>NC_064826.1:97850000-107850000 GCF_024166365.1 Elephas maximus indicus
AAAATCAATTTAAATTCACTGAAAGCACAATAAAATATTATTAGAAAAAAAAAGAATTAATCTAACGAGAGAAAACACATCAGATGTCCTGTGGTGCTTGTGGATATTCAGGAGTTGGCTGCTGTAAACCTGGATCACACCTCCACACATCTCCCCGGATCACACCTCCACACATCTCCCCGGATCACACCTCCACACATCTCCCCGGATCACACCTCCACACATCTCCCCGGATCACACTCCACACATCTCCCTGGATCATACCTCCACATCTCCCTGGATCCCTGTGCCCTCACAGCCCACCCCTTCCTGCTCCCCTGGGTACCAGAAGATGCAGGACATGGCTTGACCCTCTTGAGCCATTGCCCTGGGCTGCATGTGGAAGAGCAGGAACAAAGGAGCCACTTGGAAAATCCTGGATTCCAAACTGTCATTCTGCCAACTTTTACCTGTTGTGACCATTTCTTTTCTTTTCTTGAGTTGTTGAGCTTTCTCTTGGTCAACATAACTGCCTACCACCATCCTTAAGCCATTTTCTTGTGGGAGCTAGTCTACCTTTGATTGAAGGAAATGATGCTTTCCAGGTGTTTCTCCAGCTCTGCAGCCGTCTTCCTGTAGGAGTCAAGGTGTCAATGTGTAAGAATGGTATTTTCATACATTGTGGGAGGTTTCTTCTCTGTTTCCAAGCAGTAGTTTTCCTCCTCCATTGATTGTCTGCCAAGTTGAATTTCATGTTCTTCATGTAGTGCAGGCAGTAGTATCTGGAGCGTCAGCTGAAACTTTGAATCTCACTTGCAAACTCTGCATTGCCGTGCTGTAAACATGCTTGCTCTGGTTGGAGTCTTTGGCTTTGAACTGTCAGCTCTTTGAAAGTTTTCAAGAACTCTTTTCTGTTACCTCAATACCTGCACTCTTTCCTTCCATTCGTGATCTTCTTGGACAAGTAGCTTTAGGATTTTTTAAGCTGAATGTTTTATCATAACCATTAACTGTTCCACTTTGATGTTTTACTGTCTTCTGAAACACCTTTAAAATGGTTTTGGTCTCAGTCACTTGCGACTGGAGGGATTTTGAAGCCTCTCTGAGTGAATTTGTCTGTCCTTCTTGACTTCATTATCACTCTATGAGATGAAATTTTAGGAAACTCATTTTTGTTCTCTGTCAAAAAGGTATACTATATCCTCCAGTGAAATGGTGGATCTGTTCACATCTTTATTAAGTGCTGCTAAACACAGACTTCATAAGTTCAGAGGAATGGACTTCACTTCAGATGACTTGAGGGCTTCAAAGGCTTCTGTGATCGCTCTAATCTTCTTGCCACAATTTTTTTCTCTCAATCTGTAGGTTGTCTCTTCACTTTGTTGATGATTCCTTTGATGCACTAAAGTTTTTTAATTTTTAGAAGTCCAATTTATCTATTTTTATTGCTCATGCTTTTGGTGTCATCCCTAAGAATCCATTGCCAAAAGCAAGGTCCTGAAGAATTATTCTATGTTCTGTTCTAAGAGTTTTATGATTTTAGCTCTCCTATTTAGATCTTTTAATCTATTTGAGTTATATTTAGATCTTTTAATCTATTTGAGTTAAATTTTATATATGGTGTTAGGTATGGGCCCAACTTCACTCTTCTGCCTGTGGAACTTTTTTTTTTTATTTAGATCTTTTAATCTATTTGAGTTAATTTTTATATATGGTGTGAGGTATGGGCCCAACTTCACTCTTCTGCCTATGGAACTCCAGTTGCCCCAGTATCGTTTGTTGAAGAGACCATTCTTTATTCACTGAAGGGACTTGGCACCTTTGATGAAAATCAGTTGGCCATGATGTATGATTTTATTTATGAACTGTCATTTCTCTTCTACTGGTTTATAGATCTGTTCTTGAATCAGTATAACACCATTTTGATTGCTATAACTTTCCTGTAAAGCTACATTTAAATGTTACTACATTTGAAATCAGGAGGTGTGAGTCTTCCTACTTTGTTTTTCTGGTCTAGTAAGTCCATTGTCTAGATTTCCTCAGGGATATTTCTTTTGGTTTGTTTTGTTCTTCTGAATGAATTGTCCTTCCTGTTTACTTATATGACTTGTACTTTTTTTTTGTTGAAAACTGGACATTGGAATATTATAATGTGGTGACTCTGGAAATCAGATTCTCCCCTTTCTCCAGGGTTTGCTTTTTGTTGTTGTTGTTAAAAGCTGTAGTAGTCCATCTGTTTAGTGACTTCTCGTATCTATTTTTGCAACAGTTCCCTTTTTTTAATCATATTTTACTGAGTTTTTGTTGAAAGTTTATATAGCAAATTAGCTTCCATTTGACAATTTCCACACAAATTGTTCAGTGACATTAGTTACATTTATCACAATGTGTCCACATTCTCTGTGGTGTTGTTCCATTTCCAGTACTCTAGTTTGCCTGACCCCTTATCTTCTCATCTTTGTTTTTGAGTAATTGTTGACCTTTTGATCTCATACTGATGATTTTTAATTAGAGCACCCATCTTATGGGTAATATCCTTTATGTGCTGGTCTGCTATTTTGCTAAAAGGTGATCTTAGGGAATATGCTCGATTCTAGGTTTAAAGAGTGTCTCAGGGCGATAGTCTCAAGTCCTCTCTTCTCTACTGTTCCAGTTTGCCTGGCCTTTTTTTTTTTTTTTAAAGAATTTGAGTTCTGCTCCACCTTTTTCGCCCATTCTATCCGGAACCATCCATTATGACCCCAGCTAGAATGGTCAGCAGTGGTAGCCAGGCACCGTCTAGTTCTTCTGGTCTCCGGGTAGATGAGGTCTCGGCGTAGGTAGATTTGTTTCTTCTCTGAGGTTTAGGCTACCTTCTTACTGTTTTGCTTCTGGTGAGTAGAGATCCACAGAACAACTGCCTTCTTGGTCATGAGTGGTCACTAAAGTCTGTTAGCTTGTGTTCATCTAGTGTTTTCACAGAGATTTTCTTGAATGCCAGCACGTTTCAACACTTAACCAGGGTTGCACTAAGCCTGGAGATTAGCCTGAGGTGAAAAGCATAAGGCCTTCTCAGGTATTTTCTGACACATGTCTTGCCCTGGGCATGCATGTAGCTTTCTAAGTTTTACTGCGTGTGTAAAGGTGCTTTTGAATGCCCTAATTTCCCAAGGAAGCTCTCCCCCTGGCTTTTCCTCTCAGTCTTTAGCTGTCTATTTTATATGTTTCAGTCACTTTGTATCCACAGGTAGTACGAGTGCTTACAATGTTGGGACCATGCTGACCACTTTTCCACCCTTTTGTGAGTTCTGAGATAGGTCAAACAAGGATGAGCATCCTGCGTCAGTCCTTCAGATAGCCCCAGACAGGTTAGAACAGACACTCATAATAGTTTGCAAACAAGGTCCGCTCTGTTCCCTCTCCAGGAATGCAGGCAGCCAGCTGGAAGACTGCACCAAGCTGGGAATGGAGTGGGGCGTGTAGCAAACCAAAGCTTTCCTCCTGTTTTGACATTGCATTTTTTTGGATTCAGCATTACCTTAGTTTCTATAAACCTTTGACTGCCTTCCACTGTTCTAACAGAGTTGGTTCTGCCAGTGTCTGCTTGTTTTGTTTTGGTTTTTTTTTTTTTTTTTGATGTTTTTATGAGCATATGGGAGCGTGGAGCTTTTTACATCACCATGTTGGTGATGTCACTCTGCCCTAAGTGAATTTTTGAATCTGCAGTGGAAATGTAACGAACTGGTTGAAAGTTCTCCCACAGCAGTTGTAGTTTTTTTTAAATGTTGCACCTCTGTTGCTTTGACTTGAGTGATATGTCCCACAGAGACACCTTAGGGTTTATATGAAACAGCCCCACTGAGTCAAAGAAAGTGAGAATAGGGAGGAATCTTAGAGTCAAGGGAGTCCAAGTAACTCTGCTGCTCTGTGACAGAGTTTTCACTGCTCAGTAGCCAGTGACATATAATGTAAGGTATAATGGTGTGTGTGTGTGTATATACATGTAAAGCTACCACCTGTCTTTTTTTTCTTTTTTAGCTCTGAAGGACTAACCTTTTTTTTTTTTTCATAACTGTCCTGCCAACCTCCTTAGAGTTAAAAAAAAAAAAAAAAGAACTCTTAGTCTAGTTTTTGCTACCTAAGGCTTCCCTTGGTGCTTTATGTGTCTGGTAAAATGCATTCATTTCACCAGCAAGTCTGGGACTAGAAAAATTGAACTTGATATGTGCATGCTGAATCAGGGACTCTTCCAGCTGAACCCTATTAACAGGAAACATGGGAATTAGAAATGTATATCTTCCCGGGAATTTTCTGAAGGTATAGGAGACAAGCTACTTTGACATAGATGTGTGTGAATAACCTGAGAGTACTGAGTGCTTTATCTATACTCGGTGGTGGTATTTTCTCACCATACATACACACATGCACATATGTAAACTCCAACTCTGTTGTTGCATACTTTCAGAATATTTTTCATTGCAATTTGGACTTCCAATTAATCTGTGTGGTACATGAGTGCTTTTCTCTGTGCATAAATGGCACTGTATACCAAGACAAGAGAGAAATTTATAAAGATACTTTACATTTGAATGGCATGTATAGAATCCCATAATAGCAGATCTGAGGGGGACTTTTAAAACCATCTAATCCAACTCCATCACTTTGCAGACAGGACATTGAGGCCGGGGGAGTTGAAGCGACCCACCTCAGCGCCCACAGCAGGTGTGTTGGCAGAAGCAGGAGAGACTGCGGTGGGCCGGGCTCCATTGTGGGGCTCTTTTCAGCACAACTTCCTGCCTCTCGTTATCTCATTTACTCTAGACATCTGCCTCAGCAGTCATAGTGGGAGATTCCCTGTTCATACTTTGTAGTGAAAACAGATACAGACATTTGGTCTTTGTCTCCAGGAGCACCCTTTGGCCCAGCAGAAGGTACAGAGAATGGGGACTGGGGTTGGGAACAGTGGACAGCTGGAGGTTCTGGGATCTCTATGTGGAGACTGTCAAGGGACCATACAAGGTGGAGGAACATATAGTGGTGTGAAGGCTGCCTGGAGACAGCCAACTGCATGAGAGGTCAGCAGGACGCTGTGGGGAGCTAATGAGGAGAGTGAGGGAGGATTAATAATATTTAGTCCCAGTGTCAAAAGGAATTGCTTCGAAAATCATTATATTATAGCATAATAGATTATCAGAATGAGATAATTTTTAAAATATCAGAATGCATTTTTCAGATCATTTGGGTTACTTTTTGTCACATGCCATGGGCCCTGGGGTTGGGTCACTTTAACTTCCTCAGCCCCAACGTCCTGTCTCCTTCATGTAGCCTGAGCTCAAGTTGAATGTCTTCTTGAATGGTCAGTGTTTGTGTATCTGTTGCTAGATTTAGATTTTTTTTTCTTTTACTGGGTTGAGCCACATCAGTGTTTAATTGTGATTAAATGTTGCAATCACCTTTCAGCTAAATCGCTTTCGGCAGGAAGTTCTCTTATTTTTCCTTGAAAGGCCATTAAGCAGAAATGGGGAACTCTCTGTGGAGCTCAGCCTCCCCCTGTTCGCTGTTTGAGCTGATGACTCAAGCGCCGCCTGGGGTGTCAACCACCACTCACCAGCTCTGCTTTAGAAACTGCAGGCTCGGGCCCCTGTTCCCTGTCCCTGGAAAGGTCTCTTGTCTGGGGTCCTCCAAACACCTCAGATGCCAGAAAATGGAGCATCTTGGTGAGTTAGGGGCTGGACTTCACAGTTCATTAAAAAAAAAAAAGCAGACTGTGAAGCAGAGTTCTACTTTGACACATATGGGGTCACCATGAATCAGAACCAACTTGATGGCAACTGATTTTATATACGTGAAATTCCAAGTCCTGGCTTTAAAACTCAAGTCTTAAAAATTAACAGAAAGATATCTGTGAAAGAAATGAAGATGTCTCCTCTTTCCTGCAGCAGACAAAAAATCAGACCAGTTGCCTTCGAGTCAGTTCTGACTCATGGTGACCCCATGAATGTCAGAGTAGAACTGTGCTCCACAGAGAGTTATGAATGGCTGCTTTTTCGGAAGTAGATTTGCCAGCCCTTTCTTCTGAGGTACCTCTGAGTAGACTCAAACCACCAACTTTTCAGTTAGTAGCTGAGTGCTTAACCGTGTGTGCCCCCCAGGGACTCCTCCCGCAGCAACAGAGGGAAAAAAAATCATTCTGTGTTACAAAATGAGTTCAAAGAATCTGATTTGATATTATGTTGAAAACATTTAGAAAAGCATCTATCTCATTTTCCTATACAAAAATGAAGACTTGCTGGCCATAACTATTACCAATTTGCTTTGTTCACTATTAGTATAAATATGTCCTCGGAAATATAATTTGAATCAAGGGGCCATGTAAGAAGAAAAAGACACATCTTCTCTTTTTAAATCATCAGAAGATACCAGGCAAACCGAGGATCTCCCACTACCTTTCTTTTTTTTCTTTTTTTTATGAAAAGCTTTTACTTGAAGTGAGCAAAAAGTAGAATCCCTAAACAGGACTTTTAAATTCCCTTTAGCTTTAGCAGCTATCAAAGAGATGAAAATCACCTTGAGTGGTCATTTTAAATTATTACATTAGCCAAGTTTGAAAAACAATGATAAGTCATCTTGAAGTTGTGATCAAACCAGTGTCCTCCTTCACTGTTGGTGGGGTGACGTGGAGCTGGCCTTTCACAAGCCCTTTGGCAGTGTGTTTCATCAGCTTTTGAGATGCCCCTACACTTTGACCAGTGATCCATTCCTGGGAGAGTATCTTAAACAATCCATAAAAACAGAAAAATAATAAGTATATTATAACATGCTTTAAAATTATGAGAAAGTGGAAGGAAATTCAGTGCTCAGCAGGAAGGAGAGTGGTTCATCTGTGGTTGATCTACCCAGTGGACTGGTATGTGGCCAGTAAAAATTATAAATCTTACAGCACTGGGGAAATGCTTATCATTTTTTTAAAGGGAGACTAACCAGTTGTAACTGCTGTGATCACAACTATGTAAAAATATGTATTTATTCTATTAAACAGTATTTATTGAGTACCCTCTGTCAGGCATTGTGTTAGGCTGTAAGATACTTACAGCTATGGGGAAGACATTTATCATTTCTACCTTTGTGGAACTCTCATTATGATTAGAGAAAAAACATTAGCAATTACACAAATACTTATTTAAATACAATAGTAATACATGCTGCAAAACAAACAAACTAGATTGTTTAGAGGGGCCTGTCTTAATTGTCTAGTGCTGCTATAACAGAAATACCACAAGTGGATGGCTTTAACAAACAGAAATTTATTTTCTTACAGTTTAGGAGGCTGGAAGTCTGAATTTAGGGCACCAGTTCTAAGGGATGGCTTTTTTTCTGTCAGTTCTCAGGGAAGGTCCTTGTCTCTTCAGCTTTTATTTCCTGGTTCCTTGGAGATCTCTGTGTGGTTTGTCATCAATCTTCCCCCATCTCTGCTCACTCACTTGCCTGTTTAATCTTTTTATATCTCAAAAGAGATTGATTCAAGACACACCCTATGCTAATCCTGCCTCATTCACATAACAAAGACAACCCACTTCCAACCAGGATTATAACCAAAGGCATAGAGGCTAGGATTTACAACACATATTTTTGCGGAACACAGTTCAATCCATAACATATCAAACTTCGGCCACCCAACATTCATGTAAACACATTCACCCATCACATCATCTCAAAACTCTCAAATCAACTCCAAGTCCAAAAGCTCATCTTCTGAACCATCTAAATCAAATATGAGTAGGACTTTAGGTGTATTCCATTCCTGAGGCAAAATTCCTCTTCATCTGTGAACCTGTGAAATCTAGACTACAAATTATCTGCTTCCAAAGTACAATGGTGGAACAGGCACAAGGTAGACATTTCCTTTACAAATGGGAGAAATTGGAGGGAAAGAAGTGTTATGTACCCAGCACAACAATTTACATTACCTCTCAAGGCTTGCAATAATCCTCTCTTCTCTGAGAGCATCTAGGTAATGTCCCTGTCCTCCAGACTCTGGGTGTTGGCCATGCTCTCTGGACTCTAGCTGGGCTCCAGCTCCACCTTCCAGGCCCTCTGGGATGGCAACTCTACTCCCTTGGCTTTGGGTGGCCCCATTCTCTTAGTCCACCTGAGTGGCAATCTCACCCCCTCAGCTCCAGCAGGCCCCGTTCCTCTGCCTCTTGGGCATGGCAGCTCCACCCCCTCTGCTTTGGGTGGCAGCCCCATCCCCGTGTCACACCTGAACAGCAGCCCTACACTCAGGAACCAAGTTGGCAAAGATTTGACTCTTTGAAACCTAGAATGCTGTGGCCTCGCCTTTTGAAACCGAGAAGACACTCCTTCCCTTGCTCCTTCCAACAGTTCTGCTGATCTCTGAGCTGCTCCAGAGATGGTCCGTATTTTTTCTTAGAAGACAACAGATGTAGCTTTTCTGGCCTGTAGAATTCCAAGAGGCAGATGTGGTCTTTCCTTTTGTTCTTTCTCCGTCCCCTTCGGTCTAAGCTGATGGCTTTTCTGCTGTGGTAGCTGGTTGGATCCATCAGTCACAGGCTTAATCTCTTTACAAAAGATTGTGTAGCAATGTCCTTGGTCATCATTCTAGGACACATGTCCTTAGTTTGTACAACAGAATTTTCCAAATCTTTAAGTTTGGTTTTCATTTTGCACAGTTCATTTTTAAGTCCATCTCTTTCCTTTTGCATTTTACTATAAGCAGCAAGGAGAAATCACGCGGCCCTTTTAAGATCTTGCTTAGAAATCTCCTCAGCTAAATATTCATCACTTACAAGTTCAACCTTCCACCAAACATTTGAACATAATTCAGACAAGTTCTTTGCCACTGCATAAAAAGCATCACCCTTCCTCCATTGCCCAGTCACATGTTCATCATCTTCTTTTAAAGCCTCGCCAGAAGCACATTTAACGTCCGCATTTCTAGCACATTCTGTCGCAGGTGCCATATGTATTTCTAAGACGATGGAGACTTTCTGTATAGCCCTCCTCACTTCCTTCTGTGCCCTCACCAGAATTGCCTTTGACGTCCATAATTCTACCAACAGTCTCTTCAAGACAATCTAGGATTGCACTATTAAAAAAAAAAAAAAAAAACCAAGCCCACTGCCATCAAGTTGATTCGAACTCATAGCAACCCTGTAAGACAGAGTAGAACTGCCCCATAGGGTTTTCAAGGCTGTAAACCTTTTATGGAAGCCAACTGCAGCATCTTTCTCCTGCAGAGCAGCTGGTGAGTTCGAACCTCCGACCTTTCAATTAGCAGCAGAACACTTAAACACTATACCACCAGGGCTCCTTCTTTTGATATTAGACACCTTAAAACTCTTCCAGCCTTTACTCATTACCCAATTCTAAAATCGCTTCCACATTTTAGGCTTTTGTTAGAGCAGCACCCCACTCTTTAGGTACCAAATTCTGTCTTAGTTATCTAGTGCTGCTGTAACAGAAATACCACAAGTGGATGACTTTAACAAACAGAAATTTCTTTTCTCACAGTTTAGGAGGTTAGAAGTCTGAATTCAGGGCACCAGCCCTAGGGGAAACCTTTTTTTCTCTGTCGGCCCTGGGGAAAGGTCATTGTCTCTTCAGCTTGTTTCCTGGTTTCTTGGAAATCTCCAGGTGCCTTGGCATCAGTCTTTCCCGTCTCTCCTCCTTTCCTTTGCTTGTTTAATCTCTTTTATATTTCAAAAGAGATTGACTCAAGACACACCCTACACTAATCCTGCCACATTTACTTAACAAGAGAATCCATTCTCAAATGGAGTTATAACCACAGGGGTAGAGGCTAGGGTTTACAGCGCATATTTTTTGGATACACAATTCAATCCATAACAGGGCCCTAACCTAATGTGTACATGTTGTTTAGCTGCCCTCAAGTCAGCCAGACCCATGGCAACCTCATGCACAAAGGGATTGGACTGTTGTGATCCATAGGGTTTTCAATGGCTGACTTTCAGAAGTAGATCGCCAGGCCTTTCTTCCTAGTCTGTCTTAGTCTAGACGTTCCACTAAAACCTGTCTAGCATCATAGCAACACACCAGCTTCCACTAACAGAAGTGTGGTGGCTATGCATGAGGTGAACTGGCTGGAATGGAACCTGGGTCTCCCACACGGAAGGCAAGAATTGTACCACTGAACCACTACTGCCAAAGTGTACATAACACCAAGGAAATACCAAAAAACAAGTTAGGTGACTTTTGCTGTTGTTTTTAATTTTCTACTCTGTAACACAAGGGGTCACCATGATTCAGAATTGACTTGGCAGCAGTGGGTTTGTTTTTTTGTTTTTGGGTCCCATTTGCCCAGCAACAACATGCCTTTCTGTAGTTTATGGTACAGCCCATATTGGTTATTCTAAGGAAATAACCTGCTTTGCAGAGTCTCCATGCTCTCAATCTGGTTCCTTTCATTCTAGTAACATTCCCTTCATTGGTAACTTCAGACATATTTAGGTCTCCCTAAACCCAAATGTGTCAGTACTTGCCCTGCTTTCCTCTTTCTGCTGTCCTATTTCTCTTCTTTCCTCCACTGCCAGGTTTCTTGAATGAAAAATGCCCCCTGCAGCCAGCCTTCATCCCTCTTCAGCTCTCCTTAACTCTTAGGAGTCTGGCCTCATTGCAGTTAATCTAATAAATTGTAGTTTATCATAGCCAACTTCTAACTTCATCCAAAGAACTTTCTTTTAAAAAACTTTTTTGCATTCTATTTTTAAAAATTGTTATGGATTAATTTTACATATAATTAAACAATTTTATATGCAATCATCCATTTTTCTAATTTCTGCATAGCTGTTTCTATTTTATAATGACTTTTATATATTAATTTTACATTGAAAAATATTTAAAAACTTTTTAAAGCTGTTTAGGTACAATGATACATATTTAAGAATGGGGAAAGGGAAGATATTGTGCCTAGACATTGTCTTATTTAGGGGAGACTGAATCAGCTGCCATCTTCTACTCGTGAGGGTTGTACTTTGGTGACATTGTCCTTGATGGTTTGATTAATTTTTCTTCATACTCTAGAAATTTTTTTTATTTCTTCTTAGTTTCCTAATCTATTCTAGATTAGAGCAGGAGGCAATCCCCAGAAATCTAACAGTATTCATACCCGTCACAGGCTTTGGCAAACAGGAGCAGAAAGATTGTTTCATTCATGCCTCAAGGTCAAGGAGGCCTTGCCTTTTGGCAGTTGTTTGGTCTAAATGTGAGAAGAGCCAGGTTTATTTTGGCCTTGGGAAATCACTCCTCTCAGTGTTTTTCTGAGACTTCTATTACCATCAACTAGAGAGAGTTTTATTGGCCTGTCATGGTGGCTCATGAATGGTAGACTGTTTTTGTTTTTTTTTAACTTGCCTAGCCTGTGATTTCAGCATAGTATGTTGAGGTTAAAACTTTTCCTATGCTGACCCTCTCTCCTTCAGACGTCTTCTTTCCTCTTTGAGAGGGCTTCCAGAGGGTCCACTTCTGGTAATGGCAGAATAGCTTGTATCACGGTAGCCGTCACTCAAACAGCAATTATATACGCTGGATAAAATTGAATAAACAACAGCTGTTTGAAGGCACGGAGCCCTGGTGGCACAGTGGTTAAGAGTTCAGTTACTAACCAAAAGGTCAGCTGTTCAAATCTACCAGCCGCTCCTTGGAAACCGTATAGGGCAGTTCTGCTCTGTCCTGTAGGGTCGCTATGAGTCAGAATCGAATCAACGGCAATAGGTTTGTTTTTTTTTTGTTATTTGAAGGCACTAGAGAGCAACCAAAAGCAAGCAGAAACTGGACGGCCTCCAATCCATGAGAGAAAGACCAGCACTGGGTGAGATGCACTTCTATATGGCTTTTTCCCTTCAGGGCACTCCCCAGTCTGAGCAGGTGGCTAGAGCTCAGGAAGAAAGTGGATGTCTTTGGGAGATTCATGACATGAGTCCCTGTCTTCAGGGAGTTCAGGCCAGTGAGGGGAACAGACATGAAAAGTAGGATATACAATAAGATGTTTTATGTATCCTAAAAATATGTATACTGGGACATCAAAGGAGGAAGAGGGATCCATACACTAGGAAAGACATCATAGAGGTGACTTCTGGAGTGTATTTTCAGGTGGGCAGTGAGAACAACGTTCCAAGCTGATGTAGAAATGAAGAAGTCACAGAACCAGTGTGTTCTGAAAGAGCTGGTCACATCTGGAAAATACAAGAGAAGAACCCAGGAGCTGCATCTGCTAATGCTCTGGCCTTTTGTCAAGTGTGGGCCCATGCCATGTTTCATGGGCGTAAGACATGAGTATTATAGCCTTAATGATAAGAACCTTAGCAGCAGCACAAAAGGAAGGGACCAGAAGCTCTTTACTCAGCCAGTGACTTTTGTGTCCTAGGAATCTGTCCATTTCATAGTATTCCCTTAGAATCCTTTTTATTTCTGTAAGATGGGCAGTAATTTCCCCACTTTCATTCTTGATTTTAGGAATTTGAGTCTTACTCCTTTTTTTGGTAAGCCTAGCTAAAAGTTTGTCAGTTTTGTTGATCTTTTCAAAGAACTTTTGGTTACATTGATTTTCCTTTTTTCTTTTTCTTTCTCTTCTATATTTCATTAATTTCTACTCTAATCTTTATTATTTCCTTCCTTCTTCTTGCTTTGGGTTTAGTTTGCTCTTCATTTTCCAGTGTCTTTTTTAAGTAGAAGGTTAAGTTATTGTTTTAAGATCTTTTTTAATGTAGGCATTTATAACTATAAATTTCCCTGTAAGTACTACTTTAGCTGTATCCTATAGGCTCTGGTATGTTGTATATTCATTTCCATTCACCTCAAAGTATTTTTTTAATTTCCCTTGTGATTTTCTCTTTAACCTGTTGATTGTTTACGAGTGTGTTTCTTAATTTCCACATATTTGTGAATTTTTCTGGTTTTTCTTCTGTAATTGATTTCCAATTTCATTCCATGTGGTCAGAAAACATACTTTATATGACTTCAGTCCTTTTAAACATATCGAGACTTGTGTTGTGACCTAGCATGTACTCTGTCTTGGAGAATGTTCCATGCGCACTTGAGAAGAATGTGTATCGTGTTGCTTTTGGGTAGAGTGTTCTGTATGCTGTACATCTTTTAAGTCTAGTTGGTTTATACTATTGTTCAAACCTTCTGTTTCCTTGTTGATCTTCTGCCTAGTCGTTCTATCTATTATTAAAAGTGGACTATTGAAATCTTCAGCTACTGCTGTTGAATTGTCTATCCCTTCAATTCTGTCAGTTTTGGCTTCATGTATTTTGGGGCTCAGTTGTTAGGTACGTATATATATGTTTATAATTGTTATATATTTCTAATGGACTGACCATTTCATCATTTATAGAATGTACCTCTTTGTCCCTAATAACATTTTGTCTTATGTTAGTATAGACAACTCCAGTTTTTTCTTTATGAATTCTGTTTATGAATTCTGTTTGCTAGACATATCTTTTTTCATCCTTTTACTTTCCACTTATTTATATCTTTGAATCTAAAGTGTGTCTCCTGTAGACAGCATATAGTTGGATTTTTTTTTTAATCCATTCTGACAATCTCTGCCTTTTAGTTATGTTGTTTAATCCATTCACATGTAATGTTTTTATTGATATACTTGGATTTACATCTGTTACTTTATTTTTTGTTTTCTATATATCTATGTCTTTTGATCCTCTATTTCTAATTTACTACTTTCTTTTGCATTAAGTGAATATTTTTAGTATAACATGTTAATTCCTTAATTATTTTTTCACTGTATTTCCTAAGCTATTTTCTTAGTGGTTGCTTACCATATACACCTTATCAGGATTTATTTCAGATTTACACTAACTTAATTCCAATGAAATATAAAAATGTTACTCCTGTATAGCTCTATTCCTTCTTCCCTCTTTATGTCTTTTAAAGAAACTGAGAAAAGAAAGGTAAGCAGCTCTGTATTTATAGAGTTTCTGATATTAACCTTCTCATTTACCATTTCTTGTTCTCTTCATTGTTCCTACAGATTCAGGTTATCATCTTGTATCATTTTCTAACTCCAGTATAACTTTACTTTCACTTGTATCCTTTGTGCTGTTACTGTCAAATATATTACATTTCTATATGCTATGTCTCTAATAATATATTACATACAGGTTGTTTTTGCACTATTGCTTTTAAAATCAGCTAAGAGAAGAAAGGAGGAAAAATGTGTATTTATACTGTCTTTTATAATTAGGCAATTACCTTTACTGGAGCTTTTTGTTTTTTCATGACAGTTCTTACTACCATCTGGGGTCATTTGCTTTTAGCCTGAAGAACTTTCCTTAGTATTTCTTGTAAGGTGGGTCTGCTAGCAACAAATTCTCTCAGGTTTTTTTTTTTTTTTTTAATCTTGGGCTATCATTATTTCCTCTTCACTTTTGAAAGATTGTTTTACTGGATATTAGATTCTTGGTTGACAATTTTTTTTTTCTTCATGACATTGAATATGTCATCCCACTGCTTTCTGGCCTCCATTGTTTATTATGAAAATCTAGCTGTCGGTCTTATTGGAAGCAAATGACTTTGAAAGCTGGATGTGTTCCTGGGGCTGGAGGACACCATGTTTACTGAAAGGGTGTTTCCCTTATTGGGTTTCTGAAGAATGACTCATATTTCCTCAGTGGCTCAAAGCCGGCCTGCCGTTAGTGATACAACCTCCTTTTCTGAGAAGATTTCTAGGGCATTATCTGTGTAAAGTCCAACAAAACATTTCATATGGTTTTGGCAAAGAGAAACTGAAAAGGAGAAGGGAGAAGTTGTGACCAGGGTATCATGTTCTAGAAAGACCAAGACCTTTTTCAAGTTATGGGTCAAATTAGAAAATTTTAAGTCAAAATTTAGTAAATTTTAACCAGTATTTGTTTCAGTATATATGTCTGTGTATGCATATGTGAATATATGCATGTGTGGTTGGATGGATGGATGGATGGACGGAACACACCAGGTTGCCATGTACAAATTTGTCATGGATTGAGTTGTGTCCCCTAAAAATATGTGTCAACTTGGCTAGGCCATGATTTCTGTTATTGTGTAGTTATCCCCCATTTTGTGATCTGATGTGATTATCCTATATGTTATAAACCCTAACCTCTATGATGTTAATGAGGCAGGATTAGAGGCAGTTATTTTAATGAGGCAGGACTCATTCTGTAGGATTGGGCTGTATCTTGAGTCAATCTCTTTTGAAATATAAAAGAGAGAAGTGAGCAGAGAAGAGAGGGACCTCCTACCACCAAGAAAGATGAGCTGAGAGCAGAGCCTGTACTTTGGACTGGGAGTCCTTGTGCTGAGAAGCTCCTAGACCAGGGGAAGATTGATGACAAGGATCTTCCCTCACAGCCAACAGAAAGAGAAAGGTTTCTCCTGGAGCTGGTACCCTGAGTTTGGATTTCTAGCCTCCTAAACTATGAGAGAATAAATTTCTCTTTGTTAAAAGCCATCCACTTGTGTTATTTCTGTTATAGCAGCACTAGATAACTAAGACAAAATTTATTTGTTGCTGTGAGTCATGGTCAAAAATGTTTGAAAGCCACCATTTAGTGGTTTAGAAGAGGGGAAGAGGGTCTGTTGTGGACTCCAGTACTGGAAAGCACTGTCCCCTCCTGCCTGGGGACTTGTTAACTTGTTGATTGTGTTTTGCTTTTCAACAGGAAGAAAACATGCCTAACCCATTGCTTTCTCTTCAAAATCTGCTGCATGAAGCCACCACCTCATACACACACTCACAGGGCCATGACGGGAGCAACATGCAATTTCCTGCCTTGTTCTGCCCGCCCTCAAACGCTTCTCTCATCAGGAAACGCTAACAATAGGTTGCTCCTGAGATAACTATCAATTCACTTTTTTAGAGAATTCTGAGACTTTTCATGAATGATTCATTCGTTTCTTGAGAGCCTAATTTTGTATTCAGCAAAGTTTTGACAAACCAGTAATTTCAAAAGAAACAGAAGGGCAGGCAGAAGAAATTGTTCTTGCTAAATTGCTGAAAAACACTTAGGCTGGATGGTCTCAGTGGGTAAAATTATCCTGATAGAGCTGGTCATTAAGGCTTGCCTTGCCAGAATTCATTCAGTGGGGAGTTCTGTGAAATTGTTAAGTACCCATTTCGAATGAGTAATTCCTACAGCTGATAAAATATTTTTTATTAACCATCAGGAGGCATTGAGGTGGGCGAGTTTGGGCCTTAAAAAAATTCCAAACTTCTGGGAAAGCATCCAGCCTGTTTTCAGGGTCTTTGATTTATATTTGTAGAAATTGGGGCGGGGGGAGGGAATGTATTTATATTCCTTATAAGCATTGTCCAAGACCCTCTTCTATGTTTCCACCAGGCTCGATCCAGTTATGCTGCTGCCTACTCCTTACCTTGTTCTAAACCTGTCCACCTCATTCTTAGCCACGACATGCAGACTCTTCTTAACATGCAGAATTAATTAGGGTGGAAAAGACAGCCGATGGGAACAAAGCAGCGTCCCACCTATGAGTTAGTCTAAAACTGTCTGCTCTTCTGGTTATCTAGCAGTGACTTCCTACACAAACAGGCAGTCAAGAGTTCTACTTAAATGGCTCTTTGTAAGCACTGCCGAGTCCCACAGCATCTTCCCAGTGTATCCAGCTCTGGAGAATCCATGAGGACCAGGAGTGCCCAGGACTAAAAGCAAAAGGTCCCCAGCATTTACATGCCAAAAGGCCAAACCTGGAAAAGAAGGAGACAAGCTCTGGGTTTCTGCCCGAATCTCAACATTTGCCTCAGCTCTTGGGGGAACATTAAAGCCTTTTCCCCCCTTGATTACAAAACTGAGAGGCTGTAGAGTGGCACAAATGGTTAAAGCACTCGGCTGCTAACCGGAAGCTTAGCAGCTTCACAGAAGAAAAGACCTGGCAATCTGCTCCTGTAAAGATTACAGCCTAGAGAACCCTATGGGACAGTTCTGATCTATCCTGTAGGTTCGCTGTGAGCTGGAATCAACTCCACAACATACAACGACAGTTTTGTATTATTGCTGCTCTCCTATATCAGCTAAGCTCTGTCATCTTTCCCTCTCTCTACCTTACTGAAATCCCTAATTGGAGGATAAATTGCTACATACCATTGTGCATTTTGTTCTCTTCACCTAGACATCCTTTTCTATACTTGGTTTGGGTAGCTAGATTTTTGAGTAAAAGGAAAAGTAGCAACAGTACTCGTATGCTTAATTTCAAGATGGGGTAAGGACAGTTTTGATGTTTTTGGTGCTTAATTTATTTAGTAACTGCACTTAATCAGGTGTTATTTATGAAAGGGCATTGTGTATGTGTGAGTGTGTCTTCTATATGGATAAAGTCCAAACCAATTAATTGTTCTTTATTCTGTGGCTAGAAGAATGGAATTTCTAGAAAATTTGAAAGCAGAGAGAAAAATTAAAACATTTATAATTAGTATTTGTACTTTGTAGGAGCCCTGGTGACACAGTGGTTAAGCTCTCAGCTATTAACCGAAAGGTTGGAGGTTTGAACCCACCGGCTGCTCCACGGGAGAAAGATGTGGCAGTCTGCTTCCATAAAGATTTACAGCCTTAGAAATCCTATGGGGCAGTTCTACCCTGTCCTATAGCATAACAATGAGTTGGAATCAACTCAATGGCAGTGGGTTTTTTTGGTTTGGATTTATACTTTCTAATTTCATCTTGTTTCAGTCCCTCGTTTATGTTGTCATGAGAGTAACCCTTGTAAAACACAAGTTTTATCCTATTTTCCAGTTTCCATCAAGTTGACTCAAACTTATGGTGACCCCATGCATGTCAAAGTAAAACTGTGCTCCACAGGGTTTTCAGTGACGGTTTTTCAGAAGTAGATACCCAGACCTTTCTTCCAAGTTACCTTGGGTGTACTTGAACTGCCAGCCTTTCAGTTAGCTGCCAAGCACATTAACCGTTGCATCACCAAAGACTCCTTGATCCTGTTACTCCTCTCTTTATAGTTTCTTCAGAGGGAAACCAAGTGGCATAGTGGGGTCAGAGACATGAGCTTGGGTCCTGGTTTAACCGCTTACTGATGAGATAATCTTGAGCCTATTACTTCAGCCCTCTTAGCCCTGCATTCCTTGTTTGTTGGGGAAGGATAGCAATATCTCCCTCATAGAGCCAGGGTAAGGGATCCTATCACGTGGCCTGTGTCAAGAGCCAGCAGTAGTGCTTGGCACATCGTGAGCTGCTATAAACGATAATTGCCGTGGTTAGGATGATGTATTAATACTGAGTGTCTCCCTACAGTGCAGCGTACTGTCATGGCACCTGTCTTAGTTATCTAGTGCTTCTATAACAGAAATACCACAAGTAAATGGCTTTAACAAACAAAAATTTATTCCCTCACAGTCTAGGAAGCTAGAAGTCCAAACTCAGGGTAGCAGCTTTCTCCCTCTGTCAGCTCTGGGGGAAGGTCCTTGTCATGAATCTTCCCCTGGTCTAGGAGCATCTTAGCACAGGGATCCTAGATCAGCTCCTGGATCATCTTTGTTGGTGGTAGGAGGTCCCTCTTCCTCTCGCTCAAATCTCTCTTTTATATCCCAAAAGAGATTGATGAGATTGACTCAAGATACAAACTAATCCTGCAGATTGACTCCTACCTTATTAACATAACTGCCTCTAATCCTGCCTCATTACCATCATAGAGGGATTTATAACACATAGGATAATCACATCAGATGACAACACAGTGGACAACCACACAATACTGGGAGGCCTAGCCAAGTGGACACACATTTCAGTCCATAACAGTACCCAGCATATGGCCCTTGCCTGAGCATTTAGCCTGATTTTTTACCACTCGTCTTCTCCTCTCTGACCTATTTGCTTTTACTACACCCACTCCCGCTGTGTTGGAAGGAGCAGCAGAACGCTGTGCGACTAGCATCAGGCAGTTTGGCTAAAAATACAATAGGAAGAAGGTTGACTAAAAGAGAGTTTGGGGATTTAGGGATTTGGCTTTCCATTTCTTCCATTAGCATAGACAACTGGGAACCAGTGAGTCTTGGGGCGTTCTCCAGAATGAGAGTGCTACATCATGAGCTTCCTCCTGTCATTCTTGCTGCCCTAAAGTATCTGGGGGTGAAAAACTACAGATCTTTCCTCCTTGGCTACCCACACAGAAAAGAACAATCAAATCTATGTGGTTCCCCCTGAAATAAAACAGGAAATACCCAGGCTTTAAAGGCTAGGATTTGGCATCATGCAAATCAAAATAAAATAAGTCATGAATCAGTAATCCCCCCCAGCTTTAAAGTCTTTGTTTCTGTGATTATTGCTGCTGAGGAAAGCAGGCTGCATAAACACCATTTAGAATAGCTGAAAGCTGACGTTTTTTGAGAAAAATGGCAGCGAGAACAATTTCCCTGAGGTTCTGTAAGTGCTAATTTTGTTTAAATGACCCTGGGTTCTTAGCAGAAACACACGTGGGAAGTTCGGAAAGCCTTGCAGCCTAGAGCAAGCCTGAGTGCAAATAACAGCTTTGGTGTTTATGGACTGAGGAGATGTACCCTGGGGGTTTAGAAAAAACATGCAGGTGTTCATGTAAGATTGTAGGGATGGGCAGCTAAGGCAAGCCATCAGCTTTGTTCTACTCCTACACAGGTGGACAGCCAAGAGGCCAGTATTTTCTTTGGATTTAAGGAGCTAAATAATTATTTCCTTCCCCTTTGTCGTGGCTTTCTCTTTCCTTTCTTTTTCCTTCTTTCCCTGTCCCTGCTCTTTCTGTTGGCATATCAGACTTCTGAAAACTTGGAGGGCAAAAATGGTCTTATTAATATATTGTGGGGTTGTATGTTTGGGATTCAGAGCCATCCTCTTCCCTGCATCCCTCTTAACCATTCTTTGAACCCATTCATCTGAAAATATCAAAGAGGGGAGAAGACTCTAGAAAAGAAAGAACTGTGGTCAGCTAAATCAATGTGGTTTGTCTTAGGAAGTAAGTTATCTTTATCGCACAAGCTTGGGGCAGACACCTTTTTGCTTAGAAGTAAAATGTTCTAACATACATGATTGACATTTCCTTTTGAATTTTTGGTTCAACATTTCAGTAGAAAGTACCAAGTGAACTCTGCCTTCTCGGCCTCATTAAAAAAAAAAAAAAAAAAAACCTGTTGCTGTGGAGTCGATTCTAACTCATAATGACCCTATAGGACAGAGTATAACTGCCCCACAGGGTTTCCAAGGAGCAGCTGGTGGATTCGAACTGCCGACCTTTTGGTTAGCAGTTGAACTCTTAACCACTGCACCACGAGAGCCCTCCATATGCATTACTGGTGTGTTTATCCAGTGATGTAGAAACATTAGGCTCTCTGGAATGGCACGTTTAGGGCAAACTGTGGCATGGCCAGCCCAGGAGCTACTTCACTCTGCCCACAACTTTCCTATGCTCTCCTAAAATAGCCACGCAATCCTTGTTTCTATTTTCAGACCCGCTTCCACTTAGAATAATTAGTTTCAATCATTACTCACAAGTTTAGTATCTAAATTGGGAAGGAGTATTTATTTGTCCTAAAACTATCTTTTTTTAAGCTTTAAAGAGCCAGTGTTCCAAGAGTTACTGGGCTGTAAGCTCCTCTCAGGAAACCCTGGTGGTGTAGTGGTTAAGAGTTCGGCTGCTAACCAAAAGGTCGGCAGTTCAAATCCACCAGGTGTCCCTTTAAACCCTATGAGGCAGTTCTACTCTGTCCTATAGGCTTGCTATGAGTCAGAATTGACTTGACGGCAATGGGTTTGTTTTTTTTTAAACTCCTCTCATAGGTGCTCAATCACCTCATGTGGAAAGAATGTTGGGCTGAACTCTGTCCAGAGGTGACCTCCCAGTGCCCTGGGACCGACCTCCCTGCTCCCCGCCTCACTGAGGGCTCCATGAGGGATGGCCAGACTTATCAGCCAGAGCCCAGAGAGATCCCTGGTGCATACTGAATGCTCAGTCAGTGTGTGTTGAATGAAGAGTGGTACCTCTAACCCATCCCCCAAGTCTCTTTATTTTCCTAATTATTCCTCAGATTTATCCACTGCTCTCCCTCTCACTGAGCTGCCTTCATCTCTTACTGCACTGCCTGATTGGTATATTGGTAGCCAGGCTGACCTTTTTCCATTCTGCAGTCTACACAGCAGTCACCATGGCCTTTTCAAAATGCACGTCTGCTGTTCATCCCCTCTCAAACCTTTCAGTGATTTTAGGATTGCTCATAGGATAAGGATCAAACTGCTTTCAGGGCACGTGGGGCCCCAAACAGTCTGCCCTCTGACTACCTCTTCAAGCTCATCTCACCATTATGCTCCCTCCCCATCTGTGCTGTACCCACACTGGCATCTCTGTCCTACAAATTCTCCATGCTCCATCCTACCACAGGCCCTTTGCACATGCTGTCCCTGCTGCCTGAGGAATGCTCCCCCCTTCTCTTTGCCTAATTAACTCCTTCTCCTTCTTGAGTCCTGAGTGCAAGCATTACCTCTTTGGGAAAGCCTAAGTCAGTTCCCCTCCCCATCATCATGGACACACACAGGCTCCATGAACCACTGCTTTGTGGTACAAATCCCCATTGCATTTTGACATTCAGGTGATGATTTGATTAATAACTGTGTCCCTCCATCTCCCCTCCACACTTGCCTCATCACCAGCCTGTAAGCTGAGGCAGGGTTGGGGCCCAGGTCTCTTTTGCTATTATAGCCCCCCATCCTAGCCCAGGAATGAGCACATAGTTGGTGCTTATTAAATTTTTATTGAGTGGTTGAATGAATCCATTCTCCACACGAGAGGAGAATATTAACAGCCACAGTTTCCTGTCTCTCCATCTGTGTCTGCATTGCTTCATTTTAGGAAAGTCTACCTCCTAGACTGCAGTGTACTAGCTCCAGGCACCAAGCCCTACTCTTACCTGCTTCTAAACTGGTGTATTTTGGACATTGTGCTGTTAGGTGTTGGAACTTAAAGAGGGAATCCATATATCTGTGGTCCAGTCCTGAAGGAGTGGCCCCAGTCTGCATAACAACCACAACAACAGTATGAGAGACATGCTTTGTACCAGGCCGTGTGCTGCCTGGGAGGTAGGAACATCATTACAGATGAGGAAATTGAGGCACAGAGAAGGTGAGTCATTTGCCCCAAATCAAAGTTCTTGGTAAGCAGCACAACCAGAATCCAAACGCTGGCAGTCTTTCTGTATAGTCTGTGTTCTTAACCTGACCTCACTATTAAATAACGAACATGACCCTGTGTTGTGGATTGAATTGTATCTCGCAAAAATGTGTGACCACTTGGCTAGGCCATGAGTCCCAGTATGGTGTGGTTGTCCCCCATTTTGTGATCTGATGTGATTTTCCTATGTGTTATAAATCCTAACTGCTATGATGTTAATGAGGCAGGATTAGAAGCAGTTATGTTAATGAGGCAGGACTCAGTCTACGGGATAAAGTTATAACTTGAGTACAATCTCTTTTGAGATACAAGAGAATCGAGCAGAGGGGAGAGGAACCTCATTACCACCAAGTAAGAAGAGCCAGGAAGCAGAGCCAAGGAAGCTCCTAGACCAGGGGAAGATTGATAACAAGGACCTTGCCCCAGAGCCTTCCCCTGGAGCTGGCACACTGAATTCAGACTTCTAGCCTCCTAGATTGTGAGAGAATAAATTTCTGTTTGTTAAAGCCATGTCTGTAATAGCAGCACTAGATAACTAAGACAGCCCCACTTAAGCTCTCAGAATGTGGGAAGGACTCTTCTCTACAGGAGAGAAGTCTGAGTGATAGGAGTGGTGTTTGGTGTTTACTACCTGAGCCTGGACAGATTCTGGCTAAGGCCTCAGAGCAGGCTGGAGACATTCCCACTGAATTCCGGCTTAGTGATCCACGACCCTCTAAACAGACAGACACCACACTGCACAGCCTGTGTGGGCTTCACATACATCCGGGGGTCTTAACACATACAGGGTTGATATCAGGAAAAGTTCTACAGAGTCATTTTATTAAAAGCAATGCTAGGAGCAGGGAAAAAATTAAGGTGAGAATCATTTATCCAGAGATGAAAACTAAGCTATTTATGAAAACTCATCTCTCAAGTCAGTCAGAGTTTTTGTTTTGTTTTTATTTGCAAAAGAAAGCATCGTGTCCCTCCTAACTATACATTTCAGGGATTAATGTCTGCGGTCATTCACTCTCCAGGCACCTCTGCTGCCACCTGTTTGTCACCTGTATGTATATTTAAACAGAAAAACCTCCTGATTTATTTTCAGAAACAAAGGCATTATAATTTTCAACTCTAATTCACTCAGGCTTTAAAAAAAAAACATGAATGAAAGTAATTCCGAGGATGTGAGGGTAGAATGAGTATGGTTTTATTGCTGCCTTGCTAGGTGATTTAGAATGCTTATACTGAAACAAAATGAGCCTCAAAAAGGCAGAAATTCCTTCCAACAAACTAAAAACCCCCTGCACCAGAGAAGCGATCTGTTACATCTGTATGGTAGCATATTACACAGCCCACAACATGATTATAGGAGAGTTCCTAATAATGAGCACAAGTGAGTAAAACAGAATACAAAAGTATCTCTGCGTGTGTATGAATAGATACATATGTTAGAACAGCCTAGAGGGAAATCTACCAAAAAATGTTAGCAATGGTTGTCTTTGCAGGATACTACTATACTTAATTTTTCTATTCTCTTCTATTTTATAAATTCTGCTAAAATAAGTTTGTATTTATTGATATCAAGGCTAGTACCAGTAGCCATCGAGTTGACTCTGCTTCATGCAACTCCATGTGTGCCAGAATAGAACTGTGTTCCATAGGGTTTTCAGTGGCTGGTTTTTCAGAAGTAGATCACCAGGCTTTCTTCTGAGATACCTCTGGGTACACTCAAACCTCCAACCTTTGGGTTAGCAGCCCAGCATGTTAACCATTTGTACCACCCAGGGACTTATATCAGGACATAAGTCTCAATTGAAGAGAAGGGGGAAGATCATGAAATTACTATCAAAAGCCTCACTCCAATCTAGCATTAAGACCCTTGGTATCTAAAGACCTTTGGAGGAAAAAAAAAAAAAAAAATGAACCTTTGGAAATGTCCCTGGTGGTCAAGAATAATTGTCGACGACAATGATGATAACAATGTTAACAGGTAGAACCCCTAACATCGCATTTTTCTTCCCCATGTACCTCCTTCCCTGTTCCCAACCTGACCAAGCCTCAATCTCCACGAAATCTTCAGCTCCCTCTTGCTTTTGATTTTTACAGTTTCCCTTGCAAAAAAAAAGAAAGTCTTCATTGCCCTTGAAAGGTTTATTTTCCCCCCTTTACTTATTTTTAATCATCGTGCTGAGGAAGCACGTGATTGGCGTCTTTTGGCAGCACAGCGGGGTTAGCCGGTAACCAGCAGCGGCTCCGGCTCCGTAGACAGGAGTTTTGACACCTCCCTTGGCTCTGTGAAAGCAGCTAATAATTAGCCGCCTGTGGGGCCTGAGGAAATGTCTCCTCCTTTGCTTTTTATCTTCCTCAGCGTGATAAGAATGTTTACCCACAAGGATGAAAAGTCGTGGAGAGCGCCTTTCTGGTCCCCGTGGAAAGAGCGTGTTCAGGAGCTGACCTAGAGGTGGCTCGGCGGGAGGGATGTGGAGCTGTCAGCCAAGGGCTGGTCTAGGCAGAGCAAGAGGAGCTGAGCTTCGGGAGCAGGGTCTCCCCTGGGTGCTCTGAGCGCCGAGCCATGGGAGGCGAAACAGGCGTGTCTGGCCAGTCTCTGTTCCTCTCAGGAAGGAGGCTGTAAGCTGGTGGTGGGTCGACCTCCCTGTGAGAGTTGTGTCACCAGGACCTACGCAACCTGGGCTCTGATGATGAAGCTGGCTTGAGCAGTGTGGTGGTTTTGTGCAACTTTTAGCTCTAGAGAACCCAGAAGTGGCAGCGAGGGGTGCCATGCACACAGGTACATGCATGTGCACACACACGCGCACACGGGAAAGTTGGTTTAATTTGTACTTTCTCAGCTTTCCCTCCTGTCCTAGTTATCCGGTGTTGCTATAACAGAAATACCACAAGTGGATGGCTTTAACAAACAAGTTTATGCTTTCACAGTTTAGGAGGCTAGAAGTCTGAATTCAGGGTGCCAGCTCCAGGGGAAGGCATTCTGTCTCTGCGGGCTCATCAATCTTTCCCTGGTGGAGGAGCTTCTCAGCACAGGGACCCTGGGCCCAAAGAACGTGCTCTCCTGGCTCTTCTTGCTTGGTGGTAATGAGGGCCCCCTGTCTCTGTGCTGGCCTCTCTTTTATATCTCAAAAGAGATTGACTCAAGGTACAACCTAATCTTGTAAATTGAGTCCTGACTCATTAACAGAACTGCCTCTAATCCTGTCTATTAACATCATAGAGGTTAGAATTTATAACACACAGGAAAATCACATCAGATGACAGAATGGTGGACAATCACACAATACTGGGAATTATGGCCTACCCAAGTTGATACACATTTTGGGGGTACTTGGGGGGACACAGTGCAATCCATAAAATCTCCTAATTGCATTTGAGCGTTAGAGTTAGCCTCTGGAAGCCTGTGAACTTGCCCTTGTTATCTTTCTAAGCCCCAGTTTCCTCATGTGTGTCGTTAAGATTAAACGTGATAATATGTGAAAAGTGCCTACTTAGTAAATGTTGGTCCCCTTCCCCTCTGACCTTTTTTTTTTTTTTAATATTTTATAGTGGTTTAGGTAAAAGTTTACAGAACAAATTAGTTTCTCATTCAGCAGTCTATACACAGATTGTTCCGTGATATTGATTGCAATCCGCACAATGTGTCAGCACTCTCCTCATTTTCACCTTGGGTTCCCTGTTTCCGTTGATCCAGTTTTCCTGCCTCCTTAACTTTGCTTTTGGGAAAATGCCACCCTTTCCGTCTCTTATAGTTGATTGTTGTGAGGAGCGTGTCCCTCCTGGGTGTTATTGTTTATTTACAGGCCTGTCTTTCATGTGGCTGAATGGTGATCCCCCAGAGTGGCGTCAGTTCTACGTCAGAAGGGTGTCTGAGGGTGATAGTCTCGGGGGTTCCACCAGTATCTATCACACCAGTAAGTCTGGTCTTTTTCATGAATTTGAATTTTGTTCTACATTTTTTCTCCCACTCTATCTGGTACCTTCTGTCATGATCCCATTCAGAGCTGACCCTTTATTTTTACAGGATTCAGAAGTTAACCTGGTCTTAGATTGTTGGCCATCTGTGTCTTTTTATTATTGTTGGATTTACCCAGAACTAATTTTTTTTTTTTTTAACCTACTAGGATTTAAAATCTATTAGGATTTAAAACCTAGTTGCCATCAAGTTGATTGTGTGTGTCAAAGTAAAAGTAAGCTCCTATTCTAGGCAGTTTAGTAAGGGCTGTTTAGGCGGGACTTTTCAAAATGTTAAGGAAAGCCAGTGTGATTTTTTTGAAGGGTAGAATGTACTCTCCCTGACCAGGGGCACAAAGCCTTTGGACAGGGCTCTTTCACAAGATGCTTTTTTTTTCCCTTCTGAAAATTTTGGGAGAAAGGATCCATGGATTCAGTAGTAAGACTGTCGGGCGCCAGCTGTTAAGCACAAGTGGAGAGTGACAGGAGTGCTTGTTTGTGACAGACCCTCCCTCTAGCACCTGCTAGCTATGTCCTCTTGAATTTAAACGTAAGCTGCAGCTTACCCCTCCTGTGTAGCACAGTCCTCGTGGATAATGTGTAGCAATGTCTGCCCTGTTTGGGTTGTGGTGGGGATCACAGAGATGCCTGGTGTACATATAAGCGATTGCCTTAGTACCTGACAATAGCAAGGCTCTCAAGCAGGCTTACCTGCTGCAGATCTCCCGAGATCCTGTTAAAATGCAGATTCTGATGCAGCAGGTCTGGGGTCGGCCTGAGAGTCTGCATTTCCAGCAGGCTCCCTGGTGAGGCTGATACTGCTGGTGCCTGGACCACACTTTGAGTACCAAGGTTCTAAAAGGTGCTCCCATCCTAAAGTTTGCTGTGAACTGTGAGTGCCAACAGTCAACAAAATTCTTTCCTCAGTCCTAGCAATAAAAGGAAATACCTACCCCTTACCTGGATCGTGAACATCTGGGCGTAGAACGCCTGCAGCCATAAACACTTTTGTTTCCACTCCCTTAGATTATTAGTTTTCCCCAATAACATGGTAATACCAGAGGAGAGGGCAGGTGCGTCAACAAGAGCAAGGTTTCGTTGTACAAAATAAAGGCTGCCTTTAAGGTCCAGGAATTACAGTTCCTTAGGTCTCCTGGAGCTTACATGATCAATGGTTTGTAAATATGAAGCAACGTGGCATAAATTTGAAAAACAAAGGAAAATGAGAGTATCTTTCCTTCCTGCTGTGGTTCTCAGGCATCAGGATCACCTGCTGTTGTTGTTGCTTGCTATTGAGTCAATTCCGACTTAGGTAACCACCTGGCAGGGGCTGTAAAAACAGATTCTTGAGCCCTATCCCCAGAGGTTCCTATTCAGCCCATCTGGGTGAGGCCTGAGAATCCGCATTTGTAGTATGTTCCCAGATGATGCCGGTCTAAGGGTCAAATTTTTTTTTTTAATTGTGTTTTAGGGGGAAAGTTTACAGCACAAAGTAGCTACCTACAAAAAATTTATACACAAATTGTTTTGTGACATTAGTTGCAATCCCTGCAATGTGTCAGCCCTCTCCCCCTTTCCCTTTCCACCCTAGGTTTTCTGTGTCCATTCGTCCAGTTTTTCTGTCCCTTCCTGCCTTCTGGTCTTTGCTTTTGGGTGAGTGCTGCCCATTTGGTCTCGTATACTTGATTGAATTAAGATGCACATTCCTCACATGTGTTATTGTTTGTTTTATAAACCTGTCTAATCTTTGGCTGAAAGGTGAACTGTAGGAATGGCTTCAGTTCTGAGTTAGCGGGGTATCCAGGGGCCATAGTCTCAGGGATTCTTCCAGTCTCTGTCAGACCAGTGTGTCTGATCTTTTTGTGTGTGTGTATGTGAATTTGAATTTTGTCCTTCATTTTTCTCTACTCTGTCCAGACCCTCTATTGTGATCCCTGACAGTGCAGTCAGTGGTGGTAGCTGGGCACCATCTAATTCTTCTGGGCTCAGGCTGGTGGAGGCTGTGGTTCATGTACTCCATTAGTCTTTTGGACTAATATTTTCCTTGTATCTTTGTTTTTCTTCATTCTCATTTGCTCCAAATGTGCTGGGACCAATAGATACATCTTAGATGGCCACTCACAAGCTTCTAAGACTCCAAACACTACTCACCAAAGTAGAATGTAGAACATTTTCTTTATGAACTATGTTATACCAATTGACCTAGATGTCCCCTGAGACCATGGTAAGGACCACATTTTGAAGAGCATGACCATAGTCACAAAAGGCCATCACCCAGAGTGGTGAACATGGAGAACAATGGTGTCAGCCTGTGGCTCCTCTTCTTACTCCTGACCTCTCTGGTTGAAGTGCTGTTTCCAGGAATAGTCAGAATATGGGAATGTTTAAAATGAGGTGGGGTTTAGGATGTGAATGCAAGTTCACCTGTCTTCAGGTATCTGAAGGTCCCCACGAGGGCTAGGAGGAGGTAGAACAATTTGGTGGTTTTCTCACAAGGCATCTTCCTGATGGCGCTGATGCCTGCAGACTGCCCTTCCTAGCAGGCCATGTCCCCCAGGGCCTCAGCCACATGCAGGCGCATGGACCTGGGCCATTCTAGTCTGACTGAGTGAGCTAATCATCTGGGTTTTTTTTTTTTAATAGAGCTTCCCTAAGTGCCTCCTAGGAGGTTGTAGTGCGCAGCCATATTTGAGAGCCCTGTGAGGAGAGCAGGGAAGCACCAGATGGGCATTGGAGAGCTGGTCTCATTTGCAGTCATTCTTGGATTCAGCTCTGACGATCACTCAGCAAGCAAATGACTCCCCGGCAGGAAATTGGCCTCTTTGTCAAGTACGCTTACTCACTGGGTACCTAAAGTTACAGTCAATAAATTCAGGCTGTATTTCCCAAAGTGCTTCATTTCCTATCCAAGGACAGCTTCCCACCAGGAGCACCTGGCTAAGGGCGTTCATCAAGGGTGAAGCCTCCTGTCCGAGAAAAGTTGTCAATGACCAAATTCAGGAGAGAACATTTCCCCAGACAACCAAGCAGCACAGAGTGCACCTGTGTGCAAAAAGTGAGAAAAACGTGGAGGCATTTATTCAGATAATTAGCTCCAAGGAGAAATTCGCTTTTCTGCTTTTCATGTTGTTGTTGTTAAAGGCCATCGAGTCGGTTCCGACTCATCCCAAGCCCATGTACAACAGAACAAAACACTGCCCAATCCTGTGCCATCCTCACAGTCATTGTCATGTTTCAGCCCTTGTTGCAGCCCCTGTGTCAGTCCATCTCCTTGAGGATCTTCCTCTTTTTTGATGACCCTCTACTTAAACCAAGCATGATGTCCTTCTCCAGGTACTGGTCCCTGGTAATAACAAGTTCAAAGTATGTGAGACGAAGCCTTACCATCCTTACTTCTAAGGAGTGTTCTGGCTGTACTATATACAAGACAGATTTGTGGCAGCCCATGATATATATTCAGTATTCTTCGGCAACACCATAATTTAAAGATGTCAGTTCTTCTTTGGACTTCCTTATTCATTTCTAGCTTTCACATGCATATGAGGCAATTGAAAATACCATGACTTCCTTATTCATTTCTAGCTTTCACATGCATATGAGGCAATTGAAAATACCATGGCTTGGGCCAGGCGCACCTTAGTCCTCAAAGTGACGTCTTTGATTTTGAACACTTTAAAGAGGTCTTTTGCAGCAGATTTGCCCAATGCAATGTGTCCTTTGATTTCTTGACTGCTGCTTTCATGGGTGTTGATTGTGGATCCAAGTAAAATGAAATCCTTGACAGCTTCAATCTTTTCTGTTTATCATGATGTTACTTATTGGTCCAGTTGTGAGAATTTTTATTTTATGTTCAGGTGTAATCCATACTGAAGATAGTAGTCTTTGATCTTCATCAGTAAGTGCTTCAAGTCCTCATCACTTTCAGCAAGCAAGGTTGTGTCATCTGCATAACACAGGTTGTTAATGAGTCTTCCTCCAGTCCTGATTCCCCGTTCCTCTTCATATAGTCCAGCTTCTGGGATTATTTGCTCACTATACAGATTGAATAGGTATGGTGAAAGAATACAACCCTGATGCACACCTTTCCTGACTTTAAACCATGCAGTGTTCCCTTGATGTTTTCGAATCACTGCCTCTTGATCCATGTACACATTTCTCATGAGCACAATTAAGTGTTCCAGAATTCTCATTCTCCTCAGTGTTATCCATAATTTGTTATGAGCCACACAGTCAAATGCCTTTTCATAGTCAATAAAACACAAGTAAAAATCTTTCTGATCTTCCCTGTAGAATTCTTCAATATTGCATCTCAAGGCTTGAGTTTTTTCTTCAGTTCTTTCAGCTTGAGAAATGCTGAGCATGTTCTTCCCTTTTGGTTTTTTAACTCCAGGTATTTTCACATTTCATTATAATATTTTGTGTTCTCAAGCTGCCCTTTGAAATCTTTTGTTCAGTTTTTACTTCATCATTTCTTTCTTTCACTTTAGTGATTCAGCGTTCAAGAGTAAATTTCAGAGTCTCTTCTGATATCCATTTTGGTCTTTTTTTTTTTCTTTTCTGTCTTTTTGATGACCTCTTGCTTTCTTCATGTATGATGTCCTTGATGTCATTCCACAACTTGCCTGGTCTTCAGTCATTAGTGTTCAGTGCATAAAATCAGTTCTTGAGATGGTCTCTAAATTCAGGTGGGATATACTCAAGGTCGTATTTTGGCTCTCGTGGATTTGCTTTAATTTTCTTCAGCTTCAACTTGAACTTGAATATGAGCAATTGATGTTCTGTTCTGCAGTAGGCCCCTGACCTTGTTCTAACTAATGATATTGAACTTCTCCATTGTGTCTTTCCACAAGTGTAGTCGATTTGATTCCTGTGTATTCCATCTGGCAAGGTCCACATGTATAGTTGCCATTTACGTGGTTGAAAAAAAGGTATTTGGAAAATTTTATCATGGGATCTCCAGCATAGTTTTTATCACCAAGGCCATGTTTTCCAACTACCCATCCTTCTTCTTTGTTTCCAATTTTGTTATTCCAGTCACCAGTGATTATCAATGCATCTTGCTTGAGTGATCAATTTCAGACTGCAGAAGTTGGTAAAAATCTTCAATTTCGTCTTTGGCATTAGTGGTTGGCGCATAAATTTGAATAGTAGTTGTATTAACTGGTCTCCCTTGTAGGCGTATGGATATTATTCTATCACTGACAGCACTATAATTCAGGATAGATCTTGAAATGTTCTTTTTGATGATGAATGTGACGCCATTTGTCTTGGTCATCTAGTGTTGCTATAAAAGAAATACCACAAGTGGATGGCTTTAACAAAGAGAAATTTATTCTCTCACAGCCTAGTAAGCTACAAGTCCAAACTCAGGGTGCCAGCTCCGGGGGAAGCCTTTCTCTCTCTATCGGCTCTGGAGTGAGGTCTTCTTCATCAGTCTTCCCTTGGTCTGGGAGCATCTCAGTGCAGGAACCTCAGGTCCAAAGGACGTGCTCCAGCACTGGTTTTTTGGTGGTACGAGGTCCCCACGTCTCTCTGTTCACTTCTCTCTTTTATGCATCAAAAGAGATTGGCTTAAGACACTAGCTAGTCTTGTAGACCTCATCAATATAACTGCCGGTAATCCATCTTATTACATCATACTCAGGGGATTTACAACATACAGGAAAATCACATAAAATGGTGGGCAATCACACAATACTGAGAATCATGGCACAGCAAAGTTGATAGATATGGGGGGTGGTGGGGGGAGCCACAATTCAACCCATGACACCATTCCTCTTCAGTTTGTCATTGCTGGCGTGGTAGACCATATGATTTTGTTTGTTATACATGTATTTAAAGAGTTTGCTGATTCACCCAGCAAATGCTTGGAGAGCATTCCTGGGTGCCATGCTGTGTGCTGAGTATGGGGTTTATAAAGATGACTTGGGCACAGTCCCTGCCCTTGTGGAATCCACTGCTGGGGAGGTAGAGACTCTTACACAACTTACTGTAAAAGCAGCATAACTCCTAGCATAAACCAACTGCCCTCACGGCAGCCCTGACTCATGGTGCCCCAATGTGTATCAGAGTAGAGCTGTGTTCCATGGGGTTTTCAGTGGCTGAATTTTCAGAAGTAGATCTCCAGGCCTTTCTCCCAAGGTATCTCTGGGTAGACTCGAACCTCCAACCTTTTGGTTAGCAGTAGAACACATTAACCCTTTGCATTATCCAACTCCTATAATGGCCTTTATCTACAGGAGACCTCCCAGCATTCCTCCTCCCTTTGCCCTGTGTTACTTTCTCCACAGTGTGCTTGTCACTGTAGAGATTATTGACTGAGTATCGACCTGTCTCTCACCTTCCCTCTTACAGTAACCACTGTGAGGACAAAGACCAGGCCTCTATACCTTGGCCTTTGTTAACCACTGACTGGGGAAGCCCAGGAAGGGCATGAGGGCAGCTCTTTGTAGCCACAGCATTTCCTGAGGGGGCTGACAGCTGAAGGCTAGCAAGCCACAGTGCCTCAACATCTGGGCAGATGCTCAGGGAGAACCTGGGCAGCCATGGCGGTTCTCAAACCTTAATGTGCATCGGAATCGCATGGAGGGCTAGTTAAAACACAGACTGCTAGGCCCCACTCCAGAGTTTCTGATTCAGTAGGTCCAAGGTGGGACCTGAGAATTTCTTAAAAGTTCCCAGGTGATGTTGATGCTGTGGGTCCCTGTACCACACTTTGAGAACCACAGAGGTGGTGCATCTGTGTGGCCTCACAACTTACCTAGTGGATAAGTGGAGGGTGGACTGGGTGGCAGAGACGAGGAGACTTCATAGACGCAGTGACAGTGACCCAGGTGAGAGAAGATGGGGCTCTGAAAAAGGATCACAGCTGTGAGTGTGGAAGAGAGTAACGAGAATCCAGGCAAATGTGACAGTGGAGTCAATGGGCTTGGTGAGAGGTTGGATGTGGGACAAGAAGGAGGAGTCAGAGCCGCTGGGTGGATGGAAATGCCGCGAACTCATGTGCATGGGGTGGATGGGTTTGTGGTGGGTAGTGGGGAAATTGTGTGACGCATTTTGGACATAGTGGGCTTTAGATTCTATAATAACCTTCAGATGGAAATGTTAAAGAGGCTGTGAGAAACACAGTTCAAAACTCAGGAGAGAAATCTGAGCTGCAGATACAGATTTTGGAGTTATTGGGTGTAAACTGAAGCTGTGGGACTAAACAAGATTAGTTAAGGACAGCTCATTAAAGAGAGAGCTTGTTGATAAGCCCAGAAGGAAGCCAAGAAACCCCTCTCTTGGAGGGCTGGGTAGAGAAAGAGATGAGTGTCATCTTCCCAGATGCATAAAGTAAAGGGGAAGAGGGCAAGGAGGGGCAGTGCCAGATGTAGTTGTTGTTGTTAGGTGCCGTCGAGTCAGTTCTGACTGATAATGACCCAGATGTAGAAGTGTCTAGAAAACTGAGCCAAACATCTGACCAATTCTGGGGACACCTAAAAAGAACCAAACCCCAGAGGAGGGGTGCATGAAGTAGGGAAATTGGTCTATATATGTTGAGGTTGGTTTTTGGACTCCTTGTTTTACCTTGCCTGTGCAGGTATGGTTTTATGTTGCCTTGGGGTAAAGTGGCTTTATGGTTCTCTTCCATTGGTGGAACATGATAAACAGAAAGAAGTACGTGGCTTACACACACATGGGGTGCAGTAGCCACCCAAGACAGCAGAGCTGTCTGAGAGGAAACCTCTGGTGAACAATACGGTAGATCAAGATGAAGCTGGGATTATTTTTTGCTCCCTCTAAGCTAAGCTCTGTAGTCCCTGGGTGGTATAAATGGTTAACACACTCAGCTGCTAACTGGAAGATTGGAGGTTTGAGTCTACCCAGTGGTACCTCAGAAGAAAGGCCAGGCTATCTACTTTCTTCTGCCTTGATACACATGAGTGGTAACCATGAGTTGGAATTGACTCATTGGCAACTGGTGATTTAAGCTAAACTCCAAGGAAAAAAGAGACCATGTGTTCATCTCTGGGGCCCTGGTGGTACAGTGGTTAAGAGCTTAGGCTCCTAAACAAATGATTAGCAGTTCAAATCCACCAGCTGCTCCTTGGAAACCCTGTGGGGCAGTTCTGCTCTGTCTTGTAGGGTCACTATGAGTCAGGGTCAACTCAATGGCAATGAGTTTTTGGGGGGAGGTATTCATCTTTTTTCCCTTTGGATTTGATACTGATCTAGGCCCTTCTGGGATCTTGAATCCACTGGTTTTACAAGGATAAAAAGGATTCTGACTGCTCTTTTTGAGTCGTCCAACTCTTGCCCACCTCTATTTGGGCAAGAATGCTACAAAGAACCCATTTCTATGAACTGAGAGTCCGCATATGATAACTTTGCATTTCGTAGACGGACAGTTTGCTTTGTAATCTGTGCTGTTTGTTTCATCATCTGGGTCCTCACAAGCCCTGATTTTTGAGAAGACAGGGATGAAGTTCTGCAAGTCTCTGAATACGGATAATGAGCCTAAATCACACAGTTTTTCAGCTTCTCGGGCTGCCACCAGCGAAGACAGGTGGAAACACACACTGACTTGTGTCTCTCTTTGCAGTTTTGTATGGAGCTCAACCAGCCGATCCTTCCCAACATCCGCAAGTGGAAGGGGCCCCGGGGAAGCTGGAAGGCCATTGTTGCTGAGAAACCTTCAAGTCAGCTCCAGAAGGTACCATGAGAGGCAAAACTGGGCCTTTCTTTTCATTGTACTTAAACATGCTTTCTCCTTAATCAAGGGCATTTTAAAATTTACTTTGCCAACATCCTTGATGCAATCTTGTGTTCTTGCTCATTTTCTTTAAATTGTTGCTATTCATTCAAAACACCCTGCTTCTTGTGTAGTGTTTAGATCAGGAACGGACTGCTACCCAAGTGGAAATGGGACCCTGGGGTGTTGGGAGGGGAGGAGATACCCTGTCAGGGCCCCAGGCAGCAAATGGGGTATTTTATCCTTAGTCTCCACGATCCCTTTATCACCATTCTGCCTTCTGCCAAGTTTGTCAAGTGCTCGTTGTTCACTGATTGAAAATTTCAAGTTCACCTTAATTCATATATGAAGTATTTGCCAAGTTTGCACATAGGAATTGTCTTAGTTATCTAATGCTGCTATAACAGAAATACTACAAGTGAATGGCTTTAACAAAGAAAAATTTATTCTCTCACAGTCTAGGAGACTAGAAGTCTGAATTCAGGGCACCAGCTCCAGGGAAGGCTTTCTCTCTCTCTCAGCTATGGGGGAAGGTCTTTGTCATCAGTCTTTCCTGGTCAAGGAGCTTCTCAGCACAGGGACTCCGGGTCCAAAGGACGTGCTATTCTCCTGGCTCTTGTTTCTTGGCGGTATGAGGTCCCCCTGTCTCTGTGCTTGTTTCTTTTTTATGGCTCAAAAGAAATTGACTCAAGATACAATCTAGTCTTGTAGATTGAGTCCTGCCTCATTAACATCATAGAGGAAGGATTTACAACACATAGGAAAATCACATCAGATGACAAAATGTTGGACAATCACACATTACTGGGAATCGTGGCCTAGCCAAGTTGACACACATTTTTGGGAAACACAATTCAGTCCATAGCAGGAATGATGTGTTGCAATTTTCAGCAGATTTTGATTTGGAATTTTCTTTTGTCAGTGTTACCCATACAGATGTGGGTAATTCTGTATATGATACATTTTCACTCTTATACACCATATTACCATATTCAGGACCAATTTTTCTCACCTTGGAATTTGCAATGCCAGTGAGGTTTGAGATTTAAAAAAAAATAAATTCTCCTGGTAGTTAATCATGAGTCAAAAAAATCATGATATAATTTTCCTATAAATGCAGATGTTTTATTTTTATCTCCATTATACCTAATACACATGAGCTGTACTTATATATATGGCTGATATTGATCAGTTGGGCTTTTAAGTCATAAATATATATATATACTTGGTTAAAAGTACCTAGTCACTTATTGACAATAGCCCCTACTCTTTTTATAAGCTGGTGTTGTTAGGTGCCGTCAAGTAGGTTCCAACTCATAATGACCCTGTGTACAACAGACTGAAACACTGCGCGGTTCTATGCCATTGTAATTGGACTGTTCCAGGCCTGCTTGGCGTGGCCATAGTGACACAAAATGAATGAAAGCAAAAGAAGAAGTTCTATTTGATTGGCCAAGGAAAGGAGCACATGGGGACTTGGCGTTGCCAAGATGGCTCCCAGAGCAATAGCCCAAGGAATTTATATGGGTGAAGTAAATTGGGTCTGGGGTCTTCAGGAATGCCTTGAGGTGGGGCCAGCTTGCTGATTGGCCTGGCCCAAAAAGGCGTTCCTGGGGCAGTCCGGCCTTTCTGTGCTTGCTTAGTCTAAAATGGGGGTCTCTCAAACCGGACCTTAGGCTAGGACCCCTCGCTTCTGAAAGCTCCCAATCTTGGGCCGCTGAAGTTTGGTTCCATCTGGTGGGAGAATAATTCTGGAGTCACTCAGAAGACAGGGTCAATGGTTCTGCACATGTCAGCTAGGCCAGATCTAGTTCTTGCCAGTTTCAGCTGGTCCTGCGACCCCAGCCTCTTGTTTTCCTCAACTTGGGGAGAAACAGGAAGCATACCCAAATAAGGAGATAGCTTAAAGACAGGGAGTTAGTTCCTATATCACAGAAGATGGCAGGCACAGCCCTTTGCCTATTCAAGATGGTGGGCTGGCTGCCAGTCTCACCATCCTCACAGCCCATTGTTGTTTAAAAATACGCACATAAATCTTACAAATCTTATTTCTCTGTTGTATTAATTTCTTATGGCTGCCATAACAAATGACAACACGTTGGGTAGCTTATAAGAACAGAAAGTATTCTGTCACAATTCCCGGAAGCTGAAAGTCCAAAATCAGGGTGTCAGCAGTGTTAACTCCTTTGGAAACCCAAGTGGCGTAGTAGTTAAGAGCTCTGGCTGCTAACCGAAAGATTGGCAGTTTGAATCCATCAGGCACTCCTTGGAAACCCTGTGGGGCAGTTCTACTCTGTCCTATAGGGTTGCTGTGAGTCAGAATCAACTCAATGGCAACAGTGTTTTGTTTTGTTTTTTTTTGTTTTGAGGGCTCTGAGGAGAATCTGTTCTGTGCCTCTCTCGTAGCTTCAGGTGGCTTCTGGCAATCCTTAAGGTTCTTTGGCTTGCAGCTGCATCATACCCGTTTCTGCCTGTACTGTCACATGGTTATCTTCCCTCAGTGTGTCTTTCTCTAGCTCTTTCCTCTTCTATAAGGACACAACTCGTTGGATTAGGACCCACCCTACTCCAGTATGACCTCATGTTAACTGATAATACCTTCAAAGACCGTATTTCCAAACAAGGTCTCACAGGTACCAGAGGTTAGGACTTAAATCTTTTGGGGGAATACAATTCAACCCGTAACATCTGGGTTTTTTGTTTTGGAGTGCTTCACAATTATCTGTAAATGGTTAGTGCATCTGACAGTCAATATACAATCCCAGTAGATTGGGATTAAAGCTGTATTAGAACATAGGTAGTCTTTCCAAGGAGTCCCTGGGTGGTGCATATGGTTAATGTGCTCAGCTACTAAATAGAAAGGCTGGTGGTTCAAGTCCACCCAGAAGCACTTCGGAAGAAAAACCTGGCGATTTACTTCCAAAAAATCAGCCGCTGAAAGCCCTTTAGAGCAGTTCTACCCTGACACACATGAGGCTGCCTTAAGTTGAATTGATTCAATGGCAACTGGTTAGTCTTTATGACTCTAGCCCATAGTTCTCCCTTCTCAGTCCACATAGAAATAGTAATACCACCTTGCTTTTTGTTTTTCTTAAATAGCACTTTATATGTAGGTGCCTCAGTCACCTACATATAGTCCATTCAATGCACTTTATCCATTCATTCAACAAATAATTACTAGAGGATACTACATACCAGACACTATGTCATGTGCCAGATACACACTGGTGTGGAAAAAAAAAAAAAAAAAAAACAGTGACCCAACCCTATTTCAGTTTTTACTCTTTTCAAGCCCCAATGAGGAGTCCAACCTGAGCCTGACCTAGCCCCTTCTCTCAAGAAACTCACAGCCTATTAGAAGGATGAGACAGGTAACCCGCCTCAAGTTCAATCCACTTACACTTCACAGCCTCAATTCCTTCATCTGTAAAATGGGAGCAATAGCTCGACTGCTAACCGAAAAGTTGGTGGTTTGAACCCATGCAGTGGCTCTGTCGGGGAAAAGACCTGGTGATCTGCTTCTGTAAGGATTTCAGCCTAGGAGACCCTATGGAGCAGTTCTACCCTGTCCTATAGGGTCGCCATGAGTCAGACTCACTCTGAGGCACACAGTGACAACACCCCTTGTTCAGCTCCCCTGATGGCTATAAGGATTTTAAAAGACAATGTGTGCTGAAATTCTCTGTTAACAGAGCACAGCCCAGGGGCCCAGCAGATAGTGTGAGAGAAGCAGGCCAGTCTGGGTTGTGTTGAGCTGGGAGCTTACACCTGTGCCAAGGCCGCAGTAGGCCCAGGTGTAGCCAGTGTTGCCAGGTAGGATTGTGGGCCCTGTGTGGCTGAATCTCCCAGTTTCTCAAGAGAAGCAAATACTGAGATTTTAACTAGAGGCAGGTAATCCAAACATGTTTTCAAACACCATATACCTGCAGATCACTAATGTTCAGTCTTTACCCAGAGATGAGACAATGGTAGCAGATATGCTGCCATTTCTCAGATACCTGAAATGATGTCCAAACCAAAAAAAAAAAAAAAAAAACCCACTGCCATAAATTCTGACTCCTAGTGAATTATAGGACAGGGTAGAACTGCCTCATAGGGTTTCCAAGGCTGTAAATCTTTACAGAAGCAGACTGCCACATCTTTCTCCCACAGAGCAGCTGGTGGGTTTGAACCACTGACCTTTTGGTTAGCAGCTGAGTGCTTTAACCACCACGCTACCAGGGCTCCTCAAAATCATGTCCAGTCACCTGTAATTCAAATTTCTAGTCCTCATACCATTGCTGGAGGGATATTTTTACAGATAACCTTTGAGACCAAGTAAGATCAAATGTTTGCCCAGAAGTTGCCCAGCTGATGGGAGGTGGGGCTTGGACTTGAACCCAGGTAGCTCACTCTGGCTCCAAAGTCTATACTCTCCTCACTACCCCATACTGAGGTCCAGATGCTCCGATGAAGAGAGAGAGAGGTTCGCTAAGTTGGGAGGGATTGGGAAAGGGTCCTCTAAGGGTGGTAAGAAACCAGCGGTGGAAGGAGCAGCACTCACAAAAGTGTGGAAGTAAGAAAGCCCCGTCCTGCTGCGGACACATGTGAGCAGATGTGTAAGTCGCCTTAGGAAAGGAAGGTGCTGCCCCTACCGTGGAGGGCTCCTCATTCACTGGGCACCAGGGAGCTATTGAAGTTTTGTGAGCAGAAGGTGATGTGAGTGACACTATAAGAAGGTTAATCTGGCACCAAGTTTAGGAAACTGAATGGGGAACAGCATTCTAAAGCTGACAGGACAAATCATATTTACCTTGTTCTATACCTGAAGAAACTGAGGGGCTCACCTGAGGTCCCATGACTCAGTGACATGGGCATGACCAAGACCTAGGTCTTCTCAGACTTAACTAGTGCTCACTCCTAGTCTTAGAATATATTAAAATACTCTTTGTCATGGATTGAATGTGTCCCCCAAAAATATCTGTCAACTTGGCCGGGTCATGATACCCAGTATTGTGCGATTGTCCACCATTTTGACATCTGATGTGAATTTTCTATGTGTTGTAAATCCTACCTCTATGATGTTGATGAGATGGGATTAGGGGCAGTTATGTTAATAAGGCAGGACTCTACAAGATTAGGTTGTGCCTTGAGCCAATCTCTTTTGAGATATAAAAGAAAGAAGTGAGCGGAGAGACATGGGGACCTCATACCACCAGGAAACAAGAGCCAGGAGAATAGCGTGTCCTTTGGACCCAGGGTCACTGCGCTGAAAAGCTCCTCGACTAGGGGAAGATTGATGACAAGGCTCTTCCTCCAGAGCCAACAGAGAAAGAAAGCCTTCCCCTGGAGCTGACGCCCTGAAATTGGACTTGTAGCCTACTAGACTATGAGAGAATAAATTTCTATTTGTTAAAGCCATCCACGTGTGGTATTTCTGTTACAGCAGCACTAGATGGCTAAGACACTTTTCAGTGCTTTTAAAACATGGAAGTGCATGGCATGCCAAACACTGTTCCCGAGTTCCCGCCCTATTCCTAACACACACCACGAGCAGTCGAGGTACCCGGCCCAACAAGGCTATGACTCAGCAGAAGCTGGCCAGGGAGATGGCTGTGCAGACCCAGCGTGGAGGAGCCCACAGGGCAGCATGGCTGAGTAAGGCTCTCAAGGCTAGTAGAGCCTCTCAGGCTGAAATCGGGGTGGGGAGGAAAAGTGTTTACTCTTCCCGTCGTAAGTCCTCTGGGCAGCAGCACAAAGCAGGCAGGTCGAGTGGCTTCTCTGACAGATGAGACAGCACCTGGACCTGCCCGCTGCTGCCCCTCACCTGCCCCGCTCACCAGGGGTCTTAGTTACCTGGTGCTGCTGTGACATAAATACCACTGGCGGGTGGCTTTAAAGAACAGAAATTTATTTTCTCACAGTTAGCTCTGGAGGTTAGAAGTCCAAATTAGGGTCTTGGCCATATCAGTTCCTTCCTTATCTCTAGCTACAGGTATTCCTTGGTTCCTTGACGGCCCTCACATGGTGTCTGTCTTCCTCCATGTGAGTTTCTTTGTATCTATTCTGGTCTTTTTATAGGTAAGAAGACATTAGGTTTAGGATCCACCCTACACTGGTATGAGACTTCATTAACATAACAAAAGAAAAATCCCACTTTTCAAACAGGATCATGGCCACAGATACAAGGGCTAGGAATTCACTACATTTTAGTTTTTTTTTTTTTTTTTTTTTTGTGGGGGAGACAGAATTCAGTCTACAACGCTGGGGCTCCAGGGTTCCTGTGGTGCAACTTAGACCTCAGCGTGGCCCTGTCCACCTGCTGAGGGACCTTGACTGCCCATTTCCAGACCGTTGGGATGGTTAGCTCTGATTTTCATTCATCCAGCAAATGTTTACTGAGCATTTACTAGGTGCCAGGTGTTGAACCAAGGTACGAGGTCAAGAAAGACACAGACACAATTCACACAGACCCTGGTTGGAATCCTAGAGAACTTTACTCACATAGAGAAGAAACAGAGCAAAGTCAGCTTCAATAATGGGAATCAGTCCCCCATGGCCAGTGGGTCTTACTCTGCAGCTGATGCAGGGCCAGCAGTCTGCATGTACCCCTCTTGTGCTGCAGGTGAAGGGAAGGAGTTTCTCTGATGAAGAAGAAACTGAGACAGAGAGAGAGGCTCAGTTCCTACCTCCATTATCAGGGAATGTTCTGGGTTGCAAGGGTGTGCAACGGACCATCTTCCCAACACCAGGCACTGTTTGTTCTAAGCAGCAACTAATCACTAAGCAAAATCCACCCCTTGGGGTCTCATAGTTGATTCCCAGGTTTGCCATTGACCAGCTGTGGGGTTTAGGGAAGTTACTTAACCTCTCTGAGCAGTAGTGTCCTCATCTGGCAAATGAGGGTATGAATTGTGCCCTCATAGGGTGTGATGCTTGCAAGGATAATTCTGCCTGATCTGGGCCTCCTCCACTTCCCTTTCCCACAAAAGAGAAGAATGTGGGCAGCCCTGATTGCGTAGATAGCTCTGAAATTGGCAGTGTGTGAAATGGGAGGGACAAGAAGGTATGTGCTGTGGCTTTCATGTGTCTTTTTGTTTTAGCAACAGCCCCGTGCACACACCTTCAGGGACCAAGAGGCAGAGCCTGCTGCTTCTCCCCAGTCTCTCCCTCGCACTCCTGCCAAGACCTTCCCCGGCAGGATTGAACCCTGTGGAGGAAGACGCTGGCAACAAAATGAACTCCACTGAATGCCTGCTTTTCACCAGCTCTGTCTGCCCTCTCCCCTGCAGGGTGTGGGGTACTCAGGCTTCCTGTGGGACTCCACAGCCGGGGTGGAGCTGAAAGACACCTTCTTTCAGGACAGCATGCCGGGCAATGGGCACGGAAAACCCACGCATCCCAGCCCTTACCTCGCACACTTCAAGGTACCCTGTTTATTGTCTACCACATCCCACTTCTCTTTCTAAAAAGGAAAAAGAAGTTTCTCTTTCTAAAACTGTGAGTGATTGACACCTCCTTGTTTTGACTTGATTTTGTGTCTCCCAGGGTTGGATCAGCACCTGCTCCTGGGGTTCCTATGGCCAGTGACCCTGTCCAGGGCAGGAACAGAAGGGGCTTGGAGGGACTGTCAGCCCCAATAACTACTGTGGCACCTGGGCAGGGAGACCAGATGGCTGGCTCCCAAACCTGACACATATCAACATCACCTGGGAACATTGTTTAAATGAGTGATTCCTTGTCCCTACCCCAGACATAGGCAACACTGGTGGTTCAGTGGTAGAATTCTTGCCTTCCGTGTGGGAGACCTGGGTTCGATTGCTGACCAAGGCACCCCATGCACAGCCACCACCTGTCTGTCAGTAGAGGCTTCCGTTATTGCTATGATGCTGAACACAAGCTTCAGTGGACATTCCAGACTAAGGCAGACTAGGAAGAAAGACCTAGTGTGGTCTGTTTCTGAAAATCAGCCAGTGAAAACCCTGTGGATCACAAGAGTCCAATCCCATTGTGCATGGGGTGACCATGAGTCAGGGACCAACTGAATAGCAGCTAACAACAACAACAACACCTCTAGGCATATAGAATCAGAATTTCTGGAACAGAACCCAAGAATGGAAGACCAGGGAGAAGGATTTAAGGCAGCCCTCATCCATGTGGGCACCTCTGTCTCACAGAGTGTAGGAGCAGATAAGGAGATTGATCTAAGCCTGTCTCTCCGACCCTCCATACCCTTGGGAAGTGTTAATGAGTAGCACAGTGGTCAGAAGCTGGACAGCAGGCAGGAGGAGAAGCCAGGAGCAAAAACAGGTCACCAAGTTGGCAATCATGGGGCCCGTGGCCCTTACCTGTGAAATCACAGGGTCAGGCAAGGGTGGTCCTGGCCACAGAGCCCAGCAAGCCTATTGTCTGCCAGGCATCGAGACACCCCTTCCTCCATTCTGTGTGATCCAGATAAGGCCTTGAACCTGTTTGTTTGGGTTCGAACCCCTGCTGAGAATTTGCATTTCTAACAAGTTCCCAGGAGATGCTAATGCTGCTGGTTAGGGACCAATTCTGGGAACCACTAGTGGAGTGGTGGTTCTCACACTTTATCATACATAAGAATCACCTGGGGATGTTGTTAAACTGCTGATTCTGATTCAGTATATATGGGGTGGAAATGCAAATTCTCAGCAGGGAGTCAAACCAGAACAAACCATTTCAAAGCCGTGGCTCCAGAGCAGTCCTGAGCCTGAGGGTTGCCCCTGACCCCAGCAGGTTCTCTCTGGCAGGAGCAGGGGGCTGGGCCACATGGGACAGCCATGTGTTGGGGGCTACTTGGCCTGTAGCACAAGTCCACGGCCCTTCTCACACTTATCCCTGTGGTGTTGATGGGCATGTGTCTGTACATGCTCACACATTGGGGGTATTTATGGTTACAACCATGGCCCCTCTCACACCTGTAGCTCTCGTGTTGATGGAGTTGTGTCACACCTGGGCTTGTTTGTGGTTATACCCGTGAACACTCATACCTGTAGCTACAGTACTGATGGGGTCCTGTGTGCACACACACACCTAGGGATTTCTGATGGTTGTCCCCATGGAACTGACGTGTCAGTCAGCCAAATATCTTCTTTAAAACCCCCTAGCCCCACACTGGGGCCCTTTTGTATGGAAAGCAGCTATACTGACCCTGACCAAGCAGGGCAAGAGCTAGGACTAGCCAGTGTCACTACAAGGCAGGCCATGTACCCTTTCTTCCTGGCAGTATCTGATGTTTGTTGCCATGACAAACATAAGGGCAAGATTATGAAACCCAAAGCAGCTGAGTAACGCTGGGATGCCCAGGAGATGGATCCTGACTTTGTGGGTGCTCACCTGGACGCCGTGGCCTCCATCCTGGGGTGCGGGCCTGTCGTGTCCCCTAGGCTACCAGCGTTTTGGCAGCCTTGTTTTTTACACACTTGAAGCCAGGTGAAAGTGAGCGTCGGGGCAGCAGTCCAGGGGGCAAAGAGCACAGAGAGGAGCCGGAGGGGTGGGGATGTGGGGCAGAAGGAGGCCGCAGGCCCTAGTTGGCGAGCCTTAAAGAGGACTTAGAGGCGGCCACACAGGTAGGAGCCCCAAGTCTTTGTTAACAGCCCAGCTGCTAGAGCCACCTCCTTCTTTATGGTTGCTTGGAAGGAAAAAAAAAATCTGACACCTCCAGATATGTCCGATTTACCAGGCCCTAAGGAGTCCCTGGAAACCCTGGTGGCGTAGTGGTTAAGTGCTACAGCTGTTAACCAAGAGGTTGGCAGTTCAAATCCACCAGGCGCTCCTTGGAAACTCTATGGGGCAGTTCTACTCTGTCCTTCAGGGTTGCTATGAGTCGGAATCGACTCGACGGCATTGGGTTTGTTTTTTTGGAAGGAGTCCCTGGTGGTGCAGTGGTTCAGAGCTCTGCTGCTAAGCAAAAGATCGGCAGTTTGAATCCACCAGCCACTCCTTGGAAACCCTATGGGGCAGTTCTACTCTGTCCTATAGGGTCACTGTGAGTCAGAATCAACTTAATGGCAGTGGTGTTTTTTTTTTTTTTTTTTTTAAGGAGTCCCTGGGTGTTGCAAAAGGGTAAGCGCTTGGCTGCTAACCAAAAGGAAGTTCTGGTGATCTACTTCCGAAAAATCATCCATAGGAAACCCTATTGTCTTAGTCATCTACTGCTGCTATAACAGAAATACCGCAAGTGGATGGCTTTAACAGAGAGTTTATTTTCTCACAGTAAAGTAGGCTAAAAGTCCAAATTCAGGGTGTCATCTCCAGGGGAAGTCTTTCTCTCTCTATTGGCCTTCTCATCAATGTTCCCCCCAGACCAGGAGCTTCTTCACGGAGGGACCCTGGGTCCAAAGAACGCACTCTGCTCCCAGCACTGCTTTCTTGGTGGTATGAGGTCCCTGTCTCTACTCACTTCTGTCTTTTATATCTCAAGAGATTGCCTCAAGACATGATCCAATCTTGTAGATTGAGTCCTGCCTCACTATCACAACTGCTGCCCATCCTCCCTTATTAACATCATAAAGGCAGGATTTATAACATACAGAAAAATCACACAATTCCGGGAATCACGGCCCAGCCAAATTGATACACATATTTTGGGGGGACATAATTCAATCCATGACACCTCTGGAACACAGTTTGACATACTTGGGGTTGCCATGAGTCAGAATTAACCCGAGAGAAGCTTGTAGGAGGCTCTAGGTGACACAAATGGTAAGCACTCAGCTGCTAACCAAAAGGTTGGTGGCTCAAATCCACCCAGAAGTATCTCAGAGGAAAGGCCTGGCGATCTGCTTCCTTCCAAAAGGTCACAGCCTTGAAAACCCTATGGAGCACAGTTGTACTCTGCAACACATGGGGTCGCCATGAGTTCCAATTAACTCACAGCAACTGGTTTGGTTTGGTTTTTAAGGAGGAGTAGGGAATACCAAAGGAGCCTTGGTAGCACAGTGGTTTAAGTGCTTGACCACTAACCAAAAGGTCGGTGGTTCGAATCCACCACCCACTTCACAGGAGAAAGATGTGGCAGTCTACTTCCATGAAGATTATAGCCTCAGAAACCCTATGGGGCAGTTCTGCTCTATTCTATAGGGTTGCTATGAGTCAGAATCAACTCAACGGGCAGCGAGTTTGGAGGGATACCACATTGGGGGAGATTAAGATCAGTCTTGCTCCTGCAAGTGCCCTGGAAGAATCTTCAGATGAAGCCCTACGTGTGAAGCACTGTCTTGTGCGGTGTGGGCTGGCCTTGGTTTTGTTCACTATTGTCAACTTTGTGCAGAGGCTGTTTATGCATCGGTTATAACTGATACAGGAAACATGAGCAGCTGAACCTTTTCCTGTTCCTTTGTTTCCTACCCAGGTGGGAAGTAATGACTTGACCCTTGTGAACCTTCACCTGGCAGCCTTGACACTCCCAGGGGCTGAGAATCCAAGCAAGAATCACAGTGAGGGCCTCCGCCTGGCCAGCTTCGCACAGACCCTGCAGGAGACCCTGAAAGGTAGGAATGGCCTTCCTCACGGCTTGGCCAGCAGGGAGGGAGGTTTCTCTCCCTGCCATCTCCTGTCTCTCAGCATCTGCAGCCACATGTACAGAGGAGATAGACCCCTGCCTCTTGTGGAGCCCGCCACCCCCTGCAGTGTGGTCTTGTCTCTGTGGGCCTGACATATGCGTTCCAGGGTGGCTCTTCAGCCTCTTTAATGGGAAGGATTAGGGGGGAAACATAAGTGGTGAAACGCTCCCCCGTGACAACTTCTCCTGGGTGCACCTGTCTCAGGTATACCACCCTGACAGTGCTACCTGGAGACTCAGACTCTTCAAGACAAAGAGAGCTAGAGAGTGACGAGGAGAGACATTAAATTCCTGATGAGTAGCGACTTGAGTTTTTCTCCCTAGTGGGATACAGATTGCACAGAAGGAGCCCGGAGTCTGTCAGAAAAGTTGGATTTTCCTCTCAGCTCCTTTGCCAGCCGTGGGACCTCAGGCAGGTCACCGAGCCACTTCCAGCCCCATCTGTAAACTGATGACTCTAACTCACAGGACTAGCCAGAGCTTTCAGTCAGATGTATCTGTGGAAGTACCCGGCACGTGGAGGGGGCTCAGCGCGCCTGAACTGACTCTAAAAATGCCAGAAGAATCAAGAGAGCATTGAAAAGAGCAGGACTTGAGAGGAAAGGAGGGCTCTTCGCTTTGTAGGTCCTGCCCTGATGAACAGAGCAGGCTTTCTGTGCTTGATTTACTTGTTACCCAAAGGGAAGAGTTGACCGGGCTGTCAGGACTAGGACGTTTGCAATTTGGCTTGATTTTTCCAAGCACCAGCCTCTTCTAATTGAGTGTTTACAGCCGGAGGCCTGGAATTCTCTTCTATACTCTTAAGTCTTGACCAGTATCCATTGCGCCACCAAAGCTCCTTCTCTAGCTTCTTAAGGCTTCTCTTGTTCAATTGGCCCTGTGCAGTGGATGATTCGTGAAGATTCAGCTACAAAAATATTTTAGTCAAAGAACAAACTTACATTTTTGAGCCAGGAATGTGACCAGCGTTCATCTTAAGTTAAGAGTCCTTCTCCCTGGTTGGCACAGACTTTTTGCACTCAGCTACGTACTGAAAGGTTGACAATTCAAATCCACCCATCGGCATCATGGAAGAACAGCCTGGCGATCTGCCTCCGCAAAGCTTACAGCCCAGAAAACCCTATGGGGTGCAGCTCTACCCGGAAACACGTGAGGTCGCCATGAGTTGGGATTAACTCGACGGCAACGGATTTGGTTTCAGGTGTAGTGGTCTAAAAAGTCAGAAAAGGGTAATGTTCCACCCAGGCAGGGGAAATTGTTCACCCACAGCCAGTCTCTAGGATGGTTTTATAGCATTTAGAATCTATGGACGTTTCTGTCGTTCTTGATCCCAAGCTTTTCCTTTGCTTTTCATGGAAGCACAAAGGAAAGAAGCCTGTTGCTAATTCTCAGAGAGCCTCAGGCAGTCAGTGACTGGCTTTGCTGATATCTAGGGAGTGGTCAGGCTTCTGCCACACAGCCTGGGCAGGTTGTTGTCCCAAGTTGCCAAGGGGCTATCAATCCACAGCTTGACCTGGCCCTGGCAGTGCCCAGGTGTTCTCTGTGTCCCCCTGCCTGTAACTAATATGCAATTAATTGTTAACTGATGATACTGTGAGCTCAAGGTTTCAGGATGTGTTCCGGTAGCCCAAGGTGCAGCCCAGGTAAATAATATTAACAGAGGTTGTTCAGCTCAGACAAAGCTTAGCCTTCATTCCATAGGCTTCCCTCCAAGCAAACAGAACTGACTTGATTAGCAAACTGTGGGCCTCCCTGCCTTGCCCGGAAGTGCGTGCAGGCTGACCTCAGCGGAGAGTGTGTCAGTCCCCTGGTGGAATTTTCTTCTTTCAGACCCCCCTGCAGCTTGAGGAGAGGGTCTTGCTCTGAGAACTCAGGAAGAGTAAAGCACAGGGCGTAGTGCTGCTTACATCTGGATAGATAATCCCTCAGTGAGGACCAGTCCCTGCTGGTGTCACTGGCACTTTATAGGAATGCTGAGGAAATCAGTCCCGGGCATTCTCCTCTCACTTCTGTGAACCAAGGGAATGAGAAAGGAGCCTACCCAGACTGATGGCTTCTGGGAGGCAACTCCAGGCCTCTGCCATACCCTGGGACCCTCAGAGGCAAAAGTGGCCCCAGAATCATCACAGCCGCCGATTTCACCAAAAGATGAGTCTCAGGGACTCTGGATGCTCCCACTGATAGAGAACTGTTGTGTTCATTTGTAAAGTTTCGTAGAGCTGGGTTTATGGACGCTCAGCACCAGCATTTCTCCTGGTTTTAGAGCTGACTTTTTCGGCCTGAGCTCTTTTCAGGTCTGCATCCCAATAAACACCTTCTTCTTTATATGGGAGCCTCTGCCTCGGGCTTTAAAACCTTTAGCTATCCAACACCAGTTGCACCCTTGTTCTGAGGTATTTCTCCTGCCTATTTTATTCACTTATTCAGCATGTGTTTATCAAGCTTCTGCCACTTGGCAGGCGCTCTTCTAGGCACTTGGAATACTTACTGCTAGGAACAGCAGCCCATGTCTGTGTGTCGCCTCCAATCCAGCTCTTTGTTAAGAGCCCTGGATTAGAGAGACGCCTGGGTGGCTTTGGACAAGGCCTCCAAGCTCTGAGAGCCTCAGCTTCTTACCTGCACAGCGGAGGTGGTGATAGCACCTGCCCACGGAGTTGCAGCAGCTCAGTAGTGCGCTGTGGAGGAAGGACTCAGAACAGCGAGGCTCGGGGGATGGTCGTTAGTGGTGGCCAGGTATGAGTGTGATCGTTAGTATTATCCTCAAGTATTTCCTGTTGGAAGTTGGGGTTCGTTTCTCAAGAAGCTCAGGCTTACCCTGACTTGAGTGCCAAGGTTGTTACGACATAGAGTGAGGTGTACAAGTACACTTCTGGTGGCCACACAGCCAAACTGCAGGAAACGCCTTCCATCCCATTGCTTTTTGTCCCTCACTTCGCCCTGGAGGAGGGCATCATCTGGCATACATGAGTGCCCTCTGGTGGTAGCTTTTGTCATTTCACTGTAGATATTATCCCAGAGCCTTGGTGGCACAGTGATGAAGAGTTCAGCTGTTAACCAAAAGATCAGCAGTTCAAATCTACCAGCCACTCCTTGGAAACCCTATGGGGCAGTTCTACTCTGTCCTATAGGCTCCCTATGAGTCAGAATCGACTCAACGGCAGGCAACGGGTTTGATTTTTAGCAGCCATTATTCCATCAGGAGCCCTGGTAGTTCAGTGGTTAAAGGGCTCGGCTGCTGACCAAAAGATTGCGGTTTGAACCCACCAGCTGCTTCACAGGAGAAAGGTGTGGCAGTCTGCTTCTATAAAGGTTTAGAGCCTTGGAAACCCTATGGGGCAGCTCTGTAGGATCACTATGAGTTGGAATTGATTTAACAGCCCACAACAACAACAAGCCATTATTCCACTTACCGGTTTGTCATACTGTGGTGATGTGCATGTTGCTGTGATGCTGGAAGCTATGCCACTGATATTTCAAATACTAGCACTGGAGCACTGGTGGTCCCGGTGGTTAAGTGCTACAAACTCTGGTGGTATAGTGGTAAAGAGCTATGGCTGCTAACCAAAAAGTTGGCAGTTCGAATCCACCAGGCGATCCTTGGAAACCACATGGGGCAGTTCTACTCTGTCCTATAGGGTCACTATGAGTCAGAATCAACTAGGTGGCAATGGGTTTGGTTTGGCTTTTAGCAGGGACACCAGTGGTGGGCAGGTTTCAGCACAGCCTCCACACTAAGACTAGGAAGAAAGGCCTGGAAATCTATTTCCAAAAATTAGCCCAGTGCAAAGCCTATGGATTACACCAGAATATTGTCTGATATAATGCTGGAAGATGAGCCCCTAGGTTGGAATGCACTTAAAATACACAGTGGCCGCAGCAGTGGACTTAAGCCATGCCAACAGTCATGAAGATGGTGCAGGACCAGGCAGTGTCTCATTCTGTTGTACATGGGGTCACCATGAGTCAGGGGCCAACTCAATAGCAGCTAATAGCAACAGCAGCAGCCATTGTTACTGAACCGTATTTGTGACACGGAAAAAGATTTCCGAGTGTGTCAGATACATTTGGTCCTATTTTAGGACTGTTTTCCTTAATGCCTCACTTGCAAGATGTGACAGAAACGCCATTCCCTGTGGTGACATGACTACCCTGAAGTGAACCTCACAGTGAGATGCATCAGGCAGGGTCCATTGGAATTCAGCAGAACCTAGCTGGGGCCCATCTTTTTTTCAGATTTTCTACTTGCTTTGCTTGGAAAATTCTTATTTTGTAATTACCCCAATTACTAGTGTGAACAGACCATGGGGGGAATGTTTAAAATACTTCAAAGAGAAAACCTGTCCACATTGGCCCTGAAATCACCTTGTAGACCTCATTTATACACAGACAATTAACCTCGCTGGGTCCCTGGTGGCACAGTGGTTAAGCGTTTGGCTGCTAACCGAAAGGTCAGCAGTTCAAATCCACCACTCGCTCCTTGGAAACCCTATGGGGCAGTTCTGCTCTGTCCTATCGGGTTACTATGAGTGGGAATCAACTCAATGTCAGCAAGTTTGGGTTTGGTTTTTTTTTGGTGGGGGCGGGGGTTGTCTCTTGGGTAAACTTATTAATCTGGTTCAAGGAACTTGAAAGGAAGGGGCCTGAATATGACGTGAAATACTTAACACCAGGCACCTGCAACAGCTCATCTAGTCCTTACAACAATGTGTGAAAATTGATTTTTCTCCCCATTTTACAGACAAAAATGTTCCCCCAAGGTCACAGAGCTGGTGAGTACAAAGCCAGGATTCCATACCCAGAGTCATCAAGCTGCTTTCTTTTAGAACAGGGGCCAAGAGCCCGTTTTGTCTTGGTTTTAATGAGGCACTATGACTGCTCTGGATGTCAGAAGAGGGTCTGAAACTTGCTCTTGAATGTAGAGCAGTTAATAAGAAAGGAAGAAATGAAGTAAAATTGCTGAACAGAAGATTTCAAAGGGCAGCTGGAGAAGACAAAGTAAAGTATTATAATAACATGTGCAAAGACCTGGGGCTAGAAAACAAAAGGGAAGAACACACTTGGCATTTCTTAAGCTGAAAGAACTAAAGAAAAAATTCAAGCTTCAAGTCGCGATATTCTATGGGTAAAATATTGAATAATGCAGGAAGCATCAAAAGAAGACGGAAGGAATACACAGAGCCACGTGGACGTTCAGCCATTTCAGGAGGTAGCATATGATCAAGAACTGATGGTACTGAAGGAAGAAGTCCAAGCTGCACTGAAGGCATCGGCAAAAAACAAGGCTCCAGGAATTGACAGAATATCAATTGAGATGTTTCAACAAACAGATGTACTACTGGACATGCTCACTTGTCTGTGTCAAGAAATTTGGAGGACAGCTACCTGGCCTACTAACTGAAAGAGATCCATATTTGTATCCATCCCAAAGAAAGGTTATCCACCAGAAATGATCAGACAATATCATTAATGTTACAAGTAAAATTTTGCTGAAGATCATCCAAAAGTTACTGCAGCAGTACGTCAACAGGGAACTGCCAGAAATTCAAGCCAAGTTCAGAAGAGGACGTGGAACCAGGGATATCATTGTTGCTGTCAGGTAGATCTTGGCTGAAAGCAGAGAACATCAGAGAGATGTTTATCTGTGTTTTATTGGTTATGCAGAGGCATTCAACTGTGTGGATCATAACAAATTACGGATAACATTGTGGAGAATGGGAATTCCAGAACATTTAATTGTGCTCGTGAGGAACCTGCACAGAGACCAAGAGGTAGGTAATCGTTTGAACAGAACAAACCACTGAGTGGTTTGAAATCAGGAAAGTGTGCGTCAAGATTGTATCCTTTCACTATATTTATTCAATCTGTATGCTGTGCAAATAATCGGAGAAGCTGGACTATATGGAGAAGAACTCAGCATCAGGATTGGTGGAAGACTAACTTGCGATATGCAGATGACAACCTTGCTTGCTGGAAGTGAAGAGGACTTGAAGCACTTACTGATGAAAATCAAAGACTACAGCTTCAGTATGGATTACACTGCAACATAAAGAAAACGTGGACAACTGGACCACAACTGGACCAATAAACAACATCATGATAAATGAAGAAAACAACAAAGTTGTCAACGATTTCATTTTACTTGGATCCCAAGTCTACGCTGATGGAAGAAGCAGTCAAGAAATCAAAGGACGAATTGCATCGGGCATATCTGCTGCAAAAGACCTCTTTAAAGTGTTCAAAAGCATAGATATCACTTTGAGGACTAACGTGCACCTGACCCGAGCAGTGGTATTTTTAACTGCCTTACATGCATGCAAGAGCTGGACAACGAATACAGAAGACTGAAGAAGAATCGATGCCTTTGAATTGTGGTATTGACAAAGAATATTGAATATACCATGGACTGCCAGAAAAACAAATCTGTCATGGAAGAAGTACATCCAGAATGCTCCTTAGAAGTGAGGATGGCAAAATGTTGTCTCACATTCTTTGGACATGTTATCAGGAGGGACCAGTCCCTGCAGAAGGACATCGTGCTTGTTAAAGTCGAGAATGAAAAAGAGGAAGATCCGCAAGGAAATGGATTGACACAGTGGCTACAACAGTGGGCTCAAACACAGCAGTGATGGTGAGGAGGCCGCAGGACCAGGCAGTGTTTCCTCTGATGAGTCAGAACCAACGCGACAGTACCTACCAACGTGACTGCTCTTCCTTCGACTCATGGCGACTCCATGTGGATCAGAGTAAAACTGTGCTCCGGAGGATTTCCGGTGACTGATTTTTTCAGAAGTAGATCACCAGGCCTTTCTTCTCAGACTCCTCTGGTGCAGCCTTTGGTTTAGCAGCGAAGCACGTTAACCACCTGCCCCACTCAGGGTTCCGTTCTTCCTCCTAGCTGATTTAAATCAATAAGGTGAAATGAGGTGTAAATAGTGGAGGAAAAGGAGTCAAGACAGTCACTGCTTTTAGGGAATATGATTGTCAGTTTAACAATCTTAATAGTTATTTTAAAAACTGCTAGTCCTAGTAAGAGAATTAAGAAAACTGTTACAGAATAAAATACAAAATTAGAACATTTTGTATATATTAGCAAAAAAAAACGGTTGCTGTCGAGTCAACCCCAAATCGTGGTGGCCGCATGTGCATAGGATAGAACTGTGCTTCCTGGGGTTTTTGAGGGCTAATTTTTTTTAAGTAGATTGCCAGGCCTTTCTTCTGAGATGCCTCTGAAAAGACTTGCACTTTCAACCTTTTGATTAGCAGCTGAGTGCATTAACTCTTTGCGCCACCCAGGGATTCCATATCAGCAATAACCAGTTGGAAAATATAACAGGAGAAAGCAAAGATCCCATCCATAATAAAAAATCAAAACATAGAATACTTAGAAATATGGCAGTGAAATGAAGAAAACTTTACAGAAGAACATTAAAAAAAAAAAAAAAAACGATGACTAAATGGAGGAGCATAGCTTGATCTTGGACGAGAAGACTTCACTCTTCAAGATAATCCACCCGTACAAAATCTGTGTGTAGGTTTCCTGCAGTGGGTTTCAAACTGAGCTCTGTGTTACCCTTGCTGCGGGTCCCAGCCCTGGCTGCCCATTGGGACCACCTGAGATCACCAGGCCCACTTGAGGCTGATTAAATCAGAATCTTTGAGGGTGGGGCCCCAATTAATATTTTTTTGAAGCTCCCCAGTACCCTAAGGGTTCTTGAGCGCCCTCACCCACACCCTCTGCCACCGCTTCAATCAGCAATTCTACTTTTACCCCCTCCATTTTTGGATTTCATTGTGTAAGTCCCATTTGAAAAAGAAAAGAAAAAAAATGTTTGAAAACTGCTGAATTGAACCAGATCCATCTCTAGAATATATTGACCAGTGAGAGGTAGAGGCTGCTATGTAAAGTTACTATCGTTTGTGTGAAAATAACTATGCTTGCTTGCACATACTGTGTAGAACTGTCTAGAAGGAGACACAGGAACAGGTAACGGCCTCCTCTGGCCAGCTGGGAGATACCCCAAAAACCCATTGCTGTCGAGCCAATTCTGACTCATAGTGACCCTATAGGACAGAGTAGAACTGCCCCATGGGGTTTCCAAAGAGCGCCTGGCGAATTCAAACTGCTGACCTTTTGGTTAGTAGCTGTAGCTCTCAACCACTACACCACCAGGGTTTCCAGCCGGGGATAGGGATGTTAAATAAAGTTAATACAAATTTATTTATTTTTTTAATTCACAATCAAAAATATGTAAATATTTTTAATGAATATGTAATAAAGCATTATGGCACTGGCTCAAGAATAAACAGATGATTAGATAAGGCTTAGAAACAGATACAGCATACATAAAATGTAAAAAATGAGAGATGTTGGCTTAACAATTCAGTTGAGAAAGAAAAGGACTTTTCAAGAAATGCTACTGGCATAAGTGGTTAATGTCTGTGGGGAAAATAAAACTAGATTTATTTCTTACCTTAGTGCTAAAGACCAGGTATATTAAAGAGTCAAATGCAAGAAGTGAAATCATAAAAATAAATGGAATATTTGTTTAATTTGGGAGGCACCTGTAGGAAAATTTTGGTAGATTGCATACATTAAAAATATTTCAAACTTCTGTGTGCTTTAAAAGGCAAATGACAAACTAGAAAACACATTTCCTATAGATGATAAAGAGTCAATATTCCTAATATATAGAGTTTATACAAATGATAAATAAAACATTAGTACCCTCTAAAAGAATAGGCACAGAACATGCAATTCACAGTTCACAGTAGGAAAAAAACAGCTAGTGAACATATAAAAAATGTAATCAAAGGAACCCAAATAGAAAGAAGTCACCGTCTTCATGCATCACATTAATCTTTTAATGATAATACTCGGTGTTGATGCAGAAAGGAGTACTTCCCTACACTGCCGGAGAGAGCTGAAGTTGGAGCAGCCTTTGGAAAGTAGATGGGCAATATATATCAAGAACATTAACAATGGCCACCCTTGTAAATTGGGACTCTATATGAAGGACATAAAGAAAACAGAACACAAAGCATGGCTTGACAAGAGTAAACAATGCCACTAAAAAGCACACAAGAGAAAAAGAATATGACATATAATTGACAACAATAACCAAAAAATGTGTGTATGTCCACATACGTATGTGTATAGGTAGGTATAGGTGCATACATATGTATGCGTAGATAGAAGTATATGTGCGTGTACATACATACAGATGTGTGTGTGTGCATGCATATATATTCATGGAAGACACCATTGCATATACTTCTCGGACATAATCAAACCCCTTATGAGAATAGTTTCCTGGTTTGAAGGCTTAGGACCTTAGTCTCATGGGATGGCTCAGTCAGTTTGCATAATATAGTTCACAAAGTTCATGTTCTGCATCCTAGCGAGGTGGGTAGCTTCCAGGGTCTTAAAGACTTGCGATCATCCATCTAAGATACAACCATTGGTCTCTACTCATCTGGAGCAAAAGAGAAGGAAGGAAACAAAATCTCAGAGAAGAAACTCGTCTACAGGGCGGATAGCCATGGCCTCATCTACCCTGAGACCAGAAGAACTAGATGGAGCCCGGCTACTACTACTGACCATTCTGATCACCGCCACAGTAGATGGACCCTGATAGAACAGGAGAAAAATGCAGAACAGAACTCAGATTATTAAAAAGTTCAGACTTAGTGGACCAATTAAGACTAGAGGACTCCCTGTGAGTATTGCCCTGTGAGAAAAAAAAATTTTTTATTTTTTTTTTTTTTACCCTGAGATACTCTTTAAACCTTCAACCGAAACTATCCCCTAAGGTCACTGTTGTTGTTAGGTGCCATCGAGTTGGTTCCGAATCATAGCGACCCTGTGCACAACAGAACGAAACACTGCCCAGTCCTGTGCCATCCTTAGAATCATTGTTATGCTTGAGCTCATTCTTGCAGCCGCTGTGTCAATCTACCTCGCTGAGGGTCTTCCTCTTTTCCACTGACCCTGTACTTTGCCAAGCATGATGTCCTTCTCCAGGGACAGATCCCTGCTGACAACATGTCCAAAGTATGTAAGGAGCAGTCTCTCCATCCTTGCTTCTGAGGAGTGTTCTGGTTCTACTTCTTCTAAGACAGATTTGTTTGTTCTTTTGGCAATCCATGGTATGTTCAATATTCTTCGCCAACACCACAATTCAAAGGTGTCAATTCTTCTTCATTCTTCCTTATTCATTGTCCAGCTTTCACATGCATATGATGCGATTGAAAGTACCACGGCTTGGGTCAGGCGCACCTTAGTCTTCAGGGTGACATCTTTGTTCTTCAACACTTTGAAGAGGTCCTTTGCAGTAGATTTACCCAATCCAATGCGTCTTTTGATTTCTTGACTGCTGCTTCCATGGCTGTTGATTGTGGATCCAAGTAAAATGAAATCCTTGACAACTTCAGTCTTTTCTCCATTTATCATGATGTTGCTCATTGGTCCAGTTGTGAGGATTTTTGTTTTCTTTATGTTGAGGTGCAATCCATACTGAAGGCTATGGTCTTTGATCTTCATTAGTAAGTGCTTTAAGTCCTCTTCACTTTCAGCAAGCAAGGTTGTATCATCTGCATAACGCAGGTTGTTAATGAGTCTTCTGATCCTGATGACCCATTCTTCTTCATACAGTCCAGGTTCTCAGATTATTTGCTCAGCATACAGATTGAATAGGTATGGTGAAAGAATACAACCCTGATGCACACCTTTCCTGACTTTAAACCAGTCAGTATCCCCTTGTTCTGTCCGAACAACTGCCTCTTGATCTGTGTAAAGGTTCCTCATGAGCACAGTTAAGTGTTCTGGAATTCCCATTCTTCACAATGTTATCCATAATTTGTTATGATCCACACAGTCAAATGCCTTTGCATAATCAATAAAACACAGGTAAACATCCTTCTGGTATTCTCTGCTTTTAGCCAGGGTCCATCTGACATCAGCAATGATACCCCTGGTTCCACATCTTCTTCTGACACAGGCCTGAATTTCTGGCAGTTCCCTGTCTATATACTGCTGCAGCCGTTTTTGAACGATCTTCAGCAAAATTTTGCTTGTGTGTGAAATTAATGATATTGTTCTATAATTTCCACATTCGGTTGGATCACCTTTCTTGGGAATAGGCATAAATATGAATCTCTCCCAGTCAGTTGGCCAGGAAGCTGTCTTCCATATTTCTTGGCATAGATGAGTGAGCACCTCCAGTGCTGCATCTGTTTGTTGAAACATCTCAATTGATTTTCCATCAATTCCTGGATCCTTGTTTTTCTCCAATGCCTTCAGAGCAGCTTGGACTTCTTCCTTCAATACCATCGGTTCCTGATCATATGTCACCTCTTAAAATGGTTGAACATCGACTAATTCTTTTTGGTATAATGACTCTCTGTATTCCTTCCATCTTCTTTTGATGCTTCCTGCGTCATTTAATATTTTCCCCCATAAGATCCTTCACTATTGCAACTCGAGGCTTGAATTTTTTCTTCAGTTCTTTCAGCATGAGAAATGCCGAGCATGTTCGTCCCTTTTGGTTTTCCATCTCCAGCTCTTTCCACATGTCATTGTAATACTTTACGTTGTCTTCTCGAGAGGCCCTTTGAAATCTTTTGTTCAGTTCTTTTACTTCATCCATTCTTCCTTTTGCTTTAGCTGCTCAATGTTCGAGAGGAAGTTTCAAAGTCTCCTCTAAGATCCATCTTGGTCTTTTCTTTCTTTCCTGTCTTTTTAATGACCTCTTGCTTTCTTCATGGATGATGTCCTTAATGTCATTCCACAACTTGTCTGGTCTTCAGTCACTAGTGTTCAATGCATCAAACCTGTTCTTCAGATGGTCTCTGAGTTCAGGTGGAATATACTTAAGGTCATATTTTGGCTCTCGTGGACTTACTCTGATTTTCTTCAGTTTCAGCTTGAGCTTGTATATGAGCAATTGATGGTCTGTTCCACAGTTGGCCCCTGGCCTTGTTCTGACTGATGATATTGAGTTTTTCCATCATCTCTTTCCACAGATGTAGTCAATTTGATTTCCTTGTGTTCCATCTGGCAAGGTCCATGTGTATAGTCGCCATTTATGTTGGTGAAAGAAGGTATTTGCAATGAAGAAGTCGTTGGTCTTGCAAAATTCTATCATTCTATCTCTGGCACTGTTTCTATCACCAAGGCCAAATTTTCCAACTACTGATCCTTCTTCTTTGTTTCCAACTTTCATGTTCCAATCACCAGTAATTATCAATGCATCTTGTTTGCATGTTCAATTAATTTCAGACTGCAGCAGCTGATAAAAGTCTTCTATTCATCTTTGGCCCTAGTGGTTGGTGCGTAAATTTGAATAATAGTCATATTAACTGGTCTTCCTTGTAGGCGTATGGATATTATCCTGTCACTGACAACGTTGTACTTCAGGATAGACCTTGAAATGTTCTTTTTGACAGTGAATTCAACACCATTCCTCTTAAAGTTGTCATTCCTAGCATAGTAGACTATATGATTATCCAATTCAAAATGGCCAATACCAGTCCATTTGAGCTCACTAATGCCTAGGATATCGATGTTTATGCATTCCATTTCATTTTTGACGATTTCCAATTTTCCTAGATTCATACTTTGTATATTCCAGGTTCTGATTATTAATGGACGTTTGCAGCTGTTTCTTCTCATTTTGAGTCGTGCCACATCAGTAAATGAAGGTCCCAAAAGCTTAATTCCATCCACGTCATTAAGGTCGACTCTACTTTGAGGAGGCAGCTGTTCCCCAGTCATCTTTTGAGTGCCTTCCAACCTGGGGGGCTCATCCTCCAGCAGTATATCAGACAATGTTCTGCTGCTATTCATAAGGTTTTCACTGGCTAATGCTTTTCAGAAGTAGACTGCCGGGTCCTTCTTCCTAGTCTATCTTAGTCTGGAAGCTCAGCTGAAACCTGTCCTTCATGGGTGACCCTGCTGGTATCTGAATACCAGTAGCATAGCTTCCAGCATCACAGCAACATGCAAGCCCCGACAGTACAACAAACTGACACACACATGGGGGCCTAAGGTCACTGTTAGTGAAATAACAGATTGGCACACAAAATAAAGGATATTATCGATGAGTACGATACTCCATTAAAATACCGTCTATATATAGGGCTGCTATGAGTCAGAACTGACTCGATGGCAGTGGGCTTTTATGTCCGAGACCAAAGGGTCAACAGTTACTCTAAAGCAAAGATGAGAAGATAAGGGGCCAGGGAAATTAGATCACCAGAAATGGAGGAACCAGAACAGTTAAAGAGAAGGCTGACACATAGTGAAAAATGTAACTAATGTCACGGAATAATTTGTACAGGAATTGTCAAATGGGAATCTAATTTGTAAACTTTCACCAAAAACACAAAAAATATTATTTAAAAAGAAAGAAAGCAGGGGCACAGATTTTTGAATGAGATACTCCAGCATTATTTACAGAGGTGGGTATTGGAGACAACCTAAAAGACGGCCACCAACAGGACAACGGTGAAGTAGATTATGTCCATCGACGTAGTGGATGGATGCTATGGGCTTCTCATTGAATCCTGGGAAGACCTATCCTTCTCCTCGGGTCCACTGATCAGAATTTGAACCACAGGGAGATAGAACACACCTTCCATTCAAGGATTAGCTGCTGCTGACACCTCCAGCCTCATCTTTAACAACTCTCTTTATTGTACCTTATACCCAAAAGCACCTAACAACTCATAGCTCCCCCACCCCAAAACGAGGCAGTTTCATAATTCTCTGCCTTCACACAGGTTTCCCCTCTTCCTTGTTGACCTGAGAACTCATGTGCATCATCCAAGACAATCAGGCACCGTCTCCTCCAAGGAGCCTTCCCTGACCTCTCTTCCTCTGTGCCATCCTGTACTCTCTGCATATGTTTGCTTTTACACCTATGCTCCACTCTTGCCTGTCTTCCAGTCTGTCTCCCATTAGACTCTGAGCTCCTAGAGAGCAAGGCTTGTTTTATTCGTCTCTGAATCCGTTTGCACAGGTGGACCCTTAGCAAGTGTTCAATAAATGCTCATTAAGCTTTTGTTAAAGATCTGGGCAAGACCCTTAGACCTTTTTCTACTATGAGATTTGGAACTTACGAGCTTGAACTGATTTCTGCGTCACACCCCTCCTCACCCCCGTTACCAGATGTATTATTAAGTTACTCGTAAATTTTTAAGTTAGACTCTCCAGGGTTTTTTGCACAAGGAACTTGGGAGAATGAGAACTATTCCAGCAGTCCTAGCTCTGGGGAGTCAGATCAGATCATCGAGATGCCATTTAGATGGGGCTGTGGTCAGTGGTGGGCATTAATTCTCACCAGCTCTTAAATTCCTCTTCTTTCTTCCACTTGCAGGAGAAAAAGACGTGATTGTTTTAGGGGATTTTGGTCAAGGGCCAGATAGCAGTGACTATGATATCTTGAGGAAAGAAAGATTCTACCACCTGATCCCCACGCACACCTTCACCAACATCAGCACCAAGAGTCCTCAAGGCTCCAAGTCTCTGGACAACATCTGGATCAGTAAAAGCTTAAAGAAGGTTTTCACAGGTAAAGCCAAACCCACTGATTCCTTCTCCTGTTCAGAAACAGAGTTCGAAAAACCTGTCTGACCTGACAGCTCCAGATGATTGGTTTAAGCTGGAATCAGGAGTGATCTTTTCCCCCTTGTGGGCATTTATAAGGTTGTCATTCAGATCACTGTATAATTATCATTCAAACAGAGGGGATGTTGAAAATAATTGCAGAGCACTAGCTGACCTAGAACAGGTACAAACCAGATGTGTCCCAGGTGTGCTCACCTGGTTGTAGGCTAGCAGAGTCCTCATTCAGAGATGAGCTGATAACTTACCCTAATGTTAAGGACACGCAGTCTTTCAGCAGGCATTCATCAAGACCTGTTACCTGTCCAGTGCTGTGTTATGGAATGTGGTTTACCGACCCGCTGCCAGTACCCTGAGGAGCAGCAGGTGGAGGTAGCAGATGTGTCACATACCGTCATGATAGGACGGGAGAAATGCTTATGACTCTATGATGACCTGGATGTGCTGTGTCACCTCAGCACTGAAATGCAGTCACACTTTGCTCCCGAACTAGTGACCTATTAGACATTTTTTCAGGGAAAAGGTAGTCTGAAGTATAGACAAGTTTCTCAACTCTGGCTGGAAACTTTACAAAGCACCAATGGGTGTATATCATACTTCCATGAGAAGTTAAAAACAGAAGTACGGATACCTGGACCCCACCACAAGAAAGCTGTGTGCAGCCAGGGCTGAGGACCTCAGGACTAGGATTTCCAGTTCTGGCCTTGGCACCAGCTGCTTCTGCCTCTCTCTGGGCATTGGTTTCCCGTTGGACTCTGTCATGGGAGAATCCAAAGGGCAATTGCAGTGGGTCTCAGGGGGTATGACTTGATCATCAAACTAGGCAAGAGGTGATTTGAAGAAACGCAATGCTGCCCCGAGGAGAGGAGTCCAGCCCACAGCCTGTCCGGTTCCCAGGAGGGCACCCATGGAAATGAGTTGCTCTCACAGAGAGTGGAGAACCCAAGGTGGCAGGGCTGGAAGGAAAGCAGAAATCATTTCATCTGTCCTCTTCCAGTTAAGCTGTAGAAACTGAGGCCAGGGAGGAGGTGCCACCATCATAGAGCTGTGAGCCGGCTGGGCCAAACTTCAGACCAGCACCCAGGCCTCCCCTCCCTTCACCATCTCCCAGTAGATCTTACAGCAGCCTTGACATTGCTTATACTGAGGACCACAGCAATTGCTTTCTAATTGTTCTGTAATTTTCATAATTGTTATTTCATTGTTGTTCAAATACATCTCCTGTTTTATATATTTCTAAATCTTTATTTTGAAGTACCTGTACCTTCTCAGCCTGTATCTTCTCCTTATTATCTATTTTCTAGGAAGAATGTATTATCCCCACCGCCTCCCCTTAGCGTCTTTTGCTTTGCAATATAAGACTTTAACTTTGACCATCTTTATGAGACATCTGTCCCTGTGTCTAATGCTGAACTTGCTGGTCACATTAGAAGCAGGAGCCACAAATCACAAGGAGATCAACCATATGGGGATGCCATCTGAATGCGCGGAAGGCCAGGACTCAGGGTAGTTTTAGTGATTAAGTGGGTAAACCCTCATTTATCCAGAAAATCAAATTGACCAAGGCCTTCCATTTGCACAGGCAAGCCAGAGAACTGAGGGGTATCGTCAGGAACCTGGGCTTGCAGCAACGGGCCTTCCACTTGCCAGGTTGTGACCCTCCCTCATCCCCCTGACCTGATTTCTGGGTCTCTTGTCCCTCTCCTTCAGGTCACTGGGCCGTAGTGAGAGAAGGTCTCACAAACCCTTGGATTCCAGACAACTGGTCCTGGGGCGGAGTGGCTTCTGAACATTGCCCCGTGCTAGCCGAATTTTACACCGAAAAGGACTGGAACAAGAGGGAAGGCCCTCGGAATGGCAACGGGGTCACCTTGGAGCGAAGTGAAGCCAACATTAAGCATGAGCGATGATGACACCCAATCGATGTCTCACCCTCAGGCTTAGGGGGACACAGGAAAGGAGTCAGCCCTGCTGGGTGAGGACTGGGCCATGAGCCACACTGCCCTTCTGTCTGCCTTCTAAGAATGTCAGCACTTGGGCCTGACCTGCCTGCCTTCGTTGTGAATGTGTTAGGACCTTCATGGTGGGAGGGCTGTGAGGGGCACTTCCTGTGCCCGACGATGACATCAGAAGGCCAGTGGAGAACGGAAATGGCTTTCCTGTATGGATGGTGCCAACCTCAGCAGAATCACGCAGCTGTCTGCTGCTAACTGGGTTGTGACATTTTTCTCTCCCATCAGTGTTTCACCGAGAGAACAGTATAATGGAGGCTGAAGAGAAGCGAATGGGATGCTGAGACCTCTGAGGCCTGTTCGAGTACTGTCAGGAACACTCACCTCTGACCCCCAGTCTGTGAAGTTTGCACTGCACATAAAGCTTTTTAACTGTGATTGAGCACTCTCCTCAAATATTTTGAGTGGTGGTTTTTAGTTTTGCTTTGAAAAAATAAACAGAGATACACCTGCCTGTCTGCCTTAAGAGCTGGTGCTGGTCCCCTGCTCGGGCTCGCAGGCCCTCCTGACGCCTGTGGGTAGGACCAGGGGCTGACGCTGTCCTGCATGTGCACACCCCACCAGAGCCTGCACCTTGCAGGGGCCTTGAGACCCTGCATGAACTCCCTTTTTCTCCCACCAACTAGCCTGCGATCTTCATAAAGTGGGGAATAGAGGTGGGACTAGCCCGTCCTTCCTTCTCTGACCCTTTGCCAGGCCATCTTGTACCTTGCAGCACCATTTGTGCTTCTGGGCCACTGAGCTAGATTCCCTTCTGCTTGACGAGAATTGCATCAGAATGATACAATTTCTTCTCTCCACACGCACCCCAATTTTCAGTTAGATTCATAGCCCAGAGCCTCCTTTGGTTGATTCTGAGGAATACATGTTGACTCGGGATACACAAGGACACTAAGGCTGGGTAGACAAGGGAGGGTCCTTCTTCGTGGTAGGGGACAGTGAGGGGAGGGAGGAGGATACACATGCTAGCTGCCACTAGGCAGTTAATTAGAGTTGGATACATTATCATACCATCCCCTTGGAGCAACCCAGGAGACCAGGAATGCAATGCCCATTTCACAGCTGGAGAGACAGGCTTAGAGAGCTTACCTTCTTAAAGGTCACACAACCAGTAAGTAAAATATTGGGATCCACACTCAGGTTTTCTGAGCCCAAAGCCTGTGCCCACCTATCAACATCATGCATCACGCTCATGTACCAACGTTAGGCTCACCCATCAGCATTGTGCTTGCTAACAATAGTGTAAAGTATAAAAGGGAATGGTGGGGGGAAAATAAGCAAGGAAAGTCATCGTTTTAGCAGGCAAAAAAAAAAAAAAAAAAAAGGAAGAAAAAAGAATTGTGAAAATGTTGAGTCATGAGCTTCAGTTATCTAGGTACTTCCAGTTTACTGGACCTGTATCCAGAAACTACCATCACCCAGTCATGTAAACCAAGTGACATCTGGTCCTGGGGTGGCCTTGGCCATGGCAGGAAGTAATGCCCCATTTCCACCAAAAAAATGTTGCTGTCAAGTCCACTCGGACTCATGACAATCCCGTGTGTGTCAGAGTAGAACTGTGCTCCACAGAGTTTTCAGTGGCTGATTTCTCAGAAGTAGAAGAACGCCAGGCTTTACTTCTGAGGCCCCTCTGGGTGGATTCAAACCCTCCAATCTTTCTGTTAGTAGCTGAGCACATTAACTGTTTACATGATCCAGAAACTCCATTTTCACCAAAAGGGAGAGGACACTTTTGAAGCCACCTGGCCCGAGAGCATCACTTTGGGCTCAGAGGCCTTTTCTGGGGGCCCTGACGGTACTTGTGCCTCAGCTATGCTCACTCTGGGGTGGATCTCTCTCTAATAGGAGGGAGAGCAGCTCAAGCTGTGCCCCCAGGGGCATCCAAAAACGTGATGCTGAGCCTTGACGTAAAGCAACTGAGTTAGAATTAAGGCCCTGGGGAAGAAAAGGATGTTTCCTCGCCAAGTAGCTCTTCTTGCGTGCAAAATACGATCTGGCTGGAAGGATTTGGGGCATCTGGCTGGAAAATGTAAGCCACCTGTTCTGAAGTGAAAACCCCTGGCCACATTCACCAGCCAGATGCCCCAGATCCTTTCAGCCAAATCATTTCTGCACCAAAGCTGTTGGAGAAAAGGCTTTTTAAGCAAGATGAGGGGAAAAGAAATCCAACGACCTTTGGAAAGGGCAGTCCGGTTTGCAGCAGGGAGGCCGTGAAGCTGCACCACAAACACATCTGCCCTGTGGTATCTTCCTTTTGTGCTTTCAGGGATCTGGCTCCAGGGGCCGCTGTTCTTAATCTAGCCCTAACCTACTTTGGTTTTGCTTTTTTGTTTGTTTTCATTTGTTTGGTTTATATCTGCTCTTCTTTAGATCGTTTCTAAACCCTACCCTTCTCCAAAGGTCCCTGGGTGGCACAGATGGTTTTCGCGTGACTACGAACCTCAAGATTGGCAGCTGCAACTTACTCAGCTGTGCCGCAAAAGAAAGTCCTGGCAATCTGCTTCTGTGGAGATTGTTGTTGTCGTTAGGTGCTGTCTCATAGCAACCCAATGTACAACGGAACAAAACACTGCCCAGTCCTGCATCACCCTCACAATTGTTGCTATGTTTTGAGCCCGTTGTTGCAACACTCTGTCAATCCATGTCATCAAGGGCATTCCTCTTTTTTGCTGACCCTCTACTTTACCAAACTGAGTTGTGCCACATCAGCAAATGAAGTTCCTGAAAGCTTTATTCCGTCCACGTCATGAAGGTCAACTCTACTTTGAGGGGTTAGCTCTTGTCCAGTCGTATTTTTTGTACCTTCAGACCTGAGGGGCTCATCTTTTGGCCCCGTGTCAGGCAAGTTCCCCTGCTATTCATATCATTTTCACTGGCCGGTTTTTTCAGACGTAGACCGCCAGGCCTTTCGTCCTAGTCTGTCTTCGTCTGGAAACTCTGCTGAAACCTGTCCACCATAGGTGACCCTGCTGGTATTTGAAATACTGGTAACATAGCTTCCAGCATCACAGCAACACGCAAGCCACCACAGTACAACAAACTGACAGACGCAGCCAAGAAAACCCTACGGAGCAGCTAGTCTACTCCGTAACACAAGGGGTTGCCATGAGTCAGAATTGACTCGATGGCAACAGGTTTGGTTTTGGTTTGTTGTTGGGTGCTGTCGAGTTGATTTTGACTCATAGTGACCCCACGTGACAGAGAAGAACTGCCCCATAAGGTTTTCTTGACTGTAATCTTTATAGGAGCAGGTCTTTCTCCTGAGGAGCTGCTGGGTGGTTTTGAACCCCAAGCCTTTGGCTTAGCAGCTGAGTGCTTAACTGTTGCCCCAGCAGGGCTCCTGGTTTAGGTTTACCCCTCAAAGTTTCCTCCTCTGCCCACAGATGTGGCATTTTCCGCTGATTCCTCTCCTCCCTCCCTGTTCTTTTTTTCTCTCCCTCTTCTCTCTTCCAGGGTTATCAGAGAAGGGGCCTAACTGTGAAGTCACATTGTTGGAGAAGCCAAGGGGAGTCCCCTGACGCTAAACAGTTTCTGGAAGGGGGTGGGGGGGTGGGGGGGTGGGAGGAATTACATGCCAAGGAAGCTCTTTAAGTCTCGGGCACCAAGTTGGAGCCAGGGCGTGCTCCTTGGGGCTCCCACTCACAGGAAGCCCCTCCCTTCCTGCTGCCTAATGGAGCCTTCCTCTCCCGCCCACTCCCCCCCCCCCCCCCCCCCCCCGCCACCGCCAGGCAGCTCTTGTCCTCTTCCTACTTGGAAATAGTCAAAGCAGGGCCCACAGCCATCTCATCAGTTCTGCTGGCACCAGCCTGCCTGTGACTGTCAGCAGATTTAGCAGGTGGCCTGGAGGGCTGCCGGAGCCCTCCTCTCAAGCTTCACAGAACTGGGTCCAAACTGTGGCTCCCTCTCCACGGCACTGCTCTGGGGATGATGTCAAGGGAAGCACATGGGCTTAGCCCTCAGGAGACAGCTGCATTCTTTCAAAGCCAGTGGGATGGGGTTTTCTTCCTGGCGTGTCTTTGGTTCTGATGGGTGCAGTCCTCCTCCCATGCAGATGGAATCCCACGCTGGGGTAAGTGAGAACCCAAGCGCCCAGGTGTTCAGCTCCAAGTCTGTGGCAGCAGCACTGTAAGTCTCCACCGTCTGTGGGACGGACAGTCAGCACATCTTCCCTGAGACGGCCACAGGGCTTGAATTTTCAGAGGAAAGGAATGAATTAATGACCTCAGCACCACTTGTTTATCTTAACTGAGCACCCGTTTTTAAATAATACATGACCATACTTATTTACTCTGTACTGGTCTAAACTCTTTACGATTTTAACTGCTTTAGTCCTCAGAAGGGATTGCAGGGTGGTGCAAATGGTTAAACACCCAACAGCTAACTGAAAGGTTGGCAGTTCAAACCCACCAGAGGTGCCTTGGAAGAAAGGCCTGGCGATCTACTACTGAAAAATCAGCCATTGAAAACCCTACAGGGCACAGTTCTACTCTGATACACATGGGGTTGCTGCGAGTCAGAGCCAGCTCCATAGCAACTGGCTTAGTCCTCAGGAGAGTGGGTACTATTAGCATTCTTCTGCTCCTTTTATAGGGCAGGAAACTGAGGCACAGAGAGGGTAACAGGGCAGGGCCATACAACTGGACTGTAGGAGAGCTGGCTGGCAGCCAGGTGTTCTGGGGCCAGCCATACCCTTCTCTGCTGTGCTATGCCCCAGGGCTGAGTATTCCCGCACACAGCCAAAAACAAACAAACAAACAAACAAAAAAACCAAACCTGTTGCCTTCGAGTTGATTGCAACTCATAGTGACCCTATAGCATAGGGTTTCCAAAGAGTGGCTGGTGGATTCGAACTGCTGCTCTTTTGGTTAGCAGCCGAGTTCTTAACCACTGTGCCACCAGGGCAGTGGGACGTAAACTCTTACACCCACAGACTCAGAGTGGGTGGTCACGTGTCAGCTGAGGAGCCCAGGACTGTGTCATTGCTCAGAGGCCACAGGCCTGAGTTCTGAGTCCTGCTCTGCCATGTCCTAATTGCCTGGCGCTGCACAATCTGCGTATTTGATAAGTCTGGGTTTTCTTACCCAATTAAATGAGTATTACACCCCTCTCAGGAGGTGCGAAGAATAAATAACATCCATAAAGCTCTTGGAAAACCTGGTTGCGTAGTGGTTAAGTGATACGGCTGCTAACCAAAAGGCTGGCAGTTTGAATCCCCCAGCCGCTCCGTGCATACTCCATGGGGCAGTTCTACTCTGTCCTATAGGGTCGCTGTGAGTTGGAATCGACTCCATGGCAACGGGTTTGTAAAGCTCTTAGCACAATGCCAAACTGCAGGGCTGGTCACACAACTCCAGGGAGAGCCATTCACTTTAAATGCTCCAGCACATCCTATAGCCTACTAAGTAGAGGCATTTTTTTTTTATATAGTTTATTTTTTGTTGTTGAAATATACACAGCTGAACATACACTAATTTAACAATTTCTACATATATCATTCAGTGACATTGATTACATTAAGTTACGCAGTCAGTCATTTTCACCCTCCTTTCTGAGTCGTTCCTCCCCTATTACATAAACTCGCTGCCCCCTGAGCTTCCTATCTAACTTCTCAGTTGCCGTTGTCAACTTGATCCCGTACAGGTAGTTCAGCAGCATTTTTTTTGAAACTCCCCATTCTTCCCTCCTCCCAGCCCCTGGGGGCCCCCAAGAGGAGCTCGGGGAAGTCTCCAGGGCAGGGGCTGTGCCACAGAGCCCACTCTGACCACCTGGGTGTGGAGACCCCTCCCATCCACACTCATCCTGAGCCTGCACTGTCCTTTCCTGGCCCCTTTCTCAGGGAAGAAGGGGTACGTAATGGTATCGCCCTGCTCCTCGCTGATCTCCTGCAGGGAGCTCTGCAAAGACAGTGCCCAGCAGTGGGTCCAGGAGACATCAAGGGGACAGGAGGCATCAAGGGCCTGCCTCTGAGGCCGCCTCCTTCCCTCTCTGCCCCTTCAGGCCCTGTGCCTGCTTGGCCATCAGAGGAATGCTCAGTTCTCCATCTGTCACCAGGTGGTGAGGGCAGTGTGGAACATGACCTCTCTGGGGTGCGGGTTGATGGCTAGGTGTCCACAGAATTCCAGAATACTTGGCCTTGGCTGGAACAGAAAACGGGTTTCTCAGGTTTCTCCGGCTGTTCCTGGATTCACAGGGGGAAAGGATAGGACCTTGTCGAGGAGCAAGGATTCCTCCTGCTGGACGGCCTGGCTTGAGGGCTGCACAATTAAGTCCTGGTCAAGTCCACTAGCCACGGCCGCCTGGGCTCTGCAGCCTCTTCTCCCATCTCCTGCTGTCCAGGGAAGAGGAAAGCTTGCAGCAGAGAGGAAGGGGCTCATGGAGCAGGGGTGAAGATACTGACCACTGAGCCCTGTAGGAGGGGCTAGGCCGATACAAGATCATCCGTGGCCAAGCTGATACCCACCCTAGGACTGCAGGCGACTGGCCCCACAGGGTGAGTCTGCAGCTTAGAGAAGGCCCAGGTGAAAGTGCTGACTTGGTCTGTGGCCCACTCACAGTCCCTCCCCTAAAGCCCTGGGTATAAACTGGAATCTTTGGGTAGAGACTTACGTCCCAGCATCCTATGTGATCAGGGAGGTCGGGGCGGGGATATCCTGTGCTACCCCTGCCCCCCCACTCCTCAAGGCACCCAACCTGATCAGCTAGGCCCAGCCACGCCCGCACTCCTGGTCAGACTCAGCTTGAACCCAGTGATGGTAAGATGTCATGGGGATGGAGCTTGGGTCAGCCCTCAGTGAGTGCAGCAGCAACACCACCATCACCATCTTCATCATCACCTCATCCCTCCTAAGTCTTTCCAGATTGCATGACCCCTTCTTCTTTGACCCCCACCCACCTCTCTCTGCAAATGAACCCTCTCTCACCCTGACAACTTTGGGCCTCATCAATTCTGTCCTCCCCTCCTCCCTGCCCCCGGGTTGGGTCCCCATGAGGACAATGGCTGGCATGGCCTGAGGATTTGCACGGCCTGGGTAGGGGTGTGGGCTGCCCAGGTGGGATCACAGTGGTGGCCTGACCTGGATCAGCCTGACCTGGGCCACCCTGTATTACCTTGAGGTTCTTTTTGGCAAATGGCGGCATGAGATATGAGCCATCATCTGAAACGTTGCAAAAGGGCTGAACTCCTGGGTTTCCCAAAACAACAAGAAGACATCGAGTGTCTCCACCCAAGTGAGTTGCGCAGGGGGCTGGGTCTAGAATGTGGGGGCCTAGTTACCAGGGTTCCAAGTTCAGTTGGGCCTGATTGTCAAGGAAGTGAGGTTACGTCCCCCCCTTCAGATAAGACCTCCCCAAAGGCTTCTCTGGGCTTCTGAGTGCTCACCTCTCCCTCATGCCACCTCCATAACTGTATACGGTGCCACCAACACAGCCTTTCCCACAGAACTCAGGGAAGCCCTGGGTGCATCCTAGGCCCCAGCTTCGAGAACACAGAGCTGGGTTCACACGTGGTCTGTGACCCTGGACAAGACATGGTGCCTCTCGGGCTCTGCCCAGTCTCCCCACCTGCACAATGGAGATCATTCTAGGATCTACTGCCTAGGGACTTCCTCAGGTGTACATAAGATTGTCGTTGTTAGATGCCATCAAGTCAATATTGACTCTAGCGACCACGCATGACAGAGTAGAACTGCTCCATAGGGTTTCCTGCCTGTAATGTCTCACGGAAGCAGATCTCCAGGTATTTGTCTCAGGGAGCCACTGGGTGGATTCTAACCACCAACCTTGCAGTTAGCAGCTGAGCCCTTAATTATTTGCATCACCAGGGTTCCATGTATGAAAGATAATACCCATAAAACCCTTGTGGTTGCAACACACGTAGCTCATGCATAAACTTAGAGTTGAGTTTCAAGAAGAGGTGGAAGCAACATGGAATACAACTCAAAATAGGGCTGGTTTCTGGTGGTGTGACCTTGGCAAAGTCACTTCCCCTCTTGGGCTCATTTCCCAGTCTGCATTAAATGAAAATCAGACATCGTCACCCTCTGGTATAAAATCCTCCAATAACATCCCATTATTTTCAGAATCTGACCCAAGTGCCTTGTCTCAGACTAGGCAGCTTGCACCATGGCTCCCAACAATCCCACCTCCTATTCTACATATCTTTGTATAATCCCCTCCCTCTGAGTGTGTACTGAACTCAGGGATTTGCTTTTAAGGAATAGGCTAGGGCAAAATGGTCTTGGCTCTCTCTTACATTCTCTCTCTGTCCCTCTGGGGAAGCAGCTGCAATGTATGACCTGCCCTATGTGGAGGGCCACGTGGCAAAGACCCAAAAGAGACAAAAAAAAAAAAAAGACAACAAAGAGTGACTGAGGCCTTAGTGCAGCATCTCACCAAAACTCAGCCCTACCAATAACACGAAGTGAGCTTGAAAGTAGATCCTCCCCCAGCTGAGCCTCAGTTGAGACCACAGCCCAATATCCTGAGACACTTTGAGGCAGAGGAACCAGCTAAGCCACACCCAGAGTTCTGGTCCACAGAAGCAGTGAGATCATCCATGTGTGTTGCTGTGAGCCACTAAGCTTTGGGGTCATGTTGTCACAGAGCAGGAGATAACTCCTCCAGTCAACCAGGCCCTGGGATCTGGGTCTACCCTCATCCCTCCCTTCCCTCTCTCCTGCCAAGCTCCTTCCACCACGCTGGCCACTATCTAACCTCGTCTCTGGACAAACTTACTGCTGCCTTCAAGTCTCCGCACCAGCTGTGCCTTCTCTGTGTCTTACTGTCCCCAGATTTATGCAGGGCTGGCTCCCTCTTGTCATTCTGGTCGAAACATCATGGTCACCTCAGTGAGGCCTCTCGGACCCCCACCTAGTCACCCCCAGCCTTCCCTCACAACACCCTGTTTTATTTTCACTGTAACAGTTGCTTTTTTCTTTTGTTCTTGTGCGTTTGTGCATCTCCCCTCCAGACTGTGAGTTCCTGGGGGCAGGGACCACGTAGGTCATTTTCAGCACTAATCCAGGTCATAAAATGGCACATGGCGTGAGTGCTTGAGGGGCACGGTTGCTGAATGCAGAGATGAGAGGATCTTGGATTCCCTTCCCACCTCTGAGCACCTCAGATTGTGGAGATGTATACTAATAATAGGAGGTGCAAGTCCAAGGCAAGGGGATGGCCAGAATGGCCTCACGGTGACTGATCCTGGCCCCAGTTGCTTTAGCAAAGCCAAGAGGGGCACTACTGGCAGAAGAGGCTGCCGCCCCCTTGTGGCCAACCCTAGCACTGCAGCCCCAGGGAGGAAACCTCGCCACACAACTCACAACTTTGTGTAGGTGTCCTCAAGGCAGTAGCTCTCCCTGACCCCAGGAAGCAAAGCAGTAGAACCTATAGGCTCCACAGGGGCTGTGAGGGACCTTGGAAATCTCCTTTGCCCCCTCTTTGGCTCCACTGGCCCTGGGGTGTCCAGCTCAGTCGTGAGGCACACTCCCCACAGCCAGGGCCAAGACTCTGGGCCCACTTTCACAGGAGGGCTCCGAGACTCCAACAGGTCCTGACCTTAAACCTGGACTTGTGGTCCTAGTGCCCTGTGTTGTTCTGTGTGACCCCACGTCCCCAATTCACCAGACCACCTATCCTTTCGTGGGTCTGAAGTACCTCCAGGAAGTAGAAAGTATTTCTAAGACCTCAGAGCACAGTGGGTCATCGATGGAAAACCATGGCCAACAGATATTGTTCTTAGTCTCAGAACCCTTGGGGTCACCCACTCCAAGCACCCCAGTTTATAGAGGAGGCAACTGAGGCCTTCTCTCTTATCGGCCCCCTTCATTCTGGGAGGGGCTCATCCGGTGGCATCACTAAGGGATGGAGGGGGGTGCGGACTGCACGAGGTGACACTTTCAGAGGGGATGACACCAAAATGACTGTCTATAAAATTTTTGTGCAGTGTTTTAGCAGAAATTTTTTTTTTAATATGAATATCCCTGTAGTTATAACAAAAACATTTTTTGTAAGCCCAGCTTACGTGTATCAATATAGCTACAAGGCTAAAACTCTATGCTAATTTACTTCTGAACCTTCTAATGTGCTCTGGTCAGAGCTGTCTTTATTACCAATTATGATGAGCTTCGAATCACGTGGTTTCGTCTGCACGCACTACAGGCACACGCTGTTGTTTTCCTTGCTGCTGGTATTTTTATGGTTGCTGATTTTGTCAAATTTTCTGGTGTTTTAGCTACAACATTGTGGTAATTAGTATTTGCGAACCTAAACCAATAACTTTTCTGAGAATGAAGTAGTAATTAAAGAAAAGAAGAAATGATATATGGGACTTAAAAGTTATAAGCAACATTAGCACAAAAAACATTACTAAGGATTCTGTATGGTCTGGTATGGGGAAGAAGTCCATGCGGGAGGGTGACACCATGAGTTACCGCACTGGTGACACCAACCGTAGTGACACCACTATGTGGGAGATGGCATTTTAGGCACTCTAGGGAACTTTTTTTTTTTTTTAGGGAACTGTGAGGACACAGGTATGGAGGGAGAGGAGTATCGAGTATACTTCCCTCTGGCTAGAACTTAAGGTCCCTGGGTGTCACAAACAGTTTGCATTCGGCTACTAACCTAATGGAAACCCTGGCAGCATAGTGGTTAAGAACTACAGCTGCTAACTAAAAGGTCAGCAGTTCAAAACCACCAGGTGCTCCTTGGAAACCGTATGGGGCAGTTCTACTTCGTCCTTTAGGGTCACTATGAGTCAGAATCAACTCGATGGCAGCAGGTACTAATCTAATGATTCAAACCCACCCAGTGGCACCACAGAAGAAAGACCTGGCAATCTGCTTCCATAAAGATTACAGCCAAGAAAAACCCTACGGAGCAGTTCTACTCTGTAACACAGGATCACCATGCATCAGACTCCACAGCAACAGGTTTGGGTCTTTTTTTTTTTTTTTTTGCTAGAATTTGTTATGTGTTATGAGGAGAAGAATAAAAGGAGCCAAAGGCTGGACTTGAAAAGGCCTGCTAAGGATTTCGGAGCTCTGGGGAACACCGCAGGCCTTGTGCGGGGGTGCAAACCAGTTAGAGGAAAAGGCCTCAGCAGCAGTGCAAAGGACAGCTTAGCAAAACAAATGGCAGGGAAAGGACGACTCGTTGAGTCATTTATTGTTATAGGCTCCTCTGTTAAGGAGCTAGTAGAGCGGATGGGGCTGAGCTGGGGAGGCAAACCAGTCCCAGAGAAAGGGATGAGCGCTGGCAGTGGGGATGGAGAGATGGGAGAGCAAGTGCCAAGGTGGGCCACACTGGTGGTGTCATGTGTCAGGGGGACATGGGTTGGGGACCTGGCCCTGCTCCTTACCAGTGGGGCAGCCCCACCCACGGCTTGTCCCTAAGCGTCACAAAAACTGGAGTCTCTTTCACCACTGTATCCCAGGAACATGGGTGTGGTAACAATTGTCTCGGCTGACTCATCTGTACAGTGGAATAATTTTATCCACGTCAGGCATTTCCTGACATTGGGCTGTCAAACACCAAGCGGGCAGCCTGGCACACGTGAGTGGCTCAGTAGTCATGGCGGCGTCAGCAGCCATAGGCTGATAGTGGCTTCTCACAGTCTTGTCCTGCACATCGGAACGGAATTTTGAGTGTTCCTGGAACTTGACCTTTGTTAGGTGTTATGAATTGTGTCCCCCCAAAATGTGTGTCCACTTGGCTAGGCCATGATTCTTAGTACTGTGTGATTGTCCACCATTTTGTCATCTGATATGATTTTCCTACGGGATGTAAATCCTACCTCTATCATGTTAATAAGGCAGGATTAGAGGCAGTTATGTTAATGAGGCAGGACTCAGTCTACAAGATTAGGTTCAATCTTGAGTCAATCTCTTTCGAAATATAAAAGAAAAAAGTGAGCAGAGAGACAGGGGGACCTCATACCACCAGGAAATAAGAGCTGGGAGGGAGTGTGCCCTTTGGACCCAGGGTCCCTGTGCTGAGAAACACCTAGACCAGGGGAAAATTGATGACAGGGACCTTCCCCCAGAACCAACAGAGAGAGAAAGGCTTCCGCTGGAGTTGGCACCCTGAATTTGGACTTCTAGCCTTCTAGACTGTGAGAAAATTAATTTCTGTTTGTTAAAACCATCTGCTTGTTGTATTTCTATAAGTTATAGCAGCACTAGATAACTAAGACATTAGGTTAAAAAAAAAAGCAGGAAAAGGAACAGGTTTGGGGAGAAGATGCTGCATTGTTTTGGACCCGTTAAACTAGTGGCGCCTGTAGGACAAGTGTCCAGGCAGTTGGGATCAGGCTGGAGAAACCTGCTCTTCCGGAGTCTTCCATGCAGAGCACCTCCATGGTCAGGCCTGCCTCCCAGGCCAAACTGTGAGCATGTAGAGAAGCTGGGAGAAGGCTGGCCACTCATGACTGCATGCATGTCACTGGGCTGCTGTAACAAAGTACCACAAACTGGGTGGCTTACCACAACAGAAGCATATTCTCTCACAGTTCTGGAGGCCAGAAGTTCGAAATCAGGGTGTTAGCTGGGTCATGATCTCTCTGAAGGCTCTAGGGGAGAATCTATTGCATGTCTTTCTCTTAGATCCTGGTAGCTGCTGGCAATCCTCAGGCTCTTTGGCTTATAGCTGCATCAGTGCAATCTCTGCCTCCGTAGTCACATGCTGTTGTCTCCCTGTGTCTCTGTGTATCCCTTTCTTTATAAGGACACCCATCATGGGATTTAGGGCCCACCCTACTCTATTATGACTGCATCTTAACTTGGTTATGTCTGCAAAGACCCTATTTCCAAACAAGGTGTCACAGGTACGGGGCTTAGGACTTGAGCATTTTTGCAGGGGGAGACACAATTCAGCCCACCACAAAGACGACAATGATTTATTGAGGGCAGGAATCCTGTTACATTGTCATCTTTGTATTCCCAGAACCTGGCACATCCTAGCATTGGGGGAGTAAATGGATGAATGAATGAAGCTTGGGGTTAGGGAGGGATGACAGGCGTGTAAGCAACAAGGAGACAAACGTTAAGTGGGCAGTGGCTGTGCTCACCCCTCCACGCCCCAAGGAAGGCAAGACAAGGGCAGTGGCTGTGGGAGGCCTGGGTGGTACAGGCCACGGGGCAAAGCTCCCCCAGCTCACCTCTGTTGGCCTCTGTCACCAGAGCAGATCCTGACCAGAGGAAGGGGACATGCAGAATAGAGAAGGCCTTGGAGATCACTAGGGTAGCCGGTTTCTCACCTCAAGGGTATCCCCTCTCTGGTTCTTCCCCTCCACGGCTTGTACCCTCTACAGGTATCTTCAAATCTGAGCAGCAGGGCAAGTCATCTTAGGTTTATCCAGCCCCTCCAGAGGGGCCCCTGGGATGGTCCCAGAGAGAGCTGGAGGCCCCAGTAAGTTTAGGGTTACTCACAAGAGGATGTGAGGGCACCCCCTCGTGGCAATAAGAGCCATGGGCCCAGATGCCTGTTCAAATCCATCTGGCACTTGGTGTGACTTTGGCCAAGTTACGTGACCTTCCCTAAGTTGCACTCAGTTTTTTCATCTGAAAAATGGAGATATTTCTACCTACCTTGTAATTCTTCCATTGTGATGAATGAGATGCTGGACGTTGGGGGCACATGAAAACAAACAAACAAAAAAAAACAAACCTGTTGCTGTCCAGTCAATTTCAACCCTATAGGCAGAGTAGAACTACCCCATAGGGTTTCCAAGGCTGTAATCTTTACAGAAGCAGACTACCACATCTTTGTCCTACTGAGCGGCTGACGGGTTTGAACCACCAACCTTTCGGTTAGCAGCTGAGCACTTAACCACTGTGCCATGAGGGCTCTTTTTTTGGCACATTGGCAATAAATAATAGTCATCGTCACCGTCATCATTATCATCATCTTCAGTAGTGGCCAAGCTTCTCTAGGGAGGACAACATGAGTGGAGGGTGGATAGAAGTGTTTGGGGAGTTCCCAGACCACACAGAGGTGGCATCAGTGACAAGGGGGCCAGGCAGAATGGCATCGAGAAATGACAATATGTGCCACAGGGACGAGGGGTTACTTTCTAGAAAAGTGATTTGGACAACGCCCCCGAGTTCTAGGTGTTACGCAGAGCACAATGCCCAGTGGTAGCCATGATTCAGTGCCAGCCCCCAGCCAGGCACCCGTGTGTGTGCACCAACCACTGTGAACTTGAACTCAGACACCTGGGCCTGATAGGGAGGGGGGGTACAGGGAGGTGGGCCACCACTGAAAATCAGGCTGAGAGCCTAACAGTGCAGGCAACACTCACTGGCATATCTGAGGCCATGGGCAGGGGTGACAGGACAGGAGACCCTGACTTTGAGGGTCAAACCACATAAGGCATCCTTCACTTGGAGCTTTCTATTCTGGGTGAACCATTTGGTATCTGCGCAGCAGGCAGAGCTCCAATCAATAGTGCCTGATGGAAGATGCAATCCCTAAGTGCCCTGCTGACTCCCACTGTGATGAATTATTTAATGAGTGTTTGTTGTTGGGGGCTGAGAACATTAAGGACTCGAGTTTCATTGTGACAAGGAGTACAGCTGGCCTTGGGAGATGTCCGGTAAGAAGGGCTGTGGAAAACCAGTGGCCTTGACAAAGGAGATGGAGCAAACGCGAATGTGACAGCCCAGGAGGTGTGTCCTGTGGTGTCAGGCTTGGGAGGCTGAGGAGCAGAGGCTGACCCAGGGGCTTGCTCTTGCCCCAGGAGCTCACCCACTGTGAAAGCAGACAGATGGCAGAGAGCCAGGGGTGGCCAGACTACCTGGTCACTGCAGTCCTGGGCTACAGGCACAGCCTGGGAAAACAAGGACAAGCTTCGAAGGCCAAGGTGAGGGACTACTGGGGGCACCCTGGAGCCCACTGGCTTTTGCTTCCCAGGGGTGTCCTGTTGGTTTCCTCATCCCTGTTGGAGTGGGGGGCACGCTCTCTTTTCCTCCGATGTGTATGCCTAGGTGGCTGGGTCGGGCTTGGTAAAGTGGACTATTCAGGTCCGTAAGGGTAGTAAATTCAAAGGCCTGCGGAAGAGCAGCAGGAGGAGGGTGTGGCTTTGTCCCTGGGGGGCCTGTTGTGTGGAGATGGTTCACTGGAGCCCTCCTTCCAGGTGGCCTGGACAGGAAGGAGATGGGAAAGACAGAAAAGGCCCCAGAAGAGATTTCCCACCTGCATGTGTTTTCCTGAGTTTGGGGGTCAATCACGTAAGGCACGCTTTGCTTGGTGCTCTTGTTCTGGGAGGTTCACTTGGCGTTGGCTTAGCAAGAGGAGCTCCGGTCAATAGTGAGTGATGGAAGACGAAATCACCATGCGTCCTGCTCACTTCCACTGTGATGAATTATTTAATTAAATGATTATTGCAGGCAGAGGCATTAAGGACTCAAGTTTTACTGTGATATGGGTGAGTGCAGTTGGCTGGAGTCCTGTGATCGCATTAGAACAGGCTTCTTCGGCCAAAGCCTGAGCACGCAGCCAGAGAAAGGCGTGGGGCTGCCTGGCCGAGGCCCACTGTGTGTTGTGTGGTAATCTCTTTGCTGTGAGTTCTGAGACACCCTGAAGGGGCACTTCTTAGCAGAGATTTCAGAGACGGCCTTATTCCTGGGCAAATCAGGCAACCATCCCTGACCCATGATTTGAAGAATCCTAAGAATTTTCTGGGCTACAAATCCATAGAGTCAGGAGACCCATGGTCTCGGTCCAGCTTCACCAGCCTTGCTGGTGGTGGTGCGCAAGTTGTGAACTGCATTTCCCAGCCCTCAGCCTCCCTACCAACCGAAAGGGTTGTATGTGAGCTATCAGGTAAGACGGATTTGAGTTTGGCAGTGGTTCTCTTTGTTGTACGGAAGAATTGCCTGCAGAGGTTTCTGGCATTTAGACCCCTAAACCCTAACCAGGAGTCTGATTACAGACCACTGATGAGGTATGGCCTGTGGCCCAGCCGAGTCTGTGATGGTGCTCCGAGGCTCACATTTTAAGAAATACTGATGTAAAAGGGACTTAGATTAAAAACAGAATGTCTAGAAATTTGGGTGAACCAACTATGTCATTGCTAGCTGCCATAAGCCAACCCCTGACTGAGGGTGACCCTATGCACCATGGAACAGAACACTGCTCGGCCCTGCACCATCCCCATGATCAGACCATCTTGAGCCATAAGGTTTTTGTTGGCTGATTTTCATTAGATCACCAAGCCTTTCTTCCTAGTCCAGCTTAGTTGGGAAGCTCTGCTGAAACCTGTTCAGCATCACAGCAACATGTAAGCCTCCACTGACAGATGGCAGCTGTGCATGAGGTGTACTGGCTGGGAACTGAACCTGGGTCTCCCGCGTGGAAGGCAAAAAGTCTACCACTAAACCACGGATGCCCCCGACCCTATTATAAATAATACTAAAGAGGGTAGAGGTGGGGGCAACTAAAGTGTCAAGAAGAAGTGTAGTTTACTTAGAATTTATGTGGCTTTCAAAAACTGAAAAAAAAAAAAAAATACACACACACACAAGAAAAAAAACTGTGGCCGTCGAGTCAATTCTGACTCATAGGTAGAGGGATTCTTTCAGCAGGAATATAGCTACGAATCCTATATAAGGAACCAGCAGGGCAGCAGAACAAGTTGACAGATAACAGCAGGAGAACCATTGTTTCTGTGACTATTTCATTAAGAGCGTGAGCACTTGGCCTCCCCCTCCTAATGGAGCTGACTGACAGCAATCAACAGAGAGAACCTTTTCATTACTGTTATTACCACACACAAGACCACTTTCCAAAGACTGACGTAGAGTAAATCCTTACTATTTATACAATTGGTAAGCAACTGGGGTTCTAGGAATTTTTTGGACTTGTCTTCTGAATCTTTCGGAACATCATTCATCCTCATCATTTACTTACTTGAGAAGTCCAAATCATCAGAAAATTATATTTTTAGAAGTCAGTTTTCTTAGAGAGGGGCCTCGTGGGCCAGCGGGCAGGAGCTGGCAGATTGAGTAGTTTGGATACCGAGGCCCTCGACACAGAGGATGTGAGCTGCCAACCAAGCCCAGTGAGATGCGTAGGAGGACCAGGAAGAGCAGAAGCACCACGAGGTGCCTGCCTGTGCCTCTTCCTTCACCGCTGGAGGCTGTAAGGCAAGCGCCCTGATTCTCATCCTCAACATACAGTATGTTCATGTTCTCACAGCCTAGAATTGTCTCAAACAAATCCAGTTACACTGTCTAATCACTAAACACCTCTTCAGATGATGACCTAAAGGCCTTAGGGACTCCAGTGTACAGGAGGTCTGTTTACCTGGGGAAGAGTAGGGGTTGGGTGAGGGAGATAGGCCTGTGTGATCTTCGCCTTTATTGGAAGACAGCCGGAGGCTTAAAGGGTCTGAAGACTCCACTGTTACTATCTTGGGTCTGGTGAGAGGCCTAGAGACCCAAAGACGCCACAGAGCTGTTGTGTGTCAAAGCAAGTTAAGGCTTGAGATTAGAAATTGTGAATTCCCTAGTCTTGCCTGAGATCCACAAACAATGGTGACCTCAGTTTGTATGCTCTTGTTGGTTGTTAAGCTGAAAAATAGCTCTTTGGTCAGAGGATCTGGTCTCTTTCCCTAGTTATCTCCCTTCTCTTCCATTTCTCCATGAAGGAAAACTAGTTTGAGAGAAAAGTCTGAGATGATTATGTTGGGAAGCTGTGGTAAGATAAAATAGAATCTGAATTTCAAGTTGCTCCTGTGTCATAGATACTGCTTTTATTTCAAATGGGCCCACTGGAATGTTATTGAAGATTTCTCAAGATTGTAAATTGTAAATATACAGAGAATGTGTATTGCTGCTCAGCCCAAATCATCTCAAAGAATTTTATGACAGACTTGTCAGTGAGAGATTTAGGTTGGACCAAGAAAGAAACAGATGCTGGAATAGGCTTGAGGGAAGACTTCAGTAACTCCTTAGAGTTCTTTAAAAGTGATATACAGTCCCCTCCTACAGATGTTACATTTGCTTGAAATCAGAGTTTAGGTTGGGATTTAGCTCTAAGGGCCAACTAACCAGCAAGATTAAATATTTAGAGGCCCTCCAGCTAAAAATAAAATGCTGAAAGGGTGAAGAGTAGAAGACAAGGAAAAAGTAAAGGAACTAGTGTTCCCTCTAGTGGACAGTTGTGGAATGACACTCAAATACAATCAAGACCTTGGATGCTGGTGCTTAGGCTACCTAAAGGTCCTTCAAGCTGTTCTCTGCTTGCTGATATCCAACTGCTGACTGTTGTTGTGTGCCGTGGAATTGACTCAGACTCACAGCAACCCTATAGTATAGAGTAGAAATGCCCTATGGGGTTTCCTAGGCTGAAGTCTTTATGGGAGCAGATTGCTAGGTCTCTTCTCTTGAGGAGTGGCTGGTGGGTTGGAGCTGCCAATCTTTCCATTAGCAGCTGAAGGCTTAACCATTGCTAACTAGAGCACTCCAAATAACTCGCCATTGCTCCCAACCTAGACAGAATTGGATCTTTCAACATGAACTGGTTACAAAAAATAATTACTGTATTTCCTAAATCCAGGAGGGTCCATTTACCTGTAGGATCCAAGCTACTTATTTTCCTTGGAGATACTCAGTAATTAACTAGGAAAGCGCTTTAAAGTAAAATGAACAAGTTATTTTTAAAAGAGAAACACCAATGTTCATTGCAACACTATTCACAGTAGCCAAAAGGTTGAAGCTGCCTAAATGTCCATCGGGAGATGAATGGATAAACAAAATGTGGTATATACACACAGTGGAATATTACTCAGCCATAAACAGACATGAAGTTCTGATACATGCCACATAATATGGATGAACCTTGAAAACATTATGCTGCATGAAATAAGCCACAAAGGGACAAATATTGTGTGAGTCCACCTACGTGAAATGTCTAGGCCTGGCCAGTGGTTACCAGGGGCTGTGGGAGAGAGGGGAAGAGGGGATTCCCTGCTTAGGGGACACTGAGCTTCTGCTGGGGGTGGTGGGAAAATCTGGAAACAGAGTAATGGTCGAAACCATGATAAACATACTAGTGTCACTGAGTTGGTACATGTGAAGGATGCTGAAAAGGCAAATGATTCGTTACATGTATCTTATCACAATTAAAAAAAAAGCAAGAGAAAATATCTGGTTTATCTAAATTTGAGATGTTCAAACATTAGGTCACTAAGAATTAATTGCAGTTAAGAACTGTGGTATATATCGTGTCAGGATTTTTTCAGGTTTTATCTCATTCCCATTTTTAAAAAGTTAATTACCTATAGAGTTCCAGGATCTCTTGAAACCATCCCCCACTGAAACCTCACCCATTCTTAAAGATCTTCCATAGCAAGCTGACAAGTTTTGGCATTTCACATCCTGGCATCAGTTGCAAGGCATCAGTCCCTTTAGATATTGGGGTTATAGTGAATAAAAATGGACAGAATCATAGCCAGCTGACAGGGTTTTCCTACACACAGACAGAAGTTTGAATTCAGACCAGTTACTTGCCCCCGATGGGAGCGGGCACCTGCGCTCTCCTCTGTCCCTGCTCAGTTGCTCACATCTTCTTACTGGACAAAGCGTGGGCTCCTTTGGGCACCTGGTGGAGGTGTCAAGGCGTCGATCTCCCTCCAGTGCCCTGATAACTCAAGTAGCTGCTGTGGTGGCCAAGTCCTTCTCCTGGGCTAAAACTGTTGGGTCTCCAAACAAAGCGTACGAAGAGCAATCCTAACAGTGAACACTGACCACTCCTGTGTCCTTTGCTTCAGACACCTGGGTGTGCCCACTGATTACAGCAGGTGTTCTTTTGGACCTGCTGGCTTAATGCTGCTTTTCTGGCAGCATTTTTGGGTATGGGACTGGCTATGCTGTAACCTGCAGCTGTGACTCTCTGCCTCACTGGACTGCTAACAATTCTTCTCTTCATGGGAGGGTGTCGGGCACTCAGCACAGATCCTGCTCCTCACGTTGGTTCTATGTAAGTTTATTCCATGTATAAACCAAACCCACTGCCTTTGGGTCAATTCTGGTAGTGACCCCATAGGACACAGCATTGCCTATAGGGTGTCCAAGACTATAATCTTTTCAGAAGCAGACTGCCGTTACCTTTCTCCCACAGAGTGTCTGATGGGTTCGAACCACAGACCTTTTGGTTAGCGGCCGAGTGCTTAACCATTGCGCCACCAGGGCTCCTTCCTGCATGTATAAAAACACCTGTTGTCAATTCTGACTCATCACGGCCCTATGGGAGAGTTCTAGGAGCTTTCCCTAGCAGTCGAGTCCTTAACCACTGCATCACCAGGGCTCCTTCTTGCACGTATAAAGAACTAAACCAGACCTATTCCCTTTGAGTCGATTCCGACTCACAGTGACCCTATAGGGGACTGAAATTAAAATACAGTTGTCCCTTCCTCCTAGCCCTTCTTGCTACCTCCACAGGAGAGTATCCGCTGAATTAGGGGAAAGATGGGGCATGGCAAATGTAGTATTTCTCTATAAATAAGGACATTAGAAGACAAACATGACCAATGACCCTTTAAGTAATTACCACACAACAAAAACCAAGAAACACACAACAAAAATATAAGTAAGATTTCAAAGAACAGAAGTTCACGTGCATAATAATCCACACTCTTTGAAAACCTTGGTGCTATTTATTATTATACCTACACACAATTTAAAATACCCAAAGATATATAAAAGAAACCATACAAATTTTAAACACTTTTACAAAGATGAAAATACAAAGAAATGAAAACTCAATGGAGTTGATAATGAACACTCGACAGGGTCACTATGAGTCAGAATCGACTCGATGCCAATGGGTTTTCTCTGTTAGAATAACAGTGGAGAAAATGGATAAAATCATCATCAAAAAAAAAAAAAAACAACCAAAACCAAACCTGTTGCCATCAAGTGGATTCCAACCCATAGTGACCCTATGCCTAAAGCAAATAACTATTATAATTTAAGGTAATATGATCTTCAACTATTTGTCCTACATACTGTGCTATAATTTTATATTTATGAAAACTTTTACTTTAGGGAACAAAACTGACCATGACGCTCTTTCAGGAAAGAGAATTTGAGATGCATGATATAATGTGACGGGAATTCAGTGAAGCTCCTAAATAAACATTAACCTCATCTTTAGTCCCAGCTTTTCAAGCTTAGAGCTCTTTAAGTATTTCTGCTAATCTGAAACTATTTTTGGTTCACTGCTAACTTTTAAAATATCTTAAGACAATCGATGCAACTTAAAGTCTTTTTTTTCTGGTGAGAGGCCCATGTTTTGTCTTTAAACCAAAGCAGTAAGGCAAGTAAACGTTTCCTTTTCCAAACCCGACAGAGAGGCTATCCATTTGTTTTAAAATGCAGGGACTAGAACCACTGCAGTTAATCCTACCAATAGGAAGTTAAGGCTGCTGTGATTTTCCTTTACATACCAGAACATTAGATTAGCCTACAAATGTTGAATTTACAACCATTTAGGCTTAAATCACAGGACATAAATATTGCCATTTCCGTCTATATTTCAACTCGTTAATAAAACATTGTCTTCACAATCAATACTTGAAAACCTGGTAATACCTTTTGAAGTTTTAAGATAAAGTTAGAAAACACAACACAAGGCTGAAACGACACAACTGCTCCAAGGAAAGAAGCGCTGGAGGCCTCCAGAGTGGTTTTCTGGGTCTGCCTAGTGCTGGCGCTCTGCCCACGCCCTGCTCGCAGGTCTGCAGGACAGTCACAGGACAGGCATGGGCCTCCCAGCGCTCTGGCGCCCAAGGGCCTGGCCCTCTATGCCAACAGTGAGATGTGTGGTTTTGCAAGAATCCCTTGGTGCCAGTTAGCATATATCCTATTTGCTGCCACCTCCTTCAAGTCAAGCCCTTCCAGATAGGTGAAGGAGAGAAATGACACAACCTAACCTGAAAAGGATTTCCTAAAATCATTTTCTAGCATAAGTGGACTAGGCTTTGCAGCTATGTACCCGCTGATGTTAGCACCATATTTTAGCCTGAATTGAAGTAAAGATAAACTCTCAGAGAGTTTTCATACAATTACAGTTAACAATCTTGAATGGGGTGTTAACAGCAATATTCTTTCTGATCATTTAAGTAAGCTGGCTGAAGAGCCATTCACCCCCAAGTATTACCAAGTAATGTCACTAACGCTGGTCCTGTGAAAGGGCCGACATGTACTTCCTGGTAACTTGGGGGATGCAAGTGGAGTAATGGCCCATAGTGAGTCGTTACCACTAGAAATATGTTCTGAGCCTTTTTTTTTTTTTTTTGCTGTTCCTAACTCCAGTTAAAGATATCCAACAAGAACTGCAGAATACACTCTGGGGTCTGAAAGGAAACCAACCTAAGTATCTAATTCTACTTAGACAGTAACTTGGGCATGAACCAATAAATTATAAAGCGAGGTGTATAAGCTTTTAGCAAGGGAAATAATAAGGCAAAACAAAACTCTCATTTCTGAAATTCAAACTGTGTCATTACTGGGTTGAAGAAGTCAAAGGTTTTCATAAAATACATTGAGCCATTATCACAAGGCCACCTTACCAAATGGCATTGCCCAGAAATTCCATTTTTCAGGGCATGGTCAAGTTTTCTGTAGGCAATGCCCAGTCAATATCCAGCTCTACATTTAAACTAGATCAGTCTATCTGCCACCTGCTTATTAGACAGTCCATTTAAGAAAAAGGTGAGTGGGTTCCAACTATTTTAATATGTATAGCTAAACATGTCTCAAACCTGTACTTATCACTTATATAAAGGAACGGAGAGGGAAAGAACCTAAAAGTTGGTTGAACTTGAGGGGGCACGGGTTTCACCAAATACAAATGGAGTTTAGTTAAGAGATAACCAGACAAAATGTGGCAATTCTCTTAACTAGTTCCTAGAAGTGGGCAAGGTGAAACAACAACGTGTAAAATAAAAGACTTAATGAAAACTTTTCAAATTGCTGTCTCCCTTCCTTTAAAATCACATATACCAGAGATAAGAAATCTTAGATATCGCGAACTTTTGGGGGCAATAACAAAACTGATTTTTCAAAGGAGAATAATTATCATTATTTATCAAATAAAATATAACCTCGGGGTTTGAAAGATACTGGGATTCAGTCAATCTCGAGTCGGAGCTGGTCTTGGTGCTCATGGAGAAGTTTATCACTCAATTCAATCAAGAGTCTTCAAAACGCTCATCAGCAGGACTTTCCTCTGACTCTTAGGATTCAGAAGAAAATAGGCGTAACGTTCCCCTGCAGCCCATAGAAAGATTTTAGGGAAATAGTTTAAGGTTTGTACTAAAAACCTACAAATTCAACTGAACACTACAAGCCATTCTTCAAAAAACTCCATAAACAATCATTCTTCTTTTATAAATCTGTGGGTGCTGACTGCACCTACCTCGTAATATACACGGAGACGTAGCTATGTGCGCAAGAATGCAAACTAAGCTATAAGATCTTGCAGTTCGCTGTCAGACAATTCATTAACTTCCATGATCTTCTCCAAGTGTTCCATGTATCGGCCATGGTCCTGCAGGAAGTGAGGGACCCTCATGTTCTCAGTAACTGCCAGTCCTTTTAAGCGATCCACATCTTCATAAGAAACCTAAAAAAAGAAAAGGAAGATGGGTTAATTTTAAAACTTAACTACAAGGTACATTTTGAAGAGGAATCTCTCCCATGGATCTTAAATGAAATTTTAAATACACAGACTGTTTGCCAAATTACTTTAATATATGCAAAAATAACCAAAATCAGTGGCTTACTTTCTTTACTATTTTAAATAAGGATGTATTTACTGCCCCCTCATAACCTGACCATATAAAAAAGGATCAAAAGTCAACATCTGATTTAATACCCTATCTTATACCTACTCTGGCTGGAAATTATACAACTAAACTTAATATATACGCAAGTGTAATAGGGAGAATCTAAACAAATCTCCCGACTAAATCTAAATAAAATCAAGAAAACAGACAGGCTGTAAATACCATATTATCAAACTAGGAAAATCAGCACAATTATATATTGGATTCCTCTTTCTATTTCATTTGGGAAATATAATGATTTGTTTTAAATTCTTTTGCTTTTATTTTGAATTTTTGTGTTTTTTTTTTTCTGTTTTGTTTTGGTTTTGTTAAATTTTACATCTCTTTCATTCTCCTGTGTAAGAAGCCAGTCTTTCATAGGTATTTATACGAGCTTTAGTGATGGAACGTTTTAGAAGTTCTATAAATTATCTTTGCATCTTTAAATTCTAAAACATGGTTGAGTTTAAATATTCTCATTGTCTTCTAATTAGTATTCTTCCTGGTACAGAGGAAGGCTTAAGAACAAGAACATAAATCATGTTTGCATTATATCTGTATTTTTTGAGGTAGTAGGCAATGTTGTTGTTGCTGTTAGTTGCCACCGAATCAGCTCTGACTCGTGGTGACCTTATATGAATCAGCTCTGACTCGTGGTGACCTTATATAACAGAACAAAACACCAGCCGGTTCTGGGCCCCCTTCACGATCACTAGTGTATCCGAGTCCGCTGTTGTGGCTACTGTGTCCGCCCATGTCGATGAGCGTTCTCTTCGATCCTCCACCGTACCAAACATCTGCTGATATTGGTATGCTTTAGTAATTCTTAAACCATTGTGAGTTTATTATAGGAGAGAATGAGTAAATATATTGATATTTTTGGGAAACAAGGTTCTCATTTTAGGAGAAGGGAGATACAAATATGGAATGGGATAGGACGTGTGAAAGAACCTTGTGGTGCTAGATTTCAGCTGAAATGCCTGTTCGATTTAAAACAAATATATATGGTTTGCTCATTGAAACAGTCTAGGAACAACGGCATAGGGTAGTAACAAGCATTCCTTGTGCTCAGATCTTGTTTTGTAAATACCATTTACCACTAAAAAGAATCAAAGATTCCTGGAGAAATGACTGATCTCAGATTTGGGTAGGAAAAGTATAAGCCCCAAACATTTTAGTATACCAGAAAACATGGAGAAGTGTTTAAAATAAAAAAATTAAGGAGCAGGCGTTAAGGATTGAATAAAAAAGAATAAATGCATAATACTACTACTACAAATAGGGGAAAGGGGAGTGACAGAAGAATTGGAAAATCTCTGTTTTGGTACCATTAGAGTAATACTTGGGGACCTGGTGGCTCAATGGTTAAGAGCTCAGGCTGCTAACCAAAAGGTCAGCAGTTCGAACCCACCAGCCACTCCTTAGAAGCCCTATGGGGCATACTACTCTGTCCTATAGGGTCACTATGATTCGGAATTGACTCGACGGCAAGGGGGTTTAGTGTAATATTTGACTCAGGCAGAGATCATGAATGGATGTTAAAAGCACTTCTTGACAGGTTGTTGGGGAATGGCGCATTCAAAGGTTTATCACCCCACAGATTACTCATTAATGTGGTGGGGGAAAGGTACCTTTACAATGGAGAGATCTGGCAGTTACTAACTTAAACAGGTGTTCAAACACAGCATCACCAATAATGGGACAAAATGACATTATACGCCTTCTAATGTGATGCAACAGAAAATAGACAACGTAACTTATATAGTATTCTTGCAGAAAATGTTTAACCTGAATCTAATCATGAGAAACAATCTGATAATCTAACAATCCAGATTCTAGGAATTCTCAAGAATACTGTCCTGGACTATTTAAAGTGTCATGAAAAAAGTAAAGTAGACTGGATCTTAGATGGAAACCCTGGCGGCATAGCGGTTAAGTGCTCTGGCTACTAACCGAAAGGTCAGCAGTTTGAATCCACCCGGCGCTCCTTAGAAACTGTATGAGGCAGTTCTACTCTGTCCTATAGGATCACTCTGAGTTGGAATTGACTTGATGGGTTCTTTTTTTTTTTTTGGTATCTTAGATATTATTTTAAATTACTGATTAATTTCTTAAATAAGAAAATGGTATTAAGGTCATGTCAGAAAATGTCCTTGTTCTCAGCAGATACATGAAGTATTTAGGGATGAAATCTTAGGTCTATGGCTTACTTTAGAATACTCTCAAAAAAGACGTGTGTAAAAATAAAAACATATATTCCCAAATGTCTTATTCCCTTCTTTATCTTTTATTGGCCACAAAGAAATTTTGCAACTATCTTTGTTCCCTCCTATCACACAAAGGACACTTACTCTGACAATAAACTAAAAACAGTTTGACCCTGAGTCTTATTTAACCATGAAGTCAAGCTGGAGACCAGGCTGACCTTGTGTGTTTGGGGACTACGTGTTGGTTTTGCTCACCTTTCCCAGGGTGGTCAGCAGGTGAAAGTCAATGGTCTCTCTGTATCGCAGGATTTGAAGGATTCCATCCAAGTACACCTGGTCTTTACTGAAACACCCTGGAGGAACCAGAACACTGTTTACTTTCTGATGTTTAAGCAAAACACTAAGTAATTAAGCACTAATGTATTCCCTTTACAGGAACCAGTCCTGTATACAAATTCTAATTTGCCACAAGTGTATTTTTATTTAACTATCTTCCTAACAAAAAATGTAAGGTCTTGGGAGGAGCCATGATACACAGACTAGTAGCTTCTGTACTCCCAGCCCCCCACCTCAGTAACTAAAATAACATTTTTTCCATAAAGAATGACTAGGAATTTAAAACATACGACTTTTATAAATGATTATCCCAACCCCCCAACTCCCAGCCATCAAATCATAACTATAACGCGCATCCTGCAATGAAGGCATCTGGTTGGGGAGGGCTGGGAGCTGGTGGAGCTTCAGAGCAGTGGGTCTACAAGGGGGCAGTGTGGAGACATTTGATTTACATCAGGAACGGCTGTGGGGTATTTGGCTGCGGGGTATTTTCCGGTTATACCCCTCCTCCCATTAAAAAATGACTAAGGTTTGAAACCACTCTCTTCGTGATTCTATTTCTCCCTATGAAAACAAGAATCAGAATTCGATTTTAAAGCGTTTGATTTAAAGAATATGCAGGTCTAAAAATATAAAAACTGTGGATAGAAATAAAAAACCATGGCTAAAGAAGACATGAAAAGTAGGAACAGCTCAAGATCTGAGCAGAGTTAGAAGAGAATGTTCTGCTTACAAAGAAAACTTTTCTCCCATCCTGACGTAGCTTGAGTTTTTTAAAAATTTTGCTCTATTAAATGGACTAAAATTCCACCCACAAGGAGATTCACAGACTCAGGAACTATTACTAATTGTGTTAGAATTGATAACGGCATGGGGATTTTGCAAAAAAAAAAAAAAAAAAGCTGTTCTCATCAGAGATGTACACTGAAGTATTCATGGGTAAGAGGATAAGACATCTGGAGTTCACTCTAAAATACCACAGGAAAACAGGAAGCTGAGAGAATAGCTGAATCACAATTAGAAAGTGTTGATCATTGTTGACACAGGGTAATGTATTAATGAGCATTCAGCATATCAACTGTTCTACTGTGTATGTTTGGAAATTTCCATAATAAAAAGCTTTTTTAAAAAGTATGTGAAGAAAATAGACTAGACTTAAAAAAAAAAAGTAAAGTCCCTCCTCCATAGGGTCAAGGGCAATTCAAAAGCCCCTGCATCTGAATACAGAGTCCCAAAATACAGAAAAGGGGATCTAAGAAAGAGATGGAAAATGGCAGGCATGCTCTGTTGTCCTGAAAACTCAGCCTGGAGGTGGCTTTGCACACATGAAAGGCAGCAGACAGCCATCCTCCTCTTTCCTGCTTCCTGTCTCACCTGGTCTTGGCTCTCAGGCACCACCATACTTTACTGCAATTACATCACAGGTTGTTGTCGTTGTCAGCTGCCATCAAGTCAATTCCAACTCATAGCAACCCCGTGTATGCAGAGGAGAACTGCTCTGTAGGGTTTTCAAGGCTGTGACCTTTCAGATGCAGAGTCCCAGGCCTCTGGGTGGGGTGGAATCGCCGACCTTTCGGCTAGTAGTTGAGCATCAGATTAGTTTAATATATCAACACATTTTCTTCTGAAAGTATTTTTAAACTAGTTATTTATTTGGAACTTGGAAATCCTTACTCAAGCAAGTGATGGCTATGTTACCAGCCCAGCCCATATTAATTTCATTACATCATAGGTAAAAAATGTTAATGTGGGCTGGGCTGGTAACACAACCGTCACTGGCTTAAGTAAGGATTTCCAAGTTCCAAGTACTTTTAGAAGAAAATGTGTAAACATAATGAACTAATTTGAAAGCCAAAATAACTTTTCCTAATGCTTATCTTTTTTCCAAAGGCATTTTTGTATTGCCTTATAATCTGCTTCTTGTATTATAAAAATTAAAAAAAAATCTGTTTCTGGGCAATCTGAAGTCTTAACACTGCTGACAAAAATTTTAAACTTTCTATGAGAGTAGCATACTGACTTAGAACCAGAACTGCCTCTGAAGATCAACATGTACAGTAATTTGTACTCCTTGCTTTTATTTTCTTCAGACAAATAATAATAAACGGTGCTAGGAATCCCCAATGATCCTTTGGGCAAGGATCATCCATGGATGCCAAAACCATTACATGAAACTCTGCTGGAAAACAGGATATTCATTCACACAGGCTCTATAACCTCACAGAGCACTTATTAGTTACAAAGGTGGAAAATGTGCCTTCAAAAGGAAAGAGTTCACAGTCACCACCCTAAACAAGGATCAAACTCAGCATCTCCAATGGTGGGATAACCTATCATCACGTGGCTCTTGATGCAGTCCAATATTACTTACGTGGTATTGTTTGCCCTGAATCTAAATCACAAGCAATTGATCAAACACCTCCAGACTATGGGCCCTTCTGTAAGAATACTGGCCCAGACTTTCAATAAAAGGTCAGTATATCCTGGCCTATAGGGTTGCTATGAGTCAGAATCGACTCGACAACAACAGGTTTGGTTTTTTGGTTTTTTAAATCATGAAAAACAAAAAAGGTAGGGTAGATTGCTCCATATTAAAAGAGGCTAAAGAGATATAATCACCAAAAGTAATCTGTGAACCCTGTTTGATTTTTTCCCCCCAAATAGCTATAAAGAACATTTTTGGAACAGTGGGGAAACTTAAGTATGCTCTGTGTATTAATCGATATTACTGAATTAATGTTCATTTACTTAAGTGTGATAATGACATTTATGCTCAAGTCTGTAGGGATGAAATGTCATGTTTACAGTTTACTTTTAAAAAGTTAAAAAAAAAAAAACCATTGCCATAGAATCGATTCCGACTCATAGTGACCAAATAGGACAGAGCAGAACTGCCCCATATGGTTCCCAAGAAGTGCCTAGTTGATTTGAACTGCAGCCATAGCTCTTAACCACTATGCCACCAGGGTTTCCTTAAAAAGTCAAAAAGAATATTAAAAAAAAAAAAAAGATCTTAAATCAGCAGCCTAGCTTTACAACTTGAAAAACTAGAAAAAGAAAAGCCAACTAAGCCTAAAGAAGGAAATAACAAAAATCACAGCAAAAATGAATGAAATAAGAACAGTAAAACAATACAGAGTATCAATGAAACCAGAAGTTGGTTCTTTGAGAAGATTAATAAAATCAACAAACCTTTAGTTAGACAAAGAGAAAAAAAGCAAAGGTTCAAAGAACTAAAATCGGAAATGAAAGTGGGGACATTACTACCAACCCTTCAGAAATAAAAAGGATCATAAGAAAATATTATGAACAGCTGTACATCAACAAACTAGATAAATGAAATAAACAAATTTCTAGAAACATATACTACCTAAATTGACTCAAGAAGAAGTAGAAAATCTCAACAGACCCCTAACAAGTGAAGGGACAGAATCACTAATCAAAAAACTCCCAACAAAAAAAAGTTCCTGGACCAGATGGCTTCACTGGGGAATTCTACCAAATATTTAAAGAATTGATACCGATCCTTCTTAAACTCTCCCAAAAAAATAAAAGAGGAGGGAACACTTACTAACTCATTCTAAGAGGTCAGCATTACCCTGATACCAAAGCCAGTTAAAGCCACTACAAGGAAACTACGTACCAATATCCCTTATGAACACCAAACCAAACCAAACCCAGTGCCGTCAAGTCGATTCCGACTCATAGCGACCCTTATGAATAGAGATGCAAAATTCCTCAAAAAAAAAAAAAAATTCTAGCAAACTGAATCCAATATTAAAAGGATTATACACCATAACCAAGTGGGGTTTATCCCAGGAATGCAAGAGCTGTTCAACATTAGAAAATCAATCAGTGTAATTTGAACAAAGGAAAAGAAGCACATGGTCATCTCAATCAACACAGAGAAGGCTTTTTACAAAATACAACACCCTTTCATTATAAAAACACTCAACAAGCTAGGAATAGAAGGCAAATTCCTCAATATGATAAAGGGGATTTATGAAAAACCCACAGTTAACATCATACTCACTAGAGAAAGTCTGAGAACTTTCCCCTTAAGATCAGAAACAAGACAAGGGTGCCCACTCTTACACTGATACTCAATATTGTACTGGAAGTCCTAGTCAGAACAATTACACAAGAAATAAAAGTTGCAGAGTACACGCTTAATACAAAACAATCAGTTGAGCTTCTAAACATTAGCAACAAGGAATCTAAAAAGGAAGTTAAGAAAGAAGTTCTATTTACAATAACATCTAAAAGAAATAAACACCTAGAAACAAATTTAACCAGGAAAATGAAAGACTTTTTCACTGAAAACTACAAAACATTACTAAAAGAAATTATAAAACCCCTTGCCGTTGAGTCGATTCTGACTCATAGTGACCCTAGAGGACAGAGTAGAACTGGCCCATAGGGTTTCCAAGGCTGTAATCTTTACAGAAGCAGCCTGCCACATCTTTCTCCTGCCAAGCAACTAATGGGTTTGAGCCACAGAAAAACAGAAAACAACAAGCGTTGACAAGGATGTGGAGAAATTAGGGCCCTCATCCATTGCTGGTGGGATTGTAAAAGGGTGTGGTTACTATAGAAAACAGTATGGCAGCTCTTCAAAAAGTTAAACATAGAATTACCGTATGATCCAGCAATTCTTCTACCCAAAAGACAAACAACCTGTATGTCCATCAACAGATGAATGGATAAACAAACTGTGGTATATATGTACAATGGAGTATTACTGAGCCATCAAGAGAAGTGAAGTTCTAACCCATGCTCTGACATGGATGAACCTTGAGAACAGTACGCTGAATGAAATGTCAGTCACAAAAGGACAAATAGGTTATGATCTCACTCACATGACATGTCTAGAACAGGCAAATGCACAGAGACAAAAGGTGATTAGTGGTTACCACTGGCAGTGGAAGGAGGAAATGCGAGTTACTGCTTAAGGGATACTGCGTTCTGTTAAGAAAGACAAAAAAATACGGAAACAGATGGTGGTGTGGTGATGGTCACACAACATGGTGACTGTGGTTAATGTCACTTGTACATGTAAAAATAGTTGAAATGACAAATGTTTTGTTATATATATTCTACCACAAGAAAATTAAAAATCAAATAGAACACCACCAAGAAAGTGGAAAGACAACCCAAAGAATGGAAGAAAATACATTTATCTGACAAAGGGCTTGTATAACTCTTACAACTTGATAATAAAAATGCAAATAACCTAATATAAAAATGTGCAAAGGATCTGAATAGACAATTCCATAAGAAGACAAACAAATGGCCAGTAAGCACATGAGAAAATGCTGAATATCACTAGCTACCACGGAAACGCAAATCAAAACCACAAAGAGATACCACTTCGCATTCACTAGGATGGATATAACAAATTTTTTTTTTAATGAAAATAACAAGTTTGACAGGATGTGGAGAAACCGAAACTCTCACTTTTGATAGGAATGTAAAATGGTGCAGACGCTTTAGAAAACAATGTGGCAGTTCCTCAAACGGTTAAACGGTTACGGTACAACACAACAATTCCACTCCTAGGTACACACCCAAGAGAAGTGAAAACACACCCACACAAAAACTTGTATACAAATGTTCTCAGCAGCATTAACTCAACAGCCAAAACAGTATTTGGAAGCAACCCAAAAACTGATCAACTCATATATGGATAAATAAAATACGGTACACATCCATACAGTTGAATATTATTCAAGAATAAAAATAAATGAAGTACTGACTCATGTTACAACATGGATGAACCTTGAAAATATTATGCTAAGTCAGTCGCAAAGAAAAAAGCCAGTCACAGATGACCACATTATTATATGATTATTATATGATTCCATTTATAGGAATGTCCAGAATAAGCAAATCTATAGATACTGAAAGTAGAATAGTAGTTGCTTAGAGTAGGGGTTGGAGGACTGGAATAACTGCCAATGTGTATGTGTTTCTTCCTGGGGTGAAGAAAATATTCTAAAATTGATTGTGGTGATGGCTTACAATTCTGTAAATATTTTAAAAACCACTGAATTGTACACTTTAAATGGGTGAATTGTATGAATTATATCTCAATAAAGCTGTTTGCAAAAGTCAAAGAGAAAGAAAGCAAAATTGGCAAAATGTTAACAATTGGTGAATCTAAGTAAAGGAATGTATGGGTGTTCATTCTACTACTATTTCCATATTTCTGTAGGTTAGAAATTTTTCAAAATGAGCTGGGAAAAAATAATGCTAAGGAAATATGCTTTGGGAAAACTAGCACAGACATCATATAACAAAGGTTTAATTGTTCATAAGCGAGTGAATGCTCTGATTGGGGAATTAGGAAGTATCCAAAATCACTAGAAAACAACCCAGTAAGTCAGAAAACGTAGAGTCAGAGACACCTACCTGGTTGGGAAGTATCAGTCCATCCCCTCTTGGCCCGTACGCAATAATCCCATCTCGTATTGGGGTCCTTGACAAACTTGCCAATATCTCTGAAGAGTTCGCAAAAAGACATTTGGCTGGCTCGATAGACAGTGTAGTAGAGGAGGGCAGCTCTCCATAAAAAGGGGTCTTTTCTAAACAGGACACTGTGAATACTTGCCAGTCCTTCCTCTGTGGGGTTGTTTGGCTTCAGCTCATGTTTTTTACGGCCAGTCCAACTGTTCCATGGCTGCTGGAGGTTGTTAATACCTCGAAAATAATGTGTGCCTGTGGAGAAGAAAAAGCACATGTATCACAAGAAATGCCACTCTTGTTTTAATTCTTCTCCAAAAAAAGATTCCATCAACAATTCTAAAACCCATCTGATGTGTCTCTTCAAATCAAAAGAGAAAATGATCTGATTCTAAAGACTTTTGGGTTTGAAAGAGTACTGCCTTCAGACAGAGCACATGTCCCATTAGAGGAGGTATAAGCTTTGTAACAATTTACGTTTTAAAGGGAAGAATCATAACTTAATATTTGAAAAGAATCTTAGCACTTAATTCAACTCCAAGGAGTTAAAGTGGGGGAACTGAAATCCAAAGGTTAAATGATATTCCAAACTTAATACAGTTAAACAGTGCCTTAAGAAAATCTAATTTGGAATGATATATTATCTTCAGTCCAAGTGAAAATTACCAAATTCATGACTTTTTGCCAAATAGTACTAAGAAAAAACCTTTTATTAAAAAAAAAAAAAGACTTCCTTAAAGTGACTTCCTGATAGTGTAAAGGAGCAAAAGGAAAACGGTTGCCCCTACCTATTTCATGCCTCAGCATTCCCTCCAGCCAGTGCTCGCGTGCAGTGGAAACATTGATGGTCAGAGTTGGACATCCATTTACTACCGTCATTGAAGCTCGGGAAAGCAAGTCCTCAGTGAGATGAACTACAATCTAAGGAGCAAGAGGAAAAAATACATTTACATAAAATAAAATGTAAAGGTAAGGGGGGAAAAGCTTTCACAGAAAACAACGGACCCATAAATTAACACTTTTTTTTATTTGTTTACGCCCACCTCGAATCTCCCAGAAACCAAGAGGACAAAATGTAGAGTCAACCGCCTTTGACCCTTCCGATTTCCAGTCTTTGGGAACCCAAGAACTTTTATTGGGTTGTAAGAAAAGTAGATGGCTGTGCTGAAGCAGACACCAAGGACTTAGAACTGTACCCCGGTGTGTTCTCAAATACAGTCCCTGGCTAAAATGCCGCAAAAAAAGGTACAGGAGTGAGTCCTGTTCATTGCAGATGGTTAAGGCTTATTTCGTGACTGACTACTAACAACTTACTACTAATAAGAGAGGACACTGGGACAAATCTCTTTATTAATAATTCTCATAAAACAATTCACATCACCCCTCAAGCTATAAAGAAACAGCAATAAGAAAAGAATAGGAAGACACTGAGCACAACAAAACAATTCTATGCATCAAGAACTTAGGTGTATAGTATTTAGTGACAACCTGGGTGACTAATGAGCAGGGTTGGGCAAGCAAAACCTGCAGGAAAAAAACGTGTGGCAGTGACGGAGAGTGAAAATGCCACAGTCACCTCCTCGTGTTCACAGGAGACTCACCTCACCCAGGCAGCCTTCTTTCACCATGTACTTCCTAACATGACTCCAGATTCGCGTTTTGGACAGCAGACTACCACCAGTGGCCTGTTCAAATTTTTCATAACTTCCATATTTCTGTAAAGTCAGTTCCATAATATTGATGGACTATAAAAGAAACAAAGATAATGAAAGAAAGTAGCCTCATATTACCTTGAGATGGGTAACAAGCCATTTGTTATTTATCATGACCTGTTCTGTGTTTATTGACTTCCAAATTAAACACATCTTTCTAATCCTAAACAGCTTTCCTTCATTTTCACAAATGCCTGTGTACTTAGAAATACTCTCTCTCCCTTAGTTCCTTTCTCCTAACAGAGATGTTCAAGTACCACACACATTGTCAACATTTGACAGGCTGAGAAGCTACAACAGAGTGGTTCCTTGGCTTCTCAAAGATCATTTGATGATTTGGCAGAACTCAAGAGTGGAAAGTATGCCTCTACACTATCCACTAGATTATAAATACCATTTGGAAAAAAGAAAAAAATCAAAGTTTTAAGAACATACAAAAGAATCAACCAGTCTTTTGTGACAAGCCTGCAAAATCTAATGTTTTCTTGGGTTACTGTTTTTCAGAAAACAATCTCAATGTTATTAAGAACACTTTTTTCTTTTATTCAGGGCTATCATAAATTTTCACATCAAAGGAACATGAAAGTTGAGATATTTTTCTCTAAATACAGATGCAGAATGAAAGACCACCAAAAAAACTGGTAATGAATCACAAATCATCAGTATCTACATAGAAGCCCGCCTCTTTGCCTAAACAAACAAAAAAGCCCAAACCCATTGTCATCAGGTCAATTCCAACTCACAGCGACCCCATAAATTTGCCTAAAAGAGGAAAACATAAGAAGAAAAGTGCTTTTCAAAGACCTTTTGGGTAAGAAGCTAGAAAATTCATATACATTTTATGTAAATTCTGTAGTTTTTAAGACTGTCATCAGAATAGTGACAAATTAAAGGTACAGGTTCTAGAGTCAGGCTACCTCAGTTGAAATCCTGGCTCTGTCACCTTTTGGTTGTGTAATCAAAAGCAAGTCACTAAACTTGCTACTCAGTCTCCTCCTGGGGATAACAATAATGTTTGCTTCATGCTTTTGTGGAGAATCCCGGAACATAATAGTAGTCAAAACATGTTAGCTATTACTGCATCATCACCATTGGTATGTTACCACTCTTTATAAACAGCAACATTGACAGCAACACGCATGACGGAAAAGTTCACATACTTTAAGTTAGAATTTAACATATACATCCCCATTGGAGAAATATTCATTTCTAATAAACTAGGCAGGTATAAAGTTATCGTAACAAGAAAGACCTCAGTAGGCTGTGCCTGGCTTCTGTTCCCAAAACCGCTGTTAGATAAAGCCTTGCTATTCGAAGTGTGCTCCAAATTTTTTTTCTATTATAACTACTGCTTACAAATTTTTTTAAGTATGTACTTAATTTTGGATAAAATTAGCTTTTAGGCATATGTTTACTCAGAAGAAAAATGTGAGTTCTGGTTATTATTTATTATAACAGATAGGAAACAGTCTAGAGAAGAAAAACTCAAATCTAGGTGATCCTTCTCATCACAGATAATTGATACCAGTAGAAGTCTGAGTGAACCTTTTCATAAAGAGGAGGGAAAGATGTGATTGAGAATTATGTGCTGAAAAAAGTGCCCTGTAAACAGAACATGAAGAAAACGTACCTTGACAATTTAATGTTTTAGGACATTTATACTGAGGTGCTAATAATGATCCATGGAGAAGGCACAATTCAGAATAAAGTTATAATAGTAATGAACCCAAATAACTACTATAAAATATATAAAGTAAAAAAACTTAGAAATGTGGGATAAAAAGAATAGAAATAATTGTTGGGAGGGACATTAATAAACTACTCAGTTTTTCTTTTTTTTTTAATGTTGAGACTATACACAGCAGAATGGACCCCAACAGTTTCTACATGTATAATTCGACACTGATTACATTCTATGAATTGTGCAGCCATTCTCTCCCTCCTTTTCTGAGTTGTTCCTCCGCCATTAACATAAATTCACTGTCCCTCCTAAAGTTTCTACCTAATCTTTTGCATTGCTGTTGGCAATTTGATCCCATACAGATAGTTCTTAAAAGAGCATACTGCTCAAGGCTGACATGCTTTACTAGTTAAGCTAAACTATCATTTGGTTTTAAGAAGACTTTAGGGGATATTTTTGGTTTAAGGTTTAAAGATTATCTCAGGGCAATAGCTTCAGGGATTCATCCAGCCTCCCTGACTCCAAAAAATCCAGATTCCACGAGAGTTTGAAATTCTATACTGTATTCTCCCTTTTGATCATAATTTTTCTATAGAATCTTTGCTCAGAACGTGCAGTAATGGTAGCCAAGCACTATCCAGTTCTTCTGGTCTCATGGCAAAGGAGGCAACTGTTCATGGAGGCAACTAGCCACATATTCTATATCCTCCTCCTATTCCTGACTCTCTTTCTTCCTCTGTTGCTCCTGGCGAAGAGACCAATTGTTGTGCCCTGGATGACTGCTTGCAAACTTTTAAGACCCCAGGCACTGCACCTCCAACTAGGTTTTAAAACAGAAGCACTAAACACATTATTAGGCCAATTAACTGGGATGTCCCGTGAACCCATGACCCTAAACCTCCAGACCAAGGAAATAAATCCCATAAGGTGTTTGATGGTATATAAGCAGCCTTAGCAGCTACATTTTTTTTTTTTTTTTTGGTCACTGTTGTAAATATCACACAACTTTTGCCAATTCAACTTTTTACAGGTGTATAACTTACTGACGACAATTACATTAATCACCTGTATAACCCCACCCTTAATCATTTCAATTTTTCCATCACTGTAAACCAAAACTCAATACTCCATAAGCAATAATTCCCCGCTCCACCCCCAACCCTGGTTAAGCCATTGTTTTTGACAAACGAAGAAAACAAACTAGAGAGGGATTTGAAGAAATTCTTAACAAGGATGAATAGATAAAGCAGTCTTCAGAGAAAGGTTTCAAAGAAAACCTTATTAAAGTAATTATGAAATGCTAACTCTTATGTTCAGTGTGAATTTGGTGGAACTCAAACAAGAAATGGCTTTATTTTTTTCTCTCGAATCACTGCTTTCAATTGGCTATCCAGAATAGCCCTTTACTATCTCTGAATATCTCAACCACTTCCTTTAGCTTTCCAACAACTTTCAAGTATTAAAAAAAGGTCCACTCCAGGTCAATTTCACCCAGTTTAAAACTTCAATCACACATTCAATTTAAAGCTCTTTTCCCTCTTGGAACCGACTCAAAAGCAATGGGTAGGTGAGGCCTGGCCTGAGGCCAAAAGGACCTTCACTGGGAAGGGAAGGCACAATCAGTGATTTCATTCCTCTCATTCCCCACTCTGTTTTCTGGGCCTCCCTTTCCTTTCAGTGTACTTGGTTTGCATGCTGAGGCGGACATATCACTGTTTTTCAAGGCCCCAGAACAGAGGGCTCCACTGCACAGTTCCTGACTAGCCCCCTTCCAACAGACTCTTGCTTCCAACAGCTTCTAGACAAGAAGCCCCCCAGAGAGGGCTAGTAACGAAATGATTTCTTTGAAATTAAAAAACCCAACTGGGAACACCTTAAATATCTAAGTTAATTGAGTTACTGCACATCCATTATATGAAATGTATACAATCATTGAAAATGATACTGAAAAAAATGAAGCTGATAAGAGCTTTTCATGGCATGAAAAACTGTGACATGTATACAAAAGTAGACTGAGCTCAGTTGTGAATACTATTATGTATAAAAAAAAAAATTTAAGAGAAGGAAAATACACTAAAATGGTAAAAGTACTTATCTCTGGGTGGTGGAATTATGGGATTATTTTCTTCTTCACATTTCTCCAAGTTTGACCCTATAGGACAGACTAGAACTGCCCCATAGGGTTTCCAAGGAGCAGCTGGTAGATTCGAACTGCCGACCTTTTGGTTACTAGTCAAGCTCTTAACCACTGTGCCACCAGGGCTCCAAGTTTCTATATGAACATACATTACTTTTATAACAGGCAAAATTGTTTAAGTACCCTCTACTCTGGAATCTCCAGGCCCTTCTGTTCCTCATCTAATTATCTCCTGCCACTTGCCAGTTAGTCACTGATATCCCTTTTCAGGAGTACTTGCATTCAAAAGGAAATATATGGGGGAAAAAAAACAGTAAAAACCTAAAACGGAGAATTTCTAGATGAGCTTTTTCATCACGGCAGATTCCTGGTGGGGAAGGGTGGGTATGCCTTGCATTATTAAGGTCACTGCAAGGGGCAGACAGCCATTTTCCTCATCTGTGTGAAAATCTAGCCTCAACTTGCCCACAGACACCAAATAAACTGTTTCCTTCCAATTCTAAGAATAGCAAAAATAAACATTACTTCATTATATTAAGTGATGTGACATTACATATTTTCATAAATCACTTTTAAAACTACTAGAACCAATACTTCTTAATATATACACACCTGTTCCTATAGTGAGTCAGAATCAACTCGACAGCAATGGATTTGGTTTTTGTTTTTTTTTTTTTTTGGTTTATCCCCGAGACAGGGAAGAGATTGGGTGGGCTAAATTAAATAAAGGCTACATTTCAAGGCCCTGTGTGCTTGACCAGCTATAATTAGTCTCTGAATCTACACCTAAGTACAAACTACCATGTAACTTTTGCTACTGGCACCCAAAAACTACTTATAATTAACAAACTAAGTGCTTAGACAAGATAAGGGGCTACATCTCAAGGCCCTGTGTGTTTGACCAGCTATAAATTACTGATAATCTTCCTGAGTTGTTTTTGCAAGGCCTCAGCAGGTGCAGAGCATACACAGTAAAGATCAACGTGGCCTATGGATGACCTTCCACATAAGGCAAACATGAACAGAGACCCTTCGCCGGGGCTCAAAACAAGATTCAGAGGTATCACGCATGCACAATATCCACATCCCGGCAGCCTTTGTGACAGACTCCATCTTAGTTCCAGAAACCTCTACGAGGAAGTCCATCTTGAATTCTAACTGCGTGCTTATGTGATTTCCATAACCCCTCCCCTTCTAGAAATCTCCACCCATCTAATGAATAAAGATAATGCCTTTTTCCCACCTAATAACTTTTATAAGCCCTATGAAATCCTTTGTCCAGAGAGAGACTAGAGGCTAGCATAGGTGGAAACCCCTTTCTCTCTCTCCTTCACGAGCCTTTTACTTTGTCTCTAATAAACCTTTGTTCGTGTGGAATCTCTGGGCCTTTTCTGGTCATTCTTGGTCAGAAGAAGGTAAAAACCTAAGCAGCGCTCAGTCCGGAGCTGGGAAGCCCTATCCTGTAACATCCCTACCATGCATGCCTCAGTTCCCTGGTCCACATGAATCTGTCTTTGGAGCTTTCCTTTGTGTCCAACTTAGAACTCTTGAGTTCCACAAGACACAGTAGCAGTTGGGACTATACCTCGAACCAGAAATGGGTTGAAATACACTCCCAAACATAATTGTGCCTTTTTGAAAAATACTGGGCCAAGAAACTATGTATTTTTTGCTAAATTGTGAAACTGTACCTTATCTTTACCCATAAATCAATCATGTATGAATCCTTCCTCTTTAGAGAATAAGAGGATACTATTTTTAATAAAGTTCTGTGTATTTTACAGGCATTAAAAAAAAAAAAGATTTTCAGAGAGGTGGAACTTAGAGCAAAGAGGAAACATACAAAATAAACAATTGTTCTACAGGAAGGAAATCGTCCTATATCTCTGCTAATCTGGATGTCACTTATAACGCTACACAAAACAGAACAGAACCGTTATTCAGAATGCTACACCACTGCCATCTCATGGTCTTGTAGGAGTACTCTCAAAAAAAAAAAAAGAAGTACTCTTATTCTTCTTTATTAAAATAAGAATAATAATCAAAGTCTTTTCAAGAAATGGTGCTGGGACAATTAGATATTCACACATCAAAGAATGATGCTGGATCCCTACCTCATATCATATATACAAATTAACTCAAAATGGACCAAAGACCAAAACGGAAGAGCTAAAGCTATAAAATTCTTAGAAGACAATACTGGTGTAAATCTTTGACCTTGGATTAGGCAATGATTTCTTAGATATGACACCAAAAGCACAAAGCAAAAAAGAGATTAGTTGGACTTCATCAATATTAAAAACTTTCGTGCTTTTCAAAAGACACCATCAAGAAAATGAAAAGACAATCCACATAATCAAAGAAAATGTTTGCAAATCTTTTATCTGATACGGGACTTGTATCTAGAATATAGAAAGAACTCCTATAATCCAACGGTAAAAACATAACCTATTTAAAATATGGGCAAAGAATCTGAATAGTTTTCAGGAGACTATACAAGTAGACATTAAACAGATGAAAAGATTCTCAACATCATTAGCCATCAGGGAAATGCTAATCAAAACCAAAATGAGATACCACCTCTCATGCACTAGGATGGCTATAATTAAAAACAAACAAAAAAATGAAAAGAACAAGTGTTGGGAAGGATGTGGAGAATCTGAACTCTCATATGCTGTAGACAGGAATACAAGATAGAGTTGCTTTGAAAATCAGTCTAGCAGTTCTTTAAAAATAGAATTGTTATTAGTTGCCGTTAATTCCGACTCAAGGGGACCCTATGTGTGTCAGAGTGGAACTGTCCACCACAGAGTTTTTAAGGCTGTGAACTTTCGGAAGCAGAGCCCCAGGCCTGTCTCCTGAGACACCTCTAGGTGGATTCCAACTGCCAGTCTTTCAGCCAGTAGTCAAGCACCTGACCATCTGCACCACCTAGGGACTCCTTCAGAACTACTCTATGGCCCAGCAATTCCGTTCCTAGGTATATACCCAAAATAAATGAAAACATATGGCCACACAAAAATCTGTACACAAATGTTCACTGCAGCATTATTTATAATAGCCAAACAGTAGAAACAACTCAAATGTACATCAACTGATAAATGGATAGAAAAAAAGTGGTATATCTATACAATGGAATTTTAGCAAAAAAAAAAAAAAATGAAGTACTGATTCATGCTACATGAATGAATCCAGACATTATGCTAAGTTAAAGAAGCCAATTGTAAAGGGCATATATTGTACGATTCTATTTATATTAAATACCCAGAACCCTGGTGGCGTAGTGGTTAAATGCTATGGCTGCTAACCAAAGGGATGGCAGTTCAAATCCGCCAGGCGCCCCTTGGAAACTCTGTGGGGGCAGTTCTACTCTGTCCTATAGGGTTGCTATGAGTCAGAATCAACTCGACGGCACTGGGTTTGGTTTTTTGGTTTACCCAGAACAGGCTAATCCATACAGACAAAAAGTAGACTGGTGATTGCCTAGCACTGGGGTACAAGGAGGAGTTTGGAGGAAATGGGGAGTGACTGCTAACGGGTACAGAGCAGTTCTTTTTAGGGTGATGAAAATGTTCTAGAATTAGTGGTGATGGCTACATAACTAAATATATTAAAAACCATTTAACTATTAAATGGATGAATTGTATGGCATGTGTATTATATCTCTATATCAATAAAGGTTTTTTTTTTTAAGTAATAATCAAATAGCACAATGTAAAAAACCATTAATCCAGAAAATGAAACATCTCTCTATATAAAACTTTCAGTGTTGTCTTGTATGACACAACGTAAACTTTCTGGGAAATCTCAATCTGCTGAATTGGTCTACTTTCTGTGTACTTGATTATCTTGTTTACTGTTTAGCAATCTGGAAATCCAACCGTCAATTCCGAGCCACTTCAATAGTCATGTGCTAAAAAACTACCTCCCTTCTCAACTGTAGTTTCCACTCAGTAAAAAACTATACACAATGAAGACACTAATACAATATGAGGCAGGGTGATGACGTGGGAAGGCTGGGAGTCAGGAGCCCTGGCTTTGTGCTGGGGTCCCAGCACTTGCTAACGGTATGATCTTAGGTATGTCATTTTACCTTTCTCAGGTTTAGTTTCTTCACTGGCAAATGGAGATGAAAATCTTTGTCCTACTTACCTCACGGGTTTGTTAGGATGAAATCAGAGGAGACAGAAAGAAAGAGAAAATGGCTGTGAATGTGTTCTGTAATCTATATTCCATATGACTACACCTTATTTAAATTTTAGAAGAAGACTGCTGGGTTTTAATTTCAGAATTTAAGGTAAGTGAATTGCCCTCCAACTTTTTTTTTAAGGCAAAAAGGGAAAGTTTAATGAATTTGACAACATTAAACCTAAGAACTTCATCAAAAAATACTGTATGATGAAAAGATGTGCCACAAGCTGGGAGAAACTATTTGCAACACATTAGTATCCAAAATACATAAACAACACCTAAACATGAATAAAGACGAAAAAAATGTACATTAAAGCCATAATGAAATGCCACTTAACACCCACCACCTCAAGCTTTGGAAATGATGACAAGGAACCGGAACTATTTATTTAGTGGTGGGAGGACATACTGCCGAGCGAGGAAAACAACAACAAAAAAAACTTGCCAGTGAATACATATGGTAGTATCATTTAAATAAAGTTCAAAAACTTACAAAACTAAACCATACATTATTTAGGGAAATAAACATATAACAAAACCATAAAGAAAAACAAGGCATAAAAGCACCATTCATTTAGTGATCATCTCAGATGAGCACACCAGAAATTTTATAAGATGGTCATATTCATTTTCTTAAGTTGGCTCAAATTATTATTATTCTTGATATCTGACATATCTTTCTAACTGTTCTAGCTAATAAACACAATTTTTAAAACAAGTTCAGACATTCTCTCCGACCGCCTGTGAGTACCCAAAACAATTCGCTGATAATTTCCCAGAAATGGTATTCTGGCTCAATAGCTTGGGCAGAATATTTCATAATATTTGGATCTGAGCTACTTTTGGCAACCCCAGCCCTTTCAGAAATTTATTTAGCATATTATTAACAATAAGGCTATAACTGCTAATCAAGGGGCAATCTTTTTTTTTTTTTAATTATTGTACTTTAGATGAAGGTTTACAAAAGGTTTACAAAACTAGCTTCCCATTAAACAATTAGCACACATATTGTTTTGTGACACTGGTTACCAACCCCATGATATGCCAACACTCTCCCCTTCCTTACCTTGGGTTCCCTATCACCAGCTTTCCTGTCCCCTCCTTCCTCCTAGACCCTGCCCAGGGGCTGGTATGCCCATTTAGTCTCATTTTGTTTTATAGGCCTGTCTAACCTTTGGCTAAAGGGTGAACCTCAGGAGTGACTTCATTATCAAGCTAAAAGCGTGCCCAGTCTCTGTCAGGCCAGTAAGTCTGTTCTTTTTTTGTGAGTTAGAATTTTGTTCTACACTTTTTTCCAACTCTGTCTAGGACCCTCTATTGTGATTCCTGTCACAGCAGTCAGTGGTGGCAGCCAGGCACCATCTAGCTGTGCTAGACTTAGTCTGGTACAGGCTGTAGTAGTTGTGGTCCATTAGTCCTTTGGACTAATCTTTCCTTTATGTCTTTGGTTTTCTTCATTCTTCCTTCTCCAGGCAGGGTAAAACCAGTGGAGTATCTTAGGTGGCCACGCACAAGATTGCCTGTTGGCAAGACAGTACTCAATACTAGGGAAGCCAGCACAACTTGACCAAGGCAACGCTGTGGAAGCTTCACAGACACATCCAAACTCCCTGAGGTACCGAGTTACTAGGCTGAGGGCTGTGGGGACCATGGTCTTGGGGAACATCTAGCTCAATTGGCATAACATAGTTTATAAAGAAAATGTTCTACATTCTACTTTAGTGAGTCGCTACTTCGTTGTTTCTTCCCTTTGCTTTAGCTACTTGACATTCAAGAGGAAGTTTCAGAGTCTCTTCTGACATCCATTTGGTCTCTTCTTTCTTTCCTGACGAAGTAAAAGAGCTGAACAGAAAATTTGAAAACATGCCTTGAGAAGACAAAGTAAAGTATTATAATGACATGTGAATGACCTGGAGTTAGAAAACCAAAAGGGAAGAACACGCTTGGCATTTCTCAAGCTGAAAGAACTGAAGAAAAAATTCAAACCTCCTGTTGCAATACTGAAGGATTCTATGGGGAAAATATTAAACGACACAAGAACCATCAAAAGAAGGTGGAACGAATATACAGAGTCATTATACCAAAAAGAATTGGTTGACGTTCAACCATTTCAGGAAGCAGCATGTGATCTGGAACTGATGGTACTGAAGGAAGAGGCCCAACCTGCACTGAAGGCACTGGCGAATAACAAGGCTCCAGGAATTGATGGAATACCAAGTGATATGTTTCAACAAATGGATGCAGCGCTGGAAGTGCTCATTCGTCTATGCCAAGAAATCTGAAAGACAGCTACCTGGGCAACAGACTGGAAGAGATCCATATTTACACCTATTCCAAAGAAAAGTAATTCAACTGAATGCAGAAATTATCAAACAATATCATTAATATCACACACAAGTAAAATTTTGCTGAAGATCATTCAAAAGTGGCTGAAGCAGTACATCTACTGGGAACTGCCAGAAACTCAAGCTGGATTCAGAAGAGGACGTGGAACCAGGGATATCATTGCTGATGTCGGATGGATCCTGGCTGAAAGCAGAGAATACCAGAAAGATGCTTACCTGTGTTTTATTGACTATGCAAAGGTATTCAACTGTGTGGATCATAACAAATTATGGATAACACTGTGAAGAATGGGAATTCCAGAACACTTAATTGTGCTCATGAGGAGCCTGTACATAGATCAAGCAGCAGTGGTTCGAACAGAACAAGAGAATACTGTGTGGTTTAAAGTCAAGAAAGGTGTGCATCAGGGTTGTATCCTTTCACCATATTGATTCAATTTGTACGCTGAGCAAATAATCCACAAAGCTGGACTATATGAAGAAGAATTGGCATCAGGATTGGAAGAAGACTTATTAACAACCTATGTTATACAGATGACAGAACCTTGCTTGCTGAAAGTGAGGAGACTTGAAACACTTACTGATGAAGATCAAAGATCACAGCCTTCAGTATGGATCAAACCTCAACATAAGGAAAACAAAAATCCTCACAACTGGACCAATATGCAACTTTGTGATAAATGGAGGAAATACTGAAGCTGTCAAGGATTTCATTTTACTTGGATCCACAAACAACATCCATGGAAGCAGCAGTCAAGAAATCAAATGACACATTGCATTGGGCAAATCTGCTGCAAAAGACCTCTTTAAAGTGTTCAAAAGCAAAGATGTCACCTTGAAAACTAAGGTGTGCCTGACCCGAACCATGGTGTTTTCAATCGCCTCACACACATGTGAAAGCTGGACAATGAATAAGGAAGACCAAAAAAGAATTGATGACTGAATTGGGTGTTAGCAAAGAATACCGAATAAATCATGGACTGCTAGAAAAACGAACAAATCTATCTTGGAAGAAGTACAGCCAGAATCTCCTTAAAAGCAAGGATGGCGAAACTATGTCTCACATACTTTGGACATGTTTTCAGGAGGGACCAGTCCTTAAAGAAGCACATCATGCTTGGCAAAGTAGAGAGTCAGCAAAAAAGAGGAAGACCCTCAACGAGATGAATGAACACAGTGGCTGCAACAATGGGCTCAAGCATAATGATTGTGAGGATGGCGCGGGACCAGTGTTTCATTCTGTGGTGCATAGGGTTGCTATGAGTCAGAACCTACTCGACGGCTCCTAACAACATCAACAAAGTGTGGTGAATCTTGGAGACGAATATAATATTAATATTAGGTATTTTCCAACTCATAAGACACTTGCTTATGAGTTGGAAAATACATAACAATAGTTTGAAAATGCTTGCTTCAGGTAAGCATGAGATACACAGACATTCACACACATTTTGGTATTTTGCAACTTTTAAAATGAAAAGCAAAATTCCAAAAACTGAATGAATTTTTCAAAGGTGGCTATTGCTTCTTCGTAGCAAGTTAGGTATATAAAGATCTGTGATTAGTCAATCAGATCTATCCAAGCCATTGTAGTCACCTCCTGATGGACAGTAGAACCTGGGTCACACAAATACCTGTAGCTACAAGCAGCAGTAACCACTGTGTAAAGCTGCTGGGTATAAGACACCTGGGAGAGGCAACAGGAGAGAATCTTTACGTTCTAATGTTTTAAAAAACATTGCACTGGCCAAAGAAAACTTATATGCAGGCTGAACCTGATGCTTGGGCTACCGATTCAGATCCTTTGTTTATAAACCACTTCCCTGAATTTGTAGCATACCATCAATAAGGGTCATTCATTCATCTAGTCATTTATTCATTCATTCATTCACCTTTATGGTCACCTTCTATGTGCCAATCACTGCTACTATTATTCATTTTTATATTTTTAGAACCTAATTCCCCATGCTACATCAGACTGACAGAAAGGCATACAAACAGATATAATGTAGTAATACTCTGATGGAGGTATAAGGTGTTGTGAGATCATAGAGAAAGGTAAATAGAAGTGGGGGATTAAAGGAAATAGAGGGCATCCCAGACAAAAGAGAATACTACTGCTGAAAGCATATAGAAACCAAAGAAAGTGAATTACAGCTTGGTTTGACAAGACTGTAGTGTTCCTGGGCTGGGCAGGCACCAGGAGACTCACTTAATCAGTGTCAAAAACAGTGCCAGGTCCTGGGAGGAGTTAAAATAAAACCCACTTTTATCAAGGAGCCAAGTGTAGTGGTGAAGACAAACAAGAAACTTGATGAGGACAGTGTGATCATTGCTATAGTAGACATTTGCACAAGATGCTGAGGGAGCAGAGTTGACTTCAGAAGAGTAAGCATGGGTCAGATCATGAACGATCAAAGGCCTTGCAGTCTGTACTAAAATTTTTGGATTTTATCCTAAATCATGAGAAGCCGTAAAGTTTTTCAGAAAGGAACTGACATGACCAGATTTGTACCTCAGCAAGATCACTGACAGCAGTGGGGAGAGGAGGCAAGAGGTAGGAGGCACCAAAAACACTTTTGCCAATAATCCAGTTTCCTTTATGATGAACTGTAGACTATGACCACATTATAATAAAAAGAAAAACATTTCAAAAAATTATATTCTACATATGCAAGACCTAGGAGATAAACAGATGTGAGACACTGAATCCACCTACAATGAATGACCAAGTGAAAGAACACAGCCAGGCAAAAAAAGATGTCACCTGTGGTCTAGCGGTCTACAATGGTCAGTGGGAATACGTGAAGGTAACTGCTAGCAGGATATTTATACATGGTTTAGTACTGCAGACTTTTCTTCCACCATTTACAATAGGATATACCCCACTGTTAAGATGAAAATCTGAGGATGGACATATTAGGCAAGCTTTAAAGGCAAATCAACAAACCACTGTTTTAACGAGTCATCAAGGTTAAACTTTCTTCCAAGGACATACAATCTGATTGGGATGTTTCCATCTCTGATCTGTAAGAAAACTTTTCTTGTTATTAGGTTAAGAAATGACCCCACTTCTCCAACCTAATACAGAAATCTATTATGGAACATATTAAACACAAAATAGTCTTTAAAAATCTTATGGCTTTAGGGTATCTGTGAAAGGTTTGCAATTCACTAAAAAGAAAATCATGCAATCCAGTGGGAGGTGTAATTTAAAGAAGACTTGCTTTTTCTTCCCCTCTACTGTTTCCCTATGGGGCAGTTTGACTCTGTCCTCATAGGGTCACCATGAGTCGGAAGTAACTCGATGGCAATGGGTTTGGTTTTTTTTTTTTTTATTGTTTTGACAACTAGAATTTTCCAAAAATAAAATACCACAATGCTAGTACAATTATAAGTTAGCCTTGAAGAACTTTTTTTTATATCATGCTATCAGTGAAGGCATCCGATTTCCAGTTTTTTCCTATCAAAAAAGGAAAATGGATTGTTGAAAGGGCAAATGTTTTGTTACCTGTATATTTCCTACAATAAAAACTAAAAAAATGAGCATTTGTCTTGCTTTAGGACACAAAGTGATTTTCTGTATTAATTACGCATGTGCTTTAACATAACAATGGATTACCAATCCTATTTACACTATAAAGTCTAAAACCATGAGACTGGGCCACATTAGTTGAACAGTTAGTTTACTGCTCAAAGGGTAACTGAAAGATTGGCAATTCAAACCCAGCCAGTGGTTCCATGGAAAGACCTGGCAATCAGCTTCCTTAAAGATTATAGTCAAGAAAGCCTTATTGGGCAGTTCTACTCTGTCACATAGGGTCACTAAGAGTCAAAAATCAACTCCATGGCAACGTTTTGCTAATCACTGGTCCTGATAAAATTGAACTTATTACGCTTAATAGAACTGGTGGGTAAATCTTGGTGGTAGCAAACTGGAAAGCCAAAGGATGAATCTGGCCCAACGACAAGTCTTCATTGGTCTAGACAGCTTTTGTTTAGTTGCATTAGTTGTTAACATTTATAAATTGAAAGACTTCACATAAAATTCAGGTTTCCACTTTCTCTTGAAAACCCTGAAGATGTGGTAATGCTGCACCCAAATTGTGGCTCAAGATAAATAACTGCTCTCTGGTTTCTAATTTGCTATTGTGCCCAGCCAGCTCCCTGCAATCATTTATGGTCCCTGCCCAGATCCTGTAGGCCTATACCCTAACTACAGAAAGTCTGCTAACTAGGAAGACAAAAATTAGAACTTACTTCCTAACACAACAAAGTTAAGTCTATTTAGGTGCTTACTTTGAGTATCTGAATGCTATAAATGAAAATGCACTGCCCTGCCAAAGAATGTTGTGTGTTGTTGTTTTGGTGCAGAAAAAAAAAAAAAAAAAGAAGCCGATCAGAATCAGAACGCTTTATTGCTCTGTACTCTAAATACCCCTCAGATTTTATAATAACTTTACCAAGTTACACTTGATACATGGAACCATTAACTTTCACCATTTAGCTTAAAGTAATAAACAAAATTTTAGGACACTGTATTGACATAAGAACAGTTTTTCACTTAAATATAGAATATATCAAATATCAACCCCCTTAACTGTTTAAAAAAAAAAAAATAGGTGGTTGATATTTAATATGTGGTCCTAATAGAAATGGCTTTTGTAACAGACATCACACACCTTTTTAAAAATGAACTGTCCTGCAAAGTATACTTTTTTTTCTAGTGCACATGGAACGTTCTCTAGAATAGATCACATACTAGGTCATAAAACAAACCTTTGCAGAAACCAAAACACTGAAATATTACAAAACATCTTCTCAGACCACAAGGCCATAAAAGTAGAAATCAATAACAGAAAAATTAGGGAAAAGAAATCAAATACTTGGCAACTGAACAATACCTTGCTCAAAAAAGACTGGGTTATAGAATACATTAAGGAGGGAATAAAGAAATTCATAGAATGCAACGAGAATGAAAACACTTCCTATCAAAACCTCTGGGACACAGCAAAAACAGTGCTCAGAGGTCAATTTATATCGATAAATGAACACATACATAAAGAAGAAAGAGCCAAAATCAGAGAACTGTCCCTAAAACTTGAACAAATAGAAAGCAAGCAACAAAAGAATCCACTAGGCACCAGAAGAAAACAAATAATAAAAATTAGAGCTGAACTAAATGAATTAGAGAACAGAAAAACAATTGAAAGAATTAACAAAGCCAAAAGCTGGTTCATTGAAAAAATTAACAAAATTGATAAACCATTGGCCAGACTGACTAAAGAAATACAGGAAAGGAAACAAACAACCCGAATAAGAAACGAGATGGGCCATATCACAACAGACCCAACTGAAATTAAAAGAATTATATGACATTATTAGGAAAAATTATACTCTAACAAATTTGAAAACCTAGAAGAAATGGACGAATTCCTAGAAAAACACTACCTGCCTAAACTAACACAATCAGAAGTAGAACAACTAAGTAGACCTGTAACAAAAAAAGAGATTGAAAAGGTAATCAAAAAACTCCCAACAAAAAAAGCCCAGGCCCAGATGGCTTCACTGCAGAGTTCTACTAAACTTTCAGAGAAGAGTTAACACCACTACTACTAAAGGTATTTCAAAGCATAGAAAATGATGGAATACTACCTAACTCATTCTATGACACCACCATATCCCTGATACCAAAACCAGGTAAAGACATCACACAAAAAAGAAAATTACAGACCTATATCCCTCATGAACATAGATGCAAAACTCCTCAACAAAATTCTAGCCAATAGAATTCAACAACATATCAAAAAAATAATCCACCATGACCAAGTGGGATTTATACCGGGTATTTTTTTTTTTTTATGCAAGGTTGGTTTAATATTAGAAAAACCATTAATGTAATCCACCATGTAAATAAAACAAAAGACAAAAACCACATGATCTTATCAATTGATGCAGAAAAGGCATTTGACAAAGTCCAACACCCGTTCATGATAAAAACTCTCAGCAAAATAGGAATTGAAGGAAAATTCCTCAACATAATAAAGGGCATCTATACAAAGCCAACAGCCAACATCATTCTAAATAGAGAGAGCCTGGAAACATTTCCCCTGAGAACGGGAACCAGACAAGGATGCCCTTTATCACTGCTCTTATTCAACATTGTGCTAGAGGTCCTAGCCGGCGCAATTAGGCTAGACAAAGAAATAAAGGGCATCCGGATTGGAAAGGAAGAAGTAAAATTATCTCTATTTGCAGATGACATGATCTTATACACAGAAAACCCTAAGGAATGCTCCAGAAAACTACTGAAACTAATAGAAGAGTTCGGCAGAGTCTCAGGTTACAAGATGAACATACAAAAATCACTTGGATTCCTCTACATCAACAAAAAGAACATAGAAGAGGAAATCACCAAATCAATACCATTCACAGTAGCCCCCAAGAAGATAGAATACTTAGGAATAAATCTTACCAAAGACGTAAAAGACCTATACAAAGAAAACTACGAAGTATTACTGCAAGAAACTAAAACGGACCTACCTAAGTGGAAAAACATACCTCGCTCATGGATAGGAAGACTTAACATAGTAAAAATGTCTATTCTACCAAAAGCCATCTATACATACAATGCACTTCCAATCCAAATTCCAATGACATTTTTTAATGTGATGGAGAAACAAATCACCAACTTCATATGGAAAGGAAAGAAGCCCCGGATAAGTAAAGCATTACTGAAAAAGAAGAAGAAAGTGGGAGGCCTCACTCTACCTGATTTTAGAACCTATTATACAGCCACAGTAGTCAAAACAGCTTGGTACTACTGGTACAACAACAGGCACATAGACCAATGGAACAGAATTGAGAACCCAGATATAAATCCATCCACATATGAGCAGCTGATATTTGACAAAGGCCCAGTGTCAGTTAATTGGGGAAAAGGTAGTCTTTTTAACAAATGGTGCTGGCATAACTGGATATCCATTTGCCAAAAAATGAAACAGGACCCATACCTCACACCATGCACAAAAACTAACTCCAAGTGGATCAAAGACCTAAACATAAGACTAAAACGATAAAGATCACGGAAGAAAAAATAGGAACGTTAGGAGCCCTAATACAAGGCATAAACAGAATACAAAACATTACTAAAAATGACGAAGAGAAAACAGATAACTGGGAGCTATTAAAAATCAAACACCTATGCTCATCTAAAGACTTCACCAAAAGAGTAAAACGACCACCTACAGACTGGGAAAAAAATTTCAGGTATGACATCTCCGACCAGTGCCTGATCTCTAAAATCTATATGATTCTGTTAAAACTCAACCACAAAAAGACAAACAACCCAATCAAAAATTGGGCAAAGGATATGAACACACACTTCACTAAAGAAGATATTCAGGCAGCCAACAGATACATGACAAAATGCTCTCGATCATTAGCCATTAGAGAAATGCAAATTAAAACTACGATGAGATTCCATCTCACCCCAACAAAAAACACAAAATAATAAATGTTGGAGAGGCTGCGGAGAGATTGGAACTCTTACACACTGCTGGTGGGATTGTAAAATGGTACAACCACTTTGGAAATCCATCTGGCGTTTTCTTAAAAAGTTAGAAATAGAACTACCATACAACCCAGAAATCCCACTCCTCGGAATATACCCTAGAGAAATAAGAGCCTTTACACGAACAGATATATGCACACCCATGTTTATTGCAGCACTGTTTACAATAGCAAAAAGCTGGAAGCAACCAAGGTGTCCATCAACGGATGAATGGTTAAATAAATTATGGTATATTAATACAATGGAATACTACGCATCAATAAAGAACAGTGACGAATCTGTGAAACATTTCATAACATGGAGGAACCTGGAAGGCATTATGCTGAGTGAAATTAGTCAGATGCAAAAGGACAAATATTGTATAAAACCACTATTATAAGATCTTGAGAAATAGTGTAAACTGAGAAGAACACATTCTTTTGTGGTTACGAGAGGGGGGAGGGAGGGAGGGTGGGAGAGGGTTATTTAGTGATTAGATAGTAGATAAGAACTACTTTAGGTAAAGGGAAAGACAATACTGAATACAGGGAAGGTCAGCTCAACTGGACTGGACCAAAAGCAAAGAAGCTTCCAGGATAAACTGAATGCTTCGAAGGTCAGTGGAGCAAGGGCGGGCGTCTGGGGACTATGGCTTAAGGGGACTTCTAAGTCAATTGGCAAAATAAATTCTATTAAGAAAACATTCTGCATTCCACTTTGAAGTGTGGCATCTGGGGTCTTAATGCTAACAGGTGGCCATCTAAGATGCATCAATGAGTCTCAACCCACCTGGATCAAAGGAGAATGAAGAACACCAAGGTCACACGATAACTATGAGCCCAAGAGACAGAAAGGGCCACATGAACTAAAGACTTACATCATCCTGAGACCAGAAGAACTAGATGGCGCCCGGCCACAACCGATGACTGCCCTGACAGGGAGCACAACAGAGAACCCCTGAGGGAGCAGGAGATCAGTGGGATGCAGACCCCAAAGTCTCATAAAAAGACCAGACTTAATGGTCTGACTGAGACTAGAAGAATCCCGGCGGTCATGGTCCCCATACCCTCTGTTGGCCCAGGACAGGAACCATTCCCAAAGACAACTCATCAGACATGGAAGGGACTGGACAATGGGTAGGAGAGATGCTGATGAAGAGTGAGCTACTTCTATACGGTGGACACTTGAGACTGTGCTGGCATCTCCTGTCTGGAGGGGAGATGGGAGGGTAGAGAGGGTTAGAAACTGGCAGAATGGTCACGAAAGGAGAGACTGGAAGGAGGGAGCGGGCTGACTCATTAGGGGGAGAGTAAATGGGAGTATGTAGTAAGGTGTATATAAGTTTATATGTGACAGACTGACTTGATTTGTAAACTTTCACTTAAAGCACAATAAAAATTATTTAAAAAAAAAATATGAACTGTCTCTTACAGCTTTCCCTTCCAACCCCCACCCACAGCTACACTGTTACCCTCATGGACATTATCTCCTTACAAAAAATCCAGAGGATGTCATTCTTAACATTTTATTATTAGGAATCCCATATACTTGTCTTTAGTCTAGTCAAGAGTTTGTACCCTCAGACTCCAGGCGGTCTGAACCCCAGCTTGCTCTGAGGTGTGCAGAGCTTCCACAATGCGCCTTGTCTATGGCTTTCCTTCAAGATGCTGCAGCGTTTCTGGGGACAGGGCTGACCTTACAAACGAATAATGTGAACGTGTAATCTCCCCAGAGTTCATTCAAACAGCTGTTCTTTGTTAACAATGCCTTAGTATTATGTCTGTTTCTCACAGTGGTGGAGATTAGAGAGGACACCAAAGAATCATGGAAAGATGCTCCTCGTTTACTGTGAAAGCATCCATTTTACTTGAAGAAAAGCAAGTTTCATTCTTCCACGTTAAAATAAACCTACATTATAACGATTAATGCAAAAATTATATGAACTTAAGGTAAAACATAGATTTGTTCCCACCGGACTCTCTTGGTGACTCTTCTCATATCTCTGCTATTAGGGCTCCTTCTTGGAAAAGTCTGAAAAGCATTCTCCTGAGCTGTCAAGTGGAATACACGCTGTAGAAAGAACTACATTGAAATGGTTAATTTTTTTCATTAGGTTTTGCTGCTTAAAGAAACAGATTTCACTTATTTGGAAAATGAATTTGAGCAAGCCGAACTATGTGCCAATTATGTTGCATTAACAAAGCATTATCATCTGAAGTAAAAAAAAAATTTAGTTAACACGGCCGGTAGAAACTCTGAACTTTTCTGTGACTAGTATGTGTGTGAAAGAAGAGCTAAGCATTTTTACAAAATAAACGACACAACCAGATATATAATGTGACATGCAACGGGAACTTGATTCAATTAGTACACTGTTTTTGGACTAGATACTTAAGAGAGATGTGAGCGGTCCTAGAAGGGGCTCTCAAGGCTCATTTAGTCTATTGCCCTTAATTCATGGATGAGGACACTGAAGCGCTGACACTGTACAACAACTACGTGAATATGGAGGGCGGGGGCAAAAGTAAAAATATAAACACTCATTCTGCACCACAGTGTGCAGGGGAAACTTCATGGGTTGAGTCCGTCTTTCTCCTATAGAGCAAGACCCTACAAATCAATTGTAAATCAGCAAAGTCCTAGAACTCCTTGGCATCGATGCGGAGACCTACTGGGGGTGGCCAGAGTCTGAGCAGTGCCTCAAGTCCAGTGTGGTAGACTTACGTGTGCCTGGAAGTTCAGCATCATTCTGCCAATCTGTGCGCTGAAGACCACAGCCATTCTCCAATCACACAGATCACTTGCTTAGAAGGATGAGATCATGAAACTCAGGAGACTGTCAGCTGTGGGTTGGCAAAGTCTTCCTAGTGGAGACCAGAGGCCATGTGGCTACTTGGCCACCCTGGCCCCTTGGGTAGCACATTTTTCAGGGTCCTGGAGAGCAGCCTTGAAGCTGCTGCTTTAGCTTCACAGCCAGGGAGGGGAAGGATAGGACATCAGGTCATAATTCATGCAGATGCTGAGTAGGAATTTAAGTATAGTTTTCAGAAGACCTTGTTCTGATGAGTTTCTTTTATTTAAGTAGTTTCAGCAGTAGATCTGGCATTTGTTGAGAACATTCTCCGAAATGGTGCATGTGAGGTACTAGCCAGAGCTGGAGTTGCTGGTGCTATTTAGAAGTCTCCAACAACCCAACTATGGGTTTTCTCTCTTAAAGCTGGAATTGGGTTAAAATAAAGATTGTAGCACCACAGGCCAAGCAGTGTCAGTTCTCAGTCTATGGGGCTGATGATGCTCCCTAACTGCCTTGCAGAGAGATGAGAGTGCATTCGTTTCGATCTAACAGTGAGAACTTTCTCCCCAAGTGGCCAGGCTGGGGTAGGACTCCAAATTAAAGAATATGGGTAAATAAATTTCGGCTATCTTTTTCAGGAGGAAAAAAGCAAATCCCATTCTTACAGTTATCATACATTTTAAATTTGTGAAAGCGCTGTTCAATCAAATGCAATCTGCGCACACATTCCAAAATCACACGTTAAGTATGACTGCCAACATAAAAATAAAAGCTAATCTTTTTATTAGTGGTTATAATAGGCCAAGCACTATGCCCAATGCTATATATGAGCTAACCATTATCTCATTCAATCATCAAAATAACCTTCTCTTCACGCCACTTTATACACATGTGAACCAGTACAGCCTAAATGTTTAATCCCTATGTTAATACCTCCATCCAAAAAAATCTTACTGTATATTACTGACTTGTCCATTCAAGGCACAAACTTTAGCACAATCTCAGCCCAATTAAATAAAAAGCAAGTATCCATTTAAAAATATAGAAACAGTCTTTTAACAAAGAATAAAGCAGGAAGATTAAAAATATTTAAATCTTAAAATAAGCTTTTACATAATAGCTTCAAAAGACTGGTTAAATTCCATGTTATTTATAATAAAGAGCAAAAAATCTGCTTGCCACAAGTCCAAAGAACTGTACTGTACTGTCAGCAAAAATGCTGAAATAGGGCACGCACCACAGGCAAATGGAACCAGGCAGTTTTACCTACCCTACAAACAGATTTTCATCATTGACAAAGCCAAGTTGAACCAATCCATTATAAAAATCTGTACGAAGTTAATTTAACCAAATGTAGTCTGCTTTTATGATTTCAAAACTCTGTCCTAAAAGTAAACAAGGGACGATTTCTCCTCAAATGCTTAAGTGGAGTTTATTATAGCACAAAACTATGTGCTCAGTGTCTAAATTGAGCAATACGGAAAAAATATTATTCGTATCATGATTTGCTAACCTCGAGGACAATTTTTACAATCCTATTATTTTCTTCTCTAAATCAGTGCTTAAATATTTACTTGATGATTAATAATTTTAGTAAAGCATTAATAAGTTCATGGTCAAGAATCAAGCCAAGTTCCGAAAACTGTCTCTAAGGGCCTCAACAAGCAGGAAATGTAATACAAAAGGGAGAACCAGTGAGTGCATAGCCCATCTAAGGCATTCAGAATCAATTAGAAAACTAAAACATTAAGTGGGCTTCACAACACTTGGCTGTGGGCTGGTTTACTAGGCCCCACGTCTGTAACTCCCAAATGGAAGCTTAGAATCAGAACCCAGAGTTTTTCCCTACTATAGTTGCTTCCTGGCACAGTCTTTATAGATTTTGATTAGGGCAAAGTAGTTTACATATAGATGATGGTACTCACCTGGAGATTTCCTGTCACATAACTACCTGTCCTGGCTGAGAGCTGACTACAACATCTAAATAATTGTATTCTTTAAAAACGTGTCTTTTATTTACTTTTTCCTTTTACACTTGTAAGGTTGCAAATGTCTTAGCTACACATAAATCAAATATCACTGCTGGAGTGGCATTTTACCTGCTTAAGGAATCGGTCAGAAGCTTGGCCATGCTTGGCTAACACACTTGGCAGAGCAGGATTGGCATATTCAAACTGAGGATTGTAGGTGTAGTCAGACTTGAAGAATCTCAACTTTTCTTTCTCCAAGTTGGTGGGCTTTATAGCAGTCAATATACAAAATTTCTTTCCAGAAATATCATCTTTTTCAAAACTTCTAGACAGCTGAGGCTGCTGCTTTGGCTTTGGTAGAGCAGAGAAATGACGCCGCTTGACCTTGTTTCTGGGCTTAGGTGGCAGCACTATGCTGTGCCCTGCAACAGAGATATCATAGGTAAACTTCACAGGACTTGGCACTGAGCTCCTGACAAAACTAGCAGGCTGCCTCTCCAGGCAGTACCAGCTACCACCGCTCATTTCAGGCACTGGGACTTTCATCTTGCGAAGATCTTTACTACGAGAGGAGCTAGGAGATTTGATGGGTTTTCTGTATCGTTTGTAGTAGGTATAGGAAGACTGTTTTTGTGAGTGATGCTTTTTCTCTTCTTTACTCTGCAGTAGAACATTGTAGCTACTGGTACCAGTTGTGAAAATGTCCTTTAGCACTCCAGGGGATAAATGCGCGATGCTTCTTTTGCTGTGAATGACCAGTGAATCTTCGGCATTTAGAACAGACGTCTTAGCAAGTTCTTGCTCGGGCCAGTGAAGCTTTTCTGTGTTAATAAACAAAATCAAAACAAAAGAAATAACAGAGATACCAGATGAAGCAAATTGCTTACCATCTGAAAAGCATTCTGAAGGTTCTGTAAACTTTATAGTTTCTCAACAAGCTTTAGAAAAGGCATTTTAAATACTAAAAGTACATACTACTAACCATACTAGTAATGCTATCATACCAGACACTGTTGCTTCTCTTAGACTTGAGTGTATACATGCTAAATTAGCTTCAAAAATCTCTGCTTCAAACCTTCTAGATGATCACAGTCTAACAGAGATGTACGATAACACACAAACACATTCATATATACAATTTATTCGCATATTCTACCAAAGAAGGTGGATTTCAGAGAAAGGATATATGGTAATGTTAATAAAAAAAAACTTAATACCAAAGTAAAACTCCAAAGCATTTTTTAAGCCAAAACAATCTTGAAATTTGGCACTGTATATAAATTAAAAAAAAAAACAAAAAACAAACCCGTTGCCCCAGAGTCGACCCTATAGGACAGAGCAGAACTGCGGCATAGAGTTTCCAAGGAACACCTGGTAGATTCAAACTGCCCACCTCTTGGTTAGCAGTTGTAGCACTTAACCACTATGCCACCAGGGTTTCCATACACAGCCACTGGTAAAAAGGAGGACAATGCTTTATCTATCTCAAAAATCATTTTTAATAACAAATGGATGATATACGTGTGTTTAAACATGTTTTAGTATGCTCTCAATGTTAATAACTGGTTAATTTTTGTGATTTAATTCTAGGCTACAGATTAAGATGAAAGAAAAACAAATTTTTTTTTTTCTTGGCAAGTTTGAAAACCTTTTTAAATTACTATTACACAGATTCTAGTACACCATATGGCAAGTTAAGGAGGGCTGCTTTGCCTTTCAATCTCACGAGTGCTTTATTCAGGTAAGACTCAATTGATAACACTGTTGCTCATGCACTTTTTAAAATTGTGTTTATTCAAACAATAACACACATAGTTCAACCATGTGTACAAGACTAAATGAGCACACCAGCCTAGAGGCAAAGACAAGAAGGCAGGAGGGGACAGGAAAGCTGGACGAATGGAAATGGGGAAACCAAGGCTGAGAAAGGGACAGTGTTGACACATCACGGGGTTGGCAACCAGTGTCACAAAACAATATGTATATTGCTTAATGAGAAACTAATTTGCTCTGTAAACTTTCACCTAAAGCACAATAACAAAAACAATAAAAATTGTGTTTATTTGCAATCAACAAATATATCAAAATCAAATCCACTGCTGTCGAGTCAATTCTAACTCATAGTGACCCTACAGGATGGAGAACTGCCCGATAGAGTTTCCAAGGACAGGCTAGTAGATTTGAACCGCTGACGTTTTTTGATTAGCAGCAGAGCTCTTAACCAAATCTATGGGCACATGGCTCTGAGAAGCAACCGCATAAATACATTGCTTCTAACCAGCTTCTAATTTAATTCTGAAGGCAAAGCATTCTATGAATATTTAAATAATAATAGAAGGTAGTCCAGTATTAAGCATGAAAAACAAAGATGCAGGCAATAATCTAACGTTCGAAACAAGAAGAGAGCAATGTGAAGAAAGATTTCAAGTACAGCTTTAAGAATAACCAGATTCAATTCCAAACTAAGTGTGTTTGTCTGCTCATCTGAACCAGACTCCGATCTGTGACCCGGTCTGCCTAGAAACCTTCTCTAAACCCTTCCTGTATGTGTGACATATTATGGTTCTCTCAACTAGTTCTGTTTTCGAAAGCTAACAGACCCTTATACCTTTAGCCCTCAACCTTTGGCTCCAGCATAGGGGCAGTTTCAATGCTGGATGACTTGGGTAGCTAGCCTCATAAAACAGACATTTTATGTCATTTTGCATTTTTGAAAATTGTTTGTCAACATATATCTGTTATTCACTCACTCAAAATTAAGTATTCAAGGATCCTTTCTATAAGCAGAAATAAATAGTAATAATAAAAGCTGCCACTATTTTTCTTATTGGCTTTAGGTGAAGGTTTACAGAGCAAATTAGTTTCTCATTAAACAATGAATGCACATATTATTTGGTGACACTGGTTGCCAACCCCGCAACGTGTCAACGCTCTCCCTTTCTCAACCTTGGGTTCCCCATTTCTGTTCGTCCAGCTTTCCTGTCCCTTCCTGCTGTCTTATCCTTGCCCCTGGGCAGGTATGCCCATTTAGTCTCGTATACACAGTTGAACTATGTGTATTACTGTTTGTTTTATGGGCCTGTCTAATCTTTATCTGAAGGGTGAACTCGTAAGTGACTTCAGTGCTGAGTTAAAAGGGTGTCCGGGGGCCATACTTCAGGGTTTCTCCATTCTCCACCAGACCAGTAAATCTGGTTTTTTTTTTGTGTGAGTTTGAATTTTGTTCTACATTTTTCTCCCGCTCTGTCTTGAACCCTCTATTGTGATCCCTGTCAGAGCAGTCAGTGGTGGTAGCTGTCAGCCATTTTTTTGATGCATTTATGTTAGTTTGGGATTTCACCAAGAACTATACTTGTTATACCCCTTAAGCTGCAGAGATATTAAATAATTGGCTCAAAGTTATATGACCAGAAAGTAGCAGGCAGCAAACTGTGAATGCAGGTGTGTCTGATTAGAGTCCATGCTCACTCCATTATGTATGGACATTCATTCGGACAGCAACAAACATTCAGTATTAAGTCTGCTACATGCACAGCACTGTTCACTTCCTGTTCAGGACACGGCATCCCAATAACACATGGCAATTCGAATAATTAAAATTCTAAAATAGCACTGGGACCATGTTTTATTCAGCTCTATCTTCCCAACAGTTTTTTGTTTTTTTATCTTCCCAACAGTTAGCATGGCATCTGGCAGGCATTCAATAAATGCTCACTGAATGAGTAAAGGAAAGACCCTAAATGTGCCATTCTCAAACCACTCTGGATAAACAGGTACTTGTAGTTCTGGGACCATTCTAAATTTCTGTGAGGAGATCACGTAGAAGTAGAAATATAATATGGAAGACCCTACACCAGTGGTCCTCAACCAGGGGTGGTTCTGCCCGCTAGGAGACATTTAGCAAGGTATGAAGACACTTTTGGTTACCACAACTGGGCGGGGGGAGGAGACGGTGGTACTGGCATCTAATGGAGAGAAACCTGGAATGATGCCTAAATGTTAGTTTTAAAGCTCAGAAGTCATTCAGGGTTTAGGGTGAAGAAATAGTACCAGCTCAAAAGTGATGATAATCAAACCAAATATGTTAGGTACTTTAAAGTCTTTTTATTTACATTTTCTAGGCCAGTGTGTGAAATTTGAATTCTGGTGTCTACGTAGATCATAAAGGTAACATAAAAGTATGAACTTGCAGGGGCTAAATAAAAAAATGCTAAGTAAACTGTATGGACGAGTTCTGAGGTAGGAGCTAGACTGCGCAGGGTCGTGTGGAAGGTGGATTACACAAAGAAGCCATTCAGTAAATGTTAAAGACTTGACCAGCCAAAGATAAACAGGACAAATAAACAAAACTTTTATCACAGGCCAGTAGATTCCCAGTCCCTCAGGGGTTCCAGACTGAAGTGTCTCCAGCTGATAGAAAACTGGGCAAGCTGGGCAAACATAAGCCAGGAACACCAGGGCATAGGTTGTAGCCTAAATGCCCAAGAACAGTGTCAGTTTCCCGAATAAGACGCCACATTTTTAGGAGACAAGAGGTGGTAATGAAAGGAAGACTGAAACAGACACTAAACTGAGATAAGGATAAGGGTATCATAACCTAGAGAAGTCGGGTAAAGACTAGGTGCAGGCAGGAAGGTAAAGGGAGGTAACCAGGCTCTTTTCTCATTTCATCTTCATAATAAAAAGGGAAAAAGCTACATCAAATTAAAACCAATTAATAAAACTACTCTGAAGAATTCCTAAATTGATGGTTCATTACATGCATGCTGTGCTGATTTTAAAAAATATTCAATATAGAAGTGCTTTCTTTGGTTCCTAAGAGTCAGTAGCTCTATGATTAAAGAGCTGAGCTCACAGAATTCTTTTGTTTTGTCATAAAGCATCAATGACCTCCAAATTCATAATTTTTTTCTGTCTCAACCAACCTATACACTTCAGGATACTAAAAAAAAAAAAAAGTCCTAAACCATCTGCCAAAACATTCAAGGAAGAGTAGAGGTGGGAGAGTTGTGCTGGTATGTGGATGACAGAACCCATTAAGCCTCCTCCCCTCCCCAGAGTTGCAGCATTTCAGTTCACTTGCTAATTATCTACCTGGGAGACTTCACTTCAGTTCATTTTAAACTCCATCTGCCGCATGGGTATGCCAATGGTGTACTTATTTGATAAATGCCAATCCTGCCAAATGCTGGATAGCCTGTGAAGTTCACAGAAGTGGGGCATGTGGTCGGTCCTTCATACAACTCACACAAGACGGATGTAAATTAATTTCCCAGAACCTCATTAATCTTACTGTACTAAAAAAAAAAAAATTTTTTTTAATCTTACTGTACTAAAATACTGTTTTTGTAATTTTATTTTTAAATTTTTAAAATATTTTTTAAATTGTACTTTAGATGAAGATTTACAGAGCAAATTGGTTTCTCATTAAACAATAACACGTTTTGTGATATGTTTGCCAACCCAACGACATGTCAACACTCTCCCCCTCTCGACCTTAGGTTCCCCATTACCAGCTATCCCATCCCCTCCTGCCTTCTCGTCCGTGTCCCTGGGCTCATGTGCCCATTTAGTCTCATTTTTTTTTATAGGCCTGCCTAATCTTTGGCTGAGAGGTGAACTTCAGGAGTGACTTCAGTTCTGAGTTAAAAGGGTGTCCTGGGGCCAGGCTCTTGGGGTTTCTCCAGTTCTGTGTTTGTAATTTTAAATGCTATTGTTTGCTTCGTGAAAAAAATTTAAATTTGAATATGCAAAAGTTAACAGTAAAAGGCTAATAAAAAGATTTCCACTTGTCTAACCAATTTACTGGCATTCCTGGGTGGTGCAAATGGTTAACGTGCCAGGCTCCTAACTGAAAGTTCAGAGGTTTGAGTCTACCCAGAGGTGCCTTGGAAGAAAGGCCTGGTGATCTTCTTCTGCCATGAAAGCCCTATGGAACACAGTTCTACTCTGACACACAGGGCACTGCCATGAGTTGGAAGACTCAGCAGCAATTGTTTTGTTTTGCTTTTTTACACAATCTATTAAAGAACGTCCTATTCCCCTGACTCCTTTTTTCTCAGAAATTAAAACCTCTTAAGCATAAGCAGACTTCTATGGGAGAAGTATAACTCATTCCCCCTCCTGAACAGTACGAAGGTAATAAAAAATTATACTTTTTCATATCAAAGGTAATCACTATGTAATGTAATTTCAGCCATCAGCAATCTGTTTCACTACAACGTTGGAGTGAACAAGCAATAATTTTAGTTGGTCAAAGAGATCATTCACCCCAACCTGATTACCCACAGTAAAGAGGGGAAAAAAAGGGTGGTAACATGACCACATTAAAATAGATACTCAGTATATTCACAAGTAGGTGAATATACTGAAATTACCAACACAATAAAAGCTTAATATGTATCTAGAACAGAAGAAATGAATACCAGGACTCCTGGCTTCCATTCCTAGCTCTCTCAATGACCTCCTTGTAATATTAGCCTAATCACTAAACCCATCACTGCCTCACGTTCCTCATCTCACAGAACGGAGCGGGTGGAGGGAGCTCACTGAACTCTCAGTACTTCACCTGTGAATAACTGAGGTCTCATAGTAAGGATGAAGTCCCTGGCTGAACAAAAGATTAGACCATCAGAAATAAGGCCTGGTGGAAAATACTAATTAAGCAATTTTGACCTACAAAATGGCAATTTCATATGGTTCACAAATACTTATGAAACCTGAGAATTGGGATGATTTTACACCACAGAAAGATAGGTTGCTTGATTACAAACACTGAATTGCCTTCCACCCTTTGTCGAAGATCAGCTGTTGATGGCTGGATGGATTTATTTTGGGGTTCTCAATTCTGTTCCATTCGTCTATATGTCTGTCATTGTACTGGGACCAGGCTGTTTTGATTACTGTATAGTAAGTTCTGAGATCAGAAGTGTGAGGCCTCCTATTTTGTTCTTCTTCAATAATGCTTTAGCTATTTGGGGCCTCTTTCATTTCCATATAAAGTTGGAGATTAGTTTTTCCATATCATTAAAGAATGTTGTTGGGATTTGGACTGGGATGCATTATATCCACAGATCACTTTGGGTAGTACTGACATTTTCACAATGTTAAGTCTTCTAATCCTTGAGCATGGTATGTTTTTCCCTTTATGCAGGTCTCTTTATTCTTCTTGCCTTAGTGTTTTGTAGCTTTCCTTGTATAAGTCTTTTGTGTCTCTAGTTAGATTTATTCCTAGATATTTTTTATCCTTTGGGGGCGCTATTATAAATGATATTGTTTTCTTGATTTCCTTTTCGGAGTTCTCCGTGTTAGCAAAGTGGCAGGGTACAAGACTAACATACAAAAATCAGTTGAATTCCTCTATGCTAACACGGAGAACTTAAAGGATCGCTATGAGTTCTCCGTGTTAGCATAGAGGAATTCAACTGATTTTTTGTATGTTAATCTTGTACCCTGCCACTTTGCTAAACCCTTTTATTAGTTCCAGTTACTTTCCTGTGGGATATCTGGGATTTTCTATGTTCTGCAAATAGGGATAGTTTTACTTCTTTACCAATTTGGATGCCCTTTATTTCCCTTTTTTGCCTTATTGTTCTGGCTAGAACTTCCAGTATAATATTGAATAAGAGCGGTGATAATGGCCATTGTTGAATTGTTTCTGTCCTCAAGGGGAATGCTTTCAATCTCTCCCCGCTGAGAACAATCTTGGCTGTTGGATGTATATATATCCCCTTAATTATGTTGAAGAATTTCCCCTCTTTTCCTATTTTTCTGAGAGTTTTTATCAGGAAAGGGCGTTGGATTTTATCAACTGCTTTTTCTGCTTTGATTGAGATGATCATGTTTCTTTTCCTTTGTTTTACTTACATGGTGAATTACGTTGACTGATTTTCTCATGTTGAACCACCCTTGCATCCCTGATATGAATTCCACCTGATCATGATATTTTTTGTTTTGACATGCTGTTGTATTCTGTTGGTTAGAATTTTGTTGAGAATTTTTGCATTTATATTCATGAGGGATACTGGTCTGAAATTTTTTTGTTGTTTGTTTTTCTGGTGGTATCTCTGCCCGGCTTCGGTATCAGGGTTATGCTAACTTCATAGAATAAATTAAGAAGTATTCCTTCTTTTTCTATGAACCGGAATAGTTTGAGTAGAACTGGTGTCAACTCTGCTCTGAATGTTTGGGAGAACTTTCCAGTGATGCCATCTGTGCTGGGGCTTTTTTTTTTTTTTTCTTTTTGGAAGTTTTTTATGACATTTTCAATTTCTTCTTTTGTTACAGGTCTATATAGGTGTCCTAACTTTCTTTGTGTTCCTTTAGGTAGATACTGTGTTTCTAGAAATTTGTCCATTTCTTTTAGGTTTTAGAGTACAGTTTTTCATAATATTCTGTTATGATCCTGTTCATCCCGTTTGGTTCTGTTGTAATGTTGCCCATTTCATTTACCTGGTTACTGGTGTCATCTCATTCTTTTCCTTTTTCAATTTGGCCAGTGGTTTGTTAATTTTACTGATCATCTCAAAGAACCAACTCCCAGTTTTGTTGATTCTTTCTATTGTTTTCCTATTTTCTATTCATTTATTTCTGCTCTGATCTGATCTTTATTACTTCCTTTCGTCTGGTGGCTGGACCTCTTCTGCCGTTCCTTTTCTATTTGTTCAAGTTGTCGGGTTAAGTTATTGATTTTGGACCTTTCTTCTTTTTCAATATGTACACTTATTGTTATATGTTTTCCTCTGACTGTTTTGGCTGTGTCCTAGACGTTTTGGTATGATGTGTCTTCATTCTCATTTGATTCTAAGAATGTTTTAATTTCTTCTGACCCAGTAGCTTTTAAGTGAAGTGTTATTCTGTTTCCATGTATTTAAGTTTTTTTCCTTGCGCCTTCTGTTATTGATTTCTAGTTTACAGCATTATGGTAAGAGAAGGCGCTTTGTCAATGTTTTTGAATTTTTGAGGCTTCTTTGCAGCCTAACATATGGTCTACCCTGGAGAATGATCCGTGTGCACTGGAGAAAATTGTGTACTGTGCTGTTGGGTGGTGTGTTCTATATATGCCTATGAGGTCAAGTTGGTTGACTGTGTTAGTTAGATCTTCTGAATCAGTATTTACTGAGTTTCTTTCCAGCTGTTCTGTCAATCATCAGAAGTGGTATGTTGAAGTCTAGTACTATTATTGTAGGACTACTTATTTTTCTTTTCAATTCTGTTAGTTTTATGTATTTTGGAGCTCTGTCATTGCCTGCATAAATATTCATTATTGTTATGTCTTCTTTGTGGATTTGACCCTTTAATCACTACATAATGCCCTTCTTTGTCTCGTATAATGGATTTCGACTTAAAGTCTATTTTATTTGAAATTATTATTGCTACTCCTGCTCTCTCTTTTGGATACTGTCTGCTTAATATAGTTTTTTCCATTCTTTGATTTTAACTTATGTCTTTGTATCTAAGCTGTGTCTCTTGTAGGTAGCATATTGATGGGTCATGTTTTAATCCATTCTGCTGCCCTCTGTCTCTTGACTGGTGCATTTAATCCATTTACATTCAGTGTAATTAGCGATTGTTACAGATTCATTGCTGTCATTCTTTTACACTTTTGTGTGTGTGTTGTTAACAATTTCTCTTTGTTCTTAATTTTCTGTTGAGTTCTCTTTGTATATGGATTTTCTTTTCCTATCATTGTTGTTTTTGTGTTTACTGAGGCTTTTTGGTTTTCTTCTGGATTTTGGTGGGTAGATTCATTAATTTTATTTATAGTTACTCTGAAAATTTACCTTTATCTTTCTGCATTTAAAGTAGTCTGTTATATCTTGATATCGCCTCCATACGGAAGGTCTATAACTACACCATTGATCCCTCCTTTTGTTTTGAAGTTTTCGTTGTTTATAGCTTAACTCCTCTGGTTCTCTGTAGTCAGTTTCTTTAGCTTTATTTTGCTTTTGTGACGTCTTTATCTAGGTATCTGGGTGATGATGTTGTATCTCTGTATCTCAGGTTTTTGTGTGATGCTGTTGGTTCTCTGTCTAAAGTACTCCTTTTAATATTTCTTATAAGGCTGGGCTGGTTTTTATAAATTCACTTAGCTCCTGCTTATCTGGCAATGTCTTAGTTCACCATTGTTTTTGAAAGACAATTTTGCCAGATATATGATTCTGGGTTGGCAATTCTTTTTCTTCAGGATTTTATATAGGTCATCCCCTTGTCTTCTTGCCTATGTGGTTTCTAACAAGAAATCAGCACTTGGTCTTATTGGTGCCCCTTTGTAAGTGATATTTCATTTTTCACGAGCTGCTTTCAGAATTCTTTATCCTTGGTTTTGGCAAGTTGGATTATGCCATGCCTCGGTAATTTTTTTGGGGGGGTGGGTCTATCCTGTATGCGTTTGCTGAGCTTCTTCGATGGTCATCATCTCATCTTTCATATTTGGGTAGTTTTCAGCCAATATAGCTTCAAAAATTCTCTCTGTACTTTTTTCTGCTTCTCTTCTGGAATTTATATTACACGTAAATGATTCCTCTTAATGGTGCCCCCTAATTCTTCTGCTTTGTTTTTCTTCGTTCTTTTTTCTGATTGTTCCTCAAATAAATTAGTATCAAGGGATGTATCCTCTATTTTGCTCTTCTAGTGATTCAATGCTACTTCTGTGTCCTTCCATGGAGCCCTGGCACAGTGGTTAAGAGCTACAGCTGCTAACAAAAAGGTCAGCAGTTCAAATCCACCAGCTGCTACTTGGAAACCCTATGGGGCAGTTCTACTTTGTCCTGGAGGGTCATTATGAGTCTGTTATTTTGATTTTATATTGTTTTCCTGAATTCTTCTAGTGTTTTTTCTGTGTTTTCCTTGATCTCTTTTAAGGATCCTAAATATAAGTCTTTTGAATTCCTTTTCAGATAATTATATTATCGTTTCTTCCTCAGGAGGGTTTTCTTTTCCTTTATTTTGCTCATTTGTTTGAGCCATCTTTTTCTTTTTTTCATGATTTGTTACTGTCTGTCTCCGAGGCATCAAGGTATTATTTTATTTATGTATTTATTGATTAATTATATGTTTGTTTTGTCCTGATTTTTTCTTTTGATATATCCGAGCAGGTAGAGCACGCGTGCCCAGCTGATCACTTGTCTTACAGCATGGGAGTGCTCACCACCTGTCACCGAGTTGGCAGGGCAGCAGCTGGCAGGACGAGTGCACGATACTCTTCACCAGGTGGGTGAGGAGCCTGGGGGCAGACTGAGTGAGTGCAGGCCACCACCTGTTATTGGTCCAGTGGTGTGGGAGCCTGTGATAGCACTCGCAGGGCAGGCAAGGTAGTGGGCAGGAGGTGTGGTGGGTGACTGGTGGGGCAGGCATACTCACTGCTGCTTGCTGGGTCGGTGGGGTGATGGGCAAAGTGCTCTCTACTGCTCACTGGGTGGGTGGGGCAGCAGGTGGAAGGGTTTGGTGGGCAGGGCCTGTGGCAGACAACCAGCAGCACAGGAGTGCTCACTGCTGATTACCAGGTAGGTGAGGGGGTGGCGGGTAAGGTGAAGCTGAGTGGTGGGGGAGCAAGTTTGCTCCATAGTCCCCAGTCAGGCGGGGCAGCAGGGATGGGGAGGTACGCATTGCTAATCACTAGGAAGGTGGGAAAAGGAGGAGCATGCTCCTCTGGTCACTAGGCATGAGTTCCTGGGACCTGGCTCAGGCTAAATGTAAGGATGGGCTGCTGCTTGGTGTCTGGTCAGGTGGGGGGCCTCCTGCTGACACTCTATGGATCTATTACTCCATTTGTGCCACCCACCCTCATGATCGGGGACCACAGCTCATGACTAGTTTTGTCTGGATCCTATCTCCCTCCTTGTTCTGACTTCAGGATGAATGGAGCACTCACCCTCTATACTTTCCCTCCTTAGATCCAGTTCATATCCTGCTCACCTTGCTTCACTCTGGGTATGTCTACACAGTTCCTTGGTCTTTTACTGGGAATTCCATGAAGTTGACTTCCTGTGCTCCTCACCCCAGGATTGCTGTTGGCTTTGTCTAAAGATGGCCATGCAGTGCCAGGCTGGTTGGTAGGGCACCTCAGCTCTGTATCTCTCCTTGTTCCCTGTTTTTGTTCAGTTTCTCCTTCCAATTGGTATTCGATCTAATTTTTATCTTTCTGTTTGGTGCTCAGGGTTCCTTCACTATCATTTGTATCTGTTTCACTTGGTTTCTCGGGTCTTTGCTGTAGGGGGAAGGCATGGTGTGTCTAAGCTGCCATCATGGGCGGTCTGTTAAATGAGATCTTGATTCTGAGTTTTGTGGCTTAAATCAGCATACAGTCACTGTAACAGTGTGTTGATTTTACCCACCACTATACTCTCCTCGTTGAGAAAATAGGCTTTGGAATGGAGCTTCTAGGGTCTGAATCTTGACTCTGTTTATTAGTAACTATGTGACTCTGACCAAGTTACTTTTTTGTGCTGTAGTATCCTTACCTGAAAAATGGGATACTAATACTACACACCTCATAGTATTGTTCTGAGGATTATAAGAGTACTATTTGTAAAGTGCTGTTTACTATTATCAGTATTATATTCAGCTCCTAAAGAAATACTCCATGAAATAACAGAAACAAGAATGTTTAGAATCATTAAATTTAGTTTTCCAGATTAATATAAAAGAATTAATTTTATATTCTAGAACCAATCTTTTAGTAACTTTAATATAATAAATAATCTTTAAAATGGTATGAGAAGGCAAAACAAAAACTTTTCAATTTGATTCCATTTTCAAACAGCATATGTAACAGACACATCCTTCTTACTTCATTTTACTCCTTCAATCAGGCATTCCACCAGAAAGTTATATTTAGATTACAAATTTAGATTAAATCATGACTAAAAGTCAAAAGTGGATAAGATACAGGAAGTGATCTTGGAAACACTTAAGTAATTGCCTCAGTGCTGAACTATAAAACAACCAGACTGTTCTGTTATTTACAGCTATTTTAAAGATGAAAAAATGAATACATTTCTATCAGTACTGCTATCACAAAAAATCAAGTTCTTCTGCTAACCAGGAGAACATGGACTTCTTAGATATCAATGTAATAGGGAAAAAGGGGTAGTTAAGACCATGTTTTCACCTAAGCCCTCTTCATAAAGTTTCTGGCAGTCTAAGTTGGGCTTTCTGATATTTCAGTGAAATGCTGGACATAGGGTTTTGAATTACCATTTTAACTAGCCCAATGATACACAAAAGAGTCCTGGTGGTGAGATGGAAACCGTGGTGGTGTAGTGGTTAAGTGCTACGTCTGCTAACCAAGAGGTCGGCAGTTCGAGTCTGCCAGGCTCTCCTTGTAAACTCTATCGGGCAGTTCTATAGGGTCACTATGAGTCAGAATCAACTCGACAGCAGTGGTTTGGGTTTGGGTTTTGGTGGTCAGGTTTTTAAGAGCTTGGCTGCTAACCAAAAGTTAGCAGTTGGAATATCACCAGCCATTCCTTAGAAATCCTATGGGGCAGTTCTACTTTGTCCTATAGGGTAGCTATGAGTTGGAATCGACTCGACGGCAATGGATGGGATGGATAGGATGTACAAGAAATGGAGAAGATATTGTGAACAATGTCCTGGTCTGCTATTTTAAAGGGCTGCAAATTTGAAGCCTAAATTGTCTCAAATGGCTCTTCGAATTTTTATTGTAATACAGAAATTCACTGCCAAATTACTATGCAACACACAAAAGTGGACTGCTAAGTGTATTGCCACTAAATTATGGGAAGGAAGTTGAAGAAAGGGGAACAGATCTACCATTTTATGAAGTACTTGTCCTCGACTTCCAGCTTCACATTCTGAAATACTAGGAGACCCACTTTGTATTGCTGTTTGGTCAGACTACCCATCTTCTAATACAGATGATAGAGCTGTGTTCTTTACAATTGTTATGCTTTGGGAAAATGACTTTAATCTATGTTATTTTTGAATATCTAATAAGCTGCTCTGTGACAGGATCCAGCTATAGTTTTCTCCAAGACAGAGGTTCTCTACCAAGGGTGATAGGGCAATTTCTGGAAACATTTTTGGTTGTCACAACTGGAAGGGTCATATTACTGGCATCTTTTAGAGGGTAGAGGCCAGGGATGCTGCTAAACATCCTACAAAGTATAGTTCGGTCCCCCTTGACAAAAAATTATCGGGTCCAAAATGTGAACAGTGCGAAGGTTGAGAACCTTGTTCGAAGACATAAAAAACAAACAAACAAAAAAAAAACGTTGCTGTGAAGTTGATTCTGATTCATAGCAACCCTATAGGACAGAGTAGAACTGCCCCAAAGGATTTCCAAGGAGCGGCTGGTGGATTCAAACTGCTAGCCTTTTGGTTAGCAGCCAAGTGCTTAGCCATTGTGCCACCAGGGCTCCAAAATATAAAGAAGGTATAGAATTTTTAGTAACTGCAAGCATTTTCATTAGATATTAATAAATTACATTTTTAAAAAACTAATGCCAGTTTAAGTTGCCTCTTAGATCTTGGTTCCTCTAACTTCTACGCTTCCTGTCAACATAAATGACAACGAGCTAAACAACAGCAATGTCATGACTGCACAAAGTCAGCTCAGTATTTTTTTATAACACTGAACATGAAATAAAATAGTATAAAATTAAGACCATAATCATAATTTATTTTCAAGGAATTTAGTTTTACAATAAAAAAGAAACACTAAAGAAGATATTCACGCAGCCAACAGATACATGAGAAAATGCTCTCGATCATTAACCATTAGAGAAATGCAAATTAAAACTACGATGAGATTCCATCTCACACCAACAAGGCTGGCATTAATCCAAAAAAACACAAAATAATAAATGTTGGAGAGGCTGCGGAGAGATTGGAACTCTTATTCACTGCTGGTGGGAATGTAAAATGGTACAACCACTTTGGAAATCTATCTGGCGTTATCTTAAACAGTTAGAAATAGAACTACCATACAACCCAGAAATCCCACTCCTGGGAATATACCCTAGAGATACAAGAGCCTTCACACAAACAGATATATGCACACCCATGTTTATTGCAGCTCTGTTTACAATAGCAAAAAGCTGGAAGCAACCAAGGTGTCCATCAACGGATGAATGGTTAAATAAATTGTGGTATATTCACACAATGGAATACTACGCATAGATAAAGAACAGTGACGAATCTGTGAAACATTTCATAACATGGAGGAACCTGGAAGGCATTATGCTGAGTGAAATGAGTCAGAGGCAAAAGGACAAATATTGTATAAGACCACTACTATAAGATCTTGAGAAATAGTAAAAACTGAGAAGAACACATACTTTTGTGGTTACGAAGGGGGGAGGGAGGGAGGGAGGGAGAGGGTTTTTTATTGATTAATCAGTAGATAAGAACTGCTTTGGGTGAAGGGAAAGACAACACTCAATACATGGAAGGTCAGCTCAATTGGACTGGACCAAAAGCAAAGAAGTTTCTGGAATAAAATGAGTACTTCAAAGGTCAGCGGAGCAGGGGCGGGGGTCTGGGGAACATGGTTTGAGGGGACTTCTATGTCAATTGGCAAAATAATTCTATTATGAAAACATTCTGCATCCCACTTTGAAATGTGGCGTCTGGGGTCTTAAAGGCTAACAAGTGGCCATCTAAGATGCATCAATTGGTCTCAACCCACCTGGAGCAAAGGAAAATGAAGAACACCAAGGTCACACGACAACTAGGAGCCCAAGAGACAGAAAGGGCCACATGAACCAGAGACCTACATCACCCTGAGACCAGAAGAACTAGTTGGTGCCTGGCCACAATCGATGACTGCCCTGACAGGGAGCACAGCAGAGAACTCCTGAGGGAACAGGAGATCAGTGGGATGCAGACCCCAAATTCTTATAAAAAGACCATACGTAATGGTCTGACTGAGACTAGAGGAATCCCGGCGGCCATGCTCCCCAGACCTTCTGTTGACACAGGACAGGAACCATCCCCGAAGACAACTCATCAGACATGAAAGGGACTGGTCAGCGGGTGGGAGAGAGATGCTGAAGAGTGAGCTAATTATATCGGGGGACACTTGAGATTGTGTTGGCAACTCTTGTCTGGAGGGGGGATGGGAGGATAGAGAGAGAGGGAAGCTGGCAAAATTGTCAAGAAAGGAGAGACTGAAAGGGCTGACTCAATAGGGGAAGAGCAGGTGGGAGTACGGAGTAAGATGTATGTAAACTTATATGTGACAGACTGATTGGATTTGTAAACGTTCACTTGAAGCTTAATAAAAGGTAATAAAAAAAAAAGAAACAGAAAGATGGTGTAATAGGTATTGCAATGCCTTAAAGTTAAAATTTCTGTCCTTATTTTAATCCTTGTTTAAGCATTAGGCATTAATCTTTACTATGTTGTTCTTCATCATGCTAACAGACCCTTGTCTTGCAGAAGTGTTATCATAAAGAATCAAATACTGGGGAAATGGCCTAGGAAGTTATTGTAATATTATGCAAAATATTTTTTTTTACTGGCTAACATTCAGAGTTGTTTTAAAAAAATGACAGGCAAGTAAACTTTCAGCCTTGGGGTCTAAATACCCATGTTTTAAGCTTTTAAGCTTGGTGCAGAATACATACTATAAAGAGAGCCATTTATAACATCTCAAAAGGTTCTCAACGATTTAGGACTAAAAGCATACATACAAACATAGCCCATTCCTCTTGAGTCAATCGCCCCTCACAGCAACCCTACAGGACAGAACAGAGCTGCCCCATAGGGTTTCTAAGGCTGTAATCTTTATAGTAGACTGCCGCATCTTTCTCCTGAGTAGCTGCTGGTGGGTTTGAACCACCAACCTTTTGGCTGGCAGCTGAGCGCTTAACCACTGTGCCATCAGGGCTCCTTATATACAAATATACACAATATAAACACTGACATATAGCGACTTGTTCTTTTGCCAAACGATTTTCCTGAACATTCTAGAAAATACACTACAATGCCTAATCACGTACCAAACATACTCTGAAATATAATTTAAGAATACTTAGGTTGTACATTAGTAGGACCAGTTATCTCTAATAATAATTTACTTCATTAGATTCTACGACATGTGCTTTCTGGCAATAAACGACAAAAGAAAAACGGACCCTTCTCTTCTTCTCTCCACCGCACAGGTTTCCCGAGCGGCTCTGTTTGGGAGCGGGGTTGGGTCCGTGCGCCGCAAGCGGAGCCCACATCCCACCGCTCCCACCACCTCCCGGCGGTCCCGCAACGCCCTGCGTGCGGCCAGACCCCGACCCACACCCGCCGCGAGCGACCCCGGCGGATGTTGGTCGCCGCCGCCCACCTGCGCTCAGGAGCCCGGGGCACCCCAGGACCAGCCTTACCCTGCACTCACCCGTCACGCGAATAGACTCCAGCATGGTCCCGCCGAAGCCGGGGCGGCGGGCTGCGTGGGCGCGGGGAGAGAGGACAGAGCGGAGCCGGGCTGCCTCTCGCCTCCGGCCCGGGCCTCAGTGGCGGGATCGCGGCGGGAAGTTGCCGCCGGCGACGTGGGGCAGGATAGGACTGGTAGGGGCGGACGCGGACCTGCGGGTACACGGCTGTGAGCGGCGCACCTTCCCGTCCGCTGCTGCCGGAAGGTGCAGAAGGCGGCCCTACGGTGGGCAGCCTCGCTGGGCTCCCGCTGCCGTGACGTTGCCGCCTCCCCAGTTGCTAGGAAACACGGCCCGCTGTATGCGAACGCTGAGCTTCACAGAGCTTGCGCGCCGCTGGGGGCGCTCGTGCGACTGAGCAGGGCCTCGCAGAGACACGGAAGGAGAGTCCCCGCGTGGGTCCCCGCGTCTGGTCTTGTCGGCTGCGCCGGGGACCAACCGGGTCAGCCCCGTTGGATACGCGCATTTCGACTAATTATCCCCACTGACATTTGTGCGCCGTTTTAGGGGCTCAACTCCGTAGTAGATTTACGAAGAAGAGAGGGGTAGCGTGACCCTCAGGCCTCAGCTGAGAATTACAAAGCTGGATCTCCTCCACACTTTAACTTAAAAGATGCGAAAAAGCTAAACAACGTTAGTTGTCTGGGGCATCCATATCCTCGGACAACGAAGTTGACAGGTTGAGCTGGTAAGAATAAAGGTGCAAAACCGTTTGCAGTCTGGTTGATTAGGACTCATGGCAGCCAACCCAAAAAAACCAAACCCATTGCCTTGGGCTCCATTCTGACTCATAGTGACCCAATTGGATGGAGTACAACAGCCCCTTAGCATTTCCAAGGGTTTAAAAAAAAAAAAAATTTTTTTTTAATCTTTATGGCCACTGACTGCCACATCTTTCTCCCGCGTATCGGCTGGTGGGTTTAAACCACCAAGCAGCTGAGCGTTTAACCGCTGGGCCACCAGCGCTCCTTCTTGGTGACCGGAAGGCTAAAATACATTTTCCTACTCATTGAGCTTACCCCAGCATAATATCCTTAGTACCAAAAAAGTGATAGAGGCTGAATGTTATTTTTCAGTTAGTTGTTCATTTTCACATTAACAAATGTGAAAATATAGTATTTTACAGTATCCATGGGACATGTGGAAACCCTGATAGTTAAGAACCAAAAGGTAGGCACTTCGAATCAGGCGCTACTTGGAAACGGTAAGGGGCAGTTCTACTCTGTCGTATAGTGTCTCTATGAGTTGGAATCATTCTACTGCAGCAGGTTTGGTTTTTGGTTTGGTGGGATTTGTCCAGACTGTGCCATTTAACAAGGAGCACTGGTAATGCAGTGGTTAAGCACTTGGCTGCTAACCGAAAGGTTGGTGGTTCAAACTCACCGGCTGCTCTGTTGGAGAAAAATGTGGCAGTCTGCTTCAGTAAAGATTAAAAAATTACAGCCCTAGAAATCCTATGGCGCAATTCTACTGTGTCCTATAGGGTAGCTATGAGTCAGAATCAACCGCAAAAGGTTTTTTTGGGGCGGGGGGGATTATGCCATTCAATAAACATTTTTTGAGACCCTAATGTGTGCCGGCTGCTAACCAAAGGGTCAGCAGTTCGAATCCGCCAGGCGCTCCTTGGAAACTTTATGGGGCAGTTCTGCTCTGTCCTATAGTGTCGCTATGAGTCAGAATCTACTGGACGGCACTGGGTTTCTGAGAATGTGTGCAAGGTTCTGAGCCAGGCTTTGAGTATACAACAAGGGAAATGATATAAGCTTACAGTCTACAAGATGCTGATTACAAAATAGTTTTGGGCAAGGCCAGTCTTCAGAAAACCACATTTTCTCTTTACCCTTCTTTAGGACTGAGGTAGGACACAGAAATAATTGAGATGTGTTTTCAAACCCAGGAACAATAGAAAACTTGATGTCAGGAACATCCTACTTTACAACAACTTGAGAGCTTGTGGGAATTTTTATCCTTTTCATCAATTAGGAGGGAACAGTGGAAATTTAATTGTAATGAAAATAGTGGATAACCCCACATCCTATTTTGTCAAAAAAATTATGTAAATTCTACATTTGAAATATATCCAGAGTCCAGCCACTTCTCACCATCAACACTGCTGCTGCTCTGGTTCAAGCCACCACCATCTCTTGTCTGGATGTAGCCAAAGCCTCCTAAATCATCTCCCTATCTCCATCCTTTCCTTTCTCACTCTGTTCTCAAAAGTCAGTGTCCAGAGTGACTCAGTTAAAAAGTCAAATCATGTCACTCATCTGCTCAAAACACTTCAGTGGCTTCCCTCCTTACCTGTGAAGTTCTTTGTGACCTAGCATCCTGTCATCTCTTTGATCTCATCCCCCACTAGTCACCTCCTTTGTCTCCTCTAGACACACTGGCCACCTTGGTAACCAAAAAAAAAAAAAAAAATTAAACCCACTGCCATCAAGTCGTTTCCGACTCATAGCAGCCCTACAGAACAGAGTAGAACTGCCCCATAGGGTTTCCAAGGCTGTAAATCTTTACAGAAGCAGACTGCCACATCTTTCTTCTGAGGAGTGGCTGGTGGTTTCAAACTGCAGACCTTTTGGTTAGCAGCTGAGCGCTTAACCACTGCACCACCAGGGCTCCTGACACATTGGTAGTCTGTGATTATGCCAGACACTGTCTCATCTCAAAGCACCTCAAGGCAGCACTGTAATCCCTTGCCTGGAATGTTCTCCCCCCAGACACCCTCACAACTAGCTGCCTCATTTTTTTTCAGGGATTTGTACAAATGTCACCTTCTCAGTGAAGACTTTCCTGACCACCCTATCTAAAATTCAGCTCCTTTCCGATATTTCCTATCCCCTTCTCTGCTTTTTCTTCCCTTAGTACTTATCATTATCTAGTTTATTATGTGTTTTCTGATTTGACTTAACTATTGTCTGTCTCCACCCCTAAAATGAAACTTCCATAAGTGCAGTGATTTTTGTTTGTTTTCTGCTATATTCCCAGCATCTAGAAGAGTGCCTGGCACGTAGTAGGTACTCAATAAATATTTGTGAATGAATAGGTAGACAATAGAAAGTATATACAATTGCAGTACTAACTCAGAGAAAATAGAATGAAAATTTGGGGCTGGAAGCTGAAGAACAAATCTGCTTTGGGTTAACATACCCAGTATAGCAATAAGCAACAAATTCTTTGCATTTATATGAGCAATTTTTCTTGCAGCATATGTTCTAAGGAAAAAAGGCTCTAAATGAACCATGATGTTCAATTCCTTATATTCCTAAAACCTCGAAACCTGCTTTCCAAGTTTGCTATAAATGCATACATTACCCCTGCAAATTTCTAATTTTTAAAATGTTGAATTTTAAAAATTGTATTAAAAAAAAGCCCCTAAAACATATTATCAAGTCATAAGTTTAGTGTCTGTACAAAGAATTTGCTCTGAATGCTTTTACTTAAGCGTGCTTAGTCATTTTGTCTATCTTCACTAAGTTTTGAAGAAAACAAGATATATATTTTATTCATTCCACAGTTATTTATTTACATACAAAGCACTGACTGGGCCCAGTGCTTTTAGAGCACGTTAAAAGACACCATGCCTAAACTCGAGGAACTTACTGACTAGGAGAGAAGATTTTATATATACACATAGAGACAGAGAGAGCTCTGGTGACACAATAGTTAAGCAAGTAGCTGCTAACGGAAAAGTTTGCTGTTCAAACCCACCACCAGCTCCACAGGAGAAAAAATCTGGCAATCTGCTCCGGTAAAGATTTACAACCTAGGAATCCCTATGGGGCAGTTCTACTCTTTCATATAGGGTTGCTATGAGTTGGAATCAACTCAGTGGCAAAGCACCACCACCACAACAATACATGCACACACACACAATCACACACATACACACACACGCATATATACATAAATAATGCAAGTTAGAAAATGTTGTGCATTAAAGGTATACCTCCCTCTTCAACATTTCATTAAACTTAGGAATTCCAAAAATAAACAAATTTGATGACGCTGTGTAGTTAGCCCTCCTAGAATATTATCTCATTCTTTACTTTTACTATCATTTTTACATTCACCCTACCAATATTTCCTTGTGGATCATTTTGACTTCTAAATATCTTTAGTGATTATAAAGGGACATATCAATTTAATAAAAATATCTTTAAAGAATATTCTTCATGTACTATTAGGCATTAGAATACTCTTAGAAAACTGGTACTGTTTTCAGCTCCTTTTACCATTCCCTTCCTATGCAGTTACTCACTCATCAAGCTTTGTGCATCTGCTTTGTTTATTATTGATCGCTACGCCTGCTTAGTGTTTCCATTGGTACAGCATCTGCAGCTGGCCTCTTGGCTGCTTTGAGTCAGCATTGTTTTTACATATCCACCAGAACAATGAACAATTCCATCTTTCTGAGAAACTTTCCTTTATACCTGTTTCTACACAAACCATTAGTACTGAGACAAAAGGATTGATTCCATTATTAGTTACTAGCCTGTTTTCAAAGTATGGCTGGCAAAATCAAGCTAAGAATTTATTACAACTGCTTTTAATAAATTGTTTACCTTTAAGGATCCCCCCTTTTGAAAGTTTTATTAAATTTAAGTTTTCTAAAAAATAAACAAGAAATGTATTTTAGATACCATTGTAGTTATCCTACTGAAGCATTATACTTCAGTTTACTTTTATGGTCATTTTTATCTTCATTAGCATTACTGTATTATGGATCGTTTGGATTTCTGAATATTTTGAATAATGATTTCCTTTCAATTTTAGATGCAAAAATGATAAGAAATAGAGGTTTTGATAGAAATATTGTTCTTTTATGCGTGATGGGATTTTTATGGTATAGGTAACATATGTCAGTGACTTGTTTAGTTAACTACTTACATGCTAATCTGTGTATTCCCTTCACATGCTCCATGGCAGAACACAGGGGATGTGTTGTTGACAGGCATTTACTTTATTTACTATTCATAAATTAGTTGTTGGAATATTGAGGTTAAAAATTGGTTAAAACTTATCTGTAATAGGAGAGTCTTTTTTTTTTTTTTTTGGAAAAAGTTCAACATCCTCCTTTTTAAAGCCTATGAAGACGTTTAATCAATTACCTTGGAGGAGGGGAAGTGAGGATGCAGATAAAGGCTAGAAAGAAGAGAGTAAAGACTGGAAAGGGCTGCAATAAATGTTGCTGTTGGAGAGACAAGTACAACAGTTCACTCTCTGCAATAGAACTGCACTTTGTTGGGAGAAAAACAAATACATGTTAATATGCTTGAAACTGAGAAAAAGTTTAACTTCTTAAGGAGGGATTATTGTTTTAGTAATGAAAAATAAATTAAAAAGTAAAAAACAGTATCTACTTTTAAATTTCAAGTGAAAAGCTTAAAAGAATGGGATGGGGTACAGGAAGGAGAATGTCTAGAAAACACTTTTGACCTTCCTTTTTGTTCTACTGAAAGCAATTTATAACATCCTATATTGCTGAAAATGTACGAACTAAGGAAAATTCATCTGTAGCCTGCCATTATAAAAGGAACCTAGCAACTCTAGTTACAACATCCCGAATTCTAAAAAGCATCATCCAAAGCCTCAGGGCAAGCTGTAAGCAACATTGCTTGACTCATTACAAAAAAAAAAAAAAAAAATCAGAGACCAGTTTTGATGCTATTTTTTTTTTTTTAAGCCTCAGCAGAAATTTTTCAGTGACGTCTGAGTGCTTTCGGGATGTCTGTATCAAGAGAATGTAATGTTTTCACTATGTCTATATTCAGGAAAATGAAGGCAGTAAGTGGAAGCCAATTAAAAGACTGCTTTGTGAACTTGCCTCTACCTTTTCACCTCAATGAATGTGCTCAGAACAGCACAAAAATCCTGGAAACACTGTGATTTATTTATTTATTTATTTGTTTCGGATGAGATGTTCTGTTATAAATGATCGGAGGAGAAAGGATAATCTTTAGTCAGCTAAAAAAAAAAGTAAAATAAAATATTGCCCATCTTTATTATATTTTGAAGAAAGCAAGATGTGCATTAATTTACTCCTTCCACAGATATTTACTAAGTCCCTCCTATATATAAGGCAAAAAGATGTGATCCCTGCCCTCAAAAAAATTAGTGTATACATTCATAGCTAAAAATGATGTCTATACATCAACCACTCCTTGATGCAACAGGGATGCTGTGGAGATTAAATCAGATAAAGTCCCAGGTCTCCTGGAATTTATGTTACAGTGGGAGAGAAAATCAACAATTAAGTTAACAAATAATGTAATTTCAGATACAGGTAAGTGCTACGAGGTACAGTAAATCAGAGAAGTATGCAAGACGGTGACTTGGAGTAAGGGTAGTCAGGAAAGGCCTTTTGGAAGGCATGACTTCTGAGCTGAGATTTGAAGGATAAGAAAGAGCCAGGCGTAAGAAATTCTGGGAAAAGCGATCTAGGCAGAGGGAATAGCAAATGCAAAAGCCCTGAGATGGGAACGACCTGGGCGTGATCTGAGAGCTTCATGAAGGTCAGTGTGGGCAAAAGACCTCTTTAAAGTGTTAAAAAGCAAATATGTCACTTTGAGGACTAAGGTGCATCTGAATGAAGCCATGCTGTTATCAATCCCATCATATGCATACAAAAGCTGGACAATGAGTAAGGAAGACCAAAAAATTGATGCTTTCAAATTATGGCATTGACAAAGAATATTGAATACACCATGGACTGGCAGAAGAATGAACAAATCTGTCTTAGAAGAAGTATAGCCAGAATGCTCCTTAGATGTGAGGATAGCAAGACTTCGTCTCACATATTTCGAATATGTTATCAGGAGGGTCCAGTACCTGGAGAAGGACATCATGCTTGGTAGACAGTCAACAAAAAAGAAGGGGGGGCGGAGCCAAGATGGCGGACTAGGCAGACGCTACCTCGGATCCCTCTTACAACAAAGACACGGAAAAACAAGTGAATCGATCACATACATAACAATCTACGAACCCTGAACAACAAACACAGATTTAGAGACGGAGAACGAACTAATATGGGGAAGCAGCGATTGTTTCCAGAGCCTGGAGCCAGCGTACCAGTCAGGTACGGCACAAGCACAGAGAGCTGCCCCACCCCCCTGAACTAACCCCGGGAGAGGGACCAGCCGGTTCCGCGGGCGGCGTGGGACGCAGCTGGTAGGAGAAGTCCCCGGGAGGCAGTGACTGGTCTTGGAGCAGAAAGAGCAGCATCTGAGCCGGGGAACCGTCCCGCAGGGATTTGGACTGGACGCAGGTACGGCATAAACACGGACAGTTGCTCCACCCCCCTGAACTAACCCCGGGAAGGGGACCAGCGGGTCACGCGGGCGGCGTGGGACTCAGCTGGTAGGAGAAGTCCCCGGGAGGCAGCGACTGGTATTGGAGCGGGGAGAACAGCATCCCAGCCGGGACACTCGGTCACGGCACAAGCATGGGGAGCTGCTCCACCCAACTGAACTAACCCCGGGAGGAGGCCCAACTGGTTTTCGGAGGCGGCACGGCCACGCGGCTGGAGGGACGAGAAGTTCCCGGGAGGCAGTGACTGATTTTGGAGTCGAGAGTGCACCGTCCCAGTAGGGGAGCCTTGACGCTGGGCGTGGGGCTGGAAGCGGAGGATCTGACCGTGACTCCAGCGGGCCAGACCCCCCAGGGGCAATCTCCACACAGCCAGCACACATAGGCGACGTGCCCGCGGGAATCTCAGATATAATAGTCATTCCAAGCAAGACAAGCAACTCTGGCTATATTCTGAGGTGCTACTCTCCTATCTCTCTGTTCCCTCCCCCACCCTCCCCATGCGGCTTCATTAACATCTGAATAGCCTGAGCCAGAGGGAGAACTCTGATAGGGATCTGACTGCATTTTTTTTTTAGCGGATTTTCTAGAAAAACTAGTTTCCCAGTGATGGCTCAGAGACAACACTCCATATCAAACCACTTAAAGAAGCAGACCATGACAGCTTCTCCAACCCCCCAAACAAAAGAATCAAAATCTTTCCCAAATGAAGATACAATCTTGGAATTATCAGATATAGAATATAAAAAACTAATTTACAGAACGCTTAATGATATCACAAATGAAATTAGGATAACTGCAGAAAAAGCCAAGGAACACACCGATAAAACTGTTGAAGAACTCAAAAAGATTATTCAAGAACATACTGGAAAAATTAATAAGTTGCAAGAATCCATAGAGAGACAGCATGTAGAAATCCAAAAGATTAACAATAAAATAACAGAATTAGACAACGCACTAGGAAGTCAGAGGAGCAGACTCGAACAATTAGAATGCAGACTGGGACTTCTGGACGACCAGGGAATCAACACCAACATAGCTGAAAAAAAATCAGATAAAAGAATTAAAAAAAATGAAGAAACCCTAAGAATTATGTGGGACTCTATCAAGAAGGATAACCTGCGGGTGATTGGAGTCCCAGAACAGGGAGGGGGGACAGAAAACACAGAGAAAATAGTTGAAGAACTCCTGACAGAAAACTTCCCTGACATCATGAAAGACAAAAGGATATCTATCCAAGATGCTCATCGAACCCCATTTAAGATTGATCCAAAAAGAAAAACACCAAGACATATTATCATCAAACTCGCCAAAACCAAAGATAAACAGAAAATTTTAAAGGCAGCCAGGGAGAAAAGAAAGGTTTCCTTCAAGGGAGAATCAATAAGAATATGTTCTGACTACTCAGCAGAAACCATGCAGGCAAGAAGGGAATGGGACGACATATACAGAACACTGAAGGAGAAAAACTGCCAGCCAAGGATCATATATCCAGCAAAACTCTCTCTGAAATATGAAGGCGAAATTAAGATATTTACAGACAAACACAAGTTTAGAGAATTTGCAAAAACCAAACCAAAGCTACAAGAAATACTAAAGGATATTGTTTGGTCAGAGAACCAATAATATCAGATATCAGCACAACACAAGGTCACAAAACAGAACGTCCTGATATCAACTCAAATAGGGAAATCACAAAAACAAACAAATTAAGATTAATTAAAAAAAAAAATACACATAACAGGGAATCATGGAAGTCAATAGGTAAAAGATCACAATAATCAAAAAGAGGGACTAAATACAGGAGGCATTGAACTGCCATATGGAGAGTGATACAAGGCGATATAGAACAATACAAGTTAGGTTTTTACTTAGAAAAATAGGGGTAAATAATAAGGTAACCACAAAAAGGTATAACAACTCTATAACTCAAGATAAAAACCAAGAAAAATGTAACAACTCAACTAATATAAAGTCAAGCACTATGAAAATGAGGATCTCACAATTTACTAAGAAAAACGCCTCAGCACAAAAAAGTATGTGGAAAAATGAAATTGTCAACAACACACATAAAAAGGCATCAAAATGACAGCACTAAAAACTTATTTATCTGTAATTACCCTGAATGTAAATGGACTAAATGCACCAATAGACAGAGAGTCACAGACTGGATAAAGAAACATGATCCATCTATATGCTGCCTACAAGAGACACACCTTAGACTTAGAGACACAAACAAACTAAAACTCAAAGGATGGAAAAAAGTATATCAAGCAAACAAGCAAAAAAGAAGAGGAGTAGCAATATTAATTTCTGACAAAATAGACTTTAGACTTAAATCCACCACAAAGGATAAAGAAGGACACTATATAATGATAAAAGGGACAATTGATCAGGAAGACATAACCATATGAAATATTTATGCACCCAATGACAGGGCTGCAAGATACATAAATCAAATTTTCACAGAATTGAAAAGCGAGATAGATACCTCCACAATTATAGTAGGAGACTTCAACACACCACTTTCGGAGAAGGACAGGACATCCAGTAAGAAGCTCAACAGAGACACGGAAGATCTAATTACAACAATCAACCAACTTGACCTCATTGACTTATACAGAACTCTCCACCCAACTGCTGCAAAATATACTTTTTTTTCTAGCGCACATGGAACATTCTCTAGAATAGACCACATATTAGGTCATAAAACAAACCTTTGCAGAGTCCAAAACATCGAAATATTACAAAGCATCTTCTCAGACCACAAGGCAATAAAACTAGAGATCAATAACAGAAAAACTAGGGAAAAGAAATCAAATACTTGGAAAATGAACAATACCCTCCTGAAAAAAGACTGGGTTATAGAAGACATCAAGGAGGGAATAAGGAAATTCATAGAAAGCAATGAGAATGAAAATACTTCCTATCAAAACCTCTGGGACACAGCAAAAGCAGTGCTCAGAGGCCAATTTATATCAATAAATGCACACATACAAAAAGAAGAAAGAGCCAAAATCAGAGAACTGTCCCTACAACTTGAACAAATAGAAACTGAGCAACAAAAGAATCCATCAGGCACCAGAAGAAAACAAATAATAAAAATTAGAGCTGAACTAAATGAATTAGAGAACAGAAAAACAATTGAAAGAATTAACAAAGCCAAAAGCTGGTTCTTTGAAAAAATTAACAAAATTGATAAACCATTGGCTAGACTGACTAAACAAATACAGGAGAGGAAACAAATAACCCGAATAAGAAATGAGAAGGACCACATCACAACAGAACCAAATGAAATTAAAAGAATCATTTCAGATTATTATGAAAAATTGTACTCTAACAAATTTGCAAACCTAGAAGAAATGGATGAATTCCTGGAAAAACACTACCTACCTAAACTAACACATTCAGAAGTAGAACAACTAAATAGACCCATAACAAAAAAAGAGATTGAAACGGTAATCAAAAAACTCCCAACAAAAAAAAGCCCTGGCCCGGACGGCTTCACTGCAGAGTTCTACCAAACTTTCAGAGAAGAGTTAACACCACTACTACTGAAGGTATTTCAAAGCATAGAAAAAGACGGAATACTACCCAACTCATTCTATGAAGCCACCATCTCCCTGATACCAAAACCAGGTAAAGACATTACAAAAAAAGAAAATTATAGACCTATATCCCTCATGAACATTGATGCAAAACTCCTCAACAAAATTCTAGCCAATAGAATCCAACAACACATCAAAAAAATAATTCACCCTAATCAAGTGGGATTTATACCAGGTATGCAAGGCTGGTTTAATATCAGAAAAACCATTAATGTAATCCATCACATAAATAAAACAAAAGACAAAAACCACATGATCGTATCAATTGATGCAGAAAAGGCATTTGACAAAGTCCAACACCCATTCATGATAAAAACTCTTACCAAAATAGGAACTGAAGGAAAATTCCTCAACATAATAAAGGGCATCTATGCAAAGCCAACAGCCAACATCACTCTAAATGGAGAGAGCCTGAAAGCATTTCCCTTGAGAACGGGAACCAGACAAGGATGCCCTTTATCACCGCTCTTATTCAACATCGTGTTGGAAGTCTTAGCCAGGGCAATTAGGCTAGACAAAGAAATAAAAGGTATCCAGATTGGCAAGGAAGAAGTAAAGTTATCACTATTTGCAGATGACATGATTATATACACAGAAAACCCTAAGGAATCCTCTAGAAAACTACTGAAACTAATAGAAGAGTTTGGCAGAGTCTCAGGTTATAAAATAAACATACAAAAATCACTTGGATTCCTCTACATCAACAAAAAGAACACCGAAGAGGAAATAACCAAATCAATACCATTCACAGTAGCCCCCAAGAAGATAAGATACTTAGGAATAAATCTTACCAAGGATGTAAAAGACCTATACAAAGAAAACTACAAAGCTCTACTACAAGAAATTCAAAAGGACATGCTTAAGTGGAAAAACATACCCTGCTCATGGATAGGAAGACTTAACATAGTAAAAATGTCTATTCTACCAAAAGCCATCTATACATTTAACGCACTTCCAATCCAAATTCCAATGTCATATTTTAAGGGGATAGAGAAACAAATCACCAATTTCATATGGAAGGGAAAGAAGCCCCGGATAAGCAAAGCACTACTGAAAAAGAAGAAGAAAGTGGGAGGCCTCACCTTACCTGACTTCAGAACCTATTATACAGCCACAGTAGTCAAAACAGCCTGGTATTGGTACAACAACAGACACATAGACCAATGGAACAGAATTGAGAACCCAGACATAGATCCATCCACGTATGAGCAGCTGATATTTGACAAAGGACCAGTGTCAATTAACTGGGGAAAAGATAGCCTTTTTAACAAATGGTGCTGGCATAACTGGATATCCATTTGCAAAAAAATGAAACAGGACCCATACCTCACACCATGCACAAAAACTAACTCCAAGTGGATCAAAGACCTAAACATAAAGACTAAAACGATAAAGATCATGGAAGAAAAAATTGGGACAACCCTAGGAGCCCTAATACAAGGTGTAAACAGAATACAAAACATTACCAAAAATGATGAAGAGAAACCCGATAACTGGGAGCTCCTAAAAATCAAACACCTATGCTCATCTAAAGACTTCTTCAAAAGAGTAAAAAGACCACCTACAGATTGGGAAAGAATTTTCAGCTATGACATCTCCGACCAGCGCCTGATCTCTAAAATCTACATGATTCTGTCAAAACTCAACCAGAAAAAGACAAACAACCCAATCAAGAAGTGGGCAAAGGATATGAACACACATTTCACTAAAGAAGATATTCAGGCAGCCAACAGATACATGAGAAAATGCTCTCGATCATTAGCCATTAGAGAAATGCAAATTAAAACTACGATGAGATTCCATCTCACACCAGCAAGGCTGGCATTAATCCAAAAAACACAAAATAATAAATGTTGGAGAGGCTGCGGAGAGATTGGAACTCTCATACACTGCTGGTGGGAATGTAAAATGGTACAACCACTTTGGAAATCTATCTGGCGTTATCTTAAACAGTTAGAAATAGAACTACCATACAACCCAGAAATCCCACTCCTCGGAATATACCCTAGAGATACAAGAGCCTTCACACAAACAGATATATGCACACCCATGTTTATTGCAGCTCTGTTTACAATAGCAAAAAGTTGGAAGCAACCAAGGTGTCCATCAACAGATGAATGGGTAAATAAATTGTGGTATATTCACACAATGGAATACTACGCATCGGTAAAGAACAGTGACGAATCTCTGAAACATTTCATAACATGGAGGAAGCTGGAAGGCATTATGCTGAGCGAAATGAGTCAGAGGCAAAAGGACAAATATTGTATAAGACCACTATTATAAGATCTTGAGAAATAGTAAAAACTCAGAAGAACACATACTTTTGTGGTTACGAGGGGGGGAGGGAGGGAGGGAGGGAGAGGGTTTTTTATGGATTAATCAGTAGATAAGAACTGCTTTAGGTGAAGGGAAAGACAACACTCAATACATGGAAGGTCAGCTCAATTGGACTGGACCAAAAGCAAAGAAGTTTCCGGGATAAAATGAATGCTTCAAAGGTCAGCGGAGCAAGCGCGGGGGTCTGGGGAACATGGTTTGAGGGGACTTCTAAGTCAATTGGCAAAATAATTCTATTATGAAATCATTCTGCATCCCACTTTGAAATGTGGCGTCTGGGGTCTTAAATGCTAACAAGCGACCATCTAAGATGCAGCAATTGGTCTCAACCCACCTGGAGCAAAGGAAAGTGAAGAACACCAAGGCCACACGACAACTAAGAGCCCAAGAGACAGAAAGGGCCACATGAACCAGAGACCTACATCATCCTGAGACCAGAAGAACTAGTTGGTGCCCGGCCACAATCGATGACTGCCCTGACAGGGAGCACAGCAGAGGACCCCTGAGGGAGCAGGAGATCAGTGGGATACAGACCCCAAATTCTCATAAAAAGACCAAACTTAATGGTCTGACTGAGACTGGAGGAATCCCGGCGGCCATGCTCCGCAGACCTTCTGTTGACACAGGACAGGAACCATCCCCGAAGACAACTCATCAGAAATGAAAGGGACTGGTCAGCGGGTGGGAGAGAGACGCTGATGAAGAGTGAGCTAATTATATCAGGTGGACACTTGAGATTGTGTTGGCAACTCTTGTCTGGAGGGGGGATGGGAGGATAGAGAGAGAGGGAAGCAGGCAAAATTGTCAAGAAAGGAGAGACTGAAAGGGCTGACTCAAGAGGGGGAGAGCAAGTGGGAGTAGGGAGTGAGATGTATATAAACTTATATGTGACAGACTGATTGGATTTGTAAACGTTCACTTGAAGCTTAATAAAAGTTATCATAAAAAAAAAGAAGAAGACCCTCAAAGAGATGGATTGACACAGTGGCTGCAACAGTGGGCTCAAGCATCACAAGGATTGTGAGGATGGCGCAGGACCCAGGCAGTGTTTTGTTCTGTTGTATATAGGGTCGATATGGGTGGGAACCGATTTGGCAGCACCTAACAACAACAACGTAGATAGATATAACCTTTTTCTGAACTGCTAAAGAGCAGCTTGCCAACACGATGTCCCTTTACCCCTAAATAGTTCAGAGTGTATATGTGTGTACACACATACCCCTGTATATACATATCCAGAGAGAGACAAAATAGAAAGCCAATGTAGTAAAAAAGTTAACATTTAGGGAATATTGGCGAAGGGTATCTGAATTCTTTGTTCTGTTTTTGCAGCCTTTCTGTAAGTCTAAAACCATGTCAAAATAAAGTAGTAAAAATTGAGTACTAATGTGGAAGATGACCTCACTACAGATCAGTTGGGAAATCTTGTAAGATGATAGTGAGCTGGACTCATATTTAGATATTCAAAGGTGGGGGTTAGGGCATTTTGGTAGACGGATCAGGGTGAGAAAGTCACAGAGGTAGCAAAGAGCAGGGTATGTCCAGGGATTAGTAAGTGATTGAGTTCCATCTCTGAGCTCTTTCCTGGCATTGAACTCTTAAGCAAAGTGGATGGTAAGGTCATCTGCAGAGAGTAGAGGGGTGGGATGGGAAATATGTCAGGAAATGTGATAGGGATATAAACGGATAAGAATGAAAGGATTCTGAGCAAAATGAAAGGTCCAGTTGGTTGAGATAAAGCTGAAATGGAGTTGGCTCAATTGTTTATCTTTCTCTGGCAATGTTTAGTAGGCCAGGAAAAGTAGGTTAAAGACTGGCAAATTAAATGTAGCAAGAAGGATGAAAGTCTGAGGAGAATGGCATTGAAAATGGTTTCCCTCCAGTCTGGCTCGGTAGGGAGCAAGTGAGGTACAAAGAAGCTGGGCAGTGTTTCGGGAAGGGACCTGGAAAGGGCAGATGGTGGCTCTGGAAATCTGAGACTAGTTGTAGTCTTATAGTGTCTCAGTTTCCTCATCTAGTATTTTAAGGGGCTGGATTGGGTGACCTGTAAATCCCTTGCCAGCTCTAAGTTTTTTTTGTTTTTGTTTTTTAAACTCTCCTTTCTCTTGGCCTCCTTTTCAGAATAGATAGAGCTACTTCGCATGTAAAAAAAAAAGCCTCATAGAAAAGGGCAGGATGGTGGCGGGAGGGGGTGGGGTCAGGACTAATACCTGGCATAGCTACAAAGCTCCAGCTATCACATTTTTAATTTGATCAAAAGTTGGGAAAGGAGAATGGATTGAAGGTCAGGTCAGGATGAGGGGGACTAGCAGGTTCAGTAAAAGTGAGCAGCAGTGGAGAAGAGGTAAAGATTTGAAATGAGAATCAGGAGGCCAGTTTTGGAGTTTGAAATCTTGGAGATGAAGCAATTCCAAGTGTTGCTTACATTACAGGTATGGTCATACTTGTGGGTGGATGAGTTGAAGAGAAGAGGATGTCAGTATAGCTGGAAAAATTGAAGAGTCGTGAGACCAGGGGTAGGAGATTGTGATCACTGAGAATTCATCATAAAACATTTCTTGAGGGCCTATGATGTGCCAGGCAAGGGATGATGTCAGACTGTGAAAAGCAAAGGAGAGCAGAATGGAAGCGGATACCACAAATTCCAAATTTGGAAGGGTCAATGAAAGGGTAGAACAATGGCCTGGAAGCAGTATGTGAGAAGTTTTTGAAGTGGTTAGAAGATTAAGCAAGTTCATGACAAATGTTACCAGAGTATAATGAATCTGACACATTCTTTTCTCCTGTCAAATTTAAGGATCAAATTTTCTCTTTGATGTTCAGTAAAGGGACTTTGATGAACATTGAAACATTGGCTGCTGCTTTTTTGTCTATTTAAGAGCTAATTTCTTTAATATGGGATTACTAAAAAATTATACCTTAATTAATCCAGGTATGAAACATTGAGTTTTCAATATGTAAATTACAGTGCAATAAGTACATAAAAATTCTTTCTCTTTATGGAAGGATTTACTGTGATCCTTTAAATATGAATTCCTTTGATACCCTATTACCCGCTCAAAAATTGAAAATGAGATTAAAGCTATGTACACTTTAAAAATAATCTGTTGAGCAAAGAGAGTTATGCTAGTAGTTCGTTAGTCTTTGGAAACAATACAGTATATTCCCAAGGCACTGTTTGTTTACCCTCCCTCTGGAATCCGAAACATTTTCGTTTATTGGTTAAATTAGAGAATTAAAAAAAGTCTGTATGGTGTTAAGAAACATATCAAAGAGATTATAACAAATCAACTAATTTCAATAACATGTACATAACATTCTCCGGTGGTTCTCATTCCTTCATCATAATAAATGTGTAAAAGAAGTGGCCCTTCAGCCGGAAAACCTGAGGTAGAGAACGTGAGCTTAATCCTTCTTGAGAATGCCTTATGGTTAGACCTTGGCCTTTTTTCTTTCTGTAAAAATATGAATAATTTATGTCATTGTATTGTTTTGTGAATAAAACAAGTAAACGTGTGAACGTATTTTGAAAAATTAACTGTAAACATATAGCATTTGGAGTGTCCTTATTGGAGTCAATGCTGTCAAAATGTTGTGATTTTCAGCCCTCCGGCGACCTTATCTGCAAAATAGATGATTACCATTTCCTTTGTTGAAAAGGAAGGATCTTAGAAGTCACAATGACTCGTTTACTAGGGCCACTTTTAACTTTAAAAATGTGATAGCTGGTGCTTTGTAGCCACGCCCAGGTATTAGCCTGAGCCCCACTCTGCCCTTTTCTGAGGCCACCATGTGCAGTAGCTCAACTCTAGTTCTTTCTGCTTCAGACTCGGCATTCTTAAATTAATACAATAAGTTGCAGACCTTATTTAAATAATTAGGGAAAATGCTTTTGATAACTTTCAGCAGAATATTGACATCATTGAGGCCAAATTCTGCAGAAAGGAACCAGTAGCTGCATCTGAAGTAACTACTAATAACCATGTGATTGTAGTGTATATTTACTTTCTTAACATAATTGTTTTGTTTTTTTCTTTTCTTTTAAAGACAGCCTGTTCCAGGAGAAAAACATAGTTGCTCTCTATTTAGCTCTCCTGGATATAGCTCAAGGGAACTTTTATACCATTATTGTATCTTTTATGATCAAAATAAATAAACTGAAATGTCAAGAGTAGGAACATGCTACAATTTGAAGCAGGCAGATCTAGTTTAAATTACTAGGTGACCTTTATACCGCAGTCATATAGCCTTTTGGCTTCTCATACTCTCTGTCTCTAAAATAGGGATAATAGTTATTCATTTATTCATTCATGCAGGAAATATTTACAGCCACAAATAAGACAAAAGGCCCTGAGCTTCTATAGCTTACACTTTAGTAGGGAAAACTAGATAATGAACAGAAATGTGTATCTAACATAATTTCCGATAGTGGTAAATGCAATGAAGAAAACAAATCAGAGTAATGGAACGGGAAGTGATTAGGGGGCCAGAAAGGAGGGGTATGGCCACCTGATCAGGGAAATCCTCTTTGAGGAAGAAACACATGTGAGCTTAGACTCAATAAGGAGCCAGCCATGGGTAGATCTAGGGCAATGGAAAATCCTTGAGGCAGGGAGAAATTTGGCCTTTTATGTGTGTGTGTGTGTATGACCAATAAAAAGTTATGTGTGGCTGGAGCCTAGTGGAAAAAAAAAAGGGAGAGTATTGCGATATTAGGTTGGAGAGGCAGACAAGGTCCAAATCACATAAGGTACTGCACCAAAAACCAAACCCATTGCCATCGAGTTGATTCTGACTCATAGAGACCCCATAAGACTGAGTAGAACCGCCCCAAAGGGTTTCCAAGGAGCAGGTGATGGGTTTGAACTGCTGACCTTTTGGTTAGCAGCTGAGCTCTTAACCACTGCACTACCAGGGCTCCTTAGGGTATTACCGACAATGATTAAAAATTTGCATTTTATTCTAATAGCAATGGGAAGAAATAAGCAGGCCCTAAGCAAGGAAATGATACTGTATAACTTACGTTTTAAAAAGATTCCTCTGTATAATTACTAAAACTAGTAAGAGTTCAGTAGGCTTGCAACAATCAATTATGCTCCCGTACATCAGCAATAGAGAGTTTAAAAATATGGTTAAAAAAATACCATTTACAAAAGCAAAAACAAAAAATAGGAATAAGTTTAACCAAAGAGTTTAAAGATCTTTAGGGAAGAGCATTATAAACATTATCGGAAGGCATTAAAGAAGGCCTAAATTAATGACGATACACCATGGTCATGACTAGAAAGGCTTCGTTTCACAAAGATATCAATTTTCTCCAAATGATGTGATAAATTCAGTGCAGCTCCAATTAAATGTCTCAGATGTCTTTATTTTTCCTTTGTGGAACTTGACAATTTGACCCTAAAAGAACAAGCGGCAAAATTAGCCAAGTCGATTCTGAAAAGGTATAGAAATTTGCCCTACGAGATATTAAGACTTATAATTAAGACACTGTGATATTGGGAGAGGAATAGACACATAGACCGACTGAACAGAACAAGGAGTTCCCAAACATGTACACGAGAAGTTGATATGTTGCAAAAGTGGCAAAACAGGTCAGTGGGGGGAGAGAACATAAAATTTAATAACTGCTGCTAAGCCATCTGGTTATTCATATGAAAAACAGTCCAAATGGTTTGAAGACAAGACCATGAAAAACCATACTTTAAAACATTCAGAAGAAAATACATGAGAACAGCTTTATAACCTTAGGGTAGGGAAGGATATGACATACACATATCTCGATGAAGAAACATATACATATACAGTGAAACCTGTGACAGCTGGAACTCAACACAACTGCACTGGTTTTCCAGGTCTTACAAGTTTTCTGCCTTTGACAGGGTGCAGTCTTACGCTTTTCTATCACTCTCTACTAGTGGAAAATACAAGGGTGAGTCAAAAACTATTCCTGTTAGGGTTCCCGTTCATACATACAAGGATTTATTGCAAACGAAATGTGTTTAAACATGTCTTTGCCATCAGTGGATGGCTGCAGACAAGTTCTCTCAGCAATACACTTGTCTTAGTCCTGTTAGGTTGCCTTCAAAGAAAAGGATACTTTTTGTGCCACAGAAAAAAACAATTTTGAGGTCAGGGCTAATATCAATTTTTTTTTAAACAAAACTCAAGTAGACAGCTTCCCAAATCATTGAAGATCTGCAACAAGTTTATGAGAATACCACCCCACATAAAACAACGGTTTTCAGATGGATCAAGCCCTTTAAGAAAGGTTGGGAAGACCTCAAAGATGAACCAAGAAGAGGAAGACCACTCATAAGGTTATGGTGACTGTTTTTTGGGATTCTCAAGGGGGTAATCTTGACAGATTTTCTCGAAGGACACAGGACGATCACGGGGGCTTATTATGAAGAAATTTTAAGAAAACTGAAAGCTGTATTGGTGAGAAAAAGTCCAGGAAAGTTGCACCAAGGAATTTTTTTCCATCATGACAACACACCTGCCTATTCTTCAAGGGTAGCAAGGGCGGTCCTATGAGAATTTCGTTGGGAAACCTTACCCTATCCACCCTACAGCCCTGATCTTGCCCCTTCAGCCTTCTTATTCCCCAAACTCAAAGAACATTTAAAAGGAACATGATTTAAGTCCCTGGAGAACGTTGAACTGCAATTTTGGCACGGTGTAAATCAAAGAGCGCAGAATTCTTCAGGGAAGGGTTAGTGAGATGGAAACACCAGCTTCAGAAGTGTATAGATTCAGATGGAAGATATGTTGAGAAACAATAGCTTCACATTTTGGTATTTTTGTTTAATAAAGGTTTCTATGATTTTGTGGCCATACTTCTTGACTTACCCTCATATTTCAATTTTCCTTCTCTGACAGGTTTCTGCCTTATATGATTCCAGATTTCGCAGGTCTTACTATATATTTTACTGTATTTAATCATATGAACATTAAAAACTTCTGCACATCCAAGACATAGTAAAGAACAGAGAAGCCACAAACTAGGAAAAGATATTTTTATAACCTAAAAACCAACAAAGGTTTATTTTCCTTGAAAATAGTAAACAAATAAACAAAGCCTATGAATCAATAAGACAAATAACCACACTGAAAAATAAGCAAAGGATATAAAGTTGAAAAGTAGAGTTGACAGGCATTGAACACATGAAATAATGTTCTACCTCACTAGTAGTAAGAGAAATGTAAATTAAAATGAGATGCCTTTGTATACAAACAAGGGTGGCAAAATCGTAAGCATCCAAGTGTTGAGGAGGATATAACACACAGCAGGCATGCTCATGTCCTGCTGACTAGAGTACAATTTTTTTTTTTTTTAATTGTGCTTTAAGTGAAAGTTTACAGTTCAAGTTAGTTTCTCATACAAAAATTTATACACGTGACCCTAGTTGCTCTGCCTATAATGTGACAGCACACTCCTCCTTTCCACCCCAGATTTACCGTGTCCATTCAACCAGCTCCTGTCCCTTTCTGCCTTCTCACCTCGCATCTTGACAGGAGCTGACCATTTAGTCTCATGTATTTTTTTTTATCTACTTGAGCTAAGAAGTACACTCCTCACCAGTATCATTTCATGTCTTATTCCAGTCTAATCTTTATCTGAAGAGTTGGCTTCAGGAATGGTTTTAGTTTTGGGCTAACAGAGTTCGGGTGCCATGTCTTCTGGGGTCCCTCCAGTCTCCGTCACATCATTAAGTCTGGTCTTTTTACTAGAATTTGAGTTTCGCACCCCTTTTTTTCTCCTGCCCCGTCAGGGACACTCTGTTGTGTCCCCTGTTGGGGCTGTCATTGGTGGTAGCCAGGCACCACCTAGTTCTTCTGGTCTCAGGCTGATGGAGTTTCAGGTTTATGTGGCCCTTTCTGTCTCTTGGGCTCCTGTTTTCCTGTGTCTTTGGTATTCTTCATTCTCCTTTGCTTCAGGTGGGTTGGGACCAATTTATGAATCTTAGATGGCTGCCTGCTAACTTTTAAGGCCCCAGAGGCCACTCACCATAGTGGGGTGTGGAACATTTTCTCAAAAACGTTGTTATGCCAATTGACCTAGACGTCCCTGAAACCATGGTCCCCATACTCCTGCCTCTGCTACTCTATCCCTCCAAGTGTTTGTTTGTATTCAGGAAACTTCTTAGCTTTTGGTTTAGTCCAGTTGTGCTGACTTCCCCTGTATTGTGTGTTGTCCTTCCCTTCACTTAAGATAATTCTTGTCTACTATGTAGTGACTACCAGGAGGGGTATTCACTACCAGTTTTAGTGAAAACCCCTCTTGCTCCTTACCCACCCTTGTAACCATCAAAGAATGTTTTCTTCTGTGTTTAAACCTTTTCTTGAGTTCTTGTAATAGCGGTCTCATACAATATTTGTCCTTTTGCAACTGACTAATTTCACTCAGCATAATGCCTTCCAGATTCATACTGTTGTGAGATGCTTCGCAGATCCATCGTTGTTCTTTATCGTTGTGGAGTATTCCATTGTGTGAATATACCATAATTTATCCATTCATCTGTTGATGGGCACCAAGGTTGTGACTTTTTTCTATTGTGAACAGTGCTGCAATGAACATGGGTGTGCATATATCTACTCTTGTGTGGGCTTTTATTTCTCTAGGATATATTCCAAGGAGTGGGATTGCTGGATCATACGGCACTGCTATTTCTAGCTTTTTAAGGAAGCACCAAATCAATTTCCAAAGTGGTTGTACCCTTTTACATTCCCACCAGCAGTGCATAAATGTTTCAATTTCTCCACAACCTCTTCAACATTTACTATTTTGTATTTTTTTGATTAATGCTAGCCTTGTTGGGGTGAGATGGTATCTCATTGTAGTTTCAATTTGCATTTCTCCAATGGCTAATGATCCTAAGCATTTTCTGCTAGCCACCTGAATGTCTCCTTTGCTGAAGTTCCTTTTCATATCCTTTGCCCATTTTATAATTCGGTTATTTGTCCTTTTGTTGTTGAGGTTTTGTAGTATCTTATAGATTTCAGAGATTAGACCCTGATCAGATTTGTCGTAGCCAAAAATTTTTTCCCAGTCTGTAGGTTGTCTTTTTATTCTTTTGGTGAAGTCTTTGGATGAGTGTAAGTGTTTGATTTTTAGGAGCTCCCAAGTATCTATTTTCTCTTCTGGTGTTTATGCATTGTTAGTAATGTTTTATATATTGTTTATGCCATGTATTAGAGCTCTTAGCATTGTCCCTATTTTTTCTTATATGATCTTTATCGTTTTAGGTTTTGTATTTAGGTCTTTGATCCATTTTGAATTAGTTTTTCTGCATGGTGTGAGGTATGTGTCTTGTTTCACATTTTTGCAGATGGATATCCAGTTATGCCAGCACCATTTGTTAAAGACACTGTCTTTTCCCCAATTAACAGACTTTGGGCCTTTGTCAAATATCAGCTGCTCATAGGTAGATGAATTTACGTCTGGATTCTCAGTTCTGTTCCATTTGTCTGTATACCAGTACCAGGCTGTTTTGACTACCATGGTGGTATGATAGGTTCTACACTCAGGTAGTGTGAGGCCTCCCCCTTTATTCTTCTTCTTCAGTGATGCATTACTTATCTGGGGCCTCTTCCTTTTCTATATGAAGTTGGTGATTTGTTTCTCCATCTCCTTAAAAAATGCCATTGAAATTTGGATCCGGATTGCATTGTATCTGTAGATCACTTTGGGTAGAATAGACATTTTCACAGTATTGAGTATTCCTTTCCATGAGCAAGGTATGTTTTTCCACTTATGTAGGTCTCTTTTGGTTTCTTATAACAGTATCTTGTAGTTTTCTTTCTATAGGTCTTTTACCTCTCTGGTTAGATTTATTCCTAAGTATTTTATTATCTTGAAGGCTATTGTAAATGGTATTGATTTGGTGATTTCCTCTTCAATGTTTTCTTTGTTGGTGTAGAGGAACCCAACTGATTTTTGTATGTTTATCTTGTATCCTTATACTTTATTGAAATCTTCTATTAGTTCCAGTAGTTTTCTTGTGGATTCTTCGGGGTTTTCTGTGTATAAGATCTTAACATCTGCAAACAGAGACACTTTTACTTCTTTCTTACCAATTTGGATGCCCTTTCTTCTTCTGGCCTGGTCTGGCTAGCATCTACAGCACAATGTTGAATAAGAGTGTTGATAAAGGGCATCCTTGTCTGGTTCCTGTTCTCAAGAGGGATGTTTTCAGACTCTCTCCATTTAGGATGATGTTGGCTGTTGGCTTTGTATAAATGCCCTTTATTATGTTGAGAGATTTTCCTTCTATTCCTATTTTGTCAAGAGTTTTTTTTATCACGAATGGGTGTTGGACTTTGTCAAATGCCTTTTCTGCATCAATTAATATGATAATGTGGTTCTCGTTTTTGTTTTATTTATGTGATGGATTACATTGATTGTTTTTCTAATGTTGAATCATTCCTGCATACCTGGTATGAATCCCGCTTGGTCATGGTGAATTATTTTTTTTGATATGTTGTTAAATTCTATTGGCTAGAATCTTGTTAAGGATTTTTGCGTCTATGTCCCTGAGGGATGTTGGTCTGTAATTTTCTTTTTTTGTGGTGTCTTTACCTGGTTTTTGTATCAGGGTTATGCTAGCTTCATAGAATGAGTTTGGGAGTATTCCATCCATATCTATGCTCCGAAATACCTTTAGTAGTAGTGGTAGCAACTCTTCTCTGAAAGTTTGGTAGAATTCTCCAGTGAAGCTGTGAGGGCCAGGGCCTTTTTTTGTTGGGAGTTTTTTAATTACCTTTTCAATCTCTTCTTTTGTTATAGGTTTATTTAGTTGTTCTACCTCTGTTTGTTTTAGTTTTGGTAGATAGTGTGTTTCTAGAAATTTGTCCATTTCCTCTAGGTTTTCAAATTTGTTAGAGTACAATTTTTCATAGTATTGTGTTATGATTCTTTTAATTTCAGTTGGGTGTCTCATGGTATCACCCATTTCATTTCTTATTTGGGTTATTTGCTTCCTCTCCTGTTTTTCTTTTTGTCAGTTTGGTCAACGGTTTATCGATTTTGTTGATCTTTTCAAAGAGCCAGCTTTTGGTCTTTTTAAGTCTTTCAGTTGTTTTTCTATTCTCTATTTCATTTAATTCCACTCTAATTTTTATTATTTTCTTTCTTCTGGTGCCTGAGGCCTTCTTTTGTTACTCTCTTTCTATTTGTCTGAGTTGTAGGGGTAATGTTTTGATTTTGGCCCTTTCTTTTTTTATGTGTGCATTTATTGCTATAAATTGACCTCTGAGCACTGCTTTTCCTGTGGCTCAAAGGTTCTGGTGGGATGTGTTTTCATTCTCATTTGATTCTGTGAATTTCTTTATTCCCTCCTTAATTTCTTCTATAACCCAGTATTTTTTCCATGTGTTTGATTTTTTTTTTTTCCTTTCTTTTTCTGTTACTGATTTCTACTTTTATGGCTTTATGGTCAGAGACGATGCTTTGTAATATTTCACTGTTTTGGATTCTGTTAAGACTTGCTTTATGGCTAATATGTGGTCTATTCTGGAGAATGTTCCAAGTGCCTTGGAAAAGAAAGAATACTTGGCTGCCATTGGATGGAGTGTTTTGTATATGTCTGTGAGGTCAAGTTGGTTGATTTAGATCTTCCGTGTCTTTATTGAGCTTCTTTCTGAATGTTCTGTCCTTCACCAAAAGTGGGCATTGAAGTTTCCTACTGTTGTTGGGAAGCTGTCTATTTCTCTTTCCCATGATGTTAGAATTTGCTTTATGTATTTTGGAGCCCTGTCTTTGGGTGAGTAAATGTTTATTATGGTTATGTCCTCCTGGTGTATTGACCCTTTAATCATTATACAGTGTTCTTCCTTATCTTTTGTGGTGGATTTTATTTTAAAGTCTATTTTGTCAGAGATTAATATTGCCACTCCTGCTCATTTTTGATTGTTGTTTGCTTGATTTTTTTTATCCTTTGAGTTTTAGTTTCTTTGTGTTATTAAGTCTAAGGTGTGTCTCTTGTAGGCAGCTTATAGACAGATCTTTTTTTTTTTTTTAAATCTATTCTGCCACTCTGTGTCTCTTTATTAGTGCATTTAGTCTATTTACATTCAGTGTAATTATGGATAGGTATGAGTTTATGAGTTTAGTGCTGTCATTTTGATGTCTTTTTTGGGTGTTGTTGACAACCTAACTCCTTTGACTTCCTATTGAGTTGTCCAGTTCTGAATTTTATTGTTAATCTGTTGGATTTCCGTTTGCTATCTATGGATTCTTACAGCCTGTTAAATTTATCATTATGCTCTAATATAACCTTCTTAAGTTTCTCTGCTGCTTTGTCTGTGTTTTCCTTGGCTAGTTCTGCATTTGCCCTGGTCTCCTTCCTGTTCTTTTGAAGAGCTCTATATATTAATCTTTTGAATTCTACCTCTGGTAATTCCAAGAAGTTCTCTTCCTTTGGAAGATTTTTTTGAAGATTTCTTGATTCTTTGTTTTGGTCACTTGCTGAAGCCATCATTGTCTGCCTGTGTATGTGATTTGATATTGACTGTTGACTTTGAGCCATCAATAAGTTATTATATTTATTTTATGTTTGCTGTGTGTCCTAGCTTCTTGTTTTGTTTTGATATGACCAAATAGGCTGCTTGAGTGAGCTAGTTTGATTATTGGTGCCTTTGAAGCTCTCACATGCTGTCACCAGGTGACAGAGCTGTTACTAGGTATGTGAGCCCAAGAGTCCATTTACTTTTCTTGTATGAATTCAGTACAGGTGTCCATGTAGTCAGTAACCAACTGTGTGGTGCAGGCTCTCACCTACAGTCCTAAATATGCAGGGGTGATTGGAGTAGGCACAGGTATCTGGCTGCAGTAGGGGTTCTCGTGCTCAGCAAAGCAGGGGGCTGATGGGTGCCCCTGAGCATCTGGAAAGGAAGCATGTCCTGGTTCACTAGAGTGCATAGGTGGGTGGGTTTCAGTAAAAATAAAATTTATACAAATCACTATATTATTGTTTTTGGAGGTATATATGCAAAACATATTGCATGTATTGTGTAGTTATATATTATATAGTTACATAGATATATTCTGACTCATAGTGACCCTATAGGACACAGTAGAACTACCCCATAGGGTTTCTAAGGAGCGGCTGGTGGATTTGAGCTGCTGACATTTTGGTTAGCAATCGATCTCTTAACCACCGCACCACCAGGGTTCCGCCTATATAAATAGATGTAGTAAAAGTACACAAACATCTGGGACTAATAAACATCAAAATCAGGATAGTGTTACCCTTGGGGAGCAGGAAGATGAATGAGATCAAGGAAGGACACACAGGAGACTTCAATTATATGTGCAATGTTTTATTTATTTATTTATTTTAAATAGGTAGTAGCACATAGTTATCTGATTTACTATTCTCTATATTTTTTAAAACCCAGAAATATTTCATAAAACTTTTGTTTTTTTTTTTAAAGATTATTGTGGCTTCTAATCCAGAGTATGAAGTACCAGGGGCTAAAAATGGAAGGAAGAAGACATGTTAGGAGGCAATTGCAGTGCTCTAGGAGAATGGTCATCGTTTATGTTGGTGAAAAGTATTCACAAAGAAGAAGTCACTTGTCTTCCAAAATCCTATCATGCAATATCTGGCATTGTTTCTATCACCAAGGCTATATTTTCCAACTACCACCCTTCTTCTTTACTTTCAACTTTTGCATTCCAATCACCAGTAATTATCAATGCACCCTGATTGCATGTTCGATCAATTTCACACTGCCAAAGTTGGTAAAAATCTTCAATTTCTTCATCTTTGGCTTTAGTGGTTGGTGTGTAAATTTGAATAATAGCTGTATTAGCTGGTCTTCCTTGTAAAAACCAAAAACCCATTGCTGCCAAGTTCATTCTGACTCAAAGTGACCCTATAGGACAGAGTAGAACTGCCCCATAGGGTTTCCAAGGAGCACCTGGTGGATTTGAACTGCTGACCTTTTGGTTAGCAGCTGAACTCTTAACCACTACACCACCTAGGTTTGTGTCTTCCTTGTTAAAAAAAAAAAAAAAAAACCCATTGCCGTTGAGTCAATTCTGACTCATAGTGACCCTATAGGACAGAGTAGAACTGCCCCATAGGGCTTCTAGGGAGCACCTGGTGGATTCAAACTGCCAACTTTTTGGTTAACAGCCATAGCTCTTAACCACGATGCTACTAGGGTCTTCTTTTTAGGTGTATGGATATTATCCTGTCACTGACAGCGTTATACTTCACAATAGATCTTGAAACGTTCTTTTCGACGATGAATGCAAAGCCATTCCACTCCAAGTTATCATTTCCAGCATAGTAAACCATATGATTGTCTGATTCAAAATGGCCAATACCGGTCCATTTCAACTCACTAATGCCTAGGATATCGATGTTTATGTGTTCCATTTCATTTTGGACAGTTTCTAATTTTCCTAGATTCATACTTTGTACATTTCACATTCCAATTATTAATGGATGTTTACAGCTGCTTCTACTCATTTTGAGTTGTGCCACATGAGCAAATGAAGGTCGCAAAAGCTTGACTCCATCCACGTCATTAAGGTCTACTGTCTTTGAGGAGGCAGCTCTTCCCTAGTTACGTAGTTTGAGTGCCTTCCAACCTGAGGGACTCAACTTTCAGGACTATGTAAGACAATGTTCCACTGCTATTCATAAAGTTTTTACTGGCTAATTCTTTTCAGAAGTAAACCACTGGGTCCTTCTTCCTTATCTTAGTCTGGAAGCTTGGCTGAAAATACCTTTTTTCACCAACATAACATACACACGTGTACCTCGCCAGAGTGGATACACAAGTATCAAATTGACTACATCTGTGGAAAGAGACGATGGAAAAGCTCAGTATCATCAATCAGAATAAGGCCGGGGCTGACTGCAGAACAGATCATGAGTTGCTCATATGCAAGTTCAAGTTGAAACTGAAGAAAATTAGAACAAGTCTATGAGAGCCAAAGTACAACCTTGAGTATATCCCACCTGAATTTAAAGGCCATTTCAAGAATAGATTTCATGTGTTGAACACTAATGACAGAAGACCAGATGAGTCATGGAATGACATCAAGGACATCATACGTGAAGAAAGCAAGAGGTCATTAAGAAGACAGGAAAGAAAGAAAAGACCAAAATGGATGTCAGAAGAGGCTCTGAAACTTCCTCTTGAATACTGAGTAGCTAAAGTAAAAGAAGAAATGATGAAGTAAAAGAGCTGTACAGAAGATTTCAAAGGGTAGCTCGAGAAGACAAAGTATTATAATGACATATGAAATGATCTGGAAACAGAAAACTAAAAGGGAAGAACACACTCAACATTTCTCAAGCTGAAAGAACTGAAGAAAAAATTCAAGCCTCAAGTTGCAATACTGAAGGATTCTATGAGGAAAATATTCAAGGACACAGGAGGCATCAAAAGAAGATGGAAGGAAAACAGAGTCACTATACAAAAAAAAAAAAAAAATTGGTCAACATTCAACCATTTCAGGAGGTAGCATATGATCAAGAACCGATGGTGCTGAAGGAAGAAGTCCAAGCTGCACTGAAGGCATTCGTAAAAAACAAGGCTCCAGGAATTGATGGAAAATCAACTGAGATGTTTCAACAAACAGATGCCGTGTTGGAGGTGCTCACTTACCTATGCCAAGAAATCTGGTCAACTGACGGGAAGAGATCCATATTTATGCCTGTTCCCAAGAAAGCTGTTCCCACCAAATCTGGAAATTATCAAATAATATCAATATCGCATGCAAGTAAAATTTTGAAGATCATTCAAAAGTGGCTGCAGCAGTACATTGACAGGGAACTGCCAGAAATTCAAGCTGGATTCCGAAGAGGACATGGAACCAGGGATATCATTGCTGATGTCAGGTGGATCCTGGCTGAAAGCAGAGAATACCAGGAAGATGCTTTCCTGCATTTTATTGACTATGCAAAAGTATTCAACTGTGTGAATCATAACAAATTATGGGTAACATTGCGAAGAATAGGAATTCCAGAATACTTAACTGTGCTCATGAGGAACCTTTACATAGAGACCAAGAGGCTGTGGTTCGAGTGGAACAAGTGGATACTGTGTGGTTTAAAGTCAGGAAAGGTGTGTGTCAGGGTTTATCCTTTCAGCATAACTATTCAATCTGTATACTGATTAAATAATCCGAGAAGCTGGACTATATGAAGAAGAATGGGGCATCAGGATTGGAGGAAGACTTATTAACAACTTGTAATATGCAGATAACAGAACCTTGCTTGCTGAAAGTGAAGAGGACTTGAAGCACTGACAGATGAAGATCAAAGACCACAGCCTTCAGTATGAATTACATCTCAACATAAAGAAAAGAAAAATCCTCACAGCTGGACCAATAAGTAACATCATCATAAATGGAGAAAACATTGAAGTTATCAAGGATTTCATTTTACTCGGATCCATAATCAACACCCATGAAGCAGCAGTCAGCAAATGAAAGGACCCATTGCATCAGGCAAATCTGCTACAAAAGACCTCTTTAAAAGTGTTCAAAAGCAAAAATGTCACTTTCAGGACTAAGGTGTGCCTGACCCAAGCCATGGTATTATATTCAATGGCTTTCTATTCATGTGAAAGCTGGACAATGAATGAGGAAGACTGAAGAAGAATTGATGTATTCGAATTATGGTGTTGGCAAAGAGTGTTGAATATACCATATACTGCCAGAAGAATGAACAACTCTGTCTCAGAAGAAATGCACTCAGAATGCTCTTTAGAAGTGAGGATGGCGAGACTTTATCTCACATACTTTGGACATGTTATTAAGAGGGACCAGTCCCTGGAGAAGGACGTCGTACTTGGTAAATAGAGGGTCAGTGAAAATGAGGAAGACCCGCAAAGAAATGGACTGATACAGTGGCTACAACGATGGGCTCAAACATAGAAATGATTGTGAGGATGGCACAGGACCAGGCAGTGTTTCATTCTGTTGTACGTAGGATTGCTATGAGTCAGAACTTATTCGAGGGCACCTAACAACAACAACAACCTTTACAGGAGCAGACTGGCATGTCTTTCCTTTCCCAGAGACTCTGGTGGATTTGAATTGCCAACTTTTCAGTTAGCAGCTGAGGGCTTAACCAGTGTCACCAGGGCTCATTTACATTAAGATTACAGCCAAGAATACCTGATGGAACAGTTCTACTCTATAACACCTGGGGTTGCTATTAGTTAAAATTGGCTTGATGGTAACAAGTTTTATTATTTTTTTTATTGTGATTTAGATTCTTTTTTAAACTGTTGTGGTGATCGTCATTATTATTGTATTATAACCAGGGTAAATACCATAGATATAGGGGGATTGTGAGGAAAGATGAACTAAATATTATGAGTGGCTATATTGCATTGTATGCTTTATTTATCTCTTTTAGTCTTGACTAGAACCCAGTGAGGTAGTTATCAGGAAACTAAGGCTTACAGAGGCAAAAGCCTGCAGGCACAACGGCTACATAATTTTCTAACGACTCATTTTCCATTGTTTAACACACACACACACACACACACACACTCTCACCCTTTTCCTATCTAGTACTTACAAAAAAATTCAAGCACCATATGTTCTGCTCTGTACATTCTCAACCACCACCACAACAAATACAATGAATTATTAAAAAAAAAAAATTCAAGCACCTTTGGTATATAAATTACACATTTCGAGTTAAATATTATCCTATACGTCATACACTTGTGAAGTCCTTTAATACTTATTACAAAATACTTCTGAAACTCTCAATTTTTCATTTCATCCTTACAACTCCAAAATGAGTAAACTAAAATCCAAAGAGTTTAAATCAAAGATTAACCCTGTGTCAATGAACTTCATGAAATCCTGTGTTAACTAGCTCATGATTAAATGGGCATTTTTATATGTAGAAGGTCTATTTCAATCTATTTGAATCCATGATTCCTCAAAAAGCTAAAAAACAGTGGGTTAAATGATGTGCCTAGTCTCCCCATCATCCTGGTGATGCCAGGACCCCAATCAAATTTTTCCTACACACAGAATTCTTTCCATTGCAACCTGTGATGGCTAATTTTCTGTCTTTATTTGGCTAGGCTATGTTATTGTTGTTGTGTTGTGCTGCCAAGTGAATTCCAACTCATAGCAACCATACAAAGACAGAGTAGAACTGCCCAACAGGGTTTTCTAGGCTGTAATCTTTAAGGGAGCAGATCATCAGGTCATTTCTCCCAGTGGAGCCACTGCTGGATTCCAAAAGAGGACCTTTCTGTTAGCAGCTGAGTGCTTAACCCTTGTGCCACCAGGGCTCCCTGGCTAGGCTATATTACCCAGTTATTCAGTTAAACACTAATCTAGGTGTTGCTGTGAAGGTATTTTGTAGATGTGGTATATCTCCAATAGATTGAGCTTAAGTAAATAGCTTGAGTTTATGTAAAGGAGATATTCTTCAATAATGTCTGTGGGCGCCATCCAATCAATTGAAAGTCTTTAAGAGAAAAATTGAGGTTTACCCCCCCAAAAAAGAAGAAATTCTGCCTCAAGACTACACATCAACTCCTTTCCAAGAGTCCAATCCTGTCAGCCTGGATTTGTTCTTTGAAATAAATCTATCTCGGTCCTGCTGGTTCTTTTTCTCTGGAGAACCCCGGCTGATACACAATCTGTTGTCAGGTGAAGTCGAGTTGGTTCTGACTCGTAGCAACCCCATGTACAACAGAACGAAACACAATCTGGACCATCGAAACTCAAATCAAAGATATTGTTGGTGACATACTTTTCGTAATTCTTGCTCTCCGCTGAGATGCAAAAGTTATTAAAAATACTGGAACATCTTGTTTTGGAGGAATAGCTTTTGGTTGTTTAGTTGTTAGATAGTCGTTCTGCAATCTACACGGCTGTTACTTTTCAGACGAACATATCGAACACTGCCGTTTTTACAAACCCTAGCACATATTTGCTAAACAAGAAATGAATCTGATCAGTAACTACGTAATCTGCTTTCACAATTCTCAGTAATGTATAAAGAATAATCTAAGCCATAACTTGATGTAGTGGTGGAAAGAGGAGCGAGTTGAGAAAGGGATTTTCATTTCTCCTGGATCAGTACTTAATCTTTCCGGGTCTCGCTTCTCTCAACTATAAAAGGAAGAATTAAACTAGATGGCATTTCAGAAGCCTTCCAGCCCTAACACTGTAAACGGTTGGGCAGAATTTAAAATGTGAAACCTGACAGGATTTTGTGTACAAACTCTTCACATACAGTCTGTTACTGTTAGCCTGATTTTTCCCGATAAGGCTTCCGGAGTCCAAGGTGGGCCACTGTTCATTAGTCCTAAGCATCCGAGGATCTATCAGATCTGCGTGTCAGGAAAGATGAACCTGCAGTTCCCCTTCTTATGAAGTTGGGGGGGGGGGTGGGTGTTGGGCAGAGGGCGAGCAACGGAAGGCCAAAGGCACTTCAAACACTGGGGCTCTCAATCCCATATTTAGGAATGCGGGAAGGCGGGAACGCCCAAACACTGATGCTTAGAAGCGACGGGTTTAAACACTGTTGCGCGTGTGAGCACTGGGGGTGGGGCTTCGGGCCCGGAGCCCGCAGCGCCGCGTCGGAGGCGCGGGACCAGCGGCTGACGTGCCGGGAGGGCCCTGCCTCGCACCACACCACGCCGCCCGGGTTTGGCCGTGACTGAGGGGAGGCAGGACCACCCCTGGGAACCTCCCGGCTGTAGCGAGACCACGTGACCCAGCGCCGGGGCGGGGAGAGGTGCGCCCCACCCGGCCCTGCCCGGCGCGCATGCGCAGGGCTCCGGGCGCTGAAATTCAAATTTGAACGGCTGCGGGAGGCCGAGTCTGACACTGGAGGCCGAGGAGAAAAGAGGTTGGGAGAGTCCCTCCGCCCTGGACTCCTTGTTTTCTCCGGGAGATACGCTGAGCCGAGAGTCACTTCTTTTCTTTTCCTGAATTTGAACCACCTTCTCCATTGTCCTGTAGTCGATACGCGGCGCCTGGGGCGATGGACCCGTTTACGGAGGTGAGAAGACTTGCCAGCACACCCTACCAGGACCCCTCTCTGCGCCCACCTTCCCTTTCCTCCTCCTGTCAATTTCTGGGACCACCGGTGGACCGCGCGTGCGCGCGCGTGCGCAGTGTGCGTTTGTGGGGGGGTCGGCGTTTGCGGGTCAGGTGCCTTTGGACTGCGTGGCCCTGGTGAGGGTGGGAAAACCGCAAGGGGCTGGGGTGTTGTGTGCGACTTGGTGTTGCTTCTGTAGTGTCGTTGAAGCTCTGGGAGGATAATTTTAAGTCTGTCCTAAAAGGCGATAGTGAAAAAACTCCTGTCATCCCAGTTATTATAATGCCCCTCTGGAGTCCTGTCCCGTGAGGCTTGTGGCCTGACAGAACACGTCCTAGTGGAAGTAAAAGTGGAATGACTTGTAGGGTGGAGTCGGATGCCAGAATGACTCAGGGCAGTGTGTTCAACTGCCGCCTGGAAATTGAATGGGATGTGATTTGCAATTTTATGCGTCCCGCAGAGGAGCTAGGCATTTTTAAGAATGCCGTTAACAAAATGACGGCAAAACGTTGAAATAAGTGAGTGATTGAAACCATTGCATCCGTTGCCCTAAAGTCAGTAGTACTATTTGCCGTATCGTGACTATCGAAGAAGTTTCATACCCAGAATTGACTGAATTGAAATGAAGCAGTACAAACCAAAAGTGCCCACAATTTAGAAAACCAGAGTAGAAAATAAACCTTTTCTTGTGTTTATGGAGCATATTATTACATCAACACTGAACTCTTTTTTTTTTTTTTTGATCGAATTACACGGCCATTGTATGATTATTTCCCTAGCTTTAGCTTTTTGTTGAGACTATACATTGGCTTATCTAGGAGTTTCGGGTTGGGAGTTGTCAACTTCCTTTTATTCCAGAACAGTTCCTCTTTCTTTAGGTTGTTAATGCAAGTTCCAAAATGTTATTTTTTGACTTGTTTCAAAGTGGGCCCTAAAAGTGTCTCTACACTAGATTAACAAACTTAATTGGTTTGGAGAGTAGTAATAATTTTCTTTTTGGAGGGATGTAGTTACAATTCTTAAGTTAAGTCTAAGATATTAAAGGTTTCAACAGTTAGAATTTGCTTATATTCAAAGAGAACAGTATACTTTTATTTTTCTGTTTCAAATTCTCCATCATTGTAGGGAGAAACATGAATTTACTCAAAGATTCTAACCGAAAAATCCAGAATTTGTTTTTGTATTAGCTTTAAAGAGTAGGGCTGATCATGCACCATATCTTTCACTTGTATTGAAGTTAACAAGGATATCATATTTTATGGTACTAACTCAGAATAGAATACCTTAAAACATTAGTCTTTTGTTTTCTGAATAATCTTTTTATTCTCCCAAGTGACTGACTGGAACAAAGTATTTTGAAAGTTGGTTGAAAATTGTACTTCATTTCCCTGAAAAATGCCATTCTGAAGCTAATACAAATATCGGTTGAAAGAATCTTTTCCTGTTTAGATCATTTTAGAGTGTGCTCAGGAATATGTATAGATTAATATGTATGGTTTATGTAATGAAAAGTTAGATCAGTTGCAGTTAGAATGAATAGCTTTGACATCTTTCCCTTAATTGGAAATGACTGAGCTATTTGAATTGGTTCCACCTAAAAAAAAAAAAAAAAAAATTTTTTTTTTTTTTTTTTTTTTATTAGGTTCTTAGAGCCATTGTGGCACAGTGGTTAACAGCTTGGCTGCTAACCAAAAAGTCGCAGTTCAAATTCATCAGCTGCTCCTTGGAAACCCTATGGTGCAATTAATTCTGTTCTGTCCTACAGGGTCTCTATGAGTCAGAATCAACTCAAGACAGTGGGTTTGGTTTTGGTTGTAGATTCTTAACTATAGCATTCATAACATTTTTTGCACAGTGAAATGAACTTCTGGTTCATTCCTTTTGTTGCTTGATATTCTACTTTTTTATTTCCATTGTCTAAAAGTTTGGGTGGCTTTTTTCTGCTTACGAATTTTTACATCACGATCTTAGTGGCAAAACTCTGTTTGGTGTAATATTTTCAAACTTCACCTAGCTACTAGGCTAAATGTCAAGTAGGAATTAAAAAAATTTTTTTTCTCTCTGAGGAGGTCAGTGTAAAATGACTTTCTCAGCCAGTTCTTTATCAGAACCATAGAACACAGAAAATGACTTGAGAGACTTTTCTCCGTTCTCTCAAGGGTGATTCATAACCAGTGCCAGCCTACAAGCATAGGAGAGAATTCATTATATCAATGCCAGGGTATTAGGGCTTAATTCTCTTGATAACACTGGTTGAGAAATGCTGCAACCATCCTGAACTTCTCTCTTTTCCTCAAACGAGACTGTTCTGCGTTGGTTCTCTTCCCTGATGTCGTCGTGCTCTGGCACTCTGCCTGCCTCTTCTGCCTGGCAAACTTTTATTTAACCTCCAGGTTGCAGTTTCTCCCTTTGGAGAAGCCTTCCTTGAGTTGAGAGATAGTCGTAAACCCCCGCTGTGTACAAGCGGAGCCCTGGTGGTCCAGTGGTTAAGAGCTCAGTTGTTAACCAGGAGATGGGCAGTTCAAATCCACCAGCTGCTCCTTGGAAACCCTATGGGGCAGTTCTACTCTGTCCCATAGGGTCGCTATGAGTTGGAATAGGCTTCATGGCAGCGAGTTTGTGTAAGTGTTTGTGACAGTTGTTACTGTTGTTGCTAGGTGGATTTAAAACCATAAATTTACCACTCAGCATTGCTTTTAGCCTCCTCGTTTGAAGATCTGCTCATGGATGATGTCATCCCAGCCCAAGAATGGAATAGCACAGGGAAACCCCGGGCTAGGTGTGCCAAGTCAGAACTTTCTATATAAAAACCTGTTGGCTGTCAAGTCGATTCTGACTCGTAGTGACCCTACAGGACAGAGTAGAACTGCCCCATAGGGCTTCCAAGGAGCGGCTGGTGGATTCGAACTGCTGACCTTTTGGTTAGCAGCCACAGCTCGCCATAGCTCTTAAACGCTGTGCCACCAGAGTCCCACTTTCTATATAAAAAACCCGCTGCTATCAAGTCTATATAGTAGCCTTAAAAGAGAAAAAGCTACAGTTAAAATACTTCGTAAAGTATCTTTTATTGTGAGATAGCTCTAATCCTGTACATGCAGGCTGAGTATAAATAAATGAACAAGCATGCTGCTGCTATTTTGAGTGGATTTTCTCATATTTTCCAGAATTAATTGAAAGAGAGTTGCTATAGCTGGCATATTAAAAATAGCGAAAATTAATTTATCCTGAATATACTGTATTTGGAAACGCCGGTGGCGTAGTGGTTAAGTGCTATGGCTGCTAACCAAGAGGTCAGCAGTTCGAATCCACCAGGCGCTCCTTGGAAACTCTATCGGGCAGTTCTACTCTGTCCTATAGGGTCGCTATGAGTCGGAATCGACTCAATGGCAGTGGGTTTTTTGGGCGTTTATACTGTATTTGGAGCCATGGTGGGAATATGTTTAAGAGGTATGGCTGCTAACCAAAAGGTCGTCAGTTCAAATCCGCCAGCCACTCCTTGGAAACCCTATGGGACAGTTCTACTCTGTCCTATAGGGTTGCAGTGAGTTGGAATTGACTTGACATCAACAGGTTTTTTTTTTTTTTTGGTCGCTACTGTATTCGACTTGATGGCACTGGGTTTACTGGGTCTGGGTACTGTGTTTAAGAAGGCAGGGGCATTAGTAATATACCTAGAAACATTTGTCAGAAATGATTTGTGGGGTGGCAGATATTGTTTAGGAATTATAAGCTTCAGTTATTGCAGATTCATTCAGGTGGAACTTCTCATTCCCCAGTTATGTTAGTTATTGCAGTGTTTTATTTTTATGCCTCTACTATTTGAAGAAGTGTGGTATTTGAAGAACTGTGACTTGTATTCAAAAGCACTCTTACATTTCCTGATAATAAGGAAGGGCTACTTACATTTATTGAGCTGTTGAGTGTGTACTTTAGATAACATCTTTTCTTTCAAATTAGTAACCTTGTGATGCTTATTAATTACCTTTATTTTACAGATTGGGGAACATTTTTTGCTTATCTACTATAATTTTTTTAAAACTGAGAATTTTTTGAATCTTATATAAATAATAGCACACTTATGTATGTTTGAATGGCAAAGCCACATTCCTTTGTTGTGACCCATTGCTCATAGTAACTGAAGATAAACCGACTCAAAAGTCTTCTGACTAGAATGGAATGTGGGCCTGTCCTTGAATGCATATAATTGGCTAATTTGTATCTGAGAGTGTTATATTTTATAGGGGGGAAGTTATCAGACATGAATATGTATAGCCAATATGATTACTTTTGACTTTGTGTTAAAAACTCTGTTAAAAAAAAAAAAAGCAGGCTTTTATTCAGAGGATGAACACCTTGTGTTTTGGCAGACATTTGGTCCATAAACTGCTCTTTCAGCGGCACAGTGTTTAAGTTTAATGTCCCCTCTCTTAATGACCTTTATTTAGGAATCATTTCAAGAAGAGTAGAGTTGTGCCTTGTTTGAAATTTCGATTATGCTTCTTTTGCATACTCAGGTATTTTTTTCAAAAAGCTGCCATTCTATTTTAATTGAGGAATTAAAAAGCAGGTCAAACAGAGTGTGATTCCTTAGTCTGTGAAAACCAAACCAAACCCATTGCTGTCCAGTTGATTGCAACTCATAGTGACCCTGTAGGAGAGACTAGTAGAACTGCCCCCTCTGGTTTTCAAGGCTGTAATCTTTAGGGAAGCAGACTGCCACATCTTTCTCCAGCAGAGCGGCTGGTGGGTTCAAACTGCTGACCCCTCTGTTAGCAGCTGAGCACTTAACCACTGCGCCACCAGGGCTCCTCCCTTAGCCTGAGGTAACTGCCTGATCTGTGTTTGCAGGGGAGTGTATAAACTCTGGCCAATCAGCTATATCCCTCCCTCAGTTGTTTGAGTTATCACACAGATTCAAATAGGAACAGCAGTTGACTTGGGTATAAAAAGAGGAATATTCATGATTTTAGGGAAAGGCTAAGATTTCAACTTAAAAGAATTTTATTTTTGATATGTAATTAAATCAAACATAAGATGGTTAATTTTTATTTTTCTCTTAGGAAATGTCTTATGTTTTCGAAAGACTAATGTATCAGTTATTTATTACTGTTCACAACCATCCCAAATCTTAGGGACTGTATTAGTTTCTTTTTGTGTGTGTGTGTGTGTGATTTTTTTTTTAATTGTGGTGAAAATATATGTGGCAAAACATAAACCAATTGAACAATTTCTACATGTATAATTCAGTGACATTGCTTATATTCTTAAAATTATGCAACCAGTCTATCTTTTTCCAAATTGTTCCACCACAGTTAACATAAACTCAGCCAAAAGTGCTCCCTCTACCCCCCTCATAACCACTACAATCTTTGGTTTCTATATATTGACTTATTTCATATAAGTGAGATCATATACTATTTGTCCTTTTGTGACTGACTTATTTCCCTCAGTGTTATTTCTCCAGGTTCACCCACGTTGTGGCATACATCATGACTTCATTTCTCTTTATGGCTGACTAATAGTCCATTGTATGAACATACTACATTTTGTTTATTCATTCATCTTTTCACGGACATTTCTGTTATTTCTACCTTTTGGCTATTGTGAAAAGTGCTGCGATGAGTACTGGTGTCCGGCTTTCTCTTTGCATTCCTGTCTTCATTTCTTCTGGGTATATATCTAGGAGTAGAATTGCTGGGTCATGTAATAGCTCTATATTCAACTTAAAAAAAAAATTATGTTTTATGTGAAAATATGCACAGCAAATTAGATTCCCATTCAGGAATTCACATACATACTGTTCTGTGACACTGGTTACAATCCTCATAATGTGTCAGCACTCTCACCATTTCTGCCCCTCCTACCCTGTTTCTGTTCATCCAGTTTCTGTCCCTCCTAGCCTTCTCATCTTTGCTTTTGTGTAAACGTTAGCCATTTGGTCTCTATAGCTGATTGTTTAAAGGAGCACATTCTTCACAGGTGCTATTGGTTAAATTATAGGCCAATCTATTATTTGGCTGCAAGGTGATATCTGGGAGTGGCCTCAGTTTCAGGTTAAAAGGGTATCTTAGGGCAATAGGGCAATAGTCTGCGGGTTCTTCTAGTCTCTATCAGTTCACTAACTGTGGTCTTTTTTTATGAGTTTGAATTTTGTTCTACATTTTTCTCCCATTCTAACCAGGACCATCTATTGTGTCCCTGCTCATGATGGTTGGTAATGGTAGCTGGGCACCATCTGGTTCTTATGGTCCCAGGCTAGAAGAGACTGTGGTTTGCGGGCCATTAGTCCACAGGACTAATTTCTTCTTTGAGTCTTTGGTTTCCTTCATTCTCCTTTGCTCTAGACGGGAAGAGATCAATAGTTGTATCTTAGCTGGCTGTTTGCAAGTTTTTTTTTTTTTTCTTAGCATACTTTTAAAATTTAACACTTTATTTTTAGGGCAGTTTTAGGTTTACAGAAAAATTAGAGCTCCCACATAACTATCAGCATCTTGTATGTGTGATACACTTGTTACAATTGATGAACCCATTGATACATTAACTGAAGTCCATAGTTGACATTGGGGCTCACTCTTGGTGTTATACAGTTCTGTGTTTTGATAAATGCATGCAATATGTCCACTATTAAAGTATCATACATAAGATTTCACTGCCCCAAATATCCTCTGTGCCCCACCTATTCACCCTTTCCTTACGCCTGGCAACCTTTGAAGTTTTCACTGTCTTTGTAGTTTTGCCTTTTCCAGGATGTTGGAATCACACAGCATGTAACCTTTGGGGGCTGGCTTCTTTCACTCAGCAATATACATTTAAGGGTCTTCCATGTCTTTTCCTAGCTTGAGAGCTCATTTATTTTTATTGCTGAGTAAGGCCGTTTGCAAGTTTTTAAAACTCCAGACACTACTCACCAAACTAGGATATAGAACATTATCTTTATGAACTATGTCAGTTGACCTAGTTGTCCCACAGACTATGGTCCTGAGCCTTCAAACACAGCAAATCAATTCCATGAGGTGTTTGGGTACGTCTAGGAAGTATGCATAACTGTGTCCCCTATGTGCTTTGTTGTGTATATGAGTATATATGCAGCATACAAATGTGTGTATACATATGCCCACAGATATACCTGTATATGCACTCACATGTACTCCCATGTGCCTTTCTACATCCATATAGCATACATATCTACCTTTGTAACAACTCACAATTTTTTTTTGCTTGTTATTACTGTTGCAAAATTCTATATGCCATGGCATTTACTGTAGTTGTCCTTTATTCTTGTATACCTCTCTGTCTTTATTTACCTTGGTCAAGTTGTGCTGACTTCCCTCACATTGTGTATTGCCTTTCCCTTCACTGAATTAACTAGGCAGTGTTTACTATCTAGTAAATGATTCCCCCTTCCTCCCCCTCCCATCCCTGGTAATCGTCAAAGAATGCTACTTTCTGTGTGTATACCTGTTCTTGACTTTTCATAACAAAGTGGTATCATACCATATTTTTCCTTTTGTGTTTGACTTATTTCACTCAGCATGATGTCCTCCAGATTCATCTATGTTATGTTTTGTGGGCTCATCATTATTTTTATTCTTCTGTAGTATTCTATTGTATGTGTGTACCACAGTTTGTTTATCCATTAATCTGTTGGTGGCACTTAGGTTATGTCCATCTTTTTTGCTATTATGAATAATGCTGCAACAGATGTGGGTGTGCATACATTTGTTTGTGTCACTGCTCTCATATCTCTAGAATATATACCTAGGAGTGGGATTGTTGGATCATAATGTAGTTCTATTTCCAGCTTTTTGAGGAAGTGTCATACTGTTTTCCATAGTGCTCGTACCATTTTACAGTCCCACCGGCAGTGTATAAGAGTTCCAGTTGTCCCACAACCTTACTAGCATTTGTTGTTTTCTGTTTTTTTGACCAGTGCCATTTTTGCAGGGGTGAGATGGTATCTGTCTTAGTCATCTTAACGCTGCTATAACAGAAATACCACAAGTGGATGGCTTTAACAAACAAATTTATTCTCTCACAGTTTAGGAGGCTAGAAGTCTGAATTCAGGGCACCAGTTCTAGGGGGAGGGTTTCTCTCCCTTATCGGCTCTAGAAGGACCTTGTCATCAATCTTCCCTGGTCTATAAGCTTCTTAGCGCAGGGACCCTGGGTTCAAAGGATGTGCTCTGCTCCTGGCACTTCTTTCTTGGTGGTGTGACGTCCCTATCTCTTTGCTCCCTTCTCTCTCCTTTTATTGCTTGTAAGATAAAAGGGGATCCATGCCACACCCCAAGGAAGCTCCCCTTATATCAGTTCAGAGCTGTGACCTGAGTACGGATGTTGCAGCCTACTCTAATTCTCTTTAACATAACATAACCTCATTAACCACAGGCAGAGATTAGGATTTACAACACATAGGAAAATTACATTAGATCACAAAATGGAGGACAGCCTCACAATACTAGGAATTATGGCCTAGCCAAATTGACAAATATTTTGGGGGGACACAGTTCAATCCATGATAGTATCTCATTCTAATTGGAGCCCTGGTGGGCTCAGTGGTTAAGAGCTATGGCGAGTTATGGCTGCTAACCAAAAGGCTAGCAGTTTGAATCCACCAGCTGTTCCTTGGAAACTCTATGGGACAGTTATACTCTGTCCTGTAGGGTTGCTATGAGTCAGAATCGACTCAGTGGCAATGGGCTTGGTTTTTTGGAATGGCTGATGATAGCGAGCATCTCTTCCTGTGTTTGTTAGCTGCCCGAATGTCCTGTTTGGTAAAGTGTCTATTCGTGTCTTTTACCCACTTTTTGGTTGGATTGTTTGTCTTTTTGTTGTTAAAGCGTTGAAGTTTTCTGTATATTTTAGAGATTAGACCCTTGTCAAATATGTTGTTACTGAAAATTTTTTCCAGTCCGTCAGTTCTCTTTTTACTTCTTGGTAAAGTCTTTTCATGAGCGTAAGTATTTAGTTTCTAGGACGTATCAGCTGTCTAGTTTATCTTCTGTTGTTCGTGCATTTTTAGTTGTGTTTGATAGTGTATTTATGCCAAAAATTAGGACCCCTAGCTTTGTCCTTATGTTATCGTCCAGGAACTTTATAGTTTTAGGTTTGACATTTAGGTCTTTGATTCATTTTGAGTTAATTTTTGTGTATGTATGAGATATGGTTGCTGTTTCATTTTTCTGCAAATGGATCTCCAGTTTTGCCAGCACCATTAGTTAAAGAGACTGTCTCTTCCCCATTAAAGGGACTTTGACCCTTTGTCAAAGATCAGCTGTCCATAGCTGGATGGGTTTATTCCTGGGTTCTCAGTGCTGTTCTATTGATCTATGTGTCTGTTATTATAATAGTACAGGCTGTTTTGATTACTGTGGCTGTAAAGTAAGTTCCGAGATCAGGAGGTGTGAGGCCTCCCACTTTGTTCTTCTTCAATATTGCTTAGCTATTACGGGCCTCTTTCTTTTCTATATAAAGCTGGACATTAGTTTTTCCATATCATAAAAGAGTATTGTTGGGATTTGGATCAGGATTGCATTATATCTATAGATTGCTTTAGGTAATATTGACATTTTACAATGTTATTTCTTTCAAACCATGAGCATAAAATATTTTTCCATTTATATAGCTCTCTTTTGGTTTTTTTGCAGTGGAGTTTTGTAATTTTCCTTGTGTAAGTCTTTTATGTCCCTAAAAAAAAAAAAAAAAAAATCCCTAGTTAGGTTTATTTGTAGGTATTTTATCCTACTGGGGGCTATTTTAAATGGTATTGTTTTCTTGATTTCCTTTTCATAGTTCTCCTTGTTAGTGTAGAGAGAACCAACTGATTTTTGTATATTGATCTTGTACCCTGCCACTTTGCTGAACCCTTCTATTAGTTCCAGTAACTTTCTTGTGGAATCTCTGGGATTTTCTCTATGCAAGATCATATCATCTGCAAATAGGGGTAGTTTTACTTCTTCCTTACCAATTTTCTTGTCTTATTGTTCTTGCTGGGACTTCCAGTACAATATTGAATAAGGGTGGTGATAATAGCCATCCTGGTCTTGTTCCCATTCCCAAGGAGAATACTTTAGATTTCCCTCCATTGAGAATAATATTGGCTCTTGGTTTTGCATATATGCCCTGAATTATGTTGAAGAATTTTCCTTCTATTCCTATTTTTCTGAGAGTTTCTATCAGGAAAAGGTATTGAACTTATCAAATGCCATTTCTGTATCAATTGAGATGATCAAGTGATTCTTTTCCTTTGTTTTATTTATGTGGTGAATTACATGGATTGATTTCCTAATGCTGAACCATCCTTGCATTCTTCGTATGAATCCCATCTGATCATGATAACTTATTTTGATATTTTGATGCGCTGTTGTATTCTGTTGCCTAGAATGTTGTTGAGAATTTTTGCATCTGTATTCATGATGAATATTGGTCTGTAATTTTCTTATTTTGTGATATCTTTGCCTGGCTTAGGGATCAGGGTTATGCTGGCTTTTAGAATGAATTAAGGAATATTCCTTCTTTTCTGTGTACTGGAGTAGTTTGGGTAGAATTGATGTCAACTCTTCTCTGAATATTTGGTAGAATTCTCCAGTGAAGCTTTCTGGGCTAGGTTTTTTTTTGTTGGGAGTTTTTTTTTTTTAATTTTTAAAATTTCTAATGACTTCTTCAATTTCTTCTTTTGTTATGGCTCTATTTAGATTTAGTGTCTCTGTGTGTGTTAGTTTAGGTAAGTAGTGTGTTTCTAGACATTTGCCCATTTCTTCTAGGTTTTTAGATTTGTTGGAGTACAATTTTCATAATATTCTGTTATGATCCTCTTTATCTTGGTGTATTGGTTTCTTATTGCTGCTATAATAAACTGTCACAAACTTAGTGGCTTAAAACAAAACAAATTTATTTGTGTTTTGTAAGTCAGATGTCTGAAATGGGTTTCACTGGGCTAAAACCAAGGTGACGGTAGAGAAGAATCTGTTTCCTCACCTTACCTTACCTTACCTTTTCCAGCTTCTGGAGGCCACCTGCATAATTTGGCTTATGGCCCCATCTTCTATTTCACATCACTCAGACCTTTGCTTCCACTGTCATATCCTTCTCTGACTCTTCTGCTTCCCTCCATTCCCTTATAAAATCTCTGTGATTACATTGGGCCTACCCACATAATCCCTGGATAATCTCCCCATCCCGAGGTCCTTAACTTAACCACATCAGCAGAGTCCTTTTGCCATAAAGATAACATATAAACAGGTTCTGGGGATTAGAATGTGAGCATCTTTGAGAGGTGTGCATTATTCTGCTTATCACAGTGGCTTAACACAGCAACTACTTTATTTGCTCATGATTTAGTGGGTCTGCTATTTGTGTTGGGCTCAGCTGGACTGTTCTTCTGTTTGTGTCCCTTGGGGTCATGCAGGAGTATGCAATAATCTGGCAGACTATCTGGGACTGGATGGTATCTGACGGCCTTAATTAACTCAAGTATCTGGTGGCTGTTGCTGCTGCCAGGCTGGCCATGAGGCTAACTTGGGCTTCTTCTCGTGGCGGCAGTATTCCAAGAGAGGAAGAGCAGAAACTGCAAGACCTCTTGAGGTCTAGGATTGGAAATCACCCAGTTTCATTTCTGTCACATTTTACTGGTCAAAGCACATTCAAGCCCAGCCCAGATTCAAGGGTAGACAAATAGATTCCGCTTCTTGATGGGAGAAGCAGCAAGAACTTGTGGCCATTTACAATTTTCTACAACTATATGCATTTTATTCCACGTTGGATGTTCCTATTGTATCTGTAATAATTTTAACATTAGCATGCTTATTGGGTGTACCCCATTGCCCATTGCCGTCAAGTCATCTCCAACTCATAGCGACCCTATAGGACAGACTAGAACTGCCCCGTAGGGTTTCCAAGGAGCGCCTGGTGGGTTCGAACTGCCGACCTTTTGGTTAGCAGCCATAGCACTTACCCACTATGCCACCAGGGTTTCCTTATTAGGTGTATCTTGGCTTAATTTCTTGGAATTTCACTTTTGAAATGTATTCAACTCTTTATTCTACATGGGGATCGGTGATTTTAGAAGATACTTGAAATTTTGTGAACCCGTGACTAAACTTGTGTTTTAACGCTCTGCTGTATGTAGAAACTGCTTGAACGAACCCGTGCCAGGCGAGAGAATCTTCAGAAAAAAATGGCTGAGAGGCCCACACCCGCAGCGAGGTCAATGATTCATGCTAAGCGAAGTAGAGAGCCGCTTTCCGAAGCAAGCAACCAGCCGCCCCCATCTGGTGGTGAAGGTAAAAGACCTTGTGGGGAGAGGAGTAAAATTTGCTTTTTTTTAAAAAGTCATTTATCTTTTGATTTAAACCCCACACATTTTGTTATACATATAGGGTCGCTATGAGTCGAAATTGACTCAACATCAATGAGTTTTATAGAAGAACCAAAGTCTCTAGGAGGCAAATATAACAGCCTCTGGGGGAAAGGTCAGCCTTCTGTTTTATTTCAGGGTTTTTATATTAAAAAGGAGCCCTGGTGGTACATTGGTTAAAGTGCTGTCCTGCTAACCGAAAGGTCAGCTGTTCAAACCCACTAGCCACGCAGGAGAAAGATGTGGCAGTCTGCTTCCATAAAGATTACAGTCTTGGAAACCCTATGGGGCAGTTCTACCCTGTTGTATAGGGTCGCTGTGAGATGGAATCGACTTGTTGGCAATGAATTTTGGGGTATCTTAGGCCTAATGCCTATCTGTCCAGAACAGAGTTTTCTTGGCAAATATTTCAAATTGACTGAGGAAACGTTATTTTCAAATTATATCTTTCAAACCCCCAGGGGAAGAAGAGTAAAGGAGCAGGGTAGCTCTTATACTGACAGCGGTGTGCAGGAACAGCTGCCCACCGAGTTCAGATGGCGTTTCTGGGTTGGGCAGAGCAACAATAGGCAGACCTGCCTGCAAATGCTTGCAGTTTAATGAACCTTTTCATCCTCTGTCTGCTGGACCAACTCTTTAGGTCTGGGGGCAAAGTTTAGGTTGTTAATCTACAGAACTGGTAGAATTAAAAGCACACACATGCACAAACAAACCCAAGCTTACCCAGAATCTTATGCTTTCCTAAATCCTGGCATCTCAGTCAGCATCACCCAACTGCTTTAATGTTTTCCTGGAGCATGGAATAGTCTGGAGATAATACATTTTCTTAGTACAACATTAAAATACTTACGTATAGAAAGAGAATGTGTTATGGAGTTCAAACCAATGTTACAGAAAAGCAGAGAAAAGGGCATGGGGTTGGCTTACAATTATTTTGGGAGCTAACCATTGAAAGAGAATGTTTTCATATATTTGTACATTTTGAAGGAGAGAGTGAAATACATTATACATATGGTATTCACTCAGGAAAGCAGAGCCCTTCGTCCAGTCCAGGATCTTCTCCCATTTTCACTATGACACAGGCTTAGGCAGTTAAGAGTTGAGTACTATGTACTTGAAAATTATTGGTTGGGACTGCGTTTTGATGCTTAAATGGAAGTATTTAACTGTAAACTTGAAGAATTCTGTATTTCCAGGTAGTGCTTCATGTGAAAATATGAACAGTTTCAAAAGATTAGAGCCATAAATGAGTTACGGAAGATTAGAAAGTCACATGATGTGTATTTAATTAAGTTGATGTTGATGAAGGCAATCATGACTTTCTACTAATATTACTCTGGTCACTGAACAAGAACTTTTGATTGGACGGCCAATGAAACTGACCTCATATGAAATTTACATTCTTACTTTAAAAAAAAAATATTATTTTCCAGATGATATTTTGTAACTATTCCTGGGTAGAAATAATATGCCTTATGTTTAGATAGCTCTTTTTTATTTTAAGAATTTTTCAAGTGTTATTCATAGAAGATTGAAATGAGAAACGTTGTCAAACATTCGTATTGATGACTAGATAATTCGGTCACTTTTCCTGGTTCCTGTCTCTTTCCTAAACCTCAGGCCAGGTGTCCTTCTACCTTTGCTCATTAGTTATTGGCCCTGAATGACTCAAAACCTAATTTCTATACTTAGCTCAGCTTGTAACTTTAGGCAGGTAATATAATTAATTTCTCTGGTCCTGGTTTTTCTTATCTTAAAATTAAAATGAGGTGGTTGGTCTGTATGATCTTTAAATCTCTTAGAGTGTTTGCTTATTCTAGTATTTTTGTTTCCTGATATTTTAAGGAGGTTATGTATACATATATGTACACGTACACATAAAGCGTTATACGTATTTCTTATCACATTTCTGATATTGGATGACCAGATTTCTCGAATATCAGATTTCTAAGTTAACTGAAAGAAAGTAGGATTTTATGTGGTTATTGTAACTAAAATCATAGAAAAGAGTAAAGAAACATGTTGGCAATGTTGAACTAATTTGTTAAATATCCGCTTCCAAGTTTTTCATGGATGCTGTGAAAAATTACGGAATTCTGAGTGTCTTTTTTTTGGCTCTTTTTAATCTAGAGAAATCTTGTACAAAACCGTCACCATCAAAAAAACGCTGTTCTGACAACGCTGCAGAAGCAGTTTCTAACTTGGAAAATAAGCAACCAGTTGAGTCAGTGTCTGCAAAATCTTGTTCTCCAAGTCCTGTGTCTCCTCAGGCTCAGCCACAGGCACCAGCTGCTGTCAGTGACTCTGTGGCGGTGCCATCACCTCCACTGGTCGCGAGGAGAGGGCTGACCTCGAGACTGGAAGGAACTGCAGCCTCCTCAGTTAAAACGCGTATGCAGAAACTTGCAGAGCAGCGACGCTGTTGGGAGAATACGGATATGACAGGTATAAATTACATGGGTAGGAGGGGCCGTAAATCTGTGTATTAAGATTCTACCTGGTATATCGAGAATTTTATTTATCAGTTAACACATGAGGTAAATGGTTTTGTTTTATCTACGTCCTGACTCTCCTCTGCTTACAAAAGGTTTCTATACCATTTTTTTTTGACTCTCCTCTGCTTACAAAAGGTTTCTATACCGTTAGTATATTTAAAAGTTGGTTGTGTTTCCATTGAAGTAAATGACATTGAGTTTCCTGATCCCTGTAACTGAATTACCTTATATTTGCAATGAAAAACAGTAGAGAACAAACTGTACTGTTAGCATTATTAGCATTGCTGACCCTTAGCTGTATATTCAAGAAATCCCATTTCATGGGTTTGCTAATAAACTTGTCCCTAAAGTATGCAATACTATTCAGTAAGGAGAGAGGAGACTTCAAAAAACAGCTACTGAGTACCTGCAAAGTGTGTCATTTTGCTAAGGTGCTGGGAAACAGATGAAATGGCCTGATCCTTGTCTTTTATAAGCCTGTAATCTGATGGGCAGCCTGAGGAGTAAATCAACAATTATGCAACAGGTTTATTTGTGCTATGATAAATTTTCCTTATCTCCTGCCTTGTTCCAGAAAAACCTTGAGGATGAGTTGTAAAAACACCTATATTACAAAACAAGAAAATAAGGAAATCAGGGTGAAGAGAAAATATGGGAAGAAAACAAGCTAAGGGTAAAGTTAGTTTATTAAATATAGGCTTTAAGGTCTTCCTCACTTGCTAGAGATGGTTCTGAACTTCTTAGCAGCCTTTACAAAGAGGCAAAACATTTTCAGTTACATGATTAATGTTTATAATAGCAGAAACTTTTTTGGCACTAAGACCTAAGAGAACTCTTCCCTGCATCCTCAAAGATGACTTTGTTAGAGCTAGAAAACATATAACGTTTCCCAAGGTAGGCAGGTGGCCTGGCTCCAGGCTCAGCTCAGTACAAGGAGCTGTAAAGTGAGACAGCACAGTACAGGCAGAAGGCTTGGTGATGACACAGTGCTCGTGAAGCTGTGGCTCTCAGCCCAATTGCTGCACCTCAGACTCACCAGACCATTGGACTCTGGAAATTCAGGGTTGCAGTAGAGCCCTAGGGTGTGCTTTTACTTTATTTTTTTAAGCTCTCTAGGTAATTCTGATGCAAAGCCAGAATTGAGAACCACTGATCTGAAAAAATCTTCAGGCAGCCTTCCATAAATACCAGTTCTTTTAATGGAAATTTTGATAAGTATTGGACAGCAGAGAGTTTATGGTTATGCTTTTTTGGCAATGATGATGATAATCTCAAGAGCAAACATGTAATTGTGTAATGTGCTAGGCATTCTCTGTGTTTTTTGGTTCTAAAATTGTATAGCATTTAATTCTTACAACAGTCTTATGAGTTATATATCACCGTTATCTTATAGAAGAGAAGACAGGTTCAGAGAGGCTAAGAAACCCATCTACGGTCAACCAGCTAAAATTCAGACCCTAGTAGTTTGACTCTAGGGCTCATACTCTTAACCTCTGTGACCTACCTGATGCCTTTTTGGCATGCAACAGGATGCAGATATTCCATGTTGTCAATGAATACCTGTTATGGACTGAATTATGTCCCCTCAAAATATAAAAAAAAAAAAATTTTTTTTTTTTTTTTTAAAATATATGTTGTAAATCCTAACTTCTGTGCTTGTGGTTTGAGCCTGGGTGGTGCAGTGGTCAAGAGCTCAGGCTGCTAACCAAAAGCTCGGCAGTTCGAATCCACCAGCTGCTCCTTGGAAACCCTGTGGGGTAGTTCTACTATGTCCTACAGGGTCACTATAAGTCAGAATCAGCTCCACAGCAAGAGCCCTAATTTTTGGTTTATGCGGGTGGTTATAATCCCATTTGGGAATGGATTGTCTTTGTTATGTTAATGAGGCAGGATTAGTATAGGGTGTGTCTTTGTCTTAAATTAATCTCCTTTGAAATATAAAAGAGATTAAACAAGCAAACAGAGGAAACAAGGGGTAAGATAGATGCCAAGACACTTGGAGATCTCCAAGGAACCAGGAAGCTGAAGCTGAGGAGACAGGGACCTTCTCCAGAGCTCACAGAGAAAGCCCTCTCTAAGAGTCACACCCTGAAATCAGACTTCTAGCCTCTTAAGCTGTGAGAAGATAAATTTGTTAAAGCCATTCACTTGTGGCATTTCAGTTATGGCAAATCAAAAAAAACCCAAAGCTTTTACTGTCGAGTTGATTCGCAACTCTATAGCAGTACTAGGTAACTAAAACAATACCTATTCATTTTCGTCGTGGATGGGGCTATTGTGTTTCTTTGTAAAGCCTGAGGAGGTCAACCAGGAAATAAATAGAAGGATGCCCTATTTCTGTTTTAGAGGAAATATCTATGGACAGAGGAGTGAAGATTTTCCTTAAACGACAATAACAACAAAAAGCAGGGTTGTAGTTTAAGACATGGTCAAAAGAACAACCAAGGCCCTAAACATTCTAGAGCATCAAGAGTTCATTACAGCAGTTGTTTTGAACATTTTGTATGCAAATGTTAACTAATGCCTACCTCAACCTTGAAAATAAATCTCAGCAAGGCATCATAGCCTGCCTTATTCTAAGCAATGAAACTTGTGAATAAAGCATTTGTAATGCTGAACAAGACTGTGGCTATACACCAATGAAATGTTTAAGGACTTATACTAAAATATAATTTATCTGAATAATTTTTTCTGACAGAGAGTAGTTAGAAGAGGTGGGGGTTTATTAAGACCAGTCCTGGAACATGACAACGAAACTGTCATCTGCTTAAAAGAGACTGCTTGTTCTAAGGACAGTGATATGACATACAAAAGGGTATTATAGGGATGGGTGTGGGCAGGGAAGCTTTTCTAGGTAGAGGCACTTAAGCTGGACCTTGAAAGGCAGCTGGCTTCCGACAGTGGAGGCGTAGGCAGAAGTAACAGCATGTGTAGAAAGCATAGAGGTAACAAGAACACAGTGTGTGTATAAAGAGTTGATATTCTGGTATACAGTGCATGTGGTAGAAAAGCAAGAGATAGATTTGAAGAAAGCAGCAGGGTCCAGATCATTGGTATTTAACCAGAAGATGGGGATGTACTGGGAGAGCCTAAGCAGGCAAGCGTTTTAGAAAGATCACTCTGGCATCAGAATTGAGTCATTGGTGAGGGCAGAGATTAGAAGCAGAATGACCAGTTAGAAGGCTAATGTTATCATCTAGGTACACAATGCTGAAGGCCTGTGAAAGTGAATAGGAGAAGCTGGATTTAAGACATTCAGGAGAAAAAATTGATAGGACTTGATGGTTAGACCGTGGAAGATGAGGCAAAGGGAGGAAAAGGCCAGACTTCTGGCCTGAATGACTGGGTAGTTGGTAATGCCATTCAGTAAGATGAGAAGGAACATGTTTGGGTCAATTTCAACTTCAAATATGTTATTAGGGGTGCCTGTGTGATAGTCAGGGAGCCCTGGTGGTGTAGTGGTTAAGTACTTGGCTGCTAACCAAAAGGTCAGTTCAAAACCACCAACCAAAGATGTGGCAGTCTGCATCCATAAAGATTACAGTCTTGGAAACCCTATGGGGTAGTTCTACTCTGTCCTGTAGGGTCATTATCAGTCAGAATTGACTCGATGGTAATGGGTTTGGGTTTTGGTTTGGGTGTGAAAGTCAGAAGGAGCCCTGGTGGTGCAGTGAATAAAGGTACTTGGCTGCTAACTGAAAGGTCTGCGGTTCGAACCCACCAGCTGCTCCATGGGAGAAAGATGTGGCAGTTTGTTTCTGTAAAGATGACAGCTTTGGAAATCCATGGGGCAGTTATATTCTGTCGTGTAGAGTTGCTGGAGTAGGAATCGACTTGATAGCAATGGGTTTGGTTTTTGGTTTGGTGCAATAGTCAAATGGAGGTTATTCAGTCAGTAGTTAGAAGGAGACCACGAAGCATTGTCCATGAAGACAGAAGAAGAAGGACAAATGATGTAACAAACGCCAAGAGAGTGAGATGTTTTAGAGAGGCCAAAAAATATAAGCGTGAAAAGTGTGTGTTGGCATCTAGTGACAACAGCAAAACCAGCTTGAGGACAGGGTGTAGCGTAAGGTCAATTGAAGTGGGCTGAGCAACGAATGAATATTGTGCAAGGAAAGAGGGCAATAGCTAAAAGGAGTGCATGTTGATGAGAGGAAGTTTTTATTTTTAAGTTGAAAGGGACTTGAGCATATTTATGTGCAAAAGAAAAAAATCTTGTAGAGAGAGAGAGGGGTATTTAGAGCAAGATCCCTGACAAGGTTTTAGAGGGAATAGAATTGAAAATTCAGACAAAGGCATAAGTCTTGGAAAGAAGGAGGGGTACCTCTTCCACTGACTGAATTTGTGCGATAGGAAGTGCCATGAATTTTGAACTCCCTAAATACACAGGCCTACATTCGTTATAAGTATCACAACATGGGGATTTATCTCCGAATGAAGTAACTGTGCCGAAAAACATTTGGTTTAGTCTATCTCTGTGCTGTCTAATATAGTAGCCAATAATGTGGCTACTTAAAATTAAATTAATTAAAATGAAATAAAATTAAGACCATCAGTCACCCTATCCACTAGCTACATGTGGCTCGTAGGTACTGTATTGGATAACACAGATATACAATAGCCCCAGCATTGCAGAATGCCTAAAGTTCTATTGTACAGTATTGGTCCAATCCTTTAGAAAAAAAATTTCATGTGGAATACATAATCTTAGATTGTGCAATATTATAGCACCATGAATTAATTCTAAGAATACAGGTAGTCCTGCCTTATGATGGGGTTCCATTCCGATGACTCTGTCATAAGTTGGTTCTGATATAAGACAAATACCTTTTTTTTTTTAGTTTTTATTATTACTGACTTTTATTATCAGTATCTTTACAAACCTGATCGTTATGTGTTTTTGGGGATTGGAAATATTACATATAAACTTGCAGTTATACTTTAATACATATATGCGTGCATACACAAAAAATATACAAATCAGAACAATTTCTGTGACAAAGAAGAAGAGTTGGGCAATGTTGGCATTTTGTCAGTTGCAGTAATAATTCCCCTTGTGGAAGGTTCTGGATCATCTGGATTATCCCTGGGAATTGGGATGGCATTTCTAGTCAGAAAATTAGTGAGAGTTGTCTGTATGGTCCTTGTCTTTTTTTCTTCATATATTTCATGGTAAATCTCACTGCTTCCCGAATCTGCAGATGGACTTTAGCAAAGCAATCAACGTTTGGGTCTATGTTTTCAAGCAACTGAAGCCCCTGATTTAGTTTGGAAAAAACTCCAGCTAATCCTTCTACTGTAAAATTTTTAGACAACTTCTCTTCTTCCTTGTCCTCATTATTTATTCTTCAGCATTTCTTTCCTCTTCAAAATCCATTAAGTCCTGATCTGTCAGTTCACCTTCTTTATGATCTATGAGCTGTTTCACATTGGCAATATCAAGTTCTAAATTCAGTGTTCTTGCCATGCAGATGATTTTTCCACTGATCACTTTCATCATATTATCCCGATCTAATGTTTGGAGCGTGTTCACATAATACGGCAGTTTTTTCCAAATCCCCTGCATGCATTTTTCCATAACTTCCTCCCAGGATACACTGAAGAATATTATAATTCTTCCAAAAATCGCATAATGTTACTGTACCTCCATCTGTTGCAGCTGTTGCCTGAGGGCACGTAGCCCGTAGATAGTATGTCTTGAAGGTGGCGATTGTACCTTGATCCGTAGGGTGAATTTCAGCTGCCTTATTGGGAAATAGATACACCACTTTCACATTTTTTTAATATAATTTTGTTGTTGTTGAGAATATACATGTATCGTTTAGTGACATTGATTACATCCCTCCAGTTGTGTAACCATTCTCACCCTCCTTTTCTGAGTTGTTTTTCCCCCGTTTATTCACTGCCCCCTAAGGTTCCTATCTAATCTTTTGAGTTGCTGTTGTCAATTTGATCCCATAGAGATTGTTCTTAAAAGAGCATGATGCTCAAGGTAGACTTTTTTTTTTTTCTAGTTAAGGTAAACTATTATTTGGTTTTAAGAAGACTTCAGGGGATATTTTTGGCTTAGGGTTTAAAGATTTTCTCAGGTCATTAGTTTCAGAGGCTCATCCAACCTTCATGTCTCCAGGAAGTCTGGAGTCCATGAGAATCTGAAATTCTGCTCAGCATCCCCCAACCCGCCCAGCCTTTTGATCAGGATTCATCTATAGAATCTTTGATGAAAATGTTCAGTAGTGGTAACCGGGCACCATCCAGGTCTTCTGGTCTCATGGCAAAGGAGGCAGTTGTTCATAGAGGCAACTAGCCGCACATTCCCTATCCGCCTATTCCTAATGCTCCTTTTGTTGTTCCAGCTAAATAGCAACCACTTGTTGTGCCTTGGATGGCCGCTTGCAAGCTTTTAAGACCCCAGGCACTATGGATCGAACTAGGAGGTAGAACAGAAGCACTAAACACATTATTAGGCTAATTAGCTAGAATGTCCCATGAAACCGTGACCTAAACCTCCAAACCAAGAGACCGAATCCCATGAGATTTTTGGTTGTACAGAAGCAATCTCAGCAGCTACTCTTATTTTTTTTGTGTAAATATACCTATCACATAACTTTTGCCAATTCAGCTTTTTACAGGTATATAACTTTTTGACAACAATTATAATAAACTGTTGTGCAACCGTAATTCATAATCAATGTGATATTTCCATCACCATTAATCCCCCCCTTCCCCCTCCCTCCCCTGGTAACCACTAATAAACTTTGTTCTCTGTACATTTGCTTTTTCTTTTTATATATGTGAGGTCATAAAATATTTGTCCTTTTGTGATTGACTTATTTCACTCAGCATAATGTCTTCCAGCTCCATCCACAAGACTTCATTTCTCCTACTGGCTGAGTAGTATTCCACTGTATATACACACCACATTTTGTTTATTTATTCATCTGTCAATGGGCATTTAATTGTTTCCATCTTTTGGCTATTGTGATCAGTGCTGTAATGAACATAGGTGTACAAGTCTTTGCTTTTAAGTCTTTTGGGTATATACCTAGGAGTAGAATTGTTAGGTCATATGATAGTACTATTTTTAGTTTTTTGAGGAACTGCTACACTGTTTTCCACAACAGCTCTACCATTTTGCATTCCTACCAGCAGTGGATAAAGGTTCCAATTTCCCCACATCCTCACCAACATTTGCTGTTTTCTGTTTTTTTTAAACTTTGCCATTCTAGTGGGAGTGAAATGGTATCTTATTGTGGTTTTGATTTGCATCTCTCTGATGGCTAATGATGCTAAGCATCTTTTCATTTGTTTTGTGGTCATTTGAATGTCCTCTGGTGAAATGTGTATACAAGTTCTTTGCCCATTTTATGATCGGGCTATTTATCTTCTTGTTGTTGTTGAAGTTTTTTTTTATTTTGTTCATTAGATTCTTGTGAATAAATGGTTTCTGAAGATATTCTCCCAGTCGGTAGCTTGTCTTTTCACTTTTTTTGTAAAATCTTTTGATGAATAGAAGTTTTAAAAAATTTTTATGAGGTCCCATTTATTTATTTTGTCTTTTGCTGTTTGTGCTTTCGTTATTATGTTAGATTACCCATTGTTGAAAGCTAGGCCTGACAGTGTTGCCCTTGCTTTTTCTTCTAAGGATTTTATTGTTTTAGTTTGCACATTTAGGTCCTTAATCCATTTTGAATTTGTTTTTGTGTATGGTGTGAGGCATGGATCCTGTTTCATTTTTCTGCATATGGCGATCCAATTTTCTCAGCACCATTTTATTGAAGAGACTCTTCTTTCTCCATCGAATGGACTTAGTACCCTTGTCAAAGATCAGCTGATCATAGATGCGTGGGTTTGTTTCTGTACTTTCAGTTCTATTCCATTGGTCTATATATATTGTTTTACTAGTACCAGGCTGTTTTGATTACTGTAGTGTGTTTTAAAATCAGGAAGTGTGAGTCCGCCTACTTTTCTCAGCTCTTTTAACATTGCTTTAGCTATCTGGCGCCTCTTGCCATTCCATATAAAGTTGAGGATTGGTTTTTCTATTTCTGTAAAGAAGTCTGTTGGGATTTTGATTGGGATTGCATTGAATCTGTACATCACTTTGTGCAGTATTGACATCTTAACAATATTAAGTCTTCTATAAACATAGTTGATAAACATGGAATACCTTTCCATTTATTTAAATTTTCTTTAATCTCTTTTGGCAGTGTTTTATAGTTTTCATTGTATAAGCCCTTCATGTCCCTGGTTAGATTTATTCCTAGGTATTTTATTCTCTTAGATGCTATTGTAAATGGAATTGTTTCCCTAATTGCTCTTTCAGATTTCTCACTGCTGGTATATAAAAACCCAACTGAGTTTTGTTTGTTGACCTTGTATCCTGCAACTTTGCTAAATTTCTGTATTACCTCTGTAAGTTTTCTTGTGGTCTCTTTGGAATTTTCTATATACAGGATCATACCATCTGTGAATAGAGATCATTTTACTTCTTTTCTTATCTGGACCTTATATTTCTTTTTCTTGTCGTATTGTTCTGGCTTAGACTTCTAATACAATATTGAATAGGAGTGGTGAGAGTGGGCACCCTTGTCTTATTCCCGATTTCAAAGGGAAAGCTGTCAGTTTTTCTCCATTAAGTATAACGTTGGCTGTTGGCTTTTCACATATACCCTGAATCATATTGAGGAATTTCCTTTCTATTCCAATCTTCCTTTAGGGTTTCCGTCAAGAAAGGGTGTTGAATTTTATCAAATGCTTTTTCTGCATCTGTTGAGATGATCATGTGGTTCTTTTCCTTTATTCTATTGGTGTGGTATATTATGTTGATAGATTTTCTAATGTTGAAGTATCCCTGCATTCCTGGAATAAATCTCACTTGATCATGATGTATGACTCTTTTAATATGCTGTTGGATCCTGTTTGCTAGTATTTTGTCGAGGATTTTTGCATCTGTATTCATAAGGGAGCCCTGTCGGCACAGTGGTTAAGAAACCGACTGCTAACCAAAAGGTTGGCAGTTTGAATCTACCAGCCGCTCCTTGGAAACCCTGTGGGGCAGTTCTACTCTGTCCTATAGGATTGTCATGAGTCTGAGTTGACTCGACGCCAATGGGTTTGGTTTTGTTTTATATTCATAAGAGATATTGGCTTGTAGTTTTCTTGTGGTATTTTTCTGGTTTTGGTATCAGGGTTATGTTTGGTTCATAGAATGAATTAGGGAGTATTCCTTCTTTTTCTGTCTTTTGGAAGAGTTTAAACAGTACTGGTGTCAATTCTTCTCTAAATGTGTGGTAGAATTCCGCAGTGAAGCCATCTGAACTTTTTATGTTGGGAGGTTTTTATTCACCGATTCAATCTCTTCACTTGTTATGGGTCTGTTGGGATTTTCTATTTCCTCTTGAGTCACTTTGGGTAGCTTGTGCACTTATCAGAATTTGTCCATTTCATTTAGGTTATTCAGTTTGTTGCCATACAATTGTTCATAATATTCTGTCATAATTCTCTTTATTTATATCAGGTCAATTGTAATGCCTCCTTTTTCATTTCTTATTTTAGTTATTTGCATCTTTTCTCCTTTTTTCTTTGTCTGTCTAGCTAAGGGTTTGTCAATTTTATTGATATTTCCAGGAACCGATTTCTGGGTTTATTGATTCTATCATTTGTCTGTTTTCGAATTTATTCATTTCTGCTGTGATCTTGTTACTTCCTTTCTTCTGGTAGGTTTAGGTTTAGTTTGCTGTCCTGTTTCTAGTTCCTGGAGTTGTTGAGTTAGGCTGTTAATTTGAGATCTTTTTTCACGTTGGCATTTACTGATATAAGTTTTCCCCTGAGTGTTTCCTTCACTGTATTCCATAAGTTTTCGTATGTTGTGCTTTCATTTTCATTTGACTCTAAGAAGCTTGTGCTTTCTCTTTTGATTTCTTCTTTGACCGATTGGTAGTTTAACAGTGTGTTGTTTAATTTCCCTATGTTTGTGTATTGTATGATTCCAGTCTTTTTAAATTTATGAGGGCTTGCTTTGTGCAGTTTCTCATCTTGATTTAGGCCATCTACCTGAGGAGGATGTCCTGGGGCATTATCAGATAGCAGCAGAATCTTGATAGGAACACTTTTTAAGGCAGTAAATCCATTGCTGTTAAGCTGATTTCAACTCATAGTCATCCTATAGGACAGAATAGAGCTTTCCCATAGGGTTTCCAAGGAGTGGCTGGTGGATTCAAACTGCTGACCTTTTTTGGTTAGCAGCCAAGCTTTTAACCACTGCACCACCAGGGCTCCTTTCAAGGCAGTCAGTATGTACTTCTGGGATAAAACAATTTGAAAACCAGTCCTTGAATAACACAATCATCACTCAGGCCTTGGAGTTACTTCTGTAGTAGACCAACAGCTTATTTTTGTCTTTGTTTTTGAGTTCTTCAGGATTTTCAGAACGATAAACAAGAAAAGGTTTTATTTAAATCCAACAGCATTTTCTCCAAGCACAGGGATGATTCTATCTTTAAATGCCTTGAAACCAGTTATTGACTTCACCTCTCTGTGAATGTAGGTCCGTTCTGACATCCTTTTCCAAAACAAGCCTATTCCATCCATGTTGAAAATATGCTGTGGTAGCTATTTTTCATCTTGTAGCTTCAACATTGGCTTTCCTGCTTCTCCAGTTATGCACACTTTGTGCAAGCCAAATCTGCATTTGAAGCGATGAAGCCAACCCTTGGGGGCATTAAAATACTCGAGGTAGTCTTCTTGCTGTTCCTTCAGGTTTTCAAAAAGGCTGCATGCTTTCATCTAAATTGTCAGTAAACTCATGAGAATCCTCTTCTGGATTTGGCCTTTTATGCAAATCAACAGCTTCTCCATCTCTTGGATTGGCCTTTGCCTCTTCTTTGTTAAAATTGTCAATTTTATGCCAATCTTTCCTTTGACTGCTTCCATAATTCTGTTATCCTTAATGATTGTCTAAAAGGTGAAATGAGACAAACCTTCCTCTCCTGCTATTTTACCGACTTTCTTTCCATTATCATAGGCCTTAACGATCTTCATCTTTATAGCCACGTCTAGAGCCTTCCTCACCTTTTTTGGGTTAGAACTTACAGCGGCATGAGTTCTTTTGCTAGACATATTATTGGGGGTATAAGCAATGTGCTATTACAGTGTGAGAAACTTGAACAACTCAGCTTCAGATTAATAGCCGATGCTTTGATGGTACAAAACGCTGAATAAGATCATGCTTTTCTACAGTGAAGTCACCATTAGTGTCGTAACAATGAAGTTGGAGTTGTAGCGGCTGTCAGGCACATGTGCAGTTCAGTTGTCTTATGTTATTAGAATTGAACATTGCCCAATTTTCCATCCTTTAGGACTCCCAGCACTGACACTGACTTCATTGTAGACCAGGCCATAGCCTGCTATACTGAAGTGTTTTGAACAGCTAATTGTAACACTGAACATCTGTGAGTGAACACCTGAGAATGATAACATCAGCAAATTACCTGCTGCAACACTGTTTATGTAGTACATGTTACTAATGATATGACGTTAAAAAAAAACAGGTGGTTGTGTGGTTTGTCAAAACTCAAATAAGTCCAGAACTACCTATATAATGGAAACGTGGTATAGCATCCATTATCCATCAAAAATATCAAAACATAGATGTAACAAGGAACTTTTTATTGGTTCTTAAACCTATTAACCTCCTTTTAGAAGTGTATATGGGGTGACACTGGTAGAATACATGACTATATATAACCCTTGAATGTGGTTTTTAATTGTTTTCTGGAAATATTTTCAGATGATAAACCAGAAAGCTCGCTGTTCTCACCAATGCCATCAGAGGAAAAGGCTGCCTCCCCTCCCAAACCACCAGTTTCAGATGCCTCAGCAACTCCACTTGGGAGAAGGGGCCGTCTGGCCAACCTTGCTGCAACTATTTGCTCTTGGGAAGATGATGTAAATCACTCATCTGCAAAGCAAAACAGTGTACAAGAACAGCCTGGTACCACTTGTTTATCCAAATTTTCCACTGCGAGTGGAGCATCTGGTAAGATCAATAGCAGCAGTGTTAAGCAGGAAGCTACATGCTGTTCCCAAAGGGATGGCGATGCCTCTTTGAATAAAGCCCCATCCTCGAGGACTGTGGATGTGTCTTCGAGTAATGCCTCCATTTCCAGCTCTGTGGTAAGTAGATGAATTTTTGATCTTTGGAGACTTTATTTTTTGTTAGGAGTGGTGATGTGAATAGGTATGTATTTTATAATATGTTTAAAGTATGTATTTTCTCCAGCCCCTGGAGAAGGACATCATGCTTAGTAAAGTAGGGGGTCATCGAAAGAGAGAAAGACCCTTGACACGATGGATTGACACAGTTGCTGCAACAATGGGCTCAAGCATAGTAATGATTGTATGGATGGTGCAGGACTGGCCAGTGTTTTGTTCTGTTGTGCATAGGGTCTCTATGAGCTGGAACCGACTTGATGGCACCGAACAACAACATGTATTTTTATGGCTCCATAGAAAGTAAAAATGATAAGTTTGAAACCCCATCCCAAGATGTAGTAGCAGTTGACAATTAAAACTACGCCAATTTAATGCAAATCCAAGGTATATAATAATGGAATGATAGTCTTGGTCATCAGGAGAACACTGAAAATTTCTCCATTAAAATTCTTTATGTGTGGGTCTAAATATAAGATACTGCGTATCTTTGAAAAGACATAATAAACAAGGGTGGGCAGGACACTTTTCATTGCATTCCTTTTGAATATATTACATCGACAGTTTTTAAAAACAATCTTAAACAGCAATAATGACAACTACAACAAAAGAATGCTGTGTTTCTGAGGCTTGTCTTGGGCTTTGGAATTAGACCTGTATTCAGTCCAGCTGTGACATAATAATTACAAGTGTAGCTTTGGGTAAGTTACTTGATCTTATGAAGCCTTATTTTTCTATCTGTAAAATGGGGAAAAGGGTTTTTGGGAAGTTTGAATGAGATCATGTGCATAAAGTACTTAGCATAGTGCTGCTGTTCTGTGCTGTTGAGTTGTTCCCAACTTATAGCGGCCCCATATGACAGAGTAGAACTGTCCCATAGGGTTTTCTTGCCTGTAATCTTTACAGAAGCAGATTGCCAGGTCTTTCTCCTGCAGAGCTGCTGGATGGTTTCTAACTGCCAACCTTTCCATTAGCAGCCAAGCTAATTTATTATAATTAGCCATCAAGTACATGCTACTATTTTGTAAAATTGATGTTGACTTAATTAAAATACAGAAAATAGGTCATTTGGTCTAATACAGTTAAGAATTTAATAAAAGTACTAGTATAATAATGTGGAAACATTTGTTTTGTAAAATAGGGAGCAACCCTACCCCCATGCTAAATTACCCTAGAATATATTATATAGACTAAATTATAATAGTATTTTCTATGTTGATTTTTTTTCATACCTTCCAAATTGGTTTGACCTATTATATGGCAAGAAATTTTTTCCATAAATCTACATAAGTCTACAAAAGCAAATAGGATCTGGGTTGCTTTGTTATAGGATACATGTAGATATTGTGAACTTTGTTGTTTACCCTAAGTATTACCATGTTTCAGAAAGCTCCTTCTTCCCCACTGAAATCTTCCACTACATCCATCAATGATGGTAAAAGATGTGAAGTACAAAATCCAGAGCTACTTCAAAAAAATCCTGCTAGTCCTCTGAAAACAGATGTATCGAAACCAATTGTGAAGTCATCTGTATCCCAAACAGTGCGGTCCAAAGAAGAACTAAATAGAGAAATTTGTCTACAATCTCAATCTAAAGACAAATCTACAACACCAGGTTATGCGTTTTTTAAAAATCTGAAGTTACTGCTGACAGTTTTTAGGGTGCTATTCTCAGCATTTAACATGCAGTTGTGAATGGTATAGTGTTGGTTTGCCAGGGCAAATGCTCAAACATTCTGAATGTGACTTCTTCAACTTCAGCCTTAATTGACTGGATGAATATTCATTAGTATAGACCAGCCCATTTACTGGTCAAAGTATTTAACCTAGGGTGGCCACACTGGGTACTTTGTTCTATCCTTTTTGATGCAGACAAATCATATAAACTAGAAATCTCATTTTAGAGCACATTTTTTAAAATAAAATTTTATTGGGACACAGACACACCCATTTATTTGCAAATTGTCTGTGTCTGCTTTCATACTACAATACAGAGTTGAGTAGTTGCAGCAGAAACCGTATGGCCCTCAAAGTCCAAAATATTTACTATCTGACCCTTTACTGAGAAAGTCGGCCAACTTCTGATGTACATAATATGACCCCTAGCATCCTCATGATGGAGGTGACGTCAATTTGCCATACTTTAAATATACATCATACTATTTCATATGAGTACTGGTTTCAGATTTTCTAAATCAAGATATCTCTTTGATAAAGTGAATAATCTCTAATTTTGCTTTTGAGGGGGAAAAAGGAAAAAAAATAGATTTTCATATAGCAGACTGTAAAAGCAAGATAAAATAAATTGGTCTGTAGAAATATAAGTTGCTAAAAGTTATCGTGGCTAGGACACTTGGTGGTTAATATGGGTTTATTGGTACACATACAGTCAATTCCCAGCCATTTAGGCTCTGATTGTTCAGTTTGAGAGTTAGCTAATCCCCACTGCCCTCCCACTGGCTTCTCACTCTCTCTTTTTTCCCTCTTTTCTTATACAAGAACTAAATTCTATACATAAATTTTAGGACATAGAATAGTGTGATAAGACTTTTAACTATTTTCATACTGTTTATTTTCTGAATGAATATTCCTGGTAGAATAACTAGCTTAACTCCTAAAATCAAAGGATCTTGGAGCAGTAACGGATTTTAGAACTTTTTCATTAGAAATCATAATTGTTACTTACTGTGAATAGTGTCCAAAAACGTGTGTGTTTTCTGTAGGAGGAGCAGGAATTAAGCCTTTCCTGGAACGCTTTGCGGAGCGTTGTCAAGAACACAGCAAAGAGAGTCCAGCTCATAGTACGCCCCATAGAACCCCCATTGTCACTCCAAATACAAAGGCTATCCAAGAAAGATTATTCAAGCAAAACCCATCTTCATCTACTACCAATGTAGCACAACAGCTCAAGCAGGTATAACTTACTGTGTTTAACTCTATTACGTGGTCTAAGCAGAGAACCTAGAAATTGAAATGTGAATTCTGATCCCAGTTTTTCTGACTGAGATAAATAACATCTTGATTCTCTATCACACTTGTTTCAAATTTGAAATATTGTTGCCCTTTATTCCCTGTGTATTGTGAAATTTTTTGTCTTAAAACTGAAGACAAAGGAGGTTTTAGTACTGATTTGATGTTATTCTTAAACACTACTGGCTCTTGGGTAAAATACAGCTTTTGTTGGGTTTAGGAACGTGAAAAAGAACTAGCATGTCTTCGTGGCCGATTTGACAAGGGCAGTTTATGGAGTGCAGAAAAAGGAGAAAACTCAAGAGGCAAACAAGAAGAAACCAAAAAGGTAACGTAAACAGGAAATAATACAAGTGACTCTGGTACCAAAGGAGTATTGGGTTCTAACTTGTAGTTCTGAATTGTAATATAATTCCTTATACACTTTACTCTTCTGATTGACTACGCCACTTTCCATTCATAACTACTTAAATGTTCTTACAAACTCTGCTTTCCTTTTGTGATTTTTTTTTTTTCCATTTCAGTGGAATCTCTTCACCATGTTCATTGATGACCTCAAGATCACATTTTAAAAAATTATTGACTTCAGATTCCCCTTAACATCCTACTTAGAAGAGGCTGGTCCTAAAATGTTTCTCAGAATCTACTTTGCTCATTGATAATTTTTTACCTCTCCCAAACCCCAGACTTTTGTACTACTCGTAATCCTGTCAGTCACCAAATACCCCCCCCCAGATGTCCCTTCACCTTTGTGGGATATCTTGTCAAATTTCATTAACCAGCCTTCAACAAACTCCGTACTTAATAAATGTAAACTGTGTTCTGTTTATTTAGCAGACATGTATTGGGTGCAAAGTACTAAATTAGGATGTATTTTTAAGCTAAAAATCATAGAAATATATTCACTGTGGGTACCAGTAGAAAGTACAACAGTAAATTTAACTCATATTCTTTGAGAAAGATCTATTTGATTGATTTTGTTTCTATCAGTTCTTTTGCCTGCCCCTTAACAAATGACATTTCCCAGAGGCTTGACCTCTCCCGGTTTTTCTTCGCTCTTGCCCTGGGACATTCTCTTTCCCCTCCTCATCTCTAGCTTCAGCCAAACATGGAAATGCTAATGATGTGCGATTCTGCTGTGCTGATCTCTCCCGAGCTCTAGCCTTGTTGGCTAGTAGAGCTCTCTATGCTTTGCTGTATCTCCCCCTTATAGTCAGTATCTCTGTTTGTGGCTTTACTCTGTACCCAGTCGTCTGAAACAATCTGGGAGCTCTTCCTTGGCTCCTTCCTCTTGTTTACTGTCTTCCCACCTTTTTTACCCTGGTAGCGCATACACACACGTGTGCACACATGCACAACATCTGGTGAAACATTTTCTGAATCTCACCAAGCCACCTGCCCTCTGCTCTCTTAGTCATCTAGTGCTACCATAACAGAACTACCACAAGTGGTTGGCTTTGAGAGCAAAGAGAAATTAATTTTCTCACAGTCCAGTAGGTTACAAGCGTTGGCTCCAGGGGAAGGCTTTCTCTCTCTGTCAGCTCTGGAGGAAAGTCCTTGTCTTCAATCTTCCCATGGTCAAGGAGGTTCTCAGGCGCGGGGACCCTGTGTCCAAGGGACGTGCTCTACTCCTGGTGTTGCTTTCTTGGTGGTATGAGGTCCCCAACTCTCTGCTTGCTTCCCTTTCGTTTTATCTGTTGAGAGATAAAAGGTGGTACAGGCCACACCCTGGGGAAACTCCCTTTACCTTGAATCAGGGAGGTGACCTGTGTAAGGGTGGTGTTACAATCCCACCCTAATCCTCCCAACATAAAATTACAATCACAAAATGGAGGACAACCACACAATACTGGGAATCATGGCCTAACCAAGTTGATACACATATTTTTTGTGGGATATAACTCAATCCATGACATCTTCTGTTACCTAAATCACTACCATAGCTTTTTATCAGGCACCCTGCTTCCAGCCTGGTTACCCTCCAATTCATGCCACACACTGCTGCCAGAGAAATATTTTTAAATTGCAAATATTCAAATATTCACTTACTTAAAATGCTGAAGAGTATCTCATAGTCTTCATCAGAAAAATGCCTTAACTGCTTGTTTTGACGTATAGAATCATATATAACCTAGCTCCTTCCCCTGCTCTTCCTCTGTCCATTAGTCCTGCCATGCAGACTAGTTGCAGTTTCACTAATATACCCAGATTTTCAGATCTGTTTGCCTTTACCTCGCTGTTCTCCCTGCCTGGAATATCTCCATGCATGTTCTTACTTCTTTAAAAACAAGGTCCAACTCTAATCCCCTCTGGAAATGTTTACTTGACCCTTTTCCCCAAGGGATCCCCCTTTTTATTTTCACCCATGCCACCTATATTTACTTCAAGCGGAATATTTAACTTCCTGTAATTGTTTTAACTTTCATCTCTCCCACTATCTATGAGAGCCTTATCCATCTCTTAGTGCTTGGTTTATAGTACCTGAAACCAAAACCATTGCCATCGAGTCAATTCCAAGGCATAATGACCCTGTAGGACAGAGTAGAACTGCTGCATAGAGTTTCAAGGCTTTCATCTTTTTTTTTCCCCCCACTTTTCTCTTTCTTTTTTATTCTGTTGTATTTTTGGAGAAAGTTTAGATAGCAGATTAGGTTCCTATTTAACAATTTCTTTGCATATCGTTCAATGACATTGATTGCATTTTTTACAATGTGTCAGCATTCTTATTATTTCCATTCTGGCTGTTCTGTTTCTCATCTTTGCTTTGGGGTAAATATTCACCATTTGGTTTCATGTAGATGTTTATTTAAAGGAGCACAGTACTCGTGGGTAACATTTATTTTATGTGCCAGTCTATGATTTGGCTGAAAAGTAATGTCTGGGAGTGGCTTCATTTCCAAGTTTAAAGGGTATCTCTGAGTGGTAGTCTCGGGGGATCCTCTAGTGTCTACTGGTACAATAAGCCTGGCCTTTTTTAGGAATTTGAGGTTTGTTCTACATTTTTCTCACATCTTTTCTGGGACCATCTATTGTGTCCCTGGTGAGAAGGGTCATTAGTCGTAGCCAGTCACCATTTAATTCTTCTGTTCTCAGGACAGATGAGGCCGTGGTTTGTGTGGGCTTTTAGTCCTATAGGTAAGTTTCTTCATTGAGTCTTTGGTTTCCTTCTCTTTAGCTCTAGAAGAGTAGAGACCAATAGTTGTATCGCAAGCTTTTAAGATCCCAAACACTACTCACCAAATTGGGATGTAGAATAATATCGTTATGAACTGTGTTATGTCAATTGACTTAGTTGTTCTCGAGACTATGGTTCTAAGGCTTCAAACCCAGTAAGTCAGTCCTGCGTGGTGTTTGATTATGTTTAGGAGGTGTCTGTAACTGTGCCCCCTATATGCCTTATTATGTATATGGATATATATGCAGCACACACAAACAGGTATACACATACCAAGGCTATAATCTTTATGGAAGCAGACGTATCCATCTTTCTCCCAGGCAGTGGCCGGTGGGTTACAACAGCTGATGTTTTGGTTAACAGCCAAAGGCTTCTTTGGCTCATAGTAGGAGGTAGGAGCTCAATAAATTTGTATTTGAAGGAAGAAATGTATTTGTTGATCCTTTCCAGCAGCATAAAAACAGGTTGTTATTCTATTATCTTAAAACATAAACAAAGACTTTTTGCCCTTATTCTCCTCCCTTTCTTTGTCTCCTTTTCATTCAAACTCTTTCTGAAGGGTGGTATATACTTGCTGTTTCCAATTTTTTCTCCTCCCTTTTTTCAGGCATTCACCACTACCCCCTCCACTGACCACTTTTCTTACTAAGTTCACCAGTGATCATCAGTGATCAATTTATTGTCCTTTAACTTGAGGAAGAAACCCTGATGTCGTAGCGGTTAAGTGCTACGGCTGCTAACCAAAAGATCGGCTGCTAACCAAAAGATCGGCTGCTAACCCAAAGATCAGCTGCTAACCAAAAGGTCGGCAGTTCAAATCCACTAGGTGCTCCTTGGAAACTCTATGGGGCAGTTCTACTCTGTCCTATAGGGTTGCTATGAGTCAAAACCGACTCGACGGCATTGGGTTTTAACCTGAGGAATCAACTCGATGGCAACAGGTTTTTTGAGCATTTGGCTGCTAACCAAAAGGTAGGTAGTTCGAATCCACCAGCCGCTCCTTGTAAATCCTATGGTCTGTTTCTACTCCTGTAGTGTCGCTATGAGTGGGAATCCACTCTGTGGCAACTCATTGGTTTCGTTGTATTTTATGTAGGTCTCTGGGTGGTACAAGCGGTTTGCTTATTACTACTAACCTAAAATTTGGTGGTTTGAATGTACTCAGCAGCATTGTGGAAGAAAGGCCTGGTGATTTGCTTCTGTAAAGGTTACAGCAAAGAAAACCCTATGGAGCAGTTCTACCCTGTAACGCATGGGGTCACCATGAGTTGGAGTTGACTCGACGGCAATGGTTTGATTTTTGCTTTTTGGAACTTGACTATCAGTAGCATTTGTCATTGTTGATCAGTCTCTTCTGTTTGAAACACCTTCACTTGGTTGCCAGTATACCATGAGGGTTTCCTCCTAATCTCTGGAAAGCGTAGGGCAGTGGTTCCTAAACCATTTTGTACTAAATTATCCATGATAAATCTGTAGAATTGCTCCCCAGGCGGTTGCACATATGTATGTAAACAAAATTCTGAATATAACAGTGGAGAGTTCCCAGAGACCCCTTCTCCAACCCCTAAATCTCACCTGTGATCCCCACAGAGGGAGCAGCCCAAGAGGTGGGAGGATAATTCAGTTGAGTACAGTGTTAGTAAAGGCACGGGGAGAAAAGGCCTTTTGAGAGTCCACTAGGTTTTGAAATAAAGATCTTGTTGTAACCCTGGCAAGACCAGTTTTAATGACATGGTGAAAGTAGAATGTGAGTTTTCATGGTTTGAGGAGGTGAAGAGTAGAGCTCCTGAGTATAGACAGTTCTTAGAAGTTTGGTGCTGAAGGGGAGTGAGAGAGGGTATGGTGGTTGAAGAGGAATGAAAAGCTAAAGTATGGTTTTCTGTTTGTTCTTTCTGAGAAGATTTGTCATTTTTAGTTTTCGTTATTATTGCCTTTTATTATCAGTATTTTTATAAATCTGATCTTTATCTTTGGGGGTTGGAAACATTGCATATAAACGTACAGATATATTTTAATATACATATATTAAAAATTAAAAATTCCATAAATCATAAAAATTTACTCTGATGATGAAGAGTCGGACGATGTTGGCATTTTGTCAGTCGCGTTAATAACTCCACTTTGGAAGGTTCTGGATCATCCGAATAATCCCTGGGAACAGGGATGATGTTTCTAGTCAGAAAATTAGTGAGAACTGTCTGTATGATTCTTTCCTTTTCTTCTTCATATATTTTGCAGTAACATCTCACTGCTTCCCTAATCTACCTGTGGACTTTTTAGCAAAGTGATCAGTGTTTGGATCCATGTTGTCAAGCAATTAAAGCCCCTGATTTAGTTTAGAAAAAACTCCACCTAATGCTTTCACTGTAAAATTTTTTTGACAACTTCTCTCCTTCTTCCTCATTATTCCTTTCTTCTTCAGCGTTTCTTTCCTCTTCAAAATCCATTACGTCCTGATCTGTCAGTTCCCCTTCTTTGTGATTGATGAGCTATTCCCCATCAGCGATATCAAGTTCTAAATTTAGCGTTCTTGCCATATGAACAATTTTTCTACTGATCTCTTTTATCATATTATCCTGATCAAATGCTTGGAGCATGTTCACATAACTCACCAATTTTTTCCAAATTCGCTACATGCATTTTTCCATAACTTCCTCCCAGGAAGATGCAAAGTTCCAGAAACATAGAAGAATATTATAATTCTTCCAGAAATTGAATAGTGTTACCGTACCTCCATCTGTTGCAGCTATTGCCTGAGCAAACGTAGTCTGCAGGTGCTATGCCTTGAAAGTGGTAATTCCACCTTAATCCATAGGCGGAATCACAGCTGTCACATCGGGAGATAGATACGCCACTATTACATTGTGATTTAAATCACCTGTGTGAGGAGGATGTCCTGGGGCATTATCCAGCAGCCACGGAGTCTTGACAGCCATAAGTGTGTTCATCGTAACTTGAATACGTTGTAAGTCAGGGGCTACCTGTGTGGTCTGCACCTAGCTCTGGAATGAGACTCTCTGAGTTTATATACTGGCTCTGCCACTTAACTGGCTTTGAGTAAGTTACTTAACTCCTCTGTGCCTTAATTTTCTCATCTGTAAAATGGAGATATTAATAGTACTTAACTTACAGGGCTATTGGGAGGATTAAGTGAGGCAATAGACTTAAAGTGCTCAGAAGATGACAGGCATATATTATACCCTGGGTAAGCATGTGCTGCTGTGATTCTTCTTACTTTTATTATCTCTCTATTGTTGCTTTAATGATAATGCCTTTTGTATTTAAAAAAAAAAAAAAATTCTTTTCCATACCCTTTGAAATGATTTAAACAGTCTCAGAAAAGGGAATTTTTTTCCTTCTCTCCTTTTTCCTTACCCTCTATTCTATTTTTGTCCTCCTTTGTTTTCTCTAGATTTTACCCACCAAGTAACTGATAGTTAAATGGAATCCTGAAGTAGGAACTACCACCAGATTTTATAGGCGGGGGTTGAGCTAAGTGACACAGGAGGAATTGCTTTTCACTTGTGTGATTTTTACTTTAATTGGTTTATCTGTAACTGAACTCTAATGAGAATTTTTATGCTCTTTTGCCTCTTAGTCTCTAAAAATGATTTTACATACTGGGTCACTATAAATCGGAAGTGACTTGACAGCAGCAGCTTTGGTTTTTTTGGTTTTGGGAATTACTTAGAATATGAACTAACACGGAGGGCCTGTTGTATTCTTACCATGGCTGGGCCCTTTCACCCGTTTATTATCTCTTTTGATCTGAGGATGCTTATACAGAATAATGACTCTTGTTTGTTTCATTAATAAATATAATAAGATAAAAATTTTGAGAAATAAAATTTATCTCTTTTCATTTACTTTTTGCAGAAAATTCACTGTCAGAACACTCCCCTCAAAAAATCTCAAGTTGTTTCAGATACTCAGTCACTACCAGCGGCGGGAAAGGTGATAGAAAATCAGACACCACCAGCAACCTCCAGCACAGAACCTGCAGGTCTGTTACTACTTCATTGAGAATGTGGTTTTCAGTCTGCCGTAGTTCTCTGAGATTGGAAAGCAGAAGTGCTGCTCTGATGTAAAAGGGCAGATTCATTTCTTCCTTCTGTTCACACGATATGATTCTTCCTTAGTTCTCTTTCTCGAGTGAGAACTCATACACTCTGCATGAGAGTACAGAGTACGACATCTTTTTGTGGAGAATATTCAGTAATGTTTATTGAATTATAAAATGTGCAAGTGCTTAATTTCTGCAAGTGTTTCTACAAGATGAATTCTTAGAACTAACGTGCAAGGATATACGTACAAAGAGATTCACTGTAGCACTGTTTGCGTAGTAGTAAGATTAAAATGGAAACCCTGGTGGCATAGTGGTTAAGAGTTTGGCTCCTAACCAACAGGTTGGGAGTTTGAATCCACCAGGCGCTCCTTGGAAACACTATGGGGCATTTCTGCTCTGTCCTTTAGGGTCGTTATGAGTCCGCCTAAATGCCCATCTGTAGAAGACTGCTTAAATAAATGGTAAATTCATATCATCAAATGTTATGTAGCTGCTTAAAAGCATGAGGTAGCTTTGTATGTAATGACATATCATTGTCACTTTTTCGAAAGTGAAAAACAAGTTGTAGAACATCATGTATAATATCACCTTCTGATAAATCAAATGCACATATGCATACATATTGGGAAAACTGGAAGAACAAACAGCAACCTGGTAATACTGGTGTCCTCTTCTCTCTCTCGGTAGAGAGGAAGACAGAGACGTGACAGTTTAGAGAGGATAGGTTTTGGGGGATTCTCTATATATTTCTAGATTTGAATTTTTAAAACAAATACAAGCATACCTTGGAGATATTGCAGGATCAGTTCTAGATCACTGTAATATACCAAATCACACGAATTTTTTGGTACATATAAAAGTTATGTTTACACTACACTGTAGTCTATTAGGAAACCCTGGTGTAGTGGTTAAGGGCTACAGTTGCTAACCAGAAGGTTGGCAGTTTGAATCTACCAGGTGCTCCTTGGAAACTCTATGGGACAGTTCTACTGTCCTATAGGGTCGCTATGAGTCAGAATTGACTCGACAGCAACGGGTTTGGGATTTTTTGGTAGTCTATTAAGTGTAAAAAAAATTAAAAAAAAAAATTTTTTTTTATTAAGTGTGCAGTAGCATTATTTCTATAAAACAGTGTATATATACCTTAATTAAAAAATACTTTATTGTTAAAAAATGCTAATTGTCATCTGAACCTTCAGCGAGTTGTAATCTTTTTGTTGGTGAAGGGTCTTGCCTCAATGTTGATGGCTGTTGAATGATCAGGGTGATGGTTGCTGAAGGTTGGGGTGGCTGCGGCAATTTCTTAAAATAAGACAACAATAAAGTTTGCCAGATCGATTGACTCTTCCTTTCATGAAAGATTTCCCTGTAGCTTGCGATGCTGTGTGATAGCATTTTACCCACAGAAGTTCTTTCAGAATTAGAGTCAGTCCACGCAAACCCTGCCTCTGTTTTATCAACTGAGTTTATGTAACATCCTAAACCCTTTGTTGTGATTCCAGCAATGCTCACAGTATCTTCATCAGAAGTAGATCCCATCTCTACAAACCACTTTCTTAGCTCATCCATAAGAAGCAGGTGCTCCTGTCAAAGTTTTCTCAGGAGATTGCAGCATTTCAGTCACATCTTTAGGCTCCACTTCTAATTCTAGTTCTCTTGCCATTTCCACTACATCTGCAGTTACTTCCTTCACTGAAATCTTGAAACTCAAAAGTCATCCATCAGGGTTGGAATCAACTTCTTCCAGACTCCTGTTAATGGTGATGTTTTGACCTCCTCCCATGAATCATGAATGTTCTTAGTGGCTTCTAGAATGGTGAATCCTTTCTAGAAGGTTTTCAATTTACTTTGCCCAGATCCGTTAGAGGAATCACTATGGCATCTATAGCTTTATGAAATATATTTCTTAAATAATAAGACTTGAAAGCTGTAATTATTCCTTGATCCATGGGTTATAGAATGGATGTTGTGTTAGCAGGCATGAAAACCATTAATCTCCTTGTAGATCTTCATCAGAGCTCTTGGGTGACCAGGTGCACTGTCGATGAGCAGTAATATTTTGGAAGGAATCCTTTTTTCTGAGCAGTAGGTCTCAGCAGTGGGCTTAAATTGTTCAGTAAACCATGTTGTAAACAGATGTGCTGTCATCCAGGCTTTGTTGTTCTATTTATAGGGCACAGGCAGAGTAGATTTAGCATAACTCTTAAGGGCCCCAGTATTTTTGGAATGGTAAATGAGCATTGGCTTCAACTTAAAGTCACCAGCTGCATTAGCCCCTAACGAGAGAGTTAGCCTGTCCTTTGAAGCTTTGAAACCAGGCGTTGACTGCTCCTCTCTAGCTATGAAAGTCCTAGATGGCGTCTTGTTCCAGTCTAAGGCTGTTTCATCTACACTGAAAACCTGCTGTTTAGTGTGGCTGCCTGCATCAGTTATCTCAGCTAGATCTCCTGGGTAACTCCTTGCAGCTTCTGCACTTGCTGCCTCACCTGGCACTTTCGTGTTTTGGAGACAGCTTCTTTCCTTCATCCTCATGAACCAACCTCTGACGGCTTCAGACTTTTCTTCTGCAGCTTCCTCACCTCTGTGAGCCTTCACAGAATTGAAGAGAGTTAGCGCCTTGCTCTGGATTAGGCTTTGGCTTAAGGGAATGCTGTGGCTGGTTTGATCTTCTATCCAGACCACTGAAATTTTCTCCATATCAGAAATAAGGCTGTTTTGCTTTCTTATCATTCATGTGTTCACTGGAGTATCACTTTTAATTTCCTTTAATAACTTTTCTTTTGCATTTACAGCTTGGCTAACTGGCACAAGAAGCCTAGCTTTTGGCCTATCTCGGCTTTTGACATGCCTTCCTCACTGAGCTTAATCATTTCTAACTTTCGATTTAAAGTGAGAGACATGCACAAAGATTAGACTGGACTATAAAACATAAAATAATACTTGTGAAGAGTGTGCTTACACAAGACTAAATGGGCAGCTTTTTTCCAGAGGCAGGATGAGAAGGCAGAAAGGGATAGGAGCTGGTTGAATGGACACGGGAAACGTGGGGTTGAAAGGGGAAGTGTGCTGTCACATTATAGGGAATGCAACTAGGGTCACATAACAATATGTGTATACATTTTTTATGAGAAATTAACTCGAGCTGTAAACTTCCACCTAAAGCACAATAAAAAAAAAAAATAATAAAGTGAGAGAAGTGCAAGTCTTCCTTTCAATTGAACACTTAAGAGGCCATTGCAGGGCTATTAATTGGCCTAATTTCAGTATTGTCGTGTCTCAGGGAATAGGGAGGCCTGAGGAGAGGGAGAGAGATGGGGGAACGGGTGGTAGTTGGAGCAGTCAGAACACACACAACATTTATCAGTTAAGTTTGCTGTCTTACATAAGTGCAGTTTGCAGCACCCCAAAACAATTACGATAGTGGCATCAAAGATCACTGATCACAAATCACCATAACAGATGTAATAATAATGACAAAGTTTGAAGTATTGTGAGAATTACCAAAATATGACACAGAGACACGAACGGAACACATGCTGTTGGAAAAATGGTGCCAAACTTGCTTGACCTGGGGTTGCCACAAACCTTTAATTTGTAAAAAAAAAAAAAAAATCTAGTATCTGTGAAGTGCAATAAAGCAAAGCATAATAAAAGGAAGTATGTGTGTATATAGTTTTATAATCAGAAAAAAGATACATAAGATTTCTCAGCTAAAAAATTCTAGGTACTTATATACATATATTGATAATGGTCTTTCTTAAAAAAATCTTTTTAGGTTCCACTGAATGTGAAATGACGAAGTCTAGCCCTTTGAAAATAACACTGTTTTTAGAAGAGGAAAAGTCCTTAAAAGTACCATCAGACCCAAAGATTGAGAAGCAGACTGGTTGGTTTTTATTCTTTATTATTAACTCTGGCCACACTAAGACATAACATATTACTAGAAGCACATATTCAAATATACAGTATTCCTATATTTCAAGATGTCTTTGTATAATATTCTCTCTTTCTCTTTTTTAAACTAGGAAATAGCCTAGCTTCCACAGAGACGCGGTACTGTTAGCAGTTATCTTTAGGTCACAGACCCCTGTGAGAACCTGATTAAGGCTATCACTCACTTTCACAGGAAAGGCCCTCTGCTGCCCTCCCACACCGAGCATGTACTGTTAGAGGGATTCCGGCCCCCGAGGCCTGTCTGTGGATCCTTGATTAACAACTCCTGCCAGAAGTATTGGGTGTGCCATGTGAAAGGGCAGTTCCCCCAAATAGAAGGATTTATTTTAAAGAACATTTTGTTGGAAGTCTGAAGCTTTGGCTGTGAGCGTGCAGTTTGAGTTCTGAGTTAATATTCTTTCTTAAACCCAAAGCATCAAATCAGCTTTTTATAGACCCAAACTTTATTACATAGAAAATATGGAACTTTGAAAATTATTTTGATTTTGTGTATCAGTAATATTATTTTTTGTTCAGGAGGTGCTTTTTCTTAGGGCTTTTCCCCCCATTTGTTTAGTGAGCATATGAATGTTAGGTCTTGTTTGCTATCCATTTTAATTCTTTAAGATCCGAATCATACTATCCACCTATTGCAATATTTTTCAGAAGTGGTACGTGAAATTGAGATGAGTGTGGACGATGATGATGATATCAATAGTTCAAAAGTTATTAATGACATCTTCAGTGATGTCTTAGAAGAAGGTGAGCTGGATGTGGAAAAGAGTCAAAAGCGGACGGATCAAGTAGGAGCAGAGAGCAGTGAGGACCAGGAAGATGCACTGAACATCTCTTCCATGTCTCTACTTACTCCATTAGCACAGACAGTTGGGGTGCTAAGCCCAGAGGTAAGATAAGACTGAAGGTAAACAAGGCCCATGATATAAGGAAACCAATCATTATTGGAACCCCTACATTCTTTTTGATTGGTAAATGGGGATTTGGCATTCTGTAGTCAGGGGGTGGTTTTAGACTTGACGTCATTTCTCTGTTTAAAACTCTTCAGTGGTTTCTTGTTGTCCCTGGATAAAATCCAGACTCTCTTAACATGGCCTGAAGGGCTAGACATTTGAGCTGAAATCCTGGCTCTGTCATTTATTGGCTGTTCATTAAGCAGATTATTTAACCTCTCTATACCACAGTTCCCTCATCAATTAAATAACGTTAATAATAGTACCTACACCAGGGGTTGCTGTGAATATTAAATCAGATTAGGATATTTGTATTTATCACCAGATACGTAAGTAACATTTACTGAGAGCTAACTACTGTTGTTAGCTATCACCCTAAATTGATTAATTACAGATCTGCTTAGAAACTGATTCAAGTAGGAATGTCATTTTTAAAAAGAGTTATACATGTAGGTTTCAGCTGTCTTGATACTTTTATTTATTTATTTACTTTTTAGGGAGTTATGCTAGTTTTCTTGGGTTTTATGATGAATCTGTCCATGTGTTGGATGTTTATTTCCTAACAATAATGGAGGATTATTCATTTAGCTTAGAATCTGTTATTACCTGTAACATGTACTAATACCTGATGTATTTCCCTGCAGAGTTTAGTTTCCTCACCTGGATTAGAATTAAAAGGCACCAGCGTAAGTGATGAAAGTCCAAAGCCGGGAAAATTCCAAAGAACCCGTGTCCCTCGGGCTGAGTCTCGTGATAGCATTGATTCTGAAGATCGTGACCTCCTTTATAGGTAAGGGCATTTGTGGAAGGCATTTGCCCTTTAAGCGTTGTGGCTTAGATTCTTGACACAATAAGATGTGTTACAATTTATTATTGTGATGCCATGAATAACTCATCTGTATAAAAGCTTGGAATAATTTTTGTCAGCCTCTCTCATCAACTCACCAAATGGCATTTTCCATTGTGGTGAAGTTCTGTTGATATGTTCAATAAAGGGTAGTGTTCAATGTGTTGCTGGCTTTCTAATTGAGTGTAACTTTTTCCTGAAGCATTGATGCATATAGATCTCAAAGATTCAAAGAAACAGACCGTCCTTCAATAAAGCAGGTGATTGTTCGGAAGGAAGATGTTACATCAAAGTTGGATGAAAGAAAGAATGCCTTTTCCGGTCACGTTAATATCAAACAGAAAATGCAGGTATGCTCTTCTGTGGAAAAGGGATTCGGATTGTTTGCTGCAGTAGACTGTGAGCTCTGAGGACAAGGGCCAGCCTTATTCATCACTGTACCCGGAGTGCCTCAAACGTGTCTGACGTGTAGGAGCTCAGGAAATCACTCGAATTCAGTTTAATTTCAAAAAGATCCTCTTTACTGGAGAATTGGAAGATTGTTTGGTGTTGGTGAAATATTTATTTGTAAACATGTTTGTCATAAATATCTTTAAAGTATAACTATTAATTGAGTGATAGTGAGGTCTGAAATTTCTTTTGCTCTTTGTTGTCGAATCAACGGTCCAGTTGATGCTGACTCACAGTGACCCTGTGTGTGCAGAGTACAACTGCTCCATAGGGTTTTCAAGGCTGTGACCTTTTGGAAGCAGATTGTCAGGCCTGTCTTTCGAAGTGCCTCTGGGTGGGTTTGAACTGCCGATTTTGCTCTCAGACGTTCTTTTACGATAAGCATTAAAGCATTTTTAAGAATACAGTATACATGTAACTTAAATAAAATGAATCAGATGATTTCTAAATCTCTAGTCTGTTGGCTCTATATAGCCCCAGTTAAAATTTTAATAAGTATGAATTAGAAAGCTTTTCATGAAGAACAATGTTTATAGTTTAATTATTATCTTTATAGGATGTTAAATGTTTTTGGTGCATAAAAACCCACTGCCGTCGAGTTGATTCCAACTCATAGCAACCTCATAGGACTGAGTAGAACTGCCCCATAAGGTTTCCAAGACTGTAGTCTTTATAGAAGCAGACTGTGAAATCTTTCTCCCGTGGAGCAACTGGTGGGTTCAAACTGCTAACTTTTTGATTAGCAGCCAAGTGCTTAAACCACTGTGCTACCAGGGCTCCTTTTGGTGCATAGTCAATGAAATTAACTTGAACAATGAAACTAACATGTTAGCTTTACTCTCTAGGAACTTTGAAAATTACCCAGTCAGATTAGTTAAAATTAAAGTGGAAATGATGATTACAAACATATTTTTCCCCTTCTCATTGGTTTCACTAGGACCTCAGTAATGAAATAAATTTGCAACAGACTGTGATTTATCAAGCTAGCCAGGCTCTTAACTGCTGTGTTGATGGAGAGCATGGAAAAGGGTCGCTAGAAGAAGCTGAGGCAGAAAGACTTCTTCTAATTGCAAGTATGTGCAGTGCACCTGAGGCAATCCCAACAAATTTTCAAGCCAGAGGAGACTCTCCTTTTATCTAGTGTATTCAGAAATCTCTAATTTCAGAGGAAGGAGTTTCTCTGATAGATCTATCTTTTGTTTCTTATAATTACGGGTTTGTGAAAACTGTATATGTGAAATACAATGTAGTTTGCGTGAAAGGTGAAAGAAGCTGGAGTACATTTGAAAAAATTATAGTTGTGAAGAGTATCTTAAAAAATATATGAGCAAGTGTGTATGAGCTAAAAAAAGCTTATGTGATTTTGTTGTATGTGTACGTATGGTGGTAATGGTGGGGAGAGGGGTGTTGGATAGAGAGATTAGACCACATAAGAAAATAGACCAAAAGTTGAAATACTACATTATAAGAACTTGGTAAACAGGTAAACTACCAGGTTTTACCTAACTACCTGTTTGTATAAAGTCTTACTGTTTTGGCTTTAGTCTTATGTACACTTGTCACATCAGTGCAGTTTCTTGAGCTGGCTCTCATTTAGAAAGAGTTGCAGTAAAATTTGACATATTGACTTGCATATTTTTACAAAGCTGAGAAGAGAACACTTTTGATTGATGAACTGAATAAATTGAAGAGTGAAGGACCTCAGAGAAGGAATAAGACTGGTCCCATATCCCAAAGTGAATTCGTCCCATCCAAAGGATCAGTTACTTTGTCAGAAATCCGCGTGCCTCTAAAAGCAGATTTTGTCTGCAGTACAGCCCAGAAACCAGGTACGATGATCGGTAACTTGCCTCACTTCCAGATCGTGTGTTTCATTCTGGACCTCACTAGCTTGGCATTGTGAAAGATGGGGGCATTTAGAGCACGCATAAAGATGCAAAACTTGAATCTTGGGCCTTCAGTTCCTTGTATGAAAATATATGCACAAAAATAGCCAAGGGAAAGTTGCATATTTAGGGTTACTGATCCACACGATAATGCCCACAGCACTGAGAGTCAGGCTAGCTAGAAATCATTTGAAATATACAGTATTTTCCTGAGATCACTTATCGTAACAGCAGATCACCTGGCTTTCATTCAATAATTTTATTGTAGAAAATACTGGAGCATCTAAAAGAACTTTATTTTTTACTTTACTCCAGTTAGACTTCATCTCATTATAGAAATTTGTTCTATAAGTTTTGAATTATTACTTGTAGGGGCAAGGATTTGTATTCTTTTTGTCCCTGAAGATTGAATAACCACAGTGAACTTTTCTGAACTATGTATTCTATTAAAAATCATGTATAAACAAAGTAGGTAAAGAGAAATATGGCACCAGGTTCTGGAAAAGGGGCAGGGTAATTATAGCAAGCTTAATAAAATTTAAATTTTATGAAATATCAGATAAGGTTTTTTTTCTTTAAGGTCCTTTTTTAAATTTTTCTTTGTGTGGAAAGTCTCTAAGTCAAGGGAAGGCTGTACGTTCAGTGTCTGAGGTACAGGGAAAGTAAAGAAGAGAGGTCTTTAGAAGTTTTAGCATTATTGTAGAAATTAGATACCTTAAGTTCTACGTTCTAGGTTGTCTGATTCGGCTAGGGTGGGGGAGGCAGGCAGAAATCTGCTGGTAGTTGCATATGGACCTTGATACATCTGGTTATTTAATAACATAGTGAAGAAATAGTTCATGTTTTTGTTGGAATTTATCTCTAAGTAACTTTCACAGAGCTATCGTGTTTTAATCTCAGTTTTGAAATGTCAAGCCATAATTTATCCTTTTGAGGCATATACTATTAGCTAAAGTATTGGGGTCAGTAGGTAAAAGACAAGGGTGGCAAAAACTGAGGGCCATCGAGTGAAGTAATCTGAGATAGTAGAATTTAAATTATTATGACTCACATGGCTGTCTGCTATGTCTTAGCTTTTTGTTTCTGGAAAGTTGATTCTAGTAATTTTTTGTAAATTATATATTATCAGGTACAGTAGTACTTTATACCTTTGGTCGTCCAGAATGCCGATTAGCTAAATCTGATTTTTCTTGTGTGCTAATCATATAATGTGATTACTTTTGCAGATGCAGCAAATTATTATTACTTAATTATACTAAAAGCAGGAGCCGAAAATATGGTGGCCACACCATTAGCAAGTACTTCAAACTCCCTTAATGGAGATGCTCTGGCATTCACTACTGTGTTTACTCTGTAAGTAAATAGGGCTTCTCATGATTCAAACCACATTTTTTAAAAAAGAGTTGGTAAGCAATGCAGGGGCGTTTATAATCTTTGAAATGCATATGTTTGTCCTTTTTATGTGGACAGATAGCCCACTTTTCTGTATACATGTATGTATATTTAAAATTTGAACTGTGAATTTTTTCATATATGGTTTAAACCTCATTAATGTACTTTTTATTCAGTCTTAGAAGACTACTTATATTTAGTGTCACAGGCTTATTTTCAAGCTATAGAGTAAAAAATCCAGTTTGAAAGTAAATGACTAGTTTTATTATTGAGGATCTTGAATTGTAAAATACTGAGAAAAGGATTTCTGACTTATAGAAAAAAATAGACTATTCTTACAAATTTTCATATTTTTTAATGCCTTATAGCTATTGTCTTCATTTAAAAACACAGTGAATTCCTTTACCCTCAGAGTCTTGCAGTAGAATTCATGGTATTATTTTTAATGGCATAACTTGGAGTTTTTCTGACATTTTTATTCTGTGTTTTATTTTTCTAGGCAAGATGTGTCCAATGACTTTGAAATTAATATTGAAGTTTACAGCTTGGTAAGCAGTCATTGGTTCCTAAAATAACCAGTAGTCTATTATTTTCCAAGATTTTGAGATTTTAAACTACTCATGCTTTGGGTTTGTGCATAGGTACAAAAGAAAGATCCCTTAGGCCCTGATAAGAAGAAAAAAACATCCAAGTCCAAGGTGAGAATGAAAGAAACCCAGTAAAATATTATAATCAGAAAATAATAGATGTCGTTATATAAGTTTTAATTTATGTATAATTTTTAATGATTATAAAGTTTTTAGATCATTTTTACATGCCAGGTTTCTGATTCTTTCATTTAATACATAAGAGTGCTGAACATAAACGTATACTGGGTGGTCATGGTCCTGAGTAGAAGTTCTTGATATCCTCAGGCTAGATAATTGTATTTTCTCTGCACTGACTTTGACAGCTAGGTTTTCTAGGCTGACACTTTTCCTCAAGGCTTTCCTATGCGCTCTCTCTAAGTCCTCTGGAGTACCTAAGAATGATGAGGTAATCATTGTGCAGGCGTCAGGAATAGAGCCTCCAGCTTGGCTTCCAGCCTTCCCAGTCTTTGCTCTTTTGTCTTCACTCTCAGTGTTCATTTATTAAAATGTTTTTCTTAGCTTTAACAAAAACAGGAATGAGCAGTATGGGTTAAGCCTTAATAAAGGACTTAAGTATATTATATTCATTTTTAAGATTTATTTTATATGTGGGAGTATCTCAAGGTTGACTTTGAGCTCTGAAATCATAATGTTTAATAGGAAATCTACTAAGCTATGTTTTCTTCTAGGCTATTACTCCAAAGCGACTCCTCACATCTATAACCACGGTAAGTAGAGCTTTAAAAAAAAAAAAGTTGAGCTTCCATGAGAAATCTTCAGCTTGTACATAACACTGTAAATTGGTTAACCATTTCTAAACTCTTAGCACTGTGGAAATCTTTAAAATATAGTAACGGGGCAGGAGTGGGGAGAGTTCCTGATATTAATGTAGGAAAAAATGTTTTCTAGTAACACTTATATTCTTTTTTCACATCTCTTTTAGAAAAGCAACCTTCAATCGTCAGGTGAGTTCATTTTGAACTACTTAAAACTCTAGAATAAGAAAAATAACTAAGCAATTGTATATTTATGTAGATAGACCCTCTTGATTTATGAGTGCTTGCCTTTGCCTTAGCCTTCCACCACTTGTCTGTCACTTTATCGTACTCTGGTGGCTTATGTGTTGCTATGATGCTGGAAACTATGCCACTGATATTTCAGATACCAGCAGGGTCACCCATGGTGGACAGGTTTCAGTGGAGCTTCCAGACTAAGACAAACTAGGAAGAAGGACGTAGCGATCTATTTCTTAAAAAACTGGCCAGTGAAAACTTGATGAATAACAGTGGAACATTATCTGATATAGTGCCGGAAGGTGAGCCCCTCAGATTGGAAGGCACTCAAAATATGATTGGGGAAGAGCTGCCTCCTCAAAGTAGAGTCAACCTTAATGATGTGGATGGAATCAAGCTTTCAAGACGTTCATTTGCTGATGTGGCACGACTCAAAATGAGAAACAGCTGCAACACATCCGTTAATAGTCAGAACATAAAAAAAAAAAATTTTTTTTTTTTTTTAGAACATAGAATGTACAAAATACGAATCTAGGAAAATTGGAAGTTGTCAAAAAATGAAAATGGAACGCTTGAAGATAGATATCCAAGGCATTTGTGAGCTGAAATGGACTGGTATTGGCCATTTTGAATTGGACAATCATGTAGTTTATTATTCCAAGAATGACAAATTGAAGAGCAACAGCACAGCAGTCATTGTCAAAAAGAACGTTTTAAGATCTATTATGAAGTACAGCGCTGTCAGTGATAGGATAATATCCATACGCCTGTAAGGAAGATCAGTTAATATGACTATTATTCATATTTACACACCAATCACTAATGGTGAAAATGAAGAAATTAAAGATTTTTTTTACCAACTCCTGCAGTCTGAAATTGATCAAGTATGCAATTGAGATGCATTAAAAATTACTGATGATTGAAATGCAAAAGTTGGAAACAAAGAAGAAGGATCGGTAGTTGGAAAATATAGCCTTGGTGATAGAAACGACGCCAGAGATCGTATGATAGAATTTTGCATGATAGAATTTTTCAAGACCAACGACTTCTTCTTTGCGAATACCTTTACTCAACAACATAAGCGGTGACTATACATGTGGGCCTTACGGGATGGAATGCAAAGGATCCAATTGACTGCATCTGTGGAAAGAGACAATGGCTTTTGGCCTCTTCTCCATAGCACAAGAGAGTAGATCAGCAGAACTGTTTAGAGAGTCTCTGCTACTAGTTATGTCATCCTCTACTAGCAATGAAGTCTTTTCCAAAACTCTTATGAGAAAATTGCTTTTTATGTCCACGTTTTTAGGTTCTGTATTCTTTAAAAACACATCCATCACAAAAGTTAGGAGTGCCTGTACCTCACTTAAGTTAAATACTTTACAGTTTTCTCTCATTCAAAATATGTTGATGTTTTCTTTGACTTTTGTCCCATATTTAAAGACAGGAAAATGAGGCGATTTTCTATATGGCAATTTAATTTCTCTCTTTTGGGGCAGGAGAGAAGAACTGGTTATTTATATTTATGAAAGTTGCTCTGAACTACATTTCATTTCTTTTTTCTTTACAGTTATGGCTAGTCCAGGTGGTCTCAATGCTGTACGCACCAGCAACTTTGCCCTTGTTGGGTCTCACAGGCTGTCATTATCTTCATTAGGAAACACTAAGTTTGCCCTGGACAAGGTAATCCAACTTTATTTATAAGGGTATGGTGTTATTTTATTTTTTTTTAGTTTTAGAAAAATAAAACCAATGGGAATGCCACAGTGCTTTCAAGTATTTGAATCTTTGACTGAAAGTGTGTATCCTTTGAATTGTACATTTTAACTAGGCATGATGTTGGAAGTGTTTCTCCCTTGTATCTTCATAATTAAATTTTGAAGGTACTGGGTGCTGGCTTACTTTCTAAGTGTTACTTCTGACTAAAAAAGTATTACTTCTTGGATTTAGATGTTAAGTTCACAGTTTTAAAACATAATTTCTTGCCCATTTGAATCGATATTGTGAATGAGCAATATATTATGGATTTAGTTTTGGCAAGATAGGGAAACCTAGCTTTAATCTTTTAGAAGAGTAGGTATGAATCGAAGGCAATTCCTTCCCATATTCCTCCCACCAAAATGAAAGCTTTAACATTCAGATGTGTGATGTATCACTCTTTAGTGCTTTTTCACCATAATGTGATGTAACTAAACTTTCAGATAGCTAACAAGACCATTTTAAGGAGTGACAGAACTAGAGGCAAACTTTATTCTCCTGGGTTGGCACCTGCTGTGTAGTACGATCTTATTTTAAAACATCGTAGGAGATTTCTGTTGTCAGAATGTAAGGGGCACAGAAGTAAAGAAATTAAGAGGCTTGGTTTCTAGTTTTCACCCTATTAGGCATTTACTCTTTACCTTTGAGCAAAGTCACTTCATTTTTCTGGAGTCTTGTTTTCCCAGTGTAGAATATTAGATTAGATGAAGACGATCTAACTTTAAAATTCTATGAAACATGTTTCTTTTAGTTGACTGACAAAAGCAGACTGACTGTACTTGAAGTTTCCATTACTGTAAATGCATAAACGTATTATAACATGATAATTTTTTTAACTCCATGTAGCTATTTAGTGATTCAGTTAGTTTAACAGTAGAGTGATCTTGGGTCTTTTTTTTTTCTCTTTGTCTTTTATTTTGTTTGTTTTAGATAAATTGTGATGTAAAAGAGCGAGAGCTACTGGGCTATTTGTTCCAGGAAAAGGTTGCTATATTTTCTTTGCTTGATACTAATGAGCTTAAAAATAATCATTAATTTTTGGCCTACCTATACTTGTTTTACTAACCACTCTCATGTGTTCTTGGTTATTTTAAATAACTAAGGACATTATTCTTTCTTTAGACTCTTGGAGATGGGCCTCTTTTTTCTCCCCTCTAATACTTCTTTAAAACTTTCTTTGAAAAGATTTCTACTTTTTCCATGCATGTCTGGTGTTTGGGTTTCTCTCCTATATTGTTCTTTCCCTGTTTGATTTTTTAAAGATTTTATAGTCATTTCTCTAAGTGCTTGGCTGCTAACTGAAAGGTTAGCAGTTCAAATCCACCAGCTGTTCTGAAGAAGGAAGATGTGGTGGTCCGCTCCCATAAAGATTACAACCTTGGGAACCCTGTGGGACAGTTCTACTTTGTCCTATAGGATTGCTATGAGTCGGAATTGACTCCGACAGCAATGGGTTTGGTTTTTTTTTTTTTTTTTTGAGAGTATCAAATTAGTAATTGTGTTTAAAACTAAATATTATTCAATGTTTTTGGCCCTCCTGTATGTTGAAAGGTGAGGAACGCTGGTGGCATCATGGTTAAGTGCTCGCCTGCTACCTGAAAGATTGGTGGTTCGAACTCATGAGCTGTACTGCAGGAGAAAGATGCGGCAGTCGTCTTCCGTAAAGATTACGGCCTTGGAAACCCTATGGGGCAGTTTTCCTTTGTCTTATAGGGTCACTATGAGTCAAAACTGACTCGAGGACAATGGAATATATTGAAAGAGCAATTAGTGATATTTTAAATAAAAGCAGAATACTCTTATGGTCTGCAGGGGCTAGTAGGTGTGTTGCTATATAGATGATGCTTTATTTATTACCTTTGAAATTAAAATACGTTTGACACTAGAGCTGTACTGAATATTATCTTACATATTTTAGAAGACTTTTTTGTAGAACTTAAAAAATTTTTTTTCTGTTGTAAAATATATATAACAAAACATTTGCTATTTTAGCATTTTTTTTATATGTTCTGTTTTGGAACTTTTAATATCCCTGCGAAGGTCAATTACAAACATTCTGAGGGTATGCAGAAACGCTAATTAACAAAATACAGGATGTTGTTTTTAAAGTTTTATTTTAATTTATTAAAATAAGATTTGCCATTTAAATAAACATAAAAACTTGGGTGAATTGTATTCCTTAGTGTTGTCACATAATTAATCCTACATATGTAAAAGATTTCATGAATCTCTAAAATGAAAGATTTCAATGACAGCCTTTTCACACCTCGACATGTGTTACTGCCAAATGTCATTAATGCACGAAATAGTTGGGTAGTAGATTTTTTACTGTTGTCGTAAATGGGAAATGTCGAATAACGAGGTAGTCGATAAATGAGGAGTAGGTGGACACCAGTTCATGTACCTTAAACAGTAAGAACCTTGCAACAGTATAATTCCATTTACCCACCCCATTATATATATTTCTTTTGTTGTGGTAAAATACATATAACATAAATTTGCCATTTTAACTATTTTTAAGTGTATTGTTCAATGGCATTAGTTATATTCACAATGTTTGAACTCATAGATCAGTGGGCTAGATGTCCAAATTTAGGATATGGCTCTAGGGGGAGGTCCTGTTTTTGGTCTATTTCAGCTTCTAGTAGCTGGCAATCTTTGGAGTTCCTGGGCTTGTAGATTTATCTACTTCCATCAGATGAAATCTGTCAGTCTGTCTTTCCCCTGTGTGTGCCTGCATCTGTGTCTAATTTGCTCTTTTTATAATTCCTAAGTGATTAGGGTTGGAACATACCTTTCATCCATAGGAACTCATTAACATAACAATGAAAACCCTATTTCCAAATGGGATTACATCCACATGTACAGGGGTGCTAGGATTCCAACACATTTTGGGGTGGCACAATTCAATGTATAACATCGCCCCAAACAGAAATTCAGTATCCACAAAGCAGTAGCTCTCCATCCCCGGTGGTCCCCCCACCCCTGCCCTCCTCTCTCCACCCCTGGTAATCCTGTAAATGGGATCATACAATATTTGTCCTTTGTTTCTGACTTATTTCACTCAGCAAAATGTTTTCGGGGCTCATCCATGGTGGAGCATTTATCAGAACTTCATTTCTCTTTATGACTGAATAATATTCCATTGCATGTACATACCACATTTTGTTTATCCATTCTTCTGCTGATGCTTTGTGGATTGTTTCCACTTTTAGCTCATTGTGAATAGTGCCGCAGTGAACATTGGTGGACAAGAATCTATTTGAGTCTCAGCTGTCAGTTCTTTTGGCTATATACCCAGGATTGGAATCGTTGGAAGGAGCCCTGGTGGTGCAGTGGTTAAAGCGCTCAGCCGCTAACCAAAAGGGAGAAAGATGTAGCAGTCCGCTTCCATAAAGATTTACAGCCTTGGAAACCCTATGGGACAGTATGGGACTTTGTCCTATAGGGTTGCTATGAGTTGGAATTGACCCTACGGCAGTGGTTTTAGAGTGGGTTGGAGTTGTGGGTAAACATATTATTTCATTAATAAGAATCAGCACAAAGCTGGTTCCTATGAAGCGGAGGTTAAACCTGTATCCGATTTCCAACTTCTCCAAGCTGCCTTACCATTCCATCATCTCTGACTTCGACCACTCTGCCTCCCCTCAGCTTTCTTCTCTCTCTGTTGGGCTTCAGTTATTTGCATCAACATCTCACAGAACTCGAAACTAATAACTGACCAATCCCCTTGTTGAACTAAAGTGACCAATCCCCTCCCCGACTGCCCCTGGCTCCATCTATTTGCATAATAACTGCCATTTTCTGCCAGTAGGGACCGGCTTCTTCCCTTGGTTAAAGCAAAATGTTTCTCCAAAGAACTAGCAACTGTAACAAGGCCAACTGTAACAGCTCCTCAGGGTTTAGGGGAAAAATCCCCCAAGCTGGTTTTTTGCTAATTTGTTTTTCCCATAGAACCCAGGCAAAACGCAGTATAAAGGGACTCATTTCACCGCACTGGGTTATATGGTATTTCTATGTTTTTTGAGTAACCACCAAACTTTTCCATAGCACCATTCATTCCCACCAACAATGCACGAGGATTATGATTTCCCCACATCCTCATCAACACTTCTTATTTCCCCTGTTTTTGATAATGGCTGTCCTAGTGGGTATAAGTCGTATCTTACTGTGGTTTTGATTTGGATTTCCCAGATGACTAATGATCTACCACATTGTATTTTACTTCTTACCCTTGTTTTAAACTCCATAATTCACTGTTATTTTTTCTTTGATTTTTTAGAAGAATTATCTTTTATATTTACCACTTCTGGTATTGTTAATTCCTTCCTGCAGATTCAGGCTTTCATCTGGAATAATTCCCTTTTCAGGAAGAATTAATATTTCTTATAATAAAGGTCTGCTTCAGTGGATTCTCTAGCTTTCATTTGTCTGAAATGTCTTTATATTGCCTTCATTTCTGAAGGGTATTTTCAGTGGGTGTAGGCTGCTAGATTGGCAGTTTTTTTTTTCCTTTTACCGCTTTAAAAATGTCATTGTTTTCTGGCTTCTACTTTTTCTGATGAGAAGTCAGCCATCATTTTTATCTTTTCTGCTTTTAAGATTTTATTTTTCTTTGTTAGTAGATTGACTCTGATATGCCTGGGTATGGTTTTCTTTGTATTTATTTTTTTGGTTTCATTGATCTTTTTAGATCTGTAGTTGATGTGTTCTATCAGTTTTTGTCAAATTCTCAGCCATTATCTCTTCAAATATTTCTTCTGCTGTGTTCTTTCTTCCTTCTGTGACTCTAGTTAAATGTATTTAAGCCATTGGCTATTTTCCTACAGTTCTTTGACACTCATTTTTCTTTTTGTTCTTTGGTCTTCATTTTGGATCATTTCTGTTATCCCGTCTTCAGGTTCACTCATCTTTTCTTCTGATATTGCCCAGTCTGCTGTTAAGCCCCTTCTATGAATTTTTTAATTCAGATTTTTTTTTTAGTCCTAGACATATGTGTCTTTTTTTAGAGATTCCATTTCTTTGCTGAAATTGTCCATATTTTTGCCCATGTTTTCTTCCAAATTGTTTAACATATTTATGAATGACTTTGTCTGCTAATGATATCTATGGATTTGCTAATTGACTGATTTTTTTCCTTTCACTTAAAGGTCACATTCTGGTAATTCTTTTTATTGTTGGCCAGATATTACATATAAAAGACTAGTTGAGACTGAAGTAGGTAATAACTTGCTCTTTTGCCTTCAAATAGCTTGGATTGGGACTGATCTCTTTACTATAATCAGAAGTTAAGCTGAAATAGACCGGGGTTCTCCCTTTAGATGGTTTTGTATCAACTCTGGTTTTGAATGTATTAAAAGTGAGGCCAGACCCTACCTTTCATGAGGACGTTGAGATTTTAACACTGTAAGGCTTTAAGTTTTCTCTCTACTTTCTAGACTGCTTTTGCCTTCTGGCACTACAACTTACTCAGCAACCGTTCCTGAGGGCAGAATTGGCAGATAGATGCTCACTTACCTCAACAGCCCGTTAAAGCTCCACCATTAAAGGTTTAGTCAGTTTCCCCTTGTCCCTTGTCATTTGCTTATGGCCAGCTTGCTCCTCTGTCTGCCCATGCCCCCTGAGAAGAAAGTGGCCCCTGGTTTGGCTCATCGAGGAAGGGCACATTCCTTACTGGAATTTGGTCCACTTAATATTTTTGCTTGCACTGCTCTTTGATGATATTGAAAGAAAATAAGATTTTTTACTGTGTTTTCCTGTTGTTACGGTAGGAATGAGGTCCTTTGTGACCTTTCACATTCTAACCGTAAGTGGAATTCCTTTCCCTGTATCTTAACTTGCGCATTGGGATAAGCTTAGTGGAGAAAATTTAGGTGTACTTTTCTGTGTGTATGTTTCTTATAACTAAGGATGTCAGCCATGGTTGGGAGTGAAAAGTTATCACATCATGACAGTATTGGGATCTGCTCTGAAATCAAGCCATTCCAGACTTTCCTCATATTGAAATCAAAGAGTTCTTCCTAAGGTAGATAGATTGCAACATTGGCTTTCACTGCTAGGGTCTAGATTAGCATCTTTCTACCCTCTCTCTACTGCAGGCTTGTGTTGGGTGTGGGTCCTTAATATTGGAAATTCGCCTGGGAATAAAATGGCGCAAATATTCAATGAAAACTGTCATCATGAAATGCACATTATGCCCCAAATCAAAAACAAACCCTTTGCCATTGAGTTGATTCTGACTCATAACGACCCTAAAGGACAGAGTAGAACTGCCCCATAGGGTTTCCAAGGAGTGGCTGGTGATTCAAACTGCCTACCTTTTCGTTAGCTGCCAAGCTCTTGTCCACTTCACCACCAAGGCCCCATATACATTTTAAGACCAAATTTATTTTTGTTTTTATATAGCATGCTAGATAATTATTGCTCAGATAATGTTTTGTTGCCTCGTTTTTGTTATTAGGTGCCATTGAGTCAGTTCCGACTCATAGCGAACCTGTATACGACAGAATGAAACACTGCTGGGTCCTGCACCATCCTCACAATCATTTTTATGCTTAATCCCATTGCTGTAGCCACAGTGTCAGTCCATCTCATTGAGTCTTCCTCTTTTTCACTGACCTTCTGCTTTACCAAGTGTGATGTTCTTCTCCAGGGACTGATCCCTCCTACTAACATGTTCAAAGTATGTGAGATGTAGTCTCGCTAGCCTTACTTCTAAGAAGCATTCTGGTTTTACTTTTTCCAAGACAGATTTGTTCTTTCTTTTGACAGTTCATGATATATTCAATATTCTTCACCAATACCGCAATTCAAAGGCGTCAGTTCTCCTTCTGTCTTCCTTATTCATTGTCCAGCTTTCACATGCATAGAAGGCAATTGAAAACACCATGGCTTGGGTCAGGTGCACCTTAGTCTTCAAGGTGACATCTTTGCTTTTTAACACTTCAAATAAGCCTTTTGTAGTAGATTTGCCCAGTGCAATGTGTCTTTTGATTTCTTTACTGCTGCTTCCATGGGTGTTGGTTGTGGATCCAAGTAAAATGAAATCCTTGACAACTTCAAACATTTCTCCATTTATCATGATGTTGCTTATTGGTCCAGTTGTGAGGATTCTTGTCTTCTTTATGTTGAGTTGTTATGCATACCGAAGGCTATGGTCTTTGATCTTTATCAGTAAGTACGTCAAGTCCTTTTCACTTTCAGTAAGGAAGGTTGTGTCATCTGCATAACTCCAGTTGTTAGTGAGTCTTCCTCCAATCCTGATGCCCCATTCTTGATATAGTCCAGCTTCTCAGATTTTTTCTCAGCATACAGATTGAATAAGTATGGTGAAAGGATAGAGCCCTGACACACACCTTTGTTGTCTTAGGGTAAGATTATATGTATGTGTGTGCATGTATATATATAGACATAACCACAACAGTGGACTCAGACATACCAACGATCATGAAGATGACACAGGACTGGGCAACATTTTGTTCTGTGATGTATAAGGTTGCCATGAATTGGAGCTGCCCTTGATGGCAACTAACAACATACATATATATATATGTTGCTATGAATGCTTTCTCAAATATTTAGGCTCCTATCCTTTTTTTTTTTAATTGCAATAAAAATGTGCAGTGAGAACTGATCTGTAGAGACAGAAAGCAGATCCCTGGTTGCTTAGGAATGGAAGGAGAGAGGATTACAAAGGGGCAGGAGGAAACTTGGGGATGATGGAAGTGTTCATTATTATGATTGTGGTCATGGTTTTATAGGTTACACATATGTCAAAACTCATCAAACAGTATACTTTAAATATATGTGGTTTATTATACACTCAGTAAAATTGTAAAAAAATTATATTCAGTGAAATTCTACTTCAAGTGTAGAATTCAGTGACTTTTTGACAAATGTATATACTTGTATAACCAACACCCAGTCAAGATATACATTTCCATCACTCCCAACCCCCATAGTCACCATTGTTTCTGATTTCTCTCACCATTGATTAGTTTTGCCTATTTTTGAACTTCATTTAAATGGAATCATAGGATATATACTCTTTTTTTTTTAAATTGTGTCTTCGGTGAAGTTTTACGTGGCAGTTTAGGTTTCTGTTCAACAATTTGTACATAAGTTGTTCGGTGACACTGTTTACATTCTTTACAGTATGTGAACATTCTCATTATTTCCACTCTGGTTGTTCTGTTTCCGTTAACCTAGTTTCCCAGCCCCCACATTCTCATCTTTGTTTTAAAGTAATCGTTGACCGTTTGGTCTCATATAGATGATTTTTTAAAGGAGCACAGTACTTATAGGTGATATTCATTATTTTTTAAGCCAATTTGTTATTTAACTACAAGGTGGCCTCAGGGGTTAGTTTCAGTTCGGGGTTTAAAGAGTATCTCAGGGCAATAGTCTGGGAGAATATATATTCTTTTGAGGCTAGCTTTTTTGCTCAACATGATCTTTCTGAGATTCATCCAAATTGTTGTATGTGTTAATAATTCATCATTTTTTATTGCCAAATACTATTATATGAATATGCCAGTTGGTTCGTCCATTCTGCTGTTGAGTAATATTGCATTGTATAAATATATCAGTTGGTATATTCTCCTACTGATGGAGAATGGATACATCTCTACAGATACAACAGGGACTTCACTTGTGGATGGAGAATGGGTGAACAAGTATATTCTCTTCTTAAATCTGTGTTTTCTCTCTCACTTTAATTTGAACTTAGGACTTCTGTTTTGTCAAAGTCTACCTTGAATGAATTTATTCTTCAAAAGCATTTCTTGCTAAGGAGCCACTGTTTTTTTGGCCACCTGTTCTATATTCCCCCCCAAAATTCCAGCTTTAGAAAATGCTGTGTTTTCAAGGCGTATATGCTCAATTAACGGTTTACACATGTTTTATCAGGAGAGTCATGCTTTGAAACTGTTCTGCAAATAATTTACCCTCTTTCTTCACAGGTACCCTTTTTATCTCCTTTGGAAGGCCATATTTATTTAAAAATAAAGTGCCGAGTAAATTCAAGTGTTGAAGAAAGAGGCTTTCTAGTAAGTAAGATCACTTATTCTTTATTTTCTTCTTTTATTTCATAAGTCTGAAATACAGCCTTGGTTTCCTATAGGAATAAAGTCTATGTGATTAATTGATAAATGGATTCAGTGATTTGTACCATGCCAATATAGGCCAATCACTGTGCAGGTGTTGGGAACATAATAGGCCAGAAAACATAAATCCTCCACTCAGAGAGCTTTTAGTTTAGTAGGGAAAAACACAAGTGAATAGGAAAGTATAACATAGGGTCTATGTGTGTAAACTGATGCAATACCAAGTCTTAAATGTGGTTGGGGAGTGTTATAGGAGGCTACTGGAAGAAGTAAAAGGAGCCTGGTGGTACAGTGGTTAAGTGCTCAGCTGCTTACCGAAAGGTCAGCAGTTGGAGCCTACCAGCAACTCCATGGGAGAAAGATGTGGTAGTCAGCTTCTGTGAAGATTACAGCCTTGGAAACCCTATATGGCAATTCTGTTCTGTCCTCTAGGTTCCCTATGAGTGGTAATCAACTTGACAGCAGTAGGTATGGAAGAAGTAACTTCACCCTGGCTAACTTATTCAGTTATCAGTTTAGGTTAAAAAACAAAAAACCCACTGCCATGGAGTCGATTCCAACTCATAGTGACCCAGTTTACGTTAACAGGGGAAAGGGGAGGATAAAAGGGATGAAGTGTTCCAGATAAAGGGTAGAGCTTGTACAGTGGCCTGAAGGGCCCTTCTTCCCTTTGTCCCTCTTCCAAAGAAAAACGGAAGATGAAACTTTTAGATAATGGCAAGTGTTTCAGGAAAACTAGAGCTTAGAGAGGAGCCCTACTGGTGCAGTGGCTAAGAGCTTGGCTGCTAACCAAAAGGTTGGCACTTTGAATTCACTCCATGGAAACCCTGTGGGGCAGTTCTACTCTGTCTTATAGGGTTACTATGAGTCGAAATGGACTTGATGGCAACGAGTTTGGTTTTTTTGGTTAGAGCTTGGAGAAGAAGGAACCCTGGTGGTGCAGTGGTTAAAGTCCTTAGCTGCTAATTGAAAGATTACTGATTGGAACCCATCAGCCACTCCATAGGAGAAAGATGTGGCAGTCTCCTCATGTAAGGATTACAGCCTTGGAATCCCCTTGGGACAGTTCTGGTCTGTCCTGTTGGGTTGCTATGAGCTGAAATCGACTCAATGGCAACGGGTTTGGTTTTTGGTCTAGAGCTTAGAGTTGGAGGTAGGAGGCAATGAACAGAGTGATTAGGGAGGAGAGTGAGGTTAGGGGAACTGGAGCTAAGTATTAAAAGGCTTTTTAAAGAATTTGGACTTTATCTTGAAGGCTGTAGGTTGCTCTGACAGGGTTTTAAGCAGGGGAATGACATGATCAGATTTGAGGTTTAGAAACATCATTCTGCCTGACATGTGGAAAGCGGCTATGAGAGTGGCAGCCCTGAAGAGACAAGTTAGGAGACTGTGTGTTCCTCCAGGTGAGAGATGATGGGGGTAGCAGTGGGGATGGAGAGAACGACCCATTGTGGAGAGATAAAGAAGGACGAAAGGCAGACCCCAGTGATTTGGCTCTGTTGTTTTGGTTGCCATCGTGTCATTTCTGACTCATGGCGACCCCATTCCTGCAGAGTAGAACTGCTTGATAGGGTTTTCAAGCCTGTGATGTTTCAGAAGTAAATAGCTAGGCCTGTCTTCCGAGGCGCCTCTGAGTGGGTTCAAACCACCAACCTATTGGCTAGCAGTCAAGCGCCACTCAGAGACTCCAGGAAAATACAAGTCCTTTCAACACTTCACAGACTAGATTATGTAGCTCTGAATTAAGAAGCATGTTCTATCATTTCGCATTCTTTGATAATCCATTGGCTCTAGAGGGTGGAAAAGCAGAAGTCAGGATGAAGCCCAGATCCCTACCCTGCACAGTGTTCTAGGTGGCAGGGATGCTATTGAGACAAGGGACCTTGGGGGAGGAACAGATGTGCAGCTTGGGGTGGGAAATGTTTTTTGTTTAAACATTTTATTGGGAAAAGTTTAAATATGCACAATATTAATTAATTTTACTTTGCATACCCATAAACCCACCAACTAGCTTTTACTGTTAATATTTTTCACATTACTTGCTTTAGCACATATCTACTATCTAGCCATCCTTCTATTTCTTAATCTAGCTCATTTCTGGGGGAAGAATTTCAAAGTATATTGTAGATATCAGTGGACTTTCCCCTAAATATTTCAGCATTCATACCACTAACTAGAGTTCAATATTTGTTTATAGTTTTTAATTTGAGGTAAAATTTATATACAATGAAATACATAAATCGTAAGTATAACTTCCCTGAGTTTTGACAAATGCATATACTTGTGCAACCCAGATTCCTATTAACATATACAACATCACCCCAGAAAGTTCCCTCATGCCTCTTGCCAGTCAATCCCTGCTGGAGGTTGGAAGTTTTAATGAGTTAAGTTTTAAACAATTTCAGTTTTGGATGCCTAGAGGCATGTTTCAAAAATGTGGGTTTGGAGCTCAAGATAGACATTTGAGTTGAGAGAAAGATTTGGGAGTCTGCAGTTTAGAAATAGTTATTGCAGCCTGGGGTGGGGAGGGTGGGTGAGTAAAGCAGAACCAAGAGGAACACTAACATTACAGGACAGATCTAGGAAGAAAAGCCCCCAAAGGAGACTAGAGGGAGGAGAATTTAGCATCATGGATGCTAAGGGAAGAAGAGTTTGAATGATGTATAAGTGATTGTTGGACTTACTTCCATGACGATCATTGGTGGCTTTGAAGCTAGATTGCAAATGGTTAGTTACAGTGTGAGTGGGAGATGAGAAATAAGTGTCAGCAACTCCCAGAAGGTTTGGTAAGGGAGAGGTGAAGAGAAGGACAGTGATGCTTGCAGAGGTATATAGGGTGAAAACAGGATTCTGTTCACATTTTACTAAGATGGGAGAGACTTGAGTGTCTTTAAAGGGTAACATGTGGCTTCTACTAGGGCTGAAGAGACTGTAAAGGTAGAAAATGGGGAGCTTTTGGCCATAAGAGTGGGAAGACCCAAGGTCATGGGATCGAGCTGATTCAGAGTTATGCATTATACATTTCCATTGTCAGAGGAGAAAAGTATGTATGTAGAGCACACAAAAGATTGTGGATGTGCTGTAACAAGTAAAGAGAATCTACTAGCTCGGGGTTTCTCTGTGAAACAAGAATTTGAATGCTATGAGGAATGTTAAAAATCAGTTTGCAGCTGCTGTCAAAGGGTGCAGACAGGAAGAGCTAGACTGTAAGGAAAGCCCACATAGACTAAACAAACAAACAAAACCTAAACCTGTTGCCATCAAGTTGATTCTAACTCATAGTGATCTTACAGAACAGAGCAGAACTGCCCCATAGGGTTTCCAAGGAACAGCTAGTGAATTTGAACTGCCAGCCTTTTGGTTAGCAGCCGTAGCTGTTAAGCACTGCACCACCAGGGTTTCCCCCTGTGGACTAAGAAAAAAAACTAGTAAACTGTAAATTGGACTTTGAAGGCTACTTACCACAGTAACGGTTAACAAAATTTTTTTCTTCCTTGTTAGCTTTTTTAAATCCAGCAGGTGGCACTAGATGTATTTGGAAAAACATTTTTAGAACTTTCTGACTTGAAAGCAGTGTTTACCAATTGACTTTTTCTTTTAATGTAAATATTTTTCTATTTTATTGTAGACATCCTTAGCAGCCGATTCACTCTCTTATGGTAGTTGATTCATTTGTATGTAATATCCGACCTATTTAATATCTGAGCTGGTCTCTTAACTAGCTTGTTAGATCTGTTCACGTTTACTCTGTAAACAGAAATGTAGTAAGAAAGAGCTTAGAACTTCCCGACATAATTTCTGTCCTCTGTCTAAACAATTCCTCTACCCTTAAAAAAAAAAACAAAGTAGTGAAAATGAAGCATGCGTGCATGCTCACACACGTCTGCATATCCACGTGTGCACTTTATAACCCTAAATATTTGCTGAAATAAACACAAGGCATTTTACTTATTCATTTTTGCACTAAAAAAAAAAAAAAAAAAAATTCTAGTGCATACTCATTTTTTTAAAATAATGAGATATAATGTAGAATATTTTCTAAATATGAAATTTATGTTTACTGGAAAATTGTTGACCTGTTGATGGGTTCTGGCAAAAATAACTTGTTATCAGGATTTATTATAATGCTTTGAAGATAGATGTAGTAATGGAAATTAAAGGTGCTCAGTTTAGTTGCCCTTCCTGATGTGCAGGGACAGCTGGGAGGAAGGAGACTTAATTAAAGAAGTGTGATGAATGATTCTGAAGTGGTGCTAGTCTAGCTTTGCCTGGACTGATGAGCAGCAGAAGGAAATCCCGGGTGTGCAGGCCGAAGATCTGACTTCCAGTTGTGCCTTGTGATTGTGTGCTGTCATTTAATTTCCCTGGGCCTCAGCTTCCTCGGCTATAAAAATGAGAAAGTTGTCCCTTTCTCATTCCTGTCTGATTGTAGTATGGTGTCATAACAACTCATGTTATTCTCACCCACTGAAATTTTCTTTGTCTGTTATCTTTATGGCGCCCTGGTAGCGCAGCAGTTAAGGGTTTGGCTGCTAACCAAAAGATCAGCAGTTCAAATCTACCAGGTGCTCCTTGGAAACCCTATGGGGCAGTTCTACTCTGTCTTGTAGGGTCACTATGAATAGGAATCAACTCAAAGGCAATGGGTTTGGTTTTTTGGTTTATTATCTCTGTGATGTAAAAGGCGAACATAACACAGGAGGGAGCCGGTGAGTCATTTGTACTAACATCGTTCTTGAGATCAAAAGAAAAAAATTTCTTTCTGTTTTGTTTGTGTGGCTGTGAGCAGTGTTGCCTAGAAATGGAGCAGCCATGCCTTGGGGAGGGATGAGGACAGTGTGAAGGGAGGAGAGGTGGGGCATAGAGGGAGTATGGCTGGAGTAAGGGCTAATACATTGGAGGCTTCAGTCTATTTTGGAAGCATTACTGCACACAAAGTAAGTTTCCTCCATGGCTAGAGATTGCACTCCTAATTCAAGCCACCTGTTTGGTAAAGTCACACAAATTAGTGAAATGAGAAGAGTGCGTATCGTACCATCACAGGGCAGGCATAAGGATGAGTTAATGTAAAAAATGTACTTAGATCGGTGTCTGGCACAGTGAGAATCTAGCAAGTATTCCTTTTTAAAAATTATTATTAGCTACCAAATAATCAGAAGGGTAAAGGTGAGATTTGAGGGGAGGAAAGCCTTAATGCATTCAGAAATCTAACGCATATATGCCTTATGATTACCAGGAGCCAGTAAAGTTTGGCCCAAACCTGTTTCTGTAAAGTTTCTTGGCACCCTGGCTCATTGTTTATGTGTAGTCTCTGGCTGTTTTAGTGCTGTTACAGTACAGTTAAGTAGTTGTGACAGTGTGTATGGCCCACAAAGCCTAAAATGTTTACTATTTGACCCTTTACGGAAAAAAATTGCCAATCCCTGACCTACATCGCTGTCACATTTTTTACCTTGTGTTCTTTAACAAGGAGCCCTGGTGGCACAATGGTTAAGCGCTTGGCTGCTAACTGAAAGGTTGGCATTTCGAACCTAGAGAAAGACCTGGTGATCTACCCCTGTAAGGATTAAAAACAAACAGCCTAGAAATCCCTATGGGGCAGTGCTACTCTGTCACGGGGCGTCACTGTGAGCCGAAATCGGCTTGTCGACACCCAACAACATGTTCTTTAACATAACAGTTCCTAAATGAATCCTCTTTTTAAAAATTAAAAGTGAGGACCTTTGTATACATTAGGGCTCTGTTATGACTTCAACTAAAAAATAACTGGCGGAAAAAAAACCCAGCTTCTAATTATACTACTTGTACTTCCATGGAAAAAATCCACATGTTATTAGTTACGCACTCCAGAGTTGTCCTTAGCCAACTCCACCGCTGCCCCTACCTCTGAAATATGACTTGCACACCTGGGCTGCGGGGAGTGGGCCTCAGAGTGTGCTAGACAACTCACCAGTGGATACGGAATTCTCAGGTTTCTCACGGTACTCGTCAAGGCCTATCATCACAACCCCACTCTTCTAACCCTCTGTTGTCCTCCTGAATAAGAATAAACTGTCAGTCTAATTTAACAAGCTGTCATTAGCTTTTTTTTTGTATGTAAGGTGTGATATTCTCATATCATCTAACTCTCATATCATTTTACATTTGAAGAACTTCTCTGTTATTTAAGGGGCATTTGGTTAGGAATACCATGCTTAAAAAAAAATTGAAGATTAGGTAAATATCTCTCTGGGTTTAATATCTGCAAGTTCTTAAAGGCGTTGTGCTTGTAGATGATTTTGAAAATCTAGGATAATGATTTTTCATTACTGTGGTAACATACGCATGATAAAAATTATACCATTAAATTTTAAGGTATGAAATATGCCAATTTTAGCATTTCATTGTTAAGACATGCTCATTAAGTTTCTAAAGTCAGTATTTCATTAACTTTCTAGACCATATTTGAAGACGTTAGTGGTTTTGGTGCCTGGCATCGACGATGGTGTATTCTTTCTGGAAACTGTATCTCTTATTGGACATATCCAGATGATGAGAAACGCAAGGTAATTTTAACAGGACTGGTCAGTGGTGGCAGCCCTGGTTCACTTTCATGTAGTGTTTCATCTAAGTGTTCCCCTACCCACCCAAATTTTCCCTTTGCATAAATACTTACAAAGCCTTAAAAATTTTCTTGTTGTGAGACCAGTCGTGTGTGTGTGTATGTGTGTGTGTGTGTTGTATATTTGTATGTATCAAATTTTATGTCCTAACCACTCCCTGGTGGTGCAATGCTTAAGTGCTTGGCTGTTAACCGAAAGTTTGATGGATCAAACCCACACAGCTGCTTTGTGGGAGAAGAGACCTGGCAGTCTGCCCCTGTAAAGATTACAACCTAGAACACCCTGTGAGGCAATTTGAACTGCCATGGGGTGCTATGAGTTGAAAATCAACTCTGTCACCTAACAACAACAACAGCCAGTCCCTGTGATTTCACTGTTATTGAAATACCTTAAGGCATGTATTTATCCTTTTTTTCTCCTGAAATGTTCTGTAATCTTTTTTAAATTGACATTTTCAATTATAAGCATGTTAAATTCAGTTTTATACTTTATTAGATAGCTGATTTACCTAAATCTGGGTTAAAAAATACAGGAATATATTGGTTTTGTTTCTAAAATTTGCTAATGGGATTTTGTATAGGTAATAGGATTAATTGTATCTCATTTTATAAGAATTTAATGTTATTGCCTAAGATAATTTATTATTCAAAAACTGGTAAATAAAAATAAGCAGAATGAAAAAGTAAAATCTCCCATGACAGAGATAAATATTTTAATTTTAAGACTTAATGGCTTTTTAATCTTATTTTGTACCAACTTAAATATTGCATAATACTTAGTGACTTAAATAGCCTTACATGTTTTCTACTATTAAATTTTTTAAATTTGTTTTTAAAGAGTCCAATAGGAAGGATAAATTTGGCAAATTGTACCAGTCATCAGATAGAACCAGCCAACAGAGAATTTTGTGCAAGACGCAACACTTTTGAGTTAATTACTGTCCGACCACAAAGAGAAGACGACCGAGAGACTCTTGTCAGTCAATGTAGAGATACACTCTGTGTCACCAAGTAAGTATTGAGCTGTACCTATTTCCACAACTAAGTAATTGATTGCTCACTGTTTTTAACACTGTAAGGAACATCAGCAGTGGCCCTTGTCTTTGAAGAAGGTACAGTGTTAGTGAGGGAACAACATGTACATCAATAAGAGAACGATAACTAAGTTAATATAGCTTAAAAAGGTATGATGTTCAGATTATTTATTAGCCAATCATGGTTTCTAATACTCAAGCCGTCGGCATTTTTAAGGCAGTTAGCTAATGAACTTTAGGTTAAATTTGATAATTTCATGTGTAGTCAAGAAGTCAAGCATTATTCAAAGAGACTTTGATCTCATCAATTTCACATTCTTCCATTCCAACAATGTTCTTAATCAAGTTTCTACAAAAACAACCCCATCTTCTCTAGAAATTTCTAAATTAAGGCTAGATGAGGCAGAATAAACTACTGGAAATGTCACTTCTTTTGTTAACCCTGAGCTTAAGCAGAGTAGAATTTGAGATGCAGACGCTTATTGTTAAGAGTGTAAGATAAGTTTTTTTGTTTGGATGTTCAAGAGAAGCTTAAAAACCAACTCCAGTATAGAAAATTGTGATTAGGGACAAAAGTTTGAATTTGTCAAAGTATCAGTTAGGCTGTTTCTGGGTATTCCGTTCAGGGAGGTGGGTAGAACTGGCTCCATCAGTTTCTGATGTGGAAATAGTAGAAAGCTACAGCCAAGGGACACTATACTATAATGGAACAAAGTTGCCCAGATCCTGCCAGTTTGTTTTAAAATAGCTAGGGTAGCATTCTGAACAAATTCTTTGGACGTTCTTGATGTCTAGATTACTTCCAGATTAATTAATTTTAACTCATCTACTCATTTTCTTCTGGGGCCTTCTATGTGTCAGTGGCATGAGACAGACAGGAGAGGCAAAATGGATTTACAGTTATTTTGTTTCTTATCTACCCTGCCCAGGGGTACAGTCAGCAAGAGAACCAGCTGAAGTGCAGTGCCCAGGAAGTTCCTGACCACGTGACCCATATTAGCCCCATGGAACATTACCCAGATTTCTCATATGACCTCATCTCTTACCTGCTACATAAACCCCCTCCCAGACTTCTCCTTAGACGTTCCCTCCTGTAGTGGGCGCTAGATCACATGTTGCTCTGCCTCTAATTACTCTGCATGTAAATTTTCTCTTTACAATATTATGGTAATTTGGGTGGGGCTCCTTTGCCCAAGCATTTAAGAGTGGCACATACTCAGTATAGTCCTGACTGAGTCCTCAACTTGCTGGTGGCTTTATACTTATTTTCCTCCTTTGATTATAAGAATAATCATTGCTCAGTTCTGCATTCTTTTTAGTTTTATTTCATCTGTTTCTCCACAGGGCCTTTTTGACCTATACCTTTACCTAAATTTAATGTATCTCATATTTATTTCTGCTAACTAGCCTTGCTATTGTTCTCTCCCTCAACAAAAAAGATTACTTTCCTGATCAATACTGCCTACTTCAAAATATTAGACTATACGCTGGGACTGGAAACGCTTCATCTCATGGGGAGGCACTGTTAGATAGTGGGACTTTGCAGTCAACAGACCTAGGTTTAAAATCCTGACTCATTGACTTATCAAATGTAAGCATGGCAAATTAGTGAACTTTTCTGGCTCTCTGAATTCTCCTGTATCAAAGGGCATAATAAACTCCACAGAGTGATAATAAAGATTAATGAGCGTAAAGCACTTAGCACAGTGTCTATCTAGCACATGGAAGTAAGCTCAGCAGATGGTCACTGTTATTATTGTGGACGTTGTATTCTCTTTACTTCTCTGTTTATCCATTGAGTAATAGGAGATGATAAACTCACCTGCTTATTCATGCCTATACCTTTTCTAGTAGTGCCAATGGGAAGAAATTATAACTATGCAGAATGAGTATAATATAAAAACCTTTTAACAGCTAGTTGTTCTCTAGAAGACTAGTGTGGCTTTGGAGTTAGGCAATTCTCCCTCTTCTCCCACCCCAACTGCTTAACCAACTAGTTATTCAACTTTCAGGCAAATATGCATACAAATATGCGTACGAAGAAGAGATAGCTGACGTAGATGGGGGTAGAGGAGCAAAGGGAGGAACGTAGGACAAAAATAATGAGAGGCGGTAAAAAATACTATTACCTGTAAAGCCTGGTAACGTCCATGCACCTGTGATTCCAGCTCTTGGGGAGCCTGAGATTGAAGGATATTGGGAGCTTCCAGCTTCAGGCCTGTGGTGTTCTTGCTAGGAGTTTGTCCACGCTCAGTGGGTGTCTCACACCATCACGTTGCTCAGGGCAGACTGCCTGGACAAAATAGTTACCATCTTCAGCGTGGAAACTCCACTGCTTATCCAATGTAATTAGTGTGGGTTATGATTCAGCTGACCAAACAGTGGAGAGTATTTTACATTATTGTACTTGGAGAAGCACCTCACTAGGTAGCTCTTGATTAACATCCATTAAAAAATGATACTGGTTTGTTCAGGCTTTTTTTTAGCAAGAGTGCACAGAGGTATGGAGTGGAGGAGAAGAATTCTGACCTTTTTTTTTTTTTCCTTATAGAAACTGGCTGTCTGCAGATACTAAAGAAGAGCGGGATCTCTGGATGCAAAAACTCAATCAAGTTCTTGTTGATATTCGCCTCTGGCAACCGGATGCTTGCTACAAACCTATTGGAAAGCCATGAACCGTGGAACATTGCTTCTGCCATACCATGTAGATAGAGGTTTTTTGCTCTATGTCGTACATGTATCTTAAGAAAACACACTTAAGAGCATCAGATTTGCTGATTGCATTCTGTGCTTTAAATACGGAAGGGTACGTGCCAATATTGACTACATATTCTGCAGTATTTATATCTTTTCTATGTAAACCTTCAACCTTTTCTGTCATTCATAAATGATTGGAAGTAAATTCATTATAGCTGATTTTGCTGAATCTAAATTTAAAAGCCTCACTTTCCTAGAAATTTAATTAGTTATTCTTGACAAAAAAAAAAAAAAAAATTTTTTAAGTAAGATATTTTGAGTTGCCTTCTTGGAAATATGGGTTCTGGAATAGGCCTTCCAGAGTTGGAGACAGAAACCTCAGACTTCTGTGATCACTTCTAGGCTCTGTACTGTTTTTTCCTGAAGGTTATGATCATTTACTGATCATGATGTCTTGTTACTAGAGTATTAAGAGACTTTACGCAAACATTTTAGTAATGGAGGTAAGAATCTTTTCAAATAGTAAATGTATATTAGTTTAAAGCTTGAACTAGCCTTCATACAAACATAGGGGATATTGCGTGAGATTTGTGGTTAAATATTCTATAGAGAAGAGTTAATAAATAATCACATGGTTTACATACACTCAGTTACTATATATGCAGTGTGATACACATTTTCATAAAATTTAAGCTTTTTTAAATAACTATTTTTGCTATATAGCTTACAACGTTCTCAAATATATTTGGCATATTTGTTCTTTCTGCTCTTGTAACAAGAACAAATGTAAATTGAAGACTCTTTATATATATATAAAAAAAAAGTAAACTTCTACCAAGCTGCTATGGACTAATACTTTGCTTGCCAAAGTTCTTGTCTTTTTTTTTTTTTCATGTTCACATACGACGGTGTCTAGAAACCTATTTGAAATCATTTGAAAAGCAATTAAGTCATATATTACCTTTAAAAGCCTAAAATACCTGTCTTTTTATATAAAATATCGTAAAGCATGGTCTCAACTTTTAAATACACTTTTAATTTTCTTTTCTGACTTACTAAAGTTATCGATGACCTCGTTTATAAACACTAAATTCTGTCAGCACCTGTCATTTTTTATCTATTCAAATGTGTTTTTTCTTATATGTATTATAAAAATATATTTTATGACCTTTTACCCAAATAAATACTTGTGAATGGCTTAAGGAATCTATTATTTAAGAAATGCTGTTTAAATGTGTAGTTGGCTGCTCTGCATCACTAGCCCCGCGGGCTTCTTGGGGGTGGTCTGACAGCATCTCATTTATCTTTTTATCTCTAGCTTATTGTGTGTTCTGGGACCACTGGTGAATGAGTAAGCAGAAGAAATAATCCATTTCTAGGCATTTCAACCGAATATGATAATTGCATGTGTATTTGAGGAGGCGGAGAATGATTCCAGAGTGTTTTGCCAGAGACTGAGTGGAATGGCTTTGAGGGGACTGATTAGAGGTTCCCTTTTATCTATATTGGCTTTATCTATATAGAGTTCCTGGGTGGTGAAGACACTTGGCTGCTATCTGAAAGGCTGGAGATTCAAGTTCACCCAGAGGTGTCTTGGAAGAAAGGCCTGGCAATCTCTTCTGACAAATCAGTCACTGAAAACCCTATGGAGCATAATCCTGCTCTGACGCACATGGGATCGCCATGAGTCAGTCAACTCAGTGACAACTGGTTGGTTTATTTATGTATAGATTTGTATTTATTTTTGAATAGGTATTACATATCATGGTACAAGATTTAAAAGGCACAAAGAAGTTAATCTGAAAAGCAAGTTGTCTTCCCTTTCACTCAACTACTTGTTTCCCACCCAAGAGACAACCACTTCTTTTTTTAAATTGTACTTTAGATGAAGGTTTACAGAACAAACGAGTTTCTCATTAAACAGTTAGGAGTATGACATTGGTTAACAACCCCATGACGTGTGAACACTCCCTTCTCGAACTTGAGTTCCCCATTACCAGCTTTCCTGTCCCCTCCTGCCTTCTAGTCCTTGCCTCTGGGCAGTTGTGCCCCTTTATTCTCGTTTTATGGGCCTGTCCAATCTTTGGCTGAAGGGTGAACCTTGGGAGTGGCTTCATTACTGAGCTAAAAGAGGGTCAGGGGGCCATACTCTTGGGGTTTCTCCAGTTTGTCAGGCCAATAAGTCTGGTCTTTTTTTGTGAGTTAGAATTTCTATATTTTTCTCTACCTCTGTCCGGGACCCTCTATTGTGATCCCTGTCAGAGCAGTCAGTGGTGGTAGCTGGGCACCATCTGGCCGTACTGAACTCAGTCTGGTGGAGGCCATGGTAGATGTGGTCCATTAGTCCTTTGGACTAATCTTTCCCTCCTATGTTTAGTTTTCTTCATTCTTCCTTGCTTCCAAAGGGGTGAGACTAGTGAAGTATCTTAGATTACCGCTTACAGGCTTTTAAGACCCCAGACGCTACTCACCAAAGTAGGATGTAGAACATTTTCTTTATAAACTATATTATCCCAGTTGACCTAGATGTTTCCTGAGACCATGGTTCCGACAGGCCTCAGCCCAGTAATTCTGTCCCTCCGGGAGTTTGGATGGAGAGAAGCACTTTTTATCAGCTTTTGTCTGTGTGTCTTACCAGAGAGATTCTATGCGTATACAAACAGGCGTATTTATATTCTTTTGTTCGTACAAAAATATTCCGTGTATACTGTTTGTTGTAAGTTAAAACGTTTTTAAAAAGTATCCCTTAGAGACCATTCCATCACAGTGTATGCAGAGTGTATATAAAGTCCAGTTTTAGGAGAAATTTAATTTAAGGTGATCGTGGAACATCAATTAGAAGTAGCTGGTGAACAGTGGAAAATCCTCTGGAGATTTCTGTGTCATCTGCATAGGGGGTTTGTTGAAACCATTAGAGTGGATACGATCATCTAGAGAGTGTGATGTGGAAAGAGAAGCAAGAACAAAAGGAACACTGTTAATCCAGGGAAGATGTAAAAAAGGAGTGGCCAATGATTGTCATCCAGGAAAGAGAATATGAAAAGAAAGAGTGACATCAGTGTCTGGCGAGATCAAAAAAGAATCTTAACGTTATGATCACAAAATCATCAGACAATTTAAAGAGAATGTGAACTGCAATTTAGAGAGGTCAACTTGGTAAAATGGTTCAGATAAAAAATCAGGCTAGAGTGAAAGCCATGGAGGAAAAGAATGATAGATCTGATCATTTAAAAAATTCCCGTAAACAAAGCACAAGCAAAAGACTGGGAGAAAAAAATCACGTCATATTTAATAATCAAGATTAATATGCAAAATGTGGGAAGAACTGTAAATGGCCATCATTTTTTGAACACTTACTATGTACCAGGCGTTATTCTTGGTATTATGCAAGGATTATCTCATTTAATCTTCACATCACATTATGAAATAGGCATTGGGTGTGGAAATGGAAACTTGGGTAATTTTTCTGAAGGCACACATGTAGCAAGTGGCAGACCCAGATTCGAATCCAGACACTCCAGAATCCACACACTTCGCCATTATGCTGTGATGTTTCTCTAATTATAAAAAGAAAATTCAATCTAAGGGGGGCGCCGGTGGGGGAGATAATATTAGTAGGATATTCTTGCAAACAAACACAAATCTAAAGAGTCAATAAGCTTGTAAAAATAACTAACAATGCAAATAAACTAAACAATACACATTTAAATGGCAATGGCCCTCAGACTGGTAAAACTATAGCTGATGTTGCTGAGGGCTTGGAGAAGCACACTCATATACTCCTGGTGAGAATATAAACTGATGCCTTTTTAGATGGCAACTTGCAGGAACCTCTCTGTGTTAACACAAGATCATATTGTCAAATCAGAACCCAAGCATCAAAGATCTTACCCAAGGATGCAAGCAATCAAGAGGCACAGGCAGAGCAAGGAGAGGTCTGGGACATCCTGCCTGGCTCTCAGATCTTTCATCCAACACTGGCCCAGAGATAATAGATCTCAGGTGAGGCTTGTGGGGGCCTTTAGGTGAGGAGGAGCCCCCGGGTGGTGCAAACGGTTAACGCACTCGGCTGCTAACTAAGAGAAGTTCAAGTCCACCTAGAGGTACCTCAGAAGAAAGGTTTGGTGATTTATCTCTGAAAAATTAGCCATTGAAAACCTTGTGGAGCACAGCTTTACTCTGACACTTAAGGTCACTAAGAATGGGAATCAACTTAACAGCAACTGGTTTTACTGGTTTAGGTGAGGAAACATCATTTTATACCCCAGATATTTGTACAACTTATGTGACTTTTTCCCTGACAATGAAATCCATAAATTCTTGGTTTATGTGGCCATCCTCACTGTCATGGATTGAGTTATGTCCCCCCCAAAATGTGTATATCAACTTGATTAGGCCGTGATTCCCAGTATTATGTGGTTGTCCTCCATTTTGTGATTGTAATTTTATGTTGAGAAGATTAGGGTGGGATTGTAACACCACCCTTACTCAGGTCACCAATCTGATCCAAGGTAAAGGGAGTTTCCCTGGGGTGTGGCCTGCACCACCTTTTATTATCTCTCAAGAGATGAAAGGGAAGCAAGCAGAGAGTTGGGGACCTCATACTACCAAGAAAGCAGCACTGGGAGCAGAGTGTGTCCTTTGGGCCTGGGGTCCCTGTGCCTGAGAAGCTCCTTGACCATGGGAAGATTGAGGACAAGGACCTTCTTCCAGAGCCAACAGAGAGAGAAAGAGAAAGCCTTTCCCTTGAGCTGATGCCTTGAATTGGGACTTTTAGCCTACTTTACTGTGAAGAAATAAATTTCCCTTTGTTCCTCAAAGCCAACCACTTGTGGTATTTCTGTTATGGCAGCACTAGATGACTAAAACACTGACCCAACCACATCCTGCTAGCAGCGTTCTACAGATAAGAGTTCTCCTAGCAAATATCAGTCTATTCACCAGGAGGTCCAATTGCAACTTGTTTAGATGTGTCAGCTGCCTTCTTTCTTTCCCCAGACTCTAAGGCCAGCTCCTTTCTCCCTGTTCTCAGATGAGCTTGCATGTGAGCAAAGAGGCACCTAAAAAGATGATCATTTAGATACTACTGTTAAAATGGAAAAGATAGAAATAACCTGAAAGACCATCAAGAGGGAAGAAAATTAGAAGTAATCTGCAAATCCATTAATAGGAAATTGTGGCATATTCTTTCTACAGAATACCATGCAGTGATCAAAAAGAATGAAGTATGGGAAAAAGGAATATGCCATGCAACATAGAACTATGTATGTAACATGTATGCATGTAAATACATTCCAGACTTTTAGGTATTTACATATATATGTTACATAATAGTTTTATGTCACCTGGCATATTCCTTTTCCCCATACTTTATTACAAAAGAACTACTCCGTATTACTACATATGGGAAACACCACTGGAAAGATTGGGAACAGTGTTGAGTGAAGGAATGCTTTGACTTTTGACTCTCTTTGGAATATCTGATGTTTACAATGATGATATTTTTGTGTATTGCTTGTGTACATGGATCATGAACATATCAAAAATTAAAATCTGAGAAATCGAGTGAGTGGAAGATTGAGTAGATACTACAGGATATTGGACTGTGGAGAGAAAGGGGCAATTGGAGCAATAGTTTGATGGGGAAGGATTGAGGGACGAGTGATAGTTTTTGATTAAGGAAATGCATATGTTACTACGCTGATGGAGAAGAGCCAAAAGTGAGGGAGAATCTGAGAATAATGGGGAAAAAGCATAAGAGATGGAAAAGGGGGAATTTATGGAACATGATGATAGGTGATAGAACCCAGAAGATAGGCAGAATCCAGAACCCCTTGCCCGCAGTCATCATTTGTCATGGTTAACTTCGTATATTGAAGAAATAGGGCACCGGAACTGTGCAGTCATCCTGGATCAGGAAGTTTGACGTGCTCTTTAGACCCTGATCCTCATTCATGAATTATGCTGGGCGACGGGAACCACATGGAGGCCAAAGCAAATGTAACGTGGAACAACTACGAAACTCTTTAAAAATACGAGGTCAAGGCATGGCCGACCACATAGAACAAGGAGATGCTACAAAAGGATCTAAGGAAGTGGTCTCTAAACCCTAAAAAATTTTGAAAATTATATTATGCACTTATATTAAGTTGTTACCTAAAAGTTTCCATCAGAAATTTTTAAAAGTTGCAAAGGATGTCTATTTTCATCATACTGGGAACACTAACATTTTAAATTAAAAATTTTACCTTATTCCTTTAATCAAAACTAATAGAATTCTAAATATAAGTGCAATTTGAGCCCTCCTCCCCATCATCCATTTAAAATTACATGAACAAGCTCTTTTTGGAGATTTCATATCATTCCTTTTACTTCTTTCATATAATTTTATACTAACGTAATTTATACTTTTATGCTTGAACAAAAAATATGTGTATAAAATGAAATGGAAATTTTTTAATGTTCTACGATCATAAGGTTTTAGGTGTTTAATTATTCTGGGCTGAGTTATTACATTTATTATTAGTTCACGATTAGGCAAAACTATATTACACACACTTTAGATGCAAAGAGTAAAACTTTATAGAAAATGTATTTCTTAATCGAATGGGTTTTTAATTATTTTATGTATCCGTGAATGCATTTCACTTAGAATGAGAGGGAATTCAGCATCAATTCTATTCCTTTTTTCATTTTTATAAATAATCCCCTAAGTAGATGGAAAAGAAGAGAGCTTTGTTACATCAATATCACTCAATTCTTTGAACTTGGAAGGAGAAATGGGAATGGCTTTTTTAGAGAGAATAATCTGGATACCTGCAATGGATTGAATTGTGTCCCCCAAAAAGATACGGTGAAGTCCTAACCCCTGGTACCTGTGAATGTGAACTTGATCTAGTTTGGAAATAGTGTCTTTGATGGTCATCAGTTAAATTAACGTAAGGTCATACTGGAGTAGAGTCTTAATACAATCTGAGTGGAATCCTTTTAAGAGAAGAAACACAGAGACAGACAGAAGATGCGTCTGTAAACCAGGGAACATCTGGGGCTCCCAGAAGCTGGGAGAAACAAGGAAGGTCTTCCCATAGAGCCTTCACAGTGAGCATAGTCTGGCCAACATATTGATTTGGGCTCCTAACCTCCAGAACTTTGATACAATAAATTTTTGTTGCTTAAAGCCACCCTGTGTGTGGTCCTCTGTTATGGCAGCCTGAGGAAATCTCCTCAAGTGTGGGCGGGACCTAGTATTTTCTATATTTTCAAATACAGAGTATTCTCACATACTCATAGGCATTTCCATGCCCCAGTTGGAAGCCCACTAATCCAGGGCCTAAGGTCATACAGATCCTGAAGATATTTACCCAGGGGGGAAGCCAGGAATGCCCCAGATACAGAGTAACCCCTCATATGGACTGTGTTTCATTCTTATTTCATTGTCATGACATCCTTGAGAAGGAGAATCCTTTGAGTCACCTACAAGAAATACTGAGTAGCAGGTTGCGCCCTTCTAGGTGACATGGAGTTTGTTCTCATATGACCCATCCTTGACCCACAGCTCTTTCCTTAGAGAACTCATGTTTTTTCATGTCTCTAGCGCCTATAACAAAATCTGTTTACTTGCTGTGGTGCAATGAATTACTTAATATGACACTTCTAGCCATAATTTTTGTGACTCAAGCACAATGATTGAATGGGACTATGCAAATAAAGTGTATGGAACCCTAACAAGGGAATAGGTCAGTTTTACCATCTGCAAGGCTTAAAGGGAGACAGAGAGAGAGAGAGAGAGAGAGAGCAGGAGCTGTAACACAAAAGACAGAGGGGAGAGCTTTAACACTGGTGATGGCAAGCAGCAGTGGCAGAGAAATTGTGGAAGCAGGACCAGAAGACCCGCAGGAGACCAGCAGAAAAGATGGTGCAGTGGGCTTCCCGGCCCACAGAGCAAGAAAGTGGAATGTCTTTGGGCAGGAGGCTTGCTAGTGGAGTAGGGTGTCTGGGCACTTGGCAGAGCTAGGTTTGCTGAGCCACAGAGGTAGAGCTGAGCACCTTTGGGCTGAGGCTTACTGTGGAGTGGGGTACCTCTTCACACTCATCAGCAGAGTGAAAAGAGCTTTGTAACACTTTCAGGACAGAGGCCAGGCCAAGGGGCTGAGGGGCCAAGGGCCAGGGAGAGACCTGCCTATAGGCACGGCTGAGAAGAGGCTGTCCTGTTTGAAGAACTGTATCCTGAGCATTCCTGAACCTGAATTGTAACCTCTTACTTCCCAATAAACCCCATAATTGTTAATATTGAGTTCTGTGCAGCTATTGCAGAGAAGTAGAAAGTGCCATGGAAGGGATTGTTGGTGCTGGAATTGATAAAAAAAAAAGGGCTGGCAAGAGGAGGTATGTCTGATCTATACCTCATAGGAATGAGCCTTGGACTGTTGATCTTGATTCTCCTTCCCACTGGTGAAGTTAGAGGAGGTCAGATGCCTGCGCCACACTGTTTTTACACTTGACAAATGTATATTGACTATATTTCCCATGGTACTTTCATAGTTTTGTTTTTGAAGATTTGCTAGATAAAAATACTAGTCACCTTGCTGAACTATGGTTATATTTTTTCAGTTGATTCTCTTTGGTTTTCAGAGAAACAAACTTCAACTAATGATAATTATGTCTCTACCTTTCTAATATTTACACCACATTTGCTATTTTTGTTCTCCCAGAACAAAAATAATGTAAAATAATAGTGGTAATAGAAGGCATGACTGATTTTAATGAGAATGCTTCTGGTAATTCACTGTGAAATATAAAGTTACCTATTAGTTTGAGACAGATATTTTTATTATGTAGGGAAAGCTTACTTATATCTCTCTTTTTTTCTGTGTCCAGCTCCCAAATTCATAACCCTGACAAAGAAATCCGATAATCCCTCCCAAAGGAAATTTATGGACCATATTCATTCATAAATATCAATGACAGTTTTCTTCTACATTTGGGAAAACTTTAGATAGCATGGGCTTTATCTTTTTTAAAGGCATGCACATGAAACAACTTAGGCCTGATACATATATTAGAGATAGTTTATTATCCATTGTTGGGTAGCTTAGTGGCCTTAAAATGACAACAGCATTTACTATTTCACAGTTTTTTTTTAAATTAATTTTTATAAAGCTTCAAGTGAACATTTACCATTCCAATCAGTCTGTCACATGTAGGTTTACATACATCTTACTCCCTTCTCCCACTTGCTCTCCCCCTATTGAGTCAGCCCTTTCAGTCTCTTGTTTCGTGCCAATTTTGCCATCTTCCCTCTCTATCTTCCCATCCCCCCTCCAGTCAACAGTTGGCTACACACTCTCCAGTGTCCACCTGATTTAATTAGCTCACTCTTCATCAGCATCTCCCTCCCCCCCACTAACCAGTCCTTTTCATGCCTGATGAGTTGTCTTCGGGGATGGTTCCTGTCCTGTGCCATCAGAAGTTCTGGGGAGCATTGTCTCTGGGATTCCTCTAGTCGCAGTCATACCATTAGGTATGGTCTTTTTATGAGAATTTGGGGTCTGTATCCCATTGGTCTCCTGCTCCCTCAGGAGTTGTCTGTTGTGCTCCCTGACAGGGCAGACATCAATTGTGGCCGGGTAGCAACTAGTTCTTCTGGTCTCAGGATAATGTAGGTCTCTGGTTCATGTGGCCCTTTCTGTCTCTTGAGTTCTTAGTTGTCGTGTGACCTTGGTGTTCTTCCTTTGCCTTTGCTCCAGGTGGGTTGAGACCAATTGATGTATCTTAGATGGCCGCTTGTTGGCATTTAGGACCCCAGGCGCCACAATTCAAAGTGGGATGCAGAATGTTTTCATAATAGAATTATTTTGTCCATTGACTTAGAAGTCCCCTCAAACCAAGTTCCCCAGACCCCAGCCCCTGCTCTGCTGACCTTTGAAGCTTTCATTTTATCCCGGAAACCTCTTTGCTTTTAGTCCAGTCCAATTAGGCTGACCTTCCTTGTATTGAGTGTTGTCTTTCCCTTCACCCAAAGCAGTTCTTATCTACTGATTGATCAATAAAAAGCCCTCTCCCTCCCTCCCTCCCTCCCCCCTTTGTAACCACAAAAGTATGTGTTCTTCTCCGTTTTTTCTATTTCTCAAGATCTTATAATAGTGGTCTTATACAATATTTGTCCTTTTGCCTCTGACTCATTTCGCTCAGCATAATGCCTTCCAGCTTCCTCCATGTTATGAAATGTTTCAGAGATTCGTCACTGTTCTTTATCGATGCGTAGTATTCCATTGTGTGAATATACCACAATTTATTTACCCATTCATCCGTTGACGGACATCTTGGTTGCTTCCAGCTTTTTGCTATTGTAAATAGCGCTGCAGTAAACATGGGTGTGCATATATCTGTTTGTGTGAAGGCTCTTGTATCTCTAGGGTATATTCCGAGGAGTGGGATTTCTGGGTTGTATGGTAGTTCTATTTCTAACTGTTTAAGATAACGCCAGATAGATTTCCAAAGTGGTTGTACCATTTTACAATCCCACCAGCAGTGTATGAGAGTTCCAATCTCTCCGCAGCCTCTCCAACATTTATTATTTTGTGTTTTTTGGATTAATGCCAGTCTAGTTGGTGTGAGATGGAATCTCATTGTAGTTTTAATTTGCATTTCTCTAATGGCTAATGATCGGGAGCATTTTCTCATGTATCTGTTGGCTGCCTGAATATCTTCTTTAGTGAAATGTGTGTTCATATCCTTTGCCCACTTCTTGATTGGGTTGTTTGTCTTTTTGTGGTTGAGTTTTGACAGAATCATGTAGATTTTAGAGATCAGGCGCTGGTCTGAGATATCATAGCTGAATATTCTTTCCCAGTCTGTAGGTGGTCTTTTTACTCTTTTGGTGAAGTCTTTAGATGAGCATAGGTGTTTGATTCTTAGGAGCTCCCAGTTATCGGGTTTCTCTTCATCATTTTTGGTAATGTTTTGTATTCTGTTTATGGCCTGTATTAGGGCTCCTAGGGTTGTCCCTATTTTTTCTTCCATGATCTTTATCGTTTTAGTCTTTATGTTTAGGTCTTTAATCCACTTGAAGTTAGTTTTTGTGCATGGTGTGAGGTATGGGTCCTGTTTCATTCTTTTGCAAATGGATATTCAGTTATGCCAGCACCATTTGTTAAAAAGACTATCATTTCCCCAATTGACTGACACTGGGCCTTTGTCAAATATCAGCTGCTCATACGTGGATGGATTTATATCTGGGTTCTCAATTCTGTTCCATTGGTCTATGTGCCTGTTGTTGTACCAGTACCAGGCTGTTTTGACTACTGTGGCTGTATAATAGGTTCTGAAATCAGGTAGAGTGAGGCCTCCCACTTTCTTCTTCTTTTTCAGTAATGCTTTGCTTAGCCAGGGGTTCTTTCCCTTCCATATGAAATTAGTGATTTGTTTCTCTATCCCCTTAAAATATGACATTGGTATTTGGATTGGAAGTACGTTATATGTATAGATGGCTTTTGGTAGAATAGACATTTTTACTATGTTAAGTCTTCCTATCCTTGAGCAGGGTATGTTTTTCCACTTAAGTATGTCCTTTTGAATTTCTTGTAGCAGAGTTTTATAGTTTTCTTTGTATAGGTCTTTTACATCCTTGGTAAGATTTATTCCTAAGTATTTTATCTTCTTGGGGGCTACTGTGAATGGTATTGATTTGGTTATTTCCTCTTCGGTGTTCTTTTTGTTGATGTAGAGGAATCCAAGTGATTTTTGTATGTTTATTTTATAACCTGAGACTCTTCCAAACTCTTCTATTAGTTTCAGTAGTTTTCTGGAGGATTCCTTAGGGTTTTCCATGTATACGATCATGTCATCTGCAAATAGTGATAGCTTTACTTCCTCCTTGCCAATCTGGATACCCTTTATTTCTTTGTCTAGCCTAATTGCCCTGGCTAGGACTTCAAGTACGATGTTGAATAAGAGCGGTGATAAAGGGCATCCTTGTCTGGTTCCCGTTCTCAAGGGAAATGCTTTCAGGTTCTCTCCATTTAGAGTGATATTGGCTGTTGGCTTTGCATAGATGCCCTTTATTATGTTGAGGAATTTTCCTTCAATTCCTATTTTGATAAGAGTTTTTATCATAAATGGGTGTTGAACTTTGTCAAATGCCTTTTCTGCATCTATTGATAAGATCATGTGGTTTTTATCTTTTGTTTTATTTATGTGATGGATTACATTAATGGTTTTTCTGATATTAAACCAGCCTTGCATACCTGGTATAAATCCCACTTGATCAGGGTGAATTATTTTTTTGATGTGTTGTTGGATTCTATTGGCTAGAATTTTGTTGAGGATTTTTGCATCTATGTTCATGAGGGATATAGGTCTAAAATTTTCTTTTTTTGTAATGTCTTTACCTGGTTTTGGTATCAGGGAGATGGTAGCTTCATAGAATGAGTTGGGTAGTATTCCGTCTTTTTCTATGCTTTGAAATACCTTTAGTAGTAATGGTGTTAAGTCTTCTCTGAAGGTTTGGTAGAACTCTGCAGTGAAGCCGTCTGGGCCAGGACTTTTTTTTGTTGGAAGTTTTTTGATTACCGTTTCAATCTCTTTTTTTGTTATGGATCTATTTAGTTGTTCTACTTCTGAATGTGTTAGTTTAGGTAGGTAGTATTTTTCCAAGAATTTATCCATTTCTTCTAGGTTTTCAAATTTGTTAGAGTATAATTTTTCATAATAATCTGAAATGATTCTTTTAATTTCATTTGGCTCTGTTGTGATGTGGTCCTTCTCGTTTCTTATTTGGGTTATTTGTTTCCTTTCCTGTTTTTCTTTAGTCAGTCTAGCCAATGGTTTATCAATTTTGTTAATTTTTTCAAAGAACCAGCTTTTGGCTTTGTTAATTCTTTCAATTGTTTTTCTGTTCTCTAATTCATTTAGTTCAGCTCTAATTTTTATTATTTGTTTTCTTCTGGTGCCTGATGGATTCTTTTGTTGCTCACTTTCTGTTTGTTCAAGTTGTCGGGACAGTTCTCTGATTTTGTCTCTTTCTTCTTTTTGTATGTGTGCATTTATCGATATAAATTGGCCTCTGAGCACTGCTTTTGCTGTGTCCCAGAGGTTTTGATAGGAAGTGTTTTCATTCTCGTTGCTTTCTATGAATTTCCTTATTCCCTCCTTGATGTCTTCTATAACCCAGTCTTTTTTCAGGAGGGTATTGTTCATTTTCCAAGTATTTGATTTCTTTTCCCTAGTTTTTCTGTTATTGATTTCTAGCTTCATTGCCTTGTGGTCTGAGAAGATGCTTTGTAATATTTCGATGTTTTGGATTCTGCAAAGATTTGTTTTATGACCTAATATGTGGTCTATTCTAGAGAATGTTCCATGTGCACTAGAAAAAAAAGTATATTTTGCAGCAGTTGGGTGGAGAGTTCTGTATAAGTCAATGAGGTCAAGTTGGTTGATTGTTGTAAGTAGGTCTTCCGTGTCTCTATTGAGCTACTTACTGGATGTCCTGTCCTTCTCCGAAAGTGGTGTGTTGAAGTCTCCTACTATAAATGCGGAGGTGTCTATCTCACTTTTCAATTCTGTTAAAATTTGATTTATGTATCTTGCAGCCCTCTCATTGGGTGCATAAATATTTCATATGGTTATGTCTTCCTGATCAATTGTCCCTTTTATCATTATATGGTGTCCTTCTTTATCCTTTGTGGTGGATTTAAGTCTAAAGTCTATTTTGTCAGAAATTAATATTGCTACTCCTCTTCTTTTTTGCTTATTATTTGCTTGATATATTTTTTTCCATCCTTTGAGTTTTAGTTCGTGTCTCTAAGTCTAAGGTTTGTCTCTTGTAGGCAGCATATAGATGGATCGTGTTTCTTTTTCCAGTCCGTGACTCTCTGTCTCTTTATTGGTGCATTTAGTCCATTTACATTCAGTGTAATTATAGATAAATAAGTTTTTAGTGCTGTCATTTTGATGCCTTTTCATGTGTGTTGTTGGCCATTTCATTTTTCCACATACTTTTTTGTGCTGAGACGTTTTTCTTAGTAGCTTGTGAGATCCTCATTTTCATAATGTTTAACTTTATGTTTGTTGAGTCGTTACGTTTTTCTTGGCTTTTTTCTTGAGTTATGAAATTGATATTCCTTTTTGTGGTTACCTTATTATTTACCCCTATTTTTCTAAGTAAAAACCTAACTTGTATTGTTCTATATCGCCTTGTATCACTCTCCATCTGGCAGTTCAATGCCTCCTATATTTAGTCCCTCTTTTTGATTATTGTGATCATTTATCTATTGATTTCCTTGATTTCCTGTTATGTGAATTATTATGTTTATTTATTTATTTTTTAGAATTAATCTTAATTTGTTTGTTTTTGTGCTTTCCCTATTTGAGTTGCGTTAATATCAGGACGGTCTGTTTTGTGACCTTGTATTGTGCTGGTACCTGATAGTATTGGTCATCAGGCCAAACAATCTCCTTTAGCATTTCTTGCAGTCTTGGTTTAGTTTTTGCAAATTCTCTAAACTTGTGTTTATCTGTAAATATCTTAATTTCTCCTTCATATTTCAGAGAGAGTTTTGCTGGATATATGATCCTTGGTTGGCAGTTTTTCTCGTTCAGTGCTCTGTATACGTCGTCCCATTCCCTTCTTGCCTGCATGGTTTCTGCTGAGTAGTCTGAACTTATTCTTATTGATTCTCCCTTGAAGGAAACCTTTCTTTTCTCCCTGGCTGCTTTTAAAATTTTCTGTTTGTCTTTGGTTTTGGCAAGTTTGATGATAATGTGTCTTGGTGTTTTTCTTTTTGGATCAATCTTAAATGGGGTTCGATGAGCATCTTGGATAGATATCCTTTCGTCTTTCATGATGTCAGGGAAGTTTTGTGTCAGGAGTTCTTCAACTATTTTCTCTGTGTTTTCTCTCCCCCCTCCCTGTTCTGGGACTCCAATCACTCACAAGTTATCCTTCTTGATAGAGTCCCACATGATTCTTAGGGTTTCTTCATTTTTTTAAATTCTTTTATCTGATTTTTTTTCAGCTATGTTGGTGTTGATTCCCTGGTCCTCCAGAAGTCCCAGTCTACATTCTAATTGCTCGAGTCTGCTCCTCTGACTTTCTATTGCGTTGTCTAATTCTGTAATTTTATTGTTAATCTTTTGGATTTCTACATGCTGTCTCTCTATGGATTCTTGTAACTTATTAATTTTTCCACTATGTTCTTGAATAATCTTTTTGAGTTCTTCAACAGTTTTATCAGTGTGTTCCTTGGCTTTTTCTGCAGTTATCCTAATTTAATTTGTGATATCTTTAAGCATTCTGTAAATTAGTTTTTTATATTCTGTATCTGATAATTCCAGGATTGTATCTTCATTTGGGAAAGATTTTGATTCTTTTGTTTGGGGGGTTGGAGAAGCTGTCATGGTCTGTTTCTTTATGTGGTTTGATATGGACTGCTGTCTCCGAGCCATCACTGGGAAACTAGATTTTCCAGGTAATCAGCTAAAAAAAAATGCAGCCAGATCCCTATCTGAATTCTCCCTCTGGCTCAGGGTATTCGGATGTTAATGGAGCCGCCAGGGTATTCGGATGTTAATGGAGGGTGGGGAAGGGATCAGAGAGCTAGGAGTGTAGCACCACAGAATATAGAGCTGATCCCCGCGTTCACGCTCCGCCCCCGTCCGCCAAAATCCCGGCGGGACAGCTCCCCGGCTGGGACGCTACTCTCCCAGCTCCGAGACCAGTCACTTCCTCCCGGGGACTTCTCCCTCCGGTGCGCCGCACCGCTCCCGTGAACTGGGTGGGCGTCTCCCACACGAACGGGTGGGCCCACCCCCGGGGTCTATTCAGGGGAATATAATTGGACCCCGTGCTCACGCCCCGCCCGGGCGTGCCCAAATCCCAGCAGGAAGGCTCCCCGGCTGGGACGCTGCTTTCCCCGCTCCGAGACCAGTCACTTCCTCCTGGGGACTTCTCCCTCCGGTGCGCCGCACTGCTACCGCGAACTGGGTGGGCGTCACCCGCAGAACCAGGTGGGCCCGCCCCCGGGTCAATTCAGGGGAATATAACTGATCCCCGCGCTCACACCCCGCCCGCTTTAGCCAAAATCCCAGCAGGACGGCTCCCCAGCTGGGACGCTGCTCTCCCCGAGCCAAGACCAGTCACTTCCTCCTAGGGCCTTCTCCCTCCAGTGCGCCACACCGCACGCGCGAACTGGGTGGGCGTCCCCCGCACGAACGTGTGGGCCCCGCTCCGGGGTCGCTTTAGGGAAATATAGCTGATTCCCCTGCTTGCGCCACGCCCGCTTCCCACCAAACTCCCGGCAGGACGGCTCCCCGGCTGGGACGCTGCTCTCCCCGCTCCAAGATCAGTCACTGCCTCCTGGGTGCTTCTCCCACCGACTGCGCCGCTACGCTGCCTGCGCCAACCAGCTAGACTTCCTCCCGGGATGGGTGGGGGGGTGCGGCTGGGCCCCTTGTCTGTGCCGTCTGCCCCCCTGGGCTCTGCCCCAGATCGTGCTCCGAAGGTCACCTGCCTGGTACGCTGGCTCCTAGTTCTGAAAACGGTCGCTGTCTGCCCGTATTCGTTCGTTTTCAATCTCTAAGTCTGTGTTTGTTGTTCAGAGTTCGTAGATTGTTATGTATGTGATCGATTCACTTGTTTTTCCGAGTCTTTGTTGCAAGAGGGATCCGCGGTAGCGTCCACCTAGTCTGCCATCTTGGCCCCGCCTCCTCTATTTCACAGTTTTTGTGGGTCAGGAATCCATGTGTGGCTTAGCTGGGTCCTTTGGCTCAGGGTCTCCCATGAGGCTGTAATCAAGGTGTCAGCCTGGGCTGCAGTCATCTCAAGGCTTGAGTAAGGAAGGATTTGCTTCCAGCTCACCTGGTTGTTGTAAGGATTCAATTCCTCACAGGCATTAGACTGAGGGCCTCTGTTCCTTGCTTGTTGTTGGTTGGAGGCTGCCCTCAACTCAGTACAATATGGGCCTCTCTATTTTTCTACAGGGCAGCTCACAACATTGTAGCTTCAACAGAATGAGCACACAAGAAGAGCCAGAGAGAGTGAGCAAGACAGAGTTGATGCATTTTGTAATCTAATCTTGGAAGTTACATCCTTCAGTTTTGACATATTTTAATCCTTAGAAGCGAGTTACTAGGTTCCGCCCACACTCAAGAGGAGGGAATTACACAAGGGTGTGAATACCAGGAAGGAGCCCTGGTGGTGCAGTGGCTAAGCACTCGGCTACTAAACCAAGAAAATCAATGGTTGAAACTCACCAGCAACTATGCAGGAGAAAGATGTGGCAGTCTGCTTCCATAAAGATTACAGCCTTGGAAGCCCTACAGGGCAGCTCTACTCTATCCTCTAGGATAGAGTTATGCCAAGTTATGTATCTTCTTCACATATTCACTATGATTCAGAATCGACTCAATGGCAAAGGGGGACTGAATGTCAGGAGGTGGGGATCGTTGGGAGCTATTTTATTTTTAGTTTAATTATTTTTTATTGTGCTTTAAGTGAAAGTTTACAAATCCAGTCAGTCTCTCATACAAAAATTTATATACACCTTGCTATGCATTCCTAGTTGCTTCCCCCCCTAATGAGACAACACAGTCCTTCTCTCCACCCTGTATTCCCCATGACCATTCAGCCAGCTTCTGTCCCCCTCTGCCTTCTCATCTCCCCTCCAGACAGGAGCTGCCCAGATAGTCTCATGTATCTACTTAAGCCAAGAAGCTTACTGGGAGCCATTTTAGAAGCTACCTACCACAGCTTGATAATAATTTTTTCAATTTCTTCCATGGTGTTTGGCCAAACTCATTCTGATTTTTCAGCTTTTTACATGTAAAATTCTACGTTTTATTTTCAGACAATTTTTAAAAAATATGTTGTTGGTTAAAACCTTTTCTCCTGAGTGTTTTTGGGTTTCTTTGCTTTTTTCTTAATTAGCCTCGTTATAGATTTATCAGTTCCAGAGTTGTTTTGTCTTTTTTCCTAAATTTTATTTTGTTGTTTTGATTGAGAATATACACAGTAAAACGGATACCAATTCAACAGTTTCTACACATTTAGTGACATAGAGTACATTCTTCCAGTTATGCAACCCTTCTCACTCTCGCTTTGAGTCGTTCCTCCCTCATTAACATAAACTCACTGCCCTCTAAGATTCCTATCTAATCTTTCGAGTTGCTGTTGTCAATTTGATCCCATATGGATAATTCTTGAAACAGCGTAATGCTCAAGGCAGACCTTTTTTACTAGTTAAGTTGTTTAGTTTTTAACTCATTAATTTTTTTTTTTATCTTTATTCATTCCTTTCTCTTCTCCTTCCTTCCTTGGGTTTATTTTCTTGTTTTCTCTCTAATTCACTGAATGCACAGTTCATAATTTCATTACTTCTTATGTAATAACGAAAGCATTTAGTCTTGCAATCTCGTCTGTGCATAAATACACTCACTCTTACATAATTGTTTCACTGTTGTTGCTTTCTAAATAGTCTATATTTACCAGTTTTGATACATTTTGACCTAGAAGTTATCTACAAAAATGTTCTCCTTGCCACTACTACAACAATAGGTCATTTTTTTTTTTTGAGGCTGAAAAAGGATTTTGAGTATAGAATTTTGACAAAAGCTTCCTAGAAAGCCTTGAGAACCAGTAAGTTTCAGAGGCATCATTTCTACCAGTAGAAGCCAAGTTATGCAGCTTCTGCATGTATTCACTTGTTCTACATATTGCTACCATTCATCATACCAGTCCAGTAAATAATAGTCGGGATGTTTATCTTTTGATTTTTTTTAGTTTTTAGACCTGACAATTTATTTTGAACAAGTTACATTTACTAAAGGAGGAATTACATTTAAATAAGTTGAGAAATCCCACTAGTGCCATTCAAATGGTATTTTTATTGCCTTCTCCTGGAAACCCTGGTGACATAGTGGTTAAGAGCTATGGCTGCTAATCAAAAGGCTGACAGTTTGAATCCACCAGGTGCTCCTTGGAAACTCTATGGGGCAGTTTTACTCAGTCCTATAGTGTCACTGTGAGTCGGAATTGACTCAACAGCAGTGGGTTTTTTTTTTTTTCTCTCCTGGAAAGGATCCTATTATAAAGCGAGGTATGAATGCTAAAGATGTCAAAGACCTGCTCAAAGAAATAGAATAATTCCTCACTTTAAAAGGAAAAATGTAACAGTTCTTTCAAATTGTTCAAAGTAGTTGAAGTGATAGACCCAGGGGTTTGAACTGGTTCGAGCTGGTTTTGTCATGGTCAATGAAGCAAAACCAGAAAATTCCAATTTTTACAACTTGGGTGATCCAGGATGATAACCAGAATGGGAAAAATTATGGGTTGAATCCCTGGAATGCGAGACCTGGAAGAGGCATAGTGAGCCCTTTCAGGAGCCTGTTGGGTGAAATTAGATTATTGGCAGGACTATGGAGAGTGACACACATTCAAAATGGCGTGATCGGCCGCCGTCTTTGAAAGGGGCATTGCTTTTTCAGCTCTGCTCAAAATCCAATGGGCAAGAGATTTGTTTGCTATGCAACACTTTTACTGCCCTTGTTTTCTAAGAGGGAGATTAGGTTTCCAGCAGGGTTTTGACCTGTAATTTTTCCTGTTCCAGTGATCCTCCCAGTCTGCTTCACTTTCTATGCCATGACTGAACCAGGAAGAACTGGTTGGAGGCCCTGATTATAAAACCAACACTTCCCTGTCCCACTCACTCCCTCCCCATCCTATAGCGCCCTCTCTCTTATTTAATTATTTTAGTGGAGCATCTGAGAAACGTGCTGGGAGACACACGTCATGTGAATCCAGGCATCTGAAAGTGTTACTTGCCTACCATTATACTTAACTGGTAATTTGGCCAGTTATAGAATTCTATGTTAGGAATAGTTTGCCTTAGACTTTTGAAGGCTTTGCTCTGTTGGCTTCTAGCTTCCAGTTGTAAAGTCCAAAGCCATTCTGATTCTTAATCCTTTGTGACCTTTTGTTTCCTTTCTAGAAGCTTTTCTGGGTCTTTTCTCTGTTCCAAGTGTTCTGAAATTTCAGGAAAAAGCTATGTCTTTGGGGAGTCTTTTGCCATTCACAGTGTCAATAATTTTAACATGGGAACTCATGTTCTTCAATGCAGGACATTTTCCTCCAGCTGTTTCTTTGATTACCTACTCTCCCCCATTTTCTGAGTTCCCTGTTTCTTGAATGATTTTTTTAGGTTTTAGACTTTCTGGGTCAGTTCTCTCATGACATCTCTTAACTTTGATTTTCCTTCTCTTTGTTCCTTAGTTTTATTTTTTAAGTGATCTCTTTGTATGAGTTTTCTGTTGCTGCTATAGCAAATTACTACATATTTAAAGCTTAAAACCGCACCCATTTTTGATCTTACATTTTGTGTGGGTCGGAAGTCTGGGAAAAACATGTTTCAATTGGATCCTTTGCTTAGAGCCTTATAAGATGGAAATTAAGGTGTGAGTCACCTGAGCTCTTGTCTGGAGGCTCCGGGAAAAATTGGCCTCCAAGTTCATTCAGTTCCTAGCAATTGTAGGACTCAGGTTTCTGTTTTCTTGCTGGCTGTCTGTTAGTGGTTGGGGCTTTGTTCCTAGAGGCTGTCTAAGTTCCTTCTTAGTTATGACTCTTGCTGCAACACAAATACCAGAGGTGGGTGGCTTTAAAGAACAGAAATATATTTTCTCACAGTTCTGGAGACTAGAAGTCCAAATTCAGGGCAACCGCTGTAGGGAAAGATTCTTTCTCTGTCGTCGCTGGGGGACTATCAGGAATGGATTACTCAGTAAGCAAGGTAAGCAAATGCTTAGGGTATCAACAAAACAGGGGCACCAGTTGTCCAAAGCAAAGACCCATGGATGCCAAGCAGACAAGACACAAGGAAAAGTGAGTGCCATAGTGGAAGGGAACTGGAAAAGCACTAAATGAAACTGATACCAGCTCCAGTGAGTGAAAATGTGATGGCTGGAAATAAAGTTCATGCAGGTTCACAAGAGCGCCCATGCACAAGCTATGAGGCTTATAGCATTCAACACCTTTGTAGACACCTGTCTCCTGTGGTCCCCTCCCATGTAATCGAAACTCCTTATCTTGATGAGTCTCTTGGGAGTGTACTATTTCTAATAAACAAGAAGTGGGGGTGGCCTATTGAGTCTAACTTTTGCTACATTTACCCAATATGCAACTGGATCCAACATGAATGGTTATTGAGCAAGGATGGATTATTTTAATAGATAACAGGTCTCTGATCCATTTTCAGAGAACAGTCTTGTACATCCACATCTGCTGATCCAGCAACTCCTGCCAGAAGGTCCAGCAATGCTTTTTGCCATAATACAACCACAAGAGTATGCTCTTGCACATGTCCTGTAAACAACTAAGGGGAACTCTAGTCCCAGATTATGCGCAAAATCTCTGGAACTCAAGTAAGTCCACCATTACAATGAATTCAACTGAGTTACTTTTTGTCCTAAGTTTTGTAAACAATAATATTTATAACTTTACTTTTAAAGTATGTTTGGCATACACACAGGTGTAATCTGGCATGCATTTAATATAATACTAACATGTATAATAATTTAATATAATACTAACATTGCAAACATCCAAAAATACTGGAAATATTAATATTTGACATGAAAAGTTTTATGTAGCAGGTGTGTTTCATTTTTATTGTCTGTTGCATGGGACACAGGGCTTGATACTACTTTATAAACCCATTGCCATCAAGTTGATTCCAACTCATTGTGACCCTACAGAACAGAGTACAACTGCTCCATAGTGTTTCTGAGAAGCGGCTGGTGGATTTGAACCACTGACCTTTTGGTTAACAGCCAAACACTTAACCACTGTGCACCAGGGCTCCCATATAAGCTAATAAACAAGGTATTAGGCACTTTAAGATGATAAATTCAGTATTCATTTATCATGGAAAATTTGTTTTGCAACAATTAGTGTGTTTCCAAGAAAGTAACAAATGATGTTTATCAGAACATTACATTTATATTTTATCAGAATAGTTACATATCTCCATGTAAGGAAAGTGAACGATTTCTTGAGGAAATAAATGAATGTTTGGATAATAAAAATTATATAAATGTATTTTATTTTCCATTTCCCTTCAGACTGACTTTCTTTTAAGAAATTGATGTTGTTATGACCCGAAAAACAAACTGGCTTGTAGAGAAGTTGTGCTATTGTTACATCAATTATGTACGTATCTCCAAATATGGGAGTTGAACAATTCGACAAAGAAATAAAATGTACATTTTATGAATTTTGTATTTGAGAGCAATTATATTTTCCTTTTCATTTTGAACCCATCAGGTATAACCTCACATTCAGTTCTCTCTTGTTGACCACATAGAAACTCGCCAGTGGCACTATAATCACATGACTTGTAGTATCTGGTCCTGCCTGTGCAAAGTGAACCAAAAAGCATCTTCGGATTGAGCATACCCTTGTGTTTGTATCACGCTCTTTGAGATCCCTTTCACCCCCGTCGGGTAACAGCAGTAGTCCAATGAACTGAAGATGGCGCATCAAAGCTACAGCAGCCAGGAGCTGCTTAGCCATTATCAAACAAAGCCTTAAGTGATAGCACTGGTTGTGGCTCAATTGGAAGCTGCTCAGATCAAGCCCCCTCCTGTCAACTGTCCTCAAAGAGATGGGTGTGACTCAAGCCAGTCAAACTCAGTTTACTAGCCTACATGCTAAAGAAAAAATACAATTTCTCTTACAGCACCTGTGCATTATGATAACCTGTGTAGTCCATAATGTTTACATGTACTACCTTGTGAGAGACAGTATAAAAGGTTCTGCCTTCCTTTGTTCGGGGAGCTTGATTTGAGGTATACACCTCCTTGCTCCTTGTCTGTGCACTTGCAATAAATGCTCTTCCTCCTTCCTCACCTCTGTGTGTCTTTATTGATGAGAAAGTACACAGAGCAGAACCTGCTTTGGTTAACAAAACTATGGAAAGTGAGTGCACAAGTTTTTAAGTATTATTTCAAGATGAAAGACTCTCGTGAAGATTTGCAAAGGGCCTGCCAACATTGCGTGGCAAACGAAATTCTTTCTGACTGCTTTGTACATGCTATTTCTTTTGACTATCTCAGACCTGAAGAACAAAATTACATGTCCCAAATCAAACTTTTTTGCCTACTTATTTCCAAATATAAACTTTTCTGTTAACATCTAAATTTGAATGTAAAATTTATTTTATAAATTTTACAAATTTTATTTATTTTCAGTAATTCAAATTTATTTGCTATGGTAACCAAATTTAAAAAGCGACATAATTTTATATCCAGGCAAATGAAATGGCAACAGCTAAGTGGAGTGCAAAAATGAAAACTCACAGGAGATAAAAAGAAAAGAATTTATGAATCCCTAAGGACAATTCCAAAATTAACTTCCTTTTAAAATGTAATGAATCAGAAGAGACTTCTTCCATTGAACTCTCAAGTTTAATGGGTGCAAGTGATTGTACTAGTACCCCTACTGCTGAAATTACTAATGCAATGAAAATAACAGATTTTGTTCCAAATTCTGCATCCATCCTTGCTACAGTAAAAAAAAAATTAATAATGGCATAGAAAGTGGTGGCAGTTTAAAGTTAAGAGCACAGCTGCCAGCCAAAATGTCGGCAGTTCGAATCCACCAGCCATTCTTTGGAAACCCTATGGGACAGTTCTGCTCTGTCCTGTAGGGTCACTATGAGTCTGAATTAACTCAACGGCAATGGGTTTGATTTGGTTTTGTAGAAAGTGAAACTATATTAAAATGTGAAATTGTTGCATCTGCAGACTCCATAAATAACAGACATACAGATCCTGCTTAGTGGAATAATTTTTCTTCTAAAGATGTAAATTATTGGGTCGAAAGAGGGCCAAGTGATTGTCAGCACCACAGGGGAACATTTGAAAATTTGTGTTGAAAATTTCTGGGTGGCAAACGGGGTTCTGTAGCCAAAATATATGTCTAGTGTGCAAAGCTAATGGTGAAAATTATAAGCGTGAGTGGCTACTGTATTCTCCATCAGTTGGCTCTGTATATGTTTCGTTTGCAAACTATTCAGTCTTGAATAATTTAATTCTTGATTTGCTATGGATGTATATAGTGATCGGTGCAACTCGAGTATGCTTGATAAACATGAAAAAGTTCAATTTGCAGAGATTGTATGTTGTCATATTTAAACCAAAAACATGGTTTTGGCTTAACTCATGAACTGGAAACACAACTTAACGAAGAATGTCAGTATTGGAAAGCTGTTTTGCAATGTGTTGTTGCTGTCGTTATAATAATCAATGAATATGGACTATCTTTTCGAGGAAGAGATGAAGTTTTTCGGTCCCATCAAGATGGAATTTTTTTGGATTTTCCTTGAACTTGTTGCTCAGTTTGATCTATTTTTAGCAGGTCACACCAAAATACGGTAACACAGGAAATGACAACCCATTGTGTATGTCTAAAACAACCTGTGAAGAATGAATAAACTTAATATGTGATAAAGTTTGGTCAACTATTTTCAGTGAAGTAAGTATAGTTTGGTATTTCAGTTTGTCTGTAGATTCCACTCCTGATCCTTCTCATACAGGCCAGCTAAGTATTGTTTTAAGATACATATCTCCAACAGATGGAAAACCTGTTGAGTGATTTATCATGTTTACTAGCTTAAGAAATTGCAAATCAAAAACTTCACTAAGTATGTGAAGTTTGCAAAACTGATTTTTCCAAGTGCAGAGGCCAGTCCTATGACAATGCTGCCAATATGTCAGGTCATTATAAAGGCACGCAACAGAAAGCTTTAGAACGTAATGAATATGCCATTTCATACCACATTCCGTGCATTCACTTAATCTTGTAGGCCGTAGCACCGTAGCTTGTTGTCTGGAAGCAAGTGATTTTTTTTCTACTATTCAGTTACTCTACACATTTTTTGCCTCCTTTACTCATGGATGATTCTTAAAACATATTTAGGCAATGATCGAGTATTAAAATGTCTTTCTAATACATGTTAGGAAGCTGTAGCAACAAGTGCACTCATACACTCAGATTCTAGATGCTGTAGAAAATATTGCTCAAGACCAGACACAAAAGGAGATACCAAAACAGAAGCTGAAAACATTGTCAACAAAATGCAAACATAGAGTATGTATTTATGCTGGTTATGTGGAATAATATGTTGAAGCATTTTCATCAGACCAGTCAAGCTCTCTGGAAACCCTGGCGGCATAGTGGTTAAGAGCTATGGCTGCTAACCAAAAGGTTGGCAGTTCAAATCCACCAGGCACTCCTCGGAAATCCTATGGGACAGTTTTACTCTGTCCTGTAGGGTCGCTATGAGTTGAAATTGACTTGATGGCAATGGGTTTTAGTCAAGCATTCCAAGGTTCAGAAGACATGTGCAGATCTCTACTAATCATTAACACAGTATTTACATAATTTAAGAGATTTCGAGAGATTTGAAAACACAACAAAACAAATACTGCCAAATACTGATTATAAAGTAGTTCATCACTGCAGAAGGATTAGAAAGAAAAAAGTAAATGACGGAAGTGCTCCGGAAGTATTGAGTGCAAGAGATCAATTTCACGTAACCACATACTACACCATCGTTGACACACTAGAATTTTGCATGAAAAGAAGGGTGAAAGGGTATGAAGTTCTATCAAATATATTTTCCTTCTTAAACAATGTGGCTATACCAGGTGAAGAATGCAAGAAGGCATCCGAGAAATTAGTGCAGGCTTGTCTCAATGACTTAAATACAAACCTTTATGGAGAAGTGTGACAATTTAATTCCTACGTGAGAACTAACTTTACAGATTCAGGAAAGACAAAATTTTATTCATGTGGGCATGTATGATTCTACAATAGAAAATAAAATACAATGCATATTTCCCAGTGTTGAAATTATTTAACACATAATGATCACAAACTGTACAACAGAACAGTCATTTTCATCCCTGAAGAGACTCAAAAACCCTCAGGGTGCAATAATGAGTCAAGAAAGACTCGATTCATTATCCTTATTATGTATGGAAGTAGATATTGTTCAACTGCTTAATTGTGACAAAATCATTGAAGAATTTGAATTAATTATAATATGTTAGAGATGAAAGACCTATCTAAAAATATAATAATTTGTTGTAATATTTGTTTTCTGACCACTAAATTTTTGATGACATCTTTTCATTTATAATTATAGCATTTATTTTGAAAAAAGCATCAAAGTTGAAGTATAAGCTGTTTAAAGAAAAACTGGTAAAGTCAATTTTTCTTTGTGGGAGATCAACAGAATTTTACATTGACTGTTGAAATAACTAACTTCACTGACTCATTTTCTTTATTGTAGAATAAGTGTGAGTTTTTTTAATTGAAAATGTGGGATATAGCAAAAATCTTCGTACCCTTCATCCACTAACAATTTCATAATCCAGTTCATTTTATTCCAATAAAATGGCGTATACCACCTTTGCATCCAATTGCCAATATTATAGTCATATTTAAAAAGAAGTTATGTCATGGAGAGCTAAGACACACACACATATATACACGTTATACATGTACATGTATAACACATATATGTACAACTCAAACATCCTGTTCAAATGCGTGAGTATGCATAGGAGGCGACATCACAGATTATCAGTGTTTAGGGGCCTCACTTGCCTTAATCTGGTCCTGGTGGAGATCTTTGTCTCTTTCAGCTCTGCAGCCCCTGAGTTCCTCAGTTCTTTGGCAATCTTCATATGGCATCTATCTTCCCCTGTTTGTAATTACTTCTGTGTCTAATTTGTTCTTTTTTTTTTTTTTAATTTTTATTGTGCTGTAAGTGAAAGCTTACAAATCAAGTCAGTCTCTCATACAAAAATTTATATACACCTTGTTATATACCTAGTTACTCTCCCCCTAACGAGACAACACACTCTGTCTCTCCACTATCTATTTTCGTGTCCATTCGGTCAGCTTCTGTCCCCCTTTGCCCTCTTATCTCCCCTCCAGATAGGAGTTGCCCACATAGTCTCATGTATCTACTTGATCCAAGAAGCTTACTCGTCACCAGTATCATTTTCTATCCCATACTCCAGTCCAATCCCTGTCTAAAGAGTTGGCTTTGGGAATGGTTCCTGTCTTGGGATAACAGGAAGTCTGGGGACCATGACCTCCGGGGTCCTTCTAGTCTCAGTCAGACCATTAAGTCTGGTCTTTTTAAGAGAATTTGAGGTCTGCATCCCACTACTCTCCCGTTCCCTTAGGGATTCTCTGTTGTGGTCCCTGTCAGGGCAGTCATTGGTTGTAGTCAGGTACCATCTAGATCTTCTGGTCTCAGGCTATGTAGTCTCTGGTTTATGTGGCCCTTTCTGTCTCTTGGGCTCATAATTACCTTGTGTCCTTGGTGTTCTTCATTCTCCTTTGCTCCAGGTGGGTTGAAACCCATTGATGCATCTTAGATGGCTGCTTGCTAACGTTTAAGACCGCAGTCACCAGTCTCCAAAGTGGGATGCAGAATGTTTTCTTAATGGATTTTATTATGCCAATTGACTTAGATGTCCCCTGAAGCCATGGTTCCCAAACCCCCGCCCCTACTACGCTGGCTTTCGATGTGTTCAGTTTGTTTAGGAAACTTCTTTGCTTTTGGTTTAGTCCAGTTGTGCTGACCTCTCCTGTATAGTGTGTTGTCTTTCCCCTCACCTAAAATAGTTCTTGTCTACTATCTAATTTAAAAAAAAATAAATAAATAAAATAAATTTTTTTTTTTTTACTATCTAATTAGCGAATACCCCCTCTCTCTCTCCCTCCTCACTCTTGTAACCACCAAAGAATATTTTCTTCTCTGTTTAAACTATTTCTTGAGTTCTTATAATAGTGGTCTCAAACAATATTTGTCCTTTTGCAACTGACTAATGTCACTCAGCATAACGCCTTCTAGATTCCTCTGTGTTATGAAATGTTTCATGGATTCATCATTGTTCTTTATCGATGTGTAGTATTCCATTGCGTAAATATACCATAATTTATTTATCCATTTATCCATTGATGGGTACCTTGGTTGCTTCCATCTTTTTGCTATTGTAAACAGTGCTGCAAAGAACTTGGGTGTGCATATATCTGCTCATGTAAAGGCTCTTATTTCTCTAGGATATATTCCAAGGAGTGGGAGTGCTGGATTGTATGGTGGTTCTATTTCTAGCTTTTTAAGGAAGCTCCAAATCGATTTCCAAAGTGGTTGTACCATTCTACATTCCCACCAACAGTGTATAAGTGTTCCAATCTCTCCACAGCCTCTCCAACATTTATTGTTTCATGTTTTTTGGATTAGTACCAGCCTTGCTGGAGTGAAATGAAATCTCATTGTCGTTTTGATCTGCATTTCTCTAATGGCTAAGGATCGTGAGCATTTTCTCATGTATCTGTTAGCTACCTGAATGTCTTCTTTAGTGAAGTGTTTGTTCATACCTTTTGCCCATTATTTAATTGGGTTAGTTGTCTTTTTGGAGTTGAGTTTTTGCCGTATCATGTAGATTTTGGAGATCAGGCGCTGATTGGAAATGTCATAGCTAAAAACTTTTTCCCAGTCTGTAGGTAATCTTTTTACTCTTTTGGGGAAGTCTTTTTTGGATGAGCATACCAAAGCATGTTGCTGTTGAGTTGATTCTGACTCATAGTGACCCTATAGGATGAGTAGAATTGCCCCATAGAGTTTCCAAGAAGCACCTGGTGGATTTGAACTGCCGACCTTTTGGTTAGCAGCCTTAGCACTTAGCCAGTACACCACCAGGGTTTCCTGGATGAGCACAGGTGTTTGATTTTTAGGAGCTCCCAGTTACGTAGTTTCTCTTCTGGTGTTTGTGCGTTGTTAGTAATGTTTCGTATACTGTTTATGCCATGTATTAGGGCTCCTAGCGTGTCCCTATTTTTTCTTCCATGATCTTTATTGTTTTAGATTTTATATTTAGGTCTTTGATCTGTTTTGAGTTAGTTTGTGTGCATGGTGTGAGGTATGGGTCTTGTTTCATTTCCTTGCAGATGGACATCCAGTTACGCCAGCACCATTTGTTAAAAAGACTGTCTTTTCCCCGTTTAACTGGCTTTGGGCTTTTGTCAAATATCAGCTGCTCCTATGTGGATGGATTTATATCTGGGTTCTCAATTCTGTTCCACTGGTCTACGTATCTGTTGTTGTACCAGTACCAGGCTGTTTTGACTACTGTGGTGGTATAATACGTTCTAAAATCACGTAGAGTGAGGCCGCCCACTTTTTTCTTCTTTTTCAGTAATGCTTTGCTTTTCTGGGATCTCTTTCCCTTCCACATGAAGTTGGTGATTTTTTTCCCCAACTCATTAAAAAATGTCATTGGTATTTGGATCAGAATTCCATTGTATCTATAGATAGCTTTTGGTAGAATAGACAGTTTTACAATCTTAAGTCTTCCTATTCATGAGCAAGGTAAGTTTTTCCACTTATGTATGTCTCTTTTGGTTTCTTGTGGTAGTGTCTTGTAGTTTTCTTTATATAGGTCATTTATGTCTCTGGTAAGATTTATTCCTAAGTATTTTATCTTCTTGGGGGCTACTGTAAATGGTATTGATTTGGTGATTTCATCTTCAATGTTCTTTTGGTTGGCCTAGAGGAATCCAACTGATTTTTTTATGTTCATCTTGTATCCTGATACTCTGTTGAACTCTTAGTTTCAGTAGTTTTCTTGAGGATTCTTTAGGGTTTTCTGTGTATAAGATCATGTCATCTACAAACAGAGACACTTTTACTTCTTCTTTGCCAATTTGTGTGCCCTTTATTTCTTTATCTAGCCTAATTCCTCTGGCTAGGACCGCCAGCCCAATGTCGAATTAGAGTGGTGATAAAGGGGATCCTTGCCTGGTTCCTGATCTCAAGGGGAATATTTTCAGACTCTCTCCATTTAGGATGATGTTGGCTGTTGGCTTGTATAAATGCCCTTTATTATGTTGAGGAATTTTCCTTCTATTTCTATTTTGCTGAGAGTTTTTATCATGAATGGATTTTGGACTTTGTCAAATGCCTTTTCTGCATCAATTGATAAGATCTTGTGGTTCTTGTCTTCTGTCTTATTTATAGGATGGATTACATTGATTATTTTTCTAATGTTGAACCATCCCGGGTGCCTGGTATAAATCCCCCTTGGTCATGGTGAATTATCTTTTTTGATATGTTGTTGAATTCTATTGGCTAGAATTTTGTTGAGGATTTTTGCATCTGTGTTCATGAGGGATATAGGTCTGTAATTTTCTTTTTTTTGTAGAGTCTTTTCCTGGCTTTGGTATCAGGGATATGCTGGCTTCATAGAATGAGTTTGTGAGTATTCCATCCTTTTCTATGCTCTGAAATACCTTTAGTAGTAGTGGTGTTAACTCTTCTCTGAAAGTTTGGTAGAACTCTCCAGTGAAGCCGTCCAGGCCAGGGCTTTTTTTGTTGGGAGTTTTTTAATTACCTTTTCAATCTCTTCTTTTGTTATGGGTTTATTTTGTTGTTCTACCTCTGTTTGTGTTAGTTTAGGTAGGTAATGTGCTTCTAGGAATTCATCCATTCCTTCTAGGTTTTCAAATTTGTTACAGTGCAATTTTTCATAGTAATCTGATAAGAAAATATGATTCTTTTAATTTCAGTTGGGTCTGTTGTGATATGACCCATCTCATTTCTTATTTGGGTTGTTTCCTATATTTCTTTAGTCAGTCTGGCCAATGGTTTATCAATTTTATTAATTTTTTCAAAGAATGAGGTTTTGGTCTTGTTAACTCTTTCAGTTGTTCTTCTATTCTCTATTTCATTTAATTCTACTCTAATTTTTACTATTTGCTTTCTTCTGGTGCCCGAGGGTTTCTTTTGTTGCTCTATTTCTATTTGTTCAAGTTGTAAGGACAATTTTCTTTGATTTTGTCATTTTCTTCTTTTTGGATGTGTGCACTTATTGATACAAACTGACCTCTGAGCACTGCTTTCACTGTTTCCCAAAGGTTCTGATAGGAAGTGTTTTCATTCTCATTGGATTCTATGAATTCTTTATTCCATCCTTGATGTCTTCTATAACCCAGTTGTTTTTGACCAGGGCATTGTTCAGTTTCCATGTGCTTGATTTCTTTTCCCTGCTTTTTCTGTTATTGATTTCTACTTTTATGGCCTTATGGTCAGAGAATATGCTTTGTAATATTTCGATGTTTTGGATTCTGCAAAGGCTTGCTTTATGACGTTATATGTTGTCTATTCTAGAGAATGTTCCACGTGTGTTGGAAAAGAAAGTATACTTGGCTGCTGTTGGGTGGAGTGTTTTGTATATGTGTATGAGGTCAAGTTGGTTGATTGTGGCATTTACATCTTCCTTGTCTTTATTGAGCTTCTTTCTGAATGTTCTGTCCTTCACTGAAAGTGGTGTGTTGAAGTTTTCTACTGTAATTGTGGAGCTGTCTATCTCACTCTTTAATGCTGTTAGAGTTTGTTTTATCTATCTTGCAGCCCTGTCATTGGGTGCATAAATATTTAATATAGTTATATCCTTCTGGTATATTGTCCATTTAAGCATTATATAGTGTCCTTCCTTATCCTTTGTGGTGGATTTCACTTCAAAGTCCATTTTGTCAGAAATTGATATTGCCACTCCTGCTCTTTTTTGATTGTTGTTTGCTTGATATATTTTTTTCCATCCTTTGAGTTTTAGTTGGTTTGTGTCTCTAAGTCTAAGATGTGTCTCTTGTAGGCAGCATATATAGACAGATCATGTTTTTTTAATCCATTCTGCCACTTTCTGTCTCTTTATTGGTGTATTTAGTCCATTTACATTCAGCATAATTATGGATAAGTATAAGTTTAGTGCTGTCATTTTGATGTCTTTTTTTGCATGTTGTTGACAGTTTCTTTTTCCCACTTAATTTTTTGTGCTGAATAGTTTGTCTTTATACATTGTCTTTTCCTCTTATTTGATGTTGTTGATTTTGTTTCTGCTGAGTCTCTATTTTTTTGCTGTATTTTATTTTGACGAGTAGGATTGTTAGTCTCCTTTGTGGTTACTTTAATATTTACCCCTATTTTTCTACTTTTAAACCTAACTTTTATTTCTTTATATCGCCTTGTCTTCCTTGCCACATGAAAGATCTATAACTACATCTCTTAGTCCCTCTTTATTGTTTTAATATTGTCTTCTTTTATATAATGACATCGCTGTTTCCCTGTTTTGAGGGTTTTTTAATCTTGATTTATTTTTGTAATTTCCCTAACTGGGTTGACATCTTGTTGCTCTGTTCTGTGTTCTAGTCTTGGGTTCATACTTGACATTATTGATTTTCTAACCATGGAACTTCCTTTAGTGTTTCTTGTAGTTTTGGTCTGGTTTTTATGAATTCCCTAAACTTCTGTTTATCTGGAAATGTCCTAATTTCACCTTCACATTTGAGAGACATTTTCACTGGATATATGATTCCTGGCTGGCAATTTCTTCCCTTCAATGCTTTATAAAAGTCATTCCATTGCCTTTTTACCTGCATGGTTTCTGCCGAGTAGGCGGAGGTTATTCTTATTGACTCTCTTTTGTAGGTGACTTTTCTCTTATCCCTAGCAACTGTTAAAATTCTCTCTTTATCATTAGTTTTGGCAAGTCTGATTAAGATATGTCTTGGTGACTTTCTTTTGAGGTCTACTTTACATGGAGCATCTTGGATACATATCTTCTCATCTTTCACATTATCAGGGAAGTTTTCTGCCAACAAAACTTCAAGAATTCTCTGTGTATTTTCTGCTATCCCTCCCTGTTCTGGTAGTCCAGTCACTCATAGGTTATTTCTCTTCATAGAGCCCCTCATGATTCTAAGAGTTTTTTCATTTTTTAAAAAATTCTTCTACCTGATTTTTCTTCAACTGTATTGGTGCCAAGTGTTTTATCGTCAGTCTCACTAATTCTGCCTTCCACTTCCTCAATTCTGCTCCTCTGACTTTGTATTGAGTTGTCTAATTATGTAATTTTATTGTTAATCACCTGATTTTCTGATTGCTGTCTCTCTATGGATTCTTGCAGCTTATTAAAATTTTCATTATGTTCTTGAATACCCTTTTTAATATCTTCAACTGCTTTATCTTTGTGCTCCTTGGCTTGTTCTGTGTATTGCCTGATCTCCTTCCTGATGTCTTGAAGAGTTCTGTATACTAATCTTTTGCATTCTGCATCTGGCAATTCCAGGAAGGCACTTTCATCCAGAAGATCCCTTGATTCTTTGTTTTGAGAGCTTGTTGAAGTGATCATGGTGTGCTTCTTTATGTGATTTGATATCGACTGTTGTCTCCAAGCCATCTATAAGTTATTGTATTAGTTTATTTCACATTTGCTTACTGTATCCTAGCTTCTTGCTTTGTTTTGTTTTGATATGCCCAAATAGGCTGTGTGAGTGAGCTAGCTTGATTATTTTTGCCTTTGAAGCTCTAAAGTCCTGTCTCCAGATGGCTAAAGCTGTTATAAGGCATATGAGCCTAGGAGTCCATTCACTTTTCTTGTATGCATTCAGTTCAGGTGTCCAGGTAGTTGGTCATCAAATGTGTGGTACAGGCTCTGTCCTATAGTCTTAGGGGGGCAAATGTGATTGGTGTAGGTACAGGTATCTGGTTGCAGCAGGGGGTCATGCTCTGAAGAAGTCAGGGGGATGACAACTGTCCCCTGAGTGTCTATGAGGAAAGTACATCATTGTTCCCTGGAGCACACAGGTGGGTAGGTTCTGCAGATGGACCATGGGCACCCAACGCTTTTGTTTGTAAGGACTGGGATGTACCAGTTATCCTTGGACCCCTGTCACAGGTGGCTGGGTGATGGGGGTGGAGCCACCAGTCCTTAGGCCCCTGATGGGGGTAGGTGAGGGCCCTGTTCAATAGGTAAAGTGGTGTCAAAAATCAAACCCCCAGTGCTCCACTGCACAGCTGAAACTGTTGCAGTCTGCCAACAACGGCCTATTCTTCTGAAATAGGCCCATGCAGGCCCATGCAGGGGTGAAAGGTATTCAAAGTCCAAGGACTGTTTATGCCTGGACAGGAGCTGCTTCTGTCCTGAGCTCTCCAGTTTAGTGGAGCTGGCAGATTATCTTTTCCCCCAATTGTGAATTTATTCCTTCTCCAAGGCTGCAAGAATGGCTCAGACACTCAGCAGGACCTATCTCAGGCCCAGGGAAGTCGACAGCCACTGAAGCCAGCTTGGGGGTTGAGACTGCAGTAAAATACATGCAAGTACTTAACTTTTGCTGAGAGCACCGTTCTTCTCTGGTTCTGGAAGTGTGAGTATGATGTGCAGCTTTCTGTCTCTCCCTGAGGAAACTGTGGCTGGAATGCTACTGCCAGCCCACTGTAGTCGCTCCCAGGAATGGTGTCTGAAGTTTCCCAGCAATTCAGGTCTGGCAACTCCTCACCACTTCTGAACCCTCTCTCCCTCCCCCTACCTCTGAGTCCATTTTCTAACTTTGCCTTTGATGTTCAGGGATCCTAGCTTGTCATATGTATAATCATCTCACTTGTTTTTTTTGGTCTTTATTGTAAGAGGGATCACTGGAAGAGTCTGACTACTCCACCATCTTGGTCTTGCTTCCCTAATGTGTTCTTTTTCTAACTCAGAAGTGATTAGGTTTAGGACACAGCTTACACTGATATAACCTCATTAACATAGCAAAGAAACCCTATTTCCAAAGGGGATCACATCCATAGAGGTTAGGATTCCAACAGATATTTTTCACTGGGTGGGTGGGAGGCCACAATTCTTAACACCTCTGCAGGTTTCCATGAGCTCCTAGGCCTCTCTCAGGTAATGTCCTTGCCCGTGACCCCTATACCAACAAAGTTCTCCCACACCTTGAATCTCTGAGTTTCCCATCTGTTGAATATCTCTGACTCACTCTTTTGCTTTCATCTCTAATTAAGTGCCACGTAATTCCACTGTGCCTACGTGGGTAAGCCAGGATTCTCTCCCTATGTTAAGGTCAGCTGATTAGTAACCTTAATTCCATCTGCAAAGTTCCTTCACAGCAGTACCTAAATTAGTGTTTGAATAACCAGGGGACAGGGATCTTGGGGGTACTTCTTTAGAATTCTGCCTACCAGACTCCTCAACTTTATATTGTAACTGTTGTTTCCTGAGTGTTCCTTTTTATAGCATCCTGATCTCGGGACTTGTGTGGAAAACCCTTTCTTCCTTTGAGGACCTTAATGAGATTTTTTTTTTCCTTAAGTTTTCTTCTCCCTATATTTTCCTCTCAGTTTCTTTCTTTTGTTTGTTTGTTTTGGCTTCTCTATTTTCACCTTTTTCCCATTTTTAGCTTTCCTCAAGTGTCTGGTGTCAGTCCTTGGCTGTCTGTCCATACTTCAGAATTAGGGGCAAAATGCTGACTGTAAACTCCATATGACAACAGGGCTTATTGATTTGCAGGCTTCACTGTGGAATTGTGGGCTGGTATATTTCAGTGGGGAATCCTAGAATATGAAGGTATTTTTTCTAGAGCTGGTTAAAATTCCCAAAGAAGAATTCCCCAGGCTCCTGCCTGGAGGACCTGGCTGGCAGTAGGGGCAGAGGCATAATCTTGGGATTCAGTCAACTGTCTTTTGCCCACTTCTTCTGTATCTGGTGTGGTACCTCAATCCTCATGTCTGCCTGGAGTTCTGCAGTCAGAGTCTCTCAGGCTTACCAGTCTCTGAAAATAAACCTATACCACTTTGCTAAGGCTGGGGAGGAGACGGGGGGTCCTATTGCTCCTTAATATGTTTTTAAGCCATCCTCCTCTTTTTTACTCTAATTTTATAGATTCTACAAATTAACCTCTGTCCCTAAAGATTTGTATAGTAGCCTGCTTAATAGAAAATCAGGCCTAGCACAGAACTGTAAGAACGCCCAATAATCTTTTTTGCTTTTTTCCAAGTTTCAGGTAACTTTTCAGACATAATTTTTGGTTGAATTTGACAGACATAAAAAGGAGAAAGCTAATTTTTGTCATCAAGGTAGAAGGTTCAGGGTATTGACACCATTTTCTTTATAAACTATTGTTTCCTTCCTTATGCCATGTGTGATACATTACTATTGCTCACCAATAAATTATCTTAGTTACCCAGTGCTGCTGTAACACAGATACTACAAGTGGATGGCTTAAAAGAAGAGAAATTAATTTTCTTACAGTTCTGCAGGCTAAAAGTCCAAATCAGCGCCTTGGCCAAGTCCATTCCTTTCTTGTCTGTAGCCTTTGGCATTCCATGGTTCCTTGATGTTCCTTGACTTTTAATACATTCTCACACTGTGATGTCTTGCCCTTGTGTGTCTCTGTATCCATTCTGCTCTTTATAACTCAGAAATGATTAAATTTAGAACCCACCCTACTTGGGTATAATCTAACATAATAAAGAAAACCCTATTTCCAAGCAGGATTACATTCACAGGTACAAGGGCCGGGAATTCAATACATGTTTTGAGGGAACACGATTCAATCCATAACATAAATCCTCAGTAATATACATGCTAGTTCCAAACCTTCAGAACACCTGTCATCAGCTTTCTTATGTAAAGATAAAGCTGTGGAAAACCCTCAAATTTGGTAAGAAAAATGACTTTAGGGAAACACTATGTGACTGCTGCCCCACAAATCTTCTCTTCTTGTAGTACCTCATTATATTTCTAATTAGTTCAAATTCCAAGGACAAAAAGTGTATATTTCCTTATATTAGACAAAAAATATTTACCTATGATTAGTATTCTCTGCTACAGTAGAAAGACTACTGTCAGTTATGTTAATTTATTTGAACCTCAGTTTCATTTTTTGTGTATAAACTGCAAGAAAACTAAACTAAAATTTCTTCAGTTTAAAAGCATCTTTAAGTTTCTTTTAATCTGGTGCCATATGTAGCAAAATATAATTGGACCTTTTTTTATTGCCTTAAGACCAGTTTTGACATCTTGATTAGTCTAAGATCTGTGCAGGAATAAATATCCAAATTTGGAGATTATATGAAATGATAATTACATGAATTTTTCAGCATCATGCTATTTTCTGGTAAGAGTCTCTTAGGGGATATAACTTTCTTTGACCAACTAACCACAATTTATGAGGGCCTATTTGTTTTATGACTGCAGCAGTATATTGACAGGGAACTGCCAGAAGTTCAAGCCAGATTCGGAAGAGGACATGGAACCAGGGATATCTTTGCTGATGTCAGATGGATCCTGCCTGAAAGCAGAGAATACCAGAAAGATGTTTACCTGTGTTTTATTGACTATGCAAAGACATTCGACTGTGTGGACCATAACAAATTATGGATAACATTGCAAAGAATGGGAATACCAGAGCACTTAATTGTCCTCATGTGGAACCTGTACATAGACCAAGAGGCAGTTGTTTGAACAGAGCAAGGGTATACTTCGTGGTTTAAAGTCTGGAAAGTTGTGCGTCAGGGTTATATCCTTTCACCATACCTATTCGATCTGTAGCTGAGCAAAAAAATCTGAGAAGCTGACTATATGAAGAAGAACGGGGCATCAGAATTGGAGGAAAAGTCATTAACAACTTGCTTTATGCAGATGACACAACCTTGCTCACTGAAAGTGAAGAGGACTTGAAACATTTACTGATGAAGATCAAAGACCACAGCCTTCAATATACATTACACCTCAACATAAAGAAAACAAAAATCTTCACAATTGGACCAATAAGTAACATCATGATAAATGGAGAAAAGATTGAAATTGTCAAGGATTTCATTTTACTTGGATCCACAATCAATGCCCATGGAAGCAGAAGTCAAGAAATCAAAAGACGCATTGCATGAGGCAAATCTGCTGCAAAAGACCTCTTTAAACTGTTTAAAAGCAAAGATGTCACCTTAAAGACTAAGGTGCACCTGACCCAAGCCGTTGTGTTTTTAATTGTCTCATATGCATACAAAAACTGGACGATGAATAAGGAAGACTGAAGAAGAATTGATGCCTTTCAATTGTGTTAGCGAGGAATATTGTATATACCACGGATGGCCAAAAGAATGAACAAGTTTGTCTTGGAAGAAGTACAACCAGAATGCTCCTTAGAAAGGATGGTGAGACTACCAAGCATGTTTTCCTTCTTCAGGGCTGGTCCCGCCTGATAACATGTCCAAAGTAAGTGAGATGAAGTCTTGCCATCGTTGCTTCTAAGGAGCATTCTGGCTGTACTTCCTTGAAGAAGTATTTGTTTCTGGTGGTGCTGTGGTTAAGAGCTCAGCTGCTAACCAAAAGTTCAGCAGTTCAAATCCACCAGGTGCTCCTTGGAAACCCTATGGGGAAGTTCTACTCTGTCCTATAAGGTCGTTATGAGTCAGAATCAGCTCAATGGCAATGGTTTCGGTATCTTTTTGGGGGGCTGCCTGAAGGCTCTCTCTCTTTCTCAACTCAATGTCTTCCAGACCCCACCAGTTCTCAAGCTCTGCCCTTCCCACTGCTCTCCTCTCATGTGGCAGGTGCACCGTAAGGTGACCTCCAATTAGTTACACCCTTGTGTAATCCCCTCCCTATGAGTGCAGGAGGAAGCTGTGACTTGCTTCTAACCGATAGAATATGGCAAAGATGATGGGCCATTACTCCCTTAATTAGGTTATATTATATGGCAAAGGTAATGGAAGGTCAGTCTCACGATTACGTTTTGTTATCTAAGACTCCCTCTTAGCCAATTGACGACAGAGACTCTCCTATGGGTCGAAGAAGCGAGCTGCTCAAGTATGAACTGTCTATGAAGCCAGTCAAGTGGCAGGAAGCTGCAGGAGTCCTCTAGAATGCAGTCCTCAGCCTTAAGGAACTGAATTCTGCTGACATCCATGTAAGCTTGTAAGAGGATCCCACGTTCCAGAAGGAAACATAGCCTGGCTGACACCTTGACTGCAGCCTTGTGAGACCCTGAACAGCAAACCCAGTGAAGCCATTACCCACAGAAACTGTGAGATAATAAATGAGTGTTGTTTTAATATGCTAAGTTTCAGGTAAATTTGTTATGAGCAATAAAAAATAACACACCTCCTTTTATCAGATACACCTCTAGCCCTCATTAACCACCCCTTTTTTTTCTCAGCAAAGTGAAAGGTTCTTCCTCAGGACTCACCATCCTGAGAAGTCAGCGAGCGTGTGTGTGTGTGTGTGTGTGTGTGGTGTGCATACCACAAACAAACTGGAAGTCTCACTGAACCATCTCATTGCATTAATTTGCTCATTTCTTTGGCAAAACTTACTGGCTGGCATCCACTCGGAAACAAGTAAGCTGCTTCTACAAGTGGCGTGGCAGAAGACTCAGAGGTGTTTGTTCCCAAATCTGATTACACCAGTTGTAAACGCTATTGTAAATAACACACTGTAAACGACATAGATAAATATTACATAAACTGAAAAGGTTGAATGTGAAAAGGGAATTTGTCTTTTCCTATGAAAACTATGTTGAATGCGGTGGAGAGATCCTTTTAAGAAACTGCTGTCATATTAAGTATAAAAATAGTAAAAATAGAGAAGGACACTGCTCTGAGATTATATCACAAGTGTCTTTAAAATTTGGTTCTCTTTAAAGGCCTAAACAGTGCAGATTGGTTGCTTATGTAAGGAGGAAGCTGTATAGTAACTAATTCTGCAGGCTCCTGCTCAGAGGAAAGGCTTTGTCCTTACCACATGTTTGATGAATGAAAAGAAATACTTGAAATGTGTGTGTAGTCTTTTATAATGCTTTCCCACTTTCATAGGCTTTTGCAATTAATTGAATATGTCAGATAAGAGGACTCCTTCTGAATTTTAATTTTAACATTTTTTTTTCCCTTGTCACAATAAATTCAGTCACGAGAAATCCTGTTTTTAAGAAAAGGAATGTTTTGAGCTCACTGGCTAGAAGTATTTTAGGGAAAACTCTAAGGCCTTGTCATAAAGCTTTCTAACTCTTGAATTCTGCTGCTTGTCTCAGAGCAGCAGCAAGAATAGCAGCAAAGTTAAATGACAGGTTTGACAACAAGGTAGGGAAGTCATCTCCAGGGGGCTCTTGACGTGTTTTCAAAAGAATAACACAACAGGCTTGGGAGACACTGCCATGGCTAACCTTGACAAAGAATTACTGGTTAGAGGGAATTAATTTACGAAAGATAAAATAACAAAGAGCTCCCAGAGAGAATTTATTTAAAACAAACAAAACAAAACAAAAAACCCCTCCTTCCTTCCTTCTTTCCCTCCTTTTCTTAAATAGATTATAATCCACATTTGTTTTAAGGCATGATGAGATCCTTGACCTAGTCCTAATGGCCAACATGAATATACACAACGATATTCCTAGAAATAAAAATGTGGACAATTGGTTTACTAGTGGGACAGAATATTTGAAATTGGGATGCTAACTTCATTTTACCTCTGGATTTATATAAAGACAGGCTGGTCACTATTGCCAAGGACATTGAGATGCCTATAGTATTTCTACTCCCTCTCTGGACAGGCCTTTACAGAAGAGAGGTAATCTCTCTTATCCAAAGGAATCTTCAAAATTTTGCTTTAGAATCCACAGACAAGAGCCTGTTAGGAGCTGGAAAAAGAGCATGTAGGAGATTTGCTCCTTTACAAACACTTAAAACAGAGGCTTCCCAGGGTCTTTAGTACAGCAAGGGCCTTGACTCAGACAATAAGACCTTCTCCTTGGCTCCAAGCTTTAGACAATGACCCTCGGCATGGGACCCAGCTCCCACCATGCATGTCCCCTTGATTCCGACTCATGGCTGAGGGGACATGCCCACCCAGAGCCCGCAGACTCTCAGAATGGGGTGGAGTTGGGAGTCAGGAAAAAATACTGAGAAAACAAATAATTCTCATGCTTTCTGATTCCTCTACAGCAGCAAACACAAAGCAAAATTGAATATGTGAATACATTTGCATACTCTACTTACAAAAGGAGCTGATCCAGGGGAGTCCAAAAGAACCTCTTCATAGCCTATATGACTGAAAACATGCACTTAAAGGATTCCCTGTATCTAAGAAAAATGTTTCTGGAGGGAGTTGGCCACCCCTGCTTGGCTCAAGGGGCCTCTGAAGGGACCAGGGAAGAGGACAGATCTGGACTGTGTGGGCAGAGGCCTGAGTTCGTGGGCAGCCTCAGCTCAGGCCTCTGGGAGCAGGACCTACTCACCCTCCCCCTGAGGGCAGGGGTGAGGGTAGGGAGTGGAGGTAGGAGGGTGGGGGGTATTGGGATGGTAGGCTCTGGGAGCAGGTCTACAGACAGCCACTAGTCTTGAGGCCCAGAAACTAAGGCCCATGACCAGGGCCTCTAAGGGAGACACCTCTCCCCTCCGCCGCATACCCCAGTGAAGAGAGTACTATATTATAACAATTTCTCCTGGGTTAGCATGAGACTGATGGTGGTGGTGGTGGTTGTGGGGCTTCTTGCTGTTTTGTGTTTTGCATAGTTAAATATGTTATTTGACTCTGTATTAACTCCATTTTCAGGTCTGGCTTCCTGGCTGTTGTCTTTGATGCGTTTAATCCAAAGGTAACCTTTTAGTGCTAACCCAAAACCCATTGCCATCCAGTCAATTCCGACTCATAGCAACCCTATAGGACACAGTAGAACTGCCCACAGAGTTTCTAAGGAGACCTTTGGGTTAGCAAAGGAGAACTTAACCATTGCACCACCATGCTAATAATGATGAAATAATTTTTTATCTTACCTTTATAATTTACTTAATCCATTTTAAGTGTTATTTAAAATGTACTGAGACAGAGTGAATGGATCAAAAGGGTTGACGGTATGTAACATAATATGTATATATCTGTGTGTTTTATTTTGATTCTGATAGAAATTACCCTTTACCATTTACCGTGGAGTTGATTTTGGCTCACGGCGACCCCATATATGCAGTGTGAAACTGTTAGAACTGCGCTCGTAGGGTTTTCAAGGTTGTGATCTTTTGGAATCAGACCACCAGGTGTTTCTTTGGAAGCACCTCTGGGTGAGTTTGAACTGCCAATGTTTCAGTTAATAGTTGAACGCTTAACCTTTTGCATCACCCAGGGGCTCCCTTATAGAAATGTTGTTAGGGGTCTGTCAAGCTGACTCCAACTCACAGTGACCCCACATACCACAGAACGAAACATTGCCTAGTCCTGCATCGTCCTCACAATCGTTGCTATGTCTGAGTCCATTGTTGCAGCCACTGTCAATCCACCTCATTGAGGGGCTTCCTTTCTTTCACTGGCCCTCCTTTACCAAGCATGATGGCCTTCTCCAGGGACAGATCCCTCCTGATAACATGTCCAAAACAAGTGAGATGAAGTCTCTCCTTGCTCACTTCTAAAGAGCATTCTTGCTGTACTTCTTCCAAGATGGATTTGTTAGTTCTCCTGGCAGTCCATGGTATATTCAATATTCTTCACCAACACTGTAATTTAATGCATCAATTCTTCTTCAGTCTTCCTTTCAGCTTTTGTATGCATATGAGGGGACTGAAGATACCATGGCTTAGGTTAGGTACACCTTAGTCCTCAAAACGAAATCTTGGCTTTTTTAATACTTTAAAGGGATCTTTGGCAGCAGATTTTCCCAGTGCAATACATCGTTTGATCTTTTCACTGCTTCTTCCGTGGGCATTGACTATGGAATCAAGTAAAATAATTCAACAGTGTGGATCATAACAAATTATGGATAACATTGCAAAGAATGGGAGTTCCAGAACACTCAATTGTGCACATGCAGAACCTGTACATAAACCAAGAAGTAATCCTTAGAACAGAACAAGGGATATACTCCGTCGTTTAAAATCAGAAAAGATGTCAGCCAGGGTTGTATACTTGCCCCATACTTATTCAATCTGTATGCTGAGCAAAATATCCGAGAAGCTGGACTATCTGAAGAAGAACATGGCATGGGGATTGGAGGAAGAGTAGTTAACAACCTGCGATATGCAGATAACACAACCTTGCTTGCTGAAAAAATGAAGAGGAGTTGAAGCACTTACTGATGAAAATCAAAGGCTACAGCCTTCAGTATGGATTATGTCTTAACCGTAAAGAATACAAAAATCCTCACAACTGGACCAATGAGAAACATCATAATAAATGGAGAAAAGATTGAAGTTGTCACGGATTTTGTTTTACTTGGATTCACAGTCAATGCCCCTGTAAGCAGCAGTCAAGAAATCCTGTAGAAATAACTCCCTTTTAAAATGTTTTTTTCCCCTACACTTATGTTTCCTTTAACATAAACTTCATCATATTCCAATACACCAGTGTGAATTTGCAAGGTTGGTTGTAGAAATTCTGGAAGGAGGTCAGCATTTGAGAAATTCATACAGAGTTGTTAACATCTTTCAGTTTAAGGTCGAGTTTGTAACCTTAACTGACAGTGGTACAGATACACTGGCAGTTGCCAGTTTCACCACTAGATGGTGCCAATACATTCTGGTAGGTTTTGTCGAGTTTGGTATCTTCAAGCGGTTTTTGAGAGACATTGAGAAGATTGGTTACGTATGCTCTTAAAACTAAATTAAGGTTTTTATTATTAATTCAATTTTATCTGTAGTTTAAAATGTTCATAAGCATATATCATCTTTCAGAACAATTTAAGCAAAATGGATTCAGCAGCCTAAAATGAATGAACTTATTTTCTCTAACGGTATCCATACTTTATATTTCATTTATACAAGTTTCTAAAATCAGTTTCTACAAGTAGTATCTTTCGAAATTTCCATTTGCTTGCTGTCTGCCCCATTGTAGACCGGCTATTTAATATTAAAGCTTGCTCAGACATGGTGTTCTTTAATGGACTTATTAGCTTGTCAGGAGACCCTGGGTAGTGCAAATGGTTAACACTCTTGGTTGCTAACTGAAAGGATGGTGGTTTGAGTTCATCCAAAGGTGACTCAAAAGAAAGGCCTGGCAATCTGCTTTTGAAAAATCAGTCATTGAAAACACTCTGGAGCACAGTTCTACTGTGAGAAAATGGCATCATCATGAGTCAGAATTGACTCAATAGCAAATGTTTTATTAGCTTGTCAGGCGTGCCTGCTGGTTGGGATGCTTTCACTTTCCTGGGAGACAAAGAGGAGGCCACTCATCTGCCTTCTCAGTTCTGTTGATGGAATCGAGCTTGGCCAGGTCCTTGTTTCTCTTTTCTCAACTCCACTGATTAGTTCAATGGTGTCTTCTGAACAAGATGGGTCATAACTTTTCCTTCTCAAACTCAGTGTCCTTGAGCCTCAAGTATTGTCTGGGGGCAGCAGAATCCTTTGCTTAGAAGCTATGTTTCCTTTTGGGAGATGACCCCTGTCTTAGGCTGGGTTCTCTAGAGAAGCAAAACCAATGAAACATATAAATATGTATATAGAGAGATTTCTATCAAGGAAATGGCTCACGCGATTGAAGAGGCTGAAATGTCCCAAGTCCATGTATCAGGATAGAGGCTTCTCTCAATTCATGTAGACGCAGGGGCTGGTGAGCCCAAGATTGGCAGGTCACAGAGTGAGGCTCCTGCTCTCAGGCTGTAAAGATTAACTAACTCCAAGACGTGCAGATAAGTTGATAGCCAAGTCCCAAGACCCAGAAGTCAGATGAACTTGAGACAGTGCAGGGTCCAGAATGAGTAAAGAAGCTAGAAAGTCTGCTTATATTTGGTTGCAAGCCACAACCCCAGGGAAACTCCCTTTCAACTGATTGGCTACCTACAGTAGATTCAATCATGGGAGGGATCACATATAAACACTGAGAATCATGGCCCAGCCAAGCTGACACACAGTCTTAACCATCACAATCCCAAATTCACTGATATCACGTAACCCACTCAGAACCAATTTGCATGAATTCATTCAACATAAATTGAATTCATGCATAGGAAGTCTTGGTATGTGATGAAGTGGGAGTATGGGAATCTATAAGTTAATAAAATTAGCATCTCATATAGGTTCACAATCCCTTCTTTGGAATTCTTGGGTCCTGAGGTGCTTCAGAATTCAGAATGGAAAAATAGTCACATTAAGTGGAATAAATAAATGGCCTCATGTTAGGTCTTCCTTTGCCTTCAAATGAGTTATGAGCGAACGTTTTGGTTGTCAGGCCTTTTTAGATTTAGTGAGTACACACAAGGTATTGTGGACTTTTACTAGGTGTTTTACATGTGTTATTTCATTTAATCCTCACAGAAGTCCTATGTGAAGTATGAAGATATGGGGAACCTCAGGGTCAGAATAGTTAAGTAACTCCCCCGAGGTCACACAGCATAGAGGATTCAAACCTTGACCTGATTCTAGAAGGCTGAGTGTTACACTGCCTCTCACATTTACTAAAAATACAAAATATTCTAAAATACTAAAAATTCTTTAACTTTCTCATTAACTGTCTTAGTCTCCTAGGGCTACCATTACAAAAGGAAACCCAGTGGTGCAGTGATTAAGGCTCTCACCTGCTAACTGAAAGATCGGCAGTTCGAACACATTTGCCGGCTCCTTGGGAGAAAGATGTGCAGTCTGCTTTCATAAAGATTTAAAACCTTGGAAACCCTAAGGGGGCAGTTCTACTCTATCCTATAGGGTTGCTGTGAGTCGGAATCAAGTTGATGGCAATGGGTTTACTGCAACAAAATACCACAAACTGGGTGGTTTACAAGAACAGAAATTTATTGTCTCGCAGTTCTGGAGGCTAGAAGCTCAAATCAAGATACCAGGTAGGCCATATTCCACCTGAAGTCTCTGAAGGGAAGATATTTCCTTGTCACTTTCTGTTTCTGGCAGTCCACTTCCGGTAATCTGAGGTGTTCTTTGGCTTGTAGTTGCATCTTCATAGGGTCATCCTTCCTCTGTGTCTTTTTTCCTCTTTTATGGGACATCACTCAGATTGGATTAGGGCCCTCCCTACTCCACTATAGCTTACGACATCTTCAAAGACTATTTCCAAACAAGGTCATGTTCAGAGGTACCAGAGGTTAGGACTTTGACATATCTTTTGGGGGACAAAATTCAATCCATAATACCAACTGTCTTAGTCATCTAACGTTGCTGTAACAGAAATACCCCAAGTGGATGGCTTTAACAAACAGAAATTTATTCTCTCACAGTCTAGTAGGCTAAAAGTTCAATTCAGGGCACCAGCTCCAGAGGGAGGACCTTGTCATCAGTCTTTCGTTGGTCTAGGAGCTCCTCCACGCATGAACCTTGCGTCCAAAGGATGCGCTCTGCTCCCTGTGCTGCTTTCTTGCTGCTATGACGTCCCTACTCTCTGCTCTCTTCCCTTTCCTTTTATCCCTTGTAAGGTAAAAGCTGATGTGGGCCACATCCCAGGTAAACTCCCTTTATATTGGATCAGGGATACGATCTGAATAAGGGTGTTACGTCCCACTCTAATCCTCTTTAACATAATCTAATCTTGCCTCTTTAACCACAGGCAGAGATTAGGATTTACAACAAGTAGGAAAATCACATCAATCACAAAATGGAAGACAATCACACAATACTGGGAAACACCACCTACCCAAGTTTACACATATTTTTGGGGGACACAATTCAATCCATGACACCAAATTTGGCCTTTTTATCCATATTCTGCACCATTATTTATTTTTCTTTGGGGTTCATGAGAAAGAATATGATTGCATAGTAAAGTATGCCAACACCTGGATAGAGGTGAAGATTTCACTGGCTCTTTATAGAGCAGCCTCTCCTGGCTGCAGAGGGGGCAGGGCAGCCATGCTGAGGAGCAAACAGCTAACACTCCAAATGTCAGCTTTTTTCAGAGGTTAGGGATTCTTGTCGTGCACTTGGTCCGTGCAGCCTTGATTGCTGTCTGACATATAACCCGGGATCTAACCTAATTCATGTTTCTTGCCTTCTTTTGCAAATGGTATACCAGCCAGGACTCTCGTAAAGGGATTCTGCTGCCTGGAATGGAACATCAGAAGTCACTTGGCTTAATAAAGTTGTCAGCGGGCAAGGGAAGAACCATTGGCTTTATGCTGTATGTGTTCTCAGGATGGGAATGAATTAAAATAATTATATTTTAAAGTTGTGCTTTCAAGGTAATTTATGAGACATGTTCCTTTTTTGCATCCTAATTATCCTTGTTCTCTCTTCCCTTATGGCTTTCCCTTGTCCAAATTTTAACGCTATTTATAGTCTCAAGTTTAGGAGTTTATAATCTTTTTTTTTCTCCCTCCATGTTACTGTGATGAGATCAATGGCTTAGCAATAACGTGCATATAACTCCTCTTATATGTCCGTAACAATATCTCAGGCCACAGCGAACTCTGTAACCATTTAATGAACGCTTTTAGTGACCTCTAACAGACTTTTGAGATTTGTTAGGAAAATGATTCACCTACAGGCATGCCCGTTGCTGCTGAGTCAACTCCAACTCAGGGTGACCTCAAGGGTGTCAGAACAGAACTGTGCTCCATAGGGTTTTCAATGCCTGACTTTTTTGGAAGTAGATTGCCAGGCCTTTCTTCCAAGGTGCCTCTAGGTGGACCCTCCAAACTTTCAGTTAGCAGGTGAGCCTGTTAACCAATTATATTACCTACAGACTCCTCGCCTATAGGCATACATCTATAAGTAATTCTCGAGGCATTTAAAAATCTACCTTGACTTATTTTTTACGAAGGTAAAAAGCAGGTACAGGCATTCACGTGTTCCTATCCTTAGCCTCCCACCTTCGGTAAAATTTAATCAGTTGCCATTGAGTCAGTTTCCATTCATGGGGATCCTACGTGTGGCAGAGTAGAACTGTGTCCATACGGTTTCCACGGCTGTGATCTTTTGGACAAAGATCACTAGGTCTTTCTTCTAAGGTGTCTTTGGGTGGGTTTGAACTATCAACATTTGGTCTGTAGCTAAGTGCTTAACTGTTTACACCACCCAGGGACTCCTCCATAAAACTTACGTACAATGAAATGTACAAGGAACAAATGTCCTTTTTCCATGATGTGGTGTAAGATTTTCTCAGAAAAGTAAGAGATACTAAGGTTTGACATGCATAAACTCGTTTAGTTTACTGCTGGGTAGTCACTGCAAGGCAAGACATGCAAGCATGAACTCACAACATTCGTTTAGAAGTAGAGAATCAGAATTAACAATTACAATGCTGGTCTAGTGGTTAGAGTCCAAATCTTCAGACTTCAGGCTTTCACCTTTAATGAGAGGTCCTGAGAGGAAGGTTTAAGCACAGCTCGAACTTGGTGGAGGTCCTTGTAGCTAGGGTCTGAGGTTGGTGGCAGTGGTCAGAGCCTTAGAAGGCTCTGGGTGTTTGCCTTTGCCTTCTCTGAATGAGTGAGTAGAAATGTAGGGTTTATATGTGAAATTTGCCACCTTGGCTTCACAAAACAAGGGCCGGTGTGACATCAAAGACTAGTGTTTTATGTTTTTTTCCCCCAGGGTTAGAGAGTAGTTGAATGACACAACCTTCTTAGAAGGGTTGTTTAGACTTAGGTCTCAAGGCTAGTTGACAAAGATTAATTGCATCATGTCTTTTTTTTTTTTATCATAGCATGTCAGGTCAAAGTCAAGTTAACTTATAAGTTGTTTACTACATTCATCACATACTTCTGACTTTTATGTCTAAGTTCAGAATTTCTCTAAATAGTGTTGTCATAACTTACAGGTTTCTAATGGCTTATAGTTAATATTAGAGAGTCCCACACAGGTAGACATATTTCTGTCTCTAAGTGCTTAGACATATGTATTTTGAAAATGTAATAGTGACTTATACCTTATGGGATTTGAGATCATTATAGAAACATATAGAACATGAATTTGATAAATGCATGTACCTATGTAACTCTAACCCTTACCCAGAGAGTACATCACCCTAGAAATTCCCTTATGCCCATCCCAGTAAATATCCACCCTCCCGCCAATCCAGGCAGCTGCTTTTCTGTTTTCTCATCAGAAATTAGTTTTGCCTGTTCTAGAACACACACACACACGTATGTATATATATATATACACACACATACATATGTATATATACACACACATATATATACACATACACACATATACATGTATATATATCATACATTGTGTGCTCTTTTGTGTAAGGCTTTACTCAGAATTTTATATATATATACTTTTTTTTCTTGCTTTTTTATTATTGCCCATTCAAGGCAATTTGCAGTGTTCACTTCATTTTTATTTATTTTTTTAATTATGATTTAGGTGAAAGTTTTCAGAGCAAATTAGTTTCTCATTAAACAGTTAATAATACAGTAACTGTTTTGTGACATTGGTTGCTAACCCTGCAATGTGTCAACATTCTCCCCTTCTCCCCCCCAGGTTCCCTGTTTCCATTCATACAGTTTTCCTGTCCATTCCTGCCTTCTCATCTTTGCTGTTGGGCTGGTGTACCCATTAGTTTCATATACAAGATCGAACTATGAAGCCGTCCCACAGGCATTTTATTGTTGGCCCTATAAAAAAAAAAAATGCCTGTGGGACGGCTTCATAGTTTGATCTTGTATATGAAACTAATGGGTACACCAGCCCAACAGCAAAGATGAGACCTATAGACCTGTTTAATCTTTGGCTTAAGGGTGAACCTCAGAAGTGACTTCAGTATGGAGTTAAAAGGGTGTCTGGGGGCCATACTCTCCAGTCTCTGTCAGACCAGTTATTCAGATCTTTTTTTGTGAGTCAGAATTTTGTTCTACATTTGTCTCTGGGCACCATCTGGTTGTGCTGGACTCAGTCTGGTGGAGGCTGTGGTACTTGTGGTCCATTAGTCCTTCGGACTAATCTTTCCCTGATGTCTATGGCTTGCTTCATTCTCCCTTGCTCCCGATGGGGTGGGACCGGTGGAGTATCCTAGATGGCTGCTCATAAGCTTTTAAGACCCCATGCTACTTACTGAAGTAGAATGTAGAATGTTTTCTTCACAAACTATGTTATGCCAATTGAGCTAGATGTCCACTGAGACCATGGTCCCCAACACTCGGCCCAGTAATTTGGCCCCTGAAAGAGTTTGGATGTGTCTATGGAGCTTCCATGATCTTACCTTGGTCAAGTTGTGCTGGCTTCCTCAGTATTGTGTACTGTCTTACCCTTCACCAAAGTTACCACCTAACCATTGTATAAAAAAACCAAAACCAAACCCGTTGCTGTTGAGTTGATTCTGACTCATAGTGACCCTAAAGGACAGAGCAGAACTGCACCATAGGGTTTCCAAGGAGCACCTGGTGGATTCGAACTGCCGACTTTTTGGTTAGCAACTGTAGTTAATTTTTTTCCCTCCTTGCCCAGCACCTCCCCAGTAACAATCAAAGATTGTTTCTTTCTGTGTGTAAACACTTTCATGAGTTTTTATAATAGTGGTCTCATACAGTATTTGTCCTTTTGCGATTGACTTATTTCACTCAGCTTAATGCCCTCCAGATTCATCTATGTTGTGAGATGTTTTGCAGATTCACCATTGTTCTTTATTGTTTCGTAGTATTCCATTGTGTATGTGCCATAGTTTGTTTATCCATTCATCTGTTGATGGGCACTTAGATTGTTTGCATTGTTTTTGCTATTGTGAACAATGCCGCAATGAACATGTGTGTGCATGTGTCTATTCGTGTGGCAGCTCTTATTTCTCTAGGATGTATTCGTAGGAGTGGGATTGCTAGATTGTATGCTATTTCTATTCCTAACTTTTTTAGGAAGTGCCATATCATTTTCCAGAATGGCTGTACTATTTTGGATTCCCACCGGCAGTGCATAAGAGTTTCAGTCTCCTCGCAGCCTCTCCAACATTTGTTATTTTTTGTTTTTTTTTTTGATTCGTGCCAGTAGTGTCACAGTGAGATGGTGTCATGGATTGAGTCGTGTCCCCCCAAAATATCTATCAACTTGGCTAGGTTATGATTCCTAGCATTGTATGATTATCTACCATTTTGCCATCTGATGTGATTTCCCTGTGTGTTGTAAATCCTATCACTTGATATAATGAGATGGATTAGTGGCAATTATATTGATGAGATATATAAGATTAGATAGTGTCTTAAGCCAATCTCTTTTGAGATATAAAAGAAACAAGTGAACAGAGGGACATGGGGTTCTCATACCACCAATACCACCAAGAAAGCAGTGCCAGGAGCAGAGCATGTCCTTTGGACCTGGGATTCCCGCCCTGAGAAGCTCCTGGTCCTGGGGAAGATTGACAAGAAGGACCTTCCTCCAGAGCAAACAGAGAAAGTCTTCTGCTGGAGCTGATGCTCTGACTTTGGTCCTACTAGACTATGAGAAAATAAACTTCTCTTTGTTAAAGCCATACGCTTGTGGTATTTCTGTTATAGCAGCACTAGATGACTAAGACAGACGGTATCTCATTGTAGTTTTGATTTGCATTTGTCTGATGGCTAGTGACCACGAGCATTTCCTCATGTGTCTGTCAGCCATCTAAATGTCTTCTTTAGTCAATAGTCTGTTCATATCATTTGCTCATTTTTTAATTGGGTTATTTGTCTTCATTTTAGAGGTGTTGGATATTCCTATAGATTTTAGAGATTAGACTTTTATCAGATATGTCATAGCCAATTTTTTTCCCCGTCTGTAATTTCTGTTTTTATTCTCATCTCATGGTGAAGTCTTTTGATGAGCATTGGTGTTTAATTTTTAGAAGGTCTCATTTATCTAGTTTATCTTCCAGTATTTGTGCACTCTTAACTTTGGTTTGTATTCTGTTTATGCCATATATATGACGAGCATAGGTGACTCCATTTTTTCTTCTATGATCTTTATAGTTTTATATTTAGGTCTTTGATCCATTTTGAATTAGTTTTTGTGTATGGTGTGAGGCATGGGTCCTGTTTCATTTTTGTACAGACGGACATCCAGCTTTGCCGCACCATTTATTAAAAAGACTGTCTTTTCCCCCTTTAATGGACTTTGGGCCTTTGTTGAAGATCAGGTGGCCGTAGGTAGATGCATTTACACAGTATTCTCGATTCTGTTCCATTGGTCAATGTGTCTGTCATAGCACCAGTACCAGGCTGTTTTGACTACAGTAGCTGTATAGTAGGTTCTGAGATTAAGTATTGTAAGGCTTTCTACTTTGTTCTTGTTTTTCAATAATGCTTTACTTACCTAGGGTCTCTTTCCTTTCCATATGAAGTTGATGATTAATTTTTCATTCTTGTTAAAGGATGCTGTTGGTGTTTGGACCTGGGTTGCATTGTAGATTGCTTTGGGTAGAATTGACATTTCCACAATGTTTAGTCTAGCTATCTATGAGCATGGTATGCTTTTCCATTTATGTAGGTCTTTTTGGTTTGTTTTGTTTTTGCAGTAGTGTTTTGCAGTTTTCTTTATATAGGTCATTTATGTCTCTGGTTAGATTTATTCCCAAGTATTTTACTTTTTAGGGGCTATAAAGTGGTATTGCTTTCTTGATTTCCTTTTCATAATTTATTGATGTATAGGAATTCACCTGATTTTTGTATGTTTACCTTGTATCCTGCCACTCTGCTGAATCTTTCTATTAGTTCTAGCAGATTTCTTGTGGAGTCTTTGGGATTCTGTATGTACAGTTATCATATCATCCGTGAATAGGAATAATTTTACTTCTCCCTCACCAACTTGGATGCCCTTTATTTCTTTTTCTTGCCTTGTTGCTCTAGCTAGGACTTCACAGCTCAATGCTAAATACGAGTGGTGATAAAAGACATCCTTGTCTTCTTTCTATTCTCAGGGGGAATGCTTTCAACCTCTCTCCATTGAGAATGATGTCGGCTCTTGGTTTTCTATAGATACTCTATTATGTTGAGGAATTTCCCTTCTATTCCTATTTTATTGAGAGTTTTTATCAGGAATGGATGTTGAACTTTATTGAATGCCTTTTCTGTATCGATTGAGATGATAACGTGATTCTTTTGTTTTATTTATGTGGTGGATTACATTGATTGATTTTCTAATGTTGAACCATCCTTGCATATCTGGTATCGGTTCCATTTGGTTGCAGTGTTTTTTTTTTTTTAATATGATGCTGAATTCTGTTGGCTAGACTTTTGTTGAGAATTTTTGCATCTATATTCATGAGAGACATTCATCTGTAATTTTTTTTTATTTTTTATTTTTGTGTGTGTCTTTGCCTGGTTTTTGTATCAGACTTACCCTGGCTACATAAAATGAATTCAGAAGTAACCTTTCCTTTTCTGTGTTCTGAAATAGTTTGAATAGTTCTGGTGTCAGTTCTTCTCTCAGTGTTAGGTAGAATTCTCCACTGAAGTCATCTGGGCCAGGACTTTTTCTTTGTTGGGATTTGATTTTTATTTTTATTACCTTTTCAGTCTCTTCTCCTGTTTTGGGTCTGTTCTGATTTTCTACCTTAGTTTGTGTTAGTTTAGGTAGGTAGTGTGTTTCTAGAAATTTGTCTATTTCCTCCAGATTTTCAAATTTGTTAGAGTACAGTTTTTTGTAGTACTCTGTTATGATCCTTTTTATTTCAGTTGGGTCTGTTGTAATGTTCTCCATTTCCTTTCTTATTTGGGTTATTTGCTTCCTTTCCTATTTTTCTTTTGTCAGTTTGGCCAATCGTTGGTCAATTATCTTGATCCTTCAAAGAACCAACTTTTGGTTTTGTTGAGTCTTCCTATTGTTTTTATATTCTCTATTTCATTTATTTCTGCTCTGATCTTTAGCATTTCCTTTCTTCTCGTGGCTCTGGGCTTCTTTTGCTCTTCTCTTTCTATTTGTTTGAGTTGTAGGGCTTACATTTTGATTTTTTCCATTTCTTCTTTTTTAATGTGTGTGCCTGTTGGTATAAATTGACCTCTGAGCACACCTTTGGCTCTGTCCCAAAAGTTTTGGTATTATGTGTTTTCTTTCTTATTTGATTCTAGAAATTTTGATTCCATCTTTAATTTCTTCTCTTACCCAGTGGTTTTTAAGCAAGGTGTTATCCAGTTGCCATGTTTTTTTCCTCACTTCTCCTCTTATTAATTTCAACTTTTATGGCATTGTGATCAAACAAGATGCTTTGTATAATCTCAATAATTTGGATTTTGTTGAGGGTTGCTTTGTGGCCTAAGAGGTGGGCTAGTCTTTAGAATGTTCCATGTGTTTTGGAAAAGAATGTACACTTTTTGCTGTTGAGTGGAGTGTTCTATATATGACTATGGGGTCAAGATGCTTGATTGTGGCCTTTAGGTCTTCTGTATCTTTGCAGAGTTCTTTTCTAGATGTTCCTTCCTTTACCAAGAGTGATGTCTTGAAGTGTTCTACTATTATTGTGCAACTATCAATTTCTCTTTTCAGTGCTGTTAGAGTTTGTTTTATGTATTTTGGAGCCCTGTCATTGGGTGCATAGATATTTTTTATGGTTATGTCATCATGGTGGATTGTCCCTTTAATCATTATATAATGTCCTGCCTTGTCTTTTATGGTGGATTTTGGCTTAAAGTCTATTTTATCTGAGATTATTGCCCCTCCTGCTCTTTTTTGGTTGCCGTTTGCTTGTTTTTTTTTTTCAATCCTTTGATTTTTAATATTTTCGTCTTTGTGTTTAAGGTGTGTCTCTTGTAGACAGCATATTGTTGGGTCATTTTTTTTTATCCTTTCTGTCATTCTCTGCCTGTTTAAGGGTGCATTTAAGCCAATTACATTCAGTGTGATTATTGATAGGTGTAAGTTTATTACTATCATTTCATAATGCTTTTTTTTTTGTGGTGCTGACGTTTTCTTTGTTCCTCTAAATCCTGTGCTGAGTTGCTTTTGTTATGGAATTTCTTTTCATTTCTTTCATTATTGTAGATTTTGTGTGTTATGGATTAAATTATGTTGCCTCAAAATATCTGTCAACTTGGCTAGGTCATGATTCCCAGTATTGTGTGATCATCCTTCATTTTGTCATCTGATCTGATTTTCCTATGTGTTTTAAATCCTATCTCTGTGATGTTAATGAGATGAGATTAGTGGCAGTTATGTTGATGATTAAGTTATATCTTAAGCCAATCGCTTTTGAGATATAAAAGAGAGAAGCAAGCAGAGAAATATGAGCCTCAAACCACCAAGGAACAAGAGCCAGGAGAATACCATGTCCTTTGGACCTGAGGTCTCTGCACTGAGAAGCTCCTTGACTGGGGAAGATTGATGACAACGACTTTCCCTAGAGCTGACAAAGAGAGAGAGAGAGCTTTCCCCTGGAACTGACACCCTGAAGTTGGACTTCTAGGCTCCTGGGCTGTAAGAGAATAGATTTCTCTTTGTTAAAGCCAGCCACTTGTGGTATTTCTGTTATAGCAGCACTAGATAACTAAGACAGAATTTGGTACCAAAAGTGGGATGCTGCTTTAACAGATACCTAAAATGTGGAAGTGGTTTTGAAACTGTGAATGGATAGAGGACTCAGGAGGAAATGAGGAGAGCTGTTACACTGGAGATGGTACAAATGGCAAGAGGTAGCAGTAGAGAAATGGCAGCAGCAGAACAGGGAGACCAGCTTGAGTTAGCCCTTGAGCCGACCCATACAGCGAGAGACCTGAGTGCCTTTGGCAGGAAGTTTCCTGGTGGAGTGGGTTACCTCTGGGCACTTACTGGTGGAAGTAGGTTTGCTGACTCATGGAGCAAGAAAGCTGAGTGCCTTCCAGCCAAAATTTATTGGCAGAGTGGGGGTGCCTCCAGGCACTTATCACTGGAGCTACAGAAAAAAAAAAAAAACTTTGGAATATTTGCTTGAGCAGGGCTGAAGTGGGTGGTGAGGCCTGAGGAGCAGAGAAGCTGAGGAACCGGGAAGCAGAAGCTATAGACACAAGGAGGACAGGAAGCAGAGCTGCCTCTGTCCCAAAGGGTATGGCCATGACCTCTGGGGTCGCAAAAACAGTGGAGCCACTACTCGGATGAACTAGGAGAATGAGGCCACCTAATTATGAGGGAGCAGAATTGCCATTCCAGTGGGCCTGAAAGGTGGAGCTGAATCCAGAGAGTGTGGCCAGCACCCAGAGTCTGGAGGGCAGGGCCATTGTCTAAATGGTCTCGGAGAACAGTGGATTATTTTCAAGCCTTGAGGGCTAATGCAACGTGTTTTGTTGACTTGCTTGGTGCCTGTTTTCCCTTCTTTCCTTCCAGTTTCTCCCATTTGAAATGGAAATGTCTAGCTTGTGCCTGTCTCACCATTGTATTTTGGAAGCAGATAACTTGTATTCTAGATTTCACAGATAAAGAGGAGTTTTTGGACTTGGAGTTGATTTAAGACTTTTGCTATGATATGATGGGGTTAATGTGCTTTACATGTGGCAAGGACATGAATTTTGGGGGACCAAAGGGTGGAATGTTATGGATTGAATTGTGTCCCCCCAAAATATCTGTCAATTTGGCTAGGCCATGATTCCCAGTATTGTGTGATTGTCTACCATTTTGTCATCTGATGTGATTTTCCTATGTGTTGTAAATTCTATTTCTATCATGTTAATGAGGTGGGATTAGCAGCAGTTATATTGATGATTAGGTTATATCTTAAGCCAGTCTTCCTGAGATATGCAAACATATATAAAAGAGAGAAGTGAGGAGAGAGACTTGGGGACCTCAAACCACCAAGAAACAAGAGCCAGGAGAATAGTGTATACTTTGGACCTGGGATCTCTGTGCTGAGAAACTCCTCGACCCGGGACGATTGATGATAAGGACCTTCCCCCAGAGCCGACACAGGGGAAGAGCTTTCCCCTAGAGCTGGCACCCTGAATTCAGACTTCTAGCCTCCTGGGCTGTGAGGGAATAAATTTCTTTTTGGTAAAATCATCCACTTGTGGTATTTCTGTTATAGCAGCACTAGATAACTAAGACATTGTGTTTACTGAAACTATACTTTTCTTCTTTATTTTGATGAGTAGGTTTGCTAACTTTCTTTGTGGTTACCTCGAAATTTACCTGTATCTTCCTAAGTTAGAACCAGGCTTTTATTACTTGGTATTGCCTTGACTTCTTCATTTGAAAGTTTCATACCAATGCCATTTATTCTCCCTTTTATTTTTCTAATGCTGTCCTCATTTACAGATTGACGTTTCTAATCTCCTGTTTTCAATATTTTAGTTTTGTTTTACTGTTGAGAGTTCATTACCTAGGTAGATTTAGGTTGTTGTCTGATGTTGTTGGTTCTGTAATCAAAGGACTCCTTTTAATAATTCTTGTAAGTTTGGTTTGGCTTTTACAAATTCCCTTAATTTCTGTTTATCTAGGAATGTTCTAATTTTGACATCATATTTGAGAGAGTTTTGCATGATATATTATCCTTGGTTGTCAATATTTTTCTTTAAAGGTTTTATATATGTCATCCCATTGCCTTCTTGCCTGTGTGGTTTCTGTTGAGTAATCCAAGCTTAGTCTTATTGTTTCCCCTGTGTATATGACTTTTCAATTTTCTTGAGCTGCTCTCAGAATTCTTTGTCTTTGGTTTTGGCAAGTAGTATGATTATATGTCTTGGTGATTTTCTTTTGGGGTCTATCTTATAAAGGATTTGTTGAGCTTCTTGGATGGTCAGCTTTTCATCTTTCAGGATAGTAGAGAAGTTTTCAGTCAGCAATTCTTCAATGATCCTTTCTGTGTTTTCCATTTTCTCCCCTGTTCTGGAACTCCAATCACATGTGAATTTTTCCTTTTTATTGTATCTCACATAGTTCTTAGGCTTTCTTTATTCTTTTCTCTGATTTTTCTCAAACAAAGTGGCATCCATGGATATGTCTTCAATTTTGCTCATTCTGTCTTCCGCTGTTTCAAGTTTGGTGCTAAAACATTTTATTGCATTGTCCATCTCTGAAATTTTGTTGTTTATTTTTTTGATGTCTAATTGCTGTTTTTGTATGTTTTCTAATTATTTATTTTGACTTTTTGTTCTTGTATTATTTTTCTGAATTCTTCTATTGCTTTGTCTATGTTATCCTTGATTTTGGCTATGTTTTGGTTGGTTTTGTCTGTGTTTTCCATAATTTTTTCTCTGTTTTCTTTGGTCTCTTTCCTAGTCTCTTCGAGATCCCTGGACATTACACACTTCAATTCTCTGTAAGGTAGTTCCAGTGCCTTTTCTTCTGTGAGAAGGTCATCTGGTGCTTTATTTTTGTCTCTTACTGGAACAATCTTGTCTTGTATTTTTATAGGTTTTGATATTGTTTGAGGCCTTCGAGACATTCAGGGACTATTTTATTTATTGATTGATTGTAGGTTTGTCTGTTTCATCTCGTTTTTTTGTTTTGTTTTGTTTTGTTTGGTTATGTTTGGGTAGGCAGGCTAGGCATGCTTTGTTGCTTGATCATCTGTTGGCACAATAGTTCTCACTACCTCGTCCAGGTGTGCAGGGCTGGCCACTCAGTTATAGTGCAGGTCTAGTGGGACGAGAAGGGGAGGAAATGGGTCATTTGTCTGCAGCATGAACTGGGCCAGGGCTGGGGGCTGGAGCAGGGTCAGTGACAGGGTGGGGCCAGAGCTGGCGGACAGAGGCCTGGTGTCTAGGCCGGTTCCCCTTGGGGTCATGAAGCATGGTGAGGGGGGCCCGAGCTGGTAGGGGTGGTCTGGGGTCTGGGCCAGGTCCCTCAGGGCTGCTGGTGTGGCAAGGCTGGGCCAAAGTTGGCAGGGAGTAGCCTGGGCCATGGATGATAGGGTGGAGGAGGAAGGCAGGAGTAGGGCCAAAGGTGGGTGGGCTAGATGGAGGAGGGCAATAGGGTGGGTTGCTACTGTGGTTCCTGGCAGTTGGGACTGCCAGGGTAGGGCAGTTCTTGCAGAGGGATGGGGGTTGTAGGAGCATGCTCCTGTGGTTACCGGGTGAGAGATTCTGGGCTCTTCCTTGAATTGCAGTCAGCAAATGTGGTCTTACTTAGCCCTAGGTTTGTCTGCACTGTACCTCTATTTCCTATTGGGAATTCCGTGGAGGTACCTTTCTGTGGGAGGTGTTGTTGGTTTTATTCCAAGATGGCCACACCGTGTCATTCCATTTGGGTGGGAAGCTCCGCTCGTTATCTCTACTCCTTTGCCTTTTTCTATCAGTTTCTTCTTCTCAGAGGTTTCCTATCTCTTACTTTATCCCCGCATTTAACATTCAGGGTTCCAGGATTGACGTCTGTACCTGTTTTACTCGTTTTTTTTGGGTCTTTGTTGTAGCAGGATGGCTTAGCGCATCTGATTATTCTGCCATCTTGGCTCCAACCCCATTGCTCCCATTTTAAAGATGAAGTAACCTAGGCTTTATAAGCTTAAGCAAGATTTACACCCAGTTGAGTGACTCCAGAGCCTGTGTTGCTCCATGAACTCTCCACTGATCATGTTTTGATGTGTCTTGAGCCCTATGAGGCAGCAGGAAGGAGCTTTATTCTTTCTGTGGAAGTTGTATGAGCTTTAGCATCTCTCATAAGCTCTCTGCTTCCCTGGTGCCTCACCCAACATCCAGGCTCCTGCTGATATTTGCAGAGCTACAATGTGAAAATCACTGTAAAAATATTAACTCCTGGGGCTTTTGCGAACCTGTGCAAAGTGTGCATCTTGGAGGGCAAAGTCTTCAGGTGAGAGGAAAAATCTCTGGGCTCTTCAGCCTGGATAGGCCCTGGGAGCGCTTGGCACCACATGCCCACCCTCCTGCCATGGTTTACTGACCGGACGGATAGGGCTCCAAGTAATTAATTATAAACAAAGCACCCAGCCATTGTTCTCAGGAACACAATGCCCTAAGAACTCCTTAGCAAGCCTCATTGTGTGCTTTTTATTTCTTATCTGCATTTCTATCCATCCAAAAAGCTTCAGAAGTGTAATCTCCTTTAACGACAGATTCATGATGATGAGGCCATTGCTTTCTGATACTGTGGTTTTAAGAAGTGACCCAGAAAACAGGCTTTAAGAGCAGCCTCCCCCAACATCATTACCCCAAGCAAAGGACCAGATTAAAAGAGCACTGGTTTATATGAATATTTATGCTAGAACCTCTGCCAAATCAGATTAGGGGAGGAGTTCATTCCTCAGGGCAAACACAAATTCTGTACTCAGATTTAATGAGAAACTGACGTGTTAATAGCATATCGATGCATCCATTCATCAGGAGATCTGTATGGCACGGCTGATGTGCTCCATGCCTCTCAGGCCCAGGGAAGATGCTGCCTTTGTCATATTTAGTTCTATCAGGAAAGCTACTGTCACGATGAGGATGAGGAGGATTCCAAACACATGACACAAAAGATGGGGAGCTGGGAATTCTGGCCCTAATGTGCCTGGGAAAGTCCTTTCTTGACACTGCCAGTATCAAAACAGCATCTCCCAGGATGGTTCCGAAGAACGCGACGCCCACTCATGGGTTGTTACTAGGTATCATGCAAGGAAAAGGTTCTGCGTCAAAAAGTTTTGGTAAATTATAAACTGAACAGGCTTCTTTACTGCAGGACTTCTACCCTGTGACTTTTCAGGAAGTAGCTAAATTATGTCGTGCTTCCAAACTTAGTGGAGTCCCTGGGCAGTGCAAAAGGCTAATGCGCGCAGCTGCTAACTGAAAGGTTGGTAGTTCAGGTCCACCCACAAGTGCCTTGGAAGAAAGGCCTAGTCATATACTTCCAAAAAATCAGCCATTGAAAATCATATGCAACACAGTTGTGTTCTGGCATACATGGAGTCGCCACGAGTCAGAATCAGCTTGACGGCAACTGGCTCCGAACTGGGGGGCTCTTCCTTCTCAAAGGCCCACACCCCAGAGTGGAAACTTTCTTGTGTAGTGGACCACCTTTGGTACCTGGGGCCCCTCCTCAGAATACAATTTTTAAATGCAAAAAAAAAAAAAAAATAGGATCACAAAGGAAATAAACTGTACTGAAATCAAATATCAAAATATTAAAGAATATTTTAAAATATTTAAAAAAGGACATACTTTAGTGCACGCATTATTTTGCATATGTATTAAGTAACGAGATCCAGACTGGATCTAATAATTACAGTTATTGCAAAGTAGTATGCCCATAAATACTATTTTAAGATACCTGCAAAAAATGAAATGTCATGTGAAAATATTTGTGACAAAGACAGCTAATACAGCTGTATTTTGTTGCTTACATTCGTAATTGAAGAAAATGCTACATTTAGTTAGAGGGTAGTGAAGTCTTAATTTTTTCCCCATTCATGTTTATGGATGCTCTTAATCCTGGGGCTTCCCATGGACTGTAGTGAAATTATATTGGTGAGTGGGTAGGGTGGGGAAGCTGTTGCAAATTACTGGGGGACTTAGATCCTGTTATGTTGGGTATGAATACAAGTCTCATTTGAAGATTTTTAGCTAATCTGCTTTGGTTGGGGGCCTGAAATATTTTTCACCAAGGCTTGAACCCAAAAGGCTCTACCCCAAATGAAAAATGCTAAGGGTGGAAAATAGAACTTCAATGGGCTTAAACATAGCAATGATCACGGTGTTGGACCAGGCAGTTTCGTTCTGTTGTACATGGGGTTGCTATGAGTCCAAACCAACTCGATGGCACCTAACAACAAAAACAACAAGTATTATTCCAGTGGAAAGTGATGAGCCCCAATCTCAATAGTAAAGGGAGGGATAAGCCTTTCTTTTGACAATAGAGGAAATAATTACAACAGAATGTTGGGGTACTTGGATGATGATCTCTTAACCCTCTGTGTCCCAGGTCTGCAGGAGCCCCAAGACTCCCCACCAAGCATGACCTAGAGGGAGGCAGGCTCTGTGTTGAGTGCTTTTCCTTCTTACCCTTCCCACCACAAGGATTGTGATTCCATCAACCTAATTAAAATGTGTCAAAGAAGATGCTGCATTTTTGTTTTTAAATAGAAAGAAGTAACAAAATGTGACTTGGAAGGCAACATTAACTTTCCATCCATCCGTCCGTCCGTCCGTCCGTCCATCCGCCCGCCCGCCTGTCCATCCATCGATTCTACCTTTTCCGTTGAGCACCTGCAGTGGACCAGGCATTGTCAAAAAATCTATGGATACACCTGTAAACATGACTGACCAGCTTCCTGTCTCATGGGGCTTTGGTTCAGGATCTGGTGCTTCTCACCAGGAGGCCACAGCAGGGATGGGGAGCTCAGGGACAAAAGGAATATTATAAAAGTCTTCCCATTTGGCAACAATTTTACGAATTTGCCGACTTTACCAATAATGCATTGCATAGCTGAAGGACACTCTCTTAAACTGTCAATAATAACTAACAAATTTTATTTTTCCATTGAGAATATTATAAAATCATTGTTATGAGAAGAAGCAGATTATGCAGTCAAACAATGTAAGAAAAAAATTTTTTAAAGTCATTTTTTTGAATTTTGTCATCTTTTAAAAATTTGTAATTTACTGTGATTTCTCTTCTTATTCTAAAAATAAATATTCACGTTTGGGCTTAATCTTTTTTTTTTTTTTTTTTTATAACTTTTTATTCTCTTTTTAAGGAGGACATCACAAAACCTGGGCTGTACCTACTTGTGAGAGTCCTTGGGAGCCTGCTACAGCCTTTCTAGGAGAAGTCTCAAAGTGGCTGGGCCATCTTTCAGAAGCCACCAACAGGGGAAGGATCAGTTTCCCAGCACACTAGAACCCTGGGTAAATTGCTAACCATTTTATGTACTTTTCTTTTCTAGAAGCCTCTTTTCGAAGACTTAGCTATTACAGAGCATCAACAGTCTCTTATTTGGAATGGTGCCCAATATACTTTATTAAAGGTTATTTGAGGGACAGTTGATGAGAAATTGGGGAAGCAATCCCAGAAGCACCCTGAATCACACTGTAATTCAGATACACTCTTAGAACTAAGACTGAAGTACTTTGCAAAGGTACTGCTAAAGAGCAGTCCCCATAATCAGTTAATGAATGAGTTGACGAATTTATACAAGTTTCTATCTCCTTAGGCTCCCCAGGAGTGGGTGTTCCTGAGGGATTCAGTGTCCCCCTTGATCTCCAAACACCTTTTCAATCTGAAGGTTGAACGGATTCTCCTTTCCCAGGACTTCGGGCCACTGGAGCTGTACCTTCTTCCAGAAGTTATCTGCGAGCAGCAACGAAGCCACCTGCAAGAGAATATACAAAGGAGGAGTAAAAGGGGAACTATACCTTGAATTTAGCTTGTGAGACCCTGAGCAGGGTGCTCAAACTCCTGACCTACAGAAACTACAAGGTAATAAATATGAGTTGTTTTAAGCCACTAAGTTCTGGTAATTTGGTATGCAGTAATACATAACTAATATACTTTCTCAGAAATCCATTTGTTCATTTATCTGCGGTCAGCTAACAAGCACTGTAGGCCTAAGGCTCGGGTTTTGGAGACGAACAGAATGAGTCTCAGGTGAACAGAAGCTACCAGTCTAGTAAGGGAACCAGGTATGCAATGTGACACCACCAAACCCATGGGGAGAGCTGTGGTAGGGATGCACACAACTGGAAGAGAATTAAATCCATTGTTCAATCTACTGTGTTCAATTGAATTGTGCTGAACTGAGTTATGGATTGAATTGTGTTCCCCTCCAAAAATGTGTTGGAATCCTAACCCCATACATGTGCATATAATGTAATGTTTAATGACCTTATATCTGATGTAATATAATTACCTTCAACAATGCAATCCAATGTAATGCGATTAATAGTTGAGGTCATACCAGTATAGGGTGGATCCTAAACCTAATCACTTTCGAGTTATATAAAGAGTAGCATACACACAGGGATGGGCACCCACACACACAGGAGAAGAGATGCCATATGAAGATTGCCAAGAACCAAGGAACGCCTGGGGCTACTGACAAGGAAGGAATTGATGTGGCTGAGATCCCGATTTGGACTTTTAGCCCCCAGACCTGTGAGAAAAGAAATTTCTGTTCTTTAAAGCCACCCACTTGTGGTATTCATGTTACAGCAGCACTAGGAAACCAAGACAGGTGTCAGCTCTGCTGGGGTGGGTGAAGAAATTGGTCTTCTCTGGAGGAGGTGATGGCTAAGCTGAATTTTCAAGGAGTTCACTGGATGGATGATGTGGGGAAATAGTATACACTGTAGAGGACCCAGCCTGTGCAAAGACATAGCGGCATGGAGAGAATGGCATGGTTGGGGAACTACAGGAGCCTGGGAGATGAGACCGGAGAGGTCACCTAGTAGGGCTGGAACCCTGAAGGAGGCCATGAGTGCTGAGGGTCTGGCTGGAGTGCCAGGTAACATCTGCTTAATGCACAACAGGTTTTTTTCTCTGGCTCTTCCTGCCCAACATCCGCTCTCTGGTTCTAGGCTGCATGCCAGGGTTTGCTTTATTCATGATGTTAGCAGGACCCTTTCCTGCTTGTCCAATCTTCTGGCCTTCTATTAACACACCTTTATTGGCCAGGCCTTCAGAAGCCTGCTGGCTACATTCCAACAGTGGTTTTAGTGTGAAGTGATGGGAGAAACATGATCGCTGAGGGCCTCATAAAGGCGTTACACTGTTCATGGAAGATGCTAAGGAATCCATTCAAAAGCACATGGACCTTGTCCCCGAGGGTATTTCACATTCACCATTCCAACAGGCAGAGCTGCCAGCTCTCTGTGTGGCGTTTGGTGGCCCACTTCCACTCTCTGGGCCCCGATTCTCTTATTTGTAAAACAAGTGGGCTAAAGTACATGATCTGTAAAATCCCTTCTGGGTCTAGAGTATTTGTAAGATTTTAGCAGTTGTTAGAAACAATTATAATTGATGGAGTCACTGCATTAAATATCTCCAGTATTTTAATTTGTTCCCAAGTCTTCTGAACTACATCTCAAATTCCATTTATCCATTTATCCATGGTCTTGATCATACCCATGTGTGTGTCTCACACACACACCCACACGCACACCCCCCACACACATACCAACACACACACACATACCAACACACACACACATACACACAAACTTACACATATGCACATCTACACACACATACAGGGTCAGCAGAAAAGAGGAAGACCCTTGACAAGGTGGATTGACACAGTGGCTGCAACAATGAGCTCAAGCACAACAACGACAGTAAGGATGGTGCAGGATCAGGCAGTGTTTCGTTCTGTTGTGCATGGGGTCGCTATGAGTCAGAACCAACTCAACAGCACCTAACAACAACACACACATACACGCATTCACACAAATGCACACACCACAGACACACAAATGCACACATATATGTACATACATACTCCACACACATTCACACAAACACACATATACACACATACATGTACTTACACACAGCACACACATACCCGCATGCACACATACATGCAATATATACACATATACACTTCTTTGCACCTGCCAAGCAGGAGCAGTTCAGAGGCTGGTCATCAAGTTTCAAGTTTTCGGGGAGGAGCCTGATCATCTACACACAAAGCAATCTACGTCTCTAAGACAGAAGGCTGGTCTTGTGGCTGTTTTTCCTGCAATTTCTGAACAAAGTATTTGCTGCCAGACTTGCGGAAAATCAACTGGTTCTTCTTTTTGTTTTTTTACTTCCTTTCAACTTTATACTCCTAAACTGTCTTCCCAACAATTGTGTGGTACCAAGGCATCAGTGGTCATTTATTTCCTGATCTAAAATTAATAAGGGAGGAGATAGGGGTGAGGGCAAGGAGAGGGAAGCTAAAATGAAATGGTAACTGTTTGCTTTGAAAGCAATTACCTGGCTGTCACTGTAATGGAGATTAAAATATTTATGAATGTGCACTGCTGATATATTTGGTCTAAAAGGAGAATTGCAATGTTGCTGCTAACATAGAGACTAGTGATAAAATGACCCACTCTAGTCATTCATTCATTTATTCACTCATTTGACAACATTTACTGAGCACCATGGGCTTTGGCTATAATCAGTCTCCTGTTATAATGCCCATGATGCACTGTACCAGACAAGGCCCAGAGATGCTTTACTCTCATTACTCCATATTAGCTGCTGTTTCTTGAACACAAATATTCTAGCAATGTCTATTCATTGTGGAAAGTTTTTAAGAGACAGTTAAATGAAAAGAGAAAAAAACCAAAAAAGTCATCTGTAATTACACTAGAGGCAGCCACTATCTATTCAAAAATAGGATCCCTCTGTAAATATCATTTGATAATCTGCTTTTTTTTTTTTTTGAGATATACTTAACAGGTCCCTGGGTGGTACAAATTGTTTGCACTTGGCTGGTAACCAAAAGCTCGGAGGTTTGAACCCACCCAATGGCAATGCGGAAGAAAAGGGCTGGCAATCTGCTTCAATAAAGATTACAGCCAAGAAAACCCTGTGGAGCAGTGCTACTCTGTAACTCGTGGGGTTGCCATGAGTTGAAATTGACTCGAAGGCAAAAGACAACAACAGTGTACATACAGGAAAATTTGCTGTGTTTGGTAAACGGTTCTATGAGTTTTGACAAATACATTTGTGTAATCTGTACCCACAATCTGTAATCTGCTTTCATTTCCTTAGCTCTATACTACAAACATATTTTTGTCACTAGAAGTAGATCTGTACCATTGTTTTTATTTGATGCAGATGTTCCATCTGAGGGATGCACACTCATTTATTTAACCAGCGGGAATTTTTGCCACACACTTGCCCAGGTTTGTTAGGGTGGATTTTTAACTTTGCTCTAGTAGAGCTCAGAATTAAATTTAGTGAGAGTTTGTCCCTGAGGTTTCCCCTTAGGACAGTGGAAGGAGGCACGCCCTCCCCCCAGCACACACAGCCTCAGCAGCACAGGAGGGGTTTGTAGCTGTCTTGCTCACTGTCCCCTCTGAACACATGCAGGAAATGAAATCTGCTACAGAGGTGTGCTGGGGAATGGAGTGTCCTGGTTAAATGGGGGCTTTCTGGTTAACAGAGCTAGGCCATTCCTTGTTTCTTCTTTCCTGATTGAAAATCTTTCAGAGTCCACTTTTTTGCTGAGCTGCATATAATACTCTGGCCTGTAGGGTCGCTATGAGTCGGAATTGACTCAACGGCATTGGGTTTGGGTTGACATATAATAAAACTAGCTGCTGTCAAGTGGTTCCAACTCATGGCAACCCATGTGTGTCAGAGTAAAACTGTGCTCCATAGGGTTTTCAATGGCTGATTTTTCAGAAATAGATTGCCAGGCCTTTCTTCTGAGGTGCCTCTGGGGGGACTCCAACTTCCAACCTTTTGGTTAGCAGCTGGGAGCATTAACTGTTTGCACCACCTATAGCACAGTAAAGCCAGAAGGAGTTCTGAGATCAAGTCAGCTTCATGTTATATAGCAAGGCTGCTGGGAGTCCCCAAGGTGCCAAAACTGCATGGTGGTCCTTGGCCCAGTGAGAAGGCCTTGCTCCTCTTTAAATTCTCATAGACGGATCAACAAAGCAGGACAGCTTATACCCTATTGTCTTATATAAGTTTTTGTTGCAGCAGGTCTTTCAGTTTTTATTTGCAGTCAGTTCACCCCAGGACTCAAGCATGAGTGTATGGGGTGGCTGGGGAGGTGGATAAGGCTCTTGATTGGGCCCTTGGTGACAGCCACCAGCTTTCAGAATTTGTCCTCTCTCCTGATGACAGTTTTTAAATTGAGCCAAGCTTCTTTGCTTAACTATATTTTTATTTATGATGTTCTTCCCCAGTTAGGTCCCCAGTCTTCCAGGCAAACACAGTGTCAGGTCTACCCCTCAAGTTCATGGGGCATCCCAGCAGTGCGCACAGCTGGAGCGGAACTGGGCTTCCTCCACACTCACACCTCACAAGCTCATGGCATTTATTTTGCTATAAAAATAACACTTTTTCCCAGAACAACTATAAAAACAAATCCTGAATGGTAGCTACATTTTTGTAATATTTTTAAAGACTAATGCAAGGCAGAACAAGATTTTGCCAAAATTTATAATGGCTTGATTCCTTTAAAGTTGAACTCTCATTAAATTCAATTCTAGGAGACTACTGGAGCCCTGGTTGCACAGTGGTTAAAGTGCTTGGCTGCCAACCTTGAGGGTCGCTATGAGTTGGAATTGACGTGATTGCAGTGGGTTTGGTTTTTTAGTTTTGGGGTCTGCTAGACCTAAGTTAAAAATTCACTCTGATTTTTCCTGCAGCCAGAAAGCTTGCAGGTTATCTTGCTAAAACTGCTTTTACGAAGCTACACAGAAACCCTTACCACAGGGAAGGCCTAGCTTTGTTCCTTTGGCCTCCTAATCCACTCAGTTTATTGGACCTAGTAAATTTGGTCCCAATTAATTTTAAATTTAAAACATGACATTGGTGAAAGATATATTTAAACATTTTAGGATTAAGGGAAAATGTAAATTCTGGCTTTAACCCCTCTGTGCTGACTCATTGTAACCATCACCAAACCACTGTTGCTAGTTGATGTATAAAGAAAACGAAGTAGAAATGGTCCCTGATTCTCTGGCAGGGCCGCTGTAAGGTGACTGGCAGGTAAGAGTTGTTTAAGGGTACCCCCTTTCCCCCTCCCCATTGCCAGCAGAACTTCCCTTTTGGAGGACTCTATAAGTCTGCCCAGGGCCTTTGGTCCCTAGGAATTCACAAGTTGAGACAAAAATATGAAAACTATTAACTTTTTAAAAACAAATTCATTGATTATGGGCAATGGTTAATTTTATATATCAGCGTGGCTAGGCTATGGCTTCTGGTTGTTTGGCCAAACACTTTTTTAGATGCTATTAGGAAGTAGTTGACAACCCTGGTGGCACCAGTGGTTAAAAGTTCGACTGCTAACCAAAAGGTCAGCAGTTCGAATCCGCCAGGTGCTCCTTGGAAACCCTATGGAGCAGCTCTACTCTGCCTATAGGGTAGCTATGAGTCAGAATTGACTTGTTGGCGAATTTTTTTTTTTTACAGGATGAAGTAGTTCAACCCACTGCAGTTGAGTCGACTCATAGTGACCCTATAGAACAAATTAGAATTGCCCCACGAGGTTTCCAAGGTTGTAATCTGTAGGGAAGCAGACTGCCAAGGAACAGCTGGTGGGTTTGAACTGCCGACTTTTCAAAGCTTAACCACTGCGCCACCAGGGATCCTTTTATGAAGTAGATATGTGCGATTAAATCAGTTACCTTCCATAATATACTCTAACGTAATGTAATCAGGCGAAGGCCCTAAGAGCAAAAAGAGAGTTGCGCTAGGGGGCATTCTGCCTCCAGATATAAACAGATATTTTGGTAGGCTTCTCGCTTCACTCTCCCATTGCTTGATTTCAGACTTGCCAGCTCCCGGGGACGAATTACCCAATAAGCTAGGTATACATGGGCTTACTTGTGCTTACTTACTAATCTGTGGTGCACAATTTCACCTGTTTTTAACATCAAAGATGTGGTAAAACCCATGTGAGATTAGTAAGTGAACACAAGTAAGCCTGTGTGTACCTTGCTTGCTGGTTAATCTGCCCCAGCAGCTCCTTGAAATTGTGTGAGCCAATTCCTTGAAGAAATATCTGTCCATGTATCCTTCTATCTTGGGTATCCTTCTATCTGTTCCTCCATCTGTCCTTCCATGTATTCATCCATCCATCCATCCACCCACCCATCCATCCACCCACCCACCCATCCATCCACCCACCCACCCATCCATCCACCCACTCACCCATCCATCCACCCACCCACCCCCCCACCTACCTATTTATCTGTCATCTACAGTAAAACCTGTGAGAGCCAGAACTCAATGGGCTTGTCTTGTTTTTCCAGGTCTCAAAAGTTTTCCGCCTTTGACAGGGTGCAGTCTTAACCACTTTTCTATTACTTGTTTTAGGGAAAAATTGTTTGAAATCAACTCTATGGCAATGGGGCTGTTTTTTTGTTTTCTCTGACAAGTTTCTGCCTTACACAGCTTCTGGCTTTCGCAGGTTTTACTGTATTTATCTACTTCTCACTGGTTCTATTTCTCTAGAGAACCCTGACAGACATTATATAAACTCATCTGTCTCCAGCAGTGAACAGGGTCAAGGCAGAAGAGAGAGGAGAGGGATTAATGTTATGGAAAATTCACTGCTTATAGTAACAGTTTCTTAAAAAAAATAGTTTTTATTGTGCTTTAAGTGAAAGTTTACAAATCAAGTCAGTCTCTCACACAAAAACCCATATACACCTTGCTACACACTCCCAATTACTCTCCCCCGTAGTGAGACAGCCTGCTTTCTCCCTCCGCTCTCTCTTTTCATGTCCTTTTCGCCAGCTTCTAACCCCCTCCACCCTCTCATCTCCCCTCCAGACAGGAGATGCCAACATAGTCTGAAGTGTCCACCTGATCCAAGAAGCTCACTCCTCACCAGCATCCCTCTCCAACCCATTGTCCAGTCCAATCCATGTCTGAAGAGTTGGCTTCGGGAATGGTTCCTGTCCTGGGCCAACAGAAGGTCTGGGGGCCATGACCACCGGGGTCCTTCCAGTCTCAATCAGACCATTAAGTCTGGTCTTATGAGAATTTGGGGTCTGCATCCCACTGCTCTCCTGCTCCCTCAGGGGTTCTCTGTTGTGTTCCCTGTCAGGGCAGTCATCGGTTGTGGCCAGGCACCATCTAGTTCTTCTGGTCTCAGGATGATGCAGTGGCTGGTTCATGTGGCCCTTTCTGTCTCTTGGGCTTGTAATCACCTTGTGTCCTTGGTGTTCTTCATTCTCCTTTGATCCAGGTGGGTTGAGACCAATTGATGCATCTTAGATGGCTGCTTGCTAGTGTTGCAGTAACAGTTTTAAGAAGATGGCTTGGGGAGCTGTTGAAATGATAAGAGCTGAGGACATTGTTTTGGCAGAAAGCATGGCTTGGGCGAAGCTTCTAGGATGGGAGATGCCGGGGTGTTTTAACAGGCCGTCCAGGAGTAGCCAGGGACACTGGGTTTGCCGTGTGTCTCTGGATCCTTCAACACTTTCTGCTTCACTGTTCTCTGATTTGGGGCCCAGAGATCTTCTAAGTGACTCCTCACATGCTCAACTGGGCAGAGATTTTAAAAAGTGGATATTTGAGCAGGTAGAATTGCTGCTTCTTCAGAGCCCACACATCTGGGTCTTGGGTATTTGCAACATTGTTTCTTTTCTAAGTTAACTTTCTTCCCATTCTTTCAGCAGTTTGAAGGCTACTCCTAAGTCTCTGAGGAACTTGCTCTTACCTTAGGACTCTAGTCATTTCCAAGGTTCCTGATCCAGTGTGCCCTTCTGTGGCGGGCAGTGTCTAAGATGGCCTTTAATGCTCCTCGCCTCCTGGTAGTCATGCCTGGTATAATTCTTCTGCCTTGAGTGTGGTGGGATGAAGCTAGGTGCCATGTTGGAGAGGCTCATGTAGCAAGGAACCAAGTGTAGCCTGTGGCCAATGGCCAGTTATGAACTGAGACCCTCACTCCAACAGCCCTCAAGGAACTACATTTGGCCAACAAACATGTGAACTTGGAAGTGGATCCTTCCCCATTTGAGCTGTCAGATGAAACCCCATCCCTGGGGACACCTTGATTGAAGCCTTGTGAGAGAAGACAAAGCAGAGGACCCAGCTAAGCCATGCTTGGATTCCTCACCCACAGAAACTGTGAGATAATAACTGTGTTGTTTTAAGTAATTTGTTATCAACAAATTCTCCAGTCATAATTCTCTTTGGTCTTTATTTTCCTTCACAATCTTACCCTTTGCAGCAAACTCATTCTTGTAAATATCTCCAGCTCTTAACTATAAGCTGGTGACTCCTAAACCTGTGTTTCCAGGACAGACCACCTTTCTGAGATCAGAACCCATAAAATGTGTCCAATGGCTTTGGACAGTTCCATGAGGATGTTGTGCAGCCATCCCAAATTTAGCATGTCCAATCTATCCCTTCTTCTGAGTTCCTTGATTTAGTGATGCTTATTTCTCTTTATCCAGTTGCCCAATACTGAGAGTCATCTCTCTCTTACCCACCCAATCCAATCAATCAAGTCCAGCATTATAACCTTCTACTTTTCCCCTTATGTTAAAGAAGACATTTCTTAAAATTCTGGTTCTACATTTTGAGAGTGGGATGAAAAAGCTAAAGCAGTTGTCAGTCTGTATATTAGGATATTCTATGTTTGTTTTTTCTTCCCATTAAAATGCAAACAAAAAAGTCAGATAGTGGATATGATTTGGCTTAAAAATTATCATGTTCAGTTGCAAATTTGAGCTGGCCAACAACCCATGTTTATATTTATTAAACTTATCTCCTTAAGAAAGATGAGCTGTTGAACCAAAAGTGGTTAGACCCTCCCCTCACTTCTTTAGCTGGGTTTTGGGAAGAAATAGGCCAAGAAGAGATAAGTGCACTCTGCTCTTTGTGGTAAGGGGCCAGTTCCAGCTGGTTTTGCTCCGATGTATAGGAGCTGGTTGAGGACAACAGGAGGCACTTGAACAAGGTCTGTGTCTGGCCGTTTGGTTGGGATTATGTCCTTGCGAAAAATATGTTTGAGACTCAGCCCTGCTCATCCAATTCTTTCAAAATGGAAAAGATGTGGGCTCCTGTAGCTGCCCTGTGGTCCAGGATGGCTTATTAACACTACATATGCTGTAACGTCCATCATCTGGAGGGGAGTATGTGGGGACACCGAGGGGCTGCTGTCCATGGCTTCAAGCCATAACTGCATGTTGGTGGTGCTCACGTCTGTATCTACAGCCCAGGTTCCTGTCCTGAGCTCTAAACTTGTATATTAACTGTGGAAAGAACATCTCCGCTTGGACCTTCCATAGGCCCCTTCAATCCAGATCCTCATATTTAACCAGCTTTTAGCCAAGAATTCTTTTTGGTCAAATCATCCAGTGTGTTACACAGGAAGGTTAGGTATTCTGAGGTACATCATTCTGATTTTTTTTTTTTTGTTGTTGTTATTTTAAACAGTGAGGTGGGCATTTGATAAACAAGCCAACAAAAAAAACCAGTTGCTGGGGAGTTAACTGCAACGCATGGTGACTCCATGGTGTCAGAGCAGAATTGTGCTCCACAGGGTTTTCAATGGCTAGTTATTTGGTTGTAGATCACCAGGCCTTTCTTCTGAGGCACATCTGGATGGGCTTGAACCTCCAGCCTTTCAGTTTGCAGCAAACCACTGTAACTGCACAAATCATGCAGCAGTTGGGGGATGCCACTGTTCACACTGTTGCTAGAGTGGCACTGTACTTTTTTTTTTTTTTTTAATTGAGATACCTTTTGTCCTGCCTGTGGGTAGTTGCTAGAGCTTGGCCAAAAGTGGGCTGCCCTCCATTCAGGCTCCTGAGGGGACGATAAGTCCTCCCTGTGGCCTGGCTAACCACTGAGACTGAGGCCACCAGGAGACAACACCGCAGGAGTGACTGTCAGGTTTGTAACCTTGCCATTGCCATGTCATACTTACCAAAGGCTGGGTCAGAAAGACTATAGTGATGGAGGATTGCCTGAGGGAAAATGGTCCATACATTCCTGTAAATGATCAGCTTTCAAACTTTTAAAATCAAGGAATGTCATAAGCAACTGCTGTATATACAACAGATACAAGTGGAGCTCCCCTTGTCGAAACCAGGATAACGGGGTGGGGCAGTGCACGAGGGCCAGGGTCTTGCCCCCAGCTCCCTGTGCTTTGTGAAGAGGCCCTGGCAGACCTACTTCACTGAATTGTATTCCTGGAATCCCAGAGGAGAAACAGCTCTTACTGCAGGATGCTGCCAAGGACACTGTTCTCTTCTCGTGCTGCGTCCTTTCTAGGAGGTTAGCCCATTGCTGTTGAGTTGAGTCTGATGCATAGAAGTAATTTCTCACAGGTCTCATTTCCAGGAATCGTTTTTCCCCCAGAATACTTGATTTATTTTTTATTTTATGGAGTCTGTGACTCAGGCCCCTTTTGCATCAGCTTCCAGAAAGCACAGAGCTAATTTTGTAGACCATCTCTGGTGGTTTTTTAGGACATCTTTGTACCCATGGACTGGAGAAGTTAAGTCAGAAATCCAAGATCTATTTTCTACTTTATTTTCCTTTTACCCTAATTTCCACTTAATTTTTGTTTAACCTTCTATCTTACATGTTTTTGTAAGTTACTGTAAATACTTTCTGGAACAAAACAGGATAAAAATTAATACATGAATGTATAAAAAAACCCGAACCGGTTGCAGAGGAGTCAGTTCTAACTCCCATGTGTGTCAGAGCAGAACTATGCTCCACAGGGTTCTCAATGACTGATTTTTTGGAAGTAGGCTGCCAGGCCTTTCTTCCAAGGTACTTCTGGGTGTACTCGAACTGCCAATCTTCCAGTCAGTGGCCAAACACATTAACCATTTGTACCACCCAAAGACTCCCGGAAATGTATAAATACACTTAAGAATAAGCGGGCAGAGCCTCCACCAACCATCTGTGCCTGTGTTTACCTCACTGGGGTGGAATCCATCGACGGGTTCGATGAGCTGCCAGGGCTGCCCCCCTCTCCTCTGCCACTCCTCTGTGACTGCAGGACAGAACCAGAGCGTTAGAGGCATGCTTCCACAAAGAACCATCAATGTCCGAGACAAGGACCCCGAGAAACGTCGTCAGAGCTGCCCACTGCCCTCCTGGCCTGGCCCATTGCTCACCAAGCCAATGCCACCTCTGAGCTGTTAGTTTGGGCTGGGAGCTTTCTGAACAGAAATGATCTTCTCATCAATTTCCAATCAGAAAGACAATGTGTGAGAGTGAGAGTGTTGGGTAGCAGTGGTGTATGTCACTCAGAAAGTGGTTGGGAGAGATGAGCTCTAAAATATTCAACACCAATTTAACTCCATCTCATTTTTCAAGGGCCTTGTAGGACGGTGTTGCAGGAGCAGGAGGGGAAAATGAAACATTTTGTTAACATCTCCTTTCATGGGCTTCCATTTACATGCACCGCCTGCGTGTGTCAAGCAATCACCTTTAAAAATCATACAGTACATCAGAAATATTCTATAATTACATAAAATTATCTCAACATCACATTTAGAGGGAGGATGGCTACAGAGAAAATATTATGAGCCCCAAAGTGATGAAAAGCAATAAAACCATCCTTCAACATGGGTGAGAGAACAAGAATATCAGTTGCTCCAAGGCAACAGCATAATTAACTCTATATTGTAATATAATATAGTCAATAAGAACTCCTCAAGGGAATTACAAATCCCCGGAGAGCCTCCAGAGAGGAAAAATCTGAGACTGTTGCTTCTGGCACAGCCCAGCCTCTTACTTCCTCGTGTCCAGCAGGGAGCAGGCACAGCTAAGATTCTTCCAGTTTTTTCTCTTCACCCCTCAGAAAAATCAAGGGCAGAAGCCTGTGCTCTCTTTCCTTCTATTCCTCTCACCCCAAGGAAAGGGACGGAGATTCTATTGGGGGCTTTGATTGGACAAGAGAAGCCGGATTTTCCAGGGCTGAATCAGTATTACGATGCTTTTGAAATTAGTCCTAATGTTACGACGTGTCACTTTTGCTTACTGTCCACTCCCTGTCCCTAGATAATGCTGCCCTGCTTGGAGGTCAGGAGAAAATTCACGCTCGTGGTCTGGAGTCCTGCACAGTGAAGCTCCAATCTTGGGTAGCTTATTCCCTGGTGGAACTGCTTCTGAGTTTTATGGGAGCTTATTAGAAGCAGCAGCCACTGAAAACTGGTCTTCGTATTTTTTATAAAACTCAAAAGGGTAATGGTATAGTCTGGAAGCGGATAAGGATGATGGCTGAACAGCATGGTGGACATAATTAATGTCACTGAACTGCACGTGTGAAGAGTGTTGAAATGGCAAATGTTTTGATACCCATATATTTACCACTATAAAAAAATTAATAAAAAAACAAAACTTGAATTGAGGACATTGTGTACTGTGCTACACGGTGTCTCCCACACAGACTCCCAGAGAAATTCCTTAGTGCCCGTAAACAATGTATCTCTTTGAAAGAATGGGGTGTGTCTACCCTTCGATAGGAAGCTCAGAGCTGTACTGATGCTCAAACCACACAACCCCTTTTGAAATCTTGTTTGCCCAGCCAGCTTGCCACCCTGAACAATTTCTCTTTTGCCTTTGGCCATAGGAACCCTATGAAAGGCAGTCCTTGCAGAAGCTTGCCAGGCTTCGTCTTCACTTTGCCAGGCCTGTTCTGCCTGTTTTGGGGGAACCTTAGAATCAGACCTTCTGTTTCAGCTTCAGTTTTGGCTGTTCCACCTTTCCCTCTGGACCTGACACTGCAGCTCCTGTGGGTTCCCAGTCTTACCCCTTTGGTTGCGATGCTGGCTCTGCCTGCTCCAAAGTCCGTCCAGCCCATCCCCATCTCTGCTTCACTCATCTGCTGTGTTCTTCACTCAAGCCTGTTTCAGAGTCTTCTTTCTTTCCCTCATCTGGGAGATGATGGACCAGTCTCCTCCTCGTTTTTTGGGTTCTGCTTTTCTACTTTCTAACTTTACGATGATTCCCTATCTGAGCTGTCTCTAATCCAAACTTCTAACAAGTTGCATTTGGAAGAGTTTTTGCAAATGCAGAGCCAGCGTCACCCCCGGTGAGTCCCCTCAATGCTCTTTGTTCTTTTATGGTGTTTGTCTCACCTCTGCCTTGCAGACCCACAGGGGTCTCTAATACAAACCCAACAATGAAGGGGAAATGCCAAGCCCAGGTAAATGTCAAGTCCTTAACTTCATAGTTGACATCACTTCCTTTCTACCTGTGCTCCTTTACTTCACAAAATTCTTGAGGAACTTTCTCCTGATTCTCCCTTTATTTCTTCTGTTTGGTCTCATCTTATGCCAAATAGGCGTTAAAGAAAGGAAAGAAACAATGAAAGAAAATCCCAATAGGGTGCTAAGGAATGCCCAGACATTGCTAAGAAGATCAGGCCAATTGCAAATGATCCTAATCCAGAGTCCAGAGCCTGCTGAAAAGTTGCCAAGAGATGGATGATGAGTAAGACATGAGGCAGAGGCCTTTCGCATTAAGTAGATATCCACCCAGTCCTGGACCTGACCCAGAACTCCCAAGCATCTCTGATCTGGTGTGGGTAGGAAGCCTCTTTTAACATTTTGTGACTCCCCGTGTTTACAGAGAAGATTTCGTGTCAAGCTGAATCTGAACCTATGTCTTCAGTGGCCAAGAGAAAATCCAGATAGAATGACTATGATCAGAAAATTTGGAAAATCTGGAATGGAAAGTGAAATTGAGTCTATAAAACACAGTTTAAGGTCATGTTCCTTAAGAGGAATGTTTACTAGGAGTAATTCAAATTCCAACCCATAGCGACCCTACAGGACAGAGTAGAACTGCCCCATAGGGTTTCCAAGGAGCACCTGGTGGGTTCGAATTGCTGACCTTTTGGTTAGCAGCCACAGCTCTTAACCATTCTGCCACCAAGGTTTCTAGCAACCTTATAGTGGCCTCTATTTCTTCCCTGATTGATTTCAGAGTGGGAGATCCAGTTGAGGGTAAGATGGTAAGATTGTTTTCTTCGCACTTGGAATTGTAATTCAAAAGGTCATATTTAAAAGGTCACATTTGCTTATGGATGAGTTTCCTCTAGTGTGATTCAATTTTGGCATCCGGGCTTAAAGTTATTCTAGGCTCTTTCCATTTCGATTTGAATTTTATGTTTGTGACTGACTACCAAACTGAAACGACAGTCCTTAAAAAAAGGGAGAAGTGGTGATACAAACATATAATTCAGTCATCAGAATTAGTGACTGTTTTCAAAAGGAGAAGGGATGGCCATTCTCTTCCAACTCCTCTTGGAGGCTTGGGAATCCCATAGTTGTGGGGATTGTGGAAGGAAAACTGAGGAATGCTGCCATGTTTTGCATGGGATCAGGGACATATCCTAGGATGGAAGGCAGTGGGAGAGTCTCGCTTTTTATTATCACTGTATTCCAGCAGTTCTAAACAATGCTGGCATTGTTTAGAGCCCTGGTGGCGCAGTGGTTAAGAGGTGGGCTGCAAACCAAGGGGTCAGCAGTTTGAATTCACCAGCTGCTCCTAGGAAACCCTATGGGGCAGTTCTATTGTGTCCTATAGGGTAGTTCTACTGCATCCTATAGGGTAGTTCTACTGTGTCCTATAGGGTTGCTATGAGTCAGAATGGACTCAACGAAACATGCCAGTGATAATATATTCTTCCCTGTCCAGGTGGCCTATTCCCTCCCTAACAGCCACGAGGGTAAACTACTACAAGGGAGTCTTTAGAAGAGCTTCCTTGCCATATACAACAATGCAACGGGTATTAAAAGAAACAGCTACAAGGTTATTAAGGCTACAGTTCATATATTCATGGTGGAAGACATCAGTTTCTCACATGGTTATTGTGTCTACAAGCATCATTACATATTCGTAGACTTCAGTATTATAAAACCTAAAGAGAGGATCGGTAACTCACAAGCAAGAGTTCAAGGTTTTCTCTGTATGGCGACTCTCTTTTCCATTTGTTTATTTCAGGGTGAAATTTTGTTTTCTCAGGATAAATGCACCACCAGACAAAATAAAAACCAAACCTGTTGCCATCGAGTCCATTCTGACTCACAGGGACCCTACGGGACAGAGTAGAACTGCTCCATAGGGTTTCCTAGGAGCGCCTGGTGGATTCAAACTGCTAACCTTTTGGCTAGTAGCTGTAGCTCTTAACCACTACGCCACCAGGATTTCTGGCAACCCTGTAGTGGCCTCTATTTCTTCCCTGATTGATTTCAGAGTGGGAGATCCCATCAAGGCTAAGATGGTGAGATTGTTTCCTTCCCACTTGGAATCATAATTCAAAATATGTAGATGAATTTCTCTTTGTTCTTCAGAAGATCCATATTAATAAACTCCTGGAATGGTCATGAACAATCTCTTGGGATTTGGTGTATAACTTATTTTCTTCATCTGTAAAGTCAATGAAACTCTAATAACCAGCTTTTCAGAGATGCAATAGAAGTCATAGAAAAAACAAAAACCAAACCCGCTGCCGTTGAGTTGATTCAGGCTCATAGCAACACTGTAGGACAGAGAACTGCCCCATAGAGTTTCCAAGGAGCGCCTGGCAGATACAAACTGCTGACTTTTTGGTTAGCAGCCGTAGCACTTACCCACTACGCCACCAGGGTTTCCAAAGTCATAGAAGATGACTAATAAAACACTTGATAGCTCTTTGATGAACAGCAATACTAGTAAATACTTTAAAAAAAAAAAAAAGAATCTGCTCTCTGGTTGGCCTCATGAAGTCATTGGTTGTCTTTACAAACATATACATAGAGGGAAGTAGAACCAGGTTTATTCCAATTGAGTTATCTTGGAAGCTGGGGGCAGATGGTGGCATATTTAAACTGTCAGTGTAAAAATGGCCCTGTCGGCCAAGTGGCATTTTCCTTCCTCTGCCTGGGAGATGTGCAGAGGAAGAAAAAGGACGTCACCTGCTCAAGTTGGCATTTCCTGAAGGGAGGAAAAATTGCTACCTCTGTTTAGTTCATAACCAGTTGGAGAATGAGTCATCAAGAGACAAAAAGAGTCTCTGGAGATGAGCAATCATGGTTCAGCGCCGGACTGAGGCTGTCAGAGCTGAGACCACATAGGTTTAGTGCCAGGGATATTCAAGTGCGATTTGCTCTGTCACAAGGATGTGAAATTGTAGATTTTAGTATAAAAAAAAAAAATGAGGATATTTGTGATGCAATAGTCAGCTCAAATATAGTACAGAAACGGGAGGAGACGTTTTCCTGTGACTCTTAAGACTGCTGACCTCACAGGACTGGATTTTTTTTCCTGTTATACAGAAGGTCGCCATGAGTTGGAGCTGACTAGACAGCAACTAACAAAAACAATTAGAACTGCAGATTTAATGAGGGACTTGACAGGGTTTTTATTTCTGACAAAGGGAGACAGCTGTGATAATGAGACATATTGCTACCACAGCTTCCTTGAAAGAATTCAAAGTGATGCACTGGCATAATTGGTGACAGGAGGGGCATTGGACATTGAAAAAGAACAAACCATTATGATCCATATATTATACTCTTGGTGGTGCAGTGATTAAAGTGCTCGGCTATTAACTGAAAGGCTGGCGGTTTGAACCCACCAGCTGCTCCGCCAGGAAATATGTGGCAGTCTGCTTCCGAAGAGATTTACAGCCTTGGAAACCCTATGGGGGCAGTTCTACCCTGCCCAATAGGGTCACTATCAGTTGGAATTGACTCATTGGCCATGGGGTTTGGTTTGTTATAGACTTCGGAAGGATGTGATAGGTGCTTTACATACATGGATAATGGTGGTGGTGGGAGGATGCAGCTAACAGTTACTGAGTCCTTGCTGTGGGCAGACACTGCTCCAGTGCTTTTATAAGCTTTGTCTCACTTAATCCTTACATAATCCGCATGGTTAGTTATTTCTGCCTTACATAAAAGAGAACAAAGGCTGAGTGGTTATCTAATTTTCTCAAGGTTACATAGCTGTTCTGTGTCACAGCTGGCACAGAAACACAGTTCTATCCGTTTGTCAATTCTGGGCTCTTTCAACAATAGCGCACTGCGCCCACCATGAGGTAGACCAGATATCCAAGATGATGAAGCCCTTGTTACTCAGAGACATGAACCCCTCTGCCTACTCTGGAGAAAGCTAAGCTTTCAACTTGAAAATTTCCTTTGCAGGGGCCTAACTGTGGGCATAAGTCAAGATCTTACCATGGTTTCTAGGTAAAAATAAAAATTCTAGGTCTTTCGGAAGAGAATGTTGTGGCACCTAGAATTTAAATGCATGATGCTATGTCAAATGTTCATGTTGGCAGGTCTCATAGCACCATTTCCCCTGTCTCCATCCCTCCTTCTCACCATGTTTGAGCGGCTTCCCTAGTGGAGTGCCCACTAACTGTGTATGGACAAGACAACAAAGGCCCTTTCAGAAAGCTGGCCCTTCACATTTATTTTTAATAAAAATCAGGAAATTCCTTAAAGTGTTGAGAATTGCAAATCAAGAATACCTGAATGTTTCTCAATAAAGCGTCTGCCATGTTGATGTACCCATAACCCATTGCTGTGAAGTCTATTCCAACTCATAGCAACCCTATAGGACAAAGTAAAACTGCCTCATACAGTTTCCAAGGAGCACCTGGTAGACCGGAACTGCCAACTTTTGGTTAGCCACCGTAGCTATTAACCACTACACCACCAGGGTTTCCATGTTGACGTGGGATGCTCAATTCAGTTTAGCTGAATTTCGTGCTCTTTCACAGAGCTTATTGTTGTTGTGAGGACAAGAAAGCGCTGAGAAGCCTCAGCTTCCAAGCGTGTTAGGTCACCAGGGAAACGCTGGCCAACATTGGGCAAAGGACAAAGCTTTTCTCTCTGTATCCTCCATGTATCTGTTTTGTTGACAACTATATTCTCAGCAGATCCCTACATGGCACAAAAGGTGTGCATTTGACTACTAACCTAAAGGTTGGCAGTTTGAACCCATCCCAGGGTATCACAGAAGAAAGGGCTGGAGAGCTGCTCTGTTAAGATTACAGTCCAGAAAATCCTATGGAGCAGTCCTGCTCTGTAACACACGTACGTGCCATGAGTCAGAATGGACTCCATGACAATGGGTTTATATTCTCAGCACCTACACAGGAGGTGGTACACAGTAGGACTCAGTAACAATCTGATGGCTGACTGGCTGACCAAGCGCTCAGTTTTGGAGCCTTACAGAATCCTTTTCTTAAACTTTAATGTGCATATATGGATTGATGGGGGATTGTGTTAAAAATCAGGTTTGGATTAGGTAGCTCTGTAGTGAGGCCTGGGATCCTGCATTTCTAATTAGACTGCTAGGTGATGCTGATGCTGCTGGTCCTGGACCACACATTGAGTAGAAAGGAAGGAAGGGACAGGTGCTCTTTCCTGGCTGACTACTATGTACCAGGCATATCATTTAGGAGGAGTACGCATGGTTTCATGTAATTATCACAAAGGCTTGTTAGGCAGATACGGAATCCCCATCCAGGTCTGCAAGGGGACGTTAAATACGTTCAGGGAATTATTTACAATCCCAAAGATAATAAGTGACAGAGCTAGAGATCATTTTGGAAAACAAGAAATTCCCATGTGAATGTTTGACATTATTATATTTTTAATAACTTTATCTATATTCAAGGTTGGTCCTGATCAAAGACCACTTGGTGGCGCATGTGTTTACACCTGAACTCCATTAATGAGTTTTTAACTCTGCATTTTAATGACAGGTTATTTATCAAAACGCCTCTCCCCATGAGAGAAATGTGTGTCACCTAGGCAGGAAATTTAGTTAAAGGAGATCAGGCTTGCTGAAAAGATGTTCAGAATTGAGCTACTAGTGTATGCAATGCAAAACGTGTCAGCTAATGCAATATTTGATAATTCATGATGGCCATCCGCTCCATCCCAGATGCTTGGGCCGGGTGTGGGGGGGGGGATGGGGAGATGGAGAAGATAAACTCTAGACCATGAATCTGTCTCCCCATGCACACACTGTAAAGCTTTCCATTAGCTCCATCTCGCTGGCAGTCAATCAACAGCGGGATTGTCCCTTATATTAAAAGTGCTTAGCAATGAAAATGAGTCTGGAAGGATTAAACGTCAAAAATAATAATTCCTTTAGAGTCAAGATATAAAGGATAAATCAGTAGCTCCAGTGAACCAGCCTGGTTTTGTGTGGTCACACATCAGTGACCCCTGTGTTTGGACGGAATGCTGGAAAGGAAATTTAGTCATCTTCCCAGAAAGCTGAGATATGGGTTGTCCACCTTGCAGATGAATTCTCAGCTCCCTGCTCAGAGATTTTGATTAGGTTCATCATGCATGGGGTCAGGAGTCTACATTGTCCCTGAGTACCCACTTTGGGAGGCACTGCCTTACCCTCCTTCCCGTCGCACCCAACTTGAGCCCATAAGGTAAACAGAGCTTTTGCTAAACTGGCAAGTAAATGTTAGGTGATTCCATTAGCCTGTCGGCTCCCAGTCCAAAGCTCTTTACAACTGGTTGCTGGCTTTATTGCTTTAGGGATTCTAAAATGCTGACAGAGTAAGGAGGAGCTGCTGAGCCTCCACCACCTCAGAGAGAAATTCACACTTACCTTTGTTTCAATATTTGGAGCTATTGGTGTGTCAGAATGGGCAGGAATGACTTGGCCCGATCTATTGCTGCTGGCTTATAACGTATTACCCAGGTAGGCTCAAAAAGGTAGCTGCTGAATTTGTCTTCTGTCAGTATTTAAAACAAGCAACTTACTTTCTTGAAAGGCAAAATCCATGTAGAAGAGATTGAAGTTTGTAAATTTCTCACGGGTTGCAACTGTTTTCAGTGTTCTGGAGAGTAGTGCTGCTCTCTGCGTACAAGGGAAACAGAAAAGATTCCATACAAGCCAGGCTCTGATTTCAGCCAGACAATTCAGGCAGAACAAAGAGATGGATCCTCCCCCCCACCGCCCCCCACCCCACTCTTCTCTCTCTAAGCCATCATCAGGGAGCCCTGCTGGTGCAATGGTTAAGTACTTGGCTGCTAACCTAAAGGTCAGCAGTTCAAACCTACCAGCAGCTCCATGGGGGGAAAAAGAAAAAACCTGGCTATCTGCTCCTTTAAAGATTACCAAAAACCAAACAAAACCCGTTGCTGTCGAGTCGATTGTGACTCATAGCGACTGTTATGGACTGAATTGTGCCCCTTCAAAATGTGTATCAACTTGGCTATGCTATAATCCCCAGTATTGTGATTGTCCACCATTTTGTGATCTGATGTGATTTTCCTATGAGTTGTAAATCTACTTCTATGATGTTATGAGGCAGGGTTAGTGGCAGTTATGTTAATGAGGCAGGACATATTGTACAAGATTAGATTGTGTCTTAAGACAATCTTCTCTGAGGTATAAGAGAAGTGAGTAGAGAGATGGGAGGGCCTCCTATCACCAAGAAAGTAATGCCAGGAGCAGAGCATGTCCTTTGGATCTGGGGTCCCTGTGCTGAGAAACTCCTAGTCCAGGGAAAGACTGATGACAAGGACCTTCCTCCAGAGCCAACAGAGACAGAAAGCCTTCCCCCTGGAGCTGGCACCCTGAATTCGGACTTCTGGCCTACTAGACTGTGAGAGAATATTTCTTTTTGTTAAAGCCATCCACTTGTGGTATTTCTGTTATAGCAGCACTAGATGAATAAGACAATGAGTCTATAGGACATAGCAGAACTGCCTCATAGGGTTTTCAAGGAGTGGCTGGTGGATCTCAACTGCTGACCTTTTGATCAGCAGCCAAGCTCTTAACCACTGCACTACCAAGCCTCCCCTGTAAAGATTAAAGCCTAAGAAATTCTGCGAGGCCATTCTACTCTGTCCTACAGGGTCCCTATGAGTTGAAATCAACTAGACAGCTTACAATAATAACAAGCCATTAACAGAGAGCAGCTCTGAAAATTAAATTCTATTTGTGGGAAAATGATCAATGATCTTATGAAAAATGTTAAAATTTATTAGAAACCAAATAAGTGCAAATTAATATTTTGAAGAGGTCATTTTTCACTCACGAGATTGGCAAAGAAAATATGAATAACCATGATAATAGTGGATTCAGTTTGCTGTGGGAGTGGTGAATAACAATGTCGATTGTTCCAGCCTTTCTGGAGAGCAGTTTGGCAATATGAATCAATCCTTAAAAACGAGTAAATCCTTTGACCCAGTAATTTTACTTCTAGAAACTAGTCTTAAGGAAATTGAGATGTACACAAAGATACGTGCATAAGGAGGTTCATCATACCACTATTTATCATAGTGAAAAACTGGAAACAATCTAAATGTCCAACACCATGGTGCATTCATATACTGTATACACTCTCGAATGATTACAAATTATCACGTGGAGGGACAATTTATTAACATTGGAAGGCAGAAAATGGTATGTGTGTAGTGATATCATGGAAGCAAAAAACATCTATTAATGAAATGAGTATTAGAAGGACATACACACATATAACTTGGGGAGGTGGGATTTTGGGTGATTTTTATTATTGCTTTTTGTATGTGTGTGTTTTCTTTCTTCGAGGATTGTTTTTTTTTTTAATTGAAATATATTTCTTTTGTAATTAGAAAGATAGCAGTCCTTGGTGATGCAGAAAGTTAACGCCCTCAGCTACTAACCAAAAGGCTGGTGGTTTGAGTCCACCCAGAGGTGCCTTGGAAGAAAGGTCAGGTGATCTACTTTGAAAAATCAGCCCTTGAAAGCCCTGTGGAGGGCAGTTCTACCCTGACTCCATAGCAACTGGTTTGTTTTTTCGAATTAGGAAGATCCTGGCTGTCAAGCCGATTTTGACTCATAGAGACCTTATAGGACAGAGTAGGGCTGCCCCATAGAGTTTCCAAGGAGTGTCTGGTAGATTCCAGCTGCCGGCTTTTTGGTTAGCAGTCATAGCACTTAACCACTATGACACCAGGGTTTCCAATTAGAAAGATACATCAATAAATATTTTACAAAGAGATCATCCACCACAAGTGAAAGGAATACATTTTGCTTGAACATTGTATTCCCTCAGAGAAGACAGGAAGGTTCTGGAGCATCTGGTTCTCACTCGCCTCGGGAGAACTTCAGTCACATATAAGGCTTAACCTTGCTCAGTTCTCTCCATCTCTACAAATATGCCTAGGACAAACTTTAAAAGGTACGTGCATGTGTGTGTGTGTGTGTGTGTGTGTGTACACATGTGCACAGGTGAGAAACACACAGATAGAGATAGTAAGAGTGACAGAAAGGCTCAGAGAGAGGCAGAGGGAGAGAGAGAGGGCACATATTCTAGCAGCCTCTCATCAGTCTGGCATTTTGCTTATGTTCTTCACAAGCTTGAAGACGGTAGCCCTGCCAGAGTTCAGTGAGACCACAGCAAACACAGGTCAAGAGTGATCAAAGATGCTATCACCAGGCCTGTGACAGTCATACCTCAGAAGTGAGAGTTCGGAGAGTCTTGTTGGCAGACATCCAGCCGTGGCAGGGGCTGATCTGAGAGCATGAAAACACCACTCGATTAAAGAGGAAGTGCGACGGGTAACAGGAAGGGGAACCGTGGGAGAAATCAGGGTATAAGCTCACCTGGAGGCAGTTCAGGAAGGAGTAGAGCTGTGCGTAGGTCACGTCTTTATTTAGCTGGCCTGGAAAACAGAAAGGTCTGGCCTGATGTGTGCGCTTAGCCCTAGCAACCACTTAGAGACGTGTGTGAGTGACCTTGCCTGCCCTGAAGAAAGTGGCACAGCCAGACATGCCCTGATTGTTCATTCTGTGCTGCTTGTGACGAATGGCTGGGTGATCAACTTCTTATGCGCTCCTCCTTGCTGAGACCCCTAAGGCTTCAGACCCAGAGGTGGGGAGGGGCTCTAAGGAGTTCACCCCCATCTAGAGCTCTTGGTGTGGGCCAGGGTGGGGCCAGAGGGACCTGATTGCATCTGGACTCCAGGGAAAGGGAGAGAAGTATGGACCAGAATAGAAGACCCTGGGTGGTACAGTCAAAAATCTCAGCTGCTAACTGAAAGGTTGGAGGTTCAAGTCCACTGAGAAGTGCCTCAGAAGAAAGGACTGGTGATCTACTTCCAAAAAATCAGTTACTGAAAACCCTATGGAGCATAGCTCTACTCTTGACACACATGGGATCATCATGAGTCAGAATAGACTCAATGGCAACTTTTTTTTTAATTAGATTTTTATGGACCAGAATGCCTCTGACAAAGACCTGGAAGAGTAGCAGCCTCTACTGGCAATGCATGAAATATCAAATTTCCTTGGGGGCACCCGGAGAATTCCAGGTGGTCGCTGACCTAATCCTCCTTTCTAAGTTTATGGAATACCCTGATCTGCCCTAATTATCCCATCCTGAGGACCTGGCAGGACATTCTGACCATGTAGTGCCTGTGGCTTGATGGACTGAAGCTCTGCTACTTCTGTCTTCTGAGATTTTTTTTCTGTTGCTACTTTTGCCTCTGAGAAATGCTCGGGGGGCGAGGGGGGCCCTGGAACGGGGGTGGCCAGCACATTATGTGTCACCTCCTGGTGCTGGTCATGAGGCAGTGGTAATTCAGCAGTAGAATTCTCGCCTTCTGTGTGGGATACCCAGGTTCGGTTCCCAGCAAATGCACCTTGTGTGCAGCGCCACCCATCTGTCAGCGGAGGCTTTTGTGTTGCTACGATGCTGAACAGGTTTCAGGGGAGCTTCCAGACAAGGGGACTAGGAAGACCGGCCTGGTGATCTACTTCAAAAATCAGCCAAAGCAAACCTTATGGATCACAACAATCTGATCCCCAACCAATCATGGGGATGGCGCAGGACTGGGCAGTGTTTCGTTCTGTTGTGTGTGGAGTCACCATGCACCGAAGGCTGACTCGGAGGCAGCTAACAACAGCAACATGGCCCTTTTATTTGAGCACTCATTAGCAGATATGCCCATACACCTATTTTTTGGTGGAGATTAAAAAGGTACGTAAGAACGAAGGAAGGTCCCTAGGTGGTATAAATGGTTTGTGCTTGACTGCTAATCTAAAAGTTGGTAGTTTGAACCCATTCAGCAGTACCATGAAAGAAAAAGCCTGGCAATCTGCTTTCATTAAGATAAAACCAAGAAAACTCTACGGAGCAGTTCCACCCTGTAACACATGTGGTCTCCACGAGTCAGAATCGACTCAGAGGCAACCAACAACAACAACCAAAATAAAGGCAATTAGCACCATGTGTGGATTCAGCCAGAGCTTTTCCAAGCATGGACTGTAGACCCAGAATCTGTGGGGATCATTTCTTCTCTCGTACGGTTGGGCGGCCACATTAACACCGTCTGCCTCTCTGCCCCCCTCCAGCACACCCACCCCCAGAGGCAATTCAACTTGCATGCTGTGGCTGAGACACAAAATACAGGCTCCCCGAATCTCAGGGGTGGTGAGTGACTGACGTTGTATCCATTAACACTTGTAACACACTCACAAAAATAAAGGGAAATAACAGGAGCTATCTCAGAGCAAAGGGAAAGATTGAAAGTGATGGAACATGGTCTTATTTTTCACTTATACCTCAGATGAGTTAGACTGAAAGATAGATTCAATTTTCTTGTCATAGATGAAAATATATTATCTCTCTGTGTGGGTGGGTGAGTGAATCCCCACTCGGGAACCACAGGCTTATTACTGCCTTTAAAGTCACAGTGACACACCAGGGTCTCCTCTGCCCTGCACAGGCTTCCCAAGCCACTGGCTTCTGTCCTTACTATGGAACCAGCTTGGGGTACTGAGCCCCCATCTTTCCCTGGTCCCTGCTTTCTACCCTTTGAGGCTGCTTTCCCTCTCTTTTTTGGTTTTTTGTCATTTAGCCCCTTCATATGTGAGCTCCTGCCTGTCTCAGCCCAGTCTGGCTGCAGCGACTGATAACCTTTGACCTGTACCCCTAGCCCCTCAATTCCATAGGATGTGCCTGCAGTGACTGGGCAATTTCAAGCGCTGTGCCTGGTGGAATCACCACTGGGTGGCAACCTTCCCTCCTCTCAACCTCAGTGCAGGACCAGAGCTTCTGGTTGGCTTTGGTGCTGGGTTGCCATCTTGTTTCTTTCTTGAGACCGGGGCCCAGTAATAAGCAATAGGCAGCCTGGTCAGAGACAAGGGAGTGGCCCTGACATCCTGTTTGGCCCTGACCAGTCCCTGTCTCCCTCAGGGGTGGCCTCTCTCTCTTTACCCTGCCCAGTAGCAGTTATCTTCAACCTGGAGGGAGGTAGAACTTTATGCCTGACCATGACTAACATCCATGTGCCCTCATGCCCACCTGGATTGCTTTACTAGCTCAGCCTGCTGAACAGGACAAGGGCATGTTAGTGTAGTTGGAGATAACTGGAAAGGTGTAATGAGTTGCTTTCCTTTTCTCTGGTATTTCTGTCTGCTGGAGAGCTTGTGACTCTGGGGCCTGTCACATGGGAGGTTGCTTGGGAGTGCTTAAGATGTGCTAATGGTTTAAAGAAACGGAAAAGGGAAATGGTTTTTCCCGGCTGAACACTCGCTCTTTCTTTGTAAGTATTACCTTTTATTCATGCCACTTTAATGGTATTTTGTAATATTGAAGAGCCCTGGTAGAAAGAGCGACCCTAGCTATGTGTAGTACATGAGGTGTGTGTATGACTCCCTGATTAGAAGGTCGGCCGAATTAACAAAGTTTATCACTGATTTCCAAGGGCTAGGGTAGAAGGACTGTCCCATAGTGGCCGGAAGTTAGCAGGGGCTGAGGATCTACGTAACCAGAGGCTGGAAAGGCTGAGTGTGTGTTTGTACACGTGCAGGGGGCGCCAGAGGCTGACCCTATGGGTGTAACATGCTCCATCTGAAGACTAAGGGACATGCTCTAACCTAGCTGGCTGGAGTAGCAGCTTGTGTCTCAGTAATTTGTAAATTCTTTAGGGCAGGCTTTTTGGTATTTATTGAATGCTTGGAACATAATTGAAATTTTAGGGACCATAAAAGCTTTTTTTTTTTTTAGAAGCTTAGTACCAACAAAGGTCAGCCACACCTTCATGAACTATATTAAACCTTAGTAAAACACATTAATTCAGACTGGGGGAGAGCCAGTAATAAAATATAAGTTGCAAGGTATTTTAAGACACTTAAGTTTTTTTTTTTTGGCAGAGGTCCCAAAAGAAAGAGCTTCTTGCTGGCTTATTTGAAGCTCGCCTGGTTGTAGTCTGACCCTCTGACAGCTCCCAGAACGCCTATAGCTTGCACTGTTGTTGTTGTTACTCCACAGTTTTGCTGTCAGGGTCTCTGTGGTATTTTTTCCCAGTGGAGTTGTCTTCTCTCATTTGAGGACAAGGATCCATCTTAGTACCATCTTGACTTCCAATGCATATTTATGGGATGGTTGCATTTTTTTTATTGACTGTGCCTGAGAGGACTCGTGGCTAGTCAAGCTTGACTTTTGCCAGAAAATCTATGTAAGTAGAATCCTAATGTATGAGACTTCCAAAAAAAACCAAACCAAACCCAACCCATTGCTGTCAAGTAGAACTCAGACTCATGGCAACCCAACAGCATAGAGTAGAACTGCCCCAAAGGGCTCCCAAGGCTGTAAATCTTTATGGAAACAGACTGCCACATCTTCCTCCCTCAGAGCAGCTGGTGGGCTTGAACCACTGACCTTTTGGTTAGCAGCTGAGCGCTTAACCACTGTGCCATCAGGGCTTCCATATGAGACTTACCACCTGGTAATTCCTTACAAAGAAAATAAGCTCTCAACAGAAATTTTAGTTACTGGTAGAGATTGCAGAGCCCTGGTCGTACAGTAGTTAAGAGCTCAGATGCTAACCAAAAGATCGGCAGTTCAAATTTACCAGCTGCTCCTTGGAAACCACGCAGGGTCGCTCTATTCTGTCCTACAGGGTTGCTATCAGTTGGAATTGACTCAATGGCAACAGTTTTGGTTTGGTTTGGTTGGTAGAAATTGCAGGATTTCACAGTACTTAGTAGCTAGTCAAAGACTGGTTAGTGATTCCCAAACCTGGCTGAGTGGAGAGATGCTGGAAGGACTATACCCCCTCCTGCCTGGCAGGAGTGAACCAGAAGCCCATTCTTATTCTGGGCATTTATTGTCCTGGCAGTTAAATGCTGGAGTATTTAATCATTTCTCAGGTGGAGTTCCTGCCTGCCCTACGCTGGGGAGAAAAGGCAACAGACTGCAAATGTTAATGACTAGCCTCTTTTGCTTCTCACAACTCTTAGCACAGTGCCCCAGGAATCAGATTCGTGTGTCTGGCTATTGATTAAAATGATGACTACCGTATGGAGCAACGGTTAAGCACTCAACTGCTAACCAAAGGTTGGTGGTTTGAACCCACTCCGTGGCTCCATGGGAGAAAGACCTGGTGAGCCATTCCTGTAAATATTACAGCCTAAAAAACTCTATGGGGCAGTTATACTCTGACACGTGGGTTTACTTTGAGTCAAAAATCAACTGGATGGCATCCAACAACACCACCCTAATACAGGCAAAAACAACAAAAAAAAGCCTTAGTTGTTGAGTCTGTTCCTACTCATGGCAGCTCTGTGTGTTACAGAGTAGAACTGCCCCATAGGGTTTTCTTGGCTGTAATCTTTACAGAAACAGATTGCCAGGCCTTTCTTCTGTGTCCAGTGGGTAGATCCAAACAACCAACCTTAAGCTAGTAGTCAAGAGCCAGTGCCCTGGAGGCTGTTCCAGCATTACCTTCCTTTCTTGCTGGCTCCCGTCTGAAACTATGCTCCTCAGAGTTGAGTCCTTTGAACCAGTGGTTATCAACCCTGGCTGCACAGGAGAATCACCTGAGGATCTTAAACAAAAAACATTCATGCCCAGACCCCACTCCAGACTAATTGTATAAGAATCTGTGAGGGCTGGTGGTGGGGGTGGGGGGTGGTGAAGCTTTGACATTCATATTTCAAGAAGGTCTCCTGACAAGTCTTATGTACAGGTAGGGCTGGGAACCACCACATGACAGACTCTTGCTCCGTGCAGCCACACCTGAGAGGCATGACCTTTCAGTGACTTGGTCACCGGTCTTGGTGGGAATGAGGATCCAAAGATTGGGTTTGGGGTGGGAACAGGAGAAGAGAAAACATGCCCTCTCTTCAAGCCTCTCACCTATATGAGTTATGAGATGCCACCAAAGGAGAAACAAGGAAGTTAGGCAAATTCCACCTACCTCCCCAGTCTGTCTAGGAAGGGCCCTGATGCCTCACTAAGGAATTTATAATTTATTTCCCATGGCAACCAGGCAGCAGGGATAATTTAAGATATGAATAATAAAAACATTAAGCAAAATTTAGATGGTTCCAATTTTCTTCCTAATTGTACCTCCCCACCCCAAACTGGGGCTGTTTATAAAGAGCAAACTTGTTCTACCTTTTCCCTCTTTTCTTGTACTGTGAAATGTGAATGCGTGGTTAGTGGCTAGAAAGGGGCCCTGTGAGGAGGAAGAGGCAAGGCTTAGAGCAGGGTTTCCAATCTTGGTGCTATTAAAATTTTGGGCTGGATAATTCTTGGTTGGGGGAGGGGCTGACCTCTACTCGCTAGATGTTAGTAGGACCACCTCCCCCAGTTGTGACAATGGGGAGGCTAAGAGGGATGAGCAAGATTGCCCCTGTTGAGAACTGCTGACATAGAGAACCCACAAAAGTGGACGATGAGTCTCCCAATTGCCCTCCCCTGTCCCAAACTCCCTTCCAAATTCCAAGAAGTCATTATTACATAAACAAAACAAAACAAAACAAAACAAAACCAGAAAAACCTGCCAGTTGTCACTGAGTCAGTTCTGACTCATGGCCACATAATGTGTTTCAAAGTGGAACTACACTCCATAGGGTTTTCAAGACTGTGACCTTTTGGAAGCAGAACGCCAGGCTTTTCTTCCATGGCTCCTCCGGGTAGACTCAAACCACCAAGTTTTTCTGTTAATAGACCAGTGCATAATCATTTGCACCACTAAGGGAGTCCCAATATTGCACACTGTGGTTAAATCGAGTGAATTGCATGGCACGTTCACTTGATTTAACCATAGTATGTAATGGGAAAGAATTTATGGAGGTAGTCTGACCAGAGTTCATAGGAAGAACTGGGATTTGAAAGCAGAAAACCCAAATCAAGTCCCCATGGTGTGACTGACTGAGTAAATTGGGAGCACACCTTCCCCACTCCTAGCTTCCATTTCCAAGCATTTCTTAGCATGGGAGAAATTTAGGAACCGGAAAGAATCTTTTGGGCGAACTGCAATGTTCATGTCCAATGCCTCAAGGAGGCATTCTCAGCCAAGGGGTCATCCTTCACGTGTGCAAGGCTGTCTAGGAGGGTGTCCAGTTTTCCTCTGTGCTATTGTGTTATCATTTCTAAGAAGCAGGGTCAAAGTTCTGTTAAGAGGAGGAATATTCTTTCCTCATGGGAGAATGGACAGTGTTTTGTTTAGATAAAAGTGGCATTTATTGTACCCTTAAGTAGCTCAAGAGAAAAATGACTTTAGCCTCATTGGTGGGGAGACTGGAATCTGGGTATCCACTATTTTCCCCACAAGAGACCAGAGAGAGTCCTTTGAAAGCTGGTTAAAGGCTACCTACTGTTCTTTCCTGTGGAGAGGAGTGGAATTTACTGAGGGAGGAGGTAGGGTTTGGCTTAAACAGGGGCTGCAGGAGGAGGACAAGGGCAGATTGAAAAGGCACAAAGAAATTAAATATGCAAGTGACAACTCTCTGATGACCTCAACTGTGACATTCTGCTTTCCACTAAAACCCCCTAAGGGGGTGCTAAGGACTGAGTTTCAGGTCTTCCTCCTCTGAATTGCTCACCTGACTCTTTCAAGAAATGGACTGGGCCTCTAGAGCCTTTTAGCTTGGGTTGGTCTAAGGAAACCGGTATGGCAACATCAGAGAAGGGGTAGCACCGTCTCCCTGACTGACTGGTACAGGAGCCATCAGTAAGAGGCTCCTAGGTTTCTCCCAGGAGACATTTTTCAAGGAGGACTGAGGCCAACGCTTCCTAACCCCTTCCTTCCTTATTTTTTGTCCCATAACACTAACCACCATCTGACAAACTTTCGGGGTCTTTCTCCCACTAGAATATAAGCCGTATGTGGGCAAGGATTTATGACTATTTTGTCTGCTGCTGTTTAACCCATGCCTAGAACAGTGCCTGGCATAAAGTGGGTACTTAATAATTACTTTTCTTCAAAAAGAAACTCCCCTGAAGCACAGAAAGCAGAGCCCTGGTACACCCAGCTTATATGTACAATGAGCTGTGCAACCAGGTGGAGCAAATGGTTAAACTAGACACTAACTGAATATTTGCAAGCTACTTGACTTCTCCTGAGTCTCCTTTCTTTTATCTATAAAATGAAATGAATTAATTAAAACATTTACCTCACGGTGTTACTTTAAGGATCAGCATGACAGTAGTCCTCCATAATGTAAATCGCTACCATTTTTACAATATTTTTAAAGTATCTGGAATGCTAGAGAAGCCATTAGAATTTCCTAGGGACCTTGACAACATTTCAGAGCCAAGGGCCTCAACAAGAGAGGATAGAAGCAGGGAGTGAATCCTAACTGACCACTAGGGGGCACTGCTTTTATTCCCACTGAAGTTTGGGGAAATCCCTCCCTTTCACTCTGGGCTTGCTTTTTCTTGTTTGGGTTTCATCAACCTATCCTAGATTTCATTTTTGGTAAAGATACTTCCTGATTTAAATTCTTACCTTTCAATTTGTCCTAATTCTTTATTAAGCACTTCTACCCTTTCTGGCTTTGGCCCTGACTCTGTCCACCTTTGGATACTTACCTTTAGATGCTGCCCCTGGGGGATCTTTTGTTTATGACCCATGAACTGGGATAGCATTTTGGGTGTATTTTTACACAGTTTGAACTATATAAACGTCAAACTGTATATATACATTGAACTCTATAGTCACTGAACTATACATCTAGTGATGTTAGAGGGTAAAAGAATCTTCAAACTGATACCGAGAGGATGATATCTGTTGTGCAAATGATCCCAGAGAAAGGTTCCATCTGCTAAGCCATAGAAAATAACATGGCTGCCATTAGGCAGGTGGGAATTTAGATACTTCAGAGTCTCCATGACCTTGGAGTACAATTTCTCAGGAGTGGTCATTTCTGGGACTGGGTCAGTCTTCCTGTTGGTGAAAAAAAAAAACCCAGAAAATATTTTAGTAGACTATAAGGATAGATGTACCAAATACAAGACACACCCGAAACATGCACACGCACACGCACGTGCGTGCGCGCACTCACACGCTCTTAATCTAGTGGTTATTGGTGCCATATGCAAAATATTCTGGCTTCCACTATTCGGGTACATGGTATCAATCTTTCTGATTCCCTTGTGGGTGTGTCTGGGCCATGTGACTGGTTCTGCCTGATAAGCAGAAGTGACATGTGTCATGCTTGGTGGTATGAGAGCCTCTGGAACACTCTTTTTCTTTGCTACTGGGATGGACAATGGGTCCCCAGGTGGTGCAAATGGTTTGTGCTCATCTACTAACCTAAAGGTTGGCTATTTAGGCTCATCCAGCAATGCCACAGAAGAAAAGTCTGGTGATCTGCTTCCATAAAGATTACAGCCAAGAAAGCTCTACGGAGCAGTCCTACTCTCTAACACATGGGGTCACCATGAGTCAGCACAAACTTGACGGCAGTGGTTTGGTTTTGGTTTTTGTTAACCATTCTGAGTCCTGGAGCAGGGGCCCACACTGACGCCTGGTGAACATGTAGAGTGAGTGAGAAGTACGCTTTTGTTGCTTTATGCTACTAGATTGCAGAGGTTGTTTATTTCTGCAGCATAACCTCACCTATCCTGATTGATACACACAATTAATGGAAGCTAAAGAGTCTCATATTCCTTGCTCTTTATTTGATACTTTGAGATCTGCAACTTGGTCTTTAAAATCTTTCACATCTATCACAGCTAAGGAAACAGAATTTCACTGAGAAATGATGTTACATTATGTGTCCACATTCTATCCCACCATCCCGCCTTCCTACACCGAATGTGTACTTTCCTCCATTTCCTGATGGATGACTCTGCCAGGCTATCGCCCTGCAGCACTGTCTGCCAACAAAGAATTGCATTTTACATCACTGCCTTTCTCTATACAGCAGTGCTTGTATTCTCTAGAGGATGTTTGAATTTTTAAATTATATTTCTCTCTTCTAGTTTCATAAAAATTAGTAAAAACCAAAGGAAAAAGTGCTGAGAATAGTGATAAGAAACACAGGTCTAAAACCAAAGCATTTGAAACAAAGATGGAAACCATAAGTGAATAAAAGTGGCAAATGTTTATCCTCAGTCAGACACTTATTGAATTTAAGCTGGTTGACTTATTATCAATTGATCTGGAAAAGAATAAAGTAAAGAATGTACGAAATAGTAGGACTCCATCATCGAAGGTTTTGTTTAAAAGGCAAGGTGTAAATAGGGATGCAAGAATATTTTCAGCTTGAACATGTAAGTCTATTATTTTTCAGTTTTTGCACAGTTGACTTTTGTATATACTTTCAGGGATACACCAAATTTGAATTAGGATACTAGCCTACATGAGTCTGGGAGTAGAACACAGAATTTTCTAAGGCTTTCATCTACTTTTTAGGCTCTAAATTGCCTGTTACTCATTGCTTTTCATTGTTGGCCAAAATGGAATGACACTATAGACTTGTTTTCTATTTTTCACCCTTAAAATTCCAACTTTACATAATGATTCTCTAGTGGGTTGAATAGTGTCTCTCCAAAATTCATGTCTACCTGGAACCTGTGAATATGACCCTGCTTGGAAATAGGGTCTTTGCAGATGTAATTAATTATATTGAATTGGGGTGGGCCCTAAATCCAATGATTGGTGTCCTTAGAAGGAGAGGAGAGGACACAGAGAGACACACACAGGGAAGAAGGTCACGGGAAGATGGAGGAAGAAACTGGAATTATGCGCCAAAAGCCAAGAAACACCAAGGATTTCTGGGAACCACCAGAAGTTAGGAAGAGGAAAGAATGATCTTCTCTAGAGCCTTCACGGGGAGCATTGTCTTGCTGATACCTTGATTCTAGCCTCCAGACCTGTGAGAGAGTACATTTCTGTTGTTGTAAGTCTCCCAGTTTGTGGCATGTTGTTACGGTAGTCCTAGGAAACCAGTGAATCATTGTACTCACCTTTCTAAAAAAAAAAGTGGACTCCACCTAAGCTTTAGCAGGAGGATCAGAAAACATTGTAGCTTTCTCTTTTCCTCTACAGCTGTTTAGTTAAATAAAATCACTTCCCAGATTGGCTGCTATCCATGAGGTGACAAGGCTGACCAGGGGCATGAAGGTCACATGAGCCAATTTGTGATGAACAACAAGTACACAAGTCTAGTGTTTCTGGGTAGCAGTAGGGTGTCAGCTGTGGTTGGTATAAGTGCTTCTACTCTACATAATATGTTACCTGAATTTTCCTATTAAAAAAAAAGTGTTCTTATAAAATGCCAGCATGCAGAGCTGAATGCTAAATTCATATTTTTTGTTAATGTGAAAATGATTATACCGCTTTATAAATAAAAATCCCCTTACATTGCATAAAAGGCACCAGTAAGGATTTGAGAATAGGTTGCCTATCTGCTGGGCACAGAAGGGTGGTTTTTTGGGTTAACACCATAAACCACATTGTTCCCCCGGAAATATGTGTTGGAATCCTCATCCCTACACCTGTGGGTGTGATCCTGTTTGGAAATAGGGTTTTCTTTGTTATGTTAATTAGATCATATAGGAGTAGGGTGGATTCTAAATCTAATAATTTCTGAGTTCTAAAAAGAGCAGATTAGACACAGAAATGCACACACACAGGGGAAAACAGACGCCACGTGAGGGATGTCTACAAGACAAGGAACCAAGGAACACCCAGGGCATATGCATGGGAGTCCCTGATTTGGACACTTAGCCTCCATAACAGTGAGAAAATAAATTTCTGTTCTTTAAAGCCAACCACTTACAATGTTTCTATTACAGCAACAGTAAGTAACTCAGACAGGTCGGTAGGCCTTTTTGGCTTGATTTTTATATGCACAGAAGGACTCCTGTATGTCAAGGGGATCTCGGCTGCCTTGTGGATTTATTCAGACCAGGAGCACCTGCCCAGAGTAACTGGGTTTTATCCTGTCTTCTGTCATCGGTAGAGCTAGCCCACACTGTCTATCAATTATTGCCTTCGCACCCTCACTTTTTTTTTTTTTTTTTTTTGTGGCTGATTCAACAACACTTTGATGCACAGTTATGCTGAGCTAAGGCTCTCCAGCGGCAGAAAGGCAAGATGAGTTAAGATGGAGCAAAGTCTCCCAAACTCCCTATTTAATCATTATTATTTTTATTATTTTGGTTAGAGGCACAACTCTCATGATAAACAAAGGATCTGTGCTAATTTGTACTTATGAGACTGCACCTCACAAATTAAGCATGCATAATCAAAATGGCTTATTACTAAGTGAAGTCAAAATGGAAGGCTTGGTGTGGCTAAAGGAACACTCTCCAGTCATTTTTCTTCATCAGGTATAGCTACATGCTTTACCCACCTGCATTGCCAGTTGTATCCCTTTATGTGCATAACAAAATTAACCAGTTGGTAGCTCAGGCAAGGGTGAAAAGGGTCTAAGTGGTAGGTGTTTCTCTTCTAGGTGATAGAAGATGTTTTCTGGCTTCTGTCCCTAAAAAATTCTCAATACCCCTTGGATCTGTGTACCTTTATTCCTCTGGCAATTTTCGGGAGGATTCTAGTGCCACCAGAGGCTGTGGTGGTTCTGTGGTAGAGTTTACGCCTTCTATTTTTTTATGTGGGAGACCTGGGTTTGATTCCTGGCCGATGTACCTCACCAGTATTTTGGGAAACAGTGTCAAAAGACCCCAGAGGTTTGGGAAATATCTCCTAGGACTTGTCTGATGTCAATCAGAAGCTGAATGGACTGAGCTGAAAGTGGTCAAGCCATTTTCCACCCAGGTGTTCTGGAGCCCATTGTCAGGTCCACCCTACCATCCTGTCTACCCCAGTGTCCTGGGACCCCTCTTCACCCACTGGACAGCTCACACCAGTCCTGCAGATAGAGGGATGAGGGGCTAGGAGCATTGAACTATGGAAGAAAAAATTTGGAAACCAGCCTGGGGCTGTGATGGTTTCACCAGGGAAAATGATGAGAGAGAAGTCCATGCCATCAACTCACTTTCACACAGGCCAGGAGCACGTGGCCAGGCTCAGAACACAGAAGCAGCCTCGACCCTTGGGGTGGCTCAGAAGCCTGTCCCTGTCCTAATGAATTGTGCCTGATCATGCAAACTAAGCCTCATTACTTGGGTGCAGGGCTGGCCATGATCATTTCATTACCTTGGCAGGCCAGATTTCACCTGTCGGATGCCAGAAAGATGTACCCCCTCTCAAGGAAGAAAGCAGATAGCCTCTGCAGAAAGCCCGTTCCCCAGAACCAGAGCTCATGTGTGGAGAATTGTCTTTGTTTAGTACTCAGACCTCACTCACAGCTGGCATTCATTTTCTAGAAACATCCAGATGATAGATGTGCTGGCCAGTTGGAACCACATTGTTCGCTTCCAGTTCCACCCCCTCAGAGAGGTATCTTTACACAGAATGCGAAGGGGTGGGGCTCGCTAGGTCCACATTACCCTATGCATAAAGATACCGAGTCTCCTAAAAGTGGGTGTGGCCAGGAACATACTGGGGGAGGGTTGGGAAATTCCTTATCATTCCTTTTGCCACCATGCCTCTGACTGAGGAGGCTGGAGGGAGATTCCTCTGAGTAGCAGGAGTCTGTCCATTCTCTCCTCTGCAAGTTTTCTACCATTCGAATGGATAGAATGGATAGTTCCTTGGCAGCCTGAGCTCCTTGGGGTCTGTGACGGCCCACACCTTTGCAGGCTCCCTGTTAATGCAAAGCCAATCTGCTTGCCCTGGACGCCATCTGAACCATTGGCATTGCAGAAAAACAAGGGTTGGAGGCTGACACCTTGGGTGGTCCTGGCTCATTCATAGGAATGTACCATTCCTATGTCCACTGTAAAAAAAAATGGAACTATGTCAATTTATGTGGCTGATGTTTAATATTTTTACAAATCTATCACACTTCCGGCAATTGCTGATTGGGATGTTGGGGAAGGGTTGTCATTGCCCTTATGAAGCCCTTGTGATTTTATGGTTTAAGACCACTCCCACTTCCCACTCCTGCCCCTGCCCCTGCCACCCAAAGGTTTTGCTGCTGGAGCTCACATTTGCCCAGTCTTCAAGAATTTTGCCCCTTCGAGATCACTCATGTTATATCACTTTTGAGGACAGTAATGAGCAAAGTCCGAAGGAAGCTGATTTAAAACCAAAAACCAAACCCAGTGCCCTTGAGTTCATTCCGACTCATAGCAACCCTATAGGTCAGAGTGGAACTGCCCTATAGAGTTTCCAAGGAGCACCTGGCGGATTCAAACTGCCAACCCTTTGGTTAGTAGCCGTAGCACTTAACCACTACGCCATCAGGGTTTCTGGAAGCTGGTTTAGCTTAGGCCAAATAGAGTAGAGTTACAATGAGGAAGCTAAGTTCTTTTATACCATAGTCTTTTTTGAATCCCTGATGCTAAAAGCTATCTTCCAAATTCTACCTTCAGTCATTTAATGTGTAACTATTAAGAACCTACATGAGTTTGGAGAACTGAGAAAGCACCACCGAGCTGTGTTATTTCAGTCAGAGCGAGCGTCATCATAAAAAAGAAAAGGAAAGAGAAGAAAAAAAGTCTAAGCAAATATCACAAAACTTGTTCCAGGATGGACTTGTTATGCAACTCCGTACTGGCTCCAGCTTTCTATGAGCTCACTTTGTTCATTTTGGGACATCTCCTCCACCTTGGCGTTCTGGCAGATGGGGAGGTGTAGCTGCCATCTGTCTTTATTTTTCTAACCCCTCCGCAGAAAGCCACAAAGTGGGCACCACAGGGACATCCCGCACTGCCAGCTCTCTTCTTTCACCAAATGTGTGCTGCTTCTCTGCCCAGATCCCCGGTGCAGGGAGAGGCTGGCAGGAGTGCCAGCTGATGCCAGCTGCCCTTTGGCTCTTTGGAAAAGGAAATGCAGGACTGGGCCATAGGGCCCTCTGGATAAGCCATTTCTCCTGGAAAAGTGGTTTCGGGAATTTTGGCTTTTGGAGTGAGTCTGTTTCCACAAGTGTTCTTTACTCAGTACACCCACTTTGCTCTCTGTGCCCCTCTGGCTTGATCTGGGGCTGGAGGGGCACCGGCTGGTCTGACCGCAGGTTTGTTCTGTTTCGCAATGGAGGTAGGGGGACTGCAGCTCAATGCTTCTCCTTCCCTAAGCTCCTTAAGGTCAGGGACTGTGGCCCCTTTGCCATTGTATCCCAAAATCTGGTACAGCTCTTGGCACATAACAGGTGATCGGTATGTATTTTAAAAAAGTGAATGAATAAAAGAAAGCAAATAAGTATGGGTTATAGAAAAAACACTGAACTTAGAGTCAGAGACTCTAGTCTGGCTCTCAGCTCTGCTACTCAGTAGCTGCATAAGCAAGTTTCGTAAGCTTGCTCAACCTCAGTTTCCTCATCTGTAAAATGGGGACAATCCTATTTATCTTTCAGGGCTGCTGTGGGCATAAAATGATACAGAGCAGTGTGGCTCTTGTCTCATGGCAGATCTTAGGGGCTGTTTGCAATTTACTAGACAGTTCTGGTAGCTTGTCACAGAGGTCGGGACCTGGCTCCCTAGCGTGTAGACTTGGTGGACTTGGGGTTCTAGGGAGAGTGGCAAACCAGCCTAATGGGCTCCAAGAAAGTGCCTGAAACATAAGCATCTCTCGTATCCCCTGTTCCAAACTCACTTCACTGATTATGTCTACACCTCCTTCACCAGAGGCATTCTAGGGCTCTCATGGCAGTATCTGTGGGAGCAAGTGTGCTCTAATAATATTGAACTTTATTTTTAGCACAGGCTTGGAAAAATTGGTGAGTGAAGTATGGGAAAATGAAGGCTGGGGCAGTGAGTAGGATGGTCCAAATTCTAGCACCACATGGGTTCGAGTCCACCTCTGACATTAATCGATCATGATGCTTTGGGCAGGTCACGGACCCTCCCTGGGCCTTACTTTTCTGTCTGCAAAATGGTGAGTAGGTGGCTAATGGAAAGTTATTTTAGATCAGCTCTTCTCAACTTTCTTCTTTGTCCATGGTCACAGGACAGATGGTATTCACATGTGTAGCCTATTCTTAGGGGCATGCACAGATTTTGAGAGGCCTCCCAAAATATCGTGGGGAACTCAAGCATTCAACATTTTGAAATCACTACCAATATTAAAGACTGAAGTTGCCAAAGATTTCATTTTACTTGGATCCACAATCAACACCCATGGAAGCAGTAGTCAAGAAGTCAAAAGACACAATGCATTGGGCACATTTGCTGCAAAAGACCCCTTTAAAGTGTTGAAAAGCAAAGATGTCACCTTGAAGACTAAGGTGCGCCTGACCCAAGCCATGGTATTTTCAATCTCATCATATGCATGCGAAAGTTGGACAATGAATAAGGAAGACCGAAGAAGAATTGATGCCTTTGAATTGTGGTATTGGTGAAGAATATTGAATATACCAAGGACTACCAAAAGCACAAACAAATCTGTCTTGGAAGTAGTACAACCAGAATGCTCCTTAGAAGCAAGGATGGTGAGACTGTGTCTTACATAGCTTAGACATGTTGTCAGGAGAGCTCAGTCCCTGAAGAAGGTCACCATGCTTGATAAAGTACAGGGTCAGTGGAAAAGAGGAAGACCCTCAATAAGATGGATAGACACACTGGGTGCAACAATGGTCTCAAGAATAACAACGATTGCAAGCATGGCGCAGGACTGGGCAGTGTTTCATTCTGTGGTACATAGGGTCTCTATGAGTCGGAACCAACTTGGCAGCACCTAACAACAACAACAGCAACACCAATATTAGCAGTTTGATGAAACTGCTTTCTTACTATGGGCCACGAGAACTAATCAGATTGGCTTTGAGTTATGTACAATTTCTTTGCAAATGCTGTAAATCTATGCTGTCTCTACCACGCGAGGAAGCATATCAGAATATGAGTGAGGAAGGTGTTCTTTAGGGACAACCATGATTCTGCCTACTTTTATTTAAAATTTCATGATCCTTAATCTTGGAGTCTTGGTTAGTATTAACTTATTTCTTGTGATACAACCCATAATGGATCACAACACCCACTTGTTTTGACACCAGAGTTGTGAACTGAAGGATCAGATAGTTTCAAGAAGCTTCACAGGTTTGTTCTGTTGATGTCACATGTGTCTAGGACTTGCTTCTAAGAAAAATTTAATTCAATAGCAGGCTACTATAATGGAGTGGAATTGGTGTGGAGTGGTGTAGGGAAGAGGGGGAAACTTAGAGCCAAAGAACTCAAAATCTTTCTCTATAACTCACCCATTGCAGACGTCATTTCCAATCATGGCATATATGACGATGGCTGGGTGGTCCAACAGTTGGTTCCTAGACAAACTGCAAAGCCAGAGATGAAATCGGAACGTCAAACACTTGGAAGCTAGCTTTGTAACCAGATCGCAGGCTGGCTCCACAACTTTTACCACCCTCTCGGTAAACTTTTGGCATTTTTACTATTATTGGTGGTAATCAATCACCATTTCCACTTTCCCCTTCTTCTTTACAGTCTTTAAACACTTCCTTATTAGGGAAAGGCCACATAAATGCATAAAATTGAAGAGGGGATTGAAGCCCCTGGAGGACAGACACCCTGTCATCTTCTTAGCATCTTTTATCGCATTTGTCATCAGTCAGGGCATGCGCATTACCTAAGTTATTAGGGCCCAGATTTGTAGGACACCCTGACAGCCAAGGGTCTGTAGTCGACTTTGAAAAGGCAAAGGCACCACTCTGGGCACCCGGAGTTTCACTTCTGAATTTTAAGCCCAAAATGAGCACAAAATTGTTTACTTGCTCATAAAACAGGAATATGACATGCTCTCTTTTTCCGTTTTTAACTTCTGTCAGACCTAAATTTTACCAATTTTGTATGATCCTTTTTAAAGGACATATGTAAATTAATCACTTTCCAGGCTCACTGGCCCAAGAAGAGGCATCCCGGTGTTGGGATAGGGACCAATAAGCAATTGATGCTCAGTGAAAGTGATTGTGGGGTAACAGCAGAGAGTTTCCATTTATTTTTCAAAACAAAAAACAAAATTTAAAACAACTTTTTATATCCATCTCCCAAACCCTTACCTTTCTATAAATTTCTCCAGGTTCTGGGAAGATGCACCTGAATAATTAAAATTGAGAAAATAATTGAAGTTAGCAAGTTCAATTTAACACTATCAACATGAGAGTCTGATTGGCTAAAATCATGAAAGAAGCATTAATGTACAGTCCAAAGCCGGCCAGACCATCACCTTGATGGGAATAATTCACTTCCTGTGAATTTCTGTCGTGTTCCACCATGGAACTCTCCTTGCTGGGTTTTCTGTTTACTTAACACTATATTAACATGACCAATAATTCTTTGGATTCAGGGATCTCAAGACATTTTCTAAACATGTTACTAAACTTTCTAGTAGATATGAGAAAAAGGTGGACTATACATATCACCAAAGAGAGAAACTTTACCCAAGAGGTAAGGGAATGGGCTGAAGGATTAGAGGAACAGGAAAAAAAGGGATTTTTTGAGAACTCCCCATCTCCCTATCAACCAACTAGTTGCCATCAAGTTGATTCCGACTCATGGTGACCCTATGGGTGTCAGAGTAGAACTGTGCTCCATACAGTTTCCAATGGCTGTAGAAGCAGATTGCCAGACCTTTCTTTTGAGGCACTTCTGGGTGGACTTGAACCTTCAACCTTTTGGTTAGTAGCTGAGCGCTTTAGGAGCCCTGGTGGTACAGTAGTTAAGAGCTTGGCTGCTAATCAAAAGGTCGGCAGTTCGAATCCTCCAGCTGCTCCTTGGAAACCCTGTGGGGTAGTTTTACTCTGTCCTATAGGGTTGCTACGAATTAACAGTTACACCACCCAGGGATTAGTCTCTCTAAAGAGCCTCATCTGATCACCTCCTAGTATTTTTGCTCATTCCTGAGCTTCCTGTAGGCTGGCTGGTCAGTGCAAGTTCAGATTGTAGATTTGGTCTATCTCAACTCCTGTAATGATATGCATGACCGTCTTTTCCCCGGCCCCTATTACTATCTCTAATGTATCTCTTTTAGGAAAATGATATTTATTAAATTCTTATTTTATGCTAGGTACTCTGTTAAGCACTTATATTATTAATTCATTTAAGCCTTACCCAAACTGTGTGAAGTAAGCATGGTAGTATTCCAATTTTATAGATGAGGAAATTGAGGATCACTTAAATGATTTGCCCAAAGCCATGCAACTCATAATTTCGAGAACTACAATTCCAGCTCAGTTCCTTCTATCTGCAATGCCGAGCTCTCTGGCCCCCTGTGCCATGCTGCTTTTGTAGGCTCAGAGTCTAAAACAGTGCACCCAAATAGGTTTATTGCTCTTTTGTCCCCTGGGTGCATGTCTGATGACACAAAGTGAGTAATCCTCAGGTGGGTGGTACGACTCAAGAGACAAGAGTTGGAGAACCAATATCCAGCTGTCTTTTTCCATAGGAAGATTCTCCTATAATTCCTGCCTTGGAAGCTTGGGGGGCAGCTGCATTTTATGACAGAGCCAATATGCGTTATAGCTCCACATGGGAGAAAGGGCCGTGCACAGCTGTGAAGGACGTGCTGGCCCCTGTTCCCTGGAAGCTGTGTGACCACACAATGACTGCTTTTGTGTCTCAACCAGTTGTAAGCTATATGGGCTGCATTGATGTTCTCTTGCCTGATTCAGAAGCGTTAGCACACAAATGAATATTGCTTCATTTCTTTTTTGGAGTGAGGCAGGGTATTATTAAAAATGCACACAAACAGACAAATTAAGTCCAGCCAGTCCATTTCACCATGCATGCAGGCACCCACCATTTCACCATGCAGGCACCCACCATTTCACCATGCAGGCACCCACCATTTCACCATGCAGGCACCCACCATTCACCATGCATGGATGCACCCATTCCATTCATTTGTTAAACACCTACACGTGCCTGACAAGTAGTAGCAGATTACTGGATGAGTTGGGGACACTCTCTATACCTGAAGAGTAGAGCCTATGGGGGCAGCCACATAATTGAGGGCTGGGAAGCAGTTTTGAAAGGATTAGTGCAAATCTAACCCTAATGCTTGAAAAGAGAAAAACCCAATGTAGTTTGAGACCTGTTATCTTTACTTGTGGAAAGTGCCATATTTTAAATCAATGAGGCCAGAATGTGGAGATTCAAAATATTTCTGGAGGTTACATTGCTCCCTATTGTCTTCAAGAAGGAAGAGAAAGATCCTAGTTGCTGCGTGCTGACAGTGGTCTCTTGCATTGGATTACTCATTGGCTGGCCCTTCCTTCATCCAGACCCACAACTTCCCACTTCCAGTAAGATAATAAATCAAGAGGTGTTTAATTCTCACTCTTTGATTTTTCTCCTAATGAGAAATGAAAGCTAATGAAAGCTCAAGCTATGAGTGGGCAAAAAAAATTAAAGGACCAGGTCAGACCAATAATTTTTCTCATTACCCACAGTGCAGCTGGGGATTCGAGGTACGGTATACCCACAGAGCTTGAAGAAAATGAAAATAAAAACCTGTCCTGGCACGCCACATTGGCAGCCCCCTCCCCTACCCCATACCACCTGCATTCCTTTACTGCTCAGTGGGCAAGGTGGCAGGCCAAGGACAGCCAGTGTGGTTGATTGAAAAAAAAAAAAAAAATCACAAAGAGCCACTGAAGGACAGAGGAATTGCCAGCCCTTCTCCACCCAAATATCTATTTTTTTCTGGTGGGTATTCATAATACAACCTTACAATTTTCTTTTTTCCAAAGTAGTTTCACCTTCTACTATCAACATTTCCTTTTGGAAATAGCTGGTTCATGATATTATGTAATTCTCATCACTTTCTATTCTTACTTTCTTTTTATTCTACTCTCCTTTTGCCAGCCTCATCAACATTCTCTGTCTCTGTCCTTTGCAATCTCTGTTGTCTTTCTTCTCCTGTATATAGACCCCTTTCCAGCTGCTGAGCCTGCTACTGCTGCTACATTACAGAAAATCTCCAGTGAAGCAGTTGGAACTGCAAGATGGGAGCAGGAAAGAAAGATAGCTCCTAGACTATGGGATGTGGCAAAACAAGTCAAACATTTAAAGAGCTGTCACTACACTTAAGAGGTCCATACTCTGGTCTCTATAATCATAGTTCAGAGAAATAGGAAAGTTTTGACCTTGGAGGAGGAGGATTTTATTTAAGTATTTTTCAAAGTGGTCAAGTGGAGAACTTGCCTGTCCTTAGTTATGGGAAGAAGAAAGCCCATACTAGTTATCAAAGTCTTAATTCTGGCTAGTCTAGTTCCTCATAAATAAGGTGTAGTGCATTGCAAGAAAAGAAGGGCTTCACATGATTCCACATTGTTTTTTCTCCAGGAAATGAATTCCAGCTTACATTTCCACTGATGGATCAGGGTTGATCACAGCAGCAAGCACTTAATACTCGGTGCACTGAAATCAATTGATAAGACAATTTTAATTTTTTTCTAAATGAGCCTTCTAACTTTTAGTGCCCGACCCTGAATGGGCACTCAGTTTCAAATTCTTCATGGAAAGACATGGGTTTTCAAAAAGTATAAATATTGGCAATACTGGATGTCCCTTTGCAAAAAAATGAAACAGGACCCATACCTCATACCATACAAAAAACTAATTCAAAATGAATCAAAGACCTAAATATAACACCCAAAACTATAAAGATCATAGAAGAAAAAGTAGGATTAATACTAGAGGCCCTAATACATGGCATTAACAGGATACAAACCACAACTAACAGCACACAAACTCTAGAAGATAACCTAGATAACTGGGATCTTCTAAAAATTAAACTACTTACACTCATCAAAAGGCTTTACCAAAAGAATAAGAAGAGAACCTACAGACTTGGAAAAATGTTTTGGCTATGACGAATCTGGCAAAAGGTCTAATCTCTAAAATCTACAGGAAAATACTGCACCTTTACAACAAAAAGACAAATAATCCAATTTAAAAACGGGCAAAAGAACTGAACAGACACTTCATCAAAGAAGACATTAAAGTGGCCAACAGGCACATGAGGAAATGCTTGACATCACTACCCGTTAGAGAAATGCAAATCAAAACCACAACAAGATACCATCTCACCTGGCATTACTGGCACAAATCAAAAAAACAGAAAATAACAAATGTTGGAGAGGCTACAGGGAGATTGGAACTTTTATTGACTGCTGGTGGGAATGCAAAATGGTACAACCATTTTGGAAAACAATATGATGCTTCCTTAAAAAGCTAGAAATAGAAATACCATATGATCCAGCAAACCCACTCCTAGGAATAGATCCTAGAGAAATAAAAGCAGTCACATGAATAGACATATGCACACCCATGTTCACTGCAGCATTGTTCACAATAGCAAAAAGATGGAAACAGCCTAGGTGCCCATCAACAGATGAGTGGATAAACAAACTACGGTACATATACACAATGGAGTACTATGCAATGATAAAGAACAATGATGAATCTGCAAAGCATCTCACAACAAGGATGAATTGGGGGGGCATTATGCTGAGTGAAATAAGTCAATCACAAAAGGAAATACACTGTATGAGACCGCTACTATAAAAACTCATGAAAAGGTTTATGTACAAAAAGAAACAATTTTTGATGGTTACAAGGGAGGGGAGGGGTGGGGATGGAAAAACACTAAATAGACAATAGATAAGTGGTAACTTTGGTGAAGGGTAAGAGAGTACACAATACTGGGGAAGCCAGCACAACTTGACCAAGGCAAGGTCATGTAAGCTCCACAGACACATCAAACTCCCTGAGGGACCTAATTACTGGGCTGAGGGCTGCAGGGACCATGGTCTTGGGGAATATCTAGCTCAATTGGCATAGTGTAGTTTATAAAGAAAATATTCTACATTCTACTTTGGTGAGTAGCATCTGGGGTCTTAAAAGCTTGTGAGCAGCCATCTAAGATACTCCACTGGTCTCACCCTATCTGGAGCAAGGGAGAATGAAAAAAGCCAAAGACACAAGGGGAAGATTAGTCCAAAGGACTTCTGGACCACAAGTACCACAGCCTCCACCCGACTGAGTCCAGTACAACTAGATGGTGCCCAACTACCACCACAAACTGCTCTGACAGAGATAATAGAGGGTCCTGGGCAGAGCTGGAGAAAAATGTAGAATAAAATTCTGACTCACAGGGAAGGTCAGCACAATTGGACTAAACCAAAAGCAAAGAAGTTTCCTGCATAAACTGAATGCTTCAAAGGCCAGCATAGCAGGGGCAGGGGTCCGGTTTAGTCCAGTTGTGTTGACCTCCCCTGTATTGAGTGTTGTCCTTCCCTTCACCTAAAGTAGCTCTTCTCTACTATCTAATCAGTAAATAACACTTTCCCACCCTCCCTCCCTCCCCCCTCTCGTAACCACAAAAGAATGTGATCTTCTCAGTTTAAACTATTTCTCAAGTTCTTATAATAGTGGTCTTATACAATATTTGTCCTTTTGCAACTAATTTCACTCAGCATAATGCCTTCCAGGTTCCTCCATGTTATGAAATGTTTCACAGATTGCTCACTGTTTTCTATCAATGTGTAGTATTCCATTGTGTGAATATACCATAATTTATTTATCCATTCATCTGTTGATGGGCACCTTGGTTGCTTCCATCTTTTTGCTATTGTAAACAGTGCTGCAATAAACATGGGTGTGCATATATCTGTTCATGTAAAGGCTCTTATTTCTCTAGGATATATTCCGAGGAGTGGGATTGCTGGGTCGTATGGTAGTTCTATTTCTAGCTTTTTAAGAAAGCACCATATTGATTTCCAAAGTGGTTGTACCATTTTACATTCCCACTGGCAGTGTATAAGTGTTCCAATCTCTCCACAGCCTCTCCAACATTTATTATTTTGTGTTTTTTGGATTAATGCCAGCCTTGTTGGAGTGGGATGGATTCTCATCGTAGTTTTAGTTTGTATTTCTCTGATGGCTAATGATCATGAGCATTTCCTCATGTATCTGTTAGCTGTCTGAATGTCTTCCTTAGTGAAGTGCGTGTTCTTATCCTTTGCCCAATTTTTAATTGGGTTGTTTGTCTTTTTGTGGTTGAGTTTTAGCAGAATCATGTAGATTTTAGAGATCAGGCACTGGTTGGAAATGTTATAGCTGAAAAATTTTTCCCAGTGTGTGGGTGGTCTTTTTACTCTTTTGGTGAGGTCTTTAGATGAGCATAGGTGTTTGATTTTTAGGAGCTCCCAGTTATCTGGTTTCTCTTCGTCATTTTTAGTAATGTTTTGTATTCTGTTAATGCCTTGTGTTAGCACTTCTAATGTTGTCTCTATTTTTTTTTCCATGATCTTTATCTTTTCAGTCTTTATGTTTAGATCTTTGATCCATTTGGAATTAGTTTTTGTGCATGGTGTAAGGTATGGGTCCTGTTTCATTTTTTTGCAGATGGATATCCAGTTATGCCAGCATCATTTGTTAAAAAGACTATCTTTTCCCCAATTAACTGACACTGGGCCTTTGTCAAATATCAGCTGCTCATATGTGGATGGATTTATATCTGAGTTCTCAATTCTGATCCATTGGTCTATGTGTCTGTTGTACCAGGACCAGGCTGTTTTGACTACTGTGGCTGTATAATAGGTTCTAAAATCAGGTAGAGTGAGGCCTCCCACTTTGTTCTTCTTTTTCAGTAATGCTTTACATATCTGGGGCTTCTTTCCCTTCCATATGAAGTTGGTGATTTGTTTCTCCAACACATTAAAAAATGTCATTGGAATTTGGATTAGAAGTGCATTGTATATATAGATGTCCTCCTGTAGAATAGACTTTTTTTTACAATGTTAAGTCTTCCTATCCATGAGCAAGGTGTGTTTTTCCACTTATGTAGGTCCCTTTTAGTTTCTTGCAGTAGTACCTTGTACTTATCTTTGTATAGGTCTTTTACATCTTTGGTAAGATTTACTCTTAAGTATTTTATCTTCTTGGGGGCTACTGTGAATGGTATTGATTTGGTGATTTCATCTTCAATGTACTTTTGTTGATGTAGAGGAATCCAAGTGATTTTTATTTGTTTATCTTGTAACCTGAAACTCTGCTGAACTCTTCTATTAGTTTCAGTAGTTTTCTGGAGGATTCCTTAGGGTTTTCTGTGTATAAGATCATGTCATCTGCAAATAGAGATAATTTTACTTCTTCCTTGCCAATCCGGATGCCCTTTATTTCTTTGTCTAGCCTAATTGCTCTGGCTAGGACCTCTAGCACAAAGTTGAATGAGAGTGGTGATACAGGGGATCCTTGTCTGGTTCCCGTTCTCAAGGGAAATGCTTTCAGGCTCTCTCCATTTAGGATGATATTAGCTGTTGGCTTTGTATAAAAAAAAAAAAAATAGATGCCCTTTATTATGTTGAGGAATTTTCCTTCAATTCCTATTTTGCTGAGAGTTTTTATCATGAATGGGTTTTGGACTTTGTCAAATGCCTTTTCTGCATCAATTGATAAGATCATGTGGTTTTTGTCTTTTATTTATATATGGTAGATTACATTAATTGTTTTTCTAATATTGAACCAACCTTGCATACCTGGTATAAATTCTACTTGGTCATGGTGGATTATTTTTTTGATATGTTGTTGAATTCTATTGGCTAGAATTTTGTTGAGGATTTTTGCATCTATGTTCATGAGGGACATAGGTCTATAATTTTCTTTTCTTCTGGTGTCTTTACCTGGTTTTGGTATCAGGGATATGGTGGCTTCATAGAATGAGTTAGGTAGTATTCCATCCTTTTCTATGCTTTGAAATACCTTTAGTAGTAGTGGTGTTAACTCTTCTCTGAAAGTTTGGTAGAACTCTGCATTGAAGCTGTCCGGGCCAGGGCTTTTTTGTGTTGGGAGTGTTTTGATTACCTTTTCAATCTCTTTTTTTGTTATGGGTCTATTTAGTTGGTCTACTTCTGATTGTGTTAGTTTAGGTAGGTAGTGTGTTTCTAGGAATTCATCCATTTCTTCTAGGTTTTCAAATTTGTTAGAGTACAATTTTTCGTAGTAATCTGATATGATTCTTTTAATTTCAGTTGGGTCTGTTGTGATATGGCCCATCTCATTTCTTATTTGGGTTGTTTCCTTTCCTGTATTTCTTCAGTCTGGCCAACAGTTTATCAATTTTGTTAATTTTTTCAAAGAACCAGCTTTTGGCTTTGTTAATTCTTTCAATTGTTTTTCTGTTCTCTAATTAATTTAATTCTGCTCTAATTTTTATTATTTGTTTTCTTCTGGTGCCTGATGGATTCTTTTGTTGCTCGCTTTCTATTTGTTCAAGTTGTAGGGACACTGCTCTGATTTCGGCTCTTTCTACTTTATGTATGTGTGCATTTATCGATATAAATTGACCTCTGAGCATTGTTTTCACTGTGTTCCAGAGGTGTTGATAGGAAGTGTTTTCAGTCTTGTTGCATTCTATGAATTTCTTTATTCCCTCCTTAATGTCTTCTATAACCCAGTCTTTTTTGAGCAGGGTATTGTTCAGTTTCCAAGTATTTGATTTCTTTTCCCTGATTTTTCTGTTATTGATTTCTACTTTTATGGCCTTATGGTCTGAGAGGATGCTTTGTAATATTTCGATGTTTTGGATTCTGCAAAGGTTTGTTTTATGACCTAATATGTGATCTATTCTAGAGAATGTTCCATGTCCACTAGAAAAAAAAGTATACTTTGCAGCTGTTGGGTGGAGTGTTCTATATACGTCTATGAGGTCAAGTTGGTTGATTGTAGTAATTAGATGTTCTGTGTCTCTATTGAGCTTCTTACTGGAAGTCCTATCCTTCACCAAAAGTTGTGTGTTGAAGCCTCCTACTGTAATTTCAGAGGTGTCTATCTCACTTTTCAATTCTGTTAAAGTTTGCTTTATGTATCTTGGAGTCCTGTCATTGGGTGCACAAATATTTAATATGGCTATATCTTCCTGGTAAATTGTCCCTTTAATCATTATGTAGTGTCCTTCTTTATCCTTTGTGGTGGATTTAGCTTTAATGTCAATTTTGTCATAAATTAATATTGCCACTTCTGCTCTTTTTTGATTGTTGTTTGCTTGATACATATATTTTTTCCATCCTTTGAGTTTTAGTTTATTTGTGTCTCTAAGTCTAAGGTGTATCTCTTGTAGGCAGCATATAGACTTTTTTTTTTTAACCAGTCTGAGACTCTCTGTCTCATTATTGGTGCACTTAGTCCATTTACATTCAGCGTAATTATAGATAAGTGTGAGTTTAGTGCTGTTATTTTGATGCCTTTTTTTGTGTGTTATTAACAATTTCATTTTTCCACTTACTTTTTTGTGCTGAGAAGTTTTTCTTTGTAAATTGTGTTCCCCTTTTTCATAGTATTTGAATTTATTTTTGCTTAGTTGTTATGTTTATCTTGGTTTTCATTTTGCAGTATGGAATTGTTAGACCTCTTCGTGGTTACCTTAATATTTACCCCTATTTTTCTAAGTAAAAACCTAACATGTATCGTCCTATATCACCTTGTTTTCCTCTCTGTATGGAAGATTGATGCCTCCTGTATTTAGTCCCTCTTTTTTGATTATTGTAATCTTTTACATAATGACTTCAATGATTCCCTGTTTTGAGCATTTTTTTCATTTCCCTATTTCAGGATGTTCTGTTCTGTGACCTTGTGTTGTGTTGGTATCTGATATTACTGATTTTCTGAACAAAGAATTTCCTTTAGTAATTCTTGTAGCTTTGGTTTGGTTTTTGCAAATTCTCTAAGCTTGTGTTTATCTGTAAATGTCTTAATTTCCCCTTCATATTTGAGAGACAGTTTTGCTGGATATATGATTCTTGGCTGGCAATTTTTCTCCTTCAGTGCTCTATACATGTCATCCCATTGCCTTCTTGCCTGCATGGTTTCTGCCGAGTAGTCTGAACTTATTCTTATTGAGTCTCCTTTGTAGGTCACTTTTCATTCATCCCTGGCTGCTTTTAAAATTTTCTCTTTATCTTTGGTTTTGGCAAGTTTGATGATAATATGCCTTGGTGATTTTCTTTTGGGATCTATCTTGTATGGTGTTCGATGAGCATCTTGGATAGAATCCTTTCATCTTTCGTGATGCCAGGGAAGTTTTCTGCCAACACATCTTCAACTATTCTCTCTGTATTTTCTGTTATCCCTCCCTGTTCTGGGACTCCAATCATACGCAAGTTACTCTTCTTGATAGAGTCCCACATGATTCTTAGGGTTTCTTCAGTTTTTAAAATTCTTTTATCTGATTTTTCTTCAACTATATTGGTGTCAATTGCCTTATCCTCCACCTCCCCCACTCTGCATTCCAATTCCTCAATTCTGCTCCTCTGACTCCTATTGAGTTGTCTAATTCTGTAATTTTATTGTTAATCTTTTGGATTTCTGAATGCTGTCTCTCTATGGATTCTTGCAGCTTATTAATTTTTTGACTACTTTCTTGAAAAATCTTTTTGATTTCTTCAACTGCTTTATCAGTGTGTTCCTTGGCTTTTTCCGTAGATTGCCTTATTTCATTTCTGAGGTCATCCCTGATGTCTTGAAGCATTCTGTATATTAGTTTTTTATATTCTACATCTGGCAATTCCAGGATTGTATCTTCATTTGGGAAAGATTTTGATTCTTTTTTTTTTTTTAATTAATTTTTATTAAGCTTCAAGTGAACATTTACCATTCCAATCAGTCTGTCACATGTAGGTTTACGTACATCTTACTCCCTTCTCCCACTTGCTCTCCCACTATTGAGTCAGCCCTTTCAGTCTCTCGTTTCATGCCAATTTTGCCATCTTCCCTCTCTATCTTCCCATCCCCCCTCCAGTCAACAGTTGCCAACACACTCTCCAGTGTCCACCTGATTTAATTAGCTCACTCTTCATCAGCATCCTTCTCCCCTCCACTGACCAGTCCTTTTCATGCCTGATGATTTGTCTTCGGGGATGGTTCCTGTCCTGTGCCATCAGAAGTTCTGGGGAGCATTGTCTCTGGGATTCCTCTAGTCACAATCATACCATTAAGGTATGGTCTTTTCATGAGAATTTGGGGTCTGTATCCCATTGGTCTCCTGCTCCCTCAGGAGTTGTCTGTTGTGCTCCCTGACAGGGCAGACATCGATTGTGGCCGGGCACCAACTAGTTCTTCTGGTCTCAGGATAATGTAGGTCTCTGGTTCATGTGGCCCTTTCTGTCTCTTGAGTTCTTAGTTGTCGTGTGACCTTGGTGTTCTTCCTTTGCCTTTGCTCCAGGTGGGTTGAGACCAATTGATGTATCTTAGATGGCCGCTTGTTGGCATTTAGGACCCCAGGCGCCACAATTCAAAGTGGGATGCAGAATGTTTTCATAATAGAATTATTTTGTCCATTGACTTAGAAGTCCCCTTAAACCAAGTTCCCCAGACCCCAGCCCCTGCTCCGCTGACCTTTGAAGCTTTCATTTTATCCCGGAAACCTCTTTGCTTTTAGTCCAGTCCAATTAGGCTGACCTTCCTTGTATTGAGTGTTGTCTTTCCCTTCACCCAAAGCAGTTCTTATCTACAGATTGATCAATAAAAAGCCCTCTCCCTCCCCCCTTTGTAACGACAAAAGTATGTGTTCTTCTCCGTTTTTTCTATTTCTCAAGATCTTATAATAGTGGTGTTATACAATATTTGTCCTTTTGCCTCTGACTCATTTCGCTCAGCATAATGCCTTCCAGCTTCCTCCATGTTATGAAATGTTTCAGAGATTCGTCACTGTTCTTTATCGATGCGTAGTATTCCATTGTGTGAATATACCACAATTTATTTACCCATTCATCCGTTGACGGACATCTTGGTTGCTTCCAGCTTTTTGCTATTGTAAACAGAGCTGCAATAAACATGGGTGTGCATATATCTGTTTGTCTGAAGGCTCTTGTATCTCTAGGGTATATTCCGAGGAGTGGGATTTCTGGGTTGTATGGTTGTTCTATTTCTAACTGTTTAAGATAACGCCAGATGGATTTCCAAAGTGGTTGTACCATTTTACAATCCCACCAGCAGTGTATGAGAGTTCCAAATATCAGCTGCTCATACGTGGATGGATTTATATCTGGGTTCTCAATTCTGTTCCATTGGTCTATGTGCCTGCTGTTGTACCAGTACCAGGCTGTTTTGACTACTGTAGCTGTATAATAGGTTCTGAAATCAGGTAGAGTGAGGCCTCCCACTTTCTTCTTCTTTTTCAGTAATGCTTTGCTTATCCGGGGGTTCTTTCCCTTCCATGTGAAATTAGTGATTTGTTTCTCTATCCCCTTAAAATATGACATTGGTATTTGGATTGGAAGTGCGTTATATGTATAGATGGTTGATTCTTTAATTTGGGGATTTGAAGAAGCAATCATGGTCTGGTTCTTTATGTGATTAGATATTGACTGCTGTCTCCCAGCCATCTATAAGATGTTGTAATGATTTATTTTATATGTGCTTACTGAGTCTTCTTGCTTTGTTTTGTTTCAATATACCCAGTGGGGCTACTAGATTGTGCTATCTTGATTGTTGTAGCCTTTGAATCATTTATGACCTATTACTGGCTGGTTTGAACAGTTACCAAATATATGAGCCTATGAGTCCACTCACTATTGTTGAATAGAATCAGCTTAGGTGTGCTGATTGTGGGTCACCTAGTGTGTGGTGTAGGCTGTCACCTATTAACTTAGAAGAGTAGCGGTGACGGTTGTATGCACCAGATTCTAGTAGCGGCAGGGTGGCACACTCTGAGGAGGGCAGGATGCTGACAGTGTTCCTCCATGTGTCAGTGAGGTAAGAGTGTCTCTATTCCCAGAGCACTTTGGTGGGTGGGCTCCGCTGCTGTACCTTAGGCACCCAATGCTTGTACCTCTAAAGATTGGTAGGCGTCGCTATCCTCAGACCCCTTTAGCAAGTGGCTAGGTGGTGTTGGTGGAGCTTTAGCCCTCAGTTCCCTGCTGTGGATCAGTGAGGGCTCTGTTTAATAGGTAGAGAGGTATCAGAGCTCCAAAACTTGTCTTTCCATTGCTTTGTTAAAAAGATTACAGTCAGATCTCTATCAGAATTACCTTTGCTTAATAATAGCCACCTGGTTCCCTGTAGGGATGAAAGCCAGAGACTGTGGATCTCTTTTGCTTGGCTGAAGCTGGTTGTGTATTATTATTCCAGTTTAGGGAATTCAGGGAAGGATTTTTCTCTCCTGGATTGTTAATTGCTGCTTCTCTCAGGCCAGGAGAATGGGTTAGAAAAAAAAAAAAAAAACCCGCAGAACACTTCACTCCCTGGCCCAGGAAATTCCAATGTTAATGAAGCTGCCTGGGGCAGGGAGGGGAGGGATGAGATAGATAGGAGAGAGTAGCTTGGCAATATAGACAAAGTTATTTACCTTGTTTGGTGAAAACTGTTTTATTTGAGATTTCAGAGGGGCGTGTAGCCTGCGTGCTCTTGCTGGGTGGAGATTGCCCGCGAGAGTCAGACCTGTGTCTAGTCCCATGTCTCACGAAGCCATGATCAGCTCCTTCATTCCTAGTCCAAAGCCCAGTGCCAAGGTTTTCTGGCTCCAGGTTCCAAAACCAGTCTCTGCTTCCCCGTGATTTCTCCTTCTCCTGCCAGCTGCTTTGGTGTGCAGTCTGCTTGCACTGGCTGAGTCTCTGCCGAGGTTACTCCAGGTGGTTAGTGAATAGGACTACGTCCTGTGTTTGCCCCGTATCAGTAAGCTGTGATCAGCCCAACCACTCTGGCACCAGGGAACCGCGAGGGCTCAAGGCTGTGGCAGGGAATGCTGGTTCTAGAAGTGGTCGCTGCTTTACTGTACAGCTTTTCGCTCCCCTGTCACTCAGGCCAACTCCTTAGTTATGTGTTTTGTGGTCAGGGTTCATAGATTGTCATGTATGTGACCAATACACTTGTTTTTCCGAGTCTTTGTTGCAAGAGGGATTTGTGGTAGCTTCTACCTAGTCAGCCATCTTGGCCCCATCTCCTCTAAAAAATTATCTTAATTTTTCCATTTGAAATAATTTCCAAATAGTTGCAGAAGTAGAACAAAGGATTTCCATATGCCCTTCACCCAGATTCCCTAAATGTGAACATTTCTCACAATCATAGTACAAAGTTCAAAATCAGGAAATTAACATTGGTACAATACTATTGTCTAGGCTATACACCTTATTCAAATTTCACCTATTGTCCTACTATTGACTCTCTTCTGGTCCAGGGTCCCTCCAGAATCACATATTGGATTTAGTTACCACTTTTCTTTAGTCTCCTTTAATCTGGATCATTCCTCAGTCTTTGTCTTTCATGACCTGAAACTTATAGAATGTCCCTCAATTTTTGTTTGTCTGAGTTTCCTCGTGATTAAATTCAGGTTAGGTATATTTAGCAAGAATACAACAGTGGAAGCTCAGCTAGCTAGTTTATGGTACAAAATCAGTTTTGTTCCAGAATAGAGATACTTGGGGATATAAAAATAAATAAACCTTTGTATTTGTAACTGAATGCAGCTAAGTCTAGATTAATACTCATAGTTTTGTTTCTTCACTTTTTTTTTTTTTAAGCTTTTTCTTGCTTCTACCTGTTTCCAAAAAGGCTACTTTCAATAGAGGACTGGCAGATTGCTGGGTTAAAGTGTCTAATTCTGACATTCAGATGACTGCAGGGCTGGTCCCGGTTGTCCGAGGCAGCAAGGTGGTGGCTTTAGAGGCCAGAGTCTAAATGGGGGACAGTGTGACATGGTTTGGAGCCCTGGTGGTGCAGTAGTTAAGAGCTTGGCTGCTAACCAAGAGATCAACAGTTCAAATTCACCAGTCACTCCTTGAGAACTGAATGAGACAGTTCTATTCTGTCCTGTGGGGTCACTATGAGTTGGAATTGACTCGACAGCAATGGGTTTGGTTTTATGGCATGGTTGGGAGCACGGACTTTGGTCTGAGACAAACATGGATTTAAGTTCTACCACTGGCAAGCTAATCAACCTTCGGCAAGTTACTTAATCTTTTTGAGTCTCAGCCTCCTCATCTGTAAAATAGGGTTGTGTAGATTAAGTGGGACTGTAAAATGGGTGTATACAAAGTGCTTAGTATAGTGTCTAGTTTAGAGAAACAAACAAACTTCCTCCCACCACCCCCCAAAAAACAAAAAAAAAACTTGTTACTGTTGAGTCAATTCCAACTCATGGTTGACCCCATATGTGCCAGAGTAGAACTGCAGTTCATAGGGTTTTCAGTGGCCTTAGTTCTGCGATGCTGCTGGGTGGATTCAAACGGCCAACCTTTTGGTTAGTAACCAAGCACAAGCTCTTTGCTCCACCCAGGGAAACTGGTTTAGAGAGGGTACTTAGTATTAGCTAAAATCTATGAAAGTAAAAATAGCAATAGCAGGCTCAAACAACTCTCTAGTTAAATTCACCCATCCTGCTAATAGATGGCCCTGGAGGTTTGTGCCTTTACCAATTATCCCTGGCATTATTACTGCGTAAAATATGATTAGCTACCTGGGGCCCCAAAGGACATCAGCTTATTCTTTCTGACTTGGAGTAAAGCCCAAAGAGTGTTGTTTCTGTCCCCAGGGCAAGGTCCTTCAATAGTTTACTTGCTTGTTGAGGAAGCAAAATCCTTTTGGCAGGTTTCTTTGAGTCTAACAGCAAGATGGACTACTACTCCCTCATTTCCATCAGTGTAAGAAAGTCTCCCTGAGGTATCCTCTCTCTTCTGCTGGATGCTTGGGTTTTGGCCACCTCTCTGGAGCTCTTTCACTCTCTCTCTTACCTTCTGACTTGTACACTGAAGTCCTCATCCTACTTTCGCTTGCAGAGTTCCTGGTCTCTTTGGCTTGAAACCCTGGTGGCGTAGTGGTTAAGTGCTACAGCTGCTAACCAAAGTGTCAGCAGTTTGAATGCTCCAGGCGCTCCTTGGAAACTTTATGGGGTAGTTCTACTCTGTCCTATAGGGTTGCTATAAGTCGGAATCGCCTCAACGGCACTGGGTTTGGTTTGGTTTTGGTTTGGCTTGGGAGAGGGTTTAAGAAATCAAATGACCACAGGGACTAGGTGTCTGAATCCATGTGTGAAGGCAGCAGAGTGGGGACTACAGCCAACTGCACACACGTATCCATCTAAAGGGGAGGCCACTGTGCAGACCAACTGCTAGCAGCCAGGAAGGAGGCCCAGGGAGACAGAGCTGATGGTTTTCTAAGGTGAACTGGAAATTGGATTTTTACATAAAAATCCCTTGATATTTAAATGTCAGCAATGAATTCAATGGAACAAAAAACTTGAACATTGTGAGTCTGTGGGCCAACAGTTTGCAACACTGTGCTTTAGAATTACAGATTCACAGAGTTTGGGCGCAAGTTGAGATCGTCTGGTTTAAACCCTTTATTTTGCACATAGGGAAACTGAGGCTCAGAGTGGAGAAGTGACTCCCCGAGTTTATAGAATCAGTTGATTAGAGGTCAGGACTTGAACTGGGGTCTAGGCATGCATTAGCATTTAGTCTGCTTGTCCCATGTGCTTACCACCATGGTGGGGGCTCAAATATATTAGCAGAATGATTGAAGTCATGAAGGATCTATTCCATGAATTTAGGGCTGGCAACCATCCTGATTTTTCACTGGAGAGCAGCCAGAGTGAGTTGTACTGTATTGTGGTCTTCAGATTAGGTAGTTTGCTTTTTAAATGCTGATGTGAGCTTTGTGTGTGGGTAGTCCGATGGGGTTCATTCTCAGGGTAGTGGTGTGTTGAAGAAACTCAGTTTGAGGGTCATTAAAGGGAGTGCTGAGCTTGACTCTTAAGTGTCTTGGACAGGCAGTCCCCAGCAACACATAGAAACCCCACTCCTCTTCCATCTTCATCCCTCACTCTGATTTCCTCCAGGGCCTCCCTTCTCAACTCCACTTAGGAATTCTTCCTTCATCTCTTCCCTGCTCAATTTCCTTCTCTCTTCCTCACTCCGCCCACTTAGTCTTCCCAACACTTTATTACGTAGGTGGATTTCATAGGCTGGCCTGAATTTTGCCCCCTTTCTCTAGCTTCTACAGGTAGATGTCTTCTTTCCCATTCTCCAGATGGTCTAACAAAAGCCTGAAGAACAGAGCCAGCAAGATGGAGTTTGTCAGTGTGGGGTGGGGGGAGGAGGTTGCAGAAGATAAGAAGGCTAAGACCAAATGTGGTTTGCAGCAAGGGGGTCAGGGGAGGGGTGGGGTAGTTGAGGATGCAAACTCACACACTTCACCAAAGCGCTAACGTTCTCCATTTTCCACACCTATGTACTTCAAGCGAGTCCCCTTGCTCCCCACTCCTCCCTAAGTGGATGAGTCAGGTGAGTCACACTCAGAGAGGGGAGGCCTCTCACTGCATGGAGGGAAGATTGGCCCCAGAAAAAAAAAGTTTTTTAAGCACATTTGAATTTCTGGAAACAAAACAACCCCAAACAGGTGTTTACACAAAGGTTTTGCTAAACTTGCAAAAACAATATGGAAAGTTTGCCAGTGAAAGGGGCATGATATTCCAAACTAGGAAAGTCTCCTTTGGGAGTCAAAAAAAGGTAGAGTCTGCAGTGCATAAATCTGTTCAGAGGTCCCTCTGCAGGCTGCGTACTGCACCCATGAAGAGCGCTGGGGTTTGCTGTCTATCTGGTTTTAATAAACTTTATTTATTTATAATAATATTTATTGTGGTTTAAGTGAAAGTTTACAAATCAAGTCAGTCTCTCACACAAAAGCCCATACACACCTTGCTACACACTCCCAATTACTCTCCCCCTAATGAGACAGCCCGCTCTCTCCCTCCACTCTCTCTTTTCGTGTCCATTTTGCCAGCTTCTAACCCCCTCCACCCTCTCATCTCCCTTCCAGGCAGGAGATGCCAACATAGTGTCAAGGGTCCACCCGATCCAAGAAGCTCACTCCTCACCAGCATCCCTCTCCAACCCATTGTCCAGTCTAATCCACATCTGAGGAGTTGGTTTTGGGCATGGTTCCTGTCCTGGGCCAACAGAAGGTCTGGGAGCCATGACCACCAGGGTCCTTCCAGTCTCAGTCAGACCATTAAGTCTGGTCTTATGAGAATTTGGGGTCTGCATCCCACTGCTCTCCTGCTCCCTCAGGGGTTCTCTGTTGTGTTCCCTGTCAGGGCAGTCATTGGTTGTAGCGAGGCACCATCTAGTTCTTCTGGTCTCAGGATGATGTAGTCACTGGTTCATGTGGCCCTTTCTGTCTCTTGGGCTCGTAATTGCCTTGTGTCCTTGGTGTTCTTCATTCTCCTTTGATCCAGGTGGGTTGAGACCAATTGATGCATCTTAGATGGCTACTTGCTAGCGTTTAAGACCCCAGACGCCACTCTCTTCAAAGGGGGATGCAGAATGTTTTCTTAATATGTTTTCTTATTATGCCAATTGAGTTAGGTGTCCCCTGAAACCATGGTCCCCAGACCCCTGCCCCTGCTACGCTGGCCTTTGAAGCATTCAGTTTATGCAGGAAACTTCTTTGCTTTTTGGTTTAGTCTAATTGTGCTGACCTCCCCTGTATTGTGTGCTGTCTTTCCCTTCACCTAAGGTAGTTCTTATCTACTATCTAATTAGTGAATACCCCTCTCCCACCCTCCCTCCCTCCCCCCTCTCGTAACCACAAAAGAATGTTTTCCTCTCAGTTTAAACTATTTCTTAAGTTCTTATAATAGTGGTCTTATACAATATTTGTCCTTTTGCAACTAATTTCACTCAGCATAATGCCTTCCAGGTTCCTCCATGTTATGAAATGTTTCACAGATTCCTCACTGTTCTTTAACGATGCATAGTATTTCATTGTGTGAATATACCATAATTTATGCATTCATCTGTTGATGGGCACCTTGGTTGCTTCCATCTTTTTGCTATTGTAAACAGTGCTGCAATAAACATGGGTGTGCATATATCTGTTCATGTAAAGGCTCTTATTTCTCTAGGATATATTTCAAGGAGTGGGATTGCTGGGTCGTATGGTAGTTCTATTTCTTTTAAGGAAGTGCCAAATTGATTTCCAAAGTGGTTGTACCATTTGACATTCCCACGAGCAGTGTATAAGTGTTCCAATCTCTCCACAGCCTCTCCAACATTTACTATTTAGTGTTTTTTTTTTTTATTAATGCCAGCCTTTTTTTTTGTTGGAGTGAGATGAAATCTCATTGCAGTTTTGATCTGCATTTCTCTAATGGCTAATGATCGTGAACATTTCCTCATATATCTGTTAGCTACCTGAATGTCTTCTTTAGTGAAGCATTTATTCATATCCTTTGCCCATTTTTTAATTGGGTTATTTGTCTTTTTGCAGTTGCATTTTTGCAGTATCATGTAGATTTTAGAGATCAGGCGCTGATCAGAAATGTCATAGCTAAAAACTTTTTCCCAGTCTGTAGGCTGTCTTTTTACTCTTTTGGTGAAGTCTTTGGATGAGCATAGGTGTTTGATTTTTAGGAGCTCCCAGTTATCTGGTTTTTCTTCTACATTCTTTATAATGATTTGTATACTGTTTATGCCATGTATTAGGGCTCCTAATGTTGCCCCTATTTTTTCTTCCATGATCTTTATCGTTTTAGATTTTATGTTTAGGTCTTTGATCCATTTTCAGTTAGTTTTTGTGCATGGAGTGAGGTATGGGTCTTGTTTCATTTTTTTGCAGATGGATATCCAGTTATGCCAGCACCATTTGTTAAAGAGACTGTCTTTTCCCCATTTAACTGTTTTGGGGCCTTTGTCAAATATCAGCTGCGCATATGTGGATGGATTTATGTCTGGATTCTAAATTCTGTTCCATTGGTCCATGTATCTGTTGTTGTACCAGTTCCAGGCTGTTTTGACTACTGTGGCGGTATAATAGGTTCTAAAATCAGGCAAAGTAAGGCCTCCTACTTTGTTCTTCTTTTTCAGTAATGCCTTATTTATCTGAGGCCTCTTTCCCTTCCATATGAAATTGGTGATTTGTTTCTCCAGCTCATTGAAGAATGTCGTTGGGATTTGGATCGGAATTGCATTAAATGTATTGATCGCTTTTGGTAGAATAGACATTTTTATAATGTTAAGTCTTCCTATCCATGAGCAAGGTATGTTCTTCCACTTACGTAAGTCTCTTTTGGTTTCCTACATAAGTGTACTGTAGTTTAAGTACACTTATACAAAGAACTTACTTAGTTCTTTGTATAAGTCTTTTACATCTCTGGTAAGATTTATTCCTAAGTATTTTATCTTCTTGGGGGCTACTGTAAATGGCATTGATTTGGTGATTTCCTCTTCTATGTTCTTTTTGTTGGTGTAGAGGAATCCAGCTGATTTTTGTATGTTTATCTTATATCCCGATACTCTGCTGAACTCTTCTATTAGTTTCAGTAGTTTTCTGGAGGATTCCTTTGGGTTTTCTGTGTATAAGATCATATCATCTGCAAACAGAGACATTTTTACTTCTTCCTTGCCAATCTGGATGCCCTTTATTTCTTTATCTAGCCTAATTGCTCTGGCTAGGACTTCCAGCACAATGTTGAATAAGAGTGGTGATAAAGGGCATCCTTGTCTGGTTCCCGATCTGAATGGAAATGTTTTCAGGCTCTCTCCTTTACGTGATGTTGGCTGTTGGCTTTGTATAAATGCCCTTTATTATGTCAAGGAATTTTCCTTCTATTTGTATTTTGCTGAGAGTTTTTATCATGAATGAGCGTTGAACTTTGTCAAATGCCTTTTCTGCATCAATTGATAAAATCATGTGATTCTTGTCTTTTATTTTTGTGGTGGATTACATTGTTTTTCTAATGTTGAACCATCCCTGCATATCTGGTATGAATCCCACTTGGTCATGGTGAATTATTTTTTTGATATGTTGTTGAATTCTATCGGCTAGAATTTTGTGAGGATTTTAGCATCTACATTCATGAGGGATATAGGTCTACAATTTTCTTTTCTTCTGGTGTCTTTACCTGGTTTTGGTATCAGAGATATGGTTGCTTCATAGAATGAGTTTGGTAGTATTCTGTCCTTTTCTATGCTCTGAAATACCTTTACTAGTAGTGGTGTTAACTCTTCTCTGACAGTTTGGTAGAACTCTGCAGTGAAGCCGTCCAGACCAGGGCTTTTTTTTTGTTGGGAGTTTTTCGATTACCTTTTCTATCTCTTTTTTTTTGTTATGGGTCTATTTAGTTGTGCTACCTCTTGTTTGTGTTAGTTTAGGTAGGTAGTGTGTTTCTAGGAATTCATCCATTTCTTCTAGGTTTCCAAATTTGTTTGAGTATAGTTTTTCATAGTAATCTGATATGATTCTTTTAATTTCAGTTGGGTCTGTTGTAATATTGCCCATCTCATTTCTTATGCAGGTTATTTGCTTCTTCTCCTGTTTTTCTTTTGTCAGTTTGGCTGGGATTTATCAATTTTGTTGATTTTTTCAAAAAACCAGCTTTTGGTCTTGTTAATTCTTTCAATTGTTTTTCTGTTTTCTATTTCATTCAGTTTTGCTCTAATTTTTATTATTTGTTTTCTTCTGGTGCCTGTGGGTTTCTTTTGTTGCTCTCTTTCTATTTGTTCAAGTTGCAGGGATAACTCTTCGATTTTGGCCCTTTCTTCTTTTTGGATCTATGCATTTATCGATATAAATTGGTCTCTGAGCACTGCTTTTGCTGTGTCCCAAAGGTTCTGATAGGAAGTGTTTTCATTCTCATTGGATTCTATGAATTTCTCTATTCCATCCTTAATGTCTTCTATAACCCAATCTTTTTTGAGCAGGGTATTGTTCAGTTTCCAAGTGTTTGATTTCTTTTCGCTGCTTTTCCTGCTATGATTTCCACTTTTATGGCCTTATGGTCAGAGAAGAAGCTTTGTAATATTTCAGTGTTTTGGATTCTGCTAAGGCTTGCTTTATGACCTAATATGTGATCTATTCTAGAGAATGTTCCATGTGCACTAGAAAAGAAAGTATAGTTGGTTGCTGTTGGGCGGAGTGTTCTGTATACGTCTACGAGGTCAAGTTCGTTGATTGTGGCATTTAGATCTTCCGTGTCTTTATTGAGCTTCTTTCTGGATGTCCTGTCCTTCACCGAAAGTGGTGTGTTGAAGTCTCCTACTATTATTGTGGAGCTGTCTATTTCACTTTTCAATGCTGATAGAGTTCGTTTTATGTATCTTGGAGCCCTGTCATTGGGTGTATAAATATTTAATATTTTTATATCTTCTTGGTGTATTGTCCCTTTAATCATTATATAGTGTCCTTCCTTATCCTTTCTGATGGATTTAACTTTAACATCTATTTTGTCAGAAATTAATATTGCCGCTCCTGCTCTTTTTTGATTGTTGTTTGCTTGATGTATTTTTTCCATCCTTTGAGTTTTAGTTTGTTCGTGTCTCTAAGTCTAAGGTGTGTCTTTTGTAGGCAGCATATAGATGGATCTTGATTTTTTATCCAGTCTGAGACTCTCTGTCTCTTTATTGGTGCATTTAGTCCATTTACATTCAGGGTAATTATGGACAGGTATGAATTTAGTGCTATCATTTTGATGTCTTTTTTGGTATGCTGACGGTTTCTTTTTCCCACTTGATTTTATGTGCTGAGTAGATTTTCTTTATGTATTGTCCTTTCCTCATATTTGTTGTTGATTTTGTTTCTGCTGAGTCTGTATTTTTCCCTTGTATTTTATTTCATTGAGTAGGATAGTTTGTCTTCTCTGTGGTTACCTTATTATTTACCCCTATTTTTCTAAATTTAAAACTAACTTTTATTCCTTTGTATCGCTGTATTTTCCTCTCCATATGGAAGGTGTAAGATTACATTTCTTAGTCTCTCTTTATTATTTTAATGTTGTCTTCTTTTGTATAATAACATCGCCGTTACATTTTGTTGGGCTGTTTTTTTTTGTTTTAAATCTTGCTTTTTTTTTTTTTTTTGATTTCTCTGTCTGGGTTGACTTCTGGTTGCTCTGCCCAGTGTTCTAGTCTTGGGTTGATACCTGATGTTACTGATTTTCTAACCAAAGAACTCCGTTTAGTATTTCTTGTAGTTTTGGTTTGGTTTTTATGAATTCCCTCAACTTGTGTTTATCTGGAAATGTCTTAATTTCACCTTCATATTTAAGAGACAGTTTTGATGGATATATGATTCTTGGCAGGCAATTTTTTTCCTTCAATTTTTTAAATATGTCATCCCATTGTCTTCTGGCCTGCATGGTTTCTGCCAAGTAGTCTGAGCTTATTCTTACTAGTTGTCCTTTGTAGATGACTTTTCTTTTATCCCTCGCTGCTCTTATAATTGTCTCTTTATCTTTGGTTTTGGCAAGCTTGGTTATAATATGTCTTGGTGACTTTCTTTTAAGATCTACCTTATGTGGAGTTTGAAGAGCATCTTGGATAGATATCTTCTCACCTTTCACAACATCAGGAAAGTTTTCTGCCAACAAATTTTCTCTGTATTTTCTGTTAACCCTCCCTGTTCTGGTACTCCAATCACTCATAGGTAATTTCTCTTGATAGAGTCTCACATGATTCTTAAGGTTTCTTCATTTTTTAAAAAATTCTTTCATCTGATTTTTCTTCAAATATATCAGTGCCAAGTGATTTATCCTCGAGTTCAGAAATTCTAGCTTCTGCTTGCTCAATTCTCCTCCTCTGACTTTCTACTGAGTTATCTAATTCTGTAATTTTATCGTTAATCTTCTGAATTTCTGATTGCTGTCTGTCTATGGATTTTTACAGCTTATTTATCTTTTCTTTATGTTCCTGGAAGATTTTTCTAATCTTATTCAGTTGCTTTATCTGTGTGTTCCTTGGCTTGTTCTGCGTATTGCCTCATTTCCTTCCTGACGTCTTGAAGGGTTCTGTATATTAAACTTTTGTATTCTGCATCTGGTAATTCCAGGAATGCACTTTCATCTAGAAGATCTTTGGATTCTTTGTTTTGAGAGCCTGTTAAGGTGATCATGGTCTGTTTCTTTATGTGACTTGATGTTGACTGTTGTCGCTGAGCCATCTATAAGTTATCGTATTAGTTTATGCTTGCTTCCTGTGTCATTGCTGCTTGCTTTGTTTTGTTTTGGTACACCCCTATGGGTTGCTTGAGTGAGCTAGCTTGATTATTTTTGCCTTTGGAGCTCTGGCGTCCTGTCCCCAGCTGGCAAGAGCTGGTATCAGGTATATCAGTCTAGGAGTCCATTCGGTTTTTGTGTATGAATTCAGCTCAGGTTTTCAGGTAGCTGATATCAAGTGTGTGGTACAGGCTCTGTCCTACAGTCTTAGAGGGACAGGCGTGATTGGCGTATATATCTGTATCTGATTGCAGCAGGGGGTCACACTCTGAACAAGGCAGGAGGCTGAGAACTGACCCCCAAGTGTCTCTGAGGAAAATGCATCTCTGTTCCCTAAAGCGTGCTGGTGGGTGGGTTCTGCAGAGGGACCATGGGCACCCAAAGTTTTTGGTTGTAAGGACTGAGAGGTACCGGTTATCTTTGGACCCCTGTTGCGCGTGGCTGGGTGACCTGAGCGGAGCTACCAGTCCTTAGGTCCCTGTTGTGGGTAGGTGAGGACCTTGCTTAATAGGCAAAGCAAAGTCAGATATCAAACACCCACCTCTCCACTGCACAGCGGAAATGGTTAGAGTTTGCCAATAAGGGCCTATTCTCCTGAAATAGGCCCACATAGGTCCATGCAGAAGGGAAAGGTGCTCAAGGTCCACAGACGGTTTATGCCTGGAGAGGAACCACTTCTGTCCTGGGCTCCCCTGGTTAATGGAGCTAGCAAATTATCTTCTCCCCCCAGTCGCAAATTTTTTCCTTCCCCAAGGTCAGGAGGATGGCTCTAGGTGCTCCCCAGGGTCTATCTCAGGCCCAGGGATTCAGCTGCTGAAGCCAGCTTGGGGGTGGGTGGGGCGCGGTAAAATATACGCAAGTACTTAGCTTTTGCTGAGAGCCCACCGTTCTCTTCAGGTTCCAGAGTTGTGAGTGGGCTGTGCGGCTGGCTGCTTCTCCCTGAGGAAACCGTGGCCCAATGCTAGGACCAGCCCACCTCCGCCAGGCTGCTCAGGGAATGGTGCTGAGGACTCCCCGTGATTCAGGTCCGGTAACTCCTCTCCACTTCTCCCCCTGCCCCTTCCTCCCCATGCCCCTCAGTTCATTGTCTGAGCTTGCCTTTGATGCTCAGGGCTCCCAGCTTGTCACAGATATACTCGTTTCACTTGTTTTTTTGAGTCTTTGTTGCAAAGAGGGCTTGACGGAAGCGTCTATCTATTCCGCCTTCTTGGCTCTGCCTCCCTAAACTTTATTTTTTAGAGCAGTGTTGTGGATTGAATTGTGTCCCCTCAAAATATGTGTCAACTTAGTTAGGCCATGATTCCCAGTGGTTGTCCTCCATTTTGTGATCTGATGTAATTATCCTCCATTTTTGATGAGTTGTAAATCCTAACCTGTACATGTTAACTAGGCAGGATTAGTGTGGCGTGTATCTTGAGTCACAGCCTTACAAGAGGGTGTGACCCAGGGGAAGACTGAAGCCAAGAAACATGGAGATCTCCAAGAAACGCAGAGCCCATAGATGCTGAAAGGAGAAAAAGACTCTCCTGCAGAGCTGACAGAGAGAGAAAGCCTCCCCCTAGGGCTGGCACCCTGAGCCTTCTAGCCTCTTAAACTGTAAGAAAAGTAAATTTTGATTTGTTAAAGCCGTCTACCTGTGGTATTTCTGTTATAGCAGCGCTAGAGGCCTAAGACAAGCAATTATATGTTTACAGAAAAATTGTGTGAAGAGTTCCCATATACCTCATCTCTGCCTGCACACTGCTTCATCTGCTATTAAAATTTTACATTCATTCCTGTGGGGATTTGAACTGTCGACCTTTTGGTTAGCAGCCATAGTTCTGAACCACTACACCACCAGCATTTCCTTGTTATAACTGATGAACCAGTATTGAGAGGCTTTCCTATCTTCGACTTTTATCTTTTAACTTATTTTTACTTTTTCAAATCAACTTTTTTCCTTTGAAAAACTATTAACATTTGAAGCCACCACCCATCTGTCCATTTGTTGTACTGTGGTTTCTTGCATGTTGCTGTGATGCTGGAAGCTATGTCACTGGTATTTCAAATACCAGCAGGATCACCCATGGTGAACAGGTTTTAGTGGAGCTTTCAAACTAAGACAAACTAGGAAGAAAGGCTTGGCACACCTACTTCTGAAAAGTAACCAATTTTCTCTCTGTGGCTGTAGAGTACAGCCTGCCAAGGGGAGCTCTAATAGGTTTATGTGGTGCAGACTCTATCTCTTTGTAGTTCCCAAGTGAGACTCTTCTAGTTTGGAATATAATGTCTTCCTCACTGCCAATCTTATGGATCACAACAAACTCACTTGATTTGGACACGTCATCAGGAAAGACCAATCTCTGGAAGGGGACATTATGTTTGGTGAAGTGGAGGGTCAGCGAGGGTGAGGGGGCCCTGTGGTGAGATGGACTGACACAGTAGTTGTGATGATGGACTTGAACATGCTGGTGACCATGAACATAATGCAGGACAGGGCAACGTTTCATTCTGCTATACATAGGTTGCCATGAATTGGAGTTGACTTGACAGCAACTAACAACAACAACACTTAAAAAGTGACTGATTTTTAAAAATACTGACCATATACGGATGGTAGGTAGAGTTAGTAACAAACTGCTTCGGTGGCCCCCTGGCGATGGAAGTTGAAGAAGCACTGCATTTTTCTCACTCAACCTTATGACAGCATCATGAAGTTCAGGTCTATTCTGTTATTATTCCTGGTGTGCAAGGTGGGCCCCGTCTGGGTGAATCATGCATCAGGTTTTGTGATGAACTGCACAGTATCCTGAGGCATAGTTTAAGGAATTGGAACTATTGGAGAAAGGGCAAACTTAAAAGTCTGGCTTTACCAAAGGCAAGAAGGCAGGTATGCCCAGATCCCATCAGCCCACTGAGTTTGAGTGCAGCTTCTCCCCTTGGTCTGTGGGGTGGAGATATGACAGTCAAGCTGTCTTCTTATGTAGGCAGTCCAGAATGAGCTCCTGGGGCCGCTCTTGGCAGTTCTCACCAAACCACAACCTCCATTTTACAGAGGTGAACCAGGTAGAGAAATTAAATGGTTTGTCCAAGTCACAAACCAATACCAGGGACTATTTCAAAACCACTCTACTTCAAGGAAAGGACAAGGTTTTATGAGGCCACAGAAGAGGAAGGTCTCTGTTCTTCATCCTCTGGGCATCTCTTTCGATCTTTGAGTAGTAAGATGATATTCTGGAAGGTGCCAGCCAACTCCGCAAGTGTTTGACCCTGTTCCCTTTAATGGCCTGGCTGCCCACCCACCCCGGGCCATTTTGGCTTGTTGGAAGCTATCAAAGCCACTGCAAACCATTTCCTTGGCTAATCGTAAAGTAGATTTAACTAGAGCCTTGAGGCTCCTGACTCCCATGCCAGGTAATTATTCTCTGAATAAAGATGACTTCTACATTTTTGTATTTTAAAATGCTTTACAATCCATGTTATTTGCTGCCCCTGAGTTGAGTTGGGGGCCCCATGCACAATGGAATCAAATGCTACCTGGCCCTGCGCCATCTCCATGATCAGTTGCAGGCTGAATCATTGTGACCCACAGGGTTTTCACTGGCTGATTTTCAGAAGCAGACCGCTGATTCAAGCCTGGGGCTCCCGCCTGGAGGCGAGAATCCTACCACTGGACCACCAGTGCCCTCTTCCAAAAACCTAAAGCCAAAGCAATTACTCTGGAGTCGATTCTGACTCATGATGACCCCCTGTGTGTCAGAGTAGAACTGTGATCCACAGGGTTTTCAATGTCATCTTTTGGAAGTAGATTGCCACATCTTTCTTTTGAGCACCTGTAGGTGAATTCAAACTGACAACCTTAAGTTCTTAAGCGTTCATGCCACCTGGGACTCCTTATAATCCCTAGCAAAGGCTTAACTATGGAGGTAGCCACAGAAATTTTTGAGATCTCGAACATAAAAACCAAGGTGAAAATAGGAGCTGTCTCTTTAACTCCTACTTATACAATTTTTAAGAAACAGTTTACTATTCCATTCAGCTCTTGCCTCCCATTCTCCTCTTTCTCACTTGCTGGCTCTGAAAAAATAAGTGTAGCCATAAATATGCAAAATGTGGAAAGCTGACTTTTCCTATATCTAATAAAAACCTTGGGCAGTAATTGAAATAACTCAGAGCTGGTAGTTGGGTTACACGCTGCATAATATCAAAAGCAAATCCATAGCAAGGAAAAGCATCAAAAGATAGGCGGAGAGGCTGGAGAATAAAAGCAGAATAATGAGTAACGATGAGAAACTAAAAACATATCCTTTTAGAATTACAATTTTAGAAAAATAGTCCAGGAGCATCTTCAAAGAAATTATACTAGACAAAGTGAACATTTTCTGCATTTTTAAGAATTGCAAATTTAAAGAAAAGGAGGGAAATAACCTCCCTCCCCCTGACGTCTATTCATCAGACAAAAGTCTGAGAGAAGCAACAGGTTCCTATCAAATTTTGACATAAACGTGTTTTTTCATGATTCGGTTCTCCTCCCCTCTCCTGGTTCCGCTTTTATCTCCACCATCTGAATTTTAAAGGAGTACTGTCGAGACAGCCTATCACAAAAAGAACTGTCGCCTATCAATTGTACTAGGCACTTTTTGGAGTATCTTGCTTTGATCTTTTTGATTTTACAAAAGATTGCTGCACCCACGGTGGGTAGAGAAACGATGTTGACTTGACGTGTCTGGGTCTTATGGAGAAAAATGCTGGCATTATGGGCATGTGGAGAGAACATCTTACAGCGGCAGTTTCTGGCAGAATTCTGTTGCTTATCACCTTGCCCTAAACAGATATATCCGGCTCTGTCACCTCGGGCAAATCCTTTACTGTTTCTAGACTCTTTCTTTTTAAATTATTATTAATTATTAAGGTTATTTTCATATAAAAATAACAACTTCGAGAAACAGAAAGGTAAAAAGAATGAAAATAATCACCCATAACCTTACCAAGCATAGTGACTATATGTTGGTGAATTTTCTATTAATCTTTCTTTCTGTCTACAAGCTGTTTCATTTTTTTCCCCACATGATAGAAACCAAACTATTTTGCCCAATTTTGTATCCTGATTTTTTTTCTTTTAGCAGTATTTTGTAAGTCTTTCCAAATAAGAATATATAGATTTTTAACCATCATTGTCTGTACCCAATACCCATTGCCATTGAGTTGATTCCGACTCGAGGCAGCCCTATGTGTTACAGAGTAGAACTGTGCTCCACAGGGTTTTCTTGCCTGTAATCTTTATGGAAGTAGATCACCAGGCCTTTCTTCCATGGTACTGCAGGGTGGCTTTGAACGGCCAACCTTTAGGTTAGTAATGGAGTGTGAATTGTCTGCACCACCCAAGAACCCTATCATTGTCTATAGCTGCATAACATATGCATTTTTGTTTGTTCTTTGTTTTTTGACAGAGACCCTTTAATAGCTTTGAAGTTGTTTGAGTTTCTCACTGAAGGAAAAGAGAATGTGCAAGCAAAGGGCCTGATGTGCACGCTGTATTTTTGATGGTTTCATCCAGACTAGGCTTTAACTTTGCATTAAACTTTTGGCTTAGTTCATATGCAAAGATGTGAGTTTGATGTATTCCCGTAGATCATCTCGGATCATGGAGCAGTGACTGTATCATCTATGTTGGTGTCTGTGAATGAAGTCAGACAGACCTGGGTACAAAGTCTGGCTCTGCAACCTACTATCTCTGTGAGCTGGGACAAGGCTCTTGACCATTCTATGACCCCATTTTCTCATCCGTAACAGTGGGAATATAATTTCTCAGTTTAACAAGTATCTTTTGCTATTGTATTGAATCCCGCAATCAATGTGTACATTGTAATTTTTCCTTCATTTTCCCTCCCTCAGCAGTTCCCAAAGCTATTACAATCAATGGCATCTTAGAATTGAAGAATTGTAATGAACTTGCCTTACAGTGCTGTTGAAAGGATTAACTGAAATATTATACATAAAGTGTTTTTGCCATTGTATAAGTGTGCACATGGTACTAGCTCAGTTAATGAGTGGTGCAAAAGGTTTGTACTTGGCTGCTAACATAAAGGTTGGTGGTTCGAATCCACCCAGCGGTACCACAAAAGACAGGCCTGGTGATGTGCTTCTGTTAAGATTACAGCCAAGAAAACCCTATGAAGCAGTTTTAATCTGTAACACATGGTGTCGCCATGAGTTGGAATCAACTTGATGGCAACTAACAACTATTCTGTAAAAAAAAAAATCTATGCATTGTTTTTAGACCAGTAGAACATTTTATTCTGTGCAGAATATTTATTATAAGAAATACATTATTTTTAGTTAATATATTTCGTTAAAATTCATGCTTCTTGGGAACTTCCTCAACACTCTTTCATTAATTAGAGATGGCACAGGGATGGCAAATAGGGCTCGCTCCACATGCCAAGTCTAATCTGCTGCTGATTGTCAGACATGCTGTGTTGTGAGAGTTGCTGCGGGAATCTGGGTGTAGCAGACAAGAGAGCCAAGGCCGATAAGTCGTATCTTCCCCAGGCTTAGGAAGAAGGAGTGGCCACACACTCACTAAGTGTTTGCCATCTCTGCATCCTGGTGTCATAAGACATTATTTGGAAAGTCACTGCAGACCACAGTTTATCAATCAGACGTTTCATCAAAATCTGGTGGCAATGCACTGACTCTGACTCCACATGGGAGGCTGAGACCAACATAGGTAAGAGGCAAGCCCAGAAGATGCTTATGTCTGGGAAACACAGGAGCTGATGAAGACCTGGAAGTCTCAACAACACCAGGAAAATACAGTCCTTTCCTTAATGGCTTTCAGGATTTTAGCCACAGGGTTAAATATTGTGGAAAGATGGTGGAACTGAACTCGGAAAATTAAATCTCTGCAGATGTGTTTTCTCTGATCAGTTCATTATTGAGAGTTGTTACAAGAAAGAGCTCCATGAAACAGGTTGCATTTATTTTTCTTAAAACTACAACCCTAGAAAAAAACTTGGAAGACTTTGCACCAACGGGGAGAGCAGAGCCTTTGCCGTGACCCTGACTGTGTTCAGCCCATGTTCTGCTAATGTTGACTCAGGTCTTGCCTCCTGAGACTTGCATGCCTTGCACCTTGGTCTTTCTAAGACTGCGCTGTTGGATAACTGGCCTTCTTCTCCTTGGTACATGCCATGACTACACCTTGTTCTTGATCATCTTTCCACCATCATGATCAGTTGCCATCATGTCAATCCTGACTCCATGTGTGTTGGAGTAAAACTGTGCTCCATAGGGTTTTTAATGGCTTATGTTTTGGAAGTAGATTCTAGGCCTTTCTTCCGAAGCACCTCTAGTGGACTTGAACCTCTAACCTTTCGGTTAGCAGCTAAGTGCATTAACCATTTGCGCTAACCAGGGACTCCTGTTCTCCTTTGCTGTGGGTAAAATACTCTAATCCTAGGACCCATCTTTCAAAAGAGGTAATGGTTTTGGAAAAAGGGACTGTTCATTTTATTCCATGGTCCTTATTAACTAATTCTCAGCTTTTTCGGCACTTATGAAATAAAAGCAAACGTTAAAGGCAGGTGAAAGCTTAAATGCGAAGCTACATACCATTTTTTGAAATATTCTGGTAGTCTCTGTGATTGCAGTGGTTTCTTTTCCGTAAACGAAGGTAAATAGAGTCTTCTTTAATTCTGAAACAAATATATACACATATGTTTAATGTTAGGGTATGCATATGATGAAGTTCAAAAAAGACATTTTTATTATGATTAAAAAAATGGTAGAAATGAACTCAGAATATTAAATCTCTGCAGACAGGTTTTCTCTGAACTATCAATCCATTATCGAGGGTTGTTAAAAGAAATAGTCCAGTGAATCAGGTGGCATCTACGTGGTAAGAGTGTTGTTAAAGATATCACACTTTTACTTTTTTATAAGGATTTCCGGAATCATCTGTTCCTAACCTTTTTACCAAGAGCTGCTATGGATCTCTCGAGCAATTGCTTGTCTTTACCAACTCATGTTCTTTTTCTTCTTTTGGCTGCTACGAAGCTGTGGCAGACACTCCTGTCCCTTATATTTATTTCTCTTCTTTGTCCTTTGTAACAACACTTTCAACAGGACCCATGTCTGCCCAGCATAATAACTGCATTTCCAAGCTTCCCTTGCAACTAGGAGTGTCCATGTCACTAAGGTCTGTACAACGGGATGTAAGTAGAGTACCCAGTGGCAATTTCTGAAAATTTTCTCAGCAAACAACTGACAAAGGTGACCTTTGCTCCTTCTTTGTATCTTCCTCCATTCTGCTGTTCAGGAAAATACGAATGCTGCCACCTTGGGCTATGGGGGGTATGAGGTCCACATTGAGAAGGCAGAGGGTTGAGCTGGAAGAAGCCTGGATCTTTGAGAACTGAGCAGAGTGGAACTGCCATACCTGTCTGCACATCTCTGAATTTACATATGAAGGAGAACTAAGCTCACGTAGTATTGTATTTAAACTGCCCTTCTATCGGGTCTCTCGGTTTACTTGCTACTGAATCTAATACTAACGGACAGAGCTTAGAAACAAATTTTTGGCCCAGTATCAGGCTATAATTAGGTATATTTTTAGTCTTTTTCTTGGCTCCCCTTTGTCTCATCTTTACTTTTCTAACTTCTTTTGCCAAGCTTTTAATTTAAATATAATTTAATGTTTTATTTTCCATACTTCTATAAACACACTTCTATAGGCTTCCTAAAACAAAGCCAGGTAAAAACTAACGAATGTAATTTAACTCAGAAATATCCAATTACCCCCTGAATGTATTGTATCTTCTCTTCATTATAATAATTTCATATCTTGCAAACTTAAACACAATCACCATTCACTTTTAAGTGTTCTATAAGTCTCAGTCATTGTATTATAGTGCGTGCAACTTTGCCAGTGCTTCTGAAAGGTAAGCGTGAATCGTATTTGGGTATTCAGAATGCATCAGAAGTAAAATAGTATTCTTGAAGTATAAGAAAACTAGTGATAACATTTCTTTTTTTAAAAATTATTTATTTTGTTGTTGTTACAAATATACACAGCAAAACATACACCAATTCAACAGTTTCTACATCTCCCATTTAGTGACATTGATTACATTCTTCAAGTTGTGCAACCATCTCACTCTCCTTTTCTGAGTTGTTCCTCCCTGATTAACATAAATTCACTACCCACTAAGGTTCCTATCTCATCTTGCAAGTTACTGTTGTCAATTTGATATCATAGAGATGGTTCTTAAAAGAGCATACTGCTCAAGGCAGACACTTTTTATTAGTTAAGCTAAACTATTGTTTGGTTTTAAGAAGACTTAAAAGTATTTATAAAAATAAAATAAAAATCTTATTTTTGGTATAAGGTTTAAACATTACCTTAGGGAATGGTTTCAGGGGTTCATCCAACCTTCATGGCTCCAGGAAGTCTGGAGTCCATGAGAATTTGAAATTCTGTTCTACATTTTCCCCCTTTTGACAAGGATTCTTCTATAGACTCGCCAATCGAAATGTTCAGTAATGGTAGTCAGGCACCAACCAGTTCTTTTCTTATGGCAAAATAGGCAGTTGTTCATGGACACAATTAGCCACACATTCCATAACCTCCTTCTGTTTCTGACTTTCCTTGCTCTGTTGCTCCAGGTGAATAGAGACCAATTTTTGTGCCTCGGATGGCTGCGTGCAAGCTTTTAAGACCCCCAGGCACTATGCAATGAACTAGGAAGTAGAACAGAAGCACTAAACACATTATTAGGCCAATTCACTGGGATGTCCCATGAAACCATGACCCTACACCTCCAAACCAAGATACCAAATCCCATGAGGATTTTGATTGTACTTAAGCAGTGTCAGCGGTTACTTTTTTCTCTGTCATTGTTGCAAATATGTCTGTCTTAGTCATCTAATGCTGCCATAACAGAAATACCACAAGTGGATGGCTTTAACAGAGAAATCTATTTCCTCACAGTAAAGTAGGCTAAAAGCCCAAAGTCAGGACATCAGCTCCAGGGGAAGGCTTTCTCTCTCTGTTGGCTCCCAAGGAAGGTCCTTGTCCTCAGCCTTCCCTTGTCTAAGGAACTTCTCAGGCGCAGGGACCCTGGGTCCAAAGGATGCACTCTGCTCCTGGTGCTGCTTTCTTGGCTGTATGAGGTCCCCCTGTCTCTCCGCTCACTTCTCTCTTTTATATCTCAAGAGATTGCCTCAAGACATAATCCAATCTTGTAGTTTGAGTGCTGCCTCACTAACAGAAGTCCCGCCCATCCTCCCTCATTAACTTCATAGAGGCAGGATTTACCACATATAGGAAAATCACACAATACTGGGAATCATGGCCCAGCCCAATTGATACACACATTTTTGGGGGGACATAATTCAATCCATGACAATGTCTATCACACAACTTTTGCCAATTCAATTTTTTACAAGCGTACAACTTATTGATAACAATTAGGATAATCAGCTGTGTAACCCTACTCTTAATCAATGTGATATTTCCATCACCATTAACTCCCCCTTTCCCCTTCCCTCTCGCCCCTGGTAACAACTAATAAACTTTTTTCTCTATACACTTGCCTTTTCTTGTCTCTTTATGTAAATGAAGTCATACAATATTTGTCCTTTTGTGATAGACTTATTTCACTCAGCATAATGTCTTCCAGCTCCATGCATATTGTAGCATGTATTAAGATTTTATTTCTCCTACTGGCTGAGTAGTATACCATTGTATGCATGTACCACATTTTGTTTACCCATTCATTTGCTGATGCACATTTAGGTTGTTTCCACTTTTTGGCTATTGTGAATAGTGTTGTAATGAACGTTGCTGTACAAGTCTCTGTTTGAGTCCCTGCATTCAAGTGTTTTGGGTATATACCTATGAGTGGAATTACTGGGTCCTATGGTGGTTCTGGAAACCCTGGTGGCGTAATGGTTAAGTGCTACGGCTGCTAACCCAAGGGTCGGCAGTTCGAATCCGCCTGGCACTCCTTGGAGACTCTATGGGGCAGTTCTACTCTGTCCTATAGGGTCGCTATGAGTTGGAATCGACTCAACAGCACTAGGTTCTGGGATGGTAGTTCTCTTTTTAGTTTTTGGAGGAGCTGCCATACTGTTTTCCACAACGTCTGTACCACTTTTTCCTCCAGCAGCAATGGGCAAGGTTTCCGATTTCCCCACATCTTCACTAACACTTGTTATTTTCAGTTTTTTTTTTTTTTTTTTTAATCCTAGTCACCCAAGTGGGATTGAAATGCTATCTCACTGTGGTTTTGATTTGCATCTCGCTGATGGCTAATGGAAACTCTGGTGGCATAGTGGTTAACAGCTACAGCTGTTAACCAAGAGGTCAGCAGTTCAAATCCACCAAGAAATCCTTGGAAACCTTGTGGGGGCAGATCCACTCTGTCCTGTAGGGTCACTATGAGTCAGAATTGACTTGAGGGCAAGGGGTTTGGCTTTTTGGTTTGTTTTTGATGGCTAATGATGCTGGGCATCTTTTCATGTGTTTGGTGGCATTTTAATGTCCTCTTTGGTGAAATGTCTATTCAGGTCTTTTGCCCATTTTATAATTGGCTATTTGTCTTTTTGTTGTTAGGTTGTTGAAGATATATATATATATATTTTGGTTATTAGATTCTTGTCAAAAATATGGTTTCTGAAGATAGTCTCCCAGTCGGTAGCTTGTCTTTTCACTTTTTTGGTAAAATCTTTTGATGAACAAAAGTTTTTAATTTTTGTGAAGTCTTATTTATTTTTTTTGTCTTTTGCTGTTTGTACTTTTATTATGTTAAATACCGTATTTTTACATATATAAGGTGCACCTTCTACATTTGTTTATACAAGAATAACCATGCCCCCTTCCAAAGAATTTTTGTAAGTGCACTATGCCATTTTTTTTCACAGCAACATGTAAGGTCTGAGAGCATTGTCCTTGCTTTTTCTTCTAAAAATTTTATTGTTTTAGTTTGCACATTTTGGTCCTTAATCCATTCTGAATTTGTTTTTGTGTATGGCGGGAGGCATAGATCTCGTTTCATTTTTCTGTATGTGGAAATCCAATTTTCCCATCACCATTTATTGAAGAGACCCTTCCTTCCCCATCAAATGGATTTAGTACCCTTGTCAAAAACCAGATGATCATAGATATGTGAGTTTATTTATGGACTCTCAATTCTGTTCCATTGGTCTATGTGTCTGTTATACCAGTACCAGGCTATTTGGTTACTGTAGATGTATAGTATGTTTTAGAACCAGAAGTGTGAGTCTTCCTACTTTTTTCTTCTCTTTCAACATTGCTTTAGGTATTCAGGGCCTCTTACCATTCCAGGTAAAGTTGAGGATTGTTTTTTCTATTTCTGTAAAGAAGGCTGTTGGAATTTTAATCATGATTGCATTGAATCTATAGGTTGCTTTGGGTAGTATTGATGTGTTAATAATATTAAGCTTTCCAATCCATGAATGTGGAACATCTTTCTATTTATTTAAGTCTTTTTTAATCTCTTTCAACAATGCTTTATAGTTTTCATTGTATAAATCCTTCACATCCTGGTTAGATTTATTCCTAGGTATTTTATTCTCTTAGAGAAAATGGAATTGTTTCCCTAATTTCTCTTTCAGATTTCTCACTGCTGGTGTATAGAAACCCAACTGATTTTTTGTTTGTTGACCTTGTACCTCACAACTTCGCTAATCCCTCTATTAGTTCTAGAAGCTTTCTTGTGAATTCTGGGATTTTCTGTAGATAAGATAATGTCATCCACAAATAGACATAATTTTACTTCATTTTTTCCAATCTGGATACATTTTATTTCTTTTTCTTGTCTTATTGCTCTGGCTAGGACTTCTAATACCATATTGAATAGAAGTGGTGAGAGTGAACACTGTTGTCTTGTTCCCAATTTCAAAGGGAAAGCTTCAGTCTTTCTCCATTAAGTATAATGTTGGCTGTAGGCTTTTCATATATGCCCTGAATCACTCTGAGGAATTTCCCTTCTATTCCAATCTTCTTTAGAGTTTTTGTCAAGAAAGGTGCTGGGTTTTATCAAATGCATTTTCTGCATCCATAGAGATGATCATGTGGTTCCTTTCCTTTGTTCTATTGATATGGTGTATTATGTTGATTGATTTTATAATGTTGAACCATCCCTGCATTCCTGGAATAAATCCCATTTGGTCATGGTGTATGACTCTTTTAGTATGCTGTTGGATTTGTTTGCTATTATTTTGTTGAGGATTTTTGCATCTCTATTTATTCATAAGAGATAGTGACCTGTAGTTTCTTTTCTTGTGGTGTCTTTTTTTCTGACTTTGGTATCAAGGTTATGTTTGGCCTACGGAGTGAATTAGGGAGTAATCTGCCCTTCTCTATTTTTTGGAGAAGTTTAAACAGTATTGGTGTCAATTCTTCTCAAAATGTTTGGCAGAATTCCCCAGTGAAGCCATCTGGTCCAGGACTTTTTTTGTTGGGAGGTTTTTAATCACTGATTTGATCTCTTCACTTGCTATGGTTCTGTTGAGGCTTTCTATTTGCTCTTGAATCAGTTTGGGTATCTTGTATGCTTCTAGGAATTTATCCATTTCGTCTAGGTTATCCACTTTGTTGCTGTACAGCTGTTCATAATATTCCATCATAATTCTTTTTATTTCTGTAGGGTTGGTTGAAATGTCCCCTCTCTCATTTTTTTATTTTGGTTATTTGTGTCCTTTCTGTTTTGCCAAACTTACTGATCTCTTCAAAGAATGAACTCCTGGTTTTATTGATTCTCTCTGTTGTTTTTCTGTTTTCAATTCTATTTATTTTTGCTCTGATCTTTGTCATTCGCTTTCTTCTGGTAGATTTAGGCTTAAATTCATCTTCTCTTTCTAGTTCCTGGAGTTGTTGACTTCTTTTTAACTTGTGTAGGCATTTAACGATAGAAATTTCCCTCTAAATAGTGCCTGTGTTGCATCCCTTAGGTTTTGGTATGTTGTGCTTTTATTTTAAGTTGGCTAAGAAATTTGTGATTTCTTCATTAACCCATCGGTAGCTTAATAGTGTGTTGTTTAATTTCCATATGTTTGTGTATTTTCTGTTTTTTTTTTTTTGTTGTTGTTGTTATTGATTTCTAGCTTCACTCCGTTGTGGGCAGAGAAAATACTTTGTATGATTTCAAAGTTTTACATTTACCAAGACTTGTTTTGTGACCTAAATACGGTCTATGCCACAGAAAGATCCATGTGCGCTGGAGTTGAATGCATATTATGTGAGCAGACTTCACTGTGGGGGCCTTTTGTAGCAGTTTGCAGCAACTTGGCAACCAACAAATACCAGGTGGGGGAATGGGTGTCACACTCTGGTCAGATGCCCATGGAGTTCTGCCTTGTTGCTATTGGAGTTCCCCAGGCAGATTGCTGGCTGGGAGTGCAGCCTCCATTCAAGGCTCCTGTTTGCTAGCACACAGCAGCCTCAGTCAGCAGTCCTCAGCACCAACTGGAAGTGGGGTTGGACTAACCCTAGTTGACCACCAAGAAGGTTTATACTGTTGGTTTCAGAGGTCAGAGCTATAGGGTGCATGGGGAGGCAGGTAGAGCACTGACTATGGGCACAGACTCCACTGCACAGGCCTTTTGTAGCAGTTCACAGCAGACTTGCAGCCCACAGTGTCTGACTGGGGGAGGTAAGGTGCTGGCACACTCCAAGTAGACCTCTGGAGAGGTCTGCCTTGTTGCTATCAACAGCAAGGCAGTGGTATGTTGGCTGTGGGTATAGCCTCTACTACAGATGCTTGATTCCTAGCACACAGTGGCCTCAGTCAGCAGTACTCAGCACTGACAGTAAGGGGGACCAAACAGACCAGAACTGACTCTTTGTGAGGTCTGTCCTCTTCGTTTCAAAGGCCTGACCTATGGTGTACTCAGGAAAGTAAGTAGAGTATTGACTATGAGAGCAGACCCCACTGCATAGGCCTTCTGTAACAATTTATAGTAGGCTTGCAGCTGAGAGTGTCTGGGTGGGGGAGGTGTTGGCACACTCCAAACAGACCCATGGGGGTGGTCTGCCCTGTTCGTTCTAGAGCAGAAGGCTTGGGGTCCTGTCTCTTTGTACAGGCAAGGGCTGTGGTAGTTAGGGAAGCAGCCTCCTTTTCTGGGACCACTTGCCCAGTTCCCAGCAGCTGGTGGCCTGAATGACTGTGGGAGGAGAGGCAAGGACGGTGGGAGACGTGATTTTCCTACTGTATGTGACTCATTGATGATTTGGTGATTCTTGCCTTTCTGCAGTTCCCTGTTGTTTTCCTCTGCTCCCCAGTTCAGAGTCCCTGAAAGCTGAGCACAATTTCCTTGTATTTGCTATTTTTCCAGAAATTCCTAGTGATAACATTCCTTAACAGAGGACTAAGATGTCTGAGTGATATTTTAAATATGGAATTTTGCCTTGTGGTAGAGTTTTGAACTGAATGACTTAGTTTATTTTTTAAAGATACACATTCACATAGTTGAAAAAATCAGATTCATTTACTTAAGAGATGTTTATTGAGCACCTACTATGATCCAGGCACTGTTCTGGGCACTTGGGTTATATTAGTAAATGAAAAAGACAAAAATCTCTGCTTCTGTGTTGTTGACATTCTAGCAGGAAAAGAGACTTAAAACAATGAATAATCATGCATAATCAATTTAAAGAGTATGTAGAAGATGATAAATGCTATGAAAAAAAAAAAAGAAACAAGAGGGGTTACAAACAGAGTGGGCAGGGTAAGCCTCACTGAAAAAGTGAAATTTGAACAAAGATTTATGGTGGTGAGCCTTATTAAACCAAATAGTTTAACTATTTGGTCTGTAAGGCTTATTATGAAAAACACAATCTCACCCCTCCCCCATTTCCTCCTTCCCAGAAGCAACCAATTACAACTTCAGTCTTTTGTTATTTTCCTCCTTGTCTCTAAGTAACATATTTGAGGCTACTTCTTGATTTTTTAGTTTTGGCATTATCTACTGACTTCCCACTATAGGAGAGAGGGATTTAGCTATTTACAACTGATTTATGATTACTTTTTCTTTCCTTCGTAACTTTTTAAAATTTACTTGGAGTTAATAGTGGCCTTCTGTTTCTTTGCTTAATTTTTAAAGTATTTATCAAAAATTCACCCTCAAATCTTGTATATTTGTTTGATCTCCTTTCCATATGCTTCAGTATTTAAGATGGTTTATTAATTCTCTCTTGTGGAAATCTCTCCTGGATCCTCCTGACCTGCTTCCATCTGGACTTGCTATCCTTTCACTCTGATATCCTAGGAGCTCCCTTCTCCATTATCTTGGGGATTTCCTTTACCTCTTCCTGGGTTTGATCTCTACTTCCTAGAAGACTAAATTTTTCTTGTTTTTGGTGGGGCATATTTTCCAAAGGCATTTGACTGTGTGAATCATAACAAATTATGGATAATATTGTGAAGAACAGGAATTCCAGAACACTTAATTGTGCTCATGAGGAAACTACATAAACCACGAGGCAGTTGTTTGAACAGAACAAGGGGATACTGTATGGTTTAAAATCAGGAAAGGTGTGCATCAGGGTTGTATTCTTTCACTGTACTTATTCAACCTGTATGCTGAACAAACGATCACAGAAGCTGGACTATATGAAGAAGAATGCAGCATCAGGATTGGAGAAAGACTAATTAACAACCTGCAATATGCGGATGAAACAACCTTGCTTGCTGAAAGAGAACTCGAAGCACTTACTGATGAAGATCAAAGGCCACAGCCTTCAGTATGGATTATACCTCAGCATAAAGAAAACTAAAATCCTCACAACTGGACCAATGAGCAATACCATGATAAATGGAGAAAATACTGAGGTGGTCAAGGATTTTATTTTACTTGGATTCACAATCAACACCTATGGAAGCAGCAATCAAGAAATCAAATGACGTATTGTATTGGGTAAATCTGTTGTAAAAGACTTCTTTAAAGTATTAAAAAGCAAAGATGTCACTTTGAGGACTAAGTTGTGCCTGACCCAAGTCATGGTATTTTCAGTCGCCTCATATGCATGTGAAAGCTGGGCAATGAATAAAGAAGACCAAAAAAAGATGATGCCTTTGAATTATGGTGTTGGAGAAGAGTATTGAATAATACCATGGACTGCCAGAAGAATGAATAAATCTGTCTTGGGAGAAGTACAGCCAGAATGCTTCTTAGAAGTGAGGATAACGAGACTTTGTCTCATACGCTTTTTTTTTTTTTAATTTTATTGTGCTTTAAGTGAAAGTTTACAAATGAAGTCAGTCTCTCACACAAAAACTTGTATACACCTTGCTACATACTCCCAATTGCTCTTCCCCTAATGAGACAGCCCACTCTCTACCTCCACTCTCTCTTTTCGTGTCCATTTTACCAGCTTCTAACCCCCTCTACCCTCTCATCTCCCCTCCAGACAGGAGATGCCAACATAGTCTCAAGGGTCCACCTGATCCAAGAAGCTTATTCCTCACCAGCATCCCTCTCGAACCCATTGTCCAGTCCAGTCCCTGTCTGAAGAGTTGGCTTTGGGAATGGTTCCTGTCCTGGGCCAACAGAAGGTCTGGGAGCCATGACCACCGGGGTCCTTCTAGTCTCAGTCAGACCGTTAAGTCTGTCTTTTTACGAGAATTTGGGGTCTGCATCCCACTGCTCTCCTGCTCCCTCAGGGGTTCTATGTTGTGTTCCCTGTCAGGGCCGTTATTGGTCGTAGCTGGGCACCATTTAGCTCTTCTGGTCTCAGGATGATGTAGTCTACAGTTTATGTGGCCTTTTCTGTCTCTTGGGCTCGTAATTACCTTGTGTCCTTGGTGTTCTTCATTCTCCTTTGACCCAGGTGGGTTGAGACCAATTGATGAATTTTAGATAGCTGGTTGCTAGTGTTTAAGACCCCAGACGCCACTCTCCAAAGTGGGATGCAGAATGTTTTCTTAATAGATTTTATTTTGCCAATTGACTTAGATGTCCCCTGAAACCATGTCTCATGTATTTTGGACATGTTATCAGGAGGAACCAATCCCTGGAGAAGGACATCATGGTTGGTAGAGGGTCAGTGAAAGAGAGGAAGACCCTTAATGAGATGGATTGATACAATGGCTGCAACTGTGGGCTCAAGCATAGCAATGATTGTGAGGATGGTGCAGGATCGGGCAGTATTTTGTTCTGTTGTACATAGGGTCTTATGAGGTAGACTGACTTGACAATACCTAGCAGCACAACATATTTTCCAATATGTTTCTATATTTTTTAGAGAGAGTACCTGGGAAGTAACTTTTTTTTTTTTTTTTAAGGTAGCATTTGTAAGTCTGAAATGTTTTTATCCTTTGACTTGGCTGCTGATGAGGTATGAGGTGGGCCTAGAAACACAATCTCTACCATAAGTATAAATATAAAATAGCATGTAAAAAATGTCATGGTGGCATCAGACCTCCTCTAACTTCAGCAGGGGGGAAAATAATCATCATTTTCATCATCGTTGTCGTTATCATCGTCATCAGCCCAAAGCTGACTCCTGTGAGGTGGCTGCACAGAGCTCACAGACCGTATTTACTGTTGTGCAACCATCATTACTATCCATTTACTGTTGTGGAGTTTATCAGGGAAGTTAACACGATACAATTCAGGATCAGGAACAATTCAGGACACAGTTCTTCAGTAAGGACAGTTTCTCAGCCATGCCCGCAGGCAGGTCTCTCTCTTAGCCCCTCGGTCCCTCAGCCCTTGGCCCTCAGCTCTAGGTCTGGCCTCTGCCCTGCTCAGGCAAGTGTTGCAGCTCTTTTTTTTTTTGATCTCTAACAAGTACCACTCTGCCAGCAAGCCTCCTGCCTGAAGGCTCTCAGCTTTCTTGCTCCACGGGCGAAGAAGCCCACCAAGCCGTCTTGCACAGGACTCCTGGTTCTGCTGCTGCTTTTTCTCTGCTGTGCTTGTTGCTGCTTCTCACCATCTGGTGCCGTCTCATTTGTTACAGCTTTCTCTGTCCCCTGGGTCTAGTAAGTTCTCAGTACAGAGACCCTGGGTCCAAAGGACACGTTCTGCTCCTCGCTCTTCTTCTTGGTGGTAGTGAGGTCCCTCCTCAGCTTCTGGGACTGGGTCATTTTAAGCCTAGCAGGATGGCAAAACTAACTAATCCTCTAGTTAGGGTTCCGTACACCTTATTTGCGTGGCCGCACCCCTGCAAGTGTTCCATGCACCTTATTTGCATTGTTAGCAAGCTGCCCAATCCCCTTGGTGGGCCACAAAGACCTTATTTGCATAGTTTTACCCAATCACTTTGTGTGAGTCACTAGATCATGAATGGCTAGAAGGGCCATATTAAGTAATTCACTGCACCATGTAGGGTTAATAGAATTTGTTGGGGAAAAACTTTCAAGCAGAGAGGTAGCGGAGTTTGCATTGTCCTTGAGCTCTCATTATCCCATAGAAAGGAGTTGTAGGCCAGAGATAGCTGGACTAGACATATCCAGGAGAGGAGCTCTACTCCCTAACACTGTACATATTTATGGGAGAAGGGGGATGTGGTGTTTCTAAGTCAGTATGCAACCATGATAGATTGTTTTGTTAAAGAGGGGTAGCCTCAAACATGATGAATCAGCTTCTTTAAAAAAAAAAATTATTGTAGTAAAATGTATATAACAAAGGATTTGCTATTTTAACTATTGTAAGTGTACAATTTAATGACATTAATTACATTCATCAGGTTGTGCAACCATCCTACTATCCATTTGCAAATGATTTTCATCTTCCTCCACAGAAACTCTGTATTTTTTAACTAATAAGTCCAAATTTCCCCCTCTTTCCAGCCCCTGGTAACCACTAATAAATTTGTCTCTATGAGTTTGCCTGTTCTCCAAGTTTCATGTAAGTGGGATTATAAGTATTTGTCCTTCTGAGTCAGCTTCTTGCTAAGTGTTATGGATTGAATTGTGTCCCCCCAAAATGTGTGTCAACTTGGCTAGGCCATGATTCCCAGTATTGTGTGATTGTCAACCATGTTGTGTTCTGATGTGATTTTCCTTTGTGTTGTAAATCCTATATCTATGGTGTTAATGAGGTGGAATTAGCGGCAGTTATGTTAATAAGTCAGGACCCAATCTACATGATTAGGTTGTATCTTAAATCAATCTCTTTTGAGATACAAAAGAGAAAGGTGAGCAGAGAGATATGGGGGTCTCATATTACCAAGAAAGTAGTGTTAGGAACAGAGCACGTCCTTTTGATCCAGGGTTCCTGTGCAGAGAAGCTCCTAGACCAGGGAAGATTGATGACAAGGACCTTCTTTCAGAGCTGACAGAGAGAGAAAGCCTTCACCTGGATCTGGTTCTCTGAATTCAGACGTCTAGTGTCCTGGACTGAGAGAATAAATTCCTCTTTGTTAAAGCCATTCACTTGTGGTATTTATGTTATAGAAGCACTAGATAACTAAGACACTAAGGTACTGAAAGTGAGGAGGAAATTAACTTCCAGGACCACCAGAGTTTGTCTCCTTAGCCAGTGTGGCAGATTAAAGATGGCCACATGTTCATTGTTATGCTTCCCCTTGAATCTGGACAGGACTGTTACTTTGTTGACCAAAAGAGCACAAGGATGTGAGATTATGTCAGTTCTGGGCCTAGTCTTTAAGATACTCAGTAATTTTGGTCTCTTGGAGCCCTCAGCCACCATGTTAGAAGTCTGGCTACTTTCCTGGAGACACTATGTGAAAAGGCCCCCCAAGGAGAGGAAGAGGGACCCAGCTGAACCCAGCCTTCCAGCTGCCCCTAACAAGACACGAGTCATGTGAGTGAAGCCGTCTTGGCTCCTCTACATCAGCCCAGAGGCCAGGTGAAGACCATCTAGTAACCACAGGTCTCTGGGTGGCACAAACAGTTTGAGCTCGACTACTAACTGAAAGGTTGGCATTTTGAATCCACCCAGCAGCATGAAGGACGAAAGTCCTGGCGATCCGCTTCCATAAGATTACAGCTATTGAAAACTCTATGAAGTGCAGTTCTACTCTGACACACATGGAGTTGCCTTGAGTCAAATCGACTTGACAGCAACAGGTTTAATTACAGTCAAAGCCACGTGGAATAGACAAATTGGTCAGGTAAGCTCTGCCCAAATTCCTGACTCCCAAAATTATGTGACATAATAAAAATTGTTGTTTTAAGATCTTTGAGTTTGTAGTGCTTTGTTACACAACAATAGATAACCAGAACAGATGGTTATAGAGTTCTAGATTAAAATCCCCTTCTCTCAGAAGTTGGAGGGAATTGATCCATTGGCTTCTAGCCTCCCAATGTTAAGTTCAAAGCTATTATGAGTCTTCATCTTTTGTGTATAAACCCATGCAGGTAGTGCCCGACTTACGATAGAGCTCTGTTCTGACAACTCCGTCGTTAAGTCGGTTCTGACGTAAATCGAATATTTCATTTTTTTTTTTTAGTTTTCATTATTAGTGCCTTTTATTATTAGTATCTTTATAAGTACAGCAGTATTTTGAACAATAAATCATAAAATTGAACATCTGAGAATGACATCAGTAAATTATGTGCTTCATTGTATCTAGTACATATTACTAATGATAAGGACCATCGTAAGCGAGGTTCCGTGTAACTGGAATACATCGTAAGCTGGGGACTACCCGTAGTAGCATCTTGTTCCAAGTGTTCTGAAATGTTATGACAGGCTCAGTGTGGGGTCTATTTTCATTCATATTGTTAGACATTTGATAGACTCAACCTGGAAACTCATACTGTTCAGTTCTGAGTGATGTTTTAAAATAATTTCATTGATGATTTCCTCCTACCTTCTTCTTTTTCTGGAAGTCCTATTATCTGGATATGGGGTCACCTAAGCTAGTCTTTTAATTTTCTTAGGTTTTGGTTTTATTTTCCATCTCTGTGTCTTGCTCTATTTTCTGGATGATTTCCTCAACTTTATCTTTCAAACTTTTTATGTAAATCATCTTCTGTCACATATATAATTTCTAATTTTTTTAGTTCTCTGAATGTGTCTTTAATTTTAGCATAATTTTCTTGTTTATGAATGTACTATCTTATCTTTTTCAGGAAATTAATTTTAGTTATTTTTACAACTAGGATATTAAGTTTTTAAAAAGTTTTCCCCTTCTTAGCTCACAGTCTCTGTTTCCTCTAAGTTGTTTTTTTCTCTTTGTTTCTGTATTACTTCTCACATTAGAGGTTTTCCTCAGACGTCTGATTACCCTAGGTTGTTGGTTTATATTTAAAAATGGAAAATTGATTGGAAACAAAAAGCTGGTTTGGATTGGAAGCTGGGCCCCTGGGTATGGCTCGTTGACTATGGACCTCACGGCAGGGTGGGTTGGCTGTGCCTTTCTCTGGAACCCCTGCTGTCAGTGTCTTTGAAGCTTTCCTCTTGGGTTGTTCCGATTCCCAGGGGAGGGTTTTCTAGTCATCAGCCATGAGAGTATAGGCTGAGTTGCCTGCACTCTGGGACTGGAAGGAGGTCTTCTTTGGCATTCTGCATGTATATGTTTATTAAGGCACTTTTGTTTTCATTTATGTCTGGTGTCTCCCAGTGGCCCTTTGATTTTTGCATATCCAGAGAACAAACTTCTAGTCTTACACCAGTTGCTCAACTCTGTAGAGCTGGGAAATGCATTTGTGAATATAACTGTTTCTTAAATAATTTTTCAACTTATATGTCCATTTTTAGCATCATTTTCATTTCCAGAAGCACTATATGCAACTAATTCCCAAGACTTTTGAGGATTCTGCACTGTAGACTGGGTTGCTTCTTTCCAGAAATACTATAGTAGGTTGGGTTGCTTCTTGGCATTGTTCTCTGCCAGCTTAGGGTGAAGCCTTCTTGGGTCTGCCTAGTCAGTTACCACTTGTCCATCTGCTTTCTAGCTTCACCATTTTGTGGCTGTTGGCTCTTCCTATAGGAGTCTCTGGGGTGGGAGTGAAACATTTAAACACTGGCTATTAACCAAAAGGTCAGCAGTTTGAATGCACCCAGAGGAGCCTTCAGAGAAAGTTCTGGTGCTCTGTTTCCAAAAGGTCACAGCCACGGAAGGCCCTACAGAGCCGAGTTCTACTCCGTACACATGGGGTCACCGTGAGTTGGAATCGACTTGATGGCAACTTTTTTTTTTGCCTCTTCCTGTTCTGTTTGTCCTGTGGGCAAATCCGTTTACCTGTCATTTTAGTGAGGTCTCTCAAGGGAGGGAAGTAAATGCTTCTGTTCAACCTGCTATCTTTACCCAGAGCCCTGAAATGAATACTTTACATAGTGCATCGTTTATGCCCTATGCCTTGACTATTTTATTATATTTTCAAAAAGCTGACAGGAAATGGGCAATAGATCTGAGTTCAATACTAAAATAATTTCATGGTCAATAAAGAGGGGTTATTTTCCTTTGGAAAAGTAATTATTAACAATATTTAGTCATAAATATTGTTAATAATTCTGAAAATGGAATTAATGTACTGCAATGTTGTTTTGCTCATGACCTGCTCACACAAAGCAAATAGAGGGAGTATTAATATTATAGATACAGTTAGTTGCACCTTTCATTATAAGAATGTAGAAATCTTTATCAATAGATAAATAGTTTCATTAAAACTTCTGACTAGAAATAGTTTCTAGAATTTTGGGTTTCAGGTCATGTACTCAAGATGCGTCCCGCATAATCAAAGAAACTATTTTCTTTCATCTGGAAAATGTTAATTCCCTATACCAAGTATGTCAACTCTCTTATATATTCTAGAAATTGAATTTCTCATGGAAAAAAATGGAGTGCTCAGTAATCCTAGGAATACAGAGGGATCAATAGAATATTTTGAGATGCCTGCAAATCAAGGAGAATGCTTAACAGAATGTTATCTACGTGTAGGGACAGCTGAATTTGTATTAATAGGACAAGCTAAGGATACTATGTATAAGGACTTAACTGTAATGACTGTCTGTTCTCAAATCCTCTTTCTCCTGTTCCTCCATAACCACATGGATCCAGTGTTCTGGTGTGATCTTTTTTTCTTCTTTTTCCTCTGTTGCATGTCAAGACCCAGTCCAGTGAGCCATTAGAAAAGGCTCAGTTCTATAATTTGAGAGGTGCAGAGGAGGGATGCTTAAAAGCTTTCTTCCACACATCTTCCCCAATATCTAAAATACTGGTATTCTCAACACTAGGAACATGCTTGGAGGTTAAAAGAAAAGAAAAAATAAACAACCAACCAACGAAAGCCCATTGCCATCTCATGGTGACCTCCACGTGTGGGGTGTAGAACGGCACCACAGAGTTTTCAAGGCTGACCTTTTGGAAACAGATCGCTAGGCCTTTTTTCCAGGATGTCTCTGGGTGGGTTCAAACCACAAGCCTTTTGGTTAGTAGTCGAGTGCTTAACTGATTGAGACACCCAGGGACTCCTTGCTTTGAGGTGAAAAACCTGTTGCCGTCAAGTCGATTCTGACTACTAGTGATCCTACAGGACAGGGTAGGACTGCCCCACAGGGTTTCTACGACTGTAATCTTTATGGAAGCTGGCTGCCACATCTTTTTCCTGAGGAGCGGCTGGTGAGTTAGCACTACCAACCTCTCAGTTAGCAGCTGAGCATTTAATCACCGAGCGACGCTATATTAAATTCCCAATTTTATCAGTGCTCTGTAGGGTCGCTATGAGTTGGAATCGACTCGACGTCACTGGATTTGGTTTTGTTTGGTATGTACCGGAGGTCCCAGTCAATACAGACATCTTGTATGAGGGCACACTGGTCAGATTTTAATTTCTGACATAAAAATTTTAAAATAGGTAAATCTCAAACAGAATGGGTACTTGTTGTTTTTCCCATACTGGCTCAGGTAACACAAAAACTCCCTCTCTTTGAGAGGTTCCTAATGGCCCCACATTTCAGTCTGACTGAAAGAAAAACAGAATCAAGTGAGGAGTAGAACCACGAATGGACCATCACAAATAATGCAGACAAATGGAAGGTGCTGACTCAGAATAAAACCCCCTTGGAGAGAAGCAACAGGAGAGTTTCGCAAAAGCCTTTGAGTGTCAGGATCTTTTGGCTAAATTAAAGGTGACATTATTCAAGTAACAGTGATGTATCAGGTTCTGGCGACATTTCTATTTCTGACTCTCTCCAGAGGCATACCTTATTTGAGTACAATTTTTGAGGCTCTTTTTGCTGAACTTATGGAGTAAGTCCCAAAAAAGACTGGGGCTTGGAAGGATAGCCAGAGGGAGAGTCAGAGATGAATGGTAATACTTGGTGTGAAGGGTTAGGGCAGGGGGAGGGACTAGGATAAAGTGGGATAGCTTAAAGAAGAGGCAGGCTTTCTCCAGGTACCTTTTCTGCTAGGAGGTTTTCAGAAAAGGGAAGATAGTTTTCCTTCTGATATCGATGGAGGTCAGTTCCTCATAGGGCCAGGGCAATGGATTTAAAATTTCCTCCAGGCCTTCGATGCTAGCCATATCCCAGGACTCCATGTAATCCCTAGTTCACTGACTATGGAACAACCAAGACTTCAGCTTCAGAGAGACATGAACAGGTATGCAGAGTATGATTCTTTGTGTATTTGGGGAGACTGGCAATGGGCTAATTATGCAGGGGTGTGTGCAGGGCTGGAGGCACAATGGTTAAGTGATAAGGCTGCTAACCAAAAGGTCAGCAGTTCAAATCTGCCAGCCACTCCTTGGAAACCCTTTGGGGCAGTTGTACTCTGCCCTCTAGGGTTAGGGTTGTTAAAGCACTTGGCTGCTAACTGAAAAGTTGGCAGTTTGAACCCACCAGCTGCTCCACAGGAGAAAGATGTGGCAGTCCGTTTCTGTAAAGATTACAGCCTTGGAAACCCAGTTCTATTCTGTCCTATAGGGTTACTATGGGATGGAGTCTACTCGATGGCAGTACGTTTGCATTTTGGGGTTTGGGTGTGCAGGGGTACGGATGACTAGAGAAGGGGGTCCCACGAGGTCAGACGTGAAAACATTAGTGGGACAGCATGATAGATTTTGAATGTGAAGTAGCAAAATAGATCAGAGAAACAGCCTTCTTGGACACGCTCTGTGTTCAATAATTCACGAGCTGTTGGACTTAGACAACTTTCCTCCCTGTTAAGTTAGTCTCCCGCTGAGATTTCTTCCTTTGCAGCTCTCCAAGCTTGGAGAAATTATAACTTTCTCCATCCCCACCTTTCCCCGCCCCAGATCGGACTCTAGGCCACTGCTGTTGCTGCTGTTGTTGCTGTTAAGTGCCATTGAGTTGGGTCCGACTCATAGCAACCCTATGTACAACAGAACGAAACACTGCCCAGTCCTGCGCCATCCTCACAATCGTTGCTATGTTTAAGCCCATTGTTGCAGCCACTGTATCAATCCACCTCGTTGAGGGCCTTCCTCTTTTTTGCTGACCCTCTACTTTATCAAACATGATGTCGTTCTCCAGGGACTGGTCCCTCCTGATAATAAAGTATCTGAGATGAAGTCTCACCATCCTCACCTCTAAGGAGCATTCTGGCTATACTTCTTCCAAGACAGATTTGTTCGTTCTTCTGGCAATCCACAGTATATTCAATATTCTTCACCAATACCATGATTTAAATGTGTCAATTCTTCTTCAGTCTTCCTTATTCACTGTCCAGCATATGAAGCAACTGAAAATACTGTAATTTGGGTCAGGCGTACCTTAGTCCTCAAAGCGACTTCTGCTTTTTTAGTACTTTAAAGAGGTCTTTTGCAGCAGATTTTCCCAAAGCACTGTTCAAGGTAAATAAAGATGAAATTGTGATAACACAGAGACTTAAGACTGTGGATACTTATAAATCTGAAAAGATCAGTTTGTAACATAGAAGGAGATGGTTTTAATAACTAGACAGCATGTCTCAAAGGATGCTGTGTGGGACACTAGTTTCTTGAGGTATCTCTTTCCCATAAACACAGACACACACACACATACATGCACACACACACAAAATATTCTATATAATTTTTGTGATCAAATACGTTTAGGATATATTTCATATTATGCCTTCTTTTAGAGATACACAGGCTTTTTTTTTTTTTTGCACAGTAAAAGTTCTGATAAGCCTTGCACTAAAACACCTCTTTTCCTTTATTTAAACCAGTATTTCCAAACCTTATTTGATTTCGGAATCTTTTTATGATGTGTATAATAGCCTTTATTACCACCCGTCTGTCAGTTTGTCACACTGCGGTGGCTTGCATGTTGCTATATTGCTGGAAGCTATACCACTGGTGTTTTAAGTACCAGCAGGATCACCCAGGACCACAGGTTTCAGTGGAGCTTCCAGACTAAGACAGACTAGGAAGAAAGGCCTGGCGATCTACTTCTGAAAATCTGTCAGTGAAAACCCTATGGATCACAATGGAATATTGCTTGATGGGGTGCCCGAAGATGAGCCCCTTGGTTAGAAGGTACTTCAAATGCACAGTGGCTGCAAAACAGATGTTAGCAAACCAACGATTGTGAAGATGGCATGGGACTTGGCAATTTTTCAAAAAATAATATTTTATTGTGTTTTAGGTGGAAGTTTACACAGCAAATTAGGTTCCCCTTTAAAAATTTTTATACGGATTGTTCCGTGCCATTGTTTGCAATTTTGACAATGTGTCAGCATTCTTATTATTTCCATTCTGTTTCCATTGATCTAGCTTCCTTTCCCCTTCTTGCCGTCCCACCTTTGCTTTTGGGTAACAATGGACCGTTTGGTCTCACACGGTTAATTGTTTAAGGGAGCACATTACTCACAGGTGATACTGTTTATTTTATTTGGCTGAAAGATGACCTTCAGAAATAGCTTCAATTCCAAGTTCAAAGGGTATATTAGGGCGATAGTGTTGTGGTGCCTCTAGTCTCTATTGATCCAGTAGGCCTGGCCTTTTTTAGGAATTTGAGTTTTGTTCTACATTTTTCTCCCATTCTATCCGGGACCTTCTATTGTGTCCCTGGTCAGAATGGTAGGTAGTGATAGCCAGCTACCATCTAGTTCTTCTGGTCTCAGGTTTGAAGAGGTTGTGGTTCGTGTGGGCTATTAGTCCCATAGACTAGTTTCTTCTTTGAACCTCTGATTTCCTTCATTTTCTTTTGCGCCATATGATTTAGCAGCTGAGCTTTTAACCACTGGGCCTCCAGGGCTCCAAGAATGGTATACCAACCAAAACCCATTGCTGTCAAGTCGATTCCGACTCATAGTGACCCTATAGGACAGAGTAGAATTGTCCCACAGGGTTTCCAAGGAGTGCCTGGTGGATTCGAACTGCTGACCTTTTGGTTAGCAGCTGAACTCTTAACCACTACACCATCAGGGTTTCCAAGAGCTGTATAGGACCTGGCAATGTTTTGTTCTGTTATACATAGATCGTCATGAGTCGGAGCTGACAACCAACACAAACAAATACCTTTAACATCCTGTGAAACTAGTGTATCACAGAACATTTTTTGAGGAATATTGATGAATTATCTCTGTAATCTGTATTTTAGTACTGAAATGGCCTAAAATCGCAGGTTCAGTTGGTTATAAGAATTCCACCAGAGAAATTTGGGGTTGTTCACTTATGTGATGGAAATAGATTTTAATATTTAATGAATCTTGCTAATTTCTTGTAGAACATTTGTTATAGGAAACACTTAGAAGTTCAAGGGTTTTATGTTATACTGGTTTATTTTTATACATATCACATCATACAGCTGATGATTTACCTCATGCTGTTTATATCCCTCTTTCCTTGCCCTCAATACTTTCTCTGAAATGTTATTTCCTGAAAATCTGATTTGTTTTAGGCAATCTGAGAAAATACATGTGAAGGAAGTGCGTAGATTGTAAAGTACTCTACAAATGTAAAGTGATATTACTATAAACGTATTCAGCAATTCTTTTATTGAGTACCTACTGTGTGCCCCATACTGTGGCAGATGCTAGGAGTATAAGCACAGTCAATCCTGATTCCTGCACTCAAGATGCTCTGGGTGTGAGTGTGGGTGGGGATAGATGGGGAGACAATCAATAAAGAGTTACAATAAGTGAGGCGACACTGGTATTGAAGGATATAATAAGAGGACAAGAGAGAGTCAGCTCATCAGGAAAGCCTTTGAGTATAGGGAAGTGTCAAGTTCACAGTAAATACAAATTTTCTCAAATTCAAAATTTTCTTTGAAAGTCCGAATCTTATGATTAGCAACAAATAATGTCAGCTGTTTTCCTCGAAGTGATAGCAAGCTCATTTCATTCATTTTATATAAAATATCTGTCATATAACCAAGTCTGAATAACCATCCTTTGTCTTCCAGTCTTTCTTTCAATAAAAATGGTGTTCCATGAAAAAAAGAGACATGTTCACCTCTCAACTCACTCAAACAAGTGCTTTTCCCTCAGACAACCATCGTACTTTTTTATGCAGCAAAAGCACTGTATGTGTACTTCCCATTTCCTCACATGAAATTATTAAAAATTTGTGTACTCAATTTACTAATTAGATAGTAGACAAGAACTATTTCAGGTGAAGGGAAAGACAACACACAATACAGGAGAGGTCAGCACAACTAGACTAAACCAAAAGCAAAGAAGGTTCCTGAATAAACCAAATGCTTTGAAGGCCAGAGTAGCAGGGGTCGGGGTCTGGGGACCATGGTGTCTGGAGACATCTAGGTCAACTGGCATAATAAAATCTATTAAGAGAACACTCTGATCCCACTTTGGTGAGCGGCGTCTGGGGTCAAAAATGCTAGCAAGCAGCCATCTTAGATGCATCAATTGGTCTCAACCCATGTGGAGCAAAGAAGAATGAAGAACACCAAAGACACAAGGTAATTACGGGCCTGAGAGACAGAAAGGGCCGCGTAAATCAGAGACTACATCAGCCTGAGACAGAAGGACTAGATAGTGTCCCACTACAACTGATGACTGCCCTGACAGGGAACACAACTGAGAATCCCTGACGGAGCAGGAGAGCAGTGGGATGCAGACCTCAAATTCTTATAAAAAGACCAGACTTAATGGTCTGACTGAGACTAGAAGGACCCTGGAGATCATGGTCTTCAAACCTTCTGTTAGCCCAAGGCTGGAACCATTCCCAAAGTCAACTCTTCAGACAGGGATTGGACTGGACTATAAGATAGAAAATGATACTGGTGAGGAGTGAGCTTCTTGGTTCAAGTAGACACATGAGACTATGTGGGGAGCTCCTGTCTGGAGGGGAGATGAGTGGGCAGAGGGGGACAGAAGCTGGCTGAAAGGACATGGGGAATACAGGGTGGAGAGAAGGAGTATGCTGTCTCATTGGGGGGAGAGCAACTAGGAGTACTTAGCAAGGTGTATATAAATTTTTGTATGAGAGACTGACTTGATTTGTAAACTTTCACTTAAAGCACAGTTAAAAAAAAGAATGGGGTATAAAATGTTAAAATATTATAACATATTCTAAAAAAGTTCATGTACTCAATTTAACAAAATTAATAATTTTTACTGTTTCACAGGTGACATTTTAAGGAAAACTGCTCTTCCCCCCCCATTTATTTTTTTTTAAACTGGGAGTATGTGGAGGTAAAGAATACAGTGACTCCTGTTACAGATCACTGCTGCTGCCTTAATGTGTGCTAAGGAGCCCTGGCGGCGCAGTGGTTAAGAGCTCAGCTGCTAACAAAATGTTGGCAGTTCAAATCCACCCACTGCTCCTTGGAAACCCTATGCGGCAGTTCTACTCTGTCCTGTAGGGTGGCTATGAGTAGAAATTGACTTGATGACAATGGAATGATTGGGATTGTTAGCGGTTCTACCCACCACTGCTTTTGTACTGTTAGTACAAACATCAACACAGTGAAAAGGAAATAAGGTTTTGCATTACTATGAAAAGAATTTTAACTTGTGGATCCCCTAGAGGGTCTTGAAGACACCTTCCCAGAGATCCACAGAATAAATCTGGAAAACCGTTGCTGTACACTATGCCCCATTTTAATCAGTCTCACCCAACTCCAGATGACCAACACTCTAGGTAATACATTTGTTTTGCAAAATATAATTAGAAGAAGGATAATCATTTGTGATTATATCACATGTAATTTTGTGAATAATGGATTTAATAAGGTTATTCAGCCCATTAGTGTTTAGTACTTACACGTTTTTTTTTTTTTTTTACTATGAAATTAGATTAGCAAATCTTAGCTACAAATCCCTGCTCTCCAATTTTCTGTTTTTAATGCCTCAAGAGACAGTTTGGAGTAATACACTAGTCCTCTCATATGTCTATTGGGTGGGAGAGAAAATGTAGCCTTTTAAACACTCAGATTCTAGGACTCCTCTCATCCAAGATGAGTAAGTAAATGTCCTCAAGTAGCTTTGTTGTATCACTAATAACAGTGACTTTGTTTACTTCTTTCTGAGGTCTGCTGTGTCTCTGGCCCCATATAGTAAATTAAGCCAGAAGCAGAGGGAGCAACATTTACTCTAGAAAATTCCATAGGTTTGTACTCACTTATGTTGACCCACTTATCCCAGTCTTATCTCTCCAACTTGGTATGGTAATTTTGGTAACTGCTTTTGATTCTTTGGCTTTTGTGACTTTTAATGGCTAACTTCAGGTTTTTACTTAACATCTTTTGTTAAAGCTCCAATTGCTACCCTGTTCCCCCCTCAGCTTGAGGAACACCTCTATTGTTTATCCCTCAGCCTGCAAAACTCCACTGACTGGACTGACTCCTGGTCCCACTTCCAGAAGAAGGGGTTTCAGGCAGCCATAAATGCTCAGCTAAGATATGGTTGGGTTAAGGTGATTATTTTTTGTTAAGGATTTGGGGTCACTTGTTTTCCTCTCTGGGGTTTGCTATGGAGGCAATAGTACAGGTAAAGAACAATAATGGGGTACCATTTCAATTTAGAAGCTGGCCAAGTGCCCAATGCCATGCCATGCAGAGCTTACTGTGCACGAGTCCGGCTATACAGCATAGTATGTAGGACAGTTCTACTCTGTCCTTTAGGGTTGCTATGAGTTAGAATCGACTCTATGACACCTAGCAGCAACAACATACAGCACAGTAATCCTGCCCACTGGTGAATGTATTTCCAAGAATGTTTCAGGCCCTGACTGATAAATTTAGCAATGCCTTGTCTCAAGGGACAGGTTAGTAAAAGGGTGGGGAACAGCATATTTGATGGGGAGAAGCAAGAGCATCTCTCCCCAATTCCCTCCAATGTTTTTAAATCAAGTAGCATCATAAAGTTGGATGAGGACTTTAACATCATGCTGTCCTATAACTACTGAACTTGAACACTGGGGAGAACTTCAGCTTTCAAATGGCCCAATTCAACTTCGTTAATATAAATGGATGGTGGATACTCCACCTAGGATCACACAGAACTAGAGCCCTTGTCAGTCTCAATCTAGCCCTCCTCCCACTACATGACACTGACCCGTTCGTTGGCTCTGGACTTTTAGATTTTCGCTTTTAAATGAGAAGTCCTGCCTTCTGAAGTTTTGGTGTTTTTTCCATCCTTGTACCCACGTATGGGACCTTGACCTCTTTAATTTGAAAAGGATTTCCCTGTTGCATTAATTGTTTTTGGAGGTGATCTGAATACGAAGCATTCTTTTTAATCTTTTAAAAATACGTTCTTTCTTCCCACTCACGGTTACGATTCTCTTCCCTATCGTCAGGCTCCCAGCCTCCCAGCTACCAACCTCACGGAGACTTTTTTCTGTTTTTGACCTACTCAGATGCTTTCTGAATCACACTGGGAAAAACAGCAACACATGTTTTTTAAGAAATATCACTTGTGATTGAATTTTCTGAAGTCTGAGAGTCAAGAGAACAGATTTGGTTAATGTTGACTCAGCTGAAGGAACTAGAGATTGGCAAAACTAAGGGGTTATGTGTGTCTTTTAATGCACGCATAGAATTTCAATTAGAGTTATATTCGTGTTTCCAAAAGGACATATTAAACTTTAAGGGGGCAAAGAATATAACTGAAGAAGGAAAGGAACCACTTTCTCTTCCCAGCTGCGTCTTTTTTGCTTTCACAAAGTCCGTTTCCCAAAGAACATTGCTAACACTCATAACATGAGGCTGATCACAAACAATAGGAAGCACATTCTAGAGATCCATCTGAATAGCACAAAAACCAAACCCATTGTCGTCAAGTCGATTTTGACTCATAGTGACTCAAGAAAACAGAGTAGAACTGCCCCATAGGGTTTCCAAGGCTGGAATCTTATAGGATTTTAAGCAGACTGCCACATTGTTCTCTCGCAGAGTAGCTGATGGGTTCGAACCGCCGATGTTTCAGTTAACAGCCGAGTGGGATTATGTCCTACGGTGATAAGCATTTGAACTGAAAGGGGCATTTGCTCAAAATGCCCGTGGAAGCTGCTCATATCTCTCCCAGTGCCGTTTCTAGGTCAATATTCTTTTTAATTCTTCTTATTCCACCAGGAGAAGACCTCCATCGTCTGCTAATCTCTCTATAATATTTTTTACACACTTGATAACTTTTTATTCTTTTACTAAGGAGATTGGTCTAGCATAGATTATCTGCAGGTTTAATTTAATTAGTCCCTGGGTGGTGCAAATGGTTAATGTACTCAGCTGCTAACCTAAAGGTTGCAGGTTGGAGTCCACCCAGAGGCACCTCGGAAGAAAGTCTTGGCTTAAAGGTCTACTTCCAAAAAATCAACCATTGAAAACCCTATGGAGCACAGTTTTGCTGTGACACACATAGGGTCACAATGAGTCAGAATCAACTCAGTGACAACTTTTTTTTTTTTTTTTTAAATAATCTGCAGATGGGACAGCTTAACATTAACTCTCATTATGAGGGCCACACTAATGATGATACTCACACAGTGCCATGCTGCCTATGTTATTCCTTCATGGTGGAATCATGGCAGCTTGGATTCCAACAGAGAATTTCCTCTTCTGTCAAAAGGACTTGTATATACTCTTCCCCACTGCAGCTGAGTGGCAGAGAACACAGGCACAGTACACAGAAACACCTGGCCAAAGAAGCATTCTGAGAGAGATGGTGAGGTAGCTCAGGGCCCCACAAATAGAAAAGCCATCGCAGGTAGGGGAACAACCAGGTGTGGTGTGAACCTCCTTAGAAATACAACAGATCAGTACAATACTTACAGTCAACACTGAGCAAGCGGCATGACCTGTAAACAGCAACACAGAACGTAATACAAAACCCAACCCAAAACTTCTAGGGTTTTCTATGGCTGATTTCTGTGTCAGAAGTAGATCAACAGGCCTTTCTTCTGAGACACCTTCGGGTGGACTCCAACCTCTAAGTTTTTCATTAGCTGCTAAATGTGTTAACCATTTGGACCACTCAGGGACAAGAAGATGCAAAATCAGTAGCTACTAGCTCAGACTAGAGGTGATTTTCACTTAAGCTGTATGTCCTTGGTGAGCCACTGTCAGACTCTCTGCATAGCACTTAAATGTAAGATTCACAAGAAACTAATTGTGTCAGAGGACTCACAACTTTTCCTCTTCTTTTCATCCTACCATTATACTTGTAAGGAAGATCCTGTCTGTCTGCTGGGCTCTGGAGATCAGGATAATGGGTGGAAACTGTTGCAGGATTGGCAGGCTAGGGGGATTTTACACTGATAAGGTAGCAACCTCCACCCACCCCCCAAGGAGTCCCTGGGTGGTGCAAACAGTTAGGTGCTAAGTTATCCAAAAGATTGGTGGTTTGACCCCACCCAGAGGCACCTTGGAGGACAGGCATGGCAATCTGCTTCCGAAAGGTCACAGGCTTGAGAACTCTATGGAGCAGTTCTACTCTGCACACATGGAGTCACCATGAGCTGGACTCAAGGGCAACTAACAACAACAAAGGGAGCAACCTTTAGTCTGGGGACAGAATAGATGCGGAAAGGAAGAGGGAGACAGGCTTCCCTATAGGCTCCCTCAAAAAACTAAAAACAACTGAACGGAGACTGAACAGGAGCTACGTTGGGTAGAGTTTTGGAGAAGTTTAGGTGTAGGAGACGTGGGGCAACTCCTGGTGAGCGTGAGCTGCAGAGATGAGGAAAGACATGTTGACCAGTTTTGCTGGGCATGGTGAATGAATTCCTTCCTTAGCACTCTTTGAGTGACTCCAGTAAAGGTTTAAACAGCTTGGCAATTACTTTGAAACATCAGACTGGTATTTCCTTTATGGCAACATCATGAGATTTCAGGTCAAACAGTGGCTAAGCTTTATACCGTTCACGTGTAAATTTCAGCTTCCACTAATAGTACAGTAAATGGCATTTATTTCTCATTCTTAACCAATTCTTTTTGTTATTCTCATAAAAGCCTTGGCTTAGAGACACTTCCTGGTATTTTTATAGATAGCTGGATTGAGTGGAGGGTACTTAAGTATTATTTTCCCAAGTTTAATGTTCACAGCAGGGAGATAAAAGAAGATCCTTCTAGAAAGCTGCTTTAGCGGGGCTTATTTCTGGATGTGTTCCAGGTGACAAAGACAATAGCAGCTACAATAGAGGAAAGATGGGGACTGAGGCTGGTGCTCGGGGGCCCCAGATAGCTGGGAGGATTGGGGCCCTAAGAGGGGACACCAGACATGTGATTGACATATGGAACTATGCATGCCAAGTTTCCACATTAGAAAGCTTCTTTGTTCTTAGTCATTGCCCCATCCTATAGCTATGCACTCAAGGAAGGAGAGGATGGGAAAGATGGAGCCATGTTCCTGCACACAGAATAAAACCAGTATATAAAGGTTGGGAGTTGTGGGCTAGGAGGGTCCTTGCCTACCAAATTACCCTTTTGGTACAATATGGCACAAGGTTCCATGATGAAAATCTGAATTTGTATTTCCCTACCACTACTTATTAGCTGTGTGATCCTAGTCAAGTTTCTTGATCTACTTCAGTCTTAGACACCTCAACTGCAAAATGCAGAAAATAATACTACCTAACTTACAGAGATTGAATGAGATAATCTCAATGTAACACCCAGTACAGTGTCATTTCTTACTATCACTATTATCATTACTGTTAGTATTTTTGCACTAATGGAAAGGAATAGCCTTTTTTTTAAAAACAAGATTAAACTTAAAAATCTACACCTACACTTGAAAATGCATCCCTCCTGCTTTCCTGTATTCATAGATGATTTCTGAATAAATATGAGTATGTTTTCCTGAAGGTTAGTTTGCTTTCCTAGCTTTTTTTCTACCCTCTCTATCACTCCTATCTCCTAAATCCTTTAGTATTTGGGCCCCTTGCCTTTTACCTCAATAGGAGGTGGTTGTTACTCCTTTCCATGGACTTTGTCTTTACTGAACCCTGTAGCCCTGTGTTGAGACCTGTCTTTTGGTCTATCTGTCTTGTACTACCTTTATTTGTGCATTTGTCTCATCTTCCTACTTGAGAGTAATTGACTTCAGAAATAGGAAAAGACTTATTTACCTTAAAACACCATGGTATCTAGCTCAGTGCCTGAGTAGTGGTAAGGAGTCAATAAGTTTTTTTTTTACAATGAGTGATTACAGATAATGTCCAATAAATTACTCAGGTATAAAATGTCCTAGATTAAATTTTAAAAATGGGGTGCTAATACTCTAACCTACTCTTTCTCAAACATTCCTACTTTTTATAGATTTAGGTAAACCAGGCCCCTGCACACTTGCCCTTCCCACAATTTCCATGGCTTATCTTACTGTCCTTTCTGGTGTTGCTGCCTGAGTCAAAGAGGTCTTCCTGATTGGTTCCATCCTGCCTTCAGACATCAAAGCAAAGCTCTACCCCTTCTTTTTTTGCATAAGGAAGACATTCATCAACCACATTTTCTTCAGCTTATTTAGTTTTATACATATTTGGGGAGTGTCAGGAAATTACCTGTAGTGCACTTGGCTTTCCATCATGTTGGGGGCACTTGCAGAACCTCACCAGCATCACAGGTTTCCCTGTCAGGTTGTAGGCCTGGAAGTGTAGCCCAGGCCCAAAGTCAACACCCCACCAGACATAGCAGATTGAGTTGTGTCTCACTCAGACTCATAGTGCATTGTCTCTACTTAAAAACCCAGAGCATTAATGCCAGGATGAGTCCAGGACCTTGAGACTTTCTAATTATTTTTAGCCATTGTTTATGTTGTTAGTTGCTGTCAAGTCAGCTCTGACTCATGGCGACCTTACGTATAACAGAACAAAACATTCCCTGGTCCTGTACCATCTTCATGATCATTAATATCTTATCCATTGCCTTTGTAAATATAAATTTCTGAGAGTAAAAAAAAAAAATCAGATAAACTTCTTTGTACCTTGAATCAGAAAAATTCAATGATGGTTGTGAGTATTTTTCATTAGAGATAAACGATAGAGTCTCTGCAGCAGGAATACTCCATCCTTGGCAGCTTTGATAAAATACACTTCCAATTACAAAGCACTGTATGGTGAACTCTATGTCAGTGGCGGGGTTTGTTGTATGTGACTCTTTTTCTAGAAGCAATGCCTAATAATTCTCATTTCAACATGTTGGGAAGAAGTCCCAACTTCTGTTCTTCTTACACAGACATATTGAAATGTTTGAAGGTGTGCAAACACACTTACCCACTAGTGGAGTCCAGAAACCCAGTAACGCCAGAGAATTGGGGCCAGTCAAACTCATCAGAAAGAGCTGTTGGTAAGTTGAGGAAGGACTTCTAAAGTAAAAATAAAGCAGTAATTATCAGAATAGGTCATTTGTTTTTTCAGGTAGCAAGATTATCCATTGTGGCAGCATTATCCTCTGAATCTCCTCTCTATTCCTCTCTTTAATGGCCTTTGGCATTTATAGCATATGCCCCTTAACTTTACCAATTGTCAGATAATGCACAATAATCAACATGACTCATGAACTGACTCCCAATCATCTCCTGTGAAAGTTGTGGTACTCATGACATCTCATACATTTGAGAGAGATGTTTCAGTGGACCTGTACACTTTCCACTCTTAAATTCTCTGAGATTTTTGCTGTGTTTTAGGTTAGGTAATCAGAAAGCCAATTGCCTGAAAAGTAACATCCAAACCTCCAGAAAAAATGCTTTCCCTGAGTTTAAGGCTATGCCCTCAGGCCATAAGGCAGTGCCTTCTGACCTTCTTGGGGGTAAGATACCTTCTGAGAACCTAATTATGTCTCCTTTCCCCACAAAGATGCACATATATTCATTTTGGCGTAGATTTCAGGAGATTCATAGACCCCCTGAAGCTCTTTCACAGACCTGAGTTTAAGAACCTCTGACATGGAATGTTGACAAAAATGGGATTCATTTGAACTACATTTCTATGGCTTGTGCAAAATCATAGGAAAAAAAAAATACTGTCAGTTCTCTTCCCTTCTTGTTCCTTTTATAAATGTACTCTGGGATAAACCCTTTTTGTGGCTAATATTTCTAGAAAAAGTTTATCTAGACTGATGTGTTTGGAACAGGGTAGCCAGATTTAGCAAATAAAAATGCAAGATGCCCAGTTAAATTTGAATTTCAGGTTCCAAAAAAAACCCAAAATTCAAAGCCGTTGCCATTCAGTTGATTCTGACTCATAATGGCCATATAAAAGAGAGTAGAACTGCCCCACAGGGTTTCCAGGAAGCAGCTAGTGGATTCAAACTGCTGACCTTTTGGTTAGCAGCCAAGCTCTTAATCACCGCACCACTAAAAAATAGGGCTCCTGAATTTCAGGTAAATGAGGAAAAATTTACTGTATGTCCCATACAATGCTTGGGACACACTTATACTGGAAAAAAAAAAAAAATCTGAAATTTGAATGTAATTGGGTGTCCTGTATTTTATCTGACAATCTTAGTTTGAATGAAAACTCTGAAATCAAATATTCTCTTTTTCCCTTGGCTGACAGGAAGCTCAAGGACCACCTCAGTGCCTGGTTGCAGGAAGCACTTTTTCTCAGGTGTGAGTGGCATCTCCTCCCCCCGCCCCTCCATTTCTCCACACTGCAAACCTATGTCCCCTTTGGATGAATATGGAAACTTCAAGTCCTCCTTTAATGTTATTTTAAAACTAAAAATAAATTATAGAACCCACACATCTATGGTTAATTGATTTTTGACAAGGTTGCCAAGTCCATTTGGTGCAAAAGAATAGTCTCTTTAATAAATGGCGTTGGGACAACTATATTTCTACATGCAAAAGAATAAAGTTAGAACCATACTTCACATCATATACAAAACTTAACTCTAATTGAATCAAAGCCCTAACTGTGAGATCTAAAACCATAAAACTCTTAGAAGAAAACATAGGGGTGTGGTTTCAGGACCCAGTTTGTAACAATGGATTCTTAGATATGATGCCAAAAACACAAGGAGCAAAAGACAAAATAGACAAATTACACTTCATCAAAATTAAAAACTTTTGTGCATTAAATAAGTTTGTCAAAAAAATGAAGAGATAACCTACAGTTTGGTGGAAAATTTTTGGGACTTGTATATCTAATAAGGCTTGAATATCCAGAATATATAAAGAACTACAAATTAATAACAACAAAAACAAAACTCAAACAACGCAATCAAAGCAATTGAGTGAAGATTTCACTAAAGAGGATACAGAAATGGTCAACAAGCACATAAGAAGATATTCCCCATCCGTAGTCATTAAAGAGATGCAAATCAAAATCGCAGTGAGGAAGGGGTGGGGTAAGATGGCAAAGCAAATGGTCACTCCCATTTATCCTCTAGGTATGAACCCACTGAACAATGAATAAAAACAAACACAGAACTCCAGACATAAGCTGAGGTGTTGGAGAGTTGAGGAGAAGCAGAGGCAGCACAGAAGCTGGGAAAACCTACTTGCTAGCATCCGGAGTGCTCACTCACTGCAGCCATTTTGGTTCGGGGTCACGCAACGCTTTGAACAAAAACACACAGAATGGAGGCTAAACTGAGGAAGCTGTAGCCCGATTTCTAAGACTGCACAAATAGGTTATGAGAATTCACGGGCTGTGCACTTGGGACAGGGCTGTGAGAGAGTACTGTTGAATCTTGCCGAGACTCCAAATGGATGGGCACTAGGACTGGGAGGGGCTGAAAAGGCACTAGGATAAGGGGGTACTTAGATGGACAATACAGAGAGAAACAGCTGACTCCATACCTGCAGTAGGACACCATGGGAGAGCCTGTGCAGGGGTGCCCATGAGGGAAAGACATAGAGTGCCTCCCACCTTCTCCACGGGAAAGCCGAGCACTGTCTCTTTCAGCATTTGTGCCCAGCTAAAAATCCCTGCACGTGCATATCAAACTCTAGCGGACGAGCACCCAGAACTCCTGAATTAGTGCTGAAAAACTAAGGATAAGAGTGCTCTCTAGTGGTTCTTAGAAGAATATGAAACCCAAACCCAAACCCACTGCTATCTAGTCAATTCCAACTCATAGTGACCCTATAGGACAGAGTACAACTGCCCCATAGGGTTTCCAAGGCTGTAAATCTTTATGGAAGCAGACGACTACATCTTTCTCCTATGGAGTGGCTGGTGGGTTTGAACCACCAATGTTTCAGCTAGTAGCTGAGTGCTTTAACCACTGTGTCACCAGGGCTCCTCCTAGGAGAATATAGTGGAGATAATTCAGTCAATTATAACAGGAAAATTTTCCCATAAAAATCAGAAAACAGAACTAAAAAATATATATATACTGAAATGGCCCAAGCTCAACAAAAAATAGTAAAACACACAAAATCACAAGAGAAAATGAATCAATCAAAAGAAAAACAGGATGAGGAGAAAATTTTTCCTACAGAGGCCAGGTTAATGCAAAAAATAGAAGATTTTCAGACAATGATGTTAAATATGTTTAAGGAAAGCAAAAAGCACACAGAAAACAAGATAATGGCGATCAGGAAACAAATGGCAGAACAAAATGAGAGAATAACTGAAATTATCAAGTCTCAAGAAAAACAAGAGAAAAGAACAAAGAAAAGTGAACACAACCAAATGGGAATAAGGGATTCAATTAAGAAATCTAACATTAGAATCGCTGGAATTCCAGAGCACCACAATAACAATAAAGGCACAGAAAGAATTTTCCAAGAGATACTCAGAGAGAATTTCCCAGACCTGGACAGAGAACCAAGCCTGCAAATACAGGAAGCTACATGAGCCCCAATTAGGAGAAATAGAAAAAGATCAACTCCATGTGCCACATCCTAGTAAAATTGCTAAAAACCAAAGACTGAGAGAATTGTGAAAACAGCAAGAGAAAAACACAATACAACATGCCAAGTGTCCTTCATAAGAATTGGTGTGGATTTCTCCCCTGAAACTCAGAAGACAATGGAGCAGCATACATAAAATATTGAAGGAAAACAATTGCCAAGCAAGAATTCTTTACCCAGCAATGTTGTCATTCACGAGCGAGAGGAAAATCAGACATTCCCAAATAAATAAAAGCTTTGGGAATTTGCTACTACCAGACCAGCTCTGCAAGTATTACTCAAAGGAGTACTCCAAATGAAAAGGCAAGAACATTAAACAAATGTTCAAATCTACACGTGGGGGGGGAAAATGAGGGAGAGAGAGATCTCCAAAAAAACGCAACCTGAGCAATCATAAGGACCAAGTACGTGATATTTTTAAGAAATAAACTCAATAATATAATCCTGCAAACGATACAACACCAAGATTGTAAGAAATAGGTACAAAGCAAACCTATCAGATACAGAAGATACAATGATGTTAATGGAGACTCAGCAACAGAAATGGGGAGGGGAGGAGCATATCAGGAACAGATTTAATATGTTAAGGTTACACATTATCTGTTGTTCTTGTGTTAAATGTTGTCTCATTCCATTTGTAAGTTGTACAATGTAATATATGTGGTAACCACTAAGAAATCACAAAGAAAAAATTCACAGAAGAAAAGAAGGAATGAAAGCAAAAAGGCTCATCACAAGAAAGCAGCTAAATACAAACAAAAACAGAAAAATGAGAATGAAAAAAACAAAGAAGAAACACTAAAACAACAAATAGCAAAATGAATGACGTAGACACTACATTTTCAGTAATCAACTTCGATGTAAGTTCTCTAAACTCCTCATGCAAAAGAGAGTAGCAGAATGGATATAAAAACAAAAACTAACAAACAAACAAAACCCTGATCCATCCCTTGCTGTCTACGAGAAACACACCTTAGACATAAGGACACAAACAGACTGAAAATAAAAGGGTAGAAAAAATATTCCACGCAACCAGGAAACAAAAAAGACCAGGGGTGGCAATACTGATATCAATAAAATAGACTTTAAATCAAAATCCATTACAAGAGATAAAGAAGGACATTACATAATAATAAAAGGGTCAATCCAGCAAGAAGACATAACAATTATAGGTCTTTAATATATGCACCTAACAGCAATGCTCTAAAATACATGATACAAATACTGACTAATATGAAAGTAGAAATGGACAACTCCACAATAATAGTAGGGGACTTTAATGCACCACTTTCAATTCTAGACAGAACATCTGAAAAAAGATCGCTAAGGACACTGAGAACTTAAATAAGACATAAGCCAATTTGACCTAACGGACATATATAGAACATTCCAGCCATCAGCAGAACAATACGTATTTTTCTCCAGCATGCATGGATCATGTTCTGTCATAGACCATATGCTGAACACAAAACAAGTTTCCACAAATTAAAAAAAATTGAAATCATACAAAACATCTTCTTAGACTATAACGGTATGAAGCTAGACATCAACAACAGGACAAATAAAGAAAAAAAATGATGAGTACATGGAAACTAAATAATACACTACTCCAAAACTATTGGGTCACAGAAGAAATCAAAAGTGAAATTAGAAAATTCTTAGAATCAAAGAAAAATGAAAATACAACATATCAAAACCTTTGGGACACAGCAAAAGCAGCTGTTATGTGCTGTCAAGCCAGCTCTGACTTCGTAGTGACCCTATGTACAACAGAATGAGGCACTCCCTGGTCCTGCACCATCCTCACGATCTTTGTTATGCTTGAGCCCATTGTTGCAGCCACTGTGTCAATCCATCTTGTTGAGGGTCTTCCCTCAAAAGCAGTACTCAGAGGGAAATTTATAGCAATAAATGCATAAATTAAAAAAGAAGATCCAAAATCAATAGCTTAAACCAACAACTTGAACAATTTGAAAAGGAGGTGGAAAAGAAGCCAAGAGCTACCAGAAAAAAGGAAACAATAAAATTTAGGGCAGAAATAAATGAAATAGAAAAAAGAAAAACAATCGAAAGAACAATAAAACCAGAAGTTGGTTCTTAGAAAGGATCAATAAAATAGATAAACTATGAGCTAGACTGACAAAAGAAGAAATAATCATATAATCAAATTAATAAATGAAAACTGGAGACATTTCAACTGACCTAACAGAGATAAAGAGGATCATAACAGATTATGATGAAAAATTGTACTCCAACAAATTTGAAAACCTAGATGGAATAGACAAATTCCTAGAAAGACATCACCTACCTAAACTAACACGAACAGACTAATTGGACCTCCTGAGAACAGAGGACTCCCTGAGACTATCACCCTGAGATGATCTTCAAATCTTGAATCAAAACTATTCCCTGAGATCACCTTTTAACAGAAATGCAGAGTGACACACAAATTAAAGGATATTACCCATTGTATCCTGTTCTACCAAGAAAAGATCTGTATGAGTCCAAAAGGTCAACTTCTAATCCAAAGCAAAGATGAGATGATAAGGGAACCGGGAAACCAGAGTACAGGAAGTGGAACAACCAGGACACAATTATGAGAACGCTGACATAATGTGAAAAATGTAAGTAATGTGGAAATTGTCAAAGGGGAACCTTTTTAACCTAATTTACTGTGTAAATTTTCACCCAAAACACAATAAAATATTATTAAAGCACAACACACACACACACAAACACACACGCAATGAGAGACTGCTTGATCCCCACTGTAATGTTTATGATTTAAGGAAAATGGCAGGTGTTGGCAAGGATGTGCAAAATTGGAACTCTTATTCCCACTGCTGGTGGGAATGCAAAATGGTACAGCTGGTGGGAATTCAAAATGGTACAGCTGGTGGGAATGCAAAATGGTGCAGTGGAAAACAGTTTGGTGGTTCTTCAGAAAGTTAAGCATAGAATTACCACACGACCCAGCAATCTCAATCCCGGGTGTGTCCACTGCAGCACTGTTAACAACAGTCCAAAAGGTGAAACGACTAAAATGTCCATCAACAGATGAATAAATACACAAAATGTGGTACAAGCATACAATGGAATATTATTCAGCCATAAAAAATGAAATCCTGATACATGCTGGAAACATTATGCTGAGTGAAATAAGTCACTCACAAAAGGGCAGATATTGTATGATCCCACTTATATGAAATAGGCAAATGTATATAGAGACCAAAGTTTATTAGTGATTATCGTGGGTGGTAGGGAGGAGGGAAAGTGTGTCTTTGCTTAGGGGGCAATGAGTTCCTGCTAATGGTGGTGGAATAACATGGAAGTGGATAGTGTGATGGTTGCACAATATGACATCTGACTCTACAAATACAGTGATTTGGGTGTAGCCCAACTGGAAATTTTTTCTGTACTCTGTCCAGCACCCATTCCCCATTAGGAGTGGGTGATAAAGTTTTTATCTCATGTAGGGGAAGATGAAATGTTGGTGGGGGAGGAGAAGGACAGGTGGGGAAACGGCAGGCAACCCTATCTTGGGAAGTTGAGTTTTCATGTTCCTAGCATTCTCCCAGTTTAGTCTCTCTGGATCAGCCTGAAGAAATGGGCCTTAACTAACAGAGATTCCTGGAATCCTTGCCACTATCTAGGAAGCCCCGGCCAGCTCAGGAATTATCCCCATCAAGATTTAAACTGGAGTGGAGAGAGGCTGGTGCTGAATTACGGCTGGTGCAGCTGAGACCAGGGTGGGTTTACATCCTGCAGTTGGCCCTGGAACACCTGACAGACCAACGGCATAGACTGAGGCTGATAATTCGATTAACCTCAAAATAATGGAAAATTGTATTTTCCTGGTTGAATGTTTTAGACTTCACTTATGGTGTTATGGTGAGGTTTTACTGTTATTAGCTGTTTGAAATTAGAGAAGACGTACTTTTCACAGTCTCAGTTTCAGTTGTCTCTGATGGCTGCGGGAACGTTGGCCCATCTACCTCAACAGGACTGCTGGGAGGATCAGAAGATACAGGGAGAGAATCAGGCTGGCAAGTACAAGTAGGAAGCCCTACAGGACATACAGCATCCTGTTTAGGATGCATCACCTGGTGTCCCTTTCCAAATGGATTGTCCCAGGTTTGAGGGGAGTGAAGTGTATTGCCAGATAATAGAAAAGATGTAAGCTGACCAATGAAAACCTCGACATATTTTTTTCCCTTAGTAAATTTGGTAGATAAAAATGAAAAGTAACGGCCATTAATAGCAAATGTTTTATAGACCCTAGCAAAAAGAGAATGTTTAAATCATATCACATTAAACACTGAAAGCCTTGTTCACGCATCATTATACCCGAGGTATTTCAGGCAGGAAAAATGCAAATTAAGATTTCCCTCCTCGGCGCCTGCTTATTCCTCTCAAGCATTTATGTTCTCAGGAAGCTCATCTTAAATGTACCTTAAATGCACTTATGTGGAAAGACTTGATTTTTGCTAAGAAAATTTTTCTAAATATTTTAAGAGCATAAGCACATTTATTACTAAACTGAACTCCATGAGTATTAGGCCAATTACTAGCATTGCTACAGATTTTTGTTGTTAACTGTCGTGGAGTTGGTTCCGATTCGTAGCAACCCTATGTACCACAGAACGAAACGTTGCCCGGTCCTGCGCTATCCTCACGATCATTGTTATGCTTGAGCCCCTTGTTGCAGCCACTGTGTCAATCCATCTCGCTGAGGGTCTTCTCCTTTTCCGCTGACCTTCTACCAAGCGTGACGTCCTTCTCTAGGGACTGATCCCTCCTGATGACACCTGCAAAGTATGTGAGACACAGTCTCCCCATCCTTGCTTCTAAGGAGCATTCTGGCTGTACTTCTTCCAAGACAGATTTGTTTGTTCTTTTGCTAGTCCACCGTATATTCGATATCCTTCTCCAACGCCACAATTCAAACACATCGGTTCTTCTTCAGTCTTCCTTATTCATCGCCCAGCCTTTACATGCATATGAGGCAATTGAAAATACCATGGCTTTGGTTGGGTGCACATTAGTTTTGCTACAGATTAGCTCCTGATTTTTATCAATGACATAAACATGTTTTTATGTCATAATTGGCATGTGTATATTACTTTTGTGCAATATTTTCATTTCACATTCCTTTTAAAAAATACTTTATTTTTAAGAGCAGTTTCCATTTATAGAGAGATTGTACAGAAAGTACAGAGAGCTCCCAAACGACCCCTCTCCCCTGCAGAGGTTCCCCTGTTATAAGCATCTTACATTCGTGTGGTACATTTGTTAAATTTGATGAACCAATATTAATACACTGTTATTAACTAAAGACCATAGCTTGCCTTAGAGTTTACTCTTTGTGTTGTACAGTCCTATGAGTTTTGACAAATGCAAAATATCACGTATTCACCACTACAATATCATGGAGAATAGTTTCACCGCCTTGAGAATGCCCTGTGCTCCACCTATCCGTCCCTCTCCACCTCCTCCAGACTCTTGGAAACCACTGATCTTTTTACTCTTGTTACAGTGTTTCCTTTTTCAGAGTGTCCTATAGTTGAAATCATATAGTATATCACTTTTTTAGACTGGCTTCTTTCACTTAGCAGTTATGCATTTAAGGTTCTCACATGTCTTTTTTGTGACTTGGTAGCTCATCTCTTTTTATCACTGAATAATACTCCATTGTATGGATGCACCACAGTTTATTCATTCATTCATCTGTTGAAGGACATCTTGGTTGCTTCCAATTCTTGGCAGTTATGAATAAAAATGCTATAAACATTGATTGGTGTGCGGGTTTTATGTGGACATACATTTGCAACTTATTTAGGTAAATACCTAGGTGTATGATTGCTGGATCATATGGTAAGCCTATTTTTAGCTTCGTAAGAAACTGCCGGATTGTCCTCCAGAGTGGCTGTATAATTTTTTATTCCTCCCAGCAATGAATGAGAACTCCTGCTGCTCCACATTCTCACCAGCATTTGATGTTGTCAGTGTTTTGGATTTTAGCCATTGTAACAGGACTGCGGTGGTATCTCACTGTTGTTTAATTTGCAATTAACTAACGACATAGGATGTTAAGCATTTTTTTTTTTCAAATGCTTATTTGCCATTTGTATATCTTATTTTGTGAGGTATCTGTTTCGATCTTTTGCCCATTTGGTAACTGGGTTGTTGGCTTTTCTTATTGTTTAGTTTTAACAGTTCTTTGTATCATGTGGATACAGTCCTTTATCAGGTATGTGTTTTGTAAATATTTTCTCCCAGTCCGTAGCTTATCTTTTCATTCTCTTTACAGTGGTTTTGCAGAGCAGAAAGTTTTTAATTTTAATGAAATACACCTTACCAATTTTTTCTTTTATGAATTGTGCTTTTGGTGTTGTATCTAAAGAGTCATTGCCAAACTCAAGGTCACCTGGAATTTCTCCTATGTTATCTTCCAGAAGTTGTATAGTTTTACAGCTTATATCAGGTCCATGATCCATTTTGAGTTAATTTTTGTGAAAGGTATAAGCTCTATGTCTATATTCATTTTTTTTTTGCATGTGGATGTCCAGTTGTTCCAGCACCATTTGTTGAAAAAACTGTCCTTATCTGTGTTTGTCTATGTTTGTATTTCCACGCATTGAGAAATCCACCCGCGTCTCATTTTCAATAACTATTTAGTAAATACAATAATTCAAACTTCGGGATATTTTAAAACCTAGGTACAATAAGCAACTAATATTTGAGTTTCTTAAAGCTTGGTTACTAGAAAGAAAAAGAGTAATGGCACGATTCACACATTCATCTGGTTCTGCACATCTGCCCACGTTAGGAGAAATCTTTGGTACCTTTATTTCACTGTCTGAGCCTTTCCATCCAGCAACGCTGTGGACAATTTGCAGAGCGTATTCCCTTTTCTAATACTCTTAACTAGGTTAGACCTAAATCGATTATTTTCAAATATTACAAAGTCAGTTGGAGGAATCTGCAGCCAACTGCTGTTGGAAAAAGATATGAAACATATCATCATCAGTTGAATGAGTCTTTTAAAATTTCTTTCTACAGAATGAAACTCTCAAAGCAGGCAGAGGGGATTAGAAAGAAGGAAATAGCCCTTGGGTTGGTGTTTTCATAATGAAGCAACAGTCTCAAGGTCTGGAATCAGAGACAATGGCTATTGGTTTAGCTTTGGACCCTGGATTCCCCAGTCCTGTAGTCAGGGGTCTGATGGGATTGGCTACTCCCTCACCTGTCTTGCAGGTGATGTAGGTGAGGCTTTCCCCTTGTTTTATGCCTCTCAATCCATAGTACCATACTGCCCCCTGTCTGCTAAGCACTCCTACTCTCCCCCCGCCAGCCCTGTGCCTCTTCTTATAAAGACTAGAAATTATAAACCTTTCAGGACCCTCCTTGACCCTCACACAAACTTGCCTGCCCTGGTCTCATTCCTGTAGCCCTTTCTATGTGAGTAAATCCTATAAATGAATGCAAACCCATTCATAATGCTTGCATGCTAACTTTCCCAGAAAACTTTTGTATTTTAAGCAGGAGTAGGGAAGGGAACTAATATTGAGTTCCCTTTATGGAATGGGCATTGAGACATGAAACTTGCACAAATTGTTTAACTTAATAAACAAAACCATGAGGCAGGGTTTTAGTCTTTCTCCCTCCCTCCTTCCCTCCCTCCTTCCCTCCCTCCTCCTATCCCCCCCGCGAACACTTTCTGAGTAACTGCCATGTATCAGATGATAGATATTACCTCTTAAATAAGAAAAAGTCCACAACAAAGACATACAACCCAATTGAAAAATGGGCAAGATATGAATAAATATTTCATCTAAGATGTAGAAATGGCCAACAAGCAAATGAAAAGGTGTCAATGTCATTAGTTATTAAAATAAAAAAACCAAACCTGCTGCCATCGAGTTAATTCCAACTCATAGCGGCCCTATAGGACAGTGTAGAACTGCCCCATAGGGTTTCCAAGGAATGCCTGATGGATTTGAACTGTCAATCTTTTGGTTAGCAGGCATAGCTCTTAACCAGTACTCCACCAGGGCTTGCATTAGTTATTAGGGAGATACAATCAAAACCACAGTAAAATACCACTTCATCCCCACTAGGATGGCTAAGATCAGAAAAATAGAAAAAAACAAGTGTTGACAAGGATGTGGGAAAATTGGAACACTTGTCCATTGCTGGTGGGATTGTAAAATGGTGCAGCTGCTGTGGAAAACAGTTTGGCCATTCCTTAACAAGTTAAACATAGAATTACCATACGATCCAGCAATTCCACTTTTGGTATATGCCCAAAAGAATTGAATGCAGGAATGCAAACAGATACTTGAACATCAATGTTCATTAATGTACTATTCACAAGAGCCAAAAAGGTGGAAACAACTGAAATATCCATCAACAGATGAGTGGATAACCAAAACGTGGTATATCAATACAATGAAATATTATTCATTTTTAAAAAGAAATGAAGTTCTGATACATGCTACGACATGGGTGAACCTTGAAAACAATATGCTGAGTGAAATAATTCAGACACAAAAAGGGATCCATCGTTTAGGGGGCACTGATTTTCTGTTAAGGGTGACAGAAAAATTTGGAAATGGATAGTGGTGATGGTTGCATAACATGATGAATGTAATTAGTGTCACTGAATCAGATATATAAAAAATGTTGAGTGATAAATGTTTCATTGTATATATTTTTACCACAAAAATACATAAAAAGAACAAGTCCCACACCTCTGACAGGTAGCAGTCTGGCTGCTGTAAATTAAATGGCCAACCCTTAACCAATTAGAGGTGTCAGAAGCACCCCCTTTTATGATGGGCACCTCCTGTTGCTGGTTCTGGCCCATGGTTCTGTATTTTCTGCTGGTGGATGAACCATTACACTCAGACAAGTGGTGGCAGTGCATGACGTGCCCTGGGTGGAAATCAAACCCAGGTCTCCTGTATCGAAGGTGAGAATTCTACCACTGAACTGCCATTGCCGCTGCATTTCTCCCTCTGTGTATCTAGCTCTATCACTTCTATCTGTATCTCCATTTCTATCTCCAGATCAAAAAGAGAGAGAGAACACATCAAGTCCCCGCCTGTGCTGGACATGATGTACAACAACGTAGCAGGCAGCCCAGGCTCCTTCTTCATTGAGTTTACTGTCTAGATGGGGCACAGGCAATAAACACTTTCCGGCTTGGTAAACTTGAAGGCTCTTCTTAACCACTGTGTCTCAGTTTTATTATCTGTAGGATAGATTAATAATGGCACCTATCTCATTGAGTGGTTAATAGGATTGGATGAGATAATTCATGCACAATATTTAGAATTCTAAGTACACAATAAAAGTTAGATGTTAGTAATATTAATAAGGAAGTGCAATGTTACGTTCTGTTATACGAGGGGTTGCTATGAGCTGGAGCTGACTAGACGGCAACAAATCACAACAACAGTATATCAGTACATAGAAGGGACACCTATCCCAGATGTGGATGTTCAGGGCAATGTATCTTGAAAAAAGTATTATCTAACATAAGTCCTGTAGGTTAGTAAGAGGGAGCCAGGCAAAGTGGGGTAGGGGAAAAACATTTCAAGCATTGCTAACGGCACAGGTAAAAACCTAAGGCTAAACCCATCTTCTTCCAATGAAGACCAACAAACAACACGTAAAAAACCCGAAAGCACCAAGTATATCAGCTATCGATTACTATGAAATAAATTAACTCCAAATTTAGGGCTTTAAACATTCTACATACAAGCAGGTCAGTAACAATAATTGCTCAGTTTCCAGTATGATGCATAGTCTATGAATATTTACACGTGAACTTGAGCTAAATAGATAATTTTCAGGCAAATGGTATAGCACCTCATCTTTGATCCTATGCCAGCTCAAAAACTTATGGGACAGTGTGCAAGTCACATTAAAAATTCTAACAAAACATGACCAGTAAATACAAAGAGGACAGAATGGCAGGCAATGCTCAATCTTTCATCATTTTGCCCCAATTTATTTTATTTTTTTCACTTTGCCAGTTCCCTTTCCCTTTTATATTATTTTAGCTCTAACTCCATGATTTATTTATTCCACTAATGGATTGAGGGATGCATGATCTAACGGCCCCACACCAAATGAAAACACACAATGCACTTGGATTCTTTCTACTGAATTCCATTAGTTCCATTGTTTTTTCCCCCTAGTGTGATTGGAGAACTGTATCTAAATTCATAAAGAAAACAAGTTTAAATGCCCTGCTCTTACACGAGGACAACCACAAATCAATTATTTTGTGGGTCCGGTGAAAAGAAGTCTTTCACAAACAGAAAACAATAAATCTCCAAGGCCAAAAAGAGCAACAAGAGATGTACATCGTCAAAAGTTCCCTCTTCTGGTTTCTGTATTTGATTTTGTAAAGGTTTGGTCATTTTAACCTAAAGCAACCAGCCTGCCATCTGTGTAATGTGTGGGCAGGTCTTCTTTTTTCTCTTTTAGGAAGCAATATCCAGAATTTGACACTGGAAGAAGCCTGAAGTCCATAGTCATCAAGCTGCAAAGGTGAGGACAGAGAGAAGCCATCACAGAGGCTGACCTAATTACCAGGCCTGCCCTGGGCTCTCACGCCCCACTCTCTCACTTAGAGAAAATGATCTCATTTCCTTCCTCTCCCCTTCCCTCGCCTTCTAGGAGAAGCTCTCACAAAGGGCTGGTGGTTCTGTTCTTGTCGTCTTGTCCTTACAATGGTCCTGGATTACTATTTTCTTGGTCTTTAATAATTTTTTTTTTTTTTTTTCCCCACAGTGTTTCTTGGGCACTGACCAGCCCTGCACTATGCTTCCCAGTCTCTGTGGCAGCCTGGTGTGGCCAAGTGACTACTCTGTGGAGAATAGGAGGTGACAGAGAGTGAGGAGTGTGCTATCTCTGGGTCAAGTCCTCCCAAGGGATGTGTGTATCCTCACTTGCCCTTTTTCTCCCCTGCAAGCTGGGAGGTGGCAGGCCCAGGAGTAGCCATCTTGGAAGCTATATGTCAAAGGTGGCCTAATTGTCCTACTAGCCCTGGACTTCCTCCCTTGGGCTATTACAAGGGGAAAACACACCTCTGAAAATCAGCCAATGAAAACGCTATGGATCGTGGGGGTGGTACAGGACATTTCATTTCATCGTGCGTGGGGGTTGACAAGTGGGCTGACTTGATGGCAGCTAACAACAACAGCCTTTTAAGAACGGCTGACTCACCCAGTCATTCTTGCTGGTTTTCAAATGTATTTTAGCAACATGAGGCCGTGACCTCTCTGCTATTTCTTGCACTACTTTCCCTTTGAGCTCTTTGTCAATCAGGCTCCAAATTCTTGGCTTGGTAATGTTGCCCTCAATTTCTGCCTCTGGAATCTTCAGATGTGATATTTCAAACATGCTCCCCTTGATTTTCCTCTAGGAATTATGACTTAGTTTATCCCTCTGACCAATTTCCCAAACTGTTGCCTTGGGTAGAAAAATCCCCATACACAAGACAGTATTGACCCCAGGCATTTGACTAGGGCTGGGCTGGGTAATTTCTGCCATTACTCCCTGTGAGTGGCACAGGGGGAATTAGACAGTTGAATGAGCCAATGAATGAATGGTGTGTAACAATCAACTCCAACCATCCAAAAATATTTTTAAATGCCAGAATTTCTTCTTTCCACATTCCAAATGATTTGAAATTCTGTTTTCCCCTGATGAGTTAATCCCCTGAAGCCCATTTTATAGCTGAGGAACTTGAGAGAAAGTGAAGCGAAGTGACAGAATTAACCAGAAGACAAGAGGTTGGACTTGTCTTAGCAGCACTCTGGATAGCACAGGTGTTTACTGACTCCTCATGCCTCCCAGTGCAGATATCGCTATCTAACGTGCTGGGAGAGCAGGCATATGGGCTGAGTAATTACAAACGCCTTTCAGAAGTATGGAGCATAAAATAATTTCCTCTTGTAGTTTTTCCATGACAGCAGGTGTTTGTCTTTTTCTTTCTGTCAGAAGGCAGTGAGGACTAACAGGAAGATGACTGATTTTTTCTGAAGGATGAACCTGTAAACGCACCTTACTTTTCTGATGGGTAGGACTCTGACACGCACCCGGAGTAGAGAGAGAAGGGATTGACTGAGTGGAACACAAGGCAACAGCAGCCACCTGGCCTGTGTTTCTGAACAGAAAAAGCGGTCGGAAGAACATTCTGTCTCTGACGGCCTGATCTCTGTCAGAGAAAAGGGTTCACTATATCGGAGAAGGAAATTCAACACCACTCCCTTTTTCTGACAGAGTCAATGAGAAGTAACCAGGATGAGGCTTCTTCTGTCACACTGAGCGTCTTTAATCTGCCAGTCCACAAGATGTCCGAAGGGCATAAAATGTAATTGTTCCAGTGTCACCAAAAAACGGCCTTTCCTCATCTTAAAACATAATAATGATAAAAGTACTCTAGCCCTTAAATATTTCTGGAGTTGACATGAAGTTAACTAGAATTTCCGTATTTTATACGTGCCGTAGAAATCTGCATTTATGTTTAATGGAAGCCTTATGCGCACAGATAAATCCAGAGCATAGGACGCAGTGTGGTTTAGTGAGAGCTGAGGTGAGAGCTTTGATACTTCTGGTGCTCTCTGGGGACTAATCAAGACTAGCCAAACCGGATACACGAAAGCATCTCAAACAGGGCAATGAAGTGCATGCGGGCCTGAAAGACCAGAGCCGCTTTGCTCTCGGGTAAATACACATTTTCTGCAGCCAGATTAAGGATTCATTTTGCCATTGATACAGCATGAAATTCAATCTGCGCCTACTTACTCTACAGACGACGGGCTGCCAGGGGTCGCGCTAAGATTTTATAATAGGACAGGCAATAGTCTTCGCTCGCCAAATAAACATTTGCAAATTGTATTTCAGCAGTGCCTCCCCTTGCGCCCCCCTCAACCCCAACCCACCATGCAATTCTGGTTCAGTGAAAAAAAGCGTTTAATATTTTGGAAAACGTTTTCAAACAGATGGGGGAAGAGGCAGGGGGCAGCCTCCATTGCTGGCCTTGGTGATCTCTCCACCCACTCCCCTTCTTTTTCAGCGAAACAACTCAAGCAGGGATTTTTTTTCTCCCTTTGAATGTAAAAAAGAAGAAGAAGAAGAAAAAAAGAGTGTGAAAACGTTTTCAGATTTGCTCATTGTTTTTTCTTCAAATCTTTCCAAGTTGAGGTCATTCATGCAGTGTGGGTAGCTCGATTTCAACTTTACTGCTAAGGTTTGGAGTCTTGGAGAGAAGCTGAGGCTGTTGAAGGAGGGAGAGAGCACAGACATCTCTTCTACCCCCAGCAGGGGAGGCTCTGGAACCCTTCACTTCTGTGGAACCACCAGGGTGATTCTTCACAGTCTCTTTATTGAACTACAAATATCTGTCCAAATGAACACACTCCTGATCTAATTAGCTGTAGACATGTCTCTAGGGTGCCACACCGCTTAACCAGAGAGTGGCACGGACAAGAAAGGCTTGCTTTCTGCTGGGACTGCTGCGGAAAAAGACCCAAGACCATGAATTCCTTTGCAGTGGACACAGCTGGGATGGAGCAATGTGGTTTTGCAGAAGTGTTTTATGCCTTATAGGGAGATAAAGTCAAAGGAAGGTTTAGTAGCCTCAGAAAGGGCGGAATGGTCTATTATGGAACAATGGATACTTCTTTTTCTATAGCACTTACTGTCTTTTCCATGGGAGTCTCTCAGTGGTGCAAACAGTTAACGGCACTTGTGTACTAAACAAAGGTTAGAAGTTCGAGTCCACTCAGAGGCACCTCTGAAGAAAGCCCTGGCTATCTATGTCCAAAAAAACCCAGCCATTGAAAACTCAGTGGAGCACAATTCTAACTCTGACACTCAGGGGGTCCCATGAGCTGTAGTCAACTCTACTGCCAGCGGTTTTTTTTTTTTTTTTTTTTTTAAATGGTCTTTTCCAGACAATATGCTTGACTACCTGGAGCAGCAAAGGAGTGGGTACTATACACACTTAGGGTTCCTGAACAGTTTTGATCGATGCTATCCATCCCCACTGCCAGACCTGGGTGAGACCACACAGCCCAATGTTTACTTTGGAATTAAAAAACCCCTCGGTCCACTCTGACTCACAGCAACCCTGTAGGACAGAGTAGAACTGCCCCATTGGATTTCCAAGAAGGGACTGGTGGATTCGAACTGCCAACCTTTTGGTTAGCAGCCAGGCTCTTAACCACCGAGCTACCAGGCTCCTACTTTGGAATAGAGGGTCCCATTATAGTTCCTCTTGGTGAGAAACAAGGGTTCACAGAGAGATTACAAGGTGGGGTCAGGGGCCAGTGGATACTCCCCAGTCTCATGGTTAGTGCTACAGAATCCAAACACAGAACCTCTGTCCCTTGGAAGAGGACAGAGAAAGTTCATAGGGCCTCATTTTTAAAGATGACCTGTGGTAGCCTGTACTTCTTGTATGTGTCCCTCTGGTCATTTTGGGAAGGATTCTTAAAGGCAGTTGAGGAAGGAAGGACCTGCCATTTAGCAAACAGCAGCCAGTCTATAAAACAATTGGCTCTAATCGTGCTGAGCCCATGCAGACAACCATCCAGGCCTCCGAATCCCGCCAGATCCACGAGGCTGAGGAACCAGCGCATGCTTCTGTAACAGCTGTTCCACGGTCACTTGCCCCAGCTATTAGCCACCAAAAGATTTCTATTGCTCTTCAACGCCCTTTGAAAGGGCCCAGGGTCGAGTCGAACTAACTCCAAACACAATCTGAAAAGGTTCAAGCTGCTTGTGGTGGCAAACACCTATTGTCTCTCCTCTCCAAGCCCCTTCTTCTACTCTCTGCTCTGTGATCCTGGGGCTGGACTCTGCAATTACATTTCCCAGACTTCCTTGCAAGACAGCCTCTGCCAATGGGAAATACAGGTGGGAGACCAGAAAGCAGCAGGAGGAGAGAAGGAACTATTTTCTGGCTTTCAGATGAGGTCCACTTCCCCCAGCAGCAGTGAGCAGCTCCGACTCTAGCCCCCGGCATCCTTCGCCACTTCCAGCAGCTGGTCTGTGTGACCTTGGCCGTACAAGCTGTGCCACATTCCTTCACCCTGGGCATCACCGCAGGGCACCTCTTTCTCTAGCTTCTGGTAATTTCCCTTCTTCTTTGTTTCCCAGACCTAGAGTTAGCAGCTAATTTATGATTAATCTTTGATTACTGCAGCATTCCCCTTTTTGGCTAATACCTGTGCAGTTAGTTCCTGTATTAAATCCAGGGCTTCAAACTAGTTTATTCCTTTTCAGCCCCTGCTGAGAATTTGCATTTCCACCACTGAGTCAGCATTTGCATTTTAACAAGGTCCCCAGGTGACTCCTTAGATTTTGATTCAGCATATTTGGGGTAGAAGTGCAAATTCTTATCAGGGGTTAGAACCAGAATGAACCAGTTTGAAAAAACAGAAAGTTTTATTTTTTTTTTAGTTTGAATAAAAAAAAAACTGATTAAATCCAACAGCCGTGTAGCCATTTCCCTAAATATTGGCTCTGACAATGACTAGAAACCTATTTGTTAACAGATTGAATTGTGTCCCCCCAATTATGTGCTGTAAATTCTAACCTCTATCTCCACACCTGTGGTCATAATCTCATTTGGGAATGGCTTTGTCTTTCATATGTTAATGAGGCAGGATTAGTGTAGGGTGTGTCTTGAGTCAATCTTTTTTGAGATACAAAAGAGATTAAACAAGCAAGCAGAGATGGGAAAAAGTAGATGCCATGCCACGTGAAGATTACCAAGGAGCCAAGGAGTAATGGCCTTCCGCCAGAACTGACAGAGAGGGAAGGCCTTCCCCTAGAGCCGTTGCCCTGAATTTGGACTTCTAGCCTCCTAAACTGTGAGAAAATAAAATGCTGTTCGTTACAGTCACCCACTTGTGGTGTTTCTTTTATGGCAGCACTAGATAACTAAGACACTAGTCCAAAATGGTTCCAACTGTTGAATTAGCCAGAAGGCTGGGCGTGCTCACCACTTGGTGGTATCACTAAAATGGCCTCATATAGTAAAGAGACATGGGCCAGAAAGAAGAGGGGAGAAGAAAGGGTGGGAAGAGTTTTGCTGTCTTTTCTTCCCTATTTCTATATCTCCCAATGAGACCTGAACCCCAGAACAAAACCTGTTGTTGTCGAGTCAATTCCAACTCATAGTTACCCTATAGGACAGAGTAGAACTGCCCCACAGGGTTTCCAGGGAGTGGCTGGTGGATTCCAACTGCTTGCCTTTTGGTTAGCAGCCATAGAGACCTAGGAGTAGGTAATCATTTCAGGGTTTTTACACCTTTGAGAATTTGAATTATACTTCACTCTTTCATTAGCATCTAAAATCTGAACAGAAAAAATAGATTTCTCAGCAGTCCAGCTATTCCTCTAGAGTGAAAAAGTGTTTTTTTATACCACTAGGTGACAAAACGCACTGCTCAACAGAAGTTTAGAACCCATCAGCAGAGTAGACCCGTTCTCAGGGGATGCTCTCCTCACGTGGCTCAGATATCCCAATGTGCTCTGGAAATGCTGAGGTTTGGAGAACAGCCCACACTTTACTGATGGCTTCTGTCGTGGACTGAATTATGTCCCCCTCAAAATGTGTGTATCAATTTGGCTGGGCCATGATTTCTAGTATAGTGTGGTTGTCCTCTATTTTGTGATTGTAATTTTGTTATAGAGGATTAGGGTGGGATTGTGACACCCTTACCCAGGTCACATTCCTGATCCAATGTAAAGGGAGTTTCCCTGGGGTGTGGCCTGCACCACCGTTTATCTCTCAAGAGATAAAAGGAAAGGGAAGCTAGCAAAGAGGGGGGAACCTCATACCACCAAGAAAGCAGTACTTGGGAGCACAGCGTATATCCTTTGGACCTGGGGTCCCTGCGCAGAGAAGCTTCTGGGTGGGGGTGGGAGGAAGACTGATGAGAAGGCGGACAGAGAGAGAAAGCCTTCCCTTGGAGCTGACACCCTGAATTTGGACTTTTAGCCTACTTTACTGTGAAGAAATAACTTTCTCTTTGTCAAAGCCATCCACTTGTGGTATTTCTGTTATAGCAGTACTAGATGACTAAGAGAGCTTCCTTATTTTGTCCTAGACCATTCCATCTTCTCCAGCATTTCTAAATGTGAAGAAATTTGAAAACTACAGAGTGGTATCACGTCCAAACATCTATTTTTGTCGATAGAATTACAAATAGAATTTTCTAAGTTCTCATCCTTTAGACATAAGAGGCATTGGGAAAGCTCTATGACTGTGGTTCTCACAGTATGTTCTGGGAGGGTCTCTGAGGCCCTCACATAGGGCCCAGGGGGTCACTCTTTTCATCATAATACTGAGACTTTATTTGCTTTTTTTACTTTAATTCACTTACAAGCATACAGTGGAATTTTCAAGACGCTACATACAGGGATATCAAAACAGATTGAAGGTGGAAGTGGATAAGTTTTCTAGTAAGCCAGATATTAAGGAGAGTCACTAAAATGTAAAACAATGTCACTCTTCTCACTTTTTTTTTCAAAATATAGTTATTTTTCATAAAAATATTTAAGTTAATACATGATAAGTTCTAGTTATTTTTAAGTGAATTGATTAACATTTAAAAATTTCTCAACTTCAATTTCCATTCTGCCCATTATTGATAGCTATAACCCACATAAACGAAGGTCTTTGGGCTCCTCACTGCTTTTTAAGAGTGCAAATGGAACCTGAGATCCAAAAATTTGAGAACTGCGTCTCAATGATGAGACACTCCTGGCGAGCACTGCTCAGACTGATCAGAACCTACAGAGAGAAGAGAACTAGCATTCATGGAGCCCCTATTATCTTGCAGGTGTCTTAGGTCTTTCACCAACACTTGAAACAAGCAGTACTTCTAAGGTAAAATAAGAAAACAATTCTACTCTTTTCCCCACTGCCCACTCAACCTGTGACATGACTTCTTCCTTTGCCCCTGGAAGAAAATTCAGGCCAGCCCTACCATGCTTGTGCTCATTCTCGGGTAATATGAACTCCCTGGTTAAGCTGAATTCCATTTCAGAATATAAAATGTCCAGTTCTGGTAGTCCAGTTCTCGTAATTTAAAGTAAAAACTCCTCACTTTCCCCCTGGTTTGAGGCTGGGCATCTGGATCAAGGGAGGGGAACTGTGGTCTGCTTCCTCCCTCTGTTTTGCCAGCTTGCGCTTCCACTTGTTGGCTGAGGCTTTGACCCTTGAGGGATGGGGTGGAGAGAGAGGAAGTGGAGTCTGGTGTGATTTCTTCTGGCTGGGCAGGTGTTCAGAGCTGACTCTCTCTGAAACCTGCTTTTGTGGGGCTCTTGAGAAGCCCTGTTATAGCAGCATGGAGTGACATGCTTGAATGACATGACCATTCTGTAGTTGACATGTTCTCGGCCCCCATACTCAGTTCAGTTTCCTGCTTCAGCTGCTGGTCACCTGAGGTAGTTTCCTCTGTTGAGATCAAGGTCTGGAGGACTTTAAATCGCCCCAAGGCTGGTGCTCCCTCCTGGGGTCCACGTCCTTGCCCCAGAGTATACACCCTCTCTGTCCTGCTGATTCAGGCACCACCCTTACATTCCTAACGAGTGCTCTTGGCCCAACCTCCCTGAAACGTCTATCTAGGTCTCTTAGCAGCCTCCTTACAGTGAAGCAGGAGCATCCATCCACCCTTCCCCTCTCCCATACTGACACCACTCATTCCCAGCCTAATTCTTTTAGACCCTTGAGGCAGGAGTAAAACCAGAGGTTGCACAACAGGTTTTCACTTCCTTCTTCTGCAAGTCCTGCTGAAGTCTAACAATTCACTCTGGAAAGTGGGAACAGTTGACCCATATCGTCTCAGCTAAAACTTAGGTAGAAATAGCCCATTTTTTAACACGTTGTTATAAAAATCATTCCACATTTCTGATAAGGAAGTCATCATTATTAATATTTTATAGCTGAAATTTTAAGCCCAAGATTATTCTATATACAGGCAACTTAGGGGTTTGCCATTCTCCTCTGGGCTCTGCTCCTGACTCATGCGGTCAGCTTGACAAGTGACTTTTGTGCTATCAGTTGAGTCACGATACATCCTGGTTAGTCTGGGACAGTCCAGGTTAATGCCTATTGTCCTGGAATAGTTACCAGTACTGGTCCCTTTCATCTCAAAGAGTCCAGTTTGGACATTAAATTATGTGCTTACCATAACTATAAGTGGTGGCTGCGGGGAGCATTGTGCAGAGGGACCAGAAGCACCAAGGACACGCCTCCTAGAAGTTTCTTAGGGGACCTGCCTCTCAGTACAATCTCCAAAGGCTGGCTGAGACTCTGCAGAGAAGATGTGCGGTTGGGGTATGAAGTCCGGGCAGCATCCCCCAGACCCAATATGCTAAGAAACAGCCCTAAGTCAAGTCAAGCCCAGTGAGATATCACATTGCGGTCTCTTCCAGAACTGGGCTGCACAGGACAGAAAGGGTGTGGGAAAAATACACTGTTGATTCTAGATAACTTGTGACTTTGCCCATTTCTTTCCTTCCCCACTGTCTCTTCTCTAGTAGGATATTTTTTGAATAGGAATGATATCAACTTCCTAGTTGCTCTTCTTGCTGGGTTTCCGCTGACCCCCATCTAATCCATCCTACCTATTGAAACCAGAGTGATCTTTCTAAAATTCTAATTTGACTGCTGTCATTTCTCAGCTAAACACCCTTCAATATATCCCTATTGCCTTCAAGATAAACTGCAAATTCTTTAACATGGCTTCAAGGCCCTTGGAGACTCAGCTTCTATGTACCTCTCTAATTTCTTCTCTTACATTCCCCACCTTCTTCTGACGCATTTCAGTTCAGCCACACTGAATTTCTTTTCTAGAATGCTCAACTTTCTGACTCTGATCCTGTGCAAGTGCTTTTGCTTCTGCTAGGACACTCCTTCTTTGATCTGCTAGGACTGGAGTGCCTCCAACTCTTTCTTCTACTTTAGACTTTCCCATCTCTTTCTTCAGGAAACCTGCCCTCCAGTTTGGGTGGTGTGTCCACATCACAGCATTTATCACTCTAGAATTTCCCTTTGCTCATCTGCATTTCCCCACTAAGCTCTGTGAGGACCTGGGTCCTTTCCATCATCTTCACCACTGTGCCATTACCACTGTCACAGGGCTTGGCGCACAGTAAGCCCTGGTTGATACTTGTGGAATTAGCCATTGTAGGAATAGTGCTCTGCTGCTGGTCCTGCTGAGATGTGACTCTAGAATTTTAGCATAAGATAGAGCTGATGCTTTGTTTTTTGCTTGCCACAAAGCATTAAAAGTCAAATGGAAACATGAGACATTGAGCTCTACATACCACGTGGTTATCTGCTAGGCATGGTGTTCATACCTTGGCTGACTCCCTGTACAAATGAGGAGGTTCTATTATAAATTTTTTACAAATTGGAAGTTTTTTTTAAAGGAGCATGATCCATAACAACCCAAAAATGAAGCAATGAAACAACTTAATATCCAGTAGTAGGTAATCGGTTTAATAGATTATGGCATGTCCGTTAAAATGGATACTATTGATCATCAGTAAAAATGATAAGTACAAAGACTAAGTAGCAATGTAGAAAAATGATTATGATTAGTACTAATTAAAAAAAGGAGAATCCACAATTGAATATTTGCTAGTCCTGTGACTACATTATACATATATATATATAAACTACATATACATGCATATGTGTATATATATATGTGTATACATATACATATATATATATATGTATATGTATATATACACACTGACTCACAGTGACCCTGTAGGACAGAGTAGAACTGCCCCATAGAGTTTCCAAGGAGTGCTTGGCAGATTTGAACTGCCAGCCTCTGGGTTAACAGCTGTAGCACTTAACCACTATGCCATCAGGGTTTCCACGCCACCAGGGTTTCTGTGAGTCGGAATTGACTCGACAACAGTCTGTTTTATGTACATACAGTATATACACACACACATACATATACATATATACGTTTTGGGCACGGAGTGCTGGCAAAGAGTGCAAAAACTGGACAAAAATTCAGGGTGGAGTTTTTTTTTTTTTTTTACTTCTCAGAATTGACTCTAAAATTGATTTTACATCCTCTTTTTTTCAACAAAAAGAATGTTTCAAAACAAATCTGGTAATCCAAAATGTTAAAAATGATCTCTTTGGGTCATAGTATTAATAGGGATTTTAATCATTTCTTAATTATTTCTATGTTATTTTATTTTTCTTCATTGCATATTTAACTTTTATTAAGTAGATAAAAGCAATAAAGCAAATATCCAGTCTCTTCCTTCTCTCTCTGTGGGCAGAGATATACTTCTCTCCCCACTGATGTTGAGCATGACCGTGTGACTGGCTTTGACCCATGGGCTGATGGTGGACATGATGCAGCAAATGTGCTTGTGTAGGGGGACTTGCCCTCTTGCACTTCTTTCACCACCTTGAGAAAAGCAGGTCCTGGAAAAGTTGTCCAAGAAAAATGAAAGACGCGTGGAGCAGACCCCGATCTGACCCACTGCTTGGAGCCCAAACCAACAGAGCCCAGTCTACATCAGCTGACCCCTAGCCAACTCACAGGTCTGTGAGTAAGAACGGTGGTGGTTTTAAGTCACCGAGTTTTGGGGTGGTTTGTTGCAGCATTATTTTGACAATAACTTGGTGATAAAGTTCCATTTTCAATGTCATCTTTGTAAGAAAAGTCTCTCTCTTTTATTTTTCTTGTCCCATGTTCCATTCTTACCAAACGGTATCCCATAGAAGTGTTTCTAGTCTGGGGGTGACTGTGCTAATTTTTAGCTTGGAGAGGAATATTAACCTGTAGAGACATTGTAAGAACCCCAGAACATCAGAGACTTAAAACTAATGACAAAATGACACTAAACTGCAGTGTTGCCCCTTCCATCATAGCATTATTACCATACTGATGAGACTAGTGAATCCCAATTAGCATTATGCCTGATTTGTGTTCCTCATCAGCCCTACATCATCATTGCCATTCTCATAGTCATGTGTCAAAACTATTTACTGCCAAAAAGCGGGAGGAGGGAATAACCCAACCCAAACCAACAAATGCTGATCTGCAGTATTTCAATCAGTTCACCATTGCAAATAGTGGATGAAAAATATTACAATCTAAATTTTAATTGTCAGGTCTCTGAGAATGGGGCCTACTGCTGGGTTTGCTGGAGTGATTTTTACTCAGCAGTTTCCTTTCTTTCCCAGAGACTTAGAGCAAGCCACTGCCTTGGTGAGGGTAGGGGAGAGGCTGTCCTTTCCAGGAAAACCTTAAGTGGTCTCAGGGTGTGAGGAGAGGGACTCACTTCAGCCTCTGGAGGCCCAGATGTGGGGATAGGAAGGAGAAGCACACTGACATTGTTATGGATTGAATTATACCCCCTAAAAAGATATGTTGAAGGCCTCACCCCTGCACCTGTGTATTTGACCTTGTTTGGAAATAGGCTTTTTCTCTTGTTATCAGTTAAGTTAAATGACGTCATACGGGAGTAAGGACAGTCTTAATCCTAGAGTCTAATCCTAGTGTCTTATAAAAGGGGGCAACAGACACAGAAACAGAGCCACACAAAGGGGGAAGATACCATGTAAGGATCCGTCTACAAGTTAAGGAACGTCAAAGAATGCCAAGAAATGTCAAGAAACTTCTGGGGCTACCGACAAGGAAAGATCTTCCCCTAGACTAGACAGAGAGAACATAGCCAAGCCAATGTCCTGAATTCAGACTCCTAGACTACAGAACTGTGAGACAATAAATTTCTGTTCTTTAAAGCCACCCACTTTATTATATTTTGTTATGGCAGCTCCAGGAAACTAAGACCGACATTGACCAGCCCCTGCATTGTGTGAGCTGTGTGTGAATTTACTTTTGTCAGCTTTCAATCCAACTTGTGGTTACAAGCCATTCACATCTATTAGCTCATTGAAGCACCATGCTCTTGCCTGAGATTATTAGTATTATCAGCAATAGGAAAGGAAATTGAGGCCAGGAAGGCAAAATGTTTTGTTTAAGATGCCACAGACGGGAAGTGATTCTGCCACCTACTTACTAGCTATGTGACCTGGGGCAGTCTTCTCAACCTCTCTCAGTACCTGTCTACAAAATGAGGGTATGTTGTAATGACACCCACTTCAGAGGACTTTTACAGAGACTAAATAGTAATCTAATGCGTTGGTTTTCTTTATTTGGTTTCCCTAGCTATTTTCTTAAAATGGAACACATAAATCCTCTAAATCTTGTATTACAATATTTGGTATGCACTTAATACAAATTCATTGAAGGAAAATTAGAATAACAATGTTACCCACACATACACCATTCGAAGATTACCAGGGTTAACCTATTAATCTTATAAAAAACCCATTGCCGTCGAGTCAATTCTGACTCATCGGTCTATAACTTTCCAATTATTTTCATTTGCACACAGATACATGTATATATTCACAAAAATTTATACATTCCTACTATTTTGTAACCTGCCTTTGTCCCTTAACAAATTATCATAAACATATCTTGCATTAAATATGTCTATAATACTCATACTGCCAAAAACCAAACCATACCTGTTGCCGTTGAGTCGATTCCGACTCATAGCGATCCTATAGGATGGAGTAGAACTGCCCCATAGTATTTCCAAGAAGTGGCTGGTGGATTTGAACTGCCAACCTTTTGGTTAGTACTGAGCTCTTAACCAGTGAGCAACCAGGGCTCCAATATGTGTACTAATGGTTGTATAATATGTCCATGTATGGAAGTAATTTTTTTACATCTATAACCCCCTTTTTTGATTTTTATTTTCTCATTTTTGCTTGTATAAGTGAGCAAAACTCTGATAACTATTCATGTATGTATATCCTTGAACAAATGATCATTTTTAAAGGTAAATTTCCAGATGTGGAATTACTGGTTAAAATCACAAACATCTTAATGTTGCTTTATACATATTGCCAAATTGCCTTTCAGACAAGCTCTAGCAATTTAAACTCTCACTGGTGGTGAATGAACATGGCCATATCACCATAGTCTTGCTAAAACAGGCCTTTATCTCTCTTTTACCTTTGTCTGTTTTATGAATGATAAATGGTATTACATTGTTTTAATCTGTGTTTCTTCAATTACTATTGAGGTTGAAACTACTTTTATATTTATGAGTTGTATTCTTGGCCATTAAAGAATTAAATTGTATTTTTTAATTGATATGCCAGCCCAAAACCCAAACTCACTGTTGTGGAGGTGATTCTGATTCATGGCAAACCCATGTGTTACAGAGTAGAACAGCTCCATAGGGTTTTCTCGGCTGTGATCTTTATGGAAGCAGATGGCCAGATCTTCCGAGATGCCATTGGGTGGGTTTGAACCGCCAACCTTTTGGTTAGTAATGGAGCACAAATCATTTGCACCACCCAGGGACTGACTGATATGCAGGAACTTTTTATTACTCAAAAAAAACCAAAACCCGTTGCTGTCGAGTCAATTCTGACTCATAGTGACCCTATAGGACAGAGTAGAACCGCCCCATAAGTGGATTCCAACTGCTGACTTTTGGTTAGCAGTCGAATGCTTAATCAATGTGCCACCAGGGCTCCTCTTTATTACTAAAGGATTTAAATCTTGTACTTCTTTGTGATAAATATTATTCTAGTTTTCATTTGCATTTTAATTTTATGAAATTTTTTGACATTGCACATATTTGAAAATTTTTTTTTGTCTCCTCTTATAATATCATGCTTAGAGAGACTGGAGTACTTCTTAAAATGACTTTTTTTTCCCCAAGAAGACATACGTCTGTTATGCTTTCTGAGTCTCTGAACCACAAAGAATAAGCTTTTGCCACCCTTGTGTGAGAACAATAACTTGGCAGAGAGAACAGTTTTAGACACAACCTCCTCAAAACTCTGTAGAGGCTGTTTTGCTGTCTTCTGAAATTTGGCGTTGAGAGGTAAGTCTGATGCCAAATGGATTTTCCCACCTAGTACATAGCTGGGTTTGTAGTAGCAGTTTGCGATCAGCTGCTAACCTGAAGGTTGGTGGTTTGAACCCACCAGCAACGCTGTGGAAAAAAGGTCTGGTAACCTACTTCCATAAAGATAACAGCCAAGAAAACTGTGGAGTGGTTCTACTCTGTAACACGGACTGGGGTCAGCAAAAGTTGGAATTGACTCAACAACAACACGTTTATGAACCTGGGTTGTTGGTTTGTTCGTTAGGCAGAATGAGTCTAAGTTTTTTTTTTTTTTAATTTAATCCTTGGAATAAAAAAGAAAAGGCAGGACATGACAAGGAGAGAGTCTATTTTTACTTTGGCCTGACTCTGTGGGGGTTCTGGACTGAATATAATTTTTCTAACTATCTTTTATTACTTATTTGGTCATTGCTTCCTCTTTGCCTGGTATATTCCATTTTTCTGGGATTTCTAGTCAATCTCCAGGAGATGCCCTGCTTGCCTCTCATCTCTTCATTCTTTTTTGAACTTTTTATTGTGGTGTAGCTGAAAGTTTACAGTGCAAATTAGTTTCCCAACCAACAGTTTATACACAGCTTGTTTCATGACATTGGTTGCAAACCCGTGAATGTGTCAGCACTCTCCCCGCTCCTTCCCTGGATTCCCTGTGTCCATTTGCCCAGCTTTCCTGCCTCTACTGTCCTTCTGAACTTTGCTTTTGGGCAGACGTTGCCCTTTAGGTCTCGTATAGTTGATCGTTCTGAGGTGCACGCTCCTCATCTCTTCACTCTTGATTTTCATATATTGTCGTTTCCTGAGTTTCAGAATTTCCCTGGCAGGCCTATTGGTCTGCTTGTCCTGTTTTTGGCATTGTCAGATTTGCTAGTCAGCACTGCCGTTGCAGTTTTACTTTGGGTAATTATGGCTTCACTTACTGTTTCATGTAAAAGCAGGCTTCCCTGCTCTCAAATTGTTCCTTTTTCATGGTTGCAATCTCCTCTCAACTACTGTTGAGAAACCGAATGTAGTATTTTCCAGAATGTTGCCCATTTTCCCATAGCAAGCTTCTCTCCCCTGCCCCCCGCCCACAACGACAATCTTTTACAGCTTCTGAGGGTTTTAAGTATCCAGGTATGTTTCTCCCCTTGCTCATCCTGACAAAGGGAGGTCTGTTTGTCCAGTTTGGGGGACTTGGGAGAGGTTCAATCAGAGAGTGTTTGGGTTCATGTTCAATTCCTTTAGTCTAGAAACAAGGGTTCAAAGTTTATAATTTCTGTAGTTCCTTTCTTTGGGTCAGAGCTTCGGCTTTCTAGGAGAAGAAAGAGGAACCACCCAGAGTGGTTGTATGGCAAAGAAATCACCATTGTGCCAAAGTTTCCTGTCCACCAGTAGGGGCACCATCTCCTAATCGAATGGACAAGGTGGCTCTTGTTATGAGTCTGTTACGGAAATGTCCGCACCCTTCTTATCCCATTGTTTGAAGCCAATGTTACCGATCCCTAGAAGGTGGGTCCTTGTCCGGTATGCTCAGACTTGCCAATTATCTGGACACTGGTCTTTGAGAAAGAGAAAGTAAATGTATTGCAATGTGTAGCTCAATGAGCTAGGAGGGAGTTCCTCAGATCTGGCTCACCAAGCTACAGGGGGACCAAAAAACCAAACCCATTGCATCAAACTCATATCAATTCTATAGAACCAAGTAGATCTGCCCCATAGAGTTTCCAAGAGTGCCTGGTAGGTTTGAACTGCCATCCTTTTGGTTAGCAGCCGTACCACTTAACCGCTACAGGGTTTCCAGAAAAGCAGGGCTTATATGTGATTTGGGCAGGAAGATGGCCACGAAACAGGAGGTGATGGTTCTTGTGAGACCTCTCACTTTGGAACAGAGTCTGGGTGATGATTTTCCTTCTGATTCGTTCCTCTTGCTGCTTCGTCCTCTGCTGAGGTCAATTAGTGGTCACAGCTGGCCCCTCTGCACTTGCAGGGTAGGCCAAATCTGGCCTGGGCTAGTTTAAGGACTAATGGAAATTTACTGGCATTCGTAGAGTCAGGTTACACCAAGGGTCATCCAGAAGTGACAACCATGATGGACTGCTGGAACTGCTGGGTCAGACATGGCTAGGGCCAGCTTTGTGGAGGTGTGACCCCTGTGCTCAGAAGGGCCCTGCACTTGGTTTAATGCTTTGCTGTTGTGTCTTGAAATTCTTGATCATTGTATTTTTGAGTTTGTGTTAGATGAGTGAAGTGCAATGGAACAATGGCACGTGTGTATGGTGTGTGTGCATAAGAGTGTGTGTGTGTGTGCACAGAGGGGTTGGAGCCTCGGTGCACAGGACTCACACAGTCCCATCTTGCCTCCTGCTGCTCCCCTTAGCCACTTACTGCATCCCTCAGCCGAGTGGTGACCAGATGGCGTAGATAGGGGTAGACCTGTATTCTGATGTCTCCTTCCACCCCTGACAGGAGCCTGGGCACAGGCACAGGGAGGGCTGGGGTCAGTGTGGAGGCAGCTGTACCTCACAGGGCTGGCAGCACTGGTATCTGGTGGGTGGTGGAGGTGAGCTCCATGCCCGATCCAAGTACCTAGCATGTTCCAGGCAGAGGTTTAGAGAACTCTGGGAGTCACCTGTCGGCCACAGAGGGCTCTTTGGGTACAGGAGATGCTGGTTTGATCCCCTAGAGCCTGTCCCTGGTAGTCCCAGGGAGTGTAAACCTGGCAGCTGGTGGAGGGGGAGCCCAGAGGGTCTCAGCGTAGAAGCCCAAGTGCCTGTGAAGGTCTTTACTTGCCCTTGGTATCTCCTTGCCTGTGCCTCACCTATCCCTCTCTTCCTTCTTCCAACCTTCCTCACTCTAGCTTGCCTTTGTTTCTGATCAGCACAAAGCACCCTCCAGGTGCAAGCTGCTATAGACCAATCGTGTAATTTTGGCAATTCCACGTGAGTTAAATGTTCTTATGTTTCCATTTAAAACTGGCATTGTACAATATAAAGATGAACATAAAATTCATGCTGATAATTTAAAAATTTAATTATTTCTTTTAGGATGGCATTAAATAGCAAATAAAAAGCACGGTGATAGGTGGAGAGAGAGAGACTGCAGGAGAAAGGGAAAAAGCTTTACATTTTAGTACCTGTAATGAAAATTTTCCCCTGCATTTTGCACAAGGGTCCTGCACTTTCACTTTGCCCTGGGCCTGCCAATTATGTAGCTGGCCCTGGACAACTTGTGGCCATCACAATCAACAGCTGGAGATGGTGGATCTGACACCGCTGTGTCCCCTGCTGGGTGTGCGGTGTTCAGACTGCCTTTTCTTGCACCCCACCCACCACAGCCTTTTACCACATAATCTCCCCAGGTGTCTGCACAATTCAAGAGGAAGATAATAAAAACAAATAAACATCCATTGCTGTCCAGTCGTTTCCAACTCATAGTGACCCTATAGAACAGAACAGAACTGCCCCATAGGGTTTCCAAGCAGTGGCTGATGGATTCGAACTGCCAACCTTTTGGTTAGCAGACGAGCTCTTAACCACTGCGCCACCAAGGAGATAATGGATCTCCTGATAACCCGGCATGTGGGTGCTGAAGTGATGAACTGGGAATGTTAGCAGTCTTGATCCTATTTCTCGACTTGTTCATCTGAGTAACACATGTAAATCTCTCTTGCAGCACCTGATGCCTGATATGAAGCTGGTAAATGTTGGTTTCCCTTGCCTTGCCTCTGAGTGTCTTTGTGGTTGCAACTCTGCCTCATGGCCTTCGTGTTTTGTTTTTAATTTTTTTTATTGTGTTAAATTACATCTAACATTTGCCATTTTAAATGCACAATTCAGTAACATTAATTACATTCACTATGTTGTGCACCCATCATCACCAGTATCCAGTTCCAAAGAGCTTTCATTACCCCAAACAGAAACTCAGCACTCCTTAAGCAATAAACCCTCATTCCCTCTTCCTCCCAGCTCCTGGTAACCACTAATCAACTTTGGTCTCCATGCATTTGCCTATTCTAGATATTTCATTTAAGTGGAGTCGTATGATATTTGTCCGTCTGTGGTGTAGTGGTTAAGAGTTTGGCTGCTAATCAAAAAAGTCGGCAGTTTGGAATCCACCAACAGCTCCTTGGAAGCCCTATGGGGTAGTTCTACTCTGTCCTTTGGGGTCACTATGAGTTAGAATCAACTCAACAGCGACAGCTTAATGGGTGTGACTTATTTCACTTAGCATAATGTTTTCAAGCTTTATCCATGTCGCAGCATGTATCAGAGCTTCATGTTTCTTGATGGTTGGGTGGCACAAACATTTTGCACTCGGCTGCTAATCTAAAGATTAGTGGTTCAAACCCACCCAGTGGTGGCGTGGAAGAAAGCCCTGGCAATGTGCTTCTGTGATGATTACAGCCAAGAAATCCCTATAGAGCAACTCTGCTCGGTAACACGTGGGGTTGCCGGGAGTCAGCATCAGCTCCACAGCAATGGGTATGTTTTGGTGTGACTATACCACATTTTGTTTACCTGTTATCTGTTGGTGAACACTTAGGTTGTTTCTACCTTTTGGCTATCATGAATAGTGCTGCAGTGAACGCTGGTATAACCCAGTGCTGTGGGTTATTATCTATTTGAGCCTCTGTTTCTTCATGTTTTTAATTAAAAAAATCTCCAGGACACCCTTGCCACTCTTCAAGACGGAAGGCTGGCTAGCCTGTCCCCTGGAGCCCTTCTGTGGAGCAGGTGCAGTGACCACCAGGAGTGGAGCAGCCTGCATTGCCCGCCCCTTCTTACTTGCTCAGACAAAAAGCAAGCCGGAGAGGCCCCAAGGTGCCCATGCCTGACCTTCACAGGGAAGCCAGCCTGATGGTCCTGTGTACTCTCTGTGCACCCCATTCTTCGTGCTCCCACCTGCGATTTTCAGGGCTCCTGGCGGCAGTGGAGGAACTGAGGTTAGGAAGTGTGAGTAGGAGAAACCCTGTGCCCCGTTTACCTAGGACTGGAATGGCTATAGATGTGCCTGTTGTGGCAGATTTTGCTGAGGAGGGAATTTGCATCTGTTTTGAGTTGGCGTCCCACTTAGAGAGAGAGCAAGGGAAACAAAAACAAAGGCCAGCACATCTGAGAATGATTGCTGCCAAAATTACGTACCAAAGACATCTGCGACGCTGTGATCCATTCGGGAGCGATGTGAAAATGAGCCCCAGCTGAGTCTCCCAGCAAAATGACTCCCCTGGGCTGTGAACCTAGGCGGACAATTTATTCACATTATTTCTGCCCTCAAGTTGTCTGGAGCCTCCAAGTTGGCTAGTTACGACAGCAGATACCCCGGTGTGCATTGCATGCTCAGAACACCCTAACAGTGATGCATTCGTTGCGTGTGCCGGAGAGTGAGGGCACAGCATCTAGGAGCTGGACGAGATTTCGAGGCCATTAGAATGGCTGGCTAAGCTCTGCAGATGCAGGTGTGTGTCCAGCTCAGCACAAAACAAACTGCCATATAGCATCCTGAGTGAATGATGGATGAACAAGGGAATCGAAACCTCATCTGAACTCAGAAATATGCCCTATGTCTTGGTTCTGGAAATTGTTTTCTTGGAAAATACACCCATTTCTGTTGCAATTCTGTTTAAGACTTAATGATATCATGGAGCGATTTTGATTTTTCGAAGATGTTGTCGTCTTTTTAAGTCCTTAATCCATATATGTAAAAGCACCAGATGGATGATTCCGGCTGATCAATGGGAAGATGGAAATATCAAGGTTTCTGGGCAGCCCCGTGTGTTCGGAGGTTAAGGACCACAATCTATTTCTCAGGCCTAGCTATATAGATCATTTCCCTATGGATATACTCTTCCCAATCTTTAAGACTCTGGAAGTATCTATCGACACTTTCAAGAGTCAGAGAGGAGAGCCTCTTCCTCTGCCTCCAACTCTTTCCTCCCCCCCACCCCCCCAATCATGCTGGAGGGTCACTCAGTCTCACTACAGTAGCTGCCTATCCTGGGCCCCATGACAGCTAGGCCACACAAAATAAGCATTGGGAAAGCTTGGGACATCCAGGAGAGCACAGCAGGACAGATGTGAAGGAACCTAAGAGGCTTCCCACAGTGAACCCAGAACCTCACATCAGCATTTCACCTAGATCTGGGTTCATTCATTCATTCATCCATTCCTTCAATGAGTATTTCTCAACTGCATAAATATGTGTGGGTTTTTATATTTTCTATCCTCCCTTCGTGTCCCTCTAAAAACTTGAAGACAATTAGACTAAGTTAATCGAGGGCCACGACTATATCTTTTTTTGCCCATGAAATCTCAGTGCCAAGTAGAGCCCTAGGCACACAGTAGGAATAGGTATTCAGGAAATACCTGTTGAGTGAATGGATGAATGAAATGTTTCTGAATGTTGGAGAAAAGCATTGCCTAAACATAAACTACCCCATGGTATGCTGTTACCATAGGGTCTTGTTTAAGGCTTTGGGCATCAATGGAGTGTGTTTTCAGTAATGTGTGGGTAATGGTAACTATCTTCCAACAAACAGTACTGGTGACCTAGATGTCTGTGGCATTTGGATATTTAAGTACAAAGTTCCTCGCATAGTTATTTTGGGAATCCCCAGTGGCTATGGCTTGGAGATACCCCTGGAGTCACCCAGACATGCATCTTTAGCTGAGTTGACACAGGGACCCATCAGTACAAGCCCAGGGGGTCTGACTTTGTAGTGTATTGAGAAGGAAATTAAAATTCCAGATTAAAAATTCCAGTAATTGCCTCTACTTGTTTTCTTATTTGGAGAAATGCTGGCATTTACATTACCCTGTTATCCGTCCTTTAGCCTTGCCTGATACAATCATTTTGGTGAGTTTTAATACAATCATTAAAATTTCTAATTCCCAAATAAGAGTAAATTTAAAGTAAGTTCCGTCATCAGGCACTTCCTCGCTTGGGCAGCCTGTTCACTGAATCACACTAGGAAGGAATATTCTATAGTAATAAACACACTGACTCTTACAAGTCATACCTTCACAGAATTTCTTCTCATATGGAATTCCATCTTTTGGATCAACACCCTTTAAAAGAGAGATGATGAAATTAACTGTTTGTTTTTTATATTCATGAGACACATACAATGAATTTTTCCCAAATGGCTTTAAAAGGGTAAAGGCTAATCAGTAGGTAAACACTTGAAAGTCTTGTGAATCCCTAATTCAACATAGTAACACTCCATGCTAGTGAGGTGGACTTGAAAGGAACTGGAGGAGGAATAAGGAGAGATCCAGAAACTAGGCTGTGTCTTTCAGAGGGTGCAGGGCAGGGCTGGGGTGCTGGGAGAGATGCCCAGGTTGGAACTCTCACTCGTGGGAGCACTGAGGACCATGACATAAGGTCCTGACGTCTCCAGTATGTAAGGATTGATGTTTTAGAGCAGTAGTTCGCTACCCAGGGGTGATTTTGCCTTCCACACCCAGTCCAGGGACATTGGCAATGTCTGGAGACATTTTGGTTGTCACGACTGGGAGGAAGGGGTGCTAGTGGCATCTAGTGGGTAGATACCAGAGATGGTGCTAAACATCCTAAATTTACAAGAAACCTCCCCACCTACAGTGACAAATATCTGACTCAAAATGTCAGTGGTGCTGAGTTTCAGAAGCCTGGAAATGATGTTGGGCTTGTGAGCGAGACTAAGTTACTCCAGTTGAGGGAACTTCTTACTACCTAAAGCTAAGGCCATTCATTAGCTGAGTAAGACAGCTCCCTGGAGTCTGGACAGAGTTAAGGGAAAGCTTGAAAATCTTGTTTTTGTTGTTAAATTGTAGTCTGGAGAGCACTGAGGTGTTGTTAATGATAATAATAGGTATTAATAATATAATAGCACATAAATACTTATTAATAAATATAAGGAAACTAGGGTCACTATGAGTCGGAATCGACTCGATGGCACTGGGTTTTAATAGTAATAATAAGATAATAATAATAATAGATATTAATAGTACTCTAAGACAAAGTGCTTGACAGAGTCAAGTTGGAAACACTGCATTCACTCTCCTGGTCTTGGGGGCTCCCAAAGCAAAACAGGAGAAAAACAAACCCATTGCCGTTGAGTCAATTCCGACTCATAGCGACCCTATAGGGCAGAGGAGAACTGCCCCACAGGGTTTCCAAGGAGTGGCTGGTGGATTCGAACTGCCGGTTTTTGGTTAGCAGCCATAGCTCTTACTGCACCACCATGGCTCCATTTTCTTCACAAAGACCTCTCAAATCACATAAGCTTAAGACTCCACAAAACTTGGCTCTATCACTTTTGCTGTCCACAGGTAAGTGTTTGGTAGGCTTTTCTCCTTCCTTCCTTTTCTCTACCTGGATGCTGCAAATCTGCTATTCATAGGGAACTTGGCACCAGGAGTAGAGCCTTGTGGTGCAAGTTAGTAGGATGGGTACAGGGTGATTTTCTCTCTGCCTGTCTAGGCTTATGAAATAGAAAAATGGCTGCAATAAGATGGTGACAGCAGGTGGTTTGCTCCAACAGTTGTTTGCCTTGCGGTAAAAGTTTGCTAACACCACTCCTCAATTTATTTCACTCCGTTCAAAACAGAATAAAGGAATTAGACATGGGTGACCTTAAGCAAGGTTTAAAGGGGCATCAAACTCTCATGACATCATTGATACTCTTCATGTGTACTCGCTTGAAAACAGCAGAAAAGAGCTGCTTGAGGCTGACATTTTCTTCCTTAGGTCTGACTAAAGGCAATAGGCAATGGGCTTTCGGAGAGAGTGGAAGAGAACAGGCTTACATCTGAATTTAGTTGCTTACCCAAATGCCATTACAGTTTGAGTCCTGATGTACATCCCAGTTGTCTGACCTAAGAAGAAAACATTGACATTGGTCTTTGGCACCTATTTGTTACTCAATGAATGTTAGTTTCATAAGTAAATGAATGAATGAATGAATCCATGAATAAATGGGTGCTACATGAAGTGTCACTGAGAGCCAATGGCGTCCTTTCACTGTGCATCATGGCATACAGAAGCCTTCACTTACCCTCTATGATATCAATCTTGGTTTTGGATATTTGCTGGGAACCCTGGACCAAATCCAGTCTTCTCCACGATCGACTACTTTCATGAACTGTATTGTTGTGGAATAGTGCTGATGAACATAACAAACAATCTGCAGTCTATTTTATTTAAATAGATGAAGCTGTTAAATCTGTGCTTCTAAAATACCTGAACATCTGGTTAATTTAACGCTTTGGCACTGTAGTCACAGCCTAGGTGAAGGTTGGCATATCCACTTTTTGAAGCCAGAGATGTGACTGGCTGAACACCAGCCAGGATTAAAATGTGACATGCTCTCCCTTCACGGAGCCATCTCCTCATTCCGGGTGGGGGAGGCCACTATTTCTGGGCCCAGTCCTGCATGTAGAACTAGTGCATGAGGCTGGATAAATGTCCGCCATAATCTGTTTGCCTTGCTTGTTTCACCCACTAGACTATGCCTCACAGAGGAGGCATGGCTCTGTGTTGGGTAGCACCCAAAGTGATGCAGATGGTCTGACCAATAGGCTGTACGTGATGAGCATTTCCTGGACAAGTGAATGGATGAATGCGGCTCTTTTTTCACTGCGCTTTACTTCATTCGAGACATACAGGTTCCCTCTCTCTGTAAATGGGAATACTTTCACCTGGAGGAAGAAATTATACCTCCTGTCATCTTTTTAGAAGATATTTTCAAATTCAGAGAGCCGGCGGATTAAGTTACCTTCTGCCCGGGTACGCCGTCTTGTCGCGGTCGTTGCAATCTCTCCCTCGCCAGTGGTAGCCCCGCAGTGACTGAAAGTGAAGACATACACGGGGGAGCTCAGGTCAGCTTTAATGTATCCACAATGAAGGGTCATCACAGCTGCCAGCATGTTATTGACATCGGTGGTTTTTAATTGAAATACAGTCAAGGAACACTAAAGATCACTAAGAAAATGAAGATTAATATGGTAGGGCAGGCTGTCTGAGGGGAAATGTAGCATAATGCCAGGGCCTAATAACAGGAGGTAGTGTGTGTGTATATTTGCATGTGTGTGTGTATTTGTGTGAGGTTGGGCGTGTGCCTGTATGTGGGTGCATGTGTGTAAATGTGCACGTGTGGACATGTGTACCCACATGCACATATACACGTGTTGCACACATGAACGCATGTGCGCACAGCTGTTTGTGTGCATATGTGTGTGTCTATGTGCACCTCCACAGACAACAGGACTACCAGCTCCCTGAAATTCCACCATTACTTGTCAATCCTGTCAGGCTCCGAAACAATTGGCTTATTTGGTCAAATGATTAATCATTTTATTGGCTGATTTATAAATCCCCAGTCAAAGTGGTCAAGTATATGAATTTACAGTATCTGTTTGAGCTGACTGATTTGAAAGAAGCAAGAATCAAGATAGTCAAACAATGTTTTCAGTTCCTCCATTTGCAAGTAGAATATGTGAGAGAACTCAAACTTTTCGGATTTTGTGACATGTTACTTGCATCGATGGAGAACACACTGACATTCTAATTGCTCTAAATCACACAGATGAACACACTTTTAAAAAGTCAGTTAAAGTAGGTTTAAGAATTCCCAAAATAATTCATAAGATCCTTCAAGATAACTGTAGTCCCCATGGAGAATCCCAGCTGGGAATGGTGTCAGGAAATAAAACAGTCCTGAGATTCTCCTTGATGGTCCCTGTATTACTAAAATGCCAGAAAGTCCTTAAATATCATAAAATGGTGTATTGTTCATACACCATTGTTAATACAGTCAAATGAAATTCAATCTTATTAAAGGAAATAAATTTGTAGGAAGCTAGGCAATATTTAGTGAACAACTGTTTATTTTTAACAATACTTACTGAGAAAACACTGTATTTGTCTGAGTCTGCATCTTTGAATGGCACAGAATTTTTTAGAGCTCTAAAAAAAAGATAGTAAGCAAAACACTTGGTGAGCTAAGAAAAAGAAAGAAAAAAAGAAACCATGTCTGTGAAAACCAATGGATACATTTTCAGAAACAGCTGTTTTGAGTTGATGTGACAGAGGCCCATTCTAAAGTGAAATAAAGGGTCTGCTTGGTTTGTAAGAGCTGCAGCCAAGCCTTGCCAATCCCTGCTCTTCATCCTGGGGAGCTGTTTTCCCTCTGACTTGGTCCATATGGGGAGGTGACATAATTGTATTGAAGTTTTAGAGGCCACGGAATATTGAAGTTGGGATCCCCAGGAAATCAGGAGACTGTATGTTTTGTTCAGTCAATGAACTCATACTGCAAGTTGAAATTTGAACAGCTTTATACACTCTGTTATGGAAATCTTTTCTTAAAATTTTACTATTTTGAAGCACATATTCTGAAAATTATGACAAATGGGGAAAAGATTGAAGTTGTCAAGGATTTAATTTTACTTGGATCCACAATCAACACCCATGGAAGCAGCAGTCAAAAAATCAAATGATGTATTGCATTGGGCAAATCTGTTGCAAAAGACCTCTTTCAAGGGTTGAAAAGCAAAGATGTCACTTTGAGGGCTAAAGTGCACCTGACCTAAGTCATGGTATTTTCAATCGCCTCAAGTGCCTGCGAAAGCTGCCCAATGAGCAAGGAAGACCAAAGAAGAATTGATGCCTTTGAATTATGGTGTTGGCAAAGAGTACTGAATATACCACGGACTGCCAGAAGAACAAACAAATTTGTCTTGGAAGAAGTACTGTCAGAACGCTCTTTAGAAGTGAGGATGGCGAGGCTTTGTCTCATGTGCTTTGAGCATGTTATCAGGAGGAACCAGTCTCTTGTGAAGGACATCATGCTTAGTAAAGTAGAGGGTCAGTGAAGAAAAGGAAGACCTTCTATGAGATGGATTGAATCCGGTGGATGCAACAATGGACTCAAACATAACAACAGTTGCGAGGATGGCGCAGGACTGGACAGTGTTTCGTTCTGTATTGCATAGGGTTGCTATGAGTTGGAACTCACTCAATAGCACCTAACAACAACATTTCTGAGAATCTTGACTTGTCATTAGCTAGCAATCTTCACACCTATTCATGAGCCTGGGAATCCAAGGATCCTGATGTGATGACCAAGCAAATTCTCATCTATGATTGTTAATTTTATGCCATCAACTTGGCTAGGCTACGGTTCCCAGTTTTTTGACTAAACACTAGTCTAGTTGCTGTCATGGAGTAGTTATATGTGATTAAATCAAACGGCCTTGGGAAGTGCAGTTTGCTTTTTGTAATGTAATTACCTTATATCTACCTAATGTAATTCAATCTTCCATAATGTAATCTAGTATAATATAATCATCATCCATAATGTAATCTAATATAATGTAATATAATCATCTTCCATAGTGCAATGTAATGTAATCAATCACTTGAGCTCGTATCAGTGTAGGGTGTATCCTAAACCTAAATTGCTTCTGAGTCCAAAATAGACACAGGCATACACACACACATTTTACTAAATGGTCTTTTAAATCAAGAGCTTCTCCACAGTTCTGAGTGCCTTAGGCAAATGAGTATAGCCAGAGCCAGTGTGGAGCCTAACGGGCAGCAAGGAGCCCACCTTAGGAACATGGGATGGTGGACATACCAAAAGTCCAGGTTATAGACCTCTTTGGAAAAACACTAAAGGGGACTGACTGTGCAAGTTATATTAGCTTCCTATGGTAGTCTCCTATATTCTGTTCTGTAATTTGGGGGCTGCAAACTTTGCAAAACACACTTACTAGATTCCAGCCAGAATTCTCATTGGAAGCAAGGATGGCAAGCCTTTGTCTCTCACACACTTTGGACATGTTATCAGGAGGGACCAGTCCCTGGAGAAGGACATCATGCTTGGTAAAGTAGAGGATCAGTGAAAAACAGGAAGATCCTCAATGAGATGGATTGACACAGTGGCTGCAACAATGGGCTCAAGCATAGCAACAGTTGTGAGGGTGGTGCGGGACCGGGCAGTGTTTCTTTGTGTTGTACATAGATAGGTTTGTCATGAGTTGGAACTGACTTGATAGCACCTAACAACAACGATAGATTCCAAAGGACAAGATATCATTTAACAGAAATTGTGATGTTAAAGGTCCCTGGGTGGTACAGTTTTTGCTTGACTATAACCTAAACATTGGTGATTGGAACCCACACAATGGCACCATGGAAGATAGGCCTGGAGATCACCTTGCATAAAGATTACACCCAAGAAAACGTTATGGAGTGGTTCTACCCTGTAACACAGGGAGTCACCATAAGTCAGAATTGACTTGATGTCAATGGATTCTTTTTTTTTTTTTTTTTAATTTGCATGACTTTTAAGAGAAGTTTTTGGAAAAGAGTTTGAAGATGCCATGTCCCATGAGAGTAGGCAGTGTTCTCTGATGTATGTATTTGACCTCTTGGTCAACTAGTTTATTTTTCTGGCTGAGAAAAGGAAGATGGGGTGGGGGAAGGGAAGAACAGGGAGAGAGATGGCATGGACTGAAACAGTCATATTTTCAGTCTAGGATAATGGTGCTGGGAGAAAGTCTCATTTTAGTATGTCAAAGCTATCCCCACCCACCTTTGCAATCTTGGGACTAAGAGTTTGTCCTTGAAGGAACAAAAATTATCTCTAAAACTTGACAGTTATTTCATTGAATTAAACTTCTTCCACTTATTTTAAAGGCTGAAACCAACTGACCGAAGCCATAAATTCTAGACATGAGAGGGAAGATTGATCATCCAAAGTAGCATAAATTACAACTTTATGAAGTCCACTATCCCTTACTCACCGCCCCCAAATCCAAACAGCTCTGAAAACCAAGAGTTTTTCTTCCCCCTAGTTTTGCAGAAAATTAAATTGGTGGCAATACTTGACCGGAGCTGATGTAGGGCAATTTGTAAGCTATATCCTGCTTCTTGTGAAAATCTACACATTTCACTCCTGAAATATAAATGTGTTTGATTGGGAGGTGCTGGGCCCAAGCCCTGCTGGAAGTGTTAGGTGGGTTATGGCATACACATTTATGTTATCTTCCGAAGATCCGAAAAATTCTGAATTCCAAATCACATTTGGCTCCAGTGTTTCGGATAAATCATTGTTGACTTTTACTAAAATTACTTCTGCAGAATTGTGTCTGATACCTTGTATAGCCTTAGCAGCGTTTGATTTTATGCTGAAATATTCATTCATCTATTCATTTATTCTCCAGGCATTTTCAGAGTGTCTGCTCTCTGCCAAGCATCATGTTAGATACTAGGGAAGAAGATAGGATACCTTCCTTGGGCTTGAGGAGTTTAATAATGAGTGGGAAAAATGATGCATCAACAGATAACCACAGTACCATGGGTTGTGCACCAAAAGGGAAAATATTTCTATGTCTGTATGGGGGGAGTTGAACTTAAAATGAAATCTAAAGGATGAGAAAGAATTTTCAAGACAAAGAATTGGGTGAAGGGCATCCTAAAGCCAAAACAAACAAACCTGTTACTGTTGAGTAGATACCGACTCACAGTGACCCTATAGGGCAGAGTAGGGAATCCTACTAGGAAAGAAAAGTCCGTAGGAATCCCCATAACATAGGCCTGGGTTATGAAATTATACTCTCTGGGTTTGAATTCCAAGTTGGCTATCTACTAGCTCTGTGACCTAAGGAAAATAATTTTATCTTTCTGTGCCTCAGTTTTCTCATTTGAAAAATGGGGTCAATATCAGTACGTACTTCCTAGGGCTGTTGGAAAGACTAAATGAATTCATACATGTAAAGTATGAAGAGCTGTGCCAAGCATAAAAAAAAAAAATATAGAGTACTAAAAAATAAACATTAGCTTTTATTGTTATCGGAGTCCCTGGGCGGTGCAAATGTTTAAGGTTCTTGGCTACCAACTGAAAGGTTGGTGGTTCAAGTTCGCCCGGAGGTATCTCAGAACAAAAGTCTGGTGATCTACTTCCAAAAAATCAGCCATCGAGAACCTTATGGAACCCATTTCTACTTTAACACACATGGGACTGCCATGAGTCAGACTTGACTTGGTGGCAGCTGGTTATTATTGTTATTATGTGCAGTGAGAACAATTATCCCAAGTGTGGTTCCTAGAACTGGGTGACAGGAGTCAGGTATCTACTTTGATCACATTTTCAGATGTTAGTTTCTGGATACATCCAAAATTTATTCTATGGACCCTCTTTAGACTTTCAAATCTCCAGCTCACAACATTCTATGTGATTATCATGCAGGCTGTTGCAACTAATCAACATTTCACTGCCACCTCTGTATTACTGACTGTTGCCAGATGTCAGGCGAGGAGGCTTGATCCAGTGAGTAATTGTAATTGAAGCTAAGTGTTATTAATTACACAATATTGAGCTGTTCACGTTCAATTCCCCTGAAATTATTTCATAAAACTGGGGCATTACAATAAAAGAAAACTAGATGAGGATAAAGCGTCCATGTAGCTCTGCCTCACATTGGAGGCCCGGGCAGCACTTGAGGGCTGGGAACAGGCTTGTTGCTTTTGCACATGGATGTGTTTAAACCTCTCTGTAAGAGGCTACGAGAACAGAGAACACCATGGAAGGATAGACCCCAATGTGATGACATGGCTCACCTTGGTGGTGGCATGGACAACATGAGTGGAGGGAGGAAGGCATGGGGAAGGAAGGCAGGCAAAAAAGGAGAAAATAATGGTGAAGTAAAAGCACAAATAACATGTGATAGTTTGACAGTCTGCCACCACTGTCTGTGTGTCAGTGTGTCAGGCTGATAGTTTGAGTGTTGCTATGGTGCCAGAAGCTACGCCACTGGTATTTCAGATACCAGTAGGGTCATCTATGGTGGACACGTTTCAGGGGGGCATCCAGACTACGTCTAGGAAGAAAAGCCTGGTGATCTTCTGAAAATTTGCCAATGAAAACCATGTGGGTCACAACAGAATATTGTCTGATATAGTGCTAGAAGATGAGTCTCCTAGATTAGAACCCCATCCCAAGGCACTCAAAATACACAGTGGCCTCAACAATGGACTCGAGTATGCCAACAACTGTAATGATTGTGCAGGACTGGGCAATGTTTCATTCAGTTATACATGGAGTTGCCATGAGTCAGAGCTGAATTGATGGCAACTAACAACAACATGAGAGTCTGTATGTGTTTATGTGAAATAATATCTGTATGGGTTTTTGTATGTAGAAATTAAATAAAAAGAACAGCTTATTAAAAGAGTGGACCCTTATGATTCACCATTGTTACAATAAAACATACACTGTATAGACACTGTGAATTCTGATCAAAACCAAACCAAACCCAACAAAAAAAAAAGCTCGATTGCTCTATTGTAGTAGCCTGGTATCTTATACTTTCTTTTTTCCTACTTATGGAGTGTCTTTTCTTCACCAAGTTCTTACTAATGCTAAGCACTGTGGTAGGTGCCAGGGATAAAACACTCACTAAGGAGTGGTGTCCCTTCTCTCCAGGAGCTCAGTGGGAGACAGACAGGGCACAGCGATTGCCGAATGGGGTGATGAGGAGCAGGAGCAGGTGATCTGGAAGGACGGAGGAGGCCTAGCCAAGCACCTGAAGTTAGTCTGGGACACTTCCCAGGAGTGGGGACACCTCAAATGAATTTTGATGGTGTTAAACCAAATGAGATGGGTGGCAGGGAGAGGGACAGAAGAGAAGGCATTCCTCATAGAGGACATTTTATCATAAGATTATGTAATAAAAACCCAGGGTCTTGTCTCTACCACTGGCTGGCTGTGTGCTATCGGGTCAGGCATCTAATGTGCTAGTACCTACTTGCTCATCTCAAAAGTGGAACTAAGGGTTGAGGGGCGGTCAGTGTAGTGGCTATGAGCCTGGCCTTTGGAACTGGTGGCCAGGTTCAAATGCCGAATTTACCCATTATTTCCTCTGTGTCCTTGGGAAAATTACATTACCTCTTTAGAAAGGGGATAATAATGGTGCCTGTCTTATAAGGTTGTAAAGCTAAAGCAATTAAATAATAATAATAAAAAAAAGTTCTAATTATCATTTTTGTTACTGAGTCACAGGTTGTTTTGAAGAATAGATGAGACCGCATTTGAACGTGCTTTATAAATCATGAAGCACTGAAAATGTGATCTGACACAAATTATACTCAAAGCACAATGATTTTTAGAAAGAAGAACAACACACTGCTGCTGCTTTTTTGTGAAAGACTAATTTCCATTTTAAATTGGGCCAGGAAAATTACTGGCCACAGGTGCTCTTGAATTCAATTTTTCAAAAGTGGTTAGTTGGAGGGTTGTGACTTGGGGTCTTTTGGTTTTTTTGGCCCATGACTGACACAGCAAATGCAATGATGCTTCCAGCAAAAAGGTGAAGGGTGGCCACTGTGCCTTCACAGGGGACAGGGTCTCAATTCAGTGGGAGCTAGGCATGACAGAATAGGGGCTGGAGAGCTGGCTGCACTTCAGCCTCCCAGCACCTTCTTCCTGTGTGATGTTTCCACTCCACTCCCCAAGTCCTGATGTACTTTGGTGCCCATCTCCACTCATAAAAAAGGGGCGTTGCTTCTGGAACCCAGGCTAGCACTTCGCGTAGTTGGCTTGCAGGGCCTGATGCAAGCAAATGAACCAGGAAAAGCTTTATTACTGCCCATACAGGCTCTGAATGTGTGTCAGAATCATAGCCTCCTCCTTCTCCCCACAGATATTTGCCAAACAGACTAGAGAAGCTCAATGGATTCAAGCTCCCATGACGCTCATGAGATGAAGGACTGTGTAACTTGGGGAAGGCATCTCTCAGTCCAGATGTGCAGCCTGATTCCCACCTCTGAGCTTTCTCCTGTCTAACCCCCACCATGAGAGTCAGGCTGGACTAGAGTGGGCTGAAGTAATAGGAACTGCCTGCGGGAGTGCAAGAGTGGAATACACAGGGCCAGCACAGCTGGTGTGGCCTAAGTGTATGTCTCACAGCTAAAGAGCATTACTTTGAGTCATTGAAGCATCCCCTGTACATGTGGCATCCATTGTTTGGCCTTTGAATGAGAATGTTAATGCTGGAGAGAGTCTAGACAATTAGAAGTCCAGGCTGGAGCCCAACAGCCTAAGAACATTCTGGAAAACATGCTGTTCTTGCACTAGGTCTGGGCTGAGGAATCTACATTTTAAGAACTTCCCAGAAGATTCTAATATGTGGCCAGAATTTAGTCAACATCTTCATTTTAGATATGGAGAAACTGAGGCTCAGAGGCATTAAGTGGCTCAAGTTCTTAAAGACTGCTCGGGAGACAGCATTTCAGAGAGGTCAAAAATATGGATGTTCCCAAAGAACATGTGAAGTCAAAGAGACCTGGGGGTGTATCTTGGGTCCTTGGTGGCATTAGGTAAGTTACTTCTCTAAGAATCAGTTTCTGTCTTTGTGAAATGGAAAAAATAATCCCTACCTCACAGAGTTGTGAGAATTAAATGAGGCAATGAATGGAAAGGTTGGCATCTTGCACATAGTACAGCCTCAATATTTTACCTGGTTGCAGTAGCAACAGCAATCACATTAGTAGTTCAGTGGAAAATATGGACTCCCTGGGTGGTGCAAACAGTTGAGTGCTCAGTTACTAACTGAAAGGTTGGCAGTTCAAATCCACCCAGATATACTTTAGAAGAAAGTCCTGGTGACCTGCTTCAGAAAGATCGGCCATTGGAGCCCCTGTGGAGAGCGGTTCTACTCTGAAACAGATTAGGTCACTGTTAGTCAGAATTGACTAGATGGCAACTAGTTTGTTTTTGTTTTTGTTTTCCAGTGGAAGGTGGAACCGAAGCTATTTTGCCTCTTAATCCCTCTCAGGACACTGTTTCATCTCTCACAGTTTTGAACAGTGATTGTTTTCACATTTAGCAGAGCCACAGGCTCAATATGGAGCTGGAATATGGGATTTTAAACTGAGACAGAAGGGCTGGGAATTCTGGACAGTGTCTCTGTATTGGAAGCTCTGCTCATGTATGCCTGACCAGATATTCCAGGTAATAGGTTGGGCTCTGTGAAAAGATGGTCCCTTCCAGCCTCATGAGTGCCTTGCACCAAAGTTGATCAGAGAGACTGTGCCACGATCAGTTTCTGACCTTGTCTGTATCTTAAATGAAAAGGAAGGGCTGTTTCCAGTTTGGCTCAAAGGAGTGCCCAGAGCCTGCTAAGGGCGTTTCATGGCATTCTACATTCTAGCCTGGGACAGAAATCAAACTTTGAGATTCAAATATATTGGTATTCAATATATTTCCAAAAAGATTTGCTCAGATAATTTGTTTTCTAGTTTCTGTACAAATTATGTTTTGAGCGAGAAACACTTTTTCCTTTAGGAAGATGCCTTTTAAACTTGAAGGTCATGCTAGTCATTAGAAAACAGTAATCACCAAAGATATTATCACATTCTTGACTTAGGAAGGTAGAATAGCATACATACGATTTAATTTCCTGACAAATCTTGGCCAAAAATGGAAGCGAACAAATATCGGAATTACTTTGAGGATATTTCTGGAGAGAAGGGGAGAGAAAAAAGAAAAAAGAGTTGATTAATTCAAAGAATGGTCCCCCAACTTCCAGGGGTCCTTTCTCTTCTGTTGGCACCATAGTCTAGATTTCTGGGCCTTGGGCCTCCAGATTCTGGCCCCATTTTATTTATCTAAATTTACCTCTGGTTCCTGTCTCCATATTCAATATTCATTCCACCTGCCTTTATTCCTGCTGGTTCCTCAGCCTGGAACTTTCCTCCCCCTGCCCCTTCTTCTTCACCCAGGCAGCTATTCCCACCTTCAAGGCCACCCTTGCTCTCCATCTCTTCCCAAATGGGTCTGGTCCACCGTGGTCCATTCTACTTTCAAATGCATCGAAAAGGGTTTGAAAATAAATAATAGTTTCAAGTAAAACAATTCCATCCTATTATGAAGTAAAATGACTAAAGGAAGAGACATATCCAGGACTTGGGAAGAAGGAAGGCTGCTTCCCCAGGGGAAGGGAAAAGATGTTCCAACAAATTCCTCAAGCTTAAGGAGCAAAGGGATTTTAGACAGTGGTTTCCCTAAAACTGTAGATATTTGATAAAAATTTTGGTTTTTTACTTAATGGTGCTTTTAGGAAGATTGTGATTTCCATGATACTTTCCTCAAATAAATGAAAAAGAAGACAACAGGGTAGGAAAAGTTAGGAACCAGCACCTATCAATGGAAGGAAAGATACAATCCATACCTGCCAGCCAAAAGAGTTACTATGAAGTAAATTATAGGTGTTGGCAATGATTTGACCCTGGCAAAGAAGACTCGGCAACCTTTTCAGAATATAAGCAAGGTATTTAAGGATCTTGGTGACTGATGTTTGTTCAGCTTACTAGCATTAGAGGAACAATCCTGAATAGCTCCCACATCTATATTTCAAGGCATGGAGACAGAGGAGGACATCCTCACAGGGCTTACAGTCTACTGGGGGGGGGTCTAGGTGGGCATCTCCAATCTGAGGATATCTGATGATGTCTGCAGTGGTCCAGACACTTGCAAGTCTCTCTGTATCCAGAGGAGGATGCAGGTGATGACCCAGGAGCGAACCAGGACAGATGAAAGAGAAAGATGCTCTGAGGCTTTGTTCCTTGAAGTGCAGCCCATGGACTTGTTAGAAATGCACATTCTCGGGTCTCACCCCAGATTTACTGAATCAAAAACTCTGGAGCCCCTGCTAAGGTTTGAGAGCCATTGTCTATGTCCTAGCCACTCAAAGTGCAACCTATAGACAAGGAGCATGGATGCCTCCTGGGAGCTTGTTAGAAATGCAAAGTCTCAGGCCTCACCCCAGACCTACTAAATCAGAATCTGCATTTTAAAAGATCCCCAGGTTGTTTGGAGAAGCATGGCTCCCGGCAGAGGGAGTGCTCCTGAAGCTGTGGAGGTGTGAGGTGTGTCGTCTTAGGGGACCGCCACTTTGTCCTGGCTGTGGCTAGGGAAACACGGGAACGCAGTGAACCCTGGAAGGAAGGAGCCATTACAACTACACGCACTACATGTTATCCTGAGGATGGTGGGCACCCAGGGTTTCTAACCTCAGCACAATTGACATTTGTTGTTTGATAGCTCTTTGTTGGAAACACTGGTGGCGTAGTGGTTAAGCGCTATGGCTCCTAACCAGGAGGACGGCAGTTCGAATCCACCAGGTGCTCCTTGGAAACTCTATGGGGCAGTTCTACTTTGTCCTATAGGGTCGCTATGAGTTGGAATCAACTTGACAGCAGTGGGTAACTCTTTGTTAGGAGTCTCTGGGTGGTGCAAATGTTTAAGCACTTGACTACTATCTTGGTTATCTAGTGTTGCTATAACGGAAATACCACAAGTTGATGGCTTTAACAAAGAAAAGTTTATTTCCTCATAGTAAAGTAGGCTAAAAGCCCAAATTCAGGGCGCCAGCTCAGGGGAAGGCTTTCTCTCTCTGTCAGCCTTCTCATCAATCTTCCCCTGGATTAGGAGCTTCTCCATGCAGGGAGCCCAGGTCCAAAGGATGTGCTCATCTCCCGGCACTGCTTTCTTGGTGGTATGAGGTTTCTCCTATCTGTTCCCTTCCCTTTCCTCTTTATCTCTTGAGAGATAAGAAGTTGTGCAGGCCACACCCCAGGGAAACTACCTTTACATTGCATCAGGGATGTGAACTGGTAAGGTTATTACATTCTTACCCTAATCCTCTTTAATTTAAAATTATAATCACAAAATGGACAACAACCACACAATACTGGGAATCATGGTCTAACCAAGTTGACACATATTTTTGGGGGACACAATTCAATCCATGACGACTACTATACAAAAGGCTGGTGTTTTGAACTCACTCAGAGGCGCCTTGGAAGAAAGCCCTGACGATCTGCTTCTGAAAGGTCATGGCCTTGAAAACCCTATGGAGTGCAGTTCTGCTAAGCACACACGGGGCCGCCATGAGTCAGAATCGGCTTGACGGCGATTATTTTTTTTTAAGACTTTGTTGTGGGGGCTCCCCCGTGTACTGTCGGATGCTGAGCGGCATCCCTGACGTCTACCCACTAGATGTCTGTAGCACGGAAATGTCTCCATTGCTAAATTTCCCCTGGGGGACAAAATCCGCACTAGTTGAGAATCACTATGGCAAACAGGGTGAATGGTAAAAAGGAGGGGTGTTGAGAAGTTGATTCCAGAGACTTGGTGACTGATTGAGACCTGGGACTCTAGACACCTCATAAAACAAACACCAGCACAAAATTATACCACGCCATTGGTAATAGTTGGAAGTATAGACACATTCTGAGACCTAGAGTCAGAAATCAGGTTGCATTTGAAGGTTTAGGCTACTTTTAAAAAATATTTACTTTAGTCTGAAGGCCTTGGTATAATTAACCTAATAGCAAAGTCAATTTTACCACTGATGATGACCAATACATTAAAAAAAAAAAAAAGATATGGACAGCCTTATAGTTACTATACAAGAGGTCCAACGGAATAAAATTTTATGATTGCACAGCTATTCGCTGTCAAAATTCAGCCTGAAGGCTGCAGCTGTCTTTGATAGTCATTGTGCAGTAACTGGGGCAAGGAGATGGGCAATGGATGATGCAGCTTGCCCAGGGACTCCCTCTCCACTTCCAAACTCCTGTTTAGAGTGAGGTTTCGATGATCTGATCTTCTCACCATGCAATACAGGAGAAGCCATCCTCTTCTAACCATTTCCTTGCAAAAGAGAACAGAAGTGAAGACAGCAACATTGCAGAAGTCTTTCCTTGTCTGTTTGCCAGCCCCTTTCTTTCAATTTGAACTTTGCTAGACAGAGCCAAAATGTGGGCTGTTATTAACTCAGCAATAGATTTAAAATATTGCATCTGGCTACATCTAATCCATCTCATACGAAAGTCTCAAATCTGACTGTCTCTGGGGACAGCAGTCAGGTAGTATCTTCAGTTTGCAATCTATTTACCATCTCTGAGTCTCTTCACACACCGGCATGTTAAATGAATACAGAACAAAAAACAGGACTTGAATAAAGGAAAATGGCGTGAGTGGGCTAAATGGAAGGTTAATGGGGAGGGTAACTGCTCTTCTGTACGCAGCTAACCTGAAGCTGAATTTCTGCATGGTGAAGTACTAACCATATATTAGTATTAAAAACACGCAAACAGTCAGTTGCTGTCATGTCGACTCTGACTCACGGTGACTCCAAGGGTTTCAGAGTAAAACTGCGCTCCATAGAGTTTTCAATGACTAATTTTTTGGGAGCAGATCACCAGGCCTTTCTTCCAAGGTACCTTTGGGTGGACTTAAACCTCCAGCTTTCTGTTAGCAGCTGAGCATGTTAACCGTTTGCACCACTCGGGGACTCTGTGTTAGTATTACATGGATTTAATTGGCCTGGGGTTGGGCCTGAACATGAGCAATTTTTAAAGATTCCCTAGATGACTCTATTGAGCAGGCAGGTTTGAGATTAGGGCTGTCATGTACAGCTGCACAGGCTGTGCACTGAATAATTCCAATATCCACGTAGCCTATGATATGAATGGTGCTCCCTAAAAGTTTAGCACTTAGGAGGCCTGGTTGTAAGCTATTAACAGTGGAAAGGGTGTGAAACTTGGAAATAGCTAGATCTGAATCTGACAGATTTCTCACTGACTAGCTGTGGAAATGGGCAAATAAATTACTTAACCTCAGTGCTCTCTTCTGTAAGATTGAGTTGATACAAAATACTGCATCTTCATTGTAGGAGTTTTTGTGAAAATTAAATAAGATGATGCCATAACTAAGGTACTCTAAACCTGTAGATGCTCAGTGCTCTGCTAAACCAAACCCAAACCCACTGCCGTTGAGTCGATTCCTACTCATAGCGACCCTATGGGACAGAGAAGAACTGCCCCATAGAGTTTCCAAGGAGTGCCTAGTGGATCCGAGCTGCCGACCTTTTGGTTAGCAGCCATAGCACTTAACCACTATGCCACCAGGGTTTCCAGCGCTCTGCTAGACCCATTAAAAGTCTTTGTGAAAAGACTTTTACAGCCTCATTGAAACCCAGCTCTTTTTTTGAACATTTGATTCTCTTTGATGATGTGTAACTTTCTCCAGTCTGGATTCTCCAAGTCTGATAACCTGTATTGAAATAATACACAACCTAGTATGTGCTTCTTGTAGTCTGGGCGGTGTAAACAGATAACATGTTAGTTTGAGTCCACCCAGAGGCACCTCGGAAGAAAGGCCTGGTGATCTACTTCAGAAAAGAAAAGCAGCCATTGAAAACCCTATGGAGCATAGTTCTGCTGAGACACACATGGGGTTGCCATGAGTTGAAGTCCACTTGATGGCAACTGGACAAAAAGTGTGTTTCTTTTTGAGTTCTGGCTGGGTTTGTAGTTCCCTCAGCCATCACAATGAAATTAATTGCAATCAGTATTCTCTGGGTATTTTTCAGTGATACTTATTTGCATTTTCTGATTATTTTTCCCTTGATAGCTTTAATCTGGAAAGTAAATAAATTGGGGGAGTTTTTTTTTTAAAACTTTAAAAAAAAAATTGTACTTTAGATGAAGGTTTACAGAACAAATTAGCTTCTCATTGAAGAGTTAGTACACATACTGTTTTATCACATTGGTTACCAACCCACATGTCGACACTCTCCCTTCTTGACCTTGGGTTCTGTATTACCAGCCTTCCTGTCCCCTTCTGCCTCCAAGTCCTTGACCGTGAGCTGGTGTGCCCCTGTAGTTTCATTTCATTTTATGGGCCTGTCTAATCTTTGGCTGAAGGGTGAACCTCAGAACTGATTCCATTGCTGAGCTTAAAGTTGTCTGGGAGCTATACTCTCAGGGTTTCTCCAGTCTCTGCCAGGCCAGTAAGTTTGGTCTTTTTTTGTGAGTTAGAATTTTGTTCTACATTTTTATCCAGCTCTGTCCGGAACCCTCTATTGTGATCCCTGTCAGAGCAGTTGGTGGTGGTAGCCGGGCACCGTCTAGTTGTACTGGACTCAGTCTGGTGGAGGCTGTGGTAGTTGTGGTCCATCAGTTCTTTGGACTAATCTTTCCCTTGTGTCTTTAGTTTTCTTCATTCTCCCTTGCTCCCAATGGGGTTAGACCAGTGGAGCGTCTTGGATGGCTACTCACAGGCTTTTAAGACCAAATTGAGGGAGATTTTTGAGGAGTTTTTTATTGTTGAATTGTTGGGTAATTTTTTTTGGAGGAGGGTGGGCTTCTCTTAAGGAATTATTGGAACCCTGCCACATGAATTAAGCTTGTAATGCTGGTGACAGAAATAAAAAATTGTAAAATCCTAATTAGCTTTTGAGTTAATGCGAAGGCAGTTCGTGATAGCAAAGTAAACAATGCCCCAAGAATGGGTTTTTAGACCCACGCTGAGGAGAATAAAAGAAGAATTGTGTTGTTTTCCATTTCTACTCAGAGCTCCGAAGGCGGTGGTTAAAGGTTTCAAATGGCATTTCTGTTTCTTGTTCAACGACTTAAGTAGGTTAGCTCAACTGGCTCCTGTTGGCTGTTAATTATTCACTGAATCAGATACTGATTGGCGATGCAGACATTGTGATCGATTGGTCGTTTAGAAATGCCTAGCGTGTTGCCATTCAACTTGTATTGTCTTATAGATCAAAACCTCTATGTCCCCCATGCGTCAGGTCACCAGATAAAATATTGCACTGGACATACGTGTATGAAAAAATTATTCATTGTTTATTTGAAATTCAAATTTAACCGGGCATCTTACATTTTTATTTGCTACATTGAACAACCCTAGCAATGAAAGATTTTTCTCCCCTCTATTTCCATGTTTCTAAAGCACTACTACTGTACACGCATTGCATCAGAATGAGCATGAGCTGGGCCAGCAGACAGAAGCCAGGGACAAGGTTTATGCCCTCTCAGCTCTGCCCAATGCTTCCTGCCTGGCAGATCTTTAGCGTCCATCGAGGATGATGCTGCTCTTTAAAGGTCTACTTTTCTGATTCCTTTTCAAGTGGGGCTGATTTATAGTAGAACCTAAGTAAATACTTGATTCTGTGATCATTTATTTGAAGGAACCCACGTGCCACAGTGGTTAAGTGCTCGGCTACCAGCCTAAAGGCTGGCTGTTTGAACCCACCACTGCTTTGCAGGAGAAAGATAGAGCAGCCTGCTTCTGTAAAGGTTCACAGCTTTGGAAATCCTATGGGACAGTTCTATTCTGTCCTATAGGGTCTCAGTGAGTTGGTGTTGGCTTGACAGCAGTGGGTTTTGTTTGGTTTTAAATATTGTATGTGTTGAATAAAATTATCATTACAGATAGGACAAAGGAGATGAGAAGAAGAATAATGGTGGTTTTGTTTCCTTTTTTAATTTTGCTGAAAATATGTATAACAAAACATACGCAACACAACAATTTCTACATGTACAATTCAGTGACTTTGATTCCGTTCTTCGTGTTGTGCAACCCTTCTTGCTCTCCTCTTCCAAATCTTTCCAATCAATGGTGATGTCTTAACAAACATTTACTGAGCACCTGGTGAGTCCCAGGTATGATACCAGGTGCTTTGCACATGTTCTCTCTATTGATCCTCACATCAGTGCAGTGAGCAAGGCACTATCGTTGTTCCCTTTATACAGAAGAGAAAGCCGAGGCTCGTGGAGGTCGAGCACCTTGCTTCAGGTCACATTTCTAGGAAACGGAGGAGCAAAAGAATGTGGTCTCCTCTAAAATGGTTTCCTGGAGAGCAGTGGTTCTCCACTGGGGGTGATTTCGTTGCATTGGGGCATTTGGCAGCACCAGGAGACAGTTTTGGTTGTTACTACTGGGAACGGAGTGGGTGGTGCTACCGGCATCTAATGGGTAGAGACAAGGGATGCTGCTAAACACCCTACAAATGCACAGAAGAGCCCCTACTTCAAAGAATTATCCAGCCCCAAATGTCGATAGTGCCGAGGTAGAGAAACCCTGCTATAGAGAGAAGGCAGGAGAAAAAGGGGGAGGGAGCTCACATTACTCTTTCAATCCGAATGCAACTAAGGGGTGTTGTAGGCTTCCACTGGGCCTGGCCCTTGGCCTTTGGAGTGTAAGGACAGGGCCAGCAAGAGGTGAGCAGCCCAAGGAAGAGGCTGGCATTCCACCTGCTGATTGCTTACCAGAGTCTGGGATTTCTCGATAATGTGTCTTGCCTTCTTTAGTGTAAATTTCCACGCCACCTGCCAAAACAGAGTTAGACAATATTACAACTTGCATCCCATCTTTTCTTTCTATGTCTATTCTAATATTAGGATTTTAAAAGTCCTTAAGTTTGCAATCGACTCAATGGCAATAGGTTAAGTTTGCAATAAAGACATTTTTTAAATAAATTTGTGATAAAATAACTCACAAGAAGGCAATTCCATGTTAATAACTACCTTTACTAAAGGCTTTACTCTCTGTCAGACGCTGTGCTAAGTGCTTTATAAACATTATTCTATTTAATCTCCACAACAGCCTTGAGGGTATAACCATTTGACAGATGAAAAAATTAAGATGCAGGAAAGCTAAAACACTGGCCCCAAATCATATAGCTAGTGTCTGGCAAAGATGCAATTTGAACTTCTGCCTTTCTAACTGCTATGCTACACAGATCTCCTTAAGCAACTTGTACTTTTGTCTGAAAGTTGTCATCAGCAGGAAACTGTTAACAGCCCCCTTCGGTGTCTCATGCTGCAGCAGCAGGTCATAGACGGAGCTGAGGAACAGTTGATGGCTGCCATTTGTGCTCACACTCCATCTCTCATTCACCACCTCTTCTCCTGGTTAAATGTCCCCTGTTCTCCTTCCACCATTTCTAGAGCATCTAAGTGCATCTGCCAAGTTCTAACACTGCAAGTATAAAAAGTTAGCTAATGATTATCAGTAACTATCGTTATGAAATAGGGGCAGTGGTAGTTCAGTGGTAGAATTCTTGCTTTCCGTGTAGGAGACCTGGGTTCAATTCCTGGCCAGCACATCTTATGTGCAACTACCACCCCTCTGTCAGTGGAGGCTTGCATGTTGCTGTGTTGCGGAACAGGTTTCAGCAGAGCTCCCAGACTAAGAGAGAATAAGAAGAAAGACCTGGCCATCTACTTTCAAAAATCAGCCAGCGAAAACCCTATGGATCATATGGTCTGATTCACAACCAATCATGGGGATGGCACAGGACCAGGCAGCATTTCTTTTCATTGTGCATGGGCTTGCCATGAGACGGGAGCTGACATGACGGCAACTAATAACATCAACAACATAGCTAGGACGCTCCAAGGACCACTGTGTTCGTACGTTTGTAGGAGGGATTGGAGGAAGGTGATCCTAGAGGTGCGCAAACCTTTTTTCCTCCACTCAGTGCACATGTACAGTAAATTCTCATTATTTGATGTTGTTATGTTCTTTATGTATTTGTTGCAAATAATTAATTATATCCAGTAGCTCTTAAAGTAAAACACTAGCCAAGAAAGGTTTAACATTTTCCTGACCTTGGAAAATGGGATACGAAATTTCTTTGGCTTTCCACCTCACAACAATGCTGTCCACTGCAATTTTTTTTATTGATCATCATCTCATGAATCCATAAATTTCTCCACTCTTCCAGAGCTTCATCACACTCTACAGTTACTGCTTTAGCACTTTCCAGAGTGGTCTCATATACAGATTAATGAATTTCCTTTTCCTTTTTCTGGATGTACCGTATTGATTCATTTACGTTGAACTCATGGCCAATAGCACTGTAACTCATGCCTGAATGAAGCTATCTAACATACATATTTTCTCTGTAAGGCATATCACAGCCATCTTGCTCATAGGGTCACTAGACAATACCAGCACTATACTTGAGTACTAGTGAAATCACCAAGAGAAAGTACGAAAATGTGGTCCTAAGTAGGTTGCAAAAAGGACACTTTTTTACTGTGTAAGAGTTGTAACAAGAAGGCAGAGTGTCACCTTGTTCAACCTCAGCAGGAAATGTGCACATCTGGCAACTTAAATTTTTCACCATTCTGTGCATGTCTGCAGATGACCATGAAAGTGTAGTGACTATTGATTTTGGAGTCATAAATACATTTTAGTGAGTAGATGACTTCACAAATATGGAATATGTGAATAACGAGAATCAACTATAACTGCTACCATTCTCATCTGTAAAGAGCTTAACATTTAGTGGGAAAATAAAAAAGGTATACATGTGAGTTTATTAAAATAAAAAATGTGAAGAATATGTCCCCATTAACTCATTGTCATCAAGTTGATTCCAACTCACAGTGGCTCTATAGGACAGAGTAGAACTGCCCCATAGGGTTTCCAAAGAGCAGCTGGTGGATTTGAACTGCCAACCTTTTGATTGGCAGCCAACCGCTCAACCCTGTGCCACCAGGGCTCCATAAAGAATATAGAGAAAAGGAAATCTCTACTGGGAAAAACAGGAGAGAGAAAATAGAAGAGGCTTCGGGAGGAAGAAACTCTTGTGCTGACCTTTGAAAGAATTAAGATTTCAACAGTTAGAAGTGGGTGGAAGGGAAAGAATATCTTAGGCAGAAGGGACATCAGAAGTAAGGGTTTGGAGATGCAACAGTTGGGCAACAATGAAGTGAACAATTCAGACCTTCTGGCTACATGAAGGGAAGCAGAGGAGAGAAGCCTGGGAAAGCAGGTGATGGTTAAAGAGTGGAAGGACTTGAATGTCATCATGATAGAAGTTTGGTCTTTATTCCAAAGGTAGCTGTTGGCTGTGGAGTTTTTGAGCAAGAGTGTGTTACGTTTGGTAACGAAAGTTACGAAAATTAAAACTGAAAAAAGACCAAACGCCGCACTCTCCCATAGTTACTAATTCAACATGCACTCATAACAATATAAAAAAGAGAATAAAGTCCTGCTCTTTTTTTTTTTTGTTTTGTTTTCCACAGAAGAAAATGGATGTAAGGACTCAAAGACATTTGAAAAAGTTAATTTGTTTGTCTTAATAACAAATGCAGGGGGAAAATTTCAAGCAATGTAAAAAATGAAGATAATTCCCTTCCTGGTAATCTTTTCATTGCTGGCAATTTTATGTCAAGTCTGTTTCTAAAGCATGAGGATGACTTTTCCATCTTCTTAAAAATTAAAACTTCAGAATGGAGAGTGCTATTCTAACGAGTGGTTGGAGAAGAAGTTTGGAAACGGATTGTGAGCTGGATATAAAGCTCTCTGGTTGGAAGCCAAAACAGTGCTTACGACTCAGCTAAAGCAATCATTTGAAGGCCTAAGCAGATTCTCTATGAGCAGTGAAGGGCTTGGTTCTGGAAGCATTCATTTGATCCTGCAATTTGTTACGGTCAAATCTTTTCAAATTCGTATTACTTTCTCCCTTGGGTTGTCATGTTTCTTTATTCCAGCTTCAAATCCTATCCAGAGTCTAATTATATAGTATCTTCACAAGAAACCCACCATTACAGGTTCATAGAGATATAAGCCCTCAGCCATGGATATCTATACTGGAATTTTTTTACTTAAGAACTTGGAAAATGGCCCAGGACAGCATGACATGTGCCTTAGCAGTGTGCAAAAGGGGAGAGGGCAACCCTTTCCTTGATCATCAGGATACACAGTAGCATACACCCCTGGCGGCTCGCTAAAACATTTTTGTCTGGAATGGTTTAAGTGTTCATCCAAAGTAGAGCAAGCCTGAAGTCTTCAGATAAGAGGAGATGCTTGGTGACTACTGACTGCTTTCATTCTCCAGGGCAATAGTAGTTCTCAACCCTGGACTCCGAGTAGTTTGGATGATGGAAGATCAAGGGCCAAGCGCTATCATTGCTATCAGTTTCTTGGTCAAAGGTGTGCCCTGGTAGGGATTGTACCCTGTCAAGCATTAGCCAGATGGGAGCTCAAGCAAAAGGGAGATAGTGGCCTAATAACGTTAGGAGTTTGGTTCTGGGTGAAACTTCCATCTTCCATGGAGACCCTTTAAATATTTATTCCTAAATCATGGTCTCCATTGTTATTCCCCATTTAAAGTGAACTGGGACTTGAGAGTGTTTAGAGGTTTAAATCCTGGCTTTTTCAGGATTGTGGCCTTCAACCAGTTACTTAAGCACCTTGAGCCTCAGATTCCCTGTCTGTAAAATGGGGATGATAATAGCATGGTGTGAGAATTGAACAAGATAGTACTTATAGAGTTCTTAGAAGACTGCCTAACATATAGTAAGCTTGAGATTAGTGTTAACTATAATCACTATGGTTATTTCAGGCTATGTTACCAATACACAGTTAGAAAGATTACAATAATTTTAACATCAGCTTATACAAATGTATGCGATTTTTCAATGATCCTGAAACTCACTTTGAGAAGAAAGTATTATTTTTACCACTTTACAAATGAGAAAACTGAGGCACAGAGAAGTGGCATAATTTAATCAGGCGGGTCTGCTTGCAGAACAAAGACTGGTTCTCAAGTCTCTGGACTACAGCATGTTTCCCACCATTGCCCCATTGCTTTCTAAGAATGACTGAAATTTTAATACAACCAAGAAAATATGACCTATGAGGTTTCACCAAGGCTTAGGGAATGGCACATGGAACTCAAGTGGAATGTGGGTGGTTTAATGCAAAAAATTAGATAGGGGAGAAGAATGTCTCTGTATTCAAGAAGCCATGCACTTGTGTGGAGAATTATGTAACCAAGGACACAAACATGATAGCCAGCATATAATTGGTAATGTAAGGAGAAAAAAATAGTCATTCATTTACAGCCATTTCCTTGTGCAATCCTTCTTTCCACTCATTCCTTTCACAAACACTTATTGAATGTCTATGTTGTGTCATGAAGTGTATGTTGGTGAGATGAAAGAGAATGAGACGTGAACTTTCCTATCAAGGGTTTTATAAGCTGGGAGGGAAAACTGACAGCAACATGTGTTTAGAATATGACGTGGAAAATGTTAAGTAGGTGTGTGAGCACAGGGCACTCTCAGAACACTTACTAACATTCAGGAAGGAAACTGAATCAAGGTGTGCGTCGGGGTGGGGGTGGTAGAAAGGGGCCCAGGAAGCTTCCTAGAGGAGGAGGCATCTATATAGATACCTGAAGGACAGGATGAGCAGGAGCTAGAATGCAAAAAGGGGGTGAGTATTGGTAGTAGAAGCTGTGATGTGCCACTCAGGCCTCCCTTCAGGAATTTATCCCCACTGCTGGGGAGACACGGGGCAGCTGTCAGCCCACTGTGGCTGAGTAGAGCTGCCCTGCCCACATTTATACTCACCTTCCTGGAGCCACCCACATTCAATGACTGGTTAATGTTGGGGGATAATGACCTGGCCCACTGTCCTCAACTGGAACAACTCTGAAGGTTCATCACAGACCAACTTCTCCCTCTATCCAATCCTGCTTCCTTTCCTTCCCCCACGGGTGCTGATCCCTTGGGCACGTCACAGTAAATTCTTGCATGCTAATCTCTGACTTGATTTTGCTTCCCAGAGAACACAACCTAGAACAGTCAGTAGAGAGGTTTTCCTGCAGATGGAGCAGCGTGTGCGAAGCCAGCAGAGCCCTGTGTGTTCAGGCACCTGTGAGGGCTTTGGTAGGGCTGGAGCCAACAATGTGGGGGATGGAAATAAACCAGGCTGTGTGGAGAAGTACCAAGGATGAGAACATGAAGAGCCTTGTTTCATGTAAGAACTTTGAACTTCCTCCTTAAAGCAGTAGAATGGGCTCGGAAATTCTTGTCATTGGACATGTTTTAACCTTGGTTGGGTGGACCAGAGCTGAATTCATTGACTAGAGGGATGGAATCCAGCATCGGATGGGACATGTGACTAAGTTACCTTGATTTTTTCTGACTCTAAGAGCCTATGGTTTGATGTTATTTACGACAAGACTGTAGCTGTGATGTATTACTAAAGCAATAAATACAACAGCAACAGAAGCTATCATTTACTTGGTGCAGTGGTTAAGAGCTATGGCTGCTAACCAAAAGGTCAGCAGTTTGAATTCACCAGCTGCTCCTTGGAAACCCTACAGGGCAGTTCTACTTTGTCCTGTAGGGTCACTATGAGTCGGAATCAACTTGAAGACAGTAGTTTGCTTATTTATTTATTTATTTATTTTGTTTACATGGAACTAAGTGCTTTCCAAAATTATTTCATTTAATCCTTGCCACAACCCTATTTATTACATTAGTTACTATTATCTCTATTTTATAGATTAGGTAAACTGAGGCTTAGACTGGACAGATAATTTGTTCAAAGTCACAGAGCCAAAAAGTGGCACAGATAAGATTCAGTTTAGACCTGCTTAGCACAAAACTAATGCTTGTAACCCTGATTGGGAGATGTTAATAGGTGTGCTAGAAAAAAAATTTTTTTTAATTAAAAAATATGGGAAATGATGAACTAAATCCCTCTCTGCAAGAACCACAATGTAGAGTAGCATATTCATGACTTTAGCCATTCTGTGGTAAAGAATACCATTTAGATGGTCATTTCTAAAACATTAGAACGCTTCAGCGACAGTACATGCCATTATGTTGACTGCCATACGGAAACGTATAAACGTAGTGTGCGGAAGATGCTTGGGAGCTCAAAATTTCGCTTGAAGTTTGAAGAGAATTGGTGAATTGGACAAGACATATTCACTAGCTGAGCCGTCTCGGGTTCTACGATGTTAAAGAATTGAATTCTGGTACACTTAGGAGCGAAGGAAGTAAAGAAAAATAGTGTCAGTAGACAAGAGTTTCTAGAGTGAACAATTTTTAGTAATCAAGTTCTCTATCAATTATAGCAGCAGCAGATTTGAAAATTACAGCAAGTGCCTTTTGTTCACTTTACGCTCTTGACAGCAGTGACAGGCTCCCACAAAAGGGAAGGCCCCTGGGAAGTGGAATGATGATTTCAGACGTGTGTTTTTGATTGTCAAAGAGCATGCAGGTATGAGGGGGGGATGGTGAGCGAGTTGAGGTGGGGAGAAGATCACTAATCTATTCCGGATCTTTTCCAGAAGGTTACTGGTAAGGGTTGTTCTTCACAACCACATTTTGTGGTGTAAGTTGATCTAAAAAATGGAGCAAGCTTTGAAAGAGGCCATCTCCAAGGAGTTTACCATCCAATGGGGAAGATAAGAGTATAAATAACTACAGTATAAGGCAGACTACAAGAACCAAAAGAAAGATGCCAACAAAGGGCTATAAAAGCTACTTTTGTGAAGTAGGAAGACAGAGGCGAGATGGTCCACTGTTTATGAGTTTTTATCAAACAATGGCTTGTCTGGCCTTGGAGTAGAATTTGCTGATCTATTATTATGTCTGTGTTTCAATGTATCCTACAATGGCTGTTTTTTTTTTTTTTTTTTTTTTAAGATTTAGCTCTACCAAAGCTCAGTTTAATTTTCAAGTTCTGACATTTTCCAGGTCTGACTGACATTTATGACTTTAAATTAAATGGAAAAAATGAAGTCAGTTGATGTCACTTTCTACTTCCTCCTGGGGGGGAGGAGGAGGGAGGGGAAAGAAAGAAAAGAAATGAAAAAAAGAAGAAAAAAGTCACTATTTTTAAATGCATTTCGTTTTATTACTGAATGTCTTTTTCATACATACTTTGCTATTAGCTAAATTTTATTCTTTCCTCCGCCTCTGCTAAATCTGAATTGTATAGACAGAAATATCAATACATTTAATTATGCTTCCTGGTGCATAGGGGTTTAGAGCTATGGCTGCTAACCAAAAGGTCTGCAGTTCTTCTAATTTACCAGGCACTCCTTGGAAACTCTACGGGGGCAGTTCTACTCTGTCCTATAGGATTGTTATGAGTCAGAATTGACTCAACAGCAACAGGTTTTTTTTTGTTTTTTGATTGTTTCCTTTTTTTTAGGCAACACCTTAAGAAAAAAAAAAGCTTTATTTTAAACAGTGCTATTCCCACTCTGCTCCTTTTCCTGACATTATTATTCATGGATTTTACCACTCTCCCCACCACCCCCATCACTTTTTATTCCCACTCTGCTCCTTTTCCTGACATTATTATTCATGGATTTTACCACTCTCCCCACCACCCCCATCACTATATACCAGCTCCACCATCTTTAATAGAGGTTTTTTATGTGTCAGGTTCTGGAAAAGGGATTGTACATACTTACCTCTAAACTTCATACAAACCCTGTAAGAAAAAAGCTAATAATTCTTAGCCCCATTTTATGGATAAGAAATTCAAGACTCAATACCATCAAGTGAATTGTCCAAGGCTTCACGGTTAATACCTTTGTTTCATTTTGACTGTTTCTTCCTAGTGTCAGGGCATATACAAGAATAGCTCATGGCGTCTAGCACTGAAGAACTTTTGCTATTATGCCGTTTGCCTGAGGTAACACAATTAATCATCCTTTTTGTATTGGTTTCGTATTGCTGCTATAACAAATTGCTACAAATTTAGTGGTCTAAAAACAATACAAATTAATTTTCTTATAGTTCTGAAGGTCAGAAGTCTGAAATGAGTCTTATGGGGCTAAATCAAGGTGTCAGCAGGGCTTGTTCCTTCTGGGGGCTTGAAGGGAGAATCCTTTCCTTGTCTCTTCCAGTTTCTACAGGCCGCACACATCCCTTGGCTGGTGGTCCCATCACTCTGACCTCTGTTTCTACGGTCACGTTTCCTTCTCTTATCTGTCTCTACTGCCTTTTCTTCTAAGGACCCTTCTGATTACATGGGGTCCACCTGAATAATCCAGGATAATCTCCCCAACTAAAGATTCTGAATTTAATCATGCCTGCAAAGTTCCTTTTGCTGTGTAAAGTAAAATATTTACCGGCACTGAGGATTAGGCTACGGATATCTTTGGGAGATTATTATTCTTTCTATCATACTATTCATTCAACAAATATTTATTGAGCACTTAATAGAAACAGTGAACTGTGCTGGGCTCTGGGGATGTCACAGGGAACAGTTCTGTGAGGAATAAAACAGATTATCTGCTCTCATGGGGTTTACACACTAAGAGAAGCAGATATTAAAAATAATTTTATCATTATCTAGCTTATTGTAAAATTGTTTAATTATAACTGTAAGAAGTCCTAGGAAGGATGGAAGGTAATGAAAGGAGAGGAATCTTGGAGGACCTGGCTTAACTTGGGGCATTAGGGAAAAGTTCTTAGAGGAAATGACTTCTGAGCTGAGCTCTGATGTGGGTGCTTAATTTGGTGAGGATGAAGGGCAAGAGAGGATGCTGAGAGACCAGAGATTAAAACTTTAAAATTCAAAGATCTCTTAAAACCTTAGAAATCCATTAGGCTCATTGCCTTTTCTTGAGCTAAAAGAAGAAATAAGCATGCTCTCAGGAGAGAAATAGTTGTCATTGTTTGAACTTCTCAAAAGGAGGCAAGAAATATTTTCAAATCTTGAATATAATTACCTTCCTTGGAATCATTTGATTTCTTCTGCTTACCAGAAGTCAAGGGTAACAATATTTGCATGAGTATTCCTGCCCTTCTGAGAGCCTTGACATCGATGGCAATGGGTTAGTTACTTATGTTAAGTGCTCAGCTGCTAACCAAAAAGTCAGCAGTTCAAACCCACAAGCCACTCTGAGGGAGAAAACGAGACAGTCTGCTTCTGTAAAGATTTACAGCCTTGGAAACCCTATGGGGCAGTTCTACTCTGTCCTTTAGGGTACTTGATGGCAACAGGTTTGGTTTGATTTTTGGTTTAAATAAGTCTTTGAAGTCCCTTGATGGAGCAAATGGTTAACACGCTTGACTGCTAAATGAAAGGTTGGACGTTTAAGTCCATTCAGAGACACCTCAGAAGAAAGGCCTGGAAATCTACTACTGAAAACCCTATGGATACACATGGGGTTGTCATAAGTCAGAGTTGACTCGACAGCAGCTGTTACTTGTATTTCTTTACATAAGCCTTTAAGCATGTCTAAGTAGATAAATTCTTCAAGATCCCAAATACGGGTTTTCAGAAACCTACAGCTAGAGTTTCTGTTCGGGATGATAAAAAAGATCGGGAAATAGTAGTAATGGTTACACAATATTGTGAATGTACTTACCGCCACTGAGTTATACACTCAAAAGTGGGTAAAATGGTAAATTTTATGTTTTATATTTTTGACACAGTTAAAAAAAATAAAGGAAACTGAAAGAAAAAAAAGAAGAGAAAAAAATACAGCTTGGAATCTCTGACAAGATCCTTTGAAATGCTTGGGGGAAGATTTAATGGTAGCCAAGTCCAAGCAAAGTCTTTCAGTGCTTTCCTCAACTCCGTTGGAGCTTAAAACCTTCAAATATTCAGGGAGCAGTTTAATTAGTGCTCTCTGATACGTAAAGCCTTTCAGTTTCTGTGATAATTTCTTGTCTAATGATCTTGGAAGAGTTTTGTGGAGACAAAATACCTAAGGGGGAGATGGAATCTCATTGTTTTAATTTTCACTTATTTATTGATGAGAAAGGGTGAGCATTTCGCATACAGTTTTGGTCCTTTTTTGTAAACCAATTGTTTGTGGCCTTTGCTTGTCTTTTTTTTTTCTTTTGATTTCATAAAAGCCCTTTGAACAGAAAAGAAAATAATTCTTCATGTGGCGTATTACAAAAACGTTTTCCCGGTTTGTCATTTGTCTTTTGATGTTGTTTTTATGGCATACTTTTACTACTCAGATATATTAATATTTCCTTTTTGTGGCTTTTGGATCAAAAATTACAAATAAAATATCTCAAGGTTTTCTTCTTTTATGGTCCCATTCTTTATGTTTCAAACTTCAGTTCCTTTGGGGTTTATACTGCTATAAAGAAGAGAGATGTATCTAGTTAAACTTCTCCCCCAAATGGTTAGTCTTTAGTCTCAACCATTTATCGAATCATCTAACATCTTACCACTGTTTTGAAATGCTATATCCATCAAAAGCAAGAATCTCAAAAGCATTTGCATTGATTTCGAGACACTACACTCTGTTCCATTTTTAAACTGATTTTTTTTTTTTTGCTTCTAGAAGGCTATCCCTCTCATTTAACTCAATGTTCATAATTTTCTCAGATGTTTAAGATAAACTTTAAAAACACTGTCAAGTAAACAACCCCACAACCAACAATTTGCTTGAATTTTGATTTCTCATCTGTAAATTGGGATAATGAAAGATAGCCCTGAAATTGTGTGGGAGGATTTTACATGTTGTATGCCAAGCACTTAGTCCAGCTTCCAGCATGTTGTAACCACTCAAATGATGATTGTCATTGCCTTTTATTTTTTAGCTCCCAGTGTGTACCTATCACACAATAGGAGTTTAGCAAATGTATATTAAGAGAATGAAAGACTGACTGTGTCTCAAAAGCCTGTCAATTTTGCCCAAGACCCATTTGACTTGTGCCATTTCTGGTCCCGGTGACCAAAGATATGGTGATCTACCAGTCACAGCCATGGGTTTAATTAGGCTGGGTAGTTTGGAAAACTTTATTAACTCTTCTAGAAGATTAAGGTGCCAAATAATGTTCCAAAGCTTTAGGTTATTCTTTCTTGGATGTATTTTCTCTTCAGAAATAACATTTGATTTCTAATGACTTGTCAAGTCACAGTTGAAGATCAGCCATTACTTAAGGAGGAAATTTTCTGAACGTGAAGCTCTGATGATTATACAACTGGCTTCTTCCTTGTTTAATGGTTTGTTTTCTTATAGGCTTGTATGTATGAGAAAACACACACGTACTATACCGAGTTAGGGTGGAGGATGAGGCAGAGCAAAAATAAACCGTGGAGGTTGACCAGACAATCCAGTGGGACAGAGAGGCTCAATTATTTCTATTTGGTTTGGGTTCTGAACTATTATGTTGCTAGAATTGTCCATGCAATAACCAAGGAAGGCTTCTGCGTAATAGATGATGGCGACAGAGGAAGTGATTTCATTTCCTTGTCTGACACAGAGATTCTGTTAAACTGAGAACACTTAAATAATTTTTATTTTCTGTGCACCTGCCACAAAAATTGAAAATCATAATTACAGCATTGAGAGGACAAGTGCAGATTTTAGAGATTTGAGCCTTAGAAAAAAGAGATGGATTTAAGAAATTTACCAACACACACACACACCCACACACACACACACCCACATTGAAGAAAATGGATCCCAGGATCAGAGATTACTTTTCCTGAATAAGAATACAGAAGAACAATTATTGGCTACTACAGTGCATTTTGGTTTTAAATAGAGATTCTAGACTTTAATCCTCTTTCCAATTCAAGGATTCAATTTGTTGATTCATTTTTTTTAATTACCATTTATACTGAATACCTACAAGGTTGCAAGAATCAATGCCTACAATGATTCCAAGGAATACGGTAGGCTCTGAGCCTATGTTCTCAGGGTTCTCTGTCAAGTTAGGGGCTCATAGTACAATGACCCTAGACTGTTGCAACAAGGGAAATAACTAAGAGATGTACTTCTGGGGGATAAACATAGTCTTGGTCAGAAAGGAGAAATGGAAAGGACAGAATGGTTGCTCACAATGAGTCTTTAGGAAGATTAGCAGCAGGAAAGGCCCAAGTCTAGATAAATGAACTGAAGCTTAGCTTGAGTCTGTGAAAACGATAAAGAGGGAGATGAGCTGGGAGTATTGATACCAGCAAGTATTGGGCAAGAATGTAGAGAGATAAGGAGCATTATAAAGGCATTGTTGCTGTTAGTTGTCACTGAGTTGATTCTAACCTATGGTGACCGCATGTGACCCCATTACTGTCACTATTTTACAGCTAGAACTGGGTTCAAATTTTAGCCCATTTATTAAACAAGCATTTATTGAGCACTTGTAGTGTGCTAGCCCCTAGGCCAGGCAGTGGGATGCAGAGCTGGGTCAGGTGTAATCCCAGCCTCACAACCTTTCAGTCCTGCAATGAAGAAAACAAATAAACTAATGACCATCATGCAACACGGAAAGTGCAATGATAGCTGTAAGGACATGGCATTATGGGGACAAAGAGGAAGGGAGTTGAGTCCTCATTGGAGGAGAAGCATGGGTGTCAGGGCTAGTTTCTTGGAGGTGGTGACAACTGAGCTGGGTCTTAAAGGATGACGCAGGAGTAGGACATTACCAGCACAAGGGAAAACAGGAGTAGAGCAAGGAGGCAAGAGACAGCAGGATGTGAATGAGAAGCATATGCTCTCTAACTACAGTGAAGAGAATGAGGCAAACGACAAGGCTACGTAGGGAAAGGCTAGTTTATGAAGCTCAGACTTTGTCCTGGAGTTGATGGGTTGCTTTGAAGGGGTTTAGATAGGGAAGGGAATATGGTCAGATTTGCGTTTTAGAAACATTTCCTTGCGGCCTGTATGGAGGGTGGGTTTGAGGGATTCAAGACTGGAGGCAGAGATATCAGTTAGGAAGCTGCTACAAAACCCTAGCCTAGAAATCATGAGCCCTTGAGTTAGGCAGGTAGAATTGGGGATGGTAAGAGGGTACAGACTAGAAAGAACCAGGTAGGTGGGTTAATGGTAGTACCTAAACTGAGACACGGAATATAGAAGGAGAAGTTGGTATGGAGGAAAGAAAACAGTCCTGGTTCTCACATACTATGCTCAAAGCATCTTGGGACCTGATCTGGAAGCTGTACATACTGTCTGAAGCTCTGAGGAATATTTTGAGCTTTATTCGTGAGCCTTAATAACAAGAGCAAGAGCAAATATTTGGTACACTTGCTATGATCAGTCACTATTCAAAGAATTTCACATGTATTAATTTATTCAATACTCACATTAGCCTTTGAGGTAGGCTCTGCTATTGTCCTAATTATACAAAAAAAAAAAAAAAAGAAAGAAACTGAGGTACAGTGAGATTAGGTGATATATCTCAAGTCACTCAGCAAGTATGTGATACAGCCAGCGGTTTTACCCAGGTAATCCGGCATCAGAATCCATGTGCTTAACCACCATGCTATATTGCCTACTGTACTCCCTATAATAACTCAGAGAGAAAGCTTAGAGTGAGAATAACCTTGGCTGGGTGGGTTGTGATGGCTATGAAGCAAAGAACAGCCTCTCAAAGAGACAGAGTAGTACTTCTGGCCAATATGGAGGCTTAGTCAGACACATTATTCCTGTACAGCAAAGACTTGAGAAACTAAGTGAATTAAGAGAAATAAATGACAATCCTGGAACCCTGAGCATCAAATGAAAGGATAATGAACTAGATAAAAAAAAAATAAAGCTACAAGACTGAAAACAGGGACCAGAGGTGTCAATCTGCAAATGACGACAATTTCAAAATAGAAATGTGGAATAAATGGCATAGTTACAGAACTTTCATATGGAGAGGAAATCAAGGAGATATCGAGCTACAACAGACTGTTTTCAACTTAAAAATCCATTGCCATCGAATTGATTCCAACTTATAATTACCCTACAGGATGGAGTAGAACTGCCCTGTAGGGTTTCCAAGGAGCAGCTGGTGGATTCAAATTAAATTTTGGGGTAACCATAAAGAAAACTAATACGCTTTCTCACCAAAATAAAAAGGAAGAAAATCATAAAGACTCAGTAACCACAAAATCAACAGGAACAAAGGAAATGAAAAGAAAATCCATAAACAAAAAGAACTCAGCACAGAAAAGTATGCAGAACAAAGAAATCATCAACACCACAAAAAAGTACAACAAAATGATAGCAGTAAATTTATACCTAACAATAATTACATTGAATGTAAATGGATTAGATGTGCCAGTCAAGAAACTTCAAGTGGTAAAATGGATAAGAGAACACAATCCATGAATATGCTACCTACAAGAGACACATCTTAAACACAAGATAAAAATAAGTTAAAAATCAAAGGATGAAAAAAAATATACCAAGCAAAGGGCAACCAAAAAGAAACAAAACAAAAGCAGGAACTGCAATATCAATCTCTGATAAAATAGACTTTGAGAGACAAGGAAGGGCATTATATAATGATTAAAGGGTCAATCCAACAAGAGGATGTAACCATAATAAATATCTAAGCACCCAATGAAAGACCTCTAAAATACATAAAACAAACTTTAACAGAATTGAAAAGAGAAATAGACAACTCCACAATAAAAGCAGGAGACCTTAACACACCACTTTTGATGAAGGGCAAAAAAACTATAAAGAAACTCAACAAAGATACAGAAGGTCTAAACAACACAATCAACCAGCTTTATCTCGTAAACATACACAGAACACACCAGCCAACAGCAGTAAAGTATACATTCTTTTCTATGATGGTGATGATAACACTTGTACTTATTACGTGCACAGCACTGTTCTAAAACTCTATCTATCTGTCTGCCTACCTACCTATCTATCTATCCATCTATTTATCTATCTATTCATATATTTGTATGTATAAAAACAAAACAAACCAGTTGTTATAGAATTGATTGCAACTCATGGTAACCCATGTGTGTCAGAGTAGAACTTTGCTCCACAGAGCTTTCAATGGCTGATTTTTCAGAAGTAGATTGCCAGGCCTTTCTTCCAAAGTGTTTCTGGGTGGACTCATATGCCAACCCTTCAATTAGCAGCCGAGTGTGTAAACTGTTGCACTATCCAGGGACTCTTATGTATGTATACATACACACATATGTTTACGTTAATTCATTTACTTTTCACAGCAACACAATGAGGTATTATTCCCATTTTATAGATGAAGAGGAAAAAAGTAGATCATCTGGTGATCTACTTCCAAAAATCAGTCAGTGAAAACCCTATGAATCACAACAGAACATTGTCCAAAGCACGATTGATCATGGGGATGGTGCAGGGCTGGGTAGTGTTTTGTTCCGTTTTACATGGGGTAACCATGAGTTGGGGGCCAACTCAACTGCAGCTAATGACAACAATAACATAGATGAAGAAACTAAGGGATAGCAGCTAGGGTCACATAATAATATGTGTATAAATTTTTGCATAAGAAACTAACTTGAGCTATAAACTTTCACCTAAAGCACACACACACACACAAAGAAAGACACTGAGGCCCACAGTGATTAGGTACCCTGTCCAAGGAGGTATAACCAAAAACCAAACCCACTGCCATCGAGTTGATTCTGACTCATAGCAACCCTGCAGGACAGGATAGAATTGCCCCACAGAGTTTCCAAGGAGCACCTGGCAGATTCGAACTGCCGACCTCTTGGTTAGCAGCCATAGCACTTAACCACTACACCACCAGTGTTTCCCCAAGGAGATATAGCTAGTAAGAAATGCAGCCAGGCTTTGAACCCAGGCAGTCTGGCTCCAAGGCCTGTGCTCTTAACCACCATGTTAAATTGTCCCTCAGAGTAAGGAGAGACATTTGATTGTAGCTGGAAGGGAGTAGGGGTTTGGGAGGTTTATTTTTATTTTTTAGAACGGGAGAAACTCAAGCAGATTTATGGGCTTTCTCATTTTCTTCACTGGCTGTAGACAACTTCCGTGCAATTTTGCCCAGTCAGCACGCCGTTATGAGAAAATCCATAAAAAAATTGAACTCCAAATATATGGGTTCTAAAACCTCCAATTCCCTCAGCCCTTCTAAGAAGCCCTATTCCTTGGGGATTAGAGACTAGAAACTCAGTAACAGAGTTTAAATTAATGAATCAATCAGAAAAGGGGCAGAAATCAAAGAAAAGGGTGATGCTAGAGGGTAGATGGAGATATAACAAATTTTCTACGTCTTAGGGGTTACCAGAAGATGAAAAATCAGTAGCAGGAGACGGAACAATACCTCAGGCTTGGGCAAAGCTCCAGGACAACAGTTCTCAACCTTCAGTGCTCATCCAAAGTTTTCCAGAAATGCAGATGTTGGAGTCCCACCCCAGGAGACTAGGTCAGACTCCCTGGGGTTAGGCCCCACGTATATTTCTGAGAACTGCTTCACGTTCTAAAATAAGCTAAACTTTTCGGACTATGGTTCTGGCACATTCTACTGAGACCCGCTCAGTCCTTACGAGGGAGGAAATACAGCAAACTCATGCTCAGAACTGCCCTTCTCCAGCTTGCTTTCATTCAACAAATCTTATGGAGCACATACTATGTGCCAGACACTGTGCCAGTTCCTGGGAATACAATGGTGAACAAGAAAGACTTGGCCCCTGTCCTCAAGTGCTATGAAAGAAATGAGCAAAGTGCTGTGACAGAAAAGGAAAGGAGATCTACTTCAGATAGATTGGTCAGGGGAGATCTGTCTGAGGAGGGGACATTTAAACAGAGACCCAAAGGAGGAGAAGGAGCTGGCCATGCAGAGACCCACAAGATGTTCTTTTAGGCAGAGGGTTCAGGCACAAGATACTGAGGCAAGCAAGGGCTGGAGCGCTGTGAAAACCCTTACTCTACCTTTAAGATCCATGGACTGCTTTGGGAAGGCTTCGTTGACAGGTACTCCCTATATCCCCCAGGTAGAGCTAGACCCCGCTCTGCAGAAGTTCCCGCTACCCTTGCATCCTCTGTTAGAGCACTTGTCCCTTCAGCATTGCTTGTTTGCAAGCCTTTCTCCCCTGCTAGAATGCTTCGTATTGCTATTGCCTGGTGTAGATGCTGGAATACTGTTCTACATAATTCATCGACACAAATATTTGCTGGCTGTAAAAGCAAAACAATGATTCTGAAGAAACTATAGAACTGTAGGCAAATCTCTCGTTCAACTGGGTCTCAGTAGACTTATCTATAAAATAGGGAAATCCTATTGTCCTGCGGAAACCCTGGTAGCGTAGTGGTTAATTGCTACAGCTGCTAACAAAAAGGCCGGCAGTTCGTGTCCACCAGGCGCTCCTTGGAAACTCTATGGGGCAGTTCTACTCTGTCCTACAGGGTTGCTATGAGTTGGAATCAACTCGACGGCAATGGGTTTGGTTTTTTGTTTTTTATTTGTCTTGCAGACTTGTGATGGCTAAAAGAGATAACTTACATAGAGTGCCTGGCAGAGGGATTGGCTCATGGTAAGCACTCAACAAATGTTTGTTGAGGCTTCACTGAGTAAGTGAATGACTATACTATTTAATAGGTATTGAGAAAGTTGGGAGACTTGGGCAGAGTTCTTGGCAGTTAAGCTTTTTGCGGTATTTAATTAAAACTAAAACTAAAGCTGCCTTTACTTTCCTCTGACACTCTAAGATTTGGCTTATCTGAATGTGATCCATAACATGGCTAAACAGAGGTAGCATTGATAATGCAGACGTGAAGAGCTGGAGGTCAGAAGTCTAGGGCCCTGGATTGAGTTCGGGTTCTACTCACTAGTTATGAAACCTGAGTCAAGCCCTTGAGCTTCACTTGCAAAATATGTTTGATAATTATACCTATAAAAAAGGTTTGGCACTGTGAGCTGGATTAGAGTTAGAGACATTGATGTGAACTCATGCTTAGCTTAATATATATTCAGATGATAGATACAAAAGCAATTAAAGATACATGTATATACATGGGCTTGGTATATATACATACTTTACCTAGCTCAGTCTGCTAAGAGGGCCTAGAAACAATGACATTTCAGTAGCAATGAGCACATCCAAAACTCAGACATTGACTTCTAAATACCAATCTCCAATAAAAGGAATCACGTTCCTTGGAGAGAGTAATCCTAGGGCTGGGGCCAAAACCCAAAAAATACAAGATAAGCCTGGAGCATCTCGTAGTACCTGAAAGGGAAGAAGTGCTCAAAAAATTACAAGTATGGGAGCATGTCAAAGGGACACAGGAACCAAGTGAAAAAACTCTAATGGTCAAAGCAAAAACAATCTGAGGAACAAAATAAATAATGTAGTAAGGAGCCCCGGTAGGGCAGTGGTTAGAGCTTGGCTGCTAACCAAAAAATCAGCAGTTCAAATCCACCAGCTGCTCCTTGGAAATCCTAAGGGGCAGTTCTACTCTGTCCTATGGGGTTGCTATGAGTTGGAATTGACTTGATGGCTATGGGTTTGGGTTTTTTTTGGTAATGGATTATAAATCAAAGTATTAAATACATATACACGAGTCTATACTGATATAAATAAATGACTGAATACATAAATAAATGAGAGGAAAAGAGATAAATCTTCCTTACCGAAGAATTTCTAATAATTTAAGTAGATACTCCCCCCTCCAGGAGGTGGAAATTAGCTCCCCGCTAACCTCATCAAGTGTGGGAAGGACTTAGTGACTCACTTCCAAAAGGCAGAGGAAAAGGATAAAACGGTAACTATGTTGGAGAAATCTGGCAGATATTACCTTAACCAGGTTATCAAGTTTAGTATCCTGAGTAATGTCATGTGAATATGACAATAAAAGTCCCCCCCGCCGACACCAATGGTGTGATGAAAAAAGCATTTTGCTTCTATGGTGCTTTCCCAAAACCCACAAACCTAATGTAATCATGAGAAAAACATCAGATAGGCCAAATTTGAGAGACGTTCTGCAAAATACTTGACAGGACTCCTGGAAACTGTCAAAACCATGAAAAACAGGGAAAGACTGAGAATCTGCCATAGACTAAAGGACACTGGGGATACATGACAACTTAACGCAATGTGATACCCCAGATGGGATCCTACCACAGAAAGAGGATATTAGTAGAAAAGCTGGTGAAATCCAAATAAAGTCTGAATTTACTTAACAGTAATGTACTTTAGGGTCTCTATGAATTGAAATCAACTTGATGGCAATGGGTTTGGTCTTTAGAATGTACTCTATGGAGTTTTATATGGAGTCCCTAAGTGGTGCAAATAGTTAACATACTTGGCTGCTAACCAAAAGATTGGAGGTTCGAGTCCACCCAGAGGTGCCATGGAAGAAGGGCCAGACTTCAAAAAAAATCAGCCACTGAAAACTTTATGGAGTACAGTTCTACTCTGACACACATGGGGTAACCATGAGTTGGAGCTGACTTGATGGCAACTGTTTTTTTTCTAATGTACTATACAACAGTACAGCCAGAATGTTCTTTGGAAGCAAAGATGATAAGACTTCATCTCATGTTCTTTAGACATGTTATCAGGAAGGACCAGTCCCTGGAGAAGGACATCATGGTTGGTAAAGTAGAGGGTCAGTGAAAAAGAGGAAGACTCTCAATGGATTGACACAGTTGTTGCAACCAACGGGCTCAAGCATAACAATGATTGTGAGGACGGCACGGGAGCAGGCAGTGTTTCATTCTGTTGTGCACGGGGTCACTATGAATTGGAACCGACTTGACAGCACCTGACAACAACAACAACGTTGACTAGAAGGGTCAAGAGGTTGCCTTTTGGGAGGCTGAACATGCTCTACATCTATGTCTTCAGTAAAGATTACTGATTCACACATGCTTTTTAGGAGTGATTTTTATGCCATGGAAATGAAAAAAGGTGTGATAAACATAATTTAAAAGTATATGCTGAAACCGTAATAATGTTAAGTGGGGAAAGTAGGGTACAAAATTGTGTATATGATATTATCACAACTCTCAAAGATATTAATATCATAAAATTTATTTTAAAAATTCAGGGCAAAAATTACCAACATTAAAACATTGGTTGTGTCTGGCAGTGGAAATTCAGTTGATTTTCGTGAAGACATGTCCCAGGGGAGTTTTGGAAACAAGGACACAGTGGTTAAGGGACCATCCTCTGGGAGCAGAATGTCTGGAGTCTGAATCCCAGTTCTGTTCTTAGTGGAGTGACTTTCGGCAAGTTATGGAACATGTTTAACCCTCAGTTTCCTCAACAGTAAAAATGGGTTCATGATGGTGCCTCCATCATGGGTTTTTTTGGGTGAATATATGTTTTTACATAAGATGAGGTGTAAGCCTCTTAGCCCAGTACCTAGCACGCAGTGAGGGCTCAAAAATGTCAGTTGCTGTTACTAAAAGACACCTGGGAAGCAGAGGTGAGTGAAGCTGCCCTGACTGCCCCTCTTCTCTGGGTCAGCAGTAGAGATGGAGACTGGTGAAGGGATTTGAGGTGAAGCTGAAAACCCAGAACTTCAGCCAGAGGAATTTGAAAGGAGTTGACCAGGGAGCAGTTGTAGGCTTTCCAGCAGCTTGGAATGGCCGGCTGGGGCAGAAGCCGAACATTTCTGGAATGAAGTCCTCCAATTCCTTCCGCAGCAAAAGAGAGTGGTCAAATTAACCCAGAGATGGGAACTGAAGAGAGGGTTGTGATGGGAAGATACAGTACCACAGAAATTTCTAGTATAATCTTCATAACCAAAATAACCAAACCAGTTGCCATCGAGTAAATTCTGACTCATAGCGACCCTATATGACAGAGTAGAACTCACTCCACAGGGTTTCTAAGGAGTAGCTGATGGATTTGAACTGCTGACCTTTCGGTTAGCAGCCGAGCTCTTAACCACTGTGCCACCAGGGCTCCATAATTTTGGTAAAGCATAAAAATAAAGAACGATATAAAAATGTCATTTTAAACTGGATAGTTTAAAATTGTACATTTTTTGGCTGTGTGAAACTGTGGGTCTGATATTTACATATAAATAGATAGCTGCTGTTGAGTTGACTCCAACTCATGGCAAACTTATATAAAACAGTCCTTGCCCAGTCCTGTGTCATCCCCATAATCACCAGCACATTTGAGTCTGTCAGAATGTATACGTAACATGATGTTATTTGAATGGATATGTTGTTGTTGTTAGGTGCTGTCGAGTCAGTTCCAACTAATAGTGACCCTATGTGTGACAGAAAAAAACACTGCCTGGTCCTGTGCCATTCTCACAATTGTTGTTATGCTTGAGCCCATTGTTGCAACCACCGTGTCAATCCATCTCGCTGAGGGTCTTCTTATTTTTTGATCACCCTACACTTTACTAAGCATGACGTCCTTCTCCTGGGACTGATCCCTCTTGACAACATGTCCAAAGTATGTGAGAGATAGTTCTGCCATCCTTGCTTCTAAGGAGCGTCCTGGTTTTACTTCTTCCAAGACAGGTTCGTTTGTTCTTTTGGTGGTCCGTGGTATATTCAATATTCTTCACCAGCACCACAGTTCAAAGGCATCAATTCTTCTTTGGTCTTCCTTATTCATCGTCCAGCTTTCACAGGCATATGAGGTGATTGAAAACACCATGGCTTGGGTCGGGCGCACCTTAGTCTTCAAGGCGACGTGTTTGCTTTTCAACACTTTGAAAAGGTCTTTTGCAGCAGATTTGCCCAATGAAATGTGTCTTGATTTCTCTACTACTGCTTCCATGGGTGTTGATTGTGGATCCAAGTAAAATGAAATCCTTGACAACTTCAATCTTTTCTACATTTATCGTGATATTGCTTATTGGTCCAGTTGTGAGGGTTTTTGTTTTCTTTATGTTGAGGTGTAATCCACATGAAGGCTGTGGTCTTTGATCTTTATTAGTAAGTGCTTCAAGTCCTCTTCACTTTCAGCAAGCAAGGTTGTGTCATCTGCATAACCCAGGTTGTAAGTCATCTTCCAATCTTGGTGCCCCATTCTTCCTCATATAGTCCAGCTTCTCGGATTATTTGCTTAGCATACAGACTGAATACGTATGGTGAAAGGATACAATCTTGATGCAAACCTTTCCTGACTTTAAATGACATACCACGCAGTACCCCCTTGTTCTGTTACAACAACTTCCTCTTGACCTATGTACAGGTTCCTCATGAGCACTCTTAAGGGTTCTGGAATTCCCATTCTTCACAATGTTATCCATAATTTGTTATGATCCACAGAGTCAAATGCTTTTGCATAGTCAATAAAACACAAGTAAACATCATTGTGTTATTCTCTGCTTCCAGCCAGGACCCATCTGACATCAGCAATGATATCCCTGGTTCCACGTCCTCTTCTGAATCTGGCTTGAATTTCTGGCAGTTCCCTGTTGATATACTGCTGCAGCTCCTTTTGAATGCTATTGAGCAAAATTTTACTTGTGTGTGACATTAATGATAATGTTCGATAATCTCAGCATTCGGTTGGATCACCCTTCTTGGGAATAGGCACAAATATGAATCTCTTCCAGTTAGTTGGCCAGGTAGCTGTCTTCCAAATTTCCTGGCATAGACAAGCGAGCACTTCCAGTGCTGCATCTGTTTGTTGAAACATCTCAATTGGTATTCCTTCAATTCCTGAAGCCTTGTTTTTTTCGAATGCCTTCAGAGCAGCTTGGACTTCTTCCTTCACTACCATCGGTTCTTGATCATATGCTATCTCCTGAAATGGTTGATTTTTGACCAATTCTTTTTGGTATAATGACTTCGTGTATTCCTTTCATCTTCTTTTGATGCTTCCTGCATCGTTTACTATTTTTCCTGTAGAATCCTTCACTATTGCAACTTGAGGCTTGAGTTTTTTCTTCAGTTCTTTCAGCTTGAGAAATGCAGAGCGTGTTCTTGCCTTTGGGCTTTCTATCTCCAGCTCTTTGCACATGTCATTTTAATACTTTGTCTTCTCCAGCTGCCCTTTGAAATCTGCTGTTCAGCTCTTTTACTTCATCATTTCTTCCTTTTACTTTAGCTACTCTACTTTCAAGAGCAAGTTTCACAGTCTCTTCTTACATCCATTTTGGTCTTTTCTTTCTTTCCTGTCTTTTTAATGACCTCTTGCTTTCTTCATGTATAATGTCTTTGATGTCATTCCATTCCACAACTTGTCAGGTTCAGTCATTAGTGTTCAATGTGTCAAATCTATTTTTGAGATAGTTTCTAAATTCAGATGGGATATACTCAAGGATGTTCTTTGGCTCTCATGGACTTGTTCTAATTTTCTTCAGTTTCAGTTTGAACTTGCATATGAGCAATTTATGGTCTGTTGCATAGTCAGCCCTGGCCCTGTTCTGGCTGATGATATTGAGCTTTTCCATTATCTCTTTCCAGAGAAAGTCAATTTGATTCCTGTGTATTACATCTGGGGAGGTCCATGTGTACAGTTGCTGTTTATGTTGTTGAAAGAAAGTGTTTGCAATTAAGGAGTCACTGGTTTTGCAAAATTCTATCATGCCATCTCTGGCATTGTTTCTACCACCAAGGCCATATTTTCTAACTACTGATCCTTCTTCTTTGTTTCCAACTTCCACATTCCAATCACCAGTAATGCATCCTGATTGCATGTTCAATCAGTTTCAGACTGCAGAAGTTGGTAAAAATCTTCAATATCTTCATCTTTGGCCTTAGTAGTTGGTGCAAAAATTTGAATAATAGTTGTATTAACTGGTCTTCCTTGTAGGTGTATGGACATTTTTCTATCACTGACGGTGTTGTACTTCAGGATCTTGAAATTTTCTTTTTGATGGTGAATGCAATGGCATTCCTCTTCAAGTTGTCATTCCCAGCACAATACACCATATGACTGTCCAATGCAAAATGGTCAGTACCAGTCCATTTCAGCTCACTAATGACTAGGACTCGATGGCACTAGGTTTTTTACGGTAATGACTAGGATATCAATGTTTATGCATTCCATTTCATTTTTGATGAATTCCAATCTTCGTAGATTCATCCATTGTACATTCCACATTCCAATTATTAATGGATGTTTGCCACTGTTTCTTCTCATTTTGAGTCATGCCAATCAGCAAATGAAGGTGTCAAAAGCTTGACTCCATCCATGTCATTAAGGTTGACTCTACTTTGAGGGGGCAGCCCCTCCCCGGCCATATTTTGAGTGCTTTCCAACCTGGGGAGTTCATCTTCTGGCACGATATCAGACAGTGTTCTGTGACTATTCATAACATTTTCACTGGCTAATTCTTTCCAGAAGTAGACCACCGGGTCCTCCTTCCTAGCCTGTCTTAGTCTGGAAGCTCATTTGAAACCTGCCCACTATGGCTGACCCTGCTGGGGTTGGAATACTGGTGGCATAGCTTCTAGTATCACAGCAACACACAAACCCCCATGGTACGACAAACTGACAGATGCGTGGAGGTAAATATGAATATATTTAGAAATCACAAAAACCTATATCACTTGCCTTCATGCACAGATATGTTTTCTCCTTATATCATATAGCAAATATTATGATACTGTACTCACATGCTATTTCAGTATATGAAAAAATTTTTTTTAATTAAAATGAACTAACTCCCCCAGAAAGCAGTGGAGCCCACAGCTTCTCAGGCAGAATTAGGGGCAATTTAATTGGCATTTATCCAAACAGCAAGGAAGCATGAAATACGCCCGTACCCCAGACATTTGTTATCTTTCTTCCTGCTCCAGGAGACGGGTTTATTATACTTAATATTGTTAGTCAGCAAAATAATGTTAATTGTTCAGGCTACAAAGCTTTAAGACTGACTTTATTTCACTGCTAATAAAAAAGAAATTACAAGTAAAACAGAAACTTGCTTTGTTTTGTAATGTAGAAAAACTACAGTCTAGGAAAGGAGGCATAGGAATTTTTTTATAGGAAGTGTCTGAAAATCAATATTGTGAGGCCTAACCAGATTTAATATTACATTCTCATCAAGAGTGTGGACAGGGAATTGTGTCAACATTTGCAGCCTTCTCTCTGGCTGCAATCCAATGAAAAATTGCCAAAAATGATATAATGCAGCCAGGGTTTTCTGGACAGCTATCTGCGAATAATAATGATATTGATAATTATAATAGACTTTGTTTTTATTAAAGCTTTTTTATGTAGCAGGTTTGTGTTACCTAGCATTGTGTTACATAGCATTTTAGATATATTAGCTTATCTACCACCCACAACAAACCTATGAGGCTGGTATTGTTGTTATACCCATTTTACGGGTAAGACTAAGATGACAAACCTTTCAGGTTTTCCCAGGACTGAAGGGTTTCCTGCGACATGGGACTTTCAGTGCTAAAACCAGGAAAGTCTCAGGCAAACTGGGACAAGTTGGTCACCCTATAAAAGTAACTTGCCCGATTTTTAAATGGGTAGAGCAGGGATTTGAACCTCTGTCTCTCCTTGGCAGTCAGATTTCCTAGCTGCTCCTTTTTTTTTTTTTTTTTCCCCCAGCCTAGCTCCAGATCACAGTCCACAATATTTGAACAGCAAAAACAGGCTTTGGCAGAAGGGAGGGAATCTTGGTTTAAGTGCAGAAATAATATTTCTTACAGTGTATTTGAAAATGTCATCTTGCCTCCCTCTGTCCCTCAACCACTGAACGCGTGAAGCTGAGCCTCACTTTACAAAGCTTCCAGAAGAGCTTGCAGGTCATGGGAATCTCACCATCAGAGCAAAGCAAAAAAACACTCACCTTGGGAGGTGGGTAAAGATGACACAATGGTCGGCCAGCGTCCTGTTTACAAAACTCCAGAGCGTGGCACACCACATCAGCATTCATATCTGCACTAAGCCTGGAGGGAAATGGGGCCAAACAAAAGCTATTACGATCTCTCAGTCATTAGGAAATAGAAGCCATTCCAAAGACAGGTAAATCTCTAGAATGGATTCTAATACCCTCAACTAATTTCTGTGTGCCCTTGGAGTCCAGCTGCATGTAGCTGCCAGACCATAACGATTTCCTGCCACATTGGCTCTCCCACATTTAGAACAAGGTCCTGGTGGGTGGGGAGAGGGCAAGAGCAGCTACTGAGTTGTGATTCAACCTCTCATACTAGCACTGCGATTCTTTACATGAGAAGCCACAAATAAAACTGAGAAAGGAAAAATTGGCAGGGGTGTAATGTGTCGGGAACAATATTTTGAAGGGTGCTGGCCTCTACTCTGTCCTATAGGGTCGCTATGAGTCGGAATCGACTCCACAGCACTGGGGTGGGTCTTCGATCAATAAATCATTTATAAGGTAGGCTTAAAAGATTATTTTCCTAGGCATAATCCAAATCATCCTCTTTCCTTTTAAAATAAGCATTTTTCTTACACTTGTGGAAGAAAATACAATATTGTTGACTTGGTTCTTTCCTTGGAGATGGTGTAAGCATGGTGTTTTTCAAACATTGGGGTCCATATCTAGGTTTGAAGGGGCTAAAACAAAACTTCCATATTCTTTTTTCTTTGTCACCCTCAAAATTCTTTCCAAAAAAAGAACGAGTGTAATGTGCTCCTTTGAATGAAGGACCATGTGCTCCTTTGAATGAAGGACCAAGTCAATTTTGGATTTTTAGCAAGTTTCCCAATTATTGATTCAAATCAAACCTAAACAAAACAGAAAAACCAGGAACACAGGCTGGTAATACCCAAAGAGACTAAACTTTGCATTGCTGAGCTGTTCTCAGAATAAGAGGAGTTATAAAGGCTTGGGGAATGTAAGGTAGTCATTTCCTGCCCTGTAAACTGAGTATCCGGAAAGCCCTTCTGCAGGATGAGGGTGGGGGCATCCCCCAGAGGGTGTGCAGCAAGTAAGCCTGTGTGTGTGTGTGTGTGTGTGTGTGTGTGTGTGTGTGTGTGGGTGGACTATGCCTGCTGTGATTCTAATGGTTTCCCACTGGTTTCCAGTCCCTTTCTGAGGCCTGGATATTTTCCTGCCCTTGAGTTCCACCATATGTTCTGTTATTGTTAGCTGCCAATGAGTTGGCTCCAACTCATGGCAACCCCATGTACAACGGAAAGAAACATTGCCCAGTCCGGCCCCGTATTTACAATCGTAGATATGTTGGAGTCCATGGTTGTGACTACTGTGAGTTTTCAGTGACTTTCAACCTAGTAGGCTCATCTTCTAGACTATATTGGACAATATTCTGTTGTCATCCAGAGGGTTTTCATTGGCTGATTTTTGGAAGTAGATCACCAGGCCTTTCTTCCTAGTCTGTCTTAGTCTGGAAGCTCCACTGAAACCTGTCCACCATGGGTGATCCTGCTGGTATTTGAAATACTGGGGCATAGCTTCTAGCATTGTAGTAGCACCCAAGCCACCACAGCACAAGAAACTGACAGATACATGGTGGATGATATGCTCTAGGCTCCTATAACAAATTCACTACAGGCATATGCCATTTTGTTGCACTTTGTGGATATTGTATTTTTTTACAAATTAAAGGTTTGTGGCAACCTTGCTTTGAGCAATTCTATCAGTGCCGTTTTTCCAATAGCGTGTGCTCCCTTTGTGTCTCTGTGTCACATTTTGGTAATTCTCAAAATATTTCAAAGTTTTGTATTATTATTATATTTGTTATGGTGATCTGTGATCAGTGATCTTTGAGGTTACCATTGTAATTGTTTTGGGGTGCCACGAACCACACCCGTATAAGACAGTAAACTTAATCAATAAATGTTGTGTGTTCTGACTGCTCCACCAGCTGGCTGTTCCCCCATCTCTCTCCCTCTTCTCTGGCCCCTCTATTCCCTGAGACACAATAATATTGAAATTAGGCAAATTAATAACCTTACAATGGCCTCTAAGTGTTCAAGTGAAAGGAAGAGTTGCACATCTCTCACTTTAAATCGAAAGCTAGACATGATTAAGCTTAGTGAGGAAGGCATGTCGAAAGCCAAGATATACTGAAAGCTAGGCCTCTTGCACCAAACAGCCAAGTTGTGAATGCAAAGAAAAAGTTCTTGAAACAAATTAAAAGTGCTATTCAGTTAACACATGAATGATAAGAAAGCAAAACAACCTTATTGCTGGTATGCAGAAAATTTTAGTTCTATTCAGACCACTAAACTGGTCTAGATAGAAGACCAAACCACCCGCAACATTCCCTTAAACCAAAGCCTAGTCCCGAACAAGGCCCTGACTCTCTTCAATTCTGTGAAGGCTGAGGGAGATGAGGAAGCTGCAGAAGAAAAGTTTGAAGCTAGCAGAGGTTGGTTCATAAAGTTTAAAGAAAAAAGCTGTCTCCAGAACATAAAAGTGGAACTTGAAGCAGCAGGTACTGATCTAGAAACTGCAGCAAGTTAGCCAGAAGATCTAGCTGGATAACTGATGAAAATGGCTACACTAAACAACAGATTTTCAATACCGATGAAACAGCCTTGCATTGGAATAAGATGCCATCCAGGGCTTTAATAGCTAGAGAGGAGAAGTCAATGCCTGCTTCAAAGCTTCAAAGGACAGGCTGACTCTCTTGTTAGAGGCTAGTGCAGCTGGTGACTTGAAGTTGAAGCCAATGCTCGTTTACTATTCTGAAAATCCTAGGGTCTTTAAGAACTATGCCAAATCTGCTCTGCCTGTGTTCTATAAATAGAAAAACAAAGCCTGGATGACAGCAAATCTGTTTGCAACGTGGTTTACTGAATATTTTAAGCCCACTGTTGAGATCTACTGCTCAGAAAAAAAAAGTTTTCTTTCAAAATATTACTGCTTATTGACAATGCACCTGGTCACCCAAGAGCTCTGATAGAGATGTACAAGGAGATTAATGTTGTTGTCATGCCTGCTAACACAACATTCATTCTGCAGCCCATGGATCAAGGAGTAACTCAGACTTTCAAGTCTTATTATTTAGGAAATACATTTAAGAGAGGCAGGGTCAAGGTGGCGGAGTAGTCAGATGCTTCCTGTGGTCCCTCTTACAGCAAAAACCTGAAAAAACAAGTGAATTGATTATATACGACAAGCTAGGAGCTCTGGACATCAAAGGCAAAGTTGAGGAATCAGACTGACTGGCAGGGGGAGGAGGAAATGGTTCAGAAGCAGCAAGGAGTTGTGAGGCCTGATCCTGCAGGAACCGGCACCCCACAGGCCGATTCCACCACTTCTGTGAGCATGGTGAGGCAGGCAAAGATGTTTGGGATGTGTTTTCCACATTGGGTGAGGCCAAAGGCGGACAGTCTGCTCAGCCCTCCAGAACAACTGGCAAATGGTAAGTACCTGCATTTAACCTACTGTGATCCAAAAATACCCCTTCGGAAAAAACCTCTCACCCGCTTACCTGCTCCCTTCCCTCTTTGCACTGGGTCCCAGCCAGCTGCATCCCCTGGACTGGTAGAAGGACCCTCCACATGCCCTGAGCCATTCTTTCAGCCTTGGAAAGGGAATAAATTAGCAAACAGGGGAAAAAATAACCTCCTGGCTCCCCTAAGCCAGGAACTCAAGGCAGAAACAGCTCCTTTGCCTAGGCACAGGCATAAGGGGTCTATGAACTTTGAATGCCTTTCACCCCTGCATAGACCTGTGTGGGCCCATTTCAACAGCATAGGCCCTCATTAGCACAGTACAACAGGGTATATATCTGAAGTCTAACTTCACCTGTTTCGGCTGCATGGTGGAGAGGTAAGTTCATGTCATTTGACACTGCTCTGCCTATTAAGCAAGGTCCTCACCTACCCACATCAGGGGCCTGAGGACTGGTGGCTCCACCCACAGCACCTAGCCACCCATGACAGGGACCCAAAAATAAGTGGTACCACCCAGTCCTTACAGCCAACACCATTAGGTGCCCATAGTCCAGACACAAAACCCACCCACTTATGTACTCTAGGAAACAGGGACACTCAGGGGTGGTTGTGAGCCCCCTGCCTTGCTCAGTGTGTGACCCCCTACTGCACCTAGATACCTGTGCCTACACCAATCATCTCTGCTCCTCTAGGACTCTATCTAGGTGACAGCCTGCCCCACACACTTGGTGATGGACTAGCTGGACACCTGAGCTGAATGCATACATGAAAAGTGAATGGACTCCTGGGCTCACATACCTACTAACAGCTCTAACAACTTGGTGACAGGATGTTAGGGCTTCAAAAGTACCAATAATCATACTAGCTCACTCAAGTGGTCTATTTGGGCATATCAAAACAAAACAAGAAGCTAGGACACAGTAAGCAAACATAAAATAAATAAATACAATAACTTATTGGTGGCTCAGAGACAACAGTCAATATCAAATCACATAAAGAGGCATAAAATGATGGTTTAAGCAAGCTCCCCTCCCCCGCCAAAAAAAAAAAAAGGAATCTAGAAATCTTCCAGATGAACAGAACTTCCTGGAATTACTGGAGGTATAATACAAAAGATTAATATACAGAACTCTTCAAAAGATCAGGAAGGAGATCTGGCAAAATGAAGAACAAGCCAAGGAACACACAGACAAAACACTAGAGGAACTTCAACGGATTAGACAAGAGCATAATGACAAATTTAATAGACTGCAAAAATCCATAGAGAGACATCAAACAGAAGTTCAGAAGATAAAGAATAAAATTTCAGAATTAGACAATTCAATAGAAAGTCATAAGAGCAAAATTTAGGCAGTGGAAGTCAGAATTAGTGAGATTGAAGATAAAGCACATGGCACCATCATATTTGAGGAAAAATCAGATAAAAGAATAAAAAAAAAGAAGAAACACTAAGAATTATGTGGGACTCTATCAAGAGGAATAACCTACAATTGGTTGGAGTACCAGAACAGAGGGGAATAACAGAAAATACAGACGGACTTGTTGAAGATTTGTTGGCAGGAAACTTCCCTGATATCTTGAAGGATGAAAAGATACCTACCCAAGATGCTCATCAAATCCCACACAAGGTAAGCCCCAAAAGAAAGACACCAAGACATATTATAATCAAACTTGCCAAAACCAAAGATAAAGAAAGAATTTTAAGAGCAGATATGGATTAAAAAAAAAAAAAGTCACCTACAAAGGAGAGTCAATAAGAACAAGCTTGGACTACTCAGCAGAAAGCATGCAGACAAGAAGGCAATGGGATGACATATATAAAGCCTTGAGGGAAAAAAAAAAAAAATTCCAGCCAAGAATCATATATCCAGCAAAACAGTCTCTCAAATATGATAGTGAAATTAGGACATTTCCAGACAAACAGAAGCTCAGGGAATTTGCAAAAACCAAACCCAAATTACAAGAAATATTAAAGGGAGTCCTCTGGACAGAAAGTCAAAACATCAGATAACAACCCAAAAGTAGAACGCAGGACAGAGCAACCAGATATGAACCCAAATAGAGAAATCACAAAAATAAATCAAAGCTAAAACACTCACAACAAGGAGACAGAGACATCATTATGTAAAAGATGACAACATTAAAACAAAAGAGACAATAAAAAATGTAATCATAGATTTTTCATATTGAGAGGAAGTCAAGGTAATATAAAGAATAGAAGATTGGTTTAAACTTAGGAAAGTAGGGGCAAATATTAAGGTAATCACAAAGGAGACTAACAATCCTAAACAACAAAATAAAAAACAAGAAAAATATAAAGACTCAGCAAATACAAAATCAAGAACAATGAAAAAGAGGAAAAGAAAATATATAAGGAAAAATGACTCAGCACAGAAAATTAAGGGAACAAAGAAACTGTCAAGAAGACACAAAAAAAGACATCAAAATGACAGCACTAAACTCATACCGATCAATACGCTGAATGTAAGCAGACTAAATGCATCAATAAAGAGACAGAGAGTGGCAGATGGATAAAAAAAATGATCTGTCTATATGCTGCCTACAAGAGACACACCTTAGACTTAAAGACACACACAAACTAAAACTCAAAGGATGAAAAAAAATATATCAAGCAAAGAACAATCAAAAAAGAGCAGGAGTGGCGATATTAATTTCTGACAAAATAGACTTTAAAGTAAAATCCACCACAAAGGATAAGGAAGAACACTATATAATGATTAAAGGGTCACTACACCAGGAAGACATAACCATAATAAATACTTATGGACCCAATGACAGGGCTCCAAAATACATAAAACAAACTTTAACAGCATTGAAAAGAGAGACAGACAGCTCCACAATAATAATAGGAAACTTCAGCATACTACTTTCAATGAAGGATGGAACATCCAGAAAGGTCAAAAAATATATGGAAGATCTAAATGCCACCATCAACCAACTTGACCTCACAGACATATACAGAACACTCCACCCAACAGCAGCCAATATACTTCCTTTTCTAACATACAAGGAACATTTTCCAGAATAGACCACATATTAGGTCATAAAGCAAACCTTAACAGAATCCAAAGCATCAAAATATTACAAAGCATCTCTTCTGACCATAAAGCCATAAAAGTAGAAATCCATAACAGAAAAAGCAAGGGAAAAAAATGAAACACATGGAGTCTGAACAACACTTTGCATAAAACTATCGGGTTATAGAAGAAATTAAGGATGGAATAAAGAAATTCATAGAATCAAATGAGAATGAAAACACATCCTACCAGAACCTTTGGGACTCAGCAAAACCAGTGATCAGAGGTCAATTTATAGCAAAAAATGCATACTGCCAAAAAGAAGAAAGGGCCAAAACAAAGAATTAACCCAAGAATTTGAACAAAAAAAAAGAGAACAGCAAAAGAAAACTTTGGGCACCAGAAGAAAGCAGATAATAAAAATTACAGCAGAATTAAATGAAACAGAGAATAGATAAACAATGGAAGGAGTTAACAAGACCAAAAGTTGATTCTTTGAAAAGATCAATAAAATTGATAAACCATTGGCCAAACTCACAAAGGAAAAACAGGAGAAGAAGCAAATAACCCAAATAAGAAATGATATCACAACAGACCCAACTGAAATTAAAAGAACCATAGCAGAATACTATGAAAAATTGTACTGTAACAAATTTAAGACCTAGAGGAAATGGACAAATTTCTAGTAACACACTACATACCTAAACTAATGCAAACAGAGGTAGAACAACTAAATAAACCTAAAACAAAAGAAGAGATTAAAAAGGTAATTAAAAAACCCCCAACAGAAAAAGTCCTGGCCCTGACAGCTTCACTGGAGAATTCTACAAAACTCTCAGAAAAGAGTTATCACCACTACTACTAAAGTTATTTCAGAGCATAGAAAAGGATGTAATACTCCCAAACTCATTCTATGAAGCCAGCATATCCCTGATACCTAAAACCAGGTAAAGACACCACAAAAAAAGAAAATTACAAGCCAATATCCCTCATTTTTTTTTTATCCCTCATGAACTTAGACACAAAAATCCTCAACAAAATTATAGCCAATAGAATTCAACAACATATCAAAGAAATAATTCACCATGACCAAGTGGAATTCATACCAGGTATTTTTTTTATGCAGGGATAGTTCAACATAAAAAAAAAAAAAAAATTTTTTTTTGGGGGGATAGTTCAACATTAGAAAAACAATCAATGTAATCCACCACATAAATAAAACAAAAGAGCCACATGATCCTATCGATTAATGCAGAAAAGGCACTTGACAAAGTCCAACAGCCATCATGATAAAAACTCTCAGCAAAATAGGAATAGAAGGGAAATTCCTCAACATAATTAGGGGATTTATACAAAGCCAAAGGTGAACATCATCCTAAATGAGAAAGTCTGAAGCATTCCCCTTGAGAAAGGGAGTCAGACAAGGATGTCCTTTATCATCACTCTTATTCAACATTGTGTTGAAGGTCCTAGCCAGAGCAATTAGGCTAGATAAAGAAATAAAGGGCATACAGATTGGTAAGGAAGAAGTAAAAGTACCTCTATTTGCAGATGTTATGATTTTAAACACAGAAAACCCTAAAGAATCCATAAGAAAACTACTGGAACTAATAGAAGAGTTCAGCAAAGGATCAGGATACAAGACAAACATAAAAAAATCTGTTGGATTCCTCTACACCAATAAAGAGAACTTCGAAGAAGAAATCACTAAATCAATACCATTTACAATAGCCCCCAAGAAGATAAAATACTTAGGAATAAATCTAACCAAAGACATAAAAGACCTATCAAAGAAAATTATAAGACACCACTGTGAGAAAACGAAAGAGACCTACATAAGTAGAAAAACATACCTTGCTCATGGATAGGAAGATTCAACATTGTGAAAATGTCTACTCTATCCAAAGCGATCTACAGATATAATGCAGTCCTGATCCAGATTCCAATGGCATGTTTTAATGAGATGGAGAAACAAATCACCAACTCCATATGGAAAGGGAATAGGCTGCAGATAAGTAAAGCATTACTGAAAAAGAACAAAGTGGGAGGCCTCACACTACGTGATTTTAGAACCTATTATACCACCACAGTAGTCAAAACAGCCTGGTACTGGTACAATAACAGGTGCATAGACCAAAGGAACAGAATTGAGAATCCAGACATCAATTCATCTACCTATGAGCAGCTGATATTTGACAAAGGCCTGCAGTTAAATGAAGAAAAGACAGACTCTTTAACAAATGGTGCTGGCATAACTGGATATCCATCTGCAAAAAAAAAAAATGAAACAAGACCCTTACTTCATACCATGCACAAAAACTAACTCAAAAAGGTTCAAAGACCTAAATATAAAATCTGAAACAATAAAGATCATAGAAGAAAAAATAGGGACAATGCTAGGAGCCCTAATACATGGCATAAACAGTATACAGAACGTTACTAACAATGCACAAACACCAGAAGATAAACTAGATAACTGAGAGCTCCTAAAAATCAAACACTTATGCTCATCCAAAGACTTTACCAAAAGAGTAAAAAGACAACCTATAGACCAGGAAAAAATTTGTGGCTATGATGAATCCGATCAGGGTCTAATCTCTAAAATCTATAAGATACTGCAAAACCTCAACAACAAAAAGATGAACAACCCAATTTAAAAATGGGCAAAGGATATGAACAGGCACTTTACCAAAGAAGACATTCAGGAGACTAACAGACACATGAGGAAATGCTCACGATCATTAGCCATTAGAGAAATGCAAATCAAAACTGCAATGAGATACCATCTCACGCCAACAAGGGTGGCAGTAATAAAAAAAAAAAAAACACAAAAAAAGAAATGTTGGAGAGGTTGGGGAGACACTGGAGCACTTATACACTGCTGGTGGGAATGTAAAATGGTACAACCACTTTGGAAATCAATTTGGTGCTCCCTTAGAAAGCTAGAAATAGAACTACCACACGATCCAGCAACCTTGCTCCTTGGAATATATCCTAGAGAAATAGAGCCTTCACAGGAATAGGTATATGCATACCCATGTTCATTGGAGCACTGTTTACAATAACAAAAAGATACAAACAACCAAAGTGTCCATCAAGGGATGAATGGATAAACAAATGATGGTAGATTCACACAATGAAATACTATGCAGTGATAAAGAAAAACGATGAATCCATTAAACATCTTATAACATGGAGGAACCTGGAAGGCATTATGCTGAGTGAAATTAGTCAGTTGCGAAAGGACAAATATTGTATGAGACCAATATTATAAGAACTCCAGAAAATGTTTAAACACAAAAGAAAACATTCTTTGATGGTTACGAGGGTGGGGAAGGAGGGAGGGAGAGGAGTATTCACTAATTAGGTAGTAGACAAGAATTGTTTTAGGTGAAGGGAAGGACAACACACAATACAGGGGAAGTCAGCACAACTGGACTAATTGAAAACTATGAAGTTTCCTGAATACAACCAAACACTTCAATGGACAGAGTAGCAGGGATGAGGGACTGGAGACCATTGCTTCAGGTGACATCTAGGTCAATTGGCATAACAAAGTGTATTAAGAAAACATTCTGCATCCCACTTTGATGAGTGGCGTCTGGGGTCTTAAAAGTTAGCAAACGGCCATCTAAGATGCATCCATTGGTCTCAAACCACCTGGAGCAAAGGAGAATGAAGAACACCAAAGACACCAGGAAAATATGAGCCCAAGAGACAGAAAGGGCCCATAAACCAGAGATTCCATCAGCATGAGACTGGAAGAACTACATGGTGCCTGGCTACCATCAGTGACTGCCCTGACGGGAACACAACAGAGAATCCCTGATGGATCAGGAGAAAGATGGGGTGCAGATCTCAAATTCTAGTAAAAAGACCAGACTTAATGGTCTAACTGAGACTGGAGGGACCCCAGAGGTCATGGCCCCAAACTAAAAGCATTCCCGAAGCCAACTCTTCAGACAAAGATTAGACTGGACTGTAAGATGTAAAGAGATACTGGTGAGGAGCGTGCTTCTTAGCTCAAGTAGACACATGAGACTATGCGGACAGCTCCCATATGGAGGTGAGATGAGAAGGCAGAGGGGGACAGGTGCTGGCAGAATGTACATGGGAAATACAGGGTGGAGAGAAGGACTGTGCTGTCACATTGTAGGGAGAGCAACTAGAGTCACATAAGAATGTGCATATAAGTTTTTGAATGAGAAATTGACTTGAATTATAAACTTTCACTTAAAGCACAATAAAAAAAAATACATTTCAAAAGCCTATAGATGCTATAGGTTGTGATTCCTCTGATGGATCTGGGCAAAGTAAATTGAAAGCTTTCTGGAAAGAATTCACCATTCTAGATTCCATTAAAAGCATTCATGGATCATGGAAAGAGGTCAAAATATCAACATTAACAGGAGTTTGGAAGAAGTTGATTCCAACTCTCATGGATGACTTGGAAGAGTTCAAGTCTTCAGTGGAGGAAGTAACTGCAGATGTGGTGGAAATAGCAAGAGAACTAGAATTAGAAGTGGAGCCTGAAGATGTGACTGAATTGCTGCAATCTCATGAAAAAACTTTAATGGATGAGTTACTTCTTATTGATTTTTTTTTTTCGTGTGTGTGTGTGATGGAATCTACTCCTGGTGAAGATGTTGTGAACATTGTTGAAACGACAAGAAAGGATTCAGAATATTACATAAACTTAGTTGACCAAGCAGCAGCAGATTTTGAGCGGATTGACTCCAATATTGAAAGAAGTTCTACTGTGGGTAAAATGCTGTCAAACAGCATCACACACTACAGAGAAATCTTTCCTGAAAGGAAGAGTCAATCGATGTAGCAAACTTCATTTTTGTCTTGTTTTAAGAAATTGCTACAGCCACCCCAACTTTCAGCAACCACCACCCTAATCAGTCAGCAGTCATCAACATTGAGGCAAGACCCTCCACCAGCAAAAAGATTACAACTTCCTGAAAGCTCAGAAGATGGTTAGTGTTTTTTAGCAATAAAACATTTTTTAATTAAGGTGTATCTATTGTATTTTTTTTTAGACATAATGATGTTGACATTTAATGGACTACAGTATAGGGTAAACATAACTTTTATATGCACTGGGAAACCGAAAATTTAGTGTGACTTGCTTTATTGAGATATTTGCTTTATTGTGGTGGTCTGGAACCGAACCTGCAGTATCTCTGAGGTATGCCTGTATAACTCCTACCCCCACTATTACAATGACTACCTCTACAACTACTACAATTAATACCACCTTTTTTCTTCTCTCTTTGACCCTCCTCTTTCTTCTTCTTCATTAGTAAGGTGAAGTCGTGTTTGTTTCTTGCAACTGAAGACAGTCACAGGTGAAACGTGGCCCAGTCTTGAGAACCACTGGTTAAAGTAGAGGGGACCTGGCCCTCTGAACTAGGGCCTGGATGTAAGTTGTTGAATCTGCTCCCCCATTCCTTCCTCTCACTGATATATTTTCCCAGTACTCATTTCACAGAGTCTCAATTAGGTTGCCCATTCCTCCAAAGTTTTAGACTTGGATATGCAGACTGACAAATTTGATATAGAAAGGTAAAACAACAACAAAAAGAAAAAAAAAAATCCCAGTGTCACTTTGTGAGTAAGCAACAGTTTTTTTTTCCCAATTGAGGTGAAAATTATACAATATAAAATCAATCATTACAAAGTGTACAATTCATTGGCATTTAGTACATTCACGATGTTATGATACTGTCACCTCTGTCTAGTTTCAAAATGTTTTCATCATCCCAAAAGAAAACTCTGTATCCTTTAAGTAGTTACTCCCTATCCCTCCTCACCCTTAGTCCCTAGAACCCACCAATCTGCCCCCGTCTCTATGGAGTCACCTATTCTGCAAAAGACCTCTTTTAACAAAGTGTTAAAAGAGCAAAAAGAGCACTTTGAGGACTAAAGTGCACCTGCCCCAAGTTGTGGTATTTTCAATTGCCTCATATGCATATGAAAGCTGGACAACGAATAAGGGAGATGGAAGAAGAATTGATGCCTTTGAATTATGGTGTTGGCGAAGAATATTGAATATACCATGGACTTCCAGAAGAACTAACAAGTCTGTCTTGGAAGAAGCACAGCCAGAATATTCCTTAGAAGTGAGGATGGTGAGACCTCATCTCACTTACTTTGGACGTGTTATCAGGAGGGACCAGTCTCTGGAGAAGAATATCATGCTTGGTAAAGTAGAGGGTGAGTGAAAGAGAGGAAGACCCTCAACAAGATGGATTGACACAGTGGTTGCAATAATGGGCTCAAGTATAGCAACGATTGTGAGGATGGTGCAGGACTGGGCACTGTTTCATCCTGTTGTAGGTAGGTCTTTCTGAGTTGAAACAGATTCCATGGCACCTAACAGTAACAGATATTTCATAGAAATGGAATCATACAATGTGGGACCTTTGTGTGTGACTTCTTTCACTTAGCATGTTTTCAAGGTTTATCTACATTGTAGCATGAACCATGCATCTATACCTCATTCCCTTCCATGGCTGAGTAGCACTGCGTTGCATGTATATACCACATTTTGTTTATCCATTCACCTATTAATGAGCATGTGGGTTCCCACTTTTGGCTATTGTGAACCATGCTGCTGTGAATATTGGTTTGAGTATCTGTTTGAATCCCTGCTTTCAAGTCTTTGAGGGTATATACCTAGAAGTGTAATTGCTGGGTTATATGGTAATTCTATGTTCAGCTTTTTGAGGAGCCACGAAAATGTTTTCCTCAGTAGCTACATTATTTCTCATTCCCAGCAGCAATGGATGAGGTTGCTAATTTCTTCATATTCTCACCAACACTTGTTTTTTTCCACTTTAAATTTTTTTTCATTATTATTGTAGCCATCTTAGTGGGTGTAAAGGAGTATATCATCGTGGTTTTGATTTTTATTTTCCCACCGATAATGATGTTCATCATCTTTTTATGTGCTTACTGGCCATTGGAGAAATGCCTTTGGAAAAATGTCTATTCAAATCCTTTGCTCATTTTTTTAATTGGGTTATGTGTCTTTTTATTGTTGTAGTGTGAGAAAACCCATTGCCATTGAGTCAATCCTGACTCATAGCGACCCTGTAGGACAGAGTAGAACTGCCCCACAGTGTTTCCAAGGAGTGGCTGGTAGATTCGAACTGCTGATCTTTTGGTTAGCAGCTGTAGCACTTAACCACTATGCCACCAGAGTTTCCTGAAGTGTAAGAGTTCTTTATATATTTTGGATACTAAATCCTAAGCAGCAGTTTTACTGGTTTCTCAATATCGAAATATTTTTTAAAACTTCTGTCTTATTTTTAAACAAGCTCTGGTAGCATAGTTGTTAAGTAATCATACCGAAAGGTTGGTGGTACAAAAGAAACCATCAGTGGTTGTGCAGGAGAAAGATGTGGCGGTCTGCCTCCTTAGAGATTTACAGCCTTGGAAACCCTATGGAACCGCTGTGAATGGGAATCTACTTGACAGCAGTGGGGTTATTTTATCTTTGGGCTGCTTTCCCCAAAATGCTGGGAGGAGCCTTGAGAGTTTATTTATACCATGCATCTTTCTGCAGAAAAAAACTACCCTTGGTTAATTGAATCCATCTTTTCAATGCCCATCAGAGAAGAGGGTGCACCTCAGAGGCCTTGAAATATTTTTAGGGTCACTATGTGTGAAAACATAGGCTGGGACCACAGGCTCCAAAATTTCATTCCAGCTGGGTGAGACTAACCATGTGACTGACGGGGTGGTGTATCAACCTTTGGTGAGTGTCTGATTTAAAAGGGAAAAACAGAGTTCGACCTGAGGATCACCTGCTTGGCCCTAGAGTCCCTTCATCAGTCAGGAGGAAGGTAACTTAAAGTATAAAAGGGGCCCACCTCCTAAGCAGTGGAACAAGCTGCTTGTTATAGATAAAGTCCATTACCAAGCTAATTTCTATCAAGGGTCAGTAAATCAGGAGAAGGTGGCTGTTTTCACAATCTGTTCTCAACTTAATGGTTCATTTATTTAACTGATGACTGCTGTCTTTATAGGGCCTGGTTTTTAGGGGACTCAGGAGAGTGATAAATAAAAAAAAAAAATAGGGCTCTGTTTAGTCTTTTTTTTTTTTTTTTTTTTTTAACCTAAGGCTAGTATCCTATCTGTGGCAATCTGTGGCAATCCAGGACCACCAAAGCCAACTCATCCTATGAGAACCAAGACCTATGTTCTTGACATGAACTTCTCACCCAAAGTAGACCACAATTTCAAATAAGTGAACTTGAATGTGGGGGTGGAGATATGGGGCACTCAATCAGGGGTAAGACTAGGAATGTCTGAGCTGGGGAATATGGGAAGGAGCTGGGTATGTGGTGCCCCTTTCAGGGTTCTCTAAGATCCTGTAAGATAAATCCTCTGAGAATTCATCATCAAAAGACTTGAAGCAAGGAACACTCACTGAGCAAAAAAGAGGAAATTCTAAACTCCAGAAACCCAGACAACAAATTTAAGACCATTAGAATGTGTAAGATGCATAAAGAAGTGGCAAAGTATCACGTATAATCTTTAGACAGGACAAGGCTACACATACCTTGTGAAATTCCTAGGAAATTGCCAAACTTATAATAACCATAATTGTTCTCTTTTTCCCAGAACAGCAAATAAGGCCAAAATGGTCACATTTTAATTTACTTCCTTTTGCTACCTTCACAGAGGCGTGCATCATCAGGAGAGAGGCATTGGGGTATGGGGAGGTTTCAACACCTTTGGTGGGATTAATTAGGACCATGGTGGAATGATGATGATGATGATAATCATAAATCAAAAGAGGGGAGCAAGGTCAAGGACAAGTTGCTGGAGAGCAGAATTAGAGTCTTTAGAAGGGTGAGGACACAGGGCCCTGTACACACAAAAGCTCTCCCATTTAGACCTTTAACATTGCTTTCAAAGTAGGTTTTATATACTGATATGTATTCACAGAGGTGCACCCATGGAATTGAGAGAAGAACTTCATAAATTTTGTACCTTTATCCGTTCTGAACCACGCTCCCTATATTGTATTATGAATTCAATCATTTCTGTAAATCTTATAATCCATCTTGTGAATAGCACACTTTAGTTGTTTTGTAGTTTAAATACAGTATTAATTACATTTAAAGTGCATCAAAAATTGTTATAAATTGTGTTTTGTACTTTCTTAAAAAAGTATTAGTAGTTTAGCTTCTCCTGATGTCTGAGACATGCTGGTTTGGGGACATAAGAATTTAGAGGTATTTTGCAGGAAGCATAAGTAGAAGTAAGGTGAGACCAACAGAAGATCAGAGTCCTATTTGCCATGGCAACATGGAGAAAAAGAGAGGTTGGGATCAGGCAGAGGAGGACCCTCCTGTGCTCACTGGCTGGGGTTGGGCTGTTCCTTGAAGTAGCCCCTCCCTGCATGTTTCACGCTCTTGGGGGAAGCCCTGCATCCTCAGCTGTCCTGCTTCCTTACAGCAAACACCCTGTGTCTCTGCCTACGGGTAGGAAATGTTATTGCTGAATAATTAGCGCATGAATCATTGAGAATTGACTGGGGTCAAACAATGAGGTGGGATGTCCTCTGGGTTAGGAAACAGATTTAATATTGGAAGGCTGATATTCAGGTGAAACAAAATCAGGAGGTTGTCATTTTCAGGGCCTACATCAACCCAGAACTGTACCTGATTGATTAAAACAAGATGTGAGAAGAGCATACCAGATCAGGAGAAATTTCCATCAGCACACAACAAATACAGGTACTGGAAAATTACAGACAAGCAAAACTAATAGTGGACACAACCTCATAGAGGGATCATTTATTGCATCTCTCTTTCTTCAAAGTGGACCACCTGGTGCTAATGAGAATTTGTTATATCAAAAAGAAAAAATTAACCTCCTCACTTCCCCACCACCTACTCAGGGACTGGGTTCCTCTCTGTGGCTTGCTGGGCCTATTCTTCCTTAAGACCCTGTGCCCACCTGTAGTTATTTGAGGTAGGAACTGTCTTTTATGCATTTTGCATCTGCAATACCAAGTAAAGTTTCTATCCTCTCTCTAATCCTTGTGCTTAACTGGCTTTCACACTCCCCTTTATACTAAAACAAGTTACCATTGATTCTGACTCATGGCAACTTCATGTGTGTCAGAGTGGAACTGCTGCTTCATAGGGCTTTCAACGACTGATTTTTTGAAAGTAGATTGACAGGACTTTCCTCTGAGATGTATGTTGGTGGACTTGAACCACCAGTCTTTCACTTAGCGGCCAAGTGCTTTAATTAACCATTTGTACCACCAAGGGACTCCCCCCACTCTGTCAACCAACCAATCTACTGTTGTCAGGTTGATTCTGACTCATAGTGACCACATACGGTTTTCAAGGCTGTAAATCTCTAAGGGAGCAGACTGCTACATCTTTCTCCCATGGAGACACTGGTGGTTTTGAACTGCCAACCTTTTGGTTAGCAGTCAAACTCTTTACCCACCAGACCACCAGGGCTCCTTCCCCACTCTCCATGCAGCTACAAAAGAGCAATGGGTTTCCAAATTACCCCAGGCCAGCTTCTATTTACTCCCAGCACATTGTTCTTGGTGGCTGATATCTGGTGCCCCCTTTTGGACATCTGTGTGCACTGCCTGCTTTGGCTTCTGTGACTTTGTGTTCTGCTTGCCTCTCTGAGTCCCTGAACTCTGGGTCTCAAGAGAACCTCTCTGCCCAAGCTGGCATATCCTCCCACAGCAATGAGCTCATATTAAGTATGTAAACACATTCACCGAATAGGCTAAAAGATTTCTTTTGTTCTATTTTAATACTTTCAAATAATTTTCTTTGAATCAGTCCAGTTGTGATGGTTAAGATTTTGTGTCAGCTTGGCTGGGCCATGATTCTCAGTGCTTTGGCAATTGTATAATATTGTGATCACTTCCCTGGTTTGGAGTGTGGAGTGCTGTAGAACAGCACGGGGTGAGTCTGGAAATGCCCTCAGGGACCAGTCATGAAGAGCCTTGTGCATGGGGCTAAGGAATCCTGCAAAGAGTGCAAAGACTTTGAAGAATTTTATCTGAGGAAGTGCCATAATAAGATTTTCATTAAAAAGATATTTGGTAGATTACAACCATTATGGAAAATGGTATGGCATTTCCTCAAAAAGCTTATGATCTGGCAATCCCACTCCTAGGTATGTATCCAAGAGAAATAACAGCAGTAACACTAACAAAGATATGCACACCTATGCTCATTGCAGCATTATTCACAATGGCAAAAAGATGGAAACAACCTAAGTGCCTATGAACGGATGAATAGATGAACAAATTGTGGTACATACACACAATGGAATACTATGCAACTGTAAAGAATAATGACAAGTCCACAAAACATCTTAATATGGATGAATCTGGAGGAAATTACACTAGGTGAAATAAGTCAATCAAAAAGGACAAATATTGTATGGTCTCACTTTCATAAAAAGTCAAGAATAGGTATACACATAAAAAGCAGTGTTCCTTGATGGTTACCAGGGACAGGAGGGGGAAGGAGAGGAAACCACTTTCTAGGTAGTAGACACTTGGGTTTTTTTGGTGATGGAAATATAATACCCATATGGGTGAAGTCTGTACAACTTTACCAGGGTAAATGAAGACACTAAAGGAAATTTTGGTCAATGCTATAACATACAATTTTGCAACAACAGTAATAACAACCAAAACGTATGTGTGTGGCTACATAGGTAGATACCTATCATATATGTATATAGGGAGATATATGTGAGTACATGCACTTGCATCTATACATGTATCTGTAGGCATACGTATACATGTATCTGTAGGCATATGTATACATGTTTGTATGTGCTGCATATATATTTATATACATAATAGAGCACCTAGAAAGCAGAATTATGAAGGCTTCCTAGACATATCCAAACACCTTTTAGGATTGGTTTACTGGGTTAGAAGGCTTAGGAGCACGGTCTTGTGGGACAACTAGGTCAATTGGCATAACATAGTTCATAAAGATAATGTTCTACATGTTAGTTTGGCAAGTAGCTTCTGGGGTTTTAAAAGCTTGCATGCTGCCATCTAAGACACAACTATTGGTCTCTACTCATCAGGAACAAAAGAGAATGAAGGAAACCAAAGACTCAAAGAAGAAAACTAGTCCACAAGACTAATAGCCTACTTGAACCACAGCCTCATCTAGCCCGAGTCCAAAAGAACTAGATGGTGCCCAGCTACCACTACTGACTGTTCTGACCAGCGACACAATAGAAGGTCCCAGACAGAATGGAAAAAAGTGTAGAACAAAACTCAAATTCTTAAAAAAAGCCAGACGTACTGGACCGATAGAGACTAGGGGAACCACCAAAAGCGAAGCCACTCCTGGAGGTCACCTTTCATCCAAATAATAGATTGGCTTATAAAATAAATGATATCACCCATGAATACTGTGCTACCTTAAATAATCAACTATATGAGACAAAATGCTCAACATTTACCCTAAAGAAAAATGAGAAGGCAAAGAATGGTAGGGAAGCCAGATTAATTACAACAAAACAAACAGAACAGAAATAATAAGAATGCTGACACATTGTGAAAAATGTAACAAATGTCATGGAAGAATTTGTATAAAAATTGTTAAATGAGGACCTAATTTGTTGTATAAACTTTCACCTAAAACACAATAAAATATTATTTACAAAAAAGGCATTTAGCAGTAAAGGTGATAGTTGAACAACACAATAAATCTAAGTTAATATCACTATTAATGTGAAGAACGTTGAAATGACAAATGTTTTGTTGCATATATATTTACCACAATTAAAAAATTAGCACCAAATAAAAAAATAAAAAAAAGAGAGAGAGACTTTCTAGCTATAATGTAGATTATGCAATTGCAGGGCAAAGGATAAGCCTGAAGGTGGGGAGTTCAGTTAAGAGGCAGTGGCAATAATAGAGGTATTATCTAAGAAGACAAAGATCCCTGCCTCCCAAACACTTAGCGTTCAGTACCGTAATAGAGTGAGGTCAATATTAATAGTGGTAGGTGTACAGAATGACAGAGCATTGATGGTCTCCCTGGCCTTTATGATTTAAGTTTCTTCTATCTTAAACATTCTGCGATTCCAGGCTACCTTCTTGTGGGAAGTGATGCTGCCTTCTGAACCCCTTTGACAAAGGCAAATGGCATAAACAACAGGCACCATATTATAGCAGCACTTTTCACAAGAGGGAAAAACCAGGAAACGACCTAAACACCCATTAACAGGAGAGCGAATGAATAAACTGTGGTAGAGACACAATGGACTATTATATACAGTCAGAACAAATGAACTACAAAGACCCAAATACATGGATAAATCCTAGACATATAAATTTAAGTGGCAAGTCCCAAAATGTTATACAAAGTATGATACCCTACTCATAAAATAAAAATATATGCCTTTAATGAATATACACACATACAAGGATGAAGATGGAATTTTGGGTGATGATTATTTGGGTGGGGAAAAGCAAAGAAATGAAATTGAGGGACTACATGATTAGAGTAAGTTATTATCAAGGTCCTAAACTTTGTTTTGGAAACCCTGGTGGTGTAGTGGTTAAGAGCTACAAGTGTTAACCAAAAGGTCTGCAGTTTGAATCCACCAGGCATTCCCTGGGAATTCTATAGGGCAATTCTACTCTGTCTTGTAGGGTCTCTATGAGTTGGAATTGACTTGATGGCAAAGGGTTTGGTGTGGTTTTGGTTTAAACTTTGTTTTGAGTGTTGAGTTTGAGTTTGGAAGCTTATTACATTGTTCAAGATAACTAAGGAAGTAACTAAGTAATAAATGTAAGAAATCCATATATGGATCATAGATGAGAGAGTGTCATGAACTCAGAAATATGATTTATACAATTCTGTGCCCCTAAGCTCAAAAAAGATGAAAGATAAAGGACAAAAAGAAAGTAGACAGGTGACAACAATGGCTCACTTACAGGATACCAAGGGGCCAAGACTGGGAAGGGGGAAATGGGAAACCAGCAAATAAGAGGTAAGGAGAAGAGAGGCAGGGAGGGGAGAAGAGAGGAAGGAAGGTGAGGGCAGAGGAGAGGAGAACCTGCCAAAAGCGAAAAAACAAAAAGCACAGGCTGGAAATTCAGAGAGGGGAGTGAGAAAAGGACTTGGGTATGCTGGAGAGCTAAGGAGAAACAGTCAATGTTGGTGTTTGGCTAATAAATAGATAGGGGAAAAGCAATTTTGTTTCTGGTATTACTTGTGACTTTCCTTTTGAAAGTCTCTTGGAGAGAAATTGAGCCAAATTGCCACAGTGTAACTCAAAGGGAGTCTTTGCCTGGGGTGACAAAGGATCTGAATCAGGTTTCAATTTTTCCACTATTAACAAGAACTGGAATAACAGCTCAAGCCCTTGTCCAGTAAGTACATCAAGCTGAAAACAAAGCCCCTGCCTGCCAGTTTTCTTGTTTCCTCCCAGGCCCTAGCAATTGAATCACATTTATGTTCTCTGACATACTCACAGTTTTATGATGTCTGATCCAAACAGGTGAATCACTAAATAGCAGGTTGATTTCAAGAACAGTTTTTCTAAGAAAAATAAAGAAAAGGAGTTAGCATATTTATGCTTTATTATGGTGAATTTTTAACATATGAATTAATAATGATTATCTGAGTGATTATAATTAATTCAAGTGATTAGTTTTAAGGGTCTTGGGAAATGTCACAGTTAATGTATCCATCAAAATATGATTTTCATCTCAGGTTTATGTGAATGGTGCAGTGTTTACTGTAGATGCCAAAGACCACCAGTTTATTATAAAAGCACAGTTAAATTTGGGGGTTTTATTTTCTTTTTCATAGCAGGGAATATCTGAATATTGGCTTAGATCTCATTTTTTGAAATTGAAGGAAACAGTACTTGCATTAAAATAAATAATCTGAAATATAGCTCTGTTGGAAATATTCTTCTCTGATCTTCATTTGGGGAAACATTTTCACGTTGGATGTTTTTGTTTTTGTTGTTGTTCCAGAGATAAAAAAAAAAAAAAAAGACCAGTAAGTATGGGTCTCTGCACTGCCATCTACACCACACACACACGTACACACACACACTAACAAAATAATCATTTACTCCCTCATGAGAATACAGGACAGCTTTACAGGTTGATCTATGAAACCTGTTCACTCTCTGGTCCTGCTTCTTCAGTATGTGAGCCTACTGTGGAGCCCTGGTCATTCAACTTAGGACCTTAGCATAGTTAGGGGCAGATGAGAAGGGATGGGAAACTCTGCCTGAGGAGAATTTATCTTGTCATGTATGCTGTGTCCCAAACTGGGGCATCCAAGTCCTGCCTAGGGGGTGAGGTGGGGAAACAACAGGGCAACTATAAGGAACTTTCTGGGACTTCAGCTTTACTCAATGGGGGCTGTTTTTAGTTGCTGTTGAATCATTTCCTACTGATGGCCACCCCGTGTAAGCAGAGTAAAACTGCTCCATTGAGTTATCAAGGCTGTGAACTTTCAGAAGTAGATCACCAGGCCTGTCTTCTAAGGTGCCTCTGAATGGATTCAAACCACTAGTAAATAATGCTAAATAGTATTTTTATATTATATATATTAAAAAATATATATTCATTTGACTTTTTTACATAAAGCATGAGACTTCAAACGTATTTTGATCTTCAAGTAGGCCACTTAAAACCATATTCCCTCATTAAAACCAATCTTATAGAAATACAGAGAATTATAAGGGGATATTATGAACAGCTGTATGCCAATGAATTATATAACTTGGATAAATTGGATGAGTTTCTAGAGAGACACAACCTGCTGAAACTGACTCAAGAAGAAATACAATATTTTAATACACACATAATAAGTAAAGAGGTTGAGTTAGTAAAAAGTAACTGGCCACAAAGAAAACCTAGGGACCAAATGGCTTCACTGGTAAATTCTACCAAACATTTAAAAAATTAATGCCAATTATTTATAAACTCTTCCAAAAATAGAAGAGGAGAGAACATTTCTCAAGTCATTCTATGAGGTTGGTATTACCCTGACACTAAAACCAGACAAAGACATCCCAGGAAAAAACTACAGACCAATATCTTGTATGAATATAGATGCAAAAATCCTCAAAAAATACTATCAAATCAAATCAAATCAAACCGTATATAATAAAGAATTATATATCATAATTAAGTTAAATTTATCTCAGGAATGCAAGGTTGGTTTAACATCTGAAAATCAAGGTAATACACTGCCTCAATTAGAATAAAGAGCAAAAACCACGGGAACATCTAATAGACACTAAACCAGCATTTGTCAAAATACAGCAGTCTTTCATGGTAAAAACCTATATCAACAAACTAGGAATAGACTTGATAAAGGTCATTTATGAAAAAAAAATAGCTAAGATGATACTTAACAGCAAATGACTGAATAATTTTGCCTTAATATCACAAACAAGACAAGAATGTCTGCTGTCACCAATTCTATTCAACATTGTACTGTAAGTTCTAGCCAGGGCAATTAGTCAGAAAATGAAATGAAAGAAATTCAGATTGGAAAGAAAGAAGTAAAACTATCTTTACTTTCAAATGACATTATTTTGTATCTTAAAAAATTCCAAGAAATCTATTTTAAAAATGATTAGAACCAATAATGGAGTTCAATAAGATTGCAGGATACAAGATCAATATACAAAAATCAATTGTATTTATGTACAGTAGCAAAGATAACAATATTTAAAACAGCATAAGAGTAATTAAATACTTAGGAAGGAATTTAGCAAAAAAGTGCAAAGTTTAAACTCTGAAAACTACAAAACACTGATGAAAGAAATTAAAGATAACCTGAGTAATTGGAAGGATAGCCCATGTCCATGGACAAGTGGGCTTAATATTGTTAAGACAGAAATCCTCCCTAAACTGATCTATGGAATCAACTCAATTTCTATCAAAATCTCAGCAGGCTTTTTTGCAAAAACTGACCAGTAAATCTTAAAATTCATAGGGAAATTCAAGGGACCAAGAATAACCAATAAAATCTTAAAAAGGGAGAACAAAGTTGAAGGACTTGCGCTTATTTACTACAGAGTTACAATAACAAAGGCAGTGTTTCATTGGCATAAGATAGACATATAGATCAATGGAACAGAACTGAGGGTCCAGAAATAAAACCATGCATGTATGGTTAATTAAATTTTGAGAAGTGTGCCAAGACAATTCGACAGAGAAAGAATAGCCTCTTCAACAAATGGTGCTGGCACGACCGGATAGCCATATGCAAAAGAAGGAATTTGGACCCCTCTCTCACAACATATACAAAAATCAACTCAAAATGAATCAAAGACTTAAATTTTTTAACAGCAACAGCTTATCATTTTATTAAAAAAATCAACTTTATTGAAGTATAATTCACATACAATAAAATGCATCAATGTTAAGTGCTCAGTTCTATTCGTTTTGACAAATGTACACATTAGTGTAACAACCGTCACAATCAGTGAGTATTTCAGTAACCTGAAAAAGTTTTCTAGCACTTCTTTGCACTGAAAGACCTAAATTTAAGAGCTAAAACTATAAAATTCTTAGGAAAAAAAAAACAAACCCATTGCCATTGAGTTGATTCCTTAGAGTTCCCAAGGAGTGCCTGGAGGATTTGAACTGCTGACCCTTTGGTAAGCAGCCATAGCACTTAGCCACTATGCCACCAGGGTTTCCTCTTAGAAGAAAACAGAGGTGTAAATCTTTGTGACCTTGGATTAAGCAATGATTTCTTAGATATGACAGTAAAAGCATAAGCAACAAAAGAGAAAATAGATAAATTGGTCTTCAACAAAATTAAAAAAAAAACAAACTTTTGTGCTTCAAAGAACGCTATCAAGAAAGTAAAAAAAAATAAAACAACACGGAATGGGAGAAGATTTTTACAAATCATCTATGTGAACATATAAAGAACTCTAACAATTCAATAATAAAAAAGACAAATAACCCAATTAAGAAATCGGAACAGACATTTCTCCAAAGGAGATATACAAAAAGCTAACAAGCACGTGAAAAGATGTTCAGCATCATTAGTCATTTGGAAAATACAAATCAAAACCACAATGAGATAAAACTTCACACCCCATAGGATGTGCTATAATAAAAAAGACAAATAATAACAAGTATTAGTGAGGATGCAGAGAAACTGGAACCTTCATATGTGAATAGTGGGAATGTAAAATGATGCAGCCACTTTGGCAAACAGTCTGGCAGTTCCTCAAATCGTTAAACGGAGAGTTATGGTATGACCCAGTAATTCCACTCCTGGTATATACCGAGAGAAATGAAAGCAAAAGTTTGTACATTCATGTTCATAGTAGCATTACTTGTAATAGCCCAAAAGTGGAAACAACCCAAGGATCCATCCATCACCCTATGAATGTATGCATAAAATGTGGTATATGTACTCAGTGGAATACTATTCAGCCATAAAAAGTAATGAAATTCTCATTCACGCTACAACACTGAAGAACACAGAAGACATTATGCTAAGTGAAGGAAGCCTGTCACAAAAGACTGTATATTTTATGATTCCATTTATATGAAATATACAAAATAGGAAAATCCATAGAAATGGAAAGTAGGTTAGTGGTTGCTTAGTGCTAGGGGCAATGGGAGAATTGGGGAGGTGACCCCAAATGGGATGACAGGGTTTCTTTAAAAAAAAAAAAAATCAAACCTGCTGCTGTTGAGTTGATTCTGATTCACAGCCACCCTACAGGACAGAGTAGAACTACCCCATAGGGTTTCCAAGGAGCTGCTGGTGGATTGGAACTGTTGACCCTTTAGTTAGCAGCTGAGCTCTTAACCACTGTGCCACCAGGGCTCCAGGGCTTCTTTTGGAGGTAATAAAGACATTCTAAGTTGATTGTAGTAATGGATGCACCACTCTGTGACTGTACTAAAAGGCTTTGAACTGTTGTTCACTTTAAATGGGTTAATTGTATGGTATATTCATTAAAAAGCTTAATAAAGCTATTTAAAAAATATTCCCTTCTCTGTTGGGTATTTCATTTTAGAGGTGCAACTATGTAGAATTCCAAGAAGCCCAAGTTCTAGAACCAGCAAACGGGCCTCTGATTTTGATTAAGTTGCTTTTTCTCTCTAGGCCCCAGTTTCCTCATTTCAAAAATGTGGGAGTGGAACCTGTTGCTGTTGAGTGAATTCGAACTCATAGTGACCTTGTAAATTTGGAGAATTGAGTAAGAAACATTCTAAATTAAGAGAACTCGCAAAACACTTTGGAAGCGAGTTTAAAGTATTGCTAATGTGGAACTAGTTTAGCCTCTTGTTGTTGTTGGGTGTCACTGAGTTGGTTCCGACTCATAGCGACCCTATGTGCAACAGAACTAAACACTGCCCTGTCCTGGGCCATCCTTATAACTGTTGCTATGTTTGAGCCCATTGTTGCAGCCACTGTGTCAATGGATCTTGTTGAAGGTCTTTTTTCTTTTTCACTGACCCTCTACTTTACCAAGCATGATATCCTTCTTCAGGGACTGATCCCTCCTGATAACAAGTCCAAGGGACGTAAGACGAAGTCTCAGCATCCTGCCTTCTAAGAAGCACTCTTGCTGTATTTCTTCCAAGACAGGTTTGTTCTTTCTTCTGGCAGTCCATTGTATATTCATTATTCTTCTCCAACACTGCAATTCAAAGGCATCAGTTCTTTGGTCACCCTTATTCACTGTCCAGCTTTTGCATGCATATGAGGCAATTGAAAATACCATCACTTGGGTCAGGTACACCTTAGTTCTCAAGGTGATATCTTTGCTTTTTGACACTTTAAAGAGATCTTTTGCAGCAGATTTGCCCAGTGCAATATACTGTTTGATTTCTTGACTGCTGCTTCCATGGGCATTGATTATGGATACAAGTAAATGAGAGGTTAGCCTAGAGCAGAGCAATTTAAAAACTGACATTAGGGTGTTCTTTAATAGACTTGCAGCGTTGGCTGAAAGGCAGAGAAAACTCATTTTCTTTGTAGTGAAATAAGAGGTGTGTGTGTGTGTGTGTTTAATTCTGTTTTGCTCAAGTCAAAGTGAACGGCTGCGGCAAGGCTCTCCCCACCCTCTGAGCAGAACCATCTGATTAATTAGTTTCCTCAAATGGATTCTGTGATTGTGAGAGTGGGAGGCCCCTGGAGCAATGATTAATGTGGGACATGAGTTGAATCTCTGAGAGCTAAATATTAACATCAACATAGAAGTTCATTGTATAAATATGTGAGAGTCTCTGGAAAGAGCTAGAAAATTCCCAGATAGCTATGATCAGATGGTAACCTAACTGTTATTAAAACAACTGATGAAAAGATTGGCGTTAACATATTGGTATTAACCTAAGGTTGACCGAGGAGCCCTGGTGATGCAAACGTTAAATGCTTGGCTGCTAATCTAAATGTTGGTGGTTTGAACCCACCCAACTAGCAGTGCTGAGCCCTGGTGGAGCAGTGGTTAAGAGCTTGGCTGCTAACCAAAAGGTGAGCAGTTTGAATCCACCAGTCGCTCCTTGGAAACTCTATGAGGCAGTTCTACTCTGTCCTATAGGGTCGCTATAGTAGGAATCAACTCGATGGCATTTTTTTTTTAACTGGAAGTGCCATGGAAGAAAGGACTGGCAATCTGTTTTCATAAAGATTACAGCCAAGAAAACACTATGGGGCAGTTCTGCTCTGTACATGGGGTTGCTATGATTTGAAATTAAATCAATGGCACCTAACAACAAGGTTGACCAAGAAAATACGAGAACATTTTATTTCTACAGATTCTAGAAGTGAGGACTTGGAACACCATGGGGGGTGGGGGAAGCATGGCATTCCAAAAAACATGGTAGATAAAGAGGGACAATTGCATAATCATCATACATTACATGTACATCAGGGCTTCAAATTGGTTCCGCTTGGCTCAGTCAGGCCGATGAAGCGAAACCCAAATGGACCCGAATTTTTTAAATGTGGGTGAAGTGGAATACGAAGAGAAATGGAAAAAATTATGGGTTGGAGCCTGCTAGAAACTTAATCTCCCTCTTAGAAAACAAGGGCAGTGTGCGTGTTGCATAGCAACCAAATATCTTGACTGGCAGAGTCAGAAACAGCAGTGCCCCACTCAAAGCTGGTGGCCGACTATGCCACTTCGAATGTGTGTGGCTCTCCACAGTCCTGGCAATAGTCCTACCTTCTACATCAGGCCCCTGAAAGCACTCACTGTGCCTCTTCCAAGTCCCCCAGTTCGAGGGACCCGTAATTTTTCCTGTTCCACTTCTCATTCCACTTCAGCCAAATTTTAAGAATTTGCATCTGTTCCGATTTCGCTTCCTTAGCCATGACTGAACCAGTTCAAACCGATTTGAAGTGCAAGTGTAAATAAAACCTAAATCATTCCAGTTTGTCAGTCACCTTCCTTGTTTCCTTTCTCTTAAGAATCTTTTGAGAGATTAGTTTTTTTTAATCCTCATTATATAGGCAAGAAGAACATTGAGGTTTAGAGAGCTTAAGACTCACCCAAGATCACAGACATAGTAAGTGGCTCGGCTGAAGTTAAAAGTCGTTTACTCCAAAATCCCATGATATTTGTAGCATACATTTCAAGATACTTAGGACATTCTATTTCATGCCTTACCTACCTCAGGTATGGCAGGTATTGCTATCTACTCCAACTACCGATGAGACATTTGAAGCACAGTGAAGCAAACTGACCACACAGCTAGTTTTCTGGCTACAGTTTTTAGGATGCACGTAGTTTTACCCGCCCAGTGCCGTCGAGTCAGTTCCGACTCATAGCATGTAGTTTTAGAACTTACAAAATGTGAGAAGAGATGCCTTCCTCATTTTAAGTCTACATGCATTTTTAACTACCATATTCCATGGAGATAAGCTTTCTGCGTAGGTGACCCAAGACAGTGAAGTTCTAGCAAGGCTCTCAGGGCATATGATTTTGCTGACCCCTAGTGAGAATGATTCCATTAATCATTTTTGCATTAACAATTCTGAGATTCTTCCGAGGTGTTTACTAATGACAGCCCGAGGCAAAAGCAGCGGGTGAAACGGAAGGTCAGAAATGCTTTGCACAGTTTGAAAAATTGTCTTTCGCAGGCACAGGAAAGGCCAAGATGATTTACTGAGTGATTATTCTGAAGAATGTTCTTTACTTGCTTTCTTGGCAAAGCTAATGCTTTCAGCACACGTTTAGCTTTAGAGGTGAAAGCAACACTACCTAAAAGTAATTTTGTGAATACAGTAAAATGTATGAAAGCTGGAACCTGTGTAAGATAGAATCCTGTCAGAGAAGGAAAATGAAAATATTTTCCAGTAAAACAAGTGATAGAAAAGTGGTAAGATTGCACCTGGTCAGAGGTGGAAGACTTGCGAGACCCGGAAAGACAAGACAAGGCAGTCCCATCGAGTTCTGGCTCTCACAGGTTTCACTGTAATAAATTTGCTGATGTGCCTCAGTCCACCACCTTCTTCTGCCCCCATTCTCCTGGCTCACCAGACAGAAGGCAACAATGGGTTCAAATAGGCACTGTGGTTCAGGCCTGTTATGTTTTCTGGAAGGAAAAATCGTTAGCTAGGAGATAGTCTATCTATGTCACCCTCCGTACAACACATGTAACATTCTGTGCACTGTTTTCCGCTTCATAAAATGAGGACAATAGCAGCCACCCTAGCTTTCTCCCTGTCAAGTGTAAAGAGCCTTTAACCTGAATTGAGTACCCTATTCCATCTGGAAGCAAAACCAATTAATAAAATGAAAATCATGAAAACAGCCTACTTAATCTTCTGAAATCTCCCTGTTGAAAAGACAATCCACCATTGAAAACCGAAATCTCTGCTCTATTCCCCTTGGTGAAACGCCAACTTCTGTTTCACCAGAATCTGGCTTTTCTGCCTCTCACTTTACCTCATCAAACACTGAAATCTCCTGCTCTGAGTCTGAAGGAACTGAGATAGTACCTTGGTTGGCAGTGATCTTGGTTCGGGTTGTTTTATGTTTGGTAGTACATAAAAGGAAATCCTGGGGGCATACTGTGTAGAAGCTATGGCTGCTAACTAAAAGGTCGGCAGTTCGAATTCACCAGGCGCTCCTTGGAAGCCCTGTGGGACAGTCCTACTCTATAGCATCATTATGAGTGGAAATCGACTCTACGGTAATGGGTTTTTTAATTTTTAAAAAATTTTTTTAGTACATAAAGAAGAGAAGCTAATCTAGGAAACATGATATTTAATCAGTCTTTCATCTTGGACAACACAACTTTTCCCCAAAAGAGAAAATCAAACTCAGTGGTACAAATTGTTGTATCTGTCAGTGTGGCCCATTACACAGATGTGGCAACCAATTAAAGTAAGTCTTTAATGATAGTTTTGACAGTGCTTCATTATTTTCTTTTAGAAAATAATATTTCTAATAATGTTTTCTTTCTCTAACTCAGAGATGTAAACATGTAAAGTAAGTTTTATAAAAGATTGTGAATATCAAATAATTAGGGAATGGATAAATAAAATTCAGAACGTTGGCATGGTAAAGTACTACGGAGTAATTTAGATGCTTGACCTGAGTCTGTATGTCTCAATACCTATAAATCTCAAAACTGTAATGTTGAGTGACAAAAGAAAGTTGCAAAGCATACACTAGACCATTTATGTAAATTCAAGCACCCACGTGAGAAGATTCTGGAAAGATTATGGTAGAGGCAGAAGAGTTTTTGAGTCTCTCTGAATCCCCATCCTTCCCACCCCTCCCCCCCAAATAGACAGAGCAAGTAGGTAGCAAAACCAAAAACCCATGGACAACAGTTATAACAAAACTAATTGAAAAGGTATCCCCAAGAACTACAAAATACGATTTGTTGTTTTTGTTGCTGTCAACTCAGTTCTGACTTGTGGTGATCCCGTGCACAATAGAATGAACATTTCTGGGTCCTGCTCCAACTTCATGATCGTTGGTATGCCTGAGTCCATCGTTGAGGCCACTATGTATTTTGAGTACCTTTCAACCTAAAGGACTCATCCTCTAGCACTATATTGGACCATATTTTGTTGTGGTCCCTAGGGGTTTCACTGACTGATTTTTGGAAGTAGATCACCAGACCTTTCTTTCTAGTTTGCCTTTGTCTAGAAGATCTGCTCAAACCTGTTCACCATGGGTGATCCTGCTGGTATTTGAAATACCCATGGCATAGCTTCCAGCATCAGAGCAATGTGCAAGCCACCACAGTATGACAAACTGATAGACCGGTGGTAGCCCATCACCCATTGTTGTCAAGTCGATTCTGACTCATAGCGACCCTACAGGACAGAGTAGAGCTGCCCCAGAGAGTTTCCAAGAAGTAGCTGGTGGATTCAAAGTGACAACCTTTTGGTTAGCGGCCATAGCTCTTAACCACGTTAACCACTACTCCACCAGGGTTTCCAGACTGGTGATGGAAAATACAATTAGATGAGGACAAACCACCAACAGCCACAAGACTTGTGGCTTATCGACATCTGTGTGGAGGAAAGTATAGGGAAGCAACGGGATGTTGGATGAACCCAAAAACAGGAGATTACAAAATAGCCAGTAGGTATTGACTGGAAAGCGTGGTGGGCCAATGTGAGAAGAGCAGCTGAAAATGGGAGGGATTCTGCCCACTGCAATAGCAGATGAGTGCAAGGGGCCCATGGCTAGAAGGACTAAAGGGGCTAGAGTGGTCTGCCACCTGCAGACTAAAGAAACTGAGCCACCCTTCCAGGACAGGGCCCACACTGTAGAGAAATCACTGAAATTAGAATAAAAATGGAGCTGGGTATAAGCAAAGCAAAGAGAAAGTCCACCTAAAGGTAGGAGGGAGAGCAGAATCAGGGGATCTCAGAAAACAAACTGCCATATTGTGCTTTAACATTGAAATAGATTTTATTTTTTAAAATAGCTTGAAGTTTACCAAAAAAAAAAAATTGAACAGAAAGTGCAGAGTCCCAATATGCCCCTTCTCCCCCCAGCATATCGTTGCCCCCATTGCTCCCCTCCTGGCTTCGTGTGGTACATTTGTCACAGTGGATGAAAGTAAACTTCGTAGCTTACATTAGCGCTCCCTTTTCGTATTGTATAGTCACGCGGGTTTTGATAACTGTACAACGCCACGTGCCCACATCACTGTGTCATACAGAATAGTCCCACTGCCCTGAGAATGCTCTGTGCTCTGCCTGTTCACCCTCTCCCCTTTCTTTCCTGAATCCCTGGCAACCACTGATCTTTTCACTGTCTCTATAGTTTTGGCATTTCCAGAAAGTTATATTGTTGGAGTTAGGCTGTACGTAGCTTTTTTAGGTGGTCTTCTGTCACTTATCTATATGCATTGAATGTTCCTCAATTTTTTTTCCATAGCTTAAAAGCTTATTTATTTATTTACGTTGCTTAATAATACTCCATCGTATGGCTGTACCACAGTTTATCCATTCACCTATCTCGGTTGTGTCTAATTTTTGGCAATTATGAATAAAGCTTCTATAAGTATTTTTTTTTTTTAATGTGAACATATACATTTTTCACTTATTTGGATAAATTCCTAGGAGTGTGATTGCTGAATTATATGGTAGACCTATCCTTAGCTTTGTAAGAAACTGCCAGACCATCTTCCAAAGTGGCTGTGCTATTTTGCATTCCCATCAGAAATGAATGAGAGTTTCTCTTGCTCCCCATCCTCACCAGCATTTGGTGTCATCAGTGTTTTGTATTTTAGCCAGATATGTAGTGACATCTTATTGGTGTTTTAATTTGCAATTCTCTAATGACATATGATGTCAAGCACCTTTTCATATGCTTATTTGGTATCACATACCTTCTTTGGCGAGGCAACTCTTCAGAACTTTTGCCCATTTGGTAACTGGGTTGTTTGTTTTCTTATTGTTGAGTTTTAGGAGTTCTTTGTATATTTTGGATACAAGTCTCTTATCAGATGTGTTTTTTTGCAAATGTTTCATCCCAGTCTGTGGCTTGTCTTTTCCTTCTCTTAAATGCCATATTTTTAAACACTACACAAAAACAACAGAAGAAGGAGCTATGTGCATTTAGAAAAATTACCCTCAGCTGCCTCTCTAAGAGTTTGGGAAAACTAATTTCACATAAAAATGAGCAACAGAAATGTATCTAGGTCAATTCCCATGCAAAGTTATTATAAGGAAAAAAAGGAATAAAGAACTGAATAGCATCCCCACAGACAGCAGAAGCATGCCAGAAGTCATGCTAAAAAACAAACAAAAAAGATGAAAATACGCACACTATTTCCAAACGAGCTAAGAGGCACTGATAAAATTATATAAGGCGTAAAAGGATCGCATAGATCCGAATTAGAGAAATTCAGACATGGAAGATAAAACTCAGGGAAGAATTAAAAATTATTTTAGAAATGAACACTTAACTAGAATGATCACAAGACGTGAATACAAGGTACAACGTCTTAAGAGAAGCAGAAGGCAAAAAGAAGGAATATTTTTAAGATACAAAAAATGAATGAAAATAGAATTCAAACGATAGGCAAAATATTGAAGACAGGCAAAGAAGATTGGAAATGTGGGTAACAGGAATTCCTGGAGAAGAAAACTAAATCAAGGAAACAGAGCAAATAATACAAATTTTAATCAAGAAAACTTTCCTGAAATTAAAAAATATATATACATATAAATACATACATACATATATAATATATATAGTTGAAATCACATATTTTGAGAGGTCACACTGCATGCTTGCGAGTATAAATCCAGAACTACTAACATTGAGACATATTTAAGTTAAATTACTCAACTTTATAGAAAATGGAAAAAAAAATGCTTTGGGCAAAAACAGCAAGTGATATATAAGAAAAAGCAAATTTGATTACCATCAGACTTTCTAATAGCATATTTAAAATACTCAGGGAAAGAAATGTGTGCCAAGGAATTTATATTCAGAAAAACACTGACTTTCAAGTATAAAGGGTATACTAGACTCAGACCGCCTGTTATCAACACGCACAGGTTCAGGAAATATCGTCTCCATGAACCTTTCAAGCAAAGACCCTCAGACGACAACTCAACTAGACGGACATCCACCTAAGAGCTGGTGGTGAACATTAATCACATAGTTGCTGGTAGAACTAAGACTAAAGGGAATGGGTGTTGTATGTAATGCTGTATGCTCACATAATATAAACCAAAGAAACCAAGCCTATTGCCATTGAGTGCATTCCAACTCATAGCGACCCTACAAGTCAGAATAGAACTGTCCTCTAGGGTTTCCAAGGAGCAGCTGGTGGATTTGAAATGCCAACGTTTTGGTTAGGAGACAAGGTCTTGACCCACTGTGACACTGGAGTTCTTCAGATAATATCGTATAACTATTAAAAAAGAGGGTGAAATGAGAAAAGCATATGCAAAAAAAAATTTTAACTGCTCTCAATAATTATAAATTTTATTGACAGTAGTAGTAGCAGAACTATAATTCTGAGCTGTTGTGTATGTAATGAGGAATAGGTAAATGAGTATTAATGGAATATGCTAATTCTGTCAATCCCTTTGTCCTTGAGAACTAGGTCTTTCAGTGTGGAAAAAGAACATACAGGTATGATACAGAAGAGATTAAGGAAAAAATCTTGTAGTTCCAAATTTGAATTTGAAGTGTCAGTATGAACTCATTAAGTATTTTATCTTAAAAATTGTGTACGTAAATGTATAAACATATACTTCCTCTCACTGGTCAATCTTACCTTGAAAGGTTGACCAACTTAGTAGCAATGAACATCCCTGAACCCCCAGACTGTAGTCTAGAAATACTATTTCTCACTAAAACAAACCAGGGCTCTTAGAGAAACAACTGATGTCAAGCCCAGGGCTGGAAATGCACAAGACAGGGCTGGAATACCTTGTCATAACAGTTAATGAGGAAGTTACCGAAGACGACTTAGGGTCATGTCAAAAGGACTAAGGATCAGACTTGACTTGAAGAGGCTCCCACCGCACAAAGATGGGACAATTTGAGCTTCAAAAAGAATAATAATTACAATTGACTAAAACCATCAAATATGTTTAAATTCATAATAATTTCATAATTATACTTAAAAAAAAAAAACGAATTGATCACCTTGGGAAGACAATAGGAAACCAATGGGTTATTTTGAAAACTTGTAAATACAGGGAAAGAATCAAGCATTTGTCCTGCCTTTCCCTATATGAAGAGTACCACTGAGTGATGAATAGCAGATAAGTGTTTCTAATGTGTTTCAACTAGTAAATGAAAAAGAAATAATGGATTAGAATATCATCATTTTGCAATACTCAATGAATTAAGGAGCTGTGGTGGCACAACGGTTAAGTGCTTGGCTGCTAACTGAAAAGTTGGCAGTTCCAGCCCACCCAGTGGCTCCACGAGAGAAAGACCTGGTGATCTGCTTCCCTAAAGATTGCAACCTAGAAAACCCTATGGGGCAGTTCTATTCTGTCACCAGGGGTCATTATGAATCGGCATTGACTTGAGGGCATCCAACAACAGCCACTGAGTATCAATAGCTGCTAACATCTCTCTCCTCCCCCACCCCACCCCAAAAAAGAGAACCACTTATGATGGCCTTCTGATGAAAGAAAACACCACCAATTATAGTCTGATGAAAGGATTCAAACTGGAGTCTGATCAAGCCTGTGGTTGCAGATGCCAATTTTCAGGAAAAACAGAGCGTGGACAAACAGATTCAATTAGACCAGAGAGATGCAGACAACAAAACCCAGACTGTGGGAAACTCTGTAGGTCAAATTGCACAGCTTAATTATAAGAAAAAGGGATGCAGAAATTTGTAGATTAAAAGAGACATCCAAGTTTTAAAAACTGGACAAAAATAACTATTGTGTCCAGGGAGGCCTAAATGGTGATGAAACTCTAGAGACATGCAAGAAAATGATTATCGTAAAATTTAAGATGTTGTTATTTTTCGGGGAGGAGGGTTATGATGGACAGGGTTTCTGGAGAGACTGGCAGAGTTTTCTTTCTTGACCTGGGCTATGTTTACAAGGGTGTTCACTTTTTAATAGAGTCCCTGGGTAGTGCAAATGGTTAACATTCTTGGCTGCTAACCAAAAGGTTGGAGGTTTGAATCCACCCAGAAGGGCTTAGGAAAAAAGACCTGGCAATCTTCTCCTAAAAAATCAGACATTGAAAACCCTATAGAGCACAGCTCTACCCTAATGCACATAGGGTCACCATGAGCCAGAATTTACTCGGTGGCAACTGGTCTGGTTTCACCTTTTAATAACTGATGAAACGATACATTTGTTTTGTGTGGTTTTCTAGATCTTGTTTTGTTTTACCAAGGGAAAGTTAAAAACAAAAACCCATAGAGCAATGCTATACATTGTTTATAGAGTCTTGTAAGTGAACGTGAAAATATAAAACTTGACACATGATACTCATTAAATTCATGATAGTGGTTCCCTGTAGGAGGCAGGAGGAGAGTGAAACTTGGGGTGAGGAGAGGCCAAAGGATGTTTCAAGTTTATCTGTCAGGTTTTAATTCCACAGAAGAAAGACTTGATGCAAACATGTCAAAATCTTAACAATTAATGGTCAGTTCAGGGGCACTGGAAACATAAAGAAAAAACAAAAACCAAACCCATCTCCGTCAAGTAGATTCTGACTCATAGCGACCCTCCAGGACAGAGTAAAACTGTCCCATGGGGCTTTGTAGGCTGTAATCTTTAGGGAAGCAGACTGCCAGGTCTTTTTCCTATGAAGCAGCTGGTTGGTTTGAACAGCCGACCTTTCAGTTAGCAGCCAAGCACTTAACCACTGCGCCATCAGGGCTTCCTTATGTGTTTGTACCTTATTATCTCCTAGTCTTTAGTTTTTAATTGTAAGGAAATTAGCCTGTGAATGCATATTGTGACTGGCAATAAATTCTCTGGAAATACTGTGATGCTATTGCCCAGTGTTTTATACGAACTAAAGGTGTGATAGCCATTGGACCAACTACCTGACTTAATAGAAAAAGTAATGTTGGCATCCCTGACTAATTAGTTCCCAATAAGTATACATGAATTTGACTCTCAAAGAATTTTATTCACCATGACTCTTTACACGGTAGTATCATATAGGGGAAATAGAATTAATATTTTCTTTCTGTTGAGAGTAAAAAGCAAATATACTACTTATTTGGACCACCAACTAAGTGACATTTCCAGCCCCAGGCTTGACATCAGTCATTTCTGTAATTGGTTTAGTAAGAAATAGTATTTCTAGACTACAATCTGAAAATGCCCTGTGCTCCACCTATTCATCCCTCTCCACTTTCCTCCTGAATCCCTGGCAACCATTGATCTTTTCACTGTCTCTATAGTTTTTCCGTATCCGGAAAGTCATATTGTTGGAGTCATCCTGTACGTAGCTTTTTTTAGGTTGTCTTCTGTCACTTAGCAGGAGTTGCCATATCCAACTCTTACTGAGTTCCAGGTCAAACAAACATAGCTTTCCAGTTTATTTTCCCATTTGTGGCTTTGAGATCAGTTGGCATCCCAGCCTAATGCTCTGGGTTGATATGGACTTGTGTGCATCTGTGTATGCGTATGTGGTGAAGTTAAAATAAAATCATTGAAAACTATTCATTATTTTGACCTTCAGAGTACTTAGGGCAGTGATCATCAGGTGGGCAAATCATAACGAATGTGACACATAAAACAATTGAGTCTTCAACATTTTTTCCCTAAACGTCCACAGCAATTTTCTTCTACCACAGCAAGCACAGGCTACAAACTCACTCATGGTGACTCGTGAGTGAGAGGAGAAGTAGGCCCACCACAGAGTGACCCTTTCTGTACTTACCAGGCAAGTAGCTGCACAGTCTTTCCATGGCAGCCTGGGCTGTAGAGTTGTGGACCTGAGCAAGCTGCTCAATCACAGACATCACCAGCACACATCCTACAGGGGAACAAAGACCATGTCAACAGTGTCACACAAAAAGAGGTGCTGGTGGCTCAGGGGAAAGAAAGGGGGTGTATGTGTGTGCCCTTAAGAACACTAAAACAAAAACAAAAACTCCACACACAAAAAAAACAAACCCATTGCTGTCAAGTCAATTCTGACACTGATTCATGGTGACCACATGTATGTCAAAGTAGAACTCTGCTCCAGAGGGTTTTCAGTGGCTGGTTTTTCAGAAGTAAATCACCAGGCCTTTCTTCCTCAAGAACAGTAGTCTCTCCAAAACAGAGAACTCGTTTGCCATTTGCCTTTTTAAAATTCACCGTGTGCATAAATGCATTGTGAGTTATAGTGAAATGTGAAGTGTGGGAAGTTTGTGGGCTTCAGGATCAGAAAAACTGGGGCTCTCAGTTCAGCTTTGATATTTATGAATTATGTGACTTTGGAGAAGTAATTCCATCGTGCTTAATTTCATTTTCTTTTTGGTTATATGGAAGAAAGTGATGATGTTTAAATGGGGTAGTGTGAGGGGAACAGCCTGCACAGAGTAGAAGCTGAATAGGTGTGAGTTTCTTTCCAGTCCCTTCTTCTCCCTTTTGTAGTAGATGACTTCGTTACAAAAAAGATTCTATACTTTTTCATTCTGTGACCCAGGTTGAATTTTTAATTATAAAAAAATGGAAATTTCATAGCATTTGTAGACAAAAGCCCTGGGATAGGGTTCTGACCTTAAGATCTTAGACTCACCACTTAGCCTTTCTAAGGCTTGACTTCCTTGTTGTAAAGTAGATAATAATATCTTTCTGTAGGGCTACTGTGATGATTCCCCCATGTACCTGTCAGTTTGTCGTACTGTGGGGGCTTGTGTGTTGCTGTGATGCTGGAAGCTATGCCACCGGTATTCAAATACCAGCAGGGTTACCCATGGCGAACGGGTTTCAGCTGAGCTTCTAGACTAAGACAGACTAGGAAGAAGGATCAGGCAGTCTACTTCTGAAAGATTTAGCCAGTAAAAATCTTACGAATAGCAGCAGAAACATTGTTTGATATAGTGCGGGAAGATGATCCCCCCACGTTGGAAGTCACTCAAAAGACAACTGGGGAAGAGCTGCCTCCTCAAAGTAGAGTCAACCTAAATGATGTGGAGGGAGTCAAGCTTTCACGACCTTCATTTGCTGATGTGGCATGACTCAAAATGAGAAGAAACAGCTGCAAACATCCATTACTAATAGGAACGTGGAATGTACAGAGTATGAATCTAGGAAAATTGGAAGCCATCAAAAATGAAATGGAAGTCATAAACATCGACATCCTAGTCATTAGTGAGCTGAAATGGGCTGGTATTGGCCATTTTGAATTGGACAATCATATAGGTGGATGGCCTGTTATGCCGGGAACAACAACTTGAAGAGGAATGGCGTTGTATTAATTGTTAAAAAGAACATCTCGAGATCTATCCTGAAGTACAACACTGTCAGTGATAGGGTAATATTCACACACCTACAAGGAAGACCAGGTAATATGACTATCATTCAAATTTACACACCAACCACTAAGGCCAAAGATGAAGAAATTGAAGATTTTTATCCACTTCTGCAGTCTAAAATTGATCGAACGTGCAATCAGGATGCACTGATAATTACTGGAGGTTGGAATGGGAAAATTGGAAACAAAGAAGGACCAGTAATTGGAAAACGTGGCCAGAGATCACATGATAGAATTTTGCAAGTCCAACGACTTCTTCATTGCGAATAGTTTTTCACCAACATAAACAGTGACTATGCACATGAACCTCACCAGATGGAATACACAGGAATCAAATCGACTACATCTGTGGGAAGAGACTATAGAAAAGCTCAATATCATCAGTCAGATATCATACATATAGAAAGGAAGAGGTCATTAAAAAGACAGGAAGAAAGAAAAGACCAATATGAATGTCAGAAGAGATACTGAAACTTGCTCTTGAACTTTTAGTAGCTAAAATGAAAGGAAGAAATGATGATGTAAAAGAGTTAAACAGAAGATTTCAAAGGGGAGCTTGAGAAGACAAAGTAAAGTACTATGATGACATGTGCAAAGACCTGGAGATAGAAAGCCAAAGAAGAAGAATATGCTCTGCATTTCTCAAGCCGAAGGAACTGAAGAAAAAATTCAAGCCTCGAGTTGCAATAGTGAAGGATTCTATGGGGAAAATATTAAACGACTCAGGAAGTATCAAAAGAAGACAGAAGGAATACACAGAGTCACTATACCAAAAAGAACTGGTCGACATTCAACCATTTCATGAGGTACCGTATGGGCACAAACCAATGATACTGAAGGCTTTGGAGAAAAACAAGGCTACAGAAACTGACGGAATACCAGTTGAGATGTTTCGACAAAGGGATGCAGCACTGGAAGTACTCACTCATCTATACCAAGAAATTTGGAAGACAGCTACGTGGCAAACCGATTGGAAGAAATCTATATTTATGCCTATTCCCAAGAAAGATGATTCTAGTGAATGTGGAAATTATTGAATATCAATACCACACGCAAGTAAAATTTTGCTGAATATCATTCAAAAGCGGTTGCAGCAGTATCTCGACAGGGAACTGCCAGAAATTCAAGCCAGATTCAGAAGAGGATGCGGAACCAGGGATATCATTACTGATGTCAGATGGATCCTGGCAGAAAGCAGATACTACCAGAAAGATGTTTACCTGTGTTTTAATGACTATGCAAAGGCATCTGACTGTGTGAATCATAACACATTAAGGATAATATTGTGGAGAATGGCAATTCCGGGGCACTTAATTATGCTTATGAGAAACCTGTACATGGATCAAGAGACAGTCATTCAAACAGAACAAGGAGATACTGCATGGTTTAAAGTCAGGAGAGGTGTGTGTCAGGGTTGGATTCGTTCATCATACCTATTCAATCTGTATGCTGAGCAAATAATCCAAGAAGGTGGACTATATGAAGAAGCATGGGGCATCAGGATTGGAGGAAGATTGATTAACAACCTGTGTTATGCAGAAGACACAACCTTGCTTGCTGAAAGTGAAGAGGACTTGAAGTATTTACTGGTGAAGATCAAGCACCACAGTCTTCAGTATGGATTACACCCCAACATAAAGAAAAAAAAAACACAGTGATAAAGGGAGAAAAGATTGAAGTTGTCAAGGGTTTCATTTTAGTTGGAACCACAAATCAACACCCATGGAAGCTGCAGTCAAGAAATCAGAAGATGCATTGCATTGGGCAAATTTGCTGCAAAAGACCTGTTTAAAGTGTTGAAAAGCAAAGATGTCACCTTGAAGACTACTGTGTGCCTGACCCAAGCTATGGTATTTTAATCGCCTCATATGCATGTGAAAGGTGGATGATGAATAAAGAAGACTGAAGATGAATTGACGCCTTTGAATTGTGGTGTTGGAGAAGAATATTGAATATACCATGGACTGCCAAAAGAACGAACAAATCTGTCTTGGAAGAGGTACAACCAGAATGCTCCTTAGAAGAAGGACGGCAAGACTACGTCTCACATACTTTGGACATGTTGTCAGGAGGGATAAGTCCCTGGAGAAGGACATCATGATTGGTAAAGCAGTGAGCGGGTTAGTGAAAAAGAGGAAGACCCTCAATGAGAAGGATTGACACAGTGGCTGCAACAACGTGCTTAAGCATAACAATGATTGTGAGGATGGCAGAGGACCAGACAGTGTTTCGTTCTGTTGTACATATGGTTGCTATGAGTTGGTACTGACTTGATGGCACCTAACAACCTAACAAAAACTGTGATGATTGAATGAGGTAATAGTGAAAATGAGTACACCTTTGAAATCACAACATAAAATATTATTCAAGCATGTTGCTTGAACCATGTAGCAATATAACAGGTATCTAGAAAGACCCTTGGATTAAGTTAGGAATATATTTCTTCAGTCCCTTGATATATGTAACCGTGAAGTCTTAGCTGCTAGGCCTTCATTCCTTGAAGATTCTATCACCTGCCATGATCTCCTGAACTGCTCCCTTTTCCAAAGGGAAGGGATTTGTTTTTCCTCTATGCACAAAAGTTGGTCAAAGATCAGTAAGTCTGTGAGAGGAAGTTCTTAGGTCCAATTGATGTAAGAAGAGAAGGCGCTTAGCAGGGATATATTTCTAAGGAAGCAAAGGAAGCCTTACACCCAACATGAAGTTCCAGGGAGCCTGAGTCCAGCAGTAAGCTCATTATAGTTCATCTGTTCAAGGAGTTGGGGCCCAAATTCATGTACTTAGTGTCATTAAAAACCAAATTCCCACCAGGAGTCCCTGAGGAATGGAGGCTAATAGCAGATGTGAATGATATAATTGGGTATTTCTAGAAGAAATAAGAGACTTTCACCTTTCAAGCCACTGCAACTTCTGATGAGGCTTTGGCCTCAACTCTTCTGCACCCTCAGATCAAGCTGGCCAAAGATGGGCTCTCCAAATCTGAGAGTAAAAGGTCTTTATAATCACAGTCTTGCTGAGCTCTGAGGAGCACCCATGTTCTGGTGCATTTATCTTCATCAACCCTCAAAGGAGACTGACTGAGGGAACTTTTAACATAATCTGTGGCACTTCAGGGTTTTATTACTTTGCAGTGAGTTTAGTAACTGATACTTACTAGCACTTTTTGGTGTAAAAACATTTTAATATATATTTTATTTTACTTTAAAAATAACTTTTCAAAACATAAAGCAATATAGTCTCATTTTAGAACATTAAAAACACAACAATATTAAAAGATAAACATCTTATCACTCAGAGATAACCAATTTCACTTGTATAAGTATATAAAATATATTTAACATATGTGAATATTTTCAACATTTATAACATAATTTTATACCTTGATTTATGTATCTGATAATCATCTACCTATTAAGTCTACATGGAGCTAAATTTCAACAATTGCAACTTGAAAAGCAATTATAAATGATATTAAAAAGTGATAAAAGGATGCAATGTGGCACAGTTGAAAAGGGAGCTTCGAAATGAAGCAGACTTAGGTTCAAATCCTGGATTGGCTGCTTACTGTGTGACTTTGAACAAGTTACCTGACCTTCCTGAACTTTATTTATAAGTGTTTTGCCCCATAGACCATACGTTTCTTCAGAGCAGGAACGAGGCCTTACTCATCTCCAACTTTCAGTGTCTGGCACATTGTCTGGTTTGGAGGCTGGAAGCCAGGAAAATTTGCTGACTTGAAGTAAATTGACTTCAGAGCCATCTGAGTGACATTTCAGTTGTCGGTTGCAGGAAGTCTTCATATTGTTGTTGTTGTTGTGAGCTGCTGTCAAGTCATCCCTGACTCATGGCAACCCCATGCACAATGGGACAAAATGCTGGCCAGTTCTGTGCCATAGGGTTTTCACTGGCTGATTTTTGGAAATAAATCACCAGTTCTTCCTTCCTAGTTTGCTTTAGTCTGGAAGCTCTGCTGAAACCTGTTCAGCATCATAGCAACAAGTAAGTCTCCACTAACAGATAGATCAAGGTGGTTGTGCATGAGGTCCTACAGCTGGGAACAGAACCCAGGTCTCCCTATGCGGAAGTCAAGAATTCTACTACTGAGCCACTAGCATCCCTCTGGAAGTCTCCATAGGAAACGGCTAATGGATGCACCTACCCTTGCTTCCTAGATTGGTCTTCTCAGTGACGTTCTTTACTGTCTTTTACAGTCTCATGATAAGACATTACTCCACTTATCCTTCTGATGTGAAACAATCGGTGTTCTTATTTGAACCAAAAGCAAATTCTGTAGCAAATTGACACCATGTGAAGCTCGGAATCAAGGAAGAACATGGTGGAGATGGAGCTGAGAACTTGAGTAGCAATCACTTCACACAGCATCTTGTCAATGAGCCTCACCTTGGAGCCCAGAATGGACTTGAAGCATGGTAAGGGTAGGGAGGGATTTGGCAATAAAACTGGGAGACCTGGCACAGACACCAAGTGGAGAAGCTTCCACTGTGAATTATGCCTGAGACCTAGCCTGTTGCAGTTACCACTTTACGTGGCTTCTTAAAAATTGTGGAAAACCATGATTATTCCAGACATGGCTTAATATAGCTTCAATTATCCAGAACATTTTCAATTTGCACCTTTAAAAGAAAGAAGAAAATAGCAATCTGGATAACTTAAGTGAAATAGGAGCATTCAGGATGTACCCTTCGTAGTTCCAGATACATTGTGAGGGTAGACTAAATTATATATTAAAGGATAAGTGGGTGGGGGAGGATCTTGGGGGTGATTATAGACTTGATGCCATTTTTCTGCTGAAGTAAGTGTGACAAAGGAGGACACAAGGGTAATTTTTGGTTGTTGTGCTGCTTCAGTTTCCTCTAAGTGATGAGTCTTTGAGAAACCAAGTATTCAGAGGGACCTGAAATAAACACATTAGTCCACTCAGAAGAGTCCCATAGTCTGTGAATGAGTTCATTCCACCACCCCCTCAAAAGGATCTGGGTGTTTCTGTGCGCTATTTTTTACTACCCTCTCCTTTGCTTAATAAGTGCCTATGAATCTTTCAAGGTCTTCCTCAAACTCCATAATCTCTGTGAAACTTCACTCTCTTCCCCCAATCAGAATTCACGGCACCCTCCTCTCCTTCGCCCCAGTACTTCTTACTCATTGGACAGGAATTAACTGCTGTTCTGACTTCATCTCCCCTCACATCACCCTAACTGAGGGCAAGGTCAATGATTTATTCTTCCACCACGCTGCTTCATGAGTTCAGAACACATTTACTGAATGGATGAGTGAAGGAAAACACTTATTGGAAATACACTGCATATCAGCGAGGAATAGACCATCTCTTCATGGAGACACAAATGAAAAAAAAAAAAAACCTATGGGAGCCTAGACATAGAGCTAGAGAAGCTCTGCCAGTAGCTTTCTTTTTGCCCTCATGGAGCAAAAGCCATGTATAGTTTGCCAAATATCAGAGGGGGCTGGCTTTAGCAAAACAAGCATGTATTCAATCAACAGTTACTGCAAGAAACCGTGCTAGGCTTTGTTGCATGCCCAGATGAACGGTGAAGGGGAAACAGGCTTTGTGAGGCCAAACATGGGTACCTCATGTGGTCCTAGTTCACTACAGCTTGCTAAGTTATCCTTATGTAAGTCCCTGGCATGTAGCCACTATGTCCACAGCCATTATAAAACCTCTGCCCTCTCACTGTGGGGCATGGAGATCTGCTTTAGTTCTATGGCCACCCAGGACTCACCTTATCTGTAAGCCTCCCTAATAAACTCCTTTGCCGCCACCCTGGAGTTGCCCATCTCTTTCTTGGTCTCTCGGCACCCTCCATTTTTGGAGGCAAGTTTCTCATTAATGGTCCATGCCTGGACGAACAGAATATAATCCCTTTCCTCAGAGAGCTCACAATATAGTTCTCAAATTCACATAAACTGAATGGTGAGTGTCAGGAAAATGCTAGGTGAGGTGTGACTTTGAAGAGACTCTAAGGCAGAGCAGAAGGCCCTGGGTGGTGCAAACAGTTAATGTGCTCATCAGCTAACTGAAAGTTTGGTGGTTTGAGTCCATCCAGGAACTCCTTGGAAGAAAGGCCTAGTGATATACTTCTGAAAAATCAGCCACTGAAAATTTTCTGGAGCGCAGTTCTACTCTGACATACATGGGGTTACCACGAGTCAGAATCAACACAATGGCAGCTGGTACTAGTTAAGGCAGAGTATGTGGGAGAAAAGGCGTTCCCGGGAGGGAAACGGGACTTGCTAAGACTTGGTGCCTGAAAGAGCATGGTTTCTCCATTTTTTTCATAATTTAATTAGAGGCACATTTTCTTTCTTGTTGGTACCTAAAATAATAGAGTATCTTAGACCAATGGCATAATAAGAGTAAAAAAAAACAAAAAAAACAAAACCCATGCCTTTGAGTTGATTCTGACTCTTGGTGGCCCCATGTGTTACCGAGCAGAACTGAGTTTCATAGGTTTTTTCGGTTGTAGTCTTTACAGAAGCAGATTGCCTGGCCTTTCCTTCTCAGTGCTGCCAAGTGGGTTTGAATGGCTAACCTTTTGGTTAAGAGCTGAGAGCAAACTGCACCATCCAAGGACCTAACGACATAATAAGCTTGATGAAATGCCAGAATTGGAAACCCACAATTGGTCCAGTGTAGCAGGAATATTGGGTGAGCATGGAGGATAAGGGAACTCTTCCTGGAATTTTTCCTTGAGGAGTCTCCATTCCCAGTGATCCAGTGATCCACAGACTTGCACACTGTTCCCCAGTCCCTGAAAAGTCAACTCCAGCACATGTGTGTTGTTTGTTTTAATCCATGGCTCAGAAGGATGAAGGTAAGGAGAATTGTGCTGCTTGAGACCAACCTGCCTCTTTGTAACTTACAGAGAAATCCCATCAAGATCTTTTACAAATTTCATGGCTCCTAACACCGCTGGCTAAAATTGGAAAATCATTAGACAGATAAAATGGAACAACAATGAAAAACAAAGTAGGTTGCCTCTGAAGCCTAGGAGAATCTTACCACTGTCATCACTTTGCCTAGTGAAGAGTTATTATGATCAAAATGGCCCTGCACGAAGTAGGTAACAGGGTTTGGAATACATAAACATCCAGGTTGGTGTGGACTCTGATTTAGAGTCCTATTACCTGGCTGTCTCTGCCCATCTTCAGCTGGCTCAACTCCCCTTCCAGTCGGATTGTTAATTTAGGAGCTGCAATGAGCCTTGTCCTGCACCCTATAGAGGCAAAAAAAAAAAAAAAAAATTTTTTTTTTTTTTAAGAGTGGAGAAATTGACTTTTCTACAGTGTCCAGTAAGAGGTTTCACTGTCTTGACAGGCTAAAGAATGTTTTCCCTGGGAGAAACACATGGGCAGAGTAATTCCTGCCATTACAGTCTATTCTCTGGCTGCTAATAAAAGGTCTGGCTGGGTAAAGGGAGCTTGTCAATGCCGCTGTGTATTTAGGCAGTGAGGAGAGCGAAGGGGAGCTATGCGTTTTGCTCAGTGGTCACCGCCTGAAGTCTCACACATGGACAGACGCTTCTCACCTGGCCTCTGAAAATAGTGAGTGTAATAGAAAAAGACACTTCTGATATTGTAGAGATTGAAGCAAACGGGCCGAGTAGAAACACCTGCCAGGGGGACCGGCTTCTGGCCACAGACCTCAGGCAGACTACAGACAGTGCCAAGGAATCCTTTTGAAATGAAACAGAACTCTTGAAACTCTAATTATAACCATATCTGTGCTGGAGGGAAACACAGCCAACTGCGGCGAGACGTCTATTAGATTTCCCGTTCATCTGAAGCCCACACTGCATTGAAAAGCTGGGAAAGCACCTGGCGGTTGTCAGAGCCAGAGTCCATGTGACTACACTTCCTTTTCCACCCTGTGGAGGGGCATTAATAATTCATCAAGTTGCTTGAGTGTGCGCTGCTGCCCTTTTCAAAGTGTTTTTGCATTAATTATTATCTCATTCAAACTTTTAAACAACTCATAACTGCGGGAATTATTACTCTCACTTTGCAGATAAGCAAAAGGAGACTCAGAGAGGTGAAGTGCCTTGCCAAATATGTAGCTAGGAGGCAAGGGAACTTGAACAAAGTATTTATTGAGCTCCTTCTATATACCAGGCACTGGGCCAGGCAGAGTTGAAAAGAAACTGACATGGTTCCTGCCCTCTTAGAGATTATAATGTGTTAGGGAGAACACATCATAAATAAGGGAACAGACAAATAATTATAAATAATGTTAGGTGCCGTGGAGAAAAGGAATAGGGTGAAGTAATCGAGGGTAATGAGAAGACATAGGATATAAAGCTTTTTAGCTAGAGCTGATGGAGAAGGCTTCTCTGGAGAACACGAAAGATGGACAACCTAATGAGGGGCACGAAGCGTGAGGACCTGGGGCAGGGCTTTGTAGGCAGGGGAACCTCGTACGTACTTGATGGCCCTGGGATAAGAAAAACCTTGGTGCCAGAGCCCAATAGTAGGAGGTGAAGTACAGGGATAGGCAGAGGCTGGACCCGTAGGCTTTGTAGGTAGAATTTATCCCCAGTGTAATGGAGGCCATGCATTGGTTTTGTGGAAAGGATACTGTGATCTGAGCTGTCTCTTTAAAACATCATGCATTACCATATGACGTAGCAGTTCCACTCTTAGGTGTATAGCCAACAGAATTGAAAGCAGTGACTCCAATAGATACTTGGACAACTATGTTCATTGCAGCAGTTTTCACGATAGCCAAAAAGGTGTAAACAACCTAAACTCCCATCAACAAATGAATGGATAAGCAAACTGTGGCATACACATACGACAGAATATTAATCAGCCATAAAGAGAAAGGAAGTCCTGATACATGCTACATGCCATGCATAAGTAGAAACATTATGCAGAGTAAAATAAGACACAAAAGGACACATATTGTATGGTCCCGCTTATATGAAATATCTAGACTAGGCAAATATATACAGACGGAAGTTCATTAATGGTTACAAGGGATGGATGAGAGGGAGGGGAAAAGAGAGGTTTATTGCTTAGGGGACACTGAACTTCTGTTAATAGTGATGGAAAAATTTAGAAACAGATAATGGTCTCCGTTGGACAACATATAAACACAATTAATGTCACTGAATTGTACATGTGAAGAATGTCAAAATGGCAAATGTTTTGTTAAATGTATATTTACCTCAATATTTTTTTTTTTTTTAATTATCATGCTGGCTGCCATAGGGAGGAAGGCTCTTAGGGGGCAAATGTGGAAGCAGAGGGATGAACTAGGAGGATATTTTGGTCTTTGAGAGAGATGATGGCAGATTGGATACAGTTGTGATAGCCATGGGGATGGAGAACAACAGACAGATTTGAGATCTATTGTGCAGGCTGAGTTGATGGGGTTTACCAGTGCATTGCAGGAGAAGTGTCAGGAAAAGTGGGACCCTGGGGAGGTGCACAGCACAGGTTTGGGAGTCACACATAGCTGGATTTGGGCCTCTACACCTGTTGGGCCAGCCCAACTTTGTCAAGTACATCCCCTCAAGACCTTCCCCTTCGTGGTCCTCTACCAACACCTACAATTCGGTTCTCCTCAGATTCCACCAGTTGAATGGGAGCTAGGATAGGGATATGTTGTAATTTTAATGAATAGCCATTACCCTAGGCCTTTCTCGTGTGAGTGAAAAGAAAAACCACCAAGAAAGAAAGCTATGAAAATAATCACCTAAAATTATTCAACTGCCTGCCTTGTTTTCCTGAGATATTAGTTACTAAGCCAGAGATGGTAACATATAGCTCAGGTATGAGTGATACTGTACCTGTGCCCTTTCTTTTGATTCTCCCCCTCAAAGTCTGGGCATGGTACAAGGTGGGGCGGGGCGGCGGGACAAAAAAGAATGGCAGGGAAGAAAGGGAATGGAGATGCTATGGTACAATGCAGAGAAGAGGAATTAGGGGGTCATACAGATCTGGGCTCAAATCATGCTTCTGTGACTTATGAGCTAGGTGTCTTTGGAAGGCTAGTTAACCTCTCTGAGCCTAGATTTTGGCATCCATGGAATGGAATAATAATATCCACTTGCATGGTACATTAAAAATGGCCACAGATTCTTTGTAATTACTCCCATTAGGAGATGGTGTGTATTTCCCAACCCTCTGAATCTGGACTTGTGACTTGCTTCGAGCAGTAGAATGTAGAGGAAATGACAGCAGATTACATCTGAGCCTAAGTCTAAAAAGGCCTTGTAGCTTCTGATTTTACCCTCTTAGAACATTGCTGCCATGAGCCTGAGCTAGCCTGCTGGAGAAGCCACACAAAGGGAAACCAAGCCCCAGCCAACAGCCTGTCAGTCACCAGATTTATGAGTAGGCCACCCTATATTATCCAGCCCCTGTCATTCCACTATCCACCTGCTGAGTGCAGCTGCATGAGTGAGCCCAGCGGAGACCAGCTGAAGAACCATCCAGCTAGGCCCTTCCAAAAATCGCCAGCCCACGGAATCATGAGCTAATAAATGGTTGTTGTTTTAGGTCGTTAAGTGTGGGGTAGTTTGTAATACAGCAAAGGCTGACACACCTGACCAAGGTGTGGTGAGGATTAAGTGATACAACACATAAAAAGCACATGATACCTGGCACACAGCAGGCATTTAACAAATGTTAGTTTCTCTCCCACCTGCTGAGACCGCCACAGGAAAGAGACATATTCTCCAGGAACACTTTTTAAAACAGAAATTCAGAAATTCATCCTCTGAAAACATGCTATAATATCTACATCTTTTTTACTTTTCATGAATGAATTGTCTTTTATTGCAAATATCTAGTATTTTCATTACATTTTGGAGTGATAAGCCTTCTGTGGTCTAATCTAACCACCACCTGGAACATTGTTTTTATGAGAAAATGCACAGTCAGTTCCAAACTGCCAGCTTTGTCAAGAACTTTGGCAATAACAGAGTCACTGCATTAATTACTGATGAGAGCAAGGGCTGAGGGCATTTCAGGGTGAGCAGGGCCCAAATAATGCCAGTGATAGTAAATTAACAGGTTGTAGTGAGAGACACAGAATTGTTGGTTTGGCTAATTTAGAAATACACTAAAAATTAAAAATAAGGAAAAGAGAGTAAAGGCTCCAGGAGTCATCCATCCTATTATTTATTCAGCACATACTTATTAGCTCCTACTATGTGCTCTGCGGGATCCCTGGTAGCACAACAGTTAAGCCCTTGGCTGCTAACCAAAAGTTTGGTGGTTCAAACCCATTCAGTGGCTCCATGGGGGAAAAGACCTGGCAATCTGCTCCTGGAAAGATTACAGCCTAGAAAACCTTATGGGGGCAGTTCTACTTTGTGATACAACACTAACAACAACATGTACTCTGAGGAGTCCCTGGGTGGTGCAAACAGTTAACATTCTTGGTTGCTAACAGAAAGGTTGGCAGCTTGAGTCCACCCAGAGACACCTTGGAAGAAAGGACTCATGATCTGTTTCTAAAAAATCAACCATTGACAACTTTATGGAGCCCAGTTCTACTCTAGCACACAAGGGGTATCAATGAGTTGGGGTTGACTTACAGAAACTGTATGTACTTTGAAGCTTGAGGATACAAAGGTCAAAGAAGTCACAGACCAGTGTGGTTGACTGATGACTAACTACACCCTCTTCTCACTTATTGACATGGTTGGGTTCCAAAGACCAGGTCATTATGTGAAATCGGTGTTATGTGAAAAATGGAGGATGACCATATCAGATCACAAAATGGAGAATGACCACATCATTACATAACTGCCAAATTGCATCACTACATAACTGCCAAGTTACTTCATCACAAACTGCCAAATCACTTCATTATTTAACTGCCAAACCACTGAGAATCATGACTCAGCCAAGTTGACACATAAACTGCATCATCAAAGCCAGCATTACTCTCGGATCCCACCTCAGCATTTGCTACTGCCAGATGTAGGTTGTCAATGTGCAAAATAGTCAGTAGATTTTTTACTATTGTTGTAAATGTGAAATGTCAGGTAACAAGATAGTCGATAAGTGAGGAGAAAGTGTAAACAGTTCCAGCAACCTGTAAGTGCTGTGATAGAGGGAACTGCTAGTGCTTTGGGAGCACTGAGAAGGAAGAAATTAACTCTATTTGGGGCAACCAGCGACAGCTTCCTGAAAAAGTGAGTCTTAAGGGATATACCTTCATTTGGCAAAGGCAGAAAGTGCCTTCCAGGGAGAGAGTAGTATCATTTTCAAGACTTGAGGGTGAGAAAGAGAAGAGTCAGCCAAGTCTCTATCAAGACTTTGTCCATGGGAAAGGAATAGTGAGAGAGGTAGCAAGGAACCAGATTATGAAAAGCCTTCAAGGTCATATTACTAAGTGCTGTTGTTGTTAGATGCCATTGACCTGGTTCTGAATCATAGCAACCCTATATACAACAGAATGAAACACACTTGATTCTGTGCTATCCTTACAATTGTTGCTATGTTTGAACCCATTGTTGCAGCCACTGTGTCAATTTATCTCGTTGAGGGTCATCCTCTTTTTTGCAGATGCTCCACTTTACCAAGCATGATGTCCCTCTCCAGAGACTGGTCCCTCCTGACAACATGTCCAAAGTACACGAGACAAAGTCTCACCATCCTCATTTCTAAGGAGCATTCTGGCTGTTCTTCTCCCAATACAGATTTGTTGGTTCTTCTGGTAGTCCATGGTATATTCAATATTCTTCACCAACACCATAATTCAAAGGCATCAACTCTTTGGTCTTATTCATTGTGATGGTTAAGGCTGTGTGTCAACTCGGCTGGACCATGATTCACAGTGGTTTAGCAGTTATGTAACGAGGTAGTTTGGCAGTTATGTAATGATGCAGTTTGAAAGTTATGTAATGATGTAATTTGGCAGTTATGTAATGATGTAGTTATCCTGTATGTTGTGATATGATGCAATCTGATGTGGTCAGCCAATCAGTTGTAAGGGGAGTTACCTCAGGGGTGTGACCTGCATCCAATATACATATGGATGTTCCGGCAAAGCTCCCTGGCTTTTGCTCACTCTGGAGCAAAATCTGACCTCTGGTTCTTGGAGTGTGAGCAGCAGCCTACCGTCTGACCTGGCAATGTTGGATTCGTCAGTCCTTGCAGCTACGAGAGTCAGGAGAAGCCTTCAGCCTAATGCTGACCCATAAACTTGGAACTTGCCAGCCTCTACAACTGTATGAGCCATTTCCTTGAGATAAATCTCAATCTCTCTCTCTCTCTATCTGTCTAACCCCCTCTCTCCATCCATTTTTCCTTCCTTCCTTCCATGCATCCATCTATCCCTCCCTCCCTCCATCTATCTATAAATACACTTCGCTGGTTTTGCTTCTCTAGAGAACCCAGTCTAAGACATTTGGTACTGCGAGTGCTTCGAGAGAAAAAAAATTGTAAGGATAATTCTCTAAATTGGTTCTCAAGTCTGATGACTCTGCCTCCAGTAGTAGAGAGGTCACTGCTACTCCATGGCATGAGGTGGCAATAGAAATATGCAAAATAACACCACCAATGGATCAAATATTTGCTAGACATGAGGTTTTGGGTTATGGTTGAAAGTATTTTATCGATCACACTATTACACTTCTCGACAGGAAATTATGTGTATAAATGTAAATAAAAAGTTTAATTTTCTGTGACTATAGCACTCAAAATATTAAAAATTCTTCTGGATCGAGTTTTCATTATTATTAAAATTAATTTATCTAAATGATATAAACTTCCAATTTTGAGAAACAATTATTAAATGATAACGGTAAGATTTTATTGGAATTGGACCTCTTAATGAGGTCCCTGAGCTTTTCCATTGGTGCCTATATCTGCAGAAGAATATTACTTATTTATATAAACAGACAGGGCTTGGCATCACTTCTGTTCTAGTTTTCGTTTTTAAAGATATAAGTGCTGAGAAAATATACTTACTCAAACAAGCATATGGTAGTGGAAAGACTTTTGCTACAGCAATGTCACTCAATTTTCCAAACTCCTGAGTTAAATGTCAAAAATCTTAGAGTGATCTATCATTGAAAATTATTTTAAATTATCTACCACCTGACAGCTCTATTAAATCTCCTTTCAATTTTGTTGAAAGCAAAGACCCAGAAATCACCTGACTTGCAAAAATATTTGTTACCTAGTCATTGGAGTCTTTCACTTTCTCAATTCCTGGGAAAAAAAGATATAAGACTTATCTTTCAATTATATCTGTTATTATTTCACTTAAAGAGACTATTAAAACCCAATATACTCAGAAAGAATTGAGAAAATTGAAATATTCTTTTCAATACAACTTTGCCTATACAATATGTTAATAAAATGATTTTATCTTAATGCATACTTCCTATATATTTTTGTTAAAATGTTGGAACTGCAGACTAAGTTCTTTCAAGTTATATATTCTGTATAAGCCTAAATGGTAAAGCCAGATCTCATCATTAGTAAAACTACCCAACCATACTTTCTCTCATAAAAAAAAAGAAGTGATTTCATTTCTCAATTTACTCCTGCATTTGAATTCTAAGAGACAGTTATAGATAGCTAGAGAGATGGAGGATATATGTATGAATGGGTGGGTGGATAAATGGGTGGATGGATGGATAGAAAAATAGATGAATGAATGGTGGATAGATAGGTAGATGGAAGTACGGATGATGAATGAATAGATGGATCAATTTTTTTGGTCAATCAAAAAATAGATAACTTAGACTACAACCAGTGAATTCATTCAAACATTATTTGAAGTCTTTATCCACAAACCTATTTGCTAACACGAAAAATTTTCATCTGCCATCAAATGGTTACTACCACCAAAATTCTTACAAATGTTCTTTTGAAAGAAAAAGACATTTTCTTTTAGATTGTCCACTTAAGAACCCCAATTTAGAAATAAAACAAAATAATAAAACAAGATCCAAACCCCATAAATGTATACCTAGACAATTTTGAAAGGAAACATGCCAAAATTATTAATAGTGATTATCTAAATTTTGGGATTATAGTTCATTTTACTTTAAAAAAAAATTACCCTTCTGTATTTTCTAAAATCTCTGTGAAGACAATGTATCCTTTTATAATCAGAAGAAAAAAAAATCAGCTTTACTTCAAATTAATCAAGATTATCTTGGGTGGGCCTTACACAAGCAGTAAACTCTTAAAATGCAGAGAGTTTTTTCCAGCTGGTCTTGAAGAAGACAAGAAATAACTGTGTTATGAACTGCGTATGAAGAGGGGCAGCTTCTAGGAGCGGAGACAAGTCCCTGGCTGACAGCTAGCAAGAAAATGAGACCTCACAGAGCCAACATGGTGCTATAGACAGAAGCACCATGCAGTCCCTCTGCAGCAAAGACCCAAAAAATGAAGTAAAATAGACACAAATGTCAGTACTGGAACCCTAAGTACCAAATGAAGGAATAAAGAACTCGATCAAGCACCAATTGGGATAAGAAAATGCCAGAGAGTGGAGAATGAGGAAAGCTATAGAGTGGAAGTCCCATACCAGCTAATGTAGCTGGATTTGCCTTTCTTGGGCTACAGCCACCAAAGAACTCAGACAGGGAGTATGGGAAGGCAACTTCGTGGAGCTCCCAACAGGAGACAGAGCACCCAGTAACCAGGGTTACACACTTTCCCAGCCCACACCCTTATTCTCTGTAGGAGGCCTCTGCTGCTTGCCAGCAGGCCATGGTTGTTCTGCCAGAGAGATACCAACTCACTGCTGCCCAGATTTGCCATCTTGGGCTTCAACTGCCAAGGACTGTGGACAGGGAGTACAGGAAGCACCCAGCAGGACACAGAGCACCTGGTAATTAGGGGTACACATTTTCCCACCCCCTATTCCTTCTTCCGTCTCTGTGAACTCTTGCTTGCCAACAGGTCACAGTTGCTCAGCCAGAGAAACACTAGCTCACTGCCACCGGGTCCATTCCACCCCTACCAACTGGCCCCTTTGGTGCCATTTTTAATTTGGTTTGTATTTTTGTTTGTTTGTTTGTTTCTTCCATCCTCTCCCCTTCTTGACAGGCTGTGATTCTTTGGTTTGTTTCCTTTGTTCTTTTTTTATTTGTTTGTTTTTTGGTATTTTTTTTCTGGCCTTTTTTTTTTTTTCTTCTCTCTCTCCTTCCTTTTCTCCCACCTAGCTAGCCCTGTGTGCCATCCCCTCCCCTTCTTCATGGGCTGTGATTTTTCAGTTTGTTTTCTTTGTTCTTTTTCTTCTTCCTTTCTTTCTCTCTTTTTTTTTTCCTCCTGTTTGTTCTTTGGAGCTCCAGAAAGTGACCAAAATAAAGCCCCAGATGACCTTCTGCTAGAAATAAAGGGCACTGGAACAACCTGATAGGGGATTCAGAACTCTCATATTCAGGGTTCTCCAACAGATGGAGAAAAATGCAGACAAAAGTAAGGAAAAATAGGTAAAATCTTGGAAAACACAGTAAAAAATCTTGGAAAAGACAGACAAAATAATGGAAGAAATCGGGAACAAAATGTCAAAATAAGTAAACAATTAGAAACCATATAAAAATAGCAATTAGAATATAGGAACAAAATGTCAAAATAAGTAAACAATTAGAAACCATATAAAAATAGCAATTCAAAATCAAAAAGATAAACAATAAGATTTCGGAAATGGACAGTGCAATAGAAGGTTTTAGAAGCAAATTTCAAACAATGGAAGACAGGGTCAGTGAAACTGAAGACAAATCCATGTATACTACTTTGAGGCAAAATCAGAGAAAAGGATGAAGAAAAATGAAGGAACCCTAAGAACAATGTGGGATACAATCAAAAGCAAAAATTTGCCTGTGATCAGAGTTCCAGATCAGGGGGAGAAAACAGAAAACACAGAGAAGACCATTGAAGATTTGCTGACAGAAAACTTCCATAATATCATAAAGACGAAAAGCCGACCATCCAAGAAGCTCAACAAATTCCATATAGGATAGACCCCAAAAGGAAAACACCAAGACATCTCATAATCACACTTGCTAAAACCAAAGACAAAGAAAGAACCCTGAGAGCAGCTTGAGAAAAATGAAAAGCCACACACAAAGGGAAAACAATAAGACTAAGCTCTGATTCCTTGGCAGAAATCATGCAGGCAAGATGGCAATGGGACGGCATATATAAAATCTTGAAAGACAAAAATTGCCAACCAAGAATAATATACCCCACAAAACTCTTGCTCAAATATGATGGCAAAAATAGTATATTTCCAGATAAATAAAAATTAAGGGAGTGTGTAAAAACCAAACCAAACTGACGGGAATTATTAAAGAGAGTCATTTGGTTAGAGAGTCAACAACATTAGACAATAACCTGAATCTAGCACATAAGATAGGATCAGATAGACATCAACCTAGATAATGAACTCTCCAGGATAAAACAAAACTAAAAAATTTACAAGGAACCAGAGACAACAATCTGTAAATGACAACAATGTCAGAACAATAAAAGTGGGAATAAATGGTGTAGGTATAGAATTTTCAAATGGAGAGAAAGTGAAGGCATTATCAAGTAATAAAAAACTGGTTAAACTTATGAAGATGGGGTAAATTTCAAGGTAACCACAGAGAAACTTAAGAAACCTATTCATCAAAATATAGAAGAAAAACATAAAGCCTTAGTAAACACAAAATCTACAAAAATGAAAAATGAAACAAAGCCACAAAAAATAGAATTCAGCACAGAAGAGTAAGAAGTCAGCACCACAAAAAAAAAAAAAAAAAAAAAAAATGACGGCAATAAATTCATACCTGTCAATAATCTCACTGAACATAAATGGCTTAAATGCACCCATAAAGAGACAGAGAGTGACAGAATGGATAAAAAAACAAGACCCATCAATATGCTGTCTACAAGAGACACACCTTAGAAACAAAAACATAAATTTATTAAAAATCAAAAAATGGAAAAAAATATATCAAGCAAACATCTACCAAAAAAGAGCAGGAGTGGCAATACTAACTAATCTCAGATAAAACAGATTTTAAAACAAAATCCACCATAAAAGACAAAAAAGGACATTATATAATGATTAAAGGGACAATCCGTCATGAAGACATAGCCATGATAAATATCTATGCATCCAATGACAGGGCTCCAAAATACATAAAACAAATTCTAACAGCACCGAAAAGAGAAATTGATAGTTCCATAATAATAGTAGGAAACCTCAACACACCACTCTTGATAAAGGACAGAATATCTGCAAAGAAACTCAACAAAGATACAGAAGATTTAAAGGCTGCAATCAACCAACTTGACCTCATAGACATATACAGAACACTCCACTCAACAGCTGCAAAGTACACATTCTTTTCCTACGTATGTGGAATGTTCTCCAGAATAGTTCACATCTTAGGCCACAAAGCAACTCTCAAAAAAAAAAAAAATCCAAAACACTGAGATAATGCAAAGTATATTCTCTGGTGACAATGCCATCAAAGTATAAATTAATAATAGGAAAAGCAAGGGAAAAAATCAAATACATGGAAACTGAGTAACACCCCACTTAAAAACCACTGGGTTATAGAAGTAATCAAAGATGGAATAAAAAAAATTCCTGGAATCAAATGAGAATGAAAATGCATCATACCAAAACCTTTGGGACAGAACAAAGACAATGCTCAGAGGTCAATTTATAGCAATAGGTGCACAGATCAAAAAAGAAGGGACAAAATTAAAATGTTAGCTATATAACTTGAACAATAAAGAACAGCAAAAGAAGCCCACAGCCACCAGAAGAAGGAAATGATCAGAGAGAAGAGATAAATATCAGAGAAGAAATAAATGAAATAGAGAAAGAATAAAAATTAGAATCAACAAAACCAAAAGCTGATTCTTTGAAAGGATCAATAAAGTCAACAAACCACTGGCCAAACTAACAAAAGAAAAACAGGAGAAGACACAAATAACCCAAATAGGAAATGAAGTGGGGGACATTACAACAGATCCAAATGAAATAAAAAGGATCATAACAGAGTACTATGAAAACTATATCCCAACAAATTTCAAAACCAAGAGAAAATGGACAAGTTTTTAGAAACACACTACCTACTCAAACTAATACAAGCTGAAGTTGAAAATCTGAACAGACCCATAACAAAAGAAGAGATTGAAAAGGTAATTAAAAAAAATCCAACAACAACAACAAAAAACTCTGGCCCAGATGGCTTCACTGGATAATTCTGCCAAACATTCAGAGAAGAGATTACACCAGCGCTGCTCAAACTATTTCAGAATATAGAAAAGGAAGGGACACTTTCTGAATTCATTGTATGAAGCCAGCATAACCCTGATACCAAAACCAGGCAAAGACACCACAGAAACAGAAAATTACAGATCAATATCTCTCATGAATATAGATGCAAAAATTCTCAACAAAATTCTAGCCAATAGAATTCAGCATCATATCAAAAAAATAATACACCACGACCAAGTGGGATTCATACCAGGCATGCAAGGATCAACATCAGAAAATCAATCAATGTAATCCACCACATAAATAAAATAAAAGAATCATATGATCATCTCAATCAATGCAGAAAAGGCATTTGACAAAGTCCAACACCCATTCATGATAAAAACTCTCAATAAAATAGGTATAGAAGGGAAATTCTTCAGCATAATAACGGACATCTATACAAAACCAACAGCCAACATCATTCTTAATGTAGAGAGGCTAAAAACATTCCCCTTGAGAACAGGAACACGACAAGAATGCCCTTTATCACCACTCCTATTTGATGTTGTACTGGAAGTCCTAGCTAGAGCAATAAGGCGAGAAAAATAAATAAAGGGCATCCAAACTGGTAAGGAAGAAACAAAACTGTCCCTATCTGCTGATGATAGAATACTATACATAGAAAACCTAAAAAAAAAAACTCCATGAGAAAACTACTGGAACTAATAGAAAGATTCAGCAGAGTTGCATGATACAAGATAAATATACAAAAATCAGTTGGATTCCTATACACCAATAAAGAGAATGATGAAAAGAAAATCAGGAAAACAACCATTTATAATAGCCCCTAAAAAAATAAAATACTTAGGAATAAATCTAACCAGCGATGTAAAAGGCCTATATAAAGAAAACTACAAAACCCTACTGCAAGAAAATAAAAGAGACCTACATAAATGGAGAAACATACCATGCTCATGTGTAGGTAAACTCAACATTGTGAAAATGTCAATTGTACCCAAAGCAATCTACGAATACAATGCAATCCCGATCTAAATACCAACAGCATTCTTCAAAGAGATGGGAAAACTAATCATTAACTTTATATGGAAAGGGAAGAGGCCATGGATAAGTAAAGCACTACTGAAGAAGAAGAATAAAGTAGGAGGACTCGCACGATCCGACCTCAGAACCTACTATACAGTCACGGTTGTCAAAAGAGGCTGGTACTGGTCCAACGACAGACACACTGACCAATGGAGCAGAGTTGAGAACCCAGACATAAATCTATCCACCGACTGAAAAAAAATAAATTCTTGTCACCTTATCATCCACAAAGGCCCAAAGTCCATCAAATGGGGAAAAGACAGCCTTTTTAACAAATGGTGCTGGCAAAACTGAATGTCCATCTGCAAAAAAGTGAAACAGGACACATACTTCACACCAGACACAAAAACTAATTCCAAATGGATCAAAGACCTAAATATAAAAACAAAAAAAATACAGATAATAGAAGAACAAATAGGGTCAATGCTAGAGGCCCTAATACATGGCGTTAACAGGATAAAAATCATTACTAACAATAAACAAACACCAGGAGATAAGGTAGATAACTGGGATCTTCTAAAAATTAAACACTTATGGTCATCAAAAGACTTCACCAAAAGAGTGAAAAGAGAACCTACAGACTGGGAAAAAAAATTTGACTATGACAAATTTTGATTATGTCTAATCTCTAAAATCTATAGGAAAATCCAATCCCTCTACAACAAAAAGACAAGTAATCCAATTATAAATGGGTAAAGGATATGAAGAGATACTTCACCTAGAAGACATTCGAACAGCGAACAGATTCAGGAGGAAATGCTCTCCATCACCAGCCATTAGAGAAATGCAAATAAAAACCACAATTAGGTACCATCTCACCCCATCACTACCGGCAGGAATCAAAAAAGCAGGAAATAACAAATGCTGGACAGGCTTCCAGAAGATTGGAACGCTTATACACTGCTAGTGGAAATGCAAAATGGTACAGCTGTTTTGGAAAATGACATGATGATTCCTTAAAAAACTAGAAATAGAAATACCATATGATCCAGCAATTCCACTTCTAGGACTATATCCTAGAGAAATAGGAGCCATCCCATTAATAGACATGCACACCCACGTTCATTGCAGCATTGTTCACAATAACAAAAAAGTTGGAAACAACCCAGGTACCCATCAACAGATAAATGGATAAACAAACTATGGTACATAAACACAATGGAATACTATGCAAAGATAAAGAACAATGATGAATCTGTGAAGCAGCTCACAACATGGGTGAATCTGGAGGGCATTATGCTGAGTGAAATAAAGCAGTCACTAAAGAACAAATATTGTACGAGACCACTACTACAAAAACTCATTAAAATGTTTACACACAAAAAGAAACATTCTTTGGTGGTTACCAGGGAGGGGCGAGGTGGGAGGGAAAAACACTAAAAAGACAATAGATAAATGATAACTTTGGTGAAGGGTAAGATAGTATACAATGCCGGGGAAGCCAGCACAACCTGTCCAAAGCAAGGTCATGGAAGCTCCACGGACACTTCCAAACTTTCTGAGGGTCCAAATTACTGGGCTGAGGTCTGTGGGGACCATGTTCTTGGGGAAAATCTAGCTCAACTGGCATAACATACTTTATAAAGAAAATGTTCTACATTCTACTTTGGTGAGTAGCATCTGGGGTCTTAAAAGCTTGTGAGCGGCCATCTAAAATACTCCAGTGGTCTCACCCTGTCCGGAGCAAGGGAGAAAGAAGAAAACCAAAGACACAAGGGAAAGATTAGTCCAAAGAACTAATGGAACACAACTACCACAGCCTCCATCAGACTGAGTCCAGCACAACTAGATGGTGTCTGGCTACCACCACTGACTCCTCTAACAGGAATCAAAATGGAGGGTCCCAGACAGAGCTGGAGGAAAATGTGGAACAAAATTCTAACTAAAAAATAAATAAAAAGACCAGACTTACTGGTCTTACGGAGACTGGAAAAACCCCTAGAGTGTGGCCCCTGGATACCCTTATAGCTCATTACCGAAGTCACTCTTGAGGGTCACAGTTCAGCTAAAGATTAGACAGACACATAAAACAAGAGGAGAATAAATGGGCACACCAGCCCAGGGACAAGGATGAGAAGACAGGATGGGACAGGAAAGCTGGACTAATGGAAATGCAGAACCAAAGGTCGAGAAGATGAGAGTGTTGACATGTGGTGCAGATAGCAAGCAATATCACAAAACAATATGCGTCATAATTGTTTAATGAGAAACTAGTTTGCTCTGTAAACCTTTGTCGAAAGTACAATTAAAAAAACTAAAAAAAAAAGAATAAAAGAAAATGAGACCTGAGCCCTGCAACTGCAAAAAAATAAATTCTGTAAACAATCAGTGATTTTGGAAAAGGACCTCAAGTCTCAAACCAGATTGCAGCCCTGGCCAACTTTTTGCTTTCAGCCTTATAAAACTCAGAGCAGAGAACCCCGGTATGCCATGCCTAGACTGCTGACCTACAGTTCATCTGTGGGAACTCTGAGGATGGAGGGCAGAAGCCTGTTCCCAAAGACCTGGAACTATGATTATCAGAGTGATACTTTGTGAACTGAGATCAAGCCTCGGAGAGGAGCGAAGGATTGGAGAACTCCAACTGCCGAAAGGAGACTACTGTTTTTTTTACTCAAATAACGCATGCCTTCTACATTTCTCCATTTGTTTGCCAAATGTGCCCTCCCCTAAAAATTGGCATAGTGCTCTTACGAAAATACCTCATGGGGGAAAGTCACAGTTGGCAAACAAATGCAGAAGGCATGTGTTATTTAAGTAAAAATATAGTAAATTTAAACACAGAAATGGAAAGATCAAATATTTTCTACTAACAGCAGAAATGGTGGCTGAAGAATGAGTATTCATTAATAGAGAAATAAGGAAAGTGAAATTCCTGATACAGGCAGTCCCTAGTTTACGAACAAGATCCATTCTTGAGTCTGTCTTTAAATGGAATTTGTAGGTAAGTCAGCACAGGTACATATGATTTTTATTTAGCGCCAGTTAGTCAAATGTTCGTCTTAGTACATAGTATATATTTCACCTTTCTACGTGTTGCAATTGGCAAATATGCTGCAAAAGACCTCTTTAAAGTGTTGAAAAGCAATGATGTAACTTTAAAGACTAAGGCGTTCCCGACCCAAGCCGTGGTGTTTTCAATTGCCTCATATGCATGTGAAAGCTGGAAAACGAATAAGGAAGGCCAAAGAAGAATTGACACCTTTGAATTATGGTGTTGATGAAGAATATTGAATATACCATGGACTGCCAAAGCTATGAACAATTCTGTCTTGGGGAAGTACAGCCAGAATGCTCATTTGAAGCAAGGATGATGAGACTTCATCTCACATACTTTGGACATGTTATCAGGAGGGACCAGTCCTTGGAGAAGGACCTCATGCTTGGTAAAGCAGAGGGTCAGCAAAGAAAAGGAAGACCTTCAACAAGATGTATTGACACGGTGGCTGCAACAATGGGCTCAAGCATAACAACTATTGTGAGGATGGACCAGGACTGGGCAGAGCTTCCTTCTGTTGTACATAGGGTCCATATGAGTCGGTAATGACTTGATGGCCCCTAACAACAACATGCAATTAAAACACTTAAGAAACACTTCCAAACTGTGCTATGTTTTCATGAGCATCACAAAGTAGCATGTGGGTTCTTTATTATGAACCATTGTATTTAACTCAAAATTTTAATATAATAGGCTTATGGCAGTCTGTTCTTAAGTATGAGCTGTCCAAATCAGACATTTGTTAACTGGGGGACTGCCTGTATATAAATTGTGATAATAAGTTTTCAACCTTTTTTTCTTCTTTGTGTAAACCTTTCTTATTTTTATCACCAACACTGTCATTTACTATTTGCATTGGCTGGAAACCATACAGCCATCTCTGTCTCCTCATCATTCAAACTATAAATTCATCTTTGACCATCCTGTGTGGTATGTGTGGACAGGGAGAAGAGGTTTTAGCCTAACCCTGAGGCACTCTATATATTTGTATTTGACCAAACGTGAATGCATGGATGAGGAGGAATGTTTCCCTCAAACCGTCTCTTTTTTTCTTGCTTCCTTTCTTTTTTTAAAGCTTCTTGAGCACGAAGTAGTGCTTTAAAAAAATCCAACATTTAATAAATTATTTTAAATGTCAATGACTTGGAAATATAGGGATTACTTTCTCTCCAAATAACCCAGTTAAAGAAAACGATGTTTTGCTAAAATGAACATGGCTTATTATTGATTCCATAACATTTGAAAAGTGGCAGAAAGAGGCACTGCCTGTTCAAACACAGTAGCATCAGCATTTGCTTAGTGATCAGAGGGGATGTGTAGCTCAGTACAGACAAATTATGGTAAACTAGAAAAAGGGACATTGGGCTTGGCACAGTGTAACTCTGGTGTTGGAATATATTCCTGACCCTGTCCTCCTGGTCTACAGGCTCCCCACTTCAAAGGGCCCTCTTTGTCCCTGGAGCTGTGGATGTTGACTCCACAGCTCCGTAAGTTCTGTTGTAGTACCTTTTAGAGCTCACAACAGTCCCCCCTTCTGTGAGAGCTGCACAGATTTTCACTTAAAAGGGGACTTCGGGAGAGGCGGGGCCAAGGTGGTGGAGTAGACAGATACTTCCTAGGGTCTCTCTTACAATAAAGACCCCCCAAAAAACAAGTGAATCAATTATGTATGACAATCTAAGGGCCCTGAATATTAAAGGAACATTTGAGGAATGGGACTGAACAGCAGAGGGAGGGAGAGACGGTTCAGAAGCAGCGAGGAGTTGCCAGACCTGACCCTGTGGGAATTGGCACCCCGCAGGCTGGACCAGCTGGCATACATGGTGAGGCAAGCAGTGGCACTTAGGATGCTTTTTCCACAATGGGAGAGACCGAGCGGTGGAGAGTCTCCAGAACCAGTGAAAAGTGGTGCCCAATCAGCAAAAGATAGGCACCTTCATCTAACCTACCACATGCATCAAAAAATAGCCCCTTTGGGAAGAACCTCTGTCCCATTTACCTACCCGCTCCCCACTCTGCACCAGATCCAAGGCCAGCTTCAGCAACTGCTACATTCCCTGGGTGGGAAGTTGGGTCTGTCTCGCACTCTGAGCCATTCTCCCAGCTTTGGAGAGGGAGCAAATTAACAAACAGGCAAAAATAATCTGCCAGCTCCCCTAAGCCAGGAACTCAGGGCAGGCACAGCTCCTTTGCCTAGGTACAGACATAAGGGGTCCACAAACTTTGAATGCCTTTCGCCCCTGTGTAGACCTGTGAGGGCCCATTTCAACAGTGTAGGCCCTCATTTGCATAGTACAATGGGGTATATACCTAAAGCTTAACTTCGACTATATCAGCTATATGGTGGAGTGGCAGGTTCGTGACATTTGACACTGCTCTGCCTATTAAGCAGGGCCCTCACCTAATCACATCAGGGGCCTGAGGACTGGTGGCTCCACCTAGCCTCCTGCAAAAGGGTTCCAAGAATAAGTGCTGCCTCCCAGTCCTTACAGCCAACAGCATTGGGTGCCCATAGTCAGGCTGCAAAACCCACCCACCTACACACTCTGGGAGACAGGGTCACACTTTCCTTCCAGACACTCACGTGCAGCCATCAGCGCCCTGCTTTTCTTAGCATCTGACCCCCTACTGCAGCCACATACCTTGCCTACTCCAATCACCCTAGCTCATTTAGGACTGTATTTTTATGAGAGCTTACACCACACACTTGGTGAACAATTACTTGGACACCTGAGCTGAAACCTTACAAGAAAAGTAAATTGACTCCTGTGCTCACATTCCTAGTAACAGTTCTACCCACCTGGTGGCAGGACATGAGGGCTTTGAAAGCACCAATAATCAAACTAGCTCATATGACCAGCCTATTTGGGCATATCAAAACAAAACATGAGGCTGAGACTCAGTAAGAAATAGTAAAATAAATAAATATAGTAACTTATTGATGGGTCAAAGACCACAGTCAATAAAGAGGCAGACCATGATGGCTTCAGCAAGCACCTAAAACAAAGAACAAGAAAACTTCCAGAGGAAAAGAACTTCTTGGAATTACCAGAAGTAGAATTCAAAAGATTAATATACAGAGCTCTTCAAGAGATCAGGAAGAAGATCAGGCAAAATGAAGAATAAGCCAAGGAGCACACAGACAAAGCAATAGAGGAACTTAAGGAGGTTATACAAGAGCATAATGACAAATTCAACAGGCTGCAAGAATGCATAGAGAGACAACAAACAGAAATACAAAGGATTAATAATAAAATTTCAGAATGAGACAACTCAATAGCAGAACTGAGGAAATGGAAGTCAGAATTAGTGAGGTTAAAGATAAAGCACTTAACACCAACTTATTTGAGGAAAAATTAGACAAAAGAATTTAAAAAAATGAAGAAACCCTAAGAATTATGTGGGACTCTATCAAGAGGTATAACCTATGAGTGACTGGAGTACCAGAATGGAGGGAGGATAACAGAAAAATACAGAGAGAATTGTGGAAGATTTTTTGACAGAAAACTTCCCTGATATTATGAAAGATGAGAAGATATCTATCCAAGAAGCTCATTGAACCCCACACAAGGTAGATCCCAAAAGAAAGTCACCAAGACATATTTATAATCAAACTTACCAAAGCCAAAGATAAAGAGAGAATTTTAAGAGCAGCTAGGGATAAACGAAAAGTTGTCTACAAAACAAAGTCACTAAGAGTAAGCTCAGACTACTCAGTGGAAACTATGCAGACAAGAAGGCAATAGGACGACACATATAAAGCCTTGAAGAAAAAAAAAAAAAAATTACCAGCCAAGAATTTTGTATTCAGCAAAACTGACTGTCCAATATGATGGTGAAATTAGGGCATTTCCAGATAAACAGAAGTTTAGGAAATTTGTAAAAACCAAACCAAAATTAAAGAAATACTAAAGGGAGTCCTTCAATTAGAAAAATCAATAACATCAGCTAACAACCAAGACTAGAACGCAAGACAGAACAACCAGATATCAACCCTGATAGGGACTTCACAAATAAATCAAAGCTAAAACACTGAAAATAGAGAAACAGAGATGTCAATATGTAAAAGATGTCAATATTAAAACAAAAAAGTGGGACTAAATAATGTAATCATAAATCTTTCAGATGGAGAGGAAGTCAAGGTGATATAAAGAAATAAAAGATTGGTTTAAATTTAGAAAAATAGGGATAAATATTAAGGTAAATGCAAAGGACACTAACAATCTTATGCATCAAAATAAAAAACAAGAAAAACAAAGACTCAGCAAATGTAAAATCAACAACAATGAAAAGGATGAAAAGAAAACACATGAAATAAAACAATTCAACACAGAAAACTAAGTGGAACAAAGAAAATGTCAACATCACACAAAAAAATACATCAAAACGATAGTACTAAACTCATACCTATCAATAATTTTACTGAATATAAATGGACTAAATACACCAATAAAGAGACAGAGAGTGGCAGAATGTATAAAAAAACACAATCTGTCTATTAGACAGTTCCACAATAATAGTAAGAGACTTCAACATACCCCTTTAGGTGAAGGACAGAACATCCAGAAAGAAGCTCAGTAAATACATGCAAGATCTAAATGCCACAATCAGCCAACTTTGATCTCATAGACATATACAAAACACTCTACCCAACAGCAGCCAAGTATACTTTCTTTTCCAACTTACATGGAACGTTCTCTAGAATAGACCACATATTAGGCCACAAAGCAAGTTTTAACAGAATCCAAAACATCGAAATATTAAAAAGCATCTTTTCTAACAGCAAAGCCAAAAAACAGAAATCAACAACAGAAAAAGCAAGGGAAAAAAAATCAAACATATGGAAACTGAACAACACCTTGCTCAAAAACTACTGGGTTATAGAAGAAATTAAGGACAGAATAAAGAAATTCACAGAATCAAATGAGAATGAAAACACATCCACCAGAACCTTTGGGACACAGCAAAAGCAGTGTTCAGAGGTCAATTTATAGCAATAAATGCACATATCCAAAAGGAAGAAAAGGTCAAAATCGAAACATTAACCCTACAACTCGAACAAATAAAAAGAAGCCTCAAAAGAAGCCCTCAGTCATCAGAATAAAGCAAATAATAAAAGTTAAAGCAGAATTAAATGAAATAGAGAACAGAAAAACAATGGAAAGAGTTAACAAGACCAAAAGCTGTTTCTCTGAAAAGATCAACAAAATTGATAAACCATTGACCAAACTGAAAAAAAGAAATAGGAGAGGAAGCAAATAACCCAAATAAGAAATGAAATGGGCGATATCACAACAGACCCAAACGAAATTAAAAGAATCATAAGGGAATACTATGAAAAACTGTACTCTAACAAATTTGAAAGCCTAGAGGACATGAACAAATTTCTAGAAATGCACTACCTACCTAAACTAACACAAACAGAGGTAGAACAACTAAATAAACCTATAACGAAAGAAGAGATTGAAAAGGTAATTAAAAAACTCCCAGCAACAACAAAAAAAGCCTTGGCCCTGATATTTCCCTGGAGAATTCTACCAAACTTTCCGAAAACAGTTAACACCACTACTACTGAAGGTATTTCAAGAGCATAGAAAAAGATGGGCTACTCCCAAACTCATTCTACTAAGCCAGCATAACCCTGATACCAAAATCAGGTAAAGACATCACGAAAAAAGAAAATTACAGACCAGCATCCCTCATGAACTTAGACATGAAAATCTTCAACAAAATTATAGGCAATAGAATTCAACAACATATCAAAAAAATAATGCACCATGACCAAGTGGGATTTATACCAGGTATACTGGGCTGTTTCAACACCAGAAAAACAATATAACCCATCACATAAATAAAACAAAAGACAAGAACCACATGATCTCATCAATTGATGCAGAAAAGGCATTTGACAAAGTTCAACACTCATTCATGATAAAAACTCTCAGCAAAATAGGAATAGAAGGAAAATTCCTCAACATAGTAAAGGGCATTTATACAAAACCAACAGCCAACATCATCCTAAATGCAAAAAGTCTGAAAGCATTCCCCTTGAGAATGGGAACCAGACAAGGGTGTCCTTTATCTCCACTCTTATTCAACATTGTGCTGGAGGTCCTTGCCAGAGCAATCAGGCTAGGTAAAGAAATAAAGAGCATCCAGATTGGTAAGGAAGAAGTAAAAGTATCTCTATTTGCAGATGACATGGTCTTATACACAGAAAACCCTAAAGAATCCTCAAGAAAACTACCGAAACTAATAGAAGAGTGGATAAGAGTATCAGGCTACAAGGTAAACATACAAAAATCAGTTGGATTCCTCTACACCAGCAAAGAGAACATCAAGGAGGAAATCACCAAATCAATACCATTTATAGTAGCTCCAAAGAAGATAAAATATTAGGAATAAATTTAACCAGAGAAATAAAAGACCTATACAAAGAAAAGAAAACTACAAGACACTACTGCAAGAAACCAAAAGAGACCTGCGTAAGTGGAAAAACATACCTTGCTCAAGGATAGGAAGACTCAACATTGTGAAAATGTCTGTTCTACCCAAAGCGATCTACAGATACAATACAATCCCGATCCAAATTCTAATGGCATTTTTTGATGAGATGGAGAAACAAATCACCAACTTCACATGGAAAGGGAAGAGGTCCCAGAGAAGTAAAGCATTACTGAAGAACAAAGTAGGAGGCCTCACCCTACCTGATTTTATAACCTATTATACCACCACAGTAGTCAAAACAGCCTGGTACTGGCACAACAGAAACATAGCCCAATGGAACAGAATTGAGAATCCAGACATAAATTCATCCACCTATAAGTAGCTGATATTTGACAAAGGCCCAAAGTCCATTAAATGGAGAAAAGACAGCCTTTTTAACAAATGGTGCTGGCATAATTGAATATTCATCTACAAAAAAAATGAAACAGGACCCATGTCTCACACCATGCACAAAAACTAAGTCAAAATGAATCAAAGATCTAAATATAAAATCTAAAATGATAAAGATCATGGAATAAAAAATAGGGTAAACACTAGGAGCCCTAATACATGGTATAAACAAAACATTACTAACAATGCACAAACATCAGAAGAGAAAGTAGATAATTGGGAGCTCCTAAAAATCAAACACTTATGCTCATCCAAAGACTTCACCAAAAGAGTAAAAAGGCAACCTAGAGACTGGGAAAAAATTGTGGCTAGGATATATCCAATCAGGGTCTAATTTCTAAAATCTATAAAAACAAAATCTATAGGATACTGCAAAATCTCAACAACAAAAAGACAAATAACCCAATTAAAAAATGGGCAAAGGATATGAATAGTCACTTCACCAAGGAAGACATTCAGGCGGCTAACAGATACATGAGGAAATGCTCACGATCTTTAGCCATTAGAGAAATGCAAATCAATACTGCAGTGAGATACCATCTCACCCCAACAAGGCTAGCATTAATCCAAATAATAATAATAATAAATGTTGGGGAGGTTGTGCAGAGCCTGGAACACTTATACACTGCTGGTGGGAATGTAAAATGGTATAACCAGTTTGGAAGTCGATTTGGCACTTCCTTAAAAAGCTAGAAATAGCAGAGCCATATGATCCAGCAATCCCACTCCTTGGGATACATCCTAGAGAAATAAGGACCATTATATGCATAGATACATGCACACCCATGTTCACTGCAGCACTGTTCACAATAGCAAAAATATGGAAACAACCTATATGCCCATCAACGGATGAGTGGATAAATAAATTATAGTATATTCACACAATGGAATGCTACACAATGATAAAGAACAACGATGAATCCTGGAAACATCTCATAACATGGATGAATCTGGAAGGCATTATGCTGAGTGAAATTATTCAGTCACAAAAGGACAAATATTATATGAGATCACTATTATAAAAACTCAAGGTTTAAACACACAAGAAAACATTCTTTGATGGTTATGAGGGTGGGGAGGGAGGCAGAGAGGTTTTCACTAACTAGATATTATGTTAGGTGAAGGGAAGGACAGCACACAATACAGGAGACGTCAGCACAACTGGACTAAACCAAAAGCTAAGAAGCGTCCAGGATACAATCAAATGCTTCAAGGGACAGAGTAGCAGGGGCAGGGGTCTGGGGACCATGGTTTCAGGAGACATCTAGGTCAATTGGCAGAAAAAAGTTTATTAAGAAAATGTTCTGCGTCCCACTTTGATGAATGGTGTCTGGGGTCTTAAAACCTAACAAGTGGCCAACTAAGAGGCATCAGTTGGTCCCAACCCACCTAGAGCAAAGGAGAATGAAGAACACCAAAGACACAAGGAAAATATTAGCCCAAGAGACAGAAAGGGCTACATAAACCAGAGACTCCATCAGCCCAAGACCAGAAGACCTAGATGGTGCCTGGCTACCACCAATGCCCACCCTGGCAGGGAACACAATGGTGGGTTCCTTACAGAGCAGGAGAAAAGTGGGGTGAGAACTCAGATTCTAGTAAAAAGACCAGACTTAATGATCTGACTGAGACTGGAGGAACCCCAGAAGACATGGTCCCTGAGTGCTCTGTTAACCCAGAACTAAAAGCATTCCTGAAGCCAACTCTTCAGACAAAGATTAGACTGGACTATAAAACATAAAATGATACTCATGAAGAGTGTGGTTCTTAGTTCAAGTAGAGACATGAGACTAAATGGGCAGCTTCTGTCCAGAGGCAAGATGAGAAGGCAGAAAGGGACAGGACCTGGTTGAATGGACACGGGAAATCCGAGTTGGAAAGGAGGAGTGTGCTGTCATATTATAGAGACAGAAACTAAGGTTGCATAACAGTGTGTGTATAAATTTTTGTATGAGAAACTAAATCGAGCTGTAAATTTTCACTTAAAGCAGAAAATAAAAATTAAAAAAATTAAAATAAATAAAAGGAGACTTTGAAACGAGAGATGTGTTCCCTAATACAGCTAGTGACCTGGGGTCATGGTTTTTTTCGGGAAAATAAGAATTTCAGATATTTGTATCAGAATTTGTGCCCAGGCTTTTCCTTTGTGGCCACCATACTTACACCTAGGGTTTTTATTCTGGATTCTTAAGACAGGACTCTGTTTGGAGGCTTGCTCATTGAGCAATTGGTATTCAGAGTTCTAAGAGTCTCCTTGACTCCATGGACTGACCCATCTAAATGTCTGTCACTGTCTGGAAGCTCTGAGTATAATATCAATACCAAAGGTGTTACCCTACTTCCTACCCCCCTCTTAGGAAAAAAGAAAAAAAGAAGAAGAACTTGGAGATAAAACACTTCAGTAAAAGATAAGTCAAGGATTTTTATCTCAGTCAGCCCTCGAAGTTTCCACGTGACCCTCCTATTATTGCCAAGTCTGGACTCCTGAGAGAAAGAAGAAAGCTAAGATTGTTGAGTCCTCCCTGTGTGCAAATACCATACATTCACATGCATGAGCTCAATGAATTCTCTCAGCATGCCTATAAAATTAGCTCTGTTTTACCAATAAGGACACAGAGGCACAGGGAAGGTGAAGTAGCTGGCTCAAAGTTTCACAGTCAGTAAGGGAAGGTGGTAGGGGGGTGGGAGGATGGGAGCAGGCAGCAATTCAAACCCAGGTGTGTCTGTCTGAGGTCAAAGCCTGTGTTTCTTCTACTGGTATGCTCCCTGCTGTCCCTCTGAAAAACGAGAAGAATTTCAGGCTCTGACAGTTGCCTGTTTAAGAGAAAAATATTCCAATCATCAATGAGGTAAAAGATTTTTATAACTAATTCAAATTAGCAACTGTACAGCACACTTCTATACACACATTCGTGTATATAGCTTGCCCTAAGACAAATTTTTCCTATGTTGATGTTATTGGTGCCACTTGGAATCTTATAGCTATTGACATAAGATTAATTAAATACGGTGTTCATTATGCAAACGAAGTATTGGATCCCAATGTTCAGCCCAAGTTTAAAAAAAAAAAAATTACATACCTACACAGGCGTGGCTGCTGGAGTGGCCCATGGCAGGCTGGTCATTGGAAGCTGGAGAGGCTGAGGTGTGAAGTGCCAGGAGGAAGAACAGAGGAGCAGCCAAGAGCCTTTTCCAGGGGAACTTCATCTCAGCGCTATGCTCCAGGGGAGGCTGCTTTGTCTACTGAAGGATTGCTGAAGCTGGGGCCACAGAATCTACTGGTCTCTCCTCCCTTCTCTTCCTCTATGTCTCTAACACACACACCTCACACTCTCACACACACGTTCCAGTAAATGTGAAGAGAACAAAGACACATGGAGACTACTTCTGTGTTCTCCTGCTGAAGTTGATGCCATAAAGCTCATGAACCTCACGCTTGCCGGAATAGCTCTGTTGGTGAAGGAGGCTCTTCCGCTTTCATTCTTGCAAAACCAGAAAAAAAAAATTTTTTTTTTAGTACTAGGGAGAAAAAAAAAAAAAAATGAAACCACAAACACACAACTCTTTAGCAATTCGATCTGCAGTCTCCCCATATCTTAGAAGTTAAAACCTGCCATATTCAGAAGCTCTTTTCTTTTGCTATGAACAGCTTTATCTGGTGAGGTTGGTCTCCTTATTTCATTGTTGTTAAAGAATGTTCTGGTCGGGTTGTTATTTTTTCCTCTGGAGAAGTTGGATTATTGCTTGAAGGGTCATGTTTTATCAAGAATTTCCAATTCATGCTCAGAAAAGAAGCAGCGGGGAAATCATGCACCAACAGTAGGGCTGGGTTTTAAATAGAATGAGAAAAAAATATTCGTTACGAATTAATTTATGTTTCCTTTGCCGTCCGTGCTGCCTCTCTTTTCCCTAGAATTTCAAGGTGTGTTTACAATTCACACCTGTGGATGGTTTGTCCATTTTTAAGAGTCTGGTTTCTGCTTTGAAGCTGAGAACCGAACATCGGTTTTCTGGAGCAAAAAAACTATGAGCCAGATCATAGATAGAGAAGTATAATCTAAATGCTTTTTTCTAAAACAGGATACAGCAAAGTCATATGCCATTCTTAGATAAGCAGACAGGGCCAAAGTACCCCAGTCTGGATAAGCGATAATGATAATGTGATTTTTTTTCTTCCCTGCTTAGATTATGAGGAAAGCTTATTAGAAACCTTATGAAATCTTATAGGAGTAATCAAAATTGGTAGAAATTGATTTAATTTTTGTTTTCTAAAAAACAAAACATTTTAGTATATCAGGTGGAATTTTAGAGATGCGTCTTTTCCAGAAGGGGTGGGCCCTGGTTGTGCAGTGATTAAAGAGCTCAGTTGCTAAATGAAAGGCTGGCGGTTCGAACTCACCAGCTACTCTGTGGGAGAAAGATGTGGCAGTCTGCTCCCATAAAGATTTACAGCCTTGGAAACCCTATGGGAGCAGTTCTATTCTGTCCTAGAGGGTTGCTGTGAGTCAAAATTGACTTGACAGCAGTGGTTCTTTCCAGGATGTATGTAATACTAATTTTTTAGATTTGAAGATTTCTTGTGTAGGCATTCGTTTTGCAAATGCTGATGGGCCTGAGGTGCCCAAAGTAGAAGAAGTAGAGATACTGCTCACTAGAGTGTTTCCCTAATTGTGTCCATGTCCCCAGCACCGGCTGGGCCAATGAATGCCATGTATATCTGATGTGCTTGGTCACCCACGGGCCTGTGACTTCCTCTCAGGCCAAGGCGTCGGTGCTCAAGGTCCCTGACCCTGTGATCAAGGGAAGCTCTGGAAGTCACTACGACCATTAGAGGGGTCCAGTTCTAGAGAAGGTCCAGAGACTTCCTGGGCAGGTTGGATAGTGGAATGGTTAAGCACATAGGCTGAAGACAGAAAGGCCCGTGTGCAAGTCTCTTTTATACCTTGTATATCTGAGTAATATTTAGGCTAGTGGTGTAACCTTTGTATGCTTCAGTTTCCTCATTCATACTGGCATAATAATGGTAATAATAATAATAATACCTGTCTTACAGGGTTGTTGGAAGTATTAATAGACAATGTATCTAAACTATAAAGTGGTGTGCCTGGCAAGAAGTAAGTGCTTTCTAAAATAAAGCAAGGCTCTTTTTTTTTTTTCCTCCCAGCAGGAGTGTGAGGAGCACCTGCATCCCAGGCCAGCCTTTGAGACAATTACAAGACGCTCATGGTAGTTGTAGGCCAGATGTCATACAGTAGATTTTTGTTATTCATGGTAATTATGTTCTAAAAAGACACTGCAAACAATGAATTAGCAAATACTGGACAATTGCTCCTAGAGGAAATACGAGGTTAGGCTCTTATGAGCCTCTGGTCACAACATTTTTGCCAACTAATCAATACATAACTTTGCTTTATGCTTGTTTTTGTTTAATGACACCTTATTTATTATATTATTGATTCATTAATATTGAACTCATCGCCACCAGTACTATAACTTGTGCTGGAAGGAAGCTTATATAAAACATATTTTCTCTGAAAGGCACATCATGGCTTTCTTGTATTTAGGAATACTAGACAGCACTTCTGTGCTGTGCTTGGGGGCCATGTTAAATAGCAAAATCACCAACAAAAAGCACAAAACTGCAAAAAGCAGGACTCTAAATGGACTGTAAAAAGGACACTTGTTTAAGAGTATGAGCACCGAAACAAGAAGGCAGAGCATCACCTTGTCTGACCTCAGCTGAGAACATGCGACTCAAATTTTCCACCACTCTGTGCGTGTCCACAGATGACCGTGAAAGTGCTGTGAGTACTGATTTGTGGTTACAAATAAATTTTACCGAGTAGATGAATTCGCAAATGTGGAATCTGTGAACAATGAGAATAGACTGTATGTGGGAGAAAATGGTATGGGCAGGAACAGGCAGCATTTACTGAGCACCTTCCATGAGCCAGGCAGGGATCCAGGCCTGCACAACCTCAGTTGTCTAATGCATAGACTGGCAAGGAATCTTCAGAAGGCTTCAGAAGAGCATTTGACATGGGCTCTGGGCCTCCTGCAGTCATTAAAGCATTCTGCTGCTAACCAAAAAGCCAACTCTTCGAACCCACCAGATGTGGCAGTTTGCTTTATAAAGATTCTACTCTGTGCTCTAGGGTCTCAATGAGTTGGAATTGACTCAACGGCAGTTGAATTTGGTTTTCTTGGGTTTCTGGTCCTCCTGAGACTCTCCCAGGCTAGATTTATAGCTGTGAGCAGGCCTGGAATATCTTGTTGGTTGCCGATGAGTTGACCGTGACTTTTGGAGACCCTACGTGTGCAGAGTACAACTGTGCTCCCATAGAGTTTTCAAGGTTGTGACTTTTCAAAAGTGGATCGCCAGGCCTGTCTTCTGAGGTGCCACTGGTGGGTTCAAACTGCCACCTTTTTGTTGAGTAGTCTATCACTTAACCTGCATATGCAAGTTTTATGCCCTTCATTGTATGTGTGTGACCCCAGTAGTTTTACCCATAACCATCCCAAGGATAGTGCTCCTGAGACAATCTGGTGTGCTCTGGCTCTGGGGCTGCCTATATTGGGCCTCCCTGACTTAGTTGTGCCCAACCTAAACGAACCCCGTTGCCGTCGAGTCGATTCTGACTCATAGCGAGCCTATAGGACAGAGTAGAACTGCCCCATAGGGTTTCCAAGGAGCGGTTGGTGGATTCAAACTCCCAATTTTCGGTTAGCAGCCAAGCTCGTAACCACTGTGCCTCCATGGCTCCCTTAGCTGTGCAGCACTGAGCAGTCTCTTACCATTTCTGGGTGGCAGGTGGGGATTCCTCAGCTGAACAGGGAGCTGAGGCTATATATGTCATAAGGGTTAGTCATAGTAGTACCCGACAGATAGTGGGTTTCCAAGACGTGGAAGTTGCTTTCAGGCTTGGAGAATGAGTTCTTGCTAGGGTAGTAAACACAGAAATGAGGAACTGATTTTGCCAACGAATGCTGAAAGCAAACTGCTCCTGCCCCCAAAGCCACAAAACAAAGCCCCCCTCCCTGTCACCAAGGCTGAGGGCGTCTCACATTTGCACAGGTGGCCCTCAGGCTGGTGGATAATATTTCCCCCAACAGGGCTGCTTTGTTCATTAAAAATTAGCATTGAGTGCAAATGCCCGAGGATCTCTGAACGGCTTGCTGAAAGGCCCTGAACCTGTCTGTGGTTTGTAACAACCAGTTCAATCAATGTCCCTAGAGGACCCTGGCTAGCAGAAGTCCCAATTTTTATTTTCTCAGAATCTGCTCTTGGGGGTGAGATTTCTTTCTTGAAGAAATTTGTTACTTCACTTCACTCCAAGAACCTTAATTCAAATCACAGCCTGTCTTTCTGTGCCAGGAGGCTGAGGGCTGCTGATTCCCAAACCCCACACCTGTGGTTCTGGCTTTTTCGGTATGAATCCGCTTCCTGATTATTTTTTGACCTGCTGGCCTTTACTGCCTCATTCAGAGCAAGTACCTTAATCAGAAAAAAAAATAATAAAAATTATCTGGGTGCAAGGAGGCATGGTAAATCTGGCATTGGTGATACCATCAGCCTGTCCGGAAAGAGCCTAGAACAAAACAACAACTTCCCATTAACTTTCAGAACAATAACCATAAGAGGCTAATTGTGAAATATTAACCTTTGCTCCAGAACCTTGAGCCCAAAGGTCAGAAAAGGGCTCATTAACATAGTAAAAATCACTCCCCAAGGCAGAGATTTAACAGGCTAATGAGACGAGCTAACATTATAATGAGATTAGGACTGTACTGCCACTGGGTATTATGTTAGAAAATGTAGAAACCTGTAGTCGTAGGATTTGTTAAGAACTTCTTCCTTCCTCAGAATATAAAAGATCTGATCTGTGTAACCCAAGACAGCCAGAATCTGAGGACTGCCTTCCTCTCTGCTGTAGCTTGTGCACAACCTTGGAATAAATCCGCTCTTTGTTCCTCACCCTGTGTTGTGGTTATTGGCAAAAGTCGCCCTGGGCCTGAACCCAGAACTTGAGCTGGGTAATACTGTCACACAGGCACCTCTTGTCTTTGACTTTCTCCTCTTTCTAACGCCCAGGTTCCCAGTGCCTTTTCGTTCCTCCTGTCTTTCCAGGATTCTCTACAATACCTCTTGGATCTTACCTAAAAATCCAGACCTTTTGCTGACCCCTTTCTTCCCAATCTGAGTTTATCCATTGTAGCTCCATTCGATCTTGTCTCTGTTCTCTGGTTATTGTTAGTTGCCATTGAGTCGCCGCGACTCATGGTGACCTTATGTATAACAGAGTGTAACATTGCCTGGTTAATCGTGTACCATCTTCATGATGGTTGGTATGTTTAAGTCCATTGTAGCATTGTCAATCCCTCTCATCAAGGATTTCCCTCCTTTTTGTAGGCCCTTTTTTTCGCTATGAGTCGGAATCGACTCAACGTCACTGGGTTTGGTTTTTTGGTTTTTTTACTTTACCAAACATGATGTTCTTTTCTTGCGATTGGTTTTCCCTAATGACATGTTCAAAGAAAGTGACACGAAGTCTCTCCATCTTTGCTTCTAAGAATATTCTGGTAGTATTTCTTCTAAAATTTCTTTACTAGGGAAATGATAAATTAATCCTTGACAAAGATGCATATGAGATAATTCAGAGTTCTAGGTTTAGGATTAGGAGAATTTACTTCCTTACCATGGCTTCACCACTTGGTGGCTATGTGGTGTTAGGCAAACTACTTCACGTTTCTGGATATTGGTTTCTTAAACTGTAAAATGGAGTTAATAATGCCAATATTGTAGAATAGTCATGAAGATTAAACTGACAATATGAGTGGAAATACCTAAGAGTAAATGTTGGATAAATTGAAAGCTCACCAGGAATTAACATTATCCTTCTCAAATAATATTGGAATTTTATTGTTTTGCTTTGTCTCAGGACATTTAAAGGAATTTCTATTTTGGTAATTCATGTAAGTAGACATAAAGCATGAATAATAATAATAAAAAAAAAAAAAACAGAAGAGTGGCTGGCCAAGGGCACTATGACTGTGATGTAATAAGGAAATAACCACGTGGTGGGAGAATGAGAGGAACCTATCTTATAAGAGGTATACTGGTAGCTTCTAGCAGGAAGAGCCAACCACCAGAAAATAAGCCAATCATCATTGATGCTTTATATAATGTAGTAAAGGATGACCCAGGATCCAACCATCATGAAGAGATCTATGTTCCAATGGTCATTTACCACTCCCACAAAAACCCACCCACTCATTCATGCATTTGAGATTTTTGAGATTTTTAGAGATACATTCACACTCACTGAGAATGGGGGTTTTGTAACATTTTTACAATTTTCAGAATATGGGTACTGGTATTATATAAATCAGAAAAGGCATGCCATTTACAAGTACAACTGCCTTTTAACCCAAAAAACCCATTGCTGTCGAATCAATTTTGACTCATACAGACCCTATAGGACAGAGTAGAACTGCCCCATAGAGTTTCCAAGGAGCGCCTGGAAGATTCAAACTGCCAATCCTTTGTTTAGCAGCCGTAGAACTTAACCACTACACCGCCAGGGTTTCCAAACCCATTGCCATCAAGTCGACACTGACTCATAACAACTGCCTTCTAAGGAGGGTAATTCTATTTAATGGAAGTTATTTTGTCCGCTGAGCACCTGAAAGAAAATTCGAGAAAAGGAGCTGTGGCAAGAGAATTGCTTTTTATAAGCAAGGCAGAAGAATTTGAATATCACCTAAGAGGAAGGGGGTAAGAGCAGAGAACAGAGAAAGGGGGGAGAAGCAGAGGCAGATGATACTCTGGGTTCTTCTTGGCTAAGGTGCCAAGACAGCAGTGTTGGGAGGTAGGGCAGCTAAGAGACCTGAGCTAATAGGAAAGTCTAAAGCAAATCTGTAAGTTGTTGGCTGTGCCGCGTAAGGTACAGTGCTTCACCCAGATCCTGAATGAATTTTATGGAACTCAATGAAAAGACCAAGTTTCATGTTTGAATTAGGTCAGGGCAGAGCTAAGAAAGCACAGGCAGAAACAAGTAAAGAGCAGAGGGGCCATGTGAACACATGGCCCGGGGATTCACACAGGTTCATAGGATTTTGAGGAGGGCTTCAGACTCCTATGTGCCATAGACTGGAGGTGGGAATGGGTTAAACCAATTTTACCTAGATCTTCAAGGGGTAAAGTTCAGATGCACATAATAGAATAAAACAAAATAAATATGGCTTAAATAAAATTGAAGATTTTTTTTTCTTTCCTTTGACATAAAAGAATTTCAAGGATAGGCAGTTCATAGCTGATTTGCCAATCCCATGCTGTTACCAGGGACCTCCCAATTTTGTGCCCCAAAATCCTATAACTGACTTATACCTTCAAGTTTAGCAAAAGGTTTAATACAACTGCTAGAGCTCCAGCCATTTTGTCTATGTTCCAGGCCTGCCGGAGAAGGAAACAGTGGAAGGATAGCGGAGCTCACACTTTCACTTACAAGGTTGTTGTTGTTAGGTGCCATTGAGTCAGTTCTGACTCACAGTGACCCTATGTAAAACAGAATGAAATACAACCCGGTTTTGCACCATCCTGACAATCGTTATGCTTGAGCCCATTATTGTGGCCACCTATAAGGTGCTTCTCCCAATACTTCTCCTTATATCTCATTGGCCACACCTAGCTCCCAGGGATGCTGGGAAATAGTCACTTGGCCACACCTGACTGCAAGGAATGCTGGAGTAGGTAGGTAGTCTTTATTCTAGTGGCAATGTGCTCATCTAAAAATCAGGGCTCTAAAAAGAAGGAGAAATGGGATATTGGGAGGCAGCTATACACCATGTATATAGAAAAAGATATGTAACTATTTTTCTTTTTGAATTAACTTGCTAATTACCTTGTATTATAAGTTTCTGGAAGGTAGATGAGGCACACAGCTCTGCCTATTGTGCCTAGTGTTTTTTTTTTTTTTTTTTTTTTTGTGAATGCTGGGCTGGTGGATGATCCCTAAAGGCACTTTCTCTCCAACCCTTTTCCTTGGGAGCTCATGGGAACATAAGTTGAACAAGGTCCTCAGGAATATCTCTGCTGAGGCTGAGGTGAAACAGGCTAACCTGTGGTCAGGGGCCTATTGTGAGTAAGATAGTCTCCTGGCCTTACTGAGGATGTTTGCCACTACATTTCATGGAAGAAGCCCAAACATGATGCAGTAAACTACAAATTAAATGTGAACAAAATGTTAAACACAGCTTCATGGCCCATGTAGGTGATACAGAACACGGTAGTTGCAGAATATCCTTAAATTATAGTGCCCAACTAAGATGGGCATAGTCAAATGGTCTGCGAGGTTAAGTGGCTAAATAAATGGCAACCTGAGAACTTGCCTCAACTTCAGTGGAACAGTGACTGTTTTACTGCACTGCAGGATGGATCGCCTCCTTAATTTAGCTGCCCCAAATGTGCAATGTAAGCTCAGACCAGTCTATTACAGGCCTCCTTGGAGCTCCCACATTAGGACGGAAGGCCTCTCCCTATATTCCAAGTCATTGTGTCTGGAGTAGGGGGAGACGGGAGAAGAGCAAGGGCTCAAAATGTTGGACCCAACTCCACACACAAACACCAGCCACGGGTTTCCAATGGGAGGGTGATGGAAGGAAAGATAAAAAGTGGGCTTTGGTGTAGGATGGGAATTAATATATTTTTAAAGATTTGGGAAAATAAATCACCAACATAAATACATTCCCAAGTGACTTATGTTAAGATAACATGAGTTTTTAGAGGAAAAAAAAAAAAAAAAAAAGGCTCAGGGAACACAATAAAAGAGAAAATTAAGAGGAATAGTCTAAAACACAATAGACGGTATCACCCTCTGGCTTATGATCCATCAAAGCTCCTCGTTACTCTTCAAATAAAGGGCAAAATCATCAGAAGGGCTCACAGGCCTGTTTGTCATCTGATGCCTTCTCATTTCTCAAGCCTTAATTTTAATCACTTTTCCCATGAACCCAATGCTCTGATCACATCAAATCGTTAGATATGCCCAGCTGTCCTTGCCTCCATGCCTTCACACTAGCTTTCACTCAGCCTGGAAATGTCCATCTCCTTATCTTTGAGAACAACCCGTCCATTTCCTTCAAGACCACCTGTTCTAGAAGTCTTCCCTGTCCTCTGCTGAACACAAGTGTTTGCTTTGTTCTCAGTACTCCCACGACACTTTGGACAAGCCTCATGTGGCATGATTAGTGTATGTGCCTAACTCTCCCACTGTTCCCACAGGGCAGGTTATTTAGCACCATCACTATAGATCACGCAACTGACTCACAGCAGGTACTCAATTAATGTTTATGGGAAAAAAACAGGAAAAAGAAAAATAGAGCAACATGAGAAAATGTATTAGATATTATAGCAGTACAGTGGAGTAGATGAGATTTAAAAAAAAATTCTCAAGAGTATTATGTAAAATGAAGAGCATTAAATGTAAATGTGGGTTCAGAACTAAGCTCTAATGCAAATGTTGAGGAAGCAGGTGAGCAAAGGACACAATCAGGGCAGAGCGTGAGAGTTAGGATTTGAGACAAAGTCTCAGGACTGGGCTGCGTGGGTGGTGCAGTTAATATCCTCAGCTGCTAATCGATAGGTTGAAGGTTTGAGTCCACCCAGAACCATCTTGAAAGAAAGGACTGGAACCTGCTCCTGAAATTTCAGCCATTGAAGACCTTAGGGAGCACAGGAGTTGGAATCAACTTGACGGTAACTGGAACTGGAACACATGACTGGGGTAAAGAGAAAATGAGAAGCAAGAGTGTTATATGCTGTCAGGGGGAACAGTCCAAGTGGCGCAATTTCCTCCCAGTTTGTCATAATTTTTGCAATAAATTACAGAGTTTATTTGCCTGAAGACTCCAGGCTGTCTTAGCTCAGTGGAGTGGAGAAGGAGCAGCGGTGGTGTCACTTTGCTGAGCTTAGACCTCCAGAGTGAGCACTGCTCTGAGGAGCAGTAAGGAAGGGTTCAGCCAGAGCTACGTTCATCTGCCAGAGATACAGGGTGCAAGGGGCCTTTGTTTCTTCCCCTTTTACAACAAATGTTCTTTCAACAACACAGAGATGCCTGAAATGCCTTACATGGGACAAATTACTTCATGCCACAATTTGAGACCAATTTCAAGTGGAAGGGAGACAACCGACTGAAATGGAGATCACAGAGTGAGCAAAGTAAATTGAGGGCAGGACAACTGAGGGCCCAGTTTAAGGGGCCAAAACCAGGAGTGTCTGTTGGAATTGGCCTGCATTTTTCTCCTCTCTCCATACCCCAAATAGTGCTTTAAAAATCAGTCTCTATCATCTTGCATTCCCTTTTATTTTACAGAGTTTAGACTATGTCTGTGTGATGTATATATGGTGCGTTAAAGATGGTCCTAAATCCTTTGATTCTCCTACCATTGTCTTGACCAATAGAATCTGGTGAGCATGTCTGTGGGAGAGTGCTGGGCCTCACCTTAAGAGGCCTGGAAGCTTCTGTCTTGATCTCTTGAAGCCCTGGGCTACAGAAGTAACAAGTCTGATTACTCTGCTGGAAACACTGAGGCCACATGGAGAGGGAGAAGGGGCCCCTTAACCAGCCATCTCTGCAAAGGCCCCAGGCATGTGAGTGAAACCAACTTTGACCTTCCAGACCAGCCCAGGCATGTGAGTGAAGCCATCTTGGACCCTCCAGACAAACCCCACTGCCAGCTGAACACTAACGAGGCTCCCTAGTTGATGAACCTCGAGCTGAAGAATTGGCCAGTAGAGCCCCACCAGTAAAAGATATAATGAAATGGTTGTTATATGAAACCTCTAAGTTTGGGGGTCATTATTACATAACAGTAGATAGTGAGAGCAGTATGTGAGATTGAAAATTGGGTATGGTTGTTCTTGATGTATCACCTTGATTGTGAACGATGCAGGCAGATCTTTAGCTATGATTTTGGGAGCACCAGTCTTTCATTTTGGGTCAGGCCTATCAAGAAACACTGGCCTTTTCTACTGGTCAGGGGTGGTCACTGCATGTCCCAAAGGGACAATAACCCAGACTCAAAAGATGAAAGGACTACATAAGACCTTCAAGGACAAACGTCTTCAAATTGAAGGTGAGAGTCACATTTTTCATGTCTCCTGATAATGCCCATGTTGCTTGTTTTGGAATTGTGATGGGAACAAAGAGAGGGGAGTGTGTGTGCATCAGGGGGAGTTATTTATCAGGAGCTTGTTAAACAGGCTGCAATGTGGAGTGGGGACTTAATTTGTGAAACCCTTTGTCAACATTTACTTTTTTGAGCTGAGTTTGGCATAACCCACTACCTAATCTCACACACCTTGGGGATGATAGGCTCAAAGCTAGGCTGGGCTCTGTTTTAATTCCATTCTCCCCAGAGCTCAGGAGAGCCCATGACTCCTTAATCAGATTAGGAGCAGGTAACGTATCAGAACATTACAGCAACTGAGGCCCAGAGAAGTTGGGATAACTTGTGTAGGGTCAAAGCCCAGAATGGAAGCCCCATTCTTGATTCTGAATCTGGAATTCTTTCTGCTGTTTTCATCCATATCCTTTCAAATGTCCTTGCTTTCTGGATCCAGCTGTCAGGGACCATTATGATAGTAATCATTTATATTTTAATTTAATAATTGTTCTGCAGGAGAATGCAAAAGTAAAAAAAAATTATTGTTATGGAATAGGAATCAAATGTCAAAATACAATCAGAATAAAATAACTTTGTTCTGGTACATCTACATAGTTTTTACATTTCACATTTTTTAATCATTCGTGCAATATGCTTTGCTAAAACAATAGACATTTTGCTAAAATGTCTCTTCTCTTTTATTTCCACGTATTTAGGCAGCAATTCATAGGTCCAGGATACTGCCACTGGGCAAAAGTCCAGGTGCAAGTGAAGTTGGTTCCAGCCTCCTGGTCACTTTGGCAGGACTGGATGTGGCTAAGTAAGACCTTGATATTCCCATGTGAGTTGCTCCAGGTTGGTGGGGTGTGGTTTTCTTTCAAGTTTGTCAGTAATTGCTTTTAACGGCTTCTCCCCAGATTCACATCTAATTTGTCCCAGAGGAGGAAGGATGGCAGCTATCCATGTCTAGAAAGGTCTGAAATGAGGGGCTGCTTATTTTGGACCTTGAGGTAAGCCTTGGTGCCATGGGTCCTCTGTGCTGCATGTTGGCTCGAATACCTGGGCCTGCCTTGGGTGTCAGGTCCCTGCCAAGCTCTGTGGGTCCCCATCTGATTCTAATTCCTCTCCAACGCACTTATACACTAGGCCCCTGACACCAGCAAGCTCTCCAGGCAACTATGGAGCTAGAATAGCCTCATGGTCCCACCCCACAGATTAATGTTAGAGTCTCACTGGAGGTACCTGATCTCTCAAACCACATCCGCTGCTCACCTGACTTTGGGTATTATCTGATGTCTGCATCTCAGTTATGCCCCGCCTCGCAATGGATCTTCTGCCTGTTGGTGTCTGCCTGAACTAAGGCCTGATTCCCCATACCCTTTGGCCCTTGAACACTGAACTTTATACATGCTCTGATACGGGCCAGGCTCAGTAGCAGGATTGAAGTCACCTAGACTTTGTCCATCTTGGACTTGAAATTTTTTCCATCTTCACTGTTCCGTAAGACTAATGTCCAGGTGGTTTTGCAGTTGAGGCCATCTGACTTATGACGTCCCAGGCTTGGAGTCCAGAATTTTGAATCATTCCCAAACCTCCTCCCACCCCTGTAAATGCCCATGGTGTCTGTAGTAGAGCCTGAAAAGCCAAGTGACACCTTGCGTATGACCTAAAGTCACTAATCCCCCTTACACAGGCGTCCGTAGCCTCCCAGTTTGCTCTGACCAAGAGTGACTCCCTCTCTTCAGACCCTTACCCTCAATCTTTTCCTGGGACTAGACTGTTGCAGGCCATTCACTTAGGCCATCCTCTCACCACAGTATTCACTGCTTTGTTGGGATACATCTCAGGCAGTGAGTTAGCCCCTGCCAAGCCACCACTCTTTCACCACTCTGCAGCACCAGCGCTGCTTCCCTCTTAATTCAAGACAAAGAGAATGGGATCATATAACCTGGTGCTTTCTATACATGGCTCGTATTGTTTCTCTGCAATTGATCCAGCTTGCAACTCACTTCAAAAACTCTGGTGAGAGTTCTTTTCTAGAGTGCTCAAGAAAACTCATGACTGCAGGCCATGATACAAGAAATCTACTTAATTTTTGTTTCATAAACCTCCCTTCCACTGTTTGGTGTGAGAGATTGCTCAGACTTCAAAACAGACCTGTGGGTTTGAATGCTGCTTCTATTCAGTGGTCCTGCTCAGAGACACCCATGTGGTTGGGATGCATGCCAGCCTGTAACACGTATGTCAAGACAACCCAGTTAGCACATGACACCATGAAAAACGTGGTAGTTTTCACTAGGCAGGGAAATAGTTCATTCTCAAGCAACAATAGCAACAGAAGCCTCCTATTCTGGCATGGTTAGCTCTGAAACAGATTTTTTATTTCTATGGCGTCAAAACTCAGAAACTATATGATTATGAATGGAAAGAATCAGGTAGTGACCTTTCTTCCCATTTTATTTCATACGTGAATTTTTAATTTAAGGATTTAATACATCGATGAATGTCAAAATGTTTTAGTGAACAGCTTTCCAAATTTCAGCATTAAAACAATTATAAATAGTTGTTAATATTTTATGTCTACTGTCAATGTTTGGCCTTTTAATAAAATATATGCATTTCTTAATAATGGTAAAAGAAGTTAAAAAGTCAATCCAATTTAATGGATTCTGCTTTCTTCATAGGGTTCTAGAAAACTCTTCATTTACTCATTCATTCAATACCTATTTATTGATCATGCACTGTATGTTAGGCACTCTTATAGGCATGGAAGTTAAAACTTACAAAGATCTCTGCCATCACAGAGAATCACTGTTAGGGACTTACTGTTGGCTCACTGGCCACCTGGCAAGGGAATTTATTTAAATACAGTTAAATCACTTTTGCTTTTTGTCATCAATTCATCCACATGATTAGAGCAGACAGCTGTATGTAAACTCCCTCCTTGAGAAATTCACAAACCCACCATTCCCAGAAGTGGAAAGCCAAATTGCATTATGCTACATTCCCCTTTAGTTGTTGCTAAGGCTGGGTCCCAGGGCTTATATATAGGACAGTTCCTGTGTTGATTTTAAGCACTTTACAGAGGTAGAATGACACAACTTTTTGTATTAGGAAATTAATGACAGGGGGCCTTTTTGTCTCTTCCTAATTGATCACCTTGGAAATCCTATGGGGCAGTTCTACTCTGTCCTATAGGGTCGCCATGAGTTGGAATTGACTCGATGGCAGTATTTTTTTTTGTTTTAATTGATCACCTTATATAAAATATATTGCATTGGCTCACAGACTCCTTTTAGAAGCTGATGAAAGCTATGGACCATCTTCCCAGAAAAAAAATGAATGTACCACAAACACATTAAAATTTACATATGTATTAAAATCATGAACCCTCAAAACCCACTTTTTTATCTTCTAGGGATTCATGGATCACAATCCCACATCAAGAACCTCTGATCTGGAAGGCCTTACTTTTCTCCACTTCTTTTTTCTGCTTTCCACATATGGGAAATTTTCATGATATTCTCTTTAAATGTAGCCATTTGGATTGAGAGATCATGTAAAGAGCTTTAGGCAAACCTCTGAGAATCAGCCAATGACAACTTTATGGATCACAGTAGTCTGATCCAGCTGTGCGTAGGGTAATCATGAGTCAGAGCCGGACTTGATGGCAGCCAACGACAACAACAACGTTCCCATATTGCCACCTTAATATAAATGCTTCTTGCTGAGAAAGGGCACCAGGGTGAACACCAGTCTGTGTTGGGTTGTCGTAATGGTGAAATGTGCAGGAAACCCTAGCCCAAGGGCTAGCCTCCTTTCTCCAAGCGAGACACTATGTACTGGATTTCACGTCTTCTTTCCAGTTTATAACAATAAAATCAGAGTTCCTTTGTATATTTGCTTTACAATATATTTGAGATATCTTTGTTGTGTAAGCTTGTATTATTCATTTTGTGTTTTACAAAATCTGTTGAACGCTCTGTCTTGGCCATTTGGAAAAAGAACCACTCAGGATATTGGTGTTTCGACTTTCAGTGTTTGTTGTCTGTCTTTTCCTTGCCATGGAGGGAATGTTTTCAGAGGGTAAAATGGTGAAATTACTTTTGAATTGTTTTTGAAATTCATTTGTCATTGTGGTAGGCAGAATAATATCCCCCAAAGGTGTCTACATCCTAATTCCCAGAACCAGTAAACATATTACCTTACATGGAAAAGGGACTTTGCACATGTGATTATTTAAGGGCTTGAGATGGGAAGAGTGTCTTCGGCCATCTGGGTAGATCCAACATAATCACAAGTGTCCTTATAAGAGGGAACCAAGAGGGCCTGTGTCAGAGAAGAAATGTAATGATGGAAGTAGAGGTCGGAGTGAGGTGAAGAAGAAGCCACGAGCCAAGGAATGCAGGTGGCCTCTAAAAGTTGAAAAAAGCAAGGAAACAGACTCTCCCCTGGAACCTCAGAAGGAATGCAGCTCTGGCAACACCTTGATTTATCTTCTAGTTCCATTTTGGACTTCTGATCTCCAGAGCTGTAAAATAATAAATCGGTGATGTTTAAGCCACTAAGTTTATGGTAATTTTTTACAAATAGCATTAGGAAACTGATATAACAAAAAAAAAAAAAAAAATTTTTTTTTTTTTAGTCATTAACAATTTTATTCAAAAACAACAAAGTAGGAGCAAGGCCAAAATTCTGAAGGAAAGTACTCTTGCTCTGTCCCCTAAAACATCTGTAACGTAGGATACCCCAGAGTTCATTAAAGTATGTACAGTTGTTTCTCCTCCTTGAGTGACTTCAAATGGTTTTGATGCTGTAATTCTTGTGCGTGGTTTTTATAGTTTTACTCTCTCCTTCCTCTCTGTCTTCTTGCAGACAGTATGGATCCCTTTCTGCTCTCACTTGATGTCTCCAATCTATTGTGGGAGTCTGGTGGCATAGTGGTTAAGAGCTCGACTGCTAACCAAAAGGTTGGCAGTTCAAATCCACCAGCCATTCCTTGGAAACTCAATGGGGCAGTTCTACTCTGTCCTATAGGGTCATTATGAGTCAGAATCGACTAGACGGCAATGGGTAATCTAGTGTGGGCTCAAAATCAAACAAGTTATGATTGACTTTAAAGGAAGAGAAAATGGGCTCTGAGAGAGATCCCAAAAGACCCTTCTATAAAAGACCGCGTGAGCTTTAAGGAGTAGATTGCGGCATCTATTTTGGCCCCCAAGGCTCTTCATCTATTTATTTTGCCTGTATTCTGTTTCTCGTCTGTGTTCAGGATAGTTGAGTATTCCGGGCAAACATTCCCCAAATAAATGAGATGATCACTGTATTATTAAATATACCTCTTACAAGTTATTTCATATCAATCAATAATCACTACAGTGTCACGTCATATGTAGGTGAAGAAAAGACTATTGAAGACTGCTTACCAGCTGTGTTGCCTTGTGTATACCTGATGATCTCTGGGTCTCCATTTCTCCCATTGTGAAATGGGCTTCATCACACCTGCTCTCGCTTCTTCACTTGAGCCTCATGAGGCCAGATGAGGACACATGAGATAATGTATGAAAGTGCTTTCATTTTTTGGGGGCAAAATGTGATAGAATTACACTTGCTATCAAAAGCCACAATGAAAGTTTTATTTATCTCTACCAGTGTTTGGGTACATCAAAGTTTCCTTTAGCTTATTCGGTAGAAATTCATTCACCATCCTCTCATTATTTATTTATTCAGCTAATACTAGTTGAGCATATACCATATGCCAACTAGGGCCTGAGAATAGCAAATGGCCTAGAGGTGGAGTGCTCTGATGAATAGAACTTGGGAATCACTCATTCCTGGGTCTGGATCCTGCTTCTGTGCATTTTCAGTTTAATTTGTCTGATTCTAGCTTCCTCATCTACAAAATGATGCTAATGACACCTACCTAGTGGGCCTGCTGTAAGAATTAACTACAAAGTATGTAAAATTCCAAGACATGGTAACCATTCAATATATGTTTAATAGGTATAATATTTGGGAGCTGTTAACCCAGTATGAGGAAATCCTGGTGGTGCGGTGGTTAAGAGTTCAGCTGTTAACCAAAATGTCAGCAGTTCAAATCCACCAGGCGCTCCTTGGAAACACTATGGGGCAGTTTTACTCTGTCCAATATGGTTGCTATGAGTCAGAATAGACACAACAGCAAAGGGTTTTTTTTTTTTTAACCCAAAATGAAGGAGCCCTGGTGGTGCAGTGGTTAAGCACTTGGCTGCTAACCAGAAGGTCAGAGGTTGGAACCCTCCAGCAGCTCTGCAGGTGAAAGATGTGGCAGTCTACTTCTGTAAAGATTACAGCTTTAGAAACTCTATGGGGCAATTCTACTCTGTCCTACAAGGTTGCTATGAATTGGAATCAACTTGACGGCAACAGGAAACCAGTTTGTTTTCATCTGTAATAATCCTAACTCTTATTGTCCTGTAACTTTCATATTGATTGAAACCTGGTGAGTTCAGACATAACTCCTTCCATGGACCACAAGGCTTGCTGATCTAAACAAGGAGAAGGAACTGACATGATGGAGTTTCAGCGAAACAGGAAGGGGAGGGGAAAGCCTGTCGTTTTTTGACTAAGCAAAGTGGAGAAAGAAAAGTGGATGACAGACAGACGGAGCAAGCAGGTAGATATATATATTATGACTTCTCCCATCCAGGCCCAAATTGACGGTCCTAGATGTTAAAAAGATTGAGGGGGTAGCCAGGAGCAGAGGAATTTTCACCCTGCTCTCTGTTTGGGGCTGTGGGAGGGGATTATCACAGGAACCTCCCAGAGGCCTGAGATGCCTGCAGCAGAGTAAAAAGTGTGGGAGACAGCCTGAGTTAGCACTCCTGAACTTCCCTCGGCTTAGGTGTGGTGTGCTAGGAACTCAGAAATGTATATGTGGCCTGTGGAAATGCAGAAGTCAGCTGATGGTGTGACAGATGAGGCTGGCCATTTCAGGGGCAAAGAGACCCTCTAGCCAAGGCAGGTAGTGCAGCTGGGGATTGACCAGGATCACCACCAGACCTCAGGTGTAGCACTAGCAAGGGCCAAGATGAAGCCAAAGCTGTGAGGCGGGCCACAGGGCTGGGATGGAGAGCAGAGACCAAGTTACCTATCACAGATTTCAGCACTGTAGGCCAGTGCCAGTGCAAGGGAGCTCCTCATCAGAACTGAACATATGGAGGCAGGGCCTGCTCTTTCCAACACCCGAAAACTCCCAAGTCTCCCTATTTCCCCACATCCAGATGTCATCTTGTAAAGGAGGACATCTGAAAGATTGAGGGTTTATCCCAAGGAGATCCAGCCACCCCCAAAAAACTATCCAAAAAAGAGACTGAGATATTGCAAATTGGTGAGTTTAAAGCATAGCCTCCACGCCCATTATCTAAAGGATGAAAGGAAGATTCCATCATTAGTAGGAAATAAAGAAGCTCTATTTTGTTAACATAAGCAACTTGGCCATATTTTCAATTTTTGACCCTAGCACATGAGGCAGCAATAACGTGATGGACGTGTCTGCAATGGGGATGGCCCAGCCCTCCCCCTGGGTAGGATCTCTTAGTATAGGCTTGTGAGCAACTATAGGCTGAAGGGCTCAGGGCAGGGGCTGAATTATGTCAGAAAAGCTGCAAGGGCAAGAGTGGCTGTATTAGAGTTCTACCCAAGAAGCAGAACCAGTAGGGTTTGTGAGTGTCTGTATAGAGACTTGGTGATCTGCCCCATAAAGATTATAGCCTAGAAAACCCTATGGGGCAGTTCTGCTCTGTCACATGAAGTTGCTATGAGTGGGAATTGACTTGATGACACCTAACAACAATAATAACAACATACACACACACACACTCATATATACACATACTTGTACACTTGTATATGTACATACATGATATACACATATTCATACATACATGTATGTATACATACACGTATACATATGCATGAAAACCTTGGTGGCGTACTGGTTAAAAGCTACAGCTGCTAACCAAATTTTGGCAGTTCGAATCCACCAGCCGTTCCTTGGAAACTCTATGGGGCAGTCCTACTGTGTCCTATAGGGTCGCTGTGAGTTGGAATCAACTCGACGGCAGTGGGTTTTTTTTTTTTTAATATGTATGCATATATATGCATAAATTGTCATTGTTGTTAGGTACCACTGAGTTGGTTCCAACTCACAAAGACCCTGTGTACAACAGAACGAAACACTGCTCAGTCCTGTACCATCCTCAGTCTCATTGCTATGTTTGAGCCCATTGTTGCAGCCACTATGTCAATCCATCTTCTTGGGGTTCTCCCCCTACTTTACCAAGCATGATGTCCTTCTCCAGGGATTGGTCACTCTGATCACACGTCCAAAGTACATGAGACAAAGCCTCGCCATCCTCACTTCTAAGAAGCGTTCTTGCTATACTTCTTCCAAGACAGATTTTTCATTCTTCTGGCAGTCCCTGGTATATTCAATATTCTTTACCAACACCATAATTAAAAGGCATCAATTCTTCTTTGGTCTTCCTTATTGATTGTCTACCTTTTCCTCACATATAAGGTGATTGAAAATACCATGGCTTGAGTCAGGTGCACCTTAATCCTCAAAGTGTTGTTTTTGCTTTTCATCACTTTAAAGAGGTCTTTTACAGCAGATTTGCCCAATGTAGTATATGATTTGATTTCTTGACTGCTGCTTCCATGGACATTGATGGGTGGGGATCCAAGTAAAATGAAATCCTTGACAACTTCAATCTTTTCTCCCTTTATCATAATGGTGTTACTGATCCAGTTGTGAGGGTGTTTCCTTCTTTATGTCAAGGTGTGATCCATACTGAAGGCTGTGTTCTTTGATCTTCGTCAGTAAGTGCATCAAGTCCTTTTCACTTTCAGCAAGCAAGGTTGTATCATCTGCATATCTCAGGTTGTTAATGAGTCTTCCTCCAATTCTGATGCATTCTTTTTCACATAGTTCAGCTTCTTGGATTATTTGCTCAGCATACAGACCTAATAAATATGACGAAAGGATACTCCTGATTTTAAACCATGCATTATCCCCTCGTTCTGTTCGATCAACTGCCTCTTGGTCTATGCATAAGTTCCCCATGAGCACAAGGAATTGTTCTGGAATTCCCATTCTTTGCAATATTATCCATAATTCGTTATGATTCACATATTTGAAAGCCTTTGTATAGTCAGTAAAACACAGGTAAACATCTTTCTGGTATTCCTGTTTCAGCTAAGGTCCATCTGACATCAGCAATGATGTTCCTTGTTCCACATCCTCTTCTGAATCCAGCTTGAATTTCTGGCAGTTCCCTGTTGATGTACAGCATTACAGCAATACAGAAGCCACCACAGTAAGACAAACTGACAGACGAGTGGTGGATATATACATATATGTATATATAGATAAAAAGAGTTATTGCAAGGATTTGGCTCATGTGATATAGGGTCTGGCTAGGCAAGTTTGAAAAGTCAGAATCCACAGGGCTAGCCATCAGGAAGGGCAGACTGGAAACTCTCAGGAGGAGGTGATACTGCAGTCCTCAGGGAGAATTTCTTCTTCCTCAGGGAAACCTCAGCTTTAATCTTACAACCTTTCAGCTGACTAGATGAAGCCCAAGAAGATTACAAGGATAACCTCCTTTACTTAGAATCAACTGATTGTAGATGTTAACGACAAGCCACACCTAGACTGGTGTTCGACTGGATAACTTGGCACTGTAGCCTAGTGACCCTAGGTGGTGCCATGGTTAAACACTTGGCTGCTAGCTGAAAGGTCAGCAGTTCAAACTCACCCAGCAACTCCTCAGTAGAAAGACCTGAGATCTGCTCCCGTAAAGATTATAGTCCAGGAAACCCTATGGGGCGGCAGTACTCTGTCCTATAGAGTTGCTATGAGTTGGAATCTACTCCACGGCACCTAACAGCAATAGCCTAGCCAAGTTGGTACAGAAACCTGACTATCACAGTGGCTAAGTCTGCTCAGGGAAGCCCTCCCTGCTTCTTTGAGGAGGCAGGGAAGTATGCCCACCTTTTACAGGGATGAAGGCTCTCCCACATTTTCAGTGGGTGATTTACCAGAAGTAGATCTTCAGGCCTTTCTGCCAAATGTCTCTGGGGGAACTTGAGCCACCAACGTTTTGGTTAGCATCTGAGCTTGTGCCACCCAGGGATCCATAGGTTGCCACTAGTCAGAGTCAACTAGATGGCAACTGATTTTGGCTTGGAGGCTCTCCCGGGCCACAAAAGGTGCGCTACTTAAGCCTAGCACCACAGTCAGGGCTCTTCTGGTTGTAAATTACAGACACCCGTGGAAGCTAGTTCAAGGAAAATCATAAATCTCAATAGAAAAACACTGTGAGAGCTCATGGATTCCAAGAGCAGAGAAACCACAAGGCCTGCAGAAGGGACAGGACCCAGAGACAATAAGTAGTCAGAATGGGTACCCTCTGTTTCTCTCTGAGCTCTGCTTCATTCCTTCTCTTTATTTGTACTATTTTCTCCTGTCTCCAGTTCAGTCCAACTCCACCTGAGTTGTTGGAGGCCAAGTTTCTCTTAGTCTCAGTTGAAATTCCTCATGAGAGACTCATCTGCTTTCTGTAGACCCCTGAACAATGGTGTGGATGCAAGAGAAGGGACAAGGTATGAATAAGTTTTTTGAGCTCCTGTCTCTGGGTGCAAGGAAGGGCCTGGAACTCCACTGAATTAAGCAAATTCTAGAGTCAAGGGAGAGTCCCTGGGTGGTGCAAATATTTATCATGCTCAGGTGCTAACCAAAAGGTTGGAGGTTGGAGTCTACCCAGACATGCCTCAAAAGAGTCTTGGTGATCTACTGAAAAATCAGCCTTGAAAATCCTGTGGAGCACAGTTCTACCCTGACCCACATGGGGTCACCGTGAGTCAGAATTGGCTCAACGCAACTGGTACTGGTAGAGAAAAAGGAGACTGATTTGGGCATGGGGAGTAGGAGTGAGTGGAGGCAAGTCTGGGTAGCCCCTCCTGTTGGACTTGTAGGAGCACCTTCAGCACTCTTCTGGTCATAAGTCAAAAAGGGGCAGCTACAGGACCACCTAGCACATTTTATTTCATTCTCTCATTATGTCATCTTAAAGAAATTAAGTTGAACTGTCCGTAAGGAAACAGAAAATTAATGGTGGGGATATTATCCAAAGACAGAAAATTACACATTTAAACATTACACTGGGATTTCACAACAGGTTGGTGTACTAATTTTCTCACAGCTCCTTAATGAGTGTTAGGGAAAAAACTGATACAATTTTAATGTGATTTTGATTGCTTTATTCTCAGGTCAGCCTGAGAAGTTTCTCATGATGCTCAATTTGTCATTTTTCAAAGAAGCTGACATAAATAAAAGTGTGAGTACTGGGGTTCCCAGTGTGGCCTTTTAGCAACTTGGAGGAAAGGGATAGAGAAGGTGAGAGTGGGGAAAGTGAGAGGGAGCCAGAAAGAGTGGGTCTCCTTTCCAGAATCATAGAGATACAGAGAGCTGGCTTTGGGCATTATATACAATTTGATGTTCATCTATGCCCTGCAGCCTCAGACCACCCGGAACACACCTGTAGTCAACAAAGTTAGGCTTGTTAATTGGTGCTGCAAGGGAGGCCACCTACCATGGGGAGCTTAGGGGCATCTCTAAAGGGAGAATTAGGGAAGGGTGCTTGATGTTTTTGGTATGATGCTGAACAGGTTTCAGAGGAGCTTCCAGACTGAGATGGACTAGGAAGAAAGGTTTGGCAATCTTCTTCCAAAATCCACTCGATGAAAACCCTATGGATCACAACAATTCTATTTACAACTGATCATGGGGATGGAGAGTAGGACTGGGTGGTGTTTTGTACTGTTGTGCATGAAGTCATCATTAGTCAGAGCCAGCCTGACAGCAGCTAACGACAACAACTTAAGGATTTGGGGGCTGGAGTTAGTCATAAGATGGTCTGGCAGGATTTGATCAGATTTTACAAACTAAAGGGTTCCAGGAAGAGTGCGTGATCTTGTTTTTGGAACACACAAGCCTGTATGGAATTACTGTTAGATCAGTTTTTCTGTGGTCTTATCTCAGAACACACAGGTCTAAAAGAACTGGTGTTTCAAGAGTTTGAGCTTAGATAGTCTAAGATGTAAACCATGGTCTGGCACAATTTATCTGTTTTGCAGTGAGGCTTGTGTTTTGCAGGTTGTGCTTTCTGTTTTAATTCTCTGTCCTTGCCCCCACCCCACTCCAGTCTAGCTGTCAGTGGGGTCCTTTTTCATTTGTTCTTTTTGTTGTTGTAAAAATGTATATAAACAGCGGTTGCCAATTTAACATGTTTCACGTGTACAATTTAGTGACATCAATTACATTAATCATGAGCAACCATCACCAATATCTGCTGCTGAATTTTCTATCACCATAAACAGAACTCAATACTTCCTAAACAATGACTTTTTCATCATTTTTTTGTTAGGTGCCGTTGAGTGGCTTCCAACTCATAGTGACCCCACGTACAACAGAACAGAACACAGGCTTATCCTGCGCCATCATTGTTATGCTTGAGCTCATTGTTGAGTCGATCCACCTCCATGAGGGTCTTCCTCTTTTTTGCTGATCCTCTACTTTACCAAGCAGGATGTCATTCTCCAGGGACTGATCCCTCCTAATAACATGTGCAAAGTATGTGAGACATAATTTCACCTTCCTTGCTTCTAAGGAACATTCTGGTTGTACTTCTTCAGGGACAGATTTGTTTGTTCTTTTGGCAGTCCGTGGTATATTCAGTATTCTTTGCCAAGACCACCACAATTCAAAGGTGTCAATTCTTCTTCGGTCTTCGTTATTTATCGTCTAGCTTTTGCATGCATATGAGGTGATTGAAAACACAGTGGCTTGGGTCAGGCTCACATTAGCCTTCAAGGTTATGTCTTTGCTTTTTAACACTTTAAAGAGGTCTTTTGTAGCAGATTTGCCCAATGCAATACATCTTTTGATTTCTTGATTGCTGCTTCCATGTGGGTCCAAGTAAAATGAAATCCTTGACAACTTCAATCTTTTCTCTGTTTATCATGATGTTGCTTATTGGTCCAGTTGTGAGAATTTTTATTTTTTTTATGTTGAGGTGTAATCCATGCTGAAGGCTGTAGTCTTTGTTCTTCATTAGTAAGTGATTCGAGTCCTCTTCCCTTTCAGCAAGCAAGGTTGTGTCATCTGCATAACCCAGGTTGTTAATCAGTCTTCTTCCAATCCTGATGCTCCGTTCTTCTTCATATAGTCCAGCTTCTTGGATTATTTGCTCAGCATACAGATTGAATAGGTATGGTGAAAGGGTACAAACCTGATGTGCACCTTTTCTGACTTTAAACCATCCAGCATCCCCTTGTTCTGTTCGAAAAACTGCCTCTTGATCTATGTACAGGTTCCTCATGAACACAATTAAGTGTTCTGGAATTCCCATTCTTTGAAATGTTATCTATAACTTGTTATGATCCACACAGTCGAATGCCTTTGCATAATCAATAAAACACAGGTAAACATCTTTCTGGTATTCTCTGCTTTCAGCCAGAATCCATCTGACACCAGCAATGATATCCCTGGTTCTGCATCCTCTTCTGAATCCAGCCTGAATTTCTGGCAGTTCCCTGTTGATATACTGCTGCAGTCGCTTTTGAATGATTTTCAGCAAAATTTTGCTTGCGTGTGATATTAATGATATTGTTCTATAATTTCCCCATTTGGTTGGGTCACCTTTCTTGGGAAAAGATGTAAATATGGATCTCTTCTAGTGCATTCACCAGGTAGCTGTCCTCCAAATTTCTTGATATAGCTGAATGAGCACTTCCAGCTCTGCATCCATTTGTTGAAACATCTCAATTGATATTCTGTCAATTCCTGGACCCTTGTTTTTCACCAATGCCTTCAGTGTAGCTTGGACTTCCTTCCTTCCTGATCATATGCTACCTCCTGAAATAGTTGAACGTTGACTAATTCTTTTTGGTATAGTGACTCTGTGTATTCCTTCCATCTTCTTTTGATGCTTCCTGCATCATTTACTATCTTTCCCATAGAATCCTTCACTACTGCAATTCAAGGTTTGAATTTTTTCTTCAGTTCTTTCAGCTTGAGAAATGCCAAGTATGTTCTTCCTTTTTGGCTTTCTATCTCCAGGTCTTTGCACATGGCATTATAATACTTTGTCTTCTCAAGCCACCCTTAGAAGTCTTCTGTTCAGCTGTTTTACTTCACCATTTCTTCTTTTTGCTTTAGCTACTCCACCTTCAAAAGTAAGTTTCAGACATCCATTTTGGTCTGTTCTTTCTTTCTTTCTTGTCTTTTTAATGACCTCTTGCTTTCTTCATGTATGGTGTCCTTGATGTCATTCCACAATTCCTCTGGTCTTTGGTCACTAGTGTTCAATGTGTCAAATCTATTCTTGAGATGGTCTCTAAATTCAGGTGGCATGTACTCAAGGTTGTACTTTGGCTCTCGTCAACTTATTCTAATTTTCTTCAGTTTCAATTTGAACTTGCGTATGAGCAATTGATGGTCTGTTCTGCAGTCGCCCCCGGCGTGGTTCTGACTGATGATATTGAGCTTTTTCATTGTGTCTTTCCCCAGATGTAGTTGATTTGATTCCTGTGTATTCCATCTGGCGAGGTCCACGTGTATAATCACCATTTATGTTGTTGAAGAAAGATATTTGTAATGAAGAAGCTGTTGGTCTTGCAAAATTCTATTATGCTATCTCTGGCATTGTTTCTGTCATCAAGGCCATATTTTCCAACTACCAATCCATCTTCTTTGTTTCCAACTTTCACATTCCAATCACTAGTAATTATCAATGCATCCTGATTGCATGTTAGATCAATTTCAGACTGCAGAATTTGGTAAAAATCTTCAATTTCTTCATCTTTGGCCTTACTTGAGGTTATTCTACTGCCACGCTATATGCGTAACATATAGCGCTCTAAGCGGAATAACCTCCTGAGAGATGACTTCTTTAGCTTGCAGTGGAGTGTTTGAAATGGTGCTTGCTCACCGAGATGTAACACTCAGAAAACCATCTTGCTTGATCCCTCCCTCCTCATAGGTCTACATCTTCACTATGTAAAGAGAGTAAAGGGGTATGTAAAGGGGGTGTTGTATGTCTTGGCTTTGACAAATCAGCTCACCAAATGACTTTATCAGGAACCTAGTATGAGTTCTGGAAACCCTGGTGGTGCAGTGGTTAGGTGTTATGGCTGCTAACCAAAGGGTCGGCAGTTCGAATCCGCCAGGCACTCCTTGGAAACTCTATGGGGCAGTTCTACTCTGTCCTATAGGGTTGCTATGAGTCGGAATTGACTCGACAGCACTGGGTTTGGTTTTTTTTTTTTTTTTTGGTTTAGTATGAGTTCTAAGAACGATCCTCTCTCCCTTTCTATTCAGACTCTTCCTCAGGAGCCAGGAGGACCTGGCCAGGACCCCTGCATGTCGGGCTGCTTCCTGAGGCTGGGAACTGTGGTGGGTGAGCTGGTCAAGAAGTCCAGCAGAGGAAGGGCCAACAAGGCAGCACAAACTCCAGTTCTTGGAGGGTGCCGAACATGGGACTGAGGAAGCCACATTCACATGCCAGGTCACGTGGCAGACAGTGGGGCTGCAGCTGAGAGCAGGAGCTAGGTGTTGTTAGAACAAGATGATTCGAAGGATGCTTCAAAGGCTTTTCTTTGTTGACTAGCCCTGGTTTAGTGCAGGGTGGATCGCACTCAAGGATGCAGGGTCAGTGCAGATAAAGTTCTCATTTCTCTTCTCTCTGTGTCCCTCCAGGATATTCAGTGAAGTTTTAGAGAGCATGTAACTCTCCAGGGTTGTAGACTGCTTTCTAAGTCTACTGAACTCTTCTCCATCATGAGCAAAGCCAGGTGAAAGTGAGCAGACATGTCATGAGAATCTATTGGCATGGCTGTATGTTACAGCCTATAACAATCTCTTATGAGATATGACAAAACCAGAGTATCTTTGGTTCTGCGATGCACATGCTGGGAGCTTTCAAAGTATACCTCATTCATAGTCATCACTGGGGCTTTGTAAGTAGCTGGACGGACCACCTGTGGTTTCTAGACATCAGAGAAGGTGGGGGCTGGGCAGGGCTCCCCAATAGCAGGCAAACTCATTGAAACCAAACCCAGTGCCTTCGATTCTGACTCATAGCAACCTCATAGGACACAGTAGAACTGCCCCATATGGTTTTCAAGGACTGGCTGCTGGATTCAAACTGCCGAGCTTTTTGGTTAGCAGCCAAGTGCTTAATCACTGTGCCACCAACCACAGGTGAGAGTTATAAATTCATGCAGGATGTCAAGACTCAGGGAGGTTCCCAGAAGAGTGATCAGATCTATAGCAGGGAGGACGTGATGGGTTCAAGGAGGGTTAAGGGGGGTTAGTGTTTTACAGATGTCTGTGTTTCTGTCTGTGCTCTGTGTCTTTTTTCCCTTGTACCTCATCTTGGTTCTTTGTGGCCTCATCTCCAACAACATCAATTATCCATGGGAAAAGTTGAAGTCCTATATTGCACGTGTACATAAAAAGTCAAATGAATCTGTCAGTGTTCCTATTTATAGTTTCCTTTTACCTGTCTTCTCCATGAGATTGCAGAGGTGTTTATGAGTTATTTATGCCATGATCTGTACCGCCAAGTTAGCTAAGGGACCAATTTTAATTCTGTCTGTGGAAAATATTGTGCCCAACCAGGGATCACTTGGGGGTTTTGAGAAGCAAATTGGTGATCTTCGAATGGCTCCTCGAGATGCCATCCATCTCTAAAATGACCTGGAAGCATAGCGGACACATGAGAGTGGTGGAAAGTCCATTTTCTTATAAAGTAGCTGGGAAAACATGATCTTTTGTTAGAGTGGCACCATAAAAAGTTTAAAAATCTTACTCTTGCATCTTAATTCTGGGTGTGAGATGTATAAATTTTTAGCACTCATGGCTTTCTTTGTTGAAAAAATGTGGGACAAAAGGTTTAGAATAATATTCAGGCAGCAGTGATCCTAGGCAGAGAAAAGGCTTTAGGAGCTCATTGTTCCACCTCAGCCCCTAGAAATGGTGAAGGGCAGCTGGATAGGCACTGGATGGAGGTTTGGGAGGTTGGGAGAGGTGAGCTAGACTCATAGCTAAAAACCTATCTGCAGAATCTGGGAACCATAGTTTCAGGGGACAGCTAGGTCAATTGGCATAACAAAATGTATTAAGAAAACATTCTACATCTCACTTTGGTGAGTGGCACCTGAGGTCTTAAATGCTAGCAAGTGGCCATCTAAGATGCTTCAATTGGTCTCAACCCACCTGGAGCAAAGGAGAATGAAGAACACCAAAGACACAAAGTAAATGTGAGCCCAAGAGACAGAAAGGGCCACATAAACCAGAGACTCCATTAGCCTGAGACCGGAAGAACTAGATGATGTCTGGCTACCACCATTGACTGCTCTGACAGGGAACACAACAGTAGAATACCTGATGGAGCAGGAGAACAGTGGGAAGCAGACTTCAAATTCCCATAAAAAGACCAGACTTAAGGGTCTGAGACTAGAGGTACCCTGGAAGTCATGGTGCCCAGACCCTCTGTTAGCCCAAGACTGGAACCGTTCCTGAAGCCAACTCTTCAAACAGGGATTGGACTGGACTCTAAGACAGAAAATGATACTGGTGAGGAGTGAGCTTCTTGGCTCAAGTAGACACATGAGACTATGTGGGCAGCCCCTGTCTGGAGGCGAGATGAGAAGGGAGAGGAGGGCAGGAGCTGGTTGAACGGTCACAGGAATACAGGGTAGAGAGAAGGAGCGTCCTATCTCTTTAGGGGAAGAGCAGGTAGGAGTACACAGCAAGGTGTGTATAAGTTTTTGTATGAGAGACCGACTTGATTTGTAAACTTTCACTTAAAGCACAATAAAAAAGAAAAACCTACCTGCACATGGCTATTGACCTGAGGTGATTTACCAACAAGACTTTACAGAACGAAGCCAAGAATCTCTATTTTCACCAAGATCCTCAGATTATATTCATGTTGCTACTCAAGCACCAGTTCTTTGGGAATCATTGCAGTAGATCACTGTGCCCCAAACTTACATGAAGATAAATATCACTTGGCAACTCTTGTTCAATATACAGTGTTCAAGGCTTTTCCCCTTATTCAATTCCAGGTTCCAGGAACTGGTGTTTTTAACCAATTCAGGGGAGTTTGGGAATCATTGGATGAAATGATAACTGGTATCTTTCATAACATTCTATGGTTCAGAAGAAAGCGTTCAGTTTCATTTACTTCAGCTTACATACATGAGAGTGAAGACACATGCATGCATAGCTAACTTTTAAACAATATGAGACATTTTCTGAAGGTTATGGACAGGGTTCTCTGAGAGTACCAGAGAAGGAACATAGCCCCAGCTCAGGGAACCCAGGCATGGCTTCCTGGGGCAAGTGATAGCTGTGTTGAGTCATCAAAGCATTGGCTGCAGGAGATGAGTGTTCTGGATAGGAGGATCAGCATGAGCAAAGTCACTGAGATTGAAACAGTATGTTACAGGAAGGGAAGGGAAGACCAGGGCTGTGGATGGGTAAAATACAGGGCAGGAGGGGGAGGAGGCTATGGAAGAAAGACATAGAGGAGCATGTGGTAAGTCATGTGACTAAGCTAAGTGATTGAGTTGGCAGGGATGCAAATGGTAAAGGTTATGTTTTTGCTATATTTTTCTGGTGACTTTTTAGAAGCTGGAAGTGGGAGACCAGAGGTGTGGGTATCTGGAGGTAGGGTTCTTTAATTACAACTCTGGTGAGAAATGATAACCAGCAAAAATGAGAGGAACCCTCAATGAGATGGATTAACCCAATAGCTGCAAATATCAGCTCAAACATACCAATGATCACAAGGATGACATTGGACTGGATAATACTTAGTTCTTTTATACATAAGGTCACCATGAGTTGCAGCCAACTGAACAGCAACTAACAATAACAACAACAACCTCTACCGAGGACTCACACCTAAGTCTATGGAGGCCTAAGTTGGAGACAGCTCTAAAGAGGAAACCCCATGCTGTAGGCTCATCAATAGGCCAAGCTGGCTGGATGCTTTGTTCTCTTTTTACTAGTTGAGGACATAGGCAATGACTTGGGTTCAAATCTTGGGTGTGCCACTTGCTTGTTCTATAACCTGAGATCAATGACAACCTCTCTACTCCTCAATTTTCTTATCTATAGAATGGGAGCGATATTACAGCTTACTTTACAGGGTTTTGTGAAAGTAAAACAGCAATTTAAAAAAAAAAAAGCCTTAGCACAATAAGTGGCACATAGTAAATATTCAACAAATACTCAAGTTGTCTCCAGGTTGGCAAAGAGTTAATTTTTATAAAACCAAGAAATGAAAGTATGCAGCCTCTTGTGGTTGCCCAAGCAATCCCACTCTGGCCTACTTCCTTATTGTCACCTGGTGAACCTAATCCTGTGAGAACTGTTCCTCAATTGTACATCTGGAGGCCGCTTGATTGTCGTTTAGAAAAGTCCTGTCTTCTAGGATGACCGCAGGGCTTCATGGAGTTGCTTTTCAGGTCAGAGCCAGTGAATTTTGCATTGGTTTGTGTTAGGCTCCAGAGGAAGGCAGGAAGGGAGGGAGAAAGAATTTCCTCAGGATTTAATTTTTTTTGCCATGTTCCCTGATTTTTTGAAATAATCATTCACATTTTGCTATTTTTAAATGAAAATGAAAAGACAGACTATTATGTTATTTCCTACTACTTACATAGAAATTCCTGCAAAGCTGTTCAGAATTATCACACAAAATGGTTTCTGACCATGAGCATCCACAGCCCACGACAGCCACGGTGTCAATCCACCTCTTTGAGGGTCTTCCTCTTTTCTGCTGACCCTGTACTTTGCCAAGCATGATGTCCTTCTCCAGGGACTGATCCCTCCATGTCCGAAGTGTGTAAGACACAGTATCACCATCCCTGCTTCTAAGGAGCATTCTGGTTGTGCTTCTTCCAAGACAGATTTGTTCGTTCTTTTGACAGTCCATGGTATATTCAATATTCTTCGCCAACACCACAATTCAAAGGAGTCAATTCTTCTTTGGTCTTCCTTATTCATTGTCCAGCTTTAACATGCATATGAGGCACTTGAAAATACCATGGCTTGGAACAGGCGCACCTTAGTCTTTTCCTAGATTCATACTTCGTACATTCCAGGTTCCAATTATTAATGGATGTTTGCAGATGTTTCTTCTCATTTTGAGTCATGCCACATCATCAAATGAAGGTCCCGAAAGCTTTACTCCATCCACATCATGAAGGTCGGCTCTACTTTGAGGAGGCAGCTCTTCCAGCACTATATCAGACAATGTTCCACTGCTACTCATAAGGTTTTCACTGGCTAATTCTTTTCAGAAGTAGACTGAGGGGTCCTTTTTCCTAATCTGTCTGAGTCTAGAAGCTTAGCTGAAACCTGTCCTCCATGGATGACCCTGCTGGTACATGAATACCGGTGGCATAGCTTCCAGCATCACAGCAACTTGCAAGGCCCCACAGTACGACAAACTGACAGACACGCGGGGGCATTTTAACTTAAGTGATAATATCTTCAGACTATTTCGAAACAAGGTCACATGGACAGATACTGCGGTTAGGACTTCAACATATCTTTTGGAGGACACAATTCTACTCATATCAGCAACTAATATCTGAACAAGTGCATTTATTTCTTATTTAAAAACTTTTTTTTTAATTAAGAAAAATGAAATGCCAGTACTTTACTGCCCAAATATGAATAAGTTGAACGCATATTTTTTGATTAACTTCATATTGTCTCCATGGCTAGTAAATGTGTGTCCTGTTGAGATACATTTATTATTTGCTAAGGATCAAGTCTTTGGGTGGTATAAACAGTTAATGTGCATTGCTGCTAACTGAAAGGTTAGAGGTTTGAGTCCACCCAGAGGCACCTTGGAAGAAATGTCCAGTGATCTACTTCCAAAACTCTGCTTTATTTTTTAAAAAAATATTTTATTATATTTTAGGTGAAAGTTTACATAGCAAATTATATTCCCACTCAACAACTCATACAAATTGATCTGTGAAATTGGTCAGCACTCTCACCATTTCCACCCCACCTGCCCTATTTTCATCTATCCAGTTTCCCTGCTTCTCCTTGACTTCTCATCTTTGCTTTGGGGTAAATATTGACAATTTCGGCTCATATAGTTGATTACTTAAGGGAGTACATTCCTCACGGGTGATATTGTTTATTTTATAAGCCAATCTATTATTTGACTGAAAGATGACGTCCAGGAGTGACTCCACTTCCATGTTAAAAGGGCATTAGTCTCAGGGGTACCCATGTGTCTGTCTGATTGTCATACTGTGGGGGCTTGCATGTTGCTGTGATGCTGGAAACTATGCCACTGGTATTCAAATACCATCAGGGTCAACTGTGGTGGACAGGTTTCAGCTGAGCTTCCAGACTAAGACAGACTAGGAAGAAGGACCTGGAGTGTACTTCTGAAAAGAATCAGTCAGTGAAAACCTTACGAATAGCAGTGGAACATTATCTGATATAGTGCTGGAAGATAAGCCCCTCAGGTTGGAAGGCACTCAAAAGACAACTGGGGAAGAGCTGGCTCCTCAAAGTAGAGTCAAACTTAACCATGTGGATAGAACCAACCTTTCGGGAGCTTCTTTTGCTGATATGGCATGACTCAAAATGAGAAGAAATAGCTGCAAACATACATTAATAATTGGAACATGGAAATATATGAAGTATGAATCTAGGAAAATTGGAAATCATCAAAAATGAAATGGAATGCATAAACATAGATATTCTGGGTATTAGTAAGCTGAAATGGACTGGTATTGGCCATGTTGAATCTCACAGTCATGTGGTCTACTATCCTGGGAATGACAACTTGAAGAGGAATGGTGTTGCATTCATTACCAAAAAGAACATTTCAGGATCTATCCTGAAGCATAGCAAAAAAGAGGAAGATCCTCAGCGAGATAAATTGACACAAGTGGCTGCAACAGTGGGCTCAAGCGTAACAACGATTGTGAGGATGGCACTGGACCAGATAGTATTTCATTCTGTTATACATAGGGTTCTTATGACTTGAAACTGACTCAATGGCACCTAACATCAACAGTCTCGTGGGGTTCCTCTAGTCTCTACCTGTCCAGTGAGTTTGGCCTTTTTTTATGAATTTGAGTTTTGTTCTAAATTTTTCTCCCATTCTAACTGGAACTGTTTCCTGTGTCCCTGGTCAGAACAGTAGGTGGTGGCAGCCGGGCACCATCTAGTTCTTCTGGTCTCGGGCTAGAAGAAGCTATGGTGTATGTGTGCCGTAAGTACCATGGACTAATTCTTCCTTGAGTCTTTGGTTTCCTTCACTCTCCTTTGCTCCAGAGAGGAAGAGACCAATAATTGTATCTTAGATGACCACTGCAACTGGTTTTTTTTTTTTAAGGATCAAAAATATCTAGATTCTGCATCTCCAGAAAGTTCTGCTTCCTAATACTGTAAATTTGTATGTGTGTGTCTTAGTTATCTAGCACTGCTATAACACAACTATCACAAATGGATGGCTTTAACAAAGAGAAATTTATTCTCTCACTGTCTAGTAGGTTACAAGTCCAAATTTAGGGCGTCAGCTCCAGGGGAAGGCCTTCTCTCTTTGTCAGCTCTGGAGGAAGGTCCTTGTCATCAATCTTCCCATGGTCGAGGAGCTCCTCAGGCACAGGAACCTCAGGTCCAAAGGATGAGCTCTGCTCCTGGTGCTGCTTTCTTGGTGGTGTGAGGTCCCCAACTCTCTGCTTGCTTTCCTTTCCTTTTATCTCTTGAGAGATAAAAGGTGGTGCAGGTCACACCTCAAGGAAACTCCTTTTACCTTGGATCAGGAAGGTGAACCTGAGTAAGGGTGGTGTTACAATCCCACCCTAACCCTCTCAACATAAAATTACAATCACAAAATAGAGGACAACCACACAATACTGGGAATCATGGCCTAACCAAGTTGATACACATATTTTTGGGGGGACATAATTCAACCAGTGAGTGTGTATACATGTGATCATGCATATACATGTGTACATGCTCCAAAGCATAAACCTAGGTAAAAATAATGTACACTGCTATTCCTAATAGAAAAAATTTTTAAAATTCATTCCCATTCCCATACCAGGCATGTATGACAAGCATTACTGTGAAGATGCAGTCCTTCAGACTGAACAGGACAGGCAACATGTCTTCTCCATTCCTCCCCCTGATAAAAAAAAAAAAAAAAATTTATTAAAGGGAAAAAAGGAGTATTTTTCTAAATGCTAGACATGTATATATTAAAAAAAAAAAAAAGCCAAAGGCCGAGGGGACCAACTGTGGAACAAAGAACGTGGTTTGACCTTTTATCTCTGGTTTCTGAAAAGAGTCCTTGGAATCAAGGTGTTCTTTGTTTTTCTAAAATCAAGAAATCAAAATTTCTACTTAGCTTTTTGGCATCTCAGAAGCTGCTGTCTTCTTTGTGTTTTGTTATTTAGCAGCTTAGGAGACAGAAAATGCCTCCAGGGGTGTGTGTGCACAGAATATTCAGCTCACCTCAATGCATTTCCTAGTCTACAGGCTTTCCAGCTCTCAGAGCCAGGCTTCCTAGGTCTCGCTCTGATGCCTCCAAATAGTTATTTTCTTTTATCCAGCTTTTGTAGTTGTTTTCAGTGGAGGATTTGTCTACTACCAACTACTCCATCATCGTCAGAAGTGGAAGTTTTCCCGCATCCGGTTTTTAATTGATTTCTTAGAGAACCATTAAAAATTCCAGACAAAAAAATAAACTATTCCGTGGCATTTTGTGTATGTTTTTGTTGGTGTGCCTTCACATTTTTGAGGTATAATTACATGCAGTAAAGTGCACAGATCATAAATGTGCAGTTTGATGACTTCTGACAAATGCAAATACTTGTGTAACTGTGTCATTTTCTTTATATTTCGTAACCCAGTCAACAATGAAATAGCTTTGGCATGACAGTCAAAATTCATAAATCAAGACAAATTTTCATAAAATGGAATTTCACAAGGTGTATTTAAGCAGCTGTGTGAATTACCATGTTAATACAGTTCTCCTTAGAGCAAGCACATAACAATGCCTGGATCTACTGTGAATAAACGTCTTCTGGGTTGAAGTAAACTGTTGATTTTATTTTTAAAATTAAGTTGCTCAAGCCTTTGCTTTCAATAACAAATAACTCTAAGCTTGGCAATTTTATTTGAGTTATTTTTTAAATTACCTTTTACTTTAAAGATAAATCCTTTTTATGGTTGAAAGTTTGAGAAATGTAGAAAGGTCCCTCCACGATACCTTCACCAGTAAGTCTATTCTAGATACAGCTCATAAATATTTATAGTTTGGTACGTAATCTTCCTGACATTTTATGCATATAAATTTTAATAAAAAGATGCTATATATTTTTATGGTTTTAATAAATTTTTATAAACTGTTTTTTCTTAAAATTTATAGATAAACATTCTTCTCATGTCAACAATTATACTTCCACACTTCCCTTGTCAATAGTTGCATAGGATTCTATTGTATGGATCTTAATTTAAAATTGTTCAGTTGTTGGAACTTTGGATTATTTCCATTTATTTGCCATTAGAAATCACATTTTATTACACATCCCTAAAAGGGAAAAAATTCTCAATCCACTGATCATCTCTTTAGGATGGAATTGCTGAGTCAATGTTACGTACATTTTTTAAAAGATTTTTAATTCATATAGCAAGGTTTCCCAGGAGAAATTCTTTGCCAATTTGTACGTTATCAGCTGCTTAAAAAATTTAATCCACCTCCTTTGTTTCACCAACACAGGCACAGTAAGGTTATGTTATTGATGTTGTAATTTGTATTTCTTTGTGTGTGTGTGTGAATCATTTGATTAATATATATACGTATATATGTATTTATAATTTATTTTATTTTTCTTGTTGATGAGAATATACACAGCATAAAAAAAAATTTATAACATACATCAATTCAACAACTCCTACATGTATATTTCAGTGACGTTGATTACGTTCTTTGAGTTGTGCAACCATCCTTACCCTCCTTTTCCAAGTTGTTCCTCACCCATTGACATAAACTCACTGACCGCTAAATTTCCTATCTGACCTTTTGAGTTGGTGTTGTCAATTGACCCCATATAGATAGATTTTATAGGAGCACAGTGCTCAAGGCAGACATACTTTACTAGTTAAGCTGAATTATTGCTTGATTAAAAATTTAGGGGATATGTTTGGCTTAAGGTTTAAAGATTATCACAGTGCAATGGTTTCAGGGGTTCATCCAGCCTCCATAGCTCTAGAAAGTCCAAATTCCATGAGAATTCAAATTCTGTTCTGCATTTCCCCCCTTTTGATCAGGACTTTTCTATAGAATCTTTGATTGAAACAGTGGTGTTGGTAGAGAGGTATAGGGGGTACAGACTGCACTGGGTGACATTGTCAGAGGGGGTGACACCAAAATGACTGTCTATAAAATTTTTGTGCAATGTTTCAGCAGAAATTTATTATTTTTTATAAAAATATCCCTGTGGTTAGTTACAACAACAAAAACATTTTTCGTAAGCCCAGCTTACGTATGTCAATGTACCTATAAGGGTAAAACTCTATGGTAATTTACTTTTTGAACCTTCTAATGCACTTCGGTTGCAGCTATTGTTATTACCCAATTATAATGCTGCTGCAAGTCACGTGGTTTCATCTGCCCCAGCTACAAGCACATGCTGTTTTATTTGTTGCTGCTGAAAGGATTCTGTACGGTCTGGTAAGGGAGAGGGTCCATGGCAGGGTGGGGTGGCGGTGACAACATGAGTTACTGCACTGGGTGATACCAACCCTAGTGACACCACTGGATCAAAGTGTTCAGTAATGGTAGCCAGGTACTATCCAGTTCTTCTGGTCTCATGGCAAAGGGGGCAGTTGTTTATGGAGGCAATTAGCTACACATTTCCTTTCCTCCTTCTATTTCTGACTCTCCTTCTTCCTTTGTTGCTGCAAGCAAATAAAAAAAAAAATAGAGACCAGTTATTGACTTTGGATGGCTCCTTGCAAACTTTTAAGACCCCATGCACTACACAATGACCTAGGAGGGGGAACAGAAACACTGAACATGATTTTAGGCCAGTTAACTGAGATGTCCTATGAAACCATGACCCTAAACCTCCAAATCAAGGAATCAAATCCAATGATATCTTTGGTTGTATAGTAGTATTGGAAGCTGCTCTTTGTCGTTGTTGTTGTAAATATATCACACAACTTTTGGTAATTCAACTCTTAACAGGTGTACAACTTATTGACAGTAATTACATTAATTGGTTGTACAACCTTATCCTTAATCAATGAGATTTTCCTTTACTGTAAACTGAATTTCAGAGCTCCATAAGCAAATAACCCTCCCTTTCCCCCACCCTCCCACTCCTGATAACTAGTAATAAATTTTGATCTCTATATATTTGCCTGTTCTTGTCTTTTCATGTAAGTGATGTCACATAATATTTGTCCTTTTGTGATTGACTTATTTCACTCAACATAATTATTCAAGCTCCGTCCGTATTGTAACATGTATCGAGTTAATTTGTCTTACTGGCTGAGTAGTATTCCATTACATGTATGTATGTACCACATTTTGGCCGGGTTTATGTACCACATTTTGTTTACCCATTCATCATCAGTTGATGGTCATTTAGGTTGTTTTCACTCTTGTTTGTTGTGAATAGTGCTGCAATAAACATTGGTGTACAAGTATCTGTTTGAGTCTCTGCTTTCTTTTGGTTATATGCCTAGGTAATTTGTATTTCTTTTGATACTAGTGATGTTGGGCGTTCCTTCTTATGCTTATTGCTCATATATGTTATTTTTTTCTTTTTTGAAATGTCTGCTTATATTTTTTATTCTTTTTGGACTGCTCATGTTTTTTTTATTGATCTGTAACAGCTATTTATATATTAACCACTGGGCTTTAATACGGTTGTTATTAGTTGCTGTCAGGTCAGACCCTAACTCATTGTGACCTTATGCACAACAGGATCAGACCATTGTGATCCATAGGGTTTTCACTGGCTGATGTTTGGAAGTAGATTGCCAGGCCTTTTTTCCTAGTCTGTCTTTGTCTTGAAGCTGCACTGAAACTTGTTTAGCAACATAGCAGCACACAATTCGCCACAGGCAGATGGATGGTGGCTGTGCCTGAGGTGTATTGGCTGGGAATTAAACCCAGGTATCCTGCATAGGGGCTTTTGTATAGATTGCAAATATTGTCCCATTTGTCATTTGCCTTCTATTTATGTTTGCTGCTAAATTTCTGGTGAAGCATTATAGAATAGCATGTTTGGAATCCCAAGTGTGAAATACCAAGAAAGAGGCTCTGGTAAGAGCTGAGCCTAGAGAGTTAGGCAGAGGCCGGGTCACCAAAGGCTGGTTGGTCATACAAAATACCTAGGATGACGAATTCACCACATAAATAAAACAAAGGAAAAGAACCGCATGATCATGTCAATCCAAGCAGGAAAGACATTTGATGAAATCCAACACTTTTTCTGATAAAAACTCTCAGCAAAATAGGAACAGAAGGGAAATTCCTCAACATAATTAAGGGCAAATCAACAGCCAACATTCTCAACAAAGAAAGATTGAGAACATCCCCCTTGAGAACAGGAATGAGACAGGGATGTCATTTATCAACACTCTTATTCAATATTGTACTGAGTCCTAACTAGAGCAATAAGACAAGGAAGAGAAATAAAGCATATCCAAATTGGTAAGGAAGAGGTAAAACTATCATTATTCACTGATGACATGATCCTAGACATAGAAAAATCCCAGAGATTCCACAAGAAAGTTGTTGGAACTAATAGAAGGATTCAACAAAGTGGCAGGGTACAAGATCAACATACAAAAATCAGCTGGGTTCCTCTACACTAAAAAGAATGACTCCGAAAAAGAAATCAAGAATTACAATAGCCGTCAAAAGGATAAAATACCTAGTAATAAACCTAACCAGAGATATGAAAAGACTTATGCAAGGAAAACTACAAAACACTATTGCAAGAAACCAAAAGAGACCTACATAAATGGAAAACCATTTCATGCTCATGTTTGGAAGACTTAACATTGTGAAAATGTCAATACTACCCAAAGCAATCTATACATATAATGCAATCCCTATCCGAATCCCAACAACATTCTTTAATAAAATGGAAAAACTAATCCCCAACTTTCCCCGAATAGCTAAAGCAATATTGAAGAAGAACAGAGTGGGCTCACACTTTCGGATCTCCAAACTTACTATTAAAAAAAAAAAAAAACTTACTATACAGCCACAGAAATCTAAATGGCCTGGTACTGGTTCAATGACAGATACAAAGACCAGTGGAATAGAATTGAGAAACCAGAAGTAAACCCATCCATTTATGGGCAGCTGATATTTAACAAAGGTTGAAGTTCATGCAATGGAGAACAAACAGTCTCTTTAACAAATTGTGCTTATAAAACTGGTTATCCATTCACAGAAAAATGAAACAGGATCCCTACCTCACACTATGCAGAAAAACTAACTCAAAATGAATCACAGACTTAAATGTTAAAGCTAAAACTATAAAGTTCCTGGAAGATAATATAGGGTCAAACTAGGGGACCTAATTTTTGGCATAAATAGTTTTTCAAACGCAACGAAAAATGCACAAACAACAGAAGATATATTAGATAACTGAGATCTTCTAAAAATTAAATACCTATGCTCATCAGAAGACTACCTAGAGAGCAAAAACAGAACCTACAGACTGGGAAAAAATCTTTGGCAACGAGGTATCTGACAATGGTCTAATCTCTAAAATATATAGAAAACTTCAACAGCTCAACAACAAAAAGACAAACAATTCAATCAAAAAATGGGCAAAGGACATAAACAGATACTTCACCAAAGAGGACATTCAGACAGTCAAATACATGAAAAGATGCTCACGATCATTAGTTTTTGGAGAAATGCAAATCAAAACTAAAGTGAGATACCATCTCACTCCTGTAAAAATGGCACTGATTAAGAAAGAAAACAACAAATGCTGGCCAGGTTGTGGGGAGATTGGAACTCTTATACACTGCTGGCGGGATTGTAAAATGGTACAACTATTATGGGAAATGGTATGGTGCTTCCTCAAAAAGCTAGAGATAGAAATACCTTATGATGCAGCAATCCCACTCCTAGGTGTACATCCAAGAGCTACAAGAACAGTGACACGAATAGACATACGCACACTTATGTTCATTGCAGCATTATTCACGATAGCAAAAAGATGGAAGCAACCTAAGTGCCCAGCAATGGAGGAATGTAAAACAAATTGTGGCATACACACAATGGAATACTACACAACTATAAAGAATAATGAAGAGTTCACAAAACATAACATGGATGAATCTAGAGGACATTATGCTGAATGGAATAAGTCAATCATGAAAGGACAAATATTGTATGGTCCCACTATTATAAAAAGTCAAGGACATGTGCACAGAAAACAACATTCTTTGATGGTTAGCAGGGATGGGAGGGAGAAGAAGGGGAAATCATTTTCTAGATAGTAGACACTTGTTATTTTTGGTAATGGGAAAGGCAATACCCAATATAGGTGAAGTCTGCACAACTTGACCAAGGTATGAAGACACTAAGAAGTAAGCAAGAAGAAGGGACAATTTGTATAAAAATTGTTAAATGGGATCCTAATTTCCTGTGTAAATTTTCACCTAAAGCACAAGAAAATATTAAAAAAATAAAGACTTAGGATGTTATATTAAACTTGGAAAGTATGGAAGAGATTTAAATAGGGGAGCAACTGGGTCAGATTTGTGTTTCAGAAGGGTTGCATCATGGGAAGATAAATGTGATGGGGAGAGGACGGAGCCACATCAGCCTGGCCTCCAGCTGAGATAGGAAACCAGGTGAGAGAAAGAGGAGTGATGGAACCTGAAGGAGGAAAGGAGTCATAAACGAGAAGGATGGACTTTAAAATACCTGGGAGGTGAAGTCTTCAGGTTTTGGTGACTGGAAGAGACTAGATGGACAAGAAGGAGGTGGCAAGGGCAACACCCAGATTTCTGGTCTAGACAATGAGGGGAATAGTGGTGCCTTGAACTGAGCAAGGGACTCCAGGAAGAAGCCTGCTGCGGAAGGAAAACGATGAGCTCTGTGTTTGCTCTTGTTGTCGTTAGTGGGCCCCGGAGCCAGCTGAATATCATGATTAGATATCTTTCTCCAGCGCCTGAGCCGGTCTGCATTATCGAAAGTGGCCTTCTTGGAAACAGGAAGAGGCAAGAAAAAAGTAAAAAAAGATGAGACAAACTATGAGTATTAATCCAGATTCGGCTAAATGCAGGTACACATGCAAGGGCTTATTACTTTTCTACCCCCAAGGTCTCTATTCTGGAACAAAATGGCTTTTGTACTTTGAACTGGCTAACTGAGCTTCTACCATCATATTCTTGCCCAAATACATTTTTTTGTTCTTAGCTGCCATAGAGTCAGCCCCCAACTCATGGCAACCCCATATGTGGCAGAATAGAACTGCTTCATAGGGTTGCCTTCCTTCAATTTTTACAGAAGCAGATTGCCAGGCCTTTTCTTCCACAGAGCTGCTGGGTAGATTTGAACCACCAACCTTTTGGTTAACAGCTGACCGCAAACTGCTTGTGCCACACAGGCTCTTCACTGTTGTCAGCTGCTGTCAAGTCAACTCCAACTCCTGGTGACTCTAGGTATAACAGAATAAAATGTTGCGTGGTCTTGTGCCATCTTCACAATTTGTGGCAAGTTTGAGTCCAGTTGGAGAATGTTTTGTTCTGATCTGTAGGTTTTCATCGACTAATTTTCAGAAGTAGATCACCAGGCTTTTCTTCCTAGTCTGTCTTAGTCTGGAAGCTCTGCTGAAATCTGACGACCACGGGTGACTCTGTGATATTCGAAATCTCAGTGGCACAGCTCCCAGCATCACAGTAACACGAAGCTACCGCAGTACGATGAAGTGACAGACACGTGGTGGATTGTGTTCGCAGTACCAGCAAAATACCCGGGTATAACGTGCCTTCAGAGCCGCACAGCTGAGCACATAGCGAACTGCGTACTGAGTCTAGTTTAACTGAAGTGGGTTCATCGTCAGCCTCAGTGAAGTATGTTGTTCTCCTCTTTAGGTCTTTTGACTTCTGTGGCCTGGCACCAACAGCCTCACAACCAATTGGAATAATCTCTGCTTCTTAGGAACCCACAGACCACCAAGAGAATAAAGGTCACAAATGACATTCCCTTTTTACCTGGCTGAGAGTCAGGACTTCCCTAGAGTCCTCAGTTTCTATCTCTTCTCTACTCTGCTTGTGTACCGGGGAATAGGTGTCTCGTTTGTGACCAGGTAAGTGTTTCTACAGTTCTGCACAGGCTTTCAGGTAGAATCCAACAAGTTGTTTTTATCCCTTTTCAATCTTTACCAGCTTCTTGGTGGCTCAGGTGAAGCAGCTCACTGTGGCTTCTTTCTCAGTCTCAGGTGACTATGACAGTCTCTAGGGAAGGGACCACTCCAGATAGACAATGGAATGCAGTGCCGCTGCCCAAAGGCAGGTTTGGGGACCTGCAGGCTCTCCTCCTGGGCATGGGTAAGGGAGAGAAGCAGTATTCACTCTGGAGGAAAGCAAAGGCAAGGGGTTGGCAGGTAGGGGGAGTATGGCCCTTGAGGGGTTCATAACAGGGCAGGACCTAAAGAGAAAACCTTGCAGGAAGTTCAGAACACAAATTACCTCTCATTCCTGTAGTTCCCAACCCTCACAGCTATTATAAAACTCTCATTTAGATTGGTGATTCCACAAGTCATTAATCATCCACTGCTTGCTATATTGGAGTTGTGATCACATTAGAGCTCCATGAGCAATTAAAAATTCCCCCTTGCGTGTAGAATGGCCTGATTTTACAAATCTCAGGAGGGCCAGACTTGAGGGGAGGAAGCTGCTGCAATTTCTCCATCTGAGATCCCAGGGACCCATGTGTGCTTTTGAGCGCCATGCATCCATTGCACAAGCAGGTCTAAAGTATCTGTAATGAACTAACCAACTTTATCCTGGGTGCCAGATAGGGGGTTGGGGAAAGGGTGAGGGAGTGATATGGTCTACCCTTGTACCTTTGGAGCTCTGGTGGCACAACGGTTAAGAGCTATGGCTGCTAACCAAAAGGTCAGCAGTTTGAATCCACCAAACCGCTCCTTGGAAACCACATGGGGCAGTTCTACTCTCTCCTATAGGGTTGCTATGAGTCGAAACCGACTTGAAGGCCACGGGTTTGTTTGTTTGTTTTCTGGTACCTTCACATCCCTCTGATATTTCACAGTATCTCCTCTTTTTCATTCACACGCAAAACATTATTATTGCCCCATAGAGTTTCCAAAGAGCACCTGGTGGATTTGAACTGCCAACCTTTTTTTATCAGCCAAAATACTTAACCACTACACCACCAGGGTTTCCAGAGAAGCCAATGGGAGGTGACAAATAGATACACCAAAAATTTACAATTCAGTGCCATCAAGGCTACTATACAGACGCTTGTACAATGTGCTGTAGGGCCATGAAAAACGATGCAAGTAACTCCATATATTTGGGCAGCAGGAAAGGCTTAACAGAGAGAAGGTCCATGCAGTACAGACTTTAATAGATAAGAAGGATTTACACAAGAGAAAATTGTGGAATGAGTAGCTTGTGAAACAGAGGGAGCAATAGTGTCTGTGGAAGGATGGAGGCTTTGTGAAGACAGTGGCTGGAGCAGGGGGTGCTGGCAGGACAAAGACAGAGCTGAGGCTGGAATGTAGGAAGGCTATAGCTTGGGATGAAGTTGGTGCCGTGTGTATGTGTGTGTGTGTTTTCCTGAAGGATGGAGAAGCAGAGGGCTCTGAGTCACCTGTGGGACCTGCAATAGAGGGCCACTGGTGATCCTTTGGAGCCCTGGTTGTGCAGTGATTAAGAGCCGCAGCTGCTAATCAAAAGGTCAGCAGTTCGAATTCACCTGCCGTTCCCTGGAACTCCTATTGGGGCAGTTCTACTCTGTCCTATATGATCACTATGAGTTGGAATCGACTCAATGGCAAGACATTTGATTTTTTGGTTTGGTGATCCCTTGACAGACAGTGGCAGTAGCAACTGGATAGCTTCCCTTGTTCTTGATGTTAGTTGCCGTCCAGTCGAATTCCGACTCATGGCAACCCCAGGTGTGCAGAGTACAATTGTGCTTCATAAGGTTTTTAAGGCCGTGACCTTTTGGGAGCAGATTGCCAGGCCTGTCTTCTGAGGAGTTGCTGAATGGGTTTGAACCTCCAACCTTACAGCTAGTAGTCAAGCTTGTAGCCATTTGTCCTACCCAGGGACTCCCATGAACTTTTAATTCCATTTCATTATCAACATCAAATATCTAAGCAGCCTCTATATTGTAGTCCCACAGTCAATGAGGGGTAGAAGATACAGAAGTTAACCAAATGACACAGTCCTTGGGTCCCTATGTTTGCCATTAAAAAAGGTCAAACTACAGGGGAAACATATGAGAAGAATTAATAGTGCATCAGACATGACACTTTTGCTAATCAAGTTATCCAGAAGGCTTTGCTATGTTCTTTTATTTTATTTGCACCTTCTCACAGTGGTTTTCAGACATTTTGGACCATGACCCAAAGTAAGAAATACATTTCATGCTGTGACCCAGAACCCACACAGAAGTCCCACTGTTGAGATGAACTCTGATATTTTGTATCCTATTTAATTTTAATTTCTTTTTTAAATGCTGGTCACTGACCCTCTAAATTGATTTCATGACCCATGGCTGGGTTATAACTCACAGCTTGAAAATTCCTGCCCTCCCATGTCTTTGAGGGGGAGATATTTGCTGGGGGAAAATGAGATGGGAGATGTAGAAGTGGAAGAGTGAGTGTGTCTGTAGGGAAGAACGGGGCGGCGTGAGCAGTGGCCACAGTGAGTTCCTGTGCCCAAAGAGGGGAGTAAATGCCTTCACTAAAAAGCTGGATTTAGTTGTTCCACATTAGAAGAGCATTTTCTGGTATCTGGAGAAAGTATAGTGTCAACAAAACTGCTGGGTGGAATATTCCACCCTATGAGATATTAATAGATGTCCCTTTATACAAAAAGACTCAGTGGTGAGTTTGGGAAATGCTAAAATTTATATCCCCAAATTGGATCGTCAGAATGGATGCTTATAGAATTGAAAACATTTGCAGTAAAGAAACCATGCTCTCTCCTTTTTTGTAAACCAAGATTTCACTTATTTGACTATAAAACAAACAAACAAAACAAAACAAACCTGTTGCTGTGGAGTTGATTCCGACTCATAGTGACCCTACAGGACAGAGTAGAGCTGCCACATAGGGTTTCCAGGGAGCACCTGGAGGGTTTGAACTGCTGACATTTTGGTTAGCAGCCGTAGCTCTGAAGCACTACGCTTACCAGGGTTTCAGGACTTCATAAATTCTGTGGAATATCTTTTAACATCTTGCAGAGCACAGTTGGAATCTCTGGATGGTGCAAATGGTTAATATGCTTGGCTGCTAACATAAGGTTGGAGGTTTGAGTCCACCTAGAGGTGCCTTGGAAGAAAGCCCTGGTGATCTACTTCCAAAAAATCAGTCATTGAAAACCCTACAGAACACAGTTCTACTCTGACACACAGGGGGTCACCCTGAGTCAGAATCGACTTGATGGCCATTAGAGGTAGTTTGGTGGAAAGGGTTGAATAGTGTCTCCCCAAAATTCATGTCCACCAGGAGTCTGTGAACGTGACCTGATTTGGAAATAGGGTCTTTGCAGATGTAATCAAGGTAAGATGAAGTCATAATGGATCAGGGCGGGCCCCAATCCAGTGACTGGCATTCTTATAAGAGGGAAATTTGGACACAGACACACAGGAAGAAACAATCTTGTGATGACAGAGGTAGAGACTGGAGCGATGCTACTACAAGCCAAGGAATGCCAGCAACCACCAGAAGCTAGAAGAGGCAACAAGGATTCTTCCATAGAGCCTTCAGAGGAAACATGGCCCCACTGACATCTTGATTCAGGCTTCCCGCTCTAGAACTGTGAGAGAATACGTTTCTGCTGTTTTGAGCCACCTACTTAGTGGTATTTTGTTATGACAGCCTTAGGGAATGAATACAGACACTGAAATCTGAATTTCATATGGTACTCCTGAGTCAAGAAATACTGATCTTCTTTTGATTTTTTTCTACTTAAAAATGTAAAACCCATTCTTAGCTCATGTCTGTATAAAAAACGGGCATAGACTAGATTTGTTCTGTGGGCCATAGTTTGCCAACTCCTGGTCTAAATCCTTAGGTGCTTACCTTCTGGATCTCAAGGAAGAACACAAGGTAGGTAGGATGTTCCCTTTCTCTCCCCAGCTGCAAAGCCCTGCTGAAATAACCCTCATCCTCAGGGATAGAATCCCTCACATGCCTAACCGGTTCTTGCCCTAAGGATTTCTGCTATCAGTTTTAAACTTCTTTTCTCCTTCTCATACTGGTAGGAGACTGCTTGCCCTAGCCTTTGGTTGCCTTCCTTGACCCCATGGTCAAGAGTCTCTCTTGTTCTGCAACTTTATGACTGACAGTTTGCTCTGACCAGCAGTCTCTCCAAGGGCTGTACCTTCTCAAAAATCTCTACCAGGGCCAGAGTGAAAATTATTTGGAGTTTCAAATTTTATCTTAAGAAAAGTGAATTTTAAGTTTGCATTCTACTCTATGGTATCTGCTTACTCTAATATAAAAAAATAATGTGTTTTTCCCTTAGAAAACTAGTAAAATCAATGACCAATGAAGGGCCATGCTTACATGCTTTTGAATATGAACCTTTGGGACAGTGCCATTTACCCTGTTTACGGAAGACAGGCCTCTGTGACACATTTCAAAATCCTATCAATTAACTCCCAACAAGATCTAAACACTTGGATTCTGACTCATGGCAACCTCATGAGTGTCAGACGACAACTGTGCTCCACAGGGTTTTCAATGGATGATTTTTCAGAAAATCACCCAGGTCTTTCTCCAAGGTGCTCTGGGTGGATTCAAACCTCCAGCCTTTCAGTTAGCAGTCAAGTGTGTTAACCTGTTTACACCAGAGACTCCAACGAAGTCTAGTCCTAGCCTATCTTCCTAGACTTTCATCTCTTGAATTTCCTCCTGCCTTCAGTTACCTACCTAGATGGCACCCTCCGGAAAGTTTTCTTGAACCTTAAGTGGTGTGTGGCCACTGATGCCTATGGATCATGATCTTTCCAGGTATGTATTTTTATGTGTTTAAACATCTTGTTTGCTCAATTGCAACTTCCTTCAGGTCAGAAACCATGATTTAAATCTTTGTATTATAACCTCCTGTGGCAACAGATTCTAACATTTTTGCCCGCAATCCCTAACTCTTGAGGTCGTGGTGTCCTCTAGACAGAGCTGCCTGTGAGAGCAGCTGTCTGGTATGAGGGTCCTGGGAATTTCATTAGGTATACATATATATACGGTTAAGACTTTGGCTGTTAACCAAAGGGTTAGCAGTTCAAATCCACCAGCTGCTCCTTGGAAACTCTATGGGGGCAGTTCTCCTCTGTCTCTATGAGTTGGAATCGACTCAACAGCAAAAGGTTTGGTTTTGGGTATTTACCTCCCATTACTAGCTGGGGTCTCTTAGTGGACTGAAACCTCCAACCTTTCAGTTAGCAGTCAAATGTGTTAACCCATTTGCTCCATCCAGGAACTCCAACAAGATCTAGTCTCGTGGCATAGTGGTTAAGAGCTACAGCTGCTAACCAAAATGTTGGCAGTTCATATCCACCAGGAGCTCCTTGGAAACTCTATGGGGTAGTTCTACTCTGTCCCATAGGGTCACTATGAGTCGAAATCCACTCAAGGGCAATGGGTTTGGTTTTTGGACTAGCTGGAAAGTTGGCAGTTAGAACCCACCCAGAGGTGCCTAAGAAGACAGGCCTGGCAATCTGCTTCTAAAAGGTCACAGCCTTGAAAACCTTTCTCTAGGGTCAGCTTGATGGGCATGTGTCTTGTGCAGTCATATAGGGTCAAGCTCAAAAGAGCACCCCATGAGGTTTAATGCTCTGCTTGTGCCCTTTTAAAATTCTTAATAATTTTGTCTTTGAGCTTCTGGCTTGTAAGTGAAGTCTGATGGGACGATGGGCATGGCCATGAGCAGAGGAAATGTGTGTAATACATAAGTCCACTCTCCCTTACCGCCTGTTCACATAGAGCATCAGCAAGCCCCGTCAGCTCGGAATTCCGGGGGCACACGACACATAGGTGTTGAGCAAGACTCCGAGTGAGCACAAGGAGAGCATGTCTGTCTGTGGTCGCATTAGCAGGGCACTGACAGCACCAAGAGGCCGTACTCTTCGTTCGAACCAGAACTCGCTTCCAACTCAGAAAACAGGCTACGGCATTCTGAGAATGACCAAGGGACCCTGCCACATCCTTTCTGACTGGTGTGAAATCAGAGCAAGTTGTGGTTACAAGAAATATTAAGTCTTTCAGAAAACCCAGGAGATGTCTGTAGGGGCGGAGATGGGAGGAAGAGAGCTTTGACTTTTCCCCTAGAAACGGGATGGGGAGAATTAAGTATCAAAGAACAAAACTAAAAAACCAAACCCATTGCCTTCAAGTCGATTCTGACTCACAGCGCCCCTACAGGACAGAGTAGAAATGTCCCACAGAGTTTCCAAGGAGCACCTGGTGGATTTGAACTGTTGACCTTTTGGCTAACAGGTATAGCTCTTAACCACTACACCACCAGGCCTCCAACTGGCTGGAGGAAAGTGAGAAGTGAACAACTAGTCGCAACTGTGTCTCAATCTTCAGAAGTAGGGAGAAAGGTATTAGCGGTCAGTGGTATCAGTAATGGTAACACGGACTGCTGAAACAAATACACCTGAGCAAAATAAAAGCTTACTTCTCCCTTGGGTAGAGGCCAAAATGGGTGTTCCTGACCATCAGCAGATAACTCTCCACCAAGTGGTGAATAAAGGACCTAGATTGCTTCCTTTTATGGCCCCACCACCTTTCATCACATGGCTCTTATGGTGGCTGTGGTTCCCTTCCTTAGTCTGCAGAAGGGGAAGAGCTTGGAAGATCTCTCATGGAGTTCTCATGGGTCAGACCCAGAAGTGGCACACATCACTTCTGCTCACATTGCTATTGGCTAGAACTCAGTCATATGGCCATAACCAACAGCAAGGGAGGCTGGGAATTGTAGTCTTATCTTTGTGCCCAGGAAGAAGAGGAAATGGACTTGATGAACCTCAGGTAGCGAAGAGGTAGGGAAAGTATTCCAGCAGAGGGGACAGCCTAAATAAAGGCACGGAGGGTACTACAAGCTGTGTGGGTTGTCAGAAGTGTTTGAGGAAAGAAGAGTTTACAGATGGAAGGCCTGTAAATTTAATGCTTAGCCCAACCCCCCCCCCCGCCCCTTGTATAAGATTAGACATGGTTGGCACATTTTATGTGACAAGTGAAAAGAATATTAACTCTCTCTCTTCAATATCAGAGTGGGCACAGTGAAAAAGAGACACGAGCAATGTGATCAGGCGCAAGTCTGGTTTGGTTCTTAAGCTTCAGGGCTCTGGGTGGTCATGAACTTCCTGATAGCTCACCGTCACAGTCAATCTGACAGAGACTCGGAGCTGATATTCCAGGTATGAAGTAGGGCATTTGCTTGGTGTGTTCTTTGTGTTCATTTCCCTCAAGAGCTTCACGTGCGCTGGCAGGTGACCGGATACAGAAAAGGCAGGCAGACTCCTGACTTTAACATGACTACCAGCAGGTACTGGAGCCCTGATGGCGCAGTGGTTAAGAGTGGTTAAGAGCTCGGCTACTAATCAAAAGGTCCTCAGTTTGAATCCACCAGTCGCTCTTTGGAAGCCCTATGGGGCAGTTCTACACTGTCCTACAGGGTGGCTATCAGTCAGAATCGACTCAATGACAATTTTTTTTTTTTTACTAGTAGATACTATCCTCACTCTTCTCCCACGCATGCCCACCTTGTGCTAATAGCTTTCTCAGACTTATGCTGTTTTACCTCTCCTTTAAAAATGCCTAAGAGCCCAGAGTCTCCCAGGGAGATGGTGACAGCCTCTTAGGAATGTGATCCATGGCCAGTGTGAGGTGTATTAAAGGGTAAAGGAAACAGCCATCAGTATTAACTAAGTCTAGCCAAGGAAATTGTTTCGTCTGACCAGGCTTGACAAATCAATTGATCTATTATGCTGTTCCCTGGGTTTTCTGAGAATAAGTTCTCAGCTTCTCTGCCCACATATATCCCAGTATTCAGCTCAAATCATACAGATAAGTTTATCAGCTATCATATGAGAAAAGAGCCTTTCTCTAATACCACTGCTCAGCATTAAATTGCTCTTAGCCATGAAGTTTAAAGGGAGGAACCTGCCTCTTTGCATTAAGCATCCCTTCTTTAGTGAGGCTGTCCCTGCCAGTCCTCACAGGCTACACAAAGTGTACCACTAAAGTGCACCAGGGGTCCTGGGGTGGTACAAATGGTTAATGCACTCAGCTGCTAACTGAAAGGCTGGCAGTTCAAGTTCACCCAGAGGCCCCTGGGAAGAAAGTCCTGGCAATCTACTTCCGAAAAATCAGTCAATGATTATAAACTCCTATGAAAACCCTATGGAGCACAGTTCTACTCTGACACAGATGGGGTTGCCATGACGTCTGTATCCGCTGGACAGCAACTGGTTTCTAAAAGGCACTAGGTAACACCGCCAACCTCCCTTCCAGACCTCCTTCCTCTATACCTGTGTTATTCTCAAGGATGTTTGTACAAATTCTTCTCCACCTCCACCTCTGCCCTTTTCAAGTCACAACCAAAACTTCCCAAAACCATGTGAATTGACTGCCCACGCTATTGTGGGCAGGGCCAGCTACAAAATTTGTAGGGCCGAGTGAAAATTGAAAACCTGGGACTCCTTGCTCAAAAAGCAGAAAAAAAAAAAAAAAAAGTAACTGTTAAATGTACTGAAATATAAAGCTTTTTTCTTTTCTCCATGCTTTGTCTCTCACCTTGTCATGGAATTTTTTTGTTGTTGTTATTGTTGTTTGCTTGCTATTTAATGGTGTCCTAAGAAAAAAGAAACTAAAATTTTTGAATATTAGCATGAATTTTACTGTTTATATTTATATTGTGTACTGGTAGGTTTAAATGCAAATATAATAGCATTTAGCTCTCATGTGGAATCACCTAAATTGCATAATTCATATTTCATAGCTCATGTATGCATGTATATTTAATTCTTACCAGAACAGTGAGAACATTGCAATAATAAAAAAGAAAGAAAAAAACACACAGTTTTCTTTCACTTTGTCATATGCGCCCCATGCTCTGCCTTTGGTTACTGCTAATGGGGAAGAACTGAAAGGAAAAGTAACTATGGGTTGCTCTATTATTCTTTTTCCTTCAGTGTCATCATTTTCAACATAAGTGGCTGTGTGGTGCAAATGGTTTGTGCTCAGCTGCTAAAGATTGGCGGTTCAACGTTCTTTTGGATACACCAGCCCAGGGGCAAGGATGAGAAGGCAGGAGGGGACAGGAAAGCTGTTAACAGGGAACCCAAGGTCAAGAAGTGGAGTGTGTTAACATCTCATGGGGTTGGCAACCAATGTCATAAAACAATATGTGTATTAATTATTTAACGAGAAACTAATTCGCTCTGTAAACCTTCATCTAAAGTACAATTAAAAAAATAAAAATACAATTATAAAAAAACAAAAACCTCAGGTTTACAAAAAAATAAGATCAAGATTGGTGATTGAAACCCACCCATCGGCTCTATGGAAGAAAGGACTTTAGCCTATGAAAACCTTATGGGTTACAACAAAAGATTGTCCAACTTGCCTGCTTTGGTCATATCACCAGGGGGGAGCAATCGCTGACAGAGGACATTATATTTGGTGGCACGGGCCCTTTTGAGCTTGGCTTTGTGTGGCTGCACAGAAGGCTCACCCATCAAGCTGCACTGATCGTGGCTCACAGCCAGACAGAAAAGAGCACATCCTGCCTGATTTTATCCACCCAAATTTTGGTATCAGTTTTTAGTCAGGTAGGGCACAGATATCTACATATTACATTATCTGGTTGGATTTTTTAATGCAGGGAACTTGCAGAGATAATAAAATAGGAGGGATGGAAATCATAAATGGTTATTATACTGCTAACTTAAATGTATTATGTACAACCCCCAGGGGAAAATTTTTTTTTTTTTTTTTTCCCCCTGGACTATCCATGGGTTTCTGGTATTAATTTCACCAAGGAAACTGTTAAAGGTCTGTTATGGATAGAATTATGTTGTTCCCTCTCCTTCCCCCCCGATATGTGTTGGAATCCTAACCCCTATACCTGTGGGTGTAATCCCATTCAGGAATAGGGTTTTGTTCTGTTAATGAGGCATATCAGTACAGGGTGTGTCCTAAACCGAATCACTTCTGAGTTATACAGAGTTAGACACAGAAGTAAGCACACAGGGAGGAAGATAGACTTTACCTGACGGCAAGAGAGACAGATGCATCCACAAGCCCAGGAACTCCAAGGAGGCTACCAGAAGCTGAAATAGACAAAGAAAGGAATTTCCCCTAGAGCCACATAATAGTTGTAACCAAATGCCACTCGGGTTCTTGTCCTGTCCTCTTAGCCAACTGAAATAAGATGGACACTAATTGCAAGGGAAACAGAAATTGGCAAGTTTATTATCTGCACATACAAGGAGCAACACAGGGTCTAGCAACCATAAGGCCACGTGCTGCCCGTCGGTGGGGGCTGGGGAGCTTTGTGTTTCCAGTGGCGTCCGGGGTTGGGTTTGGCACCCGGAACTCCCCGCCCTTAGCCCTCCCATGCCCATATTTGGAGGTCCGGATGTTAAATCATCGGCTGTCCGACCTCCTTGTGTTGGGACCCCTCGCTTCTAAAATGGAATCAGGTAAAATCATGGGCTGGGAAATATCGTTCTTTTTGGTGACAAGTCAGGTTTGGGGTCGGTTGAAGGGCGTGATCTCTCCAATCTGTGCATTGTTCAAGGAGCTTGGGCCAGATCAGTGGATGGAGCCACTACGCGCTGCGACTTCCTGAAAAATTTTGCTCAAAACAAGTTCATGGTTAGCAAGACAAAGATGGGGGGGAGGGGTGTTGATTGGGGTTTTCATACTGAATTTGGACTTCTAGCTACCTGAATTGTGAGAAAATACATTTCTGTTCCTTAAAGCCTCCCACTTGTGGCATTTCTGTTATAACAGCACTAGGTGACTAAGACAGGGAATGCACAGACAGTACGTGTATCTCTAAGTCCCCACACTGTCACTGTGCCACAGCAATCACACCTGTAATGCCCACAGGGGGCTGTATCCTCAGCTACTGCTTATAAACTTTCGTGATGTCCTTGTTTAAGTTGTCTTGTTACACCAGAGTAAAAATATCTCTTCTGCTTTTTTTCAGTTCTAAAAATGAAACGTGTTTGTGGTTAAAATTTAAAGTGATACAGAAAGGCCATGGAGGAGAAGTTAGAAATCTCCTTTCTAGTAATTCCCCCGGGTGATATCTTAGTTATCAAGTGATGCTATAACAGAAATACCTGAATGGATGGCTTTAATAAACAGAAATTAATTCTCTCACAGTTTAGGAGGCTAAAAATCTGAATTCTGGGTGTCAGTTTCAGGGGAATGCTTTTTCTCTCTGTCAGCTCTGGGGGAAGGTCCTTGCCATCAGTCTTCTCCAGGTCCAGGAGTTTCTCAGCACCCGGACAGTGGGTCCAAAGGACACCCTCTGATCCTGGCTCTTTTTACTTGGTGGTAAGAGATTCCACCCTCCATCTCTGCTGGCTTCTCTCTTTTATATCTCAAAAGAGATTGAATCAAGATACAACTTACTTCTGTAGATCAAGTCCTACCTCATTAATATGAGTGCTTCTAATCCTGTCTCATTAACATCATAGAGGTTAGGATTTACAACACAGAGGGTAAAAACATCAGATCACATAATGGTAGACAACCACACAATACTGGGAATCATGGCCTATTCAAGTTGATACACATTTTGGGGGAAACATAATTTAATCCATAACAGGTAAACTCTGCAAAAATCTTTGTGAAGATCCTTACCAACTTTTTTCTATTCACACACATATGCACCTCTGTGTGTTTGGAACACACACACACACACACACACGCAAGCTTTTGCAAAATGGTAGCATTTTTTACGTACTATTAGCAGCTTCTTTTTTTCAATTCTGTATTGTAGCTATTTTCTCATGGATCTATCACTCTCCCTATTAATGCACAGCACTCTAATGCATGATTATAATATCGTTTATTTATCCAGTAATGATAGGTATTAATTCAAGCTGAATTCAGAAGAGAACATGGAACGAGCGTTATCATTGCTGATATCAGATGGGTCTTGGCTGAAAGCAGAGAATGCTAGAAAGACGTTTACCTGTGTTCTATTGACTATGCAAAGGCATTCAACTGTGTGGATCATAACAAATTATGGATAACATTGTGAAGAATGGGAATTCCAGAGCACTTCATTGTGTTCATGTGTCTATACATAGACTAAGAGGTGGTCATTTGAACAGACCAGGGGGATACTGCGTAGTTTAAAATCAGGAGAAGTGTGTGCCAGGGTTGTGTCCTTTCATCGTACCTATTCAATCTGTATGCTGAGCAAAGAATCTGAGAAGCCGGACTATATGAAGAAGAATGTGGCATCAGAATTGAAGGAAGACTCAATAACAACTTGCGATATGCAGGTGACACAACCTTGCATGTGGAAAGGGAAGAGGACTTGAAGCACTTACTGATGAAGATCAAAGACTCCAGCCTTCACTATGGATTACAACTAACATAAAGAAAACAAAAATCCTCACAACTGGACCAATAATCAAAATCATGATAAACAGAGAAAAGATTGAAGTTTTCAATGATTTTATTTTACTTGGATTCATAATCAACACCCATGGAAGCAGCAGTCAAGAAATCAGATGACATATTGCATTGGGCAAATCTGCTGCAAAATACTTCTTTAAAGTATTGAAAAGCAAGGATGTCACCTTGAGGACTAAAATGCCCCTGACCCAAGCCATGGTATTTTCAGTTGTCTCATATGCATATGAAAGCTGAACAATGTATAAGGAAGACTGAAGAATTGATGCTTTTGACTCACCGTGTTTGTGAAGAATATTGAATATACCATGGTCTTCCAGAAGAACGAGCAAATCTGTCTTGGAAGAAGTACAGACAGAATGCTCTTTGAAAGCAAGGATGGCGAGACTTCTTCTCATGTAACTTGGGTGTGTTATCAGGAGCGATCAGTCCCTGGAGAAGGACATCATGCTTGGTAGAGGGTGACTGAAAAAGAGGAAGACCCTCAATAAGATGGACTGACATAGTGACTGCAACAATGGGCTCAAATATAACAATGATTGTGAGGATGGCACAGGACTGGACAGTGTTTCATTCTGTTGTGCATAACAGCACCTAACAACAACAATAAAAATCTGAACAGTTCCACACTACGTAAGTCAAGTGGGGAAAACTGTCTAGTTATTTACAGCATTTATGCTACTATTGATCACAGAGATTTCAAGCAGTTGCTGTTTTTATTCAGTACTTCTCTATAGAAAATCCTGGGCTTATTTCAAGGGTTTTATCAGTTTTTCTCAGAAAATCCTCAGTTATTCACACAGGTTAAATATCACATTGACACTCCTATGAAATTAAACTAGAAACAAGAATAAAACAAGGTTTTCACTGGCTCCCTTTAATTCTGACATAAATTAAATCTGTCTTGGTGCCTCCCTCTCGCTTTTTCTGTGCCTCTGCTTTTTCCAACTCTTCTCTTTAAGGCACCTTGAGGATTAGAGACCCATTCCTAGTATATCAGGCTTTAGTTTATGTTGTTCTCCATCCATCTCTTTTCCATTTTCCACAATTCTTATTTTCATTCATCAACAATTATGTTTTGAACACCTCCTATGTACCAGGCACTGTTTCAGGTAATTTGGAGACATCAAGGAACAAAACAGACAAAGATACCTGTCCTAGGAGTTTACTTTCTAGCAGAGAGAGAATACACTATAGATATAATAAATAGGTAAGTTGAATATGGTAGGTAATGATGAGTACCACAGACAAAAGAAAATTAGAGCAGGGTAAAAAAAAAAAAAAAAATTTTTTTTTTTTTAAGGAGGATGGGGGAGGAGCTGTGGGCCTGCTGGCATATTGGACTTCCCAGAGGGGTCTCTTGGTAAAGATGGGTGTCTGAGTAGTCTCCGTTAGTCCCTCTAGGTTTGCTCTCTGCCCTCTGCACCATGCTCCATGCCCTGGGAGGATGACCGTTATGGGGTTTACCAATGGGCTCTCTAGCTTTCAGGTGGGTTGGGCCCTTGTCTGATACTGGCAAGACATTGGGAGGCAGTAGCACAGTGAGGTCAGGGTATTAACTCCTCTGGCTCCCTCCTTGACAGGCCACAGGTTGGCAGGGGGTGCAGTCCTTACTGAAGGTTACAACTCCTGTTGTGTGGCTTTTCCCTGCAGCTAACAGTACAGCTACGGCTATGGCCACAGCTATTTCTGGGCTCCAAAAACTGTTCCTTCTCTTGGGTGCTAATAAATGCTCCCCATTGTTGCTAAGCCTATGGTGCTTCTCCACCCTTTATTATTTTCCCTTAAAGCGACTCACACGTTTGTAAAATGTTTCTTCATTACACTTTGCAAATACTCCATTTGAATGTACTGTCTACTTCCTGCCTGAACCTTGACTTAAACAGTAAGCAGTCCTGGCAAGTGAGGCCCCAGGAAACAGTGCTCAAAGTGAGATTCTGTGATTGGGTTGTTTATATTTGAGTGCGTGGGTAACCTTGCTGTGGGAGAAGGGAAGGGATAAGAGACACAGGGAATCCATGGCATGCACAAGTGTCTGATCTTACCCAGTTCTCATCCTCTCATTATTCTCCCACTCCTAAAAAGTATAGTGAGAACTGATACACTCATTAACTGGCGGAAGACTTACATTAGTTCCCTGCCCTGTGGAATGAGGATTGTATTGATAGAAGGAGCCAAGTAGGAGCCCCAAAATAATAAACTCAAAGTAACATGGCATCCCTGCAGAAACTGTGAAGATTAATGCCCCCATCAGAGACTTGCGAGATGCAGGGCTGATTACGCCTACCACATTTCTATTTAACTAGCCTCTTTGGCAGACACAAAAGCCAGATGAGTCTTAGAAATGACTGTGATTGTTCCAGACTTAATCAGGTGGTTATGGCAATCACAGCTGAGGTTTTAGATGTTGTATCATTACTGGAGCAAATCAATAACCACTTCTGGCATCTGGTTTTCAGCTATTGACTTGCACAAACTCTCAATAAACAGGTGGGAAAAGTGGCTGTCAGTCAGCATCTTTCTTTGGCCTCATGTTCAATGAGCCCATGTACGTGGACTTCTCATTGCCAAGGCTGATTTGGCTAGAGCCACTATTGACTTTCCAACCTTCCAACAGCTGAGGGCAATTCTGAGTCCCTAATAAAACACCAAATTCTGTGGAGTCCGCAATGATTCATCCTTACCGGAATAGAGACATATCCCGGATACTTATTTGCCTTTCTTTCTCAGAATTCTTCTACTGGCATTACCATTTTTAGACTTAGAGATGTATTATCCATTGACATAGTATCTAACAAAATGTCACAGCCATCTAAGGCACTTATTTGGTGGTGAGGAGGTGTGGCAATGGGCTCTTGACTTTGACATTCCCTACTCTCTTCCATCCCCCAGAAGCAGATGACTTGATAGGTAATTGGAATGGTTTGATGGAGACGATCCATTACAAGAATGTGACTTATGCCAGCAGCCAATATCTGGTGCTATCTTCTCTGTATCCAGAATGCATGTGTCTAGAAGTCAAGGGAAATGGGAGTGGCTGGGGTAATGTTTGATGTTATCTCAATGATTGTGAGATCTGTCCCCTAGAATGTTCTTCCACAAAACAGACACATAATTTAATTAAATTGGGAGCTAAGGTCACTCCCAGGCTATTTTTTGGCTCCTTGTGCCACAGAACTAACAAGAAGGAATAGGGATATCACTTTAATGGCTGGGGTAATTGATACGGTGAACTTGTCACACCAACTTCTGAAAATAATAGAATAAGTTCACACAAACTGGATTTATCAATGCACCACAAAAGGAGGTAGTTTATGGTAAGATATATCTTTAAGAACTTCTTTTCCTTCTTTGGAGAAGCAGAGAACAAGTCCCAAGAGTTAGTAGGTAATTACCCTATTCCCTCTGTTCCAAGGGAAGTGTCTGCCAAGATGCTCTCCCGTTCTGGCACGTGTTCCTTTGGAAGCTGCAAAGTTTCCAAGGCCACTTCTGTAATTTTCTCTTCATATTCTACATAATCTTTATTCATAGTCATATCAAGATTTGATGCTGGGCCTATATAGTAAACATCATGCCAAAAACATACAGGCTTTAGCCAAGACTAAAACAATTGCCAACAGTTCTTGTTTGAGGAAGAAGGCAATTTTTTTTTTTTTTTTTTTTTTCCTTTTCTCATTGGGAATAATTTTCTGCTGCTCTACTGCAGGATGTTTTAAGCACCATGATTCTGGAATAACACTGCACTAACTTGACATCATTGGAAATGATCACCAAATCCCCAGACATGTTACTGGTTAAAGTTCAATAGTATCAAGGTCACTGGGTCAGGAGTGGTGAAGCACTATCAGTATGTCTGGTAGCTGGGTTGTTTTCCATCTCTGGAGGCAGACAGCCTGGAAGGGAAAAGATCTGGCTGTTCTTTGTCTGAGGGTAAAGAGTACCCTCGAGGACATCTGCAAAGCCACATTAGGAACCAAGGATAAAGAAAATCTGTGATTATAACAGCTAGAATAGGCCTATAGCAATAGCGGTTTCAATAATTGCTTGAGAGCTACTGTCAACCTGCTTAGTTGTGCGATGTTGGCCAGATCCTATGAATTTAAATGGTCCTCATTGATTATGCCTTCACTGCCCATATCTTTTGACAAAGGCAATATTGCCAGTTGATTGAGGTTGAGTATGAACCCTAACTCTGACGTCTACTAGTTGTGTGACCCAAAGCCCGTTATATAACCTTTCTCAAATTCTCAGTCTTCTCATAAGAAAAATGGGAAACGTAGTATCTACTTCCTTAAGATGTTGTAAGCATTAAATTAGATCTTGTTTGTGAAGTACCTTAAATAGTGTCTAGGGTATAGCAAGGCCCAATATGTGTTGGTGGTGATGATGAAGTTGATCGTGTTGGTCATGATGATCATGGTCACCCTATGGTCCCAGGGGAAAGAAGATTCAAACAGACTTGGGAATTTTTGGTTTATATTTCATCAACTGGGCTGGGCAAGAGCTATACCAGATGAAACTCTAAGTTGGTCAAAATGAAAGGTAAGTATTTGAGTCATTAGCGTTGAGTGTAGTCGAGACCATGAGGACTGAAGCGCACCCATATGAAAGGAGGAAGGGATGTAACAGATGCCCAGAGTACTCTGAAAAAAATGAGCAAAGTTAGAGGTCTAGAACAAAAAGGAACCAGAAAAAAGGAGAGGGAGAGAGAGAGAGAAACTAGAAAGAGAGCCTGAGAGATAATTCCAAAGCCAAGGGAGAAGTGATTTAAAGAGGGGATCGTTAGACAGTTAGTAGAGGGGTCATGCAAAATGAGGACTGAAAAAGTCACTGGATTTGGCAGGAAGGAGATCTTAGTCCCAGCAAATGAGAAATTTCCATGAAGTTGCAGGGTTTATCAGTCAGGATTCAAACAGAGGAGGAAAGCTAGTGGGATGTATATGTTAATTATACATATTAATTATAACACTAATATACTAATTTTTATCAATATATATTAGGAAATTTATTATAAGAAACTGCCTTATACAATTGTTGGGACTGGCTTAGCCAGCTCAAAGTCCATAAGGCAGGCAGTTAGCAAGAAAAGATCATGAGCTGAAGCTTGTTGTCCACAGGGGGCAGTCTCAAAGGAAGATCCAAAGAGAACAGAGAACAACTGCAGACGCAGTTGCTGTCTGGAGTCTGTAGCTCAGGAAAGGCCTAAGACCTCTTTTAAAGGGCTTCTGAGTGATTACGTCAGTCCCATCCAGGACAATCTCCCTATGATTAACTTAAAGCCAACTGATTGTATACTTTACATCTGCAAAATTCCTTTCTGGCAGCATCTAGATTAGTGTTTGAGTACCTGGGAGAAGGTGGGGAAATGCCTGCTTTTACTCTTCTGTCACCTGAGTATCATGAGAGACCATCCCTTATAGTCTAGCCCAACTGGAAACGTACCTAAAAGTAATTCTGGGGACTGTAGCTCAGCCTAGACAAGTTGACATATCATGAAGCCATAACATAGGGCCTTAATAGTGGGGACATAGAGACAGTGCTTATAAGAACTTTAGGAGTAAAGTAAGATGTGTCTGCAGCTAGAAAGAGAAACAGCTAGAAGAAATACGTGCAAGGGATGATTCCAATTGAAAGCAAAATCATGAAATTGTAAGAGGAGAAGATAAGTGGGCAACAGAACCTCAGCGTTGCCAAGAGAAGGGTTTGGTGCTGAGAGAAGCAATCTACCACCGGCCCTGAGCCTCCCTACACATTCTTGCTGGGCACACCAAAAATGCAAGGCACTGATCACTATGGAGACCTGAGCCATTTCTCAGAGTTGTGTTTGCAGTGGGCAATGTTGAGGAATGAGGTAACATCTCTCTCCAGACAATAGGCTTGCCTCCATTTGCCATGTAAATGGCAAGCCCTCCAAGCTCAGTGTTCCTCTCCTGTAATGCACCCCACTGCATGTGCAGGTGCCCATCTTAGGTTCCCTGTGTCATCCCATGGGACTTGGGGGCATGGGGAACTGACAGGAACCAGCATGAAGCTCTGGTTACTACTTTTGTCGTCAGTAATAAAGTCCTTTGTCTCTGTCCCAGGAGTCTCATTCCTTCTGCCAACATCCATGAAATAACAACAGGCTGGTTTAGTACCTTGTAAGTAGGGTGAAATCCTAGACTGTTCACAATTCTTGACAGGTGAGGAGAAATAAATTTCTAGTAACTACTGAAAGCACTCGATGGCAATGAGTTGAGTTTTTGACTGAAAGCACTAGACTTTAAATCTAGCAGAAAACTCACAATTAAAATTTTTTTAATTTAAATAAACTCTCAGATTAAAAAAACAAAAACAAAAAACTGTTCCTGTCTAGTCGATTCTGACTCATAGTGACCCTATAGGACAGAGTAGAACTGCCCCATAGGCTTTCCAAGGTTGCAACCTTTATGCAAGCAGATTGGCGGTGACCTCTTTCTCCCAGAGTGGCTGGTGGGTACCAACTGCCCAGCTGCTGTTAGCAGCCGAGCACTTAACCACTGAGCCACTAGGGGTCCTTAAACTCTAACACAGCATTCATTAAAAAAATGATTGATTGGTTCTTACCATCTGAAATGTAAACTAAGCATATCCTCATCTAACTCCCAAACTATAGTTTTAAAAGTTTTATTTGGGCAGTGGAGACCTGGTTCTAGAATCATAAAATCTGGGCTTGAATGTGAGTTCTGAGCCTTAGTTTCCTCAAATATAAAATGGAGACAGTAATACCCGACTCTTGTAGTTTTGCTTTGCAGATTAAGTGAGATAATGCATGTGGTACCAGTACTAGATCTTGTCAAGTTGACTCCGACTCACGGTGACCCCATATGCGCGCTCCACAGGATTTTCAATGACTGATTTTTTGGAAGTAGATCACCAGACTTTTCTTCCAAGGCAAATCTGAGTGGGCTCGAACCTCTAACCTTTTGGTCATCAGCCAAGTATGTTAACTGTTTACACCACCTAGGGACTCCCTCTGTAATACCCAGGATCTGAAATAAAGCAGACACTTCACAAATATTGGTTCTCTCTCTTTCTTCTTCCTCTCCCCATTCCTACCTTATACACAGCCTTAGAATTGTTTTCTCATGTTTTGCATGCTTTTACTCAAACCAGTGACATTCAGTAGAAAGTCTGCCCTTTAGGTACTTAAAAGAAGATCCAATCACTAACATATTTCCATATTCCTCTCTCAAGAGTTCAGCCACTCAAGTCCTGTCTTTTCCTTTCTTGTCTGTGCTTCAAGCTGTAGTCTTTTGAAATGTGCTGCCTTCTGTGTAATAGTAAGTGCCATTTGCACGTACTTAACATTTGACAAAGAGTGCCCACATTTTTTATCTCGGGGGAGCCTCCCCACCACACGCCTTGCGTTATGTATGACAGGCGATATCACAGTCCTCCACTTTGCGGACCATTAAACTGAAATGTTAAGGGTATCGCCCAAGGTCATGCAGCTGGTAAACAGCAGAGCCAGAACATAAACTCCTATGTTCTGACTCTGAATCTCATTTTCTTCCTGCTTTACCCTACTGCGTACTATACCCACTCTTCTTTCTTGCTGTCCCTGTTTTTCCCTCACCTCTGGGCTCTTTTTGCCAAGGTCTTTTTTCTGACAGTATTTTTGCAATGACCCTGTGTATTAGCCAGGACTCTTTCAATTTCAAGTGACAGAAACCCCAGTCAGATTTACTGGTTCATGTACAGAGAAGTGTGAGGGGGAAAGTAGTATAGGGCTTGGCTGGGTCTGAGGGCTCAGAGATGTCATTAGGACTTTTCCTTCTATTTCTCAGCCCTGCTACTCTTGGCATTTTTTGCCTCATTCACTTCCTTTTTTTTAGCTGGTAGGGCAGGCAACAGTTCCCACGTATAGTACTATAGCTTGCAACTCAAAGAGGGAAAGCCATGTTCTTTGACTGCCTGTAGGAAATTAACTTTGTTTGAATCATGTACTCCTTCTTAGGATGAGCCACTGTGGTCAGGGTGATGGAGTGTTGTTACTGGTAGATCAACAAACAAATCTAGTCCTTTAGCCAGAAGGTGGGTTCTGCATCTAGAAGCTCATTTGGGTCCTGTCATTAGAATGGGGAAGCATACCTTAGAGGAAAAGAGTGGATAAAGGGGGTGTCCAACAGCTAAAACAACAACAATAAAACTCACAGATGATAAGGTGATAGAGGGAGTCATTGCTAAGGGGGCACTGAGCTTCTATTGATAGTAACTGAAAAATTAGGAGCCAGACAGTCGTGATGGTTGCACAACATGATGAATGTAATTAATGCCACTGAATTGTACACACACACAAAATGTTGAAATGGTGTAAAAAAAAAAAAATCATATACTGCCAAAAAATAAAAGGCTGAGTTGTAGTTGGGTATGAAGGCAAAAGAACAGATAGAATCACAAGCCCCTTCCTCTTATTTATCATTAAAACATTCCTGTAGAGTGGTTAAATTAAGGTATAAATAAAGTTGTAATATAATTAAAAAAAAAAAAAAACCCGGAGATGTCAACAAATCTTGCATTCCGGATTGTCATAGGTAATTCAAATGACAAATATTATTTAAAACTGATAGGTATTTTCCTTGAAGTTTTACATGAGATTTTATTCTTTGCAGTAAAGATTATTCCCTAAATTTCATGTGATTTAACCTGTGCAAGACTTTTCATCAATATAAATGAAAACTCAGGAGAGAAGGTGTTTGCTAGACCACACATCTTGATTTGGAGCTCAGAAAGCGTGGTCACAGTGAGCGAGGAGAACAGAAACTAGGACAGGTGGCTGTCTGTCATCCCCCCACCTGCCCACTCCCATTTGTTGGCTGGGCAGCCAGCCTGGCTGAACACTCATTGAGTGTATATTTAATGGTGTGACATTTATGTGATGCCAAGGAGACTTTGAAATGACTAAATTTAAAATAGATGTTAATACCTAGAGCAAGAGACAGAAAGCAGAAGGAAAAGAAATACATTCTGTAAGTTAAAAAAAAATTACAAAAGAGCTTAAAACCAAAGTAGATATTTATTGTTTTACTTTCTATCCTTTTTTCACTGTATCTTCCTTTCTTTCCACCCTACACAGAAGAGGCAGGTTGGCGAAAAATAATAACAATGATGATACTATTAATCATAATAATAACTATTGTTTATAGAGCTCTTACTATGTGCCAAATGCTTTGGCAAGCTCTTTAGATATAATATCTCATTTAATCCTCACATGCGCAGAATGAGTATTATCCCTAATTCATAGGAAAAGACTGAAGTTTAGGGAGGTTCAATATCTTGCCCAAGTTCATTCAGATGGTAATACTTGTATTAGTTTTCTGTTGCTGCTTGTTGGGTACACAGGTGCACTGGACTATAATCACCCCCTCACCATCTCCCTAGCTGATAATGGGTACAGTAGATAATAATGGTCATAATCACCACTTGTCTGTCAGTTTGCTGTACTGTGGTGGGAAGTTATTCCACCAGTATTTCAAATACCACCAGGGTCACCCATGGTGTAGAGCTTCCAGCAGAGCTTCCAGACTAAGACTAGGAAGAAGGACCTGGCGATCTACTTCTAAAAAATGTTGACCAGTAAAAACTTTATGAATAGCAGCAGAACATTGTCTGGTATAATGCCAGAAGATGAGACCCTTAAGTTGGAAGGCACTCAAAACACGACTGGGGAGGAGCTGCATCCTCAAAGTAGAGTTGACCTTAGTGATGTGGATGAAATACAGTTTTCGAGACCTTCATTTCCTAATGCAGCATGACTCATAATCAGAAGAAACAGCTGCAAATATACGTTAATAATCAAGATCTATCCTGAAGTACAATGCTGTCAGTGATAGGATAATATCCATACACCTACGAGGAAGACCAGTTGATACAACTATTATTTAAATTTACGCACCAACCACTGAGGCCAAAGATGAAGAAATTGAAGATTTTTACTAAATCTGTTGTCTGAACTTGATAGAACATTCAGTCAGGATACATTAATAATTACTGGTGATTGGAATGCAAAAGGTGGAAACAAAGAAGAAGAATTGTTAGTTAGAAAATATAGCCTTGATAATAGAAATAACAGCTGAGACTACCTGGTAGAATTTTACAAGACTAGTGACTTATTCACTGCAAATACCTTTTTCAACAACATGTACGGTGACTATACAAATGAACCTTGCCAGATTGGATACTCAGGAATCAAACTGGTTACATCTGTGGAAACAGACGATGGAGAAACTCAGTATCATCAGTCAGAACAAGGCAAGAGGCTGACTGTGGAACAGACCATCAACTGCTCATGTCCAAGTTCAAGTTGAAGCTAAAGAAAATTAGAACAAGTCCATGAGAGCCAAAATATGACCTTCAATATATCCCACCCGAATTTAGAGACCATCTCAAGAATAGATTTGATGCGTTGAACACTAATAGCTGAAGACCAGATGAGTTGTGGAATGATATCAAGATATATGAAGAAAGCAAAAGCTCATTAAAAAGACAGGAAAGAAAGAAAAGACCCAAATGGATGTTAGAAGAAACTCTGAAACATGCTCTTGAATGTAGAGTAGCTAAAGTGGATGGAAGAAATAATGAGGTAAAAGAGCTGAACAGAAGATTTCAAAGGGTGGCTCAAGGAGACAAACTATTATAATGACATGTGCAAAGACCTGGGGTTAAAAAACCAAAAGGGAAGAACACACTTAACATTTCTCAAGCCGAAAGAACTGAAGAAAAAATTCAAGCCTCGAGTTGCAATAGTGAAGGATCTAAGGGAAAAATATCAAATGACTCAGGAAGCATCAACAGAAGATGGAAAGAACACACAGAGTCACTGTACCAAAAATAATTGGTTAATGTTCAATCATTCCAGGAGGTGAAATATGATCAAGAACCAAAAGTACTGAAGGAAGAAGTCCGAGCTAAGCTAAAGGCATTGGCGAGAAACACGGCTCGAGGATTGGAATACCAACTGAGATGTTTCAACAAATGGGTGCAGTGCTGGAAGTGCGTACTCCTCTATGCCGAGAAATTTGGAAGCCAGCTACTTGGCCAACTGACTGGAAGAGGTCCACATTTGTGCCCATTCCAAAAAAAAGGTGATCCAACAGAATGCAAAAATTATCAAACAGTATCAGGCAAGTAAAATTTTGCTGAAGATAATTCAAAAACGGTTGCAGCATTGCATCAACAGGGAACTGCCAGAAATTCAAGCCAGATTCAGAAGAGAACTTGGAATGAGGAATATCATTGCTGATGTCAGATGGGTTTTGACTGAAAGCAGAGAATACCAGAAAGATGTTTACCTGTGTTTTATTGACTATGCAAAGGCATTTGACTGTGTGGATCATAACAAATTATGGATAACATTCTGAAAAATGGGAATTTCAGAGCACTTAATTGTGCTCATATGGAACCTATACATAGACCAAGAGGCGATTGTTCAAACAGAACAAGGGGATACTGTGTGGTTTAAAATCAGGAAAGTGTGTGTCAAGGTTGTATCCTTTCACCGTACTTATTCAATCTGTATGCTCAGCAAATAATTTGAGAAACTGGATTATATGAAGAAGAACACAGCATCAGGATTGGAGGAAGACTCATTAACATCCTTCAATATGCTTGCCGAAAGCAAAGAGGACTTGAAGCACTGACGAAGATCAAAGATTACCTTCAGTATGGATCGCGCCTCAAGAAAAGGAAAACAAAAATCCTCACAACTGGACCAATAAGCAATGTCGTGATAAATGGAGAAAATACTGAAGTTGTCAAGGATTTCATTTTACTTGGATTCACAGCAGAAGTCAAGAAAACAAATGATGTATTGCATTGAGCAAATCTGCAGCAAAAGATCTCTTTAAAGTGTTAAAAAGCAAAGATGTCACTTTGAGGATTAAGTTTGTGCTTTACCCAAGCCATGATATCTTCAATTGCACCATAAGCATGTGAAAGCTGGACAGTGAATAAGAAAGCCCGAAGAAGGATTGATACATTTGAATTATGGTGTGGGTGAAGAATATTGAATATACCATGGACTGCCAGAAGAATGAACAAATCTATCTTAGAAAAAGTATAGCTAGAATCCTCCTTAGAAGCAAGGATAATGAGACCTTTGTCTCATGTACTTTGGACATGTGATCAGGAGGAACCAGTCCCTGGAGAAGGACATCATGCTTGGTAAAATAGAGGGTCAGCAAAAATAGGAAGACCCTCAATGAGATGGATTGATAAACAGTGGCTGCAACAATGGGCTCAAACATAGCAAGAATTGTGAGGATGGCGCAGGACCAGGCAGTGTTTCATTGTATTGTATATAGGGTTGCTATGATTCGGAAGTGACTCGATGCCACCTAACAACAACAACAACTGTCATAAAGTAAAAGTGTGTGCCTTAGGGGGAGATGTTGCCCTCTGAAGAAACTCCGAACTTTGTTTTCTTAGCAGGGTGAAGGAGAAAGGGTTGTTCTCTGGAGTCAGTAAATCTAACCCACTCTGAACAGGGGTAACAAACGATGTCCTTTGACTTCAGGAAGCCTTCCACTTTTATTATCCCCCTTTTATCGCCCCTTCCCCTATCTGCTCTCTGTACATACTACTTGACACGTAGACATGGCTGTCCAGTTAGTACTGGGGAGTGCTTGGATGTGATCTACCCTTTAGTCGGTAGTATAACTTCAGGCATCCTAGGTTGATGATTATGTAACCTGTTCTACTCATCCCCAGGGCCAGATTAGAGCATTCGAGGGTCCTAGACACTGATAATCTGTGGTGCCCCCTCCTCTGTTTACTCATGCATTCAAATTATATATACACGTGTATATATATATATGTATGTGTATGTTTGTCTTAGATATCCATGATGTAACTTCTTTTTTTTTTTTTTTTCCAGTGTCCACCTGATTTAATTAGCTCACTCTTCATCAGCATCTCTCTCCCTCCCACTGGCCAGTCCTTTTCATGCCTGATGATTTGTCTTCGGGGATGGTTCCTGTCCTGTGCCATCAGAAGTTCTGGGGAGCATTGTCTCTGGGATTCCTCTAGTCCCAGTCATACCATTAGGTATGGTCTTTTCATGAGAATTTGGGGACTGTATCCCACTGGTCTCCTGCTCCCTCAGGAGTTGTCTGTTGTGCTCCCTGTCAGGGCAGACATCGACTGTGGCCGGGCACCAACTAGTTCTTCTGGTCTCAGGATAATGTAGGTCTCTGGTTCATGTGGCCCTTTCTGTCTCTTGGGTTCTTAGTTGTCGTGTGACCTTGGTGTTCTTCCTTTGCCTTTGCTCCAGGTGGGTTGAGACCAATTGATGTATCTTAGATGGCCGCTTGTTGGGATTTAAGAACCCAGGCGCCACAATTCAAAGTGGGATGCAGAATGTCTTCATAATAGAATTATTTTGCCCGTTGACTTAGAAGTCCCCTCAAACCAAGTTCCCCAGACCCCAGCCCCTGCTCCGCTGACCTTTGAAGCTTTCATTTTATCCCGGAAACCTCTTTGCTTTTAGTCCAGTCCAATTAGGCTGACCTTCCTTGTATTGAGTGTTGTCTTTCCCTTCACCCAAAGCAGTTCTTATCTACAGATTGATCAATAAAAAGCCCTCTCCCTCCCTCCCTCCCTCCCCCCTTTGTAACCACAAAAGTATGTGTTCTTCTCCGTTTTTTCTATTTCTCAAGATCTTATAATAGTGGTCTTATACAATATTTGTCCTTTTGCAACTGACTCATTTTGCTCAGCATAATGCCTTCCAGATTCCTCCATGTTATGAAATGTTTCAGAGATTCGTCACTGTTCTTTATCGATGCGTAGTATTCCATTGTGTGAATATACCACAATTTATTTACCCATTCATCCGTTGACAGACATCTTGGTTGCTTCCAGCTTTTTGCTATTGTAAACAGAGCTGCAATAAACATGGGTGTGCATATATCTGCTTGTGTGAAGGCTCTTGTATCTCTAGGGTATATTCCGAGGAGTGGGATTTCTGGGTTGTATGGTAGTTCTATTTCTAACTGTTTAAGATAACGCCAGATGGATTTCCAAAGTGGTTGTACCATTTTACAATCCCACCAGCAGTGTATGAGAGTTCCAATCTCTCCGCAGCCTCTCCAACATTTATTATTTTGTGTTTTTTGGATTAATGCCAGTCTAGTTGGTGTGAGATGGAATCTCATCGTAGTTTTAATTTGCATTTCTCTAATGGCTAATGATCGGGAGCATTTTCTCATGTATCTGTTGGCTGCCTGAATATCTTCTTTAGTGAAATGTGTGTTCATATCCTTTGCCCACTTCTTGATTGGGTTGTTTGTCTTTTTGTGGTTGAGTTTTGACAGAATCATGTAGATTTTAGAGATCAGGCGCTGGTCTGAGATGTCATAGCTGAATATTCTTTCCCAGTCTGTAGGTGGTCTTTTTACTCTTTTGGTGAAGTCTTTAGATGAGCATAGGTGTTTGATTTTTAGGAGCTCCCAGTTATCGGATTTCTCTTCATCATTTTTGGTAATGTTTTGTATTCTGCTTATGCCCTGTATTAGGGCTCCTAGGGTTGATCCTATTTTTTCTTCCATGATCTTTATTGTTTTAGTCTTTATGTTTAGGTCTTTGATCCACTTGGAGTTAGTTTTTGTGCATGGTGTGAGGTATGGGTCCTGTTTCATTCTTTTGCAAATGGATATCCAGTTATGCCAGCACCATTTGTTAAAAAGACTATCATTTCCCCAATTGACTGACACTGGTCCTTTGTCAAATATCAGCTGCTCATACGTGGATGGATTTATATCTGGGTTCTCAATTCTGTTCCATTGGTCTATGTGCCTGTTGTTGTACCAGTACCAGGCTGTTTTGACTACTGTAGCTGTATAATAGGTTCTGAAATCAGGTAGAGTGAGGCCTCCCACTTTCTTCTTTTTCAGTAATGCTTTGCTTATCCGGGGATTCTTTCCCTTCCATATGAAATTAGTGATTTGTTTCTCTATCCCCTTAAAATATGACATTGGTATTTGGATTGGAAGTGTGTTATATGTATAGATGGCTTTTGGTAGAATAGACATTTTTACTATGTTAAGTCTTCCTATCCATGAGCAGGGTATGTTTTTCCACTTAAGTATGTCCTTTTGAATTTCTTGTAGCAGAGTTTTATAGTTTTCTTTGTATAGGTCTTTTACATCCTTGGTAAGATTTATTCCTAAGTATTTTATCTTCTTGGGGGTTACTGTGAATGGTATTGATTTGGTTATTTCCTCTTCGGTGTTCTTTTTGTTGATGTAGAGGAATCCAAGTGATTTTTGTATGTTTATTTTATAACCTGAGACTCTGCCAAACTCTTCTATTAGTTTCAGTAGTTTTCTGGAGGATTCCTTAGGGTTTTCCATGTATACGATCATGTCATCTGCAAATAGTGATAGCTTTACTTCCTCCTTACCAATCTGGATACCCTTTATTTCTTTGTCTAGCCTAATTGCCCTGGCTAGGACTTCAAGTACGATGTTGAATAAGAGCGGTGATAAAGGGCATCCTTGTCTGGTTCCCGTTCTCAAGGCAAATACTTTCAGGTTCTCTCCATTTAGAGTGATATTGGCTGTTGGCTTTGCATAGATGCCCTTTATTATGTTGAGGAATTTTCCTTCAATTCCTATTTTGGTAAGAGTTTTTATCATAGATGGGTGTTGAACTTTGTCAAATGCCTTTTCTGCATCTATTGATAAGATCATGTGGTTTTTATCTTTTGTTTTATTTATGTGATGGATTACATTAATGGTTTTTCTGATATTAAACCAGCCTTGCATACCTGGTATAAATCCCACTTGATCAGGGTGAATTATTTTTTTGATGTGTTGTTGGATTCTATTGGCTAGAATTTTGTTGAGGATTTTTGCATCTATGTTCATGAGGGATATAGGTCTAAAATTTTCTTTTTTTGTAATGTCTTTACCTGGTTTTGGTATCAGGGAGATGGTAGCTTCATAGAATGAGTTGGGTAGTATTCCGTCTTTTTCTATGCTTTGAAATACCTTCAATAGTAATGGTGTTAAGTCTTCTCTGAAGGTTTGGTAGAACTCTGCAGTGAAGCCGTCTGGTCCAGGACTTTTTTTTGTTGGAAGTTTTTTGATTACCGTTTCAATCTCTTTTTTTGTTATGGGTCTATTTAGTTGTTCTACTTCTGAATGTGTTAGTTTAGGTAGGTAGTATTTTTCCAAGAATTTATCCATTTCTTCTAGGTTTTCAAATTTGTTAGAGTACAATTTTACGTAGTAATCTGAAATGATTCTTTTAATTTCATTTGGCTCTGTTGTGATGTGGTCCTTCTCGTTTCTTATTCAGGTTATTTGTTTCCTTTCCTGTTTTTCTTTAGTCAGTCTAGCCAACGGTTTATCAATTTTGTTAATTTTTTCGAAGAACCAGCTTTTGGCTTTGTTAATTCTTTCAATTGTTTTTCTGTTCTCTAATTCATTTAGTTCAGCTCTAATTTTTATTATTTGTTTTCTTCTGGTGCCTGATGGGTTCTTTTGTTGGTCACTTTCTATTTGTTCAAGTTGTAGGGACAGTTCTCTGATTTTGGCTCTTTCTTCTTTTTGTATGTGTGCATTTATCGATATAAATTGGCCTCTGAGCACTGCTTTTGCTGTGTCCCAGAGGTTTTGATAGGAAGTATTTTCATTCTCGTTGCTTTCTAAGAATTTCCTTATTCCCTCCTTGATGTCTTCTATAACCCAGTCTTTTTTCAGGAGGGTATTGTTCATTTTCCAAGTATTTGATTTCTTTTCCCTAGTTTTTCTGTTGTTGATTTCTAGCTTCATTGCCTTGTGGTCTGAGAAGATGCTTTGTAATATTTTGATGTTTTGGATTCTGCAAAGATTTGTTTTATGACCTAGTATGTGGTCTATTCTAGAGAATGTTCCATGTGCACTAGAAAAAAAAGTATATTTTGCAGCAGTTGGGTGGAGAGTTCTGTATAAGTCAATGAGGTCAAGTTGGTTGATTGTTGTAAGTAGGTCTTCCGTGTCTCTATTGAGCTTCTTACTGGATGTCCTGTCCTTCTCCGAAAGTGGTGTGTTGAAGTCTCCTACTATAAATGTGGAGGTGTCTATCTCACTTTTCAATTCTCTGAAAATTTGATTTATGTATCTTGCAGCCCTGTCATTGGGTGCACAAATATTTAATATGGTTATGTCTTCCTGATCAATTGTCCCTTTTATCATTATACAGTGTCCTTCTTTGTCCTTTGTGGCGGTTTTAAGTCTAAAGTCTATTTTGTCAGAAATTAATATTGCTACTCCTCATCTTTTTTGCTTATTGTTTGCTTGATATATTTTTTTCCATCCTTTGAGTTTTAGTTTGTTTGTGTCTCTAAGTCTAAGGTGTGTCTCTTGTAGGCAGCATATAGATGGATCGTGTTTCTTTATCCAGTCCATGACTCTCTGTCTCTTTATTGGTGCATTTAGTCCATTTACATTCAGTGTAATTATAGATAAATAAGTTTTTAGTGCTGTCATTTTGATGCCTTTTCATGTGTGTTGTGGGCCATTTCATTTTTCCACATGCTTTTTTGTGCTGAGACGTTTTTCTTAGTAGGTTGTGAGATCCTCATTTTCATAATGTTTAACTTTGTGTTTGTTGAGTCGTTACGTTTTTCTTGGCTTTTTTCTTGAGTTATGGAATTTATATTCCTTTTTGTGGTGACCTTATTATTTACCCCTATTTTTCTAAGTAAAAACCTAACTTGTATGCTTCTATATCGCCTTGTATCAGTCTCCATCTGGCAGTTCAATGCCTCCTATATTTAGTCCCTCTTTTTGATTATTGTGATCTTTTATCTATTGATTTCCATGATTTCCTGTTATGTGTATTATTTTGTTTATTTATTTATTTTTTAGAATTAATCTTAATTTGTTTGTTTTTGTGCTTTCCCTATTTGAGTTGCGTTGATATCAGGGCATTCTGTTTTGTGACCTTGTATTGTGCTGGTACCTGATATTATTGGTCATCAGGCCAAACAATCTCCTTTAGCATTTCTTGCAGTCTTGTTTCAGTTTTTGCAAATTCTCTAAACTTGTGTTTATCTGTAAATATCTTAATTTCTCCTTCATATTTCAGAGAGAGTTTTGCTGGATATATGATCCTTGGTTGGCAGTTTTTCTCCTTCAGTGCTCTGTATACGTCGTCCCATTCCCTTCTTGCCTGCATGGTTTCTGCTGAGTAGTCTGAACTTATTCTTATTGATTCTCCCTTGAAGGAAACCTTTCTTTTTTCCCTGGCTGCTTTTAAAATTTTCTGTTTGTCTTTGGTTTTGGCAAGTTTGATGATAATATGTCTTGGTGTTTTTCTTTTTGTATCAATCTTAAATGGGGTTCGATGAGCATCTTGGATAGATATCCTTTCATCTTTCATGATGTCAGGGATGTTTTGTGTCAGGAGTTCTTCAACTATTTTCTCTGTGTTTTCTGTCCCCCCTCCCTGTTCTGGGACTCCAATCACTCACAAGTTATCCTTCTTGATAGAGTCCCACATGATTCTTAGGGTTTCTTCATTTTTTTTAATTCTTTTATCTGATTTTTTTTCAGCTATGTTGGTGTTGATTCCCTGGTCCTCCAGAAGTCCCAGTCTACATTCTAATTGCTCGAGTCTGCTCCTCTGACTTTCTATTGCGTTGTCTAATTCTGTAATTTTATTGTTAATCTTTTGGATTTCTACATGCTGTCTCTCTATGGATTCTTGCAACTTATTAATTTTTCCACTATGTTCTTGAATAATCTTTTTGAGTTCTTCAACAGTTTTATCAGTGTGTTCCTTAGCTTTTTCTGCAGTTATCCTAATTTCATTTGTGATATCTTTAAGCATTCTGTAAATTAGTTTTTTATATTCTGTATCTGATAATTCCAGGATTGTATCTTCATTTGGGAAAGATTTTGATTCTTTTGTTCGGGGGGTTGGAGAAGCTGTCATGGTCTGTTTCTTTATGTGGTTTGATATGGACTGCTGTCTCCGAGCCATCACTGGGAAACTAGATTTTCCAGGTAATCAGCTAAAAAAAAATGCAGTCAGATCCCTATCTGAATGCTCCCTCTGGCTCCAGGTATTCGGATGTTAATGGAGCCGCCTGGGGAGGGTGGGGGAGGGATCAGAGAGCTAGGAGTGTAGCACCACAGAATATAGAGCTGATCACCGCGTTCACGCTCCGCCCCCATCCGCCAAAATCCGGGCGGGACGGCTCCCTGTTTGGGACGCTACTCTCCCCACTCTGAGACCAGTCACTTCCTCCCGGGGACTTCTCCCTCCGGTGCGCGGCACCGCTCGCGCGAACTGGGTGTGCGTCTCCCGCACAAACGGGTGGGCCCGCCCCCAGGGTCTATTCAGGAGAATATAATTAGACCCCGCGCTCACGCCCCGCCCGCTTTCGCCAAAATCCCAGCGGGACGGCTCCCCGGCTGGGAGGCTGCTTTCCCCACTCCGAGACCAGTCACTTCCTCCCAGGGACTCCTCCCTCCGGTGCGCCGCACCACTCGCGGGAACTGGGTGGGCGTCACCCGCACGACCAGGTGGGCCAGCCCCCTGGGTCAATTCAGGGGAATATAATTGGACCCCACGCTCATGCCCCACCCGCTTTTGCCAAAATCCCAGCAGGACGGCTCCCCGGCTGGGACGCTGCTCTCCCCACTCCAAGACCAGTCACTTCCTCCTGGGGACTTCTCCCTCCGGTGCTCCGCGCCATACGCGCGAACTGGGTGGGCGTCCCCCCGCACGGACGTGTGGGCCCCGCCCCGGGGTCGCTTTAGTGAAATATAGCTGACCCCCACCCCGCTCGCGCCCCGCCTGCTTCTCGCCAAACTCCCGGCGGGACGGCTCCCCGCCTGGGACGCTGCTCTCCCTGCTCCAAGATCAGTCACTGCCTCCCGGGTGCTTCTCCCTCTGGCTGTGCCGCTATGCCGCCCGCGCCAATACGCCGCCCGCGCCAACCAGCTAGACTCTCTCCCAGGATGGGTTCAGGGGGGTAGGTCTGGGCCCCTTGTCTGTGCCATCTGCCCCCCAGGCTCTGCCCCAGATCGGGCTCCGAAGATCACCTGCCTGGTACGCTGGCTCCTACTTCTGAAAACGGTCGCTGTCTGCCTGTATTTGTTCATTTTCCGTCTCTAAGTCTGTGCTTGTTGTTCAGAGTTCGTAGATTGTTATGTATGTGATCGATTCACTTGTTTTTCTGAGTCTTTGTTGCAAGAGGGATCCACGGTAGCGTCCACCTAGTCCGCCATCTTGGCCCCTGTAACTTCTTTTTAACTTTGAGTGTAATATTGGTGACTGAAGGAAAAGTGGAGTATGCCATTTTAGCAGAATATTCATAAAGCAATTTCAACATTGGGAAATACGAATTTTTTTTATCTTCTATTATGGAATCATACATGCCCATGCGAGTAAATTTGTCTTTTCTGAATCTGTAAACTTAGTTGTCATGTAAGAATTAAATTGTCACACCTCTCTGTAAAGGTTTGCATTTAAGTCATCAGAATAAGCCTGCACAAATTTCTTGGATGCCTTCATGCATTCTTCATCAGGTGTAACCACATTGTTTTAGAAGGAAAAGCTTTTTGAAAGAACTTCATACACTTCCGCCCTTCTTTTTATCCAAGATTCAAGTGTGCCAATGATGCTGTAGTACGTGGTTATGCAAAATTGTTTTCTGGCTCTCAGTACTTCTGGAGCACTTTTGTCATTTACTTGTTTCTTTCTAATGCTTCTGTGATAGTGAGCTGCTTGGTAATCAGTATTTGGCGGTATTTGTTTTGTTGTGTTTTCAAAATTTTCTCTTAAATTATGTAAATACCTTGTTAATGATTGGTAGAGATCTGTGCATGTCTTTAAATTTTCTTCTGAATTTTGGAGAGCTTGACTCATCTGATGAAAGTGCTACAATATATTATTCCGTATAACAACAACAAAAAACTCATTGCCGTCAAGTCGATTCTGACTCATAGCAACCCTATAGGACAGAGTAGAACTGCCCTATAGGATTTCCAAGAAGTTGCTGGTGGATTTGAACTGCCAACCTTTTGGTTAGCAGCTGAGCTCTTAACCATATAACCAACATAAATACATACTCAAGCATTTGCATTTTGTTGGTGATATTTTCAGCTTCTTTTTTGGTATTTCTTTTTTTGTGTCTCATCCTCAGCAATGTTTTCTAAGGCATCTAGAATCTGAGTGCACGATTCCAGGATTGCATTCGTTGCTACAGCATGTGCTTCCCAACATGTATTAGAAAGACATATTAATGCTCAGACACTACCTAAATACATTTTAAGAACTGCTCATTGGTAAGTAAAGGCAGCAAAAAATGTGTAGAGTGACTGAACAGTAGAAAAACATCAACTGCTTCCGGATAACAAACTACTGTACTACATCCTACAAGTTAAGTGAATACCCAGCACATGGTATGAAAATGGCATATTCATTCCATTCTAAAATTTTCTGTTCCAAGTATTTGACATATTGGCAATGTTGTCATAGGACTGGCCTCTGCACTTAGAAAAATCACTCTATAAACTTCACATAAATAGTGAAATGCTTGATCTGCAATTTCTTCAGTGGTATGACTTTTTAATCTAGTAGATGTGAAAAATCACTCCACAGTTTTTCCATCTGTTGGAGATACGTATCATAAAACAATACTTACTTGGTCTGTATGAGAAAGATCAGAAGTGGAACCTATAGACAAACTGAAATATTGAGGTAAACTTATTTTACTGAAAATAGTTGATCAAACTTTATCACTTATTAAGGTTATTAATTCTTCACATTATTTTGAAAATATATGATAGGTTGCCCTTTCCTGTGTTATATTTTGAGACATGACCTGCTAAAAATGGATCAAACTGAGCAATGAGTTCAAGTAAACCCCCCAAATTTTCATTTTGTGGGGACCCAAACACTTCATTTCTTCCCCCAAAAGATAGTGTACATTCAGCGGTTGTTATAATGACAGCAGCAACAGATTGTAAAATGGCTTTGCAATACTGATGTTCTTCATTAATTTGTGTTTTCAGTTCATGAGTTAAGCCAAAAACATATCTTCAATTTAAAATATGGCAACATACAATCTCTGTGAATTGAACTGTTTTCACTTTTATCAGTCACATTGAAGTTGTGCCAATTGCTAAATTCACCCATAGCAAATAGAGAATTAAATGATTTAGGACTGAATAGTTTGCAAACAAAACAATATACAGAGCTGACTGGTGGAGAAAACAGTAGTCACTCACTCTTATAATTTTCACCATTAGCTTTGCACCCTAGAAATATATTCTGTCTACAGAAACTTGTTTACCACCCTGAAATTTTTGACACAAAGTTTCAAGTGGTCCAATGTGATGCTGACAATCACTTGGCCCTCTTTCAATCCAATACATCATTAGAAGAAAATTATTCCACAAAGCAGATCTGTATTTCTTTCATTTATGGGGTCTGCAGATGTGACAATTTCAGGTTCTAAAATATTTCACTTTCTACACCATTATTAATTTTTTAACTACAGCAAGTAATGGATTCAGAATTTGGAACAAATTTTGTTATATTGGTATTGCTATTACTAATTTCAGCACCAGCTGTACTAGTGAAATGATTTGCACCCATTAAACTCCAGGGTTGAACGGAAGAAGTCTCTTCTGATTCATATACGTTTTAAAAAGGAAATTAATTTTGAATTGACTTTAGGGATTCACAACTCCTTTTCTTTTTATCTTCTGATAGGTTTTGGTTTTGCACTCCCCTTAGTTGTTGCTGTTTCATTCTACCTGGGTATAAAATTATGTCACTTTTTTTGGTTCTCCTGTAGCAAATAAATTTGAATCATGGATAAAAAAGACTTTATAAAACAAGTAAAATTTGTAAAATAAAATTTACATTTGAACTTGGACATTAACACAAAAATTTATATTTGAAAGTTAGTAAGTAAAAAAATTTGGCTTGGAACATGTAACTTTGTTCTGCAGGTCCGAGACAGTCTAAAGAAATAGTACTTACAAGGCAGTCGGAAAGAATTTCATTTGTTTGTTGTACAATGTTTGTTGGCAGGTCCTTTGTAGATCTTCACCAGTGTTATTTGTCTTGAAATAATACTTAAAAACTTGCATGCTCACTTTCCATCCTTTGATGCTGTGTCTTCATAGTTCATTGGACTGCTGCTGATACCCAACAAGGGCAAGAGCAATAAGAAAGAGCATGGTGCAAATACAAGCTCAATGTCAAGATGCGTTTTGGTTGGTTTTGCGCAGGACAGGACCAAATATGTCACGAGTCCTGTTATTATAGTGCCCCTGGAGCATTCTTATGTGGTTGATGAAAATTGAATATGAGGCTATACTGATAGGTCTGAAATGAAAAGGAAAATATAATTGTTACCATATACAAAATTTATAAAATGGACATGTTATTTCTTTGTGAAATTGTTCAACTCCCATGTCCAGAGATACATACATAATTGATGTAACATTAGCACCTCTTCTCAGTGAGCAAATTTGTTTTTTGAGTCATAACAGTATCAACCAATTTCTTAAAAGAAAGTCGGTGTGAAGGGAAATGGAAAATAAAATACATTTATATAATTTCTATTATCTAAATATTCATTTATTTCCTTGAGGAATTGTTCAATTTTCTTACATGGAGATACGTAAATATTCTTATAAAATATAAACTGATAAACACCCTGTGTACACACTCATTATTGCAAAATGGAAACATATTTTGCCCTATAAAATAATTACTGAATTTTGCTTCCTCTTAATGTGCCTAATAGTTCATTTACTAGCATATATAGAGTAATATCAAGTACTGTGTCATGTGCAACAGATGATAAAAAATGAAACTCACTTGATACATAAGTTAAAATGTTTTGTGTTAAATACTAACATTTCCAGTATTTTTTGGACCTATGTTAGTATTATATTAAATTATTACCCATGTTAGTATTATATTAAACATATGCTAGATTTCACTCTTATGTATGCCAAACATATTTTTAAAGTTAAAGTTATAAATATTATTATTTACAAAACTTAGGACATAACCTTTATGTAAATGCTGTACAGTTAAAAAGTAACTTGATTGGATTCATTGCAATAGTTGACTTATTCGAGTTCCCTCACTTTTGCGTGTCATCTGGGACTGGAGTTCCCACTGATTGTTTATCAGGACATTGGCAAGAGCATACCCTTGTGTTTGTATCGTGGCAAAGAGCATTGCTGGCTCTCTTGGCTGGAGGTGCTGTATCAACAGAGGTGGACGTACAAAGCAGTTCTCCCAAAACAGATCAGAGACCTGTTATCTATTAGTATAATCTGTCCTTGCCCAGTAACTACTTATGCTGGATTGAACTGCATATTGAGTGAATACGGCAAGAAGTAAACTCGATAGCCCACCCTTACCTCTTGTTTATTAGAAAGAAATGGTATACTCCCAAGAGACACGTTGAGATAAGGAGTTTCAATTACGTGGGAGGGAACCGTAGAAGACAGATGTCAATAAAGATATTGACGCTGTAGGGGCCTTGTCTTAATTATCTAGTGCTACTGTAACAGAAATACCACAAGTGGATGGCCTCAACAAACAGAAATTTATTTGCTCACAATCTAGGAGGCTAGAAGTCTGAATTCAGAGCACCAGCTCCAGGGCAAGGCTTTCTCTCTCTGTTGGTTCTGGGAGAAGGTCCTTGTCGTCAATCTTCCCGTGGGTCTAGGAGTTTCTCAGCACAGGAACTCTGGGTCCAAATGACTCACTCTGCTCCCGGTGCTGCTTTCTCAGTGGTAGGAGTTCCTCATGTCTCTCTGCTCGCTTCTCTCTTTCATGTCTCAAAAGAGATTGGCTTAAAACACAACCTAATTATGTAGATTGAGCCCTGCCTCATTAACATTACTGCTGCTAAATCACCTCATTAACATCACAGAGGCAGAATTTACAAAAGAGAGGAAAATCACATCAGATGACAAAATGGTGGACAATCACATAGTACTTGAAGTCATGGACTAGCCAAGTTGACACACGTTTATTCCAGGGACACAATTCACTCCATAAAGGGCCTCATAGCTTAAAAAAACCTTGCTTGTGGGTGCCCTTGTGACCCTGTGTGAACTTTATTTTCTGGCGACACACTCTCACACATTTGAGCTGGTATCAGTTTTATTTAGCGCCCTGCTAATTCCATTCCACTGGGGTGTTCGCTTTTCCTTGTGTCCTGTCCACTTGGTATCTATAGGTCTTTGATTTGTACGACAGGTGTTCCTGTTTTGTTGATGCCCTAAGCACATACTTATCTTGTTTATTGGGTATCCATCCCTAACTGTCCCTGTCCTGTTTATCCTGTGAGTAATAAATGCTTGTTGATCACACCATTAGAAATGTCTGGTCTGTGCTCTGCCCCAAATGATCTTTCACTAAGAACTTGTGAATGTATTGATATTGTACTGCTGTAACAAATTATCAAAAATTTACTGGCTTAGAATACCACAACTTTGTCAGCTTACAGTTCTGGAAGTCAGAAGTCTGAAATGGATCTCACTGGGCTAAAATCAAGCTGTCAACAGGGCCATGTTCCCTTCTGGAGGCCCCCATCCATTTTCAAAGCCAGCAACAAAAGGCTGTCACACTGCTGTTTCTTCTTCTCCCTCTTTAGACTTCCTCTTCCACTTGTAAGAACGTTTGTAATTACATTGAGCCCACCTGGACAATCCAGGTGTTATGAATTGAATTGTGTCCCCCAAAAATGTGTGTCAACTTGGCTAGGCCATGATTCCCAGTATTGTGTGGTTGTCCTCCATTTTGTGATCTGATGTAATTACCTGTGTTGCAAATCCTAACCACTATGGTGTTAATGAGGCAGGATTAAAGGCAGTTATGTTAATGTGGCAGGTCTCAATCTACAAAACTAGGTTGTATCCTGAGTCAATCTCTTTTGAGATATAAAACAGGGAATGGAGCAGAGAGATGAGGGACCTCCTACCACCAAGAAGACAGTGCCAGGAGTGGAGTGTGTCCTCTGGACCTGGGGTACCTGCACTGAGAAACTCCTAGACCCAGAGGTAGACTGATGACAAGGACTTTCTCCCAGAGCCAACAGAGAGAGAAAGCCTTCCTCTGGAGCTGGCACCCTGAATTCGGACTCCTAGCCTTATAGCCTGTGAGAGAATAAATTTCTGTTTGTTAAAGCTATCCACTGGAGTATTTCTGTTATAGCAGCACTAGACAACTAAGACACCAGGATAACTTATTTTAAGGTCAACTGATTCAACTGATTAGTGACTTTAATTCTATCTGCAACCTTAATTCTCCTTTGCCAGGTAACCTTACACATCCATAGATTCTGGTGATTAGGACATAGCCATCTTTAGGAGGCTATTAGTCTGTTTACCACAATAATGTCTTGGTTACCCCCATCCCTGCCCCTTCTAGTTTCTCCCTTTCATCTGAATCTTAGACTTGGCACTTGAACCTCTAGCCCTAGCATGGTTCCTCAGCACATTCTAAAGACATTGCCTATATTCCCAGCCTCTGGCTATTTTGGCTTCTTATATTTTTGTTAAGATGGCTGAATCCTAGACATATGTACGTATATTCATAGATACACACAAACTTCCTCTAGGGAAACTTGGACTATCACAAGCTTCTATGAAAACCAAAACCCACTGCCATTGAGTCGATTCCGACTTAATGACTCATTGCTTTTGTTGAACACACATTTGTTGAGACCCAACAATATGCCATAGATGAAAGTTAGCCCTACCATGAAGATGCTCATAGTCAGAGGGAAGACACACAGGTAAATCAGTGATTACAGAACCTTGTAATAAAGTGTACAGAGAGGAGCATGTTAGGGAAGGATTCAAATAGGAGCCAATGTGTGACTAGAGCCCTAAGGAGCGAATAGGGGTTGTTCATGCAGAGAAAAATGCGAGGGACTCTAGACAGAGGGAACAACATGTGTGCAAATGTGAAAGGGTGAAACAGTGTGGAGCATTTGAAGAATGCAGCTTCCCTGATAGATAGAATATAGGACCCACTTGGAAAAGAGGGCAACAATGGCATGAGGGACAGCCAGGTTTACAAGTTAGATAAAGGCTAGAGTGGAGTCCCTGGATAGTGCAAATGGTTAATATGCTTGACTGCTAACCAAAAGATTGGAGGTTTGAGTCCACACAGAGGTACCTTGGAAAAAAGGCATGGCAAACTACTTCTGAAAAATCAGCCAATGAAAACCCTATGGAGCACAGTTTTACTCTAACATGCATGGGATTGCCATGAGTCGGAGCCTATTCAATGGCAACTTTTTTTTTAAAGGCTATGGTACAGTTATAAAGAAACTCCAAAATACAACAGCTGAAATAAGATAGATTTGTTTTTATTTTTCTCTCACACAACTGGCTGAGCTAGGTTGGCAGGTAGTTTTGCTCCATGAGGCCATTTGGGAGCCATCTTGTTCCTCTGCCTCTGCATGTTTGAGGATGGGCCACTGCCATGTTTACATTCCAGCTTCAGGGAATAAGAAAGTGAAGAAGTCTGGGGAAAACATTTCCTTTTAAGCAAGTATGGCACAAACTCATCACACGGTCATGCCTACCGTCATGGCAAATGTGGTTGTTAGCCAGACAGCTGCTGAGGAACCAAGATATGTGGTGGCAATAAACAGCCACCACAGCATGAAAGGAAGGCAGGGATAGATTAGAAGGGCATTGAAGGCCACGTGACAGTATTTAAACTTTATCCTGGGAGCAATAGGATGTCATTAAGGGGTTTCAGATTTAATTTCTAAAGTGGAAATTTGGGCACAAGCAAGGACAAATGACAAGAAGAAAGCAAGACTAAGAAGTAGGAAACCCTGTTAAGAATCATTCTGCAGTAATCCAGGAGAGAAATGATAAGAATGGAAAAGAGTAGATGGAATTGAGAGCTTTTTAGGGAAATGGCAGGGCTTGGTGATAGCCTTACTGTGGGGATTGGGGTAGAAGGAAAAGTTAAGAATCTTTCTAAAATTTCTGTCTTGAGCAAAAGAGTGAATAGAGGTGTAATTAACAAAGATATCTGATATATAAGTGGAGAAATAAGTTTGAACAGAGGAAGAACATGACAAAGCAATTCATAGTACTCTCTGGACCTCAAGAAAACAGTCTGCCCTGAAGGAACAGATGTGACTGGTCAGTGTGTGAGTGGTAATTGAAACCACGAGAGCAAATGGGGTTTCTCAAGGAGAGAGGATCAAATGAAGAGATCCCAGAGATGGAACTTTGTGGAACAGAAATGTTTAAGAAGGCAACATATAGGTAAAGCACTCCATAGCGAAAACCAGGAAGGTGGATCAAGAATAATATGAGGAAAATCAAGGGACAGCAGTACATGGAAAAAAATATAGGAGTGAATTTAAAAAATGAGAAGGTACTAGCTTGTCAAATGCTGTGAAGATGTGAAGCAATATAAGGATTGAAAACTCATGCATTTGGTTTGGCAATTAGGTAATTGGTGAGCATGGGGAGAGGAATTTCATTGGAGCATTAGGGAAGAAGCCAGGCTGCAAGAAGGCTGAGGATAAGACCCACCCAGACAGAGGTGTGGAATTGGAGGTAGGGAATATAGACCATTCTGCAAGATGGTTGTCTATGAACATAAGAAGACATAGGGGTGGTAGCCATTTTTTTTGTTTATTTTTGTTGTAATATGGAAAGCCTGGAGAGGAAAGGGATAAAGATTAATGGGAACAAGAGAGTAATTAATGAAGAAAAGTGGTTAGAAGAGGGAGAGATGGAGAGTCCAAGGGAGGAAATCAATTCAGTGACAGAAGACAGACCCAGAGCCACAACGCAAAGTGTTTCGCCCATCAATGGAGAGAGTGAAAATGCCAGAAAGGGAGTCAAAAGTGAGCCTAAAGGTGGAAGACAATAAACCAAGGGCAGAAATGCCCATCAGTGGTCTAAGGGCTTGGAAAGTCAAGACTAAATGCATAAATCAAAACCTAAATAATTAGGTAGTCTTCTGGGGTTAGTGAATTTAACCAGAAGGAACGATTACAATATGAGTTGAGTCTAAGTTTTATGGTGAGATGTAACTAATTCCCTATAGTTACAACCAGAATGATCTTAAAAAAAAAAAAAAAAAAGTTGCTGACAGGTCGATTCCGACTCCTAGCAACCCTATAGGACAAAGTAGAACTGCCCCATTAAGTTTCCAAAGAGTGGCTGGTGTATTCCAACTGCTGACCTTTTTGGTTATCAGCCAAGCTCTTAACCACTGCACCACCACAGATGCATTGGATTGAGTTGATTTGCTTTCTTCTGTTTCTGCTTTTTTCCCCAAGTATTTCCTCCTGAAGTAGATTCTGAGCTAAATTATCCTAAAGAAGTGCCCTCGCCCACTCGGGTTTGTTCCTCTGCCTGTGGCATCCTTATCTACCTCCCTAACTTCTGAGTTTCTCAACGTTGTTTACAGCATTTCCCTAGGGAGCTTTCAGGCATCTGCATCCTAATTTCCATTTAGTACCTTCACTGTGTCTTTTGCATTATATCAATAGTCTGTTAGTTTCAGACTTTGCCTATGGTGCCAAATCGATTAATATATAATTTTTAAGATGTACATATGTATACATGTAACAAAGTGTATCCAAGTTGAAAGAACAAAGAACAATTTGTGTTTGGCTAGTGGCTGCAGGACCATGCAGTGTACTGAGCAAGTCTATAAAGATGAATTAGACTTGATTCTGCACACCCAAATGAGACGTATGTGAATTAGCTAGCATAAGACTTGGTTCATCATAGGTACTAGAATGCTGGTTTTCTTCTCACACTCCCTCAGTGGGTTCAAGTGAGGGAGATGGCATAATCAAAGATTTATTAGAAAAGGGAAGTGGATGCTAATGACATGGAAGTCCATAGGTGAAGGAACAGAGGCATGAAAAAGTATTTCGAACACAAGGAAGGATGAGCAGACACAAGTCCACGCTGTAATGCTCTCCAGGATCTTATTAAAAATTGCAATTAAATTTTGGTAAACAGCTTTCTTTGAGAGATCACCAAAGAAGGATCTAGGTTGACAAATTTCACAGTAGCGAGCAAAATTCATTCTGCCAAATATCCTCTGGATTTCATCCCCCAATATTCCTTGGGACAAACTCCTTGGCAGCATTTGGGGAACATGCTCTGGTTAGTTGTTAGTTGCCCTTGCTCATGGCAACTCGATGCACAACAGAGTGAAACTTTGCCAGGTCCTGTACTATCTTCACGACCGTATGCTCAAGTCCATTTTTGCAGCCACTGTGGTATGCTCAAGTCCATTTTTGCAGCCACTGTGTATTTTGAATGTCTTCCAATGTAAGGGGTTCATCTTCCAGTATTTTATAAGACAACATTCTGTTGTGATCCATAGGGTTTTCACTGGCTAATTTTCAGAAGTAGATTGCTGGACCTTTCTTTCTAGTCTCTCTTAGTCTGGAAGCTCCATTAAAACTTGCCCACCATGGGCAACCCTGCTGGTATTTGAAATATTGGTGGCATAGCCTCCAGCCTTATAAATACACACAAGCCACCACAGTACAACAAACTGATAGGCAGGTGGTAGATGACACATATTTTTTTTTTATTGAACTTTAGATGAAGGTTTACAGAATAAACTAGTTTCTCATTAAACAATTAGTACACACATTGTTGTATGACATTGGTTAACAACCCCACGACATGTCAACACTCTCCCTTCTCAACCCTGGATTCCCTAATACCAGCTTTCCTCTTCCCTCCTGCATTCCAGTCCCTGGCCCAGGACTGGTGCGCCCCTTTAGTCTTGTTTTGTTTTATGGGCCTGTTCAATCTTTGGCTAAAGGGTGAACCTCAGGAGTGGCCTCCTTACTGAGCTGAAAGGGTATCTAGAGGCCATACTCTCAGGGTATTTCTTTCTTTGTGAGTTAGAATTTTGTTCTACATTTTTTTTCTCCAGCTCTCTCCTGTACCCTCTATCATGATCCCTGTCAGAGCAGTCAGTGGTGGTAGTTGGGCACCATCTCATTGTACTGGACTCAGTCTGGTGGAGGCCGTGGTAGATGTGGTCCTTAGTCCTTTGTACTAATCTTTCCCTTGTGTCTTTAGCTGTCTTCATCCTTCCTTGCTCTGAAGGGGTGAGAACAGTGGAGTATCCTAGATAGCTGCTCACAGGCTTTTAAGACCACAGACGCTACTCCCCAAAGTAGAATGTAGAACATTTTCTTTATAAACTCTGCTATGCCAATTGAGCTAGATGTTCCCTGAGACTATGGTCCCTACAGCCCTCAGCCCAGCAATTTCGTCCCTTAGGGAGTTTGGATGTGTCTATGAGCTACCATGGTCTTGCCTTGTACAGGTTGTGCTGGCTTCCCCAGTATTGTGTACTGTCTTACCCTTCACGAAATCACTGCTTAACTTTTGTCCATTAAGTGTTTTTCCATCCCCACCGCTCCCCTCTCATAACCATCAAATATTGTTTCTTTTTGTATGTAAACCTTTTTATGAGTTTTTACAATTGTGGTCTCACACAATATTTGTTCTTTTGTGATTGACTTATTTCACTCAGCTTAATGTCCTGTGCTGAGTTCCTTTTGTTTGTGGATTTCTTTTTCATTTCTTTTGTTTTTATTGAGACTTTGTTTTCCTTCTTTATTTTGATGAGTAGGTTTGTTAACTTTCTTTGCGGTTACCTTGAAATTTACCCTTATCTTTCTAGGTTTGAACCAGGGTATTATTACTTGGTATCACCTTGCATTCCTCTCCATTAGAAAGTTCTATACCTACACTGTTTATTACCTCTTTTATTGTTCTGACATTGTTGTCATTTACAGATTAACCTCTCTGGTTCCCTCTCACAATTGTTTTGGTTTTGAATAGTCCTTGAGAGTTCATTTCCTAGGTTGGTATTTGGCTGGTACAATCTTGCATCCCAGATTCAGGCTGTGGACTGATGTTGTTTGTTCCCAGACCAAAGGACTCCTTTAATAATTCTTGTAAGTTTGGTTTGGTTTTTACATATTCCCTTAATTTCTGTTGATCTGGAAATGTCCTAATTTCTCCATCATATTTAAATGAAAGTTTTGCAGGATATATTATTCTTGGTTGGCTATTTTTTTTCTTTCAAGGTTTTATATATGTCATTCCATTGTTCTTCCTGCCTGAATGGTTTCTGCTGAGTAATCAGAGTTTAGTCTTATTGTTTCTCCTCTGTATGTGACTTTTTGTTTTTCTGTAACTGTTCTCAGGATTTTTTCTTGGTCTTTGGTTTTAGCGAGTGTGATTATGATATGCCTTGGTGTTTTTTATGGCAGCCTATTCTATATGGTGTTCGTTGAGCTTCTTGGATGGTCAGCTTTTCATCATTCATGATATTAGGTAAGTTTTATGTCAGCAGTTCGTCAATGATCCTCTCTGTGTTTTCAGTTTTCTCTCCCTGTTTTGGAACTCCAATCACTTGCAAATTTTTGCTTTTGATTGTATCCTACGTAATTCTCAGTGTTTCTCCATTTTCAACCTGATTTTTCCTCAAACAAAGTTGTATCCAAGTGTCTGTCTTCAATCTCACTGATTCTGTCTTCCATCATTTCAAACCTGCTCATCAGCCCTTCTATGACACTGTCCATTTCTGAAATCTTTTGGATTTCTAATTGTTGTTTTTGTATGATTTCTAGTGGTGAATTTATTTTGGCATTTTGTTTCTGTATTACTTTCCTGAATTGTTCCATTTTTTTGTCTGTATTTTCCGTGGATTTTTCTACCTTTTCCAAAAATGTGTCTATTTTTTCCCTCATTTTTGTCTGCTTTTTGCTTCATCTCTTGGATTGATCTGAATATTAGAGATTTGAATTCCCTGTCATGTAGTTCTAGTGCCTTTTCTTCTACTGGAAAGTCATCTGGTGTTTTATTTAGGATGCCTACTGGGCCCATCCTGTCTTGTCTTTTTTTAATATGTTTTGACATTGTCTGCTGTCTTTGGGACATTCTGTAGTTATTTTCTTCATTTCTTGATTATAAATTTGTTTGCTTTGTCCTGCTTTTTTGTTTTATTTGGTTATGTCTGAGCAGGCGGGCTATGTGTTCTTTGTTGTTTGCTTGTCTGTAGTCTAGATACTTTTCATCTCCTTGTCCGATGGGCAGGGCCAGTCATTCAGCTATGGTGCAGCAGGGCAGGTCCAGCTGAAGGGGAGGGGCTGGGATGGGTTGTTTGTGGCATATACTAGGGCTGACAGGGTGGGCCAGGAATCAGTGCTGGGCTGGTTCCAGTAGGCTGTGCCTATGCTGCTTGGGGGTGTGATGTTCAGTGCATGGTGCAGGTAGGCAGGAAAGAGGAGGAAGGTTGTGATGTGTGGAGCTAATAGGGGTGTGTGAAAGAGGAGAGAGAGGAGAGAAAAACAGGAGCCAAAAACAAAAAAAGCAAACAAAGAGAGAGAAAGAAAGAAAAGAGTGCTATGGGAGCTTACCATTGGAGTGGAGAGATGAGAAACTGAGAAATGGAAAAAAGCAAAAAGAAAAAGGGAAAAAGAAAGAAACAAAAAAAAACTAGGTAAAAATTTGGAAAAGAAAAATTCCCAGGAGTCCTGTAGTCCCACCGAGGCTGCTAATACCGGGGAAGTGGCTCCCAGGCTGCACAGTATAGCCTGGCTAGAGGGGGTATAGATGTTGGACAGCACCAGGTATTCGGAAGACAGGAAAAGAAGATAAGTGTAGAAAGATGAGAACTGAGAAATGAAGACAGACAGAAAAGAGAAAAAGAGAGAGAGAAAAAAAAGAAGAAAAAAAGAAATGCCCCCAGGGGCCAGCTATGACCAATGACTGCCACGACAGGGAGCAAAACAGAGAATCCCTGAAGGAGCTAGAGAGCAGTGGGATGCAGAACCCAAATTCTATTAAAAAGACCAGACTTAATGATCTGACTGAGACCAGAGGGATCCCGGAGGTCATGGTCCCCAGACCTTCTGTTAGCCCAAGACAGGACCCATTCTCGAAGCAAACTGTTTAGACAGGGATTGTACTGGACTACAAGACAGAAAATGATACTGGTGAGGAGTGGGCTTCTTGGATCAAGTCAACACATGAGATTATCTGGGCAGCTCCTGTCTGGAGGGGAGATGTGAAGGCTAAGGGGGACAGAAACTGGCTGAATGGACACGGAAACACAGGGTGGAGAGAAGGAATGTACTGTCTCATTAGGGGGAGAGCAACTAGGAGTATATTGCAAGGCATATATAAGGTTTTGTATGAGAGACTGACATGATTTGTAAACTTTCACTTAAAGCACAATAAAAAACTTAAAAAAAAAAGAAAGAAAGAAATGCCCCCCAGGGATCCCACCAACGTGGCTGCGCAGACTGGGGGAGTGGCTCCTAAGCCGTGCAGTGCAGCCTGGCTAGAAGGGGCTCCCAAGCTGTCAAAAGAAAAAGGAAACAAACAAACAAAACAGAACAAGGCAAAACAAGGAAAAAAAAAAAAGCCCCTGGGATCCCACTAGCGTGGTGTTGCAGGCCGGGGGAGTGGTTCCCCAGTCTAGCATGGCTTCACAGCTTTTCAGGGGAAAATATTAAATGATGCTGGAAACACCAAAAGAAGATGGAAGGAATACACAGAGTCAGTGTACCAAAAAGAATTGGTTGACATCAACCATTTCAGGAGGCAGCATGTGATTAAGAACCGATGGTACTGAAGGAAGATGTCCAAGTTGCACTGAAGGCATTGGTGAAAAACAAGCCTCCACGAGTTGATGGAATGCTAGTTGAGGTGTTTAAACACATAGATGCAGTGCTGGAAGTGCTCACTCATCTATGACAAGAAATTTGGAAGACAGCTACCTGGCCAACTGACTGGAAGAGATCCATATTTGTGCCCATTCCAAAGAAAGTTGATCCAAGAGAATGCAGAAAGTATTGAACAATATCATTGATATCACACGAGTAAAATTTTGTTGAAGATCATTCAAAAGTGTTGCAGCAATATATCAACAAGGAACTGCCAGAAATTCAAGCCTGATTCAGGAGAGGACATGGAATGACGGATGTCAATGCTGATGTTAGATGGATCCTGGATGAAAGCAGAGAATATCAGAAAGATGTTTACCTGTGTTTTAATTCTATTTACAGCATTTCAAAAGGCATACCTCTGTGTGGATTAAACTTCCAATGAGGTTTACTACCTTTTGCTTCTTCTTGCTGTTCCACATAATGGCACACTTTGAAAAGCCGTTAAGTATAGAACAGGCACGGCTTCTTATAATTAAGCCCAAAGGTAAAAAAACACAGTTGAATTTTGGAACTTTACATAAGGGAGTTTTCTAGGCTCTTTGTTAGCTTAAAGGAAAAGCGCAAATAAGGACACTGAACACAGGAGACAGGAGGCAGGAACAAAAGCAAATAATTTAATGAGCTATTCAAAGGGAAATTCACCAGCTGTGCTTCCTGGAGCCCTAATGAAAAAAGGTGAAGGCAGTTGGGTGGGGAGTTCATATTATTAGCCAGAAAATGTCGCATGGAGAAAGGCAATGGGTTATCAAAGAAGAAGCATTATTCTAATAAAAATTCTAGATCAGATATTACATAACATGCTTCTTAAATCAAAGCTACATAATCCAGCCTGTGGAGCACTGAATGAGCTTATATTTCTCTAGTCCACGTTCTGGCAACTTTGGGGACCATTCTGTTGCTTTTTAAGTGCTGTCCCTGTAACTTCACTGCATAGGAGTGAAGCAGAAGAATCTAGAATACTACAGGTGTATCCTGTCTCACACAGTAGATTAGTTCCTTTATTATGTTATATGAATTGATATTTTTAAGTGAATTTATAAGACTTGGAAGGAGATCTGCCTTCTGATCCAGGTTCTGCCACTGCTTAAAATTTGGACGAGTCACTTAATTTCTCAAGGTTTTAATTTCCTCATCTGTGAAAGGCGGGCAGTAGGTGAGGGTCAGCTAGAAAAGGGGTCTTACCAGGGCTTTGGGAAGTCATGCATTGCATGAAATTGTATAGACAATTGTGTCTGTGTGTGTCTATGTGTTCATGTGCCCGCTTGTGAGTAGCTGATCGGTGGCATTTACCAGATTGTCCCAGAGATTTGTGGCCCCTAAAAAGGACTATAGAAATCTAAACCAAAAAATTTTAGACAAATCTTTTTCACAATTCTGGAGGCTAAAAGTTCAAACCAGATTCTTAGCCATGTCAATTCCTTCTGTAGGCCTCTCTCCTAGTTTCTTGTATTTACTGGCAATTCTTGGAATTTCTTTGCTTGTAGATAATCCTCACATGGCATCTGTCTGCCCCTCTGTGTGTATGTCTCTTTGTCTATTCTGTTCTTTTTATAAGACACCACTTAGAAGTGATTAGGTTAGGACCTACCCTACTCTGGTATGACCTCATTAACGTAAAGAAACCTCCTGTTTCCAAACAGGGTCATATTTACTGGTACAAGGGTTAGGACATCAGCACATATTTTGGAGGGACACAATTCAATCCATAACAGTAAGTTAAAAAAAAAAAAAACTTCTGTCTCATTGCAGCCATTGTGTTCTCTTTGCTGCAGCAGCCTGGCCTATATTCTAACTATACACGATTGGATTCAGAAACACCTACCTGATTCCTCAATTGTGATATTAAGGCAGCTTTCTGTAGGGGCGTCGAAGTCCACTTGAGACAGATTTCAAGCCAGAACAGCCAATATTTCATTTAAGGAGCTAATTTTATTTTTCAAAGCAGAGCCTGAAAATGGTGGGTGAGCAAACGAAGAGTAAAAATAGGGAGAGACACAGGCATCCGGCACCAACAAAAGGAAGCTTAGATACCAGGTATGCAACCAGGCAGCCCTTTGTAAGCAGCAAGGCACGTTGCCCAAGATGATAGGAGGGTGGAAGAAGTGCTTTAAATGCAGAAGTCGGTGACATTTCTTGGCTTTCTTGAATACTGCCAGTATTAAACACAAACTTGTTGGATAGAGCAATGCTTCCCTCAGTGGATGCCTGTGTCATCGGCTGTGTTTAGCAAAGCAGCATGCATGCTTCTACCAATAATCATAATTTAAAGATTCCAAGTAATAAAAGCATCACACTGAAATATCTGCTGCCTATACTGCAGGATTGGCTTCACAGACACAAAAAACGAGAAGGTATTACCTCAGCCACTGGGATCTCTGCTTGCACGTTTATAGTGGCATTTACTGCGTTGTAATCTCATCGGTTGTTTAGCTGTCCTTTCACTAGACTGGGAGCCCTCTATGAGTTATTTGTCTTTGCATGATAATTCTGCTCCTACAATGATCGATAAATATTTAAATGAATGAGTCTAGTTCAACCCCTTCACTTTTCAGTGACTTGTTCAAAATCAAAATTGATTAATTAATAACAGAAAAAAAAATCTGTCTCTCACACAAATACACACGTAAACTATGGTTGCCAGATAAACAAGGAACTAAGTTAAACTTTAATTTCAGGTAAACAGTTATTTTTTTGGTATGAGTAAGTCCCAAATATTGCAGATACAAATACACACAGGGCATACTGCTACTAAAGAAATTATTTGTTGTTTACCCGAAATGTAAATTTAACTGGGTGTCCTATATTTTTACTTCCGAAACCTGGCATCCCTCACTCAAACACACACATAGATACACATACGTAAACACATAAGCATACACACCCAAATACACACACACAACACATGCACACCAAAGGTTTAGTTCTTCCTGAAACACCTCACCCATCTAAACTGGCCACTAGAATATCATTTCTAATGTAGAGTGGAGGAGATGTCAAGCTGGGGTAGGGTGAAGGCCATAGTATGGCTGGGAAAGAAGCAGAAAACTGAGCTTCTGTTCATAGTGGTCCAGTGCAGAGGAGGGAATGGGAGTCCTGTCAGGCAAGAATATGAGCAGCTGCTTTAGAAAGGGCACACTTTCTGCTAAAGATTCACACCCTCACCAAATTACCTCAGCATCTGCATTCATAGCTGTCTCCAATTAGCAATTCCTTCTACATGGTTTTGTAAAAAGATTCAAGCTCCAGAGAGGAGACTGGCTTTGCTCCCTGGAAATCTATGATGCTAAATTTACAAATATCCTTGGGATGAATGACAGTGTTGGTTTGCGTGAAATTCTACTTCTGTTTAGGGTGCCACCATGGACCCCTAACTTAGAGAATTTTATGAGTAATTCCTGGCTCTCTCCTCCCCATAACTCTTTGTGTTAACCTACAATAAACTTCACCCAAAGAATTTGGTCTTTTTTCTTGGTTCCTGAGTGATAACCTCTAAAACATTGCAACTTCTCCAGTGATTGGAGCCTTTGTTGTGCATGAGGGCTCCAGATCACACCCGAGGGTTTATATTAGTAATGTGACTGCTGGGTGGGGACTGGCCAGGCCAGAAAGACTCACCATGTGATGTCAGCCTGGCCACAGGGGAGAAGGGCTGGAAGTTGAGTTCAACAATGTGGGCAATGATTCAATCACTCATGTTTACATAAGGAGACGCCAATATAAAAACTCTGGGCATGGAAGCTTAGTGAGCTTCCTGGTTGGTGGTAAACATCAATGCATGGTTGAGGGTAGCACAGACTTTGAGATATGGAAGCTCCACATTGGAAACCCTCCAAGACTTTACCCTATGTGTCTCGTCTTTATGCCAGTCCTGATTTGTATCCTTTTTCCTATAATAAAACTGTAATTTTAAGTATAGTGCTTTCCTGAGTTCTGTAAGTCATCCTAGTAAATCTCCACACCTGAGAGGGGGAAGCCTGAATGTGTAGCCAGAGGTTAAGAAGTACAGCTGCTAACCAAAATGTTGGCAGTTTGAATCCACCAGGTGCTCCTTGGAAACCCTAGGGCAGTTCTACTCTGTCCTATAGGGTCTCTATGAGTCAGAATTGATTCAATGGCAAAGGGTTTTTTTTTTTTTTTTTTTTTTTGGCTTGGGTCAGAAATGAGAGGGTCACTGGGACCCACAAGCTGATGAAAATGGTGTCTGAAGTCTTGGGCAGACTTGGCATTCTAGAGGACTATGCCCTTTAACTTGTGAGTTGTGACCTAACTCCAGTGGTTAGGGTCAGAGGAAGAAGTACTGTACTGCATTTGCAGTTGACATCAGGGAGGGTATTTAGATTTAGAGTTAGGGTTAGTTAATGTGTGTCAGAGAAAATACACACAAAGAGACACTCAATATACCCTTCCTCATTACATGCCCACCAATGTCTATTAAATTCACCGCAGAGATGTCTTGGGTGTACCTTTGTTATCCATCCAATGGCCACTAGCCATCCTCAGCCCCTTGCCATCTCTCACCTAGAACTGACTTCAGCCTCTATTGCCTCACCCCTACCCTGCCAACTAGTTAATCTTCTGAGATGTTACCAGAGTGAAGCATCAAATGTGAGAGTTTTGTTGTAGCCCTCCCTTTCCTTTTTTTTTAAATGACTTTTAGTTTTATTGTGTTAAAATATATACAACAAAAAAATCACCATTTTAATCATTCGTAAGCGTACAATTCAGTGACATTAATTACATTCACTGTGTTACGCATCCATCACTACTATTTCCGACTATTCTCATCACTGCAAACAGAAACTCAGTACCCCTAAAGATTAACTCTGCATCCTTCCTTCCCCAGCCACTAATAAACTGTTGTCTCTTTGTATTTACCTACTCTAGATATTTCATACAAGTGGGATGAGACAATATTTGTCCTTATTTCACTTAGCATATCGTTTTCAAGAGTCATCCATATCATAGGATGTATCAGAACTTCATTTCTCTGTATGGCTGAATACTATTCCGTTCTGTGGATATGCCCTACTTTATCCATTTATCTGTTGAAATGGTTGTTTCCACCTTTTAGCTTTTGTGAAAAATGCTGCAGTGAACATTGGTGTATAGTATCTGAGTCTCAGCTTTCAAGTGGAATTTTTCAGTTATGTGGCAATTTTATGTTTAACTTTTTGAGGAACCAAAGTGTTTTCTATAGTGGCTACACCATTTTACAATCCCACCAGCAATGGATGAGGGGGTTCCAATTTCTCCACATCCTCACCAACACTTGTTATTTTCCGTTTATCTGATAACAGCCATGCTGGTGGGGTGAAATGGTATCTCATTTTGTGCGTGTGTGTGTTTTATAATTCATTTTATTTGTTGTTGTTGTTAAGATTATACACAGCAGAACACACACCAATTCAACAATTTCTACATGTACAATTCAGTGGCATTGATTACATTCTTTGAGTTGCGCAACCATTCTCATCCTCCTTTTCCGAGTTGTTCCTCCCCCATTAACATAAACTCACTGCTCCCTAAGTTTCCTGTCTAATTTTTTGAGCTGCAGTTGTCAATTTGATCTCATATAGTTTTTAAAAGAACATAACGCTCAAGGCAGACATTCTTTACTAGTTAAGCTAAACTATTGTTTGGTTCTTCCCTTCGATAGAGCTCCATTTTCTCCAAAACAAAACCCAAACATCTTAGCATAGCCCCCAAGACCCTTCACTATCAGAACTCATTATAACCTCAGTTTCCACCTTTTCACCTTAAACATTCTGTCTGGCTCTGCTAAAAGGACTCATTTTTCCCACAATCACCTAATCACTTCTATATCCTCACTTTTCTTGCTTCATTCCTATGCATGAAGCATCTTTCACCTCCTTGCCTGCCTAGTGAATTAATTATCCTTCAGATCTACTTCAAATATCCTCTCCAGCTCCATCCTACACTGCCTTCCACTCCTATAGAATTAATCACTCCCTTCTCTCTGCTCCCACAGCATTTTGCACGTACTTCTTTCTCATTTCCCCTTATGGTTATTTATTACATTTATAAGTCTCTTTCCCCCACAAGCTTGTGAGCCCTTCCAGGGCAGGGGTTAACTCTTATTCATATATGAACCATCAGTGTCTAGGATAAATGCTTGCCACAGAAGAGGTTCTTTGAAAATGATGCTTGTTGGTAGAATTTTATGGGGTAGCAGTGTGCATTGGGGTTAATAGCAGAGGCTTTAGAGTCAAAGAGATGAGATTCAAATGCAGAAAATTCCATTTATTAGCTCCACGACCTGTGGCAAGTATGTAATATCTCTGTGTTAGGCAGAATTACGGCTCCCACCCATCCACCAAAGATTTCCACATCCTAATCCTCAGAATCTGTGAATACGTTATGTTGTATGGCAAAGGGAATTTAAAGTGGCAGATGGAATAAAGGGGGCTAATCAGCAGGTCTTAAAACAGGGAGATTATTCTGGATTATCCGAGTAGGCTGAATTTAATCACAAGGTTCCTCACAATGGGAGAGGGAGGCGGGAGAGGGAGGCAGAACAGGAGGTCAGGGTGATGTGATGTGAGAAGGACTCAACCTGCCATTGCTGGCTTTGAAAATGGAGGAAGGTGGCTATAAGCCAAGGAATGCAGGTGGCCTCTAGAAGCTAAAAAAAGTAAGGAAATAGATTCTCCCTGGAGCCTCCAGAAGAGAATGTAGTCCTCCCAACACCTTAATTTTTGTTCCAATGAGACACATTTTTTACTTCTGACCTTAAATGTAAGACAGTAAATTTGTCTTGTTTTAAGCCTCTAAGGCTGAAGTAATTTGTTATTAAGCCAATAGGAAACAAATACCATCTCTGAACCTACTTCCTCTCTGGAAAATGAAGACAATAGCATTCCCAGCCACCCAAGGTAGTGGTCAGAACCAAGTAAGCTAATGAATGTAATGCTCAGAAACATTTATTTGCACAGAGTGGGTACTGAATGGGACAGTGGTCAAGGCAATAACCGTAGTAGTAGTCATAGCAGTAATAATAGATCTTGTTACCATTTAAGACAGGCAGAAGTGGTAAGTTGGGACTTCAAAGGGATTCCCAAGGAGAAGTAATCTGATTGAGTCCTTCATAGGAAGGCAATGGGTACCAGGGGCAGCATAAATGGTGAAGATACTGAGATGGGAAATTCAGAAAGAGAAGGTGGGCCTCCATCAATGAAGACTTCCACTTCCGCTCAGAGAAGTTGCAAAGGCTAATGGGGGTGGAGGAAGGGTGGTCCATTCCTGCTATCCCATTTAAAATTCTCTGCCAGTCCTGTGCTGTTTCTTGATGTCGGCCTGTGAAATGGCCAGGGATAGTGTGGTACAGGTCAGCTTTCCGAGGATCCTAATAATATCTCTTGGTCCTTTCCTTCTGTTCTGGATATTTCCTAAGAAATCCTGGAGTCACATGGAGAATTCTCTCTTTATTGGCACAGCTCAGATCCTTGGCTAAGACAGAACTGGCACTAATGTTGAAGTTGGAAACCCAGGTTTCAGGTCAGGCTGGGCTCTTCACTAGCTGAGTGCCTGTGAACAAATCCACTTCTCTGAGCTTTGGTTTCCTGGTCAAAGAAGAGATGGGACTAGATGAATGGTTTTCAATCTCTGTTCCTTATGAGGCACTTTGAGAACTGCCTTTGGTGATACATTGGTGGGTGAGGGTAGCAGTGGAGGTAGGCAGCCTAACTAGAGTTCTCTGGCTTCTACTCCCTGATTTCATCCTCAGCAGCCCTGCTTTTGCCTTTTGTATAGATTAGAACTTCATGTAGGCTTTGTTTGGTGGCTGAGGGGTTGCTGCTAAAAAGACATTTGAAAACCAACAGAAAAGATGATCGTTCAAGAATCTTTAGCTCAAACACATTTTGTAATCAGGCTGGCACTACAGAGGGGCTGATTAACACTCTCTCGTGTCTGATAGAGCCAAAGGTCTTTGGTCTGAAAAAAATGGGTTTTCTTCTCTAGTGGTTTCTGCTGGAGGTCCTGCTGTCTGGTGGAGAATCCTCCCTTAGAATGTGGGCTTTGCTTTCTGTGGGAGCAAAGGCAGTCAAGGCCAAATACCACTTGCACACCGTGCCGGGGAGTCATCAGGTCACTGGTGTCTGGCTTCCCACATCCTGACAGCTTCCAGACCTGGCTCCTGCCTGGTACATTCCCCATTTGGAAAGTGAGACCTGAAGTCCTGTATTCTGGATTGAATTGTGTTCCCCAACAAGATATGTCGAAGTCCTAACCCCTGCACTGGTAAATGTGAGACCTAGTTTGAAAATAGGTTCTTTCTTTGAAGATGTTATCAGTCCAATTAAGGAGGTCATACCATTGTAGGGTGGGTCCTAATCTCATCTGAGTTGTGTCTTATAAAATGGCAGAACAGACATCCAGAGACACACACACAGGGGAAGACACCCATGTGAAAATGCATCTACAAATCGAGGAACATATAAGAGATGCCTGGTCTACCAGAAGCTGGAAGAGACAAGGTTGGATCTTCCCCTCCAGTGGACAGAGATAGCATGGCCCTGCCCCCTACCAATGCCCTGAATTCAGACTTCTAGCCTCCAGAACTGTGAGACAATAAATTTCTGTTCTTTAAAGCAACTCAGTTTGTGGAATTTTGTTATGGCAGCCCTAGGAAGCTAAGACACCCTGCTTCTCAGTCCTCAATACACGTTAGAATCACCTGCAGGGTTTTTCAATGTCCTGACACTCAGGCTGCATTTCGGATATTAGATCGGAATCTCTGCAGGTGACACCTCTTGGATAGTTCCTTGAGATACACTGCTCTGCTACGTGAGGGTGGGCTTACCCAGCAAATTTCCTGAGAGGCCAAGTCTGCTGCCCTGGAGATCACCCAGCCGCTCTCTGGAATGGCGACCAATGGAACATGCTACCACCACCACCCCCACTCTTTTCTAGGATGATTATGGCTGTGCCTTTGTAGGGTGGCATCAGCCACACAGCTCCTCTCATTGCCTGCTGTTTATCAGGCAGAAAGTCACTCTTCATTTCTCAGTGATTTTCTCTCATGGTCATTTTACCAGAGATATTGCTCACCTCCGTCTTCTGGGAAAGCTCAGGATCTTACATGCAGTATGTTTCAGGGCCGTCATAAAGATGTGGAGCTTGAAGCTGCCTTCAGCCAAGTGGGAGATACTGTGTAAGTTGAATAACAATGAACTACATTTATTATTATTGCTCAGCAGGGGGAAAAAAGTCTGCATAGGGAAATAGGCAAATTACATTAGCCAGTTTACTCATCATGTATTTGAAATAAAGTGTGTGTGCATTATTTTTAATGCAACTTCTAAGATTAGAGATCTGTGTCAAAGTCAACAGCAGGAGCAAACAAAGACTAAACACACAGCTCTCTTAAGAATCTATTCTCATTACGGCTTGCACGTGTGCTTAGGTGGCATGTGTTTTTAACTCCTGGTTCTGCAGATATCCTAACTCGTTATCAGACAAATGCATGATGGCAACGCTCTGGTACTTTTTTACTGATAGGCAGAGATGTTTATACTCAGATAAAATCTCCAGATCACCGTTGGCTGAGTTTTAAGCAACCTATTAAGCTCCTGGAGTCCCTGGGCGGTGTAAACAGTTCATGCACTCATCCGCTAACTGAAAGGTTGGCAGTTTGAGTCCCCCCACAGGAGCCTCGGAAGAAAGCCCTGGCTATCTGCTTCTGAAAAATAAGCCATTGAAAACCCAATGGAGCAGTTCTACTGTGACACATCACCATTGCTGTCAAGTCGATTCCAACTCACGGCAACACTACAGGACAGAGTAGAACTGCCCCATTGGGTTTCCAAGGAGTGGCTGGTAGATTTGAGCTGCCCACCTTTCGGTTAGCAGCCTCGATGAGTCAGCATTGACTTAAGGCAACTGATTTGGAGGCAGTGGTAGCGAAGTAGTAAAATTCTTGTCTTCCATGTGGGAGACCTGGGTTCGATTCCTGGCCAATGCCCCTCAAGCACACTGTCTGTCAGTGGAGTCTTGCATGCTACTGTGATGCTGACTCTCTGGTCTATGATGCTGAACAGGTTTCAGCAGAGTTTCCAGACTAAGACAAACTAGGAAGGAAGGCCTGGCAATGTACTTCCAAAAATCGGCCAATGAAAACCCTATGGATTTTCTTGTAAAATTATCCATTTAATCCATAGTCATTTTGTTCCATTGTGTATAGGGTTACCAAGAGTTGGTGGCAGACTCAATGGCAGCTAACAACAACATCGTTCAGCTCCTACCCTCACCACTACTTTATTAGCCTCCTTCACCATAGAAAGCTTTGTTAATTTGGACTTTTCCCTTCTTCTGCCCCATTCTCATTTGGAAGAGATGTTGAGCAAAAGAATGTTCAAAGGAAGCAAACAAATGAGGGACTGAGGGAAAGTGAGGAGAGGAAAGGGACAATTGCTGAGCACCATCAGGCACATCTCTATACTTTGCAGATGTTAAACCCACTGGAATCTCCTAATGACCCTGCAAGTGGCCCCATTGTCATATACAGGATCTTGCTCAACTGTCAGCTCCATGAAGCAGTGGGGCAGCAAACAAATCTGTTTTTGCTTCTCATTGTATCTTCAGTGATTGGCACATGGTAAACCAAAAAAAAAAACCAAACCCACTTAATAAATGTCTATTGAATGCATCAGTGCCCCTCAGGGGGGAGTTGAATGGTGTTATGGATTGAATTGTGTCCCCCCAGATTATGGGATGAATTTCTGGCCCCTACACCTTCAAAGGAAACCCTGGTGGCATAGTCGTTAAGAGCTACGGCTGCTAACCAAATGGTCGGCAGTTCAGATCCACCAGGCACTCCCTGGGGCAGTTCTACTCTGTCCTATAGTGTCTCTATGAATCGGAATCGACTTGATGGTAATGGGTTTGTTTTTTTAATACCTTCAAGTGTGATCCTGTTTGGAAAAAGGGGTTTTCTTCTGTTACGTTAATGAGGCCATGCTGGTGTAGGGTGGGTCCTAAACCTAGTCACTTCCTAGTTACAGAAAAAGCAGAAGAGACGCACACAGGGGAAGACAGATGTTGCGTGAGGATCACGTTAAGCCAAGGAATGAATGCCAAGGAAATAAGGAATGCTTGGGGGCTACCGGCAAGGAAGGAATTGGCAGGCGAAGACCCTGATTTAGACTTTTAATCTCCAGAACTGTGAGAAAATAAATTTCTGTTCTTTGAAGTCACCCACTTGTGGCATTTATGTTACAGCAGCACTAGGTAATTAAAACAAATGGTTTGCCAAGAACCATATCACTAGTGATGGAGCTAAGCTTTGAACTCAGGCCTGTCTGGTGCTCTAAGTGCTTTGGACATCAGCCCACGATGACTGTGAACTGGACACCCATGTTTACCAGCCAAGGCTTTACCCAGAGGAGTCATGGACACCTATCTGGCAGTGCAGGGAGTTACATCCTGAGGTGCTCCTTTCCAGCCCCAACATCTACTCACACTGTATGAGAGAGTCTCTGTGTGTTTGCACATTGAGGAGAAATTAGGAAATGCAATCAAATTCAGACATCGTGAACAAATCAACAAGTCTTGATTAAGTGACTTGAGAAGGCTTAGAACGATAGGAAAGTAAGTCAGTACTGGTTCTTTATCTGGAGTATTAGGCCTCACTGTGTCCTTTTTTCAGTGAAGAGAGGAAAACCTGGAATAACTTAATAATTCTGCTTTGTACCCCAAAATATACGCATCTTTTATCACCCACAATGCTATCACCTAGAGGTAATCACAGTTCAGATTTGGAGGAACGCGATTTCAGGTTGTGTGTGTGTATCTACTTCCGCAGATATAGCATCTAATGTTTGTAATTTAAGGAGTGCTGTGGTGGAGAATGCAGTCATTACAAGTATTCCTCTTTGGGAATATGACCTGGGCAGCCTTGCCATCAGTTTTTCTTCTTTCATGCCCCTTGGAAAAGAATTCATTTCTTGAGATAGGTCTAATACACTTCTGATTAAATTTAATCTTTGGAATTTTATGTTTGTGTTACCATTGTGAAAGGGATCACTTTTCCATCGTATTTTCTAACAGGTTAATGGTGGTACTGCTGATTTATAGGAAGGCAATTAATTTTTTTTATTATTATTATTTTGTTATGACTGAACTGTCCTATTAGTTCTAATAGTTTTTCAGTTGATTTTCTTTTATTTTCCAGAAAGGCAATTATATTATCTGAAAATAATAGTAAATTTGACCTCAATAGTCATGGTTCTCATTTAATTTTCTATTAAATTGCATTATTTAGCACCCTCGGAACAATATTAAGTGACAGACAGAGGTGGTAGTGGGCATACATGTTTTATGCCAAACTTTGATGAGCTTACCCTATTGTTTCAGTGTTAGGTATTGTTGTTGTTGTTATGTGTCCTTGAGTTTGGTCCGACTCCTAGCGACCCTACAGGAGAGAGTAGAACTGCCTCATAGGGTTTCCAAGGTGGATTTGAACTGCCAACCTATTGGTTAGCAGCCAAGTTCTTGACCACTATGCCACCAGGGCTATTTATCCTAGGTGTAAGGAGCTCTGGTGGCACAGTGGTTAAAGCACTTGACCGCTAACCGAAAGATGAGCTGTTCAAAACCACCAGCAGCTCTGTGGGAGAAAGATGTGACAGTCTGCCTTTGTAAAGATTTACAGCCTTAGAAACCCTATGTGGTCACTATGAGTCGGAATCGACTCGGTGGCAGTGGGTTTGGTCCTAGGTGTTTTTTTTTTTTTTTTTGTAGTGATATTAAGAAAGAATTCTTATTTATGATTCTTATTTGTCAAGACTTTTTTCAGTCAAGAATGAAGGTTGAATTTTATTAATGCCTTTTTGGCATCTATTGGGATCATTATTTTTTTCTCCTTTAGGCTATTAATATGATAGCTACATTAATATTTTCTGAAGAAAATAATATATTTTTCACCTGAATTCCAGGAGAATGAGTGTTGGGCACAGTTCCTGGTGGTGCAAATGGTTAGTGCACTCAGACGCTAAGTGAAAGGTTCAGTTAGAGTACACCCAGAGGTGCCTCAGAAGAAAGGCCTGGCAATCTACTTCCAAAAAACCAGCCATTGAAAACTTTTTGGAACACAGTTCTACTCTGACACACATGGGGTTGCCATGAGTCTGGTGGTGTGTGTGTGGTGGGGGGAGAGGAATAAGGGGAGTAGTGGGAGCTGGAATCAGGACTACATTTCCCAGATGGAGAGAGAGTCATCTCTTGGGATTGTTGGCTTTAGAAGGTAGTGGAGTTTGAGAGGTAGTGTCACGAAGATGTTTCAGAACCTTGCCTTAGAGGCAGGATCCCTCATTGGTGACACCTTTAAATTTTCAGTAAAGTCATTAAGAAAAGTAAAATTTCAGATAACTGACAAAATGAGTAGTGAAATTGAGTTTCTTGTAGAAAATGGAAAAGAGGATGAAGAAGTTTCACATCTGGGTTTGCCATGTGGCTGAATCTGGATGGTTGGGCCGAGGCATTTGTAAGGCAGTAGGAAACAGAGACACAAAGAAATCAGGCCTGGAAATCAGGAGAACTCTTTCATGATGCCTCATAACCAGGCCACGGAGCCCAGGTTTCTGAGGAGCAGAAAGGTCCTTACTGATATATGCGTTACAAATAGATTTTCTAATGCTGGACCATCACTGAATTCCAGAAATAAATTCTACTAGTTGATGGTGTATTATTCTATTAAAACCCTGCAGGATTCAGCTTGCTAATATCTTATTAACAATGTTTGCCTCTATAATCACGAGATTGATCTTAAGTTTTTATTTTTGATATTATTGTTGTCAGGTTTGGGTATAAAGATTATATTTTCTTTGTAAAATGAGTTGGGAAGGTTTGGTTCTTTTTTCTAAAATGATTCAAATAAAATGGGATTTATATCTATCTTGAAGATCTGATAAAAATTTTTTTTGATAGAAAGTTATCTGGCCTACGGGATGAGTGTAATTCAATGACTTTTTTCTTTTCTCCCAATTTCTTTAATGGTTTCTGTTCCATGCAGGTTTTCTACCTTTTTATTGGAATTTATATTTTGCTAGAAAATCCGTTTAATTCGTATTCTCAAATTCATTGGCAAATCATTTTATCTAAATCCTTTTACAGTGTTTCTAATCACCTCCCATATTTGTGGTTAAATATTTGTTTCTTATTTTTAATGTTGTATTTCTTTTTCTTTTATTCTGTACTTTTTGAGGGGAGGGAGACAGGATGTTGGGTTTCCAGATTTGCCCGTTTTAGAACTGGGGTGTAGGGAAGAGAGGCGTGAAGAGAAATAAGAGTTGTAATTTTTTTGGCATGGTAGAAGCTCTCTTCCACCACCTGTCTGTCAGTTTGTCATACTGTGGTGGCTTCCATGTTGCTATGATGCTGGAAGCTATGCTACCCGTATTTCAAATACCAGCAGGGTCACCCATGGTAGATAAGTTTCAGCAATGCTTTCAAACTATGATAGATGAGGAAGAAAGGCCTGGCAATCTAGTTTTGATTTCTAATTAGCCAATGAAAACTCTATGGATCGTTACAAAATATTGTCTAATAAAGTTCTGGAATATGAGCCCAAACATACCAAAAATCATGAAGATGGTGCAGGACTGGGCAACATTTCATTCTGTTATACAAAAGGTGGCCATGCGTCTAAGCCGGCTCAATGGCAAAAAATAACAATGACAATAGATGCTTTCTTAATCAATCCCAACTGAGTCAGCATATTGGCCAAAGCTCCTCACCCCCTCTGTCAAATGTACTGCCTGGCTCGCTGTATCTAGAATGTTCACAACCAGGACTTCACTATAATAGGCTCTTGATCTTCTCTCCCCAGCTGGGTGGGGGGCTTCACTGAAACCTGTTCATGCCAGTTGTGAATGTTATTGCAACTATATCATCTATTTAAATTGTTTATATGGAAACTAGTTGTTTCTATGAAAAGTAGGTTGAATGTTTTGGAAAGTCTCCATATTAAATGATGCCTTAAATATTGCTGTTGAGTTAAATGTGGGAGGGACAATTGTTCAAATCTGGAAAAGAACTGCAAAACACTAGGATTTTGCTTTCATATTACTTCTCAAGGGGCATTTAAACTCTGCTACCGCTTTAAAGAAATTGAAGCAAACAATTAGAGAATGCATTTCAGAAGTGGTTTATGCAAGAAAGATGAGGCAGCCCTCCCATCAGTAGACCCTCAATGGAAAAAAAAAGAAAAAAAAGGATTAGAGAATAACTGTATATTTACATTTTAGGTTCAAATACCATTCTTGGTTTTCTTTGAATTTTCCAATTAACTGGTCCTGAATGTGTCAGGAGAGAGAGTTTCTATTGCTCATTAACTGCTTCCCTCGTTTTAGTTATTTCTTTTTCCTTTCAATGGTTTGTTTGGAGACCCTGGTGGCAGTAGTGGTTAAGTGCTAGGGCTGCTACCCAAAGGGTCGGCAGTTCGAATCCGCCAGGCGCTCCTTGGAGACTCTATGGGGCATTTCTACTCTGTCCTATAGGGTCGCTATGAGTCTGTAATCGACTTGATGGCAACGGGATTTTTTATGGTTTGTTTCGTTGCATTTTTCTAGCTTAGAATTGAATGCTTAGTGTAGTGCCCATCTCTAGTTTTTCTTCTGATGAATGTCTCTTTAAGACACTATTCTTTCCCCCACCACCTATGATTCTAGTGGGCCTGCAATAATGGAATCCTGGCCCTCCTTGAAAAAGGGCGAGTAAGCAGCCCAGTCAGACATTCTCTCCTGGGAAGTTGAATACATCTGGGATGGACAACAGTTGTAATGGGTTCACTCTAATTTCAGCATCTTGACAAAAAAGTCAATGAATGCTCCATGCCAAGTTCTGACTTCCCTTTTCCCCTTTGATTCTACGACCTGTTCGAGTGGGCAAACTGGAGTCTCCCAATGGACAACTTACGGGAAACTGGAGGAGTCTTTGAATAAATTCCAGGATCAGCTTTTTAGTTTTTTGCAGTGAAAGAAACCTAAGAGAAACACTTTTATTTTGAATTTTTCTTCTTTAATAATAAAAACATTAATTGCAATAAAATTCCCCTGAATGCAGTTTTCACTACGATATGGTATAATTACGTTAATATTTTCTAAGTAGTTTGTAATTGTGCTTTTGATTTATTCTTTGATCACAGAGTTATTTAGGAGAAATATTTTTGAGTTTCCCAAACTCAAAAACGTGGGCTTTGTATTTTCTGCTTATTGTTTTGCTAAAAATTTCTCATTCTGTCACCAGCCAATGGCAAATGGTAGGTGCTGTTTAAATACTGAATGAATGAATGAATCAGAAAATGTGGACTGTAGAGTTTCTACTTTTAAATTTATTGATGTATTTTTAGCCAATTTTTATGAATTTTTATAAAAATGTCAAGGATTTTAAAAAATGCATTTTCAGTAGGATAAACAACTGTTTAGTTATTAAAATGATTTAAATATGTTTCAGACTTCTAAATCTTTATGTATTTTGTCTATTTGATCTCTCAGTTTATAAGAAACCTGCTGAAATTCTTTCACCATGTTTTGATCCTTGCCAATAGTAGAGATAGTGCCTTTCCCTGGGTCAGACTTTACTTTGAACCTTTTAAAAGCAATGAGATAGAGGTTAGATGATACCAAAAGACAGAATCCAAGCAAAGCAAGACAAGGCTAAGCAACAAAAATGGCTCTATAATTGTTTTTTCCTACTTCTTGCAGCCCCATCTTCTCATGTGCAACTAGTTTCCTGAAAGAAGGATGGACACAGGGAATGTGCCTTGACACAGGAGGTCAAGGTCGATGGGCTCTGCCAGGTGGCTGGCCCACAGGAGGTGTTGTCAGGTCTTCTTCCATTATTTCTCCTGAGGTGGAATTAGAGTGCCTAAGGATGGCATTAAATCACAACGCTATTAGATTTGAAATGTTAAGGGACCATCTTTGTTTGTTTTTCTTTTTCTCTAACGGAAACATTAAACAGCAAGCAAGCATCATTTTTAGACAGAGATAAAGTGCTTGAAGGAATTGTGAAAACATTACGCGGTCTCTCTGGGAAGGAGTACTGAGCTTGGAAAAACTGCTACAGTTTATTAATTCCATTTGTCTCCAAAGAGAAGGCTAATTTTCACATGGCGGTCCAAAAGAGCCCCTAGCCCATAAAAAGAGATTTTCTAAGGGTTTTAATATAGCAGATCAAAATTGTGGCTTTTTTTGCTGTGTTTTTTGACATGTAAAGGTGCATGCCCGCTATATCTCCACTGTGAATTGTACATTTATCTGTTACAAATAACATCTTTATTTTCTCTGATGCTTTTGCCATGGATTGCATGTCGTCAGATGGTATTGCCACCCCTACCTTTTGGTGTGTTAGTGTTCACTCGGCAGATCTCTTCCCCCCGCTTTTATTTAAAACTTTCTGGTTATTTGCTTTTAGATGTATCTCTTGATTAAAAATCATCTTTTTATATAATCTGAAGTTCTTTGTCTTATAATAGGGGAATTTAACCTATTTATAGCTATTGTTTGATCTCGTTCCTGCACCTCTAATAATTTTTTTTCTGTTCCTGTGGTAAGACATGCTCTTTTCACTCTTAATGTCGTGTGTTTGAGTTCTCTGTTTTCTCAATTAGCCTGTCAGAATTAAATTGCTTTCTTTTCTTTATCATTTGTTCTGTTTCTAATTTATAAATTTCAGCTTTTCTCCTTATTTCTTTTCTTGGGTCAATATTGGTATATTTTTACTCAGGTTTTTTTTTTTTTTTTCTTTTGAAACATCTTTGGTATAACCTTGACCATCCCTTATTAAAATCTGAGATTTATTCTAGTCATTATAATCACTTTCTAAATCATCCTTAATTGCAGTCTTAATTTCTTCTTTGGCTCCAGTGGTATATAGTAATTTTGTTGTTTTAGTTTCCCAGTAGAATTTTTAAAAATGATTTGTGATTAATTGCGTTTTGGTGAAAAATCTAACTTATCTCATAGCTCTTTTGGAATTTATTGAGACTTGCTTTGTGGCCTAACATATATATTTCTGTATATATTCTGTATATATACTGTGGATGGTTGTGATAAATGTGAGTTCATGATAGATTATAAATAGATTGATGGTAGATAGATATCAAAGCTTATTAATTCTATTATTTTTTTAATACCCTTAAAAATTTTCTCTATTACTCTTCCATATTCTAGGACAGATGTACTAAAACTTCCTATTGTGCACTGTTTTTGTCAATTTCTCCTCCTATATTTAATAATTTAAAAAAATGGTTTGATACTATGTGACTCAGTGGATAGATGTTGATCATTTGTGTCTATCTTTATTGTAGATATTGCTAAAAAAAAATGTAAAACACCCATCTTTGTTCCATTTAATGATTGTTTCTCTTTATTTCAACTTTATATGATATTATTACTGCCCTCCCTGCCTTCTTTTGTTTTTCTCTGCCCAGTAGGTTTTTATCTACCTTATCACTTTTAAACTTTCTCACTTAATTTTAATTCAGTTTTGGATAATCCACATATAATTGACTTTTTTATTTGACCAAATCTGAAGGATTTTCTGTTTTTTTAATACTTCTATTTAATATATTCAGATTTTTAAATTGTGGTCAAATACTTATAGCACAAAATTTGCCATTTTAGCCAATTTTAAGTGTACAATTCAGTGGCATTCATTATAGTCACAATGTTGTGCAACCATCGCTACTATTTATTTTCAAAACTTTTTCATCAACCCAAAAAGAAAGTCTGTGCCCGTTATCAATAACACCCTATTCTCCCTTGACTCCACCCCTGGTAACCACTAATCTGTATTTCGTCTCTATGCATTTGCTTATTCTAGATATTTCAGATAAGTGGCATCATCCAATATTTGTCCTTTTGTGTCTGGCTCCTTTCACTTAGCATGATGTTTTCAAGAACTTCCTTTCTCTTAACGGTTGAGTGATATTCCATTGTAGGTATATGCCACATTTTGTTTATCCATTCATCTGTGGTTAGACATTTGGGCCGTTACCACCTTTTGGATATTCTGAATAATGCTGCAATAAACATTGGTATACACGTATCTGTTTGAGTCCCTGCTTTTAATTCTTTTGGGTGTAAAGACAGAAGTGGAATACCTGTGTCATATGTTAACTCAGTGTTTAACTGTTTTGGGGAATCACAATTTTTTTTCCACGGAAATGGAAAAGAGTTCCAATTTCTCCACATTCTTATCAATACTATTTTTCAGGTTTTTTTTGTTTTTTAATAATAGCCATTCTAGTGGAGGTAAAGTGGTTATCTCGTGGTTTTGTTTTGCATTTCCCTAATGAAAAATAATGTTGAGCATTTTTTCATGTGTTTACTGGTCATTTGAATGCTATCTTCTTTAGAGAAATGTCTATTCAAATCCTTTGCCCATTTTTAAATTGAGTTGTTTGTCTTTTTGTTGTTAAATTGTAGGAGTTCTTTATATATTCTTAATATTAAACCCTTATCAGATATATGATTTCCAGTTATTTTCTCCCATTCTGTTGGCTGCCTTTTCACATTCTTGATAATGCCCTTTGATGCAAAAAAAGTTTTTGATTTGATGAAGCCCAGTCTGTTTTTTTCTTTTGTTATTTGTGCTTTTGAGGATGTTGCTAAGAATCCATCGCCAAAAACAAGGTCCTGAAGATTTACCTCTATGTTTTCTTTGAAGCGTTTTATAGTCTTAGCTCTCATATTTAAGTTTTTTATCCCTTTTGAGCTTTTCATATATGGTGTGAGGCAGGTGTCCAAATTTATTCCTTTGCATGTGGAAATCCAGTTGTCCCAGAGTAATTTGTTGAAAAGACTATTCTTTCCCCATTGGATGGACTTGACAACCTTGTGGAAAATCAATTATTCATGATGTATGATTTTATTTCTGGATTCTTAATTCTATTCTATTGGTCTAAATGCCTATCCTTAGGCCAATACCACACTGTTTTGATGACCGTAACTTTGCAGTATGTTTGAAATCAGAAATTATGAGTCCTCCTCCTTTGTTCTTCTTTTCCAAGATTGTTTTGGTTATTTGGGCCCTTGCAGTCCCGTATGAATTTGCTAATTGGTTTTTCCATTCCTACAGAAGAAGGCTGTTGGAATTTTGATGTGGACTGTGTGGAATCTGTAGATTTCTTTGGGTAGTTTTGACTTTGCAACAAAATTAAGTCTTCCGATCCATGAACACAAGGTGTCTTTCCATTTATTTTGATCTCCTTTAATTTCCTTCAGCAATATTTTATAGTTTTCAGTGTACAAGTCTTTCAGTTCTCTGGTTAAATATATTCCTAGGTGTTTTATTCTTTTAAATGTTATTGTTAATGGATTTTTTCTCTTAATTCTGTTTCAGATTTTTCATTGCTGTTGTATAGAAACACAACTAATTTTTGTGTGTCGATCTTGTATTCTGAAACCTTCTTGAATTTGTTTATTAGATCTGGTAAATTTCTTAAGTAATATTTAGGATTGTCTACATATAGAATGTCATCTGTGAATATGGATGGTTTTATTTCTTTCCTTCCAATTTGTATGCCTTTTATTTCTTTTTCTTGCTTAATTGCTCAGGCTAGGACTTCCAGTACAATAATGAATAGCAGTTGTTTAAGTGAGTGTCCTCATCTTGTTCCTAATCTTAGGGGGAAAACTTTCAGTCTTTCATCATTGCTAGCTGTTGTTTTTTTGTAAATGCTCTTTAGCATATTGAGGATTTCCCTTCTATTCCTAGTTTGCTGATCGTTTGTATCATGAAACGATATTGAATTTTGTCAGATGGTTTTCTGTATCAATTGAGATATCATTCCCCCCCCCCCCCCCCCGCCGCCCCGTTCTATTCATGTGATTTTCTCATGCTGATCTACCCTTGCATTCCTGGGATAAATCCCACTGGGTCATGCTGTATGATCCTTTTAATGTACTGCTGGATTTGGCCTGCTGGTATTATGTTTTTACATTTATATTTATAAAGGCTATTGGTCTGTAGCTTTTTTTTTTTTTCCTTGTGGTATCTTTATCTGGCTTTGATATCAGAGTAATGCTGGCCTTATAGAATGAGTTAGGAAGTGTTCCTTCCTCTTTCATTTCTTGGAAGAATTTAAAAGGACTGGTGTTAATTCTTTAAATGTTTGGTAGAATTCATCAGGGATGTTATTTAGTTCTGGGCTTTTCTTTGTTGGGAGGTTTTTGATTACTGATTCAATCTCTTCACTTGTTATATTTCCATTTGTTCTCTATTTCTTCTTGAGTAATTTAGGTAATTTGGTGTTTCTCAAAATTTGTCTATTTCATCTGCATTATCTAATTTGTTGGAGAATAATTATTCATATTACTCTCTAATAATTTTTTTTTAATTTCTGAATTATCAGTAGTAATATCCCACATTCATTTCTTCTTTCTTTGTCTGTTTAACAAAGCCTTGCCAATTTTATTGATCTTTTCCAAGAAACAACTTTTGGTTTCATTTATTCTATTGTTTTTCTATTCTCTATTTCACTTGTTTGTTCTAATCTTTATTATCTCCTTGTTAGTTCCAACTCATGGTAACCCTATGTGTACAGAGTAGAACAACTCTATAGGGTTTTCAAGACTGTGACCTTTTGGAAGAAGATCGCCAGGCCTGTCTTCTGAGACACCTCTGGGTGGGTTCAAATCACCAACCTTCTGGCTAATAGTTGAGCACTTAACTGTTTGCATCACCCAGGAATTCATGCTAATACAGATTATTCAGACAAATTAAAAATTTTACTGATTTTATTGTTCATCACCATTAATTTTCTTTCAAACAGGCAGACTCAAGTTCTTGGTTTGGATCATCTGTTCCTCAACACATCAAATAATTTTTTATTAAGGAAGAGTATGTGGATGCTATGCTTTTTAGTCATTGCATGTTTGAGACTCACTTTTGATGCTCTTGCCCATGCCAAATATCACTTTATTGGATATGAAACCTATAGGATACGATTCTCTGTTGACTTATGGCATTTGGTATTTTTTAAGAAGTCTGGTACCAATTGATTTTTTTTTTTTCTAATATTTGAAGGACAACCTGTTTTTAATCCCTGAATACCTGTAAGATTTTTCTTCTTGTCTTTTGAGTTTAAAAACTCTTCCACATAAGCATTAACTTCTTTTTGAATATTTTGCTTGGTGCTTGGAAACCCTTTAGCTCTGCAAATTTCAGACTTTCCTCCCCCACTCCCCAAACCAAGCTCTGCCCTATTTCTGAAATTTGTTTTCATATGAAACACATGCACACACACACACACATACTCCTCTGGGTCTGTTTTTTATCTTTCGTGTTTCAGCACATTGTATTCCTTTCTTTAACCTTTTCCCTGGGGGGAATTTCTTAATCTCATCTTCCTATTATCTCCTACATATCTTTATTACTCGGTTTGTTGAATACTGCTTCCATTACTTGTTTGAAAAGAACACACTATTGACATATTTTTAATAATACAAATAACAGATTAATCCATCTAATGGATAAAAGTTGAAACTATTCAAATCAGGTGAAGACTAGCCTTAACATCTTCCTAACTCATTCCCCTGGCCCCAAGTAAGAAGTTATGTGTATCTTTCCAACCTGTTTTCTGTTTCTACCCATATGCATGTACATATAGATGTGTATGCTCTTGTTTTTTCTGTTGTTTACATGGAAACGTTCTGTTCATACAGTTTTCAATTTGCTTTTTCATTCAGTAATAGATAGTGGAGGTCTTTCCACGCTAGCTAAGGTCAGGTTTCCTGAGAAACAGAAGTTGAGATGGAGACGTGTGTGGGTGGCTTATTGGCTACTGCTCTGAAGAATAACACCTGTGGAGGAATGAAAGGTGCAGGATTCAGCAGAAGTTTAACTGCAATGCAGCTACAGCAAAGGCCTCAGCCATCTTATGGGGGCTCCGGAGCCCTTCAGACTTATCCCAAATTAAGGCCAGGGGGCCTTTATCCCCACATGGGCTAGAAATATAATGTGCACTGTCCCCGGAGAGAGGCCGCGTGACCTTGAGCAAAGCAGCTCCCCTTGGCCAAGGGCAATTTCTGGGAAGAAATTCAGCTTTAAGGTGTCAGCAGGCAGTCTTCTGGGCAGCTGAGGAAACAGTACCGAAGGAGGATCTAGACAGCAGCACACCATAGCACCCAAGACACACACCACTACTTATACATCTAATACTACAAAATCATGTGTAATAACTTTTAGAATGAGTAGATCATTCAAAAAATAAATACTCTGATACAGAGGCTGCCAGCTTTCATTAGTGGATCAGATGATGAACGGGGTGTCCCTTTGAGGTGTTGATGGCATAATAAATATTTAACGGGAATATTTTCAAACACATAAAAGGTAGAGAGAATAGTATAGTAAATCCCCATATTGCTAGCGTACATATTCAACATTTATCAAGATTTTGCAACATTTCCTTGACCTAGTCCTTCTTTTTCCTTTTGAGCTGAAGTATTTTAAAATAACTTCAGACAGCATGTCATTTTACCCCCAACACTTGAGTATACATGTCTAAAATAGGATGGATGTTTTCTTACATAACCACCATACCACTTTATACCCAACAAAATAAACAAAAATTCCTAAGATCCAATTTTGTAATCAAATTTCTCTGATTTTTTCAAAAATCTCTTTTTGTTGTTGGATTGTTTGAATCAGAATGCAAACGAGGTGTCCACATCCCATTTGGTCGTCTGTCGCCAGATTCCTTCTCATTAATCTAGGGCAGCCCCCTTCCCTACTTGGTTTTTGTTTTATGCCAATCAGTTGTTTTACAAAATGTCTTTCACTCAGAATTTGTCAGTAAATATTTCTTTGTGGTGTCAGTTAACTTGTCTTTCTTCCTGCCCCCACCCACCTATAACTTCTATAAAGGATAAGCTTTAAAGGTTTGATTAGACTCCCCTTTATCCTTTTAGGCAAGAATCCACCAGACTATTTGTACACTAGTGTTCATGGCAGCATTATTTATAATAGTCAAAAGGTGAAAACAGCCCAAGTGTCCATCCACGGATGAATGGATAAACAAAATGTGGTATATATATACGTATAATGTAACAATATTCAGTCAAAAAGAGAAATGACGCTCTGATACATACTATGGGCTTGAAAACATTGAAGCCTGGAAAGCTTAGTGCATTAAGTCAGAAATAAAAGGACAAATATTGTATGATCCCATTTACATGAAATATCTAGAATAGGCAAATACATAGAGGCAAATGTTTATTAATGTTTACCAGAGGCTGGGGGTAATTATGGATTAAGGTACTGAGTTTATGTCTGGCATGATGAAAAACTTTTGGAAATACATAGCAGTGATGGTTGTACAACATGGTAAATGTAATTTGTGTCTTTGAGCTGTACATTCACATACGGTTAAAATAGCATTTTTGTTATATATGCTTTATCACAGTAAAATTAATTAAAAGCTTCATATTGATGCAAAGAGAAAAGAAAAAGAATCCTTCAGAGGCAGGCTGTGTGCTTCCCACTGCATACTTCAGGAGGCAGGGGGTGTGTGGATAAAGTGCCTTTAGTGATCACATAGGATCAGCGAGTTCAGCTCCAGCCTGATCTCTCACTTGTCAAGCCCCTCATCAGCCAGCCTTTCCCAGTGGTCTCATCCGTTGACCATCATTCACTCAGTCAGCCCACACATTTTACAAACTCCACCAGCCATGCTTTTCATATGCAAACCGTCTTTTCTCTCATCATCTTGATCCCCTGGAATCCTGTTAAGAAGCTGAAAATACGGTTTTTCAAAACTATTATTTGTATTTGACTATTGTTAGCCTGGAACCCTGGTGGCACAGTGGTTAGAGCTTGGCTGCTAACGAAAAGGTTGGCAGCTTGAATCTACCAGCCACTCCACTCTACGGGGCAGTTCTACTCTGTCCTACAAGGTTGTTTGAGTTGGAATTGACTCCATGACAATGGGTTTGGTTTTTGGTTGTTAGTCTAAGGAGCCCTGGTAGCACAGTGGTTAAGTGCTCAGCTGCTAACCAAAAGGTGGGTGGTTCAAACCCACCAGTGGCTCCGTGACGGAAAAGTGTGACAGTCTGCTTCCTCAAACATTTACAGCCTTGGAAACCCTATGGGGGCAGTTCTATCCTGTCTCATAGTCACTATGAATCAAAATGGACTCATGGCAATGGGTTTGGTGTTCTTGGTTGTTAGTCTATTGTGTAGGGAGATCTTTTCTTTGATCCTTTATATAAAATTACTTTCTTTTGTACCACTGAAACTTGTCAGATATCTGGTGATATGTCTACACTTGCTTATCTGTAACAAGAGAAGTCTCTCTTTTTTAAGTATGGGCAGTTGTGGTGATTTCGCCAGACAAAAGGGACAGGCATTCCAAAGGTGGCTGGGAATAAGAGCTACGGTTCAAATGTTGTTTGTCACATAGATCTGCCTCTTCCTGTGTGCCCTGGTGACCTACTGCCCTGCTTCTGGCTCCTCTCTCCTAAGGCTGTGGGTGCAGGGGGGCTCTGGGGCTGTCCTGTCTACCTGCCTGCCATACTGTTTCCTATTTTTATATTTCTTTGTCATGGACACTAGGAAGGAAATTAAGCATGTGGTCTCCCATAGTTGTCATCAAGTCTAACATTTTAAACAGGAAAACATTAGTCATTTACACAGGTCACACAGACACAAGTGGATTCGTGAGCTGCAAACTTTGCTGATCGGCCATGCAATGCTCTAGTTAGAATATGTGCCAAAAGAATAAAAACAAGAAAGCTGTGTACACTAAGTTGCTTATTAGTAACTTCGCTGTTTAAACTTTTTTAAAAATATTGGGATATTCACCTTTCTTTCATTTATGGGCTTCCTGAGCCATCACCATAGCTTTTGCCTCGTGTGTAACAATATGAATTTGCTCTGCCGAATAGAGGTGTTCATTATCTCCTTTACACATGTGCACTCCCCACTGGGCTCCAAAATCCTCAAATGATTCACTCGTTCGTTCTTTCTTTCCGAGAGGAGCATCACCTGAAGCTAACAGCCTCACCTCTGTCTGCTAAGTCTTCCCAGCCTTGCCCTCCAAAAAGCCTTCTAACAGCCTGTTTCCTACCTCCAACTGTCCCTAATTTGGATTCTCACTTCGTCTAGCTAAGTGATAGAACCTGTCAATAAAAAGACCAAATCTATATTGCTTTTTTATACAGTGAAACCTGTGAGAGCTGGAGCTCGACGGGGCTGCCTGGCTTTTTGGGTCTCGCCAGTTTTCCGCCTTTGACAGGGTACAGTCTTACAACTTTTCTCTCGCTTATGTTAGTAGAAAATACTTGAGATTTTCTTTTCTGACAGGTTTCTGTCTTACATGGGTCCCGGCTTTTGAAGGTTTTACTGTATTTTGAAACCATTCATGAAAATAAAACACCAGTTTCACCAAGTTCAATTGGTTTTGTAATCATAATCATCCATCACCGTGCCCAGGGCTGGGAATAATTCAATCTGGGTCTTGCTCTCCGAGGAATTAACCCTGTGCCCGTTTAATTTCAACCCAGTGACAACCTCAACTGCCTCTTCAGAGAGTCCTGCCTTATATTACTGCGTGATGCAAATATTATTGGTGGCTGCACAAATCAGAGAATTGAGTGACCTACTAACTTGTCCCATACGAAGGCCAGGATCGCAAAACCCAGAAGAAGATGACATCTCCAGGGGAAACCTTTTTACAAATGTGATGGAAAGTGAGTGCGAGAAGTGGAAATAACGTGGACTTGGAGTCACCCGTTTTCCTCAGATGTCCTAGCCTTGCTGAGTCTCAGAGTTCTCATCTACGCAGTGGGATAATTGTATCACCAAGGTTAGGTCAGAGAAGAGCCTCAACTAAATAGTCACCCAAATCTTTACCTGCAAATAAGTTATTGGAACCGGACTTTCTACTTTTCACTGCAAAATCAATAAGAAATATAAGATAATAAGTATCTTTCTGGGCACTTTTTGTTAATGTCTACTTTAAGCATTTTACCTCCATTGGTAGTGCAATGGTTAAGAGCTCAGGCTGCTAACCAAAAGGTTGGCAGTTCGAATCTACCAGCTGCTCCTTGAAAATCCTATAGGGCAGTTCTACTCTATCCTATAAGGTCACTGAGATGGAATTGACTCATTGGCAATGGGTTTGTTTTGTTTTTTGGAATACAAGTATCTTCATGGCAATCCTATGAGGTTGATACTAGTATTATTCCTGTGGAAATAAATGAAGACCACACAAATGAGAAGAATCAGAGGCTGTTTATTCCAAACTTGCTATAACGAGGAAGTCAGCTACCATCTCCTGCACTTGGCAGAGGCTCAAAGGCAGGCAGGGGAGTGGGAAATTTTTACAAAGGGAAGGCTTCAGGTATGCTCTGAATGGAGGTTGTTGGCATGGGGGGTTGTAGAAGCAAGGCATCCTACATGATTTATTTGGGGACCATATTTGGTTTTCTCTGGTTAGTCCTGAGTTGGAAGAAAGGACAAAAAAATAGGGAAGCCGACAGTGATTGACCAAGTCCTAAGCATTCTAGGCTGATGGCTGCAGAGGTTGTGGTTTGGCTTCCTAGGCTGTTTGCATGGAAGGATAACCCAGTAAGCAAGGTAAGCATGGGCTTACTTGTACTTACTTACAATCTGTAGTGAACAATTTCGCATGGGTTCCCTCGTACTTACCTTGCTTACTGGGTCATCTGCCCCTGTCAGGGATTGTAAATTTGAAAAGAGGCTGTAGGAAGGTACTGTGGGGTTGGGAAAGAGACAGATGCTGGCCATACCTAGAAGCATAATCTTTGATATGGTGAAAAATATGAACTTGTTCACTACAGACAATCTGGTAAGCAAGGTAAGCATGGTGCTTACCTTGCCTATTGGATAACCTGCCCCTGGCTGATTGCTACAGAGGTTGTGGGTCAGAGTTTATTGTCATACATAGGCTGGCCATTGTCTGTATATCAAACCTCATATCCATATTTCACAGCAGAGGCAACTGAGGCACAGAGAGATTACCTGACTTGCCCAAAGCATTGCAGCCAGTAAGGGCAGAGTTGGGATTTTGACCCAGGCAAGCCAGTAGTCCCAATCACCAGGCTCCAAGTTTTGGGTGGTTAGGCCTGGTCTACATTCCAGGAAGCACCCCCTCCCCCCTTTGCCAATGTGTGGCCTAGAGGTACCTCACTTTTCTCATCTATGAGCTAATTCCAAAAAAAACCCAAACCCATTGCCATCAAGTCGATTCCAATTCATAGCAACCCTACAGGGCAGGGTAGAACTGTTCCATAGGGTTTCCAAGGAGGGGCTGGTGGATTCAAATGGCCAACCTTTTGGTTAGCAGCCAAACGCTTAACTACTGTGGCACCAGGGCCCCGTGAGCTAATAAGTAAAAAAAAAAAAAAGTTAACCCCTGACAGGGTTTTCATGAGAATTCAATAACAATGGTAAAGTACCTAGCACATAATAGATGCTCTGAATATGTGACCTTACTTTTGAGAAAACAAGATGCAATTTGTAAATACAGATTGGTTTTTCAAATCGTATCAAGAATTATTTACATTCCCAAATCTTTTGTGTGTAGTGTGTTTGTTTTTGACAAGGAGACTGGGGAAGTTTATTTGAAATTGAAATTGAAAGAATAAGGTGTTGTGGCTATACATGCCCCTACTAGTTTTAACACAATGTCTAAAAAACTTACCCATCATTTCTTCAAATCCTTTTCATTGAAATTGTCACAGCTTGAAGCCATTTCTGCTCTTTTCCTTACTCTGGAAGCCCCCATCTGTTTTCTATTTACAGAGCCAAATCCACAGATTATGTACAGGTCTGATTAATTAGAAATTGCCATAGTGGGATGCACTCACTTCCCTTTGCTCCCCAAACACAACAGCGAGAATCTCTTTCATCCTCTCAACAACCAGCCCACGTCCCCCAGATTAGAGAATTTGGCCTTCACGGTGGGCTTATTTTAGATCCAAGCAGAAACCAATATCTTTGCTTGACCACATTCCTGGTTCCTGGAGATGCTCTCTGAGCTTCTTTAGGGAATGAATGCCTCAACCAAACTTCCTAGAAGCACTGGTGAGCCAGAGAGTTGAAGGGCAGGTTAGCTTGATATTCCCAAGGAACTAGCACTGAGCTTATTGGGACAGACAGCATAGGGGGATAAAGGTTGGCTGAGACCTAGTGAGTTATTTCCAGCAGAGACCTACTTCTGGCTCTGCATACACTCACTGTGTAACCCTTGAGTGGGTCACAACCTTAGAGTTTCTGTTTCCTCATAAAGAACAGCATCTACCTTCCAGGGTTGCTATGAAGTTTACATAGAATAAAAGGTATGAAGTGCCTTGATAAACTCCACCTGCCTCAAGAACGCTGTTTTAGCTTCTTAGTGCTACTGTAGTAGAAATACCACAAGTGGGTAGCTTTAACGAACAGAAATTAATTTTTTCCAAGTTTGGGAGTTTAGATGCCCAAATTCAGGGCACCGGCTGTAGGAGAAGGCTCTCTCTGTCTGCTCTGGAGAAAAACCCTTGCCTCAGTTTCTACTATGGCTTTGTTTTTGACATTTTTTGGAGATTTCCAGGTGGACTCTATCTTTCCTCCATTCATGCTTGCTTGTCTCTGTGCCTAATCTGCTCTTTTTATATCTCAAAAGTAAGTAGGTTTAAGACACACCCTACACTGATATGGCCTCATTAGCACAGGGAAAACCTTATTTCCAAGTGAGATTACATCCTCAGGTATAGGGGTAAAGATTTCAGCACATATTTTGGGGGGACATAATTCAACCCATGATGAACGACATGCTATTTTTCCAACAATCATCTTACCAAATAATAAGTAGATTCCACAATAGTAATTCACCAGTATAGACTCGAGGGCACTGGCTTTTAGACCACAACCAGAGGCATAGGTTTAGCCAGCCAGATTTAATGCCAAAAGACCATAAGATTTTATAGAAAAGGAGATCTAAGCTCTCTAACCCAGGTCTTTTAATGCTCAACTTCTTTCCACCACACCTTAGTATCCCTATAAATAACCTAGACAAGCTAGATGTGGTTGGGGAAGGGAGGCAGGTAAGATGAGCTGACATCAAGTGAGTTTTTGCCTTACTTATGTGCCTGACACTGAACAATGTGTTAACACTTGATGCCACAACCTAAGGGTTTAAATCTTGCATGTTACAGACGAGAAAACTGGGGTTTGTAGAGGTGAGTGACTTGCCCAAGGCTATGCAGCTGATAAGTTTCAACCTGAATACACAACTAATTCTTCAAGTCCATGTGCTTCCTGCTATGACACACTGACTGAGAGGGACCTGCCCCAGCATCAGAAAGATAAGAGCAACTTTTTAAAAGTCTTCTGTGATCCTGGGCCCTTCTGTATCTTTTCTCCAATCTGTCATGGGGAAGCAGCCTACGAGAACAGTAAAGAAAAAACCCTACAAGAACGATGGCTTTAACCCTGCTTTATAGGGGCAATCACTGCAGCCAAGAGAGAATAATTGACTTTCCAAGTATCACACAACAATTAAATGGGAGGGACAACTCAGGAAGCCAGGTCGGTTTGCTTCCAAAGTAACTACTCCTTTTAAGTATATCAGTGAAATCAGAAAGTCTGGAAGCAATACTTTCTGCTCAAAGCCAAAGAATGTCCTTTGAAAACATTTTTCAAAGTTTGAACTCCTGGCTAAAGCAGCTTCATATCATGACGAGTAGGGCTGGCAGGGGAAAGGGGCTCCATAAGAAATCTCTTGTCTAGAAGTTCTCATTTAGCCTTTAGTTACACTAAAAAAAAAAAAAAAAATTTCACTACCTTGTGCCATTTCTGCTTTGTCACCGTCTCTTGCTGTTAGCTTTTCACATGTCATTGTCCTGTTGAGCCTGTGAGCTCTTGCACCCAGGAATGTTTTCTTTTACTTCTTTGTGACCCCTACATACATGGCAAAAATGTCTGGCACATAAAAAGTTCTTGGTACGGAAATTCAGATGGTGATGCAGAGGAGGGGCACAGCTGGAGCAAGGCAGTAGGCTGTCTCCAAGAGAGCTCACAAGGGGCATATAGCAGGCTGAGGGATTTAGGCTCAGTAGGCTCAGAAATCTGGCTCAGTCAACACACACAGTGAGCATGGCTTCACTTCTCAGAAGCTGAGTCACGTTAACTATACTCATGAGGCTAAAGTATTGATCCAAAGATGTCAATTTATTGAATTAAATGAGAACTCACAGGTACAGGAATACTTGATGCTTCACTGACTAAGGCTTTCTGTCCCCTGGGTAGAATCAATGTTTACTGGAACTGCCCCTTCTATACCTTTGTGCCAATTCATTCTCATTCTAATGGACTTAGTCTTCCCGTTAACTTATGAATACATTCTACCAAACTATTTTCAAGCCTTGATGACCAGGGCACCATCTTTTTCTTTATAACTTTAAAGTAACTTAATATCTTGCCTGAATCAATTAGGTTTTGGTGTTACAGTTTAAATCTAAAAGTCATGTTCCTTTCATTTATAAGTCATTGGGGGGAATCAAAAACTGGGAAGATGTCAACCAAGAACCTAACCTTCTACCTGAAGAAAAAAGAAGAGAAAAAGAAAAGCAAGCAGAAAGAAGAAAATAGGATATATTAGAGCAGAAATTAATGAAATAGAGAATAGAAAAGCAACAGAGAAAAATCAGTGAAACCAAAAGTTGGTTCTTTGAAAAGATTAAAAAAAAAAAAAAAAAGACAATTATATAAACTGACGAAAAAAAAAAAGTGAGAGAGAGAGAGAAGACAAACTACTAAAATCAGAAGGGAAAGCAAGGACATTACTACCTCAAAGAAATAGAAAGGATGATAAGAGAATACTATGAGGAATTACACACCAATGGATTATATAATATAGATGAAAATAATGAATTCCTAGAAACACACAAACTACCAAAAACAATGCAAGAAGAAGTGGATGACCCTTGCGAACATTGTGCTAAGTGAAAGAATCCAGGCACAAAAGGGCACCGATTGTATGATTCCATTTATATGAAATGTCCAGACCAGGAAAATTCTAGAGACAGCAAGTAAAGTAGAGGTTGCCACAGGCTGAGGGGAAAGGTAGCAGGGGGAATGCACAGTGAGCACTTAATTGATTGGAGGTTCCTTTCTAGGGTGATGAAAGCATCCTGGTATTAGATCATGGTGATGACTGCACTACACTGTAAATGTACTAAAATCTACTGAATTGTACACTTTAAAATGTTTAAAAAGGTGAATTTTATGTTATGTGAACTTTATCTCAATTTTTATAAATTCCAAAATGGTGAGAACCATGACAGCTGAAGACAAGAAATCCCAGAATCAGGAGATACACCTGCAGTGACCTTGACCGAAGAATCTCCAGGATGGGAGTGGGGGGAGATCTCAGATGACCACATATGTGGGAGGTACAGCAGTCAGCTCAGAGGGCTCTAGGAATGTGCCTGTGAGCCGTGACATTCATAGTATTCCTGACATATTTGAAAATACTGAAAGGACACTTAGAGAATTGGAAGAGAGGCAAAGCAAATACAAACAAAACTAAATAAATGAAAAAACAGGACAGCAATTAATTCCATGAAAAACAAATAGTTGTGCCTCTTCTAGGTGGCTCAACTGAGAATAGTGTTTATATAGTTATAATGTCAACATTAAATATTGAATTAACCAAATTTTTGATTTTGGCGTAACTGGAGTTGGAGGTGAAGAGAAATAGAGAAATGTGGTAAGTGTGTGTGTATGTGAGGTGATGACGTGGAAGGAACAATTAAAAAGAGCAAAATCCTTGTCTTTCATATTAGGAAGTTATTTTATGACATCTAATACTGAATAAGAAGCCCTGGTGACAGAGTGGTTAAGAGCTCAGGCTGCTAAGCAAAAGGTGGGCAGTTTGAATCTACCAGCTGCTCCTTGGAAACCCTGTGGGGCAGTTCTACTCTGTCATATAGGGTCGCTATGAGTAGGAATTGACAGCAATGGGTTTTTTTTTTTTAATGCTGAATAAAAAAGACCTGGTGGAGCAATGGTCAAGCTCTCAGCTGCTAACCAAAAGGTAAGTGGCTCGAACCCACTAGCTACTCCGTGGGAGAAAAGACCTGGTAAAGTTTTCCCTTAAAGATTACAGGCTAGGTAACCCTATAGGGCAGTTCTGCTCTGTCCTGTAGGGTTGCTATGGGTTGGAATCAACTCCATAATACACAATACTGAGAAACTGAGAAATAGCTCCAGAAGTATGCTATTCAATGATATACAGGTAGAAAATAAATAAATAATGGTTGCTACAAGCCTCTTTCAAGTTGCATGAAGCCAAGTTTGAAATGCTTAAACAGTGTTACCCCGGATCTCTGCTCCTAAGGCGGGTGCTTGATAATGGCCTCTTAGAAATAGAAACTTGATGTTTTGCAGGAGAAACAGTGGATGGTTTTGTTTTGAATAATCTTGGTAAAAACGATATGACTCTATAAAAAATATGCATATATTCTTTTAATAAAAATAAAAAGCTAAATAATAAAAATTGTGATATTTGGACCTGGAGAAGATCAATGACAATATCCTGGTTTTTCCTGGTAGTTTATTGTTCTGTATGAACTCCATGATTGATCAAAGAAAACATTTTTTTCTGCATGTGATTATGTAAGTATGAATGTGTTTGTGTACATGCGTGCATGTGTGTGTTCACAGACATGCTAAGATGTGCTTGTTCACTTACAGTGTGCTGAAATGAAGGGACACATGTTCATATACATTAATGTAGTCAGGCTTGTAAGCAGCAAGAGAATAAATAATGTATTGTTTATAAGGGAATGTAAGAGACATCCAAAAATAATGAAATTAATTTAAAAAAACCATAAACAAAAATTGGCTTAAAAAAATCTAACTAAACAGTTCTTTAGGACGTATGCTCACTGCCTAGATGAAATAATTGACAATATGGAAATGTCTCTTTTTTGCTTTGCATTCATTCATTGTCTATAAATAGAGAAATCTGATAATTACCACTGTTAAAAAGAATCTGTTATTCACCAGGAGACCTATACACAATTAACGAGTTCTTGACAATTTCTGAAACAAATCAATGAAAGAAGTGCTGAAGGAAATAAATATTTAAATGCCATCTGATATTTTTAAAAAGAAGATTTGTATTCAAAATATATAAATTCAGCCGATTAAAATTTAACAGTTATTTTATAAAGGTTTGTGTGGTAGCATAGCGTTGGAGACTGTTGCACAGACTCCCAGGGGGCAGGAATAAAAACAAGCTTTGTCAAGATGGAATTCTGGAACGGAAAGTGGGTATCTGGTTTGAGCCCTGGAATCTTTATTCTCACTGTCTTCTAGGAAAGACCCAGCCCCAAGTCTTCCTATCAATCCCAGAGGTGTGCTTGAGCTGAGATGGATAGCGATGACCAAAGGACCAGTTGAGACAATCTGAACCCACGCATTAGTGAAAACCTCATATGGCTGACACACCTCTATACCACAAACTACAAGGATGTAATGAACTCTGATGGGAACCTGTGTGTCCTTCTCTCTAGGCCTGGTCATCTTCTGATTGCTCCTGACCCAGAAAGGAGATAGCCAGTTGTGCTCCCCTGTCTTAAAACCTTATTAAGGAGTTTTAGTATTTGGTTGTGTTTCCTACAAATACTGTTTTTACATTCTGAGTCTTTATTACTGATTTCTAGGATGGTCATTGCTTGCCTCCAATGCTCTTGACCAGTGTTGGCTGAAGGTATAAGTCTGTGATTTTCTGCTGTGGCTGTTCCAGCTAGTGCCCTCCAAACTGATGTCTGTGTGCTGAGCATACTACAGCAAGTTGAAGGTTGTTTAAATCCCTTTTGGAGGAAAAAATCATGCCTTGCTTGAAGCTGGAGCTGAAATATACCTTGTTTTACAGGGAGACCTGATGGCTCAGTGATTAAGAGCTCAGCTGCCAACCAAAAGGTCAGCAGTTTGAATCTACCAGCTACTCCTTGGAAACCCTTTGGGGCAGTTCTACCCTGTCCTATACGGTCACTGTGAGTCGGAATCAATTCAATGGCAACGGGTTTTACAGAAACACACGCACCAAGATAGTAGCCATGCAGCACCATTAAACAGCAAGCACTGTAAGAGCAAAGATGTGGGGTGACACTGTCAATCATTTGAAACTTGGTTTCATCCAACTTGTTGAGGCAGCTTGAAGGGGTAGTTTGCCCTGTCCTATGTTCCTCTATCCAGTCCATAATACACTAATAAAAGGTATGCACTTAACAGGTGAATGTCTAATGCCAGCAGCTGGCAACTTCTCCATGCTCAGGCATGCATCAGCATTTGTTTATCCTGTTCTCTCCCTGCCTTTTGGTGACAAGCCCCTTTTACAGTTGAAGAACCTATTCTATGAAATTTGGGAGGGTCTGATTCCCCCTTCTCCCTACTCTCATTAAGAAGGAGAAAATAGGCCTCAACCCACCTGGAGCAAAGGAGAATGAAAAACACCAAAGACACAAGGTAATTATGAGCCCAAGAGATGGAAAGGGCCACATAAACCAGAGACTACATCAGCCTGAGACCAGAAGAACTAGATGGTGCCTAGCTACAATCAGTGACTGGCCTGACAGGGAACACAACAGAGAAGCCCTGAGGGAGCAGGAGAGCAGTGGAATGCAGACCTCAAATTCTCATAAAAAGACCACACTTAATTGTCGGCTGAGACTGGAAGGACCGCTGTGGTCATAGTCCCTAGACCTTCCATTTGCCCAGGGCAGGAACCATTCCCAAAGCCAACTCCTCAGACAGGGATTGGACTGGACAATGGGATAGAAAATGATACTGGTGAAGAATGAGCTTCTTGGATCAAGTAGACACATGAGACTATGTTGGTATCTCCTATCTGGAGGGGAGATGAGAGGGCAGAGGGGGTCAGAAGCTGGTGGAATGGACAAGAAAATAGAGTGCAGGGAAGGAGTGTGCTTTCAGGGGGAGAGCAACTAGGAGTATATAGCAAGGTGTATGTAAATTTTCATATGACAGATTGACTTGATTTGTAAACTTTCACTTAGTGCACAATAAAAATAAAAAGAGAAAACATGCCCATTTGGCATTTAGGTACTAGGAAGAGGACAAAAGTCAGTGTGGTAGAGGTTACCATTCTTAGGACTTTACCCAAGTAAGGAGTTAAAGAAATAGCCTCTCATTTGCCTCTAGTACCTTGGCCATAGCACATCTGAAATTCTGATGTGACTTTGTTTTTGTTTTAAGAATTAATCTGTAATCTGGAAGATATGGGATAGAGTAGTAACTAAATGTAGAGTTTGGTTGTCCAGCCTATATAATTTGAGGAAACTCCCATTCGAAGGACGAGAAGAGATGTTGAAAGATCATTTCATCTGTCATTCTCCTTATAGTATTGATCACTTTCTCCATTCTAATGAGTTAAGAAGCTCTCTATTTTGAAATGCAGCAAACAAGGAAATTCTGTAATCTACCTTGGTTATATGTTTAGATGATTAACGCTAGGAAGCTCTTTATGTCAAACATACACATCTCGATCTATTTTCTCTTGTTTTCATTTTAAGAAAAAATGGAAACAGACACATTCTTCTTCATCTGAATGATAGCTCTTCATGTGTGAAGACCAAAATTAAGCTTTCAGTTTTTGTTTCCTGAGTCTTTCTCTTGAAGTCTTATTTCCTAAAGTAGTTGTGTGACCTTGAAAAAGTTATACAACCTCAACCTCTCTAAATTTCAATTTCCTCATTTAAAAAATTTAGATCGTGCTAGTATTTATCCCATAGAGTTGTTAAGAAGATTAAGTTCAGAGATATTGTGTATGAAAGTGCATAGAATAGTGCTGGATGACTGTGCTAGGATAAATTGACAATAGCTTTATGATCGGTAGTAGAACTTTGGCATTAGAAAGGCCCTTGATTCTTTTATATAGAACTCCTGTGTTTTCAAAATGCTTTCAAATTCATTGCCTCATTCAGTAACAGGTATGCCAGGCAGATAACCTTAGCAGTCATACTAACTTCCCACTTGATATGAGTAAGTATTTCAGTTGGATTTTGCTTCAGGATATCTTTCACTCCAAACAAAGCTTGTATGTTATAAATCACGGCTGTCTTTTTCAGCCTGAGGTGACTTTGTTTTAATGCCTCTTTATGATTTCTTGTGTAGTTTAGGCTGCCCTAGGTGTTATCAAATTTGTGTGATCATAAATCTCACCTGAGGAGCTTAACGGTGAAGAAGATTGACAAAATGAATCCAAATATTCTGGAACAGAATCTTAGGAAATGAGTATTTTTAAGAAACTACCCAAGTGGTTCTTAGGATGAGCCAAGTTTGGAATTCACTGGCCTGCATAAAATTAAAAAAAAAAAAAAAAAGGTGTCTAGTAGTTAAACAGTTAAATCTCTGATTGCTGCAGAAAAGCAGACTTCTGACAAGGTCACTGGTGGTTTCACAGCATCCACCTGTTTGCCTGCTGAAGGGCCTGCTATCAGTTAGGGCAAAAGGCCGCAGAATAAATGCCCCTTCCCTCCCCTATGCTGTCCCTGGGCGGTACCAACAGTTGAGGCACTCGACAGCTAGCGGAAGGGTTGGGGATTCGAATCTACTCGGAGGCCTCTCAGAAGAAAGCTCTGATGACCTACTTGTGAATAATCAGTCATTAAAAACAGTTTGGAGCACAGTTCTCCTCTGACACACGCAGGGTCACCCTGAGTCGGAGTCAACGCCACAGCAACTGATCCCACCCTACAGAGCAGGCTAAATCCAGGACAAACACTGATATTACTGAATAGAGAGTGCTTTGCCTGGAGAGAAGAGAGGCCACATCCATACAAAAGAACCTGCCTTCGGACACAGGTATAAATGGCCAGTGTTTTTCAGACTGCACTGGAGCGAAGTAAAATCTCTTCATCATTGATAATGTGCGTAATTGAAGTGAACACGAATGACTGAAGACCAGATGAGTTCTGGAATGACATCATGGGTAACATACATGAAGAAAACAAGAGGTCATTAAAGAGATAAGTAAGAAAAGACCAAAATGACGTCAGAAGAAACTCTGAAACTTGCTCTTGAATATAGAATAGCTAAATAAAAGGAAGATATAACAACAACAACAAAAAAGTTGAACAGAAAATTTCAAAGGGTAGCCAAAGTAAAGTATTATAATAAAATGTGCAAAGACCTTGAGTTAGAAAACCAAAAGGGAGGAATGCACTTGGCATATCTCAAGCTGAAAGAACTGAAGAAAAATATGCAAGCCCAAGTTGCAATATTGAAGGATTCTATGAGCAAAATATTGAATGATGCAGGAAGCATCAAAAGAAGATGGAAGGAAACACAGAGTCACTGTTCCAAGAAGAATTGGTTGGTATTCACCCATCTCGGGAGGTAGCATATAATCAAGAACCAATGGTACTGAAGGAAGAGGTCCAAGCTGCACTGAAGGCATAGGCAAAAAACAAGACTCCAGGAACTTATAGAATATTGATTGAGATGTTTCAACAAACAGATGCAGAGCTGGAAGTGCTTACTCGTCTACAGGAAGAAATTTGGAAGACAGCTACCTGGCCAACAGACTGGAAGAGATCCATATTTATGCCCATTTCCAAGAAAGGTGATCCAACAGAAAGTGGAAATTACTAAACAATATCATTAATATCACACACAAGTAAAATTTTGCTCAAGATATCTCAAAAATGGTCGTAGCAGTACATCGACAGGGAACTGCCAGAAATTCAAGCTGGATTCAGAAAAGGATGTGGAACCAGGGATATCATTGCTGATTGCAGGTGGATCTTGACTGAAAGCAGAGAATATCAGAAATATGTTTACCTGTGTTTTATTGACTATACAAAGGCATTCGACTGTGTGGATCATAACAAATTATGGATAATACTGTGAAGAATGGGAATCCCCGAACACTTAATTGGGCTCATAAGGAACCTGTAGATAGACCAAGAGGCAGTCGTTCAAACAGACCAAGGGAATACTGTGTGGTTTAAAGTCAGGAAAGGTGTGCGTGAGGGCTGTATCCTTTCACCATATTTATTCGATCTGTCTACTGAGCAAGTAAGCCAAGAAGCTGGACTACATAAAGAAAAATGGGGCATTAGGATTGGAGGAAGACTCATTAATAACATGCAATATGCAGATGACACAACCTTGCTTGCTGTAAGTGAAGAGGACTTGAAGCACTTAGTAAGGAAGATCAAAGACTACAGCCTTCAGTATGGATTACATCTCAACATAAACAAAAATGCTAACAACTGGATCAATGAGCAACATCATGATAAATGGAGAAAAGATTGAAGTTGTCAAGGATTTCATTTTTCTTGGATCCACAATGAACACCCATGAAAGCAGCAGTCAAGAAATCAAAGGACATATTTCACTGGGCAAATCTGCTGCAAAAGACCTCTTTAGAGCATTAAAAAGCAAAGATGTTACCTTGAATACTAAGGTGAGCCTGACCCAAGCCATGATATTTTCAATCACCTCATATGCATGCAAAAGATGGACAATGAATAAGGAAAACTGAAGAAGAATTAGTGCCTCTGAATTATAGTGTGTGTGAAGAATATTGAATATACCACAAACTGCCAAAAGAATGAACAAATCTGTCTTGGAAGAAGTACAACCAGAATGCTTGTTAGAAGCAGAGATGGTAAGACTTTGTCTCAGGTACTTTGGACATGTTATCAAGGAGATCAGTCCCTGAAGAAGGACATCATGCTTGATAAAGTAGGTCAGCGAAAAAGACGAAGATCCTTAATGAGATGGGATGACACAGTGGCTGCAACAATGGAATTATGCATAACAAAGATTATGAGGATGGCTCAGGACTGGGCAGTGTTTTGTTTTGTTACACATGGGGTCACTATGAGTGGGAACCAACTCCATGGCACGTAACAACACAACAACAACGTAATTAAAGTTAATGGTGAACTAGTTCATGAACTGAGGATGAGGGGCCCTATCTCTAAACAGAGTCATCTCAAGGTAGATGGGCCTGGAGTAAGAATAAACAGAACCTACCATACACCAAAAAGGATCAGCAGATCTTACACTATCCAGAAAGAAGAGGAAACCAGACCAGATCAGAATGGAGAAAACTTTCTTTGCCACGTGGGATAACCAGCCTCCAAGATGGCTCCCAATGATCCCTTCCTCCTGGTATTAACACACTGGTGTAGTTTCCTCCCACATCATATCAGGGTTGTCTGTGTTACCAGTAGCATATGGCATAAGTGATGCCGTGTCACTTCCAGGATGAAGTTATAAAAGACTGCAGCTTCTGTCGTGGCACTCTCATTTGCCAGTGTCCTCTCTCTTGGATCGCTTACTCAAGAGGAAGCCATTTTCTGAGCAGTCCTTTGGTGAGAGTCACCCGATGAGGTACTGAAGCTTCCTGACAAGAGCCACATTAGTGAGTCTGGAAGTGATCCTTCAACTTCAATTTGTCAGAGGCTACAGCCCAGACCGAGGGCTTATCTGTAACCCCGGGTGAGACCTTGAACATGAAGAATTCATCTAGGCTTTTTTTACTCCTAGATTCTGACCTTCTGAAACCCTCAGAGATAATAAATGCTTCCTGTTTTTGGAGAGCTCAGGCTGCTAACCAAAAGGTTGAAAGTTCGAATCCACTAGCTGCTCCTTGGAAACCCTATGGGGCAGTTCTACTCTGTTCTATAGATTCACTATAAGTCAGAATCAACTTGAAGCAATGTTTTTTTGGGGGGGCGGGGGGGGAATACAAAGCAATAGATAACTAATACAGCACACCTGCGCCACAGTGAGAAAGTCTATACATTTATGATCAGAAAGTTCTACTTATTTTTTGTTGTTGTTAGGTGCCATTGCATCGGTTCTGACTCACAGCAACCCTATATACAACAGAAGGAAACACTGCCCAGTCCTGTGCCATCCTCACAAGTATTGCTATGTTTGACCCCATGTTGCAGGCACTCTGTCAATCCATCTCATTGAGGGTCTTCCTTTTTTCATGACACCTCTACTTTACCAAGCATGATGTCCTTCTCCAGGCACTTGTGCACCCTGATAACATGTTCAAAGTATCTGAGACAAAGTCTCTCCATCCTAGCTTCCAAGAAGGACTCTGACTTCAGACAGACTTGTTCATTCTTCTGGTAATCCATGGTATATTCAACATTCTTTGCCAACACCATAATTCAATTCTTTTTCCATCTTCTTTATTCATTGTCCAGGTTTTGCATGCATATGGGGTGATTGAAAATATGGTTTGGGTCAGCGGCACCTTAGTCCTCACAGTGACATCTTTGCTTTTCAACACTTGAAAGACATCTTTTGCAGCAGATTTGCCCAATGCAATATGTCCTTTGATATCTTGACTGTTGCTTTCATGGGTGTTGATTGTGGATCCAAGAAAAATGAAACCCTTGACAATGTCAATCTTTTCTTTGTTTATCATGAAGTGGCTTATTGGTCCAGTTGTAAGCATTTTTGTTTTCTTTATGATGAGGTGTAGTCCATACTGAAGGGCTGTAGTCTTTTATCTTTATCAGTAAGTGCTTCAAGTCCTCTTCACTTTCCACAAGCAAAGTTGCACCACCTGCATATCACAGGGTGTTAATGAGCCTTCTTCCAATCCTGATGCAGCATTGTTCTTCATACAGTCCAGTTTCTTGGATTACATGGCCAGAATAGAGATTGGATAAGTTTGGTGAAAGGATACAACCCTGACACACAAACTTCCTGACTTTAAACCACACAGTATCCCTTGTTCTGTTTGAATGATTACCTCTTTGTCTATATTCAGGTTCTGCACGAGCACAATTAAGTGTTCTGGAATTCCCATTCTTCGAAATGTTATCCATAATTTGTTATAATCTACACAGTCAACAAAACACAGGTAAATATATTTCTGGTATTCTCCAAAGACCCATTTGACTTCAGCAATGATATCCCTGGTTCCAAGCCCTCTTTTGAATCCAACTTGAATTTCTGGCAGTTCCCTGTCTGTGTACTGCTGCAGCGCTTTTGAGTGATCTTCAGCAAAATTTTACTGGTGTGTGATATTAATGATATTGTTTGATCATTTCCACATTCTGTTAGAATAGGCACAAATATGAATCTCTTCCAGTCAGTTGGCCAAGCAGCTACCTTCCAAATTTCTTGGCATACACAAGTGAGCCTTCCAGCACTGCATCTGTTTGTTGAAACATCTCACTTGGTATTCCATCAATTCCTGGAACCTTGTTTTTCACCAATGCCTTCAGTGCAACTTCTGACAGTACCATCGGTTCTTGATCATATGCTACCTCCTGAGATCACTGAGCATTGACCAATTCTCTTTTTGATATAGTGACTCTGTATTCCTTCCATCTTCTTTTGATACTTCCTGCATCATTCAGTATTTTGCCATAGAATCCTTCAATGTTGCAACTCGAGACTTGAATTCTTTTTTCAGTTTTTTCAGCTTGAGAAATGGCAAGCATGTTCTTCCCTTTTGGTTTAACTCCAGGTCTTTGTACTTTTCATTATAGTACTTTACTTTGTCTTCTTGAGCCACCCTTTGAGACCTTCTGTTCAGCTCTTTTACATTATAATTTCTTCCATTCGCTTTATCTACTTGACATTCAAGAACAAGTTTTAGAGTCTCTTCTGACATCCATTTTGTTCTTTTCTTTCCTCTTTTTAATGACCTTTTGCTTTCTTTGTGTATGATATCCTTGATGTCATCCCACAACTCCTTTGGTCATTAGTGTTCAATGTGTCAAATCTATTCTCGAGAAGGTTTCCAAATTCAGGTGATCTATACTCGAGGTCATATTTTGGCTCTCTCAGACTTGTATTAATTTTCTTCAGCTTCAACTTGAACTTGCATATAAGCAACTGATGGTCTGTTTCGCAGTTGGTTACTGGCCTTGTTCTGACTGATAATGAACTTTCCATCGTTTCTTTCCACAGATGTGATTGATTTGATTCCTGTGTTTCCCATCTGGTGAGCATAGCAGCATTTAAATTGTTGAAAAACAGTATTTGCAGTGAATAAGTCATTGGTCTTGCAAAATTCTACTATGCGATCTCTGACGGCATTTTTATCACCAAGGCCATATTTTCCAACTGCAGATCCTTCTTCTTTGTTTCCAACTTTCAGATTCCAATCACCAGTAATTATTAATGCATGTTGATTGCATGTTTGATCAATTTCAGAATGGAGAAGTTGGTAAAAATCTTCAGTTTCTTCATCTTTGGCCTTAGTGGTTGATACGTAAATTCAAATAATGGTCACACTAACTGGTCTTCCTTGTAGGCGTTTGAATATTATCCTACCTCTGACAGTGTTGTACTTCAGGATAGATCATGAAATGTTCTTTTTGAAGATGAATGCAATGCCATTCCTATTCAATTTGTAATTTCCAGCATAGTAGACCGTATGTTTGTCTGATTCAAAATGCCCTAGGCATTAGTGGGCCATTCGAAATGGCTCACTAATGCCTAGGCCCTCCATCTTTATGTATTCCATTTCATTTTTGATGACTTCTAATTTTCCTAGATGCATACTTTGTACATTCCTTGTTCCGATTATTAATGGGTGTTTGCAGCTGTTTCTTCTCATTTTGAGTAATGCCACATATACAAATAAAGGTTCCAAAAGCTTTACTTCTTAAGGTCAACTGTATTTTGATCTCTTAGTCATATTTTGAGCATCGTCCAACCCAAGGGTCTCATCTTCTGGCACTATATCAGACAATGTTCCACAGTGATCCACAAGGTTTTCACTAGCCAGTTTTCTCAGAAGTATCTTCCTTAGTCTGGAAGCTCCGCTGGAACCTGTCCACCATGGGTGATCCTCCTGATATTTGAAATAGCAGTGGCATATCTTCTGGCATCACAGCAACATGCAAGCTGCCACAGTATGACAAACTGACGGATGTGTGGTGCAGTCAGAATTTACTGGATGGCTATATATATACACACACACACACGTGTGTGTATGAGCCCTGGTGGTGCAGTGGTTAAGCATTTGGCTGCCAAAAAAAAAGGTCACCAGTTTGAATCCACCAGCCACTTCTTGGAAACCCTATGAGGCAGTTCTACTCTGTCCTATAAGGTCACTATGAATTTGGAATTGATTTGACAGCAGCAGGTTTTTTTTCTAATATATATATAGATGTTTTTACATGAATAAGACAAAGAGATTAGCTTAGAATTACTGACCAGTATCATTCTGGAATAAAAATGACACACAGGACTTTAAGTTGGCTAAAGCATGAATATATTCCAAGTTCTAAAGAAAAAAAGAATTTCTAGTCATAAACGTGTAGACTTTCTCACTGTGGAGCTGGTGTGCTGTGATTAGTTATCCATTGCTTTGTATCAAATCACCTCAAAACTTGTATGTACAAATCACATGTGTGTGTATATATATATACACCCACACATACATATACATTCTTAGCTTCTTACCTACCTCCCAAATTTTAAGAGAATCATGTGTTTTTGAGCCCAGTTCAAGTATATTTCATCACATATTCTCTAGCCAGTCCCTTGTCCAGCCTCTGTGGAAGTGATCTGATCCCATGGCCATCAATCTGGCATGGATCCATGTCTTTTTGATTATGCCTCCAATCCGCTTTCTGCTGCTAATTCCTCTGGTCACCCCATTTTGTGAGTCCTGCCATGCTTCTTAATGAAGTGTGTTCTGAAGCTCTAACAGAGCTGCCTATCACAGGAGACACAGCTGCTGTGCTCTGGGAGGGCGGAGACCCTCTGGAGCCCTTGCTATCTGTTCTGAGCACCAATGAATCTTTCATTCTTTGACAATCTGGTCGTGCAACTCCACTTGATCATTATGTTTAGCAGCAACTAATTTGGAGGAAGGGTATGTTTTGCATTCTGCAGTGTGATGCAGCATCAGAACCAAACATCACTGTTCATTTGATGCAAATACTGGGTGAACTGGGGAAGGCATTGGGACCCCTGGAGAGAAGCCGGCCTGCGTATTATCCTTCTATTTCATATGACAGTTGCAGTGCCATTGAAAATCTGGCTAATGTCTCTTTCTTACACCCTAGACCCCCTGCAACGTAAATTATAATGATGCTCAAAGTGTCATCAGATTGGTAATTGAAAGAACATTTGGCATCTTAAGAAGGGTTCAGCTGAGGAGATAATTCTATCAGAATATTGTAGAGCTGCTCTTCCCAGAAAATCCCTTCCTTCTGCCTGGACAGGTTACAACTGTCTCGATAGAGTCATGAAGTGTGGTTTATATTTAGATGAAGGGACAGAGATTAATGAGTCAGAACTAACTATTACCACAAATGAGGATGTATCCTTGGAAAAGGAATTAAAAGTACAACCAGGAGCCATAGTTGAAAAGCAACCCTGAATTAGGAGCCATTAAAGGCTAGCAGAGAGAGGCATGCAGATTTTTGCTCGGTGCTGGGAAACTACATGCTATGATTTGTTCCTTTGTTCTTATTTCCATTCAAAACATCTATCATACATCATGTACCTGATGGAAGCATGGCAGAGGTGAAATTGGGTGATAGACATTTCAATACCAAAACACAATCTCATGACCTTGGGTTAGTAAGAAGTTTCTCAAATAAAATTAAAAACAAACAAATAAACAAACACTAATCATAAAGGAAAACACTGAAAAACTAGACTACATTAAACTTAAGGTCTTTTCATCAAAAAACTATTAAGACAGTGAACAGGCAAACCTCAGAGGGGAAGAAGATATTTGCAGTATTTATATTTAAGATTCAAATCCAGAATATAAAGGAATCCTAAAAATTAATTTAAAAAGGGAAAGCCATCTGGTAGAAATATGAGGAAAAGCATTTGAACAGACTCCTCAAAAAGAAGGCTTTCACAGCTTCATTCACATTGGAATTCCCTGGGCCAGAGAATGAAGTGCTTTGCGGGTTTTTTTTTTTTTTTTTTTCCTAACCCATTCTCCTGGCCTGGAAAAGCAGCAATTAACAATCAGGTGAAAAATCCTTTCCTGATTTCTCTAAACTGGAATAGCAGTACAGAACCAGCACCATCCAGGCATAAGAGATCCACAGTCTTTGGCTTTCACCCCTACCTGGAACCGGGTGGCTCTTTTAATGCAAAGGCAATTCTTTTAGGGATCTGACTGTAATTGTTGTAGCTGAGCAGTGGAAAGGCAAGTTTTGGAGGTCTGATACCGCTCTACCTATTAAACAGAGACATCACAGATCCGCAGCAGGGAACTGAGGGCTGAGGCTCCATCCACACCACCTAACCACCTGCTAAAGGGGTCTGAGGAAAGCGACACCTACCAATTTTTAGAGGTACAAGCATTGGGTGCCTAAGGTACAGCTGCAGAGCCCGCCCACCAGGGCACTCTAGAGAACATAGATGCTCCTTCTTCATGGCACTTGGGGGAAGGCTGTCAGTACCCTGCCCTCCTTGGAGTTTGACCCCCTGCCGCTACTAGAAACCGGTGCATACAACAACCATCACCACTACTCCTCTAAGATAGTAGGGGAGAGCCTATACCACACACTAGGTGACCCACTCTCAGGACACCTGTGCTGATTCTACTCAAGAATAGTGAATGGACTCATAGGCTCATATACTGGGTAACAGCTCAAACAAGCTGGTAACAGGACATAAGGGATTCAAAGGCTCCAACAATTAAGTTAGCACACTCTAAGCCCGTCTGGGTGTATTGAAACAAAACAAGAAGATAAGACTCAGTAAGCAAATATAAAATAAATCATTACAATAACTTAGAGATGGCTCGGAGACAGCAGTCGATATCAAATCACATAAAGAAGCAGACCGTGATTGCTCCTACAAACCCCCAAATCAAAGAATCAAAATCTTTCTGAAATGAAGATACATTCCTGGAATTTCCAGATGTAGAATATAAAAAAACTAATATACGGAATGCTTCAAGACATCAGGGGTGACCTCAGAAATGAAATAAGGCAATCTACAGAAAAAGCCCAGGAACACACCAATAAAGCAGTTGAATAAATCAAAAAGATTATTCAAGAACATAGTGGAAAAATTAATAAGCTGCAAGAATCCATAGAGAGACAGCATTCAGAAATCCAAAAGATTAACAGTAAAATTACAGAATTAGACAACTCAGTAGGAAGTCAGAGGAGCAGAATCAAGGAATTGGAATGCAGAGTGGGGGAGCCGGAGGATAAGGCAATTGACACCAATATAGTTGAAGAAAAATCAGATTAAAAAGTTAAAAAAACTGAAGAAACCCTAAGAATCATGTGGGGCTCTATCAAGAAGAGTAAATTGCATGTGATTGGAGTTCCAGAACAGGGAGGGATAACAGAAAATACAGAGAGAATAGTTGAAGATCTGTTGTTAGAAAACTTCCCTGGGATCATGAAAGATGAAAGAATACCTATCCAAGATGCTCATCGAACCCCATACAAGATAGATCCCAATAGAAAATCACCAAGACATATTATCATCAAACTTGCGAAAACCAAACATAAAGAGAAAATTTTAAAAGCAGCCAGGGATAAAAGAAAAGTCACCTACAAAGGAGAATCAATAAGAATAAGTTCAGACTACTCGGCAGAAACCATGCAGGCAAGAAGGCAATAGGATGACATTTATAGAGCTCTGAAGGAGAAAAACTTCCAGCCAAGAATCAAATATCCAGCAAAACTCTCTCTCAAATATGAAGGTGAAATTAAGACATTTACAGACAAACACACACAAAAAAAAGCTTAGAGAATTTGCAAAAACCAAACTAAAGCTACAAGAATTACTAAAGGAAATTCTTCAGTCAGAAAATCAATAATATCAGATACCAACGCAACACAAGATCACAAAACAGAACATCCTGATATCAACTCAGATAGGGAAATCACAAAATTAAAATAAGATTAATTAAAAAAAAAAATGCTCCAAACAGGGAATCACTGATGTCATTATGTAAAAGATTACAATTATCAAGAAAGAGGGTCTAAATACAGGAGGCATAGATCACCCACACGGAGAGGAAACCCAGGCGATATGGGATGACACAACTTAGGTTTTTACTTAGAAAAATAGGGGTAAATATTAAGGTAACCACAAAGAGGTCTAACAATTCCATACTTCAAAATAAAAACCAAAATAAACAAAACAATTCAGCAAAAATAAATTCAACTATGAAAATGAGGAACACACAATTTACAAAGAAAAACTCAGCACAAAAAAGTAAGTGGAAAAATGAAATTGTCAACAACACACAAAAAAAGGCATCAAAATAACAGCACTAAACTCACACTTATCTATAATTATGCTGAATGTAAATGGTCTAAATGCACCAATAAAGAGACAGAGAGTTGCAGACTGGATAAAAAAAAATGACCCGTCTATATGCTGCCTACAAGAGACACGCCTTCGACTTAGAGACACAAACAAACTAAAACTCAAAGGATGGAAAAAAATATATCAAGCAAACAACAATCAAAAAAGAGCAGGAGTGGCAATATTAATTTCTGACAAAGTAGACTTTAGACTTAAATCCACCAAAAAGGGTAAAGAAGGACACTACATAATGATTAAAGGACAATTTACCAGGAAGATATAACCATATTAAATATTTATTCATCCAATGACAGGGCTCCAAGATACATAAAACAAAGTCTAACAGAATTGAAAAGTGCGATAGACACCTCCACAATTATAGTAGAAGACTTCTACACACCACTTTTGGCGAAGGACAGGACATCCAGTAAGAAGCTCAAAAAGACACAGAAGATCTAATTGCCAAAATCAACCAACTTGATCTCATATACTTATACAGAACATTCCATTCAACAGCTGCAAATTATACTTTCTTTTCCAGTGCACATGGAATATTCTCTGGAATAGACCACATATTAGGTCATAGAGCAAGCCTTAGCAGAATCCAAAACATCGAAATATTACAAAGCATCTTCTCAGACCACAAGGCCATAAAAGTAGAAATCAATAACAGAAAAACCAGGGAAAAGAAATCAAATACTTGGAAACTGAACTTTATCCTACTCAAAAACACTGGGTCATAGAAGACATTAAGGAGGGAATAAAGAAATTCATAGAATGCAATGAGACTGAAAACACTTCCTATCAGAACTTTTGGGACACAGCTAAAGCAGTGCTCAGAGGTCAATTTATATCAATAAATGCACACATACAAAAAGAAGAAAGAGCCAAAATCAAAGAACTGTCCCTACAACTTGAACAAATAGAAAGAGAGCAACAAAAGAAATCGTCAGGCACCAGAAGAAAACAAATAATAAAGATCAGAGCTGAATTAAGTGAACTAGAGAACAGAAAAACAATCGAAAGAGTTAACAAGGCCAAAAGCTGGTTCTTTGAAAAAATCAACAAAATTGATAAACCATTGGCCAGACTGACTAAAGAAATACAGGAAACAACCTGAATAAGAAATGAGATGGGCCATATCACAACAGACCAGACTGAAATTAAAAGAATCATATCAGATTACTATGAAAAATTGTACTCTAACAAATTTGAAAACCTAGAAGAAATGGATGAATCCCTAGAAACACATTACCTACCTAAACTAACACAAACAGAAATAGAACAACTAAATAGACCCATGACAAAAAAAGAGATTGAAAAGGTAATCAAAAAAACTCCCAACAAAAAAAAAAGCCCTGGCCCTGATGGCTTCACTTCAGAGCTCTAACAAACTTTCAGAGAAGATTTAACACCACCACTACTAAAGGTATTTCAAAGCATAGAAAAGGAAGGAATACTCCCTAACTAATTCTATGAAGCGACCATATCCCTGATACCAAAACCAGGAAAAGACACCACAAAAAAGAAAATTACAGACCTATATCTCTCATGAACACAGATGCAAAAATCCTCAACAAAATTCTAGCCAATAGAATTCAACAACATATCAAAAAAATAATCCAACACGACCAAGTGGGATTTATACCAGGTATGTGAGGATGGTTCAATATTAGAAAAACAATTAATGTAATCCACCATATAAATAAAACAAAAGACAAGAACCACATGATTTTATCAACTGATGCAGAAAAGGCATTTGATGAAGTCCAACACGGGTTCGTGATAAAAACTCTCAGCAAAATAGGAATTGAAGGAAAATTCCTCAACATAATAAAGGGCATTTTTACAAAGCCAACAGCCAACATCACCCTAAATGGAGAGAGCCTGAAAGCATTCCCGTTGAGATCGGGAACCAGACAAGGATGCCCTTTATCACCGCTCTTATTCAACATTGTGTTGGAAGTCCTAGCCAGAGCAATTAGGCTAGATAAAGAAATAAAGGGTATCCAGATTGGTAAGGAAGAAATAAAAGTATCTCTGTTTGCAGATGACATGATCTTATACAAGAAAACCCTAAAGAATCCTCAAGAAAACTACTGAAACTAATAGAAGAGTTCAGCAGCATATCAGGATACAAGATAAACACACAAAAATCAGTTGGATTCCTCTACACCAAAAAAAGAACATTGAAGAGGAAATCACCAAATCAACACCATTTACGGTAGCACCCAAGAAGATAAAATACCTAGGAATAAGCTAACCAGAGATGTAAAAGACCTACACAAAGAAACTACAAGGTACTGCTGCAAGAAACTAAAAGGGACCTACATAAGTGGAAAAACATACCTTGCTCATGGATAGGAAGAATTAACATTGTAAAAATGTCTATCCTACCAAAAGCCATCTATATATACAATGCAATTCAGGTCCAAATTCCAATGACATTTTTTAATGAGATGGAGAAACAAATCACCAACTTCATATGGAAGGGAAAGAAGCCCCGGAGAAGTAAAGCATTACTGAAAAAGAAGAACAAAGTGGGAGGCCTCACTCTTCCTGATTTTAGAACCTATATAAAAAAAAAAAAAAAATTTTATTATATCGCCACAGTAGTTAAAACAGCCTGGTACTTGTACGACAACAGACACATAGAGCAATGGAACAGAACTGAGAATCCAGATACAAATCCATCCACATATGAGCAGCTGATATTTGACAAAGTCCTAGTGTCAGTTAATTGGGGAAAAGATAGCCTTTTTAACAAATGGTGCTGGCATAACTGGATATCCATCTGCAAAAAATTGAAAGAGGACCCATACCTCACGCCATGCACAAAAACTAATTCCAAATGGATCAAAGACCTAAACATAAAGTCTAAAACGATAAAGACCATGGAAGAAAAAATAGGGGCAACGTTAGGAGCCCTAATACATGGCATAAACAGAATATAAAACATTAGTAACAATGCTGAAGAGAAACTACATAACTGGGAGCTATTAAAAATCAAACATCTATGCTCATCTAAAGACTTCACCAACAGAGTAAAAAGACCACCTACAGACTGGGAAAAAATTTTCAGCTATGACATCTCCAACCAGTGCCTGATCTCTAAAATCTACATAATTCTGCTAAAACTCAACCACGAAAAGACAAACAACCCAATTAAAAAATGGGCAAAGGATATGAAGAGACACTTCACTAAAGAAGACATTCAGGCAGCTAATAGATACATGAGGAAATGTTCTCGATCATTAGCCATTAGAGAAATGCAAATCAAAACTACAATAAGATTCCATCTCACTCCAACAAGGCTGGCATTAATCCAAAAAACACAAAATAATAAATGTTGGAGAGGCTGTGGAGAGATTGGAACACTTTTACACTGCTGGTGGGAATGTAAAATGGTACGACCACTTTGGAAATTGATTTGGTGCTTCCTTAAAAAGCTAGAAATAGAACTATCATATGATCCAGCAACCCCACTCCTTAGAATATATCCTAGAGAAATAAGAGCCTTTACACGAACAAATATTTGCACAACCATGTTTATTGCAGCACTGTCTACAATAGCAAAAAGCTGGAAGCAACTAAGGTGCCCATCAAAGGATGAATGGATAAATAAATTATGGTATCTTCACACAACGGAATACTACGCATCAATAAAGAACAGTGATGAATCTGTGAAACATTTCATAATGTGGAGGAACCTGGAAGGCATTATGCTGAGTGAAAATAGTCAGTTGCAAAAGGATGAATGCTGTATAAGACCACTATTATAAGATCTTGAGAAATAGTTTAAAGTGAGAAGAACACAGTCTTTTGTGGTTATGAGAGCGGGGAGGAAGGGAGGGTGGGAGAGGGATATTTACTAATTAGATAGTAGATAAGAACTACTCTTTAGGTGAAGGGAAGGACAATACTCAATACAGGGGAGGTCAGCACGACTGGACTAAACCAAAAGCAAAGAAGTTTCCTGAATAAACTGAATGTTTCGAAGGTTAGCGAAGCAGGGGCAGGGGTTTGGGGAACATGGTTTCGGGGGACATCTAAGTCAATTGGCATAATAAAATCTTTTAAGGAAACATTCTGCATCCCACTTTGAAGAGTGGCGTCTGGGGTCTTAAATGCTAGCAAGCGGCCATCTAAGATGCATCAATGAGTCTCAACCAACCTGGATCAAAGGAGAATGAAGAACACTAAGGACACAAGGTAATAAAGAGCCCAAGAGGCAGAAAGGGCTACATGAACCACAGACTGCATTATCCTGAGACCAGAAGAACTAGATGGTGCCCAGCCACAACCGATGACTGCCCTGACAGGGAACACAACAGAGATCCCCTGAGGGAGCGGCAGAGCAGTGGGATGTGGACCCCAAATTCTCAAAAAAGACCAGACTTAACGGTCTGACTGAGACTAGACGGACCCCAGTGGTCATGGCCCCCAGACCTTCTGTTGGACCAGGACAGGGGCCATTCCCAAAGCCAGCTAGTTGGACATGGAATGGACTGGACAATGGGTAGGAGAGGGATGCTGGTGAGGAGTGAGCTACTTGGATCAGGCAGACACTTGAGACTATGTTGGCACCTCCTGCCTGGAGGGGACATGGGAGGGTAGAGAGGCTTAGAAGCTGAAAAAATGGATACTAAAAGAGAGAGTGGAAGGAGGGAGTGGGCTGTCTCACTGGGGTGAGAGTAATTGGGAGTATGTAGCAAGGTGTATATAAGTTTTTATGTGAGAGACTGACTCAATTTGTAAACTTTCACTTAAAGCACAATAAAAATTATATATATATATATATAAAGAGGGCTTTCAAATGGCTAATAAACATGAAAAGGTGCTGAACTGTAAAAGCCATTGTTAGTTGTTGTTAGGTGTCGAGACAATTCTGACTCATAGCAATCCTATGTGCAATACAACAAAACACTGCCTGGTCCTATTGGTCATTAGGAAAATAATTTGAAATTACAATATGATACTGGATTATAACCACCACAATGGCTAAAGTGAAAAAAGACAAATAATACCCTGTGTTGGCAAGGACGCAAAGCAACCATAATGCTCAAACATTACTGGTGAGAGGGTAACTTGGTGCAATCATTTTGGAAAACTATTTGGCTATAGTATCTACTGAAACTGAACATAGGCACACCACAAGCCAGAAATTCCACTCCTGGGTATATAGTCAATAGAAATGCGTGTATATATTCACCCCGAGATATGTGAAAAGAATTCAGAGCCGCACTGTTAGCAATACCAAAAATTGGAAACATCCCAAATATCCATCAACAATAGAGTGGATAAATAAATTGTGATAGATAAATAAATTGTGATAGATATTCACAGCAATGGAAAACCATATACCACTGAGAAAGAATAGACTACAACTATATGTACAAACGGGAGCCCTGGTGGTGGTGCAATGGTTAAGGGCTCGGCTGCTAACCAACCAAAACATTAGCAGTTCAAACCCATGGGGGCAGTTGCAAAACCATGGGAAGCAGCTCAATGGGAGAAAAGACCTGATGATCTGCTCCTGTAAAGATTACAGCCTAGGAAACTGTATAGGATAGTTCTACTCTGTCCTGTAGGGTTGCTATTAGAATCGACTCAACAGCACACAACAACAATATGCAGAAATAAGGTTCAATTTCACAAATACGAAGTTGTGTAAAAGAAGCCAGACACAGAAGATGAACACTGAATGATTTCATTTCAAAAACAGGTAAAAGTAATCTATAGAGTTAGAGGTGAGGATAGGGGTTATACTCGGAGGGTGGATCATGATTGGTGGCGGGCACAGGGTCTTCTGGGTTCTGGTAATGTTCTGGTTCTTGATCTGGTGCTGGTTTCTTACTGGGTGAGAATTCATCAAGGCATACAATTATGATTTGCATACATTTTTAGATGCATTCCATATTTTAAGAAAAATCTTACATTGAAACCCATCCACCGATGAATGGATAGCAAAATTTAGCATACTCACACATAAAAAAGAAGTGAAGTACTGATACATGCTACAACATGGATGAACTTTGAAAATATTATGCTAAGTAAAGGAAGTCGGACACAAAAGGCCATGTATTACGTGATTCTATTATATGAAATATCCAGAATAGGCAAATTCATTGAAAGTAGATTAGTGGTTGCCAGGGGCTGGGCTGGGAGGGGGCGGAGGTAGAGGGGGAAAAGGAAGTGACTGCGAATGGGTATGGTTAGTTCTAGAAGGGGAAGTAACTGCTACTGGGGAGGGTAATGTTCTAAATAGATAGTGGTGATGGCTGTACAACCCTGTAAGTATACTAAAAACCACAGAACTGTATACTTTAAAAGTATGAACTTTATGGAATGTAGATTATATCTCAATTTAAAAAAAGAAAAAAAACACCCTCCGCAGTCTTAGTATATCTGAAGCATGAGCCTGCATTTATACAACCATCAGGATATATGAATTCTTTACTGATCAGCTGACCCAGCCTACCTAGGTCATCTGAACTATTAGATTTCACATTGGTTTCACTGCCCTCGGTCAGGAATTCTCAGCTTTTATGTAACACATGGCATTGTCGTTGAAAGCTTTGTAGACTACCAGGGAGCAAAGTGTTCTAAATATTTCAAACCAAACCCATACATTGGAGGAGTAAAGTTTTATACACACTGAGGAGCATGAAAGCCCCCTTCTCCCTAATATACCATCAACCCATGTCTGTCACAGACCGTTTGTCTATTGGAAGCTGTTCAGTGAGAAAAAGCTAATGCTTACCTAATGACTGGACATAAATCAAGGTTCTTATTTTGTTCAAACTCTTTGGCCTAGTAATTCTACTTCTAGGAATTTACCCTAAAGAAATCATTGGAGATGCTTATCCAGATTCAGGAGCTCTGGTGGTACAGTGCTTAAAGCAACTGACTGCTAAACAAAAAGGTCGGTGGTTCGAAACTACCAGTGGCTCCATGGGAGAAAGACGTGGCAATCAGCTTCCGTAGAGATTTACAGCCTTGGAAACCCTATGGTGTTGCTATGAGTCAGAACTGACTGGATGGGAGTGGGTTTGGTTTGAGTGTATCCAGATTAATTTATAAAGGTGATCACCACAGTGCTGTCAGAGTGAAACAAAAAAACAGTTGCCATCAAGTTAAGTCTGACTCATGGTGAACCCATGTGTGTCAGAGTAAATCTGTGTTCCATAGGGTTTTCAATGGCTGGTTTTTCAAAAGTAGATTGCCAGGCCTTTATTTTGAGGTGCCTCTAGATGAACTTGAACCCCTAACCTTTCTGTTAGCAGTTGAGTATGCTAACCATTTGTACCACCCAGGGACTCCATTGAAACAAAAGTGCCCAAATAATAAGGGAAGAAGAAAGAAGGATTCTGGCTTATGGCCTTGAGGGAGTCAACCTGCCCATCCCATCCCCATCTTGTTTCCCTCCCCTCCAAAATTGCTGGAGAACTACAAGTGTTGATAATGGGCTATTATAATACCAAGCCAGATATGCTCAACATTCTATTCCAGGTGGTCCCCCAACTGATTGCTGCTTCCACTCTCTCTACCCTTTTTCCCTGTCTCCCCTCCCTTCTTTCAACTCCCCAAGGCCTGACCCTGGCTAAAATCCCTGGACAGAACACTGCTCAGCTTTAGGCCTTGACCAATTAAAATCAGCTGGGAGGCTTTGATGTGAAAAACATCCCTGAAAGTAGCATGGGGCTGTGTAAATAAATGTTTGGAAATACGACAATGAAAGTAGTTGGGGTGTTAAAACAAGGGCATTCTCATTCACTGGCACCAAATGAATTCTCTGCTAAAATGTTTGATCTCTATCCTATAGACACATATAGAACCAAGTGAGAGGAGTGGAGAGGAAGATAAACTGGATCACCTTGTTCCTCCTTGATTACCTTCCAGTTCTTTGGAGAGGAACACGTCAGGGCCAAAGCGGGTGAATTTCCTTTAGCGGCACTCCATGGAATTCTAACTTCTGCCTTAATGCAGCAGGAGGCAGTATCCGTACTTAGAGGCTATGTTCTCGTAACTTGTTCAGCTTTTTTGTTAGAGTCAAAAGAGATTCAGACAGCGGAGGAAAACATCCAGAAGGATTGTATCATATCATTTAAAAAATAATTTAGTTAAAATTATTGTTACAAAAGTAATACCTATTTTTTATTAAAAAGTTGATATCTGTCACATTTATTTCACTCCCCAGCAGTAACAATTATTAGAAATAACTGCAATGCTTTTATACATATATGTATGAAAGTATATGTGTGCTTGATGAAAGTATATATGTATGTATATGTGTATATATATATATACATGTATACACACATATATGTGTATATATATAAAACCCATTGCCATTGAGTCGATTCTGACTCATCGTGACCCTATAGGCCAGAGTAGAACTGCCCCATAGGGTTTCCAAGGAGTGGCTGGTAGATTTGAACTGCTGACCTTTTGGTTAGCAGCCATAGCTCTTAACCACTATATGTATATATGGTATATATGTCACCATAATTATTCAATCTGTATGCCAAGCAAATAATTCGAGAAGCTGGACTATATGGAAGATTTCAATGCAGTTGCTCTGCACACCAGTCTTCAAAATGGCCTCCAAAAACCCCTGTCTCCTGGTATACACGTCCTTGTGTATTCCTCTCCCATATGTTATAGGGCTGGCACTTGTAACCAACAGAATATTGCAAACTTGATGGAGTGTGATTTCTATATCAGAAAATTTATTGTAGCTTTTGCCCATGTGCTCTTGGATCACTCTGGGGGGGGAAGCTAGATGCTGTGTTGGGAGGACATTCAGTCTTATGAAGAGGTTCTCGTGACAAGGAACTGAGGTTTCCCCACCAACATTCAATATCAACTTGACAGGCAGGTGAGGCTGCCACCTTGGAAGCAGGTCCTCCAGCCCCAGTCAGGCCTTCAGATGACTGCAGCCTCAGTCAACATCTTGAAACAACCTCATAAGAGACCCTGAGCCATAACCACCCATCTAATCTGCTCCCAGATTCCTAAACCACAGAAACTGTGTAAAATAACGTTGATTTTTTAAGCTGTTAAGCTCTGTGGAAACTTGTTATGCAGCAACAGACGACAAATGAGAAACACTGCTATAAAGTAATATTATTGATCCCATTACCAAAAGGAAAAAAAACCTATTGCTGTTGAATTGATTCTGACTCATATCGGCCCTGTAGGACAGAATAGAACTGCCCCATAGGACTTCCAAGGCTATAAATCTTTAGGGAAGCAGACTACTACATCTTTCTCCTACAGAGTGGCTGGTGGGTTTGAACCATTGATCTTTTGGTTAGCAGCTGAGCGCTTAACTACGGCACGGCCAGGGCTCCTTCAGGGAGAGATGGGGGGTGGTATTTAGAGTACAGACTTTATTTCCTGGCTCCATCATTTAGTATCTATTGCAGTTCTTCCATTGTCCTTTGATTTCAGAGATCATAGAACTCACAGCTCCTTAATAGTGTAATGAGATGATACATCATCATTCTAGCCCTTCAGATGCACCTTCTGCAAAAGGATTGTTACCAACTAGGATGGAATTTTCTGGAGCCCTGGTGGCACAACAGTTAAGAGCTTGGCTTGAATCTACCAGTCGTTTTTGGAAACCCAATAGGGAAGTTCTACTCTATCCCATAGGGTAGCTATGAGTCAGAATTGACCCGACAGCAACGGGTTTAGGAAAGAATTTTAGTCTGTGAATCTTTCAAGTTTCCTAAGGTGAGAGGTGTGAGCATGTATGTTTGTTTTAGAATTAATTTCTAAAAATTTATATTGAAAAAATCTATCGGGGCCAGCCAGAGGGGAAGGGGGTGTACAGCTAGAAGGGAAAAGACATCTAATCTCTGTTTAGGAAAGGAGGGGGAAATTATTTTCAGAACCTCCATTCCAAAGCCTAGCTTATTATATAGCATGAACAACGACAAAACAGTGTGAAGAATAAATAATTTGAAGTTAGACATAAATTTTAAGAAATTAATTAAAAGAAAAATAATTAGTAAGGAAATGATTGGGAGAGACAGGCTAAAATTGTAAAAGCACAAATTTTGAAAAACAAAAGATTTTTTAAATGAACCAGTAAAAAATTAAAGTAAAAAATAACAAAAGTAAAAATTCAAACATAAAAATGAAGCTTTAAAATAAAATGGTAATTAAAAATGAAACCTGAAACTCAAAAGTGAATCACAAAAATAAAAAACATTCAAAATTATAAAATGTAACCAATTAAATAGTGGAATGTTAAATGAAAAAATAATAAAAAAGAAAGCTTGGGGTCTAAGACCCACAAGTTAAAGGTTGAATATGAATGCAGTTAAATGACTAGACATTTTAGAAGAAAAAAAATTATTGCAAGAAATAAAAATCAGAAGGATAAAACATACTAAAATAACATAACAAAAAGGTATTTGAAAGCTGAGATAATAATAATATCAATATTGAAAAGCACTAGCAAACAAGTAAATTTCCCTTTGTGGAGGCTGTGCACTCTTTCAGGCCTGGGGAGGATGTCCTCCAGGCGAGGGAACTGAGGTCCTCTTAGCTGAGCCTGGAGATCAAGGCTGCAACCCAACCCTGCTTCAGAAAGTGAAGGCTGACTCACTTAGTCAACATTGGTTGTTGGATGCACTGTCAACAAAATGCAAAGAAAAAGTAACAGTACCTTCCTTCTTCTTCCTCCATTTTCCCCACCACCAAAAATATTTGAAGACCCAGGCTTGCTATTTTTTGCTCACCTTCTTTTTAAGAGAAATCTGAGTAGACACTGGAGTGGGATAAGGTGTATGTTCAAAAGTGACTACAGTATGAGAGGACAGAGGGGCATGGCAGGGAGAACTCATCTCTCATTGCTTATTTCCCGGCATGTCCCACAGGTATTCAAATTCCCCAGGACCTAAGTTGAACCAATCATCTTCCTCCATGTCTGTTTTCCCAATACCTCTGCCCACCTTATGTTCATTCTGCTGTTTAGTGCCTCCAAATCAAAAACCAAACCAATTGCCATTGAGTCAATTCTGACTTATGGTGGCCCCACGTGTGCAGAGTAGAACTGTGCTCCTTTGGGTTTTCATGGTTGCGACCTTTCGGAAGCAGATCACCAGGTCTGTCTTCTAAAGTGCTTCTGGGTGGGTTCGAACTCCCAACCTTTTGGTTAGCAGCTGAGCACTTAACCATTTGGGTCACCCAGAGACTCTCATAATGTCTCCACCGTCTACCTAATCAATCAAGCAACTGGAGAGTCATCCCAGACTGCTCTGTCAGATTCAGTCCCACACTCCATCAGTTACCAGGTGCTGTCCCTTCTGCCTACCAAATATCTCTTCTATCCTTGTCACCCATGCACTTTTTCAAGCCCTGGCTGTAAATGACATGTGTCAGAAGAGATAAATAAGGGCCCGAACATTTAGGTTCCTTGTTATGGCATTAGGTTTTTGTACCAAAGACAATAGTTATTATAGAAATATGAAATATCCGTCGGGCAGAGTATGGAGGGGAGCTGGAAAAGTTGAAAGTCAGAAAAAAGATGGTTAGCGTTGGACCTAAGTAGACTTACAGATTCCAGAATTAATCCCATAGCACTAGGCATGCCCTGTGCTGCCCCACTTGGCATGACTTGGCACAGTTGTCTGGACACAGTGTTGTGTTAAGCACCAGAAGTAGACTGGTCCGCTTCGCACTTGAAGAGGGCCTGGAGAGACTCTCTTCACGGTTCCTGTGCTGTTAACGTGTTTTATTCAGAAGAAGACCAGAAGATCTGAAAGACAGTAGAAATCTTTGGGGCCAAGATGCTTTTTAATAATCTCTGTCTGTCCTTCTCTTCCTCTATCCCTCCTCAGTAGAGCAGAGACTGCACAGGTCATACCTTACTACCACTGATACAGGAGGATTCAAGTCAAGAGACTGGCAGGACATGGCCCAAGAGCCTTTTCTCTCACTAACCTGATTAGATGCTCAATCTTGTGTTGCTTTTTGATTCAGACCAACTCTTTAAACACCAGGCTATTTCTGGACTCCAGAGAGAAGCACTGAGACTTTTCCTTGCATAAAGGCACTTTGAGCTTAATATGCTGTGATCAGTGTTTTGAGGGGACTCCAGGGGTGCGAGGGAAAGATGTGGCTGCAGAGACTTTTGGCAGCAAACTGCTCTGACATGACATCCCTGGGAAAATTACTGCTGCTTGTTTGAAAAACAGTTTCAAGTGGCTGTCGTGGTAACGGTAATAAGATTTAAAATTAACCTTAACATGCCTTCATCAAGGGAGGCTTAATTCCAGGGCCCAATCAGTATACAAATTACCCCAATGACAATTTTGCTGACAAAGTAATTCTAAACAACCCGAAAGATTTCGAAGTGGGAAAAATCTTCTCCGGAGTCACCCAAGTTTGGTGTCACAAAAGCCTGCCCCTACGCAAGCTCATCTTCTCACACTCCAGTTTCCTGATTCAGAATTTGTAGATGTAGAATTTATCAGATTTCCTTCCTCCAAAACTCCAGAGACTATTATTTTTCTGACTGGATACATCACGGTGGGGGAAGGAGCTCTAGTGTTTAATTGCGCAAGTTCATTATCCTGAGTCTCAGTTTTCTCACCAGTCTATTGGGGGAAATAGGACCCACCTGGGAAGGTTGTTGAGAGGATTAAAATAAATAAGATCTGTGAGTTCTGTTGTCATTCCCTTTTTCCTTTCCCTTCTCAAACCCAAAGGAGCCCTGGTGGTGAAGTGGTTAAGCACTCGGTTGCTAACTGAAAGGCTGGCGATTCAAATCCACCACTGCTCTGAGGGAAAAAGATGCAGCAGTTGGCTTCCGTAAAGATTACAGCCTTGGAAACCCCAAGGGAAAGTTCTATTCTGTCCTATAGGGTCTCTATGAGTCAGAATCAACTCAATGGCTGTGGGTTTTTGGTTTGATCTCAAACCCAGATGGCTAAGGGTGCTTCCAGGCCCTAATGTTCCAGGAACAGTGCTAAAACAAAATTTGTTGTGATTTCCAAATCGGATAATTTTGCTTGATGTCCGCAGACAGAAGTACAGCTGCCCATCTCCATCTTCTGCTCCCTATGTCTAGTTCAGTGTTCCCAACCAGTGGCAATTTCATCCCCGCACCCCCAGGGGACATTTAGCAAAATGTTTGGAGGCAGTTTTGGTTGTCATAACTGGGGGAAGAGTTTCTACTGGCATCTAGTGGGTAGAGGTCAGGGATGCTACTACACACCCTACAGTGCGCAGGACAGCCCCCCAAATGAAGAAATATCCAGCCTTCTATCCCCATGTCCATATGGGCTGAAAGTTGAGAAACCTGCCCCTAGAGTATGAGTCCCTGGGTGGCTCAATCATTTAAGCACTTGACTACTAACCAAAAGGTTTGTGGTTTGAACCCACTCAGAGACATCTTGGAAGAAAGGCCTGGTGATCTGCTTCCAAAAGGTCAGCCTTGAAAACTCTTTGCAGTGTAGTTCTACTCTGCACACATGGGGTCACCATGAGATGGCCACGGGCAGAGTATGATATATACCATGACACCTGCGAAAGCTGGAACCCGTATAAGGAGATAACCTGTCAGAGAAGGAAAACTCAAATATTTTCCATTAAAACTAGTGATAGAAAAGTGGTAAGACTGCACCCTGTCAAAGGCAGAAAACTTGTGAGACCTGGAAAAACGAGGCAGTCCCATCGAGTTACGGCTCTCACAGGTTTCACCGTATTATTGTCCGTGAGTTCCTTGAAGGTAAAGAGTGTGCCTTATGCACCTTCCTTTCTCTTAAGGAAGGTTTAAACAGGGTAGGGGAAAACATAACCCACCAGCCACTCTATGGGAGGAGGATATGGCAGTCTGCTTCTGTAAAGATCTACAGCCTTGGAAACCCTATGGGACAGTTCTATTTGTCCTATAGGGTTGCTATGAATGGAATTGGCTTGATGGCAGTGGGTTTGGTTGTTTTTTGGTTGGGGGGAAATACCCAAATGAGAATGTAGTAAGCTCTAATTACTGAGCGTATGAGGAAAGATCTGCCTGACCTGATCAATATTTCTTCCCTCTGTTAATTCAAGTTGCGCTTTGTTAACAGTTGTATAACATACTGCACATCTCATTTCCTTTTCTTTGGAAATATTTCCTTCAACTTTTCCCCCACTGGGCTTTACTTAATTTGGCATCTCCAAAATTGTAGGGGTTTAGAGCTTGGCTGCTAACCAAAAGGTTGGCAGTTCGAATCCACTAGCCACTCCTGGGAAACCCAGTGGAGCAGTTTTACTCTCCTGTAAGGTCACTGTGAGTCAGAATCAACTCAACGGCACCAGGTTTGGTTTTTTGGTTCTCATCTATTAATACTGGACATTGAAAAAGATACTCACAAAGCTAAAAGATATCTTGTTGTGTGAAGCCAAGAGTGCCCAGTGGACATTTCCAGAGGTCATGTGGAGTGGCCACATGGAACAAGATGCCAAGTACTAGAAGAAGATAAATAGAATCACTGGATGAGACCCTTCTTGCCCAGGAAACTTGGCTAAACAGAGGGCAGAGTTGCACGAATAGATTCATTCTCCCAACTTGGAATCATTATTGGGATAAGTTGGTCATACAAATACATATAAACACAATATAGTCTCAATTATACAAAATGCATATTTTATTTACATGTATTTATATATATATTTATATGGACCCAAACATTCCAACAATCATAAAAACTGCACGGAACCAGGCACTGCATCATTCTGTTATAAATAAGGCCACCATGAGTTGGAGCTGATTTGACAGCAACTAACAACAATGTGTATATTTATATGGATGGATTTACATATTTAGATATATACAAATATAGAGTGGAGGAGAGGAATTTATATATTAAAAAAACAAACCAGTTGTCTTTGAGCCGATTCCTACTCACGGCAACCCAAATGTGTTGCAGAGCAGAACTGCACTCAAAAGGGTCAAGAAACAGATTGCCATGCCTTTCTTCTTTCTGAGGCATATCTGGGTGTTTTTTTTTTTTTTTTTTTAATTGTGCTTTCAGTGAAAGTTTACAGTGGAAATTAGTTTCTCATTCAAACATATACACGGAAATTGTTTTGTGACATTGACTGAAATCCCTGCAAAGTGTCAGTACTCTTCCCATTTCCCTCTATGTCCTGGGTTGTTCCCCATGTCCACTTCTTCAGGTTACCTGTCCCTTCCCACCTTCTTCTCTTTGCTTTTGGACAGGTGTTGCCTATTTGGTCTCAAATACTTGATTGAACTAAGAAGCAAGTTTCTCATGTGTGTTATTGTTGTTTTATAGGCCTGTCAGTTTGTCATACTCTCGGGGCTTGGGTGTTGCTGTGATGCTGGAAGCTATGCCACCGGTATTCAAATACCAGCAGGGTCACCCATGGTGGACAGGTTTTGGCTGAGCTTCCAGGCAAAGACAGACTAGGAAGAAGGATCTGGCAGTCTACTTCTGAAAAAAAATCAGCCAGTGAAAACCTTATGAATAGCAGCACAACATAGTCTGATATAGTGCTAGAAGATGAGCCCTCAGGTTATAAGGCACTCAAAAGACAACTGGGAAACAGCGGCTTCCTCAAAGTAGAGTTGACCTTAATGACGTGGATGGAGTCAAGCTTTTGGGATCTTACTTTGCTGATGTGGAACTACTCAAAATGAGAAGAAACAGTTGCAAACATCCATTAATAATAGGAACATAGAATGTATGAAGTATGAATCTAGGAGAAGTTGGGAATCATCAAAAATGAAATGGAATGCATAAATATCAATATCCTAGGTGTTAGTGAGCTGTAACAGATTGGTATTTGCCTTTTTGAATAGGATAATCACATGGTCTACTATGCCAGGAATGACAAATTGAAGAGGAATGGTATGGCATTCATTGTCAAAATTAACATTTCAAGACCTATCCTGAAGTACAACACTGTCAGTGATAGGATAATATCCATATGCCTACAAGGAAGACCAGTTAACACGACTATTGTTCAAATTTGCTTATCAACCACTAAGGCCAAAGACGAAGAAATTGAAGATTTTTATCAACTTCTGCAATCTGAAATTGATTGAATATGCAGTTAGAGTACATTGATAATTACTGGTGGTTGCAATACGAAAGCAGGAAACAAAGGTGAAGGATTCATAGCTGGAAAATATGGCCTTGGTGAAAGAAATGTTGCTAGAGATTACATGACAGAATTTTGCAAGGCCAATGACTACTTCATTGCAAATATCTTTTTTCAACAACATAAATGGCGACTATACACATGGACCTCCCCAGATGGAACACACAGGAATCAAATCCACTACAATTGTGAAAAGAAATGACGGAAAAGCTCAATGTCATCAGTCAGAACAAGGCCAGAGGCTGACTGCAAATCAGACCATCAATTACATGCAAGTTCAAGTTGAAACTGAAGAAAATTAGAACAAGTCCATAAGAGCCAAAGTATGACCTTGAGTATATCCCATCTGAATTTAGAGACCATCTCAAGAATAAATTTGATGCATTGAACACCAATTACTGGAGACCAGATGAGTTGTGGAATGACATCACACATGAAGAAAGCAAAAGGCCATTAAAAAGACAGGAAAGAAAAGGCCAAAATGAATGTCAGAAGAGACTCTAAAACTTGCTCTTGAATATAGAGTAGCTTTTTTTTTTTAAAGCCAACTAAAGCCAATAGTACAAATGATGAAATGAAGAGCTGAACAGAAGATTTCAAAGTGTAGCTTGAGAAGACAAAGTAAAGTATTATAATGAAATATGCAAAGATCTGGACTTAGAAAACCAAAAGGGAAGAACACGCTTGGCATTTCCCAAGTTGAAAGAGTTGAGGAAAAAATTCAAGCTCTGAGTTGCAATAGTGACAGATTCCATGGACAAAACGCTGAACAATGCAAGAAGCACCAAAAGAAGATGGAAGGAATACACAAAGTTGCTGTACCAAAAAAATTGGTCCATATTCAACCATTTCAGGAGGTAGCATGTGATCAAGAACTGATGGTATTGAATGAAGAAGTCCAAGTGCACTGAAGACATTGGCACAAAAGTAGAAAACAAAAATCTTCACAACTGGACCAATGAGCAACATCATGATAAACAGAGAAAAGGATAAAGTTGTCAAGGTTTTCATTTTACTTGGATCCCTAGTCAACACCCATGGAAATAGCAGTCAAGAAATCAAACGATGCATTGCACTGGGCAAATCTGCTGCAAAAAAACTTGTTTAAAGTGCTGAAAAGCAAAGATGTCACTTTAAGGACTAAGGTGTGCCTGACCCAAGCCATGGTGTTTCAATTGCCTCATATGCATGTGAAAGCTGAACAATAAATAAGTAAAACTACAGAAGAATTAAGTGCCTTTAAATAGTGGTGTTAGTGAAGAATATATGATGGACTGCCAAAAGAATGAAAAAATCCTTCCTGGAAGAAGTACAGCCAGGATGTTCCTTAGCAGCAAGGATGGCAAGAGTTTGTTTCTGGTACTTTTGACATGTTATCAGGAGGGATCAGTCCCTGGAGAAGGACATCATGCTTGGTAAAGTAGAGGATCAGTAAAAAAAAAGAAGCCCCTCAACGAGATGGATTAATACAGTGGCTGCAACAATGTGCTCAATCATAACAACAAACATGAGGATGGCGCAGGACTGGGCAGTGTTTCGTTCTGTTGTGCATAGGGTTGATATGAGTCAAAAGCAACTCGATGGCACTTAACAACAACAATCTTTGGCTGAGAGATGGACTTCCAGAGTGGCTTCAGTTCTGAGTGTCTGGGTGTCTGGGGGCCATAGTCTCAGGACTTCCTCCAATCTCTGTCTGACCAGTAAATCTGGTCTTTTTTTGTGAATTTGAATTTTTCTCCTGCTCTGTCTAGAACCCTCTTTTGTGATCCTTGACAAAGAGGTCCGTGTGGTAGCCAAGCACCTTCCAGCTCTTCTGAGCTTAAGCTGGTGGAGGCTGTGGTCCACATGGTCCATTAGTCCTTTGGACTGGTATTTTCCTTGTGTCTTTGGTTTTCTTTACTTTCCTTTGCTTCGAATGTAATGGGACCAGAAGATGTATTTTAGATGGCCACTCAGAAGCTTTTAAGACCCCAGATGCTACTCACCAAAGTAGAATGTAGAACATTTTCTTTATGATTTATGTTATGCCAATTTACCTAACTGTCCCCAAGATCATGGTCCCCATCCCTCAGCCCCAGTAACTTGGCTCCTCATGGCGTTCGGCTGTGTCTAGGAAGCTTCTATGACTTTGCCTTGGTCAAGTTATGCTGATTTTCCCTATATTGTGTATTGTTTTTCCCTTTACCAAGGTACTACTTATCCAACATCTAGTTAGTGATTTCCCCTCTCTAGCCCTCCTATCCCTTGTAACCATCAAAGATTGTTGTTGTTGTTTTCCTGTATGTAAACTTTTTCTTGTGTTTTCATAGTAGTGGTCTCATATAATATTTATCCTTTTGTGATTGAGTTATTTCACTCAGCATAATGCTCTCCAGATTCATTCATGTCGTGAGACATTTCATGGATTCATCATTGTGCTTTATCGTTGCATAGTATTCTATTGTGTGTATGTATCGTAATTTGTTTATCCATTCATCTGTGGATGGGCACTTAGGTTGTTTTCATCTTTTTTGCTATTGTGAATAACTCTGCAGTGAACATGACTGTGCATATGTGTACTTGCGCGACAACTGTTATTTCCCCAGGATATATTTCTAGGAGCGGGATTGCTGGATAGTATAGTCCATTTCCTCTAGGTTCTCAAATTTTTTGGAGTACAATTTTTCATAGTATTCCTTTACGATTCTTTTTATTTCAGTTGGGTTTGTTGTAATGTCCCCCATCTCATTTCTTTGTTTGTTCGCTTCCTCTCCTATTTTTCTTTTGTCAGTTTGGCCAATGGTTTGTCAATTTTGCTGGTCTTTTCCAAGAACCAACTTTTGGTCCCAATTCTTTCTATTGTTTTGCTGTTCTCTATTTCATTGATTTCTGCTTTAATTTTTATTAATTTCCTTTCTTTTTGTGCCTGTTGCCTTCTTTTGCTGTTCTCTTTCTACTTGTTTGAGTTGTAGAGTTAAGGTTTTGATTTTGGCCAATTATTCTTTTTTGATGTGTGCATCTATTGCTATAAATTGACCTGTGAGCACTGCCTTTGCTGTGTCCAAAAGGTTTTGGTACGTTGTGTTTTCTTTCTCGTTTGATTCTAGGAATTTTTTGATTCCCTCTTCGATTTCTTCTATTATGCAGTTGTTTTTAAGTAAAGTGTTATTCAGTTTCCATGTATTTGATTTTTTTTCTTTGCTTTTCCTGTTATTGATTTCTACTTTTACGGCATGGTGATCAGAGAGAACTTTGTTATTGTTAGGTGCCATCAAGTTGGTTCCAACTCATACAGACCCTGTGTGCAACAGAATGAGCACTGCCCATCCCTATACCGTTCTCATAATCGTTGTTATGCTTGAGCCCATCGTTGCAGCCACTGTGTCAATCCATCTCGTCGAGGGTCTTTCTCTTTTTTGTTGACCTTCTACTTTACCAAGCATAGTGTCCTTCTCCAGGGACTGGTCCCTCCTGATAATATATCTAAATATGTGAGACAAAGTCTTACCATTCTTGCTTCTAAGGAGCATTCTGGCTGTACTTTTTCCAAGACAGATTTGTTCATTCTTCCGGCAGTCCATGGTGTATTAAATATTCTTTGCCGACACTATGATTCAAAGGTGTCAATTAGTCTGGAAGCTCAGCTGCAACCTGTTCACTATGGGACCCTGCTGGTATTTGAATACCAGTGGCTTAGCTTCCAGCATCACAGCAACATGCAAGCCACCACAGTGGGACAAAGTAACAGATCCATGGAGATCAGAGATAATGCTTTGCATTATTTTGATGTTTTGGATTTTGTTGAGGGTTGCTTTGTGGCCTAAAATGTGATCTATTCTGGAGAATGTTCTATGCGCATTGGAAAAGAATGTATACTTTGCTGCTATTGGGTGGAGTGTTCTGTGAGGTCAAGTTGCTTGATTGTGGCCTTTAGATCTCCTCTATCTTTGCTGAGTTTCTTTCTAGATATCCCATCCTTTACTGAGAGTGGTGTGTTGACATCTCCTACTATTATTAGGGAACTGTCAATTTATCTTTTCAGTGCTGTTAAAGTTTGTATTATGTATTTTGGAGCCTTGCTGTTGGGTGCGTAGATATTTATTAAGGTTATATCTTCTTGGTAGATTGTTCCTTTAATCATTATATAATGTCCTTCCTTGTCTTCTATGGTTGATTTTGCCTTAAAGCCTATTTTATCTGATACTAGTATTGCCACTTCTGCTCTTTTTTGATTACTGTTTGCTTGATATATTTTTAAAAGCTTTGATTTTTAATATGTTTATGTCTTTGTGTCTAAGGTGCATCTCTTGTAAACAGAATATTGATGGGTCATACATTTTTTTTAATCCTTTCTGCTTTCTGTCTCTTTAAGGGTGCATTGAAGCCATTTACATTCAGTGTGATTATTGATAGGTATGTTTATTTCTGTTATATTGTCGTGCTTTTTTTTAGTGGTGCTGATGTGTTCTTTGTTCCTCTTACTTTCCTGGGCTGAGTTCCTTTTGTTTGTGGGTTTTCTTTTCTTTTGTTTTTACAGATTTCGTGTTTACTAAGTATTTATTTATTTTGATGAGTAGGTTTGTTAACTTTCCTTGAAGTTACCTTGAAAATTTACCCTTGTCTTCCTAAGTGTGAACCAGTCTTTTATTACTTGACATCGCCTTGACTCCCTTTCCATTTAAGAGTTCTATATCTACACTGTTTATTGCCCCTTTTACTGTTTTGACATTGTCATCATTTACAGATTGTCCTCTTTTTTCCCATTTTACATTTTTGGCTTTGTTTTATTATTGAGAGTTCTTTTCCTAGGTTGGTATCTGACTTATCCTGTCCATGTCCTAGAATCAGGTTGTTGTCTGATGTTGTTGGTTCTCTAACCAAAGGACTCCCTTTAATATTTCTTGTAAGTTTGGTTTGGTTTTTACAAATTCCCTTAATTTCTGTTTGTTTCAAAATGTCCTAATTTTGCCATCAGATTTGAGAGTTTTGTAGGATATATTATTCTTGGTTGGCAGTTTTCCCCCCAGTCTTTATATATGTCACCCCATTGCCTTCTTGCCTGTATGGTTTCTGCCCAGGGATCAGAGCTTACTCTTATTGTTTCCCCTTTGTATGTGACTTTTTGGTTTTCTCAAGCCATTCTCAAGATTCTTTGTCTTGGGTTTTGGTGAATGTGGTTATAATATGTCTGATGACTTTCTTTTGGGGGTCTATCCTATATGGGGTTTGTTAAGCTTCTAGGATGGTCAACTTTTCTTCTTTTATGGTATTTGGGAAGTTTTCTGCCAGCAAATCATCAATAAGCTTCTCTGTGTTTTCCATTTTTCCCCCATTCTATAACTCTGATCATGTGCAAATTTTTGCTGTTGATTTTTTCTACATAATTCTAAAGTTTTCTTCATTTTTCTTATTCTTTTCTCTGATGTTTCCTCAAACAAAGTGGTGTTCATGGATTTGTCTTCAATCTCACTGATTCTGTCTTCCATTGTTTCAAATTTGGTCCCAAAACTTTCTGTTAAGTTGTCCATTTCTGAAATGTTGTTGTTTATCTTTTGGATTTCTAGCTGCTGTTTCTGTCTGATTTCTAATTGTCTGGGAGAGTCTTAACCACCAATCGTTTGTTTAGTAGTCAAGTCAAGCACTTAACTGTGCTTTCTAGGGTCTCCGTAGATACACATGTACACACACACATATATGTGTAAAAATGGAAGAGAAATACATTAAAATATTGATCATGGTTATCTTCTTGATTAGAGATAATTTTTTTCTTGTGCACCGCTTTTGAATTTTCCAAATTTTCTGTGAGTGTTCTATAAATTGAAAAACAATAGACATTTTGAAAAGAATTAAAGAGACATTTTCAACATGTCTGCTGAACCTTATATTCTGAGGGCTTCTCCTCCACTGTAAATTGTGTTAGAGCTTGTCAAGCAGCTGCTAAGAAATAAATGGCTCTCCCACCTCCCCAGCTGAGAGCCATGTCTGGATAACAGCTGCTTCGATAATGACTCTATTTGATGATGGATGAATTCTTCTTTGCTTTACAGATGCTGAAATGATTTAGGCCAAACTAAATTGCATGTATGTCTGTTCATTTCTCCTTGCTCCACTCATAGCAGGTATGGGAAATAGATGGTCCCAAGATGAGGCAGAAAGATTAAGGTGACATCTCCCTCCTCAGAGAGACCAAGTCCACCTTGGACACTTGCTCTTGGAGAGCTGCAGTGTAGCTGGAAAATATCCCACACAGCAGTCCTGCCACACAGTATGCTCAACTGAGGCTCGAAGTGTGCTCCCACCTTGGCTCCTGTTCCCTCTTCTGCTTTGCATTTTGTGGTGACAGCATAGCAATCTTTTCCAAATGTGAATAGAAAAATGCAAAATCCAGGCTTGAGAAGGAATGGTCTCACTTCTCAAAGATTCTTGAGTCTGTAACAGGGGAAGTGCTGGAAAGCTGTTCACATGAAGGATCATGGATGTGCCTTGTTACAAGGAATTGAACTGATGGTACTTGCTGAAAGGGAGAATGAATGACTCCTTTTGTATTTGCCCTGGTCTAGAGTAGCTCTGGAGTCCCTGGATGATGCAAATGGCCAATGCATTCAGCTGCTTACTGAAAGGTTAGAGGTTTGAGTCCACCCATAGGCACCTTGGAAGAAAGGCCTGACAATTTACTTCTGAAAAATCATCCAGTGAAAACTCTATGAAGCACAGTTCTGACACACATGGGGTCGCCATGAGTTGAAACTGACTCCACGGTAACTTGTTTTAGAGTACCTCTTCACAAATTCTGGGTAAATCTAACCTTCACAAAGAGTTACCCTGGCAACTTTTAAAGACTACATTTATCTGGACCCAAATGACCCCCAAAATAATGGGAATGTACCTAAAGAAGGAGGAGCCCAGATGGCACAGTGGTTAAAGTGCTCAACAACTAACCAAAAAAAAAAAAAGATCAGTGGTTCAAACCCACCAGTTTTCCACAGGAGAAAGATGTGGCAGTCTGCTTCCATAAAGATTTACAGCCTTGGAAACCCCATGAGGCAGTTCTACTCTGTCCTATAGGGTCACTATGAGTTGGAATCAACTTGACGACAGTAGTGGTTACCTAAAGAAGTTTAATAAGAAAAAAAGCAAACAAAACAAACCCATTGCCATCAAGTTGATTCTAACTCACAGCGACCCTATAGGGCAGAATAGAATTGCCCCATATGGCTTCCAAGATGTGGCTGGTGGATTTGAACTGCTGATCTTTTGGTTAGCAGCTGAGCTCTTAACCACTGCATCACCAGAGCTCCAAAGACATTTAATAAGAGCTAATATAAAATGGAAACATAGACCAGGAAGAGAAACTTAATGATCTTTTTTAAAGAAAGGATTCCAGGATGAGTCAAGGCTTGTAGGGTATATTGAGAAGAATGAGGAAGTTCTCTTACAATTTCTGATTAGGCTAAGACATCACAGACCCCTAGTGAAAAATCTGTTGGGTTGGCCCAGCTGTAGGGACCTGCTCAGAAGTGAAGTTGGGCAGGGATTGCAGGACTCTCAGTAGACTGGGTACTGGGCACACTCATTGAGCTTATAGAGGAGAGGAGAGATTTCCATAGTAAAATGGAGTGGTCTGCTTCCCCCCACAACACAAGAGAGAAATGTAAAGCCCTAGCTGAAGATCGAAAAATTAGATAAGTATGAGAAGAAAGTCCACCACAAAATGTCCTTTTGAGTTAGCATAGCCCATGGAGTCAGAGAAAGCCTGACTCAACTCCTGATTCAACCACTTCCTCACTGTGTGACCTTGGGGAGTGACTGAAATTCTCTGAACTTTTGACATCTCATCTGTGAAATGGGTAGCAATAAGAAACTTCTGGGAGTTTTCTGAGACTTAAATGATATACTATAAGGAAAGCATTTAGCACAATGCCTGGCATGAAGAGGTCAGTAAATGGCAGATATTATTATCAGTAACAGCCAGAACCACATGCCTAGTCTACTTATCTTCTGATATTGCACCCATCCGTTGCTGGTTCTGCCTGGCTCCTGGGTGGTGACTCTGTTTCCTCTCTCAGCTCCATTCTTGTTGGTTGGGCTTGATCACTACAAATTCTATTTGTGAATTCAGCAAAATAATCTCTCTAAAATAAAACAGCAAAATATTTAAATAGACTAAGGTGGGCTGTAACTGTTTGCAGGGGTATTTGGTTTTTAGATAGGTTTCAAAAAAATTACACACATTTAAGTTACCAATTCTCTTTTAAATACAGTATTAACTGAGTCCCTTAGATCTTTAATCAAATATTTATTCTGGAATTGTGATACCCCAATTATATTGACTAACCAGTAGTTTCTATCAGGGTCTGGCTCCTGCTTCTCCTGTCTGCACACCCCGCACCTGTTCTGTCTGGCTGTTGGCCTCAAGGAGGAGTAGGGATGACTTTTTCAACATCCAAAACTACCCACACAGGGAGGTAGGGAGAAGGTTTGGACAAGAAAACACTGTTGAATAACAATTCATGAGGAAAAGGTGTGGTGTGAAGGTTTCAGTTAACCATAAGATCCATGTGGTCAGCAGAAAATTTGGGAGGAGGTGCCAAGAATGACATGATTCTCAAGATCTTTGTGACCTCAAACTAGAGGTGTTTAATATTTGTCATCAGAAACATCTAGACATGCTTGCTATGTTGTTATTGTGTGCCACTGAGTCAATTTCAATTCAAAGTGACCAAACAAATAATTTCTTTTATAAAGATCAGCACCAAGCTGGTTCCTATGAGATGAAGGTTATTTAAAGATGTTCCAAATATCCAGCTTTTCCAAGCTGCTGTGCCACTCCATCATCTCTAACATCAACTACTCCCTCTCACCTCAGTGCTCTTTTCCTGTCTTTGGGCTCCCTAATTTTCTGCAATGTCTCACAGAACTCATGAACTGGAAAAGGAAATTGCTTATGTGGTTGTGGAGGCTGCCAAGTCCCAAATTCTTGAGTCAGGTGTAGGCTTCTCCTGACCCACGTGGCTGCAGAAGCTGACGAACCCAAACCAGCAGTTCAGACCATAGGCTGCTGGCTCACAAGGTTGCAGAAGCTGGAGATTCAGGTCACATGATAGGCCCAAGGGGCTTTGGAGGCCAGCGAATCCCAGAATCAGCAGGTCAGACAGCAGGCTTCTGTGGAGGTCAACTGATCATGAACCGGATGCGGAATCCAGATGCAAAGAGAGAGAGTCTCGCCAGGACACACATATATGCTTAGATGCAGGCCACATGGCAGGAAAAGGCATAACTTTAGTAAGGGTGGGGCTTGAGTCACACCCTCCTGCCAGGCTGCAACTCAAGACACACCTTACAGCAATCCTGCCTCATCAACATGCAGAGATCAGGATCTAAAACACATGTAACCGAGGACAACCACACACAATACTGGGAATCATGGCCAAAGTCAAGCTGACATATAACCCCAACCATCATAGTTTCCACATACCTTATATGCATAGTCTCACTCACTCATTGTGTGTAAACCACAAAAACAATAGCTAGAAGGGGCATATTAAGTAATTCACTGCACCATAGCAACCCTATATGACAAAGTAGGACTTTCTCAAAGGGTTTCCTAGGCTGTAATCTTTATGGGAACAAATTGCCAAGCCTTTTCTCCCACGGAGCATGCTAGGTCCTGAGTGGTGTAAACAATTTGCACTCAACTACTAAGCCTTTCAAGATCCAGTTATATTTTCCTTTGAATTTTTTGTTGATACTATGTGTTTTCACTAATGAAGACATGACGATTAAAGGACCATTTCAGAATTTTTGTTATGAGTTATGGATTTTGATACCCATTTCCTGGGATCCCATATGTCCCAGTGGACCCTGGACATAGTAAATCCTACTTATATGCGTCAATAACAAAATAGTTTTTTAATTTTATTTCTTGAAAATTTGCAAAACATTAGGTAAAACATGCAGACGCATGTCAATGACTGCACATTTTATTCTAGTGTCCTTCTTAGCCTTTTTATTATTTTTTGTGAAAATTTTCAAAACATGGTACAATGCATTCTTCCTTGCTGCAAAAGCAGTACTTACAGCCCAAATAAATAAAGTCAAGGAATTTTTTATCTCAGGAAAATTACCACTAAAATGCATTCTTCATTTCTGCAAAATTGGTATTGACAAGCCAAATAAATAAAACTAAAGGAATTTGAATTTCAGGAAAATTGCCACTATTATGTATCCTTCCTTATAATAAAAGCAGTACTAGCAGCTAAGAAGCAGAAATAGCTGCCCTGGAATACTGCAGAACTGCTCACAGTTGTGTATTCCACCTGCTACATGTAGAAGCAATGGTTGAGCCCTAAGATCGAAGGTAGGGTAAGGTTAACTTATAGGAGTTCCAATCTCTTGAAAGTATCACTGTAATGCATTATTTCTTATTTTAAAGGCATTTTTTACTGTTCAGAATGTAGAAAAGCAGGGAGTCAATAATATCTGGAAACAATGAATGGTATCAAGGAGGAAATGGCCACTATGAAGCCTGGCACTAGCTTATTCTCATGATAAGCACAATCTCACGAACACAGTAAATGGGAAACACAGTGAGGAGGCTCATCCCACAGAAATAAGACAAACCTGTCAAAAGTTCAGAAAATTCACATATCTAAGAAGCATCACCTAAGATTCACACACTTCAAAAGGCTCCCACCTTGAAAGATTAGTCTATACACTGTATATATTGTGATGGAATCGATGGATGGATACTTTTTAAAATGTTTTAACTTACAACAAACAATATGCATGGAATATTTTTGCATAAACAAAAGAATATAAATACGCCTGTGTTTGCATACTTATAGAATCTCTCTGGCAAGACACACAGACAAAAGCTGATAAAAAGTGGTTCTCTCCATCCAAACTCCCTGAGAGACAGAATTTCTGAGCTGAGGGCTGTGGGAACCATGGTCTCGGGGAACATCTAGCTCATTTGGCATAATACAGTTTATAAAGAAAATGTTCTACATCCTACTTTGGTGAGTAGCTTCTGGGATCTTAAAAGGCCTGTGAGTGGCCATCTAAGATACTCCACTGGTCTCACCCCTTTGGGAGCAAGCAAGAATGAGGAAAACTAAACATATGAGGGAAAGATTAGTCCAAAGGACTAATAATGGACCGCATCTACTACGGCCTCCACCAGACTGAATCTAATACAACTAGATGGTGCCCAGCTACCATCACTGACTGCTTTGACAAGGATCACAATAGAAGGTCCTGGCCAGAGCTGGAGAAAAATGTAGAACAAAATTATAACTCAAAAATAAAGACCAGACTTGCTGGCCTGACAGAGACTGGAGAAACCCTGAGAGTATGGCTCCCAGACACCTTATCAGCTCAGCAATGAAGTCACTCCTGAGGTTCAGCCAAAGGTTGGATAGGCGCATAAAACAAAACGAGACTAAAGGGGCACACCAGCCCTGAGGTAAGGACTAGAAGGCAGGAGGGACAGAAAAGCTGGTAACAGGGAACCTAAGGTTGAGAAGGGAGAATGTTGGCATGCTGTGGGGTGGTTAACCAATGTCATAAAACAATGTGTGAACTAACTGTTTAATGAGAAACTAGTTTGTTCTGTAAACCTTCATCTAAAGTACAATAAAAAGAAAAAGAAAAAAGAAAAGGCTCCCACCTTGAGGCTAAACACATTGAAATCAGCTTACCTCCTTTCTAAAGAACTTCAGAGCCATAAAAAGTGGGTGGGATACTGCATACCCCACAGATTTTGAAAAGCCTTACCTAAAGTTTGGCAGTTTGAACCCACTGAGCCTCATTGCAAAAGAAAGTTCTGGTGATCTGCTTCCATAAAGATTGTTGTTATTGTTAGGTGCCATTGAGTCAGTTCCAACTCATAGTGACCCTATGTTCAGCAGAACGAAACAATGCCAGGTCCTGCACTGTCCTCACAATCATTGTTATGCTTGAGCCTATTGTTGCAGCCACTGTGACAATCCATTTTGTTGAGGGTCTTCCTCTTTTTCTCTGACCCTCCACTTTACCAAGCATGATGTCCTTCTCCAGGGACTGATCCCTCCTGATAACATGTCCAAAGTATGTGAGATGTGGTCTTGCCATTCATGCTTCTAAGGAACATTCCGGTTGTAACTTCTTCTAAGGCAGATTTGTTCATTCTTTGGCAGTCCATGGTGTATACAATATTCTTCTCCAACACCATGATTCAAAATTGTTAGTACTTCTTTGGTCTTCCTTATTCATTGTCCAGCTTTCACATGCATATGATGTGATCGAAAATACCATGGCTTGGGTCAGGCGCACCTTAGTCTTCAAGGTGACATCTTTGCTCTTCAACACTTTAAAGAGGTCCTTTGCAGCAGATTTACCCAACGCAATGCATCCTTTGATTTCTTGACCGGTGCTTCCATGGCTGTTGATTGTGGATCCAAGTACAATGAAATCCTTGACAACTTCAATCTTTTCTCCATTTGTCATGATGTTGCTCATCGGTCCAGTTGTGAGGATTTTTGTTTTCTTTATGTTGAGGTGCAATCCATACTGAAGGCTGTGGTCTTTGATCTTCATTAGTAAGTGCTTTTAGTCCTCTTCACTTTGAGCAAGCAAGGTTGTGTCATCTGCATAATGCAGGTTGTTAATGAGTCTTCCTCCAATCCTGATGCCCCATTCTTCTTCATGTAGTCCAGCTTCTAGAATTATTTGCTCAACATACAGATTGAATGAGTATGGTGAAATGATACAACCCTGACACACACCTTTCCTGACTTTAAATCACGCAGTATCCCCTTGTTCTGCTCAAACAACTGCCTCTTGATTATGTATAGGTTCCTCATGAGCACAAGCAAGTGTTCTTTGCAATGTTACCCATAATTCTTTACGATCCACACAGTCGAATGTCTTTGCATAGTCAATAAAATATGGATAAACATCTTTCTCTGCTTTCAGCCAGGATCCATCTGACATCAGAAATGATATCCCTGGTTCCATGGTCTCTTCTGCATCCTGCTTGAATTTTTGGCAGTTCCCTGTGATGTACTGATGCAGTTGCTTTTGAATGATTTTCAGCAAAATTTTGCTTGCGTGTGACATTAATGATATTGTTTGATAATTTGCACATTCTGTTGGATCACCTTTCTTTGGAACAGGCATAAATACGGATCTCTTCCAGTTGGTTGGCCAGGTAGCTGTTTTCCAAATTTCTTGGCATACACAAGTGAGCACTTCCAGCGCTTCATCTGTTTGTTGAAACATCTTGATTGGTACTCCATCAATTCCTGGAACCTTGTTTTTCGCCAATGTCTTCAGTGCAGCTTGGACTTCTTCCTTCTATACCATCAGTTCTTGATCATATACTACATCCTGAAATGGTTGAATGTCGACCAATTCTTTTTGGTATAGTAACTCCGTGTATTCCTTCTATCTTCTTTTGATGCTTCCTATGTCCTTTAATATTTTCTCTGTAAAATCCTTCAATATTGCAACTTGAGGCTTGAATTTTTTCTTCAGTTTTTTTCAGCTTGAGAAATGCGGAGCATGTTTTCCCTTTTTGATTTTCTAACTCCATATCTTTCCAAATGTCATTATAACGCTTTACTTTGTTTTCTTGACTCACTTTTGAAATCTTCCGTTCAGCTCTTTTACTTCATCATTTCTTCAGCTTGCTTTAGCTACTTGATGTTCAAGATTAAGTTTCAGAATCTCTTCTGACATTCATTTTGTTCTTTTCTTTCTTTCCTGTCTTTTTAATAACCTCTTGCTTTCTTCATGTATAATGTCCTTGTCATCATTCCACAATTTGTCAGGTCTTTGATCATTAGTGTTCCATGCGTCAAATCTATTCTTGAGATGGTTTCTAATTTCAGATGGAACATACTCAAGGTCATACTTTGGCTCTCATGGCCTTGTTCTAATTTTCTTCAGCTTCAGCTTGAACTTGCATATAAGCAATTGATGGTCTGTTCCAGAGTAGTCCCCTAGCCTTATTCTGACTGATGATATTGAGCTTTTCCATCATCTTTTCCCACAGATCTAGTCTATTTGATTCCTGTGTATTCCATCTCTTGAGACCTATGTGTGTAGTTGCTGTTTATGTTGTTGAAAAAAGGTATTTGCAACGAAGAAGTCATTGGTCTTGCAAAATTCTATCATGTGATCTCAGCACCATTTCTAACACCGAGGCAGTATTTTCCAACTACTGATCCTTCTTTGTTTTCAGCTTTTGCATTCCAATCACCAGTAATTATCAATGCATCCTGACTGCATGTTGAGTTAATTTTAGACGGCAGAAGTTGGTGAAAATCTTCAATTTCTTTATCTTTGGCCTTAGTGGTAGATTATAACCAAGAAAATCCTATGAAATCATTCTGTTCTGTAACACATGGCATTGCACTGGAAACCCTGGTGGTGTAGTGGTTAAGTGCTACGGCTGCTAACCAAAAGGTTGGCTGTTTGAATTCACCAGGCACTCCGTGGAAACCCTATGGGGCAGTTCTACTCTGTCCTATAGGTTTGCTATGAGTCGGAATCAACTGGACAGCAACGGGTTTTGTTTTTTTGTTTTGGCACTATGAAATGTATAAACATGATCTACTATAATCCCTTCAACAGCTGTTTGAAAGGACTTTACATATAACATTAAAAAAAAAAACTATGAAATGGAGGCTCAGAGAGCTTAAGTAACTTACCTGAAGTCACACAGTCAGCAAGGATTGGAGCTGGAATTTGACACAAGACTTCAAAGCCCATATTTTTTTAACAATTGTGCAAACATGGCATTACCCCAAAGTTAGTTTTTTCCCCTCAACATTCAGCAATTATTACGCACATACATTCTCTTTCTTATACTTACACAACCACCATTAGCTAGAAAAACATTTTGCATTATTAGATTTTGGTGCTATTTTGTGCCGTTAAGTTTTTAAATCATGTTTGGTTTAATGAAACACTTCATGTAATATACGGTTGTTGTTAGGTGCTGTCTTGGTCATCTATAATAGAAATACCACAAATGGATGGCTTTAACAAAGATAAGTTTATTCTCTCACAGTCTGGTAGGCTAGAAGTACGGATTCAGGGTGCCAGCTCCAAGGGAAGGCTTTATTTCTTTCTTTGCTCTGGAGGAAGGTCCTTGTCATCAGTCTTCCCTTGGTCTGGGAGCATCTCAGCGCAGGAACCTCAGGTCCAAAGGATGCTCTCTGCTCCTTGTGCTGCTTTCTTGGTGGTATGAGGTCCCCACATCTCTCTGCTTGCTTCTTTCTTTTATATCTCAAAAGAGATTAGTTTAAGACACTATCTAATCTTGCAGATCTCATCAATATAACTGCCACTAATCCAGGTCATTACATCATAGTGATAGGATTTATAACACATAGGGAAATCACATCAGATGACAAAATGGTAGATAATCATACAATACTGGGAATCATGTCCTAGTCAATTCGATGGATATTTTGGGGGACACAATTCAATCCATGACAAGCACCATCAAGTCAGCTCTGTCTCATAGTGACCCTATTTACAACAGAACAAAACCAGTCCTGCGCCATCCTCACAATCGCTGCTGTGTTTGACCCCACTGTTGCAGCCTCTATGTCAATCCATCTTTTTGAGATTCTTCCTGTTTTTCATTGATCTTCTACTTTACCAAGCATTATGTCCTTCTCTAGGGACTGGTCCCTTCTGATCACATGTCCAAAGTGTGAGATAAAGTCTTGCTATCCTTGCTTCTAGGGAGCATTCTGGCTATACTTTTTCCAAGACAGACTTATCCTTCTTCCGGCAGTCTATGGAGAATATTCCATATATTTCAACTACACCATAACTCAAAGGCGTCAATTCATCTTTGGTTTTCCTTATTCATCACCCAGCTTGTGCATGCATATAAGGTGATTGAAAATACCATGGCTTGTGTTAGGCGCACCTTAGTCCTCAAGGTGACATCTTTGCTTTCTAACACTTTAAAAGGTCTTTTGTATCAGGTTTGCCCAATGTATGCCATGGTCGCTATGAGTCAGAATTGACTTGACAGCTATGGGTTTGGTTTTTTTTTTTTTATGCCATGGTATAAATGGATGTCCTATAATTTATTTAACTCTGAGATTTAAAAAAATTATTTTTAAACCCTGGAATCCTTTCTTAAACAAAGTCACACACAAAAGCTTAGCATGTAAAACAGGTAAAACAGAGCAGCTCTGTTTTATGAGTAGAATTTCAAGGTCAATAGTCAATGACAGTTTTAAAACTTTGGGTCTAAATTACCAAAATATTCCCCAGAGAAACCATAAGATCCCATTTATTTACCCTCTTATGATCGTTGAATTTGTTTTTGCTTTTGGTTTTTAATTTTCTAGACAAAATTCTACCTTGAAATAGAATTTTTAGAAATTCTACCTTTTAAAATTGTGAACTTAAACATTTATCTTCATTTATTGAATATTTATAGTTCTTTGAGGATTTACTTGCTCCTACCCAAATTCTTTGAAAGAATTGATATTTTTCTTATTGATTTGTAAGAACACTTTTTATATTAAGGGAAATAATTCTTTATCATCTAACCATTTGCCAATTTGATAGACAAAAAAAGTATCTCATTTTAGTGTGTATTTCTTTAAGTTTTTGTGACTGAATATTTTATCATTACTTTGCCATTTATATTTACATTTTGTTAATTGCCTATTTGTTTCCTTTTCACCTTTTCAATTTGAGTATACTTTTTTTTTGCTCCTTTTATTTATTAGCAAATTAATATGATTTATTATACTTTTTCCTTTTATTGGTAGGAAAGTCACACATTTCATATCTATTTTAGTGCCAAATTTTTAACATATATTTAGTATAAAGTCTAAAGATTATCAATATGTATAAACTTCTAAAGAATACTGGGAATCATGACCTAGCCAATTTGACAGATATTTTGACAGAGCTTTAACTTACATTAAGCTGTTCCATTTTACACTACATTCTTGTTCTGTATTTTAGTTCCACACTGCTTTTATACATCTTAAATTAGTTTTATTGTTGTTTTTTTACAGCCACTTCTTGTTTAAATTTGCCTACAAAAATATTCATTTTTTTTCTCACTTTTTAAGAATTTTGCATATCATTTTGTCCATTCAGGTTTCTTTTCCTTCTTCCTGAAGTACGTATTGTTTAGTAGTTCTTTAAACATGGCCTGTAAGTGATAGTTTAATTGGGAATGGCATTCTAGTTTATAATTATTTTGTCTCAGTGCTATGAAAATGTCATCCTATTATCTCCAGGCTTCTGTTTTGGAGCTTCTCAACTGATACTGCAGCATATCGTACCGGTGTGCTAAGGATGGGTCACTGGCACGCAGACGTATCAATCCCTTTGCCATCTGAGTGTTAGGGCAGGGCTCAGGCTCTGACCTCCTGTTGATGAGGCCTCACCTGTTTACCCCATTGTGTTGTATAGGTATTATAATTTTCAATGTATGCTGTGACATGCAAATGTTCAGAAACACTTCTCTACTGTTGCTGCCGAGATAACAGCTGTTAGTCTAATTGTTTCTTTGAAGGTAGTCTTTCCTGTCTCTCTAGATGTTTAATATATTATTTTTGTCTTTGGTTTTTTGCAGTTACACTATGATATTTATCAATGTAGATTTATTTATCCTGCTTGGGACTTTTTATATTTCCTAAGTGTAGGATTCATGTGTTTCTGGAAACTCATCATCAGCCTTTGTTTCTTAAAATACTGCATTTTCACCATTCAATATTTTCTCTTTCATAGCAGCTTCTATTGAGGTCCTTTCCTCCAGGCTTTTTAACCTTCAGGTTTTTCATCTCTTATTTTTCTGTGCTGTCTTCTGGGAAATTTTCTCAGATCTATCTTTCAGCTCATTAAATCTCTCTTTAGTTGTGTGTAATCTGCATTTAATCTGTCACTGCATTTTTAATTTTAATAACTATACTTTTCAGTCATAGGAACAGAACGAGTGGATACTGAATGGTTTAAAACCAGAAAAGGTGTGCATCAGGGTTATCATTTCATCATACTTATTCCGTTTGTAGGATGAGCAAATTATCTGAGAAGCCAGGCTATATGAAGAAGAATGCAGCATCAGGATTGGAGGAAGTATCATTAACAACCTGCATTATACAGTTGACACAACCTTGCTTGCTGAAAGCAAAGGCTTGAAGCACTTACTGATGAAGATCAAAGACCATAGCCTTCAGTAGAGATTACACATCAACAGAAAACAAAAATCCTCACAACTGGACCAATAAGCAGCATCATGATAAACAGAGAAAAGATTGAAGTTGTTAAGAATTTCATTTTACTAGGATCCACAATCATCACCCATGGAAGCAGCAGTCGAGAAATCAAATGACATATTGCACTGAGCAAATCTACTGCAAAAGACCTCTTGTGTTGAAAAGCAAAGATGTCACCTTGAGGATTAGGGTGCACCTGATCCAAGTCATGGTATTTTCAATTGCCTCATATGCATGAAAAAGCTGGACAATGAATAAGGAAGACCGAAAAAGAAGTGATGTCTTTGAATTATGGTGTAGCGAAGAATAATAAGCATTCCTTCTCCATGGACTGCCAGAAAAGTGAACAAATCTGTCTTGGAAGCAGCACGGCCAGAATGCTCCTTAGAAGCGAGGGTGGCACGACTTTGTCTTCTGTACCTTGGACATGTGATTAGAAGGAAGCAGTCCCTGGAGAAAAACATCATGCTTGGTAGAGGGTGATTGAAAAACAGGAAGACCCTCAATGAAATGGATGGATACAATGGCTGCAACAATGGGTTCCAACATAGCAATGATTGTGAGGATGGCGCAGGACTGGGCAGTGTTTTGTTCTGTTGTACATAGGGTCACTATGAGTTGGAACCACCTCAAGGGCACCTAACAACAACAACAATTCTTCATGCTGTTACCTCTTCCTGAAATGCCCTTTATCAATCCATTTAGAAATTATTTACAGAGTACACCTAAGTACCTGGTACTGTGCTAGAGGAATGGTACTATAGTGGTGAAAACAATTGGCCTGGTTCCTCCTTGCATGGAGGTCACAGCTTGTAAGAAGACAGTGAAACATTCAAATTATAATACAGGGCAACTAGAGGTGGCTATGGGAGCACAAAAAACTTAAATGTCCAGGAAAAGTTTTTCAGAGGAAGTAGTCACTGAAGTGTGACCCAAAGGATGGATGGGGAATGACTTTGGCAAAAATGCATCAGAGGCCTTCTTTCTCTTGTCACTTGAAGAATGCCTGCTCATTCTTCCAACTCTCTCCATCACTTCTCCAGGCAGCGCAGGTCACCTCTTTTCCATGCCCTACCTCAGTATTTTGTACATTATGGTCCTTTTAGCCATGCATTGCATTTATTTGTCTTTGTTTCTTGTTCTAGACTGTAAGCTCCTTGAAGGCAGGGTCTACTTCTTATTTATTTTTATATCCTTGTGCATGGTACCTAGTGATTGCTGAATAAAAGTTTACCTGAATTCCATTCCATAGGTCTCCTGGCCCTTGTTCTATTCCCTTTGCCCAGCACCTCCTCTAGTCCTGAAAACACCCCTGCAGTTCCTACTTTTCTTTTCTGATCAAGCCTTCCTTCATGGCTTTACTTAGGACTCCTTTTCTGGTTCTTTTATTGCTCTCTCCCTATACTCACTCCTAGATTCAAATGACCCTTTCTTTAGTTCCTAATTTGTTTTCATCCCTCAAGGGGCAACAGGGTCAACACCAGACAAATAGCACCTGCTAAGAGGAATCTGGAGGCATTGATGGTTCAGTGGTAGAATTCTTATCTTCCATGTGGGAGACCCAAGTTCTATTCCTGGTCAAACGTACCTCACGCATAGCCACACCCATCTGTCACTGGAAGCTTGAATGTTGCTATTATGCTGAACAGATTATGGGGGAGCGTCCGGACTAAGCTGGACTAGAAAGAAAGGCCTGGTGATCTGCCTCTGAAAAATCAGCCATTGAAAACCCTGTGGATCAAAATAGTCTGATCCTGCTGTGCGTGAAGTCTCCATGAATCCAGGAGAGACTTGAAAGCAGGTAAAAACAGAATCATCTATTGAAGGAGATATGTACTTTTGATACCATGGCATCTCCATCATTTGGTGCCTAAGAAAGGATGTTTTCTTATGAAAAAGTAAAACTTATCAAAAATGAGAGCCATGTATTCTAATTTGCTTCCTTTTTTACATTGGCTGCCAGGAAGCCCAGATTTAGATTTAATGTTCAAGTTTAGCAACTATGTATATCACGTTTCTGGTAGAATTATTTCCTTCTTTCATCTGGGTATGTTCTGATTAATTTTCTGAGTAAATTTTAAGAAATTTAATTTACATATACAATCACTGTCAAAAAATGTAATTACATTAAAATAAAAATTTAGAGTATAACTATATTTTCATATCAGGTTACACAATACATACTTCCTGAATTTTATTACAAGTTACCTCAGATTCTTATTTCAAAATGTTAAAATTCTTATTTTTTTCTTCTCCCTTTCTTCTTTTTCTTTTTCCAAAACACGTAGAACTGGTTTAAATACCTCCTTTTTTTTAGCTAAACTATGCTAAAGAGCCTTCATTCAGTCCTCAATGGATCACAAAGGAAAGGAGGAACTGGAAGGGAAGAGAAGGGAAGAGAGGGGAAGAGAGGACTTACTTATGAAGACACTATATAGTCCTCTCAAATAATGGGATTTCCATATTACAAATGGGGTAAGAGGCTCAGAGTAGGTAAATTCTTGCCCCAGATCTTATTTCTCAATTTGGAGAAGTCCAACAAATTTACACTGTCTCAACTTCTCATCTCATTGTTTCCTAAAATCTCCTGTTTCTCCTTTATTCCTGATTTTAGGTAATAGAGCTATTATCTGCTTACCCATTCCAGAAGCTCAGGAGTCATATTGTATTGTTCCCTCTCTCTTACCCTCATACTTAATTAGGTCACTGATTACAGCTAATTCTCTTGAGTAGCTTTACGCTCCTCCCGTTCTCATTGCTGATAGCAAAGTCTAGGCTCAAATGCTCTTTGCTTGGACAATTTCAATAGTCTCCTTGCTAATATCTGTGCTTCCAATTTCTCCCACTTCGATCTCGCCCCTACAAGGTTGTTTTGTCTTTGTGATATTTCTGAATAGCAAATCTGACTGCATCACTCCCTTTTAATGCACTCTTCTGCCCTCAAGTAAAAGTCCCTTGCCAGCTGTATCAGAATTTCCATGATTTATGCCTCACTTCATCTGCCGTATTAACTCCCTTTGTTCTGTCATAAGCATCCTACATACCAGCCATACTGAATTACTTACAGATTCTTGAATACTCATGGGTTTTCATGCCTCCATGCCTCTATTAAGAGTCCCTGGGTGGTGCAAATGGTGTAACTGCTAGGCTGCTAAGTGAAAGACTGGCAGTTTGAGTCCACACAGAGGTGCCTTGGAAGAAGAGCCTGGTGATCTACTTCAAAAAATCAACCACTGAAAACCCTATGGAGCACAGTTCTGTCCTGACACACACGGGGTCACCATGAATTGGAATTGATGACAACTGTTGTTATTATTATTTTTTTAATGCTTCTGTTAGTTATTCTTTTTTCTACCTGGAATGTTTATCTCTTACAAGCTGAACCCTTTCTCTCTTTCAAGACCTAACTCAAGTTTCTGCTCCTCTCTGGTCTTCCCTTACCCACTTTTGAAAGTGTTGATCACATCACAACCTCTTTTCTACTTTTCCACCTTAGACATATAACATTTACCTCACCATGTTGCAATTATTTGGTTTTATATTTGACTAAATTACTTGACTGTAATTTCTTTGATTTTACAAAGATTTTATCTTGCTCTTTTTGCATTCATAGTGTCTAGTTCTAAGCACTTACTGAATGGATTTTTTTATTTGCTCAAGGTTCTCTATTAATTATAAAATATTTTCATAACTAATACAAAATGGATGAAAGAAATGTATGTCATTGGGGATACCAACTGAACTTGCTTGGTTCATTATTAGAGCAGGTAGGCAGGAAATGCTTTAGTTGTTAACAGGAAGATGGTTTAGAATGGACTTGCAAGTAGATTCAAGAAACAGTCTTGCACTTTTTCTTTTGCAACTACCATGAACTTTCTCTACTCTTAAAAGTAGTCACTGGGGTTTGAGAGGGCTGACTGCCCTTCCCTCTATGAGTTCTGACAGGAATATGATAGGAATCATAATATCAGCAGACACAAAAGATCAGCTTTATCCCAGGTAAACCTGGACTGGAGAATGCAGCTGAGAATTAATTGCCAACTCAGGCTTCCTACCTAACTTCTCCCTTGGATCTAGCTGATCTGCCCAGCCTTGGCAAGTTTTGGGCAACATGAACTGAGCTTGAGCTGGTAGGATTTCTGCATGGAAAAGCAAACAGTATTGCCACAAACTGGAGGGATATAGAACATTGACGTCTGTAGGTGGTGCAAATAGTTTGCATTAGACGGCTAACCTAAAGGTTGGCAGTTCAAATCCACCTAGTGCTGCCATGGAAGAAAAAGCTCACTTTTTCTGGCAATCTGCTTCCGTTAATATTACAACCAAGAAAAATAGAGCACTGTTCTTTGTAACATGTACGGTTGCCATAAGTCAGAACCGACTTGGCGGCAACTAATAACATCTCACCAGTCAGAGGGGCTAGTTAGTGGTAGTAAAGTGCTCTCTTTAACAGTACTGAAAGGGTTAAAGTTCCTATTTAATGGATCATGGGAGAGAGGATGGTGCTTGCCAGCATAAAAATAAAAGAAATAGCCTTGGTCAGGAGGCAACAATGTAAAACGAACACATCATATTATTACAGAATGATTTTCTTGATGAGTCGAGATGGTCTTCTTAGAACGAACATCCCTTAATGATGCTCTGAGCCTACAGTGACCTAGCAATGGTCACGAGTGTCCTAGTTTGGTGCTCCTCAGACTTTAACGTGCACATGAACCATCTGTCTCAGGTGATTTAAGATTCTGCATTTCTAACACGCTCCCAGGTGATGCTGATGAGTGACTAGCAAAGAAAAAGCAAAGGTGTCATTTTGAAAAAGTGAAAATGTCAAGGACAGATCAGTCACTTTAAATCCAGAGTCCTGGGACCTCATATATCTTTGTTCAAAAAAATTCCCCTTTTCATGGATGGGTTCTGTAACTCCTAAGTAAGGTAGTATGACTCTGTTTGCTTTCTTTTACCCAACACGTATCATTTCATCATGTTGATGGCTAGATCAATAAACGCTCCGCACACTAAGGACAAAGGTGTTAATATCATCGAGGCTTAATGAAAAGGAATCGTCAACTTGACACCTAGGTGTGAATGCTCTGATGGCAAGAATAACAACTCGTGAGTTACTATGGATTATAAAGGATTCATTTTTTCCTGCCATTTATATGAGAGCTCTGGACCATGTCATCTGAACCTGGGTAAATCTATAATTGCACATCTTGATGACAGTAAAGATCAGTGACCTGAATGCATCTAAAACTTATGCTGCATGCATAGAGTGGTTTGTGCTGCCCATGCCTGATTCTGCGCGCCTGGACCTTTCTGACATCCCTTCCAGCCCCTGGAGTTTATGACCCAGATGATGCCTCCATTGAAAATGACCTAAAAAAGAACCCATTGCTGGGCTCTGACCCACATTTTATTAACCCATAATTAGATTTATTTCACTCTGGCTTCATTTATTTCAGGCCTGTGGGTTTGCATTCTTTTTCATTGCTAAGTGCACTCCCTAAAGTAGTGAAATATTTATAATTTGACCAGTTCTATTAATTACATAACGATAAGGAGGAACAAAATAAGAGAGAAAGTCATGGTCAGGAGACAACAGAGTAACATGAATACATCATATTTTCACATAATGATTTTCTTGATGAGAGAGATGGTCTTCTTAGAACTAACATTTTTTAGTTATGCTCTAAGCCTACAGTGACCTAGCAATGGTCAAGAGCATCCTAGTTCGGGGCTTTTCAGACTTTTAATATGCACACGAGTCATGTGATTCAGTCTCAGGTGACTTAAGATTCTGCATTTATAACAGGCTCCCACGTCATGCTGATGAGTGAATAGCAAGAAAAATGCAAAGCTGTCGCTTTGATGATTAAGGTGTGCCTGACCCAAGCCATGGTCTTTTCGGCTGCCTCATGTGCATGGGAAAGCTGGACAGCAAAAAAAGGAAGATCAAAGGAGAGTTGACACACTTCAGTTGTGGTACTGGCAAAGAATATTGAATATATCATGGGCTGGCAGAAGAATGAACAAATCAGTCTTGGAGAAAGTACAGCCAGAATGCCCCTTAGAAGTGAGGATGGAGAGACTTCGTCTTGCTTACTCTGAACATGTCATCAGGAAAGAGCAATTGCTAGAAAAGGTCATCAGGTTTGGTAATGTGGAAGGTCAGCAAAATAGAGGGAAACCCTCCAGGAGATGGATTGACATGGTGGGTGTAACAATGGGCTCAAACATATGAATGATTGTGAGGATGGAGCAGGACCAGGCAATGTTTCGGGCTCCTATACGTAAGCTCAGTACGAGTCAGAGGTGACTTGACGGCAACTAATAACGACAGCATGTTATCCAACCAAAACACCAGCTCCGAACTCATCACAATTAATTTTATTCCACAGCATGTTTAAGGGAATGTTATTCTAGGGAAGATGCTTGGGATTAAAATAATTAAAAAAAAACTGGAAAGTATGCACATTTATGTATCTCTTCTTTTCATTAAATATATATCTGTTTGGCAAAAAATGTTAGACTCTTTTGTACAAAAACAAAGCAAAAAAAAAAAAAAATACAACCCCAAACCATTGCAGATTGTAAATACCTGTAATAATTACAATGATGTAAACGTGGATGTTTGACAGCTTGCCCATCCTGTGGACCTGTGTTGCGGCAGGACCCCCCAGGAGAAGGTCACACCAACCCCTTGATAGCAACAGCCCATCACAGAGGCATTTAGGTTTAGTATATTAGAGATGGAACATGATTACTGATTTCATCATTTGTGCTTTCAGCTAAGGGACTGTGAGGAGGCGCAGAAATGAAGAAGGCAAGTCTGGGCTGGGGCAGGGAGAGGAGACCCAAGACTAGGTAGCAAGGAGGGAAGGTTGGGTGTGGTCACAGTACAGTCTCGAGTGGGTATGGAATCTGTGGACTGTATGTTTGAGGACCGAATGCTGGAGAGGACTATGATGAAGACTATGATGAGACCAAAGAGGAACAGGACGAGGCAAAGGTGGGGAGGGTGGCAGTGGGCGATTTGAAAGCAGATCTCAGTTCAGATGAAACTGGCTGTGTGAACTGACTGGAGAGAGAAGGGGAAGGAGGAGGTGGTGTCTGGTCTTCTCAAGTAGCCAGGCCGTCTTCTTTGGGACAGGCCTGGAAGCACTCTCTAGGTCTGGTGGTCAAGCCTCAGGCAGTCTGTTGCTGCTGGCTTTCCTATTCCAGGGAGGGAGAACACAACTGCTTTCGGGGGATGAGGATGGAAGGGCCCTTTGGCTCTCTTATTGGTGGTGGGTTTTGCTCTTTTCCCACCCGTGGACCGCAGCCATGGGAAGTGACCTAAAGCAATGGAGTCTAGAAACAGAATCAGCAAAGGGAGCGACGCTCCAGGTAGGGGAAAAAATTGCTGGGGTTAGAGGTGAGGCCAAAGAAAGTGTTGACCCACAGCTTCCCTCTCCCCAAAGAGAATCCCAAGGCGTGGGCGTGTTTTCATTCCTCTCTCCCGTTAGCTAGCTAGATTTTCCAGTTTTGGAGGGGGCACTTCTGGCCCGGCCACTTCAGTTACAGTCATAGACGAAGTCATAGTTGCTGGGCTCCTTGGGGATTGGGGGTGGGGCGTCGGGGATCTGAATGTTTTCAAGGTCCAGGAGGCGGAGCTTGATTTCCATGCTGAGCAGGGTGTCCAAGTCATTCCGGGTCAGGTCGCTCATCATGTCTTTCCCCAGCAGTGCATTTAGCCCATCTGTCCAGATACAGTACTGGTGGGAGAGGAGATAGCAATGACAATTACTGACAGCAGTGGTAAAAGTAGCGAACACAGCTAACACTAATTGAATATGCAGCATGGGCTAGCCTTTGTGTGATGTGCTTTGTGTACATCATCATTTAGTCTTCACAATAATTCTATAAAGTTGACAGTTTTGACACATCTGTTTCACAGATAGGGAAACTGAGGCATAGAGAAGCTAAATAGCTTGGTAGTATATGGAGTGGGTGGGATTTAAACCCAGGTGATCTGACTCCATTGTCTGTGCTCCTCTCTGCAGGGAATGCCTCCCTAAGTGCCAGCAGGAGGACCTGAGTTCTCCATGACTGTGCAATGTCATCCATCAAGTTCTTCTGGGCTCTCACCCTTCAGATGTTTCTAACATCCCACCAGCGAGTCTACGACTTTAAGGTACTGGTGGAATGCATCCCAACGTTCCTGTACTCAACATCAAGTTAAGCTTCCTCTTTTCTGATTTCAGTCATGGCTCCAGGTAGGGAGTTAATCTCTGCTCTCCTATCTGATTCTCAGCATGCATGATGACAGCCCCATCCTTGTAGCTCCACCATTGAAATTCTCAGCAAAAAGGGCTGAGAAATAGCCTTTTGATGTCCAATATCTGGCAGTCAAGATGGCTACACTTATTGGACGAAGCTATTAGGAGGTGGGTTGGTTGCTTTTCTTGGGACCTCTTCCTCTTGGGTTTCCTGCTCCCAGGGTTTCTCTCTACAAGGTCTCTGGGGCCTGGACCCCAGCGATATCACCTGTTTTGGAAGGCCCTGAGTACCCAACTCAGAGTTTGTCTCTCCAGGAGATTATGAATTCCTTGAGGGAGGAACTGTGCCTTTTTTTCTGAGGATCGTCCTTGCTCTTGTCAGCTTCCCTTCAGAAGCTGGAGTCCTGCCTTGATCTGGTAACAGAGCCATGATACCTGGTAAAAGAGCTACCCTCTGCTGGCAGCATCTCAGAAAACTGCATGCTTTCTGGATGCTGTGCTCTGCTCACTTGTTGGGATGCCCCTAACCCTATAGAGGACCTTTATGATAGCAACTCTGTTCTTTCTGTCAGGATGGTCTTCCTTTTAGGAGTTCCTGGGTTGTACAAATGGTTATTGTGGTGGCTGATAACAGAAATGTTGGAGGTTTGAGTCTACTCAGAGGCACCTCAGAAGAAAGGCCTGGTGATCTACTTCTGAAAAATCAGCCATTGAAAATCCTATGGAACACAGTTCTACTCTGAAATACATGGGGTTGCCAGGAGCTGGAATTGACTCAATGGCAACTGAATTTTTGGAGTGGTCTTCCTTCTAGCATGCTCTCTAGATTGCCCCCCTCTCCTATCCTCAGCAGGTCAAGATGCAATTCCAGACCCTGCTTAGCCTGTCCTTTGCACCGTGATTACCTGGGCCATGTTCCAGAACACAATAGCAGGTCTCAATAAAAAGGAACGAAAAAGTTGCAAGCACTATATAAACCTTAAGTCATAGCAATGTGATGGAACTCTTCCATGATGCACATTAGAAACACTACTTTTTAAGCTGACAGCGTGAAAAATGGGTGATATTAGGAGACCCCTGCCTGGGTAGTAGGAGCCCTGGTAGTGCAGTGGTTAAGTCCTTGGCTGCTAACCAAAAAGTTCAGCAGTTTGAACCCACCAGCTCCTCTGCAAGAGAAAGATGTGGCGGTCTTCTTCTGTAAAATTTACAGCCTTGGGCACCCTATGGGACTGTTCTACTCTGTCGTATAGGGTTGCTGTGAGTCACAGTTGACTTGATGGCAATGGTTTTTTTGAGGGGAGGGGGATGCCTTGGTAGTGCGGCATTGAACTGTAAGGCTTAGGATCTACCTTGGCTATGTGGTTTCAGCCAAATGTTTTAAACCATCTAAACACCAAAGTAGTGTTAAGGGAAGATTAGTGTTATTATAAATACCTTAGCCAGCTTCTGAAGACATCTAAACATCCATCTCCTACCCTAAGTCCTACCCTAGAGATTCTGATGTTGAAGGCTGTGGGTGAGGAAATTTATTTAGAAAGTTCCTCATCTAATTCTGATGCACATCCAGGTATGGGAGCCATGAACTCTGCCATTTAAGGCCCCTTCCAGCTCTGACATTGTTTCATCGTAAATCCCTCAGTATTAGCGATTACTGCTCTTTGCACGCGGCCCTTCTAGCCTTGGCGAGCTTCCAGGACAGACTAACCCACAGAAACATTTCTATGGTGCTTTTCTTTTAAGAAGCAGCAGGCACAGGAAACTGTTAAAAAGTACATTGACCAGTAAATAAAAACCCTGTAGTGCTGAATCAGAATTGAAAGTACTAGTATAAATTCATGATGTATTTTAGCTTTAAAAAAATCGTAACTTCTACTTTTATCCACCAAAAGACCTAAAAACAATGACCAACCAAGTAGTAATAAGCATATTTAGTGCCCAGATGTGGCCACTAAATACCATTTCCTACTAAAATCAGCCAATGAAAACCCTACGGTTCACAAGAAAACACTGTACGATCGGCAACTGATCCTGAGGCTGGTGCCCGACTGGTAGCATTTCATCCGCTATGCATGGGGTCACCATGAGTAGGGGGCTGACTCAACCTCAGCTAACAAAAACTAAAGTAACCAAGCCTCCACAGATCAAAGGCAGCAAATGCGTATGATGAGCTTGGAACATCTTGTCATAGCAGAAGGCCAGAAAAGCTACTAAAGACACTGAGATCATGGCAATAGGACTCAGAAGCCAACCTGTTCCCACTTGTGCCAGATAGGATAACTGAGACAATAACAACGATAACAGCAACAGACCGAAACGCCAAAAAAACAAACAAACAAAAAACAAACCCACTGCCGTTGAGTGGATTCCAACTCATAGCGACCCTATAGGACAGAGTAGAACCGCCTGATAGAGTTTCCAAGGAGCGCCTGGTGGATTTGAACTGCTGACCTCTTGGTTAGCAGCCATAGCACTTAACCACTATGCCACCGGGGTTTCTGATTGAAACACAGATATGTTTAAATCCATGACTTTATAATGTGACTCACACACCAAAAAAGCCTTATTGGTTTCCTTTGGAAGATGATCATTATTTTAAAAACTGTGCTGGTGGCACAGTGGTGAAGAGCTCAGCTGCTAACTGAAAGGTCAGCAGTTCAAATTCACCAGCCCCTCCTCAGCACAGTTCTACTCTGTCTTATAGGGTTGCTATGACTTGACAACAATGGGTTTGGGCTTTTTTTTTAATCCTACATAAACTGCTTAACTTTAAGGTAATCAAATAGTTGATGAGGCAAGTTTGTCTTTATGTAAGTATCCTGCTAATAAATGGAGAAGGAATGATAGCATTAGGGTATCATCATTTAGCATCCTCTAACAGCCCCTCCTTGGAAACCCTATGGGGAGTTCTATTCTGTCCTATAGGGTGCTATGAGTCAGAATCGACTTGACTGCAACGGCTTTTTATTTTTTTTGGTTTAATGTACCAAAGGAGCCAAAGGACCTAGGTAATAATCATCTATGGCTGCTGACATTCTAAAAAGAGAGACAAGCAGACACCATGGAAGTACTAAATACTTGCTAAAAAGATGCAAATATCGCTAAAAAAAAAAAAAAAAAAAATTTGATCCTGAATCTGATCAAGCTTCTCACTACCAAATTATAGGAAATACAGGGGGCCAGGGAACATGATATTACAGGGTGTGGAGGCAGGATAATGACCCCCCTCCCCCGCCCCACCAAAAGATGTCCATGTCCTAATCCCTGGAACCTGTGAATAGGCCAGGTTACATGGCTAAGGGGAATTAAGGCTGCAGGTGGAAGGAAGGTTGTTTATCAGCTGACCTTAAACTAGAGAGATTAGCCTGGATTGTCCAGGTGGGCCCAGTGTAATCACAGGGTCCTTAAAAGTGGAAGAAGAGGAGTCAGAGTTAGAGAACTGAGAGGCAGAAAGAAACCTGACTACAGAGGAGGAGGGCAGAGTGATATGGTGTGGGAGGACTTAGCCTAACACAGGAGCGGATTAACAAGTAAGCAAGGAATGTATGGGTTTACATGTGTTTACTTACTAATCTGTACTGTACAATTTCACCTGGTTTTCACCAATTGATGTGCACCACAGATGAGTAAGTAAACACAAGTAAGCCTGTGCATACCTTGCTTATTGGATAACCCGTCCCTGGCTAACATTGCTGGCCTTGGAGATGGAAGGAGGCCATGAGCCAAGGAATGTGGCGGGCCTTTAGAAGTTGGAAAAGGCAAAGAAATTGATTCTTTCCTAGAGCCTCCAAAAAGGAACGCAGAACTGCCAATACCCCGATTTTAGCTCAGTGAGACCCGCTTCAGACTTCTCACCTCTTGAACTGTAAGATAATACTGTTATTTTAAACTGCTTAATCTGGGGTAATTCCTTATAGCAACAATGACAAACTAATACATAGAGTTATAATCACAAAATATAGACTATGGGCAATGTTACAGAACAAATGACCTGGTTTCTTTGGTAAATAAATTGCCAAGAGAGAAAATACACAAGAGAAAGAGAAAAGAGGAACATGTAGATTAAAAAAAAAAAAAAACCTTAAGAAACCTGCCAATCAATTGCAATGTATTGACCTTACTTGTATTTTGATTTGAACAAACTGTAAAATAAAAAATAAACAGGCACAACACACAAATGAGACAATGTAAGAAATCTGAAAATGAACTGTATACAGTAATATTAAGACATTAAGATCTTAGGTGTGGTAATGACATTGTAGTTATGTGTTTAAACCCCAGCTCATTACTTAATCACTGTGTGACCCTGGGCAAGTTCCTTAACCTCTCTGTGCCTCATTTCCCTCTTTTATAAATGAGTTTAATGTGAGTTTGTTTCTTTTAGGGTTATATATAAGTGGGGATCATATATATAAAGCATTTAATGGTGCTTGGCACAGAATCGGAGCCCTGGTGGTGAAGTGGTTAAGAGCAATGGCAAGCTGCCCTTGTTAACCAAAAGATCAGCAGTTTGAAGCCACCATCTGCTTCTTGGAAACCCTATGGGGCAGCTCTACTCAGTCCTATAGTGCGCTAGGAGTCAGAATCGACTTGACGGCAATGGGTTTGGTTTGGATTGTTGAGGTATTCAATTTTGGGAGGCTTCTCTCTCCTCATTTATAAATGAGGATATCTGTAATAAAACTTTCTCTTTTATGGAGTAATTTTGACAATAAAATGGCAATACAGCTCCTTGGAAACTCTATGGGGCAGTTCTGCTTTGTCCTATAGGCTCGCTATGAGTCGGAATTGACTCAATGGCACTGGGTTTGGTTTTTTTGGTTTAGATATGAAAGTGGTATGAAGAAATTAAATGTGTTTATAATTGTAAGGCATTTTTCTCCTCACTATATCTACTGGAAGTAGCAGATATGAATAAAAACTTGGCAATCTCAAAGCATTTCTCCTTATCTGGAATTAATGTACGCCAGGGGAAAGCAGCCTCGCATAGACTAAAATAGCATGCACGGCTCTACTGTTTTAAATAGTTTTCCATACAGCTCTATACATCTTCAACATGGTGACCTGTGTACAACCACAATTTTATTTAGAAACAGAAACAGTAGGTCACTGTATCTATTTTCAGAAAGATGAAGACAAAGTCTTATCCCTTCTGCAAACTAAATGTCAAGTTAAGACAGAATTATTCTTAAGCACCATTCTAAATGCAGGATTTGTGTTTTATCTTTCTTCTCTCTTTGGGAAGTACAATTTTATTCAAAAGCTTCAAACCAGTGAAAACCAGATACTGAATAACTTCTAAATGAGCTAAGTCTCCTAGGGGGAAATGGTGAACAGAAGTTAGATTCTATTAAAATGCCCCCTTCCTTTCTAAAACCTGTTTATGCAACCACATACAAGACAAAAATCTGAACGGCATCATCTAAAAATAAAACTTGCAAGCACGATATTGGGTTCTCGTTTACAAGAAAAAAAGTTCAATCAACCGTAACTGCTACTTTATCTTACAAATGTATTTTCCTAGATTTTATGCTAAATATTTTAAATATAGCTGACAGTGTGCCTCAAGAAGCAGAAACAAATTATACATATAACAAGATGTCAAAAATGAATAAAAGCATCTCAAAAATAAAATTCCAACAGGCAGCCCTGAACCTCTCAAAACAGCTTAAAGAAACTTGGTAGCAAACCTACATCATCAGATGTTTTAAAGAATAAAGAATAGTTTAATATTCAATGAAAACCAAAGCTGTAACGGGTATTGCTTCTTCAGGGTTAGCATTTATGCCCTTGTTGAGTTTGAGGCATTTGTTGTCTCCCCAACTCACCCTTTTTCTTCCCCATGAACTATCAGCCAAGCTAGTTGGACCTTGAACCTCTTACAATTGGCAGTTTGCCAAGAAGTTTCTATGCTATTTCAAATCAACAAGATGTACCTTTCTTTGTTCACGATTTTCTCAGGCAGCCTTTTTTTTTTTTTTTAATTTTTATTGTGCTTTACATGAAAGTTTACAAATCAAGTCAGTCTCTCATACAAAAATGTATATACACCTTGCTATATACTCCCAGTTCCTCTCTCCCCAATGAGACAGCACACTCCTTCCCTCCACCCTCTATTTTTGTGTCCGTTCAGCCAGTTTCTGACCCCCTCTGCCTTTTTATCTCCCCTCCAGACAGGAGCTGCCCACAGTCTCATGTGTCTACTTGATCCAAGGAAGCTCACTCTTCGCCAGTCCCATTTTCTATCCCATAAAATAGTCCAGTCTCCAACCCATTGTCCAGTCTAATCCCTGTCTGAAGAGTTGGCTTTGGGAATGGTTCCTGTCTTGGGCTAACAGAAGGTCTGAGGGCCATGACCTCCAGGGTCCTTCTAGTCTCAGTCAGACTATTAAGTCTTGTCTTTTTATGAGAATTTGAGGTCTGCATCCCACTGCTCTCCTGCGTCCTCAGGGGTTCTCTGCTGTGTTCCCTGTCAGGGCAGTTATCGGTTGTAGCAGGGTACCATCTAGTTCTTCCTGTCTCAGGCTGATGTAGTCTCTGGTTTATGTGGCTCTTTCTGTCTCTTGGACTCATAATTACCTTATGTCTTTTGTGTTCTTGGCAGTCTTTTTTTTAAATGAAAATTTTTTTCTTTCTGCTTATTTTTCTAGAGAAAATGTAACTTTCTTTCATCAATTAACCCCACTGAGACCCTTACCTCATGCTTGTCAGGAGCGATGAAGTTCAGCTGGCAGTTTGAGTCATACAAGATGGAGAAAGCAAGTTCAAGCACCTCCTACAAGAGATTAGGGAAAATAGCACATTTAGGGAAAATCAGCACATTTGTTTTGCAGGTACAAATGGCTGGAGACTGAACATGGAGCAGGACCACTCTATGTACAGAGAAGAGGAGCAGCAATGAGGCTGAATGGAGGGAGGGCCATGCCTTTTAAGGGTTACAACACGATTGCTTCTCTCCATTCAAGGGAAGTACTCTGCATGAACCATCTCTTTTAATTCTCATGACAGCCTGTGTAGCACGTATTATCATTCCCCTTTTATGGAAAAAGGGTGAGCAAGGTTGCATGAGCTCTCCAAGGCCTCATAGCTCCAAAGCTGTGCCACTCTCCTCTCTTCAGCATCTGCCTTCCAGGGAGACCATGAAAAAACAGTAAAGCCCTTCCCAGTCAGAGGTTGTAGGTGGCTTAGTGGTAGAATTCTCACCTTCCATGTGGGAGGCCTATGTCAGTGGAGGCTTGCCTGTTGCTATGATGCTGAACAGGATTCAGTGGAGAATCTAAGATGGACTAAGGAGAGAGGCCTGGTGATCTACTTCTGAAAATCAGCCAGCTGAAATTCCATGGATCAAAATGACCCGATCCAGCATTCTGTTCCACTGTAAATGAGGTTGCCCTGAGTTGGAGTTGGGGGCTGACTCAACAGCAAAACAGACAGATAAAACAGATAACCCCAGGGATGTAAACTTTCTAAAACATAGAAGCTACATGGACGGTAATGAGGCTTCTGGGTGAACCCATTATCTTTAGGTAGATTGCCAGGTCCTTCTTCCTAGTCCCACTTAGTCCAGACGCTCCACTGCATCCTGTTCAGCATCATAGCAACACGCAAGCCTCCGTTATAGACAGGTAGTAGCTGTGCATGAGGTTCGTTTGTCTTGGGTCTTTGACCAGCTATAGAGCAAAGGCTGCACAAAACCTAGATTTTATCCTATAGAAGCCGCAGGGTACAATAAAGAAGCATAGACTTGACCTCCGAATTCCTGGATTCATTCACTGACAGCAGACTATGTACCAGGCCCAAAGGACTAAGTGACATTTCTAGTTCATTGTAGCAGGGTGACCTTAGCCAAGACACTCAGCATCATCTCTAATCTGTACATTAAAATACACCTCTCCTTCTGTATGTGCTGTGTCACTACTGGGTACAATGATCATTCTACTCATCTGAGCAGTCAGCAGAGAACAACCTTCGGACAATGAGAGCCATTGGTACAGCTCAACACCCTTAAAAAAAAGGCCAATCCAGTTGATTCTGATTCATGGTGACGCCATGTGTTACACAGTAGAACTATGCTCCATAGGGTTTTTAAGGCTATGGCCTTTTGGAAGCAAATTGCCAGGCTTTTGTTCTGAGGCACCTCTGGGTGAGTCTGAACCACCAATCTTTGGGTTAGTAGCTGAGTACTTAACAGTTTGTGCCACCCAGGGACTCCTCTCATCACCCATTTGGTTCCAAAATTTGGAAGAGAAGGTCCAAGTGTATTTGCCTCAGTGTGCTACATCATTGTAACATACATATTCTAGCCTATCTTCCTTCTCTATGCCTTAATTAGGTACCACTGATGTCCAGTCCTCTCCTCCTGCTGTGATCAGGGGAGGAGTGCTCAGTAACCGCCCACGAAGCATTCTGTCAGGGAGGCAGATCTCCCCACAACATTCTCTTCCTTAGTATCTGTCAGAGGTATTGGCTTTGGCCAGTGATTCACAGCAAGAATGCCCCAGAAAGAGGACAGGAGGCAAAAAGACGATGTCAATGCTGCCAGATTTCAGAATTTCAGATAGGTTAAAGAATTCTTCCAAAGTGAACTCGGGAGGCCCAGCGTTAGCTGGATGTCTCACCCGACATTGTCAACCATCAAGCTATTTCTGGCTCTCATGGGGTTCCTCTCTCTGGCTCGCCTCCAGCTGTCCTCTCATTAAGAGGGAGCAGCTCTTGTTCTGAGGCTCCATCTACCACCATCTCACACTCCTGGTCTCCCTGCCCTGCCAGAAGTAGAAACAAGGCAGGCAAGAATGCTGAGTCATGGAGCCGGAGTTCTGCTGCAAAAATACCCCTCATCGTTTTCCATTCTTTTTCTTCCTCGAGCCTTCATTCAGGCCTTGCCCAGTGAAGATGGCTAATGTAAAAACAGGGAGCACACCAACAACACACACACACACACACACCCACCCACCCCCACACACACACACACACACACACACCCACCCACGACTTTTCCATTAAGTTTGGCATCTGTGTCTATAGTCATCTATCTTGAGTCTTCTAATTTATAATCGAAATAGTCATGGCCCTGCTAAAATCCATTGCTGTAGAGTTGATCCTGGCTCAGGGTGACCCCATGTATTTCAGAGCAGAACTGTACTCCATAGGGTTTTCTGTGGTTGTAATCTTATAGATTGCTAGGCCTTTCTTCTGCAGTACCACTGGGTGGATTTGAACCACCAAGCTTCCAGTTAGTAGCCAAGCACAAACCATTTGCACTACCTAGGGATCATCATGGGCCTGCCAGTGGCACCATAAACTGGTATCACCCCTTTGAAAAATTAGTAAGGCAATACATATCAAGAACCAGGGATCCCATTCCTGGACATTACTGCTAAAAAACTATTTCAAAGAATGCTAAAGCTATATGTTATTATCCATAAGAACACAATTTATAAGAAACTAGCTAAATGTCCTCCTTCCTTTGGGTAAAGCATTAAAGAAATCACAAATTAGCAACCCAGAGAATCACATTCAGCCAGCCATTCAGTATGATAATTACGAAGATATGATCTTCAGTGAAAAAAAGCTGTGTGTAAAACCACTATATACCTACTAACCACAATGATGAATAATGGAGGCGAATATGGGAAATGGAATTCATTATGTTATGGTGCTAGGATAATAAATGACTATTTTCTTCTTTCCAAAAACTGTAAACATTTTTTTCAATAAAAAGTTATGCTCTAATGATATAAATTCATAAAACTTGCTCTTAGATTAGCAAGGTTGATATACATAATGATTTCTTTACTAATTTCAGTATCTCTCCTTAGGAAAATTGTCTTTAGGCTTGGGAAGACTGTTTTAGGAGGCAAGGAGAAAAAGGAGAGGACTGGCTTGTCTTTTCAATAACCAGTCAGTATATTACAGCAAATGGATAACGAGCTCGGCTACTGACTGAAAGCTTGGAGTTTTGAGTTTACCCAGAGGTGCCAATAAAGAAAGGCTTGGCGATCTGCTTCTGAAAAATCAGCTATTGAAAAGCCTATGTACAGTTCTACTTGGCCACACATGGAAATACCAAAAAGGAAAAGGTGAAATTCATGAAGGACTTCCCGAGCTGACTACAATTGCTGCTTTGTTTAGGAAAATCACATGGCTAATTATCCTCTTCCTAATGAGAGCCGGTATGAACACCACCAGAGCCCAGGCGCATCCTCTTGACTAGGTGGTGATGTCACTTGAGACCAGAGCATCAACGTGGTTATCATGGTAACATTTTCTCTCCTGCAGGGCAGCGGGAGAAGGGAGGAAGGTGAAGTGCGGGGCGTGAAACTTGGCTTTGCCCTTCTATGGCATACACCACTCACGACTTGAGTGGTCGGAATTGTCACGACCTAGATTTCTGATAAACACAGGCAGGAAATGGGAAATTCGTGAGAATGTCGATCCACACTTTAATTTCAACAAGACTGGGTGGGAGGGGGTGGGAGGAATTAGTTCTCTGCACCGTACGCCTGCGTTAAAAGGCGCTAGCACTTATAATGAGATTTACGGATGTCTCTGCCTTGCTGTCGTTGAGTCCTGTGTGAAGGTCAGCTCTTCAGCACTTCGGGCAGGGAGGCTGTGGAGCCAGGGGTTATGGCACCACTCAGGCTAACACTCCAGAAGCTGCCACCTGTCCACACTGTCCGTGAGGAAGAGAGGTGCCAGGTGATGGCAGAGTAAGCTTCATGGATCTGGGGCAGTGTCCTCTGCAGGGGCTTCTTGTCACACAAAACAGTCACTCAGACTCCCAAGGCTCCAGAGCTTTGCTAATTACTACTGATGGCCTTTTGTTCCCTCTGGATTTAATTCAGTGAAAAATCATATCCAGAAGCAGCTTGCCTCATGCTCTGTTCCATTGACTCACACCTGCCACCTCACTGTGTGGAGGAAGGCAGGGGTAGACTGCCCTCTGGCCTCTGGCCTTCATACTCAACTCTTTGGATCTGGGACCAGTGAGCAGACAGGCTGGGTCAGGGGGTGCTCAGAGAAATTCTGGATGTGAATGTCGCCTTCATTTGGGGACTGCCATCTTCTGTGAGCCTACTGATGAATTAACTGAACACAAGAGTCAAGTTTGATACAACATACTTTCGGTATACAGTATTGACTGCCATTCCTTATATTGTTTTGATATAACCTGCCTCATTTGGCCATTTTGCCTAGAATTTCTCACCTGACATTGTCAACCATCAAGCTATTTCTCACTCTCATGGGGTTCCTCTCTCTGGCTCCGCAATCTATCCAGGTTATCTGGTGGGCAAAACATTTTGACTAAAGGCAACAGAACATAATTTGGCATGTGTGTGTGCTAAGAGGAGCCCTGGTGGCACAGCGGTTAAGTGCTCAGCTGCTAGCTGGAAGGATGGTGCTTCTAACCCACCAGCTGCTCTGCCGGAGAAAGATGTGGCAGGCTGCTTCCATAAAGTTTACAGCCTTGGAAACCCTATACAGCACTTCTAGTCTGTCCTACAGGGTCACTATAAGTCAGAATTGACACGGCAGCAACAGGTTTTGTTTGGTTTTGCCTTCTTCAGTCGGCCATAACTTTCTGGCCCCAATCTATTTTAACGGCATTATTGGCCTATAATTTTCCACCCCATTTTCTTTTCTCTGTCCCCAACAATGCTATACTTTGCATTCAGCGTTTCCCAATCAGAGCAGGCTCCTTCATATGTCGAAGTCCCTGGTGCCTTTTCACATGCTATCCCTCTCTCCTCCTGGAATGTCTTCCCCCTGCTTCTGCCTGGTCTACTCTTTTTCGAAGCCCAGGTCAACTCTTTTTCAACTCTCCCAGACTCTCCTCCTCCATGTTCAAACTTACTGGGACATAGACAACACCGAATGTTAGTTATCTGTTTATGCATAAGTCTTCCTTACCGGACACCCCAGGGCCAGGGGCCAGGTTGTACTTATCTTCAGATTCCTAAGCACTTGGCACAGGCCTGGTACAAGGAGACTGCTCAGTGCATTTACTGAATGAATGAATGATGAATGCAGTGAATCTGAAAAAAGGGCTTTTGGACTAAGACCAAGTTTTTCAAGCTGATATTAGGACACCAGCTTCTAGTATAGTCTGCTTCTTATTTTGGCCTTAAAAGTCACACTGGAAAAATGTCAGTTGGATTCTGGCACACAGTAAGATGGAAGCTTCTCTTAATACCAAATATCCTCCTAACTCAGTCAGTAGGATCCGGGCAGATCTTTCCTTTGGTGAGTACATGAGACAAGCACCATGAACGCCCACTTTATAAAACACAGCCACAAATCAAATTTATTTTATAAATTACAGAGCTTGAATTTAGAATCCTTAATCATTAAAAAAAAAATTCTTCCCATTGAATTTCCATCTACCCTTGACAATGCTTTTTAAGTCTCAGAAATTCATCATCCATCCGTCCGTCCGTCCGTCCGTCCATCCATCCATCCAATTTTCTATGAATGCCATGACAACAACAACAACAAAAAGTTGTGAAACATTAATCTACTCATTTTCTCAGTTTGTTGGTCTCCTTTACAGGAAGGGAAGAGGCCTCTCATACAGAAAGGTCAAATTCACCCACACATATCACACACGTTTCAATGAGGTCATGATCTCCACACCTGTTTTGACACTGGTAATTTGTGTCTTCTTTTTCTTGGTTAGCCTGGCTAGAAGTTTATTGATTTTATTGACCTTTTCAAAGAACCACCTGTTGATTTCATTAATTTTTCTTTTTTTTGTTGTTTTCAATTTTGTTGATTCTACTCTATTTTTAATTATTTTTTTTTTTCCTTTGCTGTCTGTAGGCTGAAACTACTCTGCTTTCTCTAGTTTCCTATAGTGGAAACTTGACTTACTGATTTTAGATCTTTTTTTGTTTTCTTATACATTCAATGCTATAAATTTCCCTCTAAGCACTGCTTTCATTGCATCTTACACATTTTGATAAATCGTGTTTCCATTTTGGTTTGGTTCAAAATATTTTCCAATTTCTCTGAGACTTCTTTGAACCACGGTTTATTTAGAAGTGTGCTGTTTAATTTCTAAATATTGTGGAACTTTTCTGTTATTGATTTCTAGTTTAATTCCAATGTGGTCTAACAATATACTTTGTATAATTGCTATTCTTTTGCATTTATAAAGGAGAATTTAATGGCCCACAGTGTGGCCTATCTTGGTTAATGTTCCACATCAGCTTGAGAAAAATGCACATTCTACTGTTATTGGATGGATTATTCTATAGGTGTCAATTAGTTCAAATTGATTGATGGTACTGTTCAGGTCATCAAAGTCCTTACTGATTTTCTGCTTGCTTGATCTGTTGATTACTGGCAGAGGGGTGCTGAATTCTCCAACATAATAATGGATTTGTCTGTTTCTCTTTTCAGTTCTATCAGTTTTTGCTTCATGTATTTTGATCTCTTGTTAGGTACATGCTTGTTTAGGATTATTATGTCTTTCTAGAGAATTTACCCCTAAATATTCCTAAATATTTCCTTTGTTCTGAATTTTCTGCTTTCTCTGCAGTTAATACAGCTACTCCAGCTTTCTTTCGATTACTGTTATTATGGTATATCTTTCCCCATCCCTTTATTTTTAACCTATCTGAGTCTTTGTATTTAATGTGGGTTTCCTATAGACAATGTATAGTTGGCTGTTATTTACTTTTCCAAAGAGTCCCTGAGTGGTGCAAACGGTTAACACTCAACTACTAACTGAGAGGCTGGTAGTTTGAACCTACCCAGAGGTATCTCAGAAGAAACGCCTGGTGTTCTTCTTTCGAAAAGTCAGTCATTGAAAGCCTTATGGAGTGCAGTTCTACCCTACACACATAGGATCACCATGAGTTGGAATCAATTTGATGACAATGGATTTGGTTTGGTTTGAAATTTACTTATCCACTCTGACAATCTCTGGCCTTTAAATGGTGTATTTAGAGCATTCACATTCAAAGTAATTATTTATATAGCTGTGTTAATCTCTACCATGTTTGTAACTCTTTTCTATGTGCTGCATTTGTTCTTTGTTTCCCGCCCCCCCTTTCTGCCTCCTCCTCTTTTGAGCATTTTACACGATTCCATTTTATTTCCTCTCTTAGCATATCAATTATACCTCTTGAAAAAATTTTTTAGTGGTTGCCTTAGAGTTTACAATATACATTTAAAATTAATCTAAGTCTACTTCCGGCCAATACGGTGCCATAGACAGAAGCACCATGCCATCCCTCCACAGCAAAGACCTGAAAAACTAAGTAAAACAGAGACAAACATCATTCCTGGAACCTGAAGTGTCAAGTAAAGAGATGAGGAACTCAGCCAAGCACTGACTGGACTAAGAAACTGAGGGAGGACAGAGGGTGAGGAGAGATACATGCAGAGGGCCCCATCAGCTAATGCAGCCTGGATCCACCATCTTGGACTCCTGTTGGGGATTGGCAGACAGGGAGCACGGGAAAGCAGCGTCAGGGAGCTCCCAGCAGGAGACAGAGCACCCGGTAATGAGCGATACACACTTTCCTACCCCCTATTCTCTCCCCGCTGCTCTGCCTCCCAGCTTCCTGGCTGGCTGCAGTTGCTTAGCTGCCCAGGAAGTGCAGTGTCTGTGCCACTTGGATTTGACCCACCCACGTCAGAGATTGGCAGACAGGGAGTATGGGACAGCAGCTTCACGAAGTTCCCAGCAGGAGACAGAGCACCCGGTAATGAGCAATATACACTTTCCTAACCCTCCCCTTCTCCCTCCCTCTGTAGCCACCTCTGCTTCCCACCAGCCTCAGTCTCTTGGCCAGGAGGCAACTGCTTTGGCTTCAGAATGCTTGGATTCACCCTGCCCACACTGGCCAGGCCCCTGAGCTGGTGCTGGTTCTTTCTGACTCTTTTGGTTTCTTCTACGCCTCCTACCACCTCCCCCTCCTTTCTCCGGAATGCCTGGCTCCATGTGCCATCTTTGCTTCTTCTTGAAAGGCTGTGGAGCCATGCTTGACTGGGGAACCACTCCCCTGGCACACAACTGCATGCAGGGATCTGGTGGGATCCCTGGGGATTTTTTTTTCCCCCTTGTTTTGCTTTGTTTTGTTTCGTTTGTTTTTCTTTTTGCAGCTTGGGAGACCCTTCTAGCTGGGCTGCATTGCACGGCTTAGGAACCACTCTCCCAATCTGTGCAGCTGCCTAGTGACATCTATACCCGCTCTAGCCAGGCTATACTATGCAGCCTGGGAGCCACATCCCCGATCTTGGCAGCCCTACCGGTGGGACTTTGAGACTCCTGGGGGCTTTTATTTTCCAAATATCTATCTAGTTATTTTTCTTCTTTCTTTTTCCTTTTCTTCATTTCTCAGTTTCTCATCTCTCCCTGCAACTGCAAGCTCCCTTAGCATTCTTCTTTTTTTTTTCTTTCTTTGCTTGTTTGTTTTTGGCTCCTGTTTCTCTCTCCTCTTTCCCATACTCCTATTAGCTCCACACATTACAACCTCCCCCCTCTTTCCTGCTTACCTCCACTGTGCACTGAATATAACACCCCCGAGCAGCATAGGTACAGTCTACTGGAATCTGCCCAGCACTGATTCCTGGCCTAACCTGTCGGCCCTGGTACATGCCACAAACAACCCATCCCAGTGCCTCTCCTCCAGCTGGACCTGCCCTGCTGTACGATAGCTGAATGACTGACCCTGCCATTGGAGAAGGAGTTGAAAGGCACTGTGACTACAGATGAACAAACAACAAAGAACGTGCAGCTTGCCTGCTCAGACATAAACAAATAAAACAAAAAAGCAGGATGAAACAAACAAATCTACAGTCAAGAAACAAAGAAAATAACTACTGAATGTCCCAAAGACAGCAGACAATATCAAAACGTAAAAAAAAACAGGACAGGATGGTTCCAGCAGGCATCCAAAATAAAACACCAGATGACTTTCCAGTAGAAGAAAAGACATTAGAACTACCTGACAAGGAATTCAAATCTCTAATATTCAGAGCAATCCTAGAGCTGGAGCAAAAAGCAGACAAAAATGAGGAAAAAAGACAAACTTATGGAAAAGGCACAAAAACTCATGGAAAATACAGACCAAAAAAATGGAACAATTCGGGAAAGTAATACAGGAACAAAATGCCAAAATAAATTCACAACTAGAAATCATACAAAAACAACAATTAGAAATCCAAAAGATAAACAACAAGGTTTCAGAAATGGAGTGTCATAGAAGGGCTAAGGAAAAGGTTCGAAACAATGGAAAAGAGAATCAGAGAAACTGAAGACAAACACTTGGATACAACTCTGTTTGAGGAAAAATCAGAGAAAAGAATAAAAAAAAACAAAAAACGAAGAAACCCTTAGAATTACGTGGAATACAATCAAAAGTGAAAATTTGTCAGTAATTGGTGTTTCAGAACAGGGAGAGAAAATGGAAAACGTAGACAGGGTCATTGAAGAATTGCTGACAGAAAACTTCCCTAATATCATGAATGATGAAAAGCTGACCATCCAAGAAGCTCCACAAACACTATATAGGATAGACCCCAAAAGAAAAACACCAAGGCATATCATAATCATACTCGCTAAAGCCAAGGACAAAGAAAAATCCTGTGAGCAGCTCAAGAAAAACAAAAAGTCACATACAGAGGAGAAATAATCAGACTAAGCTCTGATTATTCAGCAGAAACCATACAGTCAAGAAGGCAATGGGATGACATATATAAAACCCGGAAAGAAAAAAATTGCCAACCAAGAATAATACATCCTGCAAAACTTTTGTTCAAATATGATGGTGAAATTAGGACATTTCCAGATAAACAGAAATTAAGGGAATATGTAAAAACCAAACCAAACTTAAAAGAATTATTAAAGGGAGTCCTTTGGTCTGAGAACAAACAACAACAGACCACAGCCTGAATCTAGGACACAAGATTGTACCAGCCAGATACTAACCTAGGAAATGAACTCTCAAGGACTATCCAAAACCAAAACAACTGCAACAGGGAACCAGAGAGGTTAATCTGTAAATGACAACAATGTCAGAACAATGAAAAGGAATAAATAGTATAGGTATAGAATTTTCTAATGGAGAAGAAGGCAAGGCAATACCAAGTAATAATAGACTGGTTCAAACCTAGGAAGATAAGGGTAAATTTCAAGGTAACACAAAGAAAGTTAACAAACCTACTCATCAAAATAAAGAAAACATAAAGTCTCAATAAAAACAAAATCTACAAAAACAAAAGAAATGAAAAAGAAATCCACAAACAAAAGCAACTCAGCACAGAAGAGTAAGAGGAACAAAGAAAATGTTAAAACCCAACCCAGTGCCATCGAGTCGATTCCAACTCATAGTGACCCTATAGGACAGAGTAGAACTGCCCCATAGAGTTTCCAAGGAGTGCCTGGCGGATTTGAACTGCCGACCCTTTGGTTAGCAGCCGTAGCACTTAACCACTACAGCACCACAAAAAAAGCACACAAAATGACAGCAATAAACTCACACCTATTTTTCTATCAATAATTACACTGAATGCAAATGGCCTCAATGCACCCATAAAGAGACAGAGTGACAGAATGGATTAAAAAAAACAGGATCCATCAATATGCTGTCTATAAGAGACATACCTTAGAAACAAAGACGTAAATTTATTAAAAATCAAAGGATGCAACGCTAAAGATGATGAATCTGTGAAGTATCTCATAACATGGATGCATCTGAAGGACATTATGCTGAGTGAAATAAGTCAATCGCAAAAGGACAAATACTGTATGAGACCACTACCGTAAAAACTCATGAAAAGGTTTACATACAAAAATAAACAATCTTTGATGGTTACAAGGGAGGGGAGGGGTGGAGATGGAAAAAACACTTGACAGACAATAGATAAGTGGTAACTTCGATGAAGGGTAAGACAGTACACAATTCTGGGGAAGCCAGCACAACCTGTACAAGGCAAGGCCACGGTAGCTCCATAGAAACATCCAAACTCCCTGAAGGACTGAAAGGCTAGGCTGAGGACTATGGGGACCATGGTCTCAGGGAACATCTAGCTCAACTGGCATAACATCGTTTAAAAAGAAAATGTTCTACATTCTACTTTGCTGAGTAGAATCTGGGGTCTTAAAAGCCTGTGAGCAGCCATCTAGGATACTCCACTGGTCTCATTCCTTCAGGAGCAAGGAAGAATGAAGAAAACTAAAGACATAAGGGGAAAAAAAAAAAAAAATGGACCACATCTACCAAAGCCTCCGCCAGACTGAGTCCAGTACAACTAGATGGTGCCCAGCTACCACCACTGACTGCTTTGACAGGGATCACAGCAGAAGGTCCTGGACAGAGCTGGAGAAAAATGTAGAACAAAATTCTAACTCACAAAGAAAGACCAGACTTGGTGGCCTGACAGAAACCCTGAGAGTATGGCCCCCAGACACCCCTTCAGCTCAGTAATAAGGCCACTCCTGAGGTTCATCCTTCAGCCAAGGATTGAACAGACCCATGGAAAAAATTAAGACTAAACGGGTGCACCAGCCCTGGGGAAGGGACTGGAAGGCAGGAGGGAACAGAAAAGCTGGTAATAGGGAACACAGGGTTGAGAAGGGAGAGTGTTGACATGTCATGGGGTTGTTAACCAATGTCATATAACAACATGACTTCTAAATGTTTGATGAGAAACTATTTTGTTCTGTCAACCTTCATCTAAAGTTCAAAAAAAAAAATATATAAACCAGAAAAAATAAATATAAGTCTACCTTCGATTAACACTATACAGCACCACGTGTAGAGCAGGAATCTTATCCCAGAGTATCCTAATCACACCCTCCTGTCACTGTGACTTTGCAGTCATTCATTTGCTCACTTATCCTTATGCTATAATTTTCCAGTACACTGTTAATATTATTACTTGAAACAGTTATCTTTTATAGCAACTGGAAATAAGAAAAAAAAACAATATTTTTATTTTACTTTAATTTATTCCTTCTCTGAAACTTTTCCTTTCTTTACACAGTTCCAAATTTCTAACCCATATGATTTTTCTTCTGCTTAAAAACTTTTTTTTTTTTTTAAACTTATTTAACATTTTTTTTTTTTTTTTATGGAGCAGGTATACCGACAATGAATTCTCTCAGGTGTTGTTAGTATGACCAAGTCTTTATTTCTCCTCCACTACTGAAAGATAATTTCACTGCATATAGAATTCTTTTTTTTTTTTTTAGTAGAATTGTAGGGTTTTTTTTCTTTCAACACTTTAAAAATTTCACTCCACTCTCTTCTTGCTTGCATAGTTTCTGATAATAAGTCTGCTGTCATTCTTAGCTTTCTTCTTCTATAGGTAAGACATCCACCCCCGCCTTTAGCTCCTTAAGATTTCTTCTTTGTCTTTGTTTTTTTGCAACTGGAATACGATATGCCTAGGTGTAATTTTTTGTTATTTGTCATTTTTTGTGTTCTCTGAACTTCCTTGATTTGTGGTTTGATATCTGTAACTAATTTTCCAAAGTTCTTGTCCATCATTACTTCAATATTTATTCTTCTTTGTTCTCTTTCTTTTCCTTCTGGTATTCTATTTATGCATGTATTCTACCCTTTGCAACTGTCCCATAGTTTTTGTTCTTAGTGTTCTGTTTTTTTTTTTTTTTTCTCTCTCTTTGAATTTTAGTTTGGGAAGTTTCTATTGACCTATCTTCAAGTTCACTGATCCTTTCCTTGGCCATGTCAAGTCTACTGATGAACCCATTGAAGGTATTCTTCATTTCTGTTAAAGTGTTTTTGATTTCTAGCATTTCCTTTTTTTTTTTTTAAAGAGTTTTCATCTGCTTACATTACCTGTCTGTCCTTGCATGTTGTCTGTTTTTCTGTTAGAGTCTTTAACATATTAATCATCAAACAACAACAAAAAAGCCCAAACCTGTTGCTATGGAGTTGATTCCAACTCATAGCAACCGTATGGGACAAAGTAGAACTACCCCATAGGATTTCCAAGGAGCAGCTGGTGGATTTGAACTGCCAGCCTTTCGGTTAACAGCCTAGATCTTAACCATTGGGCCACCAGGGCTCCAGTATCTTAATCACAGTTATTTTAAATTCCCTGTCTGATAATTCCAACATATGTATGATATCTGAGTTTTGGCATGTTTTGTAATTTTTTTTGAAAGCCAGATATGTTGTACTGGATAAATAGGAACCGAGGTAAATAGGCCTTTTCTGTAAGGATTTATGTTAATCTGGTTGGGTGCTGGGCTCTGTTTAATGTTTGCTATACCTATAGGTGCATGAGGCTTCAAATTCATCTAATGTCTTTGCTTTTGTTTCCTTTCTTGACTTTGTGGTTCCCTAAGTACTCCTACTCAGAGAGAGCCTGTGTCTTGCAGATCTTTCAGTTATAATCCACTATTATACTAGAGTCTTACTGGTGTGGTGGTAAGGTATGAGAGAGGAGCAACATTCTATAATCTTCTGATTAAATCTCAATCTTTTAGAGGGCTTGCATCTCAGGGCTCTGACCTTCACAAGTGTTTCTCCAGTAGTATACCTCTGTACTCACTCCCTCATCCTTTCCTGACTGCAGTGTTTCCAATATATTTCCTTGAAGTCCTGATCCCTGTTGACTATGCCCACCACTCAGGTGGGACAGGAAGGCTAGAGGGGGCTTCAGTATGTGCATTTCCCTTCTCCAAGCTGAGCTAAAACTCGGAAGAACAGGACTTTGTTATCGAGAAGCCTTTGGAGTATTTAACAATTACTCTTCTCCTCCTTCTGCCAAAACCACAAGGGAATCTTTCTCATATCTTCACCATGAGAAGCTGGTGGGGTTTCTCCAGGTAAAGCCCATGAAATTATGGGTACTTCTAAGACTACAGCCTCCAGGACTTTCTCCCTCTCACACTCAGCCTCTAGCAATTTGTCAAAATTGCCATTTAAATACTTCTACCAACTTATAACTCCAGTGGTTTCTGCTCCAGGTAAGCAAATCTCAGCTGTAATTCTCTTTATGCACCTGACTCTCTGTTATTTTGGGATGTGATCTGCCCTACCACCTCAGTTCTCTGATAGGTCCAAAAAAAGTAATTGAATTTTAGTTTTTCTAGGCTTTTCTGGTTGGAAAAACAGAACTGATGACTCCCAAGCTCTTTACATATTGGACCTGAAACCAGAAGTCCCTCCATACCTGCTTTACATAATTCTCTGGGTCTTTACTCAGAGCACTTGAGACTTGGAAGGCTGCTTCACTGCCAAACATACTCTTCCCAGCTTTCTCTGACTTACGGACTCCTGTTGCTACAAATTTCCTCACATTGTCTCAGGCTCAACTCCAAGTGTTGGTATAACCATGGAGACCTAAGCTGGAAATGAGCACAGCCAGCACTCCTCAAGATTATGCAGGGAACACCTCATATGCAGAGCATATGGTAATCCCTGCTGATGTTGAAGGAAGTCAGCCCTATAGGAGGTAAGTCATGCAAGCTGTGGGGCTTGCTGCTACAGTTAAGGATGCTCCTTTGGAATCTGCTAAGCTGTAGAATTCGGTCTCCCCACATCATGGAGAAGAGAGCAGTGGACACTCCCACAGGTGCAGTGAAACAGTTGACTCATAGGCTCCAGACACCTAGCCTTACAACATTATGCTTGTATGTTAAGGGCTTTAATGATAGATGGTGTGACAGGCTTAAAAAGTAGGAATTCACATGGACTTGTGTAACTTAAGAAGCAAAGATGTGCCATAAGCCTCCTTGGCCATATCTTCTTCACTCTGTCTCCCTGAATAGTACTTTCATAGTACCTGTTTTTCTTTAGCCACAGATAGGGCTATCCTGTGAAGACCTGATTCCCATTTGTCTTTCTTCAGAATGTTTGAAATTGTACAGCAGGGACTATTGACTTTAACCCTGAATGATAAGTGGGACATGCATAATTTTGGCATTTCTCTTAGATGCTTATACTGGACAGTAAAGATGCTTTATTTATCTATGGGATATTTTTGGTACCAAGATCTCTGGAACACCCAGATGCATCTGAACACTTCTGCTCAAGGATGGACACTATGTGTTCCAAGATGGCAAGAGGTATAAGCAAGGGATTGGCTCTCTGAGAGCCTCCCACTCCTCTGAAAGGAAAAAATACCTGAAAACTGTGAGCAAAGCTAATTCTTCCATCTCTTCAGAAAATGCCCCCCCCCACCCCCACACCCTCTGTAATGGAACATGGGCTGTCATGGTGATGGTTGGTAAACTCGAACAGGACGGGGAAAGATGTTGCAATGTTGAGTAAGCATAAGCAATATACACCTTCGAGGGAAATTTTTCCTTTAAGTTGGGTTTCATATATTTCACAGCCTGCTTTCTACAATGCTGAAGGATATCGGGCTCTTAAAGTTTTCTAAGATTTTTTTGAGTCATCTGGTCTCTGCCTTTCCCAGGCTTCACTGATACCCTGGGAAGGATACTACAGGGGTGATCACAGCAGGAGAAAATGAAGGAGATTGGGGTGGAGGTGTGGGAAAGGAGAATATGCATATAAATGGGAGGTTAAAAGAAGCACAGAGAATGGATGGAGATGAGCAGAGAAGGCTTGAGAGGGATCTGGATGACATTAGTGAGAGGGCAATCTCAGGTTTGGAAGGAGATAGGAAGTGAAAAAAGGGAAGAGACATGGGGATTAGAAAAGTGATCAGCGAGGGAGGGAATAAAGGTCCAAGATTTAAAAGGCATCAGGAAAGAGGAAAAAGGAGAGTTAAGTGAGATACCTGTGACTGGGCGCACACACACACATACACACACACACACGCATGCATACATTCATTGCTATTAAAGTCTCTGCACTGTACAGGCGGAGCTATTTGAAATAATACGAAAATCATACCTTGTTTTGTTTAAGGGCACCTTTCTCTTTCATATGAGGGCAGTCCTTTCCCGTCACTACAGCTTTGATATCTGCCACCGGCACTGTAATTCACAAAAGAAAATGAAAGTAACTAAACCATATGAAAGCGTCAATGCCAATAAAGAAGCAGGACTAAGCATTGAATCTACTACCAGAGTTGCCATTCCCAGAAATTACTGCAAACAGAGAAAAGTGCTCAAAAAGAGGACTGGAAATTAAAATATATTGTAGCAAAAAGCATTGCTGGAGGTGGAAAGAGGCTATATCCATAAAAAGAGTTTGGTTCACAAATACCTTAAAAAAAAAAAACCAATATAGTATTGTTAAAAGTGATAGCAACAGAAGCAGCGGTAGTATCAATAGTAACAGTTAAGTTATAGCAGTACCAGTATCATGGCCTCTATGTGCCAGGAACAATGCCAACTGATTTACATTTATTATCATCTCTTTCTATAGTATCTAAATCTATTTGGTTTCTGAGATTTTGATAATAAGAGAAAGCAGCTCTATCTAGAAATATTTGTCCGAATCTAAACAGATCTGAAATCTCATTCTCCAAGATCTTGCTCTCCACCATCTCACTTAATTCTTACAATTCTGTGAGGCAGGTTTTACTACCTCTACTTCACAGACAAGAAACTAAACTCAATTAAATAGCTTGAACATTCTTTTCTGACAGGGAAATGGCAGCTGGTGTCCATCTTGGAAATTCTGGGAATAATGCAGTTGGATAAAATGATGTTATCTCATGTCTTACTCAGGACATGGAAGATGATAAGAAAAGATGTGGAAATGATTGTGCATTTAAACCTTGTTAAGATCACCCGAAGAGAAGGTAGTAGGATGGTTTGGAACCTTGATTAAAAAAATGTAAAGTCATCCTTGTCCCACTCCGATCTTTAATCCTTCATTCCAACAAGGATTATGAATCCAGGGGCCCAAGTGAACTGGCTTGGCTTTTCCAAAGTTAGGATCTATGGGAGTTTTGAGCAATCAATTCCATACTCTCCCTGAATGAGAAAGATAATGAAGATTTCAAAAGTGTAAGTTTACATACTTTATTGGGGAATTGGTTTGTGAGGTTGATATTTAGATGAAGATAAAATTATAGAATATGTAGATTATTGTTGTTGTTAGGTGCCATCAAGTCAATTCTGACTTATAGTGACCCTATGTACAACAGAATGAAACACTGCCTGGTCCTGTGCTATCATCATAATCATTGTTACGCTTGAGCCTAATACAACAGGAAGAAAGGCCCCTTAAAAGTTAACACTTTCCAGGGAGCCTAAAATTACTAAGAACTTTGTCCAAATGTGTTGACACTGCTAGAGTTCTAGAGTCCTCTCTCACCCTGTAGAAGAATGGGGATGCTGTGACGAACCCTTCAGAAAACCTCTGCAGGCTCCCCTGCTATCTTCTCCACCATGTTTACTCCTCTAGCTTGCAGCCCCTGATTTTAGACCACTTTATTAGACATTAAAAAAAAAAAAAATTTTTTTTTTTTTTATTAGACATTATGGTTGCTCACTAATATCTGGCTTTCCTTTTCTTCTGGGAACACGAAAGACTCTACTTCCCAGCCACCTTTGCAGTTAGGTGGGGTCATGTGATTAGTTCTGGCCAATGAAATGTGAGAGGAAGTGCCATGTCTCTTTTCTAGGCTGAAGCAGTGAAAAGCACGTGTCCTCTAGCCTCTCTCTTCCCCTGCTGCAGAAATGAAGAAGCAACATGTTTCAGATGCTGGAGCTACGGGATGGCAAAGTAGCTATCGGTCTGTGTCCCTAAGCAACTGTGTGGAGGGGTCCTTTGTCAACCCATGTAAGTTATGTAATGAGAGTAAGAAATACACTTTGTTGTGCTAAACTGTGTTGTAGCAAAATGCAGTAATGTAGCCTATCCTGACTGGTTCACCTCTTTACTTCAGACCCTCTCCCACCTTTCTGCCTGGCCCCTTTGGACTGGCATCTTCTTATACGTAGTCCCCATGATTCCTGAACCTCTCTTTGACCCTGAACACTGACTTAAGTTCTCCTTAAATCAATTTTCATAACCAAGTATCAGCCCTGTTCCCCTTCAAAGGCCAGTCTGGCTGCCTACTCACTAACCTGGGAGGGGACATTTGGACGCTTGGGGAAGTTGGTTTACTTTTCAATAGAAAATCCACCATCAAAGTGACTTTGTGATATCATTAGCATATCAATTTATAAAAACATTCTCAAGTTTCAATTGGAGCTTGAATCACAATTGCTTTGTACGAGTCTTTTGTAGTATAATATATGACATGGTCAGTGAACTAGAGAGAGTGTTTACCATCTATAAATAGGAAGTCACCCACTGGCTTTGAAAATGCTTCACATAGAATGGGACAAGAGTAATTCACATGTTTGTCATGGGGCAGTCATCAGAATCTCTAATGGAAGGTTTTTGGAGGCAAAAAGGCCCTTTTCCGTTCGGCTTTGTGGCAGTACATGTTTTATGTTTTTTATATTCATTGTCCCCTGTCAAGGAAACAAGCTGCGATATCGCTCATAGGATGCTAGCTGAAAAGAAAATACAGAATACTAAAAATACGGTATGGCTTTTAAAGGTTGCTCTTTGCATGGTTTCTCTCAAGATGCACTAGAGGATTAGTCATGGGAGAGTTGAAGAGCAGAATCAGAGGAGCCCGAATCACCACTCTCAATCCTACACTCTAAGGAGGAGTGGGGTCTCTCCATGACTTCGAAGCCAGGCTGGTGTATAGTTCAGGCCTTTCCGTGTGGGAGCAAATAAAGACCCAGGGTCCAGTGAGATGGGAATAGGAGGTCACCGGTGAAGGAAGCACCCCCCCCCCCCCCCGCCGCCATCTCCCAGGCATGGCCTCATTCCTTACCATGCTTTTTTCGGTTTGAGCTGGATTAAGACTATCTAATTCACCACTCTCATTTTACAGATGGGAAGACTGAGGCCTGAAGAGAGGAAATAAATTATGCAATGTCACACAGCTAGTGGGAGAGGGAGCAGGGGCTGGTGCTCTTCCTTCTACTCCATGCTCCCATGCTGAGTCATGATTTCTCCCTATGTTTAGAAGGTGTCAGTACCCCAAATTATGCTGAACACAGCCCCAAATGTGGTTATTACTTAATATATGCTCAGGAAACTCTTGGGTTGCTAATACTTGAGGAAAGGGCTTTAACTGTAATTTAAAATAAAAATGCCGTTGAAAAAGTAAATGTGGCTACCACAATACATACAGTTTCAGCTTTGACTACTGGGAGCCAAGCTGAGGCAGAAATCATCTGCAGAAAGCAGCTGCTAAGCCGTGAGCACTTGCAGCGTGCAAGCCTGTACTAGAAAAGTTCTTGTGTGTGGAGATGAGGAGAGACAGGCTGATCTCAGCAGTCTGGTTCAGTGAAGAATCTGGCCTCTAACCTAGCAGGGCAGCACAGAGTGGGGGCAAGCGCTGTGCATTGGGATTGGGGAGCCTGCGTTTGAATTCTAGATCCATCTACTGGCTGTACTACTTGGGGTTTGACTTCTCTGAGCCTCCAAGCCTCCTTTGCAATATGGGGCCATAATACACTCTTATCTGATTGGATTGTTCTGAGAATTAACTCCTTATGTTGGTGTCAAGCTCACTGTTGGCTTTTAATCTAGGCAGGACAGAGGAGTGCGTATAAATCTGGGACACTAACTCAGGTGGTTACTAAGTCTGTGACCTTAAACAAGTTACTTAAGGAAAATCTGTTTTCGTATCTGAAAAATAGGGACAATGATATCCACCGCTTCAGGCTGTTGAGAGAACAGTTGATGTAAAGCTCTTAGCACAGTGCCTGGCATATAGTAAACCAAACCAAAACCAAGCCCATTGCTGTCGAGTTGATTATGTCTCATGGCGACCTCACATGTTATAAAGTAGAACTGCTCCATAGGATTCTCTTGGCTGTAATCTTTATGGCAGCAGATTGCCAGGCCTTTCTTCTGTGGTGCTGCTGGGTGTTCTGTCAATCTCTAGGTTAGTAGTTGAGCACTGAACTGTTTGTACCACCCAGGGACTCTCTGGCATGTAGTAAGAGCTCAATAAATGTTATTGGTAATTATTATCATTACCAATAATCAAAGTTAATTCTCTCTGCAGAATGAAGGGTTTAATTATTCGGTGTGCTTCAACGGTCCAAATCGCCCACTTTGCCTCTCTGTGTGAGTGTAACAGGATTAATCTCCTTACATGCTCGCGGGCAAGGCTGTTCTCCTCCTCAGCTCCTTTGATGTGGGAGTGAGAAACACTGGCCTAGATTCTTTCAGAGGGAGGCAATGAAGGGCCTGGAGCACATTGGAAAGCAGGGAATGTTTAGTGGGGGTGAGGACTGCCTGTAAGCCCACATGGTGGGGGGCGGTCTGGGTCCAATGGGGGATGGAAGCAGACATGGATTTGCAAGGGCCGTATTTCCTAACAAAAGGAATATGAAAAGAGAGATTTCCTAAACCTTCAGGGAAGAAGATAGCCAAGGAGAGGCCCTCGATCTTACCGGCACTAGCCACATTAAGAGAATTCAACTACCCTATTTGATTCATCAATAGCTCAATATCCTTCACTGATTAACTCAAGGGGGTAGATGACAATCTTCCCTGTGGTCTCAAGAGTGGGCAGTGTACAAGGCTAGAGCAATGGCACTTACAATTAATTAAAGGAATGTCTCCTTTTTCTAGTGGAATGGAGTTTCTGACTTTTAAGGGCTCCAAGAGAGTGGCTATTTTGCTCCAGGCAGAATGAAGAATTGGAATTAAATGCAAACCAAGTGGCCAGCATGAAGCAGCAAACCTTTGTTTCCAGGCCAGGGACCCTCTCATCTCAGGCACATTATAGCTCTATTTTACTTCATTACATGAACACACTTATACTTATGTAATTTTACCCACATATTCATGTACCTACCCATTCACATGTACACGCCTACACTCTCAGCCACACAAGTGTGCATTCTTGCTGTATCTTGCCATGAATACACTGTTAACGGAGCAGCCCTCTGGAACTCTGCAACACTTCAGAGGTTGTAGAGGAGGGGGGTGGAGAGGAGTTCTGAGGGCACTCTCGGGAGGTACTCTTGGCAGGAGCCAGCATCACTGGGGGCCATCATGGAAAGTCGTTTTGGCTTCATGCAGCTTTGACCTTGCTCTTCTCTTAAAGCCACCCTGGCAAGTTGGCCTCCCCTCCTAGGTTCCCTGGCATCAAGATTCCTGGTTCCTGCCAGTTAGTTTTATCCTTGGAGTCTTGGAGTGAGGGCCTTAGTAGGGCTGGGGGGCATTGGTTTGACGGAAGGCCTAGGCACCATCCCTATATAAGGCTCAGGTCCTGTCCACCCCTTGAACTTTTTCTAAGACCAGGGTGACTGATTTTCTAAGCAACAAGACCAGTTAGGATGGGAGGGCACCATATAAAATATAACAATTTTTTTTTAAATCAAGGGCCTATCTTTGGGTAGAGAAATGGATTCTATTCCTATAAATATAGGGATAAAGAATATCCCCAGTGAATGGGGGAGCAGATCCTCTGGGTCTCATGGGGAAGTAATGAATCAAGCTGCACTCTTTCTGCCCAGAGCCCTTTCCCCAGCCGCTGATCAAGTGAAGAGGCTGTGGAGAATTTCTATAGAGCTGCTGGTAGCTGCTGTGACCATCGCTAAGCTCTCTTTTCATTTTACCCCGCAGAACAGTGATTCCAAACCGCTGGCCTGTGAATTGGCCCTAATTCACGAGACACTTTTCACGATTTCATAATAGCAAGTAGAGGAAAATGAGGACACTGGTGTGAATTTTTCATAAAGCTAATTGAATGCAGTAGAAGGGACTGGACTTCATTCCAAGATTAGGTCCTTCTTACTCTTTTGATGATCAAGCATCCTTTCTTTTATGAAAGGATTGTGGTATTAAATTTTAGTTAGATTTTTTTTTTAATATCCTTATTTGCCAAAATTGAAAGTTGGCAACCCTCTATCAATTTGATTTTCTTTCTTTCTTTCTTTTTTTTTTTTTTAACTTTTTACTTACTGATGAAAGGCAAAGTTAGAGGATCGCCATGTAGAGTATAGGGCAATATCTAGCTCAGAGATCACAGGGCCCCAGACCCAGAGGTTCTGATTCAGTAGATCTGGGAGTGGGGCCTGAGATTTTGCATTTCTATCAAGTTTTTGGAATCCCTGAGTCACTATGAGTCGCAATTGACTCGACGGCAATGGGTTTAGTTTTTTGGGGGCCTGAGTGGTACAAAAAGTTGATATGCTCAGCTGCTAACCAAAAGGTTAGAGGTTCAAGTCCACCTAGCAGACCCTTAGAAGAAAGGCCTGACAAGCTACTTCTGAAAAACCTACCACTGAAAACCCTTTGAAGTACAGTTCTACTCTGACACACATGGGGTGCCATGAGTTGGAATAAGCTCCATGGCAATTTTTTTTTTTTAAAAAACATGTTCCCAGGTGATGCTGGTGCTACTGGCCAGGACCACAGTGTGAGATCCACTGGTCTAGCCTGTCCATGCTGGGATGTGGAGGGCCTTCTGAGAGCTATGGGAGGAGTCCTTGCCTATAGGCAGAGCTGTGTGGACTCAGTCCCAGGCTCTCTGCAGTGGTGAATTTCAGATTTCTTTCTCCCTTGCTATAGTGCCAACAAAGTAGGCTGGAGACAGTTCTATGGAAGGAAACAAGGACATTTGCTGAACGAAATGATACTACAAAGAACAGACTGCCCCATTTTTAAGCTGGGGGAAGAGAGTATGTTCCAGGCTCTCTGCCTGATAATGTCAGCATGGAGTCTGGCTGTGTCAGGAAATTTCCCACTCATGATTTATTTTCGCCTTCAATATCTGTGAGCTGTAAGAAAGGCAGTCCAGATTTGATTTCGATGGGCCCTGGGGTGACAGGAGGGGAGGTGCTAGGACTCGAGGGTAAGGATTCTGTCTGGGACATGCTTATCTGACTCACTACAACCTCAATGTGACTTTCAAAGGTTATTTAAAAGTTTTCTCACTCTTTGATTTTTCTACCTGGGATATTCCCTGAGGTTATGTTTATATTATTTCTCTTCCAAATCAATTTATCGACTTTGTATATTTTAATCTTTGTCCCCAGGAGAAAGATGTGGCAGTCTCCTTCCATAAAGATTTACAGCCTTGGAAACCCTATGGGGAAGTTCTATTCTGTCTATAGGGTTGCTATGAGTTGACATCAACTCAATGGCAGTGGGTTTGGTATAATACTTTGTAGGAGTCCCTGGGTGGTACAAATGGTTAATGTGCTTGGCTGCTTACTGAAAGGTTGGAAGTTCGAGTCCACCCAGAGGCACCTGAGAAGAAATGCCTGGCAACCTACATCTGAAAAATCAGTCATTGAAAACCCTATAAAGAACAGATATACTCTGACACACATGGGGTCGCCATGAGGTGAAGCAAACTCGGCGACAACTGGTTTGGTATTTTGGTATAATACTCTGTATCCTTACACGGTCAGAAAACAAAACAAAACAAAACCAAAAAGCTGGCACCTGGCTTGCTGTTGGATTAAAAAATCTAGCATGTTACCAGTTCTTCAAAAGCATACATGTTAAAACAGACAATGTATGGCAATAGCAAATAAATAGCAGTAATATGTAATTCAGGTAATGTTTCACAAATAAAATGTAATTGATCATAAATCTTCAAAGTGTCTGAGCTGCTTCTTTACAGTAAGTTAGCCATATTTGGATCTGCCATTAGCTCTGCATCTTAACTATGTGATACATTAAACTATAATGAGTAAATGAGGCAGAAATCAAGCATGCAATTCACGGGAAATTATTTGGAATCACCATAGAAAGACTATCTATAGGATTAAGTTGGTATTGCTTCTGCTTGTTGAAAGTACCTGGATAAGTAACGCCAAAGTGGCCATTTGAACCCTAGGTTTACATCTTTCAGGGAAGATACTGAGAGCACTTCTAGCACGTTCCCCTCAGCTCAGCCCAAGCCCCACATCCACCAGGTCTCACACTTGATGACAACACACAGGCCGAGATTTAACATAACTAGACGAGACATGCCCACGGGGCTTACTCAGGTAGACAGTTCTTCTGCATATTTTCTGACCAGAAAACAAACAAACGACCAAAAATCAGGCCTCCTACACAGGAGAGCCACTTACATTTGTCCTGCAATGAGTCATGGGGCACTTCTCCCTGAGGGCTTTCTTCCAAGTCTCCATAATGCAGGACCTTGTGATTTGGGGAAAGCCGACAATACCAAAACTTGTCTGAGGAAAAAAAACACACACACACAAGATTACAAGGTGAGTGATTCTGGTTTCCAAAAATAACATCCTTATTTCTTAATACCCTTGCCTGGAGGGAAAAACAATTCATTTGATTTGGGGTCTGCCAGAATATTACTTGGCCATAAAGAGAAATAGAATCCTGATACATGCTACAACATGGATAAACCTTGAAAACATTATGCTGAGTGAAATAAGTCAGTCACAAAAGGACAAATATTGTGTGATTCCACTTACAGGAAATACCTAGGATAGCGAAGTGTACAGAGACGAAAATTTGTTTATTTGTGGTTACCAAGAGTGGGCAGGAGGGAGGGAAAACGCGGATATCCCTGATTAGGGCACAGTGTGCTTCTGTCAAGGGTGATGTGAAAATTGGAAAACGGATAATTGTAATGGTTGAACAATGCAACAAACATAACTAATGCCACTGAATTGTGCACATGAAAAATGTTGAAATGGCAAACTATTTGTTACATATATATTTAGCACAATAAATTTTTAAAAAGAATTAATTCTAGGGCTCAGGGAAGAAAGTCCCCTTTCGATTTTGACATTTAATTAGTGCCTGTCCCGCTTAATATAAATTTGGTAACCATTGGGAAAATTATTAAATTCTTCAAGTTCAATGGCAATAGGTTTTCTGAGGTGGCAGTTGCCAGAAAGTCTTTTATCATTACCTACAATCACTAAGGGAGCTATTCCTTACCCACTTAGGTCTGACCAAAAGGGAGACATATAGGAAAAACAGCTTTTTTGGAACTTTTTCCTTCTACTTTCTCCTCTGAAATTTTAAGATTGTTGAGATGGCTGTGATTATATTAGTCACCTCGAAACATGGAGCTTCTACCCCTGAAACTAACACTCACACACAGTCAGTGCAGGTTAAGGATGCTAATGGAACATACAGGGGTTGGAATTCATGAGGAAATTATCTAAGTAATTCAGGAATTTACCCAAAGAATGAGGACATTCACAATCATTTTTCTCACTAATTCCTAGAGTTTAGTCCTCAGAATAGATATGACCAGGAACTTACGATCATTCTTGTGAATAACTCCCTCAACTTTATTTCTTCTGCCCCCAGACGTAACAAAAAATTATGAACACACCCATGAGGTAGGGAGAGGGAGGCAAAGACCACTTTTTATAGATGTGGAACCTGAATGGTAACAGCAATCTTTGGCTGTTTTCAAGGCTCAGTTTAGACTCTGCTTCCTCCAGGAAGCCCTCTTCAGTCACTGCAGCTAGAAGGACTTTCCCCATCCCCCGAGCTGCTACGGCATCTGCTTTGGCTTGGACTGGGATTACTGGGTTCCACATGTCAACCACCCTAGTATTCCGCATTATGTGCCACAGACCCTAGCTAAGCAACCTGTCCTAGTGGGTGTACTAGGAACAATCACTGGTCGGGGAAGAGGACTCCAGGATAACATCAGCTCTGGCAGTACAGAGAAGACAGTCACTGTCTTCCTAATCACACTGTCCCAATCCCTTGGCATGGTGCCTGGCATATAGAAGTTGCACAGTTGGTGCTGGCAAAATTGATAAATTAAGGCTAAAAATGCTCAAGGTACAAAGCATCTACTACCTGTAAGCCCTTCTGTATTGTCATGAGCAGTTGGCCAACTCTGTGGTCTCAGTCACAAACAGTTTTGCAAGTACTCTGACTATAAAGCTCTCCATAACACTTTAAGAAAAGCACTGTTTTTTCCCATCTGAAATTGCTTTCTCTGCAGAACCAGTTTTAACTATGATTCTTTTAAAAGGAAAAAAACAAATTTTGAAAATGAAAATAAAAGCCACACAAAACTGTCCATACGTCATTCCCAGAAGGAAAGTGCTTCTGTGACTTCTATCTTCTTCATCTACAAATGGGGCTTTGGAATTCCTGACATGTAGCCAGAATATGGCAATAAATGTATCTAAAAGAATCTGAACTCTGCTGGAATGATTTGAGAGGATAAAGTTATTTTATGGTTAGGAAAACATCTGGACTTGATAAATCTTCAAAATTATGCTTTATATATACCAAACACGGATCATTTTACTGGGAGAGCATTTCAAAGTGAGGGAACACAGCTATTCCCTGAATAATTCACACCCATTTTAACTGGGATAATGTGTCATTATCATTTTTCCATGAGGAGGCCGCATTTGTGGATTTGACTTGCAATTCACAATAACTAGTTCCAAAGGAGTTGGCCATGCTTTGACCCTGAGTACCAACAGTGCTTGTGATGGAGCCTCTTGTGGGTCTGGCATGACAGGCTGCAGTGATTCCTTTTCCCCTAAAGGATCTTTTGCCTCCTCTAAATAGCTTGTGATGACCACAAAGCCAGTTGGAGCAGCTGTTATCTCCAAAGTGGGATTTTTGGCTACGTGAGTGACTAAAGGGTGATAGAAAGCCAAGAAGAAGGTCAGCAGAGATATGCTGCTTGGACATGCTGGTCTTGTTCTGAGTAAGGTCTTAGCATGTTCTTTATAGGAATCCCTTGCTTCTCAAGCTGGGGTAAACTCTTGAGGTTAGTAGTGGGACTTGAAGCCAAAGGATCAATAAGGCACAATCAAAGATCAATTAGTTGGGGTAAGGAGAAATTAAAAAATTTAATTGGTACACAGATATATTATAGAGTAAAACATACAATTTATATTTATTTGTAAGATAAAATATCAAAGTTCAAAGAAATTTTGCTGCTTATATTCTTTTAGGGTCAGTTTATTCAAGAAGTCCCTGGGTGGTGAAAATGATTACGGTGTTCGGTTGCTAACTGAAAGGTTGGCTGTTTCAGTCCACCCAGAGGTGCCTTGGAAGAAGGGCCTGGTGATCAACTTCTGAAAGGATCAGCCATTGAAAATCCTATGGAGCACAGTTCTACTCTGACACACGTGAGGTTGCCACGAGTCAGAACTGACTGGATGGCAACTTTTTTTCCCCCTAAATTTTCAGTGAATATTCACAGAGTGCCTACTATGCTCATAGCACTCAACTGGGTGTAGCAAAAACATCATTGAAATGAAAGGTAGACATGAAAGACGAAGCCAAGAAGCTCTTAACAGCAGCTAAGAGAAAGATCGTAGAAACAGGTGTTTGCAGACCAGTAGGTCTGGGAAGGAGGGGGCAGGAACAAATCAGGAACTCTGAGTGAGAGGGGAAAATATGAACCTGGAAGGTCTCTTGTGTGATATAGCCTCACATTCAAAAACTACTAGAGGACAGTGGCTATTTATCAGAGTTCCAGGAGGCAAAACAACCACTTTCCTTGCAAGGCTGCAGTCAATGTTTGTTTAAAAGAAACATGGAAGGCTGCCCAGAAACGTGTCATAAAAATATCTGGTGCATAGCTGACAGAATTGCCTCTTTCCAGAATTTAAGATTTTCTTGATTTTTATCGCACCACTTGTCCCTGGTTTTCCTCCTTCTTCTGGCTAATTCTTCTCTTATCCTATATGTTATGGATTGAATTGTGTCCCCTCAAAATTCTGTGTTGTAAACCCTCATCCTTATACCTGTGGATGTAATCCCATAGGGTTCTTTGTTATGTTAATGGGGCCATGTCAGTGTAGAGTGTGTTTTAAGTCATTCACTTTTTAAGATATAAAAGAGCAGATCAGGCATAGAAGAAAGCAAGCACAAATGGGGGAAGACACATGTCACACCACATGAAGATGGCCAAGGAACCAAGGAACAGAAGCTGAAAAGAGACAAGGACCTTCCCCCAGAGTTGACAGGACAGAAAGACTTACCCTAGACCCAGTACCTTAAACTGGGACTTCTAGCCTCCTAAACTGAGAAAAATAAATTTCTGTTTGTTAAAGCCACCCACTTGTGGTATTTCTGTTGTAGCAGCTCTAGATAAGCAAGACACTATATAAGTTCCTCTTTCTCTGTCCATTATTGAAAGGAAGAGAGAAAAAAAAGATAGGTGCACATTGCTGTAAGTGACACGGTCAACTCCACCTCATCAAATAGGAAGTCTTGAATGGATGGCAAAAAATTGTAAAAAGGGGCTGAAAAAACTTGAACAGGGTTGTCCTGACCCGTAATCAAACGGGTGGATACTCAGCTGTTATCTCCCTCAGGATAGAAGCTAGCCCTTAATTTTGGGAAGGTTTTTTTTTTTTAGAGATGTGATAACTTGCTTAGTTCTGTTTGAAAAGTTGTTGTTGCTGTTAGTTGCTCTTGGGTTGGCCCTCAGCTCATGGCAACCCCATGGTATAAAATGCTGCCCAGTTGTGCACCAACCCTGTGATCACTTGCAAATCAAACCATTGTGAGACACTGATTTTCAGAAGTAGATTGCCAGGCCTTTTTTCCTAGTCTGACTTGGTCTGGAAGCCCCACTGAAACCTGTTCAGCATCATAGCGACACACAAGCCTCCACTGACAGGTGGTGGCTGCACATGAGATCCATTGGCTGGGAATTGAACCTGGGTCTTCCGCATGGAAGGTGGGAATTCTACCACTTCACCATCGTTGCTTCCAGCTGTTATAAAGGAGAGCAGAACTGCTGGTTTCAGCCAGCCCACACCAGCATGCTGGGTGAGACAGTCCCATGTCAGGTACCACCAGCAGCTTGATTTGCAGTTTATGTAATGGCAAGAAAAATGTGTACTTTCCTTTCAAAACCCAGCATGATGTTACTAGTTCCTCAAACCCTCTGGGCAATGAGTAAGTGAATTCCGTCACTAAAAGCAATTAGCAGAAAGCAGTGAGAACATTATCACAGATTGTTTCCTAGCATTTAAAGCAAAATAAGAGTTAACATGGAGGTCTTCTAGTCGATTATGGAGGAAAAAAAAAAAAAAGGAGAAGAGCATGTTAATAGCCATCTTTTCACCCCCTCCCCCCAAACACAGAGGCTCAAAATACAGAGACTATTTTGTGCTTCATTTCTTCTTTCTTTTCATGTATGTGTGCAAAGGATCAGAGGGAAAAGCTGGCTTCAAAGCTCATGGGCCTGGCAGAAAGCTCTCCAGGGCTGATTAAAGCTCTCCCTAATGTCACATAGCAGCCTTAGCTCTTAACCACTATACCACCAGGGCTCCATTCCTAACGTCACATAGATTATCCTGGAGCTAACGACTACTGACGACTCTAATTCTTGCTGTGCTGTGTAACAACAGAACCTTCTGCAATGATGGGCATATTCTGTATCTGTGTTTTCCAATATCCAGAAAACAAATTTCTACTTTTACTTAATTTTAGTTGATCTATATAGTCACAGGTGGCTAGTGGCAACTTCATGGTACACAGCAGCCTGTATTCTGTCTCCATCAAGGCTGAACCGAGGTTTGGAGCTGGCCGCAGGTCTTTAGCGGAGATGGATGAGCTGAAGAACAGCTATCACTGGTGAGTGGGAAATGCTGCCCAGTCAGTGAGGCATGGGCACAGCAAGAACCAAGTCCTGAGTGGCTCTGTAGTGGCAGCAGAGGGCCACCTTTGTCTTAGATGCGAGGTCCCCGGACAGCAGTTGGCTGTTTGAGAGCACAGAGGCATTTTCTAATACACTTCTTTACGGCACCTCCATTAGGATTTTATATCTTTCCGAGGTTAAAGTGTGCAAAGTATTCAGTGTGAGGAAAAGGTCTGCTTCTTGCTTAAGGCTGAGTTTTTCCCAGGGAAAGCCTTAAGATATACGGGACCCCAGAAATGTTTTTTAAAAGGCCTTCTTCCAGGTGTTGAGATTCAAGATTTTTCTATTGTTCCAGTAAAGGGAAACAGCAACTACAGAGGCAAAGGTTATTCTGCCTTTCAAATATACCTCACCTCACTGGATGTTCTTCAAAATGACAGAGTCACGTTTCATCTCAGAATTCTGCTTCCATGGAGACTGCTGTCTCTTATAATAGCTAAAGATGACTCCAGAGCCCCCAAATACTTTTAAATATGATAACGGTGTAACCAAAGGCTTTAGAGTCAGACATACAGTGGGATATAGTCCTTGCCCTGCCATGTACTAGCTGAGGGTCCTTGGTAAAATTATAAAAACCTTAGGCTCTTGCTCTTCATCTGTTGTTGTTGGTAGGCGCTGTTAAGTTGGTTCCAGCTTACAGCAATGCTATGTACAGCAGAACGGAACACTGCCTGGTCCTGTGCCATCCTCACAGTCGTTGCTATACTTGAGCTCATTGTCACAGCCACGGTGTCAATCTATCTCACTGAGGGTCATCCTCTTTTTCAATGACCCTCTACTTTACCAAGCATGATGGCCTTCTCCAGGGACTGATCCCTCCTGACAACATGTCCAAAGTATGTAAGACATGGTCTTGTCATCCGTGCTTCTAAGGAGCATTCTGCTTGTACTTCCTCTGAGACAGATTTGTTCACTTCTTTGGCAGTCCACGGTATATTCAATATTCTTTGTCAGCACTGCAATTCAAAGTTGTCAATTCTTTGGTCTTCTTTATTTATCATCCTGCTTTGGCATGCATATGAGGTGACTGAAAATACCATGGCTTGGGTCAAGCACACCTTAGTCTTCAAGGTAACATCTTTGCTTTTTAACACTTTCAAGAGGTCTTTTGCAGCTGATTTGAGCAAGGCAATGTGTCTTTTGATTTTTTGACTTGCTGCTTCCATGGGTGTTGATTGTGGATCTAAGTAAAATGAAATCCTTGATAACTTCAGTCTTTTCTCTGTTTATCATGATGTTGCTTATTGGTCCAGTTGTGAGGATTTTTGTTTTCTTTATGTTGAGATGTAATCCATGCTGAAGGCTGAGGTCCTTGATGTTCATCAGTAAGTGCTTCAAGTTCTCTTCATTTTCAGCAAGGTTGTGTCATCTGCATAACACAGGTTGTTAATGAGTCTTCCTCCAATCCTGATGCCTTGTTCTTCTTCATATAATCCAGCTTCTCGGATTATTTGATCAGCATATAGATTGAATAAGTATGGTGAAAGAGTACAACCCTGACGCACGCCTTTTCTGACTTTAAAACACACCATATCCCCTTGTTCTGTTCCAATGACTGGCTCTTGATCTATGTACAGGTTCCTCAAGAGAAAAATTAGGAGTTCTGAAATTCCCATTCTTTGCAATGATATCCATAACTTGTTACGATTCATACAGTCAAATGCCTTTGCATAGTCAATAAAACAGAGGTAAACATCTCTGGTATTTCCACCAGGATCCATCTGACATCCACAATGACACCTCTGGTTCCACATCCTCTTCTGAATCTGGCTTCAATTTCTGCCAGTTCCCTGTCGATATACTGCTGTGGTCACTTTTGAATGACCTTCAGTAAAATTTTACTTGTGTGTGATATTAATGCTATTGTTTGATAACTTCTGCATTCAGTTGGATCACCTTTCTTGGGAATAGTCATAAATATGGATCTTCTCCAGTTGGTTGACAAGGCAGCTGTCTTCCAAATTTCTTGCCATAGGTGAGTGAGCACTTTCAGAGCTGCATTTGTTTGTTGAAACATCTCAACTGGTATTCCTTCAATTCCTGGAGACTTGTTTTTCGTCAGTGCCTTCAGAGTACCTTGGACTTCTTCCTTCAGTACCATTGGTTCTTGATCATATGCTCCCTCCTGAAATGGTCGATTGTCGACCAATTCTTTTTGGTGTAGTGACTCTGTGTATTAATTCCATCTTCTTTTGATGCTTCCTGTGTTGTTTACTATTTTCCCTGTAGAATCCTTCACTATTGCAACTTGAGGCTTGAATTTTTTCTTCAGTTCTTTCAGCTTGAGAAATGCAGAGCATGTTCTTCCCTTTTGGCTTTCTATCTCCAGCTCTTTGTACATGTCGTTGTAATACTTTGTCTTCTCAAGCTGCCCTTTGAAATCTTCTGTTCAGCTCTTTTACTTCATCATTTCTTCCTTTTACTTTAGCTACTCTACCTTCAAAAGCAAGTTTCACAGTCTCTTCTGACATCCACTTTGGTCTCTTCTTTCTTTCCTGTCTTTTTAATGACCTCTTGCTTTCTTCATGTATAATGTCCTTGATTCTATCATGTAATTTCTGGCTTCATTTCTATCACCAAGGCCATATTTCCCAAATACCAATCCTTCTCCTTTGTTTTCAACCTTTGCATTCCAATCACCAGTAATTATCAATGCATCCTAATTGCATGTTCAATCAATTTCAGATTGCAGTAGTTAGTAAAAATCTTCAATTTCTTCATCTTTGGCTTTAATGGTTGGCACGCAAACTTGAATAATAGTTGTATTAACTGGTCTTTCTTGTAGGCGTATGGATATTATCCTATGACTGACAACACTGTACTTCAGGATGGATCTTGAAATGTTCTTTTTGACAATGAATGCAACACCATTCCTCTTCAAGGTGTTATTCCTGGCATAGTAGACCATGTGACTGTCCAATTCAAAATGGCCAATACTAGTCCATTTTAGCTCACTAATGCCTAGGATATCGAAGTTTATGCATTCCATTTCATTTTTGACGATTTCCAATTTTCCTAGACTCATACTTCTTACATTCCATGTCCTGATTATTAATGGATGTCTGTGCTGTTTCTTCTCATTTTGAGTTGTGCACGTGACTCCATCCATGTCATTACGGGCAACTCTATTTTGAGGAGGCAGCTCTTTCCCCGTCATATTTTGAGTGCCTCCCCATCTGAGGGGTTCATCTTCCGGCATTATATCAGACAGTGTTCTGCTGCTATTCATAAGGTTTTCACTGGCTAATTATTTTCAGAAGTAGACCGCTGGGTTCTTCCTAGTCTGTCTTAGTCTGGAAGCTCAGCTGAAACCTGTCCGCCATGGTGATCCTGCTGGTATTCGAAAACCCGAGGTATAAATTCTAGCATCACAGCAATACACGAGCCCCTACAGTACGACAAACTGACAGACACATGGGGGTCTTCATCTGTTAAGTAATGATAATTACATGAGTAAAACAGGTATAAAATATCCCTCAAGCAGCTTTCACAGAGCTAGCTTTCAATAAATATTAATGTCTTTCCAATCTTCCAGCCAATGGTAGCCCTTCTTGTCCACACTACCGGTCCCTCCACCTTTTGGGAACAACGATCATCTGTTATTTGTATCATTTGGAACGTACCTGGATTTCTTTATTGGAAATGTCTATTTATTTACACTCACCTGTTTCTAAAATTTAGTTATGATTAGGTTTAATGAAATATTAAAACAAAATCTCAATCAAGGGCAAGGGGAGAAAGAATCAGCTCCATAAAAGGGTTTTTATAGTTACTGTGCCTGAATCACCTTTTTGGCTCTGGGTTTTCAGACTGAGCCAAAGAGAAATGTAAGGTATATAGTCTTTGCTGGCAAAAAGGTGGAAGCATGCTGATTTAGTTCCTCAGGGGAGATAAGGTTCTCCAAGCATTGAACTCCAAAATAAATTTGCCATATTAGTGCTCAGAGAAGGGATGCTCGTCAACCAAATGGGCAATGTCCTCAACAAGGAGCAAGTTTCATGTTAGCATTTTTGAAATGACTCTCCCATGTTTATCCCTGGGCTTTTATCAAGACCATCAATGCATGTGACTCAGAGCAATCTTAAGTTCCAAAATATAAGAAAACTAGGGGAGGGGGATCCCTGAGTGCGCAGGTTCTCATTAAGCAAATAGTGGACCTAACAACAAAAAGCTGTGAAATCTCTCCTGCAGAAGCTCAAGGAATGCAGAAGCAAGACAATTTCCATCGTGAGGGATTCTACAATGAGCACCTTGTACTCTGCGGTGGGGGTAGGATGGAAAGAAGAAGGTATGTTAACACCCGATGCTACACTCTAGCTCCTGTGTCTAAAAATAGATATTCTGAGGAACTACCAACTAAAATTAATACTACTATTAGTGAATGTTTGATAATATGCTATGCACTGTACTAAGTGCTATACCTGTACATTTTTTTTTAACTCATAACTATTTGATGTGGAAACTAACATTATCCCCATTTGGTGGTGGTTACTGGTCAGCGCTGTGAAATCAGCCCTTGACTATGGCGACCCTAGGCATAATGGAATGAAATGCACCATCCCCGTGATCAGCTGGGGATCATGCGGTTGTGATCCATAGGGTTTTCACTGGCTAATTTTCGGAAGTAGATCACCAGGTCTTTCTTCTTAGTCCATCTCAGTCCAGAAACTCCACTGAAACCTGCTCAGCATCACAGCAACATGAAATCCTCCACCGATGGACATCTGGTGGCCATGCATGAGGTGCGTTGGCCTGAGTTGAACTTGGTCTCCTGCATGGAAGGCAAGGACTCTACCACTGACCTACCACTGCTCCTGTCCCCATTTTTCAGCTGAGGAAACAGGAACACCAAGAGACTGAGTAGGTTGCCCAAGGCTACCCAGTTAGTGTGTGAAGAGATAGGGACTTCACCCCAACTCAATGGGTCTTACATGATTTACTGCCTCACAGGTCTAATATGGTCAGAATTCCCAGAAACCCAGGTTTGCAAATTCTGCATCAGATGATCTAAGTAGCAGAGTTGCAAATGAGAAAGGTAGAATGCTGACCAACTATCAATTTGGGAGCCTTCTAACCAAAGGTGACACAGGAAAGGACTCTATATTTGTCCCTCCACGTTCCAGTTCTCTGGGACTGGAAGCTCTTTCACATTCCCCCATAATGTTAATTACTTAAATCCACTCCTCTGTGCCAGCTCACTGTCAGACAAGTTGAAAGGGATCCTGCATAGGGAATACCTGTTCTTTAACTTGTTGGTGGCATATTGCTGGCAGTCATATGTTTCAGGCTAAGATCTCACGTGGAACTGTATCTTTCCCAAAGAGATTAAAAATGACTTTACAGCATGTTCTCATTAATCTGTGTGAATCTAAAAGAAATGTTTTTGATGGGGTGATAGGAAACTAATTTCAGCACAGCCTGCTTTGAATCCCTATTTTTAAGCATGCAGAACCAGTCACCAGATTTAAAATCCATTTACCAAACACCAAAAACCCTTCCTTTCTGCACTCAGAGAATAAACTTATATTAAACACAGATGGTCATGCTCCCAAGGGAGCTGAACTAATACATTTATAATCTAGATGGTAATATTTTTTGTTCATTAGGTAATTCATTTTTAGAAAATTGGAAGGATTTACAGATAGGGGACAAACATTTCTTTAACAACTGAAATGATTATATCTAGAAACAGGAAATAGGAACACCGAGAGGTCAAAAATAGTTCTGAATTCGCTTCTGAAGGACTCTAGCTGGGCATCAGTGTAGGCTTTTGGTTGGTAGGTGCTAGGAAAGTGGGAACACAGTTCATTGACTGCTTCTGACCCCAACTTGGATCACCTAATCAGAAGCCTTGGACCTGGAATATTCCCTGATAATGTAGGCTGGGAATTGAGCGTCCCTCTGTCCCACTTTCGTTTTCTTTCTTATTGGAGAAATGTCCTGTCTGTTCTGGGTACAATTTCGTTTATCTGCTTAAGCATGAGCATCCTATGGCACGTGGTCAACCTCGCTCCTGTATCTGTTCCCAGCTGGGAGGGAACAGGGGTGCTTGCAGACCATCGGCCTTGTGTCAGTTATGCAGTGGGACCCGCTGGCTTTGGGGGACCAACCCACTTCTGAAGCTGACCTTGCTCTGTCTCTTCTCTATGTGAGTAATATATTGTTCCAACCAGTGCCTGTGTGAGTTGTGTCTCTCTTGGTGACTTTGAACCTTGGCTCGACAGTTTGGTACAGAGAGCACGGTTGAGAGTAGGTGTCTTTTTGCCAGCACCACTCCCAGCACTTTTGGGCTCTTGGTCCAATGTCACGTAAATAAAAAACTTTTAAAATCACCTTTTTGGGGCAATATATTCTGAGTACTAATTTTTTCCAAAAGTAATGAAGAGATCAGAGCATAAAACTGACTCTCTGGCTAACTAAGCAGAAATCTTATATATCATCTAATCCTATTCTCACATTTTATAGCTGGAAACTTGTGGCCTAGAGAGGCCATATATCCTACCTAAAAATGCCCAGCTGGTCAATCACAGAGTTGAGAAGCCTGGAGTCAAATCTACTAACTTCTAGCTCCCGGCTTTCCCCCCACGCACGCTTCTGGAATACTATCAGCTACGTTTTATTGTTGCTTTCTAAGAGCCCCATTCTTTGTCATCTTTTTTCCTTGCAAAAATCTTCAGAGCTTGACATTATTATCCTCATTTCAGATGAGGAAACTTCCCAAGGCCACATGGCTAGAGAGGGGTAGAGCAAGGGTTCTGCCCACACCATCTCGCTCCTGGGTCTTGTCCTCACCACCGTGCAACACTGTCTTCTTAGAATACTATTTAGTCTGACAAAGAGGCCAAATTCAGTGAATGTAATGACAAAGGAGGCAGTTAATGCGTTCTTCAATTGTGAGTGGGAGCGAAGAGTTACTTCCTCCACTGTTCTTTCCAAGGTGAGCCTTTCTCAGTCCCAGCTGCAACTTTATTATTCTACCATTGTTCTTTCCTCAGGTCCAGTTTGAAGCTCACAGTCATGGTTACCCAGCCTCTGTGAATAACCTGAGTTTTCATTCCCTGAGGAAGTTCTGCCGTCGGGAGCTCCTCGAGATGATTTTTTAATGGTAATATTTGAAAAACTTTGAATTTACTGAATATTCAGTATGGTTAAAATAAATGACCGTGGACTGGCCTTGATTCAAGCATGAAATACATACCATTAGTGAATGAGCTCTATGCCTGGACAGGACATCTGTCATGTTTCAGAAATATCTGTGCATGTTTACCTTGGACCACAGCTAATGTTTATTTTTGTATGGTTGCTAATGTTTATGCTTATTACTCCTTTTGTTATCCATTCCTGGCCCTTCTTCCATCTCTTATCTCTTCCAACTTCTATTTTTCAGTTGTATTTTTTGGCTGTTTGGTTCTAGGGCAGTGTGATAAGCATACTTTGACTTTGCAATCAGCAGCACGTCAAGAGACCAAGAAAACAATCAAGAAGCTCTACTTTCCCAGCCAAGAAACCGCTGGAAATTCTTTCCACGAGCTGAAACTGGTTTAATGGTATTCATTTTAACTTGACATTTTGGGATTACAGTTTATAGAGACTATTTAGAAATTTGTCTTGAAAGATTATGGAAAGTAAATCTACTCTATGCTGGGTCATGATAACTTATATGCCCAAGAAAAATAATTCTGACCTGGGAAAGAATCAGTATGTGGGAGCTGAGAATAAGGATCGTCCTTGCTGAATGCTCCAAGATCAAATCCAAAAGTAAGTGAGCCATTAAAAACCAAGGGTCATAGAACTGCTTGAGTGTGCATCCTTGCTCTTCTGTGACCTTGGGCAAGTCACTTAACCTCTCAGTGCCTCAGTTTCCTCACCCTTAACCTGAGGATAATTACGAAACCTACATTATAGGGTTATCGTGAGGATGAAATGCACTACTATGAGTAAACTGTTTAGAGATGAGCCTGGCATATGGGAAACCCACAGGACACGTTACTGTTGTTGACACCACCATTAGCATCTCACAGCACTGAATGGCAAAGGATGACTCTTCAGTTCTGTGGATCTTTTGGTAATTCTGGACTTGGACTCTCCCTGAGTATGAATGAGGAGTCCAGAACTTTTGTGGACTCCTAGTCCTGGCCCACGTCCAGTGCTGCGTGGTCCACCCATAGATCAACACCCAAGCTCTGTGGTTCCCCATGGAACAGGTTCATGTTCACCCATCCTGAGGTTGAAATGTCCCCAAAATATACCTTGCCTCCGCCGGCTATTGAGTTTCCTGAAGCAGGTCCCTTCCACAAGTCGGTTCAGGCGTTGCTGTTTGATCAGCTCTAAGATCTCCGGCTGAATCTTCTCCTTTAGTTCCCTGTTAAAGGAATAAGCACATAGTCCACAGCATCCCTGAGAAACAGTGCTTGGCTGGATGGGGATCATGGGCAGGTGGGGCCGGGAAGTAGGAGCTGCATCTTTTCATGAACATCCCAGTACCTTCAACAAGCCTAATGGGTTAATAAATGTTATAATAACATGATTGCTTCTCTGACATTTACAGAACATTCACAAAAGCACCAGCCACTTCAGTGATGTTTTTCCAGACCAAGGCATCCTGAACAACTTCTCCTGTTTTACAAAGCCACAGATGCAAATTTACGTGGGTATTCACTCGGCTTGGCCGAGACAATAAATCCCTGGTCACACTCCCCTCCCTCCACCCAGAATGTTGTTTTCCTGTATCAGGTGGACTCCTGGACAATACGTGTGATCTGACCAAACAGGAATACTGGGCAATTCCTAGTCCATAGCAAACACTAGCTTGGGCAAACCCCAGGACCACATTTGCTTTTAATTCCATTACTCACAAATGAGAACGGCCACACTGTCCCAGATTCTAGCCCATAGGGACTGCGATAATGATGGGATAAATTAACGATTATCTGCATCTTGTCTCCGGCTAATATAACGTAATTTAGTTTAGATGTACTATGCTGTAAAGGTAACATATAACGTGATGATTTTCAAATCCTTTTTTTTTTTTAAAAGCAAACATTTTTACCATATGACATTTTACATAGTACCCTAGCACTGAAATCTAGTGACGCAAGAGTTGCTTTCCTAGAAGCAGGGCAGGGAGACGCAGCACCCAGCCCTCAGAGCAGCGAAGGAAGTGTTGGCCAGAACACAGATCTACAAGTCAGAAGGCTAGAGTTTTACTCTAGACTCTGCCAATGACTAACATGTCATGTAGTTCATTTAAGTCTCAGTTCCATCGTCTGTAAAATGGGGATAAGAATCTTTCCTGGGCAGCTGCTGTGACTCCCAAAGGGGACAGTGTGAGTGTAGAGGCTCTAGAAGCATTGGACAGGAATATGAGGTATTACCGAATTTGGGTTCATTTCTTCAAGCTGAACGCTCTATATGCCCATATTATACTGCAGTCAAGGCTCATATATTCACCAGCTTCAGCCTAACCTCTGGGCCTGCTCTGACACCAGACTGCAGATACCTGCTGTCATATGGGGTTCCATTCTCAGGTTGGGAAAGAACTAACACCTGGTAAGCATCTGCTATGAGCCAGGTACTGTGCTATGCACTTTTTAGCTCACTTAACACCCCCTCCCCCTGCAAAAAAATCAACTTTTGTGGGTAGATGGTAATATCATCATCCCCATCTTACAGGCAGCAAAACAACTCACAGGGGTTAAGCATAGAACAAAGGTGGGAGACTCAGGTCTCCCTCATGTAAGCTGCTTCCATTTGCACATGAGAACAAAGGATGAGAAGCTTACACAAAGGGATCTGGCCATCTGACAGTGTGTTCTAGTACTCCATTAATACAATTCTTGGACTTAAATGGTCTCAAACCTTCTGTCATTTGATACTGTTCCAACTGAACATTTATAAAGCATAATATGGAAATCCGGCTGTAATAATAGAGCTTGGTACATTTGTCAAACCTTTTCTGGGCAGGTCTCTTAGGGTTTCATCACAGGCTTTCAGATCACTAAAACTATTTATTATCAGCATTCAGCTTTTGTAAAATGGACCCAGTAAACTGCAGCTTTGATGAACCCTGCTCTGAATGGAAAAGAAAGTAGGAAATCACTGGTGTAGTCACACAGGCAATAAATTAGGGCTCCTGACTTCCAAGACAGGGTGGCAGGGAGGGGAGGAAGGGAAGGCACCAGAGGACAGACAGAGAAACCTCAGAGGAAAGAGTTTGGGAATTTCATCAATTCTTTGATTATAGATGTATCTTTAAAGAATAGCTTTGCTTGGCTAGGGGTTAGCTATTAGAATACAGAGGAAAATGCAGAGATAAAGACCATATACGAGCAAATACCTGAAAGTACTTCTGAGTAATTTGAATTGATGCATTATGACTTTTCAGTGTAAATCTTGGTGAGGCTCCGAAAGGCTCAGTCACAGCAGTCTGTATTGTGGAACTGACTTCTGGGATGGACTATCAGAATAAGTGACTCTGTGACTGCATGAGTTACCTTTTTTTCAAAGACCAGACTTACTGGTCTGACAGAAACTGGAGAAACCCCAAGATACCCTTTTAACTCAGTACTAAAGTCACTCCTAAGGTTCCCCCTTCAGCAAAGATTAGACAGGCCCATAAAACAAACAATAACACAGGTAGCTCAACCATGTAGACAAGACTAAATGGACACACTGGCTCACGGGCAAGGAGAAGAAGGCAGGAGGGCACAGGAAAGTTGGACGAATGGAAATGGGGAACTAAAGGTTGAGAAAGGGAGACTGTTGACATGTTGTGGGGTTGGCAGCCAATGTCTCAAAACAATATGTGTATTGTTTAATGAGAAACTAATTTGCTCTGTAAACCTTCATCTAAAGCACACACATACACATGAAAGATGGGATAATAAAGAAAAAAAAGAGAAAGAGAGGGCTCAATTCCAAGTCTTGCTGCTTACTAGCTGTAAATTCTGGGCTAGTTTTCCTCTCTCTGTACCTAGGTTTTGTTGCTGTTGGTGTGCTTTAGGTGAAGGGTTACAGTGCAAATTAGTTTCTCATTCAAAAATTTATACACAAATTATTTTGTGACATTCTTTTGCAATCCCTGCAATGTGCCAGCACTCTCCCCGTTTCCACCCTGCGTTCCCCAGTTCATTTATCCAGTTTTCCTGTCCCTTCCTGCCTTCTCAGCTTTGCTTTTAAGCAGGTGTTGCCCATTTGGCCTTGTGTACTTGAATGAACTAAGATGCACGTTCCTCATATGTGTTATTGTTTATTTTGTAGGCCTGTCTAATCTTTGGCCAAAAGGTTGACTTCAGGAGTGGTTTCATTTCTGAGTTAGCAGAATATTCAGGGCCATAGTCATGGGGTTCCTCCAGTCTCTGTCAGACTAGTAAGTCTGGTCTTTTTTTTTTTTTTAGTTTTTTTTTTTGTACTTTTAAGTGAAAGTTTACAAATCAAGTCAGTCTCTCATACAAAAATTTATATACGCCTTGCTATATATTCCTAGTTGCTCTCCCCCTAATGAGAGAACACACTCCTTCTCTCTACCCTCTATTTTTGTGTCCATTCAGCCAGCTTCTGACCCCCTCTGCCTTCTCATCTCCCCTCCAGACAGGAGCTGCCCACATAGTCTCATGTGTCTACTTGAGCCAAGAAGCTCACTCCTCACCAGTATGATTTTCTATCCTATAGTCCAGTCCAATCACCATCTAAAGAGTTGGCTTTAGAATGGTTCCTATCTTGGGCTAATAGAAGGTCTGGGGACCATGACCTCTGGGGTTCTTCTAGTCTCAGCCAGACCATTAAGTGTGGCCTTTTTACAAGAACTTGAGGTCTGTATCCCACTGCTCTCCTGTTCTCTCAGGGGTTCTCTGTTGTGATCCCTGTCAGGGCAGTCATTGGTTGTAGCCGGGTACCATTTAGTTCTTCTGGTCTCAGGCTGATGTAGTCTCTGGTTTATGTGGCCCTTTGTACCTGGGTTTTTCCAACAGTTTTTTTTTTTTTTTTTTAATCAGAATTATATCTGGGCAATATCTTCCTCATGTATTTGGTGTAAATGTGACTATGTCTGGTGGTAATAGTGGTCAATATTTTTCTGTTACTTTTTTTGAACAAATTTATTGCATTCACTGAAAAAAAAAAAGTTACCCTTTTTTGGTTATAAACCTCAAAGGACTCCAAAACATGATTAGGAAATGAGGGAAATGGGATACTTATCTTTTTTTCTAAACAATTTCTTCTTCTTTCCCTGTGAATGAACTCAGGAGCTCTAAAATTCACTCATATTATGGAAACATGATTAATCTGAACATTGCGTTTCTGTGGATGAGATGTGAACCCTAGAGTAATTCAGGTAACAGCATCAGGGGCTGGAATTGGGTGCTGAAATGCTCAGCCTGGGGTCAAGGAGGCCAATGTCATGGGTTCACTGGCCTTGCTTTGATAAATATTCCTCAGATTGTCTCCAGAAGTCTTGTAAATAAAAAATAAAAAGAAAACAAAAGGAGGAGGGTCGAAAATCATGTGAAGAACCATTCATAAGGGTAACACTGTTTCTGGAAAGCAATTCCAAGTGTAGGCCCAATGAGGCCACTCCCATACACAGAAGAGAGACAGTACCACTAGGCTGATGGGATTCCTTCCTCAACCTGGGATCTGCTCTCCTGAGTTACTACTCGGTATTCGTTGACTACAGGGGTGGCAAACTTTTTCTGTAAAAGGCCAGGTAGTAAATATTTCAGGCTTTGTGGGTCATAGAGTGTCTGCTACATCTACTCAACTTGGTCATTGTAGTGTGGAAGAAGCCATACACACTACATAAACAAATGAGCATGGCTGTATTCCAATAAAACTTTATTTACAAAAATAGGTGGTGGGCCATGTTTGGCTCACAGGCCATAGTCTGCCAACCCCTAATCTAGAAGTAGTTAGTGGAAACTCACGCTGAGTGACAGAGTTAGTTCATGGAAATTGATGTTTCTGTCTCAACACTGGAGGAGGGTCTCAGGGCTCAGTCCTTGATCCTCTTTAGTTCTGTATAATACAGACCCATGGCTTTAAATAACTATATGCTAACAATGCCCAGATTTATATTGCCAACCTAGACTTCTCTGCTGAATTCAGACTCATTTGCCTAACTGACTGTTAGGCCTCTACACTTGGATGCCTCTTAGAGATCTCCAACTTGATATAGCTGAAGCTAAACTCCTAATTTCCTTGTCCGAATCTGCTCCACTCACAGTCTTCCCCATCTCAACTCCATTCTTTAGTTGTTCAGGCCAAAATCCTTGAGCTCATCCTTGACATCTTTCTCTTACACACCACATCTAATCAATGAGAAAAAACCGTTGTCTCTTCAAAATAAAGCTAATGTGTATTAGAGAATCTAATCACTTCTCTTTACCTCTTGCCTGGATTATTAAAATAGTCTCCTAACTGATCTCTCTGCTTCCAAATGTGACCTTTAGTAGTCCCAGTATCCTAGCCAGAATGATCATTTACGAACCTAAGTCAGATAATGTCACTCCTCTGCTCAAACCCTCCAGTAGTTCCCTTTGACTAAAATGCTTACAATTGGCAACGAAACCCTATGTAATCAGGTTTCTGGTCTACCATTCTAGCCTCGCTACCTACTGCTCTATCCCACCCTTATTCTGCTCCAGCCCCCACACTGGCCTCTTTAGTAGTCACTACGAACCTGTACCCATTTCTACCTCAGGACCTTTGATTCTCTCTGCCTGGAATGTTTTTCACCCGAAGACCCACATACCCTGCTCCCTTAATCTCTCACACATCTTTGCTCAAATGTCACCGCCCTAATTAGAGGGATCTAGTCTGACCACTCCATTTAAAACTGAAAACCTTCCATTTCCCATACCCTGATTTATTTTTTCATTACATATATCCTCTTTTAACTTGCTATATAATTAACTTGTTTACCATGTCAATTGTCTGTTTCTCCCCAATAGAATATAACCACCGTGAAGGTAAGGACTGTGTCTGTTCTCATCACTGCTGAACTGCCAACACATGAAACATGGCAGGCACTTGAAAATTGTCAAATGCTCTGAGCACTGAATGTCGTGTAACTGGCAAGCCTGTCTTACTGGCTTTGGTTACAAAGAAGCTTCGAGTGCAGCTTGTGGGCAGTCTTTAGTAGGTGTAGGCATTAGCCTTACTTCTGGCTCTGTTTTTGCTTTTTCTTTCTCGCCCACTTTTACTGTACTTTTAACACAAGGTGAAGCACATACAAATACATTTGCAGTGTCAATTTTACCATTTACATATTTAATAGTATCATAACTTATTAAATTATGATTATCCCTTAATAATAAACCCATTGCCGTCGAGTCAATTCCGACTCATAGCAGCCCTATAGGACGGAACAGAACTGCCCCAAAGGGTTTCCAAGGTTATAAATTTATATGGAAGCAGACTGCCCCATCTTTCTCCTGCGGAGTGGCTGGTGGGTTTGAACCACTGACCTTTCGGTTAGCAGCTGAGCACTTAACCATAGCGCCACCAGGGCTCCTTCAGCTAAAAATAAGAGAGACTATTTCCTTGATATTATGGGCCAGGGATGTATTAATTGTTTTTCAAACACTACTTCATTGAATCCTCATAACAACCCAGTGAGGTAGACCCTTTTAACATCTTCATTTTTAGTGATGAGAAAAAAACAAGGCTTAGCATGGGTTAAGTAAATTGCCTAAAGATCTACTTATAAGTGATGGAGTTGGACTCTGAACCAGGTCTAGGAGTTTAGGTTTTACACATTTTACTATTCTGCTTCACTAGAATTTGTCCTTGCAGTCCCCTTTTCTTCCCAAGATAGTGTTAAATGACCTATTTTTAGACTATTCAAGCTTTTTTATATCTATTCATTTGGATAATTGCGTGAATGGACTTAAGTCACACAAAGGAGAAAATAACAAACACCTCCTCTTTGGGCACAGTGGTTAAAGACCCTGGCTACTAACCAGAAGGTCTGCAGTTTGAATCCACCAGCCGTTCCTTGGAAACCCTGTGAGACAGTTCTACTCTGTCCTATAGGGTCACTATGAGTTGGAATTGACTGGACAGCAAACAGTTTTAGAAATAAAATAGAGTTTATTCAACCTGCTGCATATATGTTGTTGTTGTTGCTAGTGGCCATCAAATTGATTCCAACTCATGGTGACCCCATGTGTGCAGAGTAGAGCTACTCCAGAAGGTTTTCAAGGCTGTGACATTTAGGAAGCAGATTGCCAGGCCATCTTCCGAGGTGCGTCTGGGTGGGCTTGAACTGCCAACCTTTTGGTTAGTAGTTAAGTGCTTAACAGTTTGCTCCACGCAGGGACTCCAACTGCATATGCAGTCCCCCCAAATAATTGTTCACTTTGAGTTGGCATTTTCTTCCTAAGATTATATAATGCTTTAAAAGAATGCAGTGTGTGCCTCAGGGGTCTGCGAGGCGCTGGTTTCCCACTATGCTGTATGCAGAGGAGCTGGAAGAAGCAGGGAGCACTGCTGGCCCAATGGCCCAACGGCCAGCTGGCTTCCACACTAGTGGTCAGGCCCCAGACAAGTTGCTTGTCCTTGTGTGCAAAATGAAAAACTTGGGCGGGATGATCTTAAAGGTTCTTTCAGCTCTGAAATTCTAACATACTAACCCCCAAGCTTGGGTTAGTCTCCTGTGTGCTCTTGGGACATCTCATACTTCCTCAACCAAGTCCTGAGCAGAGTCTGTGGTAATGGCTAAGAGCCACCATCAGCCTTAAAACCTGGGGCGGTGGGGACCAGTGTCTCTGGTTCATTGTGTATGCCCAGCACCTTGGGCAGGGCTGGCAGGTAGGAACTGCTCAATGCCTGCTTGTTAAATGAATGAATAGATAACAAATACACATGGTCAGTCCCTTTCTCTCTGGTGACTTGGGTTTATCTCAGGAGCCCTTTGGGCAGTGTTTAGACTCCTGCCCAACCCCACAATGATTTCCTAATAGGTGTTTCGAATAAAAAAAGAGGGACGAAACATCCATTGGAGAAGCTTTGGGCCAGCTCCTGACTGCCCACTTCACAAGCTGGGCCAATGACCAGGCGGCCCAGGGCCTTCCCCTTTCGATGCTGCAGCTTCTGACAACTCTTTGTGATTTCACCGCCACCATACCAGGAACTCCCACGCTTTTCAGTGCCATGGCTGAGTGACGATGCAAAAACTGTCATGTAGGAGATTTTCTTTATATTTGCATTGCTTCTCCTCACATAATAAATGTAAGGTTAGAGCTTCTTGTAATAAAAGGAAAAGGAATTTTAGAACATCACAGGCAGCACCTTGGGAAGTAAAGTTATAAAGCCAAAGCAGGAGCAAAATCTTTACACTTGACGTATAGTTAGCATTCTTGCTTGGAACAAAGTCACAGTCAAACATTAACCTAGGGTGGAAACAACCCAAGTGTCCCTCAACAGATAAACAGTATACCACATAATGGAATATTACTCAGCTATTAAGAGAAATGAAGCTCTGATACATGATGCAACATGGGCGAACCTTGAAAACATTATGCTGAGTGAAATAAGTCAGACACAAAAAGACAAATATTGTGTGATCTCATTTATATGAGATATCTAGAATAGGTAAGTCTATTGAGAAAAAAGATTAGTGCTTACCAGGGGCTGGGAGGAGAAGGGAATGGGGAGTTATACAGAAAACATTAATTTGTAATCCCTTGTGGTACAGTGGTTACGCGCTCAGCTGCTAACCAAAAGGTGGGCAGTTTGAATCTGCCAGTTGCTCTTTGGAAACCCTGTGGGGAGTTCTACTCTGTTCTATACGGTCGCTACGACTTGGAATCGACTCAACAGCAATGGGTTTAGCTGGCCTCCACTGAAATGGTTTCTCACATCTCCCTTTAGGTTTTAAGAATTACTGTCAAAAGCATAATAAGGTATCCTTGTGTTGACGTATCTGCCGAGACAGATGTCATGAAGTCCAATGTTTTAGTAGTGTAGGTCATGGGGTGGGGTGACGCACTGCTGACGTTTCCTGCAGGTGAGAAACTGCATCTGCAAGGAGCCAGGTAACTTATCCAAGGTGCATTCTGTTCTGATTTCTAGCTGTTGCTTCCTCTGGCTGAGGACCAATGCAAAGCCCCAGTGGTGCCTTTGGTAAGAGCTAGCTGGTGATCAGTGCAGTTCTGACTGAGGTCTTACAATGATGTAAGCCGAGGTGCTTAGGGAGCATTGTCCCTCCCCTCCTGACTAACTTCATCCCAACTAAAGTCTGCAGTTCTGCTCCCCATCTCCAATGGTGCTTCTTAAGATTTAAACACAAATGCACAAATGCTGTGTCTTGGCTATTGTCTTTTCAGACTTGGCATTTTTAATCTCATCTTAGTCCTGAGCACTGCAAAGGAGCTCTGGTGGGGTGGACAAAGCATCAGCTGAGGGACCAGCAGAGCTGAGTTCAAGTCTCAGCTCCTCCACTTGCTAGCAAGTCCCTTCACTCTTTAATGAGAATAAAAAAACCGAAATTCCAATGCCAGCTAGTTGATTCCAACTCATAGCTACCTTATAGGACAGAGTAAAACTGTCCCATAGAATTTTCAAGGGGCAGCTGGTGGATCTGAACTCCCAGCCTCTTGGTTAAGCAGCCAAGATCTTAACCACTGCACCCAGGGAATGAGGCCTGCCTACTCTACAGGGATATGAGGACATGAGATAGCATGAGGTGGAGCTTTGCGAGCTTCTAAGCATTAAAAAGTGTCAAGCAGATGAGAGCAAGAATCAGAGAGGGGCAGAAGGAGAAAGATTCTGAGGAGGAGGTTTAAGATGGGCTTCCGAATCGCACCTATATTCCAAGCGTGCTTCACACAAAAGTTCAGATGAGGCTGTGTCCTATCTTCTGAGAGCAGAAAAAGAAGAGATGTCAAACACCTTTCTGACCTCTATGTGTTCCTATCTCCTTCCCTAAAAAATGTCAGGGTAACAAAGCTGACCTCGCTTTTAGGAAAAGGGCCTGGGAAGATAAATAGGCCAGTTCTAAGAGAAGATGAAGCAGACAAAACAGTCCTTATGATTGAGGTTCGCAACATTTTAACGATGGAGAAACATGAAACTAGGCGAAGTGTTACAAGTGGTATTTGATGCAAAGTCCTGCAAAAAGGAGACTGCTAGCACCCTACTATAGGCCTGGAGGTTTATAGTCAAGGGGTGATACAAGATCCTCCAATGCCAAGGAGAGCCAACTGGGGAGGTGGGGGGAGAAGGTGGATCTCCCTCTTGCTCTCAAGCTCTCCTCCCTCCCACTCACTAGCACTCCTGCTCCTTACTAGAGCAAATGTTTATTTTGCTTTAATTATTGGTGGGCCTCACTCCAGCTGGCTTACAGCATCTTGGCACTCAAAGGGCACTCACATAGAATATAGTTTTACAGGCAAAAAAAGTTGTCCCACATTGTGGAGAAAGTCCAATACTTTTTAGCTATACACCCTATGAGGAATGGCATCAACTGGGCCATCTTCTGGTTTAGATCCATTCTGTTAGCACCTGCCCCCACCTCCCATCAACACCCTGGTCTTCAGCCCAGAATGTGTCAACTCACCTCTGCCCAGCCCTTCCCCAAGAAGCTGCTGAGGCTTCCTTAAGTGAATTCAGAACTTTTGTAATATCCTTGTTGGCCTCCCCTAAAGCGCTCACCACACAGTCCAGCTGTATGGTCGGTTTCCACTCTAGAAAGGAGGGTTAGAGCCTTTGGGGAGATGCAGGGCCAGGGTAACTTACAAAATTGGGCGAGACTGGAAGTCTTCCTGGTTCATCCTCTCAGACTGGCGGATCTTCAGGATCTCAGTATAGCTCAGGTTCTGCAGTTTGCTCTTGAACTGGTCCAAGGAGCTAGGCTTGGTTGTGAGAGCTCTCATAACCTGCTCCTTCACCACCTGCATTACCTGTGGATGAAAGGAAGACCATCATTTTGGGGCAGGGGCTGACCCTGGCCATTCAGAAGAGACTTTCAGAGTGAATGGCTCCCTACCTCACTAATCCCCCTGCACTCTCAGCCCAAACCTTGAGCACACTTTTCCATAGAGTAAACTTTCATGCTTCTCTTGTGCCATTGGAACCACAAGGAAGGAAATGGATTGACCAAGGTGGAAATGGGGAGGGTTGGAGGCGTGCTCCATTCCTGGATTTATTCTGTGGCTGCTGCGGAAACAAAACTGTGAACAATGCAAGCTCAAGAGTCAGGAACAAAAGAAGGCCAAGCGATAGCTAGAAGCCTGCATATTAATTATTTTTACCACGAAAAAAAATCACTGAAACACAATTAACTGTGGAAGCTGGCTTGGCACCAGTTCAAATGAATGTGAACAGACACCCACACAGGCCTCTCCAGACCACCTTCCCCATAGAGTTAGGTCCTGGGTGTACATACAAATTATGAATTTGGAAATGTTTATGTAGCATTGCCTCTTTGAATAAGGCGTTAAAAGAAAAAAGAGGTTTATTAAATTATAACTGGTATATTCCATTGGCTGCCTCAAGAAAAAAGAAGAATATGGTCATTTACCACCACAGGACAGGTCTAGCCCAGAAGGAGACAATTAACCATTGCCTCTATTAATATAGATTCAGCTTCATCAGAATGTACAGAGCAGGAAAAGACCCGAGAACACACAGAGGCATCCAAGGGACTTGCTGTAATTTTGCTGCTTCTGTTTTCACCCTTCATTATAGATGGAAACAACAATTATTTTAGTTTTTAAGCTACCTACTATGCACCAAAAGGAGCCCTGGTGGCACAGTGGTCAAAGTGCTCGGCTGCTAACCAAAAGGTCAGTGGTTTGAACCTACAAACGGCTCTGCGGGAGAAAGATGTGGCTGTCTGCTTCTGTAAAGATTATAGTGTTACAAACCACGTGGGGCAGTTCTACTCTGTCTTATAGGGTCACTATGAGTTGAAATCAACTCAATAACAACAGGTTTGGTTTTTTTTAACTATGAACTAGATTTTTTATATATAGATGCTTTATACATGTTCTCTCTATCCATTCAAATCTATGAAATAGATATTATCATCATCTCCACTTTACATACGAGGAAACTGAGGCTTTGAGACATTAAGTAACACATTGAAAATCATACCTGTGGTTGGTACATGGCAAAGCTGCAATTTGAACCCAGAATTTTAAACAATCTACTACACTACCTCTCATGCCACCATTCTTGGCATCATTTGGTTAACTTAAGAACAAGACAAAATCACACATGCACCTCTACTATATCTTGGCTTCCACTTTGCTATTCATCATCTCATTTAATCCTACTTCCAACAGAACAGAGTGTTATTGCTACTATTTTAAAGCTAAGAAAACTGAGACAGAGAAAGGACTGATGACTCGTCCGAAGTCGTGCATACTGAGTTGAATTCTAAGATACTGGTTGTGATGGTTAGTTTTAGGTGTCCACTTGGCTAGGCTATGGTTCCCAGGTGCTTGCCAAACACTAGTTGCTGTCATAGAGTAGATAACATGTGATTAAATCAGCTGGCTTTGGGTAGAGCAGGCTACCTTCCGTGATATAATCCAACGTAATGTAACATAATCGCCTTCCATAACGTAATCTGATGAAATGTAATCAATTGATCAGTTGAAAAGGTTTCCTAAGGTTTCTACCATTAGCCTCTGTTAGTGTGTGTGTGTGTGTGTGTGCGTAAGAGTAGGTATCACCTCTCTGTGGGATGTTCTGCCTATAGACACTAAAGAGACATTTTGGCAGAACTCTTTCTTCATTCTTTACTCGGCACGCTTTTTGTCATCTGACCTATGGATCTTGGGATGTAAACCTGCAGAAGACTCCAGCTCTGCGCTTCCCCTCCAATTATATGAGCCAACAGGAGTCTCTAGCCAGTGTTCTCAATCGCCATGAGCCAATTCCTTGAAGTAAAAATCTCTCTCTATATTTCTATTTCACTGGTTCTGTTTCTCTGGAGAACCCTAAGTAAGGTGGATACAGCGTAGACTTAATGTTGCGCAGCTCCGGGACACCGTTGATTCTTTATTACTGTGACTACAATCCCAATATACTCTTTATGGTTTCTTTTGAGTTGTTCATTCAATAATTCCCACTTACTAGGTACTCAATAATTGTCACTGACTAGTCACACTAAGATGCCTTTTTTATGAAATGTTATTGTAATAGAGGTAACAATTTTACATCATGGAAAAGACTAGCAAACCAAAACTTTGGAATCTGCCTGACTACTAGGCAGTGGGAAACATCTCACAGCCTTAGTAAACATCAGCGACCTGAAATGTCCTCTAAACACTTGACATCTCCTTGCACTTGCTGAGCTCTGTTCAATTGCACTGCCCCTCTCTGGGGTGCAGACTGCTAAGAAACTCACTCAGGTGTCTTTCTGGCAGCTGCCCTATCTGCATCAGGTCCTGGCCAGGATCTTCAGAGGAGGAAGGAGAGGGGGAGGCTGGAGAAGAAAGCGAATCCTTCTAGGCAGCCAAACCAAGCTGGCTTTTAGGGAAAGCTGAGCAGTGCCCATCAGGCCTCAGGGGAACTCATAGGCCCTGACCGTCCAATTTGAGGGTGCAGGTGTCCTTGCTCTTTAGCTATCAGCACACCCATCCCTTGCAGTATACCATACTCTGCACCAACCGTGTGCCCAGGGGTCCCCCATTGACCACATTTCCCTTTACCAAATGAAAATGGCTGACCAGAGGGTAAGATGAGCAATAGGTGGCTGGCAGGAAAACAAATCCATCTACTTTCAACTGGTATCAACCCTATTTTTCTTACGTGCTTCTGAGTTTTAGGAATCCAAGTCCATGAGAATATCCACTATTACCAAACCCAAACCTCTGTTGCCACCAAGTTGATTTCGACTCATAGTTAGGTAACACATATTTGCATCTTCATAGGGGTTTTCTGGGAGGGGATACCTTATCTCTCTCTCTCTCACACACACACGTACACACACACACTAACCCAAAAAACCAAACCCACTGCCGTCGAGTCCATTCCGACTCATAGTGACCCTACAGGACAGAGTAGAATTGCCCCATAGAGTTTCCAAGGGGCGCCTGGCGGATTCGAACTGCCGACCTTTTGGTTAGCAGCCATAGCACTTAACCATTATGCCACCAGGGTTTCTACACACACACTAACAGAGGCTAATGTTGGGAGTCTTAGGAAACCTCAGAAACAAATGAGAGGCAGACAGACCCTACTCCAGTCATACATGGATCTGCCTTATCCATTAGGCACTGCTGTTCTCAGAGGACCTGCCCACCCCACTTGCCCTGTGAGGGGGTGGTTGCTGGAACAGCAACTGTATAAAAGCATAAAGGCAAATGACCTCTGGACCTCTGATTCATGGGAGTTTCTAGGGCCATGACTGGGATGCTCCCTGGAGTCTAACTCATTATTAGCTTACCTTCAGTCAGGATTGACTGATAGAAGTTATTAACACATATTTGCTTGGAAATCTTACTTGTGAAGTCAATACAACAAATATTACTGCACACCTACCAAGTGTCTGCACTGTGCTAGGCACTAGGAATTCAAAGAAGAATAAGACATAATTTTTGCCTTCTTTGAACTAATGGTCTAATAGGAGAGAGATGTGGCCAAAGATCATTACAATAGAAGGGTAGAAGTCATGGAGAAGACAGACTCACGGACTTTGTTGGCAGGTGGGGTGACATTTCAGAGAAGATATTTCATGTGGGCTTTGAAGGAAGTGTGGGTGTTCAATGGTGTAGAAATAGATGAATAACACGGACAGCACCGCTATTAGCTATGTTGAGCCTGGGCTGCATCTTTACGTGCTCCCAGCATAACGACATAAAGGAAAATTTCCAGTTGACCTGCTACCTGATCTGCTTCTTTTTTAACTCAGGCAAAATGCTAAATTTGGGATGCCTGACAAATTCTGAAACTGTGACCATCTTATATCATGTGGTATAAATTGCGGTTGGATTTAGTGAAGGCTGAATTATAATGTTTTGCAGTCTAATGTGAGGGGCACTGCAGGGGCTGCCCCATTTCCCATTTAGAGGGACTTGGAGTTGAGACAAGGGAATAATTATTGTCTCCCAATGTTATCTGACTTCTGGTGGGAGGTAGAACATGTAAAAGAGACAAAGACACAGTGATTGTTGTTTGTTGTTGTGTGCCCTTGAGCTGTTTCCAACTCATAGTGACCCGCTAGGACAGAGGAGAACTGTCACATAGGGTTTCCTAGTTTGAAATCTTTATGGGAGCAGATCGCCAAGTCTTTTCTCCCTCAGAGCAGCTGGTAGGTTCGAACCACTGAACTTTCAGTTAGCAGCTGGGCACTTTAACCATTGTACCGCCAGGCCTCCTTACACAGCTATCAGAATAACATAAACAAAAGAAGCAATTTTTTTTAATTGTGATAAGTATACATATAACAAAATATTTGCCATCTCAGCATTTTTTACATGTACAATTCAGCGACATTGATTATGTTTCTCCTGTTGCGCAACCATCACCACTACCTTTTTCCAAAAATTTTCCATCATCTTTAACAGAAGCTCAGTGTCCCCTAAGCAATGACTCCCTCTTTTCCCTCCCCTCCCACCCTTGGTAACCACTAATAAACTTTGGTGTCTATGCATTTACCTATTCTAGCTATTTCATATAAGTGGAATTATACAATATTTGTCTCTCTGTGACGGACTTAACTTACTCAGCATAATGTTGGAAGAAGCAATTTTAAACAGAATCAGATTAAAGCTGGGAGAGCTTTAGAGATGTATCCATTTGCTTAATTTTATAGACGAAGAAATAGAAGCTCAGGGGGCCCAGTGATTTCCCCACTTCATGTGATTCTTACGAGGCTGTCGAAGAGTTGACTGTCATCACACCACATCTGCTTAGACACAGTGATGGGCCTAAGAAGTGAGTGTGTGACCTAAATTGACCAGTGAACATCCTTCCCCAGACTTTTCTGACTTGGAGGTAAAGCTGAAGCATGCTCTTTTGGCCTCAAATTGAGAACTGTAAGGCTGTGTCCTTTAATAAGTAGAGAGCCAAGATGAGACCAATGCTGACAGAATCAGATAGAAGAAAGAGAAATGTGTACAAGAGAGTGTTGATAATGGTTAAGCCACTTCACCCATATAGTCAGTTCAACTCTTATATCTGGTGGTTTGGGTCCATGAAACTTTGTTGTTGTTGTTGTTGGGAATATAAACAGCAAAACATACACCTGTCTACGTGTACAATTCAACGACACTGATTACATTGTTCAAGTTGTGCAACCATTCTCTCCTCCTTTTCTGAGTTGTTCCTCCCTCATTAATAGACTCACTGACCCTTCAGGTTCCTATCTAATCCTTTGAGTTGCTGTTGTCACTTTGATCCCTTATAGATAGTTCTTAAAAGAGCATAATGCTCAAGGCAGACATTTTTTTTTACTAGTTAAGCTAAACTACTGTTTGGTTTTAAGAAAACTTCAGGTGATATTTTTGGTTTACGTTTTAAAGATTATCTCAGTGCAATAGTTTCAGGAGTTCTTCTAGTCCTCATGGCTCCAGGAGGTCTGGATTTCATGAGAATTTGAAGTTCTCTTCTGCTTCTTCCCCCTTTTGATGAGGATTCTTCTACAGAATTTTTGATCAAAATGTAGTGGCAGCTGGGCACCATCCAGTTCTTCTGGTCTCATGACAAAGGAAGCAGTTTTTCATGGAGGCATTAGCCACACATTCCATATCCTCCTCCTGTCCCTGACACTCCTTCCTCTGTTGCTCCAGGTGAGTAGAGACCAATTTTGGTACCGTGGATGACCACTTGCAACGTTTTAATACCCCAGGCACTGTGCAATGAACTAGGAGGTAGAGCAGAAGCACTTAACATGTTATTAGGCCAGCTAACTGGGATGTCCCATGAAAGCATGACCTTAAACCTCCAAACTAAGGAGCTAAATTCCATGAGGTTTTTGGTTGCACAGTAGCAGCCTCAGCAGCTACTCTTTTTGCTGTTGTTGTTGTAAATACATCTATCACACAACTTCTGCCAGATCAATTTTGTACAGGTGTACAACTTATTGACGGCAATTACAATAATCAGCTATACAGCCATGAACCTTTTTTTTTTTTTTTTTAACTAAAGCAATACGGGATTCTTGTCACTTGCCACCAAAGCATCCCCAAAAATGCACACAGTTAAGTCCAAAAGGAGGTGCCAGTTTGTGAGGTTGAGGTTGCCAGGGCAGTGGGAGAAGCAGGAAAAGGAAGCTAGATAGAAAAACCAAAGCTGCTTCGGTAAGAAATGACTTTTTAAAATCACCTTTATTTGTATGCTCATGGTTGTACCTACGCAAGGAAACAGCCATAATCCCTTACGTAGCGTGGGAAGCTCTTGAACTCCTACTTGTATCTTACGCTTAAAATTCATTGCTACAGTCTCATTCCTGTAGCTTAAGATTTATCCCTGCTGGATGCAAGAATCTGTAAGTGGAACAATCCTTTAAACTTCCGACAGTCACTTATATTTCAGTTTGAAGAAAGTATAGAAGCTTTCCTAAGAGTAGGTTGATAAGGAGAAGGCAGCAGAGACCACGAGGGCTCCTGAAGCCAGGGGTAGGATGGGAGCAGTGGGCATAAAGCATAGACTAGAGGCTGGTGGAGTCCAAGGCTGGCCTCACCTACTTCATGGCTTTGTTTGGCACTGGCCCTAAGAATTCTATGGTTACTTTTTCTTATCTGTGTGCCAAGGATAATAACCCCAGTGAAAGACACATGGAGTTTTTTTTTTTTTTAAGAAGACAAACCAGTTATATAAACCAAATATTCCTCTGTGCCTTTGCAAAGTAGCTCATCTAATGGCTTTAAGCCTCTGTTAATACTTCATGTGCGCAATCTAAATCAAGACAACCATAACCACCATCCTTAACTCTGTTCTCTTTGGAAAATATCAGACCTTTTCTTATTTGTTTGAAAAAAATCCACAGTGTTAGAGACAACAGTGAATCAATGGAGTTAAAACTTCTTAGTTACAGCATGTACTCTGCCACAGACATCAAAGAAAACAAGCTCTCAGGATCTGCATTCGCTGTTTCCATTGACAGATTATTCAAGCGCTGTCTGAAACGTGCCTTCTGATGTGTTCCTGGAGTCATCCCAGCACAACATTTTCTGTGTTGCTGTAACACTTCACAAAAACAGTGGAAGCTGTAGTCCTTGCCCTGTAAGATACTTGTACATCAACTGGAGATAACGCTTTTGGTTCTTTGGAAGACTGGGTTAAGGTTGTAAGTGCTCGTGATCCCTGGAAGGGATCAAGCATACTGGGAAAGCAGTTCACTGTACTCCTGGTTTCAGTGTTGCTAAATTTAAATGTGCCTCCATATTTTATTCCAAGATCTACTGAGCCTCTGTGGGCTCCTACTCTAATCACTTTTCCGATACTGGCTTTATATCCACCAGCTGCTCTGTGTAAAAAGCTGTGGCAGTCTGCTTCTGTAGAGATTCACAACCTCGGAAACCCATGGGGCAGTTCTACCCTGTCCTATAGGGTCGTTATGAGTCAGAACTGATTCAGCAGCAGCGGGTTTGGTGGTGGTGGTTGTTGTTGATAGAATCCAATAATGTGAAGTACATGGGGACACATACGAAGGTTGGGGTTAGTAGGGGACATCAGAGAAACGTTCCCATTGAAACTACATTTGTGCTGGGCCTTGAAGGGTGAATGGGAGTTACTCAGGCAAAGAAGGGGTGAAAGAAATTCCAGGCAGAGAGACCAGCAAGAGCAAGGGCAGAAGAGGTAGTGAATACCCGGAGCATTAAAGAAATTATGCTTTAAAGTCTACACGAGTAACTTCCTGTCAGAGAATGGATGGGTACTGGTTGCTGTGTGGCTTCTCAGCCGTAAGAGTCCAACACATCCTGGTTTTGAACCCAGGTTGTACATCTCCTGGATCTCTGACCTTCCTCAAGATACCCAAACTCTCTGAGACAGATTTTTATCACTTGCCAATAAGAGAATTAATAATTTAGGATGCATCATGTGATTGTAAATTAGGTAACACCTTTTATGGTACATAAACCAAAAATCCATTATAGTTAAGTCAATTCCAACTCATAGCAACCCTACAGGACAGAGTAGAACTGCTCTACAGGGTTTCCAAGGAGCAGCTGGTGGATTTGAACTGCCAACCTTTCGGTTAGCAGCCAAGCGCTTAACTGCTGTGCCACCAGGGCTCCTTATGGTACATGGTGGGTATTCAACAAACATGAGTTCCCCTTTCTCTGTTTTTTCATTGTAATAACACCCAATTCACAGGCTTGTTGTGAATTCTAGAACTACCCCATAGGGTTTCCAAGGTGCATCTGGTGTATTAGAACTGCTGACCTTTTGGTTAGCAGCCCTAGCTCTTAACCACTATGCCATCAGGAATTCCTCTAAACAATATATTACATGCAAGGTACCTGGTACACTGAATGGAACACAGTAGACACTTAGCAAGTGGGAATGCCCTTTCCTTCCCAGAATGCCCAGAATGAAATTACTCTTATCAGAGGTTTTGCTTATAAAAATATCCGTAACAGGCTACTCCCAGACCACATCTTTATCTCCAAAATGGAGCTTTTCAGGCCCCACCCCAGAGGGGCTGAATCAGAGGCCCTGGGGGTGGCGACTGTACTCAGTGCTTTAACAGCCCCCCACCTACCAGGTTTGTGATGAGTCACTGATCTTAGCAAACATCCAGCACCACTTCTGAGCCTTTAGTATTGCATCTACTACCTACAGCCCTCATGTCATATCACTATGAGGCAGTTAAGTTAGTTATTTATGTGTCTTTCAAACCAACTAGATTGGAAGTCCCTGGAGGGTAGAACTGTTTCTTATTTGTATTATAGCTCATGGTACTTAACACAGTATCTTCCATACTGTGATAATGATTGACATGTTCCGTGCCAAAGAGTCTAAGGCTCCCCCATTCAACCATAGAATTAACCACCAACAAATAAAACCTTAACCAAATCACAGGACTGCTGAATCCTTAACAGGATTATAGGACCGCTGATACGGTTTTATGGTTACAAGGCTAAAGCACGTCTGTGGTTTTGAGGTGGTGTCTTAGGGTTCCAGAGGCCTCTTTTGGCTATCTTCCAAGGCTATAGCTGAGCAGAGGGTTTCAGGAGAAGCCACAACAGTGTACACTACCAGGCATTGCCACTAAAGGGTGGTCAGTACTCAGAAAACAGTATAATTGACCCCCAATCAGTGATGGCCCATCCAATGGATTTATCTTCATAATGAAGAGAAAGGACTGTCTCTAAGAAGACAGACGCTCACACAGTCTAGCTTAAAAATGACTCATATGGGAGAGTTTTCATTGCCGGGCCTCAGGATGGGACCATTTTTCTTCCCAGAAATATTCCTTACACAAGACAAAATGACTGAAGGCTCGTAACAGCCAGAACATTGGAGGGATTCTGCCCAGAGAGGGGGATGGGGGCAGGGAAACCCAAAAAGTCATGTGTAGGTAGAATAAGGTCCCAGAGGCTGGTGTCACTTTGCGGGGGTACACCCCAAGGTTAGAATGTGGAGAAATGGACTTGCCCAGAAAAAGTACAAGAACATAGGGTAAATACCAGTGACTTACTTGACAAAGACAATTATGGACACAGGGGCAGGCTGGAGAAATTTTTCTCCCTAAACAAACAAAACCCAAACCCATTGCTGTTGAGTGGATTCAGACTCATGGCAAACCCATGTGCTACAGAGTAGAACTGCTCCATGGGGTTCTCATGGCTATAATCTTTTTTTCCAATAATATTTTATTGTGTTTTCTGCGAAAGTTTACAAAGAAAATTACGTTCTCATTTAACATTTACTACTTTTTTACACATTAAATGAAGGAGAGAGAAAGTAAAGGTGCTGCCTGGGCCCAAAGAGAAGCATTTGAGTTTTCTGTATTTATCCTGGGGCAGCGTGGCAGGGCAGCAGTTGCAGACTTCTTCTGTGAAGGGTACATAGAGAATATTTTCTGTGTGGACTGTATGGTCTCTGTTGCAACTACTCAGCTCTGTGATGGTAGCACCAATGCAGCCACAGATAATATGTAAAGAAATGGACGTGACTGTTCCAATAAAACTCTATTTATAAAAAAACAGGTGGGGACCTGAATTTGGCCTTCAGGGCAGTAGTTTGCTGACCCAGAGGAAACATCAGGTGCTCCTTGGAAACACTAGGGGACAGTTCTACTCTGTCCTATAAGGTTGTTGTGAGTCCGAATCAATTTGATGGCACGAAGGTTTTTTTTTTCTGGTATAGAGGAAGAGGTCCCTGAGTGGCACAAATGATTTGCACTTGGTACTAACTGAAAAGTTGGTGGTTCAAACCCACCCAGTGGCGCTATGGTTATCTGCTTCCATAAAGATCACAGCCAAGAAAACCCTATGGAGCAGTTCTACTACGCAACACGTGGGATCACCATGAGTTGGAATAGACCTGACAGCAACTGGTTTGGTTTCGGTTTAGTACAGAGGAAAAATGCCTGGCTTTAGAAGTAAAGCAGTGTTCGTCTCAGAGTCAGACTCCATCACTCACTAGCTGGGAGACCCTGAGCAAATCGCTTAGCTTCTCTGAACCTTGGTTTCCTTATCTGTAAAGCGGAGGTGATAATCTTTAGTGAGGACTAGAAGATGCAGAGTGTTGGGCCCAATACCTGATACCCACTGTCATGATGTTTCCTCTGGATCACAGCAATAAAGACATCTTATCCAAAGAAAAGTTCTTCCTTGCAGCATGCAAACAACTTGCACAGGCCTCATGTGACTTCAGGTGTTTACAACGGGTAAAGGGCAATTCAAGATTATTATATTTTGGTCATATTGAACACAAGTGATTTTGATTAAAGGGAACTTTTTTTTTTTTTCTTTTCTTTTCGACGGTATTCTAAACTCTAGCCCTGAATGGTTTCAGGGGCCTTGGGAGATCCTTTGGCCTGTCCTTGCTTCCTTCTGCCACACTACCTGCTGTCCTTTCTCTAGGACAATCTCCTGGTGAAGTGACCGGCTCTCCTGGGCCTGCGGGGTCAGGCTTCAAGTAAATGAAGAGACACCATTCTCAAATCACAGGGGCCCGCTCAGCTGGTATGTAACCTCTGGCACCTCGTGATTTCATCATTGTCCTAAATTATACAAGATGCATTTGAAACATTCTGTTCATTAATAAATGCAAAACAGTTCTTCTGCATTTCACACAGGACGTGGTCTAATCTTGGCATCCAGTAATCAGGACTCCCTTCCAGAGACACTGTTGTTTGTCTCTAATGGCTCTCTCCTCTCTGAGCTCCTACGTGCCTCTGTCTGAAGGGGTGATGATGACCTCATTCAGCACCAAAGCCAGTGCTGTACTTGGTATTTCTTGGTAGGATGGTGTTTCAGAACTAAACAAATGCTAGGCTTGCTGTCCATCACATCAAAAGCTAAGATACATACCCAGGAGCTTGGAAAAAGAACAGTTTGCTGCAGACTGTTTAACTCCCCCCAAGTTAGATTTTCTGAAATGCAGACTGCTGACAACCCAAGGTCTGTTCTCTAGGAGCTGTATACCTGTACTCTTGACGGAATGCAACTCTGAGGGAGTCTTTTGTGAGTGTTGGCAAACACTTTGTAATGGTAATGGACATAATGGGACCACTTGGGCTTGAGAAACTGTACTCACCATTGTCAGGAATTTTGCTCTAAGGATCACAGCTATGAGAAGCAACAGGATGACGCTGAGTCTATCTCTTGTTATCTGTTCCTTTTACCTGCTTCATGTCACTGCCACTGCACCTCACTGGACCCCTGCCCCACTGCCTTCGCAGGCTCACCCAGCCACCTTCTGACTTCAACTCTGCCTCCTTCAATCCCACCTCACTGCAGCCAGCTTATTTCTAAAATGCAAATCTGATCATATCATTTACCTGCTTAAAACCTACGGTGGCTCAGCACTGTCTTTGGGGTGAAGACTAGCCTTTCAAACGTGACATACACGGGCCCTCACTGTTAGCTTCCACCTCCCTGTCTTGCAGACACCTCCTTAATTGACCCTACTCCTCACACCCATGATCTAGACAGTGAGGCTCTTTCAGTGCCTTGACCTTCACTCCTGTGCCTTCATCTATGCTTTTTTTCTCCACCTATACCTAATTTTCTTTATACCTAATGTTATTAACTGTTGTTGAGTTAGGCCCTGATTCTTGGTGACCCCATGTACACTGGAATCAGCCCATTGTGAACCATAGGGTTTTCATTGGCTGATTTTTCAAAGTAGATCACCGGGCCTTTTTTCCTAGTCTATCTTAGCATGGACGCTCCACTGAAACCTGTTCAGCATCCTAACAACATGCAAGCCTCCAATGACAGATGAGTGACCACACATGAGGTGCACCGGCTGGGAATAGAACCTGGGTCTCCACATGAAAGGTAATAATTCTACTACTGAACTAACATTGTCCTCCTGTAACTAATACCTGCTCATTCTTCAAGTATAGACCTAGATGCCTGTGATAACCTTCCTTGACCTGTTGTCCTTCCTCCAAAGTTTGGGCAAGTGTCCCTGTTATGGATTGAATTGTGTCCTCAAAAAGATATGTTGAAGGTAACCCCTGTAACAAGTGACCTTGTTTGGAAATAGATCCTTCCTTCGAAGATGTTAAGTTAAGGAGGTCATGTCAAAGTAAAAACCAAAAAACCAAACCCACTGCTGTCGAGTCATTTCCAACTCATAGCAACCCTATAGGACAGAGTAGAACTGCCCCATAGAGTTTCCAAGGAGGGCCTGGTAGATTCAAACTGCCAACCTTTTGGTTAGCAGTGGTAGCTCTTAACCACTATACCACCAGGGTTTCCATATCAAAGTAAGGTGGGTACTAATCCCTTCTGAGTGGTATCTTATAAAAGGGGAGAAGGGACACAAAGATAGAGTAACACATAGGTGGAAGAAAATGCATCTATATGACAAAGAACACCAAGAAGCACCTGGGGCTACCGGAAGCTAGAAGAGAACAGGAAAACTCTTCCTCTAGAGTCCTCGAGACAGCATGGCTCTGCCGACACCATGAATTCAGGCTCCTAGCCTCTAGAACTGTGAGGCAATACATTTATGTTCCTTAAAGCCACCCAGCTTGTGGTATTTTCTTCCAGCAGCCGTAGCAAACTCAGAGGTCCTATTCTCCCATCATCCCGCTGGTCACACATAATGTAATAAACCCAGTCCTTCCTATTTCCTATTTTATCTCCAGAGCCTGCACAGCGCAATCGTGCAGTAGTTACTGAGGGAACATTTGTTTAATTTATGGCTGACAGGCTCACCAAAAGACTAAAAGAAAGGAATTCCTTCTAAAATCAGTAGCCCTCAACCCTCAGTCTGTACAACATTTAAAATGTATCTTTGCCTGGGCCTCCCCCCTTGAGATTCTAATTCATTTGGTCTGGAACAGGTTCTGGGGAGTGGTCATGTTTTACCAAGCTTCCCTGATGTGCCGCTGGCGTTGAGGACAGCTGTTCTAAATGATGAAACATAGTAAAGGTCATAAGGATACCAAACCTCTGGCCATCGAGTCAATTTCAACTCACGGTAATTCTATAGGACAGAGTAGAATTGCCCCACAGGGTTTCCAAGGAGCAAGCAGTGGATCCGAACTGCTGACATTTTGGTTAGCAGCCGAGCTCTTAACCACTGCACCTCCAGGGCTCTGTCATAAGGATAGATGACTGCAATTCTAGGCCAAAGAAAGAAGGGACATGCACTTTCCCTCAAACTTCCCAGTTCAATATATAGATGGCACCTGAGCTTGAATCCTTAACTTGTTACTGCCTGCAATTCCCCAAGGCTTGATCTTCAGGTATTAGCTAGAGCATGGTCAGGATGAGTGTTCTCACCTGGGACAGTCAGAGACGGCCTGTGATGCTCTGAGCATGCTTAGTAGGTCCCACAGTAACACCTCCCACTTAGAGCCAGAACTCTCCCTGGGTTGCATCTCACTGAGACAGACACAGCCACTGTGGACAGCTGCCTAATCTGCTTAGGGACCTGGCATTAGCAGGGGCAGCCAACATCTTCCATAAACCCAACCCACTGCCGTCGAGTCGATTCTGACTTATAGTGACCCTATAGGACAAAGTAGAACTGCCCCATAGAGTTTCCAAGGAGCGCCTGGTGGATTTGAACTCCCGACCTCTTGGTTAGCAGCCGTAGCACTTAACCACTACGCCACCAGGGTTTCCAACATCTTCCATATTAGCCCACAACTCCTTGGGCAGCAGTCAAGGTCAGTGATCCCAGATGCTTGGGTAGAGCAGGGCAGCAGCCTGAGTGCCAACCGTGAGTGGGAAAGGGGGCAGCTGGCAGTGTCCAGGCAGGGGCCGGAAACCTGAAGGAAGGATATTATGAGACAAAGTATGAAAAGTGACCTTTCAAACTTACCCTTAGAGGGAAACAGATGGCACTGAGGCAGTTGAAAAGGGAGCTGGTGGCTCAGCCCTGCCATTCTCTTGTTCTAGAATCTCCCCTAGCTTTTGCTGTTATTAAAATAGAAATCAAATGGCAGAGGGAAGCAAAGCTCAGGGACCTTCAAACAGCCCAAGAATCCAATCAGAGTCCGAATTGAGAGCCTTGAGGCCCTCAGTGTTAGGCCCCAAGATAGCTCGTTACACAACCTCTGACGTGGCAGTTCAGCGCAGGTGCTAACTGGGTGATTTCATGTTCTAAAGACCAAGACACACAGCACTAACTGCTGCCTTGCTCCTCACGAGAAGGCATTTTAATTTAGGGTCTAAGGCATCTTTATAGCCAGTAAATAAATAAATAGACCTTCCAAGCAGCAATTCATCTTAAAATCAATTAGTGTTGGGTTCGCTGAAGAACAATGGCCATGGAAGAAACATCTTTCTCACTTTCTCTAGCATCTGCAGGAAGCCAGTCCAAAAGAGGAGCCAAAAATGTAAGGCTCGGGGTCCCTGGCCTCTCTCTGCAGCCTGCCCTTGAGAGGAGAGAGATCAAGAGGCAAACAGCTGTGTGACAAAGCATCCTCTCCCCGTTAAAATAGGGAGCCAAATTAAAACAGCAATCAGGCTAGATTTGCTAGTTAGCTAATTGAAGGCTCTGGTCAGACAACAGGAAGCTCTCTTCACTGGTGTCTGACAGAACCTGCCTCAAGCAAAGCAAAGTTTGCACAAATCACATTAATGGGTGGCATTTAATCCACAGCTTTAAATATTAAACAACACATCAAAAGAGTTAGTCTAAACACGTGACCGCAAGGAGTGGAGGGAGAGGCCAAAACAAAGGGGTCTGGTTCCCTTGCAAAGAAGGTCGAAAAACTCTTTCTCCAACACCGTTGGGGAAAATGGAGAAATGGCTGCATGTTTTTAGTAATTATGCTACTGTTGGTTCTCTAATGTTCGTTCATCAAACTTACCCCACACTTTGCCAAGCAGGGGGAGAAAGCATAGTCTTTTGCAGACCTTCTTGAAGTGACAAAGGAAAATGGCCCAAAGTTCTGAAGTTGGGTCTCAGCGATCTCCCAAACTGGGGTCACTTCTGTGGTGCTGTTCTCTTGCAGCCATGGCTACTGATGAGGGGACAAGACTTTTCCGGGAGCTCCGCAAGGCAGAGAAGAAATTCCACTGAGGAAGTTAATTGTGTCTGAAAGGAGTTTTCTAAGATACACAATTATAATGTCAAAATGCAAGGTGCTAAGAAGGATAAAGGAGCCCTGATGCCACAGTGGTCAAAGCTCTCCACTGCTAACCAAAAGGCTGGCGGTTTGAACCCACCAGCAGCTTTGAGGGATAAAGGTATGACAGTCTGCTTCTCTAAAGATTTACAGCCTTGGAAAGCCTATGGGGGAAGTTCTATTCTGTTCTATAGGGTCACTATGAGTTGGAATTTTCTTGAGGGCAGTGGGTTTTGGGTTAAGGATGATAAACAACTGCCTATTATCTTTGTCAGAGTCCCTGGATGATGCAAACAGTTAACATGCTCAGCTGCTAACCAAAAGGTGGGAAGTTTGAATCCATTCAGAGGTACCCTGGAAGGAAGCCCTGGAGATCTACTTCCAAAAAATCAGCTATTGAGAACCCTAAGGAGCACACTTCTACTCCGACACACATAGGGTCACCATGAGTTGGAATCAACTTGACAGCAACTTCTTTTATTGTCTTTGTTAATGGATAAATGGCATCTACAGACATCCCGTTAAACATGATGGGTTTTGACCAACCAACCTGAGATGGAGTCACTGTCCCTTCTTCACTCATTCATTGGTAAGGTGGGAATAAAGGTGTGAATGACAACAATCTGCTCACGTGTTGATCTCCCCACTGCACGTCTCAGACCTCTATGAATGGTGAGATTTTTCCTAATTCAGCTCTCTGCTTCCAGCATTTAATATCAATTTCATAAATATTTGTGGAATGAATGAATAAGCTCAAAGGAAGATAGACAAGAGGAATACCAGCGAACTCAGATAAGTCAGCCTCAAACTTCCCTAAAATTAGTTACTCCCAAGAAATAAATGAAATGCCTATTGGTCTCATAAACCAAACCCACTGTCATTGAGTCAATTCCGACTCATAGTGACCCTGTAGGACACAGTAGAACTGCCCCATTGGGTTTCCAAGGAGCGCCTGGTAGATTTGAACTGCTGTCCTCTTGGTTAGCAGCCAAGCTCTTAACCACTGCACAACCAGGGGTCCATTGATCTCATGTCAAGAGCAAAATCTGAAGCCTCGCTCGTTTAGAACTCACAGCAGGTTTTGCATGGACTGCTGAATAGTGACAACTGAAATGGGACATTCTGCCCCTCTGGTAGGAGATTTAATACACTTTTTCTTATGCAAACTGTTCAGGTAAGAACATAAGAAAAGTGGAGAGGGAAAAGCAAGGTCCAAGTCCCATAAACCAGCTCTGCCATCAGAGAAGGCCACTGAACTGAGCGTAAATCTCAATTACTGCTTCAGCAAATCACTCTGGAAAGACAGTGCAACCGAAATGAAACCATGGATGGAAGCTCTTCAGCAGACAGGCTGGGCAGAAAGATGGTCACAGCAGTTGGAATTAAAATTAAACAAGCTCACTAGTCTAAACCCTGTGATAGGTACAGGGAAGAACTGTTCTTGCCACCTTTCTCCAAATACTTTTATCTTTTTAGTATTCATCAGACCAACAGTCTGATATTTTAAGTGAGCCATTCTTTGTTGAAAAATTTAAAACACATGGTGTGCATTTTAATTTCCCAATAAATTGAGCTGAATCATTATCAGAATATCTTAACAGTAAATACGTTTTTATTTTCTACATTTTATGTAATAAGTTATTGATTCCTGATACTGCATTAGAAGCTTTAATGGTATATTCGTTCTTGTACTTGCTTAGCTAACATTTATCGAGTATCTAATGTGTGCTGAGGAGTCCCTGGGTGGCACATATGGTCAAGCACTTCACTAGTAGCTGAAAGTTTGGCGGTTCGAACCTATTCAGAGGCACCTCTGAAGATAGGCCTGAAATGTGCTTCCCAAAGGTCACACAGCATCGAAAGCGCTATGGAGCAGCTCTACTTGGCACACATTGGGTTGCCACTGACTCAGAATCAACTTGCAAGCAGCTAACAACTATAACGATAGGAGCTAGTCACTGGGTGTGGTGCTAACAACACAAAGAACCAGCCCCAGCCCCAGCCCCAGATCTTGCCAAACTCAAAGGTATATAGTGGGAGGGAGATGTGCAAACATTAACATGGAACTCAACAAGTTCTATCATGGGTATGGGCTATCCATATACTTTGGGGGCAGGGAAAACAAAGGGATTACTAAGCACACCACTTTGTGTGTGTGTGTGTGGGCGCGCATACAAACAGATTTCTTACCCCATTGCTTTAACAACTGCACTTCTCAGAGTATACCGAAATTATTTATTCTCTACTCATCTACCCAGCAGGTCCTTGATCCCTAGAAGGAAGAGATTATAATTTGTCTTTTTATCACTAGTGAATTTCAAAATTCCTCATACCTGGAAAATTTCCCCATAAACTGAAGGTCAACTAGATTGTATGTCTAGAGTTACATGTTTAAAAAAATGATTTCTGGTGAGTGAGTCTTTGTGAAGGCTGAGGACGAATCTTTGTGATGGTTTTAAGCAGAGGGAAAGAGGGTTCATAACAACAGCAATGATAGATTAACTCTGGTTAACACATTGCTGTACCACCGTCCCGCTGTATTTCTCCCAGATGATTGTAAATTGGGACACCTCATAAATCCCCAAGCTTTTTCTTTCCTGTGGCCACTTATTATAGTGTCCCAGGGCAGAAGAGCACTTTCCAAACTAAAGTAATTGTGAGCCATTTATTATCCTTAAAGGGGAACCTGTCAACCACCACAGCTACAAAGCTGAGACAATTCAAACAGCTCAGAGTGCTCTAATTCTGCAAAATTCTGACAGTGATCTGGTGGTTTGGAGCCTATCGGCCCAAGGAAGATCTGAAATGGATCATGTGTTTCTTCACTCAATGAAAAAAACAAACCAAAAAACAAAAACTAGTTGCCATTGAGTTCATTTAGGCTCATGGCAGCGCCATGTGTGTCAGAGTAGAACTGTGTTCCATAGGGTTTTCAGTCGCTGATTTTTTGGAAATAGATCACCAGGCTTTTCTCCTGAACTGCCTCTGGGTGGACTGAAACCTCCAACCTTTTGGTTAGTAGCTGAGTATGTTAACCATTTGGACTACCCAGAGACTCGGTTCAACTCGATATCTCTCCCTTTCTGCTCATTTGCTATACCTTTCACAGCTGATGAAGCCAGCTGTTCCAACAGTTTGCAGAAATTCATCAGATCTGTCATACTTTCACTTGACTGTGGTCCCTGTATTTACAGATGTGTCCTTTGGAAGAAGCTGGATGGCAGTTATGTGGCATATGTACCATCATTCCCTTCTCCATGCCAGTGGCAGACATCATTAATCTATTACAGAACTTTTTTCTGCTGAACCAGGACTCTGCCTGTAGGCAGATATTACCAATCAATTGAATGTATTCACAATAGCACCCATTCTCCCTCTCTAAAGGAGCTGATGTTGGTGAGCACTAGTTAACCTTACCTAATTCATAAGACGGGTTTAATAACTTTTGCATCAGATTTTCTTAAAAGTCACCAATACCCATCAACCAAATTTCTTTGAGGAGTAGCCTCAGCCCCTTTGGGGCCTTAACCTGTGTTCAATTTTATGTCTTTGTGAACACTGTTCTATCCAATAGTTAAACAGTATTTCTACATCACTCACCATCTTGGCTATTGAGGCCAGTACCGGTACCTCTGGGAAAAGTGCACCATTCATGATAAGGACCTAGCCATTGGCTCTACAACAGTGCCAAGACTCGGAAGGACCTTGACACATGTTTGCTAAAAGAGCAAAATACTGGGCAGACATTGTCTTCTTAGGTCAAATTATAAACCTTTGATGTCAAACATGATCACCTTTTTCCTTTTTTTTAAATTTCAATGATTTTGTAACACTGGAAAAAAATTGACTATAACCAATATTTTAGGAACTTTCTTAAAATACAATTTGGGTGGAATTAATTTTTTTAGAAGTAATGTTTATAACTAAATGCTAGTGTTAACTCTTCATTAAAAACAAATGAAATGTTTTTCAAAATGATATAATTTGCTTTAAAGTTGAGTTATATTGGAGATTCAATGTTAAGTGTTGTTATTTTTCTTAAGATAAAGTGAGAAAGATGGGAAAAAAGATAAGGCATGCATCATTTAAAGTGCTGCAACCAAAAGAAGCTTCAGAAGTAAATAAATGCTACACTATACTACAGAAGCTTGAATTTCTTATTTAAGAAAAGTATATACTGTATAGGGAGCACTGGTGGCTCAGTGGTTAAGTGCTCAGCTGTTAACTGAAAGGTCGGCAGTTTGAACCTACTAGCCACTCCGAGGGAGAAAGATGTGGCAGTCTGCTTTTGCAAAGATTAAACCAAAAACACCAAATCCATTGCTGTCGAGTCAATGCCGACTCACAGCACCCTATAGGGCAGAGTAGAACTGTCCCATAGAGCTTCCAAAAAGCGACTAATGGATTCAAACTGCTGACCTTTTGGTTAGCAGCTGAGCTCTTAACCACTATGCCACGAGGGCTCCTCCATAAAGATTAAAAAAAAAAAAAAACCCATTTAAAGGCCACCAGGGCTCCTCCATAAAGATTACAGCCTTGGAAACCCTATGGGGGCAGTTTGACTCACCCTTGGAAACCCTATGGGGGCAGTTTGACTCACCCTTGGAAACCCTATGGGGGCAGTTTGGCTCTGTCCTATAGGGTAGCTATGAGTTGGAATTGGCTTGAAGGCAATGAGTTTGGCTTTTTGGTTTTGATACACGTCATACGAGACCCTACTGTATATTCCATTCTCAAATTATAACATATTTTTTTTAAAACTGAGAACAAATTTAACACCCATCTTCTCTTCCACCCCATCAGGCACAGCCTTAAGTATCAAGTGACATGATGCTTAGAAAGCACCTTTATCTGTCAAAGGTGACAGAATAATGACTTCTAGCATTTACTGGGCGATTACTAAGTGGAGGTGCAGTGCTCTAAGATCAGTTGCTTTAAAACTCATTAAATCTTCATAACAATCCAACCTAATAGGGTCTATTCATTTTCTGAGGGGGGTTCCAGAAACCAAGGTTTAGGGATTTTACACTGGTAAATGATAGGGGGAAAACTGAACCCAGGTTCCATGTGCTTTAACCATTTAAAACTTACAATTAAAATATTATGCTACAGTTGATTGCAGAACATAAGACTTGAGTAAAAAAGGTTTACAACTTCAACTTACAGTTAATGAATGCTACTGCACTAAGTTGGTGAAAAGATTAGTGAGCAATGCATAGCTTCTAATGAGTTGTAAGTACTCAAACAGTAAGTAAACATAAATAAAATCCAGCCAACACGAGAATTTTATGATTATTATTTTTACAATGGAACCTGGGAATTAGCATGAGCACCTGAGAAGTGAAAATCAGGTATGTTCTGGGGTGGACCAAAGATGATGTCTGCTCTGCAAAATGGTGTCTGCTGCTGGGATAACCAGAACTGCCATCCCCCAAAACAAATGCCTGAAGACCTACAGGAGCCAAAAGTGATCAAAGATTTTAGGAGCAAAAGGGGACAAGTGTCACTGAAGATGGTACAGAAGATGACACCCCCAAAGTGAAGCCTGCTGACTTCAATTAATTGGTAACCATCAATTTTTGTGTGCAGGTTGGTAACTATGGGCTTCTATGTACAGGTGCACAAGGATTGATGGAAGGCTGAAAATGTTACAATGTATCTACTGGCATTGTCTAAATTTCTTTTTTCTGAGCTCTCACATTGTAAAAGTGTTTTCCTTGCCTTTGAATGTAAAAATAGGAGAAGTCCTTGCCCTCAAGGACTTATCACAATTCCAGACCAATAATTGTATTACCCAAAAGAGCAAGTGAGATCTCCAAAAGATCTCAGGAAGAGTCTTGGGAAGTAATGGGAAAAATGAATGCTAGTACTGGATGAATGAATGAACAAACAAATCAATCAATAAATAAATGGGAGTGAGCTACAAGTGAAGGGAAGTAATAGGAAAAAATCAAGGCTAGAATTGAATGAATGAATAAAAACCAATTAAGTCAATGAATAAACAGGAGTGAGCTAGAACTGAAGAAGGCTTTGCTCAATGAACACTGGGTGTACCCCATCTTCTGTATAAGGCATTGTACTAGACAATGGGAAAGTGGGGGTGAGGTGGGTACAAAGAAGTATAGGACTCAACTCGAACTCAAAATCCTAGAATTTTTGACTGGGTAGGACGTTAGAGGTCAGGTTGCAGCTGATCCCAAGGCAAAATTTAGTGACTTGCTCAGAATCAGACACACTAGCTAGTGGCAGAGCATGGATTTGAACCCACAGCTCCCGACTACTACCTGCTCGATGCTGTCTTCCTGGCACTTTTAGTAGCATAAGGCAGAGATGCCAAATGATCACTCTTAAGCACTGCAGTTCAAAAAAAGGAGGGGTATAAACGCATGAAAAAAGCAGGTTCTGGGTGGGGACTTGCACGATAGGTATGATTTAGATCTAAAAAGAGGCCTGAGTGGGTTAGGGCTTTCCAGGTCAATAGACAATTTTTCAAGATCAGCCTGGCTTTAGTAAAAGGTAGAAGGAAAAAAGGGAACATTGGAATTGGGCGGAGCTGAGTTTGACTCTTGGCTCCCTCACTTACCATCTGTGTGTCCTTGAGCAAATTTCTGAACCTGTCTAAGCCTCAGATTCCCCATCTATAAACCGGAGATTACAGTTCACAGCTTGCAGTGTGCTGTCAGCATTAAAAGAGAGAATGTTTGTAAAGCAGCTTTTATGGGGCCAGGCATAAATGATGGCTAGTGTTTATCACCACTCACTTAGGTAGAGGTGGCGGCAATGCAGGTAGAGGTCAAACTGGGTGCACTTAACTACCAAGTACAAAAGGTCAAACTGTATCTTTCAAGAAGTTGTGAAAACTTGAGATCTTTGAGTGAAGGAACGATGTGATAAAGTCAGAGACTAGTAACTAAACCAGGACACCTGGTGTCTACCTGGCTTCCTGTCTTCCTTCTCATACTGCCACCTGCGTGACCTTGAGTACTTCCTCTTACCTCTGTATTTTCTTTCCAAAATGGATTTAAGCACCGCCCTGTAACTTCTGACTAGAGTATTTTGGATGGGCAAGTGAGAATACGTCCTCTACAGCAATGGGTTTTGTATTTTTACGAAGCAGCTGCTCCTAGAGTCTCTGGCCAGGAGCTGTCAATGGAACTTCTAGTAAGAGAGAGAAAGGTGTTGTCTGCCAGTATCAACTGTCCACATGGTGTTAGGCAGAAGGAGTATATTTCAAAGAGAACAATAAAGAATGGTTGTGCTCAGCTGTGACATCGCACTAAAAGGACCAATACCCGGTGCTACTGAGTCAATTCTGACTCATAGAGCCGCATATGCTTCACAGTAGAATTGTGCTCCACAAGGTTTTCTTAGCTGTGATCTTACAGAAGCAAATTGCCAGGTCTTTCTTCTGTGGTGCCACTGGGTAGGTTCAAACTGCCAACCTTTTGGATGAGAGCAAATGGTTTGTGTCACTCAGGGACCTACTAAAAGAACAGCACCTCACTAAGTAGAGCTGAGACCTTTTCTCTACAACTTCAATGTCAATGTGTCCCTTCCTTACTGCCCCATCTAACAAATAGAAAAAGGAATAAAGGAGAAAATTTGTATGCCAAACCAACATGGTGCAACAGGTGAATGAAATGAAAGGGAAAACAATAAATAAAGGTAATATAAATATTGCATGGAACTATATTAAGACCTTTCTTCAGTTTAAAACTCATTTAGTAAAGAAAAAGCAAGATCGTAAACAGTTGCTCTTTTGGCATAATAGCTTCTGAAGGAACATCTCAAAATACTTTACTGATACAAGTGCATTTTGGCTCAAGGCATGAGTAGGAAGCAGTTAGGCTCCATACGCCAGTGTATAAATGGTAAGAACCAAAGTGCAGAGAAACGATGCAGTTGTATAAATACACTGGTCACATGCCTTAGGCATAATCCCAAGGTGCCTTCCAAGGAACCAGAAGCCAAAGCGTCCTCTCCTGCAGAATCCTCCTCTGTTAGGATAACCCCAAGTCATACTGGTGTTTCTCAAGGACTCTCCTTGCACTCTCATCAGCTAACTTTCAGCTATTTGTCTTTGGCTAACTGGGTTTCTAAGGTGGCTCTGCAAACTGCTCAGTCCCCACACATCATTAATCAGTACCAAACTAAACAGGCCCTGGGCCCAGCTGAGAATACAGCGGCTTGGCTCACCACCCCAACAGCTAACGAACAAACGTGAGTGATGACTGTTGGGCAAATACACGATGCGAGAATGCGAGTCGGCTAAACGAGTATTTCTTCAGATGTTACCCCCTGGAAGGTTGTGTGACAAATATTGACATCCAAATTGTTTCACATATATAGTCATTTTCCAAAGCAGCAAAGCTTGGGGGCATTTATTTAAAGTGTTACATTTCGAGGTGGATAAAGTTTGGGTCATTTAGGGAGTCTACTCAGCAACTTCTCTGATACTGACTAGATGTACTTGAGCTATAATAATCTTCTCTTAGCAAAGGAAACCATAAGGGTGTGGGCTTGTTGGTAATTTTGTTAAAAAGGACATGAGAGGCTCCTCATGACAACAAAAAAGGTGCCTGCCATGTCTACATCTCATTAGGAAAATCCCTGCTTTAGAAAAAAAAATGGTGTGCCCACAGAAAATCATTCTGTGACGGAAGCACATTTAACGATCTCTAAACGTGAAACCCTAGTTGCATAGTGGTTAAGTGCTACAGCTGCTTACTAAAAGGTTGGCAGTTCAAATCCACCAGGTGCTCCTTGGAAACTCTATGGGGCAGTTCTACTCTGTCGTATAGGGTTGCTATGAGTCCGAATCAACTTGATGGCAACAGGTTTGGTTTTTTTTTTTTTTTTAAATCCTAAATGCCCCCGCATGTCTGTCAGTTTGTTGTACTGTGGGGTGTTGCGTGTTGCTGTGATGCTGGAAGCTATGCCACCAGTATTCAGATACCAGCAGGGTCACCCATGGAGGACAGGTTTCAGCTGAGCTTCCAGACTAAGACAGACTAGGATAGACCTGGAAGTCTACTTTTGAAAAGAATTAGCCAGTGAAAACCTTATGAATAGCCACATCATGATAAATGGTGAAAAGAATGAAGTTGTCAAGGATTTCATTTTACTTGGATCCACAATCAACACCCATGGAAGCAGCAGTCAAGGAATCAAAAGACGCATTCCACTGGGCAAATCTGCTGCAAGGGACCTCTTTAAACTGCTGAAAAGCAAAGATGTCACTTTGAAGACTAAGCTGTGCCTGACCCAAGCCATGGTATTTTCAATCACATCATATGCATCTGAAAGCTGGACAATGAATAAGGAAGACCGAAGAAGAGTTGACGCCTTTGAATTGTGGTGTTGGCAAAGAATATTGAATATACCATGGACTGCCAAAAGAACAAACAAATCTCTCTTGGAAGAGGTACAGCCAGAATGCTCCTTAAAAGCAAGGATGGTGAGACTGTGTCTCACGTACTTTGGACATATTGTCAGGAGGGATCAGTCTCTGGAGAAGGACATCATGCTTGGTAAAGTACAAGGTCAGCGGAAAAGAGGAAGACCCTCAACAAGATGGATTGACACAGTGGCTGCAACAATGAGCTCAAGCATAACAACAATTGTAAGGATGGTGCAGGATGCTGCAGTGTTTCATTCTGTGGTACACAGGGTCCCTATGAGTCAGAACCAACTTGACGGCACCTAACAACAACAACAACAATCCTAAATGGGAAACCCGGGTGGCGTAGTGGTTAAGAGCTACAGCTGCTAACCAAAAGGCTGGCAGTTCAAATCCACCAGGCGCTTCTTGTAAACTCTCTGGGGGTAGTTCTACTCTGTCAATAGGGTCACTATAAGTTGGAAATCAACTTGATGGCAATAAGTTTGGTTTTTTGGGTTTTTTTTTAATCCTAAATGCTACCAGGGATTAGGTAAATCATAGGAGAAAGGGAGGGGAGACTTCCTGAGATCTTTTGAAAGGGATTTATTTTTGAATACCCAGACTAATCATAATAGTTAGAGCTGCTAAGAGACAAACCCTAAGGGTATTCCAGGGTATATACTTACCTACAGTGGGTGGCCCTAGCAGCACAGTGGTTAAGAGCTCAGCTGCTAACCGAAAAGGTTGGCAGATTGAATCCACCAGCCACTCCTTAGAAATGCTATGGGGCAGTTCTACTCTACCCTGTAGGGTCACTAGGAGTTGGAATCAACTAGATGGCAACAGATTTATAGTGGGTAGGGGAAAAGCGATAAATGGAGTTGCAAGAAACTAGATCACTGGGAAGTAGCTAAATGGGTCGTATTTTTTCTTGCTTTGTTATTTTGATATATTTCCTAAGGTACTTTAATGATATACAATGAAAACAGCATGTGCTATAGAACAGATCTATACAGGTGAGTTGCTTATCACCTCTGAGCCTCAGTTTCCTCCTCTGTAAAATGGGACAATTGGCAGTATTAAATGAGATGCAAATGAAAACACCTAAAATAATTGCTGATACATAGCAGGTGCTCAGTAAATATTAGCCTTCCCCTTTTTTAATAGACTTTGCTTTCTGGAGCAGTTTTAGCTTTACAGAAAAATTGTGCAGATATACAGTTTCCATATATTTCCTTCCTCCTGCACACTATTTCTCCCGTTAGTAACATCTTGCATTCCTGTGGTACATTTGTTGCAATTGATGGACCAGTAGTGAGACATTATTATTAACTAAGGACCACAGAGTATATTAGGTTTCACAGTTTTGGTTGTACAGTCCTATGGGTTTTGACAAATGCATAATGTCATGTATCCACCATTAGCGTATCCTACAGAATAGTTTCGCTGTCCTAAAAATGTCCTGTGTTCTTCCAATCATCCTTTTCCTCTTCCCCCAAACCTCTGACAACTACTGATCTTTTCACTGTCTCTACAGTTGTTTCATTTTCCAAAATGTCATATAGTTGGAATCATACAATCTGTAGCTTTTTCAGACTAGCTTCTTTCACTTAGCAGTATTTAAATTTCCTTCATGTCTTTTCGTGGCTCGACTGGACCTGTTTTCCAGGTTCATCCATGCTATGGCATGTATCAAGACTTCACTTCTCTTTATGACTAATATTCCATTGAATGTATGCACCACATTTTGTTTATTCACTCATCTGCTGATGAATAGTCCTGCGATGATCACTGGTGTACAGGTATCTGTGTTCCTGCTTTTAACTCTTTTAGGTATATATTTATGAGTGGAATTGCTGGGTCATATATGGTGGTGTAGTGGTTAAGTGCTACGGCTGCTAAACAAAGGGTTGGCAGTTCAAATCTGCCAGGCGCTCCTTGGAAACTCTACGGGGCAGTTCTACTCTGTCCTATAGGGTCGCGATGAGTCGGATCGACTCGATGGCACTGGGTTTTTCTGGGATGTTAAGTCTATGTTTAACTTTTTGAGAGTCTACCAAACTGTTTTCCATAGTAACTGCATCATTTTATATTTCCACCAGTGGTGGGTGAGGGATCCAATCTCATAGCCATCCTAGTGGTGGTGAAGTTGTTTCTCATTGTGGTTTTGATTTGTATTTCCCTAATAATGTGTATAATTTATAAATTCACATTTGTCTTATTCATTCGACTGGCTTCCTCAAGGGATACTCAGTGCACAGCAAGTACTCAATAAATATTAAATGAATAAAGGAATGCTTTAAGAAACCTTTGTATCTGGGGGACTCTGCTGATCTGAAGGACAACTTACAGCATTAGAATAGAGGAGTGTCAACAACAGGATTAAGTGGGAGAACAAAATGTGTGAGAAAGTTGACTTCAGGGGAACTTGTACAGAGCTTGTGCAAAAGGAATCAAAATAAGGAGGTGAACCCTGCAGAATGTTTATTTTCTTATGATAATAAATGTCTTGAGTTGAGTTGTGCACACAGAAAGAGCTTGACCAAGGTGAGCAGAGGGTGTAGTGGAGAATGAAGTCTGTGCACATCCCCGTGACTGTCCTTACCTAATGTATTCCATGGACCCTGTCTAATGACGATAATGAATTTAGACAAGAAATAACACATACAAGTCAAGAAACTGTAACAGAGCCAAAACAACATGTTTTCTATCAGCCCTATCTCAGAAGGAAGTCTGGGTAGGAGTTTGTGACGTAAAGAATGAGGTCATGAGGAAAAGGTTTGGAGCAATGCATAAGAACCAAACCCACTGCTGTCGAGTCGATTCAACTCATAGCGACCCTATAGGACAGAGTAGACTGCCCCATAGGGTTTCCAAGGAGTGGCTGGTGGAACTGAACAGCTGACCTTTTGGTAAGCAGCCAACCTGTTAACCTGTGTACCACCAGGGCTCCTGAGTAATGTACAGAAGACATAAAATGAGCCTGTACGCTACAATTTCTGGGTATTGCAAGTGTTCGCTCATTTCCTACTGACTTGTGTTGATAATAAATCATGTGGTTGCAACTGTTGTTAGCTGCCGTCAAATCGGCTCCCAAATCATAGTGACTCCATACACAACTGGAAAAAATACTGCCTGGTCAGACCAGACCGTTGTGATCCATAGGTTTCCACTGGTAGATTTTCAGAGTAGGTTAACAGGCCTTTCTTTCTGCCTAGTCCACCTTAGTCTGGAAGCCCTGCTGAAGCCTGCTGAGCGTCATAGCAACACGCAAGCCTTCGCTGACAGATGGGTGGTGGCTGGTCATGAGGCGCATTGGCTGGGAATCTATCCTGGTTTCCTACATGGAAGGTGAGAATTCTACCACTGAACCGCCAATACCTCTAACTGGGAAGGGCTTTACTATTTTTTATAAATAGCATCCTTATTTGGGCCAGAAATCTTAAAGTCATCTGAACACCTTTCTCTTCCTCACCCTCCATGTCCAATCAAGTTGTGAGCGTTCCACCTCCTCATTATTCTCCTGCTTCGCCTTTTGATTTCCACTCCTACTTCCTCAGCCTTAAGTTGAGGTTGAACATCCCTTACCTGGGTTATATCAGCAGCCTCCTATCTTATGCCTCAGGCTCAACCCTTCCATCCCTTCTCCACAGAGTGATCAGTGTGACCAGCTCAGCACAAATCTGACCAGGTCCTTTGTTTTAAAACGCTCCAAATTCTCAACAAAATGAAGGGCAAACTCCTTAATTTCACAAAAGATGTCCTCCATCTCTGGCCTCTGCCTGTATCTTTCATTTTTATCACCTGCCATCTCCTATTTCAGATGCTGCCTTCTGGAAAAACCAAGCTATCAGCCATTTCCTGTACACTCCTTCTTCTTTGATGCTGATGCCTCTTCTGGAAAATACCCCCTCTTTACCAGAGTAACTGCTGCCTGTCCTTTACTCAGGCAGGCTTGTCACTCCTCAAAACCCTGATCTCACTGTATCAAAAGTTTTAGTTTAAGCGAACGTCTCCCCCCACCCTATTATTTGATTCTCTGGGTAAGGATATTTTCCATCCATCACAGTATCCCTAGTACCTGATATTGCCTAGCCTACTGGAGATTGGTAGAGTACTCATTTTTTTCTGGTTGGGAGATTCTGAAAGCATCATGGAGTAGATATTTAGCTGTTGCAGTACATGGATTAAAAGTAATGGGTTCTCTGGAGACTTGGACTAAAGGATGACTGAAGCTGGTCAATAGTAGCTGGCTGTAGGACGCTATCCGGAAACGAAAGGGTAAAGAGAAAAACAGTTCACCAGTAAAAGTTCTGACTTTTCACGTGAAGAATACGAACAACAACAAAGACAAAAAAAAAAAAAAAGCCCAGTTGCCATTGAGTCAATTCTAACTCATGGCAACTCCACGTGTGTCAGAGCAGAACTGTGCTCTATAGGGTTTTCAATAGCTAATTTTTCTGAAGGAGATCTTAATGTCTTTCTTCTGAGATGCCTCTGAATGGACTTGAACCTCCAACTTTTCAGTTAGCAGGCGAGTACGTTAACCATTTGCACCACCGAGGGGTTCCTCCAGAAAAAATGAAGTCATGCTTAATTCTATGACTCTTGCCCCTGTAATATGGGAGTGTCAGCTGGCTGGATGACAATCCATCTTTCACTGGATCAGCTCTCCCAAAGCATAACATTATCTCTTCATCAAGAACATTATTTGTGGCAAAAGAAGCTAATTACTTACATGTGCTATGTCTAGGTAACTCTGCTAAATCTCCTTATGCGTACATTTGTTTTTCAAAATGAATGTCTTAACATGAAGTTTAAGGATATTAATATCTGAGTTTGCTTATGTAAAACAGGGATGGTAATACTGATCCCACAGCATAATAAAATCAGTTACTGTACATATGAAAGTACTTCATATACTGTAAAGCACTATACAAATGTACATTCCTAGTCTTTGTTGTTTTAGAGGATCAGAAGCATTTCAGTAAATTGCCTCCTCAAGATTCTAGAGCCCAAGTTGTGAAATCCTGACAGCTTTCGTTTAACAAAACACAGACTGTTAAACGATTGGCCCCAGTAATAAGAAAGTAAACCTAAATACACCTATTTGTGATAGTTGCTCTATCTTGTTTGGGATACCAGTCATAATATACTCAAATCTGAAATTAAACTGTTCAACAACATTATTCAATACGTTTGTTCTTTTATTAAGAAATAGGATGGGGAAACTGATTTAATCCTTTCAGGGATTATACCTGGAAGAGTGAAAACAGAAGGATAACCAGAACTGACATCACTTTCAGCCCCTGTTTGTGTCCCCGAGATGCACATTCCATGAGCAGAAAAGACCCTTTCATGCGTGCAAACCTCTTCAGCTTGAAGCATGGAAAGAATTCATGAATGAAGATGGGAAGCCAAGTAGAATCAACAACTTGGGGAGCCAGGAAGCCAGACTGCTGTCTTCCAATTCTTCTATCTGAGGCAAAACCAAAAATAGTATGGGTTTGTGTTGGCAACACAGGAAATCAAAGCAAGGAAGATGCCAACAGCTGATGAGTCAGGCAAATGACCTCATCAATGAGCTGGTTGAATTCAGCTCTCAATGACAGATGATGTCGCAACGACTCAAAAGTAGGAGGGAAGGACGAGAGGGAAGGAAAAGGACAGAGGTATCAACATGATGTCCAGCACAAGACAGAACTACTTTCAGTGAAATTCCTTCCCAAGATAGCAAGTGCTTAAATGACGTTTTGGGAGAATAATTTTTAATAGATGTAGTGCTTACATAGAGGCATCACTACGTAGTAAGAAGAGCCATCTTTGGAGCTGGAGAGCTCTGGGACCGAACACGAGCTTTTCCACATAACCTTTCTGGGGTTCAGTTTTCTCACCTTTAAAGTGGATACAATAATCCCTCCTTCCAAATGCAGCTGTAAGGATTAAAGAAGATACACCAAGCACAGTGGCTACACGGAAACAGGTGTTCAATAAATGTATGAATTCCCTCCTCCCTAAGCCCAGTAGACAAGAAGCTTAGTTTTTGATGTTGCTTTGTTCTCTAATCATTTCAAATCATAACATTATTGCAGGAGTGGGGAGATTAGAGATCAGCTAGTTCAGCCTTCTAGCCAAGCCAGTGATGATCTCCGCCACACTGCTGATGATGGTTGCTCTGCCTGCCTGCTAGAACAGGTCCTGTGACATGCAGCTTTAATTGTGAGAACATTTTACTGCTGCTGTTAAAATGTGCCTACCTTACAAGGTTTTATAAATTCATGTACAAGCCTTTTTTCAAAATATAAAGCACTCTATAAATGTAACCTAAGCAGAAAGATTAAAATACATCAGTTTATATTAAGTAGTCTAGTTCTCAGAAGCCCTGATGGCACAGTGGTTAAGAGCTTGGCTGCTAACCAGAAGTCTGGTAGTTTGAATCCACCAGCCGCTCCTTGGAAACCCTACAGGGCAGACTCAATGGCAATGGATTTGGTTTGTTTTTTTAGTCCAGTTCTCTACAACAGTGCTTCCCAGGCTTTTTAAAATTTGCATTTAGCAGCGGAATCCTTTTTCAAATAGATCTGACATGTTAGCCAATACACAAAACAAATAAAGGCAAAGTTGGTCTAGTTTAAGTTGGAGGAAGGGCACGAGCTCAGCCGCCCTCTGGTAGAGAGATGTCTGAGTGAATCTCAGAGGACGTTTTTAGCGAAAATAATGCTCGATTGCTTTAAGAAATGTGAATACCATGAATTAAGTTATTAACAGCTAACGATTAGCAGTTTCAAATCCTGCTCCTAAGTGATTGTGTGACCCTGGGCAACAATATTGGGGTACCATTTCCTCATCCACAAAAATGGGAATCACAGTCCTTATTTTGGGTGGGAAATCACTTCATAAAAAAGACCCTAAAATCACTAACCACAAGACAAAAAACTGTTGCATTTAGCTATGTTAAATAGTAAGGATTTGGGGTTCAAAAATAGCATTCATTGATAAGTTATCAGACAAATTACAACTTGGAGTTGATTACTGCAGCATCTAAAACTGACAAGAAATCCATACCAAGAGTATAAAAAGAAATAGAAGAATGGACAAAAGCCATATAAAGGCAATTTGCAGAAGGGAAAGTCCAAGTAGGTAAAAAGCATGGGAAAAGAGGCTCAAACTCCCTAGCAATCCAACATTTGGAAATTCAAACAACAATGAACGGTCACGCTCAGTCATCAGGATGACCAACATTTAAAAGGTGGATCATATCACATGTTGGTGGAGATGCTGGGAGAGGAGAATGCTCAGCCACTGTTCCCATTCAGGAAACAGAACTAAAAGATGCATCTGTCATAGGACCCCAGAACTCAACTCCTGGGCACACGTCCCAGAAATAATTCTCACACAGGTCCCCCAGGGGCACAAGTAAGGATATTAGCGGCAGGATGGTTTGTGGCAGTGGGAGCCGGAGGGAACGTCGGCGTCTATCAGGGACCAGGGAAGATACAAATAAAACACAGTGAAGGCGGACAATGAAATGCAACACAAAGGCAGGAAGTACACACAGCAACATGAATATATCTGAAAACGTAATGGTGAGTAAATAAATAAGAAATGTTCTTACTCTTTAGAGTATATTTATGCCATGGAGATTTATTATTTATGTAAATTAAAACATATATACACAACAATAACATGTATTTCATAAAGACATATATGTGTTTTAGTTCAAGCATATAAAGTAGGGAGTCCTTGGGTGGCACAAACAGTTAAGCACTTTACTACCAGCCGAGAGTTTAGAACCCACTCAGCGGCTCCTCGAAAGAGAGGCCTGGCGATCTGCTTCCAAAAGAGCGCAGCCTTGAAAACCTCATGTAGAATGAGTTCTACTCCGCACACATGGGGTCATCATGAGTCGAAATCAACTTGAAGGCAACTAACAACTAAGGACAACAACATATTAAGTAGCTCTCTACAGAGGGAGGGAAATGGGCACAGGGACCAGGAGTAAAGAGGAACAATAACAAATTCAGAGGAAGGTCTTGCATGGACTTATCAAGATAATAAGCTATGACACGAAAGGTATGCATAACTGAACTCTCTATCCGAGGACAATTAATTCTTACAACATTGTCAAGTCCTTGTGAAGATTAAATGAGGTTTCTAAGTCAAATTTCCTGATAATATAGGAGGCGCTGAACGCCTATTCATTTCCCCCCTGCTGCTCAATAAATGTAAAAGGCATGCTGTTTGCTTTCCTTTCTTTCTCCAGTAATTTTATACCAGTTGCCACTGAGTCGATTCTGACTCAGGGTGATCCTGAGTGTGTCAGGGTAGAACTATGCTCCGTAGGGTTTTCAGTGGCGAATTTTTGGGAAGTAGATCACCAGGCCTTCCGAGGAGCTTCTGGGGAGGCTTGAACTTCCATACTTTTGGTTAGTACCTGAGCATGTTAAGTGTTTGCCTTGCCTAGGGACTCCACAATTTTATAGATGAAAATAAATACGGGTCTCATGACACTGACATAGTACTCAGATATGGGTATAGAGGAGTGGTGGTTAAGCCTGGGGCACGCAGAACTGTCTAGAGGATTTACAAAAAATACAGATAAACAGATTCTGTTCGGACAACAAGTGGCTCTTCATCAGCATGAGTACATTTTGAGTTTAGGGGCAAGAGGCAAATGGGAGCTGCATCAGGGTCTGCAGAGTAGAATTTCTGAAGCACCGCCATCATGACTGAGGGTGTATCCATCACGATCTCAGCCCTCAGATTCTGTGGATCACTGCTTATAAAACCTTCAACGGCTTTTGCTAAATAAAGCAACACTGAATTGCTCAAAAAGAAATATATTTCAAAATATATGATGAGTGTATACAGTATGGTGCTCCATCTGCTCTTCCAAAATACTTGAGTTTTAGAAAATAATGTGTAGATAGGTCTATAAATTGCTGCCTCCCACAAAACAAAGTAGATTCACTTTAGAGGGTAAGGAAAAATATTTTTCCCTTTGGTTTCCCCTTAGCGTGAGAGCTAACATATAAGAGAAAGCAAGCAAGCATGCATGCATTCATTCATTCAGCCCAACCGTGAACTAAAATAAAGTGCTTCATTCTAAGGATGGTTCGGCTAATTTATAGTAATTTAGTGTCTGTGACAAAAATAACTGGCACAAACTTAGTGACTTTCCTTTTCATGGCTCAGTCAATATTCAAGAAAATAAATGTGCACCTTGGGTTGGAAGATCCTAGAAGGCAGAGCCACTGGATGTCACCATGTGCTCCATGGAGTCCAGTATTTGGTTAATACTGACAATCACTCATTTTCATTATATTTTCCATAGCATTTTGCACTTGTTCGTCTCTGCCTTGTCAGCACTGCTCAGCAGGCTGAAGACCCTTGAGCCTTCCCCAACAAATGCCTGACCCAATCTCTTTTGCTAGTGGCGAGGCCTGGACTTGCTCAAGAAAAGCAGCATAATAAAATAGAAAAAAAAAAAAAAAAAGGCTTTAGAGTCAGAGAGCCTGGGTTTGAAACCTAGCACTGCCACTTACTGGTTGAGGCTCAGTCTTTTCACCTGTAAAATGGGATAATGACCTCAACCTTGCTGGGCTGCTGTGACAAGTGAATAACATACCATTCTAGTACATCTAGTATGCCTATAAAGTAGGCACAGAAAATAGGGAGATGATGGTGCTGCTGATCCTAGTGTGTTGCTGCAAACCCAGCATGTAGTCCTTCTATGAGGGACTCTGCTTCCTCGGTGTGTACGGAGCTCTAGTTCATACCCCCATGCTCTGTGATGAAGGCTCAGCTCATGTGGAAGACTTTCTGCCATCTAAAGCCTTCATCAGACTGGGAGCCCTCCCTGAACCCCACTGCCAATTTGGCTGCAACTGAGACTACCTAGGCATCATTTCTAATACCCCTTCCTGGCATCCTAGCCCCTGTCATTACCAAATCTCTGACAATGTCTGAAGTCCTATCTTAAATTCTATAGACCATCCAGAACTATAATGTGTCACTACTGGGAATTCTCTGTGGGTGCCAAAAGCCCCACTGCTTTTCGACATCAACAGCAGACTAAGTCAGGGATGCTCTGGTTCTCCTCTTTGGCCATTCCAGTCAGGCTTCACCCCTCTCACCTGGTCTGCCAGTCCCAGCTCCCCTGTCTTCCACCTGAATAATATATCCCTTGCCCAAGCCACCCAAGAGCCAACACATAAGACTCTGAACCTACTCAAAAAAATATTTGTTGAATAAAATAGTCAATGAGTCCGTGAAAATGAATGACTGCATGAATGAAATGAGTTGCTCTTCATTTCTGAAAGCGATTTGGATTGATTGGATGGTTGGACTGTTGCCCAGTGTAAACAACCATCACCTGACACTGTCTCTGGAGAGAGCTGCTGACCCAGTACAGCACCGGGGGGTTTATGTTTCCTCATTTAGCTGATTTGTGGATATTAAAAACAACCGTTGCAACGTCCAAAACTACGTGCTTCTTTAAAATTTAATCATAATACAGATTTCAGTTTACATTCTAAAATGTAATCTCTCACCCAATACATTCATTTACATACCTACGTAATAAAATCCATGCATATATGTGCACATATTTTAATGAATATCAATAAATCACTATGGTTTTATGCACAAAAGCCTTTTTTTAAAAAAAAATCTGGCATAAAGCATATCCATGTTAAATCACTCTCCAAAATCGGAATTTAAGAATAGAATTTTCCATGTTGCTTTCTACAGCCAATTTAATTTTCTGCTGTGAAATTCACTATCTATCTGAAATGTCACCTCATTTGACGAGCCCCTTTGGCCCCTTCCCCAAGAGCACATTTAGATCATCAACTTCAAAGTCTATGTCCTTGAGAAGCAATGTGGCCTTGTTGTCAAGAGCAAGGCTTCCAGACCATACTTCTGCCTTCAAAACTTGGCTCTGCACTTATTAGCCATGTGGCCATGACAAATTATTTAATCTCTCTTGGTCTTAGTTGCTTCAACTGTAAAACGGGTATAATAACAATATACCACCTCATAGGGTTGTGAAAATTATATGGCACACACATATACATATTTATTTCCAGGTACTAGAAACACAGCAGTAAGTATAATAATAATAATTAATATTTTAAATTACTTCCCTTCCACCTAGTCTGTAACCTTGAAAGCTGGGAGAGGGTCTCTTTGATGCATGCGACTCAGTGTCAAGTATAATTGTTGGTATACTGCAGGCATTTGATGACTGTTAAATAAATCCTCCAGAAGCTCTTATTTTCCATGCAGAAAAGTTCTCTAAATGCTTTTCAATGAAGAAAGGGTTTGAAGGGGATTCATTGCAATAACCCCCATAACTATGACAGTCATTTATCCATTAAAGGTGTAGTTGGGACATTTGCTAGGTTTTAGACACAGATGGTGGCCCAGAGAAAGGCACTACATCACAGCGAATGGTAGGACCCTCTGCATATGCCCAGTTGGCATTATCCAGATCTCCTTCCCATTCTCATTGATGCTTTCCTCATTCCCTGTCTGCTCTCAGTCCCTTTTGATGCCATCAACCCTTGGAATTCTATGTATTTGTTCCTTTCCAATTTTGTTTTTCAGTTCCCTTATGGGAATGGGGCAAATTTCAGGGAAACAAATTATGGTATTTATTAATCTACCTATAGTAAACCAGTTAAAAGTTCCAAAAACACTAAAAAGGTGGTCAGGTGTCCAGCTGTCCAACTGAACAATTTAACATAAACAATTTTGTGATGCTATTCTTGAAAGCAAAACTACAGATTCATTAGCTATTTTAGTATGAATATACTTTCTCTCGACTTCCAAATTCACAAAAGCTCATGAACTATTTATTATTTTACTTACCCTTAAAATTTTTTTTTTTTTTTTTACCATTTTTTCCCTTTTAAAGTCAGATATCACAGTCTTAAAAAAAAAAATATACAGATAATTGGGTTTCTTTTATCATCCTCCTCCACCAGGCACTTTAAGAGACATTTTATTTATTCCTGGCTTTTGGGAAAATTTCAGCCCACAGATTATTTGTCATTTTTCTCCTTTCGGTTAATTTGTCATTATAATTAGTTTTATTCTTGGATTCTGGGATCTTTTCCCTCTGAAAATTAAGAAACCTTCCCAAACATGACTTAATGAAGAAGGGAAAGAGAAGGAAAACAAGTAAGATAGAAGAAAAAAAAAAAAAAAAATGAAACCCTCCATCTTATAAATGAATATGCCTTAACAATTAACTTGCTGCAGCTGGGAGGGTATCAGGGGAAACAGTGGCTGAGTTCCAGGCAATAGCAAGTGCTTCTGTTGGGGATGCTGCACTCAGCTGCCAGCATGAATCAAAGTCTTAAAACCTCCATTTCATGTTTGTCCTCCGTGATAGCTTTGAAAATATTGTTAAGCATTTGCCTAAAACTCCACTCTAATGATATGGATCCTCTCTGTATACTCTTGTTTCTCTTAAAGGTGATACTGAGTAGGAAAAACCACTGTAACAGAGGTCAGGGAGGATAAATAATGGGACAGAAATCAAGACGGCCAAACCAGGTATGGAGTCCCTGGATGGAGTAAATGGCTAAGCGCTCAGCTACTAACCAAAAGATTAATGGTTCAAACCTACCCAGAGGTACCTTGAAAGAAAGTCCAGACGATCTGCTTCCAAATGGTAACAGACATGAAAACCCCACGGGCAGTTCTTCTCTGCAGCACACGACTCAGAATCAACTCAAGGGCAACTGGTATGCCAGGCCTACAACGACTTTACTTTCACAGCCCAGTCCCTCCTCTGTGAGGTCTGCCTTGACTTTCCTGGAAACTGCTGCCTCCTCCAGTGGGCCTTCTCAATTCCCAGCACATGATCTGATAAGAGTTCATACTGCCGGCAGTGCAAACATTAGATGAGTTAGTGAGTTTATCTCCCCAGACTGTGAGGTCCTTGGTGGTGGAACTATATCTTATTCTTTTCTACAGCTCCTAGATACCAATTAGTTAAGTAATTAATGAAAATAAAGAGAAACTAGTCAAATTCAGAGAGAAGAACACAACTTACAGAACTGATGGGTTCATTACTTAACAATGAATGAAATTTCTTCTGATATTGGATTCACACCTTGCAGGAAAACCCTGTATGTCAATATCATGTCTTCGGGTAGCAGAGTAAAGGTAAATAGAAAACTCAATTTCAGCTTAGGGAAAATGGTCCCAAGGATACCAATGACAACTGAAAACCACACAAGGAGAAAAGCAGGACAAAAGCTCTTCTCTTGGTTGAATACATGGCACAGAGGACCTGGTACTGGGGCTTCGAATTGGGTAGGCCTTCCCCAGAGGAAGAGATTGGTGGGGACTTTGGAATTATCAGGGTAGCTTCTGGAATTAGAGCTTCAGTGAATTCAGCTTTTTAAACTCTTCTCAAGAATGGCAAAATCTGAATTCTATGAGATTTGGATTATGCCTTAATTCATTTCACCAAATTTAGAGACTACTTTGTACCAAGTATTGAAAATGCAGAAAGAAACATAAATGAAGAATTTCAATATATCATGAGGAGAACCATAACATACCATAGGGACAAAGCAGAGAGGCAGTACCAAAGACATGTCTGAGTTAGATAAAAAGCAATAAGCAGGAATTTTCCAGGCAGAAATAAGGGGAGAACATTCTAGGCAAACACATGAAATAGCCTGGCACGTTTTGGTAACTAAGACATAGACGCTTTGGAGGGCTGGCCAGTGGAAAGATGAGGGATGTATGGGTGGTCATAGGAGCCTTACAAGCCAGACAAGGATCCTGGGCTAATCCTGCAGGAACCACTAAAGGGCTCAAAATAAAGAGTGGTCTGATCATCAGAGTTCTGTTTGGGAGCAATCCCTCTTCTATATACTATTTATCTCAAGCAGATTCCACTTACAAATTCTAAAATTAGATCTTAAACATTTAGATTTTAGATGACTGCCCAATAGCCCTGGCTTTAAATTCATGGTTTAGCTTGCCATTCCTTAGAAAAATGCCTCTTTGCTTTCTTTAGGGGTCTGGTGGGTCCTGGGTTCAAGGGACTTATATCTCCACTGGTTGGAGGTTGTACCTACCACCATAAATGATACGTAGGTGCTTTGCAACCAGGGTCCTCCCCCAGCAAAGCATGTCTGTCTGGTCTCATTATATGGTCCCAAATATTGGGAGATGTGGAAGAGAAAAGTAACATGTAAAAGAAAACTAACACTGCAAAAAATGAAATCACGGAGAACCCAGGACGATGTGTCCTCTTGGAGCTTCATGAAAAAAAGCATACGTTAGCAAAGCCAAACAGAAACACTGAGTGAAAACGTGTTTTCTCCTGCTGAAACAGCACATTTGGCAAACTTACTTAAAGAAAATACGTTTGGTAAACAGAATGCAAACATTTCATGATGAGAACAGTGGGCACTAAACCTACTAGCTGCTGGGTGAGAGGTAAGAAACATGGAATGTGTTTCATCTGTTGGAGGTGATCAGAGAGCTGAGTGAGAACAGTGCCCCCATGAAGAAGGCACTGGGTAACTGGAAGGGAAGAGGTCACAAGGAAGGCCAGTTGTCTGAGGGAAGAGCTGATAACTGAAGAAGATCTGAATGCAGGGCCCTAGGAAAGGCTGTGTTTTCTGCCTTCACTTTTTGTTCTGTTGAGGAAGGAAAGTCCACGGCTTGAGGACTGGATCAGTGATTCTCAATTCCGGGTGAATTGTCCCCTGGGGGACATTTGACAATATCTGCAGACAGTTTGGGTAGTCCCAGTTGAAGGTGGGGGTGCTACAGGCACTGGTGGGTGGAGGCCAGGGATGCTGCTAAACATCCTAGGATGCATAGGACAGCCCTCCAGCTATCAACGGCGCTGAGGCTGAGGAGCCGCTGGGACACCTTACAAAGTTTTTGCCTGTGCCCAGCCTCAGCTGCATTATTCCACTTTCCAAGGCTCAGTCTGAAGATAACTGCCAGTAGATTTAAAAAAACAACACCGTAATGTCTAAAAATAAAGCCATTTTTATACTTCAAGGAACAAACAGAGCGATCATTTTTTCATGACTCCCTGAGGGCCAGAACATCTCCAAAGCCTGGAAGAGTGGCTCACATCTATACATAGCTCTCAGCTTCAGATCCTCCCGGTGCCTGGGACTTTCTGGGCTGCAGCAGCAGCCAAAGATAAGGTCTTTATTTATGAAAGGATGCTATTCCTGACAGGTAGGGGCCAGAAGCATTCAGTAAAGGCTTCCTTACTTATGACCAGAATCCTCCTGCCCCACCATTCAATCCCTACTGTGTGGCCCTTATGTTGCCGCCGACCCAGAACTGCCTGCTCAATTTTCCTGGACCCCAAATTGGAGCCTCAGAGCCCACCAGCATTTGCTCCTTTGCTTTTCACTTTGCCCCGACCCCTCCAACGCTGACTGCAAAGATAGACTGGAAAATGAATTTTCTAACAAGCAATTTACAAAAAGGCACAAGTGCCAAGAAGAATCCAGAGCCCTGCCTGGCTATTACCACAGACAAATCACCTACTCGTAATTTTCTTCCAACAAATGTCTGTGAGCACTGCCACGCTGCAGCAGAAATTTGTTTAATGACAGTCTCTGGAAAATTAAGCACTCTAAGCAATGGTGATGGATGCACCTCCCTCCAGCCCCACCCCAGAGGCCTCTTTTCCAACCGCAGGCCCAGCAGGGCCACAAAGGACAGAATACAGATGAATGCCCAGGGCCAGAAAAATCAATCCTGAGTTTACGTGTGCTCTGTTCCTTCCCATTTCCCTCCGTGTCCCCTTGGTCTTCATTCTTCTATCCCCAGAAGCCAGCACGGCACAGGCTTGGCTACAGCTGTAGGATCATATATTTATCTTCCTACCCATGTATTTTTTTTTTTTACCCCTGTTACCTAAGGAGGATCCCAGCTTTCCAAGGCAAGGGAGTTGGAGGCAGAAAGAATACCCAGCTCCCTACAGAGTCCCTCCCTCATTTCTACTCTGCTTTAAGTGTCTCAGCACAGTTCTCTGTGGTCAGGATCATCCTAGACCTGTGGGCCTTGGGGCGGGGAGAGCTGGGCAATGACCCCATCCTGCCCCTGGTTTTGCAGATGAGGAAACAGGCTTGGGGCCTGTGGTACCTCTCTCAAGGTCACAGATTCAGTTAGTGGCTGAGTGAGGTCCAGGACCCAGGTCTCACAGGACTTTTATTTCTCTGAAGAGTATGGCTGTAAATTTTTAGACCTAAACAGGCAATTTTTCCTTTATCCTTATGGGTAGCAGAATTAGACCTTTGTATCCACTACTCTTCTGTCAGTTTGTCCTACTATGATGGCTTGCGTGTTGTTATGATGCTGGAGGCTATGCCACCAGTATTTCAAATACCAGCAGGGTCACCCATGGTGGACAGGTTTCAGGAAGCTTTCAGAATAGGAAGAAAGGTCTGGCAATATACTTATAAAAATTAGCCAATAAAACCTTATGGATCACAACAGAATATTATCCTATATAGCACTAGAAGACGAGCCCCCTAGGTTGGAAGGTGCTCAAAGTACACAGTGCCCACAACAATAGACTGGAACATGCCAGCAATTGTGAAGATGGTGCAGGGCTGGGCAATGTTTTGTTGTGTTGTACATGGGGTCGCCATGAGTTGAAGGCAACTCAATGGTAACTGACAACAATAGCCCTTTGCATGAGCCCTGGAGGTAGAGGGGTGGAAGGGGGAATTACCCACCTAAACTCAGGTTGGAATTAAGTGTCTTTGCATTTTTTTCATCTTTGGTATTCACTCAGAATTATACCTTCCCCCTCTTCCACCCCTTAGCAGGAGGAGGAAGAGTATGGAAAGGAAACCCAGTTTCTCAGTGCTTTACTCTTGCTGTAATGGAGGGTGCACTCATGTATGCCCTCAATAGAAGGACGTGCAAATAGGAATGGTATGATCTGATAGTGGTGCTTTCCTCCCACACACTAATTTCTGGAGCTCAGAGGCCTGTCCTTCAGTGCTCCCAGACTGTTACGTTCAAATCTGACTCTCGTGATTTCTTCTTTCCTCTCTTGGACCTAAGTCCTTGGGTGGTGCAAATGGTTATGTGTTTGGCTGCTAACCACAAAAGTTGGAAGTTTGAATCCACCCAAAGGCACCTTGAAAGAAAGGCCTGGTGAAAAATTAGCCACTGAAAACCCTATGTAGCACAATCTCCTCCGACATATATGAGGTCACCATGAACTGGAGTCAACTCAACGGTAACTTGCTTTTTTTTCTCTTAGATCTACACTGTACATTTCCCACATTTCTAACACAATGGAATCCTAGAATTTAGTGGGTTTCTTGCTTTTTGAATTAATTGTGTCCTAATTCCATTCATGCTACAGAAAAAAAATTTATTTTAAAACAAACAACAATTAACCCTTAAGAGAAGGATGTCCATGACAGCTGTCTGTAGGTGCTTCGCGCCATCCTAAAATGTACCCAATTCTTTTGTTTAAAAAACTATAACAAAACAATAATATTAATATATATAGAATGTTTACCATGTGCCAGGCACAGTTTTAAAGTTTTAAGTCATTTAATTCTTTTAACCACCCCACCTCCTAGGTATACCCATTTTACAGGTGCGGAAACTGAGGCAACTTGCTTAGTGTCACACAACTAGTGAATGGAAAAGTAGGGAACTGAACTCAGGCTGTTTGGCTCCAGATTCCTTGATCGCTATACTTTATTGCCCCAAGACATGCTTCTTGTCAAAATGTTTAATGGTTAAGCAAGTCTGCAAAAGATATCCTAGAGATTTATAAACAATTAGCAAATTCAAGATTTCTTCGCTTAACCCATGTTTCCTAATCTTGTCGGATCACACAACACTTTTACCTATTGTATCTCTTAACAGTCCCTCAGACATGTATTCCACGGAATAGAATATGGAATTTGGTGCTCAGCAACAATCCTACATTCAAGAATCCTAGTTTAAATTAGTCCCAATAAAGTTCTAAAGTCTTTCTAGAGTGTTCCTCATTCACCAAGTAGTAAGCTATAATGAACTTCCCCTTGAGAAAAGAGAAAAGTCACTCTTAACTGTTCACAGTATGGGTTTACTAAGTCTCTTTTACTAAAGGACCATGCAGATATCTTAGTCTACTGGTTCTTCCCGTTCAACTTGTTCTTTTTTTTTTTTTTTTTGTAGCATCTAGAAAAGTGTAAAGGTACACTACATTTTCTATCAAACCAACATTAGGACCAATCCTTGGAAAACCTGAGAAAAGTCAATGACAGGATCTGCCTATACTCAGCCCACCAATGACAACTGAGTGGCTGAGACATGTCATGCCTCTAGGTTTCTCCATTCTCCTCTGCACTATCCCTAACACTATAAGGCTGCTGTTCTCATTTCACTTTGAGTGAATTTTTGTCTCCAATTTAAGGAAGCTGAACAACATCTGCCAGATAAGGCCGCCGAATAGGATGTCCAGACCTTGGAAACTTTGGTAACAAAAACTCACATCCCAACCTATAGGAGTGCGGCAGGACTATGAGCAATGCTGGTGGAGGTGGACTTCTTGGAATGGGGCTCCAAGTCTCACGCCAGGCCCAGGGAGGCAGCAACCTCTTCACTCTTCTTCAAATCTACTTTCATTTTCCATCTGTTAGTGGGAGGGGTCCATGGGTGGCAAGATTTGCTGAAGCATTTCAAAATCAACAGTTATAACACCTGACAGAGAATTGTCATCTGGAATTTCAAGGTGGTTTCCGAACTCCAAGAGGGCGGCAGTGTAGCATAAGGGAAAGATCATGAATACTGGTGTCAGACAGAACTAAACTGACCACTTTTTAGTTGTGCAACTTCAGGTGACCTGAGGCCAAATATTCTCATCTGTATCGTCAAGATACAATTTTTTTTCTCTTCTTGTTAAATTACAAAAAAAAAAAAAAAATCATTTTCTTAAGAGATGCTTCTACAGTGAAGAAATAGTGTGTGGTTTGAGTAAAGAATAGGTCACACATCTTATTTTTTTTTTCTCCCAGGGTCAAAACCCCAAACATACTACCAGACCTAGAGCAGTAAATATTACTCAATGAATGAAGTCTATGTTTATGAGCATCCAGTCGTTCCCAAGTGTATCCTGGTGATTAGCTACTTTGCTTTATCCACAGTCTGCTACACCTTAATGCTGGCCAGAATCACACAAAGCCTGAGTCTGAAGTCACAGAGTTGAAAGCTTATAGTATACAAGGGAGCTCAGAACTGGGAACTGCCCACTGTGGGATGAATCCAGTCCTACTTTCAGGAGACAGTAGTAGAGGCGTTGTTGCAAAACACATGTACCTTTCCCTGCAGACATCAAGCATAACTCTAAGAATCAAACTTGAAGGGACTAGTTTACATTAGAATATGAGTGATTCATAGTGGTCCAAGGGCTATATATTTAGTGTATATATATATACATATATCCCATTTATATACACATATACACACATATATATGTGTATATAAATATAAATATATATTTTTAAGTTGGTTACTTCTAAGAACGGTCACTTCAACTACTGTAATCAGTTCAATAAGGAGAGATCTTGGGGGGTTCAAATAGCAGAAAATAGGTGACTCTTATATTAATCCTTCTGGGAAGCCAGACTTGGATTCAACCTTAGTAACTCATGCCCATCTTTGATTATTCAGAAACCCAAACTGCATCTCTTTGTGCTTGGGTGTTGATAAATCTCTGAAAATCTCAAAAGGCAAATGAGGGAAGAGAAGGTTCAAAAGTTTCATATTTTGCTGCTTGTTAGCCAAGACAAGCTCCTCTGATTCAAGTGAGGCTTCAGGATAAACTCCAGGATTCATAAATATATCTTCCCTCTGCCCCAGAAAATGGAAAGCTGGGCTGTCTCTTCCCACCTGCACTTCTATCTGAGAATAGGATTATTTTCAGACATTCTACAGCAGCTTCTACCTCTTTTCTTGCAGATTCAACAGGGCTTGAACAGCAATTCTTACCCTTCCACATCCAATCAACAGGGCTTTAAGCAAATCATTTAGTGTAACCAGTTAAAAACAACCATCTGTACACGAGGTGTGCAGAGGCAATTATGACAGCCTCAGTGACATACAGACTGCATTATTTACATGAAAAGAGAGTCTTTGACAAGAATGGTATCCCATCTTTTTTTTTTTTTTTTCTTTTTACCCCACCCAGGAAGCATTGACAAGAAAAGTAGCAGGGGTAGTGATACCCTGCAACAAAGAGATAATGTTGACATCACTTTAGTTGCCTAGTTAACAATACCCAGTCCCATTCTCAATCCAGACTGTAAATATTAACTATAGTCTACAAAGTAGACCCACTACCCTTCTGTCAGCCTGTTGTACTGTGGTGGTTTGTGTGTTGCTGTGATGCTGGGAGCTATGCCTTTGGTATTTCAAATACCAGCAGGGTCACCCATGGTGGACAGATTTCAGTGGAGCTTCCAGACTAAAACTCACTAGGAAGAAGGGCCTGTAGATCGGCTCCCTAAAATTAACCAATGAAAACCTTATGGATCACAACAGAATGCTGTCCAATACAGTGCTAGAAGATGAGCCCCCTAGGTTGGAAAGCACTGTGCAACAGCCAGTGGACACAAACATGTCAATGATCACAAAGATGGCACAGGACTGGGCAATGTTTCATTCTGTTATACATGAGTCAGAGTTGACTTGATGTCAATTAACAAAAACAACAAAATGCAGTTATCCCACTCACTGGGTCTATTTGGAGAGGCCCTAGGAATCAGGAGACTCATGTGGAGGAAGTAGGGGCTGTTCTCTAGCAGATTTAGTGTGATAAACAGCTTTTTGAATGGCAAGAATGCACCAAAGTGTGACGCATGATATGTTCAGAGCTAGGCAGTGTGTACACGTGCTTGTGCACGTGCGTGGCGCGGACAACTAACGAGAAATACAGAAGGGACAGAATGCAGTGGTACTGTCACCACACTGGCTATTGACAACTATAATTAATAGAATGTACTCTCTCATCAGCCACTGAGCTAAGTGTAGGATCTGCCCCAAGAATGGAGATGCTGTTATCGCCACATTATGAAGGAAGGGATGTTGAGAGGTTAAGAGCTTTACTCAAGATCATATGGCTTCTAAGCAGCAGACTGGGAGTCCAAACACAAGATGCATGAAACTTGGAAGTCCACATTCACTACTACTTATTCCAAGGTGCTACCTCCAGACTCAAGAGCTGAAGGCTCAGGTGTGGGGGTTTGGAGCCCTGCCATCTCACTTTCTGATGTCCAAAAGCAAGCCACACTGCCAGTGTACTACACCAACTCTTCCATCCACTCAGGAGTGGTGCTGAGGTGCCCCCACCCACACACTCCTGTGTGGATGAAAGTGTAGGTGCTGCCATCTTCCCTTAATTCCCTAGGTTCACTCTCCCATTGAGCCTCTCACCTCTCCAATCTTTCTGATAGATGGCAGGTGAATACATATGAAGGCACTAGATAATTTCTCACTCTAGGTCATAGTAAAAACTGTAATATAACCATCTTTTAGTGGGCGAGTATACCATGACCATCACTATCACCTTCCAAACCTTTATTTCCAGTTGCTGTTGAGTCAATTCCGACTCATGGTGACCCCACATGTGTTAGGGTAGAACTGTACTCCACAGGGTTTTCAATGGCTGATTTTTCGGAAATAGATCATCAGGCCTCTCTTCAGAGGTGTCTCTTGGGGGGCTTAAACTGTCAACATTTTGGTTAGCAGCCAAGTGGGTTAACTGTTTGAACCACCCAGGGACTCCCCTAAACCTTTATTAAGCATGCTTAACGGTTCTCCAGCCCCGTATTCAATATGTCCAGCCTCGAATGGCTGAACTTAGTAAATGATTGCTGAATGAATGAACACTGAATGGCTCAATCAACCAATGAATTTAAAAAAGGGTATGTCTTAGAGTCACTGTAATGGAATAATAGGAAAGTAGCTGGCAAGATGTACAGCAATATTAAATATTAAATTTTGTGATGGCCAAATCCATTGTATTGGCCTTCAAATGCACTTGAAAAATGTCACTCTCAAATGAGTGCCCTGGATACAGCCCAGAGCTTGTCTGGTCAATGAGTTACTCCCAAAGTGTAAGTAAGGAGGTTCATCAGCATTGCACACCCTTTTGGGAGCAATTGAGAAAATGAATAGTGTTCTGCTCCATGAGATACAAGTGGCCTAATGAAATAATGCATCTCCACAAGGGGCCTAAATTATATTGAGGGATTATGTTACCCATTAGGTAGCTCCCCTGCTGTGAGGAGAACTGGTCTACACAAAGAAAGAAAGGGGGGAAACACATCTGGTCACTGAGCAACCATGAGTTCTTTAGATATAATGCAAATGAACCGACTACTCTAGTGTGCAGAACTCCCCAGCCCAATGGGGCAGCTGCCAACTGGCCAGGGAGTAGCTGTACCTTCTGTGTGTGCCTAGAAATTCTAAGGTGGCTATTTGGGGCCCAAGGCAGTTAGGCTAATAATATCAATAGCAGGCCAAAGGTAGGAAGTGAAAAAAAAAAAAAAGAAAGAAAACTTTATTTTGCTTCCAAATTACAGATTCAGTGGTTTTTTTTCCACATGCATACATGGTAATATTTCAGGACGTGTCTTTTTAAGATGAAAAGAGCTGAAAGCCTACCTTCGTGCATTCCCCCAAGCTAAAGCTAAAATTTCCTAAACTTTGAAGGTTCATTTCTCTTATGCTGTTATTAAAATTACATATGCCTTCAATTAGCTGAGTTGCATCCAGTGAGAAGTCTCTCAAGCCCACTTCTTTCCTCACTCCTGTGCTCTGGGGCATTGCTCCCCACAAGAGTTGCCGTAATTGAAATGCTCCCTAAGATACAAGACCATCTTCTACTGAGCATGCTTAGGTATCTCATTTTTTAGTGTCTTCATGTTTAACCTCACTGATTGTTTTCATGAACTTGATTTTTCCTCCTTCAAGGTGAATGTCTATCATTCCCCATATCACATTTGCAGTTTCAGCTGCTTCCCAATCAGTACAGTGCAAAAATAAAAATAAAAGGCCCAACTATATGGGGTCAAATTGACAACAGCAACTAGAAAGATCAGATAGAATCCTTAGGGGGGAGAGAATTCATGTTAATGAGGGAGGAACAACTCAGAAAAGGACGGTGAGAATGGTAGCACAACCAGAAGAACGTAATCAGTGTCAGCGAAGTGTACGTGTAGAAACTTAAATTGGTGTCTGTTTTTGCTGTGTATATTCTCAACAACCACAAAAACAAAGTACAGGCAGTCCCTGGGTAACAAAAGAGATCCTTGTCTATGTGTGTGTTTAAGTTGAATTCGTAGGTAAGTTGGAACAGGTGCATATGGTTCTTATTTAATCTAACTTTAGTAAGACACTGAAAAGGCTTGAAGACTTTTCAATGATTTAAAAGCTGCATGGGCAGCAAGCGAAGGTGATTGTGACGAAGAATTTGTTGTGAGTATGGGTTGGTTCCATCATTTCAAAGTGAGGGCAAATTTAGTAACATTAAGGGGCAAGTATGAGTTGTACATAAGTCAGACATTGGTAACTCAGGGACTTTACTGTAAATTATTTTAAAAAAAAAAAAGGTCCAAGCATGTCTTTTAGGGTGGGAAAGGCATGTTCCTCCCCTTCTGCACAATGAGGGCTTGTTGAAAACATCAGTGGACCTTTTCAAACAGACTCACCTGTGAGATGAGAATATGAACACCTTCATTTCTTTCTCTCTCTCCCCACATCCATCATATCACTGGTAATTGAGAGGGGTCCCAATGGAAATGAGTTCCTGGATTTCCTATTGTACTTGAGCCATAGCATCAATTTGGTAGTTGAGGCATTCAGTCTTAAATAATTCAGAATTTGAATAAGATGGAAGTTTTGCCCACTATCACACTACCGAGCACCTCATTGTGAAAAAGGTGGATGTAAACTTGGAAAAAAAGCGTTCCCTTTAGAACATTTAAGGCATCTTTTGGGGATTCATCCATGGGGGTCAGTCTCCTAGGACAATTACCAGCTGCTTGAGCTGTAATGAGTGGATGCTAAGAGGAGAGGGCTCTGCCATGGATGAATTGAGGCTTAAATAGAACTCATTTATCTTCTCAAGGCCTCAGTTTTATAATCTCTCAACACATTAGTATAGGCTCTGCAGAGTTGTAAAATTAAATTACACCCCTGGAAGGTAGCCAGTGGCACACTGAACACATAGTAGGTCCTCAATACATAGAAACTAAAAACAAATCCAAAATGTGGGCTGTGTGACCTCGGGCACACATGGAGTTAGTTACATTCATGAAATGGAGGCTGGTATTACCTATCTCACAGAGTTCTCTTAATGACCACCTGTACGTATCAACCATTAATTGAACAAATATTACGTGCTAGGGACTTTTTTTTTTTTTTTTAGAGACTTAGGCGTATATGGTCTCTCTGTAAGAGTGTGCACGTGAAGCAGAAAGCTCTGCATAAAGTAGGTATTGTTTCAGGAACCAGTCTATGTAAGAATTTACACAGACCCAGGTGGTAAACGTGTGCTGAGATTTAAGATGACCTGAGCTTTACATGGTAAACCTCATTTACTGGTCAATAAAACATTATTTTGGGCAGGCAGGCACCCTGGTGGCACAGTGGTTAAGAGTTTGGCTGCTAACCAAAAGGTCGGCAGCTTGAATCTACCAGCTGCTCCTTAGAAACCCTACAGGGCAGTTCTAGTCTGTCCTATAGAGTTACTATGAGTCAGAATCGACTTGACAGCAATGTGTATGCGGCAGACGAGGCACTGTTAAACACAGTTTAACGAGACATTGCTCCTGTCCACACACCAGAGAAGGTTCTCACACAGTACTTGACTCATTGAACTGCCACGATAAGTATTAGTTTTTTTTTTTTTTTCTCTTCCTCAAGGAAGTCTTATTAACTGGGAGACAGAAATGGAGATCAATTCAAGGACTGGATGACAAGTGCTAAAAGAGAGCAATGTGCTAAGTATTCTTCTGTCACTTCCAGTTTCATGGGTGGAGGAAAAAAAGTGTTAGGATTGAAGGGTTTATCTACTTTCAGTTGGGAATCTTGAAATACATGGATAACAAATTTCATTAAATCAGACCCTGCTAATTGAAAGTCTTTGCAATTTAGAAAGGGTTGACTAGTTTACCCTCACAGAAAGAATAGGAAAGACAGAGAAAGAGAGAAAGAGACAGTGTATGCTAAGGAGATATTAAGTGGAACAAAGCTGGAAGGTTCTAAGGCATATATGTTTCTACTGACTGAAGAAAGAAGAGGCTGAAAAGATCTAGAAGGGCGAGATACAGAGAAGCCAAGAGCTGATTTCATTCTTCCTTCTTTGCCTCTAACATCCCATAGCCTCTCAGACGTTTCTAAGATGAGGGTCCCCTGTCTCTTCAGCCTGCCACATCAGCCTGGCCACACATGCCCATGTGCTCCGCTCACCCCTGAGTGCCCAGCCCCAAGATCAGTGCCTGGCACAGAAAAGGTTCAGTAAAGTTTTGCTGCTGTGATAATGGGAAATGTCTGCTCTCTGTCTCTGGAATCCTCCCTGGATGATGCAGAGACAGTTGGTGGAGAAAAGTCTGCCTAGGGCTGAGGCTCCAGCCAGGGCTCAGGTGCTTGGTATGGATTAGCCCTGAAAAGATGAACAGAAGCTTTTCCTTGATCTCCACAGCAACCCAGAGAGGTTGTTACAATGATAGAGGGATATTGAAGTGTATCCCTCAGTTAATAGCTTAGCGAATCCCTTTTTCAAAGAACGTCAGTGCATTTGAGGTTTGGAAATATATTTTATGCCACTTACCCCCATTTTGAGAATGGGCTTCTCAAAACTTCTTAGAACTCTAGACCAAGGCTTGGAATGATTTTATTCCAAGCTTGCTTAAAACCAGTTGCCATCAAGTCAATTCCAACATGGCAACCCTTTGTGTGTCCGAGTAGAGCTGTACTCTGCAGAGTTTCCAACAGCTGATTTTTTTTTTTTTTTTTTAAAGTAGATCACCAGGCCTTTCTTATGAGGTCTGGGTGGCCTAGAACCTCCAACCTTGCGGTTAGCAGCTGAGGATGTTAACCATTTGCACCATCCAGGAAATATGCTTAGATATGACTATTGACAATGCCATAAACTTCCTACAGCAAAAAAAGTTTACAGAAACAGTACACAACTGTGTCATTTCCAAGGACACTTACCTACTTGGTCCAAGGTAGCCCAAATAGGAATGACTGGCCACTTTATTCTAGGAAGACCAAGTCACTGCCTGGTCAAAGATACGGGAGGGTTCTAAGTCTATGCTCTTCTTTTGGAACTTGGGTATGGAAAGATGGACCGTAGCTCCCACTAAACCAAGGTGAGAAACTAGCTGTGAGATCACAATTGTAGGAAAAGCACTGACCCAGGCTTGCCTATCCACACACGTTAACAGGTCAGTGTGAAATAGTCTCTTAGCTTGGGGTAGAGTGAGAGGCCTGCTAGGACCTCCTCAAGAGGAGAGAAATCCAGGACTAGGGCAATGGAACGAGAGCAATGCTATTCTGCTTGCAGGGCTTCATTACCCCATTGCTGAGGGAAGAAATGTGACCCAATGGAACCATTCCAGACACATGACACACTCAGGAGGTTTGGGGTCTTCTCCTGCTGGGCAAAGCAGACAGGGAGCTAGAGAGCAGAATGCAAGGCCCAGGCGAGGGTCTCAGCCAGATGGACTGGTGGCTTCAGGTTTGTGGTGTTTTTATAGTGTCTTCAAAAGAAATGCATAGATTTTAAAGAGAAGACAAAGGGGCAATACTTCAAGTCTCCCACTCCGACTTGAAGGAGAATGAATCTGCTTTGATCTATTTTACTTACGGAGTTTCCCTTAAAGCTTTTTTGGAAGAGTTTGGCTGTGGAAGGGTTTGAGGTTCGGGGTTTGATAAGGCCCTCTGGGAGTTGAAGCCAAGTAGCTTGCGTTGAGGTTAGGGTCTCAATTATAGAAAGAATTCGGAGCCCTGGACAGGGACAGGTTGAAGGTCTTATAAAGATTGGGCCAACATGACAAGGGGCAGGAATGTACAGAATGGGGGACAATACAGATGACAAGCCACAGTCCTGGCATCCTGAACGCCAGGCTTATTGACTGTAAATTTAAGTCAGCCCTTCCTCCAACCAAGATGGTGGGGCTGAAGCTACTGAAATACTTTCCATATTAGCTCAGAAGAAGTGTCTGGGAGTCTGTGTGGGAAGGTGAGGCTAGGGAGGACAGTCTCTGTATTTGCTTTAGACACCGCTTCAGGTCGGGAAGGAAAAAAAAGGGCAGGGGCTTAATAGCATCCACACACTATTTCACTCTCCCTGTACACCCAACCACTCTGCAACTGAACCCATTGGGAGCCCCTGCCAAGGGAAAGGGGACCTTCAGGCCTGGATAGGTAGGCTCAGAGCTGTTTACGTTGGCGAATTATAAAAGTTAATAACACTGGGACTGCTTCTGCTTTGGATGCAAGTAATTGAAATGGAAATGAAAACATGTGCTTTTGATGATTAGAAGATGAAAAAAGAAACAATTAGCATGAAGGTTAATAATGGGCAAAAGCGTTTTTCTCCTTGACAAAACATCAGATGCTGCCAAAGAGAAGCGTCCTTGAGAAACTTTTGGATTTTGCAATCCCCCTCTGGTGACGCTAGAAAAGGATTCACATAGCCAAGGGCCAGAGAAATTATAAAGGAAAAGAGTGGAAGTACTTCAAGCAGGGCTTAGAGCGGAAGACCCAGGCTGTCCCCACGGTCGGAACGTGAGGAAACTCGTTTCTTTTTTTCTCATCATTTGAGTGAGATACCAGGCAAGCATCCATGTTCAAGTTCTTCTATCCCAGAGATTTCCTGTCACGGCTCAACAACAGTAAGCACCACTGCCATCTCCACCTCCACAACTTTTTCCAAAAAGGTTATTTATGTATATGACTCTTCTAAAAGAGTAACTGGCCTAATCACAAAGTTGGGACTCTTTTGTTTGCAGATATTCTCACTCTGTGACCAAGCCTACCTGATGTCTTGGTCAAAGTGCACTAAAGCACAAAAAGGCAGCTAACAATTGAGTGGTTCTATTGAGGGTGTGTATTCCGGAGGGACACCCTCCCAGCCCAAGGGCTCCCTGAATTCTCTCTCAACACTCAATGAAACCTCAATAGCATTTCTCCATCAAAGAGGCACATCACATTAGGAGGATCTTGACGCTCTTATTAGAAGGTACACAGTCAAGGGTTTGAAGACCAGTTTTCCAACAAACTGAGACTACATAAGTACTCTGTAAAGCCTAGAAGACAGTCACTCCAGTAAGAGAACCGGTGAAAGCACGCTATATAAGAAAAAGTCAGACATTTGGTCCTGAATGTTAGTCTAACACTTCTAGCCGTGTGATTTGAGGAAGTGAATAACCTCACTAAATCTTAGTGGTTTCATCTGTACAAAGGTCTGTCTTTGCCCAACTTATGATTTCTCCCTTCTCCGTTTTAAGAGAACCCCTATTTTCTTCAGGTATTCATCTATCTTCCAGGCAGTCCTTGAGCTAGAGCGGATGCTGACCCCCTCACCTTACCTCTAGACACAGACCTGATTGGTCTGGGCATAACCATTTTTCTTTGATGGTATTTGATTCAGAAAATGTGTGTGCATAAATTCAAGTCAAGGAGACAAGAGGAGGGTTGACTGAGTGCTTCTATGAATGTTCCTGTTTTTTCTGAGATCATGTCATAAAGAGACCCCTCCCTGTTCCATGGGGTGATGTTGTTTTCAAATGTTGGGTCCAGCCCTGCTGCAGCTGCCTTACTAGCAACTGGACAAGACAGCTGTCACACGGAGGAGGAGAGAGCCCAGGGAGTAGGAGAGAAATGGAGTTGGAGCCCGTGGATAAACCCAGCCCTGACGCCTACATTATTTCTGGCTTCTAGGTACATAAGCAAATACACAATCTTCTCGTCAACAACAATTAAAGTTGGGTTTTCTGCAAATGAAATGATAGAGCTATCTATTAGGGTGCTGGGAGAATAAATTTAAAAAAATAAGAAAATGTGCTGTGCTTAATAGAGGACTAGGTATAGGCTAAGCACTCAAAATATGATAATTCCTTTCACTCTACTTTCTTTTCTGGGTCACGCTGCCTCGCCTCAATGAGGGGGTTCTCCCAGGGGATCAAGTTCAGTTTTATTTTAGCACAGGGACATCCCTGGCATTATAAATGTTGAGAGGCTTTATTTATCCATTGGTAGTTTCTGGGAATTAAGGGTACTGGTGGCAGTGAGACACATAAGATTCAAAAATTCCCAGCACCTTTTCAGGAATACGTAATGGAAAGAATCAGATGGAAAGCCAGGCATTTCACATCACCTGTTTCTCGAAAAGGTTCAGAATTGTTATTAAGTATATCTACAGCGGTGTGGTATACACCAAACTATTAAAAGTCTAAAATTTCCTCTCTAAAAGCATCCGAACATCCCTTGTTTAAAGATAAGATCCTTCTGTTTAAGTCTTTTTTTGCAAAATGAAATTACACGCAGAAGTCAAATGTATAAAATAGGTAAAGGTGGAGCTTCTATAGGTGAGGGCTGGGGAAATTCAGACCTACGGCCAACTCCCTCCACTGACCCCTGGAGCTCAGAACCCCAGGGTTCCACAGCACTCAGACTGAGAAACACTGCCCTAAGGGATGCAAATAACAGCGCTTGAGGCCACATTCTGGAGTATGGTAGGAGTTTTCTTCACCGAGTGCCTCCTAACATGTCAGATTAAGAAACATTCTCTATTCCTTCTATAAATTATTCTGACTGGACGCCCAGGCTAACACTCCAAGCTAACAATCTAGTCCCTGGTATGCCCCTGAGTTTCTGCTTCCACCAGTTGAGGTGTGAGATTTAGGAATTTTTGTTTCCAAACCTGCTTAGGCCAGTTATACTTGTTATTGTAAATATGTAATTTGATTGCATGTTATATCAACTGATGAAATACGAGTGTGCAAAGAAAGAGCTTTAAGTTGCATGCTTTGAAAGACTGGATAAAAGCAACTTGCTAAAACCAAACCAAACCTGTTGTCCACCAGGTATGGGTGGGTCAGTCATAACAGACTGGAAGATTCTGCGCTTAGATTACTTCCTAAGTGTCTTTAAGATTTTGTTCCACTTTAAAAAAAAAAATTTGTTCCGCTTTAAGGAAACTGAAAATTGCAGATGCCTTTTAGGAATGATTTATCTAAGAACGGTAATCAGAAACTTCAAAAAGCAAACTTAAGAAAATGCTTTGTTCCTACGTAAAGAAAAATAAAAAGGAAATGAATATGCATTTACATATTTTAAGTGAAAATATTTAAGGTGTGCATACATCATGTTATGACTGATCACAACTGTTTTCATACACTTTTTTATTAACTAATAAGCTGCAGCTCCAGTTGCATGGGCTGGGGGGTTTTTATTGCAGTTGCTTCTTTTTGGATGCTGTGTTCTTATGAGCAACTGCTGTTTTTCTACCTCAGTTGTCATCAGTGGCCATCAGAATGCAAGCTCCACAATGGAGGGGATATTTGTCTATTTTGTTCCTTGATGCTCCTTTTAAAAAATACTATTGATTCAAAATATCATATTGTTATTAGTTGCTGTTGAGTCGGTTCCAACTCGTGGTGACCTGACCCCGTGTACAACAGAACAAAACATTGCCCATTCCTGCACCATCCCCAGGATCCTCAGTATGTTCAAGTCAATTGTTGTGGCCACTGTGTGTTTTGAGAGCCTTCCACCCTAAGGGGCTCATCTTCCAGCACTATATCAGACAACATTCTGTTGTGATCCAAAGAGTTTTCATTAGTGAATTTTCAGAATTATATCACCAGTCTTTTCTTCCTAGCCTGTCTTAGCCTGGAAGCTCCACTGAAACCTATCCACCATGGGTGACCCTGTTGGTATTTGAAATACTAGTGGCAGAGCTTCCATAATCACAGCAACCCGCAAGCCATCCCAGTATTGCAAACCGACAGATGGGTGATGGTCAAAGCATCATAAAACCTGAAGCCTGTTGTCATCGAGTTGATTCCGACTCACAGCGACCCTATAGGACAGAGTAGAACCGCCCCATAGGGTTTCCAAGGAGCGCCTGGTGGCTTCAAACTGCTGACCTTTTGGTTAGCAGCCAAGCTCTTAACCACTGTGCCACCAGGGCTCCCCAAAGTATCACAGTCATTGCTCGTTAAATAAATTAACATGTGTCTACTTGTATAGTTTCTTAAAGCTATTAAAAAATAGAAAATGACACATAAATCACCTTTTGTATATATAATTATGCATTTGGAGACATTTCAGAAAGGACCTTACTGATACCTTAAATCCAGGGGAAGGAGTATTTTACCGAGTTTCTCAGGGATGGATACATCGGCCTGACCACATCTCATGTAGGAATTTGACCTAAAATGAGAATTTGGATCCCTGGTTTTATTCTTTTCCACCCTGCCGTATGCCTCTAGCAAACGCAAACCAGAAATAAGAATTCAACGAATGTGAATGAGTTCACAATGCCCGTCCCATCTTTACACATGGCGTATGCCCAATAAATCTCGGTTGGTTTGACTTCCTGACTCCGTAGAGGGCAACGTGCTGAATTTCCTGTGTAGAAATCATCAAGGCTTTCTAAATGAGAAGAAACGGTAATGGCATATGTTGTTGGCATCCTCCTAACCCCATTAGCAGCTGGGCAAGTGTAGAGCAAACACACTACCATCTCCCAGTTCTGAGGCTGCTCTCCCCTGGGGACTTCTAAACAAGAACACTGCCTAAATTGGCAATTAACCTAAGCCTAACAAGGGCTCACAGTCACGGGTGGGGGCGGGGGGCTGTGAATCTGGTGAAAGCAACCTCAGACCAGGGCTTTGAACTGATTCGTTCCTGTTCAAGCCCCTGCTGAGAATTTTCATTTCCACCCCCAGATATACTGAATCAGAATCTACGTTTTAACAAAATTCCCAGATTATCCTTATGTGTAATAAATTTTGAGAACCACTGCTCTGCTAGTGGCTCTCAGAACTGGTCCCTAACCAGCAGCATTAGCATCACACACAAACTTGTTAGAAATGCAAATTCTCAGCAAGGGTTTGAACTAGAATGAACTGGTTCAAAGTCCTGCCTCAGACAGAATAGGCCAATAAGAGTCCTCCATTCTCAAACTGTATGAGAAGAAGCAATCGGCTATTTGCCTACAGGAGTTCCTGGTCTCGAAAACGGTGGAGCTTTGACTACTAACTGAAAAGTTGGTGGTTTGAATCCACTCGGAGGCACCTGGAAAGAAAGGCCTGGCAATCTACTTTTGAAAGATCACAGTCATTGAAAACCCTGTGGAGCGCAGTTTTACTTTGACAGACACGGGGTTGTCATGAGTCAAGAATTGACTGGACAGCAACTGGTAGTCGCTTATAAATCTTTCTTTTCTAGGAGTGACGATCTCTTCAGTGGAACTTAGAGGAGAACACAGAACCCATAAAGGCACTTGTGAGGTTATTCTTCTGGGTTGTATTTTCTTCAGCTCCTAGGGGCGTAATGTTTAGTGATTATAGAGCCCAGGTTTGGGTGAGAGACAGTCATATTTTGGAATCCTGATTCTGACACTGGGTAAGTTACTTTTAGTTTCTGAAAGCTTCAGTTTATTTATTTGTAACTGAGGGGAAAACCAGTATCTACCTCATAGTTTTGCTGTGATTATTAACTATATATTCAACGCAAAGTGTCTAATACATAGTAGATGCTCAGTAAATATTAGCTAATTATAATGATAATAATAAATAATCTTAGGGAAACATGAGAAACTGTCTCACTAACAACTTGAGTGTCTAGTATGTGCAAGCTGTCTGTTAGGCATCATAAGCCTCTAAGAAGCACTCTGCAAGAGGAATTCCTTCACTAACTGAGGAGATAACCACAAACACAATTAGCTCTTATGTGAGGTGGAAAATTAGAAATGCACAAGAGAAGCACAAATAAAGTGTGATAAGGAATTGGGAGGAAAAAAAGACAACTTCTAGCTGGGAAATCTGGAGCAGCCTCATGAAAGAGGTGGCACTGGCCCTCAGCTATGTGTTTTATGAAATATCCCTAACCTAACATCTAAATTCTAAGTTCGTTATATAGCACATTATTTCATTCCTTCCCTTCCTTCTTATCCATATTGGATCTAAAAGCCAAAAAAACCAAACTTGTTGCTGTTGAGTTAATACTGACTCATAACAACCCTATAAGACAGAGTAGAACTGTCCCATAGGGTTTCCAAGGAGTGGCTGGTGAATTTGAACTGCCAAACTTTTGTTTAGCAGCCAACCACTGCACAACCAGGGCTCCATATTGGATGTAGAAAAAACAGATTTCTTAAATATCAGCTAAACATGAACATGTAGGAAAACAACTTACTATTCCAATCACCTTCACTTACCACATAGTATAGTCAGAAGTCCTGCATTCATGCTTGATATAGTTAGTATTTGGCATTACCTACGACATGATGCCTTTCTACTAGGTGGTGAGGAGCTAAGGGTTGTCACTTTAGAAGTCCTTAGATAAGATTTCTCATAGTATGCACTGGGTTACACTAGTTCTATGATATGCTGGGTGGGATCAGGGGAGGAGGGGTAGCAGGACAAAAAGGGAAGAATTCCACGATGGGAATTGTTGAGAAACTCCATACATTATACCTCCCTCCTGGAGGTTCATTCTCCATATGAACATACCCAAGTTAAACTCATTCAGTTTATTAAACCTAAGACATTCCAAACATATTTAATGATTGAAGATCTTTAATTCCCAAGAATAATACCTATTAATTTTCCTGTTCTTGGAAGATTTTGCTTTGAGAGATTGGAATGGCATTGCCAAATTGTGATTTAAATACATACCCAAACCTACACCCATTCAGGCAATCTCGAAACCTAAGAGTTTCGAAAAGGTCTACGGCTTTAGGCTTTGTGATCACTCCTGAGTAGATGATCAAGCACATACTTCCAAAGGATTTACTATTCTTCTCCATTTGGAAGATGCTGTATAAAAAAAAAAAAATTTTTTTTTTTTTGCTGTATACACACCACAAAATACTTTTCCATCTCCTATCAAAACAATCCTGGTGGGCTTTACTCCTCCCCTTTTAACATACAAGAAAACTGAAGCTAGAATTCAAATGGCAGGACTTGAATTCTGTCTCCTAAGCCTTCCTAGTCACTGCACCTCAGTTGCCTTGGATTCACAATGGTTCTAGGAACCTAGCATCACCTTTATTTAGTGCTGGGTGATTCCAGGGACCAAAAGTTTTGGGTGTAGAAGGAAATACTAATCTGTAATTTACATAAAGACTGATGGGGTTTAGAGTCATCATTCCATCAGTAGTAGACACGTAGAGATATTTTTACAGTGTGGCATTCCGAAATGCTCCCCTGTTGGGCTAGTTCTCCACACACTGGTTCACAACCCAGTGATCACTGACCAACGAAGAATAGAGGGCACTGAGCCGCACCCAACCCTGAGACTGACTCACCAACTAGACCCCTCCTCTCTGCCACATCCAGAAAATCTTCCCTGTTCTAGAAGGAACTGCAGTTGCCCATTACTTCTAAGCCCCCTCAGCTATATCTGGAGGAAACAAAGCGATTTTACTAGAGCATCAGTCAACAGCCCTTGAAATAGAAACATGAAGTAATTACAAGTGACAACCCTCGAATTGTGCTGAGGCTCAAAAGCAGCGTTTTCTTTGTCTCAGGAGACAGGTTGGTACTGCCACCCTGTAAGGAAGCTTCTGACACAGGATCAGGATTTCAGGAGAGAAATGGAGAGGACGTTTTCTTTTGTGTAGACAACATGAAAACAATAAATCTACACCATTGAGAGAGTCATTCTGGATAAATGGAAGAGACCCTCTGCAGCATAATGTATTTCTTCCTAAAGGAAATGCATACTCTGATGGTGGGTTCACTGTGTTTTAGCTTGAAGGAGTTATAACATGAGATCATACATGGATGGCATTACATGATAATAAAGTAATTTTCAACCCAGTCAAGAAATTTTTTTGGTGCTGTGAAAAAATCTACACATATGATAAGAAAAGGAACACATAGGAGAGGAAGGCCAAGAGTCATCATAGGAATTAATGACATGCTCCTGGGGCAGAGGCGAGAAGATGCCAGAACAACTACAAGAAAAAAGGTGATCATTACAGCATGCCACTGAGAGCATCTAAAGTTCCCTTCCAGGGACAAACTGTCATAACCGACCACCTTTAGGTTACGGTAGGGTGGTGTGGGTAGGACAGTGCACTGTGCCACAGACTGCAGGCTCCTGTGACCTGGATTCCAATCTCAGAGGTGCTACGTATGAATGACAGCCCCTTATGCTCTTTGTACTGTAGTTTCTTCATCTATACTACTGACCACCTGGAGTAATTAGAGGGTAATTAAAACACAAATGAGGACACAAATTCAATAACGCCCTTACATTGTACACATTTATTATCACTTATTACTTTGGTTATATAGTTTTGGAAATGTCAACAGTATTTTCTGCTCTGTTCTTTTTTGGAGGAGAGGGGCATTTCAAAGTAACGTTGGTATTTGTAAAAAGTCAGTCTTTCCCTTTTACACCCTCTATTCAGCTCTGCCCTAGCTGAACTACAGAGTCCTAGCTGGAGTACTACACTGGTCCTAACAACAAGGCTAATTGTCTTCTCTTTGACGATGCTCTCCTTGTTGATATTCTGGATTCTTATTCATAAACAGATTTTTGTTCAGTTGATTGTGTCATCAAGTTTTATTCATTGAAATTGCCAATTTGATTGGAGTTTTGGGGGGCAAGGACAATCCTGCTCCTATTTCTATACCCAGCATTTGACTTAGGACCCAGTGTACATTAGCTCCATAAGAAAGTATGAACGAATGAATAAATGAATGGAGTATTTAAAGTCTTGATTAACTGAAGTGTATCATATGCCTGCAGGAGCCCTGGTAGCACAGGATTAAGTGCTCAGCTGCTAACTGAAAGGTTGGCAGTTTGAATTCACCAGCTGCTCTAGGGGAGGAAGATGTGGTGATCTGCTTCAGTAATGATTTATGGCTTTGGAAACCCTATGGGGCAGTTCCTTCTATTCTGTCCTACAGGGTCAGTATGAGTCAGAATCAACTCGATGGATTATCATGTGCCTTCTAATAGTTCAGTCACCTCTTACTCAGTAAACATGTGGTATAACCTTAATTTTCAGAACACTTGGCACTTGTTTTTTTTTTTCAATTAAAGAATATGTTTACACAATAACAAAAAGAAACAAAATCTTAAGTCCAGCTCTGCACAAGGACACTGCCCTCATCTCTCCTGGGGCTTCAAAGGCTTCCTTCTGGGTTTGGTGAAGCCAGCCTGAGGTCCACTAAGGGAGATGAGGTGTATTAGACAAAAGCTGTGCAATTCTTTATGAAAATCAGCCTTCACAATGACAACAATATGGCCAGCTTCACGATTAAGGAAGTGATCAAGAAACTATTCAGGAAAGCATGGGAGAATGTGAGAGAGAAAGGGAGGAAGAGCCAACCACACTAGGGACATCTCTCTTTAGTGTCACCTAACATTGTTCAAAACACTGACTGAGCACTTATATGTTACACTGTTCAGAGCACTTTACATATATTAACTGTTTGTTCCTCACAGCAACTCTATGCAGAGATACCCTTCTTGTCTACATTTTAAACATAAGGGAAACTTAGGCCCAGAAAGGTTAAGCAATTTGCTAAAGGTCACTCAGCTAGTAAATGGATTTGAACCCAGGCAACGTGGCTCAGAGTGCAGGCTTTTCACAGTGACATTTTTACTCAATAAACCTGTGCATTGCTTTAGTTTTCAGAACTCTTTGCGTATGTGTTTTTTTCAATTAAACAACATGTGTTCTTACTAAAAAAAGAAAAAATCTGTAACTCCTGCTCTGCCATCCTGAGAGTTCGGTTATTATCATCTATATTTTTAAAAATGAAGAAGCTGAGATTCAAAGATACTCAATCACTGGACCAAGGTCCAGAAGCTCCCATGAAAAAAGGAGCTCCCAATTCCACATGTAATCTGATTTCCAAGCCCGTGCTCTTTTCACTCTTTTCCTGAGGCCTCCCTCTATATTTTCTATCCTTCCTATAAGTCTAATGGGAGACGAGTCACTATTTTTAATGCTGAACGTCTTGCTTGGCTGCCCTATTCAATAAAAAAAAAAAAACAAAAACAAAAACTAGTGCCATCGATATCAACCTTTAATTTTACCTATGAAGAATTTTGCTGATCCTTCTCCCATTACGGAAACTAGATTTCCTGATAACCAATGCTCACTGAGTCAGCTCCACAAACAGGGCTCCATTGCCTGCTGTGTGCCAAGCACTGTATAAAGTGCTCAGGAAGCACAATGCACTGGACGTAGCCCTGCCCGTGAGGTGTGTTCACAGTTCTCCAGGAAAAAAAAAAAACACACGTTCTCATACATGGAGATAAGAGTTGGGAGAAAAAGCCAGAACCTTAATGCAGAAGTATTTCTTCTACATGTGGAGTTATAACTAGAGGGTTGTTGTTGTTACCTACCATGGAATCAGCTCCTGATTTATGGTGACACCATGCACAATGAAACAAAATGCTGTCTGGTCCTGCTCTATCTGCATGATCGGTTGCAGATAGGACAGTTGTGGCTCATAGGTTTTCACTGGGTAATTTTTAGAAGTAGATCGCCAGGCCTTTCTTCCTAGTCTGTCTTAGTCTGGAAGCTCTACTGAGACCTGTGCAGCATCATAGCAACGAGCAAGCCTCCACTGCGGGATAAGTGGTGGCTATGCATGACATGCACTGGCTGGGAATCGAACTCAGGTCTCCCACATGGAAGGCAAGGTTCGAGGTTCTATCAATGAACCATCCGTGCCCCGGACCCCACAAGAAAAGCAGAGGGGACTGTGCTAATGGTGCCTAGCTGCCCAGAAGGATGAATGAAGGGTCCTGAGTTCACTCTGACAAGGGCACTAGGAAATATGTACATGCTATCCTTTGCAATGATCGCTGCCTCCCATCAGCTTTGCTCCACTCTTGGAAGAAGGCTAAAGAAGAAAGCACAGACCATCCTGCTTCCAGTGTGACATCATCCTCACTTCATTATCATGTGTTATTTCCTACACCAGTTCTCCACAACATTTCCCCTCCTAATTTCCTATTATGAATTGTCTAATTGCACAATGTCTATTATAATTGTATGTTTTCTCAAAGCCTTTGTGGGAGTTGAGGAATAAATAATAAGTTTCTTGATTAGTATTGCTATCTTAGGCATCTTCTAGAATCACCAGACTCACCTTACCTGCTTTATACCTTATATACTTCAAAAAGGCTTAAAGGGGCTTATATTTAATTACCCTGAATCAGTGAACCTGCAGGAATAAACAGAAGCAGAAAATAAACATGAGGGAGGGGAGGAGGTGTAGTAATACCTCAAACCAGAGCCAGCCCCGCCACAATAATGGAGCATTTCATTTAGCACTAAGCTTTCTGCACATCCCTAGAATGATCATTTATAATGCCGTCACTTCAGTCAACTTTAGCCCAGTTATGGGCTCTTTGCCTAATATTTGAAAAACAAGAATGCTTCTGTATTTTTCCAACGGTCGCTCACTACATTTCCTTTGGTTCCCTGGATGGGGTGATATGGCCGCTGGGTAAAAGTCCCCGGTGAGACGACTCTGCAGATCTGAATGGCTCCACACCACGCTCATGCCTCTTCAGGTCAGCATCCGTGGTGTGTCCATACACAACAGCCCCGTGTTCTGGTCCAGGGTCTTGGAAAGAACTATTTTTAGCAATGTGGCCTCGTGGTACATAGAGCAGAGTGACTATATCCACGTCACCTGATTTTCCTTTCACTCGGACAAACTTTAAAGGGGTCATCAAATCCTCAAATCAGACAAATTTCCACTTTGCCTGTAAAATCTCAAGAAGAGATATTTCTAAGAAAGCCCTTTGGGATCCTGGAAGGAAAGGCATTGGAGGTATGTTATTGAAATGGATGATCTCCACCTGTCCCGCCCCGCCACTGCCTGCCAAAGGAGGAGGGGACAGACATAGTCTGCAGGCACAGCAGAGGTGGACTGAGCTGGGCGCGGGAACAGCCAAGCCGACAGCTGTGCTTTTCTGCACCAAGCGCCCTGGGAAAAGCAACACTTGGGCAGTCCTGCTGCCATCTGTGGAGTTTCTACAGCAGACAGGTTATTTATAGAAACTTGTTTGTGCAAAGCCAATATTTACCTGTCAGGGCTGTCAAAATTTACAATTCATCTGTGCCATTAGCCTGCTGCTTCCCCGTCGATAATGGAAATTTCCATCACTAGGAAGGGAGGGCAGAGGTAGCCGTGAGGACTACACTTCCCTCCCAGTAGATGGAGAATGAGTGGTATTAATGGTTATGGGGAAAGTGCATCTGTCATCCAAGTGGCCACTGGACCCTCCTGCAATGCTGTGAAGATAAAGCGTTGTCAGGCAGGGAAAGTAGAATTCTCCCAGTTGCTTCCTTGTTGTAGCTCCAAAGCCATCCCTGGCTAAAATAGGAATAGCATTTTCTGCAACAACCTGTGTGTGTGTTTTGCTCCATGCCTTCCAAAGGAAGACTGGCATTCACAGTGAGGATGGGCGTTGCGTGGCTCTCTGTAAAAATACACGAACCTTCTGAAGCCATCCATTTTTTACCATATCTTCTACCTCTCTGATTACCTTCTTCAGTGCCTTTTGAGGGTTCATCTTCTGCATGCTTCTTAAATGCAGGTGCCAAGCCCTGGGCTCTCTTTACCTTCTCAGTCTACACCTTCTCCTTGGGTGATCTCATCAAATGGTTTACAATTGTATCTCTATGCTTCTGACTCCAATTTCGTATCTCCAGCCCATCTCACTCACCTTTCCTCTCTAGACTCTCTAGCTTTGCATGAGACATTATCTCCATCTGGATGTACTCAAGTCATTTCACAACCAGTTCACAAACTGAACTCATCCTCTCTCCTCCCAGTCCTGGTCTACTCTTACTCCTATTTTTTTTTTTTTTATCTCAGTTGGAGGTATCAATATTCACCAAGAAACTCAATTATTTTTTGTTCTCCAACTCACTCTCGATTACACTCGATCACCCACATTTGTTGATCTCACATCTGAAATAGCTATTGACTCCTGTCTTAGTTATCTAGTGCTGCTATAACAGAAATACCACAAGTCGATGGCTTTAACAAAGAGAAATGTATTCTCTCATTGTCTGAGAAGCTAGAAGCCCAAATTCAGGGTGCCAGGGGAAGGGTTTCTCTCCCTGTCAGTTCTGGGGGAAGGTCCCTGTCATCAATCTTCCTGGATCCAGAAGCTTCTCAGTGCAGGCACCCTGGGTCCAAAGGAGGTACTATTCTCCTGGCTCTTGTTTCTTGGTGGTATGACGTTACCAAGTCTCTCTGCTTGCTTCTCTCTTTTATGTCTCAAAAGAGATTGACTTAAAACACAACCTAATCTTGTAGATTGAATCCTGCTTCATTAAGAGAAATGCTGCTAATCCCACCTCATTAACATCATAAAGTTAGGATTTACAACACATAGAAAAATCACATCAGATGACAAAATCGTGGACAATCACACAATACTGGAAATCATGGCCTAGCCAAATTGACACACATTTTTAAGGGACACATTTTCCATTTTTTATGTTGATTTTGACTCAGACCCTTTTCATCACCTGCTTGGAATAGGCAACAGCCTCCTAAACTCGTTTCTTCTCCAGTAACCTTGGACTTCCCAGGCCAAAGAGTCCTTTTTCTAAATATCACAAATCTCAGCTTAAAATGTTTCTATCACTTTCAGTAACCTCAGGACAAAGCCTGACTCCATCGCGGTTCTCACAAGGCCCTCCCCAGCTGACCTGGCTCACATGTGCATTGCGTTTCTTACCCCTCATCTACTCACAGTCTGGCCGGTGACTTGGCAGCTTCCTCCTCTACTCTGGCCTCCACACATTTCCTTTGCTTGAAATGTCCCACAAGGCTACAACCCACCCCACTCTGCCTCTTCTGGGCAACTCCCTGTTATCCTTCAGGATGTAGCTCCAGTCTATTAATTAAAAAATAAGAAACAATTCACCAAGGTAATGCTCAGATGACAGAAGATAAGCAAACATGTACCTGTAGTAAACACAGTCAAGTGGGGTGCCATGCACTCTTGGGTTTATTATCCCCAACTTCTATGACAGTTCCTAGCATGCAGGAGTTGCTCAATAAACGCTGTGTGACTAGATAAGTGAAAAGCATAACTAGTATCAGTAAGATCTTGCTTGTACATGAAATACTTTTCTTATAGCAGTTTATAAGCCCTGTAGAAAACAATCACCCTTTGATCATTTGATGAGAAAGCCACGGAAGAATCTGCCCGTGGTAGGGTAGGTGAGGGATACTAAAGCAACATGCAGGATCCACATTCACATAATTGTGCACAGAAACAGCTTGCCTAGAACTCAGTCAATCCTTCAGCTAAACTCTGGAGAAAGAGAGGACGAAGCATTTGGTTAGTACGTTAGCCATGTACCAGGTACTCTGCATACATTACTATTATTTTATCCTTACAAAGGTTTTGCGAAGTAAATAATTTTATCTCCCTTTCACAGGTTAGGAAAACAAGGCTCAGAAAAATTAAACTGTATAAATTCACATCCCTCCTAATACCAATAACTTCCTTTATACCACAACAATCCCTACCATGTATTGAGCGCTGACTATGTACCACGTGCCTTTTGAATCATTTTACATACCTTATCTCATTTCTCAATATAATCCTATGGTTACTGCCTTCCTATAAATGAGGAAATTGAGAATCAGAATGACTTTCCCAATATCACCGAGATGGCGTAAGGGCTGGGACTCAAACCCAGCTTGTGGCAACCAAAAAGTTTCCAGACATTGCCAAATTTCCCCCCTGGGGGCAAGTCCACTCCCCTTCCCCCACTCAATTTAAGCATCACTGATATAGCTTCATGCCAATCACAGAGATAACATAAACATCTTTCCAAAGCAAATCTCAAAGCCCCATGGCTAAGCTGGTTCTGCTCCAACCACCTCTCAGACGTAGGTCGTGGCTTTTTGGGTCAGAGTTCCCAATCCCTCTGTTCTCCCCATACTCCTTCCCATCTGTTTTTCAGGGTTTAAATATAGAAGTTTCAGCCACTTGTAGATGCCAAATGGACATGGTAAATGAGGGACCGAGTACTATGCAGGTCACACAATCAATAAGGTGCCATGGACAATGAGATGATTGACTCTCGGCTGCCTGGACTGACTGACTTGTTCATTATTCACGAGTGTGAGGGATGGAGGTGACATATCCTTCAGCCTTGTGAGCAAGACTCAGGCATTGAGCAGCCCACAAGCATCTTTTTATGTAACCAGCCCACCTTCTCTGCAGGAGATGCAAAGAGTTTAAAAATCTGTTTTCCTTCCTAGTCCTTCCTGTGGTTCACTTTTCACAGTAGGGTGACTGGCAAAGGGTCGCTCACCACTGAGCCCAGAGTTCTCCAATTTCCTTCTTTGCTCCTGGCCACTCTTCTCTTCTGCTTCTGTCTTGCTCAACCCTCTCTGGATTCTAGGGCTGTCTGTGCTGCATGGCTCCTGGCAATTTATCTCCCTTCTCTACTTCTTTTCTACATCCTAACAAGTATAGACCTCTAAGTAAGGCTGGGAACTAACAATCCTTTTCCGACAAGAACACGGCTCTGCTCTACATACAAATATAGAGCCATTTAGGTATTCCTCAAACCTACTGCACAGGAGACACTGTGTTCCAGGCACAGAGCCCTTGTGGGGCTTGGTCCAGTGGCTCCTATCTCAGCATACTGGGTTGGACTGAGGATGCAGCTCATGAATCAAAGTTCAGATGGGCTGCATGAAGCTGTTTACTGTGGAACTCCTGCCCAAACAAGTTAGAGAGACAACAGATGAAGCTCAAGAGGGCTTACCCACCCCATCCTCTCTCCAGAGCATTAAATGATACCTCTGTTCACATGGAGTTCCTGGGTGGTGCAAACAGTTAAGGGCTCAGCTACTAGTTGAAAGGCTGGTGTTTCCTACTCACCCGGGGTGTCTCAGAAGAAAGGCCTGGTGATCTACTTCTGAAAAAGCATAGCCATTGAAAACCCTATGGAATGCAGTTCTACTCTGAAACACACAGGGCTGCCATGAATTGGAATCGACTCCACGGCAACCGCATTTTTTGTTGTTGTTGTTGTTGTTCCCATCCACCTAGCTAGCTACTCAGGCCAGAAATCAGGGAGTCAATCATCACTGGATAGAGAAGGGGCTGGCTGGAACCTAGGGAGGACAGCCTGGGCACCACGAGGATGTCCCGAGCCGTGGGGTAGGAGGCAGTGACTGGTGAACAGTTTGTCATACCAGCTTAAAGACGGTAGGCCTAAACCCACGTCATAGAAACTCGACCTTAATCTCTGTTAACCCCATCTCCGTTCCTGGGGTTAGCCATTTGGCCCAGCATAAAACACAGATCCCGAGAAGAAGCTCCCAGAGGATACAGGCAGGTACGTAAAGACATCAGTCAAAGGGGCCATCAGAGGCTCTTTAATTAAATGTTCTGCTTGGTAACCTCTTAGTGATCTTTCCTTGTACCCAGGGGGCTAGACACAGCACCTGGCCACGGGAGGTATGAAAGAGATAGATGGAGCCAGCGACTAAGCCATGGTGGCATTTTAATGAATACTGTAGAGAGCGAGAAGGGTGGGGAGGTGAGTGCTGTGAAGGATGACACTAATGAATCTCATCCAGCTGTGCAGATTTATGTGATTAATACCCAGTGCAGAACAGGCGTTTGATTAATCAGACAGCATCACTCCAACCTTTTGAGGTGCCCAGGTAAAAGGGGCTCTTGTAAAGGGACAGGGAACCTTTCTGGCAATGTTCAAAGAAAAAGAAACTACTCTCAACTGTTATGAAAATGAATGAAGGGGAAGTGGGAACTGTAATGGTGCTTTTTGAAGAAGAAATAATTCAACACATTATTTTCCATCACAGAGAGTCTCAGGAGAGGTCCACTTACATAAGAGAAATTCTACTGGTGTGTGAATAGGTGGGGAGGAAAAAAAAAAAAAAAAAAGCATGCAGAGCATAGAATTGGAGCAGTTTCTGCTCTTAAGAGCAGATAGATCTCTTTGTTACCCCCAAAGCATTTCCTAGGGCACCTACAGAAAAGTAGAAGACCTCCAATGACATTCCAGTATAAAGAGGTCAGTGTGCCAAATGGTGGAAGATACGCCTCTCTTGCCATAAAGATGGACATCACACAAAAGCCTCAAATGAGCTATGCAACTATCTTTAGGTCTGCAGCCAATATCTAAAAGCTCCTGCTATTACGGTCTGTTAGACATACTTGTTTATTACAGATGTATGTTAAGTTCAATGTAATTAAATGAGAAAGAACAGATAAGCAATACAGGCAGTGCCTGGATTACAAAGATGCATTCGTAAGTCTATCCTTAGGTCAAATTTGTAGTTAAGTTGGAATAGGTACATATGGTTCTTATTTAGTGTTGGTTAGTCAAATGTTTGTCTTAGTATATATTATATATCTTACTTTTTTATACATATAAAACACATAAGAAACACTTCCAAACCACACGTTTTCACGAGCATCACAAAGCAGTATATGCTTTTGTTATTATGACCCATTGTATTTAACTCAAATTTTTAATGTAATAGGCTTTATGGCAGTCTCTTAAGTACCAGTTGTTCTTAAGTTGGACATTCATAACCTGGGAACTGCATGTGTTTTAAAAATGATCTATAATCCTACTATCTACAGGAAACCACTGTTAAAAATTTGCTGGATGTTTTTCCAGAAGTTTCTTAAGCATGGTTTCAGTATAATGTTGTACATATTGTTTTTAAACCTTTTTTTTTTTTTTTGGTAACAGCATAAACACTTTTATTTCTGTATCAGTAACTGTGCTTATACTTCATCATCTTTCAGGACAAAATAGTGTTCTATTTATTTAACTATGTATTCCTCTATTGTTGATTACATAGGTTATTTCCAATTTTGTTGTTGATAGGTGCCATGGAGTTGGTTCCAACTTGTAGTGACACTATGCCCGATCCTGCACCATCCTCACAATTGTTGCTATGTTCGAGGCCATTCTTGTAGACACTGTGTCAATCCATCTCATTGAGGGTCTTCCTCTTTTTCCCTCATCCTCTGCTTTACTGAGAATGATGCCCTTCTCCAGGGACTTGTCCCTCCTGATAACACACCCAAAGTACAGGAAATGAAGTCTCACTATCCTCATTTCTAGGGAGCATTCTGGCTGTACTTCTTCCAAGACAGATTTGTTTGTTCTTCTGGCAGTCCATGGGATAGTCAACATTCTTTGCCAACATCATAATTCAAAGGCATCACTTCTTCTTCGGTCTTCCTTATTCATTGTCCAGCTTTCACGTTCGTATAAAGTGATGAAAAACACCATGGCTTGGGTCAGGTGTACCTTAGTCCTTAAAGTGACATCTTTGCTTTTTAACACTTGACAGAGGTCTTCTGCAGCAGATTTGCCCAATACAATACGTCCTTTGATTTACTGACTGCTGTATCCATGGGTGTTGATTGTGGATCCAAGTAAAATGAAATTCTTGACTTCATTATTTTCTCCATTTATCATCATGCTGCTTATCGGTCTAGTTGTGAGGATTTTTGTTTTCTTATGTTGAGGTGTAATCCATACTGAATGCTACAGTCTTTGATCTTAGCAGCAAATGCTTCAAGTCCTCTTGGTTTTCAGCAAGCAAGGTTGTGTCATCTGCGTATCTCTGGTTAATAAGTCTTCCACTAACCCTGATGCCGCCTTATAGTTCCAGCTTCTCAGATTATTTGCCCAGCATACAAATTGAACAGGTATGGTGAAAGGATGCAATCCTGATGCACACCTTCCCTTATTTTAAACCACACAGTGTCCCCCTGTTCTGCTGGAACAGCTGCCTCTTGGTCTATGTACAGGTTCCACATGAGCACAATTTTACCCTTTATAAAATGAACCCATTGAAAGTCTGGCATCTCGTAGGTGCTTAAGAAGTATACACTTTGAATGCTGTGAGCAGGGTAATTGAGTCTTTAATCCTCTGCCCCTAATATAATCACAGGACTTCAAAAAGGCAAGTGCTCTCTTTATTTGTTGCAAGGTAAGGCGGCAAGCCTCAGCTGTGGTGCCTGCAGGCTACTAAAGAGAATCCCTCATAAGCAAACAAGGGGTAGCTGAGGTTTTTCTCAGAAGGTAAGAACCCAAGGTTTTATTAATAAGCTAGGTTCTGTCTGGCCTTATTTTACCAGATGCGTATGTCTTTGAAGATCTTTTGAGATGATGTATTAATTTCCTAGGGCTTCAATAAAAAAATACCACAAACTGGGTGACTTAACAGAAATTGATTCTCTCATTCAGGAGGCTAGAAGTGTGATATCAAGGTGTCAGCAGAGTTGGTTCCTTTTGGAGGCTCTGAAGAAGAATCTATTCCATGCCTCTCTCCTAGTTTTTGGGGTTACTTAGCATTCCTCGGCTTGTAGCTGCACCACTCCAATCTCTGCCTCTGTCATCAAAAGGATGTCCTCTGCCTTCCCTTATAAAGACATCAGTCACTGGATTTAGTGCCCACCCTAATCCTGTATGACTTCATTTTAACTTGATTACATCTCCAATGATCCTATTTGCAAATAAGTTCATATTCATAGGCCTTAGGGGTGAGAACCTGAACATATCTTTTTGGGAGACACAACTCAACCCATTACAGGTGGTTTCTCTAAAAATGGTCTCCTTGGACCATTCTCTTCAGAGTCACAAGTGGTGTTTGTTAAAAATGCTGATTCCTAAATTCTATCGGTCCCACTGAATCAGATATTTGGGAGGTGGTTCTCAAGATGTGAGATGTTAACAAGTTCCTCCCATAACCTATGACCCTGAGGTATAACAAAGCAAAGTTCACAGATTAGTATGAACATCACTTCTCATTTCTATAGTGTTTTATGGCACACAAAGGGGATCTGAGTCCATCACACGTGATATCTTGTCAGTCTGAGATTAGGGATAAAAGATGAGGGAACTCATTACCACCCTCTCTGCCCCCACTAACTTAGAGGAAAAATTAGGCTCCAAGATTTCAAGTGACTTTAGTCTAAGATCATACAGCTTTTAACTGGTCACACTAGGAAATAAACTGTCCTCTCTTAACTCAAACCCTCTCCTTCTTCTTCTCCACTACGTTCTTCCTCTTAATTCTCACCATCACATCCCCGATCTCATTCACCAGAAAGACAGATAATCCATTCTCAAGAATAATTTCAAAACTTAATGCACTTGGAACACAACACACTGAGTGGGTGTAAGGACTTTCTTTGTGAAAACATTCTCTAGATGAATTATTTAGATTCATCACAGAAAAACAGACCAATTCTGTATTTTTTCAGTACAATAATCTGATTTCTGAATGTCTCTGAGTATATAAGAAACAAAGAAAAACTATGTGTTCTCTATAATGTCTACATTTTTTTTATTTTCCCTAAATCTGCCAAAGGTAGAGGGCCAGGATTCTAACCACTAATTATACTGCTTTTGAAGTAGGGCCTCGATGTTCCCTGGATGGTACAAATAGTTAATGTGCTTGGCTGCTGACCAAAAGGTTGGAGGTTGAAGTCTACCCAGAAGTGCCTGGGAAGAAAAGCCTGGAGATTTAATTCAGAAAGATCAGCCATTGAAAACTCTATAGAGCACAGTTCTACTCTGACACACATGAGTTGCCAAGAATCAGAATCCACTTGAAGACAATGGGTTTTTTATACATGTAAGGGCCCAACTCGCCAAGGGGACTTCTTTCTGCCCCTTGCTGCCTCTCCAGGGTCCCAAAGGCTACACTATTCACTCCTCCACTCCTTGACTCAGGCTGTTGCTTTCTCTTTGAATTCCCTTTGATGGAACCCAACCCATTCCTATCCAAAATACATAATTAATTCTTAATCTTCTTTCAAGGTCCAGTTCAGATATCTCCTGCTCTTCATAGTTTCCAAGTTCCCCTCCATCCCAGCCTCCCCCATTTCCTCCCTAAAAGGACATACTGTTCCAACATCCTTCTATTAAACCTCTAACATCAACTCAGTGGGGCTGTTGGTTTACACATTTATCTCCCCTGCCATACTTTTCAGTGCTTGAGACAAGGTCCTCTTTTTCATTTTTATATCTCTATCTCTTAACACAGTGCCTGATGCATAATAGGTGCCAAATTCAAATTTATTTAGCTCAGTATCTGTTCACTTTCTAAAAACCTTTTATTGTCTAGGGTGTTCTTAAGGCCATAAACATTTCTCTTTAGGGACAGGTCTGGACAAAAATCTATAATTCCTTTAAAACTTCTAAATTTGCCTTCTTCTCTTTTTTAAAAGAAAATAAGTCTGAAACTTTCAAAACAAGGCCTTGTTCTCTTTGCTATCTAAGAAGCAATTTTACACCCAAATGCCATCAGATCAATCAATGGGTTACACATTTGTAAAGGACAACTCTGAAACCAGCTAGATTGCACATTGGAGAAAGGTCAGTTTATTCAACAAGTTTCATTTTAAGCTAAAAAATGCACCCAGGCATTCAAGAAAACTAATTAGACTTTAAGACTGTTGAGTGAGGCCATCTTGCAATGGGCTATAGTGACAAATCCTTTTAGCAGTTGTTGGAAAGACTATCATCAAAAACATGTTTTTCCTACATAAAAATGAGCAGTTGGGCAATTTTTCAATGACTACTTTGAAACGGGAAAAGCATGAAACTGGAATGTATAATAGGTAAATAATGAGCAGTCTATAGGTTTGATTATAATGTAGGAAAGAATGGCAAGAAATCATTAGCTAAAGAAAGTACCTGTTGCCCTCACCCGTTAACTACTTCTCTGGTAGTCTGAGTTTCCAAAGTCCAAAATGTTTTGTGGCAAGAAAGAAAAATATCATTTCCAAGTTATGTTCCGTGGTAATGTTGTTGATTTCCCACCAACTGTGATCTCCCCAAGAGATAGCCAAAGCTATTTAAGTGCTGTCAGCCTTGTTTCTGTGGGAAGGATGGCACCAGCTCTTTTCCAATGTAAATTTGAAGTACTCTCCGTGAAAACAGTATTTGTGGAAGCATTCAACCAACCTAGTAATTCTGAAATACATTTGGGCAAAGACCCCAATCACTGGATGGTGCTTTTCAAATCTAGAGAAGGTAAAGGACAATTGAAGGAGTCTGGTCCCTGGAAACCTTGAGAATGCCCTTGACAGGACTGAAGCAACACCCACAGAGTGTTGTCGCCCTGCCAGGTCTCCTCTCTCAGGCCTCCATGGTGTCCTCAGGGTGCCACAGGCTCCTGGTGCAATTTCTCCTCTCCTTCCTCCAATCTTTCCACCTCATCATGAGAACCACCAAAGAGATCAGCCCCAACAGGCAGTTACATTTACTATGGAGTACCCCACTCTCCCTTAGATTACACCAGAATCAACCCCCTGATATGTCTCATTCTTGTGATCTCTGTCAGGAGCAGAACCCCAAGACTCCAGCTCATCCCACGTCACCTAGATTCTCATAGATCAGCATCCCACAAGCCTCCACATATTCTGTAATCTGATTTAAGCTCTTGTTCCTCCCCATTCCAAACCCTCCCGGTGTCCTCTGGCACTCAGTTTGTCATCAGTAAATTCCCTGTATCTTCTCCAAGTATTCACTTCTCTTTCTTGCCTTCACTGAAACCTGACTGATTCTCTAGGATAGTGCTTCTCTTGCTACTGTCTGAAGTTTTTCCTCCTATACTCTTGATACTACTGATCTTAAGAGCTCAGATCAGTGTTCTTACTGATCCTCTTTGCTGTTTTCAAACCACTGTCTTCCCTACTCCTTAATCCCCCTGCCTGGTTCCTTTGAGGCATCTGCCATGAGACAATACTACCCACTACTCCTTATGTGAATTACTCTCTTCCTGGTTATGCCAAGTCTTCATTAAAGATTTTCATACCCTTATTTCTCTTCACCGCCATTCTATCATAGTTGTTAATAATTTCAATATAATCCCAGGTAATTCACCCAATGTTTAGCTTCTCAGTTCTGCGACCTCAATACAATGATGTTGACCTTTGCACATCCTTAAATCATCCATTGCTGTGATCGTATCCTAACCCTAGTCATTGCCCATCTAGAACCAGCTCTACAACCTCAAGTTTGTAACCATCTTGTGTCTTTCCAACTTTTTTTTTTTTTAGTATACTTATTTCAGTAATTCTTTGATCCTACCATGACCTTTGGCAATGCTGCTGTTTCCTTGTCCATCACCCCTTCATGTCTTCGCTTTCCTCTTAATCTAATCTAAGATTTTGTCATAATGACTCCCTCACATTCACTCTCAAGTCCCCAGCACCTCTTCCTTCTGATCATATTTGCAAAACACCAACTTTGGTTAAATCCTATTCCCTATCTTCACTGAGACTGCACCTGAACAGCCGAATGTCGCCTCCTCAGTGAGAATGTTCATGAACACTCTAACTAAAAAAGCAACCCTGTCCTTTTTAGCCCCTAAACTTTAATTTTTTTGGCATGACATTGTTACTACCTGACACAATATTATCTATCCATTTATCTGTATACAGAATTAATTATATAAATTTTAAGAAATGAGCATTCAACAAACCAAAAATGGTATCTTAAAAAGGTAGTTTGGAGATTCCTTGAACTGTATAAGGTTTTGATGAAGATCAGTGCTACTTAAAGTATGGTTATAGATTAGTGCTGGTTCATGAACTGTTTGAGAGCAGTCCCCAGCATGGCAAAAAGCTTGTATCAGGATGCAAATCAACACACTGCTTCCTTCATTGAGAATGTCTTACCATGAAAAACACGTGAACTAAAGAGTGTGTTTAAAGGCACAGTTGATTTACATTCTGGTGCAAGCTCCTTATCTTCTTGCAGACCAGTTACAAAGGTCCACTCTCCAGCATTCTGAGTAACATTAATGTCGATCACTTAGTCCTGTGTTTCTTACAATTCCTAATCTCTCAACATGACTAGAGACAATTAAATGTACTGTGAGGAAGTTGTGCTTTCCTGTCACTACCACATGCATACACATATGACATGCACATTATTGAAAACTTTGGAATGTATGTGTTGATGTTGTACATTAAGGGTGATGAGAGAGAAGTGAAAAAAACAAGATGGATTTTCTGTTACAAATCATGCTGTAATGTACATAGCATGGTAATAATTTGATAAATCAGGTAGATTAGGGAAAAAAAGGTAATATACCTCCTTCAGGTCAAAGATCAAATTTCTCCTATATGCTAGATTAAAGTTGTCAAGAATTTCATTTTACTTGGATCCACAATGAACGCCCATGGGAGCAGTGGTGAAAAAATCAGACCCATGCATTGCACTGGGCAAATCTGCTGCAAAAGGCCTCTTCAAAGTTTTAAAAAGCTAAGATGTCACTTTAAGCACTAAGATACACCTCACCCAAGCCATGGTATTTTCAATCCCCTCATATGCATGTGAAAGCTGGACAATGAATAAGGAAGACTGAAGAAGAATTGACACCTTTGAATTATAGCGTTGGCAAAGAATATCAAATATACCACGGACTGCCAGAAGAATAAACAAATCTGTCTTGGAAGAAGTACAGCCAGAATGCTTCTTAGAAATGATGATGGTGAGACTTTGTCTCACATACTTTGGACATGTTATCAGGGGGACCAGTCCCTGGAGAAGAGCATCACGCTTGATAAAGTGAAGGTCAGCAAAAAAGAGGAAAACCCTCAATGAGATGGGCTGACACAGTGGCTGCAAAAATGGGCTCATGTGTAACAATGATTGTGAGGATGGCACAGGACTGGGCAGTGTTTCATTCTGTTGTACGCAGGGTCACTATGAGTCAGAACCAATTCAATGGCATCTAACAACAACAGCTAGACAAAATATTAATTCTTTGTCATGCATGCATTCACTGAGGAAGTATTTACCCTGTGCCCAGCTGAGGCTAGGCACCGAGGGTCCAGTGTGAACAAGACAAAGGTTCTGCCTTCCTGGAAAGTACATTCTGGTAGGGGAGACAAAAAAACAAGCAGCCAAAATTGTTTTAAAATCTCAATTATGTATCTTTCAGGAGTGATATTTATGCTTTCAGTGACCATACTGGGTGTTCACATCAAATAGCATGAAAATTAGGGGGGTTTAGTTTTAGTCTTACCAATACTCTATCCTATAGGGTTGCTATGAGTCGGAATCAACTTGACGGCCATGGGTGGGTTTAGTCTTATCAAACTACTTCAGGATTAGTGAGAGATGCGATAAAACAAAATGCTATTATTGCAATATCCTCTTCAGAATCACAAGTGTACTTTTTCTAAAAACAAAAAAAAAAAATTTTTTTTTTTTTTAAAAACAAATATACCATTAATCCTAAGGAAACATACAACTGTTCAAAAATCTTTTTCTTTTATTTCTTTAACAGTTTGCTAATATTTAGAAATACCTTCTTCTATAAGACAAAGAATTGAATGGTTTTCAAGTATTTTTCTAAAGAAGCTAAAATTTAGATGTCTGAATTGAAAAAGTTTGAGAGCTCTTTCATAAGATTTAAGGACACTTCCCCTCACCCCTCTAACCCACAGAACAATACTTGCTACTCTGACCTTTGACACAGGCAGGTAGAACTCTCCCACGGCCAGTCTCTAACTTCATCTACCTGCTTGGCCTTAGCCGAAAAGAAAAAATCCTGACGCGGAAGGAACTGCTTTCATACCTCAAAAATTGTGTCACTTAATTAAATTAGGCATCCTAAATGGAAATGATCTTCTAATCCAGACTTGCAAACATGCTGCTCTTTGGCGGAATTCTTTGAAATTTTTCCTAAGATAACCACAACGTACTGGGTAACATTAAGCCGTGGCTGAGGGGAGTTTCCAGCTGGAGCTGGTCTCCTTTGAAGAGCAGGTTCCGGGCAAACCAGTTTCCTAAGTGCCCATCTTGGGAACAGACAAGGCCTGGCTGCTTGCTCTAGAATTCCTCACCGGCTTTTTAAAAAATACAGATTCTCAGGCCTCGACCCTAGTGACCTGATTCAGAAATGGAGGTCTGTGTCCCAAACCGAGAAGTTTGAATTTTATCTAAAAAGCCGTGGGGATCCATGGAAAACACTGAAGCAGAAGTACTGTATCATCATATTTGTTGTCATTGTCAAGTGCCGTGGACTTGATTCTAACTCACAGCCATCCTTTGTATAACAGAATGAAACACTGCCTGGTCCTGTGTCATCCTCACAATTGTTGTTATGCTTGGCCCATCACTGCAGCCACTGTGTCAATCCATCTCATTGAGGGTCCTCCTCTCTTTCACTGACCCTCTACTTTACCAAGTATGATGTCCTTTTCCAGGGACTGATCCCTCCTGATAACATGTCCAAAGCATGTGAGAAGTCTCATCATTCTTGCTTTTAAGGAGCATTCTGGTTGTACTTCTTCCAAGACAGATTTGTCCATTTTTTTGGCAGTCTGTGCGTATACTTAATATTCTTTGCCAACACCATTATTCAAAGGTGTCAATTCTTCTTCAGTCTTCCTTATTCATTGTCCAGCTTTCGCATGGGTATGGGGTGACTGAAAACACCATGGCTTGGTGAGGCGTACCTTAGTCCTTGAAGTGACATCTTTGCTTTTTAACACTTTAAAGGTGTCTTTTACAGCAACATTAAAATAAAACAAAGAAGATTGATTAGAAGGAGAGTCAAGCCTAAGATAAGAAAAGCATTTAGGAAATTCTGTAGTGATCCAGAGATTTAAGTGATTAAAAAAAAAAAAAAAAAAGTGATAAGGGCCTGATAAACCAAGTGAGGAAGAGGGAAGCATACAGATTCAGGATACTTTTAGGAGGCAGAGCTTAAAGAATGTGATGACTAACTGATTGAATGAACAGAGGGGCTGAAAACGCCTTCCATGCTCTGGCTTGGGTTATTAAATTTAAGAGAATATATGGGGGAAACCCTGGTGGCATACTGGTTAAGTGCTACGGCTGCTAACCAAAGGGTCGGCAGTTCGAATCCACCAGGCGCTCCTTGGAAGCTCTATGGGGCAGTTCTACTCTGTTCTCTAGGGTCGCCATGAGTCGGAATTGACTTGACGGCAGTGGGTTTGGTTTTGGTATTAGGTGCTTAGTAGTCCCCCCCCCCATAAAAAGGATAGCTTAGGAATCCCTGAGTGGTGCAAATCGTTAATGCTCTCGGCTGCCAACTGAAAGGTTGGAGTTCAGAATCTGCCCGGAGGTGCCTTGGAAGAAAGACTGGGCTATCTACTCCTGAAAAATTCACCATTGGAAACCCTATGGAGCACAGTTCTACGTGAGGGTCCCTTGAGTTGGAATTGACTCACCAGCAACTGGAGCACTGTCTGCAGTTAGAGTCAATGAGCAAAGTCTTCAATAAAAGATTTGGGTATGTATCTGCCTTATTAAGAAATAGGATAGTTTGTTACCAAAAATCACTGATCTCTCACTTCTGGAAACATATTTTCAGAAAATTGGAAGAGTGAGAAAAGATGTATTTTAAAGGCTAATCATCCCAGGATTATTTATAATAGTGAAGAGTTGGGAACAACCTATGCATCAACTCTAGAAGACTGGTTAATACATTAATATGTTCATACACTGGAGGGCCATGCAGCAATCAATAATGAAATCAGTGAATTACATGTTTTGATAGGAAAAGAGGTGAGAAAAGGAGACCACAAAACAATTTAGATGGAGTGATGCCGCAACACACACCACCCACCCACCCACCCACACACACACACACAGAAAAATGTCTGAGAGCTCAGAGACCAAAATATCAACAATGTTTTTCTTTGGATGGATGGATTATAAGCTTTTTTTTTTTTTCCCTTTTGTGATGTCTACATTTTCTAAATTTCCCTCATCAACTTGAATTATGTCTATATAAAACATACATATTTAATTGGATAAAAAAATAACTACTGTCTCAGTGTTCATGACTGAATGTCAATTTGTCATGTACACAGCTAATATTCAAAGCATGTATACATCTCTTCAATTAGCAGTGTGGAATATCTGCATCCCTGCCAAAGGGTCCACTTGGAACTGAATAAGGACCAGTTCCTGTTTCCGAGAAAAGTGATATCAGGAAGACAGCCTAAAGAACCCACCCATCTGCACTTCCCCTGGGTGTCACGTGTTAAGTCCTTGATGACGCTAGATTATGTGAAAGCTATAACCTGATTGGATACTTTAACTCTTTCCCCTTACTCATGCTACGTCTGTGATTGACCCAAGAAAGTTACATGAAGATCATCTCTAGATACTTTGAACACTAATCTTACATAGTCTCCTGTCTGGTGTTATAGTTATTTTTGTATGTTGGTTATCTACTCTATTAAACTACAAGCTCCTAGAAGGCAGAATTTATGTCTGATTAAGGTTTATATTCCCTAGAGTGGCAACAGTTTCTATACATTAGACATTCAACATTCATAAAGATAATTACTGATATTTCTGGTATAAGACCCAATGGAACATATCCCACTTAGAATTTAGTACTAGAAGTCTCTTCCCTTAAAAAGTGATATCCTTCCTGGTAACTAATAAGAATTACATAATCCATCATTTTTCTTTTTTTCATGCTGGCTCAGCAAACAGAACTACGTTTTTAATTCTCAACCGCACTATCCATAGTATCCCACCCTTTTAAAATATATTTACTTCATTCTCACTACTTTTATTTGAATGGACCTATGTGCAGGCACCACCACCCATCTGTCAGTTTGTCATACTGTGGTGGCTTGCATGCTGGAAACAATGCCACTGATATTTCAAATATCAGCAGGGTCACCCACGGTGGAAAGGTTTCACTGAAGCTTCCAGAGTAAGACAGATTAGGAAGAACAGCCTGGTGATCTACTTTTGAAAATTAGGCAATGAAAACCCTATGGATCACAATAGAACACTGTCCAATATAATGCTAGAAGTCGAGCCCCGTAAGTTGGAAGACACTCAAAATACACAGTAGCTGCGACAATGGACTTGAGCATACCAACAATCGTGAAGATGGCACAGGACTGGGTAACATCTCATTTTTTGGTCTCCATGGGTCTAACAACAATAATACGTATAAGCATCATATAAATGAGCATCATAAAGCCATTTTGGAAGTAAATGGGATAAAAACATAAAGAGCTTGATTATAGTGTTGTTGTTGTTGTTAGGTGCCATCAAGTCAATTTTCACTCATAGCAATTTCACATGATAGGACAGAAATGCCTCGTAGGGTTTTCTAAGGTGTAATCTTTACGGAAGCAGATTGCCAGGTCTTTCTCTTGCAGAGCCACTGAGTGGGTTTGAACCACCAACCTTCTGGCTAGCAGCCAAGCACTTAACCGTTGTGCCACTGGGGCTCTGTTGATAAGTAGTATGGTAAATTAAAAACTAACTTAAAATAAAATGTAATTCTGTAAAGAGACATACGGAATTTCCGTCACGGCCTACTAAATGCTCCATAAACAGGCTTGCTTACCTGTGACTTCTTTGCCTGCACAACCCTCAGTACACCCACATCTTTGCTGTGCTCCAGCTGCCTGCCCATCTGGCGTTCCTTGAATAGCTCTGCCTCAGGTCTTGCAGGAGCTTTCTTTGTCTGAAACACTGTTCCCCAAGCTCTAATGTGGCTACTCTTTCTGAGCATTCAGTTTTCTTAGAGATGCCTGAGCTGACCATTCTCTCTGGCATCCCTTTCCATGCCCCACCCTTCCTTCTTCATAGCACTATCCACTGCCTGAAACCATCTCCTTCATCACTTGTTTGTTGCCTTAAGTCCCTGAGTATTGCAAATGGTTTTGGCTGCTAACCAAAAAGTTGGCCGTTCAAGCCTACCCAGAAAATAAAATGTGAAAAGCAATGACCAACACAAATGAAATGCCCGCAAAATAACCCTCTATTTAGTTAGCATTAAAAATTGGAATCGGGTTTCTATTAAAAAAAAAAAAAACCGTAATCTCAATCACTGTAAGTTGTAATGCAAAAATGACAGTGGAAAGGTTCAAATGCATCAGAACCTCATTCAAAACATCATTTCCTCTGCACACCCTAGCAGATCATCAGCATTTCTTTGAAGCATTACATTTGCCTGTATGATCTGACCTTAATTGGAACCAGGCATATCTCCCCACATAAGCAGCACTGGGTTATTAAATACCTAGTGCTGGATATAATACTCATATTTTGATGTCTTGATCCCTCCCACTGCCTATGTTACTATTTCATTTTTTCTTTACAGAATGCCTTCAAAGGCCAACTCTGAAGGAAAAATGAATACACTTCATTTATTTTTAAGCTCTGCCAAATCATCTCAGCCAGGTAATAGAAAGGAAAAGAGGAAAATGCTTGGCGTAATAGAGCCATATTTTTCCGCAGCTCCTCCATTAATTCTCAGGACCTCTGGCTGGCTTCCTTTCAGAATGCAGCCCCATTCAAATCTTACAATATCTTGCTGACTTTCAGCCATTCATTACTGCAGAAGTCATGCCATATGGCATCCTGCCAACACGAGTTTTAATGTCACTTTTATCTGACCTAACTGTATACCTTGAAACCGTTGTGAAATGCAAATCAGACCTGAATCTCTGGGTCAGCTTGAAGGTTATTTATATTCGAAATCCTTTTGTGTAGCACTGAATATTAGGAGCATAGGTTCTCAAGGGAGATCCCTAAAATTACAGTTCCCGTATACTGTTTCCCAAATAATGCTGTTTCATGTGACAAGGACACTCTTTCCCAAGGCAGGAGCCGCCATGGAAACCAGTCGTCTATGGCTCCACAACAAGAAAGGTCCTTCTTCTCTCAATCAATGATGCGGACAAACCTGTTCCCTCCAACTCTGCGTGTAATTGATAAATGACTTGGGTAATGTGTTGATATTAATAAGAATAGTCTCCTCTTCCCTGCATATATGATTAACATCAATGAACTAAATTAATGTGCCATTTGACAGTCTTGAACAAAGAAGTGGTGAGAGGGATCATCAAAGACTGCTGAGAAATAATAACTAGAAACCCTGACCATAAAACAAATCCTTCTACAAATGGGACCAAAATAGAAGCACCAGATAGAATTAGGGCCAGTTGTATTTAACAGACCCATTAGCCATCTGGAAAACATGATAAACTGCACGTTGATTAAATCAGAAAGCTGTTCCAAACGGACTGGCTGGCTGCAAACTGTAGAGAGAAAAATCTAAGTTATGAAGGATATTTAAAAATATGAATGGCAAATAATAAAACCATCCAGATATAACTCACTTGTTTATAATTTACACACCCATATATTTGCAGGTAACATTAGGAAATGAAATTAAAGTACCAGTTAGAGTTGTCACAGGTGTTCTTTGTAAGAAATTAACACAAACATCTCCGGCCTTAATTATTTTTGTGAATTAACACTGTTTACAAGGGTTTCTGTCCTATCACATTGTCTCTTCTTTCTGGAACATACAAGGATATATAACCTAGGTCAACAGACCGCAGGCTTGCATGTTTTAATCACTTGGGCTGCTTGCTAAAAAAGAAGAAACAGTCCAGCACATGTGTATGAACAAATACAGCTGTGGCTTTTGGGTAGGCCATTTTTGAAGATATGTTAAACTGCCACTAGGGGGAGTGTTGGCCAAATTTGTGCTTCTGGTAAAGAGAGGGTGCTGATGGCTTCTAGAAGATCAGGTTCATAAAAAGAGAGGAGAGACAAAAGAAGAAAAAAAAGTCGGCATCCCTGGGTGAGTAATACCAAGAGATGTTACTGATGGGGTGTCAGGTATCTGGCAATGAACAGCTGACTTCTCGGGGATTAATGATAAAAGGCACATGATGGAAGCAGAAAGGAACACCAAAGGCCTCAGGTTTTAGAAAGAGAATGTCCCCTAGCTTAATGTCCGTTCGTTCTACCTATCACCCATACCCCTTTTCAAGGAAATGGAGATTATACAAACTAGCCAGTGAACGCTGGGATTTTGTGGTGTCCTCAGTCTTTTTTTAATTTATTAGAGTTAATACATACGTAACAAATTGTTTGCCTTTCCAACATTCTTCACATGTACAGTTCAGTGACATTGGTTGTTTATCATGTTGTTCAATCATTAACATTTCCAATTTTCCCATTATCCTCAGTGTGCCCTAAGCAGTGAGTCCCCCGTTTCCCCTCCCTCCTGTCTACCCTTGGTAACCACTAATAAACTTGGGTCTGCATACACTTGCCTTCCACTTTCATATAAGTGAAATCATACAATATTTGTCCCTTTGTGGCTGACTTTTGTCACTCAGCATAATGCTTTCAAGGTTCATTCATGCTGTAGCATGTCTCAGGACTTCATTTCCCTTCACGACTGAGTAATATTTCATTGTATGTATATACCATATTTTTTTCATCCATTCATCTGTTGATGGAAATTTAGGCTGTTTCCACCTTACTAGTTAAACATAGAATTACCATAGAATCTAGCAAGTCTACTCCTAGGTATATACCCGAAATAATTAAAATCAGCAAGACAAACAGATACTTGTATACCAACGTTCACTGCATCCTCAGCCTTGATATGTTTTGCACAAATGCCTGCAACTACTGTGAGAACCCACTACCTAGGGTTCACTGATGAGGTTCTGTCTATGATATCAGAGTGTGAGGATCATTTCAACAGATTCTCACTTGGAAGGAGCTTGAAAAGATGTCTTCTATAGCAAAGAATGAAAGGCCTAAAAATATTGGGTTTCACCAAACATAGTCTAAGGGGATAATTACATACAGGTAGTCCCTGACTTATGTTAGAGTTCCTGTTCTGACAACTCAGTTTTAAGTCTGTTCTGATGTAAGTCGAATACCTCATTTTTTTTTTTTTTTTAGTTTTCATTATTATTACCTTTTATCATCAGTATCTTTATAAATCTGATTTTACTTGTTTTGAGAGATTGGAAACATCACATATAAACTTACAGATATATTTTAACATTGTATGTAGTACTCATTACTAGTGATAAGACGTACCAAAAAAAAAAAAAAAAAAAAGACCGTCTTAAGTGTGGTTTGTCCTAACTTGAATACCTCTTAAGCTGGGGACTACCTGTACAAGTACTTAGCAGGCCTTAGCAACAAGGTGAGGCATGAACTATTTAAGGTGCTTTATGGAGGTGTGAGAAAGTCTTGGCAGGTAGTGGTAATTAAATCGAGAAAAATTACATTTCAGCTGGGGATCTAGGGAAACCTCATTTTGAGAGAGGTCTATTAAACAAGCCATAAGAGTCCCTAGGGATACACTTAAGTCATTTAAAGTCAAACTGGGCCGGTTATTTATGGACATAAGAGAAGAAATGATTTTAAATGGGGGAGAGAGAGCTGGTTTAATTAGTCACTTTTTTTTTTTTTTTTTTCCTATTCTTCTAAGGGTTGTAAACATCACATTTCCATATCTCACTGGGAAGAAAGATCACTGAGATTCCAGTGATTCAGAAAAAGCAATATTACCAAGAGATCTAAGCCCAATGTTATTTACCCACCAAACTTACTCTTTGAAATGTGTTTGGTCAGCTGTGCTTGGCCTCTGTGACTAGCTGTATTTGTCCAAAGGCTAATTAGCTCCAAAGGTAAAAAGATCAGTGATTTAATCCATAATCTCAACTGACTGATGAAATCTAACTGCCAACTGGTGCCAGAACAGATCCTTTTTTTTTTTTTTTAAGAATTAATAAGGCATGCTGGCTGTTCTCAAATATTAGTCTTTCTAAGAATAAACCAAATCAAACCCACTGCTGTTGAGTCGGTTCCGACTCATAGTGACCCTATAGGGGTCAGTAGAACTGCTCATAACCTTTCCAAGGCTGTAATCTTTATGAAAGCAAACCATCACATCTTTTTCCTGCAGAGCAGCTAGTGAATTCAAACCGCTCACCTTTTGGTTAGCAGCTGAGTTCTAACCACTGTGCCACCAGAGTTTATCCTCAGAATAAGACAGGGTAAAACAAGAGAAAAGACAACGTGAGATTTTATATACATACATATATACATATACATAAAACTTCTGCAACTCCAGGGGAGCATGAGGGACATGCTTGCTGGGTGATTCATGGGTCTGGGGTGGTCTTAAGCAGAGGGTGCTATTTTTTGGTCCTCCAATAATAACAATGAACATTTAATTGTTAGACACTTCGGAGCACTGGTGGTGCGGTGGCGCAGTGGTTAAGTGCTTGGCTGCTAACCGAAAAGTCCGTAGTGGAACCCACTTACTATGTGCCAAATACTAAGCATTTTGCATGTTTTTAATTCACTCAGTCTTCACAATAATGTAACAAGGCAGGTACTACTATTTTTCTATTTTACAAATGAGGCCCTTAAAACAAAGGGTTCTGGATCCTGAGTCTTTACTCTTAACTGCTCTAGTAAATGCTCTTAGGAGCTAAGAAAGGAGACTGAGAATCAGGACCAAGGTCCCCCAATCCTAGTCCTCCACTCTTTTTGAGTACAGGGGGATACACTTGAATAATTATTTGTGGTCAGATGGTACAAGTGGCCTATGCCATGCCGTAATTTTAAAGAGATAACTGCAGTAAAGCTCACTAAAAGGACATGTGGTTTTGAGTAGATAGGTTTAAATGTCTACTCCTCAACGTTTAAACCTGCAACCCAGTCAGTGCAGCTGGAGCCCAGCCCAGGCTCCTATCAGTTCCCTTGGTACATCCTAATCCTAACAAAGGCCAGCATTGCTATTCCTTTCTTTCCCCTAGCTGGGTAACAGAGATCCAAAATATGGACTCATGAAGAATTTTTCTGATCCGTATGACTGAGCTCAGACATTTAAAGATCACTCACTGACAATGTCAGATTAGAGTCCTGCTTTTCCATCAGCCACCCCTCCACGTATCAGGAGAACAGCTTGAGTGAGTGCTGAGGAGCTCAAGTGGGGTTCGACTTCCCCCATGAGAAAGAAAGAAACCAGCTCCCTGTCATCATTAGGGAAACCCCGGTGGCACAATGGTTAAGTGCTATGGCTGCTAACTAAGAGGTCAGCAGTTTGAATCCACTGGGCGTTCCTTGGAAACTCTATGGGGCAGTTCTACTCTGTCCTATAGGGTCGCTACGGGTCAGAATTGACTTGACGGCAATGGGTTTGGTTTGGTCATCATTAGGATGGTCTTGAACTATGTAAAGCCACATCTGTGATCTTGCTTTCTAGGGCAGTCGTCTTCCAAATCCTTCTTTTTTTTGTTGTTCTTTTTTAAGAAATCTGTGTAAAGGGAGCCCTGGTGGCACAGTGGTTAAAGCGCTCTGCTGCTTACTGAAAGATTTGTGTCTGAACCCACCAGCCTATCCATGGAAGAAAGATGTGTCAGTCTACTTCCATGAAGGTTACAGCCCTGACCCCATGGAGCACTTTGTCCTATACGGTCAGTGTGAGTTGGAATCAACTTGACGGCAGTGGGTTGTTTTATTTATTTATTTTGGTTTTTATGTATCCCGTCACACATTTTTAAGTTGACAGTTGAAATTTCTCATCAAACTTGAGTATATATCTAAAAGATGATATAATATCTAGTATATTACAATATTGACATAAAAAAACTGTTGTATCATTCTCTTAAATGTACCCTTGGATATACATAAAATAGTGATTTGATATCCCTAATTATACATTTAAAAATAAGCTCTTGTTAAAAAGTTAGAAATTTTACATTATCATTTTTTTCCTCTTTGAACAACAGTTGGCAAACTATTTCTATAAGATATCAAATAGTAAGCATTTCAGGCTTTGTAGGCCATGCAGTCTTTATCACAGCTACTCAGCTCTGCCATTGTAGCATGAAAGCAGCCTTAGACAATAAGTAAATGAATGGACATGGCTGTGTTCCAATAAAACTTTATTTACAAGAATAGGCAATGGGCCAGATTTGGCCTGTGGGCTGGTGTTTGCCAACCACTATTCTAAAACTCAAACTTCCAGTCTACTTCCCCTTTTTCCCATTCTTCTTCCATTCTACTCATACAGAATTCTATTGTAATAAAATTTTAAGCTTTAACCTCAACTATTAACCATCCTAATTCTCTGAAACAAAAAACATATGCATAATAAAATCTAATTACAAAAACACTTACTGTTAGCAGAAGTATTAAAAAATTTCTTTGGGATTGAGTGAGTTTAACATCACAATTACCACTAGTATAAACTGATTAAAACATATATTACAAATTTTGATAAGTGATCATTAAACACAAGAGAAAAATTTCACTGGGAATGCATCTTTTAATGCGATGGGGATCTGTTTATGGATCCTTGATGAAAGAATCTGTCACATGTCCTTTTGACTCTCAGAGAAGGTTTTTATACTTTGGGGCAACAGATAAGGAGATGGATGAGGTAAGAGAATGTCTTTTTTTTTGTCAAGAGGAAAAAGGGAGGTTGGGAAAAGGGAGGTGGGAAAGCCATGGGTGTCATCTCAAGATGCTTGATCTTAGTGGACATGTGGAATCCAAGCACCTGGAAATGGATTATGTTAAAACTAACTATCCATGCTGCCTTCTTCCTGAAAAATCTTCACACCCATCAGGGGAATGAACACCCTTTTCTAGTGTGTGAGCTATAAATCAACATACAGGCAGCAAGGCTAAAAGGTAGACACTAGGCTTGAGTGAAAAAAAGAACATAGACTTAGAACCAGACAGACCTGGATTTGAACTACAATTCTGCCACTTACTATATAGATAAAAAGCTAACTTTCTATGTCTTTGCTTCCTGTTCTGTAAAATGGGATATACAGGTAGTCCCTGACTTATGACAGGGTTTCGTTCTGATGACTCCATCTTAAATTGGCTCTGATGTAAGCCAAATATCTTTTTTTTTTTTTTTGGTTTCAATATTATTGCATTTTAGTATTGGTATCTTTATAAATCCAATGTCCATTTGTCTCTGGGGATTGGAAACATTACATATAAACTTACAGATATGATGACATCAGCAAATTACGTGGTACCACACTGTATGTAGTACATATTATTAACGATAAGATGTACAAAAAAATGGATGGTCATACGTGCAGTTCATTGTAACTTGAATAGGCTGTAAGTTGGGGACTACCTGTAATCCTTTTTAATTTTACTCTTAACCACTCTACTGAACCTGTCTTACGACAAGGATGAAGACTGAGAATCAGGCTAAAATCTTTCTGATTCTAGCTCTCTATCCTTTGAGTATAGTCAGACAAACTCTTTGATAAAGTTTGTGGCCTGGTGGACCATGCTATGTGGTAATTTTAAAATAATAGCTACGCTAAGAATTAAAAAAAAAATGGTTTGAGAAATTCCGCTAAAAGGACCTATCAATAAATAAAGTACCTGGTACATAGAGGGCACAATTCTTATAACCACTAGGCAAGTGTTTCAGAAACTAACACCGTTTCTGGACTTCTGGACAAAGCAAGTGACTGGGAGTGAGCTTCTGGAGGAAAATTATACCAGGAATGTGAGAGTGACAGATTGCCACACACAGTTGGTGTAATTCTTCTATAGCTATCTACGGAGCTCAAATTTGGGGCTGAGCCTCAATTTTTATATCAACTGCCATTTATCCCATTAGGAATACCTCTATCAGGTCATATGGAACTGCAACAGTTCTAGGTGACCATATTTGCAAATTCTTTCTTCATTGACAGTTCTAACAGTTCAGAAACCTGTGACAAAGTGGAAACATTTGGGTTTATGAAGGTATTATCTTGCAGGTTACTTTGCAGAACTAGGTTAGTACACAGCTCTTCAGTTTGCTTTTACAGTTCAGTTTTTCTTAGGTGCCTATTTTCAGCTCAGGGCCAGCAATGCCATATAAAGAAGCAGGCAGAAGGGAAGGAAGACAGATGGCAAGGGCAGTTATTGGCCAATTCGTTCTCATTAATTACTTGAAAATAATTCTTACGAGAGCTTGCTTTTTAAAAGTGGGTATTTCTTCTCTGTATAAAGGGGCACGGGCATGTGTCCATAAGTGACTGCATGAATGACTTGGTGAATACATAAATAAGTGAAGCTTGTTGGACATTTTTCTTATTACAGCCTCCATATTCTGGGCAATTCCAACTTTGAGTCTAATGATTGCCTGGAAAAGAAACTGTCATACAGGTTAATCTGGAGGTGTTCACAACCTGTAACCCTAAGGCCTAAAACAGTAGCTGAGTAGGCATTCAGTAAATATTGGTTATTGAATAAAACAGAAGAGCAAAGGAATGCAAACTCTGTCCCTTGCTAACCTGGCATATTAACAAGTCAATTTCTCTGAGCTTCACTTTTTTCACCTGAGATAAGGTAACTGTGATAGCTCAGAGATGGAAAATGTATGAGCGTGCTATCATTCTACCCTCCCTGTGCAACGGCCCACTGAGCACAGATGTGAACCCCTAAGCAGCCACACCAACTGATCCGAGTCACTACGAGGTGGAATCTGTTTGCCATGCCAGAAACTTGGGTTTCTTCAAGACATAAGATGCTGTGGGTTTATAGTAAATGGATGGCCAGATGTAACAAAAGAATAAATCACCCCTTCTTCTGCTTTGACCGAATACGTGATTCAGGGGTGTGAAGTAGATGGTACGGAAGACAGCTAGCAAGACGTGGTTGGGGATTTGCATACAGAAGAACCATAGACTGATGTGCTTTTCAAAGCATTTATTATGCCTTCCAGACAGAGCTGGGGCAGGGTGGTTAAGGCTTGGCTATCCAGAAAGATTTATGGGCCATCTGCAGAGACCATGAACATCCTGACTTACAAATGTAAAAACCACTGACTAATTTTATTTATGGCAGGTCACAGCCTCCCTAGATGCCAAAAGACATCTGCCTAGAAGCACAAGATTGTATGATCTTGTCTGGCTTCCAAAATCAGGAAGAGTACATCACCAGCCTGGAGCTTCTAGGACTCTGGCTCCAGAAACATGTTTCCAATTATTCCTCCTCAATAAACAAGGCCGAGTTGTTAGGAGACATTATGTTTGAAATAATAAGTGTAAATGTCTTATGTGACAATCTACAAAACACGTTGGGATATATTAGTTCATTTGCTCTCTAAACATTTCTATGTGCCAGGCAGAGTAGGTGTTATCTATATTTCATCCATGTGAAGAAAAAAATATACTAAGGATTGGAGAGGTAACATGGCAAGGCCTAAATCCCCTTTGGCGAATGAGCCGGGGCTTAACTCCAGCTGTTGGTTCTCAGAGCAGTGCTCCTTTCTCTCAGAGTGGCTCCAGTGCCAGCAGGGCCCATGTAGCTCTTGGGGACTTAGGAGAGTGCTCTGAGAGAGACATAACATACATTCTCCCAGCACATTGATTGGTGGTCCAATTACAGAAGTTTACACAGCAAGAGCTGAGCTAGACATTCTGTGAGATATGAAGAATAAATGGCTGCTAGCAGAGGAATGTAATAAGATCATTTTCCCCTTGCATAGCACATTGCAATTTACTAAACATGCACACAGACAACACTCTCATTTAACGTTCATTTCTCAACAGCCCTGTAAGGAATGTACCTTCATTTCCATTTTTAGAGATGAGGAAAGTAGGGTTCACAGAGTTCACCTACCCTGTTACTTAAAAAATTTTGAGTAGATGGAACGATTGCCTATAAGGTAATCTTGGCAAAGCTTCTTTTACCTACTTTGTGGAGATGTTTGAGCCTGGTTTATGGAACCTAGAATGGGGGCTTTTTCCCCTTGAACTCCACTACTCTCTGAAGCTGGAAGGGTATGGCCCTGCTACCACTATTGTGGATACTAGAAAGAACGTCAGTGAATTGTACTGATGTTGTTGTTGTTAGCTGCCATTGAGTTGGCCCCGATGCACGGTGACTCAAACCCAGGTCTCTCGAATAAACCAAATTAAAACCAAACCCATTGCCGCTGAGTCAATTTCAACTCATAGCGACCCTACAGGACAGAGTAGAACTGCCCCACTGGGTTTTCAAGGAGTGGCTGGTAGATTCGAACTGCTGACTTTTTGGTTAGCAGCTGAGCTCCTAACCATTGTGCCACCAGGGCTCCTCTCTCTAGTAGTAGGTGAGATTCTGCCACTGAACCACCAATGCCTTATTGTACCAATATGTACCACTATTACATCCCTAGAACTCAAGCCTTGGGATTGAACCCTTGGCATTAAGTAGCTGAGTCCTAGGAAGGAGTACCAATGTTGGTGGCTCTCAAATCCGTTCCTGCTTTGATATGGCCCTTTATGATAAAGCTTCTGAAATGCAGATTTCACATGGCTGTGCCCATTAGATAAGGAGCAAGTCCCATCTTGGCTTCTGGGACCCATGGCCTAGCTGGCTCTGATATGGTTTATCCCAAGGGGCCCTGACTTGGGCTGTCAGTACAGACAGGCCTAGTTCCATTAGCTGATGGGTACATCTTTCCAACCAGGCAAATAGAAGTCAGAACAGCCCTACATGCTATCTTAAATGTTCAGCTGTAAGAATTCCAACAGAGTTAGACTGAAACTTTATTTCATTATGCCTCCAGGCCTGGGAAGGATGCCAGGGAACTGCTCTCCTTGACAGGTCTCTCATCACTTATGGCTCAAAGGAAAATAAAAGTGAGCTCCCAAAGTGCCAGGCTGCAGCCCTTTCTTGTCGGATGGCAACACCTCCATGGAACAGTTGAGCAAGAGGATGAGCAAAGAACTGGCATTCCCTTATCGCCAGAGCCTGCATACTGACTGGTAATTCCCTAACTGTTCCTTTTCAAAGTTTTGCACATACTACAGACCTGAGGAAAGGACACAGGATGGGGTGATAAATCATTTTCACTTGTAAGCCAATTCTGATGGCTTGGTAATGATTGACTTAGTGCTGTGTTAAGAAGGATTCTGAGGCTGTATAAGGTATGGTAGGCAAGATTGTTATGATCAATGGAACATGGGCCTGGAAAATAGATTGTTAGAAAGTTTGACACACACAGTGACGTAGGAAGTCACCAAGTCCAAACTTTTCTTCATCTATGTGAAGATGCTAAGGAGCACAGAAGTTAAGGAACCTTCTAAGTTTAGTTGCTAAACTAGAGATAACAACCCAAGGCCTTAGGTTCTACATTACTGATCTGTCATCCATACAAACACTTTAAGTGTTCTGGACTTGTGTAATATCACAGATTGCTTAAAATAAACCAGCACATTAGTGGACTTCAAAATCCTATAGTAATTCAAAGATATTTATTTTAATGATATTTTGTTTATGTAATGCACAGTTATTTCCTGGCATCTCTGCACTCACTGAAATCCCAAACTACTTCTTTTTATTCATGATTAAGAGTATTGTCCTTGGCTTGGCCAGACAGCAGCAGATACACAAAGCAAGTCATGTTGCTCTTAGATTCAACACCTGCATATAGCTTAATCTGTTGGTCTGTCAATGCTATCTCAGTAAAGAAGGGTAAGCCATGCTATGAAAAGAGGCTGCAAAGGGCCCACACAATTCAATCTAACAAACGTGTTGAGTGCTTAACGGCTTAACACATTCTCCTTGGGAATTCTGTTCAACACACAAGAAATGGGGAAGGTTGGACTAGAAGGCATCCCTGATATTACAGATGGTAGCTAACCAAAAGGTCAGCAGTTCAAATCCACCAGGCACTCCTTGGAAGCTCTATAGGGCAGTTCTACTGTCTTATAGGGTCGCTATGAGTCGGAATCGACTCGAAGGCACTGGTTTTTTTTATTCCACTATTAATGCTTGTGTATGGATTTTTTTTTTTTTCTTTCTCAATGTTTTGTGGAATTTCCAAAGATGCTTTTCAGTAAAGGAAGGCTTAAAGGGACCAACCTTAGAATGAGTTTTATTCTTCCATTTGCCAGATTTGGTTGAGATCTTTGATGTCAGGACATCATGTGGAAGCTGGGGCCAGATGCTCTAAAATGACTTTGCACCATGATTTTGGGCTAGTTATTAAAAAGTCTGATGACATTTTCATGGTTGGTTTTACATCACAAAGAAATCTTCTGGGGAATGGATACATAAGGATAATCTCAAAGAACTACTTAGTCAATATTTTCTAGCTAAACAAAATTCACAGAATTAAGTAAAATAACAGCAATTAAATCTCCTTAGCCTTAATTTATGCTTGTGTTCATAAAAATGATCTTTTTGTGTGCAGTGTGACCTTCTCAGGCACGGTTTGCTTAGCCTTAGTATTAAAATTAAACTCACGTTCCCTGAATATACTAGAGTTGAGGGAGATGCTCCAAGGCACACTGAGTGGCAGGGCCAAGATATTCGGGGACTGAAAAATGCCACATATGGATGAGTGTTGATTTTCTGCAATAAAAAATGGCACGCATTTTAATTCCCTCATGAAAAACAGAGCAACGAAGAAGCTGAGATTCATCTACAAGTTGAGTTTGCTTTGAGCAATGGGTAAAGGCAGACGTAAATGCATCTGTGAAAACGAACGTTCTGTTTCTCTCTCTGTGACCAAGGCAAGTCGCCCAGGTACCTTACGGAGGTAAAAGAGATGAAGCTAGAATGATCACTGTGCGGAGAGAAATAACTGACCAAGTACGTGAGGGGAGTTCTTTGAGAGTCTAGCACCGCACTGTCCAGTAGAGTAGCCACTAACCCCATGTGGCTATTAAGCTCCTGAAACGTGTGGCTAGTGAAATGTGCAACTGAATTTTAAATTTTACTTAACTTGAATTTAAAAATTGATACTCAATTGGGTTACTGGAAAACTTTCCAGTATGTGGAACACCTTAGGCACATGAATGTATTTTAACTGTAAACAGTATGAAATCTAAATACAGATTTCCTGTAAAAATTTAGTGTCCAATTGAGATATGCTGTAAGTGTAAAAATACATGTCTGACTTCAAAACCTTAGCATGAAAATACCCCTTAAACCCACTGTCGACTCATAGCAACCCTATAGAACAGAGTAGAACTCCCCCATAAGGTTTCCAAGGAGTGGCTGGTGGATTCGAACTGCCAACCTTTTCGTTAGCATCCGAGCTCTTAACCGCTGTACCACCAGGGCTCCAGCATGAAAACATAATACAAAATATCACAATAATTTTATAATTACAGGTTGAAATGATAATAGTTTGATATACTGGGTTAAACAATATACGTTATTAAAATTTACTGACCTGTTTCTTCCTTTTTTTAATGTGATTACTAAAAAACTAAAACAACATAGGTAGTTTGCATTTTGTTTCCACTGAACAGTGCTGGTCTACAATGAGTCCTGCTGTATAGCCCCTTCATGATGTTGTGTGCGTGTGTGTGCGTGTGTGTGTGTCATTACTAAAATTGCTACCTAAATGATAATAGAAAGTACCTAATTATTAGACATACATAGCAAGTAACGTATGTTTTTAATACCATCACTAAAACCCCTACAGATTCCTTTTCTGTCTACGATGTGGACTTGCTTATATGTTGTGGTCTTCCATTTGCTTATGTGTCAAATAGGAAATTTTGACAAGATTAATGGCTGCTCTTTTTCCTTCTAGCAGCCTAATCCTCTCCTCTTTATTTTCTATTAATAAGTCTTCAGTGGAAGTGCTATTACATAAAACAGAAGTGGAGATGCTCTGGTAGCAGTGGGAGTAGAGGATTCATTCACCCACCCGGCTCCACCAGTTAAAAAAACCAGGTGCCACCAAGTCGACTCCAACCCATGGCAACCTCACGTGTACAGGGTCTTCACTGGCTTATTCTTCAGAAGTAGATCACCAGGCCTTTCTTCTGAGATGCCTCTGTGTGGACTAGAACTGCCAACTTTTCAGTTGGCAGCTGAGCATGTAAACTGTTCGCACCACCCAAGGACTTGGCCTGGCTGCACATTCTCCTAAAACTTTGAGGAACACAGTTTGAAAACCATTTCATTCAATTATTTCCAGGCCTGATCTTCTGTGATTCTATAGTCGCTCCTTCAGTGAGATGGTGCCCACCATCACTACCTGGAATCACCATCATGCCTGCTCAGTCTTCAGAAAACACGGTAGCTCTGGTGATTCCTGTAGTCACTGCAGGTCATACACACCCCCAAGATGGTCCTGTTGTTCCTGGTCTTTCATGTCCCTCACCATTGCTCTGGCAACTCATGTTATCCTTGACAAATGCAAGCCAAGGGCAGCCACAGGATACTGGTGACCTGCCACCTTTTGCAAATGGCCCAGGAGGAGCTGGTATCATACATAAAATGATCTGACTCATACCAGTCCAGTAAATCCTCTGAAGAACAAAGTGGCACAGCACACAGTAATGTAAGAATTGCAAACCAACGGGGAATTTTGGAGACAAGATTTACTAAGTTCAAACTTCTTTTCCTAAAGGGCATTATTAATAATTCACCCTCCACCACCCCAGAACGCCTTTCTGATTTGACTTTAATTATTGTGATGATTGTCTCATTCAACTGCAGCCTGACTCTACTAGACAGATTGGTATGCTGAGCAATATACAGATGAGACCTTCTCCCATCTACTCCCACTCGCTTCATCCACAAATGCAGCAAACAAGTAAATCAGTGTGTGTGAAAACACCAAGTATGTGCCATTTCCGAGCTGCATAAACATGGGCAAGTCCCTTAATTATTCTGGCAACTCAATTTCCTCATTTATAAAATACAGTATATATTCTATATATACTATATTTAATATATATTTAACATCTGTATATACACTAAATTATATACTATGTTTGTATATATACTATCCATACTGTTGTCTGTATATACACTGTATCTGTGTATATATATTATATCTATATATTATATATTATACTCTAATATAGTAAACATAGCCCTGTCAGGGCTGTTGTGAGGATTCAATAAGTTATCATGCATACATATAAAGGGTATTAAACAGTGACAGGCACATAGTAAATGCTCAATAAATATTAGCTATTATTGTGATTGATTTTATTCCAACTTCGGGGATGATTGAGAAATTCTATCATTCAAGTTCTCAAGGCTTAATTTCTGTAACTGAGTTAAATGTATTTACATTCTTTGCAATTTATATCCCTGCAACTCTGATGTGCACTTGAAAATCTAAGAGAATTCATTTTACTTGATGTTTACATTTATCTTTCAAATATGTTCCACATCCTACAAATTCCAGGAGGAGGCAGCAGGGGAATTCTCTTTTAGGAATGAGGAGAACATTCACAAGGGCTCAGTTAACTATGGTACCTGAAAAGTCACTTTTATTTCAAGTCCTACAACTCCAGTTTCTCAACTCTGTGAGCCCAGAAGTGAGAAAACCATCATGTTCTGGAATCATTCCCAAGGCGTTCAAATTTGAGCCTAAGTGAGGATGCCCAGAAGGACGTTATCTAGCCGTCAGTGTCACTGCTAGACCAGGAGCTGAGAGGGATGGTCTGCAGCAGTACTCAGCGCAGCCACGTGAACCCAGGAGGTGAACTTCAGGAGATAACACATTCTTGGCTATTCCCTAGGACAGGGACCTTCCTTTGCCCTGAAATGGTTTGTCATCAAAAGGTTACGTGATTGTGGATAAACGTATTTTCTTGGGAGGAAGGGAGAATCCATAGCTTTCAAATGTTAAAGAGCTCCATGATCCAAAAAACAGGTTAAGGATGACTATTATAGATTTTTTTTTGAAAGCACTTTTACTGCTTCCATAAAAGGGCTGGTTTCTTCTCTCATTCTTGCCAACAGGTGCCAGCAACTCACTCATTTAAAGCGACACTACTGCGGGAGAGAAAGGGCCAAAAGACGTTGGAGAGTCCTAGTGAGATGACTGTCACTGAATGTAGGTCTACTAGAAACCATATCCTCAAAACTGTGCGTGCATCAAGGAGTGAGATGCATCGGGAAGACCTACCATGCACACGCCGCCGCCAGTTAGGTGGGCTGCTCCATTTATCAGACTATCCTGGACCCCCGTGATCAGAGGCCACCTCGCATCTCTAGAAAGGCGTTCAGCTAATGGACAGGTCACTGACCCGGTCTAGCAGCCAGGATTTCTCGATGCACTGTAACCCCACAGTTAGGAAACTCTCTACCTCCTTCCACAGCTTCAGTTCTACTTCTTCAGTAACACACAGTAGATGGTCTCTCCCAGACACCCACTAAGTCTCACTCTGCTCTAGAGTCTTCCATAGGCAAAACCTTCCTAGCTCTTTCGTTTAATCATTTATCACAGATTCCGTTTAAGATCCAACAAATTCCATTACAGAGCACATGAAGATCTGCAACACTGCCTTCTGTCAAAAGAATATTTTTTAAAAGGACCAGCCAGTAGTTTCCTGTTTAACACTATTTCATGTGCATTTCTTTAGGAATCAAATGATAATGCTTTTTTCTTTTTCTCTCTCCCAGTTATTTGAACCCAAGTGAACTGTGAATAGAAGACAGAGTCTGCTTATCACTATTCTTGGCACACAGGAAAAGAAATCTCATAAAAAGAAATCAACAGTGATAAAGCCTCAAAATCAGCAAAGATGCTGGGAAGAGGCTTCTAGGGCGAGATGGAAGCTACAAGTTCAGTTCCCACTCTCCGACCCAAGTGGAAGGCAACACCTCTCCCCTCCACGTTAGCAAGGATTATAGTTCCTCTGGAATCCTACACTGCCTTGGGTTCTGTCTTGCTGCATATATTTTTAAGTTTGCAGCTACAAGAGTCCTCAAAGGAAAAGAGTTTCTCCTTGCTCACGCTGCCGCTCCACTGCCTGTTTACAGCACTGCTTTCTTATTCTTCCTGTTTCCACCCAACAAAATTGAAAATTTCATCACCAGTGTCAGAAAATTAAACCCCAGGGAGCAGAGCAATAGCTCAGAGCATCCCTTCCTTGGCAAAGAGCCAATCCTTGAATATAACTTTGCAAACCCTCTCTGGTTTTCAGAAGCTTGAAAGGATGCAAAACAGAGGTATGGTTTTGACTCTTAAAATCTTTCTGACTGAAATTCAACTCATACGTGCAATTGATGTAAAAAAAAAAATTCAATCTGGAGAATGGTTTCATAAAAGCAGGAAGGAACACGACCTAGCTCGGCTGCACATTTCCCGAGCAGAGAAGAGCAGCGCACGGTGAAAAGATGCTTCGTTGCTCGGCTGAGATCTGAAGAAGTGTCTCAAAGACCATTGAAATATCATCTCTTTTCACAATGCAAACACAATCAAGCAGCCCTCAGCTCTGCGTCTGTACCTCTCTCTCTTCCCAGCAATGCACAGGGTTGACACTTATTAATTTAGCTTTAGAAGCTTCTTCTTTTGAAATGGATCAGTACCTAGAGAGAGAAAGCAGAACACTCCTCACACTAATCCTAATTAGAAAAACCAGTATCCTGGTATAAAACAATCAAATACAAATCCGATCATGCCGGAGCGATGCACACAGCCTTTTGAATACAGTCTTTCACATCATGGGAAACCCAGAATGCCTGCTCTTCTGTGTGTCTGTTCCAATTCATAGTTTTCTCAGCAGACAATAGGACAAAGCTATGTTTTAGCTCAGGCTGCTCACACCAGCAGACAGATGTGTAAGACAGGTTTACTCACCAAGCTCCCGTAAGTCCATCTTTCCAAACTACAAATACTGCTTCTAAGCTGCTACCGCCACAACACAACTTAGAGCCGTCCCCCAGAAGAACAATGTGCTGGAACACCAGATGGTTCCCGAGTCAGCTTGTTCATGAAATAGGTTTCCAGTTGAGCCATGTGAACAGAGACCCACCGCACACCTTTGAATGGTCTACACTTCAAGTCCGGTAGAATAAGCATGTAGCTTTGCTTATGTTTATGGAGCTGGAGCCCAGGGATGCTCCGATTGGCAGGCGTCGAGGGAAGATCAGCCAATCCCAGGGAGCCTCCATTTCAGGGAAACTCCTGCTCATTTATTTAGCATCTTCAGAGATCACCGGCTTTTCTAGGAAGAGTTTTGCTCTGATAGGCTCACAAGAGAAAAATAATAACTTCATTTCTATTTTAGTGCCGTATGCTCTTCTGTCAATCAATGAACAGCTATCCTCCTTGGTGCTCCTCAAAATTCCCACTCCCCACACCCCGCCGCCCCAGCAAAGAACTAATAAGAAAGAAGAAAAAGAAAGCGCTGGTGATGGGCTGGAGATAGTTCATATTCATCAGCCTCCACCTTGTTGGGAGAAAGGCGGGGAGAGCGCAGGGCTCAATAATTACTGATTCTGTTGCCATGGAAACAGACTGGCTGCAGTGAGTTGGATTCGTGTAGAACATCTGCTGCCAGACCCATAATCAACTGCAATCTCATCTTGTTCCCCCCTCCTTACTTTTATTTGATTGTGAGTTTGTTTTCTCCCTCCTTCTCTTCACATGCAGTTTTTGTCCAGAAATGTCATCTAAGCGCCTCACTTGCCACAAGTGGTACATGCAAGCCAGGGCTGTTCACATGTTCACAACAGTGAATCCCAGGTGGGCTGGCGCTGGCAGGATCGATATTCTGATTCCTACTCGGGATGTCAACAAACATAAACAGCCCCTCTTCTGCCTTCACCCCTAATTAAGTTTACTGTGACTTTTAACCTATAGAATTAGGGGAGCATTACTGGGGTACCTTTTAGAATATTTGTCATCTACAGCCCATCCCATCAGGCTCCCAAATGAAAGTTTGCAATGACATTTTCAGAGGGCACTGAGGTGGTCCCAAAACCGGACACTTATGGACGGTAGTACAAAGTCTTTAGGTCCAGCTTCTCCCCTGCACTGGAGTCCCTGGGTGGTGCAAATGATTAAGGCTTGGCTGCTAACCAAAATGTTAGTGGTTTGAGTCTATCCAGAGGTACCTGGAGATCTACTTTCAAAAAATCCACCGTTGAAAATCCTAGGGAACACAGTTCTACTCTGACACACAGGAGGTCCTCATGAGCCAGAATCCACTTGGCAGGAACTGATTTTTGTTCTTTCTTTTCTTCCCTGTATTAGCACCTCAATAGGGCTCTGCAAACACTGGAGATTTCCCTAGATTTCTCCGGCCTATTTTTATGCACTCTGACTTCTCTCTTTCTTGCTCCAAATTCTCCTGGTTCTAAGACCAAAGAGTTAATGCCACAGACTTCTGTAAGCCATTTTTCTCTTTAGCAGCGAGGGCTTCCACTGAGCAAAGAATAGTTGCGTAAGCTCCTCAGACCCCGGAAGGGGATCAGATGGTGGTAATCTCACCCATAGATCTGAGGGAAGCCCCCAATTCTATAATAATCAACTGAAAATGTTAAATGTCAAATGAGTCTGGTTTTAGCTTCAGTTAGAAAGGAAGTATTCTCTGTACCATTATCATCAGCTTCAGCATCATCACCACCACATCAAGGAGAACCTTCCCTTTCTTAAGTATGTTTGGGGTTTGGCAGCCTCAGGCCAGTAACGACACAGACCAGTCTTTGAAGGGGTCTGAGACCTGCTGTTTGCATGTCTCTGGCTCTTGAAGCCAAGGGGAACTTCCTCTTATCACACACCACCATCCAGTAAGCAACAGTAGCTTACCTTATTCCTGAATAACTCTCAGCTCAAGCCCCATCGCCATCTATTCCCAAATGCTCAGCTCTCGCCTTTTGATCTTGATACTGGATTTACTTTTTGAAAATTTGAATACTGGCTTCCCATTTTGACTCTGGGTGACACTGTGACCTTGGAAAGAAACTGTCACCCAAATCCTGCCTCCCAGGCACCCAGCCGCAACAATGACAATTTTTCTCAGCTCTGTTATGACTATATCCAGGGTTATGAACAGCACAGATTTTCTCTACCACTTTATGGAGCAACTCCTTTAACCTCTACAATGAGGACATCCACCCCCTGGCCTTCTCACCCTCTACAGATTGACCGTCCAAATCTCCCCATTGTATGAATGCAGAAATATGTCATTTCCCACCAGACTTTCCTTCAACCAAAATTTAATGATTTATTCAACAAATATTCTATATGGTTAAGAGCTTGGCTGCTAACCAAAAGCTTAGCAGTTCGAATTCACCAGCTGCCCCTTGGGAACTCTATGGGGCAGTTCTCTTCTGTCCTGTAGGATCACCATGAGTCGAAACTGAACTGATGGCAACAGGTTTGGTTTGTATTTACATGTCTCCACTTCTGTCTATATGACAGGCACTGTGATGGTGATAAAACAAATTGACATGGTTTATGCCATGTAAATGCATCCAAAAAACCAAACCAAAAACCACTGCCGTCGAGTCAATTCCGACCCATAGCGACCTTATAGGACAGAGTAGAACTGCTCCATAGAGTTTCCAAGGAGTGCCTGACAGATTCAAACTGCCGACCTTTTTGGTTAACAGCTGTATCACTTAACCACTATGCCACCAGGGTTTCCTGTAAATGCATAGGCCCCAGTAAAGGAGGCAAAAAGTAAAAGTATACCCATAATAAGGGTTATGAAGTAGCAGCATGTGGTGCTATGAGCACAAAAAATAGAGACTTGACTTAGTCAATGAGGTCAGGGAAAGCTTCTCAGAGGGAAAGAGTGATTCAGGAACAGCACATGCAAAGGGCTTGTGCTAGAGGGAACATGGTATCTTTGAAGATTTGAAAGAAGTCAAGTGTGGCAGGATCATAGTGAGTGCAATTGGGGGTGTGGTGAGAAGAAGGCAGACCAGTAGGATCTTAGAGACCATCTTAAGGATTTTTGTTTTTATCCTATAAGTAATGGCATTCCATTGATGTACTCCATTAAATAACTCATCCCCCCACCAAACCAACATAAACAGTATAGTTGATCTCACAGTCTGTTAGCAAGATAACAATCTCATTAAAACAATCTATATCAAGACATTCATACTTGTTGAGCTGATCTAGCTAACATTTATTGAACACGTAATATGGTCAAGGTAGCTTTCTAAGGATTCATCTGGATTAGCCACTTTAATCATCACAACAATCTTGTGAGGTATTATTATTATCCTTATTACCTTACATATGAGAAAACAGGCAATAAGGAGGTTAAGTAACTTGACCAAGGATACACATATAATAAATGGCAGAACCTGGATTTGAACCAAGACATTCTAGTTCCAGTTTCTCTACATAAGATCCATGGGGAACACCTTTATCAGAATCATTTGGAGTTCTTATAAAATGCAAACCCTGGGGCCCAACCACATCTCTCCTCAGCCTGGATCGCAGGGCGGTGGGGTCTGGAACCATTTTCCTAAGCATTCTAGGGGATTCTTATACACACTACAATTTTAGAATCACTGCTCAGAATTGCTTGCTTAAGGGAGGTGAAGAAGAAGGCTTAAATTAATATTTAGTGTATAAAATGGAAAAGGGCATATTTTTGAGAACAGAGGTCATCACTACTCCAGGCATGGATATAAGGTACCCATCTATAGCCGAACAAGCACCTTCTTTTGAATGGCTACAATCTCCCACCAAATGATATGGCTCAAAGTTGAAGTGAATGGTAGGTATGTAGTTCAGTTTGGGACTCAGTAGCTACGCTAGTGAGCAGGTAAAGAAAGAACATGCAGGTTCCTAAAGACCAGGTTCATTACGTAGTTAGAGATGCTATCAGCTACCAACAATAAAGTATGTAGATCACATATTATCATGAGCACTATGTGAAATGTCACACATTTTCTTCAGGTTATTTTTTCCCTTAACTCATATTTAAGATAAAATTACACAGTAGAAAGGGTTTTTTTTTAGCCTTCAGTCTGATCCACCTCCCTCATCTATCCAAAAGCTACAAGCAAGCTCTTGGGTTCACCTAGCTGGTCATGGGTTTAGTTCTGAAAAAGAAGCAGCTCCACCTACATTTCCAGAGGGGCCAATTCATACAAAATAGTTACAGTCTTTGAAGGAACATTCAAGGAATTTTTCCATCGAATCTCATCTACTAGTTTTGCTTCTGAGATCACAGACCAGCTGTTAACTTGGCCATTATTGGTTGTTTTGCCCTTTCTAGACTATGTGATGAAAAGAAAAAAGTTTATGGAGCTACTGATGAACTTCAATAAAAGGGAAATCTAGCTTTGAGCAGCTTGTATTTGAACCTCTGCGTGTCAAGCTCCCAAGAACTAGTATAAAGCTACTTTGCGTACCTCTAACGGACTCGTACTCCAGAGGATGAAAATGTCTTAACTGTAGCACATCATCCCACTTCTGGGCACATTCAGATATGTTATGTGCCATCTGCAGAGAGGAGAAGGGAATCAGAGCACCAAGTATCTGGAAAATTCAGAGGGAAACATCACCCCTGTGTCTGAATAAAATTCAAAAGAAACGTCTCTTGCCATTTACCCCCAGATTAAAACCTGTACTCTCTCTGCTCTGCTCTGGGTATACATGGTTGGCACCATCTTTCCTGGATTTTCTTGGGGCAGATTCAATATGATAAAATTTTATTACTGCCCATAAACATTATTTATTAAATGTATTATTGCTACTTCTGATGTAATTTATCAGATATGTTTGTAATGCTTTTTAAATGAATTCACAAATCAAAAATGAATTCTGTTAAATGACATCTCATGTATTTTTGGATCCAAAAATATAATGACTATTGTGGAATGATTTCTGAACTAGCTATCCAAATTTTCCTTTGTCTACCTATAGGTCTTAACTGAGATGAGCATCATTAACTTAATTATTTAAAAGAATAGTGGAGAATTCCAGTTAGTGAACCATAAAGATGTGGCACTAATAGCCAGTCCTTCCACAATCTGGGCATCCATTTCATCAGGACATATGTGCATCGCTAGTACTGAAAATGACGGTAATGACTCCCTCAGTTCATGACATGGCTATGCCGAACGCTATTTTTGTTTAGTTTGTTCTTATCAGGGAGATCACTGGGCTCAAGTTGAGCCTCAAAGAAATTCTGAACAAGTAAGGTGTGATTTGCAGCAGGCTCACCTTCAACTATATCTTTAACTATCCTAAGGCATCCCCTACACACACACACACACACACACACACACACACATGCATACATAGTGACTTTGCTCCCACTCCTGTCATCTAAAACAAACAGGCCCAGGGTAAACCAGACCAGACCGAATCTCCTAAGAGGTTCCCCTCAAATTGGCCAAAGGGATAATTACTATTGGCTCAGCTCAACTGCTGTATTTCATTCAAAAGATAGAACTTACTTCTCTTGAAGAGGTATTTCTCTAATTAGTTGGGCTGGCCAGGATATAGCTATCTCTGATTTTTTTAACATGGTGTATTTTACCACCAAAACATACTCAAAACCTTCACTCAGCATGGTCAGAATAACTTTTACATCTCTTCTTTTCCCCAAGGAGGGATGATCATAATAATATTCCATATAAAAATCCCCACACATAGTTGCTCCTCCTTCCCTCACCTTTAGGTCAAGATGATCATAAGCAGAACTTACAGTATCAGCTATACTGTCACTTTATGGTTAGGTCCCAGGTTGCTAAGCTCTACATGACATGGCCTTGATGTCTATGGGAGGAAAGAGCAGTAAGAATAGCAAACGCATTGTTAGATGGACAACCCTATGATATAGAGACCATAAGAGTCTCCAAATGGAGAAACTAAGGCTCAAGACATTTACGTAATTTGCATATGGTCCCCACTGAATAAGTTGTAGACTCAGGATTCACACTCAGGTTCTAATTGTGGGGCACGGTAAGCAGTATACTATCTCACCTCCTTAGAACTTCATTAAGAAAGCTGTCGGGGCAGATGGGAATAGCTCCAGTTGCATCCTACGTCTGAGTTATGGAATATGAAGCATTAATATGAGGACGTTTACTTCCCTGGACTTTGCTATTTTTGTATTTCATGCAAGAATGCCTAAAATATAAGAAATACCTACAAACACTGTGAAATAAAAGCAGATCAACAGAAGGCAAACCTGCCTATAAACAAACCTCCAAACCATGCATTTCTTCCTCTCTCTTCCAGATCACCAACTGCTAGCTCGTGACCATGATTTGCAATCATCGCTTTGGAAGGTCAAAATCTGGAAGTCCTTGGGAATTATGGACTTGACCAAGTGGAACTAGTTGTCATGAGACAGGGGCTGGAAGAGCAGGACCTGATATGATGTAGCTCTCCTAATTTTGAGTCCCTTTGAAGGGATAGTTGGTGGAATTCTGAAAACTTAACATCTTGCTGGCTTGAATTTTCCAGGAAACATGTTCCAGACTTGCAGGCTGATGGAAAAACCATGCCAAAAGGAAAATTAAAATGCCAATTCTCAGTTCAGCCTTGCCAAGCATGTCCACTGGCAATATGGTGGCAAAAAGCTACCGGGCCAACAATAGAATATTCTTTAGATGGTACAAAATGGGAAACAGCTTCTTCACCGTTAGGAAAAAGAAAGTTTCTTGGCCATCATCACAACCTTCTTGATTTTCAGATCTAATGAATAAACTTCTCCTAATTCTGAAACATGAATCAATTGCACATGCAAATAATTCCATGTTTTGAGAAAAAAAAAAAGTTTCTGATATTCTCAATCAGAGGAGTAATTTCATAGCAGTTGTAGAGATTAAATCAGTGGCTCACCCTGACGCTGCACAAAAGCTGGACGATGAAAAAGGAGGACAGAAGAATAATTGATGGATTTGAACCATGGTGTTGGCAGAGAATATTGATATATACTGTGGACTTCCAGAAGAACAAACAAATCAGTCTTAGAAGAAATACAACCAGAATGCTCTATGGAAGTGAGGATGGTGAGACTCTGGCTTGCTTGCTTCAGACATATCATCAGGGAAGACCAATCACTAGAAAAGGACATCATGTTTGGTAAAGTAGAGGGTCAGTGTAAATGAGGCAAACCCTCAATGAGATGGCTTGACACAAAAACTACAACAATGGACTCAAACATACTAATGATCACAAAGATGGCATAAGACTGGGCTAAGTTTCGTTCTGTTACACACAAGGCCACCACGAGTTGGAGCCAGCTCCACAGCAATTAACGACAATGCTGGATGCTCTTACTGTTTATGGTCACCAATTCACACTTTGGCAGATCAAAGACCACAGGTAACCTATGCATCGTGGTCTCCTGTTAGAACAGCAATTGCACTGCAACAGGGATAGGGGGAAGAATGGAGGATTTGCTGAGCAAGAAGAAACCAAGAAGATCAACAAAGCCAAGTGGGCTCAATTTACCCAGGCAAGCAGGAAGGAAAAGGAAGGTACAGTCAATCCCAGGGAGGTTATGTTCTGAAATGTGGAAGGGAGAGGCAAAGCAGGACTTTGAGAGGCTATGAAGGAGGTCTGAGAGGTTTGCATGGGTCCAGGTATGCAATCACATGATAAAGGCAGTCATGGGGCCAAAAGGATCACCTTATGGAATCCTAGGGCTAGTCCTGTTTAAATCAAGTTATTTTTACTTCATCCCTTGGGTAAAGAAGTCAGCTTTTTCAGAATCCAGTTACATCACAACTATGTGCTCAGAGTTTCAATGAAGATCAGCAACAACCCATCACCTCTTTAGGAAAACCAATTCAGAGTATGCCTACTCACGGCAAAGCGGCACTGCCATCACAAGGATAGGAGTGTTGTTCTTAAATATAATACTTCAATGTTAACAGCTTGCAAGAGCCTGATCATTTCAAACTGTATTCTACTTACAATCTAAGGTAGCTTTGAAACCTAAACCACAAACCTAGGCAAATGATATTGACAAGTTACTCCCACTTCACACAAAGAGCTCAGCAATCTAATTTGTGCAGAAATTAAATTTAGGCAAAGATATAATTTTATTTTATTGTTCAGTGCTAGCCTGCATCTTTAAGCCACTAATTCCAAGAAGGAGTTAATCTGACAATATGAATAAAAAGTGGTCCCAAAGGGTAATAACCAATCCATATACATGCAAAATCCACCCCCCCCATCATCCCAAGGCAAATATGAAATGTGGTTTCCAAAAGTCCATTGCCTACAGTTCTCTCAACACAGTGACAAGCATGAGAATTGTGAAGGAAATATCTCAAATAATCATATACATTCAGCCATGAAGTAAGTGCTCTTGCTTATATATATTTTTGGAATCTGTTATGTGTTAGACATCTCAGCGGTTCTGCAAATACAGTGAAAAAATGTATTTCATCAGCTAAAGTCCAGTCCAGAAGTAAGGGATTGGTCTTCATTAATTAAACTAATACTTAGGAAGTGCCTATAATGTACTTTCACATATTACCTCATTTTTCTTTCAAGTCTTGAGAACCCAAATTATTATTGTTGTTGTTAGTCACCGTTGACTTGGCTCCGATTCATGTGACCTTATGTATAACAGAGCAAAACATTGCCAGGTCCTGTGCCATCTTCATGAAACCAAAAGAATATAGGTTTAGGATCTTGAAAGAAATATAAAGCTCCAATTATAAGCTTTTCATGTATTTTACTGTATTCTAAGGCTTTTCCGAGCAGACTCTGTTCGGATCATCTGATGAGCTTCTATTCATACATTAAGGGCCTCCTAAGTAGAGCCCTTCCTCTGTGTAATTGCTCATTTGAATTAATTCCAGACAGTGTACATGCTTTTGCTTTTGCTCATGTCACATGATTTCATAATTATACCTTTCAAGAGCTATCACCAATACTGTGAAGTCGTTAGGGCAAGATTTATAAACACAACACCAGGAATACCATCCCAAATGTCTCTGACCTTAGCCAAGAATCCAAAATCTTATTGAAAACCTTTACATTTAAGGGAAGTTATTTTTTTATGAAAGCCTTCTGAGTTCTTCTCTGTCATTCTACCCAACATCATGGATGAAGTTATAAGATGAGGATATCTTTGAAAACATCTCCAATGACTCATCCCATCCCTTCCTCCTCCCACTCCTGCACTCCCCAGCCCGTGGGAGGATGGTATGTTGGAAAGCACTCCCGAAACCCTCTCCTTTGGAAACCCATTTTTCTACAAGCAGCCCAGGCGCAGGGCCCAGCTGTCTGTGATCTGGCTCATATTTTCAAGGATGTCACATCTGCTCAGAACTTCCTTCCAGTTAATGAGTCTTTCTTCAATCGAACCTCAGAGGGCTTTTCATCTTAGTACCAAGCATCCCTAAGTTGAAGATGCTGAGGCACTGGCTGAGCTAGCACAGTTAGCCCTAATCTATGGTTTATTTCAAGGAAGAATAAAACAAACTTAGCCTGAATTTATAATGTGGGGTGTCGAGATCAAAGAATTCCCCCTAGACCAGGTCTACTGATCAGACCACACCTGGAGCTTGGTAACAGTTCTGTAACACACATATTCTATTTTTTTTTTTTTAATATAACTGTAAGCATACATGCTTGATATAGACATTGTGGAACATTAAAAACGTAACAAAAAAGAAAAAATATATAATTAATCATATTACATAAAAGCGTTGTTAAAATTATTTTCTTAGCTGTATTTTTTACTTAGTTGAGATAATTTTGCAACCTGCTGCCCCCACACTTAACATAAAATAGAAAGTGTTTACATGTATTTAGATACTATCGACAAATACCATTTGGAGTGACTGGAAAACACTCCAGCATCTAAATGTACCCATAAATGATCACGTTCCTATTGCTGAACAGTTATTTTCAATTTTTTTGCTGTTATAAATAATAATGAAATGAACATCTATATGCATATGTTTCTTTCTGCCCAGAAAGCAGAGGTTTGCATGTCTATGATCCTAAACAGTTGCATTCTATTGCAAGACTTTATAATGAGCCAGTTGGCTGTTGCTGAATTTCTCGACAGGAGCTTAGCCCTAACGTATTTCTTAAAATTCTACTGAAATGTCAAGGTTTCTGCCAGCCAGTGGCCCTTAGGTGTCCTTGTAGATAACGTTGAATCTTCCTGTCGTTTTTGCAGGAGTTAAATGCTTTCCGCCCCTTATGAATACAGGAAGCAGGGTGAGGGGATGGTAATCAACTTTAGGAACAGCTAGAAGCTAGGCCTCCCCCCAGCCCCACCCCAGCTTGGCCACAGCCTGGGTTTGGGATTTGGGATGTGAATATGTTTGTAAGCATCTCAGCCCTAGGTCTGTGTGCAGGAGCTCATACCAGAATGAAAATCAACTGGCATTCATCAGCCAGTAAATATCATCAAAACAAAATTGAAGGCTTTTTGTACAACAGAAGAAAAAAAAAAATTCCTTTTCTTTTTCTCCTAGAAATGCCTTAATTCTTTTTCTGGTCTTAAAAGAAATAGCCACTTCGAAGAACCACTCCTCCTGTAAATATTCATCACACAATGCCCTTCACTTATGGTCTTAATTAGTTCTCTGGGGGGCAAAGTTGGTTCCAGAATGGGCATTGTTCTTTTAAAATATTATCAGCATATTAATAAAATAAACACCAAAAGACATTACCATCCCCTCCCTTTTTATTTTTTTTCCCCCCATTAACGGCTAGAAAAAAATTCAATTCAGGTAATGTTCGTTGAATTCCTGTGAAATTTTCTTGACAGGCACCCTGGAGTAGAAAGGTGACTAGAATTAGTCCCAGTTCTCAGGGGGTATAAAGTCTGGAAAGAGAGAGTAGATAACTATTTATGATCTATCATCATCATTTTCCATAGGTATTTCCAGGATTCTGCAGAATTGCTAAAGGGCAAGTGGAGGGGCAAAGCATGGCCAGGAACCTGTCTGAAACAAAGCTAATTGGCTAAAAGTTTTCAAACTCAATATATGGCTGAGTTATGTTAAGTACTATAAGGGAGGGACAAAGAAACTACACTTAAGAGGGAGCAATTCATTCTGCCTCCAAAGAAGGGCTTTGCGGGGCTTGTGAGCTAGGCCTTGTAGGAGGCGCAGCATTTCAACAGAAAGGGTGAAGGGTTCACCTTGCTGAGGAAACACGGGCGAGAACAGACACTAGGAGGTACAAGGCATGCTTGGGGAGTGGCCGGGGGTGTGATGCAGGATGTAATAGGTGTCTTTTTAGAAAAGTGTTTGGGACAGAGTGTGGAGCTGTGTTGTCATGCTGTAAGAAGAAGAAGCCAAAGGTTTTTGAGTATGGATGCGTTCTAAGAAGATTTGTGTTCTGGGAAGGTGCTTCTGGCATCCAGGATAAAGAGGAATTGTGGGAGGGCTAAATCCAGATTCAGGGAGATCAGTTAAAGGACAAATGCAGAATCTACACAAGAGAAGATGGTGGCAGGAAGGAAGGTCACAGCAGGGAACAGCAGATAATCTTCCTCAGAGGCTGCATCTGTAGGATTTGGGGACCTATTAGGAAGGAGAGGTGAGGGCTCAGGGTTCACTCCAAGATTTCAGATCTGGGAGATGGGCAGTTGTGACACCACTCCTAGAGTTAGCAAGCAAAGACCAGCACCGAGGGACACAGCAATGTGAATAAGGAGTTCGGTTTTGGACATTCTGAGTTTGAGGTGTCTGTCAACCATCCATGGGATGAAGTTCAGGAGACAGACAGTGAGGGCTGCCATCTGTCTGCATCAGCAGAAAGTCAATGATGTGAGGCTACAGGCCAGAGGGAGAGATGGTGGAAGAGGAAAAAAGAGGGTCTTTAGAACTGCCTATTCCCTACAGGGTAAGAGGTGATGGAAGTGCTACAGGGTCAGGAATGGAGAGAAGCCTAAGAAGCTCATACAGGGACATGAGGCCATTATGCTTCAGGGCAGTGGAATAGGATGAGCATGGTAGAGAAGCCTTTAGACATGACAATCAGGAGGTGACTGCTGACCTAAATAAAGCTATTCCAGGAGGTGGACGTGGGTGAACATCAGACCACAGGGAGTGGAGGAGGCAGGGAAGAGGGGATAGCATTCTCTCTTGGAAAATTTGGCAGTGCAGGGAAGGAAAGAGAGTAGGCAAGAACTTGAAAGAGGAACAGGGCTGGGGGAAAAAGAGAAAAAAAAAAAAAACAAACACTTTTTAAGGATAAGAGTGATTTTAGTGTATTTTTAGTTGAAGAGATGGGGGAAGGAGGGAGGCTACGAATAAGCATGAAGGTGCAAGGGATAAAAGATCTATTTTTATGCGTTTTTTTAAAGTCTATCTTCTTCATCAGAGCAGAGATTCATAACAATGTGACTTCTTTCCAGTCTTAAATTAGAACATCTCAACAACTCCTCTCAAACTCCACTTGCCTCTTGGAAATCACGTCTTTTGTGGCTAAAGAGGTTTTCCAGTATTTAAAATGGATAGAAGTGCATTTTAGAGTTATATTTTTCTTCTTCAACTTAGTTATATTTTTATTTTTTTCAAAATTTTTTCACTAAAAATGTTGCTAGTAACTGAAACTTTGCCAACAATAATTATTTTACTTCTTTCTTTAATGTATATAGATATAGCTATAGAGATACATGGTACATCATGCATATACCTCACATGCTTGTGTGTGTGTGTGTTTCCAAAACTACAGTAGGACAGTCTTTTACGGAAAGAGTAGTCAACAGGGACAAGTGCTGCAGAGAAGGCAAATAAGACAGAGATTTGAAAATGTCCATTGGAGGCTCTTTGACTTTGTCAAAAATGAGTGGATCTTGTGCCTAAAGAGATTTTCAAGTATTGATAATACATACCCGTGCTTTTCAGAGTCATATTTCTCTTCTGCTTACTTGTATTTTTAGTGAAGGCAGAAGACAGGTTGCAGTGGATTCATGAGTGAATGGGGAGTGAATAGAAGAGGTGGTAAAATATGGGCAGCTATTTGAGGAAACCTGGCCTGGGGGTGGATATGGGTTTGAAAAAGGGTTATTTATGTGTGCTTTTTTTTTTTTTTGTAATTTTACTGTAGTAAAACATATGTAACAGAAAACTTTTCCATTTCAACCATTTTTAAGTGTACAATTCAGTGACATTAATGTCATCCACCATGTTGTGTAACCATCCCCACTATCCATTTCTAAAAGCTTTTCATGGCTGCAAACAGAAACTCAGTGCTCCGTAAGCAATAACTCTCCTTTTCCCCCTACCTCCTGTCCCTGGTAACTAATTTTTTTTGTCTCTATGCATTTGCCTATTTTAGATATTTCGTATAAGTGAGATCTTACAATGTTTTTCCTTTTGCATCTAGCTTATTTCACTTAGTATAATGTTTTCGAGGTTCATCTATGTTGCAGAGTCTATCAGAACTTGATTTCTATTTCTAGCTGAACAGTATTCCTTGTATGTACATACTGTATTTACTACCTTTTGTTTATCCATTTATCTGCTGATGAACATTTAGGTTGTTTCCACCTTTTGGCTATTGTGAATAATGCTGCTATAAATACTGGCGTACAAGTATATGTTTGTGCTCCTGCTGTCACTACTTTTGACTATATACCTAGCAGTAGAATTGCTGGGTCATATGACAATTCCATGTTTAACTTTTTGGGGAACCCCCAAAGTTTTCCACAGTGACTGCACCATGTTACATCCCCACCAGCAATACATGAGGGTTCTATTTATTTGTTCTATACAGTGTGAGAAATTTGAGTATGTTTACATACTGGTGAGAAGATACTATCAGAGAGGAACAGATTGATGATATAAAGACAGAAAGGATAACTGATAGAGTCTCAGATCAGGCAAGAAGGGTTAGGACCCAAAGCACAGAACAAGGCATACGCCTTCGATGCCACGAGGGACACATACTTCGTCGAGGAATGAGAGATGGTAAGTAAGGGCAGTTGTAGGAGAAGCATCTAGAGATATAAGTAAGGCAAGGGCAGAGCTGGACTAGCATCCACGTCTTCTAATGCCCAGTCTGGAGCACTGTCCAGTCTTTCTTGGCATTTCCCTCACTAGTAATTAGCAACATTTATACTGTGCTTAAGGAACCATGGTGATGCAGCGGTTAATCAAAAGGTTGGCAGTTTGAACCCACCAGACACTCCTCAGGAGAAAGATGTGGCAATCTGCTTCTGTAAAGATTACAGCCTTGGAAGCCCTTTGGGGTTGTTCTACCCTGTCCTATAAGGTTGTGATGAGTTGAAATTGAATTGAGGGCAATGGGTTAGGTCTTTTGGTTTATAATGTGCTTATGCTGTGCCAGGCACGGCCTAAGTGCTTTACATATGTTAGGTTGAACTATATAGACTTTCTAATTTTGTAATTAAAAAAAAATTGTCAAATATTGGCCATTTCATATGGATCAGCCTAATATTAGCCCTTTTAACCCTCACAACAACTACATTAAGATTCAAATTTTACAGATGAAAAAATAGAGGCCTGGGGCAGAGTAAGTAATCTGTCCAAGATCACCCAGCAAGGAAATGATGGAGCCAGGGCTTGAACCCCGCTTCTCAGGTCCAAGGTCAAGTTATTGCAACTTGTGGTGAGTTAAATGATCACAGAATAAAGGCACATGAAAGAGAAATAGAATAAAATGCCAAAAGATGACATCACAAATCAAATCAACAGTAAATGTTTTATAGGAAACTACGTCAGATTCCATACAATGCTCAATAATTATTAGTTTGAACCATTTGAAGTTGCTGTTTTTGTCAGTCAAAAACAGTCAAATACCGGCAATTTCATATGGTCTCATCTAAAAGTTTCTCTGTGAACCTCAAACTCACCCTGTGGTTGCTCAGCCATGGGGAGGGAAGCGAAGGCCGAAGCTCTGTTTGTGACAGCCTCGCTCTCCACTGTTTGCCAACTCTGTCCTAAAGCATCTTAAACAAACAAACAAGCACACCAAATCTGTTGCCACTAAGTTGATTTCGACTCACAGTGGCCTTAAAGGACAGAGTAGACCTGCCCCACAGGATTTTCAAAGAGCAGCTGGTGGGTTCAAAGGGCAGGCTTTTTGGTTAGCAGCCTCAGCTCTTAACCACTACGCCACTAGGGCTCCAAAGCATCTTATAACTTGAAAATTTAATAAATACAAAATTCTGGTACCTTGTGTCCAAAAATCGTTGATATTGTCTATTCACAGCCTTGTTTTTCTGGTACATGCACAAGGTAATTCAGCTCTATCTAAAAAAATTCAAAAGAAGCTGTACATCTCGTACTTACCAGTGTCAGCTTAGGACAGCCTTAAGGATGAGGCTTAGGAGCGAGTATCCAGGGCTGCCCAGTGGCCTGACCACGATACAAACCAGCCAAGCAGCTTCTTCTAACACACTTTAGGGCAACAGCATCTCCATTTTATATATACTCTTTATCACAATAAACTCATTTTAATAGGAATAGCATCTCTTTTCTTCTTTTGCTCTAAGTGCTCACAGTGGCCAGAGAGCTGTCGGACAGAATCCCATGCTCTTGTGATTCACAGAATGGAAATCTGCCATTATATGCCAGTGACATTTACTTCTGAGGCAGCTCAAGCGGCAAAAAGCCATATGCCATACACCTGAAATCCTGCCAAGCCACGCACATGGGTATGTGAAAAAGAAATAAGAAAACGGGAACCAGAAGACTTCTGTGGAGTTGATTGCTTCTAGCACTTAAAACAAGCAATTACTGCAGCAAGAACCAAGTCTTCCTACTCATATCACACTCTTGGGAATGCATTTTTTTTTTTTTCCTAATTTAAGAGAACTTGGGAAGCTAAAGGTACAATGCAAAAGATAATTGTTGTGAACTGCCCAATGTGCTCACATTTGCCATTTACCACGCCTGCTACGTGCATAAACGTTTCTTGGGTGTGCTTGGGTAAGTACCAGTCACCTCCAGTGGTAGACGGTGGAGACCATGTTTATCCTCTACATGAGAAGGTCTCTTGGCAGCCATCTTGTGAAATGGATAGGTGTCATTATTGATGTTATTTTCCCCAATAGCCTGGAAATAAGACTAATAGGGAAATACAGTGCCCCCCAAATGGCCAGGGTAAGTGGATTAAGTAAACCTAAGAGTGATTTAAGAAATGAGTTAAAGTGAAAAAATGAAGCTGATGAATATTTTTTAAACTAGGGACTCCAAGTTCCCTGGAAAAGATATATTCAGTTCATTTGGCATTTTTTCAATATCTTTGAGTCTTTCTATTCACATTATAGAACCCTATATATGTGGGAAAATAGTCACTGCTGCCATTTTTATTAAGAAACTATTGGCAAAATCATTTTATAACTTCCTCAAAGTATATCTGGAGAGATTTTGAGTGAAGGGTCTGTGTTTCTCAGTAAGGCCTCTTGACATTTTGGGTAAGATAACTTTTTATTCTGTACCATACATTCCAGAACACTTAGTATCTATGGTCACCAGGAATTGAAGAACAGTGACAATCCCATATCAAAATGGTAAAATTGATTAGGCTTATTGGCTTAGGAGATCATTTTAAATGAAGAATGAATTAAAAATTCCTGGCCATAAAACCATTCCTGAGGTCCACTTTTCAGACAAAGGTTAGACTGAACTACAAAACATAAAATAATACTTGTAAAGACTGTGCTTCTTAGTTCAAGTAGATAGATGAGACTAAATGGACTGCTCCTGTCCAGAGGCGGGATGAGAAGCAGAAAGGGACAAGAGCTGGTTGAACGGACAAGGGAAAGGCAGGGTGGAATGGGGAGTGTGCTGTTACATTACAGGGATTGCAACTAGGGTCATACAACAATATGTGTATAAACTTTTGTATGAGAAGAAAAACAAATAAATAAACAAGTTCATTGATGACTAAAAAAAATTCCTGGCCATTCATTCATTCAACTATTCGACCAAAAGTAACTGAGCAGATACTACCTAAAATACATCTGGAGAATATTAAGATTAAAAAGCTATAGCTCTAGTTTCCAATGATATACTGACTCAATTTATAAAGACAGATTTGTAAATGAGCAACTACTATGTAAGTAGAAGATATGTTTCAAAATAAGTTGTGGATTCCATGCTCTGGGGACAGAGGTACAGGATTAATTCATTCCGACTGAAAGGGAGATGATAACCATTTCACTGAGGTGCACTTGTGCAAAGTCCTTGTGCCATTTCAATAGGCAGAAGGAGGAAGGCCTTACTGATAGAGAGAAAGGGCATGAACAAAAGCCCGAGATATGAAAGTATTATGGCACAAGGAGTGTTGGGTAGTTTAGGATGCCCAGAGCCTAGGGCAGGTGCAAGGTGAAGACATGGGGATGACGCAGGAAAAGTACTGTGATGGTTAATGTTTTGTGTCACCTTGGCTAGGCTATGATTCTCAGTGGCTTGGCAGACATTGGACTGATTGCTCTTTCATAATATAATATAATCAACTCCAAGATGAGATCTGATAAAATGTAATCACCTCCTTGATGAGATCTGCTATGAGCAGCCCATCATTTAAAAGTGAAGTTTCCTTTGGAGAGAGTGGCCTGCCTCCAGTATATAAATGGATGTTCCAGTAAGGCTCACTCTTGCTCTGGATCCTACATCTGACTCTTCATCATCTGACCTACAGTTCTTGGGACATGGCCCAGGTGCCTGCAGTCTGATCTGCCAATTTTGGCCTTGTCAGCCCCTACAACCATGAGAGTCAGAAGAAGCCTCCAGTTTGACACCTGACCCATGGATCTGGAACCTGTTAGCCTCCACAACTGCGTCAATCATTTCCTTGAATTAAATATACTTTATATATATACACACACACACACACACACATATGTATACATTTCACTGTTTTTGCTTCTCTAGAGAACCCAGCCTCAGACAAGCACTTTATAATAATGGAGAATCTGAATAACTTGTTAAGGTGATGAAACTTTAATAGGCAGGCAATGGGCAGGCACAGGAGGATTACAAGCAAGAATGGTATGTCAGATCTGTGTTGGAGGAGATTTGGAAAAAAGGGAATGTTTCAAAGCTGGGAGAGAAGTTACTGCAACAGCTGGTGTATTGGTCAGCTATTGGCATGGTAATGCTGTATAACAAACCAACTGGATAGCTAAGAATTTGTTCTCCTATTCACAGGTCTATAGGTTAGCTGAGTGGTTCTGTTTTAAGCTACCATTCTGTGGGTGACAGGGGAAGCTCTCCCTGAGGAATGCACTTCTCCTGATGATGGCAGAAGTACAAGACCCCAACCCAACCACACAAGCAATAATCAAGCCTCTGCTCACGTCTCATTCGTGAGCATCTCACTGGCCAAGCAAGTCCCTTGGCCAAGCAAACAGTCAAAGGGTGGAAGGAATATATTCAACCACCATGAGGTCATGGTAAGCACTTGGACGTATACTACTACACAGGGTAGTAAAGAATTGCAACTGGTCATTCACTCTACCACACTTGGAGGAAAAGAAAAGGAAGTTCTGACCAAAGCTATGATTACAAAGCAAAGGACTGTGTAATGATTGGATGCAGAGACCTTTGGCTATTGTTTTTAATTTTATCCCAACTGCATGAAAAATACATAGATACAACAAAGGTGGCGGGGCGGGGGGGAGAAGAAGAAACTAGTAGTTTGGCATTCTCATTTCTTAAAATCAAGTTGTTATTGTTTTTAATAATTCCTAATATTATTACCTTTTTCATTGTGGTGAAATATATATAACAATACTTTTGCCATTTCAACCATTTTCAGGTGTACACGTCGGTGACATCAATTATGCTCCCCGTGTTGTTCAACCATCATCATTGAATTCAAGTTTTAATGTTCATTTTTTCACCCCATAACAACTGCCACAAAGGGGTGGGAGAAACTGCTGTCAAATTTAGCCTTACTTTGCCACTGCTTCCTGCCTCTCAACCTGCACCCAGGCTTCTGACCTGTTCTACCTAGAGGCTTGGCTCTAATCCCTGGTCTTCAAGCAGGCAGGCCTGTGTCTGGTGCTGAACCAGACAGTGCAGTGGTTTAGTCTTCTATTTGGTATGATGAAGGTAGATAACTCCAATTCATATAATGCACTGTTGTTCAGATTTAAAAACTTGTACAGGCATACAAGAAGTGTAAGTTAGCAGTTGAAATGTGCACATTTAAATAATTAAATATCTGTTTTAACCTCTGATCCCCTAGATCTGGTATTTTTGCAGAGGGTATTTGGAAATCTCATGTGGAATCTTCTAACTTGTTTCAGAGTCTTAGCAAATGGCTCCTGACCTTAGTCTCTCATCCTAAATCCCTAACATACCTTATTTAGGGTCCCTCTTTGCCTCTATCCCCTTCTGTACCCCAATACCTTACAATAACCGGTTACCAGGTGGCAAGAAGCAGTCACTGACAAGTAGATTCCAACTCATGGCGACCCCATGTGTGTCACGGTTGTGCTCCAGAGTTTTCACTGATTGATTTTTCAGAAGTAGATCACCAGGCCTTTTTTTTCCACAGTGCTCCCAGGTGGGCTCGAACCTCCAACCATAGGGAGAACCTAAAGGCAGGCTCTATATGCTCTCCGCTCTATCTTAGAAGACAAACCCTTTCAGAAGTATGTTCTCGACCTCCCATTTGACATAATTTACTTTCCAATTAGAGCATAAATATTTTCTTTTAAATCAATGAGGACTTGTAGTTCATGAGGGATTTCTACGGAGCGGTACCCTTCTTAGTTGTCCAACTCATATTTCTATCTGCCCTTTAATTTAAAATGCCTAAATCTCATTAAGCCTTACTCAAAACGTAGGTAATTTCCTTTTAATTGGGCATACACTATTAAAATGGCTTTGGTGCCATTATCAAATCCCTCACATAATCCACAATGGAGTACGGAATTCAGGTCATAGGAACCAGCTAACAATTCATACAGGGCCCCAAAGTGTAGTTAAAAAAGGGAAAGAACTTTCGGAAGACACTGAGCAGAGTTATGCAGAGCAGTTAAGGTAAAGAGTCGCCAATATTCTCATGCTCAGGGTTGGTTTGGAAATTGAACTGAGGGACTGATGAATGTCACCGCTGTCCAGCAGAAGAACATATTAATTCTTTCCTTCTCCTAATTGTCAAGTCTCAATTTAGCAAATGTTACACATGCAAAGATATACTGACTCTAGAAAGACTTCAGGAATGAGAGCTCTAGGTCACAACTTTATATGAACATTAATACCCCAGACATATATGTACTGTTGTCAGGTTTATCCAAAATCATCCATGAGAATCCTTTGTGATAAATATAATTTTTTATAAATGCTCCAGTTATAGAGTATGCTCAGAAAGAAAAACATGTTAGCAGTGTTTACAGGCAACTGAACAGTAACCTTTAAATAAACTTTAAACTGTTTAACCATTTCTCATGGAAATTTCATAAAGCGGGTCAACAAAATGCGATTCTCTCTGGACTACTTGGGTCCCTCACATGCTCACCCTTTATGTGGAGACACAGCCAGGGCTATGAATGCAGAGGGTGCTGTGGGAAGTTAAGGGTGCACTGGCAGGGCCCCAGGTTTTGTAAGGAAAATCCACTGCCGTCAAGTTGGTTCTGACTCACAGCGACCCTACAGGACAGAGTAGAACTGCCCTATAGGGTTTCCAAGGAGCGGGTGGTGGATTCAGACTGCTGACCTTTTGGTTAGCATCCAGGTTCTTAACCTCTGTGCCACCAGGAATCCTTTTGTAAGGAAAGCCCCCCATCCCTGCCCCAGAATACTTTCTGGTTGTTATGGATTGAATTGTGTCCCCCAAAAAGATATGCTGAAGTCCTAACCCCTGTACCTGTGAACGTGACCTTGTCTGGGGAAATAGGAGCTTTCTTTGCAGATGGTGTCAATTAAGGAAGTCCTTTTCTTTTTTTTACTGAAGTAGGCTGGGTCCTAATCCTAATTTCTTTTGAGTGGCATTTTATAAAATAGAAGGACAGACTTGGAAATAGAGTCACACACAGGGGAAAATGATGATTCATCTAAAAGTTAAGGAATAACAAAAAATACCCGGGGCTACCAAAAGTGGAAAGAGATTGGCAGAGAGAGCATAGACCTGTCAATGACCTAAATTCAGACTCATAGCCTGCAGAACTATGAGAAAATAAATTGCTGTTCCTCAGAGCCACACACTTTGAGGTATTTTGCTACGGCAGGCCTAGGAATCTAAGGCACTAGTCACGCCTGTGTTGCTCAGAAAAGTAGAACGGACCCCGTGCATATTGAGCCTGCAAAGGCAGCACACAGACATCGGGTTCCATAAAGCTAATCTCTAAGTCAAAGGGAGAAGCTTGTCCCGCTTTCCAGAACAAATTGGCCATGAGCGTTGCCCTGAGTGTCCTTTCCCTTTCTGAGGCATTCAGGATCTGAGCTGCTCTCTTGTGTCCCCAGCCTTCTCACAACTCCACATGACTGAGGGTTGGGTGCTTGTTCCAGGCTGTACCGAGCCAAGCTGTTTATGTTCTGGTCACCACACAGGGTGCAGAACCACCCAGCAGTGGGTGCTTTTCCTATCCCCATGAATTCTGTCTTAGTTTTCTACTGCTGCTGTAACAGAAATACGTCAAGGGGGTGGCTTCAAAGAACTGAAATTTATTTTTTCACAGTTTAGGACACTAGAAACCCGAATTCAAGGTACCAGATACAGAGGAGTGTTCTTTCTCCCTTGGCTCTGGGGAAAGACCTTTGCCTCAGCTTCTGCAGCCCTGGCATTCTTTGGCAATCTTCACGTGACCCCTATCTCCCCCTGCCTCCCTAGTTGTGTGCTTGCTCCTGTATCTAATCTGCCCTTTTCCTAACTCAGAAGTGATTAGGTGTAGGACACAGCCTATACTGATGTGACCTCATTAACATAACAAAGAAAATACTATTCCGAAATGAGGTTACATCCACTGCTACAGGGGTGAAGATTTCAACACACATTTTAGGTGACATAATTCAATCCATAACATCATTTTATACATAAGGAATCTGATGTGTGGCCAGGTCACCCAGCTAGAGTTGGGGGGGTGGGGGTGACTCTTTAATCACCACTCTGTCCTGCCTCTAAAGGTTCAGGCCAGATCCCTGCATCACCTGCAGTATGTTTGTGGATGGGCTGGGGAGCAACACCACTCATCTTTTGGAATCCATACCAGAAGGCTTCCTCTTCACTTAGGGTTTTGTCCTCACCATGGTCAAAAATCCCCTTCTGTGGCCAAACCAAAGTTCCGTGGATCCTCGTAAGAAGGTACAAGAAAACCCGTATTTATAGATATTTGAACAAACTACCTTGGGAAATGAAAGCCATTCAATTATACTGTACAATCAAGTGTAAATTACTGTAAATTTAGGTTTTGTCTTTTGAGATTAGCACCTTCCATTTGCATAGGACAATTTACAGGGCAAATTTTTGAGGACTTAATCCTCACAGTGACTCTGAGAATTACTATTATTATTATTATTGGCACTGCCGATTTATAGATGAAAAAGGGCTTGGGGCTCTGAAGGACATGCTCAAGGTCACGCTAATGGTGAATGGCCAAGCCGGGCCTGCCACCAGCCTTGACTGCTGGCACTCAGCCTTGGTTCTCTCCTTCACACCATGGATTCTCAATGGGAAGTAGGGTATTGCTCCCTGCGGGGTGGAAACTGATTCTTGAGGGGGTTAAAAATATTACTTTTATTACAGTATGTCTGTGGTATAAAAATTTCAGAGGGAGGGACAAGTAGGGAAGAACACGTCTACAAGGCCGCTCAGGCAGGCAGTAATGAAAAGGAGGTTGAGAAACACTGTTCTACTACAGTGGTCTCCCTGCCTTGGCCAGGCATGTGTTTTTTGTAATTAACATATTTCTTTTCAGAAAGTACACACACCGGTGTCTATTTAAACAATTAACTTTTAAAAAAAGAACTAAGTCACTGTTTCTTGGTCTTTCTGCTATTTCTAGACAGCATCATTGATACTGATGACGACTACTGGACTCAATACTCTGATTACCATCCAACAGAAAGTGGCAAATTCCATGAAAAAGGAAAATGGATAGCTTAAAAGTAAAAATAAATATACCCCCATACAAACACACACACACAAAACCATTTGCTACCTACCCAATGGGAAACATCAATGGAAAAAAAAAAATGGACTCATGTAATGCATGTTTCTAGAGGATATTCAATTTCCTGTGTGCCAAACCCAAAGACCTTTGTGAAACATGAGACACCTTTTCAATAAATATTTGTCAATGGCACAGACAGCAGAAAAATGGATAACCTGACTGTATGACATTAGGGCCTTAAAAGACTTCTCCTCTACTTGAATATTCATATTTCAATTAAAATGTACACCTACATTATTAGCCACACCAGACCCAGTTCAGATCAATACCAGCAGCACGAGATGGAATTCTAATGAAGATAAACAACGCTGAGTCCTCTCCAGCTTCCCCTGGGCCCTGCCGCACAAAGCTTCCATTCACAACTTGCTCCAAGATATTTTACAGTCACCTGCCTCATGCAGATGAGGAGGCTCATGTTTATTCATGGCGAGAGTCACAGACCACCTTTCATTCCCTAGGCCAGCTCAGCTCACCAAGAGAACGCCGTGTGCACCACTGTGAAGTTGAGCTGGTCCAGGAAGGGGACTTCTGAATATATAATTGTCCCCTGGAAAGCACGCACAGAAAGCCAGCAAGCTGCAAGCAGTTAGAGGGGCAAACTTAGTTCGCTATTTTATTTCCTGTGTTTGCTGCCTTTAAGGGTTCAAACAATTCCTTTTCAATACCCCAATGTAATTCACTGGATGTGACTTGTTAGTGGTTACTTTCTGTGGATAATCCTCCAAGCTGCTTTCTGTCTGCCCTGCTCTCCAGTTCTTCCTAATTGAGATTTTCTCCCACTGACTTGGAGGAGGCTCGCAGCCTAGCCAGGGGCAGCTGCAGCTTTGTTCAATGGGCCTGGATGTTCCCTGTGCACCAAAAAAAAAAGAAAAGAAAAGAAAAGAAAACGCTCATTGCTGTCAAGTCAATTCCGACTCACGGCAACCCCATGTGTTACCGAGCAGAACTGAGCTCCACAGGGTTTTCTTGGCTGTAATCTTTATAGAAGCAGATTGCCAGGTCTTTCTTCTGTGGTGCCACTGGGTGGGTTCAAACCACCAACCTTTAGGTTAGCAGTCGAGTACCAACCCTTTACACCACCCAGGAATCTTCCCAGTGCAAAGTCTCTACTATTTTAAGAGATGTTTCCAGGTGTGATATCCTGAGAGTCCAGCCTCTGTTGTGTAGACTTTGCTTACGATGCTGCTAGGTAGAATTTTAAAACAGTACGTTTACTCTAGAGTGACTATAGTTTTCAAATTATTAGTTTCTTCCATTTCAGTAACTCAGAAGCAGGGCAAAGTCAATTTGATCCTGGTTTTTAACGATGGTTTTGATAACATCTAAAGTAACATAAATGCTACGAATAAATATTTTTATGGTATCAGAAGGCTCAGCAACCACTGGAGTGGTAAGGGCAAGGTAACTGCTCACTTGTTGGAGAGACCTTACTTCTCCAGCCGTTAAGTACATGAGAACTGTGAGTCTCCTTTGGATTTCTAAGCTGCTATCCATGGCAAGGGCCTTGGTGGAGCAGTGGTTAAGAGCTCAGCTGCTAACCAAAAGGTCGGTAGTTCGAATCCACCAGGTGCTCCTTGGAAACTCTATGGGGCAGTTCTACTCTGCTCTATTGGGTTGTTATAAGTTGGAATCAACTCGACGGCAACGGTTTTGTTTTTTTTTTTGATTTATCCACGGCAAGTCATACAGAAAACTAAGGTACCGATTAACGTTTAGAGAGAGACTCTGGCGAAATCCATGACATTTTCAGGTTAAAGCTTATTTCTGCCATAGTCAAATGGGTTATTAACTCAGTTCAGAACAGAATCTGGGGTTTATAGGCAGCTTGACTTTTCTTTTTTAAACATAATAGCCAAAAAATTTCTTCTGTTGAAAAGAACAATTTATTCATCTTTCATAGACAGGATTTATCTTGTTAAATACAAAAAGAAATGTTTTACAACTGTATATCCCATTTTACTTCTGCAAAGCATTTTTGCATTAATTACTTCAACATACTATCCCACCAGCATAATGAAGGGTGATCGGGATTCTGGTATTTTTTCTAATTTTTAGGCATGGAGCTTCTGAGTAGCAGAACCAGTATTAGAACCTGGACCTCCTGATTATATTATAGACCAATGGAAAATACTATTCCATCAATTCATGTGGTTTGTACTAGTTGGTGATGTGTTACGTATGTCAACGAATGCTTATTCTATTGACACAATCACCTTTAGTGATTAATAAAAATATCTAATAAAAATATTCATCAACAGCTAAATACCTGTGATTTTCAGCTGTGGGAGTATACTGGGATTACCTGGGGAGCTTTATAAAATACTCAATCGTGGGCCCCACCCCATAAGTATCTGATTTAATTGGTCTGGGGTATAACTGGACACTGGGATAGAGGACCTCAAAAGCTCCCCAGGTGACTAATGTGTAGTCAAGGTTGAGAAATACTGCTACACACAAATTAGATATTTTGATGTTTATACTCTTGTTAGAATTTTTTAAAGTACTACAGTCAGGCACACGAGCTCTAATGAGATTCCCACACCTGAAATATCCAAATCACTTGTGTCCTCTTTCCTACCCTGTTCGAAAATGAGGGCTTCGATGAAATGATTATGGGACCACTTGCATGTTGAGGTATCCAGCTGTAGTTTAGCTCTTCTGTAGTGCTCGTAAAAATGAATAATGCATACTATAAAATATTGGTAATAAAGGGCAAAAAGATAGAATACAAGCTCAATGGCCTGAATCAATGAATTATTCTGCAGAGAGAGTTATACTGAGGAACCGAAAGAAAGTCCTTTTCAATTAAAATTAAATATTTTAATTGCTCTCTAATTCTATTTCTCTTATATAAATAAAAAAAAATCTCATCTGCTGCTTCCCAAGTCTGGAGGAGCAGGAAGACAGCTGCTTTTCCAAACACTTATTTACAGCAGTGGCATTACCTATGTTGTTGTTAGTTGCTGTCATCGAGTCAGCTCGGACTTGCATCAACCTTTTGTATAGCAGATGGAAACACTGCCCGGTCCTGTGCCATCTTCATGATCATTGGTATGTTTGAGCCCATTATTGGGGCTATTGTAGTGCCTTCCGGTCTGCAGAGCTCACCTTCCAGCACTATAACTCCTTGCCATTGAGTTGATTCCGCCTCATAGCAACCCTATAGTGACCCAATCAGGCCATATTCTGTTGTGATCCATAGGGTTTTCATTAGCTAACACTTAAGCACTTGGCTGCTAACTGAAAGGTTAGTGGTTCAAAACTACCCAGCCGCTCTGCAAGAGAAAGACATGATGATCTGTTCCTGTAAAGATTACAGTCTAGAGAACTCTATGGAGCCATTCTACTCTGTAACATGGCATGCCTATGAGTCAAAATCAACTCAACAGTACGTAACAACACAACCACAATTTCCAGAAGTAGATTATCAAGCCTTTCTTCCTAGTCTGTCTTAGTTTGGAAGCTCTGTTGAAACCTGCCCACCATGTGTGACCCTGTTGGTATCTAAAATACCAGTGGCACAGCTTCTATCATTACAGTAACATGCAAGCCACCACAGACACACTGACAGATGGTTGGTGGAGCACTAGAAATCTATAAACTGGTGTCCTAAGCAAGACAGGCTGTAGAAGCTTTTCCTGCCACTATTAGAATCCAGTTTAGTTTGTTAGACAAATCAAAATTTCAAATTGAGGGACACTGCTTCTTCCAATGATTTCATAAAGAAGGCAGACAGCTGAGCCCTTCTTACAGAACCTCACATCACAGGGTTGATGATTCAATCCGCCTTCTGTGCTTCGACTCAAAGAAGCAAGAGCCTGAGATGGAGTCCAGGAAAGTTCAGGCAGTTGCTCAGAAGAAAGTATGTCTCCTTTTTGAAGACATTTCTGAATTTAAATTTGGACCATCTTAGGGAACAAGAAAAACATTCCATCTACCAATAACTCCCAACCCTCATTTATTCCTAAATTCAATCTCCTGAGCTACCAAGCTAATAACAAGAAGAAAAGCAGACTGATTTAAACTTCATTGTTTCTCTCCCCTCCAGTTTATTATCAGATAAAGTAGAGCCGTGGTTGAAAGCCAGGCAGCAGGGAAAAAAATACTTTTTTAAAAAAGAAAGTCTTCAAACTGAACTAGAGGCCTTCTCACAGAGCCCTTCATTTTTAAAGACTGGTGGGGACAGAATAGGGACATAGAAGAAAAGAGAGATAATTATTTGTATTTGAACAACCACTAGCAGTACTTTTTGACCGGTGTCATGTCCACCAGAAAAAGCAAAAACAAAAGCTCACCTATCCATCCTTCATTTATTAAATTGGTATATATATCCACTGCAGTGGAGCTGACTCCAACTCATAGTGATCTCGACTCCACATTGTAGGAGCCAGATTAAGACTTTCTACTCCCCCACCACCCAAAATATGTTGACGTCTGGAATCTCGGGAACCTGTGAATATGTTACCTTATTTGGCAGATGGAATTAAGGTTGCTAATCAGATGACCTTAAGATAGGGAGATTATCCTGGATCATACAAGTGGGCCCAATGGAATCACAAGAGTCTTTAAATGTGGAAGATGGAGGTGGAAGAGAAGGTCAGAGGGACAGGATGTGATGTGAGAGGGACTGGATGTACCGTTGCTGGCTTTGCAGATAGAGAAAGAAGTTCAGGGGCCAAGGGATGTGAGTGGCCTCCAGAAGCTAGAAAAAGCAATGAAATGGATTCTCCCTTGGAGCCTCCAAAAACGAGCGTAGCCCGGCTGACACCTTTGGACTTCTGAACTACTCAACTGTAAGATAATACGTTTGTATTGCTTAAGCCACTGAGTTTGTGGTAATTTGTTATGGCAGCAATGGAAAACTAATACACACATGATAAAAATATATATAACTGATAGACCATTCTGGTTACAAAAGGTATGCATATTACTAATAAAAATAATGAAAAAATATTTAATGTAGATAGCTTAAGGTCTCTTGCCATTCCCATCCTCTATCCTCCTCTGATATCAACTCTTAACTAATACGTATCTGTATTTGGGGTGGGATCCTCTGCCTCTTGGTCTGCCACAGCCATAGATTGCCATCTGTGCCATCTTGGCAGCACACATTAGGTCCAGGCATTAGACTATAGTCTGTAGACAATGCAAAAAGATAGCACTAGTGACACTGTAAGAAATTTTACCAAAAAACTGGCTCTTAGATATTGCTAAAGACAGTTTTGGCAGGAATATAATTTAATCATGATGAAAATTTCTGAGTGACAGTTTGGGGAACTTGCTGTCACCTGACAGGATCACACCCTGGGAAGGCAGAATGTCATCACCACCTATCAGAGCACGTTGCCATGATGAATCACACAAACGCGATTGCCACGCTCACCTCTGCCTGCCTTTGCCTCTGGTTTCCTTTGCTAACAAAGTACTCTTGGGGTTTAATGTAGCGAATTACAACTTCTAGAGGATATAAGCGTCTGAGTATTCATCCCCTTAATACAGTTGCCTGAAGGGCTTTGATAATATTCTTCCATACAACTTACCTGTGCCTATATCAACAATAATAATATTTGCATTGTTACCATTTACAAAAGTTCAGATTTCCCTAATTCAGGAGAAGCAGGATGAATGAAATCTGCTCAGGAAACAGGCAGACACCTGATGCCAGAACACGGGACAGCCAGTGAGGTCACCTTCTCCTGGAAGCACAGGTGTCCCCTGGCACACAAAAGCTGAGAATCCATTGGATTTTCCACCACAGGACATGAAGAACTGAATTGATCCAGGGGCAAAGCGGCCACAGCCATTTCAGAAACAACTGATTTAACCCACTCTATTTTTTTTCTTCGGTTGATGGAAACAAAGGCCTCCCTGCTCCTTCTTTCTTCTCTCCCAGGGATGATTTGTACCTGAATTGCCAAGTTTCTCCTAATCAACTGAAGTACACTATAAGAGCAGGCTGCAGTTATAATCACAAGGGAATTGATGGGCTTCTTCCCTCCAATTCTTGAATCATGCCTCTCCTGGGGCAGAGCTGCTCAGACACTGGCAGTCTAGATTGCAGCTTCCAGGTCAGGGCTCTCCAGAGAGGAGGGTCACTGGGGCCTGCTCTACAGCATTTAATGTTGTTGTTGTTGTTAGTTGCTGCCAAGTCAATTCCAACTCATGGAATAGAGTAGAACTGCTTCATAGGGTTTCAAGGCTTTGACCTTTCAGAAGCAGTCTGCCAGGCCTGTCTTCTGAGGCGCCTCTGGGTGGGTTCGTACTGCCTACCTTTCAGCTAGTAGTCAAGGGCTTAACCGTTTGTGCCATAACCATTTTGTGCCATAGGTGGCTCAAAACGCAAAGAAAAGACCATGATATGTGAGAGAGAGTGGTGTCTGTCTGCTGTCACTGCAGGTAGCTCATTACGCTGATGGAGACACTCAGGTTAGACCCGACTGAGGCTTGAGGAAGAGTCAAATTCCCTTCTCCTGGTTTTCTTTCTTTTCAACCAATTTCAGTTCAAGATGCCACAAACCAGAATAGAGTGGGAATGAAGGATGAGATATAAATTCGGAAAAAGGGCAGCAGGGAGGCAAAGAACAACAAGAATCTCAGACATGGATAGAATTCAGTTATTATGTGATATACTAGGCATAAGCTCATGATGGTCTCATGGGATGACTATGAGAACAGTCTCTTAGACCTTACACTGTCATCTGCTGGGGGTAGAGTTTAGGCATGCTTACATTCCTTAGTACCAGATGAGTGGGCCTGAATATGATGCCGAGAGCCATAATGTAGTAGAAAATTAGTTATTAAAGCCTGAAACATATCTGTCCTAGTGAAAAGCCTGTAGATTACAAATGGTCCCAACCACAGCTGATTTGGGGGATGATACAGGACTGGGTGGCATTTTGTTCAATTCTGCATAGGATTCCTGTGAATTGGGGCTGACTCAACAGCAGCTAAGAAAAACAATCAACAATTATTATCAGCCATGTCTGGTAACAAATACTATCAACGCACAGCTTCATTTCTATATAGAGACATCTTTGCTATAATGATAAAGACTTTCTGTATCTCCAAGTGTGTATGATACCTTTGCTTGCTTTCAGTTGGTCAATATTATTCTCTCCATTCAATACTCGCACACAAGTAGAAATATATAATTTACACTCTTGCAAGAAATTACAATATAGAAAACCAAAATACACTTCAGTTCATAGAACCAAATAATTACTGTGAACCAAGGTATGCTATTTATAAACTTAACTATTCAATTCCCTGAAAGTGATCTTTCAGTTTAATAAAAATTCCTTTTGCCACAGCAAAGAGCAGATTATCTCAACACATCCATAATTCCCCAAAACCCAACAACCTAGACATAGCAGTCTTCCTCACCTCACTCTCCTTTCACAAGACATTTGGACACGTGGAGGCAAGGGACTTTCCCCAATTTAACTTGCAAGAACAAGGCACCTTAAACTAATGCCATTTAAAAAAAAAAAAACTTTCAGCCAGACAACGTTTCTCTGGAAAGGGTAGACAATGTTTCTCTCTGATGGTGGCCCCAGCTTGGTAAACCAAAAGGAGCAAAGCTGCTCCTAGCTTATCCCCAGAGAGACGAGAGTATCATCAACACATAGCTTCAGCTCTATATAAATATGTCTTTCTTTCTCCATTCTCAAAACACACTAAAAGATCCCAGTCTTCTACACACAGTTTTGGGATCCTTCAATGGCCCCGAGGATGACCTGCCTTTGATGATGTGGGGAAGTCCTTGTCACTACTTCGGGTCCACCTTACCTTGTTGAAGTCTTCAGAAGTGGCCCTCATTTCCTTCCAAGTCTTGTTCAGGAGCTGGATGCAGATGCAGAAAAACTCCTCAAAGGATCTGTCATGGGTGAAGAACATCGGGTGGAAGTCGTTGCAGGTCTCACTAGCTGGAGGGAAGAAAAGGGCAGCAAAGAAGAAAGTTTTAAAGCAATGGAGTGAGTGGACAGCCAAACGGAGGTTCACCAAAGAGAGATGATGGGAGTCATCTTGGTTCAAGTGAGATTGGAGAAAAGACATTTTGAAAAAGCAGCCAAGAAAATTGCCCCCACACAAATTAGAAGTTTAGGGACAAATGGTCAAACCTAACCCTTAGACACACATTTTGATTAAAGAAAGTCAGCTCGTACCCACCCCAAGAAGATAAGTCCTGGATCTGCCTTCATGGCATTGTAAAGACTCTTCAAACAGCCCTCTCAAGTGCAGCTCCTGCATCCCCTTAACTTCCCCTTTTCTCAACAGAATAACTGGCAGAAGACAGGCTTTCCCAAACATACAGTTAACTGTAACTTTGAAAACAGCATCCTTGATCATTTCCCCAGGGGGCTCTTGCTTTCTTATGGCATGAGTTGGGGACATGTAAGATCATTAACCATCTCCTACCATTAGCCATTTGTTCTCCACTTGTAGGTAAGGAGGGATAGAGGTCAAAACAACCCAAATGGTTTTGAAGGCTGCAATTGGTCCGGTCCTGGCAAGACTATGAAATCTCCTTTGAGACCTCCCACTGCAGAGCCTCCTCAGGTCAGATCCAGTGCTGAGCTCTGGGTGTGGTCACCTCTATCCTCCTTCCCTGACCAGTGCCCAGCCCCTTCCTTCATCGCAGCTGTCTATCAAGCTTATATTTGTATAGCCTGTTCACACACAGTACGTGGCATTTGCTATTTACAATGCCTCTAGACAATACCCAGAGCTGTTATTATTTATGGGTGAGGATATGGTACAGCCCAAAGAACCAGGCTTTGTGACCCTCCAAAACTAGTGCTCTAAGTTCTTTGTGAAACAATTTTTAAACAAACATATAAGCTGTTACATACAAAGAAAGTATTTCTATTTTAATTGTGAACTCTTTAAAAACCAATTAGTCTCCAAGGTGGAATTTCAGGCCTCAGCAAACTGAGAGAGGAGAAGGGTGAGGGGTGAGAATGGGGTTCACAGCAGAGAATCCTCCGATACTTGGGGAGAGTCTTGGTGCTCGCCACATGGTTGGGCATCTACTCCATTTAGACAAAATCCTCTGATGCAGTTTAGCAAGGAGAACCCAGATGATACTTAAAGGAGACAGGCTCTGCTAGGGTAGGCCACAAGCAAATCTGCACCAAACTTTTTTTATCTCCAACCTTGACGAATATAGTTAATTTCAGACTCCTGGGGAATTTAAAACATCAAAGTGGTATATGCTTACATAGCTCACCCCTGTGAATGGTACAACATGACCTCAAGATCCGTGAATGCTGGTTTCTTCCAGACAATGTAAGGGCCTGGGTTAGTCACATGAAAAGGATGCAGGGCAGGGGCAGAAGCGTCAGGCTCAAGTTCAGCCCATGCCAATTGTACGCAAGTCATTTCACCTTCCTCAGCCTTGACTTTCTTAACTAAAAAACAGAAAAGATATCTCCTCTGCCTTCTCCATAGGTTTCAGAGATGATCAAATAACATGATTCATGGCAAAGTGCTTTGGAATGGATAAAAGCGCAAACAGAGAGGTAGTGGTGATGATAACAAGTGTTGTACCAGCTTATTATTTCCAGGAACATGGGTTGTACTTCGATTTTCCCCCAATCCCTAGCCAAGCCCATTCACATCACACGAATTAGAGGTGACAACATATAAGCCACCTCACCTCCCAGTCTGTGTTATTGGCAGAGAGATGGTAAATGCGAAGTTCTGACCTGAGTCTTGAAGCTATTTCAGGCACTTGGAACATCAACACAGGTGGATTGTGCTGTTTGCTGCCCTGGGCAAGGAGCTGTCAGTCTCACTTTATAAGCACTGAAACCGATGAAATTTACAAGTCTACAGAAGCACCTTAAAACATTACTACCATCCAAGACTCATTATTAATCACATTATCACAGTATCTTTTTCTGGTCTAGCATGATTACACGTGTACCTTACATCCTTGTTAAAGTCTTTATGGAAATCCTAGGGCTGAGACAGCCAGATGACACTGAAGGCCGCAAGCCCCACTGTTGCTCGGATGAAGAGGGAGGGAAGGAACAGCACTGACAACAGGGAGTATTTACTGGGTGCATATCATGTACCAGGTGCCCTGGTGGTGCAGTGGTTGAGTTATGGTGAGCTACAGCTGCTAACCAAAAGGTCAGCAGTTCAAATCCACCAGCCGCATCTTGGAAACCCTATGGAGTAATTCTGCTCTGTCCTTTAGGGTCGCTAAAAATTGGTATCTACTCAACAGCAATGGTTTTTTTTGTTGTTGTTATCATGTATCAAGTATACTACAGGTATTATCTTCACATGAGGGAGTCCCTGGGTGGTATAAATAGTTGATGTGCTCGGCTGCTAACTGAAAGGTTGTAGGTTAGAGTCTACCCAGAGGCACCTCGGAAAAAAAGGCCTGGCAATCTACTACCAAAAATTTAGTCATTGAAAACTCTATGGTGTACAGTTCTAGTCTGACACACGAGATGACTGTGAGTTGGAATCCCCCCAACGGCAACTAGTTTTTGGAGGTAGGGATTATGGTCATTCTCATTTTATACATGAGGAAGGCAAAATTTGGAGGAATTAAACTTTCCATTATGAGTTTTTTTGGTCACCCCAAATGACCATTTGATACCCACAGCCAACTTCCTCAGTTGACATCAAGTGCTTAGAGTATTCATTGTGGCTGCTGCTTTGAAAAAAATAATTCCTTCACCCACCCTCCTGGAGCTCCTGCTCAACTCCTTCAACAGAAACTGCGATGGGGAACCCCACAGTCCGATGGGATCCACAGCAGTGTAGGGCCAGCACTCGCTGACTGACGACACCTGACCACAAGGCAGCGGCACCAAGGCCGGCACTCCCACTGCCAGCAGCAATGGGCCAGCCACTGGATGGTGGCCGTCACCTACATTACTGCAACTTATTACAACAAGCATGGGGGGAGATTTTATTTCATTATTTTTTTTGGATAAGTAACAGCAGATTTAGAAAGGCTGGGTGACTTGTCCAAGGTCACATGGCTTGTAAGTGGAAAAGCTGGGATTCAAACTCAGGTTGACTTGACTCCAAAGACCATTTTCTATTACATTCGATTTCCTCATTCCATTTTCCAATCATCTCTGCCTTTACTGTCCTGCCCAAACCCAAATTAATTGTTTCTCCACCCATACCAAAACAAAGACCCATTGCTATTGAGTCATTTCCGATTCATAGCTACCCTATAAAAAAAAAAAAAAAAAAACCCTATAGGACAGAGTAAAAACTGCCCCATAGGGTTTCCAAGGAGCAGCTGATGGATTCGAACAGCTGACCTTTTGGTTAGCAGCTGAGCTCTTAACCACTGTGCCACCAGGGCTCATTCTCCACCCATAGAAGGTCTTTATGAAGTAAAATCTTATAAATGGCACAACTTTAATTATTAACGTTGTTGATGTTGTTAGTTGCTGTTCAGCCAGCTTCAACTCATGGTGACCACCAGTACAAAAGAATGAAACATTGCCCAGTCCTGAGCCATCTTCATGATTATTGGTATGTTTGAATTCATTGTTATGGCTATTGGGTAGTGTCTTTCAACCTAGGGGGCTCATCTTCCAGCTTCCAGAATACTGAGCAATATTCTGTTGGGACCCATAGGATTTTCACTGATTAATTTTTGGAAGTAGATTGCCAGGCCTTTCTTCTTGGTCTGTCTTAGTCTGGAAGCTCCACCGAAACCTGTGCACCATGGCGGGCTCTGCTGGTGTTTGAAATGCCAGTGGTATAGCTTCCAGCATCATAGCAACACTCAAGCAGCCACAGTTCAACAAACTGACAGGCTTAAGTATATTTGGAGTTTGAGGTTCCTCTGATTTCTCCCTACTACTCGTGGTTCAAGTGGAGTTTATAAATATTAATACTTAAGTCACAAGGACTTCACTCCTCTTTTGGCCTGTGTCCCTCCTCTTCCTGGGTCCAGGCCAAGCTGCACTCTTGACTCAGCTCTCGAGTACCTGAGAAACAGATCTGCCAGAGTAAATCTGTTTAAATTCTCATCCTCTCCTTCAGTCCCTCAAACAGTATCTGAGTCTTACAGGTGCTTTTCAGCTGGTAATGAAAGAAATCTTGCTAATAGTACATTTAAAAAAATATATATATATATAAGAAGTAATGAGATAAGCAACTAGATTGATACCTGACCCCTGGAGTAAGTGTGTTACGTTACGTTCCAAGGAGGGAGGAATGAAAGAAAGGGGAAGCAGTGAAGGCTAGAAGAAAGTGGATCACTAAAGTAAGGATACTGGAGAAAGTGCTCTATATTTCCTTATATTTTGTGTTTAGAAACTACAAGCCTAGATAAAAGAACTAAGACACGATTGTCATTGTCTACTTATATGAACATTTAGCATCTAACACATTCACTGCAGGAGTGATTCCCAAGACTAGCTAGGAGTCAAGTTCATGTTCTGGAGCTGTGAGTGGCCAGCACTGGAAAACAAAATTTCAGTGGAGATACTGTGGTGAATACAGGAGATTATGTATGCACATTATAATATGAAATTTGTAAAAGCCAGCACTTACTGAATAGTACGTGCTGGACACTCTTCTAAGTTACCTGCATTAACTCTCTTAACCCTCAATGACAACGACGGTACTATTATTATCATCCCCATTTTACAGATGAGGAAATTGAGAAACAGCAAAGTAACTTGCAGCGGCATGGCCAGGAATCAAACCCAGCATTCTCTCACCAGAGCCAATGTATTCAATCACTATATGATCAGATTGGCTTCTCATCTTCCTAAACTTCCTTAAAAGACTCATCTCTTTGCAGTGAGGAGCAGGCAAACAACAAATCAAGAACAACTTGGTCTTCAACAACAAATAACGAAAACGCTTTTATGTATTTGGCATTCATGGCTTGTTGTTTTAAGGATGGTCTGTGTTAGAATCAAGGGTAAAGTATTAATATGTTTTTCCAGGATTATCAGACTGGAAGGGACTGTTCAGGTTATTTGACCTCTTTTTCACTTTCATTTTTGTAGGTTAAGAGTGGTGAGAAAGGCAAAATGTCTTTCCAAGAGGTCTAGATGGCAAAGCAGGAGCACGGACTCTGGCACCAGACTGCCAGGGTTCAAATCCTGACTCTGCCATTACTGGCTGCATGGCCTCGGCAGGCCATTTCACCTGTCCATAACTCAGTTTTCTCATCTGTAAACTGGGGACAACAGCAACACAAACTGCATTGGGTTGCCATGAGGATTACACAGGAAGAGTGACTAGAACAGAATAAGCACGTAGCCATTGTGAACCAACATTCGACATTCATCGTGGATGAAATGGACCTTGTTCATCATGTATGAAACGGACCCAGACAAGCCCATTTATAAAAGTCAGCTTACATCAGCTTACAGGGGTGGGCCGGTCCCCAAAATAGAAGTTTTAACAGACAAACAAAAACAGGGAGGGTAAGGTTTATTATTGGTTTTTAAGAAAAACAAAAATACTTACTGAGAAAAAAAGTATTCAGTTAAAAAAAAAATAGCAGGCAATAATTTCATAAATGAAATTTGGAGAAAGGCTTTCAATGAGACAAAAATAGTGAGACTTTTTTTGAAACCAAGTTGCCTTTAAGCACACTATTTTTAACACAATGAGATTCTGCTTTATAAAAAAAGAATCAACTTAATTGTCTTTTAAGTCTGGAATATTTAGATATTTTCAGAGCTAGGGTACAACCAATTCTATTAATTTGCTGACATCTAATTCATTTGTAAGTAGGCCAGCTTTGAAAGTAGCTATAATCTATACGCGTGTTAAAAATAAAAATATGTAGCACTTTGTTTATGTAGCACTTTGTTTTTCAGAGTAGTTATGTATTTATTTCCTAAGGTCCCTAGGTAGCACAAATGGTTTACACTCAACTGCTAACCTAAAGGTTGGTGGTTCAAACCCACCCAGCAGTGTTGTGGAAGAAAGGCCTAGTGATCTGCCTTCATAAAGACTATAAAAAATCAAGAAAATCCTATGGAGCAGTACTACTCTGCAACACATGGGCTGGCCATGAGTCGGAATTGACTTAATGGCAATGGGTTTGGTTTGATTTTTTTTAATGTGAGGAGAGGAGTCCCTGGGTAGTATAAATATTTAAGTGCTTGGCTACTAACTGAAAGTCTGGTGGTTTAAATCCACCCAGAGACACCTCGGAAGAAAGGTCTGGTAATTGACTTCCAAAAAAATCAGCCATTGGGAACTCTGTGGAGCACAGTTCTATGCTGATACATGAGTCGCCATGATTTGGAACTGACTTGATGGCAACCGGTTTTGTTTTTTTTTGATAATGTGAGGTGAGGCAGGTATCAGCATCCAAGTCTCAGAGAGCAAGGGCTGCTGGAGCGTAGTGAGTGCACAATGGAAGAAGACTCCGGAGAACAGAGCTCAAGTCTGGCTCCATGACTTGAGAAGGCTGTCTCCACCCTCTCGGTGCTGTACATTGACCTGTACATGTGACAGGTTAATTGATTTCTAAAGTTCCTACCAAGTCTAAAATTCCAAGACTGTGGACACACACATACGCATACCATATAATGTATTTTCAACCCCCTGATGTCCATCAGTGATTCCAGAATTTGGAGACCACACTTGCATGGAACCTCAGTTCCTAAACTACTACTTCCTTTATTGACAGGATGGTGATACATTTCATTTAGGGCACTAAAGCATCAAAATGACATTTGATACGCTTAGACAAATTTTCAAGGAGGTAGTATTTACTCTCTTCTTCCATATGAAAATTGCTAGTTGTTTTTACAACCTTATTACCAATGAATGCCACCTAATGCAGGCCATTACATAAGAAAATTACTTGACTAAAGAGAGCGTAACAAGATGACACAGGCAAATGTACATAATTTCTGCTCTTTCACAGGAATTTTCTAGGGCAAATATAATTTTTGAGATGCAGACAAGCTCTGTTCCATGCTTTCTCTGGCTCTAATTATGCTGAGAGACTTTGAACCCATTTGCAAATGACTAAGTGAACACAGATTTGTGAGGTGCTGGAAAAGTTCTGAATATTTTTTACCATGAAAACATGAGCTATTTTACCAGCAACAGTTTTTGGAAATGGTGTGCTTCAAGAGAAATATAAGCACTGGCCTAAAACAAAGAACATTCTGTCTTAAAACTATGAATTACCGGAAAAAGTAGATGCGGTGCAGTGAATTACTTAATATGGCCCTTCTAGTCATTCACGGTCTTCTGACTTCCATAAAATGACTGGGTAGCACTATGCAAATAAGGTGCTTGTGGCTCACCACAGGGGTTGGACAGCTTGTTAACAATGTAAATAAGGTGCATGGAACTCTTGTGGGGGTGGGAACATGCAAATAAGGTGTATGGAACCCTAACGAGGGGATTGGTCAGTTTTGCCATCCCACTAGCCATCTCAGAGGTGGGAATATGGGCTTGCTACTACCAAGAGAGCCAGGAGCTGAGTGTGTCCTTTGAACAAAGGGTCCCTGTGCTGAGAAACTCCTAGACCCTGGGGACACAGAGAGCTGTAATATCAGAGATGGCAAGCACAACAGAACCCAGCAGCAGAGAAACTGCAGCAGCAGACCTTGAAGAAGGTCGCAAGATGTCACAACAGACTTCCCAGCCCACAGAGCGAGGCAGCTATAGTGAGTGGGCTGACTCACGGAGAGAGAGAGCTGAGTGCCTTTAGGCCAAGACTTACTGGTAGAGTGAGGTACCTCCAGGCACTTATTGGCAGCACAAATGAGCTTTTTAACACTTGCCCAATGAGGGCAGAGGCCAGCCGAGAGGCTGAGGGAATGAAGGTCAGAAAAGGGCCTGCCTGCAGGCATAGCTGAGAAGTTGTCCCCATAGAAGAACTGTATCCTGAGTTGTTCCTGATCCTGAATTGTAACACTTCCCTAATAAACCCTGTAATTGTGAATACAGTCCGTGAGTTCTGCAATCCATTATCAATCCCAGCAGAGAAGTACAGAGTGTATAGGAGGACAGCTGGTGTCAGAATTGGTAGGTAAAAAGTTTGGAGAGAGGAGGTATGTCTGACCTCCACCTGGTGGGGATCGGCTTTGGGCTGATGCTGATCTTGATTCTCTCTCCTCTGCCTTGGGAAGTTAGGGGAAGCCTAATGACGCCACCGCCATGCCATTTTTACAGGGGATCAATCGCAGACACAAAAGCATTTAGTACATGAACATTTAGCTAGAGTAGTTGTAAAATCTCACTAGTTACCCACAGCATGAAAACTCAAATTAGAATTAGTTATGGTCCTATGGTCAGTTTGGATAATATATATTCATACCCTATGCTCCAGGACTTCCACCCAAAGATACAAACCCAACAGAAATGTAAGGTCAAAAATGTTCATAGCAGCACTATTTGTCATAAAAAATAGCCAGTAATAATAATATATTTATGAGCTCTCCGATGCAAAGGTATACTTATACCTTTGTAGAAAATCACCTCACCCTCGTGGCCTTTGAGTTTTCCATTTGTAGACCTCGTATTCTTTAGCAGTCTGCTTTTGGAAGGTGGTACTGTGTGGGAAGATGCTAAAAGTTCAGAACCTATATTGTAGGTGGGATAGGTGAAAGGAGGAGAGAGGGAGGGCAAAGAACATGAAGCTCCCCCACTTCCAACGAGTTCAGCCAATCTAGAAGCTACCACCCCTGCTATTTCAGGACAGAGATGGGAGGCTTGAAAACTTCTCAGCTCTTCCCAGCTCCTGAAGTCAGCTTTAATACAACTCTGGATATTCTTTTCTATCTGCTATGATGCCTAAAAATAGTATGAAATCTACACCGAAGAGACATGCAGGAGCTAATGCAATGTTTCATTGTTCACCTTCTCTATGGGCCTTTTATTTAAGGACATGGAGAGAAAGAAAAATTCTGACTAGTGTTAGGGCTGAAAATCAGACCCATTGCACTGAAAGACAGCCAATTCAGCAAGACTGATCTAAGGCCACATCCCAGGCAAGCGGTGTGTATTAACGAAAGAGCAGAGGTTCTGAAGTCAGGCTGGCCTGGGTATAAATCTCGGCATCGCTACTTAATAGCAACACCACCCTGCCTAACTCACAATTCCTCTAGACCTCAATTTCCTCATTAAAGAAAGAAAGAAAAAAAAAAAAAAAGACAATTACCACCTACATCATCAGGTTTCTGTTAGGATTAAATTTAAAGCAATTAGTATATTAACTGGGATACAATAAGCACTCCGGAAATGTCAGTCGTTATCAATTTTAAGAGCAAAATGATTATTATTGTACTTAGCTAAAATGTTTGTAAGAACTAAATATATTGCATATAAATACTTATGCTGCAGACAGTCAATGAATGGTGGCATTTATTAAGATGCTGGGTATTTGTCATACATTTTACACATATATAAAATATATATTTAATATTTATAATATATATCTGCTCAACAGGAGAAAGATGTGGCAGTCTGCTTCTGTAAGTATTTACAGCCTTGGAAACCCTATAGGGCAGTTCTACTCTGTCCTACAGGGTCTCTATAAGTCGGAATCGACTGGATGGCAATGGGTTTTTTTCTTAATAAAATTAGAATTCAGGTAATCTAAATATTCTTGTTATTTTGGAATACAATTAATGGATATTTTACTATGTTAAGGATGAGTGGTGAGCCAAGTTAAAACGGTATGCAAAGTGGTTAGGAGTGTCAGTTCTGGAGGTGAGACTGGGGTGAGAATTTATTCTGTACTTTATTAGCTGTGTGAATCCAACCAGATCCCTTAATGTCTCGTAGCCTTTCTAGTTATGATGAGACTAACAGTATTTGACCGATCATGGGGTTGGCGCAGGACCATGCAGCATTTAGCTTCATTGCACATGGGTCATCGTGTGTCAGGGGTCGACTTAGCGGCAGTTAACAACAGTACTCATATGCCACAGGCTTGAGTGAAGATATAATGAGAATTGTCATAAAACACAGCACTGTGCCTGGCATATAGTAAGTCTTCAATAAATGTTAGTCATAAAATGTTGTCCGTAATACAAACATGGTATATCTTTTTTTTTTCCCTGAAAAAAAAAAAAAGTTTCAATTTGATAGGAGGTTTACCTTGTGGCAAAATCTAACATGTTTGCTTTAAATTTCCCTTCAGGAATGTACTCAGGTTTCCCTTGAAAGTTATAGACCAGCATGCCCAAGCTCATTTTGTGAGGTGTTTAACCAAAATGGAAAACAGGCAGAAATTCCAGTGAATTAGCATTTCTGGTAAGAGCTAAGTGACCCCGGGAGTGTGGTTGCAATGGAAAAATGGTTGTACTGATCTAACCTGATCTGTTTTTTTCCCTTTGTTCTCTGTTTGAAACAAAAAAGATGTGCAAGAATACGGGACCTGGGTCCCTGACACCTCATCTGTTGGCAAAATAATAATTTCTGGAGCCTCTTAAGGGTCTAAGCAATGGCCCTTTCTTGGCCCAAAGAGAAAAAGAACAGGGGAAAAATGAATTCTTTGGGATGGGATATCAAGTCTGAGTTATGAGCTGGCAACACAAAACTGGATGTGAACACACTGTACCCACCTTTTGGGGCTGGTGTTGCAGGAACATAGGGAGGGTACAGTGGATGACTGGGAAAGAGGAGAATTCTAGCTATGTGGTCGTTAGGGATGAATTGTGTTCCCCAAAAAGATATGTTGAAGTCCTTACCCCTGTTAACTGTGAATGTGACCTCACTTGGAAATAAGTTGTCTGCAGATGTATTTCGTTAACAAAAGGTTTGTCTTAGTTACCTAGTGCTGCTATAACAGAAACACAAGTGGATGGCTTTAACAAAGAGAAATTTATTTCCTCACAGTAAAGTAGGCTGGAAATCCAAATTCAAGGCATCAGCTCCTCAAACCTAGACCCAGTGCCCTCGATCAGATCATGATATGATCAGCTCCTAGGGGAAGGCTTTTTTGCTCTCTTGGCTTTGGAGGAAGGTCCTTCTCATCAATCTTTCCCTGGACTAGGAGCTTTTCCATACAGAAACCCTGGGTTCAAAGGGCGCGCTCTGTTCCTGGCCGTACTTTCTTGGTGGTATGAGGTCTCTCCCGTCTCTCTACTAGCCTCTCTTTTTTATATCCCAAAAGAAACTGGCTCAAGACACAATCTAATCCTGTAGACTGAGTCCTGCCTCATTAACATAACTGCTGCCTATGCCCCCACTCGTTAACCTCATAGAGGCAGGATTTACAACACATAGGAAAATCACATCAGATGACAAAATAGTGAACAATCACACAATACCAGGAATCATGGCCTAGCCAAATTGATACACATAGTTTTGGGGGACATGATTCAATCCATGACAAGGTTATACTAGAGCACAGAGAACCCTGATCCAATATGACCAGTGTCTTTATAAAAAGAGGAGGAGAGGAGATACATAGAGAGTAGGGCACTACGTGAAGACAGAGAGGGAAGATTGCTATGGGGAGTTGGAGGCAGAGACTGAAGTGACGCTGCCATAAGCCAAGGAATGCCTGGGGCTACCAGACGCAGAAAGAGGCAAGAAAGGATCCTCCCCTAGAGCCTTCAAACAGAACAGGGCCCAGCCAACCCTTTGTTTTCAGACTTCTAGCCTCCAGAACTGAGATAATATATTTCTGCTGTTTTAAGCCGTTCAAGTTTATGGTAACTTGTTACGATAGCCCTAGGAAACAAATAAAAGTTATCAATTCTAAAACCTGAGAAGTCTTTGATTCTACACTTTCCCTCACACCCCTACCCAATCCATGAGCAAATCCCGAGAAGCTTCCTCTAAAACACCTGTCTCTAAAGGTCAACCTGAATGGGTCCCCATCCTTCATCCCCAGTGTACCCCATGGCTGGTGCAGGCCTAGATTACTAACTTTACCAGCCTCGTAACTAGCTGTCCTGATCCCATCCCTGCTCCACTCTATCCCCCACAATCCATTTCCCCACAGCAGGTGAAGTGATATTTTAAAACATATCAGAACAAGTTGCTTCACTACTTCAAAGCACACACCTATCACACTTAGAATGAAATGAAAGAAACTATTGTTTTGTTTTAAGCCACCTGGTTCGTGATACTTCATTACCACAGTCCTAGGAGACTAATCCCATGGTAAATAGTCGGAGGCAGGGTACATGAGAGCATATTCAAGAAATGGTGTCTGCATGCCCTTGTTAAAACCGTCTTTATGGGGAAAATTATTCTGAGAAGTGGTACATTAAAAGGCTATCACACCGCAAAACCAAATTTAGTATGGCTATAAATAATTCCCTGTCCAGCCATGTGAGATGGGCACTGGAGGGTTATGTTGGGATAGAGGCAGATTAATGATCAGCAGGGACTGGCCTCACTGAAGACCCAGCAAGGTGATGACATCATCGACTCAGCATTTCTAGGAAAAGATTCTGGGTGTAATAAGGAGAGCGGACCAGAAAAAGTGGAGTGAGCCTGGAGCTGACAGAGCCTCCCTTATTGGAGGCTGTTCTGGATACTCGAGCAGAAGAGGACAGTATCCTGAACTAAGACAGTGAGAGTGAGATTGGAAAGGAGGATATGGATTCCAGGGGCACAGGGGAGGTGAAAGTGACAGGTCTTGACAATTTACTGGATGGAAAATGAAGGAGAGAAATAAGGAAGAAGCCAGAATGGTGAAAACATACAGTGGGAAAAGTCAGAAGTTTCCAGATTGGGATTCTATCACTAAACTATATCTCCAACTCTACTGTTCCTACTCTGGCCTAGAACACCATCTCCTTTGACCTTGCAACGAATTGCCTTTTACCTGGTCTTCCACTATCGCTTCTCCACACTCTAAGGCAGCCCCTGTAGAGAACTCAGAGCAATTCTTCGCTAAAACATAAACCAAATGATATTACTTTTCTGCTCAATAATTTTCACTGGCTTTCCCAAGTCCTTAAAATACATTCCAATCATCCAATCAGTGTATCAAGGCCATGCGTGACCTGGGCCTTGTCTATCTCTCCAACCTCATCTTGAGCCCTTCTCAACCTCTGTCGCAGTGAACATGTGGCCTCAAGGATTGAGTAACAGTGTTAAGAGTTTATTAACCCTGGGAGGTGGGATGAAGGGAGGGAGATACAGGGGTATTAAGAGAATAATCCCCTGGCAATCATGCTTTTGCCAACTGTGGATTTGAGAGGATGGAGATTTATATCAGTAAGGAAAAAAAAAAAGTTAAATTCCTAATATTTATACCTGTGTACAGTCAAGTTCAGTCGCCTTGGCTAAACGAATGGACATAAGGATTGCAGCTCTCTGCCACCCAACACTACATTTATGAGAGGCAGGAGTGCGGGGGGACTCACAGTGTGTGAACAGAACCTCAGGCCTCAAAAAGCATGTCTTTAAGCATTGTGATAATAATTTAGGAACAGGTTAAGCTGCACACAGGCGCTTGACTGAACTCACCAAAAAAAAGAGAGAATGAAAAGGTAAGACATTAAATATCAAACCAGTAACAGCTGGCTGGAGAAATCTTAAACAATACTCTGAATAACATGATGCTTGAGGAATCTGCAAATTCCAGGCTGGTACTCTTGGTGGAGCAACAGCTAAGCGCTCTGCTGCTAACTGAAAGGCTAGTGGTTCAAACCACAAACGACTCTGTGGGAGAAAGACCTGGCGGTTTGCTCCCGTAAAGACTGCGGCCTAGAAAACCCTGTGGGGCAGTTCCACTCTGTCACAGGGGTTGCTATGAGTCAAAAATCATCTGGAAGGCACCTAACAACAACAGCAGCAGCTCTTTCCTGAGCAGCCTAGGGAAGTGACTTATTTATTTTAGAATACTGTAATGACCTGGTACCCAGAATGGCTCTAAACTCTTACAAACATTATCTCATTTAAACTTCACAAAAATCCCATGAGGTAGGGACAGCTATTATCATCCCCATTTTACAGATGAGAAAACTGAGGCACAGAGGAGTGAAGTAGCTGGCCCAAGGGTCCGGAGTCCTTGCTCTCAACTAGCCCGTTAATCTGCCACTCAGCAAAGAAGGGTTTCCTTCTATGGGAGATTTTTAAAGCAGAAAATTAATACTCCCTAGAAGTCTTATTTGCTGTGATTTAAAAATACATTTAATTTTACTTCTTTATTCTATGACTCAGTATTTTAATGAAGACTTGAGCTTGCCAACTAAGGTAAGTTTTGGATATGCAATCCTTAGAGTTGGTATGATAGCACTGCTTTTCCCATATATCTGTGGCAAACATTATTATCATAGAAATGTTACTTCTTTAATTTCTGGGAAAAAAGGCAACAATTCATAGACTCTTAATTCCAGGGAATTTCTATTTTTTCATTGGCTTAGTAGATCCTTATCTTAATAAAGAAGATATAAAATGTGTCTCCTTTATTGCAAGGGTAATACTCTGAAAGATTAAGAAAATAAAGTTACCTGCAGGTAAGTTTATTTTTTGTCAAACATTTACATGGTGCTTAAAATATGTCATTCACTGTTCTCAACACTTTAAAATGAGATCAAATTATGTAATTCCCATACAAACTCTGTGATACGGGTTCAATTCTTATCTTCATTTTATAGGTGAGAAAACTGAGGCACAGAGAGGCTAAGTAACTTGCCTGAGGTCACACAGCCAGAAAGTGACAGAGCCAGAATGGAAGTACAAGAGGCAACTGACCTGCAGGGTCTGTGCTCTCAAGAAAATATGTGTTTAAGTAGGATACTCAGCAATCATTTGTCTGTCAGTTTGATGTTCTGTGGTGATTAGCATGATGCTAAGATACTAGAAGCTATGCCACCAGTATTTCAAATGTCAGCAGGGTCACCCATTATGGGCAGGTTTCAGCGGAGCTTCCAGACTTAGACTAGGAAGAAAGGCCTGGCAATCTACTTCAGAAAATTGGCCAATGGAAACTCTATAAATCACAGAATATCATCTGTGACTTCGACTCAATTACTTTGGCTGCATCATTAGGAAGGGCTGATGGCTGGAGAAGGACATCATGTTTGGTAAAGTGGAGGGCCAGTAACGGTGAGGGAAACCTTCAGTGAGATGGATTGAGACAGTGGCCAAAACAATGGACTCAAACATAGTAACGATCATGAAGATGGTGCAGGACCAGGCAACTGTTCATTCCATTTCCTTATGGTTACCATGAGTCAGAGCCGGCTTGACAGCAACTAACAACAACAAGACCTGTATCAGAGGTTTCTTTGCCCCAGAAGCTTTTTAATATCCGTTTCCTGTCATAACCATTATGCAGTAGGTGGTGAGAGCTCGTCCAGAGTTCACATATCAAAGCTGCCAGGCAACTTCGATCCTGACTGATTAGGCATACATTCATGTCTACCCCAGTGTCTCAGATTTTAGAATCTCCGCCAACAAATAGACAATTTTTTCACTCCCATTTATTAAAAACAATTCTGTGCACTTCAATTTCTTTTTAAAATATTGTGTAAGGGGTTGTATCTCTTTATTTCACATAAACAGGCTCAAAAAAGAAAAAAAAAGACTTTAGTTTTTTGGTAGACTTTTGGGAAATACATTTGAGTAGAAGATGGCATATTCGCTACAGTTTGCTCAAAGCATCTATCACACCGTAATGAGCATACAGCCATCCTATAATCTTGTTTTGCAGTCAATAAAAATTATTTTTACTATAAAGAAGCACTAGTAAAAATTAGGTTTAAACTCTTGTTAATGCTTAAATGAGACTATTTTTCATCCTACAGAAATATGGAAGCGATCCGTATTTGTGACCATTTTAAACAAAGGTGATCCAACAAAATGCAGAAATTATTGAACAATTAATATCACATACAAGTAAAATTTCACTGAAGATAATTCACAAACACGTTCAGCAATGCCTAGACAGGGAACTGACAGAAATTCAAGCCAGATTCAGAAGAGGATGTGGAAAGAGGGATATCATTGGTGATTTCAGATGGATCTTGGCTGAAAGCAGATCTTGGCTGAAAACATCTTAAACAAAAAGATGTCTACCTGTGTTTTACTGACTATGCAAAGGCATTTGACTGTGTGGGTAATAGCAAATTACGGATAACCTTGTGAAGAATGGGAATTCCAAAACACTTAATTGTGCTCATGAGGAACCTGTACTTAGACCAAGAGGCAGCTGATCAAACAGAACAAGGGGATACTGCATGGTTTAAAATCAGGAAACAGTGTGCCAGGGTTGTATCCTTCCACCATACTTACGAGCAAATAATCGAAGAAGCTAGACCAAATGAAGAAGAATATGGCATCAGGATTGGTGGAAGACTCATTAAAGACTTACCATATGCAGTGACACAACCTCGTTGTAGAAAGCGAAGAAGACTTGAAGCACTTACTGATGAAGATCAAAGACTACAGCCTTCAGTATTGATTATACCTCAACACAAAACAAAAATCCTCATAACTGGACAACTAAACAGCATGATAAATGGAGAAAATGTTGAGGTTGTCAAAGATTTCATTTTACGTGGATTCAAAATCAACGTCCATGGAAGCAGCAGCTCAGAAATCAAATTACTTATTGCATTGGGAAAATCTGCTGCAAAAGACCTCTTGAAAGTGTTAAAAAAAACAAAGATGTCACTTTGAGGACTAAGGTGGGCCTGACCCAAACCGTGGTACTTTCAATTGCCTCATATGCATGAGAAAGCTGTACGATGGATAAGGAGCACCGAAGAAGAATTGATGCCTTTGAGTTATGGTGCTGGTGAAGAATTCTGAATATACCATGGACTGCTAGAAGAACAAACCTGTCTTGGAAAAAGTACAGCCAGAATGCTCCTCAGAAGCGAGGATGGAGAGGCTATGTCTGACATACTTTGCATATGGTATCTGGAGGGACTGGTCTCTGGAGAAGGACATCATACTTGGAAAGGTAGAGAGTAAACAGAAAGAGGAATGTTCAATGAGATAGATTGACACAGTGGCTGCAAGGACGCACTTAAACCTAGCCCAAACAACAATTGTGAGGATAGCACAGGACAGGGCAGTTTTGTTTCTATTGTACATACGATCACTATGAGTCAGAACCAACTCGCAAGTACTAAACAACAACAACACACAGCATTATAGGCTAATTGGTGTTCCAATGAATGAAACATTGGTTTCTTTTTCCTGGGCCTCTGGGATTGATGTGTGTATAGATTTTGCCTTAGAAATGTGGATTTCTGAAGAATTCAGTCTTAAATGATGGGTAAAGTTTTTTTTTTAATTATCTCCTAGTTCTTCTTATACTGAATGCTTGCAATTTTTTTTTTTTTTTTTGTTCCTGGTCATGCTGATTTATAATGCCAATTAACCCTTTAAGTCTCTATAAAATCCCTGTAAGTATTTTCAGGTGGTTTGTTAGTCAGTCTCAGACTTTGCCTCCAGTTGGATTTGCCCTCGACCAGATTCAACAAGGGCTACTTTGGCTGCTGGCTAACTGACGCCCTCTCTCTCTCTCTTTTTAAACTCTCACCAAGAAGAAATCATTTTAGATAAGAATCCATCTATTTCAACACCCATCTCAAATGAAAAACCTAACTAAGGGTATGGCTAAAAATGAAATGCTTTTAACCTCAGGAGGAAGATTCTCACGTAAATTCTCAGGTCTTCCTTCTATGTAGAGTTAATTCTCTCAGACACATTCCTATTCCTTGCTGAGAGTTTGTTTTATTGTTTGCTCATTCAATTTTGTTCTCAGTATTTTGAAACTGATTTCTTTCTCTCCCTTGACAAATGCATTCTAGAGCTTTCATTTTTAAAAATTACTCAATTCTCTCAAAACAGCATTTTTGCTATTTTTTTATATATATATATAAGTGGCCTAGGTCATCTCAGATGGTCATTGAAATGTACTATAGTAAGATACCCAATATAATACCATGTTTATTTAGTAAGAAAAAACGTAATATTTAGTGTGTCTATAATCATTTTTTTTTTATAATCATACAGTTCCTCAGGAATGGCTTCAAATTTATTCGCTGGCCATCAAGACCTCAGAGGGGAATGAACTAATGACAACGGCCCACTAACGCTGGAGAAGAGACACATAGATAATTTTTCTTCTTCCTGATCTTGCCACTCTTCCTTGCTGTGCGGTGCTGCTGAGTTGGCTCCAACTCATGGTGAGCTTACATATGACAGAACGAAATGTTCCCGGTCCCCCATCATATTTATGACCGTTGGAATGTTTGGGTCCGTTTTTTTTGTCTATTGTGTCAATCTATTTCAGGGAGGGTTTTCCTTGTTTTCACTGACCCTCTGCTTTACCAACCATTATGTCCTTTCATAACAAACTCTTCCTTAGCCTCCCTCATAGAGTTGTTTTTTCTTTTTTTTTCTCCGACCAAGGTTTTATTCTCATCTTCGTTTTCTCCTTAGTCTTAACTCTTGTCCCAGAGAAGCTGAATGGTCCTGTGGCTTCCATGCTCATAGCTGCCAAATGTCTACATAGAGCCCAGATCTGTCCTCTGAGTTTCAGACAGACAACTGTTTCCTGTACTTGTGCACCTGGATGTCCCATAGTCACCTCAAACTCAAAATGTCTCAAACTGGACTCATTATCATCTTTGTGGCCTATTAAAACTTACTGGTTCCCCACCCTATACCTTCAGTTTCCCTGGTTAGCCCTGACTCCTCTCTCAGTCACCTTAATATGTTCAATATATATCTGCTCCTTTCCTTTTTCACTATCACTGCCGATGGCACTGGGTTTTTTTACGGGGTGGCCCTTGGTTTGGGTTCTCATCATTGTTTTCCCAGGCTATGACAAAAGGCTTCAAAATGGTCTCAGGCTCAAAACTGATCCATTTTCCTCACTGCCCCTCAAAGGGAGCTTGTTAAAATCCAATTCTAGGCAGTGCAAATGGTTAACATGCTTGGTTACTAAGAGAAAGGTTGGGGGTTTGAGTCCACACAGAGGCCTCTTGGAAGAAAGGCCTGGTAATCTACTTCTGAAAAAACAGCCATTGAAAACCCTACGGAGCACAGCTCTACTTTGACACACATGGGGTCGCCGTGAGTCACAACTGACTCAATACCAACCGGCATAACCGTATGCCTCCTCTGCTAAAATGTCTACAGTGGCTTCACATCACCTTAAGATAAAGTCCAAACTCCACAAAATCTCATCACAACGTGGACTCTGCCTGGCCCAGAATGAGTCAGATTCAGAACCCTAGTTTTGAAAATGAAAATTCCAGAATGCACGGGTCAGGGGAGAGGAAAAAACCCATTTCAAAATATTAAAAACAAAACTGAATAGCTAAAAATAATATGAGCTGTATGCAAGACTTCTAGACTTTACAAACACTGTTTCTTCTGTCTTTGTCCGTTCTCCCTCTCAGGGATGACTCCTACACTTCCTTTAAGATACAGGGTAGTTGCTAACACCTCTAAGGAGTCTTTTTACTTCCATTACCTGCAGGCTGCCCCTTCTAAGAGTCCTCATCTCACCCTCTGCCAATTTTCCAATTACCTGCCTGCTTTTTTGTCTACTCAGAATAACTCTTAGACCTTTGAGGCCCAGAACAATGCCTTCTCTGTCCTGGTATACTCAGCACTTACCACTATTCCTAATAAACAATAAACCAATTGCCATCAAGTCAATTCCAATTCATGGCGAACCCATGTGTGTCAGACTAGAACTGCACTCCACAGGGTTTTCAGTGGCTGATTTGTCCGAGGTAGATTGCCAGGTCTTTCTTCTGAGGTACCTGTGGGTGGGCTTGAACCTCCAACCTTTTGGTTTGCAACAGAACACGTTAACCATCTGCACCATCCAGGGTTTCTTATAAACAGTAGGGGCTCAATAAATTTTGGTGTACTGCATGGTGAGATGTGAAGTGGTTCTGTCCAATGGGGCAAAATTACTGAAGTTATAGCACTCTAAATTTCTTCCCCTCATTACATTAAATATGGCACTGAACTATTACATCCATGTGAGTGTCAGTCAATCATTAAACCCCCCTCTCCACCGACAGAACAAAACACGACCATAAGAGAAAGCTCCGTGGAGACCATGCCCACACATTTTAGTGCCTGGGCTAAAATAAGCATGCAGTGTGTACTGTACCAGGAAACACGCCCTCCCATATTTAAAAATATACTTGTTTGGATTCAGGCTGCTCTTCCTCCCAGGCCTGCATGAGTCACCACAGAAACACCCCATTAGAGTGCACCCCCACTGGTTGGCTTCCTTTGTATGTATATTATGAGTCAGGAGCTATGACTCACAGTTCACTTTTATGACAAAAAGAACTTGCTCTCCCTTCCTTTTCATTACCAGTGTTTTGTAGGCTTTGTTGGTGCGTTTTAGAGACATCTAAGGGAGCAAGGGAAAGGAAAACGCAGGGGGTGGCTGGAGAATTGGCATTACTTATTTTTAACAAGCAACTCTTTACTTAAAGGTCCTTTCATCAGTGCAGCACAGATAATTTGGAGCCTGATGCATCCAATGCCCAGATTATTCCTGGGAGGTCAGTAGCCAGCAGGGGCTCTTCTGTCCTGCCAATGGATGGCAGATAGCATGAGCTGAAGACAGTGAAGATATTGCTTAGCGTCTCCTGCAGGGTTGGTGCTCAAAGGTGGTTTCTCAGAGCTGTTGTTGATCAAATGGCTGGTTTGATGATACTTTCTCAATTATCATACGTAAAGGTTTGGGCTAAGAGAGAGAGATTCCCCAGCACCACCCGTGGGGACTGATGCCTCAAGTGGTAAACACGAAGCAAAGTTAGAGGACAAACTATGTCAATCTTGTATACGTCATCCAAGTCAGTTATGACCTCCCAATAGGAGAAATAGTTTGGCTCCATGACAGTTATAAACAATAAAGGTTGACTCCTTCCATTCTGTTCTAAAACACCTTTGGTGAGCACGTACTATGTACATAGCACTATGTGAACTACTACCACAGAGGTGAATTAGGCAGGGCTCTATACAGAAGAGTAACAGGATAAAGTACTGTGAGTTGTATACTTCAAATGAAGAGTAGATAAAGGGCACGAGAGTCCAGGGAAAGGGTAGATTTATTGTTTTTTAGAGGAACTGGCATTTGAATTGGGCTCAAAAGAATGGGTAGGATCTAATTCATAGTTCTGAATGTGTTTCTCTTTCAGAACAATTTCCAAGTTGGGCTCATTCCATTTATACTCAGATTCTACATTCCACAAGTCAAGGTCCCCTGAGAAACCATGTTAATGCATGCATGTGAGTCTACCTGCAAAGGAGACACTTCTGTGCATGGCTGTACCAGGAGTGGGTTTATGGTGGCCAGTAATAAGGCAGAGCCTAAATTCACAAAGTCCAGATCATTCTGCTTTCCAGGGGATCCTTGCACAGTGAATTCTGCCTCTGTTTTAATAAAAGACGGATAAAAATACTTGCCACCCACTTACCTCAGAGGCACATTGCAAGGATGGATAACGTTCAAAGCACTTTGAATATTTTAGGAGAAAAGTGCTCTATGAAAACAAAGCTTTGTTAGCACGAATGTTGGGGGAAAATGAAGCAAAAACAACGTCTAGAACATTTGTTTAGGTGGGGAAAAAAAAAAAAAAACACCAAACAGACACCGAAATATAACTTTTCAGTGAGCAGGCATTCCATAGGCAAGTCCATGAATGCCCCTTCTCCAGAGGCAGGGAGATACAATGGCCCAGGGTATTGTGAGTCTATGAAGAAATGAGGCAAATATAGTGTCTCTGAGGACAGGGGTTTCTGACAAGAATGCAGAATGTGGGAAAGGATTTGCAAGGCACTCTATCCCATGATGTGGTATTGGGGCATAAATATTGGAGGCCAAGATAATCAGAATTGATTCTTAAACAGCTGAAAAGAGGAGTCATTGGGTAGTATAAGCAGCTAATGCACTTGGCAGCTAAGTAACAGGTTGGAGGTTCGAGTCCACCAGATATGCCTTAGAAGAAAGCCCTGAAGATCTACTTCCAAAAATCAGCCATTGAAAACCTATGGCACAGTTTCAGTCTGACACACATGGGGTTGCCATGAGTCAGAACGGTATAGACGTGGTGGAGAGTCAAAGAAAGGTTATTAAATGTCCAAGGCAGAAAGGGGTGGGTAGTCTAGAATATTCTATGGTCCAGAATAAAGACAATATATCAAGAAAAGGTGTGAACAGTTAATAACTCTGAATACCACATGGAATAAGAGAGGCTGCACCGGGTAGAAGAAGGAAATTAGACTGAGATTTAGAGATCTTAAGTTATAGTCTCCTTTCTGGTATACAACAGTGTATTTTTGGGGGGTAAATTACTTAATTTCTCACAAGCTCACACTGTTGAGACAATCAAAGGGGAAAATGCATAAAAAGAACTTTGAAAGATGTCTGGTGTCACGCAAATATTGGGAACTGTTGTAGTTGAGCTTAGTTCCAAGGGAAAGACAGAAAATCCGTAGAAAGTAGAATGTCCACAAAGGGAAAGAGGCATTTTGGTTATGGAATTTTCTCTTCTTAAAGTAGATGGAAAACACTGGTGTTGGAGGAAAACTTGTGGAAGAGACCTAGAAACTGTTATGGACTGAATTGTGTCCCTCCAAAATACGTGGTGTAATCCTAACCCTATACCTTTGGATGTAATCTCATTTGGGAATGGGGTTTTGTTTATTACATTGGTGAGTCCATATCAGTGTAGGGTGTGTCTTAAACCTAATGTAAAAAGAGCAGATGAGGCACAGAGAAGCAAGCACAAATGGAGGGGAGGATTAGATGCCACATGGAGATCAGCAAGCAATCTAGGGATGCCGGGTCTACAAAACTGAGACATTGTCTCGAAGAGATGACAGAGAGAGCCTTCCCTTAGATCTGGTGTCCTGAATTTGCACTTCTAGCCTCCTAAGAAAACCCTGGTGGCATAGTGGTTGAGTGCTACAACTGCTAACCAAAGGGTTGGCGGTTCAAATCCATCAGGTGCTCCTTGGGAACTCTATGGGGCAGTTCTACTCTGTCCTATAGGGTCGCTGTGAGTTGGAATCGACTCAACGGCACTAGGTGGGTAGCCTCCTAAACTCTGAGAAAACAAATTTCTGCGGTATTTCTGTTATAGCAGCACTAAGGAGCTAAGACACTAACCGAGAAGTGATATAACCAAGGTTTGGACTCCCATGTTTGGGAAATATCGCGAAACAAATTTTAATAAACTGAACATGGAAAAGAACATAAAAAAAATGAAGATCACTGTAAAAGACTGGGTTTGCAGAGAATGAAGTGGCCAATGAAAATGGAAAGTTGAACAGAAGAAGCTGGTAAAATGGTGAGGAAGGACTTTGCCAAGTAAAGGTTGAAGGTACTGATGAGAAATACCAATGGGGTCATGATGGAATAAAAGGTATGCTTCTTCATGAAAAATGAGGGCCTCAAAGTTAATCTGTGGCATTTTTCCCATTTACTAGTGAAATTCACAGCAAATAAAATGGAAACTTCCCTATGTAATAGAGCAGAACATGTCCTTGACAGCTACCTGGCCAACCAACTGGAAAAGATCCATATTTGCGACTATTCCAAAGAAAGGAGATCTAATAGAATGTGGCAATTATCAAACAATATCATTAATATCAAAGGCAAGTAAAATTTTGCTGAAGATAATTCAAAAGTGGTTATCGCAGTACATTGACAGGGAAATTCCAGAAATTCAAGCCAGATTTAGAAGAGGATATTTTTTTTATGGAATGAGGGAGATCATTGCTGACGTCAGATGGATCCTGGCTGAAAGCAGAGAATACCAGAAGAATGTTTACCTTTGTTTTATTGACTATGCAATGGCATTGAACTGTGTGGATCATAATAAATTATGGATATCATTTTGAAAAATGGGAATTCCAGAGCACTTAACTGGGCTCATGAGAAACCTGTACACAGGTCAAAAGGCAATTGTTCGAACAGAACAAGGGAATACTGCGTGGTTTATAATTAGGGAAGGTGTTTGTCAGGGTTGTATCCTTTCACCATACTTATTCAATCTGTATGCTGAGCATATAATCCAAGAAACTGGACTATATGAAGAAGAATGGGGCATCAGGATTGGAGGAAGACTCATTAACAATCTGCATTATGCAGATGACAGAACCTTGCTTGTGGAAGTGAAGAAGATTTGAAGCACTTACTGATGAAGATCAAAGACTACAGCCTTCAGTATAGATTACACCTCAACAAAAGAAAATAAAAATCTTCACAACTGGACCAGTAAGCAACATCTTGATAAATACAGAAAATATTGAAGTTGTCAAGGATTTCATTTTACTTGCATCCACAATCCATGTCCATGGAAGCAGCAGTCAAGAAATCAGACAATGTATTCCAACGGCCAAATCTGCTGCAAAAGACCTCTTTAGAGCGTTAAAAAGGAAAGGTGTCACTTTGAGGACTAAGACGCACCTGACCTAAGCCATGGTATTTTCAAATGCCTCATATGCATGTGAAAGCTGGACAATGAATAAGAAAGACTGAAGAAGAACTGATGCCTTTGAATTATGGTGTTGGCAAAGAATATTGAATATACCATGGACTGCCAGAAGAACAAACAAATCTGTCTTGGAAGAAGTAAAGCCAGAATGCTCCTTAGAAGTGAGGATGACGAGACTTTGTCTCAAGTACTTTGGACATATTATCGAAGGGACCAGTCCCTGGAGAAGAACATCATGCTTGGTTAAGTAAAGGGTCAACAAAAGAGAAGAAGACCCTTAATGAGACGGACTGATATAGTAGCTGCAAAGATGGGCTCAAGCATAGCAAAGATTGTGATGATGGCACAGGTCTGGGCAGTATTTCATTTCGTTGTACATAGGGTCTCTATGAGTTGGAACCAACTCAAAGGTAACAACAACAACAATAACAAAAATATCTGCGATGAAGAGGTTTGAAACTTTCTCAAGGGAATATGGCTGATGCCAGCAATTCCTATGCATATGCAGAAAGTGACATGTTTTTCTGTTATTTTCAATAACTTTAAAAGTTTTTGTTTACTCCAGTTGACACTGATATTTGCATTTCCTTCTCCAATGCAGCCAAGAAACTGACCAGCTGTTCTTTCATTATGTTCCAGCCAATTCTCTCCACTAACCCTTATGGCTGAGGAAACTGGAAAATAACTGAGCTACTACCTGGGAAGACAGAACCATTTCCTTGCCAGCAAGCAGTGCCAGGAATCAGGCCATCAGAAGCCAGAGCAACTGGACACAGTCTTGCTACTCCTGGCTATGGACCTGGTGTCAGAGAAGAGTAACTCAGTTCTCCATTAATTCAGCTGAGAACAGAGGGATGGGCCAGTGAATCCACACACAAAAGATTTAGCATCATTATAATGAAACTGTTAACTGACTCAGAAACACAAAAAATATAAACAGTATAGTACTTGGGTCCTATTACTATGTAAATGATATGATACACAGTACTCTAATGACTATAGGGTCCCTATGAGCTGGAATTGACTCGGTGGCAAACAAAAATAATGACTAAAGTGTACCTGACCCAAGCCATGGTCTTTTCAATTGCCTCATATGCACACAAAAGCTGGAAAATGAAAAAGGAAGACAGAAAAAGAATGCATTCAGATTGTGGTATTGGTGAAGAATACTGAATATGTTGTGGACTTCCAGAAGATTGAACAAATCAGTTTTAAAAGAAATACAACCAGGAAGCGCCTTAGAAGTGAGAATGATGATCGGCTCACTTAATTTAGCCATGTCATCAGGAAAGATCAATTCCTAGAAAAGGATATCATGCTTTGTAAAGTAGAAGGTCAGCAAAAATGAGGGGAACCCTCAATGAGATGGACTCATACAACAGTCAAAACAATAGACTCAACCATACCAATGATCATGAAGATGGCACAGGACCAGCAAAGTCTTGTTCTGTTATACAAAAGGTCACCAGAGTTAGAGCTGACTCATGACAACTAACAACAACAACAAAACTCTAAGAGTTGAAAATCTCTACTCTTCCCCAAGATTGACTTTGTTTATAGTGGGCTCTGGAACAAGAAAAGCCACTCACCAAGCTGAAGTAGTGTATTTTTGTTACACCATGGTACTTATTACCTGTTAGTATTCTTTATCAGTAAAGGAGGAATAGGACATGGTGCAGCCTGCCACATCAGCCAAGATAGCTGGTGGGTATGAGAAATAGATACTGCGGCTCTCTCATTCCTGTGTCATTTAGATTATGTAAATATAAAAGCTATTTGGAAATAGAAAGTTGGAGCTCAGAGAAAAGAGTAGAATATATAACAGGTGATGTCAAAATTCTGTATAAGAAGGGAAATAAGGAAAAACAACACTCAGATCACATTTGCACTGACCTTGGCTGTCCGTATAATGTCCCTAAGGGAAAAGAGTACAAAGAGCAATGCTGCCATATGTCATTTTATAACCATAAGCCTGAATGACCTGTAGGCCTTATTCATCATGGACAGACCATAGGACCCTGAAATGTACAAGGTATACTTCTAACAGGAAGGTCTTTGCCTACCTTGTTCATCTACTGTGGGCTCCTGAGTTATGGTTGGAACAGTAGTCTGTGTGTGGTAACAACAACAACAACAAAATCTATAGAAAACTTCAACAACTCAACAACAACAACAACAAAAACTTGATTATAAAATGGCAATGAACAGGAACAGAACCTTCACCAAAGAAGATATACAAGCAGCCAACAAACACATGACAAGATGGTCATGATCATTAGCCATTGAAGAAATAGAGAGATGGAAATCAAAACTATAATGAGATACCATCTCACTCCTACCAAAATGGAACTGATTAAAAAAACAACAAATGTTAGCAAGGATGTGGGGAGACTGGGACCTTCATTCATTGCTGATACAACTGTAAAATACTACAATCGCTATGGAAAATGGTTTGGCATTTCCTAAAAAAACTTGAAATAAAGCTACTTTACAATTCAGCAATCCCAGGGATATACCCTAGGAATACGATCCTAGGAATATATGCTAAAGCCTTAAAACTGACATGACCAGATATATGCACTCTTACGTTCACTGCAGCTTTATTCACTATACCAAACAATGGAATCAACCTAAGTGTAGTACACATAGAAAATGGAATTGTTTGCAATCATAAAGAACAATGACAAGTTCACAAAACATAACAATGGATGGACCTGGAGGGCATAATGTTAAATGAATCAGTCAAGCATATAAGGATGAATATTGTATGATCCCTCTTTTATAAGAAGAAAAGAACAGGTATAGAGAGGCCAATATTTGTGGTTACCAGGAAGAAGGCGGGGAGAGGTAAGTATGCATTAGAACTTAGAGACTTGTTATTTTTGGTGATGGGAAACGTGACTCTGAATGTGGGAGTAGTGAGCATAGCACAACCATAGTAAAGACAAGTGTTTGAGCACAAATAGAAGGGTAAAGACATAATTAATGAGAATGCTGACAAATTGTGATAAATGTAACTAATGTCAATGAACAACGTACATGGAAATTTGTAAAAAAAAAAATTGTTGGTGATATACATTTTACAACAGTAATAACAACTAAAGAATATGTGTTTGGTTACATAGATATATAAGTATGCATAAATATGTACAGGAAGGCATATAAGACAGACTGTAGGCATATGTATATACATGTGTGCTGCATATATTTTCAAGTATAAAATAAAGCACAAAGGGAGCACAATTATGGATACTTCCTAGATACAACCAAATACCTCACAGGATTGGTTTACTGGGCTTGAGGGCTTAGGACCATAGTCTCATGGGGCAACTGAGTCAACTGGCATAATATAGACCATAAAAACAATGTCCTACATCCTAGTATGGTGAGTAGCGTCTGGGGTCTTAAAAACTTGTGAGTGGCCATGTGAGATAGAATTATTGGTCTCTATTTGTCTGAAGCTAAAGAGAAAGAAGGAAATCAAAGACTCAAAGAAGAAATTAGTCTACAGAATCAACAGTCTAGATGAACAATGAACGAGGACATCACCTACCTTGAGACCAGAAGAACTACACGGTACCCAGCTACCACTACTGACTGTTCTGACCAGGGACAAAATAGATGGTCCCAGATAAAATGGGAGAAAAAATGTAGAACAAAACTCGAATTCCTTTAAAAAGGCCAGACTTGCTGGACTAGTAGAGACTAGATGAATCCTCGAGACTATCACCCTGAGCTACCCCTTAAACTTAGAACTCAAACCACTCCCAGAGGTCACCTTTCAGCCAAATGATAGACTGGCCCATAAAATAAATATCACTCGTGAGTACTGTGCTTCTGAAAACATCATCTAAATGAAACCAAATGGTTAATATTTACCCTAGACCAAAGATGAGAAGGCAAAAGGGAACAGGGAAGCTAGATAAATGGAAACAGAACGACCAAAACAAAAATAATGAGAATGCTGATATATTGCAAAGTAGCTAAAGTCACTGAACAATAAGTACAGAAATTGTTAAATGAGAATCTAATTTCCTGTGTAAACGTTCACTGAAAACACAATAAAATATTAAAAAAAAAAACAAACAAAAAAAGACAAGCCAGACTCCACAAGTGGTGAGTAAGGGGACATTCTCAGTTATGGGGCAGGTAGACACAGATATATGACCTTTCAAGAAAAGTGGGTAGGTATCCTGAACAGACACATAGATCCCTCAGGATAATTTGGCTTACTCTACCCTCTGTGACCTCTTTGTTCACAATTCCTAGCTTCAAACTCTCAAGGTTACACAGTGGAGAATCTCATTTGGACGGGAATGGCTGGCTTAAGCCTGGTGATCCTCAGTGTGTTGCTATATCAATCACCAAAGAGTCAAAGCCCTAAAATAAAGCCAGGAGGCAAACACAAAAGAGAACCAATGCATCATTCACAGTAATACCAAAACCAAACCCGTTGCCACTGAGTTGATTCCAACTCATAGTGACCCTATAGGACAGGGTAGAACTGCCCCACAGGGTTTCCAAAGAGTGGCTGGTGGATTTGAACTACTGACCTTTTGGTTAGCAGCCGAGCTCTTAACCACTCCACCACCAGGGTTCCTTCAGAGTAACAGAACTTTGGAAACAGCCTGACATTCCAGGAGTTTCTGGATGAATATCTGCAGCATATGCTGTGTGAATTATCTGCTGAGAATCTCAAGGGGGAGGATACATCATTTGGGTTCAGGGACAATGTTTGGGGTGTTCCTGTAGAGGACTCTTCCAATATAACCTGTGATATCTTCCCTCCCTAAAAAAAAAAAAGGGTAAATAAAGAGCAGAGGGGGCTGAAAGAGGAGTGTTATTGTGTTATTTCAGGCCTGGGGAAGATACAACACATTTATAAGGTTTGAGATTTTTGGCAATTTTTTTTGAATAGCCTCTCCCCAACAGTTTCAGCCAGAGCGGAAGGGAAAAACAAACAAAAAACAAACAGTCATTGAGGAAGCGGGGAATGGGGCGGAGGCATTACTTGAAAAGTGAAACAAAACAGACAAAAATGATGAGTTGTTCACATAAGTTAAAAATAGAGCTAACAAAAAGTCATATCCCTTGAAATACCGACCAAAGAAAGGAGAGTAAATGTATGTGTATCAAGTTATGTACAGTGGGCACCTTGCTATGAGAACAGACAAGCTAACGTGGCTGAGCGGCGATATCAGGTACAGATCCAACAACAGAACTCTCATCTGCTGAGTTACACCAACGTGGCCAGAAGTTTTCCTGCTTTTGTTTTCTATCCTAGTGAGGCATTTGTAGTTAATTATACTGTCGAAAATAAAAGAGGCATGATTTATATTTCACAGCACGTGTAATTGTTTTCATGTATTCTCGACGGCTCAGTTTTGTAATACGCCTACTCTTCGTTTATCGACTCTCTCTATCTGATATTTCACATTTATGACAACAGTAAAAAAATCTACTATCTGACTATGTTGTGCGTTAAGGACATAAGTCTGGCAGTAATCAACGCCGGGGTACGAAGTGAGAGGAACGCTTGCTGTGATGGTTAAGGCTATATGTCAACTTGCCTGGGCCGTGATTCTCAGTGGTTTGGCAGTTAATAATGATGTATCTTGGCATTAATGTAATGGTGCAATGTGGCAGTTATGTAATGATGTAGTAATCTAACGTGGTCATCCTCATTTTCATATAACGCCAATTTTCACGTAACAACCTGGTCTTTGGAACCTGTTATGGATTGAATTGCGTCCCCCCCAAACGTGTGCCAACTAGGTTAGGCCATGATTCCTGGTATTGGGTGTCTGTCCACCATTTTGTCATCTGATGTGATTTTCCTCCTTTTTTTTTTAATGATACTGATGAAGCAGAATTAGAGGCGTTGATGAGGCAGGACAAAATCTACAGGATTAGGTTGTATCTTTAGTTAATCTATTTTGAGACATACAAGAGAGAAGTGTGCAGAGAGGCAGAGGGACTTCCTACTACCAAGAATAAAGAGACAGAGCCTTTGAAGAAAACGTAGCCCTGCCAAGATCCTGAATTCAGACTACTACTAGCTTTCAAAACGATGAAACAATAGATTTCTGTTGTTTAAAGTCACCCAGTTTGTGGTATTTTGTTACAGCAGCCCTTGGAAACTAATACAAATACCACCCCCTGCAACCCACTCTCCCAGAGCAGGCAAAGTAAAATTAAATATGTATCAGAACATGTTACTTTCCTGCTTCAAACTACACGCCTATCATGCTTAGAATGAAATCCACTTAGGTTTTGTTCTACAAAGCCCCAGAAGATCTGACCCTGCCTGCCTCTCCCGCTTTAGGTCTACCACTCCCTTCTGGCCAACTACTCCCAGGCACACTGGCCTTTCTGCCTACACACATGAATCTCTTTTTCAAGCCTTTGTGCTGGCCATTCCCTTGGCCTGGATACTCCTTAGCTCTGCGTGGCTGCTTTCCTGTGCTTCTGAGGGCTCAGCAAAAGTGTGACCTCTTCAGAGGCCTTCCTGGACCCCACACCCTCTCTGACATATTGCCCTGATTCAGTTCTCTGCATAGCATTTTCCACTACATGGTATCTTCCTCTTCATATATGTTTTCATTCGTTCAGTGTCTATCTCCACCCACTAGAAGGTACGCCCCATGTGAGCAGGGACACTGTATATTGAGTTCACCATTGAACAGTGCTAGGCACCTAAAGAGGGCTGAGGAGATACCTGGTGGCGGCCTTATGCTGCCCCAGCCAGGCAGGTACCAGGAGGAACACCCTCCCTAACCAATGCTCAGATCCCTCCACGCGCTCCACTGCCCTTCTCCCTACAAACCACTTCTATAACAGAGAGGCAGCACAGCAAGCATAAACAACCAAAACCCCTGTCTTCTCTCACCTAACAGAAAGGAAGCACGGGCATGAGATTAACTGATGAACTGCCTGCAATGTATGAACAGCACAGGGCAGCTTTCTTCCCCTTGTGTCCAGCATTTTGTTAAATGCTGCCTAGGTGGCAGTACTTACCACAGTCCTTACCCCTGGCTGCATATTAGAATCACCTAACTTTTAAAAAAAATACTGATGCTACAGAAAACAGAGCAGTGATTGCCAGGGCGTCAGAGGCAGGGAGGTAAGTGCTAAATGACACAACGGAGTTTTGGGGGTGATGGAAGTGGTCTATATCTTGATTGGAATGGTGGTTGCATAGCTATATGTGTGTGTGTCAAAACTCAGAAAGGGTGACTTCTACTGTATGTAAATTAGATCTCAATAAACCTGACTTAAAAAAAAAAAGTTATGTCTGGGTCTATCCCAGATGAAATAAATCAGATGGTGGGCCAGAACACAGGTAATGGGTAATATTTAAAAGCTTCTCATTCCCATCCCCCTAATAAACAACCAGGGTTGAGATGGAGTGTGACTCTTGAACTTGGCACAATAGGACAATCTCACAAAAGAAGGGGAGGCAACCATATAGGAAGCCAGGGGCTTGCTGCCAGCTCCAGGTAAACAACTCAGGGGCCTCATTTTCCAAGTTGTAAGCCACGCTTCTCTGTTTCTTTCTTATGATGGTGTCATCTCAATTACCCAAAAAGTGGCTGGTGATAATGCAATGAGTAATCCTTTTTACATGCATTATACAGATGGCGGGGGTGGGGGACAGGTGAAGCATAGGATTTATAAGGAAATTTATAAAGATTCATTAGGAAAAAGCTCCAAAACCCACTCATTTTTTTTTTAAACAAAGAAATACAATAAACAGATCTTTTTCCCCCTAATAGCACAAATAAGTCATGCTTGGGCTAGATGTGAAAATACTCAGTGAGGCGTAGGTTGGGAAGAACTGTGGTCCCAGCAACCTTATTACTCTCTGAGGAGAGTGTCTTTACTAATAAACAAGGACAAGAACAGTAACTGCTTTTCCTCTCTCAGATCACCTGGGAGGCTCAAAAACAACCAACCCTCACAGAAGTGACCTGTAAATTGCCTCCCATTTTAATAGCAAACGTGAATTACACATTTACTGTGCTAAGGGCTTCACATGCATTACATATTTATTTAATCCTCACAACACTATGAGGTATGTGCTATTATTATCTTTAGTTCAAAATAAAACGGTGGCTTTCCCATCATCTCCAGCTTACTAAACCCAATGGTATGTGCTCAGTCCGCACTTTACTCAACACATCCATCGTGTATGACGCTGGGATAACTCTTCTCACCTGGCAAGTGGGACCGCGCTCCCTTTAGGTTCTCTACTCACTCCACCACTTTCCTGCTTCACCGGTTCCTCCCCATATTCATAACCTTTAACCTGGAGCGCTCCAGAGCTCAGTCTTTGCAGATTTTCACTTCTCTAGTTGTCACCAAGTCAACTTCAACTCAGGGTGACCCCACGTGTGTCAGGTAGAACTGTGCTCCATAGGGTTCTCAACGGCTGGTATTTCAGAAGTAGATCACCAGGCCTTTCTTCTCAGGCACCTCTGGGTGGACTTGAACCTCGAAACTTTTGGTTAGCAGATCAGAATGTTAACCGTCTGCACCACCTGGGGACTCCAGGCCTGTACTTGCTCCCTAGGTTACGCTATGTCCACCCGTCTCACAGCCCAGTGCTTTCCCTGCAGCCAGATGTCTACTTTCAACTGCCTACCCGGCAACTACAATCAGATGTCTCAACAGACATCTCAAACTTAACATCCAGACCTAAATTCATGATTTCCATCTTCAAACCTTCCCCTTCCCTAGTCTTTCCATCTAATAAATGGCCAAGGACCTTGAAGTATATTTTACTCCTTTTTCTCCAAATCCCATACCCAATCCACCAATAAATGCTGCCTTCTTTACCTTGAAGTGTGATTTAGAGTCTGATCACTCATCACCACCTCCACTGCTATCACCTGGTCCAAGCACATCACCTCCTATCTGCAGCAGTGCAGTAGCTCCTAATTGGCCTCCCTGATTCCACCATGCCTGCCCCTATAGTCTCTTCTCCACAAATATTCCAGAGTGATCCTTTTATAAGATTATGTCATTTCTCTCCACAAATGTCCAATCTTCTTGTTATTGTTACCTGCCATGGTGACTCCAGAACCAACTGATAGAAAAGCGTCTGGTCCTGTGCCATCCCCATGATTGGTGTGGATCAGGCCATTGTGACCTGTAGCAGTTTCCCTGGCTGATTTTCAGAAGTAGATCACCAGGTCTGTCTCCCTAGTCCATCCTAGTCTGGAAGCTCTGTTGAAACCTATTCAGCATCACAGCAACACATAGCTTCACAGATAGCTGGGTGATGGCTGTGCAAGAGCTGCACTGGCCAGGAATCAAACCCAGGGCTCCTGCATGGAAGGTGAAATATCCCCCACTGAACTACCAATGCCCTCACCCCAATTTTAAACCTGCCACTTTCGAGTCGATTTCAACTCATAGTGACCCTGTAGCAGAGTAGAACTTCCCCACAGGGTTTCCAAGAAGCAGCTGATGGATTTGAACTGCTGACCTTTTGGTTAGCAGCCGAGCTCTTAACCACTGTGTCACCAGGGCTCCACCTCAATCTTCCTCTGGGTAAAATATAAAGTTTTTATCTTGGCTTCTGCCTAAATTTCTGACTCCATCAGCTACCTTTCCTCCTTGCCCTGCCCACCAGCCATTTCAGCCCCCTGTCTCTTCCTCCAACATGCTAATAAGCCAACTCCTGGAGCAGGGTCTCGGAATCTATAGATTCCCAGAGACCTGTCCTGCTCCCTCTCCTAGTCTCTTCAGTCCTCACCTCAAATGTCATCATATCACAAAGGGCTTCTCTTACCATCCCTGCAGCCAAATATGGTCCTGCCTTTCTTTGTTTATCCTTAGCTTGTATTGTCGCTTTCTATTACACATTTACAGAAATATAGAATATGCCAGAGAAAAGTATGTAAGCTCCAGGAGACTGGGCCTTGGTCTCAGCTATTGATTCTGTAACTCTAGTGTCTAATACCAGCCATGTCTAGTATGTAACTCTAGTGTCTAACACTTAGATGCTTAGTGAACATTTGTTGAGTGAATGGATGAAGCTCATGGTACAAACATATCCTGAGCCATCAGGTGGTTATAAATCCCACGCTACCAGTAAGTGGCACAGCCAAAGTCTGGTGCCAGGGTCTTCCCAGCTACAATGCCTGTGGTCTGGCTCCCTAAGCTCTACTGCCACTCAGACGCTATCGTAAGCCAACATTATTAAGTTGTCTGAACACTCGTCTATAAAAAACCAAAAATGATTTCATAGTTATCTGCATACCCCCTTTTGAGTTCTAAACTTTCCTGTGAGATAAGCAGAGCCTAGATTTGGACATGGAACTTCACTATCTACATCCTTGAGCCTTAAACATTGTTATCATTGTCATGCTCGCCTTTACTCTCATGCTGAATTCAAAAGCCACCAAATCAGTAAAAGAATAATACTTTTATGCACACTATCTTCTGGGTCCTCCAACTCTGAGATTTATTCTAGAATATTAAGTAAATCTAGGCTGTTTATAATCTCTGGGTATGGACTCAATCTGGAAAGCTGAGTCTTCAAAATATCCTATGTTACCAAATGGTTAGAAATGTGTGTAAAATAAAAACAAGTAAATATGAATTAGAAAAGTGATACACATGACCACAGTTACCTGTGTCATAAGGTGGCTGCTCCAGGCTAATTTTCAAATTTCCATACTAGGTTCTGCTTCAATAAAGTTGCCATACACCTGAGCACTGGATTGGAGGCAATATTACTATCCCAGGATGAGGCTATGAATACTTGATTAGCATTAGCAATGAAGATTCTTAGAAAGAGTAACAAATTTAACACAGAGACATACATATAGATATACAAACCATAACCTAGGACTGAACTCTGAACCCCCTGGAGTATAAATCAACACAGAGTATGATTAAGTACCACTAAATTCTTCATATGGAAACCCTGGTGGCATAGTGGTTAAGAGCTGCAGCTGCTAACCAAAAGGTCAGTAGTTCAAATCCATCAGGTGCTCCTTGGAAACCCTATGGGGCAGTTCTACCTTGTCCTATAGGGTTGCTATGAGTCTGAATTGATTCTTCATAGATTTTAGGAAGATGAAGGTATTGAAATTCAGTGGTAGAGGGGTGGAAGTTTACAGATAATGAAAGGAAGGAGGCTTAGAATGATCCATGTGGTAATGGATTAGAATTGGAGACATTAGTATGAACTCTTCCTTAGCTTAATATAAATACAGATGGTTACATACAGGAAGATTTATAGATATGTGTATATATACAAGTCTTGGTATATGCATATATATTTTCTTGCTTTGTCAGCTAAGAGGGCCTAGAAGCAATGACACTCCAGTAGTAAAGAACATACCTAGTGACCGGGTATACATGCATACCTACATATATATGTATATGTAAAACTCTCCAAATGACACAGGGTAGTCTGTTGCCTGCAAATCCCAGGACCTCTCCACCACCATGCTGGCCCTTAAGCCTACCACCATCGCACAGAATTGAGTTGACTAAGCCCATGGAAGAATTTTGTCAAATCCTAAATCTATCCTAAGTTTAAGGAGTCCTGGTGGCACAATAAGGATCCCTGGTGGTGCAGTAGTTAAGTGCTTGGCTGCTAACCAAAAGGTCAATGGTTTGAATCCACCAGCTGCTCCGCAGGAGAAAGATGTGGCAGTCTGCTTCCATACAGATTATAGCTTAGGAAACCCTATGGGGCAGTTCTACTCTGACCTATAGGGTGGTTATAAGTCAGAATCGACTTGACAGCACACAACAATATCCTATGTTTATAATCATTTCACCTTTGTTGTTGTTAGTTGTCATCGAGTCAGCACCAACTCATGATGACCCCACGTATAATGTAACAAAACACTGCCTGGTCCTGAGCCTTCTTCATGATGGTTGGCATGTCTGAGTCATTGTAGCAGCCATTGTGTAGTGCCTTCCAACACTGGGTACTCATCTTCCAGCACTATATCAGACAATGTTTTGTTGTGATTCATAGGATTTTCATTGGCTAATTTTCAGAAGTAGATCCCCCGGCTTTTCTTCCTAGTCTCTTAGTCTGGAAGCTTTGCCAAAACCCGTCCACCATGAATGTGCCTGCTGGTATTTGAAATACTGGTGGCATCACTCCCAGCATCATAGCAACATACAAGCCACCACAGTACAACAAACTGACAGACAGGCGGTGGCTGACAGACAGGTGGTCTTTACACCAGAGCAACTTCCCTGCTTTCTGAATGCAAATAAGCCAGTTGATCTTTCACTGTTGCCTACAGCATACATTTTACTTGTCTCCTTTTAATATTTTACAGATGGCGTATAGCTGCTCAACCATTATATGCAATTTCAACAGATTAATTCAGGGTCAGCCTTTGGAAGAGAGAAACTGTTTTTACACATACAAAGTAACATTTGTTAGAAATCAGACCATCTCAGATGAATGCCAAACGCACCAAGCATCCTTTGTAAATATTTTCCCCACAAGGAATCCCAAGGTATTAGTACTTACTTAACAGAGTGTGGGCACTGCCCTCTGGGTTTCAGGTAGGATGAAGAAAGGAAGACTCATGCGCTTACTCTCATTAGAGCAGGGATTGAGGTTTCATGCTTTAATATTTTATAATCATTGGTGAATCAAATGGAGGAAGAGAACGCTGAACACATAACAAAAAATCAAAGTATGAGACAAATCAAAGTCCGAGGCAAATGTCTACAGTTAATTCTAACACTGAAGCTCATGGAGGGATCAAGGGGAAGGAAACAATGAGGACCTCACATCAGATTCTGACAGATCAATAACTAAGTGCTTTGACAGATCAAGTACATTTCTGGGGCAAAATATGAGTTGACATAAATTCATGTTCTGATTTTTTAAAGGGAAGCTGGCAACTAGAGTCCCTGGGTGGTGCAAATGGTTACATTCAGTTGCTAACTGAAAGCTTGGAGGTTCGAGTCCATGCAGAGGTGCCTCAGAAGAAAAATCAGCCATTGAAAATCCTAGGAGGCACAGTTCTGCTCTGACACACATCGGGCTGCCATGGGTCGGAGCTGACTCCGCAGCAGCTGATGACTGGTGGGAACTAAGAGATTTCTGTGCAAAATACAAAGGGATTTTTCGAGACCCTATCGGCTTGTAGAAGAGGCTTAGAGATGCTGGGAACTATTTGGTAATGATACAGAAATCCTCCCTCTGTGTTTCTGAGCCATAGATTCCCGTACAAGAAATTATGACTTAGGATCAATCAAACATAGTTTATAAAATGCCTGCACCATTTGTCTTAGGTGGTTGCTGTTGTTACTGTTTAGCTGCTGAGGCTCATTTACAGGAGCCATATAAATGAATGCTTGAAGGACAGGGCTACATCTTGGTCAGCCTTTGTGTTCAGACTCTAGCCCTTTGTCTGCGATACGTGTTTGTTGAATACAAATGACTTGGCTTTTAATTTTATAGGCCAATTGAACAAAATAGCTTATTAAATACTGAAATAACACATAAATCAGGAGTTCCCCATCACAGACTTTGCTTTTCTCTATACATCTGATTTATTCTATTATGTACAAGCTTTAAAACACACAACCAAGAGAGCTGAGCTGCCAACAAAAGTAGGTTCAGGTTAAAAAATGAACAAGCTAAAAATGGCTCCAGGTAAGGTTGGGCCCAGATTGGTTTATGAGCAATCGAGGTATATAAGGGAGAAAAGAGGAGGGCAAACATCCAGCTGAGTGGACAGTTACCCAACCCACTTGTTCCTTATGGGACCAATACATCAACATTCAAGGTTCTTCCCCCATACGGAAATTCTGGCTGTACCACAGCTACAAACTCTTTTCCCAACTGGGTCATCGAACCTCTTCTAGTTCCAGCGTCATAAGTCTAACCATGGCCTGACCCCCGAAACACATCTGCATTATGCCTAAACTAAAAGTGAACATATTCTGCAGGAGAGTTTGAGAGGCTTTTCTAAACGAAGTATGTGAACTTGAAGGCATGAACTTGAAGTTACCTATTTGTCAATAAGAGATCCTTCTGCATTCAGTGAAGGCTCTCAGAGAAGCACCCCAGGCAGGGAATTCATATTACAGTTTTCCGTTTCCCTACCCTCCTAGTGAAAAAAAAAAAAAAAAAATTCTTAAAGGTATGTTAAAATAAAGAGAAACCTTCTTTCTCTGATCAGAATATAAAGCACTACATATAAGAAATATTTACCAGTAGTTTATTTCTCTGAAAACTCATTGCACTTAACAATAAATTATAGGTTTTGCCATGTAAAACTAAATCTTCAAATCTTGAAAATTATGACAAAAATTTTTATTGGTTTAGGACAGACTTCCCAACCGTGGTACTACTGATATTTAGGGACAATAATTCTTTGATAGTTCTTTGCTGTTGGGGGCTGTCCTGTGCATGGCAAGACATTTAGTGGCATCCCGACCTCTACCCACTGATGCCGGCTGTATTCCTCACCACCCAGCTATGATAACCAAAAAGGTCTCCCGACATTGAAAAACATCCCTTGGGCACAAAATCACCCTTGGTTGGGAACTACTGATTTAGACATTACAATCTGGCAAAAAACTATATTATTATCCAAACCAAGCCCATTGCCGTGGAGTCGATTCTAACTCATAGCGACCCTGTAGGACAGAGCAGAACTGCCCCACAGGGTTTCCAAGAAGGGGCTGCTGGATTCCAACTGCAGACCTTCTGCTTAGCGGCCATAGCTCTTAACCACTGGGCCACCATTATATTATGTGCTATGTATTTTTATATGTAGCATATTATTATTATTATATATGCTATATATTTTCAAAGTAAATTTCCTTAAATTATAAAAACTAAATAATCATGTTTGCATTGTAGTAACTTATTTTCTACATATTTTTATTAAAGAGCAAAAAAAAAAAAACATTCTGTGCATTGGACCAATATTATAATTGCTCTTTGAAGTTATACGATGGACGCCTTAGTCTCAGGAGTTGCCCCTATCTACCCAACATGGCAATTTTAAAGCTGGAGCCTGTGTGAGATAGTCATCATTTAATTTACACTTCACAAACGGATGGATGGATTGGACGGATTGGATGGACTGGACGGATTGGACGGATGGACAGATGGGTACACACATGCACACGTGCATACATACTATGCCTATTTGAAAGTTGTCATGGAAAGAGCCTGAACACATGTTTAGAAAACATTTCATGAGATGATCATCAGATTGATTCCTACATAAGCACACAATATTTTCATAGTGATTTCCCATGCATTAACTTCCTTTGGAATCACACAGCCAGGGTCTTCTGTAAGAGTTTTCAAAACAGAGCCTAAGCAGTAACCTATTTGGATAATTAAAGTTCAGTTGACCCAGAATATCCTGTGTTCCTAGGAAGGGCTTGGACTGCATTTCACAATGTGAGCTGCTTTTTATCTCCTTTGTAGATGTGGAAATGAGATGAAACTGGCTCTTCTCGATGAGCCTAATAGATATAATGTGGTCCGACAGACCCACGGGAAAAAGATCCTCTTTTTCAGCCCTTTTATTTATTCATCATTTGGTATAACCTGTAATTATTTAACTTCTTTCTGAACTTTTCTCTGTCTTTCCATAGGAATTCCAGCTTTTATGATAGAGACCACGTCATTTGTCTTTATAATGGATAAATGCTACCTTACAATGAACTGGATAAATAAGCACAGAATCTGAGGTCAGGGGAGGGGGCTTCCTATAGCCCAAGCACCACCTGTCTGGTTCTGGGACTCCCAGAGCACTCTCCCCACCCAGGTCCCTGGTCTAGCTCTCCACCAAGGACTCTCCTCTGATGGCACAGCTTTTTCATTTTATGCAAAGCCATGGATTCTGCTGGTAGCCCTTGTAAGCCAATTGAGATATGGCTAGATTTCAGTACCTTCTCATTTGTATGAGTTTTCCCTTTCCAAAGGAATGCAGGGGGGAAGATTTTTTAAAGATCAGAACTGCCCTATTTTCCTTGAAGGGTTTCTGGATTGTGTCTGATTTTCAACCATATCCTTGTATAACTGGATGTGCTGATTTAGTCTCCAGGTCAGCCAGGGAAATGGTGAGGCAAGAGAGCTCACTGAGGGAACACAATAAAACCAACCACACCCTTTAATACAGTTTTGAGGGAAGAAATACATCCTGAAATAGGATGGTCTAATATTTGTTCAGAAATGCTTTTCACAGGCTTAGAACTTTTTATACTAAAGACTTACTTCTACTACCACCTCCGTACCACAACATTTTCCCTCACTCCTAATAACTGGCATTACCATGGGCTTTCTAAGTTGGAGTCCATGGGTGGTACAAACAGTTAAGGCACTCGGCTGGTAACCAAAATGTTGATGGTTTGAATCCACCCACAGGTGCCTCAGAAGAAAGGCCTGGTGATCTGCTTCTGACAAATCAGTCAGTGAAAACCCTATGGAGTGAAAACCCTACGGACCACTATACAGCAGCTGGTTGTCTAAGATAAGTATCTGGTAGATGTTTTACATATGTTATCCCAATCACCCTCACCTCAACGAGCCTATGATGAGGTCTTCCTATTTCCATTTTAGAGGAGAGACACTGAAGTACTGCTTGCCCAAGGCCACCCAAAGCTATAGGGATTTCAACTAAGTCTTCTTGTCTTCACTGCCTATGCTATTGGAGAATATCACCTCTCCTCCCACTTTTAAAAAAAATTAACAGCTCTATTGAGACATAATTTACAAACCATAAAATCCACCCATTTACGTGTATAATTTAATGGTTTTTAGTATATTTCAAGAGTTGTGCAACCATCACCATAATATAATTTTGGAACATTTTCATCACCACAAAAAGAAACCTTGTACCCTTTAGCAGTCATTCCCCACACACCTTTCACTTTTAAATCTTATTTTCCCACCTTCTATTTTTTTTTATCGTTGTAGCCATTGAAAAAGATTTTGTTTTCCTTAATAAATTTTAAATTTATGATCATATCAATCAGTTCACACTTGCCTCTCCAAATCTGGCTTTCCCTTGGGGGTATGCCTTATCCTTTTCTCTAGGAGCGCTGCATAAACCAAGAGCTTAGGGCAGCAGCCCTATTTATCACATTCGATCATTGGATTCAATGAAAGCTACCCTCTGGAGGCTCCCCTCAGGAGGAGATAGATCCACCACAGACTTGATTTAGTAAGAAGTTGTAAGGCCTTCAGGGGAAAATGATATCTAGGTGTTTAAGCATGGTGACAGTAACTAGAAGAAACAAAAACTTACTTCTAGTTCTCTCTTTTAGTAGTGCTTAGCATAATCTTGAAAAGGAGCCTGGGTGGCACAAGTGGTTTGTAATGGGCTGCTGACCTAAAGGTTGGCAGTCTGAACCTACCTAGTAGTTCCACGGAAGAAATCTTCCATAAACATTACAGCCAAGAAAACCCTATGAAGCAATTCTACTCTGTAATGCATGGGGTTGCCATGAGTCAAACCGACTCAACAGCAATGGGTTTGTTTACTTGTGTGTTTTTAACACAGCCTTGAAGAGAAAGTAGAGAGAGAACAATTACTGTACCCCTACTATGTCCTAAATGCCCAACAGCAACTCTAAGAGGTAGTTCATACGATTCTACTTGAGAGATGAAGAAGTCTGAGTCTAGTTCAGGTGGTAATGAACAGGAAGTGTTTTTATCATAGCCTCATTTGTGCTTCCATGGAAGAAAGTCAAATATTTGTTGCTGATATTTAGCCTCCTCCAACTGAGGTTAATTACCATCCAGAGAAACAATTGGACCACAGAAGACAGAACAGCTGGAGGGACTAGTCTACTCTGAGGGCTTTAGGGAGGATGCCCTGCCTAAAGTGTGGAATTTACAGGGGAATTCTTCCTTTGACGCATTCAGCTTCCTTGCTCTTCTGGCTATGTGATTGATCTGAGGCCTTCTGTGAAAGGAAGCATTTGGATATTGTTTTCTTTCAGAGTGAGTATAATTAGCACCAAAACTTTTGAAAGAACTGCAGTGCTAAAAGAAAGGGGAGATAATGAGACATGGGCCTTGGCCTCTTGGGCACACTGGGTTGAGATATAATAATAAGAGCTTTTCAAATGGACATGAGAATACCTTAACTCTGGGGAATATTCTACTTAGAAAAAAATAAAAATAAAAAGCTTTCAATGAGAATTTTTCAATAAATGGGTTACTTTTTTAGTGAATCTTCCTAATTTGGATAATTTGTCTAAGACTAATAAATCCGACCTTGAGTTTGACCAGAAGCTAATAAGGTTGGTCTAAATCATGAAAAAGTACAAATTCTTCACTGCTCAAGGTTCTTTACATAAAATACTATTCAGTCAGAAAATACGGTTGGATGAATCCCAAACATTAAATGCCTCGCTTGTTATATTTCATGAATCCTTCTATTTTTTCCATATTTTCAAAGGGATTGTTTTCCTCTTTCTACCAAACTCATATGTATCACCGAAAGTATTTACCAACTGAATGATTGGGTGTAGCGCTGTTCTATATAACTAGTGAACCAGTCTGAATGAATTCTTTCTTCAGGGAATTTTACCATGAAAATTTGGTTATATAATTTATGAACCTTAAATACTTTGTCTCCTGTTTAAGTTTTTATATAAGTTGATTATCATTAAATAGCAGAGACTCTCAGATCTTCCCTTCTATTATGCTTCATGTTCTTCTTCCCTTTTAGTAGCTCCCTCTCCTCCTTTTAATTCTAAGGTTTCCAAGATCTTCTCATTTGAGCTCAAGCTCAGTTGCTTGGGTCCACGGAGAATAATTATCCCATCACCAGTCAATTTCTTTATGTCTGTTGAGGCCAATGGTAGGACAGAAGAATCCTTCTCTGCTAGTCCAGCAGTATCCTTTTCCTATCTGCACACCATGACTGTCCACCATGCTCCACCCAAGTTTATCAGATCTCTGCTTCTATTGTCAAGACATTCTGTCAATGTGTTTCTTCTAGCTGGCATGGGGTGCCCTTTACTCACAATTTTTCATTTCATGAAAAGCCAGGTTAGCTTAAATATATCAGTATTTCCAGCCATTGAGAACTGTGCTTTGTATGTATGAGAGAAATCAAAAGAGAAGAAAATTAGTTTTTTTTAAATTAGTCAATCAGTGGCATCATCAAATCCCTAAAATCCTCCTCCTCAGCCAGATATCCATCTCATCCATTATTTACTTCCATGTGTAAGCTTACTGAGAATAGATAAATATATACCAGGAGAGACTTTGGAAGTGATAAGAAACGTAATTGTTTAATAGGTCAAAATAGATTTAAGAATGTGGTGTCTCACCTACTATGATTACCCAAATCTGTAAATCTCTTTCATAACTCATTTTTCTTAAGAGACAGGTTAGTAGACTGAGGTCAAGGCAGACTGGGTATCCAGATGGATTTAAGCAAAGGCAGGCAGAAATATCAGAAGGCTTTATGTAAGGATATGATCTGTATGGGTTGGGGCCATAATAAAAAGGCAGACATATAAGCAAGAGGTGCACTGTGAATCATTTCAGGACAGGCATAAGGAGAAGGCAAATCTCAGTCTCGGAAAACCCGAAACAGAACTCATGGCTGTCAAGTCGAATTCCAACTCATGGCGACCCTGTAGGACAGAGTAGAACTGCCCCAAAGGGTTCTAAAGAGCGGCTGGTGGATTTGAACTGCTGACATTTTGGTTAGCAGCCCAGCTCTTAACCACTGTGCCAAAAAAAAAAAAAAAAAAAAAATTCCCTGCTCAATTCAGCACCATGGAGAGCATCCACCACAGGTCCTGTTTGCCCTAGGTTCCCTAAAGATGGCAATTTAGTCTCCCTCATAAAGAATGCCGGACGGTAGTGTCTGTGACTTGTGAAATGTTCCACAGATATGCAGGGGTGGGGGTGGAGAGGAGCATATCAGACAAAGAGAATCCAGCTGTTTTTCTATTGTTGGGTTCTTGGAGATACTATTATCAAAATATTCCTTTAGTAATCTGCACTTTCAGACACAGGAGAGAACTTGTTTTTACTTATCCCTTATGTTGATTAGTTATTTATTGAAAAAGTATTACAGGCACATGATGGAAAATCAAAAGATGATAAGGGAACTCTAGCCCGGGTCTTGGCAACATCCATGAAAGACTGTCATATAGTTTTGGTTAGAACAGGAGTAATGTCTCACAACTTTGCAAGACACTTTCTTTTCTTTGTTAAGAAAACCAAAAGCAAAAATGACTGGTGATATGATTTCCTAAAATTTCCACACACAATGGTCCTAGTTTATCCTCTAGAGTTACATGCAATAAGTCAAACACCTTTTCCTTGAAAATCCACAAAATACTTGAAAAAGTTAATGTGTTTCCTCTTAGCCTTCTCTTCTCAAGGCCAATCACACCTCATTTTCTTTAACTGTTGCATAAAGGCATCTTTACCTTCTGTGTGTGCTCCTGTTTGCCAAAGACCTTCTTAGAATATGTGTCCCAGAATGATTCATAAAATTTCAGGCATGACTATGAACTCCTTCCTTGAATCTGGAAACTATATCTCTGTGAGTGCACCTACAATGGCACTGGTTTTACTTATCAGCCACTTACCAGGGGTGCAAACTGATGGTGTCATCTACTAAAATGCTCAGGTCCTTTACCAGAGTTATTGACTGAGGATCTCCTCGGTTATAAATTTGTGCAATTGATTTTTTTTTTTAATCTAAGTGCAACATTTTATCAAAGTTAAGTTTAATCTTGATTTCTGTCCCATGGATTCAGCCTATTGGGACATGTGAAAATCTTTAATTATGAAAGATCCCTTTTGGTTTGGCATATTCTGAAAAATCTGCATGCCTTTGTTCTGATCATGGACTCCAATCTTTAAAAGGATATAGGTAAGGTCAGGTTCATTCTCCATCCAAGGAAATGATCTTGAGAAATTCTCAAGAACTTAGATGCACTCTCTTTAGAACACCTGTCTAGTTTATCGTGCTAATACCTGTGACAGAAAAGGAAGTGATGTTTTGGTAGAAATCAAGTTTAGTGAATCCAAAATGTCTCTCAGAGTTTGTTACCTGCTCTTGCAAATACCAAACAAACTTGTATTTATCAATAACCCACTAAAAAAAAAAAAAATATAATATAGTTTTCAAAATTTACCTTTAAAGATTTGTGAAAATTATAACATTGATTTTTCAGGCCCTTAGCATACACTGACTAAGTGCCTACCACAGAGATGCATAAGACAGGGTCCCTATTTAAAAAAACCTTTTTTTGGTTATGGGCATAAGAACTGAACTGTAAGGAGGACAGTGATACATGCTAAAAGTTAGTTATCCAGAAAGTTACAAGGGGCCATTTTCACATAGGGGTTAGTAATAACAGGTAAAATATGCTATGAAAATTTACAGATAATCTGAAAATAAATAAAATTTAAATATTTTGTATAATCCTAATTGAAATTAAAAAAAAGATTTTTTCTTTTTTTTTTAATTTAAGTTAAATTTAAGAATTTGGGCTTATTCAAATCATCTTAAGTACAGCTAAGGGATTTGTATACTATATAATTATCTACTATTTAGAAAATCATAGGATTTTAGGGTTCATAACCATTTTATCCAACCCCTTGCAAATAACATGCCACCCTATAGCAATTCAGAGGAAGGCATTATTACATAGTCATATCCAGCTTCTGGCACCTCTCCCATTTCATTGAAAGCCTGCTGAAAAAAATTCAACATCCATTGGCTATAAATGTGAAACAGACAAGCTTCTTTGATTCAGACATCCTTCCAACTATTCATGCACATATTAGCATATGCATTGCATTTCTTGTCCCAGTAGTAATGCTTTTGCTTACAAACAATAGGGCTGAGCATATTCCATCACCCAGGGAACAGATTTCCAAGGAGTTTATCATTTAGCTTCCCCACGATACTCATGTCTCCCTGTCAGCCAAGTCAAAAAGCAGGTGCAACTGATCCTACAACATAAACACTGAACATTAAAATGAATATGAAAAAGTGCCTCCAGTGACTGGTAGATGGATATACAGAGAAAATAACAAGAAACAAAGAACTGGAATGTCTACAGAAAACCCTGCCCAAACTAGAAGCAGCAGAGTGAAATACAAAGAACACAGGCTTTCAAGATGTGGGTAAACTCCATCTCTACTGCTTACTAGCTATGTGAATTTGGACAAGCTGAGTTCCCTCCCTGAGCTTCAGTTTCTTCATCTTTTGATACTTGATACCATAGAAGGAGCTGAACAAAGACTCCTGGGTCCATAATGACACGGATTTAAGAAGTTCAGGTATGAGAGTAAATCTAGTCAAGACACCTAACCCCCAAAGCCCTGCAGAATCACTGCCCAGATAGTCTACCAAGAATCAACAAGACGTGGTCACTAACCATTCATTTGTAGGATCTGCCCCCAAACAGCTTATGAGTTGATATTCAACACTGTATATGATGTCATTAGCTCCAGTCCTCCAGTAGGTGGAGTCTCTCATTGGTTCTGTCTCCTATGACTCTGAGAGTGAGAAGCTGTCCAGGGAATGTGCCTGTTTACCAAATGCTCATTAAGTCTGGTTAGTCATGGATCCTGCTGTGATCCCAAATGAGCTGCTACACGATTGGGCAGTTTCTAACTCTAGGGGACACCATTATCATCATTATCTATGTGAATGGCACATCTTAGAGTTGGGCAATGCCCAGCCATATACAGTGAGTTGCCACTATCAGCCCTGCTCATAGCTTCCACTGAAAGGGCGGCTACAAATTTCTATGTAACCCATCCTGTGACAACATGATTTAGCACTGATCTTAACCTTAACCAGTAATCCATTAATCAGAAAATATTTAGTAAGCATTGCTGATTTGAGGAGAAAAAAATAAATATATAGTCCTACCCGGAAATAATTTACAACTTAAACAGTCTTACCTCCCTCAATGCTATTTCAGGAATATTTTATTTTTAGTAAAATTTGTGGTGTAGTTCTTCCACATTGGAGGAAAGGTGGTTTATAAACACCGCTACTTTTATGGACTATGGATCCCTAGCCAGTTCTTTGCAAGGTCAGTGCACCCAAGAGGGAAGAAATGCAGTGATTAAAAAGCCACACCAGTTGCTGTTTCTTCTAAATGACTTTTTTGACAGGGGCACCAGGCAGGGTTAGCTTTTCATGCATCACTTGACAATAAGATAAATATTTCTGGGAGCTCCTTCCTTCAGAATCCCTACAGCAACCACCTTGCTCAGATCAAGCACAGCTCTGATGGATAAGCTTAAACAGAACCCTGGTCCATGACAAGAAGTGGCGGTTTCTGTTAGAAAACAAAACCAGGAAATGCCTACTACAAACTGGGTCCATTTAATTTGAATTTTTAGGAAAAGGACAATATGGAAAATGAAGGAAACTTGCCTTGCCTCACTTTCTTTCTAAAAAAAAAAAAAAATTTTCTTTCTAAGCAGGTACATTTGACTTGTCCAGTCTGTCAGGGTTGTATGACACCAAGGATGGGATCCCGTTGGACATTTAGAGGAAAGGGGTTCTGGCACTAGTAGACCACCAAAACAGCTGCTTTTCTCTTTGTGAGTGTGAATATGTGGTAGTAGAGAAGGAAGAAGAGAAATACAGTGATACACTTAGGGCAAGAACTGAGTTCTTTAAGACAGATGAGCCCAGTGGGCAGAGTGGGGCTTTGGGAGTTAGAGTACAGAGTACCAGTTGTTATTTGGTCACCTTTAAGCTGTGAACTCTTCTGGATCCCTGACCAAGTTATCTCAACTGTAAAATGAAGATTAAGATAGTACCTGTTCCATAGAATGGCTTAAGTATTAAATGAAATAACAACTGTAAAAATTATTAGCCAAATATCTAGCACATGCTAAGTACTAAAAATGTATTATATTTTTAAATGACAATATGGTGGAGGAAGGTACTTAATAAATGATTGTTAAATGGACTGATACAAACCTAACAAGACATAAATTATGATCATTTTGAGGGGAATTACACAATCAGTGGCATATTTTTACTTTTTTTTCCCTCTTATACATTATCCTTTGGTTGGCCTTGCATCCTAGCCTAGTATAAGAGGTTAGAATCAAGGATATCATGGTTCAGACTTGTCATGCTATTGAAAAACATTAAATTTTAATGACTATTCATGCACATGTCTAGTTTAGAAGATTAAAGAGAATGAAGTGCTGGAAGGCTGACTCTCTTAGTGATCTCCACAGCTTGCTCTCTATAGGACAGAAGTCCTGCCAACTGTCACTCCAGGTAGGAGATGTTAAAACCATTTGGAAGCAGAAGACAAGTTCCAAAGCCAAGGTGTTCTCATGAAATACACTACAAAAGAGATTCTTTCATGAGCCTTGTTCTTTACAGCGCCTTCATCATTTCTCCTTCCAGATATCTCCAACATACAGAATCTTTACCCAGCTCAATAACACCACCTCGGCCCAGCAAATTCAGAACATCATCAGAGGAGGAGAGGCTAGTCTAAGCTTTTGATGCATGCGCGCACGCGCGCACACACACACACACACACACACACAGAATGATCTCACCTCTGTGTCTATTAGGGAGAACAAGTCTCTTCGCCATCCTGAACTTTATCTACGAAGTTCAGTTTAGTAGGGAGTGGTGCCGGCAGTTGAGCTAGCTTAGTGATCTCTATTTTGGACCTTTTCAGACTGGAAAGCATTTTTTTTTAAGTTTGGGAATTTATATAATGTTACCAGCTTCATATTGTGGCAAGGAAAACAATTTTTTAAAATCCTCTAACATCATCACCCACATTTATAAAAGGCTAGGCATTTCTAACGCTAAGGAGGTTGGCAGGACACAGTTACAGTAGAAGGTTAGTCCTGCAGTACTACAAAAAAAAGACAGGTGACAACTTGGCACACACACACACATGCATACATACACACACACACACCATGATAGCTTACATATATGTCACTGGCTGCCAAACAACGAAAACTGTCACAGATCAGCAGAGGCCTCAAGTGCAGAGTCCCATAGACTCCCTTAGTTCCCCGATTCCTTCCCATTCTCACTTTTTTTGATTCTGCGGGGCTTAGCGTATGAATGCTAAGGTGCTTTTTCCGGGATTTTTCTCTGAAGTCAAAGCAACGCAGGTGCTAAATTAAAAATAAGTCTGTGTGTGTGCGTGTGCACCACTCTTATAAAAGAATTATAAACTGGCTTATCACATTTCCATTGTAGATTTAAAATGCACTTCAGGGACAGTGATATCAGCAAGGTGGCTCTAGAAGCAGCTCACCATTCCTATCTGCCCACAGAAACACCAAAAAAAAAAAGCAGAAACTGGAGAACTTTGTTATAACTCTGGAAATTAGTCAGAGATTACAGAAACTAAGAAAATACTGAATCATTAAAAAAGGCAACTTCAAAATCGTAAGAAGGTTTTGGTTTTCCAGGGATTCATGTTCTACCCCCTCCCCAGCTCAGTGAAGTCTTAAAGCCGTAGCTGCCTGCAGTCCCAGAGAGGGATTCTTATTTCCCGGCTCTGGAGGAAACAAAGAACTGGATTATTCACAAATTATTATGTGGTCTGTTCTAACCTGCCTGGGGATAACTGAAGGACTGAAACAAGGCACTCATCTCTGTTTGGCCTATCTCAACTGACACCAGGTGGAAAAGCAGGTATTGTCCAAACACTGTAACTACTTGTAGCCATCTGGGGATAAAAAAGTGAAACTGAGGCATAAAATCCTTGAGAAATTAGGGCATTCAAAAGTATCTGTACATACAAGGGAATTTAGAAAGTCACATACATGCCAAGGGCAGGATGCATGCACAGAAAATATCCGAAAAGACCCTATGCTTTTACCTAGGGTTTATCCATAGGCTCAGTGCAAGCCTGGTTAAGTGTTGAAGGAGTGCCCTGGAGACCAGGAGAGAATTTTGCTTTATTTTGTTTTCCCCTGGAATTCAAGAAACTCTCTGTCAAAACACTACATTAGCACAAGTTAAGAAACAGACTTCAGTGACCAACTGTGACCAAGAAGGCAGTCAGTCATTGTAAAAATTGCAGAAGTATTAAACAGACCATACAGTCTTAAAACAAAACTAAAAGCAAACCCTAGAAGAGAATCTAATTTCCAGAGTTACCACATTATAATATTCAAATGTCCAATTTTCAACAAAAAACTATAAGTCATAAAAATAGAAAACGGCGATCCATTCAAAAGGACAAAGCAAAGCGAAAGAAAACATCCTGAAGGAATCTCCAAAACAGACTTAACAGACAAACACTTAAAAAAAAAAAAAAAGATTAAATATGTTCAAAGAGCTAAAGAAAAACACGAAAAAAGAACTAAAGGAAATCAGAAAAATAATGCATGAACAAAATAAGAAAACCAATTAAACAGAAATTATGAAAAAGGAATCAAACAGAAATACCGGAGCATTTGTTTCTTTTATTGTTCTTCTTTTTAATGTTTGTTATGTTGTTCACAGTGTTCCTTGTTTTCCAAATGTTTCTAAATTTTATGCAATCAAAATAAAGTATGTTTGTGTGCCTTAAAAAGTTAAACATAGAGCTACCATATGACCCAGCAGTTCCGCTCTTAGGTATACACCGAAGAAACTTGAAGACAACAATGCAAGTAGACGCATGTACATCGGTGTTTACCACAACACTATTCCCAAGTCAGAAGGTGGAAACAATCCAAATATCCAGCAACAGAAGAACAGATGAACAAAATGTGGTATATACATACAATGGAATATTACTCAGCCATAAAGTTAAGTCCTGATACATGCTACAGCGTGGATGAACCTTGAAAGCGTTAGGCTGAGTGAAGTAAGTCAACCACAATAGGACAAATAGTGTATGATCTTACTTACATAAAATACCTACAGTAGGCAAATGCATGGAGATCAAAGTTTAATAGTGGTTACCAGGGCAGGAGAGGGGGAGGAATTGGGCGGATAATTGTTTAGGAAGCGTTGAGTTTCTATTTATGGCGACAGAAAATTTGGTTATGGATACTGGTGATCATTGCAAGAGATGACTGATATTAATTGGTGCCACTGAATCATACACACGAAAGATGCTGACTTGGCAAATGTGTTATCTATATTTTTACAACAATAAAAAAGAATAAATTTATATTTTAAGATCTTAATGTTTAATAAAACTTGAATAGTTAAAAAAAAAAAAAGTATGCTTGTATGGGAATAAAAAGTAATAAACTCACTTTAAATACCTGAGAGGTGAAGAGTCATGTGCCTGCTGCTCTCTTTCCCTCCGCCCTTGAGGGCACTCTCAGCTACCCCTTCACTGCTCTGCTGTGGTGGCGGCATAACAATCAGAGGGGGACAGGGATAAAGTGAGGAAAAGGATTCCTCCCCCGACACAAGCTTTCACCAGAATGACTAGAGGAACTGATGAGAAATGAGTTTACATGTGCCACGAGGGCAGATAAACAACTTCTGAACATTCAGCCAGGACTAGACTCCCTCTGTCAAGATGATATGCCCTCTCCTCCCCCGGAGAATCTCAGTACAGGAGCCTCTGGGGTAGTCCCCCAAAGAACCAACGTGGTCTCTGGGTATTGAAAACAGACTGAAATCACATCTAGAAACCCACCAGGAGGCCCTGCTTCCACATGGGGCCATGTCCCCACCTGAAGATACTTGGTTGAAGGATTCCTCAGTGGTTATTAACTATTTAGGAAGTTTAGAGTTGTGGCTTCGATTTCATCCATATACAAAAAGGATTTCTCAGAGATTTCTGGAACCCATAGTGGGCTCCTTCCCTTCATAGGAGACTTGAAGAAAGGGCCTAAGGTGACTGATGGGTAGGGTCTATGCCCATCAGACTCAGTACTGCTATCCATGAGGCCTTCCACTGGCTCATGATTTCCTGCCAAAGCCACCGGAGGCCTTGAAAAATCTCCCCATTTTAGAGTCTCAGATGAGAGGCTGATGTTGGGCCCTTTTCCAACAACTTAATGTCCAGTGAACCACCCTGAGACAGTTCTTTACCTTCTCTCCTCTTCATTTACCATACTGATGGCTTCTCTTAATGAACCCAAGGGGGTGATTCTCATCCACCCAGGGAAGCTACTCTATCTGCTTTTGCAGACAATGCTGGATCTCTGTGAAACGGGGAACCAAACAGGTCTCAAGCCTTTGCAGTGGTTGCCATGAGGAAAAGGTTACAATTAATTATCTCAAGGCAGATAAGCACACTTAGGACCAATTTATCAGCTCTTTCTACACGGAATACCATAAAAATCTGATAACACGTCCTTGTTAAAAACTACTATTATGTGTATCAAACTTTCAGTATATTTTAATAGAAAATATTTTATGGTCTATTCATCGGCTGTTTTATTTTCCTCTTTCATTGTACGGCAAAACCCGCTTCTGTGTATTTCACAACTTTTCACTCCTAACTGCCATCAATAGTATTTCACTAGCCCAAAAATGATTCACTGTTATGTTAATCATTAGGAATTATTTCCAACTGGCAAGGAGATTAAACCTCAACTCCCACTTAAGGAAATGTGGCTTTGGAATCATATGAAGGAGGCTTTGGACACCGGAGCTTAATTCTAGGCAGGTATCTTTGTTCTTTATTATCATTTTCCTTTTTCAAATTTTCCCACATGACACCTCCTGGCACCAGAGCAATAATGATAACAATGCCTTTCATTTTCTCATCAGTTCCCAATGGCTCCAAATTACCAATCTGAGCTGGAAATGGAGAAAAGGCATCTGAAAGATAAATAAATGACTTGCCTGAGGGCAGGTACCTACCTACACGTCCATCCAGCCAGCCGCCTGCTGGCATTTTACTTTTAACAATAATTACTTTTAAGGTGTTTCTGTGATACAATCACAGGAAGAGGATGGAAACAAAGATACAGGAGGAAACACACATGTACTTGAGCACTTACTATGGATTAGAGCCTAGGTTCGATCATATTGGTGATCTTTTAACCTTCTCCATAGTCCTGTGAGATAAGAATCATTACTCCACCTTTAAAGGCTGGTATCCAAAAGCTTTAGTTAAGTAACTTCTTTGAGGTCACAAAGCCAGAAAGACAAGCAGGGATTTAGCCACCTGACTATAAGTCCTCGTGCTAAGAAAGCCGCAGAATTGTCTTTTAATGAACCATAGCTCCTTTCCCTCTGTCTGGTTAGAAACAGGCCTACAAAATTCTACAACTGACCGAAACAATGCTTTTGAGTTTCAGTCCCCATATATTAGATCATTAGTTTTGTTTTATTTCATTAACAGAATAACTAAACCTAAGTAAGTTGTGAAAAGTCTGGGCTAACGCACCAGTCACCTGCTTGCAGCCTGGTTTGGTGAGGAGCGGGGCAGGAGGAGGGCATGACTCAGACAGAACAAGTACTGATCACAGAAGCTGCTGGGGCTAAGATTCAGATTTCCAGATTCGCATCTCAATGACTCTTTTTGTTGGTGACTGAGTTTCCAAAGTTGGTCATTGTTTATACTTTGTGTTCAGAAAGTCGACACCTACCACAGCATTAGGTTTGCTTTACCATAAACTTGTTCGACTTCAGTTTTCTCTGACTGGAGAACCAGAAATAGATTAATGGGAAATCAAATAAGATGAAAAAGAGAATTTATTTTACTTTTTAAGAAACTGGGATTAGAAAGGAACAGACTAAGAAAGAAAGTGAGCAGACTTAAATGGTGGTAAAGACCAGCTGGTCTGTCATCTACTGCCTAATACCAGGACATATTTCAAGGGAGGTAGCCTCTCATCCGGAAGAAAGACCTAGCAACGTACTTCTGAAAAATCAGCCACTGAAAGCTCAATGGAGCACAGCTCTTCTCGGACACATATGGGGTCACCATGAGTCAGTGTAGGCTCAATGGCAACAGTTTTTTTGCCTCCCTTCAAAGCACTGAATATAGTCCAAATTTACAGATCTCCTTTATGGAAAAGGACATGTTCTAAAGAGAAGCCTTATTTCTTTCCCAATACAGCAATCCTAACGAATGGTTGGAGACAGTGACTGGGGCTGCCCAAAGTTCCATTCCATGGTGGTAGCACTTATCAGTCTAACAGAAAAGCAACATACACGCTTCCTTCCATCCTTCTTCCCAACCACAATGCTTCCTTGGCCACCATATACAGAACAGACACCGAGTCAGACTATGTAGTTAGAATAGACCATAAGTCAGATGCTGGTCTTCAAAGAGGGCACATGTAAATAGCTAGCAATGGATGAAGTCATTCATTCACTGGAGTTAAGGAATACGCACCAAGGCAAAATAGTTCAACCAATGAAAGAGTTCAAAATGGTTTTGTATCATGAAGCCATTACAAAGAATGATGCCCTCAATTTCCAGGTAGTGACACAGAATAAGCCCGCAATATACTGGTTAACTCTCAAGCATTATGGTAGGAGAAGGGTACCTTGAGGAGGCTGAGATCTGTTATATTTTACTAGGATCATACATTATTTTAATATTCTAATGTATTTCCACATACATATGTATATATGAAAATACATCAGAACAAGTCTACTTTTTGAAAGACATGGGACAAATCTCTGTGACCCAAACATTTGGATTGGCAATCTGAAAGGTTCCACATTTCAATAGGTTTCAATCAGGATTTTATTTTTTTAATCCGTAATAATCTGCAGCTGATATCATCCCAGTGTGCTTCATCGACAAAAACGAAGAGTCACACTGTAAGGCACCTTGTGACTCTGGACAGAAATAAACTCTGTTGGGTTTCCATTTCATTCCGTGAGAAGTGTTAACATTCAACCTGCAGCTTCCTGGTTGACATAGCAGCATCCTGTAATTACCCCTAAAGACCATTTGATTTGATAATATATTCACCACCATGTACAATTTACATAATGTTTTGCAATTATCCATTAATATGCAAATGTTAGGCTAAAGATTATGTGGCCCTGAAATGCAATGCAAGTGCTTCTCTGACAGCCATAAACTTGGTGCGTATAGATACTTAACCCAAAAGGCCTTTCAATGTTAGTGAAGAAATGACTCGTGGTGATCAAGACGCAACGTGAATGAGTGCAAAATTCTAAATTTGCAGTTCACTTATCATAGCACACAAAGCCATGACAAGTTCAATAAACACCTTTCAGTTTGAGGCACTAGGCTGGGCACCTATTGTATGAAGGTGAACAACATTTCTCTCTGGAACTTTCGGCGAGGACCTCCATGATGTTAGAAAGCCTGGTCCAAACTAGTACTGAAGGTAGGAAGTAAAGTTTAGACACATGCACTCTTGGGGCATGTAATTACCATGAAAATTACTCAACAGCTGAATATTCTGACGCCTTAATCAGATAAACCAGCCTGTGAAATTAAATTCTCCTTCTCCTTCCCCTAACAGTAATCCTGCTAAAAAGGAAATGAAAGTGAGAAAAGGAAGAAATACCTATGTCACTATAGCATCATTGTTTATGTGTTAAATGTACAAAAGCCAGGAAATTCAGATACTGTTCCCATAGCAACTGCAGCTTGCCTCCCGGGCCTGATGAATTAAGTTATGAAAATAATTCCCACTTAGAGTATAAGGAAACACTGCCCCTGAGCAAGGGAATCCATAGTTAGGTCGAGCTTTGCATTCACTGAGTAGTGAATATGTTGAATTTTACCTGAGCCCTTTGTTAAAGAAATCCCCCCAAACTTTTCTGTTCTGACAAACAGTAGGGCTTAGTGGAAGAAACTAAGACTTAATGATTTACTCTTTTAGAATAACTAGTTTCCCTTTCCTTATCTTCCCCTCGTCTCCTAGGATCTAGGTGGCCTTATAAAAAAAAGGAAACATTCTTAGCAAACTGGCCCTAACTGCAATCTCAGTATTTCACTCACCCGCTCCCTAACACTTAATGTTCTTTAAAAAGCTGGCAGTCCCCCACCTGGAGCAAAGGAGAATGAAGAACACCAAGGTCACACGACAACTAAGAGCCCAAGAGACAGAAAGGGCCACATGAACCAGAGACCTACCTCATCCTGAGACCAGAAGAACTAGTTGGTGCCCGGCCACAACCAATGACTGCCCTGACAGGGAGCACAGCAGAGGACCCCTGAGGGAGGAGGAGATCAGTGGGATGCAGACCCCAAATTCTCATAAAAAGACCATACTTAATGGTCTGACTGAGACTAGAGGAATCCTGGTGGTCATGGTCCCCAAACCTTCTGTTGGCACAGGACAGGAACCATCCCCGAAGACAACTCATCAGACATGAAAGGGACTGGATAGTGGGTAGGAGAGAGATGCTGATGAAGAGTGAGCTAATTATATCAGGTGGACACTTGAGACTGTGTTGGCATCTCCTGTCAGGAGGGGGGATGGGAGGGTAGAGAGAGTTGGAAGCTGGCAAAATTGTCACAAAAGGAGAGACTGGAAGGGCTGACTCATTAGGGGGAGAGCAAGTGGGAGTACGGAGTAAATGTATATAAACTTATATGTGACAATCTGACTTGATTTGTAAACGTTCACTTGAAGCTCAATAAAAGTTAATAAAAAAAAAAATAAAAAAGCTGGCAGTCCTGTGTCCTGACTCCTGCATCTCGGTGGAATCGGAGTACAGACCTGTGTTTGGTATCTCTCTCCTCACTGTAGTGTCCTCCCTCCCTCCTACCTTCCCTTCAAGGCAATGGTGGTTCGGTGGTGGAATTCTCTTTCATGCAGGAGACCTGGGTTCAATTCCCAGCCAATGTACCTCATGTACAGTCACCACCTATGTATCAGCAGAGGCTTGTGTGTTGCTATGATGCTGAACAGTTTTCAGCAAAGTTTCCAGATCAAGACGGACTAGAAAGAAAGGTCTGGTGATCTAGTTTCAAAAATCAACCAATGGAAACCCTATGAATCACAATGGTCTAAACCTGCTGTACATGGGGTCCCCATGAGTTGGAACTGACTTGATGGCAGCTAACAACAACAACCACCTTCACTTCCCTTACTCCGTTCTTCTCCCTTAAAATTTCCTCTTGAATAAGTTATCTTTGGCATGTTTTAACATTGTCCAGTGTGAGTTTTTCTTTTATAGTTCCAAACTGTCTTCAAGATGAGGTCCAGCTGAAACAACACTTGCATTAGCAACTCACTACAGGCTATTTTTCAGAAAGAGAAATATTCCCTTTCACTGGCACCACCTGACCAGGTGACCTTTCCAGTGAGAGAGAGCCCAGGAATTCCAGAGGGATCAAAGAGAAAATAAACAGTCTCCCTTCACTCCAAGGCATAATATATAATTTTAACATGTTCACCCAATAACAATAGGAGCCACAATACACACAATGTAACTTACTGTTGGAGTCCCTGGGCTGTGCAAATGGTGAAGTGCTTGGCCACTAACCAAAAGGTTGGAGATTCGAATCCACCCAGAGGCACCTCAAAAGAAAGCGCTAGACATCTTGTTCCAAAAAGTCAGCCACTGAAAATCCTACGGAGCACAGTTCTACTCTGGCACACGTTGGGTCACCATGAGTAGGAATCAACTAGACAGCAACTAGAACCAGTGACAGAGTCTTCCTCTTCACCATAACTTCTGCCATCATTCTGGACTACTTTCAGGTTCGCATGTATAAGCTTTGACCTCATCTCCGGAGACCCTCGCTCCCATTCCGCCTCAGCTACCCCTTTCAATACTCATACCGTGAACTTAGAGTATCCAGAAACTGAAGTATCACCAGAATCAATAATTCCAAAGCTCAAGCTTCCAAAGACAGCCCCTGTCCTATCTTCCTAACTAGTTCAAATGTTCTAATTGTTATAGTTCTTCAACCTCATCAAAGCCTCCTCCTGCCTCCACATGCTTCTTTCTCTTGTTCAGATACCACGGTCCATAAGCAGAATCATGTTTTTCCCTCCAAATTCCCTAAATCCTTTTGTCCTTCTGATCTGTTCCACTGACCTATCAATATCCTACCCATGAGGGAGCCCACAGGCCACTTCCACTGTGATTAAATAGAAGCAGCAGAGGTGACTGAAGGAAAGTGATCTCACTGCACATTTATGATCAAAACCATCAACTAAGCCCTCAGCACTGTTGGGCATTTTCTCATGTTTCTCTAGACAACATTCTCGCCCCACTCCACAACAATTATGTTTTACATTTTTTACTTTCTTTAAATGCATCCTTTAACTTCCTCACTCTAAGGTGATGTTGTTGCATTCTTCACAGGGAGAACAGAGCCTATCGCTAGGGAACTGCATCAATTCCCTGTCATAGAATCCACACCTTCTCTGAGATGCAAGACGCAGTGTAGGGTCCTTGTATTGAGAGCTGGAGCATCAGATCATTGAGTTCAAATAGCTGTTGGCAAACTATTTCACCTCTCTGTGCCTAGGGTTCCTCACCTATGAAGAGATAATGACAGTACCTGCTTCAGAGTAGTGAGTGTTATAGGAGATAATCCAGGTGAAGCACATGTGCCTGGAACATAATAGGTACTCAGTAATGTTAGCTTTAAGGAGCCCTGGTATCACAATGGTTAAGTCTTTGGCTAATGGAAAGGTCAGCGGTTCAAACCCACCAGTAGCTCTGTGGGAGAAAGACCTGGCAATCCACTCCATAAAGACTACAGCCTAAGAAACCCTATGGGGTAGTTCCACTCTGTCAAATAGGGTTGCTATGAGTCAGAATTGGCTCAAAGGCATACAACAATGTTAGCTTTGATAATTACCATTGTTATTATGAGTCATGGCTCTGTCTTCTCCCATCCTCTTTCCTTTACATTCTATTAAAATGGAGGCTGTATCTTTCCTGTTTTTAAAAGCCAGTCTCCCCACAAGTACTCGGATTCCATCTCTTTCCCTATCCTCTGGGACCAGGCACCGTCAGCATCTCCCTTGCATCAGGCATCTTTCCTGTCCCTACTGGATCCTGCCTACCGGGATTCAAATATGCTCAGTTGTGTGCTGCTAAACTTTAACAACCAGGTCTTGATGGCGGTAGTAGGAGATTTTTTTGTGCTTGCCAGTTTCCGTGGTGTAAATACCCCCAGTATGGCCAATTTTAAGCTGCCAACTGTTCAATCTGCTTCCAAACTCACTAAAAAGTTAACAATTGGCTCTAGCACATCATTGATAGATGCTTTACTTTTTCCTGCCTTTAAAGAAATAAACAAAACACACACACCAACACCAACAAAAACAAAACAAAAAACCTTCCAGGATTCCAACTCCCTACCCTACACATATACACACCAAATATGGCCCTATGTCTTCACACTCCCTCACAGATAGGCTCCTGGAAGGAGCTTTCTCCATCAGCGGTATCTACTTCCCAATCTCTCATTTACCCTTCACACATGCCACTCTACCTTCCATCTCCATCCCTCTATGGAAACTGCTCTTGCTTAAAGTCTCCAATGTCTTCCAGGACACACTTCAGTTCTCCTCTAACCTGACTCTTTGTGGCATTTTCCAATGCCTCCACCATCTTCTGGTTCTACCCTTCACTCCCTTTAGTCCTGGCCACTCCGTTGCATGTTCCTTCTCCTCTTCCTCCTCTACAAAACCCTTAATGAAGGAGTTCCATGGGTCTGCATCCCACTCTTCTTGCTCCGACTTCTCTTGAGACCACCTTAACCCACCCAATGATTTTAACAACTCATGTGGCAATGACTCCCAACTTCTTTTCTCTAGCATAGACTTTTCTTCTGTATTCTCAGATTTCAGTATATATATATTTACTTTGGAAGTGAAAATGCTCCTATCCCAGGAGATTGGAGGACAAAAACAAGTATAAGAAAGTTGCCTTCCTTGAACAACTTCCAAGCTATCTGGGAAGATGAGACTTCAACCATTATTCAACCATGGAAGAAAGAGCGAAGCACAGAAACCTGCAGTTACCATGGGGTCTGGGAGGTCTGTGCCCTTAATGCAAGCATACATGCACGGGTATATGGCCCAACTCCTCTGAATCTATTATTTAGCACTTTGAGAGCAATGTCAAAAATGAGGCAAAACGGAATCTCGCTCGACAGGGAGTGACTCTCCAGGTTCAAATGCAAGGCCTTCTGTATGTGTGGCCACTGGCTGCAGTTGGTGGCTGTCCCTCAGCACCCAGCACCCAGGCCTTCTGGGGTTGTTCCCTGAAGAGGCTATCGTGGCTTCGCTTCAGTGGGCCTTAGTGCCTCACAGAGACACTGACACTGAGAAAATTGGGTCCAACAGTTCACATCAATTATAAAAAAAAAATATAGGATAGAAAAAAAATTATTTTTAAAAATACAGAAACCAGAGGGTAATATGTTTATAATTTGCTGTTACTTGGAAATTCACTTGCATTATTCCATTAAGAAAAATAAGTAGGTTACAATAAACTGCAAGAAGATTTTTGACTGATTGCAGCACAGAGATGCCAACAAAAAGGAATTGGGCATAAATTCTCTGGCCAATTTTAGGGGCAGAAACAAGTTCGTACAAGCTGCATATGTGAGACAAACTTTGTCAGGACTTAAAGAAGACCCCATAAAAATCAGGAACCATGTATTCTATGGAAATGCAGCCATTTATATTTAGGCAAATCTCTTAAATTCCTGATTACTGAGGGGCAGCAGTCAGCCCAAACATTTATCTGCAGATACGATGTTCTAGAAGTAAACATTATGATCAAAGGGTGCTAAGATGCCCCACTGATTGAAAAGAAAGCGGAACATGAAAAAACAACATGAAATAATCATCCAGTTCATTCTACATGTGGTGTAAGGCCTAAATTTAAGGCCCAGTATTCTGTGCTACCTTAACATCTTGTGAAATCAGGAGGGCCCTGAATGACCTGGCTGCAAGCTCTCCTCCCTACTCTGCTCCCACAGATAAGGTACCCTAACCAAACAGCCCTCCTTATCAAGGCGACCCAGTTCAGTTCCTGCCTATCCCTGAGTAGTGAGTTTCAGTTCCTTGCCAGCCTGTGGAAGTACTTAAACAAGCCAATCATGTTCTCCCATGGGAACTGGAGGACACACTACCCTCTTGTTACTACAAAGCCTGCCTCCCACATCACCAAGTTGTTCACTTTGTTCTTGACCACAATTCCCATACGGTCTTGTGTGGCATGTAGTATCCTCCTCCTTCAGGCTGTGATGTATGTTACTAATAAACTGCTGTCCATCTCATCTGTCCAGTGTTGGGTGCTATGCTCAACTGCCAAACCCTAGAGAGGAAATCTCTCCTTCACCAATGGGATGAATCCAAAAGAGGCAAACCCACTGCTGTCCAGTCAATTCCAACTCATAGCTACCCTGTAGAACAGAGTAGAACTGCCCTACAGAGCTTCTAAGGAGCGCCTGGTGGATTTGAACTGTACACCTTTTGGTTAGCAGCCATAGCTCTTAACCACTACAGCACCAGGGTTTCCATGGGATGAATATGAGATGATTAAAATGGCACACATATGTGTTGAGCATCTACTGCTTTTCAGACATTCTACTGTATGCTGGGGTACAGTGATGAAGATGTCTAGACATATATTCATCAAAAAAACTGTACAAAAATACAAAGTGTATCAACAATGGCTATTGGGGTGATATTTATCTTTTTTATATTTTCAGGTTTTTCTATAATGAATAGATTATCTGTTTCACCATCAGAAAAAAATTAAGTCAAGAGTCTTTTCATTTTAAGGAGATGAAAAACTTCTGGAAATGGGTCATGGTGATAGTAGAAGAATATGGTGAATGTAATTAATGAATGCCACTGAACCATACACTTAAAAATAGTTAAAATGGCACACTTTTTGTTACATATTTTACAAGAAAATTAAAAAAAAAAAAGAAAAGAAAAAGCAGAGTCTTAAGACAAAAAATCAAAAAGGGAGATAATGTCAGAAATGGCTTCAAACTATTAAAACATGACGACATTCTTGCACGAACTCCTTTTTCTCTCAGCTATCTCTATTAACTTTGGAATCACAAAATTAACAAACCAGAAATTGAAGCTGTTAGCCTGGAACAGCTTGAAAATTCTCATAAAACTTAAAAAAAAAAAAAAGGCAGAATTATTTTCCTTTGTTATTAACCTTGTGAAGGTTAAAAAGTTGTCTGGAAATGCTGGCTCTGTGGGTGATGAATGTGTTCTTGTAGGCTGTCCCTGGACTGAATTCACTCACAAATCTCAAAAGGATAGGTCTGAAATATGGACTCTAGGCAGGTTATTCTTACCCATAAATAAAACAGTTCTAACCTCTGCCTGATGCTGAGAGAGCCCCAAATTCAGTATTCTGGAGGTAGCCAGAACATTTGCATTAGAACATTAGAAACAAGATCCTGAGCTAAGAGAACAGAGAAGGCCAACAGGTAATACAGGCCACGGTTTCCCTTGGCCTATGCCCACTGCACTGGAGAGGAAATGAATGGGAGTTTTCTACTTCACCTTGGCACATGTGAAAGCTTACATGCTTCCTCCCATTCCCAGGCCTGCCCTAAACTGAGGCTGTGACTGACATGAGATGGGCTGTGGAGTAGTGCACTTACCAGCTGTCTATCCCACTTTCTCCCTCTCTGGAATGTATGTTAGCAAGTAAGAGTGACGTTGTAAAACAGGCATTCTTGAACTTGCTCTAGGAAATCACTAGCAGGCCTTGGTACTTTCCCTATTATTAGTACTACATAATGTGTAATCCACTAAGGTGTGATAATGCCACAGCTGAGTGCCAGCATAGATGCCACTTGTTATCAACATTAATCCCTGAACATTTCCACCCCTTCACATTGTAGTTGAGAATGCCTATGTGCCCCAGTTCATTAAGACAAATGAAATTCAACATTTGTTTGAGTAAAACATAAACAAGAAAATCAACCTTATGAAATAATAAAATAGTTAAAATACAGGTAACTCAGAAATCAGCTCAATACACAATACTTCAAACTTACAGGACTGATGGAGTAGGACAGTATTTTTGGTACATTATCTGATGTGATGAATCTAAGGAATGTTCTGGCTGGTTTACAAAAGGGTAGGTGGTGGTGCTTATTAAAGAACGGATATCTTGAGGAGTCCCTAGAGAAATTTCCTTTAGGATGTCTGGACCCCTTAAGCAAATATTACATAGTAATGAGACTACCCCTTAGGTCATCAGATGATCCCCAAATTACTTGAAGCCTGTAGACTTTAAATGTAAATATGTGGCTGATGAAAATTAATTATAAAATAGCGGTTTGAAATTAAGTAACCACCTTGCATTTGCAATATGATAGTGTTATTAATGACCTCATTTTAAAAGACTGCTCACTTGTCCCCAATGCTTGTGCTCTCCAGACAAGAGTCAGAACCATGCCCTGACAGTCCTCTGCCAGGCAGCCCAAGACCACAGCTGAAGCTCTTTGGGAGCCTCCACATTGTAGGAACAACTCCACTCCCATTCTGTACTGCATCGAACAGTGAGAATCTGTTACATATCATTCCCTTTTTGTCTGTGGTGGCTTGCATGTTGCTCTGATCCTGGAAGCTATGCCACTAGTATTCCAAGCACCAGCAGGGTCACCCATGGTGGAAAGGTTTCAGTAAAGATTCCAGAGTGTACAGACTAGGATAAAAGGCCTGGTGATCCCTTTGAAAAATTAGACAATGCGAGCCTTATGGATCACAATGGAACACTCTCTGACTCACTTTCTTTGGAAACACATCATCAGGAGGGATCAATCACTGGAGGAAGACATAACGTCTGGTGAAGCAGAAGACCAGCGAGGGTGAGAGAGACCTTCAGAGAGATTGATTGGCACAATTGCTGCAATGATAGACTCCAACATGCCGTTGATCCTGGGGATGATGCAGGACCAGGCAACGCTTCTCTGTGTTGTACGTAAGGTTGCCATGAATCAGGAATTGAGTCAAAGGCAGCTACGTATCTATCTACCTTGGGCAGAGATTTTCTCCCTTTCTTTACCACTGGGTCTAACTAGGTAGGGCAGGAAATCATATAAAACCTACTTTACCAATACCTTGCAAGTCTGTTTGTTGTGGAAAGACCAGCCTGTTAAGAGGAAAAAAAAAGAAAGAAAGAAAACCCTGTTTCTAGACCAAGACCACTGGAATTAGAAAGCTAATCCTCAATCAAACTGGTATAAAACCAAATACTACCCCATTACTTTCTAGCCCCTTCATCTATGAGATACGATGAAAACTCAGAACAATAGCAACTAAAAGCAAAAAAGTTCTAGTAGCTGCAGCATGAAATGAAGAAATCCCTTGGAAGAAACCAAACTAAACCTGTTGCTGTCGAGTTGATTCTGACTCATTGTGACTCCACAGGACAGAGTTGAACTGTCCCCATAGGGTTTCCAAGGAACGGCTGGTGGCTTCAAACTGCTGATCTTTTGTTTAGCAGCTGTAGCTTGCCATAGCTCTTAACCACTGCGCCACCATGGCTCCCTTAGAATAGACATTCATAAATTGTACCTAAGTGTGGCAAAGAAAAGTGAACTGCTAACAGGTGTTCAAATTTCAAATGCCTCATAACTCATAACATTTCCCCAAATTTTAATTTATCTCATAACAAGTATTTTCAGCTCAATCTTTGCTACCATCTTTTCAAATAAGACTCATCTTCAATTTTATCCTAAAAGTTAATGAGACAATGGGTCTCAGACTTATTAAACAACTTTGTTAGAATGTTCCTACTCTATTAAAAAATTAGGAATTGGAAGAATTTTGAAATCTATATTCTACTCTATTTTGTTCCACTTCACCAGCATAAATTGGAAATTTTCTTATGTGAAGTTACTCTGATCTCACCCTTTTTAACTTTGAGAACATTGAGTTAATTTGAGTGCTCACTCTGCATATTTATACCTAACTCCTAGATTGGCTTGAAAATGTAAATTTTATCAGTTGTCAGAGGCAACTCAACATGGGATAGTGAGATGGGAAAAAAATCAAATCATATTCAGATGAAACTTAAGCTGGTTCCCATCTGGCTAAACCTTAAGATTAAAATAAATGCAATTTCCTTTTCTTCACCTCATCCGGTTAGACACGGGAGATATTTCTCTAGGGGGTGAGGAGATAGCAATCGAGGGAGGTTAAAAAAGAGGCAACTGCAAATGCATCATTTTAAATACTCATTACAGAGCCTCCATGGCACCACTTGGAGCAGAAGAGGGCATGGCGCTCAAGTCACTTTGCTCTGCAGTGCTTCAAAAGCCTTCAGACTTCTTGTGGGAGTGTGATCAACAGACAAAGAGGATGTGGTAGGCTGAGAAAAACTAATACGAAGATGCAATCTTTTTTTATTCTTTATTTCTTTTTCAACTGTAGTAGTGGGCCGAGGCCTACATGGGCACTTATGTATCAACTCGGTCAATTCACTAAAAAAACCACCTCTTTCTGACTTCTGCTGAAATCTATGGACTCTGTGTGTGTGTGTGTATTATATTAAGAGCTTAAGTATCAAACTTGGGATCATAGCTACAAATTAGGAACAACAGAAAAAAAAAAAACACCAGCTGCTGTTGAGTCAATTCCAACTTGTGGTGACCATGTGCTGCAGTGTATAATTATGCCCCATAGGGTTTTCACGTCTGTGACCTTCTGGAAGGTCCCTGCGCGGCAAAAGCAGTTCGAACCCACCAAGTGGTGCCATGGAAGAAACGCCTTGCGATCTCTTTCTGTAAAGATTACAGCCGAGAAAACAAACACTATGGAGAAGTTCTACTCTGTAACACACACGGCTGCCATGAGTTGTGGGCTAACTCAATGTCAGCTAACAACAAAAACAACTTATTTTGGCAAGAATATGATAGGAGAAGCTCAGTTAGCCAGTTGGAACCAACTTGATGGCAATGGATTTGGTTTTAGTTTTTTGACCTTTCAGAAGTGCTTAACTGTCTGTGCCACTCAGGGACTTCTAAATTAGAAACATAGTTAGTAAATCAGCTGGCTTACTCTCATGCTGTTATCTACAACCACTTATTTATTTCCTTGAGGCTCTTTTATTTGGTTCCAGGCATTAACGACTTCTAGTTAAAGATGATGTCATGAATTTCGGAAGGACAGGCACCACCTTTGCTCTGTTGCAGAGAAGGGGTTATGGTCTCCCCTGTGGAGCTACCATACCTGGATTAGCAAAGTGTGGTAATCCAGCTGCAGGGAACATTTATTATCTATTTTCTCTACTGTAGCATTCTTTTATAATACATGATTCAGAAGGTGGACAAACTCTCACAAAGGAAGAGCTGTGTGATCCTACAAGCTGAATAGATAAGATTACCACAGGTTTACGGATACCAGCTTTGATTTAAAGTTACCACTTTTCCCCTATGATCCTCCTTTGGTGGAGAACTGCTGGTCAAGAGGGGCAAACAAATATCAAAAGGAAACTTTTGAGGAGATGAAAAGAGTTTATATCTTGATTGGGATGGTGGTTACACAACTGTACACAAAATGGAAGAACTGTATACTTTAAAGGGGTAAATTTTACTGTATTAAATTATTCCTCAACGGATCTGAAATATTGAGTGAAAAAAGTCAGACACAATGACTACATACCGTATGATTCCATTTACATGGACTGTAGATGGAAGAGAATGAACCGTTCATCCCCACCCTCACGTATATACTCCTTCCCTTTCCTCAACCCCAGAAACATGGGATTCTGAACTTCAAGGCAGTATGAGTCCACATTTTTTAAAAATACGCATATAAATGCAAACATATGTATATATACAGATAACGTGAGGAAACAAAATATACCACCAGCTAGAAGGAAACACATCCTTACGCCTAGAGCTGTTATCTCAAGGTCATGGAATAATGTTGTTAATTGCCATCCAATCAATTCAGACTCGTGGCAACCCCAGGTGTGCAGAGTAGAAGTGTTCCATAGGGTTTTCAAGGTTATGACCTTTCGAAAGCAGAGTGCCAGGCCTGTCTTCTGAGGTGCCTCTGGGTGGGTCCAAACCACCAAACTTTCGGTTAGTAGACAACTGCTTAACTGTTTGTACCAGCTAGTGATGCCTGGTGGAATAAGTGGCTTTAATTTTGTTCTTTAAACAATGAACATGCGCTTGGTTTTTTTATTTTATTTTTTAATATATCAATTTTATACTCAGAAAAATATGTAAACAGATGCAAATAAAATATAATTTAATATATATGTTGGTACTGGTTTCATGTGATTTTTTTTTTCTTTTTTCTTTATGGTAGAGTATGGTAGAGAAAAATAAACGGCAATTATCATATGATTATTTAATTAAAAAAAATAAAAATATTGATCCTCTCCAAAACTTATAATAAAGGAAATTCTGGAATAAAATATGTGTTATAATAGATCACTTGTCTAAACAGTAGTATAAATCAAAGGGTTACTGTGGGAAAATAGCTTTATTACTCTTTATTTCTTTTATAGAATTCCTCTTTGCTGTTATGTACCCATAAATAGTCTTTATTCACATGGTTGTTGGTTAACAACAGGAAGCATAAAGACACAAATGTTAGAATCTATGTTAACAAGAAGCATAAACAGAATTCCACAATTCACTTTTAGATTATCTTCGACAAATCAGTAAAGTCCCAGTGCCTAGTACAAGGTCTGGGACATAGTAGATGCTCAGTAACCATTTGCCTAAAATTCTGCAAGTTGGGTTCTCAGGAGGGAGATGATGAAGACAAGAATCAGGTCTTCTTTTTGATCATATGTGCTTGGAGCATGGTAGGTGCTCAGCTCAAGTGCATTGAGTTCAAGTTTGGAGGGGTCCCCACAGGTTTTGTGGTGGGGCTGAGCAATAACCTGGGCCTTGCAAACGGGGTTGATATTAGACCAAAAGCAGCTGGAGAGAGAAAATGCCAAGGAGCAAAGGCACAAATGAGGCAGTCTGACTTGTTTAGGGAGCTGCAAATGGACTATATCAACACAAAATGCAAGTTGGTTTTGGTCTTTAGTTTCTCTTGAGATGTATTAAAAAGTAAGGTCAGAAAAGCAGATGGAAGCTAGATTATGGAGCCTTTAAAGCCCTGAAGCAATAGGAAATTTCCCACAGACCTCTGTCTGAGTGGGAGTGAATGACTATTCAAAGATTTTTTTATTAGTTGGGACCTCGGAATTGCTTTCTCATGTCCCGCTTACTCCCATCTGCATTCCCTCGACTGTGCATGGAGTCAGCTCAAGAGGAATGAAGGGCGTTTATCATCTAACCAGCCATTTCTGCTTGGGTTGTAGATGCAAGGATTTTACGTAAACAGTGGGTGATAGCTTTTCATTTGGAAATATTTTAAAAACTGATAAAACATTGAAATAAATCAGAAACTAGTTTTCAGATTAAAGCTTCAAGAAAGTGAGTCTGAAGTCACATTTGGCAGCTAACAAAGGGCTGACACTGTCCTCTTATTTTAGGACATGTTCAGCGGTTCCCTCTTATGTACACATAAGAAACATCACATACATAATTCTCATTTTTCTACTCTATAAAGAAACCCTTCTAAGAGAAGCTAAAACCAAAAACCAAACCCACTGCTGTTGAGTTGATTCGACCTATGGCAAGCCCATGTGTTACACAGTAGAACTGCTCCATGAGGTTTTCTTGGCTATAATCTTCATGGAAGCGGATCATCAGGCCTTCCCTCCATGGTGCCACTCGGTGTGTTGGAACTGCCAACCTTTAGATTAGTAAAACCAAGCAAACTAGGCTTTTTTGGTCAAGTCGATTCTGACTCATAGTGACCCTACAAGACAGAGTAGAACTGTCCCATAGGGTTTCCAAGGAGCTGCAGGTGGATTTGAACTGCCAACCTTTTGGTTAGCAGCTCAGCTCTTAACCACTGTGTTACCAGGGCTCCTTCAGGTTAGTAGTCTAGCACAAACATTTTGCACCACCCAGGGAACATAATGAAGAGCCAGAAGTGGTACCCACGAAGGAGATGAGAACATAAGTCTTGCAGAAGCTCTCTGTGGACAGGATCAGCCCCATCGGTACCAGTGCATGATGGGCAACTCATTCCTTAAGATAAACCCTGACAGAGTCATAGAACGTGTCGTGCATGCACTAACACGAACACAGGCCAAGCTCTATTAAGTAATTTCAAGGTGAATTGTCTTAACAATGGAGACTTTTGTACTTTTTGAACTGTGACCCACAATAAAATAAACACATTTTGTACTGCAACACCATATACACACCCAGATGAATGTAATACATTAGATTTAGTGAAGAATTTGCCTTTGCTACTCATTAGACGCTCTAACATTTATTTTATTCCACTTTTAAAAGCGCTATTCAAAATTCACTAGAGTGATTTTCTTACCCTCTGATGAGTCACTATTGGCAATTACTTCAAGAGAGTAATCCATTTGACTGCCTCGTTTCCACATATTTTTTTTCCTATTTCTTGAGATGAAATGCCTACAACCACATCTCATGAACTATTCAAAGGTAGAAATCAAATGAATCAAGGTCTTAACTCAAGAGGAATATTAAAAAAAAAAAAAAAGAAACTAAGGTATTATCTTAAGCATAAAAATGACAACCCCACTGCAGAAGACGAAATAAGAAAATGAGCCCAAGGGTCCCGCGTTACCATCTCACCATCCACGATGACCAACGTTCTAAGAGGGAAGAACAATGAGTCAACAGCCAGAGGATTTGTTGTTTGTTTTTACTCATTTCTCATCATCTGAAAGACCAATCCCTAGCCAGCCAAAATAGGTCAGTAAGTGTCATTGCTTACGATTCTGACTTTTCCTCAAGGTTGGAGGCAGCAAAGAAACGTGAGATCTACTTGCACATAAAGAGAACAAAGATCTTTAGTCCAGTTGGTGAGAATCTGGCAAGAGCAGAGCTCATCTGCTGGTGTCTGACCTCCACCTCACTGTCAGTGACACCTGTGAGCCTGGGGCCACCCCACAGACAGCCCATAGCAGGACAGAGGGCAGCCTCTGGCCAGCTGGATTCCCAGTGCTAGCTTCATTGTGATGCTGGTAATAAGCAATATCTGCTGAGCACTCACTCTGTGTCTGGCACCATGGCTATCACTCCGCCTTCTATCATTCCATGTGACATTACTTGTTCTGACTGGGAGGCTTTATTGGCCATTTAACTGGTCACCTAATGGCCCCGGAGCCAAGTGGCCCAACTTACTAACAAAACTATCCTTTATCCAATCCAATATGGCACCCGCTAGCTGCCCCCAACATAGCCTCTCTGAAATTGTACACATGTTTTGGATTGATGAGACAGCCTTATAATGGAATCTGGATGGACCTGACACTAACTGGACAGAGAAAACCTGCAAAGACAGACCAGTAAACATGTAATTTTAATATAGTGTAAGATGTGCCTCAATAGTACAGGAAATAGCTCAGATTTGGGGTGACGGGGGGAGGGGTGCTACCAGGGATTGAGGACTGAAGAAGGTTGTAGGCATTGGTCAGGCAATGAACAGAAGAAGGAAGCCAGTGTGTGCAAAGGTCCAATATGGAGAGAAAGCATATTATATTGGGCTTGCTGTAGTGTGGTAATAGTGAGAAGTTTGCGCTTTATTCCAAGAGGGATTTTAAACAGATCTGATTTATGCTAAGGCTGCAGAAAGGAGCAGGAATGGATTAGAGGGGTCAAGTATGGAGGCAGTGAGATGGGAGTCTGAATTCAGGGAATGCCAGTGGAAATGTGGAAAATTCAGGAGACATAAATATTTAAGTGCTAGAATGGTGGGACTTGGTTAGTGACTGGTTGTGAAAGTAAGGCTGTGACTGAACATGGTATCACCTATCAGGGGCACAGAACTAGGTGAATGGTGAGGCTAGGGATGATCCAGGAGGGAGTAGCAGCAGGGGTGCGTGCAAAGCTAGAGGCTTTCCTTGCCCTCCTCTGGTTTCTTTTACTTTTTCTACAAAGCAAAAGCCAGGTCTTCTGGATAGCCCACTGTCAGGGAGGGAAATGAGGTGGGACTTATGAGAAAAGACGAATGTATCTCTTTTCTTGCAGAGAAAGGAAGAGAAACCTTTGAGGGACATGGATATTTATAAATTTACTTTGACATTTTTCTTTTATTTTTTATGTTATAATAATACCTAATCATTATAGAAAATATTAAAAGTAGAGATAAGCATAATCAGGGTCACCTTATCCTTATGGCACCATGTGTAGGAACCCCAATACTTTAATGGGCCATGAAAGTATTTTCTTTTAAAATCAGAGGAAAAAAATATGTATTAACAAGGAACAGAGTAAGGAATCCATTCTGGATTATTTTCATCTTTATGTCAAGGCAATCGAAAAATACAAATTTTAATATCATTTACAGAGGAAGAGGCCCGCAAAGGTAAACGTGCCTAGGGCCTACAAAAATCACAACGTGGCCCTGGTGTATATAAATATCGACGACCTCTCTATCTATAAATCTCTATTATATTTCTATCTATTAGGTGCCCACCTATCTACATCTATTAGGTATCCATCTATCTTAATATCTCTCTCTATATAATTACCCGTTACCCCACAATCTCAATAAAATTTCTCCCCCCACCCTCGTTTTTTTCAGTAGTTTAAAAAACTGTGTCGAACCATGTATCCTTGTATCTAAATATACGTGGACTACTTAGTGGAGTGCAAGTGCCTTGGTCTATCTAGGGGCAAATTTTGCAAAAGAATAAAAAGCTTTAAAATTTCAGACCATTTGACATAGGACTTCTAAGAATTAATTCTCAGGAAATAATCAGATGGAATTACAAGGATGTTTATCCCAGTGCTATTTCTCACTAGAAATGGTCCAACAATAGGAGTCTGGTCAAATTAATTATAGTAGACCCACACAATGAAATGCTAAGCAGCCATTAAATAATGATGCATTTAGATATTTAGAATTGTAAAAAGAAAGCCACATTATACTAAATGTCAAAGAATAACATATAAAAAAATAGTATCATTTAATCTCATTTTAATAACAAAAAAACTGTGGAATAGTATATTTGTAACAATCTCTCTTGGTGGTAGAATAATGGAAGATTATTAGTTTTGTTTTTCTGCACTTTTAAATTTTTCTACAATGAGGATATAAATAAAAGCAAGCACTGCTTGATTCCATATCCACTGGTAGACATATAGCAAATGAAACAATTAAAAATGTGTGCAAAGACATAGCCACAGAGATACAGGTCTTTTTTCTTAATCATCAATTTTTCCCCTCTCTTGAATCATTACTATCAGCACATAAAATTTCCTCTCACTATTAAAACAAACAAACAAAAAAACCTTGATTTTAAGTTCGTCTCCAGCTTCTACGTTATTTTTCTGCTTCACTGTAAAGCAAAACCCCTTTAAAGAGTCATCTACACCAGTACCTCTCAAACTATCTGCGGTGAAGGACCAGTTTGTTAGTTTTTAATTTCTAGTCTTTGATTACAAAGAGACACTCTTGTGAAATATAATAAAAGTTCATCGCTAGAAAAGCGGTCGTGCTTGGATGCAGTAGCAAAGTCAAATTGCTACAGAAGTTTCTAAATGCTCACAGCAAGGTACAGACCACACTGAGCAGACTCATGTGTACTCACTGTCCCAGTCCCTCTGCTTCTGCTCTCTTAACCCATCCAACCAGGCTTCCTCCCCTCATCACCCCGATGAAACTACTCTTGTTCAGGTCGCTCCTGATCTCTACGTTGCTAAAATCTATGTTCAATTTTCAATTCTCATTTAACTTTACTAGTAGCATTTGACACAGGTGATCTCTCCATCACCCTGAACTGTTCAGTGAAGGTTTTCTTCACTTGGCTTCTTTTGGTTCTCTTCCTACCTCCTTCATGCCCCACTCACTCTCTTTCCCAGTTCTTCCTCTTCTCCCAACTTCCAAATTTTTGGGTGCTTCAGGGATCAATCCTGGGGCCTTTCTGGTGATCTCATCCAGTCTTAATAGCTTTAAATGTCATCTGCATGCTGCTGGGAGATCCTGGCTCGTGCAAATGATTAAGGTGTTCAGCTGCTAACTGAATGGTTGAAGTTCTGAGTTCTCCTGGAGGTGCCTCAAAAGAAAGGCCTGGTGATATACTTCTGAAAAATCAGCCATTGAAAGCCCTATGGAGCACAATTCTAGTATGACACACGTGTAGTCGGCATGAGTCAGGTTTGACCCAATGGCAAATAGTATATACTGATGATGCCCAAGGTTAAATCACTAGCTCAAAACTATTCCCCGATCTCTAGTCTAGACTGGTAATAAGATGGTATATCTACTGAAATCATAATTTCCATTTGGATGTCCAAAAGGCATCTCAAAATTAACATACCACAACAGAACTGTTGATCTTCTATGTCCTTCTATCAGCCTTGATAACAACTCCACGCTTCTGATTGTTCATTGACTCTTTTTATTTCACATCTCACATCCAGTCTGTCAGGAAAATCCTGTTGGCTCTACCTCTAAAATATATCCAGAATCCAACCACTTTTCAGTATCTCCACTATCCTTCAACTTACTGTAGTAGCTGTGTAATTGGTCTCCCTACTTCTATCCTTGTCCCTCCTACAATCTAATCTCAATAGTTGTTGGGTGCCATTGAGTCTATTCTGACTCACAGTGATCCTATGTGAGAGTAGAATTGTCCCACAGGGTTTCCCAGGCTGTAATCTTTACAAAAGCAGATTGCCAGGTCTTTTCTGTCACGGAAACATTGATGGGTTTGAACCGCCAACTTTTCGGTTAGCAGCCTTGTGCTTAACTATTACACCACCAAGGCAGTCAAATAATTCTTTAAATTGTAAGTCACATAATGTCACATGTCTGCTCAAGTCTCACACAGAGTAAAAGCTAAAGTGGTTGTCAGGGTCTGCAAGATCCTGCAAAAGAATCGGACCCTCTTATATCCAGGACCTCATATCCGGCTTCTCTCCCTTGTTCACTCCCTCCAACCACCTTGACCTCCTTGCTCTTTCTTTCCCACACTGGGTGCTCCTGCCTCAGGGCCTTTACCCTGCTGTTTCCTCTTTCTGGAAAAGCCTCAGCCAGATATTTTCTCGGCTCACTCCCTCAATTCACCCAGTTTTGGGCAACATCACCTTCTCAGTGATGAATTCTTGAGTGCTCCATCTCTCTTCCCAGTTTGGTTTTCTCCACTGCATTGCTTACCATCTGACAGCCTTCCTTATTTGTTTATGGTCTGTTTTTCTCCAACTAAAAAGGAAATTCCTTAAAGGCATGGATGGTAGCCTTTTTATTTGACTGCTATATCCTGGGTGCCTAAAATGTTAACCGTATTTACTGACTGACTACTCACCCTGGTGCCCTTTCCAAAAACAAAACTTTGTAGACAATTTGTAAATCTCTAGAGAAGTCCCAAACTTTCATAAAATGGCGTGACTACAGTAAAAAGCAATCCCTCAAACTATTAAACAGCTTATGAAAACCAAAGACACAGTAAAGCTGTGTTTCTCCAGCTGAAAATGGCTATGACTTGCAAAAATTTTAAAGTAGCATTTGGATTTAGGCTTATTTCTTCCTCCAAACTTAGATCAATTTAAACACTCTTATTCCCAGTTAGGGATGGGCCAGGCAACTGCTTCAGCCCCTGACAGCATTGCTGTCATCATGGAGAGGCAACAGCCTAGAGAATGTCAAGGTGGGAAAGACAGTCAATCAGCTAAGCAGGGAATAGAGAAGTCAGAGGAATACACACACACACATGTATTTGTCACTTCCTTTCTCTGTTCTGGCAAAATTAAGCTTTAATTCCTTTCAAAGGACTCTTTGCTGGCAATAAAGTTGATATTTCAAAGGAGGAAAAAATTCAGGGTGGGAAAACACATTTACTAACCCCTTTTCAGGAACGGTGGTATATATAGCTGCCACTTAAGTTTTTTTGTACCTCTGGGGTTCAGTGGGAAGCTGCTGTCCCACTGACAGTATGTGCTGCTGGCAGGCAGGGCCCTATATAACAGTTCAAAATGGGGGAAAAAAAAAAATTGGCATGTGGTCTAAATTCCTGTTATTACAGGGTATTGTACGAGATGACACTGAATCACTAAATTTTTCATATGAAAAACATAAATTAAAAAAATTTTTATTTGGTATGCCTATGTACCTCTGGACTCTGAGGGTATGATTTGTGGAATGAGGCATAAACCAAAAACCATATTACACCAAAAATTCAGACATACTCAATGATTCAGCATGTCTTCCATTACTGAAAACGCACATAGTATCAACAGAAAATTAAAAGAAAAAAATAATAGCACTGGAGCCAGGACTCGAATCTAGGTCTTCCAATACCCGCTCCAGAGCTCTTACTACCCCATACAAACTAGATGCCATCAAGTCAACTCCAACTCATGGCAACCCACGTGTTTCAGAGTAGAACTGCTTTGTAGGGTTTTCGTGGCTATAAAAAAACCATCTTTACAAAAGTAGATTGCTGGGTAAATCCCAACCAACAACCTTTCAGTTAGTAGCCCAATGCAAACCACCTGTACCACCAAGGGACCTCCTAAAGATAACCTTTTAACCATGATCCAAATTACCACAGTGGGTGGGGGTGGGGGAAGATCCAACAAGAGAGTCCCAAACTTGGAAGGGACCAGTTTTGCTGCCTACAAGTCAATTGGAGAGTTTATTAAGAAAAAAAAAAAAAAAAAACTGATTTCTGGATTTGATTTCAGAACTTTGTATCTCAAAAAACTCCCCCAAGTAACTCTGATGCACAGCCGAGTTCAGGAACCACCCGCCCAGGTTACACAAGATAAAAGAGCATAGAAACAGGCAGATTTTTCTATTTAAAGGGGAAAAAAAAAATGCAAGTCATTCTCCTTACTCACTCTATAAAAAAATAACATGGAAATATGTGATCATAATTCTCTAAATAGCTTCTTTGGGGAAAAAAAAAAAAAGAAATGATTCACACTTCTAAAGATGCTCAGGCCACAGCTGCAATCTGCCTTTATGGCCAAAACCCGTGGAAAGCCAAATTATATAAGAAAAGCCACGTTGGGTGTGATTGTTTGCCTGGATCCAAAGCTGGGTCCTGCTCTCTGCAGGTAGCCGGAAAGGAGTGAAAGGCAGGGAGAGCACACTGCAGTGAGATGCACAGCCAGCTGCCCTGCTCTTGGAAGGAGGTTGGTTCCCAGCCTGCAGCAGCCATCTCAGGGCACCAGACTCCCCGCAAATCCTGGTGGCCGGGGGCGCCTTTGGTAAAAGAGGTATCTTTGGAGAAGCACCATTGACTGACCTTTCTGAATCCGCACTGGAGTCCTGGCCAACCAGAGACCAAGCTCATTTCCCCTGTGGTAAGGGAAACACAGACCAAGCCAAGAGCTCTCCGGAGGCAGTTGAGGTATAGTAAATTAGGAAGTCACACATCTGTGGATTCTGAAACACAGGATTGAAAATAGATCCTCTTTCCCTCTTTGGGGAACATACTGCAGTATTGATATTTCCTAATGCAAATCTGGATCACAGTGGGTCTTCTCCACCAAGCTACCCAGAGGAGGAAGGGAAGGGGAAGGAAGGGATGAGGAGGGTCCCTTCCGTAGAAATCATTCTCACTAACTTCAGGGAAAAAAATGGATGCTGTCTGGCAGGCTTGAGGGTAAAACACAAAGTTCATCAAAAATTTAAGGATGTCTGAAGAATATTTTTGGAACTGACCCTGAAGCAAATAGAAAGCTACTATATTCATGCAACAAGTATTTATTAAATGCTGACTATACGCAGAGCATAGAAGATGAATTCACTATGAGTCTAGTCCTCAGAAAGCTTATCATCTGTAAGGAAGACTTTCACTAAAAAAAAAAAAAAAATGAAAGCAGTGAGTTGATAGGGGATAACGATTCAGAGCAAACAGCACAACAGTTTCCCATAACACAGGTAGTCCCAGACTTAACCGCGGGGCACACTGGTTCTAACCTAAGTCAAACACCTCACATTTTTTTGTTTTTATTATTATTGCCTTCTATTTGATATTTATTTGTTTTGGGGGGTTGGAAACACTATATAAACTTCCAGATGTATTTTAAATTTTAATACATACATAAAAATTACACAAATCATAAAAAAAAAAGAAGGTTCTAAGTGCAGTTCCTTGTAACTCTTGAATAAGTCTAAGTCAGGGACTACCTGTAGTTAAAATAATTAAAAGCATTTGGAAACCCTGGTGGTGTAGTGGTTAAGAGTTCAGCTGCTAACCAAAAATTCGGGAGTTCAAATCCACCAGGCACTCCTTAGAAACCCTAGGTGGGGAGTTTTACTCTGTCCTATAGGGCTGCTATGAGTCGGAATCGACTCAAGGGCAACGGGTTTGCTCGGTTTTTTGGAATGCCTGTGTGCCCTAGGGTTACTTAACCTCGCCCAGAGGCTCAGATTCCTCATTTGTAAATGGAGATGTTGTCAGATTACTTGTTAACAAGTAATGTGTGCAAAGTGTTGACCTCAATGTATTGTCTGTGATATAGAAAGCATGTAATAGCAGCGGTCATATTATTATTATTACTGTTATTACCTTTTTAAAAATTCCTTTCTAGCAATCTTCGAGTCAGCAAGTGGTTCCTGATGAGAGTTCAAGAGCCAGGGCTGGCAGACCTGACTGGCATTTACATCCTAATACAGGGACTTCAACATTCAGGTTAATCTTTACATCCAAAGGCTCCAGGTTAAGGGTGAGAAGTAAAAGGTGCCTTAGTGCTTTCTGTCCTCCCGCTTCTCCCCCACCCACTGGGGACTTCCGGGGGAAATGACACTTTAGGAAGCCATGGCATCTCCTGGAAGTGTGCTTAAGACTTTCTCTCTAGGTATGACTTTTTTTTTTTTCCCATTTGGTTATTTTACTCACGTTTATTTGGTTTAAAAAAACTTTAGAGGTTAGCATTTCATCACTATTTCAGTGCAGTTTGGTATCCTGATTTCTGTTGTTTTAAGATTAAAAGGCCTCTAACACCTTTGCTCTCTGAGACAGCAGGCCAAAGTCAGATCAGATTTCAAATAGTTTTATTTTTAATATTTCTTCAATTTTTATTTTTACAAGTATTGCAAAATTTAACACAATAGGTAAACCTAGGGAAATGTACACATGAGTTCTTTGGACTTTCTTGCAAAATTTAAAAAAAAGTTCTAAAAAAGAGAAATACTGTAATTTCCTTTCTTTTTTCATTGTTCTTTTTATTTTTTTTTAATCAGTCCCTTTGACCAATTCTCACCTTTCTTACTCTTTCAAATAAACTCTAGAGTCATGATGAAGTTTTCACTCCAAATTTCACTGGTACTTTTGAATGAGATATGAGCCTGTATGCTAATTTGGAGGAACGAACATCTTTTTTTACAATATTAATGTTTTCCCACCAGGAATAAACTATTTTATTTACTTGACATTTCTGTTGTATATTTCAGTAAAATCTTAGTTTTCTTCAGTTTAAAAGTCTAAGATGTCTCCTGTTAGGAGTATTCTAAGGCAGTTTACATTTTTGTTGCTACTGCTAATGAGATAACTCCCCCCCCCCCCCATTTTATAACTAATTACTACAGGCATACAGAAAGGCTATTAAGTTTTATTTATCTGGTATCTAACTGCTTTTCTAAATTACATTAATTCTATCAGCTTTTTAGTTGCTTTTTCAGGGATTTCTAGATATATGGTCTTATTGTTTACAATTTAAAACACTTTGTTTTTTTCCATGAACTCCACCTCTATTTCTTTATGACTTCCATATCAAGGAGAGATAATAATGGGGAACATTAGCATCCTGTCTGAATTACAGTTTTTATTGGGAAAGCGGTTTTGGTGTTACCATTTTAAATATGATGCTGGCTTGTTGCTTTACAGTAGCTATATTATGATATTGTGCCCTATTTCATAACAGGAAAGTGCCCTACTCCATAATTTTTCACAAATGGCATTAAGTGTGATTAAATACAACATAAGCATCAATTGAAATTAGCATGGAGGTTTTCACAGTGACCTTATTCATCTGAGATGGTACACTATTTTCTATTATTGAACTGCTCTTACTTCCCTGGGACACACAAGTCACTGAGCCAAATTCAGGGTCTACCACTAGAAAATACAAAGGCGTTCACAATGTACACTTTGCAAACACTCTTAATTCATTTAGTTCTTACTTTCCTTTGTTTTCACCTTTTATTTATTTTTAAATTGTTTTTTTACAATTTCAAAAACCACTTTAATTTTGGGATAAGTAAGGCCAGGAATTAAGAATAATTATTACTAAATAGAAAGCAAAACAAAGTAGGGGTAAAGTGCTACAAGAGTTCTGAGGAGGATGTGATATCCCCCACCAGCAGGGGAAGAGTGGGGGGTCAGGAGAATAGTCACCCCAGAGCTGACATTTGACATGAACCTAAAGGCAAATCTTTCCACCAGGCAGAAGGAGAAGACAACGGGAATCTGCATTTTAAAACATATCCATATGTCCCTTCATTATGAGGTGGGGCGACTGCACCATGTGTTTTTCTCAATCTATAATCCACTCTGGCTAAGAGGCAACAGGAATGGATTTTTCCCAGTTATGCATCTTTTCAAAAATAATGTAAAAGGAGTAAGTCCAAAAAAAAAAAATTATGATAAACATAAATGATTTTCATTATAGCTGAGATGCATTTGAGATGCATAGTCTCCTTTTAAACTGCCAAATGTAATCTCTTTCAATAATCACTTATTAAGATAAAAATGTCATTGTGATTGGAAGAGTTATCTACAAGCATTACCTTCTGAAACACAAATAGAACACCACAGAACTTCAGGTTCTTGCAAGAGCCACTAAATACACAGAAAAAGATTTGGCTTTGCTATGGATGCATCTTGGTTTCTCCCATCTGAGAAGCTGGACTATATGAAGAAGAACATGGCATCAGGATTGGAGGAAGACTCATTTACAACCTGCAATATGCAGGTGTGCATCTTCATAATCATGTTTTCTTCTACCGGTAGAGCATTTCACAGTTAACAAAGCACTTTAACTTCTTAAAAATTAATCTGAATCTCAGGTATAATAATGATTTCCCCATTTTATAGATGCAAAGACTAAGGAGCAACATGGCTAACTGTCTTGACAAAAGACCTATTACACAGGGCTTCTGACTCTTCTTTCAAAAGAAGATGAAAGGAATACACACAGTCACTGTACCAAAAAGAATTGGTTGACATTCAGCCATTTCAGGAGGCAGAATGTGATCAAGAACTGACAGAACTGAAGGAAGATGACCAAGCTGCACTGAAGGCATTGGTGAAAAAAGCCAAGGCTCCAGGAATTGACGGAATATCACTAAGATGCTTCAACAAACGGATGCAACACTGGAAGTACTCACTCTTCTATGCCAACATATTTGGAAGACAGACACCTGGCCAACCAACTGGAAGAGATCCATGTATGTGCCCATTCCAAAGAAAGGTGATCCAACCAAAGTGGAAATTATAGAACAGTATCATTAATATCACACGCAAGTAAAATGTTGCTGAAGATAATTAAAAAATGGTTTCAGCAGTACATCAAAAGGGAACTGCCAAAAATTCAAGCTGGATTCAGAAGAGGACGTGGAAAGAGGGATATCACTGCTGGTATGTGATGGATCTTGGCTGAAAGCAGAGAATACCAGAAGGATGTTTACCTGTGTTTTATTGACTATGCAAAGGCATCTGGTTGTGTGGATCATAACAAACTATGGATAACATTGCAAAGAATGGGAAATCCAGAACACTTAACTGTGCGCATGAGGAATCTGCACATAGACCTAGAGACAGTCATTTGAACAGAATAAGGGGCTACTGTGTGGTTTAAAATCAGGAAATGTGTGTGTCAGGGTTGTATCCTTTTACCGTACTTATTCAATCTGTATGCTGAGCAAATAATCCCAGAAGGTGGAATATATGAAGAAGAACGTGGCATCAGTATTGGAGGAAGACTCATTAACAACCTTTGATATTCAGATGACACAACCTTGCTTGCTGAAAGTGAAGAGGACTTGAAGCACTTACTGATGAAGATCAAAGACTATAGTCTTCAGTCTTCAGTATGGATTACATCTCAACATAAAGAAAACAAAAATCTTCACAACTGGAACAATAAGTAACATCATGCTAAATGGAGAAAACATTGAAATTGTCAAGGATTTCATTTTACTTGGATCCACAACCAATGCCCATGGAAAAAGCAGTCAAGAAATCAAAAGACGTAATGCATTGGGCAAACCAGCTCCAAAAGACCTCTTTAAAGTGTTAAAAAGCAAAGCTGTCACTTTGAGGACTAAGATGTCACTTTGAGCACCTGACCCAAGCATCATATGTGAAAGCTGGACAATGAATAAGTAAGACCAAAGAAGAACTGATGTCTTTGAATATTGGTGTTGGCAAAGAATACTGCATATACCACAGACTGCCAGAAGAATGATCAAATATGTCTTGGAAGAAGTACAGACAGAATGCTCTTTAGAAGTGAGAATGATAAGACTTCATCTTTGTACTTTGGACATTTTTTTTTTTATCAGGAGGGACCAGTCCCTGGAGAGGGACATCGTGCTTGGTAAAGCAGAGATTCAGCAAAAGGGAGGAAGACCATCAACGAGATGGACTGACACAGTGGCAGCAACAATGGGCTCAAACAGCAACAAATGTAAGGAAGGTGCAGGACTGGGAAGTGTTTTGTTCTACTGCACATAGGGTCGCTATGATATCTTACATTATGTCCTGCTGTCTTGTGATAATACTATTAAAAATCCTGATACCAGTTTTATAATTATTCTAAACAATCACTACCAAATGACTTTTATATTCCTTCTACGACAATTTTAATCTCGGTCAAAAGTAGACTAGCTTTCTAAAGCCAGGATTGCAGTTTGATCATTCATTATTTTTTGTTTGTTTGTTTGTTTGTTTACACTTAACATTGAAGTAGAATATGAAAGCAGAACATGAAAATCCAAGGCGCAGTTGAGATCTGTGAGTCTTCACTTTACATGGAATATGGCGACTGCTTGTATTACGGAGAAAAAGGTCTTTAAGAAGTTTAATTGTCAAAAGCTAATTTTCTTGAGCTTTCTTCAGCCAGAACTTCCTGACTAATGATGAAAGTGATGGATGGTACTTCTCAATGTACAAAAACACCAATGTCCCAGAGTTAAGTGTCTATTCTAATTGCTGCTGCACACCAAAGAGTCCTTCAGATTGCTCGTCTGTGTTATTTTTACTTGCTAAAGCAGAGGTGTCTGGGTGATGAATTATACAAGGCACTCCACTCAGGCACCACCGGTGTGTTATAATAAATATTGCCACTGCAAGACAGAGTAAGGAAATGGCGAACATTTCCGTAGTGTGTGATGCAGGCTTCTTTTCTACTTTTTTTTTAACAGTGAAATAGTTGTTACATTTTAATTTAATTATACATGATCAAATAGATGAAGACGGCAAAAGTGTTTCAGGAAAATACGAAGGTTTCAATCACAAATATATATTCATTCTGCCCTTCAGTATACACCTGAGAACAGCCCACATAAGAAAATATAATTGAGGAAGTGGAAATAACCATTTTGCTAAAAGTATGGCAGAAAAGCCCTGGCATCTCAGTGATTTAAAAAAAAAAAAAATTACCATCAAAGCTCAATTTCCATTTTTACGCAAACTTTGATATTGCTAAGGTGTCCTGGGGGTGCAGTGATTAAGCGCCAGCTGGTAACTGAAAGGTCAGCAGTTCAAACTCAGCAACTGCTCCAGGAGAAAACCCTACTCTGTCCTATAGGGTCAGAATGAGTCGGAATTGATTCGACAGCAATGGGTTTTGATATTGCCACGATAAAAAAAAACAAATCAGTGCATTCCCCCAATTTCCAATAAAGATGGAATGACTGAGTGTTGTTATCTGGCTTCAATTTGTTATAGTTTTCAGTCAGGAAAATGCAGAAAAAGATTTTTTAAAGGAAACAGAATGAAGGGCTTCAGGCAGTTATTTGTCGTAACTTAACAGAACCTCAATTTTGTTCAGCTGTCTACCATCCTGTCTGTGATCATATCCTTTAGAGGAGCATGGTTCCACCTTCAGCCCAGGGAACAGGGATGACTGGTCTGCCCTTAGGACGTCCCATTTCCTGTATCAATGTCTGGTTTAAGCACAAGTATCCATCACAATGAGACATGAGAGAAAGTTTGCTGAAAGGCTTTTGGAAATATTTCCACACAACTATCCTATAAGAGATCTGGAAACCCTGGTGGTAGAGTGGTTAAGAGTTATGGCTGCTAACGAAAAGATGAGCAGTTCAAATCTACCAGGCACTCCCTGGAAACCCTATGGGGCAGTTCTACTCTGTCCTTTAGGGTCACTATGAGTCAGAATCAACTCGATGGCAAAGGGTTTGGTTTCTGGCTTTTTATAAGAGATTCACTGGAAGAAAGGCCTCTTCATTCTTCTGGATCACATAATGATATTAGCCATTTTGGTACCTGCCTGAGGACAAATTTGACTTGCCAAGGATGCCAGGACAGAGAGATGGAAAGAACCTTAAAGCTCGTTTCTGATGACATCCTGATTGGTTGAGTTAACCAACCCTAGGACCTACTTGACTGGACAATCCTTATTATTATTAAAATTGTCCTGTTGGTTTCCACTCCTTAAAACGTAAAGTCCAAACTCCTCTACATGACAAATATGATCTGACCCTTGCTTCCTCTGCCAGCATCTCCCCCATTTGCTTACATCTTCAAAACCCTATGCTTTTAGTCACATGGAACTAGAATTCCCTGAGTCTCCATGCCTTTTCACCCATGGCTCCCACTGCCTGGACCTAGCAAGAGTTTTTCCCATCCTTCCCCTTCCATACCTGCCTGGTCATTCTTCATCTTTGTAATTCTGCACACGCACACACGTATTTCTTCTTCTCTGTCATTACTTCCAAGACTCCTCCTTCTTCAGCCCTGCCCCACATACGGAAAGAACCAGCCATTGCCTCCTGGTGCTGTTAATATGTTTTGAATGTGATGATACAAACAGCACAATGCTTTATAATCATGTGTTTATGCGAAGGCCTCTCCAATTAAAACATGAGCTGCTTAAGAAAGCAGGAGGTGTTTTAACCCCGTGTCCTCAGTGATTAGTACAGATCCTGATACACAGAGAAGGAACCCTGTAGTTATTGAATGAATGAATAAACGAGAGAGCGATAAGAAAAAAATATTCTAGCTATACCTGACGTTGGACTATAGCTGTGTCTGTTGCTATATAGCCAAAAGATAAGTAACTAACCTATTTAGGTTGGGAATCCAGTTTTCCTTCCATTCCCTAACAATTTATCATTTGCTTTTGGGACCAGAAGTATAATAACAAAAATAACAGCTACCATTTTTTACTCCCAATTAGGAGCTGGGTGTCTTCTTAAGGACTTCACATCTGTAGTATCAATGGATTTGTCTGTGCTATGCCTCCTTTCTGTAAGGGTGCGCCCACCTCTCTTCCCCCTCCCCACCTACCACACGCAAATATACTTCTTTTAAAGACTCGATCCTCTCTCTACGTCAATCTTTTCTTCTAGCTGGAGCTGCCAATCATACAACCCAGGTTATGGGGATATGGGACCAAAGCCAGGTCCATAAGCATTCTTCCTTGGGATTTTACAAATTGACACTAAGGGAAAACAAGTACCTTGCTCTCAAGAGAGACTTGTGGAGAAAAAACAGGTTTAAAAGAATAATTTTAGTCAATATGTAGAGAGTAGGAGACAAGCGACATTGTTCCGGGCCATGGTTCCAGCTGTCACTTAAGCTCTGTCTCCCTCATCCTTATCTACCTGCAGTTTGCTTATAGAAGGTGAGAGTCCATGACTTGCAAAAAAAAAAAAAAAAAAAGAGAGCCTCGACTGAGGCAACATTATTATCCCATTAAGGGAAAGTCCAAACTGTGCATAGTTGTTATCTCTGTTTTATAGATAAGACACCAGAAGCTCAGAACAAGGATGAAACATGCTCAAGCTGAGCTGTAATTCACAGCTGGGCCAACCATTCTACTTTCCTGCCTCTTCCTACACTGATCTTTCTTGGGCTTTTGAACACCATTTTGAGCTCAGTGACCCCGGACAATATAAGTAAGTGCAATTCTTTCCTTCATTAATAAACAAAGATGGTACTGATCTTGATTAATTCCTGGGGGTGTTACAGGGATCGATAATGTTAATACATGTTTATTTAATTAAATGAGCTCTGAAAACATGAATAGACATTATTTTAGACCACACTATTGGAATGTTGGCCACTTGCAACATCAATAATTGAGAAGCAGAAAAATAATAATTTTTTAAAGAAAAAAAGCAACTTAAAAGAGCTGTACATAAATATTTGGTAACAGTAATTTAATTGAACATTAATATGTTTGTTCTAGACACCAAAATGTAATTGGTATTTCAGAAGTGGTGTCCTCAAGAGATCTGAAGTTAAAATCAAGAGACGAATAATTTCTGGAAAATTGGATCTTTCTTCTTATATATATATATTTTTTCAAACAATTAGATTTTTTATTGGATACTTCTTTGGTGTCAGGACTAGCCTATAGAGCTAAAAGTGACCATGGTTGGGGGTCAATTATTAACACAAATCTCTTTGAGAAGGGCTCAGAATCATGAACCTAGGAAATCGGTAAAAGCAGGAACATGCAGACCAAAAGAAGACAGATTTGTGTGTGAAACTAATTTTCTTCAGAAGAAAAACAGATATCCCCTTCAACATAAGGGTACATTCAGATTTGTTTTTCATATTAGTAACTTATTTATTATGGCAATGGGCAATAGGCAATCCATTAAAAAGCAATTTCCCTTTGACCACGGGTGTTTTATCATTTGATGTCTAGCACTCAATCAGAATGTAGCAACCCTTTAATATTTTATAAGCAGAAAACAACTCATTTGAACATGTAGACTTCAGAAACATGAAACTCTTTTATGGGCTTACAAAATGTCCAGAAAGGTCTTTGCAGATAGATGATGGCCTTCCAAAGAGGTCAAAGTTTGAAACTTAGAGCTATCAAGACATTGGAAAAGTTATGCTTTAGAATAGATAACAGGCATATTTTTGAAAAATATAGTGACTTACAATTACTAAGAAAAAGAAGGTATTGCGATCAGTTGCAGATTGTTCTTGCATCTACCGAAGCAGAAGTTCTTGGTGTGCGGGGCCACATCTGGTTTATGATCCTCCCTGCACAGTTCCTGGCACAAAGTAAGTGCTCAACAAATTTTTATTGAGCAAATAAATGAACGTATTATTGTCTTAGATGGAGGAAGCTGCACTGAGCATGTTGGACCCAGCTGTCCAAGTCCAGCTCTGCTGCAGGATACCAGGCTTGACCAGACATGGAGCCAGTTGTGGTAGAATGTTGGGAGCTTCCTTCTACTATCAAGTGGGCTCTGAAATCATCCACAGCCCAAGGGCAGCAGCAAGGGTACCCCCAGGGAGCCCTGAGTCATTTACCCTGATCCCTACTCCATAATCTCAGCATAGAAGAATCGGGTGCTATCCTGGTTTCTGGTTCTAGTTCTTCAAAAGGCTGGAAGGGCTGCTCTGTACTTCCCAGAGACAGCACCCTACTCTATACCCACCTACTCCAAGCACAGTGCTTACACTCACCTGATGAGGGTGGGCTGCTTAGGTTCCTGCACCATGGTCCCCCTCCACCCACCAGACAGGGGCCCCACTGACATCCAAACCAAAAAAACCAAACCAGTTGCTGTCAAGTCAATTCTGACCCATGATGACCCCATGTGTTTCAGAGCAGAACTGTTCCACAGGGTTTTCAATAGCTGTGACCTTTCAGAAGCAGACTGATCTCCAGGGCTTTTTTCCAAGGCATCTCTGGGTAGGCTTGAACCTTCAGCCTTTCAGTTAGTAGTCAAGCACTTAACCATCTGCTGCACCTAATGCAGGGCAGATATTTGCCCACTGGGCGAAGGAGGAGAACAGCAAGCTGGGTACAGCATGGCATAGCACAGAAGAGGGTACCTTCTGCTGTCACACTGAGGAGTGCTAATCCCCAAAATATACCATGAGAGAGATGAATGTGGAGGTGGCAAGGAAAAGGCAATGCAGGACAGTAACATGGAAACAAGGAATGCCAGACAAGTGTTGCTGTTGTTGAGTGCCACTGAGTTGATTTTTGACTCATAGTGATCCCATGTGACAGAGCAGAACTGCCTCATGCAGTTTTCCAGGCTGTAATCTTTTTAATCTATAGTAGCAGATCGCCAGGTATTTCTCCCACAGAACCACTGACTGGATTTGAACTGCCAACTGTTGTGCCACCAGGGCTCCTTTTGCTAGCTAAATAGAGTACAACTATTCCCCAGTTCCTAAAAATCTTAGATGATATTACAGTGTTTTTTAACAAGTGGCCCTTGCAATTTCCCCTACACAATTGTGATAAATAAGAAATGGCTACAGTTACCAGGCTGAGAAATTTGGAAGGGTTTGTTTCATTCAGAAATTACTTCCTTAAGCTGAGTAAACAGTAGGCAATACTGCAGAGAGAACTCTTAACAAGTTAGTCTAAGGAGGGAGTAGGAAGAATAACTCACAGAGAGGATCCAGGTAAGTGGATATCTTAACATTTGGTGATCCTTAAACCAGAGGAGTTCCTGGGTGGTGCAAATTGTTAATGCACTGGACTACTAATGAAAAGTCTGGAGGTTAGAATGCACCCAGAGGCACCTCAGAAGAAAGGCCTGGCAATCTACTTCCAAAAAATCAGAGCTTGAAAACCCTATGAAGTACAGTTCTACTCTGATATGCACGGGGTTGCCATGAGTCAGAATTGACTTGATGGCAACTGGTAAAAACCAGATTGACACAGAAATACCAAAGGTTAGATCACTATTGTTCTAATTCAAAGATGCTTTACTCTGAGCTTGTAAGTAATGACGCCTTACCTGTTCAGATGGGCACCCCTTTACCCCACTGGAGGATTGTATGAGCTGCTATGCTTGGTCAAACCAACTGAAAGTCTTAAGTTTTTTCCTTACTAAGCTCAAATGTTCTAGTTTACCCAAACAGCACCTATAGTTAGTTCTACTCTGTAAATAAAGCTGAACCCCCTTTCTAATTAAATCATTGGATTTCTTTCCATTAATCATTTCAGACCATTATTTTAAGCTCTCAAGCAGGTGACTGAATATTTACACTTTCACCAGGGAGAGATTACCCAATAAGCAAGGTAAGCACATGCTTAGAGCATCAACAAAACAGAGGCACCAGTTGTCCAAAGCAAAGATCCATAGATGGCAAGCAGTCAGGACACAAGAAAAAGTGAGCACTGCAGGGAAGGGAACTGGCAGGGCATTAAATGAAGTTAATACCAGCTTCAGTGCATGAGAATGTGCCAGCCAGAAATAAAGTTCATACAGGGTCACCAGGGTGCCCATGTGCAAGGTTCTTTAAGCTATGGATTTAGCAATTTGCACAACTCCAATATGGTTGATAAACATGAAAACAGTTCAAGTCACAGAGACTGTATGTTGTCATATTCAAAATGAAGATACGATTTTGGCTTAACTCATGAATTGGAAACACAAATTAATGAAGAACATCAGTGCTGGAAAGCCATTTTGCAACATGTTGTTGCTGTCCTTGTAACAATCACTGAATGTGGACTATCCTATCAAGGAAGAAATGAAGTATTTGAGTCTCTACCAAATGGAAACTGTGTGGGTTTGGTTGAACTTGTTTGATCCATTTTTAGCAGGTTACATCTCAAAATACGGTAACACAGCAAAGAGCAACTCATCATATATGACTAAAACACTGTGTGAAGAACAAACTTAATAAGTGATAAAGTCCAATCAGCTATTTTTAGTGAAATAAGTATAGCTTGATATTTCAGTTTGTAGATTCTACTCTTGATCTTTTGCATAAAGATCAGGTAAGTAATGTTTTAAGATACACATCTCCAACAGATGGAAAACCTGTTGAGCTATCATCACATTTAGTAGCTTTAAAAGTTATAACAGTGGAGAATTTGCAAATCAAGTACTTCACTATTTACGTGAAGTTTGCAAAATTAGTTTTTCTAAGTACAGAGGCCAATTCTCTCACAATGCTGCAGTAGATTGTTGTCTGGAAGCAGTTGATTTTTTTCTACTGTTCAGTTACTCTACGTTTTTTTTTTGCCATCCCTACTTACCAATCGGCAGTTCTTAAAACATATTTAGGCCATAATTAAGTATTAAAATGTTTCTTTAATACATGTTGGGAAGTGCAAGCTGTAGCAATGACTGCAATCCTGGAATTGTACACTTAGATTCTAGATGCCTTAGAAAATATTACTGAAGATCAGATAGAAAAGGAGATACCAAAAGAGAAGCTAAAAACATTTCCAACAGAATGCAAACACTAGCGTATGTATTTATACTGATTATGTGAAATAATATATTGCAGCATTTTCATCAGACGAGTCAAGCTCTCCAAGATCCAGAAGTAAATTTAAAAGCATGCACAGATCTCTACCAGTCATTAACAGAGTATATTCATACTTTAAAAGAAGATTTGGAAGATTTTGAAAACACAACAAAACAAATACTGTCAAGTACTGATTATCATGCAGTTCACCATCAAAGAAGCATTAGAAAGAAATGAAATGCTCCAGAAGTATTGCGTGCCAGAGATCAATTTCTTTTAACTACATACTACACCATCACTGACACACATGAATCTTGCATGAAAAAAAGGGCAAAAGTGTAGAAAATTCTTTCAGATAGATTTTCCTTCTTAAACAATGTGGATGCATGAAGGCATCCAAGAAATTATTGCAGGCTTATCCAGAGGACAAAGCCCTGGTAGCACAGTGGCAATGAGCTTGGCTGCTAACCAAAAAGTCGGCAGTTTGAATCCACCATCTGCTACTTGGAAACCCCATGGGGCAGTTCTACTCTGTCGTATAGGGTTGATATGAGTTGGAATCGACTCAACGGCAATGAGTTTGGTTTGGTTTATCCCGATGACTTAAATACGAATCTTTACGAAGTGTGACAATTTCATTCTTACATGAGAACTAAATTTACAGATTCAGGAAAGACAAATTTCACTCATGTTTTTTTTTTAGGCACGTATAATTCCATAATAAAAGAAAAACTACAATGGGTATTTCCCAATGTTGAAATTACTTTACACATATTCCTAACTTTAATGATCACAGACTGTACAACTGAACACTCATTTTCATCCCTAAAGATACTCAAAAACCCTCAGTGTACAACAACGATTCAAGAAAGACTCAATTCATTATCCTTATTATGAATGGAAGTAGATGTTATCTGGCAGCTTAACTGTGATGAAATCATTGAAGAATTTGTAAAAGCAAAGAACAGAAAGGAATGTTTTTAATTATAACATGTTAGAGATGAAAGATCTATCTAAAATAAAATGTAGTAATTTGTTGTAATATTGTTTTTGGATCATTAAATTTTATGATATCTTTTCATTTGTTCATCTTTAATTATAGCATTTATTACAAAGCAAGGCTCACAATTGAAGTATGAGCCATTTAAAGCAAAACCGGTGAAAGTCAATTTTTCGTTGTGGAAGATCAACGGAATTTTACATTGATTGTTGAAACAACTAAGTTCACTGGCTCATTTTCTTTGTTGTAGAATATGTGGAATATTCTTTTTGTAGAAAATGTGGTATATAGTAAAAATCTTAGTACCCCACATCTACTAAAAACTTTATAACCCTGTTCATCTCATTCCGCTTTAATGGCATACACCACTTTTGCATTCAATCACTAATACATCCTGGATAGCTAAGACACACACACACGTACATGTATATATATAACTCACATATCCCATTCGAATGCATAAGAAAACAGAGGTGGGGGCGCCACAGATCATCAGTGTTTAGGGCCCTCACATGCCTTAATCTGGCCCTGGCTGTCACAATAATACCAAACACTCTTAACGTTTTTCCAGCATAAGCAATCTTCTCTGGTGTTCACATTATTAAGTCAACGAGGAAAGATTTATAGGAGGTAATGAATGTTAGCTACTTTAAGCAGACTCAACATTGCCATGATGTTGGGACTGATTAACCTTAACAGGTTAAAGCTATATTATGCCAATGAGTGAAAAGCAAAAAGAATATCATGTCCTTTTTTTTCTGGGTGTCCTCTCCTAAATTTTGTAATATAAGTAACAAAAAGCACAAAAAGCATATTGCTGACCACATTTTTCATGATCAGGTACCCATTTTCTTCAGTAATTCCTTCTTTCTTAGAGAAAGCATTCCACACAAAGGAAAACACTGCGAGCAAGAGGATTTCATTAAGGTATTCAATTTGTCTTTATAGAGAAAAACTGTTTTGAAATAAAGAGAAGAAAATGATCTACTGGTAGGTTATAAACCAGAATTTAAAAATAATTCATAGCTCTCTTTCCTAAACAGAGCAGTAAATCCAAGCCAGCTTTAATATATGCTCGTCTTTATAAATATTTAAAATGCAGCTGTAGTACCTGCAAATTTCTCTATTCCTGCAGATTTTAATAATGCTTATTCCCAGAGCTGACATGAAGAAATACATACACTGGGAGCCTGAGCCAAAGGGTGTTGGCTGCACTTCGAAGACTGTTCGAAGCTGCCAGCACTCTGGGAAATCTTTGTGTTGGTCAGGACACAACCTTGGAAGCTGGGTCTCCGCCAACCTTCACGCCTGCGTGGGAAACAAGTGTACTTACGCAGCTCGCCCACTTTCAATATCTCACACAGCATCTTGGTCAGCTCTATACTGCTGCGGCCAAAGGGACATTCATGCTTGTCTTCTCGGCTGCTGTTCTCCAGCACAATCTGCAATGTGAGAGGGAACAGGTCAGAGAGGAAATTCAGTTTATGGAAAGCACCAAGAATATCAGCTCTACTATAATACAGAAATCTGCTCCAGAGCCCCAAACTAAGGTTCTTGGGGTTGGAACAAAATTTTACTCCAAGTGTTTTGGACTCTAAAATCTTCATGTTTTCCCAATCTCCGACAACTCTCTGTGACTGTGGAAGAGGATATTTTGCTTGTTTGTATCCATTTTCACAGAATTATGTACGGAGAGCTTTTCAAAATAGCCCAATAAAGACTTTTCACTTAAATAACAAAACTACTGCCTTGTCTACCCAGCCACATCTTCCCCTCTGTAGGGCAGCACCTCTCTTCTGGGACTTCTTCTCCCACACTTCCAACAGAAGTTTCCATGTTCTCATAAGATTTCACTCCTTGGTGTTAGTTGCCTGACCCACACCAGGGGAGCATGTGACACAGCCATACCACCCTGAGGCTTATCATACCAAGGGCGAAATTGGCCCAACCATGTTGACTGTGCCTGTGGGTGTGGGCACAGGCGCTACCAGGACATTGGCTTGCAAAAAAAAAAAAAAAGACCACGAGGCCCACATGTAAAGAAAAGCAGAAAAGAGAGACGGTGAAAGCTCTGGGAGCACTTGAGTCGCTGTTGCCACGTACTCCTGAAGCACAGCTTCTTCCCTGTCCTGGTAGTTGGGTTGCTCAACCCTTTCTCTGAAAGTCCTTTTGTCCTTGTGATATTCCCCTCTTTCCTTAAGATGCTCCTATCACCTACAACTAAGGGAGCCATTCTACATATAAATTATAAGCAAAAGCAAAACAACAACAAAAACCCATTTTAAAGTTATTCAATTTCAAAGTCATATGCCAACAAAGGGAAGCTCTGCACAAAGGAAAGATACTTGAGGAGGCCGCTTGTCTTACCACGAGAATCAGCTTATCCATCTCTGAAGCTGCATCTGATTTTTCTAGGAGCTATGATACCTCCTCAATAGCCCAGCACTTTGGAGCCCTGGTGGCACAGTGGTTAAGCTTTTGGCTGCCAAACAAAATGTCAGCAGTTTGAATCCACCGGCTGCTCCTTGGCAACCCTGTGGGGCAGTTCTACTATGTCCTATAGGGTCCCTATGAGTCAAAATTGACTCAACAACATCAACGGGTTTGAGGGTTTTTTTTTTTGGTTGAATATCTCCCAGTAGCATAAACAACAATGCTGTGTAGTGACTTGCTGTTTTGTTTTCCCTGAGACTCTGAACTGAGGACCTATTATATGCTAGGGAGATGGTTAGGCCCGGATGATAAAATGAGGACAGGGTAGACAAGAACCTTGACCTCAGAGAGTGGTCATTCTAACTGAGGAAGACATAGAAACAAAAGAGATAGTTACAGTTTATAAGACGTGCTATGAAAAAAAAAAAAAAAAAACTTGTTAAAGTGACAGAGAGTAACAGGGAACGGCTGAGAAAGGACAGTTTAGATAATCTGGTAATCAAGAAAGTTCTTAGCTGAGGATTAAAGGATGGGGTGCAATGGATCACTTTTGTGTGGCCTTTCTCGCCAAGTAATTGGGTGGACCTGTGCAAACAGGATAATCGTGGCTCACCAAAGGGAATGGTCAGTTTTGCCATCTTGCTGGGCTTGAAATGAGCCATCCCAGAGGTGAGAAAGAGAGGATCTCACCACCACCAAGAAAGAATCCCTGCGCTGAGAGCCGTCTAGACACAGGAGACAGAGAGATCTGTGACACTGAAGATGGCAAGAAGCAGCGGCAGCGAAACCACAGCAGCAGAGGCAGCAGAACCAGGAAGCTGGAAGGAGACTGGCAAGAGACTAGGTGGTAGGCTTCCCGGCCGACTGAATGAGAAGCAGCTGTGTGCCTTTGGGAGGGAGGCTTGCTGGTAGAATAGGTGCCTCAGGACACTTGGTGGAGCCAGGTTTGCTGACCCACAGAACTAGAGCTGAGTGCTGAGTGTTTTTTTTTTTTTTTTTTTTTACCAATCTGCCTGAACATGAAGTCTTATTAGATGTAACTTAAATCACTCCCTTCCTTTAAAGGGAAGCCTTCCCGGGTGGTGCAAACAGTTAAACACTTGGCTACTAACCTAAAGGTTGGCAGCTGGAATCTGGTTTAAATCCACCCAAAGATGCCTCAGAAGAAAAGCCTGGTGATCTACTTCTGAAAGGTCACAACTCTGAAAACCCTACAAAGCACAGTTCGACTGAAACACACAAGGTTGCCATGAGTTGGAATCGACTTGATGGCAGTTGGTTTCAATTTTTTTTGTTTGTTCGTTTCTTTGGTTTTCTGGCTCTAACAGGGAATTTCAGTTCAGGAAACCAGGAGGGGAGGGCAACTAAATTACCATTAGTCAGTGCATCTTTACTTTTCTTTAAAAAAAATTGCGTCTGAGACAGCCACAACAGGGGGCAAATCTGAATTTCCTGATGATGAGAAAATGAATGGAAAAATCCAAGCAAGAAGAAGGCAGAACATAAAGACAAGACAGGAGCTAGGTAGTTTTCAGCCAGCTCCCAGAGAGCACATTTCAGTGCATTTCACATTAACATACTATTAACATTTCATGAGCGCATCAATATTTAATGACGATGTGATCTGCACACACTGTAGGCAGAATTACTGCAGCCAATAAATGTTTGGGAAACATTTCCAAGGCACAGTTTATTAGAAGGCACTAAATTAAGTAGTAATTTAAGTAATCAATATGTAAATCAGCTTGGAGAAGCCCTCCTTTTTCTTCTCTAATGCACCATCCATCTTGTCATATTTACCTACCTAAAAAAAAATAAATCCTTCTCTTAATAGACTTCTTTAGACAAAGCAAGACACAAATCCTTAAAGTTACCTGTGTAAGTTTTAAGGTCAACATTCCTACAGGTGTATTTTAGAAAAGACTATGATTGTTAATAATTAGATATTATAGAACTGCCCCATAGGGTTTCCAAGGAGCAGCTGGTAGATTCAAACTGCCAACCTTTTGGTTAGCAGCCAAATGCTTAACCACTGTGCCACCAGGGCTCCTAGATATTACTACAGTAAGAGATAATTCTTAAACTGGACAATAGATTTTTTTTTTTTTTAATTAATACACCGATATCTCTATATTCACTTTCGACTTACTGGCATTAACCATATCCACCCGAGACGTATTAAAAAGTTCCACTTGGAAATATCAAGGCATATTTTTCTTTCTTTTTTCACCTTACCCTCAGTTTTAAGAGCAAACAGACTGGAATAAACACCAAAATGGATAGACTACTAAAACCTGCCATTATCATTTATCTTAGAATAGGTCATATGCCAAAAGGAGTTGTAACTGTCTGCATGTTGTATAAAATAAAAACACTCTATATTCGTGTGTTATTAAGTATAAAATACAGTTTACAAAGTATGCTGAATGTGCCCCAACAACAAGTCCATAAGGTTTATAAGGGAGGTATTACTATAAATATTTTAAGAATGTTGAAACCCGAGGAAGAGTGACTTGCTGAAGTCAGAGCTAGCCTGTTAGTGCTGGGATTCAATGTGCAAGGTGTTTACTTTCCAAATCTCTTTTGCCCCCTTCACAGTTTACAAACTGCCTCCACATACGTATTATGAAAGCTAAGAGATTTCATGTCTAATGAGGCAAAAGGAACTTTTATCAATTTCCTCCACCTCACTGAAGTGGGTTTCTAAAACCTTCCTCCTCTAAGACAAAGGTATAAGATTCTCTTTCCTCTCATTTACCCTTGAAGATTAATACTAATTCCTCAGGGTGGGAGACTAAAGCTGCTGTCGAGTGTCCCCACAGACTTTTATTTCTATAATTTTTCAGGCTCCCCTCTGAATGTTCTGTGTTTCTTCTTGTTTTTCTCAAGCCGTGCAGATCAGGAACCATTTGGCTTGGGCACGATCATTAAGTGCTGAGCACAACACCAGACTCATTCAAACACCCATCCCTTCTCTGACTTTAGGACCACCCTTGCCCTCTTAGCCTCAGTACCCTGCTGTTGACTTAGTTATAGTTTTCTGGTTGTCCATGACAGACTTCCCTCCACTTTCTATTGAAGCTCTTCCCATCGGTGCATTTCTAGTCATCCCATCCTGTAGCCCAGCCCTGGAGTCAGCCTTAAGGGCTTCTCTCATTATCTCTCAGCTACAGGGCCATTTTTTCTAATCTGACATTTTTTCATATTAGTCTCCTCACAGGCAACTGAGGAAAATGTATGAATACCTACTGGGTTCTCTCCAAAGGTGAGAGACACAAGACTTCATCTTTGCTTACCTGGGCACATCATCAGAAGGGGCCAATCCCCAGAGAAGAGCATCATGCTTGGTAAAGTAGAGGGTCAGCAAAAAAGAGGGAGACCTCAGTGAGATGGATTGACACAGTGGCTGCAATAATGGGCTCAAAATAGCAACAATTGTGAAGATGGCTCATGATCGGGCAGTGTTTTGTTCTGTTATGCCTTGATGGCACCTAACAACAATCTGACACAAAGCTGCTATAGGAAGCAGGCATAATGTAGAGACCCTGGGCGAAGCTGCCCCTAACTAGTATAAGCTTGCCCATGGCATTTCTTCACTTCATGGGATGTAGAGAAGGTTTTAAAACCCACTTCACAGGACTGTTGTGCCTATTAAATCACGTAACTAAGGCAAAGTGCATAAAAGAAATTTCACAGAGTTAGTGCTCATTATTTATTTCCCTCCCTCTTCCTATTCCTGTACGGCCCTTGGCCAACACTGCACACAACACTTTTACTAGCAGCTAACCCAAAATCATGACAGCAGTGAGCCTAGCTCTAACGATGGGCCTCTGAGAGCCTATGAAAGGAATCAGAGGACCCTCTAGATATTATAGCATGAGAGGCATATAGATGAAGTAGTGCTGTCAGCACTGAGTTCCACCAACATTGCAAGAGAGGAAGTCACATGTGCGCATATTCAAGCAGGACTTTTTCACAGGAGTGCCAGGCTGTACGAGCCTAAGGAATGAGCAAGAACCCTAAAGAACAAGTCACTTCATGGCACAATGTTTCTGGCATTAAAGGAAGTCCCAACACTAAGCAGTTCTGGCTACTATAGAACAACAGTCCAAGAAGCCCTTGTGGCCCTCACCAATCAGCTGCCATCAAGGCGATCCAACTCATGGTGGCCCCATATGTGTCAGAGTAGAACTCTGCTCCATAGAGTTTTTCAGTGGCTGATTTTTTTTTGGAAGAAGATTGCCAGGGCTTTCTTCCAAGCTGCCTCTGGGTGGACTCCAATTGCCAATCTTTTGGTTAGCAGCCAAAGCGTTAACAAACCTGTAAAACCCATCTCCTGGTCCACTAAAGGGGAATGCCAACCTCTTCCCATGTTAAGACAACAAACAAGAGACCCCCACTCTCACCCCAATACAGGAGTAGTTCCACCTTAGCAACAGATCACGGAACATCCCAGAATGAAGCATCTCTCCTTGGATTCCATCACCATGACTCAGGCCTCTTCCAACGTCGAAAACTGAGCCCAATTTTACTTCCTTTTACAGAGACTAGGGAACCATTAAGAGGTCACTTCTCTTATGCTTTCCCTGGGTACCAATGATAATGATGATTGGTCCCTAGAAAGCCAGAGCAAAACCTTGGAAAGAACACTGAGCTGCCTTGAGGGGGCCACACAAGAGGGTAATTGTGACCATAAATTTTGAGCAAGTCCATAATAAAATTAACAAACATGTTAAAGCCCTAATGTGATAATTTTAAACGGGCAGAGAAAGAGGAACATTAAAATTGTAGAAAGTATGCCAAACAGGAAAACAAAGCAGAACAAGTCAGAATCACAGGAAGTTTAAAGCCAAGGGCTGCCAGTCCACCTGCTCCAAATCCCCATTTTACAGGAAGGGAAGAGAGGCCCCAAAGTAAATAACCATAAAGGAGAATAGCTTTAAAGAAGCAGGCGAGAGGACAGAAAAAGAAGAGTAGCAGCTCACATCCACTGAGTGTGTTAACCTACTAAGACCTGTCTGAGTGCCTAGCACCGATGGTCTCATGCAACACCCTTGTACTACCATAACCCCACTTTACAGACAGAGAAACTGATGACCAGAAATGTGTAATTTTCCCACGGCCACAAAGCACAGAAATACATAAACCCAGGAGTAGACTTTGGGTGGCTTCACCACAGAGCACATACTCTTAGCAACCAATTATACTGAATCCTACTGAGAAAAAGGCAACATAGTGATAGGTGTCCCCAGGTGGGACAAATGGTTAAGCGTTTGGCCACTAACTGAAAGGTTGGCAGTTCAAACTCACTGAGAGGTGCCTCAGAAGAAAGGCCTGGTGATATGTTTCCAAAAGGTTGCAGCCATAAAAACCCTATGGAGTATTTCTACAATTAACACATGAGGTTGTCATGAATTGGAATGACTCAACAGCAATTGTTTTTTTTGGTATAAATAATGACAAAGTTTTAATCAGGAAGTTTATAACATGGTGCTATGAGCAGAAAGTGTTGTGGTTCTGGACAGGAATGCTCTCTCTGAATCTTCTAAAATGCTTAATGACCTTGGACCCACTCCTTAACCTCAGTTTTCTCCTGTAAATATGGGAACAGAAACCCCTACCTGCACAGGGATGTAAAGATCAAATAGGAAAAAAAAAAAAACAAACCTGCCTGAAACACTGTGAACACTCAATGATGGAGAGAAGAGACTGATGGACCACTGGCTATTGTGATAATAATTACATGAAGCTCTTGCCCTGTGGTGTTGCCATTTGCTTCTCTGAAATACTCTTATAGCTCTAGGGCAAAGCTGCTGGGGAAAAAAATGACACAACAGAAAAAAACACAATTGTTGTAGAGATTATTAATTCTGCTCTTTGGTAAAGTAATCATGCAGGTGGAATAATTATTATCCCTGACTTAGGTGGGTTTCCAGAGGTGCTTTTAACATCTTTTTAGAACAGTGATCCTCAAACTTTTAGTATGCCTCAGAATCATGGGGAGGGCTTATTAAACAGACTGCTGGGTTACCCCCCAGAGTTTGATTTGGTAGATTGGGGGTAGAACCCATGAAAATAAGGAAGTGAACCAGACCCTAAACTTTTCTGTGGCACCGGGGGGTTGAGGGAGGGAGTGCTAGGGAAGCAACAGAATATTCACAAATTATTTTAAGAAATATATTCTTAAAAAAAAAAGAGAGAGAAAAGCTTCTCACTCTCATCTTCCCTGACCTGTAATTAACCTCCAGGCTGAGTGAGCCAGCCCTCAAGGCCTTTGGACAAGGCCAAGGACACCAAGCCCTGAGAGGGGCTCTGGGCAAGCTGGCAGCTTCCAGGGAAAAGGTGTGAGCACAGCAGGTTACCAGGTAAAAGAACACCATGAGGAGAATTAGCAAACACTTAAAGAGCTGCTTCCAAGGGCAAAAGAACAATGCATCCCAGGAAAAAGAGTGTATAAGGGGTCAGATTTGGTGAATGCACAAAGCCAAAAATGCACACAGGGAACCAAGATAAATCACAATCTGGACAAATGAAAGGAATGGTATGAAACTCAGCTAATGAGGTGAAATCCTTCCAGAATAAAATAAGGCAATTGCACATACAGAGGCACAATCAAGGCCATAAATATAAAATGGCAAGGAATTGACTGGGTAATGGTGTAGTAATTAAAGCCTGGAGGTTCATAATAGACCTCAAATTGAACATTAATCAACCAAAAAGAAACACTCCCTGCACTTTGGCACAGTGTTTAACAAAGGCAGGATGTGTGCCACACAGAGAAGCCTCACCCGCACTCTGCTTGAAAGCCCTTCCCTTTGTGTGTCAGGTGGCTTTTGGGGAAGCACAAAGATGGGGGAAGAAATCAATAAGAGCAGGGAGGACTTGTGTTCACGCCTGTGCAATGACCCTGATATCAATGAGGGAAACGAAGGAATCAGCTCTGTTGTAGATTCCAAAAGCCAGAGGAAGCAGGAGTGATTCCCCAGCTGATGCCTCATCAAAGAAACTGGGCTCCAAACTTCCCCTCTTCTGTCAGCACTTGTGCTCCTGGATATCACCACAGGCTTGGGAAGGTAATGTCTTGTTTATTTAACACAGGGGATCCCAAACTGGAACTAGCATTGTACTCACCAAGAGGGCTAATTAAAACAGATTGCTGGACCCCACTCCCAGAGTTTTGGTTCTATAGTTCTAGGGTCAGCCCAAAAATCTGCATTTCTAACAAATCCTTAGGTAATGAGGATGCTTGACATTTGGGGATGACACTTTGAGAACCACAGATTTAGAGTTATGTAACTTCTATGCTCCCAGTTTTCATCATTAGCAAACCATCTGTTTTTAAAGATGTGCAGGGAGAGGCGGGGCCAAGATGGCAGAGTAGTCAGACGCTTCCGGTGAATCCTCTTACAACAAAGACCCAAAAAGACAAGTGAGACGATTACATTTATGAAAGCTATGAGCCTGAACATGAAAGGAAAAGTCAGAAAATGGACTGAGCGACAGGTGGAGGAAGAGATGGTTCAGAAGCGGAGAGGAGTTGCTGGACCTGAATCGCCGTGAACTCTTGGACACCATTCCCAGGAGCAACTGCGGTGGGCTAGTGGTAGTGTTCGACCACAGTTTCTCAGGGAGAAACAGAAAGCCACACAGCCTACTCACACCTCTAGAACCAGAGAAGAATGGCGCTTTCGGAAAAAGCTAAGTACTCGTGTATATTTTACCACACCCCCAGCCCCCAAGTTGGCTTCAGTGGCTGTTGATTTCCCTGGGCCTGAGATAGGTCCTGCTAGGCACCCTGAGCCATACTCCCGGCCTTGGAGAAGGAATAAATTCACAGTTGGGGGAAAAGATAATCTGCCAGCTCCACTAACCAGGAGAGCTCAGGACAGAAGCGGCTCCTGTCCAGGCATAAATGGTCCATGGACTTTGAATACCTTTCCCCCTTGCATGGACCTGTGAGGGCCTATTTCAGGAGAATACACCCTTGTTGGCAGACTGCAACTGTTTCAACTGTGTGGTGCAGAGGTGGATGTTTGATGTTTGACATCGCTTTGCCTATTCAACAGGGTCCTCACCTATCCACATCAGGGGCCTAAGGACTACTGGCTCCACTCAGGTCACCCAGCCACACGTGACAGGGGTCCAAGGATAACTGGTACCTCCAAGTTCTTACAACCAAAACCATTGAGTGCCCATGGTCTGTCTGCACAATCCACCCACCTGTACGCTCTAGGGAACAGGGATGCACTTTCCTCACAGACACTCGGGAGACAGTCGTCAGCCCCTTGCCTTGTTCAGAGTGTGACCCTCTGCTGCAACCACATACTGGTACTACACTGATCACCCCTGCCCCTCTAAGACTGTAGGGCAGAGCCTGTACCACACACATGATGACAAACTACCTAGACATATGAGCTGAATCCATATAAGAAAAGTGAATGGACTCCTAGGCTCATATACCTGATAACACCTCTAGCTATCTGGTGGCAGGACCTTACGAGTTTCAAAGGTGAAAATAATCAAGCTAGCTCACTCAAGCAACCTATTTGGGCATATCAAAACAAAACAAAGCAAGAAGCTAGGATACAGTAAGTAAACATAAAATAAACTAATACAATAACTTATGGATGGCTCGGAGACAACAGTCAATACCAAATCAATAAAGAAGCAAACGATGATCACGTCAACAAGCTCTCAAAACAAAGAATTAAGGGATCTTCTGGATTAAGATGCCTTCCTGGAATTATCAGATACAGAATATAAAAGATTAATACATAGAACTCTTCAAAACATCAGGAACAAGATAAGGAAGGAGATCAGGCAATACACAGAACAAGCCAAAGAACACACAGATAAAACAGTTGAAGAAATTAAAAAGGTTATTCAAGAACATGATGAAAAATTCTATAAGCTGCAAGAATCCATGGAGAGACAGCAACCCAATATTCAGAAGATTAACAATAAAGTTACAGAATTAGACAATTCAATAAAAGTCAGAGGAGCAGAATTGAGCAAGGGGAATGCAGAATTTCTGAACGTGAAGATAAAGCACTTGGCACCAATATATTTGAAGAAAAATCAGATAAAAGAACTTAAAAAAATGAAGAAACGCTAAGAATCATGAAGAACTCTATCAAGAGAAATAACCTACGAGTGACTGGAGTACCAGAACAGGGAGGGATAACAGAAAATACAGAGAGAATTGTTGAAGATTTGTTGGCAGAAAACTTCCCCGATATCGTGAAAGATGAGAAGATATCTATCCAAGATGCTCATAGAACTCCACATAAGGTATATCTTAAAAGAAAGTCACCAAGATATATTATAATCAAACTTGCCAAAACCAAAGATAAAGAGAGATTTTTAAGAGCAGCTAGGGATAAATGAAAAGTCACTTACAAAGGAGAGTCAATAAGAATAACCTCAGGCTACTCAGCAGGAACCATGCAGGCAAGAAGGCAATGGGATGACACATGTAAAGCAATGAAGGAAAAAAAATGCCAGCCAAAAATCATATATACAGCAAAACTGTATCTCAAATATGAAAGTGAAACTAGGACACTGGACAGGGCAATCAGATGTCAACCCAGATAGGGAAATCACAAAAATAAATCAAAACAGGGAAACAGTGATGTCATTATGTAAAAGAAGACAACATTAAAACAATAGAGCGGGACTAAGAAATGTAGTCACAGATCTTTCATACGGAGAGGAAGACAACATAAAGAAATAATAGGTTTAAACTTGGGAAAATATTAAAGTAGCTACAAAGGACACTAACAATCCTACTCATCAAAATAAAATACAAGAAAAAGACAGAGACTCAGCAGAAACAAAACCAACTACAACGAATAAGAGGAAAAAACATATAAACTACTTAGCACAAAAAATTAAGTGGGAAAAAGAAACTGTCAACAAAACACAAAAAAGACAACAAAATGACAGCACTAAACTCATACCTATTCATAATTACACTGAATGTAAATGGACTAAACGCAGCAATAAAGAGACAGAGAGTGGCAGAATGCATAAAAAAACACAATCCGCCTATATGCTGCCTACAAGAGACACATCTTAGATTAGAGAAACAAATAGACTAAAACTCAAAGGATGGAAAAAATATACATATATCAAGCAAACAACAATCAAAAAAGAGCAGGACCGGCAATATTAATTTCGGACAAAATAGACTTTAAAGTTAAATCCACCACAAAGGATAAGGAAGGACACTATATAATGATTAAAGGGACAATATACCAGGAGGATATAACCATATTAAATATTTATGTACCCAATGACAGAGCTGCAAGATACATAAAACAAACTCTAACAGCATTCAAAAGAGAGATAGCACCAGAATTGTAGCAGGAGATTTCAACACACCACTTTCAGTGAAGGACAGAATATCCAGAAAGAAACTCAATAAAGACATGGAAGATCTAAATGCCATAATCAACCAACTTGACCTCATAGACATATACAGAAGACTCCAGCCAACAGCAGCCAAGTATACTTTCTTTTCCAACGCGCATGGAACATTCTCTAGAATAGACCACATATTAGGTCATAAAGCAAGCCTTAGCAGAATCCAAAACATCAAAATATTACAAAGCATCTTCTCTGACCATAAGGGCATAAAAGTAGAAATCAATAACAGAAAAAGCAGGGAAAAGAAATCAAACACTTGGAAACTGAACAATGCCCTGCTCAAAAACAACTGGGTTATAGAAGACATGAAGATTGGAATAAAGAAATTCATAGAATTCAATGAGAATGAAAACACTTCCCATTAAAACCTTTGGGACACAGCTAAAGCAGTGCTCAGGGGTCAATTTATATCAATAAATGTACATATACAAAAAGAAAAAAGGGCCAAAATCAAAGAATTATCCTTACAACTTTAACAAATAGAAAGACAGCAACAAAAGAAACTCTCAGGTACCAGAAGAAAACAAATAATAAAAATTAGAGGAGAATTAAATGAAATAGAGAACAGAAAAACAACTGAAAGAGCTAACAAGACCAAAAGCTGGCTCTTTGAAAAAAAATCAACAAATTGATAAACCATTGGCCAAAATGATAAACAACAGGCGAATAAGAAATGAAATAGGTGGTATCAAAATATATATATAAAAAAAAAAAATACCCAACTGAAATTAAAAGAATCATATCAGATTACTATGAAAAATTGTACTCTATCAAATTGGAAAACCTAGAAGAAATGGATGAATTACTAGAAACACACTATCTACCTAAACTAACAGAAACAGAGGTAGAACAACTAAATAGACCCATAACAAAAGAAGAGATTGAAAAGGTAATCAAAAAACTCCCAACAACAACAAAAAAAAGCCCTGGCCCAGATGGCTTCACTGCAGAGTTCTACTGAACTTTCAGAGAAGAGGTAACACCACTACTAAAGGTATTTCAGAGCATAGAAAAGGATGGAATACTCCTAAACTCATTCTACGAAGCCAGCATATCCCTGATACCAAAACCAAGTAAAGACACCACAAAAAAAGAACATTATAGGCCTATATCCCTCATGAACTTAGACGCAAAAATCCTCAAAAAATTCTAGCCAAAAGAATTCAACAACATATCAAAAAAATAATTCACCATGACCAAGTGGGATTCATACCAGCTATGCTGGGATGGTTCAACATTAGAAAAACAACCAATGTAATATATCATATAAATAAAACAAAAGACAAGAACCACAAGATCTTATCAACTGAGGCAGAAAACACATCTGACAAAGTTCAATACCCATTCATGATAAAAACTCTCAGCAAAATAGGAATAGAAGGAAAATTCCTCAACATAATAAAGGGCATTTATACAAAGCCAAGAGCCAACATCATCCTAAATGGAGGGACTCAAAGCATTCCTCTTGAGACTGGGAACCAGACAAGGATGCCCTTTACCACCACTCATTCAACACTGTGCTGGAGGTCCTAGCCAGAGCTATTAGACTAGATGAAGAAATAAAGGGCATCTAGATTGGTAAAGAAGAAGTAAAAGTATCTCTATTTGAAGATGACATGATCTTATACACAGAAAACCCTAAGGAATCCTCAAGAAAACTACTGAAACTAATAGAAGAGTTCAGCAGAGTATTGGGATACAACATAAACATACAAAAATCAGCTGGATTCCTCTACACCAAGAAAAAGAACATTGAAGAGGCTATCAACAAATCAATACCATTTACAGTAGCCCCCAAGAAGATAAAATACTTAGGAATAAATCTTACCCACAGATGTACAAGGCCTATACAAAGAAAACTACAAGACACTACTGCAAGAAACCACAAGAGACCTACGTAAGTGGAAAAAAATACCTTGCTTATGGATAGGAAGACTTAACATTGTTAAAATGTCTGTTCTATCAAAAGCTATCTATAGATACAATGCATTTCTGATTCAAATTCCAAAGGCATTTTTAATGAGTTGGAGAAACAAATCATAAACTTCATATGGAAGGGAAAGAGGCCCTGGATAAGTAAAGCATTACTGAAAAAGAAGAACAAAGTGGGAGACCTCACTCCACCTGATTTTAGAACCTATTATACACCACAGATATCAAAACAGCCTGGTACTGGTACAATAACAGATACATGGACCAATGGAACAGAATTGAGAATCCAGACATAAATCCACCCACATATGAGCAGCTGATATTTGACAAACGCCCACAGTCAGTTAAATGAGGAAAAGACAGTCTCTTTAACAAATGGTGCTAGCATAAATGGATATCCATCTACAAAACAATGAAACAAGACCCATACCTCACACTACTCACAAAAAGAAACTCAAAATGGATCAAAGGTCTAAACATAAAATCGAAAATGATAAAGATGATGGAAGAAAAAACAGAGATAACGCTAGGAGCCCTAATACATGGCATAAACAGTATACAGAACACATTACTAACAATGCAGAAGAAAAACTAGATAACTGGAGCTTCTAAAAATCAAACACCTACGCTCATCCAAAGACTTCATCAAAAGAGTAAAAAGATTACCTACAGACTAGGAAAAAGTTTTTAGCTGTGACATCTCTGATCAGCATCTGATCTCTAAAATCAACATGATACTGCGAAAACTCAACTACAAAAAGACAAATAACCCAATTAAAAAATGGGCAAAGGAGATGAACTGATGTTTCACTAAAGAAGACACTCAGGTAGCTAACAGATACTTCAGGAAATGCTCACAATCATTAGCCATTAGAGAAACACAAATCAAAACTACAGTGAGATTCCATCTCGCTCCAACAAGGCTGGAACACTTCTACACTGCTGGTGGGAATGTCAAATGGTAGAACCACTTTGGAATCGATTTGGCACTTCCTTAAAAAACTAGAAGTAGATCTACCATACGATCCAGCAACCCCACTCCTTGGAATATATCCTAGAGAAATAAGAGCCTTTACATGAACAGATACATGCACACCCATGCTCATTGCAGCACTGTTTACAATAGCAAAAGGATGGAAGCAACCAACGTGCCCAACAACGGATGAATGGATAAATAAATTACGGTATGTTCACACAATGGAATACTACGCATCGATAAAGAACAGTGATGAATCTGTGAAACATTTAATAACGTGGACGAATCTGGAAGGCATTATGCTGAGTGAATTTAGTTAGTTGCAAAATGACAAATATTATATGAGACCATTATTATAAGAACTCGAAAAATAGCTGAAACAGAAAAGAAAATATTCTTTGATGGTTTTCGAGAGTGGGGAGTGAGAGAGGGAGAGGGTTTTTCACTAGTTAGATAGAAGATAAGAACTATTGTAGGTGAAGGGAAAGACAACACACAATACAGGAGAAGTCAGCACAACTGGACTAAACCAAAAGCAAAGTAGTTTCCTGAATACACTGAATGTTTCAAAGGCCAGCATAGCAGAGGCAGGAATTTGGGGACCATGGTTTCAGGGGACATCTAAGTCAACTGGCATAATAAAATCTATTAAGAAAACATTCTGCACCCCACCTCGGAGAGTGGTGTCTGGGGTCTTAAATGCTAACAAGCAGCCATCTAAGATGCATCGATTGGTCTCAATCCACCTGGAGCAAAGGGGAATGAAGAACACCAGAGATACAAGGTAATTATGAGCCCAAGAGACAGAAAGGGCCACATAAACCAGAGACTACATCAGCCTGAAACTAGAAGAACTAGATGGTACCCAGCTACAACCGATGACTACCCTGACAGGGAACACAACAGAGAACCCCTGAGGGAGCAGGAGAGCAGTGGGATAATACAGACCTCAAATTCTGGTAAAAAGACTAGACTGAATGGTCTGACTGAGACTAGATGGACCTTGGAGGTCATGGTCCCCAGACGTTCTGTTAGTCCAAGACAGGAACCATTCCCAAAGCCATCTCTTCAGACAGGGATTGGACTGGACTATGGGATAGAAAATGATACTGGTAAAGAGTGAGCTTCTTGGATCAAGCAGACACATGAGACTATGTGGTCAGCTCCTGTCTGGAGAGGAGATAAGGGGGTAAAGGGAGTCAGAACCTGGCCAAAAGGACACGAAAATAGAGAATGGAGGGAAGGAGTGTGCTGTCTCGTTAGAGGGAGAATAACTAGGAGTACATAGCAAGGTGTATATAAATTTTGTATGAGAGACTGACTTGATTTGTAAACTTTCCCTTAAAGCACAATAAAAAATTTTTTAAAAAGCGGTCAGGAAAAAAAAAAACAAAACTCTAGAGCACAATTCTGCTTTGACACAGGTTGGGTCTCCATGAGTCAGAATCGACTGAATGGCAACTGCTTTGGGGTAGTTCATGGGGTGGACACAGGACTCAGAGCCCACCATCCTTCCTTCAAAAGTACCTTTTCCATTAGATTTCCCACAATAAACCCAAAAAGAAAGTTCTCACACCTGGTTCTTTAGGGCAGGTGTTAGAGTGTCACTTTTACATGGCTTCATGTATCCAGTTTTCATATGGCATCCAGTGTCCCTTTTGACCAAACTAAGGGTTCTAAAATTTTACGTCATCTAAATCTCCTCAGTACCTCACCGAATTAGTCATGTCAGAAATAAATAATAAAGCACAGTATCTATTTAAAATCTAAAAAAAAAAAAAAGATGTGCAAAGTAAGTAGACGGAAGAAGAAAGAAATGGGTAATTGTGGTTTGTTTTACCCATGACTAAGTAATGATGCAAACATCGGGTGGTGCAAACAGTTAATGCAGAGCTGCTAACCGAAAGGCTGAAGGTTTGAATCCACCCAGAGGTGCCTTAGAAGGAAGGTCTGCCTGCCCATCCACTTCTGAAAAATTAGCCACTGAAAACCCTTTGGAGAATTTAGGTTGTTTCCACCTTTTGGCTATCATAAATAGTGCTGCAATGTCTGTGACATGTGGACCTTACTTGGAGTCTGACTGAAAGAAACCAACAGTAAGAAAAGGGGAGGGAGATGTGGGAAATGTGAATACTGACGGGTTATTTGATAATACTGGAGAATTACTGTTAATTGGTGAGGGTGGCAAATGGTCATATTGTAGTTTTGTTTTTTTAAATATCTTTATCTTTTAGAGATTCACACTGAAAAATTTACCCACGGAAAATATGGTATGTCAGATTTTCAAAATAACTGCAGGTAGAGGAGTAGGTGGGCATATTAATGAAATAAAAGTTGTCATGAGTTGCTGTTGCTGGATGATGGGCAGATAACAGTTTTGTACCCTAATCCTGTTTTTGTGAATGTTTGAAATTTCCCATAACTATTAAAAAAAAAAAAAAACCTATGGACCACGGTTCTGCTCTGACATACATCGGGTCACCATGAGTTGGAATCAACCTGACTGCAACTGATTTAATATTGACTGATTTCCATGTGCAAACTCTCAAGTGCTTATCTCATTTAGTCCTCACAAGCCATCAAGTAGGAATCCATTTCATAGATGAGGGAACTGCATCTTGGATAACTTAAATAACTTGTCTACTACATCGTAATCAGGATGTGATGAGCCCGGGCATCCTGAATCCAAAGGCAAGGCTTCTAACCACTACACTGTGGTCTGGTCTTTTCTTGACGGATATAGAAAGTCTCTATTTACCGATTTGGGCTTAGGACTGACCAGATATGGACATTATGGGTGACAGGTCAGAAATGGCCCAGGATTACAGTCCCACATCTAAGGACAGCGGTACTGGGTCTGTGATGAGAGTGAAAGGTAAAGATCTTACGAAGCCCTGCTGTATACACAGATGTAAAAGCTCTGGCTTCTCCACTGCATATATTTTTGTAGGGTGCCATCTAGTCAGTTCCTTCTGACTCATAGTAACCCTACGTACAACAGAATGAAACCCTCCCCAGTCCTGCGCCATCCCCACAACAGCAGGTATGTTTGAATCCATTGTTGCAGCTGCTGAGTCAATTCATCTCATTGAGGGTCTTCCTCTTTTTTGCTGACCCTGTACTTTACCAAGCATGATGTCCTTCTCTAGGGATTGGTCCCTCCTGATCAAATGTCCAAAGTACATGAGACGAAGTCTCACCATCCTCTTTTCTAAGGAGCATTCTGGTTGTACTTCCTCCAAGATGGATTTGTTCGTTCTTCTACAGTCCAGAGTATACTCAATATTCTTCACCAGCACCATAATACAAATGTGTCAATTCTTCAGTCTTCTTTATTCATTGTCCAGCTTTTGGATGCATATGTATACTTAAATACAAGTCCCATACATTTCCTTACAGTTGTTTTGAAAGCTGCCATTTTTAACCATTTAGCAGGTATGGACTATCCCAGTCCTTTCAAACTTTAAAGTGCTCACAGCTCACTGGGAGAATCCTGCTAAAACGAAGATTCTGACTCAGTAGGTCTGGGTGGAACCTGAGGTCTTGCATTTCTACGAAGCTCCCAGGTGATGATGACCTTGTAAGTCGGAGGATCACACTTCAAAAACTAGTTGCTCTCGAGTCACCTCCAACTCATGGTGGCCCTATGTGTATTAGAGTAAAACTGCTCCACAGCAGAGTTTTCAATGGTTGATTTTTTTGGAAGTAGCCAACAGGCCTTTCTTCTGAGGTGCCTCTAGGTGGGCTTGAATCTTCGCTCTTCCAGCCAAGCATGTTAACTGTTTGTACCACCCAGGGACTCCATACTTCAAATAGCAAAATACTATCCTTCCCTAAATCTACCATCTGAATTCTAACCCACCCTAAATCTCTACAATATATCACCCTTTGGTTAACTCATTCATTCAGTAAGTATTTCTAAAACATTAATTAATGATTTTTTTTTTTTTAAGTAATTTGCTGTTGTTTTTATGTACCATTGAGTCGATTCTGACTCATAGCGACCCTACAGCAGAGAGTAGAACTGCCCTATAAGGTTTCCGAGGAACTGGTGGATTTGAACTGCAGACCTTTTGATTAGCAGCCCAGCTCTTAACCAATGTGCCACCAGGGCTCCAAGCAATTTGCTAGATGCTAGGAATAAATGAATAAACAAAATGTCATCTTCAGGACTTGCAATCTATTTGGAAGACACAAGAAAATGAGATCTGTAGGGTGTAGAGACTTTTACTTGACATGTATCTCTTTTATGTACTACTTTATCATTTGCATTTTTTACAAAAAACGCACTACTTTTAAGTACAAAAAAAAAAAAAAAAAAAGCTTTTGGAAAGAAGGCCCGCCACCGTAAATGTTGCAATGAAGATCTGCGTGAGATGCAATGGGCAGGCAGGAAAGCTTCATGGAGAGGGATGGCTGTAAGCTCCGTCTTGAAGAAGAGCTAGTTCCAGACTCTCTGCTGAGGCATCTTTTTAACATTCCAAACCAGAGGTGAGCTATCGAATATAATATAGATTAATTACAACTGGGAAATGAAGGCAGAGAAGCCCCTCTGCATCTCCGGCAATATTAGCAATAAATCACCAGATCACAGGGCAAAATTTTGACTCTCTCAACATCACATTGCTGAATACAAATGGCTCCTGTCTCCTTCACGGGAATGCAAAGACAGCAAGATGTTTGGCTTTGTCTGACAGTCACTGTTGGATGAAAAATTGAGCTCGACATTTCTCGTGCCTAATTTCTTCCTGAGAAATTGTCACCACTGTCTTAACAGTTATTGCAGTCTTAAAGCAAAGTTACTCTCCACGTATATTGTCTGAAATATATTTGGATATAACTCACTTTCCTAAACAAACACATTGCAGGAGAGCTCGTGGTAAATGAATTCCTGCAAGTCTGATCACACCTCATTTTCTCACTTAGCTCATAGATTTATAAATTCATTCTGGCTTGGACTTGAGGGGATGGGAAGATGAGGGAGGAGAACTATGTTCTATCTTTCTCATCTGAACGAATAATAAATCGGCCATTTCAGAAGTCTACTTTCGAAGGGGAAATGTTAATTTTCCAATTATACACATACCTGGGAAAATTATTCATTGAAATCTAATTTAAAAACTGTGGTGGCAGTGAGAGTACAATGGTAGGATTTTTCCATTCCATGTGGAAGACCCAGGTTTGAATCTTGGCCGAATGCACCCTAAGCACAGGCACTATCTATCAATGAAGGGAGGCTTGTGTGTTGCTATGCTGCTGAACGGGTTTTTGGTGGAGTTTCCAGATTAAAACAGACTAGGAAGAAAGGCCTGGTGATCTACTTCCAAAATTCGGTTAATAAAAACCCTATGGGGATCACAATGGTGAAATACACGAGTCATCGATGGTGCAGGACCAGGCAGCTTTTCACTCCTTTGTGCCTGGGTCACCATGAGTCAGGGACTGACTCGATGGCAACTAACAACAACAACGATTAGAAAATTAGGCCATCAGTTGTTTTACTTAAACACATGTGAAAGTGAAATTTTTCGTCTGCTAAGTCTAGGTTTTAAATCAAACTCATCTCATTCCATTCAGAAATGCTAAATCCCGGCTGCTTCTGTTAAAGAAGAGATTGCTCCCTTGGGAGAGTGCCCATCTGGAGACATTCTTTCCTCCCTTGGAAACTGCCTCTCCTGATACCTGTTCCGCCCCTCAACCTTCCCCCACCTGCTCAAACATTCCTTCTCCTTCAGACCCAACTCAAATGTCACTTTTTCCATAAAACCTTAATGATTCCTTTCTCTCAAACCCCACAGCCCTTTATATTTCGTACAGTGATTCTCCCTTTCTGTCCCAGTTGTAGTGACATTTTAAGTCTTCTGGTGGGAAAAGTCCTTGAGCTCAGGAACATGTCTCACTGGCTATGAATCTCTCACATGCAGCAGAGTTGTGCACACAGTAGGTGCTTATTAATTAAATATTTATGAGTAAGTAAAGGGACAGAACAGAAAATAGCCGTGATCTCTGGCTGGGCCAGTAGTCCCCATGGAGGGCTTAACTTAGCATGAATACCAGCTTGCCCTGTTTTAACAGGTTAACTTCCAAAATTGATTCTTTCTATAAATTCCGATGTATCTGGAGTTACGATCACCTTCTAATCCACAGTCATCCACATTTCCCATTCTATTTCACCTGAAGCTTTTATCAGAAGCAATTGCTTCTGAGATGTTTCCAGAAACCTCTCATCTCACCCTTTCCCATGAAGGGGGAAGTCAGAGCCCAGAGGTTACTCAGCTGTTTGGGTGTGTATCCACACACAAAATCCAAGCCGTGGAGGAAACTCACCTAGAAACTATCTGCCCCTATTACCCGCATCTCCCGAGAAGATGCAGCCAGATTGAAGGACAAATTCAGAAGCAAATTCTCACTGAGCAAAGGCCCACGTTTCAGAGGCTTGTTTGGGGAAACTGCACACTTACCTTCTTTGTGCATTTTGAAATAAACATTTACAAAGCGTTGGAATGTGTGAAAAAGTCCTAAGTTGTATGTTTATGGAAAACACTTGGCAAGTATTTGCTATAAATGCTTCCTGTAAATGCCAGGACTGAGAACTAGCAGGAAAATGTCTGAGATGACAGGGAGCCAACTTCCAAGGAAAGGAACGTCCCCTTCCACATAACCCCACAGGCTGGCTCCACCCCTTAGCCTCCTGTCACCACAGATTCAGCTCTAGTAATCAGGGTTTGCATGGGGTGGGGGGACAATCTGAAAGGGGCCCTCACTGCTTGTCATCCCATGTTGGAGTACTGACAGAGACCTAGTTGTGTTTCCCAAGTGATAACTTCCCTAATAAAATTCCCTCCCCCTTACACATATCTGTTGACAGTCTGATTCCAAGTCCCCCCGTCTGGCTGGAAAAATGCCATTAACACGCACCCTGCTTTTCTTGCCTCATCATAAGCTAGCTTCTCAGTTAACTCTGATGCTCTCTCAGGTGAGAAGTGAAAAACAAGAGACTCGAAAATATTCTTTTAGCTATGAGCCCCACCTTAGAGCAAGGTTAACAAGGGCATTTCACTTCCTTACTCTCTAACTTGATAAAGATCTCGTAGATATGGATGGAAAGAGGAAGAGTGTGTTCCAGGGCACAACACTGAATGGTACTGGTATCCCAGGAAGCAACCTCGGCCAGTTAGAAATTGCCTTCTGGAATAAACCAAGTCCCTCTTATGCCACACGAGGTGCAAATTGGTACCATGGAGAGGATGGTTCCTCTCAGCCCTCAATCAGCCTACATATTAAATAGCACGAGTGCTTTTTTTTTAAATATTAGGCAGATGAATTATCTTATAGACATTATATACCTAAAGACTTAAATTTTTCCTTCATTTCAGAATCCTATCTTTAAAAAAAAAAGACACAAGTCCTAAAATCCTAATTTGCATAGGGCTGCCAAGGTGAAGACACAGAGCTGCCTGGCTGTCGGTGACAGGGGCCGAGCTCTGCCTTTTCACTTACATACTTGTCTCCAGGACCCCTCCCACCATCCACTGGTCCTCAAGTCTGCACTTCACCCAAGGCTCATAATAAATATCCTTACACAGAAATTTTCATGTTTCTTTACAAAATGAATTCCCTAAAGTACATTTTTAGAAATGGAAATGTTAGGTCAGATATCTCAGCATTTTTGTCATTTGACATATTCTGATAACCCATCATCCAAGAAGCTTGTATCAAGTCATACTCCCCAAAGCAATATGAAAGTGTTCCCTTTAAAATCATTTCACTGGTCTACCTGGACTCAGGAGGCAAAAAGAAAACCTACATGCCTTGCGCTTTCTCCTCTGATGGGGGCAGCAAATGGCCCTCAGATGGGGGCACAAAATTTTCCCACCTCACCCAATAAGCCCCGCTGCTCCAGCCCCACCCCCAGCCATGAACTGGCTGCAGCCCAGGATTCCCTCACGCAGAGGCAGCTGCACCCTTCCATGACTAGGAGATACTGAGGATGGGGGTTGAACTAGGCTCCCTGGGGAAGAATCCCTAAGTCAAATTCAACACTGATGGTGTCAGAGAGGCTTGCCGCTCACTTCCTATTCCCTCTCACCTACTGTCACCACATGCACTGAATCAAATGACCTTGAACCACATGGGGTCACTCTCCTCCTGCCCAGAATCACCTTGTGTTAGTTCTTTGGTCCTCCCATAGTGGGTTCCTTGAACTCTTGGTCAATCTCTGTGTCCTCCTCCAGCTCCTACCCCGAGTGAATTGGTAAGAGTTGAAAGAGCACTGCCTCCAACTTCACCACTTACCAGCACTACAAACTAGACAGGCCATTCACTCATTTATTTTTTATTTCTTAATATTTCATTATGTTTTATATGAAAGTTTGCACAGCAAATTAGATTCCCTTTTAAAAATTTTAAACATTTTGGAGCCCTGCTGGTGTAGTAGTTAAGAGCTTGGCTGCTAACCAAAAGGTCAGCAGTTTGAATCCACCAGTTGTTCCTTAGAATCCCTATGGGGCAGCCCTACTCTGCCCTATACAGGGTTGTTACGAGATGGAATTGACTCAACGGCAACGGCTTTGGCTTAACAATTTTTAAACAAATTTTTCCACGCCATTGGTTCCAATTTTAGCAATGTGTCAACATTCTATTATTTCCATTCTGTTTTTCTCTTTCCACTGATCTAGCTTCCCTTTCCCTCCTTGCCATCTCATCTTTTCTTTTGGGTAACTCTTGACTGTTTGGTCTCATATAGTTAATTGTTTAAGGGAGCACATTACTCATGAGTGGACCACTCACCCATTTAAAAGATCATGACACTGAGGTTAACCCGCCTTATTGTACGTATTTCATCATATTGCTGGGAAAAGCAAATGAGATGATACATGTGAAAGCAAAACCACTGGAGGGATCAGCTAAGTGGCGTGCTAGAGCTCTCTGACCAGCCACTTGTCTAACTTCCAAATTCTGCAAGCCATAACCATTGGTAGCTTGAAATCAGCCATGGCGGGAGTATTTATACCACAGACTTCGCAGACGCTATATACTGCAAATCAGGGCCTTTTTTTTTTTTTTTTTTTCCTAACTTATTTACTAGCATATCACTGAATTAAATGTAAAATACTAAAACGTCACCACCCAGGACTGCCTAGGTCCAAATTCCAGCTTTGCCATTTACTATCTATTGTAAGAAAAGGCAAGTTCACTAGGATGGCTATTATCAGAAAAATGGAAAATAATAAATGTTGGCAAGAATATGGAGAAACTGGAGCCCTTGTCTATTAAGAGTGGGAAGGTAAAATGGTGCTGGCACTGTGGAAAATAGTTCAGCGGTTCCTTAAACCATTACACACTGAATTATCATAGGATTCAGCAATCCCACTCCTAGGTACATACTCAAAAGACTTGAAAGCAGGGACTCAAACAAAGACTTATATACCAATGTCCATTATTCGCTACAGTCAAAAGGAGGAAACAGCCTGAGTGTCCCTCAACAGATGAATGGATAAACAAAATGGGGTGTATATACAATGAAATGTCATCCAGCCACAAAGAAAAATGAGGTTCTGACACACGCCATGTGGATGAACCTTGAAATCACACGCCAAATAAGTCAGTCACAAAAGGACAAATACTGTATGATCCCACTTATATGAAATATCTAAAATAGGTAAATGCCTAGAGACATAAGTTTATCAGAGGTTACCAGGGGCCGAGGGAAGACGGGAGTAGGGGGTTATTAAGGCATATGGGGTTACTGCTGGGGTGATGAAAGACTTTTGGAAATAACGGTGACGGTTGTACAACATGCTGAATGTAATTACTGCCACCGAATTGTACACTTCAAAAGGGTTCAAATGATAATTTTTTGTTACATATATTTTACCACAATAAAAATTTTTAAAAAGAACAAGTTACTTAATCTCTCTGAGCTTCAGGGTCCTCATCTGGAAAATGTATAATAATACTGTCTAACAGAGTTATTGTGAGAATTCAATAATATACATATAATGCTCAGAATGGTATCTGGTGCACTTTAATTTCTCAGTATATTTTCAATCCCCCTCCCTCCCCCACCATCATACACAGAGTAAAACCTCAAGCTGTCAGGCTGTTAGTAGTACTGACTGACCCCTTGGCTCAAATAATTAACTAATCATCGGTCTTCTTAGTCACTTGCTCATATAGAACCCACGTCTGTCTATGTAGCACACAGATATCTCATGGCTTTATGACTGAGGGTTTACAGCAGGCTTAATATCACGAGGCTCATCGGTTTTAACGCACTGTGGCCATTTTGTTGGCTCTGCCAGTTCACTGAAAGGAAGAGTCGTTCATTTCAAGTATGGCTTCTGCTTTGATCATCTGAGGTATATCACTTAGTAGCCATAAAGGGCAACAGAGGGGAAAAGGAGAGAAGCTACATTGGTCAAGGTTTGAACACATCAATTCTTTCATCATTCATTTAATGAATAATTTAAATGGTCTGCTGCTAGACAGTGAGAACACAGGGCCAAAATGGACACGAACCTTCACAATTTCATGTTTGAGAGAGATAATCGAATAATCAAACATATGATTGTGTAATTCCCAACTGTGTAAGTGTTATGAAGGAAGTAACATGGAAACAAAGCCAATGAAAGAGGAGCCTGACACAGTCTAAAGTCCTGAAGGATGAATGGGAATCAAGTGGCAAAGGGGGGAAGAAGAGCTGAGTCAGAGGGAGCAGCACATGCAAAGGTCCTGGAACACAGGGGAATGGACATCCAAGAACTGGAAGGCAGCCAGCTCGACTTTCCCAATCTTGGTAACTGCAAATCTGTAGACAGGTATGAATGAAATACACCAGGGTCTCAGATGCTAAAAGCCTCCAGGTAACAGGACCCTTGCTACAGAACAGCATTTCATAAACAAACCAGAGAGAAGTTGTTAGGGCTGTTATATCTGTGACTAAAATTATTTCAATTGCTTTGTAAAAATACCAGGAAACTTATTATCTGTTAGTTATGATTTATACTAAATCTTGGAATCTTGGGTTTTATCACTGCAGGGGAAAAGTTGATAAAGCTAAGGTCAATGTAAAAATAAAACACCTGACAATGTCAAACTCTCCTGCACTCCCAGGTGTACTGCAGTTCCTACGTAGAAGCTATTTTTACAGAGTACAATGGGACATTTGGGAACATTACCACCTAAATCTTATTATACCAATACAAAATGCCTCTGATTTGGTAGGCAGGTTTCTAACTGGCTGGGCTCTGGTCGCATTACTACAATTAACAAAAAAAAAGTCGGCAGTGATTCACTGAAGTATTGGCATATCTAAGGCAAGGCCGTTTTGGTGTGCCAACCAGTATAGCTGCTACTGTGGTTTCCATTCCAGGATGGAGACAGGCCAGATATGGATGCAGCCAGAGAAGTCAGAGCATGCTCCAGATGGACGCCTATTTCCCCAGCTTCCTCCTTCAAGGTGACTGGAAATCCAGCCAAAAATCTATTGTCGTCAAGTCAATTCCAACTCATAGTGATCCTATAGAACAGAGTAGAACTGACCCACCGGATTTCCAAGGAGCAGCTGGTGGATTCAAACTGCTGACCTTTTGGTTAGCAGCCAAGCTCTTAACTGCTGCACGACCAGGGCTCCACTCAGAAGGCAGAAAACCGCAGCTTCCCGATAGGGTCCTTCAAACTCACTCACTCACACACTCATTAACAAACATGTATAACATGTCTCTGGTGCGCTGCCTCTGCTCTGGGCAGTGACACAGCAGGATCCCCTGCCCTCCTGCAGCTCACACTCTAGTGCAGGGAAGCAAGTACTAAGTACAACGCTGGTGTTGTTATTAGTTGCCGTTGAGTCCGCTCTGACCATGGTGATCTCATGTACAATAGCACACAGTGTCGCCAGGTCCTGCCCCATCCATCGCTGGTAGGCTCCAGGCCACTGTTGTGGTCACTGTGGATTTTGAGTGCCTTCCCACCTAGTGGGCGCATCTTCCAGCACTATATTGGACAACATTCTGTTGTGATCCAAAGGGTTTTCAATGGCTGATTTTTTGGAAGTAGATCGCCAGACCTTTCTTCTGAGGTCCCTCTGGGCTGATCTGACCCTCCAACCTTTCAGTTAGCAGCTGAACACGTTCATTGTTTGCATCACCCAGGGCCTCTTAAACTGATACCAAGGTAGAATGAAGGTTTTGACCTGCTTCAGATTTCAGATACCAAACCCAGTACCAAAAGAACTCAGGTGGTGACCCCAAGTGGCTTGAACTTGGACAGTACCTATTACTGCAGTACAACATTAATTCATCTTGAACTATCCTACTATCTCTCACATCATGGTTCTTCTGAGATGAAACCAAGCCCAAGTTCAGCAGTGATCTCATCCTGAGGCAGGATGCATTCCATTCAAATTTTTGGCTTTGGAAGTCAGAAATCCTGCTGTCCAGCTCAATTAGTAAATCTAATCACATCTATTCATACTCTCAAGTAGTCCCAATTGTTTGCCAGTAACAGCTTGGTTATTCACAATCGACAAAATTGATGCCACTATTTTTAAAACATGAAAAACTGTACATAAAAACAAGGGCCAAGCTGTGGACCTTGGTTAAAAAAAGAATGAAAATAAGAGCAAAAGAATAAAGTATTTAAATGAATTATTGGACAAAGAATCATTTTAAAAGTCCCCAAAAGGCTGTGCCTTGGGGTCTTTGTTATTTTAAATTGAACCCGTTCTTCGGATCACCTAGAAGGAAAATGTCACTCAAATAAAAATTCTCCTTTACACAAAACTGTGTGTTTAACTGGCAACCTATAATTTCATTTAAAAAATTAGGTGCAATCGCTGTTGAAACAGTTTCAGGGGCAAGGGGAGGGGAGGATCTGTCAGCACTAGAGGAACAGGAAAAAAAAAAAATGATGTGCCACCAAGATTTATTCCAATCATTTGCTTCATAGTTAAGTTTAATTATACATTACACACTGTCCTGTAATTATGTTGCTTGGGAAACTGCCAATTTCCCCCTTGAAATGTTAAAAGTTCCTTAATTTATCTTAAAGCCTCAGCATCGCCTCTCTCAGCATCCTGCCTTAGTGCATATGGGATCTCTGGTGCTGGCACCAGTAATGCGGGCTAGGTGAACAGCAAGGGTGGATCCTGTGGTCCAGCCCATCAAGCACAGGCTCACTGTGTTTAAAGCCCCCAGGATACACAGGACTCCAGCTTACTTGTAATAAAGTCTGATGGCTTGTCCTTTTTTTTTTTTTTTCCAAATTCCCAGCAAAAGAATTTCAGAAACTTATCTATCCTTCTTCCTCAGTCTTCAGAAGCTGAAATTGAGGTCCTTCGCTCTCAGCAAAGGGAATCAACACTCAATACAAGATGAAGCACCAGCCTCCGAGAGTTTACAATCTGAGCAGTAAGATAACAGACACTGAGCCAATATATATGAAACTCCCAGAAGACAGTACTTTAACCAGTGACTATTTTATGGACTGGGAAAGGGGTAAGCAATTAAAATTGTGTGAGCACCTACCATGTGCTGCCAATGGGTTCAGAATTTCACAAATGAAACAACACTATCAGTGGTCACTGACTCAAATACCTTCAGTGACCAGGCAGATAACTAGAATGTGTGAAGCAGCCACATGCAATGTTCTAAGGTTGGTGGGGCTTGCAACTAATTGAAGAAGCAGTGCATGCCTTGTCTAGACACAATTCAGATTCTCTTTCCTTTGAAAAGTTTGTCTATTTTGTCTATTGAGCAAAAAAAAAAAAAATCTACAGGACTCATTTAAACTGTTGCTGTACCCCCTATATGAATCTACAAGCCCCTAAAAGACACAGGGTATGGACACTGGAAGCAGGCGACCTGGACTTAAATTCAGCTCTGGCACTGACTTAGCTGTATGACCTCAGGCAAGTCATCTAACCTCTCTGTGTGCCAGTTTTCTCATCTGTAAATGGGGATAAGAACAATGCCTACTTCATATGAGTGTTGTGAGAATTTAATGAAAGTGTTTATTTACCATAGCTCTTATATCACCGCGAGTTCCGAATAGAAGTGTTTGCTATTATAATTACGCTTTATGCTCCCGGATGCAAGAGATGCAAGTTGAAAAGTGTTTCCTCAAAACGGCTTTGGAACTTGAGCTGGGCTTTCAAAGGAGAGACACAATCTACAGACTAGAAGAAGGTATAAAGGTTACATTATCTTTCCATCTTTGAAGCACTGAAGGAAAGATTAGGAATTATGTGTGTTACATACTCAAAATATAATAAGGGCTTAAAAAATGGTAGCTTCGCTCATACTAGGCTCATCTTGTAGCATTTCTTTTCAGTACTTTCTCAAGTAACAGGTTTCCCAATCTCTGCAGTGAGTTATGTTCTAACCAATATTTTCCAAACTAGTTTTTAAGAAGTATTATGAATGCTACTATGTATGCATCAGGAGCCCCTGGCTGGTGCAACCTGTTAACACGCTCAGTTGCTAATTGAAAGGTTGGAGGTCCGAGTTCACCCATAAAAAAAAAAAAAGGTGCCTGAAAACAAAGTGCTAGCCATCTACTTCCGAAAACTCAGTCATTGAAAATCTTATGGAGCACAGTTCTACTCTGATGTACATGGAGTCATCATGAGTTGAAGTCAACTCCATGGCTACTGGTGTGAATGCACCATGAGGAGGAAGAACCCACTTAAAGGTTTGGAAACACCGTAAAGATGCTTTTAAATTTTCATCTTTTAAAAAATGGTTATACTGAAAGAATCATGAGAAAACAATTCTTATGTAGAAATATCCATCTTTTTCACAGTCTCATTTACTTGACATACTATAAATATTTCTGTTTTGATTTGGTGTAATAATAGAAACACATACATGCCCTGGCTCATATTGTAATTAATCTTATTTATAAAGGTGTTTCTGTTTTTCTCCTTCTCTGGAAATTCATTACCTCTATCACAGCCACCCAGAATATAAAGATACCTCAACTGGGTGAAATGTTTATCATAAATTATGAGGGATGTCAGGGCAGGAACTGGCGGGTGTGTAAAGAAAGAAGTCTCCAGGATTGACTTTTCATTTCATTCCTGGAAGCCTTAAGGTTTTATAAATTCTGTACTTATACTTGGGTAACAATCTCATTAAAAAATGTTTTATTTATGGTCTAGCACCATACCAAATAAAGCATCCAAAAGGATGAGGTTTGCTCTATTCCATATTGATCAAGAACCAGAAGATTTCTCCAAGTAGAACAAATGATTTGGAAAACGATAGCAAGAATGATTGCATAACTTGAAGAACATGTTCAATGTTACTCAATTGTACATGTAGAAACTACTGAGGTGGCTTATGTTTTGTTATGTATATTTTCCCAACAACAAAATTAAGGATTTTTTTTAAAGAAGTAGTATAATTGTTTAAAATTAGGTCACTGGGATATGAAGCAAGCCCTACATGGTTCTGATATAGTTATACAATATACTAATTAATAAAATGGAATATTTACCTGCTCACTATGATGTGAAAAACTGCATAGAAGCATCAACCAAAGGTTTTACTGACTTGACAGATGTACCCAGTATATCCAAAAACCAAACCCAGTGCTCTCAAGTCAATTCCGACTCATAGCGACCCTATAGGACAGAGAAGAACTGCCCCATAGAGTTTCCAAGGAGTGCCTGGCAGATTCGAACTGCTGACCCTTTGGTTAGGAGCCATAGCACTTAACCACTATGCCACCAGGGTTTCCACCCAGTATACGGCAAGTCTAAAAAATGTAGAAGGAAATAAGGAGCCCTCTCTCTCCCCAACCAAAAACGTCTATTCTCTTTACTTGCTTGTTTTTCTGTTTTACCTAAGAACTAGACCCTGTCCATCTTATTTGTCACCACTTCCACTGTGCCTGGCACTGGCTTGGCACGTAAATGTTTGGTAATATTTCCTGAATGAATGAATGAATCAATCAGTGTGAATGTTAAAAGGCATTTTCTCCCTTGAGTTAGATACTTCCTAGCATCTAAGAGGATGAACTGCTTTTGTTTTCTTGGTATATGTTTAATCAACAATTTTTTTTTCCTCTGAAAAAGATGCAAGAAATAGAAGAAACATCTTAGTTGCACGCACTTGTCTTATACTGGAAACCCTGGTAGCGTAGCGGTTAACTGGTACACCTGCCAACCAAAATGTCGGCAGTTCAAATCCACCAGGTTCTCCTTGAAAACTCTATGGGGCACTTCTATTCTGTCTTATAGGGTCGCTGAGTCAGAACGACAACGGGTTTTTTTGTTTTGTCTTATACTGCTGCACGTTAAATAGTTTACATGACTTTGTAAGAGTCTAGGGTTAATGCACAGTATGCTTCTGTGGTTGTAATAATAAGAGGGGACTGGAGGCCTGACAGGTAGGTTCCGAGCCTCCCCTGGACTTCTGAAACTTCTGTCTGCGTGACACTTCTCATGTCACCAGCTCTGAAACTAAGGACCACATCTGAAATCTGGAAAGCCTTGCTGTGATACCTTCATTGGGCTCATAAACCAAAAAAACCAAACCTGTTGCCACTGAGTCAATTCCAACTCATAGAGACCCTATAGGACAGAGTAGAACTTCGCCATAAGGTTTCTAAGGAGCAGCTGGTGGATTCAAACTGCTGACCTTTTGGTTAGCAACTGAACTCTTAACCACTGTACCACCAGGCTCATCAGGCTCATATATTCTTTTAAGTAACATAGTTTGAGTATCAAATATTTCATAATACTGTGATTATATAGAGAGTCAGCCTTGGTCTTCAGAGAATTTACAATCTAATAAAGACAATGTGAATTGTACATAAAGTTAGGTAATAAAATGAGAGCAAGGTGTGGCCACTCTTATTTTTAGGAAAGGCTTCCTGACCAGACTAGATTTAGGAAGATCATAACTGAATATAACCACTTGTCTGATATCCTTGGACTTCCCAGTTTCTGTAATCAGTCTCCTTTCCATTCTATCTCCTTTCCCTCCATGTCAAGAAAGACAGCAGCACTGTTGTGCCAACCAACTCTAAGCCCAGAGACAAGAGGCTGGAGAACTGGAAAGAGTCTGAGATTTGGGGCCCAATGACCTAAGCACAAATTCCATTGTCTCACTACTGGCCATTGACCTGGTGGAACTTTATGATCCTCTCTCAGTCCCAGTTCTTGAATCTAGAAAATAGTGGTTGTTGTTGTTCTTGGGTGCCTTCGAGTCAATTTCTGATTGATAGTGACCCAGTACAATTGAGCAAAACTGCCCCATAGGGTTTCCTAGGCTGTAATTTTTATGAAAGCGGATCATCAGGTCTTTCTCCCATGGAGCGGTGGGTTGTGTTCAAATTGCCAGCCTTTTGGTTAGCGGCCAAGTGCTTTTGCCCTTGTGCCACCAGGGCTCCTTAGAAAATGGTGGTAATAATGCCTATCTCATAGGGTTGAAGACTAATCAGCACGTTGCCTAAGCCACACTAGGTATTCATTTTCTCTCATCGAACAGAAGAAATGGAATATTACCATGAATAATTACTTTATCCTGAAACCACCCTTCTTTTTAGTTTTAGCATTTATCTTAAGTTTTTAAATAACCCACTTCCAACTCAGGCTTTGCTATCATGTATCATTGGAGCCTTAAGTTTCAATGGCACTTACTTTCTGCTTTGTGGCCAAATCTTGGTACTCACAATGGCCAGAACACGTCTTGAGCTAAAATGAAAACCAAGTCATTTGGGTATTTCAGTAGTTTCTAGCGAATAATTAAACACACCAAGAGTTTATGTTCCATGTCCAAAGGTTTTATTTCCAATGGTATCCTTAAGCCTCTTTCTTCCAAGGCATTGAGAGGTGCCATTCTGGGGCTGGGGAGAGGGAAGGCAAAACAAAAACCCACAACACACTCAGCTCTGTGCTATTATACTGCCTCTGAAATAATGGCAGCAGGACCCTGGCAGTGAGCCCAGTGCCCGCCCTCCACCTGTCTCCTCAGAGTGAGAACCTAGTGTAGCTCCCTTGGTGGAGAAAGCTGGAGAGCACAGCAGCTCTGGAAAAAGTCAAAGCAATTATGCCCAGAGTAAATAAACTCAGAAGTCTGAAATCATGCTATGCCTCTAGATTTTACTACACACACAGCGGGATGCTCAGCTTTGTAATTACTCCTCGTGTTCTGGGCCCATCCAAGTGTTGGGTAATTCAATTACATCCACTGCTTTCATTAATACACTACAATAGTTTATTGAACTATTACATGAGAAACCAGGCCACCTGTCAATAAATCCATGCTGTAAAAATATAACTGTTTAGGAGTGCCTGGTGGCACTGATGGTTAAGCACTGGACTACTAATCAAGAGGTTGGTGGTTCAAACCTACCCAGAGGTGCCCAGGAGGTAAGGCCTTGGCAATCTGCTTCGGAAAGGTCATATCCTTGAAAACCCTATGGAACAGTTCTACTCTGCATATATGGGATTACCATGAGTTGGAATTGATAGCAACTAATAACAACTTTTAATAACAACATAATTGTTCAAAGGAATGAAAACCATGATTCACTGATGATTAAAAAAAGAATCAATCATTGGCAAAAGGCCACCTGAAAAAAGCAAAAGGAACTATTTACTCAATTAACAAGAAATTATTAAAATCTACTATGTGCCAGGGACTAGGAATATAAATGAATCATGGTGTCTGCTTTTAAGGAGTTTGCAATCAATTAGGGGAGACAGAAGGTAAATAAAGTTAAGCTATGGAATTAAGTTTTAAGTGGGTAGATTGTTATACTGTGGTTGCTTGCATGTTGCTGTGATGTTGGAAACTATGCCATCAGTATTTCAAATACCAGCACAGTCACCCATGGTGGACAGGTTTCAGCAAAGCTTCCACACAAAGGCAGACTAGGAAGAAAGGCCTGGTGATCTATCTCCGAAAATTAGTCAATGAAAACTCTATGTATCACAACATAAACTTGTTCAATATAGACACATTGCCAGGAAAGACCAATTGGTAGAAAAAGACACTGTGTTTGGTTAAATAGAGGGTCAAGAAAAATGAGGATAATCCTTAATAAGATGGACTAACACAATGGCCACATCAATGGATTCAAACATACCCATGACCATGAAGATGGTACAGGACCAAGCAATCTTTTATTCTACTACAGATAAGGTCACCATGAGTCGGAACCAACAACTAACAATAACAACACAGGGTACAAAAGGGGCTGAGGGAATGGTGCAGATAAGGAATCAGGAAACCGTCTTCGGAGAGAAGATGATCTTTGCCATGAATGCTATTCAGTAGGCTGAGGGTGTGGGAAGAACATTCAAGCAAAGGGAATAGTGTAACCAAAGGTCCAGTTGTGGGCATCTGCCTGGCTAGCTTGTGGCCTGACATAGTTAGGTATGGATGAAAGACACAGTGGCAGAGGGAGGATGGAGAAGGGAGACAGGAGCATGAGAGCAAGGGATAAAGTCAAAGAAGTAGACACTTGCGGGCCAGGAATGGTCCCTGAAAGGTGCTGAAGTCTGTTTTAGAAAGATTACCCTCACAGTTGGTATAGAGGGTGGGTTCAAAGGTGCCAGAGTTTAGCAGGAAGTCCATTAACATAATTGCAACAATCCAGATGAACAGGCTGGAAGAACACATATGGGAAATTTTAAGGAGGTGGAACATAGAGTTTGAACATAGAGGTAGAATATGGGTTTGAACTCTGCTGTCCATAACTCTTGGCCTACTAGATATCTCAACCTGGGCAGATGGCCCACAGGCATGTAAGGTTCTGGATGTGTCTAAATGACTACCCCCTCAAAGACCTGATTAACCTGTTTCATCAATAATGCCACCATCCACCCAGTTGCTCAAGTCAGAAATCTCCCTCTTCCTTAGACAGAGTCCAGTTTATTTTAGCTCCAAAACAACTCTCGATTCAAACTACAGCCACACTACCCTAGTTCAAGGTACCATCATTTCCCTTGTGGATTACTGCTATAATTGGCAAGGGATCAGCTTCTGGGAAGTGATGGGATAGAAGTTGGTACAGGGAGTTGAAATATGAGTGGCAAGTAGGTTAGAACACAGGGCAAGGAGACAACCTGGTAGAATACGGTTACAAAGTAACTGAGGGAACATGATAGCTTAAAGTAAGGGGCAAAGGGTTTCGGGGGCGAAGAGGCAATATTTTGTATGTGTGTTGCAATACCTTTTAAAAATCTCAACCATAAATCTAACAAATTAAGTGAATGGTGAGGCTATATTCAGAAATAGAAGAAGCATTTATCAAATGAAAGATATAAACAGTGAGGAGATTTACCTAGTCAAAAAAAGCTAATTTTGTCAAAATATGAATTTTTAAAAAATGGACCCAGCTCTATGTTTCAGAAGAGACCATTCAGCTCAGATCAGAGGTTCATTAGCTATCTGGGAAGACTTCACCCCGCCTTTGGTAGGCAGGTATTTTCATAGTTACCTCAAAACTTCCTTGCAGAAAGCCTCAGACTTCACGTGTGATCCACTAACCCCATCCATTCATGAAAATCGCTTTAGCTATCCATCCATTAATGCCCCCAAACCAGATGCGACGCAGAAAACAGGAAGAAACACATTTGAGGAACTAATAAAGATATCTGAACAACAGGAATGTTTAAGCAACAAAAGAAAGCGCATACGGACAGTAAAGGCCGCTCTTTTCTTACAAATAGGTTTTCCTTTTAAGTCCTCATCAGATATAAAGTTCTGTCAGTTGCCATGGCATTAATTTCACTTATAACGGTTTAGAGAACACGTTGAGGAAAATGAGCTTAAAACATTAAATTACTTTTCATGAGACATATGCTTCTTATGCAATTAACAATAAATTCAGCATCAATAAGCTCTAATTTTAAAAACATTCATCCACAAACATTAATCAGTTAGTGCTAAATTCAATTTCTACTTGGCTTTTTTTTTTTTTTTCTACTTTTCACGCTCAACTCTCTAAAGCTATACTACAACGTACCTGTACCTCAAAACTACTAATTTACTTATTATGAAAGCTGATTACATTCCTAGAAAAAGCGCTGTGTAAGAAAAGTATGCACGTGTAAGCAAATCAAGCTTTTACGGAGAAATAAGTTTCTTATAGAAGACTGCATTTCTGACCAAGGACCTGATCCCAAATTTTTCACAGAAATGACCAAATAATTCTTTATATAACCAAATTACAAATAATATTTCAGAATAAGCTGAAGCTTCCTAAATCGCATACAAAGAAAAACACATAAATTTAAAATGTAGTGCCTACGGAGGACTCAGAGAGACCTGGCACATTTTTCAAGGGGGCCACTCCAGAGTGGGGCAATTCTTCACTGAGAACAACTGGTCCCGTGTATTATAGGTTTGACCAGTAGCACCTCACTAGGCATGGTGGCAGCCAAAAAAAGCACCCACACATTTCAAAATGCCTTCCCCACCCTTTCCCAGGGAGATACTGCCCAGCTGAGAACCATCAAGCCTCCTTTGTTTTGCAGATGAAAAAGGAAAAAAAAAAAAAAACTAGCCCAGACAAAAGGAATTGCCACTGCCCACATGCATTTATAACACTAAATAATGGAAGCAGCAGGGTTCAAACACAGGTCTCCTGGAAGCCAGGGCCACCAAGTGGGATCCGGGAGAAAATATTAGAATAGCAGACAATGCTCTTATCTTAATTTCCTCCTCATTCTTCCTGCTTTAGGTAATTCACTCATCAAGCATTTTCTAAGCTTAAATCTAGTCACCATTTTAACCACTCGCCTATCCATTCCTCTTACATTCCCTTGCCCCATTTATTCATGCCCTTCCCCATCCCAATCTTGGATCTACCTCATACACCGGCTTTCTCACACCTGTACAGCCCAATCAGCAGATGGCACCCTGCTCCACCCCAAATTAAGCTAACTTAGTCCAAGTTTTCACTCAGCTGCCCTGGTGGCAAAATGGCTAAGTGCTCAAATGTTAACCCAAATGTTGGTAATTCAAACCCCCCACCCAGCAGCTCTGTGGGAGAAAAGACTTGGTGATCTATAAAGATGACAGCCTAGAAAACACTATGGGACACTTCTACTCTGTCACATGGGCTCACTATGAGTCAAAATTGACTCAGCGGGAGCTTACAACAGCTATGAAACGAGAAATGGTATTTCCTCTTTTCTTCCGATCTCTACACTTCTATCTATCTTATTGAATTCCAGCACCAGGTGAAACAGAAACAGTGCCGGAAGCATCCTAACCCTCTTTCTAAAATTGAGAATAAGTCTAAAGAGTCTCCACTAAGGTTGAGGGCAAACAGGTGTTTGGTGGGTAGACGTTCATTTGTATTCTTCGTCTTTCAAGTTAAAGAATTTTTATTATAATTCAATATTGAACTACATAAAAGTTTGTCTAGTATCTATCACATTTTTTTAAATGTCATTCACATAGAAAAAAAAATTTAAAGTTAAAATCCTTATTGCAGTCCTCTTGATCTATTTCCTTTTATTTTTTGTTTTTATTTTACTAAATGATAAAAGCCAAAAATCTGAGGCCGCTTTTTCTTTAAATATATTTTTCTTATATTTATGTTTACTCACATGGTAGTCCCCCCAAATTTAGATGTCTGAGAATAAATTACAGTAGAAAAGTTATACTATCTGCCAGGGGCCTGGGTGCTTACCCGGATGTAAGCATCCTGATGGTGCTTCGCAAAGTAGAGCATATTGTCCAGGGCTAACATTCCAGGAGGAGTCTGGGTAAAGTCCATCGCAGGGTTGACGTGATTCTGTGATTGAAACAAAATGTTCAATAACGTTAATTCTTCAGCAGATTTCACCAATCACAACTGGTCTGGTTTTCTTCCTTAAGACTAAAGTACCACGAGGTGAGCTCCAAACAATCAAATAAGGATGACATTTTGTATCTCTGTGTAAATCTATGGGGTAGAGAAGGGGAGAACTTCTTTCTACAGCTCTATAGGTTCAGCAAAAGCTTTCTCACCTTGGTGAGAAAGTCAGCTGAAGATGGAAGAAATGAGATCTGTCTTAATCATGTAACACTGTGGGAAAAAGAAAACATCACAAGCATTGTATTTCTGGTGGTTGAAGCATTGTATTTCTGGTGGTTGTGCTGCGGTGGAACCAGCAGCTTTTGGGGAGAAAGACCTGGCATAAAGCTCACCTCTGCCATTTAAGGTAGAGGATGACTCCGAGGAAGCCATTTACCTCTCTGCACCTTAACCTTCTCATCCTCATTTGTGAGGGTTAACTAAGGCCACACCTGTTGATGGGCTTGGTGAACCACGAAGGGATGCACAGATGAGAGCCTTATAAGCACAGATACTTGATAAAATTCAGATGCCCAGAGGGTCCTGACAACTGTCTCCTCTCAAGGAGTGTGTTTTGGTCTTACAGTCACCGCACAGAGTGCCGAGAACCATGAAGACATAGCAATAGTTACAAGGGAAGTAGATTCTCATTATTCTCAGTAGTTGTGTTATATAAAGTTGCTGCAACTCTGAATTAGTGCAAGTACAGGGTTAGGTTCCTGTGAGCCTCTGGTCACAACACTTTCGTCAGCCAATTGATACATAAACTTGTCTTACATGTGTTTCTGTTTAAAGATACCTTATCATTCATTAACATGGACCTCACGGCCAACAGCTCTATAATTCATGCCTGAATGAAGCTTATCTAACACACACATTTCCTCTATAAAGCACATCATAACCTTTGTACTTGGAGGGCATTTAAACAGCAAAACCACCAACAAAAAGTACACAATGCAGAAAACATGGTATAGACTACAAAAAGGGTGCTTGTTTACTGTATGAGAGCCGAAACAAGAAGGCAGGCAGAGTGTTGCACTGCTCAGCCTCAGCTGGGAACGTGGACATTAGGCAACCCAAATTTTTCACTGCTCTGTGCATGTGCCTGAATGATTGTGCAAGTGCCGTGAATATTGATGTTGGGGTTACAAATACAGACTCTGTGAATAACGAGGAGTGACTGTATACCCAGCAGGGGCATATGCCTGGCTGACCAAGGCCACTCAGTAAATACCACGTGACTCTTGTTGCACTGCAACAAGCAGCTCTCCCTTACCAATCATTAAGAAAAGCACCAAGGATCGTCTGGAATACTCAGATCTAAACTATTTATGATGTAAGTGAAAGCATGTTCAATTCCATGTTAAAAAGATGAAAAAGAAATGTTAAACAGATGTTAAAAAAAGGTGTTTTTTTTTTTTTTTAAACGTCATGATCCAGGTAATTTGTATGAAACCAAATATTTTTCTGTTCCTGAATACTTTTTAATAAACATCTGGAATCTCTGTTTTCCCAGGGAAATCTTGCTTAAGTGAAATTCTTTCTAATTGAAGTACAGGAAGTCCTTCTTTTTCTTGTGTTCAAAGGTCAAACAGCCCACAGCTTTCTCCATTATTCAAGAACACATCTAAGCTGTCTTTCCCAGGCTGATCTGATATTTCTTATACCAGCTAATAAACAACATCTAAAATTACGGGAGCGTGGTGCTGCCTGCTGGCCAAGTTCTGTATCAAGAGCATCCCCGCCTACATCAATATAACAAGTTGTGTTGATGTCGTGATTTGAATTTTATTTTAGCATTTTATCCTGATGCATTTATTAAAATTGTACAAAGTTATTTTTTTTTAATACCAAAAAACTACCACTAGTGATAAAAGGACTTGAAGCACTAACTGCTGAAGATCAAAGACTACAGCTTTCACTATGGATTACACCTCAAGATAAAGAAAACAAAAATCATCAGGAAGTCCTTCTTGTTCAATGAGCAACAACATGATAAATGGAGAAAAGACTGAAGTTATCAAGGATTTCATTTTACTCAGATCTACAATCAACATCCATGGAAGCAGTGGTCAAGAAATCAAAAGACATATTGCATTGGCCAAAAGTGCTACAAAAGACCTCCTTAAAGTGCTAAAAAAAAAAAAGATGCCACCTTAAGGACTAAGGTGCACTTGACCCAAGCCATGGTATTATCAATTGCCTCATATGCATGTGAAAAGCTGGACAATGAATAAGTAAGACTGAAGAAGAATTGATGCCTTTGAATTATGGTGTTGGTGAAGAATACTGAGTGTACCATGGACTTCCAGAAGAATGAACAAATCTGTCTTGGAAGAAGTACAGCCAGAATGCCCCTTAGAACCAAAAATGGGGGACTACATCTCATATATTTTGGACATGTTATCGGGGGGACCTGTCCCTGGAGAAGGACATCATGCTTGGTAAAGCAGAGGGTGAGCAAGAGGAAGACCCTCATTGAGATGGATTGACACAGTGGCAGCAACAATGGGCTCAATTATAACGATTGTGAAAATAGAGCAGGAGAGGACAGTGTTTCATTCTGTTTGTACATAGGGTCGCCATGAGTTGGAACCGACTTGATGGCACCTAACATCAACAACAATGATAAGAAACATAGATCTTACAAAATAAATATAATCATTAAAAAAACAAAAATGAAAATCATGTCGCATGTCAAAGGTAGTGAGCTTCAAACTTAATTTGATGTTCATTGGGGTAAGCAAGTCAGACATATATTCAATAAGTGGGGGGAATAAATAAAAATGCTGGAAATAAATTATCAGAGATATAGATAATTTATCAAATTATCTAAAAAGTAATTTGTAATTAAAGATTTTATAATATTTCATATATTATATACCTATTCATTTATATGTTATATTCTTTATAAATGGACAATGGAACTTTCCCATTACATATAAATTTATTTTTTGACCTTGACACATTGTATTTTCACGAACAGAAGTAATATTTTTTAAAAAGTTATATTTACTAAACACAGTTTGGGTCCTAAGGAGCCCTGGTGGTGCAGTGGGTAAAGTGATCAACTTGTAACTGGAAGGTTGGTGGTTTGAAACCACCAGTGGCTCCCTGGGAGAAAGATGTGGCAGTCTGCTTCTGTAAATATCCACAGCCTTGGAAGCCCTGTGGGGTCACTATCAGTCAGAATCGACTAGACAGCCGTGGGTTTTTTTTGTTTGTTTTTCATGGGTCTGGGTGCTAGCACTGTTTTATGCTTCACATGGGTTATGGGTCTAATTATGCCCCCTGTCAAAAAAAAAAAAAGGTGTTGAAATCCTAACCTCTGGTACTTGTGAGCATGATCTTGCTTGGAAATAGTATCTTTGAGGATGTTATTAGTTGACATAAGGTCATAATAGAATAGGTTGCATCCTAATCCAATATGAGAAGAGACACAGAGAGATACAGAGGGAAGACATCCATGTGAAGAAGCAGGCAGAGATTCGGTTGATGCATCTATAAGCCAAGGGATGCCAAGGATTGCCAGGAGCCCCCAGAAACCAGGAAAGATCTTCCCCAGAGCCTTCAGAGAGAGCATGGCCCTGCTGAGTTCTTGATTTGAGACTTCTGGCTCCCTGAACTTTGAAACAATAAATTTCTGTTGTTTTGAGTCACCCAGTTTGTGGTACTTGGTTACAGCAGCCTTAGAAAACTCATACAACATGTATTACCTAAGTCTCAAGGTACATATTATTATCACCCCCATTTTGCTGATGAGGAAACTGTGTCTCAGACATGTTAAGAAGCTTGCCCAGTGACTTGCAACTTGAAGGGGAAAAAAGGGTATATCGTGCTTGGACAATATGTCTCCAGCTTCTGAAGCCAGAACATGATTTTATTCCTACTTTTTCTCTTATCACCAGTTTATAAATTGGATATATTACTTTCAGTAGTATTAGCATTTTCAGTTTGCACAGCCTGAAAAATGTTTATTCCAGTAAAATATGGACTCAACAATATTAGCAGCTTTGCAGCATGGTCCAGGAGGCAAAGGAGGGTGAGAGAGAAAAACATGGCATTTATTTCAGACCTATTTCTGGGGTTGGTCTATGAGTCTATTCCAAAAATAAACACACAAAAAGGAAATCAAGTGAAAAAGTCAGTTTCTCTGAATCTAGCTCCAACAATCCCCTAAAGCTATCTGTTGTTGCAGTTGATCAGGGAGATGGTCCCCATGGCTCAAACGTCATCAGACTTGTTTGAACTGCGCTCCTGGATTTTTCCCTTCTACCAATCACATCCCTCCTCAGGCACAAGCTGGGCATAGCAAACAGGGCACTGCTGTCTTTAGAAAGTCCTTACAGCTAAGAAACAACGTAATTTATTTTTAGGGTTCTTTTAAAGGACCAAAATAGCTAACTAGCAAATAGTTCTTGAGCTTTTACTTAACAATAAAATAACACATACGACGTGGCAGGCATTGTGCAAAGCACAATACGCATGCAAACTCTTAACCTCCATAACAACCTCATGAATTAGACACTACTATTGCCCTCCTTTAACAGAGAAGGAAACTGAAGCACTGAGAGTCTGGGTCACTTCCCCAAAATTTCCCAGACAGTATGTGGCAAAGCCAGGATTTGAACCCTGAGCATGTGTTTTTTTAACCAGAATTATACAGGGTGGAAACCTTGGTGGTATAGTGGTTAAGTGCTATGGCTGCTAACTAAGAGGTCAGCAGTTCAAATCCACCAGGTGCTCCTTGGAAACTCTATGGGGCAGTTCTACTCTGTCCTGTAGGGTCGCTATGAGTTGGAATCGACTCGATGGCAGTGGCTGGTGGGTGTATACAGGTAGACCCCAATTAACCATGGGGTTCTGTTTCAATGACTCCGTCATAAACCTGTACTGACATTAGTCGAATACCTCTTTTTTTTTTTAATTTTCATTATGATTGCTTTTTATTACCAGTATCATTATAAATGCAATGTTTATTTGTCTTTGGGGGTTGGAAACGTAACAAAAAACTTACAGATATATTTTAATACATACATACATCTTACTAACAATAAGATGTATAAAAAGAAAGAGACGGTCATAACTGTTGTTTGTCATAAGTTGGGGGACTAGTTGTATTCTTGCATTCCCAGGTTGTTGATCAACCTGACATTGCTGGGAATTTCACAAAGATGTCCAATGCAGGCCCTCGAATTTTTGAGGTCTTCAATCAATACCACTCCTTCAAGCAGAGTTGGTCTGCGATCCATCCTTTTTAATAAAAGCTGTCAGTTCTCCACCCTGCCCCAGACATTATAATAGACCAAAGTCTCTCTCACGTTCAATAAGCCATATCCTAATAGTCTCCGACAAATAGGCTCTTACTAAACAAAAGCCAATTAGAAAACTGCCTATGGTTTTCAACAACTTGCCCTAAATTTTGAAGCATCACTGCATTTTAGATGGAAAAAAAAATATTGTGTAGTTGTGGGTGAACTGTACTCTTAATATTCTTCCTTTCTCTAAGTCCAAGGATCATTTTCCCAGTGTCTCTCTCCTCGAAGTCACTGTTTTCTTTTTCTCTCCTGGTTTCAATAGCCAGTGAAATAATTTTACAGCCACAGAGTTTGATAATGGAAAAGTGTAAGAATTACATACTCAAACATTTTAAAGCTTTCTGTACTGCGACAAAAACACTCTGGAGAACCCAGCAAGGCCAACAGCTCCCCTGTCTCGTTTCTTATTTATGAGATGCTCTGGACACAGATTTATTTTCTTTCCTTGTTCCACATTATTTTTTTCCACCTGTCTTGAAATGGAAGCAGCAAGAGCTTTGATAAATGGCTTGAAATGTTGCCTTTTTTACTGCAAAGCCTGTGTACCTCTGTAGATCCTTCTGAAATGGCATGTTAGTTCCTGTGGAAGTGCTGTTCCGTGAATCACACTGGACAGCTCTCAGCCCTGAGGGAAAGGGAGAGTGGCTGCTTCCCTTTCCAAGGCATGAACATTTTTCACCTTGGGAAAGTGGTACCAGCCAGCTGAAGATACCATGAGTTATTTCACAGTCATCACTGATGCGGCTCAACTCTAGTCTGGGTATCTCATTCCTGGGGACATCAGTTTCTCTTCTGTCACCCACCTACCATATTTTCAATTGAATTATTTCAATTGCACACCCACGGGAAGCTCATAGTCTCTAAGACCAAACATCTTTAAACCTGTTCCAGACCCATATGCCTAGGCCACTGGAGAAGCAGAGAGGTCCTCAAATGTGATCTAGGCTGGTCTCTTTCTTTGTAGACAGGAAAACTGAGCCCCAGGTTGGCCAGTGACTGAAACACCATTGCTTCTAAACAATGTAGAACAACATGGGTTATTGAAATACCCACTCCCAAAGCTGGATTCGGTAGGTCATGGGTGGGACCTAAGAATTTATACCTCTAACGAGTTTTTTTTTTTTAACAAGTTTCCGAGAGGGCACTGGTGGTTAGTGGAAGGACTCTCACTTTCCGTGTGGGATGCCCTGGTTCAGTTCCCAGCCAACGCACCTCACATGCAGACACACTCATCTGTCAGCAGAGGCTTGCATGTTGCTATGACGCTAAACAGGTTTCAGTGGAGCCTCCAGCGTAAGACTAAGACTAGGAAGAAAGACCTAGTAATCTACAGTCATATGTTGTTTAACGTCCATGATAAATTCTGTGAAATGGGATGTTATGTGATTTGGACGTTGTAAGAACACCATATTATTTTCTTATGGCAACTGAGATAGCTGAAGCATTCTGCTCGCTCTTATCCGAGCCCAGGTCGGTGGCTGTGTCCTGGGGGAGCATGGACATGAGGAGGGCACACACTGAACTGGCGGAGTCCTGGGACTGGGTCTTTAGGCGAGGCCCCGGGGCACTCAGGAAGATATGAGGCCCTATGGAAGTCCAGGCAGCTCCACAGGCCCAGTTCGCTGAGGATGAGGTCTACGTGAGGGGAAAGCCCAGGGAAGATTCCCCAAGCACGAGTTGGTACAAGACGCAAAGGTGGTAGCTCCCTCCTGGCTATGTCTGGTTACATCCACTACGTCCTATTCTCTGATTAGGATTTCTGAACTTATGTGACCGCAGAAATATATGTGACTGGACATTGCCAAAACACATGTTTTGTGGCACATGAGTGTACTTCAAAATCAGCCAATAAAAACTGAGAAATCATTTTAATAATGGAATCCAGATTCCTGGGCCCATCGAGTTGGGGTGACCCACCCAGGCCATTTGCCCTTGGGTGTTCTTTTGAACCTTGAGTGAAACTGGTTCCTCAGGGTCACCTTTGAGTCAGATGATGGTCTAGATAAACTAGTAAGACCATTTTGCCTCGAGCATTGTGCTCTTTTGAAGAATTCAGTCAGTTTCGGGAAACAGACTCCAAGAGTCAGACCAGGTGCTCTGTTAGGGTAAATTAGTAATTATTTTAATTGTTCTTTAAGACGATGCTATATGAAAATCCTCCCTGACCACAAATTTATCAGTTCTGTTCTGAGCCTTTTTTTCCAGGGCAATACTGGTAAGATTTGGTATAAAGGGGTTTCGAGGTTCTCGTGTCTTCAGAATATTTTTAACTCTCTAGTGTTTTGTTTTTGTTTAGTTGAAATGTTACCCAAATTTGCAAATCGTATTAAATAAATTTCAATCAATTTCTATTACTGACCTAATATGATTTTTGATTTAACAAAACTCTATGGATCACAAAGCTCCAACCCTGTTGTGCAGGGGTCGCCATGAGTCAGGACAGACTCCACCGCAGTTAACAACATCAACAAGCTCCCGGGGGATGCAGATGCTGCTGGTTGGGGATCACGCTTTGAGAACTACTCTGGTTCTCAAAATGGATGCTCACTGCTGTCGAGTTGATTCCAGCTCGTAGCCACCCCGTGTATCATAGAGTTGAAATGTTCCATAGGGTATTCCTGGCTGTAATCTTTACAGAAGCAGACTGACACTGGATGAGTTTGAACCACCAACTTTTAGGTTAGTAGTTGAGAGTAAATTGTTTGTGCCACCCAGGGACCCAAAATGGAATAATTCATCTCAAATAACACGGTTAATATCAGATCTAGAATCTGAATCCACCCATTCCTCGAATCCCATGCAGCATCTACTACACCAAGATTCAAACCCTCTGGCTCCAAGATCCAAATGCATTTGAAATATTACTTGCTGTTCATCTGCTTTGTGTTTAGGCCTCCCATCGATACAACAGACTCCTTTATTCAGAAAACAGAATTATAATTTAAAGCCTCTCACTTCTCCTATTGTTCAAATTTCTGACTAATACTTATTAGCACCTCTGCAGGGAAAGTAAGAAACTTTAATCAGTCAATATTTTCTACTCTTGAATGCTTTGTGGGTTGGGGAGGCAGTTGTCAGCACTAGCCTGAATGATTTTTAAATGATCTGTGTTTTTCAATTACCAATGCCATGCTAGTCCTTCATTAGCATGGATAATAAAGAGATGATTACAGTAATGCCTGCCAGATGGCATAGTGTAGGGAAAGTCTTTGAGGATTTAGGAGTTAATATTTGTGCTATATGAATGTCTACATTAGCTGAACAAATACAGCATTAAAAGCAACCTTTAAAACGGATGACATTGAGTGAATATTCATTTAGTCTACAAAGCCCTCTTCCAGGATATTTCCTATGGCTGATAATTTAAGGTCCTGCTCTCAAAGAGGAGGAGGGCTATAATGGTTGTAGCAGATCACCTGGGAAACTCTAAGGAGCCTCAGTAGTGCAACGGTTAAGTGCTCAACTGCTAATTGAAAGGTGGGCGGTTTGAGCCCACCAGTGGTTCCTCAGGAGAACATTCCTGGTGAACTGCTCTCATAAAGATTAAACCAAAACAAACAAAAAAACGAACCCATTGCCGTCCAGTCAAGTCCAACTACTGTGACCCCACAGGACAGAGTAGAACTGCCACATATGGTTTCCAAGGCTGTAATCTTTACAGAAGCAGACTACCACATCTTTCTCCCATGGAGTGGCTGGTGGGCTCGAACCATAGATCATTCAGTTAGCAGCCAACCACTTGACCACTGCATCATCAGGGTTCTTCCCAAAAAGGTTAAAACCTGTTGCCATCAAGTCAGAAAACCCTATGAGGCATTTCTACTCTGTCCTGTGGAGTTGCTATGAGTCATAATTAACTCAAGGGCACACAACACCACCACTCCTCCCCTCCCCTCCTAGGAGGAATGAGTGTATGGGAATTTCAACATGTTCCCTAGAGCAGTTCTCAATCTTGGGTGAGCCTTGGAATTCCCTGGGGAGGAGAACAAAAATCCCAATGGCCAAACTGTACCCCAAATCAATTAAACAAGAAACTCTGTGGTTAGAAGCCAAGCATCAGGTTTGCTAAAGCCCCCCAGGTGATTCCAGTGTGCAGCCAAGATTGAGAACCACTTTTCTAAATCAGTGGTTCTCAAATGTGAGTGTGCATCAGAATCCCATGGTGGGGGGGGCTGTTAAAACCCAGATTACTGCCCGACACCCCTCCCAGAGTTTTTGGTTCACAAAGTCTAGGGTGGAGCCCGAGAATCTGCCTTCAGACCAGTTCCCAGGTGATGCTGATGGTCACTGGATCATAACTTTGAGAAATAATGCTCTAAAGTCACAGGAATCAAATGCAAGAGTGTATTAGGGACTTATCCCATCAGCTGATGAATTTGGAACCTTGATTCCATGTACCAGGTGTTTAATTAACCAGTTGCCATTGACTCAACACCAACTCATGGTGACCCCATGTATGTAGAGTAGAACTGTGCACCATAGGATTTTCAATGCCTAATTTTTCAGAAGCAAATTACCAAGCCTTTCTTATGAGGTACCTCTGGGTGGAGCTGAACCCGAGACTTCTCATCAGCAGCTGAGCGCATTAAACATTTGCACCACCCAGGCAGCAATTTTTATATCAATTGAATATGATCGACTTTGACAGGATCTGCACTCTCTGAGTTTACACAGGCCTCCCCTCTATTGTCTCACCCCTGGCTGCTTCACACATTTATATAATGTGCCCCTGCGGGCACCTGCCTTTGGGACCCTGACACAGATCGATGGCTCTGGAGGGGATTCTTTGAAGTCCTCTATGGCCTTGATCCTTCTTCATTAACAACAATAAAAATCAATAGTTTGGATGAAAACAGAGAAGACATTCTATCAAATCTGACCTAAGCCCGGGACAGAGGGTGAGTACACCAAGGATCAGAAAAATAACCATGAACAGGTATTCGGACAAGTACAGGTGGGCATCCTGCCGGGCACCCCAAATGCATCAATTCATTTAGTCCTCCCAACTACCCAAACAGATGACTAGGATTAATGAGGTAAATGCTGTGTTTCTCATCTTACAGGTACGGTCAGAGAATCTGTGACTTACGCAAGATCACAACTAGAAAGTGGCAGAGTCACCACTTTAATTCTGTAGCTTTTTCCTATTTATGTTTGAAAGGTCTTTGGAGAATAAGAATCCGGGCCCCATTAGCAAGAAGGAATTTAACCAGAGAAATGTAAAGTCCTGTAAAAAGATTTTTTAAAAAATCAAGCACACATGCACAGAATAAGGGAAATGCGGCTTACGAATAATTCATGAGAGCCCAGCTCCTCATCATTAAAATTTGATCCTTTTAGGTAAAGCACAAAGGATCTGCATGAAAGAAACATCCAGGAAGATGCTCACGGTTCAGGCCAATAGATTCTAAACCAGCTCCCTCCCCCACACACTTCACTCTTGGCTGCATATCCTCTTCTCTTTGCCTGGCCTCCCTAACTTCTCTGCGAGTCTCCCTAATTCCATTCACCCACCTGCTACCTCCTGCCTTAGATGTCAGCTGTTTTTCTTGGCTTGGCAATTCTACAGCTAGTCTTTTGGACAATACCTCTGGTTCAATTCAGTTCTGGAAACATTTCCAACCACCCACTGTCACTAGAGGCAGCCTTCTCCCTGGGAATGTTTTCGAAACCAGGAGAGTCCATGAGTGTTCAAATTATTAAGAACTAAGAGTTTGAGTTGGCATTATATCCAATATGAGCTAACTTCATGTGGCAGCGAGAAGCCTCCTGGGTTCCATTAACAGGAGAACAACAAACAGAATAGAGGAGGTTCCACTGGACTGGACTCTGGTCAGTTCACATCTAGATGCAACAAACAAGAAGTCCTGCAGAAAGGGGTACTCAGGAAGGGGAAGTGTACGAACAGAAACCCATGCCAGAAAAATTGGGAAACAAATTTAGAGCTTTAGTCCAGGGGAAAAAAGAAACAGTGTGGGGTGCTGAAGGTGAGAGGGGGATGTGGGTCTGCCTACTACTGTCTTCTACCACCACCATCACCAATTGCCCCTCAGTAGATTTTGACTCATGGCAACCTCATGTGTGTCTGAGTGGAACTGTGCTCCATAGGGCCTTCAGTGGCTGATTTTTCAGAAGTAGAGCACAGGTCTTTCCTCCAAGGAGCCTCTGGGTGGACTTTAACCTTCAACCTTTCAGTTGGCAGCTAAGCGCATTAACAGTTGCACCACCCAGGGACTACTGTCTTCAAGGGGTATTAATATTATTCTGCGCAGCTTCAGAAATCAAGAGTAGCAGAGAAGTTTATGTCCTTAGAAACATGGAGGCAAAGGCTGGATGTACATCCTTCGACAACATTGTAGGGGAGTAAAGGGAAGAAAATTGGAACAAATAGCCTGTAGATGCCTTTTAACCCCTGGTTCACTCCTTCAACAAATATTTTTGGGTATCCACTACTATGAAAGGAGCACTAGTGGTACAGCGGTTAAGAGCTTGGCTCCTAACTAGAAGGTCGACAGTTCAAATCCACCAGCTGCTCCTTGAAAACCCTGTGGGGCAGTTCTACTCTGTCCTAGGGTTGCAATGAATCGGAATTGACTCAACGGCAACAGGTTTGGTTTTGGCTACCGCGAAAACCACTATGGGAGGCATGAATGATAAATTTCATTCAATGATAAATTTAAAACAAAAATAGTACCTGCCTTTGAGAAGCTTCTATTTCAGAAATGAGTTATTAGAAGTCTTAATGCTCTTTGAGGCACACGGGTGCACACAGAGACACACACACAGTCCTAAGTAACATTACATATGCACAAAATGGAAGACACCATATTTAAAAATTCTGGATTTAAAACAAACATCCCTAGTTTAAAAATGTGCTTTTTAAAACTACTCTTAAAAGGTCAGAAAAGGCTTCCCACTGCTCTGTATACAATCTGTGAAAATCTAGGTTGACTCTCCCGTGTCATTATCTTGAAGAAACAGGGTTGAGCCTTAATGAAAAAAGGACAAACTTGAACATGGTTTATTTGGTATGTTGATTCTATAGTTAAGACAATGAATTACCATAAAAACTCAATTAAAAAAATGCCTTGGGAATAAAAGTTTCTTTAAAAACAAAGCTGGTTATGGTTAAAAAAATCTTTATGAATAATGAAATAGGGCTGTCAAGGCTTATAAAGATATCTGCAGTTTTTCTGCTAAGCTGAGCATGTGCAGGGCTCTGAACAATACAAGTATCGTGCCTCGCTCTAGCAATAACATCCTACTCTTTGTTCCCTTAACTCGCAGCAACTTTCTGTACCACTCCTTTCAAAAACTCCATTTCTCCCACCGCTGTCACCTTTAAAACAGGATTTGAACTAGGATCAGTCATCTACTGCAGTACATGGAGTCTCCCCTTTTATATACCTAGCCCCCAAGAGTGCACAGGCTAAAGGGCCAGTTGCTCCTATCACTCAAGGCAGGCCTGCTCATCAATCACCAAATCACTTCCCCCTGAGCCCAGCACCAAGCTCCTGGCAGCTTCAGGTAAGGGACCAGCTCCACACTTTGTCAAGGTAGAGCTAGGAGCTGACTGTGCTGAGTTCCTATTGACAAACTCCTAGAAGAACAATGGGGTATAAAGGCTGGTGTGCTGTATACCCAGAGTCCCCAGAACCTCCCTCTGTACAGCTCTAGCAGAGGCTGTGAGTCAGTTATTAGTTTTGTTTTTAGCAGCCACCAAACGGCCCTCAACTCATGGCAATTTCATGTACGATGGGAAGTAACGTGGCCCGGTCCTTTGCCATCTCCACGATCGAGGGTGAAACGAACCAGTGTGACCCACAGGGTTTTCATCTGCTGATTTCTGGAAGTAGATCATCAGGTCTTTCATCCTAGTCTGTCTTAGTTTGGAAGCTCCACCAAATCCCGTTCAGCATCACAGCAACATGCAAGCCTCAACTGATAGGTGGTAGCTGTACTTTGAGGTGTACTGGCTGGGAATCGAACCCGGGTCTAAATCCATTGCCGTTGACTCAATTCCAATTCATAGCAACCCTACAGGATTTCCAAAGTCCCATAGGGTTTTCAAAGCTGTAAACCTTCACATAAGCAGACTGCCACATCTTTCTCCTGTGGAGCAGCTGATATGTTGGAAGCACCAACTTCTCGGTTAGCAGTCCAGCACTTAACCCCTGTACCACCAGAGCTCCCTCTCCCACATGAAAGGTGAGAATTCTATGACTAAACTACCGCTGCCCCATGTGATACAGTTAGTAATTCTAAAAATAAGGGAGGGGAGGGGAGGGGAAAGCTTTCTATATGAAGATTTTTTCAGGGCTTTATTCGTAATAGCAGAAAAGCTTAGATGGTAGCAATGTTGAGAACTACTCTAATTGTGGTGGTAGTAGCTGATACTTACATATAGCACTCAATAAGCGTCTAAGCCAAAGACTGGCAGACTAGAGCCCACTGCCTATTCTCATACAATCTGTTCTTCTATATTTTTTAAATAATTTATTTAAAAATCAAAAGAAGTTTGTGCCATGTGAAAATTATATGAAATTCAAATTTTAGTTTCGATAAATAAAGTTTTTTTGGAACACAGCCACACTCATTTATTTACATATTGTCCATGGCTACTTTCACACTACAACACGGAGTTGAGAAGTTGCCACAGAGACTGTATGGCCTGCAGAGCCTAAGATATTTACTACCTGAACCTATACAGGGAAAGTTTGCTGTCCCCTATTCTAAGCGTTTTCCATATAGTAACATACATAGTCCTCAGCAACCCTTTGAGTTAATAGGAAAATCAGCCCATTTAACCACAAGTTAAAAATTCCAACTAACATGGAAATGCTTTACGTTTTTCTCCCTAGACGACACCATGACTCCTTCATAGATGCCCAACATTTTACTTCTTTGGATAAATACTGTAATAATTTTATGGATCTTAAATGTTTAACTAGAGCTTTGGTGGTTCAGTGGTAGAATTCTTGCTTTCCAAGCAGGAGGCCTGGTTCAATTCCCAGCCAATGTACCTCATGCTCACCACCACCCATCTGCCAGTAGTGGCTCCTGTGCTGCTATTAGGGCCAGATTACTACCCAATAAGCAAGGTACTCATAGGATTATTTTTGTTTATTTACTAATCTGTAGTGCACAATTTCACCTGTTTTTCACCACATCAAACCCATGTGAAATTGTGTACTACAGATTAGTAAGTAAACACAATTAAGTGTGTGCATACCTTGCTTTCTGGTTAATCTGCCCCTGGTTGCTATGACGTGCTCAACAGGTTTCTGTGGAGCTTCCAGATTAAAAACACAAGGAAGAAAGGCCGGGTGATCTCCTTCCAAAAATTAGTGACTAAAAACCATATACATCACAAGGGTCTGATCTGCAACTGATCATGGGGATGGCACAGGACAGGACAAAGTTTCGTTTCGCTGTGCATGGGGTCACCACAACTCAGGGACCAACTCAACAGCAGCTAACAACAACAACAAATAGTTAACTTGATAAATTCTGTGTCCTGCAAATGCTAAACTGGAGGTATGTTATAGGTAGTCTTAGCTTGTGACTACCTTCCCCTGCTCAGCTGAGGGTCACAGTGACTTAATTCCCTACCTTGTTGTTCTTGGACCATTTCTCCTCTGCTGACCAAAAGTAAACCTTGGAGGGGGCCTTTGATTAATTTAGATAAAAAGTCTGCCCATAATTTTATGTGTTGGAGACCTGGACTGTGGCTGGTAAACATTCTCTTCCTTCCTCCCTTCAATGTAGCTCTTATAAATGGCAAAGTCCGGCTTTTACATTTGGAGTCTGTGGTCCATTTTCCACAACACAATAAGTACAATTCTTATCCCAATTTTAAAGATGAAGAAACTAAGACATAAACTAAGACATAAGAGAGTTTAAGTATCTTGCCCATCTTTACAAGACAATGTTCTTAACCATTATACTAAAAGGAAAACTGGTTACCTGTGTGGTGGGAAATTTAAGTGATGGAATATTACACTGCCTTTTAAAATTATGTTCATAATTATAAGTGAAAAGGATAAGAATATTAAATGTACATTGCATTTTGTATAGAATTTCTATAACAGTATAAAACCAAACCAAACCCAGTACCGTCAAGTCGATTCCGACTCATAGCGACTTTATAGAACAGAGTAGAACTGCCCCATAGAGTTTCCGAGGAGCGCCTGGCAGATTCGAACTGCCGACCCTTTGGTTAGCAGCTGTAGCACTTAACCACTACGCCACCAGGGTTTCCCTATAACTGTATAGATTCCATAATGTTCTTTGGTGAGTAACCAGGGATGGGAGGGAGGCGAAATCACTCTCTAGGCAGTAGACACTTGTTATTTTTGGTGATAGGAAAGGCAATACCAAATGCAGGTCAAGTTGGCATAACTTGACCAAGCTAAATGATGATACTATGAAGTACACAAGAATAAGAGACTTTCTGGTAAATGCTATAATGTATACAATTTTGCAACAACAGGAGTATCAACCAAAAAATATATGTGTGGTTACATAGGTAGATAAGTATGCATATATGTGTATAGGAAGGTATGTGTGCACATATGTGTGCACATATAAGTGTATCTGTAGGCATAGCTATATACATGTTTGTGCTGCATACACATTCATATGTATAAGCACAAAGGGGGCACAGTTACAGATACTTCCTAGACATAGCCAAACATCTCATGGGGTTGGTTTACTGAGTCTGAAGGCTCAGGACCATAGTCTTATGGGACAACTCAGTCAACCAGCATAACATAGTTCATAAAGTTTATGCTTTACATCCTAGTCTGGTGAGTGGCATCGGGGGTCTTAAAAGCTTGCGAGTAACCATCTAAGATACACCTATTGGTCTATACTCGTCTGAAGCAATAGAGAAAGAATAAAACCAAAGACTCAAAGAAGAAATTACTCTATAGAACAAATAGCCCACATGAACCATGGCCTCATCTATCCTGAGACCAGAAGAACTAGATGGTGCCCACTTGTCACTACTGACCGTTTTGAGCAGGGACATAATAGATGGTCCTGGATAGAGTGAGAGAGAAACGTAGAATGAAACTCAAATTCTAAAAAAAGGCCAGACTTACTGGCCCTGCGGAGACCAGAGGAACCCTCAAGACTGTGATCCTGAGACATCTTTTAGACTTGGAACTGAAACTACTCCAAGAGATTACCTTTCAGTTAAATAATAAATTAGCTCACAAAATAAACAATATCACCCTGGAGTATTGTGGTTTTTAAAAAACAAAAATCAAGTATGTAAGATCAAATGGTCAACATTTACCCTAAAGTAAAGATAAGACGGTGTGGGGAGGGATATGGAAGCTAGATTAACAGAAATGGGACAACTAGAATGGAAATAATGAGAACGTTAACACATTGTGAAAAATGTGACTAATGTCATTGAACAATATGCATAGAAATTGTTAATTGGGAACCTAATTCTCTGCGTAAACTTTCACCAAAAACACAATAAAATATTACTTAATAAATAATGTATGCTCAGTCATAAAGAGAAACGAAGTCTTGACACATGCTACAACTTGGATGAACCTTGGAAACATCATGTTGAACGAAATAAGCCAGACACAAAAGGACAAATAACGTACGATCTCTCTGACATGAAATAGCTAAAATAGACAAATGCATAAAGACAAAAGTTTATCTGTGGTTACCAGGGATGGGGGAGGGTGGGGCAGTCATTCTTTAGGAAGCACTGAATTTCTGTCAATGGTGATGGGAAATCTGGCAATGAATACTGGTGATGGCCGCACAGCATGACAAATGTCATCCATGTCACTAAATTGTACATGTAAAAAAACACTGAATTGGCAAGTTTAGTGTTGTATGTATTTTTACCACAACAACAACAACAAAAAGTGGGAATTATAAAATACACTTATGGCTTAAAACAGATACTGTTACTACAAAATATATTTGTGAAGAATATTTCACTTAAAAGCTCCATAATAGTTTAAGGGTGTAAAAACATGCAGGGGAATGACAGATGTCAGTGCCATGAGAAAAGAAGAGGGGGCGGGGGGGGAAGGACCTTAACTGGGTCTGTAATGTCCTATATCCTTCATAATACACCCTCCCGAAATGAAGATGTTTGGAGAAAATACAGCAAAATGTTGATATCTGTTAATTCTGAGGGGTGAGTATCTTTTATAGTCTATATTTTTTCTATGTTTGAAATCTTACATGATTACAATTGCAATTTAGAAAGCTCCGTTTTATTAATTTAAAGCGCAATTAAACTAGTCTCTAACCATAGTAAACTCAAGTAGATTTAATAATCTCAGGACTTTGTACCTAACATATTATGGAATAAGACAGTGTAAGATCAAAGGTAATTGTTGCCAAAAAAATGCAAACGGGTGCTTACAGTTGATAATACCTTCCTACTGATTATGCTATCTTTTTCCTCTGCTCTGTGGTGGTCTGTAAAGCAGAACTGAACTACATTTTCAGCAACAAAGAAGGAAGCAAAATATTAAAGACCCTTAGAGATCAGTTTTTTAAAATTATATTTATTGAAATGTTTTTCGTGATGGGGAATACTAATAGGAACATTTCGATTCTCCACAGATGAATCTCTCTGAAACAGACTCTGTGCATATATGGGTAGTCTTTGTAAAACCATTCTGAGCATATTTATATAAAATCCTCCTTCATCTACAAAAAAACGTTCTTTCCTCTCCTAGTCCCCATTCTCGTAAAGGATCTTTTTTTTCTTTGACGCCCTGAGGTTAGAGGAGCTGGTGCTGGCTTCTCATACTGTCAGATGGAACACCAGAGGAGGTAGGATGGTTTGCTCCTTCACAAAGTGTTTGTTCTTTCTCTGGAACCAGTTGTTGTTGACCCAACTTCGACTCATGGCAACCCCATGTGTGCCAGAGTGGAACTCTGCTTCATGGAGTTTTCATTGGCTGAGTTTTCAGAAGTACGTCACTAGGACTTCTGGTCAGCAGCTGAGTGTATTAACCATTTGTACCACCTAGGGGCTCCTCTCCCTCTGTAGAGCTCATATAGGTAGTACCTCTCTCAGTGGCCAAAGGTGGGAAGGGACCAATCAAGGAACACCTCTGAGGAAGTACAGCTGGCTCTCAGAAGAGCCCACCCCAAGAAGCAGAAGTGCAGAGAGAATGCCTGACCTCGGTCTAGTGCCCACCACCTTCACATGGCCTGTGCACCTCCAGAGACTCTAACTACATGGGCTTCACACTCAGGAAAGACCCTGGTCCTTGAAGCCTGATGGTCTTCTTTGGGAAAGAGCCTGGTAATCTCAAAAGTTGAGAAACGCTCTCAGGAGACAGCCTGGCCTAGTGGTTAGCCACATGGATTTTTGGAGAACAATCTGGGTTCCAATGCAATCTACAAATATTAGTTGAAGCTCTTAAAAAAGTAATTGTGCTTCTCTAAGACCACTTCTTCATCTGTAACACCGTATAGATAGTACCTCTTTCACTGGTGTGAAAAATATTTTGAACAGAGCCTGTAGGCCCTGGATACATGGAAATCGTTTATCAACTTTCAACCTATATTTGGGTCAATGTTCTTCCACCATGTTCTGCCAAAGCTCCCTGGTCCAAATATTCTGGTCCCTACAACTGACCTTGAATTCTTAGACATCAGATATCATTAATTTGGAGTTTGGCTTTCTCACTGGCCCCATGGTTGATTCCCTATACCATCCTCAAATCACACTTACCTTGGGTCTCATAAAAATTGTACAGAGAAGCCTCCTTTCTGACATCAAACCTTGACCCCTCCCCAGTGTTCTGTCAATAGAATCAGACAACTAACTAAAGAAGCAAAAGCCATTAAATATCCTGGGGAATAGTCTAACTTCTAACTTCTCCATCTCCCTGAATTCAAGCATGGAAATTTTCACTCCTCCACCAGGATGGTAACTTGTTCTATTTATAAAAACTTCTGGAAAAGAACATTGAATAGCATTTCTCATTCTTCATTATACCTGACTTCCAGGTGCCAGGTTACATAAGATAATGTAACGGTGTACTTTGACTATTCTGTTAATTCAAAATTAGTGACCCTAAAACCCCATTGCTGTCGAGTTGATTCTGACTCACAGCGACCTTATAGATCCCTTCAGATATGAAACACTTTAATTACTATCTTTGGATCATGGCTAGGTACACCAGATAAGGTGGTCATTGCAAGGTTCCAACATATTTGAAACTTCTCTTCACTGATTTGTGTGTGTTTCATTGATGGGCGTTTACTATTATGCCTTCTGCTAAGGTGCAATATTGCCTTGAAGTAACCAAATAAATATGTATTAGTTAAACATGATGTCACCTTCCACACCACCTCAAGTGGGGAAGCATTGGTGAATGGATAGGTGGGCAGAAAGGGAGGGAGACAGAGAAAGAATAAGAGGAGTGGGAGGGTGCAATTGTTTACTTTAAGTAAAGCAGATTATCCTCCATGATGTGAGTGGGCCGCATCCAACCAGCTGAAGGCCTTAAGAGCAAAAAAGTGGTTTCCCAAGAGTGCCTCAAGATTGTAAATGATATCCTATGAAAATTTCTAGCCCACTACCTGGACTACAAAATCTGGACACAAGACTGGTAGAGTTTCCAGCCTGTAGACCGACCTATGGATTTTGGACTTGGCAGCCCCCACAATCATGTAGGCCAATTTCTTAAAATCTCTTTCTCTTTATAAATGTATAGGTAAGGTACATGTATATACATATACATGTATTTATATACTATATACGCAGTTGGGAGTTTAGGGACCCCACTCCAGGTGCTAAAGAAACAGGCCCAAACACCTATCTACATGGGGCACCCCTGTACCCCCAGGCTGCTCTCCAGAATAAGTTTCACAACTCTGTACCATTCCAGTGCTGGCTGGAATTCCATTCACAGCCTAGCTCGGGCTCTGGAAGCTCTTTCTTCCACATAAGGGGAATCATTCATTAATCACACTGCAATCACAAGATGAAGCAGAACTTATACACAATGCCACCAGTCTGCTTTTGAACTTGGTAAACACACATTATCATGTTTTCGATTATGAGGCTATGAACAAACACACTGGTCACTTAATCTACAGATACTCATCATTTTTATTGGTAATAATTGTTTTACTTGAGATGTTTAAAACTTCACAAAGTAAAATGTTCAAGAAGTTAAAAACGTGAATTTTATAAAAATAGATTTATAAAGATTTACTGGTCAGAGATTTACGCAACTTAACAACGAAAACACCAGCAGGAGGATAAAGCTGTTTCGAAGGGCATTTGAGGGAGGAAGTATGATGATACGTGGAAACAGAATGTCAGGGTAAGATTGCTAGGTTAGAGACAAAGCTGGCTAATGTACTATGGTGCATTACAACATCAGGTGTTAGCTTTCTAGTGGGCAGTTCTACCAGTCAAAAATCTTCATGTTAACATACGACTTCTCAGTGTCTGGGCTCCAATTAATAATAAACAGCAAAGTCAAACACAGGTGTGTTTTCCTGGCGAATTAAATAATCCTTGGTCAGGCTTATTCTTAAAATGCTCCAATATGATATTTATTTCCAAGTTTTGAATATTTCCTAACACCCTCTCTTGGCTGTAATGGTGGTGCTATGGTTAAGAGCAAGGGCTGCTAACCAAAGGTGGGCAGTTCGAATCCACCAGCCACTCCTTGGAAACGCTATGGGGCAGTTCAACTCTGTTCTATAGGGTCACTGTGAGTCGGAATTGACCTGACAGCAACAGGTTTGTTTTGCTTTTTTTTACTGGCTGTAATACTATTCTTTCCAAAGGAAGGAAAAAATAATGATTTGAGTCAAGTTAAGCTGCAAATGTAGATATTTTTGTGTTGTTTTTCCCTTTTTCAATTAGAATATCACCCCTATGTCATCAATTTCTGGATTTCTTAGAACAAACAGCTGACTCATTAAAAAAAAAAAAAGTTTTTTAACCTGCCACTGAAAAGCAATTTGTCCTCAATATTTGTGAGCATGCTAAGGAAGGAGGGGTTTACATTTAACCCAAGGCATTTCAAAATCTCAAAGTTTATTGCTTTTGTTTAACGAACACTGCAAAAGTCCACAATTTAGATATTCTATCTGAAACTCTAAGTATTCTAGAAATTCTGTTTTTAATTAACAAGACTCCTGGAATTAATATTACCATATTTCATTGGTTCTAAGACACTTTTTATTTTTTTATATTTTAACAGACCTGAATTTGGGTAGCTTTTCACAATCAAGGAAACCCTATTGGCATAGTGGTTAAGTGCTATGGCTGTTAACCAAAGGGTTGACAGTTCGAATCTGCCAGGTGCTCCTTGGAAACCCTATGGGGCAGTTCTACTCTGTCCTATAGGGTCGCTATGAGTCAGAATCGACTTGACGGCAGTGGGTTTGGGCTCCATTTTCTTTACATGTGTGTAAAAAAGTATTAAATGATGAACATATTAATGTATCATTAAGTCTAACAGAGCTCTTTCAATAAACATAAAAAATTTATATAATTATATATAATTTTAATATGATTAATATAATTGCTGTCACTACACTGTACATGTGAAAAACATGGAATTGGCAAATTTTGTGTTATATATATTTTTACAACAAAAAAATTATTCAAAATATATAAAAATGAAAACATATATAAGTAAAGGGAAGTACTGAGGAATAGTTTAATTGGCAAGGTTTTTTTCTTATACCCATTGCCGTCAAGTCGATTCCAACTCATAGAGACCCTATCACCCTTTCTTAGTAGTATATAATATCTGTATCTACCAACCAGAGGCACCTTAGAGTCAATAAAATAAGGGCATGTGAATACAGACACAGCACTAAGGAAGCATAGGCACTTTCTTGGCAATCTTATGCAATCAGCTACATAAAATGCACTGGTTTATTATTATAATCTGAACTTTCTTTCTCTTCCAGTACATTTTAGACTTATGGGAACCAATAAAGCATATCTAACCACAAAAAACTACTTATATCCCCATCAGCTCCTAAGCACAATTAGATTCCAACAAAAATTTAAAAGGTGTGGGAAAAACACTTCACTGTCTACCTTTTGTACCTTCTGGATTTTGAACTATTTTCTTTTCGGTATAGAAGTTAATAAACATATTTCTTAAAATAAAAACATCACTTGGAAGAAGAACATACTGTCACTATGTGACACAAAACTTCAGAAAATGATAGAAGTCGGGGATTAACGGAGCCTCCAAATAACCATTTTGGAAGAAAATTCTCAAAGATGGAGCTGAGTTGCAAGGACTTAGCGTAAGTACGATATCTAGAGGCGAAGAAAAAGCAATCCCAGCTGAAGAGTTTTGGCTTTATATGGCTTCTCTTGTCAATTTCATGTCTATTTCTCCTCTCCTTTCAAATTCACTGTCCCCAGAAATTCTGTGAAGTGTTGGGGATGGAGAGAGAAGTGTCTGTGCTTTCATTTAAAAAAAAAAAAAATGTTATCTAATACTGAAGTCTTCTTCTGAGTCACACAGGCTATTTTCGGCAAAGAAATGTACTCTCGTATCTAGGAAATTTTCTCTTAACGTAAGGAAGGCTAAGTGAGACATCCCAATGTTTCGTTCATTTCAGTTGCTCCCTGTAGCCCTAACCCAAACACGTAACACCAAAACTAGTCTGTAATAGTATTCTCTCTATCCTTTTATAGACTCCATCAGCTAAATGCAGAAAAGGTAAGGGTAAGCCCAGGTGATATTTTTGTGGATGGTGAAGCTAATCCCTCCAGCACATGGCACTAACTAATAGCCTTGATTAGAATATTAGAGGCTACAGCCAGTGGTCAAACAACTTGTCTTAGGTGTGCATATCACCGAAAATACCAGATATAGAGCTCAGGCCAACTGCCTTCTAAACTACTCAATTGCCATCCATTAGTGTGTTTACATGCCATGCTGAGAAGGAAAACTGCCATCTTAGTTACAACTCTAGAGCTAAATAAACAAGTCCCATGTATGCCCGTAAGTACCACATGCTTGACACAGCGAACAAGGGTTTCCATTTACAGTTTTCATTGAGTCCAAATTCCTCACCCTGGCAGAGGGTTCTTACTCATCTTAGCAAGCTCCTAGTAGACTGGACTTTATACTGTGCATGGAAAGGAGGGCAGCAGGGAACTGAGATCCTGATTCAATGAGGAAATTGAGTCGAAACAAAGAGCAACGACCTTCTGTTACAGTAAACAATTTTTACAAGACTTGACTTTCCTCTCGAATGAAATGTGAAATTGCATTTCCTGCATCTTAATTTAATCTGCCTAATAAAATGTCTCAAAGTATTACATCATTTGTAACTTTACAGGATTTAAGACAAACTCATTTAACTCCACAGATACACTCTTTGGAATGAAATTTAGTGATTAACGATATATATCGTCTTCTCAGACCTGGCCAATCCGGGCACAGGGCACTGCATCCATCTTCTTGTATGTAGTATACCATCTGTTGGCCCCACACCACCATCGGAAGCTTCAAGGCAAAGGACCACTGGGGGAGTACAGGCCAACTCACTATGGCCCCTTTTAATGGAAGGAAGCAATAGGATGGATGACACAAAAATCATTTTGTTTTGCCTTTGAACGTGTTATTTCAAATCTGCTGTTGATTACCAGAACCAACTGCTGTCAAGTTGACTCCAAGTCACGGCGACCCCATGTGGGTCAGGTTAGAACTATGTTTCATGGGGTTTTCAATGGCTGGCTTTTTGGAAGTAGATTATCGGGGCTTTTTTTCTGAGGTGCCTCTGGGTGGACTTAAACCACCAACCTCTTGGTTAGCAGCTGAGAGCTGTTGATTACAGAAGGAGCTAATTATCAAGGAATTCATTTCAAATAGGCAAGCTAAATTACAGAAGCTGAACTGCTTATAGTTCATGCTGATACTTGAGTGAATAGTTAAATAAATGAATCAGAAGGGGGTTCAGACAGCACAGGTTTCCCATCTAACATCTCTGACCTTCTCTTCCATCCTCAGGGCAGCGTCTTTCCACAGATGGGCTCAAAGCATAATCCAAAGGTGAAATCCTTCTTTGATCTCAGCTTGCTAAGCTCTAAACTTACTTAGAGAAGAAAAAAGAGAATGTTTTGCTTTTCAAAGGCCTCTTGCTCCCTTGGGTTCCTCTTACAACAATCCCCCCAAACCCAAAAGCACACCACAGACAGTGCCTGTTCTGTCGGCTTTCGTGGAGGTTGGCAAAGATAAATCACAATAGTAGTAGCTCACCCAACCCCCAGCAATTCCAGTAGTTAAAATCGCCTACAAGATTGTATCTGCCTGTCTTCCAGTTAAACGAACATGATCCTGGCTTGCACTGTAGATTTAATTCTGAATTATACATTAGTGATCACGGAACAATTGTTTCTACTCAGCCTTGCTGCCCGTAATCTGTCTGAAGCACCTTACTGAACGCCCTAATGTAATAATGGGAACCATGACTGAGGGTTCAAATCTCTGCCTTGTGCCCCTCTTCATTCTACGGCAACTTATTTTATGCACCTCCAGCAACAGAGTTACATATTCTATGTGTGTTTTTTTTTTTTTCCTATGAATGTCCTGGGCAGCTGACTCATGTTTCTGTTAACGAAAATATACGACACAGAAGTCATGAAAAGAACTGAATTCACTGCATCAATCATCCAGGGAGGCAAACCTACTTGTCTGTGTATACTTTTATTCAAGGTGTCTGGGGGTCAGGAAAATCTGTTTAGAAACCGAGTTTAATCACCAATAACAGCCACCACCACCTCCCCGGGCCAAACTTCAGCTGGAAAATAAATGGAAATGTTTTATGATTGCTTCTAAACAGCCAACACAGACGCTGGTTCTAAAGAGCAAAGGGTCAGTTTGCCCCTGGGCTCCTGGACGCATCAGTCTGAAGCTTCAAAACTCATCAGCCATCTGTATTCAGCAGCTGTCTGGGGGATGCATGTCAGAGCTTTCTGAATCCAGCATCAGGCAAGTGAGTTTGGATGTCACTCCTGGCTAGACAGACGGCATACCCATGCCCACCAGGTCCCTTGGGCAAGACAAACTCCAGACACTAGTCCGCGATATTAGTCATTCAGCTGCCTTCCCTTTATGATCTGTGGCTGGCATGCTGTTAATTACATGGCAAGAAGAGGTCAAAATCAAGCTCAAATGGAATCCAGCTGGCCTGTGAAATAATCAAGTCCACCTGAGACATTGAGCGTTCGCCCCTAAATCACTTCCGTAAGCACCAGCTCCTGCAGCCTCTCTTACGTCAATGAGCCCCAAATGCAGTCCCTGAATCCTGCAGTCTTTCACTATGAAACGACAGCCTCCCTAGCACACTCCAAATTTAGAACATATTTTCCCAATGGAAAAGGAAAGGCATTAGGAATGGCAGAAACCCAGGGGGGAGGGGGGAGTCTAAAGATAAAGTAGGAGGAAAAGAGAGAAAAATTACATATAAAAAAAGGAGTGGCGGCGGGCGGGGGGGGGGAGGAAGAGAAAGAAAAAAATTGCATTTGAAACATCACAAAAAAGACAAAGGTAGAGGGCTAAAAATGAGAAAAGGACAGAGGAAGAGGCAGCTGAGAGAGGAAGAAAGGTGAGGTAGTTTTTAAGGTGAGTATTTTAATGAAGTGTTTCTCACTTCCAAATGGTGACTATGGGCTTCACAGCATCACCTCACATAATACACATTAGTCACTACCCACAGCTCTTTAAATGTGAACAGCAAATTTTCAAAGTGTCTAATTGGAATGGGCTAACCTTGTAACCCATCACAGAGGGCATGGCTGGGCTATAGAGTAGGTCCTTCCCTTTGCACAACTGAACTCAAACAGCAGACAAATAGAGGGACCCCAACCTGGAGGGCAACGTTTCTTTCACTCTTTTCCATGCCCAAATCAAAAGCCCACGAATGGCTCATGACCATATTAGAATGGACAGTGTCTCTATCCTCTGTGCAGAAGAATGTTAGACAGTGATTCAAGAAAATGGTTTCCACAGCATCATGAGATTTGGGTTAGATATCAAACTTTCAAGTGATATACAGATCAAGGCATGTTTTAAAACAGTCTTTGGATCTTGTTGAGTATATATTGTTATTCACTAGAAATAATGTCGGTATAGATTACAGTGGGCTAGACAAATGATTTGCAAAATGGCCTCTTAAAACCCAACAACCTGACAAACTCACCAAAGACTCAATAACTAATATACTTTCACTGTTGTTTTCTAAAAAGAACTTCCTCAGAATCCCTACAACAATTTCACACAAGAGGTTCGTTTACAAAACAGGCTTCCTTATCATCAACTCATCCCCAGGCATTGACAAAACACCTTCTTACAAATGGCACTGTGGTTAGAAACAAACACCAGTAAAGCCAAACCAAAAGCAACATACAGCACAAAAAAAAAAAAAAAATTAGTCATCTATCCCAAAGAAATAATCCCAAAGGAAAGTGAAAGCTGTAAGAATGAAGCAGTGTAATAGGATATTTGTTTATAAATAGCAAAACACTGGGGCTTTAAATGTTCAACAATTAAAAATATCTAACAATGCATCAACTCAATGAAATAAACAGCCAGTGAGATGATCATGATAGGAGCCTTAGTGGCACAGTAGTTAAAGTACTCAGCTACTAACTCAAAGGTTGCTCTGTGGGAGAAAGATGTGGTGGTCTGCTTCCATAAATATTTACAGCCTTGGAAACCCTATGAGGCAGTTCTACTCTATAGGGTCACTATAAATAGGAATTGACTTGACAGCAAAGGGTTTGGTTTTTTGGTTAAGACGATCATGATGTAATAATATAACAAAGTGCTTGTGATAATAATGCTTCAAGTAAAATATAGGATAATGTCTTCTCTAGTATCACAATTATGTAAAAATTTACATGTATGGTCAAAAATTACACATAGAGAAGAACAAAAATAACTGAACCGTTGAAATGGGAACTTAGAGCTGAACTTTCTTTTATTTCCTTATTGCCAATGTTTATACAGAAAACAAAATTGGAATAAAAATTAAAGAAGGGAAAAGGAAAAAACAGTGAACAGCTCTTAGGAGGGTATACAATCTATGTCAGACGATACTGACATAAACCAATATGGCAGATACACTCAGTAAGAAAGTACTGATATAGTACAGCAATTAATGGATAGTGTGATGGTTAGACAATGTGGTGAACGTAATCAATGTCACTGAATTATACATGTAAAAACTGTGGAATTGACAAATGTTTTGTCACATATATCTTTACACAATAAAAGTAAAATGCTAAGGAAGGACGTAGATGTATATTCCAGTAGGGGAAAGAGACTCACCCAAAACAGATGTTGCATATTAAAAATTTAGGCAAAATGTGAGAGAAAAGTTTTCAGTGGAATTGAAATTGAGAGCTTCAAGGAACTGCAAGTGATCACTTTTCCAATTAGAAATTCCAATAACCAGTACTCCAAATATAGCATGTTCTAGATTATGGGATGAAGCAAATTTGAGATTCTCCTTTCTCTGCCATGTTGGACACCTGAACCTACATGGCTCATGAGCAAGCTCATGACATTCAACTCTGTGACAATGGTTGCCAAGCACATTCACACATCAAGTGAGATACCATCGGCGATTAAAAACATCATATGTGCAAGAAAGTACAGAGAAATGGCATGGGAATAATACTTGTTTCGATAATTCTCAAACTTCAGAGCTAATTAAATTTCATTCCCCCCCCGCCAATTGGGAGCATAGGTAATTAGTGATATTCAAGTTATAACACTATAATTTAAAATGTGTTCTGGGAATTATAATTAGAATTAAATCTGGAGAAACAAAGGTGGCCTTCCTTCTAAAAATTAATTTTATTGAAAAAATTATGTACTCATTTTCCTTTGTTTCTTTTTTTTTTTTTTTCATTTCTGTCCCTTTATATTCAAGAGGACAAGATTACTACAAATTTTCTAAGGTGTACTACTGGTGGCGCAGTGGTTAAGCATTTGGCTGGCAGCCAAAAGGTCAGCAATTCGAATCCACTAGCCGCTTCTTGGTAACCCTATTTGGGACAGTTCTACTCTGCCCTATGGGGTCGCTATGAGTTAGAATCTACTTGACAGCAATGGGTTTTTTTTTTTTTTTTTTTGGTTTGAGTGATAGTTTCAGTTATTGAGTGGCCATGGATTGATTAGGGTTTGTGGATTACTCAGGCCCCTTCCAGCTTTTGACTTACCATATGATGTTCACTATATACTAGGACCTAGAGAGTCCTTTTCAGTGCACTGTACTGTGGTGGCTTGCATGTTTCTGTGATGCTGGAAGCTATACCACCAGTATTTAAAATACCAGCAGGGTTACCCATGGCGGACAGGCTTCAGTGGAGCTTCCAGACTACCACAGACTGGAAAGAAAGGATGGTGATCTACCTCCAAAAGTTAGTCAACAGAGACCCTATGAATCAGAACAGAATATGCCAAGGATTGTAAAGATGATGCAGGACAGGGCAATGTTTCATTCTGTTAAACAAAGGGTCACCATGAGTTGGAGCCGACTTTACAGCAGCTAACAACAGGAAGTTCATGGAGTCCTGGATGGTGCCAACAGTTAATGAGCTCATCCGCCACCTGAAAGGTTGGAGGCTTGAGTCCACCCAGAGGAACCTCAGAAGAAAGGCCTGGTGACCTACTTCCAGAGAATCAGTCACTGAAAACCCTGTGGGGCACAGTTCTGTTCTGACACACATGACGTTGCCATGAGTCAGAACTGACTTGATGGCGAGTGGTTGTTGCTGTTTGGATAAAGGGACTGGAAAGGCAAAGTCGCTTCCTGGAGTCTGCTTCTAATATTAGCTGTATAATAATAACAAAATCGTCAGAAGACATTAGCCATATATCCCAACTGACATCGTCAATTTGCTTTTTATTCTTAGGGTAGAAGCATGCTTTTGCTCAACAGAAGGGGAAATTATACCGCAGAGGAAACCACTGGGTCCACCCTCCTTGGGAAGGGGTACGGAAGCACAGACAGGGGTCTTGGGGGCTTCTCGCCGTGCCACAGAAAACTGGCTTATTACCTTAACAGTTTACATCACCAACTGTCGTTTTCTCATTCGACATCTGACAAGAGGGTGACCACATAGTGAATTCCATTTGGCTCCACAGTATCAAAGGGCAACGATGTGAACAGAGAGCTGCACCTGATTCTCCGTCACTGCCAACAAGCCATGATTGAATGAAATGATTCCTGTATCGAACGTAATAATTGCCGATCTTCTGTGGTGCCAGGGAAATGAAACCTAGTATCACTATACCACACAGAGTCAGGGCACCTTGGCAATGTAGAGTGAAACAATGCCACCTACATGCAATTCCTGATTTTTGGATTGCTGCCTCGTGGACTTCTCCTGATTAACTTTTAGCCACTTAATCTGGCCCTGCCTGAGGCAGCTCTATCCTGTACTCCCAGATTATAACAGATTTTAATCTTCCTGCATCAGCCTGGGCTTTGGAGAGAAATACAAACCTAGTTATAGAAACAAGAGGCTAATTTGCACGAAATTGACTGGGAGGTATATATAAAGACCATTATACTAGGGCATAATACTATGTTCCATATGTAAGAAATACTAAATATTTATTGAATGAAAGAAAGCAGGAATATAATTCTCATGTTATAAATGAGGAAGCAATGCTCAGAGAAGTAAAATAATTTGCCCAGGGTCACACAGCTAGTAAAGGCCTACACTGGAGTCTGAATGCAAGTCTTGCTTACTCTAAGCCAGGACTTTTAACAGTGGGCCTTTCATAAAACAGGGGCCCTGGTGGCAAAGTGGTTAAGAGCTACGACTGCCTTCAAATCTACCAGCCACTCCTTGGAAACCGGATGGGGCAGTTCTACTCTGTCCTGTAGGGTCGCTATGAGTCAGAGTCGACTTAACGGATGGGTCTGGAATGGGTTTTTACATAAAAAGTGCTCTACTACAGACCATAGCCTCCAACGACCGCAGGGTTTCATTGGGACAATAAGGATTAACTTCTGGTCGAGACAGACATGGAGCATGGCAGAGAGGAGGAATGGGTACTCGCTTAGTACAGGAAACTCTGACCAAACCAAAAAAAACCAAACTCATTGCCATCGAGTCGATTCCAACTCACAGTGACCCTACTCAACAAGTGCAGAGTAGAACTGCCCCACAGGGTTTCCAAGGAGTGGCTGGTACATTCAAACTGCTGACTTTTTGGTTAGCAGCCAAGCTCTCAACCACTGAGCCATCAGGACTCCACAGGAAACTCTAAGTCCACACGAAACCTGTTAATATAAAGTACCAAGTATTTTAAAGGCTTACTTTCTAATTAAGTACTGTGTAAATCAACATATAAAATGTATTTCCTCCCTCTCACTGCCGCTCCCCCCCGCCCCAGACAAAAACCCACTAAAAACCTCCTTGCACTCACTTTGCCCCAATTAAGGCTGGATGGTCAAGCTTGAAGAGCTAAGGGCTGGAGGCGGACGGACTTCAAGGACAGCATTACCCATTCACCCCACTGCCACTAAGTACAGAACTATGGGACGATGCTGCCACCTGCTGGCCATGTGAGATGATCAGATCAGCACAGTAAAGAATGGCATTCATACCCTCAGAAGTTGTATACAACTGGTAATGCATCTTAAACACAGGTGTGCTTTATACACTGGCAAACGTGGTGGAGCAGATTCAGAGCGATCGTCAGAACAGTCGCATATCTGTTCACTTGTATTTCACTGTGCTCTTGAGAGAAAGAGGCAGCATCACAGCGATGCAGCCAGGAGGGAGCACATATACATAGCAGCCATCTTGTGCCTTCCTAGTGGGGAAAGGTTAACAACTGCATAGGGGTCACTCTCGCTCTACAGACACGTTTTCGTTCGTATTTGTGAGTTCTTGTAACCTTTTAATTTCAGAGAGATGCAGTGTGGTTTAGTGAAAAACAACCAACTACTACCACCAACAGGTTACTTAACCTCAGTATTTTCAGACATAACATATGGGGCAAAACATCTATTTCACGTGCTACTTGTGAAGATTAACTGAAGCAAGCCTAACACCCAGCACAGGACCTGGCAGATGATAAGCGTACCAACAAAATTTAGTTTCTCTTTCCCTCTAAGGCTGGTGATCCATAAACGGACTTATTTCTCTGCTACTCTCACTTTTTTTTTTTTTTTTTCCAACTAAACCCTATTTTTAAAAAAGTCAAAAGGGGGCAAACACATGGAAAACCAAATCCAAACCCATGGCTGTCTAGTCAATTTGTGGTCACAGAGACCCTGGAGGACAGAGTAGAACTGCCCCATAAGATTTCCAAGGGTGTAATCCTTACGGAAGCAGACCACTGTATCTTTCTTCTGCGGAGCAGCTGGTGGGTTTGAACTGCCAACTTTTAGGTTATCAGCACCAGGCTTAACCACTGTACCACCAGGGCTCCTAACATGGAAGAAAAAAAAAAAAAACATGGAAGCAAGGTTTAAATGCAAGGACCGCGATGCATATGGTAAAACCGATCAGTGTGTAGGCAGACTATTATGGAAATTTTAAAGGGAAATATTTTAGGATTGGGCATCATAAAAACCGTCCAGAAGGACTAATTAAGGAATTAAAGTCATTAAGGAGAAAGGAGATATAACATGGGTGGGGGAGGGGGAAGTTGGGACAAGGAGAGACAGATCCATTTATAGTGATCAACACTCTCATTTTTATAAAACACTTTTTTTATACAAAAAATGAAAGCTGATTATTTTTTAAAAATGCTAAGCATTCTGCCAGTATAAAAAACTCAGTAAATAACACTTTTTCAGTAACTAAAGTAACTTCTCGTAAATCAACCCTGAAGCACTGCAGTAAAGACATGGCAATTAGGGGGGAAAAAGGCAGAGTAACAGTAGGGATCGGTGGACACAAAAGTTTGTCATTCACTCTGTATACACTCATCGAACTATTAGGGAAAGAGGTAAGACAGACCTAGAAACTGACCTCCTGTTATTCAGAGCTCAGCAGATGACAGAGCCAAATACAGAGATGAACTGGAATTTGCTCTAGTAAGAGCAACAATACAGACGTGTACAAAGTATAGAAGGAGAACAGAAGAGAGAGGAGTCATCTCACTTCACTCCTTATTTTCCACAACATTTCTTTACTGAAACTTTCAATTTTTCTGCTAAGATTTTCATTCATTGAAAACTTTTTTTGTTTCCCTCACTGGAGACAGTTATTCTAGTTGTTTTAAACTCTTTGTCTGGCTCATCTTAGAGCTGGATTTGATTGATTTTCTTTTGATTTGGTTCTTCATATACCAGAGAATTCTGAATTATGTCCCACACATGACGAATGTGAAGTGTGGAGATTCTTCATTCCATTCCATCTCCCTAATGGGTGTTGTTATCTTTGCTTTAACAGATAGCTTTCCTGGCTGTGCCTGTACTACAAACTGATTTTTGGGCTGTAGCTCTGGTCTCAGTTCAGATCTTCCATAGTTGGGCTGAATCTATCCCAGGCAAGCATGGTTCACAGGTGAAAGGTGTGGTAGACAGAGTTTGGGGATTACTCTCTGGCTATTGGAGTGTCTCGCTAGCTGTAAGGATCTGTGGGAGAGTACAGACGCCTGTCAACATGGGTTGCTATGAATTGCTCTACACAGTCAAGGAAAAAAACTAAAACATAACCTGGGAAATGGATGGCAACAGTCCTCGAACCCTGGTGGCACAGAGGTTAAGCCTTCAGCTGCTAACCACTAGCCGCTCCTTGGAAACCCTCTGGGACAGTTCTACTCTGTCCTATAGGGTCTCTATAAGTCAGAATCAACTTGATGGCACACAACAACATACAGGGTAAAGATATAGCAAGTTAACACTAAAATGTTTACCCAAATCAACCTGATCTTTTTGGAACCACTAAATGTGTTTAAGAAGTCCATCACGAATCACTAGATCTCTAATCTTTTTTTCCTCTCTTCTGCGTATCTGGCCAATCTTTTTATCTATTATAACAAAATCCTCTCACCTTTAGAAATCACAATATATGAATGTGAGGGTCATTTCTTCATTATAAGTTGGTGGACAGACAGAGTAAGGGCTACAGTAAGGCATTTCCTATTTCCTCTCCAGTCATGCCCTTAAAAACTTTCTAAGGAATGGAGTTATTCTGGACCAAATCTGATAAACTGCACCTTCTGTTAAATTTTTTGTCAATTTTTTTTTCTTCTATCACATCAGGCAGCCAACTAGAGTTTTAAAACAGAAAGTACTATTTCTATACTTTTTATAGAGATTATAGTGGAATCTGATACTGAGCCAAGTATATTTATAGGGAGGTCTAACTAGTACAGGCGTCCCTGGATGGAACAAACAGTTAAGCCTTTGACTACTAACCAAAAGTTTGGCAGTTTGAACATATCTAGAGGTACCTTGGAAGAAAGGCTTGGCAATCTGCTCCCAAAAGGTCACAGCCTTGATAACCCTATGGAGCATAGTTCTATTCAGCATGTGGGGTCAACATGAGTCAAAACTGACTCAGTGGCAATTGGTTTTGTTTTGTTTTAACTAGTATGCATACAGATGAAGGCTTTCATACTACTTATTCTTTCCATTTACTACTTGTGAAAATGGCACTGTGCTTCAATGATCACAAAGTAAATGGATACTCCTGAACAAATAAGTACTTCTGTGATATCCAAGTTCCAAATAAAGGTGGGTTTGTTGAGCAGGGAGCTGTGGCAGGTATCCTCAGCATTTGCTCCCTGTGTATATCCTCTTGATGAGGAAACAGCACTGCACACAATCTGGAAGGACCACATCACCCTTATCCAGAGAATTTGAAGTATACTTCACAAAGACCATCAGTCATCACTGGGCATGGAATTAGGTAAGTTACATAAAGCCAGAGCTGGTGCAGCCATTTTCTGCCTTGTTCATGCTGAAAGAAAGTAAGAATGGTCTGCAGCTGAGACAAGTGAAGCAGATGAAACTGTAAACTGTGTAGCAGGAGGAAGATGGAGAGAGATGGTGCCCCGGGGCCTGACTGGATGGTTTCTTGTTTTAACCCTCATGAGGCCCAGCTCTTCTTCTGCCCTTGCCCTTCATGAGCTTCTCCCACATTCCCTCAATATCATCCCTTTATTGCTTACTAGCTTAAGGGAGTTTCTGGGCACATGATACAACATGAATGAATCTTGAAAATATTACACAGAATGAAAGAAGCCAATCAGAAGGGGAAATGTATTGTACGTTTGCTTTTATGTTTAGAGATCATCTGATTCCCTAACATTCCATTTATATGAAATGTTCAGAACAGACAAATCTACAGAGACAGAAAGTAGATTAATGGTTGCTTATGGGTGAGAGGATGGAGGGAAGGGGGTTGATGGCTAAGGGATAATGAATGAAAATGTTCTAAAATCGATTATGACGATATAGTTACACAACTGTTAAGTATACTAAAAGTCACTGAATTGTACATTTTACATGGGTGGATTGTATGGTAAGTGAATTATATCTCAATAAAGTTGTCAAAAAATTAAAGAATTTTTTTTTCATTCTTACAAATTTTATAAAATTGATGAAATAAAACCACCCAACTCACACCACTGTCCTAACAACATATTATGCTTCCAGCATACTGTATTCAGTAACTTTGTTTAATACAGATAATACTATATTGGTCATTAGAGCTGTGGTAGCACAATGAGTAAAGCAATCAACTGCTAACCCAAAGGTCAGTGGTTCAAAACCACCAGCAGCTCTGCAGAGAAAGAAGTGGCAGTATGCTTCCGTAAAGATTTACAGCCTTGGAAACACTATGGGGTTGTTATAAGTCAGAATCAACTCGACGGCGGTGGGTTTCGTTTTTGTTTTTGTTTTTTAATATATTGGTCATTACTCAAAAGATATTGTAAAAGTTAAAAATAATGAACAGCATGAGTAAACTGTATTGTTCTAAGGTACAAGATCTCAAATGTAGTGAAATGAGATAGGTTGACTATTTCAATTAAAAGAGAGAATACTTTAGATAATTTTTTTGCAGAATAGATTTGACGAAAGATAAAATGAGAGACATAGGTCATCATCTAATAGCCCTTAACACCTTGACTATTTTTAAAGAATATTGTCACAGATTAAAGAAACCTTTACTAACCAAAAACTGAAATTACCAATTTTGTGTGAAATATATATTAAAAAGTCCATCAATTCTAGGTATGTTAACCTTCTAAATATTTAAATTTTACTCTCCAATGGCTGGAAGCAAATGAACTCAGGAGTAAACAGATAATCCCAAAATCATCAAAACAAGATTTTATGCAACCTGCTACATTTTATAGATTTTTTAAAAGCTTTCTTCCTGTTGCTAATTGATATTGTAATCATAGTTATCTTACTGCAAACTTATAGTGTAGTTCCCTGCATTAATATTTTATTCCTTTCTTGATCCCTTTAACTAGTTACCCCAAGAAATAGGTCTATGATTAATTGGACTAATGATACTATAATTATTATTCTTATCAGAACTATCAAGTATTATATTAAGATTACTTTTAAATGGATTTATCAAAAATTAATATGCTGACAATAAATGAAATTATATATATAAAGATATATACGTATTTTTTTTATATATATGCAAGATATATTCTATGGATGAACTTGAGCTCCCACTTTAACGTTTGTAGACTAACCACAAACTAAGCAGTTCCTCTAATGTGGTCCAGCTCTATACTTAACCCTCATGAAACAATCGCTAAAGACTGGGTGCTAAAGCAAAATACAGTGAAAAAATTAGAGGGTACCCAGCTCTCAAAAGAATAGCGTCTGGGGTCTTAAAGGGTTATCATAACAGAAGCAGCCATTTAAGGAAACTAGAGTCTGTACAAAAAAAAAGCATACCAATGTAAGAATGATCAAAGGACTTTAAATAATAAAATCCATGGCCAAAAGGAGGGAATGTAAAAGATTAAAATCTGAGGAATTTAGTTTGTAGAAAGCTGCAGCTTACAGCCAGAGACCTGACTCCATCTTGAATTTTGATATAAAATCCAGAATCCATTTTACTACTTGTTAAGTTATATCTCTAGTGCTTGCGAACATGACAGAGGCTTCTGCCTAAAGCACTCCATCTTGGTCCCTTGATCATTGTCTAGAACTTAGTTCCGTTTTACTGTTCTTGGAAAACATGTTCTACAGCTTGTTCCAAGGAAACTCTTACTAAAGCTCGTGGTCTCATAAAATATCAACCAATCAAAAAAACCAAACCAAACCCATTGCCATCCAGTCAATTCTGACTCATAAAGGCCCTAAAGAACCAAGCAGAGCTGCCCTATAGGGTTTCCAGGGAGGGATTGGTAGATTCGAACTGTTAACCTTTTGATTAGCAGCCATATCTCTTACCCACTGCACCACCAGGGTTCCAAAGTAAGGAGCAAAATTATTGCAGTTTTATCATGAAAGCTACCTAACATGTTTTAGTATATTCACAGTCTTTCCTGTAACTCCTATTAATATGCATGGCTTTTACTGTAACTGTTTAACATATATCCAATCAGAATATGATTATTACAATAGTCACTGATTTTCCTGTAAATGCTTAACATATGGTTTAGTTCCTCTTTAACTCCATAAGAATAATTCTGTGACTGTACCACCCCAGTCTGCTCGGTTTCATTTCGGTGGATCACAAAGCTCCCCAACTGCAATCATCTTGAGCCTTAATAAATCTCTTAAATCTACTTTCAGAGAAGTGTCCAAGAGGTTTTGTTCATTCACGTTGGTCATACAAATTCTCCATCATTCCCCATATACCCAATCAGTTACTACACCTCAATGTTCCACACCTTCTCTTCCACATTTGTCTTCTCCTTTCTATTCCCATACTCACTATCTGAAGATTTGGCCAATATCGCTTCCAGATTCTTCCTACTTCTGGCCAGCTTCTTTATACTACCACCTAAGTGAAATGCTCAGATTTAACTGTATTACTTCCCAATTTAAAAATTATGAAATATTATGCAAAACCTCAGCATGCACTCTTCTATGACCTGGCCTCAAGACCATTTGTTTCATATTCTCCAGCTTTCAGCACCCTGCTTGGAATCATGACGCTCCCCCTCCCCAGCTTATTTATGACGGTCCCTTTGTTTCTCCTCAAATTCCTGCCATGTTTACCTGCCACCATCTCTTAAATGCCCATTTCCAATGTCCCCTCCACCATAAAATTTCATGGATTCCTCAAGTTGAAATCTTTTTTTTTTTTCTTTTTAGAATTCCAATGACTATACTCTGTACTTTGCTAATAGCATGCAAAAGCTGGACAATGAATAAGGAAGACCAAATAGCTAGCAAAGAATACTGAATATACCATGGTCTTCCAGAAGAATGAACAAATACGTCTTGGAAGAAGTACAGCCAGAATGCTCCTTAGAAGTGACGATGGTGAGACTTCATCTCACTTACTCTGGACATGTTATCAGGAAGGACCAGTCCCTGGAGAAGGACATCATGTTTGGTACAATAGGGTCAGCAGAAAAAAGGAAGTCTCTAAATAAGATGGGTTGACACAGTGGCTACAACAATGGGCTCAAACATAACAATGATTGTGTGGCTGGCACAAGACAGGGCAGCGTTTCATTCTGTTGTACGTGGGGTTGCTATGAGTTGGAACCCATTTGAGGGCATCTAGCAACAACAATAGTATTTACCAAACACTACCTAGCATTACAATTTATATACGTAATGTAATTCTATCATTCAAGGAAGGAGATACTATATATTTTTATGTATATATATGGTATCTCCATTCAAGAAGAAGGTACTTCTTGAATGGAGATACCATATATATGTATATAAATACAGCACAGTAAAACCTGTGAGAGCTGGAATTCGATTGGACTGCCTTGTTTTTCCAGGTTTCGCAAGTTTTCTGCAGTTGACAGGGTGCAGGCTTAACTCTTTTCTATCACTTTCTGTTGGTGGAAAACATTTGAGTTTTCCTTCTATGATAGGTTTCCGCCTTACACAGGTTCTGGGTTCAGTAGGTTTTACTGTATCTCCCTTCCTGAATGACAGAATCATTAATTTCTCCACTCATTCACACACATTTGATAAGCACTTACCGTATGTCTGCTACCAAATGCTAAGAATTGTTCTGGGTGGAGGAATGCAATGGTGTGCAAAAACGACAAGGTCCCATCCCTCTGGAGGGGACATCAGATTAATGAGCAAGTATTAAAAAAAAAAAAAAAAATTTTTTTTTTTTTTTTTTTAGTAACAATGCAGAGTCATACGTGCTGAGACAGGGGGAGGACCTGAAGCTATGGGAGCTCCCAGTAGGCTCGCCTTCTACAAGCAACACATCCCACAGGAAGTACCAACTGACCTGAGACCTGTTGAGGAGAGCAGGGGAAGAGAGTTCAGGCCGAGGAGGCAGCATGCCTGAAGAGCCAGGTAGAGGATGTCACTAAACTGTAAGCCCCATAAAGCCCTTGGCTTCTGCCTGATTAATCTTTGTGACTAGAGGCTTCTTCATACAAATTCTTTTTTTTTTTTTAATTGCCGTCAAGCCAGTTCCAAGCAGAGCTGTGCTCTATAGGCTTTTCGCTGGCTGATTTTTCAGGAGTAAATATCCAGGCTTTCTTCCCAGGAGCTGCTGGGTGGACTCAAACCTCCAATCTTTTGATTAGCAGCCAAGTGCATTAACTCCACCACCCAGGTAAATGCTCATAAATATCACCTGGATGAAAAAGTAAATCAATTCACTAGTTTCTTGATTTAACTACAGAAATTAGGAACAAAATGTCATTTCCCTTCTGTCAGATTAAAGTCCAACCTGCCCCTATTCTACTATATGATCCCTTATCATCAAGGACTCCACAGTTGACACATGGGGATGTCATCTTTCAGACAGCTGAAATACATAGCCACACCCACCTCCACTCCTGGGACACCTGTTTTGGCAGCTCTGTCATGCCTAGCAAGCTGGGGCAGGGATCCTTTCCACAGGCAGCAGCTGTTCAACGTGGCAGTGTTCTCCCCAAAGGAGGGAGACACAAATGTACCTCCCCTCCAGCCTTCTTATCTTTAAGGGATCCTGAGGCTCTTCTCCCAAGAGACTTGGCCCCAGCGTACTCTCTGTGGTAGACCCCACCAGTCTAGCAGCCAAACTGCCAGGGCCTCCCTCTTCCTGCTCCCTGTTCTCCAGCCTTCTCCTTCCCCCAATGGAACGGCCACAGTGCAGTGTGGGGAGAGTCCCTGCAGGGATCTAAGAAGGAAAGGTTCTAGGACATGGCAGCTCAGAAAAGCAAAATCAGAATGCTATTATCAAGGGGAGGCAGACAAAGCAAATTTTCAGAACCCCATGCAGTAAGAAGAATGGGCATTCAGGACTCAATCACGAAAACGCTTGCTTCACTGCTCTGCTTTAGGTAGTGGAGCAAGCTGCAAACAATGAGGTAAACAGAAAGAATCTCTAGGGAGAAAAGGCTCCCAATTAGGAGTGGGGGACAAAGAAAAGTCAGAAACAAAATCAATGAAATTCAAAGAAATGGAAAACATTAAGAGATCAGGCAGAAGCTAAGCAAGCAGAATCTGTAGACAGAGTGGGACCTTTCATCCAGCATTTTCACTTTTCCTGACATAGCGAGACAGCACAGCCAACAGGCTGAGTTAGAGGCTGGAGTCAAACAGAAATGGCACCACACCTCACGCTGCCATTCGCTTTCTCTAATCATTTGGGAAGGTTTTCTGGGACCCTGGAGAACTGGAAACCACACTGTTTTCAGGGACGAGCAAGCACTGTGGTACACTGGTGCAGCAGGGGCAATGGTGGTTCAGCGGTAGGGACTGGGTCTGAGTCCCACTCAGTGCACCTCAGGCTAAGCCCACCTGTCGGTGGAGGCTTATGTGTTGCTGTGATGCTGAGCAGGTTTCAACAGAACTTCCAGACTAAGACAAACAAGGAAGAAAGACCTGGAGATCTACTTCCAAAAATCAACCAATCAAAACCCTATGGATCACAATCCCCCAATCTACTAGTAATTGTGGGGCTGGCACAGGCCTGGGCAGCATTTTGCTCTGTTGTGCATGGGGTCTCCATGAGTCAAGGACCAGCTCCATGAAAGCTAACAACAACAGCACAGCATGCCCTGAGAAGGATGTGGCCTTGCTCAAGCTAAACTCAGGTTTAGCTTGAGAACCTGGAAAGTCAAAGGTCTGTGCAGACCCCCTTAAAGAGAATCAAGTACGTGGTTGGTATGTGGTCTGCATTAAGGACCATATCAGCCTGCTACGAAAAGGCAACAGTGTGACCACGGTTTGATGGTGTCAACCCTGGCAGGGCTCTATGTGAGTGGAGAGATCTCCCAAGTTGTGTACTTCCTTAAACGTTGTCAGAGGCTAGGAAAAGAGCCATCCCACGATATGCAATGTTCATTTTATTTCACTACTCTGCTTCCATTCCTTTCTGTCTTTTTGGATAATAAGTTGAGAACTGATAGTAAGTCTGTATGAGTATCTTTGTCCTGCCAAAACACAGCATCCCCATCGGGCAAGTTTTTAACTGCTTGAAGATGAAAAGTTTTATTTTCTTCATCTCTGTTCCTTGGTTCAGCTGGAGATGAAGTGAGATACTACATGGGAACCACCTGGTACAGGTCCAGGAAAGTGTTCAAAATGCTGCTGCCTCAGTTCCTCAAAATGTAGAACACAGAATTATCATATGACTCAGCAATTCCACTCGTAGGTATATACTCAAGAAGGCTTAAAAACAGGGGCTAAAACAGATATGCGTATGCCAAGTTTCATTGCAGTATTCTTCACATTAGCCAAAAAGTACTTAAAGTACAAATAAGCCCACTGTTTATCAACAAACAAGTGGATAAACAAAATGTGGTATATTCATACAACGGAGTATTACTCAGCCATAAAGAGAAACGACGCTCTGGCACATGCTACAACATGGATGAACCTTGAAAACATTATTCGAAATTAAACGCCAGACACAAAAGGACAAATATTATATGATCCCACTTATACGGAATGCCTAAAGTAGGCAACAAAGAGACAGAAAATAAATTAGAGGTTACCAGGAGCTGGGGGGAGGAAGGGTGCGGAATTATTGCTTAATGGGTACAGATTTTTTTCTCTGGGGTGATGGAAAAGTTTTAGAACTAGATGGAACACAGTGGAAATAATTCATGTCACTAAATTATACACTTAAAAATGGTTAAAATGGCAAATCTTGTTATACATATTTGAGCACAATAAAAAAAAATGTTTTTAAATGGAAACCCTAATGGTTACTTAACACTTATACATTCTAACCAGTCTAATCAGTTTGGTAAACCAATATGTAAAGAAGAGACGCAAGAATAATAAGAAAACACAGAGTTAAAAAACACCTGTTACCCTTTTAAGGGTGCACGTGATCCAAGCCATGGTGTTTTCAATCGCCTTTTATGCATGTGAAAGCTGGACAACGATAAAGGAAGATTAATGGAGAATTGATGCACGTGAATTGTGATATTTGCGAGAATATTGAAAGTACCATGGACTGCCAGAAGAATGAACAAATTAATCTTGGAAGAAGTACAGCCAGAGTGCTCCTTTGAAGCAAGGATGGCAAGACTTCGTCTCCTTACTTTGGACAAGTCATCAGGAGGGGCCAATCGCTGGAGATGGACCTCATGCTTGGTAAAGGAGAGGGTCAGCAAAAAAGAGGGAGACGCTCAAGGAGATGGATTGAGATGGTGGCTGCAACAATGGGCTCAAGCATAACAATGATCATGAGGATGGCGCGGGGCCAGGCAGTGTTTCATTCTGTTGTACATAGGGTCACTATGAGTCAGAGCAGACTCGATGGCACCTAACAACAACAACAACAACAACGTTTTTAACTAAGTTGTTCTGAGTGCCTACCCTGGGGTGTGTGTCACTTCTCATTGGAAAGTTTACAGTGTCTGCAGGGGTCACAGAGAACACCTCCTGCTCCCTCTGCTCTTCTGCTCAGGATGAATGGGTTCAGGAAGTGTGCCGAGATGCCTGCACTGGGACAGTGGTTATATAACCAAGTTATTCTCAATTTGTTCTTGGCCCTTCCCATTGGAAAGGTTTGACAGTCTTCCTACACATCCAAAATGCCAGCCCCAGAATTAGAATCCCACGCCACCGAGCCATCTCTGAGATGTAAATTACGTCTTCCCAGACATGAGGCAGACAGGCCAGGCCTGGAGGTCCTTGCCACACCTCCTCTCCTGAGGTCCCTCCATACAGAATTTAGAGCTATGAAGCGCAGGGCACAGGGACCAGTGTGAACTCTTGGAAGAAATGAAAAGGAAAGAAAGAATTTCAATCACACAATGTCTCAATAAAAAGGATAAAAATGAAGGGCAGTCTAACTTCATGTGGTGCTGTTTACCGACTTCGAAGCAGAGAGCAGGAAGCAGGGTGATGGTACACAGGTCTCTGAACCAGCCACTGCTTCACCCCTTGCCTGCACCCCAGAAAGCCAGCACTGTTTTCAGAAGGGGCTTTGATATCCTCCTACCCATTACCCATTGCCATTGAGTCGATTCTGACTCATAGAGACCCTATAGGACAGAGTAGAACTACCCTGTAGGGTTGCAAGGTGATGGTCTTTACAGAAGCAGGCTGCCACATCTTCATCCTGCAGAGTGGCTGGTGGTTCGAACTGCCGGCCTTTCAGTTAGCAGCCACACACTTAACCACTGCACCACCAGGGCTCAGGGGCAAAACCACTAGAGCCCAGGCAACCACAACAAAGCACAGAAGAAGAGGTGCTGGGTGTTTACAACAATCCATAGTAGTCATTAGAGCCCACAACTGGCCAACCTGTACACACTCTGATCCTGCACCCTGGTCCCAGCGCCGCCCAGCCTCTGTCCGTAGGACTTTCACTGATGGAGTCACCCAGCTAAAGAGTGCTGCCTTTGTGGACAACAAAATTCCTGTGGCTTAAGTTGAGGCTTACAGCCCTCTTCCTATTCGAAAATTCTCAAAAGAAGAGACGCCTATGATGGACTAGGTCTTTAAGGACATAATTAGCAATGTGCCTACACGCCAGCCCCTGAGTAGCAAAAATTCAGGGGAAAAGAAAAATCACTTCATTTTTGGAAAGGCTCTGTAAAGGTATAAAAGTACTATCCTGGGAGAACTCACAGAGGCACTCTGGGATTTATGGGCTTGAATTCAGGGAGAATTGTCCCAGCCATCTAAGAAGGCCATCACAGTCACTGGGCTCATTTTGGCCATCAGAATCCAAATGACAATACACACAATAGTCAGAGTTTATTAAAGTTTGATGTTTCCAGGCACTGCTCTACGAACTTCACATCTATCGACGCACTGGTCTCTATTACAAGCCTAAGAGGTAGGAACTATTACAATACCCATTTTACAAACGAAGATACTGAGGCATAGAAAGGTTAGATAGCTTGTACAAGGTCATACAGCTAACGAACACTGAAGCCAGGATGCAAAAACCAGGCTGCCTGGCTCCGGAGGCTGGGCTCATAAAAGCTGTGCTCTGCCCTCTCCACGAGGCAGTGGTGGTGGTGGTTCCGTGGTAACATTCTCGCCTTCCATGCAGGGGACTGGGGTTCAATTCCCGGCTAATGTGCCTCATGTGCAGCTACTACCTGTCTGTCAGTAGAGGCTTCCATGTTGCTATGATGCTGAACGGGCTTCAGCAGAGCTTCCAGACTAAGACAGGCTAGGAAGAAAGGCCCAGAGATCAACTTTGAAAATCAGCCAGTGAAAACTCTATGGATCACAAAGGTCTGATCTGCAATGGATCATGGGGATGGCACAGGACCGGGAAGCGTTTTGTTCCATCGTGCATGGGGTCCTCATGAGTCAGGGGCCAACGTGACTGCAGCCAACAACAGCAGCCTGCCTTTGCAAATAAAAGGACTGGCTTACTATCACACACCTCACATGTGGGCAGCGTCCACCCAAGGACACACAATGGGAGATGCCCCCATGGCTTCTTGCCCTTGTCCCCTGTATGTCACCCTTGCACCTGCTAGAGGTGCCCTTCTGCTGCAGGGTTCCACTGTGCGAGGCAAGGAAGCCAAGGAGATCGATGACAGACTCTTTAACATGTTGCCTCTTTCTACCACCACAGCCAGGCTTGAAAGTGGCTAAAATTCTTATGGGACTTTAAGCTAAAAGGGAAGGAGGAAGGTCTTAACCAGGGCAGAGTGCTGCTGGGTCTTTTCAAATTACTTCACACAGAAGGCTAAATACTCCATCTACTGAAGCATATCAGAGCTGCTTATAAAAAAACACTGCGAACCTGCAGCCTTCCTAATGCCCATACCTTTGTTAGGCACGCCCTCTAGTGTCCAGAAAAGAGAGTCTACTCTAACGGTGACACTCGTGACTGTCCCTCCTCAAGTGCAGCTATAGTGCTAAATCGGAAAGGGGTTGGGAAAACAGGGAGAGGAAGAAACCTATTTCCTCAGTCAGTTTTCAGTAATCATTCCTGAGATATTTTATCTAGAGTTAAAACTGATTACATTTATGAAAAAAAGGAGAACAAAACTCAAGCATTTTTATGGTGGTAAAAAAAAAAAAATTACATTTATGAAAAAAAGGAGAACAAAACTCAAGCATTTTTATGGTGGTGAATCCCAGTTAATTTGTTTTTAAAAGTTTCCTTTAAAGTACACTTTTCACATGTTCGCTTATCAGGGAATAAGGCCTGACGGTGTACTCTGCACCATCTCAGACGGCATCCACAGTAGTAGTCTTGGATCTTTGCAGGCTGATTCTGAAACGAGATCGCTCCCACCCCTCACACCCCCTCCCTGCCTCTTCCTCAGCTACGGTAGAAAGTAGGGCAATATATAACATGGCATATTTGTAAAATCATCAAACAGATGGAAATGGCAGCAACAACACAGGCCCTGAAGAAAGAGGCAGGCAATGGAAAATGGGGCTGACATCATGACCTCTGACAGTGACAACGCCCTTCTTCTCCGTTACCCCTGGAAGCCACAAATCCACCAGATCTGATGTCCTTCCCCAATCCGGGTGCACAGGATCAGGGTAGACAAGATGTTCAAATATCCTAAGTGGAACTCTTGATCCCTCTCTGCACCCACTAGGGAGCATGACGAGGCTAAGCTGAGGTGGAGGCCACCGCTCAAGGCCGAGGGAGCTACCGTGAACAGCGCCCTATGCTGGAAAGCCGTATCAGGGATTTACTCTGCTCGGGTCAATGAGGGGAAACCAAGACCAACATCTGATCTTCTGCCATTCTGTGCCAGGTCTTTCCAAAGCTAACTTTTCCAACTGTGCAGTTACAACTTTAAAATCGGGATGGTTTCTGCTTTTAAAGTCACGTGTGTAAAAATGGGAAGACAGTGAATGCCATGTTCTGTATCATTTAGCCCAAAAAGCATCCAAGAAAGAGCCTGGAGAGCCACCCTTGAGCATGTAAGGTCTGGGCATGGTGGCCTTCTCTTTACCTGTAATGAACGAGTCACTTCACAGGCGTGATTCTCACCTGCCAATCAATAATGTGAGCAAGACAACTGCCTGAAAATGTGTGCTAAGGCTACCAATAGCCTCATAGAGTGCACACCTTCAGCTTCTTTCCCCTTCAAAGTCCCTCTTTATATTTGTTGGAGTGGGGTAAGGAAAGGTAGAAATAAAAGGAAAGAGAACGTCCAAGAGGCTCAAATGTTCCCTACCATTAAAACAGAAGCCTCAAAGGTACCTCTGAATATCTAGCTCTAGAAATGGCTACTTAACCCCTTCACGGGCCAATTATCTGTTTGGAATTTTTTTGGTGATGCCGTGGTCTTTCACGAATGGAAAGGATGCTGAATCGTTGTTCGTTGGAGGTTTTCTTTTAATTTGGAAAAAAATGACATGCCAATTGCAAGCAGGACATATGAGTCCCATGTTCCACAAAGCACATCACACACACAGGACGTATTGGTCCCACGGCCCAGGAAGTGCATCACACTCCCTGGTTACGCTTGAGCCATAAAATATCTTACTCAACTTTCCAAAAATACATACAAAATACTAAATAAACATTGTACTTGCTGCACATAATTATCAGTTTGATTTAGAGTGGGCCATGTTGATACCATGTTCCATGAAGCATATCACACTCATGGGACATATCGGTCCCATGGCCCAGGAAGTGTATTTCAAACTGTTTTCACCCAAAAAATAGCTCATTTTCTCGAATATTTCCAAATGCCAGTAACTGTACCTTCCCAATAACACAAAGGAAACAGTAAACATCCCTGCAAACCTTGTCTCGGTGTACAGAAGCCAAAAGACACAAAAAGTTTCACACATTCACTCCTCTGGGAAGCATCAGGGAAGCATCCCCTCATACGAACAGCTCTAAACACTCAAATGTGGTTCAGACCAACTTCCTTGTTTTTTAGGCCGTTGTGGCAGTATCTGCCATGATGCCAGAATGTACTAAAGTGGCTCAAATGCCTGCCAATAAACCTCCAGGGGCGGAAAATGTAGCTGGGATATATATACACACACACACATATATATACCCCAAAGACCGTGAAAGGATTTTAGAAGAAGTTGAAATGTGATTCTAAAAGATTCTACTTACCTGAGAAACACACATCAAGTCTCAGAGAGTTCAAGCTTCCCCTGACTGTTTTGTGTCACTTCCCAACAATGCTGGTTCACTCTGACTCTTTCGGCTGCCCACCCCATGTTACCACTGCCACACACTTGCTGTTGCTCCTTGTGAGCAAGTCAGCCCCAGACCCATGGTGACCCCATGCACGGTGGAACAAAATGCTGTCCGGTACTGTGCCATTCCCATGATCCGCTGTGGGTCAGACCGTTGTGATTCATAAGGTTTTCACTGGCTGATTTTTTGAAGTAGGTCACCAGGCCTTTCTTCCTAGTTTGACTTCGTCTGGAAGCTCCACTGAAACCTGCTCAGCATCACAGCAACATGCAACCCACCTCTGACAGATGGGTGTTGGCAGCACGTGAGGTGCATTGACCGGGAATCAAACCCGGGTCTCCTGCATAGAAGGCAAGAACTCTACCACTGAACCACCAATGCCCTAGTCATGCATTTAATTACATATATTTTTAAACACAAAAATACATCATTACTATTGTTTTTACAGTCAATATTCATGTAGAGTTACCCTAGGTTGACCTTTTCCAGTAGATCCTTGCCTGCATTTCCATGTTAAGGCAGAAAGATAACGCTAGACATAAAAATTTCTATAACTCACAGAGAAGACTTTCATGATAGAATAAGAAAAAAATAACTGAGAATGAACGTCAGGAGATGTGAGTACGACACGAAAGCTCATTGCCACAGACAGCAGGCAAATTTCACTTTCTACAGATGGACGAGCTGAAATTGACTAGATGGCAGTGGGTTTGTTTGTTTGTTTTTTTAATAGAGAGGGCAGTTGGGCTCCTGGACCCAGGAGGGTCACAAAAGGAGGCTTTAGACTGCTCTGAGGAGATGTTGGACCCCAGTCTTAGTCCTGCATCTTCAGATCCTTCAGACCTGGAAAGCAGAGCTCCAGTCTCACTCAGGACTACGGCTGTGGTTTTGCGCCACCTGGTGGCTGTTTCTGCTCCGGCTTCACTAATGATTAGACTTTCCTTTTTTTAGCCAGCTCAGGCTTGTGTCTCACTCCCTGCTGGCTCAAAGCCGGATCTAGGAATTATTAGGATGGGGGCCCTGCAGCATCCCAGACGAAGGAGGAAAGGTCTGATCATACTGGATCACAGCACAGCACGAAGGATGCTGCAAGAGTGAGATCTGGTTCCCTTGAGGCTCTAGCACACACACTCTCTGCTTACAAGTTCCCCCAGCCTGAATGGGGCTGTACACAGGTCTCAGGCACTGGTAATCCCCCCAGTGTCACCAAGGATCCTTCAGGGCAACAGATAGGCTGGGGCTAGGAGGACTTGTTGGGATTGGCCAGAGCTTCCAGGTAGAGCTCCCAGCCCACACTAGGCTTAAGGTTTCTTCTGAGTTCTAAGTGGCAAACACAGAATTTCAGCAAATGGGGATTAAAACAAAATACTTATTATCTTTTTTGCTTTTATGACCTATTGTTTATGCGTCATATCTGTAACTTATTTGGAAGCAAAGTACTTGGTTAGGAATATGATCCCAGTTATGAAATCATGTGGGAAACGAGCTTCACTTCACAAGCCTCTGCTTTATCCTGTGGTTTCCAGACATGCCTTGTTACAAAACAAGTGGGATGTGGACCACAAAAATTAGGAAAACATCACTTTTTAATTTCTTCAATTCCCACAAATGTATTCTAGATTCTTACAAAGGCTGCTCTTGTACTCCAGGTGACCAAATGACATTCGCAGCGACACCACCTTCCATTAAAGGTTTCTGTTGAGTACAGTGCTCATGTTTAAGACAGGTCTCCTACAGACTGACTTGACATAGAATGATTTCAGTAAAAATTCCTTGGATTTAGGGGCATCACATTTGGATATCAGTTGCAGTTTCAAGGCAGTTTCTGGTTTTCAAAATAAGTGACTTCATGGAGGGTGGATGAACCCTTGACATTACTGCCCTGAGGTAATCTTTAAACCCTAAACCACAACTATCCTCTCCAGTCTTCTGAAAACCAAACAATAATTTAGCTTAACTAGTAATGCCTTGAGCATTTTGCTCTTTTAAGATCTATCTACATGGGATCAAGCTGACAACAGCAACTTGAAAGGTTAGATAGGAAACTTAGGGGGCAGTGAGTGAGTTTATGTTAATGGGGGAGGAACAACTCAAAAAGGGAGGGTGGGAATAATTGTACAACTCCAAGAATGTCATCAATGTCACTGAGTTGTACATGTAGAACCTGCTGAATTGCTGTATGTCCTGCTGTGTATATTCTCAACAGTAATTAAAAAAAAAAAAAGTGAATCCGATCACAGTAAGTTATACTATTCTCCCCATGAATTCCTACCTGTCCTGAGCAGCGCTAAATGATTTGCAGGTATCTGTTAACTTCTCCTTCTAAGATGTGTGTGAGCTGGTTAAGAGTGGTTAAGACCACTTTATCACATGAAGGACTCGTGGTGAGGAGGGGACCAAGTCTCGGACTCTCCTCTCCATAGCTTATCCCTGCCCAAAACCTCTGCAGTGACTTCAAAGAATACTTCCAATCTCTTTGAATTTAAAATTCTTTATAACTTGTCCTGCATTGGCAAACCCAACTACTCTCTTCCCCCGCAACGTTGGTCACTATAAATTCTTTGCAGTTTCTCAAGCGCACATTGATCTTCGGTCTTTAACCGTGACTTTGATCTATGCACTTTCTCCGTATCCTGCTGGGACAACCTCCAACTCTCACATTTCCTTATCACAGTCTGTCACGGTGTCGTCAAGCACTCGGCACTGTGCCAATGACAAATAATACTAATACATAATAACCATAACATCGTGATAATAGCATCTAAGTTCATATACTGCTTATTATGTGCCAGGCAATGGTTCTGAATGATTTATAAGTATCTACTAATTTTTTTTTTTTACTAATTTAATCCACATGACAAACCTGCTGATAGTGATAATTATTATACCCACTTTAAAGATAAGAAAACTGAGACATGAAATGTCAAGTAGCTCACCCAAGTTACTCAGTCTGTGAGTGAGAGAGCCAGGAATCAACCCTGGGCAACTGGGATTCAGAGTCCAAGCCTAATCGCTGTGTTACACTCTCATTGTTGAATCCCAATGCATTTGGATGAAGGTGCTCCCATCTGTGATATGGGGATGGGCACAGAGAAAGGGACATATAAACAGGGAGCTGACTTCATGCCCTGCCAGATGTATTTGGAAAACTATATAAAAATGGCAGCAAACACAGCATATGTTATTATGTGTAACTATACTTGTGTAACAATTCATAAGTGACCTTCTATCACCCAAAAGGAGTTGCTGGGTGGTGCAAATGCTGCGAATTGAAAGGTAGGAGATTCAGGTCCACCCAAAGGTGCCTCCAAACAAAGGCCTGGCTACCTACTGGCAGAAAACCAGTCATTGAAAACGTTATGGTGCCCAGTTCTACTCTGACACACACAGGGTCACCATGTGTCAAAGATGACTTGACGGCCACCGGTACTGGTTATTCCCCAAAAAGGCAGAACATTCTCCTAAAATGTAAACCTGAATCTTAATTCTAAAATAATATTTTTCCCATTACCCTTTGCCCTTCTTCATCCCTCAAATCTTATTATTTTCCTTTAGGACAGTCTGAAAATACTAAGGAAAATGTTTATCAAAACTTTTCCTTTCATATTAAAGCACATTATATTGTTCAGAAACAGTTTCTAAAAAAATGAGCTTGTTTTGGCTGTACCAAAAAAACAAGCAAACCAACCAACCCACTGCCATCCAGTCGATTCTGACTCATTCCACGCCAAGCCAAGCTAAAGGAGTGGGGAGAGGAGGCAACGAGAAAAATTAAAAATAAATAAAGCTACCTTGTCCAGTTTTAACATTTGCCTTGATTCAGGAGGGGATCAGGAGAATGAACTACAAACATCTCTTTTTTAATCCTCATCCAACAGACTGGACAAAGGCATAATTTGCAAACAGAGAAGTTTGAAATTTGAAATCAGGACACAGACACACTCTGAGGGGACTCAGTGCGCCTCCTCACAAAGTGTGGAAACAAGTTTGCAGTCCTGGGTTATGACAACCTACAGGGTACTTCATACACAGGCATCTCCCCTGGTTTCAAAAGAAAGTCCTTCTAAAAATAAGAATCTGTGTTTCTATCGTATTGACAGATACATCTGCCCTTCCTCAGAAGTTTCAATAAGAATATCACTACTCCAGACTCCCCTGACCCCGGCAGTGGACCTACAAGCGCATGTCCATTTTGGAACTAGATAATCATTAACGAAGAGATTTTATACGATTAAGGAATTTTGTTTTAAAAGCAGGTGCTTTTCTCTGTGGTAGAGTCCCTGGGTGTTGCAGATAGGGCACTTGGCTGCTAACTGAAAGGTCGGAGGTTCAACTCCACCCAGTCGTACCTAGGAAGAAAGGCCTGGTGATCTGCTTCCAAAAAATCAGCCCCAGAAAACCCGGTGGCGCATAGTTATAGTCTAACGCACATGAGGTCGCCATGAGTCAGTCGACTTGATGGCAACTGGTTTGGTTTTGGTTTTCTGTGTTATGATTCACCAGACAAGCTATTTAGCCATTTCAGATGGCAATTTTAGAATTATTTCATCAGAAACATCTGTTCCATTGGGATGTGGGGCAAAGAAGGAGTGCAGGGTCTCTCTGCTTTCTCCAAGGTGTTGTGGCTCATTATCCTGACAAACTGTTCCACTTGCCTTGTTGGAGCAACTACCCTTTCATGTAAAAAGCTGCCTATGATTTCTGCACTCCAGAAAGGAAAGGAGGGAAGTAACATTTGCTGAGCGCATCTTCCACTGCAGGCACCATGCTAGTCACTGAGAGATGGTCTCCCAGGGCCCTCAAATCAACCTTCAAACAGAAGAAGAGCTGCCCAGTTTCACAGGTGAGGAAACTGTCGCCCAGGCAGGTTAAATAACTGGCTCACTGGCCCACAGCTTGTCAGTAGGAAAGCTGGGATTGAAATCTAGGCCCACTCTCCTCTAAAAACTAGGCATTTAACATCGCCTGGACATTGCCCAGGGGCCCTAGTGGCACAGTGGTGAAAGTGTTCAGCTGCTAACCAAAAAGGTCAGCAGTTTGAACCCACCAGCTGCTCTGTGGGAGAAAGGTGTGGCAGTCTGCTTTCGTAAAGACTTACAGCCTTGGAAACCCTATCGGGGAGTGCTACTCTGTCCTAGAAGATTGCTAGGAGTCACAGTCGAATCCATGGCAGTGAGTTTGAGTTTTTGGTTTGGGGATTGCCTGGGTGGTACAAAGAGTTAACATGTCGCCTGCTAACTGAAAGGCCTCAGGGGAAAGGCCTGGCAATCTTCCAAAAAAAATCAGCCATTGAAACCCAACGGAGGACAGTTCTACTCTGACACACATGGGGTCACCATGAGTTGGGATCAACTCACCGGCAACTGTAAATCTGTGCATTATCTACCTGGTAAGAGGTGAAACGGAAAAAACAATCTTCATCTTGTGAACCCAGCTTTTCTTCAAAGAGATTCAAGAGACGGTCCATATATCAAATTACTCCTTAAGTTCAGTAAGCAGTTAACAGGCAAGGTTATTCCTCTTTTCGAAGCACAGAGAAAATGGGGCATCAAGACTGCTTACATTATGGAGAGCTTCTACAGCCGACTATTCATCTAGTCTGCAAGCTTCCAGCGTTTCTGCAAGTTGGTCTCTAGGTGGCGCAAGGAGCTTGTGAGTCAGCTGACTGACAATCCCGGATTTCTGGCTGGTTGGGTGGGTACTTAAAAGCGAAAGTATCAGCTTGTCAAAGTTGCTGTATCATTTCCAGCATTAGAAGTTATTACTAAATAGTCTTTCTAATCTTTCAAGTCTCTGATGCAAGAACGTGACCCGGGAGAAGTTGCAGGGAAAACACTAAAATTTAAAACTAATAAAGAGCCACAGACAAATAAAGGACACCAACACTTTTTTTTTTTGGTTACTCTGCAGACTTTGCTCTTTCAAATGACTTTTCAAGTGCTTGGAGATGGGGCCACATAAGTGCTACAGGTCTTACGAACATATAAAATTAACTTTCAGTTAAAAAAAAACAAAAACAAAAACACATCCTCCTTTATAAAATACTCACGAAGCAGAACACTCGCCAGACCCTGAAAATTAGGGGTAAGATATACTGTAATACTAAATTGTGGAAGGAAATAACAATAACGTTAAGACAGATGGAACTAGATCGAGAAAAATTACTCAGGCTTTGGCTCATGGAATACTCTGGCGATTTCCCACAAGAACAGAGCATAAGAATCAAAAGAGAAATACTTCGTAAGCATCCCACTCTCATTATACGTGCCTTTCATAGAGACTTGGAGTTCCCAGTGGTGCAAATGTTTAACACGTATGGCTGCTAACTGGAAGGTCGGAGGTTGCAGTCCACCCAGATGCACCTCAGAAGGGCACATATGGGGTAACCATGATTTGGGGGTGACTTGATAGCAATTGGTTTACCTGGTTCAGAGACCCAGAACCTGTAATAATCAGAATGTGACTCAGTGAGTCCTGTCAAGTGCTCATTTCTTCTCTCCTCAGTCCCTCACACAACACGGCAGGAAGAAAGAATGACACCGTGTCTGTGATTCAACCGCCCGCAGGGAAAACCACAGCCACCTGGACAGACATGATGAATCCTGGTAGCAGAACATGTCAAGAACTCCAGCTTAGCGCTTTCTCCATAGTCCAAAAGTGCCAGGAATACAGGCAGAAAGAGGAAGATAATACTGCAATAGCACAGGGGTAGGCTAGAACCAGGTTCTCAACCAGGACGGGGTAACAGAATCACCTGGAAGCTTTGAAAAGCACACGCCCTGAAATCTCCCCTTGGCAGTGGTGCTGTGACTTGAGGGTAAGAGAGATGGGCGATTTGGATATGCTGGCTCACCACACAAAAGTAAAATCAGGAAGGAACTGCGGGTAAAGTACAAAGTGGATTCCATCCTTCTTCCCACCAGCTACACTTCTGTAAGAAGGATGCTGCCTTTTACATTTACCATTTCTGTTAAAGGGTGTGCGTGAGAGCAGGGCCAGAGCTGTCCACAAGCCGGAGCCATCCATAAGCCTTGGTTATTGACACACACCATGTACAGGGAAGCCTCGCCTGGTCCATCAGTCAGGAAACTTTTGCCAAAATATTTAAAAATCAATTCAACTAAGAGATCAAGTAGAATGTCAAAGTCACACTACAGAATGTGATTTTATAAACCTGATGTTCTATTTCTGTAAAATAAGTTACAAAACAGAATTCAGTGTTCAACAATCTTATTAGAAAAGACATGTTGAGATTAACAGTAAAAACAGTAACTTACCAGATTGTTAGTGTTTTTGTTTTTAAGTTTAAGAAATACTATTGAAGAAAGTAAGGGGAAAAAAAGTCACTCTGATTCACCGCAGTTGAAGTGGATATTACTCAATGTTTATGGAACGCCATTTAGCAATATTGAAACCCTTAAAAACACATACCATAGAAATTACAGTTCCACAAATTTATCCCAAGAACACGGTTATGGCTGTGTGTAAATACTGGGCTGCAAAGATGTCAATTTTAGAGTTACTGGTAATTTCATAACATTGAAACATTCAGCAAAAGGGCTTGGTTAAATAAGCCAAACTACATTACAAAAAAAAAAAAAACTCTTCAGCAATGAAAAACAATACATGTCTACTGATATGAAAACTCCTTCAAAGAAAATTCAAAATGAAGGACAAGATTCCCAAATAACACATAAAGCACGATATCATTTTTGTAAAAAGATGCATAAATCCCCTGGACACCTTTCAGCTCAGTAATGAGGCTACTTCCAAGGTTCGTCCTTCAGCCAAAGATTGAACAGACCCATGGAACAAAACAACACCAAAGCGGAGCACCAGTCCTGGGGCAGGGAATGGAAGGCAGGAGGGAACAGGAAAGTTGGTAATAGGGAACCCAGCATTGAGAAGGGAGAGTATTGACATGTTGGGGGGTTGTTAACCAGTGTCACAGAACGAGGTACGTACTAACTTTGATGAGAAGCTAGTTTGCTCTATAAACCTTCATCTAAAGCATACTAAATTTTTTTTAATGCATAATACATCTATATATATATGTTCAAGGAAAGGGTATTTCAAGTTATAAAATAATGAATGCCTGGTGATTCCTAATCACTGAAGCAGAAATCTTATTTATGCCAATTATGATGCAGGTTTAAATGGAGATCCAACTTTACACCTGCAGAATGTGAGATGAGATCAAGGTCACTCGGAAACATGATGGTGATTAAGGCCAGAAGAGACTACAAGTAGAAACAAAAACAGCAGACTATTTTAAGGGCAGGCTGTGTCCTGAATTACAAACTGAAAACAACAACAAAAAATGTGATACTGGTAGCAAGACAAGGCTTTTAGGAAAATATAAATTATATAAATCTCTAATTGAAATGCCAGGTACTTCGCAGTTAAATTCTGATATAAAATCAATGGATGGGCTTAATCCAATCAGGAACCCGACAGAATCCGTCCCTACTGTCCCCATCATACATTCAACACAAACAGAACCTTCAACATCTTGTGCAGTGGACTCAGCGGATTTAATGAAGTCTAGATACATTCCAGGCTAACTACTCTTGGTTACACTTAATCAGAACTGAATCAACAAACTCAGTATTAGTCACGCTTGTGCAAGTTCTTCCATTTCACTGAGTCCAGAAGAGATTTTCATGCAATCCTGTTTAAACCAGCTAAACATCTGGACAATGTGGAAACTATTCCGTAAGGCGCAAGAGGACCACACGCTCAGAGGAGACATCAGCTATGAGACTGAGGTCAGGCCCGGGGATGTTGGAAGGAGCGAGCGTATGGAGAGGGCTACTTACAATGAAGCCAAGTTTTTTATAATCCCGGGTGTACATGGACTTGCGTTTCTCCATGCTGCCGCTGTTGTTATTGGGTTCAGATTCGGCATCAAAGGCAATTCTTCGAAGTTCAAATATGATGTCCCTCTGAGCCTGAAGCAGTTAGGAGGAAAAAATAAAAGGAGATCTGCTATCATTGCTGGACACTACACGTACTCCCTCTTTCCCCAGGTCTAGATGAATCACTGCATCCAGGAACAAGAAAAGCAGATAAAAGGCAACCGATATTCTAAGTTAGGGCTTTGCACCTTTGTTCTTCCTCCTGCCACAATCCCGGCTGGCCAGCCCTGACTTTATTCCACAATGAACCTCACAGAGGAGTCATTTGGAGCGCTAATATGGACTACCCAGTGCTCTTCTAAATGAGAACCACACATACAATGGAAGCACTGGCGTTGTAGAAGGCCAAGTTACAGAAACTGGAAGAAACAAAGTGACAGACCCACAAAGTTTATGAATAGTATTCAAGTTACAAAGGGACCCTATCTCCACTAGAAGTAATTTCAGAGAAACAAATCCAATACAAAAATAAGAGGAAGGGGCTCCAAACAGGGAGGCTGTTCGGCATTAAGATGCATTGCTCTCCATCACTGGAAGTAGTAAGACAACCGCAGTCTCTGCTCTCTGGGCTGTCTACACGTGGCCTTGCCAAAAATGTGGGGGCACGTTAGATGGCCTCTCAAAGCCTCCCCATCGTTCTTAATCATCTGGCCTCCTGCCATGAATGAAGTGCTGCGGTAGTTGCACATTTCGCATGTGCAATTCACATCTGCAAAAGATCAGGCCCCCACATGCCAATAATGAGTGTTTTCCTTTCCAAAGCTGCAGCGCTATTTAAGTTGAAAATGTGCTACAGCGGGGCTCCCAGCTGTTTTCTTTCAGTCTACCCTCACACAGTAAAGTTCCCAGAAAGTCTCGTGAGAGGAGGATAACCCTTGGTGTAGAATAGACACTCCGGAGTCCTAGCAGAGAATTACAACAGATAGTCAGCCAACAAAAACGCAAGCCCTGAAACCAGGTTTAACCTGGGACCCTATCCTTGCCACCATCACTGGAGAATGGAAATTACTTCTGCAGCCTGCAGAATCAATACCACACCAAGCTACCAAGCAGCCCTAGTTGTCCGCGAACTGGACTCTAAAGCCATTACCATCCAAGGTATTGGGCCAAGGGCCAAGGCCTATGGCCATGTGACATCAAAATTTCTTGCAAAAAAAAGGACAAAATGCACGTGTCTGGGGCCAAATCAAAGACTCATTTTATTTTATCCTTTTATCCTATTGCTGTTAATTGCCACTGAGCAGGCCAAGGACTCACTGCAATCCCATGCACAACAAAACAAAATGCTACCAGGTCCTGTGCCGTTCCCATAATCGGTTACAGATCAGACCATTGTGATCTATATGGTTTTCATTGCCCGATTTTCAGAAGTAGATGGCCAGGTCTTTCTTCCTAGTCTGTCTTAGTCTGGAAACTCTACTGCAACCAGTTCAATATCAGAGCAACACACAGACCTCCAGTGACACGAGGGTGGTAGGTATACGTGAGGTGTATTGGCTGGTCTCCCACACGGAAGGTGAGAATCCTACCGCTGAACCACCACTGCCCCCTTTCTAATCTGATCCTAGATTCACCTAAATTTTAAATCTATGTCTCCAAGTTATTATCATCTAATAACTCCTGGTTCCATGGTAAATAAACAAAAAACCCACTGCCGTCAAGTCAGTTCTGACTCCTAGCAATCTTATAGGACAGAGTAGAATTGCTCCGTAGGACTTCCGAGGGTGTAATCTTTACGGATGCAGACTGCCACATCTTTCTCCTGCAAACGGGTTTGAACCTCCAACTTTTCAGTTACCAGCCGAGCGCTTTAACCGCTATGCCACCAAGGCTCCATGGTTTCATGGTAGCCCAAGAAAAAAACTTTTAGTGACACTTTCTCCCCCTCGTGTGCTTGCCTTGCTGCCTACCAGCACTCACCTGATCCTGGGGGTCCATCTTGGTCATCATCCTGTCTTCCAGGAGGTTGAAAGTAAGCACCTGCAGCACATACAGCTGGTGTGCCATTTCATTGTTGATGGCCCGCTGGGCTCGGATGACATGCTGGGGAGATGGTTCACAGACAAGATTAACGAGAGAAAGAGAGAGAGAAAGCATACAACAAAAGCTAACCTCCATCATGATGCCAAGTAGAACCTCAGAAGTTTTCATCTGGGGCACAGAGGATGTGGACTGGCAGAACTACCTTCAGAAGACATGTAGGGGTACAGAAGATTTGGGGGCTTTCTTTCCCACTTCAGGGCCCAGTAAGGTTTCGGGTTTTTAAGGCAGATTCTAGGAGAAGACCTACTGTGTGCAGAAGGGAGTGGACAAGGGGAAGGCATTGGAAATACACTGGTGATTTTGGCCATATAAATCAAGAAAAAGGTGTGCCTGAAATGGGATTATCTTGTGAAGAGAGCTGTGGGTTTCTAGAACAGAAGCATTCCTTACATGCAGTAATAGAATAAAGGTGCTGCTTAAGTATCCTTAGCAAATTTTGCCATCATCTTACTCTAGGACTGTCTCTGGCAGATGATCCCACTTCAGGGCTTCCAACCGTTCAGTCTGGTTCAAGCCCCTGCTGAGACTTTGCCTTTCCATCACAGATATACTGAATCAGAATCTACAGTTTAACAAAATCCTCAGGTGATTCTTATGTGCAATAAATTGTGAGAACCACCGCTCCACTAGTGGTTCTCAGAACTGGTCCCTAACCAGCAGTATTAGCATCACCTGGGAACTTGTCAGAAATGCAAATTCTCAGCAGGGGTTAGGGCAAGAGTGAACCAGTTCAAAGCCTGGTCCCACTTCTAAATGGGGAAACATTTTAAAGACAACGCACAAAAGCAATGTATGTATCAGGTTTGCAGTTAATTGCCTGTGGAAACTACACAGGGGCCACTGCTGTTACCACGCGGTGAGCAAATTCACGTGCGTTACTTTACTCGCCTGTGAACAACTCAATGGAACATAAAATGACCCTTCCCCATGGAAACAGGACTGAAGATGGAACAAATAAAAGGAATGGCAGCAAGACTGGATTCATGAGCCTTTGCTCCCACGAGATCTGGGTCTTGAACAGAGAGTTGCCACAAATCCAAGTAACTGAATTAATTCAATTGCCGTTATTAATTAATTGCCACTAACCCAGTGCCCAGTGCTGTCCAGTTAACTGCAAAAAAATTAACTGTCAAATTCAACTAACTCAACACTTGGACCTAACAGACATCCTCCTTGGCAGTGACCATCAGTGTTCCTAAATGATGCCAAACAGCCAGTCACCGTGGCGAAACAACCATTTAAACCAATGATTCTGAACGTGCAAGATCCAACGACGTCTTTCAGTCTGAAAGATCTTTTCCCTCTGTACTCTGCTGTTACTATTCTGTAGACAGTTGTTAACTGATTCTAAATGACAACTCAGTGTCAGCCAGAGCTTCCCAGTATGAAAGACTATGCAGTCTTTAAGAAAAAATGACCTTATGGTCAGGGTTGGAGGAAGTCTAGGCCCTCAGGGTGCTGCCTGGGTGCCCCTAATCTACCACATACCGGGACTCCATGCCCTTGCTCTGAGCACCATGTGCCAATAGCTAATAAAAGAAAGGGGTGGGGGAGAATGAGAGCTAGAAGTAGGAGAGATGAAGGGACAGCATAATACAAAGTTGCTGAAGCAAAATGATGGGGCGCGGGGGTAAAGGGTGAAGGCAGAAAGCTAAGCAATGGAATCAGTAGGAAAATCAAACTAGGAAGTCATACCCTTTGATCTTCGGAATGCTCACTGGAGTACAATTTGATGCAGAAAGTGCATGGGTGTCTACTTAGCAACCCTAAAGTACCTGCACTCCAAGTTCTTACCCCAGTACCAACCTTGAACTGCCAGCCATCAAGTTCTCTTAAAAATGTCCCAGTGATCTTTGAGACAAGGCAGCTACAGTCATTACACCCATTCATTTCTCTGGGCATTCTAACCTCGACTGCCATACCATGTTAATACCAAGAGAAGGGTAAGACCTTCTTAGCTCAACATTTCCAACCCCTCACCTCCCCACTCCCCTCCCCGCACAAACACCTTCACTGAACTACGCTCATTATATTGCAGCTTCCGCTTTTACTGAGAGCCAATATAAAAATAACCAGAGGATAAATCCTTCTGCCTTTCCTACAAAACCATCATTGAACCTAGAATCTGTTATGTTGTTCTTCCAACACCCATTTCAGATTCAGTTCCAAGAGAAAAAAGTTTGCTGTCCTTTAAGAACTGGGGCATCTCTTTTCACCAAACAATGAAAACTGCACTCGTATGTTTATCTTTGACAATCAAGGAGCTTAAAAATCAAACTAGATGACAAACTGTCATTACTATTGGCCTCGGGTTCCAGAATATTCATTTCCTTTGTCCTCATAAGCATTTAACTTTTAATGGCCTCATTACATTGGAATGCGTGTATGTATGTGTATGTTTGATTATAAGCCCCCCTTTGAAATGACACAAGCAGAAGTCATTTTGAAAAAAAAAAGGGAAATCAATCATACCAGCTTCTTTCATCCCCTGGTTAAAAGTCAAGTCGCAGATGAGGCCTTGGGAAATCTTGCTATTTGATTTATTTTTAAACGTTTTTAAACATTCACAGTGAAACCTTTAAAGCTTCTTTTTCACCTAGGTTTAAGGTCATTTTTGCATTGTAGTTAATGACTGGGTTTCATGTATGTCTCTCCTGCCTTTCTCTTGCAAAGGGGCCCAGGAAAATGATGATCAAAATTTCAAGACTTCTCTCAGGACCTGATATGTTTCCACCTAGCATACTGGTGGATAGTTTTAAGTCATGGAACCCTGATTTCTTTGTTGTTGTGGTTGTTGTCAGTTGCTGTCGAGTCGATTCCAACTCATGGCAACCGCATTTGTGCAGAGTAGAACTGTGTTCCACAGGGTTTTCAAGGTTATGACCTTTCAGAAGCAGATCGCCAGGCCTGTCTGCCAAGGCACCTCTGAATGGGTTCGAACCACCAACCTTTCGGCAGGTACTCAAGTGCTTAACCATCTGCACTTAGATCAGACTTAAATGCAAAGCTAAAGCTATGGCTAGTGTAAAAAGCCTGTCCCACTGAGGGAGATTTCCAACTCAACCTGCCAGAATGTGTTTTGTTTTTCTTTTCTTCTAGAGCAGTTCCAAAGACTTCTCCCACTCATCCTATGAGGCGATTCCTTATGGGAAAGCCTTATTTATTACAATTCCAAAAGCACACTTTTTCCTCTTTTATAGCTCCTACTGCTTGCCACACAACAAACCATAAACTACAGCCAAAAGAGGAGAAAAATATATGAAAATGAAAAATCCTTCCTTCCCAACAAAGCAGTCACAGCACAAAGGTACTCACTGTTAAAATGATGGAACGCAGTTGTTTCTGAGCCAAAATATTCGCCATCTCCTGTTGAAGAAAAACACCCACACAAAGGCTTAGGTTAGAAAAATACATTTCAGCGTGGCCAAAAGTGACTCTATCCTGGGGTGTGCTTCACAACTGTATATCAGCAGTATTTCTTAGCAAATAATGAATTCAAACAGGCCGTTGTATTCAAATTGGTTTTGAGAGTTCCATTTATATCACAAAGCCACACCCAAAAGCAAAGGAAGGAAATGTGGCACCTGTCCATGTTTTGGAATCTCCTCTTTCCAGAAAAAAAGGTGAGTGCTGCATAAAGATCAAACACTCCAAAGGAAAGCAATGGTTCTCCATTAGAAAAACATATCTGCTTTTATTAGACTAGGCACAGGAGGATTTCATCAAGCAACAGGTGCCTGCACCAAGGTTATGCCAACATTAGAGAACCATCATTTTAAAGACGTAAATCTTTGAAAAAACCATTCCATTCCGATCAGTACAAAGCCAAAGAGAGAGTAGTGCACACCCCAGGACTTGAAACTAGACTATGCTCGTGAAGGGAGCGGAGTTTCAGAAAAGCACAACTCTCTGGGCAGGTGCTAAGCTACAGGCAAGCATCACGAGGCTCCCTTTCTGCAATTTGGGCTTTGTTGCTTTGGCCTGTCCGGCATGGGACCAGGGGTGTTTTTAATAAATGAAATTATTCACAGACTCTCATCCTAAGTCTTGACAAACAGACAGTAAGGGAAAATAAAATAGTTGGGCACAGTTTGGGTGCAAATATTCAAAACTAAAAATACTGCTCATATGCAGGAAAGTGTTTGAATATTGTTTTTTGGGGGGGTTGGTTTTGCTACTTTTACTGAGTGGAGAAGAAACTAAGCTATAATCAAAAAAAAAAAAACACAACTATGAGCTCTATCAAGGTTAAAATAAACTTGCAGAAAGCAAGGAGAACCAAGAACAGAGGGAGGAGGAGCTACGGGAGGGACACAAGCAGGGTGGACGGGGGCAGATGGTGGGGAGGCAGCTAGGGGCAGGCCAACTTTCTGCCGACAGAGGAAACATGGTTGACTTACAGTCAGAGGACAATCAAGGATGTCAACATTGCTCTCTACATCAACCTAACGGCGTCACCGCCACCACAGAAAGGAAAGGCAAGCAGGAGAGAAGAGAGGTGGAAATCGAGAGGACTCTGTTAGAGGTTGACAACTTTATTTCTCTTTCCCTGCTGACCCACTCCATTGAAGAGTAGAGTGTGTTCATACCGAAAGCAACCCTATAGGACAGAGTAGAACTGCCCCCACAGGGTTTCCAAGGAGCAACTGGTGGATTCGAACTGCCAACCTTTTGGTTAGCAGCCGTAGGTCTTAACCACTATGCCACCAGGGCTCCTCAAAATGGCTACATGGCATTAAAGTCAAAACCCAATACTAAGTCCTCTTCTAAACTCTTGAAAACAAGAAAACAAGGGTAATGGTACAGTCAGACGCAAATTAAGTGGTTATCCAGCAGGAACCTGCTCTTCTACAGGGCTTAGAAAGCCTGCTTTCTTCCAGATCTAGAGAAGTCCATTTTTTTCATTGAGCAGATGGCAAACAAAAGGCCCACAGGACACTGTAGTTCTTTAAATTTCTGTTATTTTATAAACTAAAATTACTACCCAATCGACACAAATAAGTTTCCATTAAAAAAAGGAAAAAATTTATCCCTCTCTGTGCCTATTACAGCCTATCAATTTATGAGATTTTCAAGTAAGTGAGAAGGGAGAATATATTTCCAATAGCTACTACAGCAACTGTAATTACCGATTTATAATATTCATCTTCTGCTTAAGAATGTGGGCACCTCAAGGACATCATCTTTGTATTCCAAGCTCAGGGCACAATGTCTGGCACAGAGCAGAAAATAAATGTCTGATAAAGAAATGAATAAATATTTTATACTACCCTCCTAAAGAACAGGAGTTCAATCAGAGAAAAAAAAATAGAAGTCCATGGATTTTTTTTTTTGGTCTAGTATCAAGAAATTGTTTCAGCAAACTTCAGAATCTATGGGGAACGTTTTAGAGCTTTAAAATGACACAAAAGTCTATATAGATAGAGACATATTGACATGGAAAGAGGTCCACAAAATACTCAGTTTAAAAAGCAGTTTTAAAACAGCACATATGGTATGCTGCCATTTGATGAAACAGTGATACAGGTAGCAGAGCATATGCATAGAGCAAAGCAGGAAGTGGCGCCATGAAGTCACGAAGTAGTGAGTGAGCTCAGCCTTTCTCTCTGGGAAGGCAATAACGGAAGTTTTTAAAGCATCTTCCTTTTCAACCTGTATTTTCTGATTTTTCTACCAAATCTTTCAATTACTGTTTTTTTTTTTTTTTAATAATGCTTATCAAAACCATAAATATTTGTAGAGAAATTTGGAAGGGATCTCACCAAAACATATGCCATTAAAATGGTGAACTGAGTAATGGAAAGCAGTTGTAAAGGAAAGGATTCATTTGTCTACCTAACAGCAACTCTCCCCCGACCCAGCCACCCACCCAGCCACCCACCCACACACACACATGCACACCTTCCCTTCTTCATTTGTGGGTTGAGAGCCAGAGCCAGGAAATGGAGGCTCTCCTATACCCTGTAGAAGTAGGAAAGCCTGGGGAAGCCCATGGTGGACCTCTGCAGAGGAGGAAGTTAGATCCCAGGCCCTAGCATATGCCTGGTCCAGTCTGTTCTCGGTGTTGTTGTTAGCTGCCTTTGAGTTGTTTCCAATTCATGAAGAACCCACGTACAACAGAATGAAACGTCACCCGGCCCTGCACCACCTTTATAATTGTTGGTATGCTCAAATTCATTGTTGTGCCCACTATGCATTTTGAGGGTCTTCCAGCCTAGCAGACTCATCATTCAGCACTACATCAGATAATATTCTGTTATGATCCATAAGGTTTTCATTGCTCAATTTTCAGAATTAGATCACCAGGCCTTTCTTCCTAGTCTTAATCTGGAAGAGCCACTGAAACCTGTCCACCACAGGTGGCCCTGCTGGTATTTGAAATATCAGTGGCATAGTTTCTACCACCATAGTAACACATAAGCTACCACACTACAGTGAACTGTCAGGCAGATGGTAGCTGCTCTCAGTGAGGCTTACTAAATAAATAAATGTGAGAGAAAAAACTGGACGATGTCTGCCAACTAAAAAGAGCTGCCTAAGAAGGCGTTTTTGTCAGTAAAAGCAGACATAAAGCATAGGTGTTTAAAATAATTCCACACGTATTTTACAAACTGAAAAATAAAGAAAACCCAGATAATGGAATCCTACAAACGGGTTTGGCCTCCAATCAGAAAGAGAAGCTGAAATAAATAATATTTTCTGATTGAAATGGAATTTATTCAATGTCCCAAGGTTTAAAAAGAAAGAAAAAGAAAAAAGTTTCCTGTAAATACAATAAAATAAACTTCTAGATTATATTTTACCTAACCGGGGTGAGACAATGAAGAGGCTGGGTGTCACTCAGACTTCAGGGAGCCCTTCACTTGGCAAATACAAAACTGTTCTGTTAGTGGTGTCCCGTGGGACCCTTTGAAGGTAAGAGCATTCTACCTCTGACTCTAGTCAAGTTCTTCACTCCCTTTGAGTCTCAATTTCCTCATTTTGTGAAATATGAGAATTAAATAAAATTACAAAATATAACACATTGAACACAGCGCCTGGCACATCGCTGATCTCAATAATATTGGTAAATTTTCTTATTTGTCAAAAAAAAAAAAATCAGAATTTTAAATTTTTCAAAACGTATGCTAATAACAATGTCAAGGTCAAACTTGGGCCAGCTAACACTTTATTTTTCTTATAACATCAAGTCCAGATTAAAGTGTGCTCTCAGTTGTTAATGGAATCTACAATTCAGGTGGCATCACAAACTAACTTGTGGCTGGCAGAAATGGTTAAGCGCTCAACTACTGAACGAAAGGTTGGTGATTTGAATCCATTCAGAGGTGCCTTGGAAGAAAGGCCTCAAAATCTGCCATGGAAAGATCACAATCACTAAAGGCCCTATGGAGCAGTTCTCTAATCTTTTGAGTTGCTGTTGTCAATTTGATCCCATATACATAGATCTTAAAAGACCATAATGGTCAAGGCAGATCTTTTTTTACTAGTTATGCTAAACTGCTGCTCAGTTTTAAGATGACTTCAGGGGATATTTTTGGTTGAAGATTTTAAAGACTATCTCAGGGCAAAAGTTTTGGGGGTCCATCTACCCTCCGTGGCTCCAGAAAGTCTAGAGTCCATGAAAGCTTGAAATTCTGTTCTGCGTTTTCCACCTTTTGATCAGGATTCTTCTGTGGAATCTTTGGTCAAAATGTTCAGCAATGGTAGCAGGCAACATCCAGTTATTCTGGCCTCAGAGTTGTTCATGGAGGCAACTAGCCACACATTCCATATCCTTCTATGCCTGACTCTCCTTCCTCTGTCACTCCAGGTAAACAGATACTAATTGTGCCTTGGATGGTGGCTTGCAAGCTTTTAAGACCCCAGATACTACACAATGAATTAGCAGATGAAAGAGAGGCACTAAACATGTTACTAGGCCAATTAACTGAAATATGCCATAAAACCATGACCCTAAACCTCCAGACAAGAACCAAATCCCCATGAGGTGTTTGGTTATACATAACCAACTTCAGCATTTCCTTTTTTTTTTTTTTGGTCATTGTTGTAAATATATCTATCACACAACTTTTGCCAATTCAACTTCTTACCTGTGTACAACTTACTGACAACAATTACAATAACCAGCTATGCAACAATACCGTTATTCAATGAGATTTTTTCCATCACTGCTAATCCCCCTTCTCCTCTGACTTCCTGCCTTTGGTAACCACTAGTAAACTTTGGTCTCTATACATTGCCTTTTCTTGTCTTTTTATACAAGTGAGGTCATAAAATATTTGTCCTTTTGTGACTGGCTTATTTCTCTGGGCATAATCTCTTCCAGCTGTAGCCATGTATTGAGACTTTATTTCTCCTGTTGGTTGAGTAGTATTCCATTCTGTGTATGTACTACATTTTACTTATCCATTCATCTGTTGATGAGTGTCATGGATTGAACTGTGTCCCTCCAAAGTACATGTCAACTTGGTTAGGCCATGATTTCCAGTATTGTGTGGTTGCCTTCCATTTTGTGACTGTAATTTTATGTTAAATAGGATTAGGGTGGGATTGTAACACCCTTACCTAGGTCACATTCCTGATTCAACATAAAGGGAGTTTCCCTGGGGTGTGGCCTTCACCACCTTTTATGTCTCAGGAGATAAAAAGGAAAGGAAAGGGCGGGGGGGAGGTCCTCATACCACCAAGAAAACAGCACTGGGAGCAGAGCGTGTTCTTTGGACCTGGGGTTCCTGCACAGCAAAGCTCCTAGACTGACTGAGGACAAGGACCTTCCTCCAGAGCCAACAGAGAAAGCCTTCCCCTGGAGCTTATACCCTGAATTTGGACATGTAACCTACTAGACTGTGAGAAAATAAATTTCTCTTTGTTAAAGCCATCCACGTGTGGTATTTCTGTTATAGCAGCACTAGATGGCTAAGACAATGGGCATTTAGGTTGTTTCCACATTTTGGCTATGGTGAGTAATGTGCAATGAACACTACTGTATACGTCTCATTCTGAATCTCTGCTTTCAAGTCTTTTGGGTATATGCCTAGGAGTGGAATTGCTGGGTCATATGGTGGTTCTATTTTCAGTTTTTTGAGGAACTGCCACACTGTTTTCCACAACGGCTGTACTATTTGGTATTTCTACCAGCAATGGACAACGGTTCCTGATTTCCCCACATCCTCACCAACATTTGTTATTCTCTGGTTCTTTTATCTTGGCCATCTTAAACTAAACCAAGCCCATTGCCTTTGAGTTGATTCTGACTTATAATGACCCTATAGGACACAGCAGAACTGCCCCCATAGGGTTTCTAAGGAGCAGCTGGTGGATTTGACTGCTGATCTTTTGGTTAGCAACAGTAGCTCGCAGTAGCTTTTAACCACTATGCCACAGGGCTCCTAGCCATCCCAGTGGGAGTGAAATGGCATCTCATTGTGGTTTTGATTTGCATCTCTCTGACGGCTAAAGATGCTGAGCATCTTTTCATGTACTTGGAGTGCTCTTTCTTACCTTGCTGAAAATAAAACTTAAAAAAAATTTAAAAACACTCCTTTTGTCTTGACAAACAACATTCTTGGGTTCATCTTAAATTCAACGCAGTTTATAAGGTCCAAGTTAATTTTCCATGGGGCAGTAAGTACCGTGTAGCTATTTTTATTTCAAAGACTGAATTAATCATATAATACTTTGTAGATTTCCTGCTGGATTATATGCACGCTACCTTTCTTTATAGGCTTCTTCTCTTCAATGATTTAATGCTATTAGGCTACTCTGCAGGGGCTTATTATTATAGTAATATATGGCCAAACTGCACCATGTTAGCCTCACGTTGCATAATTTTTTTTTTTTTAAAGATTTGATTCACAGAATCCAAACCTGATGTTATATCAGTATTCCATTATATTTTCACTGTTGTCAATGTCCTGGAGTTAGCACAGATTAGCATCTGATTCCTTATTGCTCCACAGTCATTCAATTCCAATTCAACAGATTAACAGTAGTGCCTGAGAACAAAGTGTATGTATCTTATTCATTCGTTTCTAGATCGAGGGATCCTACTGAAATCACAACACTTGGGATAGTAATGAACTTTCATTTTCTCTAATTCAACCTCCTCTTCCACAGATGGGGAAAGGAGATTCCCGAGAGGTCAGAACCAGAACTCAGGTCTCCTGTCTGTCCCCCACTCTATACTCGGCTACCATGTGATTTGGTTGGAGGTCCCTGGACTGGCCAGGAGAAGGATCAAGCTCCTCCAGTGCCCAGGCCAGATGGTGCATGCACAGTGAGAGTTGCCAGGCAGTTCACTGGGCTGCTTAGGAATTATCATAAACTCAGGACTTAGATTAAATATCAAAGGAGCAGCCCCACCCATGATCCCACCAAAAATCTGCAAAGCCACCCTTCAAAAACCCACCTGGGTAACAGAGCCCCCAGCACAGGCTCAGGGAGGGCAGGCATCTCTTGGGTCCAGCTGACCCCAACCAAATGCATAGGAGGCCCTAAGGTGACTCTAGTCTTTGTGCAAACATAGCTCCAACCCCCAGGGATAACCAACAATTCTAAATGGAAAACAAGTCGGAACCCTTCACTTTTAGTCACTGAGGTTTAAAGTCCCTAACAACTAAAAAGTAAAATTAAAAAAAAAAAAAAATAGAATTCTTGACACAGCATTCAGTAGCATGCTAGCCTTCTAAATCTGCCTAAAACAATTATGGGTCATCATCAAGCTCCCCAGTACACTTTCTGATGGTTGAAAGATCTCATTTTTCTACCGTTTCTAAATGAAGTGGACTGTGAGCAGAGTGACAGAACATATGTTATGTTGATGGAAAAAACATGAGTGGACTTTGAGGCAGGAGTTAAATTTCAAGACACTGCAAAATTCCACTTCCTCCACACCCCCCTCAACAATGGTCCTTTCCCTAGTTGAAGAAGAACTGAAGGGTCTACAGATAAAAAGATAAAAGCAAGTAGCAAAGGTTAGGATTAATATTTATGCACTGAGGGGGCTCCTTCCTCCTGTTGATACAGAGGAAGCGAAATAAGGCTCTGTCCTTCAGGGCCACAATCCACACCCGGACAGCAGAAATATCACCAAGCAAAGAACACCTCTGACATTATGAACAATTACCTTAATCACGGGCAGCCATCTGCATATTTTCCCTCTGCCCCGCTCACATTTTCACCTCACACTTTCCTGGGCAAAGCATTATACCTCTTAGGTCTCAATTTCCTCATCAGGAAAATGGGTACAGTGCTGCCCTCCCCCCAGTGAGCATCCAATAAAATGATGGAAGATTATGGGGACTTCCACCATAGCAACCACATATTCATCTTCTTTGAATAGTCTGTATTTCTAGGTTTGATTTCATTGGATGGAAGGGGTCTACGTCTGGAACAGCAGACAAGCACTTGCCCGTCTCTACCTAGTTCCCACTGCATCTGTTAGCAATTCCAGGCTGGCCAGCCAACTGGAGAGCATGGCTGTCCTGGAGCACTCACCTACAGGCAGCAGAGAAGCCCAAGGAGTCCCCAGGACGAGGAAGAGAGGGCTTTATCTGCACCAAAAGGTGCCCAGCCCTTGACAGACTCTTAAGACAAAGGAAACGCAACTTACCTGCCTCCTCTCATCAGGGGCCTTCAGAAAAAGTGCATTTATCACTGCGATGGTATACGTTTGGATTTCTTGATCTGTCCTATAAAGACAAAGAACAATCCAGAAAGTCAGGTGAGTCAAGCCACGATAAGGCTCACAATCCGAACCCCCCCACCCCCCAAAAAAGGTGACAGAGATCTGCAAGACCAAAGAAAACACAGACGGCACTGAGAATATATTTCAACAATCACAAGGCTGTAAACACAGTGGGTCTACAGTTACTATCACTAGCTGGGCCACAGACAGCTCCTTGGAGATCTCCCAGAAAGTAGAGGCAGCCTGTTGGCTCTCTCCGGCTTGTCCTCTATTAGGATTAGAAGCATAAACTCAGAGGATGCAGTATTTCTTGTGTGTGTGTGCACGGGTACTTGTGTGTGTGCGTGTCACTTTCTGTCTGATGCGTGAAGTATACTGCGGAGCAGTCTTAGGTGTCCCCACATTCCTGGGCTTATAAAGGTAACTGCTTTGTCTCCATGGCAATGATACTACATATTTTTTAAATCTATTTCAAAATATAAAATGTTTAATAACAAGAGAAACATATTTATAAACTTGCTTTTCACTGAAAAGAAATGAAAAATTCTAAATGAAGCCCATATCAGCTGTACCTTTTCCCTGTAGACCCAGTGCACATGGTAAATAGTAAATAAGAAGGACCCACGGAATAAACAAAAAGAAGCCTGTGAGCTACCTTTAGAAGGCTCTAGTGGACTGAACGGTGGCCCCAGAAAACATATACCCACATCATCATCTCTGGAGCCTGCCGATGTTACCTTACTTGGCAAAACAGGTGATTAAGTTAAGGATCTTGAGAGGATGGGCTTATCCTGCATTATCCAGGTGGGTTCTAAATGCGATCACATGTAGCCCTTTAAGAAAAAGGCTGAGGAAGTCTCAAGACAGACACACAGAGAAGGTGAGGTGAAGACAGAGGCAGAGACTGGAGTGATGTGGCCACAAGCCAAGGAACACCAAGGAATGCCAGTGCACCAGAAGCTAGAAGAGGCATGGATCAGATTCTTCCCTACAGCCTCTGTTCTGTGGCCCTGCCAACACCTTGATTTCCAAGTTCTGTCCTCCAGAACAGGGAAAGAATAAATTTCTGTTGTTTTAAGTTTGTGGTTACACAGCCACAGGAAACTAGCAGCTCCAGAAAACGAGCAGAAGGCAGGACAGAATTCAAAGCCCAGTTCACCATAGGCTGTTGGTGTGGCTGTGGATAAGTCCATGTGGTCACCCTAAGACACAGTTTCCTCATCTGTAACACAGGGTAAGAACAGCATCTATCTCAAGGCGTCACTGTGAGACTAAAGGAGTCCCTGGGTGATACAAACATTTAAGCACTCAGCTACTAACTGAAAGGTTGGCGTTTTGAACCCATCAAGAGACACCTCGGAAGAAAGGCCTGGAGATTTACTTCAGAAAGGTCACAGCCATGAAAACTCTATGGAGTGTAGTTCTACTCTGACACACATGGGGTTATCATGAGTTGTAATCTTGTTAGGTTTTTGGGTTTTGATGAGGATAAAATGAGGTAAATGCATATAAAATCCTCAGTGCAGGCAAATGTGAAACTGATCTTGCTTCTAGAGAGGTTTCACACAAAATTATTTTAAAGTGTGTGCTAATTTTCACTGAGGTCACAAGACACAGCTTCTATGACTTAAATTTAAATTCTGGTCACCCCCCTCCCCAACAGAAGAAAATATCTAATGCCCCTTTTGGTAGTTTATATTATACGTACTACAGTTAACATATTCAGTATATTAAGAACTGCTGAGTATTCCCTCACGCCCAACTACCAACAACCACCCAAATGGGCCAATCAGTTTCCTGCTGAGAATCTGCAAATGTGAACTGAGAGAGGAGGGAAGCCATTGGGAGAGGAGTCATATTAGAGCCAGTACACTAGAGGAAAGGCCTGTTATGAGAACCCCCAGGAGGGCACAGTTTCTGTCCTTCCCAAAGCTTAGCTACTTAAGTCACTCCTGGATTCTGTATCCCATTATCCTTCCAATAAACTCCCTTTCCTGTGTCAGCTAGCTCATGATGTTTTTTCCCAGCTATAACCCCAAAATAATTTATAAAGTAGCATTGTACAACTGGGCCCTTCTCAGTTCAGTATCCTCTGAGGCAACCTCACTAGTTACCTAATGGTGGAGAGAAAGGAAAAAGCCCCCAAGACTACGGGCCGGTGGGGAAGCTGTCTTCCACCTGATAGCCCAAGTTTCTAGAAAAAAATACATATCACCTTGAGCCTAGCTAAGGGAGAAAGAAGCCTGTCTTTAAAATTCCTAATTGACTATGAAAATACTCGTTATGACAGAGAAAACACTATCCTAATGCAATTAAGACTCTGTTGAGAACTTAAGAGAACAAACTGTCCTATTATGTGTTATTAAAAGTAAGACCTTATTGACCACAGTGTATCAGTGGTTACCACAGGTGGGAGGGAGGAGAAGAGGGAAGTCACCATTTAGGAAGCAATGACTCTCTGTTTACAGTGATGGAAAATCTAGCAGCAGACATTGGCGGTGGTTGCACAACGTGAGTAATCCAGTTGGTGTTGCCGAATTGTACACGTGAAAATCGCTGAACTGACAAATGCTGTGTTATATGCATTTTTACAATAATGAAAATAAAATACAAACAAAAAAAATGTTAGACACTACTGATGTCTATCAATATTCATCAATGCTAAGAGCTGATTAAGTACCAGGCAGTGGGGACAGAGCAGTGCCAAAAACAGACATGAAACTCACCCAGTGGTGGGGACAAGTGGAAGCAACCATGCCACGTGGTACACGGTTTAGTTATATTCCACATCAAGGTTTTTTCCCCATGTGTTGAATAAAACCAACAGGAAACATTGTCTAGGACCCTCTTCCTGAAGCGTCTCCCCGCCCCTCAGAAGTGTTGGCAAGCTTACCCTTGAAGATGCGGAATCAGTTGGCCAATAGTGATCTCTTGTGCCACCTTCTGATAGAGGTCATGGCTATTGAGCACCATCGACTCCAAAATGGCCAAGGACCGCTGCAGGATGGAGATGTCTATGGCTGACTTGTTCACAAAACTTGCTATCTGAAAATCCAAGGGAGACACAATTGACTGCTTGTGGTAAACAGAGCAGAGGCATAGAGAAAGAACAAAAAGTAAACAGGAAAAGCACTTGAGAAATACCAGACATCGAGGATGTAAACCACCAGGAATTACAGTAAAATGGCAAGAAATAATCAAGTCAATGAAGACTGCTCATGACATCATCACAAAACACTATTTAGACCCTATTTCTATAATTCAATGACAGGTAATTTTTAAAAAGGGACTGTGTAGCTTTTCCAGATTCTTCTTCTGAGTTTCAGCTTTCAGGGACAGATAATTTCAACACATACAGTGTAAGGGTTCTTGTGTTTCTTTGAGGCAGTAATTTGGGCATATACTAATAGCCATTCCTCTTCCACTCCCAAACAACTCTTTCATCCACACAGTCAATGACTTTTATGTTGTTATGATCTTAACGGGCTTGCACAAGTCACACTTGTCAACATGGTTCATCTGGCAACTTTTCAGTCGCTGGCTACTCTCCTTGCTTTCTTTAACCAAAAACTCTTTCCTCCATTCTTCCAATTTCTTATGGTTAAAATAAATTTTTCTCATCTCTCTCAAATTTACAAACAGGAAAACATTTTAAATTAGCAGTGCTAGAAGTTAAAATAATAGCTTAAGCTCTAAAACATATTCCCCAAGGAATTAATCACTAAGGTCTCAAACATCATAAATCACAACGTAAAAGAAAGTAAAATAAAGGTTAGAATAATGGATCACAGTAATCCAAACACATGGGTACCATAAAGGTTTTATTTTAGAGGCATCATTAAAAGTTATTACTGTCTGTTGACAACTCACACTAAAACGCTGTTATTACATCAACATAATGACTACATTCTTAAAAAGCTAAATAGTTTGGTTCTATCACAAGTAGACACTTGCTGCTTCCCTCTGTCGACACCAATTTCTCCCTTTCTGCTGTCTCATCTGCCCCTTCTCCTCATTCCCACTCTATCCTTGGGCATGACAAAATGCCAAAGGGACTCAGGGCAACTTCCAGTTACCATCCCAATTGTGTCTGGCCCAATGACTCCCTAGTGAAAGTAGGGAAGGGAGTGGAGATACCAACACACACTTTTGCTAGCCAAGCCAAACCCATTGCCTTCGAGTCGATTCCGACTCATAGCCATCCTATAGGACAGAGTAAAACTGCCCTCTAGGGTTTCCAAGGAGCAGCTGGTGGATTCAAACTGCCGACCTTTTTGTTAGCAGCAAGCTCTTAACCACTGTGCCACCAGGGCTCTCCTTGACCCTATAGGACAGAATAAAACTGCCCTATAGGATCTCCAAGGAGCTGCTGGTGGATTCAAACTGCTGACCTTTTGTTTAGCAGCCAAGTGCTTAACCACTGTGGCTCCTCCTTGCTAACAAGAAGTGGAAAATAAATACATTAAAAAGTATAGTCACATTATGACTTTATAGTCTAAAATGCTAGTGTTTTATAATACAAACCTACAGGAAGATTATAATAATTTAAAGGTTCTCAAAAGACTACAATAGCTCCTTTCATGGCTAAAAAACGTGTTCACTCTCCCTGCCAAGCTCCTACCTTAATCACCGCAGTCTACTACACCCCGCCAAGCTGACCACGCTAAGGCCACCAGTGATCTTTCTTGGACAATTATCCTTACACTTGTTTAATACTTAACTTAGGCCTCTTCTAAAGAGAATAAAAATTCCTTGACTTCCCCATCACTGCCATCCCAATTATTTCTCGTTGTCCCAGTACAATTTTTTGCTCATATCAGAAAATTCAAGAGCTTATAAAGAAAGTCACTGACTGACAATACTTCTGATTTTTTCTCCACTAATTTTCTCCTCTGTCCAGGGTCCCCTTCTTGTTTCCATTTATTAGATTTGGATGTTCCTTAAGATTTGGAGTCCCTGGGTGGCACAAAGGGTTAAGCACTCAGCAACTAAGTAAAAGTTTGGCTGTTCAAAACCACTCAAAAGCACCTCAGAAGAAAGACCTGGAAATCTATTTCCAAAAGATCAGAGCCACTGAAATCCCTATGGAGGGGAGTTCTACTTTGTACACATGGAGTCGCCATGAGTCAGAATCAACTAGACGGCAACTAACAACAACAATTTTCTCCTCTTTCTAGGTTCCCTTCTTGTCTCCATTGATTAGATTTGGATGAAAACTCCATGAGTCTCCCATCTGGAAGCCTATCCACCTCATTTCCTACCAGCCTTCATCCTTCCTCTTCATTCACTCAACATTCACTCACCCATTAATTGATTCATTCTAGTAATAAGCATTGATTGTGTGTCACACAACAGGCTTATACTAAGATCTGCAAATACAAAATTGAGAAAGGTCCTCACAATTTTTAACTCCAAGAAGCTTATACTTTTGCAGAGACATTGGGGCAAAAAGAGAATTACTATGAAGTGTATTAAGTGTTTATTCTTGGCATCCAAAAGGATACTTCCATATTGATATTCCAACAAACCCTAAAATTAAACGGTGAAAAATTAAACTCGTTGCCTCCTTACTCTCCTCTTCCCGATTGGCACCCTTTTCCAAGTTTGCCATAATCATGAAGCATTAATATCCCTGGTTCCCTAGTTTCTATCTCAATGGGCACATTGAGGGTAACTCCCCTTGGCACATCCCCAACGGGGTGTGAATATAGACAACTCTGGCACACTAGTCCAACTCATTCTTGGCTAACAAAAACAGCATCTTCCTCAGCATCCTCTATGTTCAAGTTTTCCCCAAATGGAAATTTACCCTCTACTTCCATCGACATCCCTTTAACAATATTTCTTTTGGCAAAAAAATTCAATCACAGCTCCCAGAGCTTTCTGACAGGAAGTACACCTTCTTAAAATCGGTTTTAAAGTTCTTTTCAAACTATTACCTATCACCTTTCCCCAATGGGCCTGCTCAATGGTCATAAATGGTAGTTTGTGGTCTTTTTTTAACTCATACATAATTATATCCCACATATGTATTCTACTTCCATTTGCCATTTCCATATGCTATTTATGAAATGGTTTTTTCTCCCATGAAACTAATCCCTTACTTTCAGCAAAGTATTCTTTAAAACTTATCTTTCCTATTAACTCACCTCTTCCTTGACATAGAAAACCAATCATTTCAGCAATTCTAAAGTGTGTAATGCACCTAGCCAAGTACCTGCCTGGCACTCACCTCATTAGGGTCCCAAGTACACTTCTGGAGTAGATCTTGAATCACTTTTTGAAACTAATTTCTTTCTTTACTTTTATTTGTCAGTGGTTTTAACTGGACATTTAAATGACCCAATAGTTTTACTTAATTAGTAATCAAAGCATCAGGGCTGATTCAAGCTAACTTACTGTCTTTCTCAAAAGAACCAGAGAGAGTCCCACTGTTGAACATACACACCGTTATTCTTTATGTATGGTTTGAGGACTACAGATCTTAGTGTACCAGGCTATCTGGTCAAATTTTAATTGTCCCTCGAAAATTAATAATAATTTCCTTTGCCTTTAAATTTACCCCAGCTCCCTGATTATACTTTCGGCTGACACACTTGATACAGTCTAAGCCAGCCACAGTAGAGCTCTTGAATGTAGGCCTGTATCATAAGGAAAAAGGGCAGAGAAGAGCTGGCAAACATTATGGGTACTACTTCCACATGCTGTTCATTCATTTAAAAATGTTACCAAAATAAAAGAGAAGTATTTGGGTGACTTTTAAGACACTAAGGTGCATCACAGTTCAGGAATCAATGACACAAGCTATTAAAATCATATAATTTTTTCTTAAAACCACTTAGAATGAGACCTTCAAATTCTCCTATGTTATCAAAACTGAAAAGAACCCTGGAGAAAGCATGTCGCTCCAGTCCCATATTTTAAATGATCTGGGATGTTGTTGTGTGCTGTCGGGTTGATTCCGACTCAAAGTAGAGGCTCATAAATCTCTCCAGATTTCAAGAGGCAAAATCACCGCGTCTCTAAACCAAAACGGCTGAATGTTTGTCTAGGCACTGAAAGCATTTGCAGAGTGAGCCAGGTTCTCCTGCAGAGCTAACGTTTCAAGAGCGTTTGTATGTAACTTTTCTTCCAAGACAAGGCACTGATGTTATACTTGGCTAAGGGAAAGCCAACTTTTAACACAAAAAGTACTTTTTCCCCCCCTTTCCTTCTTCTCCATGCCTTCCTACCCTCTCCCTAAGTAGCCAAGTCTTTTAAAACACAACTTTATATGTTGGCAGCAAAGTATTCCATGTTCTGGAGTATTTATGGAATAATGTTATTATTTATTGCATCCAAAATTTGTAAACAGAATCTAGGTTCTCACATAACAAAACAGATGAAGTGGTAGAGAAGGAGACAGGGGCTGGCAGGGAAAAAAATATTTCTCCAAAGTGGCATGAATTTGGCATTAATAGGGAGCCAAGTCCAGACCACAGAGATAGGCATCTTTTGTCAGAGCATTTCCTAGCTGATTTTTGTCAAGATAAAGCACCATTTAAAGACAGTTGCCTGCATACAATTCCTGGGTTGTCAAAGCGCTGAATTTGGTCCAGCTAACGAATAACAAAAGTTAACCTCAGAAAAAAAATATCAACTATAAAGTAATTTTCTGATGTCATTTTTTTTTAAATTAAGTCATATATGGGATCTCTTAGTACCAATGCAAAGCAAATACAGTGACTGAGAATGAGGAAATGGGATATATTAAACGTATTGCCTTTCTCAAAAAAAAAAAAAGTTTTTTTTTTTTTTAATTTAAACTGCCAAGACTGGTTAGTCTTTGCTCCCTTAGATTTACAACAATTTTAACTTCAGTGAATGAAAATCATTTTCTTAAATATTTAGAAAACTAAGCTAGTCATTCTCTCTGCTGCTCACATCATTTAAAGAAAGACATCTTTGTAATTCCTTTCCATCTGGAACTGAAATTCTTGGTAATCTTTTTTTTTTCATTGTATTAAAATACATATAACATAAAATTTGCCATTTTAACCACTGTTCAATGGACTCCTCAGTGGCATTAATTATATTCACTGTTGTATTTTATGACCATCACCACCATCGATTTCCAAAACTTTTTCATCACCCAGACAGAAACTCTGTACCCATTAAGTAATAACTCTCCTTCTTCCCTCCCCTTAGCCCAGAAACCTCTAATCCACTCTTTGTCTCTACATATTCGCCTATTCTGGATATTTTGTGTAAGTGGGATCTACAACATTTGTCTTTCTGTGTCTAGCTCATCACTGATATTTGACTTGAAATATTTTTAAATACAGTACCATTTATTTCTTCTCTGCTTCAGCTTCTATGGTTTGTAAAAAATGCTTCTCAAGCAAACTTTTTTCATTCATTTTGCAGAAATAGATTAAGTCAGGCCTTACTCTATGCCAGGCGGAAACCCTGGTTAAAAGCCGTGGCTGCTAACCAAAAGGTCGGCATTTCGAATCCACGAGGTGTTCCTTGGAAACTCTGTGGGGCAGTTCTACTCTGTCCTGTAGGGTCACTATGAGTCGGAATTGACTTGCCGGCAGTGGGTTTCTATGCCAGGCCCTGAGGATAAACTCATGAAGAAAGCTGTGTTTCTGCCTGCCTAGGGGTCATGATCTAGTGGGAGAGGCTAACGAATGAGAAAAAAACATCATGGGAATGTGGCAAGCGTGCAACAGGGACATGTACATGACCCCAGGGAGACACAGAAGAGGTCACTCAGCTCTGCTAGTGAGGTCAGGGCGGCCTGCACAAAATAAAGTGCTGGTGAAACAAGGCTCCTGTGAACATTCTTCCCACTACTCCAGAGCACAGGTGCATGGTGATGAGGGGAAAACGCCCTAAGCAAGTGACCGATTATCACCACCCACCCCCAACTTGCTACCCAGAACCCCAGTGCCATTGAGTAGATTCCGACTCATAGCGACCCTATAGGACAGAGTAGAACTGCCCCCTAGAGTTTCCAAGGAGCGCCTGGCGGATTCAAACTGTCGACCCTTTGGTTAGCAGCTGTAGCACTTAACCACTACGCCACCAGGGTTTCCCCAATGTAACCTCTGCAAGCCACTGCATCCTCGCCTCCAGGATAGGAATAACAAGGCTATCTGCTCTGTTCGAGACAGGATTGCTGTGGGGATCAAGAGAGATAATGTGGGTGAAGACACAACATAATTTCAAGGAATTGATAGTAAGGTACGATATTGTTGTGGAGTCTTGGTGGTGTAATGGTTAAAATACTTGGCTGCTAACCAAAAGGTGAGTGGTTCAAGCCCAGAAGCCCTTCTCGGGAAGAAAAGACCTGCAAATATTTCAATCTAGAAACCCACATGGGGCAGTTCTACTCTGTCATTTAGGGTCGTTATGAGTTGGAATCGACTCAACGGCACACAACAACTACAACCATATTGTTGTTTTTTTTACAGATAAAAAGGTTCTGATAACAGACAAGCAAGGCAGTTTGAATGTGGGAAAGGCCTGCCATAAATTCAGAAAGAGTTAACATTACTGTAAGTATAAGGACAATCCTTAAAAGCCCAGTACCTTCAGATTTGGACTTGCCTCTTCAGAACTTGCCTTAGATAGACAATACAGCATTCATTTTCTGCTCTCTTAAACTATTGCTTACATTCTCTGCCACCACCAAAGGAAAGTACCGCACAGCACCTTAATATCCCCCACTTCTCAGCTGTAATCATTTTGTTTCTTAACAAGTCATACCACTGACAAAAATATAGGCAAAAAGAGGCCTCTTCCCTATTTGTGTGCTTTCTTGGTGGTTCACTTTACTCTTCTCCTTTGGCTTTGTGGACTCACATAAGGAAAGAGGGTTCAAAGATGTTCCTGTTTGGCTCCAACCTTAACTAAATATGCCACGTCCAGCAGGCCATTTAATCTATGGGGCTTCCGTCCCCAATGCCCTCATTCAGAGATAAGGGGCTCTTCAATGCCATTCAATTCAATGTGATATATCCCCCAAGATACTGATTAACCACAAAGAGAAATGGAGTAACTTCACAATGGATACTCAGAAGACACCACCTCAACCAAGTGATCAAGGTTAACACCACCTTTCATAAGATATCCCAGCATCACGCGGCCGATACGGTGCACTGAAAGGAGGCAACATCACTTCTATGCTATTCTTGCCCAAAATGCATGACCTCAGTCTAACCATGGGAAAACATCAGGCAAAGCAAATTGAGGGGCATTCTATAAAATAACTGCCCAGCAGTCCTCAAATGTGTCAAGATCACGAAAGACAAGGAAAGGCTGAGGAAACGTCATAGATTGGAGGAGGCTTGACAACTAAATGCAATGTGGGATCCTATACAGGCTCCTTAGCCAGAGAAAGGACATTAGTAGAAAAACCTGCAAATCTAATAAAGGTCACAGTGTTGTGCCAATGTCAGTTTTTTAGTTTTGATCGTTGTACTATGGTTATGAAAAATGTCAACATTAGGGGAAGCCGATGAAGACTACAGCCAGTCCCCGGGTTATGGACGTCTGATGTAGGGATAGCTCAGGCAACTTGTACTTGCCTTTTAGTGTTGTATAAATTTGCCCTCCCTTTGAAACCAACCCCTACCCACAACAAATTCTTCATCATCATCACCTTCCCTTGCTGCACATGCAGCTTTTAAATCAGAAAGGCTTCGAGCCTTTTCTTGCACTAAAGTAAGGCTAGACATGACCTGTACACACCTTCTGACTTACCTACAAATTCAACTTAAAGACTTAAAGACACAGTTAAGGAACAGATCTTATTCATAACCCAGGACTGCCTGTATAGAGAAACGCTCTATTATTTTTTTGCATCTTTTCTTTTATGTCTACCAGTATTCCAAAATAAAAAGTTTAAAAAGCCAGGTGGCTTTTACTGGATTTTGCTTTGATTTTCCAGCTTTTGCCCAGAATTATTAAAATTCTATACTTTTGATAGCTGTACCGAGGAATCTATACTTACAAAATAACTTTATGAATTCCAAACATTTCTTCATTCCTAACAAAATGATAGGGTGAAAAAGGCTGTTACATTTATAAATGGCTTCATAAATACAACCCCAAACCCAAAACCATTGCCATCAAGCCAATTTAGACTCCTAACGATCCTGTAGGACAGGGCAAAACTGCCCCCATAGGGTTTCCAAGGCTGTAATCCTTACGACAGCAGACTGCCACATCTTTCTCTCGCAGAGCACGTGGTAGGTTCAAACTGCCAACGTGTCAGTTAGCAGCTGAGTGTTTAACCACTGAGCCACCAGGGCTCCTTTCATAAATATAGGGAGAGGAAAAATAAGTTAATAAACTAATAAATAATATTAACCTATGATTTCAGTACTAAATTTAATATACAGCTATTTATTTTTTGTCAGAAAAATGAAAACAGAATTATAAATTTGCAGACATGTCTTAATTATGACTCAATTGTAGGGGATGTGGATGGTGCCCTTCCGCCCTCTCTCCTTGAGCCAGGCTCGCCTTTTCTCATCCTTTTGTTAACTTCCTTACAAAGAAAGAGGAAGAAACCTCACTGGTTATGTCCAAGACATTTATTGTGCCAGGATTACAAGTAAGCAAGCTTGTTCTGCCTTAGAGTCATGGGCCCAGGTACCCTTCCTTCTCATATAATCCTGCTTCAAACCTAGTCATACAGAAATTCAATATCCTTTGCCTCTTTCCCTTTCCCTGAACACAGGTTGGAGGTACAAGGTTCAGGAAGGACAGCAGAAACTCTGCTTAAGTCTTGAGACCAACAGACTCCTGCACAGGGAATCAGCAGAAGCTTATTCTGTGATTAACAGCATGGCACCTTGATTCCCCCTTGACTATGGGTTCTCATGTACAAGTCCATTAGAAATGCTGCAGGGAAAAAATGTCATTTTCACATAGAATTTGGGTGCCCTGACCCCCATGAACATAATACTATAAAAAACACGTCTACCTTTTAACATAAAGAATTATAGGAAACAGTTACAAAATCTCCTCAAAGCAGAGAAAAGTATCTCTGAAAGAAGGGAAGAATATTCTGGATTACCTTCTTAATGAATGCCACTGAAAATGTATCCCAGGACACTATGCCATGATCCATCAGTTCCACAAATGCAGTCAGCGTGAAGGACAGCATGTCTCCAAAGCTGGAAGAAATAAGGACATACAATAGTTATGGGCCCAACCGAGGAGAACAAAGAAAGACACAGCAGTGAGAAAGCTCTAGAAAAATGAGTATCAGCAGACTTTGAAAAGATCACTGGGAGTCAGCAACTGGGCGACAGACAAGATCCATCAGTCAGTGGGAAGGAGGCAGGATGGCACCACTGAGCTGAGCCAGGGCTTCAGGTTGGACAGCTCAGGGTTCAAATTGACTCTTACTCTGGAAGCTGGGTCGTATTGGGCAATTCACTTCATCTCTCTGAGCCTCTGTTTTCTCAGCTGAAAAAGGGAATATTAATCCCTGTCTAACCACAAGGTTGCTGGTATAGCACTTAATGAAGTATATATCATATAAGCTCTTAATAATTGATGGCTTAAACAAAAGCTTTTCAGCAAATGGCTGTCACGGCAACTAAGAGAAGGCAATGTGCTTCGTTTACTATCCACAGACATCCAAGAGGAAAGACTGAAAATAACTCGATTGAGAATATTAGCCCTTTGGAAAGGATTCAGGTGTTCTACGTATACCTTTGTGTATGCATGTGCACACATACACACACACACAAACACAGATCTATGTAGGTAAACATATTTGTTTCCATATCATTGGTCAGCATTTTATCTTTGGCTATTAGACTTCATGAAATATTTACGGAGGTAATGTCTGTTTGCTGACCATATGTCTGGCTGTGATTCTGAAGGCTGGACCAAAAATAAATCCCTTGCCGTCGAGTCAATTCCAACTCAGCAACCCTATAGGATAGAGTAGAACTGCCCCATAGGGTTTCCAAGGAGTAGCTGGTGAATTTGAACTATTGACCTTTTGGTTAGCTGAGCTCTTAAGCACTGTGCCACCAGGGCTCCAACCACTAAAGGCTGCAGGGGCTATAACGTATAATTTAGAAATCCATACAGATCAGGAGTTCAGGTCAAAGGACTGTCCTTCTGTCATCTGTATCATACATTATCACTATAATCGGGGTGGATTATCCAATAGGCAAGGTAAACACGGTGCTTACCTTGCTTACCAGATCATCTGTAGAGAACAGTTTCATGTGTTTCACCACATCAAAGATTGTGCTTCTAGCTATGGCTGGCATCTGTCTCTATCCCAACCCCACAACACCTTCCTACAGAATCAAAACTCTTTTCAAACTTACAGTCCCTGACAGGGATGGATTACGCAGTCAGTAAGGTAAGCATGGGCTCACTTAAGCTTACTTACTGATCTATAGTGCACAATTTCACATTATGTGGTAAAAAAAAAAACCTGTGAAATTGTGCACTACAGATTAGTAAGTAAGCACAAGTAAGCCCATGCTTACCTTGCTTATTGGGTTATCTGCCCCTGGGTGCAATACAGGGGACATGGTTAAGCAGGAAGTTTTTGGAGTCAGGCAGCCCAGGTTCTTACTCCAGCTCTAACTGAGAAGCTTACTTAAGACCTATGCCTCATTGTTATGGATTGTATTGTGCCCCACAAAAATGTGTTGGAATCCTAACCCCTATATCTGTGGATATGATTCCATTTAGGAATAGGATTTTTGTTATGTTAATGAGGCCATATCCCAGTAGGGTGTGTCCTAAACCTAATCACTTCTGAGTTATAAGGAACAGCAGAGACACAGAGAAAACCAAGCATAAATGGGGAGAAGACAGATGCCACATGGAGATCGCCAAGAAGCCAAGGAAAGTCAGGCCTACAGAAGCTAAGACAAGGTCCCAGAGCCAATAGTGAGAGAGCCGTTACCCTAGAGCCAGTGTCCTGAATTTGGACTTCTAGCCTCCCGAACTGTAACAAAGTAAATTTCTGTTCTTCAAAGCCACCCATTTGTGGCATTTGTGTTACAGCAGCACCACATAACTAAGACAGTCAGTTTCCTCATTTATTAAAAACAGGATGGCAATGACGATGGCCCTGGTGGTGGTACCTAACTCAGAGGATTATTGAGGAATGAAAAAAGCTATCATGGATTGAATTATGTCCCCCCAAAAATGTGTGTATCAACTTGGTTAGGCCATGATTCCCAGTATTCTGTGGTTTTCCTTCATTTTGTGATTATAATTTTATGTTAAAGAGAATTCGGGTGGGATTGTAACACCCTTACCCAGTCACATCCCTGATGCAGTGTAAAGGGAGTTTCCCTGAGGTATGGCCTACACCACCTTTTATCTTTCAAGAGATAAAAGGAAAGGGAAGTGAGCAGAAGGTTGGGGACCTCATACTACCAAGAAAGCAGTGCTAGGAGCAGAGCATGTCCTTTGGCCGTGGGGTCCCTGTGCAGAAAAGCTCCCAGTCTGGGGACATATTGATGAGAACGACCTTCCTCCAGAGCCCACAGAGAGAGAAAGACTTCCCTTGGAGCTGACACCCTGAATTTGGACTTCTAGCCTACTAGGCTGTGAGAAAATAAATTTCTCTTTGTTAAAGCCATTCATTTGTGGTATTTCTGTCATAGCAGCACTAGATGACTAAGACACTAACCTACCTACAGCCCTTAGAACAGTGTGTGGTGCAGAGTCAACACCATGTGAGTGTTCGCTGGTATCGCTACGTGAAAGTGATTTTTTCATATTAATTTTATTGTGGTAAAATACATACAAGAATTTTGCCATTTAACCATTTTAAGTGTACAATTCAGGGACGTTAATTACATTCACCATGTTGTGCATCTATTATCACTAACCATTTCCAAAAGTTTTTCATCACCCCAATCAGAAACGCAGTACCCGTAAACAACTCCCCACTCTCCCCTCCCCCACAAAGAAACTTTGGTCTCTATGGATCTGTCTACTCCAAATATTTCATATAAGTGGGATCATATAATACTTGCCCTTTTGTGTCTGACTTATTTCAAGCAAAAATGATATTTTTAAAAGGCAAACGGGGCCTGGGATTTTCAAATGCTTTTGCCTTCACTGTATCAAGGATTCTCTGTCCTTGGAGTCAGGGGAAAAAAAGCAAGAGCAGCCAAACCCTTCAGCACCAGATAGAAAAGCATGGAATCCCTGTGACCATCAGAAAGGCACCACCAGCCCCTATCTTACAGGTGCCCCTAGGTGGCATCAGAGACTTGCGCCTCAGAAAGAAATGCCAAACCAGAAAACTCACTCCGATTTGAAGAAGACAAAACAAATCAAAAGTAAAAAGGTGAAAAATGGGTTGAAAAGAATAGCCAGAAAGGTTAAGTAAAAATTCCAGAATAAGTCTTTCTCCAGATAATGAGTCACAAGGAAATCTAAACATCAAATCACAACAAAAGGAAATCACCTCAAGAAAATAAGACAGCCAGGTAATAAAAGCAATTAGTCAGATTTATTAATAGTCTGGTTGGCGATTAGTATTATTGTGAAATCATTATTACATAATAATGTGTAATACTGTTAGTAGTAAACTATATTAGCTATTTTTTTTTTTTTTGCTAAAAAAAGGAAAAACAACAACTGTACAATAACTAATAGTTGCCCTTTGATTATACTTAGCATGCTAGGACCTCAAAGATCCACACATACACGACACTGGAGGACAATATCCATGGTTTCCATATGTGTAAATAACCATCTCAATAACATCAATAACAATAAGCACTGAACAGGCAGTGGCAAAGGAATACACACGCCATTGGACTCGAACTCTTCTGTACATTCCCTCTTAGCTGTCTGAGACTGAGAATACAGGTGACATAGTCTTCACTAGCTGATTTTGAAGCAAAAAAATAAATTATATTTATGCTCTCTAATAATCTGAAAACAAAATGACTCTGCCCCCTAGCTACCCATTCAATGGAACCACAACCCAAATGGGTTTAGTATAACACCTGGGGATGTCAATCTTCCCTAAAATGCTCCAGAATTCTCCACAGGGACTCCTCAGACAGGCCGTAAGGACCATAGAGGAAAGATGGGGAGAAGGAGAGAGAGTATCATTTGGTTTCCAAAGCTCCAAGCTGGGCTGGAGCCAGGATTTCAATCTCCACGGTTGCTAAGGAGGTGGAACACCATTTCTGAGACTGCAGATAGGGCTTTCTGTGCTTTTCAATAATCCATTAGCACAAATGATCAATAAGTGTGAGAAAAGCTTCTTCAGAGGAAGGATTACTCTCCTGGTTCATCTAATGACATTATATATTACGTGTGTGTGTGTTTTTGTACAACGTGTGCGTAAGTATATATATATATATATACACACACACACACACACACACACACATACGTATATATACATAATACCAGTTGTTGTTGAGTCAGAACTCATGGCAACCTCATGTGTGTCAGAGTAGAACTGTGCTCCATAGGGTTTTCAATGGCTCATTTTTCAGAAGTAGATTGCCAGGCTTTTCTTCCAAGGTGCCTCTGCGTGGACTTGAATGTCACCGTTTCACTTAGCAGCCAAACGTGTTAACCATTTGGACCACCCACACAGACTCCATACACACGTACACATACATAATATAGATATAATTCCTGATGACTGGCTGCTGGGTGCCAGGCAAATTTTCATGAGAGAGAACTTTTTTCAAAATTCAACCTCAACCCTTCAGTTGCAGGGAAAGCAAGACCATGCTAAAACGTTACCACGTTCCAAATCAAGAAACCCAATCATCTTGAGGGGCCATAAAAGCTGTTACTGACATAGGTGTTTATTTCCACTCCTAGAGGAGTGATTCAGGCTGCAATTAAAAAAAAAAAAAAAATTTTTTTTTTTTTTTAAAGGAAAAAGGCAAGGTTCTATCTCTGAAATCAATGCTGGGTGCAGAGGATTGAGGCTAAAAGAATCCCAAGCATAAAGCAACCACATGGCACATCCAGGAGCATTTTTATTTGTTGGGTTTATTTGTTTTTTATACAGTGCTAAGCTGAAGAGTTTTCAGTACTGACTGCCACAAACTAAGCAGCCTACAAATTTCCACGCTGGTGGCAGGCCACTGTCACAGCCGACACACCATGTGTGCTGAAGCAATGCAAATAAATGTTTCTCATCAACTCGGTGGAGACCATCTTCATTCCAACAAAACCCAGCCCGTCTCAACACAAGCATTTAAATTTATGCCGATGATTTTATAAAAGATGAATGCTTCCGAATGTTTCCTTGGGGCGGAATGCCCAATACAGAACTGGAAAAAGATTTCAATAAAGGCCACTTTTAAAGTCATACTGAATACATCCTTAATTGCTAAAGTTAATGGATATATTTCTGCCCTACCCTTTGAGTTCTTCCATGCTTTATATTTTATTTTATTTTTCTTTCTGGAGGTAAAACTTAATACACAGTGAAACCTATGAGAGCTGGAACCCGCCTGGACTGCCTTGCTTTTCCAGGTCTCGCAAGTTTTCCGCCTTTGACAGGGTGCAGTGTTGCCACTTCTCTATTGCGCTCTCTTAGTGGAAAATACTTGAGTTTTCCTTTTCGGACAGGTTTCTGCCTTACACAGGTTCCAGCTTTTGCAGGTTTTACTGCATATTGAAATGTTCAGATGTCTAAATCACCCATTAGACACCCCTTAGCCTTCAGAATCATAGCATGACTCCTGGTCAGCACACATTCCTTTGGCTCCTTTGTTGAAGATTTAAGTAGGGGTCAATATCTGGACTCTTTATTCAGTTCCACTGATCTGTTTATCCCTTTAGATCAACATCATTCTGTCTTGTTTACTAACTTTGAAATAAGTCTTGACGTCAGTTGGTGAAATCTTCCACCTATGTTTTACTTTTTCAAGACTGTTTTGGTTATTCTAGGTCCCAGGTTTTTCCATTTAAATTTTATGATCTGCTGGTAATTTGTAAAAAACAGAAAATTCATTTGTATTGCATCAAATATATAAGTTAATTTGGCAAGAATTGATATCTTAACAATATTGAGTCTTTCATTCCATGAAATGGTATATCTCTCGACTTATTAAGGTCTTCTTTAATTTCTCTCAGTCATAATGTAGTTCTACATGAACAGGTATTGTACAAACAAAATATATTCTTAAGATTTTTATGATTTTTGATAGATTGTACATGGAAATTTTTAAATTTCATTTTCCAGTTGTTTACTGTTAATGCACAAAAATTCATAGGTTTTTGTATATTGACACTGCACCCTGAGACCTTGCTAAATTTAATTATTAAATCTAGCAGTTTTTTTCTGTAGATTCCAATTTTCTATATAGACAATCATGTCTTTGATAAATCAGGAAAGTCTGATGATTTCCTTCCTGATTATCAGCCTTTTCTTTCTCTCCTGACTTACCGAAACGGCTAAGAAGCCAGTACAGTGTTGGACAGAAGTGGTGCGAGCAAACATATCTGCTGCTTTTTTCCCAATGTTAGGGAGAAAGAATTCAGTCATTCATTCGTTATTAGGTATGATGGGTGTTTTAGAGCTGGCCTTTATCGGGTTGAAGAAGTTTCCTTCTATTTCTTCCTTACTGAGAATTTTTATTACGAATGATGCTGGATTTTATAAAATGCTTTCTCTGCATATTAAGATGATTTTCCCCTTCATTTTGTTAAATGCTGAATCACATTGATTTTCAAACATTAAACCATTTCTGGGCTAAACCTTTATTGGTTACAATGTATCATCCTGTTTTCTACATGGCTGGATTCTATTGAGGATTCTGGGTCGCTGTTCATTAGGGACAATGGTTTATAATGTGTATTTTCTCTATTATCTTTGTCAGGTTTTGGTATCAGAAGGATAATGGCATCATAAAATGAGCTGGGAACTATTTGATAATGAATTCGTAATAGGTATGGGCTATTCAGATTGTCTATTTCATTATGAGTTAATTTTGACATGTCACTTTTAGTGCTCTGAAAAGAAAATGCTAAAATGGAGTTAGGAATATAAAAGATTTATTAGGGAATGGGGCAGATAAAGTGGCAGAAAGCAGGATTAGGTATGGAAAGCCTTCAGACTGTGAGGCAGATCTGATGCTTGTGAAAAGCAAAGGGGAGAGGGAGAAGGTGCAGATCTGACAACGTCTCAGCCAAACCAACAGGAAGGCCCAGCACAAACACTGCCCATTAGAGCCCCTCAGCGGATAGAAATGGCCAGACCCTAATACCCCCATCATGCCCAGTCACTGGGTATACCCTTGGCTTGAAATCTACCATGGATCCTGAAGGCACCAGAGCTGAAAGCTGTCAACTAACTGAATTCCTCATGACAGAAGAGCAAGCTCTCTCTTGGAGGCCAAAGTGGGCCATTTCCAAAGCTGTAATATTTGGTAGGAATTCCTGGGTGGTATAAACGGTTAGCACACTCAGCTGTTAACCAAAAGGTAGGTGGTTCCAGTCCACTCAGACGTGCATCAGAAGAAAGACTTGGTGATCTATTTCTAAAAATCAGCAATTAGAAACTCTACGGAGCACAAGTTTGCTCTGACCCCATGGGGTGGACAGGAGGTGGAATCAACTCAGAGGCAACTGGTAACGGCAGAACATTCAATGAATTTTCTCTTTCATCCAAAGTTTAAAATTTATTGGCATAAAACTGTTCACAATGTTCCTTTTTTTTTTTTTTTTAATGTCATAGGGTCTGTAGTGATAGCTTATCTTTTATTCATGGTACTGATATTTTTCTTTCTCTTTTTTTCTTACTAAATCTTTTCACATATCAACTTTTGGCTTTAATTTTCTTTGTTGTTTATCTCTTTTATATTTCATCGATTGCTTTCTTTATTAATCTCTTCTTTTTCTAGTTTTTTTAAGGTAAAAACTTAGATCATTGGGGTTTTTTGTTGTTGTTTTATTTTGTTTTTGTTTTTAGCTCTTCTTCCCTTCCAATATAAGCATTTAAAGCTATTAAATATCCTCCTAAACACTGTTTTAGCTGCATCTATAAATTTTGGTAGGCTGTATTTTCATCATTCACTTTAAATATTTTATCATTTTAATTGGTGTTTATTTCTTGACTCCTGGGTAATTTAGAAGTGTGATTTTTAATTTCCAAACGTATGGAGCTTTTTGTATATTTTATTATTATTAATTTCTAATCTAATTTCTTTGTAGTCAAAGAACATAATTTATATATTTTATAAACCCCACAATACAGTGTGATCATTTTAGCTTTAGTTATATGTCTTTTAAAGAATTTAAAAAAAAAGAAAAACTATATTTTGTCTTTCATGCTTACCCACGTATTTACAATTTCATTCCTTCCTATAGATCTTAATTTCCACCTAGTGTCATGCCCCTTCAGTCTGAAAAACATCCTTTCTATTGCTTGTAGTGTATGTCTATTGACAATGACCTGTATTATGTTCCCTTTATATAAAATTGTTTTTATCTCACCTTAATTTTCAAATAATAGCTTTACTAGACAGAATTTTGGGTTGACAGGTTTGATTTATTTTGTTTTTTTTCTTTCTTTCATATCTTTAGTATGTTGCCTACTGGCCACCACTGTTTCTAATGAGAAGTCAGCTCTCATTCTTGTCGTTCCCCTGAATGTAATAAGTTATTTTCTCTGGCCGTCTTCAAAGTATCTTTTTTATCTATGGATTTCAGAAGCATGACTCTGATGTACTAAGTATGGTTTTCTTTGTATTTACCCTGCTTGGGGCTCACTGAGCTTCTTGGATCTGTAAGTTTATGGTTTTCCCCAAATTTGGGAAATTTTCTGCCATTTTATTTTCTCAAATATTTTTCTGCCTCATTCTCTCTTTCCTTTCCTCCTGGGACCCCAATTAAATATATTTTAGGTCACTGTTTATATCTTATAGGTCAATTTCTCACCATTTGTTTTTTCTTTGGTCTTTTATCTATTCTTCAGATTAAGTAATCTTTACGGATATATCTTCAAGTTTACTGTCTCTTCATCTGCCATCTTCAACCCCATACAATAAATTTTTCATTTTAAATATTGAACATTTCAGATTTCTCATTTTCATTGGTTCTTTTTTGTAGTTTCCATTTCTCTGCTGAGATTTCCTCATCTGTACATTCATTATGCTGTTATTTTTCTTTAGTATTTTAACATATTTATAAAAGCCACTGTAAAGTCTTCATCTTCTAATTCCAATATCTGGGTCACATTACAGTCGATTTCTGCTGCCTGCTTTTTTTTCTCAACAATGAGTCATGCTTTCCTGTTTCTTCATGTACCTACTAATTTTTATTGTACTCTGGATATTGTAATGATACATTGTTAAGACTTTGGATTCAGTTTTGCCCTCTGAAGAGTGTTGATTTTTTTTTAGCAGGAAGTTAACTTGGTTTGAATCAAACTCCAAACGCTGCAGTGAGTGGTAACAGAAATCTGCTCAATTCTTTCAGTTTTCAGTTGCTGCTTTCACTAGGGCTCCTAGTAAAAACACACCTGCGCATTTATAAAGGTTCCTGGGTAGTGCAAATGGTTAAGTGCTGAACTACTAACCTGAAGGTTGGTGGTTCAAACTCACTCAGAGGTGCCTTGGGAGTAAGGCCAGGTGATTGCTTCTGAAAGGTCACAACCTTGAAAACCCTATAGAGCACAGTTCTACTCTACACAGATGGGTTGCCATGAGTCAGAATCAACTTCATGGCAACCAACAGCAATATGCATTCATAGTTCACTGGTTAGCCATAGATCTGGGCAGAGTTTATACACGGAAGTGGGGGCTCATGCCCTCTAAGTCTCCCTTTTTTTATAGATTCCTGCCTAAATATCTAGCTGCTTGTTGTTGTTATTTTTAGGTGCCATTTAGTCGATTCCAAAGCGTAGTGACCCCATGTGACAGAGCAGAACTGTCCCACAGGGTTTCCTAGGCTGTAATCTTCATGGAAGCAGATCACCAGGCCTTTTTAGCCTGTCCCAAATTCTATCTTTGAAATAGTAAGTTACAAAGACAGGCTTTTTGCCCACTCCGCACCCCCTACACCTCCCACCCCTGTTGCTACCTGAATGAGGGACTGACTTCAGGCAAAAACCTGTAATATATCTCATCTGATGCCCACCTGTTCTCTCAAAGATAGACTACCCTCTAATTTCTGCCTACTTTAGGTTGCGATCCAATGCCCTAAAATGGTGGTTTTCAGATTTTTTTTTTAATACTTTGTACAGATTTTATAATTGCTATCTGTGCAAGAGTTAGTCTGATAAAGCTACTCTGATATTTCCAGAACCAGGGCCCCGACCACTGACTTTGGTCTGTGATTTAAAAATGGAAACCATGGTCAGCAGTCAAACAAACCAGCATCCCTAGATACCAAAACACAAAAACTATTGGCAGAAACAGTAAATCAATAATTCTTAAGAAACCATTTTGGATTCAAAACCCCGAAGTCCTCTACATTAGCAAGCTGTGTGAGGTTGACAGAAAGAAAGGTTTGAATTCCAGCATCAAGGCCATGATGTTGTAGGGTGAATATGAATGTGGGATAGAGGTAATGACTATAAACCTTGAGACAGTGCCCAGGACAGAGTCAATTCTCATAAAAGATGGCTTCAACTTCCAATACCTTGAGCTGTTTCTAAAATATTAAATAAATATATTTATATATATAGAAGCTTTACTAAAAAGTCATTCTTGTTTTCTACTTTGTTAGAATTTTATAAAAAGAAGTGCTCCTGCAGCTAACACTTTTTCTTGGTGATGGGCATAGGGGACGATGAGTGATTTGAGTCTAGTATCATACCACAGCACACTTGAAGGTGACCAGGATTTTCACTGAGGGTTTGAAAAACAACATTTTCTAAACCTCCAGATACAATTATCATGCAATTCACTTAATAAGTAGGTGACTGGGTACTTTTTCAGACTCAAGGTAAATCATTTTCATTCAATACTTCGATCGTGAGTTTTTGTTTTTAAATGTGGATCTTTTTCTCACTGAGCCATTGAAGAAAATCAAAGACTCTGACTTTGAACATCACATATGCCACAAAAAAGAAAGTTTTTGTTTAAAGTAATATATAAAATTATGCCTAGCCTTGCTCCAAGAGAAGGGTAGCAAGCCTGATGTGATCACTTTAGTGGTTACAAACATAAATACCCTTTCCACTGTAAAGCAAAAGGAAAAGGGAAATAGATTTTTTAAAGAACCTGTTTATAAGAACATTCAACAGCAGAAAAAAAAATTCAGTCACTCAAAATATCTAGATGAACAGTTACATCTAAATATACAATCGGTCAGAGGATAGGATTTAATTATGCAGAGAAAATGGAAGTGTTAAGTTGTCAATATCAATTGATCATATATTCTTACCAAGGCTTCATGATCTTCTGCAATTTTTGGTATCGTCTGCAAAAAGTAAAAACAGTCACGTGAGGACTATGTTTAAAAGCAATGATTTTTACACAAAGAACACATCTTGGAAACAAACTCAGTATTAAACATGTTGTTGTTGTTACTTGCTGTTGAATCAGCTCTGGCTCATGGCGACCTTAGGTATAACAGAACTAAATGTTGTCCGATCCTATACCACCTTCATGATCATTGCTGTGTTTAAAAATATTTAACTGCCATGAAGTAAGGAAAATTTATCCATTTCGAAAATGATTCACCGTAATAATTCAGTATTCTTTAATGATAAGAAACAATCATTAAACAAATTAAGCCACGGTCACCAACCTACTGCATTTACTTATGAGTAGAAGCCAGCACAGTGGTCAAGAGCTCGGCGGCTAACCAAAAGATTGGTAGTTCAAATCCACCAGCCACTTCTTGGAAACCCTAAGGGGCAGTTCTACCCTGTCCTACAGGGTTGCTATAAGCAGGAATCAACTTGACAGCAACGGGTTTGGGGTTTTGTTTGTTTTTTAAGGCAACAAAGAAAACTCCTTTGGATCAGAGTTGTTGTATGTTCAATGGGGGAAATAAATCCCTAGAGATAAAAATGAGTATATTTTCAATTTACAATACTAAGCCAAAAAGTACTAGACCAATTGTTCTTAAGTATGAAGAAATATCTGATTATATTTCTTCGGTAAAATGCCCACTAATTCTACTTTCTCTTTTCTTAAGAGAAAAGAGAGTTTCCTCTACATGGCACATTGCAATAGTATTGGGCAAAAGGTTGGAACTGCAGGGTGGTAGCCTGCAAGAAAAATGTGCAGTAGACATCTATTGGCAAGAAGTAACAATTAACCTTCTTAAAAAGCTGGCTTCAGGATGTTAAAGAAACCAGTGTTTCTGGTCAGACTACTTCCCATCCCTCAAATGTGCCAAATCTCTCTGGCTTAAGGCATGTTTTTCCCTCTGAATTGAATACTCTTCCCCTCTTTCTCCAACTGGCTAAGTCCTACATAAACCTGAACTCATCCTAGGGTCTTCTGGGAAGCTTCCCTGATCTCTGTCTTCCTTTCTTCTGCCAGACAGGGTGGCACCCATGTTTGCACACTGCAGGTCCTAAGGAAACATCACTCCAGGATTTAGGACTTCCAGCTCCTTGAAGACCTGGGCTGTGAGCCACTAGGAGTGCAATGTCAAGCATATAGACAGTAGGTACTCAATGAATGGATGATAGAAGGTTTGGTTCTTTAGAAGAAGTTCTACATTCTCAAACACATGAAATGCAACCACTTGAGAAACCTAACTGATCCCGAGAAGACCTGATACATATAGTCTCTGCTAAAACCGTGAGGTTAAAAATGTGTATAAAGAACTGCTGCTTCTTCCTCTTTCCCTCCCCCTCCTTTATCTGCCCTTCTTTTAAAAATATTTATTAGCTAGCTTGCTTGCTTACAATTCATCTCAACAGTCCTTTATATAAATACATGCTTTTGACTCTTCCTTTGAACCCACTGTGACATCTACCTGGTTCCCTCACATCGTGAGTAAGATAAAATTATTTTTAACGTGGGTTCATTTTATATCTGCATAAGCATCATTATTTTACCTTTTCCTGAAAATGAAACCCCAAACGGGAAGATATTGTACATAATGGTTGACCTATAATCTTCAAAAATGCCCAAGGCATGAACGACATGGAACCACTGAGGAACTGTTCCAGACTGAGGGAGACAAGAAACATGGCAACTGGGTTCCTGGTACAGTCTCGAGTTACAATCTTTGCATTAAAGGACTAAACTAGGCCTACTGGGGAAGCTTGACTCACAGCAACCCTATAGGACAGCGTAGAACTGCCCCATAGAGTTTCCAAGGAGCGCCTGGGGGATTTGAACGGCCAACCTCTTGGTTAGCAGCCATAGCACTTAACTACTACGCTATGAGTCGGAATCGACTTGACAGCAGTAGGTTTGATTTTGGGTTTTGGGAAGCTTGAATGGGGTCTCCAGATGAAGGGTAACAGGACTTCTCTGTTCTACTTTTGAAACTTTTCTGTAAGTTTGAAACTGCTTCAAAATAAAATTCCTAAGTGTGTGTGTATATAAAGCAGTCAATGCAAGGTTTCAAAATAACTTTCCAGCCTGAGGCCTGAGCACCCTTAGGTTTCTATTTGTGACCCACGCCTTCTAGCAGACCCTAGCTTTGAACAAATTCATTGCTGAGTCACGGTGTTTCTTACTTCTCAACTTTTGTATCCTTGCTTCCGCTTCTGATTAAGTCTAGGCAGAAAGAAAACTTTTGTTGCCATGATTTGCTGTTTTCCTAACTTGAATAATCTCTTTCTCAATATACTCATCTTTTTTTTTTTTTTTTTAAAGAAGCATGACCAGAGGAGGAAATCACTCTGGAAAGGCTTACGTTTCAGAGTGGCCAGATGCCTCTTGCCTCCACCCAAGGAATGGCATTCTTGTCTACAGTAGAAGAGAATCTTTTCTCTAAACAGGCTGTGTGACCGTCACCCTGTGTCTCACAATGATGCAGAGACAAAGCAGAAGGGGCTGGGGAGGAGGCAGATCCTATTTGAGGAACTTTCTGCCACAAAACCCCTTAGAAAGCCCCAGAAGGTTGGCCTCTTTGACCTTTGTGATGCAAATTTATGGCAGGGCCCCAGAAGGGCTGTTCCAGTTTGGTTCCAGTTGGACTCCCCCTCCAGACTATGCAGAGGGCATGCCTCAGGAAAGCTCGCTAAAATGGTGCATGCGGGAAGGCCAGGCAGCTTTCGCAGCTGAGGCTGTCTCTGCAAAAACCATGTGGAGCAGCTTCCTTCTGGCTCTGTGGGAGAATTGCTTGCACCTCCCAATAGCACTAGAGGAGGTCATGTGCAGGACACAGGGCATGAGCCTGGCTGCCAGGGAGTAAGTAGGCTGATCAGTGTGGCCTGGTCTGGGCTCAGCTGCTTGGCCAACACCTTTCAGAACAGGCTTATAAGCAGGGCTTCAAAACTGTTTGTTCTGCGTCGGACCCCTGCTGAGAATTTTCATTTCCACCACAGATATAGTGCAGCGGAATCTATAGTTTAGCAAGACCCCCAGGTGATTCTTACGTATAATAAATTTTGAGAACCACTGTTCTACTACTGACTCTCAGAACTGGTCTCTAACAGCAGCATTAGCACCACCTGGGAACTTGTTGGGGGCCCTGGTGACGCAGTGGTGGTTAAGCGTTTGACTGCTAACAAAAAGGTTGGGAGTTTGAATCCACCAGCCACTCCTTGAAAACCCTATAAGGCAATTCTACTCTGTCCTATAGGTCAATATAAGTTGGAATGGACTTGATAGCAATGGGAACTTGTTAGAAATTCAAATTCTCAGCAGGGGTTCAAACCAGACTGAACCCATTCGAAGCCCTGCTTATAAGGCAAACCAAGTTGTCAGAGTTAGAGCTGATCAAAACTTTATTTTCTATATGCTAATCAGTGTCCATGGAGGCTAACATTGTTACTTTCAAAAAAAATTTTTATGTGAGTAGAAAAATTCCAGAAAAGGCCACACACGGTTGAGAACGGCCAGACACTTCTTTATATTCTCTTCAAGTTCCTCCATGTGCCTAACCCATTGTCAGGAATATTGCTCATTGCTCAAATAATATACACTCTGCCAAATGAATTTTTTTTTTTTAAATGAATAAACCTTAAGAATCCATTCTCAAGTGTGGGTGCTAAGCAACATTAAAGCCAAGACATTTGGGGTGCTTAATTCAAGTCATACCTCAATTTTCACAACTACTAAACAGCCACAGCTCTGATCATACCAGGAGAAAATTGTTTGAATAATGATATTTTAATATGAAGCTGTCCTTCTGTTAATGCAACAATAATTTTTATACACATATAACTATATACCTACACACAGCATCAGTCAAACTTCCTCATCCGCATCACGTATGTGACTCCTGGGGTGGGGGGGAAGAGGGTAGTAATTTATACAGCTAATATTGTTTCCTTTTAAGCACTTTATGTATCTTGAAAATAACTTTTGGACTTGGTCCACTGCTCCTAATACAATCCAAGTTTGGAAAAATAACCTCAACTAAGCAAGTAAAACAGCACTTTTAAGTTCCCAGATTAGTTAGAACTCCTCAAATACCTCACTGCTATTTTTCTGAGGAGCGCTGGTGGCACAGTAGTTAAGAGTTTGGCTGCTAACCAAAAGGTCAGCAGTTCCAATCCACCAGCTGCTCCTTGGAGACCCTATCGGGCAGTTCTACTCTGTCCTATAGGGTCACTATGAGTCAGTATCGACTTGACTGCAACAAGTTTGATTTTTTATCTTTCCTAAGAAAACTAGAAAACCTAAGGGAACACAAGTCCAATATGAACCAAGGTGTTGGGAAATGGAAACACTCCTAGACAAATGGTAGACTATAAACCGGGACACTTGAGCAGGCTGTTAGACTGTTCATATTTTAAAACACCTTTCAGATGTGTATGTACTGTGAATCGGGAATCTTATTCCAACAACATGATTTAAAATGGCCTCAAAGATTTTGCTAAAAGAAAAGCAGATTAGAGAATGTTCCCAATGGTGAAAAAAACTGACAAGAACAAAAATGTCCAACAAAGGATGAGTTAACTATACTGTCACGCACCTTCAAATTACTATATCGATTGAACTAACACAGAACTCTAAAATTAAAATAATATGTAGGTGACAAAAATAACTGGGGGAATAATATTTAATGACGTGGAAATATTGTTAGGTATAAAAAGCAGGTTATAAACCCAAACCAAACCCACTGCCGTCAAAGTTGATTCCAAACTCATAGTGGCCCTACAGAACAGAGTAGAACTGCCCCATAGAGTTTCCAAGAAGCGCCTGGTGGATTCAAACTGCCAACCTTTTGGTTAGCAGCCTTAACACTTAACCACTATACCACCAGGGTATAAAAAGCAGGTTATAAACAGCATAAATATTATGATTCTACTTAGAATGTGGGATTAAAATAATTTTTCTTTTCTTGTTCCTGCTCATTTACATATTCTTTTATAAACACTAAGTATGCTTTTTTTAATTATTAAGGAAAGAAATTTAATTTAAAAAAGCTGTCTGAGTTTTTTTTGTAAATACATGAACTTCACTTTTTTCACTTGTGACTTTTCTGCCCAGGGTGGTGCTACAGCTTACTCATATTCCAACAGCCTCATTTTCCTATCTCATTGCCAAGCGGGAAGGAAATTATAACGATCCTGCCCTTTCATTCTTGGAAAAGCTCCCCCTGTTCTTTTGCCCCCAGTAATGGCTGATCGTTTAACAATGGTAGGATACAAGACAAATTGCCCAACAGTCTGCGTGCTTAGAAACACAGGCAACGAACAAGGTGTTTTATTCAAGACCCAAAGAAGAGCTGTATTATTCACCACGTTTGGTTTAGGGTTGCAAGTACCATTTTTTGTTTTCTTTCAAATAAAATATCTCATTTCTGAGAAATCTTTCAATAGCCTTTTTTTTAAAAAAAACAATGTACATTCCTTAATATGCCTTATTGGACACCATGTCCTCCATAAATTGGGGAGCATGTTTCCCCATGACTTAATTTGCTTTCACATCTATACTTCAAGCAGAAATTGTAATAACATTTCAATTTCCACAAGGATAGAAAATTAAATTCAAGCTTTAAACTTTGCCCTCTGCCAAAATGATGGTCCTCACAGCTCCTTTGTCACTGATTCTGCCCACAGTCCCTCCTGGTACCAGCTGAAAGAGCCCTGACAAGTTCAGCCTTGGGTAATGACAAGCAGGTGAGTCCTCTTTGAATCTCATTACAACTCAATGGAAAGAGAAAAATTCCAGCTACGTTTCTTCAGTGTTTCCTAAAAATTTCCACAGGTCCTGCTTTAGGACAGACAGCCTTTGCCTACCCTAGCTGGAAGGCAGCCCAGGAGAGTCATAACTAAATGCCTTCCAAATTGCAGGCTCTATTTAATTTGTATGGTTTCCATTCCAAAGGTTTCCTGCTAATTAATTAAAGTCTTGCTGTAAGTTTAATGGAGAAGTCAGGTTTTCTTATAAGAAAAATGCCTTCCTGTTTTCTATTTTATCTCAGCAAAAGATCTGAAAGTCACCGTGGATCTGGGTAACATCTTGGGGGTAAGTTGCAGGACCCAGCAGAAGGAAGGCAGGAGGTTGGGCTGGCCTGACCCTCCTGCCTCCATCTCCAAAAATAGCATGACTTTGAATTTGTGTAAAACGGTGAGGGAGACACCCAAGGTGATGCAGAGAGACATCATTCCCTCCGGTAACAGTGTGACAGAAAGCCTAAGAGACAAGCACAAAGCAGAACTCACCCGAATCCTGGTCCTGAGTGGTTTATCTACCTGAAACCTGACTGTACGAACAGAAATTGGGATGGCTTACTGATTATAAACAGTGAAAATATTAATAAGCATGATGCTGTTAATAAAAAACAATAAAGGGAAATCAGTTGCTTTGGTTCACATAAACACATTCGGTACTGAAATTTTCTCACGTTTGTACATCTGCCACATGGAGACAGAATTCAGACTCGCCATCCCTAATCCTATTCTGGGGGAAGGTGCTCCTTTTGGGCAGCATTTACTGTCCCAGCAGAAGAGGGGGTTGCTTATAGCAGGGCCAATGTTTGGCACCGGGAATTGTGGTTCGGTGGTAGAATTCTTGCCTTCCGTATGGAAGACCAAGGTTGGACCCCCAGCCAACGCACCTCATGTTCGGTCACCTCCCACCTGGCAATGGGGGTGTGTTGCTGTGATGCTGAACAGGTTTCAGTGGAGCTTCCAGGCTAAAACAGACTAAGAAGAAAGGCCTAGCGATCTACTTCCGAGAAGCAGCCACTGAAAGCCCCATGGATCACAACAATCCAACACACAGCCCATCATGGGGATGATGCAGGACTGGGCACCATTTTGCTCCACTGGGCATGTGGCCGCCATGTTCCACAGCAGCTAACAACAACAACCACGTCTGACAACTACATGAAGTAATCCACAGGTAACAACTAAGGCATTTATATTCACAAAACACATACTCCTCCACTGCTGACTAGAAACAAGAAAGGAGGGACCTTGGGCATTCCATACTAAATTTCAGCCTAGACCTTCTGTCACAGATAGAACCTTCCCTAACCTTTCTCCTATGTTGAGCCCCTTACATCCCTAAACTTATTTTCATTCAGAATCTCTCTAACCTATTTATAGTAATCCCTTTGGATTCTGATCGGCCCCAGGGTTTGAGTTCCCTAGTCCTATTCCAAGTTGATATACTCCAAAAATTTCATGAGCAGAGTTTTAGTCATCATTAAAAAGAAATAAATGATACCTATCGACAATGGACCCTTTCCAGATCACCCAAGCCTGCATGCCAGTCCTCTTGGGTTTCACTTGTTTTTTTCTTAATCGGTACTAGAGACCCAGACCCCATCATGTACAGAACATTCCCTGTATGGTAAACATCCCTGCGGTTGTAAAACATTCTCTCTTTGAATGAGAAAACAAGAATCTTTAACGAGTGCCAATTGCAGAGGCTAAATGATGCCAAGTGTAGGAGGAGGTAGGAAGGAAGGAAGGAAGGGAGTGGGCTGAGACAGGTCTCCAACATGTACAGTCATCAGTTCATTCTTTGTATCACTAGGTACTGAGGAGAGATTTAAATGACCCAGATTTAAACCCCAAATCTCAATGAAATTTACTCCTTTCTAATAAATATTCTAATTTTGAAGATTATTAATTTAGCATATTCATACCTAACAGATTTAATGATTTAATACCAGCAATTGAACACCACTAATGTACACACTCTGTGGCTGTGGTGGTTCAGTTGTAGCATGTTCACCTTCCACGTGGGAGACCTGGGTTCGATTCCTGGCCAAGGCCACTTAAGCACAGCCACCACCCATCTCTCAGTGGACTCTTACGTGTTGCTATGATGCTGAACAGGTTTCAGTGGATCTTCTAGCCTAAGACTGACCAGGAAGAAAGGCCTGGTGATCCACTTCTGAGAAATCAGCCACTGAAAACCCTATGGATCATAATGGCCTGATCCCATTATGCACGGAGTCACCATGAGTCAGGTGCCAATTTGAAGGCAGCTGTAACAACAACAACATACACATTCTACTAGTCTGTGCCAATAGCACTGGCTATACAGGAAGGGACAGTTTCCTGTTAATGCTGCCCTGGCATTCAGCAGTCAGGGGAGCTCTTTCTCCACACACTTAAGAGCTAGACACACCTAGTTCCTTACATTCCCCAATCACACCAAGAGTATCAAAGCCCTAAGTAGGTGAGCTCCTCAATCAGAAATATCTATCCCTTCCTTGATCATGATAGAACTCAAGCTCCTCCTTCAAGGCCTTATTCACATGTCATCTCCTCTGTGAAACTCTGTGAGATTTAACAGGCCCATCCTCTAGATTCCTAGACCTCAGGAGAAATTATACCCCAATTTAATTCTAACTGTATAATTTTTACTACTGAGTGAGCTCCAACTCAGGGTGACGCTGTGAACAAGATAACAAAATGTTACCCAGTTTTGCACCGTCTTCACAATTGCTGGCATGCTCAAGTCCTTTACTGCAGCCACTGTTTATTTTGAATGCCTTCCAACCTAGGGAGCTCATTTTCCAGCACTATATTGACAATATTCTGCTGTGATCTATAAGGTTTTCATTGGTTCATTTCCAGAAGTAGATTGCCAGATTTTTCTTCCTAATCTGTCTTAGTCTGGAAGCTCTGCTGAAACCTGTCAACAAAGGGTGACTCTGCTGATGTTTGAAATATCAGTGGCATAGCTTCCAGCATCATAGCAATATACAAGCCACCGCAGTATGACAAACTGACCAACAGGTGGTGGCTGCTTCCAACACACACATAGGTCTCTCCTCTAAACTGTCCCCAAATCCGCCCCTGTTCCAGCCCATCTATGCTTTCACCAATCTTGTCAGTTACGAAATCTGATTTTCAAAAAGCTTTCACAGAAAAAGATTACACTGCATAATAGTCTCCAAAATTTCTGGAAGACACATCTCACATCTGTTTTCATTTTCCTACCTCCTATACTTTTGCACACAATAATAGGTACAATAAATATTTATTGTTTTTAATTAAAAACAATTAAGGGTATGTATTTAATCATTAAAATGTTAATTAAAATTTACTTCAGGGAAAACATTTTGACTTGGCTTAGTACTTTACTAAGTTAGGTGCTCCTTTTTTTTTTTTTTAAATTAAGTCAGGGAAGGAAAAGTTTTCTTGGGAATAGGCAAGGAAAATGAGGGATTTATGTGTTATCGAATTATAATTTTAGTGTTGGAAAGGCCCTTATAGATAATGACCTAATTTTGTTTCCTTAGAAATCTGAAATTTTAGTTATTTGGTGCATTTCTATTTTGCCACAGATACTGGCAGGCTGGTGGGTGGAGGATGTAGAGCTACTTAAATTACAAACTCACTATCCAGGTATTTTCTTAAAGGCCAATTTTTCCTGGGCCTAACCAGGTTTCTGATCTTTTAAACTAGGAACTGTAAGTATAAGGAATGTAACCAGTATCAAAAATGCTAGTCAGAGTAGGACAGATTGAGAAGACTAGACAAAAGCTACTTACTCGGTGCCACTTTCAACCATCTGGGTGAGGAGAGAGATGCCGTCTAGATTGATAAACTCCTGGGCGAACGTGACGTCCCGGGAAAGGCTGGCCAAGTCTTTCAGGGCTTCCAGCTTGGCATCCATACTCGATGACTGGATCCGTTCGTGGAGCTGCTGGGCATTTTGAGCCTCACCAGGAGCAAAGACAAAGGGAAGCGTGTTCACAGTGGAAACCACAACCAACAGCATAATGGATGTTTCATTGAAAAACAAAGATACAAAGGCCCAAGGTGCACAGACTACAGAAATACAGCAGACTGGGCACGTCAGAAGCAGATTTTCCAACCACTCTGACTTCACCTGTAGTGCACGGTCCATTAACTGCATGGTGAAAATCAGTCATATTCTGTCAACAGGGCCCATATTACTGTTTCAAAGAAAAGTGAGAGCAAATAAACAGTCAAGCCCCAAAAACTGAACACAGTGTGGCAAAAATAATAATAAGCCAGTTGCCATCAAGTTGATTCCAACTCCATGGTGACCCCATGTGCATCAGAATAAAACTGTGCTCCATAGGGATTTCACGACCATGACCTTTCAGAAGCAGATCGCCAGGCTTTCTTTCAAGGTACCTCTGGGTAGGTTCGAACTGCCAACCTTTTGGTTAGTAGTCAAACGCTTAACCATTTGCACCACCAGGGTCTGCTGGGTGTGGCAGAGAGGAGGGGAAAATAGAATGGATGGTTACTATTTTTAGTAAAATTGGTCTAGAAGTGACAAAAAGCTATTTGCTTAGTTAAGCGATTACACACATTTATACAGCATGCTCACCCACTTAGTCAGTACTCTGAGTAATAACTGCCTACACGCAACCCTCAAAAACATCATTAGGCACCCAAATAATCTTTCTGTGTTACTGAAATTCTTCCAACACTACATCAGAGGGCTTGTAAAAGTCAATTTTCTACAACATGCTCTCCACATGCTTTGGTTAGTGCATAAATTTGAAGCAAAATAATTTGGGTGCCAAATTAACAGCAATGCCTAAAATTAGACTCCTCCTTTTCTAAGGCATTTGGACTCGGCGCCTACACTGAGGACAGAGGAATGGAAGTTTTATCGAAGGAGCTGAACTTCTGGATGATAACACATCGTCTATACGATCCATTCACCCACTAAAGGTTTTCATATCCACTTTTCAGATGGAGCAGACAGTGAGGAAAATGTTAATATTTTCTGCTTCTGTTTTTGCTTAATGGAAATTTACTATCTCAACATCTGCTGTAGTTATTATTTAACTCAAAACCACAATGGCTGAAGCACTCTGCCATGCTCATATTTTCCTTCTTGGGCACTTGCTTTCACCTTTGACACTGTGATATTTCAGACAAACACAAAGATGGGACATTTTGACCCCAGCATTTAGGTATCTCTCCTGAACAAAAAGTGGGGAACTGTAGCACGGTTAAAAATATCTGAGGAGCTGCATCTGAACCCTAATGGGGTTAAGGTTATAGAATGGAGGCAGAGAGTCCACTGGGCATAGACAACAAAAGGACTCCCCCTCGATGGCATCGTGGCCAGGCCACAGTAACTTCCCTTCTTCCTTCTTTTCTCCCTTCTCCCTTCCAAGCTTTACTGTCACCAAGAAGCAGTCCCGGGGTGGGGGGAGGGAGGGGGAGGGTCCTTTAACTGGGAAAATGATCAACTATTCAGGGACCATGACAGAGATAATATTCATGCCCCCATCACTTGGTCAGAGGTCTACCATTTAATTGGAGTCCCTGAGAAGTGCAAATTGTTAACATGACTGGCTGATAACTGAAAGGTTGCAAGTTCAAGTTCACCCACAGCTGCCTCTGAGGTGTGCCTGGCCATCTACTTCTGAAAAAACAGCCACTGAAAATCCTATGAAGCACAGTCCTACTTTGACACATATGGGGTCACCATGAATCAGAGGAGGCTGGAAGGCAACTGGTTACCATTTAAATAAAACCAAAAACAGATACTTTGTATCCAAAATTTGAAAGACGGAGAGAAGAAGGAAACAGTAGGAGAGCTGGACACCCCCTCAACTTGTCCACTGATTTCCAGATGTCTGACAAGTCACTCCAAAGCTAAACTTCCAATCTTTTGAAAACGGGAAGGAGGGTGGAGAGCTGAATAACAATCTTGTTATTTTTTAAAAATTTTCAAAGATATACTATGCTCCAAAATTTTCAAATGGATGCACACAGTAAGTACACATGTTGTTTTATGACACTCATTAACAATCCCACAACACATCAACACCCTTCCTTCTCAACCTTGGGTTCCCTATCACCAACTTTCCTGTTCCCTCCTGCTTTCTAGTCCTTGCCCCTGGGCTGGTACACCCCTTTAGCCTCATTTTGTTTTATGGGCCTGTCTAATCTTTGGCTGAGGGGTGAACCTCAGAAGTGACTTCATTACTGAGTTGAAAGGGTGTCTGGGGGGCCATACTCTCAGGGTTTCTCCAGTCTCTGTCAGACCACCAAGTCTGGACTTTCTTTTTGAGTTGGAATTTTGTTCTACATTTTTCTCCAGCTCTGTCTGGGACCCTGTATTGTGATTCCTGTCAGAGCAGTCAGTGGTGGTAGCCAGGCACCATCTCGTTGTACTGGACTCAGTCTGGAGGAGACCGTGGACTAATCTTTCCTTGTATCTTTGTTTTCTGCATTCTACCTTGCTCCCAAAGAGGTGAGACCAGTGGAGTATCCTAGATGGCTGCTCACAGGCTTTTAGGACCCCAGACGCTACTCACCAAAGTAGAATGTAGAACATTTTCTTTATAAACTATGTTATGCCAATTGAGCTAGATGTTCCCTGAGGCCATGGTCTCCTTAGCCCTCAGCCCAACAATTCAGTCCTTCAGGGAGTTTGGATGTTATCTATGGAGTTTCCATGACCTTACCTTGTACAAGCTGTGCTGGCTTCCCCAGTATTGTATACTGTCTTACCCTTTCATTGTCACTATCATTGTTAATTAACTGATTTTGATGTTAATACTCATAATAACATCAGCTCCTGGTTACCTAGCACTTTTTATGAGCCAGATCCTATTCTAAATATCTTCATGAAGTAATAATCCACTTCATCTACTTTTGTCTTCATTTTACAAAGCTAACAATCAAGCACAGAGAACTTAAGTAACCTGCCCAAGGTCACATAGCTTCTCAGTGCTGGAGCTGAGATCAAACCAGGGCTGTCAGACTCTGGAGAACACGTTCTACAGCAATGAATCTCAAAATTTTTGCATTCGTTAGAGTCCCAAGTCCATAGGCTTGGGATGGTTAATGTGCAATTCCTAACCCAAAGCCTGGTGGCTTGAGTCCACACACAGGTGCATGAAAGAAAGTCCTGGCAATCCGATTCTGAAAAATCAGCCATTGAAAACCCTACGGAATACAGTTCTACTCTGACACACATGTAGTTGTATGAATCTGGGGTGACTCAGCAGCGACTCGTACTAGTACTTGTAGGCCTGGGGTGTGACCCCTGCAATTATATGTTTAATCAGCTCCCAGGTTCTGCTGAAGCTGCTGGGCCCTGAATCACCCAGGAAGAACCACTGCTCTAAAGCACTAAGGAGCCTGAATCTTGGAGAGATGATGGAAGGTACAGCCCTGCTCAACTGGGCACAGCTGGCTCAGCTCTCTGCCTTCCGATTACCGCCTTGTCTTCCCCAGCAGGGACATAATAAGCCTCTCCCCTGTTTACTGTGACAAAAAACAAACCTGCTTGCCCTTTAAACGTGTGCACTTTCCAGGAGGAAACTTTGCTAAGAAAATTAAGGGAAAAAAAAAAAGAATAATACTTAGAGAAGGTAGATAAATGGGATTCGTTACACTTTTTTCTACTTCTGCATGTGTTCGAAGTTGTACCTAATTGAAAATAAAACACCAAATAAAATTTAAAATGCAGAGAAGAGAGACAACAACAGAAACTCGACAAGGACAAGTGTCCCCAGAAAAGGAAGGAGACTAAATAGTTCCTGTTATGGACTGAATTGTGTTTCCCCAAAATATGTGGACGTAATCCTGCTTGGAAATAGGGTTTTTCTTTTGTTAGGTTAATAAGGTCACGCCTGTGTAGGATGTGTCTTAAACCTAACCACTTCAGAGTTATAAAAAAGCCCAGAGTAGACACAGGTACACATAACCACACACAGGAGAGACGCCATGCGAAGATTGTCTACAAGCCAAGAAACGCCAAGGAACACCAGGGATGACCAACAAAGAAAGAATCCATATCCACAAGACCTTGATTTGGACTTTTAGCCTCCAGAGCTGTGAGAAAATAAGTTTCTGCTCTTTAAAGCCACCCATTTGTGGTATTTCTGTTACAGCAGCACCAGGAAACTAAATCCTAGGTCTGCTAATGGGTTGGTGCTGTAGAAATTGAACAGATTTTACCAAAACAGTCACAAATCAGCACAGGAAACCAATACCCTGACTTGAAGTCCCAGCCAAGGAATCACCCCCAATAAATGTAACGAAGGCGTCCCACAGATGCAACAGGATAAAAAGTTCCTATGGAAACACGCATCCTTCTCCGGCATTCAACCCACTGCCTTAAAATGCTGTGTCCTCTGTTCATGGAGCTTGTTCATCTAAAGACCCAACTCTTCATAAAAATGTAGAATTCCCACAGTTTTGCTTTAGAGTTTTACCATTCTTTTCAAGACCTAAGTGCACCTCTGAGAGAACGCCTCATTAATGACGAAGTGAGTACTGTGGGCAGTGGGTGGGAAAAGCTCACAGAGCTGGAAGTGACACCATGGGGCCGCTTTCTGCTCTTTCACATGTCAGCTCTGGGGCCTTCACAAACTTCACATAACCTCCCTTGGCCTGCTTTTCCTCACTGGAAAACTGAGGCACTGTGATGCATCATGGTTGATTCTCTGGAAGCTGGAACCCACACAGCATAGGGCTTGGCCACCAACAAGTGCTCCATAGATGTGAGCCCCTGATGTCCAAATATGTCTAACAGGTGGGGCATTTTTAATGCAATATTTTTCCAGTTGGAAGCAAAACAGGTGGGGATTTTTTTTTAACCTTCTCTAGTTTCTAAATAATGTGGATGTAAAATTTTTATTAGAAAGATTAATGTGAGAATACTTTTATTATAAAAATATTGAATTTTTTAAACAATACAGTGGTTAAATAAATCATGGTACAGTCTTAAGAGAAAATATTATATGAAATTAAAAATAAAGCTTTTAGAGAATGTAAGATAGTGTGGCACATCCTCGTGATGGAACATTAAAAGAAACCAAAAACCAAACCCAGTGCCATCGAGCCGATTCCGACTCATAGGGGCCCTATAGGACAGAGCAGAACTGCCCCACAGAGTTTCCAAGGAGCACCTGGTGGATTTGAACTGCCGACCCTTTCGTTAGCAACCACTAGGCCACCAGGGTCAGCCAGGATATAAACATATATTATTGTTTGTAGGAGTGAGGGGACCGACGGGACCGACCGACGGGACCGACCGACCGATGTGTGTGTGTATTCACTTGAATGTAAACTCCAGGACGAGAGGAAACTTGTCAGTCTTTGTCACCACTGTGTCCCCATCACCTAGAACAACAGTACCTGGAGTTAAATAAAATTTCACTAAATGAATATATATATAAGAATATACATTCATATGTACATGCATATATACATGTATTCATAGATATTTACATAAATATTAGCAAAGGAAACAAGTCAAAATAAGATCTGTGGTTATTTATGAATTGTAATATTTGGCATGCTTTTCTTTGTAGCAAGCTGCATTTCTCAAATTTTCCATAATGATTCTGCATATTTTTATATTCAGGAGGAAAAATCAACATTATTAACAAATAAAATAGCCTTAGTTCTGCTTTTTCAAGCAGTTAGCACAGATGAAAATAGTCTAGTAGATGTGGGGGCAACAGTATCAGACAGTAAGTTATATTTTCTAGTATTGTTATAAGAATAAAAAAATTCACCTTGAGTCAGCTCAAATAGTTCAATATGTCTGTCTAACACCCTGGATTGAGAAAAGTTCTGGGGCCCAAGCCTTTGGCCAGAGGGAAACAGCCTCATGAGGGGCAGCAGGAGGCACAGGAAAGGCTACTAGGAGTATAAAAACCTATTGCCATCCAGTAGATTACAACTTATGGAGACCCCATCTGTTACAGAGTAGAACTGTTCCTCAGGGTTATCATGGCTGTAATCTTTATGGAAGCAGACTGCCAGGTCTTTCCTCCGCAGTGTTACTGGGTGGGTTCAAACTGCCAACCTTTAGGTTAGTAGTCAAGTGCAAAGTGTTTGTACCAGCCAGGGACTGTACTGGAAGTATAGGTGTCAAGTATTTCCCATCTCTGTTCTGGAGGGTACTAGTTAAAATTATCCCCAAGATGCAAAGGAGAATGAAGAACATCAAAGATATAAGGTAAAGGTGAGCCCAAGGGGGCCACATAAACCAGAAACTACGTAAGTCTGAGAAACAGAAGACCTAGATGGTGCCCCGCTACAACTGATGACCGCCCTGACTGGGAACACAACAGAGAACCCCTGAAGGAGCAGGAGAGCATTGGGATGCAAACCTCAAATTATCGTAAAAAAAAAACAGACTTAATGGTCTGATTGAGGCTAGAGGGACCCTGGAGGTCATGGTCCCTGGACCCTTTGTTAGCCCAGACCTGGAACCATTCCCAAAGCCAACTCTTCAGACAGGGATTGGACTGGACTATAAGAAAGAAAATGATACTGGTGAGGAGTGAGCTTCTTGACTCAAGTAGACACATGAGACTATGTGGGCAATTCCTGTCCGCAGGTAAGATGAGAAGGCAGAGGGAGACAGGAGCTGGCTGAACGGACATGGGAAATATGGGGTGGAGAGGAGGAGTGTGCTATCTCATTAGGTGGAGAGCAGCTAGGAGTACAAAGCTAGGTGTGTATAAGTTTTTGTATGAGAAACTGACTTGATATGTAAACTTTCACTTAAAGCACAATAAATAAAAAAAATTAAAATTATCCCCAAGAAACTTGCAGCATGATTCTAGGTCCATGATGCCAATTAAGAAGTAATGTAAAAAGTCCTTAGGTACAAAAGTTTCACAGATATTTTCAAATGGGCACTCAACATTGCTTGGCAATCCACCTACACTTTCCTAGTATGTTCGCCACGCTCTTCCAAAATTACTCCTTCGCACCTTTTCTTCTCTCCTCTGTCCCTTCCCCGCCTCCCCTTCACTGATAACCTTGTCTCATATTTTACTAAGGAAATCAAAGAAATCAGCCAAGAGTTCCTTCGTCTTCTTAATTCTAAGAGCACCAGTCCACCAGCATCTTTACCCACATGCTCTGCCTACCTCCAGATACTATGGATCAAGTGTCCTTTTTCCTGTCAGCGCCAACACCTCGCCTTAGATTCTCGCCTTGCCTTCTCGAATACTCTACTTCAAAAGTACCCCGTTTTCTTCAGTATCATTGGGTTGTCTCTGCACTGGATCATTTCCAGTAGCACACAGTTTCCAGTAGCTCCTCTTAAACCACCAAACAAAAATGTATGAATATCCACTGACCCAACTCCTCTCCAGCTACGGCCTCATTTCACTGTTTCCACTCTGCAAAAGTTCTGTAATGAAGAGTGGTCTAAAGTCACCACCTCCACTTCACCTCGTATTCTCTCTTCCTCCCACTCCACTCTGTTTCCATTCCCTCCCTACACTGAAAGTGTCTCCATGATGCTATCAATAACTTCTGTGTGGCAGACCCTGGGGTCACTTCCCGCATCAGGTCTTCCCTCATTGTCTTAGTTACCTAGCGCTACTATAATAGAAACACCGCAAGTAGATGGCTTTAACAAAGAAAAGTTTATTTTCTCACAGTAAAGTAGGCTAAAAGTCCAAATTCAGGGTGTCAGCTCCAGGGGAAGGCTTTCTCTCTCTGTCGGCCTTCTCAATCTTCCCCCAGACTAGGAGCTTCTCTGCACAGGGACCCCGGGTCCAAAGGACACACTCTGCTTCTGGCACTGCTTTCTTGGTGGTATGATGTCCCCCTGTCTCTCTGCTTGCTTCTTTCTTTTATATCTCAAGAGTTTGCCTCAAGACACAATCCAATCTTGTACTTTGAGTCCTGCCTCACTAACCCAACTGCTGCCCATCCTCCCTCATTAACATCATAAAGGCAGGATTTACAACATACAGGAAAATCACACAATACCAGGAATCATGGCCCAGCCAAACTGAAACACACATTTTTGGGGGACATAATTCAATCCATGACACTCATCTTCTCAGCAGAGTCTTCAACACACCTAAGTACTCCCTCCTCCTTGAAACACTTTCTTCTTGTGGCTACCTGGAAGGCTCCTCTTCTAAATATGAGTTGAACCTTCTTCTCTACCTTCCCTGTGGTGATCTCATCCAGCCTCAAGACTTTCCAGTTGCCAGAGTGGACTCCAACTCATGATGACATCGTGTATATCAGAGTAGAACTGCGCATAGAGTTTTCATGGCTGCAGAAATAGATCATCAGGCCTTTCTTCTGAGGTGCCTCTGTGTAGACTCGAACCTCCAACCTTCGATTTAGCAGTCAAGTATGTTAACAGCTTGCACCACTCAAGACTTTAAATACCATTTATAGAGTGGTAATTGACAAAACTCTATCTCTCCTAGATAACTAACTAACTGCCTAGTTGACATGTCCACATGGATATCTAGTAGAAAAGCATTGCCATCCAGTCGATTCTGACTCTAATGACCCTATAGGGCAGAGCAGAACTGCCTCATAAAGTCTCCAAGGAGCGGCTGGTGGATCCAAACTGCCAACCTTTGGTTGGAAGCTCTTAACCACTACATCACCAAGTTTTCCAGATATCTAGTAGGTATCTTCAACTCTTCTGTTTCCCCTCCCCACGCCTTCTATTCCAGTAAATAGCATCCCTGTTTATCTTGCCAAAAAATTAGGGTGATCGTAGTAGGCTCCTTCAAGGCACACCACACCAAATCCCTCAGGAAATCTGGGGGACACAGCCTCCAAAACATGCCTGCAAACCTACACATCTCCACTACACAGGCAGCCCAAACTGTTTTCACCTTCTGCCTGGACTACCAGTTGCAGTGAGTAGGTTCCAACTCATGGCAACCTCATGCGTGTCAGGGTAGAACTGGGCTCCACAGGGTTTTCAGTAGCTGTGAACTTTCAGAAGTAGATTGCCCGGGCAAGCGCTTAACCGTCTGTGCCACTCAGGGACCCTCCTGCTTGGGCTATTGTAATGAACTCTCCTCCCCAGTCCCTTTGATGGCATCGCACTGCTACCAAAAATTCTTCACTGGCCTCTTCTCCCTAGAGTTAGGCCTCATGGAGCAATGGTGAGAAATGGAATTTAAGCCATTTTACAATCCTGTTTTTAGTTTCTCAGGTCAGTAGAGAAAACCTGATCCTAAACATTGTTATGTATTGGTAAATCTTATTGCTAAGAAGCTCTGCTAACTTGAGCCTACAGAGCGACTGAAATAATATCATTTTTCTTACTGCCAGTGTAACTACGTAGTAGCAAAAATCAGTATGACCGGGCCTTCTGACCTAAAGAGGCTTCTAATACTGGCTCTCTAAACAAGAAAGTGCAGAAAGGGAGGATCATGCTCACAGCTGACAAAGCAACAGTAGAGGCTGTTGATGAGCAATTTTAGTTACTCTGTCCACAAGGGTCAAGATGAAGAGTAAGGGGGCAAGGGGAAATCCGGCTGTATACAAAACAGCTCTTAAAAATCTAATGTTTGGACCACTGAAATGTTTTTTGCATGGAACATTATGGTTCACCTTTTGTATACTGTATTGACTTTATGATATTACTTATTTGTATATTTATTTGTTGTTGTTGTTAGATGCCGCTGAATTGATTTTCAACTCAAAGAACCCAATGTAACAGAGTAGAATTGCCCTATAGGGTTTTCTAAGCTATCATCTTTACTGAAGCAGATGGCCAGGTCTTTCTTCTGCAGTGCCACTAGGATGGGTTCAGGCCACCAACTTTTAGTTTAGTAGTCCAGCACAAACCATTTGTACCACCTAAAAAAAAAAAAAAAACAAAATCTGTTGCCATGGAGTCGATTCCAACTCATGGTGACCGCATAGGACAGAGTAGAACTGCCCCACTGGATTTCCAAAGAGTACCTGGTGGATTCAAACTGCTGACTTTTTGGTTAGCAGCCATAGCTCTTAATCACTAAGCCACCAGGGTTTCCCTCAAACTCTGATTACCTAGAAATGTAGGTTTGCATCTCTTTAAGGGAAAGGTTATGATCCTTTTTATATGTATATTAGCCACTTGTGAATCCCCCCACCCCTTTGAATTCCTTGTTTATATGTTTTGGTACCTCTTTTAGGGGAGGATGTTTGTCTAGTCATAGGAAATTCTGCAAATGAAAAAATCTAGTCCTCTCTATTACACAAGGAGCCCTGGCGGTGCAGTGGTTAAGCACTCAGCTGCTAACCGAAAGGTCATCAGTTCAAACCCACCAGTCTCTCAAATATGAAAGCTGTGGCAGTCTGCTTCCTTAAAGATTACAGCCTTGGAAACCCTATGGGGCAGTTCTACTCTTTTCTATAGGGTAACTATGAGTTGGAATCAATTCTATGGCAATAGGTTTGTTTTTTTTTATTTACCATACATGTTGCCAACTGTTTCTTCCAGTTTACTGTTTTTGACTTTGTTTATGGCATTCTTTCCAAAGAAAAGTTTGTGCAGTTTTTATTTTCTGGTAGTCAAATTTATCAACCTTTTATACAGCTTCTGGGTTTTGTGTCTACCTAGAAAGGCTCTCCCCACTTCAAATCAAGACTATAAACATATGCATTGTGAGGATCTTTAAACAAAAATGTCAGGAACACAAAAATAATGGTGTGTCAACCCAACCTTCTTCTGATAGGAACAGCAGCCAAAAAACATTTTAAAATCAGCCTCATGCAATGCGTGACCTCAGATTCCATTTCCACAGCTATTATGGCCATGGCAGGCAGAGGAAACATTACTCAGCTACACAGTCTGAAGCTATTCAAACCCTGAATTGCTCTGAAGCTCACACATACTTGCTCACATTCTCCTGGCATGTCCTAGCCATGTTCTTACAATACTGATGAGGCGGTAAAGACACAACATGTGAATGACACATATGTGTAGTAAAGAATCTGGCTTTGACCAAAAAGAGGTCCAGTCTTTGCCCTGGGTTTATGGGAAACATTCTGTGTCATACCTGATAGGAATGTCTTTGTTTAGCATGGAAGTCAGCCACACTGGATCTTAGGATGGAGCTAGCCATATTCAACAGTGGTAGGGTGGTAGCTGGCCATGCCATAAAGATCAACCATGTGATTTAGAGTTGGGGGTTTGGGTCACGTGCTTTCAGTAGACCTGCAGGCTGAAATCGGCCAATCAATCACCTCTATGTAATTGTTGTTGTTGTTGTTGTTAGGTGTCATCGAGTCGGTTCTGACTCATAGTGACCCTATGCACAACAGAACGAAATACTGCCCGGTCCTGAGCCATCCTTACAATTGTTGCTATGCTTGGGCTCATTGTTGCAGCCACTGTGTCAATACACCTTGTTGAGGGTCTTCCACTTTTCCACTGACCCTGTACTCTGCCAAGTATGATGTCCTTCTCCAGGGACTGATCCCTCCTGACAACATGTCCAAAGTATGTAAGATGCTAGAGCCCTAATAAAAAAAAAAAAAAAAGAAAAAGGGCAGCAAAGCTCAGGTGAATTTCTCTTGTTGGCAGTACTGTGTGTGTACTGTCACACATCAATACTATGAGGTTAGCATTTTCTGACTTCACCGGGAGAGAACATCAGAAGCTGTCCTGGACTATGCCTTGTGTGGCTTTTACTTTGGCTGCTCTTAATCTGTATCCTTTCCCTATTGTAAACCATAACAGTGAGTAAAACAGCTCTCAGTAAGTTCTGTGAGTCTTTCCAGCAAATTAGTGAAACTAAGGATGGTTTGGGGGACTTCTACGCTTGTAGAGGTCCCTGGTGGTGCAGTAGTTAAAGAGCTTGGATGATAGCCAAAAGGTCAGCAGTTCGAATCTGCCAGCCATTCTTTGGAAACCCTGTGGAACAGTTCTACTCTATCCTATAGGGTCGCTATGAGTAGGAATCAACTCAACGGTGATGGGTTTCTACACTTGTATGGGAGCCCTGGTGGCGTAGTGGTAAGAACTACGGCTGCTAACCAAAAGGAATGAACTCAGTGGCAATGGGTACACTTGTATCTGGTATCAGAATGAGGGCAGTCTTGTGTGGAGTCTATGCCCTCCAACCATTGCAGTGTGGCTCCCTCCAGGCACCATGTTTAAAAAGGCCACGGAAGAGATTGTCTGAGGAGATACTGCTGTGGGCCATCCACCGAGGGCCAGGGCTTTTCGTAAGAACAGCAATGCAGGTTGCTTTTGAGTTCTTTCTTACTAATGCCCTACTTCACTGGGAATAACCCCAAAAACTGTCTGTAATAAAGGAAGACAGAAAACAAATGCATCGATCAACAAAAATATCACCTTTGATAGGGTGAAGATGAAGCTCAGCATAGCTACACATGTATCTTAAAAAGCATGTATGTAGGTGTGTGCACATGTATGTATGCATGTGGTGCTCTTATGTGGCTGTAGAAACAGTTCACTGGGGGTAGAGAAAGGGACTGTGAAAACTAGTGTAACACCATTTGCTGGGTTATAGTAGTACTCTTAACATTTCCTGGCAAATTTGATGAAGACAATGATTTTTTAAAACATGTATTTATCACTTGCATAAAAAGTCAAAGAGTTATTAGCATGAGCTGACCCACATTTTTCAGTTAAACACACACAAAAATAAAAAGCAATCCACTGGACAACAAATAAAGTTTACGCATCCAAGATACCTTGCTTTTAGAGTAATTTCCAATTCTAGATGCTATGGCTACAGTCAAACTACCAGAGCTCACTCAAAATACAGATTCCTGGAACCCCATTACCAGAAATTGTAAAGGCCCAGATACCAGCATTTTTAAAGCTCCACAACTATTTGGGTTTGGGGACCACAGCTCTGTAGAAAATGCAAACTACTATCTTATAGGCAGACTCCCTACCCTGTATTATTGCCTTCTACACTGGCTTGGCATCTTTCCATTGACCCAGGCTGAGAATGTGGGGTAATTACCTGAAGAACACAAATTCCACTGTCCCTGATGCCAAGTCACCCCATGGTATTAGTATACTCACTTTCAGGACGTTGAAGAATTGTATCCTGCCAAACACTTAACCTTCCTTCAGGGAGTGACTTCCACTGGAAAATTTTGTACCATGAACACACAGCAACAAAAAGAGAACTGACCCCTTCTTTGGCCTAGAGAAGGCCTAGATAAAAAAGCTGAGCATGTCTAATTCTAAAATGAAATTAAAGTCAAGGTATGTTTTTTTTTGCGCAGCAAGCAGATGAATAAATTTAGTGGGATAAACACAAACTACAAGGACTAAATGAAGCAAGAGTCACTAAAAGGTCAAATTAACATAAATTCATGCTGACAACAGTAAATCAATGCTAAGTCAGACAAAAACATCTCAGCTCATCACAGTCACTGAAAAATGTGTATCAATTATAATTTCAATTAAGTAGAAATCACATGACATCACATGACAGTCTAGCCAACTCCAAGAATGTATTCTATTGTGCTCATCACTGTGTTTAGGCTCAATATGTTATTGGGTAAAATGTTTTAAGAGTTTTTAAGCCTCCCTAATGCAATTTTCAATAAGAAGAATTTATAGTAGTTACAGTACCTGCAATTTAATTGTAGCCAGATGCTTTTTCCAATTTTTAATTTATTTTTAGCCTACCATATGGCTTCAGTGGAAAATGAAAATGACAGAAACAGTTTTCATCACATACGCAGAGTAAAAATAGTAACACTTGGTGTGTTTTATGTAGACTTTTTTTTAGGAAAGCAATAAAATGCACTGTGAAAAAAACATAGTTTAAATATGCTAATGTTACTACCCAAATTATCTATAAGCAAGTTAAAAAGAATGGAGGTAAATGACACAGTCAGCCATAGCAGTCTAAATATATAGTAACATCTTGTTTAGCAGCTTTTATTTTAAGACTTTATAGTGTTTTATGTAAAATCTACTGTCAGTGAAAGAGCTTAAGTGGCAAGTGTTTCTTAAACTGTATTTTTATGAATGGGCATTATAACTGACCAAAGCTATAAAAAATGCTTAAACTCTCTCTCTCTCTCCTTTCTCCGTCTACCTATCTCCTTGTCTCTCTCTCTCTCTCTTACACACTCTCTCATATACACACTCTCATACTTTCTCTCTCTTACTTTGGAAAGAAATGATAATCTGTCTGAGTTTGTTTGCTTTCTTTGTTGTCTGAATTAGCTCCAGTGGATGTATGAGCAGACGGGTAAAATCAATCAGTATAGCTGAGCTATCTCATCTAAAATGTAAGAATTGTTGAGATGACCACCAAACCTTAACCTTACAGATTTCACAATCCTTTAACCTGCTCTTCTCATGGAGCAAAGTCTTCCCCTTCTGTAATGGAAGGTGTAAGAAGAGACACTCGTGCGAATCAAGAATCTGCACGTGAAGACAGTCCGGAGACCTTTTGTTTTGCACTAAAGTCAATCTCAAAAGTTAATATCCCATAATTAAATACAGGGCAATTGGGCAAAGAGTTCGTTAACCAAAACCAAAGCCACTGCCTTGCTGTTGAGTCAATTCTGACTCATAGAGACCCTGTTAGAGGGCTATAAACTAATGTCAACTTACTGGAGATGTGGTTAGTCGAAGGATAGCGCCATTTTTTATCTCATTGCGATTCTGGAAAAGAAAAAAAAAACCTTTGTAAATCTTCAAGTAGATACTTGGTAAAGAAAAGAACAAAGGCGGATATAATCTTGTAGAGACTTTATATGATAAATGTTCTTATGATTCCATTTATCCTCACTTGAGTAATTTTCAATTATTTCTATAAAGAATTTTCAACTGGGTCCCAGATGTGTTGACTTTGTATCAAGTCCCAGGTAACATTCAGCACGGAAGAAGGAAGTATAACCCCAAAGAAGAGAAATACGTGGCCAAGAATAGCAAACAAAAACGTAATTTAAAAGGTGATTAAGGACACACGACCTTGAAATTCCACTCCTAGATATATACCCAAGAGAATGAAAACCACTTGTTCACAAATAAAAAACTTGCACAGCATATTCATAGCAGTATAATTCACAATTGCTAAAAAGTGGGAACAGCCCCAAATGTGCATCAACTGATGAATGAATAGATACAACGTTGTATACTCATACAATAGAATACCATGTATGTCTATACTATTCTATGTATCAGAACAGAAAACTAATACACGTTACAACATGGATGAACCTTGAAAATATTATGTTAAGTGAAAGAAGCCAGACACAAAGGCCACTTATTACATGATTCTGTTTATTTATTATTTTTTATTGTGCTTTAGATCAAGGTTTATCGAGCAAATTAGTTTCCCATTCGATAATTTATACATGAAGTGTTCCATGACATTTGTTGCACTGCCCACAATGTGCCAGCACTCTCCCCATTTCTACCCTGTGTTCCCTGTTTTCTTTCACCTGGATTTTCTACCCCTTTCTGCCTTCTCATCTTTGCTTTTGGGCAAATGTTGTCCTTTTAATCTCATATAATCGATTGCTCGAAGGAAGACATTCCTCTTGGGTGTTCTTGTTTATTTTCTGGGCTTGTCTACTGTTTGGCTGAAGGGTGGTCTCCAGGGATGGCTTCAGTTCCAGGTCAGAAGAGTGTCTTAAGGCCATAGTCTCAGGGGTTCCTCCAGTCTCTGTCAGACCAGTAAGTCTGGTCTTTTTTGTGCATTAGATTTTTTGTTCTACATTTTTCTCCTATTCTGTCCCAGACACTTTGCTGTGATCACAATCAGAACTGTCCGTAGTGATAGCCTGTCACCATCTAGTTCTCTGGTCTTAGGGTTGCGTAGGCTGTGGATCATGTGGTCCATTAGGCCTTTGGACTAATTGCTCCCTTGAGTCTTTGGGTTTCTTCACTCTCTTTTGCTGCAGACAGGAAGAGAGTATGATTCTATTTGTATGAAATGCTTGGAACAGGCAAATCCACAGAGATAGGAAGGAGACAAGCAGTTTCCAGGAGTTTGGGGGGGTAGGGGAGGCAGTGACTGCTAATGCAAAGAGGTTTCTTTTGGGGGTGAAGAAAATGTTCTAAAATTGATTGTGGTGATGGTGGCACAACTCTGAGTTGAAAACTTTAAGGGTAAATTTTATGTAAATTACGGAAATCACATTTTAGTAAACAGTTCGCTTTCAGCTACTAACTGACAGGTTGGCGGTTCAAACCCACCCAGCGGTTCCAAAGAGGAAAGGCCTGGCGATCTGTTTCTGTTAAGATCACAGGCAAGAAAACCCATGGAGCTGTTCTACTCCGTAACACACAGGGGTACCATGAGTCAGAACGGACTCGATGGCAACAGGTTTGGCTTTTGGTTTGTTATATTTCAGTAAAACTGTTATTTTTTTTAATAAAGGTTACTAAGAGGCTTGGGTCTTAACATTTTCTGGCTCCTTTTACATGTTGTTTGAAGTTAAGAACAAACCACATAACTAAGCTGACCCCAAATCAGCCTGCTCCACTTGGCATGTATTCTGAAATCTGAGGTGAGTGTTTGAAGCCATTGCTCAGCATCTCTGGCAGTGAAGGTAGAATTTGCTAGCAGTTTTCTTTTCTGCCATCCGAGTATGCACCATGCTCAGCTTCTGGGAGGCAGCCTTTAGGGGTCACTGTGGCCCCAGCCCCCTCCTGGAGCACTAATGCCAGGAGGTTACCAAACATGCCTTGAAGATCTCTCCCCTGCCTCATCTAAGACAAACCACATGCTGTCTTCGGATGCAACAGGCACAATGAAGTGATCAAAGAATTTCTCAGGACGGGATGCCAAAGACACAGGAACACTTGCTCCCTGAACCAATTTCAACCACTTATTAGAAATGAATTGTCTAAAAGAACTAACCTAGAAGGAGCCACCAGTCAGAGGCAGACCTCAGGCCAACACTCCCTCCCACAGAAAACCACATCTGGACATTTCACACTGAGGGCTGGAGGGCCTGAGAACCTAACATGGCCTCATCCAAACCCTCCTCAGGAGCTTGGGGACACTGGAGCAATTCCAGCCCAACTAAGCGTCCCCAGACGCACTAGGCCAGTCGCCTCTTGAGAGAGCGAGGTCCTCATCACCACAAGCATGCAAGCAAGTCCTCAGTGGCCACTCGACAGGCAGGCTCAGATGTGAGATGGTGAAATGAATTTACATCAATCAAAAATAATCTCTTTTCAACTCTAAAATTCGAGGCCTCTATGAGGAATGACAAGGAAGACAGCAAGGAAAAATTATTGAGTCTTGAGGAAGTTTAATATATAGCACACCTCTTCCCTGCTCAAGTTCTATGCAAATTGAGAAATAAAAGAAGCAGAAGATAGAGAATCAAATATCCCCTTTATTAGTGATTGTGGAGAACAAGGCTCAGTGTAAGAGGCAGTGGACATGGTAACTGAGCTCCTGGAATAGGCAGACCCGCCCAGGGATAATCCAGATGATCCAGGACATTCCATAAGTGGAGTTATTACTGCAATTGACAAAATGCCAATGTTGTCCAATTATTTTTCATTGTTGGAGTACATTTTTATGATTTGCATACTTTTTTCATGAATGTATGTATTAAAATATATCTGTAAGTTTATATATAATGTTTCCAACCCCAAAGACAAATAAAGATCAGATTTATAAAGATAGAAAACCAAAAACCAAACCAACTGCCGTTGAGTTGATTTCAACTCGTAGCCACCCTGTAGGAGAGAGCAGAACTGCCCCACAGGGTTTCCAAGGCCATAAATCTTTATGGAAGCAGACTGCCACATCATTCTCCCATGAAGTGGCTGGTGGGTTCAAACCACCGATCTTTTGGTTATCAGCCATGTGCTTAACCTCTGTACCACCAGGGCTACTGATAATGAAAGGCAATAATACTGAAAACAAACAAACAAAAAAAGGTATTTGATTTAAGTCAGAACTGACTTATGGAGTCATCAGAACAGAATCCCGTTACAAGTCAGGGACTACCTGTACATATCTCCTACAAGTGGTTAAGAGCTATGGCTGCTAACCAAAAGGTCAGCAGTTCAAATCTACCAGCTGCTCCTTGGAAACATTTTGGGGCAGTTCTACTCTGTCTCACTGTGAGTCAGAATCGACTCACCACAATGGTTTTGTTTGTTTTGTTTTTAATTTTGCCAAGATCACTAGAAAATTTTGCCAAGATCACTAGAAAAAGTCACCTGGTTGGTAAAGTAGAGGGTCAAGGAAAACACAGGAAACCCTCAATGAACTGGATTGACATAACAGCCCCAACAATGGACTCAAACATACCAATGATCATGAAGATGGCAGAGAACCAGGAAACGTTTGGTCCTATGAGTTGGAGCTGACTAGACAGCAATTAAAAACAAACAACTAGTTTTGCTTCTCTAATTGAACTCATCTTGCCACAGAGAGCAGTAAGCTACCCAGCTTTGTCTGTAAACAGTGTATTGTCAATTCTTGGGAAGCCAGCTTTCAGCAGGGCCAATCCAAGCAGCATTCACCTGAGGCAGGGCTCTCTTTCCCAGGCTGGACAAAGAACATCACTGAACGACAGATAAATGTGAAAATGAAAAAAATGAATGAAAGCCCCAATCCCTCTGTAAGGGGTGGAGGGGTCTGCAAAATGGAGACTGTATCTACCAACTCACTGCACCAAGAAATTGCCACGTGCTCCTTTCTGGGAACTCAGTCTTTAATTCTCCATTTCTTTTGAGATCTTCAGACCACCTGCTTCATGATCAGCATGGGTGTGTATTAAAATGCAGATTCCTCAGGCTCCACCCCACATCCATTGAAACCAAGATCTGGGCCATTGCATTTTCACTATGAGTTCAAGTAATTGATACACAACAGAGTCTGACAATCACTGTAGTCTAATTCTTCAGACTACCCAGCACATTTGGAGCCAGTATTCCAAATTTCAAGGTAAGAACACTAACATATTCTGAGTCAGAGGCTAACAAGGCTCATGGTAAAAAAAAAAAAAAAAAAAAAGGCTCATGGTAGCTCCTCAAAAATGAAGAGGAGAAAAGAAGCTGAAAGAACATTTCTACAGGGAAATGTCCCAATTGCACACAACGTACAAGAAGAATGACAAATGGCCCAGTGAAAGCCCCGCTGTCGTATTTACTCATACCCAGCAGTTCCAGACAGTACTAGCCCCTGACATTCACAGGCGTCTCAAAAGGATGTCTTTGTGTTTCTTTACAGAGCTAGTTCATCGATGTAGCCTCTGTGCTGACTGGATAATAAGATCCTGCAGAAAAATGTCACTGTTGTCAGTTTTCCCCCTGAAATTTGTTTTTCTCAGTTTGCCAACTTCTTATCTAGACAGGAAAATTATTCCCTGGTCAAAATTTCCAATTCCATCCACCCTCTTCCCATTATTTAGCAAGGACAACAGAAAGTCCAACGGGAGTGGACAGCCCCCAGCATCCAGGCCTCTAGAGGGCAGGCAGCTCCACAGTCTGTCTCCCTGTCTGGTCTCTCCTCTTCTCTTCTTCTTTGTCTCTATCCAGATGGGAGGAGGTCCTACTCTGGATGTAATACTACCAAACAATGCTGCTGTTCAGACCCATTACTTAACCATCACAAAGGCTGATTCTGCATGTAGACCTGATCCCTTTTGTCCTTTATGTGTCCATCTGCTTGATCTTCACATCTTCAGGCTGAATGAAATGAGTGGGGGACAGTATAGGATACACGGGTTGCTCGGTTACAAGGCAATGCCTCTAGACAGGAGACTGCAGGTCTGACATTTGAGGAGGCATTTTTTGTTGTTGTTATTATAAAAAAAAAAAAATACCCTAAAATCCCCTCCCCTCCTCAAAGCCCGAAACAAAAGGCTAAGCCCTAGAATGAGGAAGAAGGGTAAGGAAGGAAAGGTGGTAAACTGTTTTAAATGTATATTTCCCAGAACAGAGGTTTTAGCCTTCCACCAGGCCCAGTATCCTTACCACTCTCCTTTATAGCTTTAGCATTTTTTCTCTGCCCATTAATTGAAGGGTTGGTAATCTGACTTCTTGTCCATTCTCTTTTTCATGCCCTTAACTTGATTCTAGGAATTCCTGGGTGGTGTAAAAGGTTAATGCGGTTGGCTGCTAACCAAAACACTGGATGTTCACGTTCACCCAGAGGGCCTCTGAAGAAAGGCCTGGAGATCCACTTCTGAAAAGTCACCCACTGAAAGCCTTATGGAGCACAGTTCTACTCTGACACACACGGGGTCACCATGAGTTGGAGTTGACTCAGTGGCAACTGGTTTAGGTTTTATTGGTTTTAACTGGATTCTATTTTCATTTGTTGTTTTTTCTTCAGTTATTTGATTTTTCCCAGCACCCAGTTATCTTTTACCCAATTCTCAAAACCAAAAGAACAAAAAACAAGACAGGTACTAAGAGATATCTGGTAGCTACCTATTTGTGGCCTGCAAATGCAGATCTCAAAAGTAGAGGACCTGTTCCACAATGAACAGTTTCTCTTTCTATCTGTTATAAGAGCTGCATAAAAAGAAGCAAAGAAAAGGAAGTTTGACAGCTCCAGAGAGCCCCAGGAGTCTCCAGAGCTATAGTGAGCCCAAGGGTAAGAATATAAGGAGACTGCTGGTCCTTCTCAGTGTTCTAATCAACCACTTATAGAAGACAGTGATAAATAACAACATGTTTTTCTGGATAAGAACAAGGTTACCTCAAAGGAATATGTACTATTAGATGTCTTGTTGCATGGGGCACTCTTTCAACAAGACAGGGCAGTTGCTGCTTCCTTAGCCACATTCCCTTGGCAGGATTGGGCATACATGCACCTACCTTCAGCCAGTATCCAGTCCTCAGGACTAAATGCTCAGGGTCAAACCCAAGCCATATCCATGGATGAGAATTTACTGACTTCAATGTGTTAAGAGTTTTCAAAAGTAATGCAAGGTAATTATTCAGATGTGAGTCTTAGGCTCAGCCTTGCAACTCAAGATGGTCCCCTTGAGCACAGAGGCTAAAGAAGCCAATTTTAGCATCTTGGATTATAGAACCAACATCAGCAAAGGCACAGTATAAGCATTATGGGGATGAGGTTGTACATTAGTAAAACCTCAAACTGTGGGAGCTGTGCTGGGAGAACTAGTTAGGGGGAGAGGCTGATGGACCAAGAGTGGTCAAGTAGTCTGCAAAGTACAGCTAACTGGAAGGAGGGAAGCCACAGGTTGGGCCTTGGCCAACTAACTTCCCAGGTAACCTTGGGCAAGTCAGTTCACTTCAGTATCCTCATCAACAGAATGGAGGAAAAAGGCCCATCTCTAAAGGTCAATTCTCCTGCCTACTCTATTCCCTAATACAATACATAAACAATGGGGAAACATTTAAGGCTTTTGAACAAGATTACTAATATGACAAAGGGGATATTTTAGGGAAATTAACCTGTCAGCAGCAGTGAATCAGAGTGGAAAGGCAGTGGAGTCAGAGAGAGTGGGCAGGGTGACAGAGGACTTCGGGAACACAGGAATGTTCCCATCATTTCAGCGTTGGCACTTACTAAGTGACAGTCCAAGTTACAACCATGGAACTGCGGCTCTTAGCATATCCTTGCCTCCAAGTCAACAACTGGATAGATGGAGCTAAGGTCAGAAAAACTAATAACAGGTTCTCCGACAAAAATATCTGCCTTTTCTTTCATATGTAGCTGGAGAGAGTGTAAACAAAAACTTTCAGATGATTTGCAATGTATAATAAAAGCTTTAAAAATGTTCCAAATCAAATTCTATGAATTAATGCTACAGGAACACCAGGGATGTTGGTTGTTTTTACAAAACATGTCCACTGCAGCATTATAACAGAGAAAAAAAAAAGAAACTGAAAACAAACCCAAGTCTTCTAGTTATCATTTATGGCCTCTCAACTGTAAAGCCACCATTTTTTGCCCTGTTTTGGGATACTGGAGCTGGATCCTGAAGGCACTTTGCCTTTCCCAGTGGGGGAAATGTGAAGCTTCACCAATAGAGGGCACTGGCATAAACCCACAGGGTGGCAGAAAGGCACTTCCCCTAGAGATCTGCCATTGTTACTATTCAGTAGGGAAGCCCTGGGGCTGTGCTGCATCCTCAGGTCAATCTCTCCTACCAGTAGTCTCTTCCAAGCAGTTCTGTCTGCCCAACCCTCTGACTACAGGGCAGGGCGCTTCTCAGTCCAGGGCAGACTGTGTCTTCTGACAAGGGTTTTGACTCCCTTCCCCCTGCAGCTTCCATGTCCCTGTGTTAGTTATGACCTCTTTGAAGAGCCTTGCTGGGTAGGGGTTACCCTCTCCTGGCCTTTAGTTCATAATCTGTCAACTTTTCCTTAGACTTGAGGTCATAGCTACTTTCTGCAATTGCTTCTTCTGAACCCAACCAAGTCCTCTTTTACCCCTTTACTTGTAGTTAACCAGCTTCTACTAGTTACCAAGTCTTTGCATTAAATTTTTCCTGTCCAAATAACAAGTATGGTTTCTGTGTCCTGACTGGGCCCTGAGTGATATACCAAGTGTTGCAAATATCCCCTTTATACCAGTTGTTGTGGAGCCAAGCACGTTAACTGTTTGTACCTCCCAAATATTCCCTGATATGAAGGAAATTTAGATAAATTGCAGTAAAATAGACCAATGAGACATAATATAGCCACTAAAGCATCACTATGAAAGAATGCTTAATATAAAAACATGACACATTGTATTATGCAACGAAAAAAGTAAGTTGCAAAATAGTATTGCAGTACGAATTCAAATTTATACAATATAATGAGTGTGTATGCACTGAAAAATACTGGTGCCCCATTGGTAATCACGTAAAGAATACTCTTTACCTGTAAGATGCAGGAGCAAGAAAAAATACAGGAAAAATGCCTGATATTGTGGGCATGTGCCGAACCCAGCTAAGGAATATCGTCTCTATTTCTCAGGGAGAAAGTGACCTCCCCAGTTTTGAACAGAATGGAGGTGCACAATCAGAGGTGAACCACGTGTAGCCGGCCTTCCCCAGCACCCTCATTTTTCCATCCGAGATAGGGACCTGATGTCAGCCCCTCCTGCAGCCACCAATTTTAACTTACCCCCCAATTAAACAACATGTGCAAATGTTTAAACCTGGGATGCAATAGGCAAGTCAAAGCCTGTGGTCTCGGAAAGCCACAACTGCTGGAGACAAGAACTGCACTTATAGGAAAGAAGTTTGTGCTTGCAAAAAACATATTTAAAGGGCCATTGCAGTGGCACTGGTAATGATCACTGAGGATGCTACTACAGCAGAGAAAAGACTGATTCTATGCCAAAATCAATACATACAATGGTCTATGAAGAGAGAAAGACATGTAAACCTTTATAGCACTAGGAGATATGGAAGGAAATGGGGCGGGAGCACCATGGAAGGGAGGGTTGACCAAGCTGAGGGATGGGTCGGATGCATCAGATTCAAACTCTGGGTTTACCACGTGACAGCTTTGTGACCTGAGCACTTGGCACAGTGCCTGGCACACAGCAGGTGCTCAATAAATGTATGGTAAATGAAATCCTGAACATGACAACATCGCTGGGCCTCTCTTCCCTCGCAGCTGCATGAAGATAGTCATAACTACACTGCAGAGTGTTGTTACGGGGATTGATTATCATTGTTGTTAGCTGCCATCCAGTTGGTCCCCAACTCATGCCAACCCCATGCACAGCAAAAAATGCTACCCAGTCCTGTGCCATCCCCATGATCAGCTGCGGATTGGACCATTGTGATCCCTAGGGTTTTCATTGGCTGATTTTCAGAGGTAGATGACCAGGCCTTTCTTCCTAGTCCATCTTAGTCTGGAAGCTCTACTGAAACCTGTTCAGCATCACAGCAACAGACAAACCACAAATGACAAATGGATGTTGTCTGCACATGGGGTGCACTGGCTAGAAATCAAAACCCTGTTCCCCTGGATGGAAGGTGAGAATTCTACCACTGAATTACCACTGCCTCAGGGATTAATTAGAGAGCATTAATAAAGCCTCTGCTGGGCACCTGGTCGGAAGCAACAAATTATTCTTAAAGAAGAGGCAGCTTCTGTACTGGACGCCGAAAGATATATAAAAATCTGCCAGATAAAGAAGGGGCAGAAAGAATGTCAGGTGGAAGAAACAGCGGTCAGCTCACTTTGTTCCCCTGCCTCAGCCTCTGCAGTACAGGGATCTGTGTTTTTTTCCCCTGGCCCTGGATGATATGGAGCCCTGGTGGCACAGTGATTAAAAGGTCAGCTGCTAACTAAAAGGTCGGCAGTTTAGATCCACCAGCCACTCCTTGGAAACTCCATGGGGAAGTTCTACTCTGTTCTATGGGATCACTTATGAGTCGGAATCAACTTGACAGCAATGAGTTTTTTTTTTTTTTTGGTTTACGGGTAATTTGGCAGCCTCACAAAGCCTATGAATCACTTCTCTCAATGTTTGTAAATGCATGGAATAAAATACACAAGTGTGCAAACACACCATTTACCAAAATATTTTTTAATTGTGTTGTAAACACTGCTTTATTAATGCAATTGTCAGTCAACCTTTTTCCACAAAGGGCCAGAGAGTAACTATTTTAGGCATCATGGCCAGAAAAGTCTCTATTGCAACTATAATACATAAATTGTATATAATACATAAACTGATACATGAATGAACATGGCTGTGTTCCAGTAAAACTTTATTTACAAAAACAGGTAGAGGCCTGTATTTGGCCCACAAGGTATAGTTTATTAACTACTTTATCGATGCATTAAATAATGAGATATAAAGTCTAATAATGCCCACAATTTCTACTTAGGTGTAATGATCACAGATGACATGAGATAGCCATAGTAACAGTAATAAATGGAGATATCTATGATTTCTACTGGTAACAGAGGCTCAGATACTGTTTATACTACTGTGGCTTGCTGCCTACATTCATGATTGAAATAATTCACAATTTCCATTTTCATAAAGCTACAATTTTCTTCCTATACAAATTCATGAACCCCCAGGTTACAATTGCTGCTGCAGCAGCTTTCTGTTGTACTTAGAAGAAAATTCAAATTCCTACTGTCATGGATTGAAATATGTCCCCCCTAAAAAATATGTGCATTAACTTGGTTAGGCCATGATTCCCAGTATTGTATGGTTGAACTCCATTTTGTGACTGTAATTTTATGTTGCGACGATTAGGGTGGGATTGTAATACCACCCTTACTCAGGTCACCTCCCCAATCTAAGGTAAAGGGAATTTCCCTGGGATGTGGCCTGTACCACCTTTTATCTCTTCAGAGATGAAAGGAAAGAGAAGTAAGCAGAGAGTTGGGGACCTCATACCACCGAGAATGCAGCACCCACCAGGAGCAGAGTGCGTCCTTTGGACCTGGGGTCCCTGTACCTGAGAAGCTCCTCCACCATGGGAAGATTGAGGACAAGGACCTTCCTCCAGAGCTGACAAAGGGAGAAAGCCTTCCCCTGGAGCTGATGCCCTGAATTTGGACTTTTAGCCTACTTTACTGTGAGAAAATAAACTTCTCTTTGTTGAAGCCATCTACTTGTGGTATTTCTGTTATGGCAGCACTAGATGACTAAGACACCTACCATATATATTTTAGAAGACTCAGCCTGATAAGGCCTCAGTCAATGCCTACAATCCCACCTGGTACCTTCTGCCACCTGCCAGCTCACTATGCTCAGTTCTTTAGCTCCCTAAACAGACCAAGCTCTTCCATGCTTCATGGCTTTTGTATTAGCTGTTCCCCTCCTGCAGTGCTCTGATTTGGCTCCTTCTAATCCTCCAGTCTTGGCTCAACTATCACCTTTTTAGAGAGACATTCCCTAATGCCTCACTGTCATCTTGGCCAAGGCCCACAGGTAGACATACAGGCCCCTGCAGAGCAGATGCATATGGCCCCAAAGCTGGCACCACATGGACCCAGACATGACACTTGGGTGACAGAAATCCTGCCCACAGAATTACTGCCTTGAAGGAGGTATAAATTTGTTTCTGGAGACTCATGCTTGGAGGAATAAAGGCCTTAATGCCCCAATTCTGGAAACCACCTCTACCTACCTGTACTCTTATTTCATTTATATCTGGTTATTTGCAAACTGGAACCAAGCCAACTCATTTCTGGTCCATCCTTGAACCCAGGAGATGCTACAGCTGGTCTAGCAGACTAAACCAAAATACCAAGACCCACCACACTCTGCCCCCATATCTTTGTCACATTATCCCATTTAGTTCCTTCATAGTACTCATTACAATCTGAAAATAAATACCTAGCTCTTTTTTTGTTTGTTTGTTTTTAATTTCCTGTCTGTCTCTCTACTTGTGGGAATATATTTCTCAGAAAAATGGGAATCTTCACATTTTGCTCATCATTGTGCCACCAGTGCCTAGAACAGTACCTGCCATGGAAAATGTGCTCAATAAATGCTTTTTTGAATGAATGGAATGGGTATTCTATTCATAATAGAGACCAGAACAAGAGTCAGAATATATCTGTAATCTAAAGTTAAATGCCTTCAAAGACAGAAGCACAGTCCCTTACTTCCTCCTCCCATATTGCAAATAATCCCTACCTTGTCTTCTTTTTCTTCCCTATGTTACTATCTTTGGCCAACCAATGGGTATTTATTTCATGCTTACTATGAGGCATATGTATCATCAAGCATTTTTTTTTTTTTTAAAGAGAGAACCGAGATATATTTTCTCATTTCACTATCAAGCCATGTATTCCCAATGAGTCCCAAACGGAAATGAGCTGCAGTCTACCACTACTGCTCACCTAAAGCCACAGCATCAGGCATCCCTGACACCCAAGAGAAGTTACAAACAGCCACAGACACCTACAACCACTGTGCTCTTAGGCTAACACAAGCATCTAGAAACATTCCCAGAAATTCGCCTGTCCCGACGCCCTGAGAGGAAGGGCCCTGGTATGAGAGAAGGCCAGATAGAGACCCTGGAAAAGTGGAACCTAGACGGAGGGCCAGAAATGAAAGAGCCCAACAGTATGACTGGAGAAAGAGCTGGCTTTAGCTTGAATTCCAGCTGAGGTTCCTTCCTTCATTGTTCTCTGTTTCCCCTCCTTGCACCAGGAGCAAAGTTAGAGTTACACAGACTGTCCTCAAGGAGTTAGTAGGGACAGATGTAAGAGGAGGCAATTAACCAGTCAATCTCTAAAAAGTCTTAAAAGCTCATCTGCATCTGAGCTTTTTTTCCTGCTGTTTCACTAAAATAGGACATAAGAGGCTTTGTCTCCAGAAGCTCTCTCTCTGGTCGGGGAGACTAACCCTACTCAGATCTAAGCGTTAGGAAGGTTGCCATGGAGTCAGCATTGACTCACTGTAACCCCATGGGTTTCAAGGTGGAATTGTGCTCCATCAGGTTTTCAATGACTGATTTTTCAGAAGTCAATCACCAGGTCTTTCTTCCGAGGCACCTCTGCGCAAATTCAAACCACCAACTTTTCAGTTAGTTAACTGCAACACCCAGGGACTCCACTGGTGACGTAGGGGGCAAAACAGAAAAAAATCATGCTATTTCAATCAGGACAGGTCTTTTCCTTAAAAGTAGATCCAAGATAACGACCAGAGAAAGCATTTCTTTTATATAGACTTAACCTTTGCCACTAATGTGTCTATCCAGATGAATTAACTAATTGATACTAAGGATCATCTACTTGGTGAATTAAATGCTTTTTTCCACATAAAGCCCCTATAATGAGAGTTTGTTTTTTACTGTAAAAAGATCTTGCTAAGCAAGATGGCATACATCAGAGAAACAACTAAAAAGTAAAGGCATTTAGCTAAAGGTGAAGAGACAAAACTCAGGGCAAATTCAGACCATAGTATTTACTCGTTACATAACCACTAGCAATTTTTTTGTTTAATTTTTAAAAGGAAGGAAACACCCTGAGAAATACTTCCCAGTGTATTTGCAGAAATTTACTAAACTCAACATACAGCACCTTATACACAACAAACAAAAAATGGTACATAATGGCTATAACAATAGAAGTAATTAAAAATAGAATCCATTTATGATGGATACAAAATTATGAGGTACCTTAGATATACATCTTGCTCAATAAGAACTTTATAGGAAAATTTATAAAGTTTTACATTAAGGGACATTCCAACAAGTGGAAAAATATACAGTTTTCATAGATGGCTAATATCTTAAAGAAAGCAATTTTCCCCAACAATTAATCCATAAATTTAATTTAATTTTAATCAAAATCCTAATGGGATTTGACAAGCTGATGCTAAAATGTATATGGCAAAGAAAAAGACCTAGCTAGGCAGGGCAATTTTGATGAAGATTCATTCTACTTGATATCAAGTCTATTTACTAAGTCACTAAATTGTAGTGATCAAAACTATATGGCAATGGAACAAAATAGCCACAGAAACCCCTATATTCACAAGGCTTGACAAATGAAAGAGGTGACAGACAGTGCAAATCATGGGGGGTGGGGACAGGCAATGGAATATTCAATAAATGGTGCTAGGACAATTGGCTGTATGCATCAAAAAGACAAACTTAGATCCCTACCTAAGATGGCACAGTGGTTAAGAGCTATGGCTGCTAACTCAAAAGTCAGCAGTTCAAATTAACCAGCCACTCCTTGAAAATCCTATAGGGAAGTTCTGCTCTGTTCTATAAGGTCGCCATAGGGTTTGCTATGAGTAGAAATGGACTCCAAGACAATGGGCTTGTTTTTCTACCTAAGATCACTCACACACACACTCACACACACACACACACACACACACACACACACACACACACAGCCCCCTTCAAAATGCATTAATGATCTGGTGGCACAGTGGTTAAGAGATCGGCTGCTAACCAAGCGGTCAGCAGTTTAAATCCACCAGCCACTCCATGGAAACCCTATAGGGCAGTTCTACTCTGTCCTGTACGGACCCTAGGAGTCAGAATCGGCTCAACAACAATGGGTTTAGTTTTGTTTGTTTGCTTGGTTTTGATGAAAATCAAAACTCTCTAACTTTTTAAAGGAAACAAAAGAGAATATCTTTATAACATATAGATAAATAAAGGGCTTTTAAACAAGACACCAAAAACCCAAATGATAAAGGCAAAAAATGATAAAGCTGATCATATTAAAATCATTTTATAAACTTCCCTTTGATAACAGACATCACAAAAAAGTTAAAAAGATGGTGATGTACTAGGGGTAGATATAGAAAAAGGAATTTTTGTCTGCATCCTCTAAAAAACTACTGTAAATCACTGGAAATAAATGCCCCATCACTCTTCCTGTATTGGACAAAGACTACACTGGCAGTTTACAGAAGGGAAACCTGAAGAGATAATAAACACAGAGAAATATGCACAGCCTCAGTAATTAGAAACATGCAAATTAAAGTTACAAGAAATCCCATTATATCCCCATCCAACTGGCTGAAATTAAGAGAACTATGACAACAAACACTGGTTAGGAAGTGGGGAGTAGGAACTCTGACATCTTATTTGTTGAAGTGGAATAGAAGTTGACAGAACCACTTTGGAAAGCAAGTTGGCAATGCCTAGTAAAACTAAGGAATCCCTGGGCAGTACAGATAGTTAATGCACTCTGCTACTAACCAGAAGGTTGGCTGTTTGAGTCCACCCAGAGAGGCCTTAGAAGAAAAGCCTAGCAATCAACTTCCTACTTCCGAAAGATCATCCATTGAAAACCCTACGGAGCACAATTCTACTCTGATCCACGCAGGGTCACCATGAGTTGGAACTGACCCAATGGCAACTGGTACTACTGGTACTAGTAAAGTTTAAGATAACCCAGCAGCCTTCTACATTCTATGCTAGAGAAACTTTCAAGCAGGTTCACAGGAAGGAAGTTCATTACGTTACTAATGTGATACCAAAGTTGGGTAAACAGCGGCTTATTATCAGCAGGGAAATGGATAAATCAACTGTGTTTTATTCATGTCATAGAATATGATACATAATTTATCTCAAAAATACAACTTTGAGTGAAAAATTAAATGACAAAAGGATGCATTCAATGATTTAAATTTTAAAACACAAAACAATTTTATATATTATTCATGAACACAAACATGAATACAAACATTCATGGGAATGATATACATCAATTTCAGGCTGGCATTTACCTCTGAGGAAGGAGGGATAGAGAGAGAGGTGGAGGAAAATGACAGAGTAAGGCTTTAGATACATTTACAGGTTTTTTGGGAAACTCGGGTGGCGTAGTAGTTAAGAGCTACGGCTGCTAACCAAAGGTCGGCAGTTCAAATCCACCAGGTGCTCCTTGGAAACCCTAAGGGGCAGTTCTGCTCTGTCCTATAGGGTTGCTATGAGTCGGATTCAACAGCAACTGGTTAAAAGATTTTTTGTTTGTTTCTAGGTGATATGAAGCAATAAAGACAAAATACTACCATCTATTAGCATCTCAATGATTGGGTATATGGGTGTCAGTTATATTATTTTTTATACTTTTGAAATACTGTTTGATTTTTAAAATAATTAATATTTATTTCTCCTTTAAAAATATTAAAAAAATAAAAACTTTTTTTTTTTTAATATTACTAGTGTAAAATTCATCTTTCTGAATCCAAAGTAGTGGGTGAAATTCTTACATCTATGCATTACTTTGTAATGAGAGAACAATTAAAGATAAACATATATTTAAAAACAACATGCTGCCTATGAATTAGCCTTTCACAATCCTGCTCTTCTTATCCCTGCCAAAAGTTACATTCTTAAAACAACCAAAATCTTTTTTAAAAAGCACTTATAAAAGTGCTTATTAGTCAAGGCAGCGGTTTTCAAATAATGGAACCCTTTTGTTCTAGAAAGAAAAAAAAAAGTCCTCACATAATGCCTTAGAACCTAATGTAGACAAACCCAAAACCTGTAGCCACCAAATCAATTCCCACTCATAGCAACTCTATAGGACACAGCAAGGCTGCCCTATAGGGTTCCCAACGAGTGGCTGGCGTATCCGAACTGCTGATTTCTCCGTTAGCAGCCGAGCTCTTAACCACGGTGTCACTAGGGTTCCAAAAGAGACAAAGCTTATAAGCTTTATAGGTTTATAAAATACATATTTTATTGAGGTAATCAGCAGGAACAATTAGCTTTTTCATTAACATAAAAATTCCATATCTAGTATTATGGATGATCATTACAATAATTACAAGCTCCGACATTCAATTTGCATTATGTTGTTTTTGTCTTACTCAGTGTAGAGAAAATCCAGATTCATTCACACAGTGCGTTAATTTTCCATTGCTGCATAACAAATTACCACAAATTCAGCAGCTTCCATGGGTCAGGAGTCTAGCATGTTTTAGGTGGGTCAGATGCTCAGAGTCTCACAGTGCTAAAATCAAAGTGTTGGCCTGCTGCATCCTCGCTTGGAACTCAGTTCTCTTCCAAAGTTTATTTAGGCTGTTGCAGAATTCATTTCTTTAATGGTTGGTGTGATTGAGTTTCCCCTTCCCCTGGTTTTCTTGTTAATTGTTGACCAGGGACTGCTCTGAGCCACTAGAGGTCACTCTCAGGTCCTTACCATGTGGTCTTCTCCATACTATGGCAGGCTGCTCTTTCCTCAAGGCCAACAGAACATCTCTTTGATGCTCCACCTTTTTTAAAGGGCTTGTCTGATTAGGATGGGCCCATCCACGATAATCTCCCATTTGATTAACCCAAAGTCAATTGGCTAGGGAGCTTAATTACATCTGCAAAATCCCTTTTGCCACATAAGGTACCGTGATCACAGGAATGGTGGCCCATCGTATTCACAGGTCTAGACCATACTCAAGGAAAGAGTACATTACAGAGCATGGACACCAAGGGGAGGGAATCTTGGGGGCCATTTAGACCTTTGTCTACCACACACAGGTAACAGTTTCTAAAAGCTTGCCTTGAAATCTCAGGAGTCTCTCCAGATCCTTGGAAAAGGGTAACAGGATTTTTTTTTCTATCAAGGCCATATAACTAACATCTAATCCCAAACCCCATGACTTACAATAAATATTGGAAGTCAGACACAAAGCACCCAAAACTTACAGAAAGAAGCAGAATTAGGTTTCCATCTGTTATGGGACACCTGACTCTTATGATTAAAACATGCTCCGAAGCCAACACACCTCAGCTAGCCCTGATCTTTACCTGTGCCCAGCACACAGGTACAGCAGGGATAAACTTGCTTGGATGACTTTTCTTGACTTGCCGGATTCATGCTTCATTTAAAGCACAAACAGTACAAACTTCCTGGTCAAGAGCACATTTATAAGGAGTGTAAATACATGCACAGGGAGAGGGGGATATGAAATGCTTCATATTGAGGCCTGCTCAAAAATTAGATTAACCTGGCAGCTTCAGTTCATATGTTGTTTGCCTTCATTGTGTTACTATTATTTGAGTTTATGTTAATTGTTTTATCCACGCTTAAATAGTTCAAACTAATATTTTTTAAATACAGTCTAAATTAACAACTTCAGTAACTCCTGAACCACCTCTGAAAGCCACTGAAGTGGAACTTGCTTCACAATATAGAAAATCTTGGTACTAGTTCCAATTCTGACACGCAGAAGCTATGTGATGAAAAATCCCTAAACCCGATGCTCCTCTGAGCCTTAAATGTTTAAATGAGATGACCCGTGAAAGTGCCTGACACCTAGGGAGTCCTTGATGGTGCTGGCTACATTGGCCTGGATGACACAGTTTCTTTGACTAATAGTTCAACTGCTATAGATTATCTGTAAGGAAATAGTTAAGAAATTACATAAAGACGGTTTAAAGAATGGACATCTTAACATTATTTGAAAAACCAGAGACACTGCTTTGAAAGTCAGAAGAGAAAGGAAAACAGTCTAAAAGTTCAATAAGAGGAACTGATTAAAAAAAAAATTAATGGAATACTTTACAGCCATAAGAAAGATGGGCAAATATGTAAGAAATATGACTCACCGAGGGATGGCTATGGATTAAGCCCTTTACATAGGATTTTGCCTGCATTGTCGCATTTAACCTTCATCACACAATGAAGTAGGCTGAGGGTATTAAGATGCCAAGTATATTAATTAAGATACTAAGATGCCCCCTACATACTAAGCTAAAGTGTAAGTTATGAAACAATGTGCATACTACAATCCATTTTACAAAAACAAATACATACCCAGACTCAAAAGTGTTTGAAGTATATATACTAAAATGGCAGTGGCGTTCTCTGAGGAGTAGGGGTTTGTGCAATTTTAATTTTTTATGCTTCTTTTCTTCCAATATTGCTCCAATGTGCCTAATCTGTTCGCGTAACTTTTTAAAAAGTTATTCTGGGTTTTATATCTGTTTACTTTGGAGCAGTACCTAATGAAAAAGGGATTGTTTATATAAATTGCATCAAATTAGTAAATGCCACTTCATTATTTGGTTTATAACTAAAAACCTTAACCTAGCTACACTGCCTGCAAGTCTAAGGTTATGAGAGGGCATCTGAATACAGAGGAAGAGAAAGAAATATAGAAGGACAGAAATAATGAAGAGAAATTTTTAAAAGATGGTTGTAACCCAGTAAAGGAGATGATAGTGACGAACACATAGCATGAAAGAAAAACAAAGTCACAGAGAAAAGCAAAGGAGAGAAAAGCAAGCAGGAGGAAAAAGTGCCCAAAGAGAAAGAAACATTAGGAAGCAAAGAAACAAAAACTTGGGGGGGGCGGGACTTTAAAAATAATAATAAAATCAGGAGAGAAAAAAATAGTAATAACGAAGGAGGAAGCTATCCGATTGTATTAACCTTAGTGAAATGGAGAATCTTGAAATAAGATGATAATGAATCTCTTTCAAAATTTTTGTTTTATGTTTTTTTAACTGTAAGCATGAGAAGCAAATGATGGGCATGCTGCTAACAGAGGTTAACTTGACCTACCTCAGTCTCAGAGACTTAAAAAGACTGCAATTAACCCACCAGGTTTTCTGCCGCGCTTTCTCTTCAGTCTTAGCAGTAAGTACAAGACTAACTTTAAAAAATGAGGAGCAGCTACCAGTTTACAGGCACAGTTAAAGGCAACAAAGCATTAAGTTTTATTTTTTAACTTTAATTTTCAGACACTGTAAAGGAGATGAACCAAGTTCCCCCCAAAAAACTTACTCAAAAGATACGGATATCAAAAAAAAAAAAAAGTGCCTAATAAATTCCATCTAAATTCCTGTGATAAATGAGAAAATATTGAAGTTGTCAAGGATTTAATTTTACTTGGATTCACAATCAATGCCCACGCAAGCTGCAGTCAAGAAATCAAATGACACATTGCACTGGGAAAATCTGCTGCAAAAGGGCTCTTTAAAGTTTTAAAAAGCAAAGACGTCACTTTAAAGACTAGGTATGCCTGACCCAAGCCATGGTGCTTTCAACGGCCTCATATAACTGTGAAAGCTAGACAATGGCTAAGGAAGACCAAAGAAGAACTGGTGCGTTTGAATTATGGTGCTGGCGAAGAACACTGAATATACCATGAACAAATCTATCTTGGAAGAAGTACAGCCAGAATGCTCCTTAGAAGCAAGGATGGTGAGACTTTGTCTCAGGTACTTTGGACATGTTATCAGGAGAGACCAGTCCCAGGAGAAGGGTATCATGCTTGGTAAAGTAGGCGACCATCAAAAAAGAGGAAAGAGATGGGTTGACACAGTGGCTACACCAATAGGCTCAAGCATAACAACGATTGTGAGGATGATGCAGGACCGGGCAGTGTTTTGTTCTGTTGTACATAGGGTTGCTATGAGTCGGAACCAACTCAACAGCACCTAACAACAACAACAATAAATTCCTGTGACTACTTCCTCGGTTTGCACTACTATTGCCCCTCTCCTCACCCTTATGAGTCCAGGGGTGGTACGAACAATTAACGTGCTCCATCTCTAATCCAAAAGTTGAAGGTTCGAGTTTAACCCAGAGGCACCTGACGATCTACTTCCAAAAAAACATCCACAGAAAACTACATGGAGCACAATTCTACCGGACAGAGGAGGTCACCGTGAGAAAAAAATGACTCGACAGCAACCGGTTTCTTCACCCCTCCGAGAAGCAGCAGACCACCGACGTGGGAAATCGCCAGAGTGCTGTTCTTGGCTTCAAAGACGCATACTTTCTTCTATTTTTCTTACACTATCTATCTTTTTTCTTCCTTGTAGCAGAAAAAGTTGAAATCTAGCAAATGTAAAAGACACAGCTTAATCTTTGGATCGTTTCCAGAAAAATGTATACCTGTCAAACAATTTTTTTCTGAAAGAGAAAGCTGAAGAGATGATGGGCGGGTGGTTTTACAAAAAATCTCCAAAGTTCTTTGCCCCTTCTTCCATTGAGAAGAGCTGTCTACGTCCCCTCCCCATGAATCCGGGAAGGCTTATGACAGCTTTGAACAGTAGAGTACAGCACAAGTGATCCTATATGACCAATTGCTGTTGGCTTGATTCAGACTCATAGTGACCCCATGTGTGTCACAGTAGAACTGTGGTCCATAGGGTGTTCAGTGGCTGATCTTTCAGAAGTAGAACCCCAGGCCTTTCTTCTAAGGCACCTGTAAGTGAACTTGAACTTCCAAACTCTCCAATAGCAGCCAAGTGCATTAAGCGTTTGCACTACACAGGAACTCCACATGACCTCTAAGGCTAGGACACAAACAGCCACACAACTTCTGCATAGTTTTTTCTTGGAACCCTCACTCTCTGGAAGTGTCTTCTCAAGACGCTCCCCCTCAGAGCTTTGCTACCATGCAGTGAGACATCCAAGCCACGTGGAAAGGCCACATGCAGGCACTCCAGGCTACCCGCCCAGCTGGGCCCAGCTCTTGAGTCATCTCAGCTCAGGAGTCAACATATGAGTGAAGAAATTTCCAAACAATTCCAGCCCCAGTTATGCGAGCCTTCCCAACTGAGGCACCTGCCAGCACCATGCAGCGACAAACCATCCTTGCTTTGCCATGTACAAACTCCTGACCCATGAAATCAGTGAGTATAACACAGTGCTACTACATTTGGGGTGGTTTGTTATGCAGCCATAGAAAACTAGAAATGGGCATCTGAAAGAAACGATCAGACAATAATAATTACTGTAACTTAACTCGGATCATAGTACAAACAACTGGCCACTTAGAACCCAATGTCACTGAGTGTCACATCCAAAGAATGGTTGCCGGGACACTACCTTTTCAGGCTGGAGGAAAGTGCTCCTTCCTCTGCTCCCTCCCCAATCTTTCCACCTAAATTTCTACCTTTATTTTATTTTTCCTTTTGGCCTATTTTCCCACCTACCCTTTAAGCTTGCCCCAAGGTCACTGGTTTATTGCTGTAATGGGTATGCATTCTTTCACGAAACAAATATTTATTGATCACTGGTGCTAGACTCGGGATAACAAAGGCAAAGACATCTGACTTGGTCTTTGACCTCAAAGAGCAAAAAGTGTAATCAAATGTTTTTCAAACAGGGAATCACAAAAAAAAAAAAAAAAAAAAGTGGTCCTGAAAGCAATCTGATGGGCCCCAGCAAGCATTTTTCAAATATAAAATAAAATGTTAAAAAATGGACTAAAAAGAGTAACAACAAAAATAAAGCACAGCAAATAGTAAGCGTGACTATTGTTTCATGAAACTTACTACATTTCTTATACACAAACACACATATATTATGTATATGTTGTGTCCCCTCCTTAAAACTTTGAGAAACATAATCTAAGGGCTTTTCAAAATAAATCTCATTCCTGAAGGATAAAGAACATAAACGGGGCGGATTGTGCTTAGAAGATTTGCAATCAAGTTTCTAGTTTGGGAACACATTCTAAGGGTCACAGAGCCATTCCTGGAGCTAACTATCTCCCAAGATAATAGGTTTTTGTTTAACTGTTGTTAGTGTTGTTTGGAAGGGGTATTCTGGTGTTTCTAGAGTTATTTTTTGGTAATCAAGTGCCTGGCTTCAGAGGAAACCGATGTGTGCCTCATTCTGTATCTGAGCATTACACAGTTAAATGTTTCAGTACTTGAGTCAATCTATTTACTGGTTTAATAGCTGACTGGAGAACATGGAATTAACATGACCTCTGGCATTTGTCTTTGCCTGCCATTCTAGAAGCAGTCAGATTTTACCAAACACAAGCTAGGGAGCCCAAGTAAAAAAGTTTGCTGCCTATGTAAACATCTTGTTACAGCCTCTATACAACAGTCAGTGGTAAACGTTAAATAGCATGTCATAAAACCCACCGGCATCTGAGTAATACTGGTGGCCGCCACTGCCCTACTCTCTGGCACGCCCTCTCATTTATATGACTCAAACTCAGTCTTTTTTTTTTTCATCCTGAAATAAATACATACTCTTCCAAGTCCTCTCTGGAGGAAAAGCACCAAATGATTTAAAATGATAGCTCCCATTCAATCCCCAAACTCTAATTAGATAATTCTAAAAACACTCAAATATGTTTTTAGAGACGACTGCAGAAAGTCGACAGCTAATCTAAGTTGAGTCACTAAAAACAAAGGTACTGGGATGGCAATGGGGTGACCTTGACAGAGATGGAAATAGTTGGCTGAAACTCACTGTCAGGGTTGGATGGCTTTTTTTGAAAGTTGGGACAATCTGAGAGGTGTGTGTGTGTATGTGTTCCGTTTTCACAAGTTGGGTATGATGTTAAAAAAAAAAAAAACATTCTAAATCACTGCCCGCAGGGTTTCCTTAGTGGAAACCCTAAAATAGGTATTTAAGGCAAGAATTCTCTCTACTCCTCTGTCACCAATGTTCCCACCGAGCTGACTGAATTAAACAACCAAAAATGGCTGAGTCCCATGAATATTAATGGATCCCAACCCACTAATGGGTGAAATAATGTAAAAGTCACTTTCTCAGAATTGAATGATCACATAATTTTGGGCAAATTTTCTCACTACCACAGTTCGGTTCTTGGAAGTTGTTATTTGCTATGATGAGAAGAAAAATGACAATATTTGACTTTGAAATAATTGTATTACTGTTTGATCATCTACATAACGATGATTTATTTATACACTATAAGGTGCCAGAGGGTCCCGAGTATTTCCCTCCCCATCACTATTGCTGTGAACTGAAAATAAATTCCTCAGCAGATCAAGTTCTCTGAAATATGTCGTTTATTCCAAATAACCAAAATCAAACCCACTGTCGTTGAGTTGACAGGGAGTACTTAATTAAATTCATGGGACTGGGCTTAAAAATAATTTTACAACTGTGAAACATCTGACAACATGGATGAAACTGGAGGGCATTATGCTGAGTGAAATAAGTCAATCACAAAAGAACAAATGCTGTATAAGCCCACTATTATAAAAACTCATGAAAAAACTTACACACAGAAAGAAACATCTTTGATGGTTACCAGGGAGGGGAGGGATGGGGAAGGAAAAACACTAACTAGACAACAGATAAGTGGTAACTTTGATGAAGGGTAAGACAGAACACAGTACTGGGGAAGTGAGCACAACTTGACCAAGGTAAGGGTCATGGAAGCTTCATACATACATCCAAACTCCCTGAGGGACCAAATTACTGGGCTGAGGGCTGGGGACCATGGTCTCAGGGGACATCTAGCTCAATTGGCATGGCACAGTTCATAAAGAAAATGTTCTACATCCTACTTTGGTAAGTAGCATCTGTGGTCTTAAAAGCTTGTGAGCAGCCATCTAAGATACTCCACTGGCCCCACCCTCTCTGGAGCAAGGGACAATAAAGAAAACCAAGGACAGAAGAGAAAGATTAGGCCAAAGAACTAATGAACCACAACTACCACAGCCTCTACCAGACTGAGTCCAGCACAATAGGTGGTGCCCACCTACCACCACCAACTGCTCTGAGAGAATCACAACAGAGGGTCCCGGTTGGAGCTGGAGAAAAATTTAGAACAAAAAGCTAACTCACACACACACACAAAAAAAGACCAGACTTACTGGTCTGACAGAGACTGGAGAAATCCAGAAGTATGGCCCCCGGACATCCTTTCAACTCTATACTGAAGCCACTCCTAATGTTCACCCTTCAGCCAAAGATTAAAGGGGCCCATGAAACAAAACAAGACTAAATGGGCACACCAGCCCAGGGGCAAGGACAAAAAGGCAGGAGGGGACAGGAAAGCTGGTAACAGGGAAGCCAAGGTCGAGGAGAGAGTGTTAACGTGTCACGGGGTTGGCAACCAATTTCACAAAACAATATGTGTATTATTTAATGAGAAACTAATTTGCTCTGTAAACCTGTATCTAAAGTACAATAAAAAAATAATTTTACAAAATCTCATGAATATTTAAAAATGTTTGGTAGACATATAGCACAGTATAGATACTATATGTGTGTATTTATTTTGGAAAAGACAATTAAGGAGTGGTGGAAGACTGCAAGCCAATGGAAAATTTAACATTTAGACTCTAAGAGGAGCATTAAAATTCACTTATTCATTCTACAATCCTTCCACCATGAATAATCTGAAAGTGTATGTGTGTATTCTGGTAACTGAATTAACCCAACATCATTTATTAAGCAATCAATTGCACATTTTACCTTACAAAAAAAATGCATCCCATAAAATCAACAAACAGTACTGGGATACCTACAAATTACGTTCAACGAACCATGTGAGACACTGTACTGTGTCCATAGTCTTGGATATCGTAAGGCACTTAGAACCTTGCTGATGGAACAAATTAGCACACAAATAGTTAAACAACAGTTCAGGGCAACAATGAAGAGATGCAAGTCCCCGTGAGCTAACAAATGAACCCAAGAGATAATAAGCTAAAGAGATAACAGCTCCTCTAGTTGCAGAGAGGACAAGAGATTTAGAAGAGGGCTAAATTAAAAAAACTAATCTCCAAAATTGGGGTTAAGATTATTTTAGGCACATAGCCAAGGTTTCTCCCAGCTCAACCAATGTAGGATTGGTAGAAAAAGGAGGGAAAGTGCCAGTGTTAAATGGCAGTTATTTTAATGGCCTTGTATCCAGGTTTATTTTTGTCTCTAAGATTCAGCTCTTGGGAAGCAAAGAGTATGTCATTTCATCTCTTTATCCCAGGACCTAATCTAGTACCTGAAACATAATAGGAGGGAGAGGAAGCGGGGAAGCAGGACAGAATTCCAGCTTAGTAAAGCTATAAGGAGGGAGAAAGCGCATGGTGTATTTGAAGAACATTATATAAGGCAGTTGGGTAAAAGTTGAAGAACAAGAGCATAAGAATAAAACTGAAAATGTTGATGGAGCTAAACCGTGACACACTTTGACTACCATGTTAAGTACGGGAGTTGGACCTCATTCTCTCTGGGCTACAGGAGAAACCAGTCAAAATGGCGCCCCCTTCCCTCTTCAGGGAGCTCACAAGGAGTCTGCCTACCAGCCAATAAGAATCCACAATATGGTTTTTCAGCATATGCAGGAATAATGGGAAAGAAGCAGAGGTAGCTGACAGCTACACTGGGTGATGTTCCAAGGTATGGTACCAGTACCAGTTGCTGTCCAGTTGATTCAGACTCATGGCAACACTCTGTATTTCAGAGTAGAACTATGCTCCATAGGGTTTCCCATGGCTAAGCTCTTTCTGAAGTAGATCACCAGGCCTTTCTTCCAAGGCACCTCTGGGTGGTATTGAAGAGAAAAATTAATAACAGACATCCTACTTTGATTTTAAAGTTTTTCTTATCCATGAAACCAAATATTAACAATAAAAAGCCTGACTCAAACTGAGGCAGACAGCCTCAGAGCCCAGCCCTTCTAAGAGACGCCTGCTCTGGCTTATCCTCCTACACTGAGCAGAACAGGCTGCACATTCTTCAGCAATTGTCCTTGACAAGATAACCACAGAGTGGGCCATAGATGGCCTCAACCCACCTTTAGTACAGACTTAACATGCTGATGAAGGAAAATAGACCTCTTTCTCCATCTGGAGAATTGAACTCTTGTCTAAACGCATATTCATCCCCCAAGCCCTGAGCTCCTGTGTGAAGGACAATTCTAAATATTCATGATGAATTTGCATTTCCTCGTCTGCTCTCTGTAAAAACCCACCTCCCCAAGCTGCCTATGAGCAGCCTTGGAGGCAGCAGCTCCAATTGCTCCTTTCCTTGCACAACAAAATAAAGGCCTCTTTCTTCTCCCATCTCAGCCTCTTGTTTATTGGCTGTAACAAGTCACACCGAGCAGAATCTGGGGTTTCCATCCAGCAACAAAACTGTAAATGCTTGCCAGAAACTGCTCTATAGCAATATAAATTTGTCTTATCCTGCTAGAAAAGAATAATCACCAAAACCATTATCTCCTAATTTAAATCTCAAAAAGTCTCATGGCTGCAGGTGGAAGGGGGGAAGCAGGGTAGCAGGGTTCATTCAATCACATTAAGATTAGCCAATAGTTGATCTTCTGTATTTCTGCCTCCTTTGCTAACCAAGGAAACCCTAAAAAACTTTTTTTTAGTTTTTTTTTGCTAACCAAGGAAACCCTAGTGGCGTAGCGGTTAAGTGCTACGACTGCTAACCAAAAGGTCAGCAGCTTGAATCCACCGGCGCTCCTTGGAAACTCTATGGGGCAGTTCTACTCTGTCCTATAGGGTCACTATGAGTCAGAATCAACTTGACGGCAATGGGTTTGGCTTTTTTGGTTTTGCTAACCAAAAGGTTGGCAGTTCGAATCCACCAGCTGCTCCCTGGAAACCCTATGGGGCGGTTCTACTCTATCCTATAAGGTCACTATGAGTCAGAATCAACTCGATGGCAGTGGGTTTGGGATTTTTTTTTTTTTTTCTGCTCTTTATAAGCACCATTGTACTTACCTTCTTAGAGCCATTTGCTTTTTCTGGAATCAAAATGGTCTCCCTATATCACTACTGCTCAGAATAAACTTTCAAATTTCAGTGGGTTTTGATTATTTTTAACAGTGGGTTCAAACCACCAACCTTTCAATTAGCAGCCAAGTGCTTGACCATTTGTACCACCCAGGGTCTCCATAGTCCTGTACTTGTTAAAGATGTCTGGACCCCCAGCCTTGACCTACTGAATCAGAATTTCTAGCTAGACCTGAGGCAGAAATCTTAGAATTGTTGCTTTAGAAAACAAACATACCCTAGGGGAAAAAAATGACACAGCTTTACTGTCTAAAAAATAAAGCACTGAATAACTAAGAACCTTCAATTGCACACTTTAAATGGGTAAATTTTATGGTATGTGAATTATATCTTCATTTTTTTAATGAAGCAAAACAGTACATACCCTGCTTAATTTTTTTTTTTTTAAGGTGCACAGAATCAACTAGTCATGGGTCCAAAGATACATGGTCAAACTATAAACCTAAGCAACTAAAAAATCATATTTCAGATAGTCTTTTCAAACAGGACCCCTATCAGTCTGTATTAATCTAGTCTATCACTAGACTCAAAATTCCACGGGAACAGGGACTGTGTCTTAATTATCTTTCTAACTCTGGCACATGTTTTGAACTGCTGACTCTAGGAAAATCAAGTTCTTCTCTTTGCGCTCCTATGCCCCATTCTATAGGATATACTTTTCTACTCATTTTCCATAAATAAAAGTTATAACTTTTTTAAATTCTAAATTAGGGGTATCTGGAAGCTAAACAGAAACCCTAGTGCCATAGTGGTTAAGTGCTACAGCTGCTAACCAAAAGGGTGGCAGTTGGAATCCACCGGGCGCTCCTTGGAAACTCTATGGGGCAGTTCTACTCTGCCCTATAGGGTTGCTACAAATCGGAATTAACTTGACAGCAATGGGTTTGGTTTTGTTGGTTGGAATCTAAATTAGGTGTGTCCAAAGAGTAAGTTAAAATTGAATATAAATTAGCCAGGTAATAAAATATTAACATTTTACCAGGCTGTACAAAATGACAAATTTATCAAGAAGGCTTCACCTTGGAAATAAATGAAATGAGCCATTTTATTCAACTGCAATGTATGATCACTATCCTCAGTCAAGTTGTCAAGGAGGCTAATAGGAGGTAAGTTTTTGAAGGCAGACATTTAAAGAAGTCTATTACCTGGTCACATTTGCTCCTTGGAATCAAAAGTGCTTCCCAGCATTTGCTGTCCATCCGTGTGTACTTCACAACACTTATTTCCTCTCCACAGTTAATTGTTCACATGGACTCTACCACAAATCACCTATTTTCCTGAGATGGTGTATTCAAACTAATCACCTGGGAATCTATAGTCTAACAATTTGTGCTCAGTTCCAGTTTAAAACCATCTCATGCTTCCCAATGCTCTAAGGATAAAGTTCAAAATCCTTAACACGGCCTAGCAAGGCTTTAAGAGTTAGCAAAACTCTCCCACCACATCTGGTCCATTTTACCTCTACTACCTCTTACCCCTAAACTCCCTCTCATCGGCCAATATGACCCATTTTAAAGAACTCCCATTCCCCCCACCCCTTTTTTTTTCCTTAGGTCTCTGCCTAAATGTCACCTGCTTCCAGGTTAATTAGGTTGGGACACTCACATTTGCCTTTTCTGGCACTTGTTATAATCGTAACTGGTTAATTTGGAGTAAATATTTAATGTCTTTCTTCCCTTCTGGACTTTGAGCATCATGAAGTTGGAACTATCCCCAGAGCTTAGCACAGGACCTGGCACATACTGGGAAGTAATAGAAGTTTCTTTAACTGAATGCATGCATGAATAAATGAGTGTCCTCTTTCCTCCTAGCATGACTGTTTCCTTTTGACAGCCCTGAGTTATGAGCTGGTAGATTTGGGGACAAGCAGCCAGTCTAGGAGAGTCCAATGCCTGCCAAGCGCTGGTGACAGATATACAAACAGCCAGTAAGTCAAGGGCTATTGGTAACAAAAGTCAGATTTCGGTCACAGTCAGAAAAAAAAAAAAACAGCAGCAAGACACACATGAACTCTGGAGTCTTCCATCGATGAGATGGGCAGGCAGCTGGGTGTCAAAATGGGAACAGAGCAGGCAAAGGGGCTACAGGACAGGCTAGAAGCCAGGAAGCCCAGGAGAGCTAACGGAAAGGCAAAAAGCAGGGACATTATTCCATTCCTGCCTGTTGTGAGCCAATCCTGGAGTTGCTGTCCAGGTCTACAGGTGGGGACAGGTACTGTCACACCTGACTGAGGTATAGCCTACTGAAGCAGCAACAGTGACTTCTGTTGAACAAATCCAGAAATCTTTTACCACAGGCAACAGAAAAGCGAATATTTTATAGGGTATTTGACTGGGTTAAAAAATTTCAACATTCTGGATTCAGGTTTGCTCAAGGTCAAATGCCTCTCCTTGTGAAGGCTCTTTGATAGAGAGCAACTAAAATCAGCATAAGCTGGTTTAAGTTAAAGGACTGGAATAAAACAGCTAGCAGCTGTCTCACAGGTGTGCCAAGACAGGAAACACAGAAACCAGAGGTGAGAAGTCAGGAGTTTCTCTCTCTCCACCTCTTCTGTACCCTCACGGGCCTTCACCCCTGCTTATCTCTGAGCCCCAATCCCTTCTGCAGACTACCTAGCCCAGTTATTCAGCTTGCACAGTAACTTATCTGCAATGACAGCCCTATAAGCTTTGAGTCTATATGACCTTCTGGTTCAAGCATACACCACACCCAGCTCATCTCCCAAATTCAGGTTCCCAGGAAAGAACATGTGAGGGGCCCAACTAGGTCAGCTTTTCGTCCCACTAGCTTTGACAGTAACAGAGAAGGAACACACAGACTCAGGCCATACAGATGCCCCTTCCATCAGTCAGGAGCAGAGCAACTCCCCAGGATGAGACACGCTTTGTATTTTGTTTGATGGATTATGGGTGTGTGTGTTTCAGGGTTGGGCACACTCCAAATTTGAGGCTAACTTAAACTATTTACCATACTGTACTTGTATTCATTCTCCCTAGTTAATACCTCTCGCAATGATTTTTAGTGACCTTCAAACATTTTGACCACGGCCCATGATAAAAGCACAGACTACAGATGTATATACAGGTGGGTATATGAAACAAAGATTCCACAAAACAACACATGGGACATATTCTGATTTTTTTATTCTATTATAGTCCATTTTTTAATGCCCTTTTAACCTACTAAGTTGATTTACTAAGTTGATTTACCACCTACTAATTGCTGATGACCTACAATTTGAAAAACTATTACCTCTATCATCCTCTAATTTTCTCACTTAATAATAATTTCATACTTTTTCACATTATACTTAAAATAGAAAACCCCCAATCTTTTCCAATAATACCACAAAAAATGAATAAATAACATTTTAACTGTATTTAAAGGGTGAATCCAGTTGACCTGAGTCAGTCTTGTTTTTAAGAATATCATCCTAAGACAGTAGTTGGTGTAGCCAGTATAAGCGCTTCTGATCTCTTTTGTTAGCCAGCCTATGTCTGTCGCATTAAAAAAGCATATTTGAAATGAAAAATACCCATGCTATATGTATAAATCTGAACTGGTGTCATTAATTTTCTTGAACCAGCCACATGACGGCCTGTCCCCATTCTGTTTAGGGACCAGCAGGGACATGCTTGCTGGTGTCTGCCAACGCAGCTTAGACAAATCCAGAACAGTCACTGTGTAAAGCTGACCTTCACATACTGAGATGGAACCAGCTCCCTTGGGCCTACCTGCCTTGTTCCAAAGGGAAAAACAGCTTTACTGGTCAATGTCAAAGACTGATTACTTGGTTCAGCAATGCTGATCAAGCTGGGGTATTGGGTTGAGGGTGTAGATGAAGTGGATGCTTTTCTGAGGATGGACATGTAGTAGAATGGTGACTGTCAGCAGAGGAAACTAGGGAGCTAAAAGGATAGGATGGAAATCTCACTTTCCCTCCCCAGTATCAAGAACTCGTATACCTCCTCATTTGTGCGATGGTGGGATAAGAATTGCTGAAATTCCCACCTGTGGCACAGCACAGCCCCAGGGCACAGGGCAAAGGCTCTAGAGTCAGAGTTCCGGGGTCCAATCCCAGTTCTGTTTCTTACATCCGCAAGCCTCAGTTGTGCCCTCTGTAAAACAGGATCTATCTTCATAAGACCTGGTTCATGAGGTTACTGTGAAGAATAAAATAACTCATATGAAGTGCTTTGCAGCAAGCACCGAACTCATGTTCGGAACAAGTGTTACCACCCTCCAATAACTTGTCAACTGGCTGTCCAGTGTGCCTAAAACTCCCAAGAAGAGCTCCATCTTTGGAAGAATCCATTTCCCATTGCGGGGGGGGGGGGGGAACAGTTGCTGTCAAGGGGATTCTGACTCACCGCAACCTCATATGTACTAAAGTAGAACTGTGGGCCACAGGTTTTCAACGGATGACTTTTTCAATGGACTGCCAGGCCTTTTTACTGTGGTGCCTCTGGGTAGACTAAAACCTCCAATGTTTTAGTTAACCTGTGTTAGTGGTTTGCATCACCCAGGCACTCCACATTTCCAAGGAGCAGCCGGTGGATTCAAACTGCCGACCTTTTGGCTAGCAGCCAAACTCTTAACCACTGTGCCACCAGGGCTCCCATTTCCCATCATTCTCCCAAAATTCAATTCAGGCACACCTTGCTCCAGAACGCTTTTGATCCCTTTCTTCTAGAATTTCTTGGTTCCTTCTTCTGCTTTCTCAGAACCAATGACCTCTTCAAGGCTTTCTCCCCCCACTAGATCTAGCTTCCACGAATGTAGAGAATGGAAGGCAGTCATTTCATTAAACTCTTGGCGGAGCTCAGTGCTCAAAGTATGACAGCTTAACTGAACTCTGTACAACAATTAAGCAACCCCCTGACATAGGTGTCAACACATAAGCCTAAGAAAGGTGCTGTCTGCTCTGGGGTTCTGGTAAGTTCAGGGGCTTTCTGAGAGCCCAGGGCACCTAGGAAGTAGGGGTGGCATGAAAAGGGATACCCCTCTGAGTTTCTGTTAATGGTGGAGGAATAATTTGGAAAAGAATAGTGGTGATGGCTACGCAACATGATGGATGTAATCAATGTCACTGGATTGTACATGTAAAAATTTTTGAATTGGAAAATGTTTTGTTATATATATTTTACCATGCTAACAAGAAAGAACGATGGCCGAAGAGGTTGCCACCTAAGCCAGAATGCCTTGGCCCACGTAAGGCATGCAAATTATTTTAATTGACAAAAAAAAAAAGTGCCTCTCAAACAACCCCACCTCTTTCCCAAATGTCCCTGGGGGCAACTCTGTAGAAAGGGCCTGGATGAAGCATAACTCAACTCTTCTATGACAAAATAAATATGTATCAAAATTAGATACTGTCGATATGTCCTCTACTTCACACACTCTGGAGTAGGCCTTAGCGGAGAGGAACTAAGTGACATCTGCAGCCACGATAAACCAAAAACACACTGCAGTCAAGTCGATTCGGACTCATAGCAACACTACAGGACACAGTAGAACTGCCCCATAGGATTACCAAAGAACGGATGGTGGATTCAAGCCGCCGGGCTTTTGGTTAGCAGCCATAGCTCTTAACTACTGTGCCACCAGGGCTATGCAATCAAGATAAAACCTGGATTATTCCAAACTACACAGCCTCAAAATGGCTTCCTCTGCCATGCCCCATGCTTTCAAGTCTCCTACTTTTCTGCATGTTTTTTTTTTAGAGTTAAGGGTGACAAGGCACTTCCCCCGTTTGCCTAAAAAGATTGGTATGAACAATTGTTAGAGCAAAAACACGAAAAACAATCGTACAGTCCACACCAGAAGCAAATAAAAATGTCTTTTGTTAATCTCTAGTAAGTGGAAGATTATCTACAGCTTTCCCCACATTACCCTCTTAAGGAATAGGGAAGCCACAGACTGAAACTGTTAACCAACGCTCACATGCTGTAACTTCCTGTATTTTTTTCTTGAAGCAATTAACATCAAGATCACTGACCTGATGTCAGTAAAGAAAGGGCAGCATAAACTAATTGGGGCCAAGACAATAGGAAGAGAAGATTTCTCCAAGGTGGTAGAGCAAAGCTTTGGAATCAGACCCACCTGGGTCCATGCTTGGCTTGGCCACTTGCCATCTGCATAACCCAAAGGAGTTGTTTAACCTCTCTCAGTCTTTACTCATCTGTAAAATGGAGATAATAATAATACCTGCATCATTAGGCTGTGATGAGGGTCATGAGCTAAAATGCTTAGCACTCAAAATATACATAATTCTTTTTCAAACGACAAATTCCACTGGAATATTTAAAAACACAATTTACTTCTCTCTCTCTCCATCACCCTGAAACATAAAAGTTTCTGGGGCAGACTTTGAACTTAAGAAGAAGCTGAATCTAAACCTTCTGTAAAGCATTTGTAAGCTATACTGCTGAACTCCGCTTAACAGAGTTTTTTTGTTGTTTTTCTTTTTTTCCATTGCACTGAAAACTTACATTTTAAGCGTCCACAAACACATGAAGACAATTTCGGTCATGGGCGTGAATAATACTAGAAAGTAAGGGAGGTGCCTTCCTGTGGATCTTAGAAGAGAATCACAAACATCCACCGTTGTGGGATCAGTTAGCTTGTTAGGCCCGTGACAGGTCTTTCTTCTTTGAAATAACAGGTGATTTTGATCTAGGGCAGAGGAAGGGATCCCACCTCACATACAACTGAACACAAGTAACTAAGACCATGCACAGGTTTCAGAAATTAGTCACTGGTTACCATGGTAATGCAAATATTACCAAACAACTTACTGGGTTCTAAGTAACCAAGATGAGAGCAAAGAAGTTATTTTAAAACCAGAAAAGTATTGGAGACGTGGGTCTCTATTTTTAGGAATATCTGCAAGGAACTAGATGGGCATAAGCAGCAGACTGAAGCAGCCCTGGGTTTGAATCCTGCAGAGCTAGGCTCCAAGCCCAGCTTCAAGATCTTTATCCTGCTCCGTGAGTACCACATGCAGCTGCGCCCAGCAACAGCTGCTGGAAAAACAGCAGCACATTTTCTTTACAAACAAAGGGCTATGGCTGGGAAGCTTAGTCTTCTCATTCCCTAAACTCTTAATGAAAGCATCAGCCAGGCTACTACTACCCACTGAGGATGGAGAAACCCAACTGCAGACTTCTACGGCCAGTCCCTTTTAAACTCGACATTAAAAATTTCCCATAAAATGACTCCTAAAATGCCCAATACTTATCCCATTGTTTTGAGTAGTTTGAGTTTTCTGAGTATATATTAATTTTAACAATAAAAAGCATAAACATAAACATTTAAAAATATTTAAATTACCCACTCTCCACACACACAAAACAACTATGCACTCACTCCTGGGTTAGGCTCAGTATACAGCTGCTTATGGTGCAGTATGCCCTGTACACACTGGTCCCACCTCATTAGAAAGGAGGCCCAAGGCAGGGTTTCTCCAGGTGGTCTCTGGGTGTGCCATATCAGAATTCCCTGGAAGGTTCTTTCTTTTTTTTTTTTATTGTGTTTTAGGTGAAAGTTTACAGCTCAAGGTAATTTCTCATACAAAAATTTATACACATATTGTTAAGTGACCCTAGTTGCAATCCCTGTAATGTGACAGAGAAGAGAGGGGCCCCCAAATCTGCAAACAAAGTAACAGAAATAGGCCAGGGCACACAAACAAAGCCATTCCCCAGAACAATGGGACAAGGTATCTAAAAATAGCCCGCAAACTTCTTTAAAGTTGCCTTTCAGAAGCAGCTAGAGAAAACCAGGCCCAGGGACACGTGCAGAACATCCACTTGTGTCCGCTGTGTGACCTTCCACCAGGGGCAGTGAGGGACTACAGCCCCAGACGGGGAATGGAACCTGGGAAGGGAGAGACTGGGCAGGCGTGACATCCCATAATAAGTCCTGCTACGAATCCCAGAGGCCTCCAGGACAGGAGCCATCTTGGAAAGCTGCTGTGCATGCGCTTTAGTTAACATATCCCCGCCTGTGTCTATTAATAAACATGAATCTTTTCCCACCCAAGAACTTTTAAAAACTCAGGCCTGTCTTTTGTTCTGTGAGATGAGGGTAAGTGTTGATCTAGGCCCTCCTCGTCTCTGCTTGCAAGCCTCTGCAATAAAGCTTTGTTCCTGTGGAAAACTACGTGCCTTACCTGCTCATTCTTGACCAGTGAGAGGCAAGACCCTTATTCCAATAACACCACCAGGGCCCCATTTATAACACGGTGGCTTTCAATCCAGGATAAAAACCCAGTATAATATACATATATTATATATTTGTGTATGTGAAACAAATATTTCATGAACACAGCTGATACACTGACATATTCTCTATAACAGTCCATGTTTTAATACTCTTGCAAGCAACTCAATTGATTTCACTACCCACTAACTGGTGATAACCTACAGTTTGAGAAGCCCTGCTATAACATCTATTGCCCTATAATTTTATCATTTAAAAATAAAATATTTACACTTCTCATACTGCTTGCCATTGAGCTGATTATAACTCATGGTGACCTCATGTGTGTCAGAGTAGAACCATACTCCATAGGGTTTTAAATGGCTGATTTTTCAGAAGTAAATCACCAGGATTTTCTTTCAAGGCACCTCTGGTGGACTCAAACCACCAACTAAGCACATTAATCATTTGAACTCCAAATAGTAAAAGACTGTCCAATCATTTCCAATAATACTCCAAAAGTCACAATGTTTAGTTACCTTTAAAAGGTGAACCAGGTTGAAATGAGACAGTCTCGTGCTTAAGGATATCAACAGTGATACATTTTACCTGCTAACCTTTTGTTTGTATTTACTTCTATCTTCTTTATCTCACAAAGAATAAAATGCAAATTACATAAATGCAATATAAAGTAAGTGAGAACTATTACGAAAACGGAGCCCTGGTGGCACAGTGGTTAAGAGCTCGGGTGCTAACCAAAAGGTCGGCAGTTTGAATCTACCAGCTGCTTCCTGGAAACCCTATGGGGCAGCTCTACTCTGTCCTATAGGGTCGCTATGAGTCAGAATTGACTCAGTAGCAATGGGTAGGTTTTTTGTTTGTTTGTTTTATTAAGAAAATGAAGCAAAGGGAAAATAAAGTTAGGTAACTGTGGAATGACTCAGTGGAGCACGTGAAATTAATAAACCCAATGCAGGCCAGAAAATCTAGTCCACTGTTTAACTCTAAACTTTCTGGCAATCAATGTGAAGAGGGAAACATGACCAGGTAGAAAATTCCCAGTGTCTACCTGGGAAAGAACAAAACAATTTCTAAGAACCATTTCCAGGCCTCTGGATAGCTTCGCTCCAGGGTGGACTAAACATGCTCACATACTTCTCAGAGTAGAGCAAATGAGTCACAGATAGGGATAAACCAAATGTAAACCAGTTGCCATACAGTCGGTTCCTACTCCTGGTGTAGAACTGTGCTCCACAGGGTTTTCATGGCTGATTTCTTGGAAGTAGATCACCAGGCCTTTCCTCCAAGGCACCTCTGGGTGGATTCAAACCTTCAACTTTTGGGTTAGCAGCTCAATGCTTAATCATTTACACCACCCAGGGACTTCCCAAGTAGAAATAGGGCCCCTGTTTCTGCCTCCATGCTCCACCACCATCACTTGATTTATGGATAAACTTATGGTCACTCTATGGGCTATTGACTGGGACAAACAAGATCTGCTAGACACTGAAGCCCCAGGTCACCTGCTTCTCCTTCCTCCCCGAGCACTTTTTGCTCACTTCTGTGATGGCAGGGAACACCCTCTCATGATGACGACTGTTCACAAGGCTGTTCCTTCCCTTCCCCCAGCCCCAGAGGTTATGAGTCCCCTAAGGACAATTCTGACTCCTATGCGTTTCAGTAAGTGCTCCATAAAATTGAGCTGAATGCTAAACTATTCTAGATATTTCCAAAAGGCTAAGTGATAAGAGTACAAAGATCTGGACTTGCTTCTTGATTCCATCATTTACCAGCCATGAGATACTGGTCAGGCCATTCGATCTCCATGGGTTCAGCTTCTTATCTGTTAACCAAAGCTGATACTGTTTATGTCACAGGTTTGTCATGAAGAAGAAATCAACAAACAGATGTAATGTACTTGGCCCAGTCCTAGGCACACAGTAAGTATTGAATAAATGGTAGCCATCTATGGATCGAGGGCAGTGGTGGTTCGGTGGTAGAACTCTCTCCTTCCATGTGGGAGACACGGGTTAGGTTTCTGCCCAATGCATCCCCTTTGTAGTCACCACCCGTCATCAGTGGGGGCTTGTGTGTTGCTATGATGCTGAACAGGTTTCGGTGAAGCTTCCATACTAAGATGGACTAGCAAGAAAGGCCTGGTAATCTACTTTTGAAATCAGCCAAGGAAAACCCTATGGATCACAGTGCTCCAATTCCCAAACGATCATGGGGACGGAACAGGATGGGGCAGCATTTCATTTGGTTGTGCACCGGGTTGCCAGGAGACACCTTGACAGCACAGGGCCAACTTGACAGTAGCCAATAATAACAACAATAATCCGGGATCACTTAAGACTACTTTTACTTGTTGCCAGGGCCACCGTAGTCTTCACAGCTCCCTCCTTCTCCTCCAAGGCTACTAAAGAGAATAAAAATCATCCAAGAAGAAAGCAGTGTCTCGAGGACCAGAGAACCTTTTCAGCGCCTACAATGCCACCTTTGAAAAGTTTTCTTATTATCATTTCAAGTACTTTAAGCAGGGGTTAGAGGTTACTCTGACAAAGAAAATCTGAGAAAGGAGAGCTGGAATAAGTCCTTAAGTATGAAATAAATGCCTTAACCAAGCAATAATGAAGAGAGGTAATTAGTATATTCCCTGCCAGAAGGCAAATACTGCTGCTAAAACAGGACTTGAAAACATATTTGGTCTTCACTCTTGAATGGGCTAAATGTTGCCTTGTTAATACTAAAACAGCACTTTTTTGCTTTGTAGACCCTACTTGCATGGATGGTAAACAAACAAACAAAATCCTTAACTGTTGAGTTGATTCTGCTTATAGCGACCCTACACAACAGAGTAGAACTGCCCCGTAGGGTTTCCAAGGCTGCAATCTTTACAGAAGCAGACACATCTTTCTCCCATGGAGTAGCTAGTGGGCTCGAACCATCAACTTTTTGGTGAGCGGCCTAGTACTTAAGCACTGCACCTCCAGGGCTCCTGTGCATAGCTGTTAAGCTGTTAGAGATGTAAAATTTAGACCAGCATGTCTAGTCCTGAACAGAGTCCTGAACATCAGCCACATTCTACAGTCCTTACATACAAGTGTCCCAGGTTAAATAATGTTGACTTACCTTTTCCGTGATATAAAAGTTTGAACCTTCAGCATACTGCAGTGCAAAATATTCATGGTTCGCAAGAGACCACCTAAAAAATATACACATAACTCATCAGGGAAGCAATCGCTTGGTCATTTTCATTTTCATAACTTTATAGGGTTAGATGAACTGAACCCTCTGTGAATGGGATTGGGCCAGTTCCAATATATGGTGCAATGCCTTCCCTAAAACAAATTGACAATGCCCATCTTCGATTACCCTGGGACTCATCGTTTCACATATGGACTTACTAAAATTATTTCAAGCCTACTGCTCACCTTTAAGCATTGTCATCTTCAAGGCAAGGGGTAGGAGAAATCAAAATATAAATTGTTACATTCCTCCCTATTTTGAAGGAGTGGAGCAGAGGAGAAATCAGTAAAATTGAAATTTTTGATAATTGGTAAATTTCAATTGTCTCCATACTCTACAACCCCCAACCAGCATACTTGCCCCAAACTGGAACACTCCAATTAAGCATTCGAGGTGATACTCTTTTCACAGCTCTGCTTTAAAAGTCAAATAAGTTTACACAACTTGCATATGTGGGCCTCCTTTGGATGTTAAAGCAACCAAGAGAAGCAGGGAAGTCACATCAGCGTGACGGTCCATATGGCACCATGTGTACTCACTGCCTTGTCTTTAACTCCTCCATCTTCTGTTAGGACCTGCGAGGTCCTCCGGTTTATAGGAGACGAAATGTGGATTTAACCTCAGGAAGCTTTAGGCTACTCCCTGCTGGGCAGGATGAATGGACCACAATTTTTCAAAATAAATAGAACCAAGCCCCAATATGCACACACAGGCCATATCACACTTTCTGCTCTTTGAGGCACAGCTGCACTTTTTTTGGTGGAAAGCGATGTGTCAGTCTTACGAAGTAGTTCTTGGTAACCTTGGGCAGGTCAAGCAGTGACTTACTAATAATATTTACTATTATTTTATTTGTCTGTCTATTTGTGGACAAAAGTGTCTTAGACGAATCCTGAGCAACACTTACCCGTCACAGACTTCCTTTATTATTGCAGACAGTGGTTTTTTCTGTAAAAATAACAAAAAAGGAAATACTTTCTGTTAGTTTCATTTCATCATTTTAAATTAAAAAAAAAAAAGGGAAGAAAGAGGAGCCTAATAAAAAGACATCTACACAAGAAGAATTTACATTTGCTATTATTATTTGCTGTCAATGTGTCTTTTTTTTTCCACAAGATAATAATCTACCAACCATCACCACCAAATTTATTAATGATTTATTACCCTTGTGGTCTCATTCTCTATGGTTAGCATCATTAGCTGAGCAAAATGTGCATCATATTTAACTTAGCTCCATTAAAATCAGGATGAAAATATAACTTTGGACAAAGATCTCAAGGGTGACGAAAGCCAGAAAGGTTAGATCATAACCAGAATTCTTTAGCAGTAGCCCTTGAATCACGTAAACAGCAGTTTAGTTTCATACAAACAAATGTGGATGCGTGATGTTTTTAAGAGAATGTGTGGCAAATGTACTAGAAGCCATTGTGAAATTGTTCCTACAAAGTGCATAGAATTCTTCACCCCAGCATGGCCCTGATAAATGCTAATCACAAAGCAGCTTGAGCTGGACACCCTTGACTAATGCGACCATAACACCATGTGCCGTGGTGTCAACTGGTGAGCTGACTACAGCTGTGCCCTCGCGCCTAACTGCCACAGTTGGAAGGAATGCAGCTGAGAGGCAAACAAGCTTGCCCAGAGATGTCAAAACTCTTGTTGCTGTAGAGGCAAACAGATCCTGTCTGTTTCCCGGGATGGGGGGTAATGTACCCACAAAAGAACAAGTCACAGATAAAAAATAAAGGAGGGAGAGAGGAAGAAAAATCAAAGAAGTATAATACATGGGCCTGGATTTTCAGATACAACCATAAAAAAAGAAGCTATTTCCATATAAATGCACTATTCCTGTTGTTCTGAAGGGCAGTGTGGTGGGGGAGAGAGATTCTGAATCAGGCTGGCCCGGTTCAAATCCTAGCTCTGTCAACGTCTCTAAAATGTGACCTGCGATTTCCTTAATTGGAGCCCCAACTATCTGTAAAATGGGAATATTACCTCCACAGGGCTGTTAGGAGGATAAAATAAAATGAGAACTAATACAACGGGAAAAACACTCTAACAGCATTAGGATGCTGCCCGCCTTGCCCTCTCGTGTCACTAAAAGAGCTCTATTTCCCTCTTGCATCCTTGCGAGTGTGTCCTGTTGGTGAATTTTAAACACTGTACAAGTCGCTCTCCCTACGTCCTTGCTAGAAGCTCCAACTCAGTCCACAGTGCTCCTCCGAAGGACTCCCTCCCATTGGAGCTCTAGCCCCTATGGCTAAGTCCATTGCCACGTGTTTAAAAGAACATCTGCCTACCACTGTCAATGCAGTCACAAGCAGGGGGGACAGGGAGCTAGAATCACCAAGAAGTGGAAATACACTGGTATTTTCTGACATCCTGAGTTGGTCTCTTTTCGAATATGATTAGAAATGGTGATTGGTTTATACAGCGCTGTTATACACCATACAGATTCTAGGCCTTTGGCAAGGACCTGTCCACTGTTGATGGCTCTAGCTGTGAGCTGAGATGCAAATGTCTTCTTATAACCAAATGACAAAGGAACTTTAGGAACGAAACTTTCCCATTAGGTGATGTTTTGCACTTCCAACTGCCAGAGACCCCCTTCAGACAATCAGCATATTATGAACACATACCAGGCAGTTCCCTAATTCTACTTATTGAACCCTCAAAACTGAAATATAAACAATAGGCCTTAAATTATTGATGAGAAATGATTAAGGAAGAGGGATGAATGAGAAACACTAGATCTTGAAACAAGAGACCAGGACAAGAAGGTACTGCCGTGGAGGTAGGAAAAGGCATTTAAAGGAATTGCTCCCAGCATTAGACTTCTTAACTGAGATCATTTAGAGCAATTATTTGGATTTTAATTCAGGTCTAATCCATAGATGTGGAATAAAGCCTAAAAGGACAGAGGTTTATGGGGTACTATTATATCTAGCACACTACAAAGTTGGAGGTAGAGACTTAATGGAGAAAGATAAAAGCCACAGAGGAAAAGGAATCACGGTTAACTGAACAGCCACAATGCAACCTGACCAATCAAAATGAATGTTAGGTAAGGATGTGGATGGCTCTTTGGCCTACTTCCTACACTTGTGTTCTCCATTCTTCTATCTGCTCCACAAACGTTAGCCTCCACCACCAAACCCTAATCCCATGGACCTTTTCACAGTTCTCATCCTGACATAACCTGTCCTGCCTTATTTGACACTGTTGACAACTCCCTTCTTTTTGAGATCCTTTCTTTCTTGAGCTTCCGTGATATACCACAGTATTTCCTTTCTTTTCCTACATTTATAACCAACTCTTAATACAAACCAAGAAATCCTTCATAGTTCCTCTTTTACTTCTATCTTCCTAGCTACAAGTTTCTGTTCTTGTCTCTTCTGCTTTTACTTAATTGGTCAATTCCCTGTGGATCTCGTTGGCTTCAGCTGTCATGAGTCTATAGTTCTGGTCCTAAATACTCTCTGACGGTTTATTAGCTACAGCATTCTAATTCTTGTTTTTCAAGTCCTTTGTTAAATGTGTCCAAACAAGAGTCATCACCCTCACCATCCCCTACCCCTCAATCTACCCCAACAGCTGCACGGCCTCCAATGCCCCCGTCCCCGACTTCTCTGCTTTCGTATGGCACCGCTATTGCCTAAGGGTCATCATTAAACTTTATTTCTTCACTCCCCAGATCCAATTTGTTACCAAGTGATGTAGACATTCTCCCTATGATGTCAACATCATTACTTGTCATCTCTTAACCACTTTTCTGAACTCACGACTCTCCTCATCCCAACTCCCACTGTCAGATTAATCTTCCAAATCACACCCACCCTCAAATTTGCTTCCCCAATCTCAGCCATTTCCAGAATGACAGTCCATCATTAGTAACTGCCTGATATAAATTTCCAATCAAATGCTCCACGGGCATATCAAACTCAACCTCTTATCTTTCATTAGTTCCTACACTCGCCTTGCCTACTTCTGGCAGTTTTTCCAGGCATGTCGTTAGAAAATTTGTCCTTGCCTTTTGCTTCTCCTTTACCCCGTTCGGTGAAACACACATTTACAGGATGCTAAGTGTTGTCACTGTTTGATCCGCAATCTCTCTCCCAGCTACGCTTTCCAGTTCCTTACCATCATCCTTGTTAGAGTTCTCAGGATCCTGTCTCCAAATCCCTGCAAATAAGTCTTTTTATCCCTAACCCACACGTTAACTAGAATTAGACAAAAACTTTCCACACTAATTTTGTCCAAACTTTCTACCAATTCTATACATGTTCCCCTATGCCTCTGCATTAGTTGGTGATTCACCAAAAAAAAAAAAAAAACAACTCATATCCATACCTTCACTTATGCCATTTGCCCTGTTGCAATGTTCCTCTCCAATCCTAACACTGAACTCTTACTTATGGTTTAATACACAGATCAAAGCCACCTCCTCCAAGCAGACATCCCTGATGTCCTCAACTAAGAATAATCATCCCCAATCTGTACTTAGCACATTAAATCAATCACTCTGAAGGCCTCCGTGTACCATCTTATCTTCTTGCCCCTTAAGAACAAGGACATCATAATTCATCTTTGTAACCTTCCCGACAGTATATAGATGCTATTAGGTTCTAGTGTTGTTGTTAACTGTCATAGGGTCAGCCCTCATTCATGGCAATATCATGTACAACAGGATCAGACCCTTGGGATCCACAGCACTTCACTGACTTATTGTTGTAAATAGATCACCAGGCTTTTCTTCCTAGCCTGTCTTAGTCTGGAAGTTCACTGACACCTGTTCGGCATCATAGCAACACACGAGCCTCCGGGCGGTGGCTGCACATGAGGTGCATCGGGCAGGAATCTAACCCGTGTCTCCTGCATGGAAGGTGGGAATTCTACCACAGAACCACCTCTGCTCCCACAGTCTAGTAGGGAACTCGGTACGTTTCTGTTGAATGGAAAATCCACATATCCACTAATTTTCCTTAAAAAAAAAAAAAAAAAAAAAACAGAAACAACAAAAAAGGCATAAATATAAAGCAAACTATTTTGAAGGATAGCCTGGCTTAATCAGCACATTTTCCACTTCCCACAATGTAAGCCACTGCTGGGTGGCTCCAAGCAGCTGCTGGCTCTAAGCTGTCAAGACAGGTGAAGGCTGTCGCCATCCCCTACACAGAATCATCCCCAAAGGAGTTAACACAATTCACAGCTTGGAAGAGCACGGAGCGAGCCAGCTGATGGAGAAAACGCTTCAACAGATGATACAACAGATATTAATCAAGGGACTGTCACCACCAGTATGCAGGACTGCACAGGTGAGGAGTCTACTTTCATAAACAGACCAGACTGACCAAGGGGCTCCAAAAGAAAACACTAGTCTGGTATCACTGCTTTTCTCACCTCCTGTATAAAGCCTTGTCAGTTTGACACGAACTCACTGCCTGCCCAGAAAATTCGAAGCCATATGCCAGCTCAGCCTATGGATCTTTTAGTTAATGTTTGCCCTGGGGGTTACAACGTGTGTTTCTATCTGTCCAGTTCTCCAAGGCCTCGGGGTTAGGGTGGACATGGGCAATAGCATCTACAGCTTTGTGTTGTTATTGCTGTTAGCTGCCATCCAAGTGGCCCCCAACTCATGGCGACCCCCTGCACAATGGAAGTGAACATTGTCTGGTCCTGCACCATCCCCGTGATCAGTTGTGGATTGGATCATTGTGATCCATACTGTTTTCCCTGGCTGATTTTCAGGAGCAGATCACCAGGCCTTTCTTCCTAGTCCATCTTAGTCTGGAAGCTCCAATGAAACCTGTTCAGCATCACAGGAACACATGAGTCTCCACGGGCAGATGGGTGGCGGCTGTGCATGAGCTGCACTGGCCAGGAATTGAACCCAGGTCTCCCGCATGGAAAGCAAGAGCACAACCACTGAAAAGCCACTGTCCTCTCCATAAACCTTAAAGGAACTAAAAGTCAACTTCTGTATTGAGTATGAATATACCTGGACTTGGAATATTGAGCCAAGGTTATTTTAACCACCTGGGTATATTTTCAAAACTTACCAAAATCATTAGTAAATTCCTTGAAGGTCAAAACTACCTTCTCAGACTTAGTGGTGGACTGAGAGCTGAAGAATGGGTTTTTGTTTTTTTTTTTTTTTTAACTGTGCTTTAAGTGAAAGTTTACAAATCAAGTCAGTCTCTCATACAAAAACTTATATACACCTTGCTATATACTCCTAACTGATCTCCCCCTAATGAGTCAGCCCGCTCCTTCCCTCCACTCTCTCTTTTTGTGTCCATTTTGCCAGCTTCTAACCCCCTCTACCCTCTCATCTCCCCTCCAGATAGGAGATGCCAACATAGTCTCAAGTGTCTACTTGATCGAGGAAGCTCATTCTTTCTTCACCAGCATCTTTTTCTATCCCATTGCCCAGTCCAAGCCCTCCCTGAAGGGTTGGCTTTGGGAATGGTTTCTGTTTTGGGCTAATAGAAGGTCTGGGGGCCATGACCACCAGGGTCCTTCTAGTCTCAGTCAGACCATCAAGTCTGGTCTTTTTAGGAGAATTTGAGGTCTGCATCCCACTGCTCTCCTGCTCCCTCAGGGGTTCTCTGTTGTGTTCCCAGTCAGGACAGCCATTGATTATAGCCAGGAACCATCTAGTTCTTCTGGTCTCAGGCTGATGTAGACTCGGTTTATGTGGCCTTTTCTGTCTCTTGCCAGCATTTAAGATCCCAGTCGCCGAAGAGGAAGGATCTTTAAGGTGAACTTCGGAGTTTAGCCAGTTACCCAATTCTCCTTGATGGAGATCAGGGACCATGCACATGGTGGCCCCCAAACCACTCCTTTTCCCCTTTCCTTTAGCTACAGTGAGATCATCTTGCAACATATGGAAGTATTTCTTTACTTCATATTATTTTGAGGAAATTTCTATTTTTGCAAAAATACTTATTTGTCAAATGAAGTATGCATTGCTCTATGAATCTGACTGACAAAGTACCACGTGCCAACAATTATACCCAAAGGGTGGGGTTTTTTTAGGATTTATTCCTCTCCTTATCTCAACTTCTATTCTCTAAAAGAGTTCCTTTATTTAACTAACTAACTTCCAAAGACAGTGAGTACAGAATACTAATTTCATATACAAAATGATTTTTACTTACTTTTCATAAAAATAAGCAAGTTTCTGTAAAATGGCCAAATTCTCTAGCGATTCATTTTGAATCTACTTCTCTGGCAATACTTTCTTCCTATATATTCCTTAACGTGGGTGTTGGTCCTTTGCTTTTCTTTCTGTGCTCCCTCTCCCGTGCCTTTAAAAATTGTCTGTATTAAAAATACCTGAATCCAACCATCTTCTAGTGTTTGGTCTTGCATTTCCAATAACCGGTTGTATGAGTTCACATAGTTGTCAAACTTCACACTCTATTTTCTTCCTTACTAAACCGGATCTTCCTCTTGTGTCTCTTTTATCTCCTAAAAAACCCACCACTGACCCACTCAGTGCACATGGTCCTTTAAGAACTGAGAGAACCCCCCAGTGAAAACATCCCAGGGAGTCTTTGGTTGTTTATTTAAGAGGTGGTTGAGTAGTTTTTTGTTTTTTGTTTTTGAGTACATGCAGCCTGCCTTGCAGCTCCTTCCCAGGAGAAAGCCCAGCTGTCATCCCTCCTCAGCGCGGCCCTCTGCCACACCTGTGACAAGCTCTGCTAGCCACCTGTTCCTGTCTGTTGGCTAAGACACCTAGCTTTGAGATGTTTCTCAGCCTCAAAGCTCCTATGTCTACGGCTGCCCCCACTTCTGCCTTGAGACCAGCCTCTGACACTGACAGCACCCGCAGCCAGGGTGGCCACGCACCTGTTAGCAACTATGCATACTGGGCGGCAGGTCTCTGCTTTTGACACCCCCTTCTCAGACCTATACCTGCCCTTCACATGCGCATCACCCAGAAAAGAGCGCAGCTTTACCAAAAGTTTATTTAAAGTGTTTTTAATGACATGGGGGAAAATGCGCATGAGAGAATATGAAGTGAACAGATGCCAGTAAGGCACTTGACATGCTAGATTTTTATCAACCACTTGCTTTTCTATATCTTCCCTCAACTATGAGCTCTTGAAGGACTTTAGAGAAAGACCTCTTGGGATCAAATTCTGACTTCTGCAGCCCCTGGCTTTGTAACCTTAGGCTTATTACTTATCCTCTCAACGTTTCCATCTTCTCTTCTGTAAATGAGAATAAAAACAGAACCTAGCACATAGTATTATAAACCAAAAAAAACCATTGCCGTCAATTCTGACTCATAGCAACTCTATAGGACAGAGGAGAACTGACCTATAGGGTTTCTAAGGAGCAGCTTGTGGATTTGAACTGCAGACCTTTTGGTTGGCAGCCTGAGCTCTTAACCACTGTGCCACCAGGGCTATGGTGAGGATTAACTGAGGTCATGTATGTAAGACCCTTGAAATAGCCCCTGGTACATGCTAAAGCATTTTATAGATATTACCTATTAATAGGGCTCTTTCACTTCCTGTGGTGTCCCTGGGTGGTGCAAACAGTTAAGCACTTGGCTGCTAAGTGAAAGACTAGTGGTTTGAGTTCACCCAGAGGTGCCTTGAGAGAAGGGCCTGGTGATCTACTTCTGAAACATCACCAGTGAAAATCCTACAAGTATTGTGCTGTTTTAAAAAATTACCTCAAACCAAAAACCAAACCCAGTGCCGTCAAGTCCGACTCATAGTGACACTATAGGACAGAGTAGAACTGCCCCACAGAGTTTCCAAGGAGCGCCTGGCAGATTCGAACTGCCGGCCCTTTGGTTAGCAGCCGTAGCACTTTACCACTACGGCACCAGGGTTTCCAAAGAATTACCTACATGAGATCAAACTGACAATAGTAACCCTAAGGCAAGATGAGAATTTTAAGGGGCAAAGATTCTAAGTTAATGGTGATGAAACGACATGGGTAGTGATGCTGAGAATGGTAACACAATGTGAAGTAAGTAACCTTTGTCGTGGAATTGCACGAAGAAAAACTGCGAGTATGTTTTGTTGTGTATATTTTCACCAAAAATTAAAATAATAAAAAACCCAAAGGAGCACAGTTCTACTCTGACACACATGGGGTTGCCAAGAGTAAGAATCAGCTTAAAGGCAACTGGTTGTTCTTTTTATTTTTGGTTCATTTCTTATATCCCCTGTTTGAAAATTTCACAGACACTTTAAAAAATTTATCTTGGTTAAAGAAATTAAGTAAATAAGTGAACGGATATCAGGTCTTCCTCCTTCCTTAAAGGGACACTGGCACTCATAGCTCTATTTGGCACTTGTCTCATTCCATTCTTTATCCTTCAACTCATTTTCATTTGTTTTGTCAACTAGACGGTACTTCCTTTGGAGGAAGAGACTGCCTCTGAGACATCTCTGGAGCCTGGCTGCTTAGGCCCTCAAAAGGGGTGCCATTAATGAACATCATTAACACATGTCTTTTCAACTTTCGGCTTTTGTTTCCTTTTGCTCTCTTCCTGTCTGCCAGGGAAGCTCAGGAGAGCAGATAAAGATGGAAAACAGCAAGACGAGGCCAGAGAGAAGCAACCCCCGGTCAGTACCTTCTGTCTTCTCTTCCCCACAGCCATCCATGATCTTGCACCCTTGTAACTACAAAACTATTTTCTGCCAAGTCGTAAAGCGTTTGGTCCTATCCTACTAAAAAAGTCTTTCATTTTCTCCAGTGCTTAGAAAGAATTTGACAGATGCTTTATTCCGACGCTTTGAGGCAGTGCGGCACAGCCCTTGGGATTTTACTTTGCTTTTCTAGATGGAAACTCATTGAACTTATCCAGCACAGGAGTTATGAGTTACGTTGGCCCAAAGAGAAAAGCAACCCAGTTTTCAAATGTCAGGACACTGCTGAGAAGGAAGAGGTGTGTTGACTCTGACTTGTACAATATGACTTGGAGCAACTTTAATGTACAATCACCCATCTAGTACCCGGAGGTACCTGGTGACACTGTGTCAATGACACCTGTCATTTTATAACAGCTTTATTCTTCCTTCAATGATCCCTATTATTTCTCTCCCTACTTTCCAGCCATATATTTTTAGTATGGAGGAATTTGATGTGTTCCAAGAGGTGTGTGCACATCCTAATAACAGCATAAATAATCTAATGACAAAACCACTCTTTCCAGAGCGTTGAGGAGGCAAATTTATCTCATTCTTGGAAGTCAAGTATTTTGACAACAGTTCCAATGTGAATCACTGCCACAAAATTCCTGTAATTGCCAGAAGTGACAAGGGGCTCACAACAACATTTCCAACATAGTAAAACCACGCATCCCATTAATTTAAAAAGTTGAAAGATGACAGGCTCTGCCACCTTTTTCTCAACAACTGATGATTTGTTTCAAAAATGGTTGACTGTAAATGTCTTGTTTCAAGCTTCAGGAAACTAATTAAATATTAGATTTGACCAAAATAGAGTACAATGTTTTTGTCATAAGAATCACTGGACTATGTAGATGAGCAGGCATAATTAATCAGCACTCTACTATATTAGTGGGTTAAATGGAAGCACAGATACTTTTCTCTTTTAAATATTCTAACATTTTTCTATTCAGTAGAAACTGCATTTCCTTTAAACGGAAAGGAAACTACAACTTTAGAAAATTACAAAAAACATAAAGATGAACAATGCGAAAAAAAAAAAAAAGCTGTTGCCATTAAGTCGATTCTGATTCATGGCAACCTCCTGTGTTACAGAGTGAGCAGAATTGTTCCATGGGGTTTTCTTGGCTGTAGTCTTTAACAGACACAGTTCGCTAGGCCTTTCTTCATGAATGGGTTTGAACCACCAACCTTTAGGTTAGCAGCCAGTTGCGACCCGCTTGTGCCACGCAGGCTCCCTGTGCAAAAATAAATCATTACTTGTATCAGTTATGGAGCCCTGGTGGCACAGTGGTTAAGAGCTACAAGGGCTAACCAAAAGGTCGGCAGTTCGAATCTACTAGCCATTCCTTGGAAACCCTATGGGGCAGTTCTACTCTGTTCTATAGGGTCGCTATGAGTCAGAACCAACTTGATGGCACCTAACAACAACATATCAGTTATGATCTTTCTAGTCCTTGACTCTTTTATATTGCTCCAATATCAAGTGCTGCGATGGATAATAAGAAACAACCTTTTCCCCAAATTCCATTATCTCAGACGGTAGCAACAACCAAGTTCTTAATTCCTACATTCCTCTCAGTCTTCCTCAATATCCATACTTTCTGAGAAGTATTCCCAGATGACTCTGACATGCCATTCTGCTTCACCACACCCTTGGCAATCCAGTGTGCTCTTTTATGTGGAAATGAGGATTCATACACTGAATTAATTCAGGTGTTATGGTCTGCCTACCTTCACCCAGTGAAAGAATCTACTTATTTGTGTTAAGTTTGTACATAAAAAGTTAACCTTGTTTATGCATGATTTAAAAATAAAATGTCTGCAGAGCTATAAACATCAGTGGTTGCCAGCAGCTCAGGAGTAAGGCCGGATGAACAGATGGAGCACAGGGCATTTTTAGGGTAGTGAAACTATTCTGTGTGATACTGTAGTGGTAGACAGATGACGTCATCTACTTGTCAAAACCCATAGGGTTGTACAACACAAAGTGTGAACACTTATGTAAACTACGGTGAAAGAGTATGCAAGGGGAGGGAGTACATGAAAATGCTGTACTTCTAAAAGTCTATGATAAATGATTGAATGAATGTCAGGCCTGCCTGGTAGGATACATAGAAATGATTATTGACGCTAATAGACAAGAAATTATTAGACCACCCATAAAACAAAATGAGACTAAAGGGGCACAGAAGCCCTGGGGCAAGGATTAGAAGGCAGGAGGGAACAGAAAAGCTGGTAATAGGGAATTCAAGGTTGAGAAGGGAGACTGTTGACATGTTGAGGGGTTTTTAACTGTCATAAAACAATATGTGTACTAACTCTTTAATGAGAAACTAGTTCTGTAAACCTTTACCTAAAGTACAATTTAAAAAGATAAAAATCAAAAAAGAAAAAAAGAAAGACCAGGCTTACTGGCCTGACAGAGACTGCAGAAACTCTGAGAGTATGGTCCCCAGACACGCTTTCAGCTCAGTAACGAAGTCACTTCTGAGGTTCACCCTTCAGCCACAGATTGGACAGGCCCATGAAACAAGATGAGACTAAAGGGACACACGAACCCAGGGGCAAGGACTAGAAAGCAGGAGGGAACAGGAAAGCTGGTTATAGGGAACCCAAGTTTGAGAAGGGAGGGTACTGACATGTCCTAGCTGTTAATCAACGTCATAAAACAATATGTGTACAAACTGTTTAATGAGAGGGTTTGTTCTGTAAACCTTCATCTAAAGTAAAATAAAAAAATTTAAAAACAAATTATCAGATCAGGTGAGTATATATGAGAAAGCCAGGTGAGCTTTGAACGCAAAGTAGGATTCAGGTTCCATTTAAACATAGGATTATGAAGGTTTACAGCTGCGAAGGAACTGTGATTGGATGTAAACCAGTGGTAGAAAAATCCCAAAAGGAACCTGTGGCACAGGGAGTATTAAGAAGTGAGTTCACTTTTTTAATTTAGTTTTTGTTTTCCTTCTACTTCTTGCCTCTCCTCCCTGCATAGCTGGTTTACATCTGGGAGTGGCTGCACTCCTGCCAGTTCATCCTTCTTCCCTGAGTGGTAAGAGATGTGCTGAGACATCTGCGGGTGGGTAGTGGAGGGACCTGGGCTTGCAAGCCTCAGACTCAAGTCCCATTAATGACCTGGTAATGGTGGCCACCAGAGACAGAACCACAGCCCTCAAGAATAACAAAGCAGGATCTTGTAGAAGGGTCTGAAATATGCCAACAACGGCCACAACCTCACGTACTTTCTCCAGATTCCCCTGACACATTATAAGCCCGGATTTTTATTACCTGTAATCCGTTGGCCAGTGCTTCTGACAATAATGATAATAGTACTGGCTACTATTTACTGAGTGAGTACATATATCTAGGTCTGTTTTACAAATGAGAAAGCTGTAGGAGGATTTTGAGGTGTGAAGTAACTTCTCAAAGCCTCATAGTACATGTGAGGGAGCCAGAATTCGAACCCAGGCCTGTATGATGCCAGAATCCTTGCTCTTTAACCCTGCCCTAAATTAACAGTGCCCTGGCAACCATCAACAACAATCCTGAGTGCCCAAAGCTAACACCTGAGGGGAAAGGCCTGGAAATATGGGTACCCTGGTTCCTACCACATGGTAAATTCTTGATAAATGTTGTTGAAAGCACAATGTGTTACTAACACCAAGAGAATAGTAGATAATCCTTCCTCATACATTATCTACACAAATTATGATGAAACCTTAAGTTAATACTTAAATGCTTTTGACACCATCTCCTCTCCCAGTGGGAAACCCTGGTGGCAGAGTGGTTAAGTGCTACGGCTGCTAACCTAAAGGTCGGCAGTTCAAATCCACCAGGCGCTCCTTGGAAACTCTATGGGGAAGTTCTACTCTGTCCTATAGGGTCACTGTGAGTCGGAATCGACTCGATGGCAACGGGTTTGGTTTTTTGGTTTACTTTCCCAATAAGTCAATTTGGTTCAGTGGTAGAATTCTTGCCTTCCATGCAGGAGATCTGGGTTCAACTCCCAGCCAATACGCCTCCTACGCAGTCACCATACGTCTGTCAGTGGAGGCTTGCATGTTGCTGTGACACTGAACAGGTTTCACCGGAGCTTCCAGACTAAGACGGACTGGGGAAAAGGGCCTGGTGATCTACTTCTGAAAATCAGCCAATGAAAACTCTACAGATTACAACGATCCAATGTGCAACTAATCACTGGGTTGGTGCAGGACCAGGCAGAGTTTTGTTCCATTGTACACGGGGTCACCATGCAGCTAACAACAACTCTCCCAATAAAGAACCCTGTCTTCTAGCTCCCTTCTCACTTCTCATACCTAAATCAACACCTCTAGCCCTGAATTCTCTATAGTCCCCTTCTGTCTCAGGCCATTTTAACTTGAGTGGGCATCCTTCCATAATCTCAAACTCAAATCTTAGCACCCCCCAAACTGTCTTTTCCAAGATTATGTTGTTTTTTATTCCTGGGTCATATGCAATCAACATTAAATCTGCCCTGTCATTCACATTGTAGCCTGTTCCTCAGTCCTGACAATTTAATCTTAGAAATGACTCTCTAAACCTTCCTCTTTATTCTGCCTGTGGATACAGAGATGCAATTAAAAGCAAATGATATTTGGATCGCTTGGGGAAATTCTAGTTGTGAAGGTGCAAAAAATGCAAAGGCATGGTTAACAGATGTTCATGTTGTGTCTAGGGAGCCCTGGTGGTACAATGGTTAAATGCTCAGCTGCTAATCAAAAGGTTGGCAGTTCGAACCCACCAGCCTCTTGGTGGGAGAAAGATGTGGCAATCTGCTTCCGTAAAGAAAAACCCAAACCCAATCTGTTGCCATGGAGTGGCTTCTGACTCTTACAGGTCCTGTAGGATAGAGTAGAACTGCCCCATAGGGTTAACGAGGCTGTAATCTTTACTGAAGCAGATTGCCATACCTTTCTCCTCCAGAGCAGCTCGTGGGTTTGAACTGCCAGCTTTTTGGTTAACAGCCAAGCACTTTAACCACTGGTGAATCCCTCATTTTTATCCTTCAATTTACTAATCTTCTCTTTAGCCAGATCCACTCTAGATTTACCCTAACTACTGTGTTTTGTTGTTTTTATTTTTCTGTTGTTGTAGTATTTTTTAACATTTTATTTACTACATGTCTATTTTTCACTTCTAAGATTTTTCAATTGATTTCTCTCATGTCCCACCTGTTCTCAATTTATATCCATTGATTTTGTGCTCATAGTTTCCTTTTTGTGCAGACAGTATTCTCTTTCTTGTCATATTCTCTTTAAGGATACAGACACATTTATTTTTAAGCTCTCCCTTGCTCTTTATATCCCTCCACACTGAGCAGCTAAAGACCAGCTAAAACAAAACCAACAAACCAACAAAAAAAACAGTTGCCATAGAGTCTGTTCTGATGCATGGCAACTCCATGTATGTCAAAGTAGAACTGCCCTCCACAGGGTTTTCATGGCTATGACCTTTTGGAAGCAGATCACCAGGCCTTTCTTCCAAGGTGCCTCTGGGTGAATCTGAACCACCAACAATTTAGTTAGTAGCCCAGTAATCATTCGTACCTCCCAAGGGCTCCTGAAGGTTAGCTAGAACAGGAACAAAGAAAGATCAGATGTGGGCAATTTTTTTGAGGTAACTGATTGGGTAGAAAAGCTGAAGGAGAGAGAAGAGCCTCGGAAGACACAGGCACATATATGTTCACATCTTTTACAAAGAAAAGGAAAATATGAAGAGGAGAAAAATTACAGTGGTTTAGGAGTGGGAGGAAAAATGAGCACTGTTTTGAATATGCCGAGTTTGAGGTACAGAGGACGTCTATCTGGGCAAGGTAAATAAGCAGATGGATAGCTATTTATTTGGGTCAGGAGTTCAAGAGTGAAGTGGCAGCAGGAAATTATGAGTATCTTATGGTGATGAGGCTGATAAATCCAAACAGGTTACCACAAACTCATCCCAGAGTAATGGTTCTCGTATGACCATTTTTTAAAAAAAATAACATTGCTTGTCACAAAGCCATTTGGTTATCTTTTGACTATGGATGGCTTTGATATAAGGTCACAAATAGGTCTTCCTAAAGTCAGTTTATAGAAAGTAATAATATACTAAGAATACATGGTGGGAATAAGGAAGGGGTGTTCTTCTCAGCAGGGCCACCCCCTAGCTCTCAGAGCTTTGTCAAACTATATTTAATTGTGTCATTAGACAGAAAAAACATAAACATCGTTTACTTCCTTCTTTGGGCAACAAACATTCATGTGCATTTCTGATGTGCCAGGCACTGTGCTAGGCATTGGGAACACAGCGGTGAACCACGCAGCCTTGGCCCACGCAGAACATCCTGCAATTACTTACAGTGCAGGTAAGTGAAGATGTACAGGATGTTACAAGTACGTATAACAAGGTCCTTCATCTAGTCTGAGAAGTCAGAAAAGGCCCTCCTAATGAACTTGCATTTCATGTGAGAGGGAAGAACGAACAGAAGCCAGACAGCAAAGAAGTGGAAAGGGGTTCCAGTCAAGAGAAAAATCTCATTGGTAAAGGCTTTGAGGTGGCAAGGAGTTTTCAATCATGAAAAAGGGGGGAAAAAAAGTCTCATATTATGAGAACCCATAGAGCAGGTTGGCATGGTGGCATTGGTAGGAGACCACACTGCCTCTACGCAAAACCGGTGAGTTGACAAGAGCTGGGGACAGCAGGACCCTGGAAACCACAACAAGAAAGTCTGGAGTTTATTCTAAATGCAGTGGGGTGGGAGAGTGGGTCACTGAAGAATGTCAGGTTTGGAAGAATGGATTGGGGAGGAAGTAAGAGTGGAGGCCTAGAGGCAGCCATGATGCTACTGAAGTCAACTAGTGGAGACATGCTAGAGCCGTGGCAGTGGAGATGGAGAAAGGTGGACAGAAGGCAATGAGGAGGAAAAAAACGTGGACAGAATCAAGAACCACTTAGCAGGCAGATTCTACAGGACCGTTTGTGGGGGCAGGGGGTGATCAGCCATGATGGTGATGATATTGGCTGAGATAAAATATGAGGGGGTGCGCGAGATTATGGGTTTGTCAACCATGATGGTGATGCCATTGACTGCGCTAGATTGCACTGGAGGACACGCTAATACACTTTATGGAAATTTAGAATAAGGCTACTAGAAATGCGCACATTTTATTTCACTGAGCTTGCTCTCATTGCCTTCGAATTCTGAGCACACTGCACAGGTCTACATACTCCTAGAGATAAGGTACAAGTTGCCTTTATCTAGAACAAGCCACCTTGTTCCAGAAACCCAGAGTTCCTCTTCATATTGAAATGTATGTATTTATAATTTCCACCACAATCACCCCTTGACCTAACAGGAAAATGAAGCACAAAGCGTGACATGCACAACATGTTCTGGGACAGAGAGATGTCTTAGTCACCAAATCTCCAGAAAACGGAGTTGATGAAGATTTTGCCCTGAGTTGCCCAACCTACCCTCAGCGACAGTGCTGGGGAGGGGAAGTAGACTGAAAGAGAACACCACCCCCACCCAGAAAAAGTGCAGTTCATTTTCAGAAGGAAAAACAGAATATTAGAGTTTGTTCTTACTCAGGAAAACTGAGATCTCAGCTGAGGGGAGAAATACGTTTGCTGTCTTTCTCTTCCAAAGTATGGCAGACTCTTAAGATTTTATGAGGTGATGTAGACACTATCTCACAAAGAGAGAGAACAAAAACCAGAAGAGGAAGTCTCTTGGTCACTTTATTTTAAAGGAAGTTTAAGAAATAGCTGCTACCTAGAAATAGAAATACCATATGATCCAGCAATTCCACTCCTAGGAGTATATCCTAGAGAAATAAGAATCATCACATGAACAGACATATGCAAACTCATGTTCACTGCAGCATTCTTCACAACAGCAAAAAGATGGAAACAACCTAGATGCCCATCAACAGATGAACTGGATAAACAAGCTATGATACATACACACAATGGAGTATTACTCAACAATAAAGAACAATGATGAATCTGCGAAGCTTCTCATAACATGGATGAATCTGGAGGGCATTATGCTGAGTAAAATAAGTCAGTCACAAAGGGGCAAATATTGTATGAGACCGCTACTATAAAAACTCATGAAAAGGTTTACACACAAAAAGAAACAACCTTTGATGGTTAGGAGGGAGGGGAGAGGTGCGGATGGAAAAACACTAAACAGACAATAGATAAGTGGTAACTTTGGTGAAGGGTAAGACAGTACACAATACTGGGGAAGCCGGTACAACTTGTACAAGGTAAGGTCATGGAAGCTCAACAGAAACATCCAAACTCCCTGAGGAATGGAATTACTGGGCTGAGGGCTGTGGGGACCACGGTCTCGGGGAACATCTAGCTCACTTGGCATAACACAGTTTATAAAGAAAATGTTCGACATTCTACTTTGCTAAGTAGTGTCTGGCCTGTGAGCAGCTATCCAAGATACTCCACTGGTCTCCCCCCTTCAAGAGCAAGGAAAAATGAAGAAGACTAAACATACTAGGGAAAGATAAGTCCAAAGGACTAATGGACCACATCTACTACGGCCTCCACTAGATTGAGTTCAGTACAGCTAGATGGTGCCCAGTTACCACCACTGACTGGTCTGACAGGGATCACAATAGAGAGTCTCGAGCAGAGCTGGAGAAAAATGTAGAATAAAATTCTAACTCACAAAACAAGACCAGACTCACTGGCCTGGCAGAGACTGGAGAAACTTGGAGAGTATGGCCTCCAGACACCCTTTTAGCTCAGTAATGAAGTCACTCCCAAGGTTCACCCTTCAGCCAAAGATTACACAGGCCCATAAAACAAAACGAGACTGAAGGGGCACACCAGCCCAGGGGCAAAGACTAGAAGGCAGGAGGGGAGAGGAAAGCTGGTAATAGGGAAGCCAACGTCGAAAAGGGAGAGCGTTGACATGTCACGGGGCTGTTAGCCAATGTCAGAAAATCGATATGTGTACTGCATGTTTAATGAGAAACTACTTTGTTCTGTAAACCATCATCTAAAGAACAACAAAGAAAGAAAGAAACAGCTATTATAACACCAAATCCAACGGTTGCAAAAATCAGAAGAGGCCCGAATATTCTCCTAGATGGAGTGAGGATCTTAGAGGGTCTCACAACAGTCTTCATCCAAATGTAGATGCAAGAGCATCAGCATCACCAGGGAGCTTGATAAAAACAGAAATCTCTGAACCTTGAACCATGTCTACAAAATAACCCTCCATATTTTCAGTAAGTTGTGTGAGTCTGATGCAGAGCCAAGTTTGGGAGCCATTGATCTAATCCAATGGTTCCTGCTAGGGAGATTTAGCTTCCCTACCCACCCCACCCCCAGTTCCAAGGGGACATTTGGCAATATCTGGAGATAATTTTGGTTGTCACACCTGGGGGAGGAGGAGCTACAGGCTTCTTCTGAATAAAGGGATGCTGTTAAACATTCTCCAATGCCCAGGACAGCCCCACATATACACCCAACCAAGAATCATCGAGTCCAAAACACCAGTAGTGCCGAGGCTGAGAAATTCTGATCTAATCCAGCGCCTCAGGAAAGAATAGTCCAGGAAAATTACATGACTTTTAATTTCTGCAGTGCAAAGTTAGAACCCAGTTTTCTGAAACCAAGTCCCATTTACTTTATTCTATGTGATTGTAATGGCTAATCTGAAATCAAGGCTCTTTACTTAGAGCTCAACTGTCTTTCTAAGTTCACCAGGCCGCCAATATTTAAATGTCTTGGGAATTATGGTTTTTCAGACCAAAGAGTTGGCTTTAATACATTTAAGGGAAATTGTGTATTATTGTTTCCAGTCTTGCCTGAAACACAAGAAGCCTGTTCTTTCATATGAACCAGCCTGAAAAATCATAATTAATTCCTAATGGTTACCATTACTGGGCCCAGTGATGAGTGATCATCTCACTGAGTCCACACCACTCTATGAGGGAGGTATGACTATTGTCAACTGTTCTTTACAAAGCAGTAAACTCACCCTAGGTCACACAGGTGCTAAGTGGCTGAGCCAAAGATTGAATCCACATCAGCTTAACCCCAAAGCCCTTGCTTAAGAGTTTGGCTGCTAACCAAAAGGTTAGCAGTTCAAACCACCAGCCGTTCCTTGGAAACCCTATGGGGCAGTTCTACTCTGTCCCACAGGGTCACTGTGAGTTGAAATCGACTCGATGGCCATTTTTTTTTTTTTTTTTTTAACCTGCCTCTCCAAGGGCCCAGCCCCAAACTCACCTCAAGGCTCTGTCTCAATTCAGACGGGCTCTTTCTGTAATAATTCAGGCCACTCACCATATTTTTCCTAATTTTTAAGGAAACGCAGACAGTCTTTGCTTTTGTAACACAGTGTCCCTGGAAGTCACACCGTTAGCAGAGAAAGCAGGCAAGCCAGCAATGGTGTACGCATCTGCTCAAACCAGCTCCCTGTCATGGTGGGGACCATTAAAGTAGGTGTGTAAAGGATAAAGAAAGTAAAACCGAACCACCAAACCCAAAGGCTACACAACATAGTAGAAACACCTTGCATTTTAGTGCCAAACAGGCTGGATTCAAATCAGTACCTTCCTAGCTGCATTAAAAAAAAAAAAAAAACATAACCATGGGCAGATTAGTGACTCTGCGATCAGTTATGAAAAAGGGATTCTAAAGCCTACCTTGCAAGCAAGACTGTAGTAAGGTAATGAGATACTTCTTGTAGGGCACTTAGCATAGTGCCTGGCACATAGTATGTGCTGATTAGGCGCGGCAGTTGCTATCATTATTACTGCTACTACTAGTGAGCAATTCGGACTCATAGCAGCCCTACAGGACAGAGTAGAACTGTCCTAATGGGGTCTTCTAGGCTGTAATCTTTACAGGAACAGATCACCACCAGTCGTTTCTCCTGGTGGGCTTGAACCACTGACCTTTGGGTTAGCAGCCAAGCACTTACCCATCGGGCCACCAGGGCTCCTTACTACTCCTACTCCTACTATTATTATATGAAGAATGAGCAACAATTCATGCCAAACACAAAAACCATGAACGGGTTTTATGTAATTAATGTGCTTTAAAAAGTTTTGTATATACCAAATTTATGCATATAGAATTATAACTTAAATATATTATAGAAATCTGATAGTTGAAGAAAAACTCCAGGGAATCATTCTCTACATGCACCAAAAACACACTTACCTGTCATTCTCTTAGGGACAGGAAATCCCCAACAATACATGGGGGAGAGGCACTATTACAATTTTTCTGTTTGGAGTACAGAGAATGCTGATGTTTTATTCTAACCTTCATTGTTCAGAATTCAAACTTACAACATATACTCAGAAATAACGCACAATGTGATGGACCACGGGATACGGAAGTATGTAAAACACAGGCTGACCACCAGGCGCTTATAATCTACTTCAAGAGATGAGGACATATAAAGAAAAACATAAATGTCATTTCATGCAGAGTATATTAACTGCAAAATAAAAGTTACAGGCAAGGAAAATGGTATAAGAAATTAGAAGGCTGGGGAAAGGACTGCATTTTAATAAAAGGTTTGAGTACAAAGGACGCTCTCAGCAGCTTAGCAAAGGCCTCAAGTGAGGGGAGTGGAGAGCTGGAGAGAAGGCAGGAGGAATTCAAGCTGGCTTCCTGTTAGAAAGAAACTGTAGGAGATAAAAAAGGTCTGCGATGTGCATGAACATCTAAAGGAGCTTCTAAAAGAGCAGCTTCTACAAAGGAGGAGGGTAGCTGAGAATTGTCTGCAGCACCACTTCGGCAGCAGGCAGAGGATTCATGGAAAGATGTGAAGCCAAGAGAAGGAATCCAACTCTTGGGTCTTAAGGTCACTTAAAAGCCCAAGAACCACGCATTGGTGTTATAACTTAGAACTTATTCTTAAAACAGAATCTTTCCCCAAATCATCAAAAAATGAAACCAGATCAATATAAAGCTGTTGGGTAGGAGCCTGGAGGCCCACTGCGTAGACCTATCTCCCTTAAACCATTTGAGAGTGATCTGTAGAACTAAGTTTGAAAGCCACGTATCTCTCCCATCACCCCTTTTTGGCCTGAATCTGCTCTAAAATACTTCTTCAAGTTTTTGTCTGATGTACACTTAGTGGAGATGATCAGAGCTTCCCTTCTGCCAAGGCAGGGCATGCTAGCTTTTCTTGAGTCGAGGTGAGATCCAGGTCCTTATACTAGTGAGATATAACTCTTATACTTGAGGCCATAAAAATCATCTAATGATCTCTCCTCTGCATGAAATAACCTCAAAAAGTTGTTAACACCTACCAGACACCTTTTCTTAAAGTTCACATACGGGCAGTTTCATCAACTGTTTGTCTATATTCCTTAGAAAACTGAAGGTTTATACAGGGGAATAATATATCCATCAAAGAAAGAGACGAAACTGGCCATTAGTAAGTGGGCCAGGCTGGTGACAGGAGCTGGTGATGTTTAGATAGAGATGATACATACTTAAAGTCATGAAAAGACATAAAATCTGAGAGAAAGAGTGTTGACGATAATGAACACACAGACCAAAGAGCTAAGCATTGAGGGTGTGACAGATTTAGAAAGAAGAAAAAAAACCTGGAACCACTGAGAAAACTTTTAAAGACTCAACAAAGAGGAGGAATCCTTTGTTGAGTCCATGAAGGTTTTCTTACTGAAGCGCAATGAATGGAAGAAGAAATTTCAAGACGATCGAAATGAGCAGCTTCACCAGGTATAATGGAGAAGGCAGGGAAAATTAAAGCAGAGTAAAGACCACTTGGTTTAGCAAACAGGAAGACACAGGGGCCATCAAAGAGCTCAGCCCTAAAAGCCCTAGAGATAGGAAAATTGTTATTCAAAGATTAAGTGGAGTTACTGTGGAAAATAATATGGCAATTCCTGAAAACACTGAACATAGAATCACCATATGACTCGGCAATTCCACTCCTAGGAACATACCCAAAACACTTGAAAGCAAGGACACAAACAGATACAACACTCGACACTAATGTCCCCTGCAGCGCTATTCACAATAGCCATAAGGTGGAAACAATCCGTGTCCATCGACAGATGAAAAGATAAACAAAATACAGCATATAAACACAATGGAATATTATCCATCCATAAAGAGACGTGAAGTCCTATTCATACTACAACATGGATGAACCTTGAAAATATACTGAATGAGATAAAAAGGGACAAATATCCCACTTAGATAAAATATCTAGAATAGGCTAATGCATAGAGACAAAAGTTTATTAGTAGTTATAAGGAACTGGGACTGGGGGAGGTAGAAATGGAGAGTTATTGCTTAAGGGGTACTGAGTTTCTGTTTGGGGTGATGAAAAAGTTAAGTTATGGAAATAGTGGTGATGACTATACAATACAGTGAATATAATGAAAGTCACTGAATTGTACACTTAAAAATGGCTAAAATAGCAAATTTCTGTTATACATATATTACCACAACAAAATTTTAAAGTGCTTAATGGGTACAGAGTTTCTGTTTGGGGTAATGAAAGAAGTTTTAGAAATAAATAGTGGTAATGGTTGCAAAGGGAAAAAAAAAAAGATTTAGTGGACATTGAATAAACCTAAGTGGAATATACTGATAATATTTAAATAAGCTTGGAAAGGAAAGGCAGAGTAAATTACACACTAGCAACAGAAAGTTACTAGGTCAAGGGCAGGATTTTCTGAGACAGGAATAGAAGAGCTTACATTTGAAAGCAGAGAAGTAGAAAGGAACAAGTGAAGAAGATACTGTTGGGGCAAAGTCTCAAATGAGATGGAAAGGATGGGTTAAAACCTATTGTTAGTTGTTGTCAAGTCAATTCTGACTCCTGGCGACGCCATGAGACAAAGGATAGGACAGGCTGGAAGCCTTGGAAAGAAAGTGGGACCACTTCTTCCCTCTTCTGCTAGACAGTAGAAAAGGAAGACAAGAGGGCAGCAGAAAAAGGCATGGGTAGGTCTGTGGAGGCGTTCAAATGTAAAAGCAGAGGAGTTCTGAGGTGCAGGCAGGAGTGTCATGTTGCTGGCCACAGTGTACTCTGTGGGAAGCAAGGACTGGGAGTGGGAGGAGCAGGGGCAGGAGATAATGACAGCTTGAAGAGTGTCTGCAGGGTAAAGAAGAGCTTCCACCCAGAAATGTTGGTGAGATACCAAGAGATGGAAGGAAACATTACGGAGGAGTACCAAAGAGCCAGTGACAATTACGTAGTAAGCGTTTGCTCCATGTCCAGTTAGCATATTGCTTTGTTACTAGGTGATGCCTCCACTTGGCCTCTAATTTTCTCTCCTTTCTTCACATTTCAAAAGTTAGGCATAGAGAAAAGGCGAAGGGGAATAAACTGCAAGATGGAAGGCAGGTAAAAAGAAAAACCAGAGTGTCTGATTTTCTAATCTATAAGAACCTTGCTCAAACTAACAGCAATAATGGCTTCCTTTATTGAGTAAACAGCAGCCCTGGTGGCACAATGGTGAAAGCGTTCAGTTGCAAACTGAAAGGTTGGTGGTTCGAACCCACCAGCTGCTCAACAGGAGGAAGACATGGCAGTCTGCTTCGGTAAAGATTTACAACCCTGAAAGCCCTATAAGGCAGTTCTGCTCTGTCATATAGGGTCGCTATGACTAGGAATCCACTTGACAGCAGTGGGTTCGGTTTTGGGCTTGGTATTTTTGTTTTTCATTAGTTTGTTTTGGTTCATTGAGTAATTACTCTGAGCCACGCAATATGCTGAGTTCTTTTCACACATTTTCTTTGGTCTTCGTCACCACCATGCAAGGAGCAAATTATCACCCAACTTTGCAAGAGGAAGATACCGAGGCTCAAAGAGGCTAAATGAGCCTCTCATAGAAAGCAAAGACTCCAGGATTCACACCCCGTTCTCAACGTCCCTGGAGCCAGTATTACGTCTATTATACATTGCCTCTTAGCAGATGCCTCTTGTCAAAGGGTCCAGATTTCTATACTCTTAACTGAAAAATATGCTGTTCAGTGTATAGTAAGTTAACAAGAACAGTGGATGTGGGAGACTTTTAGCTTCGCCGTATCCAGACGACCACCACTCTCAGCCTCAAGTGGCTCCCGGAGGTTGAAACTCAGTAATAGACAAGGGAAGGCCAGAGCAGGAGCCAAAACTAGCTAGCTGATAACTCTCTTGAGAGCTTCATATGATACAGCAAATCCCATTTCTAAAGAGCTCCGAAGGGGCTTTTCCTGCTGAGTGGAAACAGAGAACTGTCTCCTCAAAATTTAGAGAGGAAGATAAACAAGTCCACCTTAGCAGGCAGCCTCTTGAACACAACAGGCACTGTTAAAGGATGGCGAAGAGAACAGAGGGTACAATAACCACCACCCAGGAAGTCTCATACATGGGGCTCCCCTCCCAGTTCTTCCTCAATTAAATATTCATTAATTAAAGAAGTGCTGTTCACCAGATACTGGAGAAACGGCACTACAAGACAAAGGATCTCATAGTCTAATGATGGTTGGTGGAATCCTCTGGTGCTTATCACCACTATAGGCTAAGGGTCCCACTTGTGGGCAACAGATTCAAAATCTCTGCACATGGGGCTGGGAATCAATATGAGCTTTTCATAAAGTCACTGGGTGATTCTGGTGCATAGTCCAGGTTGAGGACCACAGTCTAAGGCTATAGACAATGGTAACACAATGTGATAAGTGAAGAGATAACCAAGGTTCCCAGTAGAACACTGAGCAACGATGCTTAACCCAACTTCCAGAAATACCTCTTAAGTGAAATAGGAGCTCTCTAGGTTAAAAACAAGCAAGAAGCTTTCTAAACAAAGGTAACAGCATGTGCAATAGGAGAGAGGTGGGCTATGTGTTACATGTTGAACAAAGTAAAGATTAGGAGAAAACCCAAATAATTGTTCAACTCTTTATAGCTTAGCACAAATATATTTCCAATTCTCGTGCCAACCTCTCACGAGGTCACCAATGCTGCCATGAGTCTCATTCCTACCCCAGCAGCTTCAGAGCAAGCACACAGGTTTCTAAATCTTTGTGTAGGTTTGGGATTATCAGGAGGCCTACAGTTTAGCCAAGTGTTTAAAAGTTCAGTCTTTGGAGTAAGAATGGCCTGGGTTTGTATCCTGGTTCTGTCACTCACCAGAAAATCACCTAAGTACTCTGAACCTGAATTTTCTCATCTATGAAACCAGAATAATCACCAATAATGGGACAAAGCAACATCATGTGCCTCCTGATATGATCCCCCAAGAAGGACACAACATCACCTCTCTGGCATTTCTGCCAAAACTGCAAAGCCTGAATCCAATCACAAGGACACATCAAACAAACCCAAACTGAACGACATTCCACAAATGAGCTGCCCCATACTCTTCAAAAATGTCAAGGTTATGAAAGACTGAAAATGTTCCAGATTAAAGGAGGCTAAAGAGACATGGCAATAAATGTAATGCATGACTCTGCATGGGACTGTGGGGAAACAGCTATAAGGAACCTTACCGAGAATTCTGATGAAATTTGAAGGTGGACTATGGGCTTTGAATTAGAATACAGAGTTGAATCTATGTTAAATTTTCTGGTTTTTTATATAATTGTACTGTGGTTATGTAAGAGAATTATTTTATTCTTAGGAAATATATCCAGAGTATTTAGGAGTAAAGAGGGGTGATGTCTCCAAGTCACCCCCAAATGGTTCAAGAAAATTATATATATTAGAGAGAGAGCAAATAACCAAAACCGATTGCCACTGGATTGATTCCGACTCATAGCGACCCTGTAGGGCAGAGCAAAATTGCCCCATAGGGCTTCCAAGGCTATAATCTTTATGGAAACAGCCTCCCACATCTTTCTCCCACGGAGTAGCTGGTGGGTTCGAACCAATGACCTTTTGGGTAGTAGATGAACACTTAGCCACTGCACCACCAGAGCTCCAGAAAGCAAACAATAAGGCAAGTGAAGCAAAATATAAATAATTAGTGAATCTGATTAAAAAATATATAAAAAAGCCTGGTGCTATTGAGTTGATTCCAACACATAGCAACCCCACAGGACAGAGTAGAACTGCTCCGTAGGGTTTCCACGGAGCAGCTGGTAGATTCGAACTGCCAACCTTTTGGTTAGCAGCTGAGCTCTCAACCCCTATGCCACCAGGGCTCCAACTTTTTCTAAAAGTATACAGGAATTCTTTGTACTATTCTCACAATTTCTCTGTGTTTGAAATTGTATCAAAATAAAAAGTTATTCTTCAAAACTATCAAGGTCATGAAAAAACAAGGAAATATTGAGACACTGTCAAAGATTGGAGGAGACTAAAGAAAAATGATGACTGTATACAATGTGGAGTCCTGGATCAGATCCTGACACAGAAAAAGGTCATTAGTGGAAAAATTGGTGAAATCCAAATAACATTTGTAGTTTAGTTAATAGTATTGTATCTATATTATTTTTTTTTTAATTTTGACATATATGATATGATTACTTAAGCTATTAACATTAGAGAAAATTGGGTGAAAGGTATACCGGAACTTTCTATACAATCTTTGCAGTATTTCTGTAAATCTAAAATTATTCCAAAATAAAAAGTGTATTAAAAAAATATATATATATATGAAAACATACACGTATGGAAAGAGGTATCCAGTTCAACACTTTTCAGACTTTAGTATTCACAGGAATCACTGATGGTCTCATTCAAAGGCAGACTTTAGTTCAGGAGGTCTGGGGATGGGGCATTTCTAACCAGCCCCCAGGTGATGTCCACACATCTAATCCTCGGCCCCACATATTGAGAATGGAAAAGCAACCAGTGTCCATGACACTGTGGAGCATCACCCCAGCCCGGGCCCACCATGGGCATGTGAGGACCAACTTCTACCTTGTAGAAACCATTATTCTCTTAGGTTGAAGCCAAACCTAGTCCTACCTACATTTCGTCTGCCCCAAAGTCCTACCTACATTTCATCTGCACCAAGTATTCCTAGACCTTTTTTTTTTTGAGATAAATTCAACTAGCATCTTCCTCCAAACAACAAAACACCACATGGGAAAGGATAAGCATTTGCTTCTGGCACAAACGGACATCTCTATCTGTAGGCATTGCTTCTAGACTCACCCAAAATTACCTCAGACAGCCCAATTAAAATGACAGTGAATGCTGACACCTTTTGTGATAACAACCCTAAAAATGTTCCCTTTCTTACATTCAAGCTCAACTAATTCTGATTTCACTCTTATAATTTATCTTAATAATTCCTTTGGATTCATACAATGCCACAGAACTCTTGCAAAAGTTTTCAACCAAATAATAAAATCTCATGGAGGGAATATAAGTCATGATCACAAAACAGTATCTAGAACAAAAGAAATTAGAGATGAAAAATAGAGTTACCATGATATCCTAATTTTGAAAATGCAGTTGGTTATTTAAACTCCTATATTATATGCTTTGTGAAACCCGTAAGTGCACATTAGGTCTCAACCCTTTTCTCCTTAAATCATTTGCTCTAGAATGACTACAGTCAAAGAAGGACAAAAATAATCACCTTGCAATAGCGTGTCATTCAAATAGTAAATGAGAGCCACACAGAGAGACTCTTAGGATTCAAGCTAAAGGATGCCTTTACAGGTAAAAACCATGTTTTTTAAAAATCCTTTTGATAATTTTTTTTTTCATTCAATAAATATTTATACCAGTTGTCATTGAGTTGATGCCAACTCATGGCAACCCTATGTTTGTCACAGCAGAACTGTGCTCCAAGGCTTTTAAATGGCTCGTTTTTCAGAAATAGGTCACCAGGGCTTTCTTCCAAGGTGCCACTAAGTAAACTCAAACCTCCAACCTTTTTGTTAGCAGCCAAGCGTATGGACTGTTTGTACCACCCGGGGCAAAATAAATACATTTATTTGATTGCTTGTAAATAAATAAATATTTACTGAGTATTTATCACCCGCCAGAAAATATGCTAGACACATTATGAATTTTACACTAATAAAATTATAATCGGCTGAGATTCAAGACTGAGTCACTCCATACTAACAGCATTAAAATAGCTGTTAATACTGTTAACAAAGTACCAAAGTACTTGTTGGCTCCTTTTGCAAAAAGAGAAGAGAAAAATGATTGAAATTAAGTTTTGTGCTGCCGATGTCAAGGCAATTGGCACCTAGTCATGAGCACAAAGGCAGGGCCTGGACGGCCTCCTCTGCGTTGACGGCCCAAAGCCGAATCCATTTGTCCCTCCTGCCTCCATCACAGCTTCAGACACGAGCCCTGTACTGACACAGGCCAAAAAAAAAAAACAGTCCAAGCAGATGCTAAATAACCAAAAAACCCATCCATCACTACTGCATGTGCTACAGAAATCAAACTACACTGCAACTATTATTTCACAGATTATTCAACATAGCCAGATAGAGAAGAAGTCTATGAAAATTCCAGTAGGGAAAGGAAACTGAAAATAACTAAAAAATTTTTTTTCTGCATTACTAACCTGATCGATTTCCATCAGTTTGGGGTAGGCATCCGGACATTCTATGGCCACCTTGACGATGTCCACCGGGGGCGGCATTGTAAACCCCGAATATGTCCAAAACCAGAAGAACTGGGTATCTTAGGGTGTAGACAACCACACGTGTTTATACCTAATGAGGAATGACAAAAAGAAAGAAAAGGCGTTCAATGCAGATGCAGGACAAGTTTTGCTTCATCATTTCCTGTTTTCACTGGTGGTTTAGGTATGAGAAACAGCTCCTAGTCCTCGCATTGGTGCCGAAGACGCCAGGGCGCCAACTGCACATCTAGCAGGCATGTTCCCGAGGAAAGAAGACAGACAGGGTAAGGTGCCAATGCCCTTGAGTTAAAGCCACGAGGATACGCTGCCCTGGCTAAGTACAGCTTGTGTGACTCTTCCATGAGGAGGAAGCGATCTCTTACCACTGGGCTCTGTTCTGAATGGTCCCCAGCCTCTGAAAGAGCTGTGCTTATTCTCCATGTAAGAAAGCATGTAAACCCCTCACGTTCAACAGTCTCCGGAAGGACAGATTGCCCAGGAAGTCATGATCAGGAAGCAGTGTTTCTTTAAAGTGTGTTCTGTATCACAAACAGATCTCTGCACTATAGCAACCAGGATATCTTGAGGAAGGAGAAATGCCCCCAAGAGTTCACACATATACACACACACGCTCCCTCCTCAAGGCCAGTTCACACAATGTGCCTTCCAATGGGGAAAGAAAACTAACAGGTGTGGAGAGAAAGGCATTCAAAACAGACCTTGAATTCTCCTCTGCATGAACAATGTTACTCACGCAAAAGAAATAAGATTATGTATGCTCTACAGGCAGTCCCCGGGCTACAAACGGGATCTGTTCCTAAGTGTGCCTTTCAGTTGAATTTGTAGGTAAGTCGAACAGATGCATATTGTTCTTATCTAGCCTTACTTTAGCTATGAGTCGGAATCGACTCAAAAGCAGTGGGTTTGGGTTTTAGTGCAAGAACGAAACCCTGGTGGTGTAGTGTTTAAGTGCTACGGCTGCTAACCAGGCTCTCCTTGGAAACTCTATGGGGCAGTTCTACCCTGTCCTACAGGGTCGCAATGAGTCGGAATCAACTCAAAGGCAACAGGTTTGATTTTTGGTTTGGTGTAGTGCAAGAAAAGCCTCTAAGCCTTTTCAATGATTTAAAAGCAGCACATTCAGCAAGTGAGGTTGATTGTGATAAAGAATTTGTTGTGAGTAGGGGTTGGTTCAATCATTTCAAAGTGAGCACAAATTTACATAACATTAATCTGATATCGTAACCCAGGGGGCTTTCCTCCCCCCTAACTAGCCTATTTCTTTTAGGATGAATTTTTTTAAGTTGATTCACATAGTCTAAAACTTAACTGTTTCTACTATGTACATGAAGCTATAGAGTGTAACATCTCTCTCCTCCTAAAGTCACACACATCCAATATCCACTTTCACCCCTATCCCTCCAAGTTTCCACTGTTATTGGGTTCTTACCTATCCTTCCAGAAGTTCTTCACGTACATAAACCAAAAAAAAACCAAACCCAGTGCCGTCGAGTCGGTTCCGACTCATGTACATAATCCATATACAAAAATACATTATTACATTTTCCCTTTTCTTTATAGAAAAGGTAGCATTTGTTACATTTTGTTGTTGCTAGTGTGTCTTCTAGATCTTTCTATATTGGTATGAACAGAGCTTCCTCATTCTTTTTAGAGCTGCATAGTATCTCATTGCATGAAGGTATCCTGTTTGATGAGTCAATTCTCTCCTGTTGGCCATGTGGGTGATTTCTTATCTTTGGCTATTATAAAAAAGGCTGAGGGGAATAATCTCATACCTCCGTAATTTTGGACTATTTAAGTATATTCTTATGGGAGAGTCACAGAAGCGAAATTGCCAGATGAAAGAGTGTATGCATTTTTAAATTTTGACAGGTATTTCCAAATATCCCCCCATAGGTTGTACCAATTTACACTCCCTTAGCAATAAAGCAGGTTGCTTATTTACACACAGCCTCACGAATGGACTGGATTTTTACAAACCTGATGGGTTGAAAAAATATATCTGATTGTACTTTTAATTGTATTTCTCTTACATTGAATGGGATTGAACATAAAGAGGAAAAGGCTTATGTTCACTTTTCTATAGGCTGTTCAAATCCTTACTCCTTTTCAACTGGGTTCTTGGTCATTCTTTCTTTCTCTCTTTTTTTTTTTTTTTCTTTTAGTGGATCACTATAGGAAGATCTGAATCAAACATATGGCTGGTTCTTTATCAGATCAGTATAGGCCTTGTCAGTTACTATCCCCGATCTCAGTATTACTGAAATGGTAGAGGTAATAGATTTAAAAATGAAAGAAGCCTCAACAATACCAGCAGTAGAAACACATATATAAATAACTAACTTTACTTCCTGACAAGTAAAGAAAATGAACCAAAACAAAACTGCTGCTTCTTTGGCCAAGGATGGTTAGGGAAGCCTGTTGTGAAGCTAATCAGTGCTAACCAGTAAGAGCAAATCTACAAAGCAACAGTATAGTCACTCATTGAACAAACAGTACATCCCTCCTCTGTGCCAGGCCCTGTCTCACTCTTGGGGATACAGAAGCAAATCTAGATGTTAGACAGCAACATGGGCCACGGAGAAAAAGAAAGCAAGGAAGGAGGGTCTGAAGCATGTGAATCTACGTGTATAGTAGGGGCAGGGCTGCAATTTAAAATAGGGAGACCAGAGAAAGCTGCACCAAGAAGGTGGCATTTGACTGAAGACCTATGTGAGTTTAAAATGTGACTCATATGGATATCTGGCCACCCAGGCCAAGGGAATGGCAAGTACAAAGGTGCTAAGGCAGGAGTCTGTCTGCTATGTTCCTGGAATAGGCAAGTGGCTGAAGAGAATAAGGGAAAGAGTGATATGGAATGAGTCCCAAGTAGTTGAGTCACCACTTGGTAGAGTAGGTTTACCAACCCTACTCTCAAGCCACTAGACAGTCCTATCACACCTCTTGGTTTGTGACTTCTAAAGAAGGAAGTTCATGTCTATGTACAACTTGTCAGAGTACTGATCTGATAAATTGGTACAACTCTACACAAGGCATTTTAGCAAGCTATACCAAAAAGCTTAAAATTTTATATTCTCTTGAGTAATTTGAATGGGAATTATCTCAACGGCAATAGGTAATGGATGCTATCTTTAAGAAATAATTATTAACAATAATGATGCCAATTGCTCTTTTGTTTATACTTTCTAAAACATGAAACAATTAAATATTTAAGAAGAATGAGTTGCTAAATAATTATGGTGTGTAAATACAAGCAAACAGTCTTTACTGCAGACCCTTTTTTTTTGGATGATCTGTATACTCTTTTCATTCACTTGAGGGTTCTAAGACCAATATATTACATGGGGACCACATCACTTCAATCAGGATCCAAATTCAATTATATGCGCTAGAATAAGTGTCAAGAAAACTCATTGTAATGTAAAACAGACTCTGTGTGAATATCAGGGAGCACTTGCCTTCCTTATTGATAATTTTCCTATTGATTGAACAGGAAGGTTCTCCTTCCCAATATTCTTATTATGAGAATTAATAATGATATGTGAATTAACAGTAAAACTTCAAAACACTTTATCTTTCAAGTGGTGGAAAGTGACTCTTTTAAGGAAAGAAAAAAAGTATTTTAAAACTGTTAAAATGAATTCAACATATTTCCCTTGATGAAGAGAATCATCATACCCACACAGCACTTGCCAACATTCGAACCCTTGGGAGTAATTTACCCTCTTTCGAAATGTGTGCAAACTGAACCGATTAATCCTAGAAGGTTGGAATTGGAACTAACGTAAAGCGAAACGTATACAAGTAGGTATACAACTTCACACTAGATATTCTAGCACATCAAACTCATTTGTTCCCTTTGTTGTTGTTATTAGTTGTCATGCAGTCCATTCCAACTCATGGAGACCCCTTTGTGTGCTGAGCAGAACTGCTCTGCAGGGTTTTCATGGCTCTGGCTTTTCAGAAGCAGATCGCCAGGCCTGTCTTCCAAGATGCCTCTGGGCGGTTTCAAATCACCAACCTTTTAGCTAAAAATGAAACGCTTAATCTTTTATACCACCCAGGGGACTTCCATAAATCCAGCCATGGAACCCACAGCAATATTATAATCAGCGTAACTGTACCAAATATCTTCTCGATTCTGTGGCAATTTTATCTACTAATACATGCAAGTACAAGACCCAATAAAACTATTTGCCATTGAGTTGATTCCAACTCATGGTGACCCCATTTGTGTCAGGGTACAACTGTGAGCCACAGGGTTTTCACTGATTGATTTTCTGGAAGCAGATCACAGGCCTTTTTTCCAAGGTGCCACTGGGTAGACTCAAACCTCCAACTTTTTGGTTAGCAACTGAGAACATTAACCATTTGCACCATCCAGAGACTCCACAAGACCCAATAACCCACCCTTAAAATTAACATACATTTTGAAAACAAAGGTAAATTATATATATATAAATATATACATATAGCATGAAAAACAACTTTATTATCTCCCAAACAGCAAATATGTTAATCTACGATTGCACATAAAGTGATTGAAGAATTCAGCAAAAATAATTCTGAAATTTTTCAAGTGGAGTAGTCAAGACAGGCTTCACAGAGAAGGTGGAATCTTAAGACAGATACAGAAGAATCACTTATTTTTTCATAGGAGTTTTTTCTTCATTTCTGAGGCACCTGAAAGAACACATTGTATACACTAATGTCCTGATCTTCACATAAGAAATATACTACATAAAGGAGAAAGAGCAAAGGAAGAAAAAAAGGAATAAAAGCTATAAAGACAAGGGGATAAGACTTTAAGTTACAAGGGACTGTCATCATACCACAACCTAATGCCCTACAATTACAGTCTAAAGTGTGCATAAAGTAGAAGGGCAGTTCCTTTAAATGAACCAGATATGCATTAACAGATGTTTAAAGGTCCAAACTTTAAACCACACAGATCTTTCTTTTTCACCTGTTGAGATAACACGTTGATACCATTATGGATTGAATTGTGTCCCCAAAATATAAATGTCAATTTGGTTAGGCCATGATTCCCAGTATTGTGTGGTTGTCCTCCATTTCATGATTGATGTAATTTTCCTATGTGTTGTAAACCCTAATCTCTACCTGTGGTTAATAAGGCAAGATTGAGTTATGTTAAAGAGGATTAGGGTGGGATGTAACACTCTTATTCAGGTCACATCCCTGATCCAATGTAAAAGGAGTTTCCCTGGGGTGTAGTCTCCACCACTTTTTATCTTACAAGAGATAAAAAGAAAGAGAAGTGAGCACAGAGTGGAGGACCTCATACTGCCCAGAAAACAGCACCAGGAGCAGAGTGTGTCCTTTGAACCCATGGTTCCTGTGTGGAGAAGCTCCTGGAGAAGACTGATGACAAGGACCTTCTTCCACAGCCAACAGAGACAGAAAGCCTTCCCCTGGAGCTGGCATCCTGAATTCAGACTTCTAGCCTGCTAGACTGTGAGATAGTAAACTTCTGTTTGCTAAAGCCATCCACTTGTGGTATTTTTGTTATAGCAGCACTAGATAACTAAGACAGATACCAAGGTACCTATTCCTGAGCATGGCTCCAAGGGACTTATTCTCTAACCTTAGGTGCACAGAAACCACAGGCATTGTCTCCAAGTAATCAGTTTTCTTTTAATCTTAAAATAAGCTAAATATGTACAACAGTAGCTATTCAATAAACAAACTATTCTTAACTCTCTTCAATTTCTTGAAAATTACTTTTCCCTTTGATGTTTGAGGGCCAAAAGTTGAATTAACTATTCAAAGCAAAAACCACACAATTTGGGGGGCCAAGAGAATAGATAATAAAAATGTATTCTGAGCAACATTCTCATAAAAAAAAAAAAATTCTCATACCTTACATCAAATAGTCCAAAATTAAACAGAAAGTGGTGTTCAACCTTCCTAGAATCAAACTCTAAGATTGTTTTTTTCCTTTCCTTAACTAGTATTTATTTCTCAAAGAATGTCAATAAAAAAACCTATTGAACCAAGGATACTATACTCAGCAAAACTATCCTTCAAGAATGAGGGTGAAATTAAAATAGTCCCAACAAACAGAAGCTGAGAGAATTCATATCCACCAGATCGGGCCTACAAAAAACACGAATGGGAGTTCCGTAGATGGAAGGGAAAAGACATTAGAAGGTAATTCAAAGCTATACATAAAACAAAAGATGCCTAGTAAAGGGAAATGCATGAGCAAGTATAAGGACCAGGAATAAGGTATTCATGCTTGATAATTCTAAATGTTTGATCCTTAGTGTTTTTTAATAACAAATATATAAAAGGCAAAGATAAAATTATGTTACAGGGCACATGAAATATAAAGACATAATTAAATTTGTGATAACAACAACAAAAGGGTGGAAGGAATGGTATAAATATAGAATTTCTTGAATATTACTGAAGTTAAGATAGTACCAATTTACCTGAGAATGTTATAAATACAATCTCTGTTAAATGTAATATTCATGGTAATCACTAAGGAATTATATAAGAAACAGCAAAAGGAGAAGAGAAGGGAACCAAAAATGCTCACTACCATAAACCAACAAAAACAGAAAACAGTACTCAATGACAAAGACAAAGAAGGGTTAAGACACACACACAAAAAACAAAATAAGTCACTTCTTATCTGTAATTAAAGTGAATGTAACTGGACTAAAACTGCCAATCAAAAGGCAATGACTGACAGAATGGATAAAAATTATGACCCAACTATATGCCGTTTACATGAGACACACCTTAAACGCAAGGACACAAATAGGTTGACAGTGAAAGGATGGAAAAAATATTTCATGCTAATAATACTCAAAAGAGAGCTGGGTGGTAATCTTAATACCAGACAAAGTAGACTTAAGACAAAATCTGTCAGAAGAGACAAAGACAGACATTATACAGGGATGAAAGGGTCAACTAATCAAGAAGATTTAACAGTCATAAATACATATGCACTAAATATCAGGGCACATAAATATATAAACACTGTTAGGGTTGAAGGGAGAAATAGATAATACTATAGTCATAGTTGGAGACTTTATTACACCGCTTTCAATACTAGATGGAACATTTAGAAAGAAGATCAACAAGGAAACAGAGGAACTGAATGGCACTATAAACCAACTAGACTTAACAGACATATATAGGACCTTTTACCCCCCAAAAAAGTACTGGACAGAAGATTTCAAAGGGCCTCTCGAGAAGACAAAATAAAGCATCATAATGACATGTGCAAAGAGCTGGAGATAGAAAACCAAAAGGGAAAATGAACATGCTCGGCGTTTCTCAAACTGAAAGAGCCGAAGAAAAAATTCAAGCCTCGAGTTGCAATAGTGAAGGATTCCTTGGGGAAAATATTAAATGATGCAGGAAGCATCAAAAGAAGATTGAAGGAATACACAGAGTCATTATACCGAAAAGAATTAGTCGATATTTAACCATTTCAAGAGGTGGCATATGATCAGGAACTGATGGTACTAAAGGAAGAAGTCCAAGCTGCTCTGAAGGCGTTGGTGAAAAACAAGGCTCCAGGAATTGATGGAATATCAACTGAGATGTTTCAACAACCAGATGCAGTGCTGGAGTTGCTCACTTGTCTATGCCAAGAAATATGGAAGACAGCTTCTTGGCCAACTGATTGGAGGAGATCCATATTGATGCCTATTCCCAAGACAGGTGATCCAACCAAATGTTGAAATTATAGAACAATATCATTAATATCACATACAAGCAAAATTCTGCTGAAGATCATTCAAAAATGGCTGCAGCAGTACATCGACAGGGAACTGCCAGAAATTCAGGCCAGTTTCAGAAGAGGACGTGGAACCAGGGATATCATTGCTGATGTCAGATGGATCCTGGCTGAAAGCAGAGAATACCAGAAGGATGTTTACCTGTGTTGTATTGATTATGCAAAGGCATCTGACTGTATGGATCATAACAAACTATGGATAACAGTGCGAAGAATGGGAATTCCAGAACACTTAATTGTGCTCATGAGGAACCTTTACATAGATCAAGAGGCAGTTGTTCGGACAGAATAAGGGGATACTGATTGGTTTAAAGTCAGGAAAGGTGTGTGTCAGGGTTGTATTCTTTCACCATACCTATTCAATCTGTACGCTGAACAAATAATCCGAGAAGCTGGACTATATGAAGAACAACGGGGCATCCAGATTGGAGGAAGGCTCATTAACAACCTGCGTTATGCAGATGACACAACCTTGCTTGCTGAAAGTGAAGAGGACTTGAAGCACTTACTAATGAAGATCAAAGACCACAGCCTTCAGTATGGATTACACCTCAACATAAAAAAAAAAAAAAAACTTCACAACTGGACCAATGAGCAACATCATCATAAACAGAGAAAAGACTGAAATTGTCAAGGATTTTATTTTACTTGGATCCACAATCAACAGCCATGGAAGCAGCAGTCAAGAAATCAAACGACACATTGCACTGGGCAAATCTGCTGCAAAGGACCTCTTCAAAGTGTTGAACAGCAAAGATGTCACCCTGAAGACTAAGGTGCGCCTGACCCAAGCCATGGTATTTTCAATCACATCACATGCATGTGAAAGCTGGACAATGAACAAGGAAGACCGAAGAAGAGTTGACACCTTTGAACTGTGGTGTTGGCGAAGAATATCGAATATACCATGTACTGCCGAAAGAACGAACAAATCTGTCTTGGAAGGAGTGCGGCCAGAATGCTCCTTAAAGGCAAGGATGGCAAGACTGCGTCTTACATACTTTGGATATGTTATCAGGAGGGATCAGTCCCTGGAGAAGGACATAATGCTTGGCAGAGTACAGGGTCAGCAGAAAAGAGGAAGACCCTCAACAAGGTGGATTGACACAGTGGCTGCAACAATGAGCTCAAGCGTAACAACGATTTTAAGGATGGCACAGGACCGGGCAGTGTTTCGTTCTGTTGTGCACAGGGTCGCTGTGAGTCAGGACCGACTCAACAGCACCTAACAACTGCAACAACCACCCAAAAACAGTACAATACACATTCTACTCCAGTGTACATGTATCGTTCTCCAGGATGTACCAATTTTAGGTCACAAAGCAAGTCCTGGTAAATTTTAAAAGATTGAAATCATATATTTTCTCTGACCACAATGGAGTAAGCTAGAAATCAATAACAGAAAAAAAAAAAAAAAAAAAAAACATATGGAAATTAAGCAATTTTATAGTACCAATGGGTCAAAGAAGAAATCAAAAGAAAAACCATAAATTTCTTAAAATCAAATAAGAATGAAAGCACAAAATACTAAAAGTTACAAGATGCAAAGAAGGCAGTATTCAAACAGAAAGCTATAGTAATAAGCGCTTACATACAAAAAGAAGACCTCAAATTAACAGGCTAATTGGACAACTCCAGGAAGAGAAGAGCAAACTAAGCCTATATCTACCAGAAGAAGGGATATAACAAAGATCTGAGCAGAAATAAATAAAATTGAAAACAGAAAAACAATAGAGAGAATTAATAAAACCAGAAGTTGGTTCTTTGAAAAGATAGATAAAATTGATGAACCTTTAGCTAGACTACAAAGAGGAGAAAGGATGCAAATAACCAAAATAAAAAATGAAAACAGAGACATTACAACTGACCCAACAGAAATAAAAAGAATTAGGAGAGAATATTATGAACAACTGTAGGGCAACAAACAGGAAAACCAAGATGAAATGGACAAATTCTTAGAAGGACACAACCTACCCAATTGACTCAAAAGGAAATAGAAAATCTCAACAGACCGGTAACAAGTGAAGAGATTGAATCAGTGATCAACCTCCCGACAACAAAAAAAGCCTGGACCAGATGGCTTACTGCAGAATTCTACCAAATATTTAGAGAAAAATTGACACTAATACTGTTTAAACTCTTTCAAAAGATAAAGAAGGAATACTCCCTACTCAATTCTATGAAGGAAACAATCCTGATAGCAAAACCAGACAAAGACGCCACATGAAAAGAAAACTACAGGCTAATATCTCTTATGAATATAGATGCAAAAATCCTCAACAAAATACTAGTGAACAAAATCCAACAGCATATTAAAAGAATCATACACCATGACCAAGGGGGATTTATTGCAGGGATAGTTCAACATAAGAAAATCAATCAATGTAATGTACCACCCCTACAGAACAAAGGAAAAGAACCACATGATCCTCTATGGATGCAAAAAAAAGCATCCGATAAAACCCAACACCCTTTCTTGATGAAAATCCTAAGAAGATTGGGATAGAAGAGAAATTCCTCAATAAGATGCAAGGCATGTGTGAAAGCCAACAGCCAACATTATACTTAATGTAGAAAGACTGAGAGCTTTTCCCTTGAAATCAGAAACGACACAAGGTGTCCGCTCTCAATATTGTATCAGAAGTCCTAGCCAGGGCAATAAGACAAATAAAAGAAATGAAACGTGTCCAGATTGAAAAAGAAGAAGTAAAATTACCTCTATTTGTGGATGATATGATCCTATATATAAAAAATCTCAAAGAGTACACAAAAAAAGCTTCTAGAGCTAACAGAAGAACTTAGCAAAGTTGCAGGGTACACAGTTAACAAACAAAAATCAGTTGAGTTTCTATACACCAGCAATGAGAAATCTGAAAGGAAAATTAGGGAAACGATTCCATTTACAACAGCATCTAAGATGATATAATACCTAGGAATAAATCTAACCAGGAACATGAAGAACTTATACAATAAAAACTATAAAACACTGCTCAAAGAGATTAAATAAGACTTAAATAAATGGAAGGCTATTCCATGTTCATAGACTGGAAGACTTAATATTGGTAAGATGTCAATCCAACCCAAAGTGATCTCTAGATTCTATGCAATTCCAATCGAACTTCCAACAGTCATCTTTACATAAGTTGAAATCCAATACTCAACTTTATATGGAATGGCAAGAGGCTCCGAACAAAGTAGGAGGATTCACACTTCCTGATTTTAAAACATACAGCTGCAGTAATGAAAAACGCCTCATACTGGTATAACGATAGACACACAGATCAACGGGATGGAATTGAGTGTACAGAAACTCAAACATCTATGGTCAACTGATTTTTGACAAGGGTACTAAGTCCATTCAACGGGGAAAGAAGAGTCTCTTCAATAAATGGTATGGGGAAAATTGGATTTCCACATGCAAAAAAATGAAACAGGATCCATGCCTCATACCATGCACAAAAACAAATTCAAAATGGATTAAGGACTTAAATGTGCCAACTAAAACCATAAAATCCTTAGAAGTAAAAGCAGGGGCAACGATGCTGTCAGGCCTAGTTTTCAACAAAAGCACAAACAGCAAAAGACAAAATAAATGAGACCTCATAAAAATTAAAAACTTTTGTCCATTAAAAGATTTTACCAAAAAAGTGAAAAGACAAGCTAGGAAACTGGGAAAATATCTTCAGAAAGCATACAACTGACAAGAATTTAATAATCAAAACATATATAAAACTTCAACAACTTAATAAAAAGACAACCCAATCATAAAATGGGCAAAGGACTTAAATAGACATTTCAAGAAGAGGACTTTCAAACGGCCACCAAACACATGAAAATATGCTCAGCATCATTAACCACCAGAGAGATGCAAATCAAAACCACAATGAGATACCACTTCACTCCCACTAGGATGGCTAAAAAAAAAAAAAAACAGAAAACAGTAAATGTTGGCAAGGATGTGGGAAAATTGGAACCCTTATCCACTGCTGGTAGGAATGCAAAATGGTACAGCTGTTATGGAAAACAGTGTGGTGGTTCCTCAAAAACCTAAAAATAGAGCTACCATATGACTCAGCCATTTCACTCCTAGGTACACACCCAAAAGACATGAAACCAGAGACTCAAAAAGAGACTTGTACACCAGTGTTCACTGCAGCACTATTCACAATAGCCACAAGGTGGAAACAATCCCAATGTCCATCAACTGATGAATGGATAAACAAAATTGTACATACATACAATGGAATACTGCTCAGCCAGTAGGAGAAATGAAGTCTTGATACTTGATACGGTATGGATGCAGCTTAAAGAGATTATGATGAGTGACATAAGTCAATTATGAAAGAACAAATATTGTATGACCTAAGTTATATAAAAACATAAGAAAAAGCAAATGTATAGAGACCAAAGTTTATTAGTGTTTACCGGGGGTAGGAGGGAGATGGTGAAAAGGGGTTAACAGTGATGGAAAAATTGCATTGATTAAGGGTAGAGTTGCACAGATGATTATTTTAATTATTTTAATTGCTGTTAATAAAAAAGTTGAACTGGCATAAGCTGTGTGTTAGATATTGTCTTAATTATCTACTGCTGCTATAACAGTAATGCCACAAGTGGATGGCTGTAACAAACAGAAATTTATTCTCTCACAGTCTAGGTGGCTAGAAGTCTGAATTCAGGGTGCCAGCTCCCGGGGAAGGCTTTCTCTCCCTATTGGTTCTGTGGGAAGGTCCTTGTCAACAACCTTCCCTTGGTCTAGGAGCTTCTCCACACAGGGACCCTGGGTCCAAAGGACACACTCTGCTCCTAGCACTTGTTTCTTGGTGGTATGAGGTCTCTCTCCTCTTTGTTTACTTCTCTCTTTTATATCTCAAAAGAGATTGACTCAAAATACAACCTAACCCTGTAGATTGAGTCCCGCTTCATTAACATAACTGCTCTAATCCTGCCTCATTAACGTCATAGAGTTGAGGATTTACAACACATAAGATAATTACACCAGACTACAAATTGATGGACAACCACACATTACTGGGAATCATGGCCTAGCCAAGTTAATGCACAGTTTGGGGGGGACACAATGTAATTCATAACAGATATATTTACAACAACAACAAAAAAAGAAAGAAAGAGTAGCTACTGAGGCTGCTTATGTACAACCGAATATCTCATGGGATCTGGTTCCTTGGTTTTGAGGTTTAGGGTCATGGTTTCATGAGACATCCCAGTTAATTGGCCTAATAACGTGTTCAGTGTTTCTGTTCTACCTCCTAGTTCGTTGTGTGGTGCCTGGGGTCTTAAAAGCTTACAAGCAGCTGTCCAAGGAAGAAGAATTGGTCTCTATTCACTTGGAGCAACAGAGGAAGAAGAAGAGTCAGGAATAGGAGAAGAATATGGAATGTGTGGCTAATTGCCTCCATGAACAGCTACCTCCTTCGTCATGAGATCAGAAGAAATGGATGATGCCCGGATCCCATTGCTAAACATTTTGATCAAAGATTCCATAGAAGAATTCCGATCAGAAGGGGAAAAATGCATAATAGAATTTCAAATTCTCATGGACTCCAGACTCTGGAGACATCAGGGTGGATGAAACCCTGAAATTACTGCCCTGAAATAATCTGTAAACCTTAAACAAAAAATATCCCGAGTCATCTTAAAACTGAACAATAGTTTAGCTTAACTAGTGAAAAAGTCTGCCTTGAACATTACGATCTAGGTTCTCTTTTGGCGAGGGAGGGGAGGTGGTGTCTTACGGTTATAGCCTCTGTGGTTCCTCCAGTCTCTATTAAACCAGAAAAAAAAAAAAAAAAAACCCAAACTCATTGCTGGTAAGTCTGTTCCAACTCATAGCTACCCCACAGGACAGAGCAGAACTGCCTCATAGAATTTCCAACGAGCTTATAGGGGTCACTATGAGTCGAAATCGACTCGACGGCAGTGGGTTTTTAGTGGGTTCATACTGCTGACCTTTTGGTTAGCAGCCGTAGCTGAACCCATCGCCACCATGGCTCCATCAGACCGGTAAATCTGGTCTTTTCATGGATTTGGTTGTTGTTCTACATTTTTCTCCTGCTCTGCCTGGGACCCTCTGTTGTGATTCTGGTCAGAGTCGTTGGCATTACGCTCGTTTAAAAACTATCTCTATGCACTAGACTCTTCTTGTGGACATCTCCCCATTACACTTGGAGCACACCAGACCCATATCACAGCCACAGTCCTATCCCCAAGGCTGTGGTAGGCATTTAACACCTGGTTGTTGAATGAATGCATCCCCTCCCAGAATAACATCTCAATTAGGTCTACCCAGCCCAAAACCTACAAGCCACAAAACCTGTCTCTGGAGTTGTCAAAATTACCCAAGAAAATACTTTAAATTGCCCAGTAAGTATAGGCTACATGGATTTGTTTAGACAGCCTGGTGTAATAATTCTTGAGTAAATTAAAGTTTAAGAACCACTAAGTGAAGAAACAAAAGCGAAGTCTATGCTGATGGCAGGTCCCTCAGAGGCACAAAGGGTTTGCCCTCAACTACTAACTGAAAGGTTAGCAGTTTGAACAACCCCGTGGCACCACAGAAAAAAGTCCTGGTAATCTGCTTCTGTAAAGATTACAGTCAAGAAAATCATATGGAGCTCTGCTCTACTCTGTAACATATGCAGTTGCCAGCAGTCAGAATAGATTTGATGGCAACAGGACTGGTTTTGGTCTCCAGACGGCTGGACATTCCAACCATGATGCCTTTTAAGGTAACTACCAAATCCCTGGAGGAGACTGAGGAATTGGGAGTAAGAATAAGAATTGGGAGAGAATTCTAAAATGTTCCTGCCTGTTTGCTTGATGTACTTTCTTCCATTTTAATATTAAGATTCTAAAACCTTATATACATGTTAATGGTTTGTTTATAACTGGAAAAATAAAATGACATACAAGAGTCATTTCTCAGCTGGGAGTTAGTTTCTAATGTTTGCATTTAAATTACATTTGACTCCATAACCCCTGAGCAAGGTAAGATTTTCTTTATCATTCTTCTACTGAATGTCTCCTGATTAGCTTTGGGTCACGTTTCCAAGGCAACGGAGAGAACTTGCTCTTGATTCTCATCTAGAAGTCTGTCTATCTCTGTGCATTGTTCTTATGCGTAGAGACAGAAGTCCTCATGCCTCCGTTTCTGTTTGAATTATTACAAATCACTTCACTATGGCCTCTTACTGATCTCTGACATTTCTATGTGTTTTTTCAGGCTGCTTGATTAGGCCTTGAATTTCAGAAAGTTCCCAAATACCTGATGCATTTTTTTCCCTCTGAATTTCCCATCGAGTTTTTTCTTTTGGGTCTTGTAATTGCTTAAACCTTTTTGTCCTATTTTTAGTCGTTCTGTTGCACCAGCAAACCCTGCTGAGGAAAAACAGCAAATCATCAAGCCTGTGTGGCTGCCCCTGTAAGGAGCCGTGTGATTGGAAAGCTAACGTTCTTTCCCCTGGTGAACTGCGTGCCTCCTCAACTGCGTGGAGAGAGCCGGACAGATGGGCCACTGGAAGCTGAAAGGCAGATCAATGAGAAATGATTGGCTTCAACCCCTTTGCCCTTCCGTCCTTCCTCCCCAGGAAAGCTGTTCCCTGCCAACTGGCATCATTATCCACTGGTGACGAATTATGATTTTATAATGACTGTGGGGTAGTAGAGAAGGAGCTGCTATTCCCCCTTTTGCAAATCTTAAGTGGGCTCTGATAGAAAAAAGAAATAGATAATGTTTTCTGTTTGTTTCAAGGTGGAGAGGGAAAGGACACCCTGGAAAGGGTGCCCCCACTGAAAGCACACACCGTCTACTCCCTCTCTCTGTAATGATCGTCTTCTTTGGGCTTTATAGTTTTCCTTTGGGGGAACAATGCCTTGCATGGTGGAGTCTCTGGGTGGTATAGTTAACACACTTGGCTGCTAACTGAAAGGCTGGGGGTTTGAGTTCACCCAGAGGTACCTCAAAAGAAAGGCTGGCAATCTATTTCTGAAAAATCAGCCATTGAAAACTCTATGGAGCACGGTTCTACTCTTACATACATGGTGTAACCATGAGTAAGAGCCAACTCAATGACAACTGTTGGCCTTGCATGGTACACTGCTCCTCAGTAAGGCCCTTTGGAAACAGACTTGGATAAAAGTTTTGTCTCTTCTTTGTGCTATATACATTCTTATTCCAAACAGACTGGTAATATCTCAACATCCTTACTATCTAGATCCCAAAATATGGTTAAAGAACAAATAATGTCAGCTCAACATTATCCAGGTTGTTGTGATGATCTAGGTTTGCCGAACCCTGTCCTTGCTACCCTCCCCAAACATGTTTTAGGGGGACAGATATTCTTCTTTCTGAGTCACATGGATGAGCAATGGCTGTCAAAGAAGATTATGGGAGCAGGACTTATGCGCATGTGTCCCCCTGCACTGGACGGTCCAGATGGAACAATACCCAGTGGGGGTGCCATTTTAGTCTCTCTGTCTCCATCAGGGACCTGATGGCCATTCTGAGGACAGCAAAGGGTCAGGGGGGCAGCTTTAAGGCTTCATAAATGGGGATCACTTTGCAAAACAAAAGCAGAAGACAGCAAGGAAAGGCGAGAGCTGAATTACACATGGAAGCCCAGTGCACCATTTTCCGCGCATGCTGCTGACCAAACCCACATATGACAATCTTAGCAATAATTCGGCCCACTTATTTCTCAGGTGGAAAATGTGCTACTAGATACTGTTGGCTTGCAATTTGATGGAAACTTGCAGAGAAAAGTCCCTGATTTTACAGCGTCTTGAATTGTCATCATGAAGGCTATGGGACAGCTGCAAGAAAGGACCTGAGAGGCAGGAGCTTAGAGTAGGCACTGAGCTGGGCACTGGAGACATCCTTCCTCACGTGAGCTGCACCCAGCCCTGACTCATAAAAAAAAAATCATAGGGGGTTACTATTTGCAGTAACTGAACGAAGCTACTAAATCTTAGCAAGTTTAAATAACTTCCCCCAAATATTTACATCCTCTCAGAGTAAAAAAAAAAAAAATTTTTTTCAAGGCCTCTCTAGCATGATACCAAAGACAGAAAACATAAGAGACTAATGATTTGATATAAAGCAGGCTAAAAACTTCTGTATTCCAAAAAGCAATCTGAGAAAATATTTGCAACAAACATGACCCAACCTGGCATAAATATTCTTAATGACGATCCCTTATAAATTGATAAGAAAAAATGGATAAGCCAAAAAAAAGAAAAAGGGCAAAGATATACACAGGCAAGCCACAGAGGAAGAAATGCATGATTAATTCATACCAAAAAAGGTGAACTTTAACAGTAATGAGAGAAATGCAAAGCGAGACAACAAAAGCATGCCATTTCTGCCTATCACATTGGAAAGGAAAAAAATGCTTGCTGATTGGTGAGGATGGAGCAAAAATACTCTCAGGCACTGTTACTATGAAGGGAAAATTAAAAAAAAATAAAGATAAAAAGCAAAAGTCCTTTACCTGACAACAATATATGAAATATATTTATTTTTAATTCACAAAGTCAAGGGTGATGAATTTAGTCATTAAGACTTCTAGTCTCACAAAACGGCCAAGGCAGGGTTTCTCAACAGTGATGACATTTTGGACCAGGTAATTCTTCGCTGTGAGGGGCCATCCTGTGCATTGTAGGATATCTACCCAGTAGATGCCAGGAGCACCTCCCCAGGTATGACAATGAAAATGACATTCCCAGACATTGCCAAATGTCCCCTGTGGAGCAAAATCACCCCTGGTGAGAACCGCTGAACTAAAGATGACTGATGAGAATCTTGCTTTGAAAAAAAAAAGCCCATATGTAGACCCGTTTTGCTAAGTGGGATTAACAGCCGTAAGTATAACGCTTTAATTGCAATAAAGGAGGATGAGATGGACAGAAAGGCTCAGCTGAAGAAAAAAAAAAAAAAATTTAAGACACTAAAAAACAGTAGGCATGGAAATTCAATGTAAAAACATGAATATCCTAATAACCTGTAACCTGTTGCTGCTGAGTCGATTCCAACTCATAGCAACCTAAAAGACAGAGTAGAACTGCCCCACAGAGTTTCCAAGGAGCCCCTGGTGGATTCAAACTGCCGACCTTTTGGTTAGCAGCCATAGCTCTTAACCACTACATCACCAGGGTTTCCTATCCTAATAACACTTCAGGAAAAATTTGTTAGTGTTTTACTCTAGCACCTTTTCCCTCACACAGAACTACAGCGAACTCTACTAGCTTTTGGTTTTTGTCTGTCCACAGCAAGCTTTTCTATCTCTCATTCGTGACTTACCCCACTGGTTACTGCCAATGCTGGACATGTGGCCAGGCTGGCCAATGCCAGTGTCCATTTCCATGGTAACAGTGATTGGTCCAAGGGACACATGTGTTATCCAAACGAATCAGTTCTGGGGACTGACCTATGAGGGCAAGGAGGAAAGAGGTATCTCTCTCTGCCAGAAGTTGTGAGCTGAACTTTCGGCAGCAATGTTCACTCCGTTCAATAAGAAGGAATGAGGCAAACACTCAATGAGAAGCAAAGACAAACAGAAGAAATATAGGAAAAAGAGAGTAGGAATCATAAGAATATTGGATTTCCAGTTCCCATCACTTTTTTTTAGTTTTCTGAGCTTCCCCAATAAGTAGAGAAAACTCTTCCTCGATACAAAAAAAAAGAAAAAACCATTGCTGACAAGTCAATTCTGACTCATAGAGACCCTATAGGACAGAGTGGAACTGCCCCATAGAGCTCCCAAGGAGTGCCTGTTGGATTTGAACTGCCAACCTTCTGGTAAGCAGCCATAGCTCTTAACCACTACACCATCAGGATTTCCTTCCTAGATATATGAACCAATTAATTACCCTTTATGCTAAGTGAGTTTGAGTTAGGTTTCTATCATGTGTAACTGAAAAACTCCTACTAACTAACACATCAACCCTACCATACCTGTTTATTACTCAGAGTTATTATTTTGCCATTCCCTTAAGAGATGACAACCCCACAAAACACAAATTGAGGTTACACAGCCTAGCCCTGTAGCCAAACTGGAATGATTTTTGGCTCCCAAATTCTAGAGCTCATACACCCCCCAGTCCACATTTCTGATACACACCTCAGTGCAAAGTGGCTGCCTTTCTTCTCCCAGCCTCTAAAAGAAGTCATGCAAGGATTTCAGGAATTTGTTTTAGCCCATCATTTCCCAATCTCTTTTATTATTTCTTTGAGATGTTAGTAAATGCTAAGGATGGAATAATAGCTAATAATGACTAACATTATGTGTTTCAGTTCATGTGCTACATACTTTTCATAACCTTACAAGGCAGGTACCATTACTAGCTCAGTTTACTGACAAGGAAACTGAGACTCAGTCTTGCCCAAAGTCTCACATCCACAGAAGGAGCCCAGCCAGAACTCAATCCACATCTGTCTGACAGGAAAGCCCATGATTTTAATCACAATACTATACTTTTAAAAGTTTTCTCTACTGCAAGACTTCTCAGGGCCTTTAGTGTACTATAAGGTCCCTGAGTGGCACAAATGGTTTTTGAGCAACTACTAACCAAAACGTTGGCAGTTCGAACCCACTCTATGGTGCCATGGAAGAAATGTCTGGCAATCCACTTCCATGAAGATTACAGCCAAGAAAACCCTACGGAGCAGTTCTGCTCTGGAACACATGGGGTCACCATGACTCGGAATGGACTCCACAGCAACGAGTTTGGATTTTTTTTCTTTTTCTTGGTTTATTAAATGTGTATGTGTATCTCTATTATGTCATCCCCAATATTTCCCAAACGTATGTACCCAGAAGGTGATTTTTCCCCCAAGAAGCAACTTGTGGCAATGGTTTCTTATGAGGTACACTTTGGGAAATGATGATTTGACACCATTCGCCTCCTCTGTTTCTCAGTAAAAAAAAAACTTCTGAACAGTCTTGGCCAGAAATGAAGTGGAAAGTAGAGAAAACTCTTTCTTTTAGTCCCATGTTGAATTATCATCACCTGCATCTTTGGGATTGTCTCCAGAAAAGCAGCCCAATGATAAATTCTTTTGAGTAATACTTTCCAGTTCACATATACTTTCCAGTTCACATATAGGACAGTAAAATTTCAGTTAACTGCAGCTTCTACGGTGCAAACTACCAGAAGGCGAATGGTAAAAGAAACTCAATACTTTCAGTTGTGTTCATTTGAATTTGAACTTCTCACTCCTCACTTTAAAACTGCGGATGGTGACTCAGGACCTATAACACATAAACCCTACACAGACTAGCTGCAGCCTACCTCCAAGAATCCCCAGTGTCTCCCTTCTCCACCAACTGTTCTCTGTTCCCCTCTCCCACGTACACACACAGTGACTCTTAAGTCAGACATGCAAATAGGTTTTCCCTTAAGACCATCAATAGCTTATTTGCAATGGCTACTGGTTGGCACTGCTTGAATAGAGCAACCACCCAGGCTCAGCAGTTCAGCATCAATTATTCACGTATGTCACAGGCTACTGAGTGTAGGGTAAGATTACTTGGGACAAAACCTCACTATCTTTTTCCTAGGCACACCAAGCAAGTTGCCTGTTTACCTAAGCATGCCACATTCTTGTGCCTCCTGCCTTTGTTCACACTGTTCCCTCTACCTTGAACGCCCTTCCCTCTCCCCATGGGTGGTATGAATGATTAAAATGCTCAGCTGCTAACCAAAAGGGTGGAGGTTCAAGTCCACCCGGAGATGCCTCAGAAGAAAGGCCTGGTGATCTACTTCCAAAAAATCAGCCATTGCAAATCCTACGGAGCACAGTTCTACTCTGACAGACATGGAGTCACCAGAAGTCAGAGTTGAGACTCAATGGCAAGTGGTACTGGTGGGTCTGCTTCAAAAACTCCTACCTGCACTTCAAATTCATCTCCTGTGCTAGCTCCTCTGAGCGATTTCCCTGACCCCAGAGCCTCCGAGTTAGAAGTAATTGCCCCAACACCTGTCTTCCACGGTGCTTATAACCACCTATTACAGCACCTTGGGGCAGCTTATCATATGATTTTATATCAGTTCCCAAAGGGTAGGGATTGTATCTTTTTCATCTTTGTACCTCCAATCCAGACCAGACAGCAGGACAAAGAGCAGCAGCTCAATAAATATTTTTCAGACAAGGGAATGAATGAATGAATCACTTTTTCCTTAGAAGCAAATTCTGAGGTAAAAAAAAAAAAAAAAGTGAAGGATTACTCCAGGCACTGAGGCATTTTTAAAGTCAAGAATTCTTGCACAGAAAGCCTCAGGCACTTCTTCAAGCAGCAGCTATTCAGGGTCCCTTAGGACAAAGAAAGCGAGCCTCTCAGAGGTGAGAGACAGCTATTCCAGATTCCTTCTCCTCCTTTTCAAATCCTGTGGAAAACAGGATGAGATCCGTGTTGCTGTCTCTCCTTCACTCAGAGAGCCGGCACCTTGGGAATCAGCATTTCAACTGAAAAGTACATTATCTTGCAAACACTAAGGCACACACTTCCTTTCTTGTGCTGGTTTTTGGATATTTGCTTTTCAGATTCCTTTTCAGCTGTTATAATGCCCATGACTGCGCCCCCTCCTCCCTGCAAGCTCTGTCACTAGCTGACCTGTGCTGACACTCCCCTACAGAGGGGGCAAAGCTCAGGCCCAGCTCCCTATCTCAGCACCCAGGCTCCTGGCCACAGGAAATGCCGGCACTTTTCCACCATCCTGGCGAGCCAAGCACTCAGAGTTTCCAAACCTGCTGATCCAAAAACAATACGCATAACTTTTTTTCTCCACCTCTCTCCAGCAATGGCAGAGCTCTAAAGGCCACCCTAGGAAATTCGATTGCATCAGATTACCGGTTGGGGCCTTCGGCAGGCAGAAGGCAGAGTCCTGTGCTAAGCCTCCACCGGCTTCCACCTGACAGCTTGCACGTGCAGAATTAGTCATTCAGAACGGCAGTGCGTGCATAATGCAACACAGGCCCCAGCCACACTCACACAGGATGGCACTCGCCTCCTACTCTCTCTCTCTCTCCTTTGGGTCCTTTACATTTTATTCCTCAGGTGAGGGCAGCCTGTAAGTAAGTGTGAGAGCTCTGGGGTCAGATGTGGGCCTAGGTGTTAATCCAGGCTCTGCCACTTCCAAATCTCTGTGACTTTGGACAAATGACTGCATAACCTTTCTGTTCTCACTGTCCTCGTTTGCAAAAGTGAAGCAATAGTAATAAAGCAATGAGAATAATGCTTGCTCTGGGATGATGATGTAGTAGTAACAGGTGTGGAGAATCTGGATGAGAAGAACCGGGGGAACCAGTCTCATCTAATAAAACACACAGGTCCCACAGCACAGTAATCCTTTTTTACCCAAAGTATCTTAATAGGGCTTTTTTGTTTATCTTAATAGAATGGGACAAACCATTCTGAGAGACAAGAAGAAAGAACAATTTTAAGTCCAGGAGGTTTTAGAGAGTTGACACTTAGAGTTTTTTATTTTTCAGAGTTTTAAAGGATGAGCAGAAGTTTCTAGGTAAACAACTGGCTTGGGGAGGAGGGTTAAGGGTAAGAGCCTTAGAGGATGGACCTGCACTACAAAAGGAGAAGGTCACAGAGAATTGCCAGAGCAGATACTTGGATGGAACAGGAAAGACCGTCTCTCCTGACAACAGGCCTAGTTCCCTGAGAACAGAGAGGTGGCTGGGATTTGACTCTTCTAGGTCCTTTCTCCTCAAAGAGAAGTAGCTGTCACCTTGGTTAGGAGGCAGTTAAGAGTCCTTAAAGAAATACCAAAGGAGTCCTCTGTCCTCCACACAGAAGAGGTCCTGCCCTGCTATTGCTGCACAGCTCCCCCAACTGCAGTGACCTCACCCACCCCCATCCTCTTCCATGTGAGGGAAAGATCCATCAAGCCACCTCACTCACTGACTTCTTTTTCCAATTAGCCAGTGAGTGGCCCAAAAGTGCTGAAGTTGCACCCAGCAAGCTGAGAGAGGGTAGAGACATTTCACACAGGGCCCGGTAAGTCCTTGTCTCAGCCGCTCCCCAGAAGCCCAGGTTTTCGTAGGTATTAAGACAGTGTGGAGCCCTAGTGGCACAGTGGTTAAGAGCTATGGCTGCTAACCAAAAGGTCAGCAGTTCATATCCACCAGCCGCTCCTTGGAAACCCTATGGGGCAGTTCTAGTCTGTCTTATAGGGTTGCTATGAGTCAGAATCAACTCAACAGCAAAGGGTTTTTTAAGACACAGTGTGGCCAGTGATTGCTCAACTGCACTCATGACTGTGTCTTATCAGGGTTCTTATGTTTAGAACTGTTTCTCAGCAAAAAATCCAGCTAACACGAATTCCAGAAAACACGAATTTCTCCATTTTCAGGTCTTGAGCTATTTCATCCCTCTGGTTATTAGGCACCATCCCACACCCACCAGCCAAACAATAAAAAACCTGTGGATTTTCCCCTCTTCTCTCTTTCAGGCTAGGAGGCCCTGTCAGAAGCTCCCTAGATTTTATGATAGAAATCTCTTCCCTCTGGTTTTTATCTGAGTTCCCCCACGAGTTTACTGTAATTTATCTTAAGACAAAGCACCATCAAGACCCATACTATCAGCATGGACATATGGCCAAACTTTGAAGAGTTTTTCAGAAACACCAAGATGACCCAGTGGCCACCATGCAGGAGTTGGTGATGAGCAGAAGGATGGCTGCCTTCGGAACCACTCCTTTACAGACACACAGTGGGGTCACTAGAGGGGGTGCTGGAGGTGTGGACGACACAGGTGACACTGTCAGAGGGGGTGACATCAAAATGACTACAAAATTTTTGTGCAGTGTTTCAGCAGAAATTTATTCTTTTTTAAATAAAAATAACCCTGTAGTTAGTTATAACAACAAAAACATTTTTCACAAGCCCAGCTTACATATATCCGTATACCCACAAGGCTAAAACCCTGCTAATTTACTTTTTGAATCTTCTAAAGCACTCTGGTCAGAGCTGTCATTATTACCGAATTATAATAATGCTTCAAATCACGTGGTTTCATCTGCACATGCTGTAAGCACACGCACGCTGTTGTTGTCATTGCTGCTGGTGTTTTAGCTAGAATGTTGTGGTAAAGGAGCCCTGGTGGCACAGTGGTTGAGAGTTTGGCTACTAACCAAAAGGTCAGTAGTTCGAATCCACCAGCTGCTCCTTGGAAATCCTATGGAGCAGTTCTACTCTGTTTTATAGGGCCGCTACGAGTGGGAATCAACTCTCGACAGCAACTGGTTATCGTGGTAATTGGTATTTGTGGACCTATATCAATAACTTTCTTGAGAATGAAGTAGTAACTAAAGGAAAAGAAGGAGTGATACACAGGAATTAAAATTTATGAGAAACATTAGTACAAAAAACACTACAAAGGATTTTGTATGGTTTGGTACAGGAGCAGGTCCATTGGGGGGGGTGGGGAGGTAACGCCATGAGTTACTGCAATGGGTGACACCAATGCTAGCAATGCCACCGTATACATAGATGAATCCAGGAATTCCTTGCCAGATTGATTTAAAAATAAAACCAGAAATGCTAAATGACAGCCCGTGGCATAAATTTGGGGGAAAGGTGACCTGCAGCTCTATTCTGAAAGCCAGTATTACAGCTTGCATCCTCGGGTTGCCTATCTGCTTAATGCAATCCCCAGATGACATTCCAAATGGATTTTCTTAAATGCTCATTTTCTCCTCTCTTTAGCTCAAGCAGGGCTTCCCTGTCTGCACTCACTGGGAGCTGGTGAATTAAGAGACTGATAAAAGGAAAACTGATAGAGGGACTCCTAACTCAGTGTTGGCATTTTGCTAATTGAGTGCCTTTGGTTTCTCCTCTTCCTCAATTAACAGGACCCTGACAATGTAAAATTCATTTTTTCTGCACTCAGTTCTAGCAAATAGAAGACTCAATCTGCTAATATCGGCTTTGATAAGGACTCAGTAGTGCAAAAACAAAAAACAAACTCCGTAAACCTGTTGCCGTCAAGTAGATTCCGATTCATAGCAACTCTATAGGACAGAGTAGAACTGCCCCATAGGGTTTCCAAGGACCGCCAAGTGGATTTGAACTGCCAACCTTTTGGTTAACAGCCATAGTACTTAACCACTACACCACCAGGGTTTCCAAAAACCAAAACTAGTAAAAATAAAAAAAAAGCAAACATTAAAAAAAAGTAAAGATGAAAACTGAAAAAAAATTAGAAAAGGCCACCAAGCATCTTCTCATGTAACAATTACTCTACCTTCACATTGCTTAGGAAAAAGGTCAGGAATTATACATCCTTGTGGAACACTTGCGATCTGCTGACACGTCTGGTAATGAAGGCAGACAGACTCTGGGACCTAATTATCAGAGGCATGAGTTTGATGAGTGAGGTCAAAGGTAACCACATTCCACTTGACACCTAAGAATCTTACTTTTAGCTTTTCAAATCAAGATCCACTACTCCAAACTTTATACAAGCAAGACGGTATAAGGAAAAGAACAAGTTTTGGAGACAGACAGACCTGGATTTGAGTGCGAAAATGGGTGATGTTTTAAGCCAGGGCACACAATTGCCAGGTTTCCATTTTGCTTCTGACTACAGGGAAAATAGACTGGAGTGGGTCAAGGATGGGCATTGTACAGCTTGGTAAAAAAGCTTGGGCTGGGGTGGTGGCACTGGAGAGGGGGAAAGTGATGGGTTTAAAAACTACTTAAAAAATGAAAATCAACAGGAATTGATGACGGACTGGACATAGGGGCAAAGGGAGAAGCAGGAATGAAGGTGATCCAGATTTCTGACTCACATAATAGAATGGATGGGGTATCTTTTACTGAAATAGGACTACTCCAAATAGAAGACTGAGCTCCCAGCCAACTGGCTGACCGCTATCTAGTTAATGGGTGTGTGGACTCATCTAGAAGGTTCCGTGATAAAGCCTAAGCCATTAGCACAAGAGACTCCCCTCTTTCTCACCTCTACCTTGTAGATATAGTTGTTTTACTGCAGCTTCCACCTAAAATGCATGGCTATTTTTTTCCTGAAAGGTTGGGAGGCGGCAGAGTATAACAGCTATAGCCACAGATTGGACTCACGCTGCGTGTATTCTAATACTATTGTCACTACCTCCTAGTCTTGAGGCCTGGGGTAAATTGCTTTCTGTGCCTCAATTTACTCAACAGTAAAATGGGGAAAACAATAGTACCTATCTCATAGGTTTCATAAGATAAGTACTAAGATGATTAGGATAACAGCTAACACTTATATCACACTATGTGCCAGGCACCCTATTAAACAATTCACATGTATTAATTCATTTAAGCTGCACTACAGCCCAATAGGAGCCATGGTGGTGCAGTGGTTAGGAGCCCAGTCTGCTAACCAAAAGGTCAGCAGTTTGAATCCATCAGCCACGCCTTGCAAACTCTACGGGACAGTTCTATTAGATCCTATATGGTCGCTATGGGTTGGAATTGACTTGACAGCAACAGGTTTAGGTTTTTTTTTTTTTTTAACATCCCTATTATGGTGGCACAGTGATTAAAGTATTCAGCTGTTAACCAAAGGTCAGTGGTTCAAATACACCAGCCCACTCTGCAGGAGAAAGATGTGGCAGTCTACTTCTGTAAAGATTTACAGCCTTGGAAGTCTTATGGGGCAGTTCTACTCTGGAACTGACTTGACAGCAATGGGTTTGGTTTGTTTTTGGTATCACAATCCTCATTCTAAAAATGAGGAAACAGAGACACTGAGAGAAAGCCAGCCACTAATTTGGCTAGCTAGCAGTCTAGCCAGTCCAAAGTCTGTGTTCTAAACCATGAACAGCAAACTTTCTCTGAACTTCATATATGCAAAGTGCTTAGAGCAGAGACTGGCACGGAGTAAGAGGCTGTAACATCAGCCCTGATGATTAAAGGCATGTCCTGACTGTGGAGACCAATACAGTTTGCAAGGCAGAGGAAGGCTTTTTTAAGCACTTTCCAACATTCCATCACTGTTACACCTTCCCACCTTGCAGTTACATAATATTGATTGTGACTTGGTGAACTTGCTTCCGACTTTGACTCTGTGGACAGGATATGACCCGAGACTTTCAGGATCAACACAGACTTACTTCTGGATGGTAGGGTAGAATCTGTGACTTGCTACTACCTCTGAGATTCAGTCTGCAGGAAAAATACCCACGACCTGGATCATAATTTTTGGTGCACAAACACAGAGATTTCTTCACAACCTTTATATTTTTACTTTTGCACGTAATAAATGGATAAACTTTTGTGAAAGGTGAATATATACCCTCCCCACACCACACCCCCAGAAAAAGAACAGAGAGATTCTTTTATAAGCAGATAATGCAATTCTATGTCCACTAAGAAGGAATAATCTTAATTGACTTCTCTGTTAGAGTACAGAACAAGAACAAGCACCCAAAAGCAGAAATAATCACTTTTTGGTAGCTGGTCCCTAGCATTCAATGAGCTTATTATGACTAAGAACCTAAAAAGCAAATAAATCCACTTATACACAAGAGTGTTCACTGGGAAGTCACACAATGGAAAGTGAAAGTTTGTGACAACACCAAAAAAAAAAAAAAAACAACACTGCCCTCAGTAGCAACCTTACAGGGCACAACAGAACTGGTCCATAGGGTTTCCAAGCGTCTGGTGGGCTCAAACTGCCCAGCTTTTGGTTAGCAGCCGAGCTTTTAACCACTGTGTCACCAGGGCTCCAAGTTTATGACACCTGCAATTTTTCTAAAACCAAGGAAGACATTTCAAACATCTACTTAAAAACTTTTTCCTGGCTAAAATTAATTCAGCCATGCACTACAACGAAGCTCTCGGGGACAACAGGCACAAATTACTCTTTACCAAAAAAGCCAGCATCTGCCTGTGGGTACTCCTTGGAGTATTCCCATGAGGAGGTAAGGTGGCTGCCTATTCAAAAGAGAGGTCACACTTCAAAAGGGTTTCAATCCAAAACTCAGCTAACCTGCTGGTAAGGCATATGTGGCTGCACTAATTGCAAAGAGTGAAGAGTAACTGCACTCTGCAGCCTTAACACTAAACATAATATTGAATTCACTGTCATCTGCGAAGATGGTGATTGCATTGTTTTTACAAAGAAAATTTTATAAACAATTTTAAGAGGAAGCTGGTTTAGTAATTTAGGATAAAGCCATAAAGTAGCCTTTATTTTAAAAATCATATTAAAAAAATTAATGGCACTAGAAAATATTCAGAACATATTTTCATTTATATCCATTAACATTTAAATATTAATATTTATCACCCTCACTCCAGTGGCAAGGACTAAGAGCAGTTAGAACTCTCATGCATTGCTGGTAAACAGGAGGACCATTTTAAAGAAGAATTTTAGCAGTTTCTTAACTATGCTAAAAAAAAAAAAAAAAATGCAGTTACCGTAAAACCAAAAACCAAACCTCTGGCCATCAAGTCAATTCCGACTCATCACGACCCTATAGGACAGAGCAGAACTGCCCCACAGGGTTTCCAAGGAGTGGCTGGTGGATTCAAACTGCCAAGCTTTTGCTTAGCAGCCGAGTTCTTTACCATTGTGCCACCAGGGCTCCATATGACCCAGCAATTCCAGTACTATGTATTTATCTGTGACAAAAGCATATCTCTAGCCAAAGACTTGTATGTAAATGTTCATAGCAGCTTGATTTATAAAAGCCCAAAACTAGAAACAACTCAAATGCCCATCAATTGATGAATGGATAACCAGATTTCAACATATCCTTCACACAGTGGAGCCCTAGTGGCACAGTGGTTAAAGGCTCGCCTGCTAACCAAAAGGTCGGCATTTCAAATCCACCAGTTGCTCCTTGGAAACCCTAAGGGGCAGCTCTATTCTGTCCTGTAACATCTCTGTGAGTTAGAACTGACTCCACGGCAACAGGTTTTTTTGTTGTATCCATACAATGGACGGCTATTCAGCAATAAAAAAAGAATAAACTACCGATACACACAACAACAAAGAAGAATCTGAAGTGCATTATGCTAAATCAGGGGTCAGCAAATTTCAGCCTGTGAGTCAAACCCAGCCTTTTTGCCTGTTTTTGTAAATAAAGTTTTATTGGACATAATATACCCATTCAGTTATATACTGCCTACTACTGCTTTTACTCCACAAACAGCAGAGTTGAACAGTTTTGACAAAGACTGATAACCCACGAGTCTAAAATATTTACTATCGGAACCTTTACAGAAAAGTCTGCCAATCCCTGTGATAAACAAAAGAAGCCAGAAACAAAAGACCATATATTGCATGATTCCATTTATATAAACTTCTAGAAAAAAGCAAAACTCTAATGACAGACTTTCCCTGGGCCAAATCACCATCTTTCATTTGGACTCTTATAACAGTCTCCTCGTTGCAAACTCTGGTCCCACCACTCTATTTTCCGCACAGCCACCAGAGTGGAAGCCACAAAGATTTTCAAGTAGTTCCTCTGCTTCAGTCCCTTCAATGGCTTCCCTCCACACTCAAGCTTAAATCCAGAATCTTCAACAAGGCCTACAAAAAAACAAGGGCCTACAAAATCCAATCCATGCCCATCTGTCCAGATTCATCTCCTGCATATCTCTCTCTCTCTCTCCTACGCCTCCTGGGTTAGTCACACTGGCCATCTTTCAGTGGCTCAAACATACAAAGTTACTATGACAGTAAAACTAATAATGTTGTTTAGAGTTGGGGCTTAAGGTCACACAGTATCAGTTGATCTGGAGACTGAAATCAACTATGGGGGCAATCAATCATGCCTATTTAATGCAGTCCCAATAAAAACTCTGAACACTGAGGTTCAGATGAGCAGCCTGGGTGGCAATAAAAAAAAAAAAAAATACTTTGTGCATATTACACACAGTGATACTGGGAGAGTAATATGTCCTGGCTGTGCAGGAAGAGGACAACAAAAGTTCTGCGTTTGGACCCCTCCCAGCTCTGCTATACGTGTCTTTTCCTTTGGCTGATTTTAATCTGTATTCTTCCCCTCTAATAAGCCGTAAAATGAATATAATAGCTTTCAGTGAGTTCTGTGAGTCGTTCTAGCAAATTATTGAACCAAACTTGCAATTGGCATCAGAAGTGAGGACAGTCTTGTGTAGAGACTGTGCCCTCTAATCTTTGCAGTCTGGCTACTTCCAGGAAGTTACCTGCTTTTTTTTGGATCAGAAGACAAGAAGCTAAATCATGAGAAGAAATTCTCAGAATTCATGATACCATAGGATCCAACCACCCGTAGAAGTTGAAAGAGAAGGAAAATATCTCTGGTGTCTGGGAATCAGGGAAAGAAATGAAATGGAGTAACTAGGAAGGGTTTCCTAAAAAATTATACCTGGGAGGTTTCTACATCCATGGCCGTTATTGTCCCAGTACACCTACCCCTCAAGAATCCGCCACTCAATTCAATTCCAAGACTCTGTCCTAGGCCATAGGTCTCTGATATAAAAGGGTTTTCTGCCCACATAAGGCTAGAGAATATCCCCCACACACATTCCACCTCTGGGTCACTATAGTGGTGAGGGCCAATATCCTTCCAGCAGGCCAAATCGAACCCCTCAATACATTTTTCCTGTAGACCCAAATTCTCCAAGCAGTTTTTATCTGTGCTTTTATTAATTCAAATTGAGACTTTAGAAATACTCAGGAAACACTAAGTTCTAAGATCTCTTCTGCCAATACAGCATTTAATCTACTGCCAAATGTGTTCCAAGTTTCAGACTTATTCTTAAATTAGGCGTCACCTGAAGAGTTTGATTCACGCTTGGCCATTTTTGTTTTGATAAAATGTTAACCCAGTGGGAGAAAAATACTTCTTTTCATGTTTGTTTGTTTTAAAAACCTTTAGTGTATAGGAAAAATACCTCATGGGTTCTATCAGGCATTTCATTTCGTTAAGTCTGGTCTGATAAGAAAAAGACTCAAGTCAAACCAAATTTCTTCTTCTCATTTCACTGTCTTAAATTTGGCAAGTTTTTCTTGAGAAAGGAAGCAAAGCAGAGCACCTTTATAGACACCCTGTTTTTCAGGTGCAGGCGTATCTCAGGCTATTTTCTTTTCTATCACCACTGATGGAAAAAGAACTCAAAAAAGCGAATCTTATGGAAGATAGGCCAAAAGCATGATCTTAAAAAGCTCAGGATGTTTTCCAAAACCCTTATATGTCTAACACTTGAAACTTCTTAAAGATTACCTCTGGGTGGTGTTCAAAAATGTCTTTATGTTTGAAAGTTGTGAATGACTGTCATAACTTGAAAGGTGAGAAATGCAAGTGGGATTTTTTTTTTGTTTTTTGTTTTTCTTTTATCAAATAAAAAACTATTAGTTCCTACAGGTTTACACCTGAGCCTGAATCAAATAAGAAAGCAATAGTAGTGCTCTTGGCTGTTTCCATCAATTGGAAAATACATCTACTTTTACTGAAATAACTTCTAATATGGGTCCACCTTTCCACCTTGAGTTTCTGCCTTTTAAATTCTCTGATATGGTCCTAAATTCCTACAGTAATAAAAGGCTATGAAACCTCACAGAGTGGACAGTCTTTCAAAATGGTACCTGAAAATGAAAGTTGTTTTGGTGAACACGGATCCATTCCCAAGCTTGCTGCAGGGGTGGTGCTTAAGCACAGTGAGACATGAGCGAGACCAGGAGCTTCAGGGCTCCACCAGGGAGAGATTGGCCCCAGATCCCTCTCTGGTTTAGCAGAGTGCTAACCCCAAAGCAGCCACAGGGTAGAAAGGACAACAGAAGAGCCACTCCATACTGATCCTGGAGAAGCTCTCCTCATTAGAAAAAGCAGCAGAAAGGCCTTCTTCTGCTACAGTACCGCCAAAGCAACGTTTCTCAATTACAAACCACTCGTCTCAGTCACTATTTCTTATGACAAAAACTTAGATCTCAGCCATTGTAGAAGTTCAAACCCAGTGTGAAAACACAGGAAAAAATGTGGCTTCTGAGGTAAAGTGGGGAGCTGAAGAGCTAACCATTGAATTAATCAGGGTAGACAATCTGAAAAGTCTTCTTTGTCCTCAATAGTAAACTCTTCTCTCTATGTCTTAACTATTTTAATTAACCGCTCATCTTTTCCTAGGCAGATACAGATATAATAAAGTGCTACCATAAGCACCATTTTCCTTCTTGTGTTGTCATAATATCGAATATGTGCCATCATTTTAAGCCTCACAAGTATAAAAATGTAAAACTGTTAATATTCACTATAGAACCAATTACAGAGAAGAAAAAGTCTGGTAGATAAATCACCAAGCTAAGATTTCACTTCAGTCCACTGCTTACAGGGACCTTCTCCACCAACGAGGCTCCCAAAGTCATTAAAATAAGAATTTAGAATTTATTTTCAAATTCTAAGCAGAAAACAACATCTTACTCAAAGGGGTTAAAGGATGAAAGAAAATTTGTGAAAGAGTACCCTTACTTTTACCACTCAATTTTTATAACTATGCCGTTCTTCTATAGCTATATCCTTTAGACGGTTTCAGTGGTGCACCCAGTATAGATTTTCTTCAAAGTTAAAGTACGTTGCTTACTATAAAAATAAACATTATTCACAATAAGCATTTTATCAGGTTTTAGCATTAACTATTTTTCATATATTAATGAAACAAACAAATCCTGCCATCCAACATCCACGTCATCTCATCACACATGGAGCTTCTGTGAGGTAGGTCGGCAAACACTTCGGATAATCTTATTTTACGAATAGGGGACTGAGGCACAGAAACTAAAGCTGAGTTCAAAATCAGATTCATTCCAATCTCCTAACACCTAGGGTTCAGAGCAGTAGTATACAAGACAAAGTTATGGAATCATGTATGAATCTTTACACTTGGATAAGAATTTCTATTTGAAGAGAACTAAGACTTTGAGAGTTTCCAACCCTCACACCAATGAGGCTCTGCAATGGAAACAACTCAAGGCTGGGAAGACATCTAGATCACACCTCCCCTTTCCCAAGTTTACTAGTCCCTTGTCTTCACCTAGCAGCACCATCTCCTGTTCAAACAACTTCAAATATAAGAAACAGCACAAAGCCAATTCCCATGAGGTGGAGCTTGAATACATCCCAGATTTCCACATTCTCCAAGCTGCTGTACCATTCCATCTCTGACACTGGCTACTCTCCTTTCCCTCAGCATTCATCCCTCCCCCGTTTGGGTTCAGCAATTAGCTGCAATGTCTCACAGAACTCAGAAACTGTACTTAGAGTTAAGTGATTTACTAAGGAAGTAACAGGGTACAACTCGGGACCAGGGTCAGTACGCATGTAGGCAAAGTCTCCCTTCTTCAGTGTAGGGCAGCTCCCTCATCTCCTCTCAACCATGTAAGCAAGCAGGCACTTCTCTCTGCTGTGCATGCCCCCTCTCCTGCATGCAGCACTCCTCTCAGCCCCCTCAGGACAGGCCTTTTCTAGGTCCCCAGAAGACACCCCTCCTTTAGGCCCCCACAGGACAAGCTCCTCTAGGCCCCCTCAGGACAGGATCTTCTTGGCTCTGCTGTCTGTCACCACCAACTCTACCACAGGGCCTCTTTTGGGCTTGTCACTATTACACTGATATAGCCCTTGACCCACGTTATAGCTCTTTTAGGAAATTGCTTGCCTCCTCTTTCTCTGCTTCTTCTTTCTTCCTTCTGCTTCTGTCAGAAAAACCTCTGTGGGGTTTTTTGCATACATACACAAACTTCTCATCAATTTCAAGGCACGGCCCACCCACCAGGGCCATGAACTGACCAATCCCCTCTGGCTAGGCCACAGACACTTTAGTTGCATAATGGGCTATAGTCACTTTATTTGCATAATGTATTGGCCAATCCATGCAAGGTGCATACCAATCACAGGGCAGACTGCAGCCCAGGACCAGACAAAAATATCAAACCAGGTTGTTTACAGCTTATGTAGGAAATGTAACACACCTTCTGGGATTGAAAACCAGGGCAAAAATAACTCCTCAAGGCTTAGGGTGAAAGCCTCTCAAGCTGTTTTTCAAAAGAACCAAGGCAAAAGGCCACATAAAAGAATTCATTTCACATCTCCCAACTCAGCAAAAAGAACCAGCCAAATTCAGAGACAAGAGACTCTTCATTCATTAACTCGTATTAACAAGACCCTTCTTCCAGTTAGTCACTGGGCTTGGAGATTCTGAGACGATAACCGTGCGTTGCTGCGCTCAAGTAGTTTACATTCTTATTTTCGGAAATCTGACAATGAACCAAATAATTCCATCAAGAGATAAAAGAAACACAAAAGCATACCAGATGCTACTACAATACTTTAAATTTACACAGTTTTATTATATCAATAAGAATATGAAAGTAAAATCTATCTGATGAGGAGCTTTTACAATGCGAATGTTTTCTGGCCTCTGCCTGTCTCTCTGGCCCCCTTTCCTACTACTCTCCACTTTGTTCACTCTCTTTTGGCCAATACAGACTGTCTGAAGTTCTTCAGACACACCACGCTTTCCATTTGCTGTTCCCACAACTTCCCATGGTTGACCTGCTCACCATATTCAGGTCTCAGCCAAAATATCTACTCTTCAGAGAAGCCTTTTCTTCCAATGCTAGTGTTAATCAAACAGGCTCACACACCCCAACAAGCACCTATTCCTCGTCATCCTCGCCCTCTCTCACTCATCCTCTTTTGCTATCACTTATCAGTATAGTGCACTATATAACACACGCGCCTATTTGTTTATTGTCTGTGAGTCCACTATAGAATGTAAACTCTGTGAAGACAGCTGTTGCCTTCTTCCAGTCACACAGCAACAAAAAAAAAAACCAAACCCACTGCCGTTGAGTCGATTCCAACTCATAGCAACCCTATAGGACAGAGTAGAACTGCCCCATAGAGTTTCCAAAGAGCACCTGGCGGATTCAAACTGCCAACCTCTTGGTTAGCAGCCGTAGCACTTAACCACTAAGCCACCAGGGTTTCCAGTCACATAGTATGTTCTCAATAAATATTTGGTGAGTAAGTGAATAAATGAATAAATTGATCAGATTCTGGAGAAGTCACTTATTTCTCAGACACTTTAAGAAAAAAAGAGGCCACAGCTCAACAGCAAGAAGACAAATAAATAATCCATTCAAAAATGGGCAAAGGACGTGAACATATACTTCACCAAAGAGGACATTCAGACATTCAATGCTCACGATCATTAGCCATTAGAGAGATGCAAAACAAAACTATAATGAGATATCTTCTCACCCCTGCAAAAAAGGTGCTGATCAAAAAAAAAAAAAAAACAGAAAACAACAAATGCTGGCAAGGTTGTGGGGAGACCGGAACTCTTATACACTGCTAGTGGGATTCTAAAATGGTACAACTACTATGGAAAATGGTATGGTGCTTCCTCAAAAAGCTAGAAATAGAAATACCTTATGATCCAGCAATCCCACTACTAGTTATATACCCTAGAGATCTAACAGTAGTGACATGAACAGATATAAGCACACCCATGTTCACTGCAGCATTATTCACAATAGCAAAAAAATGACAACCTACGTCCCCATCAACGGCTGAAAGGATTAACAAATTGTGGTAATACATACTAATGGAATACTACCCAGCTATAAAGAATAATGATGAGTTCTTAAAGCATAACATGCATGAATGTGGTGGACATTATGCTAAATGAAATAAATTAATCACAAAAGGACAAATATTGTATGGTTTCACTTTTACAAAAAGACAAAAATAGGTATATGTGATGGTTAATGTTATGTTTCAACTTGGCTAGGGCATGATTCCAAGTATTGTGTAATTGTCCTCCAATTGTGATCTGATGTAATTATCCTCCATTTTGTAACATTGTATAATTATCCTCTATTTTATACATTGTAAATCCTTAACCTCTATATGTTATTAAGGCAGGATTAGTGTGGGATATATATCTTGATTCACATCCTTATTAAAGGGCATGACTCAAGTCACAGCCTTACTCAAATCACATCCTTACTCAAAGTCACCACCTTACTGGAGTATCTGATTACTGTAAGAGGAGTTTCCTTGAGGGTGTATATGGATGCTCTGGCACAGCTCGCTCTTGCTCTGGATCCTACATCCGCTAGTCACCTCTGGTTCTTGGAACTTCAGCCTGTCACCTGACCTGCTGATTTTGGAATTCATCAGCTTCCGCAGCCCTGTGAGCCAACAGCCTACCATCTGACATGCTGATTGTGGATTCATCAGCACCTGAACCATATGAGTCAGGAGACTTGCTAGCCTCCACAACTGTGTGACCCATTTCCTTGAGATGAATCTCTCTCTCTCCCTCTCTTACTCTCTCTCTCTATATACACTTCACTGGTTTTTCTTCTCTAGAGAACCCAGTGTAAAACAGTATAAATACAGAAAGCAACGTTCTTTGGTGATTACTAGAAATGGGAGGTCAGGTAGGGCGAGTCACTTTCTAAATAGTAGACACCTGTTATTTTTGGTGATTGAAATGGCCATACCAAATGTGGGTTAAGTCTGCACAACTTGACCAAGGTAAATGATAACACTAAGAAGTACACAAGAATAAGAGACAATTCTGGTAAACGTTAAAACATATGTAATTTTGCAACAATAGTAATAACAACCAAAGGCATGCATGTGTGTGGTTACATAGGCAGAGTAAACATATATGTGCATAGGAAAGCATGTGAGTATATGGGTGTGCGTGCATAGGCGTATATGTAGGCATACGTATATAGATGTTTGTATGTGCTGCATATATGTTCACATATATAATAAAGCACACAGGGGACAATTACAGATACCTCCTAAACATAATCAAATACCTTGCAGGATTGGTTTACTGGGTTTGAAGTCTTAGGACCACAGTGTTATGGGACAACTCAGTCAATTAGCATGACAAAGTTCATAAAGATAATGTTCTGCATCCTGGTTTGGTGAGTAGCATCTGGGGTTTTAAAAGCTTGTGAGCAGCCATCTAAGGTACAACTATTGATCTGTACTCATCTGGAGCAAAAGAGAAAGAAGTAAACCAAAGACTAAAAAAAAAAAAAACTAGTCTACAGAACTAATAGCTCACACAAACCACAGCCTCATAGATCCTGAGACCAGAAGAACTAGATGGTCCCAGCTACTACTACTGACGGTTCTAACTAGATAGGCTGGGAGAAAAATGTGGAACAAAACTAAAATTCCTTAAAAAAGCCACACTTACTGGACTGGTAGAAACAAGATTATTCCCTGAGATACCCTTTAAACTTGGAACTGAAGCCACCTTCAGAGGTCACTTTTTAGCTAAATAACATACTGGTTTATAAAATAAATAGTATCAGCGATGAGTACCATGCTCCTTTAAATTATCATCTATATGAGACCAAGTGGTCAACATTTACCCTAAAACGAAGATGAGATGGTAAGGCGTGGGTGCAGAGAAGCTAGATTAATGAAAACAGGACAACAAGAATGGAAATAACGAGAATGGTGATGCATTGTCAAAAAAGTAACCATTGTCACTAAACAATATGTATAGAAATTGTTAAACGGGAACATAATTTGCTGTGTAAACTTTCATCAAAAAAACACCAAAAAAAAGTTACAAAAAAAGAAAATAAGGCTATAGGTCCAAACCAGTAAGTGTGAAACCGGAGGATCTGGGGAAAGACTTTAAAAGGCAGAACTGGTTAAAACTTAAAAAAAAAAAAAAAAAAATTTAAGCATGGTGCAAATTAAGTATCATCATAGATAGTTGTTATGGACTGAATTGTGTCCCCCAAAAATATGAATATCAATCTGGCTAGGCCATGATTCCCGGTACTGTGTAATTATCCACCATTTTGTTATTCAATGTAATTTTCCTATGTGTTGTAAATCCTATCTCTACGATGCTAATGAGATGAGGTTAGTGGCAGTTATGTTAATGAGGCAGGACTCAATCTACAAGACTGGATTGTGTCTTAAGCCAATCTCTTTTAACATAGAAAAGACAAGCCAGCAGAGAGACATGGGGAGCTCATACCACCAAGAAAGTATAGCCAGCAGTAGGCGTCCTTCGGACCCAAGTTTCCTGCACTGAGAAGCTCCTAGACCAGGAAAAGATTGATGACAAGGACCTTCCCCCAGGGCTGACAGAGAGAGAATGACTTCCCCTGGAACTGGCATCCTGAGTTCAAATTTCTAGCCTTCTAGACTGTGAGAGAATAAATTTCTCTTTGCTAAGCCATCCACTTGTGGTATTTCTGTTACAGCAGCACTAGATAACTAAGCCTGTAGTATAGTAATAAAACCTGATGGCCATAAGACCTGAGTTCCAGTCACAGTCGTGGAATCAGAATGCTCTAATTTCCTACAAAAAAAAAAAAATGAAAATAATACCAAAATGAGCTACTTTACATGAATTTATTTTACAACATACAAAGGAATCCGATTTAAGGGTATAACAAGCACATACTGCGTCCCCCAGTTGCCTCTCTCCACTAACATCCACGACAGATATTATAATCAATTATTGCTAAAAAATTAAGTTCCTCTCTGCTATGGCCAAATAGGACCTCAGAATCATCCACGCAAAATTCAGTTTTTTTTTCTTAAAGCCTCTTAGCAAACTAGGCAAATTAGGACTAGAATGGAACTTCTTTAACTTGATAAAGGGTGTCTACAAAAAGCCTCCAGCAATCATCATGCTCAGTTGTAAGTCATCAAGCTTTCCCTTTAAAATAAGAAATAAAGCAAGGATATCATATATCACCACCTATATTGACTATTGTACTGACAGTCCCAACCTACACAATAAGACAAAAAATAGACTTTATGAGGATTGGGGAAATAAAAGCAAATTTGTCATTATTCATATAATATGTTTCTTTACTAGAAATCTTATTAGTATACAAAATTCACAATAATAATAATAAATAAGTTACTCAGAAATATATCCAGCAAAATTTTACAAGAACGTTCATATATTACAAAAAAAAAAAAAAACTTTATTGAAAAGTATTTAAAAACACCTAAATAAATGGAGAGACATGGAGAGTTTATGGATGAGAGGGCTCCATAAAAAAAAAGACTTTATTGAAAAATATTTAAAAATACCTAAATAAATGGAGAGACAGGGAGAGTTTATGGATGGAAGGACCCAATATCTTAAAGATGTCAACAAAGCTGTATAGAAAATAAAAAAGTTGGAAGTGACCCCCACACACATGAAAGCTTGATACACGCTAGAGCTGACCTTGCAGACCAGTGGGAAGGGGCTGGAAATGAATCCTTTAATAAAGCGCATTGGGACAATGGAGGGGAAAATGAAAATTGACTCCTACTTCATAATCTATATTAAAAGAAATAATTCCAGAGATGAAGTATTCAAATGAAATAAAGGCAAATCTTAGAAAAGAAAATATCTTTATTACTATCGGGTAGTAGGGATTTCTTAAGCAAGATATAAACAGCCCAAAACATAAACAGACTAACCTAGGATATAATTAAGAACTTCTGTTCACCAAAGGTACCATAAGAAAAATAAAAGAAAATATGAGAGACAATATAAGCCACGTATTGGGAGAAGACATTTATAACATATATAATCAACAAAGGTCTACTACACAGAATATATGAAGAATTCCAATGGCTCAATATGAAAAGGATAAACAACACGAAAGGCTTGCCTAGGTATTTCATGAAAGAAGAAACGCGAAGGTCAATAAATCTATAAAAAGATGATCAACAACAATAATCAAATGCAAAGAAACCCCAATGACATACCATATCACACCCCCCCCCAAAAAAAAACCAGAAACCTTATAAAATCGACAACTCTAAGTGTTGACAAGTATGTGGAGCAACAGAAATTTTCACATACTCCTGGTGAGAATTTAAATTGGCACAACCACTTTGGAAACAAGTTAGCATTGCCTAGTAAAGCTGTTAATGTGCATAGCATACAATGAAGCAAAGCATCCCTTTCTCTTGGGTATATATCCTGGAGAAAACTCTCCCTCATTTGCACTGAGAGATGTACAGAAATACTCATAACATTGCCCTAACAGAAAGAAACCAGAAATGACTCAAATAAACGTCTATTCCAGGAAAAGCACATTGTGGTATAGTCACACAGCGGAATATACTATAAAGAATGAGAATGAGTTCAAAATCTCAGGATCATGTTAATGCTGAGCATGTAACAGAAGAATTCATAGAGAATAATTCCATTTTTATAAAATTCCAAAATATATTGTTCATATGTGTATAACCCTAACAGAGTCACTGTACCAAAAAGAACTGGTTGAAGTTCAATGATTTCAAGAGGTAGCATATGATCAAAAACTGATGGTCCTGAAGGAAGACATCCAAGCTGCACTGAAGGCAACGGCAAAAAAACTAGCCTCCAGTAATTGACAGAATACTAATTGAGATGTTTCAACAAATGGATGTAGCGCTGGAAATGATAACTCATCTATGCCAAAAAATCTGGAAGAGAGCTACCTGCCCAATCAACTGGAAGAGATCCATATTTGTTCCCATTCCAAAGAAAGGTGATCCAACAGAATATGGAAATTATTGAACAATATCATTAATATTACAAACAAGTAAAATTTTGCTAAAGATCATTCAGAGGTGGTTTTAGCAGTGTATCCACAAGGACCTGCCAGAAATTCAAGATGGATTCAGAAGAGGACATGAAATAAGGGATATCATTGCTGATGTTAGATGGATGATGGCCGAAAGTAGAGAATACCAGAAAGATGTTTACCTGTGTTTTATTGAACTGCAAAGGCATTCAACTGTGTGGATCATAACAAATTATGGATAACATTGCAAAGAATAGGAATTCCGGAATACCTAATTGCGCTCATGAGGAATCTATACATAGACCAAGAGGCAGTCTTTCAAATAGAACAAGGGAATACCATGTGGTTTAAAGTCAGGGAACATGTGCTTCAGGGTTGTATCTCTTCGCCATACCTATTCAAACCGTATGGTGGGCAAATAATCCAAGAACCTGGACTATAAGAAGAATGCAGCATCAGGAATGGAGGAAACTTATTAACGACCTTCTATATGCTGAAGACACAACCTTGCTTGATGAAAGCCAAGAGGACTTGAAGCACTTACTGATGAAGATCAAAGTCTACAGCCTTCAGGATGGCTTATACCTCAACATGAAGAAAACAAAAATCCTCACAAGTGGACCAATAACCAACGTCATGATAAAGGGAGAAAAGATTGAAGTTGTCAAGGATTTCATTTTACTTGGATCCACAATCAACGACCATAGGACCAGCAGTCAAAAAATCAAACAACACCTTGCATTGGGCAAGTCTGCTGCAAAAGAACTTTTAAAGTGTTAAAAAGTTAAGGTGTCACTTTTAAGACTAAAGGTGTGCCTAACCCAAGCTATGGTGTTTTTAATCGCCTCACATGCATGTGAAAACTGGACAATGAATAAGGGAGACAGAAGAGTTGATGCCTTTGAATCATGGTTTTGTTCAAGAATTTTGAGTATACCGTGAACTGCCAGAAGAATGAACAAATCTGTCTTGGATGAAGTACAGCCAGAATGCTCCTTAGAAGCAAGGATGGTGAGACTTTTTCTCACATATTTTGGACGTGTTATCAGCAGACACCAGTCTCTGGAGAAGGAAATCATGCGTGGTAAAGTACAGGGTCAGCTGAGGGAAGACCCTCAATAAGACAGATGTGACACAGTGGCTACAATAATGGGCTCAAGCATACCAACAACCATTGTGAGGATGGCACAGGACCCAGCAGCGTTTCATTCTGTAGTACAGAGGGTCTCTATGAGTTGGAACCAACTGGACAGCACCTAACAACAACATATAACCCCGAAGAAAAACAAAGAAATAATTATCAGGATAATGGTAACTGAGGCTACGGAGGAGAATGGGATCAGTGCTTCAAAGGTACCGGTGGTATTCTATTTCTTAAACTGGGTGGTGGGTACATAAGTATTCATTTTATTATTCTTCATTAAACAATGTTGTTTTTGTTAGGTGCCATCTCATAGTCGCCCCATGACCCCATGTGACAGAGTAGAACTGCACCATAGGATTTGCTAGGCTGTTTTTAATCTTTATAGTAGCAGATTTCTGGAACATTACCCCATAGAGCTGCTGGGTAGATTCCAACTATCAAGCTTTTGGTTAGCAGCCAAGGGCTTAATCATTGCACCACCAGGACTCCATACAACACATTAAAAAAAAAAAAAAAAAAGTACTTGCCCTGAAGTCAATCAGACTCATGGAGAGACGCTACCTAGGATTTTCAGTGGCTGATTTTTCAGAAGTAGACCATAGGCCTTTCTTCCAAGGCACCTCTGCATGGAATAAAACCACCAACCTTTCCATTAGCAGCCAAGCACATTAACTTTCCACCAAGGAGTCCAAACAATATATAGATGTTATATATCCTCATGTGCCTACATGGTATACTTCTTAACAAAAATTTTAAAAGTCCATCAAAAATTATTGAAATAAATTTTTTAGGTTTTGGCGCTTACTTACCTGGAAAATTCACTGATGTGAAACACCAAACTCTAGCGTAACAGAAGGATGAAGTGTTCCTATATTTATCAGTAACTTAAGTACCTTTAAACCTTCTTGTGTATATTTAAATTAGCTATGTCTTAGGAAACTCCCTGCAGTCCAGAGGAATCTATGATCTGTTAACGAGTGAACCTTTTTTTTCCTAAAACGCGTGCATTTTGTATTTATGTCGATTTTAACAACCTCCAGATCTGACCAGAACAGAATAACCGCAGTCTCTCCAAACCACTGGCATGTTTCTATTCTTTGGCTGAAAATCCCTCCCCTCCAGCACACTGAATTTAGTCTTCACTCTCTTGATGAGTTACCTAGAATAGCAACTTTGTTGGCTCGTTATGTGGTTATTTAGCAGCTTCAGGGAGGACAGGGGAAGGGTTGTTTTTCATACAGGGAAATGAATAAGCAACTGAGATATAAATTCAGAAATACCTTCTTTCCATGTCCCTGTTACTAAAACTAATAAAAATAAATGTCAAAGTTTAAGATCTTGAAATGACTTAAATTGCTACAAATAAGCTAATTAGCAGTCATTCTCTTGACCTTTTGCAGTGAGTATATGATGAAATTGGCTCTGCTCAGTTTTAGTTTAAAAAAATAAAAGCAATGAGCTTCTCGTTTCCAAATTCTCTGATTTATTATCAACAATCTAGTCCTGTCCCTGCATTTTAAAAATGAATAAGAGGGGAGAAATGATTGAGGCTTCCGAGAGATCAGAGCACTGGGATGGAATTCGGGCTCCATCACTAAAATGCTGGGTGACAGTAGGCAAATCCCTTAATCTTCCTAGTCCTCAATTTCCCCACCTTTAAATTGGAACGACACTGGCTACTTCATAGGGTTGCTGTGTCGATTAAAGGATGTTAAGTGCTTAGATAAGGTGGCACTAGGAGTTTGCACTCAACTACTAACCTGAAGGTTGTCAGTTCCACCCACCCAGTGGTACCTCGAAAGAAAGGCCTGGTGATCTGCTTCCGTTAAGATTACAGCCAAGAAAACCCCAATGGAGCAGTTCTAATCTGTAACACAGGGGGTCATCATGAGTCAGAATCGGCTCGATAGCAACAGGTTTGGCTTCACAAAGTCAAGCAAGTCCAAAACATAATTTTCCATATATTTCTTTTTTATCCATCCCTAACGTTTCATTTTTTAAGTTACAGCAATTGAATTAACACTTTTTATAACTTGCACTCATACTAATAAATTTTTCTCTCTTCCCCAGGGCTAACTGAAACATATGCAAGTGTATTTCAACCTAATAAAAATGCAATAATTCAATAAAATACTGTCAATCTACATTCTGCCAGTCCCTTCAGTCTAATTTACACATTTAATGTATATTTTTAGCTGTGTTTAGAGAGAAATCCTTTTGCTCGTTAAGGGATTTGGCAATTTGGGCTCCTCTTCAGTGCTCTTTTTTTTTTTTTATGTCTTTTATATTAATATAATTTTATTTATTTTGTTGTTGTTGAGAACATACATAGCAAAACATAGCCCAATTCAACACTTTCTACGTGTACCAGTTAGGGACACTGATTGTATTCTTCAAGGTGGGTAACCATTCTCACTCTCTTTTTCTGAGTTGTTCCTTCTCCATTAACATAAATTCATTACCCCCTAAGGTTCCTATCTATTCTTTCCAGTTGTTGTCGTCAATTTGATCCCATATCGATAGTTCTTAAAAGAGCATAATGCTCAAAGCAGACCTTTTTTTTTTTTTACTAGTTAAGCTAAACTATTTTTTAATAAGACTTCAGGGGATATTTTTCATTTAAGTTTTAAAGATTATCTCAGGGCAATAGTTTCAGGGGTTCATCCAACTTTCATGGCTCCAGGAAATCTGAAGACCATGAGAATTTGAAATTCTGTTCTGCATTTCCCCCATTCTGAATCCACAGGATTCTTCTATGAAATCTTTGATCAAAATGTTCAGTAATGGTAGCTGGGCACTGTACAGTTCTTCTGGTCTCGTGGCAAAGGAAGATGGTTGTTCATGGAGGCAATTAGCCACACATATTCCACACCCTCTTCCTATTTCTGACCCTCCTTTTTCCTCTGTTGTTCCAGGCAAATAAGGACTAACTGTTGTGCCTAGTATGGCTCTTTGCAAGATTTTAAGAACCCAGGTGGGTTTTTTTTTTTTAATCTTAGCCCACATCGAACTAGGAGGTGGGACGGAGGCACTAAACATATTACTAGGCCAATTAACTGGAATGTCCCATGAAATCATGACCCTAAACATCCAAACCAAGAAACCAAATCCCACGACGTTTTGATTGTAGATAAGCAGCCTCAACAGCAACTCTTTGTTGCTGCTGTTGTTGTTGTAAATATGTCAATCAAACAACTGTTGCCAGTTCAACTTTTTACAGGTGTACACCTTATTGACTGCCATTACGATAATTGGCTGTGCGACTCTACCCTGAATCAATGTGATTTTTCCATCACCATTAACCCCTCCCCCACTTTTCTCTTCATCCCACACCTGGTTAACCACTAATAAACTGTGTTCTCTATACATTTGCCTTTTCTTGTATTTTAAGTAAGTGAGGTCATACAGTATTTGTCTTTTTGTCATTGGTTTATTTCGCTCAGCATAATGTCTCAATCTCCATTCATACTGTAACATATCAAGATTTCATTTCTCCTATTGGCTGAGTAGTATTCCATTGTATGTATGTACCACATTTTGTTCATTCATTCATCAGCTGAGGGGCATTTACGTTGTTTCCACCTTTTGGCTACTGTGAATAGTGCTGCAATGAACACTGGTGTACACGTCTCTTTGTCTTTGCTGCAACGATCACTGGTGTACAAGTCTCTGAGTCTTTGCTTTTGAGTTTTGGATACGCACCTAGGAGCAGAACAGCTTATGCACATGTGACAGTTCTATTTTTAGTGTTTTGAGGAATCACCAGTCTGTTTTCCACAACGACTGTACCATTTTGCATCTCCACCAGCGATGCATAAGGGTTCCAATTTTCCTACATCCTCGCCAACATTTATTATTTTCTTTCTTTTTTTTTTTTTTAATCTTAGCCGTCCTAGTGGGAATGAAATGGTATCTCATCGAGGTTTTGATTTACATCTCTGATGCCTAATGATGTTGAGCATCTATTCATGTGTTTAATGGCTATTTAAATGTCCTTTTTGATAAAATGTCCATTCAAGTCCTTTGCCTATTTTATGATTGGGTTTTTTGTCTTTGTTAAGTTGTTGAGGTTTTATTAGATTTTTGTTTCGGATGTATGGTTTCTGAAAATATTCTCCCAGTCTCTCCCAGCTTGTCTTCTCATTTCTTTGGTAAAGTATTTAGATAAACAAAAGTTTTTAATTTATTTATTTTTGCCTTTTACTGTTCGTGCTTTTGTTATATTAGATATATTAGATAACCCGTTGTTGAAAGCTAGGCCTGACAGTGTTGCCCCTGCTTTTTCTTCTAAGAGTTTTATGGTTTTAGTTTGTACATTTAGATCCTTAATCCATTTTGAATTTGTTTTGGGGCATGGTGTGAATCACAGATCCTGTTTTATTTTTCTGCGTGTGGAAATCCAATTTTCCCAGCACTGTTTATTCAAGACCTTCTTCTTTCCTCATTGAATGGGCTTAGCACCCTTGTCAAAAATCAGTTGACCACAGATGGGTGGGTTTATTTGTGAACTCTCAGTTCTATTCCATTGGTCTACGTGTAAGAAGCACTGGTAGAACAGTGGTTAAAGCACTCAGCTGCTAACCAAGAGGTCGGAAGTTTGAACCCACTAACTACTCCATGGGAGAAAGATGTGGCAGTCAGCTTTCATAAAGATTTATGGCCTTAGAAACAGCATGCAGCAGTTCTACTCTGTCCTATAGGGTCACTATGAGTGGAAATCGAGTTGACGGCAGTGGGTTTGGTTTTTTTGGTTGGTCTATATGTCTACAGGGTCACTATGAGTCAGAATCAACTCAAAGGCAATGGGTTTCATTTTTTGATTATGTGTCCATTGTTTTGCCAGTTTCCAGCTGTTGATTACTCTAGCTGTATGCTGTTGTTGTTAGGTGCCGTCCAATCAATTCCGACTCATAGTGACCCTATGCACAACAGAATGAAACACTGCCCAGTCCTGCGCCATCCTTACAATCGTTGTTATGCTTGAGCTCGTTGTTGCAGCCACTGTGTCAATCCACCTCACTGAGGGTCTTCCTCTTTTCTGCTGACCCTGTACTTTGCTAACCATGATGTTCTTCTCCAGGGACTGATCCCTCCTGACAATGTCCAAAGTACGTAAGACGCAGTCTCGCCATCCTTCCTTCTAAGGAGCAGTCTGGTTGTACTTCTTCTAAGACAGACCTGTTCGCTCTTTTGGCAGTCCATGGTATATTCAATATTCTTTGCCAACACCACAATTCAAAGGCGTCAGTTCTTCTTCGGTCTTGGTCTTCGGTACTCATTGTCCAGCTTTCACATGCATATGATGTGACTGAATATAACATGGCTGGGGTCAGGCGCACCTTAGTCTTCAAGGTGACATCTTTGCTCTTCAACACTTTAAAGAGGTCCTTTTTTTGCAGCAGATTTACCCAATGCAATGCATCTCTTGATTTCTTGACTGCTGCTTCCTTGGCTGTTGATTGTGGATCCAAGTAAAATGAAATCCTTAACAACTTCAATCTTTTCTCTGTTTATCATGATGTTGCTCATTGATCCAGTTGTGAGGATTTTTGTTTTCTTTATGTTGAGGTGTGTAATCCATACTGAAGGCTGCGGTCTTTGATCTTCTTTAGTAAGTGCTTCAAGTCCTTTTCACTTTCAGCAAGTAAGGTTATGTCATCTGCATAACGCAGGTTGTTAATGAGTCTTCCTCCAATCCTGATGCCCCATTCTTCTTCATATAATCCAGTTTCTCGGATTATTTGCTCAGCATACAGGTTGAATAGGTATGGTGAAAGGATACAACCCTGACATACACCTTTCCTGACTTTAAACCAATCAGTATCCCCTTGTTCTGTCCAAACAACTGCCTCTTGATCTGCGTAAAGTTTCCTCATGAGCACAATTTAGTGTTCTGGAATTCTCATTCTTCACAATGTTATCCATAATTTAAACCAAACACACACACACACACACACACCTGTTGCTATCAAGTCAATTCCAACCCACAGATACCTTATAGGACAGAGCAGAACTGCCCCATAGGGTTTTCAAGGGGTGCCTGGTGGATTTGAACTGCTGACATTTTGGTTAGTAGCCATAGCTTTTAACCACTGAGCCACCAGAGTTTCCAAATGTTTTAAAATCAGAAGTGGGAGCCCTCCTACTTTGTTCTTCTCTTTCAACATTGCTTTAGCTATTTGGGGCCTCTTGCCACTCGATATAAAGTTGAAGGTTGGTTTTTTCTATTTCTGTAAAGATGGCTGTTGGAATTTCGGTTGTGATTCATTGACTCTACAGATCATTTTTGGTAGTATTGACATCTTAGCAATATTAAGTCTTCCAATCCATGAACATGGAACATTTTTCCATTTATTTAACTCTCCTTTAATCTCTTTCAGCAGTGTTTTATAATTTTCATTGTATAAGTCCTTCAGGTCCCTGGTTAGATTTACTCCTAGGTATTTTATTCCCTAAGGAGTTCTGGTGGCACAGTGGTTAAGTGCTTTACATGCAAATGTAAATGGAATTTTTTCCCTAGTTTCCCTTTCAGATTTCTCACTGCAGGTGTGTAGAAGGAGCCCTGGTGGCACAGTGGATAAGACTTCAGCTGCTAACCAAAAGGTTGGCAGTTCTAATCCACCAGCCGCTCCTTGGAGATCCTATAGGGCAGTTCTACTTGGCCCTATAGGGTCGCTATGAGTCAGAATTGACTCGATGGCAATAGGTTTGGTGTGTAGGAAACCAAGTGATTGTTTGTTGACTGCATACTCTGAAACTTTCCTAATTATTAGCTCTAGAAGTTTTCTTGCGGACTCTTTGAGATTTTCTATATACAGGATCATATCATCCACGAATAGAGATAATTTTACTTCTTCTTTTCCAATCTGAATACCTTTTATTTCTTTTTCTTTGTCTTATTGCTCTGGCAAGGACGACTAATACAGTATTGAACAGAAGTGGTGAGAGCAGGCACCATTGTCTTGTTCCTGGTTTCAAGGGGAAAGCTCTCTGTCTTTCTCCAGTAAGTATAATGTTGGCTGTTGGCTTTTCATACATGCCCTGAATCATATTGAGGAATTTTCCTTCTATTCCAATCGTTTTAAGGTTTTCACCAAGAAATGATGTTGGGTTTTACCAAATGCTATTTCTGCATCCATAGAGATGATGGTTCTTTTCTTTTGTTCTATTGAGGTGGTGTATTATGTTGATTGATTTTCTAATGTTGAACCACCCCTGCATTCCTGGAATAAATCCCACTTGGTTATGGTGTATGACTCTTTCAATATGTTGTTGGAATCTGTTCGCTAGTACTTTGCTGAGGATTTTTTTATCTATATTAATAAGAGATATTGGCCTGTGGTTTTCTTTTCTTGCTGTGGTGGTGTCTAGTTTTGGCGTCAGGGTTATGTCTGCTTCACAGAATGAATTAGGGAATACGCCTTCCTTCCCCTATCTTTTGGAAGAGTTTAAACAGTATTTGGTTTCAATTCTTCTCTAAATGTTTGATAGAGTTCCTTGGTGAAGCCATTTGGTCCAGGACTTTTTATTGTTGGGAAGTTTTTAATAACTGATTTGATCTCTTCACTTGTTATGGATCTCTTAAGACTTTCTATTTCCTCTTGAGTCAATTTTGATAGATTTTGTACCTCTAAGAATTTGTTTGTTTCGTCTAGGTTTTCTAGTTTGTTGCCATACAGTTGTTCATAGTATTCTGTCATAATTCTCTTTATTGCTGTCAGATCAGTTGTAATGTCCCTTCTTTCATTTCTTATTTTGATTACTTGCATCTTTTCTTTTTTCTTTGTCAGTCTAGTTAAACATTTGTCAATTTTATTGATTCTATTGTTTTTCTGTTTTCAATTTTATTAATTTCTGCTCTGATCTTCCTTCTTTCCTTTCATCTAGTATGTGTAGCCTTAGTTTGTTCTCTATTTTGTAGAGTTTTCAATTAGGCTATTAATTTGAGATCTTTCTTCTTTTTTCATATAGGCATATATTCCTATGAGTTTCCCTCTGAGTACTGCCTTCGCTGAATCCCATAAGTTTTGGTATGTTGTGCTTTCATTTTTATTTGATTCTAAGAAATCTGTAATTTCTCTTTGGATTTCTTCCTTGATCCACTGGTAGTTTAATAGTATGCTGTTTAATTTCCACATGTTTTTGTATTGTCCAGGCTTTTTTTTTTTTCGTTAGTGATTTCTAGCTTCACTCTATTGTGGTCGGAGAAAATACTTTGTATGACTTCAAACTTTTTAATTTCATCAAGACTCGCTCTGTGACCTAAAACGTGGTCTATCCTGGATAATGATCCCTATGCATTGGAGAGCACTCTCTTTCATAATTATCTTTTCTTTCAACCTGGCATGCAGAAGCAGGGGAAAATTATCTGGAGAAAATACCTCTTCCAGTCACACAGGCTCTTAATGATGGTAAAATAAGCTAGAACTAGCCTTGGGTCCTGAGCCTTCTAAAAGAAAGAAGATCCTGCTCTTCCAACCAAACCCCCAATGCTAGAGAAACAGTCACACTTGTGCTGTGATGCAGAAAGGGAAAGATCACCTGTTACTGTTGTTATGCACCATTGAGTCAACCCCAACTCATGGCAACCCTATATACAATAGAATGAAACATTGCCAGGTCCTAAGCCTTCCTCACAATCGTTGCTATGTTTGAGCCCATTGATGCAGCCGCTGTGTCAATCCATCCTGTCGAGGATATTCCTCTTTCTCACTGACCCACAATTTTACCAAGTATGATACCCTTCTCCAGGGACTGGTCTCCCCTGACAACATGTCCAAAGTACATGAGATGGAGTCTTGCCATCATTGCTTCTAAGGAACATTCTGGCTGTACTTCCTCCAGGACAGATTTGTTCATCCTTCTAGCAGTTCATGGTATATTCAATATCCTTCACCAACACCATCATTCAAAGACATCAATTCTTCTTCAGTCTTCTTATTCATCACCCAGCTTTCACATGCATATGAGGTGACTGAAAATTCCATGGCTTGGGTCAGTTGCACCTTAGTTCTCAAAATAACACCTTTGCTTTTTAACACTTTAAAGAGGTCTTTTGCAGCAGATTTGCCCAATGCAATACATTCTTTGATTTTTTTAACTGCTGCTTCCATGGGCACTGGTTTTGGATCCAAGTAAAATTAAACCTTTGATAACTTTAGTCTTTTCTCCAGTTATCGTTATGTTGCTTAGTGCTTCAGTTGTAAGAATTTTTTTTTTAATTAATTTTTATTGTGTTTTAAGTGAAAGTTTACAACTCAGGTCAGTCTCTCATACAAAAATTTACATACACCTTGCTATATGCTCCTAATTGCTCTCCCGCTAATAAGATAGCACTGTCCTTCCCTCTACTCTCTCTCCTCGTGTCCATTCGGGCAGCTTCTGGCCTCCTCTGCCCTCTCATCTCCCCTCCAGACAGAAGATGCCAACATAGTCTCATGTGTCCACTTAATCCAAGAAGCTCGTTCTTCATCAATATCATTTTCCATCCCATATTCCAGTCCAATCCCTGTCTGAAGAGTTGGCTTTAGGAATGGTTCCTGTCTTGGGCTAACAGAAGGTCTGGGGACCATGATCTCCAGGGTCCTTCTACTCCCAGTCTGACCCTTAAGTCTAGTCTTTTTAGGAGAATTTGGGGTCTGCATCCCACTGCTTTCCTGCTCCCTCAGGGGTTCTCTGTTGTGTTCCCTGTCAGGGCAGTCATGGGTTGTGGCCAGGCACCATCTAGTTCTTCTGGTCTCAGGCTGATGTAGTCTCTGGTTTATGTGGTCCTTACTGTCTCTTAGGCTCATAATTACCTTATGTCTTTGGTATTCTTCATTCTTCCTTGCTCCAAGTGGGTTGAGACCAACTGATGCATCTTAAATGGCCGCTTGCTGGCATTTAAGACCCCAAGAATTTTTGTTTTCTTTTTGTCGAGGTATAATCCATACTGAAGGCTGTGATTTTTGATCTTCATCAGTAAGTGCTTCAAGTCCTCTTTACTTTCAGCAAGTAAGGTTGTATCATCTGCATATGGCAGGTTGTTAATGAGTCTTCTCCAATTGTTATACTGCCTTCTTCATACAGTCTAGCTTCTCAGATTATTTGCTCAGCATACAGATTGAGTAAGTATGGTGAAAGGATACAACTCTGACGCACGCCTTTCCTGATTTTAAACCAGGCAATATCCCCTTGTTCTGTTTGAACGACTGCCATTTGGTCTATGTCCTGGTTCAGCATAAGCACAATAGAGTGTTCTGGAATTCCCATCCTTCAAAATGTTATCTATAATTTGTTATGATCCACACAGTAGAATGTCTTTGCCGTTGTGTTGATTCTAACTCATAGCAACCCTATGGGACAAAGTAGAACTACCCCGTACGATTTCTAAGGAGTGGTTGGTGGATTGGAACTGCAGACCTTTAGATTAGCAGCTGAGCTCTTAACCACTGTGCCACCAGGGCTCCAGAAAGATGACTTAGGGCAGGTAAATTTTTCGACCTGAAAGCCCGCCATACTACCTGCTTTGTGAGTGAGCATTCCAAGGTACTACAGAGATGGAATCAGGTATAAAACTGAAGATGGTACCAGAGGAGGCCCATTCTAGGAAAGGCATATTTATTTACCCTAAAGCCAAAAGCAAATAATTTAACTAATGCAATATGTAAATGTGGTTGTTTATTAAATTTAGACTTTGGTGATAAATGCTTCTGTTGAGTATTTTGCTTAATTTTTTCCATCAAAAGAAGCCTAGGGCTTATTTGTTCATCGTCTCATTTTAATTTAAGCAGTGCTTTTCTATTAAATGACTCAACATGTTATCACAAACATTTAATGTGTATGCAAACAATTTCTACACACTTTATGCCAACATAACTATGGATAGAAGCTCAAAATATAAATGGGATTAATCCATAATTCCCAATTCTCTACTTTCTCTGCTGCTTAGGGGGCCCACTCTCAGTACAACAGACCCATGGTTAAGGCACCTTCAAAGCAGGAGCACCCAATCAATGAGAAATAAAATATAATTTGGTATTTAATATTTCTAAAAACATACTGAAGTCATCATCACGGGGTAATGTGCACTGTGCTCAACTTCCTGACACTGAATTTAGTGTGGGCACCATGTAGGGAATCTCCAAAGAGCTATCTGGCACTGGCCAACTACTTGTCCAAAGGGCTCCAGTTTATTACACCCTGAGATCATATTTTAAATATTTAACATCAGTACAGGGTGTGCAACAACCAATCAGAATGGACCAGTATGCCAGTGAGTCCTAGCTGAACACCAATTTCTTGGATGCCCAAGGAGCCCCAGGGAAGGAAAGAGGAGGAGGCAGAAGCTTCTGAAGCTTTGGAAGGTTTACTGTTGTTTTGTAGCCATTTGAACCTGATGATATCAGCATCCAGCTCCCATTTCTCCTTGGTACCCAAAAATGTATTAATACTTCTTAGAACTCTTGCTAAAAACTTGGAATACTGTATCCAAAGCATTACTAAAAAAAAAACCACCTGCCAAATAAAAGAACATTATTAGTTAATTGTAAAAATTATGTATAACTTTTACATAATAATTCTTTGGTTTTTGTTCCCATCTCCTTGATTCCTCTAAAATTTCCACTCCTTGGAAACATGGCAGTTGCTCAAAAGCAGGCATAGTCACATTTTAACAGATTTTTGTTCCCAGCTAAAAATTTTGGTAATTGTAAAAAAAAAAAAAGGGTGAGGGGGACCTTCCTTTTATGACCCAGTAAACAATTATCGATTTTTTCCTAACAAAAAAGAACCAATTCATGGACCCCAGAGAAGGAAGGAATAAGCGAACTCAATTCAGCAAGATTTAGGATTATATCTTTGATCATAGGCCTGAGCTAGTGCCTATTGTTTTATTTTTTTTAACTGTTTTCATTTAGCCAAGATCAAAAAGTTACACAAAATCTGTGAACCTGAAATGCATATATAAAAAAAAAAAAGCATCCCTTAATTATCCATTAGGTAAAAGTCTCTGTATTCATAGGCAGGCCTTACAAACTTCTAAGAATGGGAAGCTGCCAGGTGATGTTTCAGTCTTGAGGTGGACAAAGTCACCTGAAGTAGATTTCTTGGTTCAGGGATGAGTCTACCAACAGAGTGGCCTCACTTCGTTATGCAAATAAGGTTGAAGAAATACCACTACAGAGGTGGGGGAAGGGGTATAACAGCTTTGGTGACTAGAGAATGGCTACCCTCTTAGTATTCCTTGGTAGGCTAAGCAGGTCACGGGGAACACGGTGAGTAAATGTGCAAAAAGGTAGAAGGAACTTCCAGGAAGAAGGAGGATCAAGAGTCCCTTCCTCTTGACTGTCAGTTTAATAAAACTCTGACGGACTAGAATTGTCCTGAGAGAAGAAGAAAACAAAGGTCCCTAAGAGTAATTCATCATAACTGAAGGAGAAGTTAGAAGTATAACCCAAGTTCAAAAACAGGATCTGGAGGTTCATCAGCATGGATTGGTCACACTTGCTGTATGGCCCAAGGTATGACTGCTGCTGAAATCTTCTGCAATCCCAGCCATGCTGGTTTGGGCGTCTCCACTGGGAGCAGTGATTGAGCTAAGGAGTGTACGCTAAAGAGCTGCAACCTTGGCCAGTGAGTACTGGGGCAGGGATCCAGTTCAGGTCAGGCCCCCGCTTTCTCTTGCCCCTCTTCCCTCTCCCAATCCCGTACACTATATTGCAGCTATAGTCAACTTTTAAAATATCAACAATAGGCAATTTCACAAAGGTATGTAGAGATTAAGATGAACAAAAATATAAATGTATAGGACCATAAGTTTTTTTAAGATGTCAATCCTTGAACCCTCCACAAACCAATGTTCAGGTAAATTTACATCTAACACATAAGGGATTAAATATTTGTACCTCTTCCTACTCCACAGGAATGGAATCTTCCAGGAGGTTCCAGTATTTGATCACTTTCACCATTCAGGAAACCCCCACTAGTGTATAGTTCTCACTTTTTGGTAAATTTTTATTTCCCCTTATAAAACATATTCAATAATAAGGGCTGGGATCCCTCTGCAAGTTTGTGAACAGTATGAGTAAAAATATGTTAAATTACACATTTGCTTTCTCTGTTTAAAGATTCAGTGATCTATGCACTAAAAAAATACATCCTACCAATGCATTTTATTCTGATTCTTTTGTCATGTCAAGATTCAATGTTTGCAATATTTTTAACAAGTTGATGTGAATTTAAGGTGCTCTCAGAAACACTTGCCTTATATTCAACAATAACAACACAAGTTTCCTCCCTGCTATTTAGAAACCACTAGGCAGAGGGGGTTCTGAAATTTTGGACACAACAAAATGTTCTCCCCTAATCTCAAATTATACCAACGATCATGAAGTTGGCACAGGACCGAGCAAGGCTTGTTCTGCTACGTACAGTAGCCATGAGTCGGAGCTGACTCAATAGCAACTAACGATAATAACAAACCTCAATTTAGAGTTCATAATCTGAAATTGGAGTTCATAATTTGAAATAGTTTCAGCTTTGAACAATTCCAAGATTCATACATAGTGTACACTTCATCCAGATTTCACAAATAGGAACATTTTACCGCCATTTGCTTTATTTCTCTTTCTTGTATTATTATTTGTTTTCTGAACTGCATGTGAGTAGCTTGCAGAAATAATGGCCCTTTTATACCTGTACCCTTCAACGTGTATTTCTCCAGAACAAGGACATTCCATTCTCTTCCATAACTACAGTACAATGATCAAAAACAGGAAATGCCTCTAATTGTCCAGGATTACGGGTGGCATTTCACTGTCAAATCTCTTCAGTCTCCTTTCATCAGGGTTCGTTCCTCACCCTTTCTTTTTGTTTCATGACCTTGACATTTTGAAGAGTGCAGGAAAGATATTTTGTAGAATGACCTTCCATTTGGATTTTTCTAAATGGGTCTCCTCACAAGAAGATTCAGGTTATTTTTGGCAGAAATATCACAGAAGTGATGCTATCTGTACCTCATATCAGGAAGCACATGGAGTTGGTTTGTCTGTCCTGTTAACAGGGATGTTAACTTGAGCTCTTGGTTAAGGCTGTGTCTCCCTGGTGAGTTCACGAATTTTTACTTGTCATAACTCATTTCAGTTACAGGGTATTTGACACAAAAATTTTAAAACACTTCATAAATGAGTCCATTTAGCCCACTTATGTAGTTCCTAAGGAGCCTGGTGGTGGAGCAGTTAAGTGCCCAGCTGCTAACCCAAATGTTGGTAGTTTGAATCCACCCAGTGGCTCTGGGGGAGAAAGACCTGGTGATCTGCTTCCAGCAAGATTACAGTCTAAAAACCCTTATGGGGCAGTTCTACTCTGTCACATGGGGTCACTATCAACTGGAATTGACTCGACAGCACCCAACCACAGCAATATAGTCCTAGACGTGCTTTTTGTTACATTTTTGACATTTTATTTGGGAGTTCATCTTTTTTTTGTTTTTTGTTTTTGCCTGTTTAATTCATCCTTTTATTACTGGGGATGCTGTTTTGAGTATTTTCCTTTTTATTCTATAATATGTGTTACAGGAAAAGTGTCTCAATCTTAGACTAGGCAATGTTTAAACTGTTATAAATTTTAGGTAAATTTTGAAATACACAGGTTTTGATAGCTTCTATACTGTGGTATTGAACAGGTTGCATAGACAGTCTATTGAATACTAATGCCTATTTTGGTAGCACAGGCTGGAAACCAATGCTCATAATTAAAATGCTAATATGTGCACTTAATTACTTAGACTCCAACAAGATTAATGAAGTGCTCCTAATGCGAATAAAAAGTACAAGTCATTAGAAAGGACACTACATTTCTAAACAAGAGTAAGCAAAATAATGACACTGTAGAAAAATTGGATATTTTCTATTTGGTTATTTGTCAGGAAAACATTGAGTTCTGGATCTAACTGAAAGGCTGCTTCAGAAAGTTGACCCCAGCAAATTACTTCTTTCGCTCTCATCTGTAATAAAACTAGCATGGATGGCACACAAAAAAAGGATGTGAATAAAAATAAAAACACACAGGAATGTGTTTGAACTTGTGCCCGTGTTCAGATAATACTGCAAATATCATTATCTGAAAAATATATAGGATGACTTGACCAAGTGCAAAAAGCATACATTCCATACTGTGTTTTTAAGTTCTAAGCACAGGAAACACTGCCTAGAAATGATTTTAAAGGTTTGATGTGATATTTTCTCTGCAGCATATGCGCACACCTTTCGTAGCTGCTCCTTGAACAATGGCTAAAGTCTACATCTTAGCTAGGCCGCCTGCCTCTACTCTTGCCCAAAATAGTCGATTCTCCAAGGTCACCCATGAAAAACATAAATCAGATCATGTTACTCCTCTTCCCAAAACCTTCAGAGGCATCCCATCACACTTAGGAAAAATCCGACCTCCTGTCTATGGCCTGGGGCCCTGGTGGTGCAGTGGTTACAAGCTCGGCTGCTAACCAAAAGGTTGGCAGTTCTAATCCACCCGCTGCTCCTTGGAAACCCTAAGGGGCAGTTCTACTCTGTCCTATAGGGTAGCTGTGAGTTGGAATCGACTCAATGGCAACAGGTTTTTAACAGGTATCTATGGCCTCTGGCCCGTCTCTCCCTCTACTCCAGCCACACTGGCCTTGCTCTTCCCCCAGCACGCCAAGCACAGGGCTGGTCTTCTGCCTGGAACATTCCTTCCCCAAACTCCCCTGTGGTTCACTGCAGCTATTCACTCTGGTTTTTGTTCAAATGTCACCTCCTCCAGGAAGCCTGCTGTAACACCCTATCTAAGGTTGCACTCCTATTCCTTCCCACTCCACTACTCTGCTTTCTTTTCCTGATGGTTCTTCTCAAAGTCTGAAATATCTCAGGCATTTGGTTACTGTCTATTTTCTGGATCCCCCACCAGAGAAGAAGCTTCAGGAGAGTATGACTACTGAGTTCATCACCACATCGCCAGTGTCTAGAAGTGGACTGGACATATATTTAAACATAATAAACATTTGTTGGATGAATAACAGAATAAATGAACTTTTCCCATGGCAAAACATGTATGTGAGAGTACACATACACGCACACACTCACTCACACACACTCTCAGTTGCACACATTCATTTATGCACTCACACATATGTACTCACACGCACACTCACACATAAATACACACAGGCTCTAAAGGGATAGCATCTGAGTCCTTGCATTAGATTCCTTTGTAGAGCTTTAAAATGACAAAAGCTAGGCCAAGCCTGGAGATCCCAATTGAGTAGGTCTGGAAGGGGATGCACGCTCCACAACTGATTCTAATTCAGAGCCAGAAGCCAGAAACCCAAAACCCAGGGCAAGAGGCTGAACCACCTATTAACTGAGGATCTATGCCCCTCCTGAAGCAAACAGTTAAATGCTCGGCTGCTAACTGAAAAGTTGGAGGTATGACTCCACTCAGAGATGCCTTGGAAGAAAGGCCTGGTGATCTACTTCTGAAATATCAGCCTTGAAAACCCTATGGCACACAGTTCTACTCTGCCACACACAATGTGGCATAAGTTGGAATCAACTAGACGCAACTAACTCGTGGTGGTGGGAAATATTTCAGGCGCTGTGTTTAAACTGCCTGCTCTTAGCTCAGAATGACTTCCTATATCAAGGAAGTGCCTGCAGTCCACACTTGTGTGAGCTGGGGTGACCTCATTCCTGGTCTTGAGAGCCCACTTCCTTAAGGAATAAGCACACTTTCTTAACCAGTGTATCTTACTTATGAAGAAAGGGTGTGCAGACCAAGAATGCAGGCTTCCTTTGCCTGGCCATCCTATTGAATGCTGCAGTTGTTATCACCAGGTGGGAGGAGAGGGAGGGAGGAATAAGCAAAGAGGAATCAGGAAACAGATTTGGAAATGGGTTTTTTTATAGGTTTGCAGAGGCTGATTGTTCCTGTCTGTGGAGACTCATTGCGAGGAGGAGGAAAAGGCTGAAGCAGTGGATCACAGGGCCAAGATGGAACCACAGGCTCTTCTGATAGTCCTCAATGGCTCATCATTCTGAGTATTCACTGGGCATCACTAGGCCCAGGCTCAATCCCTTCATATGGAGCATTTCGTCAAACCCTCACAACAGCCTTATAGGTTAGCCATTATTACCCCTACGTGTAAATGAAAAAGCCATAGCACAGAGCAGATAAATTACTTGTTCACGGTCACAGCAGGGAGGTGGAAAATGCAGGCTGATGAAGCCTAGGTCTGTGAGTCTCCCAGGCTGAATGTCTTTACCTTCAACAATGTACCCACCACCCCACACACATGGATTTATCCCCTGCATCCTTCAGAGGTCCTCAACCCTTGACGCACATATGAATCACTTGTGACCTTTGAACAACTACTTGAACTACACTACACTCCCAGAAGGGGCCTGGTGGTGCAGGGGTTAAGAGCTCAGCTGCTAACCAAAAGGTCGACAGTTGGAATCCACCAGGTGCTCCTTGGAAACCACATGGGGGCAGTTCTACTCTGTCCTATAGGTGTCGTTATAAGTCAAAATCAAGATTCTAAATGAATTGGCCCGGCGTGAGGCCTGGGCATTGTTCTTTGTTTTTTTAGCTCCTTAGAGATTCCAGTGTGCAGCTAGAGTTAGAAACCACTGCTCCAGGCCCTAGTAGAAGCATCACAGATAGCATATATGACGAAAGAACCCACAATACAGAAAGAATCCACTATACAGAAGAATTGGCTAAGAAGCCTCTGGAACTGAGGGTGTGGTTCTGACTCATTCTGGAAAGAATTCTGGGGTACTGAGCTCAAGCCTTGAATGGTAGGCAAGGTCAGACTCTGAGGTAGCGTTCCCCAAGGGGTGTACTTAGTAATGGACTCCTGTGGGAGGCAAGGCGCCTGGTCACTCACCATCCTGGAACTGGAAATCCACAACGCACGTTTGTACATTAAAGGCTCAGAAAAGTCCTTCAGTCAAGCGATCTGTTTGGTTTTGTTCATCCCAGTGTTTCTCAAACTTGTTGGCCGTGGAGGATCTGTGAAACACACTTTGGGAAAACTGCCTTAAAGTCTAAGTGTGAAAGGACCCATGATCGTGTGGCCAGATTAATTCAAGCCTAAAACAAGGGTGGAAGCACCACAGGGGCAATGAGCACTCTGAGCTGATGGCAGCGGGTCTCTCCTTAAGCCCAATGAAACTAAAGCAAAAGATAAATTATTACGACCCCCAAAAAAAGCCATTTTCTACATTGTTGTAATAAAGAATCCTGATTTTGTTCTACAATCGATGTAGATGATTTTTGATAATATTATAATTCATATGCCACCACATTTCAAAGAATGACATTTCAGCCCTCTGGGAAGTTGAGATTGGGGGAAAGGAATAAGATCGTTTGGGACAGAGCATGTTGTGGCTGGAGAAGCCAAATGTCATCCTGGCAGCGCACCAATATCAACAACTGCCTAGAACAAAACAGAAGTTGGAGAAAGTTATCTTGGCCTTCTTTACCTCCTCGCCCATAGAAATCCATGTGGTGGAATACGTGGTCCACTGTACAAAAAAGACCACACGAAATAACAGCTGCCACCTATCAAGCACGAAATAAATTCTGAATTTCAACAAAAGCTTTGGGAAAGGATCCCTTTAAGTAGCACACAAAATAATCCAACGCACGCAAACGTGGCTTCTAAAAACAAAATCACGGAGTTTACATTTTTTTGAAGCAGGACTTCCTCAAACAGTTTCCTAAACACAAGCACTATCTCGTGGGCCATTTCAATATCCGAAGTCTTCTGAAGTCTTTCAGGTTTTCTCTTTTGAGCAAATAGACGTTTTTAAACTTTAATTCAAGGGAAGAAATTACAATGCAACACCAAAGCACTGCTTTCCACTGCAGCAAATTAGAGAGGGCTAATTTGTGGGCACAACCATGCCCTGTCATCAGTACTTTGTCACTTTAATTTAGCACAACCAAAACCCCACAATTCCTTTCGATTTTACTTCTCTTCATAGCAGAATTTTAGCCTTCACACTGGGTTTCAAAGAGTCCAAAATAAAACCTGCCCGCATTAAGCAAAATAGCCACATAAGACCTTTCCTTTATGTGTGGGGAAAAACTTCCAAAGTTCAGAAGGAGGTTTAAAAAAAAAGCACTAAACAGTCTTGGCAGTGTTTTTAAAACCCTGGGATTTTCCTCCATTGTGTCGGCACGCATGGAGATGGACAGGTTTATCTCCTCTAAGAGACACAGTGACATTGTCACTTGAGATCTGTATGCTTTAACCAAGGACACCAAACCAGGTGTGGTCAAGTTGATTCCAACTCAGGGTGACTTCCTGTGTGTCGGAGTAGAACTGTGTCCCATAGGGTTTTCAATGGCTGACGTTTCTGAAGTAGATCACCGGGCCTTTCTTCCGAGGTGCCTTTGAGTAGACTTGACCCTCCAGCCTTTTGGTGAGCAGTGAGTGCAATAATAGTTCGCACCACCCAAAAACTCCTCTAATCCATTGCTAAAACATTGCAGGCATGCAAGAGCCTCTAAACTTCATGAATTGTCAAGTTGGAAGGTACATCTTCCATCCTGCCACCCTGTGGAGTATTAAAAGTAAGAATGATAGCATGGGCTCCGGTCAGTAGAGGGACGTGCTAGTGTCCGGATTCCATATTCTGCCGTTATAACGGCGAATCCAGTCATACTTCAACCCCAGGCAACAGACGGTCAAGAGTGTACTAGAACCAAATGCTTCCGAACGTCCACCTATCGACGTGCATATGAAGCACAGCATCCCAAGAGCCTTTACAAGTGAGAGCTGCTCTCTGAAATAAAAATTAATAATGGTAAACAGAAAGACCTCTTTCCCACAGTCCCAGGGGTGCCACCCGGCTTCCAAAATCTCATAGACTTCCCTATCCTTCTGCCTTTCTCTCCTCTGGAAATTGCAAGCAGATTCCCCAGCACTTTCATCCCCCAGGGAGCAAAGCCTTAAGTATACAACACCTGTGCTCTCGTTTGGCAAATCATTTGGTTAGAAATGTTAGTAACGGGGGGATAGTGTTCATAGGCTAGCCCAGTGGCAAGTTGTAAAACGAACCATAGACATGGAAATACAGGCTGCTTTAAAACTCAAATGGTAATTAGAATTCAGAGCTAGAGCTCCACCATAAATCTGCCCTTTGCAGCTGTCACTGGAAGCAAAAAGTCTGCCTTGTGAGGGAGCAGGGACCCACAGCCCAGTACAGGGAGCATTTCCTTACACAGCTGTCAGCCCTTTGTCACTCGCATGGAGAGTGATGGGTTTCACATAAAGCTCATGCCCCCTCAGCAAGCCTGACAGAGTTCATGGCAGCAGAGCTCTTTCCATCAAAGAAGAAAACTGTCAGACAAAGGCACAGCTTAATAGCATACCCCAAGGAGCACATTTCTTATGACAGCCCCACTTTTATTTTTCTGACATCTAGATGCATGGAGGTTCTGAGACAGAATGAAAGTGAAAGATACAAGTCCCTAAACAGATGGCAGGTCCTACCTGCTTCGAACAGCACTGTGTTTTACCTGGGTCCCTGGGTGAGCCAAAAGGTTTGTTCTTGGCTACGAACCAAAAGGTCAGTGGTTTGAACCCACTCAGTGATGCCGTGGCAATCTGCTTCTGTAAAGATTACAGCTAAGAGAACCCTATGGAACAGTTCTACTTGGTAACATATGGGGCTGCTATGGGTCAGAATCACCTTGATGGCAACGGGTTTGGTTTTGCACAGGTGTGCGTGCATGTGTGCATGTTTCAGGTGATTCTATCTCCATCTCTTTCACTTGTCCACAGTGAGTCTGGCACTCATTACAGCTCCTGACCCAGTACGACAACAAATAGACAGCAAGGACTCTACAGCTGGGGGCTCAAATTGGATTTTTGGTTTTGTTTTGTTTATAAATGAAAACCACATCTCTGTTCTCTGAGCCTTGTGGCACTCACCACCCCACTCTCTAAGTGATTATTGCCATCTATCAAACGCTAAGGAACACAGCTCTTCAAGAGGTAGCAATTTGAGATGGGAGAACAATCTGGTAGCCAACATCTGCTGCTCAGCACAGATGGCCAGGCCAGGACTCAGTAGCTCAGCTGGTGACTGTGTAGATGTTACTTTCCATCCCCAGACTGAACATGTGCCAGAAGAAGGTGGACCTCCCCTTTGGTTCAAAGTCCGCAGTGCAGAAACCCTAAAACTGGGCACATTCTGGAAAAGGAGTGTTATCACATATGGTTTGAGAAAGGATAAAAGTAAATATAAGATTATATTAAGCTGAGGGCTTCATCAGAGGGACCTTGGAAGAAAGCCCTGGTGGCCTGCCTCTGACATGTCACAGCCTTGAAAGCTCTATGGAACGCAGTTCTACCCTGCACACGGAGGGTGGCTGCGAGTCAGAGGACTCAGTAGTAACTGGTTAAGTAGTTAAGGTGGACCAATGTGGGCCAGTCTGTATTTATGCACTTCCTTTCTAAAAATCAAAACAACATCCTAACCCTCCTTTGAAGAAGAGAGAGTTGATGCCAAACAGGATCCACAACTCTTCATTACGCACAGAAGGGTTGCTTCTCAGCTGCAGGTCAGTTTGGAGGCACAGGTGTCAGGTTCAGGCATCTCTTCAAAGGTTTGAACAGGTTCTCATGTAACACCCACCATTTGGGACTAAGGACCCTGGAGGAGACCTGGCCACCCATGCAAAAAAGCAGCAAACTCTCCAGGGATGGGGAGGGGCTTCGTCCAGGGAGAGCACTCCAGATGTGGAAAGGGAACTGTCATCTCCAGGTACACACAACAACCTTGTGTGGCCTTTGTCTGCAACAAGGAACTGAACACCTTTGGTTCACAGCAGGGAGGCAAGCTGTTTTCCAAAGGTGGAAAAATATCTATTTTTGACTAAATCTCTAAAAGTCTGCAAGCCAGGGAAGTTAAAGAACATTGTTGTTATGCACCATCGAGTTGATTCTGACTCATAGTGACCCCACGTGACAGAGCAGAACTGCCTCATAGGGTTTTCTTGGCTGTAATCTTCATGGGAGTAGATCGTCACATCTTCTATTTGGGTGGGTTCAAATTGCCAAACTTAGCAGCGCAGTGCTTAACCACTGTGCAACCAGGGCTCCTTAAAGAACACTAAAACCGAGAAAAAACCAAACCCGTTGCCGTCGAGTCAATTCTGACTCATAGCAACCCTGTAGGACAGAGTAGAACTGCTCCATAGAGTTCCCAAGGAGCACCTGGTGATTTCGAACTGCCGACCTTTTGGTTAGCAGCCGTAGCTCTTAACCACTATGCCACCAGGGTTTCCTAAAGAATGCCAGGAATAATGAAATATTCCTCCTCTAAGATGGTAACCCTTTAAAAAAATAAAATCTTTCCTTCCTTTTATATGGATCCAAACTATTTATTTAAAAAAATAAACAGAAGAAAGTTGCTACTGTAGATATAATTTTTTTTCTAGCCCAAGTTCCCACATGTCCTGTGGTCTCCACAGTGGTTCACAGGGTAGCAATGAGGATCACTGAGTAACCTGAACAAAGTGGCCCATGACTCCGAGAGTTAATGTATAAAATCGACCCCAAAAGAGTCAACACCAAATCAAAGATGTGCCAAGAATTTAAAGAGGCCACAGTGCTGCAAAGTCTGCAGACCTTGATAACAGCCTGACTGGGGCTATTATCATATCCAAAGGAAGAACACATCAGTCAGAGCAGGAGGTAGCCAACCGTGAAAGCAGACACAAATTGTGGCCTGGGAGCCCACCCACGCTCTCTCCTAGGGAGGGCAAGAGCTGCCCAAGCACTCGCTCCTCCATATCCCCTTGTCACATGCAAGGACTTTGTGTGGGGAAACCAGGTTGGCCTACCCTGAAGCCCCTTTGGTCAGATCACACTTCTCTGGGATTCTGTGTTTACCAAGCGCTCTCCTGATTCCACTCGGTTTCCCTTGAAGTTTGCCTATAGGGAGAAAATCTGCTTGTCAAAGAACGCCAGTGGCCTTGATTACCTTTCTCACAGTAACTTATCAGTTAGGTGTCTAAGACCCTAGAAAAAAAAAGCTGAGCTAATTGCATCTGCCTCTTTTTTTTTTTTTTTCCCCCCCTAGAAGGCAGCTCTGGTCCTCTGGAGCTGGCAGTTCTGTTTCCTGAGCTTGTTTGCAGAGCCCAGGCTATGTTAATTCAGAGATAAAGCTGTCAGGTAAGGATTATTGAGACAGGATGCACGTTTTCTCTTGGCCAGGTCCCTCAGCTCCACCACCCGTCTTCCCCCCATTATCCAAGGTCTGCAAAGGCTACTACTCTGTGTATTCCATCAGCCTGTCATACAGAACAAAAGTCGCATCTTACCCAGGAAATCTGTCCATGGCACAGAGTGCCAGCTTGCTGACTGATTTTTTTTTTCTTCTTGACTCTTATTTCAAAGCAATCTTCAACTTACAAAAAAATCTGCAACTCTAGTACAAGAGTTCTCCTCTGTCCTTTGAGGTCACTACGACTTAGAATTGACTTGACAGCAATGGGTTTCAGTTTTTTAGTATAAGTTGCAAAAAAAGTATTAACAAGTATTATAAAGTATAGTACAATACTTTAGTGTGTATTTCCTACAAAAATGAGATTCTCCTACGTAACAACAACGTAGTTATTGTTGGGTGCCGTCAAGTTGATTCCAATTCATAGCAACCCCATGTGGCAAAGTAGAACTGTCCCATAAGGCTTTCTTGGCTGTAATCTTTACAGAAAGAAACAGACTGGCAGATCTTTCTCCCACAGAGTCCCTGGGTAGGCTTGAACCACCAATCATTCGGACTCCATCACAGTACAACCGTCAAAATCAGGATATGTGTTATATTTACTCCTTAGAGGCCATTCAAATTCCATTAAATACCCCCAAAAATGTACTTTATAGCAAAAGGATTCAGTTCACACAGTGCTTTTAGTTGTCACTTTAGTCTCCTTCATTCTAAAATACTTCCTCAGTTTTTCCTTGATTTGTCTGACCTGGACACTTTTAAAGATAACAGACTAGTTATTTTGTATGACGGTCCTCAATTTGGATTTGCCTGGTGCTTCCTCTGATTAGATTCAGGCTACGCATCTTTGGCAGGAATATCACAGACAAGTGATTCTGCATCCCTCTCCTCACGTCCCATCAAGTGCCGCATGATTTTGATTTGTCCCATTGCTGATACTGTTTGGATTTTTTCCCCCAGTTTGTTTTTATATGCACAGATTCCCACAAGTCCACAAAGACTGGCCTTCCTCCCCAGGACAGGCTGTGCTAGGGAGAGCCTTGGGCACACATCTGGGTCTGTACCTTCTCTTCCTTCTATCCTGTGCCATGGTCCCCTACTGGAGGAAATTGTGGGATGGCAATGGCAGTTAATTTAGAAATACATTGATAGGGATAGGATAGGCGTAAGAAAGGAAAGAAGAGAGATAATGGTGCTTTTGTGGGCAAGCAGAAAAATACCACATGTCATTACACAATTTTTCCACAGCTAAATAAAGGTAAGATACATTAACTTTTTCATGCTGGAAGTGTGCTATTTAACTCATTCATTCATGCCACAAGCATTTATGGGGAGCCTCTCCCTGTTAAGCATGGGGACACCAACTTATATAGTGCCTTGCCTTGCCCCAAAGGAGAACGTGGTCTCTTACAGAAATGTTAGAAGCAAACAGCTACAGTACAGTACTGAGAAGGAGATGCTTGACCTGATCTAGGCTAAGAGGGAAGCAGTCCAGTAGAGGGAATAGCTCAACACAGCCTGGCATATTCAGGAGCCAGGAAGTAGATATAAATAGGGCTCTAAATCAGACTGTGAGCATAGATGAGCTACAGGCGAGGGGAGACAGGAGAAAGAGGTAGGCAAGGGCTAGATCAGAAAAGCTTTAGATGCTCAGCAAGAGTCTGCACCTTGTCCCTTAAGTCATGGGGAACCACTGAAGGATTTTAAGATAAGTAACAAGATCCAGCAGTTATTTTTACAACAATCTGAGGGAGCATCCTACAAAGGGAGAAAATGGAAGTCAAGCGATGTCCACAAAGAGATACGTGAAGAGACAACTGCCGTCATCCTCCAGACCAGACGCTGAGGAGAACTAACCGAAGGCTGGAGCAGTATGGAGGAAACAAAGAGCAGATTTCACAGAAACACAGGATGCAGTATCCACAGGATTTTGCAGGTACCTAAGAAAAGGAGAGGAAAGTATCAAGAGGGCCCAGAGGGCTTCTGGTTTAGGTGGGTAATCAGGATGCAGAATACGAGAAGAGCTGTTGTCGGTAACTGAGTACTTCCAGAGACAGAAACAATTTCCCACCCTCTTAAACCTGGAACCCCAGTGTATTTACACTCATCCAGGCTACTGGAGTGTTTCGGGGACAGAGCGTGCCGTTGTGGACGCCATGGGATGCTGTGTTTCAGCCTTGGTATTTTAATTACATTTGATTTCCTAGTGTTACCTGCTGCAGTGATTATCGTGGGCATAGCTGAGAGTAGTTTTAGAGCATTAGGGGGTCCGTAGAGGGGGAGAAGGAAGCAATATTAAGGCTTGCTCCTTGTCTCTCTCTCTTTATCACTTATGTTTCCCTAATCATTTTCAGTATTTTTTGAGTGGGGCAGCCAATTGTTGACTTGATTTCACAGCACAGTGCTCATATACTTATTTTTAAGTGAGCTGAATTATAACCAACTTTATTTTGGGAGGTTTATGAATTCCTTGAGAAAACCTGAAAAACATCCTAGGGTATTAAAAAGCTAAGCTTAGGACCTATACATTTATATACTGAAAGATGAAAACCCTATTTTTGGCCAAGATCTAGAAGCAACTGGTTCCTCTCCTCCTCCCCCAACTTTTTGTTTGGTTTTGCTAATGTAAAGCAAGGGCCTCTGCTACTTCTTATTTGTTTTAAACCACTTCTCTACATATACAAATAAGCAAATATTCAGGCCTCAGATTCAGAACTGGGACTTTCTAACTACAATTCACCCAAAAACAACTGCATAGCCATTTTGTACCCTTAAAAAAAATGTGGAGAAGAAAATGTGGTGATATCATAGTTCATTTGTAGGTAATCTCAGTATTTTTTTTTTTCCTTCACCTATGTCTTCTTTTACTAATAATTTACATTACTAGTTATGAAAATACTGAGTCTCCCACAGCACACTTCATCACAGCTCTTCTTGGTGGGAATCAAGAGAGTTTTCACGGTAATGTGGTAAAGTGTAGTCACTATTGAGCCTTGATTCAGATACACCTAGGACCATTGTTCTTTCCGCATTACTAGCTGTCGATCCTTCATTAAGTCACTTAAACACCTTTAAGCCCCAGTGTCTTCATAAGTACAATGGAGATAATGGTAAGCTCACCTAAGAGAATGTATATGAAGCTTAAATTGAATAGTGTGTGTGAAAGCCTCTAACACTGTGCCTGAAGTCATTTTCAAAAAATTAAAAATATAACTTTCATGCAAACCTAAAATGAACATGCACCCAAAATGTTCATTTTAGGTTTACATGATACAGTAAAGATTAACTTAATTCAATGAAGGAACCAGTGGGATGGTAAAATTATTTCAAACTATTACAGGAGAGCAAATTTAGTCACTGACAGGAAAAAAAAATGCAGACATAGCATTACTAAAATACATATAAAAATGCTTAATGCCCTAAAAAAAAAACTACAAGGCATTAAAGCTAGACCTTTGTAAAGATCTCTCTAAGGCAGGAGATTTATTTGCACCACTATTATGCAAGAATCATTTACATCACTATCTGGTTTCTAAAGGTTTTCATCTACCATCATAGAATTGAAAAATACCCTAATTAAAAAAAAATAGTAAATAGTAAATCAAAGAATAGCACATATCACTAGAGAATGAGATAATCCTTAGTTGGGGCTGTTAGACAATGATCCAGGAACACTGAACGGCATGCAGTCACTTTTTGGCCCATTTCCAGGTTTTAGGTGTATGTATTTTTTCCTTTACACTAGCAGATCACAGGTATTCAATGAATGTGAGTCATAAAATAATGATTTTGTGAATGATACATATGAAATCTTATAGGTCTCAGGCAAAGAAATAATAAAAGGCAAATTCATAGCTTCCGATTCTTTCAAGATTGAGAGAAAAAAGGAGAAATGAAAATGACCGCAGGACTATTAATCTAAATTGATAACTGAACAAGGAGAAAGAATCAGTATAGAGAGAAGGTAGAAATTTTCCTCAGAAAGAAACTGACTCAAAAATACACAATTAGCCATAGCCTTAAACTCTAACAGGGTAGAATGTCTGCAAAATACATACACAGTCAACTGAACATTTAAAAAATAACTTACATACATATTAAGACAAGAAACAACTTAAGATACAAGAGAACTCAAAATATTGTTTTTTACTGTCTCTCACATTATAAACTCTCTTAATTTCATTTGGCCTTTGTCTATCACTTTGAACGCCAATACTGAGCCCAGTGTGCAGAAGAGGAAGATTTAAAGATTTGACAGAAAAGTGAAAAAATGTTCAGGCTCATCTTTGAGCCAACTATATTAGGAACTCCCAAACGTACATGTAGGGTCAATACAATGGCTATGAAAGGTATCCTAAGACCGACCCATTCCATTGCATATGCACACTAATAGTGATATGGACATGTTTTTAAAGACAGAGCTGGACTCGAATCAGGTCAACCTGCATTTGCATCTCAGTTACATTTACCATATAATCTCTCTAAACCTCAATTTTCTCATCAGCAAGGCCAATAACACATTTCATTAGGTCTGCTGTTAGAATTATAGGCGTTCACATTTGTAGAATCTCTAGGACAGCCCCTGACACATAACAGACACTAAGCAAATACGTATTATCTTTTCTGTCCACAGGGTTATTTCTTTTAAATGTGTAAAGACATGAGAGAGCAATAAAGGGCTTTTGAACTCTACTCTCAGTCACCTAGAAAGTAAAGAGGTTAATATTTGTTGTTTTTATTTTCCTTCATATTCTCCAGGACTCGAATGTTTCTTTCAATGAAAACTCAACCTGTCTATTTACTTAGATGTAAACATTCAACAATTATTACATCTTCTTTCTTCTGAAGCACCTGTCACTGCCTAATTCAAGAAACAGGTTCAGGAACCACAAAGGAACTGACTTCCCCAATCTTGTTTATCTTTCTGCTTGGATGGTTTCCATTATTTTATTTACCTCCTGACATATGAATCCTGGTCACTTGAAACAAAAGAAAAGCTTCTATGTAAGGACATCAAAGAGCTAAAGCGTCCTCCCCTAGGGAAATGCCAAAGGGCTAGGTATCAGAAGACATCCCGTGCTCCGTGACCTGCTGCTGTTGTCACATCACAGTTTTTCAGTCTCACTTTCAATCATAAATCCCTCTTGGAGAAAATGGAAGAAGGATGGCCTTAAGTGGGTCACTCCGATTCCTGAGCTTGCTCCCCCAACAGGCCTGATAAACAAGTCTGTGCCTGTGAGACCCTCCCTCACTCCCAAGAAGCACCCTGTGTGTGAGTCCCATCCTGACCTCGGAGATGCACAGTAAGGCTTCCTTCAAGGGTCCTTATTCCTGGCACCTCCCTGGGACACACCACCCCCTGCTCAAGGCCTGACCTCCTAAGGGGTTCACTCCCACCTTCCTAGCATCCTCCAACCCAGAACCAACTTCCCATGGTAGGTGTGCTGAATTATTAGAGGCCAGTTCCAACCCAGCTTCATGAACACTAAAGCTTGGTAGAACAAGGAGCAACACCCCCACATGTATCCTCACCAACCCCACAAGCCACTGCTAGCCCGACAACCTGTCCCTGAGACCCTCCAGTCAGGATACCATATTCTTACCTTGGCTGGTTAAAGAGCCTCAGTCTGCAGCTGGGCTTATGCCCTCCTACCCAGGACCCATTTCAATTCAACAGGCACATATATTGTAGATTCTGACCCCTCCTTGATCTGCCCTGCCTCGATGTCACGAGCCTACGCATGCTCTTCCAGGAAACGGCAGACAGCTGGGGCCATGTCTTGTATTCAACTCACTCAGCAAATTCTTGCCAGGAAGAGTTAGAGGGGAGGGGAGCAAACCTCTCCTAGGACTTGGCTGGAGGGCTCGGAGAGTCGTGCAACTACGTTGCATAGCAACCTAAAGTCCATGTAAAGATTTTCAGTCAGTGAGTTCTTGCTGAAGGAACCACCAATTTTTTATTTCACCAGGTCCTGAACAACTCTCAGGAAACCCTGTGAGCAGCTACCCTGTGCCAGGCACCGTAATATTCCCCCTTTTCAGCCCCAAAGCTATCCCAATGTAGGCAAAGAGAGGGAACCCATATATTTGATTGCTTAAAAAAAAAAAAAGTTGTTGTGGACCTGCCTTTGATTGCTTAAAAAAAAAAAGTTGTTGTGGACCTGCCTCTGACTCGTGGCGACCACATGCGTGTCATTGTAGAACTGTGTTCCATAGTGTTTTTAGTGGTTGATTTTTCAAAAGTAGATTGCCAGGCCTTTTTTCCGAGGTACCTCTATGTGAAGTCAAACCTCCAACCTTTCAGTTAGCAGTCAAGTGCGTTAAATGTCTGCACCACCCAAGGACTCCATTCGACTGGTAGCCACTGTGAACATGCGTAGGAAAGAAAGGGAATTTGAACATCTTCTCTTTTTCTCCAGGTCGACAAATATCCATGACACATTTGGATAAGGCCTGACATTGTGCCATTCTATAACAGGAATAAGGGGAGTTACTTTGTTTTGGGGGAATTTTACAAATCCACAAAGAAACCAGAAGCTCTATTTATCTGAAATTATTTATAGCACCATACCTCCAACATCTACAGATTTTCACATGTCCTTTAAAAGAACCCATTTCCCTTCTGCAATTCTCAGTGTGCTCTGACATGAAATGGGGATAATACTGTAATCCCCATACCATGCACAGCATGAATCCTCCCCTGAAAGAACTGTTAGAAGCAATAACCAAAAAAAAAAAAAGAACTCAGACCCAAATACATTGCCATCCAGTTAATTCCGAGTGTTAGAGAGCATAACTGAGCTTCACAGGGTTTTCTTGACTCTAATCCTTAGGGAAGCAGATTGCCAGGCCTTTCCTCCACAGCACTGCTGGGTAGAATGGTTCAGTTCTACCAACTTTGCAGTTGGCAGTTCAGCCAACTTTTAGGTTAGTCGTCAAATGCAAACCATTTGTGCCACCCAGGGACCTAGGAGCAGTAAACAATTTAAAATACACAAATTATTCAGCACAACAAACGGGTTCCAAAAATAGATAATTGGTCATTCTGTTCCCCCTGCATTTGTGTGAGGAACACCAATTAATTTTAGAGGGGCAAGAGCAATTTGGTGGCAAATGTACAGGCTTCAGGGGAGACTTTAGTTCCAGCTTAGCTAGCTCCTAGCTACTTAATATGGCACTAGTTCTGTATTCCCCTGTCTTCCCCTACAAAATGGGGATGACCCTTACTTTGGAGGGAGTTATGCATTGTAAAGGAGTCCCTGAGTGGCACAAATGGTTAAGTGCTCGACCTACTTACTAACCAAAAGGTTGTCAGTTCTAATCCACCCAGAGGCGCCTCAGAAGAAAGGCCTGGCAATCTACTTCCCAAAAAATGACAGCCATTGAAAACCCTAGAGGGCAGTTCTACTCTGAAACACATAGGTCAGAATCAATTTGATCACAACTGGTGGTAGTATGTATTGTAAATGACATTACACAAATAAATACAGAACATCTGACAGCATGTGCTCACTCAGTACCCAGGTCCTTTGTCGGACACATAGCGGAGTTTGTTTATTTAAATACTGTACCAGTAAGACTCCAAGGATCAAGAGTGGCAGAAGTCAGTGTCAGTAAACATCCACCGCAGATCACAACATGCTGAGTGAACTATGACGCCACTGGAGTAATTAATTTCCAAAGAACACATCAGCTTGACCCAGCAGCAGATCCACCCTTAGGGAGTACAAAACAGGTCTGGTTTATTTGTTGTTGTTGCTTTATTATTATTATTTTTTTTAATGTATTTTTCTATTGTTGAAATTTCAGGGCATAAACGCCAATTACAAAGCATTCTAAATAAAATACATCTGAAAAGTCCACATTTTCTGGCATAGACAAAATACTACATCCAATATAAAATGCCTTTTGGAATATTCACAAATTTCATGCAAACATGGAAGGTGGTCAGAAAAGGAAACAAATGATCCTTTTCAGTTACACACGAACATTTGATAAATTATGTCTGAAAAGACCAGGAAAGATCCAGCCCTTCACTTTTAAAGAGTAAAACACCCAGGCTGCTGACCACCTTCGTATCTCCCACCTCCAGCCCATTTCCTTGTCAAGGAAGAACTAAGATTTAAACCACTTTAAAAATGGCAAGGTTCTCCTTCTTTAACACCGGGGACAAAACCAGTTTTCTTCCAAATGGTGTATAACTTGAGCATTTGGCGGTTTTCAGGACAGAAAACCTAGGGATTCTGAGCAGGACTTAGTGGGGACTAATAATTTTTTCTCACCCTTTTCCAAAAGTCTGACTCTTAGAATTAAAAAAGACCTTCGCAATCATCGAATCTAGGGTACTTTCACACGTAATTTTAGCTACAGAAGCCTTATTCAAAGGAAACCCTGCAGGAGCACTGTCAGGGATTAAATTATGTATCCCCAATTTTTTTTTTTAAAAGTGTGCGTATCAACTTGGTTAGGCCATGATTCCCAGTATTGTGTGGTTGTCCTCCACTTTGTGATTGTAATTTTATGTTAAAGAGAATTAGGGTGGGATTGTAACACCCTTACCAGTTCACATTCCTGATTCAATGTAAACGGAGTTTTCCTGGGGTGTGGCCTACACTATCTTATCTCTCAAAAGATAAAAAAGAAAGGGAAGCAAGCAGAGAGTGGGGGACCTCATGCCACCAAGAAAGAAGCACTGTTAGCAGAGCCCGTTCTCCGGACCCGGGGTCCCTGCGTGGAGAAGCTCCTAGTGCGGGGAAGACTGACCAGAAGGCTGACAGAGAGAAAAAGCCTTCCCCTGGAGCTAACACCCTGAATTTGGACTTTTAGCCTGCTTTACTGTGAAGATATAAATGTCTCTTTGTTAAAGGCATCCACTTGTGGTATTTCTGTTATAGCAGCACTAGATGACCAAGACAACCACTAATCTTTAAAAAGCCTCCTCCCTTCTCTGCCTTCACTTTACTCCCTCTGTGCCAGGACTTCCCCATATGCGTTCTAACAAGGTGAGCCATTGTTTCAAGTGGAAGTGAAGGTGTGCTTGTCAAAGAAGTAGGACATTCTATCCCCATTCACTCTTGCTGTAGGGACCCTTAAGCTCATCTTTAGAACCCTAAAAAAAAAAACAAAAACAAAAACATTGCCTTCAAGTCAATTCTGACTCATAGTGACCCTATAGGACACAGTAGAACTGCCCCATAGGGTTTCCAAGGAGCGGCTGGTAGATTCAAACTTCCGATCTTTTGGTTAGCACCTGTAGCTCTTAACCACTATGCCATCCAAAACCAAACCCGTTGGCATCAAGTGGATTCCAACTCAAAGCTCCATAAAATCCAGGTTTAAAGTAACTGGAAGAGCCCAATCCTCATATCAGAGTTGAAATAAGGACACTGGGGCCAAAGAAGTTACCAGTAGCTTGTGCAATATTCCACTGGATAAATGAGAGAGTGCTGGTTGTGGATGAGAATACCCTACACAAGAAGCAGCCATGGGTAGAGAGGCTCATAAAAGTCATTCTGTGGCCTCTAAGCAGCTTGAGTAGTTAAGCAACCCATTTGAGGTCAGTGAGACACCAGAGGGAACCTGCTGGAGGCTTCTGGAAGGGCTTTCATTATTCTGATAAGGAATGTGACAGGGGACTATTGTCCCTTCCTTTTTCTTCCTATTGAGTGTGTGAGGATGTGATGCCTGGCTCTACAGCAGCCATCTTGAGACTATGAAATACGTAGCAAAAGACAAAAAAAAGCAAACGTATTTAGGACAGGGAAACAGAATGAGAGAAAGAGTATGGGTCCTTGATGACATCCTTGAGCTACTTAATGAACACAAAACCACCTGTATGTCAACTTCTGGTTAAGTGAACAATAAATGTCCTTACAATAAAAGACACTGTTAGTCAGGTTTTCTGTTACCACTTCCCTAGATACTTCATAATTAGTGTGCTACACCTTAGGTAGCACCTGAATTTTTCCATGAATTATCTCTTAGTGTAGAAAACTAAAGCCACATGCAGAATTAAAATGCAAGAAGGAATGGCACAGCCCGTTCAGAAGACTGGCAGTTTCTTCCAAAGTTAAACATAGGCTTACCATACAACCCAGCAGTCATGTTCCTTGGTCTTTACCAAAATGAGTTGAAAGCTATGTCCACACAAAAATCTGCACATGAATGTTTATAGCAGCCTTATTCATAATTGCCAAAAAATGGAAGCAACAAAGATGTCCTTCAATAGGCAAATGGATAAGCAAACATGGTACATCTAAACATCAGAATTCATTCATCAGTAAAAAAGAAATGAGCCACCAAGCCATGAAAATACACAGAGGAACCTTACTCAAATGGTTAAGCTCTGGACTACTAGCTGAAAGGTTGACCGTTTGAACCCACCCAGAGGTGCCTCCGAAGACAGGCCTGGCAATCTGCTTCTGAAAGCTCACAGCCTCGAAAACCCTATGAAGCAGTTCTACTCTGCACGCATGGGATTACCATGAGTAAGAATATACTCAACCACAACTAACAACAACAACAAAGTGAAAGAAGCCAGTCTGAAAAGGCTACATCCTGTATGACTCTAACTATATGACACTCTAGAAAAGCAAAATTATAAAGACAGTAAAGAGATCAGTGCTTGCCAGGGATTCGGGTGGAGCACAGGGCATTTTTATGGCAGTGAAAATGGTAGACACTTGATACTAAGCATTTGTCAAAGCCCACTGGACTGTATAAGAATGAATCTTAATGCAAACTACGGACTTGAGTTAACAATAATGTACCATCGATTATAACAAACGTACCGCACTAATGCAAGATGTTAACAATAGGGGCAAATGTGCAAGGAAAAAGCGTATATGCAAACTCTTTACTATCTGCTCGATTTTTGTGTAAATTTAAATCTACTCTAAAAAACAGTATATTAATCCAGAAAAAAAGCAAGAGGAGTGAGGGGGAAGAATCCCCAAAATTATAATTTTCTTCTCAAATCGGTCCAGAAACTAACCCAATTTAACGTGTGCATGGGAAGGTATGGGTCAGCACCTTCCATCCTCATCCTTCCCCACGGCACCTCTCCCAGCAGCCCTCCCCCACCACCACCACCACCACGGAGACCTATCTCAACTTCACCTGACAGCTCCTCCCTCTCACCTTCTCTTCAGTTCATTTGTCCCAGGACGCTGCATGCGTTCTAACAGGTTGCACCAGTGTTCCCACTAGTAGTTCTCCTTCTTTTTCCAACCTTGCCCTCCCCCAACCTCAGATTTCGAGTGCATTCCCCCAGTTCCGGTGTTATTCTTACCACTGACAATGATCTTCAGTTGCTCCTCTACATTATTGGAAGTAACGACCTAATAAATAATAAATTCCGCTGGCCCTTCCAGTTGCGTCTGTTGGGTTCTCCTCTAACAAAGTCATAGTTAAACCACTCCCTGTCTGCAGGGCCCAGATGTAAACCAGTGTTGACATCTCCCTTCTCAGTAAAAACTTAGCAAGGTGAGTGAATCGCAAACCTAGTGGAGTCAGTAGTAAAAAGAAGGGGGTACCTATGCACCCGTTTCAAACGTTTCCTGGGTTTTTTCTTTCCATAATTTTTTGGGGAGGTTGAAGAACCGCCTTAAAAACTTAGTTCTAAGTAGACAGAGGCTGGATGAAAAAAACAATACACAGTTCAAAAAGAAACACTCAGCTACTGCTTGACTCAAATCTCTTCCTTTCTTTTTTCCTTTTTTATTTTTTCTGGATAAAATGTAAATGGCACATGACCAGCCGTCCTCATTGAAAGTGTGATCTCTATGAAATTCACCAGAAGAAGGCATTTGCTGAGCAAACATTCCCTAGAGAGAAGTCACTGTGGTCAGATCAGTGAAGCGTCCGTAATGTGGGCCACCAGCTGGGGCACTGAATGGTTGTGTTAAATAGCATAATTTTTGGCGATAATAAGATTTTATTTGAATGAATCATTCCCACCAATGGGTTTGGGTGTTTTTTTACTTCCAGACCAAACAACAATGAGAATGAATGATAACTAACAATTCTTCCAAAAAGGTCAGGTTTTCTCAGAACCACCAGCCTTTGCACATACTGTTCCTTCTGCCTGAATCTGCCCCCCTTGCCCCCTGCAGTTCCCACCCTCAGTCTACCCCAACCCCATCTCTGTCTGTCATGCTCACATGCATTATTCAGAACACAGCAGGAATGTTCCTGCTCTGGAAAAAACCAAACCCATTGCCATCGAGTTGATTCCAACTCATAGTGACCCTATCTATAGCACAGAGTAGAACTGCCCCATAGTTTCCAAGGAGCACCTGGTAGATCTGAACTGCTGACTGTTTGATTAGTAGCCATAGCACTTAACCACTAGGCAGCCAGGGTTTCCAGAGTCCCCAGAGTTCAATTCCTCTTTTCTCCACATATGGCCTTGTACCTACCTCCTTTCATAGTGACTATCTCTTTGCACTTCCACGTCTCCACTAGACAGCGAGCTCCGTTCCCACGCCCCTCTCTCCAGGAATAACACCTCTCTCTTATTCCCCTTTATTTCTCCAGCAACTTCAACAGCATGCTGTGCACACAGTAGGTCACCAACAGATGTCTACCAAATACATGAATCACAGAAGAAACGAACAGGCAAATGAACTTTACAGTCCTCCAGCGTGGGGTAGCTTTAAAAAGCCTCTAAGTTCCTTTCTGCAAGAAATATTTTTCAGCTTGACAAAATATTAACATACATTACGTGCACCGTTTAGCATGAAAATAAGCTCATAAAATATCACCCTGGGGAAAATCTGCTTATCTGGAGTGATTCTTCCAAAGCACAATGAAACACAAAAGAAATATTATTTTAGGTCTTTTAAGTAAAACAAATACATTGCCATGATGTTTTGACACAGGCTCCTGCTGTGAAATGAATTACAAAGATCCCAAATGTTTCTACATTTCAAACCTTAGGTAACCCCAAGTTAAACTTGCAGTGTGTACTGGGCACCGAAATCACGTCTGGAGTGCATATGAGGAGTCAGGGTGCCAGGATCGTGAATAGGAATATGGGAGTCAGGAAGATTAGCTTTATTAGTCGTCCCAGCAGCTAAAAGGCAGCCTGGCTGAATCACAGCCCAGAGAATCCTGTGAGAAATACTCCAGAGCGCTTTGCAGAGGACACCGTGTGTCCTGAACTTACGGCAGTGCACATGCTGCTCTACCCCACCCGAGGGATCAGCTCTGCTGGTCCCAACAGCTGGCCTCCGGCAAGCTGGCCTCCAGAGGGCTGACCTCAGGAGCACTGGTCCAAACTCACTGGGGAACCAGTCCTAATAAGGACAATGTCAACACTTCCTCCCCTTATCAGTAATCCCCAGGTCCACTGCTGGCAGCAGGCAGAATCAGGAAACCAAGCTCAAGCTGCTGAGATGAGATAAAACCGGCTTTGGGGGTGTTTTCAAGCTGCTTGGAGGAGTTTGTCTTTTGCATCATGTCTTAGGGTTCACTCCTTCGTTCATGCAAACACTTCATTCATGCCCACCCTGGTCTTAGGCCCTGTGTCAAATATAATCTTTGGTAAATAGCCATCCTCTTGGGGTAGCTGGCAAAAAAATGATGAAAGGGGGAAATTTGTACTATCAAAACCTTTCATTGTTATTGTTCTGCATTTCCCACCCACCGTGCAGATCTGAAAGGTTTCCATCTGATTTCATCCTGAATTCAACACAATGAAACAATGAGGGCAATATTTGGATGAACTGGCTCATTTTTCTTCATATGATTTTTTTCATCTTTAAAATGAAAATGTTGGACTAGAAAATCCCAAAGGCCCTTCCAGGTTTAAAACTTGATGGTTCATAAACAGTCAGGAAAACATAAATTAAAACAACAAAAGATACCCTTTTCACCCTTCAGCTGGGCAAAAATTTAAGACTCTGTCACTAGTGTCAGTGAGAATATAGAGTCAACAGGCTCCTCATATACTGTTGATGGGAGTGCAAATACAGCCGGTGTGGAGGACAATTTGGTAATTTATAGTTGAATAAATTCTATGACACTTTTATTCAATGTCTAGGATAATCACACATATGCTCAGAGTGATGTGGACAAAAATATTCTTTGAAGAATTATTTTTTATGACAAAACTGGAAACAACTTACATCAATAGATACATCAAATGTGATGCAGTCTTAAGGTGACCCATTATTTAGCAGTGAAAAGGATAAACTAAATTTATAAACATGGTTGAATCTTGCAAACATAATAATGGACAAACCAAGAACGGTATCTAAATATTGAATAATATTGAACAGAACAATATCTAAATATCATATCATTTATATAAATGAGAGATGAGTGCAATATATATTGTTTATGGATATATGTGTATGTGTGTGTGTGTGTGTGTGTGTAAAACCAGTTACTGCAGAGTCGATTCTGTCAGAGTAGAGCTGTGCTCCACAGTTTTCAATGGTTGTGACCTTAAAAAAGTAGATTGCTAAACTCTTCTTTCAAGGAGCCTCGGGGTAGATTTGAATTGCCAAACTTTCTGTTAGTAACTGAGTGCTTAACCATTTGTTATCACCCAGGAAGTAAATACAGGTAGATAGACAGAAGGATAGATCGATATTAAATACATATAATATCTATCTATACGTAATTCAGTTTGTCAGTGACTCTCAACTGGGGCTATTTTGCCCACTACCAGGTGACCTTAAGCAATGTCTGGAGACATTTTTTTGGTTGTCACAACTTGGGGAATGGATGTTACTGGCACCTAATAGGCAGAGACTAGGGATGCTGCCCAATATCATACGATGTATCTTAAAGTGTTGAAGAGCAAAGACGTCACCTTGAAGACTAAGGTGCACCTGACCCAAGCCATGGTATTTTCAATTGCATCATATGCGTGTGAAAGCTGGACAATGACTAAGGAAGAACTGATGCCTTTGAATTGTGGTGTTCGCGAAGAATATTGAATATACCACGGACTGCCAGAAGAACAAATAAATCTGTCTTGGAAGAAGTACACCCCGAATGCTCCTTAGAAGCAAGGGTGGCGAGACTGCGCCTTACATACTTTGGACATGTTGTCTGGAGGGATCAGTCTCTGGAGAAGGACGTCATGCTTGGCAAAGTGCAGGGTCAGTGGAAAAGAGGAAGACCCTCAACAAGGTGGACTGACACAGTGGCTGCAACAATGGGCTCAAGCATAACAATTGTGAGGATGGCGCAGGACTGGGCAGTGTTTTGTTCTGTTGTGCATAGGGTCTCTATGAGTCAGAGCCAACTCGACAGCACCTAACAACAACAACAACCCCCCCCCAAAAAAAAAAAACAAACAAAGAATGATCTGGCCCAAAATGTCAATAGTGCTGAGAATGAGAAATCCTGCTTTAGAGCTATGACAGACAGATGTCATACTTTACGTTTTATATTATTTAAACATTAAAAATTAAAACGTTTACACTTTAATTATTTAACCAATTCTCCTGGCACAATCTTTCCTGGAATTAAGCAACCTCTGGCTAGAGTCTGGATGCTAAAGAAACAACATGCCATGCATCCTTTTCTTAAAATTAAATTTAAAAATAAAGTCACAGGAGGCTTCTGACTTACACTTTTTTCCCCTTTGAAATCTAAAAGAGTAAAAGGTTCCCAATGACCTGATTCCTGAAGAAGGACATCATGCTTGGTAGAGGGTCAGCGAAAAAGAGGAAGACCTTCAATAAGATGGACTGACACAGTGGCTGCAACAATAGGCTCAAGTACAACAATCATGAGAACGGTGTAGGACCGGGCAGTGTTTCGTTCTGTTGTACGTAGGGTCGCTATAAGTTAATACTACCTCGATGGCACCTACCAACAACAACAACGTCCTAACTAAACACCGTGAAGGAGCTGTCTCCACAAGAACTGATACTCTAAGTCTCGTATTCGCAAGGGCTCCTTCCCTATGGAAACCCTGGTGGCATAGTGGTTAAGAGGTATGGCTGCTGACCAAAAGGCTGGCAGTTCAAATCCATCAGGTGCTCCTTGGAAACTCTATGCAGCAGTTCTACTCTGTCCTATAGGGTCGCTATGAGTCAGAATCGACTCGATGGCAATAGGTTTGGGTTTCGTTTTGGGTTTTTCTTCCCTATAATCACCTCATTGTGTCTATCTCTCACCATTCTTGCAGTTTCGTTTGCTGGTTCGTGACTACAAACTGGTTTTCTTCTGAAAAAACATTTGTAAGTTATGTTTTATTAAACAGAATCAAGCTTTAAATGCACTAAAGTAGCTCATTACTTAAAGGAACTAATGAAACTTCTATGAAGTTTTTTTTTTTTTAAATCATATTATAATCCCAGCCTAATTTATCTACAGGATGACTATACATCAGAATCTGTAGCAAGCCACACACACATACTGAAGTTGGCCCCAAGCTCCTGAAATGGTCTCACTTTATTCTTAACTGCACCTTTTGGTAAAATCTCTTCAAAACCTTGGAATTACATTCTACAACATTTCTCTATGACCAACTTCTAAGAAAAGGGTTCCTGTTCTAGCCAATGTACATACAGGCTCTGATTGACCTGAGACTAGATCTATGCATGTCAAAAGTCAAAGGAAGAACAATCAATCAATAATCTTCAAACTGTGCTGATTCAGAGACAAAACTAGATCAATAAACCTGGAGATATTAAATATGTATATATATATGTCAGAACAGTGGTTGCAAGGGATTACGACCAAAGGCAAGGACTTCTGGGAGGGGGAGTGTGAAATTATAAAGATCAAGAGAGTGTTCCTTTATGGCGATGGGCAGTTCTGTATCTTATTTTGGTTGTAGCTACATGGATCTATACATGCCATCAAATTTCAAAGTACTATGCACACACACGCGAAGACTGACAGCAGGTAAAAACTGGTGAGATCTGAGTAAAGCCTATAGTCTAGTTCATGGTGTTGTGACAATGTCAATGTCCTGATTTTGAAAATGTGTGAGTTGTACAAGATGTCACCATTAAGGGAAGCTGAATTAAAGGGACTTCTCTATATTTTTCTTCACAACTTTTTGTGAGTCTATAACTAGCTCAAAATAAAAAGTTAATCTTTTTTAATGTCAAATTTATTCTTACATGAAGTCTACTATTCTTTTACATGGTGAAGAATAACGAATATGACCATTACATACTGAGAGCTACACTGGAGTTTATGTCAAGGCTGTGATATCTATAGCCTCATGTTGCTCATATTAGAGAAACAGTCATCATGTAAAAAAAAAAAAAAAATGTAGCAAGGGTTAAATAAAATAATGCTTATGAAACTGCTTTGAAAGCAAAAGATAGCCCTATAAGCCTAGGTTTAACTAATAATACTCTTCAGGGTACACAACAGACATGTATACTGAAATTGAAACCCCCAGGAAGAATCTGGCAGCCTAGCTAACCCGTTTTGTATAACTCTAAGATAAGTATGTGGGGGAAAAGATGGCAACGAACACAAATAAGCCCCTGCCTCTCTCCGAGGACTTTCAGTAAGATTCTGCTATTGGGTGAAGAGGGGAAAATAACAGAGAGCATGGCTTTCACATAATTATCTGGAAGTTTAAACGCTGAACAAACACCTCAAGGAAACTCTGACACAACAAAGAACAAACAGTTTAGCACAATAAGCAGAGGAGGGAAGGAACCTGGACAGCTGACAGAACAGGGCTTTGAACCGGTTCATTCCTGTTTGAACCCCTGCTGAGAACATGCATTTCTAACAAGTTCCCAGGAGATGCTAAAGCTGCTGGTCATGGACCAATTCTGAGAACCACTAGTAGAGCAGTGGTTCTCAAAGTTTATCATACATAAGAATCACCTGGGGATCTTGTTAAAATGTACATTCTGATTCAGTATATTGGGGTGGAAATAAGGAGCCCTGGTGGCACAGTGGTTAAAGCAATTGACTGCTAACCAAAAGGTAGGCTGTTCAAAACCACCACCAGCTCTGCGGCAAAAACATACGGCAGTCTGCTTCCATAGTAGAGATTTACAGCCTTGGAAACTCTATGGGATCTCTATGAGTCAGAATGGACTCCATGGCAGTGGGTGGGGTGAAAATGCAAATTCTCAGCAGTGGTTCGAACCAGAGGAACCTGTTCAAAGCCCTGCACACAACACGAGTTTTGCAAATTAAAAAAGTGAACAACATGATTTCCCTAAAACCTACTGGATACCAGGAGCTCATGGGAAGCACTTTACGTTGTGACCTCACTTTGAACTAAAGTTGGCTTCTGTTGACTATCTTCAGTTGAAAACCAAAAATCAAACCCACTATCGAGTTGATTCCAATTCATATCTTCTCTTAACTAGTAACAATCAAGAAGACAGCCATGATTAATGAAGCGCTAATTTTGTGTTATTTTATATGCATCATTTCATTTAATCCTTTTTAACAACCTTATATGGCAAGTGCCCTAGTTATCTTCTGCTGTGCAACCAAACATCCCAAAACTTAGCGGCTTCATATAACATTTATTTTGTTGATGAAAGGAAAATTGGAGCAAAGTTTGGCATTCATGGCTTGTCTATGCTCCACACAGTCAGCCAGGGCCGCCTGACTGGGGTTTGCTGGAGAGGATCCACTTTCAAGATGCTCATTCATACAGCTGGCAAGTTGGTGACAGCTATCAGCTGGAAGCTCAGCAGGGCCCATGGACCAGGGGTCTTGATTCTTCCCACTTGAGCCTCGCCATTTGCTGCTTGAGCTTCCTCACATCATGGTGGCTGGGTTCCAGGAATGAGCACTCCAGAGCAGAAATGAGGTGCATATCATTTTTATGATTTAGCCTTGCAAGTCATGTAACAGTACTTCTGCTATTCTCTATTGGCTGGAGCAGTCACAACATGCCACTCCGATCAAGGAGAAGGAACACAGACTATCACTAGATGGGTGTAGTGTCAAGGGGACATTGGAAGAAGAACATGTGCAATGAGAAATTCAGTGTGGCGATCTTTGGAAAATGCAATCTGCCAGAGGAAGTATTATTAGTATCGTCCCATTTTGCAGATGGGGAAACTGAGTCTTAGAAAGGCAATTAACATCCTCAAAGGCAAACAACTATTATGTCACAGAGCCAGGATCCAAGCCCACGTATGTGACTCCCAGAGTAGGAGCCTTAACATTTATAACTATTCCACTTCCCTTCCTCTACAAGTCTTTTTGTAATTACTCCAGCTCCAAGGAGTGGCTGCCTTTTTTTGCATATGAAGGACTTATTTCATATAAGGGACACGAAAATAAATACAAACTTTCCTGCACTATTGTTGTTTAGTGACTGGAGCTTGGAAAGCTCTCTAAATTTTTGCTAAAATAGGTATACGTCCTTGTTCCCTACTAAACTATGAGCTCCTTGAAAGAATGGATCAAGTAAACACTGGTGTCGACATGAGACTTTATTCAGTTCTTCACACACAGCAGGGGTTCAATAAATGCTCATTTGAAATGAGCCTGTTTGTTTACAGGTCTATCTCTCCAACCCTCCAACAGACCTTGAGCTCTTTTTTTCTTTCCCCCACACAAATGTTACTATTTTATTGTTCCTGCCTGTAATAAAGGGAAGAGGATACAACCACAGGTAGCTCTGTCTCCTTAGACAGCCCCCACCCAACCTTCTTGCACAAACTGACTGCTTGATTTGGGGGCGCCTGAAGACTGGGAGGTAAAGCTGCAGGGAGGCCCCTCCCAAAGCCTGGATGGAGAGGTGGGAGAGAAGTGGGGAAAGTAAACTTTCCTGCCCCACCCCGCCACCACCCCCTCCCAGCACACACACAACCCTACACAGTGGGTTCCCAATCAACACTATATTGAATAAATGAACAAATATATAGATGAATATGGAATAAATGTTAAGCCAGGTTTACCATCACCAATCACTTCCTTCATTCAAACAAAAGAAAACTAATACAAAGAGAGGCACAAGATCCTATCAGAGGGCCTACTGGTCAGCCCTAAAGGAAGGAAACACTGCTTATATCTTGGTGAAGAAATAAGAGTGGGTTACACGTCGGAAGAGGAACAGATAAAGCTCAAGGGGAAGAAGACAAGAGTGAAAAGAGTTTTCAGTTGTGAAAGAAAGGATGTCATTTATAAGCCATCTGCTCTAACACTTTTTGTCACCCTCCCTACTTGGACCTTGGGGTCAGCGCAGAATGGCTAAGAACAAGAGGAGGAGGGAATTAATGCTATCTGGAGGCCTTTGCTGTGTCAGGCACTCTGCTAAGTAAGAGCCTGGGTTTTTACTCCCACTTACACATTTTCATAATAAAACCAGGAACAGCTGGAACAGGAAGTAGCCCAGCATTTCACCGGCTGTTAGAAAACCATTTGAAGAAATAATTACGGAGAAGCAGCAACCAATTCTGCCTCACTGGTATTCTAAATGGGAAATCTCATAGGTATTCATACTGGAGCGTTAATGGAGGAATTCAAAGAGCAATATTCTACTTCCACACACACACCTTTGTAAATAAATCCAGTCCCCTTTCTTGCCTTTACCACCAGCCCCATGATTCTTTCTAAGCTTTCTACGTCTCTGCAAGACTTCTTTATTTTAAACAGAAATCACTGCAGCAAGCTACATGTTCTTTCCTTTCCAGGAACAAACAGGTACAGTGGGGTCCAGGTGACAATGAAAGTGACAAGTGATACCAGAGGAAAATTAATATGTTCGTTCTTTTCATCTTCCAAATTCTTTAGATTTAATTTTGTTGGCTACTGCCCTTTAAGGGTGTTCCATTAGAGAGAGGTAATGTACTCTGCTTTTTCAGTATATTTTCTCTCTTGTATCCAAGGGTCTCTTTTCATGCATACTTTCTACAGAAATGGCTTCTTTTTCAGAAAAAAAAAAAAAAATTTTAGAAGCATACTGTCATGTTGAGAGAACTAATATTCATATGACTAATGAGCTTCTTTTTCCTTATCTGGTTCATTGAAATTTCCACCATCACTTCTGGTAATTATCAAAGACACTTAGCAAAAGCTCACATGTTCTCCCCTTCTCAGAACCTTGCCCCCCACTTCAGCGGTAATATCAGCATGACGACTGGAGGTTCCGTGGTCATCGGAGGCCTTTAGTTTTGACATCACTGAGAATGGGGCCTCATTTCTCTCATTCCTGTAACTACCGATTTTATGCTTCAGTCTTACGTGTGTATTAATATGTGCTAAGTGAATGAATGAGTGGAGATGGGGAAATCCTATCCAGATGAAAGTGCCCTTCCCCTCACTCTCGACCACCTCCCGCCCACACCCCCACAACGGACTTTCTGAAAGAAACAATACTAACCAGCATTCAGTGCTATAGCTTAACTGTTTATTTAAAATAGAGAAAATAAGTCATTTTTTTAAATTGTGGTAAAATATATATAACAGAGTATCTGCCAATTCAACAATTTTTCTGTGTACAATTCGGTGACATTGAATACGTCCAACGTGTTGTGCAACCACTGCTCTTCTTTCCAAATTATTCCACCACCATTAACAGAAACTCAGTATTCCCTAGAAAGGACTCCCTCTTTCCCCTCCCTCCGCCACTGCTAACCACTGATTACTTCTGTGTCTACACATTTACCTGTTCTAGATATCTCATGAAAGTAGGACCATACAATATTTGTCCTGTTGTAGCTGACTTATTTCACTCAGTGTAATGTTTTCAAGGTTCATCCATATTGCAGCATGAAAAATACAGAAAAATAATTCTTACGATTAGAATACGTTTTGCAATGAACTTTGAAATCCTTGAATATGTTGGAGCTCTTCAAAAGAAAAAACTGAATTCCAAAAGAAAAATCAAAAAGGAATTGAGGGGCTCCATGGAGTGGCTTTCCATCAGAACTCTGTTCAAGGTGTTTGTGTGCCTCCTAGGCTTTGAGAGGAAGCTGCCCCTGCACCCCCATCTCAGCCTATGCAGTTCCTTCTTTCTCTATTTTCTGTCATAGGCTTCTGCAATAAGATATCTTTTGAATAAATTGCCAATTTTTACTTTAAACAACCAAGTTAGTAAATGAAGATACACCTAAGACATTCTTTATTCCATAGTTTACCCATCAAAATAGTCTAGGATGCCAACTAATATGAGTAAATACTGCTTAAGTTCCTGGCGTATTCGAACTGCTGACCCTTTGGTTAGCAGCCCCACTACAAGGGTTTCCAAATACTGCTTAGAAACAAACAAACAAACAAAAGCCAATGCAATCCACCTATTGTTTATGCTTCTGTCTTTTTTTTCCCCCCAAGAAGAGTGTGGTTTTAAGATGTGTGCCTACATCGTTTGAAACTCCTCAATTGAAAAGGTCAATCTTCGTTCCCCTCCTCTTAGGCTGGCCTTAGTGACTCTTTTCTAACACATACAATGTGTGAGAAGTGATGCTATGTGATTTCTGAGGTTAGGTCATAATAAGGATACAGCTTCTGCTTGACTGTCTCTATCTTGAATCTTTTGCTCTGGGGGAAGCCAGCTGCCAGGGCACTCAAGCAGGCTGGCAGAAGTCCACCAACAGCCAGCACCAACTCAGTAGACATGTGTGGGAGCCGCCTTGGAAACAGGTTCTCCTGCTCCAGTCAAGCCTTTGGATAACTGCAGCCCCAAGCTGATACCCTGACTCTAACTTCACAAGAAACCCAGAGGCAGACCCACCAGCTAAGCCATTCTTGAATTCCTGACTCAAGGAAACTATGAGACATAATAAATGCATATTGCAATTTAGTAGAGCAGTGGTTAAGAGCTATAGCTGCCAACCAAAAGTTGGCAGTTCAACTCCACCAGCCACTCCTTGGAAACCCTATGGGGTAGTTCTACTCTGTACTATAGGGTCACTATGAGTTGGAATCGACTTGAAGGCAAGGGGTTGGGGGTTTTTGCTTTATAGTTATTTAAAGCCCAAAGTTCTGCGGTGATTTGTTCAACAAAAATAAATCATTAACACAAGAAGAAACTTGACTGCTTTTTTTTAACTGCTTCACAAAGTTCAGGCTCTCCCTCCTCCAAGGCCATGGAGCCCTCATCTGAGAATCATTTGCATCAGATGTCTGCCTTCCAGTTATTTCTGCTCCTGTCTCACCTCCCTAACCAGGTTGAAAGCTCCAGGAAGGCTGTACTTCTAAAGGAAATCTTGTTCAACTTTGGATCCACACAAAACACCCTGCACACAGCAGGCCTTCAGTCGATGTGCTGAACACAGAAGGTAACACCAGTGGCTACAGCATGGCACCTAGAGCAACCACCAAAGGAACCAAGTTATCTGAAGACATTTCTCACTTCTTAAAAGTACCTGCCAAAATTTGGTGTGTACATGTGGCATGCAAACTAAAGCTCTTACTTCTCTTTTTCTTGCTAAGGCCTCAGCCTATCACTCAGTAAAAACGTTTCATTATTTTTCCGAGAAATGAGGGAACATTTGCAAGTAGTAATGTGCAAGGATAAGTTAAGAAAAGTCAATTTACAAAGAATGAGATTCTTTAATGTTATAATAATAATAAGAGTCAGTGTGATTCATACAGCAATGAGTAGGTATAATACCAACACAACATTCATTTTTCCAAGAAAATGAGAAAACTTCAATGTAAGCAGCCAATACTAACATCTGATCTATTGCTATATGGGAAATTCTGAAATAGGCAAGATGGTATCTCTTAGGATCTTGCTAAAAAATTTCTCTTTGTTTAGAGGTAAGTACAGAAATATTCACCAAATATATCTGAGAAAAAAAATAAGAGTAAAAACCTATACACTACATAGGAGTTCCTGAGTGGCACAAAAAGCTAAGCACTTGGCTACTAACTGAAAGGTTCAAATTCACCCACAGGAACATTGGAAGAAAGGCCTGGTGATCTATCTCTGAAAGATCACCACCTTGAAAATCCTACAGAGCACATTTCTACTCTGATACACAGGGCGTCACTGTGAGTCGGAGTTGACTCAACGGTAACTGATTACTGGTTAATAAACTACCTGTAGAAAGCTAAAGGATACAAGGTGGAGGAGAGACAGGACTAGCATCTTCACTAATCTAAATTAGACATATCCAGGTCACAGCTACAGTGGACATCTGTTGGCTGTCCACTCACTGTCCATTCACTCTTCCTGAAAATCATCGTATTTTCTTTCCCGCATTCTCTAATCACCACCCTGCTCATGTACTGGGAAATCTACCTCATGTCCATGAAAAAAACTGCAAAATCTAAACTGATAAATGTTTAACTAAATGTCTTCAAGTAATTATGATGCCAGCTAGTCAACTGCATCAGTTAGCAGCCAAGGGTTTAACCACTATGCCATTAGGGCTCCTTACGATATATTAAAAACCTTCAAAAATTCCTGAAGTACGTAAACCTATATAACCTTGTAAGCCAGTTATTGAAGTTGATTTGACCTTGATCTTATTTATCATAGGAGCCCTGGTGGCACAGTGGTTAGGTACTCACTACTAACGGAAAGGTTGTTATTGCTGTTAGATGCTACCAAGTGGTACAATAGATCCTATGTACAATAGAATGAAACACTGCCTGGTCCTGCGCCATCCTCACAATCTTTGTTATGCATGAGCCCACTGTTGCAGCCACTATGGCAATCTATGTCTTTGACAGTCTTCCTCCCTTTTTGTTGACCCTCTGTTTTATCAAGCATGATGTCTTTCTCCAGGGACTGGTCTCTCCTGATAACGTGTTCAAAGTACGTGAAATAAAGTGTTGCCATTCTTGCTTCTAAGGAGCACTCTGGCTGTACTTTTTCCAAGACAGGTTTGTTCCTTCTTCTGGCAGTCCATGGCATATTCAACATTCTTTGCCAACACCATAATTCAAAGGCATCAATTCTTCTTCAGTATTTTTTATTCATTGTACCAGCTTTCACACGCATAGGAGGCAGTTGAAAACACCATGGCTTGGGTCAGGCATACCTTAGTCCTTCAAGTGACGTATTTGCTTTTCAACACTTTAAAGAGGTCTTTTGCAGCAATGAGTCTTTTGATTTCTTGACTGCTGCTACCATGGGTGTTGGCTGTGGGTCCAAGTAAATTAAATCCTTGATTATGTCAATCTTTTCTCCCCTTATCATGATGTTGCTTAATGGCCCAATTATGAGGATTTTTGTTTTCTTCATGTTGAGATATAATCCATACTGGAGGTTGTAGTCTTTGACTTTTGTCAGTAAGTGCTTCAAGTTCTCTTCACTCTCAGTAAGCAAGGCTGTGTCATCTGCATATCACAGGTTGTTAGTAAGTCTTCCTCCAATCCTGATGCCCCATTTTTCTTCATATAGTACAGCTTCTTGAATTAATTGCTCAGCATACAGATTGAATAACAAAAAACAAAACAGACTGAATAAGTATGGTGAAAAGATACAACCCTGATGCACACCTTTCTTGACTTTAAATCATGCAGTATCCCCTAGTTCTGTTAGAACTGCCTCTTGGTCTACGTAGAGATTCCTCAAGGTCACAGTTAAGTGTTCTGGAATTCCCGTTCTTCACAACGTTATCCATAATTTGTTACGATCCACACAGCCGAATACCCTTGCATGGTCAATAAAACACATGTAAACATCTTTCCGGTATTGTCTGCTTTCAGCCAAGATCCATCTGACATCAGCAATGATATCTCTGGTTCCACATCATCTTCTGAATCCAGCTTGAATTTCTGGCAGTTTCCTGTGGATGTACTGCTTAAACTGCTTTTGAATGATCTTTAGCAAAATTTTTTTATTTGTGTGTGATATTAATGATATTGTTTGATAATTTCCACATTCTTTTGGATCACCTTTCTTTGAAATGGGTACAAATATAGATCTCTTCCAGTTGGTTGGCCAGATAGCTGTGTTCCAAATTTCTTGGCATAGATGAATAAGCACCTCTAGGGCTGTATCTCTTTGTTGAAACATGTCAATTGGTATTCTGTCAATTCCTGGAGCCTTCTTTTTCAACAATGTCTTCAGTGATGCTTAGGCTTGTTCCTTCAATACCATTGGTACTTGATCATATGCTACTTCCTGAAATGGTTGAGACTCGACCAATTCTATTTGGTACAGTGACTCTGTATATTCCTTCCATCTTCTTTTGATACTTCCTATGTCGTTTAATATTTTCTCATTTTCCTGTAGAATCCTTCAATATTGCCACTTGAGGCTTGACTTTTTCTTCAGTGCTTTCAGCTTGAGAAGTGCCGAGTACATTCTTTCCTTTTGGCTTTCTAACTGTTTTCTTTGTCTTCTAGAGCTGCCCTTTAAAATCTTTCGTTCAGCTTTTTTACTTCATCATTTCTTCGATTTGCTTTAGCTACTCTATGTCAAGAGCAAGTTTCAGAGTCTCTTCTGATATCCATTTTGTTCTTTTCTTTCTTTCATGTCTGTTTAATAACCTCTTGCTTTCTTCAGATATGATGTCCTTGATGTCCTTGCACACCTCATCTGGTCTTCAGTCATAAGTGTTCAACGCATCAAATCTATTCTTGAAATGGTCTCTAAATTCTGGTGGGATATACTCAAGTGCGTACCTTGGCTCTCCTGGATTTGCTCTAATTTTCTTCAACTTCAACTTGAACTTGCATATGAGCAGTTGATGGTCTGTTCCACAGTTGGCCCCTGGCCTTGCTCTGACTGATATTGAGTTTTTCCATCGTCTTTTTCCAGAGAGGTAGTCGATTTGATTCCTGTGTATTCCATCTGGCCAGGACCATGTGTATATAGTCACTGTTTACGTTGTTCAAAAAAGGTATTTGCATTGCATAAATCATCGGTCTTGCAAAAATTCTATTATGTGATTTCCGAAAGGTAGGTGGTTCAAACCCACCAGCCACTCCTTAGGAGAAAGATGTGGCAGTCTGCTTCAGTAAAGATTTATAGCCTTGGAAACCCTATGGAGCAGTTCTACTCTGTCCTATAGGATTGCTGTCAGTTGATATCAACTTGACAGCAATGGGTTTGGTTTGGGTTTGGTACTGTTTATTACAAAAATTCAAGTAACATCATGCGTTCTGAAACATATTTTGGGCCACAGTTTCATTTGCGTAACAAGGGAGTCAATTCTTAGCTATCTGTGTCAACTCTGAATTTTTTAATTGCACACTAATTTCTCTTGCAACCTAGAGTCCCTTTGGGATATCTCCCACTATTCCCACCTACTGCTTGTGCAGATTAGCATGGCTGTCAACCTGAACCAAACAGATTAAGCAAATCAATTTACTGCCCCAAAATTCATGTTACCTAACAATGCAGAAACCTTGGATCACTTAAAAGTTCTGGATTACATCTACATTCCTCTCCTCAAATGCAAAGATTTGCCTGTGTCTGCAGTATCAATAGCACAGGGTTTAGGAGCATAGGTTCCAGAGTCAGGCGATCTGGGTTCAAACCCTGGCTCTACCACTTATAAATGTGTAACCTGGCAAGTTCATCTCCCCAGGCTCAGATTCCTCATCATAAATGTGACAGTAAAAACTTAATGACAGTATTTAACTCCTAGTATTGATACAAGGGAGGAGCCCTGGTGGCACAATAGTTAAGCACTCCGCAGCTAACCACAAAGTTTGCAGCTCTACCCACCTAGCAGCTCTACAAGAGAAAGGCCTGGCGATCTCCTTCTGTAAAGATTACAGCCAAGAAAACCCTATGGGGCAGTTTTGCTCTGTTAGAAGGGGTCGCAACAAGTCGAAATCGACCTAACAGCACCTAACAACAGCAATATTCATATGAAGGAGCGCAGTGGCTGTTCAGTGGTAGAATTTTCACCTTCCATAAAGGAGACCCAGGCTTGATTCCCAGCCAATGCACCTAAAGTGCAGCCACCACCTGGCAAGTGGAGGCTTGCATGCTACTATAATGCCAAACATGTTTCAGTGGAATTCCAGGCTAAGACAGACTAGGAAGAAAGGCCTGGCAATTGAATTCTGAAAATCACCCAGTGAAAACCCTATGGATCACAAGCAATTATGCATAGGATTATCACAAGTCTGGGGATAACTCACCTGCAACTAACAACAAATAAGATGAAGATTAAATAATAAGCATCATTATCCACGTAAAGGACTTAGCACAGTGCCTAGCACATAATATGTGCTTCATAAATGTCCATTTCTGAGGTTATAATAATTAATACTAAAAAGGAATTCTTCTTCTAAAAGATACACCAGCATTTCAAGGAAAAAAGAAACATGAATTAAAGTAATAATAACTCACAATATAAAATAATGGATCCGATTTAAAATTACACATTAATTCTTGTTTATTTGCTTAGGGAACAGGCAAGAGAGGGGTATATTAAAAATAAACAGCACCTCCACAACTCGTAAACCAAATCGGTCCAGCACATCTTCAGCATTTCCTAGAACATCAATAGACCCACATACAAGTTAAGTTAAAAACATAGTCCATAACGAACTCTATAACCCTTTGAATTATCAGCATTTCAAATGATCAGCACCCTAAATGAGCATGCAAATCCAAGACTGTATTTTCAGATTTGCCACTAACTTGTAACAGAAGCAACTGAACGTTAAACTACAGATAATTTCTTCATGGGACTTCAGTCTCAGGCCTTCAACTTCTAGTGCCTTCTTCCAAAGTCAGAGACGATTCCAGCTGTAAAACTGATGATACAAACCTCACAAAGATGAAACCAGAAAGAAAGCAAAAGTTTGACTTACAGCCAACTCTTAGTTTTCACAATGATGGATATTATACAGATAGATCCTCCAAAGCCATATGTTTTAAAATCTGGGGAATCCCATTTCCATGAACGATTAAGCCAGCATAGCATGGTTCAGTTTCACACTGTGACTATACTGCTCCCCAAGGTCAGTGAACTCAGAAGGACCCATGGCCCCACACACAGTAGGACAGGCTCAGCCCGTGGAGTCCTGGCTGCAGCTCCGTGCGCTCAGACCACAGTATGAATTGTGCCCCTAGACTTGAGCTGTGCAATCTGTGTGTCGTACTGGAAGACCTGAAACGACAGGCACGTTTGCTCAATCCAGCACTAAGCCTGTCTTCTCTGAAATACCCCCATGAGGGGAGTTACTTTGCCTTCACTTTAAAGAGCAGCAGAGATTTCAATCAAGCAGATACTCGAGCAAAGTCAGTGCTGACAACAACCTTGTAAACATAATTTACCTGCAGATGAGTCCCACGGGTCACAGGAGCGAAAGAGTTAACCTTCAGCTCTACCCCAGTGTTACCTGTGAGTGGCTGCACAGAATAACTCACTTTCTCATTCTCTTCCTCAATTTCTATGTGAATTAGCTTGTGAAATCAAAGGATTAGAAGGGACTGGCTATAAAAGCTAACCTTGACTGAGCACTTTCCCTGAGTCAGATACTAACTAGCCTGTGCATTATTTCATTTCGTTCTCACAAAAATCCTAGAAGATAGATGCTACTATTATCTCCACTTTGTTGTTGTTAGTCGCTGTCAAGTCAGCTCTGATTCATAACGACCCCATGTACAACAGAATGAAATATTGCCCAGTCATATGCCATCTTCGGAGCCCTGATGGTGCAGTGGTTAAGAGCTCGGCTACTGACCAAAAGGCTGGCAGTTCAAATCCACCTGCAGCTCCTTGGAAACCCTATGGGGCAGTTCTACTCTGTTCTACTCATAGGGTCGCTATGAGTCAGAATTGACTCAACAGCAACAGGTAGGAAAGTGGAGGACAACCACACCATACTGGGAATCGTGGCCTTACCAAGTTGATACACTTTTTGGGGCGACACAATTCAATCCAAAACAACTGGTATGTTTGAATTCATTGTTGTAGCCATTGTGTCAATCCATCTCAATGAGGGTTTCCCTCGTTTTCGTTGGCCCTTCACTTTACCAGGAGCTCTGGTGGCACAATGGTTAGATGCTTGGCTCCTAATCCACCAGCCACTCCTTGGAAACCCTATGGGGCAGCTCTACTCTGACCTATAGGGCTGCTATGAGTCAGAATTAAAGGGACAGCAACAGGTTTGGTTTGATTTGGTTTTCTGTTTACCAAACACTATGACCTTCTCCAGCAATTGGTCCCTCCTGATAACATGTACAAAGTAAGTGAGTAGTAGACTCTAGCAATATTCTGTGACCTATAGGGTTTTCATTAGCCTGTCTTCCTAGTCAGTCTTAGTCTGGAAGCTCTGCCAAAACATGTCCACCATGAGTGACCCTGTTGGTATTTGAAATATCAAGTGGAATACCTTCCAGCATCATAGCACCACACAAGCAAGCACAGTAGAACAAACTGACAGCCAAGGAAACTGAGGTACAAAGCCACTCAGTGTCTTGCTCATGGCCATTCCATGGAAGAGGGTACAGCAGGGATCTGACCACAAGCAGCCCAGGCTTTCATCTGTCACTCTCGTCCCTGCCTACATTTTTCACTTGCCTGATCTGTTTAGTGGGACAAACTAAGACTTCCCATTCCACATTCCTTTATAGGACTTGTGACTGTTACAAATAGATAAGTACAGCACATTTTGAACTGTCTCTAACAGTACTTTTTATTCAAGTTGAAAAAAGAATATTCTAAGTATTTCCCAGGTCAGCTCTTCCACAGCCCTACAGTAGCCTGTAGCAGTTAACCACTTAAAAACAGATCGCCTTTTCAAAGCACAGTGTCTAGTGACCTGGCCCAGTTACTTGCAATGAGGTAAGGCCCACTGGGAGATTCCAGGACCTGGAATTGCATCTGCCTGGGCAGCTCGGGGGAGCAGAGCCTCAGGCAGTGAGAAAGTCAGCTTCAGCAGCTGAGAGCGTGCTGCACAAGGTGGAATTTAGAACCTGGTGAATATCAATACCATCAACCCCACCAATGAGTCTGGGTCACCTCAGATAGCCTGGTCCACAGCTACAGGTCTCACATGGAATAAGAAGGATCAGGTGGGGCCAAGCATGGAGATGGGGAATCCAGAGCACAAAATATCCCAGGTACAGGTAGGTAGTCAGAGTCAGGGAAGACTTCAGGCAGATATTATAAGGAAATGTTGGTTACCAGGTATCACTTGAGCCTCTGCAATAAAGGCCTAGTAAGGAGCCCTGGTGGTGCAATGGCTAAGCACTCTGCTGCTAACAGAAAGGTCAGCAGTTCAAGCCCACCCACCCACTCTGAGGGAGAAAAGACCTGACAATCTGTAGGTGTAAAGATTACAGCCAAGAAAACTCCACGGAGCAGTTCTATTCTGTCACATGGATTTGCTGTGAGTCAAAAATGCCCTGATGGCATCTACCAACAAGAAGGCAGAGAGGGGAATGGTAAGAGCAGACAGCCCAGCTTTTGGTGTATTGTTCTGGCACTCGGAACAAGACACAAATCCAGGTATAGAACACTGGTCAAACAGGCGAGAGGGCATCCAAGGTGACCAGGATCTTGCTGGCCTTACTGCTCATGGTCCTAGAGACGCCCGCCCCCGCCCAGGACTGTGCATACAGGAGAGTGGGCAGGGAGAACGGACACAGTGGTTCAAGAGCTAGGGTAGGGTTTGTCCCAAAGTTGATTTCTAAACTCCTTAGCTGAAATGCAGAAAGTGTTTTCTGCTAGAACAATCTAGGGTCCCAAGCTCTACTCTAGCACTTCCATGAAAAAATTAATCCAAGCCAATACTGTTGAGATCTGTGCAATTTAAATCTAAGTAGAAAACCATATAATTAAGAATGGAGCAGGGTTTTTGCCTTTGGTCTAGTGCTTTGAGCAAAGCGAATTAATTAGAGGACCGTGAGGAAGAGATGAAGATTTCTGTGACTATTCTGCATGGAAATTTCAGTGAGTTCAAGGCTTTTAGTGGTTGAATGGGTTTGTTTCATCTGTTTTCCATTAAAAATTAGGTTTTTTTCCCTCTGTTATCCTCTCAACATTCTTACGAAGATTAAATATGATAATTTATGTGATAGCATTTTGGAAATGGTGTTATAATAGGTCAATTTAAGGCTACGGTATTGCTATTTATATGGGAGGATCGCTAATATCACTCTTTAAATAATGGCATTACTGGTATAGAGCTAGTGAAATGCAGAAAGCTATTAAGGTAGACTAAAGACTGGTCATGCATCTATCACCAGAGATGACCAACCTTTATTCTCACCTTTATAGTTTTCTGCATTTAGCAAATAATAACAGTAAATTAAACACACTAAAAATATATATGAAAACATATTGCTATGTAACATATTGCTTCACATGGTGCTATTTTCACGTATTATATAACATGCATTTCCTTTGCATAAAACATTTTATCCTCATTTGTAATTGTTGTAATATTCCATCGTCCCAGTGCCATCGAGTCGATTCCGATTGTACGGAGATACAATTCAAGCATTTGTCTGTTATTGGGCCATTGGAATCTTTTTATTTTTACAGATGACTAATGCAGATATCTTTCAAGCATAAATCTTTGTCTGCAGTGAATGATAATAAAAAAAGAAAATAACCAGCATTTACTAAGCTCTAGAGCCCCTGGGTGGTGCAAATGGTTAACACTCCTGGGGTCTAACCAAAAGGTGGGTGATTCAAGTTCACCCAGAGATGCCTCAGAAGAAAGGCCTGGAGATCTGCTTCTGAAAAAATCAGCCTTTGCAAACCCTATGAAGCACAGTTCTACTCTGGCACACAAGGGGTCGCCATGAGCCAGAGTTGACTGGTTTACAAGGTTCTAGGCATTGTGCTGAGCACATTCTATGCACTATCCCAAATAATCTTGATACCAACTATGAGTTAAGAGCTGTATTTATGCCTATTTTGTAAATGGGGGAAAACCGAGGTTCAGAGCGGGTAAGGACTGTGGAGTAAACCATGGCTTGGTTCCAAACCCCCAAGGTCAGCCTCCTCAACCAGGTACTTGCCCTCTTCACACTCAGATGTAAAGCCAGAGAGTTAATGCACACCAAGAGCCAGAGCGCCAAATGGCTTCCCAGAAAGCCTGGAGCAGTTCTGACTCTGAAGAGCAGTGTGAGAGGAGCTGTCCTGGCACAACCGCACCAGCACTAAGTGGCACAGAGCAAGGGCATTCTACTAGGCTGCAAGTAGGGGAAAAACACATTTTGTATTCAGACATCTAGAAACAGAGATGCTTTTGCCATGAAGCTAAGAAGCCTTAAGCTTCATGATCTCTTACTTAAATTGAGTTCTTTTGGTGTTCTTTTCTTTAAGCGGCCCGCAAACTTATATGAGCTTCAGGCCTCACAAAATCTGGGTCCATCCTTGTCTAAGGGAACATTCAGGGCTATAACAGAGAAGATGCTCTGTGTTTTAGAAACCAACTGCATTTTCTCTGCTTACACCACTAAACTACATTTCTCAGTCCCCTCGGCATTTGGCCACACCTATGACCGAGCTTTGCCCAAGGGAACCCAGGTCAGATACAGGGAGTCTGCTCGCTGATGTCCAGAGCAACCAACTGACCAGCACTGGACTTTGAAGTGATCAAAAACTAAGCTGACTTAGATAGACAGAAATAGGTAACTGTCTTCAAGTCAACTCTGACTCATGGAAACCTTATTATGTGCAACAGAACAGAAATGTTGCCCAGTCCTGTGTCATGTTCACGGTCACTGGCGTATCTAAGTCCATCGTTGCAGCTATGGTGCCAATTCATCTCACCGAGGGTCTCCCTTGCCCTCACTGGCCCTCTTCTTTACCAAACATGTCCTTTTCCAGGAACTGATCCTTCCTGATGAGGTATCCAAAGCAAGTGAGTCAGACAACATTCTGCTGTGATCCATAGGGTTTGCATTGTCTAATTTAAGAAGCAGATCTTCACGCTTTTCTTCCTCCTCTGTCTTAGTCTGGACGCTCCACTGGAACCTGTCTACCATGGATGACCCTGGTGGTATTTCAAATACTGGTAATACCGCATCATAGCAACGCACAAGCCACCACAATATGACAGACAAGTAGTGGCTTATTGTCTGTTTTAAGTCACCCATATCTTGGGGTCATTTGTAACAGCATTTAGCACTAGGATGACTAAGGAGCCCTGGTGGCACAGTGGTTAAGAGCTTGGCTGCTAACCAAACGGTCACCAGTTTGAATCCAGCAGCCGCTCCTTGGACACCCTATGGGGCAGTTCTACTTGCTGTGAGTCAGAATCGGCTCGACAGCAACGGGATGATGACTAAGGCAAAGCTTCAGGGCATTTACCACAGGTGTCTTGCTCATATTGATGGCTTTCTTTGGATGCCTGTGTCACGTTTACCATGCTTACTTGCCATCTACGATTCTTATTTCCAACGAAGCAAGGAAAGCTGATTGGCACCAAGTATGTACACTTTTATCTGATTGCCTTAGATTTCGTTGCTGGAAACTCAATTCTGCCACGTGGTGTTAAGCCCAGAACCATAAACTATGCCTTCCTTTTAAGAGCCTACTCTGAGCAATAGGAAAAAAAAAATAGAAGTAGTTCCTTAATGAGGAGCTGAGTGAGTGGCAGAGTTACACAATTTCCACCCAACACTTTAGATTCCTGAGTTTTCTGCAAAGGAGCACAGATGTTCATATCTCTGACAACAGCCAGAAGCTTCTTGCCAACACATCAGCCCATTTTAAAAGAAAAACAGACATAAATACCAAATATATGCCAAGTTCTCTCTCCAGCAGCATTTTCCCCCTGCTTTCTTATTTCATCCAAAACTGAATCCCTTTCTACCTTGCTCACCACATATTTTCCGATCTCCTAGTACACATATATTTTGCAATTGTCAGCCTGCGAGCTCGAAAGTCCTTGCACCCTTCAGATATCTAACCTGCTCCACAATCTCAAGCATCTTATCAAAATATCACGGTCAGCTCAAATTCCTAAAAAAAAAAAAGAAACAAACAAGACCTTCTGGACTGGTAGAGACTAGTGGACTCCCGAGGCTATTGCCCTGAGATACTCTTTAAACCTGGAACTAAAACTTACCCCTGAGGTCACCTTGTAGCTAAATAATAAACGGCCTTCAAAAATAATGAATATCACCCGTTAAGTACCGTGTTCCTTTAAAAAAAAAAAAAACCTATATAGACCAAACGGTCAACAACTACTTTAAACCAAAAATGAGAATGTATGGGGGCAGGGAAACTAGATTAATGGAAACAGAAAAGCCAGGATGGAAATAATGAGATTGTTTAGACATTATGAAATATGTATCCAATGTCACTGAGCCTAAACTGTTGTGTAAACCCTTACTGAAAACCTAATAAAATATTATATATATAGATATATATATCATGGTTGATTTGGAGCACAATTAATGTTCTCACCCCAGGTGCCATAAATCTTTGCCTGTGAGGATGGTCCTCCGAGATTCAAAGCTAAGCAAACGGAAGGCTTGAAATTCTCAAATATAATCAAAACTTCTAAACTGCAGGCTATTTTGAGGATATCACCTCAACTCAACCCTGGCTTCTTCAGGCTGCTGCTTTCGCGTATGTAGCAAATGGATGAAGCTGTAAAAGGAAAGGGTAGAAAATTAAAGGCTTTATCAAAACCGAGAACTGCAATAGATTTCTCGAAATACTCTTTAAATAGTCAGGGATGAAAATAGCCATGTGTCATAAACAGCAAGAGGACTGGTCAGAACAGTTAACCACTTTCCCTGGCCAAAACTGGTCCCTTGCTGGGGTTTACGAATGCGGTATGACTTAGCCACTAGGAGCTGGAACTAGACGTGACGGACAGTGATGTTTCTGACCTGAGTGGAACCTGAGAGCCAACCTATCCTCCCCAAAAGCAGACAAGGGATGCCTCTGTGCCTATACAAATGGTGACCTTTAAAGAATGCAGTTCATGATCCAATTGCATTGTGCAACTGAGATGTTTGTGGCCCAGGCTGACTGGTCAGCTGTAATGGTTAGAACATCTGGCTAATAAGATTAAAGCCAATCCCAACATAAGAAAAGCAGCTTTTCTCCATTTCAGCACCACAGACACCCTTATTCCAGCTTAAAACTATTCCACAAATCGAGCAAACAATCTTTACTGCACATCATACAGAGAAATAAATGCAACAAAGAAATGAGTCTGCATCTTTATGAAAGTCTTTTCCAGCCCCGAAAGAATCTATTTCTGTGAATTCAAAGACTTAACATCTCTCTGGCCAAGAGGTTGGATGTTACTAGCTGAATTCATCAGACTTCTTTCCTGCCAAATCTGTGCTTTGCTTTCACCTGAGGGAGCTGGTACAAGTCTCAACACATCAACAGCATTAATACAGAAGCTCATGAGATTTTCCTGCTTCTTTCAGAAGATTCAGCTGTTGGCAGGAACATACAACACTTTTAGGGAATTGCATTCAATTATGAGGCAATTGGCGTTCAGGATTTCAAATGTTTTGGTGGATTTTAAAATAGGTGTACAGGGAGCCAGATGATGCAGGCAGCACCCATTTTTCCATTTAGGAGAAGGTTTTCAAATTTGTTAACTGATGCGTTCTAGTAAAGAAGCATGGCAAGACTCCATCAGAAAGAAAAGAATCTGACGGCACTGCAGGAAGGCATTTCTGATCTCCTCTCTGAACTCGATGGAAACCATTTAGATAATTTTCTATTTACAGTTGAAAATAATAGCTTCCATCATTGGGTACTCCCCATGTGCCAGGCCTGTTAAGCAGTGCACAACATCACATAGACGTCTGTAATATTGTCTCCATTTTACAGATGAGAAAACTGAGATCCAAAAACATCAGGTAACTTGCTTAACTTCTCATAGCTAAGAAATGAGAAGGCGGATTCAGGCCCAGCTTTTTCAGCCTCCAGGTGGCATGCTCTTTCCCCTGCACCACAGCGTCTCCCACATGACTGGTTATTTCCTAAAACTACGTAAGGAAAAAAGGTCCACTATCTTCAGTAATATATGCCACCCTTTCACCACCATCTGTAGTCATACATTCCTCCTGTAACCTACAGTGAACTCTTCCAGATACGATTAAGCCCATGTCTCCTTATCTAACCTCCAAAAGAAACCTGTTTTTACTTCTGATGCTAAGCTAGCACCTTTCCATTTTATTTATTTCTCAAAATCTGTATCTATTCCTTATCTTTTTTAATTCCTAGTCTTTTTTTAAAAAAAAAAGTGTTTTTTGCCTCTTAACCCAAAAATATAAGTGTTCTATTTTGCTATGTTCCATAAAGCCATCTATGATAAAATAAACAATTCTTTCTCAGAGAAAGACCCTCTTGGGAAGTCTAGAAATATATTTGGCAGATGGTGTCAGACCCATTTCCCTTTCTCTTTTCCTTTAAATTATAAGTGCCTTCTACCAAATATAGGAGCTCTAGTGGCAAAGTGGTTAAGTGCTCAGCTGCTAAGTGAAAGGTCAGCAGTTCGAACCCATCAGCTGCTCTGCAGGAGAAAGATGTGGTAGACTGATCCTATAAAGATTTACAGCCTTGGAAACCCTATGGGGCAGACCTACTCTGTCCTACAGGGTCGCTATGAGTCAGAATCTACTTGACAGCCAAAAGTTTGATGGCCAAAGATGCTGCAGTCCTGAGTGGCACAAACAGTTAATAAACTCAACTGTTAACAGAAAGGCCGGAGGTTCTGATCCACACAAGAGGTAACTTTAAAGGAAGGCCTAGCGATCTACTTCCAAAAAATCAGCAATTGAAAACCCTATGGACCACAGCTCTGCTCTGACACACACAGGGTCACCATTAGTGTGAATCAACTTGACAGCAACTGTTGTTGGTGATTACCAAAGACGCTGCATTCTTCATCGCTAACATGAATTGATGATACGTTTCCCCAAACAAAATGATCCGCATTGTAGCTGCGTCAGTGAGTACTTCCTGAGGGCTATGCTGGTTGGGAATCTGTGAAATCCATGTGCGAGGGGGCTCCTGAAAGCAGAGATACCCTGTGGAATGCCAGAGCAAGCCCCCAGAGTGGCATTTCCCCGTTGCCAGCACAACAAAGCAACCTGCAAAGAGCTGAGAGCGTGCAGGTGTCAGACAGAGCATGCAGGCATCAGATCGGCATTTCCTACCTAAAAGAATGGTCTTCTTCCTCAGTCACAAATCCCTGAGAAGGAGGTACTCAAGTGGGATGCCAATGCTTTGTTGACTTTCTTTACCTTTCCTAAGAGTGTTAACCACCCGGGCAGCTCAAAATGCCCAGGCCAGTGGACACATCAACCCCTCATACTCTACAGACATCAGCCGTTTTCCTTATGTTTGAATCATAGGATGCAAAGGTAGCTGTGTATCATTCCATCAGTTTTTTTTCAGGGCTCGTAGGTGGAGATTTAGAATATCGCAGTGTGCTTTAATTTAGAAAACTGTCAGAGAGACCTATAGGCCATTTCACCTAGCTCAAGCCATAAAGGACTATCTAATAAGATTCTGTGTTCTGCTCTTGTTGTATCTGAACACACTATATACTCCCTCAAGAATCTATCTATATTAGCCACTTGGGCAGGACCTCAGAGATTCTGGCACTTCAAATACATGGCCAAAAGCCTAGGAGTCAAAACAGATGTGATCTGAAAATTCTAGCCAATGAGACAACTTAGCAGAGAAGCCTATAGAGATGATTTTCACACGTTATAGAGATGATTTTCACACGTTACTTATTGCATAAAGCATCTGTGCTCTGAGGAATGTGTCTAAGGTCAGTGCTATGCAGAACTGGGGGTCTTCTGGAACATTTCATCTTCGAGTTCTCCAAGAGTTGTTGTTGCCAGTATTAGCTGCCATGGGGTCGGCCTCTGACGCCTGGCGACCCCACATACAACAGGATTGGACCGTTGTGACCCATTGGGTTTTCACTGGGAGCTTTTTAGAAGTAGATCACAGACCTTTCTTCCTAATCCATATTAGTCTGGAAGCTCCGCTGAAACCTGTTCAACATTATAGCAACATGCCCAGTCTCCACTAACACAGGAACGGTAGCTTCAAAAGAGTAATACGCACCAAAACCAATAACGGTTATTATAACTTCACTTCTCCAAAACCCATCTTCCAGCCTTATTACTTATTTACTATTGCTCTTAAAATTATTTCACCTCAGTCTTGTCCTAAGAAAGAAATTATAGGTTTGATGTATTATTCTTCTCTAATATACATCATCATGAATAGATGATTATTCAAATATTTTGTAAAGGCCAATACAATAACAATATTTTATATAATATTATTATTAAATGATAATAATAATGATGATGGAATGGGAAAGATTACAAATCATCAATAGCTTGTTATTTATTCAACATTTATTAAGGGTGCATTCCTGGCTCATGCTAGAAACTGGGTAAACAAAGATGAAAAAGGCATGCCCTCTGTCCTGAGAAGATACAGCAAAAGTGAGGACTTCTAATCTTCATAGATTTGGCATTTACGAACATGATTTACTCATCTGCTTCTACCTTTGTCTCTTTCACTTGTTCACTGCTCTACTCTCAGTTCCTAGAACACCTGGCACATGGGAGGTACTCAATATCTACATGTTCAATGAATTAGTGAATGAAACAAATTCTGCCAACAACTAGTTATGACTTTGGCCAAGTCATCATGAACCTCAGATTTCTCTCATGTAAAATGAGCTGGAAGAATTATGTGAGGTCTCAGTGGGTGCTCCATGGTTCTGCAAAATGTACTACGTGTTACTGAAGGGAAAAGAGAGCCCGCGGTTAAATAAGTTTGAGAGACATGAGTTTTGCAGAGGAAAACAGATTTCTTGCTTGCAGGCGTCTCAGTGTGTAACATATTAATGCAAAGACTCTCCCCTGGGATCTGGTATACAGGGTGCACCACTCCCACAAGACTACAAAACCTTAGTCACAACATTCTCCGGAACAAGTCTCTGAGTCCCCGGTGTCTAGCAGTTTAGGACACTTTTTAAGCTCTCAATAAGTATTTCTTTCTAAGGCCCTTCTAATCTCCTATCAAAAGGATCCATTCTTCAAGGTCTTCTTTGATGTTAACTATTCACGTTGAACTAAGATCTACAGATGTGTGGTCCATCTTTTCATTTATCTTTGCCTCTTTCCGGCCGTGTGACCTGGGCAAGTTATTCAACCTCTAAACTTTTAATTTTATTATCTATAAAGACTGATAACAGTAGTTAATTCAAGGGAATAAAGAGAGAACTAAATGAAATAACACACATAAGTTACTTAGCATCATACACAGAAAACACTCAATAAAGGTTAACTATCCTTGCTATAATTCATAATAGTGACACAATTTGTTTGAATTCCAGCCTCAGTGTCACCTAAGTAGACCCTGGCAAGTCTGTCCTTATCTAGACCTCAGTACCAGCCTACACAAAATACAGGCAGTGGGTTAGTTACATCAGTGAGTCCCAAACTCCAGTTCTTCAAAGACCATCTCCTAGCCCTTGTGTTTACTTAATATTTCTCTTAAAATCATTTTAAGTTAGTCTCATCTTAAGCAAGAAAATCTGTAGAGTCACAGGTTTGATGTGCTGTTATACTTTTTCTAATACACATTAAAGTGAACAAACCGAACCAAAAACCTATTGCTGTCGTGTCAATCTCGACTCATAGTAACACTATGGGACAGTGTAGAACTGCTCCATAGGGTTTCCGAGGTGGGCCTGCTGGATTTGAACTGCCGACCTTTTGGTTAGCAGCTGTAGCTCTTAACCACTACACCACCAGGGTTTCCAAAGTGAACAAATACGTATTTAATTTTTTTTTAAGCCAGCATTAATACCGGATTGACCTTCAGTGCCATACTCTGAGAAACATTAACTCTTGATCTCTACAATTCTCTTAGGAAGATTCTATATCTTCTCTACTGAAAAATGACAAACAAACCTTTGCAAATACTAAACTGACCCCTCTATAGTGATAGTATAGTGATTCAGGCTATCAAGAGGTCCTTTTTAGAAAAACAGATTCAAATTATTTAACATCTAGACATCAAATACAGAGAAAAAGGACGTGGAGTTGACACCGCAACTTTCCAAAGGAAGAATGCATTAAGAATTCTCTTAAGTTCAACTATTTCGATGGTTTTATTCCATCAAGAAAATATAAAAAAGAAAAAGAAAAGAAAAGAAAGGCACATATTTATTTGGAACAAAGTGGTTTGCCCAAATGGATTGATCGCCATGAAAAACTTCTCTGCAGCTCCGTTTATAGAATAAAGTGATATCTCTATCATGTGCTAGAGTAACTGACAGGTGGGCTGTTGTCGTTAGCTGCCATAGAGTTGGCCCCGACTCATGGTGACCCCATGCACAACGGGATTGGACCATTACGATCCATAGAGTTTTCACTGGCTGATTTTCAGAAGTAGATCGCTGCACCTTTCTTCAGTCCTTAGTCCAGAAGTTCCTCTGAAACGTGTTCAGCATCATAGCAACACACAAGCCTCCACTGGCAGATGGAGTGCATTTAGGATAATATTAATAATATTACTAATAACTAATATTCATAAAACCTGGGTCTCCTGTAGGGAAGGTGAAAATCCTACCACTGAACCACCACTGCCTTCGAAAGATGGGTAGGCATGTTTTAAGATATGTTTGGGCACTAAATAGACAACAGATAAGTGGTAACTTTGGTGAATGGCAAGACAGTACACAATCCTGGGGAAGCCAGCACAACTTGTCCAAGGCAAGGTCATGGAAGCTCCATAGACACATCCACACTCCCTGAGGGACCAAATTGTTGGGCTAAGGGCTGTGGGGACCATTGTCTCAGGGAGCATCTAACTGAACTGGCATAACATACTTTATAAAGAAAACGTTCTACATTCTACTTTGGTCAGTAGTGTCTGGGGTCTTAAAAGCCTGTGAGTGGCCATCTAAGATACTCCACTGGTCTCACTCCTTCAGGAGCAAGGATGAAGAAAACTAAAGATTAGTCCAAAGGACTAATGGACCACAACTACCACAGTCTCCACCAGACTGAGTCCAGTACAACTAGATGGTGCCTGGCTACCACTGCTGACTTCTCTGACAGGGATCACAACAGAAGGTTCCAGGCAGAGATGGAGAAAAATGTAGAACAAAATTTTAACTCACAAAAAAAGACCAGACTTGCTGGCCTAACAGGGACTGCAGAAACCAAGAGAGTATGGCCTCCGGACACCCTTTTAGCTCAGTAATGAAGTCACTCTCTAGATTCACCTTTCAGCCGAAGATTAGACAGGCCTATAAAACACAACGAGACTAAAGGGGCGCACCAGCCCAGGGGCAAGGACTAGAAGGCAGGAGGGGACAGAAAAGCTGGTAATAGGCAACCCAAGTTTGAGAAGGTAGAGTGTTGACATGTCGTGGTGTTGGTAATCAATGTCATAAAACAATATGTACACTAGGTGTTTAACAAGAAGTTAATTTGTTCTATAAACCTTCATCTAAAGTACAATAAAAAAAGATATATTTGGGCCTAAGATTTTTTCACATTCTAAAACTAAAACTCACACAAAGCATATAATAGGAATGATGGAACCCAGCCAAGAGCAAGAGCACCCACTCCCCCTCCGGGAAAAGCACATGTTGTAGAGCTCTGACACCTCTCAAGAAAGTAACCCCCTCAGTCACCTCACCCAGGGTCTGCAGTGGCAGAAGGCTGAAATGCTCACTCCAAGATACTGTCACCTTCCCTCAGATACTGTCACCTTCCCTCTTACGTCAGCAAAACCAAAACTACTGTGAGATGGCAAAAGCATGAAGAATATTTTAGACTAGTCATAAAATAAATAACTGAGGAGTCTATTTTGCAAACATTTTATGGACCCCAAACATCCAACCCTTTCATGAGCAGGAATAAGTGGTAATGTATAATATAGTTATTTTTCCTTTTAACTGCAATTATTCTAAAGCCCTTTTTAATAGCTGTCACGTATTCATTTCCAGGCAAATTATAGGCAGAGGAGATGAGAGCTGACAGCAAATTTTTTCTGGGAATGGCAAGCGCTCCCATTTCTGCAAGGCCTGTGGTCTCTCTTTTATGGCACGTACACCATAAGCATGGAAGTCCTGCCAACAGGGGCAATGAAGACGACAGTGCAGGCGTCTGGCAGTCAAAGGCCTTGGGTACTCAGCAGCGTCCCCAAGACCTCCTTGAATTCTCTCTGCTGATAAAAAAGGGAGAAAAATAAGTTTCCCATACGTATGCACTCCACAGGCATTTCATCAACGTGAAGGGTATGTGTTTCAGGAAGGTGCAGGGGTGTGTGTGTGTGTGTGTGTGTGTGTTGAGAAAGGACAGGACATTCCATTAGAAAGGAATTAACATTCTAGGTATTATTAATATTATCATAAACCTCATCCTCTTACAACACACAACCCCGGGAAAAGAGAACTGGGTCAAAGCAGCCCATAAAAAATAAAATATTTTTGAAGCTAAAATAGGCCCTAATAAAAAAAATGAGTGATCACTTTTGGCACCTGGGAAGTGGTGCAGCTTGTCCCCAAATATTAAAATTGTATGAATACGAAAATAACTCCTAAGGGGCACTTTCAGAATCCAGGCTAATGAATCCGGTTATGTTGTTTCTTAGCAGTCTTAACTAAATGGAACGTTCGAGTCCAGACGGGGATTGGGCAGAACGAGTTCACAACGGTGGGTATGCTTTAAGCTCTGCCACATTTGTGTCACCTATGACAATCAGGAACCAGAACCTTGCAATAACGTTTTTATTTTTACAACAAGGGGTTCTTTTTCAAGTCAACATGTAGCTTAAAGATCAAAATCATCAAATGCAAAGCCACTTTGGAAAGACTCCTAGGAAATATTTCTCACCCTTTATATTTTCTAAAACTCACAGATTCAACAGATGAAAGACGAGCAATACGCAGATTAATTGCTGCTCTGAAGATGAGATGTTTACTTTTTAATTAACATTCTGTTCTTAATCCAAAAGCAGAAGTAAGACAGAAGATGTACATGCTTACGCACTCTTATCGGGAAGTGTTACCTTTCTTCCTCAGGCATTCTCTTTCCTCATCAGCATGTGTTTAAATTTAAGATGCAGTCTTGGCAGTGTGTGTAGCTCAGTGATGCAAATAGTGTGGGAGGGTGCCACCCAGAACTCTTAACTGTGAGTGGGAGGACGCCAGGAAATCAACTTTCCTTTTCTCTGTGCGACTCTGTTCCATCCAAAGAAGGATTTGGGCACACACACTGTTGGTTGTCTTTTTCAACTGAGAAAGGGAGGAGGTAGAGAGAGGGGAATACAAAATAATATTTTGGAAGGACTTGTATTTGCAAAACGCCTGAGTTTAAACTGTCAGCATCTAACTTGCCTTCGTCTCCACTCACTTCTGTCAGTGATGCCATGTCCACTTGGGGGTCTCCAGGCTAAAGGACAGAATATGACCCGTTAACCAGTCGCTGTCCAGTTGATACCGACTCATAGCTACCTCACGCGCATCAGAGTAGAACTGTACACATAGGGTTTTCAATGGCTGATTTTTCGGAAGCAGCTCTCCAGGCCTTTCTTCCTAGGTGCTTCTGGGTGGAATAGAACCTTTGACCTTTTGGTTAGCAGCCGAGCATGTTAACCATTTCCACCACCTGGGGACTAAAGCATGGAATATAGTTGCCATAAAATTAGGGGGAAAATGGGTCGGTCAGCACAATAATTCAATAAGCAATTTCAAATACCTTGGAGCAATTCATCCGAAATGTCTCCTTTAAATTTTTGTTAGAAGTGCTACCAGGCAGGGCAATTGGCTGATCTTCTCCCGTCTCGTTGACATAGTCCATGTGCCGGGTGCTGGGCAGAGCACAGGGGACATAAAGATGAACACAGTACCAACAGTACCTTCAGGTGCTTCGCAGACCAGCAGAGGGGTGGAAGAGTAAACAAGAACAAACCTATGAGGTTGGGGCTTATTACTGTGTGTGTATACGTGTGTGTGTATGTGTGTTTATTGGCGGGGGGGCAGGCACAGAGACATGAACTAATTTTCTATGGAGGGCTAAAGGATCTCAGAAGTCAAGAAGGCTTCCTGAAGGAGATAGAGTCCCTAGGTAGTGCAAACAGTTAGAGCGCTCGGCTGTTAACAGAAAGGTTGAAGATTTGAGTCCATCTAGAGGCACCTCTGAAAAAAAAGCCTAGCAATCTACTTCCCAAAAAATCATCCACTGAAAATCCTATGAAAGATAGCCCTACTCTGAGACACATGCGGTCACCATGAATCAGAGACAACACCATGGCATCTGGTTTAAGATGACATTAGGTTGTGAAGGATGAGGGATGGAGCTATAGGGAGAAAAAGAGACTGAAAAGTCACCCAGGAATTCTCAAAAGAGGCTGTCTATCACAATTACCTGGGAGTCCTTGTATAAATACAGATTCTAGAAACCTGCCCCAGATTCAGAATTTCTGGTGAATTAGACTCAGAATTAGAAAAAATTCTTTTTTTTTTTAAAGCTGCTGGGATGATTCTGAAGCAGCTGACTGATCCATGGAGTTTTGCTTGGAAGCCATAATCATATCTAGCCCTCTCCCTCAACACAACACATGTAAGAAAACTGAGGCTACCAAGGGAGTGCAGACTGCAGTCAGTGTCAGCCCTGGGACTGGGAACCTGACCTCTTGATCCCAAAGTCTGTGCTTGGCCCACCGGACCTCACAGAGCCCCACCAGGTACACCATCTTTCATGAAGCACACCTTTGTTTCACGGTATACAAGCCTCGTCTGCCATTACCTATTTGTGCCTCTATCAGGGAATTTATACACCGTCTTAGAGGTGTGCACCTGGCTGTCCCCCACCTTGTTGTTAGTTGCCATCAAGCTGGCTCCCAAATCATGACAACCCCAACCACAATGGAACAAAACACTGCCTAGTCCTGAGCCGTCTCCATGATCAGTTGTGGATTAGACCTTTGTGAATCACATGGTTTTCACTTTTTGATTTTTGGAAGTAGATCTCCAGGCCTTTCTTCTTAGTCTGCCTTAGTCTGAAAGCCTGCTATAACCTGTTCGGCATCATAGGGCCATGCAAGCCTCTACTGACAGACAGGTGGTGGCTGTGCATGAGGCGCCTTGGCCAGGAATCAAACCTGTGTCTCTGGCATAGAAGGTGAGAATTCTACGAGAAAGCAAAATCATCCTTAAGTGTCATTGTTTCCCTGGCACTGAGTGTTTGAAGAATGAGTTAATGAGTGAGCCACAAAGAGCACGCTCCACAACATCAGGGGGATACTAAAAAGTTCACCTGTCCCAGGCAGACCTTGTTTTCTTTAAATAGAGAAAAAGCAAATCCAGGGATCAAACTCTGAATACACAGTGAACTTGAAATCTAAGACACAATGGGAAGAGAAAATGTTGCGAAAATGTCTTGTAGACATTCAAACGGCATTCTTCCCTACAAAGGATAAAATCAGGCATGTGTTTCAGAGCTGTGCACAAACCCAAGGGGAACAGTACATCCTCATTCTATCCCTTCCAACCAACCGATGGCTTTGGCCACAAAATTTTGAAGGAGAGGTTCAAAAAACATATACATCCTTTAACATCTGTTGCCCACCCGCCAAAGCCAAAGAACTCTGCTGTTCCTTGCCACTGGTGTTTTTCATTTTATCTTGACAAAAAAAAAAGAAAAAAAAAACCTGGTGTAGTTGAGTCAATTTCGACTCATGACAACCCCATGTGTCACAGAGAGCTGAGCTTCACATGGTTTTCTTGGCTGTAATCTTTAAGAAAGCAGAGTACCAGTCTTTCTTCTGAGGTGCCTCTGGGAGGGTTCAAACTGCCAACCTTTCAGTCAGTACTTGAGCACAAACCACACAAACCTCTGACAACAGCATATGGGTATTATTTCCATTCACCGAAGAGGAAGCAGAAGTTATGAGACCTTAATAAATTTGCCCCCAAGTTATGCAGCAAGTAGGTGATGAGTAATTTCCACTTGGGTCTGCGCAGCTCTGGAGACCCTGCCTCCGTGGCTCCACCGAGGCAGCTCAGAGAAGCATCTAAGGGAGGAACTGGGTCAGGCTTACCACCAGGCAAGGACCAGGAGTCAGCCACTTACTAGTGACTATGAAGCAAAGAGTCATTCAGTTATTTTATTGAGGGAGAACGGGTCTGTGGAAGGTCTGGAAATGTGGTTTCAAAGGCCAGAATATTCTCTACCTCCAGAGTGCACTCCAAACACTTAAGTTTGGGGTTTACTGTGTATGTGCTGCTTGACTTAAAAGAAATAAGCTCAGCTCAGCACTTGATCATCAAGACAAATTGTTCTAGCGGTGAAGAGCCAAGACACCTATCAAGTTTCCATTGCTAGCTGAAACCCCTGATAGCTGATAGAAAAAAATAATGTGCAATTATAGCCTAGAAACATAAATTATCAAGGTTGTGATGCTCTCAGAATGTAATAAATGAAATGTGGGTAACCACAGTCGTGGTAAAGATCCCCACCCCCAGTGTGTGTGTCACAGATGCCTGGTCACCCACAGGAGCTGGCGGGTGGGGCGGGGAAGAAGGAAGAGAAGAACAGACTCCAGATTTGACACGTGGCTGAACTGTGCCTGAAGGGACAAAGGGAGGCAAGTCTCAAGGTTTAACCCAAGAAACATTTTCTACGTTCTTCCGAATATGTTCTAATGTCTTTGTACCACAGGATCTTTAGCTACAAGGAAAGAATACTAGGTAGACAAAGAGTAATAAATACTTCTGCAGATAGTGATGATAATGACAAAATGCTGGTTTCCTCCTCTGGAAACTTCATTCCACGTAGGGTAGATCTGGGCACAGTGGAATGACAGTGAAGCAGTAATCGATGCTGCCAGGGAATTAGGACATTGCAAAGCAAATAGTCTTTTGCCTTCCCACATCTGACATCTGGTCTGGCCAGAGCCCAGAAGCTTCTCCAACTGCAGTGACCTCAGGCAGGGCCAGTCTTCAGGAAATTGGGTACAGTGAAAGCTACGTGCCAGGCACCCTGAACAGAGTGTCCCTGAGGCCCCCCTACTCAAGGAGGAAAAAGCCACCTGAAAGGCTCATCCAGTGGGCTGCAAAAGGACTGGGTGCTCGTATGCCTGCAAAATCGTGCTTCTTTCTCCATTGATTAAGTGCCTGTTATGGGCTCGGTGAGGCACTGGTCTTTCTGCAGTAGAATTCTCACCTTCCATCCAGGAGACTCGGGTTCGACTCCTGGCCAATGCACCTCATTCGCAGCCACCACCCATCTGTCAATGGTGGCTTTCATGTTGCTACGATGCTGAACAGGTTTCAGCAGAGCTTTCTAAGATGGACTAGGAAAAAAGGCCTGGCGATCTACTTTCGAAATTCAGCCAATGAAACGCCTACGAATCATAACGGTCCCAGCCCCAGCTGATCATGCGGATGGCATAGGATCAGGCAGTGCTTCATTCTGTAGTACCTGGGGTCACCGTGATCCGTGGGGCCAACTGGACAGCAGCTAACAATTACAACATGGGCTCGGCACCGGGAACGCCTGCCTTCAGATCCTCCAGTCTGATGCTGCTGATGCATGTCATTGGGTCGAATCTGACTCATAGCGACCCTACAGCACAGGGCAGAACTGCCCGACAGGCTTTCCTAAGCTTTAATCTTTCTGGAGCAGATCATCAGAATTTTCTCCCACAGAGTGGCAGGTGGCTTCTAACCACCAACCAACTTGGTTAGCAGCCAAGTGCTTTACTCTAACCCTTATGCCACCAGGGCTCCTTCCTCTGGTCGGGGAAGAAAGCTATGAAACAGTGTGACAGATGCCAGCACACAAAAGCACTGAATGTGTCCAGGGAGGGGATGTGAGGAAATCAAGGATGGTCACCAAAGGAGGTGACACCTGAGGTGTATCATGTTAACCAGGGGGATATATAGGCTCAGAGCATCTCACTTACAAAGAAAGCAGGGCCCCTCCGTCTTGTAGCCCACAAACTGCCTGCTGACTGTTCTGGGACTTCCTTTCTGCTTTGTTTTTCCTTATTTATTTCATCCTGACTTCACCTGAGTAGGAATTCCGGGCTCTTACACCTGCAAGGAACAGCCATGTGCCTATCTTCTCTCTCACAGTCAGCTTCTGAGGAGAAGTTTAAGAGGGGTGCCAGGGAAGGGGGAAGCTAAAGGAGATGCCCCCAAAACTAATTCTCCTGGTATGCCTGGCCCTTTATGCCTCTGAAAACAATTTCCCATTGTGGTAATTAAGGACCATCTCCCCTGTACAATGGGCTCCTTCTCTGAAGGCAAAATAAGCCAAGTCCTGGGAGGGGCCTTTCATCAAGTAGATTATACCCACCACCTTCCTGCCTCATGACCTCATTCAGGATTTATATAAAAAAGATCCTTATTAAACGATGACAAAATGGAAAGTAAAATATCAGTGACAAAGAGAGAGCGAGCCATAGATTTGAGAAAACAGCTGCATGTGAAAGGACTGGAAAACAAATTATAAGAAACTCAAACGATTTAGAGTCCCCCAGTAACAGGAGAAGGGGTCCAGGTTAAAACCCCGGCAATAAAGAGGTGCCATCTTCTTCTCATCACCTGATATGGCTTCACCTTGACATTTATAATTCTCTTTGCCCTCCTTACCCCTTTCTAGGACGATGCTTCTCAAAGTGGATCCAGGGCTCCTTACATCAGAATCACCTGAGAGGCATGTTAAAGTACAATATTCTGGGTCCCTAGGATCTTCTGCATTTTGGAGTCCGAGAATCACAGAACGAGGTACTCTATCATTCTTAAGTGGTTGCAATAGCCATGCTAAATCATTCACTTAAACTGTGGTTTAAAATTTGAAGGAGACGCTAGTGGCTAAATTGATTCTTTTAGAAATTGTTAGATTCTAAAAATAGTAATAGTGCAGTCACATTGTGGCCAATTTTAAATGATGTAAAATTTACACATTGAAGCCAGAAGGATCTTTTCAAAGCATAAATCTGATCATGTCACTCTCTTGGGTAAAACATTTTACTGACTGCCCATTTGCTCTTTGGATAAAGGCCTAGATCCCTGGTCCAGCTCCTTCTTCCCTCCCAGTCTAATCCGGGGCTGCAGTGCTCCCTGCCCAGGCACTCTGGGCCTTAGCTCGTTAGAGATACACCTTCTGCCCTTCATGTGGCCTTCCCATATGCTGGTCTCCTGCCCGGACTCCTCTCTTTTCCCCGTAAAATCTCATTTGCTTTCCGCCCAGATCTCCCTACTACATCAATCCCTCTGCTGTAGGTCCTCCTGACATTGATACCTTTCTCGGACAGCCCTTGGAACAGCTGAAATGTTACACTTATTTGTGTGATTCTTTAACTAATGCATATTTCCTCTCCTAGTATAGCTCTTAACCACTCCTCCACAAGGCAGAGCCTTGGTGGCACAGTGGTTAAGAGCTCATCTGCTAACCAAAAAAGCTGGCAGTTCAAATCCACCAGCTACTCCTTGGAAACCCTATAGGGCAGTTCTACTCTGTCCTATAGGGTTGCTGGGTCTCTGTGAGTCGGAATCAACTGGATGGCAAGGGGTTCTTTTTTTTTTTGGTTAGGGTATAAGCAGCCCCATGAAATCAGCAACAGGTCTGTTTTATAGTTTTCTATTTTTTTTATAAGAAGGGGGATCACCGTTGTTTATGTATCACCTAGCACACCACATGGTATATACCAGATGCTCAATAAATATTGGTTGAATGAACAAATGAATTAAAGAGAATTTTAAAATCAAATCTGGGAGGCAAATTCCCAACAGCAATAAAAAATCTGAAATAGGCTCTGATCCTCTCCTAAAGTAAAGGCTCCAATGTTGTCTGGCACCACAAGGACCACAGTCCTGCACTGGTTCCTTCTCCCCGGCATAAAATACAAGACACCCTCATTTGCACTTCTCTCTTCAAACGGATGAGCTCAACTTTTCATCATACGATTTCTGGATCTTGAAAGCAGACCGGAATTCAACATTAAAACTGAGATTATGCCATTCCCCTGGGCCTGGCACTGACCTGGCTGGGGGAAAATTACCCTAAATCCTGTTCATTGTCTAAAAAATGTATTTTGAATTAAAAACAGACATGGAGATTTTCATGATGACTTCTCATATTTACGTGCATCCTCATAAGTCTCATCATGCTTAGGTCCAGACTGTTTTCATTGCACTTTCATAGGCTAGAGTTGTTAGCAGCATATCTGAAAAGATATAAAATGGCCCTGAACAAGTCGGAAATAATTACAACACGATGTCTACTACAGTGGAGCAATGTCTCACGGGATACACACAAGAATCCATCATTACTGCACTCTTGGCTCCTGGGAAGTCCAGGCTGCCCTGACTGTGCTCTCTCACATGCCCCTGAGGCAAAGCTCTATCACAAATTCTTCCCCCAAGCCAGAAACCAAACCAGTTGCCATCTAGTCAATTCAGACTCACGGCAATCCCATATGTGTCAGAGTAGTACCATGCTCCATAGGGTTTTCAGTGGCTGATATTTTGGAAGTAGATTGCCAGGCCTTTCTTCTGAGGCATCTCAGGGTAGGCTCAAACCTCCAACCTTTCGGTTAGCAGTCAAGCGTCTTAACTATTTGTACCACCTAGGGACTCCTAATTTGTTCCCTGTCTTTCAACAAATAGCGTGACCCACTCAACACAATATTTCAATGTAAGTCTTGACTGAGGAAAAATGAACTTGATGAATTGATGGAAATCTGGCAGCAGCAGAGTATTACATAATAGCATGCTACAGAGACGACCATTAGGTTTTGAATCTACATGACATTGGGCAGCCAACCCCTCTGACACCTCAACTTCCTCACCTGTAAAATGGATATCTGGTGAATTCATATATTTTGAAATACTTTTTTTAAGCTCCTACATATCTTGGTATCAATATACTTCTCCAGTCATTTACTTCTAACCTGCATTTCACACTATAAATTTTTGTATGGTCTTTAAACTTATATTTCGATCCCAGGTCCTGGTGGTACAGTGGTTAAGAGCTCAGCTGCTAATCAAAAGGTTGGCAGTTCGAATCCACCAGCTGCTCCTTGAAATCCCTATGAGGCAGGTCTACTCTGTCCTATAAGGCTGCTGTGAGTTGGAATCGAGTCGATGGCAATGGGTTTGGTTTTGTTTTGGTATATCTGAATCCTATGTAAAGTTACACACACAAACCCCGACATATAGAAGACAGGCATTGCTATACAACTGACCCGCCAGCAGCTGAACCATCCATACCTATCACCCTACTTGGCAGAAAAAGAGAGTGACTGAAATTATATTTACTTTAAAAATGTGCAACTTGTCAGGTACCAATCAAGATTTGTACATAGTAATTAAAGTGACCTTTCATAACTGTACTAATGGCGGGGGGGTGGGGGCGGGCAATCCCATATCACTTCCAAAGCACAAGTTTGGAGAAGCAGTTTCTATTTGGCACATTTCTCTCCAACATCTATACTTGATTCTACGGCAGTTAAGTGTCGAAATTGAGGTTTATTTTTTTTTTGACCCACACCATAAAAGCCATTACCAAGAAGGCTGTTTAATGGGTACCTGAGCTACTGCTTAATGAGCTGGTAAGCCCATAAGCTAGTTGTTTCCTTCCTGAAGGAACATAAAGTAGAAATGGCACCCAAACAAACTGACACTAGCCAGAAAGGATAAGCAGAAATGGAAACAGGTGGCTTCTACTTAGGTGGCCATAAAATGAATAGTCTAACCCGGACACTTTTGAAAGCGAAAGCTGGCACGATTAATTATGTTCGGACAATGATCTATACGACATCTGTGAACTTGGGGTGTACAGTCATCTGACTGTTACTTTTCTATTTTTATACCCAGGGTAATTTCTAATCTGGTTGATAGTCTGAAGTACTACCTCAGTTTAAGGAGGAAAAATTAACATCTTACTACCACTCACCTGCCAATGAACATCTTGAAAGAACCCTACTTAATGGAAGGTTCCAAAGGATTCGAAAACAGATGTTCACAAGGTGTCACTGGAACAACTGAGCTTCCTGAACATGCTATATATCAGGCTATGAAGCCCAATTCAGCAGAATTAAACTGCAAAGTGTCCCTCTACTAACTGAGGATTTTCTCACTGGGTTCCTCTCCACACTGGACAAGTGCAAACCATCCCAGGAAATTGCAGTCAAGGAAAGAGAAACAGTCCCAATTATCCACCTCCATTTTCTCTCCCCAAAGTAAAATAATAGTAAACTAAAATAGTACAATCCCAGGTTACTTCAGATTGGACAGGGGCTACCAGCTGCCATCAAGTCAACCCTGACTCATGGAGACCTCATGTGTGTTAGAGTAGAACTGTGCTCCGTAGGGTCTTCGATAGCTGATTTTTTAGAAGCAGATCACCAGGCCTTTCTTCTGAAGCATCTCTGAGTGAATTGGAGCCCCCAACCTTTTGGTTAGCAGCACAGTGCGTTAACCACTTGCACCACCCAGGTACTCTTGAACAGAGGATAGATACCTGTTGGCAAGGGCGTCTGAGGACCCTGGTTTCCTAGCATGATACTGCATAAACGTCATTATGTCAGTTCATTGAATTCATAAGCCATCATATTTCACCCTGACCTGTACTTCAGCAGTTTACTTCTCCAGTATTCTTAAAGAAAAGATGTATAAACTAAACTAGCAGTCTAGTCAAGATTTTAAGAGAAATTACCTAGGCTCCTTAAAAGCATAAGAAATAATTAATGCATGTCTTTAAATGATCTCAGGAGGATATCTGAATATAAAACTTGGACTGAAACTATTGAGTTATTAATAATAGCATCAATAATAACAGAAAATCCAACCCAATGGTGACAGGGCACCATACTTTACAATTATTACATTTAGTCCTCTCAGCAACTCCAAGAGGTAGGTACTTACAGTATCTCCATTTGAAAGATGTGAAAACCGAGGCTGAAAAAGATATAAATAACTTAACCTCAAGTCATTCAGCTGGTGTAGTTAAAAAAGACCTCAACCCTCAAACAACATGTATTCATTTAGCTATAAAACCTCAGACTCCTTTTTCTTCCATTTCCCAAATCCAGTCACCAAGATCTTTTATTTTTGCCATCAATCAATGTTGATATATAAACATCTCTCTAGTCCACACCCACCCCACCCCTCCTTTCTCACTGTCCTGTCTCTGGAATTTGTCTCTGGCCCTGGAAGTCCTTTCATGAAAGAAAGGGATTGGGCCATTACTCAGGTTGGACAGTAGCCTGGGCAACCTGTCTTCAAGTTGCACTGACATAGTAAGAACGCTGCTAGGTATTCATTCATTTTACCAAGACTGTGTATTTGTCTGGGCAGGCCCAGAGGGAGATGCTTACAGCTTATAGCTCCCACTTTTCCTTGGCACCTCCCACCTGCACCCCCATCCATGTTGCTGTGGGAGTTAGGTTTCTCAAGAAATCCAACCGAGTCTTTTCCTTGCCTAAAATTCTTCTTTGGCTTTCCCTTCCCCCATTGCTGTCGAGTGAATTCCAACTCATAGCGGCCCTATAGGACAGAGTAGAATTGCCCAATAAGGTTTCCAAAGAGCGGCTGGTAGATTCAAAACTTTTGGTTCGCTGCAGAGCTCTTAACCATTGTGCCACTAGGCCTTTCCCCTCCAGTACTGTCCAAATGCCTAGCTCCCAGCAAAGCTGACACAGGTCCCTTCCAGACTTTCCTCCCAACACTCTGACTGCCCTGTTCTTCCTTTTAAACGCAGCTTCCAGATCTTTTTCAGAAATAAGCTCATTTGTGCACTCCTTTCTCTGTGATCTGCAAATACTCTAAACCTACCTTTACCACTCTAAGTTATGACTATCTCTTACACGGTCTGTCTCTGACAGCCCCACCCCCAGGCTCATATGGGATAGGTCTTACTATGTCTAGCATGTGCCTTGACTAAGGGACATAAAATGCAACCAAAATGGCTGCTGACTGCCTGACTGAATGAATGAAGGTTTATGCAGGGTGCTGGAAGCCCTGCAATATTTCCATTTGAAAATATTTATTGCATTTTAAGTGTAAGCCCCACATTTCTTTTTAAAACACACTATAATTAAAAATAAAGATTTATTGTGCTTCTCTCATATAAATCCAGGCAAATGTTTCTGAAAGACAATCAAATGAAGAATGGATAGTAATTGAGAAAATAGTTCTAACGGTCAAAGTCACTTCCTGGCAGTGGAGTAAGGCTAGAGATGATGGAAACATTCTCTCCTTGATTAAAGGTTTGATTTAATGTGATTTGCCCTGACTTGCTATGAAAGTGACAAGCTCTGGAGAAAATAGGATTTAGCAGCTGATATAATAGTTTCTTCGCTCCTAAAACCAAAACCTGTTGCTGTCGAGTAGTTTCTGACTCATAGTGACCCTGTAGGTCAGAGTAGAACTGTCCCATAGGGTTTTCAAGGCTATAATGTTTATTAAGGAAGCAGACTGCTACATCTTTCTCCTGCAGGGTGGCTGGTGGGTTTGAACCACCAACCTTTCAGTTAGCGGGTAAACTCTTTAACCATTGTGCCACAAGGGCCCCTCTTTGCTCCTAAAGACCTATAGTTATTTAGAAGGGTGTGTGAGTGTGTATGTCTCATGGGTTCTCTTTCTCTGTCTCTCTCTCTCTCTCACATACACACACACACACACTTATTATTTAGTATGTGAAAGAATCTATCAGTCAGTTGCATTCCCCTAAACCAAAACTTTTCGGTACTCGGTCACTTTCCACAGAGTAGCCCACAGCTGGAATACAAGGGCACTGAGTTCATCACAAAATGCTATGAAAATGGGAGGTAGGTGGGCAGGAATCAAGTTTAAACCAGCCTTATTGAATGTTACTGGAATCTTCTCTTGACTCAGCCAAAATGCACAATCTGCTCAAAGCCCATCTACTAGCTCTACCTGTAAAGCCAAAAGGCTTCTGAAGGCCAAGGGCAAAGGCAGCTGTAGCTATGCATTTGGGCTAAAGAGCCCAAAAACAGAAAAGAAAAAAAAAAAATTTTGAAATGCATTATGCTTCAAAATTAAGGGTAATTGTGTGTAGCAGCCTGGAAAATATAGTTCATCTAAGTGCTGCTCAGCTGCCGAACCCCACAGCACACAACACTAGTGCTAGAAACGCAATTTAAAACTTAAAAAGAAATAAATAGAAAGCACAAAGGGCGGAAGGAAGGGTGGAGGGCTGGTGACTTACAAGAAGGCTGCTGCCTTGGGGAGACGTAGCTAGTATACAATCCAGCAATATTTCTATATCACTTAAGCCACTAGATGCTGCTCTGAACTGCTACAGAAGCAAAACAGAGAAGGTAAATAAAAGGTTGACAGATATTACATAAGAAAATAAATGTGGCCAGATTAGGACTGAAACTGAATAGACCAAGTGTGAAAGGACTTTATATATAGCAGTACCTCTAGGCTTCTCCCCTGACCTGTCTTGGTCACACTAATGGAATATCAGTGTCCATTACTACCCAACTAGTGAGGGAAATGGTAAAAGCAAAGGAGAAGGCATTTTGCCCAGTTAACTCATTCTCACGCAGACATTTCCTTAATCTTGTGACAGCAGCAGCTGAATGAACTAAGCTGAGTTTCAGAATCCACCTTGCTCATTTCATTTATCTTATTTCCATTATGTGGTCCCTGGGTGGCGTAGTTTGCACTCAGCTACTAACTGAAAAGGTTGGCAGTTCAAAACAGTGGTAAGTGGAAAAAAGGCCTACTGATCTATTTATGTAAGATTAACCTATTGCCACAGAGTCAATTCCGACTCATAGTGATCTTATAGGACTGCGTGGAGCTGTCCTATAGGGTTTCCTAGGCTGTAATCTTTACGGAAGCACATTGCCACATTTTTCTCCCACAGAGCAGCTAGCTGGTAGGTTTGAACCACCAACCATTAATTAACCTCTTTGTAGCGACTGAGCGCTTCATTATTGCACCACCAGGGCTCCTTTGTGCGAGGTTACAGCCATTCAAAACCCTATGGAGCACAGTTCTACTCTGAAGCATGTGTGGCTGCCATGAGTCGGAATTGACTTGATGGCAACGTGTTTGGTTTGGGTTTTTTATTCTCATTACGTAGAAGTTACAACCGATGGAGTAACCGGTGGTCAGAAGTCAAGAACCCTCTCAAGAAACTGAGACATAAACTCACTAGATGTCTTCAGTCAGAGGGTACCAAGAATAAAACACACATGAAATTCAAACTTGAAACCAATTTGGGTTAGGAAGACAACTTCAACATAGGACTGAAAGAAGCTAGAGGGGAAATTTGGAAAGCTAAAGGAAATAAACGAACAGAAAGGGTGACACCAACCATCTGTGAATGGACCACCTTAGAGTCTAAGGAACAACCAGTAAGTAGATTAGGGCATTTCCAGAGCCCTTAAACTGCTGTCAAAAGTCTAGCCTGTCTGACAACTCACAATTGTCTATTTTATCCGAGAAAATAAAGCAATGTTTCTCAATTGGAAGGTGGCATTTTGTCTCTGAAGGGACAATTACCAATGTCTAGAGACTTGTTTGGTTATCGAAAGTGGGTGGTGCTACTGGTTTCTAGTGGGTAGAAACCAGAGATGATGCTAAACATCCTATAGTGCACAGGACACACCCCCTACAACAAAGAATTATCCAGCCCCAAATGTCAATAGCACTAAGGTTGAGATTGCCTGAAATAAACAGTCAACATAACATAGTCAACAGCCTGCAAGTAGAAAGAGAATAGCATTAGTAGCCTCAGCATCACCCAAGGGAGAAACCACCCTAGGTAGAAGACTCCCATTTCTGTCTCCTTTAAAAAAAAAAAAAAAAAATGCACTTTTTTAGTTGGTATTTATTAACCTATGGGGCATGAAAAGTACCAAAAGTTATCACTGATGAAAAATACTCTTTTAAACACATTTTCTCCTTTTGGTTCCAAGCTTTTGCTTTCACCATGGTTCATCCATAGGCAACAACATGTTGGTTAAAGAATGTGTCCACTCTCTTTGGCAAATACTATCCTCATTTTGGATTAATAAATTGCACTCTCAGTAATATGCTTCAATAACATGAGCTTGGTTGATGGGCATACTGTCCATGAAAGGAGGGTCCATTGACTCTCAAGGCTACGAAGGTTAACCTCGGAATGAGATATTCAAAGGGAGGCACCAACTCTGAAAAACCAGCCTCAGCGGTAACGAACACACGCCTGAGTGCAACCCCGAGGTGTAACCCAGGGCACATCTATCTGAAACAAGGGCATTTCTTTCTAACAATGTACAGGAGCAGAGAGCCTCCAAGGATATGCCGCTGCATGGCTCTACATGGGGGATCCTGGATCTCAGAGGCTGGCAAGTCCCCGAGAACTGGCAAGAGAAAGAAATTACCCAACACTGGCATCATGGTGCAGGTGAAAGAAACAGCAGTGGACAAATAGAGCACCTGAGTTTCAGGAACAGATCTACCTTCCAAATACCCTTGTGACATTTCACACTCTGAAGCCACATCTGTAAAATAGAATAACGATACTATCCTGACTATTACCTGTTATGGACTAAATTATATTCCTGCAAGATATATTGAAATCCTAACCCCTGTATATGCGAATGTGACCTTGTTTTGGAGAAATAGAGTCTTTCTTTGAAGATCTTAACAATTATGTTAATGAGATTATTTCTAGAGTATAGAGTATCCTAATGCTATTATGACTGGTGTTTTATAAAAGAGAAAAGCAGACGTGGGGTCACGCACAGGAGGGAGATGCCCTACTCCAATCCATCTACAAGCCAATGAACACCAAGAAATGCCTGGGGCTACTGGCAAGGAGGGGTCTTCCCCTAGAACTGACAGAGAGAGAGCACAGCCCTGCCAAGGCCGGAATTTGGACTTCTAGCCTCCAGAACTGTGAGAAAATAAATTTCTATTCTTGTCAGCTCCCAAAATGGATGTCAGAAGAGACTCTGAAACTTGTTCTTGAATGTCAAGTAGCTAAAGCGAAAGGAAGAAATGATGAAGTAAAAGAGTCGAACAGAAGATTTCAAAGGACAGCTCGAAAAGACAAAGTAAAGTATTATAATGACATGTGCAAAGATCCGGAGATGGAAAACCAAACGGGAAGAATATGCTCTGCATTTCTCAAGCTGAAAGAAAACTGAAGAACTGAAGAAAAAATTCAAACCTCGAGTTGCCATACTGAAGAATTCTATGGGGAAAATATTAAATGACTCAGGAAGCATCAAAAGAAGATGGAAGGAATACACAGAGTCACTATACCAAAAGGAATTGGTCGACATTCAACCATTTAAGCAGTGACCATATGAGCAGGGACCAATGGTACCGAAGGAAGAAGTCCAAGCTGCACTGAAGGCACTGGCAAAAAACAAGGCTCCAGGAGTTGACAGAATGCCAAATGAGATGTTTCAACAAACGGATGCAGCGCTGGAAGTACTCACTCGTCTATGCCAAGAAATATGGAAGACAGCTACCTGGCCAACCCACTGGAAGAGGTCTATATTTATGCCTATTTCCATGAAAGGCAATCCCACCAAGTGCAGAAACTATTGAACAATATCATTAATATCACACACAAGTAAAATTCTGCTGAAGATCATTCAAAAGCTGCTGTAGGAGTATATCAACAAGGAATTGCCAGAAATTCAAGCCGGATTCAGAAGAGGTTGCAGAGCCAGGGATATCATTGCTGATGTCAGATGGATCCTGGCTGAAAGCAGAGAATACAAGAAAGATGTTTACCTATGCAAAGGCATTCGGCTGTGTGGATCATAACAAATTACGGATAACATTGCTAGGAAAGGGAAATCCATAACACTTAATTGTGCTCACAAGAAACCTGTACTTAGACCAAGAGGCAACCAAACAGAACAAGAAGATACTGCATGGTTTCAAGTCAGGAAAGGTGTGCATCAGGGTTGTATCTTTTCACCATACCTATTTGATCTGTATGGTGAGCAAATAATCTGAGAAGCTGGCCTATATGAAGAAGAACAGGGCACCAGGACTGGAGGAAAACTAATTAACAACCTGCGTTATGCAGATGACACAACTTTGCTTGCTGAAAGTGAAGAGGACTTGAAGTACTTACTGGTGAAGATCAAAGACCACAGCCTTCAGTACAGATTACACCTCAACATAAAGAAAATAAAAATCCTTACCACTGGACCAATAAGCCACATCATGACAAATGGAGAAAAGATTAAAGTTGTCAAGGATTTCATTTTACTTGGATCCACAATCAACACCCATGGAAGCAGCAGTCAAAAAATCAAAAGAAGCATTGCATTGGGCAGATCTGCCGCAAAAGACCTCTTTAAAGTGTTAAAAAGCAAAGATGTCACCTTTAGGACTAATGTGCACCTGACCCAAGCCATAGTGTTTTCAATTGCCTCCTATGCAAGTGAAAGCTGGACGATGAATATGGAAGACCAAAGAAGAACTGACACCTTGAAATTGTGGTGTTGGCAAAGAATACTGGACTGCCAAAAGAACAAACAAATCTGTCTTGGAAGAAGTACAACCAGAATGCTGCTTAGAAGCAAGGTTGGTGAAACTACTTCTCACACACTTTGGACATGTTAGCAGGAGGGATCAGTTAGTAGAGAAGGGCATCATGCTTGGTAGAGAGTCAATGAAAAAGAGGAAGACCCTCAATGAGATGGGCTGACACAGTGGCTGCAACAACGGGCTTAAGCATAACAACAATTGTGAGGATGGCGCAGGACCGGGCAGTGTTTCATTCTGTTGTACACAGGGCCATTGTGAGTCGGAACCGACTCAATGGCACCTAACAATAACAACATTCTTATCAGCCACTCGCCTTGTGGTATTTTGTTATGGAAGCTGTAGAAAACTCAGACATGTCCCATCATTTCTAAACAGCATTCAGGAAGGAAGTTATGTTGGCAAATGGAAGAAACTCCGAATTGGGCCTATGGCTCCAACTGTCCTTAGGCAATGCTTAATATGGGCTTGAAATCAAAACCAAGCCCTGTAAAATGCTGCTGCCAATTCAACCCTATAGAATGGAGTAGAACTCCCCCATAGGGTTTCCAAGGAGTGGTTGGTGGATTCCCACTGCTGACCGTTTGGTTAAGTGATCATAAAACCAGTTGCTGGTCCAGTCCATTCCTACTCATGGAGACCCTATGAGTGTCAGAACAGAGCTGTGCCCCCATAGGGTTTTTAATGGCTGGTTTTTTGTATGTAGACTGCCAGGCCTTTCTTCCAAGGTGCCTCTGGGTGGATTCAAATTTTCAACCTTTCAGTTAGCAGCTGAGCACCGTAACCATTTACACTACCAAGGGACTCCCAAGTTAACATTGAAAAAAAAAAAAAACCTAACCCACTGTCATTGAGTGAATGCCAACTCATAGTGACACTGTAGGACAGAGCAAAACTGCCCCGTACAGTTTCCAAGGCAAAAGATTGGCCATTCAAATCCATCAGCCACTCCTTGGAAATCCTATGGGGCAGTTCCACTCTGTCTTATAGAGTAGCTATGAGTTGGAATCGACTCAACAGCAATGGGTTTTTTGGTTTTGGAATCTTTACAGAAGCAGACTGACACATCTTTCTGCCTTGGAGCAGCTGGTGGGTCCGAACCACTGACCTTCCGGTTATCAGCTGAGCACTTAACCACTTCTTATCCAGCAACTACAACCCACCAAACACACAGCAGCCCTGTACCAGTTGAGCAAGTAGCATGTTTTCCAGTGTTTTCTACTGAGGAAAGCTTTGTTCCCTACATTAATTGTTAGAACTAAAATAGTCAAGACTGTAGCCTCAATTCCTAAAATTGCAGTTCCAATAATAATCTTGCTCGGATTCTGGAAATCAGTGTTTGTGGGGGCCTAGAACACTGACTGAGGATCATCATCTCCTTCTATTTATACATGTGACGAATTTCTCTACTCAGCACTAGGCCAACTTGTCGCTGCAGTTAATTCTGTTTGATGAGCTAGCATTGCCTCTCCCACATGTACTCCTATCCGATACTTAGCTGTTCACCTCACCTTAGGCCAAAGACAAAACTCTGCTCAAACTGTACCTGTTCTTATCTGGTGAAAGGTTAGAAAACATCTTGCCAAATGGTTTGTGCTCGACTGCTAATCTAAAGGTTGGTGATTTGAGCCCACCCAGTGGTACTGCAGAAGAAAAGTCCTGGTGATCTGCTTCTGTTAAGATTACAGCCAAGAAAGCCTTATGGAGCAGTTCTGCTCTGTAACTCGTGGGGTCCCCGTTACTCCAAATCAACTCAATGGCAACTAACAACAACAAAGACACAGGTAGTAGACAACACACAACAACAGGCACATTTGAAGGCTTTCACTAGCCACAAGCATTTCATGAGAGCACTCTCTATCAGATGGCTGGTTGGCCTTTGAAATCCCTGTGTTTTGGATAGTGCTGAAGTTCTGCCTTTGTCTCTTTGGCTAGCCAGGCTCAAGCCCAGGTCAGCTAAAATGCTAATCTAACTGCACATTACAGCACTGTTGCTGCCACCGGAAAGGATGGTTACTGTCACTGCAAACCTCTGAAAGTAATTAAAATCATGCATACGGGGAACCAAACCAATTGCCACTGAGTTGATTCTGACTCATAGCAACCCCACGTGTGTCAGAGTACAACTGTGCTGCATAGGGCTTTCAATGGCTGATTTTTCAGAAGTAGATGCCAGGTCTTACTTCCAAGGTGTCTCTGGGTAGACTAGAACCTCCAATCTTTTGGTTAGCAGCCGAGCTCTTTTACCTTTTGTGCCACTGGGATTCCGCTTACTGGGAACACTAGGCATAAAATTCAGAAGGGAAATTTGAGCAGGATAAATTTCCAAAACTCTCAGGGGCTCTAAATTGGAGCTTGGGTAGGAAAGTGTACATGCGGTCAACGTGATTCTAAGCAAGGTTAAAGAGTTGTTAGAGCTGAACCTATAGCCTCTCCGCATCACTACAGTGAAAAACACACCACTTGGGTTGCCAGCTCCTCCCAGATGGCAGGCTCAGGGCCCAGCACACCGTCAGGTTCTATAAACAGTAGCATTTTTAAAAGTTAAGTCAATGGCTGACACTTGCACTGCATCTGATTCAACATTTGGAAATAGAATCTCTTCAGGGGATTAAGCCAATGGCATTTTGTAAAGGGAAAAATAGCTAAGTATTTTTTAAAGTATGGCCCTATGTACCATTTTCATCAGAATTCCTGGCAAGTTGGTTAAAAATGTAGATTCCTGGGGCCCCCAGAGCTATTAAAATAGACTTTTTTTTTTTAATCACAACCCACATTAAGCAGTACGTTTGACATTAAGATTCAGCGTATGTTTTGTGAAACTCTCTATTTTCCGTTCTATTCTGTTCTGTGTCATTTTTAAACTGCTGGTCTGGGCCTTCAAAAATGATATCACGAGCCACTCATGGGTTGCAACCCTAAGTTTGAAAAACACTAACCCAGGTGACCAGAAAAGACCCCGAGTGGCGCATACAATTTGTGTGATTTGAACTCCCTCAGTGGCTCCACAGAAGAAAGGCCTGGCAATCTGCCTCCTTAAAGATTACAACCAAGAAAACCCTATGAAGCAGAAACCAAAGCAGTTCTACTCTGTAATAATGGGGTCACCATGAGTCAGAAGCAACTCAAAAGCAACAGGTGTTGTGTTTTTTTTTTTTTTTTTTACTTGACTAGAAGGAAGCAGAACCAAAGTTGTGTAATTAGCAACAGACACTTCAGGCCTGGTGATGCAGAGAGGGGAGGGTTTAGTAATTCCTTAAAAAAAAAATTTACCTTTTCCAAATTCAACGAGATGTCTTACAAACCCAACTACCCACTTTAAGGGCTTCAGGCATTCAGGAGTGGTTGCAGGCTTCAGTTCCAAACCTTAATGGTCTCCTTTGTCTTAAACCTAGACAGGAAATGTTCCCTCCATATGAAGGATCACCTCTAAAGCTTCAGCGTTAGGCAAGATGATGGAGTAAGCAAAGTGTGTGCTCAGTAGAGCTCATGCCACACCCCCAGCCACATCCTTTCCACATTCAAAGCCCTGCCTCCTCCACCCCACCCCACCTACTCACATCAAACACCCCAAGGGAGTAAATAATTTTAGAACACTCAGATACTGTCTTATCTTCAATACTGTAATTTGACAAATGTTTATGACTTAGGGGCACTTGTAAAAGACCCCAATTGTTTTCTCCTTATGGTCTTCTCCTTGGCATTTTTCACCTCTCTTCTCCCCTGCATCTGCCACCCAGCTTCTCTCCTTGCCTTCCTCACCACCTCCTCATCTCTACTTTCCTGTTCATCTTCTGGGCTTGTGGCATGTGATACCGCGGGTGGATCTGACTCCACTCTGTTCATAGAGCAGGAATTCTTCCTAGGCAATTATTTCATTGGCTAAAACAGCCCACGCTTTGAAAAGTCTTTCTCCAAGGAGTGTGATAAAATGCCAGATCTGGAGTGGTCACACGTTATTTATAAAGGAGACTTGAGTTCGACTCTCCTGAGGAATCACCTCTCCGTCCTCAGTCTGAAATTCTGAAGAAATCTACTCAGGCAGAAAGAGATCAGAAACAAACATGGCTGGGCCTGGGGGAGAGGACAGGGAGAAAAGCCAAAGCCTAGTGCCTGGGCATCTACTTGCCACTGATGGTGCTGATGGTTATTTCCTAATATAGATATCTCTCATTCGGTCAATCAATAAATACTTACTGAGTGCCTACCACATGCTGGGGGTCACTCTAGGTTCTGGAGCTGCAAACAAGACAAGGTCCCTATCCTCATGGTGCTTACATTCTAGTGGAGGAAACAGAAAACAATCAAATGAACAAACAAATGTAAGTCAGGGGAAAATAAGTGCTAAGATGGAAAATAAAGTAAGGGGATGAGGAATTAATTGCCTGGTTGCCATTCTATATAAGATAGCCAGGAAAGGCCTCCTGATAAGTTGACTAAGCAAAGACCTGGAGGAAGCAAAGGAGGAGGGGGGATTTCCTCATACAGAAGCAACAGCATGTGCAAAGGCCCTGGGGACAGAACTCAGCAAAAAAAAAATAAGGTCAGAGTGTCTGCAATTAACAAGGGCAGAGAGATGACCTGGGAATGACAGTGGGGTGGGGAGGGTATGGTCATCATTAGTATCACTCATCCATTACCCCAGTGACTGACTGTTCCAGGTCCTGGGTTTACCTAGACTCAGCCTGGACTTGCCTCCCAGCCTGCCCCTCTCTGTAGAACTATCAAGCATCTTGTTCCCCAGTTCCCCCGCTGGGGTGTTCCAGCACTCCAGGTCATTCCCTCCCAATCTCCCAAAGGGACAACCAGTTCATCTGATTAACAAAGAAATTGAGCAATAATTGTAGTAGGAAAGAAGGCAACATGCACATTTAACCAGAGCCATCAAGAGATAGGAAAGACATCATGAAGAGCAGAGAGTCAAAAGGTCGGCTATCAAAAAATGTCTATTTGCCAGCTGGGTATCTTGCCTCCTACTTCTTTGGACCTCAGCCCCTCATCTGTAAATTGGGAGACTACAATCCATGAAACAACCTTGAGAAGTAGGTATGGAGGTGAGATATTAAGAAAAGCCCTGGCCAGAGAAGGCCCTTCATAGATGCTGCCAGCCTGCCTTTGCAATTTAAAAATTACTGTGACAGGGACTCCCAAAGTTGCACTCAAAGATCTGGTATATAAATGCATGCCATTACTTATATTTTACAGAATAAGGTAAAACAAAACAAAATCTCAAAAATTCTTCCACTGCCTCATCTCACTCCAAATTGGGGGCAGACAGCCTTTGCCTCCAGAGGCACAAACCCCTGTCTGAAGCTCCCTGAAATCTTAGCACATAATTCATGACCAGAAGTATGATAAGGTCGGTGGTCCAGTACACAGGGCATCACAACATATGCTTCCTGTGTCTCAGGAGCTGTCCAGAGGCCCCCCAGAGCTGGGTCACCACAGGGGGCCAAATCCTGCTGCTTCAGGCCACTGCAGCTCAAGCCACCAACAACCGCTGCCCAGAGCTGCCAACTTCAAAGCGTCCACAAGCGGGAGATGGTCATTCGGCGGGGTCACACACGTACAGGCACAGACACACACACACACACACACACACACACACACACGCTCGCCGCCCTCGCGCGCGCCCGCAGCACAACACAGACTTCCCAACCACGAACACACGCGCGCACCCCCAGGCCAACTGAGTTCTGTATTTCCTCTTCCTCTTCCTCAAACCTACTCAGGCAGTCGCGGCCGCCCCTCTCCACTCCTATTCCAGGGCTCCCAGCGCTCCGCCGCCCCCTGTCTCCCAAGGCGCGCCCGGTGCGACCCCTCTCCAAAGCCAGGATTTCTCATCGAAGGCCCCCACATCGCCTTCTCTGGTCCCCGTGGAGACCTCAGAGTGTCCCCGGGGCAAGTATTTACTAGCAATCGCCCTAGGGCTCGCAACTGCCTTAACAGCCCCCTCCGCCCCTCCATTCCCTCTATCCCAACACCGCCCCCTCCCAGGGGCGCGCTCGCCGGGGGATTCCCTCCCATCTGCGAGCGCCGGAGAAAAACCAGGAGTCCGAGCCTCCAGCCCCACCTCCAGCAGTCTCCCGGGTCTCCAGTCCCAGGAATCTTTACTCCAAGCCCCCTGGCCCCGACACCCCTGCGCCAGTAGCGCAACCCGCCGGCGCCCCCCTCTAGCCTGCCCTGCTCGAAACGTCTCCGCGGATTCTTGGGCCCCGGGCCCTGCGCTCCATCCCGGGCGCTCCACCTCCGGAGCCCTCTCCCTCCGTGCCCACTCCCACACCAGCCGCCCTCAGCTGCCCAGACTTCCCCAATTGCGGAGCGATCCGGCTCTCCCGCAGCCCTCACCCCGCGGTGCGTGGCGGCCACCCCCGCCCGAGCCGCGGCGCCCCTAGAGAGGAAACAAAAGTGTCTCGGCGGCGCCCAGAGTCCCCGGAGTAGGACGCCTCCTCCCTGCCCTAGCCCCTGCCCCCTCCCCGGCTGCTCTGAGGTCAACGAGTCGGTGCTCGGCGCCAGCCCAGGAAACTTTACGAACCTGCCCGGGGTCTCAGGACAGCTGTGGCGGCGGCGAGGGCTTCCAACGACGAGAGCCCTGGCGACCCGCGAAGGGGGGCCGGAGACTCTGACGCCCAGCTCGGGGCCGCGGTGTGTGGGTGGCTCTGTCTCTATCCCGTGCCCATTCTCGCCCGCTCTCGCTCGCTCGAGCACACGCACTTACACTCCGGGTCGGCCGGCTGCTGTGCCGCCGGCTGCCGCTGCTCTCACTTCCTCTTCCTTCCTCCTGGTGGCCAGAGACACATTTTGCATCTGCAAGGCATCCGGACATCAGCTACGAACTCTCTTCCCGAGCGGACGCTGCGGAGTTGCCGCCGCCACCGCCGCCGGCACTGGCACCTGCCCGCGCTCTGGTGCTTGCCCTCTGCACTTTTCCTGGGGTGGTGCCCACGACTTTTAGAAGTCCCCTTACTTAAAAAGAGGAAAATGTCAAACACCGTGCGTGGCTCAGATCTGCTATAAATAATACGTGTGCAGAGCATGATTCTCAGATGAGCTCACACACCGACTTTTGCAGGCACTAATTAACTCCGTCACCTTCAAAGCGCCACCTCCGGGAGGCCCAGTACGCGCGGCATCTTTTAATCTGTTTTCATTTTTGGCAACTGGTTTTGGGGATTTAAGGGGGAACTTCGCTGGGCCGTTTCAAAGCTACTTTAAAAGGGACTGCTGTGTCTTATTGCACGCCATGTCTCTACCCTTGGAGAGCGTGGCAAAAAACAACAGAACAAACAGAACATTTCCTTCCTCCCTCTCCCCGGTCACCCATCCATACCGACTCTGTACTTGAAACTAAAGATTTAGTTCTAATCAATTAAGCCAGGGGCTCCCTAGTTTTGCATAACTGCATAAAATCCAGGCTTTCTACCCCAATGTGGTATTTAAGACACATTATTTAATTCATGCAACCTACTTCAGTCATGTTCAAAGCAAAATCAAGGACCTTAACTCCCAGCATAGCTGGCAGGAGGGAAATGACAGTTGTTGGAAGACTGAAAGAAACACCTGTCCTCACAGAATTCAGAAATACCTACATTGGCTTTCCCAGAAAAGGCGAAGGCAGTTGCTTTGCTCTCCTTTCTGACTGACAAGGGAACAAGTTGCCCCTAGGAAGGTTCCAGAATCTAAGATGGAGAGCGCTCCCCTTTAAGAATCAGCCTCTGTCCCCCAAGAAATTTAATAGTTAACCCTGTGCTGGCTGTCTACTAGAAGCCAGGAACTACATGTGACTGTGGGGCACTTGAAACATGGCTAGTTCTGAGATGCTCTTTAAGGGTAAACCGCACACAGGACTTAGTGTGAAAAAATCAAGTGTAAAACAGCTGGCCAATAATTTTTATATTGATTGCATGTTGAAATAATTTTTTAGATGTATTGAGTTAATATCTTATATGTTTTTGATAGTTCCTGTTGATTCTGATTCATGATGACCCTATGTGTGCAGGCTAGAATTGCTTCACAGGGTTTCAAGGCTGTGTCCTTTTGGAAGCAAATCACCAACCCTGTCTCCTATATATACGTATATAGTCTCCAGGTAGTGATGAACCCCTTATTAAATGCACAAACCCTGGGAGGCAGTATTAATAGCAAGAAAACCTGGGTCTAGATGGTTACAAGTCAGTGATTTAAAGCATGGTGACTCTTGGAAAGTAACTTCTCTTTTTCCTCATCTGTAAAATGTCAGTGATGTAATAACAACAGCCAACAAGACAACTGTTAAATGAGATGATTTTTAATAAGCAGTCGGTAAATATAGCCTTGACTAATGAAGCAGAGGTGGGAAACCACCGGATGGCGGCTGGGCGGAGCTAACCCACCATTTCTCCTCCCAGTGTGATTGCGCCAACCCTATGACGCCCTGAAGAAGAGCCCGCTCCTAGTCTGTTTCCTCCCAGTATGTAAACCCTTGTGCCTGCCAATCAAAGGGCCATCTTGGCGACGCAGGTCCCAGGGAGCTCCTTTGCTTGGCCAACCAAAAAAAGTTTTTCTTCTTTCACTTTCGCCTGACTCCTGCCTAAGTGTCAGGGCCATCGAGACCCGGAGGTCCGGTAATAAAACTGTGAGACAGTTGTAGTTAGTTATAAGTGTGAATTTGATCCACGACTTTCCAGCTAAGGCAGAAAAGGTCTTAGTGAGACATGGCGAGCACTCAGCAATGATACCTGTCATATCTGTCCCGAAGAGATACGCAACTCTATGTCCTATCTTTGCACTGCAATTAAAGTGCAATCACCTCCCTGTAACCTTCGACCGAGCTCTACCCTCTGAAGTCCACATGGAGTAAGTCACATCCTTCCTCCATGTGATGACCTTTGAGATCCTTGAAGATAGCCCTCACATTCTACCTAAACATTCTCTTCTAAGAGTTACACATCCGCAGTTACTCCACCTCCTCCTCCTTAAAGATAGTACCAAATCTCCCTCATCTTAGCTATCCTGAGGAATGCCTGTCTCTGCCTTTTTCATAAAAAAAAAAAAACAAAATAAAATTAGCTGTCATATAGATTAATTAGCCAATTAACCACTAACAAACACAATTCAGCCCGAGGTCTTGTCAAATTTTTTCCCCCAAATACATCTTAGTGTTGATCCAAGTATAAGGGGAAGACTGGAAATTCTTTCTTATTCATTACTGCGAGGCCAAACCCATGCTTATGGAGTTAGTCTTTGAGACCAAAGCCTCTAGTCCAGCTTCTCCAAGTCTCTTTGGATTGGATTCAGATGTCCAGTATCTCTCTCAGATTATGTAAAAACACTGGGGTCTCTGAGGACACCCACTTGAGATCTCCCTTCACCATAGTGGGATCAGCATTCTTGCAGTACACTGCTTCATTCAGTTATTAATGACTTTCTTTAGTGCACTATTGACCAAGCTCATTTTTCCATTGTATTCATAAAGGCATCTCAGAGGTGTTGTCAGCTACTTCAGAGAAATCCACCTTCACCCTGGGCTCATCTGGTAGTCTGCAGTGGGCAGAGTAGAGTGGGCAGTGTGGTGTTGCCATGTACAAGGGCTCTATGTCTGAATTTGGTTGTTGGCATAAATCCCAGCATTACCATTTACTCCCTGGATTACCCTATGCAAGGTGTTTATAAACACTACATCATCCTGGTAGGTCTGAGTGAGGATTAAATGAGTTAATACCTGTGAAGTCCTTAGAACAGGGCCTGGCACATAGAAGCACTCAATAAATATTAGCTGTTGTGATTTTCTACAACAGTCTTCTAATCAACAAATTACTTTAGCAGATTCCAAAAAAGAGGAAACAGTTACTCCTTCTTTCCACATATGAGTTTCCATCCATAGGAGAGAGAAAAAGCTAGTACTACTGTCCCTTTTCAGCTCCTGATTGGAGCCTGGCAAACTCAATCATTAGGTCAAGTTTCAATAGAGAGGAAGAGCATTTTATGGTAAAGATAAGAATCCAAGTGTGCTTCCAGTACGCCCACATGGGCAGGACCTGGACGCTCAGTGTAGCCGGGCCAGCCAGCGTCGTTTGTCTCTAGTGGTTAGGGAAGTCAGCTCAGAATCTCCTCTGAAGTCCCACCCAGCTGAGATTCAGACTAAGTAGGAGAAAAAGAGTAGGATAGGGATGGTTGGCTGGAGAATAAAATTCACTTAAGCCTCAAGTCTCAACCGCATTCCCCAACTGCGCTTTTATAAAAGAGCTATGTGTTATTGGTAGATGGAGGGGTGTTCGAGGGAGTTTCCCAATTTTTCATACCTTGATTCTGTGATGGCAGACGACCAGGCAGCATCTTGTTCTGTTTGTTATACTGTACATAAGGTTGCTATGAGTCAGAGGCAACTTGATAGCTTCCTAACGACAATGACTGTGATTGCCATAGCTTTATCCTTCCTTGTGTGTATAAGGCTGGAGGAAGGAGTGGTATGTTGTCAAAATGTCACCAAGAATCCCCAAACTGCAAAAATGGTCAGGTATATTTACAATCAATGATGACTTCTGCTGATCAACTCTTTCCGTTCTAAGTGCTCACAAATGTTCATTTCTAATTCATTAAAAAAAAAAAAAAACAACACTTATTGGACTCCAAATGGGCCCTGTGCGTTTAATAATGCATTTAGTGATTTGTTTCAGAATTCTGTGCAAAATCAGCATCAAGTTCCTTGATGTCTAGCTTGAAAAATCTATTATCTTCCCTTCTCTTTGAATCAGGACCATGTTGGCTTGCCTCCAGTCTTCAAACAGTCCTAGGGGCAAAGAGTGGCCTCAGTCAGCTCTACGAAACCACTACACCAGAGAGAACGAGGTTTGGGAAACAGGCAGAGACACCTGCAATCCAGAGGCACCAAGGTCAGCCCTGGGACAGGCAGAATGACAAGGAGGTCTGCTTCACAGGGGCATTCATTCACTCAACCATTCATTAATTCGGTGTGCACCAACTACCCTGTATGTGACTTATTACAAAAGGAAAGGTGTCACAATGATGAGCAAGGGAAACAGGGCACCCCCTCCTGGCACTTACATTCAAGTTAGGAAGGCAAATTTTAAATAAATACAGTAACACCTGAGGAGTGTTATATACACAGACAGAAGTGTGCAGAACCATGTGGAGGCAGGGAATGCTAACATCACCTATAAGGTAGGAAGAGTCTCTTGGGGAAGTTCTGCTTGAGTTGAGACTGACCTGAAAGGTGAGAGAGGTGATGCTAACCAGGACAAAGAGGGGGAAAAAGGAGTAGGCTGGGGCAAAGTTGGGCCCCAGACAGAAGAGAACAGCTTGAAGGAAGGTCTGTAGAAATCATACTATTGGAGGAACCTTTTAAAAGTCAGGTTGGCTGAAGTATGAGAATATCAACATTGAATCATTTCATATTATCTTATCTCTTTTTAAATTAGAAACATATTTCTTTTTTATTTTTAAAAACAAAGTAAAGAATATTGACACTTCTACCTTAACTGTCATAGATCAGATTTATAACCATTACAAGTGTGATTACTCTTAATAATGGTTTTGTTTATTGGGCATTTACTATGTGTTAAGCACTGTGAGAAAAGTATCATGTTCTTTCATGCCCATTCTGCAGGTTGAAAGAAAAAAAAAACAGTTCTATTCCTTAGAGGCCGACACACATAATCATTTCTGTTTTTAACCCTTTCGGTGATTAATACCATGATTCTAATGGTTTTTACCGTTATTTCTTGATTTAGCACTTTCAAACTCACTTCTGCGAAGGATTTTAAGACCTTTTGCTTACTTCACCCCTTTTCCTAATTCTTCTTTTATTTCATTGATTATGTAATCAGATTTTATTTATTTATGGACTTCTGTTACCTTCTGATATTATTGTTCATGTCGCTGAACATTTTTCTTGTTTTTTTTTTTTTTTTTCCTGTCTCTTTGAGTCTTTTTTGGGAGAATCGGTCCCCAGGCTCTGTATTTCAGCTCACTAACTCAGTCTTCAGCCTTGTCCATTGTTCCCATTTATTTAGCTTGAAAAAAAAAATTATCGTAATTTAAATTGCTGTATTTTCTAATTGGCACTTTACATAATCACCAGTAGTAAGTGTTGTATGCAACATCCAGATCCCCCTTTATGACTCAGGAGATCAATTGCCTGACTACCCCTCCTTCCCCCCAGACTGCTGGCAATATTGCCTGTTGATGGCTCATGCCTGGGTACCTTTCCTGAAACTGCCCCTCTTGCCCAATTCAGGACAACTCTGAAGGGCTATCTCAGCTATAGAACACCGCACGCGGTCAGCTGAGACCTTTGCTGTGATTGCACTGAAGCTCAATTTTTTCCTCCGCCCAGTTCTGCCTCCTTCCCTCCTTCTCAGGTGTGGATCTCCAGGGCACTCCACAGAAAACCTTCTATCTGCAAACCTCAGTCTCCGTCTGTTTCCTGGGGAGCTTGGCCTTAGACTTCACCTGTTGTGTTATGGATATGATATCCTCTCTTATCCTTATGAGGATGTTAATAATGATTCTTTCAAATTCTTCTTTTGTTTGTCCTATTAACTTTATTTCCTTAGATGACAGTTACTTGATTGAAGTCCCGTGTCACCTTGGTTGTGTGTTTAACTGTGCATATGTGATCCTCTCTTCACCTGACTTTCAATGTTCTTTCCATTTTCTGTAGGTTGCAACTGATGAGCCTGGGGAAGAGGGAGATGAGCTGCCAGGTGGAGATGCTGGTAGTTTATCTCCCCTCCCTCCAAGAGATTAGCAGATACCTGGAGCCCTTCCTCTTGAACCCTATTGCCCACATACGCTGCTCTATCTGGATCCAACCTGAGGGCTGTGAGCTGGTGAGCACAGAGTGATGGTGCGCAAGGTGGTGGCACACTCACAAGAGGTGAGAGTAATTCTGCTATTGATCACTGATGAGTTCCCTTGGACACCATCCTGCCTTTACGTGTGTTTACACTGAATTCGGAGCTCCCTTGAGCCAAATCACTCCTACCTCAGTCATAGTGATTTCCTGCTTGTGTTTGGAGCTGTGGTGCCCTTCTGTTTTAATTTTCTGTACATTTGATCCAATCTGTTCTCTTTCCATTCTCAAAACTACTGATCCACTAATGACACTTACTTGTTTTTTCTAATGTGGTTATATCTTTTCTATCATTTTACGAGATTTGGGGTTAAGGGAAGGGTAGACTTGTGTGATTAAGACACTATATAGTCCCAACTTAATATTATTTTTATATTTTAAATGTTTATTACATTTATACTCTGCTACCTTCTGTCCTAACATTATTATTAAAGTGCATTTATATTTTATCAGAGTCACTAGGTGGTGCAGTTAATATGCTTAGCTGCTAACTGAAAGGTTGGAGGTTCATGTCTACCCAGAAGCACCTTGGAAGAAAGGTTTGGCAATCTACTTTTCAAAAAATTAGCCATTGAAAACCCTGTGGAGCACAGTTCTACTCTGACACACATGGAGTCACTATAAGTCAGAGCTGATTCAATAACAACTAGTAGTTTTTATATTTTATGTACAATTTGATTTAAAAAATTAAGAAACAATCAGAATTTACTTAAGTAATACTATTTACAGCAGAGCCAAATAGTATTATTGGACCTGAAGAGAAAGAATATAATTCTGTTACTAAGCCTGTCAGCCTTGAAGAAGAATTCATCAGATCCAAGATCAGACAGATTCTCTTTCTGACATTCTTTCAGTTGTCACAAATTTTGGTATATTTCAATTTACTTCATAGAGGGACCATGATTTTTTTGTGTGTTTTTCCCCCTTCTTGGAGTTTTGAATTGCCAAACATATTGAAGGCTTGCATGTACGTTCTTAAAAATGGAGCCACTTTACTCCTGAGGACCCCTTCTACGGAGCCCTAGAATTTTCTGTACCAATTTGGCCTGCTTCCCACTGTCATTGTAGATCGCTTTTCACTGCCCTCTGCTTACTTCCACTGTTTCTTGGATACCATGTCTTCTACTTTCTAATACTTTTTTCTCCCTGAAGTACTTAAGTAGTTCTTTTCTTTTTTTTTTCCAGAAAGTATGATTGGGAAGTAAACATGTCTGAGGCACTGCCTGTAGGAAAATATCTTTGTTTTGTAGCAATATTTGATTGATAGCTGATCTATTTATGGAATTTTAAATTTCAAAAAGTTTTCCCGGGGAACTATGAAAACATTGCTTCTATCCTCAAGCTGAAAAGGAGTCTAAGGCTAAAGTAATCTTCTCTGTGTGTGTGTGGTTTGTTTTTTGTGTATGTGCCTTTGTGTGTGTGTGTGTGTGTGTTTATTTCTAGAAACATTTAGAATCGTCTCTTTATCCCTGGCATTCTGAGCTGTTATAAGGATAGAAATGGGCATGGTTCCCGTTTGGTGCTACATAGGTCCTTTCAATCTAGAGACTTGTCTCTCTTCAGCTTGGGGAAATGGTTTTCTGTATTTTCTTTATTTTTATTCCATTTTTTAATTCTCTCTTTCTAGAAGTTCTATTTAAATTTATATTGGACTTTCTGTATCAAGTTTCCAAATATCCTACCTTCCCTTTTATATTTATTTCCTTTCTTTTATGCTGTGTACTCTTCTACAAGATGTTCTTGATTTTGTCTTCTGGCAATTTAATTGAACTCTTTTAATATCAATAATCATGTCTTCAGTATTTTTTATTCCTTTTTTCAAGAAACCCATTCCTACTTTAAGGATATAACATCTTCTTAAATTTATTCCGAGTGTTTAAATTAAAGGTTTTCTTTTCTTCTTATTATTATTTTCTATTCCCAGAATCTTCCTACATTTGGTGTCCATTTTTTCTCTTTTTCAGCCTTGGTTCTTATTTCTGGTACTGAAGGTCTTCTTCAATAGTCTAGTGATCCTAGATAATCAGTTTATATCCCCTAGTATTTATACCTGTGACCACAGATGGTATATGTGTGGGTGCTTTCAGCCATTATGAAATTCATCCAGGTTTTAAAGTGTTCATTGACTTTATCTATGGTCTACACTACTAAGAGGTGAAATGTCCCTTTGCTTCTATCTAGATGTGTATTACTAATTACTCTTATTAATCACTTGAGGGGACCAGGCAAGTGCTCTTATAGAATGTCTCATATTCTGGATTTGTCTGATTCTTTCCTCATGGTCATTTTACTTGTTCCTCTGTTCTTTGTATTTCCTGTAATCTGGGAGTTGTATCTAGAGTCTTGATGAGCTTCATGTTAAGCGTTTTTGTCCAGAACACCTCAGGATGATACGGGATCTTTCATACTGCATCACACTCTCACAGTGTATCCCGCTATTGGTGTTGCTTAGCTTGGTAAGGCTGTAACCACCATTGCAAGGTACATTTTCCTTTATAATTAGTAAGAAATCTATGGATATTTTAGATTGTGCACATATCTTATTCCAGAACAATCTACCCAGTGGCTTTAGCATCTATTGATAATTCTCCTCGATTGCAATTATATTCTGGCTTTGCTTCATGTTTTTTTTTTTTAGTTTACTTGCCCATTTCTGAATTCTAGTAACCATATCTCATTTCACTCTCATCTCTAACCAAAAAACCAAACCCACTGCCATTGAGTCAATTCCGACTTATAACAACCCTATAGGACAGAGTAGAACTGCACTGTAGTTTCCAAGTAGCGCCTGGTGGATTTGAACTGCTGACTTTTTTGGTTAGCAATCGTAGCTGTTAACCACTATGCCACCAGGGTTTCGCTTTCATCTCTAGGTCCCCTGAATTTGGTGTTTATCCCTACTGTCATCTGGCTTTGAACTTTTACTCTTGTTTTCTTTCATACTCAGCTCGTGTCACCAGGCCTATTGTTTTTCATTGTCTTTGCTCCAGTTTCTCTCCCTACAACCCAGGTTAGAACTGTCCTCTCAAGGGTGGACATGCAATATTCTGCCAAAAGGTCTTATTTCCATTTAGGCATGCTGTTTACGACACCAGCACTACATACTCTCTAGAGTTGTAGAGAGGGCTCCCAGCAGGGCAGAAGTGAAAAATGTTACACTGTATTTTGTCATGAAAAGTCCCAAGAAAAATAAGGAAAATGTGCCCTGCTTGTTTTCTGCTCTGAGAAAAAACTTGATGTCTTACCAATTATTGGAATCAGAGACTTGGAGAATTTTCCTGTCAAAGACCACTCAAAGAAGCTCTTTCCCTTCCGTGTTCACTGCAATATGTTCTCCTGCAGGACCCAAAGAAGGCCAGCACACACAGCTGTTTAAAGATCATATGCCAAGTGGGAGGAATTTGCATATTACAAACTTGATATCAAATAGGTCAGGCACAGGTCCCTGGGCTCACGTCCCTCCAATCAGCTTTCCGAGGCTTGAAGCTTTGCTCAGTTTCTTCAAAATTTCCTCTGTTGCCACCCTTGGGATTAATTGGGCTTCCATACTTTGGTTGCTTGGGCCACTATTTTTCTACTTTACTCTGTTTTCTATCCTCCATAACCATCTGTTATCAGCTCCTTGTTCTCTGTGAAAGTAAGTTGCTTCTATTCTAAGCACCAGATTCTCCATAGGTTTGGGGTTAAAAATGTTTCGCTTCACTGTAAAAAGTCCTCTTGTGCCTGTTTGCAGCCAGTCCAACCCACTCCTAACTAAACCAGCCCTAGTCAATAAACAAAATCATAGGGTATATATTCTGTTACATATTGCCTTTTTTTCATTTATTGTGATATTTTTTAGATTCATTCGTGTTGTATATATCAGTAGCTCATTCCTTTTTACTGCAAGCAGAAGGCAGTGAAAAGCAATTGAACAATGACAGAAGGAAGCAGGCCGAATTGGTACAGAAAACCCTAGGGCTCCATAGAGGGTATCCTCAGGAGTAAAGTGATTCCATTTTTAGGAACGTGCACGGAAGACTTTAATATGTCTGGCGATTTAAAACTCCAAGGAGGGGAAAAACACGAATAAAATCATTGCAAAAATGTATTGCACTGTATGGATATATCATAATTTATTCATTTATGTATTCAACTGTGGTTGGACATTTGGGCTGTTTGCAGCACTGGGCTATTACAAATAAAACTGCTACAAACACTCATGTAGTTTGTGTGTGAACTTAGGTTTTCATTTCTCTTGGGTAAACGGCCCGTTTCTTGATTGTGATGATGATTCCATGAGTGTATCCATTTGTTGAAACTCATAGAAATATACAGTTAAAATGAATACATTTTGTCCTTCACAGAGTGAAAGGTTAAACTCCCCTTAGGGGTCAGCACACCAGAGCTCACCTTCTGGCTTGGTTTCTTCGCAGATGTCTGCACCTGGAGAAGTTAGCTCATTTTAACTCTACACACATTGATCTGTGTTTGGATTTAGGTCTAAAGCTGATGAAAAGTTACTTTGTACTTTCAATGATCCACCACGATATAAATTTTCTTTTAAAACCAATGTCTCAATTTTTACAACTCTTTGTCAGTACCCTGTATTGTTTGCATCCAAATTCTACCTTCCAAAGGAAAGAAAGAGAATATTAAATGTAAAAAAAAAAAAAAAAAAAGTTAAAGGCACTGTAGCAATTTTACAATGAATTGCCAATTTTAAGGCGTTGGACTTGAAATGGCCCTTAAATTTTGTAGAAAAAGAAAAAAAAAAGTTTTGCCATATAGTTGGATGAAATTTGGAGAAACAATGTTAAAATTCATCCTAACAAAATAACATTTATGAGCAAATACAGTAACTACTCAGTTTCAAGAGTGTGAATTTGTTCCCCTAATGAGCCTAGCATTTAGGGTAAAAGGCAAGTAGTATTCCCTGCTTATTTGCCTGAAAGCAAATATCTTAAATAGAATTTTTGTTTCAATGAGCAACATTTTAGATGAACATAGAGGAAGTTCACCTTCTTTTCTGTAGAATACACTTCGGATTTGAATATAAAATAGAGGTAGTTTACATGAATAAAATAATTATGTTATCTTAGATACTCATAATTGAGGTGAGAGCCTCTTTAATTTTCATATGCATTTATGAGAATAGAAAATCTTTGTAATACTTGGGAAAAAAGGTTCTGTAGGTTTATCCCAAAGAGACTAATTACAATGGGGAAAAAATGTAGCATTTTAGGCAGTGAATTGTGGGTTTGTTTCTTTTTAACCTAGGTAAAAAAAAGAATCTACTCTAGATACAGATATTCCTTTCTGAATTTCCTAATCTGGACAGGCAAGAAATTAGGTAAAGAAAGAATCTTTATTGGGTTCAATTACATAGCAACCAAAAGAAAGATATTTTATTACCTCTATTTTAAACACAAAACAGCGAGTCAAAGAGATTAAGTGATTTGGACAAGTTCACACAGCTATGAAGAGACAGATTAGGATTGAAAAACAGATTTCTCAATCCAGAGATCCTTCTCTTGCAACATAAATCCGTGGCATACCTCTAAAGCCAGTCTTACAGGCTCTGTTGAAGACTTAAGCTTGAGGACTCTCAGATAATTAATTGGATTTGTAGAAAAGTACCTTTGTCATAGAAGTACAACAGAATTAAGTAGGTTACCGTATTCTGTGGATAGAAACTAGCAAGAATAGAAGCAGGGAGTCCAGTCATAGAAGGTGGGACCTGCACTAAGTTAACATCAAGCATATACACACTGAGTGCCACTTTGCACCACACTGTGCATCGTCAAGCCCTGGCCCCTTCCCTGTTCTTCCTTATGGGAAGAAGAGAGAAATCGGATCATTTGGTTAAGGGCTCTGCTGCTAACCGAAAGATCTTTATGGGAGCAGATCTACAAGCTTTTCTCTCTTGCCAGAGAGAAAGGCTTGTAGGTCTGCTCCCATAAAGATCACCCATTGCTGTCAAGTTCATTCCAACTCATAGGGACCCTATAGGACAGAGTAGAACTACCCCTTAGGCCTTCCAAGGCTATAAATCTTTATGGAAGCAGACTGCCACAAATTTGCAGCTAAGGGCTTAACCACTTCGCCACCAGGGCTCCGCCTGAGATTACAGCCTAGAAAACCCTACGGGTCCGGTCTACTCTGTCACATGGGGCTGCTATGATTCGAAATTGACCTGATGGTACCCAACAACAACATTATGGTGAAACTATCTTTAAATACGGTGTTGTTTTAGAAACTACCCCTGTGATGACAGTTCTACAAGTGCTACAGGGGTGAGATGATATATATGTATAGAAGTGAAGGTGGAGGAACACTATATATATTGCTTTGAGACCTTCTGCTTTTATTTAAATACGTTATGAAACCATTTTAAGGTTAGTAAATACAAATCTATATCAGGACACTTAATGACTTCATAGGATTCCATTTTATAAAATTTTAGATATTTAGTTTAATTTTTTTCCATCTATTACAAATAATAATCTAATGAACATTTTTGCACACCCATCTTTTAGCACTTTTCTTCATATTTCTTTAATAAATTCCTAGGAGTGAAATCACTGGATCAAAAGACAGTTATATATGTTCCTGCATATCACCAAATTGCCCTACAGAAATATTGTACCAAAAATAATTGGTCTCTCTGCTTCTATTTGCTCTCATTTTTATTGATAGGGCATGTTCCAAGGATAATGTAACCAATAAGCTATTTATTCATGTCTAAAGCTGTACAGATTACCCAAAGTCTACAAATAATTCCAAGCTCTGTCTAACATTCAGTGCCTGCCACTCTCAGGCCCACCTCTCTTTTATGGTTTTATCTCTTACTATTTTTCTATGTTTTCCAGGCTTGGGCCAAATAGACTTACCAAACACACATCTATTTGAAAAGAAGGGGATGTACTCTTTTAACTTCAGCCCCACAAACACTTCTGATTTATTGATATCTTCACTCATCTTTACCTATTCTATTTCTGTCTCTGGGGAAGAAATGTCTACTCTACTCCATTACATATCTTAGTTTGAATTTAAAACTTCAAAGTTAACTAGAAATAAAGTCATGTAAATTGACACCCAGGAGACCAGTGAGGAGGCTCTTTCAACAGTCTAGGAGTAGATTTGGGGTATCTTCCCACCTCTAGTCCATTCTCCTTCCTACCGCTAGACCTCTAAGATATGGATTTGATAATGTCACTACCTTTTTTTTTTTTTTAATTCTGTAAGCCTTCAATAGTTCATCACTGAATACTAACAGAAACCCAAACTATATACACAGACATTAACAACCCACTTTCAGCCTCATCTCCAACTATGGTGACCTATCTGTACCACTTCTCCTCCCCAAAGGCACCAGACAGGTTGATGCATCTATTATGCCTTTGCTTCTGTCCATCCTTCTGACCAAAAGCGGAGGCACAATCGAAAGGCAAACCCCTAGTGAGTGAGGTAGTTGGAAATGTTCGCTACATATAAGATAATGGGCTAATATCCTTGATATACAATGAACTCAAACCCATCATTAACAACCCTAAAACTCCAAAATGCACACGAGCAAGGGATATTAACAGGTAATTCATAAAAGGGAGATACATGTGGCTTATGAACATTAAAAAACCAAAAAAAACCCTAACAGGGCTCAAATAAAGAACTCAGAGAATTCAAATAACAAGGAGATACCATTTGACCCATCAAATTAATAAATAGGTATTTGTAAAATCATGACTGCTGCTTGAGTAAAAGTTCATTGAGGCAGACATATATATATATATTCCTTGAAGAAGGAGAAATTGGTTCAATCTTTCTGATTTGGCAAGAGCTCTAAAATTGTTCATGCCCTTTAACCGGCAGTTTCACTTACTCCTGGAAATGTAAACTTAGGAAGTAATAGGACATGATGGCAAAGATCATTTGCACAAAAGTGCTTACCTCAGCTTATCTTATTGAAAAAAAAAAAAAAATTTTTTTTTTTTTTTAATCTTATTACCTTGTTGTTATTGTCTTGTTAGCTAATGTCGAGTCAGTCCCCAACTGGCTGCCAGGTCCTGTGTCATCCCCATGATTAATTGGGGATTGGCTTGTTGGAGAGCTGGACCCGGGTCTGCCTCATTGAATGTCAGAGTTCTACCATTGAATTACCACTGTGGAAAAAAAAAATATATATATACATTTTTTTTCACATCTTATTAACTACAACCATCAAAGGTTGCGTGTAACCCAAATAGTAAACAAGAGGAGAATGCTTAAGTAAGTTACAGTTGATCCATGCAATGGAATATTAAACAGTCATTAAGATGATGTGTATATATGAAGAATTTTTAAGGGTTTTGGAAATTACATAACATGGTATGAAACACAACATATCATTGAATAAAAAAAAGAGAAAAATTTGTATGTATATTGTCATCTCAACTGTATAAATGTATACTCAGTACTAGCAATGCTCTCTGGGAGTGAATCACGTATGCTTCTTTTACGTTTTTTTTCTTTGCGGTTTGAAGAATGAGCACATAGTTCTCTTAAAAATTGCAAAAATAAAGATGGCTATTTATGTCACAAGTTTGCCCTGAAGTCTTTCTTGCTTATGTCACGTCTCTGTTCTACCCCAACCACATGTTTTGGTGGCTAATGCTTCGATGACGCTTGGCAAATAAATTTCATTTTGTATTATGAAAGTCTTCAAAGAGCTTGAACTGTTTCTTTTGCAATTCTGTGTGCTTTGCAAAAATTCAGTTATTTGCAAATGACTGAATGTGTAGATGACTGTGAGGCTCTCTGCCTGACACATTTCAGAAAGCTGAGTCACATCACTTTGCTTTCTGAATGGGTAGGAGCAGCTCTTGGAAAGAGAGCCAAGTGGATTTTGCCTTGAAGGGCATCCATGCCATGCAGGGATCACAGACCACATTCCTTAGACTTCTCTTGATGTGGACACTTTTGGTGACCTTTGTGCAAAGGATGAGACTCAACTTTTCCAGCGGTACCTAGCCTTAAGCACTGATGAGATACAAGCTCTGGTTTGTCAAATGTTTGGGGAATATATATATATTCCTAGGAACCCTAGTGGTGCAATGGTTAAGAGCTCAGCTACTAACCAAAAGGTTGGCAGTTCAAAGCCACCAGCCGCTCCTTGGAAACCCCATGAGGCAGTTTTACTCTGTCCTACAGGGTTGCTATGAACCAGAATCGGCTCGATGGCAAAGAGTCTGGTTTGATTGTTTTAGTTGCTGTTACTATGAGCATATTTTCATAAATCCAGTAAATAAATGATGTACTATGATTCCCTAACCCAGAATAGACTACTTTTACGGAGACACTTCTTTTATGAATGTCTTGGGCATATTGTCAAAGACCTTATTTAGAACATTAAGTCTTAAATATTTCTGATTTAGTGAGAGATTTACGGCATTTCCTAAGTCCCTTTCCCACTTCCATCTAAAAAAAAAAAACATACCTAAGGCCTCCATTAATTTTTTTTCAGCTACCAGAAGAATTATTTAAATTACTGCCTAAGGTTATTCAACAAAAACATTCATCTTGTTACCAAAATTATTGGAGAATGGAGAAAGACTATTTTTCTTCACATGGAGGTGATTGAGTCTAGTTTATATTCTATGCCATTATTATTTTCTTTCTTATCTCCAACTCTTGTGTTGCAAAGACTAGGAAGACAGATTCTGAGCTTAAACTTTGGGATTCCGAGCCTGCTTCCACTGCTCACTAGCTCTGTAGCCTGGGACAGTCTCTTAATTCTCTAAGACTTGGACCCCTTGCCTTTAAAAAGGGCTAGTCAGAGTACCTGCCTCATAGGGTTGCTATGAATCTTGAATATAATAATATATTTTAATTGCTCACAAACATCAGCAATTATTAATCTAGCTGTGTTTTTAGTACAGAAATAACCCCAGAAGTAGTGTAATAAATAGAATGTTTCTCCCACACTGACAGCATTTACATAAATATTGCTATTTGGTCAGTCAGTTCTTCCTATGTTTTGAGTGGGCTTGAGAAAGAAATATTACAGTTTGTTAAAAAAAAAAAATTATGTCTTCTATGCTTTGCAGAGATGGGAAGAAAGTGGTTTCTCTGCTTCCCTTCACAATGAAATTTCTCTTACAGGCCAACGCCAATCATCTCTTCTTGCTCACCTCCATCCCCTTCCATTATTCATTCCAGTCTGGCTTCTGGTTCCACTACACCACTGAGGCTGCTTTTAACAAGGTCACCAACAGCCTTTTACTTGATGGACACTTTTCCGTCCTTCCTCACTCGCTCTTCCAGCAGCATTACCCATTGTGGACAGTTTGCTCCTCCTTCTGAAATACTCTCCTTTTGTTTTCCTTCACATCACATTTTCCCACCTTAATGGCCACCCCTTCTCAGGCTCTTTTGCTGGTTTTCCCTCCTCCATCTTGCCTCCAAGGGGGCAACAGTGGTTAAATGGTAGAATTCTTGCTTTCCACGAGGGAGACCCAGGTTTGATTCCTGGCCAATGTACCTCAAGCACAGCCACCACTCACCTACCAAAGAAGGTTTTCATGTAGCTATGATGCTAATGTTGAAATGGTTAAAAGCTACAGCTGCTAACCAAAAGGTCAGCAGTTCAAATTCACCAGACACTCCTTGGAAACCCTGTGGGGAAGTTCTACTCTGTCCTATTCGGTTGCTATGAGTCGGAATTGACTCGATGGCTATGGGTTGGTTTGTTGGTTATGATGCTGAATTATTCTTCTATGCACTTGAATTATGGTGTTGGTGAAGAATATTGAATATGTCATGGACTGCTAGAAGAGCAAACAAATCTGTCTTGGAGGAAGCACAGCCAGAATCCTCCTTAGAAGCAAGGAAGGCGAGACTTCTCACTTCCTTTGAACATGTTGTTAAGAGGGACCAATTTCTGGAAAAGGACATCATGCTTGGTAAAGTAGAGGGCCATGGAAAAAAAAAAGACAGACCCTCAATGACATGGATTGACACAGTGGCTGCAACAATGGGCTCAAATGTAATGACAATTGTGAGTATGGTGCAGGGCCCAGCAACCTTTTGTTCTGTTATACATAGGGTCGCTATGAGTCAGAACTGACTCCATGGCACCTAACAACAATAACAACAACATGATGCTGAATAGGTTTCAACAGAGCTTCCAGGCTAATACAGATTCCAAGAAAGGCATGGTGATCTACTTCCAAAAATCAGCCAGTGAGACCCTATGCATCACATGATTGGATTCTATTGTGTGTGGGATCACCATGAGTCAGGGGCCAACTGAGAGCAGCTAACAACACCTCATTTCCAAACTGGGGTGCCTCAGAACTTGGCCTGAGCCCTTTTCTGCTCCTTCCAAAGTGATCTCTTCCCATTCCATAGCAGTAATTACAGTGTATATGCTGATTTAAAAAAAAAAAAAAAAGCAACAACATTGCCATCATGTCAATTCTGACCCATAGCGACCTTATGGGACAGAGTAGAACTGCTCCACAGGGTTTCCAAGGAGCAGCTGGTAGAAAGGTCGAACTTCTGACCTTTTGGTTAGCAGGCAAGATCTTAACCACTGTGCCACCAGGGCTCTATATATACTGATAGCTCCCAAATTAAATCCCTGAGCTAGACATTTCCCATGAGCTACAAATTTATGTATCTAACTGCCTACTTAATTCTTCTACTCTCAAACAAGGCATGTCTAAAACCCCACCCTCCTCATCTCAGTAAATGGCACTACTATCTCCCTAAAATATCTCACACCAGTCTATTTCCAGGGTGACCTCCTAAACAGTGAAATGAGATTATGTTCTTTCCCTAGTTAAATGCTTTGAATGGGAACCCATTGCTAATGGAATTAAACAAAAGTTCCTCATCAACCGCAAAGCCAAAAACCAAACCAGTTGTCACTGAGCTTATTCCAACTTATGGTGACCCTATGTGTGTCAGAATAGAACTGTACTCTAGAGGGTTTCCATGGCTGTGACCCTTCAAAAGCAGATTTCCAGGCATTTTTTCTGAGGTGCCATTGGATGGGTTCAAACTGCCAACCTTTCAGCTAATAGCCAGGTGCTTAATCGTTTGTACCACCCAGGGACTCCTCACCAACTGTAGGACCCAGCTATACCTAACTCCTCTCTGCCTAACTGACTTCAGCTCATTTTACTCTCACCCCTTGTAGGTGAGCTTCACCTTCAGCTCTGGTCACACTGGCCTTTTTATTTTCCTGGAACAAAGCAAGCTTGTTCCTTCCTCGGGGACTTGGCACGTCTTCTTTTCTCTGCCTAGAGTTCACTTACCTGGCTCTCTGCGTGGCCTCTTCCTGGTCCTTCTGCCTGAATTGCACCTCAGGTAGGCCCTCCTTGACCACCTACATACAGCAGACCCTCCCATATGCCATGTACATCATTCAGTTCATCTTTGTCACAGCGCTATCAAAACTAATTGTTATCTCATTTATTAAATAGTCTTGGAAGCTCCATGAGGACACTGCCGTGTTGACCTGTTCGGTGCTGTATCCTGGGAGTCTGACAGAATGTCTCCCACACAGTAGGCTCTCAGGAAATGCTGGTTTAATGAAGCATGAGTATCAGGTAGTGTTCCAAGCCCTGGGATTAGGTGTGGAGACACAGGCCCTTCCCTACCTGATAATCATTGCCGTATTGTCAAAATGACTACAATGTGCTACGGAAACATATAGAGGAAGAAGCTTCATTGAGGAGGTGACCTTTGGATTCACACGAGTATGAATATGCTAAGATGATAGGTGGGGAAAGGATGAGTGCGCCAAATGAACAGCGTGAACAAAGGCCTGGAGGTGTGAGAAAACATGTTATGTTTAAATGGTTAGCTTGAATACAGTTTCAAAAGAAAGTACAAATTAACGCAGATCCATGGAACTTGAGAAGTCAGAACCTGAGTCAAATCAGGTTATGGAGAAAGAGTTTTAAATTGAAACAGAAAATGCGATTTCACAACTGGGGCTCATTAAGCTGGTAATTAAAAGCATATATAGTAACAAACAGCACCTGGGTTTTGAAGGCGTGAATAAACTTAAGAAATACATCTACGGAGGAAGTTTGAAAGGGCTCAAAGATGCAATTAAAGAAACTGGAGGCTGTGAGATTGATGTCTTTTGACCAAGAATGGGAAGGAGCATGCTAACGTAATAACAATTTGACTGATGTGAAAATTAAATTTTTCTTTTGTCATACATATCTTCTTTTTCAAAAAGCTTTTGATAATTGTTTTTGGTGTTGTAGCTAAATTTTCAGCAATTATTTGAACTAATTGGTGTCTGTGGTTACCTTCTGACCATAAAATTTACACTGGAGTTCTTTCAGTGCCTTTCTCATTCAGATGGCATGTATCTTTTAAAGGAAGGATAAAGAGCTCATACGGGGACAGTGATGGTTCAGTGGTAGAATTCTCGGCTTCCATGTGGGAGACCTGGGTTCAATTCCCAGCCAATCCACTTCATTCACAGCCACCACCAGTCTGTTGGTGGAGGCTTGTGTGTGGCTATGATGCTGAACAGTTTTCAATGGAGCTTCCAGACTATGATGGACTAGGAAGAAAGGCTTGGTGATTTACTTCCTAAAATTAGCCAGTGAAACACCTCTGGATCACAATGGTTTGATCTGCCAGCGATCATGGGAATGGTGCAGAAGCAGGCAGCATATTGTGACTGGAGACCTCATGAGTCAGGGGCTGACTCCACTCTGGGGCAGTTAACAACCAACAGCAAAGGGCTCGTAATATTTTTTGAATCCTTGCAAATCTGGGAATATTTTTAAGTTGATTTCACACTACAAGAAGTCAATCTTGTCTGGGATAAAATTCTTAGAATTCTCTTTCTCAAAACTCTGCTGATATTTTGTCTTCTGCATTTAGTGTCACAGAGGAAAAGATGCAGGTCTGCCTGATTTTTATCCTTGCACATAACTCACTTCTAAAAAAAAAAAAATTTTTTTTTTTTTATACTTGGATGATTGTAGGAACGTTTTCTTCCTTTCCTTTTAATTCTTGGCAATCAAGTCTTTTTTTAGGATGTATCTAATTTTTTTAAGAGTGTGGTAAACTTTACTGAGTTTAATTCCCCGTATTTTTTAGTCCATTTATGTCTGATCCTTGCCTCTATTTGGTTGTTCTGTTCTCTTCTTCAGACAACCAAATAATTATTATCTTTTCATTTCTTTACTCTTTTTCTCTGTGTCCCTGAAGTCTTGATCTTTCTCTTCCGTTCACTGATTTGGCTTTCTGAACTGTCTGAATTGATTTTTTTTTTTCCACAATTGCTGTGATTTTTTTTTCCGGCAATGACGTTTTTAGTTTTCTTCAATGCCTTTGTCAGCCAACCCATTTCCCTTTACATCTCAGACTCTTCCATTTCTTTCTTTCTTTCTTTTTTTCCTGCTTGTTTTTCACGAAGGATATATCTTCTTCCATTTTGTTGAAATTGACAGTTTTTAACAGTTTTCTTTGGTTTCTGAAATAAATCTGTCTCGGAGGCTTGTTTTTCCTCTGGCATTTTCAAGATCATGTTTGTCATTCTTTACCCCTTGTTCATTGCTTCTTCCATGAGCATATTTTGCTTTGCTTGCCTAGCCACCCTAGGAGAGGAGAGATCTATAGAGTCCCCAGATCTTGAGTTTCAGCAACCAGGGGATAAACAATGCAAGGTGAAGAAAAGCTCTTCTCACCTTATGGCACGCTGCCCTCAGTAGCATGGGTCACTGATTGTATTTTTTAATCCAATTTCATCAGCTTTAGAGTTAGAGAACATTCTTTCTAGACTCCGGTAATAGGTTGCTAGAAATCTTAGTTTTTGAAGTGGTTAAATGTCCTCCCCTCCTTTTATCTTCATCTAGGTTTTATTTCTGGACGTTGGGAAGAGCCACTTTGGGGCCAATAGCCAGATGCCATTATTTTGTTTCCTCTATGAAGATAAAGTCCTGCAGAACTATTTCTCCTAGGCTTTGAACTGTTGCTGAATGATAGGAGCTTCTACTATTGACACAGTAAGTTGGACGTCTACCAGGTAACAGAAAACCTCCCTGTTTTCATCAGCTCTCCTAAGCTATCCTTTTCCATTATGTTTTGACAAATGTTTGTTGTTTGCATGTCAACCTTAGGTACAACAGAATGAAATGTTGCCAGGTCCTGTGCCATCTTCATGATCATTGATATGTTTGAGTTCGTTGTTGAGGCTATCCTGTAGTACCTTCCAACCGAGGAGGCTCATCTTCCAGCATTACAACAGATAATATTCTGTTGTGGTCCACAGGGTCTTCATTGGCTAATTTTTGGAAATAGATTCCCAGGGCTTTCCTCCTAGTCTGTCTTAGTCTGAAAGCACCACTGAACCCTATTCCTGTCAACCACACTGCTGGTATTTGAAATACTAGGGGCGTAGCTTCCAGCATCATAGCAACACACCAACCACCACAGTAAGACAAACTGACAGATGGAGGGTAGTGTGACAAGACAGAACTCAGAGCAAACCTCCAAGGCAAGGATGGCGATAGCTCCCAGGTAGCAGAAGCAGTTTATTTACATATAGTTTGAGACTCTTTTTCATGATTTTGAAGTTATGTGTAGCCTAATCTTCCAACTGGAGTACCATGCTGTGATGGAAGTCACCAAGTGAAATACTGGGTTTACTAATCTGGAAATTAAATCTCTGCAAGTGTCTTTAAATGGAAGAGTTAAACAATATTAGTCTACCACTTTTTGTTGATCTTTCAGAACTAAGGAGGTGAAAGAAGAAAGCTATTTAAATGAAGGGATCATGGTCTGGGAGGGTACAAGCAGAAAAGAGAAAGATAAAGAAGGCCCCAGAGCTACCTTTAACACCATGTGTGTTCAAACCTCCAGTCCGCACTGATGATTAAAATCCGCTATCTAAAACAAGTCCTTACCACCTCTAGAAGCAGCCCCAGGAGTTTAGTGAATATTCTCAACCTTGTCTGGGTAGAGGGGAATAGGTAAGTGGTGGTGCAGTGGTTAAGAGCTAGGCTGCTAACCAAAAGGTTGGCAGTTCGAATCCACCAGGTGTTCCTTGGAAACCCTACAGGGCAGTTCTACTCTGTCCTATAGGGTCGCTATGGGTCCGAATCGACTCAACGGCAGCAGGTTTGGTTTCGCTTTGTTTTTTCAGTGGTCTAAGCCACATATCGCCATTCACAGGGGCAAAGCATGTGTACTAACAACATGTCAGCACGAACTTGCCCTCCCTGCAGGTTCCAGTTCCCCAGGTTTCCCCATACTTCACCCTGTTCGCCAGTTTTTATTCTCTACCCCTTGCATGTTGACATCAAACACAGAATTTCTTTTGTCCCCCTTTTACTCTTTGTTTTACAAATTGAATTTTCCCGAGTGCTTACATTAATGTATGGTTTTAAAAAGTAATTATTTCTTCTTGCTTGCGGTGTCAGCCACACTGACAGCAGCCCCACTCTCTGCTCTGGCAAACTAGCTGGGCTTGTTAGCACTTGTTCCACTTAGGCAGCGAGAAGACATGCGATGGTTCTTTGAAGGTCACGGAAAAACACAGGCTACTGTAGTTTCTTTGCTATTAAATGGACTATTCCTTCTCTCAAGAAGCTCCTGCTTTTATTCCTCTAGGTTCTTGGTGAAATTCATTATAAAATGCTTTATTAAATTCTTTAGCAATTATTAAGGAATTCGTATCTAAATTCCCTTTAAAAATTAAAGTGCATGTGTGACTGGTAGCCAATAGTTGTCCTATTGATTTTTTTTTTTTTTTTGAAGATTTCATCCTTGGAAACCCTAGGGCAGTTGTACCCCAGTGTCCAATGACCCAGTAAGCAAGGTAAGCACCAGCTTACTTGTGCTTACTTACTAATCTGTAGTAAACAATTTCACATGGGTTTCATAGTCACTACAGATTAGTAAGTAAGCACAAGTAAGCCCATGCTTACCTTGCTTACAGGGTCATTCACCCCTGTCAGGGATTGTAAATTTGAAAAGACGCTTTTATTTCTGTAGGAAGGTGCTGTGGGTTTGGGAGAGAGACAGATGCCAGCCATACGTAGAAGCAGAATCTTCGATGTGGTGAAAAAATGTGAAATTATTCACTACATATGATCCAGATAGCACGGTAAGCACCGTGCTTACCTTGCCTATTAGATGATCTGCCCCTGTTCTACCCTCTCCTAAAGGGTGGCTATGAGTCAGAGTTGACTCGACAGCAATGGGCCATTGAATCAAAAGCTGGTAGAAGCAATATTACCAGAAATATATAAATAAACGTAAGAATCTAAACTTTCATTCTTTTCTGTCTACTTCTGATCTGAAGGGGTTAGTTTATTCTAGTGTTTTAGCCACCTGGGTGGGGCGAGACAGAGGAACACCTGTGCAACTTATGGCTGTGCGAGACTCTGGTTCTGGAGCCAGGGTGGAAAGGGATGCGGTTTTTTCAGTCACAAAATGTCAGGTTGGCTCCACCAAATCCTGTTCAGCTTTACAAATACCGAACTCCACTAATGAGCTAGTGCAGCGGCCATAAATACTCTGTTAATAGATTGTCTGTCTGGGTGTTCACTATTTTTCAAGACCCCATAGGTATTTCAGTGGTAAACTGGATGAGGCCAAATCAGGGACTGCTAGTTAGGTGCCATAGGAAACCAGCAATGGCTGATTTCAAGAGTTAGATTTTCAAAAGCCTGTTTCTTCTACAAGCAGATGAAATTCCATTAATCTTTGAAGCCCCATAATCTAATGCTACATGATAAAAAATCTTTATCTCTGACCTCAGGCAGTATTTTTTTTTAACAGCCAGACAGTCTTGTTGTTATGTGTTTTTGGCAGGATTAGGGAGAATCATGTTTCCTCCAGCAAGGTGTTAAGGCATATTTTCTTTATCAGCAGCTGGTTGAAAGCGACCAGAAAGATGCCGTCTCCCTCATAGCTGGAGGTGGTGATTTTGCCTGACCAAAATAGTCAAGGTCAAGGCGGAGGGCTGGGGCAGGATCATGGTGGATATGTGCATCCTACTACATGTGGTGTCCCTGCTTGGTGAATAAATAAATGGTGACTTGTTCTTGAGCTTATGCATGCAAATGCTGCCAGGAGACTCCCAGAAATATTATAGGTGACAACTCTTCTATGAGCTGGTGAAGTTTCCTCGTGACTGAAATTTGGCTCTTAATGCAAGCTATTTTTTTGCCCCAAATCTCATGAGCCTGGGAAACTCAGGATACTTCTGTGAATTAAAATGGTCTAGATCCACAAGTTTCAGCATTTGTTTTACCCACAGAAACCCTTCTTTGGGAAGAAACCCAATATTTAAAACAGGTAGAAGTGGGCTTCTGTGGACAAGCAAAGATAGGGACCCTGAGTACTTCTTATGGGGCTCCTTCTCCCCACAGGGGCCTCTGCAGGGTACAATTTAAAACCACTGGTCTAGAGATCCTTTCTGAGCTAATTATGCACGTACTGTGAAAACGGTGAAATATGTTCAGCCTTTGCCTGATCCCTAAGTTAAAACTTGGTCTTTCAATCTCATTCTCTCTAGAATGATTCAAGATCCACTATCTCCTACTCAAATTCTGGAAGATTGCTCTTAATTTGTCTTGTTGGTAAATATAATCAAATTTATGCCTTGAAGAGACTGAACACTGTGACAACTGCTACCTTATAGTCCGTCATTGGCCACCAACTTCATTTTGGGGCATCCAGTTTTGAGGGCAAAGGTATAAAAAAATTCTAATTGAGGGGAAAAAAAAAAAAAAACTCACATGAGACCCTGTCTTAGTCATCTAATGCTGCTATAACAGAAATACCACAAATGGACGTCTTCAACAAACAGAAGTTTATTCTCTCACAGTCTAGTAGGCTAAAAGTCCAAATTCAGGGCGTCAGCCCTAGGGGAAGGCTTTCTCTCTCTGTCAGCTCTGGAGGAAGGTCCTTGCCATCAATCCTCCCCTGGACTAGTAGCTTCTCAGTGCAGGGACCCTGGGTCCAAAGGATATGCTCCACTCCTAGCACTATCTTGGTAGTAGGAGGTCCCCATGTCTTTCTGCTCAGGTCTCTCTTTTGTATCTCAAAAGAGATTGTCTCAAGACACAATCCAATCTTGTAGATTGAGTCCTGCCTCATTAACTTGACTGCTGCTAATCCCATCTCATCCACATCATAGAGATAGGATTTACAACACATAGGGAAATCACATCAGATGACAAAATTGTGGACAATCACACAATACTAAGAATCATGACCTAGCCAAATTGATACACATATTTTTTGGGGACAAAACTCAAACCATGACAGACCCTATCATTAGAATGTCATACCATGGGGCATGAGACTTGGGAATGGGTTAGAAGTTCAGGTGGGGGTTTCGTTTGATAATTTTCATTTATTTCATTGATAGTTTCATCGGTAGTTTCATTTGATAATTACTTTGGGCTTCCTCACAGAGCCCCAGATCCTGGGGGCTATTTCTTTTTTCTTCTTTCTTTCTCTTCCTCTCTCTCTCTCCCACTCGTCTCCTTCCCTCTTTTCCTTCTTTCCTTCTTCTCTCCTTCTCTTCCATCCTTTCTTTATTCTTTTCTATTTTCTCCTTTTTTTTTTTTTTTTTGCAACAGCTTCATTGAGATATAACTCCCTTACCATATAATTCTTCCATTTAAAGTATACAATTGAATGGCATTAGTATATTCAACTGTCACCGTGATCAATTTTAGAACATTTTAATCACCTCAAAAACAAACCTTTTACCTTTTAGCTATCCATCCCTAATCCCCATCTCCCTAATCCTAAGAAACCACTGATTTATTTTCATTCTTTATAGATATGCTTATTTTGAACATTTCATATAAATAGAATCATACAACACGTGGTCTGTGTGACCGGCTACTTTCTCTTGGCATAATGCTTTCAAGTTTTATTCAAGTTTTAACATGTGTCAGTATTTTCTTCCTCTTTATGGCTAAATAATATTCCATTTTATAGATACACTACATTTGTTTATCCATTTGTCTATTGATGGACATTTGGATTATTTCAGCCTTTTGGCTATTATGGATAATGCTATGAACATTTGTGTTCAAGATTTTGTGTGGACGTATGTTTTCATATCTCTTGGATATCTTTAGGAGTGGAATTGCTATGTCATATGCTATCTCTGTGTTTAACTTTTTGAGGAACTGCCAGATTGTTTCCCAAAGTGACTGCACCATTTTACATTCCCATCAGCAGTGTATGAGGGTTCCACTTTCCCCTCATGCTGGCAAAACCAAAACCAAACCAAACCCATTGCCATTGAGTTGATTCAGACTCACTGAGATCCTATAAGACAGAGCAGAACTACCCGTAGGGTTTCCAAGGAGCACCTGGTGGATTCTAACTGCTGACCTATTTGTTAGCAGCCATAGCTCTTAACCACTATGCCACCATCCTGGCAAACACTTTTTATTTGACTTTATGATTATAGCCTTCCTTGCGGGTGTGAAATGGTATCTCCTTGTGGTTTTGATTTGCATTTCTCCAATGATAATGACAGACATCTTTTCACTTTTAGGTCTTGAGAAATGCAAGAATCAGATTTGTTTAAGACAAATTGGCTAAACAACATGAGAATTTTAAGAAACTGGCTATTACAATGCCGACAAGAGGAAAATTTAGACAATGGGTACAGTTGATTTTTTTTGTTTGTAAATTACATGGTCTACACATTTAAAGCCTCCTGGATAAAATTGTGGTCAAGGAATATCAAGAATTTAATTTCTCCTTCCTTCTTGTAAATGAACATGTCTTCAGTTTTACTTATGAATATTCATACCTTGTCTCCTTACTTGCTATACAAGCCATTTCAACAGTGCTGCTTATATAACCCAGCTTTTGTTTCCTATTAAAAAAAAAAAAATCTGCTTTCTCCAGGCACAGAGTCACACATACATATGCACACATGGTGCCACCACTGTCCAATATGCTGGTGTGTTTGCTGGCACAAATGTCCTGGCAATTCACTGCTTTTCCTTGTTTACCTTTCTCCTCATGCCCAAGGCTTTTCTGTGATTTTTACAGGCACATTTCAGCATGGGGGCAATCTGGATGATAAGAAAAAAATCAAGATGGAAGGGAAGGGCAAGATAACACACTGGAGTATTTAGTCATGCCTTTGTGTTTTAGTATAAAACATGTAAGATTTAGCCACGGAGTAAGCATAATGCATAATTATCTCATTGGGATGCTAAACACAGACACTGCTTTCACTCTGTGCATAGAGTGAGATCTGGTTCATGGAAAAATGCAGGTTTTGCATTTTTCTAACAAAATAAGTGAGTGGGGGTGGAAGGAGACTGGCATTCTGATGATTATTTCAGAATACTAATGCCTACAATGGCAGGGGATGTGGGAGCTGCTCCCAGTCGCATCATGCCTACAGCCAAGTTAGTCTTTCCCCTCCATCTTCTGATGTCTTTTGTGGCAGCAGCCCAACAGGTACTCTTTTTTTTTTTAATAATTTTTATTGTGCTTTAAGTGAAAGTTTACAAATCAAGTCAGTCTGTCACATATAAGCTTATATACACCTTACTACACACCCCCATCTACTCTCCCCGCAATGAGTCAGCCAGCTCCCTCCTTCCAGTCTCTCCTTTCGTGACCGTTTTGCCAGTTTCTAACCCTCTCTACCCTCCCATCTCCCCTCCAGACAGGAGATGCCAGCACAGTCTCAAGTGTCCACCTGATACAAGTAGCTCACTCTTCATCAGCACCTCTCTCCAACCCATTGTCCAGTCCCTTCCATGTCTGATGAGTTGTCTTCGGGAATGGTTCCTGTCCTGGGCCAACAGAAGGTTTGGGGACCATGACTGCCGGGATTCCTCTAGTCTCAGTCAGACCATTAAGTCTGGTCTTTTTATGAGAATTTGGGGTCTGCATCCCACTGTTCTCCTGCTCCCTCAGGGGTTCTCTGTTGTGCTCCCTGTCAGGGCAGTCATCGGTTGTGGCCAGACACCATCTAGTTCTTCTGGTCTCAGGATGATGTAGTCTCTGGTTCATGTGGCCCTTTCTGTCTCTTGGGCTCATAGTTATCGTGTGACCTTGGTGTTCTTCATTCTCCTTTGATTCAGGTGGGTTGAGAGCAATTGATGCATCTTAGATGGCCGCTTGTTAGCATTTAAGGCCCCAGACACCACACTTCAAAGTGGGATGCAAAATGTTTTCATAATAGAATTTATTTTGCCAATTGACTTACAAGTCCCCTTAAGCCATAGTCCCTAAACCCCCGCCCTTGCTCCTCTGACCTTCGAAGCATTCAGTTTATCCCGGAAACTTCTTTGCTTTCGGTCCAGTCCAGTTGAGCTGACCTTCCCTGTATTGAGTATTGTCCTTCCCTTTTTTTTTCACCTAAAGTAGTTCTTATCTACTAACTAATGAGTAAAAAACCCTCTCCCACCGCCCCTCCCTCCCCCCTCCCGTAACCACAAAAGAATGTGTTCTTCTCAGTTTATACTATTTCTCAAGATCTTATAATAGTGGTCTTATACAATATTTGCCCTTTTGCCTCTGACTAATTTCACTCAGCATAATGCCTTCCAGGTTCCTCCATGTTATGAAACGTTTCACAGATTCGTCACTGTTCTTTATCGATGCGTAGTATTCCATTGTGTGACTATACCGTAATTTATTTAACCATTCATCCATTGATGGACACCTTGGTTGCTTCCAGCTTTTTGCTATTGTAAGCAGTGCTGCAATAAACTTGGGTGTGCATACATCTGTTCGTGTGAAGGCTCTTATTTCTCTAGGGTATATTCCGAGGAGTGGGATTTCTGGGTTGTATGGTAGTTCTATTTCTAACATTTTAAGAAAACACCAGATAGATTTCCAAAGTGGTTGTACCATTTTACATTCCCACCAGCAGTGTATAAGAGTTCCAATCTCTCCGCAGCCTCTCCAACATTTATTATTTTGTGTTTTTGGATTAATGCCAGCCTTGTTGGAGTGAGATGGAATCTCATCGTAGTTTTAATTTGCATTTCTCTAATGGCTAATGATCGAGAGCATTTTCTCATGTATCTGTCAGCTGCCTGAATATCTTCTTTAGTGAAGTGTGTGTTCATATCCTTTGCCCACTTCTTGATTGGGTTGTTTGTCTTTTTGTGGTTGAGTTTTAACAGAATCATATAGATTTTAGAGATCAGGTGCTGGTCGGAGATGTCATAGCTGGAAATTCTTTCCCAATCTGTAGGTGGTCTTTTTACTCTTTTGGTGAAGTCTTTAGGTGAGCATAGGTGTTTGATTTTTAGGAGCTCCCAGTTATCTGGTTTCTCTTCGTCATTTTTAGTAATGTTTTGTATTCTCCAACAGGTGCTCTTGATTTGCCAATAAGTGATTCTCTTGCCCCTCTATGAAGAAAATGTTGTGCAAGTCCAAACCAAAGACACACTCATGAAGCAACTGAAGGAAGATTAAGTACCAGGTGGTGTGATCCTGAAGATAAGGGCAGAAGGAGTACAGAGGAGGGAGGTCAGTCAGGCTTGGGGGGTGAAGACTGTGGGTTGGGGCAGTGGTGTCACTAGAGTGGGTGCAGGGGGTGTGGACCATACCGGGTGACATCAGAATGACTGTCTTTAAAAATACCCCTGTAGTTAATTATAACAACAAAAACATTTTTTGTAAGCCCAGCTTACATGTATCAATATGCCTGCAAGGCTAAAACTCTATGCTAATTTACTTTCTGAACCTTCTAATGTGCTCTGGTCAGAGCTGTCTTTATTACCAATTACAGTGAGCTTCGAATCACGTGGTTTCGTCTGCACGCACTACAGGCACACGCTGTTGTTTTCCTTGCTGCTGGTATTTTTATGGTTGCTGATTTTGTCAAATTTTCTGGTGTTTTAGCTACAATATTGTGGTAATTAGTATTTGTGAACCTAAACCAATAACTTTTTTGAGAATTAAGTAGTAATTAAAGGAAAAGAAGAAATGATATATGGGAATTACAATTTATAAGTAACATTAGCACAAAAAAACATTACTAAGGATTCTGTATGGTCTGGCATGGGAAAGAAGTCCATGCAGGAGGGTGACACCATGAGTTACCGCACTGGGTGACACCAATCCTACTGACACCACTGGGTTGGGGCTGTATTGTGAAGAATGAGAGAGACTTTATAAAGCAAAAGGAAAAAAAAAAGGGAGAGCATGCCACATGAGAAGAAGGAAAGACAGAATCTAAACTTTCCAGAGCAGTTACTATGGACCAGGCACTGGGCAGGGACCTTGTTATGATCTTATTTAAAGTGTTTAGCAATTCTGAGAAGTGGGTGGAATCACCCATTGAAGACATTAGTGAGTTGCTCATGGTCACACAGCTTCTAAGCAGTAGCATACTGTTTGGAGCTGATGTTCTGAGCCTTTTCCCAGCAACATGCCCTGTGGTTGCTATTCTACAGCCACAGAGTCTGGAATTACTATCAATTCTCTGTGTATCAGCTTTTAGAGGAAATACAACCAAAATGCTCCTTAGAAGTGAGGATGGAGAGACTTTGTCTTGCTTATATTGGATGCCATTAGGAAAGAACAATCACAAAGAGGGAGATCATGTTTGTTAAAGTAGAAGGTCAGTGAAAATGAGGGAAACCCTTAATGAAATGAATTGACACAATAGCATGAACAATGGACTCAAAGGTATTAAAGATCGTGAAGATGGTACAAGACTGGGCAACGTTTTGTTCTGTTATACAAAAGATTGCCACAAGTCAGCGCTGGCTTGACAATGACTAATGACAGCAATATTCATCAACTCTAATTCCACACTTTGTGACCTACCAGGCAACATACAGATTGAGAATTAGTGCTTCAGATAAGTGGCTTCCAAACTTGCTGATCTTTAGAATCATCTCATGTTTTTAGATCCCACTCCAGACCGAATTATACTGAATGTCTAGAAATGAGATGCTTAGGCCATTTCCAACTGTCCTACAGTACCTCAAATACAGTAAAATAGTAAAAAAATAGTAGGCGGTAATAAATATCCGTCAGATGAATAATTACTAAATTACCTAATAGTTTTAGCACTTACTGATTTGAAGATTGTGAATTCCTGGTTTCCTTGATTTGTTTATGTGTGTATGTTTTACCATGGCCATTCTCATGTGGTAATGTCTTTTTATGAATGATCAAAATGAGGGTCAATGGACTTTTCCTACCAGGGAATTCATCATGAACCCAAAGAGCATTTGACCAGGACTTTAGAAAGACAAGGTCCCTGGGTGGTTCAAACAATTAATGCCCTTGGCTGCTAACTAAAAGGTTAGAGGGTCGATTCCATCCAGAGGTACCTCAGAAGAGAGGCCTGGTGATCTACTTCTGAAAAATCACCCACTGAAAACCCTATGAAGCACAGTTCTACTCTGACCCACTTGGGGTTGCCATGAGTTGGAATCAATTTCACGGCAACTGGTTTTTACAGAAAGACAAACAATTGCCTTTTGGCACTGGGGAGGGTGCATACACCAACTTTACTTGCATTTCTGGCTCTCTTCTCATCCTAATCTAAACCACTGTGTTAAAACCAGCCTTTACGGTTTCTTTCTTTCATTTTTTTTCTCCAGGGTTAAAAATCAGTGTTTTCTTTCTTGTTTGCTTTTTTACCCTCCTTTTAATTGTTTTCCTATTGAATAGAAGGGTGATTGATAGACCCTTGCTGACTTTCCTAAATTGGTCCAAATCAACTTTGGTTGTTGAGTTTTGAAATGGGGTAGGCAAAGAAAATCACTTGGTTTTTATTAATTCCATTTGCATTTGATTTAATGTTAGCTTGTATGTGTGTTTTTGGTTGGATTGTGTTCATCAGAATGATTTAAATATGGCTTTTTTTTTTTTATTTGGTTCCAAATTAAAGTGCTTGATAAAGTGGTCCTGAGATTTTTCTATCATTTTCTTTCTGTATCCATCCACTTCAACATTCTACCAAGGCTTCTACACTGTCTTATCCTGATCTTATATGGACAAGTGATTAGAGATATGTGACAACGTGATTAGAAATGCCTGTATTCTCCAAGTTTAAGAGTGCTTCAGTCATAGACATAATTATTAGTGTAATAAAACCAGGAAAATCTAGTTGAGATTCACCTCCTTGTAGTATCCAAGGGATTTGAGATGATATTTCAGCCTTGGTTCACTTTCCCTTCTGCATTTATTATTCATTATTACAAAATGTCACTTTGCCTATAAAATATTTTGCCTTGCTGTCAAATTTTATTTGGTTCAGCTTTTAAGTCAGGATCATTTGTGGCTGAACATGCCAGTCTGAGCCAAAGGAATTTTCCAAGCTACAGTGTTTGTGAGTTTCATAAATACCCACCCTATTTTTAAGGTAGCTTGAGAACAAACATTCCCTTAAAAAAAACAAAACAAAGGAAAACATACTCGTGCAAAAGATACACACTCACAGTTGGACTCAACTCTGATGGGAACACTCCTCTTCATATAAACCGAACTTTAAAAATTGGTGTTAGCATTGATTTGGGTGGAAGAAAAAAGGCAAATAAAAAAACAAAACAAAAAAAACAAACTATGTCGTTCATGGGACAGTTAGTCATCAGAGAGAAGAGCCAACAGCTTGAAGCAAAAGAAAAAAGTTTTTTAGAAGCTTTGACACACATGAGATGGTTCAGTTTTGCCACATTATCTTGGTCCTCTCCACTTTCCCACCCACCATTTCAATTTCAATGACCTTTTCCTTATCATCCATCTTTCAAATCTGTCATCGAAATTTCCAGCTGCTTCCCTAGCATGTAAAACACCAGCTGATCTGGTGGAAGCCCCAATTGTTACCCTCTACCCCTACGGCTCCTTCCTAAATAGAACTCTTCATTAAACTAATCCTTTTTTTTTTCTTCACATACTGTGATGGGCAGCAGCCAGTCATCAGGAGCATGTCCTCTTCCTTAGTCTTTAAAAGGGGAATCCATGAAAATACTGACGTTCCTGGGATGAGAACCAGCTTTTGAAGAAAAAAATAATAGGAGAACTGGCTAATTGATATATTTGGTATATGCAGTTCATGCTTACAAAAGACATGTATGATCCGATAAATAAATGTTCCTCCTACCATCTATCAGATTGCTTTTACCATAAAATGAGCCCTTTTTCTTGCTGATGTTTGCAGCACTATGCACAAGAATAGGTATGAATTACTTTTTAAGGAAGCCGATGATTCTGAAGAGAATTCAGTGTTCAAGATTTTTGTCCATAAGCAAGATAGCTTACCATTGCTTCCACCGGCATCAACACTTCTGAAACAATTGTAACAGATTTTGCTTATTTTTATAGAAGAGGCTTTACTCTGATGAAGTCTTTCCTTGCTAAATCCAGTGGGTGGAATTCCTACCTTTCTCAGAGCTTTTAAACATGTTGCTTTGACCACCCTTTGGGATGTCTCACAATGACCTGTCAGCTTTCAGTAAAGACAACAGATGAACACCAATGATTTACGGTGAGCGCCACACTGATCTGTAGTTAATGGGGTGTCTCCAGTTCAGACTTCCTGGTTAACAACCAGTTTGCTTTGTGTGGCATTAGAGATTGTTCTCTATGTCTGAATAATCGCACTTTAAGGAGCAATGTTACCGTACGTATGAAGGCTTATGCAAAAGAAAGAGCCAGTGGAGAAAGGAGAAACTCAAGTTAGGTGTATTCAACAGGCTTTACATTTTTGGTTAATCAATTTCTCAATGAAAAGCACTAAGATATGAGGGTTTGGGCTTAAAAAGCATTTCACTTGGTCATTACCAAAGCCCAGGCCCAACCTTTGTTTTATAGGGTAGAGACTGGTAGATATTAGAAGAAAGAAGTGAAGACGTGTGGTACCAACTGAAAGAAGGGAGAGAAGTTGAGAGGACTTTAATTCACAAAAAAACATGTCACATGTAATATAATGGGCACAGGAGTGATTGCTCAATGAGCCTGCTCCTGCACTGACGTCATTCCCTAATGCATTAAACCTTTGGGGAAAGAAGGGAAGGTGAGGAGTGAGGACAACAAGTTTTTCAGGGGAGCCCAGCCAGGAGAAAATACAGTAACTTTTCACTTGAGTTCAGATGCCAAGAGGCAATAGACCTCCCCAAGGTAGTCGCACAGACAGACGGAGAACACCCCCACACCCTTTACGGCGATTTGCAAAGGTGGCTTTTGTACTAGGGCCAATTGTCGTGATAAATAGTGGAGCTGATGAAAACCTCCTGGCAAGAAACGTGCAGTAATTGAATAGATCCCCAGGCTGGCTGCCATCGGGAGTTATAGCCCCAGACGCCGGCTTGGCAGGGCCGCTGGAGCTGCACACCAGGGAAGGAGAGCCTCCCTGCCCCAGAATTTGACTCTGCACTCTCACAGTAAAGGAGTCTCATTTCCCCATTTTATAAAAACGATCTCATTCAGCCTTCAGTGTGCTGGGAATCTGCAGAGCTTGGCTCACTCCAAATCTCCTGTACATAGAATAGACCATGATTTAATGTGGATTTTCATTTCTGCCTCAACAGGATAGGTTTCCTGCATGAATCACCTTTTTGGTGATTTTTGTCCTGAGCCACTTAGCCATGTAATAAATGGTCTTTAGAGGCAGGAGATAAATCTTCTGCCCCTTTGATTCACCAATTCTAGAAACCAGAAACAGCCAGACTTATTTAGCAATCTGTTCTCAGAGACACCAACGTGGCTTTTGGTAGGCTGACAGCAGAAGACAGATGGGCAGTTTGGGGGCTGTCTATGAAATGGCTCCTATGAGAGTTCCTTGTATTCCTCACAAATTCTGTTAGTATATTTTCTTCCACCTCCAAATTCCTGCTGTATGTATGGCTCTCTCTTTTCAAAATTCCAGCCTCTCTCCTAACACCGCTTTTTTTTTTTTTTTTAATCCTATTCCCTTCTATTTCTTTTTTAAAATACTGGTTGCCACCCGCTAAACTGATTTCACAATCCAGTGAAGGGACAGTGACTCAAAGCTTGATTTGCTAATCTAGTGTAAACACCTTTCCACACCACCAATTTGCTGATGGAAACACTGAGGTCCAATGAGGGACACGTTGTTCCCAAAATCACACTGCAAGTGGTTTTCTGCCTTCCTGCCCCAGTGTCTTCTACCAAGTACCACAAAAATGAAGGGACAAGTGGTTCTAAGTCAAGAGGATAAGGAGATGAGAGACTGTCCTTCATGACCTGGGAGGGGCCAGAGCTGGGTCCCTGGCATTTTCTGACAACAGCGCCTCATCCCACTTTTAACAGGTTTTTCTGAACAATGCCTGGGACAAATGGCCTTTATTTGGTACAGCCTTTCTGGTCAGAACGGTCCAATGTGAGTTCCAAAAACATCCAGGATTAGGCTCATTAACTAGGCTCCCCTCCACCTAAAAAAAGGAAAAGAAAAAACAAAGATTGCATTTTAGGCAGGTGCCTTCAGAACAAATCTTAAAAAATTTTCTTTTCACCTCCACCTGTCCTTCGAATCAGTGTCTTTTTTCCAGAACTGCTCCTAGTTGCTCAAGGTGGTTTACAAAGCAAATTGTTAACTGCCGTTGAGTTCCTTCCAATTCACGCTGACCTTATGTATAACAGAAGGAAATATTACTTGGTCTGGTGCCCTTTTCATGATTGTTATATTGTTGAGGCTATTGTGTCAACCCATCTCATGGAATGTTCCCTTCCTTATTGGCCCTCTAGTTTACCAAACATTGTCCTTTTCTAGCGATTGGGGTTTCTTGATGGCATACCCAAAGTGAGTCAATTTTCAAGATGGCGGTGCGACTATCCTGTCTGACGACAAGCCACGTGCACCCTCTTGAGGCTCTGCTCTGAGGAGGCCTTGCTTGTCGGTACAAGGTTGCTTTCCTTGTTCTATATTGTCCAACTTTTCTCTATTGTGCTGTCTCTCTGCTGGGATTTGGCACTGATATTATCGGTTGATATCGAGAGGCAGCAGCCTGATGGGGAGCAGAGCTAGTTCCTTCCTGCTGCTGAAGGACTGTGACTGTACCATCCTGTCTCCTGGTGAGTTGGTCTTGTTCGGGAAGATTAGCGCCCCCTGGAGGTGGTGTGGTTTCTTCTTCAACAGGATGGTTTTTCTTCTGATGAGGCTTCTCACAGGGACAGCCTGGCTCTCAGGTAGATCTTGGGAAAAGGCAGGAGGAGTCTGACCCTGCAAAAAGGGTCCAAGAACATGTTCCATGCCTTCTATGCTAACAAATGGTGCCTGCCTCACCTCAGTGCTTCCTCAAATTGATGCTGAATTCTCTAAGAGGAACCTTGATTGGATGTACATCACCAACTGCAAAAAATCGCAAGTTCATTTCCCTGGCAAGACGAAAACTTGGCATTGTGTTACAACTTTTTATTTTGAGGTAATTATAGACTCACAAGAAGTTGCAGAAATGCTCAGGGAGAGGTCCCATGTTCCCATCACCCTGTCTCCCCCAATGGAAACATCAAAATCCCTCAGATATATACTTAGTATTTGGAGTCATGGTCCACCCTTTGCTTAATGAGTCATTATAAATTAGCCACATGTGGTTTGACACTGACCCTCAGTGTATCCTGGAAAAGAAGGCTCCCAGTAAAAACCATTCCAGGCCACTCTGAGCTCTATTCTCATACAGCATGTGTGCAAAAGCTGGTGAGTCACTCAGGAAAAGGGGCTATCAAAAATAAAGGAAATGGCAAACAATCTTAGTTACCTGTAATACGTGTTCTTGAATGTTAAATAGGCAAATGTTGTATTATATATATTTTTACAAGAATAAGAAAAATAATTCTGGGGGAGGGGAGGGATGTTCTTGGCTAATTGGGTTGCTTCTGGCATCTTTTTGTTGGATACAATTCCCCAGATATTTTGAACACTATGTTGGCTTAATGAAACACGGGAAGAATGGAAGAGACAGACTTAACAATAACAATGTACGTAGAAGTTGCCTCAGAAGAAAGACCTGGCAATGTACTCCCAAAAGATCACAGCCATTGAAAACCATACAGAGGGCAGTTCTACTCTGAAACACATGGGGTCACCATGAGTCTGAATGGACTTGATGGCAATTGGTTTGGCTTTTGGTTTTACCCAGGATAGATTAGCAAAATTTGGCTGACATGTGTTTGTCACATAAGGAGTTAAGAGCTCAGACAGACCAGGATTTAATTCCCAGCTCTGCTCCTTACCAGCTCGTTGACTATGAAGAAGTTACTTGACTGCTCTAAGCCTCAGTTTTCTTATCCATAAAATAGGGACAATAACAGCACCTGAGGAGTAAATGTCAATTGATTAGAAACTCTCAGGCACATAGTAGGTGTTTAATAAATTTTAGCTGCTTTTGTTAATAATTACCTCTTTGCAGTGTATCTGGAAAATAATTTTATTCTATTCAGTTTCTTGGACTTCTTTGCAATGTTGGTCCAGGTAATTTTTGAAATATCTTCTAGCTTTGTGGTAGGAAAAGTAGCTGGCAGAGAATGACCATTCATTATAGCTGGAAAACCATTTTATTATCCATTGCAGTTATTAGTTTTAAGTAGTAATAGCTTAACATCCCATAATAAATTATAAATCACTATGTAACTGCCAGTTTATTGACTGTGATGATTGTTGGTAAGTTATTTGCATCGTAAAATTGTATAAAATTGAATCAGAGAGCAGCTGCAAGATTTTAAAGTCTAAAATTAATATAACTTAAAAAAAAAACTAGGCCCATATAACTAGTGTAAAGTTCAAGTATTTAGACTTATAGTTACTTGGACATTAATTTCTTCAAAAAGGTAAGAGGCCATTGGAATTGCTTGTAACAATTTGTCCAATAGAGACATGTAAAGAAACATTAATTGCTTGTTTTTATTGGTTGTAAAAACTGGATGTATCTGTTACCATGGTTCCCTGTGTCTTGTTTATAACTGTAAGTATTCTCTTCTTGTCAGTTAAAGACTAGTTTAATAACCAATAGAAAATCAGCCCTTTTCAACGTTGGCCGTACATTAGTTAATAATTCATTAATCACTGAAAATTCCAGGTAAATAATTTTAGAGTAGATAAGAAGCTTTGCATTGTCTCCCTAAAACATGTTTACACTTCTTTTTCAACAGAATATTTCATTCCCAATTACGCTGGCTCAAATTAGTAGGATTAAAAACAAGTGATTTATCTCAAGCTTTTTTGTGAAGAATTATCAGTAAGTGGCATCGGGGAAATGAAAGGAATCCTAATTGTGGCATTTGGGGGGTTTTGTTGCCAGATAATGTGAAGCTTCGTAAACAAAGATTGCTCTGAGTGATCGAGCACAGAAGGCAGATGGCTCTGATTGGAAATGCTTCCTGTTAGGCTTTAAATTTCAAAGGTAACACCTCAAGGGTAACTCTGCCTTTTGGCTTCTGATACTGAGAACCAACCCAAGTGAATTCTAGTACAAAAATAGGGGACTCGAGTTGGTGAAACCAAAGCAGAAGACCCCAGACAAAACCCAATTCTTAGTACCAAATTTTCATGAGCCGTGTGTATCTGTGCTTTCTTTGTCCTCCTCTCCTTTTTTTGGACAGAGGATAAAGTTTCTGCCTTGACATTTCTATGAGTTGTGTTTTCAGAGTACCAGTAACCGTAGAACATATTTGTTTCCATTTTGTTTACGAAAACACATTCTCAGACAAATAGAAGAAATCCATGGCTGGCTTTCTCCTGGGTAAAGTAGATTGGCTGATCAACAGGTGAAGGGAGTAATTTCTAGAGATACAATACAGGAGAAATTTTCAGCTAATATTGATCTGATCTCTGGGTACGGAACTACTTTCTAAGTATAAAGGCGATGGGAGGAATCACAAAGAAAAAATTGTCGATATATTTGACTGCTTAAAATTGAAGAAATTTCTTATGTCCAAAATATCACATAAATACAATTAAGTGCCAGACAGAAACAATAGTTAGCCACCAATAGTTAGCACAAAGGATGAATAGTTTTAATATCTAATGAGTTTATATGAAAAAATTAACATAGGAAGAACTATAACTGACTAATAACTATATCAGCAAAGCATACAAAGTTGCTCGTATTAAAATGATGAAATTTATAAACAAGAAAGAGATACCCTTTTCTCCTATCAAATTAGCAAAAAATTAAAACACTGTATATACAGTATACTTTTTTCAATGCTGGCAAAAATTCACACAGTGCAGCTTTGGAGTGCTGGGGCCAAAACCTGCTTGCCTAACCTTGGGAAAGTTACAGAACTTTCTTGGTGCCTCAGTTTCTCTGTTGTAAAGTAGGTATAAAATAATACCTATTTCATATTGTTATGGGTAGTGTTAAATGAGATAAAACAAATAAAGCATTTAGCCTGGTGTCTGGCATGTAATAAGACCTAAAAAAATAGCTGCTGCTACTGGCTACTATTATAGTCTCATACAGTACTGGTAGAAGCTTAATATTCTATAAACTATAGTCAAATTAAACAGCAATATGGCAATACTTAATCAAAAGCCTTAAAAATGGACTCTATTTTTAGGAAAACTATTCCAAGAAAGTAATCTGATATGTGCGCAGACATGTATAAAGACGGTCATAATGATAAAATATTCCAAATGACCAAAATGTTCAAAAACAGAGAAGTTAATTTAAATTTATTATGAGACAACTCTATGGTAGACCACGACATGGCTATTAAGATTATGTTTTTTAAAGAAGTTTTAATGACATGGTATATGCTCAAGAAATAACATTAAATTTAAAAAGTGTAATATAAAACTATATGTAGAATATCTCAATTATGTAAAAACATAAGTACAGAAAACCATCAAGGAAACACAAACGTTTTCATAGCTGTTATTCCTGGGCAGTAAGAGCATGGGTATTTTTTAAAATACACTTTTCTGTGGTTATGTTTTCTACAGTGAATCTGTACTACTTTTTCTACAATTAAGATGAAACCCAAATTCAGAAAAGATGATTTGGGACAGAGCATAGTAGAACATGTAACTCGTTCCTCATAAAAATTAAAATGTCTTCAAAGACGTGTGAGAGGAAATAAGAGCAAAGAAATCTGTGGGTAAGAGACACAAGCATAACCACATTTATATTTTTATCTCACTTATCCTAACACAAAGGAGTACCTGGGTGGTGGGAATGCTTATGCGCCCAGCTACTAACCAAAAGGCTGGTGGTTGGAATCCATCAAAAGAAAGGCATAGTGATCTACTTCCAAAGGTCCCACACCTTGAAAACCCTATGGAGCAGTTCTACTCTGAAACACATGGGGGTGCCATGGATCAGAATTGACTGGACAGCAACTGGTTTGGTTTTGGTTATCCTGATACATGATAACTTAATTTCTACCCATAAGTAAGTTTCTGATGGTAACTCAGGCCAGGTCAGTCAGTCAATCAACAGTGTTCATTGTGAACCTATTACGTGCCTGGCACTGGGCCATGCGGAGAATACTTTGTTGAGCAAAGCAAGCTCCATCTTGAATCTCATGGAGTTCAATGAGTATTTAGCAATTCAAGACAAAAGTCTCAACAAATGAACTCAGGCCCTTATGTATTCAGAAACTTGAAATTTTTACTGGAGTTGTTTTTCAATTAAAAAAATAAATAAAATTCTATTTAAAAAAGATTATCCATTAAGTAGGAATATCTTTTAAAACCAAAAAGAAAAAGCAAGACTTTCCAAAGTGTCTCAGATGCTGGCATCGTAGACGTGGCTGGAGGAAATATTTCGCTTGGGTCTTAGCGAGGGCGTTGATGTTCGAGAACCCCAGTGTTGCCAGCTGTGCTCCAGGTCACACAGAATGCCATTGTTTGTTCTTAGAAACTGTTGCTTTTGTTCACCAACTCCCCCACCCTGCCTGAGACAGAACAGACAAACAGTTACAGTCCTGCTGTACTGTTCCTTTGTAAAGTACCATTATTCCTTCTTTTGCTAGCATTTCTAACATTTAATGGCCTTGATAAAGATAATTAAGCAGTGAAAATAACTTAAAGAAAACAGATACAAATGAAGGCTTTTCCCAAAATGGGAGAACGAGCCCCTTTCTGACTGTGCCCCACATTAAATACACACTTGCAGACATGCATTTATATGTGTATATATATTTGCATACATAATAATACAGATATGCTTTCTGATAAGTGAACACTCGGAAGCACATTTAGGTTATTTTTGTTAAGAGGGAAAATAGAGGCACCACATTATTTTTACATGAAACAGAAAATAATCAAGATTTATATAACTTGAGGGGCTCACAAAACTTTACTGTAAATGTTATGATTATAAGTATAAATAGATTAGAAAGACTTGTTTGAAACAACAGTTCCACTATTAACGATTCAACCACCTGGAGTCCTACCTTTTGGGAAAACCATCAAGAGCAAGAAAATAATTAAAAATATAGCCAGGATAAACCAGTTAAATTAGTTGACACAGAGTCAATCCTGACTCATGGCGACCCCATGTGTTTCAGAGTAGAGCTGCACTTTATAGGGTTTTCAATGGCTGTGATATTTTGAAAGCAGATTGTCTGGGCTTTCTTCTGAGGCATCTCTGGGTAGATTCAAACTGCCAACCTTTTGGTTACTGGACAAGCACTTAACTGTTTGCACCACCCAGAGCCTCCATAGCCAGGATCAGCATCACAATGTCCCTGTCACTTTACTGCTGCAGTAGCCCCTTGTTCCACTGGTCCCTAATCTCCTTCTTCTTACCCTATGCACATTTTTATTTACATGTATTATCTTTTTTTTTTTTTTAATTGCGATTTAGGTGAAAGTTTACAGAGCAAATTAGTTTCTCATTCAAAAATTGTTCCGTGGCATTGGCTGCAATCCCCACAATGTGTGAGCACTCTCCCCTTTCCCTTTCTACCCTGGGTTCACCGTGTCCATTCATCCAGTTTTCCTGTCCCCTCCCGCCTTCTTGTCTTTGTTCCTGCGCAGGTGTTAACCACTCAATCTCTGATACACCTGATTGAACTAAGAAGCACATTCCACACGCGTGTTATTGTTTGCCTTATTAACAAAACATAAACAAACCTGTTGCCGTTGCGTTGATTCTGACTCATGGAGACCCCATAGGATAGAGTAGAATTGCCCCATAGCATTTCAAAGGAGCAGCTGGTGAATTTGAACTGCCGAACTTCTGGTTAGCAGCCAAGCTCTTAACCACTGTGCCACCAGGACCTCGTTTGTCTTAGCTTGCCTAATCTTTGGCTGAAAGGTGAACTTCGGGAGTGGCTTCAAGGCTCACTTAGAAGGGTGTCCGGGGCCCATAGTCTCGGGGGTTCCTTTGGTCTCCGTCAGACCAGGAAGTCTGGTCGTTTTTGTGAATTTGATTATTTCTTCTACATTTTTCTCCCACTGTGTCTGAGACCCTCTGTTGTAATCCCAGTCAGAGAAGTTGGCACTGGTAGCCAGGCACCATCTAGTCCTTCTGATCTTGGGGTCATGTAGGCTGTGGTTCATGTGATCCATTAGCCCTTTGGACTAATTGCTCCCTTGGGTCTTTAGTTTTTTCACTGTCCTCTGCTTGGACTAGAAGTGGCCAATAGTTGTATCTTAGATGGCCGCTCACAAGCTTTTAAGACCCCAGATGCTACTCACCAAAGTAGGGTGCAGAACATTTTCTTTAACAACTATGTTGTGCCAATAGACATAGATATCTATGGTCCTTTGCCTTTCAGCCTGGGAACAGACACTTCGCTAAAGAAGTATGCATCTTGTTTCATTTTTTTTGCAGATGGATATCTAGCTATGCCAGCACCATTTGTTGAACAGATTTTTTCGCCATTTAAAGGACTCTGGGCCTTTGTCAAATACCAGCTGTTCATATGTGGATGGATTTATGTCTGGATCCCCAATTCTGTTCCATTGGTCTATGTATCTGTTGTTGTACCAGTACTAGGCTGTTTTGACTACTGTGGCAGTATAACAAAAAAAAAACCAAACCCACTGCCATCGAGTCAATTCTGACTCTTAGCGACCCTATAGAACTGCATATATAAGAGGTTCTAAAATCAGGTAGAGTGAGGCCTCCCACTTTATTCTTCTTTTTCAGTAATGCTTTACTTATCTGGGGCCTCTTTCCCTTCCATATGAAGTTGGTGATTTGTTTCTCCACCTCATTAAAAAATGTCATTGGAATTCGGATTGGAATTGCATTGTATCTATAGGTCGCATTTGGTAAAATAGACATTTTTGCAATATTCAGTCTAAAGAAGACATTCAGGTAGCTAACAGATACATGAGAAATGGTCACGATCATTAGCCATTACAGAAATGCAAATCAAAACTACAATGAGATTCCGTCTCACTACAACAAGGCTGGCATTATTCCAAAAAACACAAAATAATAAATGTTGGACAGGTTGTGGAGAGGCTAGAACACTTATACACTGCTGGTGGGAATGTAAAATGGTACAACCACCTTGGAAATTGATTTGGCACTTCCTTAAAAAGTTAGAAATAGAACTACCATATGATGCAGCAATCGCACTCCTTGAAATGTATCCTAGATAAATAAGAGCCTCTACATGAATAGATATACGCACACCCATGTTCATTGCTGCACTGTTTACAATAGCAAAAAGATGGAAGCAACCAAGGTGCCCATCAATGGATGAATGGATAAATAAATTATGGTATATTCATACAATGAAATACTGCACATCGATAAACAATGATGAATCCATGAAACATTTTATAACAAGGAACAATGTGGAAGGCATTATGCTGAGTTAAATTAGTTAGTTGCAAAAGGACAAATATTGTATGAGACCACTATTATAAGAACTTGAGAAATAGTTTAAACAGAGAAGAAAATATTCTTTGATGGTTATAAGAGTGCGGAGGGACGGAGGGAGAGGGGTTTTCACTAATTAGATAGCAGATAAGAACTATTTAGTTGAAGGAAAAGAAAACACACAATACAGGAGAGGTCAGCACAACTGGACTAACCCAAAAGCAAAGAAGTTTCCTGGATAAACTGAACGTTTTGAAGGCCAGTGTAGCAGGGGTGGGGGCTTGGGGACCATGGTCTCAGGGGACATCTAAATCAATTGGCATAATAAAATCTATTAAGAAAACATTCTGATGGCGGAGCCAAGATGGCGGACTAGGCAGACGCTACCTCGGATCCCTCTTACAACAAAGACACGGAAAAACAAGTGAATCGATCACATACATAACAATCTACGAACCCTGAACAACAAACACAGATTTAGAGACGGAGAACGAACTAATACGGGGAAGCAGCGATTGTTTCCAGAGCCTGGAGCCAGCATACCAGTCAGGTACGGCACAAGCACAGAGACCTGCTCCACCCCCCTGAACTAACCCCGGGAGGGGGACTAGCCGGTTCCACGGGCGGCGTGGGACGCAGCCGTTAGGAGAAGTCCCCGGGAGGCAGTGACTGATCTTGGAGCAGAAAGAGTAGCATCCGAGCCGGGGAACCGTCCCACAGGGATTTGGACTGCACGCAGGTACGCCATAAACACGGAGAGTTGCTCCACCCCCTGAACTAACCCCGGGAAGGTGACCATCCGGGTCGCGCGGGCGGCGTGGGACGCAGCCGGTAGGAGAAGTCCCCGGGAGGCAGCGACTGGTATTGGAGCGGGGAGAACAGCGTTCCAGCCGGGACACTCGGTCGCGGCACAAGCACGGGGAGCTACTCCACCCATCTGAACTAACCCCGGGAGGGGGCCCACCTGGTTCACGGGGGCGGCACGGCCACGCGGCTGGAGGGACGGGAAGTCCCCGGGAGGCAGCGACTGATTTTGGAGTCGAGAGTGCACCGTCCCAGTAGGGGAGCCTTGACGCTGGGCGTGGGGCTGGAAGCGGAGGATCTGACCGTGACTCCAGCGGGCCAGACCCCCCGGGGGCAATCTCCACACAGACAGCACACATAGGCGACGCGCCCGCGGGAATCTCAGATATAAGAGTCATTCCAAGCAAGACAAGCAACTCTGGCTATATTCTGAGGTGCTACTCTCCTATCTCTCTGTTCCCTCCCCCACCCTCCCCAGGCGGCTTCATTAACATCTGAATAGCCTGAGCCAGAGGGAGAACTCTGATAGGGATCTGACTGCAGTTTTTTTTTAGCGGATTTTCTGGAAAAACTAGTTTCCCAGTGATGGCTCGGAGACAACAATCCATATCAAACCACTTAAAGAAGCAGACCGTGACAGCTTCTCCAACTCCCCAAACAAAAGAATCAAAATCTTTCCCAAATGAAGATACAATTTTGGAATTATCAGATACAGAATATAAAAAACTAATTTACAGAATGCTTAATGATATCACAAATGAAATTAGGATATCTGCAGAAAAAGCCAAGGAACACACTGATAAAACTGTTGAAGAACTCAAAAAGATTATTCAAGAACATACTGGAAAAATTAATAAGTTGCAAGAATCCATAGAGAGACAACATGTAGAAATCCAAAAGATTAACAATAAAATCACAGAATTAGACAACACACTAGGAAGTCAGAGGAGCAGACTCGAGCAATTAGAATGCAGACTGGGACATCTGGAGGACCAGGGAATCAACACCAACATAGCTGAAAAAAAATCAGATAAAAGAATTAAAAAAAATGAAGAAACCCTAAGAATTATGTGGGACTCTATCAAGAAGGATAACCTGCGGGTGATTGGAGTCCCAGAACAGGGAGGGGGGACAGAAAACACAGAGAAAATAGTTGAAGAACTTCTGACAGAAAACTTCCCTGACATCATGAAAGACGAAAGGATATCTATCCAAGATGCTCATCGAACCCCATTTAAGATTGATCCAAAAAGAAAAACACCAAGACATATTATCATCAAACTCACCAAAACCAAAGATAAACAGAAAATTTTAAAAGCAGCCAGGGAGAAAAGAAAGGTTTCCTTCAAGGGAGAATCAATAAGAATATGTTCTGACTACTCAGCAGAAACCATGCAGGCAAGAAGGGAATGGGACGACATATACAGAACACTGAAGGAGAAAAACTGCCAACCAAGGATCATATATCCAGCAAAACTCTCTCTGAAATATGAAGGCGAAATTAAGATATTTACAGACAAACACAAGTTTAGAGAATTTGCAAAAACCAAACCAAAGCTACAAGAAATACTAAAGGATATTGTTTGGTCAGAGAACCAATAATATCAGATATCAGCACAACACAAGGTCACAAAACAGAACGTCCTGATATCAACTCAAATAGGGAAATCACAAAAACAAACAAATTAAGATTAATTAAAAAAAAAATACACATAACAGGGAATCATGGAAGTCAATAGGTAAAAGATCACAATAATCAAAAAGAGGGACTAAATACAGGAGGCATTGAACTGCCATATGGAGAGTGATACAAGGCGATATAGAACAATACAAGTTAGGTTTTTACTTAGAAAAATAGGGGTATATAATGAGGTAACCTCAAAAAGGTATAACAACTCTATAACTCAAGACAAAAACCAAGAAAAACGTAACGACTCAACTAACATAAAGTCAAACACTATGAAAGTGAGGATCTCACAATTTACTAAGAAAAACGCCTCAGCACAAAAAAGTATGTGGAAAAATGAAATTGTCAACAACACACATAAAAAGGCATCAAAATGACAGCACTAAAAACTTATTTATCTATAATTACCCTGAATGTAAATGGACTAAATGCACCAATAAAGAGACAGAGAGTCACAGACTGGATAAAGAAACACGATCCATCTATATGCTGCCTACAAGAGACACACCTTAGACTTAGAGACACAAACAAACTAAAACTCAAAGGATGGAAAAAAGTATATCAAGCAAACAATAAGCAAAAAAGAAGAGGAGTAGCAATATTAATTTCTGACAAAATAGACTTTAGACTTAAATCCACCACAAAGGATAAAGAAGGACACTATATAATGATAAAAGGGACAATTGATCAGGAAGACATAACCATATTAAATATTTACGCACCCAATGACAGGGCTGCAAGATATATAAATCAAATTTTAACAGAACTGAAAAGCGAGATAGATACCTCCACAATTATAGTAGGAGACTTCAACACACCCCTTTCGGAGAAGGACAGGACATCCAGTAAGAAGCTCAACAGAGACACGGAAGATCTAATTACAACAATCAACCAACTTGACCTCATTGACTTATACAGAACTCTCCACCCAACTGCTGCAAAATATACTTTTTTTTCTAGCGCACATGGAACATTCTCTAGAATAGACCACATATTAGGTCATAAAACAAACCTTTGCAGAGTCCAAAACATCGAAATATTACAAAGCATCTTCTCAGACCACAAGGCAATAAAACTAGAGATCAATAACAGAAGAACGAGGGAAAAGAAATCAAATACTTGGAAAATGAACAATACCCTCCTGAAAAAAGACTGGGTTATAGAAGACATCAAGGAGGGAATAAGGAAATTCATAGAAAGCAACGAGAATGAAAATACTTCCTATCAAAACCTCTGGGACACAGCAAAAGCAGTGCTCAGAGGTCAATTTATATCAATAAATGCACACATACAAAAAGAAGAAAGAGCCAAAATCAGAGAACTGTCCCTACAACTTGAACAAATAGAAAGTGAGCAACAAAAGAATCCATCAGGCACCAGAAGAAAACAAATAATAAAAATTAGAGCTGAACTAAATGAATTAGAGAACAGAAAAACAATTGAAAGAATTAACAAAGCCAAAAGCTGGTTCTTTGAAAAAATTAACAAAATTGATAAACCATTGGCTAGACTGACTAAAGAAATACAGGAAAGGAAACAAATAACCCGAATAAGAAATGAGAAGGACCACATCACAACAGAACCAAATGAAATTAAAAGAATCATTTCAGATTATTATGAAAAATTGTACTCTAACAAATTTGAAAACCTAGAAGAAATGGATGAATTCCTTGAAAAACACTACCTACCTAAACTAACACATTCAGAAGCAGAACAACTAAATAGACCCATAACAAAAAAAGAGATTGAAACGGTAATCAAAAAACTCCCAACAAAAAAAAGTCCTGGCCCGGACGGCTTCACTGCAGAGTTCTACCAAATTTTCAGAGAAGAGTTAACACCACTACTACTAAAGGTATTCCAAAGCATAGAAAATGACGGAATACTACCCAACTCATTCTATGAAGCCACCATCTCCCTGATACCAAAACCAGGTAAAGACATTACAAAAAAAGAAAATTATAGACCTATATCCCTCATGAACATTGATGCAAAAATCCTCAACAAAATTCTAGCCAATAGAATCCAACAACACATCAAAAAAATAATTCACCCTGATCAAGTGGGATTTATACCAGGTATGCAAGGCTGGTTTAATATCAGAAAAACCATTAATGTAATCCATCACATAAATAAAACAAAAGACAAAAACCACATGATCTTATCAATTGATGCAGAAAAGGCATTTGACAAAGTCCAACACCCATTTATGATAAAAACTCTTACCAAAATAGGAATTGAAGGAAAATTCCTCAACATAATAAAGGGCATCTATGCAAAGCCAACAGCCAATATCACTCTAAATGGAGAGAACCTGAAAGCATTTCCCTTGAGAACGGGAACCAGACAAGGATGCCCTTTATCACCGCTCTTATTCAACATCGTGTTGGAAGTCTTAGCCAGGGCAATCAGGCTAGACAAAGAAATAAAAGGTATCCGGATTGGCAAGGAAGAAGTAAAGTTATCACTATTTGCAGATGACATGATTATATACACAGAAAACCCTAAGGAATCCTCCAGAAAACTACTGAAACTAATCGAAGAGTTTGGCAGAGTCTCAGGTTATAAAATAAACATACAAAAATCACTTGGATTCCTCTACATCAACAAAAAGAACACCGAAGAGGAAATAACCAAATCAATACCATTCACGGTAGCCCCCAAGAAGATAAGATACTTAGGAATAAATCTTACCAAGGATGTAAAAGACCTATACAAAGAAAACTACAAAGCTCTACTACAAGAAATTCAAAAGGACATACTTAAGTGGAAAAACATACCTTGCTCATGGATAGGAAGACTTAACATAGTAAAAATGTCTATTCTACCAAAAGCCATCTATACATTTAACGCACTTCCGATCCAAATTCCAATGTCATATTTTAAGGGGATAGAGAAACAAATCACCAATTTCATATGGAAGGGAAAGAAGCCCCGGATAAGCAAAGCACTACTGAAAAAGAAGAAGAAAGTGGGAGGCCTCACCTTACCTGACTTCAGAACCTATTATACAGCCACAGTAGTCAAAACAGCCTGGTATTGGTACAACAACAGACACATAGACCAATGGAACAGAATTGAGAACCCAGACATAGATCCATCCACGTATGAGCAGCTGATATTTGACAAAGGACCAGTGTCAATTAACTGGGGAAAAGACAGCCTTTTTAACAAATGGTGCTGGCATAACTGGATATCCATTTGCAAAAAAATGAAACAGGACCCATACCTCACACCATGCACAAAAACTAACTCCAAGTGGATCAAAGACCTAAACATAAAGACTAAAACGATAAAGATCATGGAAGAAAAAATTGGGACAACCCTAGGAGCCCTAATACAAGGTATAAACAGAATACAAAACATTACCAAAAATGATGAAGAGAAACCCGATAACTGGGAGCTCCTAAAAATCAAACACCTATGCTCATCTAAAGACTTCACCAAAAGAGTAAAAAGACCACCTACAGATTGGGAAAGAATTTTCAGCTATGACATCTCCGACCAGCGCCTGATCTCTAAAATCTACATGATTCTGTCAAAACTCAACCACAAAAAGACAAACAACCCAATCAAGAAGTGGGCAAAGGATATGAACACACATTTCTCTAAAGAAGATATTCAGGCAGCCAACAGATACATGAGAAAATGCTCTCGATCATTAGCCATTAGAGAAATGCAAATTAAAACTACGATGAGATTCCATCTCACACCAGCAAGGCTGGCATTAATCCAAAAAACACAAAATAATAAATGTTGGAGAGGCTGCGGAGAGATTGGAACTCTCATACACTGCTGGTGGGAATGTCAAATGGTACAACCACTTTGGAAATCTATCTGGCGTTATCTTAAACAGTTAGAAATAGAACTACCATACAACCCAGAAATCCCACTCCTCGGAATATACCCTAGAGATACAAGAGCCTTCATACAAACAGATATATGCACACCCATGTTTATTGCAGCTCTGTTTACAATAGCAAAAAGTTGGAAGCAACCAAGGTGTCCATCAACGGATGAATGGGTAAATAAATTGTGGTATATTCACACAATGGAATACTACGCATCGATAAAGAACAGTGACGAATCTCTGAAACATTTCATAACATGGAGGAACCTGGAAGGCATTATGCTGAGCGAAATGAGTCAGAGGCAAAAGGACAAATATTGTATAAGACCACTATTATAAGATCTTGAGAAATAGTAAACCTGAGAAGAACACATACTTTTGTGGTTACGAGGGGGGGAGGGAGGGAGGGTGGGAGAGGGTTTTTCTATTGATTAATCAGTAGATAAGAACTGCTTTAGGTGAAGGGAAAGACAACACTCAATACATGGAAGGTCAGCTCAATTGGACTGGACCAAAAGCAAAGAAGTTTCCGGGATAAAATGAATGCTTCAAAGCTCAGCGGAGCAAGCGCGGGGGTCTGGGGAACATGGTTTGCGGGGACTTCTAAGTCAATTGGCAAAATAATTCTATTATGAAATCATTCTGCATCCCACTTTGAAATGTGGCGTCTGGGGTCTTAAATGCTAACAAGCAGCCATCTAAGATGCAGCAATTGGTCTCAACCCACCTGGAGCAAAGGAAAATGAAGAACACCAAGCCCACATGACAACTAAGAGCCCAAGAGACAGAAAGGGCCACATGAACAAGAGACCTACATCATCCTGAGACCAGAAGAACTAGTTGGTGCCCGGCCACAATCGATGACTGCCCTGACAGGGAGCTCAGCAGAGGACCCCTGAGGGAGCAGGAGAGCAGTGGGATGCAGACCCCAAATTCTCATAAGAAGACCAAACTTAATGGTCTGACTGAGACTGGAGGAATCCCGGCGGCCATGCTCTCCAGACCTTCTGTTGACACAGGACAGGAACCATCCCTGAAGACAACTCATCAGACATGAAAGGGACAGGTCAGCGGGTGGGAGAGAGACGCTGATGAAGAGTGAGCTAATTATATCAGGTGTACACTTGAGATTGTGTTGGCAACTCTTGTCTGGAGGGGGGATGGGAGGATAGAGAGAGAGGGAAGCCGGCAAAATTGTCAAGAAAGGAGAGACTGAAAGGGCTGACTCAAGACGGGGAGAGTAAGTGGGAGTAGGGAGTGAGATGTATGTAAACTTATATGTGACAGACTGATTGGATTTGTAAACGTTCACTTGAAGCTTAATAAAAGTTATTATAAAAAAAAAAAAAAAAGAAAGAAAACATTCTGCATTGCACTTTGGAGAGTGGCAGCTGGCATCTTAAATGCTAGGAAGCAGCCATCTAAGATGCATCAATTGGTCTCAACCCACCTGGAGCAAAGCAGGATGAAGAACACCAATAACACAAGGTAATTATGAGCCCAAGAGACAAAAAGGGCCATATAAACCAGAAACTCCATCATCTTGAGACCAGAAGAACGAGATGGTGCTGGGCTACAACTGATGACTGCCCTGACAGGGACCACAACAGAGAACCCCTGAGGGAGCAGGAGAGCAGTGGGATGCAGTCCTCAAATTCTCATAAAAAGACCAGACTTAATGGTCTGACTGAGACTAGAAGGACCCCAGAGATCATGGTCCCAAGACCTTCTTCTGTTAGCCCAAGACAGGAACCGTTCCCAAAGCCAACTCTTCAGACAGGCATGGGACTGGTCTATGGGATAGAAAATGATACCGGTGAAGAGTGAGCTTCTTGGATCAAGTAGACACATGAGCCTATGTGCGCAGCTCCTGTCTGGAGGGGAGATGAGAGGGCAGAGGGGGTCAGAAGCTGGCTGAATGGACATGAAAGTAGATAATGGGGGGAAGGTCTGTGCTGCCTTATTAGAGGGAGAGCTACCAGGAGTATATAGCAAGGTGTATATAAGTTTTTGTATGAAAGACTGACGATTTGTAAATTTTCACTTAAAGCAGAATAAATAATAAATAAATAAATAACCCCCCCCAAAAAGCAACAACAAAAAACCCAAACTGAAAAACTCATTCCAGGGAACTCTAGCAGGTGCACGCACGCACACACACGGACACATATACACAAATTTCTATACAATAATTATCTGAGCTTCAGGAAGATGGTGTCCTCTGTGACTCAAACTGGGAAAAAATACTTAAATCCTTTGGATAAGAACATAAAAGCTTTTTGAAAGTATCCACAGGGAATAAGCAATACGTTTCTTTAAACTCCAGAGATCATTGTAATTACTTCAAAAGACAGATCAATGTGGTTCAACTTTTGAATCCTAAGTATAAATACCAGTCATCCCTCCCAGAAGAGACTCACTTACAGTCTATAAAATACAGTTTTCTCATGCTGTTGAGCTCAAACTACTTTCTTAATATCCTATTACTTATAGAGTTGAATCTGTCACTCTGCTTTTCCTTGGAGTGATAGTTACTTAGCAAAAATTCATCAGATGGTCTTACAGTGAATCCCATAGCCCCTGACCTTCAAGATAAAAGCTTGGGGAAAAAACAGAAAACTTCTAAACATCAAGAAGTTGTCAGTTGAGTAAGGTTTCTTGTCAGAAAGATTTAGAACAATCTAAATCTAGTTTTCAAAGTTTCGTATAATTATCATGTGGTGTATGTATTAGGAAAACAGATCTGGGGCCCCCAATCTATCCCTGTTGAGAAGCAGCAAGGGAATCCCTGCATTTTAACAGGCCCTCCTGGTTGTACGTAACTCACTCTTGGAGCCATGCTCTTTGAACAGGCTTTCCTTTTCTCTCTTGCTGTTTCTCAGTTTGTTTTTGTTTGTTTTTTAATCAAACACATTGGAATTCTGACATATAAGATAATTACCTTTTTTTCAAGTTCAAAATTGTCTTCTTTTGACCTTGATATAAGTGGTTGCTATGAATTGGAATTGACTCTATGGCAATGGGATTGGTTAGGTTTTTGGAATGCCAATGTATTGACACTTGATAGATTTTTGGTCTTGAGTACACCATTTAGCGTGAAGCAAGGTAATTGTAGGTTTTTTTGAAAATGCAAAATGATTTTGAATGCTTTTGCAATGGTAGAGAAATTTGTCAACCAGATTTTTTTTGTCCAATATTTTCAAGAGATATGGGCTATTTATAATTTACTTAGGGCCCATTTAAATCCTAAGCATTTAGCAAAAATATATTTAATCAGCTACTTAGAATTATTTGTTATTGCTGGAATAAATATTTTACTTTATTCTTAAAATTTCTTAAATAATTAGATTGGCATTCAGTCTTTTTTTATATGATACACGATACACGAGTATTTTATAATACATTGGGCACACTTGTATAGTCAGCATGTTCAGCACATCTATTTTTTGCATATTATAGTTATGCCTATTTTGTGGGACTTTGGGCAGAATGTTAATCATCTGAATTATGACCAAAGTTTAGAGTGGAATCTTTGCATTTGGGATAAGATGTTGGTCAGACAGATGATTCGTTCTGTGCGTGGTCAGCATTAAAACTCCCAACACTCCCATGGCTCCTTTTCCTTAGTGATCACTTGTTTGGTGATATGACACACTGTGGTTTTAAAAACAGGGCTGCCTTTATGAGGAAGTCAGAGAAATTACTGCTTTAAAGGCTCTCTTGACAAGTGACACCAGGCAGAAAACGTAATTTTATGCTGAATATGAAGCCACCAACATAAATGGATAGTGTTGTATTTCCTGTGCTAAGATTTCACGAATAAAATAGGACAAGCCAAGTTCTACCCTTGTTTTACCCCAAAATGTAAATTAGGAGTACATTTTGGTATACATTCCCTAAACTATGCCATAATTTAAAAAATTAAATAGACTATGTATGATAAATACGATCATATAAATAAACTCCATGAAATGCATCAATGTAGTCCTCCCCCTCTCCTCCCTCCTGCTCCTGAGGCATCATCACCACCTCATCCTAAGTTGTAACTAACAGCTGCCCATGAGCATGGCTCTTTTCACAGATGGGTGCTACTCAAAACAGTTAGCAATTCGTTTACACGTGCACAAAAAGGATGAAACATTATTCATTCAACTAAAGGAACTGCCAAAGAAAGCAGAGGGATAGTCTTTGCAGTGGAAAGATAAGATGGATAGACTCCCCCCCGCCCCCGCAGAAGAGCACCACTGGGAATATGCTTATTGCTTCTGGTGGTGATATAGTAAGAGAATGGCCCATTCCAACAGGAATTTCCGCTCACCACTGAATGCCATCTAAATGTAATCAGTGTGCCATCTTATGGTGGAATCCCATCTGGTAGGTGGTTTCCTAGCCCTGGTTAGTATACTTCATGCAACATTTCTCAAAATGTGTGCCCACAGAGCTCTATTTACCCTAGATATTCATAGATGTACTTGAAAGTATAGTTTCATGGTCAGATAACTCTTGGAACCACCGTGTTCAACAATGTCAGCAGCTTTCATCGTGTAGGATATCTCAAAGCATTTAATTTCATTTATGGATTGAAATTGTGTCCCCCAAAAGTATGAGTCAACTTGGTTACGCCGTGATTCCCAGTATTGTGTGGTTGTCCTCCATTTCGTGATTGATGTAATTTTCCAACGTGTTGTAAACCCCAATCTCTGCCTGTGGTTAATGAGGTAAGGTTGGGTTATATTAAAGTGGATTAGGGTGGGATGTAACACCCTTACGAATGTCACATCCCTGGTCCGATGTAAAGGGAGTTTCCCTGGGGTGTGGCTTGCACCACCTTTTCTCTTGTAAGAGATAAAAGGAAGGAGAAGTGAGCAGAAAGTTGGGGATCGCATACTACCAAGAAAGCAGCTCCAGGAGCAGAGCATGTCCGTTGGACCTGAGGTCCCAGCACTGAGAAGGTCCTAATCCTGGGAAACATTGATGACAAGGACCTTCCTCCAGAACCAACAGAGAGAGAAAGCATTTCCCCCAAGCTGATGTCCTGAATTTGGACTTCTAGCCTACTAGACTGTGAGAGAATAAACTTCTGTTTGTTGAAGCCATCCAATTTTGGTTATTTCTGTTATAGCAGCAGTAGATGACTAAAACACTGTGGAGCCTTCTTTTTAGTCTTGACCAGTTCATGAGACCAGTGCTTCTAAGAACTTGCTTAGGAAATGTTGGCTTCTTGGATTCTTTTAACTCAGAAGGATTTTAGACACATGCACACATGTGATGTGCGTGCATATATTGAACATGAATTTGGAAAAATTGAACAAGTATTCTCAATTTCTGTAATTTAATATGTAACTTACTGTTAATTTAAGAATATCTTTTCTATTTTTAATTTTCATTTATAAAAGGAAATAATCATTTCATGATGAAATCTTTAGATAAGAATTGCCAGACCATCTTCTTCCATCATTCTGGTTCTGTCTTACTAGCATCTTACCCCACATGAATTAGCTGTGCTTGCTTAAGGGATATACTATGCAGCATGTGGTCTCTGTCCTCAAGTCCTCAGTTGGGTGGGAGTGAAAACAGACATGTGAAGGAGGGTTTTAACTTAATGTGGAGAAGAAGTTTTTGAGCTAATACTGTGAATGATCTGGGAGACTAGACATTTAATTCATTTGTGGGAGTGGACAGTGGATCTTGGAGGAGATAATGCTTGAGCTGAATATTGAAGAATAAAAAGGGGTTAGTAATACAGAGAACTGAGTTAAGCAGGGCACGTGCTTTAGGCAAAAGGATAGCATAAGGCATAGAAGAGCATGTAATGTAGTAGGTGGGAAGTTTTGTTTTATTAGGAAAGAGAAGAGGAAAGATGAAGTTGGCAAGGTAGACAGGGGCCAGGTCATAGGAGGAGTTTGGAGAGAATGGTTTTCAAATATTGTGGCACATTGGAATCAACTAGAACTTTTGATTCTGTAGGGCTGGGTTGGGCCAGGGGAGCCTGTGTTTCTGATAAGCTCTTCAGGTGATTACATGGGTTCCTCAGCATGACAGCTTCAATCTTGTTGTTAAGGATTTAATTTTACTTGGATCTACAATCAACAGCCATGGAAGCAGCAGTCAACAAATCAAAAGACGCATTGCATTGAGCAAATCTGTTGCAGAGGACCTCTTTAAAGTGTTGAAGAGCAACGATGTCACCTTGAAGACTAAGGTGCACCTGACCCAAGCCATGGTATTTTCAATTGCATCATGTGCATGTGAAAGCTGGGCAATGAATAAGGAAGACCAAGGAAGAGTTGACGCCTTTGAATTGTGGTATTGGCGAAGAATATTGAATATACCTTGGACTGCCAAAAGAACAAACAAATCTGTCTTGGAGCAAGTACAACCAGAGTGCTCCTTAGAAGCAAGGATGGAGAGACTGCGTCTTACGTACTTTGGACATGTCGTCAGGAGGGATCAGTCCCTAGAGAAGGACATCATGCTTGGCAAAGTACAGGGTCAGTGGAAAAGAGGAAGACCCTCAACGAGGTGGATTGACACAGTGGCTGCAACAATGGGCTCAAGCATAACAATGATTGTAAGGATGGTGCAGGACTGGGCAGCGTTTTGTTCTGTTGTGCATAGGGTCACTATGAGTCGGAACTGACTGGACGGCACCTAACAACAACAACAACTCAGCGTGAAGGAATTATGCCCCATTTCTATTAGTATTGAAGGGTTTTGAATGAGTAATGGGGTTGTATTGCATCTTAAATAGAAAACTTCATTAGTTTAAAAATATTGTCATTGCTCATTGTGTTATTGTTAGTTGTCATGGAGTCAATTCTGACTCATGGCGACTCCATGTGTGCCGAGTAGAACCGCTCCATAGGATTTTCAGGGCTGTGATATTTTGGAAGCAGGTTGGCAGACCTGTCTTCCAAGGCACCCCTGGATGAGTTTGAGTCGCCAACCTTTTAGCTAGTAGTTGAGTGCTTAACTGTTTGTACCACCCAGAGAGAAAATAAGCAAACAAAATAAGAAGATATGACCCTATCATTTACCCCTCAAATCCGCTCCCCAGAGATGACCTTAATTGTTTGACCTAGACAATATTTCATGTAGTATACATAAATCTTATTGCCTTCAAGTAGATTCTGACTCATAGTAACTCCATATCTTACAGAGTAGATCTGCTCCATAGGGTTTTCTTGGCTGTAATCTTTACAGAAGCAGATCGCCAGGCATTTCTTCCATGGCCACTGGGTAGGTTTGAACCACTAACCTTTAGGTTAGTAGTCAAGTGCAAACAGTGCCACCCAGGGATTTCATAATCTGCTTACTTTGTATATTTTTTTAGCACAGGAAACTTTCAAAAATTGTGCATTTGATTATCGGTTCCATTTAAAACTTTGTCACCATTGCCATCACCACCACTCCCGTTGCCACCACTGCTACCCTCATCCACTTTCTAAGCATCACACTATGCATTTTATTTACATGACACTACTTAATTTGTAATACAACCAAGGGAGAGAAGTTTTTTTTAATCTCCATATTTCACTTGCAGAAAAATGAAGATCAGAGTGATTAAGTAATTTGCCCAAGATAATACTGCTAGCAGATTTGAACCAAAGCCTTCTTGCATCCTAATGAAGATGAATTTTCAAAATAATTTTTATTGGTTCCTGCAGAAAACCATTTCCAGAAATCTGTGATTTCTTTGAATTTTCAAATATTTCTTTTCTCTGACTACACTATTTTTTTTTTCACTTAAGCTGTTTATTCACCCTTTTTCTATTCATTTGTGTCATATTAAAAGTAGCCTGGCATTCGATAACACAGTGTGTACAATGCCCATGGCCCTATTATTTATTCATTTGGTTCTTCATCACATACCACAGTTTTATGGCAGAATTCCTAGGCATAGAGGGCTTTCATTTAGGGCATTTCTGCTGACTTGAGACTCCCTGATACTCTGAGCAAACGGAGAAAATTGAAACCTATAATCTCTAGGATGTCCCATTACCAACACTGGTTCTCTGCCCTAGCCTTTTGCATCTCAGTGAATGATACCTCCCAGAATGCAGTGCACCAAAGTTGTTCTGGACGTCACAGTTTCTGGCTAGATGGAGAAAGGAAAGGTGACCTTCAAAGTGGCCAATTCTATTTTGGTTATCTAAAAAACAAAACAAAACAGAAAGCCAGCAATACTATTTGAGCATTAGAAAAATGGTTGAATGGAAAAGAGTCTGAATCAGGAGGTTGGAATTGGGGAAAAATGAAGGACAGCTGTCTGTATTTTAGAATGGAAGTCTTTATTATTTTCAGAGGCAAAGCTCAAATTACCCACCTGATTTTTTTTTTTTTTTTTTTTCCAGTTGATTGGCTTTGGAGTTAGAGGAAATTCCTCCCAAATTCTGGCAGTAGTCCTATTTTTTTTTTTTTTAATTGTATTGTGACTGTCTTAAAAACAAACAAACAAAAAACCTTTATAAGTATTTTAGTAGGAAATAGGAGAGGCTGTGTCAAGGGCTGCTAGCCAGATGAGATTTTTAACTGATTCTTTTGAACACTTGAAACGCATAATGAAATCCTGGTGCTATTTATCTCCCTGAAAACGAACACAGTTAGTTACTTGACAATTTCCACATGAAAAGCTTAATTTTTAGAAGCATGTTATAAAAGAATCACTGTGCATAGAATACTTTATTCAGACACTTGGACCTTGTCGCATAATTTTGAATTTAGTATGGATAGATAAGTTGATGGATTGCTTAACTTTGTTTCAGGCAGGACTCTAAGGTTAGGGTAGCCTCTTTATAAAAGGTAGGAGTTTTTTTTTTTTTTCCTCTCCCCGGGGATGATAAAAAAAAAAAAAATTTTTTTTTTTTAGTGTCTCTTTTATGGGATCTTGGTTAAATTAGCATATAAACGTCATGTTCAACTAAAGATTACCTGCCCCAAAGTGAGCATATTTAACAACCAATTGTCAGCCAGTTTCTGGCCATAAAGATGCCAGAGAATGCAGGATAGGCGGAGGAGTTGGCATTTCTGGTGTGAGCAATGAAAATAACAGGGCCAAACGTCATGAGCATGCTACGGACTCTAATGACAAACATTTGCATTATGCAAGAGCACCATGCTCAAGGACACCCTTAAGTAGCTTTGTTTTATTTCAGTAAGGCCTCTGGCTCTTAACTTGACTCCAGGTTATAACAGCTTTGTCTCCAAAACTGTAGTATTAAGTTGTGGCTACTAGGGTGCCCAATGGTCAAGGTCAGCTTGGCATTCCCTGGAGGTGAATACGTACACATTTTTTAAGTTTTCAAGTTCAATCATCACCCCTTTCTCTCTACTTAAATGAGCAAAATGTCACCTTATTAATAAGACCATACCACTTTAAAACAATTTAATCTAACACAAATGAGCCTTATGAACTAAATGATTTTTCAACCTACCTAGATCTGATCTAATTCTTTTTAAGAAACCTGTAAATTAGACATTATCCTTATCACCTTTATTTTACAGGTAATGAAACTGAGGACCAGGATATTCCAGTCCCTTGGGTGGTGGAGCGCAGCAGGTAAATAACGTTTCTGTCATGTCACCAGAGGCCTTGGGGCTACTAGCTCTTTGCACTATTCCATTGGTCTAGGACTTTCCTTCTGAGTTGAAAACTTTCTTTCTCTTAGTTTATATCATTAAAAAAAAAAAACTGTATAAAATTTACCCAGCAATATTACAGAAAGTTGTTTAATATGTATGGGGGAATAGCGTCTTAATGGGCTCACCCAAATTAGATTCTCAAAACTTTTACCTACTTAAATCTAGCTTTTTCACTGACATATTTTACTGATTGTTGTTAATAGAGGCAACTAGTCTTTTTTTTTTTATAAGTATATACTTTAAAATTTTATTTTATTATGGGGAAAATACATACAACAAAACTTCACTTAAAAAATTATACATGTAATTTATACAAAATTGTATACGTAAAAAAAATTCAAACTTTTTCTAACATGCACAATTCATTGATTACATTCATCATATTATGCACCTATCACCTATATCTGTTTCCCAATTATTCTTCCACCATTAACGGAAACTCAGTGCCCCCCCAGGCAAAGACTCCCCCTTCCTTCCTCCCTCCTATCCCTGGTAACCACTAAGAAATTTTTTGTCTATATGTATGCCTATTTCATATAAATGGCATGATACAATATTTGTTCTTTTATAACTGACTTATTTCACTCAGCATAATGTTTTTCAGGTTCATCCATGTTGTAGCATGTATCAAGGCTGCATTTCACTTTGTTTATCCATTCATCTGTTGATAGACATTTAGGTTGAGCCTTACCTGGTATCGTTAATACCACACACAAGGAAAATTTTGCTGAAGGTCGTTCAAAAATGGCTGCAGGAGCATATCGACAGGAAACTGCCAGAAATTCAAGCCAGATTCAGAAGAGGATGTGGAACCAGGGATATCATTGCTGATGTCAGATGGATCTTGGCTAAAAGCAGAGAATACCAGAAAGATGTTTACCTGTGTTTTATTGACTATGCAAAGACATTCGACTGCGTGGATCATAACAAATTAAGGATAACATTGTGAAGAATGGGAATTCCAGAACACTTAATTGTGCTCATGGGAAACCTTTACGTAGATCAAGAGGCAGTTCTAACGGAGCAAGGAGCTACTGCGTGCTTTAATGTCAAGAAAGATGTGAGTCAAGGTTGTATCTTTTCACCATACTTATTCAATCTGTATCCTGAGCAAATAATCTGAGAAGCTGGATTATATGAAGAAGAATGGGGCATCAGGATTGGAAGAAGGCTAATTAGCAACCTGTGTTATAGAGATGATACAACCTTGCTTGCTGAGAGTGAAGAGGAATTGAAGCACTTACTGATGAAGATCAAAGACCACAGCCTTCAGTATGGATTACACCTCAACATAAAACAAAAATCCTCACAACTGGACCAATGAGCAACATCATGATAAACGGAGAAAAGATTGAAGCTGTCAAGGATTTCATTTTACTTGGATCCACAATCAACAGCCATGGAAACAGCAGTCAAGAAATCAAAAGACACATTGCATTGGGCAAATCTGCTGCAAAGGACCTCTTCAAAGTGTTGAAGAGCAAAGATGTCACCCTGAAAACTAAGGTGTGCCTGACCCAAGCCATGGTATTTTCAATCGCATCATATGCATGTGAAAGCTGGACAATGAATAAGGAAGACAGAAGAATTGATGCCTGTGAATTGCTATGTTAGAAAAGAATATTGAATATGCCATGGACTACCAAAAGAATGAACAAATCTGTCTTGGAAGAAGTACAACCAGAATGTTCCTTAGAAGCAAGAATGGCGAGACTACATCTCATCTACTTTGGACACGTTATCAGGTGGGATCAGTCCCTGAAGAAGGACATCGTGCTGGGTAAAGTAGATGGTCAGCAAAAAAGAGGAAGAACCTCAACGAGATGAACTGACACAGTGGCTGTAGCAATGGGCTCAAGCCTAACAAGGATTGTGAGGATGGTGCAGGACCCAGCAGTGTTTCGTTCTGTTTGCACGGGGTTGCTATGAGTCGGAATGGACTCGACAGCACCTAACAACCTAATAAACCCACTACTCACACAGAGATGGCTTGGAAGACAGGCCTGATAATCCACTTCCGAAAGTTTACAGCCTTGAAAACCCTGTGGAGCAGGCTTTTCTATTTTGCACACGTGAGTAGGAATTGACCTGATAGCAATGAACAACAATATCCTGATACCAGTAATCGTGACCAGTTGTTTCATATTTCATATCCCATCCATATCCCATTCAGTTTTACCAACTCTTTAAGGCAGGTGTCAGTATTTTGCAAATTAAAACCTTGAAATTTAGAATGGTTGAATGACCTGACAAGTTTAACATAGCTAAATAGCAAAGTGAGGAAGGGAGCCTGACCTTTCTTTAAAATTACCAGTTTAGTAACAATGTATGATTCAGTCCAGCGGTCCTTCTGTAGTGTACCTGGTATCTTTGCTGGACCATTAGCTTGCTTCCAGGCCTTTACTACAGTAAAACCTGTGAAAGCCGGAACGTGTGTAAGGCAGAAACCTGTCGGGGAAGGAAAACACAAATATTTTCCATTAAAACGAGTGATAGAAAAGTGGTTAGACTGCACCCTGTCAAAGGTGGAAAACTTGCAAGACCTGAAAAAATGAGCAGTCCAGCTCTCACAGCTTTCACTCTATTATAAATAACAGAACCTGGAAATGATTTCGAATATAGCTTTTTCCATTATTTGGATTACTTCCCTAAGATAGATTCTCAGAATGTGGTCCTTAAAGCCTAACATTAAGGATAGTTTTATGGTTCGTGATACACATTACCAAATTGCTTTGCAAAAATGTTTTTTCAATTTGTGCTGCAGCCACTGTTGAATCCATGTTATGCTTTGCTTATGTCCCACCTTTCTCCTAAAGCCTTTTTTGAGTGTTGTGGCTATAAAACAAACTGTAAGTATCCTTGCGGAGGTTTAAAGCAGCACTGCCCAGAGACAGCTGCCTAATGGACAGCTGCCTACTCTGTCCTAAAGGGTTGCTATGAGTTGGAATCAACTCAACAGCAATGGGTTTCGGGTTTTGGGAACATGTTAAAGAGCTGGCGGAAGGATAAAATGAGATAATGTGGTCCAGCATCCATATTAGGAGGACACTCACCAAATTCAGGGTGGTGGCTTCTCTGTGGGAGGGGGGAGGAGATTGGGACAGAGGGGGGTGTGAAAGGGAGCTTCAACTTTAATGGGAAAGGATTTTACATCTTTTATACAAAATCAAAAAATTCTGAAGCAGGCATAAGAACATGTTGACATTTGTTAATCTGGGAGGGCTGCTTGTTGCTAAACACAGGTCAGCAGTTCGAATCCACTAGCTGCTCCTTAGAAATCCTATGGGGCAGTTCTCCTCTGTCCTATAGGGTTGCTACGAGTTGGAATCGACTCCATGGCAATGGGTTTGGTTGGTTGGTTGTGTGTATACTGGGTCCTAATATAAACTGTGTGTCACAATTAAAAAAAAAAAAAGGGCGTTAAAAAAGAAATAGTGCCTGAAACATAGGGAACACTCAACGCAGATTGAGATCCTTTTCCAAATCCCTCCTTAGAATCTGAAGGACTTCCTCTCTATTGTGATGAATTGAGGTTGGACCCAAGGAAACAAATCCCTACGGGAAGCCTGAGGGAGCGGAACGTGCCTTTGGGTTCAGCACTGACAAGTTCTCCCCATGTGGACTGAATAAACACGTGACTTTCTGCACTGCCACCTTTACCTTGAATGCTTTGAGAGAGTCCAGAAAGAGTTGTTTCTTTGAGATCTGTATCTACAGCGTGGTTCCGTTTTCTGCACAGGCTTTTCTCCCCTGTACGATTGTTTACATTTTAATGACTGTAGCCTGCAACTCCTGCCAAGGTATGTGTCACCGTGATTTCCATATTGGAGCCCTCCCTTGCCCACGATGGTGTTCATTTAGTCTATACAGTTTGTTTAGATTCTCCTCATGGAAATGCTGGATGTAGGGTTATGAAAGTAATTCTTACAGTGCTCCTAAATGTGATGTATTCCACATGAAAGCTTATTTTAAATGGAACACCATGCACAGAAGGGGTACTGAGCTTAGAACGACATCAACATAGGTTTATGTTTCAACAAATATTCACATAACACAGAACAGTCGAAGCAAACAGAGGGTTTGCAGCCTGTTGTTCAGCTGTGTGGTGGTTCTGATTTGATTTCCTTTTTTCCCATATCTGTTCCCTTCTTCTTCCCCCTCACCGTGACTCTGAAGAAAGAAAAGGGAGCGTTTTGGACATAGAAATTAAGGAAATGAAGCCTATCTTGGTGTGCACTGTTATTTCTATAGAAAAAGTCTCATTGTTCACACATGCTGACCTTTGTCAGAGCAGCATTCTTCTACTGCCAGAGAAAGGGAAAAATAGCTCTTTTTTTTTTCTTTGGCCCAGAATTGATGCAGTGGGCACGTGGCTACCAATTCACGTAGGGATATACACAGAGGAGTTTCAGAATGTTTTAGATGTTATAAAATTGCAATTTAACAGCATACAGAGGTATTTACGGAAATTAGACAGCCTTTCAAAATCATTTATCGGGGTGCTTACAATTCCAATTTCGAGGCAGGTGAAATAATAATGGATATTTGGGACTTGAATCATATTTGATGCATGAAAGAGAAAAGGCTATCTGCATCCAAATTATCGGAATAAATGGCAGAAGGAGAATTGCCTGGGCAGATACTGCTGCTGCTGCCATTTTAACTTGAGGTTGAACGACAGCCTCAAGAGAAGGCAAAGAGCTAATTCCCACTGCCACTAAACAAAACCTCCCACCGAATCCCTGTGCCATCAACACAGCTCCCAGGCTGTTTGAGACTAGGAGTCAGAAACAATCACAAACTCAAATGAGGCAGAGAGAAGGGCTTGGTTTCCTTCAAGAGAGAAGAGAGAGAAACAACAACAACAAAAAACCCTGTCATTAAAACGCTGCTATCTTCCTTGGACATGATTCCCTTGGTGTTTTTAAAATAATAAAACAGGACTATCCTTTTTTTTTTTTATCCTTTAAAACCAAAAAGCAATCTCTTCAAGTAATTATACTGCATCCAGGATAACTTGAGAAGATGTTCCGGCAAATCACGGGAAGGAGCAAATCAAGGTAGCATTCATTAGTTAAGGTGGGTGTGAATGGCAGTACTTTTATGGCATTTTGTTATGGCGACGCTGCTCAGCTGGGAGGAAGGCGAGCTCCTAAATGCTGGAATCCCGTTTATTTTGCAGTAGTATTCAAGTAGGGCTTCCATCGAGATCTGGTGCGTTTTTAGTGTCCTTTTGTGGAAACTTCAATAAAATAATTCATGGAGCACTTTGAAAAAATGATATGGGTAAATTATATAAAACCCAAATAAAACAAAAAATGAGTTGAGTCGGAACTCTGTTACCACCAGAAAACCCAGGTCTACCGAGCAATTATTTTCATGCAATAATTTAAATTATGTGATAGTTTAATCAACATACTCAACGGGAGAGTTATATATTCTTTCTCCTCTAATGTAGATGCTTTGGAAAGACTTTCACTTTTTTAAAAAATATTTTACTGTGTTTTAGGTGAAAGTTTGCATAGCAAATTAGATTCCCCTTTAACAATTTTTATACAAATTGTTCTGTGCCAGTGGTTACAATTTTGACAATGTCTCAGCATTCTCATTATTTATGTTCTGTTTATTCTGTTTCCTTTGATCTAGCTTCCCTTTCCTGCCTTGCCTTCTCACCTTTGCTTTTGGGTAAATGTTGACCATTTGGTCTCGTAGAGTTCATTGTTTTAGAGAGCACGTTACTGATGGATGATATCATTTGTATTACACACCGATCTATTGTTTGACTGAAAGGTGGCTTGCAGAAATAGCTTCAAATCCAAGCTCAAAGGTTATTTTAGGGCAATAGTCTTAGGAGCTTCTCTAGTCACTATTGGTCCAGGAGGTCTGGCCTTTTCTAGATATTTGAGTTTTGTTCTACATTTTTCTCCCATTCTATCGGGAACCTTCTTTTGTGTCCCTGGTCAGAAGAGTCAGTAGTGGTAGCTGGGCACCATCTAGTTCTTCTGGTCTCAGGTTAGAGAAGGCTGTGGTTTGTGTGGGCTACTAGTCCCATGGACTAGATTCTTCTTTGAGCCATTGATTTCCCTCATTCTCTTTGGCTCCACAGGAGTACAGAACAATAGCTGTATTTTAGATGTCCACCCAAAAGCTTTTAAGACCTCAGACACTACCCTCCACTTTAGAATGTAGAACATTATCTTCATGAACTATGTTATGCCAAATGACTAAGTTGTCCCCGAGACTATTGTCCCAAGCCTTCTAACCCAGTAAACCAATTCTGCGAGTTGTCTGCATATGTCTGGGAAGTCTCCATAGCTGTACTCTCTATGTGGTTTGTTATATATGTGGATATATATGTAGCACACACAAATGTGTATACGCATATGCCTACAGGTACACCTATACATGCATGTGCATTTACTCGAAATGTCATTCTACACACATGTATGCATCCATATCTACCCATGTAACAGTGCACATATTTTTTTGTTTTTTTTTACCATTGTTGCAAAATTGTATATCTTATCGCATTTATTTACATTGTTCCTTTTTCTTGTGTACTCCTTAGCGTCTTTATTTACCTTGGTCAAGTTGTGCTAACTTTGCGGATATTTGGTCTTGTCTTTCCCATCTCCAAAAGTTACAAGTGTCTACTATCTTGAAAAAGTGATCCTCCTCCCTCTCCCTTCCATCCCTTGTTACCATCAAAGAACTTTGCTTTCTGTGTGTATATCTATTCTTGATTTTTTATAGGAGTGGGACCATATGATATATGACTTATTTCACTCAGCATAATGTCCTCCAGACTCGTTCATGTTAAAAGATGTTTCACAGACTCCTCATTATTCTTTATGGTTACATAGTTTCCATCGTATGTATGTACCACAGTTTGTTTATTCAGTCATCCATTGATGAGCACTGAGGTTGTTCCATCTTTTTGCTATTGTTAATAATGTAACAATGAACATAGGTGTGCATATGTCTATTCACGTCACTGCTCATATCTCTAGGACATATATACCCAGGAGTGGGGTTGCTGGATCATGAAGTGTTTCTGTTTCTAGTTTCTTGAGGAAGCACCATGCTGTTAAGACTTTCATTTTTAAGGACAACAACATTTAATTAAGACAGCAAATTAGAGAAAAGGGGAAAATGATCATAAAACAAAAATTTGGAATTATAACACCACCTTAGCTCTCTTCTGCCCTCTGCTGGGCATTGTATAGATATCCTCTTTGTACCAAAGGAAACCCTGGTGGCATAGTGGTTAAGAGCTATGTCTGCTAACCGTAAGGTCAGCAGTTCAATCCACCAGGTGCTCCTTGGAAGCTAACTCTGTTCTATAGGGTCACTATGAGTTGGAATCGACTAGACGGTAATGAGTTTTTTGGGTTTTGTAACAAAAAATAAAAAAGTGTCTTTCCCTTACCTCATCCCTAGGTGGTCCAAACAGTTAACGTGTCTGGCTGCTAACAGAAAGGTTGGAAGTTGGAGTTCACCCAGAGGAGCCTTGAAAGAAAGGCCTGGTGACCTGGTGACCTACTTCTGAAAAATCAGTCATTGAAAACCCTGTGGAGCACGGTTCTACGACACATATGGGGTCACCACCAGTAGCCAGGATCAACTCAACAGCAATTGGTTTTCATTCTTCCTAAAGAACAGTGTTTAAGTTGGTCTGGATGTGACAAATCTCCTCTGGTGACATTTGTAGATAAATATGGTGACAGTCAATCCCCTCCTTATTTTTAAAACTCATAATGAAATATTGAAAGAATATACAGTAAAACCTGCGAAAACCAGAACCCATATAAGGTGAGAAATCTGTCAGAGAAAGAAAACTCAAATATTTTCCACTAAAACAAGTGATAGGAAAGTGGTTAAGACTGCATCCTGTCAAAGGCAGAAAACTTTTGAGACCCAGAAAAATCAGGCAGTCCCATCGAGTTCTGGCTGTCACAGGTTGCGGTGTATAAGTGACAATGAGGAGAGATGAAACTTGAAGAGTATGCCAGTATTTTTGGACTAGAGTGTGAAGGAGGAGAAAAGGTGTTAACATAAAGCAGCACAATAGAGAGGAAAGTTGTTTAGCAAATCCTGGTGTTATGCTTCACCCTCCGGACTCTGTGGCTCTCCTTGCGTCTCACGTCTGTTCCCACTGAGTGATGAAGCAGATGCTGAGAAGGAAAAGGAAAACCTATCATTTCTTAGAACTCACTATCTGCCAGGCCCTCTGTTAGGTAGTTCCCCTTATCCCTTATTGCGGAAAAGGAAAAAAATATAGAGACAGTAAAAAGATAGTAGTTGCCAGGAGTCCAGGGGAAGAGGGGAGGATTAAAGGTGGAGCACAGGACACTTTAGGACGGTGAAACTATTCTGCCTGAAACTGTGATGGTGGATACATGGCGTTATGTGTTTGTCAAAACCCACAGGACTGTACAACAGCAAGAGTGAACCCTAAGGTGAGCTATGGGCTTGCCTTAATAATGTATCAGTATTGGCTCAATAATTGTAATACATGTACCACAGGAATGCAAGCTGTTAGTAACAGGAGAAACAGTGTACAGGATAGAGGAGCTGTACAATTTCTCTGTAAACCTACAACTGCACTAAAAATAGTCTATTTAAAAAAAAAAAGATTTGAAAGTACTAAGCACAGAGATTGGCACAACTTAAGAATTCAGGAAATATTTGATGCTGTTGCTGTTGTTGGTGATGATGGTTGTAACTCAGGTTCACACCCAATAAGGACCCTAACGTCAGCATTTAAATGACCTCATTGTTGTTGTTAGTGGCTGTTGAGTCACCCCCGACTCATGAGGGCCTCCCACACAAAAATGAAACACTCCTCACTCCTGTGCCATCCCTGCGATCAACTGGGAGTCAGGCAGTGTGATCCACAGGGTTTTCATTGCAGATCACCAGGCCTTTCTTCCTACTCCACATTAACCTGGACGCTCCCCTGAAACCTGTTCAGTATCATAGCAATGTGCAAGCCTCCACTGACAGATAGGTGGTGACTGTGCGTGCGGTGCATTGGCTGGGAATCGAACACAGGTCTCCCGCATGCGAGGCAAGAATTCTACCCCTGAACCACCAATGTCCCCTAGGGATGGCTTCAACTTGAGCTTAATACAATACTAGCTGATGGTGCTTTTCTAGTGATTTAAAGTTTACAAAGTATTTTCACATACAGTATCTTTTTGGGGCCTCATAGCAGTAAAATGAGGAAGATATGTGATGGAACAATATTCAACCAGCCCTCCAAGTGAGTCATACAGCAGGTTGGGGTAGGAAGGCTGTAAGGAGGGATAGAGGGTGAGAATTGTGTCTTCACTGCCCCTGGGTTCTTCTGACAGCTTAATAACGTCACCAGGTAGTCATGTTTCAAAACTCATTAGAATCTAAGCTTTGGGAGGGTGGGCCTGAACCTCTTGCACTTTGGATGCCCCACCCTTCCATTTGCCCTGTACCCCATGCTCGCCACAGATACTGAGCTTCACTTGGCAGATGCTCAACACATGTTGGGGGCCTGAACTTTGCTACCCTGGCTTTGCCAAGGAACAGGCTCAAACAAGGGGCTGTCCCAGAATTGTTCTTTCCAAAGCTACTTTTAAACCATAGAGGGATTTTTTCCTCTCTGGCAATCAAGAAAGACCAAAGACTTTCTCGTTCGGAGGCAGTGAAAAATCAATTCAGAAGATTCCTGGTTTCGTGCTACGGCCTTGAGTAGCCTCCCTGAGCCTTGGTTTCCTCAGCTGTAAAATGCAAATAGTATTGCTTATCATGTTCTTATAAAATGTAGAGGCTGTCTTGGCATGTATTAGGGGTTCAATAAATGGCAACTATTATATTTCAACTGCGCTCCCAAGGGGGGTTAGAGAGATGGAGAAGAAGAGAAATGCATTTTGTTGTAAAAATATCGTTTTGTTGTTGTTGGTAGGTGCCATTGAGTCAGTTCCGACTCATAGCGACCCTATGCACAACAGAACGAAAAACTGCCTGGTCCTGCGCCATCCTCACAATTCTTGTTATTCTTAAGCCCATTGTTGCAGCCACTGTGTCAATGCATCTTATTAAGGTCTTCCTCTTTTTCGCTGACCCTCTACTTTACCAATGTCATAGGCTGGAGAATATTTACATTTATTTAGGGCCTATCTGGGAGGAGCCCTGGTGTCACAGTGGTTAAGCACTCAGCTGCTAACCAATGGTTGGTGGTTCGAACCCACCAGCCATTCCACAGGAAAAAGATTAGCAGTCCGCTTCCTTAAAGATCTACAGCTTAGGAATCCCTATGGGGCAGTTCTATTCTGTCCCATAGGGTTGCTGTGAGTTGGAATCAAGTCTCTGAAAACCATCTATTCTCTGAAAACCATCTTCTTATCTTATAACCTAAATCTAGGCCAAAAAGGAAAAATAAAACAAAAACAAGAATAATACACCCTACTGAACACACATCTTCCCCAGGCCCAGCATTAAAGCCATGAGTGTGTTTATTGGTAAAGCAGCTGAACCCACTCTGTTAAACTCCCGTCTTGAGCCTTGTGTTCCAAGGACACCTCCACAACTCAGTAACGTACATCATTCCCTAGGAAACCCAGCAGAAACCTGTGGGCTCGCACTGCTCACCCCCTCTTCATTTATAAAAAAAAAAATATATAGCTGACCTAATTTTATCTTTAGGAGAAAGGCACACACAGCCACGGGAATCTGTGCACACGCTGATCCCTGACAGCCGGAAGCTGGTGTTCATCCCACGCGACCCGTGGCCAAGCAAACCAGGCTCCAGTGCCAGTTACCAACATTCCTGCCTGGGCAGCTGTAACCAGATGGAAGATGTTTTATTCTCTTTAACAGTTGCTGTAGAATTCCTCTGAGGAAGCTTTATCTTTGTTGAGCAAATGCTTTTAAGACCTCCACTTGGGGTAGAAATAGTTTTAAGGGTTGGAGACAGGAGGGCCATGCAAGTGTGTAATGGAGGGCAAAGGACTGGCTTTAAGGGAGAAGATGAAGAAAAGAGTGGGAAAGTGGGCAGGGAGAGAGGAGAACTCTGAGCCTGGTAATGTGGTCTGTCCCTTCTGCATCTTCGGTTTTTAGTGCATAGAATAACAATAAACTGCTTGTTGTGTTTACAGTCTTGTAGAAAACTTTGATAGGTTAATTCTTGGTTGCCACCAAGGTGACACCAAGGTGAAACCAGGAGAGCAAAGGTGGACAAAAGGTCTGGAAGTGGCAGGATTTTGAGAGTTTTGGGTCCACAGAAATTTGCAAAATTTGGAGGAGGGCTTTAAACTTTCCCAGGTTCCGATGTTACTGGGTTCAAGAAAATGTGTTCATTAAGGCATAGGAATGGCGCTCACTTCCAACCCCTTTCTCCCTCCCTTACTGTGCATTCCCATGTGGCCTCCCTGAGTATCATCATCAAGTTTTGCTCCCGAGGCATCATGGAGCATTGCACTGAGCCTTTGTTCCTGTCCTTCCTTTTCCTGGTCTGTGTTTGAATTCTGGCTCTTAACTGACTACCTGTGAGACTTTGGAAAGTTACTTACCATTCTGAGCCTCAATCTCCAAATCTGTGAAAATGGACATGATTTTACTGACCACGAAGGATGAGCGATATCCTTCCCAGTGGTCGTCCTTGCATGTGCACAGGGTTGCTGCTGAGTAAGCGACAGCCATTGTTGTCTTTCAGCCCCTGGAGTACCGCCTGCCTGACCCCAACATGGTGCCTGGAGAGAGAGTTCCAGTACAGGAAAATGGAAGCAAGTGTGATGTTGAAACAAAGAAGTTTCACCACAAAACACTGTGACACATGCCAGACACCCCTGGGGTGACTTGTTTGTCTTCTTGGCACTCTAATACTGTTGTCCTCTCTGATACTCCACTTGTCGTGATTCACCTTCCTACAACTGCACTCTTGGCTCTGCCCCCCACGAAGGTGTGTGTCGTGGATTGAATTGTTTCCCCCCCAAATATCTGCCAACTTGTCTAGGCCATGATTCCTAGTATTGTGTGATTGCCCACCGTTTTGTGACCTGGCATGATTTTCCCCTGTGTTATAAATCTTACCTCTGTGTTGTTAATGAGGCAGAATTAGAGGCAAATATGTTAATGAGGCAGGACTCAATCTGCAAGCCTCGGTTTTGTCTTAAGCCAGTCTCTTTTGAGACAGAAAAGAAAGAAGCGAGCTGAGAGACTTCGGGAGCTCATACCACCAAGAAACAAGAGCCAGGAGAAGACTGCGTCCTTTGAACCTGGGGACCCTGCACTGAGAACCTCCTAGTCCAGGGGAAGATTGATGGCAAGGACCTTCCCCCCAGAGCTGACAGAGAAAGCCTTCCCCTGGAGCTGATGCCCTGAATTCAGATGTCTAACCTTCTGTTTTGTGAGAGAATAAATTTCTATTCGTTAAAGCCATCCACTTGTGGTATTTCTGTTACAGCAGCACTAGATGACCAAGACAGTGTGTTCTGAGCTCAGTTTAGAAGGAGGAAGAGAAATGAGAATGTTTTAGTTTCAAATCATCCAAAAGCCGACCTTGAGTCAAGAACTTGAGCAGGTGGTTTATGGGGAGGTGACCCCAGGAAACACAAAGGAGAGAAGAGAAATGGGCTGGAGAAGAAGAAAAGCCAACAAAGGGTCCATCAACAATGGGTATCTGTGCATAACTGAGGCCCAGGCACCTAGAGACTTTCTGAACAACTGTGTGGAATGTGCCCCAGAATTGTCCCACTCAAGGATGTGAAGACTGGGGCATTTATCCAGACTCCCAACCTGTGCCGACCGTTAACTTCCTGCATATTCACACTGTGCCTGTGTGTAGGAGCAAGCTTCTGCATTGCTGAGGAAGTCCTAGAAGCAGGTGCTTGAGTTGTCAGTGCTCCACAAATGGTCTACCGCAGCTGTAAGTGAGCTCAGAGGCAGCCAAGGGGACATGGGATGGGCCATTGTCACAGATTGGGTTCCAGGGAAGTTGGCTCTGAAATGGAGATAAGCGCACAAGAATTGTTTTTTAGCAAGCGCTCTTGGGGTCAACACCTGTAGGGGCCGGAAGGAAGCAGAAATGGGTGGAGGGAGAGTAGGACTGTGATACAGTCTCAAGGCAGTCCTCAGCAGTCTCAAGGAGCTTTGAACAGGGATGGCTGTTTGGAGCTGTCCTGAGCTGGGAAGGGATCAGTCATTGGACATGAGCTGTCCTAGGTGAGGTGACTCCCTTCAGCCAAGACAGTTCCCCAAGAGGAGTGAGTACTGAGGGCTGTTGGTCAATAGCCCTCTCAGAAATTGGGCGAACTAGAGCTGCGTTCCTGAAGGGAGACCTGGGCAGCACATCACAGCATCTACTACAGACATCAACAGCATCTGCCTCACAGTTTGGAAGAGAGGAGTGGAGGTGGTGAAAACTGTTAGGCCACAAAGCCCAGGGCTTTGACCATTAATTCTGGGCTGGAGCCCAGCAGTGGAGAGGTTGCTTTTCCTTGTGAGAAAATGACCAAAGGCCTTCTCGAACCCAACTCTAAAATATGACATACTCACCTGTCCAGAACTCTCAAAGTTATTTGGGTCAATTGTTTGGTGTGTTTATAACAGGTTGTTTTTCCTAACTTATTGTCTGTGGTGGCAGTAGTGGCAACGGCAATAAAAGTCACTAAAGTGACGGGATCAATGGGCTAAAACTAGGCTCCCCAAGTCTGTTACAAGCTGCCTAGTCTTGTGGTGGCTTCCAATAAATATATTTTTTGGTGGTCATTGGGAGAGGCACTGAGGTGAAGATTCAGAGTGGGCTAGTGGACATGGAGTATTTGGTAGGTTTCCCTGGGGACCCAAGATACCAAGTCAGAGAGGGTGGCACTTTCTTCACGGGCTTGTGGAAAAGGATCAAGTATCTTCAAGTGACCAGTGTTCATTCAGTGACTTAAAACAGTTGCTGTCTTATCAGTTCCGACTCACGGCAACCCCATGTGTGTCAGAGTAGAACTGAGCTCCATAGGATTTTTCTGGCTGTAATCTATACAGAAAGAGATTTTCAGGCTTTTCTCCCAAGGCGCTGCTGGGTGTGTTTGAACCCTCAACCTTTTGGTCAGAGGTGGAGCATAAGCCATATGTCCCACCCAGGGACCTATTCCATTACTTAGAGGTGATTAAAAATCCACGTTTCCTGTAAATTCTTCCTCGTCACCCTCAAAATCAAGACCAGATTAATAGAAGTTGAAGATCATTTTTGAGCATTTTTCTTTTGGCCAATGAAAAACTTACTTTGTCTATACAACAGTTGCAATGATGATGACAGTATTTCTGGGTCTCCAGCCTCTGAGGACGCACAGGTACCTATGAATTGTTAGCATTACACACTTGCCTTCTCTTCGGTCTGCCCAGGGCACATTTGCAGCTTTACATCCCATCACTGAGTTCCATGGCTAATTTTTTGTGTGCGCCATGCTGCAAAGATTGCCATGATTCCCGAGCTGGAAAAAGCAATTGACAAATCCACTAGGGTAAGGTACCACCCACGCTGAAAACCCTCTGTGAGGTGGAAACTCTCTCTCACAGTTTGTGATTCATCCAATGATGCTTGTAACCAAAATGCCGTGTCATAGGTTAGGGGAGGATATGGTGGGAAAAGATGGGCAAGGGAGAGGGTGTTCTTAACAATCATGTGTTTGAGGAGGTGCACGTGGGTGTAAGTCAGTGGGGGGTGTAACTGTGTGCTTGTTTCAGGGATTCAGCACAGGCTTTGTACAATGATGAGAATTTGGTAGCTTTGCGTATAGCCTGGAGCTAGCATGATTAATATTCTCAGTCCTAGAGGGAAAGCAAACGTCATTCTGACAGCTAAGAAGTGAGGAGGTGGGAGAGAGAGTGAATAATGTTCTATTGGCGATTTAAGTTCACGGCCAAACATAGTAGGCGATTTAATCAGTTTGGGTTTTGAATACCATATGCTCAGAGATATTAAAGCCACTTTTGCAGTTTATTTTTATTGTATCAGGAGCTTGGGTCCATTCTGGAAAAGTACATTTGCGGTCAGCAAGGACAAATTGTTTGGAATATGATTTAAAAGCGTATTGATGCAAATATTGCCTGGCTCACCCTCTAGGTGCTTGCCCCTTTGTTCCTGAGACAGAGGCTTCGGGGTAATTCAACAAACTAGAATCCTTGTGAGACACCTCCTCTACTCCCATCAGAGAAGCTTAAGTACTTTTGGAAGCGGAGGGATAGGAATTGGAGGTGGCATCCACATTTTTTTTTTTTTTTTTCCATATTAGCTAAGTGCTCTCCATACTGATGACCTCTTACTCTTTGTTCTTTCAGTCACCTACATATAATTATGCCAACACCACTAGTAGGGGGTGCTGGTGTCCCCACCACAGACAGAACTGTACAGGCAGAAGGAAGGGTTCAAGTGACTTGTTCTGGGTAAAACAGTTTTAAGTGCCACAGCATGAGTACATCAATGTCTACAGTTCTTATACTATTTGATTCTTTAATACATTAAAACTGTCCTCTATTATTGAAATCTCACTAATGATTTTCAGCTTGACAGGTAGCTCATATTCTGCTCTGTATGAATTATCAACAAATCCTGAATTTATATGGTTCAAATTAAACAAATGTTTCTCCAACAGTAAAAGCTATTTGGCTATTGTCCAGTCAAATTTTTCCTTGTTTAAAAGACTAATTTTCATGGTGGGTCATTTCATAGATAAAATGATAGCTCAGGTCTCAGACCCCAGTGTGTAGTGCTTTCTGCAAAGTGACAATGACTTTTTATCTCTTGCCTATTTTAGCCCTACCTTCCTTTCCTGCACACCCAGATCTATCTACCTACCTACCTAATGCCTACCTATTACTTACCTAGCTACCTACTACTTACCTACCTATCGTCTACCTACCACCTCTCCATTCATCCACCCACCCACCCTTCCTTCTTTCCATCGACCCACATGCACCCACCCACTCATCCACCCACCCATTCAGCCAGCCAGCCACCCATCCAGCCACCCACCTACCCACCCATCTATCCAGCCATCTAGCTATCATTTTATCTATGAAATGACCCACCATGAAAATTAGTCTTTTAAACAAGGAAAAATTTGACTGGACAATAGCCAAATAGCTTTTACTGTTGGAGAAACATTTGTTTAATTTGAACCATATAAATTCAGGATTTGTTGATAATTCACACAGAGCAGAATATGAGCTACCTGTCAAGCTGAAAATCATTAGTGAGATTTCAATAATAGCTGACAGTTTTAATGTATTAAAGAATCAAATAGTATAAGAACTGTAGACATTGATGTACTCATGCAATTAATGTTTGTTGCTATATACAAACAATTAACGCATTAATACTCTGTCCATTAAAGCCAGCTTAACAGGGTCTCAATTTGGAAACACTTTGTTGATTATTCATTTGAGTAATTCTATGTACTTGAGTAGAGTACAATGTTATTAAGTTAAAATGAACTTGGGAAGATAGGCTATTGTTAGAAATGAGAATTAAATCAGACTAGAGCCTTTATTAACAGAAAGCAGGGAACGATAGTCCTAGAGCCCAGGAAATAACACCACTGGGGCTTCACGGAGACAGAAGGCATCTCTGCATTAACCCACTCCATCCCAGGTCAGAGGAATTCCACCATGAGTACGAGGAAGGACATTTAAATAGTCTGATGACTCAGTTGTAGAGACTTTGGAGAAACAAGGAAAGAGGTTTTGATCCCAGGTCAGAATGGAAGGTTTTCCCTTTCTGCGGATTCGCTCTCCTCTCTCTGAAGGACCGCTTCCATAAAGAGTGAGGGGCTGCTTCCATGCACAAGCTACCTTTTCTTCCCCCTCCCCCGCCTCCAGGACAACGTGCCCAGCTGAACCACGCCATAACTGTAGGACAACACCGCAAATCTGCGTGGTGCTCACAGGTTGCACCTGATTTCTAGATAGCCAGGAGGCCATTACAAAAAGGGCACCAATAACTAATATGGATTGCTCCAAAGACATCAGGTCCTTCCCATCAGAGCCAGAACACATGTTAGCACATGGAAAGCAGCTTTTACTACTTACAAGAATCAGACAGCACACAAGAGGAAAAGTTCCCTCACGATCAGTTTCCCCTCAAAACTGTCTGGGCAGAGATAACAATTCACTCTTGCACACCCCGCTTTGTGCTGTGGATGAGGGGCTTAATTGGGACCTTCCCTACTGCGGGTCTCCCCCTGGCCAGATAGGTCTCCTTAGGTGGACTGTAAGTGTATGCTATGTGTGCCCCACCTGCACCATCGCTGAGCAGACTCTGAAAACTTCCTCTCCCAGCTGTTTTATACTCCCAGCCTAAGTGACTAACTGTACCTGTTTTAACCCTGCTAGCAACCAACCCACTGCATCATCTCCCTCTGACTTCCTGGGGGGGGGGGGGTGGGGTGGTTACCCCAGAGCTGTATCCTTTTAATCTTGCTAATGAACATCAGACCTCAGTGAGGGTGGTGTTGTCTTCTGAGGCCTAAAGATGCCAGTAGAGAGAGGAAGGGAGAAAACCATGGGCTGGCTCGTCTGAAGGACTTGCTTCTCACACTCATGTGAGGCAATGCATGCCTTCCTCTCTTCCATACTTTTCCTTGGCACGTTTTTCTTCAGACAGGCTGTCATGGATTGAATTTTGTCCCCCCAAAATATCTGTTAATTTGGCAAGGTCATGATTCCGTTGTGTGATTATCTACCATTTTATCCTCTGATGTGATTTCCCTGTGTGTTATAAATTTTATCACTATAATGTAATAAGATAGATTAGCGGCAGTTATATTGATGAGGCCTGCAAGATTAGGCAGTGTCTTAAGTCAATCTATTTTGAGGTATAAAAGAGAGAAGAGAGCAGAAAGACATGGGGACCTCATACCACCAAGAAAGCAGTGCTGGGAGCAGAGCGCATCCTTTGGACCTGAGGGTCCTGCACAGAGATACTCCCAGACTGAGGGAAGACTGATGACAAGGACCTTCCCCTAGAGCAGAGAGAGAAAATGTTCCCCTGGAGCTGGTGCCCTGAAATCGGACTTCTAGCCTACTGAACTATGAGATAATAAACCTCTCTTTGTTAAAGCCATCCACGTGTGGTATTTCTATTATAGCAGCACTAGATGACTAAGACACTGGCCTTACTTGGGCATTTGAGTAGCAATAATTAGAGGCCTGGGATATGAGACTGGGCCTAAAGAAAATGCTGACTTTATCTAAGTCTTGAGCTGCTGAATTTCAACAAGAGAGCCATCGAGTCATCACTGTTGTTGTTGTTACATGCTGTTGAGTTAGCTCCGACTCATAGCAACCCGAGCAGAACTACCCCATAGGGTTTACAAGGAGTAGCTGGTGGATTTGAACTGCCAACCTTTTGGTTAGCAGTCCAGCTTTTAACCACTGTGCCACCAGGGCTCCGAGTTGTCACTAAGGCCTCCTTATTGGGATCTAGGCTCAAGCTCCAGCTACCAAAAAGGTGATAGTTTGCTGAGTCTTATGCTGGGTGTGTTGATCTGTGCTGTATTAGTTCTCTATTGCTACATAACAAATTTCCCCAAAATTTAATGGCTCAAAACAATAAATATTTATCATCTAACACCATTTTTGTGGGTCAAAATTCAAGAGCAACTGAGCTGGGTGGTTCTGGCTCAGGGTCTCTCATGAGATCGTAGCCATGACGTTGGCTGGGGCTGCAGTCATTGGAAGACTTCACAGGGGTAAAAGATATGCTTTCAAGATGGCTCCCTCACATGGCTGTTAGCAAGAGTCCTCAGCATCATGCTGGATGTTAGCAGGAGTTTTCAGTTCCTCATCACATGGACCTCTCCATAGGGCTGTCTGAATGTCTTCATGGCGTGGCAGCTGGCTTTCCCCCAAGCCAGTGACGAGAGAGAGAAAGAGAAATGGAAGCTAGAAGCTGCAATGTTTTTAATGACCTAAGCTTGGAAGTAACACGTCATCATTCCCATCATATTTTCTTCATTAGAAGTGAGTCGCTATGTCCAGTCAACCCTCTCAAGGGGAAGGAAATTGGGCTCCAACTCTGAAGAAAGGAATGTCAAAAAACTTTTGGACATATTTGAAAACCACTACACTTTTCAAAGACTGTTAATGCTCACCAATATCTGTGTGTCTTCTGTTATTTTGGACACAGAACTAACTTATATTTCCCACTAAGTTATAGTAGGTGGGACTCTGTGACTGAGATTGAATCAATGGAATATGGGCAGAAGTGAGGCACACCTCTTCCACAAAGAGCTTTGCTGAGCGCACAAAAGCTCGTGTTGCCCTCCGTTCTTGCTTCATTTTCTGTGGTGACCTTGGAGACAATATATTGAAGCATCACATAGCTGGAAGGAGCCTTGGAGTGGCAAATAGAAACTCTCTGTTGACAGCAATGATCTGTGACCTGAGAAAGCAATAAACTTTTATCATTTCAAGATGCAGATTTCTGGGTTTATCTTCAATAGCAGCTTGATTTATTTACTCTACCAGAATGTCTTCAACAGAGACTTTGAAGAAGGATATAGATTGGGTCTATGTGTGTATAACAACTCTGTAATATTTATATATTATCATGGAATGTTTTGAAAAAATATAGATGACAATGTTAGTGATGATAATTTGGGGATAGTTTTTTTATTTCTTTTTTAATGCTTGTTTTGGGATATTTTCCAAATTTTCTAATGTTTGTCATAAAAATATAACTGTCATCTTTAAAAAAGCAAAATACATATTTAGTAAAAGAAATGAATTCTCGCCTCTATTCTTACTTTTAACACTCTTTTTACTGTTTTCTCCCCATTTGATGACTTATTTTATTCAACACTTTGGCATCCAGTCACCAAGATCCAGAAGATTCCCTACCCAAGAAGACTAAATCGCATACCCTTGTTATCAACGACTACCTCAGCTTAGATTCTTCCAGACACTAGGGGTTGGAGACTGTTGGTGACATAACAAGGGTGGACTAAATTAGAAGAGCTGTTGGGACTCCTGCAGCATCGACTGAGCAGGAGGGGAAGCCAGGATCCAATGTGCACATTGGAGAAAGTAGCTCATCTATGAGAAATAGCTTTTATGACCCTACTTCAGTGTTGATTCTGCACTTACATCTGGTAAATCATTCCCCCCCCGCCCAGTTCCACACGATACTATCACACCTCTTCCTTCATCTCAATGTCTTCAGCCCTGTAGCACCCTCATCCTGTTTCCTAGTGGTCATGCCCTCAATGTCTCTTTGGAGACAGCAAGTTAATATCCTTTAAAATTTTCCTTCCTCCCTTTTTTCTTTCTTTCTCTGTCCCCCTCCCTCCCTCCCTCCCTCCATCCCTCCCTCCCTCCCTTCCTCCCTTCCTTCTCTCTTTCTTGTTATGGAAAGCCAATTTTAGATATATGCTTTCCTGAATTTTCAGAAAACATTACTTTTTCTATATTCTGGAGAATATTTTTTTAACAATCTCATATTTTTAGTTTGTTTTTTGGTTCCCCATATTTGAATAGAAAAAAGTCTTTCTAGGCCAACAGATGATAGTCTTGGCCTAGAGAATATCAAAGGGATTCAAAGAGAAATAAGAAAGGCACTAGGCAAAGAGGGAGTCATTGCTTAGGGGCATTGACTTTCTGTTAAGGGTAACAGAAAAGTTTGGAGTTGAATGGTGGTGATGGTTGCAGAATACAATTAATGTAGTTAATGTCACTGAATTGTGCATGTGAAAAATGTTAAGATTGTAAATTTTTTTTTTTTTTGCAGGCAATAAAAAAATTCCAGGGTGAGGGGAAAGAAAGGTAGCTACCTTCTGAGCCCACCATCTCAACATTCATCAAGACAGTCTAATCACAATATTGAATACTAACTTCATAACAGAGGGGCATACAGAATATTCTGGGGTGTAGAGGAGGGAGCAAGTAACATTGCCTAGAAGTATAAGGGAAACCTTGAAAAAAAGGGTGAATCTGACAGAGCACTTGAAGAATGGGTTATACTTCTGTCAGTAGAGTAGAGAAGGAAATAGTGCAAAGTTGTGGACATGGAGAAAGCCTGAGAGTGAGTTGTTTCAAACAGTGAGAGTGTAGGGTGATTGTCCAAGACAGAGGAGTAGGCAGAAAGCAATTGTGAAGGGACTTGTAGACCATGCAAATGGTTTTAGGTGGGACTTTGAGTGTAAAAAAGGAGCCACTGTTAAGGGGCTTTCCAATGGATGTGCTTCAAGTAAGGGGAGAGGGATAAGAGAGGGAGATGTGAAGAATTCTGCATTTTGAAAAGCCCCCAGTGGCAGCAGTGGGGAGGGCATATGGAAGAGGCTGGGGCTGGAGAATGGGCCGTTTCACACAGTCAGTCCTTGGATGATTTTTGAAGACTCGTGTGTCCATGGGGCAAGATGCTAACAATTATTGTGAAAATACTCTTTAATAGAATATCATTCAAAAGAATCCAACTCATCATTTCTCTCTCTCTTTTTTTTTTTCTATTTAAAAATAAGTATTTCCATTGTAAGTTATTGTTGTTGGTTGCTACCCAGTGGGCTCCAAATCACGGCGACCCCATGTACAACAGAATGAAATATTCTGTGCTATCTTTATAATTGGTGGTATGCTCAAGTTCATTGTTATGGCCGCTAGGTATTTTGAGTACCTTCCAACTTAGGGGATTCACTTCTAGTACTATATCAAGTGCTAGACTGTTGTGATCCATAGGGTTTTCATTGGCTGATTTTTCAAAAGTAGATCTCCAGGCCTTTCTTCCTAGTCTGCCTTTAGTCTGGAAGCTCCACTGAAACCTATCCACCCTGGATAACTCTCCTGGTATTTGAAATACCTATGGTGTAGCTTCTAGTGTCATAGCAACATGTAAGGCAATCGAGTATGACAAACTGACAGACCAGTAGAGGATTTGCATTATAACTTTGTTGTTAGTTCCCACTGAGTTGGCCCCCAACTCATAGTAACCTCATGCACAATGGAAGAAAATGCTGCTGGGCCGGCACCATCCCTATGATTGGTTGCAGGCTGGACCATTGAGATCCATAGAGTATTCACTGGCTGATTTTCGGAAGTAGATTACCAGGCCTTCTTCCTAATCCGTTTTAATCTGGAAGGTCTGCTGAAACATGTCCCACATCATAGCAACACAGACAGGTGGTGGCTGTGCATGAGTGCATTGGCTGGGAATCGAACCTGGGTTTTTCACATGGAAGGTGACAATTCTGCTACTGAACCACCAATGTACCCCCTTTTCATTATGTAACACGTTAAAAATATCCCTGCATTGTTCTTTCCAGTTAAGGAGACATTTTATATGCTAGTACCTTGTTTATAACACATTTAAGAAGGGCTGCCTTTACCTCTAAATGATCTGAAGATCTACTCAGAGGTTGAAGCGTTTTTGCTTCAGCGTCTCCTCCTGCATCTCCCATTTCCTGTCCTCTATTTTTATACTTCAGAGACATTAGCATGCAGCCCAGTTTGTGTCTGTTGCTTTCTCTGTGCCTCTTGGGACTCAGAGAGCTGTAAGCCAGTCTCCTTTCCAGGGCCGGTGTTCTCAGTCCCATCCCTGGCATCTGCCAGGCTGTGTTTGTTCACGGAGGCGGGGGTAGGGGTTTGGCAGCTCCAGTTGCCTTTGAAAACAAGGTGATTTGTAAAAGACAAACCAGTGCTTTGAAAATGTTAGGGTTTGTGTGGTGAAATGTTGCTCTAGGTGGTCTGAGTTGAGCAGCATCCATTGGAAAGTCACTAACAATTATGTATGGCAGTTTTGTTAGGTAGGGTAAACCCTTTCTCCAGCGACCTCTCTTTGGAAAGGAGCAGAAACGCCAAGGGAATGATACTGCTTGGCCTGTGTTCCTTGGCCCCTCAGGGTGTCTTTCTGCGGTTGATGTAGCAGTGCCTCTTCTGTTGACCCTTATTCTAAAGGATGCTCCAAGGCAGCAGCAAGGAAAGCTTCTCTTTGAAATGTAGAAGCCAATGGGTGAGGAATAGCCAGTAAGGCAAAAGGTGTCCCAGAAACGTATTTCTCTGAAGAAGTCTGGGGAATTTATGGCATTAGGATTTCTTTAAATTGTTGAGTGGGCCTATTTGGATCTTTATGACCTGATTAGGAAAATGAACACAGAGCCTGGAGGCCATGAAGGCTTGGAATGTGAGTTTGGACTTCAGATTAACTGGATCCCTGAAAATTCTGCTGCTGCAAACCCAAGGGCAGAATCTCTCTCACATCTCCCAATGGTTCTGGCTAGAAGAGGGTGCTCTGTTGGTCCTGGGCAGGGCTTACTTAGATAAGAAGGAAAAGAAGGGCTACTTAGGATAAAAGTGTGTCTTGGAACACCCTGGGTAAAAAGACCTGATTAGAGAATTAAGACTTTTGAAAACGGAGGTCACCCTGGATATAATACATCACTCTGACAGCTTAAGGGACTCCTTTTTTCACATCCCTTTCTTTTCACGGGTATCTAACAGTCTCAATAAACTATCAGTAGCCCCAGAGGCACCTCACTGCTCACTGAATCTTGTCTCCATCTTCCCTTGCCTATAGGGTGGAGGGACTTTACATGTCATTCCAAAAAACCAAACCAAACTCATTCCTGTCAAGTAGATTCCAACTTATAGTGTCCCTATAGGACAGAGTAGAACTGCCCACAGGGATTCCAATGCTGCAGTCTTTATGGAAGCAGACTGCCCCATCTTTCTCCCAAGGAGCAGCTGATGGGTTCGCAGTACTGGCCTTTCAGTTAGCAGGTGAATGCTTTTAACCACTGTGCCAACAGGGCTGTTTGCTGCCGAATAGACTCTCCAAGGAAAATGTCGAATATCCCAAACACCTGATACGATCATTCTCATCCCTAATTTAAAGGGTCTGTTCTGCTTTTTTGGAAAGCAAACATGTTTCTACAGAAATCCTACACACTGGCTCTAGGGCAATGTTTCTCATTTTGTGATATTGGGTTCTACAAAATGCCCTGGGAAAAAGGAATTTTTTAAAATAATATTTTATTTGTTGTTGAGACTATATATAGAATATACACCAATTCAACAATTTCTACATGTACAGTTCAGTGACATTGATTACATTCTTTAAGTTGTGCAACCATTCTCATTCTCCTTTTCCTAAATTGTTCCTCCCCCATTAACGTAAACTCACTACCCCCTAAGTTTCCTATCTGCTTTTTCGAGACTGTCATTGTCAATTTGATCCCATATAGATAGTTCTTTAAAAGAGCACAATGCTCAAGGCAGACATTTTTTACTAATTAATCTAACATACTGTTTGTTTTAAGAAGACTTCAAGGAATCTTTTTGTTTAAGGTTTAAATTTTATCTCAGAACAACAGTTTCTGGGGTTCATCTAGCTTCAGTGTTTTCAGAATGTCTGGATTCTGTGAGAATTTGAAATTCTCTTCTGCCTTTTACCCTCTTCAATCAGGATTCTTCTATAGAATCTATGATCAAAATGTTCAGTAACAGCAGCTGGGTACCATCTAATTCTTCTGGTTTCATGGCAGAGGAAACAGTTGTTCATAGAGGCAATTATTCCTTTTCCTCCTCTTATTCCTAACTCTTCTTTTTCCTCCATTATCCCAGGTGGATAGAAACTTCTTCTTGTACCTTGGATGGCTGCTTGTGAGCTTTTAAGATCCCAGGCACTACACAACAAACTGGAGTTAGAACAGAAGCACTAAATATGACATTAGGCCAATTAACTGGGATGATCCAAGAACCATGACCCTAAACCTCCAAATCAAGAAATCAGATCCCATGAGGTGTTTGTACATAAGCAGCCTCAGCAGCTGCTTTTTTTGGTAAATATATTTATCACACAATATTTACTAATTCAAATTTAACAGATGTACATATTATTGACATCAATTGCATCAATAAACTGGGCAACTCTTACCCTTAATCAATGCTAATTTTCCAACATAGTAAACTGAAACTCAGGGCTTCTTAATCAATAACCTTCCTTTTCTCCTTCCTCCCACCCTGGTAACCTTTCATCAACTTTGTTCTCAATACCTTTGACTGCTCTTGTCTTTTTATATTAGTGAGGAAATGCAATACATGTCCTTTTATGGTTGACTTATTTCACTCATCATAATGTCTTCAAGTTCCATCTATGTTGTAGCATATATTAGGACTTCATTTGTCTTTCTGGCTGAGTAGTATTCCACTGTACTCATGTACCACATTTTGTTTATCCATCCATCCATTGATGGGCATTTAGGTTGTTTTCACCTTTCGGCTATTGTGAATAATACTGCAATGAACGTTGGTATTCATATGTCTGTTTTTGTCACTGCTTTTAAGTGGGAAAAGGAATTTTTGTGGACAAAAAATTGAAGGGATAAAGAATACTATTTCCAGGAATCACAATAGAGGGTCCTGGACAGAGCTGGAGAAAAATGTAGAACAAAATTCTAACTCAAAAAGAAAGGCCAGGCTTACTGGCCTGCCAGAGACTGGAGAAATCCTGAGAGTATGGCCCCCAGACACCCTGTCAGCTCAGTAATAAGGCCACTCCTGAGGTTTACCCTTCAGCTAAAGATTGAAGAAGCCCATGGGACAAAACAAGACTGAAGGGATACACTGGCCCTGGGGCAAGGACTGGAAGGCAGGAGGGAACAGGAAAGCTAGAAATAGGGAACCCAGGATCGAGAAGGGAGAGTGTTGACATGTTGTGGGGTTGTTAACCAATGTCATACAACAATGTGTATACTGTTCGATGAGAAACTAGTTTGTTCTGTAAACCTTCATTTAAAGTTCAATAAAAAAAAAAGAAAGAAGAAAAATACTGTTTTCTTTTCATAGACTTGATATTGCCCAAGTGCAGAAGCTTGAGAAATATTGTCAAAAAAAAAGAAAAAGAAAAACTTGTTTACATTAGCATAATTCAGAACTTAACTAAATTTATGTGACCGAGTAATCCACTCCTTTTTTAAAGACCAGAACATATGTTGAAAAATGATGCCCCAGGTTCCCTCTGGTCATATTGGAAATTATGAATGACATAAAGAAACCCAAATCACAAGATTCTGTGGAAAGCCCTGTGGTCATATAATTTGTTTCCCTCTAGGCGAGTCCCTAAGCAATCCCAAAGAGATGAAATCTACCCTCATTTTAATATTAGTTCTAAACTTCTCTTAGTCACACTATTCCATCGTTTCAACCTAACTTTTTTCCACACATTGGCTCTAAGTCCATAGGAATGTTTGAAAGCATTTCTTTTCATTCTGTCCTACACTTAGAAATGGAATATCTGGTTTCCATCAAGCTACTGGGTAAGACACTTTTGTGTATTCGAGATCAAAAACCATGATTAAGTGGCTACTCAGTTTTCTCTACCTATGCTTAGCAAGGCCAGATTCTGGCCTTTCTTCAGGAATCATATTTTTTATGTGTTTCCCTAGCCCCATTTACGCTTCCTCATCTACAAATTGTGTAGTTGGTAATACCAGCCTTGCCTATGTCCAAGGTTGGTGACAAAGATTAATAAGATAAAGTATAAGGAGGGATTGTTTACTTGGAAAAAAGCTATGAAAGTACAAGGTGGTATTATTACCTTAAGAATTTTACCAGGAACAAAGAAGTCCAAAGGGACTTCAAAGTAAAACAGAAACCTTGAATCTGGTTCCAGAAGCAGAGGGAGGACAGAAAGTGCTGCAGAAGGTTGGCTCTGGAAGATGAAGGTGGAACATCAACACCGGGAACTGGCCAGCTGATTGGGACTGGCTGGGACTAGACTAACTGGTTGTGACTGGACCAACTAGTTGGGACTGGTTGGGACTAGACCAACTGGTCATTGGAACTGGACCAAATGCTTGGGGCTGATTGAAACTGGATCAATTGGTTGGGACTGTTGAGACAGGCCCAACCCAGCTGTTGGGTCTCTATGCAAAAACTAAGGAAGCTGGTTTTGCTAAAACCTTGAGGACATCGGGGCAATATAAAACTACCTTGGCATTTAAGGGCCTAAAACTAAGAGAGATATAAAAAGAGGAGACAGGCATCCTCTTGTTTTATACTTGAACTATAATGTGGCTTTGGCAAATTGGGGAAAAATACAGTACAGTCTTGCTAGTGATGGCAGATGTGGCCTCAGCAAGCCTCACGGAAGGCATCCAGAACAGAAGTGAAGAGAAGACTCAACACTATGTGTGAAGTTCTAACACACCTTAATATCTATGTCATCCCAAGGGATTTCCTGGGATAAATGTATTCAGGGGAAATTTGGTAGGGGGTTGTCAATCTTATAATAACAAGTGGGAAAAAAAGATCTAATGAAAGAATAATCATTGCTGTTAATTTGACCCGCTTTGAACTCCAACCTTTACTCTGGCCATAAATTTGAAACTGACACTAGATTGGTACTTATATATGGAATATACCATTATACCTGAATACAGACTGGTCACTGAAGTAACCAAGAATTACGAATTGTAGCAGTTACTCATTTTTTTTTTTTTACAATGGTTTGTGCCAGCTCAGCATATCAGCACCCTTATTTAGAGTATTATTAAAAAATCTATTAAAATAAGTTAACATCTTCACTATTTGCATAGTGTTAAAGAACATTTTCTCTGGAGTAAGATAGCCTGAGCTAAAACTCCTGGCTCTTCTACTTAGATGTTTGAAGATGGGCAAGTTAGTTAATCTCTGTGATTGTCAGTGTCATTATCTAGAACATGGATGAATACTAATGTGAGAAGAAAAATACAGCAGTATTCTGAGGGTGTACAGAGAAGAAGCAGTTGGCTATGATGGTCATCTGGACAGTCTTCTTGGACTGATCAGTTCTCATCCTAAGGAGGATGAGGAAAAAGTGAGACTGGGAAGGGAAGATGGGGCCAGATCATAGAGGACTTAGGATGCCAGCCTAAGGGGTTTGCATAAACTTTGAAAAACCCTAATTTATGTATACTCTTCAGAGATGGAGTTGACATTACCTAAACTCTAAGAATATTTTTCTATTTTCTGTCTGCATATGGAAACCCTAGTGGGGTAGTGGTTAAATGCTATGGCTGCTAACCAAAAGGTCAGCAGTTCGAATCCACCAGGCACTCCTTGGAAACTCTGTGGGGCAGTTCTGCTCCGTTCTATAGGGCCGCTAGGTGTCAGAACCCACTTGATGGCAACGGGTTTAGTTTTTGGTTTTGGTCTGCATATGCACTTATGAAGAAAGGATTCATTATTCACAATGTAATAGCGTAATGCATCACGTACCTAGTAAGGTGCAGCTCAAGTCATCCAGCACAACTGGGAAACAACAGGAGTTAAAAGGAAGTAGCTGTGCTCAGGTCTCTACATTTTTCCTTGGAAAGAGGGCTGTGTAACTACTGTAAGTTTTCATCCATCCATCCATCCTTGCATCCATCAATCCTCCCATCCACCCATCAATTCATCTACTTACCCATGCAACAAATACTTACTGTATGTTCTGTATACAGTCCTTCCTGAGGTACCGGAGAGATGTATATATAAGCAGATGTACTATGGACCAATGGGCTAAGTGCTTTAGGAGAAGGCAGAATAGAAAGCTATGAGGCCCATGAGGCAGTATGGGGAGGCTTCACTGAAGGGGCTGCATTGAGCAAGGGGCAAAATGGGTAAATCCTACTTTCGTTTCCAGCTGTGTGGTAAGAATCAGCATGAATCCAATCCCCAAAGTATGGAGATGGATCTGATCCTCATCTTTCTACTTCTCCATCCTCGTTGCCAGCCACCCAAGTGGCATACTCTTTCTCTGATCCCAGCAGGGGTTCAGAGCTTACAGGTTAGACAAAAACTGTCCTTTGGACTAACAAGTAGGGAGACTCTAGCCCTTGCGGTTTTTTTTTAAGTCACTGGAATTACTTACAGAATTCATGGACAGTACATCACACTTGGTTAAGAGTTTGTTTGACTGCTAACCAAAAGGTTGGCAGTTTAAATCCACCAACTGTTCCTTGAAAATCCTATGAGGAAGTTTTACTCTGTCCTATAGGGTTGCTATGAGTCAGAATCTACTCAATGACAATGGGTTTCATTTTTGGTTTTATACCATATTAATGGCTACAGATTGATTACAGATAAAAAATATACAAACTAAGAGAATTGAGAGGGATCCTAATATATCCCAAAGATAGATACATTTCCCTTTCCCATGTATGGTCACTAAGCAGGAAGCTCACCTGAGCCTTAGGGTCCAGGATTCTTATTGGTCTCATCATGTAGTCATGACATATTATATCATGTCTCGTTAAGGCTAGTCAACATCAGGCCCCCAAATGATCCCTCTTGGTTTGGTCAGCCCCCACTCATTAGCCTCAGGTGTGTTCCAGCTGTCAGGAATCAAGACCAAAAGCCAAATTGTTTATTGCCATTATCTTATCATTTGATCTGGGTCCTGAAGGATAAGTAGAAGTTTCAAGGGAATGGCATCTTAAATATGAATTGCATGTATCATAATGCTTCTTATTTAATTGTACTATTTGTTTTAATGACAAAGAAGAGGGAAGAGCTAATGTGTGCCAGATACTGTGCTAGGTGCTTTTATAGAAATCTCGTTTAACTGTCAGTCCTCTGTGAGGTAGGTACTATTGTTATCTTCCTTTTACCAATGAGGATACTGAGGCTCAGAGATGGTAAGTAAATTTATTCAAGGTCTCACAGCTAAAAAATAGCTTTAGGAGGGAAAATTGTGGTTTAAGTTCTTCTATCTGGGGTTAGAGATGATAATAGTAATATATTGAGCACTTACTTTTTTTTTTTTTACTATGTATTAGCCGTAGTTCTAAGCATTTTATTTGTATTAACTCATAAGATTCTTACATTCACCCTAAAAGGTAGGTATAATAGCATCCACATATTACAAATGAGGACATCGAGGCACAGAAGATTAAAGAACTCATAGGTGTCATTTAGCTATATAGGTAGAGCCAGGATTTGAACCCAGACATCCTGGCTTTAGAACTCATGCTCCTGACCTATATTGATATGATCCTGACAAGGGTCAGCAGAATCCAAACTAATCTCCCCTTACCCACCTACTTCCATGTTCATCTTACTAAACCGGGGAAAATTATCATTCAGGTGAAATCAACTCATAACAGACCCCAATGAGTGTTTTGAAAATAAAAATAAGTCACAAAAGTGTAATCTGGGGGAATGTGCCAGACAAAAATTGTGAGGGTTTTTGTAGCTGTGATAGCAATGATTTTGTCATAGCAGTGGGGCTGATGGGACTATTTACATAAAAGTATCTCAGGCTGTTTTTTGTTCTGCACTTAGGACTGTAGACCCAAATGCTGGCCCACAGATGAGCTAGATCAGAATCACCTGGGATGGGCAGTACTCACGTTTCCTTCTGGGCTGAATCAAAATTCCTTGACAGTGGGGCAGGGGTGAGTCTGGTTTGAGGAACATTGAATCCAGATCAGTGCTTGAATGTGCACACCAGTCACCTTGGGATCTTCACAAAAGCATACTCTGATTCTACTGGTTTGGAAAGAGGTCCAAGATTCTGTATGTCTAAAAGCTCCTAGGCAATGCTGATGCTGTGGCCCAAGGACTACACTTGGAGGAGTAAGAACAACACATTATAAGCAGAAAGGGCACCTGCTGGGCAGGACTACTGACGGACAGACTAACAGCCTCTAGCAAGCTGCTGTATGGAAGGAGTTGGAAGGAAGGAAAGCAGGTCGAGCAAGGTATAGAGAAAGCCAAATAGTCCTGTCCACTTCCCTAACCCATGCTAGCTCCCAGAGTCATTGAATGGCATGAGGTAATATTGATATTCTTGACAAGGTGACTTTCCTGAGAAAATAGGGTCATTAGCTTTCTGGCTGGTGCGTTTAATAAGATGGGAAGGTGTGTAATACGTGGTAAAAATATTTCCACAAAGAATTGCTAAATTAAAACAAAAAGTGGGAGTTGCAGGTAGTGAACACCTGCTATAGGGAAAAAAACTACATATGCAGATTACCCAAAGGGCTCGGTAAATAAACCCTGATCTAAACTTGCAAAGCTGTTTTCTAAGTTCTTGTGGTGCCATGAGTTTCACTGTGGTGAGATAAAATTCCAAGAAAACAACAGATGTTTCTCTTTTCTCCAATTTCTTCGTTGCCCCCAGCCCTCCACCCACTGAGTCTTCCGTTGTTCTGGGAGATGGTGAATTCAATCAAGTGAGTTTCTGAGTCGATGGCTTTAAAAATGTCTGATAATACAGCAAGAGTCCCAGATTTGAGAGAGAAAAATTTTTTTTGAGCTTTTAGAGAACAGGGAAAAATTCAGGATGATGGAAGAGCTCTTTTTCCTCCTAATGGAATACAAGATCAAGTTGATTAGAAGCAGGGCTTCGAAAGGGTTCATTCTGGTTTGACACCCTGCTAGAATTTGCATTCCCATTCCAGATATACTGAATCAGAATCTACAGTTTAACAAGATCCCCAGATAATTCTTATGTATACCTAAACTCTGATTAGAAGGTAAAAGGAGGGTGCTCCAAGAGAACATGGAGAAGCATAGACACTGGTGGATACTTGAGGGGGAATGGCACCCTTTAGCCCTAGGATGAGCTTTGAGTGGGGCATAGAGAAACTCCAGTGAGTTTGGGGGCACCCCAGAGTGTCTACTTTCTAGATGAAGCCTGAGGAGGAAGCAGATCCATAGGCAACATGGAGAAGATGCAGTAGAGATGAAATGATGTGAGGTACGTCGTGTAGAGAGAAAACCTGTACATCCCCTCTCCTGGGTCTCTTGTAAAGAGGTGCTTCAGAAGAAAGGCCTGGTGATCTACTTCTGGAAAATCATTCCTTGCAAACCCTATGGAGCACAGTGCTACTGTGACACCCACGGAGTTGCCATGAATCAGAGTCAGTGCAACTGCAGCTGGTTGAAAGCCTCCAAGAGGAGTTCACAGCTCCCGAGGGTCATAGTGGACCTGCAGAGGCCTTGTAGTAAGAACAAACATAGTCAGTGATGAGGTGGTTCCAGTGAGCAGAGAGAGAGTTTGATTATTTCAACAGTGCCTGCTGTGGGAACAGATGCTGGAGAACAAGAATCTGACAGGCCAAGTCACATTGTCAAAGACGTCAGGATATAATGGAGAAGATGAGGGTCCCTCATACCTCATGCTGCTAAGCCTCTCCTCCCCTAGGACATAGCTCACCTCCAAGGTGAGGGGAAGAAAAAGGGACCATTTGACACAAGTGTGAAACTTGACATATTGACTATTTACGCCAAGGAGAGTCTGAGGAAAAATCCAGAAGGGAAAGATTCACCTTGAAGTGGAAAGTTTTAATTTTTCTCAATCAGTGAAAACTGGGGTTTGAGAACAAAACAAAATGCGGTTATAGCAAAATACAGTTTTTACGTAACCTAGTTGGTGACTCTAAATTTTGTAACTGCTGCACTAGAATTGGGCTTTCATGGGTGGTACAAATGGTTAAGCACTTGGCTAGTAATTGAAAGGTTGGTGGTTTGAACCCACCCAGAGACAACTTGGAAGACAGGCCTGGTGATCTTCCAAAAGGTCACAGCCTTGAGTACCCTATGGAGCAGTTCTACTCTGCACACGTGAAGTTGCTATGAATCAGAATGGACTGACTCGATGGCAACCCACAAAAATAACAAGTGTGTGCTAGCCACTGTTCTAGTTGCTGGAGACACAGCAACGAACAAAACAAAATTCCTGCCCCATCGAGCTTGTATTCTGGTGGGAGAGACACATGAAAACAAATAAATATGTATAAAAAAAAAAATATGTATGCAGGTATCAAATTCCGTGAAGAAAACTCAAATAAGAAGGGTAAGATAGAAAGTGACCCATGTGCTGTGTCTGTGTGTATGCACGTGTGTGTCTTTGCATGTCTGCCTGTGTGTTTGCATGTGGCATATGTGTGAAGTGTGTGTGTGTATGCTGTGTATTCTCTTGCTCTGTTTTGCATCAGCTGGTCTGGGAAGGCCTTTCTGATAAGCTAGTGTTTGAACAGAGACCTAACTGCAGTAAAGAAGAAGCCAAGTAACTTGCCAGGGAAAGGTATTCCAGGTAGAAAATCAGCACGTGCAAAATCCCTGAGGCCTGAGTGTGCTTGAATGAATTGAATGGTTCTGTTTTTTCTTGTAAGATATCATTAATTTTCCTCCCAAACTTATTGTTTGGTTTTGCCTATTTGTGAACTGTGTGTATTTTCTTCTGTGACTTGCTTTTTCTCCCTGCTTAATAATATGAAGCTTTTGATGTTTGTTTGTGTCGAGGGAGTAGCCGTGCTTTATTGATTTTCACCGCTGCCTCTTATTCCACTGAATGAATGCCCGCCATTGATCCATTCTCTTGTCCATGGACATTCGGGTGGTTTCTAGTTTACTTATTTATTTATTTTTGTCTGTTATGGACAATACTTCTTGAACATTCTTGCACATGTTTCTTGTGAAAGTTTCTCTTTAAGGCCATGCTTCCTGATCTTTCTTCTATCACAGAACACATAGAAAATGATGCTATTTGTTCTGCATGTTGGGGTCAGAGGTAGTTTGGAGGCATCCAGTTGACCTTGGTGAAAAGAGAATGATTTCTTAAAAATGTTACATAAATTTGTTAAGAAAAGGGAAATACAAAGTATCAGGGAAGCTTTTTTTAATATTGAATTTGTATAAATCTACCACATAAAATCTTTTCACATTTTTAAAAGAGAGAAACTTGAGCTTTTGTTCCGGAACATACTTAAAAATCATCAGGGTTTATGTACGAAATGGCTTCATACGATTTCTGGTCAAGATTTTAAATGATGATCTCTTTAAATTCTTGATACTCACCATTTACAACAAACATGGTTCTCACAAGTAGGTAATAAAAAATTTAAAACCATTCAATAACAATTCAAAAATGATCTTTAAAAAGAATCAAATGGCTCTTCCTTTTCTCTCATTGGCAAATGTTAGTTTGAAATTACCTTCAATGATACAAGTGGATTTCAAATTCAATAAAAAGATGTTATATCAACTATTACAAAATAGCTATTACAAAATAGCGACATATTGCATTGGGCAAATATGCTGCAAAAGACCTCTTTAAAGTGTTAAAAAGCAAAGGTGTTACCTTGAGGACTAAGGTGTGCCTGACCTGAGCCATGGTATTTTCAGTCACCTCATATGCATGTGAAAGCTGGACAATCAATAAGGAGGACCAAAGAAGAATTGCTGCCACTGAATTATGGTGTTGGCAAAGAATATTGAATATACCATGGACTGCCAGAAGAACGAAAAAATCTGTCTTGGAAGAAGTACCTCCAGAATGCTCCTTAGAAGCGAGGATGGTGAGACTTTGTCTCACATACTTTGGACATGTTATCAGGAGGAACTAGTCCCTGGAAAAGGACATCACGCTTGGTAAAGTAGAGGGTCAGTAAAAGAGAGGAAGACCCTCGATGAGATGAATTGACACAGTGGCTGCAACAATGGGCTCAAGCATAAGAAGGATTGTGAGGATGGCGCAGGATAGAGCAGAGTTTTGTTCTGCTGTACACAGGGTCGCTATGAGTTGGTCAATGGTGCCTAAAAACAACATTACAAAATAATAAGGAAACTCTCATTTGCTGAGTAGGCATGAATGGTTAGAGGTGTCACCCACAGCTGTCATGGATGCCATAAAAGGGAACAAACATCAACTACAGACTGCTGAAAGCATCCAGTTTAGACCTCTGATTGAAGCTACTCTGGCTGGAAGACTGCCTGCCCTCCCCAGCCCTCCTACAGCCAGAAATGCCACTCCTCAGTTTGTACTCTTTGAGCAGAGCTACCCAAAGAATATTGAATATACCATGGATTGTCAGAAGAATAAATGAATCAGTCTAAGAAGAAATATAACCAGAATACCCCTTAGAGGCAAGGATGGCAAGACTTTGGCTTGCGTACTTTGGACATTTCATTCAGAAAGACCAATCACCAGAAAAGGACATCATGTTGGGTAGACGAACAGCAAAAATGAGGGAAACCCTCAATGAAACGGATTGACACAGTAGCCACATTAATGGACTCAAACGTACGAATGATCATGAAGATGATACTAGATTGGACAATGTTTAGCACTGTAAGGAGCCGACTTGAGGGAGACTAACAACAGCCCAATTGGTGTGGGCCAAGGGGTTCCTGGAGGACTTCCTTTTCCGTTAGGCACAAGAGGTAGATGTCCAGGGCAGGGAGGACTTCTCTCTTGCCCGCAACAAGTTGTGAAGGGACGTTGCTCATCTTCTGGGTGTGCTGTCAACTCCATGCTTCCTCTTCATCAGCATTCTCTGAGGAGCGGCTGGAGGCCACCACCAGCGGGCACCACTAGCTAGAAGCTTGGCTGCCCATTGGTATCACCTGTATGCTCTTAAAAATACGAATGCCTGGGTCTTACACCCAGGGATTCTTATTTAATTAGTCTGGGGTGCAGGCCAGGCATTGAGATTTTTAAACGCATTCTACATGATACTAACATGCAGCAAAATTTGAAACTCAGTTTTAGGAGTGGAATCCCTGGATTGATGTTGTTGTTGTTACCTGTGAAGTCAGCCTTGGCACGTGGGGACCCCAGGCACAATAAAAGGTTGTGATCCATAGGGTTTTCACTCACTGATTTTCGTAAATAGATCACCAGGCCTTTTGTCCTGGTTTGTCTTGTTTCCACCTTTTGGCTATTGCAGACAGTGTTGCAATGTTTACATATGTCTATGTCACTAACCTGAAATCCTCAGAGTATACACTTAGGAGTGGAATTGCAGGGTAGTTCTATTTTTAATTTTTTGAGGAATCCCTGTAGGTTTTTCCACAACAGCTGTGCCATTTTGCATTCTCACCAGCAATGGCTGAGTGTTCCAATTTCCTTTTATCCTCACCAACATTTAATCTTAGCCATTCTAAGGTGGGTAAGGTGTGGTATCTCATTGTGCTTTTGATTTGCATCTCCCTGATTGTTAAAGACATTGAGCGTCTTTTCATGTGTTTATTGGCCACTGGGATATCCTCCTTGGTGAAATGTCTACCCAAGTTCTTTGCTCATTTTTTCAGTTGAATTGTCTTTTGGTTGTTAAGTAGTAGAAGTTTTATATATATATAGGATATTGATCTTCAGCAAAATTTTGCTTGGGTGTGATATTGAGGATATTGTTCTGTAATTTCCACATTTGGTTGGATCACCTTTCTTGGGAATAGGCATAAATATGGATCTCTTCCAGTCAGTTGGCCAGGAGGATGTCTTCCATATTTCTTGGCATAGACGAGCGAGCACCTCCACTGCTGCATCTGTTTGTTCAAACATCTCAATTGATATTCCATCAATTCCTGGAGCCTTGTTTTTCCCCAGGGCCTTCAGAGCTGAAGATCATTCAAAAACAGCTGCAGCAGTATATCGACAGGGAACTGCCAGAAGTTCAGGCCAGTTTCAGAAGAGGACACAGAACCAGGGATATCATTGCTGATGTCACATGGATCCTGGCTGAAAGCAGAGAATACCAGAAGGATGTTTACCTGTGTTGTATTGACTATGCAAAGGCACTCGACTGTGTGGATCTTAACAGTTTACGGATAACATTGTGAAGAATGGGGATTCCAGAACACTTAATTGTGTTCATGAGGAGCCTTTATATAGATCAAGAGGCAATTGTTTGGACAGAACAAGGGGATACTGATTGGTTTAAAGTCAGGAATGGTGTGCATCAAGGTTGTATTCCTTCACCATACCTATTCAATCTGTATGCTGAGCAAATAATCTGAGAAGATGGGCTATATGAAGAAGAACGGGGCATCAGGATTGGAGGAAGCCTCATTAACAACCTGCTTTATGCAGATGACACAACCTTGCTTGCTGAAAGTAAAGAGGACTTGAAGCACTTACTAATGAAAATCAAAGACCACAGCCTTCAGTATGGATTGCACCTCAACATAAAGAAAACAAAAATCCTCACAACTGGACCAATGAGCGACATCATGATAAACAGAGAAAAAGACTGAAGTTGACAAGGATTTCATTTTACTTAGATCCACAATCAATAGCCATGGAAGCAGCAGTCAAGAAATGAAAAGATGCATTGCATTGGGTATATCTGTTGCAAAGGACCTCTTTAAAGTGTTGAAGAGCAAAGATGTCACCTTGAAGACTAAGGTGTGCCTGACCCAAGCCATGGTATTTTCAATCATGTCATATGCATGTGAAAGCTGGACAATGAATAAGGAAGACTGAAGAAGAGTTGACGCCTTTGAATTGTGATATCGGCGAAGAATATTGAATATACCATGGACTGCCAAAAGAACAAACAAATCTGTCTTAGGAGAAGTACAACCAGAATGCTCCTTAGAAGCAAGGATGGTGAGACTGCGTCTTACATGCCTTGGACATATTGTCAGGAGGGATCAGTCCCTGGAGAAGGACATTATGCTTGGCAAAGTACAGGGTTAGCAGAAAAAAGGAAGACCTTCAACGAGGTGGATTGACAGAATGGCTGCAACAATGGGCTCAAGCATAACAAATATTGTAAGGATGGCGTAGGACTGGACAGTGTTTCGTCCTACTGTGCATAGGGTCGCTATGAGTTGGAACCAACTCGACGGCACCTAACAACAACGTAAGGGTGCAGGGAGTTGTAGGCATTTAGGGAGGCCACACAGCACAGGTACAGACTTGGGAGCCAGTCTAGATTTAATCCCTGGCTGTGAGACCTGGGACAACTGACTTAACCTCAGCTTCCCCATCTGTAAAATGGACATGAGAAAAGTACTTCTTAACGTGATTGTTGTGAGGATTAGAATAATAGCATATAGATGATAGCTAATAGTATTTATAATTTTTCTGAGGCACAATTTTGAATACATGTGTATAAGGCTGGCATGAATAGCCTGTCATCTGGCTTGAGAGTCTGGCTGCTGCAGATCAGGGAGGGAAGGATGAACGAATGAATAAATGGGTGGTTGGAACTCTTTGTTGGACCAGTTAGTTATCCCTATAAAGAAAAAAAGTGAAAATAGATCCCTTCCTTAAGACATAAACAGAAATCAATTAAGGACTTAAATATTAAAGGATAAAAACTTTAAACATTTTAGGGGAAAAAAAGAGAATATCATCATGACCCCAGGTTAGAAAAGAATTTCTTTCAAAAGATACAAATAGGCCAAACTATAAAGAAAAAAGCTATTTATAAATTTAACTACATTAAAATTAAGAACTTCTGTTTACCTATATGGAAAGGTAAGAGGTCCCAAATAGCTAAAGCAATTCTGAAGAAGAACAAAGTAGGAGGACTCACACTTCCTGATTTCAAACATACTACACAGCTATAGTAATTAAAACAGCCTGGTACTGGTAATAGTAATAAACACAGAGACCAATGAAAAATAATTGAGAGTCTAGAAATAAACCTATGCAGCTATGGCCAAATGATTTTTGAAAAGTTTGCTAAGACCATTCAAAGGGCAAGAAAGGGTCTTTTCAATAAATGGTGCTGGGAAAATTGGATTTACACATACAGAAGAATGAAGCAGGATCCATGCCTCACACCATACAAAAAAACAATTCAAAATAGTTTAAGAACCTAAATGTGAAAACTTAAACTATAAAATTCTTAAAAGAAAGTATAGGTGAGTGGATGTCAGGCATAGCTTTTAACAATGAATTATCTGATATAATGACAAGAGCACCAACAGCAAAATACAAAATAGTCACATAGGACCTCATACATAGAACCTCCTGACTTAAGAAGTCTCCAATAATCCCCTTAAGACTGTCTTTGTGTGTGTGTGTTGTACGTTTTATCCCTAGTAATATCTTCCACATACAACGTTGCAGCACATAATTTGCTGATGTTATCATTCTCAGATGTTCACTCGCAGATATTTAATGTTATACTCTCTAAAGATACTGATAATAAAAGGCAATAATAACGAAAACTAAAAAAAAAAATTGAGGTATTTGACTTATGTCAGAACAGACTCACAACAGAATTTTAAAACGAAACATCATTGTAAGTCAGGGACTACCTGTACTTCTGTTCATCAGAAAAATTTATCGAAAAAGTGAAAAGACAACCTACGGACTGGGGGAACATTTTTGGTAACCATATATCAGATAAGGGTCTAACAAGCAAAATTGTTGTTGTTAGGTGCTGTCGAGTCAGTTCCGACTCATGGCGACCCTATGCACAACAGAATGAAACACTGTCCAGTCCTGAGCCATCTTTACAATCATTGTGATGCTTGAGCCCATTGTTGCAGCCACTGTGTCAATCCACCTCATTGAGGGTCTTCCTCTTTTCTGCTAACCCTGTACTCTGCCAAGCATGATGTCCTTCTCCAGGGATTGATCCCTTCTGACAACATTTCCAAAATATGTAAGATGCAGTCTCCCCATCCTTGCTTCTAAGTACTTCTAAGACAGATTTGTTTGTTCTTTTGGCAGTCCATGGTATATTCAATATTCTTCGCCAACATCACAGTTCATAGATGTCAATTCTTCTTCGGTCTTCCTCATTCATTGTCCAGCTTTCACAAGCACATGATGTAATTGAAAATACCATGGCTTGGGTCAGGCACACCTTAGTCTTCAAGGTGACATCGTTGCTCTTCAACAATTTAAAGAGGCCCTTTGCAGCAGATTTAAAACGAAATCTTTGACAACTTCAGTCTTTTCTCTGTTTATCATGATGTTGCTCATTGGTCCAGTTGTGAGGATTTTTGTTTTCTTTATGTTGAGGTGCAATCCATACTGAAGGCTGTGGTCTTTGATTTTCATTAGTAAGTGCTTCAAGTCCTCTTTACTTTCAGCAAGCAAGGTTGTGTCATCTGCATAAAGCAGGTTGTTAATGAGGCTTCCTCCAATCCTGATGCCCCGTTCTTCTTCATATAGCCCATCTTCTCAGATTATTTGCTCAGCATACAGATTGAATAGGTATGGTGAAAGAATACAACCCTGATGCACACCATTCCTGACTTTAAACCAATCAGTATCCCCTTGTTCTGTCCCAACAATTGCCTCTTGATCTATGTAAAACTTCCTCATGAGCACAATTAAGTGTTCTGGAGTTCCCATTCTTCGCAATGTTATCCATAGTTTGTTATGATCCACACAGTCGAATGCCTTTGCATAGTCAATACAACACAGGTAAACATCCTTCTGGTATTCTCTGCTTTCAGCCAGGATCCATGTGACATCAGCAATGATATCCCTGGTTCTCTGTCCTCTTCTGAAACTGGCCTGAATTTCTGGCAGTTCCCTGTCGATATACTGCTACAGCCATTTTTGAATGATCTTCAGCAAAATTTTGCTTGGATGTGGTATTAATGATATTCTTCTATAATTTCCACATTCGGTTGGATCACCTTTCTTGGGAATAGGCATAAATGTGGATCTCCTCCAGTCAGTTGGCCAGGAAGCTGTCTTTCATATTTCTTGGCATAGATGAGTGAACACCTCCAGTGCTGCATGTGTTTGTTGAAACATCTCAATTGATATTCCATCAATTCCTGGAGCATTGTTTTTCGCCAATGCCTTCAGAGTAGCTTGGACTTCTTCCAAGAACCCTTATGGTTCCTCATTATTAATCACATTCTACTGGATCCATAAATGACACAGATGTTTAAACAAATTAGAAAGCACAAGTTAGTTAATTGATTCCTATATCATGCTCTTTAACAAAATACTATATTTTTAAGTATTAAGAAAAATAAAATCAAGAAATTCATAGAACGGTTTTCAATTCTCCTCCATCTCAGAATGACTGTAAACAGACCGTCACTCAAGCCCACAGGTCACAGAGCCTACAGTCACCCTTCAGTCTGGCAAGTGCACCTTGAGATCCAGCGTTGTAGCTCCAGGTATTTTTAAAGCCAGAAAACATAATTTCGCTTTTATTTTAAAGAAAAAAGAAAACAACCTAGAGGAGACCTGGTTCCCCTTAACCAGTGATTCGGTCCTAGAGGTGGGGCAGCAGGGTGGGGGTGGGGAGCGGGTGGGCAGACACCCGCGGTGGCAGCGCTTCCGTTCATTGGTGCCCCTCTGGCTTGGGATCAGAAGGTCTCTGTTGCCGGAGAGAGCAGTTGGAGGCCCGTGATCGCCAGAGCGTGAGGAACATCTGTTTCCTTCTCTTCTCTGAAAGCAGACGAGTAAACTGATCCGAGATGAGAGGGTTTCAGTTGCCATAATTGGTTTCACCTGCAAGCAAGTTGGCTTGTGGCATCAGCTGTTTACAATTCTAATGACCTTTGGGTTGAGTACAGGGGAAAAAAATGCCAAATGGCTCTAAAATAACTGTATATTCTGACCTCTTCATCAACCAAAGTTCTGAGTGGTATTTCCATGAGAAAATGGGCAGAATGACACCCTTCTGGAGAGTTGTATTAATTCCTCAAGAAGTTATTCGCCTTTGGTTTGGGATAACTTGCAAAAGCAAGACCCTGTCTTCTGATTTCCGCTTCAACTTTCAAACCAAATCTAAGGGAGACCTGGCTCACAGATGTTGGAATCCCAGCTCGTTCTCCACTATCTTTTATTGACACCAGTTGTGGCCTGTGCTGTTAGGGCAGACGAAAGTTGTGTATGTGATGCCTCTCTCTCTACTCCCGCCCTCATAAGAAGTGAAACAATCACACATAAGCAAGCCCATCCAGATGCTGAGTATAAAACTAAAAGGTACAATTCAACACCTTTCTGGGAATTGCCATTAAAATAAAAATCAAACCAGGCCAGTTGCTGTGGAGCCAGTTCCAACTCATGGCGACCCCATGTGTTGCAGCGTAGAACTACACCCCATAGGGTTTTCAAGTCGATGACCTTTTGGAACCAGGTCACCAAGTCTTTCTTCTGAGGTGCCTCTGAGTGGGTTTGAACCACCAAACTTACAGTTAGCACTCGGGTGCTTAATCAGTTCCCACCCAGGGACTCCTGCCATCCCTGAAGACAGGGTAATAATAACAAGCCTTTGCTGTACAAATGGAACATGCATTTATTGAAATTCTCAGAGACTGGGAAAAGGTACGTTCTCAGTTATGTTTATTTTTCCATGGGGCTGAAAATTAATTTCTTCTTTTGTGTATGGAAGAAAGGACTTTGGAAAGAGGAAAGGGGCTAGGCTGTGGAATTAGTCATAGAGAATGGGCAGAGGGAGGGGAGGATTCTTTTCCCTCACTAACAAGTGAGGGGCATGTGTGACCGCGTGTCCCAACCCGGATTTTCTTGACAGATGAATCTAATGATATGTTGTTCCTTTTTGATTAAGGCAACTAATTAGAGGCTTAACTAAATAAGATTTAATTTTGATATTTTAAGATTATTTTACTTTCAAAATCCACCAATCTCTTGCGAATCACGTTTTGATTCAGAAAGTATCTATTTATTTAGGGCAATTCTATCCAGGAATTCAACCAAGGCCCAGGGCAGTCAAGGTCATGAGGAGCACAGCACTGCCCATGCAGCCTTTTCTTCCCCACTGGGGTCAGGTTGCCAGTGCAGATTAAAGCTAGTGTGTGTGTGTCTGCGTGTGTCTGTGTGTGTAGCCACTCTTAATAAGACAGTAGGCAAAATGGCCAGTAGCAGCCCAAGGAGCTCTGCTTTGCACATGATATCTAACTAAACTCAGGGAATCAGGGCAACCTTGAATTTAGACAGGAGATGAGAAGACTGGCGATTTGAGCTCCTCTTCACAGGACCCATGCTTTGCTCTGTAAGAGAACAGTCATGCATCTCGCCATTGTCTTGGGTATTACATCGATTTAACAAAGAGATACGAAACCATTTACTAGGGGGAAATGGAAGTGCATGGAAGTTAAACATTGTTCCATGTAGGATAACGTGGTGGTGGCAGAGCCAAGATTAGCAGCCAAGTCTCGGGACTCCCAATAGATGGTCTGCCAACCGCACCACACTACAGAGTATCTACTGACTCATGTTGCCTTTAGATCATTGTGCTTTGGGAGTTTAGCATTTACACCAAAGGATGACAAGCCCTTTGGGTGGCTGAGCACAGGGGACAACAAAAGAACAAAATATAACGTACAACAAAGGTTGTTTTTCTGCCTTTACAGCTAGGAGGAGAGGATGTGGGAATAAATATAAAGACTGAGTGCAAAGAAAATCTAAACCCACAAACCTCCTAATCTATATGATTGGACTCACATTATAGCTATAATCTGCCTTGTTTCCACTGGGTAGTTTCACGCTCCAATTTCTTATGCTGAAGGAAAATTGCTTGTTACAGAGTACAGTGGCATTTAACACAAAACTCTCAAATGGTTACTCAAATTTGAGAAAAACCATAAGTAGCTGCCGTCCAGATGGCTCTGACTAATGGCGATTTTGTGTGTAATGGGATAATATATTGCCCACCTCTGTTTCATCCTCATAATAGGTGGCATGTTTGAGTCTGTCCTTGGGGCCTTTTACCATTATACCATTCCATCTCACAGAGGGTCTCCCTCAACGTCCCTGGTCCTCTCCTTCACCAAACATAATGTCCTCCTCCAGCAATTGATCTCTCCTGATGACATGTCCAAAGCAAGCAAATTGATGATGTTCTGTTGTGATCCATAAGGTTTTCACTGGCTAATTTTCAGAAGTAGATTTCCAGGCCTTTCATCCTAGTCTGTCTTAGTCTAGAAGATCTGCTAAAACTTGTCCACCATGGGTAACCCTGCTGGCATTTAAAATAATGGTGGCATAGCTTCCAGTATCATGCAAGCCACCACCAGGGGCAGAGATTATTTGCTTACCAGATCATCCATAGTGAACAATTTCACATTTTTTTTTTTTTAATCACATCGAAAGACTCTACTTCTAGGTATGGCTGACACCTGTCTCTATCCCAACCCCAGAGCATCTTCCTACAGAATCAAAGGTACTTTTCAAATTTACAATCCCTGACAAGGGCAGATGACACAGTAAGTAAGGTAAGCATGGGCTGACTTGCCTAATGAATAATCCACCTCTAGCCACCACAGTAGGACAAACTGACAGACAGGTGGTGGGGGAAAACCATAAATCCTCCAAATTAAAAAAAAAAAAAAATCAAGAATTACATAAGTTAAAAGCAAGGGCCCATGAGTCGTGTACCATGTTCACACTATTGCTAGATGACAGCATCACTTTAGCTGGTTATCGGAAATAATTCTCCTGTTGTCAGTGGTTTGTGGATCACCGTCATCTGTCTGTGCGTGGAATTCCTGCAAGAGATTTTGGTCATGGTTGGGCTGTTATTTTAATATTCATTGCTATTTAAAATTTTTAAACTTTTTATATTACATAACGATATCATTTAAGATGTCATTAAGTTGCTTGCTTGTGCTAGTGCTGAAAACCGTGTCTGAAAATCAGTCACTTTGCAGTGGAAGTTACATAAAATGCCATCACACAAGCCAAACAATCCCTGATACAGGCTGTGTGGGAAATTTAAGTTAGGCCCCCCAAGGAAAATATTAGAGAAAATACTAAGAAAAGAAAAAAGGAAACATTAGAGGGAAAACATGCTACATGTTTACAGTCGTTGAAATTATAGTCACTCCATCCTGACCTTGACTATTGGTCTTCCTTTAGGAAAAATTAATTTTGTGCTATGACAGTTTAAAATTGTATGACCCCCTCACCTGTCTGTCAGTTTGTCTTACTGTGGTGGCTTTTGTGTTGCTGTGATTCTGGAAGCTATGCCACCATTTTTTCAAATACCAGCAGGGCCACCCATGGTGGACAGGTTTATGCAGCGCATACAGACTAAGATACACTAAGAAGAAAGGCCCGGCAATTTACTTCTGAAAATTAGCTAATGAAAGCCCTATGGATCACAACCAAATATTACCTAATATAGTGCTAGTATGAGTCGGAATCGACTCGATGGCACTGGGTGTTGGGTACTGGGTATACTGCTAGAAGGTGAGCCCCTTAGGTTGCAAGGAACTCAAAACACACAATAGCTGCAACAATGAACTCAAGCATACCAACAATCATGAAGATGGTGCAAGACTAGGCAATGTTTCATTCTGTTATATACGAGGTCACCATGAGTTGGAGCCAAGTGGCTGGTAACTAACAACAACACAAATCATATGAGGCCTTCAGGAATGAGTCCTTGACATAAATCAGAATATGCCTTAAGTGACTGCTTTGAGTTGAAATAGCTCACTTTTGAAGGGAGTACAAAGCCTGCATGGTTTTAATTTGTTTAGCATCACTTAATTAACAGAGGACCCTTTGGAATGTCTCTTAGAGGGGAGAAATGCCATCCCCCCCCTTAGGTTAACAGTCCCCAAGGGGGAACCTTTGCTCTGTTATCTGTCATTCACATGTCAGTGTGAATTAGCTCATCAGAGGCATTTCTAGGAGAGTAGTTGAATTTAGGGTAAGAATGAGGACTTTTGATTGGAGTGATGAGATGGCAGGAATAAGAATTTAGAGCACTGTCCAGATGACCAGGCATACTTTCCAGAGTCTGGTTCCTACTTAGAGTTGGGGTGAATAGAGTTGGGGTAAATTCAGTAGCATTAGTAAGGTGGTGCGGGGGTATGAACCACACTGGGTGACACTGTCAGAGAGATGACACCACAATGACTGTCTATAAAACTTTTGCCAGTGTATTCAGAAGAAATGTATTATTTTTTATAAAAAATATCCTTGTAGTTAGTTATAACAACAACAAAAAATTTTGTAAGCCCAGCTTACATGTTGAAACTCTATGCTAATTTTCTTTTGAATCTTCTAATGTGTTCTGGTCAGAGCTGTCATTATTACCCAATTATAATGATGCCTCAAATCTTGGGATTTCTTCTGCATGTGCTATAAACACACACTGTTGTTTTTGTTGCTGCTGGTATTTTTATAGTCACTGATTTTGTGAAATTTTCTCATGTTTTAGCTACAATACTGTGGTAATTAGCATGGTGGGTGGGGGTGAAACCATGAGTAAATGTATTGGGTGACACCAACCCTAGCGATGCCCTGGGTAAATTTGTTGGGGCACTCAGGAGGGTTGAGAGTTTGCCAAAGAAGGCCAAGACAATATAAATAACGTGTATTTTTGTCGAGAGCCAGGTCTGCACAGAGAACATTGTCACTAAATGGAGAGGTGAGGGCAGAGGTGGGGGGGTTAAGGGGAGGAGTCAGGTGCCGAGATAAGAAGATCAGAGCTGAGGAGGCGAAGGTGGTGAAGTAGGTGAAGTGAGAGGTACCCTGGCTTAAAGTGCTGCACAGATCCAGCACCTCAGAGAGGACAAGGCTTGGGCTGTCAGTGGACAAAGAGCAAGGATGTCAGGATAAAAAGAAATCTTTCCCTTTGTGCTTGGCAAAAGATAACTTGGCTATCCTAGTTACAAGGGAGGGGTCAAGGCCACATGAGCTGTCTGCACTGAGCAATTTTGGAGTGGCCTATTCAGTAGCACAGAGCAAGATGGTTTCTTGGGGTGATGTGTGTTTTACAGTCAGGTTGGTGATTTTGGAGACAAAACCAAATGCCAATAGGCTGCTGTGATTTCTGAAGCAAAAGTATCTGATGATGATTCTGTGTTCAGAACAGGAAACACAGTTAATCAAAGTGGTTGATACACCAATGCACCTCTAAGTTCATGACTGGCTCAGGCCCTTCCTCTGACCCAGCAGGTATCACAATTTTGCTTATACATCTGCCATCTTCATCCCTTCCTCAGAAATTACATGAGCAACATGGAGGCAAACAGAAAAGCAGAGGGGGAGGTAGGGAATGAAGAGAAACAAATTATTATGTATCTTGGAGGAGGGTGGTGATAACCACAATCACAACGATAGCAACGAGAATCACAGTAACTAATATTTACTGAGCACTTTCCATGTGCCAAGCCCCAGACCAGCTGATTCTCATTATAAACTATTATTGTACTTTTCTTATTGATGAGAAACTTGCATCTCCTAGACTTTAAGGAACTTGTTGACTTTTCACAGATGGTAAATAGTCGACCTAGGATAGAAACTTCTGAATCCATGGGATGGTTTTTTCCACACTATCTCAGGAAAAGACAACAGTCAGTGAGACACAGGCATAATATGTTGGCCATGATGTCTAATTTTAATCTGGATTTCTAGACTAACAGCCATGTTTAAAAAAAAAAAAATGTTTTTTTCCTCTGAGGTCAAAACCAGGATATGAAACTGTATGCCCCCAGGGGTCTTGAGCAAGTGAACACCTGCACCCCTCAAAATATACATGCTCACGAAGAGTGTTGTCTGGGTATTGTTGCCAACAAGACATTTTTACAAGATAGACGAAGAAAATACATGTAAGCATCTTGTGTCCATGATCTCAGCATCCTGTGAACCTGCCTATACTCACCAACTCTAACTCTTAATAATCAGTAGCCAATCAGAGTGTGATTATTACACTATTCATTGATTTTCCTGTAATTGCCTTCCTTGTAGTTTAATTCCTCCTTTTACCCTATAAGAGTACTTGTATAATTAAACTGCCCCAGACTACCTGGTTCCATTTTCAGTGGGCTATGTAGTTCCCAACTGCAATTGTTTTAAACCCTTAATAAACCTCTCTGTTTTACCTTGGAACAGTGTTCAAGTTTTTCTTTACGACAACACAATGACTGTCATCATAAAAAAAGGAGTCTGAGCAAGATGACGACTGGGTCCCTTGCCCCGGTCTGTGACGGTGGGGGATGGGACAACTCTGTTGAGGCAGAGTTCACTAAGCAGCTCGCTCTATTTTTCCTAGTGAGGTCCCAGTGTAAACAAGTCACTGGAGTGAAATTAGAAGTGGAAGGTAAGGTTTGCAAGTTGCAATAGAGAAGGGGGGCTGTTACAATGGGAAACTGAGATCTCTTCAGTATGAGCAAGTGATACACATCATTAGAAAAAGATAAGGTGGGGGCAATAGCATCCAAAGAGCTTGAAGGTTTTAACCACTTGTTCTTACTGTGAATTCCTGCTTCTGTAGGTTGAAATTCCGAGACCGTAAAGATGAAATTGCAGAAATGACCCCATGACCCATTATCTTTTGCAAATCGAAGAGGAAAAGTTCCATATCAGATGCTATTAGAGAGTGAGCTCTGTTTTGTGTTCCTCCTTTGCTCCATTCCTCAGCCACCAAATATTGGCAGCTTTTCAGCAGTATTTATGTGTGGGGTTATAAGTTGTCATTTGGGTAATAAAGCAGAGGGAGCCTAGCTTAAGAGTATGTTCTTCAATAAGACTCCACCAGATAGTAGTTAATGATGAGGTTGGTAACTGAGTTAGCCTAGAGAGTTTGATCCGATGAGTGGTGAGGCCTAGAGGAATCCAGGTAGGGGCTCTTTGCTAGGGGGGGTGAGGAAGTGACTCTGTTTAAAGGAGGAAGTCAGAGGGGCAGAAGAGGCAAGATGGAATGGTAGGGTATGGGCCAATGTCCTTTTCACAAAGCCACTCCACTGGCTCCTTGTCTGCGCCAGCCTGAGCCACTTTATGGCCACCACTGCTTCTATAGGTTGCCAAAAGAATCAGTGAATTATGAAAACCTACATCTTTGTTTCTTTTTAAGCTTCTCTCCCCCACTTTGGTCTCTGTGTGAAACAAACTGACTAGGATTGAATTTGTGTGTGGCATTTAGTATCAGGGTAAGTCAACTTTCAAGATGTTTATTACCCAAAGCTACAAGCACTCTTGAGTAAACTCCAGGTGGCTCTCTTCCGTTTCTTGAGCTTCCTAATCCAATCCACACTCATGGGCTCCCTCTGTGGCTCCATCTTCTACTGCTCCTCCTTTGCCCATACCCTTCATCCTGTAGACTTCATCATTAGACTCAGTGATGATTAAGTATGCAAGGGACTTCAGAGACCATCTAATTCATAGAACTTGCAAGTATTTGGCCCAACTCAGAGGACTGTCTACCCCAGATTTTTGAAAGATATTAATTCTGTAATGTGACACCAGCGTAGACAGGGCCTCAGACTTCTCAGGACAGTGCTCATAGCACCACTGCCATGGATTAGAGTTAGCATATGAAATGAAATCTCTTTGTCAGCTCTGATCCAAAAGACTGGTGCCATTTGCCATTGAGTTGATTACAATTCATGGCGACCCCATGTGTTTCACAGCAGAACTGTGCTCAGTAGGGTATTCAATGGCTGTGATCTTTCAGAAGTATATTGCCAGGCCTTCCTTCCAAGTTGTCTCTGGGTGTATTCAAACTGCCGAACTTTTAGTTAGTAGCAGAGTGCTTAACTGTTTGTGCCACCCAGAGACTCCAGTACAAAAGAAATCTTCATTTTACAGATGGGGAAATCAAGGCCAGAGAGCAGAAGAGGATTGATAAAGGCCAAACTCAAACTACTGTGTTGGTACTCTATCCAACTGGCCTCAACACGTCCTTTCCATCTCAAAAAAAAAAAAAAAGAGAAAATATCAGAATAATAATCCTGAGATTTCCAAATAATAAATTTCACCTTCAAAACACCTCGATGTTAATCTGATTTTCTTTTTACTTTGTAAAATCTCCCTCCACACACACACAGAGCCTGTCACTCTACTAGAGTGACTTACGCATACCGTACAGCCACTCTGCAGCTTTCAGGCCCCATCTGCTAGACCATATAAAACAGAATTTGTATTAAATGGGATTTTAGAAAAATCATTATGGCCTAAACTGAACATCATTTTCTGGGAAACAAAGCATATGTTGGCAATTTTGCTTCTGATTCTTTGCTCAAAGTCATTTGAGTTGGGCGGGTGGATGGGTGAAGGGTAGCTCTCACTCCAGGCTTCATTGTACCCCTGCCAGAATGTTTTCCTAACACCCTCATTTCTGAAGAGCAGTTCCCATCCTGGAGCTGAGTATCTGAAATGCTGACCTCCCTACAATTTGGATGTGTCCTGTATAGACCGATTCTTTGAAAAGAACAGCTCCAAAACATTACATTCAACTCAGCCTCTCCAATAAGAGTTCTGTGGGCTGCTCCAATTTGAGGAAAAATTGGCAGTCCCAGCTGGGTCAAGGGTTAAAAGAACAGGAGTGAGAATTTCAAGTTTGGAAAAAATATAAAGAAATAAAACTAGAATCAATCTTTAGCTTGGTCTATTTGCTCCTGAGGAGCATGGCCATTTGATGCAATAGTGTGAAGGGACATTGATGGAAGGTTTGAGGCAGAAGGGGGCTGCAATTTACAGTTATCCAGTGGCCAATGTGTGCCAGGTGCCACATACAACATTTCCATTTAAACCTCAAAACAACCCTTTGAGATAGCTGTTGCTGCTCCCGCTTTCCAGAGCAGAAAAACAAAGGTAAGAAAAGTTTAAGTTATTTGCCCAAGGTCAACTAACCACTCTTTGTGCCGGGGAGGAGTTTCAAATCAGAAGACTTTACCTAGTGGGTAAGAATACACTCTGGACAGTCACAGGCATAGAGCTAAATCCTACTGTGCTCCAGGATTTGGGGCAAGTTATTTAACTTTCTTTGCGTCTTAATCTGTAAGCTACAGATAAAGACAATGTCCTTCCCCATTATTGTGAGGATTAAATTAGACAATGTATGCCCTTAGATGGAAACCCTGGTGGCGTAGTGGTTAAGAATTCAGCTGCCAACCAAAAGATTAGCAGTTTGAATCCACCAGGTGCTCCTTGGAAGCCGTATGGGGCAGTTCTACTCTGTCCCATAGGGTCAGTATGAGTTGGAATCGACTCAACGGCAATGGCTTTGGTTTCAATGGGTTTATGGCCTTGGTATTGCCAAGTATGCACTACGGTAGCTTTAACTGGTACTCAAAATATAATCAAAACTGTAAAAATGCCTGCAAAGTTTGGAAAATTTAGGCTAGCAGAAGAACTCAAGCTTTAGGAATTCAATGGGCTCTAGTTAAGGCACTGGGTTTGGTGGGTTAGTTTAGGGGCGGAGAAGACAGTTTATCATGCAATTCCCCAAATACCTCTCTGTTACTTGTCCTTTTCTATCTTTTGTTCTATCTCATCCTCAGTCTTGAATGATAGGCTTCATCCCTTCCTTTCTGCAATGTTTCCAGTTGCCATTGAATCCATTCTGACTCTTGGTGACCCCATGTGTGTCACAATAGAACTCTGCACCATAGAGTTTTCAATGGATGATTTTTTTCACAAGCAGATCAATAGGCCTTATCTTCAGAGGCACCTCTGGGTGAACTCAAACCCTTTCATTGGGAGAGTACTAGGTGATTAGTGGGTCCCTTTCATTGTTTCTTGCTGTCTAGCCTCTTTGGCATCTAGGAGTCCTGCCTGACTCATTCCATTTTGGTTTGGATTTCAACCAGTTGAAACCTAATCCCTGATACTCTTAGCTGAGAGAGGGCATCAAATATTAATCCTCCAGAGAAAGTGTTTTCTAAAGGAGACTCTGAAAGGGCAAAAGGCCTTCAAGACTCAGATAATTCTTTTTTTTTTTTTTTTAATAGTGGAAATTTAAGTAGACTGATGGAAAAATGATTTTGAGAGGAGAGATCTTCCCTGAGCTTTGGGACAGGTAGAGAAAAAGTGTGGTCCCGGGACCAGCAGCATCACCTGGGAGCATGTTGGAGATGCCAAACCTGGGCCCTTACCGAGACCTTACCGGTTACCAGTTGCCTTCGAGTCAACTTCAGTTCATGGTGACGTTATGTGTGTCAGCCAATGGCTGATATTTGGGAGTAGATCACCAGGCCTTCTGAGGTGTCTCTGGGTGGACAAGAACCTTCAACCTTTCAGTTAGCAGCATTTAACAAGATCCCCAGGTGATTTGGAGGTTCATTACAGTTTGAAAAACCCTGGTCTACACTCTGAATTCTTTGTTTAAACTCAGGCAATGGGCTGGGTGTCTTCAGAGCTGGAACTGAAAAGTGAATGTGAGCCTCCTTTTTCGGGAAACAGGTGTGAAGGAACCTAAGGCAAGAACAGCAGAAAATCAGATCTAGGCTGTTATGGGCTGAATTGTGTTCCCCCAAAATATGTACTGGAATGCTAACCTCTATACCTGTGGATGTAATCCCCATTTGGAAATAGGATTTTCTTTGTTACGTTAATGGGCCACATCAGTGTAGGGTGTGTCCTAAACCTAATTGCTTCTGAGTTATAAGGAGCAGCTTGGACATAGAGACAAGCAAGCTAGAGTGGGGGAAGCCAGACGCCATGTGAAGATTGCCAAGGACCCCAGAAAAGCCAGGGCTACGGAAGCTGAGAAAAGGCTCTTCCCCCAGAGCTGAGAGAGAGAGGGCCTTTCCCTAGACCTGGTTCCCTAATTTGGATTTCTAGCCTCCTGAACTGGAGAAAATAAATTTCTGTTCTTTAAAGCCACCCATTTTGGGTATTTCTGTTACAGCAACACTAGATAACCAAGACATAGGCATCCAAGTGGCAGCAGTTTGTTCGGAAACAAAGTTGACTTGATTCAAAACCAAATAAATGGGCCAACCTCAAAGTGTGGTTGCTGAGTTAGCAAAAATCAAACAGGTCAAATCATATTCAAAGTGTTTTTCTTTAGATAAGTAGTATCTGGTTTCTACGCCATGAGGGCAAATGGAAAATAGCCTAAAATTTTTATTAGCAGTGGGAAAGTCGGCCAGAGCCCTTTCCCTCTGGGACCCAGTGTAATCATTTCTCTCACAGCTCAGTTCATGAATTAACTATTTCCCCTGGAACCGAAATTGGAAGAGTTTCCCTGAACAAAAAGCAATTTCTTTCTCCTCTGATTTTTTTTCTAAGTGCATGTTAGCTTGAAGCTCAGGGCTGCCCTGTTCTGTAGAGATGCTCTACACTGACCTGTACCTCTCAACAATGTCATCTTGTAGATAAATGAGAGACTAAGAATCAAGGGAAAAAGGTGGCCCCAGAACTTGGCATTTTCTCAGCTTATAGCATTGGTTTTTTGGCAGATCTTCCGAACTTTAAGTGTTTAAAATTTTCCCTAATATAATTCACCTTCCTGTCTCCTCCCAAGGTTACTGAGTGAAGGTTAATGAGATGTTGCAGCTGCTTTGATCTCCTGGGAAGAAAAGAAAACCACACAAATCTGTCAAACACAGTGATGAGGTATAGACGAGACTTTAAAAAGTGAAATGATAAATCACTACTCAATCATCAGTCCATGTTAGCCATGCTGGTTCTACTTATAGGTGTGGCCATAGGTGTCTTTCTGATGACTGACAGCTTGAAGGTGGGAGCACTCTATTTACAACACATCTGATCATTTCATTCTCCTACTGCAGGCCTTTTAATGCCTCTCCATTGGCTCTAGAATTACATCTCAAAACCTCAATTTTTGTGTTTTGATCTTTGCTAACTTTTCCAGCTCATTTTTTAACACTTCCAGCCTCTCTTTTGCTGCAAGCCATTTTCTGTTCTCCAATACTCCAGGCATTCTTTCCCTTCAGGTATTTTCTCATACTACTTACTGCTTTTTTTTGCCCAGAACACTTTTTTTTTCCTGCCATCTCCCTAACATCGTCACCTGGCTAGTCCTCATGATCTGTCAGGTCTTGGCTAAAGTATGTCTTCTCTGAGAAGCCCCTTGTTATGGACTGAATTGTGTCCCCTCCCTCCCCACAAAATGTGTTGAAATCCTAACCCCTATACCTATGGATTTAATCCCATTTGGGGATAGGGTTTTCTTTGTTATGTTAATGAGGCCGTATCAGTTTAGGGTGTGTTTTAAACCTAATGACTTTTGAGATATAAGAAGTGCAGATTAGACACAGAGAAGCAAGCACAAAAGGGGGAAAGATACATGCCATGTGGAAATCTCCAAGGAATTGAAGAAGATAGGGGCCCAAGAAGCTAAAACAGGATTTTCCCTCAGAGTAACCAGAAAGCACCTTCCCCTAGAGCTGGTACCCTGAATCTGGATTTCCAGCCTCCTAAACTGTGAGAAAATAATTTCTGTTCTTTGAAGCCGCTCACTTGTAGTATTCCTATTATAGCAGCACTAGCAAACTAAGACATACTCCCCTTGGTCTGCTAAACTTGAATGGAGAGGACCTCCTGAGTCGCACTGAACTATGACTTAAGCTTTTTCTGGTAATTCCCCATTTATTAATCTCTCTCTCCCACTAGACTGATGGTCCCTAACCTTGGTGCATATTAGAATCACCCAGGGAAAATTGAAAACTCCGGATGTTTATATCACACCCCATGCTAATAAGATCACAACATCTGGGGTTGGGATTCAAATTCCAGTATTTTTTAAAGCTCTCCAGATGATTCAAGGGTGCAAGCCAATTTGTGAACCACTGTGCCAGGTTATAAACTCCTGAGAGAAGGGACCAAAAACAAACAAACAAGCCCAAAACAAAACAAACCCATTGCCATGGAGTTGATTCTGACTCATGGCAACCCCATGTGTTACAGGGTAGAACTTCTCTATAAGTTTTCCTTGGCTGTAATATTTAAAGAAGCAAATCGCCAGGCCTTCCTCCCGCAGTGCCACTAGGTGGGTTCAAACTGCCAACTTTTAGGTTAGCAGTTGATCACATAACATTTGTGCCATCTAGGGTTAAAAAACCCATTGCCATCGAGTTGATTCCGACTCATATCGACCCTATAGGACAGAGTAGACCTGCCCCTTATGGCTTCCAGGGAGTACCTAGTGGATTTGAACTGCCAACCTTTTGGTTAATAGCTATAGCTCTTAACTACTACACCACCAGGGTTTCCTAGGGATAGTCCTAACAATTACTGTAATGCTTGGACATAATAGGCGCACCATAGACCTCGTCGAATGAATGAGTGAGTGAGGTGTCGAGCCTCAGCCATGCAAACCCTGATTGGTTGCGAAGTCGCTATTGGAGAATCAGGCCCTTGGGTATCTGTGGCCCTGAAATTTCTTTTCAGCAGAAACCAATATATTTTATTTTCAGAAAATGCACCCAAGCTAACCAGTTTGTCACTCCTCCCCACTTCCCACCATTAGCTCCCTCTTTTCCCAGTAAGGAAGCCTATTTGGAAAGGCAAAGTTTAGAAAAGAAAGTTAATGTCTTTATAGGATGTTTTTGTTTGGCTGTAATGCCTAGTGAACATCAGCTTTCTACTATAAAGATCCCCTGGACTGGATTTGCTTGATGTTTGAGATAATTATCTGCAAACGCTTTGAAAACCATAAAGCAGAATTTTGCTGTTATTACTGCACTTTACTTATTCCCATAACAAATACTCATGGAGCCTTTATGGTGGTTGTACTGGATAATAGGAAATAAGGGGAGGGGGAAGGAAATACCGTTGCCTGTGACAAGGAGTGCAGTGTGGAAGGGCATCCTCTCAGGAAGGAGAGCTAGCTACTGTGTCTTCCCCCTGGATTATGAATACCTTAAAGGCAGAACCATTTCATTTTTCTCATTTTCTCAAGGCCTGGCATATTTCTTGGCACATAGTAATCATATCAATTATCAAGTTAAATAAATTATGAACCATTTGTTAGGATACTTTTAGTTCTAGGTAATAGAAAACAAACTTGAATTCATTTAAGCATAAAAAAGATTTATGGGAAGGGTCAGGGTAGCTCAGAAAATCAAAACCAACATCAGAAAGCAAAAACACAATTAGATAGGTGAGCCTTGGTAAGGCTGTATGTACCAGGACTCTTCTGAGGATTTCTGACACTGAACTTGACCTCTTCTGGCATGGCCTTGCAGACCATCCACACACACTTGGTGTTGCTCACCTCTGCTTCTCTCTTGCCTGTGTTGAGTTTACTCTCTCCTCCTGCAGGTGGCCTTTGGACTTGCAGTGGTCACTGGGGCACACGTTTCCCAATTCTTACCTCCCTGGCTCAAGTCCTACAATTCCAAGCAACAAACTTGGAGTGGCCCAGGCTGAAGAGGTTGTCAACCCTAGACTGGTCACTGAGGCTGGGGAGCAGAGCACAGGTGTCCATACCCTTAGGAGGTGTGGGGAGGAAGAGTTCCTCAAAGAAGAAGATACTCTTCTCAGAACAGTACAATTTGTGGGGACATTAGTTGTTATAGGAGACTCCCTGACTTCATCAGATATTATGGATTGAACAGTGCCTCCCCCCCCCAAAAGATATGTTGCAGTCCTGACCCCTGGTACCTATAAATGTGACTTTGTTTGGAAATAGGGTCTTTGAAGATATTATCAGTTAACATGAAGTCATACTAGAGTAGGATAGGTCCTCATCCCATCCCAGTGGTATCTTATAAAAGGGAAAAACAGACACAGAGTGTTAGATGGAGGAAGGACGGCCGTATGACCACAAAGACAGATGTAAGCCAAGGAACATTAAGGTTTGCCGAGAGTCACCAGGAGCTTGGAGAGAAGCATAGAAAAGTTTCTGTCTCAGACCCTTCAGAAGGAATCAACATGGCCAATACCCTGATTTGGTCTTCTAGCCTCCAGAGCTGTGACAATAAATTTCTGTTCTTTAAAACCACCCACTTTATACTATCTTATTATGTTAGCCCTGGGAAACTAATATTCCCTATTGATAAATAGCCTGTAGCTCTTATTTGAAATGTTTCAAGGAAAGGTACAATAAGGCCTACACGCCCCTTTGCAGAGAATCTAAATTACAACACTGAAGAATAACATATAAATTTTCCAAGTACTCTGCTAAAATTCCATTTGTTTAGAAATTATGCTTACTAGTTTTCATTTTTCTGCCAAAATTAGGATGACACTTACCCCACAGCATCCCAAATCTGGTCAAATAAGATAATGATTTATAACTTTTGGCCTGAATGAGTAATAAGAGTAGAGACAGCTGCCCTCTAATTCTGATAGAGCCACACGGTTCATAGAGTTCAGACTGCATTGAGGGCCATTGTCCATTGCTTAGTGCTCCATGTACCTCTGGGGCCAGGATTGCTCTGAGAAGAACCTTTCCTTTATCTAGGTCTATGTGTACAGGTGCTGTTTAAATATTACCTGGCACTCCATTTAACAGAGAATGTTGTTCTAAAGTTTCCATTTTATTGCAATCAAAAGAATCCAAGTGTAGTCTTGCTCAGAGAGGAGGCCCTCGCCTGGTCTTAGACCAGTTATGTTTAAGTGGTCCTTATGGGGTAGAGCTCCAGAAATGAAAGCAGAGAAAGCACTACTGGGTCCCTCAAAAGTGGAGAATTGGAGTTAGCCTTTCTAGCAGGAAATATATTGTGGGAGTTGGGAGTGGTTGTGGAAGGAACGACAGGGCAAGAATCTTGTTCTGGAAGATTTCAATGTTGGCTGCACAAGATTGGGAGGGCAAAAATGACAATAGGGATAGAGGTTATTGAGTCCTGTTTGTATGAGGCCAAACAGATTAGATGGTGTGGGTGTACACCATAGACAATGCAAAGAAAGCAGAGATTCTGGGAAGAAGGTAGATCCAGAATGAGCGTGGGATCCTGACACAGAATAGAACAAAATGAGTGCTGAAGGGAAGCCGAGATCCACAGGTCCAGAGAGACTGAATGGAGCTGTCAGCTCAAGGGCTAAGCCAAGAATACAAATGATGGCCAGGCAGACAGCGGGTTGGGAAAAAGAGATTGGGCTATACTTCTCCACATTTTCTCAATTGTTCTCTTTCAGGCTAATGACCCAGGAAAATCCAGCAAACAGTAGCATTCTTTTAGATCATTTTAAACAGGCCTGCTTTTCTGCACCAGGCATCGCAGACAAAGCTCCCATACCAATTGCCACTGAGTGTCATATTTTAAATAGGGTTCCTCAGTGAGATGGCAGTTAAGGGTAGCAAGAATTTTGAAAATTGCTATTTAAAACAGACACTCCATCCATGATTCTACCCTCTGGGAGCATACTTGCTCTCAGGGTGCAAGTGATTTTTTGCTTAACCAAATGAATTAATAGACCGGTGGCTCTATAGGGTGCAGCTCCCCCCTCCTAACACAAACAGACACATGATTTGGAAGCAGAGGGCAGAAAGAATATAGAGAGAACCGAATGGCACTGCATAAGAAATTGAGTTGAATTCAGAGTTTGTGTGCAGAGGGAAGGAGGGGACAGAGGAAGAAAATTGCTGATCAGTGTGGCAGGAGGCTGGGACTGGAAGAGAGAAGATGATCCGGGAAAAAAAATTAAGCTGGTCCTCCAGGTGGCAGGGTGGGCCAGAGGACTTCTCAGAACAGCAGTGGCCACCCTCAATTTTTTCACCTTATTAAAAGACTTATATAAAAATGGCATGGGGGCAGAGTCAAACCTCCTTTCTCTTCACAAGGGGGAAGGAGAATCAGGATCAACAGCCCAAGGCTGATTCCCAAGAGGCAGAGGTCAGACATGCCTCCTCGCTCCACTAACTTTACCAATTCTGACACCAACCGTCCCTCCCCTGGCAATCTCTGCTTCTCTGCTGGGTTTGAAAATGCATTGCAGTGGCCACACAGAACTCATAGACTGTACTCACAATTACGGGGTTTATTAGGGAAGTAACAGGTTACAATCCAGGTTGAAGATGAGGAATGCTCAAAATACAGTCCTTCCATTAGGACAGCCTCTTCCCAGTCGTGCTTACAGACACACGTCTCCCTGGCCCTCAGTCTCTGTCCAAAGGCACTCAGCTTTCTGGCTCTGTGAGCAGGGAAGCCAACTGAGCCACCTCCTGCAGGCCTCTCCTGCCAGTCTCTCTTTCCTTAGTGGTGGTGGGCTCTTCTCTTTCCTGCCTCTGGGGTGGCTCATTTCAAGCCCAGTGTGATGGCAAAACTAAGTAATCCCCTTGGTGGGCCACGATTACCATATCTGCACAGTCCTGCCCCATCACATGGGTGAGAGTTATAAGACCATGGCTAGGAAGGCCACACAAAAGTGATCCATCACACCGCAATTTACTTTAAGAATAAGATGTTAAAGTATATATTACTCATTTTAGAATGATAATGACAAACTGAGGTTTTTTTAAGTTTGATTTCAAAATATTCAATTTTCCTTTAAGTCCTTTGATGCTCTGTAATGTAAACCCCACCCCACCACCCCAGAATCTCTAGTAAAAGTGGTTCTACACAACTGCTTTGTGTTTGAGGTTTTGTGGAAATAGCAAAAGAAGGGGTGTCCACCATGTCTGGGTCAATGGGGTTTGGAAAGAAAGGAGCAGCAGCAAGAGATGAATGTAGTGTGGAGAATTCAATGGACTCAGGAAAGCAGAGCAGCAAGAATCGTTGGGGAGGAATGGGGGGAAAGGGCACTGATTCCCACCATTATGGGAAAGGGGAGCTTTTTCTTGTTTTTTATTATTATTTTTGTAATTTCAACTTTTTGTAAATGAGAAATTTAAACATACTGAAATGTCGTATTCCCACCACATAAAGTCAAGAATTGTTAACAGTTTGCTATATTTGCTTTATTTCTCTCTATGTACACATATATTACATATTTAATTTTAATTATTTTTTGTGAATGTAAGTTATAGAACAACATGACACTAGAACACGACAGGCTTAAACATGTATCGCCTCAATATAAGGATTTCCTTTTTCAGCCAATAATATTAGAATTTTAAAAGGAAGTGTCTGCCCTAAAGGCTAGGGGACTTGGAGATCACTAGGTAGCTGGCCTCTGAATTACAACGGTGAGCAAGAAAACGCCCCACCCCACCTTCCAGAGAGTCTGGCCCCTGGTGCAAGTGAAGTTATGTGGGGAGAAAACCGTCCCACCCCACTCTGGACTCCGTGAACCATCTCTGTGTTACCACTGTCCCAGGCTGGGTCTCACTTGAATACACCAGAGTTTTAAAGAACTGATGTGTTTGGGGGAAGGAAGAGAGCAGGAAGTGGACAAAAGAGCAGAGGTAGGCTCTTGAGGAAAAAACTGTGGGGGCTTGGAAGCCATTCAGCACAGAGCAACTGGTGAGGTTGGCTTGGATTCAACTTGGTTGCTGTCTCTGTCTGTCCACCTGTCTGTTGGTCAGTTCTGCCTGGCCCTGTTTGTCCATCTGTACACCAGTCTGTCTGTGTTTATGCCTGTGCCTCTATTTCTTTCCCTCTGTGCCTCTCTGTCTTTCCCAGTCATTATTTCTGGTTCTCTCTGTCTTCCTCTGTCCCTTTTTCTCTCCAACCTACCCCCTCTCTTAGCCATTATTCCTTCATCATTTACAAATTTTCCTGAACTCGGAGAGGCCTGTTGAAGCAAGGACAGGATATGCCACTCAGCAGTGCCTGCTTGTTGTTAGGCATGTTTGTATCCAGACAGCATCTGAGAGGTACTTTGGGGGCTTCTCAAGGAAAGCAGGATATGGCTCTGAGGAGTAATGTTGGCAATAACAAAGAGGGAAAGGACATAAACGGCTCCGTAATTTTAAGTTTGTTTCCATTTGGGTGTGAGTATTCATGGAATAAATGGCACCATTCCAGCGAATTCCAATTCACACTGCTTTCTCTTTCGTGCGACACTGCCTTCCTGGGAGACTGGAATCTGCTCTGTGCCAATTAAGATGTCAAGGAGGAGACAGGTGCTGCATTTCCAGAGTCCTGCTGAGCAGGTCTGCTCCCGTGAGCCTGTGGGCAGTGCAGACAGCCCGCTAGTGTCTGCTGGAGCTGAGGGGCTGGGTGGTGCAAGGACCTTTGGCCAGAAATTGGGTATTCAGATGGCATCTCAGCAGGCTCAGCTCCCAGAGCAACTACTGAAAAAAAAAAATTTTTTTTTCTTTTTTTAGCCCCCCTGTAATATGCCCCCAAGCTCACAGCTCTCATCAAAGCCTCGGATCTCTGGTCATTGTTCCACTAAAGCTGATGCAGAGGCCTAGCTGACAGGCTGAGTGGATAAGAACAAATCAGCGGGACATTTTCTGTCCAGCATCATTTCATACGCATGCGTCTGGTTGGGCAGGTGACTTCTTAATCAGGTGGCAGCTGTAACAGGAGCCACTTAGAGGCAGCCATGCTGGGATTTCTGCATTTGAATTCAATATTAGACTGTTTAAACGTGATTTTCCCTTTCCTCCAGGAGAAACCTCTAGAGGGAACACTTATTTAGGTTTGCTGCAAATTATTTTGCAGATCCATCATCTTTAATTTCAGTGCAATCAGTATATCTTGGGGATCAATAGTGTGCCCAGAACTGTGCTAGGTCTGGGAGTGATGCTCAGATGGAGAAAGATGACTTCAGACACAGAGACAGATGACAGAGGTACAGAGAGTGTGAGGAGAGACAGGAGCGATTAGTCTCAGCCTCAGGGAACTGGAAGTCCTTCTGAAGGGTAGAATGCGGGCAGGGACTTGAACAAAGGACTTTGGGGACATAAAGGGAGGTAGAAGGGAAGTCCAGAGGGAACCAAACTACACCGTGGAATGCTGCTGACTAGAGCTGGTCCTGCAAAGGACGGTTAGACAGAGGGTCTGGAGCTGTTAGCGGGGGACCGTGAGAGCCTTCCTGGGAGTTTGAATATTTTCTGTGTGTCATGGGGACCCATGAAATTCCCTTTGCTTTCTGAAATCAGCATGGACTGAGTTTATGGGGCAGAACGACTTTCAGAAATGGGTATTTCACTGTGTGCTTGCACTTTAGTAGAAGATGCAGGACTTTGAGGTCAGAGGGACCCAGGTTCAAACCAGCACTCTGCACAGCCAAAGAGAAATTGAACAGCCTGTGGATTGGGCTGCTTCCTTCTTTCTCCCTCCCCCCGCTCCTTCTCTCCCTTTTTTCCTTTCTTCCTTTTCTCTCCCTTCCTTCCCTCCTTCCTCTCTCCCTTTTTCCTTTTTTTCCCTTCCTTCCTTCCTCTCTCCCTCCCTCCTTCCAGCTCTCTCTTCCTTCCTTCCTCCTTTCCTCCTTTCCAACCTTCTTTCTTTTCATTTCCTCCTCTTTCTTCTTCCTCTTCCTCCTTCCTTTTGCTCTTCCTCTTTTACCTTCTCCTCCTTCTTCTAGGACATGAGAATCTTCTCTCTGAGAGTGATGTAGGATGCATCCAATTCAAATGTCATATGTATGTCAGCTGTGTCATCACCCCAAGCTCCTGCATCTGTCTTGGTCCAGCACCAACGCAGAGGTAGAGCTCAGTACTTCATTGATTCTCTGCTAAGAATGTATTTATGGAAAATCTTTGAGGAACAATGTAGACTTTACTCAACAGTCTTTAAAGGCGTGGAAAAAAAAAAAAAATCAGGTGCCATGAAGCCACTCTGACTCATGGAGATCCCATACGTTTCAGAGTAGAACTTTGCTCCATGGAATTTTCAATGGCTGTGAACTTTTGGAAGTAGTGGAGGGGGTTTATGTCAGATACTCCATAGTAAATAACTTAATCCCCCCCCCATTAGACATTTCTGTTCTTTAAAGTCACTTTGGGGCAGTGTGGCCCCAGGGCATCAGCCCCTTTCTCCTTCCTCTACACAGTAACCTTCCCTTCTCCTCCTTTTTCTGCCCTTCTCTTTAAAATCACCTCCTCCTCTATTAGGCAGAACGATTTAACCTTGCCCCAGCAACTAGCCCTGGTTTGTGTACCTAATCATTGTATCTAATTGCCAAAATGCCATTTTTTCATTGTACTCATTCAATTTCTTCCCTGGTTTTAAGTTTCCATAGATGGACTCAAACACCTTGCTTTAGCACTTTTCCTAATGTTTCCAATTAAGTGTATGCCTTTTTGTGTGAAGGGTGTGTGTGTGTGTGTGTGTGTGTGTGTGTCTGTGGGAGGTACCATGAGAAACACTGTGAACAATGGCAACACAGATAGAGTTGTCCTGGGAACACCAGTGCATTTTTGCTGGAGCCCCTGGATGCTAGCAAATCATCAGGTTACTGCCACACGTCTGAGGATTTGACCTTGGTGCTTGCGGTTGATGATACTAGACCACTCTGACCCAGGTACACTCAGTGAAGCTTCAGTAGGCGGGCAGCCACTTACCTGAAAATGTGATGTGCTGCAGTGTCAACAGTAGAAAGAAGCCGGAGACTTTTTGACTGAACACAGCACAGTCTTTAAAATTCAATCCTGATCAGGCCTAACGAGTTTTTAGCTGCAAGTAGTTAGTAGGGACAATGTCTTTTTAAGATCATAGGTAGGGGAAGAATACCACAGACTTGCTGGATACCATGTGTCTTAGGCTGGGTTTTCTAGAGAAGCAAAATCAGGGCAGCATATAGAGAGAGAGAGAGAGAGATTTATATATAGATTTATATAAAGGAAATGGCTTACTTGGTTGTGTGGTTGTAGAGGCTAGAAAGTCCCAAGTCTGTGGGTCAGATCGGAGGCTTCTTCTAACTCACATAGCCATAGGTGCTGACAAATCCAGGATCGGAAGCTCAGATAGGCTATGGAGGCTAGTGAATCCCAAGATCTGCAGGTAAGATGGCAGGTAAGCTGCTAGCTCAAGTCCCAAGAACCAGAGGTCAGATGAACAGGAGACAGCTGCAGGATCTAGAGTGAGCAAAAGCCAGCAAGCTTTGACAGATAAGTCCACCTATATTGGATGCAGGCCATACTCCCAAGGAAACCCCTTTCAACTGATTGGCAGCTCACAACAGATCTCATCATGGAGGTGATCGCATTACATGAGATCTCATTATGAAGGTGATTACATTATTAAAAAGCTGCTAGTAACTACTTCATAACTGCCAAACCACTGAGGATCATGGCCCACCCAAGCTGACACACAACCTTAACCATCACACCTTGGTTTAAGCATCTGGACAGTGTGCCTAACTATAGGGAGTGAACCATGGGGTGGAGGTGCAGGAAGGCAGGGCCTGTTAACTCTGTGTCATCCTGGAGGTTTCGGCTTGGCTGTCCCACCCCAGAGAGGCCTTCCTAATCCCAGGGTGCAGAGCACCCTCCTGTGACATGTGCTATCAGGCAACTATGATCCTTTTCTCCAAGGTATCATCTCAGTTTGTAATGATACATTCTTCCTTAGTGTGATTTCATTTGACTTCATTCTAGACCACAAGCTCCATGTCAATAGGGACTGTGTGTAGCACAGTGCCACATACATAAAGGAAGAAAACTGACATTTGCTAAGTATGTATCTGTAGTCCATGGGTGGTGCAAAATGTTAACGTGTTTGGCTGCTAACCAAAAGGCTGGTGAATTGACTCCACCTAGATAGAGGAACGTTGAAAGAAAGGCCTGGCAATCTACTTCCAAAAATCAGTCATTGAAAACCCTATGTAGTACAGTTCTACTCTCACACACGTGGAGTTGCCATCCGTCAGAATCGACTCGACAGCAACTAAATATGGAAGACAGCTTCCTGGTCAACTGACTGAAAGAAATCCATATTTATGCCTATTTCCAAGAAAGGCGATCCAACTGAATGTGGAAATTATGGAACAATATCATTAATATCACAAGCAAGCAAAATTCTGCTGAAGATTATTTAAAAACCACTGCAGCAATATATTGACAGGAAACTGCCAGAAATTCAGGCCAGTTTCAGAAGAGGATGTGGAACAAGGGATATCATTGCTGATGTCAGATGGATCCTGGTTGAAAGCAGAGAACACCAGAAGGATGTTTACCTGTGTTGTATTGACTATGTAAAGGCATTCAACTTTGTGGATCATAACAAATTTTGGATAACATTGTGAAGAATGGGAATTCCAGAACACTTAATTGTGCTCATGAGGAGCCTTTACGTAGATTAAGAGGCAGTTGTTCAGACAGAATCTGGGAATACTGATTGGTTTAAAGTCAGGAAAGGTATGCGTTAGGGTTGTATTCTTTCACCATACCTATTCAGTCTGTATGCTGAGCGAATAACCCAAGAAGCTGACTATATGAAGAAGAACGGGGCATCAGGATTGGTGGAAGACTCATTAACAGCTCGTGTTATGCAAATGATACAACCTTGCTTGCTGAAAGTGAAGAGGACTTGAAGCACTTACTAATGAAGATCAAAGACCACAGTCCTCAGTATGGATTGCACCTCAACATAAAGAAAACAAAAATCCTCACAACTAGACCTATGAGCAACATCATGATAAATGGAGAAAAGATTGAAGTTGTCAAGGATTTAATTTTCCTTGGATCCACAATCAACAGCCATGGAAGCAGCAGTCAAGAAATCAAAAGACCCACTGCATTGGGTAAATCTGCTGCAAGGGACTTCTTTAAAGTGTTGAGAGCAAAGATGTCACCTTGAAGATTAAGGTGCACCTGACCCAAGCCTTGGTATTTTCAATTGCATCATATGCATGCAAAAGCTGGACACTGAATAAGGAAGACCGAAAAAGAATTGGTATCTTTGAATGGTGGTGTTGGTGAAGAATATTGAATATACCATGGACTGCCAAAAGAATGAATAAATCTGTCTTGGAAGAAGTGCAACCAGAATGCTCCTTAGAAGCAAGGATGGCGAGACTGTGTCTTACATACTTTGGACATGTTGTCAGGAGGAATCAGTCTCTGGAGAAGGACGTCATGCTTGGCAGAGTGCAGGGTCCGCGGAAAAGAGGAAGACCCTCAATGAAGTGTACTGACACAGTGGGTGCAACAATGGGCTCAAGTGTGACGATTGTAAGGATGGCTCAGGACCGGGCAGTGTTTCATTCTGTTGTGCATAGGGTCACTGTGAATCGGAACCAACTCAATGGCACCTAACAACAACGACAACAAGTTGGCTAAGCATATATTTGTAAGTTAGTGCCAACTGAATACTACACAGACAAAAAGTAAACCATTATCAAATGTACCCGGGAAAGAATATTAATAATATCTGTGTAATTTGGATTTATAAATTTTATATCAAATTCTAGTCTAACTTTTATTTTCCAAACCGGTATTCTAAATAAAATCCCTTTACTTAGATTTTGAGTTTGTTTGCCCTGGTACTGCAATAACAACCTTGCATGCAATTGGGATTTGCATGTGCAATAACAGAACTGGGCTATGGCTTTTAATCTTTTTCAAGACATTAAGTAAGAGACTACTCTTTTAAGAAACACAATATTTAATTATTTGCAAATATGCATTTATTTTATTAACTGTAGCACAGTTAAGGAGTATTGTTTTTGTAAAAAGAGATGAAATATGGAAGTAAGTATGAATTAACTCTGAATCATTTGGAAATAGAATAAAAATACATGTAGGGAATAAATGATGTGACTAGGGGAAGAAAAATCTATCAAATCCACACTGAACTCGGAATCAAATAATAACATGAATAAAGCCTCATTGACAAAACATGAGAGCTTTTGAGTAGATGGAAAAGTCAGGGTATGAAATCAAATACAATTCACTAGTGCTGAAAAAACACCCTTCAGTGACAATGTTTCATAGCATGGTTAATATAACATAAGTCATTATTTGAGAAGAAAAAAGAAAGCTTGCCTTATTACATCCCATCAATAATGTATTTTCTGGAAGCTCATCATGGCACATTCTATAAAGGCCAAGTAACACAGAGAAATTATCTTTTACTTCTGCTTCTGCCTTCATGCCTAGGAGCATTCATTTCATTATTCTTTTTTGGTTCAGTCCCGCAAAATTCTCAAGAGGTTTCAATGCAGATGAATTCAGTTACTCTCTGCAGTTACCTAAAATAATTCAGGACAAAAAGGAAAAAGTAAAATAAACAACCTTTCCCTATTCCTACTCCCAACCTCATCCTCCTCACACAGATGGCTTGGCTCTCCATTTAGTTTTGCCTTTAGAGAAATGGCCACAGACTATGCTTCCTCCTTCATTCCATGATTTTTATTAGCACTTACTTTGTACTGGAGGAGTTGCTGGGTGATGCTCTCAATTATTCACTGAAAGGTTGGCGATTTGATCCCACCCAGAGGCACCTTGGAAGACAGGCCTGGTGACCTGCTTCTGAAAGGTTACAGCCTTGAAAACCTCATGGTGCACAGTGCCACTCTGCAGACACAGGGTCACCATGAGTCATAATCAGCTCACAGCAAGTAACAACGACAACTGTGTGTTGCGGACTACTGAGGGCAATCCAAATCCCTAAATTATCTGGGCTTTGGTCTCCTCATCTGGAAAATAAGAATAATAATACCTACCTCATGAAGCCTTGGACACCCCATTTACTTTGTCTCATTGAATCCTAACCAAGGCTTCATGGAGTAGATATTTCTCATGGCAAATGAGGAAGTGGAAAGAGAGCTGGCTTGAGGTGAGCAAGGGCCAGATCATGAAGGAACTTATATATTTTCTAAAAAAACTTTGGGGAGACCCTGGGGGATGCAAAAGGTTAATGTACTTGGCTGCTAACTAAAAGGATGAGGGTAGGAATCCATGCAGAGGCACCTCAGAAGAAAGACCTAGAGATCTATTTATGAAAAATCAGCCATTAAAAACCCTATGGAACACAGTTCTACTCTGACATACAGAGGGTTGCTATAAGTTGGAATCAACTCGACAGCAACTGGCAAATAAACTTTGGACTCTATAATGAGCACAACAGAGAGTATTCCAGTGTTGCTTTTAAAAAATAGCATTTTTTGTTTCAGATTACAAAAGTTATAGTTACTTATTAAAGGGAAATACAGAAAAACCTGCAAAAGTAAATGAAAAGTCCCCACAGTTCTTTCACCCAAAGATAACCACTGTTAATATTTTGGTATAATTTTATTCATGATTGGAATCATACATTTTATTGATTTTTGTATTACAAGCATTGCATATTCATTGCATAAAAATAAGAAATTATAGATAATTAAAAAACACAAAATGAGAGGTAGGGCCAAGATGGTGGAATAGTCAGATGCTTCCTGTTGTCCCTCTTACAACAAAGACTCGAAAAAACAAGTGAATCAAATATATATGACAATTTAGGAACCCTAATCATCGAAGACAAAGCTGAAGAATCAGACTGAGTGGCAGGTGGAAGGAGAGACAGTGCAAAAGCAGTGGAAGCAGGCAAGTACAGATCAGGGGATTGCCAGCCCTCTGCTAGCTGAGTCTGAGCAGCACAGCTGAAGAATCAGACTGAGTGGCAGGTGGAAGGAGAGACAGTGCAAAAGCAGTGGAAGCAGGCAAGTACAGATCAGGGGATTGCCAGCCCTCTGCTAGCTGAGTCTGAGCAGCACACACAGTCTGAGGCAAACAGCAACATCCAAAGCCAAGGCCCACCACATCAGGTACAGCCAAGCAGCAGTGAATCTTCACATACCTCCAGAACCATGATAGGAGAGACACCGGATCTGGGAAAGTTAAGTGCCAACTTCTAACCTACTGCATGTGAAGGCAAAAAGATTCCTTCCCCTTCAGAGCTTTACAGTGGAGAAGTGCTTCCTCACCCTCACCAACCCCTACCCTGCTTTGCTCTGACACTAGTCCCATAGCATTCAACAATACCACACTCCCTAAGTCAGGAACTCAGGGCCTTTCACTTCTATACCAGTCTTGTGGCATTCAACAGCACCATGTTCCCTAAGCAAGGAACTCAGGGCTGGTCGGGAGGCCCTGCCCTTCATGCTGCCACTGGCATAAGAGATCCATGGACTTGTAACACCCTTCACCTCCCCCCACCCCAGACCCCTGTGGGCTGATTCAACACTGTACACATTCATTAGCATAAAACAGCAGGGCATAAACTTGAAGCCCATTTTCACCTGCAGCCAAGGAGGAGTTGCAGGGTCATGACATTTGACACCTCACTGTCCCCGAAGCAGGGACTTCACATGCCCACACCAGGGTCCTGAGGGCTGGTGGTACCACCCACTCCATGTAGCGACCCACAGCAGGCGTCTGAGAATTAGTGGTGCCCCCTAGTTCCTCCAGCCAACAGCACTGGGCACCCAAGGACTGGCTACAGTAAACTACATGCTCTAGGGAACAGGAACATGTCCTCCATCCAGGCACCCAGGGCAGCTGCCAGCCGTCTATTTTGCCCCACTCATAGCTCCCCACTGCAGCCAGATACCTGTGCCTTCTCTGAACACCTCCACACAGCTCTGCCTGCCTAATATTGTAGATGAGAGTCTGAACCACACACTAGGTGATCGACAAACCTGGACACCTGCAGCTTGAATAACCAGAGCCCTGCAAGAAAAGTGAACACACACAGGCTCACACACCTAGTAACCACTCTGACCACCTGGAGACAGAATGTGAGTGCTTCAAAGATGCCAACAACCAAAGTAGCTCACACGCCTAGCCTACTTGGTCATATCAAAACAAAACAAAAGAAAAAATTGGGACAACCATAAAAAAAGTACAATAAATAAATATAGTAACTTATTGATTCCTTGGGGAGACAATAGTCAATAACAAATCACATAAAGAAGCAGGTCAAGATGGCTCCAGCAAGCAATCAAAATAAATAATCAGAAAACCTTCCAGAGGAAGATAAGGCAATGGAACCACCTCAGAAAAAATTCCAAAGACTAATATACAGAGTTCTCCAAGAGATCAGGAGGAGATCAGGCAAAACTCAGACCAAGCCAAGGAACACACAGACAAAGCAATAGAACAACTCAGGAAAATAGTATAAGAACAAAATGACAGAATAAGTAGGCTGCTAGAAACCATACAGAGATAGCAACTAGAAATCCAAAAGACTAACAATAAATTTTCAGAATTAGACAACTCAACAGAAGGTTATAGCTGCAGAATTTAGACAATGGAAGTCAGAATTAGTGAAATTGAGGAAAAATAAGAAAATTAATTAAAAAAAAATGAAGAAAACCTAAGAACTATGTGGGATACTATCAAGAGGAAAAACCTACTAGCGATCAGAGTACTAGAAACCCTGGTGATGTAGTGGTTAAGAACTATGGCTGCTAACCAAGAGGTCAGCAGTTCGAATTTACAAAGCGCTTCTTGGAAACCCTATGGGGCATTTCTACTCTGTCCTACAGGGTCGCTATGAGTGAGAATTGACTTGATGGCGATGGCTTTTTTTTTTTATTAACTTTTATTAAGCTTCAAGTGAACGTTTACAAATCCAATCAGTCTGTCACATATAAGTTTACATCCATCTTACTCCGTACTCCCACTTGCTCTCCCCCTATTGAGTCAGCCCTTTCAGTCTCTCCTTTCGTGACAATTTTGCCAGCTTCCCTCTCTCTCTATCCTCCCATCCTCCCTCCAGACAAGAGTTGCCAACACATTCTCAAGTGTCCACCTGATATAATTAGCTCACTCTTCATCAGCGTCTCTCTCCCACCCGCTGACCAGTCCCTTTCATGTTTGATGAGTTGTCTTCGGGGATGGTTCCTGTCCTGTGCCAACAGAAGGTCTGGGGAGCATGGCCGCCGGGATTCCTCTAGTCTCAGTCAGACCATTAAGTATGGTCTTTTTATGAGAATTTGGGGTCTGCATCCCACTGATCTCCTGTTCCCTCAGGAGTTCTCTGTTGTACTCCCTGTCAGGGCAGTCATCGATTGTGGCCAGGCACCAACTAGATCTTCTGGTCTCAGGATGATGTAGGTCTCTGGTTCATGTGGCCCTTTCTGTCTCTTGGGCTCTTAGTTATTGTGTGACCTTGGTGTTCTTCATTTTCCTTTGCTCCAGGTGGGTTGAGACCAATTGATGCATCTTAGATGGCCGCTTGTTAGCCTTTAAGACCCCAGACGCCACATTTCAAAGTGGGATGCAGAATGTTTTCATAATAGAATTATTTTGCCAATTGACTTAGAAGTCCCCTCAAACCATGTTCCCCAGACCCCCGCCCCTGCTCCGCTGACCTTTCAAGCATTCATTTTATCCCGGAAACTTCTTTGCTTTTGGTCCAGTCCTATTGAGCTGACTTTCCATGTATTGAGTGTTGTCTTTCCCTTCACCCAAAGCAGTTCTTATCTACTGATTAATCAATAAAAAACCCTCTCCCTCCCTCCCTCCCTCCCCACTTTGTAACCACAAAAGTATGTGTTCTTCTCAGTTTTTACTATTTCTCAAGATCTTATAATAGTGGTCTTATACAATATTTGTCCTTTTGCCTCTGACTCATTTCGCTCAGCATAATGCCTTCCAGGTTCCTCCATGTTATGAAATGTTTCAGAGATTCGTCACTGTTCTTTATTGATGCGTAGTATTCCATTGTGTGAATATACCACAATTTATTTACCCATTCATCCGTTGACGGACACCTTGGTTCCTTCCAGCTTTTTGCTATTGTAAACAGAGCTGCAATAAACATGGGTGTGCATATATCTGTTTGTGTGAAGGCTCTTGTATCCCTAGGGTATATTCCGAGGAGTGGGATTTCTGGGTTGTATGGTAGTTCTGTTTCTAACTGTTTAAGATAACGCCAGATAGATTTCCAAACTGGTTGTATCATTTTACATTCCCACCAGCAGTGTATAAAAGTTCCAATCTCTCCGCAGCCTCTCCAACATTTATTATTTTGTGTTTTTTGGATTAATGCCAGCCTTGTTGGTGTGAGATGGAATCTCATCCTAGTTTTAATTTGCATTTCTCTAATGGCTAATGATCGAGAGCATTTTCTCATGTATCTGTCGGCTTCCTGAATATCTTCTTTAGTGAAGTGAGTGTTCATATCCTTTGCCCACTTCTTGATTGAGTTGTTTGTCTTTTTGTGGTTGAGTTTTGACAGAATCATGTAGATTTTAGAGATCAGGCGCTGGTCTGAGATGTCATAGCTGAAAATTCTCTCCCAGTCTGTAGGTGGTCTTTTTACTCTTTTGGTGAAGTCTTTAGATGAGCATAGGTGTTTGATTTTTAGGAGCTCCCAGTTATCGGGTTTCTCTTCATCATTTTTGGTAAAGTTTTGTATTCTGTTTATGCCTTGTATTAGGGCTCCTAGAGTTGTCCCAATTTTTTCTTCCATGATCTTTATCGTTTTAGTCTTTATGTTTAGGTCTTTGATCCACTTGGAGTTAGTTTTTGTGCATGGTGTGAGGTATGGGTCCTGTTTCATTCCTTTGCAAATGGATATCCAGTTATGCCAGCACCATTTGTTAAAAGACTATCTTTTCCCCAATTAACTGACACTGGGCCTTTGTCAAATATCAGCTGCTCATACGTGGATGGATTTATATCTGGGTTCTCAATTCTGTTCCATTGGTCTATGTGCCTGTTGTTGTACCAGTACCAGGCTGTTTTGACTACTGTAGCTATATAATAGGTTCTGAAATCAGGTAGAGTGAGGCCTCCCACTTTCTTCTTCTTTTTCAGTAATGCTTTGCTTATCCGGGGGTTCTTTCCCTTCCATATGAAATTGGTGATTTGTTTCTCTATCCCCTTAAAATATGACATTGGAATTTGAATCGGAAGTGCATTATATGTATAGATAGCTTTTGGTAGAATAGACATTTTTACTATGTTAAGTCTTCCTATCCATGAGCAAGGTATGTTTTTCCACTTAAGTATGTCCTTTTGAATTTCTTGTAGTAGAGCTTTGTAGTTTTCTTTGTGTAGGTCTTTTACATCCTTCGTAAGATTTTTTCCTAAGTATTTTATCTTCTTGGGGGCTACTGTGAATGGTATTGATTTGGTTATTTCCTCTTCTGTGTTCTTTTTGTTGATGTAGAGGAATCCAAGTGATTTTTGTATGTTTATTTTATAACCTGAGACTCTGCCAAACTCTTCTATTAGTTTCAGTAGTTTTCTGGAGGATTCCTTAGGGTTTTCTGTGTATAAGATCATGTCATCTGCAAATAGTGATAACTTTACTTCCTCCTTGCCAATCCGGATACCTTTTATTTCTTTGTCTAGCCTAATTGCCCTGGCTAGGACTTCCAACACGATGTTGAATAAGAGCGGTGATAAAGGGCAGCCTTGTCTGGTTCCCGTTCTCAAGGGAAATGCTTTCAGGTTCTCTCCATTTAGAGTGATATTGGCTGTTGGCTTTGCATAGATGCCCTTTATTATGTTGAGGAATTTTCCTTCAGTTCCTATTTTGGTGAGAGTTTTTATCATAAATGGATGTTGGACTTTGTCAAATGCCTTTTCTGCATCAATTGATAAGATCATGTGGTTTTTATCTTTTGTTTTATTTATGTGATGGATTACATTAATGGTTTTTCTGATATTAAACCAGCGTTGCATACCTGGTATAAATCCCACTTGATCAGGGTGAATTATTTTTTTGATGTGTTGTTGGATTCTATTGGCTGGAATTTTGTTGAGGATTTTTGCATCTATGTTCATGAGGGATATAGGTCTATAATTTTCTTTTTTTGTAATGTCTTTACCTGGTTTTGGTATCAGGGAGATGGTGGCCTCATAGAATGAGTTAGGTAGTATTCTGTCATTTTCTATGCTTTGAAATACCTTCAGTAGTAGTGGTGTTAACTCTTCTCTGAAAGTTTGGTAAAACTCTGCAGTGAAGCCGTCTGGGTCAGGGCTTTTTTTTGTTGGAAGTTTTTTGATTACCATTTCAATCTCTTTTTTTGTTATGGGTCTATTTAGTTGTTCTACTTCTGAATGTGTTAGTTTAGGTAGGTAGTGTTTTTCCAAGAATTCATCCATTTCTTCTAGGTTTTCAAATTTGTTAGAGTACAATTTTTCATAGTAATCTGAAATGATTCTTTTAATTTCATTTGGTTCTGTTGTGATGTGGTCCTTCTCATTTCTTATTCGGGTTATTTGTTTCCTTTCCTGTATTTCTTTAGTCAGTCTAGCCAATGGTTTATCAATTTTGTTAATTTTTTCAAAGAACCAGCTTTTGGCTTTGTTAATTCTTTCAATTGTTTTTCTGCTCTCTAATTCATTTAGTTCAGCTCTAATTTTTATTATTTGTTTTCTTCTGGTGCCTGATGGATTCTTTTGTTGCTCACTTTCTATTTGTTCAAGTTGTAGGGACAGTTCTCTGATTTTGGCTCTTTCTTCTTCATGTATGTGTGCATTTAGCGATACATTATTGACCTCTGAGCACTGCTTTTGCTGTGTCCCAGAGTTTTTGATAGGAAGTATTTTCATTCTCGTTGCTTTCTATGAATTTCCTTATTCCCTCCTTGATGTCTTCTATAACCCAGTCTTTTTTCAGGAGGGTATTGTTCATTTTCCAAGTGTTTGATTTCTTTTCCCTAATTTTTCTTTTATTGATTTCCACTTTTATGGCCTTGTGGTCTGAGAAGATGCTTTGTAATATTTCGATGTTTTGAACTCTGCAAAGGTTTGTTTTATGACCTAATATGTGGTCTATTCTAAAGAATGTTCCATGTGCGCTAGAAAAAAAAGTATACTTTGCAGCAGTTGGGTGGAGAGTTCTGTATAAGTCAATGAGGTCAAGTTGGTTGATTGTTGTAAGTAGGTCTTCCGTGTCTCTATTGAGCTTCTTACTGGATGTTCTGTCCTTCTCCGAAAGTGGTGTGTTGAAGTCTCCTACTATAATTGTGGAGGTGTCTATCTCACTTTTCAATTCTGTTAAAATTTGATTTATGTATCTTGCAGCCATGTCATTGGGTGCATAAATATTTAATATGGTTATGTCTTCCTGATCAATTGTCCCTTTTATCATTATATAGTGTCCTTCTTTATCCTTTGTGGTGGATTTAAGTCTAAAGTCTATTTTGTCAGAAATTAATATTGCTACTCCTCTTCTTTTTTGCTTATTGTTTGCTTGATATATTTTTTCCATCCTTTGAGTTTTAGTTTGTTCGTGTCTCTAAGTCTAAGGTGTGTCTCTTGTAGGCAACATACAGATGGATCGTGTTTCTTTATCCAGTCCGTGACTCTCTGTCTCTTTATTGGTGCATTTAGTCCATTTACATTCAGGGTAATTATAGATAAATAAGTTTTTAGTGCTGTCATTTTGATGCCTTTTCATGTGTGTTGTTGGCAATTTCATTTTTCCACATACTTTTTTTGTGCTGAGACGTTTTTCTTAGTAAATTGTGAGATCCTCATTTTCATAGTGTTTGACTTTATGTTAGTTGAGAAGAGTTAACACCAGTACTACTAAAGCTATTTGAGAGTATAAAGAAGGAAAGAATATTCCTGAACTCATCCTATGAAGCCAGCGTAACTCTGATATGAAAGTCAGACAAAGACACCATAAAAAAAAGAAAATTATAGACCAATATCCATCATGAACACAGACGCAAAAATCCTCAACAAAATTCTAGCTGATAGAATTCAACAGCAAATCAAAAAAATAGTACATTATGACCAAGGGGACTTATACCAGGTATGTACGGTTGATTCAACGTTAGAAAATCAATCAACCGGGGAAGCCAGCACAACCTGTACAATGCAAGGTCATGGAAGCTCCATAGACACATTCAAACTCCCTGAGGGACCGAATTGCTGGGCTGAGGGCTCTGGGGACCAGATCTCAGGGAACATCTAGTTCAACTGGCATAACATAGTTTATAAAGAATATGTTCTACATTCTACCTTGGTGAGTAGTGTCTGGGGTTTTAAAAGTCTGTGAGCAACCGTCTTGGATATTCCATTGGTCTCACCCCTTTGGGAGCAAGGAAAAATGAAAAAAGCTAAAGGTACAAGGGAAACATTAGTCCAAAAGACTAATGGACCATACTTACCACGGCCTCCACCAGACAGAGTCCAGAACAATGAGATGGTGCCCAGCTACCACCACTGACTTCTCTGACAGGGATCACAATAGAGGGTACTGTACTAGAGCTGGAGAAAAATGTAGCCAAAATTCTAACTCGAAAAGAAAGACCAGACCTACTGGCCTGACAGGGACTGGAGAAAGCCCAAGAGTATAGCCCCCAGACACCCTTTCATCTCAGTAACAAGGTGACTCCTGAGGGTCACCCTTCAGCCAAAGAGTGAACAGACCCATGGAAGAAAATAAGACTAAAGGGGTGCACCAGCCCTGGGGCAGGGACTGGAAGGCAGGAGGGAACAGGAAAGCTGGTAATAGGGAACCCAGGGTTGGGAAGGGAGAGTGTTAACATGTGGGGTTGTTAACCAATGTCATAGAACAATGTGTATACTGTTTGATGAGAAACTAATTCTGTAAACCTTCATCTAAAGTACAATTAAAAAAAAAAAAGAAAATCAACGTAAACCATCACATAAATACAACAAAAGAACCACATGATCTTATTAGTAGACACAGAAAAGGCATTTGACAAAGTTCAACACCCATTTCTGATTAAAAACTCTCAGCAAAATAGGAATAGGAGGAAAATTTCTCAACATAATAAAGGGTATTTATACAAAGCCAACAGCCAGCATCATTTTAAATGGAGGCCGAAAGCACTCCCCTTGAGAACGGAAACCAGACAAGGATGCCGTTTATCATCACTCTTATTCACCATTGTGCTGGAGGTCCTAGCTAGAGCAATAAGGCAAGAAAAAGAAATAAAGGCATCCAAACTGGTGAGGAGGAAGTAAAAATACCCCTATCTGCAGATATGATCTTATACACAGAAAATCCCAAAGAATCCATAAGAAATCTACTAGAAGTAATAGACGATTTCAGGAAAGTAGCAAGATACAAGATTGACATACAAAAATCAGTAGGATTCAAACACAAACAAAAGGAACTCCAAAAAGGAAATCACTAAATCAATACCATTTACAATAGCCCCCAATAACATAAAGTACTTTGGAATAAATCTAACCAGGGAATTAAAAAACCTATACAAAGAAAACTACAAAACGCTACAGCAAGAAACAAAAGAGACCTACATAAATGGAAAAACATACCATGCTCATGGATAGGAAGACTCAACATTGTGAAAATGTCAATTTTACCCAAGGACATCCTGATTCCAACAATATTAGCATTTTTTAATGAGATGGAGAAACAAATCATCAATTTTACACGGAAAGGGAAGAGGTACTGGATAAATAAAACATTATTGAAGAAGAACAATGTGGGAGGCCTCACACTACCTGATTTTAGAACCTATACTACTGCCATGGTAGTCAAAACAGCCTGGTACTGGTACAACAATAGACACATAGACCAATGGAACTGAATTGAGAGCCCAGATGTAAATCCATCCACCTATGAGCAGTTGATATTTGACAAAGTTAAATGTTAAATGGGGACAGTCTCTTTAACAAATTGTGCTGGCATGACTGGATATCCGTCTGTAAAAAAAATGAAACAGGATCCATACCTCACACCATACACAAAAACTAACTCAAAATGGATCAAAGACCTAAATATAAAATCTAAAATAATAAAGATCATGGAAGAAAAAACACAGACAATGCTAGGGTCCATAGTACATGGCATAAATAGTAATGAAACCATAAGTAATGATGCACAAACACCAAAAGAGAAAATAGATAACTGGGAACTCCTAAAAATCAAACACTTACATGAAAAAAGTTAAAAGAAAACCTATGGACTGGGAAAAAAATTTTGGCTATGAACTATTCTATAAGTGCATAATCTGTAAAATCTACAAGATACTGCAATACCTCAACAACAAAAAGACAATCCAACTAAAAAATGGGCAAAAGATATGAACAGAAACTTCACCAAAGAAGACATTCAGGTGGCTAACAGACACATGAGGACATACTTATGATCATCAGCCATTAGAGAAATGCAAATCAAGACTACATTGAGATACCACCTCACCCAAACAATCCTGGAACTGCTCAAAAAACACAAAATAACAAATGCTGGAGAGGTTTCAAGGAGATTGGAATTGTTATGCACTGCTGGTGGGAATGTAAAATGATGCAACCATTTTGGAAACAATATTTCCCTTCCTTAAGAAGCTAGAAATAAAAATATCATACAATTCAGCTATCCCACTACTAAGAATATATCCTGAAGAGATAAGAGCCATCATAGGAATAGGCATGTGCACACTTGTGTTCATTGCAACATTATTCACAATAGCAAAAAGATGGAAACAACCTAATTGCCCATCAACAGATGAATGGATAAACAAACGATGGTACCTACACACAACGGAATACTATGGAGTGATAAAGAACAATGATGAATCCACGAACCATCTCTCAACATGGGTGAATCTGGAGGGCATTATGCTGAGTGAAATAAATCAGTCACAAAAGGACAAATATTGTATGAGACCTCTATTATAAGAGCTCAAGAAAAGGTTTACACACAGAAAAAAGCATTCCTTGATGGTTACTAGAAGGTGGGGAGGGAAGGAGGAGGGAAATTACTAACTAGATGGTAAACAAGTGTCATCTTCGGTGAGGGGAAGAACAACACACAATACAAGGGAAGTCAATACAACTGGACCAAAACAAATGCATAGACGTTTCCGAGGCACATCCAAAGACTTTGAGGGACCAAGTATCTGAAGCTGGGTCCTGGAGACTTTAGTCTCAGGGGACATCTAGGTCAATTGACATATATAGTTTATAAAGAATATGTTCTACTTCCCACTTTGGTGAGTAGCATCTGGGATCTTAAAAGCTTGTGATCAGTCATCTAAGATATATCTATTGGTTCTGTCCCACCCGGAGCAAAGGAGAATGAAGAAAACCAGACACAAGACAAATACTAGCCTGAAGGACTGAAGGACCACATGAGCCAGAGACTCCGCCAGCCTGAGACCAAAAGAACTAGGTATTGTCTGCTACCCCCAGTGACGCCCCCTGACAGGGAACACAACAGAGACTCCCGGACAGAGCAGGAGAAAAACACAGAACTGAATTCAAACTCACATAAAAATAATAGATTTAGTGGTCTGACAGAGACTAGAGGAACCCTGGAAATCATGGCCCATGAATCGCTCTGCCAGCCCAGAACTGAAACCATTCCTGAAGCCTGCTTTTCAGACAAAGATTAGACAGGTTTATAAAACAAAAAATAATACCCATGAGGAATGTGCTTCTTAGTTCAATCAAATATACGAGACCAAATGGGCAGCTCCTATCCAAAAGCAGGATGAGAAGGCAGGAAGGAACAGGAAATGGACAAATGGACACAGGGAACCCAGGGTGGAAAGAAGGAGTGTGCTGTCATATTGTGGGGATTGCAACCAATGTCACAAAACAATATGTGTATAAATTTTGAATGAGAAATTAACTTGAGCTGCGACTTTTCACCTAAAGTACAATAAAAATAAATTAATAAAAACAAATAAAAAAAACACAAAATAAAAATGCCAAAAATCCCTTCACACATCTATAGCTACATTTAACGGATTCTCCTTGAATCTTCTCTGCGTGTCTCTATCTTGTTCTCAGACTATCAATCACTTTCTAATTAAAAATATTCAGTTTTTATTTTTTAAAATAATATTCTTTTAAACTCTTTCGTGACAATTTACATTATGTTTTTTGTCTTAGTCATCTAGTGCTGCTATAACAGAAATACCACAAGTTGGTGACTTTAACAAAGAGAAATTTATCCTCTCACAGTCTAGGAGGCTACAAGTGCAAATTCAGGATGCCAGCTCCAAGGCTTTCTCTCTCTGTTGGCTCCTTGTCATCAATTTTTCCCTAAGTCCAACAGATGCACTCTTCTTTCTTAGTGGTAGGAGGTCCCTATCTCTCTGCTAGCTTTTCTCTCCTTTTACGTCTTGCAAGATAAAAGGTGATGCAGGCCACACACCCCAGGAAACTCCCGTTATAAGGAATTGGGGCTGTGACCTGAGTAAGGGTATTGCATCCCACCCTAATTCTCTTAAACATAACTTAATCTTGACTCATTAAATACAGGCAAAGATTAGGGTTTACAACACATAGGACAATCACATCAGATCACAAAATGGAGGACAACCACACAATACTGGGAATCATGGCCTAGCCAAGTTGACACATATTACATATTTTAGGGGGGCACAATTCAACCCATGACAGTTATCAAACAGAAATATAAATTAATATTCATTTTTCTATCACTATGTTTTTTTTTATGTTATTTAGGTATTTTCCCAATATGTTATTGTCTAACCCACACAAACCCACTGCGGTCGAGTGGATTCTGACTCATAGCAACCCTATAGGACAGAGTAGAACTGCCCCGTAGTATCTAAAGGAATAATATATTTCTATAATTTTAATATGAATATATTCAAGGGCTTACAGGAATAAGATACTGCATAAAATGAAATTTTTTTTAACCCTGTCTGTTCCATTTAGTATATTACGAGAATGTTTCCATTCATGTAACCATTTTTCATTCATAGCCTTTTTTCACAAGTAGCCTAACAATAATGACAAAGTAAAGTTTCGTTGTATACCAAAATTTATTTAACCAGCCTCCCATTGTGAACATTTATGCTTCTCCAAATTTTTACTCTAAATTAAAATATTATGATTCCACAGATCTCTAAAAATGTTTGTCAAATAAAACACTGGTGTGGCATTTAAGGCATTTAAAGATTGTGATGTATATTGTCATATTGCCCACTGAAAGACAGGTTTGGTTTTTCTCCTCCTAGATATGGATGAGAGCCATCTGACATTTTAATAGTTGACAGTTTTACAGGTAAAACAGGATAACTCACCACTGTCGATTTGCATTCCTTTTCTTAATAATGAAGTTAAACATAGTTTAATGTATCAATTGTTTAGTTTTATTCTTCTCCTGCCAATTACATGTTGATGACCTTTGCTCTTTACTGCACTAATTATTTTCTTATCAACTCTTATACTAAGAGTACATATAGAAAATATTTTTGTTAATAAGTAGTTTGCCCTAATGCATTCATGGTATTTTATTGCATAAATGCTATCTCAAAGAAGTTTTCAGCATTTCAAAAACTTAATCCATCAATCTTCCTTTATGGGTTCTGCTCATGGAACAAGGCTTAGAAAGGCACCACTTACCTTATGATTACAGGTGATTTGGTGATTTATCATTTCTGTTTTTATCCACGGAATTTATATTTTTGTAATATGTGAGGTAGAGCTCTAATTTAGTCCCCCCCCCCCCAAAATGATTCTCCAGATGTCTTAACCCTATGTGCTGAAGAATCCAATTTTTGCTCCTTCATTTGAAGAGTGCCACTTATGGCCGACACTGTAATTACCACCAACATCCATCTCCCTTTCTCTCTCTCTGTCTCTCCTTCCCTCCCCTTCCTCCTTCCCTGTTTTCTTCTCTCTCTGTCTTTTCTAACAGAGCTCAATTGTTGGGGGTAATGTACCTATATTCCCTTGTAGCTGGCTGCATGGCCCAGAAATCAGAACCACTATAGCTCCTGGGACAGTAATATTTTCTGAGGTGGTATGAACCCACTGTTAAGTCTCATTTCCCCTTTTGCCTTCCTTCTCCTGAAACATAAGGTGGAACCCTCAGGTGAGGTAAACATTTTTCCATCATAAAGGCAAACCCATCTGCTAAAGATGACGTAGCTGGAAGCCTGGGGAAGTCTGAGGTTTGGTTCCATCCAGGGAATGTTCTGGCTGTATTTCTTCTAAGACTGGTTTGTTCATTCTTCTGGCAGTCCATGGTATATTCAATATCCTGATGCACAATTCAAATGCATCAACTCGTTTTTTCTTTTCTTTTTTTAAGGTTGTTGAAAGGGTTTAATCATGTAATACAGCTATCATTTTTTTTTTTCCTGTGGTGAAAATACAACTAACAAAACATATATATGTCAACTGTTATGGATTGAATTGTGTCTCCCAAAAATGTTTATCAACTTGGCGAGGCCGTGATTCCAAGTATGGTGTGATTGTCCACCATTTTGTGATCTGATGTGATTTTCCTCTGTGTTGTAAATCCCACCTGTATGAAGTTAAAGAGGCAGGATTAGGGGCAGTTACATTAATGAGGCAGGATTCAGTCTGCTAGATTAGATTGTGACTTAAACGAATCTCTTTTGAGTTATAAAAGAGAGAAGTGAGCAGAGAGACATGGGGACCTCATACCACCAAGAAAGCATAGCCAGGAATGCATGTCCTTTGGACCCAGGGTCCTTTGCTGAGAAACTCCTAGAGCAGGGGAAGATTGATGACAAGGACCTTCCCCCAGAGCCAACAGAGAGAGAAAGCCTTCCTCTGGAGCTGGCACCTGAATTCATACTTCTAACCTTCCAGACTGTGAAGGAATAAATTCGCCTTTGTTAAAGCCATCCACTTGTGGTGTTTACATAGCAGCACTAAATAACTAAGACATCAACTAAACAATTTCTACATGTACAATTCCATGGTATTAATTACCAAATGCATCAATTCTTGAATATACATGCATGCATATAATCCCTAGCTGAGTCCACTGAAAGAACCTTGGAGTAGAAATTCCCAGTAATACTGAACGCAACTAGTGCCCAGATCTTGACTCCTAAATACCATCTTTACCAAAAGGACCCAGGACTCCTTGGAAAAGAACTGATTCCGGGACTGAGGCATTTTATGAGCCAGAATATTTCTTAGAAGAGAGAATGGCTTACTATGGACATGCCATCCAGAAAGACAAATTGCTAGAAAAGGACATCATGGTTGATGAAATAGAGGGTAGGCAAAAGCAAGGGTAGCTCTTGATTAGACGGACTGACACAGTGACCAAGACAATGGACTCAAACATAGCAAGAATCATGAAGATGGCACAGGACCGGGCAACTTTTCATTCTGTTTCACACAAGGTCACTATGACTCAGAGCCAACTCCATGGCAACTAATCTTCATATACACACAACATCCAAGCCAATGTGTGCATACACACATACATTTTACATCTATATATGTATATTAAAATTTTTGAGTTTACACAATATTTCTAATTCCAATCCAAAACTAGAAGGTTCATTTTAGTCTTCTCCCTTTCTATGTCTCCTTTCTCCAACAATGAGAAACTCAGCTTTCTAAATCCTTCATATATTTACTTATGCGATTAATTTCTATGTCTACAACCAATCTCTCATCATGGATGCTATCTCCTCTTCAATGTAAATCCCTTCTTCATCCTGCTTGGCCTCTGATACTCTGGGCTTGGGCTTCCCCAGTGTGGGCATCTTCTCCCTGCTTGGGCCCTGACATGCCGTACCAGGCCAAATGTCTGAGTATATATGCCCTTCTCACTCTGTGTGGGCCCTGATAATTCATGCTGGGAGCCCCATGTGTGTAGATGTCTACCTCCCTTTGTCAGTGTGCCTTCCTGACCCTGCTTAGACTTTGACATCCTGTGCAGGTCCTTTCCCCTGTGAGCCTGATATTCTTACCCTACTCAGCCCCCAATGCTCTGTGCCAGGTCACCCTCACATGTGGATACACCACCAAATGGCTTTAATACCGAAGTGTTATGGGAAAGAAAGAGAAGAGGAAGAGGAAGATGGACTTTTAAATAAATGATGCTGGCATAACAAAATATAGTCACTTGGAAAGAGACAGAATTGGATCCATCCTTCTACTGTAAAAAAATTTTTTTTATATAAATTCCAAATGGATTAGAAATTTAAATTTGAAATATGAAATTATATAAATACTGGAAGAACACATGGGAGAATCCCTCTTTAGACTAATAGTGGAGAATAGCTTTCACATTATGACTCAAAATCCAGAATGATAAGGGAATATACATATGTATGTATGTGTATATATATATATACTTTGACATATATTTTCACATGGCAAAAAAGACCATAAGAAAAGTTAAAAGACCAACTGGGGAAAAAATACTGCAACCTATAGCCCTTATTTATAAAGAGCTTCTAGAAGTAGAGAAGAAATATATCAAATTTTAGAAGAAAAAAGAAAAGGAAAACAAAAGCAAATGACTCTTAAGCATGGGAAAAGCTAATCAACCTCACTCATAGAAAGAGATATGCAAATTTAAATTTCACTGAGAGACCATTTCCCACCTATCAGATAGGCAAAAATCCAAGTCTGACAGCATACCTTGTTGGCAAGGCTGTGAGAAAGCAATAACACTCATTCACTCCTGGTGAGAATGCAAACTGGCAGAAACCCAACGGAGAAAAATTTGACAATATCTAGCAAAATTGCATATGCATTTACCCTTTAACCCAGCCATTCCATTTTTAGAAATCTATCCCAAAGATATATATTTATATTCAGCTGATGAGAGAATATTCTTTAGAAAAGAATTCTAGGTAATAAATTCCAGTAGAATATTAGATTCAGAATATCAATGTTTCACAACCCCTAATGAAAGCTGGATCTAGGCAATGAGCGCCAATGTTTATTAAAAGTATTTGATGCAAAGCAAATGAAAAACTTTCTAATAGCTCAAGTTGATGACACTTGACTCTACTGATCAATTTTAACATAACAAGAAGACAGACAATCAGATATTATGTGCCTCCTGAAAAGATGCAAAAGAAAGTACAAAATACCAGTTATGAAGTATTTTTGCCAAATATTGAACGTGAACTCGATCTAGTCTCTAGCTCAAACTACAAATATACAGGAAATACACGGGACAGAGGGAGGAGCATATTAAACAACACCTTGGTGGTATATCAACAAAACCAGTATGTGGAAGAATCTACAGAACAAATGATTCACTTTCTTCAATAGATAAATTGCAAATAAAATTGTGAAGGAGGGGGAAGCTATAGATTAAAAGATGTAGGAGATGTATCAACCAATGCAAGATGTGGACGTTGATTGGATTTTGATTTAAACAAACAAATGTAAAACCAAATCAGTTGCTACCGAGTCAATTCTGACTCATGGTGACCCCATGTGTTTCAGAGCAGAACTGTGTACCATAGGATTTTTCTTTTGGAACAGATTGCCAGGTCTTTCTTCCAAGGTGCCCATGGGTGGATTCAAACTGCCAACCTTTACGGTTAGTAGCTGTCATGGATTGAATTGTGTTGCCCCCAAAATATGTACCAACTTGGCTAGGCCATGATTCCCAGTACTATGTGGTTGTCCTCCACTTTTTGATTTGATGTAATTTTCCTATGCCTTGTAAATCCTAATCTCTGCCTGTGGCTAATGAGGCAAGATTAGGTTATGTTAAAGAAAATTAGGGTGAAATGCAATACCCTTACTCAGGTCACACCCCTGTTCTGATGAAAGGGTAGTTTCCCGGGGGTGCAGCCTGCATCATCTTATGTCTTAGAAGAGATAAATTGAGAAAGAAGTGAGCAGAGAGAGAGGGGCCTCATACCACCAAGAAAAAAGTACAGGGAGCAGAGCACATCCTTTGGACAGAGTGTCCTGTACTAAGAAGCTCCTAGATCAGGAGAAGATTGATAGCAAGTTCCTTCCCCCAGAACCAACAAAGAGAGAGAGAGTTTCCTGGGAGCTGGATCCCTGAATTCTGACTTATAAAATAGCCTCCTAAAAAAAAAAAAAATAAATAAACTCCTGTTTGTTAAAGTCATCCACTTGTTGTATTTTTGTTATAGTAGCACTAGATGACTGAGACAGAATTAGGTGCCAGGAGAGTGGGGTGCTACTCTGACAGATGACTAAAATGTGGAAGTGGTTTTGAAACTGTGAATGGGTAAGAGGCTGGAAGCATTTTAAAGTGCCTAATAGTAAATTTTTTTTTTTTAATAGTAAAAGCCTAGATTGCCTTGAAGAGAATGCTGGTGGAATTACGGACATCGAAGAGAATTCTGATGAGGGCTCAGAAGGAAGTGAGGAGAGCTGTAGCAGTGGAGATGGTGCAGGCAGCGAGAAGCAGGAACAGAGAAATGGTAGCAGCAGAACCAGGAGACTGGTGCAAGGGAGTGCAGGATCTGATCCACAGAGCAAAAGAGCTGAGTGCCTCCTGGCCGAGGTTTACGGGTGGAGTGGAGTGTCTCTAGGCACTTATTGGTAGAACTAAGGAGTTTTGGAACACTTGCCCAAGCAGAGCAGTTGCTGGACCGACCCAACTGACCTGGGAGCTAAGAGACCAAGGAACCAGGGGTCAGAAGATGAAGAGACAAGGTACACAGGAAGCAGGGCTGCCTCAATTTCCAAGGATAGGGCCATGACCTCTGGGACCTCAAAGGGAGGATCCATGGCCTCTGGGGTTTCAAAGGGTAGGGCCACAGCCTCATAATTTTCAAAAAGTCAGTTCTTCATCAACTCAGTTCTGGAGTGCGGAGCTGCCTTTCATGAGTGCCAGCTGAATGGAACCAGATTCACTGTCCAAAGCTGAGGGGGAGGGACTGCCATGCCCAAGGCGAGAAGAACAGAGCCTGCTGGGACTGAGGGGCTAGTCATCACTCAGATGGATTAGGAGAATGGGACTGCCTAAATCCGAGAGCACAGAGTTGCTGTCTCAGTGGGCCTGGAAGGTGGAGCTGAAGCCCGGGGCTGAGAGGCCTCCAGAAAATGTGGCCAACACCCAGAGTCTGGAGGTCAGAACCATTGCCTAAATGGTCTCAGAGAACAGAAGATCATTTTCAAGCATTGAGAGCTAATGTAATGTGTTCTGCTGACTTACTTGGTGCCTGCTATCCCTCCTTTCCCTCTAATTTCTCCCATTTGTAATTGAAATGTCTACCTTGTGCCTGTTTCACCATTGCACTTTGGAAGCAGATAATTTGTATTGTAGATTTCACAGATGAAGAGGAATTTTGCAAAAGTTGAGATTTTGAACTTGGGTTTGATTTAAGACTTTTGGAAAGACATGATGGGGTAAATGTGTTTTACACATGGCAAGGACATGAATTTGGGGGGTCCAAAGGGTGAAATGTCATGGATTTAATTGTGTTCCCCCCCAAATTTGTATCAACTTGGTTAGGCCATGATTCCCAGTATTGTGTAGTTGTCCTCCCATTTTATGATGTGATGTAATTTTCCTATGTGTTGTAAATTCTAATCTCTGTCTGTGTTCAATGAAGCAAGATTAGGTTAAGTTAAAGAGGATTAGGGTAGGATGCATCATCCTTACTCAGGTCATACTCCTGATCTGATACAAAGGGAGTTTTCCTTGGTGTTACATGCATGCTGACGCCATATATAGTGTTTAGGTAACTAGTTCAGGATTACCTGGTTAGAGATGTGTTATTTTACTAAACCACACAGGAACAAGGATTATGTAAATTTCTTCAGCTGATTTATGCTTCTTGTCTATATTGGACAGGTGACTCAGTACAAGGGGTTGGCACCTGCTTTGTCAACCAAAAACCCACATTATGCAGTGTCACAGTAACAAGAATCTATGTTCCCTACCAAGGCCGTCAGGAAGCAGGCTTTTGTGTTCTCACAGCACATACAGGTGTCCAGAAGGCTGCATGTTTTCTGTAGGTCCTGTTTTGCAAAGTGCTTCCGTCTTACCCTTGGGGCATCACAGACAGATGCAAGGACAAACTCTGCTCATGAGTTCTTTATCATGGATTTTTATCAGGTTCCCACATCTTTGGAGAGTCATTGGAATTAGAAGCTGAAAAACTGATTCACTTTTCAAACTGAAGTTAAGCCAACACGTTATGCAAAAAAAAAAAAGTGTCTTCTATCAAAAAGAGAGAAACAAACAAAAATTCAAACAAAGGAAAAAACCCTACACTGGCCACGATCCATCCACATCAGACCTTATAATATATTAGGTGGCAAGAACTATTAGTACAGAACAGCATCCTCCTGGTCTCCTTGGAGACCACCATGGAGGAGAAAAGGAACGGTTAAAGCCACAGGAGCTTGATTTCTGGGCAGTGGAATAACAAAAGCTGATTATAGCCTCTTCAGGTGAGGAGCATACTAGAGGGAACAGAATGACTCAAATTCAGGAGCTACAATTTGGCTTTACCACTAAGGAGACCTTGCCAGTCACTGAATTCTTTGTGATTCAGTTGCCTTTTTTTTTTTTTTTTAACAGATACTGCTCCTTCCTTCCTATGCACTGATTATTAGAGTTCTTAAGAGTAAAGGCATTATTATTTTCCAAATGATTGGACTTGGAAAGTCAATAAAGGGCCACAAGGATAGGCAGTCATAAAAATATTTAATATTTGGCCTTTCTGAGTCACATGTGTAAAATAATACCTAGCTCAAATGAGATCATATATTTGAAACACATAACACGTAATTAAAGAGTAAACATACTGGCACCCTGTAAACATTTCCTATATAATTGTTAATTTTATGAGACAGAGCATGATGTCATGACTTTTTAAAAGCATGTGACTTGGAGACAGACAAACCTGGGTTGGTTGCCTAGTCTGCCCCCATTGGACCTTGGTGCAGTTATAAACCTCTCTATCTGAACGTTTTTAAAATAAGGACAATAGTCCTTTTGTAAGGAGTAAATTGTGCAAGGCACCAGTACAATATCTGATGCCCAGGAAGTACTAAAAATATAGTGCCTTCTATCTGTCTAAATACCCATCCGCCTGTCTGCTCGTCCGTCCCCCCACCTGCTCATCCATTCCTCAGGTATCTATATCTTACAATGTAGTGTATCATGTTCTGCAATACCTGCTATTCTAAGACCAAATTGCATTGGAAATATTGGCCCACTAAGCTCATAGCACTGCAGCCAAAGTTTAACCCTTTTCCAAAGAGGAATATAAAGATGAGAGCATGCAACAAGAATACCCCCTTCCACTGTGAAACACTACCAGACAGGAAAATTAAGGGCTCTGTGTATACATTGTGCTGCTAGAGAGTGCTTACATCTAGTAAAATCTGTGGGGTAATAATTAACATCATCTCTGCTGCTTTGCACTACCAGCTGAGCTTGTTGGTATAAATCTGCATGTTTGTCTATTATTTGTGGCAATAATTTGGCCTGGTGTTTTGAAGTTAACCATGCTGCTACTACTATTATTGAAACTACCATCGAGAAAAAAACACTTTGGAGTTTTTGGTGTCCTAAATGTCTGAAATAATTTTTTAAAGCTGTCTGAAATCATTTTTTAAAGCTGAGACCAAGCCATGTCATAAGCACATAGTAACTGTTAATGTTCTCTTTTCCCTCTAACTTAATTTGTGTTGTCAAGGAAAGATATTGTAGCATGATTTAAAGTCAAAGGGTTATTATCCAAATAGGTGGAGACTCACGCCAGCCAGTATAACAGTTGTCACAGTTCCTTGATTATATTTGGAGTCTGCTTAAATGGATATATATTGCCATAACATTTAATGCACTTGATTAAAAAAAAATCCACAAAGGGTTTCCTGTAAGAACCTACTCTTGTCTTCCCTTAACTTTTTTAATGAACTCTTTCTCTGATTTTTACTTGCCTCTTAATTTACCCTGCTGTACTATACTTGATTGCATCCTGATTGCATGTTCGATCAATCTCAGACTGCAGAAGCTGTTAAAAATCCTCCATTTCCTCATCTTTGGAACTTCGTGATTGGTGTGTAAATTTGAATAATAGTCCTATTAACTGGTCTATTAGGTGTGTGGATATTATCCTATCACTGACAGCGTTGCACTTCAGGAAAGATCTTAAATGTTCTGTTTGACGATGAATGCAACACTATTCCTCTTTAAGTTGTCATTCCCGGCATAGTAAACTATATGATTGTCTGATTCAAAATGGCCAATACCAGTCCATTTCAGCTCACTAATGCCTAGGATATCAATGTTTATGTGTTCCATTTCATTTTTGACAATTTCCAATTTTCTTAGGTTGATACTTTGTACCTTTCAGGTTCTGATTACTAATGGATTTTTGCAGCTGTTTCTTCTCATTTTGAGTCATGCCACAGCAGCAAATGGAGGTCCCAAAAGCTTTATTCCATTCACGTCATTAAGGTTGACCCCACTTTGAGGAGGCAGCTCTTCCCCAGTTGTCTTTTAAGTGCCTTCCAACCTGGGAGGCTCTTCTTCTGGCACTATATCAGACAGTATTCTGCTGCCATTCATGAGGTTTTTGCCGGCTAATTCTTTTTGGAAGTAGACTGCTGGGTCCTTCTTCCTAGTCTGTCTTAGTCTGGAAGCCCAGCTGAAACTTGTCCTCCATGGGTGGCCCTGCTGGTATCTCAATACCAGTGGCATAGCTTCCAGCATCACAGCAACACGCAAGAACCCACAGTACGACAAACTGACAGACATGTGGGATGCATTGATAATTACTGGTGATTGGAATGTGAAAGTTGGGAACAAAGAAGCATTGGTAGTTGGAAAATATGGCCTTGGTGATAGAAACAATGCTGGAGACTGAATGATAGAATTTTGCAAGACCAATGACTTCTTCATTGCAAATATCTTTTTTCACCAATGGCAACTATATACATGGACTTCACCAGATGGAACACACAGGAATCAAATTGGCTACATCTGTGGAAAGATACAATGGAAAAGCTGAACATCATCAGTCAGAACAAGGCCAGGGGCTGACTGTGGAACAGACCATCAATTGCTCACATGCACGTTCAAGTTGAAACTGAAGAAAATCAGAGCAAGTCCACGAGAGTCAAAATATGATCTTGAGTATATCCCACCTGAATTTAGAGACCATCTCAAGAGCAGATTTGACGCATTGAACACTAATGACTGAACACCAGATGATTTGTGGAAGAACATCCTACATGAAGAAAGCAACAGGTCATTGAAAAGACAGGAAAGAAAGAAAAGACCCAGAAGGATGTCGGAGGAAACCCTGAAACTTGCTCTTGAAAGTCAAGCAGCTAAAGCAAAAGGAAGAAATGATGAAGTAAAAGAACTGAAGATTTCAAAGGGTGGCTCGAGAAGGCAAAGTAAAGTATTATAATAACACATGCAAAGCGCTGGAGATAGAAAACCAAAGGGGAAGAACACACTCAGCATTTCTCAAGTTGAAAGAACTGAGGAAAAAATTCAAGCCTCAAGTTGTAATAGTGAAGGATTCTATGGGGAAAATATTAAATGACTGAGGAAGCATCAAAAGAAGGTGGAAGAAATACATAGGGTCATTATACCAGAATGAATTAGTCAACATTCAACCATTTCGAGAAGTGGCATATGATCAGGAACCGATGGTGCTGAAGGAAGAAGTCCAAGCTGCACTGAAGGCATTGGCAAAAAACAAGGCTCCAGGAAATGACGGAATACCAATTGAGATGTTTCAACTAACGGATGCAGCGCTGTAAGTGCTCACTCATCTATGCCAAGAAATTTGGAAGACAGCTACCTGGCCAACCAACTGGAAGAGAACCATATTTATGCCTATTCCCAAGAAAGGTGATCCAACCAAATGTGGAAATTATAAAACAATATCATTAATATCACACATAAGCAAAATTTTGCTGAAGATCTTTCAAAAGCGGCTGCAGAAGTATATTGACAGGGAACTGCCAGAAATTCAGGCCGGTTTCAGAAGAGGACATGGAACCAGGGATATCAATGCTGATATCAGATGAATCCTGGCTGAAAGCAGAGAATACCAGAAGGATGTTTACCTGTGTTTTATTGACTATGCAAAGGCATTCAACTTTGTGGATCATAACAAATTATGGATACCATTGAGAAGAATGGGAATTCCAGAACACTTAATTGTGCTCATGAGGAGCCTTTACATAGATCAAGAGGCAGATGTTTGAACAGAACAAGGGGATACTGAGTGGTTTAAAGTCAGGAAAGGTGTACGTCAGGGTTGTATCCTTTCACCATACCTATTCAATCTGTATGCAGAGCAAATAATCTGAGAAGCTGGACTATATGAAGAAGAACAGGGCATCAGGATTGATGGAAAACTTATTAACACCCTGCATTATGTAGATGACAAAACCTTGCTTTTTGAAAGTGAAGAGGACTTGAAGCTCTTACTAATGAAGATCAAAGACCACAGCCTTCAGTATGGATTACACCTCAACATAAAGAAAACAAAAATCCTCACAACTGAACCATGAGCAACATCATGATAAACGGAGAAAAGATTGAAGTTGTCAAAGATTTCATTTTACTTGGATCCGCAATCAACACCCATGGAAGCAGCAGTCAAGAAATGAAAAGACGCATTGCACTGGGCAAATCTGCTGCAAAGGACCTCTTTAAAGTGTTGAAGAGCAAAGATGTCACCTTGAAGACTAAGGTGCACCTGACCCAAGCCATGATGTTTGCAATCGCATCATATGCATGTGAAAGCTGGACAATGAATGAGGAGGACCGAAGAATTGATGCCTTTGAATTGTGGTGTTGGCGATGAATATTGAATATACCACGGACTGCCAAAAGAAAGAACAAATGTGTCTTGGAACAAAAACAACCAGAATGCTTCTTAGAAGCAAGGATGGCGAGACTGCATCTTACATACTTTGGACATGTTGTCAGGAGGGATCAGTCCCTGGAGAAGGACATCGTGCTTGGCAAAGTACAGGGTCATCGGAAAAGGGCAAGACCCTCAACGAGATGGATTAACACAGTGGTTGCAACAATCAGCTCAGGCATAACAATGATCATAAGGATGGTGCAGGATGGGGCAGTGTTTCATTCTGTGGTACGTACAAGGTCACACTATGGCTCAGAACAGACTCGACGGCACCCAGCAACAACATGCTGTTCTTTTGTAAGCTACATTAAATTCCTGTTGGAACAAAAAAAAAAATCTATTTGTCCTAAAGATATCTGATTTTCAGTTCCTGAAATTCCCATAAAACTGTTCGCAGAGCTTATCACATTAAGCACTCTTACATTTTAATATGCATCAGTATAAATGTTAAATAATAAATGCATTACTTTTGATATTGGTATCAAATTCAGCACCTATTTAGTAGACCTAGGTACAAAACATAGCACCGCCTATGAGTAACAAGATAACTAAAACTTGGATTTTAACTTCAAAGATTTTAAAACCCCACGGTAACCACAATCGTCTATGCCATAAATTAAAAATTCTAATAATCTATTGCAACTACATCTGTTGGTCTATTTTTTTTTTTTTAATAGCATTTATTATGTTTGGCTCAGTAAAGCATTTTCCTTCTCAGTTATGCAATTCTAAAAAACACACTCACAAAATCAAACGCTAAAATGACATTTGATAAATGAGTTTCAAATTAGATAATTCCAGGGACAGAAATGGGGTTAAACACATTTTGTAAAGAAATCAATAATTATGAGGAAAGCCATAAATTAATAGGATGAATCTTGCTGATGCTACTAAAACTGACCCCTGAGTATAGCAAGTGAGGCTAAAAGGAAAATATAGCATTACTCAGTTAAATGATTAAATGGTCATCAGCAAATTTAATCCCTTTAGTGTAGCAACCTGAGAAGGAAGGGGAAACTCACATTTACGAGAAAACCCTGACCTATCCTATTTGTCTATTTCTTGCTATCTTTTGTTGTAGTATCCTGAGGATGAGGAAAAAAAAAAAAAATCCAGACTTCCATTTATTGAATTCTTTAAGTTAATAATGTAATAGCCCTAAATATCTGTTCTGAAATAAATGGTTTTCTATTTTTTAGTAGAAATCCTGAGCACCTCTGCTGTTTTAAAACTTTTCCTCTGTCCTTGCCAAGGACTTCACTTTGGAGAAGAAGGTTTTAGATGATATAGCAAGACTTTCTGCCCCACCATAAAACAATTAAATGAGAATTTCTGAGAAGCTGCCAAAAGCAATCAAGAAAGATGTTTTTATGCAGAACACTCACTGAAGAATAGCCTTGCGTCTTAGTCAATGGAGCAGGTCCTCATTATTTATCTAGATTTGTCTGGCAGTTATTCTCTGAAGAGCTCATTAGAGTAAATTATTTCAATATCATATTCACTTACAGACTCATGTTATTTATCCCCAGGCTTATTTTCATATTTCTGCAGATTCTACTCACTAAATATCTCTTGATTCTAGTTGCATCTTTCCATTTCCAACACTGCAAACCTAGTCCAAGCTCTCATCATCTTTCACTTAGACCACTGGAATTGCCCTAAACTGAGCTTTTCAGGTCCTCTTTTGCCCCCTTCATGTGTTCTCTACTCTGCAGTCCTCATGGTGTTTTATTCTTAAACAGATTTATTGAGATGGAATTCATATACCATACAATTGACCCATTTAAAATGAACAACTCAATGCTTTTTAGAATATTTGCAGAGTTATACGGCCATCACTACAATCTAATTTTAGAACATTTCAATTGCCCCAAAAAAGAAATTTTTGATGAACTTAAAATATTATCTATTTTTCTTTTGTCACTTGTACTTTTGGTGTCATATCTAATAAGGCTTTGCCTAACCCAAGGTCTTGGAGATTGTTTTCAAATTTCTTTTTTATTGAGATAGAGTTAATACGACAAAATTCACTATTTCAACCATTTTGAAGTGTACAATTCAGCCGCTTTTAGTGTATCCACAATGTGGTACAACCATCATTGCTACCTAATTCTGGAACATTTCTATCACTGCAAAAAGAAGCCCTATACCTGTTAACTGGGGAAAGACTCTGAAGAGCTCCTCACAGTGTCATCTGGAAGTGTTTCCTCCCCATGGTATTTTATTTTATTTATTTATTTTTTAAAATAATTTTTATTGAGCTTTAAATGAACGTTTATAAACCAAGTCAGTCTGTCACATATAAGCTTATATACACCTTACTCCATACTCCCACTTACTCTCCCTCTAATGAGTCAGCCCTTCCAGTCTCTCCTTCCGTGACAATTTTGCCAGCTTCTAACCCTCTCTAACCTCCTATCTCCCCTCCAGACAGGAGATGCCAACACAATCTCAAGTGTCTACCTGATACAAGTAGCTCACTCTTCATCAGCATCTCTCTCCCACCCATTGTCCATTCCCTTCCATGTCTGATGAGTTGTCTTCGGGAATGGTTCCTGTCCTGGGCCAACAGAAGATTTGGGGACCATGACCGCCAGGATTCCTCTAGTCTCAGTCAGACCATTAAGTCTGGTCTTTTTATGAGAATTTGGGGTCTGCATCCCACTGTTCTCCTGCTCCCTCAGGGGTTCTCTGTTGTGCTCCCTGTCAGGGCAGTCATCGGTTGTGGCCGGGCACCATCTAGTTCTTCTGGTCTCAGAATGATGTAAGTCTCTGGTTCATATGGTCCTTTCTGTCTCTTGGGCTCATAGTTATCGTGTGACCTGGGTGTTCTCCTTTGATCCAGGTGGGTTGAGACCAATTGATGCATCTTAGATGGCCGCTTGTTAGCATTTAAGACCCCAGACGCCACATTTCAAAGTGGGATGCAGAATGTTTTCATAATAGTATTATTTTGCCAATTGACTTAGAAGTCCCCTTAAGCCATAGTCCCCAAACCCCCGCCCTTGCTCCGCTGACCTTTGAAGCATTCAGTTTATCCCAGAAACTTCTTTGCTTTTGGTCCAGTCCAGTTGAGCTGACCTTCCATGTATTGAGTATTGTCCTTCCCTTCACCTAAAGTAGTTCTTATCTACTAACTAATCAGTAAATAACCCTCTCCCACCCTCCTTCCCTCCCCCCCTCGTAACCACAAAAGTATGTGTTCTTCTCAGTTTATACTATTTCTCAAGATCTTATAATAGTGCTTTTATACAATATTTGTCCTTTTGCCTCTGACTAATTTCACTCAGCATAATGCCTTCCAGGTTCCTCCATGTTATGAAATGTTTCACAGATTCGTCACTGTTCTTTATTGATGCGTAGTATTCCATTGTGTGAATATACCACAATTTATTTAACCATTCATCCGTTGATGGACACCTTGGTTGCTTCCAGCTTTTTGCTATTGTAAACAGAGCTGAAATAAACATGGGTTTTTTATATATCTGTTCGTGTGAAGGCTCTTATTTCTCTAAGGTATATTCCGAGGAGTGGGATTTCTGGGTTGTATGGTAGTTCTATTTCTAACATTTTAAGAAAACGCCAGATAGATTTCCAAAGTGGTTGTACCATTTTACATTCCCACCAGCAGTGTATAAGAGTTCCAATCTCTCCGCAGCCTCTCCAACATTTATTATTTTGTGTTTTTGGATTAATGCCAGCCTTGTTGGAGTGAGATGGAATCTCATTGTAGTTTTAATTTGCATTTCTCTAATGGCTAATGATCGAGAGCATTTTTTCATGTATCTGTCAGCTGCCTGAATATCTTCTTTAGTGAAGTGCGTGTTCATATCCTTTGCCCACTTCTTGATTGGGTTGTTTGTCTTTTTGTGGTTGAGTTTTGACAGAATCATATAGATTTTAGAGATCAGGCGCTGGTCGGAGATGTCATAGCTGAAAATTCTTTCCCAATCTGTAGGTGGTCTTTTTACTCTTTTGGTGAAGTCTTTAGATGAGCATAGGTGTTTGATTTTTAGGAGCTCCCAGTTATTTGGTTTCTCTTTGTCATTTTTGGTAATGTTTTGTATTCTGTTTATGCCTTGTATTAGGGCTCCTAATGTTGTTCCTATTTTTTCTTCCATGATCTTTATCGTTTTAGTCTTTATGTTTAGGTCTTTGATCCACTTGGAGTTAGTTTTTGTGCATAGTGTGAGGTATGGGTCCTGTTTCATTTTTTTGCAAATGGATATCCAGTTATGCCAGCACCATTTGTTAAAAAGACTATCTTTTCCCCAATTAACTGACACTGGGCCTTTGTCAAATATCAGCTGCTCATATGTGGATGGATTTATATCTGGGTTCTCAATTCTGTCCCACTGGTCTATGTGCCTATTGTTGTACCAGTACCAGGCTGTTTTGACTACTGTAGCTGTATAATAGGTTCTGAAATCAGGTAGAGTGAGGCCTCCCAGTTTCTTCTTCTTTTTCCGTAATGCTTTACTTATCCGAGGCTTCTTTCCCTTCCATATGAAGTTGGTGATTTGTTTGTCCATCACATTAAAAAATGTCATTGGAATTTGGATTGGAAGTGCATTGTATGTATAGATGGTTTTTGGTAGAATAGACATTTTTACTATGTTAAGTCTTCCTATCCATGAGCAAGGTATGTTTTTCCACTTAAGTAGGTCCTTTTTAGTTTCTTGTAGTAGTACTTTGTAGTTTTCTTTATCTAGGTCTTTTACATCTTTGGTAAGATTTATTCCTAAGTATTTTATCTTCTTGGGGGCTACTGTGAATGGTATTGATTTGGTTATTTCCTCTTCGATGTTCTTTTTGTTGATGTAGAGGAATCCAAGTGATTTTTGTATGTTTATCTTATAACCTGAGACTCTGCCAAACTCTTCTATTAGTTTCAGTAGTTTTCTGGAGGATTCCTTAGGGTTTTCTGTGTATAAGATCATGTCATCTGCAAATAGAGATAATTTTACTTCCTCCTTGCCAATCCGGATACCCTTTATTTCTTTGTCTAGCCTAATTGCTCTGGCTAGGACCTCTAGCACGATGTTGAATAAGAGCGGTGATAAAGGGCATCCTTGTCTGGTTCCCGTTCTCAAGGGAAATGCTTTCAGGCTCTCTCCATTTAGAATGATGTTGGCTGTTGGCTTTGTATAGATGCCCTTTATTATGTTGAGGAATTTTCCTTCAATTCCTATTTTGCTGAGAGTTTTTATCATGAATGGGTGTTGGACTTTGTCAAATGCCTTTTCTGCATCAATTGATAAGATCATGTGGTTTTTGTCTTTGGTTTTATTTATATGGTGGATTACATTAATGGTTTTTCTAATATTAAACCAGCCTTGCATACCTGGTATAAATCCCACTTGTTCGTGGTGGATTATTTTTTTGATATGTTGTTGAATTCCATTGGCTAGAATTTTGTTGAGGATTTTTGCGTCTATGTTCATGAGGGATATAGGTTTGTAATTTTCTTTTTTTGTGATGTCTTTACCTGGTTTTGGTATTAGGGATATGTTGGCTTCATAGAATGAGTTAGGCAGTATTTCGTCATTTTCTATGCTTTGAAATACCTTTAGTAGTAGTGGTGTTAACTCTTCTCTGAAAGTTTGGTAGAACTCTGCAGTGAAGCCGTCTGGGCCAGAGGTTTTCTTTGTTGGGAGTTTTTTGATTACCATTTCAATGTCTTTTTTTGTTATGGGTCTATTTAGTTGTTCTACTTCTGATTGTGTTAGTTTAGGTAGGTAGTGTTTTTCTAGGAATTCATCCATTTCTACTAGGTTTGCAAATTTGTTACAGTACAATTTTTCATAATAATCTGATATGATTCTTTTAATTTCAGTTGGGTCTGTTGTGATGTGGCCCATCTCTTTTCTTATTCGGGTTATTTGTTTCCTTTCCTGTATTTCTTTAGTCAGTCTGGCCAATGGTTTATCAATTTTGGTTAATTTTTTTCAAAGAACCAGCTTTTGGCTTTGTTAATTCTTTCAATTGTTTTTCTGTTCTCTAATTCATTTAGTTCAGCTCTAATTTTTATTATTTGTTTTCTTCTGGTGCCTGATGGATTCTTTTGTTGCTCACTTTCTATTTGTTCAAGTTGTAGGGACAGTTCTCTGATTTTGGCTCTTTCTTCTTCATGTATGTGTGCATTTAGCGATACATTATTGACCTCTGAGCACTGCTTTTGCTGTGTCCCAGAGGTTTTGATAGGAAGTATTTTCATTCTCTTTGCATTCTATGAATTTCTTTATTCCCTCCTTGATGTCTTCTATAACCCAGTCTTTTTTCAGCAGGGTATTGTTCAGTTTCCAAGTGTTTGATTTCTTTTCCCTAATTTTTCTTTTACTGATTTCCACTTTTATGGCCTTGTGGTCTGAGAAGATGCTTTGTAATATTTCAGTGTTTTGGATTCTGCGAAGGTTTGTTTTATGACCTAATATGTGGTCTATTCTGGAGAATGTTCCATGTGCGCTAGAAAAAAAAATATACTTTGCAGCATTGGGTGGAGTGTTCTATATAAGTCAAGGAGGTCAAGTTGGTTGATTGTAGCAGTTAGGTCTTCCGTGTCTCTATTGATCTTCTGACTGGATGTCCTGTCCTTCTCCGAAAGTGGTGTGTTGAAGTCTCCTACTATAATTGTGGAGGTGTCTGTCTCACTTTTCAGTTCTGTTAAAGTTTGTTTTATGTATCTTGCAGCCCTGTCATTGGGTGCATAAATATTTAATATGGTTATATCTTCCTGGTCAATTGTCCCTTTTATCATTATGTAGTGTCCCTCTATATCCTTCGTGGTGGATTTAACTTTAAAGTCTATTTTGTCAGAAATTAATATTGCTACTCCTCTTCTTTTTTGCTTATTGATTGCTTGATATATTTTTTTCCATCCTTTGAGTTTTAGTTTATTTGTGTCTCTAAGTCTAAGGTGTGTCTCTTGTAGGCAGCATATAGATGGATCGTGTTTCTTTATCCAGTCTGAGACTCTCTGTCTCTTTATTGGTGCGTTTAGTCCATTTACATTCAGCGTAATTATAGATAAGTATATGTTTAGTGCTGTCATTTTGATTCCTTTTTATGTGTGTTGTTGACAATTTCATTTTTCCACTTACTTTTTTGTGCTGAGACTTTTTCTTTGTAAATTGTGTGTCCCTCATTTTCATAGTATTTGACTTTATGTTTGCTGAGTTGTTATGTTTTTCTTGTTTTTTATTTTGAGTTATGGCATTGTTATACCTCTTTGTGGTTATCTTAATATTTACCCCTATTTTTCTAAGTAAAAACCTAACTTGTACTGTCCTATATCGCCTTGTATCCCTCTCCATATGGCAGTTCTATGCCACCTGTATTTAGTCCCTCTTCTTGATTATTGTGGTCTTTTACATATTGACTTCAATGATTCCCTGTTTTGAGCACTTTTTTCTTTTCAAAATTAATCTTAATTTGTTTTTGTGATTTCCGTATTTGAGTTGATATCAGGATGCTCTGTTCTGTGACCTTGTGTTGTGCTGGTATCTGATATTATTGGTTTTCTGACCAAACAATTTCCTTTAGTATTTTTTGTAGCTTTGGTTTGGTTTTTGCAAATTCTCTAAGCTTGTGTTTATCTGTAAATGTCTTAATTTCACCTTCATATTTTAGAGAGAGTTTGGCTGGATATATGATCCTTGGCTGGCAGTTTTTCTCCTTCAGTGCTCTATATATGTCATCCCATTGCCTTGTTGACCGCATGGTTTCTGCTGAGTAGTCTGAACTTATTCTTATTGATTCTCCTTTGTAGGAGACCTTTCTTTTATCCCTGGCTGCTTTTAAAATTTTCTCTTTATCTTTGGTTTTGGCAAGTTTGATGATAATATGTCTTGGTGTTTTTCTTTTTGGATCAATCTTAAATGGGGTTCGATGAGCATCTTGGATAGATATCCTTTCATCTTTCATGATGTCAGGGAAGTTTTCTGCCAACAGATCTTCAACTAGTCTCTCTGTGTTTTCTGTTGTCCCTCCCTGTTCTGGGACTCCAATCACACACAAGTTATTCTTCTTGATAGAGTCCCACATGATTCTTAGGGTTTCTTCATTTTTTTTTTTAATTCTTTTATGTGATTTTTTTTCCAGCTGTATGGGTGTCAGTTCCCTTGTCCTCCAGATCTCCCACTCTGCATTCCAATTGCTCGAGTCTGCTCCTCTGACTTCCTATTGTGTTGTCTAATTTTGTAATTTTATTTTTAATCTTTAGGATTTCTGAATGCTGTCTTTCTATGGATTCTTGCAGCTTATTAATTTTTCCACTATGTTCTTGAATAATCTTTTTGAGTTCTTCAACTGCTTTATCAATGTGTTCCTTGGCTTTTTCTGTAGATTGCCTTGTTTCATTTCTGAGGTCATCCCTGATGTCTTGAAGCATTCTGTAAATTAGTTTTTTTATATTGTGCATCTGGCAATTCCAGGATTGTATCTTCATTTGGGAAAGATATTGATTCTTTAGTTTGGGGAGTTGTAGAAGCAATCATGGTCTGCTTCTTTATGTGGTTTGATATTGACTGCTGTCTCCGAGCCATCACTTAGATACTGTAGTGATTTATTCTATATTTGCTTACTGAGTCTTATCTTGTTTTGTTTTCTTTCAATATACGTAGATGGGCTACTAGATTGCGCTGTCTTGATTGTTGTAGCCCTTGACTCACTTATGTCCTATTACCAGCTGGTTTGGGCTGTTACCAGATATATAAGCCTGAGTCCATTCACTATTCTTGAGTAGAATCTGATTTTGGGTCATCAAGTGTGTGGTACAGACTGTCACCTATCCATCTAGAGAAGTAGTGGTGATAGTTGTGTGCACCAGATTCTAGTAGCAGCAGGGGTTCACCCTCCGGGGGGGGGGCAGGATGCTGACAGGCTTCCCCGAAGTGCCAGTGAGGTAGGTGTGTCTCTATTCTTAAAGCACCTTGGTGGGTGGGCTCTGCAGCTGTACCTTAGGCCCCCAATGCAAGTACCTCTACAGATTGGTAGGTGTCACCCTCCTTAGACCCCTAAGGCAGGAGGCTAGGTGATCTGGGAGGAGCTTCAGCCCTCAGTTCCCTGTTGTGGGTCAGTGAGGGCTCTGTTGAATATGCAGAGATATCAGACCTGGGAAACTTGTCTTTCCAGTAATCCGCTAAAACAATTACAGTCAGATCCATATCAGAAATTCCTTTGCATTATAATAGCCACCTTGTTCCCTGTAGGGATGAAAGCCCAAGACTGTGGATCACATATGCTTGGCTGGAGCTGGTTCTGTGTTTTTAGTCCAATTAGGGAAGGATTTTTGGTCCATGGGTTTTTTGTAGCTGCTTCTCTCAGGCCAGGAGAATGGGTTAGGAAAAGACCAAAAAAAAAAAAAAAAGAAAGAAAGAAAGAAAAACTGCAGCGTAGTTCACTCTCTGGCTTAGGAAATTCCAATGTTAATGAAGCCTCCTGGGAAGGGGAGGGGAGGGTTCAGATAAATAGGAGAGAGTAGCACCCCAGAATATAGACAAAGTTACTTATCCTACTTGGGATGACTATTTTTTCTGAGATTCCTGAGAGGTGTGTCGACTGTGTGCGCTGGCTGGGTAGAGATTGCCCCCGAGGGTCAGGCCTGCGTCCCGTGCTTGCGCTGTCTCAGAAGCCATGGTTAGTTCCTCCGCTCCTAGTCCAAAGCCCAGCGCCAAGGTTCCCCCGCTGGGACGCCGCACTCCTGGCTCCAAAACCCGTTGCTGCCTCCTGGTGACTTCTCCTCCTGTCAGCCGCATTGCTGTGCTGCCTGCGTGCACTGGCTGGGCTTCCCCCGAGGTCAGTTCAGGGGGCTAGGGGTGCGCCCCGTGTTTGCGCCATGTCAGGATGCCTTGCTCAACTCCCCTGTGCCCAGTCCAAAGCCCGGTACCAAGGTTTCCTGACTGGAATGCTGGCTCCAGGCTCTGAAAACAGTGACTGCTTCCCCGTGGTTGTTCGTTCTCAGTCTCTGTCACTCAGGTCAACTCTTTAGATCTGTGTTTGATGGCCAGGGTTTGTAGGTTGTCATGTATGTGACTGATTGACTTGTTTTTCCAAGTCTTTGTTGTAAGAGGGATCCGAGGTAGCTTCTACATAGTCAGCCATCTTGGCCCCGCCCCCATGATATTTTAAAAATCAAAGTCTTCCAATAGTTTTCCATTACTGTTAGGACAAAGGACAAAACTCTTCTATGCCTTTTTCAGGTCCGTATTTTCTCGCCCTGACTATACTTTCCAAATGCTTCTAGTGCCTCTACCCCTTACTTGCTTTTTTTTTTTTTTTTTGTATCTTCCGTGTGTAATACAAAGCTTGATAGACAACTAACTCCAAAAACCAAACCTGTTGCTGTCAAGTTGATTCCAAATCTTGGCAATCCTATGTGTGTAGAATAGAACTATTCCATAGGGTTTTCAAGGCTGTGCCCTTTCAGAAGCAGATTGTCAGTGTTTTCTTCCAAGATTACTGTGGGTGGACTCGAACCTCCAACCCTTCAGTTAGTAGTTGAGCATTTATCCACATGCACCGTCTAGATAGCCTTGATAGATAAAAACCAAAAACCCAAACCTGTTGCCGTTGAGTCGGTTCCAGATTCAGTGATCCTATAGTCCAGCGTAGAACTTCTCCATAGGGTTTCCAAGAACCAGTTGGTGGATTTGAACTGCCGACCTTTTGGTTAGAAGCCATAACTCTTAACCACTGTACCACCAGGGCTACCTTGAAAAAAAAAATAGTAGGTATTTAATAAAACTTTATTGAATGAATGCCACTCTTCAAACATGTGGCACTCACTCTGCCTTAGGAACTTTTTATGTATTGGTCCCTTTCCTGGTATTCTCTTCCTTCGGATTTGTACATAGCTTAGTCCCTCCCTATACTTGGCCTTTTAATCATGGTGACTTTCCTGATTGCTCTGTTTAAACTAACATCCCCTATCCCTCTCTATAATTTTCTGCTGCTTTATTTTTCTTCATAACACTTACCTTGATCTGACATTCCATTCCATATTTGTTTGCTTTATTGTCTGTCTCCACCATTAGAATGAAGCTTCCTGAGGGCAGCTTGTCTAATGCTGTATATCCAGTTCCTAGAAGAGTGCTTAGCATAGAGTGTGCCCTCAATAAATAATTATCAAATAAATGGTTTGATGGATGAGTGAAAGAATTAATAAGTGAATGAGCACACCCAAAAAGAAAAAGAATGATTCAGTGAAAAGTTATTCTGGGAATAGAGATGACTATTAAAAAAAACTATGAAGTCTATGAGAAAGGAATGGTGTTGAAAAAATAAAAAATAGAGTGGGATGAGTAGATATGATGTCCCAAATGAAGTTGAATTCCATAAAATGATGATGATGTTAATACTAATAACAATAATAACTAACACTAATTTACTGCTTACAGTGTGCCAAACAAGCCCTGGGCTGTGCTGAGATTCATTGTTTCATTTAACACTAACTATTTTTTATGATGCTTTGAGGTAGGTACTCTTTTGAGGATGGGTATAGTGAGCACAAAAAAGGTTAAGGGAGTTCTCATGGATTGAATTATGTCCCCCCCCCCCAAAATGTGCATATCAATTTGGCTGGTCCATAGTTCCTGGTATTGTGTGATTTTCCTATATGTTGTAAATCCTGCCTCTATGATGTTAATAAGGGAGGATGGGTGGCAGTTGTGTTAGTCAGGCAGGACTCAATCTACAAGATTGGATTGTGGCTTGAGGCAATCTTTGGAGATACAAAAGAAAGAAGCGAGCAGAGAGACCAAGAAAGCAGTGCCTGGAGCGGAGTGCACCCTTTGGACCTGGGGTTCCTGTGTAGAGAATCTCCTAGTCTGGGGGAAGATTGAGGAGAAGGCTGACAGAGAGAAAGCCTTTCCCTGGAGCTGACACCTTGAATTTGGACTTTTAGCCTACTTAACTGTGAGGAAATAAATTTCTCTTTGTTAAAGCCATCCACTTGTGGTATTTCTGTTATAGCAGCACTAGACAGGAGTAGACCTAGAGCAGTAACAAAACTAGCAAATGTTAAAACTAGGTGTCCAGTCCAAGCAATTCAATTTCAGAGTCTATTCTATTAGGTAAGCCATGATACTGTGCCTAAACAGACTTGATGTGAGAAGTGAATTAAATGGTTAAAAATAAAGGATACCAACCTAGAATCTTCATAGATTCCAACAGCTTCTGGGTAAAAATGAGATCGTACCATGTATGTGAGTTTTAGAATCTGAGGTGCTGGTATATCTGAATTAGGTGACTGTAGACCCAAAGTTAAAAGCTCCATTCTGAATTAAGCCATGATTTTCATTTCTACTCTTCTAAAACATTATTTAGCCTTTTGTTGAAGTTTTATTGTTTGAAAAACAAAAGTCTGTTAAGAATGTTTATTCAGCTGACCCCAGAGAAGGCACCTTACTGATAATGTTAAATGAAATTAGAACCTATAAATAACTTCATAGCCAAGATAGGTATATATCAAGTCTTATCCCTGTTCTGAGTCCCAAATTAATTTTCACTCTTTGGGATTTTTCCACTGCAATCTGCTAGTTCTTTGCAAACTGGTAACTAGGTAGAAATTAGGTTTTTAAAATAAAGAGACAGATTGCAGCTGTAAAAGTCTTGACTATTGTTAACACAAAGAGTACAGAGATTTGGACTTTAACTTATGTAAATAAACTTGTTATCTTAACTGTGAATTTCCAGGCCCTATCTCACTCCCCCCTTAGGTGAGTGGGCATTGCTTATTTTTCAAAAGACTTTAGATTTAGAGCTGATTTAATCTCCACTCTTTATATCCAAGGACTCCAATTAAGCTTGACTCAGCTTGCTAATCATCAATAAACCCCCCATTCCAAGAATGTTTATACGTGAAATACTGCCTTAATCAAAGTGTATCAAAATAAGGGATTTGTGTTGAGCTGGAAACTGAGGTTAAGAAAGTGTAAAGTTTAACCACCCCTTGTAAATTTTCCTTCCTTCCCCTGAAATTGCTTTGATGTGAACTCACTTGCATTTTTTTACTCTGCCTGTTAAATATCCCACCATTCTGCCTGCAAAGTAGAATGCGCAGTCAAGCCTGTTTGAATGCCACATGTCCTCCATCCTATGGAATGAAATCATTCCTTCAATAAAATTTTTGTTTTTATTTCAATTGGAGTGTTGATCCAGTGTTTCCACTAGGACAATGTTAACATTAATTCTCAAATTATTTTGGCTCATTGTCTCACCTCTTTGAATATAACCTCGGTCCTTTGCAAAGCCCTCTTTTTGCAGCTTCCACAAGAGTTCTGAGGGATCCCCGCAAGGTATCTCATATGTGCTTGCAATATTTACGAGTGAGAACTAGGTACTGCTGCTTTTCTGCACAAGTATTTCCTGGGTTCCCTGCTGAGCATCACCATCCTGTCACTACTCTGTGGTCCTATCATCAATGTACTAATTCACAAGCAAGATCTGTGATGATTAGTGCATTCTGAGCAGAAGTGAGGACCATGCTCATCACACTTACTCTGCATTACACTTTACAGCCCAAGAAGCTAAGCAGCACTACCCATCCCAAGTCCAAGAGTAAAAAAAAAAAAACTAAAAAAAGAGTGTTCCTTGCAAAAGCGACTTTTCACCTCTGCTCCCTGCCTCTTTGTAGGGTTTAGGACTGGGTCAATGGGCTTGGTGGCACAAGCAATTTGAGATGGGCTGCTAACCTAAAGGTTGGTGTTTCAAACCATCCAGAGGCTCTGTGGAAGAAAGGGCTGGAGATTTACTTATGTAAAGATTACAGCCAAGAAAATTTTACAGAGCAGTCCTACTGTGTAACACTTGGGTCACCATGAGTTAGGGGAAGACTTACAGAAGCTAACAACAACAACAATCATGGGCTCAGTCTTGGAAAGATATTTCAAGCCATATTCCGTCAAACAATTTTTGACTTTTATGTATAGGTATAAACCTGCATATGCAACTGTTCGCCTCTTAAGCCAGAGTAAAAGACCTAGCACAAATTGATCTATACAAACTGTTACCTTTTGGGCATTTTTTTTGCTAATCATGACCAGGCACTATTGAGTTCCAGCATTGTGTGCAGCCCCGGTTTGTCTCCAAAGTTGGTGTTCCTAACATTGCATTATATTTTCACATCTAGTTTCTATTTTCAAGTTATACATTACCTTAAGTTTGTGAAGCATGAGGGAAGCAATTAGACAAAGCAAAACTGAGAAATTTTGCTTATCATCTCTAGGGTTTGAATATCAATAACTTTCTGCTGGAGACTCCTGTCCAAAACAATCACTGACTATGGGAATGGTCACTAGCAGTATACCTGGAGCCAGAGGAAGGGGCTTGTATAAGAACGCAGTTTCCTTACATGGCTTGTGGAAAAATTCAGCCAAATTAATTGCTATTTATTAAGCCTCATTTGAATTTCTTTATCTGTAAAATGACGATCATAGTACTTTAAAAAATCATTTTGAGATTTGGAAAAAAAATAATTTTATGTGTTTTATATATAGGTATCCACCACTCATCTATCTATCAGTTTTTCGTACTGTGGTGGCTTGCATGTTGCTGTGATTTTGGAAGCTATGCCAGCGGTATTTCAAATATCATCAGGGTCACCCATGGTGGACAGGTATCAGCTGAGCTTCCAGACTAACACAGACTAGGAAGAAGGACTTGGCAGCCTATTTTTGAAAAAATTGGCTAGTGAAAACCTTATGAAGAGCAGCAGAACATTGTCTGATATAGCACGGGATGATGAGCCCTTCAGTTTGGAAGGCACTCAAAATACGAATGGGGAAGAGCTGTCTCCTCAAAGTACAGTTGACCTTAATGACATGGATGGATGTCTTAGTCATCTAGTGCTGTTTTAACAGAAATACCACAAGTGCATGGCTTTAACAAAGAGAAATGTATTCTTTCACAGTCTAGAAGGCTAGAAGTCCAAATCCAGAGCACCAGCTCTAGGAAAACCTCTCTCTATCTGTTGATTCTGGAGGAAGTTCCTTGTCATCATTCTTCCCTTGGTCTAGGAGCTCCTCAGCCACAGGCACCCCAGGTCAAAAGGAAATGCTCTGCCCCTGGTGCTGCTTCCTTGGTGGTATGATGTCCCCATGTCTCTCTGCTTGCTTCTCTGTTTTGTATCTCAAAAGAGGTTGGCTCAAGATGCAATCTAATCTTGTAGATTGAGTTCTACCTCATTGACATAACTGCCACTAATCTCATCTCATCAACAGCATAGAGATAGGATTTACAACACATGGGAGAAGCACATCAGATGACAAGATGGTGGACTATCACACAACACTGGGAATCATGGCCTAGCTAAATTGATACACTCATTTTTGGGGGTTCTCAATTCAACCTGTGACATTCCACACTTTGCCCCCCCAAATCATATCCTTGCCACATGTCAAATATATTCACCCCATCATATCATGGCAAAAGTCTTAATTCAACTCCAAGTCTGAAATTCAAAAATTCCTCTTCATCTGTGAAATCTAGAATCCAGGTTATCTGTTTCCAAAGTACCATGACAGAACAGGCACAAGCTAGACATTCCCATTACAAATGGAAGAAATTGGAGGGAAAGAAGTTATAACAGGCACCAAGCAAGTCAGCAGAACAAGTTACATTAGCCCTCAAGGCTTGAAAACAATCCTCGATTCTCTGAGATCATTTACACAATGGCCTTGCCCTCTAGACTCTAGGTTTTGGCCACACTGTCCAGATTCTGAGTGGAGGCCCCTTGGCCACAGGCTTCAGCTCTGCCTTCCAGGCCCACTGGAACGGCAACTTTCCTCCCAAGGCTTCAAGTGCACCATTCTCCTAGTCCACCTGAGTTGCCATTCCACTGGGCCTGGAAGGAAGAGCTGAAGCCTGGGGCCGAGGGGCCTCCACTCAGAATCCAGAGAGTGTGGTCAATACCTAGAGTTTTGCAGATGAGACAACCTTACTTGCTGAAAGTATAGAGGGCTGAAGCACTTACTGATGAAGATCAAAGACCACAGCCTTCAATGTAGATTCCCCTCAACATAAAGAAAACGAAAATCCTCACAATTGGCTCAGTAAGCAACATCATGATAAACAGAGAAAAGATTGAAGTTGTCAAGGATTTCATTTTACTTGCATCCACAATCAACACCCATGGAAGCGGCAGTCAAGAAATCAAAAGACACGTTGCATTGGGCAAATCTGCTGCAAATGACTTCTTTAAAGTGTTGAAAAGCAAAGATGTCACCTTGAAGACTAAGGTGTGCCTGACCGAAGCCATGGTGTTTTCAATCGCCTCATATGCATGTGAAAGCTGGACAATGAATAAGGAGGACCGAAGAATTGACACCTTTGAATTACAGTGTCGATGAAGAATATTGAAAATACCATAGACTGCCAAAAGAACAAACAAATCTGTCTTGGAAGAAGTACAGCCAGAATGCTCCTTAGAAACAAGGTTGGCAAGATTACGTCTCACATATTTTGGATAAGTTTATCAGGAGGGACCAGTCCCTGGAGAAGGACACCATGCTTGGTAAAGTGAAGGGTTAGCGTAAAAGAGGAAGACCCTCAATGAGATGGATTGACACAGTGGCTGCGACAATGTGCTCAAGCATAGCGATGATTATTATGAGGATAACCCCGGACCGGGCAGTGTTTCACTCTGTTGTACATAGGGTTGCTATGAGTCGGAAGCGACTCGATAGCACCTGACAACAACAACAACAAAGTGGAGGAAGCCTCATTACAACCTATGATATGCAGATGACACAATCCCACTTTCTGAAAGTGAAGAGGACATGAAACACTTATTGATGAAGATCAAAGACTGCAGTCTTCAGTATGGATTACACCTAAACATTAAAAAAAAAAATCCTCACAACTAGATCAATAAGCAGCATCATAATAAAGGGAGAAAAGACTGAAGTTGTCAAGGATTTCATTTTACTTGGATCCACAATCAACACCCATGGAAGCAGCAGTCAAGAAACCAAATGACACATTCCACTGGGCAAATCTGTTGCAAAGGACCTCTTTGATACGTTGAAAAGCAAAGATGTCACTTTAAGGACTAAGGTGTGCCTGACCCAAGCCATGATGTTTTCAGTCACCTCATATGCAGGTGAAAGCTGGACAATGAATAAGGAAGACCGAAGAAGAATTGATGCCTTTGAATCATGGTGCTGGCAAAGAATATTGAATGTACTAGAGACTTTGAGAGTAACAAACAAATGTTTTGGAGGAAGTGCAGCCAGAATGCTCTTTAGATGCTAGGATGGCAAAACTTGATCTCCTGTACTTTAGACAAAATATCAGGAGGCACCAGTCCCTGGAGAAGGATGTCATGCTTGGTAAAGTAGACGGTCAGCAAAAAAGAAGACCCTCAACAAGATGAATTGACACAGTGGCTGCAACAATGGGCTCAAGCATAACAATTGTGAGGATGGCGAAGGACCTGGCAGTGTTTTGTTCCTTTGGACATAAAGTCCCTATGAGTCAGAACCGACTCAATGGCATCTAACAACAATATATGCAACACACGGACATGTGTACATATATGCCTACAGATACACCTACCTATACGTGTACACCCATGGATTGGCATGTGCCTCCTGTACACATATATGCATACACGTCTACCTGTGTAACCACACACATTTTTTTTGTTATTGTTATTGCAAAATTGCAGATATTGTAGCATTCACTGAAATCGTCCCTTATTCTTGCATTCTCCTTAGTGTCTTCATTTACCTTGGTCAAGCTGTGTAGACTTCACTCATATTGGGTATTGCCTTTCCCATCACCAAAAATAACAAGCGTCTACTATGCAGAAAGTGATTTCCCTTCCCTCGCTTTTCTATCCCTGGTAACTACCAAAGAATGTTGCTCTCTGTTTGTATACTTATTCTTGACTTTTTATAAAAGTAAGACCATACAATATTTGTCCTTTTGTGACTGACTTATTGACTCAGCACAATGTCTCCAGATTCCTCCATGTTATAAGATGTTTCAAGGACTCATTATTCTTAATATTTATGTAGTATTCCATTGCATGTGTGCACTTCAAATTGTTTATCTATTCGTCTGTTGATGGGCACTTAGGTCGTTTACATCTTTTTGCTGTCATAAACAATGCTTCAGTGGACGTAGTGCACGTGTTTATTCATGTCACTGCTCTTATATCTCTAGTATATACACCCAGTAGTGGGATTGCTGGATCATAATGTGTTTCTATTTCTCGCTTGTTGAGGACGTGCCATACAGTTTTCCATAGTGGTTGTACCATTTTATAATCCCACCAGCAGTGTAGAAGAGTTCCAATCTCCCTAAAACCTCACTGGCATTTGTTGCTTTATGTATTTATTTATTTAGATCAATGCCATTTTTGCAGGGGTGAAATTAATGTAATTTTAATTTCTATGTAATTTTTTTTCTTTTTATAAAGAATGATAACTATTGTTTATTAACCTCTGGTGCTGTACATACATTGTGAATCCCCTCCACAACCCCATGTTTTTAAAAAATGTTTTATTGTGATCTTCGAGAAAATGTACATAGCAAATTAGGTTCTCATTCAACAATTTCTGTACACATTATTTAGTGACATTGGTTACACTTTCACAATGTGTCAGCATTCTCATTATTTTCATTTTAGTTGTTCTGTTTCCATTAATATAGATCCCTTGCCCCTCCCCCCCAGCCACTTACCTTCTTATCTTTGGTCTAGGGCGAATGGAGACCGTTAGGTCTCATCTGGATGATTGTTTACAGAAACACAGTACTCACTAGTGATATTATTTATTTTATTAGGCACTCTGTTTTTTGGCTGATTAGTGACCTCTGGTAGTAGTTTGAGTTCCAAATTCAAAGGGTATGTTAGGGAGATAGTCTCAGAGGTTCCTCTAGTCTCCACTAGTTGAGTAATTCTGGACTTTTTTTTAGAAAATTAAGTTTTGTTCTACATTTTTTCCCCATTCTATCCAGGAGTATCTATTGTGTCCCTGGTTGGAATAGTCAGTGGTGGTAGTCTGGCACCATCTAGTTCTTCTGGTCTTAAGGTAGGTGTCATAGTTCCTGTAGACTATTAATCCTGTAGACTAGTTTCTTCCTTGAGTCTTTAGTTTCCCTCTTTCTCTTTTGCTCCAGATGTGTAGAGACCAATAGTTGTATCTTAGATGGCCTCTCACAGCCTTTTAAGACCCCAGATGCTACTCACCACACTAGGATGTAGAACATTATCTTTATGAGCTATGTGATGCCAATTGACCTAGCTGTCCCCTAAGACTATGGTCCTAAGCCCTCAAACCCAGTAATCCAATCCCACGAAGTATTTGGCTATGTTTAGGGAAGTATCCTTAACTCTGTCCCCTATGTGCTTTATCTTATATGTATATGTATATGCAGCACACACAAACACATATATACATTTGCCTATAGTAAACCTGTATATGCACACCCATATATTCATACACACTTACCTATACATATATAAAGGAGTCCTGGTGGTTCAGTGGTTAAGCACTCACTGCTAACTGAATGGTAGGTGGTTGAAACCCACCAGCTGCTCCCTGGGAGAAAGATGTGGCAGTCTGTTTCTGTAAAGATTTAAAAAGATTTACAGCCTTGGAAATTCTATGGGGGCACTTCTACTCTGTCCTATAGGGTCACTGTGAGTTGTTATTGTGTTGCAAAATTGTATATGTTGTGGATTTTACCAAAATTGTCCCTTATTCTTGTGTACTTCTTAGTGTCATCTTTTACCTTGGTCAAGTTGTGCTGACTTCACCCTTATTTGGTATTCCCTTAACCACCACCAAAACTAAGAAGTGTCTACTTTCTAGAAAGTGATTCCCCCTCTTTTCTCTTCCATCCTTGGTAACCACCAAAGAATGTTGCTATTTGTACGTATACCTGTTCTTGTCTTTTTATAATAGTGAGCTCATATAGTGTTTGTCCTTTTGTGATTGACTTACTTCACTCAGCATAATGTCTTCCAGATTCATCCTTTTATGTTATAGTATATTTTGAGAATCCATCATTATTCTTTATGGCTGCATAGAATTCCATTGTGTGTATATACCACAGTTTGTTTATTCATTCATCTCTTGATGGGCAGTTAGGTTGTTTCCATCTTTTTGCTATTGTGAATGATGGTGCAGTGAATGTAAGTGTGCATATATCTGTGTCAGTAGTTTTAATTCTCTAGGATATATAACTAGGACTGGGATTGGTGGACCATAGGGTATTTATATTTCTAGCATTTTGAGGAAGTGCCATAGCATTTTTCATAATGGTTGAACCAATTTACAATCCTACCAGCAGTGGAGAAGTGTTCCATTTCATAATGGTTGAACCAATTTACAACCTCACCAGCATTTGTTTCTCTCTTTCTCTCTCTCTTTTTTTTTAATCAGTGCCATTGCTGCAGGGGTGAAATGGTATCTCATTGTAGTTTTGATTTGCATCTCTGATGGCTAATGATTGAGAGCATCTTTTTCTGTTTTTGTTGGCCACTTAAATGTCCCGTTTGGTGAAGTGTTTGCTTATGTCCCTTGCCCATTTCTTAATTGGGTTGTTTCTATTTTTGTTGCTGAGTTGATGAAGTTTTCTATGTATTTTGGAGGTTAGACCCTTATCAAACATATAATTCCCAAATATTTTTCTCAGTCTGTAGGTTCTGTTTTTACTCCATTGATTAAGTATTTTGATGAGCTTGAGTATTTAAATTTTAGGAGGTCCCAGTTATCTAACTTGTCTTCTGTTGCTTGTGTATTCATAGCTGTGCTTGGTAATGTATTACTGAAAAAAAATTAGATCCCATAGTTTTGTCCATTTGTTATCTTTCAGGACCTTTATACTTTTGGCTTTAAAATTTAGATATTTGATCTATTTTGGGTTAGTTTTTGTGTATGGTGTTAGGTATGAATCCTGTTTCATCTTTCTGTAAATAAATATGCAATTTTGCCAGCACCATTTGTTAAAGAGACTGCTTCTTCCCCCCTGAATGAATTTTGACCTCTCGTCAAAAATCAGCTGCTCATAGGATAAATATTTCTGGATTCTCAAGTGTATTCAATTGGCCTGTGCATCTGTCATTGAACCAATACCAGGCTGTTTTGATTAATATGGTTGTATAGCATGCTTTGAGATCAGAGGGTGTAAGGCCTCCTGTTTTGTTCTTCTTCAATATTGTTTTGCTATTTGGGGTCTATTTCCTTTCCGTATAATGTTGGTGATATATTTTTCCATTTTAGTAAGGAATTTCATTGGAATTTGGATTGGGATCACATTATATCTATAGATTGTTTTGGGTAATATTGGCATTTTCACAATGTTACGTCTTCGAATCCATGAGCATGAAATGTTTTTCCATTTATGAAGGTTACTTTCATTTTTTTGTAGTAGTGTTTCATAGCTTTCATTGTATAGGTCTTTTATATCCCTGGTTAGGTTTACTCCTAGGTATTTTATCCTTTTGGCATTGACTGTAAATGGTATTGTTTTCTTGATTTCCTTTTCAGAGTTCTCCTTGTTTGTGTAAAGGAACTCAACTGTGTATTTTTTTTTTTTTCTGTGCTGACCTTATATCCTGCCACTTTGTGAACCCCTTCTATTAGATCCAGTAGGTTTCTTGTGGAATCTCTGGGATTTTCTACGTAAAGAATCAGGTTATCTGTGAATAGAAATAATTTTACCTCTTTTTCAATTTGGATGCCATTTATTTCCCTTTCTTGTCTTATTGCTTTAACTAGGAATGAATGTCGTAATAGCGGACATCCATGTCTAGTACCTGCTCTCAAGGGGAAGGCTCTCAGTCTTTCTCCATTGAGAATAATGTTGGCTGTTAGTTTTGCATATAGGCCCTTAACTATGTTGAAGAATTTCCCTTCTATTCCTATTTTGGTAAGAGTTGTTGTCAGAAAATAATGTTGGATTTTATCAAATGCCTTTTCTGCATTGAGATGATCATATCGTTCTTTTCCTTTGTTTTATTTATGTGGAGAATTACATTGATTTTTCTAATGTTGAACCATATTTGCCTCCTTGGTATGAGTCCCACTTTGTTATGATGCATTATTTTTTTGATATGCTGTTGAATTCTGTTGGCTAGAATTTTGTTGAGAATTTTTGTGTCTGTATTCATGAGGGATTTGTGTGTGTGTGTGTGTGTGCTGTCTTTGCCTGGCTTTGGTATAAGGGTTATGCTGGCTTCATAGAATGAGTTAGGGAGTATTCCTTCCTTTTCTATGTTCTGGAATAGTTTGAGTAGGATTGGTGTCAACTCTTCTCTGAATGTTTGGTAGAAATCTCCAGTGAAGCTGTCTGGGCTGGGGCTTTTTTTTTTATGATGTCTTTTTAATTTCTTCTTTTGTTATGGGTCTGTTCAAATTTTCTATCTCTATTTGTGTTCATTTAGTTAGGTAGCATGTTTCTAGAAATTTGTCCATTTCTTCTAGGTTTTCAAATTTGTTGGACAAGAATTTTTCATAATATTCTGTTATGATTCTTTTATCTCAGTTGGTTCTGTTGTAATGTCAATCATCTCGTTTCTTATTTTGGTTATTTACATTCTCTGTTTTTTTTCCTTTGTCAGTTTAGACTGTGGTCTATTTTACTGATCCTTTCAAAGACAACTTCTAAATTTTCTTGATTCTTTCTGTTGTTTTCCTGTTTTCTATTTCATTTGTTTCTGCTCTAATCTTTATTATTTTGTTTCTTCTTGTAGCTTTGTTCTTCTTTTCTTCTGTTTCTGTTTGAGTTGTTGGGTTTTTTATTTTGGACCTTTCTCTTTTAATGTATGTATTTATTGCTATACATTTCCCTCTGAACTCTGCTTTTATTGCATCCCAAAAGTTTTGGTATGCCGTGTTTTCATTCTCATTTAATTATTTTTTTAATTCATTTTGATTTCTTCTATTACCCAATAGTTTTCAGTCAAGTGTTATTTAGCTTTCATGCATTTAGTTTATTTTCCTTTTTCTTCATGTTACTGATTTCTGGCCTTATACTATTATGGCCAGAGAAGATGCTTTGTATAATTTCAATCTTTTTAAATTCATTGAGGCTTGCTTTATGGCCTAAAATATGATCTATTCTGGAGAATGTTTCATGTGCGTTGGAGAAGAATGCATATTCTCCTGCTGCCAGGTGGAGCGTTCTATATATATCTGTGAGGTTCTGTTCATTGATAGTGTTGTTTAGGTCTTCTGTATCTTTGTTAATTTTCTTTCTAGTTGTTCTGTCCATTGTTGAAAATGGTGTGTTAAAATCTCCTGCTATGATTGTAGATCAATTTCTCTCTTCAGTTCTGTTAGAGTTTGTTTTATAAACTTTAGAGCTCTGGCATTGGCTGCATAAATACTATAATCATTATACTTTCTTGATGAGTTGACACTTTACTCATTATTTAGTGTCCTTTTTTGTCTCTTATAATGAATTTTGACTTAAAGTCTGTATTGTCAGATTAATATTGTATCTTGTGCTCTCTTTTGGTTGCTGTTTGGTTGGTATATTTTTTCTATCCTTTGATTTTTAACCTGTTTATGTATTTGTGTCTTGTAGACAACTTATTAAGGGGTCATTTTTTTATCCATTTTGCCACTTTTAGCTCTTGACTGATGCATTTAATCCACTTACATTCAGTGTGATTATCGATAGGTATGGATTTACTGCTATCCTTTTTTTTGCGATATTCATTTTTTTTTGTTGTTGTTCTACTTTAGTTTCTGTGGCAAGTTATTTTTATATGGATTTTTCCGTTTAATTTGTTATTGTTGCTTTTGTGTTTGCTGAGTCTTTTTTTCTTTTCTTTTTCTTTGTTTTGGTATGCAGATTTATGGCTTTTTTTGTGATTACTCTGAAATTTATATTTATCATTCTAAATTTAAAACAGTCTGTTACATCTTAAGATCTCCTTGACTTCCTCTCCATATGGAAGCTCTATAAATACACCATATAATTTTTGATCAATTTTGTTGCTTTCTTTCACTTTTTTTTAAGTTTTTGCCTGGTTTGGCATCTGGGTGATGCTGTTGTATATCTTTATCTCAGGTTGTGGTCTGATGGTTTTAATATTTCTTGTAGGGCTGGTCTGGTGGTTACAAATTCTTTTAATTTTTGCTCACCTGGGAAGTCTTAATTTTACCATCATTTTTGAAAGACAGTTTTGCTGGATATCTGATTCTTGGTTGGCAGTTCTTTACTTTCAGGGCTTTATATATATCATCCCATTGTCTTCTTGCTTGCATGGTTTTTGATAAGGAATCAGTGCTTAGTCTTGTTGGAGCCATTTATAGGTGATATTTTGCTTTTCTTGTCCTTCTCTCAAACTTTTTTCTTTGTGTTTGTTTCTGGGAAATTTGATTATTACGTGTATTAGTGAATTTATTTTGGAGATCTTTCCTGTATGGAGTTCACTGAGCTTCTTGGATGGAAATCTTCTAGTCTTTCATGATATTTGCAAAGTTTCCTGCCATCATGTCTTCAAAATTCTCTCTGTACTTTTTTGCCTTTCTTCCCCTTCTGGAATTCCTGTTATGTGTATATTATTCCTCTTGGCCGTATGCCACATAACCCCCAGGCTTTCTTCACTTTCCTTGTACCTTTTTTTTTTTTTTGGTTGTTCCTCAAACAAGTTGGTATTGAGGGATTTGTCCTTTATTTTGCTGATTCTTTCCTTCATTGCTTTGACTCTACTTTTGTAACCTTCCATTGAGGCTACAAAATAATAAAATGATATTTTATTATTAACCTTTTGAATTTCTAGTTGTTGTTTTTATATGGTCTCTATTTCCCTATTGAATTTGTCATTTTGTTCTTGTATCATTTTCCTGAATTCTTCTAGGTTTTTTTTTTTTCCTGTGTTTTCCTTGATCTCTCTGAGGAACCTAGATATTAGTGTTTTGAATTCCTTTTCAAGTAGATCTATTCCTTTTCAAGTAGATCTATTCCTTTTCAAGTAGATCTATTATCAGTTCTTCCTCAGCACAGGTTTCCATCTGTTTATTTTGCTCGTTTGCCTGCCATCATATCTTGTGTCTTCATATGATTTGTGATTGACTACCGCCTTTGAGGTGTTAAGGTTCTGTTATATTTATTTATATATTTATTAATTTTATGTTTATTTGCCTTTTTGTATTGTTTTGATATATATGAAGCTTAGCTTATTCCCTTTTTATATTGTTTACCTTTCTATTATTTTAATTCATGTTGTTTTATAATATTAGTCCATGTATTACTATGAAGCTGCTGGTTATCTGATCTATCTAAGGGTTTGGGGCTCTTGGTTGGCTGAGTGTGCTTTCTTTGCACTGGTGGGTATGGTGGGTCACACACACACTGTGCTGCTATGTCATTAGGAGCATATGATTTCTGTTAAAGAGTTGCTTGGTTGTGAACAAGTCTTTGCCCTGATGTGTTCCCTCTGAGTTGCCATGAGCAGTTAGTGCAACCCCAAAGCACAGGATGGAGTGCAGAGAGGGAAGGCAAAATAGGGTATGGAGGTCCACCTGGCCAGGGAGTGTTCATCAGGGGAGGGCATGGAGTCCTATTCAGCTGGGGGGGTCAGCTGGGAGGGAATGGGATCTTGCTCAGCCAGGGTGTGGGGTAAGCACAGCAGGGCATGGAGTCCCACTCAGCCAGTAGCGTAGGTTTGTAGGACAGGGTGCGGAGTTCCATTCAGTAGGGGTAGTTTTATTAACTGAGCAGGGTGTGGAGTCCAACTCAGCTGGGAGGAGTTTGTGGGTAGGAAGAGGAAGTGGCAGAGGCCTGCACATCTGATTTGGGGTGAAGTGAAGCTTGCCCACATTTGCAAGGATAGTCAGCTCCTCAGGGAGGGGTGGTGGCCTGGCTGGGCTTGCACACATCAGCATAGGCCTCTTGTGCCTCAGGGATGGGGTAGTGGCTTTGGGCAGGCTTGCATGTGTCAGTGTGGGCCTCCTGAACCCAGGGAGGGATTCTGAGTGTGACTGAGCTTGCTCAAGTCAGCTTGGGCCTCCTATGCCTCAGGGAGGGGAAGTGGGTGTACCTGGGCTTGCATATGCTAATGCAGAAGGTAGAGAAAGGAGGGAAGTGAAGGGGAGTCTGCAGGGACAGGAGGGGATGAATGTCTACACAGGGCAGGTTCTGGGGTGGGGGACTGCAGCTGTCACTCTGTGGGTTGACTCTTTGCTGAGTGTCTCCCGTATAAATGTCCAGATCTTCCACCGAAATATAGTCCCTGTGCTAATTCCTAGATCTCTCCCTTCTTGCATTCATCAGAAGGGTTTGAACTCTCACCCATCCCTCTATTCCGCACCTTTACTCCCCTGTAAATGTGCACTCCCTGTATACATTTTCTTCTTCTGTAAGGCTCTGGTGACTCAGTCTGCCTTGCTTTGATGCAGAGATACTTCCCCTTGCCTCCCTGGTGTTGAAGCTATACTACTTCTGAACTTCCACCCCTCAGGGGTGCCTCATCCCAGGCTACATCCTCTCTACCTTGTTGTTTCTTTCTGGCGTTGTTTTGCACAGAACCTCTACCATCAGCTGTGTTCTCTCTGCAGTTGCTTTCCTGGGTTCTTCACTCTGGGTTGTTGTACAATGCTGTCTCACAATGGCCAGTCTGCTCAGTGCTAGCAGGCAGGTCGTGGTCGATCCATGAATCTCTGTTTTCTTGTTGATCTCATTCTGCCTCTCCTTCCCATTGGCGTTCAGTCTGTTTCTTCAATTCTCCATTTGGCATTCTGGGATCTGAGGTCATTTTTTGTGTGTCTGTTTTACTTAGCTTTCCAAGTCTCTATTATCAGGAGGTCATTACGATGGGTGTGTATCTAAGATGCCATATTGACTGGAACTCTCCTCATTATGGTTTTGATTTGTATCTCTCTAATGGCTAATGATTGCAAGCATCTTTTCATGTGTTTGTTAGCTGCCTGAATGTCCTCTTTGGTGAAATGTCTGTTCATGTCCTTTGCCCATTTTTTTGATTGGATTTTTTTGTCTTCATATTGTTGAGTTGTTGAAGTTTTTGCTATATTTTAGAGATTAGATGCTTATCAGAGATGTCACTGCCAGAGAGATTTTTTTCACAGTCTGTAGGTTGTCTTTTTACTCTTTTGGTAAAATATTTTGTTGAGAATAAGTCTTTAATTTTTAGGAGGTTCCAGCTGTCTAATTTGTCTTCTGTTGTTCATGCATTTATAGATGTGTTTGGCCCCACAGGATTTTCGATAGCTGATTTTTTGGAAGTAGATTACCAGGCCTTTCTTTTGAAGTGCCTCTGGGGGAACTTGAACTTCCTACCTTTCAGTTCATTTCCAAGATCAGTCAGGCAATTTATGAAATGCTTGTGAAAAGCCTGGGTGGGTTATTTCTAAATGTCTTCCAGTGATGGCTGTATACTGTGTATAATCTGGGATTCAGAATAACTTTACTACTTGTACCTGGCACCTAGTGAGAAGAAGAAGGCAAAATAAAAATGCCTGCTCATCTCAGACACTCCACTGGTCTCATCCATTCAAGAGCAAGGGAGAATTAAGAAAACTAAAGACACAAGGGAAAGATTAGTCAAAAGGACTAATGGACAACAACTAATATGGCATCCACCAGTCTGAGTTCAGTACAACTAGATAGTGCTCAGCCACCACCACTGACTGCTCTGATAGGAATCACAACAGAGGGTCCCAGACAGAGCTGGAAAAATTGTAGAAGAAAATTCTACCTCACACAAAAAGACCACACTTACTGGTCTGACGGAGACTGGAAAAACCCTGAGAGTATGGGCCCCAGACACCCTCTTAGCTCAGTAATGAAGCCACTCCCAAGGTTTACCCTTCAGTCAAAGACTAGACAGGCCTACAAAACAAGATGAGGTGGATTGACACAGTGGCTACAACAACGGGCTTACACATAACAACAGTTGTGAGGATGGCACAGGAGAGAACAGTGTTTCGTTCTGTTGCACATAGGGTCACTATGAGTTGGAACTGCCTTGATGGCACCCTAACAACAACATAAAACAAAACAAGACTAACGTGGCGCAACAGCCCAGGGACAAGGACTAGAAGGCGGGAGGGGACATGAAAGCTGGTAATAGGGAACCCGAGGTCCAGAAGGGAGAGCGTTGACATGCCGTGGGGTTGTTAACCAATGTTAAAAAACAACATGTGTACTAACTGTTTAATGAGAAACGAGTTTGTTCTGTAAACCTTCATCGAAAGTACAATAAAAAATAATTTAAATTACAAAATGACCAGTCTTGCTGGCCTGACAGAAACTGACCCCTAGGCACTCTTTTAGTTTAGGAATGAAGTCACTCTTGAGGTTCATCCTTCAGCCATAGATTAGACAGGACCATAAAACAAAACAATACTGAAGGGGCACGCCAGCCCAGGGGCAAGGACTAGAAGGCAGGAGGGGACTGGAAAGCAGGTAATAGGGAACCCAATATAAAGAAGGGAGAGTGTTGACATGTCGTGGGGTTGTAAACCAACGTCATAAAACAATGTGCGTACTAACTAATGAGAAGCTAGTTTGTTCTGTAAACCTCCATTTAAAATACAATTTTATATATATATATATATATATATATATATAGCCAAAAAAAGAAAATAAATAAATAAAAATGCCTGTGTGACTGGAGATGATTACCCAGTTTGGACATAAAATGCAGATGATGCATTTCATTAGGGAAACTGTTAATTTCCTGATAGCAAACCCAGACTGTTTATAAGACGAAAAATTCATACAGGAGTTTGCAACACTTTCATGTCCCAGTTTGATGTCTTGGCGGATGTTGAAGGAACATTCTGCAAGACCATGAGAGTAGAGCTAGATTTGGGTGTGTCTCCAATAAGCCACCTGCCCAAAGCAGCCATGTTGGAAATTTGCAAGAATCTGTGCCCACAAATTGGGTCTTCTGTGACAGAATGTTCTCTGATGTGGTAAATAAGTGCTTTTCCCATAAATTTTTCTCAAGTAAATAAATGTGATTTTTCTTTTGATAAAGCCCTCTGAAATGTCTGTGTCACAGACACTGTTAAATGAGATTTACTATTCTGGGGGAGCATTAGCAGCCAAAATGGAGGTACTTTTTTGGGGGACATTTGGAAAAATGATATGGGAAGCTAATCAGGTGTAGGTTTCAAAATGTTTAAAAGTATGAGACAGGTTTTAAAGCCTGTATAGAATCAGAACTTTTCCTGTCCCATTATTCACTTAAGATAGAAACTGTTAAATTCCCTGGTTTAGCTGAGATTAAAAACTCATTTGAACTCATACAGCTTAAAACACGGTGGTGGTTAATCTTCTGTGTCAACTTGGCTAAGCATGTGTGGGACAACACATCCTGCTTGACCACACCCTAATTGTAAGACAACACTCCAAATCTGTGTGGTGCTCACAGGTTTTACTGATTTCTAGATAGCCGGGAGACCATTAGATAAAGGGCACCAATAACTAATACAGATTGCTCCATAAACATGACGTCCTTCAGATCAGAGCCTGAATGTACATTAACACCTGGAAAGTAAATTTTACAAGAATCAGACAGCATTTAACAGAAATAATTTCATCATGACCAGTGCCCCCAGCTCAAAAGCTGTCCAGGCAGAGATGACAACTCTTCCATGTATACTCCACTGTGCGCCATGGGTGAGGGGCTTAAATGGGATCTTACCTCAATGGTATCACTAGGGTTGGTGTCATCCAGTGTGGTAGCTCATGGTGTCACCCGCCACCCTGGCTGAGGGTAGGTGAGGTAGGTCAGTGAACCCTCCTGGTGGTGGCCCTACTCTTTCCGGCCCCACCCTCCATGACTTCTCACAGTTCCTCCCCTCTCTCACTGGCCAAGGTGGAGACCTTCCTTTCTGCCCAATGGTGGGTGCTATGGCCCAGCCATCTGCAACCTGACTGGTGGTTGATGAGAGGTTGACACTAACCCTAGTGACACCATTTGCTTAGTGGCCCCTCCTCTCATGACACCAGCCTGCCTGCCACTGCCACCGCTTCCGTTGCACCGCAGACCCTGGGGTCATTTTGGTGTCACACTATCTGACAGCATCAGGGGGTGAGGTCTACACCTTCTGCACCCTTAGTGACACCACTGCTCTACCTACTGCCAGTCTCCACCTGGCCAAATAGGTCCACTTAGGTGGACAATAAGCTTATGCTATGTATGTCCTACCTGCACCATAGCTGAGGAGACTCAGAAAACTTCCTCTCAGAGCTATTTCATACTCCCAGCCTAAGTGTCTAATTGTATCTTTTGCAACCCTGCTAACAATCAACCTACCGCATCATGCCCCCCTCCTCTCCGACTTCCTGAGGTGGGGGCGTGGTTAGCCCAGAATTGTATCTTTTTAATCTTGTTAACAAAACATCAGGCCTCAGTTGGGGTGGTGGTTTGTTCCGAGGACTAAAGGTGCCAGCAGGGAGAGGACCGGAGAAAAGCATAGCCCCTGGCTTGTCCAAAGGGCTTGTTCCTCACAACATGGTGTCAGTTGTTTGGTAAAACACCAGTCTAGTTGCTGTTATAGTTACTTGTGACTACATCAGTTGGCCGCCCAAGAAAGCAAATTATCCTCAATAATGTGGGCGGGCCTCAACCAACCACTTGAAGGCCTTAAAAGCAAAAAGGGAGTTTCCCTGGGGTGTGTTCTGCCTCCAGACTTTAAATAGACATTTTGCCAGGATATTCTCACTCTTCCCTCATTCCTTCACCTGACCTATAGATTTTGGGATGCAAACCCACAGGAGTCTTGAGTCCATCACATGACCTAGGGATTTTGGACTTGTCAGCCTCCTCCCCCCGACCTCAAGTTGTGTGAAACAATACCTCTCTATATATCTATATCTTTGCCTAGATTTAGATTGCTGGTTCTTTTTCTCTAAGAGCCCTAAGACAAACGCATACAGCTTAAATCACATTTCAGAACACACTGTCCTTTAAGATTTTATAACTGGCTATAGCCACTAATTAAAAAAGCCAAATCCATTGCTCTCCAATAGGTTCCAACTCACAGCAACCTTACAGGACAGAGTAGAACTGCCTGTACTGCTTCTTAAGGAGAGGCTGTGCCAGCAAGTCTCCATAAAAAAAAAAAAAAGTAGCCACTAATACTCCCAGGCAATACCTTAGAAGGACCCTAGGGGTCAGTCACTCAGGTACATTCCAGAGAGGCTTGGGAAATTTTATGCATTCCAGCTGCCAAGAGAACTATTCCAGAAGCCCACTATGTACCAGATGAACAGATGAGAGTCTTTAAATTGAAGGAGAAATTTGAGAAGTGTTAGGAGCAACATTCAGATGAGATGTTTATTCTGGCAGAAGATTTTAACTATGGGGGTTCTGCCCAGTTTATGTGCTCAAAGATATAGAAGGTGCAGAGTACTGAGGGTTTTTTTCTTTTTAACCCAGATGAATTTCAAAAGATTAACACCTACTCTTCCACAATTCTCCTGGGCAGAAGTAAGAATAACAGTGTTGACCTAAAAAGTTTAACAACTGAAGACTCCAATGACTTGAAACCACTAGCAGTATGAATATGGATGAAACTAGATTTTATGTAACACTCTCCAGAAATGCTTTAACGCTTGCTTTGCTTTAGGACTCTGTGTTTAACTATTGTCGTTTCCCTACAGCTGAAGTCTACAAACACAGCCTGCAGGTCAAATCTGGTCTGCTGACTTTTGCGTAAATAAGGTCTTATTGGAACACAGACACCTTATTTATTGTTTTGTCTATGGCTGCTTTCACTTTACAAGGGCAGAGTTGAGTAGTTGCAACAGAGATCACATGGTCCACAAAGCCTAAAATACTTAGCAGCTCGCTATTTACAGAAAACGTTTTCCAATCCTTGTCCTAGAGCATCGTAGAACATGATATAAGCTCCTGAAAGATGCTATTTCAAATAACAACCGGATAGAAAATGTAAACGTGTGCACTGATGTTAATAAAGCTAAACTAAACTATACTCAGGTGTCTCTGGTGCAAACAGTTAATGTGGTTGACAGGTAACTGAAAGGTTGAAGGTTTGAGTCTACCCAGAGGTGACTTGGAAGATCTACTTCTGAAAAATCAGCCATGGAAAACTCTATGGAGCAGAGTTCTACTCTGGACACGCGTGGGGACACCACGAGTCAGAGTCGACTGAACAGCAACTGAACAGGAAACTAAACTCAAACTATACTGTCCTCACATCCGGTGGTGGGTCTAACATGTAACCACCAGGAACACTCTGGCCAAATTACAGGGTTTTAAACACAGATGTATCAGTCTATAGACACCATAGTTATACCCCAAAACAAAAAACCAAACCCACTGCCTTCGAGTCAATTCCGACTCACAGCGACACTAGAGGACAGAGTAGAACTGCCCCATAGAGTTTCCAAGGACCACCTGGCGGATTTGAACTGCTGACTTCTTGGTTAGCAGCTGCAGCACTTCACCACTACGCCACCAGGGTTTCCACCATAGTTGTAAAAAACAAAAAAAACCCATTGCTGTCTAGTCGATTCTGACTCATAACAACCCTATAGAACAGAGTAGAACTGCCCCATACGGTTTCCGAGGAGAGGCTGGTGGATTTGAACTGTAGACATTTTGGTTAGCAGCCTGAGCTCTTAACCACTGGGCAACTAGGTCTCCACAGACACTATGAGGGGAGGCGGGGATTAATTCTCTGTATCCATACATGGATACAAAGCGGCATCAGATACCTGGAGACCACCTTGTGCTACTGTTGATATATGTTCTGACCTGTGATAGGAGCCATTACATGCTATGCCTCAGTTTTCTTAAGTCTCACCATACCTAAAGCAACCATTATCACCATCATGATAAAGTCTGGCCAGGACCATAATTTATCATTTAGATTTGTACTCTTAAAGAGAAGAAACATTCAGCATAAGGAAAAGAAGTGATTTCCTGAAAAAATAGGGTTTTGGATTAGTAGATTTTCATGGAGCCCTAGATCTATGTGGGGCTGGCAGCAAATCTTTTAGAGGCTTGTTTTGAAGGGCAGTGTGGGGTGACTAGGCAGGAACCGAAAGGTTTTATGGAACACAGGAGTTCGAAAAAACTAAAACCAGGAAAGTCCTAGTCAAACTGGACAAATTGGTCATTCCAGGGCCATATTTCTTTTAAGGAAAGGCTTTGAGATCACTAGAAAGTTTAAAAAATAATCCCGGATAGATGTGTTGGTGCATATTTTAAAAGCCGAACTCAGTAAAGAAATATAAGACAAAGGTCTGGTCTTCTCCAACGACACAGTTTCTGGAGAAACTCAGGGTGTTTCTTCCTTAGAAGAGTGAAAATCTCAAAGTGAACATGTCAGCATTTCCAGACCTCATAAAAGACATAAAAAGAGAAAGAAAGACCCCAAGGTGAACAAACTGTTCCTTCACAGGTTCTGTTTTTTTTTTTTTTTTTCCCAAAGAAAAATTGAAAAACACCATGGAAATGATACTTGTACTTTAAACTTCAAAAGAACTATTTGGATTTGGATCTTCTAAAGATACAACTCCTATGACTGTGACTGGAAAAAAAAAAAGCTTGGACATTATGTTTTCAAAAATGGTGAAGATGAAATGGTGCTTTCAACATTCTGCTCACCTACTCTTGGAAAATTGTGAGAAGCAAGGATGCAGACGTGGACAGCGAGGTCGTGTTGGCCTGGTCTGTACTCATGTCACACCATCAATTAGATCAGCCAAACTGTGAGGGCTTTCACTGAGTCTGGGCTTAACTACAGCGAGCACACACTGACCACACAGCTTACAGCGAGAGGTAAATATTAGCAGTAATGGCTCCCAATTCATTAATGCCTCCCTGTATTCTTGCATACATTGACTCTGACCTTGGCCATGGGACTTATTTTGGCCAATAGGACACTTGCATTGGAAATCAAGTAGAGACCTGAAAAACGCTTGCACATTAGGGTTTGCCATTTCTTGATACTGGGGACTCTTCTCCCACCACGGGAACAAGCTCAGCCTGGACACCTAGGGGATGAGAGACTACACAGAGAAAGGGTCCCATTGCCCCAGCCATCTCAGTAATTCCAGATGAGGCCTCCTGGACCAAGTAGTTGCCAACCATTAGACATGTAAGTGAGGCCACTCAAGACTATGCAGTCCCAGCCAAACCACAGGCTAACGGGAAAAATGAGTCAAACTTGCCCCCACCAGAAGAACCACAGAAATGACACATCTAATCACGAGAGATAATAAATGTTGTTTTAAGCTGCTGATTTTTGGGAAAGTTTGTTGTGCAGCTATGGCTAACTGATAATTCCAAAAAAAAAAAAAACTCAATTGCCATTAAGGTGATGATTCTGATTCATGATGATGCCATGTGTGTCTGAGTAGAACTGTACTGCATAAATTTTTCAACGCCTGAATTTTCAGAAGTAGATTGGCAGGACTTTCTTCTGAGGCACCCCTGGCTGGACTCAAGCCTTTAACTTTTTGGTTAGCAGCCACGTGCTTGCTTTAGTGATTTGCACTACCCAGGAATTCCAACTGATGCATAAGAAGTGGATTTTACAAGGACACCACAAGTAAACATAAGTAGCATAAAAGGAGAAAATGAGGACTTTAAGAAACATTTACATTTGATTGTACTGCCTGTTTTTTTTTTTTTTAATGATGCCAAATATTATGGATATCATCAGCCGACTCTATAAAATGCACATCTTTTGTCTATGCTTTTTTAAGACGTCCTCCTTGAGGGGCTTCGTGTGCAACGAACACTTGCTGGAGTTTTGTACTCAGGCAGTGCTAAGTACCTGGTGGACCGGGAAGGTATGAGGATGGTTTGCTCACCGCAGGGCAGATGAGTATGTAAATAGAAAACTGTTCTAGAGGCAGTCGCTAACGGAACTCGTGCTGGGTTCTGTGGATAATGATGCCATTGGTGGGGATTATTATAAAATCCTCTTAACTTTAAACACTATGGTGTTAACATCAGGTCTCAGCCTGTAGATGGGGAACCTGGGAGCTCAATCAGGAAATGACTCCTGTGCAGGCTGCAAAACAACACAAAAAGGAAGAGGCACTCTCTGGAAACCATGAGAAGTAAAGTCAGGGCTACAGTCTTTTTGCCTTTGGGCGGTCAACTGAACAGCTTCTGTATACTTTCTCCAGAATGCCAAAACAAAACCAAACTCATTGCCATTGAGTCGATTCTGTCTCATAGCAAGTCTATAGGACAGAGTAGAACTGTGCCATGGATTTTCCAAGGGGCAAGTGGTGGATCCAAGCTACTGATCTTTTTAGTTAGCAGGTGAACTCTTAACCGCGGCACCACCAGAACTCTGTTCTCTGCTGAAGACGGGCAGCCCCAGGGAAGAGACCCCGCCTGGCGGAGCTTTTGCTGATAGTGTTTAAGATGCTTGTCTGTAGTGTTTTGGAAATGGTCAGAGATGTTGACCAGAGATGAAGTACGTTATTTTACTGTATATGAACATGAGCAATTACATTTTACGATCACGTAATCGAGGCACCCAGACATGGACAACACCTTGAATATTTTTCATGCTCACTGCCTACCAAGAGAACCTCTACCCTGGAGATGCATACACTTCCTGGGAACTCTTCACCATAGGAAGGCTTGACCTGGGAGGTGTTTGGTCATCTATGAATATTCACATTAAAAAAATCATTATAATTGTGCCATGTAGAATGTTTTTCTTTTTTTTCCACTCTATGAATGATTTTTGTCATCTTCGCTCCTGAATACTCTGTAGCAGAGGTTGGCAAACTATGACCAGGGAGCTATATGCTGTCTTTGTAAATAAAGTTTTATTGAAACACAGTCACACTCTTTCATTTAAATATTGCCTTTGGCTGCTTCCACATTCCAATGACAGAGTTGAGTAGTTGCAACAGATACTGTCTGGCCTGAGAAGCCTAAAATATTTACTATCTGGCTCTTTAAGAGAATGTTTACTGACCCCTGCTGTATAGCCACCATGATCCAACCTCACACTACTTGCCATCATCACCCTAATATCCCCTTCCCCTTTTGCCACCCATTCCCATGCTTGTACTCACTCTGTGTGTGTGTGTATTTTTCCCCTTTAAGGAGGGCAGGCAGTGTTTGAAAAACTCTATTTAAAAAACAAAACTATATTCTATTTGTGACAAAGCAGTCCAGGGTTTTTCCTTCAAAATTTTTATTCTTGATATTTCTGTCAGTATAATTTGTCATTTCTTGAGAGCCATTGTATTGTTTCTTGGTTAGAAGAATGTTTCCTGATGACTCACATTTCATCTGCTCCATTTGATCTCTCTGATAGTTTTTTTCACTATATAGGATGAAATGTTTAGTTCTGATGAGACTGTCATAAGTAACAACCCCTTTAGGTTGTTGTTTTGCCGTATCCAGGTACTTGGCAAATATAGACCAAGTCACATTGTTAGGCTTAGGGACTTTGTGGCCCCCATACTCTAATGTCCCTCTTCTGGCAATATACGGACTACTTCTATACTTCCTCCTTCTTATTTTTTACATGGGCGATTCCTGATGGGTTAGGTAAATGCCCACTGCACTTCCCAGTAAAAAGAAGTCTAAAAGTCTCTTTTTCTCAGTTACATTCGTAAATACATGTGAGGTTTTGTCGAAGTACAGCCTCATAATCTTGTATCTTTCCGAAATATTAAAAAAAAAAAAACTCAAAGACTTTATCTTTCTCTCATGCCTGTATCCACATGATAGCTATAGTTGTGGTGGTCACATTTTCTTAGCACATGCAGTCTTCAGTTTTCCCATAAGTGCAGGTTGTCTGCTTGCTCCATCACTGACTGGTCAGAAGACTAACCAACCAACAAGTTGCCATTCACCCTGTGTGTGTCAGGGTAGAACTGCGCTCCATTGAGTTTTCAATGGCTGATTTTTTGGAAGTAGATTGCCAGACTTTTCTTCTGAGGCATTTCTGTGTGGACTTGAATTTCCCATCTTTTAGTTAGTGGCCAAATGCATTAACAATTTCCACTACCCAAGAACTCTGGTCAGGAGACTAGAAGACTTGAAAGCTGGGCTAAAGTGAAACTCACTGGGGTTCAGATAAACCTTCCTCATACCCAGAGGGCCCGTTGTGGTTTTAAGAAGGCTCTGGGTGGTGCAAACATTTGCTAACTGGAAGATTGGAAGTTTGAGTCCGCCCAGAGGTACCTTGGAAGAAAGGTCTGGTGACTTACTTAAAAAAAATCAGCCACTGAAAACGTTATGGAGCACAATTCTAGTCTGACACACGTGGGGTCACCATAAGTCAGAGTCAACTTGATGGCAACTGATATTATCACCCAAATATCTGATCATTTCTTGCCTTTGTTTCAAACTCTGGATCCACTGTGATGACTGATGAATGCTTTCCTTCAGTGTTGAGGGCAATCTCAGGGTTTACAGCAACGAGACCATCAGATACACCCCCGGTATGCTTCTTCTCTATCTTGCGGATGTTTGCAGAAGTAATGTCAAAACGTTCAGCCTTCTCATCACATAGCAAGACATGGCTTCTACTACATAGGTTCGGGAGGTGGTGGTGGTAGTTCTCTGGGGAATGCACTATTTTAAAAAAATTAACATTTATCGGGTGCTTATTATGAACAAGATGATACAACAAGTACTTTACATGTATTATTTCATTTAACTCCAGCAATCGTTGTATAAGGTTATTATTTTTAGACCATTATTTCAAATGAGGAAATTGAGATGTGCCTAAGATAGCACAGGTTGCAGACGGTGGAGGTGTGATATGAAACCAGCCTTCCTCTACGGCCCGTGCTCACTAAGCCTCACAGCCCTCCCCAGGTCTAGCTAAGTCTGTCACATGTCCCCCCTCCCCCATGGACAATTCAGTGACATTAACTGTGTGTGTCATATGCTACGATTGACTACCAACCTCCATTTCCTGATTTTTCCATTGCCCTTAACAGAAGCTCAGCGTTCCCTAAGCAATGAGTCTCCCTTTCACCCCCCTCTCCCACCCACCTCTGGTCACCCCTAATAAACTTAAGTCTCTATATGCTTGTCTATTCTAGATATTTCATATAAGTGGAATCATGCAATATTTGTCTTTTTCCGACTGACATATTTTAGTCAGCATGGTGTTTTCAAGGTTCATCCATGTTATAGTACGTATCAGGACTCTTTAATGCCTATTCAAAGAGAGACATCCACAACCTACCAGTGAGGTGCAAAGAAGTCTATTTGAGTTGGTGTGCATCACAGCCTGTGTTCACAGAGCTATTTTTAGGTCTACCAGCAGGTGCCCACAGAGGCGTTGGTGACATCATGTGGCTTTCCGAAAGACAAGTGTTTGGTTTGTGGACATCCATGGGGCAGTGTTACCTGTAATTAGTCCCAAGTGTTGTAAAAAAGAACCATGACTTTTTCTTCTCATTGATGGTACAGTTTCCCTTGCCCTGGCAGAAGACATTTTGACAGTATACAAGAGATTAATGTTACGTGATGACATACTTGGTGAGATCTTAAAAAATGCTTTGTTGTCATGAGCTCCATTGATTTGATCATTTTCAATCATCATGTTTATATGCACGAGGCAAGAGTTATTCTTAAGTGCTGCAAGATTTTCCATAAAGTGTATATTCAGGAACACGATTGCAATTCACTGTCAGTAGGTGTCTTAGGCTGGGTTCTCTAGAGAAATGAAACCAGTAAAGCATGTAAATACCCATATATAAAGATTTATATCAAGGATATGGCTCACACGGTTGTAGAGGCTAGAGCTTGGGTCAGGCTGGAGGCTTCTGATTCATGTAGCTGCAGGGGCTGGCAAACCCGAGATCAGCAGATCAGATAGCAGAGCTCCTGCTCACAGGCTGCGAAGACCGAAGAATCCCAAGATGGCAGGCAAGACAGCAGGTAAGCTGCTAGCTCAAGTCCCAAGAACCAGAGGCCAGGTGAACAGGAGCCAGCTGCAAGGTCCAGAGCAAGCAGAAACCCACAAACCTTGCTAGAAAGCCCACTCATATTTGATGCAGGCCACTCCTCTCCCAAAGAAATTTCCTTTCGACTGGTTGGCTACTCACAGCAGATCCTACCATGAAGGTGATCATGTTATATCAAATCTCATCACGGAAGTGATCACATTATCATATGACTACCAAACTACATCGTAACTGCCAAACCACTGAGAATCATGGCCCATCCAAGTTGACACACAACCTTAATGATCACAGTAGGTATGGTGCTGTTAGTTGTCGACCAGGTTTCTGACTCATGGCAACCTTATGTATAACTGAATGAAACATTGCCCAGTCCTGCTCCACCTGCATGATCTTTGGCATGTTTGAGTCCATTTTGCAGCTACTGTGTAATGTCTCCCAATCTAGGGGGCTCATCTTCCATCCCTATACCAATCAATATTCTGTTGTGATCTATAAGGTTTCATTAGCTAATTTTTTGAAGTAGATTACCAGGCCTTTCTTCATAGTCTGTCTTAGTCTGGAAGCTCTGCTGAAACCTGTTCACCATGGGTGTTCCTGGTGGTATTTGAAATACTGGTGGCATAGCTTCCAGCATCACAGCTGGAACAAGCAAGCCACCACAGTACCACAAACTGCCAGATATTTCTCCAATAAGGTCTTATTTCTATTTCTTATAGATTTTTGAAAAATAGCTTCCCTTGTCTCCTGAATTAGAGGACCCAACCAGTTTTATGTAAGGGCTATTGTCATGGACCATCAAAAGCACTTAGTAGTAAGACAAAGGATTTTAAAGCCTTCAAGCCATGTTTGCTGTAGACAACTCTCTAATTTTGTTTCACATGGCTCGTCTCAAATTGTCAAAGCTTTAATCAGAAACAGCCACCTATTCTTCTTCAAGGTGCTTTTAGGTTGACCTGCCCTTTCTGAGCAGTGAGCAGCAAGCGTGAGCTCTTTAAGCTGCCAGCACCGATGTTGGGCTGTCCTCAGGCTTCAGTGCAAGGCTTCTGAGCTGGGGCAGTGTTTTGCTGTCAAGTCGTCCTGGACTCATGGCGACCCATGTGTGTCAGAGCAGAACTGCACTCCACTGGGTTTTCAGTGGCTGATTTTTCACAAGTAGATTGTCAGACCTTTCTTCCAAGGCACTTCTGGGTGGACTTGAACCTCCAAATTAGCAGCTGAGCGCATTAGCCATTTGGACCACTCAGGGACCCTGATGGATTAAAAAAAAAAAAAATTTTTTTTTTTTTTTTTTTAATTAGGACACTCAAAATCAGCCTCTGCAATCTACCCCAAGTAGCAATACACTAGTCAGTTCACCCAGGTAGTTAACTAAGGAGGACCCTCAGTCCCCCTTCTTAGCTGTAAAAAACAATGGAACTCTTTACCACTGATTAACTGATTAATTAGTAGATTAATTTAAGTGACTAAGCAGATTATAAAATTCCTTGTGGGAAAATGCTTAGTTAAAGCAGGCAATGCCCACATTTATCTCTCTTCTGTATTATGTAGGGTAACTGTTTTTTTTTTAAATCACACTTTTAACAAATCATGGCAATATAATCATCCGTGAATTGCCACCAGGACAGGGCAGAAGAAAGAAAACAGGAAGTGGTCAAGCTCTGCAGATACTTTCACTAAAGAAGTGTTGGAAAGATTTATCTGTTGGGCAGATTTACAACACAGTGCATTGAAAAATAGCTTGGAAATTTGCCTCCTGGTGGGGTTATTATGCATCTGTTGGGGATTCAAAACAGATCTCTTTTATGGTGATAATCCACAGGACATTTGTGCTTTCTGACTTGGGTTCTCATATAGCTGGACAAGCCAGAAGCATCTTATTTATGGCATAGGTGCAGTCACAAAGATCACTCAAGAGTTCTGTGGACAGTTCTTTTAAATGGCAAACTTCATAAATCTTAGCACTTCTAGGTCTTTCCAGCACTACCTCAGGTCCTCTCTGCATCAGGTTCCTGCTGAGCAACACTTCTCACTCATGTGGTTGTATTTGTCTGCCAGGGATCTGTTGTGATCATAGGGTTTTCATTGGCTAATTTTTGGAAGTAGATTGCCAGACCTTTCTTCCCAGTCTGTCTTAGTCTGGAAGTTCTGTTGAAGCCTGTTCAGCATGGGTGATCCTGCTGGTATTTGAAAGGCCAGTAGCATAGCTTCCAGCATCCTGGCAGCACACAAGCCACCACAGTCCCACAAATTAACAGACTGCCAAAAAAAAAAAAAACCCAAATATCCCTTAGAAGCAAGATGGATAGACTTTGACTCCCTTACTTTGGACATGTCATCAGAAAAGACCAATTGTTAGAAGAGGACATTATGTTTGATAAAGAAAAGGGTCAGTGAGATGAGGTGGATCGACACAATGCTGCAACAATGGACTCAAACATACCAACAATCATGAAGATGGCACAGGACCAGGCCATGTTTTGTTCCGTTATATAGAAGCTGCTGTGAATTGGAGCTGCCTCCATGGCACCTAACAACAGCTGGGGAATTCAACTTAGGTGCAGCAAAGCGGAAAACAGCTTTCTACCTACCCTGTTGTACAGGGCAGGAAAAATAATATCCTCGGTACAAATTTACTTTCAACAGCCCCAAATCGGATTTCTGAAGATCTTCAAAATTATCAGATTTTGTTTTGTGTGTGTGCCTACAAAGTATTTCCTGAATTTACTAACAAAAAGATACCTGCTTGTGAAGAAATAATAGCATACCTTCCCTCCAGACTTTGAAACTTTGATGTTGTTTGTTGGATCCCAAAAGGGCCCAAGAAAATGAGCTCTAGAAGCAAGGTTGAGTCTTCTAGATAGACCCAACCTTAAACCTGAAGCTCTGATAATGGCTTCTTTGGAGCAGATGAGACAGCCTTAAAAATAACATGTACTGAATCTGAAAATCAACATAATCATTCTCAAAACGCACTCTGATGGACAGATGTCACCCTGGCAAGCATGGCATGTAGATATTCCATTGCTTCAAGTACATCTACCATGGGCCAATGTCACTTTGGGTGGTGATGATAACCTTCAGGAGGTGAAAGAGCCAAGGTGTCTGGTTGTAGGTCTGGACATAGCTGTGTAGAATGGGTGCCATCTTCAGACACTGAAAGGTGTTTGCTATGGTGGATGCAGTGATATGGATGAACTATGCCCCCCCAGATATGTATTGTAATCCTAACCCCTATCCCTGTGGATGTAATCTAATGTAATGCAATCAATCGATTAAGGTCATACCACTGTAGGGTGGGCCCTAAATCGAATCCCTTCCAAGTTATATAAAGAAACTCCCAGAGGTCACCTTTCAGCCAAATGACAGACTGGCCCATAAAATAAATAATATCATCTGTGAGTCCCATGCTCCTCAAAATAACCCTCTAGCTGGAACTAAATGGTAAACATTACCCTAGAACGAAGATGAGAAGGCAAGGGGGGACAAGGAAGCTAGATTAATGGAAACAGAACAACCAAAATGGAAATAACGAGAAGGCCGATATATTGTGAAGAATGTAACCAATGTCACTGAACAGTATGTATAGAAATTGTTAGATGAAAACCTAATTTCCTGTGTAAGCTTTCATCAAAACACAATAAGATATCAAAACAAAAACAAAAACAAAAGAATAGCAGTGGCACAGAGACATTCGAGCACAGACACGGGGGTGGATAGAAACTGTGACTGAGGCAGATGAATCAATAAGCCCAGGAGCTCCAGGTATTGGTGGCTACTAGAAGCAGAAAGAACCTCTAGGAAGGACCTCCCCTTAGAGCCCCCAGAACTGTGAGAAAGTAGATTTCTATTGCTAAAATCACCCACTTGTGGTATTTCTGCTATAGCAGCACCAGGAAACAAAGACAGGCGGCAATATCATTACTTGTATACTTGAAACATGAGTGTGGGTCCTTGGGATAGTCTTTTTAAGGCCTTCTTCCCAATCTGAATATCCAGTTTATAGTAATATCAAAACTCTTTTTGAAGATCAAGTGCTGTTACTGATGTTTTTCATTTCATAAGCTCTCTTCTCTTGTGAATAGTATCGTCTGCTGCAAATCATATTATGTTAGAACCAACGTAAGAGATCACATCATTTTGATTCTGAACCATGTTTAAAATATGGAAAAAGCGTCCTTACTCCCTAGAAACTGCATGGCTTGTGAAAAGCTTACTCAGCTTCAGAGGGAGAAAATACAGAGTTATATTCAAATGTTGACCTCCATGGACATGAACTTCCCATCTGGGTCATATGATTTGAGAGCATTTTTCCCACACAGCAGTTGTCAAATTATCCATCTGCCTTCACTACCCAATGGGTGATAAATGTATAGCCCAGAAAATTGTCGTTGATCCCGATCCCAACTCATTGTCACCCTATAGGACAGAGTACAACTGCCTCATAGGGCTTCCTAGGCTAAAATTTTCAAGGGAGCAGACTGTCAGGTCTTCTCTCCTGTGGAGTGGCTGGTGGGTTCAAACCTCGGACTTTCTGGTTAGCAGTTGAGTACTTAACCATTGCACTACCAGGACTCTTTTCCAGAAAATTAGCAGCCATATATTTCTCTATAAATGCCAAGTATAGCCTATAGCAGAAAATACCCACTGTCCCTTTCTCTTAAGCAGGTGTACAGTATACAGATAGCTTGATTATTTATTCCAGTTTCTCATACACAGTTAGAATAATATACTGCGTAATTCTTGGGAATGGAGTTTCTGATTTCCAGTTGCCATTGAGTCAGCCCCAACTTATGTGACCCCACGTGTGTCAGAGTAGAACAGTGCTCCACAGGGTCCTCAATGGCCAATTTTTAAAAATATATATATTTTATTGTGTTTTTGGTATTAAGTTTACAGAGTAAATTAGGTTTCCATTTAACAATTTCTATATATATTGTTCAGTGATGTTGGTTACATTTCCCACATTGTGTCAACATTCTCATGATTTCCATTCTGGTTGCTCCATTTTCATTAATCTAGCTTCCCTGTCCCTCCCCTCCCTCCCCCCACCCCCGCCCTCTCATCATCTTTGTTTTAGGGTAGATGTTGACCGTTTGGTCTTATAGGTGATTTTTTTTTTTTTTTTTTAAGGAGCATAGTACTTACAGATGATATTGTTTATTTTATGAGCCAATCTGTTATTTAGCTGAAAGGTGATCTCTGGGGGTTGTTTCAGTTCAAACACTGGTGGCTTAGTGGTTAAGTGCTATGGCTGCTAACCAAAGGGTCGGCAGTTCGAATCCGCCAGGCACTCCTTGGAAACTCTATAGGGCAGCTCTACTCTGTCCTATAGGGTCGCTATGAGTTGGAATCAACTCGATAGCACTGGGATCTCAGAGAAATAGTCCAGGGGTTCATCTAGTCTCTACCAGTCCAGTAAGTCTGGCCTTTTTTTTTTTTAAGAATTTGAGTTTTGTTCTACAATTTTCTCCCATTCCATCTGGGACAGTGTATTATGTTACTGGTCAGAACAGTAGATAGTGGTAGTCAGGCATCATCTAGTTCTTCTGGTCTCAGGATAGATGTGTAGGCTCTTAGTCCTGTAAGCTAGTTTCTTCTTTTAGTCTTTGGCTTCCTTCTTTCTCTTTATCTCCAGATGAGTGGAGACCAATAGTAGTATCTTAGATGGCTGCTTTCAAGCTTTTAAGACCCCAGGCACTACTTATCAAACTAGGATGTAGAACATAAACTTTATGGGCTATGTTGTGACAATGACTGATTTTTTGAAGTAGATTGCCAGGCCTTTCTCCCAAGGCACCTCTGGGTGGACTCAAACTGCCAACGTTTCTGCTAGCAGCCAAGCAGGTTAACCATTTGCAGCATTCTGGGGCTCCCTGGGTTTCTGATAGGCCCCCAAAACATGTGTTTATTAAATTTTAAAGCAGATTCTTTAGAGACTTCATAATCAAAGCCTTTGCTTTCATTGTTTTAGAGATAGACATACTGGAATCACCCTCCTCTTTATGTCTCATCCCTTCCTCATTAGTTTTTCCTTTTTTGCTATTTATTGCAGGTTTGGAACAGCAGATGACCCCACACACTGTGGATAGCTGGTTGTGGTTTTGCACCCTTCTCACCCAGCACTGGCTGTGCAAAATACTTGTGGCCATATTCACAAGCAATGTGACTCCATTTACAGCTGTAATCATCACCCAGAAGACATATATGTCACATCATCACTGTACAACAACACAAAGCATTTACATCATTATAAGCTGGTAACCCCACGGAACTAAAATGATCACTCTCACCATCTAAGTTATATAATAAGACAATAATGAAGACCAGGTATCCCTTAAACATAGCCACCACTCGGACCATTTTCTGGATGGGAAAATTCAGGGCCTTATGAAGCATTTCTGTTTGGGGCATCAGCTTTGACTGGGTTCTGCTCTTGTCTAAGACAAAAGGGCTTCCATGAAACTACTCAATTCCAGGTATAATTCCAATCATCAACATAGTATTGGTTGTATAGATCGTTCAGATGTAAGGTTAACAGATTTAAACTTTTTGCCCACCCTGTCCCCAAAGCTCTTACCACTGCCACTGTAAACATTGACAGCTCAGCACAAATACGTGCCATGCTACTCTGCATCAGTTTAGCAAAATTAGCTAGAAATTCCAGAGCATTTTGCTCACCAGCCCTTGACGGACAGAACAGGAAACCCTCTTAATGTGACCCTATAAGACAGAGTACAGCTGTCCCGTGGGGTTTCAAAGGAGTGGCTGTTGAATTCAAACTGTTGACCTTTTGGTTAGCAGATAAGTTCTTAACCACTGAGCCACCAGGCCTCTCTTAATGACTTAGCTATCTCCAAGCCATTAAGATCTATTTCCCCATGAAACACATAAATAAATCTTTGCAAGTTCTAATTAGTCACTTCCACAGCTTCTAAAAATCACTGCATTCTGGCTAAGTTTACAAAGCAAAATTTAGTGTTTATTATAGTATTCAAAAGTTCGGAAATGTCTAGCATGGCTCGGTACTCTTTCAAGGCACATTTCCCTACTGTCATTTTAATCTCCCCCTTCCTTCTCTTAAGGACTTCAGAACCCCCTTCTCTATTTTCTGAGGATCCAGAGGAACTTTTTGTTGGGAAGTTAGTGTAGAGTATGGTTCTTAGGATGACATGTTCAAGCTTCACCAAAATAATACGTAAATAAATAAAAACAAAACCAGTAGCCATCAAGTTGACTCTGACTCATGGAGACACCATGTGTGCAGAGTCGAACTGCACGCCCTAGGTGCACCACGGCTCTGTAACTTACCTGGAACTTGAGGCGGTCCCAACCTTGTCCTGGGGCTTTAGGCGTTGGAGGTGGTGACAAGGCAGCCAAAACTCTTCTGACCCTAAGGTTGACAAAAATCAGATAGTACAGGAGGCTGACCACATCCTGGGGTCTTCATATGTCTTCCTCCAAATCTGTGCCAACACCTTGTCTTTAATATCGCCTATCATATTGCAAATGATATCCGTTTCTGACTTCCAGTTCTGTGTCTGCAAGCCAGTAATTATGTTCTTTATAGCCTAGACAATTCTACAGTGCCATCATCTGCTTTCTTTTCTGGTTTTCTGCATTATATCAATTAGGCTCTATGATGCTTAATTTTACGCATCAACCTGGCTAGGCTGTAATGCCCAGCTGTTTGGTTAAACGGTAGTCTACATGTTGTTATGAAAGTACTTACATGTAATTAACATTTATATCAGTTGGTCTTAAGTAAAGCAGATCACCCTGGATAATGTGGGCGAAACTCATCTAAACAGTTGAAAGCCTTATAAGCAAAAATTGAGGCTTGCCAGAGAAGGAATTCTACCTCAAGACTGTAACATAGATACCTGACCAGTGTTTCTGGCCTGCTGCCTGATTTAAGGATTTTGGACACAAGATTACAGGACTTTCCAGCCTGGCCATAGATTTCAGAGTTGCCAGCTCTCAAAAATTCCTTAAAAGATTCCTTCAAAATCTTTCTCTCTTTCTCTATAAAATTAAAAAAAACCATACCCATTGCCATTGAGTTGATTCTGACTCATACTAACCCCTATAGGACAGAGTAGAACCGCCCCACAGGGTTTCCAAGGAGTGGCTGGTAGATTTGAACTACTGACCTTTTGGTTAGCAGCCGAGCTCTTAATCACTGCACCACTAGGGCTTTCTCCTTCTTACACACACACACACACACGAACACACACATGTATATACCCATCATGTGAAAGGTTGGAGCTTTGAGTCCACCCAGAGGCACCTTGGAGAAAGTCTTGGTGATCTACTTTTGAAAAATCAGCTATGGAGCACAGCTCTACTCTGGCACACATGGGGTCGCCACAAGTCAGAATCGACTCCTTGACAATTGGTAAAAAATACTACAACATAAAATATTCCTATCTAGATATTAAATTTAAAATAAACTCCAATGATACCTAAACAGATTCATTACATTAGCACTTTCTTTTTACCTTCTTGGAGTGGTGGCCAGCTCTAGTGCTTCCTTTCCACTGAATTTTTCACATAACAGATGGCCATGATGTTATCCATGTGGCTGCGTGAATGTAAGGGAACAATGTAGTTGTTGGTGTTTTGGACAGTACGCCGAATCCCAGAAAACTCACACATTTTCCATATAGTCCATACCCACCCTTGAAAAAGAAAGTAACAATAAATGAAATAAAATAACTATAAACAACCGTCACACTTCAGTGGCAGTGGGCACACATCCTATGCCTCTGGGACTGTTTCCCAGATGTGCTGAGAAGGCACAGAAGATCCTCAGAGGAGCCTGATGGGTGGGTACAAGGAGATCATTTTATTTTATATTTAAGAACTGTACTTATATATTATAATTTTGATTTATATTTGCCAATAAAACACTATAAATTTAGACAAAAAATACATGGAGAAAATCTGGAAAGTCTCCTTTTAACTCTCAAATCTCCAGTCTTTCTGCTCCAGCTTTCAGTATCATGATTGTTATGACTTCGGATAATCTAGATATACACATGAACACGTTTTTGGGTTTTAATATTAGATATAAATGGGATCCTACTATATTGTTCTGTGATTTGCTATTTTCCCCTTTACTCATATATCTTTGTTACTTTTGTATATCAACATATCCTTAAAAAAAAAATAGAGTTCTATAATTTAGAGGTTCTATAATTTATTTAGTCATTCTCCAGCTGATGTTTCAAAGAGTTATTTAGAATCCAGACTCTGTATCTGCTTGGGATGAGTTTGACGCCAAGCTGCAGATTTAAACAGGTAAGCCTGGGCATAGGACTTTGCCTCTCTCTGCTTCGGTTTTCTCACCTGTTATAATTATCGTTAGCTGTTGGCCTCCGACTCATGGTGGCCCAATGTACAACAGACCTGAATGGCTGTCCAGTCCTGGCCCAGCCCCATGATTGGCTGTGGATTGAACCATTGGGAGCCATAGGATGATTTTCAGAAGTAGACAACCAGACCTTTCTTCCTAGTCCGCTTAGTCTGGAAGCTCTGCTGAATGCTGTTCAGCATCACAGCAACCCACAAGCCTTCACCTGAAGACAGGTGGTGACTGTCCATGAAGTGTATTGACCAGGAATAAAACTCAGGTCTCCTGCATGGAGGGTGAGAATTCTACCACTGAACCACCAATGACACCCTTACCTGTTAAATGGAAATAATAAAGGTGCCTAAATCAATGAGTTAAAAAAAAAAAAGTTTAGAAAATTTCTTGGACAGTGTCAACAATATCTTTTTGTATATATCTCTTCATGCACATTTGTAGAATAGACTAGAGAGAGAAAAAAACACAGAGAGAGATGTTTACCTCAAGGAAATGGCTCACATCATTGTACAAACTGGCAAGTTCCAAGTCTGTGGGTCAGGCTGAAGGCTGAAGGCTTTCTCCTACCTTATGTAGCTGCAGGGACTGATGAACCCAAGTTTGGCAGGTCAGACAGCAGGCTGCTGGCTTACACGCTGCAGAGGCCTATGGATCCCAAGATTGGCAGGCAATACAGCAGGCCATTGACTCAAGTCCCAAGAACCAGAGGACAGATGATGACGAGCCAGATGCAGGATCCAGAGTGAGCAAAAGACAGTGAGCTTTGCTAGAATATCCATATGTACTGGATGCAGGGCACACATCCCTAGAAACTCCCCTTACAACTGATTGGCTGACCACATCAGATCACATTATGGAGGTGATTATATTATACAAAATGGAGAATAACTACATCATTACATAACTGCCAAACCACTGAGAATCATGGCCCAGCCAAGTTGATGCACAACATTAACCATCATAGTACACCTCTTGTCAACTTGGCACCTGCGCACATCTTCTTAAACCATGTATAATCTCTAGAGACAATTACAAAGTCATACTTGTGTCTAACATGATACAACTAATATGTACAATTGAAAACACACTAGCCCCACTTACATCTTATATTTTATAAGAAAGCAAAAATATCTGATGCACACGTACAAAGAAGGAATATTCATAATAATTACAGTCCTCATTTTCGCAACTGGTCATTTCGTCATAACTGGTATTTAGAATTACTTCTTCCACCACCCATTCTGTATTCCCTTTGCCCTCAGCAAGCACCTCAGCTGGTCGTGGTACTTTACCTGGTGGGGTGACCCAAACTTTCATTCCTTAAGGGTCTGGACCATTAGTAATCATGGAGGATGTGGGTTGCTGTAGTTTTCCATTGACTTTAATCATAGGGCATAGTAGCACTGAGAGATGTCCTAAGGGATCTTCTGTATTCCAGACATACTCTTTTTTACCTCCACCATGTAATATCAATCCAATTTCCTGTTGGTAATCAGGATCAATCACACCAGCCAATACAGTAACTCCTTTCTTTGCCTGTTGATCCAGAGGCATGAGGTGCTCAAAGTGGCCAGGCAACATTCTTAACTTCCAGTTCAGTGGAATCAGTGATGTATCTCCAGGTGGATGTATTCCTCCCTTTGGAACTCCTAGACCTGCAGAGCATAGGATCACAGGAACAGAAAGCAAAAATTTTGGGAGTGGTTCACTAGGGGTAATAGTGAGTAGTGCCACTCCCATTTCCATCCCTTGACTCCTGAATCCCTGAATCCTGGCTGCAGGAGGAACAGCACCATATATTGGATGCTAGTTTAGAGTATATACAGCTGCCTGGACAATATTGCCCCAACCCTGCAAGGTATGGTCACCTATCTGGCACCATAATTGTGTCTTTAGAAGTTCATTCCATTGTTCAACGCAGCTGCTTCATGATGATGGGAAACCTGGTAAGACCAGTGAATTCCATAAGCATGGGCCAATTGCTGTACTTCATTTGCTGTGAAATGAGTCCCTTGATCCAAGGCAATGCTGTGTGGGATACCATGATGGTGGATAAGGCATTCTGTAAGTCCATGGATGGTAGTTTAGCCAATGCTTTGTGTGCAGGGAAGTCAAATCTGTATCCACAGTAAGTGTCTATTCCAGTAAGAGCAAAAAGCTGCCCTTTCCATAATGGACACGGTTCAATGTTATCAACCTGTCACCAGGTTGCTGGCTAACCACCTTGAGGAATGGTGCCATATCGGGGCTCAGTGTTGGTTTCTGATGTTGGTAGATTGGGCACTCAGCATTGGCTGTAGCTAAGTGGGCCTTGGTGAGTGGAAGTCCATGTTGCTGAGCCCATGTATAACCTCCATCCCTGCCACAATGGCCATTTTGTTAATGAACTCATTGGGCAATTATGGGAGTAGCTGGGAAAAGAGGATGACTAGTTTCCACAGAACGCATCATCCTATCCACTTGATTGTTAAAATCCTTCTCTGCTGAAGTCAGCCTTTGGTGAACAGTCACATAAGAAACAGATATCTTCACTTCTTTGGGCCATTTGGAAAGGTCTGTCCACATACCTTTTCCCCATACCTCCTAGTCTACAATTTTCCAATTATGTTCCTTCCAAGTCTCTGACCATCCAGTCAAACTATTGGCTACAGCCCATGAATCAGTGTACAGTCACACATCTGGCCATTTCTCCTTCTAAGCAAAGTGAACTACCAGGTGCACTGCTCAAAATCTGCCCATTGGAAGGATTTCCCTTCACCACTGTCCTTCAGGGAGGTCCCAGAAAGGGGCTATAGTGCTGCTGCAGTCCACTTTTAAGTGGTGCCTGCATATCACTCAGGACCATCTGTAAACCAGGCAGAAGCTTTCTTTTCCTCAGTCAGCGGATCATAAGGACCTTCCCATGAGGCCACAGGTGCAGACTGAAAGAGGGCAGATAATGTGACAGGAATGGAGACCATGGGCATTTGGGCCACTTCCTCATATAACTTACTTTTGCCTTCATGTACTGCTTGGGCCTAATCTGGTATATACTATATCCACTTAATGATGGAGTACTGCTGTGCACATCCAACTTAATGGCTTTGTTAATCAGACAACACCCAACTCATGATGGGTAACTTAAGTTGCATGGTGACTTGGTGGCCCATGGTTAAGTGTTCAGTCTCTCCTAAGGCCTAGTAACAAGCCAAAAGCTGTTTCTCAAAAGGAGAGTAGTTGTCTGCTGAGAATGACAGGTCTTTGCTCCAAAATCTTAAGAGTCTGACAATAGGGCCTGCCAAAGACTTCAAACATCATCTCTATCTGCCACTGACACCTCAAGCACCATTGGATTAGCTGTATCATATGGCCAAGTGGCAAAAGGCTATCACTGCCGCCAGAACCTGTTGCAGACCCTTCTCTTTTCTGGGTCTCACTCAAAACTAGCAGGTTTTTAAGTCACTTCATAAATAGGCTTGAGTAGCACACTCAAATGAGGAATATGTTGACTCCAAAATCCAAGGAAATCCACCAGGCATTGTGACTCCTTTTTAGTTGTGGAAGGAGCCAGATGAAATAACTTATCCTTCACTTTAGAAGGAATTATCTCAACATGTCCCACACCACTGGACCCTTAGATATTTCGCTGAGGTGTAAAGCACCTGCATTTTTGTTGGATTAATTTCCCACCCTCTAGCAAGCAAATGGAAACCCTGGTGGCATAGTGGTTAAGAGCTACGGCTGCTAGCCAAATGTCGGCTTGCCAAATCCACTAGGCACTCCTTGGAAACCCTCTGGGGCAGTTCTACTCTACCCTATAAGGTTGCCATGAGCTGGAATTGACTCGAATGGCAGTGGGCTTGGGTTTGGTTAGCAAGTAAATGTTTTACCAATAAATCAAGTGTCATTGACGCTTCTTCCTTACTAGGTCCAATCAGCATAATATCATCAATGACATGGACCAATGTGGCATCTTGTGGAAGGGAAAGTTGATCAATATTCCTGTGGACTAAATTATGATATGGGCTCCTGGTTCACAGGCTGTGGAGCTGCTGGATCCAAGATCAGCAGGGAAGACAGCAGGCTACTGGCTCACAGGCTTTGGAGGCCAATGAATACCAGGATCAACAGGCAATACAGTAGGCTGCTGGCTCAAGTCCCAAAAACCGAGGTCAGAGGATGACAAGTCTAACACAGGATTCGGAGTAAGCAAAAGCCAAGGAGCTTTGCCAGAACACCCATACATATTGGATGCAGGCCACACCCCTGAGGAAATGCCCATTACAGCTGATTGGCTGATCACATCATATCTCATCATGGAAGTGATTACATTATATCATAAAATGGAGGATAATTACATCATCATGTAACTACCAAATTAGGTCATTACATAACTGCCAAACTACATCATTACATAACTGCCAAGCCACTGAGAATCATGGCCCAGCCATGCTGACATATACATTTAACCGTCACTCACTCCTAGAATTGGAATTACTATTACAAACAGTATGCATTTTTAAATTGTGATGACTATTGCCAAATTGTTCTTCTCAAAAACTGTGCCAATTTTATGTGCACTGACATGGTATGAAAGGGCATATATACCTACAGCCTAGTACTGGATATTGGCAATCATTTCAATATTTTTCCATTGGGGGGAACAAACCTTGAAACTTCAGTTTGCAGTTCCCTGACTGATGATGAGGTTGAACAGATTTTCATATTTTTTGTCACTTCAATTTATTTGGTTAATTGCCTGTGGTTGTTCTTTGCCATTTTAACTACTGATTGATAATTTTAAGTGTATTTTTAGAATCTTTATTAACTTGTTATTTATAAATTTGACAGTCTTTAATCTCCCAGTCTTTAATTTGTCTTTAACCATGATTTTCCTTTATGTTCTTTCACAGACAAATTTAAACAAATTTGAGGTCAAGTTTGTCTCAGTCTTTTTAAAATGAATTCTGTCTCAGAATCTTCCTTAGAAAGGCTTTCACCATTCCTAGAGTATAAAAATATCCACTTATATTTTCTTCTAATGTATTATTTCTTCTGCAACTTATTTCAAATGAGATGTGAGCAGGAGTCTACCTATATTATTTTCCTTACAGAGATCTGATTTTCTCAATACCGTTTCTCCACTGATTCAAAATAAATTCATTCATCTAGTCAACAAATATGTATTGAGAACCTACTAAATATCAGACCCTGTTTCTAGGTGCTGGGCATGCAATGATGAGCAAGGAAGACACACCTTCTTTCATTCTCATGAGGCTTTCTTCTGGTGGAAGAAAATGAACAAGCAGACAAGTAAACAAAAAATCCAAATACTAAAATGTACTGTAACAAAAATAAAACAGAGAATGTGATACAGGAATCCTGGGTGGAGGGAATAACTTAGATGTAGGTAGGGAAGACTCCCTGAGGAGGTCGATGCAGAGATGAAGGAAAAGAAGGAGCCACTAAGTTAAGATCTGCGCAAAGTGTATTGCATACAAAAGGCCCAGGAAGTGCAAATTTCCAAAGGGAGGGCTGAACTTGGCAAGGTTATGCAGAAGTTAGAAGGTCAAAGTGGCTGATGTTCAGAGCTTCAGAAGGTAGGTTCAGATAAATATGCAACAGCCAGGTCAGGTAGGGTGTTAGCAGTTGCAGTCTAGTTGACCCTGACTCATGGTGACCCCTTATGTGTCAGAGTAAAACTGTGCTCTATAGGATTTTCAATGGTTGATTTCTCAGAAGCAGATTGCCAGGCTTTCTTACAAGGTGGTTCTGACTGGACTTGAACCTCTAACCTCTCAGTTAGCAGCTGTGCGTGTTAACCATTTGCACCACCCAGGAACTCCCAGGGCTTCAGAGTAAATCAGAGTAGTCTGTTATAATTCTAAATTCAACGGAGCTCCTTTGGAACTTTTAGGGCAGGGGTTGGTGTAAGACAATTGTTCACAAGCTGCTACCATGACACTGACCCACTCTGCTTGCATCTGAGCCCATGAACTCCGCCATCTTTCCTATTACTGTATTTTTACACAAATAACGTGCACCTTCTACGTTTTTTTTTTTTTTTACGTTTGCCAAGCACGCCCTTCCCCACGAGGTATTTTCATAAGTGCTGCTATGTCAATTATTTTTACATGTTGCTGTAAAAAAAAATAGCCTATCATGTTTAGAAAATACCTCATGCGGGGAGAGGCAGTTGGCAAAGAAATGTAGAAGGCATGCGTTATTTGCACAAAATATTGTAGATAAACTGTCTTTGTCCCCATTTAAACTAGTTCCTCCACTTGTGCCCAGATCTCACCCCTTATGACCACTAATGGTATTGTTCCAGTATTTCCTCTACTCTTCCAGATAATTAAATTTCCTATTTCAACAGAATCATTTCCATCAGCATACAAACAAGTCATTTTACCCAGCTTAAAGAAAACCAAAACTCTCAAATCCTCTCATATCCTACTTTTATCTGCAGCTACTGAAATTTGTTTTCCTTTTATATCCAAGCTCCTTAAAAGAATTATCTGTAATTGATGTCCCTAATTTCCCTTTTGCTATCTTTCTTTCTTTCAGTTTTTTTTTCTTACAGTTTTATGGAGGCATAAATGATATGTAATAAAGTGCACATATTCAGAGTATACAATTTGATGTATATACACATCCATGAAACAATCATGACAATTGAAATAATGAGCATATTCATTACCTCCAAAGTTTCCTCATGCTCCCTGGTAATCCCTTCTCCCACCTGTTCATATGCTTTCTATTATTACAGACTAGAGTTTTATATAAATTGAATCATATAGTACATACTCTTTTATTGTCTGGCTTCTTTCACTCTGCATAATGTTTTTGAGATTAATCGATGTTGTTGTATGTATCAAAGGTTTATTATTTTTATAGCTGAGTAGTATTTTATTGTGTGTATATACTTCAATTTCTTTATCAATTCACCTGTTGATGGATATTTGGGTGATTTCCAGTTTGGGGCCATTACAAATAATACTGTCAGGAACATTCGAGTTCAAGTCTGTGTATGGACACATGCTTTCCCTTCTGGTGGGTAAGGTGGCTGGACCATATGGCAGGTGTGTGCTGAAATTGTTAAGAAAGCGTCATACTGTTTTTCAAAGCAGTTGGGGCATTTCATATTCCCACCATCAGTATGTGAGAATTCCAACTGTTGCACATTCTGGCCAACACTTGGTATTGTCAAGTATTTAATTTTAGCCATTCTGATAAATATGGAGTAGCATCTCAGTTTGGTTGTAGTTTGTATTTCCTTAATGACTAATGCTGTATAGTACTTTTTCATGTGCTAGTTTATCACCTGCGTTTCTTCTTTGCTGTGGTAACTGTTCAAATTCTTGGCTTATGTCTAAAATTAGATTGTTTTCTTAGTTTTGAGTTTTAAGAGGTCTTTATATATTCTGGAAACAAAACATTTATCAGATATAACTTCACAAGTATTTTCTCCCAAGTGACTTTCAAAGATCAGAAGTTTTTAATTTGATGAAGTCCAATTCATGAATTTATCTATGAAATCTTTGCCTAACCCAAGGTTACAAAGGTTTTCTCCTATGCTTTTCTTTAAAAAGTTTCATACTTTTAAGGTCTTCATTGTAGGTTTATGATCTATTTTATGTGTATTTTTGTATGGGAGAGGTATGAATCAAAGTTAAGTTTTCGTGTATATGGATATCCAATTGATCCATCACCATTTGCTGAAAGACTATCTTTTCTCCACTGCATTACTTTTGCAGCTTTGTTGAAATCCAGTTGTCCATATATTTGTGGCTCTATATTTGGACTCTATTTTGTTCCATTGGTCTATTTTTCTATCTTTATGCCAGTGTCAAGCTGTGCTTTATAATAAGTGTTGAAATCAGATAAGGTTAGTCCTTCTTTTTCCAAGTTGTTTTCTATATTCTAAGTTCGTGGCATTTACACATGAATTTTAGAATCATCTTGGATCTCTTCTATTTTCTTCTTTCATTAACTTTATCTCACTCAATGTTATGGCTTTAAGTTATCTCTGTTCTTGGCTCCCAAATTTGTATCTCTCGCCTGTAATTCTCCTCTGAGCTCCAGACTTACATATCCATTTGTCAAATCAATATCTCTACCTGAGTATCTAATTGACATCTTACACTTAGCACATTTAAAATGAAGTTCTCGATATTTCTCCTCAAGACTAAGCAGTCTTTCTCCTGTAGTTTTTCTCATTTCAGCTAATGACAATGTCATCCTTCTAACTGCTTAGGACAAAAATGATGGCATTATCCTTACCTCCCCTCGTTCTCTCACTCTCTACATCTGATCTGAGAGCAAATACTTTCAAATGTATTTTCAAATATATACCTTGAATCTATCACCACTTACCACCTCCACTGGTATGGTCTTGAGTTTATCCGTTATGAATGACTGCCTAGATACATAAACTTCCCCTCTATTCCTCACCCTACCCTACCCCCTTGAAGTTCTCTTGTCTTTTTCCCCTGCTGCAAGGGACTGCCCCTGCATGGAAACCCATCAAAACTTGCGCAACACTGCTACCTCAGAGTCATATCTTTTTCCTTGATCAGCCCCGAAATTCCTTGAACTCACTGCAAGATGTTAGCCTACTATTACAATTACTATGAAAATGACATTTGACTAACTGAAGTAAAGCAAATAGAAAAAAAACCTTGTATTCACTTTAAATGGTATATTCATATTATGCTTCAAATTCAGAATAAACATTAAATTTAAAACTTCATTAGGGAGAAGTCATGTCTTATTTTTCTTTGTAAACCCAGTATCTAATCCAAGTAAATTGTTCTTAGGTAATATAGCTTAATGTAGGAATAAATGAAAAGTTTATATTATGGTTATTTAAAATCTTTTTATCTTTGAGAGAAAAGATGAGGAAAGAAAGAGTTTTGTGTTTGTTGTAAAATTTTAGAGTTTAAGCCTAACTATAAAAAAAAAAAATTTTTTTTTATATCTCTTGAGTAAATCATAAAATAATTATATCATTAAAAATTTTACACTTGAAAAGAATTACTTTAGTCAAGAAAAAACATTCATGGAGAAGCATCTTACCTGTGTACTTTTCAAGAATGTAGGAGCAGCTAGAGCAAGTGGGGGCAGTAATAATGAGATTTCAACTGAGAAAATAACAACAAATATTGTAATAGAAAAATCAATGCAATTATGACTTTTGAAAATTGACTTGTAAACCATATGTCTGAAAACATTGCAGAAGATACCTGATTGTTGTTAACTCATCTCGGACAATTAATATTTGAAAATATATTTGGAATAATTTTGTTGATTGCAATTTTTTAGCCAGTAATTTTTTCATCAAGTAATTTTCCAGTGTAACAAGTAGATGGCATTATATCACTATTCTTAACACATAATAGTAATGTTCTAGAAAGAAATATTGCCAAGTATTTTTTCCTTCTATCAGTCTGATGAATAAACAGATTTATTCTAATTAAAAAGAGTCTAAAATGGTTGTGGTTCAAGGAGATAATATGACCTATGGTTTTCTCAAAACAACTATTGTCTCACAAAATAATGACTGAAAGTAAAATATTTAATCATAAAAATAAAACAATTAGCATGAAAATGCGATTTTTTGAATAGTTTTGCATTTTTGTGTGGTAAAAGCTTGGATTGTTCAAAAATCTTGAGAAAGAATAATAGTTAATTATAGCATTACTTCAATAATTACAATGTCATAACAGTGACGACTGCAACGATAATCTTAATTGCTCCTTAAAATTTTATGCCATTTCTAAAATTTTCATTCCATTAGCTATGTATTATCTAATTGCAAAAGTGTGCTTAACTGTGTTAAATGCACTGACATTTTAAGAAAACTTAAGTGATTCTGTAGGGCCTTGGAGCCCTGGTGGCACAGTGGTTAAGAGCTCTGCTGCTAACCAAAAAAGATCAGCATTTCGAATCCACCAGCTGCTCCTTCGAAACCCTGTGGGTGGTTCTATTCTGTCCTATAGGGTCACTACGAGTTGGAATTGATTCAAAGGCAATACGTTTGGTTTGGTTTTCATAGGGCCTTAGAGAGAAATTTCCTTAATGAAAGGCTTTACTATGGGGTTTGTTTTCTTAAGTTTAGTTGCTCATAAGGGCACATAATCAGAAGAAACATAAAGCTACTTTGCTTGAAAACAACTCTAAGCAAGTCAATAAGGATGAATGTTAAAAGTGCCCTCATTATAGGGAATTTTGATACCTAAGATTTGTTTACTTTTATTTATGAGATGGATTCTAGTTAGTATGCCCAACAACTAACTTTTTAAAAATTTAATTTTTGATTTTGAGGTAATTCTAGATTCATAAGCAGTTGTAAGAAATAGTATTGAGATTCTATATACCCTTTACCCAATATCCCCAATGGTAGCATTTTCGAAAGCTACAGTATAATATTACTAATAGAGTGCTGACATTGATACAGTCAGGATACAGAACACTTCCATCATCCCAAGGATCCCTTGTGTTGTACTTGATAGCCATATCCACTTCCTCCCTGCCATTATTTCCTAAACCCTTGACCACCAGTAATCTCTTCTCCATTTCTATGCTTTTGTCATTTCAAGAATATTAGACAAATGAAAGCGTATAATATGTAACCATTTGGGATTGGCTTTTTTATTGAGCACGATTTTCTGGAGATTCCTCCAGTTTGTTGTATGTGTCAATAGTTTGTTCGTTTTTATTATTGTGTGGTATTCCACAGGATTCTTCATTTCCATGGGGAAATATGGAACAAGTGGTAGCCAGAGCCCCTTTTTGGGTCTTGCTTGCCCTTATTCAGTAAGTGAATAAAGTCTCATTTGTTACTTTCAATTTGGCTCGGTGTCCTAATTGACCACCTTAACACCTTGTTGCTCAACAAAATCAACAGCATATTATTAAAAGTTTTTTTTTAATTAATTAATAAAACATAAAATATCTTAAATGGAATCTACATCTTATCTGTTAATTTTTTCAGTTCCATTCTCTCTCCTCCATTTATCATTTATGTGTGTGCAAATATTACACATACATGCACATATACATAAATAATATACAACCTTTTTTTATAATATGTTTGTTCAGAAAAATAAAGACATTTACATTAATAAACTATTAGATGAAACAAAGCGTTGCATAATTTATAGTGCATATGCTTGTCTATTAAAGGGTTTGCCAACATTTTGCAAATTTATATGCTTAATCAGTTAGCCATAGTATGTCAGAAGCCCTGGTGGTACATTGGTTAAGAGCTCGGCTGCTAACCAAAAGGTTGGCAGTTTGAATTCACCAGCCACTCTTTGGAAACCCTATGGGGTAATTCTACTCTGTCCTATAGGGTCACTATAAGTCAAAACTAACTCAATGGCATCAGGAATTTATGGTTTTATAATATGTCAGCAAGGCCAAATCTGCAAAGAAATCATACTGATGGGAATTTGAGATCAGTGAACTTAACTCCTTAGATGGCTTGGAAGGCTTTTGTGATCTCATGCTTTCCAACTGTCCCTGCACAGCCTCCTTTAGACAGGACTCTCCAACAATGCTGGAATGCTTCAAGGTCTCCAACATACCACTGTTTTGGGTGCTTTCTCTCTATATACATTCTATTGCCTTACCTTTCCCCCACCCCGTTTTTAATCTGGCAAACTTCTGCCTTCAAATTCTAGCCCAGATATTTTACTGTTATCATTTAATACTATCTTAAAGAAATATTTTGAGATGCAAAATATCTAATTTAACTCTTTCTATTAAGTCCATTGTATAACCAGAAAACACGCGTGTCACTTTACATTTTTACCACACTTTTGAAATTAAATCTTACCCAAAAAGACTGAGAAGAAATAGAATCAGCCCCTTATCTTTTCCTGAGTAGGCACTGAAGATAAAGAAGAAAGCTGTACTAGGATGTCTATAGTGATTGCTTAGTACATTTTCCAGCAACCCTGTCGGGCACATGATGTCTCATTTAACAGATGAGGAAAATGAGGTTTAAAACTGTTAAGAGACATGCAGTGTGATGATAACAGTATGAAGTCAGCATTTCAACCATCTCTTCTAGAAAACCAACAAAGATCAAGATAAAAAAAAAAAAAGTAAACCCTTTTAAAAAAACCAGCAGAAGACAGGTGAAATACCAAACCACACAATAACTGGAAAAGGGGCTCAATAAAGTGGAGCTCTTGCGGGGTTGGGAAGGCAGAGCACCTCCGGCAACCACAGCAGGAGAGGAAGATTCTGAGGTGAAAGCCAAAGTGGGAATGGGCTTTCAGGTTGGTGGTCGGGGTTTTGGGTCTGAGAAGCCACAGAGACAGAGATGGAGTTATTACCACATGGAGAAACCATCTTTACCAGAAAAAGTCATCCATGTGGTAGAGATATGGAGAAAGCTTCCATTGAAGACAACTAACTGCACAGCTGCCTATCTCTAAGATCTGGGGAGAAACAAAGGCTAAAAATTTAACACAAAAATCCTTGGGACATGAGCAATATTTCCTAAAACAAGGTTCTGGTCCCTCCTACATACTGTATTTCCTAAAAATAGCAGATCCTGGGAAGTCTTACTTTGTACAACCATGAACACTCAAAAAGAAGTAGAAAAAAAGAAATCAGCATAGAATCTATGCAATAATATGACTGAGAAATAAGAGAAAAAATGACAAATAAAGAACAGTTACCTGAAAATTTTGCCATGGAGATTTAAAATTATGACTATGATATAGCCATGGATTTAAAAAATATTTGAAGACATTGCTCTATACAACAAAACACTGAAGGTAGTGATCAGCGACTCTGGGACAACAGGAGGTAAAATATTTTCTGGCAGAACTCAGAAAAAAGAGAGAAGATAAAAATAAAAATATCATAGAAATGAAGGCAATAAAATTGGAAGCAATTCTAGGGAGAAAATACACTAATGAATAAAAGAGTATAAGACATAGAGGACAGCAATAAGAAACCCAGTGAAATGAAATACAGAAGAGTTACAGTGGCTTAGAGAGAAAATAATTGATATAGACCAGAGGTCAGCAAACTCTTTCTATAAAGGGGCAGATAGTAAATAATTTAGTATTTGTGGGACATACGATCTCTGTCACAACTATTGAATTCTGCCATTGTACTATAAAAGCAACAATAGATAATACGTTGTGTTCTAGTAAAACTTTATTTACAAAGATAGATGGCCAGCTGGATTTGGCCAATGGGCCATAGTTTGCTATATACATGTGTATGTATCTGTCTATATCTATACATTTACAGGACAGGCAAAGGACATTTAATATTTACATAATCGAAGTTTCAGAAGAAGAATGATATATGAGGGCATGCTAGAAGTGGTACGAGTAGGCAGTAGACCAAGAAATAAACTTGTGTATTTATTAAGAATAATAGAGCCCTGATGGTACAGTGGTTAAATGCTCTGGCTGCTAACCAAAAGGTCGGCAGTTTGAATCCACCAGCTGCCCTTGGAAACCCTGTAGGACAGTTCTACTCTGTCCTATAGAGTTGCTATGAGTCGGAATCTACACAACAGCAACAGTTTTTTTTTTTTTTTTAATGTGAAGAATACTTTAAACGCAGTATAATGACACAGGAGTCCATGGGTGGCACTTGACAACTACCCAAAAGGTTGATGGTTCAAACTCACCCAGAGGCACCTCGAAAGTCAAACCTGGAGATCTGCTTTCAAAGAGCCTGGAAAACCCTATGGAGCAGTTGTACTCTGCACCCCTGGGGTCACCATGAGCTACAATTGACTCGATGGGAGCTAACAACAACAATAAAATAGTGACACAAAAGAAGATGCAAAGAGAGAGAAAGATACACTGTGTTCTTGGGTAGGAACATTTAGTATCATAAGGATGTCAACTCTTCTTGAATTAATTTATGAATTTAATGAGATCACACTAAATATCAAAAACATTTTTAATAGAAGAGTGGGCAGAGGATATGAACTGATTGTTCACATGTAAACGAATATAAACTGGTCTGTAACACATTAAAGATTCTCAGTATCATTCATAGTAATGAAATACAAATGACCACTTCATTCTTCTTGTTCTCCTATCATATCGACAAAGATAAAGTTTTATAGCACATGTTGTTGACAAGAGTGTGGGAAAATAGTTTTCTCGCACCTGGTTGAAGGCCTAAAAGTAAGAATGAATTCTCAGGAGTATACTACGGCAATATTTATCAAAACAACCAATGCACACACTCTCCCACCTCTAGGAATTCGTCTCATAGATAAACCCACCCATAAGTTAAACATCAAGAACAAGGTTATCTGTTGAAGAATTTTAATGTTATTTGTAAAAGTATAAGGTTGGAAATACAAAAGTCTATTAATAGTTATGTATTTAAATAATTTGTGGTATATTATAAAATGGAAAGCTCTGCAAATGTAGGAAAAGATTATGAAACCTTTTTATGTTCTGATACTGAATACTTTCCAAGAAGCATTAAGTAAAAGAAATAAGGTGCGGTAGGGTACAGAATATTGTAATGTTGCATGTTCCCATGTATGGAAAGAAATGAAGAAAGGAAATTAGGAAAAGAGAAAAAGACACATGCACACAAAGAGAGAGAGAGAGAGAGAATATTTCTTGAACAAGAAACAAGAAACTAAAAACATTGTTGACCTCTGCGGAGGAGAAGAAATAGGTTAAGGGAGATGGGTAGGAGGGACATTGTCACTCTACACTCTTTTATATACTTTAAATTTTGAATCCTGTGACTTCATTGCCTATTAAAAGAGCTTTTAAAACTACAGACATATGATGTTATATACAGACACGTGGAAACCCTGGTGGCGTAGTGATTAAGTGCTATGGCTGCGAACCAAAGGGTTGGCAGTTTGAATCCGCCAGGCACTCCTTGGAAACTCTATGGAGCAGTTCTACTCTGTCCTGTAGGGTCGCTATTAGCTGGAATCGACTCGATGGCACTGGGTTCGTTTTTTTTTTGTATATAGACATGTGTATGCATGTGTATATATGTGTTTGTGTATGTGTGTGTAGATAGGTGGATGAATGGGTAGATAGATATACAGACAGACAGACAATTTTGTCTCAAATTACTCAGCTAACAGAGTAACAACTTAAAATTTAGAAATACAAGGGCTCTTAAAATAAAGTCATAATCTGATGTTTTAACCTTTTAAAATGTCTTCTTTAATACTGCAAAAAGGAAAAGCATTAGGTCTGTAAAAAATACAAGAACACTGCAAAATCAAAACAAAATACTCTGTCGAAGACAGCATTTTCATGCAGTTTTTGAGAATCACTTCACTTTGACAGGCTTATAATTCCACAGCAAAATGAATCAAAAAGCAAACCCTCAACTATGCCAACCCTAGCATATCAGTCTATTTCATTTCCAAGGACATCACCTCAGTGCTTTTAAGTGACTTCTTTTGACATGCTTCCCTTGTGAGACCTCGCTGTTACAGCTTCTTGCCATGTTCTTCCATCTTTTACAGTCTATTTCAAAGGCATTCACTGTTTTCTCTCTCTTTCAGTATGAACTAATATTCTAATTACATATAGCAAAGGGCAAGGCTCATTCCTTTATTTCAGTCTTTGAAATAAAATATTTTCCAAGTCAAATAGAATCTGAGCTACCATGTTATAAATGTGGAATTCGAGGTTTTTATATGAAATGTATATGGAGCCATATACATTTATGAAATCACAGGCACATTTCAAGCAACCTTGACATATTTATCATTTCAACTTTCCCAGTAGATGTTTAAAAATGGAAGCATTGCTCTGTGAATACGTTCACTCACTCATTCAATCAATCATTTTATGAATACTTATTGAGTCCTTATTTTGTGTTAAGACCACCTACTGAACTCAGATTAGTTTCAGGTTTCAGTAACACCTCCACATTTGCCTTACACATTCATATTATAATTTATACTTTCTGGAAGATCATCTGTCTAGAATAAGAATGGTTTAATAAAGGAAAAGTACTTTTACTTCAGCAGAAGAAAAATTTTAGCAGTTGAATAGCAACACAAAAGAATGGCTTATCACATAAGCTGAATAAGGATTACATTAGTTAGGCTGTAAATTTTTTTTTTTTTTTGTATTTCCTCTTTTTTTAATTTTTCTTGTGCTTTAAGCGAAAGTTTACAAACCAAGTCAGTCTCTCATACAAAAACTTATATACACCTTGCTATATACTCCTGGAAACCCTGGTGGTGTAGTGGCTAAGTGCTATGGCTACTAACCAAAGGGTTGGCAGTTTGAATCCACCAGGCCCTCCTTGGAAACTCTATGGGGGCAGTTCTACTCTGTCCTGTAGGGTCGCTATGAGTCAGAGTCGACTCGACAGCACTGGGTTTGGTTTTTGGTTTTTATATACTCCTAGTTGCTCTCCCTCTAACAAGACAGCACACTGCTTCCCTCCACTACCTCTTTTTGTGTCCATTCAGCCAGCTTCTGGCCCCCTCTGCCCTCTCATCTCCACTCCAGACAAGAGCTGCCAACATAGTCTCATGTGTCTACTTGATCTAAGAAGCTCACTTGTCACCAGTGTCATTTTCTATCCCATAAAAAAATAGTCCAGTCCAATCCCAGTCTAAGGAGTTGGCTTTGGGAATGGTTCCTATCTTGGGCTAACAGAAGGTCTGGGGACCATGACCTCCGCGGTCCTTCTAGTCTCAGTCAGACTATTAAGTCTGGTCTTTTTATAAGACTTTGAGGTCTGCATCCCACTGCTCTCCTCAGGGGTTCTCTGTTGTGTTCCTTGTCAGGGCAGTCATCTGTTGTAGCTAGGCACCATCTAGTTCTTCTGGTCTCAGGCTGATGTAGTCTCTGGTTTATGTGGCCCTTTCTCTCTCGGGCTTAAAATTACCTTGTGTCTTTGGTGTTCTTCACCTTCCTTTGCTCCAGGTGGGTTGAGACCAATTGATGCATCTTAGATGGCTGCTTGCTAGCATTTAAAACCCCAGACGCCACTCTCCAAAGTGGGAGGCAGAATGTTTTCTTAATAGATTTTATTATGCCAATTGACTTAGATGTCCCTTGAAACCATGGTCCTCAAACTCCTGCCCCTGCTACACTGGCCTTCGAAGCATTCAATTTATTCAGGAAATTGCTTTTGGTTTAGTCCAGTTGGGCTGACCTCTCCTGTACTATGTGTTGTCTTTCCCTTCACCTAAAATAGTTCTTATCTACTACCAAATTAGTAAAAACCCCTCTCCCTCCCTCCTTCCCCACTCTCATAACCATTAAAGTGTATTTTCTTCTCTGTTTAAACTATTTTTTGAGTTCTTATAATAGTGGTCTCATACAATATTTGTTCTTTTGCCACTGACTGATTTCACTCAGCATAATGCCTTCCAGGTTCCTCCATGTTATGAAATGTTTCATGGATTCATCATTGTTCTTTATCGGTGTGTATTATTCCATTGTGTGAATATACCATAATTTATCCATTCATCCGTTGATGGGCACCTTGGTTGCTTCTATCCTTTTGCTATTGTAAACAGTGCTGCAATGAACATGGGTGTGCATATATCTGTTCGTGTTTATAGTGCTATGGTTCTTATTTCTCTAGGATATATTCCAAGGAGTGGGATTGCTGGATTGTATGGTACTTTTATTTTTAGCTTTTTAAGGAAGCACCAAATCAATTTTCAAAGTGGTTGTAACATGTTATATTCCCACCAGCAGTGTATAAGTGTTCCAGTCTCTCCACAACCTTTCCAGTATTTATTATTTTATGTTTTTTGGATTAATACCAGCCTTGTTGGAGTGAGATGGAATCTCATTGCAGTTTTGATTTGCATTTCTCTAATGGCTAATGATCATGAGCATTTCCTCAATTATCTGTTAGCAGCCTGAATGTCTTCTTTAGTAAAGTGCCTTTTCACGTCCTTTGTCCATTTTTTAATTGTGTTATTTGTCATTTTGTAGTTGAGTATTTGCAGTATCATGTAGATTTTAGAGATCAGGCTCTGATTGGAAATGTCATAGCTAAAAACTTTTTCCCAGTCTGTAGGTAATCTTTTTACTCTTCTGGTGAAATCTTTGGATAAACATAGGTGTTTGATTTTTAGAGGCTCCCAGTTATCTACTTTCTCTTCCTCATTGTTAGTAATGTTTTGTATACTGTTTATGCCATGTATTAAGGCTCCTAGTGTTGTTCCTATTTTCCTTCCATGATCTTTATCATTTAAAATTTATATTTAGGTCTTTGATCCATTTGGAGTTAGTTTTTGTGCATGGTGTGAGGTATGGGTCTTGTTTCAATTTTTTGCAGATAACCTGTAAACATTTTTAAGGCCAGTCATGAGAGTTTTATAAAGATATAAAAGATATATATATATACACACATATATATGTATATTATACATTGGTGGTTTATGATTCAAACTACTATTTATTGCAAACCTTCCATGAGGGCAAAAACTTTGTTTTCCATTGTTGTATTGTCAGAGCCTGGGACAGAGCCTTGGATACAGTAAAAACAGTAAGTAGTCAATAAATATTTTTTGAGTAAATGAGTGAAGGAATGGATGTTTATTCCTTTCATTGCTAGGTCTGAGATTCAAATATAAATACTATACAGTTCCTGCAATCAAGGAGCTCTGCAATACATAGAGTTATGACACAGTGCAGTAATTAATATAGGGATAAACTTGAAGAAACAATTAATTTTACACAAAAGAGAGGTAAAGTCTTAGGTCAGAAAGAGCAAGGGAATTGAATTGAGTCTTGAATGAGTAAATGTTTTCTACTTGGACACTCAAGTGGGGTGTAATTTTAGAAAGTGTGAATAAAAGTATCAAGATATAAAAGTTCACAGTTTATATGGAGAATAGTAACTAACCAGGTCCAGCTAGTGGGAAAGTTGTGGTCAGGACTAGGGAGCAATTGGAGGCAAAGCAGACAGATCTAGGAAGTACGGAGTCAGCAAGGTCTTAGATATCAAGTGAAATACATTGGACTTTATTCTGTAGACAAAAGAGTAAGGGAAAGTATACAAAATTATGTATAACAGTGAATTCAAAGAGTGTGGCCAATACCTAGAGTCTGGAGGGCAGGGCCATTGTCTAAATTTTCTCAGAGAACAGAGGGTTGTTTCTAAGCCTTGAGGGGTAATGTAATGTGTTGCACTGACTTGCTTTGTGCCTGTTATCCCTTCTTTCCTCCAATTTCTCCCATTTGTAGTGGAAAAGTCTAGCTTGTGCCTGTTCCACCCTTGTACTTTGGAAGTAGATAACTTGTATTCTAGATTTCACAGATGAAGAGGAATTTTGGATTTTGAACTTGGAGTTGATTTAAGGCTTTTGCTAAGACACAATGGGGTGAATGTGTTTTACATGTGACAAGCACATGAATTTTTGGGGACCAAAGGGTGGAATGTTATGGATTGAATTGTATACCTCAAAAATGTGTGCCAACTTGGCCAGGCCACGATTCCCAGTATTGTGTGATTGTCCATCATTCTGTCATCTGAGGTGATTTTCCTATGTGTTATAAATCCTATCTCTATGATGTTAATGAGACAGGATTAGAGACACTTATGTTAATGAGGCAGTACTCAATCTACAGGATTAGGTTGTATCTTGAATCAACCTCTTTTGAGATATAAAAGAGAGAAGTGAGCAGAGAGATCGGAACCTCACACCATCAAGAAAGCAGTGCCAAAAGCTGAGTATATCTTTAGACCCAGGGTCCCTGATCTGAGAAGCTCCTAGATCAGGGAAAGATTGATGACAAGGACCTTCCTCCAGAGAGAGAAAGTCTTCCCCTGCAGCTGACGCCCTGAATTCAGACTTATTCCTAAACTGTGAGAGAATAAACTTCTGCTTGTTAAAGCCATCCACTTATGGTATTTCTGTTATAGCAGCACTAGATTTTAAATATACCTATCTTAAAGTAATCATGTTAAACCAATGATTGGTATTGATAATCGGTAGGAATGGGAATATAATTTATCTGGATTGCAGTGTCTAAAGAAGATGACCACTATCATTTGGGTAAAAAGATTAAGCCTGATTCTGTGAAGACAGGTGAGCTTGAAATAAGTTGTATTACAGTGTGATCTCATCCTATACCAAATCTATTTATCTTTTAATGAAACATGATCAAGACATTTATTATCAAAGACTTTCCTCAGTGTGTTATGAGTTTCACTTTTGACTTCTGGCATTGGCTGGAACTTATAAGTAGTGGAAATATCAAGTTTCTTTCTATTTTTCTGATTTTAATGAGGTTGTCTATAGTGTTCCACTATTAAGTCTGACACTGGTTATCATGTTCCTTTCTCATGATAAGAAACAGTCAATTAGGTAGAGGAAATAAGCCCAAACAGAAATTGTGACAGTATCCGTCATGAATAAATTGACCTACTAAAAGCAAAGACTCTCAAACGAAGAGATATGCTAAAACGAAGGAACTCAGGAAAGTTGAAAATAAAACTTTGATACCAGGAAAATACAAATAAAAAGAAGCAAGGAAGGTAGTACTAGTATTAAAAGCAATTAGTGCAAAAAAAATTAAACAAGACAATTTCATATTTTTTAGTATTGATGAAAGGGCCATGGCACACTAAAGATAACATCTTAAAACATTAGACTCCAAATTATTAAGCATTGGCTATAATATTTCCCATAGCTGAGAAAAGCAAAACTTTTAATTTCCAACTCAGCTAATCTACCATATTAAATTATTGAAAACTACCCATAGTGTTTTCAGTCACCTCATATGCATGTGAAAACTGGATGATGAATAAGGAAGACCAAAGAAGAATCGATGTCTTTGAATCATGGCATTGGTGAAGAATATTGACTATACCATGGACTGCCAAAAGCATGAACAAATCTGTCTTGGAACAGGTACAACCACAGTGCTCCTTAGAAGCAAGGATGGCAAGATGTCTCACATACTTTGGACATGTTATCAGGAGGGATCAGTCCCTGGAGAAGGACATCATACTTACTAAAGTAGAGGGTCACCGAAAAGAGAAGGACCCTCAATGAGATGGATTGACACAGTGATTGCAACAACAGACTCCAGCATAACAAGAATTATGAAGATGGCACAGAACAGGGCAATGTTTCATTCTGTTGTGCATAGGGTTGCTATGAGTTCATATCAACTCGATGGCACTTAACAACATCAACAACCCAGATGCATGTATACCAACACATCAACACCCAGAGGTAGTGGCATTGTGAGTGATTATTCTCTTCACTATAAACTTATGAGTTTTCCAAAGAGTCCAAAGCGAATCTGTATTGTTTTCAGAAAACCACGATTATCATTTAAAAATTCTACACTTCTTTTAACCCCTCATTAGGACAAATTAGGAAACTCTGGTGGAATAGTGGTTAAGAGCTAAGGCTGCAAACCAAAAGGTCGGCAGTTCAAGTCTACCAGGTGCTCCTTGGAAACCTGACGGGGCAGTTCTACTCTGTCCTACAGGGTTGCTATGAGTCAGAATCAACTCAACGGCAATGGGTATGTTTATGACAAATTATCAACTTTGGAAACTATCAATCGATGTTCTGTACAGTTAAGAACAACACAGGTAGAAGACAGATGGGTAGCAAAGATAAGAGAAAAAAGGAAGGTATTTATGGTTGAAATGATGGCCCGTCACTATTTTGTAATGCCACTTTTTTCCTCCTAGTGTGTTCCTCTTCTCTTTCCCTATGCTGAACTGAGCATAGAAAAAGATTGTGACAGGGTTAAAAAAAAAAAAAAAAGCCTTAGTTTTTGTTTACATACCCTCAGGGAGGTTACCTGTGCTTAGAGAAGGAGTAGCTTGAAGAAAACTTGAAAGGATTCCCAACACTCAGAATTTTTTATAGGTGCGGGGAAGAGAGAGGAGTACATAGATTGTGAGAGAAGAGGAGCTCTATGCTGCCTTGGTCAAAACCAAAAAACCAAACCCATTGTTGTCGAGTCAATTCTGATGCACAATGACCCCATAGGAGAGAGTAGAACTGCCCCCTAGAGTTTCCAAGGGGCACCTAGTAGATTTGAATTGCTGACCGTTTGGTTAGCAGCCATAGCTCTTAGCCACTACTCCACCAGGGTTCCCAGCTGGCTCGAGGGCAACTGCGTTTTCATGGCAACCCTGCGTATCTCAGTGCTAAACTGTGTTCTGTGGGGTTTCAATGGCTGATTTTCTAGAAGTAGTTCACCAGGACTTTCTTCTAAGGCATCTCTGAGTGGACTCAAATCTCCAGCCTTTTGATTAGCAGCCACGTGTGTTAGCCATTTGCACCACCAGGGACTCTAGCAGCACCATAGAGACAGAAGACATGAAAAATAAGGCTGCTCAGGGCTCGTGGGCAGATGGGGATGTCGCCACTAGCAGACATTCCTGGTCTTTCAAATGAACCTGGAAGTGGCAGAGATCTGAAGTTCCTATTAAAGCCATGTGGACAAGTTACTGAGTTCCTGTTAAAGCCACTTGGACAAGGCACCAATAGACAAGCAATTAAGGACCCAATACCTGGTTCCTTTTGCCCTACTGAGCCTGGGCACTATTTAAGAACCTAAAACACAGATACTGCTTTGGGTAGAGAAGGCAAACTCCAGGAAGGACTGCGCTAAGTTTGGAACACTGAACAGGAGCTTGAAATCAGACACTTACTTGAAAAGAATATAACACAAAAGCCGAGCCCGTTGCTGGAAAGTCTATTCCAACTCATAGCGACCCAATAGGACAGAGTAGAACTGCCCCGTAGGGTTTTCAAAGAGTGGTTGGTGGATTCAAACTGCTGACCTTTTGGTTAGCAGCTGAGCTCATAACCACTGGACCATCGGGGCTCTGAACAGAATATAGACAGTGACATTTCTCGTGCTCTAGTCTGTGAACTGAGAGTCATTCCTATTACACTGACTTTTTCCCCCAAAGTCCTCCTTTAAAAAACAACAACAAAAAACTGCTTATGAAGAGGTATCTGAGACAATGTTCAATGATTTGTCAACTTTACAAGGAATTACTCATGTGTAAGTGGTATTATTTTCAGCCACCATTGTTGGCCAGCATATACTCTAATCTTGAAATTGAACTACAGAGCCAGACAGGACAAAGTTATCCTTAGGGGATTCCAACAAAAAGACCAGGAAACCTCCAAGTTTCAGTGGGGACCACCTTTCTTAGCCAGCAAGGATTCCCTCCTCATCTTCTCCCCTCCAGCTCTCTCCTGCTTGGGAATAAGCAGCAATGACACAACACAGCAGGAGGCTTCTGAAAACATATGGAAAAGAAACCCAGAGTTTCTAACTTTCAGAATCCTAGAAATAGCATTCTGTTGATAATGATTCACAATTGAAAAGTGAAGGATTTTGAAGCACCTCCTTTATGTTCTCAAAAGCAAACAAGAAAGCATGGGCACTGAAATGAAATTAAATCTGACATAAGAAAGATACGAGTATGAGGTATACAGGGAAGGAAGAAACTGGCTAACTGTATTGAGGTTGGATGAGGGGCTAATATGTCTCATCTCTGTATAAGTTCTGAACCACTTAGGTATAAGATCAAGGATTAAAGCAGATGGAATAAAAATTATTATTGATATAAAGTTACTGTTCAGCACTGTGGTTACAGTGAGAGCCACATACGCTTGCTAACTTTATGCCCACCAGCAGAAGCCTACAGGAAGGAAATTTTGAGTCAGTGGTTCCCACAGGTCCAGGGTTGAGAAGAAAGAAAGCAAATCTTTCATACTTAGGACTTTGATAGATTGTTGTTGTGGTGTTTCTATGTCTTGGAGACTTTTTGGAATCATAGTGAAGCATATGACAGAGTAGAACTGCGCCACAGGGTTTTCTTGGCTACGGTCTTTATGGAAGCAGATTGCCAGGTCTTTCTCCCATGGAGCCAGTGAGTGGGTTTCAACTGCCAACCTTTCAGTTACCAGGTGAATGCTTAACTGTTTGTGCCAGTGGGGCTCCTTTTTTGGCAGATTAGTTCCACACAATATGAAAATGTGGACAAACTATCATTCCTCACCAAACAGGTAATTGGCATCATGTTTGTGGGGAGCATTAAGAGGTGGGCAAGAGAAAAGAGGGGTTCTGTTATAAACTCTCAAACACTTCACATCCGCTACTCATCTGTCATGCACAACCACCCATCTGTCAGTTTGTCTACTGTGGCGTCTTGTGTGTTACTATGATGCTGGAAGCTATGCCACTGGTATTTCAAACACCAGCATGGTCATCCATGGTGAACAGGTGTCAGTGGAGCTTCCAGACTAGACAGACTAGGAAGAAAGATCTAGTGATCTATTTCAGAAAGCTAACCCAGTGCCATCGAGTCGATTCCGACTCATAGTGACCCTAAAGGACAGAGTAGAATTGCCCCGTAGAGCTTCCAAGGAGCACTTGGCGGATTTGAACTGCTGACCCTTGGGTTAGCAGCTGTAGCAGTTAGCCACTACGCCAATGAAAACCCTATGGATCACAGGAGAGTGTTTAAGATTTGACTCGCTTACTTTGGCTGTGTCATCAGGAGGGACCAATCACTGGAGAAGAATGTCATGTTTGGTAAAGTGAAGGTCCAGTGAAAAAGGCAAGGAAAACCCTCAATGAGAGAGACTGAAACAACAGCTGCAACAAAGGACTGAGCATACCAATAATCACGAAGATGGTGCAGGCTTGGGCAACATTTTGTTCTGCTGTACATGAAATTGCCGTGAGTCTGAAGTGACTCAGTGAAAACTAACAGCACCATTTCTCAGTTTATTCTTCCTTTAACTCAATGAGTTTTAACTCTTAATTTCATACAAAACAAGGGATACGGTTACCTTCTTCAGGAGGGGAGATGGGGAAACTATTAAGACAGCCCCGTTTCTCCCTCCCGCAACATCAACCACTGTTTCTTTAAGGATCCTCCTAAGACTTTCATTTTGCATTTGCCCCTAAAAAGAAAGCTCCAAAAAGAGAACAAAATTTTAAATAAATTCAACCCCACAACCACTGTGTACTCAAAGTTAAGGTTTTTAGTCCGTATATTATTTCCCATCCTATATTATATCCAGGCACATTACTCAATATAGTCTTCTGCAGTGAGATCAGATGATAATATTAAGATGTTCATTTAATAGAGATGCCCCAATTTGGAATATAAATCTCTTCCATTTTGATATTCCAAGAGAGAAAATTTACTTTGAAGATTAAATTCTCTTGCAAGTTAAAATCTAAGCACATCAAAGACCAAAGGAACTAAGGTCTGAAATCAAATTCACTTGGCTCTGAAAGTTGAAGTCTAAAGAAACAGAAGTTCCAAATTTGTCTTACCCAATTTCTCATTCAGCTCAATATTAGCTGGATGGGCTTTTGATACCAGGTGGAGTTGATGTTTTTTTCTGAAATCTTTCACTTGGAATATAGTTCTTCCAAAGTTATTAGTTCTATGCTAAGTCTTTGAGTGCTGTGTATTTTTAAAGCTTGCCACATAGGACTTTCACGAAAATAGCCAACTGCTGGCCCCTAAAATTTATTCCACTCAAAGTATGTTCCCCAAAAAGTAGTACTTACTATTGCCAAAAACCACAATGTTACCCAAGTGAAAGATGCAGACGGAGAAAACATTCTTGATTTTAGCCTCACTAGGATGGCCGTCAGTTAAGACTAGCAGTCAGGAGCTTAAGACTGGTGAATATAAACACAATAATGGAGAATTCTCCCCACCAAGCAGTTCTCGTTGGCATTACGCATTTAACATGTCTGGAGAGGGGTGAATCCACTTATGTATACAGTCTCCTGACTTGAAGAGTGAGTCATTGAGTTATTGCTGTCTTCTTGTGAGTTTAGAAATTATCAGATCTTATTTGGAGGTGCCATTTCCCCCTTTGGCCCCTAATCTTCTGACATCTGGAGCTGGATATGGGTGGGCTGCACACTCTAGTGTGAACAGGCGTTTTCATACTATGCCACAGTAACTGTTCTATTGCTAACCATCTGTTATGGAATGGCTTAGGTTTGCCTCCTAGGAAACTTGCCTCCTAGGAAAGGTTTCCTCTTCATTCCCACATTAATTTCACCTGGGAAACATCAGTCATTCAACTCCTAAACTGAAGATCCTCTTGATGCTTCTGAAATATGAGTTCTTAGGGACCACCATCTTCAAATGAGTGTCAAAAACGGCAAAGAGTCTGAGATTTGCAAGCTATCTAGTTAGCCTGTCAAAGCTTTATGAATGCTGGGAAAACACACAAAACTCCTGGGTCAGAAGCAAAGGACTTTATTACTCACTGTACCACAGGTGACATAAGCTTCATATTCACATCAATTACTCTTGCTCCCTAAGTTCTATGGGGGTGGTATGAAGAGGCCTAGGTAGATGCTTGTACACAAAAGGTTTATATCACATTGAGGGAAACCCAAGTTTAGAGAACCTGCATAATTTTTAATGTACAGGAATGAACTTTGTCCTAGAGGGAGATACACCTTAAAAATAAGAATACCAAAAAGTCCAAAGTAAAAGAATATTTAAAAAAAAAAATACCACGCGAATATTAACTACAAGAAAGTAACTGTAGCTGTACTAATATTAGACAAAGTAGGCTTTGCAAAAAGGGACATTTTATAATGATAAAACTGCCGGTCCTTCAGGAAGATATAACGATGCTAAATTTGGATGCAAGAATTGCTGGTGGTGAAATGGTTAAGCACTCGGCTGCTAAAGAAAGAGCTGCAGCAGTTGGAACCCATCAGCTGCTCTGTGGGAGAAGACCCGGGATCTGCTCCTGTAGAGATTACAGCAGTTCTACTCTGTCATACAGGGTCACTACGAACTAGAGTTGTGACTCGGTGGAATACAACAACAAATTTGGATACGCCGTTTAAACAGAGCCTCGAAATACATAAAGTAAAAATTAACAAAGCTAAAAGAAGAAACAGACGCACTCACAATCATAGTGAAAGATTTTAACACATCTCTCTCAGTAACTGCTAGAATAAGCATATGAAAATATAGCAATAAACCCTAGATCTTTCAACAGCTCTCTGAGGTAGAAGATGTTAATCGTCCATCTGTAAAACAAGACTAATTCCTACCTCCTAGGATTGTTGTGAGGCTTATATAAAATAAATCTGTAAAATTCTTAATATGTGCCTGACATGGATTGAATTGTGTGCCTCAGAAATGTGTGTTGTAAACCCCGACCTCTATGCCTGTAGTTATAATCCTATTTGGGAATGGGTTGTCTTTGTTATGTTAATGATGCAGGATTAGTGTCGAGTGTGTTTTGAATCCATCTCTTACAAGATATAAAAGGAGCAAATTAGACAAACAGAGATGGTGGAAGATAGAAGCCACACCACATGAAGATTACCAAGGAATCAAGGAACAAGGACCTTCGCCCAGAACTAACAGAGGAAGTCTTCCCCTAGAGTCAGAATCCTGAATTCAGACTTCTAACTTCCTAATTTGTTAAAGCTACCCACTTGTGATATTTCTGTTACAACGGTACTAGATAACTAACGGCCCAATACATACTAAGCATCCATCCATCCACACATTGAGCAAACATTAAGCTTATACGATGCGCTTTGTGCTCTTGTGCTAACTGAATTTTACTGAATTAACCAGTAAAAACCAGTTGCCATTGAGTCAAATTTAACTCGTGGCAATCCCACTTGTGTCAGAGTAGAACTGTGCTCCACAGGACCTTCAATGGCTGATTTTTTTTTTGGAAGTACGTCTCCAGACCTTTCTTCTAAGGTATCTCTGAGTGGACTTGAACCACCAACCTTTTGGTTAGCAGCCAAGTGTATTAACTGTTTGCACCACTGAGATACTCTGTTGCTGATTTAGTTGCTGATTTAGTCATAGATAAATCGGTCCCTAATTTCATGGACTTTACTTTCTGTTGAGCTGTGCATAAAACATGGATATTGGGACTAAACAAGTAAGTTTATGTCATGGATTGAATTGTGTCCCCCCTAAAATGTGTGTATCAACTTGGTTAGGCCATGATTCCCAATATTGTGTGGTTGTCCTCCATTTTGTGATTGTAATTTTATGTTGAGAGGATTAGGGTGGGATTGTAATACCACTCTTACTCAGGTCACCTCCCTGATCCAAGGTAAAGGGAGTTTCCCTGGGGTGTGACCTGTACCACCTTTTATTTCTCAAGATATAAAAGGAAAGGGAAGCAAGCAGACATTTGGGGATCTCATACCACCAAGAAAGCAGCACCAGGAGCAGAGTGTGTCCTTTGGACACAGGGTCCCTGTGCCTGAGAAGCTCCTTGACCATGGGAAAATTGAGGACAAAGACCTTCTTCTAGAGCCAACAGGAGAGAAAGCTTTCCCCTGGAGCTGACTCCTTGAATTTGGACTTTTAGCCTACTTTACTGTGAGGAAATAAATTTTTCTTTGTTAAAGCCATCCACTTGTGGTATTTTTGTTATGGCAGCACTAGATGACTAAGACAGTTCATTATGGTAGATACATTAAGGTTTTGGTGTACAAACTGGGACTGATAATGACTGAGAGGAGGTGTGTGCAAGGGAAGACTTGTGTACAAGGTGAAGGTATTCAAAGACAAAGAGACACACTCTAGCAGAGTGCTGGCCAATACAATGAGGTCTATCATTGCACAAGTGCATGACAAGTATCCGGCAAAGGCGGAACCAAACTAACAGGAAGCTTCTGGAGCTATGCTGTCAAGTACAATGCCTTGCGCAATAAACATTTGCCGAAATAATTAATAAATTCATCCACTGTGAAGAAATGCATTCTGGAGAGGCAGTGGCTAAAGGACAAAAGTGTCAGGTCAACAGAAAGTCATATTATTCTAGTCTTTTGGTGGTGAAAACATTTATATTTAGAATTAGCCAGCTGGATTCAGTTTAGATAGTCCCAATTTTGTTGGCAACACCCAAAGCATCATAGTCAGGAGCCAGTTGACACATGCCTTCTTCTCTCTATCAGGCCTGATCAAGGTGTTGACCTTGGCCATGTCAATGTTAAAGAACTTCTTCATAGCCTGCTTGATGTACTGCTTGTTGGCCTTGATATCCACAATGAACACAAGGGTGCTGTTGTCTTTGATCTTCTTCATCACTGACTCAATGGTCAGGGGAGAACTTGATGATGGCATAGTGGTCAAGCCTGTTTCTCATGAGGGCCCTCTTCTCAGGATACTTTGGCAGTCTTCGAAGCTGCAGTGTCTTGAGAAGGTGGGTGACATGAGGATCTTTTTTGTGTGTGTTTGTGGGTGCCTTTCAGCACTGTCTTCTTGGCCTTCAACGCCTTAGATGGCTTCAGTTTTGGGAAGGGTTGGTGCTTCCTTCTCAGCTTTTGGTGCCATCTCTATAAGAAACTTTTTTTTTTTTTTTAAACAAGAAACTTTTGGGTGGGCTACTAAAGTAAAGGATGTAACTGTCTCTTATTTTTCTCTGACAAGAGCTGGCCATTCTTAGGGGTACTCCCAAACCCTACACTTGTGAAGTGAATGTTAGGTAACCAAGGAAACTATTACTGGTAGTGATTTCCAGGCTAGGGACCAATCAGGTGGGGAAGCTGCCTGGAACTGAGGAAGCCAAATCTGCCCTCAGATCTAAGGTGCGAGCACAAGACCTTTAAAGGAAGACAAAAATGGTCAAGAGCTGGGAGGATGTAGAAATGGAGGTGAGGAAAGAGGCTAAGGTTAGGGTCAAGAAAGAAGGTCCAAGACTCTTTCTGTAAACAGGATTAGGATGCTTGAAGCTTGATATAATTGGGTGCTAGGAGTTCCTGGGTGGTGTAAATGGTTAACATGCTAGGCTGCTTAGCCAAAGGTTGGAGGTTTGAATCCACCTAAGGGACTTCAGAAGAAGGCCTGGTGATCTAGTTCTGAAAAATCAGCCACTGAAAACCCCATGGAACAGGATCTACTCTGACACTCATGAGTTTGCCGTGAACCCGAGCTGACTCGACAGCAACTAGTGTTTCACCTGGTTTATCCTCAAATAAAAGTTGTTGTTCAGTGACTCAGATAGTTACTGGACCTATTTAATGTGTGTGTGTGTGTCTGAAACTTAGTGATAAGTAAACAAATTGAAAATTGGAATTTTGCCCCCCATGTTGTAAGACTTCCTCCATAAGTCAAAATACAGTTAGTTTTCTCTTCTATTTATAAGCATATAGTCTTCCACCAAGCAGGAGCTGCTGCTCTGCTTCTAGAAAAACAAATTCTGCTTTAAAAATGGCATCATGGAACTAACTATGTTTTCTGGAAATTAAATAAGCCTTGCATCTATTCTGAGAGGACGTGTGGATCTGAGATGCGTTCATGTTTCCCCACAAAATTAATTTGTCAGGTTAGCAACTTCCCTAAAATACCTTATAATATTCTGATATGCATATAAATAGTATTCCTCACACGCTGAGATTATATTCCATGGTCAGGTGAGTGGCATCAGTTATTCCAACAATAGAAGCATGCTGGGTGTAGACTTCAGGGTCAAAGCCTCAATCTGGGTATCAGCAGTATCACCACCATCATCGCTGTCCCTTGTAACAATATTTCTTTGCAGTTACCAAAGGTTTTTATAATTAAATGTAGTATCTTAAATCCATTAAGCAGTAAAAACCTTGTGCGTTAGTGAAGATGTTTGATGGGCTGTATCATTTTTTTTTTGTATTCCAATTAGCTCTGTATGTGGATTTTTATCCTCATGGAACACCTTAAAGTGTCGCTTTACACATAGATCACACAAATGGTAAAACAAACAGACAAATTAACAAAGCAAATCAAAGACAAAAAAATTCCTAAAATAGAAGGGTAGGTAATTACTCCATTGTCTTAATTAGCAAAATAAGGCTCAGAGCATCTAGTGACTTTATGACCTTTCTATATTGATCTATATGACCTTTCTAAGGTCACCCAGCCACTAGATGAAGGGTTGAAACTTGAATGCAGATGAAGCTCAAGGTCTCTGTGTTCTACTGTGAGTGTGGAGTCCATATCCTGATTAATATGGCTGGTAAGTTAAGTCATGACAGGTATAATTTGGACAGGTTACCAAACAAAGTTTAAGAATATTCATTTGTTTTTGTTGTTAGTTGCCTTGAGCCAGCTCCAACTCATAGGGACCTTAAGCATAACAGCATAAATCATTCCTCGGTCCTGTGCCATCTTCATGATAGTTGGCATGTTTGAGTCAATTGTTGTGGCTATAAGGATATTCATTAAAAAATCAAAACCAAACCCACTGCTGTTGAGTCAATTCCGACTCATAGCGACCCTACAGAACGGAGTAGAACTTCCTCATAGAGTTTCCAAGGAGCACCTGGTGGATTTGAACTGTCAATTTCTTGGTTAGAAGCCGTAGCACTTAACCACTATGCCACCAGGGTTTCCAGGATATTCATTAGACATTGGTTATGTGGTTTTCAGACTGGCATTTGGCAAGGTTGCTGCTGGCTGCATTGACCTTATGGAAACACATGCTATATGACATTTGGAGAACAGCTCTAGCCAAAGGACATCCACTAACGGACTGATGACTAACTGGAAACTTCTGGGTAGCTGATGAAGGAGTCATATCTCAGTACTATTCTCTTGGGTAATTTTTCTCATCTTCAATGAAGGTGTAGAGATCAGATTCAGGTTTCAAAGCTCTAAAAAAATTCTGGAGCAAAATATAGTTTAGTGAAGATTAAAGCACAAGATGGCAGAACTTGTGGCTTCTAGACAGCGCTTCAAGAAAGTTTCACATAACTTTAAAAAAAAAAATACAAACCCACACTCTTTGCTGTTGAGTCAATTTTGACTCATGGTGGCCCCATGTCTTACAGAAGCAGATCTCCAACACTTTCTTCCACAATGCCTCTGGGTGGGTTTGATCCACCAACCTTTTAGGTTAGTACTCAAGCACAAGCTGGTTGTGTTACCCAGGGCCCACATAACTAGAGAGAGACATTTCACAACTCGGAGTACACGGAAGGCATTAGGTACGGTTCTGGATGTTACCTTTTAAGAAGAAGGAACTTAAATAAATTGAAGGATATTGAAAGCACAGTGACCAGGAAGGTGGAGAAACTCAAAACCACATGGTGTGGGTATACTGTTTTAAAAGACTAATGCTCCAGTCATGGCGAAGAGAAGACTCAGATCAGACAAGGCAAATGGCACCCAGGATTTGTAGAATTAAACTTTTTCTCTCTAACGGAGGAATTGAAGACGTGAGTACATGGTATAGGGAGACATTTCAGCTTGTAAGTAATGGGTAACTTAAAATGTCAGAGCTGTCGACAGATGAATTACCGGATGACTACTTGGAAAGGTTTTTCTAGTATCAATGAGTATCTTCAAATGTTGAGATCCCGTGCATCACAGTTCTTTCCCCTGCTCTTCAAATATTCAGCATCTTATCACTGTCACCCACACTCTTATATGGGGCCCCAATATTGGAAATCATTCCTTCTTTGTGATTGAGATAGTTTTTATCATCTGCGCAGGGTTCAACCAGAGTTTACATTGCGTATTGGATTTAATAGGTGAGAGCTGGAAGCTCACAAATGCCATATACAAATTTGCTCCAAATGGGCTCTAAATATGGATTTGGAGCTAATTGTTCTGGCACTTATTTCAGTGGGGATGAAGCATTGGCCAAACATATTTCAAAGCAAGGAAGAGAATATTTTAGCATTGTTTTCAGGAAAATGTGTAGTAGCATGCAAGTAATTGGAAAAAGGGGGATGTTCAATCAGAGGCCCTAAAGGAGAAAAGAATATGTTGGCAGAACCATTATTCGGAAATCATAGAACTATGAAAATAATTATAGAACTGAATTTCCAGTATTGCCATTTTAAAAAATAAGCCTTTATCATTTAGGTATAATGTGTATACAGAAAAGTGTACAAAGTATAAGAGTACAAACCGGATGAACTATCACAAAGTGAACACATTTGTGCAACCACCACCCAGATCAAGAGATAGCACAGAAGTCCCCCTGGTGCCTCCTTTAAGTCACTGCCTTCAACTCCTCCTGAGTGGTAACCACAAGTCTGCATTATAATGCCATAGATCAGTTTTGTCTGTACTTAAATTTTATATAAATGTAACAACATAGCAAATTGTTTGTGTCTAGCTTCTTTTGCTCAATACTATTTTTGTGAAATTCGTCCACGTTTTTGCGTGTAGCATTACTTCATCCATTTTCATTGTGGTAGAGCAATTGTATGCATCCCCCCATTTTTTCTTTTGTAATCCAGTCTACTGTTGATGGACATTTAGGATGTTTCCAGTTTGGAGCTATTATACATACTGCTGTTTTAAACATTCTGGTGAGTTTTTGGATACACATAGATAATGCATTTTCTGTTGGGTGGATATCAAGGAACGGAATTGCTAGATCATGAGACGTGTGTGTTCACTTTTAGAGGTAATCTTTCTTGTACCTCTTTTCCACTGTCTCTAGCATTGTATGAAAATTCTATTTGCTCCGTATCCTCTCCAACATTTGGCATTGTGAGTCTTTTAAATTTTAGCTGTCTGGTGTGAATTTGTACAGGGTCGCTATGAGTTGGAATTGACTCAACGGCACTGGGTTACTGGGTGTGTATTTAGTGGTATACCACTGCAGTCTTCATTTGCATCTCCCAAATGACTGATAAGGTTGAACAAGCCCTAACTAGGGCTTTTAAAAGTATAATAAATCTAGGCCATTCCAATTTGATGTTCCCATTATTATTATTTTTATTATTGGAGTAAAAATATGCACAACAAAACATATGCCAATTCGCAATTTCTACATGTATAATTCAATGGCCTTGATTACATTCCTCAAGTTTTGCAATCATTCTCCTTATGCTTTACCAAATTATTCTACCACCATTAACATAACTCAATGCCCTCTAAGCAAAAACTTGCTCTTTCCCCATGTCTCTCACCCCTGGTAACCACTAACCAATTTAATTTCTATGTATTTGCTTATTTCATGTACGTGAGATCATACAACTTTTGTCCATTTGTAGCTGACTCAGCATGGTGCTTTCAAGGTTCATCTATGTTGGTGGCATGCATCAGGACTGCATTTTTCTTTATGACTGCATAATATTCCATTGTACGGGTATACCGCATTTTGTTTATCCATTCATCTGTTGATGAACATTTCGGTTGTTTCCACATTTTAGCTATTGTGAGAAGTGCTTTTTTTTTTTTTTTTTTTTTTAATACATTAGCTTTTTTAAATGTAGAAAGGTTAAAAATTCAGGTATATTAATATGTTGATATTTAACAAATTTAGCATTTTAACCCACAAAATTTCTATAAAATATTGCATAATTTATAAGATAATCATTATACTACAGAACGTAAGTTTATAGTGTTGTCTTGAAATGGTATGCCAGTTAGAGCAATTTGAGGCATTTTTTTTTTTCACTACTCTCAATGTGTCTCTATGTGTATAATTTCTTTTGGAGATAAATGTTAAGAGTCTAGAAAAGTGAGACTATGACAAACCCATTCCCCTCCCCTGCTGCTTTAATAGAACCCTGCCTCTAAATATCCTCTCTCTAATTTTAATTAAAAAAGTTGCACATAGGCTCACATTTTAGTCCATGTTATATCTCAGTAATGGATGTAATCTAAAATGCATAAGAGCAGAAGCTTTCTCTTTTTGTTTTTGATATCACTCTTTTTCCCCTCCTCTACAAAATTTAGTTTGAAGGAAAAAAAAAATGTGGAGAGACTCTTACAGTGATCATATAACTTTAACAAATACTTTTTGACAGTTGATCTTCCTGTAATTTTGCAACTTGGACTGTTCATCTTTGAGTGATTGGTTTTTCAATGCAACTGTGTTTGAAATGGTTTTGAGGTTTTGTGGTTGTTGTTGATGTTATGAGGAACTTAAAACATTTTATCTTCCTTTTGCTTGGCGAGCCCTCTGTGGCCTTTTTGAATGCAAGCTGACCATGTAAGTGCCACAGCAGTCCTGAGCTCAGAAGTGGATCCTTTTTGGAAGTCAGACAGCAGGTAGCCCATCTGTCCAACTCCTTGCTGGGAAATCTGGCATTTCAAGGTAAGTGCAAAAGGCTTGGGGTTGGTGCACATGAATGAAAGTTCTGCATAAAGAAAGCAGGCCAAACATGACTTTATAGTTCTAATCCAGAACCTTCAGACAGTCTTACTACAAAAAACAGGTTTATCCAGTCTGGCCACAGCTGCTCCTTTTACGTAAAGAATTGTATTCTTCCTGTGTAGACACAATACGCTGAAAGTGAAACCCGGTTTTTATTAGTGATTAAATATAGACAGGCATCCTGGTGATGCAGTGTTTAAGAGCTCAGGTGCTAACCAAAAGGTTGGCAGTTCAAATCCACCAGTATCTCCTTGGAAACCCTATAGAGCAATTCTACTCTGTCGTACAGGGTCAGTATGGGTTGGAATGGACTCGACGGCAATAGGTTTGGTTTGTTTGTTTGTTTTTGTAAGTATAAACAAAAAATGGTTTCAGAATCTTTCACAAAAGTGACTCTGGATAAAAACATTGTAAAGGTCTCTAGATGAACTGCTGTTACATTTGCATATTACTCAAATGCTTATCTTTCAAGTGATGCTTTAATATGGTTTCCATTATGAAAATCTTTAGAATTTCTTACTGGTAATATTGTCATACACAATTTGAAACCATTCTTTCAGCCCTAATCAATAGAAGGGGGAGAAAAAAATCAATAGCAATCAGGTACTTTGAAAATTTTAAAAGAAATATATTTAAAATAACAAGTAAAATAATGGTTCCAATAAATTTTTTCCTTCCATTTAAAAGTATTATAGGGCAGCTGCAATCTAAAAATAACTTTAAAAGTCACCTAAGAAAAAGTTAAGAACTCTTGTTCAAATAAAAACTTTTAAGTGAAATTTTTTCAGTACCATTATTTCCTGTTTTCGAGAAGTAGTGCATTTCCTATCAATGGAATGGAATACATTGCAAAATTAAAAAAAAAAATAAGTAATTCACAACCTCAGTTTGAGAGTTTATAGCCTTGCATGGGTCACTTGATTCTCTGGACTTCAGTTTCTTGTGCAATTTCATACTTAACCGAGAAATTATTTATTAAGTACTCCAGATTTGTTGTTAGGTGCCGTCAAGTCACTTCAGACTCATGGCGACCCCGTGTACAACAGAATGAAGCTCTGCCCGTTCCTGCGCCATCCTCACAATCCTTCTCAGGCTGGAACCCATTGTTGCAGCCACTGTGTCAATTCTTCTTATTGAGGATCTTCGTCTCTTTTGTTGACCCTCTACTTTACCAAGCATGATGTCCTTCTCCAGGGACTTGTTCCCCCTGATAACATGTCCAAAATACATGAAATGAAGTCTTGCCATCCTTGCTTCTAAGGAGCATTCTGGCCGTACTTCTTCCAAGACAGATTTGTTCACTCTTCTGGGAGTCCATGATATATTCAATATTCTTCGCCAGCACTGTAATTCGATGGCATCAATTCTTCAGTCTTCCTTATTTATTGTCCAACTTTCCCATGCATATGAGGCAATTGAAAATACTATGGCTTAGGTCAGGTGCACCTTAGCCCTCAAAGTGACGTCTTCACTTTTTAACACTTGATGGCGGTCTTTTGCACCAGGCTTGCCCAATGCGAATACATCGTTTCATTTGACTACTGCTTTCATGGGTGTTGATGGTGGATTCAGGTAAAATGAAATCCTTGACAACTTCAATGTTTTCTCTCCTTATCGTGATGCTGATTACTGGTCCTGGTGTGAGGATTTTTGTTTTCTTTATGTTGAGGTGTAATCCGTACTGAAGGCTGTGGTCTTTGATCTTCAACAGTAAGTGCTTCAAGTTCTCTTCCCTTTCAGCAAGTGAAGTTGCATATTACGGATTGTTAATTAGTCTTCCTCTAATCCCTACTTACCTCCTCCAACTTCGGATCTATAACTCCTTTTTTAAAAAAAATTGTGTGTAAATCAATCATTCAATATTTTTATCAGTCAATATGAGTAATGGGAAGACCAAAGGATTAGGAATCAGGTGGTGTGAATTCTAATCCTCTGTTTTCTAATAATTGGCTGAGTGATTTGGGAAATATTATTTAACTATTGTAAGCTAGGAGTTGGTAAACTTTTTCTATAAAATGTCAGATAGTAAATACTTTAGGCTTTACAGGCCAAGAGGCAAAATCAAGGATGATATGTAGGTACTTACATAGCCATTTATAATGTAACTACTTAAAAATGTAAAAACCATTTTTAGCTCTCAGAAAGTATGAAAACAGAAGTTGAACCAGATTGGGCCTATAGGCCATAGTGTGCCAGTCTGTGTTCTAGGCAATGATTTTTGACTATTATAACGTTAAAGAGGTAGTCTGGGTCAGAGGTGCTTAACGTGAATCCTGGGACACTAAGAAAGTCCACGGACGGTCTTGGGGTGATCCACCAAGCCTCTGAAATGGCATACAAAATTTTGAGTGTATGTGAATATGGGCTTTTTTTCTGGGAGAAAACGTTTCTAGATTTCATCACGTTTTCAAAGTGGTCCAAAACACAATTAAGATTAAGAACCACTGGACTAATTGATTTCTAAGGTGGTTTCCAAACCCAATATCCAATGAATATATGAAATGTTTATTGGGTGCCTATTATAGAGTTGCTATGAGTCAAAATTGACTCAAGAACATTGGGCTAGTATTACAAAAGACATAGCACATCATGGCTAAAATGATATTTGAAAATATTTTAAACAAACTTAAAATTCATATGCACAATTTAGTGATCTTCAAAGTAATAACCTTGAGAATAATTGTCACCAAATGTTCCTGAGGCGCTTTTTTGTAATGTATCTTCAGTGCTTGTTCATGAATTATGTGAAATTATTTTTCAAACTTTCTTATTGCCCACCCTGTTTTAAAGTGACAATGGTATTATTCATGATAACCATGACCTAACTGGATTTAAGATGGGTTTGTTTCTCTCAGAAAACTATGATTCCCTTAAGAGCAGAAACTATGTCTTTTCACCTGTGTATCTAGAATAATGTTTGGCACATCTCTGAAATGAATACATGGATGAATGAGTGAATGAATAAAAATATGAAGACTCTGTCATTGAGATTATGCATCACAGATGCTGGAGGCTTTGAATCCCAAATGCTCTAAGGCCAGTGGTTGCTAAGCCCTGTGATTGCTTCTGTTTTCAACTTGGATGCAACTGTGATTTCAAAATACTTGGCCAACTAAAGATTGCAGTTCCTGGGGATTAAATCACTTTTTAAATGGGTAAAATGTGTTGAATTTAATTCATATGAGAGAGAAATACTTCTTTAAAATTTGCCTGTAACCTACTCTCCGGGATAGGGTCACTGGAGAGTGAAGTTTTGTTAATGAATAGCAAGCAATACTCTCAGTATCTGAGCTCTTTCTACCCTGAGACAGGTAGAAGGTTGTACTAGCTGGGACATTGCTCATAAACAGTAGATTTTCATGGGCAATCTAAAAGCCAGATCTAATAGAATTTAGGACACCACTTCCATCCCTGATAAAGAAGTTCAGGATTGATTTCCATTGGCTGACCAGTGGTTGATGCCAAGTCTGGACTGTTTGCCAGAGATTCTTCAAAGCCACATGGGCAGAGCAGTGACTTGTGATCAATGTAAATATATTTCCCTTCTCTCTCTAGGAATGATTCATTCAAAAAAAGAAAAAGAAAGGCAATTCAGTCTGTAATACTTCACTTAACGACTTTCAGAGCTTTTCCTCATTCACTTCTCAAGAGAAATTCTAACTGTAAGATTTTAAAATGTTAAGAAATTTTAATGAAAACTGCACAACTCTGTGTGTATGCATCTGATGTTACGCCTGAAAAAACCTTACTCAAAAGAGTGCATCCCACCTGCCCACCCCTTCCTCCATCTCAGAAGTTCCAATAGTAACATACTGTTTACTCTGGTATGTGATTACAGAGTGAACCTCTGCAGGATCACTCTGGGATAAATAACACCCATTACTCAACAGTTTCGAAGCTATGCTGAGGATATATTCCTTGATCTCCTTAAGTTCTCCATTTTCCTTAAAATCTCCTTGAGATTAGTCCCAATTATAGTCTGAAGACCAAAACCTTCATAAAAGGGACCCCAAGTATATAACCAAATATATCCTATGATCCAATGTCTCACTAAGGTGATGACAAGAGGCTTAGTCCCCTCCCTAGGGATTTTTGAATCTTCCTTTGACAGTGTTGACATGGGCCACCAAGTCCGGTAGTTAGGGGATTCCCCTCCATTCTGACTGCTGCCCTGAGCTCTGTCTACAGATTTCCTCTACACCCTGCTGGTTGGCTTTACCCCAAAATGTGGGTGGAGTCCCCCCTTTCCCCTCCTCCAACATAACTTACTGAAATCTGTGACATTTAGTTAATTATGCAGTGCTTGGCTGGCAAACTTTTCTTAAAGGACAACACAAGAAATATTTTAGGTTTTGTGGGCCACATGATCTTGGTGGTAACCCCTCCGGTCTATACTTGTAAAAAAAAAAAATTATAGAGCTGAGCAATTATAGGCTTTACGTAAAAGAAAAAGTGTGGCTGTGTTCTGATAAAAACTTTAGTTACAAAAATATGTGGCCAGCCTGGGGGGCCTATAACTATATTGAAGTTATATGTTGAACTATATCGAAGGTTCGATGGTCACTTAAAATAATTACAATGTGGTAGAGGGAAATGTAAAATTCAGAGTTAGAGATCACTTCCTAGAAGCATCAGTACTTCCCCTTCCTAGAGATTCCCAACACTCATCTCTTATTTTAGTCCTAGCCTGAGGCTCTGCTACTGAGACTTGCTCATCCTGCCTGGGAAGGAGTCCTCTCATTTTCCTTCTTCTAAGAGTTCAGGTTCACTCTACCATGTGTTGAACTCCAGCATTGTTGTTATTTGTTGTTGAGTTGGCTCTGGCTCATGGCAACCCTAAATACAACTGAATGAAACATTTCCCAGTCCTGTACCATCTTCACGATTGTTGGTATGCTCAGGTTCATTGTTGTGGCCACTGTGTATTTTGAGTGTCTTCTAACCTAGGGTGCTCATTTTCCGGTACTATATTGAACAGTATTCTATTGTGATTCACAAGGTTTTTTATTGGCTACTTTGCAGAAGTAGTTTGCCAGGCCTTTCTTCCTACTCTGTCTTAGTCTGGAAGCTCCAGACTGAAACATGTCCACCACAGGTGATCCTGCTAGTATTTGAAATACAGATGGCATAGATTCAGCGTCATAGCAACATGCACACCAGCACAGTATGAGAAACTGACAGACGGGTGGTGAAGCTCCAGCGAGAGAATGTCAAACATATCATAACATCTCGCTGAACAGAAGTGTGGAATCATTTTCATCTCTGTGCCACCTAGTGCAATGGCAGTCACATGAGACATCATACACTGTCTTTTACTAAAGATAATTCTAGTGTGGGTCTTATCTTCTTACTGGGTTGCAATCTCCTTCCAGAGCAGTGACCACACGTGGCACAGTCTTTGTTCTATGCAACAGCCTAGTTTAGAGATTCTTCTCAGTTGAGATTTGGACATGAGATACAACAACAAAAAAAATCCAAAAAAATTAGTCACATTAATTTTATTCTCTTTCTTTCTCACCATGCTTCATATATATATGTATATATATATATACATTTTTTTAATATATATACATATATAATCTGGTCTATAAATATCTCTACCAAGAGCAAAATCATTTTGTTGAGCTGTTTGGGATCTCTTCCCATAAAGCAAATTTGACATCAACGTCTTTAGGTTCTCTTAAGTATTTGGAAATAATTTAATAGTAAAATAGGGATTATTATCCCTGCCTCACTCTTTATAATATTATAAGGAGATCCATAGACATAGAGACATATGCAAATATTTATGGGCCTTGCATTCCAGGAGACTGCACTCTAGTTGGAAAAGGCAAAATTGATCCATTTAAACAAAAGTAACATGTCATTATGAAAATCTGTATTTATAAAATGTTTTATGGTTTATTAAGAGGAATTACATGTAATAATCTCTATTTTACTCTTTTTTTTTCCAGAAAATTTAAGATGACTTGAAAGTTCAATGTCAAGTTGGTTTCATGAGAAAAGATTAATTCAAAGTCCATGAACTTTGCTCTTGGCAGAGGCGTTTACCAAAAAAAAAAAAAAAAAAATGAGTGGTAGCAGTTGCTCATTTTAACCAAGAAAGGGGTGTTTAGTATTTTATGGATAGCATAGTGACCCTATTTTTGTCCATGCTTACACAAAATTATGCAGTAGACTTTGTTATATTGCCTAAAAGGAAGAAGAATCTTGAGCACACATCACTAGTAAAATGCTTGGATGGGTAGCTAGTTTTCTAGAACAGGTCTTAGTACCATTAAAGTTTATTAGAAAAAATGTAAAGCATTTTTTCAAGAATGCTAATTGCTTCCCAGAAGAAAGTGGTGAATTAGATTACACACAAAAAGCTTTTTTCCAGACCAGATTTGAGGCCATTTTTCTTTACATTGCAAAGGTAGAAATCAAGGTGCAAGGTCTTGCAGATCAGGAGAATGAATGTTGACCTCAAGTCCCCCCACTGTAGCCTCCATACTTGAGGCATGAGTTGTATGATGTGGACCCTGAATGATGTGGGAATTTAGGAAGGGTGGCAATAAGCAAACTTGGAGAGGTCAGAAGGTAAAACTCTTAACCGAGTCTTGATTTGTAGATGAAATTTGGAATAACAGGAAGGAATCTGACATTCATCTACATTTAGGCAGTGATTCTCAAGGTGGGTCTGTATTAGAGTTACCCGAACAACTTGTTAACCACATCAACTCCATGGTCCCCTCACAGATTTGGATCCAGTAGTTTGAGATGGGACTTTAGGCACCAGTAGTTTCATCAGTCTCCCCGGGTGATGATGAAGGCTAGTGGTTAGGTGGCTGCTTCTTTCTCATCTCATATTCCTAACCTTGTGCGATAAGTCCTACCACCATGGACACAACTAACAGCTGCTCCAGGAGCTTAGGTTCAAGAGACCTTGGTGATTGCCAGACAAAGAGGAATGGAGATGTTTCTGAAACATTCAGAGACACAACATGTGCATCATGGCCCCAGTACTCAGCAATGCGCAATATTTACACAAGAAGATGTCACAGGGAGACATTGGCCAATCACTTACCTCCTTATTGCCTAGGCTTTCTTTATAATGACTGGCAATAATCTGTCTTAAGTTGTGTACTTCAAAGTAACAAACACATTTGCCATGTCCCAGATGCATGACCTTGCTCAACTCCATCAAAACTTAACTTCTTGTCTATGCAACAGAGAGATAAGGATACCTAACATAAATGAGTATTGTGAAAATCAAAAGAGATAATGTATGAAAAATACCTAGGATATAGTATTTATTCAATAATTATTTCCCTCCTCCCTCTTACCACCATTCCAGAGTTGATAGTTTTTATAGTAACCACAAAGAAAGCCAAACTGAAACTACTCCCATCTCATTGCTGCATTGGTCCATGACATTCAACCAAAGACCATAGGGATACCTGTAGTTGAACAAGCTGTCTTTTTTTACTCATTGCAGGGAGAAAAGGCACATGGGAACCATGGGCATCTCAGTAAGAGGGAGTTAGAAACAATCTATTATAGGGTTTGGCCTTGGTTGGGTGGTTTAGGAGAGAGTCTAAATAAGTGGAGATTCACTCTATATTGGATGCTGTCAGAAAGTGGAGACAATTTTGTGATTGAGTAAAAAAATATGTGCTTATTTAATCCAAGAAAGGTGGTGTTTAGTATTTTATGGGTGTCATAGTGACCTTGTTTTTGTCCATGCTTAGACAAAATTAAGCAGTGGGTTTTTTTTGTCTAAATTTTATCATCGTCTGTTATGGATGGAATTGTGTTCCCCAAAAATATGTGTCAACTTGGCCAAGTCATGATTCCCAGGATGTAAGATTGTCCACCATTTTGTGATCTGATGTGATTATGTTATGTGTTGTAAATCTTAACCTCTATGATGTTAATGAGGCAAGATTAGAGGTAGTGATGTTAATGAGGCAGGATTCAATCTACAGTATTAGGTTGTACCTTAAGCCCATCTCTTTTGAGTTATAAAAGAGTGAAGCCAGTAGAGAAGAGGGAAACCTCCTATCCCCATGAAAGGAGGGCCAGGAGTGGAGCTTGTCCTTTGGTTCCTGTACTGAGAAACACCTAGACCCAGAGGAAGATTGATGACACACTTCGCCCACAGTAAACACAGAGAGAAAGCCCTCCCTGGGAGCTGGCACGCTGAATTTGGACTTCTAGCCTCCTGGACTGAGAGAGAATAACTTTCTGCTTGTTAAAGCCATCCACTTGTGGTATTTCTGTTAGAGCAGCACTAGATAATAACTAAGACACGGTCTCAGGATAACATTTTGTAAGCTACTCTTCTTTTCTCTTTCTCACACCAGAAATGACAGAGTGTAGGGAAAAAGCTGATATTCATTTAAATTTTGAAGAAGTAGAGAAAGAGGGAAAAGTTGAACATTTATTGAACACTTACTGTGTGTCTGACGAGTAATGCTGATTTAATCCCCCCAGAATCTCACGAGTATGATTCTCTACATAAGGTGAAATATAAAGCCAGATCTGACTTCAAACTACACAAGCTTCCAGCCTGGTGTGCTGCCACCTTGTTGAGCATGCTGTTAGCACCATCGAAGCACATAAATAGATAGCCTTCAACTTTTACGTATGATGGAAAAAATCCTTTGATCTAAAACTAGGGGTGGCAAACTTTTCCTGTAAAGGGTCAGATTGTAACTATTTTGGGATTTTATGATCCATAATGACTCTTCAATGACTACTCACCTGTTGTTATAGAAGGAAAGTAACCATGATTATATGTAAACAATGAGCATGACTGCCTTCCAGTAATACTTTATTTACAAAAACACCTGGAAGATGGCATTTGGTCCTTGAACTGTGGTTTGCATTTAAGCAGCCAGAAATCCCAAATCCACATGGATTTTTAAAAAATGTATTTTACACTATTAAATATGCTTTGTATAGTTAAATACGCCCTTTAAGATTCTGTGGTGTTTTATTTTTTTAATAAGATTATTTACTTATTTTAAAGAAGTTGCCAATCTCTGAGCACAACAGAGAATCAAGATGGTGCCTTATACCATTTGCTTCTCCAGTGCTGCGTAGGGAGAGCAGGAGCTTCAGTGCCAGAGGGTTTAGCTAACAGTTGATTGCCCCTTTCCCTTCATTATTCTTTGAAGAATAACTCTTGTCAGTTAAACTGAAGCTCAGGGGGCTTAAGGAATTTGTCCTTATCAGTTACTATTGAGTGGACTCCGGCTCATGGGTGAATGTGGAAACAGGAATTCAGTACCATAACCTTCTGTGGGCATTGTATGTCCAGCCTCAGCATCCCCAACTTCCTCTACCAGCAAGGCATAACACAATGCTCCAGCTAAAAACAAAGATAGTCTACCATCACCACGTCAGTGTTAGTAGGCGTTGTTGGGCCTGTTTGTTGGGTGAGTTCACTGGAATCGTGTTAATTGCATTGATTCCTCAGTGTTGTGGAAAAACCCCAGGACAGGAGTTGAGAGGACTGCAATGCAGTTCTGTGCCTGGCACTCAGTAATATAGGAAAGTCCCTCACGCTTTTGAGGATCTTCGTTTTCTTGACCACAAAAGGAGCAGACTGGATTGTGAGAACTCTTAATTTTTTTTTCTCCTCTACACTGTTTTGTCCATAATTCTGTTATTACAGCCCATCTATCCTAGCAGAGATGACTTTGATTTTCCCAGGACAGTGTTTCTACCTTAAGAAAAAAAAAAAAAAATCTTAGCTCAGAAGTACATGAACTAACTCTGTGGAAGGCTAACCTTTCCGTCTGTTTTGGGCATCTGCTGCCTGCCACTCCCACCTGGTAAATTCTGCCGGATGAAGTTGTTGGATTTAGCAAACAATACAGGATGCGAGTTAAATTTGAATTGCAGGTAAATAAGGAGTAATTTTTTTAGTATATCTCAGATATTGCATGGAATACTTATATAAAAATAATTATTTGTTGTTTATCTGAAAATGAAATTTAACTGGGTCTCCTGTATATTTTCTGTCATCCCTACACAGAAACTCTTACAAATCAAGGTTTTCACATATTGAGCTTTCTGGTTTGACAGATCTGAGTCAGTTTCCTGCTCAGTCACTTATGTGTCTTCAGGCAATTTACTTAGTCTGGGAGTAATAATTCACATTTTAGAAGGTTATCATATGGATTTAAAAAGAGAGGCTGCAAATAAATCTCCAAGTCAGGACCAGAAATAAACAACTGCTCAAAAAATATTAAAAAAACCCATTGCCGTTGAGTCGATTTCGACTTGTAGCGACCTTAAAGGACAGAGTACAACTGCCCCATAGAGTTTCCAAGGTGCTCCTGGTGGATTTGGTTAGCAGCCGTAGCACTTAACCACTATGCCACCAGGGTTTCCCAAAAAATATTAGTCAAATATTTATTTCCTTTTCTTCCTTCAATTGTTCCTTTCACTTTTCTGGGAAGAATTAGGTTCCTCTCCCTTTTCCCCCACAACAGCCTGTACCTAGCCCTATTACAGCAGTTGTTATACATGGCTTAAGGCCCATTTTGTAGTGATGTCCATGTAGATGTATCAGTTTCTTTCTGTGATGGTTAAGGGTCTGTGTTAACTTGGCTGGGCTGTGATTCTTAGTGGTTTGGCAGTTATGATGTAGTTTCGCAGCTATGTAATGATGTAATCACCTCCATGATGGGATCTGATATACTGTGATCCCCTCCACGATGAGATCGGTTGTGAACAGCCAATCATTTCAAAGGGACTTTCCTTGGGGTCTAGCCTGCATCCAAAATAGGTGGATTTTCTGGCAAGGCTCATTGGCTTTGGCTCACTCTGGATCCTGCAGCTGGCTTCTGTTCATCTGACCTCCAGTTCTTGGGACTTGAGCTAGCTCGGAGCTTACATGCTAGCTAGTCTTACCTTGCCGATCTTGGGATTTGTAGGCCTCTGCAGTCTGTAAACTGGCTGCTGTCTGACATTTCAATCTTGGAGCCCCTACAGCTACGTGATTGAGGAGATGCCTCCAGCCTGACCCATGGACTTGGGACTTGACAGCGTCTACAACTGCATGAGCCATTTCCTTGATATAAATGTCTCTCTATCTATATGTATACACTGCACTGGTTTTGCTGCTCTAGAGAACCCAGCCTAAGGCACTTTCTTTTTGTTTTTGTTAGTGTTTGCCTAGTATAGCCTTTTAATTATTTTTTTTAATTTCAAATTTTTTAAGTCTTTTTGTTTAAGATGTATCTGTATAATGGAATTCTAATGGATTTTTAGACATAAAGTCTTATAACCTTTGTTTTTAACTGTAGAGTTTCATCTATTTAAATTCATTATTAATAAAGTGTGCATCAATTTCTACTTCTTAAATTTTATTTGCATCATTTTTTTGTAGGCTTTACTTTTTTCTTCCTTTTTCCCTTTCTTCTTTGCCTTCCTTTTCTTTTGAATTTATTGAATTTGTTTTTCATTCAGTTTATTTTTTTACTTTACTAGTTTGGAAGTCACTCTATCTTTATTCCTTTCGTGCTACCAAAGAAATACAAACTTTCATATTAACTTAAAACCTCAAGTTAAAACGTGCCTCACTTTCCTCCCAATCAATACAAAGATCTTAGAGCACATTCACAGAAAACCACCTCCCAAGCCATATCACATTATTGTCCGGTATTTTAGCATTCTGTTGTATTTTTTAACCCCAAAATTAGGTATAATTATTATTATTTCTTTATACAAAATTTGTTTAGATTTATCCATATATTTGCAGGTTATTTGGTTAACATTTTTTCTTTTGCAACTTAGACCTTTCTTTTGGTATAACTTTCCTTCTTTCTGAAATGCATCCTCTATGCATTCCTTTAACGAGGGTGAATTGGCATTACTCTCAATTTTTGTTTGTATGAAACGTCTTCATTTTGCCCTCATTTTTTTTTTTTTTTCATTTTAGATGAAGGTTTACAGAACAAATTAGTTTCTCATTAATTAATACACGTATTGTTTTGTGACATTGGTTGCCACCCCCACAACTTGTCAACACTCTCCCCTTCTTAACCTTGTGTTCCTAGCTACCGGATTTCCTATCCCTTCTTGCCTTCTTGTCCTTGCCCCTGGGCTGGTGTGCCCATTTAGCCTCCTTTTGTTTTATGGACCTTCTAATCTTTGTATTTTGCCCTCATTCTTTAAAGATAATTTTGCCTGTTATACAATTGTAGTTTGAAGATTATTTCCCACATAGTTTTTAAGATAATATCCTCCTATATTCTGGCTTCAGGGGTTGTAATAAATTTTTTCTTGTTGTTAAGTGATGTATCTTCTCTAATGGGCTGCCTTTAATATCAGAGTCTCTTTTTCCTTAGCATCCTACAGTTTCACTGTCTGTGTGTAGGTATGGACTTCTTTTTATTTATCCTGCTTCAGATTTTTTGAGTTTCCTAAATTTGATGATTGATCCTTTTCATCATTTCTAGAAAATTCTCAGCCATTATCTCTCTAAAAATCACCACTCTTTTTCTTTCTTTTGCATCTCATTTAACCTCCATGTCATTTAACTCCCCTTTTGTTATTTCCATTTCCTTGATATGAACATAAACCAGTTGCCATTGAGTGGATTCCAACTTATGGCAACCCCATGTGCATCAGAGTAGAACTGTGTTCCGTAAATTTTCAATGGCTGACTTTTTCAGAAGTAGATCACCTGGCCTTTCTTCCGAGGTGTCTTGGGGTGGACTCAAAACTTCAACCTTTCAGTTAGTAGCCAAGCACTTAACCATTTGTGCCGCCCACATAGAATAGTCCTTAAGAACTCTAAAGCCAGACTGTCTGAGTTGAAATTATGTCTGTATCTCTTATTACTTGTATGAGTTTGAGCAAGCTATTTAACCTCCCTGTGCCTTAGTTTTCTCATCTAAAAATGGGAGGTTATAGTATCTACTTCCTAAGGTTGTTGTGAAGATTAAAATAGAGATATGCATAAAGTGCTAAGAAGAGTGTACAGTGTGGTTGTTATTATTTTCTTTCTGTGCTACATTCTGAGTAATTTTTTCATATCTATTATATAGTTCACCAATTTTTATTTTCTTTGCCTGAGAAGTCCTTTGAGATTCTGATTTCAATTGGTATATTTTTTATTTCCAAAAGTATCATTTTGGTTATTCTTCAAACTGTCTGGTCAATTTTTCAGTCATTTGCTTTTTAACATACTCCTATTTCTTTACGCATTTGTATTTTTATTTCCGTTTACTTCTTCCAGGTACAAGGGGCAAAACCAACAGTGGGTCATCTCAAACTAAATTCTTCACATGGGATTTTTGGGGCCTACTAATTTTTTACTAATAGTGTGGATTCCTACCTCAAATGGTGAAATAGCTGGCTTGTAGTTATGGATTGTCTGGGGAGAATTAATTTCTAGCACCGCCCCCACCCCCCATACCCAAAGCTGAAGCTGAAACAAACAAGTATTGTGTCTTTCTCTAGGGTGGGCTTTTTCTAGGATTTGTTCTTTTCTTAGGTCCTAACTTTGTGTGGTTGAGTCCAATCTGATTTTGCACTTCGTATTGGACTTGAGATTTGTCTTCTGCATCCTGTAAACACTGACCAGTTAATGATACCAAAGCTCTAGGTCCTGCAGGGCCTTTGTGGCACAGTCGTTAAGAGATCAGCTGCTAACCAAAAGGTCGGTAGTTCAAATCCACCAGCTGCTCCTTGGAAACTCTATAGGGCAGTTCTACTTTATCCTGTAGGGCTGCTATGAGTTGAAATTGACTCAACAATGGCAATGGGTATATTCATAATGAAGAAGTCTTGAATAGATTTTCAACACTTTAATGATGTTCTTATCATTCTCCTTGATGAAGAAACTTCCGACTAGATAATGTGATTTTTTTTTTTAACTGAATCTGATGTTGACGGGAGGATAAGCATATGGACATGCGTACAAATAGCGTAAAACTGCGACAAGCAGTACTGTGGGTGCAGTAAAATGCATCAATGCCATTGCACAATCTGCCTATAACACCAAACACTGTGTTCTCCAAGCACACCTCTGCCCCTCGGTTGTCTCACTGTGTTCAAAAGGATGGTAAAAATGGGTCAGATTTTTAGTTGGCAATATGACATGAGTGACTTGAGGCCAGCTCCCAGTGAGAAAATATAATTACTAAATTTCACCAACGGTTCCCTGAAAATGTCCTAAACCTCCTCTTGGGCAGTATTGGCATAGCTGATAAAAATCTGAAATGTCTACAGATATTTATAGATAAAATATTTATGGGTTTGGTTTCTCCAAGACAGGAACAGAAGCTGAAAAGGGAAAACCCCCTAGAGCCAGTGCTCTGAGTTCGGATTTCTAGCCTCCTAAAACCCTGGTGGTGTAGTGGTTAAGAACTGTGGCTGTTAACCAAAAGGTTGGCAGTTCAAATCCACCAGACGCTCCTTGGAAACCATATGGGGCAGTTCTACTCTGTCCTATAGGGTCACTATGAGTCAGAACCAACTTCAGGGCAATGGGTTTGGTTTATTTTAGTTTAAACTGTAAGAAAATAAATTTCTGTTTGTTAAAGCCAAAATAACAACAACAAAAAACAAAGTAAGCAAGCAAGATGAAGTCTCACCACCCTCATTTCTAAGGAATATTCTGGTCGTATTTCTTCTAAAACTAATTTGTTTGTTCTTAAGGGAAGCATAGAGAAAAATAGTGCAAATCTGTTAACAGATTGAGAACTACTGCTTTGGGATCAGTGAACTTCCAAGTTTAGAGCACAGAGGTGCTCTGGTCTTTCAGTGAACTCTGAACATCAAAATGCTTATAAAGGTATCTGTCCAGGTTCAAGAAGAATTGAGGTCAAATTCACCCAGTGGAAAGAACTTTTCTCAATCCTCCAGATTCCTGTAATTACGAGGAGGTGGCGGGAATATCTTTTTCCCCCCTAAGTTTCCTTTAACTTTTCTGGCAGTGCTAAAGAATTCATAAAGAAATGGAATAAAAGAATCTATAAGCAGATTCTGGGAACCCTCGGTGTCCGTAGTGGTTAAGTGCTACAAATGCTAATCAAAGGGTCGGTGGTTTAAATCCACCAGGTGCTCCATGGAAACTCTATGGGGTAGTTCTACTCTGTCCTATAGGGTCGCTTTGAGTTGAAATTGACTCGGTGGCACTAGGTTTTGGTTTATAAGCAGATTCTTAGTCCAAAGAATTAAAGGCCACAATTTGCAGAAAGCTCAGCTGCATCGGGTATTCAAATAGGAGGTTTAATGATGGATGTCATGATAAAGTGATCACAAAAGAAGAGAAACATATGCCTGATACCCAAACTCGTATTCTTTGTTCTTCACAACAGCATGAATTTTGTGGGTTTCTAAAATTTGTATATAAATCATAATGATTGACCTTGTGAAGAGGATGGGCATGGCCAAGGAAAATAAGAGAAATTAAGTACCCTTCATATGTTGGTGGCTCTCCCCTGCTTTGCTCTTCTGAGAGCCCTTACTCATCTGGTGTTCCCCACCCTTCTTGCACTCCCACTGTCTCTTCCTCTTTCTCTTTCTTTCTTATGCTTCTCAAATCCTCTTCTCTTCTTCCCTTTACTGCCTTCCTGTTATGGGGTAACCTCAGACACTGCACACAGGAAGAAAAAAAAAAAAAAAACCCTGAGGCAGACAGCTGCACCAGACACCTCTCAGACCTTCCCCTTTCTTGACAATATTGACCATTTACTGCTTACCAAGAAGATTCTAAGTGCTTTTTAAATATAGTGCTTTGTCGTCTTATTAGTTGCTGTCAAGTCGGCTCTGACTCATCACAACCACACATACAACAGAATGAAATGTTGCCTAGTTGTGGGCCATCTTCACAATCATTGGTATGCTCAAATCAACGTTATGGCCACTGTGTATTTTGAAAGCCTTTTAACCTAGGGGGCTCACCTTACAGAACTATACCTGACAATATTCAGTTGTGATCCATAGGGCTTTCATTGGCTAATATTTGAAAGTAGATTGCCAAGCCTTTCTTTCTATTCTGTGTTAGTCTGGAAGCTCCACTGACACCTGTCCACCACAGTTGACCCTGCTGGTACTTTAAATACTGGTGACATAGCTTCCAGCATCATAGCAACATGCAAGCCACCATGGTATAACAAACTGATAGACGGGTGTTGGAAATAATAATACGTGGAACCATGATTTCCCACTTTTTTTTTTTTATCATACTTTAGTACCATAACTAAATTTCCCAAATAACCTGACAAAGTAGATATTAGATGAGGAAGTCTTAGAGAGGTCAAATAACTCACTCAATTTCAAATAGCTAATACCCAGATCAACTCGTAATCATCCCACTGTATTCTGAGTTTTTCTGATTACAACATCTTTATACCTCCTGTTCAGATATTACAATTTAAGAAGGACATTGGAAAACTAGAGAGTACAAATAGCCTGGCCATAATGAGGAGAGTATTGAAAACCACACCATCTTTATCACCTTTACAAACAATAAACACATATTGAGTGCTATCTCTATGCCAAGTCCTATGGTATTTTTATATGCATTATCTTCATGAAGTAAAACACTTAGTAAAACACCATTATGAAAGATATAAATTATAATCATCCTAATTTATAGGTGAGAAAAATGAGGCCTGGCTAAATTAAGCAACTTGCCCAAGACTACCCAGTTAGTAAGTGATAGAGGCAAAAATCCAGAGCCAACATATAATCTTTCACTGTGCTGGAAACCTTAGGTACTGCAGTATGCACAGAAGAGGGAGGGAGAGAGAAAAGAGATCCAATAGGAACACTCAGTTGATGGAAAAATATCATTTAGAAAGAAAAAAAAACCCACAACATTTACATGGTGAAGCTCTGGAGAACAGAACTGTAACAGACTGTTATAGAGAAGTAGACTTCTATACAAAATGACAAAGAACTTTCCAACAATTATTTTTTTTGTATAATAATACTACAGGCTGCCTCACAGAGTGAATTCTCTGGCTCTGGGAGTGTCCAGGTACTAAAGAAAATTTCTAAGTTAAAAAGAATGCTGGCATATATGACCTCTAAGATGCTTTAGATCTAGAAGTTAGGAACCGTCACAGCAGTCCAGCAAATGTAACGACATAATTTTATAGGTGGACATGTCAAAGTATGATGAGAAAAAATGGTTGAACCCAGGTAAGGAACTAATTTAGCCCTTGAACAGAGCTCTGCAGAGTCTAGTCTCTGGTTCTATCAGCATTTTTTTTCCAAACTGTCTCCTGACAAATTGCTCGGTAAAAAAAGCCAGCCAAAAGCAATCTTTGTTCTAATTAAGGAGAGAGTTGTTTTTCTTGAGTTTATTTTTAGTCTAAGGCAATGCATTTCTTCCTCCCTGTGATTACAGAAGTTCTAACAAGGTGGCAACAAAGAGATATTCCAAGAGGGGTGCCATTTTCAGGGAGTATTTTTTAGTGAAAGCTAAAGCTGGCCTCCTAAGACCTGGGAACATGAGTAATAATGTCCTGTCTTGGAGGACTGTTGTGAAGGCAGGAAAGTAATGTGTCCCTCCTGGGAAGAGGCAGATTACTCAGGAAACTGCTGAGGGGAACAGAGAGGAAATAAAGACAGGGTTCTTTCCTTTCCTTGCTCAACCACTGGCTTTGTTATGCAAGAGCCACCCAGAGGGTAGACCAGCATCAAGATGTCAAAGTCCAAAATATTTGCTTAAAAAACCCATTCAAATAAGTACTAATAATGGCTACCATTTTTACATTTCATAGATTATAATGCATATTCATGTATTGTATCTCACCTAGGCCTCCTAAGCATTTTCTACACAAAGGAAATGGTGAACTTAAAGACTTACAAGGTTCTTCTATGTATAGTGTCTCACATTCCAAATGACTTTGAGATAGAGGTGTTATTAAGCTTTTTTTTTAAATTGCGGTAAATATATATACATACACACACACTTTTTACATGTACAATTCAGTGACATTAATTACATCCATTATGTTGTACTAGTAACACCACTACCCAGTTACCAAATTTTTTCATCGCCCTGAACAGAAACTCAGTGTCCCCTAAGCAATGAATCTCCCTTTCCCTCTCCGTTTCTACCTGCCCCTGGTAACTACTAATGTACGTTGGTCTCTATACATTTGCCTATTCTAGATATTTCATATAAGTTGGGTAATAGAATATTGTGTCTGACTTATTTCACTCAGCATAATGTTTTAAGGTTCATCCATGTTGTAGCATGTATTAGGACTTAATTTCTCTTTAAGGCTGAGTAATATTCCATTGTATATATAAAGCACATTTTGTTTATCCATTTTTCTGTTGATGGACATTTAGGTTGTTTTCACTTTTGACTATTGTAACCGAGCCATGGAAAACTGCTTGGAAAAATACAAGCCATAGCACCTACTCTGAGAGTACTGAGTGACTGTTGTTTTGGTTCTGTCATCAAAGGCATTACCGTTAGCCAATTAAGAAATACAGGACAATTGTGTTTGGTTGGAAATAAAGAACTGATAGTTTAAAATATTTTTATGTTTATGAAAATTATTTTTCTTCCCTCTGCTGTTGAGTCACAGTGACTCTATAGGACTAAGTAGAACTGCCCCATAGGGCTTCCAAGGCTGTAATCTTTACAGAAGCAGACTGCCACATCTTTCTTCCACGAAACAGCTAGTAGGTTTGCAGCACCAACCTTTTGGTTGGCAGCCGAGTGCTTAACCACTGTGCCAACAGGGCTCCTATGGTATTCTTGCTATTGCAGAAGATTTGGAAACCTTTGAAAAAAATATAAAGAAAGAATGAAAATTTATTCATGGTCCAACTATCCAAAGCAAACACTCTTAAATATTCAATATTATTACTTGCAATAAATACATATATTCAGATTTTGTAGTAGCAGTCATAGTATATATATATATACTGTTATCTTCTTTATTGTGGGAATTTTCTATTTCATTTAATATTTCTTTATGAGAATCATTTTAAGAGTATAGCATGTCATATGGATGTAACATAATTTACTCAACCTATCGTTAACAAACTTCTTTGCATGTGGTGTATACATTTTGTAGATCTTCTTGATATTGCTCTTAGTAATTATTAGAAGAGAGAGTATTGCCTCGATAAGCATGATTGCTACTAATTACCTTGCCATAGATATCGAATTGATTTCTAGAAATGTGGTGCCAATTTCCACTCTAATGAACAGTGTCACCTCTTTGCCAGGGTTGAAGATTGTCACAATATTTTAATTTAGTAACTTTAAAGATGAAAAATATTATTGTTGTTTTAATTTTTACTTGTTTGAAATCTATTGATAGGAAGGCCGTTTTACCTTGTCAACACAACTCATCAAAGGCGGGAATAAAAGAAGTATCTGTGAAGAGCAGTCTTGAACTCAATGTACTCCTCTGCGAGTAAAGACCAGACCATCGTAACTAACTCCCAGTGGGTCAAGGTAAGTACTTAAGGGAGAGGGAGCCTTGAGCATTGACTACAAGAGCAGGGAACACAGCAGCAGAGACTAGGATATGTCTGCTTGTTGTCCTCTTGCCTCTCTTTCTTCCACTTCGAGTACTTTTTATTGCTTGAACAGTCCTGAATGCCTGCTGGGTGCTCAGCATGCCTGCACTAAGCACTCTCTCAACATTTGTTTCTCAGCATGAACTCTGTTCACTAAGCCATCTCTGTAGAGGGTAAAACAAGGATGGGTTCCAAGCAGAGAAACCTAGAGCAACGGGTGGACCTGGAAGGAAGCCCACTGGCAACTTTCCTATATAGGTGATGAATTTAATCATACATCAGTCTTCATGACAGAAAAAGGAAGTATACCTATTTTTTTGTCATTATTTGATTTTTTAAAAAAATGTTTTCTGCCCTTATTCTTTTGTTTTTAGATTACTAATTAAAAATGATCTTATGAAGAATTTTAAACAATGTCATTTTAAGCAATGAACCCTGTGTACTATACATCATCCAGCTGTATCAACTCAACTCAAAACTGCTCCCATTTGATTTGTTCCATCCCCACCCCTGTAATTGGATCATTTTGAAGAAAATTCCAGACATAATATCATTTTACCCATAAATATTTTGGTATTTGTCTATAAAGATAAAAAAAAGGTCCCTTTTAAAGAACATATCTACGTATAGTACTATTATTTTCCCTAAAATAGTTCTTTTATATCATCGAATAGCCAATTAGTGTTCAAATTTTCCCAGTTGTCTCTCTCTCTTTTTTTTTTAGTTGATTTTTTGGGATGGGATCCTAACAAGGTACATACATTGCATTTGTTGAATGTTTATTACGTATTTTTAAATCTATAGCCGCTCCCTCCATTATGCAGCCGGAAGCTGTGTTTCCTTTTTTGTAGGAAACGGTATTTAAAGTCCACAATCTGGGTGCCAGGGATGCTTACTGTTACTATGATGGTCATTATTTCTGGACAGAACAAAGAAATGAGCAATATGTAGGCATTTTTGATTTGCTCATATAATTTTATTTGCTATTTCCTATGTGTATAGCAGGATGACTTTTTTTTTTTTTTTTTTCCTCCTTAGTATCAGAACTCCATACCTGCTTAATCAAATACTCAGTGTGTTCATTATACCTAGCGGTCTTACAGGTTTTTTAGGGTGAGGACATGGATGCTTCACCATGCGATCTGGCTCTCATAATCTTCCTTTATATTCAGCCACTCTCCTGAACGAAAAAGAAAAAACAAAGCTGGCAAGGGACCGATAACACCTGAGATAAAATCACAGAATGACAGGGCTGCCAGGTCCTACTGAGATCATGCAAGTTGCCCTCTTTTTTTTTTTATGCCAAAGCCAGAGAGGTAACTTACTGGAGGTGATCTAAATCAGCAGTTCTCACATTTTAACAAGGCCAAGAATGACCTGGAGAATGTGCCCTAACACAGGCTGCTGAGATTCTGATTCAGGAGGTCTTGGTGAGGCTCTGGGGATGCTGAAACTGCTGACACACTGACCAACCTTGGGTGGCACAGACTCATGGCAACATTGACTCTATGGCAACCCCATGCACAACAGAACAAAACACACTGCCTAGTCCTGCACCATCACCACGAGATGGTTGCAGATCAGATCGTTGTGGTACATAGGGTTTGCATTGGCTGGTTTTCAGAAGTAGATCACCAGGCCTTTATTCCTTGCTCATCTTAGTCTGAAAGGTCTGCTGAAACCTGTTCAGCATCATAGCAACAGGGAAGCCTCCACTGACAGATGGGTAGTAGCTGCTCATGAAGTGTGTTGGCCAAGAATCAAACATAGAAGGTGAGAATTCTACTACTGAACCACCAATATCCCCCAGCACCAATCTAGATGTTTTCTAATAAACAACCAGCATGAGCATGTTCTTGGCTGCAATCCTGTTGAAGTACAGAAAACTCGCTTTAAATTACTTGGGAAGAGATGCTAGAAAAATCAAGTCATGAGGCCAGAACCAGGTAAATTGTGAGCTGACTAGGTGGTCACTTGCCTGGTGTGATTTATGGAGAAGACTCAGCTGCCTCCTCAAATCTACCTGGTGTCTTCGATGTTTCATCATAGTTTCATTCTTTTGGGTTAACTCCTCCTTCTAAAATTCAGGTCCTTTAAAAACAAAAATTTGCTTCTCCTGGCAAATTTAAGCCATTGAGTTAAATCTAAGGCTGTTTCAAATTTCATGAGGAAACTATGTAACAGGAGGCAATCTTTCTCTGACATTCCATAGTCTCTGCCTGTGTCTCTCCTGACCCTGAGTACTCCCTACTGTGTGTTGTTGAAAAGGGCAGTGATCTAGCAAACTAGGTGTCCCCGAGATGCAAATTTTCAACTCCAGACAAGAGAGTATACTGACTGTCTTACTGAATAGCAGCCTCAAGTCTTAATTAAATGAAGCCAGAAGTGGCAGAGGTTTAGAAAGCTCAGCCCTGTCTGTATGGTAAAAATAAATGACAGGGACCCCAAAAGGCATAATGATTCATGAATTTCAGTCTAAAAACCACCTTTAGGACTTTAAGTTTCTAGAGGTTTTGTAACTCTCCCTTGACATCCATGTTCTACATCTACTGTCTGTTACTCAATGAACAGTAAAATCTGAAAATCCGAAGGGTACGTCCCAAGGGGACTGAATCTTTCCTGGAGAGAAGGACCAACGAGAAAAGTGGGTGGGAACATCACTGTGGATTGTGACACTGGCTGCACTTTGGGACAGGGCCAAACCAAAACCCATTGCCACCAAGTAGATTCCGACTCGTAGCGACCTCCTAGGGTTTCCAAGGCCGTAAATCTCAAAGGAAGCAGGCTGCCACATCTTTCTCCTGAGGAGCCGCTGGTAGTTTCGACTGCCAACCTTTCAGTTAGCAGCTGATCACTTTACCCACTGCACCACCAGGGCTCCTAATTTGGGACAGCATAGAGAGGAGCAATTGAGTTCCTGCCTATGATCCCCTTGATAGCAGTGATGTATTCTCCACTATATGCCCTGGATGTGCCCTAATAGTGCTCTATGCTGCTGCTGTAGGGAGAAGGACCCATGGGATAGTACTGGCAGTTAAGAGCCTCAGGGCGTGTCTGTGTGGGGAGAGGAGTAGGGCATACTAGAGTATGAAAGAAGCAAAGAAAAGAAGGGTAATATGGTGACCAATTTTGCCTCTTAACAATTTTGCTTTTGGTCGATCCATAGGAGCTAGATGTGCATTCATTTGTCATACCACCTGTTCTTTCCTCTCCAGATAATGAACCAGGTCATGAATCAAAGGCCTTTTTTATTATTATCTATAAAGCAAATCTAACCAAACCAAAAAACCAAAACAAAACAAACCCATTGCTATCCGGTCGACTCTAATTCATAATGACCCTATAGGACAGAGTAGAACTTCCCCACAGGGTTTCCAAGAAGTGGCTGCCGGATACGAACTGTCATCCTTTTGGTTAGCAGCTGGGTGTTTAACCACTGTGCCCGGTACCTGAAAAATGGCAAAGAGTGGTTGCCCTTCTGGTGGCAGTGCATGAGCAGATGGGGACAGTAATTTAAAAAACAAGACCCCTCTAAAAAATATTGCATTCAGATAGCTACTGCCAGCAAAACTGTGTAATACATCGTCCCAAGACTCAATATCATAAAAAAGCAATCATTATCCTCACAGAGCTATCTATTGATTGAGGGTCAGCCAATGAGTCTGGGCTCAGCTGGGCAGAACTCAGTGGGCTTGCTCCCATGTCTGTATCTGCTGAGACTGGGCTCTGCTGGGTGGTTCAGCTTTACTCCACGTGTCTCTCATCCCCCCCAAGACCTGAGACTAGCCCAGCACGTTCTTCTCACGGTAACGACAGAGGTACTGAGAGTGTGTAGAAATATCGCCTCTTCAGGCCTAACCTTCAAACTGGCAGTGTCCCTTACACTTTATTCTATTGGCCACATAAAGTCACATGGTCAAGCACAAAATCAAGGAGCGCAGAAATATATTCTGTTCCTGTGGTGGGAGGAACTGCACAGTCACATGTCAGAGGAGGTGAACACAGAGAGAGGTGGAGAATGAGGCAAAGAATGTCCTCTACCACAAATTACAGTGTATTATCAATTAGGATAAATGATACTACATAGAAAATTCCGATAAAATACCATGGGATTCTGATGCCAATTTATAATGTTTTCTTATGGTTAAACTGTTAAAAACTTTAGCCAATGTACTTAAGGAATATTTGGTCTTGTTCAGATTTATTTTCTCTTCTGCTATTGGTTGTTGTTGTTGTTTGGTGCTGAGTGGATTTCAACACTTAACAACCCATGTAAAAGAGTAGAACTGTCCCATAGGGTTTTCTAGGCTGGCGTACTGGTTAAGTGCTACGGCTGCTAACCAAGGGGTCAGCAGTTCAAATCTGCCAGGTGCTCCTCGGAAACTCTATGGGGCAGTTCTACCGTGCCCTATAGGGAAGCTATGAGTCGGAATCAACTCTACTGCACTGGGTTTGGTTTTTGGTTAATCTGATAGCCAAGTCTTTGTCCCATGAAATGGATTCAAGCCTCCAACCTTTTGGTTGTAGCCAAGCACTTTAGTGTTGCACTACTTAAATTCTTCTAGTTCTGTTTCTGTGTTCCAAGTGGTTTCAGTGCTACACTGGTCTGCATTGACCCTTATTATTCAATGACAATTCTCAGGCTTGATAACTGCAATTGCTCCATCACTTTAAATATACACTGTCTTTTCAAAGTTGTTTCAGAGAGCCTTCAATTCACTCTGCAAAATACTCATCAATTATATATTCATGTGACTGAAGCCTTATTTTCTATTTGAGTATTCTGTGTAATTTCAGCTACCGTTTATTAGGAACCTCCTAATGCCAGCCTTTGTACTGGGCCCTATACATCTCTTTGCTGTCTCATTTAACCCTCACGACAATTCTACAGTATGGACAATATAATCCCTGTTACATAAATGAGGAAATTAAACTCAGAGAGATTAAATTGCTTAGGATCAGATAGGTAACAGCATCAGAATTCAAATATTGTTTTGTTTGGCTTCAAAGCCAATGTTTTTTCTATGATTTTTTCCATGTATTTTATTTCATATATTTCCTCCTGTACCTGGGTTTTTAATTTTCCTCTGAGATACAGCAGATAGGTTTTATGCCAGGTTTTTGGTGGCAAGTGTTGGTGGGATTCCTCTTTACTCTCTAAAAAGCCTATGAGTTTGACAGGACATGTATTATTATCATTCTCTAAAAAGCTGAGGGGGCTAGAACCTTGAAATGAAGAGATTTACACAGAGCTAGGATCTAATGCTCAGAAATTTTTTCTCCTATATGATTTAAATCACTTCGTTTCAACATTGTACGTGAATGACTGATAGTCTACAGTTTTGCTAATGGAACTGGCCAGTTAACTTGGACTCTAAAGGACTGTATTTTCCCATAAGGTTTTGAAGAGTTTGGGAGTAGTAATAGAATGGCCGTTCCTCTCTTTGTAAACAACACAAATGATAAATTGCTAGAGAATGGTTATTCTGCTTCTTAGGCAACTCAAGTTAAAAAAAATCTAAAAAAAAAAAAAGTCAAGCTAATTTGAATTTATTCAAATAATTTTGTATAAAGCCAACTGGAATTTTTTACATTATCGTATCCTTACTTTCATTGAATACTTTTTTACTGTAAAGAGATGTTCTAAGCAACCAAGGGTTTATTTTACTTTGTGTTTTTATATACCATTTGTTTAGCAAGCACTGATCCCTGATGGTGCAGTGGTTTAGAGCTCGACTGCTAACTAAAAAGTCAGCAGTTCAAATCCACCAGCTGCTCCCTGGAAACCCTGTGGGTCAGTTCTACTCTGTCCTATAGCATTGCTATGAGTCAGAATCAGCTCAGCAACAATGGGCTGCTTTTTGGGGTATTATACCACAGTTTGTCGGTATGATGTGGAGAAATAGGGTGTGAGCTGTGTGTACTTGCAGAGGTTTCCCAATTTCCGTTAATCTGTGTCTCAAGCGCTGGAAGCTTCAGAAACCCCAAGCATTCCTGATTTTGCTTGGTTTTGTCCTCATAAAAGTTAGAAAGCGAAGTTTCATGAGCATAACGTGTCTTTCTCCTGAATTCTTCAAAACACGGTTATTACAGGAATTATTGGCTATTGATATATTTTTCTTTCTTCTTCTATTTTTTTTTTCTTTAAGGAAAAAGACCTCTAGACTGGGAAGAAAAGAAAAAGAAAAAATTGATATTTATACAGTTGCCACCAGCTGCATGCTGAGTATTTTCCATAATTTATCTCACTGTTAGTCTCATATTACAGATGAGGAAACAATGGTGTTTTGATTAATGCAAACTGGATAGACTTCTAATTTAATTTTGTTTTTCATTTATCAGAATTTGATGGTTCAAAATTTGGTATTGAATTTTGCCTCCTGTTTTCATTCATATTAAAGCACAGTTCCTATTCCAGGTACCTAAATGTCTATAGGTCCCTATGAGTTGGAATCGACTGGACGGCAAAGGGTTTGATTTTTTTAACCATTTATTGACAAGTGGCATTAGCATCATGAGCTGAGTACGATTTTAGTACATTGACTTTTCTTATGGTAGTGTAATGATAGCAGTGTTTCTGCACTTCAAGTATATACACACCACTATTCAAAACAAGAGAATTTGTCTTTGCCCAGCTTTCTGAGCAAGAGTCCTGAAATTCATCCTGATTGGACCATCGTAAGTCATAAGTTCTCCCAGGTTCACTCTTAACTAATAATTAGGGTTAGCTGGGATTTGAGAGGTGAAATATACCATTCTGTTTAGTCCAAGTTAAGAAGCCTATCCTTGGAACTGAAACATGAAGTCCACTTTTTCAGAATGACCTGGATCCTGAAAAGGAAATCGGAGTCTTTGTGGAAGGTAAAAATGAAGTCTGACGAAGCAAACACCACTGTCTACAACATCATTCATTCTTTCATCTAGATGACAGTTAGGCCTTGCTAAGAACTGTGGGGCAAGCTGGAAAGTATTAGATATAGTTCCTGCCCTGTGTGTCTATTTTATTAAGGGGAGAAAAGAACTAAATTATTAACTATAATCAAAATTTGAAATAATGTGTCACAAAAGTGGTAAAACTATAGAGGGAAAAGATAATTTATCTTTGTTGTTTTCTTAGGTGCCGTCGAGTCAGTTCCGACTCATAGCAACCCTATGAACAACAGAACGAAACACTGCCCAGTCCTGTGCCATCCTTACAATGGTTGTTATGCTTGAGCCCATTCTTACAGTCCACTTCATTGAGGGTCTCCCTTTTTACCACCGACCCTGTACTTTACCAGGCATTATGTCCTTGTCCAGGGACTGATCCCTCCTGACAACATGTCCAAAATATGTAAGACACAGTCTCGCCATCCTGGTTGTGCTCCTTCCAAGACAGATTTTTTCATTCTTTTGGCATTCCATGGTATACTCAATATACTTCGCCAACACACCAATTCAAAGGCGTCAGTTCTTCGTTCTTCCTTATTTGTTGTCCAGCTTTCACATGCATACGATGCTATTGAAAATAACATGCCTTGGGTCAGGGGCACCTTAGTCTTCAAGGTGACATCTTTGCTCCTCAACACTTTAAAGAGGTCCTTTGCAGCAGATTTGCCCAATGCAATGCGTCCTTTGATTTCTTGACTGCTGCTTCCGTGGGTGTTGATTGTGGATCCAAGTACAATGAAATCCTTAACAATTTCAATCTTTTTTCCATTTATCATGATGTTGCTTATTGGTCCAGTTGTGAGGATTTTTGTTTTCTTTATGTTGAGGTGTAATCCATACTGAAGGCCGTGTCTTTAATCTTCATTAATAAGTGCTTCAAGTCCTCTTCACTTTCAGCAAGCACGGTTGTATCATCTGCATAATGCAGGTTGTTAATGAGTCTTCCTCCAATCCTGATGCCCTGTTCTCCTTCACAGAGTCCAGCTTCTTGGCTTATTTGCTTAGCATACAGATTGAATAGGTATGGTGAAAGGATACAACCCTGACACACACCTTTTCTGACTGTAAACCAATCAGTATCCCCTTGTCCTGTCCGAACAACTGCCTCTTGATCTATGTAAAGGTTCCTCGTGAGCACAGTTAAGTGTTCTGGAATTCCCATTCTTTCCAGTCTTGTCCATAATTTGTTATGATCCACACAGTTGAATGCCTTTGCATAGTCGATAAAACACAGGTAAACATCCTTCTGGTATTCTCTGCTTTCAGCCAGGGTCCATCTGACATCAACAATGATATCCCTGGTTCTGCACCCTCTTCTGAATCCGGCCTGAATTTCTGGCAGTTCCCTGCCAATATACTGCTGCAGCCGCTTTTGAATTAGCCTCAGCAAAATTTTGCTTGTTTGTGATATTAATGATATTGTTCTATCATTTCTGCATTCAGTTGGATCACCTTTCTTGGGAATAGGCATAAATATGGATCTCTTCCAGTCAGTTGGCCAGGAAGCTGGCTTCCGTATTTCTTGGCATAGACAAGTGAGCACTTCCAGCGCTGCACCTGTTTGTTGAAACATCTCAATTGATATTTTGTCAATTCCTGGAGCCTTGTTTTTCGCCCATTCCTTCAGAGCAGCTTGGACTTCTTCCTTCAGTACCATTGGTTCCTGATCATATGCTACCTCTTGAAATGGCTGAAGGTTGATTAATCTTTCTGGTGTAATGACTGTGTGTATTTTTCCACCTTCTTTTGATGTTTCCTGCTTCATTTAATATTTTCCCCATAGAATCCTTCACTACTGCAACTCAAGCCTTGAATTTTTCTTCAGTTCTTTCAGCTTGAGAAACACCGAGCATGTTCTTCCTTTTTGGTTTTCTATCTCCAGCTCTTTGCACATGTCATTATAATACTTTACTTTGTCTTATTGAGCCACCCTTTTAAATCTTCTCTTCAACTCTTTTACTTAGTCATTTCTTCCTTTTGCTTTGGCTGTTCAACATTCGAGAGCAAGTTTCAGAGTCTCTTTTGACATCCATTTTTGTCTTGTCTTTCTTTCCAGTCTTTTCAATGACCACTTGCTTTCTTCAGGTATGATATCCTTGATGTCATTACATAATTTGTTTGGTGTTCGGTCATTAGTGTTCAAGGTGTCAAATCTATTCTTGAGATGGTCTCTAAATTCAGGTGAGATATACTCAAGATTGTATTTTGGCTCTTGTGGACTTGCTCTGATTTTTTTCAGTTTCACCCTGAACTTGCATATGAGCAATTGATGGTCTATTCCACAGTCGGCTCCTGGCCTTTTTCCGACTGATGATATTGAACTTTTCCATTGCCTCCTTCCACAGATGTAGTGGACTTGATTCCTGAGTATTCCATCTGGCGAGATCCATGTGTATAGTCACCCTTCACGTTGGTGAGATAAGTTATTTGCAATGAAGAAGTCATTGGTCTTGTGAAATTCTATCATTCAATCTCCAGCATTGTTTCTATCACCAAGGCCATATTTTCCAACTATCAATCCTTCTTCTTTGTTTCCAACTTTTGCAGTCCATTCACCAGTACTTATCAATACATCCTGATTGCATATTCGATCAATTTCAGACTGCAGAAGCTGATAAAAATCTTCTTTTTCTTCATCTTTGGCCTTAGTGGTTGGTTCACAAATTTGAATAGTCGTATTAACTGGTCTTCTTTGTAGGTGTATGGATATTATCCTATCACTGACAGCGTTTTGCTTCAGGATAGATCTTGAAATGTTCTTTTTGACCATGAATGCAACACCATTCCTCTTCAAGCTATCATTCCTGGCATAGTAGACCATATGATTGCCCAACTCAGAATGACCAATTCCAGTTCATTTCAGCTCACTAATGCCAAGGATATCGATGTTTATGTGTTCCATTTCATTTTTGACGATTTCCCATTTTCCTAGATTCATACTTCGTACATTCCAGGTTCTGACTATTAATGGATGTTTGCAGCTGTTTCTTCTCATTTTGAGTCATGCCACATCAGCAAATGAAGGTCTCGAAAGCTTTACTCCATCCACATCATTAAGGTCTACTCTACTTTGAGGAGGCAGCTCTTCTCCAGTCTTTTGAGTGCCTTCCAACCTGGGGAGCTCATCTTCCAGCACTGTATCAGACAATGTTCTGCAGCTGTTCATAAGGTTTTCACTGGCTAATACTTTTCAGAAGCAGACTGCTGGGTCCTTCTTCCTAGTCTATCTTAGTCTGGAAGCTCAGCTGAAACCTGTCTTCCATGGATGACCCTGCTGATATCTGAATACCAATGGCATAGATTCCAGCATCACAGCAAAACGCAAGCCCTCACAGTACGATAAACTGACAGACACGACTTCTTCATTCCAAATACCTTCTTTCACCAACATAAACGGCAACTATATACATGCGACTCACCTGATGGAACACACAGGAATCAAATTCACTACATCTGTGGAAAGAGATGATGGAAAAGCTCAAAATCATCAGTCAGAACAAGGCCAGGGGCCGGCTGTGGAACAGACCATCAATTGCTCATATGCAATTTCAAGCTGAAACTGAAGAAAATCAGAGCAAGTCCACAAGAGCCAAAATATGACCTTGAGTATATCTCACCTGAATTTAGAGACCATCTCAAGAACAGATTTGACTCCTTGAACACTAGTGACCAAAGACCAGAGGAGTTGTGGAATGACATCAAGGACATCCTACATGAAGAAAGCAAGAGGTCATTGAATAGACAGGAAAGAAAGAAAAGACCAAGACAGATGACAGAGGAGACTCTGAAACTTGCTCTCGAACATCAAGAACCTAAAGCAAAGGGAAGAAATGATGAAGTAAAAGAACTGAACAGAAGATTTCAAAGGGTGGCACCAGAAGACAAAGTAAAGTATTATAATGACATGTGCAAAGAACTGGAGATAGAAAACCAAAAGGGAAGAACATGCTCGGCGTTTCTCAAGCTGAAAGAACTGAAGAAAAATTCAAGCCTCAAGTTGCAATAGTGAAGGATTCTATGGGGAAAATATTAAACAATGCAGGAAGCATCAAAAGAAGATGGGGGGGGAATACACAGTGTCATTATACCAAAAAGAATTAGTCGATGTTCAACCATTTCAAGAGGTAGCATATGGTCAGGAACCAATGGTACTGAAGGAAGAAGTCCAAGCTGCTCTGAAGGCATGGGTGAAAAACAAGGCTCCAGGGATTGACAGAGTATCAGTTGAGATGTTTCAACAAATGGATGTAACTCTGGATGTGCTCACTTGTCTATGCCAAGAAATACGGAAGCCAGCTTCCTGGCCAACTGACTGGAAGAGATCCATATTTATGCCTATTCCCAAGAAAGGTGATCCAACCGAATGTGGAAATGATAGAACAATATCATTAATATCACACACAAGCAAAATTTTGCTGAAGATCATTAAAAGATGGCTGCAGCAGTATATCGACAGGGAACTGCCAGAAATTCAGGCTGGATTCAGAAGAGGACGTGGAACCAGTGATATCATTGTGGATGTCAGATGGATCCTGGCTGAAAGCAGAGAATACCAGAAGGATGTTTACCTGTGTTTTATTGACTCTGCAAAGGCATTCAATGGTGTGGATCATAACAAATTATGGATAACATTGCAAAGAACGGGAATCCCAGAACACTTAACTGTGCTCATGAGGAACCTTTACATAGATCAAGAGGCAATTGTTTGGACAGAATAAGGGGATACTGATTGGTTTAAAGTCAGGAAAGTTGTGCGCCAGGGTTGTATTCTTTCACCATACCTATTCAATCTATATGCTGAGCAAATAACCTTAAAAGCTGAACTATATGAAGAAGAACAGGGACATCAGGATTGGAGGAAGACTCATTAACAACCTGCATTATGCAGATGACACAACCTTGCTTGCTGAAAGTGAAGAGGACTTGAAGCACTTACTAATGAAGATCAAAGACCACAGCCTTCAGTATAGATTGCACCTCAATATAAAGAAAACAAAAATCCTCACAACTGGACCAGTGAGCAAAATCTTGATAAATGGAGAAAAGATTGAAGTTGTCAAGGATTTTATTTTAGTTGGAATCACAATCAACAGCCACAGAAGCGGCAGTCAAGAAATCGAAGGACACATTGCATTGGGCAAGTCTGCTGCAAAGGACCTCTCTAAAGTGTTGAAAAGCGAAGGTGTTACCTTGAAGACAGGTGCACCTGACCCAAGCCACGTTATTTTCAATTGCATCATATGCATGTGAAAGCTGGACAATGAGTAAGGAAGACGGAAGAAGAATTGACTCCTTCGAACTGTGGTGTTGGGAAAGAACATTGAATATACCATGGACTGCCAAAACAATGAACAATTCTGTTTTGGAAGAAGTATGACCAGAATTGTCCTTAGAAGCAAGGATGGCAAGACTACGCCTTACATACTTTGGACATGTGGTCAGGAGGGATCAGTACCTGAAGAAGGACATCATGCTTGCAAAATGCAGGGTCAGCGGAAAAGAGGAAGACCCTCAGTGAGGTGGACTGACAGTGGCTGCAACAATGAGCTCAAGTATAACAACAATTGTAAGGATGGCGTAGGACCGGGCAGTGTTTCGTTCTGTTGTACATAGGGTCACTATGAGTTGGAATCGACTCAACGGCACCTAACAACAACAACAACATTAGTAATTTTAGCACTAGCAGCACTAGTACAAGTATTTGCACCCATTAAACTTAAATGTTCAATGGAAGAAGTCTCTTCCGATCCATTACATTTTAAAAGGAAGTTAATTTTGGAATTGCCTTTAGGAACTCACAAGTCCATTTCTTCTGATCTTCTGTGAGCTTTCGTTTTTGCACTCCACTTAGTTGTTGCCATTTCATTTTACCTGGATTTAAAATTATGTCATTTTTTAAATTTGATTCTACCAAAGCAAATAATTTGAATAATTAAAAATAAATAAAATTTATAAAGGAAGTAAAATTTATAAAATAAAATTTACGTTTTAATTTGGACATTAACACAAAAATTTATACTTGAAAGATAGTAATTTTCTGAAGAACATGTGATCTTGTTCTTTAGATTTGATATAGTCAAAAGAAATAGTACAAGGCACTCGGGAAGAATTTCATTTGTTTGGCCTCCAATGTTTGTTGGCAGGCCCTCTGCAAATATCCACGAGGGTTTTTAACCTTGAAAGAATACTTAAAAACTTGCGCACTTAGTTTCCATCCTTTGATGCTGTGTCTTCACAGTTCAGTGGGCTACTGCTGATATCCAACAGGGATGAGAGGGATCGCAAAGACCGTGATACAAATATAAGTTTATGCTCAATACGAAGATGCATTTCGGTTCACTTTGCATAGGACAGGATCAGTTATGTCACGAGTCATGTGTTTATAGTGCCACTGGTGCGTTCTTATGTGGTCAAAGAAAGAAAACTGAATGTGAGGTTACACATGATCAGTCCAAAATGAAAGGGGAAATATGATTGTTTTCAAATACAATATTTATGAAATGGACATTTTATTTCTTTGTGGAATTATTCAACTCTCGTATTTGGAGATATACACATAATTGATGTAACAGTAACACCACTTCTCGATGCGCAAGTTTGTCTTGCGAGACATAACAATATCAATCAATTTCTTAAAAGAAAGTCTGTCCAAAGGGAAATGGAAAATAAAATACATTTATATAATTTTTATTATCTAAATATTCATTTAATTTATTTCCTCGAGAAATTGTTCAGTTTCCTTACACAGAGAGACATAAATATTCTGGTAGAATATAGATGTAGTGTTCTGTTAAATGCCCTTTGTTGCTTTCTTGGAAGACGAATTTAGAAACACTCATTGTTGCAAAACAGAAACATACTTTGCACGATAAACGAATATTGAATTTTGTACCCTTTTAATGTGGCTAATACCTCCTTTATTAGAGCGTATAGAATAATATCAAGCACTGTGTCCTGCACAACAGACAATAAAAAAACAAAATTCACTGGATACAGAAATTAAAACTTTTCTCATTAGATAAATATCAATATTTCCAGTATATTTTGGACATTTACTATGTTAATATTATATTTATTACCCATGTAACTATTATATCAAATGTATGCTAGATGGCACCTGTGTGTATGCCAAACATTTTAAAATTAAGGTTATAAATGTTATTGTTTACAAAACTTAGGACATAACTCTGTGCGTAAATGCTGTACAGTTAAAAAATAACTATCGAATTCATTGCAATGGTCAACTTATTTGCCTCAGTTTTGCACATCATCTGAGACTGGAATTCCCTCCCATTGGTTGTTCACTAGGATGTGTGCAAGAGCATACCCTTGTATTTGTATCATCGCAAAGAGCATTGCTGGCCTTACTGGCTGGAGTTTTTGCATCAGCAAATATGGATGTACATGACAGTACATCCTCAAAATGGGTCAGAGACCTGTTACCTATTATCTCTCCTTACCCAGTAACTGTTCATGTTGGATCCATTTGCATACGGGGTAAATGCAGCAAGAATTAGGCTTGACAATCCACCATTGTTTCTTATTTATTAGAAAGAAATAGTATACTCCCAAGAGACCCACTGACATAAGACTTTTCAGTTACGTGGGAGGGGACCATAGGAGACAGATGTCAACGAAAATGTTGAAGTGGCAGGGGCCTTAAACAACCTTGTTCATGGGCACCCTTGTGACCCTGCCTGAACTTTATTTCCAGTTTGCATATTCTCACACATTAGAACTATTATCAATTTCATTCAATGCCCTGCTACTTCCCCTTCCGGAAACCCTGGTGGCGTAGTGGTTAAGTGCTAACCAAAGGGTCCGTAGTTTGAATCCGCCAGGTGCTCCATGGGGCAGTTCTATTCTGGCCTGAAGGGTTGCTATGAGTTGGAATTGACTCAACGGCACTGGGTTTGGTTTTGGTTTTTGGTTACTTCCCTTCCACTGTGGCACTTGCTTTTCCTTGTGTCCTGTCTTCTTGGGATCTATGGGTCTTTGCTTCAGACAATCAATTTCCCTGCTTTGTTGATGCCCTAAGCACATACTTACCTTACTTATTGGATAATCTGTCCTTGCTCTCCTGGATCTCCTGTCTGGATTCCTCATTCTCCTAGTTTGGCTTGTCTTCCCACCACTGGAATGCCCTCATGGTGCTATCTTACTCAACTTCAATGTATTTCCGCTACAGCCATCAGTCTCCTTCATTAGATTATAAGGTACTCGAGGGCAGGGTCCAAGTCTCCTTTATCTTTGCATCTCCCCCTCATTACTATATTACTATCTTTACATATCGGTAGGCAAAACATGTGCATGTTAAGTTGAATATAATGGTTCAAAGTTAATAAATACATCAGGAAGTGGGTCTCCTGGTCTTAAAGCCTTGCAAAGTCTTCCTTCTTCCCTTTGGACTGAAATAAGTCAATTATCTTGTAAGTCTCCATCATTAAGGAGTTTATAACTAGTAAGGGAGATTAGAAGCCTTAACTTCAGCAAATATTCAACAAAATATTCATTTAGTGTTTAGTAGTACCAGGATAGTAATAGTGATAAATTAAACAGTTGTGGTCACTGCCCTTATAATGACTTTAGTCTAGCAAGAAAGATGGTCAATAAATGAACAAATATATCTACAGTGAGACATTGTATCAAGTGCTATGAAGAAAGTGAACAGTGATTCAGGATAAAATACAAGCTTCAGAGAAAATGCGGGTTGAAAAGTCATTTGTGTTGTTGAGCTTGATTGACGACACATGGCATGATACTCATCATGGAACCACATGGAAAACCACTGCTAGGCAAAGCAAGCTCCCCATGATATTTGCCCTGAGCAAGAATGAGAGATGACTTGTACAAGATCCCATCCACCTAAGTCTTAGCTCTTCTAAGATCAGAGGATCTCAGGTGAAGTCCTTCCTGGTTCATAAGGGATTTTGTTAAGCAATGATGCACACCAGCTACATCGAATTTGAAGCTGCAGTGTTTCAGGCAGGACTTAGATTTTGTTTTTCCCCCAAATTTATAAAAGTTCAAACCTTTGCTCAGATTGTAACATCTTCATAATACCCTTCTATTTTAGGCTGCCCTGGAGTGGTGGGCAGGGCATTGTAGGGGCAGGAAGAGCCAGCTTTCTGTTTCTGTGTGGGAATTTCACTGGATGATCTTAATTTCCTCCTGTAACCTGGGAGTGCTCTGGTATGGAGCATGTGGTTGTGGTCAGCTGCCTTTGAGCTGACCCCTGATTCATGGTGACACCACGTGTGACAGAGTAGAATTGCTCCATAGGGTTTTCTTGGCTGTAATCTTAAAGGAAGCAGATCACCAGGCGTTTTCTTCCTTGGAGCCACTGGGTGAGTTTGAACTGCCAACCTTTAGATCCTTAACTTAATTACATCTATGAAAACCCTTTTCCCAAATAAGGTAACATTCACAGGCTTCCTGGGTTAGGATGTGAAAATATCTTTTTCGGGGTTACTGGTCAACTCGCTAAACTACCCAGAAAATAAGAGAAAGGAAATTAATATCTATGCTCATTTTATACAATGTTTCAGCTATAAATAAATTTACAAATAAAGCAGAATGTTAACAGCAATACTAGCATGCCATCTGAGATGAAAAGACGTTATCCAGGGGGAAAATATTCAGGCCAAATCAGTGATAGGGGTTTGAGACCTCTAGTGATTTTTCCCCATGAGCCAGTCTTTGAACTGTAAAGTTCAATTCCCTTTGAGTATTCTATTTTAAGTTCCCTTCAACAGCAGAGCAGAGCAGAGAAAAATTCTGTGGCCAGAATCCGAAGAAGCTACTAGTATAGGTGTTGTGTAGCTTTAAGAAAAAAAAAATAATAAAAAAATCTGAGGCCTAGAAAGAAATGCCTTTGGTTGTTGCCTGGTAACCAGAAAATTACAAGGTAGTTCTCTTAAGGTAGAAGTCTGGGTGAGCTCAGAAATGGAGTAACATACGCCTGCAAAAATTAGGTCTTTAACAAATTATAGTATCTCAGGATTGGTCATTTTATGGGACCACAAGAATCAGTGATGAGTTTTCTCTAAGAAGTTTTCCAATCCATGTTTGGATATCTGGCCCCTCCTCTTCCTTCAGGCAGCATTAGTGGTTAGAAGCTTCTGCTAAGGAGGGGGACGTGATGGATCTCACGTCCATTTAATAATGGACAAACTGGTCCTCACTCTCTTTTATATAGGACCAAAATACTTTCAGCAACTTAGCTTCTTTCCTCAAAGATACTGAAACTCACCCTCCGCCACTCATATCTGAGAGTCACTGTTTGAAAGAGGGACTAAATGTCTGGTCTTTACCTTGCCCATGGTTAGCATGTACAGTTCAGCAGCAGCTGTGTAGCAAGCCAAGAAAAAACGGAGGCTGAGAATTAGATGGAAAACTGGGGAAATTAGCGGCACCCCCCTCTTCCCTCCCTGGGAATGTTTGCAACAAACTATTACATCATCCTCCTATGGAATGGGACAGGGGATATACTTTCCAAGGGATGCAGTGAGGGAATCAGAATATGAGGCAGAGTTTCAGTTCTTCCAGGGATTCCACTGGAAATAAGGCAAGGATAACGGGAAAAAGGAGCAGCTCTTGGAAATAGGAGCTAACAAGAGTAACAGAGGAAGGGGCAGCCAGACAAAAACCAGTATCTGAGGGGTGGTTGGGACTTGGGAGCAGGCATTTCTAATAAGTAGCAGTTTTTTTCTTGAGGAAGCCAGTGACATCAACCAGAGAGGTACATCTAATTTAATGTCAGGTCCCTGAAGTAAAAGAAAGAAGTGCCAGAAGTGTGGTGAGATGGATGGAGATCAGGGAAACTCAAACCCAAAGGGGGCTGGAAGCAAATCAGGAGCCAGGAGAAATGCATGGTGTGACTCAGCCTGGCACACCTGGAGTAGGCCTGCCCAGCAGTCACTCACCTGCGGTTCCCTGGCCACAGGGGGCAGAAGCTCAGAGAGACCAGCCCCTCTGGTGTCTACGCCACTGACCACCAGACATGGCCCTCCTTAGCCTGGCTTACCTAGGATCAACAGCTGGGCAGGGCCCCGTAACAATCTCCTCAGTAGGGTTCCTAGTCTCCAAAGGGGAAGTGAAGAATGGTGGTTCACAAAGCGAAAACGAATTAAGGAAACAGCTCAGGACTCTGTCTTCAGGTAAAAATAAATTTGGGGATTTAAATTTTTAATGCAGTTTTGCTTTTTCATACACTGAAATCTGATGAACTACTTTTCAAATTTTTATTGGCTTTTGAGAATACTGAAAGGGCCTATTTTAATTACTTCTTCAAGCCTCCTGCTATTTATTTCTCCTGCTATTCCAATTAATTGTTTTTAAATATCCTGATAACTAAACAACAACAACAAAAAACGACAAACTCTTTACCATTAAGCCAATTCTGACTGTGGTAACCCCATGTTTTACAGAGTAGAAATGCTCCATAGAGTTTTCTTGGTTGTAATCAGGGGCAAATTATCCAATAGGCAAGGTAAGCACAGAGTGTATCTTGCTTATCGGATCATCTGTAATAAAAAATTTCACATGGGTTTAATCTGCTGAAACCCATGTGAAATTGTTTACTACCAGTTAGTAAGTAAGCAAGGTAATTGCATGCTTACCTTGCTTCCTGGGTCATCTGCCTCTCTCAGGGATTGTACATTTGGAAAGAGGCTTTGATTCTGTAGGAAGGTGTTCTGGGGTTGGGAGAGAGACAGATGCCAGCCATATGTAGAAGCAGAATCTTTGATGTGGTGAAAAAATGTGAAATTGTTCACCACAGGTGATCTGGTAAAAAAAGTAAGCACGGTGCTTACCACGCCTATTGGATAATCTCCTGGCTGTAATCTTCAGGGAAGCAGATCGCCAGGCCTTTGTTAAGCAACACCGTTGAGTGGGTTAGAGCCACCAACCTTTAGGTTAGTAGTTGAGTGCAAACAGTTTGTGCCACCCAGGGACCTCCTTAATAACTAGTCATAGAGATATGAACAAGTGCAGTAGAGAAGGAACAACGAACAGTCTAGGAGAATCCCCACCTCAGGAGGGCAGGGTTGGAGCCAGGAAGGAGGCTTATTTCTTTCATAGGGGGAGCACTCTGTGGTTGCAGCCCTGGGGTGTGGAATAGAACATTTTGGCCTCAGACACGTGACTCATACTCATATTCTAGTGTTCTACTTATTAACTGAGAATTACTTAACCTTTCTGAGCTCAATCTCCCCATCTGATATTCGAGTTACGACTACCCACATCATAAGATTCTTGGGAGGATTATGAATAATATACATGAAATTTCCTCCATAGTTCCAGGAACAGAGGAAGTACTCAGAACCTGGTAGATATTGTCATCATCAAATCGTGCTGGAATAGACATCCATTGTTGCTGACAGAGTACAGACTCAGAGGTACCTGGAACCTCTGAAGATAGAAGAAGGTAAGCCTCCGCAGATATGCTGATTAATTTCTCAGTAGCTTTGAAATGGAGAAGATCTTACTGCCCTGGATGAGCTTATATTACTCATTCACTTTGGAGGCATGAGGCATTCCGACCAAAGATGTTGGTTAATACTCCAAATGAAATGCCATTTTGCCCTTAAAGAGGCTCAACATTTTCTAAAATCATTTTCCTTTCCCGGTCCTCCCCAAGATTTCTGTTGGTTGTGGCATCTTGACTTGTTGACAGGTTATATTAGGCTCCAAGACAGAGATCACTGATTTCTGTAGGGCTCTATTTGGATGTTGTTATAGATTGAATTGTGTACCCCCAAAAATGTGTGTCAACTTAGCTAAGCCATGATTCCCAGTATTGTATGGTTATCCGCCATTTTGTGATCTGATGTGATTATCCTATGTGTTGCAAATCCTAACTTCTATGATGTTAATGACACGGAACCCTGGTGGCATAGTGGTTAAGAGCTCAGCTGATACCCAGATGTTGGTGGTTCAAATCCATCAGCCACTCCTTAGAAACCCTATGGGGCAGTTCTACTCTGTCCTATACGGTTGCTGTGAGCCAGAACTGACTAAACAGTACCTAACAACTTTACAACATGATGTTAATGAGGCAGAATTAGAGGCAGTTATGTTAATGAGGATTAACATAAACCTACCTACAGGATTAGATTGTATCTTGAGTCATTCTCTTTTGAGATATAAAATAGAAACTCATGCAGAGAGGGACCTCCTATCACCAAGAAAGAAGAGCCGGGAGCAAGCACATCCTTTGGACCCGGGGTCCCTGCACTGACAAGATCCTAGACCAGGGGAAGACTGATGACAAAGACCTTACCCCAGAGCGGACAGAAAGAGAAAGCATTCTAAAGGAGATGGTGCCCAAATTCGGACTTCTAGCCTCCTAAACTGTGAGAGAATAAATCTCTGTTAAAGCCATCAACTTGTGGGATTTCTGTTATATCAGGACTAGATAACTAAGACAGTTGTGAAGGGTAGACATGATTTGAACAGGAGAATATTTATAGAATTTCTGGAGGAATTTTTATTCATTGTTGGCTTAGTGCACTGTGGACTATGAAACATATGGTGTATGTTTCAAAGGGCAATGAGTCAAGTAAGGACAGTATTTTACCCACACCCCCATGTCTTGCTCATTTCAGAATTTTGCTCTTTTTCAGAACAGTGAGTGAAGGTTGTTGGCTGATTGAAATCATCTGGATAAAATATTTTTAAAAACTACTTGATTCAATAGATTAAATTAGAAAGCAGGAATAGACTTTTGACTTTAAGTAAATTTAGTATCTGTCAATAGAAAGCAATTTGGCACTGTTAATCTACATCCACAAATACTTTCATGTCATAGGATCCACTCTTTCCTTGGATACCATGTTATGGTAAAAATCCAAATATGGAAAAAGCTTAATTCACATTTTTTTTTTTTAACCATAGTTATTTATAACACTAAGTTAGAAACATCCCACTACTGATACTTGGTTAAATAACTTTGGAGACATACCCTTGATGGATATTGTGCAGTCATTTAAAATTACAGATGCATCAAGACAAAGTACTTTGATATATTACTAGTGAAAAACGTGGATTGAAAATTAAGGTACAATGTGATTATAACTCTCAATACTGTAGATGAATAAAAAGGTACTAGTAGAAAACACACTAAAACATTTAAAAGAGTAGAAAAAATTCTTTTCATCTAATTTTTTTAGTTTCTTTAATTTAGTTGTCTTTTTTGTAATAATAATAATTTTTAAAAAAGAAAAATTGAGAAAAGAACAAGAAATAAAACCCCAGTAAGTACTATAAAGAGAAGATGGCAATGAAGAAAATGAATGAGTAAAGGGATAGTTTGGTCTAAGAAATGATCATAGTAGTGAGGAATGGAGGCAACGCCATTCGTGATGCTCTTGATGAAACACACTCAGAGTCACTCATGTGAAATTAAAATGTGAAAAATAGCCTTTTTTTAAATGATACCCTATTCTTGCTTTATTATGTTATTGTGCTTCACTGGGGTATATGGAGGTGAGGAAGTTACTAAACCAACCAGTTGCCATTGAGTCGAGTCTGATTCGTGGTGACACCATGTGTGTCAGAGGAGAGCTGTGCTCCACGGAGTTTTCAATGGCTGAGTTTTCGGAAGCAGATCATCAGAACTTTCTCCCGAGGCACCTCTGGGTAGACTCAAACCTCTAACCTTCTAGTTAGTGTGTTTATCCCTTGCACGACCCAGGGACTTCGAGGGAGTGACCAACTTGCTGAATACCAAGTTTTGTCTCTTTGAAGCCCTCCTCCCTTACCCATTATCTTACACATTGTTGCTCTGTCTTTTGGGGCTGGGTGGATTAAAGAGACCAGGTCATGCAGTAAGCGTTGCAAAAAGGCTGTTGTGACACTGGGCACTGAGGAGCATGATCCCACAGATTTTACGTTCCTTGAGAACGAAGCACAGCCCCAGGGCAATGAGATACTTCTCAAACAGAAGATTTGCGGTAAGGAGATGGGGGGCGTATTTGAGGATCATAATTCACAACAGATCGTAATACCTGAAGACCTACAGAGCTGTGCAAAGTTCTCTTTGGGAATGAAAAGAACTCCCAGGCAGCTCCTTATTTTGGAGAAACAGGTGGTATAATATTGTGCTAAGGTGCCGTATGGAGCAGCGTGGTGCTTACCGTGTGAAAACACAAAGCTTCTGAGTTTCTTCCTCATGGGGCCTAGACCTCAGCTTTCACTTCCCTCATGGGTAAGCAGAAGCAGTATCATCACCACATCATAAAGTCAGGAACAATTTTTAACTCCTCAAGTGACTAGAGAAATCAGAGCTAAAACCCAGATTGCTGTTGTCCGGTTAAAGTCGATTTTTTTTTTTTTTTAATTTGTGAGTCTACAGATCTAATTTTACTTGAAACCACGTCCCAGCCCAGTCCAGTGCCGTCGAGAAACCACCTAGGCAAGCATTTTTTACAATTGTAGTTTGAAGACCCAGGAGATTCTTTTCCAATTTCAGAAATAAGAGTACAAAAGAAGATGACTGTGAGAGAGTGCAAAGATGAAAAAAAAAAAAAATCTTTTATATGTTATTTAGGCATATATTTCTCCCAAATAGAATTCTTTAAGTTGATGTTTCTTTATTATTATTATTATTGTGGTAAAAATACATCTAACATAACATTTGCCACTTGAACATTTTTCTGCATGTACAACTTGGTAATGTTTCTTTTTTGTTGTTTCCGTACTGCTCCTGATAAAACTTCAGACAGATTTTTTAAGCCACCCTGAGGTGGTCGTTAATGTGGGAGCTGTCATTCCAGAATCTTTTCCCAATATATTTTGGATAAACTGCGTCTCAATTTTCCCAGAGTGATTAAAAGTGACTGCTTCTATTTGTTTTCAACTAACATAACAGAATGTAATTTGTTCTAAGAATATCTCAAAGGCAGGGAAGCCGTTGGTCCGCCAACAAACGTCCTCACTGTCTGCCTCTTTTAGCCTCTTTGTGGCATAGTGGTTAAGAGCTACGGCTGCTAACCAAAGGGTCGACATTTCAAATCCACCAGGTGTTCCTTGGAAACCCTAAAGGGCAGTTCTACCCTGTCCTATAGGGTCACTATGAGTCTGAATTGACTTGACAGCAATGGGTTTACCTGTCTTAGTCTCCTAAAGAGCTGCTATAATAAAATATTACACAACGGGTGGGATTAAAGAACAGATACTTTCTCACAGTTCTGAGGCTAAAAGTCCAAGTCAGGGTCTTGGCCGTGTCGATTCCTCCTGTGGGCCTCTCTCCTTGCTTCCGGTGGTTCTCAGCAAGCCTTGCATTCCTTTGCTGCTTACAGATGCAACTTGCCTCCCTGGTCACATGGTTCTTCTCTTGCCCTGTGTGCCCTTCCCTTACAAGGCACCTCAGAAGGAATTAGGACTAGGACTCACCCTCCTTTGACGCAGCTGAAAAGAAAAGAAAACTCCTGTTTCCCTAAACAAGGTCACATTCACAGGTAGAGGGGTTAGGACTTCGGCATTTCTTTTGAGGAGACAAAGTCCAATCTGTTACGGGTTGGCTCTCTGTCTTGGTTCCTAATTGCTGTGCCCAAAGAACAGTGAGTGCATGGGGTAGGCTTAAAGTGGCTCTGCCACTTGAAAACAAATCAAAACATTGCCATCAAGTTGATTCTGACTCATGGCGACCCCATGTGTTACAGAGTAGAACTACTCCATAGAGTTCTCTTGGCTGTAATCTTTTATGGAAGCGGATCTCCAGGCCTTTCTTCCATGGCACTACTGGGTTGGTTCAAACTGCCAACCTTTAGGCTAGCAGCCAATAACAAACCATTTGCGCTACTTGGGGACCTTCTATGCCACTTCTAAGCTGTCTTTAAGCTTTGTGGGACTCCAGAGTCCCCTGTAGTAGTGTTGTATTGTTGGAATTGTTCTGGACTGGAACACAGAAACTGAGAGTTAGTTTTGACTGCGACAGAGCACTGGTGGCACAATGGTTAAGCATTCAGCTACTAGCCAAAAGGTTAGCAGTTGGAAACCCTGTGGAGCAGTTCTACTCTGTCCTGTAGGGTCAACTATGTGTTAGAATTGACTCGATGGCAACAGGCTTGTTTTTTTTATCAGTTTGTGTCAGTGACTTACTGTGCTGGCTTAGAATGGTCCCCTGTTGGGGCTGCAGTTTCTTCCTCAGTCAAATGGGTGGATCAGATACAATAAACTCTAGGTTTCATTCTGGTTTTTTTTTTTTTTTTGATTGTGGTAAAAATATATATACCACAACATTTTTCAGTTCAACATTTTTACATGTACAATTCAGTGAGATTGATGACATTCATCGTGTTGCAACCATCCCCCTTATCCATTGCCAAATTTTCCATCACCCTTACACAGATCCCCAATGCTTTCTAAACATCGACATCCCATGTCCTCACTCCTGCCCCTGGCAACCACTAATAAACGCTGGTCTCTATACATTTGCCTAGGTTCCATTCTAATGCTTAGTTATCCTGAATTTGTTTTCTGATCTCTGGCACAGGTGTTCCTCCTTACCTGGGAAGTCATAGTTCTAAAGGATCTTTCATTCTTGGGGCCAGGGATAGGTGTCGAGAATGACAAGGAAAAGAAGAAACGACAATGCTAAGCTCACACACCATAAAACTCTGCCTATTAAAGTTTACGAATCATTGCTTTTTAGTATATCCACAGAGTTGTAAACGCAATTCCTCTTTTTTGTATGTGGAGGAAGGAACAAAATATAAATCATTTATATTGATTTTGATTTCTGAGGTGTCTTCATTTTTTCTTGTTTTCTTTTTAAATTTTTCTATTTACTATTTTTTTTTCTTGATTGTATTCTGTTTTCTTTTTCTTTCCTGCCTTTGCTTGGGTTGATTAGGTTTACTGTGTTCCATTTTCTTCTCATATATTATTAACAATATATCCTATTTCTATTAAGTTGATCATTCTTGAATTTCCACCAAGAGTTTAAACTCCTATTTTTGTTTGTTTACAGTTAAAATGTACCTTTAATCCTCTCCCTATTCCTGCTGGCATAGTGGTTAAGAGCTATGGCTGCTAACCAAAAGGTCGGCAGTTGGAATTCACCAGGCGGTCCTTGGAAACCCTATGGGGCAGTTCTACTCTGTCTTATAGGGTTGCTATGAGTCAGAATCAACTCAACAGCGATGGTTTTTTTTTTTATAAGGCAATAAACTAAGCCTACAATCTTTGCTTTTTCTTTCCTCTATTCCCAATGACTTAAGAATCACTCTCTCTTAAATGACTTTTGTTTTCCTAAAATGTCCAGTGATCATTCTTTCTCTTTTTGTTATTGTATTTGATATGAAGATGTTATCATTTGCTCTTGGATGTACCTGAAGCATGCACCTTTCAGAATTTTCAAATCACTGGATATTGTAGTTTCGTGTGGTCATTAACATTCTAGATTTACTTATGTTTCACTTACATTTTGGCTCACTTCTATATTTTTGTTATCCCATATATTCCCCTTTTAGGCCCCTTTTCCATTTTGCTGGAATATACATTAGGACTTCAGCAGTGTCTGAGAGAGATAAACTTTCCGAATGTTCATGTGTCAGAAAATGTCTTTACTCTACCTCCTGAATTTTAGTTTGGTTGAAACAATTCCAAATTTAAAATCATCTTTCAAAACCATTAAGATGTTTTTTCCAGCATCCAATATGTAGGAAGTTTGATGCCAATTTGTTCTAATTATTGCATAGGTTATCTGTTTTTGTTCTACCTCCCTCATGGGAACTTTTAGGTTGTTTGGTTTCATCCATTCAACATATTATTTACTGAGAAGCTACTATGTGCAAAGCATTATTCCAGGTGCAGGAACTCTACATGCAAAGGTCCTGAGGTCTGTGCACGTCATGCACATTTGAGGACAAGCAAGGAGGCAACATGTTCGGTAGGAATATTAATCAATAAGAGGGATGAATAGGTTTAAGACTGGGGTGGTGGGGAGGAAGAAAAGGTATTAGCTTTGCATCTACTAAGTGTTGAGTGTTTATTAGTTATCCAGTGGGCATACGTGTTTGTTCTTTGTGATTTGAAATTCCATCCTTTGTGTCTAAATGCTGGTCTTTTCTATTAATTCCACTCAGCATTGGATGGGACCTTTCTAATGAAGATATATCTTATTTATGTGTAGAAAAAATTCTTTAATTATTTATTCGAGTATTGTGTTCTAGCTAATGTCTCTAATTTTTACCATATGATATTGGAACTTCTGGATTTGCCCTGATATTCCTTTTTTTTTTTTTTCAAATATTCCATTCATTTGCTTTCTTTTGCTCCATCTGGGAGAAGCCTTCCGAACATTCTTTTAAGCTCACTAAATGTGTGGTTAAGTTTATCTGTTATTTGAATAAGAACTATAATTGATTCCCTTTCATATCATATGTTCTCTCTGAGGGGAACACTTACATTTAAAGTTATTTTTTTCTCTTTTCCCTGTTAGGAAACTAACTACTTTTTTAGTTCTTTTGCCTGAAACATTTGGTATCTCTCTTAAGTGACTTCTGTTTTCCTGAAATGTTCAGTGATCATTCCTTGTCTTTTTATCATTGTACTTGATATGAAAATATTATCACTTGCTGATGGATATATCTGAAACATGCACCTTTCAGAATTTTCAATCCTTTGTTTAATTTGGAGGTAAGTTCTCCTGGGTGGTATCAACTTGTACCAACCCTTATAATATCTAAACTTGGTCAATTGTTGTTGTTAGTTGCCATTGAATCAGCTAGAACTCATAGCTGCCTTATGTATTACAGAACAAAACGTTGCCCCATCCTCTACCGTCTTCATGATCATTGGTGTGTTTGAGTCCATCGTTGTGGCTACTGGGTCAATCCATCTCATTGAGGGTTTCCCTTGTTTTGGCTGAGGCTTTACTTTACCAAACATGATGTCCTTTTCTAGTGATTCACCTTTCCTGATGGTGTTTTCCAGACTCTTAAAATGATGTGATTTGTTTGATAAATGAAGTGAGAATTCCCAAAGTAGATTTTTGCTGCTCTTCTGTTTAGAAAGAGGGTGTCCTGGGCCCTGAGGTCTATACCTCATAAGGATGTGGGCTGCTTAGCACCATTTTATATGACTTTAAGGGCTGGTTTCTCATGCTGGCTCTGTCATGGATTACTTATCATCCGCCAGAGACTACTTCCACATCTCACTCACAACATCAGGGTAGTCCCAGGCTATGAGCAATGACCACAATGCCAGAGCTAGGTTGGACAAGGCATTGGAAAGGGACCTGGTGAGACATGAGAAAATAGTCACCAGCCAAGTATCAGGCAAACTCAGGAGCTTTCTTGTTGTGGGGGTGGAAGTCAGAGAAGAACAGTGATAAAATTATGCAAGCAGGATAGGTAATTCCTAGTGGCCCAGTCTGGGTGGGAGAACTGGATATAGAGCTACAATGCCCTGTGGGACTAGGTATAGTATGCCGTGCTAAGAATTTCATACAACTTCTGTAGATAATGGGAGGTCAGGGGAGCTTTTAAGAAGAAAAATCATGTATTATACAATTTGAACTTTGGTAGTGGTGCCTGAACTGTATATCAGGTGTCTAACAGAGAGAAGAAACAATTTGGAAGTTTGAAGGAGAACATTCCAGAAATGGCAAGAAGTTCTATAAATCTGGAGCATAGGAACAGAGTGAAGAAAGGGGGCATCATGCTAGGAGGTAAGCCTTGAAATATAAGCTTCTCTCTCTCCCAGATTGCAAAGGGCTCATATGACATGATAGGTGTTGATACTTCCTTCTTTTCACAAAGGAAAACCAAAGAAAAGTTTTGAGTAGAAAACCAAGAGAATTGTTTAGTAAAGCCAAGACGGTCTTTCACCATTATTTTATCCTTTCAGTAAACAACTCATGTCTACATTAAAAAAAAAAAAGTGCTAGCTCTGAGGAAATTCAGTTAGAAACAAGCACACGAGTGACTAAAATAGAGAATAAAAAAAGAAATGAAGGAAGAATGGAAGAAAAGAAGGAGGAAGGAAGAAAAGGGATGACAGGCATCAGTGGGGTATTTTGAGAATGCAGCTGTGATAGTTAAGGTTGTGCGTCAACTTGACTGGGCCATGATTCTCAATAGTTTGGCAGCTATGATGTAGTTTGACAGCCATAGAGTGGTATAGTCACCTCCATGATATAATGATCTGATATAATGTGATCACCTCCATGATGGGATCTGCTGTGAGTAGGCAGTCAATTGAAAGGGCATTTTCTTGGAGGTATGGCCTGCATCCAATATAGTGGACTTTCTGTAAGGCCCCTTGGCTTTTACTCGCTCAAAGTTATGCAGCTGGCTCCTGTTCATCTGACCTCCGGTTCTTGGAACTTGAGCTAACAGCTTACCTGCCAGTCTTGGGATACATCAGTCTCTGAGGCCAGGATCTTGGGTTCACCAGCTCCTGCAGCTATGTGAGTCAGGAGAAGCCTCTAGCCTGACACATGGATTTGGGACTTCCTAGCCTCTACAACTGCATGAGTGATTTCCTTGATATACAGCTTTCTCTCTCTCTCTCTCTCTCTATACCTAGAAATATAGTAAACCAAAAGCAATACCACATCCCTCGAGGGATTGCAGAGATTAGTGCCACCATCAAAGACTTGAAGGATGCAGGGGTGGCGATTCCCACCACATCTCAATTCAACTTGCCTATTTAGCCTGTGCAAAAAAATAGATAGATCTTGGAGAATGACAGTGAATTATCAAAAACTTAACCAGCTGGTGACTCCAATTGCAACTGCTGTTCCAGATGTAGTTTCATTGCTTAAGCAAATTAATTCATCTCCTGGTACGTGGTATGCAGCTGTTGATCTGGCTAATGGCTTTTTCTCCATACCTGTTTCGAAGGACCACCAGAAGCACTTTGCCTTCAGCTGGCAAGGCCAACAATACACCTTCAGTGTCCTACCTAAAAGTTATCTCAACTCTCCAGCCCTATGTCATAATTTAGTCCGTGGGGAACTTAATTGCCTTTCCCTTCCACAACATGTCATACTGGTCCATTGCATTGATGACATTATGCTGATTGGATCTAGTGAGGAAGAAATATCAATGACTGGACTTGTTGGTAAAATATTTGTGTGCTAGAGGGTGGGAAATTAATCCAACAAAAATTTAGGTGCCTTTCGTCTCAGTGAACTTCTAGAGGTTCAGTGGTTTGGGACATGTCGAGATATTCCTTCTAAAGTGAAGGATAAAGTATTGCATCTGGCCCATCCCACAACTAAAAAGGAGGCACGATGCCTGGTGGTCTTCTTTGTATTTTGGAGGTGACATATCCCTCATTTGAGTGTGCTACTCTGGTGTATTTATCAAGCGACTTGAAAAGCTGCTAGTTTTGAGTAAGGCCCAGACCAAAAGAAGGCCCTGCAGTAGGTTCAGGCTTCCATGCAAGTGGCTCTGCCCTTGAACCATATGATGCAGCTGATCCAAAGGTGCTTGAAGTGTCAGCGGCAGATAGTGATGCTGTATGGGGTCTTTGTCAGGCTCCTATTGGTGAATCACAATGTAGACCCTTATAATTTTAGACCAAAGCCCTGCCATCCTCTGCAGTTAGCTACTCTTCTTTTGAGAAACAGCTTTTGGCTTGTTACTGGGCCTTAGGAGAGACTAAACTCTTAACCACAGGCCACCAACCCACCATGCGGCCTGAGCTGCCCATCGTGAACTGAGTGTTGTATGACCCACAGAGCCGTAAAGTTGGACATGCACAGCAGCACTCCATCATTAAATGGAAGTGATATATCCAAGATCAGGCCTGAGCAGGGCCTGAAGTCACAAGTTGCATGAGGAAGTAGCCCAAATGCCCATGTCTCCGCTCTTGTTACATTACCTTCCATCTCCCAGTCTGCACCTATGGCCTCATGGGAAGTTCATTACGATCAGTTGGCTGTGGAAGAGAAATCTCATGCCTGGTTTACAGACGGTTGTGCGTGATATGCAGGCACCACTTGAAAGTGAACAGTGGCAGTGCTACAGCCCCTTTCTGGGACCTCCCTGAAGGAGAGTGGTGAAGGCAAATCCTTCCAATAGGCAGAACTTCGAGCAGTGCACCTGGTTGTTCACTTTTCTTGGAAGGAGAAATGGCCAAATGTGTAGCTGTATACTGACTCATGGGCTGTGCCCAGTGGTTTGGCTGGATAGTCAGGGACTTGGAAGGAACATGATTGAAAAATTGTTGACGATTTCCAACTATGTGACATCCTGGAAAAGGCAAAACAATAGAAACAGTATAAAGAACAGTGGTGACCAGAGGCTCAGGGAAGGGTGGGAGGAATGAATAGGTAAAGCATAAAGGATTTTTAGGGCAGTGAAACTATACTGTGTGATACTGTATTGGTGAATACATGACATTTTACATTTGTCAACACTGATAGAACTGTACAACACAAAGAATGAACCCTAACATAAACTGTGAACTTTAGTTAATAATAATGTATTGTTTCATCAGTTGTAACAAATGTATCACACTAAGGCAAAATGTTAATGGTGGGGAAACTGTGCAGGGGAGAGGGAATATATGGCAACTGTATACTGTCTGCTCAATTTTCTGTAAACCTAAAACTGTTATAAAAAAATTAAGTCTATTAAAAATGCTGTTATATAAGATGAAAAAATAGTTGGAGACAAGGAGGTATGGAAAAGAAGTGTGTGGATAGACCTCTTTGAATCAGCCAAAGAAGTGAAGATATATGTGGCTCATGTTAATGCTCACCAAAGGGTGACCTCAGCAGAGGAGGATTTTAACAATCAAGTGGATAGGATGATGTGTTCTATGGAAACCAGTCATCCTCTTTTCCCAGCCACTCCCTTCATTGCCCAATAGGCTCACGAACAAAATGGCCATGTGGCAGGGATGGAGGTTACGCATGGGCTCAACAACATGGACTTTCACTCACCAATGCTGACTTGTCTACAGCCATCCTGAGTAGAGTGCCCAAGCTGCTAGCATTAGAGACCAACACCAAGTCCCCAGTATGGCACCATTCCTTGAGACGATCAGCCAGCAACCTGGTGGCAGGTTGATTAATTGGACCACTTCTGTCATGGAAAGGGCAGTGGTCTGTTCAGACTGGAATAGACTCTTACTCTGGATATGGATTTGCCTTCCCTGAATGCAATGCTTCTGCCAAAACTACCATCTGTGGATTTATAGAATGTCTTACCCACCATCATGGTAATCCACACAGCACTCCTTTGGATCAAGGGACTTACTTCACTGCAAATGAAATGTGGCAATGGGCCCTTACTCATGGAATTCACTGATCTTACTATGTTCTCCATCACCCTAAAGCAGCTACTTTGATAGAACGATAGAATGGCCTTCTAAAGGCACAATTACAGCACCAGCTAGGTGGCAATACCTTACAGTGTTAGGGCAATATCCTCCAGGAGGTTGTATATGCTCTGTACCAGCATCTAATATATGGTGCTATTTCTCCCATAGCCAGGATTCATGGGTCCATGAATCAAGGGGTGGAAATGGAAGTGGCACCACCAAGTATTACCCTTAGTGACCCACTCACAAAATTTTGCTTCCTTCCCCCGTGAACCTATGCTCTGCAGGTCTAGGGGTCTTAGTTCCGAAGGGAGGGATGCTCCCATCTGGAGACTCATCACTGATTTCATTGAGCTGGAAGCTAAGAATGCCACCTGGCCACTTTGGGCTCCTTATGCCTCTGGATCAACAAGCAAAGAAGGGGGTTATCATATTGGCTGGTGTGATTCATCCTGATTACCAAGAGGAAATCAGACTGATATTACATAATGACTGTAAAGAACAGTATGTGTGTAATGCAGTAGATCCCTGAAGGGATGTGTTAGTAATACCATGCCCTGTGAATAAAGGTAATGGAAAACTAGAGCAATGCAGTTCCGACATGACTACTAATGGCCCAAACCCTCGGGAATGAAGGTTTGAGTCACACCATCAGGCAAAGAACCGCAACCAGCTAAGGTGCTTCTTGCCGGCAAAGGGAATATGGAATGGGTGGTGGATGAAGGTAGTGCTAAATACCAGTTACAGCCACGTGATCAGTTGTACAAATGAAGACTGTAATTGTTATGAATATTTCTGCTTTGTATGTGTGCATCAAATATTTTTGTTTTCTTCACCTGTAAAATATTAGATGCAAACAGAGCTAGTGCATTTTCAGTTGTACATGTGTTAGTTGTATCATGTTAGGTGCAAGTATCACTTTATAATTTTATTTATTCAGAAATTATGTATGGTTTAAGGAGATGTGTACAGGTGCCAAGATGACAAAGGTTGGACTTTGATGGTTAAGGTTGTGTGTCTACTTGGCAGGGCATGATTCTCAGTGGTTTGACAGTTAGGATATAGTTTGGCAGCCATACAGTGATGTAATCACCTCGATGATGAGATCTAATATAACATGATCACCTCCATAATGGAATCTGCTGTGAGTAACCAACTGACTGGAAGGGAGTTTTCTTGGGGTTGTGGCCTGCATCCAATATAGGAAGACTTTCTCGCAAGGCTCACTGGCTTTTACTCGCTCTGGATCTTACAGCTGGCTCCTGTTCACCTGACCTCCAGTTCTTGAGACTTGAGCTAGCAGCTTACCTGCCGATCGTTCTTGGGCTTGCCAGCCCCTGCAGCTACATAAGTTGGGAGAAGCCTACAGCCTGACCCATGGATTTGGGACTTTCCAGCTTCTACAACTACATGAGCCATTTCTTTGATCTCTCTCTCTCTATATATACATATATATGTATACAAGTATATATACACATACATATGTTGTTGTTAGGTACCATTGAGTCAGTTCTGACTCATAGCAACTTTATGCACAACAGAACGAAACACTGCCCGATCCTGCACCATCCTTACAATCATCGTTATGCTTGAGCCCATTGTTGCAGCCACTGTGTCAATCCGCCTCATTGAGTGTCTTGCTCTTTTCTGCTGACCCTGTACTTTACCAAGCATGTCCTTCTCCAGGGACTGATCCCTCCTGACAACATGTCCAGAGTATGTAAGATGCAGTCTCGCCACCCTTGCTTCTAAGGACCATTCTGGTTGTACTTCTCCCAAGACAGATTTGTCCGTTCTTTTGGCAGTCCGTGGTATATTCAATATTCTTCGCCAACAACTTAATTCAAAGGCAAAAACTCTTCTTCAGTCTTCCTTATTCATTGTCCAGCTTTCACATGCATATGATGCAATTGAAAGTACCATGGCTTGGGTCAAGCACACCTTGGTTTTCAAGGTGACATCTTTGATTTTCAACACTTTAAAGAGGTCCTTTGCAGCAGATTTGCCCAATGCAATGTGTCTTTTGATTTCTTGACTGCTGCTTCCATGGGTGTTGATTGTGGATCCTAGTAGAATGAAATCTTTGACAACTTCAATCTTTTCTCCATTTATTATGATGTTGCTTATTGGTCCAGTTGTGAGGATTTTTGTTTTCTTTATGTTGAGGTGTAATCCATACCGAAGGCTGTGGTCTTTGATCTTCATTAGTAAGTGCTTCAAATCCTCTTCACTTTCAGCAAACAAGGTTGTGTCATCTGCATAACACAGGTTGTTGATGAGTCTTCCTCCTATCCTGATGCCCCTTTCTTCTTCATATAGTCCACCTTCTCAGATTATTTGCTTAGCATACAGATTGAATAGGTATGATGGAAGGTACAACCCTGACACACACCTTTCCTGAACTTAAACCATTCAGTATCCCCTTATTCTGTCCAAACAACGCCTCTTGATCTATGTAAAGGTTCCTCATAAGCACAACTAAGTGTTCCAGAATTCCCATTCTTCCCAATGTTATCCATAATTTGTTATGATCCACAGAGTCAAATGCCTTTGCATAGCCAATAAAACAGGTGAATATTTTTCTGGTATTCTCTGCTTTCAACCAGGATCCATCTGACATCAACAATGATATCCCTGGTTCCACGTCCTCTTCTGAATCCCGCCTGAATTTCTGGCAGTTCCCTGTCAATATACTGCTGTAGGCTACTTTTGAATGATCTTCAGCAAAATTTTGCTTGTGCGTGATATTAATGATATTGTTCTATAATTTATGCAATTGGTTGGATCACCTTTCTTGGGAATAGGCATAAATATGGATCTCTTCCAGTCAGTTGGCCAGGGAGCTCTCTTCCATATTTCCTGGCATAGACAAATGAGCATTTCCAGTGCTGCATCTGTTTGTTGAAACATCTCAGTTGATGTTCTGTCAGTTCCAGGATCCTTGTTTTTCACCAATGCCTTCAGTCCAGCTTGAACTTCTTCCTTCGGTACCATCAGTTCCTAATCATATGCTACCTCTTAAAATGGTTGAAGGTCGACCAATTCTTTTTGGTATAATTACTCTGTGTATTCCTTCCATCTTCCTTTGATGCTTCCTGCATCATTTAATATTTTCCCCATAATTGCAACTCGAAGCTTGAATTTTTTCTTTAGTTCTTTCAGCTTGAGAAACACCGTGTGCGTTCTTCCTTTTTGGTTTTCTATCTCCAGCTCTTTGCACATGTCATCATCATACTTTATTTTGTCTTCTTGAGCCACACTTTGAAATCTTCTGTTCAGTTCTTTTACTTCATCATTTATTCCTTTTGCTTCAGCTGCTCAACATTCAAGAGCAAGTTTCAGAGTCTCCTCTGACAATCATCTTGGTCTTTTCTTTCTCTCCTGTCTTTTTAAAGACCTCTTGCTTTCTTCAAGTTTGATGTCCTTGATGTCATCCACAACTCCTCTGGTCTTCGGTCATTAGTGTTCAACACATTAAATCTATTCTTGAGACAGTTTCTAAATTCAGGTGGGATATACTAAAGGTCATATTTTGGCTCTTATGGACTTGCTATGATTTTCTTCAGTTTCATATTGAACTTGCATAGGAGCAATTGATGTTCCATTCCACAGTCAGCCCCTGGCCTTGTTCTGACTGATGATATTGAGCTTTTCCATCGTCTCTTTCCACAGATGTAGTCAGTTTGATTCCTGTGTGTTCCATGTGGTGAGGTTCATGTGTATAGTCGCCGTTTATGTTGGTGAAAAATGGTTTTTGCAATGAAGAAGTCGTTGGTCTTACAAAATTCTATCATTTGATCTCTGGCATTGTTTCTATCACCAAGGCCGTTTTTTCCAACTACCCATCCTTCTTCTTTGTTTCCAACTTTCACATTCCAATTACCAGTAATTATCAATGCATCCTGATTTCATGTTTGATCAATTCCATACTGCAGAAGCTGATAAAAATCTTGTATTTCGTTACCTTTGGCCTTAGTGGTTGGTGTGTAAATTTGAATAATAGTCGTATTAACTGGTCTTCCTTGTAGGTGTATGGATATTTTCCTATCACTGCCAGTGTTGTACCTCAGGATAGATCTTGAAATGTTCTTTTTGACAATGGATGCAGCACCATTACTCTTTAAGCTGTTATTCTCGATATAGTAGAGTATATGATTGTCTGATTCAAAATGGCCAATATCAGTCCATTTCAGCTCACGAATGCCTAGGATATTGATGTTTATGCATTCCATTTCACTTTTGACAATTTCCAATTTCCCTAGATTCACACTTGGACGTTCCAGGTTCTGATTATTAATGGATGTTTGCAGCTGTTTCTTCTCATTTTGAGTCGTGCCACGTCAGCAGATGAAGGTCCTGAAAGCTCGGACGGAAGGCACTCAAAAGACGACTGGGGAAGAGCTATTTCCTCAAAGTAGAGTCAACCTTAATGGCGTGATGGAGTAAAACTTTCAGGACCTCCATACGTATATATAGGTTTTGGTTCTCTAGAAAACCCAGCCTAAAACAGCAGTCAAGAGTGTAAAGGGATTTGGAAGGGCTCCTGAAGGCAGTGGAATCTGTGTTTAGTCCTCAAGGTTGTGTAAGAAGGTTAGAATATTTGGGGAAGAGGAAACACAATGAGGATATATAGGCGAGATATTTAAATAGCATCAACAAATAAGTGTTGTTGATGTTGTTTTTAAAAAAGGCCCCTGACTCCTTGTATTTGTAATGGATTGTTTCCATGGGAGCAGAAACAACAACCCTTACCTTCTTTCAGGTCTTACAGAGATAAACAGCACTCTTTCAGAAACCCAGTTAAAACTAGCAGCTGTGACTCATGGCGACACCTTGTGTGTCAGAGTAGAACTATATTCTACTCTTGGTTTTGAAAAGCTGTTTTTTTTTTTAAGTAGATTGCCAGGCCTTACTTCTGAGGTGCCTCTTGTGGACACAAACTTCCAACCTTTTGGTTAGCAGCTCAGCACAATAACTGTTTGCATCACCCAGGCATCCCCTTTGGCAAACCAAATTATATTAGGCAACCCACTGGGTAAATCAGTTCCAAATGTAAAGACCTTGAAGCTAGGGAAATAATAGAGTCAGTTCAAAGGCCTACAAATGACAGCGTCACTGGCTGGGACCCTTTGAGACTTGCTGTCCTCTTTTTCTGTCTCTTCCTGTTTCTTCTTCTTATTCTGTTTCTTTCTCATTTTCTCCTTTCTCCTTCTTTCCTCTTTCTCTTCTCTCTTTTCCTCACCTATCATCTGGATTTCTCTTTTTCTTTTATGAATTCATCCAATCATAACTGATACTCGGCTACTGCTCACATTATTTTTTTTCTGTAAAAATTGAATGTAATGTAGAGTCTTTAAATAATAATATTAGTGTCTCCCAAATATTCTACAGAAATCTAGGGGTCTTTGGGCAAATTTCAAACTTGAGCCTAAAAGATTGAGAATTCCAAACTTATGTCATGTAAACTTGATATCCAGGGAAAGAAGCAGAGACTTTTTAGGGTCATCAGCTTTGCTTGTCCTTGGGTGTTGTGAGTGTGGATACTGGCCCAATTTTCCTGGGTTCTCAGCCTTGGCGATTGGTGTGTGTCTCTCAGACCAGCCTGTCACGTACCCTGCCAGCTCATTGCTTCACTGCCTGTCTCAGACATTGTCCTAGCTTTCCCACAGCCTCAGAGTCTGTTCTTATTAAAAAAAAATAGCAGGTTATTATTCTGCAGTGAGGCAATGAAAGCATTTCTGAATACTATTTTAAGGTTTATGTTATTTTTTCTAGTGTATGCTCAAACTTTTGCAATGAAGGCATATCCTCCCAAATTTTTTAAGCTTCAAATTTTCCATTCTGTTTGAAAGCTTGAGATTTCCTCTATTCTTTGTTGACTTCCAACTCTAATACACACATAAAGTAATAAATCAGGAAATATTTAATAGCTTAGGTTTGAACGAATAAGTTCACTTTGGTTAAAGGCATATTCCTACTAACTGCAATTGACGTAAACTGCTGTAAAAATATATGTGACCCCCGAGAAAAACGTGACACTGCTAAAATCAAAATGCAAATGAGAAATTGTCTGCAGAATTTCAATGTTTTGACTTCAATGTGGGGATACAGTTTTCTATTGTAATATTGATAAAATAATGCTATTGTTCTCATGTGTCTATCTTTTCTTGCAGATCAGAGAATAGGGTACTGTGAACTATATGTGGTGTACAAAAGACACACTTAAAATATAAGGATCAGAAAGATTGCAAGTAAAATATTGGAAAAATATAAAGTGCAAACACTAAAGAAAGCTGGGGTATATAAGAAAAAGTAGATCCTTAGGTAAGAAACATTAATAGAGATAAAAAAAGAAGCTTTCATAATGAAAATTTCCCAATTCCAAATATTTGTGAACCAATAGCATAGCTTCAAAACATATAAAGTGAAAGTTGGCCGAATGAAAAAAAAACAATTCAGAAGTCTACAATGGTAGTGGTAAATTTTAACATACCACTCTCTCCATCGCATGGTGTTTAAGAGCTACAGCTGCTAATCAAAAGGTCGGCAGTTCAAATCCACCAGGCACTCCTGGGAAACCCTACAGGGCAGATCTATCCTGTACTGTAGAGTTGCTACGAGTCAGAATCGAATCGACAGCAATGGGTTTTTTTGGTTCTCTCCAAAGCTGCTAAAATAAGGCAACAAAACCCCAAAAAACAAAAAGGGTGAATTATAAAAGATTGAATAATAAAATTTAACTTAATTTCAGTTGATTACAGGTATACTTTGGATATATTGCCTGTTTAGTTCCAGACCACCACAATAAAGTGAATATTGCAGTAAAGTGCATCACATGAATTTTTTGGTTTCCCAGTGCATATGTAAGTCATGTTTACACTATGCTATTTTATAGTCTACTGTAAACATGACTTACACGTGTTTACACTATACCATAGTCTATCAGAGGAAACCCTGGTGATGTAGTGGTTAAGAGCTATGTCTGCTAACCAAAAGTTCAGCAGTTTTAATCCACCGGGCACTCCTTGGAAACTCTATGGGGCAGTTCTACTCTGTCCTATAGGGTTGCTATGAGACGGAATCAACTCGAGGGCAATGTTTTTTTTTTGGTTATAGTCTATTAGGAAACTCTGTTGGGGTAGTGGTTAAATGCTACGGCTGCTAACCAAAGGGCCAGCAGTTCAAATCCATCAGGCATTCCTTGGAAACTCTATGGGGGCAGTTCTACACTGTCCTATAGTGTCTCTATGCGTCAGAATCAACTCAACGGCAATGGGTTTGGTTGTTTTTTTGATAGTCCATTAAGTGTGCAATAGCATCATGTCTAAACCAACAATGTATATACCTTAATTAAAAATGATTTGTAGCTAAAAAAAAATGCTAACCATCATCTAGCCTTCAGCAAGTTGTAATTTTTTTGCTGGTGGAGGGTCTGGCCTCAGTGTTGATGTCTACTGATTGATCAGAGTGGTGGTTGCTGAAGGTTGGGGTGACTGTGGCAATTTCTTAAAATAAGACAACAATGAAGTTTGCTGCATCCATTGACTCTTCCTTTCAGAAAGATTTCTCTGTAGCATGTGATGATGTTTGATAGCATTTTACTCACAGTGGAACTTCTTTCAAAATTGGAATCAATCCTCTCAAACCTTGCTGCTGCTTTATCAACTGAGTTTATTTAATATTCTAAATCCTTTGTTGTCCTTCCAATAATGTTCACAGTATCTTCACCAGGAGTAGATTCTATCTCAAGAAACCACTTTCTTGGCTCATCCATAAGAAACAACTCTTTATCCATTAAAGTTTTATGCAATTGCAGCAATTCAGTCACATCTTCAGGTTCTTGCTATTTCCACCACACCTGCAGTTACTTCCTATACTGAAATCTTGAATCCCTTAAAGTCATCCAGGAGGGTGGGAATCAACTTTCTTTCAAACTCCAGTTAATGTTGTTATTTTGACCTCCTCCCATGAATCATTAATGTTCTTAATGGCATCTGGAATGGTGAATCCTTTCCACAAGTTTTTAATTTACTTTGCTTAGATCTATCAGAAGAATCACTATCTATGGCAGTTATAGCCTTACAAAATGTATTTCTTAAATAATAAGAATTGAAAGTCAAAATTACTCCTTGATCCACGGGCTGCAGAATGGATGTTGTGTTAGCAGGCATGAAAACAACATCAATTTCCTTGTACATCTCCCTCACAACTCTTGGGTGACGAGGTGCTTTGTCAATGAGCAATAATATGTTTAAGGGAATCTTTTTTTCTCTGAGCAGTAGGTCTCAACAATGGGCTTAAAATATTCAGTAAGCCATGTTATAAACAGATGTACTGTCATCCAGGCTTTGTTGTTCCATTTACAGAGCACAGGCAGAGTAGATTTAGCATAATTCTTAAGGGCCCTAGGATTTTCAGAATGGTAAATGAGCATTGCCTTCAACTTAAATTCACCAGCTGCATTAGCCCCTGACAAGAGAGTCAGTCTGTTCTTTGAAGTGTTAAAGCCAAGCATTGATTTCTCCTCTCTAGCTATGAAAGTCCTAGATGGCATCTTCTTCCAGTCTAAGGCTGTTTCATCTACAGTGAAAATCTGCTGTTCAGTGGAGCCGCCCACATCAGTTATCTCAGCTAGATCTCCTGGGTAACTCGTTGCAGCTTCTACATTAGCACTTGCTGCTTCACCTGGCACTTTTTTTTTTTTTTTAATAATTTTTATTGAGCTTTAAGTGAACGTTTACAAAGCAAGTCAGTCTGTCATACATAAGCTTATATACACCTTACTCCACACTCCTACTCACTCTCCCCCTAATGAGTCAGCCCTTCCAGTCTCTCCTTTCATGACAATTTTGCCAGTTTCTAAGTCTCTCTATCCTCCCATCCCCCCTCCAGACAGGAGATGCCAACACAGTCTCAAGTGTCCACCTGATACAAGTAGCTCACTCTTCATCAGCACCTCTCTACTACTCACTGTGCAGTCCCTTTCATGTCTGATGAGTTGTCTTTGGGACTGGTTCCTGTCCTGGGCCAACAGAAGGTTTGGGGACCATGGCCACTGGGATTCCTCTAGTCTCAGTCAGACCACTAAGTCTGGTCTTTTTATGAGAATTTGGGGTCTGCATCCCACTGATCTCCTGTTCCCTCAGGGGTTCTCCGTTGTGCTTCCTGTCAGGGCAGTCATCGGTTGTGGCTGGGCACCAACTAGTTCTTCTGGTCTCAGGATGATGTAGGTCTCTGGTTCATGTGGCCCTTTCTGTCTCTTGGGCTCTTAGTTATCGTGTGACCTTGGTGTTCTTCATTCTGCTTTGCTTCAGGTGGGTTGAGACTGATTGATGCATCTTAGATGGCCGCTTGTTAGCATTTAAGACCCCAGACACCACATTTCAAAGTGGGATGCAGAATGTTTTCATAATAGTATTATTTTGCCAATTGACTTAAAAGTCCCCTTAAACCATGGTCCCCAAACCCCCGCCCTTGCTCCGCTGACCTTCGAAGCATTCAGTTTATCCTGGAAACTTCTCTGCTTTTGGTCCAGTCCAGTTGAGCTGACCTTCCATGTGTTGAGTATTGTCCTTCCCTTCACCTAAAGTAGTTCTTATCTACTAACTAATCAGTAAATAACCCTCTCCCACCCTCCTTCCCTCCCCCCCTCATAACCACAAAAGTATGTCTTGTTCTCAGTTTATACTATTTCTCAAGATCTTATAATAGTGGTCTTATACAATATTTGTCCTTTTGCCTCTGACTATCACCTTGCACTTTTATGTTACAGAGATTGCTTCTTTCCTTAAACCTCAGGAACCAACTTATGCTAACTTCAAACTTTTCTTCTGCAGCTTTCTCACCCTTCTCAGCCTTCAAAGAATTGAGGAGAATTAAGGCCTTGCTCTGGATTAGGCTTTCACTTAAGGAAATGTGGCTGGTTTGATGCTCTATTCAGACCACCAACACTTTCTCCATATCAGCAATAAGGCTGTTTTGCTTTCTTATCATTCATGTGTTCACTGGATTAGCACTTTTAATTTCCTTCAAGAACTTTTCCTTTGCATTCACAACTTTGCAACTGTTTGGCATAAGAGGTCTAGCTTTCAGCCTGTCTCAGCTTTTGGCATGCCTTCCTCAGTGAATTTAATCATTTCTAGCTTTTGATTTAATGTGAGAGATGTATGAGACTTCCTTTCACTTGAACACTTAGAGGTTATTGTAGGGTTATTAATTGGCCTAACTTCAATATTGTCCTGTCTTAGGGAATAGTGATACCTGAGGAGAGGGACAGAAAAGGGGGAACGGCTGGTCAGTGGAGCACACAACACTTATCTATTAAGTTTGCTATCTTATATGAACGTGGTTCGTAGATCCCCCCCAATTACAATTGTAACATCAAAGATCGATGATCATCATAACAGGTATAATGATAATGAAAAAGTTTGATTTCAAGAATTGTTGAAGTGTAACACAGAGATATGAAGTGAGCACATGGTGTTGGAAAATGGTGCCGATAGACTTGCTCAATTCAGGGTTGCCACAAAACTTCAATTTGTAAAGCATGCAATATCTGTGAAGTGCAATAAAGTGAAGTGCAATAAAACAAGAGTATGCCTGTATATGGAACACTGGAGCTAATAATAACAATATATGCATTCTTTTTGAGCTCATGTGAAATGTTTACCAAATTTGGCTATATGCTAGATCATGAAGTAAGCCTCAGTAAATTCCAAAGGACTAAGATTATTTACAGTATGCTTTCTAGTCAAAAGAGAATAAAGCTAGAAAGCAATAATAAAAAAAAAATAGAAAACTTGCATTCTGTGAAATTCTAAGTAACCCATGATCAAAGAGGAAATCAAAATGGAAATTAGAAAATATTTTGAACTAAATGATGATGAAAATATGACACATCAAAACTTGGGGAATTTGACTATAACAGTGCTTAGTGGAAAATACATATGGATATATGTATTTTAGCATGCCCTACTGGCGCAATGATTAAGCACTCAGTAGCTAAACAAAAAGTCAGCGATTTGAACCCACCAGCCACTCTGTGGGAGAAAAGGCCTGGCTAGCTTCTCCCATAAAGAGTACAGCCTAGGAAACCCTATGGGAAGGCTCTACTCTGTCCTATAGGGCTGCTATGAGTTGGAATAGATTCAACAGCACACAACAAAAAAGTATAATGTAATTATAAATATAAATATATACTACATATATGTAACAGACAACCAGTGATCTAAGCTTCCATCTCAAGAAGCTAGAAGAACAGTAAGATAAATCTAAAGTAGAAGAAAGGAAAATGATAAGAACAAGTCAATGAAATAGAAATCAAATATACAATGTAGGAAATCAACCAAGACATAAGTCGTCTCCTTGAAAATATTAATAAAATGAATAAAACCACAGCAAAATTTATAAAAAGAGAGAAAACACAACTGATCAATATAAGGAATAAAAGAACTACAGAACCGACGTACAGGTAATCCCCGATTTATAACATATTTGAGTTATGACAAACCACTCATAACTGTCCTATTTTTTTTACATTTTATCAGTACTAATATAAAAGAAAAAACACTAGTTTTTTTTTTAATATATACTACATAAATGTTGCAATGTGTAATTTGCTAATGTTACCATTCTAGATGTTCACTCGCAGATGTTCAGTTTTATGATTTACTGTTCAAAACACTGCTCTATAGCAGGCTGTGTATATGGTCCGGTCGACAATGAAGCCAGTGTCAGTGTTGAGAGGTGTAACAAATAGGAAGTCAGGCAATGCTCAACTCCAATGACGTACAGCAATTGAACTGTGCCTGCACCTGACAACCGTTATGACTCCAACTTCATTGTTATGACACTGACGCTGACTTCATTGTAGACCAGGCCTACAGCATGATCTTACTCAGTTTCGTACCATCGGAAATGTCAGTTGTTAATTTAAAACCAAGCTGTTCATAGTTTCCCTAACTGTAACACCTGAACTGCTTATACTCCCAACAATATGTCTAGCAAAAGAAGTCATGCCACTTTCTAATCCAAAAAAGAAGGTGAGGAAGCCTCTAGACACTGATATAAAGATGAAGATCATTAAGGCCCATGACAATGGAAAGAAAGTTGGTGACACAACATGTGAGAAAGGACTGTCTCATTAGACCATTTTGGTAATCATTAAGGATAAGAGTAGGATTTTGGAGGCAGCTGAAGGAGCGATTGGTATAAAATCGGCAGTTTTAATAAATAAGAGAAAAGGGCCAATCTGTGAGATAGAGAAGCTGTTGATGATTTGAATAGAAGATCAAATCCAGGAAGTGGACTCCTGTGAGTTTACCGATGATTCGAGTGAAAGCACACAGCCTTTTTGAAAACCTGGAGGAGCAGCAAGAAGACTACTGTAAGTACTTTAATGTCGGCAAAGACTGGTTTCATCACTTCAAATGCAGATTTGATTTATGTAATTTAACTGGAAAAGCAGGAAGCACCAACTTTGAAGCTGCCGAAAAATTCAAGGATGAGCTGGACAAGATGGGAGAGGGAGGAGGGAAGTTGTCAAAAATTTTTACAGTGAAAAGATTAGCTGGGTTTTTTTCTGAACTAAATCAGGGGCTGCAGTTGCTAGGAAACATGGACCCATATACTGATTGCTTTGTTAAAGTCGATAGGCAGATTCGGGAAACAGTGAGATGTTATCGCAAAAAAACATGAAGAAAAAAAGAAAAGGACCATACAGGTAATTTGCACTAATTTTCTGATTAGAAATGTCATCCCCATTCCCAGAGATAATCCAGATGATCCAGAACCTTCCAGTGGTAAAAATCCTGTACACAATATTGGTATCTAAAATACAACAATGTATATAAAAAGATCATGTAAAAATCAATCATTTTAATGCATTACATTAGTAGAAATAAGGTAGAAAAATCATATGATTTTATCTCAATCAATGCAGGAAAACCGTGTACAAGACTTCTGTATAGACAACTACAAAACATACTGAGACAAATTTTAAAAGACTTAAATATATGTTGTGTTTAGCTCCTACGTGTACTACAACGGCAAAAGAGAAAATGAGAAACTTCCAAATGTCCTCGAAGTTGCAGAGGAACTGAAACTCTCACTGACTGTTAGTGGGAATTCATATTGGGAAGTATTTGCCGTGTTTACCAAAACCGAACATACACATACCCTGTGACTAATCAATTGCGCTACTAAGTAAATAAAAAACCAAAACCAAAGTCATTGCCGTTGAGTCGATTCTGACTCATAGCGACCCTTTAGGATAGAGCAGAACTGCCTCATAGGGTTTCCAAGGAGCTCCTGGTGGATTTGAACTGCTGACCTTTTGTTTAGCAGCTGTAGCTCTTAACCACTATGCCACCAGGGTTTCCTATTACATAAATGCCCAACAATAATGTATACAAATGTTTACAAAAGGTATGTATAATAATGTTCAAAGTATCACTATTTGTAATTGCCTAAAATTGGAAATAATACAACTGTCCATCCGCAGCAGAATGGATAGTGTCATATTCATACAATAGGACAATATATCACAATGAGAATGAATGAACAACAACTGTACAAAGGAATGAATATCAAAGTATAATACTGAGTAAAAGAAGCCAGACACACGTGCAAGAATATGTGATTCAATTTTTATAAAAGTCAGAATAGACAAACCTATTTTATGGCGGGCAGTGTTTCTTTCTGTTCTATACAGGGTTGCTATGAGTCCGAACCAACTGGACCGCACCTAAGGACAGCGCTTTAAGGTGGTAGCTGTCAGGACAGCGATTACCGTTGAAGGGGAGAATAATGACCCGAAGAGGCCACACAAGTTCTTCTGGAATTGCAGTAATATTTGGCTTCTTGATCTGTGGGCTCGTTCCAAGGGTTTGTTTACTCTGTTAAAATTCACTGCTCTATATTTACAATGTGCCCTGTACTGTATGTTTGATATCTTTCAATAAAAATACTTACATTAATTTAAAAAACTGTATTAGGTTCTGGGAATACAAAGATAAATTAAACCCTGGGTCAAGATGATTACAGTTTCTTTTGGAAGCCAGGAGTGTCAACTGAGAATTATATTTCTCTGTGCTATGAGCCATAATTTTTTTTTTTTTTATGAGCCATAATATAGCTAAGCACGGTGTGTTCTGTAGGGCAAAATAGGAATGGCGTGTAACCTGAATTGAGAGTGGAGATTAGGAAGGCTTTCTGGAGGAAGTGATATCTCAGGACTCTCAAATGAGAAGGAGGAATTAACCAGATATATCAAGATTCTAGTTGCAGATAACCAAAACCCAACCAAACCCATTGCCATCAAGTCGATATCGACTGATAGATACCCTACAGGACAGAGTAGAACTGCCCCACAGGGTTTCTAAGACTGCAAATCTTTATGAAAGCCGACTGCCACATCTTCCTCCCGCAGAGTGGCTGGTGGGTTCTAACCACCAACCTTTTGGTTAGCAGCCAAGTGCTCTAAACACTGCATCGCTGGGGCTCCTTCTCTTGCAGACCACAGAATCCACTTTAGCTAGTTTGAGCAGAAGGTATATATTAGAAGGCAATAGCTTACAGACTATCTGGGAATGTCTGAGAACCAGGCTTGTTTGCTACACAATAGATGTGCCTGATAGCAGAAACCTCACTGACCCTGACTGTTGCTTTCTGAAACCCATGATGTATGGTGCTGGGTGCCAGAATTCTGCCGTAGCTGTCCACATTTCCATCACTGTCTTACCAAGTGATCCAATCTCCCTGCACATTGACATCTCGCATTTGGCTCACTTTTACCTCCAGGTTTTGCAACAGTGCAACAGGCTAGCAGAAAATAAGCCACATATGAGCACTCCAGTTGCAAAAAATCTGTACAGAAAGGCAGGCCGGAAAGAGTTAGAATGGATGTTGAATGAAGTCACCTATAGGACCTGCCAAACCAAGTAAAAGGAATAGGAAAGTGAGAAATCCAAAAAGAAGGAAAAATAGCTTTCAGGCTATATTGGCATAAGCCATGTGAGTAGAAGCAAATTTCTTCATGGGCTTCCCTCCTTCTTATTTTAAGATTTGGAAGCTTGGGCTTGGAGGATTCACAACTTGCTTCTCCATGATGTACATTGAGGAGTGTGTGTGTGTTTGTGTGTGTGTGTGTTTCTTTGGAGTGTGACTTCGGAGTCCTTGGTCCAGTGACTTCTCCCGTCTAGAGCTCGGTCTCTGCATCTAAATGTCAGTATGGCAATACATACACAACTCTCGGGATTGTTGTGAGTGTTAAATGAGACAACATGAACACAAGCAGGAAGCATGGTAGCTGGGACTTAGACTATGTTTAACATGTGTTTCTCGTACCTGAAAGACAGAGATCATGGATGTTTATAAGAAACAAAGAATTCGAGGCAAATGATGTGCCCATTGATTTTACTTTCTTCTTTCAGAAGTCAGTTCTGCTAGGTCAATAGCCAAAGGAAATGAAGAGCAGAATTTATGGTGGCACGTTGATCCTTGACTCGAATGCGAACGCAATATAATTTCATGTCTACTTGATGGAACTACGTTTCTACAGGGAAAAATAAAAAGTAAGTACAGAGGTTACACATCAAATAGAATAAGGATAACGAGGCAACCTACTGGGGAGGCCAAAAGAAGCTGCCCGGTTAAGTGCCTCAGAAGTTCTTTGAAATTTTATTCCATGCCCACAAAAGCAGAGGCTTTCTGGGATCAGGCTATAATTACTTTAAATCAGCTTTATTAGGTGTAATTTACATGTAAGAAAAATCACCAACACTAAGTGTGCAAGTCAACGAGCTTTGACAAATAACTATAATTGTTACCATGATGATATAAAACATTTCCATCAACAAATAAGTTCCCATATGCCTCTTCAAAATCAGTCCCTTCCTCCCTTCCCTGGGCCCTGGGCTACCAATGATCTGTTTTCTGTCACACTAGTTTTGCCTTTTCTTAAAAAAAAAAAAAAGGAATCATACAATATGTAGTATTTTCTTCCTGGCATCTTTTATCAATGGGCAGTGGTGTTTCAGTGGTAGAGTTCTTACCCTCCATGCAGGAGACCCAGGGTTCGATCCAGTCAATACACCTCACGTGCAGCCACGAGTGCCCTGTCAGTGTCTGTCAGTGGAGGCTTGTACGTTGTTATGATGCTGAACAGGTTTCAGCGATGCTTCCAAACTAAGACAGACTAGGAAGAAATGCCTGGTGATCTACTTCTAAAAATCAGCCAACGAAAACCCTATGGATCCCAACCAGTTGGATGTGCAGTGGATTGAGGAGATGGTACAGGACCTGGCAGTGTTTCAGTCCATTGTGCATGGGGTCACCATGAATGGGACCAAAAATGAGGAATCTTTTTAGACTTTTTTTTCCTAATCATCACCCCTCCTTATGAAACCTTAATACTGCAGATACAGTCTATATCTATTTATGGATTGTATGTATATCTGTACTCTATACATAAAAATATTAAGGATTTTTACCCTTCAAAAACAAATTTTACCCCCTTTGGGGTACTATTGTCCCATCGAGAATACATGACTTAGTAAATAATGCTTTCAAGACACATCAGGATTGTTGTACGTATTAATAGTTGTATGTATTAATAGCTGTATGTATTAATAGTATTAATTAATAGTTCATTTATTTTTTATTGTTTGATAATACAGTATTATTCCATTGTACAAATGTCCACAATTTGCTTATCCATTTAACAACTGATGGACTTTTGGCAACTTATAATTTTGACAATTATAAGTAAAGCTGCTCTGCATATTTAATATAAGTTAATGTGCAGAGATATGTTTTTATTCTTCTTGGATAAATATCTAAGAGTGAGATTGCTAGGTGAAATGACAAACGTATATTTAACTTTCTAAGAAACTGCCTAATTGTTTTCCAAAGTGACTCTAGTATTCCACATCCCAAATATATGAGAGTTTCAGTTGCCCCGTGTCATTTCCAACACTTGGTGGTGTCAGTTCTTTCAAGTTCAGCATTGTAGTGGGTGTGTAATAGTAATACACAGTTACGCATTTTTTCATATGTATTTTCTTAATAACAAATGAAGCAGGCACATTTTCTTGGACATAGTTGCCATTTATATATCTTTGATAAAGTATCTATTCAAATATTTTGCCCAGTTTAAACAATTGAGTTCTTTTTCTTCTATTATTGATTTGTAAGTGTTCTTTTAATATTCTGGATAAATGTCCTTTGCTACATATATATGTGTATATATATATATATATATATACATACTTCATAGTATTTTTCTTACAGTATGGATTTATTTTTTCATTTCTTAACTTTTTTTTGGAGAGTAGAAGTTTTAAATTTTCACAAAGTCCTATTTGTATTTTTTTTTCTTTTACAGTTGAGTCTTATCCAGGAAATTTTGGCCTAACCCAAAGTCACCAAGATTTTATCCTAGTTTCATCTGGAGGATTTATTGTTTTAATTCTTACTATTAAGTCTGTGAAACATTTTGGTTAATTTTTGTATATGTGTGATATAAAGTTGAAGGTGGTTTTTTTTACACACGAATGTATAATTGTTGTAGAACCTTTCATTGAATTCTTTTGGTCTATTCATTGAAAAATCTGTTGATGTGTGGGTCCATTTGGAGTCTCTTTAATTCTGTCCTGTTGTTCTCTATGTCTTTTCTTATGCTGAAGCCACCCTACCTTGAATACTATGGACTTATAAGAAGTATTGAAATCATCCAGTATAAATCCTTTAATTTCGTTCTTGCTTTTTCAGAAGTATTTTGGCTATTCAAAGCCCTTTGTATTCTTATATAAATTTTAGAATAAGTGTGTAATTTTCTACAAAGAGGACTGATAGGATTTTATGATTGCATTGAATCTATGGCTCAATTTGGAGAGAACTGACATTTTAACAATATTGAGCCATCAAAGATATTCACTCTTTCCCTTGAATTCTAGTTGGTAAGAAGATTCAGATCAACAACATCTAAGTACCTGGGAAACAGAGAAGCTTAGTCTGAGCGTATGTACAGTCCAACAGAGCACAGACGGAATGGTGATAACCTGGATAGAGGGGGTAGCCAGAGCATGTCTGAGCAAGTTCAGGGGTTTAAGTAATCCTTGTACTGCGAGGCTCAAATATGCAGCTAGGACATGGCAGGGGGCAATTCTAAGTCCAGGAGTGAGATCTGTTAATAGGAACATTTCCAGGGTCAAATTATAAGGGGAAAAGTAAATAAGATCCAGCCCCTAGAAAGAGAGCTGGAAATCACACCAAGTGGATACCGGAGAACTTACTATTGATCAGGCCTTCTGGCCAGCCTGCAGAAACAGGATTAACATGGCAGAACCAACCTTTACCGTCATGGTGTTGAGGTCTAATAGAAAAGAGTGATGCTCAAGAAATGAATAAAAATAATCGCAAAGGTGTTACGACGGTAAGTACTGACTGTGGAATTGAGTCATTCTTCCTCATGAAAGTTAATCCTTCAGTCTCCCCAGTTTCGGTAAATAGGCCCTTAATTACACAACTGTGCAAGTCAGAAATTCGGGAGTGATCAAGACACTTCCCTTTCCTGCGTTCCCATTCCAGTGTCAGTGTCAGTGCCAATAATTCTTCCTTGAATCTGGCTCAAAGGATCCAGCTTTGCCACTGTAACTCAGATCATGCTATGCCTCTGAAGGCACATTAAGGATGTTTATCTTTGTTTGGAAAAAAAAAAATACAAACAAAAACCAGGAAGCCTTTGAAAGGACTTAAATTAGAAAGTGACATGACCTGATTAGTGTGGTTAATAGATTAGTAAGGCTACAACATGGAGAATAAATTAGATGGCATCAAGACTATTAGGGAAAAGGATCTTTCAGAAGTCCAGAAGAGAAATGATATTACTTTAGATTTGGTTGATGGTTCTTCCACGAATTTTTAAAGTATTTGAGGGTGCAAGATGGGAGAACTGGGAGATACGCTGTATTTTCAGTAGGGCCATGAGAAGAACTTAGTTAAAGCCACACTACTGAGAAGTTCAGATATATTCTCCTATGGGTTGCTACTGCCTTAACTGACTTTTCTGTCAAATTAATTAGCATCCCCAATGATTTACGTGTTCTTGGGTCATTTGCTGATGAGCTGGAATTAGAGACTTATAGTCATACCTAAAAGAAAGAAGTATTTTGTGTACTTAATGCATCCACTCATCTTTCCATCCATGCTACAAACTTCTGCCATGATTAGCGCAGTACTAGTAGTATCTGTGCTTCAGCTTCGTATAGCCTGCCCTCCTCCTCCAGTTGTACGCAACATGGTTTGTCTATGTATATATATGTATGTCTCTGAGAATACTTCAGAGTCTTTAACTCATTAAAGATTAACAATCAGACTTATTGTGTTTTTGGTCCCAGGGTATGCAAACAGGCATATGACATAGTTTTTATTCTTAAGGCACATAAAGTGTACATTGTGTAAACAGATAAATTACAGAGCCACATTGCCGATGCTATAAAGGTGATGTGAACAAAGTTCTGTAGAATTTTGTTGGTGACACTGGTGCATGGTCTCTTCCAGGTGACTCCTGAAGCATGGTTGACCACAACCTTACCAGGGACCACGATGATATCAGGAACAGCTCATGCAATCCTATATTGACACCATATTTAACCTGGCTTTACTGCATAGTGTTCATTGGAGGACTTGTAGGTGTTATCTCCATCTTGTTCCTGCTGGTGAAAATGAACACCAGGTCTGTGACCACCACTGCTGTTGTTAACCTGGTGGTGGTGCACAGTGTTTTTCTCCTGACGGTGCCTTTTCGCTTGATCTACCTCATCAAGCGGACATGGATATTTGGATTGCCCTTCTGCAAATTTGTGAGTTCCATGCTGCATATCCACATGTACCTCACATTCCTGTTCTATGTGGTGATCCTGGTCATCAGGTACCTTATCTTCTTTAAGCGCAAGGACAAAGTAGAATTCTACAGAAAACTGCATGCTGTGGCTGCCAGCACTGGGATGTGGCTGCTGGTAATTGTCATTGTGGTGCCGTGGGTTGTTTCTCAGTACGGGACTAAGGAGAAATATGATGAGGAACACTGTTTTACTTTCCACAAAGAACTTGCTAGAAAGCATGTGCAAGTTATCAACTATATGATAATCATTATTGTCATAGCCATTGCAGTGATTCTCTTGGCCTTCCAGGTCTTCATAATTATGTCGATGGTGCGGAAGATACGCCACTCCTTGCTATGCCACCAGGAGTTCTGGGCCCAATTGAAAAACCTCTTTTTTATAGGGGTCATCGTTATTTGCTTCCTTCCCTATCAGTTCTTTAGAATCTATTACTTGCAAGTTGTGGTGCGCTCAGAAAGCTGTGACACTAATGGTGTATTTTATAACGAAATCTTCTTGAGTGTAACAGCGATTAGCTGCTTTGATTTACTGCTCTTTGTTTTGGGGGGAAGCCACTGGTTTAAGCAAAAGATAATTGACCTATGGAACTGCCTTTTGTGCCGTTAGCCACAAACTGCAGTGTTCATGTGGAAATGGACACAGGGGAGGCAAGAATGATTGTTCTAACACTTGATCAAAACTATGCCTTTGTGCAGCCAAACAAATGGGAAATATCAACAGCACTCATTCCAGTCATTATTTGATCCCTATGAATCTCTGAATGGTGTCCATACAAAGACCAGTGATGTTCAATGCACTCAGAGTTGCAATACTGCTTTATTTTCCAGTACAAAATGTCTACTAGGTCCATCTAGGAATGGGGTTTTTTAGAGTTTTATTAACTCACTTTTTTTTTTGGTTTACTAGCTTTGAAGCATGGTCTTTCTTAGGGTTTTGGACTGACTCATCCATCTGTTCACTCCACTTCACTTTAGATAGGTTCTGGCCATGATCCATCCCCAAAGACACAAACTCTACTTGGCTAACTGCATAAGAAAGCCCACTCAGCTCATTCCCCTGTTGATAAAACAGAGAAGGGAGAAGAATAATAAGAAACTGTTCTCAATTATCACAAATGTAGTGGGAAGTTACTTATCTAGAAATCAAGAGAAGCAGAACTCATGGCCTTCTGTCATAGCAAGTTTTACCAGGCTTGTTCTTTGAAAGGTCAAGTTTATGGACATGAGGCTCAATTCTCTCAATATCACCAATTGTACTGTTCCTCCAAAAAATCATGTAAAAGCCTAATGAACCTATTTGAATAATGGCAAAACTATGACTTAGAGAATATTCCTGATGAGTATGCTGCTAGGCATTAAAATGAGTTCCCAAGGGAAGTGATTAAATTTTTGTCCCTTTTCTGTTGCCTGAAAAATTTTTTAGATGTCCTAGGTTACAGTTAATTTGGATTTTTCTTGGATATAGAGAATTACATTCTACCCTTAAAATGATGTGTCTTTAAATAAATAAAAACAACATTAAATAATACTTTTGAAAAATATATAGAAAACCCATTAATTTTGACTATTAGATTAGGCTGTATGAAAAAGACCCTCTGTGAATATTTGAAGAATGGATGAAGAAATGTACTTGAAGTAATAAAATTATAATCCTTTAAAGTATGAAATAATTCAGATTTTTTTAAACCAGGTTCTGAGTAGCTTTTTCCAATGTTTATTTCATAACTTGTCACATTTTACATGTTAAACGGTGATTTTTTTTTTTTTTTCAAGAACCTCTAGTAATGACTACGTTGATATACAGGCTCTTCTCCCCCCTGCCCTCCTAAAGTTTCACATACTTGAAACTTTCCAAAGAGCTGATTTGATTTCATATTTAATGCTTCAGAAAACCTGAAACAGTTAATGGTGTGAATTAAAGAACCGAATGAGTTAAGGAAACTTTGTTTTTTCTTCAGCTAGGCAAATCTTCAGTATTTAAAGGTTTTTCTTAATTTATCATTTGATGAGTTCACCAGTTCATCAGATGAATAAGAAATATGCTGTGAGTTTCTATGATTACTAAAGTAATTAAGTCATAGAAATTAATTGTGAGGAAGAAAAGCAGCAACATATTGCATACATAACTTATTTCACAATTTTTCTTGCTTCAAATTTTCTCCTTTTGGTCTTTTATTCTTTTTTTAAAGTTATACTTCTTTCATTTGTCATTTGTCATCTTTTCACATTTATTTTCTTAGTTTTTTCCCTTTGACCCGTACAATTTGTAAGAAAAATAAATATAGTAAAATATTTCTAAAAATTTTAAATTATTTGTGGGGATTTCGTCAATGTTTTCTTCTTTTATGTCTGTATTTTACTATCATAATATCTTTAGTTTGTAGATTATATTATAATCTCTTCCAGATTTTAAATATGTCTGGTCAAGCAATTATGCTTTTCTCTGTATTATTATATATCATAATAAAGTGCATATTTCTTGTGAGCCAATAAGAAATATTACCCAAAATATAGAAGTTCAATATTCCATAATATAAAATATCCTATTCATCAGTATTTACAGAATAAAGAGAGAAAAAAAATTCAGTTTGCCTATTCTTTGTCTCTAATTGCTGAGTAAATGAATCTCAAGAGGGAGTGGGAATGACATGGTCTCTAGGGCCATTTTGGATATCACAATTACAGGAAGATACTAGTGTACTAGTGGCGTTTGGTGGCTGTGGCCAGAGTCTTCCAGGCTAAGACAGTAGGAAGAAAGGCCTGGTGATCTACTTCTGAAAATTAGCCAATGAAAACCTTATGTATCACAACAGAATGTTGTTTGATATAGTGCTGGAAGATGAGCCCCCTAGGTTGGAAGGCACTCAAAATACACAGTAATTGCAATAACGGACTTGAATGTATCAACAATCATGAAGACGGCTCAAGGTCGGGCACTGTCTGGTTGTTGTTTACCTGGGGTTGCCATGAGTTGAAGCTGACGCATCAGCAACTGACAGTTGTAAGAACTCTGTGAGCAGGCAAAATATTGTGCATGTTTCTGGGGGGACAAAAGGAGTCAGGTGGAAGCTCCTGTCACTCTCAGGGTTTGCAACCCCAGAGCCATTGCTTCCAAACTCCAAGGTCTTCCCAGGGAGGAGAGCAGCTCTGCTTACTTCCCTTTAGACAATGCTACCTTTTTTGTTGTTGTTATATTTTACTTTCTGTTGTCGTTGAGAATATACACAGCAGAACATACACCAGTTCAACAGTTCCCACATGTACAATTCAGTGACTTTGATTACATTTTTTAAGTTGTGCAACCATTCTCACTCTCCTTTTCAGAGTTGTTCTTCTTCCATTAATATAAACTCACTGCCCCCTAAGGTTCATATCCAATCTTGCCAGTTGTTGTGGTCATTTTGATCCCATACTGATAGATCTTAAAACAGCACAAAGCTCAAGGCAGACTTTTTTTTTTTTTTTTTTAACTACTTAAGCTAAACTATTGTTTGGTTTTAAGAATACTTTAGGGGATATTTTTGGTTTCAGGCTTAAAGAGACCATGTTACCTTTTCAGGAAGGAAGTTGTTGGCAAATTCTGAGTTTCTTTTTAGAATATGAGCCTTTAAACACTGAATCCGGCAAAAGAGTTCTTCAGTGATTCTTACAATAGGAAGGCAGCCTTCCCTGGCTTCTTGTCCTTATGCTCTATGCTCCCTCCTCATATTTTAATGTTTCCTTGAGGACTTCAGCTAGAACTGGGAGAGACCCAGATATCCATTCTGAAAGAATTACCTTTCTCCCTCTTCCCACCATCACCTCCAAAATTCTGCTTTGTATTTAAAATCTTGCTATTGTATGTTTACAACCCGTTGCCAGTTGAGTTGATTCCCATTCATAGCAGCCCTGTAGAACAGAGTAGCACTGCCGCACAGGGTTTCCAAAAAGCAACTGGTGGATTCAAACTACTGACCTCTTGCTTAGCAGCCAAGCTCTTAACCATTGCGCCACCAGGGCTTCATTGTATGTTTACTTCCTAAAATTTTCTAAAACCAAATTTCTGCTCCCCTCTCTACCATTTCAATTTGTATAGTAATCTATCGGCTTATTACTTCACATTTAACCTCTTGTTCCATCCAAAACTTGTATTTTGAATTTTATAGATGGTTCAAAGTTAACCAATACCATTTAAATTTTCCTTCAGTCTCATTCAAAGAATTACTTGAGATTTGAGTATTTTAGGATATTTGGTTCCATGTTGTCTTTTTTTCCTGTTCTCACATTCCTTAATGATAAGAGTTCAGCCAGGTCTTCATTTTCCATATTAACTGTTCGTGGCTTCTCAGAAACAGATGCTGTTAGAAGCTTCAACTTAATGATCAGTGTAGGAAACATGATGAGCAGTTCCGAGGTCCAGCAGCCTGAGGGCAGTAGAGAGAATGTACCAAACCAAAACCAAACCCACTCCCATCGAGTCGATTCCGACTCACAGCGACCCTATAGTAGGGATCATAAAAATTTCAGCCACGGCTGCAGGTTCTTCCGTATGGCTACTAATTCAAAAGAAAAAGAAAAGGGTCACCGTGTGTGTCAGAGTAGAGTTTCCCATGATGGTGATCCATTAAGAATAGGTTACCAGTCCTTTCTTCTGAGGCATCTCTGGGTGGACTTGAACCTACAACCTTTCAGTTAGCAACCCAGTGCATTTACTGTTTGCACCATCCAGGAACTCCATAGTTATTAATGTTATTCTGCAAAAAGATAAACCCTGTGTACCCAGAATGCCTTTGGGATAAATATACTACCTGTCCTTGCGCACAAACCTCCCCAACCCAATGCCGATGAAACTTTGAGTAATCTACTGGTCTGCCAATGAGAGGCGCTGGCTGGTAATTCTTTACTTATCCAGGGAAATGAACAAAGCACTAACTATATAGTGAGTTTTTCATAAAGCAAAATATATTTAATGTTATACTTGAAATATATATTTATGTATCATTTTATTTGTGTTATATCATGATATATAACAAAAACTAATACTAAGATATCATTAAGGGATCTTCAGCGTTGTGGTTGTGCTAAGAATCACATGCTGATAACAATTTTCTTGACAATATTGGTCAGCATCCAGTCCTTAGCCTTAGATCCCCTTTGGTCGGTCTTGGTATACGATGGAGGCAAAAAGAGCTCTTTATGTGTTCTTGCTACCAGTGAAGTCACCCCAGATAACACATTGTTTCTTGAACACTTGCCAATGTTTTAAAAAAAGAGATTTTTGAGATTGAAGTTTGTTTAAACATTCAAGAAGTCAACAAACATTGAATTTCTCTGTAAGTACCAACTTGGGACATTTTATTTTATTTTTTAAAACTAATTCAGCATTTTATGGATATCAAAAAATTAAGAATAACTGTGTTAAACATGTCGAAGCAAAGTTGGTTCCAGATGGTCTGTTTGAATATTTTCAAAAATACCGGACAGAGAAAAAATGTGTATGCTGGGAATTGTGGTTAAATTTACAGAAGGGCATGACTGAGATAATGTCCATCCTGCCAGGGAAAGTCATCCAGAGTTATTAGAAAATATGCGTTCGCCTATTCCATTCAGGTTTATTGAGCTACATGAAAGTGATCAGAGCAACTACAGTGCATCATATAAGCGGATTTTCTCTATTGTGATGCTTTGAAATCATAAAACCTTTTAAGCCATTTAAATATAAGACCCTAATCTGAAGACTAATACCCATATTTTTTAATAAAAATGCTCCAGAGTTATGCAACCACAACATTGTGCATGTTGGTATATAAATGCCCATCATATCAACCCTTCCCTTTGTTCACTGGATCTCGTCTCGTCTGCTCAAGGACTTTGCTTGCAATTATGTCCTCATCCTCCTGCAGAACCATTTCATATCTTTCTACTGAACCACCCACATCAGCATAAAATAGCACAAAACCACTGCCTATACTCCATAAACCAAAAAAACCCAAACCAGTTTCGGTCCAGTCCGTTCTGATTCGTGATGACCCTATGTGTTACAGAGTAGAACTGCTCCATAGGGTTTTTTTTTTTTTTGCTGTAATCTTAATGGAAGCAGATTTCCAGGCCCTTCTTCTGTGGCACTGCTGGGTGGGTTTGATCCACCGACCTTTAAGCTAGTAGTTGTGGACTTAACAATTTGCTCCACCCAGGGACCTAATTAAAAAAAAAATTTCATTGCTGCCGAGGTGATTCTGACTCATAGCAATCCTATACAACAGAGTAGAACTGCCCCATAGGGTTTCCAAGGCTATAATCTTTCTGGAAGCAGACTGCCACATCTTCCTCCTGTGGAGCAGCTGGTGGATTTGAACTGCTGATCTTTTGGTTAGCAGCTGACCACTTAACCACCGCGCTACTAGGGCTCCTACCAAAGGATTTGTTGTTGTTGTTAAGTGCCATCTAGTCAGTTCCGACTCATAGTGACCCTATGCACAACAGAAGGAAACACTGCCTGATCCTGCACCACCCCTGCAATTGTTGCTATACTTGAGTCCATCGTTGCAGCCACTGCGTGAATCCATCCCATTGAAGGTCTTCCTCTTTTTCACTGACCCTCTATTTTGCCAAGCTTGATGCCTTCTCCAGGGACTGATCCTCCTGATAACCTGCCCAAAGTATATGAGACACAGTCTCACCATCCTTGCTTCTAAGAAGCATTCTGGTTGTACTTTTTCTAAGACAGATTTTTTGGTTCTTGTGGCAGTCCATGGTATATTCAATATTTTTCACCAACACCACAATTCAAAGGTGTCATTTCTTCTTCAGTCTTCCATATTCATTGCCCAGCTTATGCATGCATATGAGGCAATTGAAAACACCATGGTTTGGGTCAGGTGCACCTTAGTCCACAAGGTAACATCTTTGCTTTTCAACACTTTAAAGAGGTCTTTTGCAGCTGAGTTGCCCAATGCAATGTGTCTTTTGATTTCTTGACAAGCAGGATTTAGAAGAGGACGTGGCACCAGGGATATTACTGCTGATGTCAGATGGATCCTGGCTGAAAGCAGAGAATACCAGAAAGGTGTTTACCTGCGTTTTATTGACTATGCTAAGGCTTTCAACTGTGTGGATCATCACAAATATGGATAACATTGCAGAGAATGGGAATTCTAGAACACTTACTTGTGTTCATGAGGAATCTGTACATGGATCAAGAGGCAGTCGTTTGAACAGAACAAGGGGATGCTGCATTGTTTAAAGTCAGGAAAGGTGTGCATCAGCATTGTGGCCTTTCACCACACCTATTCAATCTGTATGCTGAGCAAATAATCTGAGAAGCTGGACTATAAAAAGAAGAACAGGGCATCAGGATTGGTGGAAGACTCATTAACAACCTGCATTATACAGATGACACAACCTTGCTTGCTGAAAGTGAAGAGGACTTGAAGCGCTTACTGATGAAGATCAAAGATCACAGCCTTCAGTATGGATTGCACCTCAACATAAAGAAAACAAAAATCCTCACAACTGGACAAGTAAAGACCAATCCTACAGAAGTTCAGGGGAACTTCACTACCACCAATAAGAACCTGGAGCAGAGTGTGTCATTTGGACCCAGGGTGCCTACTCTGAGAACCTCCTAGACCCAGAAGAGAGAGCTGTTAACACTGAAGACAGAGAGACTGTGGGCCTGGTCAGGCCACTGAGAGAGATAGTGGCAGTGGGCTGATTGGCCCAAAGAGAGAGAGACACCTGCAGCGGATTTTCTAGCCCACGGAGAGAGAGCTGAGTGCCTCCATGCAGGAGGTTTGCCAGCTGCCGAAGAGCTGTAACACTTGCAGAGGGCAGGGGGCCTGAGTGCCCCCCATGCAACATGCCTTTCCTACAACCCTCCTACCCCATTACCTCTTCACCATGCATCTCAGAAGGTACCCTATGGTACCAAACCCATTGCTGTCAAGGAGATTCTGACCCATAGCAACCCGATAGGACAGAGTAGAACTGCCCCATAGAGTTTCCAAGCCTGTACTCTTTACGGAAACAGACTGCCACGTCTTTTTCCCATGGAGCAGCTGGTGGGTTTCAACCGCCAACCATTTGGTTAGCAGCCAAGTGCTTTAACCACTGCACCATCAGGGCTCCTTACCCTTTGATAGATGCTGAAAAAATACCCAAGGGGTTGGTGCTTGGAAGTTGTGCTCTGGAGTCCTGGAGAAACTGACCATGGTGTTATGCCATGCGTGCAGGCCACTACGTGATCCTGTTAAGAGAGTTCACACATCAGAACCAGGAAGAATAAATAGCCTGTTCCTCATTTTTTTTTTCCCCCAGCCTCTGCAACACCTGGTACAGTCAAAGCTTAGCATTATGCCTCCTGGAAAGAGGGAAATGTTCCGTTTTCACAAGCAGGTTAATAGAGTGTGGGTTGGAGCTTAGAAGCAGCACACTGATAACCTCTCTTTCTCCCACACCCATATCCACTCTATCATTCAATACTGATGACTCTGCTTTCAAAATGTGTCCCTTATCCAACCACTTCTCACCACGTCTACTGTTGTTATCCTCTTGCCTGGGCCACTGCAATGCTTCCTATCTGGCCTCCCTGTTCCCGCTTTAGCTGTGCCACAGTCAATTTTCCACACCTTAGTCATTTTATCATATTTACATTATATTTAAAAGCATAAATCACATCATGTTAGTCTCCATGCATGGGGCAGTGGTGGTTCAGTGGTTGAATGCTTACCTTCCATGCAAGAGACCCAGGTTCTATTCCTGACTGATGCACTTCATGCATAGTCACCACGCATCTGTCAGTGGATGCCTGTGTGTTGCTGTGATGCTGAACAGGTTTCAGCAGAGCTTTCAGACTAAGGTGGACTAGAAAGAAAGGCCTTGCAATCTACTTCTGAAAATCAGCCCGTGAAAACCCTATGAATCACAATGATTCGATCTGCAACTGATCATGGGATGGTGCAGGACTGGGCAGCATTTCGTTGCATTGTGCATGGGGTCTCTATGAGTCGTGACCTACCTGATAGCAGCTAATAATAAGTCTCCAATTAAAATTCCTCAGTGGCTTCCCATACATTCAGATTGAAATGATGTGAACTATCAAGTCCCTACCTTCCCTCTTCTTTCTGTTCCTTTGTTTTTGCCTCAGAACTTTTGCATTTGCTATATGCTCTGGGTGGTAACATTTCCCCAGATGGCTGATTCCTTCATATCTCTCACATCTGCTTCAATGCCATCTCCTCGGAGAAGACCACTCTGATCTCTGTATCTAAAATAGCACCCCCTAGCTCCCTTTTATACAACTTTGTTTTCTTTGCAGGATTAAATCTTCACCAAAAATTATATTATTTATTCTTTGGTTTTTGACTCACTTTCTCCTTAACCAGAATCAAGTTTTATTAAGGAAGAAAAAATTTTTTTGCTTTGTTCACTACTGGGAGGCAGGGCTTAATAGGTGTTCAATAAGTATTCATTGACATAATTCATGTGGAGAAGGGTTAGACCAGTCAAAAACTTTCCAGAAACTTCTATGTGGCTTGTGTTTATGAGTGGGGCAGGAGATGTTGTCCACCCATATATTTTTATAAAGGTTTATGTCAATAGATTTTCTAGGATAAAACTTAATGGTTTTTGCTCAGGACTTTTTTTGTCCTTGAGGAATTAATTCATGCTTCACTTTGCATAGTCAAGCCTTACTTCAAAATTTTCTTTATATATTTTAATATTTTTTCTGTTCATTTTATTCTTGACATCAGGAACACCAGTTATATGAATATTGCATCTTCTTTGCCTTCCATAACTGTTATACAGTCTTAATCAATACTCTATCCTTATTCTTTTCCAATTCGTTTTGTGAGATTTCCTTAAGCTTGCCCATCCTGTACTTACATGTATTTTCATTGATTTTTTTAATCGATTCTAATGTGGCTTTCATGTCCATAGTGTTTAAAATTTTTATCTTTCACTTATTTCCTTAACTCCTTCTTAAGTTCCCTTTCTCCTTCTACACTGTAAAAGTATTTTACTTAAACTTTGAAATTTTCGAACTCTTTTTTAGAGAGTTCATTCTATATAAAATTTCTCTGAGACTCATGAAGAGTTATTTATCTGAAATCTTCCCTTGTTTATTTGCGTAATTATGTTCTTTATTTTTATTTTGTTTAGATGACTTTCTTTCTCCCTGCCCACTTCGTGCTTATGCTAATTCTTAGTACTGCTTTCTTTTTTCTTTCTCAGTTGTTTATCTTTGAATGGGTCCACCTATTCATTTCTTTAAAATGTTGGTCTAAGCTGAACTTAATTTTGATTTTTTTCTTTCTAGACTTCATTTTTTTTTTTTTACACTTCATTGCCAAGCAGTATTTCCTGACTTTTTGCTTGCTTGAGAATGTTTAGGTCTATTGATTTTTATTTGCTCTCTTATGAAATCAGTTATTTCATGTTCCAGGGGCATTGGCCGTCTTAATTTTCAGACTCTTAGCAAAAAAAAAATTTTTTTTTTTTTTTTTAGCAAAGCTCCCGAAGTAATAGTTTGTCTATCTTGTATTTTGATGATTACTTCCACAATAGCCATCTCCCCATTAAAGGGGTGAAGTTTAATTGTAGAACATAAAAATGATGTGTCAGCTTAGTTTCTCCTTCAGGCCCATCTTCCTTGCTATTCAGCTGCCAAATGATTTAGAAACGATATGAACTTCTTATGCAAAATTTTATGAGCCAAGCTCAGAATTGGTGCCTATTAACTCCAGCCACATATAACTCAGTCACATGGCCATACCTAATTGCAAAAGAAACTGGCAAATATAGTCCATTTATTTTCCTAGGAGGAAGAGAAGAATATGTTAATTAGTGAGCATCAGCACTCTCTGCATGCTTCATGGTTTATAGATTGTTTTTGTTGTTTTTATTGTAGTTTCTTTGTTTCGTTGATGGATCAGGAGTTTTCCTTTATTAGAGAACAATTATGGACTGCTTCCACACATGCACAATACCATTAAAACAGTGTAGATCTTTTACCCTCTTATTCCAAATGAAAATGAAGAGAGTGAAAGTCAGGGCAATTAAATGACTGCCCTGTCACACAACTAGAACGTGACAGAGATGTGTCTATATCCAGATATCTGTGGCTGAAAACTTGTGTTCTGCCCCTGTGCCAGACAGGTGGGGAAAACTCTTTTGTTATTAAAGAAAAAAGCATCTCATCAAAGCCACAGGGAAGCAGAAACCACCTGAAAAGAAAGGAAGCCTCTCTCCCATTGAGAGCTGAAATTTGCCAAGGAATTGAGACCACTACCAGCCAGGATAAAGTGTTTAGAGCTAGAGCATCGTGTGCTTTCCAAAGGTTTCAATTCCCCCAAAAGCAGGAACCAAAGCCCTTTCCCCTTTTTATCTACATCACCAGGCAGAGGGCTCTGCTAGGCACTCTATGAATACTTACAGAGGACGAGGACAACTAAAGAAAAAAATTCCAGAATACACATAAAACCAAAAAACCAAACATGGTTAGACTTAGCAGTATCTGTAAAGCGTTTGATAGAAAGTTATTTTATAGCATATGTCAGTTCCTATTTTGTGAAATCACATCCTAAATGACAAATTGCTGGTATACAGAATCACTGGAGGTTGCATCTTATAAGTACCTTGCTTTTTTAGAAAATGAAATGATTTGAATGGAAAAAGGATGTCTGTGGGACTGACTGTAACCCCCCCAAGCATCCTTACCAGAAGTCAGATAAGGGCAGGTCTGACCTTGTCACTCCCCTGTCTAAAATACTTCACTGGCTTCAACTTCAGGGGTCTGTGGTGCTTTTGAGATTGTTTTTGATTTTTTTTCTGTGTCTGTGTATCTTTTGTGCGTGTATTTTCGGGATCTGGAGTCTATAGTTCTCATTTGATTTTCCAAGTTGTCTACGTCTCAAAAGAAGTTTAGAAAGCACTGACATATAAGATACATTCCACATTTCTTACCATGGCCTACAGAACTTATTGATCTACTTTCCGAGCCTCATCTCTTATAACTTTCTTATATATTATTTAGCACTATAAAACTGCTTAAACCCCCAAGCATACCACATGCTTTGCATATTCTGTCCTCGTCTGTAATACTGTTCATTGCTTGCCCAACAAATTGCTAATAAACCAAATTCATTGCCATCAAGTCGATTCCCACTTACACAGACCCTGTAAGATGAAGTAGAACTTTCCCATAAGGTTTCCAAGGAGCAGCTGGTGGATTCAAACTGTGAACCTTTTGTTAAGCAGCCAAGCTCTTTACCATTGTGCCACCAGGGCTCCAAATTGCTAGTAGTCCTTTAAAATCCAGGAATGATTTCACTCCTACAGGAAGAGTTGATCAGTCCCTTTTCTGGGCAACCTTCACACATTTTACAGAGGTGTTTTGTTTTATTATACAGTCCTAAGAATGGTGATGTAAAACTTTTATTTGTATGGGAAAACATTCACGATGTATTATCAAGGAATATAAGCAGGTGACGAATACAGAGGACATATTCCTTTGCATTTAAACTTCTCTGGAAGAATATATATTGAGATTTTAGCCGTAGCCATAGTTAACTCTGATTGCATTTTTTTTTTTTTTTTTGGCTTCTTATCTTTATTTCTTACGAACTATAAAATACTAAGTTTCTATTACTTAGGTGATATTTTAAGGTTTAAGGAAGCAATCTGTTTAATCTTGGAGAAGGTGAATTTACTGATAAAATGCTCAACTTTGGTCAACAGTTTAGAGTTGAAATAACATAGATCATGAGGTAATCTCATTCCGTTTGCAAAGGGAGTTTTTTTTTTTTTTTGCTGTGAGCACTAGGGGTGTAATGACAGTAGGCCCTACCCTGCAAACAAAGAATGGGGTGATTTTTGGTTAGAAGGAGGTGGAGTCACAAGACCACTCTTTGCTGGATTGAGGAGAGGAAACCAAGCCTCACAGAGAAGCTTGACTTTGGTAGTGTAACTTGATTCAAGACTGTTTCTTCATTTTGGTTTTTTCTTTCTTAAATAAAATATTTCTCAAGGGCTTAACTAAGCATTCTCAGAAAAAGGAAAAGTAACTGAAATTCTTAAGCTAGGATATTCAGGTAAAGGCAAGATAAGAGGATCTTAAATGGACCCCTTGTGAGAAGAGAGTTCTCGGGGGAAGTTTGCTATGTGAGGGGGTCCTTGCTGGAGTAGCCCCACAGTGGGAGCCCTGTCTTCTCTGGTCATGAGCCAGGGAAGCATCTGTTATGATATTCAATCAAAGTTTCCAGAGGTGGGTGATTTGCTCTCATCCCAGGGATGGCATCACCTTTGTCAAAGCTAGATGACAGTTGGTCATGACTGTAGGCTATCCACAGAGTGTTACCAGAGAACCAGAGTGGCCACATCCTTCCTAGGTTTCTAGGGTTCTAGTCACTGTCCCTTCTATGCCTCTCTTTGGAGGCACTTCGTACTCTCTACTGTTCTGTATTTGCATATCCTTCTCCTTACCCTGTTAGATCATGAGCTCCTTGAAGGCCGGGACTATTTCTGAGCAATCCTTATTGTAAGAGCACTTAGGGCCTGCTGCATGGTTGAAATGATTAAATATTTAATTTAGTTTAATTATTTAAAATTATTTAATTTAATGGAGACATAAATCAGGAATCTTCTAGTGTTAACTTCCCTCAATTAAACCCACAGTTTTGGAAGACATATAATTTTCTTAACTTTCAAAAAGACTGATTGATTTGTCTTTCCTCCAGGCAGTAGGTCTCTAAGTGTGGGTTTGCAGGTATCACCAGGAGAATGGGGAGCCCTCCAGGGTCTCATCCTTCCCACTGTGCATTCTACAGACTGCTGGGGAGAAGGGCTCTGAGCTTGACTATGCACCCCCACACCCCTACCCCCACCTTTGTGATTTCCTGCCTCAGTATGAAGTAGGCTAGTGCTGTCTGGAGGACAACCTTGATGGGAATCAGTGCAGAAACATGGAGCACTGTTCTGGGTAACAGCCTGCAAGAAGGGGAGGCCAAGGGCAAAGGTTGAAATGGGCAGTCTTCCAAAAGTCAACTGCTGGCCAGCTCTGTCCAAGATCATTTGGGCAGTCCTCTCAGATAGGAACCCACTTAAGCCCCCTGAATTTGACTAAATTTAGGGACTAATACAATATCTGACAAAACTATTTGTTAGAATTATAGTTGGTGTCTTTATATATAAACCCGTTGCCGTTGTGTCAATTCCAACTCACAGCAATCCTACAGGACTGCCCCATAGGACTTCCAAGGAGTGACTGGTGGATTTGAACTGCTGACCTTTTGGTTAGGAGCTGAGCTCTTAACCACTGTGCCACCAAGGCTCCATCTGTCTATATAGTCAAAGGAAATATATTAGAACTGTAGGCTGTCAGAGCAAGAAGGTGTTTGTAGTTCTGGGACGGTCATTCTCAACTATTCTTCCCATTGTTGACCACAAAAAGGGATGACATTCTCACACTTGATAGACAATATGCCGTGGAAAGTACAGAGAAGCTGGAAGCAGTGGGGGTACATTTCCTGTGGTATTGCTGTAATTCTACTCCTTTCTCTCCTGCTCAAGAGAACATGTCAGAATGAACAAAAAAGATGTCATGATAGATATCACCAAAACAAACACTGAAAACCTCAAATCTCCAAAGATGTTTTCTCCCCAGGGCTTGTGAGAATCAGATTTTGTATTTTTTTTGTGTACTGGAGGACTATAACGTAGGACTGCACCTACAGATATAGACCTTTTTGCTCTTATAGGCCCTTTGAGTGACCTCTCTTAGAGATGATGCTGTAGGTCAAGCACCCCTTCACACACTGTGCTTAAAGAAGAATGTATCTAATTCTTTGGCTTAGCAAGGGCCTGGAACTTAAAAATCTTGGCGTGTGCAGTTGGTCAAAGCATGATTCTCATATATCAATTTGAATCTGCGAAATTTTTAAGAGTCAAAGAGCTTTCTGGGAGGAAGGAAAATTGTACATAAATATCATTTCTTTGAGATCTAAAGTCATTAAATAAAACACATCTGATGGATTGGAGTAGTCAGAATAAAACCAAGAAAGGCCAACAGGGGCCCCTAAGAGGACATCTATCATTGGGGAGGAGTATGGAGATTGGTGATATGAAATCTAACACTAGAATCTAGATATCCTCAGAGGAAGAGGGCTGGATGAAGACACAGTTTGAGGCTGGTCCTGGAACCTCTCCTGATTCAGATCCTATTATTTTAATCTTTCCTCCTATCTTCTTACGGGAAGATATTTGCACATGTATAAACTAATTTTTTTTTTATAAACTAAAAGAGCTGGTCTTTAAGAGCCCAACGCAGTTGGGCTTGATTTACTGTTGTTGCTGTGGGACATCCCAGGCTGAGCATGATGTTAGCGTATTGAACACCTTCATCTGTTCACGGAGAAACATTGCAGGATCAGCAGCTATAGACAGCATTTTGCACATGACCGCTGGCGTGCCCTGGTTTCCAAGAATGGCTGGGCCTTGGTTACCATGGTGATTCGCTGGGCAAGCAGAGCCCTACCCTGGGGCTGTGGGATCAGGGCAGCTCTCTTCACGGTGGTCTCAGCCTGCACAGCAGTCCCTACAGAGTGCAAAGCCTGCACCCTGTGTCCAGAAATTAACAGTCACAAAGATCAGCCGTGGTGGGGACAGCTGGTTTCTGTGCTCACTGGACAGGTGGCAGCCACACACAAGCACCAGAGACAACTTAGTTAATACAAGGCTATAAGCCACTGTAATGTACTTGGCTGCTAACCAAAGGGTTGGCTGTTTGAGTCCACCCAGAGTCACCTTAGAAGAAAGGCCTAGCAATCTACTTCTGAAAAATCAGCCACAAAAAACCGTATGAAGTATAGTCCTACTATGACACATGTGGGGTCACCCTGACTCAGAGCTGACTCGTTAGCGACTAGTTTTTGGTTAGAGATTTTTAGAGTTACCTGGAGAGGGACTCCAGGATAAAATCTGGGCTTTCTGACGATGTAAGTGTTTGAGGTTCTGTCATCATAGTTTGAACAGTTAAGTAAAATGACTGCGTCTTTTAATCCCAAGTGAGGAAGTGGGACATGCCAGCTACAGAAAAAAAGGAAATCATTGCAGACTCTGGTACTTTGTAATTGTATTATTTTTTACACTTCAAAACCCACCTTAGCTCCAGTGGAATGCACACTTGCTCCTCTATGGATGCCAGCTTGCGTGGTGTAGTGGATAAGAGCTCATTTGCTAGTTTAAAGTCGGCAGTTCGAATCCACCACGTGCTCCTTGGAAACCTTATGGGGCAATTCTATGCTGTCGTATAGTGTTGCTATGGGTCAGAATCCACTCAAGGGCAACGGGTTTGGTTTCTGGTTTGGGGTGCATGGTGGGCATATTTTTATTGCTGTGCACTCACTCCCTCCCTGACTCCCTCCTGCTTGGGTGTTCCCAGGATTTTCTCTCCCCACACTTTGAGAGCACAGTAGAGATCTGGCAGAACAGACAGGATAGTAGAAGTAAAACCAAAAAAAACAAACAAGCTCATTGCCATCAAGTCAATTCTGACTCACAGCAACCCTAGAGGACGGGATAGAACTGCCCCATAGTGTTTCCAAGAAGCAGTTGGTGGATTTGAACTGCTGACTTTTTGGTTTGTGACTGTATCACTTAACCGATGCGCACCAGGGCTCCATAAAGGCTTTAGTAATTCAAGTCCTGGTGCAGAACAGAGGCAGATGTGCTGTGAGAATAACACCAAGAAGTCACTGAATTGTACATGTGAAAACTGTTGAATTAGCAAATGTATATATGTATATATATGCATATACAACAATAGAAACAAAGAATAAGAGGTAAGCTAAGAGATGTTACTGTTCGATGTGAAAATGGCCTGTCTTAAAGATGCTTGACTATGAAGAAAGAAGTAAGGGCTGCTTCCCTTCAGTCCCTCCTCCAACAGCACAGTTTCACTTTTCCATCAAGGGAGAAACCAGACAAAATGCATACATCCGACTACAGAGGTTGATGACCATAGGGAATAAAAGCAGGATTCCTGGGGTGAATGGCTCCAGATGATGGAGCCCAGATAAATGCGCAAGGTGGTGGTGAGAAGCCCACGGTGGGTGGGGGGGGGGAAGAGGGGCATGCCAAGTGTTGAAAACAAGGTGCTTTGCCCATTTTGAATTAAAGAGGGAGTAGCAGCCACTCTTCAATCTTTCTATGGATTAAGATAAGTCACTTGTACCTGAAACAGAGGTTTGTTTTACGCCTTCTCCTGGAAAGGCTACGTGTCTCTGATCAGTTAGCAGTAAGATCCACGACTCCTACCCCAACCCCCAATGTAGATTGTTAATATCCTGTCTTAGTTTCTAAGTGCTGCTGTAACAGAAACACCACGAATGGCTTTAAAGCACAGAAATTTATTCTCTCACAGTTCAGGAGGCTAGAAGTCCAAATTCAGGGCACTAGCTTTAGGGGAAGGAGCCCTGGTCACATAGTGGTTAAAGCACCCAGTTGCTAAACAAAACGTCGGCCTTTGGAACTCCCCAGCCACATCACAGAGAAGGATATGGGGATGTGGCAGTCTGCTTCTGTAAAGATTTGCAGCCTTGGAAACCCTATGGGGCAGTTCTACTCTGTCCTATAGGGTTCGCTATGTGTCAAAATCCACTCGATGGCAGTGGGTTTGGTTTGGTTTGGGGCTTTAGGGGAAATCTCTGCTGGTTCCATAAGGGGAAGATCCTTAACTCAGCTTCTGTAACCTGGCGTTCCTTGGTTCCTTGACAATCTTTACTTGGCATTGACCTCTCCTCCCTATCCCATACCATTTGTGTTTTCCTGTCTCTGTGTCTGTGAGACTCCTTATAACTCACAAGAGCTTAGGTTTAAGACAAATCCTACACTGATATGGCCTCACTGATATGACAAAGAAAACCCTATTCCCAATTTGGATTACATCCACAGGTATAGGGGTTAGAATTCCAACACATATTTTGGGAGGACACAATTCAATCCATAACATATCCCATCTCTCTGATGCAGCAAGTGCAATAAGAGGCTACAGGGAATTTAGATAGCTTACTGGTTTGCAGTAAGGTATAGAGTCGCTATGAATAGGAACCAACTCGATGGAAGTGGGTTTTTTTTTTTTTTGGTTTTAGGTTAGGAAACATAGATTTAGTACAAACTTTTTATTTCATAAATGTGGGAAAATTGAGGGCAGAACACAGGTAGACTTGCCTGTCACCACACAGGTATAAGTACAAGAGCTGAGACATCCTGGTGGCACAGTGATTAAGAGCTCAGAATACTAACCAAAAAGTCAGCAGTTCGAATCCACCAGCAGCTCCTTGAAAGCCCTATGGGGCAGCTCTACTCTGTCCTATAGGGTCCCTATGAGTTGGAAATGACTAGATGACAACAGGTTTGGGGTTTGGTTTGGTTCTGGAATTAGGGTGGGTAGAAATGGGAATCAGAGGCACAAGAGAACCTGATTTGGTGTTGAAATCATACACGTCTAAAACGTCTGAGCTCCAGAACAGTTCTAGTTTGTGTCAGAAATTAGGACAAAAAGGGAAGTTACATGCCTAGTTATTTTCTGGCCAGGAAAGATTTTAGGGGCCAGCTAAATTCACTCGCAGAGAAACAAGGAAAATACTGTTTTCAGCTTCTAGAGAAACACTGTGACTTCTGTCTTATTTCAGATCTTGAGCTTACATTGAGTTTTGAATTGCTCTTCTCTGCCTCAAACTGGCCCTGTGGTTACCTTAGGTCAAGGAGAACTACTGGCAGCAGAAAAACTGTTGTTCCCCAACTTCGTCTGTGTGCATCTACTTATATATTAAGAATATTGAAAAAGGGGAATTCTATGTTCTTTAATAGCTAAGGTAGACCATATGACCTAGATATCCTGGGAAGGGGGAAGAATGTAGCAAAGTAACTTTTATCAAAAGCTTATCATTTTTGATAGTTTACAGGTCATTTTTCTTTAATCTGCATAATACCTTGTTGTCTTCTTCCTGAGGGAAGTGACTGCGTTTGACTTGTTCATAGCATTCTGTGCTGTGTCAGATAATGGTAAATACTCAATGAATATTTGTTGAATAAAAGGATAAGCATTGAGAGACAGATATTATGAATCACACCTTATAGATGAGGCATCACCACCTGTCTGTCAGGTTGTCATACTATGGTGGCTTGCATGTTGCTGTGATGCTGGCAGCTGTGCCATTGGTATTTCAGATAACAGCAGGATCACCCATGGTGGACAGTTTGTGTGGAGCTTCCAAACTAAGACAGACTAGGAAGAAAGGCCTGGTGATCTACTTCTGAACATTACCCAATGAAAACCTTATGGATCACAAAAGAACATTGTCTAACTCACTTGCTTTGGACACATCATGATGAAAGATCATTTGCTGGAGGAGGACATCATATTTGGTGAAGAAGAGGGTCATCAAGGGTGAGGGAGACCCTTGGCAAGATAGATTAACAGAGTAGCTGCAACTTTTTTTTTTTCTCTTTCTTGTACATAAGGTCGTCATAAGTTGGAGCCAACTTGATGGCAGCTATCTATCCATCCATAGATAAGGTAACTGATGCTCACATTAACTTGCCCAAGATAACACAGCAAAAAAGAAACACAATGTGAGTCTATCTTCCTGATTGGTGCTTTTGTACTATAGTACGTTGCCTTGAGGCATGCCTAATTCTAATAGGCAATGTGTGAAATGATATGATTCATATAAAATTGTGTATTATCTCACATCGGTATTTCCTTTAATGAAGGCAACCTAGTAAATATAAAACAAAAGGCAATTTAATTCTAAACCTATATAAGCATGCTTATATAAATAAATCCCACAGTTCAGAAAATAAATCTGTCAAACTATGTGTTTTCATTTTGATTCAGAAAATAAGGCCATTGTAAAGGTAGATGATGTATGAGGAGAACAGGTAGTAGTGGTATGGTGGCAAATATTTAACAACTGGCTCCCTCTTTCCACCCCCTAAAAAACACGTTGGCATACATATATGTTTAAATTATGTTATAGGTGGAATTATGTCCCCTAAAAATGTATACTAACTTGGCTAGGCCACGATTCTCAGTATTGTGTGATTACCCACCATTTTGTCATCTGATGTGATTTTCCTATGCGTTGTAATAAATCCTACTTCTATGACGTTAATGAGGCAGTTGTGTTAATGAGGTAGGACTCAATCTATAAGATTAGGTTATGTTTTAAATCAATCTTTTTTGAGATATAAAAGAGAGAAGCAAGCAGAGAGTTGGGGGACCTCATACCACCAAGAAAGTAGTGCCAGGAGCAGAGCATGTCCTTTGGACCCAGGGTCCCTGCATGGAGAAGATCCTAGACCAGGGGAAGATTGATGACAAGGACCTTTCTCAGAGCTAACAGTGAGACAAAGACTTTCTCTGGAGCTAGTGCCCTGAATTTGGACTTCGAGCCTTCCTAGGCTGTGAGAGAATAAATTTCACTTTGTAAAAGCCATCCACTTGTGGTATTTCTGTTGTAGCAGCACTAGATAACTAAGACAAGTTAACAAGACAAAAGTGAAACAATGAAGACTATATCAGAACTTCACTCAATTATCTATGATGTGAGCAGCTTCTTTGCCGAATTGGAGAATAGGGGTTGAATACTAGAAAACTATATTCTTGATTTTTGTCCTAGTCATAATCAGAAACATAAAGAGTGAAGGCTACAGACACACTTTTATGTTTAATCTGCTTTATTAACATTTTCTCTATCACTTTCACAAGTCTAGACAATTACCAAAACAATTAATTAAGTCCTGTGTTGGGGAACATCTAGCTCAACGGGCATAACATAGTTTATGAAGAAAATGTTCTACAGTCTACTTTGGTGAGTAGCGTCTGGGGTCTTAAAAGCTTGTGAGCGGTACCTAGGATACTCCACTGGTCTCACCCCATCTGGAGGAAGGGAGAATGAAGAAACCAAAGACATAAGGGAAACATAAGTCCAAAGGACTAATGGACCACAATTATCACAGTCTCCACCAGACTGAGTCCAGCACAACTAGATGGTGCCTGGCTACCACCACTGACTGCTCTGACAGAGATCACAATAGAGGGTCCCAGACAGAGCTGGAGAAAAATGTGGAACAAAATTCTAACTCACAAAAAAGGCCAGACTTAACTGGTCTGACAGATACTGGAGAAACCCCAAAAGTATGGCCCCCAGACACCCTTTTAGCTCAGTAATGATGTCACTCCTGAGGTTCACCCTTCAGTCAAAAATTAGACAGGCCCATAAAAAAAATGAGGCTAAAGGGGCACACCAGCCCAGGCACAAAGACTAGAAGGCAGGAGGGAAGAGAAAAGTTGGTAATAGGAAAGCGAAGGTCAAGAAGAGAAGAATGTTGACATGTGGTGGGGTTGGTAACCACTGTCACAAAACAATATGTGTACTAATTGTTTAAAGAGAAGCTAGTTTGCTCTGTAAACCTTCATTTAAAGCACAACAATGAAAAAAAGAAAAAAAAATGGATTAAGTCCTGATTTGTACCATTCGCCTATTCCCATGATGTAAATACTTCCACCAGGCCAATTGTATGTTATCAACATGATTTCACTGAATTCGAGGTTGGGAAGAGATGTGTCGTAACACATTGCAGCAAATAGAATATCCACCATGCAGCCACGATAGACATACATAACTCCAAGAGCATAAATATTGATAATTGTGAAACAGAAGAGTGACGAGTTTTAAGTATTTATTACTTTTGTTTTTAATATAATTTACTGAATTGTAAATTTCTGTAATTTATTTTAATAATGACTGGTGGCAGGGCATGTAAATCAGTTTGGTTTTTACAGCAGTGACATGAGATTCCAATGGAAGGGTGAAAAAAGGGAGTGGAAAGCAGAAGAAAGGAAAAAGGCAAATATTATTTAAGCATGTAATATGGGCAAGGCACACCCCCCACATCAGCTCATTCAATCTATGAAGAAAGTATTCTTGTCTCTACTTTACCAATGGATAAAAAGAGCCCCTGAGGGAGTAACTGGCTTTATGGGCAAGGCACACCCCCCACATCAGCTCATTCAATCTATGAAGAAAGTATTCTTGTCTCTACTTTACAAATGGATATAATGAGCCCCTGAGGGAGTAACTGGCTTTCCCAAGGTGGCACAGGGAGTGGGTCTGACAGTGAAGCTCAGCTGCTTCCACAGCACTGTGCCACCTCTGAAGGAGGGGCAACCAGCAACTTAGACCCTCAGCTGTTTTGGTCCCTTAATACCAACCCTATTGGACGAAAAGGATAGAGTCAGTTCCAAATTGCTTTTATTCATGACTTAATCCTTTGGATCAATATGAAATGCTCTTGTGAGTCAGTCAGAAGCCAGGCAATTTAAGGTGTAACATCCCCCAACTTCTATGGTTTTAGGTGGCTTCTTAGCTTGGTGTTCTATGGTTTCATGGCTTCTTATCTTGGTGTTCCAGACGCTGTATTTAACTTAAATTACTCTTGAAATAATCTACTTCTGTGCTGGTAACAGACCTTTGATGGAAAACTGGGTCTGCCCCCATTAAGGAAGATCAATGGGCACACCCTCCTCTTCTAGCTCCCCTGGCAGCCAGGGCTATGGGGTTGATCCAAACCAAAACAAAATTCATTGCCGTAGAGTCGATTCCAACTCGTAGTGACCCTATAGGACAGGGTAGAACTGCCTGACAGGGTTTCCAAGGAGCGCCTGATGGGTTTGAACTGCTGACCTTTTGGTTAGCAGCCATAGCTCTTAACTGCTATGCCACCAGTGTTTCCACATGGAGGTGACCAGAACCGTCTAATCAGACAGAAGTGTCTGGCACTTGGATACAGGAGCAAGGGACGCCAAAAAGCAGGGACGGTGAATTCTTTCTGGGGTAGGGTGACCACTATTCTGGTTTGCTGAAGACTGAGGGAATTAGCAAGATATAGAATTTTTAGTCCTGGGCACATGGGTACAGGTTGGTTACCTGATTCTAGGGTGTAGAAGTAGCAATTTCAGCCCCCAGAGTCCAGGGTCAGCAGCAACTTGAGGGCACATTGCAGCATTTGGTGTTTAAGGTTGTGGCAGCTGCAAGTTCCAGATCAGGTTCTGTGTCCTGATTTTGGCTGTGGTCCTGGCTGCCCTTGGTTTATGGCTATTTTCAAAAGTGAGTTCTGAACCTTCCCAGGTATTCTGTGAACCAACCAATAGCCTTTCAGTATATCCTTTTCTGTTTAAAGTCTGCCAAGGCTGGTTTCTCTTGCTTTAAGGAATGACCCTGGACAGGCACAGCACTCTGCTTGCCTTATGGTTGTTCCACTTCCCTGGCAACAGCTGGCTATGAGTTCATTCTCTCCTTGCTTGGCTTGCCTCAAGATGCCAGGGAAAGCACTTCTTCCTGAGGCACTTCTTCTGAAGGCACTTTTGAACTCAGAGAGAGCCAATTAATCTCTTTTGGGCTCAAAGTAAGGATGAAAACTGACATTGATGACATCTAACTGATTAAATCTTTTTTTTTTTTTTTTCCCCAGTCAGGAATTCAGGTAAAACCAAAACTCTCTTTCAATAACGTTAATTAGTCCCCCATGCCTACATGTAGGGTTCAGGGTTTTATACCTAAAACCATAGAAGTTGGGGGATGTTACGCCTTAAATTGCCTGGCTTTTGATTGATTCTTAAGAGCATTTCATATTGATCCAAAGGATTAAGTCATGAATAAAAGCAATTTGGGACTGACTCTATCCTTTTCATCCAATAGGGTTGGTATTAAGGGACCAAAACAGCTGAGGGTCTAAGCTATAATATATATATATAAAATTCGAGCCACACATACAAATTTGAATACTTGCCACATTAAAGAAGTAAGGAGAAATAGGTAAAATGAATGTAAACTGTTTTATTTAACACTTTAATTGTGGATTTTATACATCCACAATGTTATCATTTCAAACTGTAATCAATATAAAAATATTGATGATATATTTTACACTCTTTTCTTTATGCTAAGTCTTTGAAATTCACAGTCTATTTTACACTTTCAGCACATCTCAATTAGAATGGGCCACTTTAAAGTGCTCAGTAGATACATGTGGCTCGCGGCTGCCATACTGCGCAGCACAGGTCCATAATGTAAGACTGAGAGGTCAAGAGTGGTTTCTGTTTCCTAGTTCAGGTAAGACTCGGGCAAGCCTCTTCGCCTTTCTGGATCTGATTCCTTCCAAATTATCGATAAGGTTCTTTTGAACATGATGGTTTTGTAATTCTACGTTTTTCTCTAACGAAATCAAAAATCCAAACCGGTTGCCATCGAGTCGATTCTCACTCATAGCAACCCTGTAGGACAGGGTAGAACTGCCCCATAGAGTTTCCAAGGAGCAGCTGGTGGATTCAAACTGCCTACATTTTTTTTGTTTAGCAGCCAAACTCTTAACCACTCTACCACCAGGGCTCCCTTTTCTTTAACAGTTTCTGAATTTTTTATTTTCCAGCCATCAGGAATTCTATTCCTCATAATTTCTAAAAATAATAGCTAGTTGTTGTACCGTATCATTTTCTTATTCTTAAAAAAAAAAAAAAAAACCTTAATATGTTAGGATATTCAAGCTTAAGTTTGGTTTGTTATAGTCATCATGTTTTAATCTCCTTATTTTAACTCTTCTGAAGGAGAAGGAAACAAGGAATAGAGAAGTCAATTAAGATATTCTTATTGCACTTGTTTATTCTTTTAAATGACTTTAAAAAATGTAACCCAAACAATAAAGAAAGTGAAACACTACTGGATTCAAGCAGGGAGTCTATGTGTTTCTAAATAACATGATTCACAAAAATCATGAGGCATAAATATTTTTATGGGCATATAGAAAAACAAGATATCATGTCATGTCACAGAGTGCAGGCTATTTTTCTTCTATGGTGTCTTCCAAGACCCTTGCCCTTGAAGAAGGAAACACATTAAGAGGTGAAATTTCTGAGATAAGTCTTGATTAAAATGAAATGAAAAGGTGATTGTTGTTGTTGTTGTTGATAGATGCCATCGAGTCAGTTCTGACTCATAGCGACCCTATGCACAACAGAACGAAACACTGCCTGATCCTGAGCCACCCTCACAATCGTTGTTATGGCTGAGCTCATTGTTGCAGCCACTGTGTGGCTCGTTGAGGGTCTTCCTCTTTTCCGCTGACGCTGTACTCTCCCAAGCATGATGTCCTTCTCCAGGGACTGATCCCTTCTGACAACATGTCCAAAGTATGTAAGACGCGGTCTCACCATCCTTGCTTCGAAGGAGCATTCTGGTTGTACTTCTTCTAAGACAGATTTGTTTGTTCTTTTGGTGTATTCAATATTCTTCAACAACACCACAATTCAAAGGTGTCAATTCTTCTTCAGTCTTCCTTATTCATTGTCCAGCTTTCACACGTATATGATGCGATTGAAAATACCATGGCTTGGGTCAGGGTCACCTTAGTCTTCAAGGTGACGTCTTTGCTCTTCAACACTTTAAAGAGGTCCTTTGCAGCAGATTTACCCAATGCAATGCGTCTTTTCATTTCTTGACTGCTGCTCCCATGGCTGTTGATTGTGGATCCAAGTAAAATGAAATCCTTGACAACTTCAGTCTTTTCTCCATTTATCATAATGTTGCTAATTGGTCCAGTTGTGAGGATTTTTGTTTTCTTTATGTTGAGGTTTAATCCATACTGGAGGCTGTGGTCTTTGATCTTCATTAGTAAGTGCTTCAAGCCCTCTTCACTTTCAGCAAGCAAAGTTGTGTCATCTGCATAATGCAGGTTGTTAATGAATGATCCTCCAATCCTGATATCCCGTCCTTCTTCATATAGTCCAGCTTTTTGGGTTATTTGCTCAGCACACAGATTGAATAGGTATGGTGAAAGAATACAACCCTGATGCACACCTTTCCTGACTTTAAACCAATCAGTATCCCCTTGTTCTATCTGAACAACTGCCTCTTGATCTATGTAAAGGTTCCTCATGAGCACAATTAAGTCTTCTGGAATTCCCATTCTTTGCAATGCTATCCATAGTTTGTTATGATCCACACAGTCGAATGCCTTTGCATAGTCAATAAAACACAGGTAAACATCCTTCTGGTATTCTCTGCTTTCAGCCAGGATCCATCTGACATCAGCAATGATATCCCTGGTTCCACGGTCCTCTTCTGAAACTGGCCTGAATTTCTGGCAGTTCCCTGTCGATACACTGCTGCAGCTGTTTTTGCATGATCTTCAGCAAAATTTTGCTAGCGTGTGATATTAATGATATTGATATTAATGATGTTAATGAAAAGGTGATTAGAAGAAGGAATCTTTGTTTTCAAAAATGAAAAGTGAAAAAACACACAAATTAAGAAATCAGGATAAATATATTTCTCAACACAAGAGAAGACCCACAGGGCCCAGAACAGGGTGATGTATGCTGGGGATACACTCTGTCTCGGAGAGGATGAATAGAGGTAGGATGGGCAGTTCTATGATTTGTATTTAGGGATTATTTACTTGACTGTAAGTTTACTTCCAACTTTTGATAATGGACAGACCATAAAGAGTCCATGCAGTAAATACTACAAGAATCAGTTCTAGGTGTTCAGGCATGTTCCTGGGGGGACAGGTGGAGGCACTGTTGCATGTCTACCCAAGAGATCTCCCTGCTCCTCCCTCGCTAACTGTCCTGCAGTACTTTTCTGTATTGAGGAGAGCAGGCTCAGGAAAGGGAACCCGTTCTCCAGCCATAGGATGTGAACCATGATTGTTCCAAGCCAGTCACTGGCATTCTATTCCCCTTTGCTAATGGTCTTAGATGTAGACATCTAACCCATTCTGGCCAGTGAGGTATGGAGACAGATCTGTCGTAGAGTTTCAGGAAATGTTTTTTTCCTGATAAAAAGAGACTTTAAGGGGATACAGTCCTTTTTTACCACCTCTTTATGAGTTTGTGTGATGACCTGAAAATTGCAGCAACAACAGCCATCCTGTAGCCATGAAAGCAAAGGCATGAAGATCGCAGGTATGCCACCCAGAGTCCTGCCATCATTGCGTGCTTAAGAATGACCTACCCTGGAACCATCACCCTGGGTTTCTTGTGTGAGATAGGACATTTCTCATTTTACTCAAGGCACTTGTACTGGCATTCTGTTACTTAAAGGCAAAATCACTTGGTTTTTAAATGCTTAACAAGGCTAATCTAGATGTGGTATGTTTCCACATTCCAGACTCCTCTATGGATCTGCCTTTGAGAACTACTCTGGGATGAGATCTCTCTGCCAGATTGAGATCAGAGCAGCTAGGACGACAGAACTTGTTTTGCCAGTATGTACAGAGTGTATACTCCTGCTTAGCCCCTGAGTTAGACATTGTCTACCTACCAGCCTATTGACTAGTCTGTAAGACTATGACTCTGCTTCAGCTTCTTCTCTAGAATGTCAACTTCCTTTCTAGGGATATGGCCCTGAAGGGAACTCCAGTCCTTTTGTGTGCTACTCTGAACCCTGGAAGGAATAGGGCAGCTTACCCTGCTTAGACACATTCCTCTGGCCAATTAAATCAGGATAGCCTGGTGGCTGTTCAAAAGTGGAAATGCCTAGCCCCACCCATACACCACCAGGAAGTGGTAACTCTGTTTCAGACTGAAGCTAAAGGCTCTGCCTGAACATCTGTCTTCCCTCTTGTTTGGCCCTTCCAAGCCTCAGCACAACAGCAGGTTCACCACCTCTGACTGCCTAACCACCTGCATTTCCTCCTGCCTCCTTGCCCTTCTCTTTAGGTTGAAGAACCTGCCTGAGTCTGCCACTTCCTCTGACATGACATTGAACTGCCCACCTGGCCCATGGAACATGCCCCTTGAGTTGAGGTCATTTTCTCAGTTCTATCTTTCCTGGCTCAGTTTTTCTCCCTACTTCCCATAAGTGAGGCAAATTTAATTATGATATTTCAAAATCTTCACTGAGCCAATGCCCATGTAACTGCAATCCATTCATTAATCATAAGAAACTCAGAAATTTTTAAAATTCCTTAACAGAAAAATCTAGCCATGAACTTGGAGAATGCCTGGAGCATGAGCTCTGCCAGCACTTCACAACCATCTTACAAAATTAAAATACTTTTGATGTATCTGTCAGTTTTGTATTTTGGTCCTCTACAAAACCTCTTGTGATAGGGAAAAAGAAATTATATGCCACCTATTTTTAAAATAGGAGCCCTGGTGGTGCAGTGGTTAAGTGCTTGGCTGCTAACTAGGTTGGCAGTTGGAACCCACCTGCCACACTCCACAGTAGAAAGATGTGGCATTCTGCTCCTGTAAAGACTTAGAGCCTTGAAAACCCTATGGGGCAGTTCTACGGCTCTATATGGTCGCTATGAGTTGGAATCAACTCGACAGCAATGGGTTTCTTTGGTATTTTAAAAATAAATGGATTCAAAGATTCAGTGTCCTCCCCAAAGTCAAACAGGGGCAATCTGAGCCCAAACTCCAGTTATCCACTTGTCCCAACAGAACAATCCAAGGAACATGTCAGCTCTCCTTGGCCACCACATGACGCAATGAATGCAATGGTCTGTTAGCAATTTGGGGCAATGGAGAAGGCAATATTCTGAGAGTATCAGAGGCACTATACTGCCCCTGGGAAATTAAACCTTGTCTGCCCTGGGGTTTGATGCATGCCATTCTCTTTGAATGGGTTTTTCAAAACAGCTGCAGGAAAATGGAATCAACTTTGCCCATCCTCAAATTTTATAAGTCTTTGTGTTCTTTTTTTTTTTCTTTCTATTTACCTATAATAGGGCAATTCATGTAATTTCAAGAAGCTTTAGTTTATTTTAAAGGAGGCTGATCAGGGCATTTAATTAAAACTGCTTTTTCCATTCTGAACCAGATGTCAGATTTCAATGGGCAAAATCTTATAGGGTTTACTTAAGCGTTATGTCCTTTTAAGGACTATCTATGTGGGGTCAAATTGACAGGAGCAACTTGAAAGATTAGATAAGAACCTTAAGGGCAGTGAGTTTATGTTAACGAGTGAGGAACAACTCAGAAACAGAGGATGAGAGTGATTGCACAACTCTAAGAATGTAATCAGTGTCACTAACACTAAATTGAGCATGTGGAAACTATACAATTGGTATTTTTTTTGCTGTGTATATTCTCAACAACAACAAAAGAAATAAAATTTTTAAAAAGAGAATAAAGAATAATAATTAAAAAAAAAATCCTATAGAACTTGGCCTCTCCTTGAAAAGAGGGTTTATTTGTACGGGTCTGGTGAGATTTGAAGTAAAAGAGTGATTAGCGAAATTGCTCTTCATCCTAAGTAGAGTTTACAAGAGAGGGAAGAGCTTGGTAGTCACTGGTAATAAAGACAAAGTAATTATTTTTCTACTTAGCTGGAAGGAAATGCGAGGTTTCGTTGAAAAGTTTGAGATCCACTCCTTAGAATTGGAGACTATGAAATCTCTGATGGTTAACGGTATTTATTTGAGGTCTTTGAACTATCAAAGCACAAACCAGGTCACCACAGGGTCTGTTTTGACTTGCGAATTCAAAACCAATATGACTAGTCACCTTTGTGGCTCAAGACATGCATTTTCAATCTTTATCATCTAAATAAGCAATGTGTTGCAGAGTAGAACTATGTACCATAGGGTTTTCAAGGCTGTGACCTTTCATAGGCCTTTCTTCCAAGGCACCTCTAGGTGAAATTAAACCTCCAAGCTTTCAGTTAGTAGCCCAGCACTTAACTGTTTGCACCACCTGGGATTCTCTTAAATATAAACCCTGACTTGATCCTGTATTACTCTAACTACTGCCCTTTTACTCTGTCCACCCCTTCACCACCAATGGACGGTCTTCAAACCTTAGCTTATTTGTTCTCTTAGCAATATTGACCCTTAGACCACCCCTTTCTTGGAATTTCTTTATTCTTTGGCTTCCTCAACTTTTCTCTCTGATTCTCTTGACCACCCTAATTCCCAGTCTCAAACACACCAGCTCATCTGGGCAATAATTGTTATTGTTCAAATGAAAGTCTGCAGCCTATTGCTAGAAAATGGATGAAGCGAGATCATAGATAATAGAAATGTGTAATACATGATTCCTTCTTTATAAACTCTCTTGCAAAATCTTCAAGAGCAGTGCTGCCCAATAGAGCTTTCTGTGATTAAGCACTTGAAATGTGGTGATGTGAACCGAGGACCTAAATTGTTAAATTTAACTTAATCTAAATACCCACTTGTCACTAAACCAAAAAACCAAGCCCACTGCCTTTGAGTCGATTCTAACTCATAGTGACTCTATGGGACCACATGTGACTAGAAGCTACCATATTGGGTAGTCCAAGAAGCAACGTTGGGCATCACTTGGGAGTTTGTTAGAAACGCAGAATCTCAAGCCCTACACCAGACTTGCTGAATCAGAATCTGCATTTTATTAAGATCCTAGGAGATTGATGAGCACAATGATGCTTGAGAAGCACTGCTCTAGAAGGTTAATTTTTAAAACACTGCAGTGGCAGACACCTATGTGTATCCTAGCACAGCTTTTGGATATTATAACCTGCAAAAGCCTGTCTTCCTGTGAATCGCTAACAGGTCCTCCTGGACACCTTCATCAGATGCATTGTTAACCACATCTTGGTTGAAGTCCCTTTGAGTGTCAAAATAGTTCACATTTTGGAAAGCAGTTGAATTTAAGCATTTATCATGTACTAGCAAAACCACAAGTTCTTTTCCTGTGCACTGAAAAAATGTTATCTTCCTTTCATAAAGGGGGAGAATAAAGAGCAGGAAAACATGTTTAAACCACACTGTATGATAACCTCCAAAAAGGTCTCCTTCTTGTTCTGTACTGAAATCAGACTGGCACCCTCAGGCCCAAGGGATGATTCATACAAAACATTTAGAGACCTTAGGCTAAAGGACAATCATAGGAAAAGTCTACGTTTAGCAAAATATTTCCTCTCATTCTTGATTGAACATACCCATGTCCTTAGATCCTTCTAAGGTATTAGAAAGAGACACAGTTCTCTAAAAAAGGGATAAGCACTTTGGGATACAGGGAAGTGTCCAGCAGCAGTGGCCTCAGAGGCCACCTTTGGTAGCAGTGCAGGGCAAGAAAGAGCAGTGGGCCAGGTGTCTCAGAACCAGGTCCTTTGTGTGGCCCCTACTCAGGCTGCCTCTCTGGACATAAGGTTATTCCTCTGTAAAATAATGTACTTGGATATGATAGAGCTTTCTCAAGGTCAATTCCAGCTCTCACATTCAACCCTAGGCCCAGAAAATTTGTGAGAATGAAATTAAAAATGATTAAATAATTATCTCCAAATGAAAGATTTATTCTACAACCATTTTTTAAAAAAATCAGGTGTATTTGTACACTCATTTAACAAATATTGATTGAGCACCTAGTATATGCGAGGCACCATTCTGGGCAAAGGAAGTAGTAGTGAAGAATACAGCCAGGATCCTATGAAATACCCTCAGAAAGTGTTAGTTCTCACATCGGTTCCCACTCACGAGTCATTGACCCAGACTGAAATGCCAAGCATTGTGTCCTGTTTGACCTAAAAACTCCAGGGGCTAAGCTACATGACATACTGGAGGCAGCATATTTCAGCAGACAAGAAGGCAGGCAATAAACCAGTAACCAATAATTTAGGCAATAAAAACATCTGGTGGGAAATCACATGCAAAGAATTCAAACTGAGTAATGCGATGGTGTGCGGCATAGTCAGAGAGGGTTTCCAGGAGAACGTGATATCAATACCAAGAACTGACTGACAAGAGGCAGTCTGACCTGTGGAAATGAGTAAAGCACCCCAAGCAGACAGATCTACAGCTGCAAAGGACCTAAAGCACAGAGGCCTCGGTGGGCTCAATGCACAAGGAGAAGTCTCCAGAGATGCAGTACGTGCAAGTTACTGTTTACGAGTAAACAGGAGGGAAGGGATGGTATAGTCTGTATGGGCTCTTCTCGTTTCAAATTTTAAGTCACTGTGAAAGAAAGTTTCGTGGAGCCTTAGAGGGAGTGAGACAGGCAGAGTGAGACCTTCATCACCCCGGCCACACACACACACACACACACACACACACACACACGAAAACCCATTAAAATGCCTTGCCATCAAGTCTATTCCAACTCATAGGGACCCTATAGGACAGAATAGAACTGCTCCATAGGGTTTCAAAAGGTATAGTCTTTATGAAAGTAGACTGTCATATCTTTCTCCACAGAGTAGCTGGCGGATTTGAACCACCCACCTTTTGGTTAGCAGTCGAGCACTTAACCAGTGTGCCACCAGAACTACCAGATGAAGACATGGACTGAGAACATATGTATCTGAATGAAGATGAAGCCCCTAATATTGAGTTTAGCTTAGTCTCTGGGCATTTGGATCAAATAGGGCACTGTCATGGATTGAATTATGTACCCCCAAAAATGTATGTATCAACTTGGTTAGGGCATGATTCCCAGTATTGTATGGTTGTCCTCCATTTTGTGATTGTAATGTTATGCTGAGAGGATTAGGGTGGGATTGTAAAACCACCCTCACTCAGGTCACCTCCCTGATCCAAAGTAAAGGGAGTTTCCCTGGGGTGTGGCCTGTACCACCTTTTAGCTCTCATGAGATAAAAGGAAAAAGAAGCAAGGAGGGAGTTGGGGACTTCATATCATCAAGAAAGAAGCACCACGAGCAGAATGCATCCTTTAGACCCAGGGTCCCTGCATGAAGAAGCTCCTTGTCTAAGGGAACATTGATGAGAAGGCCAACAGAGAGAGAAAGCCTTTCCCTGGAGCCGATACCCTGAATTTGGACTTGTAACCTACTAGACTGTGAGAAAATAGACTTCTCTTTGTTAAAGCCATCCACTTGTGGTATTTATGGTATGGCAGCACTAGATGACTAAGACAGGCACCATGCCTGGCATTTCAAGGTCTTGCTTAACGACTTGTGAGTGTGTTTTAGTTTCCTAATGCTGCAGTAACAGAAATACCACAAGTAGATGGCTTTAACAAACAGAAACTTATTTTCTCACAGTCTAGGAGGCTAGAAGCCTGAGTTCAGGGCACCAGTTCTAGAGGAAGCCTCTCTATCAGCTCTAGGCGATGATCCTTGTCTCAGCTTCGGTAGCCCTGGCTTTCCTGGGTTCCTTGGTGTCATCACATTCCTCCCATCTGTGCTTCCTTGTTTCTGTCTCTGCTGCTCTTTTTATATTTCAGGAGCGATCAGTTTTAAGACACATCCCCTCGCTGCTATGGCCTCATTCACATAAACAAAGAAAACCTTAGTCCCAAATGGAATTACATCCACAATTATACGGGTTAGGCTTCCAACACATACTTTTGGGAGACACAATTCAATCCTTAACAGAGTTTAAGCAGGTTTGGTCATTAACAGTTGCAGACTTTTTTTTTTTTTAAACCACTTTCTTAAAGATATTTATTAATAATAATTTAACAACTTTTTAAAAAGTCCAGTGAGCCTACCTCATTGCTTCCGGCATGGAGATGGCCAGCTGCTGACCCATCTCAAATGGCTCAGGGAGAAACAAGGAGATGGAGGCACCTTAGCAACATCTGCTCCTAACAAGCCCTGCAGAAGACAGATCAACTGTGTCTTCTGAAAAGTAATTTAGTCTAATCACCAACGTTAATGCCTTACTTTAATGATTTTTTTTTTTGCGGGGGGGAGAATTATATTTAAAGAAGAATTTTAATTATTGAGGATTATAAAATATACTTCTATTTGAAGATTAAGGTCTATTCCAAAAATAAGATGTTAAATATCATGGAGAAGAATGTGGAAAAATTAAGCCTTATACTATGCATATGCTAACACAGATAACCTCAGATTGCTCCAATAGGTGCATCATGGTGCAATGAAAACAAAGGCTTGGAACATGACCATGGTTTTCAAACATACTTGTCCCTAACTTGCCCTGTAGCCTGGTGGTGATTTTGTAAAGTCTCTGAGTCAGGGTGGCTTCATCTGTAAAAAGAAGAGAACTAAACTATTCTAGACTAGATGACTTTTAAAAGTTCAAATTAAGGTGTTTTTCTTTCTTTTTTTTCTTTCAACTCTTGGTACTCCCCATGGAAAAAGATCTGCCTTCTGAGTATAGTGAGAAAAAATATGAAACACATGCATTCTTCTAGCTGTGCTGTAAATACAATATCTGTGCATTTTAATACTTTGAAATGTTTGTTATCAGTGTGAACAATTAATTTGTGTGCAGGCCATAGTTCCAAATTATAGTTGAGTTTTATTTTTATGCTCCATTGTTGGTTAAAACCAAACAAATCCATTGTTGGTTACATCTAATTTATTTACCACTTAGTCCTTCATCAGACAAGCAACCCCTAAATATAGCATGGTTTCTATGGGAACATACTTTATCCTGCAGATTTCAGGAACACATTTTATCTGAAAAATGAAAACTGTCAGATAATACATCCAAATCCAGACCTATAACCCAGATTTTTTTTATTATTATTATTTGATTTAAGGAAAGGTTTTTTTAAATGGGTTAAAAAAATTGGTTCCCAGAGCATGTTTTCCAGCTGAGTTGAGCTGGTACAAATTTGCTTTTGATAATTAGAGCCGACGTTTTATCTTTTATTGAGAGTTTTTCTTGAGATAATTAACCATATGGCTCCATTACATTTAGATTTTGCTGTTTTATATCTGTGATCACAAACACTGTTGGGTAATCGTAGAGCAGATGGCATAGTTGGGAGTGGCAGTCTATTCCAAATGAGAACTTCATCAGTTGTTACCTGAATGCAAGCCATAATGAGCTTACATTACAAGTGATATAGGTGGGTCTTTAAAAATACCCGTAGCTGAATGGTAATACGATTTGGGGTTGGGTTTCCTTGCAACTGTTGAAGGTGTGTTGGTCTTGGACACTTTTACATGTACTTAACTGAATATTTCCTTAAAATTATGCCTGGTCACCTTGTCAAAGTTAAAGATAATTGTGACATTAGACCAAGAAGAAAGATGGTTGCTATAGGAAAGGGAAAGACATTTGAGGAAAATTAGCCTCCACTGAATTTACATTGCCAGTGGGTTAAGAAAGGAATCCTATCTCCAAATGGAAGTTAATGTGGAAAGAGAACATTTGGAAATTGAAAACCAGAGATACAAATATTTTGAGCTTACTGCTGAGAATATGACCCTCTCATAGAAAGTATTCCACTAGGTCATTCTTATTCTGAGTGTGAAAAATTTGGAGTAATACAGAATAGTGTGATAAGAAATATCCTTGGAAATAACACTTCAAGCTTTTCTTTTTAATAAGAAAAATTCCTGCAAAAAAGCCACTGATAATTGAAAATGAAAGTCTTCACCTATGGGAATAATTTTGAAACTGTTTAAGCTGTCAAGATAAACATCCGTTTGTGGCCTCTCTGGATGGTTTATCTGGCCCTCCATCTAGACTGTTTAACCTGGTGAACCTTCAGTCTTAAGCTTGAACTATTTGTGCAGTTCATCATTCAATCCCATGGCCGTTGTGATAGCTGAGTCTTGGTTTTAAAGAAATGGTGTATATTGCCTGACCTGGTATAGACAATCAACAAATGACCACAGTACCTTGCATCTTCTACCACAAACAAATTATAAGAGGAAAAGATCAAGTAAGTAGTTTGGGTAGCCATTTGTTTCCAGGAAGAGTGCAGGTACAGAAATTTCAATACTTGGCATTAATGAGCAAAAAGAGAAATACCCAGAAAGTACAGGCTCTGGGGGTAAGACTGGGGATGGGGCTGTTGTCATAAGGGTGAGCTCCTGAGAGAAAAGAAAAGCAATCATCTAACCTCTTCTTTCCTTTTGAGTTTACCTTAAGAATTTAAATATTTGAGGCTACTAAAAAAGAATGGGAACTTGTGTTGTGTTTAGGAAGTATCTCTGGTACACTACAGAAGGAGATAACCCCTTGATGATCTATTGTATATCAGGGACTTGGTTAAATTCTTTACATATGCAATGCAATTTAAATCTTACAAACATCTTGCAAAGTGGTGAAATAGCAAAGTAGGTATTATTAATTCTCAGTTTTACAGAGGAAGGGACAACCTTAGGGTTAACTGTCTGTCCCATGATTAGCCAGTGGTTGTGTTCACTGTTTACCAAATATCACCTTATCTTATGAAATTTTTCTGTTTAAATTATGAAACTGCTTTATTGCTTTAAGATAATTACAGCCTTAAATCTTGTCAGCTTAGACTTGAAGATTGCCAACATTTTAAAACTAAATCAGCATCATATTTGTTGTTCATAAATTCATATATAGCTCTTGTTTCACACAAAAATCTTGTTAAATATATATTTTATATGTATGTGCTTTACTGAAATGCATATGTAAATACACAAATTTAGATTGCTACACAAGTAGTAATTATGTTTTAATGGTACAATAACATCTTATTTTGAAGGTAGTAAATATACTTAGTAAATATACTAGGTCCAATATGATTTTTCACAAACCCAAATTTCTGTTAGTCTATGAAGATACTAGAGCAGCAAAGAAATCTTCAAAATATTTAGATTTCCACTGTGGAATAAATTCTCGCTCACACACTAATGATCAAATCTGCCCCTGGCCAGGTGGGCAAGAGACACAAGAGGAAAATGGGCACGGAACCTTCCAGAGAGGGGAGTCTGAGCTATTGTTGGCTGGGTCTCGTACTGTCAGAACAAAGTCTGAATAGTTTTATTTTGTAGTAACCAAACCAAAAGCCAAACCCACTGCTCTCGAGTCGATTCTGACTCATAGTGGCCCCAAAGGACAGAGTAGAACTGTCCCATAGGGTTTCCAAGGCTGCAAATCTTTGCAGAAGCAGACCACTATATCTTTCTCTCACAAAGCAGCAGGTGGGTTCAAACCACCAGCCTTTCTGTTAGCAGCCGAGCACTTTAACCACTGTGCCACCTGGGCCCCTGATTTTGTAGTTCCCTGATATTTATTAAATACTTATTGATGCAACAATAATTTGATGTGACGTAACTAAGAATCTGCACCAGATTAACGAGACAAAGAACGCCTTTTTGTTGTTGCTTTTACTTAAGAATCGGAACATTTATATGGCTTTTTTTTTTTTCTCTTCAATTAAAGCGTCTCAAGCATACTAACTCATTTAATTTTCAATTAACCCTTTAATATAGGCTGGGCTCCTTTCTGCTTTTCACAGCTAAGGCTCTGAGAAGCCCCATGACTCATATGTACTCCCACAGCGGTTAAATGGCAGACTTGGCCCTGACTTGCAGGTCAGTAGATGGCAAGTGCTCTGTCTATCTGCTACAGCATCACTGCCCCTCAGCCTATCACACCTGGAAAACAGAAATAAACCCAACCCTCCAGCCCAAATTTTTCCCCAGAATGCAACATCAACCCAAACCAAACTAGTTGCCGTTGAGTTGATTCCAACTCATGGCATCACCATGTGTTTTCCAGTAGAATTGCTCCACAGTGTTTTCATGGCTGTGACCTTTGGCAAGCAGATTCTGTTTCTCCCAAGATGCCTCTGGGTGGGTTCAAAACACCAGCCTTTTGGTTAGTAGTCAAGCACTTAACCGTTTGGACCACCCACGGACTTCTAAATGCAACACATCAGTCCAGAAAAAGACGGAAGGTTAAGAAGGAGAAAAGGGTACAGGTGATATATATCTATGTCATAGAATATGGTCCTACTGGACTCAAACATGCCATTGATCCTGAAAATAAGCCAGCACCTGGCAATGTTTCATTCTGTTGTGCATAGGATCTTCATGAGTCAAAGCCAACTAGATGGCAACTAGCAAAAATTACAAATATTATACATGGCTCCCTGCTCAAAAGCTGCTCACAGAAAAGATTCTCAAGTGTTACCTGACACATCTTCTTTCAGTAACTGCATATGTTTTATATAGCTTTCTCTACCTTATCCCCAATATGTTTGCTTGACAGCAGGAGGGGTGATCTTTGTAGATCTGCCATGAATGTGGACTGGTTGGAGACTGATCCTGTCTGTAGTTAAACTTTCATTATTTTATTCATCAGGAATTTTTTGCTAGACTCAGATTTAGTCTAAGCTGACCAGCAGAATGTATTAGAGCCCAAACCTTTCAGACTTTGGGAGTATTCTAATTTTGAATTTTTAAAAAATATTGTGTTAAAATTTTATTTATTTTGATTACCGAGAGTTTGTCTCTTCCTTAAATTTTACGCCTGAGGCTAAGGTGTCTCACACTAGTCCTGGCCCTGGTATGTGTGCTTAAACCTATCTGAGTGGACAGTGCTGAATTTTATATTCTAACAAACTTGTTATTTTTGTGATTTTGTATCACTCACCTCTGTTTCTCCAATATGTTTATATATTATATGCAGTCTCTGACAACATTTATTTGGTGCACAGTTTGAGGTTTGTAAATGATTGCCTGGAATTGCAAAATTGACTAATGCACAGTTGCAATATACTTTCAATACATCCATCCTAATTTTGTAAAAATGTTTGATTTAAGATTTATGCTCTTCTAAGCTCTTCCCGGCGAAACATGGAGCTGATGAATACCACCATCTTCTCAAACGCCTCGGCTGTAGACCTGGACCACTGTGACTGGCGTTGTAGGATGATACTGATAGCACTCTACAGTGTGGTTTTGCTCGGAGGCACTGCCGGAACAATTATGATGTTACGGATGATGTTCAAAAGGAAGAGTCAATCAATGATCGCCATGATCATCCCCAATATCATAGTGCTGCACTCGATACTTCTGGTCAGTCTTCCATTCCGCCTCAGCTATTATGTGTCCGTTGTCTGGGTGTTTGGATCCTTTGCCTGCCGAGTGGTCAGCAGCATAATATATGGTCATATGTACTTTACCTTTGTTTTCTATGTGGCCATTATCATATCCCGACTACTCAACTATTTTAAAAAACTCCAAATGCAACGGTTGCAGAAGTACCATGTGGTAGTTTTAAGCATTGTTATTTGGATCGTGGGGAGCCTCGTTTTTTTACCAATATATTTTTTTAAATATGGTACAGATCCGAGACACTCAGAACAGCAACGATGCTTTGAGTTCTACAAAGATCTCAACCACAGGGAATTCATTGTCATAAACTATTCTATGATTGTGATTATGATGACCACCGTTGTGGCCCTCTTCCTAATAAAGATGGCTGTCATTTTTCAAATGATTAAAGCTCTTTGGCCTGACATGTGGGCCCATCAAGAGTACAGAGCTCAAATCAAGAGCCTCTTCTTCCTCCTGGTAATAGTTGTGTGTTTTATACCCCACCATGCATTCCGGATACACTTTATTCAAAATTATTCAGAAAAAGAAGATTCTGAGTTAGTTCTTTATAATGAAATTTGTGTTGCTTTAACTACAGTCTGTTGCCTAGATATGCTGTGTTTCATAGGTGGAGCTATTCATTGAGCATCTACCTCACTTGCTTTGTAACCAGTTTCTCCACTACTGTGACAAAATAGTTTCAATTCATTGGGTGCCACTGTGATTTCAAAAATCTTCAAATTCTCTGCTCCTTATGATCACCAAAATTATTTTTCTATTAAAAATTAATGAAAATGGATTATATCCCTCTCCTTGGAGAACCATTATCAGCTCACCATTAACCATAGAATATATTCAATATCCTTAACCATACACAATTTAGCCTCATCCAACCGTTCTAGATTCAACCTTGACCATTTTCTTTCATGCGGCATTTACCTTAGCTAAACACAACTCTTGGCTTTCCTTATGTACTCTACAGACTGTTCTCCTCTATGCATTTGCTCTCACCCGAGCTCTGATCCTAGAATGTTCTTGTTCTCCTTCTTTAAACTTTAGTCATTCTTCAAGGTCCAGAGAACCCAGAGGTATGGACTCTATAGATGAACCAAACTCTAGAGAGGCCTCAACTTATTCAGCTTCCATTTAACTTGAGATAGCTGCCTCTTGAAAACAACTGAGAGCCAGTAAGCTGTAGCTTCTGGCTTTGGTACTTGGAGGAAAGCATTGGTTCAGATACAGTAGTCAAGAGAGTTGTAGGAAACCTTTTCAGGAGTGATTAAGCATTGATGTGATTTGGCTACGATTGAGACACAGTAGGTACTGAGGAACCTGAGGTTACTTTCCAGATGTAGCTTCTCAACACGAATCCTTTAAACTGGAGGAGAAAAAAATATATATATATATTGAAGAAGGAAGAAAGCAGCTAGACTTAAATTTAGGCTAAGATTGCCAGCAGAATGTATTAGAGCCCAAACTTTGAAACAATGGATCATTCTTAGGTTTTTTAAGGGATCCTGTATGTGCTTGCCTGCCAACTGAAAGGAAGTTCAGCAGCTAGAACCCATCAGCCACTCCAAGGGAGAAAGATGCAACAATTGGCTTCTGTAAAGATTATAATCTGGTTCTACTCTGTCCTATGAGTCGGAATTGAAGGCAATGGTTTTGTTTTGTTTTTGTATGACCAAGTAGTGTTCTGTGAGTAAAATCAACACTGAATGGACTAAACTAAATAAAAACAACCAAGAAAGTGAACTTAGATCTGAATTACTTAATATAGAATTTGACTTGCTCTTAAGCTTTACTTATAATAATGCTACCTTTGAAACTTCATATTTAATGACTCAAGTAACCAAAAAATGACCTTATGGTTAAGAAGACGGCATAGTTTCTGTAACAGAGCTTTGGAATTGTTCAGAGTTCTGAATTCAAAACTTCAAAATCTTGGTTGAGTTATTTACAATCTCTGAACCAATTTCCTGTGTTGTAGGGCTTTGATGCAGCTGAAACAAGAAAACATGTGCTAAATGACTGGCATGTGCTAAATGACTTTCTAGACTGTATCTATTGAAAGTGATACTAAGAATGATTTTAGTCCTTTTTCCTAATTCACTAATACCTTTTTTTGCAAGAAAATTTCCATATGAGTTCAAACAAAAAGAAAAAAACAAACAAAAAACCCAAACTAGTTGCCACCGAGTTGTTTCCAAGACATGGCAACCCTGTGTGTTTCAGAGTAGAACTGTGCTCCATAGAGATTTCAAGGCTGTAATCTTTCAGAAGCAGGTCTTCAGGATTTTCTTCCAAGGTACCTCTGAGTAGGTTCGAACCACCAACCTTTTGGTTAGTAGTCAAGCGCTTAACCATTTGTGCTACTCAGGTCCAAAACCCCATAAAATATGTATCCATATAGAAAACATAGTGGCTGGATTGCTATTGGTCAATATTGATCTAATGCTTTATGTCATTATTAAATCAGTAACTAAATGGATGCTTATTCCTCTCTTTGCCTTTAAGAACTTACCATTATTATTTTTATTATCAGTACTATTACCGTTAAGCATATTTCAAAATAGTTTGTAATCCTGCTGTCACAGAACAAGACAAATACCAGTATACTTAATTATGCCTAATCAATGTGTTAGGACACGTGAAATGTCTTAATAGTCATTTCGAGATTGATTGTGATTAGTTATAGCTCAGTATATGCAACTGATTAATGCATAGGGTTCTGTGGTTTGTTTTTAATATGCTAGGAAGCCTCTAAGGAGGCCATTAATTAACCCCCTTCCTAATATTCTTGCCCTTGTGTAATTTCACCTTATATTGGCTTGATCTAATGAATAGAATATGGCAGAGCAATGGGGTGTCATGTCCAATATTAGGTTATAAAAACACTGTGGCTGCCATCTTGGGCTCTCTCTATTTCTCGTTCACTCCTCTTGGATTGCTTTACCCTGAAGGAAACCAGATGCCATATCATAAGCAGCCCAGTGAAGAAGCCCATGTGGCAAAGGATTGAGACCTACCAATAGCCACGTGAGTGAATTTTAAAGTGGATCTTTTGAGACTTGCCAACAGCTATATGAATGAACTCAGAAGCGTATCCTCCCTCAATTGAGTCTTGTGATGACTGCAGCCCTAGCCAGCGCATTGAGTGCTGCCTCAAGGCAGACCATGTGCCAGAACCATCCAGCTAAGCTAATCCTGGATTCCTGACCCGCAGAAACTGTGAGCTAATAAATGTTTCTTGTTTTAAGTCACTAAGTTTGGGGAGAATTTTTTTTATTCATCAATATATAACTAATATAGTAAGTCAATTATTTATACCTGTACAATGCTACCACATAAGGCACTTTTGTGCTAAATGCAGAAAGTCACCCCCATTGGGCAGACAAATGACAGAAAGGCCCCTTTTTCATGGAACACAGAGTGGAGGGCCAGTTGGGTTTCTACCCCCATTTACCCCCTTTGCTGGACTGTTCTGAGTGGTGCACAAATTACACAACTCTATGTTACTCTGGTGCTTTCATTTAGATCTTGGAACACGGTTTCTTCAATGACAATAGCTGTAATTGTCAATTGTGTCTCTACAGAATCCGCATTAAACTTTCTAGACTATATCTGTTGCAAGTGAGCCTGTGATTTTCTGTCTCCTCAAAGCAGGGGACCATATCAGACAAAGGGCATTTATTTTCCCTCCCTGAGCCTAAGATGGCCCTAAGGAAAAAACAATTCATCTTTATCATCCTATCCCACTCCTCCTTTATCCTGGCATTTCTTTTCTCACACCTTTTACGTCTGACTTTGGCAAGGTTGTCAGTCCCTGCTTGTTCAACTTGCTGATAATAACTAATACACACTTGTCTGTTCTCTGACCCAGTAAGAACTTTGTCCAGAATTATATTAGAAGCTTTACTCCTATTCTTGAAGATTAGTGGTTTGGCTATATGGTAGTACATGGAGACATACTAGGGGTGGATTAGGGTAGAAATAGCAAAGGGGAGACCTGGGGGAGTGAGGTGGGTGGAAATTCTACTTTGTATGTCATGTCCTATAGACCCTTGGTTCTCAAAGTGTGGTTCCAGGACTAGCAGCATCAGCATCACCTAGGATCTTGGTACAAATGCAAATTCTCAAGTCCCACCTGAGACCTACTGATTGAGAAATTCTGAGTGTGAAATCCAGCAATATGTGTTTTAACAAGCCCTCCAAGCGATTCTGATGCAGGCTAAAGCCTGAAAACCACCGCTCTAGGTTGAGTTTAAAAATTGAAAACGGGCACACATTCTTTGATGTTGCGCTCTTTGAAAGGCAAAACCTATATCCCCTACCCCTCAATCTGGATAGAGCTTGTGACTTCTCCAGCCAAGAGAACTACAGGGGAAGTGACACTGTGCCAGGTTCCAGACACAGACCTTAAAGACTGGCAACTTCCATTTCCTGTCTCTTGGAACACTCACTCTTGAAGTCCTGAACTGCCACACAAGAAGTTCGACTACCTTGCTAGAAACAACATCTGGAGATGCCTGAGACAACATGGAGAGAAGTGGACTATGAGCCCAGGTGAGCCCAGATGAGCCCAACCTTCCAGCCAAGGAACCAGGTGTCCAAATGAAGCATCTCGGGCCCTTCAAACCAGCCCAGCTGCCATGTAAATACTATTGAGTGAGAACAGTCCACACCATGTATGGTAGAAAAATTGCCCCGCACATCCTGCCTGGATTCCTGATGCATACAATTGTGAAATATAATGAAATGGCAAAAGATAATTCAAACAGTTGATGACTGGCTACAAATGAAAGTATAGTTTAATGCAATCCGATAGAAATATAACCCAAGCCACAAATGTGAGCCACATATGTAATACTCAGTTTTCTAGCTGTTATATTTAGAAGTTAGGAAAGCGGTGAAATTAATTATAATAATAAACTTTAACCCATTATATCCAAAATATTATCATTTAAACATGCAATCAATATAAAAATTTTTGAGATATCTTACCTTCTTTTACTCATGCTAAGCTGTTTAAATTCCAGTATGTATTTAACACTGTTAAATCCATTGCTGTCAAGCCGATTCCAACTCATGGAGACCCACATCCTATTTCTGAGTAGCCGCATTTCCATAGCCACATGTGGCTGATGGTTACTGCATTGGGCAGTGCAGGTCCAGATTATATAGGCGTCATCTAGAGATGTACCTTAGAACTTTTTCCTTGTAGGAATGGGGTCCTGTGTCTCTCTGACATTCAGTTTCCTCCTACGTAGAAAGGGAAAATAGACTCTACCTCAGAGAGTTGATATAAAAATTTAATGGAATTATATAAGGTGCAAATAATGGCACCCAGCCTGTAGCAAAGACTCAATAAATGGAGTGTTATTATTTTTCCTGTCATTGTTGTGTATATTGGGAAGAGGAGGACAAAAGACAGGCCACTGTGTAGTCAGGGGTCCTGCAATGTTTCTGGTTTGGTTTAGATGGGACATTCCCATCAGAGTCCCTTTCTTCCCTCCTGCTGACACCACCCTGCTTGTGTCTTCATCCCATTACCATCTCTGATCTCAGCTATCAGTGGCTTCTGGGCTTAAAAATAAGCATCTGACCTAAATGGTGATCCCTTCTTGGGGAAAGTGCTCAATGGCATCTCCCTAAAGAATTTTCTCTTTTATCTCATTTGACTAAATCTATGTCATTTCCACACCAGGTGTTCTGTCTCACTTCCATGTGTAGTTGTTTTCCAGGTATCAACATACTCTGTTCACTTAAACTGAGAAAAAACAGTTTGCCTGCCTGACACAGATATCCCAGATATCACTAACTTTTGATTATAGAAGAAAGCCATATATGTTTTTTATGAACCACTTATAATTGCTTCAAGCCCACAGAACTGAAGGCCACAGACTGTCAAGATCTCCAAAGACCACAGATATCCTAGATTCTTCAAGTTTGCAGTCCTTTCTGGATTCCAAGTAAAGACAGAATGAATGGTCTCTCCAAATTCAAGTGATACTTCCTTGGCTGGGCCCCAAGGCAATTCTGCTTGGGTCCACAGTCTCAGACTTTTTCTTTCACAATCCTGTTTTCTTTTGGCCTCCATTCCACATCTAGAATCTCATCAAGCCTCTTGTTATACATTTCTGTATGTTTCTGATTATCTGATCATATTTTTTTTAGTTATGTGTATTGCTCCATTTTTCCCTCCAAATCCATTCTTGGCTCTTTGCCCTGCTTGCTCTGAGCCCCAGGAAGCTAACCCTTATGGACTGACATGGGATTCCTTGTTAGGTGGCTTCTCACTGGATGTGGCTATTGGGAGGTACCAGCAGGAGATCAGATGGAGGAGGAAAGAGATTGAGTTGTTTTTTCCCTGCTCCCTCTATGCTTTGTCATTACAGTTGCAGTATTGCTTGCCCATCCAGACTATAGCACCTGCCAGATGGCCCAGCTCTCATTGGGTTCCATGAACACTGTTTCTCCCCTTTGTCCCTTCAGGTCTAGGTGGGCTGTTGCGAGTCTCTGGGTCCATCAATATTCCTTGTTGGCTTCTTCTTTACTGCCCACCTCTCTGGAAAGAGTACCTTCATCAAAGTCTCTTCAGTTTATCCATCTGAGTTCTTCCTATTTCCTGCCAAGAAGCTGACTGATATTCCGTGAGAGCACAACCCCATTCCTTGGGGAAAGAGAAAAAGTCCCATTCCCTTCATCTTCTGGGCTACCCTAACTCAAACTTCCTCTTCCCCTCACCACAAAAGATAGTGGTGAATCTCCATATATTCAATAAGTAGGGTAGGAAGAGGAGTTGGAGATGTCCCTGTCATATCAGCTGGGTGTTAGATCAAGAAGTAAACCTGGTCTTTTATATGTACCACAAAGAGGACTCACTGCCTTTTTCTCTGGTCCCCAGTGCACAAGGCCATAAGACTTTAGTTTTGGCCAAGGCAACTTTCCCAGAGTTGTGAAGAATCCAACAGGAAGTTTGGACTTAGTGCCATCACCCCCCTATCCACATCTCAGCTCCTTTCTTTTTAACAATCAAGAATGCAGTGGCTAGTTTCTCTTTGCCAATACTTCACCGAAAAAACAGGACAGTTATTCTGAGGTCCACTTAATCTTCTTTTCTCAAACTCCAAAATCTCTGTTTTGAATCTTACGATTTCCACATAGTTTAGTTTATATAATTAAGGTGCATCTTTTTCTCCTACACTTTTTTTTTTTTTAACATAAAAACACATTCAATTACCCTCCTGTCAATAATCCTCTAAACTTATTCTGGAATTTGAGAGAACTGAAAAAATCCACCAGTAATTATTGTTATACATGGGTCTTGAAATTGGCTTTGAGTTTCCATTTCCACCTGACTCTCCACAGGGCTTATCAAGCTTATCAGGCTTTATCTCTTATATAAAGAGAAAAAAATTGTTTCTGCTTAAGGAAAAATGATGCCAGGTCTGAAGTACAACCTAGTATAAGTTCAATATCATACCCCTGCTGTATGCAAAAAATCTTTTATATTCAACTTGAATCCGTTTTATCTAAAGCACTCATCTTTAAAGTGAGTGTGTACAGAATAGTTTACTGGGTTGCATAAAAAGAACTCTTATTTATTTTATACAAAAATAATTACATTTTCATGCCATTTAGTAAATGAATAATCCATAGCAAATGGATATAAACTATAAATATATATATATATTTGATGAGAGCATATACTAATACTTGTACTTACAACATTTTTACCATTAAAGCAATGGCAGTATTCTTTCTCAAAAGACTTTATCTTAAGGATCAATCTGCTCTTTGTTTAGGGAAAGATCTTGATCAAACACTGTGATGGGGAAAACTGGGTGACCTCCTCCAGCTAGTCCAGAAGGAGGAGAAGGATGAAATGCTTTGCATGATCAGGTAGCTGGAATTTAGGAATTGCCTCCTGGTGGGGTAAGAAGTGACCCCAGGACTCAGAGAACAGAAGAGCTGGAGAAGTATCTTTGTAGGAAGAGTGGGTGCTTGGAATATTTTTTTAAGTTAGGCATAGGAGAAATGATGGAGTCCCTGGGAGGTGCAAACTGTTAACATGCCCAGCAGCTGTTCAAAAGTTTGGAGGGTTGAGTCCACCCAGAACCACCTCACAAGAAAGGCCACGGGATCTGCTTTCAAAAAATTAACCACTGAAAACCCTACGGAACACAGGGATTACCATGAGTGGGAATAGACTCTACAGCAACCGACAGGAGAAACGGTGACTATGAGGTAGGAGGGATCAAGGACATTTGAGATGCCAAGTATTTCTTTTGAGATCATATATTTCATGTTAAGTTGTTTTCTTTGCTGTGCTGTAATTGCCTGTATATTAACATTAAACCTTTTGTGAAAGCATCTTACACAACAGCCTTGGGTTATTGGTGCTTTGGGGAAATGGATGCACATGGCATTGTTTGGGCAAAGTGGAATGGAGAGAGAAAAGCAACCACAGGATGCAAAACAATTCCGCTGACTCAAGAATTCAGAGCAAAAGGTGTCCAGAGAAGTATCAATTTTGGAGAATCTTTGGAAATATGTAAGAAGGCACTGAATTATCATGGGATATATTTTTTTTATATGGAAAAGGGGTTTGAGTCCTTTTATTTGGTTGTGAAATAAAAGTGGGACCTCAGAAGGCCAGAGCACTTGGAGATCACTAGGTTACACATTAAATACATAATAACAACAATGATGATAACAATAACCGCCCCCCCCAAAAAATTGCCATCAAATTGATGCTGACTCATAGTGACCCTATAGGACAGAGTAGAACTGCACCCATACGGTTTCTGAAAAGCAGCTGGTGGATTCAAACTGCTAACCTTTTGATTAGAAGCTGGCCCTTAACCACTCTGCCACCAGGGCTCCTGATGATAATAATAGTGATGGTAATATCTGAAAAGGAAAAATACTGGCTTGGGTTGTTAGAAAATTTTATTCTATGGTTTTTCTTTTTCATATGAGCTGAAACACATCATGTGAATTCAGCCTCCTGTTTCTAGACCCAGCGAACCTTCTTATGGATTTTCCATCACTAACTCCTTGTTTGTCTCAAAGGCTCTCTCACTGCCAATTTCTTTTCCTCCTTTTCTTTCCCTTATTCTCCCCATTCAAGCTCCAGCTAATGAAATAATTAGCAGCTATTCTCAAAGCTGAAATTCAGGACAACTTCTACTGTAAGAATGTCCCTGGGTGGTGGAAACAGCTGGCGTGTTCAGACGCTAACCAAAAGGCTGGTGGTTTGAGTCCATCCAGAGGTGCCTCGGAAGAAAGGACTGGTGACCTACTTCCAAAGGATTGAAGCGATTGAAAACCCTGTGGAACACAGCTCTGCTCTGACACACATGGGGTTGCCATGAGTCACAGTCAATTCAACAGCAACTGGTTAAATGGTTTCGTGCTGTAAGGACATTCTCGGGCAAGGGCAAGGATATACGCTGGCACTCTATTTGGTGAAAACTCATCAGCACAGTTCAGACCGGTTTGAAAAAGAAATTATTTTAGGACTCCGAATTTTTATTAACTGGTAGTCTTGGATGTATGCAGAGACTTCGTTAGCTCATGCAACATTTTCCTTCTTTTTTTTTTTTTATCTGTAGCCTCAGATCACTTATACCTGTGGCTCTACTTCATCTTTGGATGAACATTTTCACTATTTCTTTTGAACTCTTTTTACTCCAAAGCTTCAGCAAACAATGAAATTTAAAATAAAAACAACCATCAAAATGATAATAGAAAAAACAACCATCAAAAACATATGTGTACATACCTATATTATCGCCCTTGTCAAGCTGTCTTGTAACTATTTGTCTACATGTAATCCTACCTTACAAATATCACCCCCAAGGCCTCGAGATGTTTGAAAGTAAGGAATGGGTCTTATTTGATTATATATTTTTAATAAATGGCCACAAATCAAATCATTCTTAAAGTTAACCAAGGTTGAAACTAGACACTGGGGGCTTGAAATTGTGAAATCTGGAACTCTGTCCTGAAGTAGCAGTTATTTGTCCATGAGGATTCTACCCAGGATGGAAACTGCTTACATAATGAAGAGCAAACCAATGACTTACTAAAACTGGACAGGTAAGGATTTGTGCACAGTATTTCTCAATCTGGATAATGCTAAACACTGACATTTCTGAGTAAACATTATTAAGTTGGAGAGTAGATCTCAGACATTATCCAGATCAAAAAGAAATCTATTTTTGATTTACTGATCCCTGATCATTTTCTTTTCCTCTCAACCAGTTATTTTATCACTTGATGGCAAATAAGTCTTTAATAATAAAGTTATACATAAAAGGTCACTATGAAATTCTCCATCTGTTGGAACCACAAGGAAGATAAACTACTTACCTACTTTATTAATACTGAACCCAGAATCTTCAATGCTCAGGTTTGGAAAAGGGAATGTCAGTTGGATAAAGCAGGCCTAGCTTATATCCACTCAAGGTCCCATCAGGAAACAGATGGTCCTATTCAAATCAGGATAATTCAAGGGAGATTTAATTAAGGGACTAATTACAAAGGTGTGGGCACATGTAGAGAAACCACAAACAATAGTGCTGTATTCTCTGGCTAGTAACAGTACACCAGGCCTGAACTGGCAATAGGCGAATGTGGTTACCAGAACCTGGAAGGAGGAAGAAATATGGAAAGGGCTGCTTTGAGGAATGTGATCGTCAACACTGCAGAAAACAAGCCAGTGGAATAAATGCAACAATTTCACTCTTTTCCATCTCCCCAATCTTCTGGCAATGTTCTCGGTTGGCTGAATATACCAGAAGCCATAAGAAAAGGGAGCTTCCTGATGTACTTGACTCATATCAGTATTTCTAGGCAGAGAGCAGAGTAGAGAAGTACGGAGAAAAATGTTAACAAACCTCCATGTGAAGCAGTTGCCTCTAAACAAAAGCCAGAAGTAGAGATAAAACTTGTCAGTTAAATACTGTAAGAAAACAGGAGATGATGAAATGACCTGGCAAATCTTTAAGAAGCAGCAAGGAAAAACAAAACCTCAGAAATAAAGATCATATTGAAAACTTAAGAAAGAACAGACATTGTTGAAGACATGGCAAAGGACATGGAGGTAAGTACTGAGGAAATAAAAAATAATTATATGGAAATTTAAAAAAAAGTTAAAAAGTTTACCAAGAAAAAGATAATTGTGGAACACAGAAAAAGGAGATTCAACATGCACATTAGTATCCTCTAAGTAGTGTTCATTTCACCTTCATGCTTTGAAAGGTACTTTTGCTGGGTATAGAATTCCAGGCTGACAGTTCTTTTCTTCCAATACTTTAAAGATATTGCTCCACTGTCTTCTCACTTGCATTTCCATCATCCTTATCTTTGTTTCTCTGTACATAACATTTCTTGTTTTCTCTGGCTGCTTTTAAGATTTTCTTTATCCCTGACTTTTTGAGTAATTTGATTAGATATACCTTGGTATAGTTTTGTCATGTTGTTGTGCTTTCATTTAGCTTCTTGAATCCATGGATTTACATTTTTCATAAAATTTGGGAATATTTTGGCCATTATTTATTCAAAGACTTCTGACGCCCTTCCTTTAGGGATCCCAAATACATATATACTATACTTGAAAAAAAATAATAAATTTTTTTATACTTGTTAGTTTTTCCTGAGATCACTGATACACTTTTAATTTTATTTTTCTGTTTCATTTGCTGTTTTCAAGTTTACTTATCTTTTTTCTGCAGTGTCTAATGTGCTGTTATCCCACCTAACCTATTTTTCCTTTAAGACACTCCAGTCTTCATATCTAAAGTTCGATTTGGGCCTTCTTAGGTGGCACAAATGACTTGTACTTTGCTACTAACCGAAAGGTTGACAGTTCAAACCCACCCAGCAGCTCCAGGAACGAAAAGCCTGGCAATCTACTTCTGTAAAGATTACAGCCAAGAAAACTCTGTGGAGCTCAGTTCTACTATATAATGTATGGGGTTACCATGAGTCAGAATTGGTTCGATGGCAATGGGGTTGGTTTTATATATACATATATGTGTGTGTGTGTTTGCTTCCTTAATATATATAATATATACAATATCTCAACTTTTCGAACATACAGGATACAGTTATAATTACTGTCTTCATGTTGGCGTCTTCTAATTCCAGTATCTGTGTCAGTTCTGGGAAACCCTGGTGGCGTAGTTGATAAGTGCTACTGCTGCTAACCAAAGGGTCGGCAGTTTGAATCTGCCAGCCACTCCTTGGAAACTCTATGGGGCAGTTCTACTCTGTCCTATAGGGTTGTTATGAGTCGGAGTCAGCTTGATGGCACTGGTTTTTTTTTTGGTTTGGTGTCAGTTCTAGATAAATTTTCATTGTTTTTCTTCTCATTATGGATTATGTTTTCCTGCTCCTTTGCATGCCTGGCAATGTTTAATTAGATGTTATTCACTGTAAATTTTGCCTGGTTGAGAGCTGGATATTTTTGTATTTCTGTAATATTCTTGAGCTTTCTTATGGGGTTCAGTTTGATCCTTTCAGGTGTTGCTTTAAGACTTGTTAGGCAGATCCAGAGCAGTGCTCAGTCTAAAGCTATTTATTTCCTACTATTCAGGCAAGTGCTATACTCCTGAGTACTATACTCAAAACCAAACCTGTCGCCTCAAGTTGATTCTGACTCATGTTGTTATTACGTGTTGTTGTGTTGATTCTGACTCATAGTGACTCTATGTACAAAAGAATGAAACATTGCTGGTCCTATGCCTTCCTCACAATCATTGCCGTGCTTGAGCCCATCTTTGCAGTCACTATGGCAGTTCATCTCCTTGAGAGTTTTCCTCTTTTTTGCTAAGCCTCCACTTTACCAAGCATGGTGCCCCTCTCCAGGGATTGGTCCTTCCTGATAACATGTCACAAGCATGTGAAACAAAGTTTTGCCATCCTCACTTCTAAGGAACATTCTGTACCTTTTCCTAGACAGACTTATTTGTTCTTCTGGCAACACCATAATTTGAAGCCATCAATTCTTCTTTGGTCTTCCTTATTCATAGTTTAGCTTTCACATGCATATGAGGTGATTGAAAATACCATGGCTTGGGTCTGGCGCACCTTAGTACTCAAAGTGACATCTTTGCTTTTTAACACTTTAAAGAGGCCTTTTGCAGCAGATTTGCCCAATGCAATGTGTCTTGATTTCTCGATTGCTGCTTCCATGGGTGTTAATGGTGGATTCAAGTAAAATGAAATAATTGATAGCTTCAGTCTTTTCTCCGTTTATCATGCTGTTGCTCATTGGTCCAGTTGTGAGGATTTTTGTTTTCTTTATGTTGAGGTGTAATCCTTACTGAAGGCTGTGGTCTTTGATCTTCATCGATAAGTGCTTCAAGTCCTCTTCACTTTCAGCAAGCAAGATTGTGTCATTTGCATATCACTGGTTGTTAATGAGTCTTCCTCCAATCCTGATGCTGCCTTCTTCTTAATATAATCCAGCTTCTCAAATTATTTGCTCAGCATACAGATTGAATAAGTGTGGTGAGAGATTACAACCTTGATACACATCTTTCCTTATTTTAAACCACTCAGTATCCCCTTATTCTGTTTGAACAACTGCCTCTTGGTCTGTGTACAGCTTTCTCACGAGCACAACTAAGTGTTCTGGAATTCCCATTCTTCACAATGTTGTTCATCATCTTTTATGATGCACACAGTCGAATGCCATTGCATAGTCAGTAAAACACAGGTAAACATCTTTCTGGTATTCTCTACCTTCAGCCAGGATCCATCTGACATCAGCAACGATATGCTTCATTCCACATCCTCTTCTGAGTCCAGCTTGAATTTTTGGCAGTTCCCTGTGGATGTACTACTGAAACCATTTTTGAATTATCTTCAGGAAAATTTTACTTGCGTTTGATATTAATCATTTCTTTGGGGATGCAGTTTGATTCTTTCAGGTGTTGCCTTTAAGACTTGTTAGGCAGATCCAGAGCGGTGCCCAGTCTAAAGCTATTTATTTCCTACTATTCAGGCAAGACCTTCCTGAGATTATACACAAAATCAAACCTGTTTCCGTCGAATCAATCTCGACTGATAGCAGCCATATATGACAGACTAGAGCTGCCCCAAAGGGTTTCCAAGCTGTAAATCTTTAAGGAAGCAAATTGCCACATCTTCCTTCCACAGAGTGCTTGGTGGGCTTGAACCACCGACCTTTCAGTTAGCATCTGAGCATTTAACCACTGCACCACCAGGGTTCCTTGTACTATACCCAGTGCCCCATAAATTATGAGATTCTCCAATCTGGCTGGTGGGAGCATGTGCCATTTATGACATTGTATGAGCACCAAGCACAGTTCCCACTAACCCTCTCGTATTGTTCTTTCCCCAGCCTCAAGTAGTTTTCTCACGTTTATGGGCTGATCAGTACTCGTCTGAATACCAGAGGGTAGCCCTCTATAAGTCTCTGAATTTCTCTCTATCTCAGTTCTCTCTATCTCACCTTTATTTTACCCTGCCCTGAAAAGTCTAGCTGCCTTGATCTCCTGGAAGCTCTCTCAGCTTGGCCTCCTCAAACCAGGAATTTTGCTTGGTTCTGCCCAGGTTCTCCTTCCCTATAACACAGCATAAAAAACTTACACAAGGCAGAAAGCTGGGGCAATCCTAGGGCTCATCTTATTTGTTTCCCATCTCTCTTTGATTACATTCTTCTTTACCTGGTGCCTTAAAAGCCATTGATACATATATCTTGTCAGTATTTTGTAGTTTTAGGTAGTAGTGTAAATCTGGTCTCTGTCACTCCATCTTGGCCAGAACCTTGGGGATTTAATATATAACAACATGTCATAGACATTCAGGACCCTCTTTTTTGTTCCGTAAGCTGAGCAATTTGTCTGTGATGCTATAATGATGCTAAGATGACCTAAATACAGATTCTGTAATCAAATTTTGCTTTTCTCATCCAGTCATCAATGAATGGCTGGTGTAAAAGGACATCAGCATCTAAAAACATTCCAGTCATGTAATTCTTCTCCCATGCCTATTTACCAGCATTCTTTCTTCTCCATCTGCAATCAATTCTTACTTAACAGTGATACGAATTTTTGTGAAAAGACACTTTCGCAAGTTTTAGATAGAATGGAATTCAGCATAGGAATACTAATCAAAATATTTTAGAATATATCTCTGCATGACAATAGGTAACATTTAGCAAATGCTCAGCCTTAGCAGGGGATGGTTCTAAGGCTTTTATGTATTTTGAATCATTTAATCCTCACAGAAGCCATTAAGTAGGTTCTGAGTCCTTCGGTAGTACAAATGGTTAATACATTTGACTACTAACTAAAAGGTTGAAAGTTCAAGTCTACCCAGAGACACCTCAGAAGAAAGGCTTGGTGATCTACTTCTGAAAAATAATCTGTTGCAAACTCTGTGGATCACAGTTTTCTGTCACACGTGGGGTCACTAGGAGTCCAGGATAACTCAACGGCAACTGCTTATTATTATCTCCAGTAAAGAGTTTGAAGGTCAAAGAAATTAAGACACTTGCCTAACATCACAAAGACCACTACTACTTAATATCATTTCATGGGCGATTTCACAAAAATATGGGGTGGGCTCCTTGGCTAGAAAAAGCTTCATCCTAATAAGCTTTATTTATTCAAAAGTTATTGAACATAGAGCAAGGTTGTCCCTGGACTAGCTTTCACTCATCTAAAGTTATTGTGCCTTGATTATTTGTTCTCTGAGAATTCACCATATCTGTGAATCATAAAATAGTGGCGATGAGCTTTGTCCTTCCATCTTGTCATTCCCACATCCTGAACTCTTCATCTTTCAAGTCTGGTTCTTCTTTTACATGCCCCAACCATGTGAAAGGCACCATTCATCCACCCAAACCTGAAGCTTAGGAGTTTTCTATAGTTTCTCCTCCTTGTTCACCCTCACCAAGAGTCACTCCTCAAAGTTCTGTTGACACTACCAGTTCCCATATTGGAAGCAGATTGCCAGGTCTTTCTTCCAAGGCACCCCTGAGTGGGTTCAAACTGCCAACCTTTTTGTTAGTAGCCCAGTGCCTAACTCTCTGCACCATCCAGGGACTCCCTGTTGACACTAATACCCAAATATTTCACAAGTCCTAAGGCCTCTGACTTATTTTACGTCCTTAGCCCTGCTCTCAGGAGCCTTGGTGGTTCAGTGGTTAAGCCCTCAGCTGCTAACAGAAAGCTCCACAATTTGAACCCACCAGCCACTCTGCAGAAGGAAGATGTGACAGTCTACTTCTGTAAAGATTATAGCCTTGAAAATCCTATGGAGCAGTTCTACTTTGTCCTACAGGGTGGCTATGAGTTGGAATCAACTCTACGGCAACGGGTAGCCATATTTTCATGGATTGTTGCAATCATCCTCTAACTGGTCTACTTCGCTCATGTTTCACTTCCCCAATCATTTTTACTTCAATTGCCATACTAACGTCAGAATGGTTTTCCAAAATTGAAACTTTTTTATTCCATTCATTTCTTTTAGATCTTCCCACTTTAAACTTTCAGAAGCTTCATGCTGTTTCCATATAAAGCTCAATTTTATTATCATGCTTATGGGAACTTCCGTGCCCTTCCCCCAGGTTTCCCTCCCAGACTCCTCATTTCCCCACACACATCCTTCATTTCAGGTAGAGCATCACCTTCACAGGGATCCAGCCTTCCTTTGTCTTGGAATTACTACGGGAGGGGAGAAGAGCACATGGAAGTGGGACACCAACACCTAGAAACCCTCAGCACAGAAACTAAACTATCATTTCTATTCACAGGCCATTGGCAAGAAGAAGCCGCATGACCTTGCCTAACAGCCAGGGCCTGGCATTGTAGACTTCCTGGTGTGCCCAAGAAGGAGATGGGAGCAGTACTTAGGGGAACACTGGTAGTATCTACTGAAAGAAAAAATGAGAGCAACGAAGTGAAAAGACAATCCACGGACTGGGATAAAATTTTTAGGAACCATATATCTGATAAGGGTCTCATAATAAAATATGTATATACACATATATATGTATACTCTACAATTTAACAACAAAAAGACAAACAACTCAATCAAAAAATAGGCAAAAGTTTTGAACATTTTACCAAAGAAGATAATTCAAAAGATGCTGAAACCTATTAGCCTTTCCAAAACACCAAAGCCATTGCCATCGAGTCAATTCCAATTCATAGCGCCCCATAGGACAGAATAGAACTGCTTCGTACAGTTTCCAAGGCGTGGCTGGTGGATTTGAGTTGCCAACCTTTTGGTTAGCAGCCTGAGTTCTTAACCACTTCACCGCGAGGGCTTCTCATGAGACATTAAGGAAATGCAAATCAAAACCACAATGAGATATCACCTCACCTCCATTAGAATGCAATGATTAAAAAAAAAAAAAAATGAAAACAACTGGTGTTGACTAGGTTTTGGAGAAACTGGAACCCTCATCCATTGTTGACGGGAATGTAAAATGGTATAGCTGCTATGGAGAACAGTTTAATGGTCCTTCAGTAAGTTAAACATAGAACTATCACATGACTTAGCAACCCCAATCCTAGGCATCCACCCAGAAGAGGTGAAAGCAAGAACACAAACAGAAACTTGTACACCAATATTCATTGCAGCACTTTTCACAATAGCCAAAAGGTTGATGGAATCAATTGACACTTCCATTGACAGATGAATGGATAAACAATATGTGGTATATACATACAATGGGATGCAGTCATAAAGAAAAATGAAGCCCTGATGCATGCCACAACATGGATGAACCTTGAAACCATCATGCTGAGTCAGTTGCAAAAGGACAAATATGCTATGATCTCACTTATACGAAATAAGCAAATATATAGAAACCAAAGATTATTAATGGTTACCAGGGGCGAGAGGGATGGGGAAAGGGAGAGTTTTTGCTTAGGAGGTGTTGAGTTTATGGTAAGGCTGGAGGAATAATTTGTAAAAGGTTGGTGATAACGGTTCTACATAAAGTATGTCATCAACATCACAGAATTACACACTCGAGAATGTTTTGTATATATTTGTGTATATTTTCACCACAGTGAAAAAACTTATGTACAAAGAAAAGAGAAAAAAAAACAGGCAAATAATCTTGCGAGAGATATAGCCTAGCCTTCTCATCTGCTTTCTTCCCTGCCTGGAATGGTAGAAACTAGAAGGGGAGGTCAGAGAGGTGAGGGGGCACCCTGGGACTCTTCACAGTTCACCTCAGGTGAGCTAGGATGGATGTAAGTGCTAAGATACATCAGTGAGTAAAGGAGATGTGCCCTTATACTTTGCACCAAATATGAAAATCACTCACTTCTTTTTTTATTTTTAATTTTAAATCTGAGGAAAAGCACTATTCTGCTTTAATTTTCAAATAAGTCTTCCACACTAAAGCTCTATAACTTGGGCTATTATCAATTCTGTAAGATGAGTGGCCCTTTCTGGTTCTAAGAGCAGCAACTGTCTGTGTATGGCCCCAGGAATAATAGCCAAGGTGTACCCTGGATTATTTTATTAGTTCTTATCGACCAGGGGTGTGGGTACCCAAAGATTCAATAAAGAACTATGGTTCAATGACTAAATAAAGCAACACCTTCAAAATAAGCTGAAAAAAACCAAACCCATTGCTGCCAAGTCGATTCCAACTCATAGCGACCCTATAGGACAGAGTAGAACAATCCCTTAAGGTAAGGAGCAACTGGTAGATTCAGACTGCCAACATTTTGGTTTGCAGCTGGGCTCTTAACCATTGCACCACCAGGGTTCCACATGGCTAATTCATCAGGGATTATAATAGTAACAAGAAGGAATTTACAGACCTCAAGGAGCAATTGAATCTAACTGCCTCAAAGGAGTGGTCAGTAGCTGTCGTCTTCGGCTATTTTAACTGAACAAATGTGAATTGTTAGAAACTATAGACAACATAATGAGTATATGCTGAGCAATTCCTGCCTACGGGAGTTTCTAGTCTAGTTAAGGAAGACAAGACATGTGTAGTTGAAACATTTAGCAGAAAAACAATACTGAATAAGTGTTATTTACCAATATAATGTGCTATATTGTGCAGCTCAGTAACTTGAGAAATAAAAAGGAAATTGTACAAGAAAGCCTATGCTGATATAAAAAATTAGAAATACAAAAATAGAGTCACTATAATAATAAGGCTTACTATGTCAAATATTTTTATCTACCTTGGTCAAAGTATGCCTGTCCCTAGCATACCAAGGTACCTGGAGTCCGCTCTGACTCATGGTGACCCCATGTGTGTTACAGTAGACCTGTGCTCCATAGGATTTTCATGGTTGATTTTTCAGAAGCAGATTGCCAGGCCTTTCTTCTGAGGCACCTCTGAATGGACTCAGACCTCCAATCTTTTGAGCCCTTGAACTGCTTGTGCCACTCAGGGACTCTGTCCTTAGCATTGTTGTTGCTATTGTGTGCCATGGAGTCGATTTCAACTCATAGCAACCCCATCTGACAGAGTAGAACTGCCCTATAGGATTCCCTAGGCTGTGATCTTTATAGGAGGAGATCACCAGGCGTTTTCCCTGTGGAGCTGCTGGGTGGATCCAAACCTCTGGCCTTTTGGTTAGCAGCTGAGCTCTTTACTTTGTGTCACCAGGGGTTTCCAAGGAGCACCTGGTGGATTTGAACTGCCAACCTTTTGGTTAGCAGTCATAGCTCTTAACAACTGCGCCACCACAGTTTCTGTCCTTAGCGTAGGCCTCTTAAAGTAACAGTATCCAGATTTGTAGGCTTTATCCCTCTCTTTAATACCAACATTACAAAGTTTTTTCCAGTGAACTAACATGAATATTTGGGCTTAGTTCTCTCACAGAAGCCCAGGTGAGGAGAGCAGCAAATATTAAGGGTAATTTGAAAACATACTAGAGGAACCAAAAATTACAACCTATGATGATTTTTAAAAAACCCAGCTTAGTAGTATATCACATTAACATGAAGAGGAATTTGGAAATAATTTTGGTGTGTGGGGCATAACTGCTGGTTACGATCAATTTTTCCACTATGGATTTGTCACCATGACTCATTGTGAAGAATAGAACCTTTCCCTATGATATCCACGGGGCTATATTATCAATATTCTTCTTCTACATAATATTAAATTCATGACAAATGGAGTAAACGTTTCCTGGGTCACAACTGGAACAAAACAAAATCAATAGGATCTTACTGAGTGTCCCCTAGCAGACACTATCACCAGCCCAGCTCCTTGCACACACCCCCATTTCCTTGGCAGGATGTGTGGCGGCCTCAGCCGCTCTCCGTGCTGCCCTGCTCCTCATCACAGCCGAGCCCTTCTGCTCCCGAGGACTCTAGCTCCTTCTCAGGTGCCACTTATTTATACTCCCTGCCCTACAACATGTTTTCTGGCTGTACGTGTCAGGCTTCTAGGAAGTCCTGCCCACCCGCAAACAGAGAGCCCTCCAAACTAGGAAGGCCTGAGTTACAGGACCACTTGGGAAGCCCAGAATCTCAGAGCTTGATGGTACATTGCCTTAACTTCCTAGTGCTAACGTAACAAAAAAATACTACAAGTGGATGGCTTTAAAGAACAGAAATTTATTTCCTCACAGTTCAGGAGGCAAAAAGCCCAAATTCAGGGTAAGGCTGTAGCAGAGGCCCTTCTTTCCTGTTTCAGCTTCTACTAGCTGCCATCAATCCTTGGCCCTCCTGAGCTTGTAGATACGTCTGTCTCATTGTCTCTTCCGTGTGAGTCTCTGCCCATCAGCTACTTTTATAACTCAGAAGTTTTGAAAGGTTTAGGACCCACCCTTCTCTGATATGACCTCACTAACACAACAAAAAAGAAAATTCCTATTTCCTAACAGGGTCATATTTACAGGACAGGGTTTAGGATTTCAATACATATTTGGGGGAAATAAAATTCAGTCCATAGCATGCATCTTACAAACAGAAGTGTCATTTTAGAACTGGGATATAAGATGATGCCCGACAGCAGGAGAGACAATGCGGAGCCCCAGAATACAAGCCTGGAGCTCTTTATATCCCTCCTGCCCCAGATTAGCACTAGTCCTCCAAATGGGCAAGGGCAGGAGGGCTCCAGAGTCTTGGAAGCAGGCTGCGGTCAGAGATACTTGTTTGATTTCATCGCGTGCTGCTTCTCAAGGGCCACCACAGAAGTGCATAGTGCCACCTTATGGACATCTTGAGTAGTCGCACATAAACATTATTAATTATAAAACTCTGACAAAAGCAAACCCACTGCCGTTGAGTTGATTCTGACACATAACAACTCTATAGGACACAGTAGAACTGCCTCATAGGGTTTCCAAGGCTGTAAATCTTTACAGAAGCTGTAGAGAGGCCGGTAGGCTTGAACTTCTGACCTTTTGGTTAGCAGCCAAGCACTTTAACCACTGTGCCACCAGGGCTCCTTAAAATTCCAATAGAAAAAAAAATAATAATCATGAGTTGTTTTATATAAATATAAAATGAATATATTAAAATGAAAAATTAAATCGCAGTAGCAAGAGAAAAAAATTCTCAGAGCTCTTAAGGATTTTTAGCATTTTAGGAATTAGGAATCTTTTATTAATAGGATGCTCTTATTACTTCTGCTAAATTCTGGTTAGAAAATCCATTTTCAGTTACATACTGGTCTGGACAACTTGTATCTCTTAAAATTCCACTTTCCTCGCTTATATTATTGATCTCAAGAACATGCTACTCTAATCCCCATTTTTAAGATGGAAAAATTAAGATTTGAAAGGCTTATATAACTTTTTCTAAGTCAAACTAAGGGTAAACCCAAAATCTTTAGACTCCTGTCTGTTCACTTTCACATCAAAGAGGGAGGGGAAAATAAATTCGCAAGGATGCTGGATTATCTAGCAAAGGTAAGACAGATGTCAAGATGTCTCTGAAAAAATACCTGTTAGCTTAGAAAACAGGCAATACTCAGTAAGTGAGATAGCATGTTGAAGCAGTGAGAAAAACCAGATGAAATCGAAATTCATCTTTATTCTTATGAGAGCAGAAGAGTTTCAGAAAAGAACCCAAAGGCAATCAAATAAAATCTACTATAAAAATATTAAATAAAATTGATTTAAAAATAATACTGCTTTTTCTGAATGTGAAATAATTATAATTGTTTAAAATATGAAAGACATAGAGAGAAGCATAAAAATAAAGATCACAAATAATTTCACCACCCAAGGATAAAAACGTATAATATCTTTTCAATGCATACATCATATACATACCCTTTAATTTTTCTTTAATATTAACAGCTTTTAATTTAAAATCGCTTCTTTGGGGTCAGTTATGTTGCTTTCAGTTTTCACTGTAATAAATAATGCTGTTCAAGCATCAAAGATTATTTCTTTAGAATGAATACATTTTAATATTAAAGGATGCTTGACTCCATTTTAATTGTTAACATCCAAATATTTGCAGATCAACCAATGGCTGGTTTGACCCATAACCTAATCCTTACCACCACTCAAGACAAAATCACTGTTACCTGATGTGTCTGTATTTTGAGGCCTTTATGTATATGTAAATGAATTTAACATTTATATTGTATAATAATTGCATTCATAAAAGCACCTGCCACACTGGAGGCATTTAATAAATACTAACTGAATAAATTAATGGATAAATGAATACACATATTCTTACATAAATATTGTGGTGCTTGGGGATATGTGGGTTGGTTTGTTCATAAATGGCATCATATTACTCATAGCACTCTGCCATCTGCCTTTTTCATTCAAAAATTTGATTTGATGATATTTTATTTTCAGTAGGTATAGCTCCTTTCTATTGCATGTAATAGTATACGTACATCTGCGTAATATTCAATAGTATGGATTTGCCATATTTTAATCATTCCCCCATTGTTGAACATTTAAGTGGTCTCCATGTTTTTGCTTTTATAAACAAGGCTGGAATAACACCCTTACACAGGCCTTTTTGAGCTCACAATTAAGTTATTCTGAGGAGAAACCAAGAAATGCATTGCTGTATTAATTTACTCTCTCAACGGAAGTGTATGAAAATACTCTCATCCATACTTGATGTCACCACTCCTTAATTTTTGCCAATTTGATTACTGAAAAATGGTATTTCATGTTGTTTTAGTTATAACGTCTATGTTTCCTGGCAAGATTGGGTGTGTTTATATATATATTTTTAGATATTTTAAATTTATTGTTGTTGTTGTGAGGTGCCATCAAATCTGTTCCAACTCATAGCGACCCTATGCACAACAGAACGAAACACTGAGCCATCCTTACAATTGTTGTTATGCTTGAGCCCATTGTTACGGCCACTGTATCCTTCCACTATTGAGGGTCTTCCTCTTTTCCGCTGACCCTGTACTCTGCCAAACATGATGTCCTTCTCCAGGGACTGATCCCACCTGACAACATGTCTAAAGTATGTAAAACGCAGTGTCACCAACCTTGCTTCTAAGGAGCATTCTGGTTGTACTTCTTCTAAGACATATTCGTTCCTTCTTTTGGCAGTCCAGGGAATATTCTTCGCCAACACCACAATTCAAAGGCGTCAATTCTTCTTCGGTCTTCCTTATTCATTGTCCAGCTTTCACATGGTTATAATCGAATTGAAAATACCATGGCTCGGATCAGGTGCACCTTAGTCTTCAAGGTGACGTCTTTGCTCTTCTACAATTTAAAGAGGTCTTTTGCAGCAGATATACCCAGTGCAATGCGTCTTTTCATTTCTAGACTGCTGCTTCCATGGCTGTTGATTGTGGATTCAAGTAAAATGAAATCCTTGACAACTTCAATCTTTTCTCCATTTCTCATGATGTTGCTCATTGGTCCAGTTGTGAGGATTTTTGTTTTCTTTATGTTGAGGTGAAATCCATACTGGAGGCTGTGGTCTTTGATCTTCATTAGTAAGTGCTCCAAGTCCTCTTCACTTTCAGCAAGCAAGGTTGTGTCATCTGCATAACACAGGCTGTTAGAGAGTCTTCCTCCAATCCCGATGCCCTATTCTTCTTCATATAGTCCAGCTTCTCAGATTATTTGCTCAGCATACAGATTAAATAGGTATGGTGAAAGAATACAACCCTGACGCACACCTTTCCTGACTTTAAACCAATCAGTATCCCCTGATTCTGTCTGAAGAACTGCCTCTTGATCTATGTAAAGGTTCCTCATGAGCACAATTAAGTGTTCTGGAATTCCCATTCTTCGCAGTGTTATCCATAATTTGTTATGGTCCACACAGTTGAATGCCTTTGCATAGTCAATAAAACACAGGTAAACATCGTTTGGTATTCTCTGCTTTCAGCCAGGATCCATCTGATATCACCAATGATATCCCTGGTTCCATGTCCTCTTCTGAAACTGGCCTGAATTTCTTTCTTTTTTTTTTTTATCCGTGGTTCCATGTCCTCTTCTGAAACTGGCCTGAATTTCTGGTAGTTCCCTGTTGATATACTGCTGCAGCTGTTTTTGAATGATCTTCAGCAAAATTTTGTGACATTAATGATATTGTTCTATAATTTCCACATTCCATTGGATCACCTTTCTTGGGAATAGGCATAAATATGGATCTCTTCCAGTCAGTTGGCCAGGAAGCTGTCTTCCATATTTCTGGGCATAGATGAGTGAGCACCTCCAGTGCTGGATCTGTTTGTTGAAACATTTCAATTGATATTCCATCAATTCCTGTAGCCTTGTTTTTCGCCAATGCCTTCAGAGCAGCTTGGACTTCTTCCTTCAGTACCATTGATTCCTGATCATATGCCACCTCTTGAAATGGTTGAACATCGACTAATTCTTTTTGCTATAATGACTCTGTGTATTCCTTCCATCTTCTTTTGATGCTTCCTGGGTCATTTAATATTTTCCCCATGGAATCCTTCAGTATTGCAACTCGAGGCTTGAATTTTTTCTTCAGTTCTTTCAGCTTGAGAAACGCTGAGCGTTTTCTTCCCTTTTGGTTTTCCACCTCCAGGTCTTTGCACATGTCATTATAATACTTTGTCTTCTCAATATGTCCTTTGAAATCTTCTGTTCAGCTCTTTTACTTCATCAATTCTTCCTTTTGCTTTAGCTGCTCGATGTTCAAGAGCAAGTTTCAGAGTCTCCTCTGACATCCATCTTGGTCTTTTCTTTCTTTCTATTCTTTTCAATGACCTTTTGGTTTCTTCATGGATGATGTCCTTAATGTCATTCCACAACTCGTCTGATTTTTGGTCATGTATTCTTCAGATGGTCTCTAAATTCAGTTGAGATACACTCAAGGTCATATTTTGGCTCTTGTGGACTTGCTCTGATTTTCTTCAGTTTCAGCTTGAACTTGCATATGAGCAATTGGTGGTCTGTTCCACAGTCGGTCCCTGGTCTTGTTCTGACTAATGATATTGAGCTTTTCTGTCGTCTCTTTCCACAGATGTAGTCAATTTGATTTTTTTGTGTTCCATCTGGCGAGTTCCATTGGTATATAGCCACCGTTTATGTTGGTGAAAGAAGGTATTTGCAATGAAGAAGTTGTTGGTCTTGCAAAATTCTATCATTCGATCTCCAGCATTGTTTCTGTCACCAAGGCCATATTTTCCCACTACTGATCCTTCTTCTCTGTTTCCAACTTTTGCATTCCAATCACCAGTAATTATCAATGCATCTTGATTGCATGTTCGATCAATTTCAGACTGTAGCAGCTGATAAAAATCTTCTATTTCTTCATCTTTGGCCCTAGTGGTTGGTGCATAAATTTGAGTAATAGTCGTATTAACTGGTCTTCCTTGTAGGCGTATGGATATTATCCTATCACGGACAGCATTGTACTTCAGGATAGATCTTGAAATGTTCTTTTTGACAATGAATGCAACACCATTCCTCTTCGAGTTGTCATTCCCAGCATAATAGACTATATGATTGTCCGATTCAAAATGGCTGAAACTAGTCCATTTCAGCTCACTAATGCCTAGGATATCAATGTTTATGTGTTCCATTTCATTTTTGATGATTTCCCATTTTCCTAGATTCATACTTCATACATTCCAGGTTCCGATTATTAATGGATATTTGCAGCTGTTTCTTCTCATTTTTAGTTGTGGCACATCAGCAAATGAAGGTCCTGAAAGCTTTACTCCATCCATGTCATTAAGGTTGACTCTTCTTTGAGGAGGCAGCTCTCTCCCAGTTATCTTTTGAGTGCCTTCCAACCTGGGGGTCTCATCTTCTAGCACTTTATCAGACAATGTTCCACTTCTTTTCATAAGGTTTTCACTGGCTAATGGTTTTCAAAAGTAGACTGCCGGGTCCTTCTTCCTAGTCTGTCTTAGTCTGGACGCTCAGCTGAAACCTGTCCTCCATGGGTGACCCTGCTGGTATTTGAATACCGGTGGCATAGCTTCCAGCATCACAGCAACATGCAAGCCCCCACAATGGAGCAAACTGACAGACATGTGGGGGATTTTACATTTACAAGTCTGTAAATGTCTTGTTTATATACTTTGGTCATTGGGTGATTGGTTATTTCTTATTGGTTTGTAGGGGTTCTGCCTTTATTCTCAGTATTAATTTTCTGTCTGATAACTATTTGTACACATTTTCCCCAGTCTGTACCTTGTTGTTTTCAAAATTTTAAAACTTTTTGTGATATATTTTGCCATATAACCCATTGTCATCAAGTCAATTCCAATTCAAAGCAACCCTAGAGGACAGGGTAAAACTGTGCCATAAGGTTTCCAAGGAGAAGCTGGTGGATTTCAAAAGGTGACCTTTTGTTTAACAGCTGTATTACTTAACCACTGCACCACCAGGGCTCCTTTTGTCATATAGAAGTTTACATTTGTGATATAATTAAATTTACCAGTGCTTTTCCTGACCTTTACTTTTTTTGTGTCTGGTTTAAAATGACCTCCCTCACCACAATGAAATAATATAAACTTCCACACTTTTCTAATAGTTTTATAATTTTGGTTTTAAGACATAAAATTTTAATCCACGTGTGTGTGGGTTTGCACGTGGGTGTGAAGAGATATTCATTTATCATATTGAAAATTGATTTCCTACTATTGGGAATTTATATTTCAAAATGAATTTTCAAATCACCTTGCTAGTTATCTCCTTGAGGGATAAGTTATAGATGCATATTGCTCCTAGAGCAATCAATAGAAAATAATGTAAAAAAATAGCTAGAAAACCAATAGAGAAATTAAAATGGAATGTTAAGGTGGGGCCAAGATGGCTGACTAGCTAGAAGCTACCGTGGATCCCTCTTGCAAAAAAGACTCAGAAAACCAAGTGAATCGATTACATACATGACAATCTATGAACCCTGACCATCAAACACAGAACTAAGGAGTTAAACTGAGTGACAGGGGAGTGAAAAGCTGTGCCCTGAAGCAGCAAATGCTTCTGGAACTGGCATCCTGTGCCATAGCTTTGAGCCCTCGTGGTTCCCTGGTGCCAGAGTGGTGGGGCTGATTGCTGCTTACTGAGACAGGGCAAGAACAGGATGCAGCCCTAACCCCTAGCACCCTGGAGTAACCTCGGTAGAGACTCAGCCAGCGCAAGCAGACTGCACACTGACACTGCTGACAAGCGAACGAGCTACCACGGGGAAGCAGCGACTATTTTTGGAGCCTGGAGCCACCATCCCAGTCAGAAAACCTTGGAGCCGGGCTTTGGACTAAGTGCAGAGGAGCTGATCGCAGCTTCCTGAGACAGCACAAGCACGGGACACAGCCCTAGCCCCCTGAAGTAACCTCAGTGGAAACCCAGCCAGAGCACACAGGCTGCACAATGCTCAGCTGACAGAAGAAGGAGAAATCATGGTGAAGCAGCAACTGGTTTTGGAGACTGGAGTGCAGTGTCCCAGCCAGAAAACCTTGGTGTTGGGCTTTGGACTAGGAGCTGAGGAGCTGATCATGGCTTTCTGAAATGGCACAAGAATGGGACACAGGCCTGAACCTTGGGGGCAGTCTCAACCCAGCCAGTGCACACAGGCTACGTGCCCCTCTGGAATCTGAGATAAAACAGTCATCTCCAAGCAAGATAAGTAACTTTGTCTATATTGCCACACACTACTCTCTCCTCTCTATCTGATCTCTCCTCTCTCTGCCCCAGGCAGCTTCACTAACATTGGAATTTCCTAGGCAAGGGAGTGAAGTGCTCTGTGGTTTTTTTTTTTCCTAACCCATTCTTCTGGCCTGAGAAAAGCAGCAATTAACAACCCAGCGGGGAAAATCCTTCCTTGACTTTCCTAAACTGGAATAAAAATACAGAACCAGCTCCAGCCAAGCATAAGAGATCCACTGTCTTTGGCTTTCATCCTTACAGGGAACAAGGTGACTATTATAATGCAAAGGCAATTCTGATAGAGATCTGACCGGAATTGTTTTAGCAGAGCAGTGGAAAGGCAAGTTTTGGAGGTCTGATACCTCTCTACCTACTAAACAGAGCCCTCACTGATCCACAGCAGGGAACTGAGAGCTGAAGCTCCACCCAAACCACCTAGCCACCTGCTAAAGGGGTCTGAGGATAGTGACACCTACCAATCTTTAGAGGTACAAGCATTGGGTGCCTAAGGTACAGCTGCAGAGCCCACCCACCAAAGTGCTCTAGGAATAGAGACATACCTATCTCACTGGCACATAGAGGAAGGCTGTCAGCATCCTGCCTTCCTCAGAGTGTGACCCCCTCCTTCTACTAGAATCTGGTGCATACAACTATCACCACTACTCCTCTAATTAATAGGTGACAGCCTACACCACACACTTGGTGACCCAAAATCAGGACACCTAAGCTGATTCTATTCAAGAATAGCGAATGGACCCTTATGATTATATATCTGGTAACAGCTCAAGCAAGCTGGTAATAGGACATAAGTGATTCAAAGGCTACGACAATCAAGACAGCACAATCTAGGAGCCCATCTGGGTATACTGAAATGAAACAAAACAAGAAGATAAAACTCAGTGAGCAAATATAAAATAAATCATTACAATATCTTATAGATGGCTTGGAGACAGCAGTCAATATCAAATCACATAAAGAAGCAGACCATGATTGCTTCTACAAATCCCCAAATTAAAGAATCAAAATCTTTCCCAAATGAAGATACAATCCTGGAATTGCCAGGAAAAAAAAAAAAAAAAAAAGATGCAGATAATAAAAACTAATATACAGAATGCTTCAAGACATCAGGGATGACCTCATAAACAAAGTAAGGCAATCTACAGAAAAAGCCACAGAAGACACTGATAAAGCAGTTGAAGAAATCAAAAAGATTATTCAAGAACATAGTGGAAAAATTAATAAGCTGCAAGAATCCATAGAGAGACAGCATTCAGAAAACCAAAAGATTAACAGTAAAATTACAAAATTAGACAACTCAGTAGGAAGTCAGAGGAGCAGAATCAAGGAATTGGAATGCAGAGTGGGGGAGCTGGAGGATAAGGCAATTGACACCAATATAGTTGAAGAAAAATCAGATAAAAGAATTAAAAAGAATGAAGAAACCCTAAGAATCTTGTGGCACTCTATCAAGAAGAATAACTTGTGTGTGATTGCAGTTCCTGAACAGGGAGGGATAAGAGAAAATGCAGAGAGAATAGTTGAAGATCTGTGGGCAGAAAACTTCCCTGGCATCACGAAAGATGAAAGGATATCTATCCAAGACGCTTATTGAACCCCATACAAGATTGATACAAAAAGAAAATCACCAAGGCATATTATCATCAAACTCGCCAAAACCAAAGTTAAAGAGAATATTTTAAAAGCAGCCAGGGATAAAAGAAAAGTCACCTACAAAGGAGAATCAATAAGTTCAGACTACTTAGCAGAAATCATACAGTCCAGAAGGCAATGAGATGGCATATATAGAGCTCTGAAGGAGAAAAACTGCCAGCCAAGAATCATATATCCAGCAAAACTCTCTCTCAAATATGAAGGTGAAATTAAAACATTTACAGATAAACACAAACTTAGAGAATTTGCAAAAACCAAACCAAAGCTACAAGAATTACTAAAGGAAATTCTTTGGTCAGAAAATCAATAATATCAGATACCAACACAACACGAGATCACAGAACAGAACATCCTGATATCAACTCAAATAGGGAAATCACAAAACAAATTAAGATTAATTTTAAAAAGAAAAAAATGCTCAAAACAGGGAATCATTGAAGTCATTATGTAAAAGATCACAATAATCAAAAAAGAGGGACTAAATACAGGAGGCATAGATCTTCCATATGGAGAGGAAAACAGGTGATACAGGACGATACAAGTTAGGTTTTTACTTAGAAAAATAGGGGTAAATATTAAGGTAACCACAAAGAGGTCTAACAATTCCATACTAACAATTCCAAAATAAAAACCAAGAAAAACATAATGACTCAGCAAAAATAAATTTAACTACTATGAAAATAAGGAATGCACAATTTACAAAGAAAAACTCAGCACAAAAAACTAAGTGGAAAAAGGAAATGGTCAACAACACACAAAAAAAGGCATCAAAGTGACAGAACTAAACTCATACTTATCTATAATTACACTGAATGTAAATAGACTAAATGCACCAATAAGAGACAGAGAGTCTCAGACTGGATAAAAAAAAACATGATCTGTCTATATGCTGCCTACAAGAGACACACCTTAGACTTAGAGACACAAACTAAAATTCAAAGGATGGAAAAAAATATACCAAGCAAACAAAAATCAAAAAAGAGCAGGAGTGACAATATTAATTTCTGACAAAATAGACTTCAAAGTTAAATCCACCACAAAGGATAAAGAAGGACACTACATAATGACTAAAGGGACAATTGACCAGGAAGATATAACCATATTAAATATTTATGCATCCAATGACAGGGCTGCAAGATACATAAAACAAACTTTAACAGAACTGAAAAGTGAGATAGACACCTCCACAGTTATAGTAGGAGACTTCAACACACCACTTTTGGAGAAGGACAGGACTTCCAGTAAGAAGCTCAATAGAGACATGGAAGATCTAATTGCTACGATCAAGCAACTTGACCTCACAGACTTATACAGAACACTCCACCCAACAGCTGCAAAGTATACTTTTTTTTCTAGTGCACATGGAATATTCTCTAGAATAGATCACATATTAGGTCATAAAACAAACCTTTACAGAATCCAAAACATCAAAATATTACAAAGCATCTTCTCAGATCATAAGGCCATAAAAGTGGAAATCAATAACAGAAAAATCTGAGAAAAGAAATCAAATACTTGGAAACTGAACAATACCCTGGTGAAAAAAGACTGGGTTATAGAAGACGTTAAGAACGGAATAAAGAAATACATAGACTGCAATGAGAATGAAAACACTTCCTATCAAAACGTCTGGGACACAGCGAAAGCAGTGCTCAGAGGTCAATTTATATCGATAAATGCACACATACAAAGAGAAGAAAGAGCCAAAACCAGAGAACTGTCCCTAGAACTTGAACAAATAGAAAGAGAGCAACAAAAGAATCTGTCAGGCACCAGAAGAAAAACAATAAAATTTAGAGCAGAATTAAATGAATTAGAGAACAGAAAAACAATAGAAAGAATTAACAAAGCCAAAAGCTGGTTCTTTGAAAACATTTAACAAAATTGATAAACCATTGGCCAGACTGGAAATACAGAAATACAGGAAAAGAAACAAATAATTTGAATAAGAAATGAGATGGGCCATATCACAACAGACCCAACTGAAATTAAAAGAATCATATCAGATTACTATGAAAAATTATATTCTAATAAATTTGAAAACCTAGAAGAAAAGGATGAATTCCTAGAAACACACTACCTACCTAAACTAGCACAATCAGAAGTAGAACAGCTAAATAGACCCATAACAAAAAAAGAGGTTGAAAAGGTAATCAAAAAACTCCCAACAAAAAAAACACCCTGGCCTGGATGGCTTCACTGCAGAGTTCTAACAAACTTTCAGAGAAGAGTTAACACCACCACTACTACTAAAGGTATTTCAAAGCATAGAAAAGGATGGAATACTACCTAACTCATTCTATGAAGCCACCATCTCCCTGATACCAAAACCAGGAAAAGACACCACAAAAAAAGAAAATTACACACCTGTATCTTATCCCTCATGAACATAGATGCAAAAATCCTCAACAAAATTCTAGCCAATAGAATTCAACAACATATCAAAAAAATAATCCACCATGACCAAGTGGGATTTATATAATAATGCAAGGTTGTTTCCATATTAGAAAAACAATTAATGTAATCCACCATATAAATAAAACAAAAGACAAAAACCACATGATCTTATCAATTGTTGCAGAAAAAGCATTTGACAAAGTCCATGATAAAAACTCTCAGCAAAATAGGAATAAAAGGAAAAATCCTCAACATAAAAGGGCATTTATACAAAGCTAACAGCCAACATCATCCTAAATAGAGAGAACCTGAAAGCATTTCCCTTGAGAACGGAAACGAAACAAGGATGCTCTTTATCATCACTCTTATTCAACATTGTGCTGGAAGTCCTAGCCAGAGCAATTGGGCTAGACAAAGAAATAAAGGGTATCTGGATTGGCAAGGAAGAAGTAAAATTATCTCTATTTGCAGACAACATGATCTTATACACAGAAAACCCTAAGGAATCCTCCAGAAAACGTTTGGCAGAGTTTCAGGTTACAAGATAAACATAAAAAAATCAATTGGATTCCTCTACGTCAACAAAAAGAACGTTGAAGAGGAAATCACCAAATCAATGCCATTCACAGTAGCCCCCAAGAAGATAAAATACTTAGGAACACATCTTACCAAAGATGTGAAAGACCTATACAAAGAAAACTACAAGGTACTACTACAAGAAACTAAAAGGGACCCACAGAAGTGGAAAAACATACCTTGCTCATGGATAGGAAGACTTCACATTATAAAAATATCTATTCTACCAAAAGCTATCTATATATACAGTGCGCTTTGGATCCAAATTCCAAAGATTTTTTTAATGTGGTGGAGAAACAAATCACCAACTTCATATGGAAGGGAAAGAAGCCCCAGATAAGTAAAGCATTACTGAAAAAGAAGAAAGAGGGAGGCCTCACTCTACCTGATTTTAGAAAGTATTATACAGCCACAGTAGTCAAAACAGCCTGGTACTGGTACAACAACAGGCACACAGACCAATGGAACAGAATAGAGAACCCAGACATAAATCCATCCACATATGAGCAGCTGATATTTGGCAAAGGCCCAGTGTCAGTTAATTGGGGAAAAGATAGTCTTTTTGACAAATGGTGCTGGCATAACTGGATATGCATCTGCAAGAAAATGAAACAATACCCATACTTCACACCATGCACAAAAACTAACTCTAAATGGATCAAAGACCTAAATATAAAGTCTAAAATGATAAAGATCATGGAAGAAAAAATAGGGACAACGTTAGAAGCCCTAATATGAGGCATAAACAGAATAAAAAACATTACTAAAAATGATGAAGAGAAACCAGACAAGTGGTAGCTCCTAAGAATCAAACACCTATGCTCATCTAAAGACTTCACCAAAAAAGTAAAAAGACCACCTACAGACTGGGAAGAAATTTTCAGCTATGAGATCTCTGACCTGCACCTGACCTCTAAAATCTACATGATTCTGCTAAAACTCAACCACAAAAAGACAAACAACCCAAATAAAAATTGGGCAAAGGATGTGAACACCCACTTCACTAAAGAAGATATTCAGGTGGCTAACAGATACATGAGGAAATGCTCTCGATCATTAGCCATTAGAGAAATGCAAATTAAAACTACGATGAGATTCCATCTCACTCCAACAATGCTGGCATTAATCCAAAAAATACAAAATAATAAATGTTGGAGAGGCTGTGGAGAGATTGGAACACTTATACACTGCTGGTGGGAATGTAAAATGGTACAACCACTTTGGAAATCGATCTGGCATTTCCTTAAAAAGCTAGGAATAGAACTACCATACAACCCAGAAATCCCACTCCTCAGAATATATCCTAGAGACATAAGAGCCTTTACACGAACAGATATATATGCACCCATGTTTATTGCAGCACTGTTTACAATAGCAAAAAGATGGAAGCAACCAGGGTGCCCATCAAAGGATGAATGGATAAATAAATTATGGTATATTCACACAATGGGATTCTACACATCAATAAAGAACAGGGATGAATCTGTGAAACATTTCATAACATGGAGGAACCTGGAAGGCATTATGCAGAGTGAAATTAGTCAGATACAAAGGACAAATATTGTATAAGACCACTATTATAAGATCTTGAGAAATAGTTCAAACTGAGAAGAACACATTCTTTTGCGGCTACGAGAGGGGGGATGGAGGGAGGGTGGGTGAGGGTTATTTACTGATTAGATAGTAGATAAGAACTACTTTAGGTGAAGGGAAGGACAACACTCAATACAGGGGAGGTCAGCACAACTGGACTGGACCAAAAGCAAAGAAGTTTCCTGAATAAACTGAATGCTTCGAAGGTCGGAGGAGCAGGGGCGGGGGTTTGGGGACTATGGCTTCAGGGGACATCTAAGTCAATTGGCAAAATGAATTCTATTAAGAAAACATTCTGCACTCCACTTCGAAGTGTGGCGTCTGGTGTCTTAAACGCTAGCAAGTGGCCATCTGAGATGCATCAATGAGTCTCAACCCACCTGGATCAAAGAAGGATGAAGAACACCAAGGTCACAAGGTAATTATGAGTCCAAGAGACAGAAACGGCTACATGAACTAGAGACTACATCATCCTGAGACCAGAAGAACTAGATGGTGCCCAGCCACAACGGATGACTGCCCTGACAGGGAGCACAACAGAGAACCCCTGAGGGAGTAGGAGAACAGTGGGATGCAGACCATAAATTCTCATAAAAAGACCAGACTTAATGGTCTGACTGAGATTAGAAGGACCCTGGTGGTCATGGACCCCAGACCTTCTGTTGGCCCGGGACAGGAACCATTCCCAAAACCAACTCTTCAGACATGGATTGGACTGGACAATGGGATGGAGAGGGATGCTGGTGAGGAGTGAGCTTCTTGGATCAGGTGGACACTTGAGGCTATGTTGGCATCTCCTCCCTAGAGGGGGAGATGAGAGGGTAGAGCGGGTTAGAAGCTGATGAAATGGACATGAAAAGAGAGAGTGGAGGGAGGGAGCAGGCTGTCTCATTAGGAGGAGAGCAATTGGGAGTATGTAGCAAAGTGTATGTAAGTTTTTGTGTGAGAGACTGACTTGATTTGTAAACTTTCACTTAAAGCGTAATAAAAATTAAAAAAAAAAAGCCCATAAACTGGGCCATTAAACAAGTCTTAGTTTTCAAAAGATTGAAATCTTATAGAATACATTCTCTGACTACAACAGAACTAAATCAGAAGTCAGCAATGATAAAACACCTAGAAAAGATCTGGAATTAAACAACTCATTTCTAAACCATCAACATGTAAAAGAAAAAAATCACAAAGGAAATTAGAAAATACCATATCTCTAACTGAATGGCAGTGAAAACACAGTGTATCAAAATTTGTGGGATGGAGCTAAAGCAGTGATTAGAGAGAAAGCTATAGCTTAAAATGTTTATATTAGTAAAGGAGAACCCTTTCATTCATGAAATTTATGTTGGATGTTCTTTATTAGTGATTTTTCCTATAGGCTTCATGCTGTTTTTTGGTCTTACCATTGTTCACCTTCTTCATTCGTATGAGGGAAGATTTATCCGGGTCTGTTATTTGCCAAATGACAAGATACTAGGTTTTTGTTTTTTTTTCTTACTTATGCTAATTGAACACACTTTGAAAACTAGACCTGGCAAAATGGCAGTCATCCAGTGCTGCTCTTCTTGCCAGAGACCAGATCTCCTCCTCCCCCAGCCTGTCCCCTTGGACAACTTCGTTTGAGATTATTATCCAGTGGTGTCCTGGGTCCAGCTTGTACCAGCTCAAGACAACCAATTGTTAAATTTTCAGGAATTATGCAAGTTGGTTGTTAATCGCAGCCATTATTAAAGATTAAATTACATAAGCTTACAAATAAATATTTATATTAAAAACAAAAGTTATACTTGAAAGTATCACTTCCTTGTTTTTATTACTATTTTCTTTGCTTTTGAGGTTATTCAAGTATGTTTTATCTGAATAGCATCAATGTCATATAATAGTGTGCTACTGCAAATCCAGAAACCCTGGTGACATAATGGTTAAGTGCTACGGCTGCTACGGCAGTTCGAATCCACCAGGCGCTCCTTGGAAACTCTATGCGGCAGTTCTACTCTGTCCTATAGGGTCGCTATGAGTCAGAATTGACTCGCCAGCACTGGGTTTGGTTTTTTTTTGGTTTGGACTGCAAATCCTTTTGTTCAGTGACATCATGTTGTTTACTTGAAATCAGCTATCCTGGGTGTATTTACACTGTGGAAATCTACTAGGACTTGATTTATTGATTTGTTGATTGTTAATCAACACACATTAAAATTAATAGTGTGTTGTGTTCATAATTGAGAAAATATTCTTCCAGTATTTGAAAGCTATTATCTGATTCAGCAAAGAAGTCATTGACATCATTGATGAGTGGATGAAGTTGTAACACATCTTCATTGTTTCACTTTTGTAGGGCTCATTGATAAAAACAAAAGTATCAACTGCATTCTTCTTCGAACTACACACATTCCTCAATGACATGAGCAACTTCTTTGCTGAATCAGATGATAAACAAGCATTTATTCATATTCTGAAGCTGTCAAATCATGGCTGAATTAGAAGCATAAATTGGCTATGGATATGATCCAGAAAAAAAACCCACTGCCGATGATAGTTTGGCAAAAATCAATGGAAACATTCTCTAAAAATCAATTGGCTATATGGAATTTACAATAAAGAGTATCAGATTTGTGACTTGTATGCTATGCATCATTTATACCAGTAAACTTTATAATGATTTATTATATGCATATATTTTTCCCCAAGAGAGATGATTGTTAACATGTACCAGCACACCACTGATTCTGATTCTCAATATGTCATAAGCTCGTTCTACTCTCCGCCACCTGCCTTTCTCTCCCGTTGCCATATTTATTAATAACTGAAGTTTTCAATGAATATACCAAGAAATAGAATGTTGGGTAGAAAATAATCCTCCAAATTCTTTAAAAATCAGTGCCTGGACTGCAGAGGGATGGTTATTGTCTTGGCTTATTGCAACTCTCTGAGTCTCTGAGCCAGAGGGCAGTCAGGGGATGTTCAAAGCCTTTCCCTGATTAATTCCAGGCCACCAGATTTGCTCTGACTCAGAGCAAATTTTTCCCCTAATTCAGATCCATCAATCTTGCAGTTCCCAATAGTTTGCAGTAGTAATAGGCTTTTCCAGTCTAAGTACTTAATATTATGAGTTTCCATTATTCTCAGTGCCTTAGTTTTGCATTCAATGAGAAAAGAGAATATTTGCTGCAGTATATTATTCAGGTGACATTTAAAATTAAAATTCAAAATCTGGCATTTTTGACATGAAGGAGATAGGGAAAATTAACAAAAAGTTGTATAAGGTTCTCCTAGATAGAAGACTAGTTGGTTTTTCTCTCTAGCTGAAGTGATGAAATTAAAGTAAGTTCCTAAATCATTTATATTCCTTACAGTCTACTTAATCACCTGCACAACCGTACCTCAGATTGCTTGGATTTAAAAAGAGAAGTTTTGCTTATTTTCATTAAGGAGTTCATAAATGTGTAGAGAACAGCTATTTCAAAATGCACTAATTTACCAAGTATTTTTTGACTGTTTTTGTACAAATCGTATTTCTAAGTGTCACAGAGGGTTTCAAGAGGAAGATAGTAAAATAATTCTGAAACCCAGTTTCTCTTCTCTGGGTCTTCATATATATGAGATCCAGAGAATATACAAATGAAACCATTATTAAGCGTTAATAGATCTATGACCCACAAAAAAAATAATGAGCACCATAGATAGTGTTGTGTGAGGATAAAAACAAGGTCAGATCAGTGTAGGAGGCAAGCCTTTTACTGGTTCTTAAAAGATACTTTCAAACATATGCAAGGAACAAAACAAACTGCTCTTCAGGGGTAACATCTCTCCTAGGCTATTTGGCTTTTCATAACTTACATTCTTCTCTGATAAATGCATTTTCTTAGAACCACATTTTCAGAACCCATTTGTCCTTAAAGTTAATTCTGGGTAGATTCAAATGAAACACTTATCAGGGTTATGTTTCAAAATCTTAAGATTCAAGCTTTTTGCAATTAGCAGGAATGTCTAGAAATCTCATTTCATCTATTGCCTTGCATGTTTTGGTCAACTGGTCAATGTTTGTTCTCATTAGAGAGTGTTGAAACCTCTTTTTGTTTCAAGAATGTTTTCCCTTAAATATTAAAAGTATGATGTGAAGAATTTGCAAGAAATTTATGCATGGACATCTGTGGTCCCTGCCAAACTCTCCCTGTGGATGTCTGTACAATAACATCTTTTTCAGTTAACAAGAAATATTTCATTAAAAACCAAAATCTCCAGCTGCTGCATATTACAGGAAGCAACCATAGAGTAAAGGGGATCAACTGACATTTGTAGACAAGATCTTCATCTTCAGAGTGGACCAAGGAGACAAGTAGAATTACCTACAGAATGATTTCTAAATAGGACCTTAAGCCATCATGGTAGGACATATATTGTTATCCCTTCACTTTACCATCTGTTGTTTTTGAAAAGAGTGATAAGTGTTTTCCAATAACTGCTATTTCACCAGGGTCAGGTTGTCAGTAAATTGATCTTTGGTTGTTCTTTGATTCAGCCCACTACAGCTCTTTAGAAAGAGATTCCTAAAGGGAAAAGTTTGTGGTACCTGAGCTGTTGGTATGAACTCAAAGGTGAACTTAGGTTCCCCAGAGGTTTACCGATGGCTTTCTGGGGAAGCCAATGAACAAAACTGGATAAACACAGTAAATCTTACAAAACAGGTCCCGAAACTGGAAAACAGGCTAGTATTAAAGAAATATCTATGCATATTAGAAAGACAAACTACTCATGGTGCAATGATTTCTGGGAGATGTGCTACCAGGCTGCTCAGAATCAGGATAAACACTAGTAGGGAATACTGGGAGTTTTATTGTTTGTGGTTTGCATTTTCCCATGAATCAGAGATGTAGTCAAAGGGGTTTTATGAAAGATGCCACCTTTGTAAAACAGAAAGGCCCATGTGAAGCTTCCTAAAAGCAGAGAATTAGATTGAATTAGAGAGTGTACCAGTACTCTAGCTATAGATATTACTAGGGAATAAAAGTGGACACAAAACAATCCCAGAACTACTCCAGCCACTCACCCTCTCTATCAAAATAGAACACGTATATTCCTGAAAAAAAGGTGAAGAGAATGAACAGGATCATGGGAGCAACAAGTGGAAAATAAGTTAGACCACTGGAAAGGTAGTGACTAGAGAAGACCCAGAAAAAGAGGATCAAGAAAATTATCTATCCAGGAAATGAATAACTTGAGGAAAGTTCGGCTTTTAAGCAAAATAAAAGCATAAAGTCACAGGGGAGGCATGGCTAAGTTGAAAAGTCAGCAGGTTGACTTCTAGCCAACATGGGTGACCGAGCTGGGGCAGAAAAATGCATGCTCTAGCTCAAAACATGTGGAGATACTGAATAAAATATCTTAAATATTTTTATTTCTAAAGTTTTTAATTTAGCTCAAAACTAAGAGAAGAAAATACTTAGGCAAGAGAAACAAGGCAGGAAATCAAAATCAGAGGGGTAAGTATAACTGAGACAAAAATAATTCACTGGGGCATTAGGATGGAGAGTAAATCTTAATAGGTGGGGCTAGGATTCTAACATTGACACCCTCACAGGTCCACTTGCTATAGGGTTGAGAGAGTCCAGGATTCAGCTTCCACATTCCCAGTTAACTGAAACTACCTGTATACAACTGGAAATAAAGACATGGTGCCCCATTTCAGAAATGGGACTAGAAGTTCCCTGCATCTCCCCTGCCTGCCCAACTGGCTTAGTGATAGAATGCAAGGACGGATTACCCAATAAGCAAGTTTACTGTAAGCTCGTGTGTACCACGCTTACTGGTTAATCCACCCTGTGGTAGGAGCAAGGATGTTTGCCATCCATATGGGGTTCTATGTGGATAAAAACTTATTGGTGAGAAATTCAGGTATCAGGATTGTGCCATCCATAGATATGAGTTTGGATTTTCAACTATTCATGTGAAATAGGAAATGTAAGCTAGGAAATTAACATAAAACTGATCCAGTCCTCTAGATCCCAATGATGGGGCCAGGCAAAGGCCCATAGGTCATCCCCATGCAGGTGTGCTTCCACAGTCCTTTCACAGGGGCTCACACTGGAATCTACTGCTAAAGATGAGCTCACAGTCAAAAGCTACAAACATCAAAGGAAAGGAATCACCATAAAGGAGAGTCAGTAGACCCAATAAATGGAAGGACTGGCATCCCAAGAATTGGGAAAAATAGAGCAAGCTGAAAGAGATGTTAAAGTAAGTGTAAAAGATACAATTATGCAAAAAAGAGTAACTTTTAAAAAAGATTTTTTGATATAAATTCTATAAATAACATAATCAATGAAATGTAAAAAAAAAAAAAAAAGACACATGTAAAGTTTACAAAGACAAAGAAAGAGGGTCCAGAGGAATCTGCCCCAGATTTGCAGAGACTAAGAAGGCATAGGAACTAAGTGCAATGTGGGATCCTGGATTGGGGCCAGGACTAGAACAAGGATGTTAGTGGGAAAACGGAAAAGATCTGCATAAATTCTCTGCAGTAGTTGAGTACTGTAGCAATGTTAGTTGCCTAGTTTTGATCACTGTGCCACCATTATGAAAGATGCAAACATTAGGGGAAGCTGGATAAAGATGAATGAAAATTTTTTTGTAAAATATTTTTTGAAGAGTTTTTAACATTATTTCTAAATAAAAAAGTAAAACAAACAAAGCACCATGAGTAAATGCAAGAGATGAAGATGGAGAGACAGGATAGGGTTGGCTCTCAGAGAGCCTCCCGCCCCGTTTTAAGAAGTATAATACGTTTATTCTTTAAAAAAGACCTGCCAAGAAAGAATTCAAAGAGGAGGAGCGATATGGTCAAATCTGCCCTTAAGACAGCCCGCCCTGGCAACGGAGGAGAGCTGATGGGGGAACAAAGACCGGGTCAGGAGGATTCGGACACAGCAACTGAAGGAGAGGAGGGTCCTGTGAAGGATGATAGGAGGTGGAAGGAGGATTTCGTGTCCCTTCAGGGTAGGGGAAGAAGGAGCAAGAAAAATAAAGGGGGGACGGTTTTAGGGCCACCTGCTCTTGTAGCGCTTCGCAGGTGTACCTGCCTGGCTGGGCGCGCGGAGCCTCCAGGTGCTTCCACGGGTGGGGGTGGGCCAGGGCTCGAGAGCCTGGCAGCAGAGTGGGCGGGGAACGTTGGCGCCTCTCAGGCCCAGGACCCACATCCTCTTCCTCCGGCTTTCTCTTCTTTTAGCTGGACTAGCACCAGGAGAAAGCACAGCAGGAGCCCAGCCACCCTCGGCGCCGCAAGACCCTAGGCACCCCAGGTACTCGGACTTTAGGAGCTCCCCCCTAAAACGACTACAGACCCGTCAAGGTAGTTCGGATCCTCAGAGGTTGTTCATTCCTGTTCTTTAAGACCCCATCTAGCTTAAAGGAGGATCTGTTTTGTGTAAAGCTTGTTGGAGAATCCAGCACCCGTGAATGGGATACAGCCTTGTCCGTGGCCATCCCTTTGCTTTATGCTGATATCCGCTTTCACACACATACAGACAGACACGCGAGCTAAGCTGGCCCCTGACATCAAATAGGGGATTCTGGCGTCACTGACTGAATAGTTTTGAAAAGTTTATGTTGTCCTCCAGAACACACCAGTGACCTTGTTTTAAAAATAAAATATCTTTGGAGTGGGCAGATCTTAAGAGGGACCGGAGAAAGATCTACATGCATGTTCACAGACAATTAAAATGTGAGCAGATTAAAATATAGAGAGGGCTTCATAATACTTCAGGAAAATGAAGCTATTAAAAAAAAAAAAAAAGACCACCAGTAACTGGTAACATTCCTGCCTTACTTCAAGGTTATTGGGAGAATAAGACAGTGAGATAGTCATGCATCAAGCGTAGATCCCAGCAGTGACATTAGCTCCTTCTCTCCAGAGAAGGTGAGAGTGCATCAATGCCTTGTGAAGGGTGCAGCATATTAAGATGTTGTTTTAATGCAAAAAGGGGAAAACATGATTTGAATTTCCTCTGAAATGTTTTCTATTTTTCTCCTCTTGTTCATAGGATAGATAAATGGCGAGCAAAAAGCGAGGAGAAGCCCAGTTGCAGGTAGGCATGACACATCCACAATCCTTTACTTGCTGCACTGGTACTTGAAGACCCCTTACAGTGCCTTCCTTTTTGCAGGCTGTCATCAATAATCAAAGCCTGTGGGATGAGATGTTGCTGAACAAAGGCTTAACAGGTACGGGGCTCCCCTGTGTCCCGCCATGCAGGGCCCAGGGCACCCTATCGCATCACAGGACAGACTGAGGTTCCTTCCCTGGCGCCTGAAACCCTGCTACACCTTTGCCCTCCCTCGCCCCGGTGTTGGAATGAGCTACTATTCTAGGTTCTTTGCTCTGTTCTTTCACAAACATTATCTTCTAGTGATCGACGTTTACCAAGCCTGGTGCGGACCTTGCAAAGCAATGCAGACTTTATTCAGAAAATTGAAAAATGAGCTGAACGAAGATGAAATTCTGCATTTTGCTGTCGTAAGAATTTCATTTCCATCAAAAAATTGTTTTCTTGTTACTCAGCGTCTTCTCTAAGTAGCCTCTAACACTTTAAATGTTGTCTTAATTTAAACAACCTTCAAAACAGACAGTTTTTGCCTGGCAGTTTTACTATGTATTTAGTTCTATCGTAGTTGAGATTGAATGTGATTTTTGCCCCTTCCCTGTAATGCTGAGGATTTTTAGCATGACTGTGAATGTTAGGAAGATATAAAAATGGACACCTGGCTATTGACCTGTTTCCCTAAACCTCACCACATGTTCCGTGGGTGCCCCTTGGAATAAGGGTTGCATATGCTGTTTCCTGAGGAGCCTTGGTGGCACAATGGTTAAGCACTTAACTGTTAACTGAAAGATTGGTAGTTCGAATCTACCAACCATCCTGTGCGAGAAAGATGTGGCAGTTTGCTTCCACAAAGATTAAAATCAAAGCCAAAACCTAACCCACTGCCATCGAGTTGATTCCGACTCATAGCGACCTATAGGACAGAGCTGAATTGCACCACAGGGTTTCCAAGGAGCAGGTGGTAGGTTAGAACTGCTGACCTTTTGGTTAGCAGCTGTGGCTCTTAACCACTATGCCACCAGGGTTTCCCCATAAAGATTACAGCCTTGGAAACCTAAGGGGCAGTTCTACTCTGTCCTACAGTGTCGCTATGAGTTGGAATGGACTCTATGGCAGTGAGTATGCTGTTTACTGGATGTCGTTGGGCAGGACTCTGGGCACTTACCCAGTTACCAATTTTCCAATGGTAGTGATTTTCCCCTCACTTGGGTGTGCCACCCAGATGTGACAAGGGATTAAAAGTGTCACAGACAAACTTACCTGACTTCACTGTATTGTCTTGATTTTTCAATTTATCCACATCAAATTACCAGCTGCTTAGAGGTTTCTCATTCAATGTGGTATCCACTACTGCAAGTTGCTACTGAGTATCTGCGATAGGCTAATGAAACTGAGGGGCTGAATTTTTTCATTTTAATCAATATGAATTTAAATTTAAAAACTGATACTTGCTTCAGTTATCAGAAAACTTTTAAAGTTGTTTGGGACAACTTGGGTGTGTGAATCAACTTTCTGAGCTGTACATTTTATGAAATCTAAATATCAAGTACTTCTGCTTAAAATTTAGCATCCGAATTGAGATACGGTATAAGTTTAAGATATACACACAGGACTTTGAAGACTTAATAGGAAAAAAAAAGTGAAACACCCCATTAATTTATTTTTACATTTTATTACATGTCAAAATGATAATATTTTGGATATATTGGATTAAGTTAAATACGTTATTACTTTTTTGTCTTTTTTTACTTTTTCAGTGAGGCTATTAGAGAGTTTAAAGTTATATATTTGGCTCACACCATCTTTCTATTGGACAAAAACACATCCAAACCAATTAGACCTAAGATACAGAAGCAGGTAATTGCTTGTTTATCTGTACTCCTCACCCCTGAAACACATAGTCTCTGATGCAGATGTGAAAGGTCAATGCATTGCATGGCCTCCTGTGAATGGGCTTTCCATGACCTTGTTCAACCTTGATCTTGGGATGATTTGTTTACTGACCTTCACTTGTGTTTGACTCTCCATACCCTTCTTGCAGATACATTCTTTATAGAACTTCTTTTCCTTAGTTCAATGTTAGTAACAAGTACTCTAAAGCCTCAAAACTAAATTCTCTCATAATTTTTGTGTTCAAGAGAGAAGAAAAGTGGGCAGCTGTATACGGTGGTTAAATCCTTTTGTCCTGAGCAAAGGGGTTGAGGTCATCTTCTGAGATAAAGGACTTGTCGTTTTCAGCCATTTTCACTCTGTAGAGTCAGGACCACCTGAAGGAGCTGGGGTGTGAGTCTAGATTTGATCACAAGCAGGAAGGAAAACCCAAGTGGGCAGAGTATATGGCTTAATAGGTATAAAAAACCCAAAACCCGTTGCCATCAAGTCAATTCCAACTCATAGCGACCCTGTAGGACAGAGGAGAACTGCCCCATAAGGTTCCCAAGGAGTGGCTGGTGGATTGGAACTACTGACCTTTTGGGTAGCAGCCATCAGCTCTTAACCACTGTGCCACCAGGGCTATAGCCATGCAAAATAGACTAGAGGTTGGCATAAGAAGTTAGTTAAAAAATAGTATCAGAAGGGTCTAAGAGCTGGCAGGTGCATCACAGAGAATCTGGGGTCACAAAACTCTCAGGGATCCTGGCAGTTGACGTTGGGGAGGTTTGCCTGGACTCGGTGAGACTGCAGTTTCCCAGGCTAGGGATCGTGGGAATACTCCAGTGTCTAGCAGGAAATTGGGCTCAGTGAGGAGAGGCTAACACCAGCAAGGCACATGCCCCCGTGCACCTGTCAGACTACCTGCAACGGAACTCGGGCACAGAAAAGTAAGATAAAGAGTCCTTAGATCAGCAGGAAGTATAACTAGATGTTGTACTCCCTGGTGGTCTAGAGTCATCAAATCCCCCTTGTTTATATGAGTTTGGGTAAGAACAAACATGGCGTCTGTGTGGGTTGGATGTGATGGTAGAGACTGAAGAGTGAGTGTTTGGGGGATCAGACTGCAGAGTTTGTTGGGTTCCCATTTCAGCACACCTCAGAGGAGCCCCCAGAAAGGAGGGCTGGTCATAGGAAAGGTGTTGGGGGATAGTATGCTGTAGCTCTCTTCACAGTGGCTCCTGCCAACCCCAGAATCTTTAGGCTTGTGTCCATCCAGCAGTACCAGGCCCACTAGACACAATTCCTCAACATACTTTTTATATTCCACAAGGCTCAGTTCAACTAATACATCTATCCCACTTGGAAGTGCTAGTAAAGTCTTTACAAAACACGTCCTAGTCCTAACACTAGCACAAGTTGAATTTAACAACAAATAAATGTGTACTATCTCCCAAAATACGTTGACTTCTGTTATGTTTGAGCTTACTGAACATTCACATAGATTGGTGCTATTTTTATGATATGATCGGCTCATAAATGGTGAAAGAAAATGCATGTATTAGTCTCCAAATCGCCATTGTGAGCAACGCTTGGTGGAGGGGTGCCCTCTGCTGGACATTTTGATTTCTGCAGTTAAACCGAAGAAAGTAACCGTTTCTGAACTTGTAAATTAATGTCCAGAATTAAAATTTACGAGGTCCATTACCTATTAAAAGATTTTTTTTTTTCCTGTTGTGGGTTTTTTTAAAGACTTTTTGTACTAACATTAGACCTTATATGTCTGTCTGTCTCATGACACAGTGCCTCTACATATAAAAATTCAATGTTATTTGCAGTAGCTATTACTAAATTTGTAACTTAAATAACTTATTTATTATAAACACTGTTATGATGATATTTGGACTACTTTTAAATATAATCTTTGAATTTTCTACTTTAATATTATAAATTAGTATCTTTAAGCCCACTGTTTTTTAAAAGCAGCACTTTTTTTTTCCTAAAAGAAAATCATGTGGAAGCCAATATGCTAAAAAAAAAAAAAAAGAAAGAAAATTACAATACAGCTGCTCTCTTGCTGAGACAGAGGTAAAGGAGCCTTGACTGGCTTTCCCCTCACTGTCCTCCGTGGCTCTTGAGGAACCTCCTGAAATCCCAGTTTGAAAAACATTGCCCTAGGTTACAATAACAATTCTTAGAGAAGACACGACCACATTTTCTCATTCTGATAGCTGGACCAACTGAAGCTGTGTTAATATGGAAGAAGACACCATTATTTAATAAGTAGTTTTATATTCAATTTAGTATAACTTGAAATGTCTGAGAAAATTTTAAGAAATTTACAAATATGTAGAAATCAAAGACTTTAAAATTGAATGACCAGTTCATTCAAGAAGCATTTAGTAAGCAAAAACTGGTTACCACTGAGCCGCTTCTGACTCACGGCAACCCCGTGTGTCTTAGAGTAGAGCTGTGCCCCGTAAGGTTTTCAGTGGCAAATTTTTCAGAAACAGATTGCCCATGGTGCTTGTGGATGGGTTCGAACCTCCAGCCTTTTGGTTAGCAGCCAGGCAAGTTAATGGTTTGCACTATCCAGGGACTCCTTTAGTATGGAAGCACCTTATTATGTGTGGTCCTGTGACTGCCACTTGGCAGTGGGGAGAGAGATATCGAGGTGAAGATGAACCACCCTCAATTCATGCACATAGCTTTCCTGCTAGAAGAGGAGAAGAAATGGGCCCAGGTATAACAGTAGTACAACATTGAAAGCGACAATAAGTACCTGAAGAAGGTGCATATAGTGATTTGTGGAGGGAGAGATGATTTGTAGTAGGAGGGAGCAAGACAGACTTCATGGAGGAAGGTTACAGGAGCTGGGCTGGAAAAGCGAGGGGAGACGTCCCAGGTCCAGAAGCAGTAGGAGCCCAGGGAATGAGGAAGGAATACAGAGTGATGTATAGTGAAGATCAAGGATGAGATGAGTTTGACTGAAGGTTGAGCTCCATAAAATGGGACAGGGAGAGGTGAGGTTGGGGCCAAATGGTGCAAGGAGTGAACTGCCAGGATAAGCAATTTGATCATGATGACCACTCTACCATACTCAGAAAATGTTGTAATAAATATAAAGTAAAAATTGTATGCATTGCTGCATTTTTTATCGAATGACTTGGATATACACCTTCTTCTCACTTATTGGAAACCCCGATGGCGTAATGATTAAGAACTATGGCTGCTAACCAAAAGGCTGGCAGTTCAAATCCACCAGAAGCTCCTTGGAAACCCTATGGGACAGTTCTACTCTGTCCTATAGGGTTGCTAGGAGTCGGAATTGACTTGAAGGCAGCAGTGTGTATGGATGATGACCTCCTTATTGGCTATCTCTTTATCCAACATTTTCCCTTTACTATAATAGTAAAAAATCTATAATCTGACTAATTTGTGCATTAACAATGTACATCTGGCAATAACAAACTAGTGGTAATGAATGCTGAGGTGTGAGGCGAGAGTAATGCAGGGCTGAGTCTCAGCGGTTTGACACTTATGTGATATAATTTGGCAGTTATGTAATGATGTAGTAAGCCTCCATTTTGTGATCTGATGTGGTCATTTTCCATTTTCGCATAATGCCAATTTCACATGATGATCTGGTCTTTGGAACCTAACCATGTCAATAAGTGAGTAGAAGGTGTAGTTTCCTTTATTATATGAAATTTTTGCATTTATTTCAGGCAGAAGCTGACAGCGTTGTGACTTTGCAGTCATTTAGAGATAAATGTGAGCCCGTTTTTCTCTTTAGTCTTGTAAGTACAATATTTATACACTCGATTGTGTTATCGGATTCCAATACACGGTAAAAGGACAAGTAGCATTGTAAAATTACCATGGAACTATTTGCTGATAATAGTAATTGTACATTTTTTGTCTTATCTTTGCTTATCTATTAATATATTTTATAACTTGACCTCCAGGAGTTCACAATGGATGGAGGAGATTAGACTGCTACATACTGAGTTGATCAGGGAAAAGGAAAATAAGATGGTATTTACCTTTCCTAAGGAAGTAATCAGAGATTTGTACTGTGAGTTATTATTTACAGGTGTGAAAAATTGAAAATTTTACTGAAAGACCCAGAAGGGAATTGGTTATAAATATTCATGCATAACCATAGAAGAAAATATTCTGCACCATTAAAAAGCATGTCAGAGTATTTACTGACCACCCCCCCGCTAGCTGCCATGATGTAATGTTTAGTGAAAAAATAAAAAAACAGGGTGCAAATAGTTTGTAGTATGATCACAGTTTGGTAATATATATTCCTTTTATCTCTGTGTTTACAAATGCATAGAAAGAAGATAGAATGTGGATTCACCAAAATGTTAGTAGTAGTTTATTATATATGGTGGCACAAACAATTAAGTGCTGGGCTACTAACTGAAAGGTTGGCAGTTTGAACCCACCCAGAGGCATCTAGGAAGAAAGGGCTGGCAATTTGCTTTCAAAAGGTGACTGCCATGAAAACTCCATGGAGCACAGTCCTAGTCTGAATTGACTCAACGGCAATTGGTTTTATGTACGGTGAAAGGGTGCATAATTTAAGGGTGTGTTTTTTTTTTTTTTTATAATTTTCTGCATCTTCCAAATATTCTGTGATGAACACATAACTTTGATAATCAGAAAACAACATAAGTGCTGCTTCCTAAAAAGAGAGTATTCAGTTAAGTGCTAAGTTGTGTGACACAGGCTGTAGTTGCTCCAAAGTTGGAGAGTCGTGATGGTAAGGAAAAGCTTCACCAAGGATGTAAGACTGTAATTAGGTAATTCGACTATTTGTCATTAGGAATAATTATTTTAAAAAATTTCCCTGGATATAACCTTTTGTTTTTATTAAGCAACACCCTTGAGGTTATCTCAAAGAATTGAATTTCTGGGTCAACGGAGTAAAAAGCCTGTGCTGTAGATATTGCTGTAGAATCTGATGGTTAAGATTAGCAAACTGAATTAGGAAACTTGTCTGTAAAGGGCCAGCCAGGAAATATTTATGACTTTACAGAAATACAGTCTCTCCTGTATTTCTGTGTTTTTTTTTTTAGCAACCTTTTAAAATTGTGAAAAAAGATGCTTAGCTCTGGGATGTGCAGGTCCAGTTTGGCCCTTGAGCCACAGTTTGCTGACCCCTGGCCTACATATAGTGGTTTAGGGAGTCAGAATGCGTCAGTGACCCGAGGTAGAAATAAACTTGGGAAAGGGAGGAGGACCTCATGGAACAATTGGGAATGTCTAGCAGCAGGTAGCTGTTAGGAGCAAGGCATTGAGGCAGACCAAGCATGTGGAGTCTGGAGCTCTGGGACAGCACTAACTTCACCACGTTGGTCAGATCTGACCAGGAGACCCATAACCATGCTCCTTAAATGGGCCATCCAGTCCAAGTTCTCTCATTCCTCCAAATCATTGCCCAGAATGTAAGCCCCAACCTTTCCCCCAGCCATGTACCACCTAGCCTTCTAATGCTCAGAATTTTCTTTTCCTGACCCCATTCTCCACTACACTTCCTGTGTCCCAAACCGTTTCACGTTGTGACATCTGGAATTGACACAGACAACCCACAAACTTCCCAAGATCTTCAATCACTCCTCGGAGCTTTTGCTCCACCTCCTTGACTTACCTTAAGCCTAGGTCCTTCCCAAGGATGTTTTCTCTGCAGCCTGGAAGTGGTGACCACTTTCTCAGGCCTTGTTTCTTAGTGCCAGGAGTGGGATTCCCATGACTGACTTCTTCAGTAACTCCTCCCTTCTTATTAGAGGTCTGTTCTATTTGTGTAAACCTCCTCTTCCACCATCTCACGCCTGTCATTAATTGACTTTCTAACTAGTTCCTCCAATGACTGAAGACTTTGGCAGCTGGTTCAGTCTTCCTCTCCAACTCAAGTCTTGCCATTACCCTGGAGACTTTAGTATCCATGTGGGCAGCCCATACAATATCCTGGCCTCTCAATTCTTGACCTCCTTACTGACAATAAACTTTTCTTCCAATTTCCCATAACCCTTTTGAGCCATCTCCCAATTTATCTCCTTAAAATCACAGCTAAATTTCTCAGAACTCCATTGCCATCTAGTCGATTCTGACTCATAGTCCTATAGGACAGCGTAGAACTGCCTCATGAGGTTTCCAAGGAGCGACTGGTGGATTTGAACTGCTGCCCTATTGGCTAACAGCCAAACGCTTAACGACTGCACCCCTGGGGCTCTGTTAAAACTCATTCTAGAAGATGGCATATATATATATGGTTTGGCTTTTTAAATACATACATGTATATAAAACCAAACCTGATGCCATCCAATCAATTCCGACTCATAACGACCCTATAGGACAGGGTAGAACTGCCCCATAGGGTTTCCAAGGAGTGCCTGGTGGATTTGAACTGGTGACCTTTTGGTTAGCAGCCAAGCTCTTAACCACTGCGCCACCAGGGTTCCATAAATTTCTCAGTTTTCATATTTTTTTCTACTCCATTTTCCCCCTCTCATGAACCCTCAACCCATTCAATCTGACTTCCGTCTGATTATTCCACTAAAATTTTTGTCACTGATATATCCAATTACCACCTTGTTGCCAAATATAATGGATATTCTGTATCTCTTAAATGTATTGAATACCATGTCTATGCCTTCCTTTTTAAAACAGTCACTTCCTTACGCTTTTGTGACTTGGATTAATCAGTTGCTATCAAGTCATATCTGACTTGTGGAGACCCTATTTGTGTTACAGTAGAACTGTGCTCCATAGGCTTTTCAATAGCTTTAATCTTTACACAAGTATGTTGCTAGGTCTTTCTACTGAGGTGCCCCTGGGTGGACTTGAACCTTCAACCTTTCAGTTAGCAGCCAAGTATATTAACCATTTATACCACCCAGGGACTCCTCCTGGGTGTTACTCCCCTCCATATCCTTTTTAGGTTCACCTTTCTTTATCCAGCCATTAAAGATTAACCTTATCTCTATGAAACCAACATATCCCTGATACCAAAACCAGGTAAAGACACAACTAAAAAAGGAAATTACAGACCTATATCCCTCATGAACTTAGATGCAAAAATCCTCAACAAAATTCTAGCCAATAGAATTCAACAACATATCAAAAAAATAATTCACCATGGGATTCATACCAGGTATGCAGGGATGGTTCAATATTAGAAAAACAACTAATGCAATCCATCATATAAATAAAACAAAAGACAAGAATCACAAGATTTTATCAATTGATGCAGAAAAGGCATTTGACAAAGTTCAACACCCATTCATGATAAAAACTCTCAGCAAAATAGGAATAGAAGGAAACTTTCTCAAAATAATGAAGCGCATTTATACAAAACCAATAGCCAACATCATCTTAAATGGAGAGAGCCTGAAAGCATTCCCCTTGAGACTGGGAACCAGACAAGGATGCCCTTTATCACCACTCTTATTCAACATTATGCTGCAGGTCCTAGTCAGAGCAATTAGGCTAGATAAAGAAATAAAGGGCATCCAGATTGGCAAGGAAGAAGTAAAAGTACCTCTGTTTGCAGATGACATGATCTTATACACAGAAAACCCTAAGAAATCCTCAAGAAAACTACTGAAACAAATAGAAGAGTTACCCAGAAAATCAGGATACAAGATAAACATACAAAAATCAGTTGGATTCCTCTACACCAACAAAAAGAACATCGAAGAGGAAATCACCAAATCAGTACCATTTACAGTAGCCCCAAAGAAGATAAAATACTTAGGAATAAATCTTACCAGAGATATAAAAGACTTATACAAAGAAAACTACAAAACACTTCTGCAAGAAACCAAAAGAGACTTACATAAGTGGAAAAACATACCTTGCTCACAGATAGGAAGACTTAACATTGTGAAAATGTCTATTCTACCAAAAGCGATCTATAGATTTAATGCAATTCTGATCCAAATTCCAATGACATTTTTTAATAAGATGGAGAAACAAATCACCAACTTCATATGGAAGGGAAAAAGGCCCCCAGGTAAGTAAAGCATTACTGAAAAAGAAGAACAAGGTGGGAGGCCTCACTCTACCTGATTTTAGAAACTATTATACCGCCACAGTAGTCAAAACAGCCTGGTACTGGTACAACAACAGATACATGGACCAATGGAACAGAGTTGAGAATCCAGACATAAGTCCACCTGCATATGAGCAGTTGATATTTGACAAAGGCCCCAATGCAGTTAAATGGGGAAAAGAGTGTTTCTGACAAATGGTGCTGGCATAACTGGATACCCATCTGCAAAAAAATGAAACAAGACCCATTCCTCATACCATGCACAAGAACGAGCTCGAAATGGATCAAAGACCTGAATATAAAGTCTAAAATGATAAAGATCATGGAAGAAAAAATAGGGACAATGTTAGGAGCCCTAATACATGGCATAAACAGTATACAAAACATTACTAACAATGCAGAAGAAAAAGTAGATAACTGGGAGCTTCTAAAAATCAAACACCTATGCTCACTCAAAGACTTCACCAAAAGAGTAAAAAGATTACCTACAGACTGGGAAAAAAATTTTAGCATGACATTTCCAATCAGCACCTGATCTCTAAAATCTACATGATACTGCAAGAACCCAACTACAAGAAGACAAATAAACCAATTAAAAAATGGGCAAAAGATATGAACAGACACTTCACTAAAGAAGATGTTCAGGTAGCTAGCAGATACATGAGGAAATGCTTTTGATCATTAGCCATTAGAGAAATGCAAACTCAAAACTACAATGAGATTCCATCTCACTCCAGCAAGGCTGGCATTAATCAAAAAAACAGAAAATAATAAATGTTGGAGAGATTGTGGAGAGACTGGAACACTTGTACACTGCTGGTGGGAAAGTAAAATGGTACAGCCACTTTGGAAATTGATTTGGAGCTTCCTTAAAAAGCTAGAAATAGAACTACTGTAGGATCCAGCAATCCCGCTCCTTGGAATATACCCTAGAGAAATTAGAGCCTTTACACGAACAGATACCTATGCACACCCATGTTCATTACAGCACTGTTTCCAATAGCAAAAAGATGGAAGCAACCAAGGTGCCCACCAACAGATGAATGGATACATAAATTATGGTATATTTGCACAATGGAATACTATGCCTCGATAAAGAACAGTGATGAACCTGTGAAACATTTTATAACATGGAGAAATCTGGAAGGCATTATGCTGAGTAAAATTAGTCAGTTGCAAAAGGACAAATATTGTAAATATAAGACCACTGTTATAAGAACACAGGAAAGTTTGAACAGAGAAGAAAGTATTCCTTGATGGTTAAGAGATGGGGGAGGGAGGAAGGATGGGAGAGGGGTATTCACTAATTAAATAGTAGATAAGAACTACTTTAGGTGAAGGGAAAGACTACAATACAGGCAAGGTCAGCACAACTGGACTAAACCAAAAGCAAAGAAGTTTCCTGAATAAACAGAACACCTCAAAGGCAGAGTAACAGAGGCGGGGGTTTGGGGACCATGGTTTCAGGGGACATCTAAGTAAATTGGCATAATAAAATCTATTAAAAAAAACATTCTGCATTCCATTCTGGAGAGTGGCATCTGGGGTCTTAAACACTAGCAAGTGGCCATCTAAGATGCATCAATTGTTCTCAACCCACCTGGAGCAAAGAAGAATGAAGGACACCAAGGACACAAGGCAATTATGAGCCCAAGAGACAGAAAGGGCCACATAAACCAGAGACTACATCAGCCTGAGACCAGAAGAACTAGATAGTGCCCGGCTACAACCGATGACTGCCCTGACAAGGGACACAATAGAGAACGCCTGAAGGAGCAGGAGAGTAGTGGGATGCAGACCCCAAATTCTTGTAAAAAGACCAGACTTAATGGTCTGACTGAGACTAGAAGGACCCTGGTGGTCATGGCCCCCAGACCTTCTGTTGGCCCAGGACAGGAACCATTCCCAAAGCCAACTCTTCAGACAGGGATTGGACTGGACAATGAGATGGAGAGGGATGCTGGTGAGGAGTGAGCTTCCTGGATCGGGTGGACACTTAAGACTATATTGGCATCTCCTCCCTGGAGGGGAGATGAGAGGGTAGAGGAGGTTAGAAGCTGGTGGAATGGACACAAAAATAGAGAGTGGAGGGAGGGAGCGGGCTGTCTCATTATGGAGAGAGCAATTGGGAGTATGTAGCAAGGTGTATGTAAGTTTTTGTGTGAGAGACTGACTTGATTTGTAAACTTTCACTTAAGCACCATAAAAATTAAAAAAAAAAAAATTGACCTTATCATGCCATATACTTTTGGTAGGTAATTTCCTCCACGATTTCAATTGTCTTCACATATACATCAATAATTCAAGTTTATATTTTCAGCCAAATCTCATACTTTGGGTTCAAGATAGGTTTATCCAGCTGGTGACAAAGATATCTCAAAATGAACTGGTCCAACACCAGACCTCTTCCCCTACCCTATAAAACATTGTCTTCTTCCAGTGTCTCCTCATTTGGCAAATAATACAATTTATCCAGTTCTCAAGCCAAAAATAGGAGAGTCATCCTAGTCACTCCTCTTTATATCACACCCAATCCAAACCATCCCTTGGACCTGTCAGTCTCACTGCCCAAATCTCCCTTGTCCCTATCTACTTTTTCCATCTCCACCACCATTACCACTGCTGTAGACTGAGCCACCATTGTTTCTCATCTTCACATCTAGAATAATTTCTAACTGCTGTACAAACACTCTCTCTTACCTCCCCCTGCCCCAACTTTTTCTCCACGCAGTAGATAAAGTGATCTTTGTGAACAACAATTCTGCCTGTGTTTAAACATTCCAAAGCCTTCTGACTGCACTTAGGATGAAGGCTGCATCCTTTCTTGTCCACAACTGTCTTCCCACCTATCTCCCCTGGCTGTGGGCCTTTAGCTCCTACCAGGCTCCCTTCTCTGTCTCTGCTGACCTCACTTACCATATGCCCTTCCAGCTAGGACTTTGCATCTGCTGTTCACTTTACAAAGAATGCTCTTTGTTTTCCTTTTCATCTAAATATCTCTTACTTTAATCATTCATATTTTTAATCCTTCATATATTAACCCAAGAATAACTTCTAATATTTAAAGTACCTCCCCTGGCCTCCTTGACAAGGACAAATTCTTGTAGATTCTCCCAACATTTTGTATCTTTGGTGACTGCAACCGTCATGGTTGCTATTTCACATGTTTGTGTTGTCTTTGTTGTTTAACTAGGTCATATACCAGGCTTGTTATTCCACACCATCATTCCTGATACAGTGCCCAGTAACTAGGTGCTCAGTATATATGTGTTGAAAGATGGATGATAGAGGCATGGTGCCACAATAGTTAGGAGGGTAACATTGAGAGGCCTGTAGAGAATTGTTCAAATTTAATGCAGGGATGCCTCAGGAGAGGTTGCCTGCTATACGTGCTCTTGTAGGGTGGTGAATCCTGCAAAGTGCTGGAGGGTGTTGCCTCATCTTTCGTTGCAGGTGGTCAGACAAATTGAAGGTAGATCTCAAAGAACTGGGTTTACCAAATGGGGACATACTTTCTTTCACATTGTTGTTGTTAGCTGCCGTCAAGTCAATTCCAATTCATGGCTGCCTCATCTGTGCAGAATAGAACTGCCCCACAGGGTTTTCAAGGCTGTGACCTTTTGGAAGCAGATCACCAGGTCTCTCTTCCAAGGTGCCTCTGGGTGGGTTTGAAGCACTCACCTTTGGGTTCATAGTCAGTTCTTAACCATTTGCCCCTCCCAGGGACTCCTTACTTTCACAATGTTGTTGTTAGTTACTGAGTCTATTCTGACTTATGGTAACTCCATGTGTGCAGAGTAAAACTGCTCCATAGGGTTTTCAAGGTTGTGACCTTTTAGAAGCAGACCACCAGGCTTATCTTCCAAGGAGCCCCAGGGTGGGTTCGAGTCACCAACATTTCAGTTAGTAGTCAGTGCTTAACAGTTTGAGCTACTAATTACGGTAGCTAAAAGAGGATGGGGGAGAGGAACAGGAAAGGGTAACGTAGTCCAGTTTAAGGGTTAATTGTTGACTTTTCTTGAAAATGAACATTTCCTTCATGTTTCATTTTCTCTTGTAGAATGGTAAAATTATTTCAAAGGTTAAGGGTGCAAACGCACCACTTGTTAATGACAAAGTTATTCAGCTCATCAACGAGGAAAAGAAAATTGAAGCAGGTGAAATGGTTCGCCCTCAGGTAATACTTTTAATCAAGGATAATTTTCATTTTAAAAATGTGTTACATTTTTCCTAATTTTATATCTATCTGGGAGTCTAGGTATAGCCTTTCTGGGAAGCCTGTTGACAATGTTAAAATACATATATATCCTTTGATTCAGCAATTACACTCCAATGATTTTCCCTAAGAAGACAGTGACACAAATATAGAAAGGGGTGTTGATTGCACTGTTATCTGTATCACTAAATGTTTGGAATCAGCCATCTTATGAGATATTTACAAATGATAAAACCAAGGCTTTAAGAAAACTTAAGCCTTATGTCCAGAAACAAGCAACTGATAGTGAAACCAGAATTTGAAGTCAGGCAGGATGAATCTCAACAGTGAATTAATTACATAAAATGTATGTAATGTATGTCATAAATCATACAAATCCCTACAGTGAGGCCCCCACGTGTCTGTCAGTTTGTTGTACTGTGCGGGCTTGCATGTTGCTGTGATGCTGGAAGCTATACCACCGGTATTCAGATACCAACAGGGTCACCCATGGAGGGCAGGTTTCACCTGAGCTTCCAGACTAAGACAGACTAGAAGGACCCGGCAGTCTACTTCTGAAAAGCATTAGCCAGTGAAAACCTTATAAACAGTAGCGGAACATTGTCTGATACAGTGCTAGAAGATGAACCCCCCAGGTTGGAAGGCACTCAAAAGATGACTGGGGAAGAGCTGCCTCCTCAAAGTAGAGTCGACTTTAATGATGTGGATGAAGTAAAGCTTTTGGGACATTCATTTGCTGATGTGGCACTACCGAAAATGAGAAGAAACAGCTGCAAACATCCATTAATAATCAGAACCTGGAATGTACAAAGCATGAATCTAGGAAAATTGGAGATCATCAAAAATGAAATGGAATGCATTAACATCGATATCCTAGGCATTAGTTAGCTGAAATGGACTGGTATTGGCCATTTTGAATTGGACAATCATATAGTCTACTATGCTGGGAATGACAACTCGAAGAGGAATAGTGTTGCATTCATCATCAAAAACAACATTTCAAGATCTATCCTGAAGTACAACACTGTCAGTGATAGGATAATATCCCTACGCCTACAAGGAAGACCAGTTAATATGACTATTATTCAAATTTATGCACCAACTATTAGGGCCAAATATGAAGACATAGAAGATTTTTATCAGCTGCTGCAGTCTGAAGTTGATCAAACATGCAATCAAGATACATTGATATTACTGGCGATTGGAATGCAAAAATTGGAAGCAAAGAAGGATCAGTAGTTGGAAAATATGGCCTTGGTGATAGAAAACAATGCCGGAGATCAAATGATAGAATTTTGCAAGACCAACGACTTCTTCATTGCAAATACCTTCTTTCACCAACATAAACGGTGACTATACACATGAACCTCACCAGATGGAACACAGAGAAATCAAGTTGACTACATCTGTGGATAGAGATGATGGAAAAGCTCAATAACATCATCAGGACAAGGCCAGGGGCCGACTGTGGAACAGACCATCAGTTGCTCATATGCAAGTTCACGCTGAAACTGAAGAAAATCAGAGCAAGTCCACAAGGGCCAAAATATGACCTTGAGTATATCCCACCGGAATTTAGAGACCATCTGAAGGATAGATTTGACACATTGAACACAAGTGACTGAAGACCAGATGAGTTGGGGGATGACATCAAGGACATCATCCATGAAGAAAGTAAGAGGTCATTGAAAAGACAGGAAAGAAAGAAAAAGACCAAGATGGATGTCAGAGGAGACACTGAAACTTGCTCTCAAACATCAAGCAGCTAAAGCAAAAGAAAGAATTGATGAAGTAAAAGAACTGAACAGAAGATTTAAAAGGGCAGCTCGAGAAGACAAAGTAAAGTATTATAATGACGTGCAAAGAGCTGAAGATGGAAAACCAAAAGAGAAGAACATGCTCGCCATTTCTCAAGCTGAAAGAATTGAAGAAAAAACTCAAGCCTCAAGTTGCAATAGTGAAGGATTCTATGGGGAAAATATTAAACAACGCAGGAAGCCTCAAAAGAAGATGGAAGGAATACACATGGTCATTATACCAAAAATAATTAGTTGATGTTTAACCATTTGAAGAGGTAGCATATAATCAGGAACTGATGGTACTGAAGGAAGAAGTCCAAGCTGCTCTGAAGGCATTGATGGAAAACAAGGCTTCAGGAATTGATCGAATATCAAATGAGATGTTTCAACAAACAGATGCAGCGCTGGAGGTAATCACTCGTCTCTGCCAAGAAATATGGAAGACAGTTTCCTGGCCAACTGACTGGAAGAGATCCATATTTATGCCTATTCCCAAGAAAGGTGATCCAACCAAATGTGGAAATTATAGAACAATATCATTAATATCACACACAAGCAAAGTTTTGCTGAAGATCATTCAAAACTGGCTGCAGCAGTCTATCAATAGGGAACTGCCAGAAATTCAGGCCGGATTCTGAAGAGGACATGGAACCAGGGATATCACTGCTGATGTCAGATGGATCCTGGCTGAAAGCAGAGAATACCAGAAGGATGTTTACCTGTGTTTTATTGACTATGCAAAGGCATTCGACTGTGTGGATCATAACAAATTATGGATAACATTGTGAAGAGTGGGAATTCCAAAACACTTAATTGTGCTCATGAGGAACCTTTACATAGATCAAGAGGCAGTTGTTTGAACAGAACAAGGGAATACTGGTTTAAAGTCAGGAAAGGTGTACGTCAGGGCTGTATCCTTTTGCCATACTTTTTTTTTTTTTTAATCAACCTGTATGCTGAGCAAATAGTCCGAGAATCTGGACTACATGAAGAACAGGGCATCAGGATTGGAGGAAGACTCATTAACAACCTGTGTTACGCAGATGGTACAACCTTGCTTGCTGAAAGTGAAAAGGACTTGACCCACCTACTGATGAAGATGAAAGACCACAGACTTCAGTATGGATTGTACCTGAACATAAGGAAAACAAAAATCTTCACAACTGGACCAATGAGCAACATCATGAGAAACGGAGAAAAGATTGAAGTTGTCAATGATTTCATTTTACTTGGATCCACAATCAGCAGCCATGTAAGCAGCAGTCAAGAAATCAAAAGACACATTGCATTGGGCAAATCTGCTGCAAAGGACCTCTTTAACGTGTTGAAGAGCAAAGATGTCACCTTGAAGACTAAGGTGCACCTGACCCAAGCCATGGTATTTTCAATCACATCATATGCATGTGAAAGCTGGACAATGAATAAGGAAGACTGAAGAAGAGTTGAAGGCTTTGAATTGTGGTGTTGGCAAAGAATGTTGAATATACCATGGACTGCCAAAAGAACGAACAAATCTGTCTTAGAAGAAGTACAACCAGAATGCTTCTTAGAAGCAAGGATGGCGAGACTGTGTCTTACATACTTTGGACATGTTGTCAAGAGGGGTTAGTCCCTGGAGAAGGATATCATGCTTGGCAAAGTACAGGGTCAGCTGATGAGAGGAAGACCCTCAATGAGGTAGATTGACACAGTGGCTGCGACAATGAGCTCAAGCATAACAACGATTGTAAGGATGGTGCAGGACCAGGCAGTGTTTCGTTCTGTTGTGCATAGGGTCGCTATGAGTCGGAGCCGACTCGACGGCACCTAACAACAATGGCATACAGTGGGGTATTATCCAGTGCATTCTAGTTCTGTACTTATAGGCATGAAAAGGGGCCAGGATAGATTGATGAATGCAAAAAGACACTTTAAAAGGGGACTTTTGATAAGATACTATACGTGTATGTGTGTATGTGTTAATACATTACCTGTGTAACAAGAAATAAGACATTTTAAAATGAGATGAACCACAAAGCACGTAGAGATAAGAACATAATAGCATAAGAAATTAAACCACCTAAAAAAAAGAAGCAGATCAGAAATATAGTCAGAGAAACAGGAGAGACTGATGTTATTAAAAAAAGAAAATAAGGGAAAGTATGATATTAAGAAACAGTAGAGATTAATCTAGAAATATTGCAACGTAGAATACGGAGAAGATACAGGCTCCAGCATGTGTATTTGTTATAAGAAGAAGTGTCACTTCAAATCTGGAAAGCATAAGAAACTTCAGTAAAGCAGGGTTACAAATATTGGCTTAACTATATTAACAGATATTGGGTGTAGAAAAAAAAAGATGTCATTTTGTCATGTTATGTATGTAAGAAAATTCCAGATGAATTAAATAATTGAATATAAAGAAACAAACCATAAAACTATTTGAAGGAAATATTGGTGAACATTTATATTGTTATAGGTTGAGGAAGGTCTTCTAACTGTATCACAAAATAGAGAAATCAGTAAGGAAGAATTGAGAGATTTGATTATTTGTTTATCTAAAACTTTCAAGGGAAGCAACAAACTGAGACAAGTGGATGTACTCTATGTGTCACTGTGCTCATGTCAATAATCTATGCAAAGTAATTTCTGAGCATTAAGAAAAAGATGAACATTTCAACAGAGAAGTGACAAATGACTTAAAGGGAAATTTATATTTATTATAATGATTTTTCTCATCCAATAACTTTTTTTTTTTTGCGTTTTCGAGTTTTCTTGTTTTTCAATGAATCTTCACCCCCTTCTCCTCCACATTCCCACTTCTTTCAGAAGCCATTAGTGAGGACTGGCTATTGCTAAGATCTTCAAACAGATTTCCTCCCTTAATTCGGGCAGCCATCTTACAAGATATTTACAAATGATAAAACCAAGGCTTTAAGAGACTTAAGTCTTAACGTCCAGAAACAAGCGATTGGTGGTGAAACCAGAATTTGAAGTCAGGGAGGATGAATCTAAAACAACCCTCACCTGATTGCCCTATTCTCTTGAGCTTTCTTCATATGTAACCTGTTCTGTGGTTTTGTTGTTCTTATTGTTCTGGTTCTTCTCGTAGAATGACATCCTATTTTAATTAACAGCTGTGTGTATATGAGAAATTTATTGATGTTTGATTTATTATTCCGTTTTGTTGAACACTCCCCATTATGTAGCTTTATTGCCTAATTGCTTTGTCTAGCACGGCCCTGTTCAATAGCAATAAAATACAAGCCACATCAGAGTAGTTCATGCCATTTAAAATTCCCTAGGAGTCACAATAAAAACTGTAAAAAGAAACAGGTGAAATTAAGTTCAAAGATGTGTTGTTGTTGTTTTTATGTGCTGTCGAGTCGGTTCTGACTCATAGCGACCCTATGTACAACAGAACGAAACACTGCCTGGTCCTGCGCCATCCTCACAATCATTGTTATACTTGACCCACTGTTGCAGCCACCGTGTCAATCCATCTTATTGAAAGTCTTCCTCTTTTTCCGTGACCTTCTACTTTACCAAGCATGATGTCCTTCTCCAGGAACTGATCCCTGTTGATAATATGTCCAAAGAATGTGAGACGTAGTCTTGCCATCCTTGCTTCTAAGAAACATTCTGGTTGTACTTCTTCCAAGACAGATCTGTTCATTCTTTTGGCATTTCATGGTATGTTCAATATTCTTTGCCAGTACCGCAATTCAAAGGCATCAATCCTTCTTTGGTCTTTGTTCACTGTCCAGCTTTCACATGCATATGAGGCAATTGAAAACACCATGGCTGGGTCAGGCACACCTTAGTCTTCATGGTGACATCTTTGCTTTTTAACACTTTAAAGAGGTCTTTTGCAGCAGATTTGCCCAATGCAATGCGTCTTTTGATTTCTTGACTGCTGCTCTGGGTGTTGATTGTGGACCATTCCAGGGTCCAATTATTAATGGATGTTTGCAGCTGTTTCTTCTCATTTTGAGTCGTGCCACATCAGCAGATGAAGGTCCCAAAAGCTTGACTCCATCTGCGTTATTAAAGATGTATATATGACTTTATCCAATATACTCAAAATTTTCCAATTTAAAGATGTACTCAATATAAAAATTATTAATAAGATATTTGCATCTTTTTCATACTAAGTCTTTAAAATATGCCATGTGTTCTACACTGGTAAAAGTAAGCATATCTTAATTCAGACTAACCTCGTTTTAAGAGCTCATGTAGCCTTATATGGTCAGCTACTGACATATTGGCCAACACAGGTCTAGCAAATGAAAAGCGAAGTTAATTTGAGGTTGTACCTAGCACAATTATCTTATTCCTGATTATAATAGGAATGAATGCTTTTAAGGTAGTGATTTCCAACTTTGGGGAGGGTCTTTATTCCACTGAGACTCTGAATTTATGCACTTTCTTACAAACAAAAAAACGTACGTATGAAACTTCTTAGGTAGTTCACAGAACCACATCCACACAGTCAGGGCTTCCCTGGAAGTGAAGAACCCCTGTCTGTCCTAGTGTTTTACGTTTTAGTAGGCTATTGGCTATTGGTTTGAGAAAAATATTTTTTATAGGTTAAGGAGGCATTTCCTGTTCCTCATTTGTAAGAGTATTATCAAGAATGGATCTTGAAATTTAGTAAATACCCTTTTGAACTTTAATGTGATCACCATGTGTTTCAAAAACCGAATCAGTTGCCCCCAAGTCAACTCCAGCTCATGGTGACCCATGTATGTCAGAGTAGAGCTATGCTCCATAGAGTCGTCAATGGCTGAGGTTTGGAAGTAAATTGCCAGGCCTTTCTTCCAAACCATGTGTTTACTGCTTTCTTATTGTTCATCTCTGTTTCTTATTTTACTCTTTGTGTGCTTAAGTTTATTTTATGCTTTTTTTAAACTATTTTTCCATATAGCACCAATGCATTATTTCTGATAGCCTCCCTGTGCCACTTTTAAATATCCTTTCTTCATTTCAGTGGAAAAAAGCTGAGAAAAAATAGTGCTAGGTAAATACAGGCACATTTTCACTTTACCTTCTATCTCCTGGGTTATACATATTTATTACAAACAAAATTTCTAAAAACTCTTTCACCATCATATTAAAACATAACTGTGTTTTACTTGCATTTCTTTTCCATAGTACCATGAAATTATGTTTGCAGACTCAGATACAGAAGATGCTGGGGAAGGACAAGGTGAAAATGCTGGTAAATAAATTTACTTTAAGATAATGGCAAGAATTTAATGTTCATGGATGTCATTACTGTATTGTTTTGAAACTGCAAAAAGCTGGTGACAACATCAATGTTAATCAATAGGGAATTGGTCAGATAAATTATGGTTAGACTAGACTCTCATGACTACCCTGAATAGCAGTTCTTATTTCATCCTTCGTTATTTTCCAAAAATTTGTTAAAATGATTTCTTCCATGATGACCCATGCTACTGTTTATTCTGCAGCTAACAATTTTATGCCTTCAGTGTGATTGTATGTGTGTGTGTGTGTTTATTCTTTGGAGGGAGGAGAGGGAAACAGACATGCTCAGTAAGCTGTCTTGAGCTAAAAACTCATAAGAATGTAGATAAATTTGTAGGTGGTAAGTCCATCAGTTTGTAATCCTTTTTTTTTGTGTGTGTGTTTTAGGTGAAAGTTTACAGCACAAATTAGTTTCTTATTCAAAAATTTATACACAAATTGTTTTGGGACATTGGTTGCAATCCCAGCAATATGTCAGCACTCTCTGCCTTTCCTTTTACACTCCAGGTTCCCCATGCCCATTCATTTGTCCAGGTTTCCTGTCCCTTCCTGCCTTCTGCTCTTTGCTTTTGGGCAGATGTTGCCCATTTGGTTTCATATACTTGATTGAACTAAAAAGCATGTCCCTCATGTGTGTTATTGTTTTATAAGCCTGTCGAATCTTTGGCTGAAAGGTAGACTTCAGGAGTGGCTTCAGTTCTGAGTTAGCAGGGTGTCCGTATAGTCTTGGGGGTTCCACCAGTCTCTGTCAGACTAGTAAGCCTGTTTTTGTGAATTCAAATTTTGTTCTACATTTTTCTCTCGCTTTGTCCGGAACTCTGTATTGTGATCCCTGCCAGACTGATTGGTGGTGGTAGCTGGGCACCATCTAGCTCTTCTGGGTTCATGTGACCTATTAGTGCTTTGGACTGATATTTTCCTTGTGTCTTCGGTTTTCTTCATTCTCCTTTGCTCCGAACCAACAGGTATATTTTGGATGGCCACTCGCAAGCTTTTAAGACCCCAGATGCTACTCACCAAAATAGGATGTAGAATATTTTGTTTACGAAGTATGTTACGCCAGTTGACCTAGATGTCCCCCGAGATCAGTTTATAATCTGTCCTTGCGTAATGGAAAGTTGAAACTCCACTCATACAGATATTGAACTGGATGGATCATGGGTATGAATCTAAGGCTTTGAATCAAAATCCAAATGAAAACTCACCAGTGTCTACCTACTCATCTTTTTACTTATTGACTAAAACCTCTTGTGAATTTTTGTCCTGTACACAAATATAACTACACTTTGATTCTAAGTAGAAAACCTTTGGTAGTTGAAATGCTGTAATAAGATACAGAGCTATCAGTGGACAAAAACTCACTAGACGTTAGGGATTTACATTTCCAATCGCCAAACTTTTCATTATCCAGACTCATGTCAAGAAAATGAAATTCTTCTGTTTTTTCCTAGAGGAACAATACAATATTGTTATAATCAAACCAGATGCTGTGTTTAGTGGAAAAGCCCAAGAAATTATAGAACAAGTAAGTAATATTTTCTAACAATAGCTTAAATTAATTGCAAAATTCCAGGTGCCATTGAGTCCATTTCCACTCATGGTGACCTCATATGTGTCAGAGTAGAACTGGCCGATTTTTCGGAAGTAGGTGACCAGGCCTTACTTAAAGACTACCAAGCTTTTAGTTAGTAGCTGGTAATGCTAACCATTCGCACCATCCAAAAACAAAAACAAACATTCCTGTGAAGTAAATTCTGACTCGTAGTGACCCTATAGGACACAGTAGAACTGCCCCACAAGGTTTCCAAGGTGGATTCAAACCACTGAACTTTTTGTTAGCAGCCAAGCTCTTAACCACTGCACTACCAGGTGACGCTTAATTGTCAATCTGTAGACAAGTCTATCATTTAGAGTAAAATAGAATATAATGAACTGCTGGTGTTAAGTAACTCTAAAGTTTTTGAATTTTTTTTTTTCTGAACAAAAGACTCCATTTACTCATGCATCCTTGTTTAAATAACCCTGCTCTACCACTACTAGATAGGAGCCCTCGTGGCACAGTGGTTAAGAGCTGTGGTGAGCTATGGCTGCTAACAATAAAGGAGGGCAATTTGAATCCACTAGCCACTCCTTGGAAACCCTCTGAGGCAGTTCTACTCTGTCCTATAGGGTTGCTATAAGTTGGAATTGATTTGATGGCAATGGGTTTGTTTTTTCTTTGGTACTAGTATTACATATAAATTGTAAAAGTTATATTTTTATATTGAATTGTATTAAATATATTTTATGTTTAATTATTAACAATGCAATCTTGTTAATAGCTCTTGTTAGCTTGGGTTCTTCTCTGTATGTTGTCACCAACGTGTCGTCCTTGTAGATACATGATAGTTTAAGGGAGCATTTAATGTTTCTCCATAGAGCCAAAATAAATCCAATTTTTTTTAGAGAAAGATTTTATTCTAAGCCAGAGGTCAGCAAACAGTTTCTGTAAAGGGCTAGATAGTAACTATTTTCAACTTTGCAGGGCATAATGGCTTTGTTGCAACTACTCAACTCCAGCATAGCATCAAGAAAGTGGCCACTGATAATATGTAAATGAACGGGCATGGCTATGTTCCAAGAAAACTTTATTTACAAAGACAGGTGGTAGGCTGGATTTGGCCTGTGGAAGGGTTGTGTATCTCTTGATGAACATCCTATCAGGCATTCATTCTTTAGCTGTAGCTGTATTTACATTGATTAAGCTGCAATAAAACACCTGATCAAAATTCTGACAGCCTTCTTTACAGAAATAGCAAAACCAGTTGTCATCTTTATATGGAATAGCAAGTGGCCCCAAATATTTAAATAAATTTTGAAGGAGAAGAACAAAATAGAGAACTCACACTTTCTGATCTCAAAACATATTTTACAGCTACAGTAATCAAATAGCCTGGTAATGGTGTAATAATAGACACATAGATTAATGGAACAGATCGAGAGTTCATAAATAAACCCACACACCTATGGTCAACTGATTTTTGACAAGGGTGCTAAGTCCATTCAATGGGGAAAGAAGAGTCTTTTCAATAAATGATGCTGGGAAAATTGGATTTCTACATGCAGAAAAATGAAACAGGATCCATGCCTCACACCCTATATAAAAACAAATTCAAAATGGGTTAAGGACCTAAATGTGAAAAATAAAACCATAACACTCTTAGAAGAAAATGCAGGGGCAAGGCTATCAGGCCTAGCTTCTAACAATGGATTATCTGATATGATAACAAAAGCATGAACAGCAAAAGACAGAATAAATAAATGAAACCTCATAAAAATTAAATACTTTTGTTCTTCAAAAGACTTTACCAAAAGAGTGAAAAGACAAGCTACCCATTGGGAGAATATCTCCAGAAACCATATATCTGTTTACAACCTAGTAACCTGTGTGTGTGTGTGTGTGTGTGTGTGTGTGTGTGTAAAACTTCAACAACTTAACAACAAAAAGGCAAATAACCCAATCAAAAAATGGGCAAAGGACTTGTGGAGACATTTCACCAAAAAGGGTATTCAAATAGCCAACAAACACATGAAAAGATGCTCAACATCTTTAGCCATCAAAAATATGCAAATCAAAATGACAATGAAATATTGTTTTACAGCCACTAGAATGGCTAAGGTAAAAAAAAATGTTGATGAGGATGTGAGGACATTGAAACATTTATCCATTGCTGGTGGAAATGCAAAATGGTACATAACCCTTGGAGAAAATAGTATGGTGGTTCCTCAAAAAAACTAAAAATAGAACTACCGTATGATCCGATAGCTCTTCTAGGAATATACCAACGGGACTTGAAAGCAGTGATGGGAACTGAGATACGTACACCCTTGTTCATCGCAACAGTATTCACAATAGCCAAAAGCTGAAAACAACCTAAATTCCCATCAGCAGATGAATGGATTAACAAAATGTGGTACAAACATGCAATGGAATACTACTTAGTCAGAAAGAGAAATGAAGTCCTGATACATGCTACAATATCGATGGAGCTGGAAGACATTATGCTTAGTGAAAAAAGTCAATCACAAAAGGACAAATATTGTAAAATTATATAAAAAGAGAAAAACAGGCAAATGCATAGAGACCAAAGTATATTAGTGGTTACCAGGGGTAGGAGGAAGGGGAACAGTTGTGGTTATTGCTTTTGGAGCACTGAGTTTCAATTGGCATTGATGGTAAATTAGCACTGATTAAGTGTAAGGGTTACACAGCCTATTAATGTAATTGATGTCAATAAGGTGTACACCTGTGAATAGTTATATTGAATTGGCAAAAGTTGTGTGATAGATATATTCACAACAACAAAAGCGCAGCTGCTGAGATTTCTTATGTACAACCAAATCCCTCATGGGATTTGGTTTCTTGGTTTGGAGGTTTGGGGTCATGTTTTCATGGGACATCCCAGTTAATTGACCTAATATCATGTTTAGTGCTTCCATTCTACATCCTAGTTTGTTTTGTAGTGTCTGGGGTCTTAAAAGCTTGTAAGCAGCCATCCAAGTCACAACGATTGGTCTTTATTCACTTAGAGCAACAGAGGAAAAAAGAAGAGTCAGGAATAGGAGGAAGAAATGGAATTTGTTGCTAATTGTCTCCATGAGGAAACCCTGGTGGCGTAGTGGTTAAGTGCTACAGTTGCTAACCAAAGGGTCGGCAGCTCAAATCCGCCAGGCGCTCCTTGGAAACTCTATGGGGCAGTTCTATTCTGTCTTATAGGGTCGCTATGAGTTGGAATCAATTTGACGGCACTGGGTTTTTTTTTTTTTGTCTCCATGAACAATTGCCTCCTTTGCCACGAGACCAGAAGAACTGGATGGTGCCTGGCTACCATTACTGATCGTTTTGATCAAAGATTCTATAGAAGAATCCTGATCAAAAGGGGGAAAATGCAGAAGCAAATTTCAAATTTTCACGGAATCTAGACTTTCTGGAGTCATTGAAACTGGTTGAACCCCAAAAGCATTGCCCTGAGGTAACCTTTAAACATTGAACCAAGAATATCCCCTGAAATCTTCTTTAGTTTAGCTTAATTAATAAAGACTGTCTGCCTTGAGCTTTGTGCTTTTTTAAAGAACTATCTATAAAGGATCAAATTGACAACAGCAACTTGAAAGATTAGTTAGGAAATTTAGGGAGCAGTGTATTCATGTTAATAGGGGAGGAACAATTTGGAAAAGGAGGGTAAGAATGGTTGCACAACTTGAAGAATGCAATGAGTGTCACTGAATAGTATATGTAGAAAATGTTGGATTGGTATGTATTCTGCTGTGTATATTCTCAACAACAATAAAAAAAGACAGTAATTTTTTTTTTTTTTGAGAAAGTAAAAAAAAACCTATAATAAAATAGATGGTACAGAGGTCATGGGACACACATATTTTCCTCCAATTATGTGTTGATTTCATCAATATGACTCTATAAAGGTAGCCTTACTTTCCATTTTCTATCGTTTGTCAAAGGAGTGCACCAAACTGTACCTCACTCCCCCATAAATCGGTTATATTTTATAACACCTTTCAAAAATAATATCATATACCAATGGTTTACTGTTCCTTATTAGAGTATGTTTTAATAGCCATGATGGTGAAGGTTCTCAAAATATATAGTTCTTTTAGTTAATACAATGCTGTTAATCATCAATTCATCCTAATTTTTTTGCTTCAGAGTAATAAATATTTTTGAGATGTAATGAATATCTACTAAAGACCTTACTTTTCTGAATTGTAGTAAAAGGCAACATAACAGATAAAATAAGGAATGTGGAATATTTTGAACAAAAAGGAAATGAACACAGGCATTTTTCAACTACTGTAAAGGAGGAGTTACTGAGTTTCAGTATTACTTAGATTTTATTTACTGTTTTCAGGCACTAACTAACTTAACAAAGACATGATTTGAGTTTTAAACTTTGTTCGAAAGGAACGTTTTTTAGGAGATTATTCACACAGATGTAACTAATGATCTGTAACACCAAAAAGCCATTGGAACCAGTACAGTGTTTGTTTTCATACTAGATGCAGAATGTAGCTGGTGCTGGATGCTCGCAAATCAAATTAAGCTCATATTGATGGTATCATTTAATGCAATTATTGAGTTGCTTCGAACCCAGTTTCTGTTCGTATTTAATTGCTTAGTATCTCATTTGCCTTGTTATATTTCCATCCAAACTTCCATTTGTTACATTTTATTATTCTTGAGGGACATGCACATGGAATTTTGGCATTATATTAAATTTTCATTCAAATAAGTAAAAAAAAAGTTAACATTGAGTTGATTTCAACTCATGGCAACCCCATGTGTTTCAGAGTAGAACTGCATTCCATACGGTTTTCAATGGCTACAAGCTTTTGGAAGTGGATTGCCAAGGTGCCTCTGGGTGGATTTCAACAGCCGACCTTTTAGTTAGATGAGTGCTTAACATTTGTATCATACAGGGACTCCTAAAATAAGTAAAAAAAAAAAGCATGATTAAATCTTAAATCCTGCCTTCCTAATAATTTATATGTATATGTTTGTGTGTGTGTGTGTGCTTTAATAACATGTGTGCTGTAACTTTAACAAATTCTAGAATATATGCTATAAAAAATAGCTTTAGCAAATTGGAAACCCTGGTGGTGTAGTGATTAAGAGCTACGGCTACTAACCCAAAGGTCAGCAGTTCAAATCCACCAGGTGCTCCTTGGAAACCCTATGTGGCAGTTATACTCTGTCCTATAGTGTTGACTTTGGTTTGGTTTTTTGGTTTAACAAATTAAGGACTAAAAGAAATTTAAAACAATTTTGAAAATAGCGACTAAAAAGTGCTTTCAAATTTATGTCTTTAGGAACTATTTAGAATGCTATGTCTTTCCTTGGAATTCAGTTAGTTTGTATATATTCAAAGGCAGTCCACTTAAATAACAGAAATATGCCGAATCTCTGGTACAAGCCTTGACAACCCAGATATCTGGAGGGAGTGAAAAGGGCCCTCTTTGTTTATATATTTTTAGCAGCTTGAAACCTATAGATCCTGCTGAGGTCTTTACACAAAACACATTCAAATCTGGGTGGTTTGTTAAGCCCAGGAAATAAATGTCCTTGACTTGTCTTACATGTGGTCCCACAACACTTCTGGATCTGACCTTACTCTCCAATGGAAGATTACAAAGGCAGGATTTGTCATAGAAGCAGAAGATAAGAGAAGGCTCACTGAAGAAAATGTTAGGGACTTCTATAGTCAAATGGCAGACCAGGTAAGAAAGTTTAAAAAAAAAACAAATCAAACTTTTTTTTTTTAATACAATGGGTTACCATAAGCTTTTTGGATTCTCATTATAGAAACTCAGTAAGTGTGACCAAACAAGTAAGTTCCAGATGTCCTTGTTAGTGTCAATATCATGGTGATGCCAGTGATGGCAGCTATGGGGAAATCCCCAGGAGAAATAGTGGTGGCTGAGCACAACTGGATGGCCTGATTCTGTTGTGTGTGTGTGTGTGTGTATGTGTGTGTGTGAAGACCTCTTTATTTCATGATCTCCAAGACTCTCTGTATCAACATTCTAGAAGTGAATATCCAGTCCTTTCCTATACATTCTTACCCTGGGTTGAAGTTTCCTTGTCATAAACTACAGAGGATTACTTTACCCTGTCTCTACCTAAAGGTCTTTCTCTCAAACTATTTCTTTAATTCTCCTTCACCTGGATTATATAATAAAGGCAGTGCTGTGTACTGGAAAGTGCACTGGCTTGGAAATCAGGAAACCTTGTTTCTAGAACTACACTGCTCAGTATGGTAGGCACTACATACATATGGTTATTTGAATTTAAATGAATTAAAATTAGATAAAATTAAAAATTCAGTGTCTCGATTGCACAAACCACATTCAAGTGCTCTATAGCTACCTGTGGCTACTGTGTTGTACAGTAAGGAAGAACATATCCATCGTATCAGAAAGCTCTATTGGACAGCGCTTTCTAGAACTAGCTGCATAACTCAGTCTCTCTGGACCCCAGCTTCTACACATGTAAAGGAAGAGGGCTGGATCAGCTGCATCAGCATCACCGGGGAACTTTTTAGAAAATTGAATGCCTGAGCCCCACCCAAAATCCCAAATCAGACTCTGGGGCTGGGCTTTAGCAATCTGTTTTAGTAAGCCCTCCAGATGATTTGGATACACGCTAAAGTTTGAGAACCATGTTATTAGTCTGTCTTTAAGATCAATCCCTGCTCTCAGTGAACATCTATCCTTCAAAGATTTGTTTATTAACAGGGAGTTTATAAGGATAACATTCTCTTACCCAATGATCACAAAGGGGTACATTTCACTTGACTTGGTTAGTGCTGCCATTTTAGTTCATCCAGTTGAGAAACCTGAATAAACAGCTTTTAATTTTATTTTGTAGCCTGACTTTGAAGATTTTGTCTCATTTATGACAACTGGCATAAGCTACATTCTAGTTATCTCACAAGGAAATCAACAACAGGCTCCCTTTGAAGAACATGAATCTGAACCAGAGACCCAATCTGAAGAACCGTCTGAAGACCACCCCGAGGTCGAAGATGAGGGCACATCTGCAGAGATGAAGAAGAAACAAGACAGGTAGCTCAAGACCAGAAAATTTAATATTTACAATGTGTTATTAAATAATGAAATGTAATGTCCAAATATCTCAAGATCTAAGTCAAAGCATTTTTATGATGAAGTCTCAAGTATTTCTTCTAGTCAACTGAGTAATATTGTATATTCAGCAAGCCTGGGATTGCCCTGAAAGTTTATATCAAGAGAATTAGAGAGGAAAGAATTTTCCCTGCTTGTATTTATAAAGTTAGGCACATCAGTCTAGCATCGTAGCCTGGAGCTGGAGGGGTAGTTTGGGACTCTTCATAATCCTTCCCAATCCAGTCTCCACTTCCATGTCCCCATCCCACTTCCACCTTCCTTGTATCCTAAAGACATGAAGCATAGTTTGCTGCTTGACTTAGGGCAGTTAGTAGTTATAAAATGCTGAGAACAAAATGGTTATATATTTTTGTTAATGAGCTTTTAAAATTATATTTGAAAATGAGCATAAGTAACATGCACATGTTGGCTTTATGTGTTGCCATTTGTGCCTTTTATTTCCCTGAAGACTCAGGATATCCAAAGAATTCGACACACAGTTAGAGCTGTGACTGTAATAAAGGTGGGTGAATAGGAACGTAGTTAAAGTCACTGAGTCTTGCGACTTCAGAGGATGTGTCTCCTCCTGCTTGGTAGCCAATTGCCACTGCGTTTTCTGGTTGTGAATCTCCAGAACTTTCTTTGTTGCCTTATTAATGAATTGTAGTGGTTTGTCTTGAGTAGCTCTATCTACTGGTTCCTGGAGCTGTCATATTTTTCTAGGTAGTGAGAAGGCCCCAAATAACATTAATTCTAAGTTTTAAACAGGATAAAACCAGTTCAAACTCAGGATGACCCCATGTGTGTCACAGTAGAATTGTGATCCATAGGGTTTTCAGTGACTAATTTTTTTAAAGTAGATGGTCAGGCCTTTTTTTTTTTTGGAGGCTCTTTTGAGTGGATTCAAACCTCCAACCATGTTAATCATTTGCACCACCCAGGGGAGAGACTCATAAAGAAAATCAGCTTCTGACAAAGGGCTTTGTAAACAGCACTAGTTATTTTCAGGGTTTTGAGGGGAAAATTATAATAAGCGGACAGGAGAAAGGTTTGGGTGAGAGCGTTGGGTTTAAAAACGTGTCGAATTTCATACCAGAATTTATGAGCCATTAAAAGAAAAAACTGTTCTATGAAACACTCATTAATGCAACCGGTAAAAGCGAAGTTGCCATCCCATTGGTGCTATATTTCAGGTAAAAAGTCCCCACTGGATCCAACTTTGAAGCTATTGTCCCCACTTTTTCAAAACCCATATAATGACAGGAACAATTTAGACATTTTAATTGGAAACATGGTGGTGGAATGAGATGTGGAAGTCTTGTTTTGACAAAGTCTGTAGTATTTTCTTCCTAAACTTAAAAACCAAAAAACCAAGCCCATTGCCAATGAGTCTATTCCAAATCATAGCAACCCTATAGGATGAGTAAAACTGCCCCATAGGATTTCCAAGGCTGTAGTCTACCACATCTTTCTCCTGTGAAGCTGCTGGTGGGTTCAAACCACCAACTCACCCACCTTTCAGTTAGCAGCCATGCACTTTATCCACTGCACCACCAGGGCTGCTACTTCCTAAACTTAGAGATTCAGTTTTTTCCTCGGCCCATGTTTATCCTGAGCAATAGCCACAAGAGGGCAGCATGGAATGGTGCTAGTATCCAAACCCACTGCTGTTGAGTAGATTCAGACTCAGCAACCCTATAGGACAGAGTAGAACTGCCCCATAGAGTTTCCAAGGAGCGCCTGGTGGATTTGAACTGCCGACCTTTTGGTTAGCAGGCATAGCACTTAACCACTATGCCACCAGGGTTTCTCAAAAACCAAACCCACTGCGTCAAGTTGAATTCGACATACAGGGACCTTATAGGACAGAGTAGAGCTGCCCCCATAAGATTTCCAAGGCTATAAATCATTATGGAAGCAGAGTAACACATCTTTCTGCTGTGGAGTGGCTGGTAGGTTTGAACCACCAACCTTTTGGTTAACAGCCAAGCACTTTACCCTCTGTGCCACCAGGGCCCCTGGTGCTAGTATAGAGCTGGAATTTTACATCTCTTTTCTGGAGGCCAGGCTCAACAAGTGCCATCCACATCCACCTGACGTACTTTAAGTAGACCTAGAACCTGAAAAATTAGAGGGCAGAAACTCTCAAGATTAATTTACACATTTGTTTACTTCTACTTTTTATTGCCACCCTCTTCCCGCATCTCAGAGCATCCTCTCTCTCCTCTTTGGGGCTTGGCAGGTGAGCTGAAATGGTTGTTCAAACCAGAGCAAGTAGACTGGGGGTACTAGGTGGTCCCGTCCATAAACATGAAGGGGTCTCTGGGTGGTACAAACAGTTAAGCGCTCAGCTGCTAACCAAAAGATTGATGGATGGAACCCACTCAGAAACATCTCAGAAGAAAGACCTGGCAGTCTATTTCTGGAAGATCATAGCCATTGAAAACCCTACGGAGCACAATTCTACTCTGAATTGTTTTTGTCAGACTCAGCAGCAACTGTTTCCATGAACATGAGCCCCACGTCTTTGTCAGGTTGGTTATCCCTGCACAGACAAATGCTTGAAGTTTGTGAACCTGCATCGCCTGGAGGAAAGTTTCTCCATGACAGAAGTGGCCAACCTGTTCTGCTCTATTTAGGTCCTCAACAAAAGATACAGAAAAAATGCTGTGGTACTTTTTCCACTGAGGGCTTGGTGTGTGCCTCGAGGAAAGATCTGAGCCCAGGAGATCAGAACCTGGAGACAGACCACAGACCCTGGGAAGAGCTAACACAGACTTGTGATGTCCAAAAGGAAGGGTGATATTGGACTTCGCTGGGTTCCTGACCCCTGAAATGCCAAGATGGAGCCGAGTGGAATTACCGAATTCATTGTCCTTGAAACCCAGCACTCTGGGCTTTTTCCACTTGTTCCTGCAGGGAATGACAGCCTTCTGGCTTCTACAGCACAGCGCATAGCCTAGAGGCCACTTTGCCTTCTATCTACAGGAGTTCCACCACTTAGTACTCTTAATAAACAGAGCTAGGTTAGTGAGCCAACAAAGGAAAACAACTACCTACTTAAGGGAGCCTAGCAGCCAGAGAAAGACCTACACAGCAATCAAAACACATGTCCAGTGAACGAGAACTGATAAAAGAGACAGACAAATCCTAAATGATAATAATAATACTTGAAATACAAGTACAGGACAGACTAAAAAAAATTGCTTTTAATTTGAATTATAAAAATCATAATTTGACCTAGAAATTCAGAGGAGAATTAGAGGGTCTGATAGTCATTTGAGACTTGGAAAATCAGATGCAGGAATAGCTCGAAGTACAGAACAAAAAATGAGGTAGAAATCACAAGAGCATCAGTAAGCAATCTAGAGAATATATCTGGGAGAATGAATGTGCTAATGAGGGAAAGTCTATACTGAGAAAAAGAGTGAAGGTGGTGAAGCTATAATTCGGCAAATAACAGAAAAAAAAATTTCCCTGAAATAAAGAAGAAAAAAAAAAAGATATGAGTCTGTTGACTGAAAGAGTTTATAGTGGTCTAGCCTGGGCTGATACAAAAAACACAGATTTGGGCAAATCCTGGGATAAAACCCTAAACATGAAGGATAAATATAAACTTACAAAAGAGGAGACAAAAAGGAAAGGGAGAACAAGTGTAGTGTTAAAGACTGAAATAGAGTACCAGGATGCAATTTATAATTGGAATATATGTGTCTGGTTATGAGAGCAGGTAAAAGATGTTAAACATTAGTTCTGTGCACAGGTGTAGTACAACTTCCACATTAATGGGGTTAGGGGTAGGGCAAGAAAGGAATAGCAACTTGATCGGATCAGGAAAAGAATAAAGAAGAAGCCACAATGTCAAATAAATAGATGTATAAAGTAATGTGGAAGGAAGAAAATCAAATGTATGGCTGTATACTAAATATTAAAAGATTTCATTCTGTCATAAATCTAATCTAGAGATTACCAGATTATGTTAAAAAAAAAAAAAACTGAACTCACTAAAACCATCATAGTAATAACTGATTTAGATAAGAATCCTCAAGGGGCACTAAAACCAGGTATAAAAATATTTACACTATTTCAAATAATGTTCCCACAGATTGGACTGGACTATAAGACAGAAAATGACACTGGTGAGGAGTGAGCTTCTTGGCTCAAGTAGACACATGAGACTCTGTGGGCAGCTCCTGTCTGGAGGCGAGATGAGAAGGCAAAGGGGGACAGGAGCTGGTTGAACAGTCACAGGGAATACAGGGTGGAGTGGAGGAGTGTGCCGTCTCCTTGGGGGAGCACAGCTAGGAGAACATAGCAAGATGTGTATAGGTTTTTGTATGAGAGACTGACTTGATTTGTAAACTTTCACTTAAAGTATAATAAATAAATAATAATAATAATGTCCCCACAGGTAACTTATTATTTAAGTGGAGAAAATGGTAGCTTTTCAGTGGAGAAAATTGGAAGATACTACATTAACCACATCAATATCACCAATATTGGGAAAAACAGACATTGTACACTTCCTATCACGATGTACCAAGCAGGACACATCACTATGGAGTATTCCTGCCAACAGTTCATCCATTGGGTACATCCAAAATGAGGAACGCTACAAAACATCTGGCCTAGACTCTTAAAGATACCAGTATCATGAAAGACAAAAAACAACTGACACACTGTTAGGCATTAAAGGAGGCTAAGGAGACAGGACAACTAAATGCAATGCATGAACCTGGATTAAGAAAAAAAAAAAAAAAAAAGACTGCTATAAAGGAGAGTATTGGGAAATTGGTAAAATTTGAATATGGATGGTTTATGAAACAATAATTTATATCAATGTAAAATTTCCTGAAACATTTGAGGGTAAATGGCTAAGATGTTTGCAACTTACCCTCAAATGTTTTCTCCCCTCAACAAGCATACACACACACACACACACACACACACACAAACATGTAGAAAGAGAGAGAAAACAGATCCGGCAAAATGTTAACAGTTGTTGAATCTAGATCAGTGGTATAATTGGGAGTTCATTGCCCTTGTCTTGCAATTTTTGGTAAATTGTAAAATTTTTAAAAACAAAAAGTTTTAAAAAACTGCACTCATCTATGTTGTTTGCAAGAAACACAGAAAGAGAAATAAAAATAAAGGTATGGCAGAAAACAAGTAGCCAGGGAAGATAAAAGTATTTGAATTGAATGGTAAAAGCTCTAAACTTGATAAAGAAGGATGCAATGTAAAAGTCAGTATTTATGAAAAAGATACAGTAATAAGAAGACTTATCTCCAACCAATGTAACAGCTAAATACATAAAGGAAAACAGTATTCAAAAAATAAGGAGAAATGGGAAAAAAATACCATTGTTGTGAGAGAGCTCAGTACATCTGCTAACACACAGAAATAAGCCAGGATATACAGTAATGAAAAATATATACTCCATAAACTACATATAGTAAATGACCTATGATATATGATATCCAAATATATTCATATATACAATCTCAAATCCCCAAAATAAAAATTAAAAAATTGACACTTTTTATCTCCATGGAATAGCCACAAAAAAATTGGTGATGTCTTTGTTCACAAAGAAAACCTTAACAAAAGATTTCTTAAAAATTAAGATACTACCACTCACATTTTTGTCTATGCAAAGGCATTCGACTGTGTGGATCATAACAAACTACGGATAACACTGAAAAAAATGGGAATTCCAGAACACTTAGTTGTGCTCATGAGGAACCTTTACTTAGATCAAGAGGCAGTTGTTCAGACAGAACAAGGGGATAGTAATTGGTTTAAAGTCAGGAAAGGTGTGCGTCAGGGTTGTATTCTTTCACCATACCTATTTAATCTGTATGCTGGACAAATAATACGAGAAGCTGGACTACATGAAGAAGAAGGAGGCATCAGGATTGGAGGAAGACTCATTGACAACCTGCGTTATGCAGATGGCACAACCTTGCTTGCTGAAAGTGAAGAGGACTTGAAGCACTTACTAATGAAGCTCAAAGACCACAGCCTTCAGTATGGATTGCACCTCAACATAAAGAAAACAAAAATCCTCACAACTGGACCAATGAGCAACATCATGAGAAACGGAGAAAAGATTGAAGTTGTCAAGGATTTCATTTTACTTGGATCCACAATCAACAGCCATGGAAGCAGCAGTCAAGAAATCAAAAGGCGCTTTGCGTTGGGCAAATCTGCTGCAAAGGACCTCTTCAAAGCGTTGAAGAGCAAAGATGTCACCCTGAAGACTAAGGTGCGCCCGACCCAAGCCATGGTGTTTTCAATCACATCATATGCATGTGAAAGCAGGACAATGAGTAAGGAAGACCGAAGAAGAGTTGACGCCTTTGAATTGTGGTGTTGGCGAAGAATATTGAATATACCATGGACTGCCAAAAGAACGAACAAATCAGTCTTGGAAGAACTGCGGCCAGAATGCTCCTTAGAGGCAAGGATGGCGAGACTGCGTCTTATATACTTTGGAATGTTGTCAAGAGGGATCAGTCCCTGGAGAAGGACATCATGCTTGGCAGAGTACAGGTTCAGCGGAAAAGAGGAAGACCCTCAATGAGGTGGATTGACACAGTGGCTGCGACAATGAGCTCAAGCATAACAACGATTGTAAGGATGGTGCAGGACCGGGCAGTGTTTCGTTCCGTTGTGCATAGGGTCGCTATGAGTCGGAACTGACTCGATGGCACCTAACAACAACAACAACAACTACTCATATTTACTGAGCATATTCCAATAAAATTGGAAATAAATAATAAAAAAGACCCAAAAGGTCTTAGCCATTTGAAAATAGGAAATGAGCTTGTGCTCCAAAAAACCTTTGGTTCAAAGACAAAACTGAAAGGAAAAATAGAAACTATTTGTAAAGCTCTACAAAGAGGAAATATACATATTTTATTTTAAATAAAACATTTTATCTTCAAGTCTGTTTATCCTTGAAGATAGTCAGAAATAGAGGATATCATATCACTGATTCTTATTTGGTGTGGTTCAATAAAAAGAGTTGAATTAAATGCCATATTCTTGGACATGACAGACATATACAACTTGCCTTTACTTGAAATTCAATGTTTACTTGTTTTTTTAAACCCCCACTTATTTGTTAATATATTTTTTAAGTCTTCTTTATTTGCATGTTTATTAAACTTCAGTTTATAATAATCTTAAATTGTATTTTGGATTTTGACAGTTTAGAAGAATACCTGGAAAGACAACATGTATCTCAGTTTTGTGATGTTGAAGATGATTCAATTAATGTCAGCAAGTTCGTTGATATCTTCTTCCCTGAATTTAAAAAAATGAAAAGCATGAAATTGGAAAAGATCCTAGCGTTGATTAGACCAGACCTCTTTAAAGAAAATAAAAGTAAGTAAGAAAATATACATCGATCATTTTGTAGATGGAATCATTGCTAGTATAAATAAATGACATTATTTTAAAATTGAAGGCAAAGACCTGAAATAAGAAGTTTAGTTAATGTTAATTTGCTAATTTCTTATAAAAATGAATATAACATTTTTTCAGTTAAAGAGTTTACAAAGCATTTTCTAACCTGTGACTCTGTTAGAGTAGATATTAACGTTGGAGGAATTATTTCATAAGACTAAAAATTGGAATCTTTCAAGTCTGAAATTCCTCAGTTCAAAGCTTTGTCCAACCACTCACTGATAGTGTGACTTGAACAAGGTAATTTACCAAGTCTATTTCTTTTTTACTTTTTTATTTCTTCAGATACAAGGAGAAACATAAGTGCCAGTGTAGATAATAAGCACTAGTTGTTTTTGACCATAGATTTGGCACATAGCAGAGTGAATATGGCAGCATAAGAACACAACTCATTAATTAACATCATCATTCTTTGTTATACCTAATCCCGAGAAATACAGTTGACACAGCATTTGTATGTTGACCTTGTATTCTGTGACTTGCTAAACTCACTCATTAGTTCTAGGACTTTTTTGTTGTTGTTGCTTTTAATTGTGGTAAACACTTGCCATTTTAACATTTTTGTGTGTGTGTGTACAATTCAGTGACATTAATTATGTTCATCTTGTGATACAACCATCATCACTATTGGTTTCCAGATTTTCCACCACCCTGTCATCCTCTTCTGAGCCTGTTCCTATTGGGCTTCTACCAGAACTATTCTGGTCAAGACCACCAATACCTTTCAGATTGCCAAATCCACCTTGTAAGTGGTCAGTCCTTTCTTCTCAGCTCTTAGTAGTATTCAGCACAGTTTCTGCATCCATATTGGTCACCTTAGGTTGGATTGTCATTGACATCCTAATTCCCATTCCTGGGAAGCAAACATACTCTAGCCATTTTTCTAAGCAGAGCAAACCCACCCCCTATCAGGTTCCAATGATCTCCCCTTATACCCTTAAAAATTTTTCCCCAAACAAATACAGTTTTCTCCTGTGGAGAATTTTGGTGGTAGCTGTTAATATAATATTTCTACTATATACACATGGAGCCCTGGTGGCGCAGTGGTTAAGAGCTGGGCTGCTAACCAAAAGGTTGGCAGTTCAAATTCACCAGCCTGCTCCTTGGAAACCCCATGGAGCAGTTCTACTTTGTCCTAATGTTTTTCTTTTTTGGACTTTGTGCACAAATCTCACTGATGCTTAAGGATGACATGTTGTTGTTGTTAGGTGACGACAAGTCAGTTATGTCTCATGGCGACCCTATGTACAACAGAATGAAACACTGCCTGGTCCTGAGCCATCCTCACAATCATTGCTATGTTTGAGCCCATTGTTGCAGCCACCATGTCAGTCCATCTTGTCAAGGGTCTTCCTCTTTTTCACAGACCCTCTGCCTTACCAAGCATGTTGTCCTTTTCTGGGGACTGGTCCCTCCTGATCACATGTCTTGCCATCCTCGCTTCCAAGGAGCACTCTGGCAGTACTTCTTCCAAGACAGACTTGTTTGTTCTTCTGGCAGTCCATGGTATATTCAATATTCTTCACCAACGCCATAATTCAAAAGCATCAATTTTTCTTTGGTCATCCTTATTCATTGCTCAGCTTTTGCATGCATAAGTGGCAATTGAAAATATCCTGGCTTTGGACAGGTGCACCTTAGTCCTGAAAGTGATATCTTTGCTTTTTTAACACTTCAAAGAGGTCTTTTGCAACAGATTTGCCCAATGCAAATACGTCTTTTGATCTCTTGACTGCTGCTTCCATGGGTGTTAATTGTGGATCCAAGTAAAATGAAATCCTTGAGACCTTTGGTCTTTTTCCGTTCATCATGTTGTAGTTTATTGGTCCATTTGTGAGGATTTTTGTTTTCTTTATGTTAAGGTGTAATCCATACAGAAGGCTGTGGTCTTTGATCTTTATCAGTAAGTGCTTCAAGTTCTCTTTGCTCTCAGCAAGCAAGGTTGTGTCATCTGCCTATTGCAGGCTGTTACTGAGTCTTCTACCGATCCTGATGCCACATTTTTCTTCATATTGTCCAGCTTCTTGGATTATTTGCTCAGCATACAGATTAAGTATGGTAAAAGGATACAGCCCTGATGCACACCTTTTCTGGTTTTAAACCACCCAACATCTCCTTGTTCTGTTCAAATGACTGCCTCTTGGTCTATGTACAGGCCCAACATGAACATGAGTATAAGTAAGTGTTCTGAATTCCCATTCTTTGAAATGTCCATAATTTGTTATAATCCACACAGTCGAATGCCTTTTCATAGTCAGTAAATCACAGGTTAACATCTTTCTGGGTATAAAAGATTGAATTGTGTCCTCCCCACCCCCAAGATATGTGTTAACTTGGTTAGGCCATATGTGGTTGTCCTCCATTTTGTGATTTTTCCTATGTGTTATAAATCATAATCTCTGCCTGTGGTTAAAGAGGATTAGGGTGGAATGTAACACCCTTGCACAGGCCACATCCCTGATCCAATGTAAAGGGAGTTTCCCTGGGGTGTAGTAGCCTGCACCACCTTTTATCTTACAAGAGATGAAAGGGAAGCAAGCAGAGAGTTGGGGACCTCCAAGAAAACAGTGCCGGGAGCAGAGCATAACCTTTGGACCTGAGGTTCCTGGCTGAGATGCTCCCAGACCAAGGGAAGATTGATGACAAGGACCTTCCTCCAGAGCCGTCAGAGAGAGAAAGCCTTCCCGTGGAGCTGATGAACTGAATTTGGACTTGTAGCCTACTAGACAGTGTGAGAATAAACTTCTCTTTGTTAAAGCCATCCGTTTGTGGTATTTCTGTTATAGCAGCACTAGATGACTAAGACATTGCTATTCTCTGCTTTCAGCCAAGACCCATCTGACATCAGCCATGATATACTTCATTCCATGTCCTTTTCTGAATCTGGCTAGATTTTTTGGCAGTTCCCTGTTGATGTACTGGTGCATCTGTCTTTGAATTATCTTCAGTAAAATTTTACTCGTATGTGATATTAATGATATTGTTTGATAATTTCCACATTCTGTTAGATCACCTTTCTTTGGAATGGGCACAAATATGAATTTCTTCCAGTCAGTTGGCCAGGTAGCTGTCATCCAAATTTCCTAGCATAGATGAGTGAGCACCTCCAGTGCTGCATCCACTTGTTGAAACATCTCAATTGGTATTCCATCAGTTCCTGGAGCTTTGTATTTAGGCAATGCCTTTGGTATAGCTTGGGCTTCTTCCTTCAATACCATTGGTTCTTGATAATATGCTACCTCCTGAAGTTGTTTAATGTCAACCAGTTCTTTCTGGTACAGTGTCTCTGTGTATTCTTTCCAACTTCTTTTGATGCTTCCTGCATTGTTCAATATTTTGCCCATAAAAACCAAACCAAACCCGTTGACATCGAGGCAATTCCAACTCATAACAATCCTATAGGACAGAAAAGAACCACCCATAGGGTTTCCAAAGAGCAGCTGGTGGATTCAAACTGCCCACCTTTTGATTAGTAGGCATAGGTCTTAACCACTTTGCCACCGGGCTCCATTTTGCCCATAATCAAAAACCAAACTAAACTCGTTGCTGTCGAGTCGATTCTGACTCATAGGGACCCTATAGGACAGCGTAGAACTGCCCCGTAGAGTTTCCAAGGAGCACCTGGTGGATTCGAACTACACCGCCAGGGTTAGGAGCCCATCAGTATTGCAACTTGAGGCTTGAATTTTTTCTTCAGTTCTTTCAGCTTGAGAAATGCCGAGTGTGTTCTTCTCTTTTGGTTTCCTAACTCCAGGTCTTTGCACATTTCATTGTTATACCTTGCTTTGTCTTCTCAGGCCGCTCTTTGCAATCATCTGCTCAGCTCTTTTACTTCATCATTTCTTCTATTCCCTTTAGCTACTCTGCGTTCAAGAGCAAGTTGCAGAGTCTCTTCTGACATCCATTTTGGTCTTTTCTTTCCTTCCTGTCTTTTTAATGACCTTTTGGTTTCTTCAGGTATGATATCCTTGATGTCATCCCACAACTCATCTAGTCTTCAGTCATTAGTGTTCAATTCATCAACTCTATTCCTGATGGTCTGCAAACTCAGGTGGACTATACTCAAGGTAGTATTTCGGCTTTTGTGGATTTGCTTTAATTTTCTTCAGCTTCAACATGAACTTGTGTATGTGCAATTGATGATCTCTTCTGCAGTCGGCCCCTGGCCTTGTGCTGACTGAGGATAACTGAGCTTCTCCAACATCTCTTTCCACTGATGTAGTCAATTTGATTCCCATGTATTCCTTCCAGTGAGGTCCATGTGTATAGTTGAAATTTATGTTGTTGAAAAAGTTATTTGCAGTGAATAAGTCATTGGTCTTGCAAAATTCTATCATGCAATATTTGGCTGCATTTCTATCACCAAGGCCATATTTTCCATCTACTAAGCCTTCGTTTTTTGTTCCCAACTTTTGCATTCCAGTTACTAGTAATTATCAGTGCATCTTGATTGCATGTTTGATCAATTTCAGACAGCAGAAGTTGGTAAAAAATCTTCAGTTTCTCATCTTTGACATTAGTGATTGGTGTGTAAACTTGAATAATGGTTGTATTAACTGGTTTTCCTTGTAGACGTATGGATATTATCTTATCACTGACAATGTTGTACTTCAGGATCAATCTTGAATGTTTTTTTTTTTTGCAATGAATGTGATGTTGTTCCTCTTCAATTTGTCATTCCCAGCATGTCACCCAGTCCATTTCATCTCACTAATGCCTAGGATATTGATCTTTATGTGTTGTATTTCATTTTTGACAACTTCTAATTTCCCTAGATTCATATTTTGTACATTCCACGTTTCGATTATTAATGGATATTTGTAGCTGTTTCTTCTCATTTTGAGTCATGCCACCTTGGCAAATGAAGGTCCTGAACGCTTGACTCCATCCACGTCATTAAGGTCCACTCTCCTTTGAGGAGGCAGCTCTTCCCCAGTTGTGTTTCAAGTGCCTACCAACCCAAGGGGCTCATTTTTTCTGCACTACATCAGACAATGTTGTGCTGCTATTCATACGGTTTTCACTGGCCAATATTTTTAGACATAGATTGCCATGTCCTCCTTCCTAGTCCATCTTAGCCTGGAAGCTCCACTGAAACCTGTCCACCATTGGTGACCCTGCTGGTATTCGAAATACAGGTGGCATAGTTTCCAGAATCACAGCAATATGTAGGCCACCACAGTATGACAGACATGTGGTGGAAGATGACATAAAGGTATTAATTAAAGAGAGGGAAAGCAAAATTTGGAACTGGTTATTCAATATCACTCTTCTGTTGATCCATTGCTTGACTCTGGCCTCATTTTTTATTATTTCAGCTTTACATGTTTACATGTGTTTGACATCTGGTAGTTAGTGGTAATTCACTGCTTTTTTTTTAACTAGTTTTTTGGCTGTTATTGGCATTTTATTGTTCTGAATCACTTCCTGAAATTCCAAAGCAAAGTCCACATGGACTGATTAATTTGGGGAAAATTAATATCTTCATCATATTCTCATATATTTATTCAAATACGATAGTTTCTCATATTATCTTATTTTTTAGTTAAATGAACTAATATGCACAAAGCTCTTTGTTTTTTGCCTAATATGATATGCACTCAATAAATGTCAGTTGTTTGCAGTTGTTGCTGTTTAAACCAAACCAAATCTGTTGCAGTCAAGTCTATTCTGACTCATACCAACCCTATAGGACAGAGTAGAGCTGCCCCATAGAGTTTTCAAGGAGCAGCTGGTGGATTTGAACTGCCAACATTTTATTGGTTAGTAGCCTTAGCTCTTAACTACTGCTCCACCAGAGCTCCTGTTGCTGTTTAATGCCCAGATATTTCTTTTTAGGGTTATTCTTAGTTTTTTTGTTTTTTATGGTGAATGTAATCTTTTCTCCCCTTCATTTCATTTTCTATATAAAAAAGATAGTGATTTCTGTATACTTTTTCTTACTGACCACTTTATTGAGTTACAAATTTAATTCTAAATATTTCACCTTTTAAAAATTGACTCTAGAATTTTCCAAACAGCTTATGTTCAAACATAATTTTATTATCTTTCCGGATTGCTTAGAACTTTCAGAAAAATGTTAATATAACTTCCAGAAAAATGTTAAATAATTATTATTGAAACATCTTGCCTTATTTTTTTTTTTCCCCTGACTACTTTTTTTTACTGTTGAGGTCTGTAGTCTTTTTAATTATGATGTTGGTTTTTGACTTTGGAAAACCTTTTTAAACATCTGTAGGCAATATCTTTCTATTCCTACTTTGCTATAAAGTGATGCAAAAAGATTTTGAATGGAATCCAATTTTTTGTTTGTTTTTTTGTTTTACTGAGAACATAAGATATTCTTTGTCCTTTGACTTATTGATGAAATGAGATTTTCTAAGGTTCAACCTTCCTTGGGTTCCTAGAATAAATTTAAATAAGTTATGGTATATACCATGGTATTGCAGTTTATTCAGTAATATTTATTTTAGTTAAAATATTGTTCTTCATTCTTTCCCAGATATTGTTTTAGGATTATTCTAACTTTCCTTTGTGTTAAACACAGTGGGAGAATTTTACATATCATAGAAACTATTTATAACTTAATAAGATTTACTAATGAAAGTACCCAGTTGATTTCCCATTTGGGGGAGATAGTTAAGATTTTTAAATTTTTTCCATGGTTATTTATCTGTTTCTGGTTTTACAAATTCTTCCTTGGTTAGTTTTGGCAATTATACTTCCCTTGAAATTCATCCATCTCTTGACTTTCAAATATACCAAAAACTCATTGCCATCAAATTGATTCTGACTAATGGTGACCCCATGTGTTAGAGTTAAGATCTTTTTTAAAAAAAAGCAATTTGTTTTTCTTTCATAATTTCTTATTTTGGTTTTTATCTATGTTAATTCATTTGCATTCATTTTTATATCTTAGGTCTCTATTTTTGTTCCTTTCCTAACTTCTTGATTTGAATTTTTATCCACTTATTTTAATTTTTTATTGCTTGTTAATTGAAACATTCTTATGAGTATGACTTTGGCTTTAGCTCATAATTTTCAGTATTCATTATTCTACCCGGAAATTGTTTTAACTTAATCTGAGAATCTTTTGCTATTAGTAAGGAATTTTAGCTCATATAATTTTATTATTACAGCTGTTTTATTACTTATTTTGTCTGCTCTTTCGTTGTAATCTTTGTTTATTTTGCCGTAAGGACTAAGTATTTCTTGCTTTTATCTTTTCTACTATTTTGCAAGATGAATATCATGTTTTTAGTTCTACTTATGATTGTTTTTACTTTTTTAAAAGTAAGTTTAAACTCATACTTGATTATTTTTCAAAATCAAGAATGAATCATTCATTTGAGTTTAGCTGATTTTTTTTTAATTTCTCTCCCGATGCTCAAACCCACCTTATTCCAATTTCTTATGTTTTTAACTGGTTTAATGTTGTTTGAGGGTTTAGTAGACGGATAGCTTTTAAGTTCCTTTTTCAATACATCTTAATATGATAATGTTTAGAAATTTATATTTTGTTTGCAATCAGATTTACAACAGATGCATTTAGAATTTTCTTTATACTAACTGGTTTTCATGCTTTCCAGAGTCCTAAAAAGATCTACTAATTTTTACTTTTTAATTACATAATTGTATTTTATCTTTTGGTTATCTGGAGATATTTAAGCATATATTTTTAAACACATGTACCAAGTTGCTTGTTTTTTTTTTTGCCCTTGTATATCAAAGCATGTCTTTCTATTTTCTTTATATATGTGAAAGAAGACTTGTGTGGCAATACAAGTTGTTATATTAGCCTCTAACCCTCAAACCTATAGCCTTTGGTATGCAGACTTTTGATCTTTTGTATTGTAGAAGAAAAGTCTGCCATCAGCCTGGTTTTTGTACATTTGCAGATAATTTCATCTTTTGTTGTTGCTGTTTTATTTTGTTTGTTTCACTTAGATACTTACAGCCATTTTTCCCTTTGCTTTTTGCACAGATTTTTTTCAAGATCATGTAGAAACATAAGAATGAACTGATTTTTTACAGGTATTTTATTATTAACACTTTATGAAACAGTTTGTCTACAGTTGATGGACAAGTTATTCCATGAAACGTCCTTACAATGACTAAAGGCCTTTGTGTAGAACTAGAAACTCCCTGTGTCAGCATACCTGTCGCTGAATACATGCATTAGGTGGCATCACTGAAGTGTTTGAGATGATGATCAAAAATCTTCATGGATTTCATGTTTTTTTTTTTCTATAAGATAAATAATAAATAAAATGTTTATTGTTTTATCTGTCATAACGTTTGAAATGGAACTTAATTCTCTATTTGTGAGGTCAAGGAAACTCATTACCATCTTGCAAGCAATGGTACTCCCAAGTGCTTTGATACAGTATTCCAAGTTGGATATTGAGGACCCTGTATTTGCCTACCAGTGTTTATAATTCTTTGGTGATCACCTGACTGACTGAGAAAATGCAAAATAGGAAAGGCATTTTCAAGGACAATCAATCCACCCCCTCCAGCACTACTTCAATTAAAAAAAAAATAAAGTTGGCACTGGGTTGATTTTAACTTATGGCTACCCCAGGTGTGTCAGAGTGGAACTGTGCTCCAGAACTTTCAGTGGCTAATTTTTCAGAAGTAGATTGCCAGGCCTTTTTTCTGAGGTGCCTCTGGGTGGACTCAAACTTCCAATCTTCAGTTAGCAGCTGAGCATGCCGACCATTTTCACTACCCAGGGACTCCCTGTTGCAATTATGCTAGCCTTTGTTGGTTCACATGAACTGAATTTTATGCAGATTTACCTTCTCTGAATATTTTCTTCAGTGTTTACCATGAGTCATTACAAAAAGCCATCATATACCAACTAAAAAAAAAAAAAAAAAACTAAACTGTTTGAGGATTATTTTTCACATGTAAACTGTTGTTTAGCTACCCTCATGTGAGAAATCTTTTTGAAGTTTAGTAATTTAAAAATTTTTTTAAGTCTGTTCTAACAATTCATATGATTCCAGTTTTTTTAATTTCAAGACCTATATATATATTTTTTTATTTTTCTTGTCTGTGAAATAGTTCTCAAGTAAATCATTGCTTAAACTATATTAATGTGCAAGAATACATTGCTTGTTTTCCTCTTGCAATCATTTGTTTATTTGTAGTTTGTTGACTTAACTATATGTCCAGCAACGGAGATGGGGTGAAGGCTAAACACTGTCTGGGCTCTGAATCAGTGTTTTTGCTTTTGACTTGCCCCTCCCTGTTGCAAGATGGCCTCTGCAGAACCAAGCACTATGTCCTCCAAATGCTCAAAAGCAGGAAGCAGAGGTGGCATAGGGCGGAGAGGTTCTCCCTAGATACCTCTCTCAGAAGAACCCTCAGCATATTTCCTTTATACCTCATTGACCCCATCTGGATAACATTGCCATAGCATCTACAAGGAAGGATAGAGAAGCAAGTATTCAATCTTCTAGGCTTCTCTGGAGCCCTGGTGGTGCAGTGGTTAAGAACTTGGCTGCTAACCAAAAGGTCAGCAATTCAAATCCACCAGGTGCTCCTTGGAAACTATATGGGGCAGTTAGTTCTACTCTGTACTGTAGGGTTGCTATGAGTCAGCATCGACTAGATGGCAATGGGTTTGGTTTGATTTTATACACACAAATTATTTCTATGTGATGGAAAATTTGAAATACCGTTATGATTTGATATGTTAAGGGGTATTATTTACCTTAAATTGAAACTTAATAAGCTACTTCTGCAAAATTTTAAATTTCATGAGAATAAAATGCATTATATGCTTTCATGATAATATATATTGTGTATGTAACCAATAACTTGGCAGTTTAAAACTTTATTATGTGGCTGTTTTTATTTAGAGGATGTTTTGGAAATTATTGAAAAGGAAGGCTTTAAAATTCTGATGCAAAGACAAATAGTATTATCAGGAGAAGAAGCACAAACACTCTGCAAGGAATATGCAAATGAAGACTTTTTTGAGACTCTTATAAAAAACATGACCAGGTGAATTGGAGTTCAGGTTTACAAAGGAGAGCCTGCTTTATTTCTGAATCATTTAAGCCTTCTTTTAACCCTATTTTCTGTTCAAGTTGCCAAGCTTCTCAATTCTGTGAACATGTCCTGAGTCTACTTCTTTACCAGCCCTGCCCCCATCCTGATTCTCTGCTTGGCTGTCTGGCTTCTCTAATACTCCTGGATTGTCACTGGAACAATGAGGTCTCAGGCAAAGTAGCTGGAGTCTGATTGAGCTGAGTGGTAGAAATCTAGGGTGTGCAACATTATGAAGTCCAAGCAGAGAAATGACTGTCTCTCAAGGGCTTTGGTGTTTTTAAAGTCCCTGAGGTTTCCAGAAAAGTAACTGAAATAGCCAAGGCAGAAATCCAGCAAGAGCTTATCAATCAGCAGGAGGGTGGGAACAATATAGGAGCTGCTCTGTCAGAAACAAGGTCTTTCACTTTGCTTTCTTTCCATACTGCCACCCTTTTACAAATATACTCTTGCAAGTGTACAAATGGAAGTTAATTTTAGATCCCTGATAAAAGGATTATTTGACATATTGTCTAGCGTAAAAGATTGGCAGTTTGAATTCACCAACCACTCCTTGGAAACCCTATGGGGTGGTTCTACTCTGCCCTATAGGGTCGCTATGAGTCAGATTCGACTCAGTGGCAAGCGTTTTGTTTTGTTTTGTTTTAAATATGTATAATTAGCTTTTGAGCCATACTTAAACTTTTTTTTTTTTCCTTTTTAAATAGTGGTCCATCTCTAGCCCTTGTTTTACTAGGAGACAATGGTTTGAAGCACTGGAAAGACTTACTGGGACCAAAGTCTGTTGAAGAAGCCAGGAGACATGATCCAGAGAGGTAGGATTCACATCGTGGGTCCCCAACTTTATCCATGGCATCTACTTAAATTTCTTTTTGGGTACGGGATATGGGAACCACAGCTTTAGTACAAGATACTTTTCAGAAAAGCTAATTTTTCTAGGGAAGGAGTGGACTGCTTATGACTGGACTGGACAGTCCAATGCCAACCTGAAGATGGCCTAAGTTTTGCAAAAGAAGGTGGTGGGATGGTTGGTTTGGGGCTAGAAAGTAAGTGAAGGGATGCTCAGCCAACCTGCTCTTTAGTAGAAATTCTTTTGAGAAAGGTTGTGGTGGCAGCTACATGTCCTTTAACTGTTCATAAGAGTTTCAAGACAATGATATGTAGTCTACAATTTGGAAGGAACATTTACTGAGTTAGTTTACTGATGAATCCTAGAAATTGGCTAAACTCTGTAACCAGCTTAATACCTGGAACATTACCTGGCACATAGGGGGTACTCTTTAAATATCTTTTGAGCATAGTTGTTGGATTTGCTCCCATCTGGGGGATGGGAATGTATCTCATGCACTTCTATGCCTGGCATCCAGCTGATGGAAATCAAACTGAATTGCAATTTGATTGAATTATTTCCGGTAATTTCAGGTTAGGATTCTATTTAGGGAGAAAAAGTCTCCCCTTTCAAGTGGGTGAAAATAAAAATGCTCCATATGGCGCAGTGAGCTTGGCATGTATGTTGACACAATAAATAGACAGTATTTATGAAACATCACTTACATAAAAGCTGAGGTGATTTCTTTTTGGTAAAATCTACTTGACTCTGACTTGTCTTGCAAGGGCACAGTTTACCCCACATTTAGCCTTACTCACATATGTTGCTCCTCAGCCAGACAATTAATGCAAAGAATAATAAGGGTTGAATATCTTCCAAGTGGTATGAGTAACGTGCCACAGATTTCTTAATAAAATACAACATAGAATGTGGTGCATGACAGCAGAGAGAGAAATTCCTCTCAATCCAAGGCCTTTGGCTGCGTGCTTACTAGTCTAGAAGTTGTGGTTGGAGAGGTGGAGGTTGTGTTACCAGTCTAGAGACCTTTTCTCCAGGTGAAAGCTCTCAGTGACTGTCTCCCCTCACCCCATATGGTGAGAGTTCCCATCCATAGCCCTCATGTTGCCTAGTTTGCCCCAAGTTCTCAACTCATCTTGACCACTTCTTCCGGTTGGTCGTCCCTTCTCCAGTTTCCTTGGCTCCAACCAGCTCTTTGATGCTGTTTTAGAAATGATTCTATCCTCAGGGTTCTGCCCCTTTCTTGTGCTTGGGTATCAGATTCTACACTCTGCATATCTTTAATCCGAAGCCTGGCCTCTTGCATAAAAGAGAAAAACAGCAACCCATCATTCTCCTCCTTTATTCCCTCTTATGTTTTATTCTCCCCACTTTTTCCAATAATCATTTTTAACAGCATAACAAGGGGCTGGTTGTAATATTCTGCATTGAATAGAGTAAGTGCTGGTGATACCTGGGCTGTTTTCACCATTCTTTGTGCAAATACTCACCTCTTACTATCAGAGGTTCCAAAGGTCTTGGCTTGGAAGTATCTCTAAATAAGAGGTGTGAGAACAGCTAAGGGCAGTGTGGGAAGGTCAAGTTGGATAAGGCAAAAGGAGATCTGATAGGGTCACTAAAACCAGAGAGGCCAGAAGATGGCCCTGATGATGACCTTCTACCAAGCATGATGTCCTTCTCCAGGGACTGGTCCCTAGTGATAACTCCGAAGTGCAGGAGAACAAGTCTCGCCATCTTTGACTCTAAGAAGCACTCTGGCTGTACTCCTTCCAAGACAGATTTGTTCGTTTTTCTGGCAGTCCATGGTATATCCAATATTCTTTGCCAAACCCATAGTTCAAAGGCTTCCATACTTCTTTGGTCTTCCTTATTCTTTATTCATTGTCCAGCTTTCGCATGCAGATGAGGTGATTGAAAATACCTCGTCTTGGGTCAGGCACACTTTAGCTCTCAAAGTGACATCTTTGCTTTTTTACACTTTAAAGAGATCTTTTGCAGTAGATTTGCCCAAGGCAACACATGGTTTGATTTCTTGACTACTGCTTCCATGGGTGTTGATTGTGGATCCAGGTAAAATGAAATCCTTGTCAACTTCAATCTTTTCTCCGTTTATCATGATGTTGCTTATTGGTCCAGTTGTGAGGATTTTTGTTTTCTTTATGTTGAGGTGTAATCCATACTGAAGGCTGTAGTCTTTGATCTTCATCAGTGTTTCAAGTCCTCTTCACTTTCAGCAAGTGAGGTCATGTCATCTGCATATTTCATATTATTAATGAGCCTCCCACCAATCCTGATACCGTGTTTTTCTTTATATAGTCCAGCTTTCAGATTATTTGCTCAGCATACAGATTGAGTAAGTATGGTGAAAGAATACAGCCCTGATGCATATCTTTCCTGATTTTAAACCCCCCAGTATCCCTTTGTTCTGTTCAAATGACTGCCTGTTGTTCTAAGTACAGGTTCCTCATAAGCACAATTATTGTTCTGGAATTCCTGTTCTAAGCAATGTTATCCATAATTTGTTATGATCCACTGAGTCGAATGCCTTTGCATAGTCAATAAAACACAAGTAAACATCTTTCTGGTATTCTCTGCTTTCAACCAAGATCCCTCTGACATCAGCAATGATATTCCTCATTCCACGTCCTCTTCTGAACCCAGGTTGAATTTCTGGCAGTTCCCTGTTGATGTACTGCTTACAACCATTTTATAAAGACCATCAGCAAAATTTTACTTGTATGTGATGTTAATGATATTGTTCGATAAGTTCTGCATTCTGTTGGATCACCTTTCTTTGGAATGGGCACAAATACATATCTCTTCCAGGCGGCTAGCCAGATAGCTGTCTTCCAAATTTCTTGGCAGAGACAAATAAGCACCTGCAGCTCTGCATCTGTTTGTTAAAACATCTTAATTGGTATTCAGTCAATTCTTAGAGCCTTGTTTTTCGACAATGCCTTCAGTGCAGCTTATACTTCTTCGTTCAGTACCATTGATTCTTGATCATATATTACCTCCTGAAATAGCTGAACTGAATAGTTGAGGAGGTATTTAGTCATCAGTAATAAAGGAAGCAGAACCAGAATAAACCATCTAATCTCACATAGATTGTCCAGTACCATCAGCAATGCTCCTGCCACATCTCATAAAGCCGATCTGGATGCCCCTTTTATTGCTGCACTTGCTCACCCAAAAAATTCCATTACAGTATTTTCTGGATCCAATGTTTATATGGTAATTTTAGTGTATAGTTAAATGTCAACTATGTAAAGGTGAAAGAAAGGGAAGAATATTTATTGAGAGCTTAATATACACCATATATTTCAAATACATCATCTGATTATGTGTTCAAAATCACCTTCTAAAGCAGGTTTTATTATCGTGTTTATATTTGAAACTAAATAAAAACGTTGCAGTCGGGTTGATTCTGACTCATAGCAACTCTGTAGGACAGAATAGAACTGCCCTGTAGGGTTTCCAAGGCTGTAAACTTCATGCAAGCAGGCTGCCACATAGTTCCCCTGCAGAGCGACTGATGAGTTCGAACAGCTGACCTTTTCGGTTAGCAGCCAAGCACTTACCCGCTGTGCCGCCAGGGCACCAATCTCTGTTGTCGCGATTGATTCAATCTTACTTTTTTCCAAATGACTCTTAACTCCTTGAAGGGAAGTAGCATGCCCCACGTCACTCCGTGGTTAATTCCTTTTGCACAGTGCCTGGACCAGGAAAGAGTTGCTCCTGGTTAATAATAACTTTTGAACAATTTATGTAGTTAGTTGCATAGCGTTTTGTTTTGCTTTGTTGTTAGTTACAACATTTTTTGAACTTGACTTTTTTTTTTTTCAAGTTTATGCGCACAGTTTGCAAAGGAAAGTTTGCCTATCAACCAGTTGTATGGAAGTGATTCACTGGAAGCTGCCAAAAAGGATATACAGCATTTCTTTCCTCCTCAAAGCACTTTAGCGCTGGTTAAACCTCATGTATCCAATGAAAATAAAGGTAAATATTTAAAAATAAAAGCCAATGTGTACATTTTTATCCAAACTTTTTTGGGGAAAGTTTTCAAACTATAGAAAAGTTGAAAGAAGAATAATTGTTAAATTTTGCCACCTTTGCCTCCTCTCTCTTTGTCTCCTCCCTCCCTCCCCCTCCCCATTCTTCTTTCTATCCCTCCCTTATCCAAAAATGGCTATTGAATTTTGTGGAAGTCCTTTTTAGACTTGATGGAAATGGTGATTTTTTTTTCCTCTATAGATATGTAAGGGTCAGCACAAATCTAAAAACAGAACATCTTGAATTTTCCCTAGTACAAAAAGGGAAAGAGGCACCTCCCTACTTTTCTTAGAGCATTTACTTTAGAAAACTCTTAATTGTGAGTTCTTTCTCTGCCCCTTTAAGATGTAAGTTAATCTTTTTTAAAGCAAAGTAAGGCTTTTGCTGACTACTTTACAACCCAAGAATATCTTTCTCAAGAACCTGGGCGCCATCTTTTAAAAATGTAAACATCAAGGAAAATTGTATCCCTGTCTCCTCATCCCCAAGGGAACTTAAGCATTTAGCTCCAAAATGTAACTCTTCCTGCCATAGAGATTTGAGAAAATTTTATTATTCCTTTGGATAAAAGAACTAGCAAATATAAAAAAAAAAAAAAAATTCCCAGATGAATTTAAAATGAACTGTCTACAAATGGTGTAATCAAGTCCTCTTACTTGAGGGCTGGTTATCATTTATCTTGAGAGGTATATATTGGGTTGTATAGGCTTGGTTTTATAAAAAAGGTGAGATTTCTTTGTTTTTGCGATCCTTTTAGCAGATTGTCTGCAAGACACACCATATTCTGGCTTAATGTTTATTCGATAATAAAACTATTTTCTTTCTCTTCTACTTTTGTGGAGACGTTTTCTAGGTTTCCATGATATTTTAATTGTATTTCCCCAACATGTATTAATATGGAAAATTACATTAATGATTTTTCTAATATTGGACCATCTTTCCATTCTTGTGTAAACTCCACTTAGTCATGAGGTATTTTTAAATATGCTTTTGAAATCTATTTGCTTATATTTTATTTGGGATTTTTTGCACTGACACTTAAAAGTGAGATTGGTTTGTGCTTTTTGTTTTTTGTACAATTTTATCAGGTTTGGATGACAATGTAATATAGCATTAAAAATGCAGATGTCTTATTTTTCAGTGTTCTGACAGAGTTTAAGCAGCACTGGGGTTGGTATCGAAGGTTTGGTAGAATTGTCCTTCGAAACCGTCTGGGCCTGTTGCTTTCTTTTTGCGGGATAATTCTTTGACCACTTTCTCTACTGCTTTATGGAAATTAATTATTTCAACTTCTTATGGCTATGAGAGTTTTTTTTTTTTTAATTCATTTTCCTAGGAAATTATCTATTTCATTTACATAGAGCTTGTAATCTCTATTATTATTATATCTCATTTCTTCTGTTTCGATGGTTATTTCACCTTCCCATTTCATATTTTGCTGTATTTCAAGCAATCATAATTTGATTTTTTTATGAATTCAATTTTTTCTCTTTCCTAGCTCATTACTTTTTGTTTTTATCTTTATTATTTCCTTCTTTCTATTTTCTAGTAGTTTTGTTTGATGTTCTTTCTCTAGCTTTTTGAGTTGGATATTTATTTAATTCTTTCATTTATACTTGGTACATATTTTTAAGGTTATAGATTTTCCTCTGATCATCATTTTAATTGTGTCCTACAGGTTCTAATGTAGTGCTCTCTGTATCATTATTTTTTAATAAATTCTGCAATTTTGGTTTTTATTTCTCCTTAGAATTATTTAATTAAAAATTTATTTTTTAAAAAAGAAGTGCTTTTAAAAAACACCCAATTGGAAGACCCTTATTTTATCTTATTTTATTTTACTGCATTGTTATCAGAGAATGTTCTTTTATTATTTCTTCTTTGTTGAAATTAATAATTTTTTTTTAAGCTACTATGTGATAAATTTTTGTGAAAGTTGTGTGTGTGTGAAAGAAGGGATATTCTCTATTATCGTGGTGCATGGATTTTATATGTGTGTGTACATACAGATTCATAAGATCTACCTTATTGTTTGTTTTGTTCATATCTTCTGTATCCTTACTTTTGTTTTTTGACAACTTGATCTGTCTTGGTCTGTTGGTGGTGTGTTAGGGGGCCTATTTTTAGTAGTTGCTATTTCTCTTCTTGTTTCTGATTTATGAAGATGGCTGCTGTGTTATTTGATACATAGATATTTATAACTAATATTTATAGCAAATTTTGGCTTTTAGCATTATACAAGGTCCTTCTTTGTCTCATTTAATGCTGGTATGTGAACTTTATGTTGTCTGATACCAAGACCACACATTCTGCTTTCTAGTTATTTGTGTTTGCCTGGTATATTTTTTCTTATTTACTTACTTTTAGCATTTTTAAACCACTTTGATGAGTGTCTCTTGTGTATCGGGTAAGGCTGGGTTTTTATTTATGACTCTCTGAAAATAATTTTAATAGGTGAGACAAACTCATTTATGTTTACCAAAATAATATATTTGTTTTAACTGTTATTTTTTATGTTACATTTATTTCGTCAATTATTTTTCACTTCTGTTTTTCATCGTGTAGTCTTTATTTCTATGTTTGGGAAGTTTGTTTCTAGTATTTACTTTAATAGGAATGTCTAAGTCCTCTTTCTTGAGCATCTACTATGTTTTTTTTTCTCCTTTAAATACTATCTTTTGACTTCCCTCTACTACCTTTGTGACAATTAGTGAACTTAATGTACTTTCTCTTTAGACTCTCTATTCTCCTATTTTTACAAAAAGCTTTGTGTTACACCAGCCCAGGAACAGGGACTAGAAGGCAGCAGGGAACAGGAATGCTGGTAAGAGGGAACCCAGGGTTGAGAAGGGAGAGTGTTGACATGTCATGGGGTTATTAACCAGTGTCACAGAACAATGTGTGTACTATTTGAGGAAAAACTAGTTTGTTCTGTAAACCTTCATCTAAAGTACAAGTAAAAAAAAAAAAAGTTTTGTGTTACATCTACATAGTTAGAACCTGTGTTATTTATAACTTGCTGGATAAAAAAATCCTTGGCTCACATTTCCCCCTTAAGTTTCTTGATAATATAGCTCTATTCTTGTTTCACATATTGCTGTTAGGAAGTCTGATGCCATACTGATTTTCTCTCTTTTGTAAATTGCTTTTATTTTTGGCCTGGAAGCACAGGCTATTTTTTTCTTCATCTCTTAAGTCTAGTAGTACGACTAGCCCATATCTTAGAACTGATCATCCTTGATCTATTTTCCCAGGTATAGGTTAGTCCCTTTCAATGCTGTGATACATGCCTTTCTTATTGTAGGAAGATTTTCTGGGGTTATCTTTTTAAAAATTAGCTCTGTTCCATTGTTTTGCTTTTCTTCCTCAGGGACTTCACTGGTAAAAACAGCGGATTCTCTGGAAGTTTATGAGGGTTTGGACTGGCTTACACATATTTTAGTAGTTCAAAATGTTCTCGTTTGGTCTGATGAACTCCAGTTTCTTAATAAATATAATATAATAAGCTTGTGTTTGCCTAACTTCTGTATCCATCACTTACTCTGTTATCAACTTCTCTTTCTTTATTTGGTTTTCCCTCTCTTGGTTATTTTTATTCCTATCCTCTCTGTCCTTTACTGTCTTTTAAGCCATGCCTATTCTCCATTGAGCACCTTTTAAGTTAGTCTTTATTATATATGATAATTTTATTTTTTCTTCAGTTTTTTCTTGACTACAGTCAGTTCTTCTACTTTTGAGTTTGAAGTTCTGATTCATGATGTGTTTTTTGTCCCAAACGCTTCGTTAATGATACTTCATTCATGTTGGAGTGTTGTGTTACAGTTTTCTTCCGTCATGTCATTGCTGGGTTTTGCTTTTTTGTTTGTTTGTTTATGGAGTAAAGAAGGATTTTTTTTTTTAATCATATGAATAATTCTAATTTTTCTGTCTTCTCTCTTTGTATGGTAGTTTAATATGGGTATAGGATAGCTTGTTATGTTTATTATAAAGTGTATTGGATTTTCCTGTACATTTTACTTCACACAGTGATTCAACGGAGGGTTTGGATTTTGAGAGTTTGGATTAAAACTTGTTCAGTTTCCCATTTCATAATGTTCTCTTTCTTTTGTATAAGGAAGTTCAATTCCCTTAATAAATAGGGCCTTAACATGTGTTTTTGGTGTGGGGTAAGGGATGGCTCTATCTTCTATTTCTGTAATCCTCCCCATTTATCTAGGGCATTAACCTCACCCAATTGCTCCCTCTCTGGTCATCTCCAAGTACTCCAAGAGACATTTTTTTTCCAAGCTGCCTCTCCTTTTTCTAAGAAGTAGTGCCTTCCAAAGACTGTCATTTCTGTCCCCACACACTTTTCTAGCCCCATCCTCTTGATTCCATAGCATTTGTGCTCTTATGCATTGGATTTCAGATTTGTTCTCAATATATCCCTGCTCAGAGTGGGCCTCTCTTCATCTGGAGTTTGTCCCTAGTCAGTGCTATCTGTTCTTCCACTGATATGACCCTGCTTTACTGCCCTTCCTCTCACTTCATCCCTGTTGGACTCCCTGCTCTTGCATGGACTCCACAGCTGTCCTCTGCAGGCTTCAAATATTTATTTCCCAGCTAGTATTTAAACTAAAGTTTTTATTAATGTCTCCTAGTTATGCTATGAAGAGTTCTGGTGGTACAACAGTTAAGTGCCCAGGTGCCAACTGAAAGGTTGATGGTTTGAACCCACCCAGTAGCTTCACAAGTGAAAGACCTGGCAATTTGCCCCTGTAAAGATTACAGACTAAGAAACCCTACGGGGCAGTTCTACTTTGTCATATAGAATCCTTATGAGTTGAAAATTGACTCAATGGCACCTAACAACAACAACAGCTGTACCATAGGTGTGGATTCCATATTGATATGAATTATTGGTAGATAAAGGTAGATTCAGGTTTAGGTAGATGCTGTTATCCTACCCATCAACTTTTATTCAAATACGTAAATTTAATAAGGCAATTAAACTTCTGAAATATGTAAATCCTTCGTCACCTAAAGGAATTTAGTAATGTTAGTGGCCTTAACAAAATTCATATACTTGGTATCCATAATAAAATATCTTCTCCGTAAAATTAATGATGAACTGGGGTACATTTGATTTTGGCTTTATGCAACAAATATCAAGTTCTGTCTATCTAATGTCATTAAAAAAAAAAAAAAATCCCTGAGTGTATCACCAATGAGTCCTTCCCCGTTGTTCCTATATTCCTTTAGGCCACTATCTCATCTGGACTTGTACATTAGTTTTAAAACAAGTCGTCTTGCCTCTAGTCTACTTCCAATCCCATGTCCACCCTAATTCATTCTTCATACTGCAAAGGAAATTATCTTTCTGGAGTGCAAATCTGAATATATTTCTGCTTAGAATGCTTTAAATATTCCTTGATGCCTTCAGAGTGAAGTCCAAGTTCTCTCACAAGGCATAGACCTTAATAACTCTTCCACTGTTACTTCACCATCTTCATCTCTACTATGAGAGGTTTCCACTCTCTGCCACTTCTTTCTCACCTCTGAACTTTGAGTATGTTTCTCATCTGCCTGGAATGACCTACCTTTCTCTTTTTGTTGGCTTGGTGATCACTCTTTATTTTTTACGCAACACAGAGGTCAGCTTCTCTGAGAAGTCATCCCTGACCTTCCCACAGAGGTGAATAGTTCCCTCCCCTGTGGCCACAGAAACTTTGTACATAACTGGTAATAAGGATCACAGGGTTTTCATGATGCATTTGTAGGCCTGGCCTTCTCACCAGGCTATATCTGGAGGAAGGGTTTATGTCCTATTCACATTTGTTTTCCCAGCACCTAGTTCACCAACCATTAGTGGAACATCTTCATGTTCTGAGCACCTTTTAGGTGGGGTGGATGCAAAGACCCAGCAAGTTATGTAGGAAGTCATATTCAAATGAGATATAGAAAGTAAACAAATAATTATAACACGATCATGACAAGTGTTAAAAATTAACTCTGAGGTCCACAATATTCAAAATATTTTGTAGAACTCTAATCCATGTGGCAGCCACCATTATTTAAAAAATATGTGCTGCTAATCCCGACTTATGGCAACCCCATGTGTGTAGAGTATAACTGTGATCCATAGGGTTTCCAATGGTTGATTTTTCAGAAGTAGACCCCCAGGCCACTTCTGGGTAGACTTAAGCCTCCAACCTTTCAGTTAGCAGCCAAGTGTGTTAATTGTACCACCCAGGGTTTCCCTACTATTCATAGCATGGTTTAAAAACTTACGGGGAAAGAATCAATCAAGGCATCTTTTTAGAGATTATGAATGACCTTTCTTATTCCAATATTTAACACATATTTCTGTGTGTGTGCATGCGCTTCTCTAATTTTAAAATTCATGTTACTATATTTTTTTCATATAACTAATCCATATGAAATTTATTTTGGATTAATTGTGAAGTTGATATTTTTTTAATTAAGAAATATTTCTGTAATTAACCAATTAATTCTTGCCATTGATCAAATAATTCATTCTTTCCACATTGATTTGAAAGGCCTCCTTTTCGTATGACCAACGGTAGTATATATCTAGGTCAGCTTCTGTGCTTTCTGCTCTAGTCAGTTTGTCTTGATTCCTCTTAAACCCCAAAATGATTCCTCTTAGTGCCTCCAAATCTTACCATTTTAAATATCATAGTGTTGTAGTATGTTTTAATAACTGCGGACATTTTCTTGACTGCTCTGGACCCCTCTTCGTGGCCAACTTTCTGCGTTTTCTTTTCCGTTGTAACCAGCCTTCATTTCAGATTCAGTTTGTAACTTTGTGTGACTTACATTCTGGAGAACCTTGAGCTATACAGGCAATGCTTGCCTAAAGGCAGATCCCAGCCTAAGATCCTTATTTGGAGACCAAGCCCAGCCTCCTCCAGGCTGTCTTTTGCTTATGATCACCCTGACCTTTAGCTCCCAACCCAGTCACTTATAAGTACTTTTGATTTGGAGCAGAGAAAGTGCTATTTAACCAAAAAGTTCCCAGTCTCTCAGCTGACTCACCTTTGTATATAGAATGTAAACATAACAGAGAGATACTCATTTAGTTTATTGCAAGGTAGTCATGTCAAGGTACGCAAGTAAGACCTCACAACATTCATTTAGAACAGGAGAATCAGAATTAACAATTACAATTACAATGTTAGTTCGGTAGTTAGAGTCCAAATCTTTAGACTTTAGGAGTTTACCTTTAACGACAGGACTTGGGAGGAAGGCTTGACCATGGCTTGAACTCAGCAGAGGCCCCTTGGAGCTAGGGCCTGACCTTGGAATTTGCAGGCAGGCTCTTGGAGTTCAGAGAGAGAAAGAGACTAGAGAAAATTCCTTTGCCTCTGCCTCCTCTCAGTGCATGAGTAGAAATTCATGGTTTAAATGTGCAGTTCTTACCTTGGCCTCACACGATAAGGGCCAGTGTGATACCAAAGACTAGTAGGTTGCCGTTTCTCCAGGTTAGAGATTAGCCAAATGACACATTTTTTCTTCAAGGTTAGTGATTAGGGAGGTTTTTAGATTTATGTCTCAAGGCTAGTTTACAAAGATTACATCATGTCTTCTTTTATTATATCATGCCTGGCCAAAGTCAACTTAACTTAAAGGTCATTTACCATATTCTTCACATACTGCTATATTTCTATGTTCAAAAATTTTCTAAATAACTTCCTAATCACTTATAACTAATGTTAGAGAGCCTCACAAAGGCAGACATAATTTTAAGTTCCTTAAAAAAAAAAAAAAAAAAGGAGTGCCTATACATATGTATTTTGAAAATTTAATAGTGACTTATATTATTTGAGATCATCCTAGAAACATATAGAACATGGTCCTAGAAATTCAGTATTGGTGAGGTTCGGACACAATTTTCTTCATCTAATTCCCTCAACAATGCCCTACTTATTCAGAGAGAAGAATTATGATCAGTTCTCCCCTTTAATCAATATCTAGCAGAAATTCCTTGAAAATTTGTAGCATGGAGATGACCATATGCCTTCATCCCTTTCATAGGGATAGCCCCCACCGCCCCATCAACACACATACCTTTTGTAGCCCACTAGATGTTTCAGGTAATTTCTAGAAGGATGGGTCTCAGAGTTTGAATGTCTACATTAACATATTTAAAGTTCTGAATGTTAATGTATGCTTTGTTAGTTTAGTTTAGCATAACTGTGTTTTTGTAAGTCATAGTATGCAGGCAAAACTCTTCCTTTTTTAGTTATTCCAGCCTATTTGCAAAAGTGGAGTCAATCTGCATAATTGCCAAATATCTGTTTTTCTCTAGATGATATCTTGAAGATTATTAAGGAGGCTGGATTTGAGGTGACACATATGAAGGAAATACTCCTAACTCAAGAGTTAGCAGACTGCGTTTATATGAATATAAAAACAAAAGACTTTTATAAAAATGTTTTGGAAATGTTATTTGAGTAAGTTTCTGATATATAGTTCTTTGCATTATGAAAGTAATAACCATTTATTATGGAAATTTTTAAAAGCGCATAAAATAATTAAAACGTTCCCACATGATTTCACCCATGAAAAGACCCCCTGTTAAAGTTTCGAGTTAATTTCTTTTCTATTTCCCTTCCTCCCCCCATTCTTCTGTTCCCTCCTTTCTCCTTTCCACGCCTACCTCCCTTCTTCCTCACTCCCTTCTGTCTTCCTTGTTTTCTTTCTTTTTCTGTTTCTTTAAATCTTCCCATTAGCTATAGAGGCCATCTGATTTAAAGCCCTTCTTTGCCAACATACTTAACCTGTGCCTCAGTTTCTCTATCTATAAAATAGGCATTTTAATGTTACCTACTTCATAGGTTTATTGTAAAGGCTAAATCATAGATTGCACACACTTGGAACAGTGCCTGCACATAATAAGCACATCTCTTTTTCTCTTAAATGTATAGACACATTGCCAATAGTATATATATATATATATATATATATATATATATATATATAGTTACAGGAATATTGTGATACCAAACACGCTGCTCTGGAACTTTCTTCTATGCGTATCTGTCCCTGACAACGTATAGCTGTCTAACATGCATAGGAACTTAAGGCTACCATATAAAAAAAAAAAACAACTTATATTCAATTCCAGGCCTCTCTTCAATCCCAGGACTCATGCTGAATTAGATACAATTTATTTCATTTAATCCCCATAACTGTATGAAGGAGTGTTCAACTCTGATTTCCATTTTGGTTATGAGGAAACAGAGGCACAGAGACAGGATTTGTCCACAGTCACAAAGCTAGTGTTTGGCTAGTCTCTGAGCCAGGAAGTCTGTGCTCTTAACTGTTGCTTCTCAGGATTCACTTTTACATATAGCTCATAATTATTTGAACAACCGTATTGATTTTCTTTGAGTTTGTTTTTAATTTTCTGTGCTATTATATATAAGGGGTATATATGGGTGGCACAAATAGTTAATCGTTCAGCTACTAACTGAAAGGTTGGCAGTTTGAACCCACCCAGAGGTGCCTCAGAAAAAAGGCCTGGCAACCTGCTTCCAAAAGGTCACAGCCATTAAAAACTCTATGGAGCAGTTGTACCCTGCAATACATGAGGTCACCATGAATTGGACTCAACTTGAAGGTAACTAGTTATATATATATATATATACACACACATATATATATATATATACACACACATATATATATTAGCCTCTTTATATGCATCTATTTATATCTTCTTTTCAGTTTCTGACCATTTGTCGATTAGAAAGCAAAATTTATAGAGTTCAAACAAAAGATTACACGCAATCAAAAAAGAAGTAATTATACCTTAAACTCTTTGAATACACGTAGTAATTAATGCAAACAACAAGCAGAAGGCTGGGAGCTTTCAATAACTGCTCCACAGAAGCTTAGAAAACAAATTCCCTTTCATATCCATTGTAGACTGTAGTCCCCAGGGAGTAAAGTTTAGTGTGTGAAATATTTATTAAGGATATCCTGTGGAAAGAAGGAGAAAGAAGCAGTATCGAGAAGAGGGAGAAATCAAGATGCAATGCAGCCCAACACCAGCATCTCTGACTAGAGCTAGATTGGCCTTTCGGAATTGTCCTGCATTGGCCTGAGATGGCCAGGTCTTCATACCCTCCCTGTATATCGTCCTTGGAGGTGGGCCACCCTGGGAATGAGAGTGACCTTGAGCAAGGTAACTCTGCAGCGGAAGCCATCCCTGGAGGATCTCATAGCTGAAGGACGGCCGGGGACAAAGTGTTTCATTCAAGGGAGATCCGAGTGGTCAATTACAATGTCCAAACAATGTCTATATTTATGCTCCCCCCAAAGTAGCAAAACTAATGATGCCTTGACAAAATATTCCCTAGAATTAAACTATAGCACTCTTTTAGCACAACCACCTGTTAGAAGAGGGAGAAATGAAAAAGAAAAGAAAAGAAAGCAGAAGATTTATACCGATAGGAACTAAGAATAAGGAGGAAACTTCTGGGCAAAGGTGCCTTTACCCACATATGCAATCTCTGCTGTTGTAAATAGCCCAAATCTTCTGAAAGCATCTTTCCTTGCAGAGGCCCATCTATGATCATGGCCCTGACCAAGTGGAATGCTGTTGCTGAATGGAGAAGACTGATGGGCCCCACAGACCCAGAAGAAGCAAGACTACTGTCCCCCGACTCCATCCGAGCCCGTTTTGGAAAGAGCATTTTGCACAACGCTGTCCATGGAGCATCGAATGCCTTTGCAGCAGAAGAGACCATTACAAAACTGTTTGGAAAGCTCAAGCCTGAGAATCCTGAGGAAAACTAATGTATGTTGCGTCTTTAATTATTAGCTTCTTCTCTTTGCTTGTTCCAGGGCTAGGCTTAGGACAAAGCTGGTTTGGAAAGACCAGAACTTTTCCCATATTCCTGAATCAACATTTCTTTCCAGCAGACACGTTGCTGTCTTAAACACAGCCTGAAAGCTGAGCCAGGGATGTGGGGAATTCAAGCTGCACGGAGCCAGGCCAAGGCAGATGCATCCAGGCCCTTGGATGGAGACAGTGGGCCCAGTGAGGCAGACACTCCTGCGTGTGCAGGCCTTGGTCTCAAGTCATTTGTGTCATTTGTCATGTCACAGTCTTATGTAACCCTGCCCCTTAAATCTCTTCCACTTTGAATGGCCAAAGTCTTGTTCATCGGCCTGAACTCGGTTCTCTACCAACAACCTGTGGGTAATATATAATAATGCAACCTAATAAAAAGGACCCTGGTTGGCGTAAACAGTTTGCGCTCAACTACTAACCTAACGGTTGGTGGTTCAAACCCGCCCAGTGGTGCTGTGGAAGAAAATCGTGGTGATCTGCTTCTATAAAGATCACAGGCATGAAAATCCTATGGGGCCTTCCTACTCTGTAACACGCAGGGTTGCCATAAATCTGAATCAATTCAACATCAACTTTCTTTTTTTTCCCCAATGTAATAGAATATCAGAAACCATAGAGAAAAAGACAATCATTTCTAATCCTTGGCAAAGAAATATTGATTAAGTCTAGCTACTATCATATGCAAAAACATTGAGTCTGCTTAGTTGCCCCAAACATTTCTCTCCTGGGCAGTGTGGGAGATGGCATGTAAAATGGGTGACTTTTCCTATCAATCCTGCTTCCCTTCTTTAGTTTAACAGCCAAAAGTATAGAAAGAGCATGCTCACAATTGTATATCTGTTTGGCTCTACCTTGCTGACTTGAATATGACTGCATACACTCCTCATGTGTGGAGTGCTGTCTCCACCTGGATGAGCCCCATGGAGAAACAGCCCCCAGACCATAATGATAAAGCAGTATGAAATGTTATATTACTCAGAGGGCTAATATTGTGCTTCTGCTTCAGACATTCAAGACTCATTTGTTCAGCTTTTGCTATATGCTGAACCCTGTCCCGGGACTGTTTATGCGTAGTCCTGTCCTAAAGAAGTGGATGACTGTAAAGCAGGACATAGAAAGTTGACATGTGTCCTAGGGGTGAACACACAGTGCTCTGGGAAGATGTATATAGGAGTTTGAGAGCCAGAAGCTGAGATGCAAACTGTCCAGGTAGGGGATGTTGCATAATGGAAGTGAAGTAGGAAAGCAGCTGAACTAAGGTAGAAATGGTGAACTTAGTGATAAGCAGAATGACCAGAGAATTCTTAGAAGGCTGTGTCTCCAGGCCTCTGAGATTGGCTTCCACCCCACTGATGGAGTAGAGGAGATCAAGATGACTCCCAGCCTCCTGGCCTAGTAACTGAGTAAGTGGTTAAACCTTTCCCAGATGGGGGACTCGGAGAAAGAAGCATATCAGAGGGAAATGTCGCAAGTTCAGTTTTGGTCTTGTAAGAAAGCTCCATTAAGGAAGCACCCAACTCTCTTGCAGAAGAATTCTTCAAAGCCCCTCCTAAAATAACTCAAAATTAATCCTGTCTTGTGATACATTCATAAACCCTGGTGGCGTAGTAGTTAGGAACTACCGTTGCTAACCAAAAGGTTGGCAGTTCAAGTCACCAGGCGCTCCTTGGAAACTTTATGGGGCAGTTCTACTCTGTCCTGTGGGGCCACTGTGAGTCAGAATTGACTCGACAGCAACAGGTTTGGTTTTTTGGTTTGATGATACATTCAGAAGAAAATATATCTAATCCTGACATCAAGAACCTTAAATAAAAGCAAGCCTTTCATAAGATTTCTTGAAGAGATAGCAAACCAAGGATTTTTTTTTTTCCCTCAAACACAATAGAACAACAATACAAATTCCTAAAGGTCTTCATGGGGAATCTCTGTCCTCAGAGACCCACTGCTTCCCGTGTCCCTGTCCACTCCCTTCACCCTCCAGCCTCTCCATCATGTGCAGTGAGTAGAGGCACAGTTGGGTGGTTTGGCTTTCTCAGCTACTTCCCATTCTCTTTCTTGCCTTTGGCCTAACCAGCAATTCTGGACCCTCAAAAGGGTTGGGCTGGGGCAGTTGTGGTTACTCACAAGTTAGTATGTTTTTACCTCATCACAGGGCTTGGTCATTAAATTGGCAGCTTATAAATGCTTGTTGATAGCTAACTTACTGACTTGGGACAGTGATAGATAAAGACAAGAGGTCATCGCCGAAGCTCTGCAAGACTCTAATACGGAAAATTATTGCTGCTTTAGAATTAGTATGTGGCATGTAATTTATTTTATCAAGTGTATCCTTTCTTTTCCCAGAACTTTGAGAAGATAATACATAAATTCACATCAACTTGTAATTGTGTGGCACAGCTTCCTGGGAGGAAGATTAAGAAGGACATTCTTTGGAGAGAAACTCAACGGCATCTCAAGTTAAAAACTCACCTCAAGGTGAAAACCATATGACTAAGCATAATATAAAAATAAAAGCGTCACCCCCAAATATATCCTATGTGTTTATTATTACCCTGTCTTCCAGAAAGGAGTTGAGAGGCTTCTATAAACACACAGTCAATACGATAAAATACTTGGGCAGCAACCTGCAATGTGGGGAATAAGAGAGTAGAATAGATAAGTGAATCCAGGAGTGGGTTAGATGCAGCATGCATACTGCAGACCCTAACGCACCATTTAGAGGCTGAATGAAAATTTGACTCTGAGCTTTCCAGCAGGAACTTTGAAAAGGTGACAAAGTGATTTACATAATTTGCTGTCTAACTATGGGACAGTACAGGCTCCCTGATGGTCAGATGATGTGATGAATCTCTGCAGGAATGGGAGATGATAATAAGCCAAAGGTTTTGTTTTGTTTTTCTACCCTAGTCAGGATGTAATTTGAATCATGTCTCCTACAGTGATACACTCTCATGTTAATAAAACTAATTACCATCAAGTCAGTTCCTACTCGCAGTGACCTCATGTGTGTCTGATTAGAACTGTGCGCCACAGAGTTTTCAGTAGCAGATCACCAGGCTTTTCTTCCAGGGTGTCCCTGGGTGCACTCGAACCTTCAGCCTTTGAGTTAGCAGCCCAGCATGTTACCCGTTTGTATCACCCAGGGAGAATATCCAGAGTTATATGCAACTCCCAGCATGTTAGCTATGATACTCCTCCTTTTTCTTCCACTTAAGAGAACATATTGAAATGCAAGTAAGTGAGAATGATGTTGTTATATGATTAGTGTTTTTTCTTTTTTAAAATATGGTTGTATTAGGTTGTAGGGTTGCCTAACAAAGTACCAAAAGCGAGATAGATTAGAACAATGTAAATTTATTGTGTCACAGTTCTGGAAGCTAGATACCCAAAACCAAGGCATTAGCAGGGCCATGCTCTCTCTGAAGACTCTCGGGGAAGATCTTTCCTTGTGTCTTCCTAGTGTCTGGTGGATCCTGAGAGTCCTTGCCATTTCTTGGCTTGTAGCTGCATCATTCCAATCTCTGCATCTGTCTTCCTGTGATGCCTTCTCTCTTTGTCTCTCTCTCTTTTTAAAATAAGGACACCACTCATATTGGATTAGGACACATCCTACCCCAGTATAACCAGAAAAAAAAAACCCAAACCCTTTGCCGTTGAGTGGATTCTGACTCATAGCAACCCTATAGGACAGAGTAGAACTACCCTGTAGGGTTTCCAAGGCTGTCATGTTTACAGAAGCAGACTGCCACATCTTTCTGCCATGGTGTAGCTTGTGGGTTTGAACTGCTAACCTTTCGGTTAGCACCTGAGAGCTTTAACCACAGTGCCGCCAGTGCTCCCTTACTCCAGTGTAACCTCATGTTAACTTAGCTGATGTTATCTTCAAAGACCTTATTTCACAGTAAGGTCACATACACACCTACAGGGGATTAGGACTTCAGCATATCTTTTAGGGGGACTCAATTTAATCCATAACAAAGGCTAACTTTCTATTCTAATTTGTAAACTCTAATATTAATGAAATTAATATACTCACACACTTTGATTATTCAGTATTAGTGACACACTATTTGCCTCAAAACTAGTGTCACAACACTGAGAAAGAGGCCTGTGGACTATCATTGATTGTTAAAATATACAAAATCTAGTTAAACCAAAAAAAAAAAGATTACTGTCAAGTCAATCCCAACACATGGTGACCCCATGTGTGTCAGAGTAGAACTGTGCTCCATAGGGTTTTCAAGGCTGTGACCTTTCAGAAGATCTCCAGGCCTTTCTTCTGAGGCACCCCTGAGTGGGTTCCAACCATTAATCCTTCCATTAGTTGTTGAGTGCAATTAACTATTGCATTACCCAAGGAGAACAAAACCTAGTTAGGTGTGAATTATCAGTAAGGGTACTTCTCAAGTATTTCTTCAAAATGCATTTTAATTAAAAAAAAAGATCAATTATTGAATTTCCTTGGATTGTGCAGAGAAACTAGTAAAAATATTCACCCGTCTTACACCCTACACCTTCCCTAGTTCTTCTAATTGAATGCAGTTAGCTGCTGCTTAAGGTGGTCTGATCACATTTGGATATTCCTAACAAGGTTGTGTTAAGTGGTACACTGTTACTGCCTTAAAAATTTTCCAGAACTTCAACATGGTGATTGTAATGAGTGTCACTGAATTGGATACTTAAAAATGGTTAAAATGGCAAATGTTTTGTTACATATATTCCACTACAATGACATTTTAAGAACAATCAAAAACTCTTAAAGTTAACACCACATTTTACCAGTAGATAGATCGCAGACTTCACTCAGTTGTGTACCTAATGTCTGTATCTGTACAAAGATTTTATACGCAAGATGTATAGAAAGGCCACTTCTTTCGAGTTGTAGGGCTGGCTTTGAGGTAAGTAGCTAAAAACCTAATAATTAGTGTTCGAAGAAAAATATTTAATGAAACCTTAATTTGTGTCTGTGTTAGTCTTAGGAGGATTGAACGTAGTAGGTGGGGTGCAGCAGCAGGAGGTAAGCATATGGGAGCCAGGGTACAGTCAGCAGGACAGGAAATACCTTTTAGCCCCTGAGGAAGAAACGTTAGAAAAGGGTAGAAAGTTGTCAGGCCCCAATGAAGTGGGCGGAGTTTGAATCTCAGCTGGAATTTAGGCAGAAAACACATGTCCTGGGCCATTGCGGCTGTGGCAAGTGAAGACAGAAACCTTGGGGGGCAAAGCTTGGCGCTCTGGGCTGAGATTTTTTTCAAGATGATGACAGGCCACCTGATGGTGGGGATGCGGGTCCAGTTACAGGAACTGTCTTAGAAAGTAGACAATCCTGAAGGAAGCATCTCCATCCCAAGAGCCAATGAGAGCTGGGGGTAAGTTCTGCATCTCCATGAATTCCCCCAGACAGAACAGTCCCCATTTTTTTAGTGCTAGCTCAATCATGCACCTGGACTTTGAAGTCAGAGTTTCTTTGGTTGCCCTGCTTAGTCCCTCAGACCCCTTTCCAAGACAGAACAACTGAAGTTTTCTTCTTTGTATCCTAATATTTTCTAACATCCTCTCTCCCTGGATCCGGCTTCCTCTATGCAGATCCACTGCAGAAAATGGGCAGATGTCCTCCAATATATTAAACTCTGTCTTATAGCCCACTGCCTGGACTCTCTTGGTGCCCTTTCTGCTCACTGGAGTGGATCCCCCGGTACTGATGTTTGACTGAACTGTGTCTGAACTTGCTCAACCTTTGGATGCTACTTTGGATGACCTCCCAAGTCCATTTCTTAATGCCTTCAATGAAGGGAGACAATTGACTCAGCAATTGCCCATGTGATTTTTCAACTGCTGAAATATTTCAGTGACATAAGAAATATGTGAAAATATTAGAAGCCTACAAATGTTAATGGATTTTTAAAATCCATCAGATTGAGTTAACAATGGTATTTTAGATTACCTTGGATACCGTGATGGAATTTTATTCATAATACGATTATTTGTTTAACCTCAGTTACTTATACCTCCTTATTATTACACAATTCCTTGTAATTTTATGAAACTCAGAAACTTTTCTCTAGTTATGAATCTTCTCTGTTAGCTGAATTGAATCCCTAATAATATATGCTTTTTTCCCTTTTTAAAGCATGTCATTAAAATGATCCAAACTTGCCATTGAAAGTGGTTCTTATCCAGTTATTGCAGCTGAATATTTTAGAAGTATCTAGGCAATAAATTGCTTCCATGTAAATATCACAGTTAAAGATATTGGGGGGCATTGGTGGTTCAGTGGTAGAATGCTCACCTTCCATGAGGGAGATCTGGATATGATTCCCAGCCAATGCACCGCACTCACAGCCATCATCTGTCAGTGGAGGCTTGCATGTTGCTATGATGCTGAACCAGTTTCAGCAGAGTTTCCAGACTAAGATGGACTAGGAAGAAAGGTCTTGGCAATATACTTCTGAAAATCAGCTAATGAGGACGACGCAGGACAGAGAAACATTTTATTCCATTATACATGAAGTCAGCATGAGTTCAAGCCAACTCAACAGCAGCTAACAGCACAACAAACATATTAGGTGTATGAATCTACTGCCTGAACCTGTAAACAGACATATGACCAATGAAATAATTCCTACATTTACATGTCTACATGGCTTAAAACCGTACTACACTCTCTCTCAATCCTATTCTCTTCTCTCATAGTATTTTCATAATATCTTCTGACTAATTATTAGAGTAATACATGTTAATTATACAAAATACAGAAAATAGATGTTTTGCATTCTTTTTGCCCATTTTTTCCTGGTCCTGAGAATTCAATAATGAATATTGGAATGATATTTTAATATTTTTTGTAAAAATATTTTTGTAACAAGTTTGTCCCACACTGGCCTGCCTTGGGAGCTGCATTTAAAAGTCTATTCACTCAAGTTCTTGGTAAAATAAATTCTGATACATCCATGCTATCCAGCTGTGAAAAATGAAAAAGCAGATGTGTTTTTTAATGTGGAAAAAAAAAAGATGTTTGTGATGCATTATTAAATTTGTGCGAACACAGGAAAAATGTCTGGAAGGGTTCACACCAAATGCTAACGGTGGTTATTTTGACATTTTGGTGATTTTGTTTTCTTTTTCTTTTGACTTATTTCCTATAAAAGTGCGTATTTCATTGCCATCCTAGGGTCAAACCTCCGTTGGGGTACTGCCATGAATATAGATACCCTATCACGTGTACCCCATTTACCTGATGAACACAGAATGGTTGTTTAACAATGAAGTCATAAAGTTGACAACTAAAATTTTTGCTTGGCATGCCATTCTTTATGACATAATGCATCTCTCAAGGTGGAAATATTTTTTTTTAAGTATTTTGTGTTAGGAAACACAAGCAATATTGGGGTGTATTATGTACAACTAGAAGGAGCAGCTATTATATTGCTTTTCAAACCTACCAAACCCATTGCCATCAAATCGATTCCAACTCACAGCAACCCTATAGGACAGAATAGACCTGCCCCATAGGGTTTCCAAGGCTGTAATCTTTACAGAAGCAAACTGGCTCATCTTTCTCATGTGGAGCAGCTGGTGGGTTCCAATCGCCAACCTTTAGCAGCCAAGCTCTTAACCACTGCGCCAGTGGGCCTCTTACCACGGTCATAAGCGAGTACCTCCTACACCCACAAATAACCCAGTTTTATGTTTCAGAAAGATCTTTGCACATTGATCTGGAAAACTTTAGCTCAGGCACTCTGGGACTCAGTTCTTTCCCTAACTACACGTAAGACATCGGACAAGTCCTCAGGCATCCTCTCACCAACTCTAGTGCTTTCACACAAGGGAGATGATGACTTCTAAGGGCCAATGTTTTCATTCCGCGATTCCAAATAACCATTTTTTGTTTTTGAATAATGATAACAGCAGATAGAGAATTGTGGCAAAAATGTGTTCTTCCCTTTTCCTCAGGAATTAGTTTTCCAATCAGGAATGCCCTCAAACTAGCTGAAGTAAAGAGAATACAATGGACAATCTTATAGTCATCTAAGGGCAGAAAACAAAAGTGTGGTCAGACCAAATAGGATTAGAACTGGAGAGTAACAACTGAGGGTATTTAAGTTCTCATGCATCTTACGTAGAAGCTAGGTAGCGAAATCTGTTGGCATTTCTGCTACACTCCAATTCTTTGTTTTCTCTAGCCGACCAGTTATATTTTTAAATTTCATTCATCAAAAAAGATTGAAAAGGAGGTGAAGCCAATATGGTGCTATAGAGAGAAGTACCACATTGTCCCTCCAGAGCAAGGACCGAAAAAGCTAAGTAAAACAGAGGCAAACGTCAATCCTGGAACCCTAAGCATCAGTTGAAGAGATAAAGAACTCAACCAAGCACCAAATGGAATAAGAAACTGACAGAGAACAGAGGGCAAAGAGAGATATGGAGCTAACACTGCTTGGATTTGCCATCTTGGACTCCTCAGCCACTGAGATTGACATAAAGGGAGTACAGGAAAGCAGCTTCAGGGAGCTCCCACCAGGAGGCAGAGTACCCAGTAACCAGTGATACACGCTTTTCCACCCCCCAACCTTCTTCCCTCTGCTTGGGCTCCACTACTTCATGGAGGGCTAAGGTCACTGAACAAAGGAGGTGCTGGCTCCATGCCCCTTGGATTTGTTCCACCCACACCAGCCAGCTCCTTCAGTGCTATTTTTTTGATGTTGTTGCTTTTTTTGGCTTCTCTCTCTCTCTCATCTTTTTTCCCTTCCTTTCTCTCCAACACCTGGTGCCGTGTGCCATCTCAGCTTCTTCTTGACAGGCTGTGAAATGCTGCTCAGCTGGGGAACCACTTCCCCAGCCCATGCCACCACACTGCTGGAATCCCTGGGGAAATTTTTTTTCTTTTTTCTTCTTTTCTCCTTTTTTGTTTTTCTTCATTTCTCGATTTCTTGTCTCTCTCTACTTTCCTTCTTTTCCTCGTGCTGTGTACCATCTCCACACCTTCTGGACAGGCTGTAAAGCTCAGCTTGGGAGCCACTTCCCTGGTCTGATCTGCCACACTAGTGGGATACCTGAGGGCATTTCTTTTATTTATTTTTCTTTTTTTTTTTATTTCTCAGTTTCCTGTCTCTCTCTACCTTCCTTCTTTTCTTGTATCCTGAGTACCTGGCCCTGTGTGCCACCTCCGCCCCTTCTAGACAGGCTGTGCAGTGCCTAGCAGCTTGGGAGCCACTTCCCCAGTCTGCACCTCCAAGCCAGTGGCCTCCTTTGGGAATTTTTTATTTTTTTCTTTTCTCAATTTCTTGTCTCTCTACCATCTTTCCCTTCTTTTCACCTAAACACCTGGTGCTGTGTGCCATCTCTGATCCTTCTAGATGGGCTGTGCAGTGCCACTTGGCTGGGGAGCCACTTTCTCAGTCCGTGCCACCATACCAGTGGGCTCCCTCAGGGCATCTTTTTTTTTCCTTTCTTCTTTTCTCGGTTTCTTGTCTCTTTCTATCTTCCTTCCTTACTCTTCTCCTGAACCCCTGGTGAAATGTGCCATTGCTCCTCCTTCTTGACAGGCTGTGCAGTGCTACTGGGCTGGGGACCCACTTCCAGTGGGCTCCCGTGAGGCATTTCTTTCTTTCTTTACTTCTTTTCTTCTCAGTTTCTTGTCTCTCTCTACCTTGCTTCTTTACCCTTCTCCTGAACACCTGTAGTCATGTGCCATCTCTGCTCCTTGACGGGTTGTACAGTGCTGCTCAGCTGGGGATATGCTTCCAGTAGGTTCCCTTGGGGCATTTTCCTTTTCTGTCTTCTTCTTTTTTTTTTCTTGGTTTCTTGCCTCTCACTACTTCCCTTGCTTTCTTTCCTCCCAGCCACCTGGCATCTTTTTTTTTTTCTCTCTCAGTTTCTTCTCTCCCTCTACATTCTTTCCATTCCTTTCTCCTGAGCACATAGCCATGTGTGTCTTTCTCTCTCCTTTTTTTACATCTAGTTTCTTATCTCTCTCTCCCTTCTTTTCCTCCCCCTCCCCACCTCACTAGCTGTGTGTGCTGTATCTGTCCTTTCTTGACAGGCTGTGCCTCATCACCTGGATAGAAACCACTGGCACATGGCTTTCCTGGGTCTGTGCCACTCCAAAAGTAGGATCCCTCAGCAATTTTTTTTTGACTCCTGTTTCTGTCTCCTCTTTCCCACATGCATCTTAGCTCAACACATCACAACCTCCCCCTCCCTCCTGCATATTTGCACTGTGTGCTGAACACCACACCCCCAAGCAGCACAGGCACTGTCTACCAGAAACTGCCCTGCAATGATGCTTGACTCTCCCTTGTCGGTCCCAGTACATGCCATAAACAACCCATCCCAGCCCGTCCCCTTCCTCTGGACCTGCTTTGTGGCACCATAGCTGAGCAACTGGTCCTGCCCACTGGACAAGGTGGTGAGAAGTATCATGCCCACAGATGGGGAAACAACAAAGAGCACCCAACCCACCTGCTCAGACATAACCAAATAAAACAAAAAAGGAAGATGAAACAAACAAATCTACAATCAATAAACAAAGAAAATACTGAATGTCCCAAAGACAGCAGACAGTATCAAAACATATATATATATATAAAAGGACAGGATGGTTCCAGAAAGTGTCCAAAATAAAACATCAGATGACTTTCCAGTAGAAGAAAAGGCACTAGAACCACCTGATAAGGAATTCGAGTCTTTAATATTCAGAGCTATCCAAGAGTTGCTAACCAAAGGGTCAGCAGTTCAAATCCACCAAGCACTCCTTGAAAACTCTATGGAGCAGTTCTACCATGTCCTATAGGGTCGCTATGAGTTGGAATCGACTCGACTGCACTGGGTTTGCTTTTTTTGGTTTTTATACAAGAGTTGAAGGAAAAAGCAGACAAAAATATACAAAATAATAGAAAAGGCAGACAAAATCATGGAAAAGACAGACAAAACAATGGAAGAATTCAGGAAAATAATACAGAAACAAAATGCCAGAATAAATTTACAACTAGAAATCATACAAAAACAACAATTAGAAATTAAAAATATAAACAACATGATTTCAGAAATGGACAGTGTCATAGAAGGTCTGAGGAGCAGGTTTGAAACAATGGAAGACAGGATCAGTGAAATTGAAGACAAATACATGGATACCACTTTGAGGAATAATCAGAGGAAAAAAATGAAGAAACCTGAGAATGATATGGAATACAATCAAAAGCAAAAGAAATTATGAGTGATAGGAGCTCCAGAATAGAGGGAAAAAATGAAAAACACACAATCGTTGAAGAACTGGTGACAGAAAACTTCCCTAATATCATAAAAGATGAAAAGCAGGCCATCCAAGAAGCTCAATGAACCCCACATAGGATAGATCTCAAAAGAAAATCACCGAGGCGGGGCCAAGATGGCTGACGAGGTAGAAGCTACCTCAGATCCCTCTTGCAACAAAGACTCGGAAAAACAAGTGAATCGATCACATACATGACAATCTATGAACCCTGACCCTCAAACACAGATCTAAAGAGTTGACCTGAGTGACAGAGACTGAGAACAAACAACCACTGTTTTCAGAGCCTGGAGCCAGCGTCCCAGTCAGGAAACCTTGGCACCAGGCTTTGGACTGGGCACAGGGGAGATGAGCAGAGCATCCTGAGATGGCGCAAACATGGGGCACACCCTTAGCCCCCTGAATTGACCTCGGGGGAAGCCCAGCCAGTGCACGCAGGCAGCACAGCGACGCAGCTGACAGGAGGAGAACTCACCGGGAGGCAGCAACTGGTTTTGGAGCCAGGAGTGTGGCGTCCCAGCAGGGGAACTTTGGCGCTGGGCTTTGAACTGGGAGCGGAGGAACTAATGGGGCATCTGAGACAGCGCAAGCACGGGATGCGGGCCTGGCCCTCGGGGGCAATCTCTGCCCAGCCAATGCACACAGTCGACGCGCCCCTTGGGAATCTCAGATAAAACAGTCATCCCAAGCAAGATAAGTAACTTTGTCTATATTCCGGGGTGCTACTCTCTCCTATTTATCTGAACTCTCCCCTCCATTTCCCAGGCTGCTTCATTAACATGAGAATTTCCTGAGCAAGAAAGTAAACTGCTCTGTGGTTTTTCTTTTTTTTTTTTTTTTTTTTTGTCTTTTCCTAACTCATTCTCCTGGCCTGAGAGAAGCAACTACAAAAAACACAAGGACCAAAAATCCTTCCCTAATTGCACTAAAAACACAGAACCAGCTCCAGCCAAGCATATGAGATCCACAGTCTTGGGCTTTCATCCCTACAGGGAACAAGGTGGCTCTTACAATGCAAAGGCAATTCTGGTAACGATCTGACTGTAATTGTTTTAGCGGATTACTGGAAAGAAAAGTTTCCCAGGTCTGATACCTATGTATATTCAACAGAGCCCTCACTGACCCACAACAGGGAACTGAGGGCTGAAGCTCCCCCCAGACCACCTAGCCTCCTGCCTTAGGGGTCTAAGGAGGGTGACACCTACCAATCTGTAGAGGTAGTTGCATTGGGGACCTAAGGTACAGCTGCAGAGCCCACCACCAAAGTGCTTTAGGATAGAGACACACCTACCTCACTGGCACTTGGGAGAAGCCTGTCAGCATCCTGCCCCCGCCCCCGCCACTGGAGTGTGAACCCCTGCTGCTACTAGAATCTGGTGCACACAACTATCACCACTACTCCTCGAAGTGAATAGGTGACAGTCTACACCACACACTTGGTGACCCAAAATCAGATTCTACTCAAGAATAGTGAATGGACTCTTAGGCTTATATATCTGGTAACAGCCCAAACCAGCTGGTAATAGGACATAAGTGATTCAAAGGCTACAACAATCAAGACAGCTCAATCTAGTAGCCCATCTACGTATATTGAAAGAAAACAAAACGAGATAAGACTCAGTGAGCAAATATAAAATAAATCATTACAATATCTTATAGATGGCTCAGAGACAGCAGTCGATATCAAACCACATAAAGAACCAGGCCATGATTGCTTCTACAACTCCCCAGATTAAAGAATCAAAATCTTTCCCAAATGAAGATACAATCCTGGAATTGCCAGATGCACAATATAAAAAAACTAATTTACAGAATGCTTCAAGACATCAGGGATGACCTCAAAAATGAAATAAGGCAATCTACAGAAAAAGCCATGAAACACACTGATAAAGCAGTTGAAGAAATCAAAAAGATTATTCAAGAACATAGTGGAAAAATTAATAAGCTGCAAGAATCCATAGAGAGACAGCATTCAGAAATCCAAAAGATTAACAGTAAAATTACAGAATTAGACAACTCAATACGAAGTCAGAGAAGCAGAATCGAGCAATTGGAATGCAGAAAGGGGGAGGTGGAGGATAAGGCAATTGACACCAATATAGTTGAAGAAAAATCAGATAAAATAATTTTAAAAAATGAAGAAACCCTAAGAATCATGTGGGACTCTATCAAGAAGAATAACTTGTGTGTGATTGGAGTCCCAGAACAGGGAGGGATAACAGAAAATACAGACAGAATAGTTGAAGATCTGTTGGCAGAAAACTTCCCTGACATCATGAAAGATGAAAGGATATCTATCCGAGATGCTCATTGAACCCCATATAAGATTGATCCAAAAAGAAAATCACCAAGACATATTATCATCAAACTTGCCAAAACCAAAGATAAAGAGAACATTTTAAAAGCAGCCAGGGATAAAAGAAAGATATCCTACAAAGGAGAATCAATAAGAATAAGTTCAGACTACTCAGCAGAAACCATGCAGTCAAGAAGGCAATGGGATGACATATATAGAGCACTGAAGGAGAAAAATTGCCAGCCAAGGATCATATATCCAGCAAAACGCTCTGTAAAATATAAAGGCAAAATTAAAACATTTACAGATAAACACAAGCTTAGAGAATTTGCAAAAACCAAACCAAAGCTACAAGAGATACTAAAGGAAATTGGTCAGAAAACCAATAACATCAGATACCAGCACAACACAAGGTCACAGAACAGAATAACCTGATACCAACTCAAATAGGGAAATCACAAAACAAATTAAGATTAATTTTAAAAAGAAAAAAAATGCTCAAAACAGGGAATCATTGAAGTCAATATGTAAAAGATCACAGTAATCAAAAAGAGGGACTAAATACAGGTGGCATAGAACTGCCATATGGAGAGAGATACAAGGCAATATAGGACAATACTAGTTAGGTTTTTACTTAGAAAAATAGGGGTAAATATTAAGGTAACCACAAAGAGGTATAACAACTACATAACACAAAATAAAAACCAAGAAAAACATAACGACTCAGCAAACATAAAGTCAAATACTATGAAAATGAGGAACATGCAATTTACAAAGAAAAACATCTCAGCACAAAAAAGTAAGTGGAAAAATGAAATTGTCAACAACACACACAAAAAGGCATCAAAATGACAGCACTAAACACATACTTCTCTATAATTACACTGAATGTGAATGGACTAAATGCACCAATAAAGAGACAGAGAGTCTCAGACTGGATAAGAAACACGATCCGTCTATATGCTGCCTACAAGAGACACACCTTAGACTTAGAGACACAAACAAACTAAAACTCAAAGGATGGAAAAAAATATATCAAGCAAACAATAAGCAAAAAAGAGCAGGAGTAGCAATATAATTTCTGACAAAATAGACTTTAAACTTAAATCCACCGCAAAGACTAAAGAAGGACACTACATAATGATTAAAGGGACAATTGACCAGGAAGATATAACCATATTAAATATTTACGCACCCAAAGACAGGGCTGCAAGATACACAAAACAAACTTAACAGAACTGAAAAGTGAGATAGACACCTCCACAATTATACTAGGAGACTTCAACACGCCACTTTCGGAGAAGGACAGGACATCCAGTAAGAAGCTCAATAGAGACACGGAAGACCTAATTGCTACAATCAACCAACTTGACCTCATTGACTTATACAGAACACTCCACCCAACTGCTGCAAACTATACTTTTTTTCTAGCACGCATGGAACATTCTCCAGAATAGACCACATATTAAGTCATAAAACAAACCTTTGCAGAATCCAAAACACTGAAATATTACAAAGCATCTTTTCAGACCACAAGGCCATAAAAGTGGAAATCAATAACAGAAAAATTAGGGAAAAGAAATCAAATACCTGGAAAGTGAACAATACCCTGCTGAAAAAAGACTGGGTTATAGAAGACATTAAGGAGGGAATAAAGAAATTCATAGAATGCAACGAGAATGAAAACACTTCCTATCAAAACCTCTGGGACACAGCAAAAGCAGTGCTCAGAGGTCAATTTATAGCGATAAATGCACACATACAAAAAGAAGAAAGAGCCAAAAGCAGAGAACTGTCCCTACAACTTGAACAAACAGAAAGTGAGCAACAAAAGAATCCATCAGGCACCAGAAGAAAACAAATAATAAAAATTAGAGCTGAACTAAATGAATTAGAGAACAGAAAAACAATTGAAAAGAATTAACAAAGCCAAAAGCTGGTTCTTTGAAAAAATTAACAAAATTGATAATCCCTTGGCCAGACTGACTAAGGAAATACAGGAATGGAAACAAAGAACCTGAATAAGAAACGAGATGGGGCACATCACAACAGACCCAAATGAAATTAAAAGAATCATATCAGATTATGACGAAAAATTACACTCTAACAAATTCGCAAAGCTTGAAGAAATGGATGAATTCCTAGAAAAACACTACCTAGCTAAACTAACACAATCAGAAGTAGAACAACTAAACAGACCCATAACAAAAAAAGGGATTGAAACGATAATCAAAAAACTCCCAACAAAAAAAAAAGCCCTGGCCCGGACGGCTTTACTGCAGAGTTCTACCAAACTTTCAGAGAAGAGTTAACACCACTACTACTAAAGGTATTTCAAAGCATAGAAAATGATGGAATACTACCTAACTCATTCTATGAAGCCACCATATAGCTGATACCAAAACCAGGTAAAGACATCACAAAAAAAGAAAATTACAGACCTATATCCCTCATGAACATAGATACAAAAATCCTCAACAAAATTCTAGCCAATAGAATTCAACAACATATCAAAAAAATAATCCACCACGACCAAGTGGGATTTATACCAGGTATGCAAGGCTGGTTTAATATTAGAAAAACCATTAATGTAATCCACCATATAAATAAAACAAAAGACAAAAACCACATGATCTTATCAATTGATGCAGAAAAGGCATTTGACAAAGTCCAACACCTATCATGATAAAAACTCTCAGCAAAATAGGAATTGCAGGAAAATTCCTCAGCATAATAAAGGGCATCTATCCAAAGCCAACAGCCAACATCACTCTAAATGGAGACAGCCTGAAAGCATTTCCCTTGAGAACGGGAACCAGACAAGGATGCCCTTTATCACCGCTCTTATTCAACATTGTGCTAGAGGTCCTAGCCAGAGCAATTAGGCTAGACAAAGAAATAAGGGCATCCGGATTGGCAAGGAGGAAGTAAAATTATCTCTATTTGCAGATGACATGATCTTATACACAGAAAACCCTAAGGAATCCTCCAGAAAACTACTGAAACTAATAGAAGAGTTTGGCAGAGTCTCAGGTTATAAGATAAACATACAAAAATCACTTGGATTCCTCTACATCAACAAAAAGAACATCGAAGAGGAAATCACCAAATCAATACCATTCACAGTAGCCCCCAAGAAGTTAAAATACTTAGGAATAAATCTTACCAAAGATGTAAAAGACCTATAGAAAGAAAACTACAAAGTACTACTGCAAGAAACTAAAAAGGATCTACTTAAGTGGAAAAACATACCTCGCTCGTGGATAGGAAGACTTAACATAGTAAAAATGTCTATTCTACCAAAAGCCATCTCTACATACAATGCGCTTCTGATCCAAATTCCAATGACATTTTTTAATGTGATGGAGAAACAAATCACCAACTTCATATGGAAGGGAAAGAAGCCCCGGATAAGTAAAGCTTACTGAAAAAGAAGAAGAAAGTGGGAGGCTTTACTCTACCTGATTTTAGAACCTATTATACAACCACAGTAGTCAAAACAGCCTGGTACTGGTACAATAACAGGCACATAGACCAATGGAACAGAATTGAGAACCCAGATATAAATCCATCCACGTAGGAGCAGCTGATATTTGACAAAGGCCCGGTGTCAGTTAATCGGGGAAAAGATAGTCTTTTTAACAAATGGTGCTGGCATAACTGGATATCCATTTGCCAAAAAATGAAACAGGACCCGTACCTCACACCATGCACAAAAACTAACTCCAAGTGGATCAAAGACCTAAACATAAAGACTAAAACAATAAAGATCATGGAAGAAAAAATAGGGACAACGTTAGGAGCCCTAATTCAAGGCATAAACAGAATACAAAATATTACCAAAAATGACGAAAAGAAACCAGATAACTGGGAGCTCCTAAAAATCAAACACCTATGCTCATCTAAAGACTTCACCAAAAGAGTAAAAAGACCACCTAAAGATTGGGAAAAATTTTTCAGTTATGTCATCTCCGACCAGCGCCTAATCTCTAAAATCTATATGATTCTGTTAAAACTCAACCACAAAAAGACAAACAACCCAATTAAATATTGGGCAAAGGATATGAACACGCACTTCACTAAAGCAGATATTCAGGCAGCTAACAGGTACATGAAAAAATGCTCTCAATCATTAGCCATTAGAGAAATGCAAATTAAAACTAGGATGAGATTCCATCTCACTCCAACAAGGCTGGTGTTAATCAAAAAAACACAAAATAATAGATGTCGGAGAGGCCGTGGAGAGATTGGAACTCTTATACACTGCTGGTGGGAATGTAAAATGGTACAACCGCTTTGGAAATCTATCTGGCGTTTTCTTAAAAAGTTAGAAATAGAACTCCCATACAACCCAGAAATCCCACTCCTCGGAATATACCCTAGAGAAATAAGAGCCTTTACCGAACAGATATATGCACACCCATGTTTATTGCAGCACTGTTTACAATAGCAAAAAGCTGGAAGCAACCAAGGTGTCCATCAATGGATGAATGGTTAAATAAATTGTGGTATATTCACACAATGGAATACTACGCATCAATAAAGAACATTGAGGACTCTGTGAAAGATTTCATAACGTGGAGGAACCTGGAAGGCATTATGCTGAGTGAAATTAGTCAGAGGCAAAAGGACAAATATTGTATAAGACCACTATTATAAGATTTTGAGAAATAGTATAAACTGAGAACAACACATGCTTTTGTGGTTATGATTGGTGGAGGGAGGAAGGGTGGAAGAGGGTTATTCACTGATTAGTTAGTAGATAAGAACTATTTTAGGTGAAGGGAAGGATAATACTCAATACACGGAAGGTCAGCTCAAATGGACTGGACCAAAAGCAAAGAAGTTTCCTGAATAAACTGAATGCTTCGAAGGTCAGCGGAGCACGGGCGGGGGTTTGCGGACTATGGCTTAAGGGGACTTCTAAGTCATTTGGCAAAATAATACTATTATGAAAACATTCTGCATCCCACCTTGAAATGTGGTGTCTGGGGTCTTAAATGCTAACAAGTGACCATCTAGATGCATCAATGGGTCTCAACCCAGCTGGATCAAAGGAGAATGAAGAACAAGAACACCAAGGTCACATGACAACTATGAGTCCAAGAGACAGAAAGGGCCACATGAACCAGAGACTTACATCATCCTGAGACCAGAAGAACTAGATCGTGCCTGGACACAACCTATGACTGCCCTGACAGGGAGTACAACAGAGAACCCCTGAGGGAGCAGGAGATCAGTGGGATGCAGACCCCAAATTCTCATAAAAAGACCAGACTTAATGGTCTGACTGAGACTAGAGGAATCCCGGCGGTCATGGTCCCCAAACTTTCTGTTGGCCCAGGACAGGAACCATTCCTGAAGCAACTCATCAGACATGGACGGGACTGGACAATGGGTTGGAGAGAGATGCTGATGAAGAGTGAGCTACTTGTATCAGGTGGACACTTGAGACTGTGTTGGCATCTCCTGTCTGGAGGGGAGACAGGAGGGTAGAGAGGGTTAGAAACTGGCAAAATTGTCACGAAAGGATAGAGTGGAAGTGCAGACTCATTAGGGGGAGAGTAAGTGGGAGTATGGAGTAAGGTGTATGGAAGCTTATATGTGACGGACTGACTTGATTTGTAAACATTCACTTAAAGCTCAATAAAAATTATTTAAAAAAAAAAAGAAAGAAAATCACCAATGCATATCAAATCACACTCCCTAAAACCAAAGGCAAAGAAAGAATACTGAGAGCAGCTCAAGAAAAATGAAAAGTCACATACAGAGAGGAAACAATATGTCTAAACTCTGATAACTTGGTAGAAAGCATGCAAGCAAGAAGGCAATGGGATTACATACATAAAACCTTGAAAGAAAAAAATCGCAATGAAGAATAATATATACGGTAAAACTCTCACTCAAATATGATGGTGAAATGAGAACATTTCCAGATAAACAGAAATTAAGGGAATTTGTAAAAACCAAACCAAACTGACAAGAGTTATTAAAGGGAGACAAACAACATCAAATGACAGTCTGAATCTAGGATGCAAGACTGCATCAGCCAGACGCGAACCTAGGTAATGAACTCTCAAAGATTAATCAACACTAAAAGATTTACAACAAGGAACCAGAGAAGTTAATCTGTAAATGACAACGTCAGAACAATAAAAGAGGGAATAAGTGGTTTAGGTATAGAAGTTTCAGATAGAGAGGAAGACAAGTTTATACCATGTAATAAAAGACTGGTTCAATTTTAGGAAGATAAGGGTAAATATCAAGGTAACCACAAAGAACGTTAACAAACGTTCTCATCATAATAAAGAAGAAAAACATAAAGGCTCAGTAAATCCAAAATCTACAAAAACAAACAAAATGGAAAAAATATGCACAAGCAAAAAGAATTCAGCACAGGAGTAAAAGGAGCAAAGAAAATGTCAGCACCACAAAAAAAAAGCACTGCAAAATGACAGCAATAAACTCACACCTACTAATAATTACACTGAATGTAAAAGGTCTAAATGCACCCATAAAGACAGAGTGACAGAATGGTTTAAAAAAAAAAAAGGATCCATCGTTATGCTGTTGACAAGAGACACACCTTAGAAACAAAAACATAAATTTATTGAAAACAAAGGGTAAAAAAATATATTAAGCAAAAGCTACCAAAAAAAGAGCAGAAGTGGCAATACTAATCTCAGATAAAATAGACTTTAAAACAAAATCCACCATAAAAGACAAAGAAGGTCATTATATAATGAATAAAGGGATGATCCATCATGAAGACATAACCATAATAAATATCTATGTACCCAATGACAGGGCTCAAAAATACATAAAACAAACTCTAACAGCACTAAAAGGAGAAATTGACAGTGCCACAATGATAGTAGGAGACTTCAACACACCACCACTCTTGGTAAAGGACAGACCATCTAGAAAGAAACTCAACGAGATACTGAAGATCTAAAGGCCACAATCAGTCAACATGACCTCATAGACGTATACAGAACACTCCACCCAACAGGTGCAAAGTAGAAATTCTTTTCCAGCTCACATGGAACGTTCTCCAAAGTAAAACACATCTTAGGCCACAAAGCAACCCTCAAAAAAATCCAAAACGTTGAGATAATACAAAGTATCTTCTCTGATCACAATGCCACTAAAGTAGAAATTAACAAGAAGAGCAAAGAAAAAAATTCAATTACATGGAAACTACTTAACACCCTACTTAAAACCACTGAGTAATAGAAGAAATCAAAGATGGAATCAAAAAATTCCTAGAATCAAATGAAAATGCCAGTACATCATACCAGAACCTTTTGGCACACAGCAAAGGCAGTATTCAGAGGTCAATTTATAGCAATAGGTGCACACATCCACAAAGAAGAAAGGGACAAAATTAAAACATTAGATACACAGCAAGTAGAAAGAGAACAGCAAAAGGAAGCCACAGCCACCAGAAGAAAGCAGAAATGAATGAAATAGAGAATAGAAAACCAATAGAAAGAATCAACAAAACCAGAAGTTGGTTTTTTGAAAGGATCAACAAAATCGACAAACCACTGGCCAAACTGACAAAAGAAAAGCAGGAAAGGAGGCAAATAACCCAAATAAGAAATGAAATGGAGGACATTACAATAGACGCAACCGAAATAAAAAGGATCATAATAGAGTACTATGAAAAGCTATACTCCAACAAATTTGAAAACCTAGCGGAAAAGGACAAATTTCTAGAAAAACACTATCTACCCAAAGTAACACAAAATGATGTTGAAAATCTGAACAGACCAATAACAAGAGAAGAGATTGAAAAGGTAATTTAAAAAAACTCTCAACAAAAAAAGCCCTGGCCTAGATAGTTTCACCAGAGAACTCTACCAAACATCCAGAGAAGAGCTCACACCAGTACTACTCAAATTATTTCAGAACATAGGAAAGGAAGAGATGCTTCTAGATTCATTCTATGAAGCCAGCATAATCCTGGTACCAAAACCAGGCAAAAACATCACAAAAAAAAGAAAATTACAGATCAACATCTCTCATGGATGTAGGTGCAAAAATTCTCAACAAAATTCTAGCAAATACAATTCAGCATCACAAAAAAAAAAAAAAAAAAATCACCATCAAGTAGGATTCATACCAGGTATGCACGAATGGTTCAACATTAGAAAATCAATCAATGTAATCCACCACATAAGTAAAATAAAAGAATCACACGATCATCTCAATCAACGCAGAAAAGGCATCCGACAAACGCCTATTCCTAATAAAAAACTCTCAATGAAATAGGTATAGAAGAGAAATTCCTCAGTATAACAAAGGGTATCTATACAAAACCAACAGCCAACATCATTCTTAATGGAGAGAGGCTGAAAACATTCCCCTTTAGAACAAGAACAAAGATGCCCTTTAACATCATTCCTACTTAACATTGTGCAGGAAGTCTTAGCTAGAGCAATAACACAAGAAAAGGAAATAAAGGGCATCAAACTGGTAATGAAGAAGTAAAACCATTCCTATTTGCAGATGATATGATATTATACATAGAAAACCCAAAAGACTCCACAAGAAAACAACTGAAACTAATAGAAGGATTCAGCAGAGCAGCAGGATACGAGATAAACACAAAAATCAGTTGGATTCCTACGCACCAATAAAGAGAATGATGAAAAGGAAATCAGGAAAATGATGCTGTTGTTGCTGTTGTTACGTGCCATCAGGTTGCTTCTGACACATAGCGATCCTATGCACAACAGAACGAAACACTGCCCTGTCCTGCGCCATCCTTACAATCGTTGTTATGCTTTAGCTCATTGTTGCAGCCATTGTGTCAATCCACCTCATTGAGGGTCTTCCTCTTTTCCACTGACCCTGTACTCTGCCAAGCATGATGTCCTTCTCCATGGTGATCCCTCCTGACAACAAGTCCAAAGTGTGTAAGACACAGTCTCTCCATCCTTGTCTCTAAGGAGCATTCTGGCTGTAGTTCTAAGAAAGATTTGTTCGTTCTTTTGGCAGTCCATGGTATATTCAATAGTCTTCGCCAACACCACAATTCAAAGGCACCAATTCTTCTTCTGTCCTCCTTATTCATTGTCCAGCTTTCATATGCATATAATGCACTTGAAAATATCATGGCTCAGGTCAGGTGCGCCTTAGTCTTCATGGTGACATCTTTGCTCTTCAACACTTTAAAGAGGTCCTTTGAAGCAGATTTACCCAATGCAATGCATCTTTTGATTTTTTGACTGCTGCTTCCACGGGTGTTGATTGTGGATCCAGGTAAAACGAAATCCTTGACAACTTCAGTCTTTTCTCCGTTTCTCATGATGTTGCTCATTGGTCCAGTTGTGAGGATTTTTGTTTTCTTTATGTTGAGGTGCAATCCGTACTGAAGGCTGTGGTCTTGATCTTCACTAATAAGTGCTTCAAGTCCTCTTCACTTTCGGTAAGCAAGGTTGTGTCATCTGCACAATGCAGATTGTTAATGAGACTTCCTCCAAACCTGATGCCCCGTTCTTCTTCATATAGTCCAGATTATTAGCTCAGCATACAGATTAAATAGGTATGGTGAAAGAATACAACCCTGACGCACACCTTTTATGACTTTAAACCAATCAGTATCCCCTTGTTCTGTCCAAACAACTGCCTTTTGATCTATGTAAAGGTTCCTCATGAGCACAATTAAGTGTTCTGGAATTCCCACTCTTCACAATGTTATCCATAGTTTGTTATGATCCACACAGTCGAATGCCTTTGCATAGTCAATAAAACACAGGTAAACATCCTTCTGGTATTCTCTGCTTTCAGCTAGGATCCATCTGACATCAGTAATGATATCCCTGGTCCCACGTCCTCTTCTGAATCCGGCCTGAATTTCTGGCAGTTCCCTGTTGATATACTGCTGCAGCAGTTATTGAATGATCTTCAGCAAAATTTGTTTGCGTGTGATGTTAATGATACTGTTCTATAATTTCCACATTTGGTTGGATCACCTTTCTTGGGAATAGGCATAAATATGGATCTCTTCCAGTTGGTTGGCCAGGAAGCTATCTTCCATATTTCTTGGCATAGACGAGTGAGCACTTCCAGTGATGCACCTGTTTGTTGAAGCATCTCAATTGATATTCCATCAATTCCTGGAGCCTTGTTTTTCGCCAACGCCTTCAGAGCAGCTTGGACTTCTTCAGTACCATCAGTTCCTGATCATATGCCACCTCTTGAAATGGTTGAACATCGGCTAATTCTTTTTGGTATAATGACTCTGTGTATTCCTTCCATCTTCTTTTGATGCTTCTTGTGCCATTTTATATTTTCCCCGTGGAATCCTTCACTATTGCAACTCGAGGCTTAAATTTTTTCTTCAGTTCTTTCAGCTTGAGAAATGTCGAGCGTGTTTTTCCCTTTTGGTTTTCCATCTCCAGGTCTTTGCACATGTCATTGTAATACTTTACTTTGTCTTCTTGAGCTGCCCTTTGAAATCTTCTGTTCAGTTCTTTGACTTTATCAATTCTTCATTTTCCTTTAGCTGCTGGATGCTCAAGAGTAAGTTTCAGAGTCTCCTCTGACATCCACCTTGGTCTTTTCCTGTCTTTTCAATGATCTCTTGCTTTCTTTATGTATTAAGTCCTTGATGTCATTCCACAATTCGTTTGGTCTTTGGTCACTAGTGTTCAATGCATCAAATCTATTCTTGAGATGGTCTCTAAATTCAGGTGGGATATACTCTAGGTCATATTTTGGCTCTCGTGGACTTACTCTGATTTTCTTCAGTTTCAGCTCGAACTTGCATATGAGCAATTGATGGTCTGTTCCACTGTCAGCCCCTGGCCTTGTTCTGACTGATGATATTGAGCTTTTCCATAATCTCTTTCCACAGATGTAGTCAATTTGATTTCTGTGTATTCCATCTGGCGAGGTCCATGTGTATAGTCACCGTTTAATTTGGTGAAAGAAGGTATTTGCAATGAAGAATTTGTTGGTCTTGCAAAATTCTATCATTCAATCTCTGGCATTGTTTCTATCACCAAGGCCATATTTCCCAACTACTGATCCTTCTTCTTTGTTTCCAACTTTTGCATTCCAATTGCCAGTAATTATCAATGCATCTTGATTGCATGCTCAATCAATTTCAGACTGTAGCAGCTGATAAAAATCTTCTATTTCTTCATCTTTGGCCCTAGTGTTTTGTGCATAAATTTGAATAATAACCATATTAACTGGTTTTCCTTGTAGGCGTGGGGATATTATCCTATCACTGACAGCGTTGTACTTCAGGATAGATCTCGAAATGTTCTTTTTGATGATGAATGCAACACCATTCGTCTTCAAGTTGTCATTCCCAGCATAGTAGACTATATGATTGTCTGATTCAAAATGGCCAATAACAGTCCATTTCAGCTCACCAATGCCTAGGATATCGATGTTTATGCATTCCATTTCATTTTGGATGATTTCTAATTTTCGTAGATTCATACTTCATATATTCCAGGTTCCAATTATTAACGGATGTTTTCAGCTGTTCCTTTTCATTTTGAGTCATGCCACATCAGCAAATGAATGTCCCGAAAGCTTTACTCCATCCATGTCATTAAGGTCGACTCTACTTTGAGGAGGCAGCTCTTCCCCAGTGATCCTTTGAGTGTCTGCCAACCTGGGGGACTCATCTTCCAGCACTATATCAGACAATGTTCCGCTGCTATTCATAAGGTGTTTACTGGCTAATGTTTTTCAGAAGTAGACTGTTGCGTCCTTCTTCCTAGTCTGTCTTAGTCTGGAAGCTCAGCTGAAACCTGTCCTCCATGGGTGACCCTGCTGGTATCTGAATACCAGTGGCATAGCTTCCGGCATCACAGCAACAAGCAAGCCCCCACAGTACTACAAACTTAGGAATAACTCTAACCAAGGATGTAAAAGACCTATACAAAGAAAACTACAAAACACTATTGCAAGAATCCAAAAGAGAGCTACGTTAATGGACAAACATACCATGCTCCTCGATAGGTAGACCCAACATTGTGAAAACGTCAATTCTATCCAATGCAATCTACAAACACAATGCAATACCAATCCAAATCCCAACAACATTCTTTAAAGGATGGAAAAACTAATCATTAAGTTTATATGGAAAGGGAAATGGCCCCGGATGAGTAAGGCACTATTGAAGAAGAGTAATGTAGGAGGATTCACACTACCTGATCTCAGAATCTACTATTCAGCTACTGTCATAGATTGAATTATGTTCACCAAAAAATGTGTGTATCAATTTGGCTGGGCCACGATTTCCAGTATTGTGTAGTTGTCCTCCATTTTGTGATTGTAAGTTTACATTAAACAGGATTAGGGTGGGATTGTAACACCCTTACCCAATTTACATTCCTAATTCAATGTAAGGGGAGTTTTTCTGGGGTGTGGCCAACACGACTTTTTATCTCTCAAGAGATAAAAAGGAAAAGGAAGAAAGCAGAGAGTTGGGGACCTCATACCACTAAGAAAGTAACACCAGGAGCATAATTTGTCCTTTGGAACTGGGGCCCCTTCACCTGAGAAGCTTCTCAACCAGGGAAAGATTGATGACAAGGAATCTTCCTCCAGAACCAATACAGAGAGAAAGCCATCCCCTGGAGCTGACACCCTGAATTTGGACTTGTCACCTACTAGACCGTGAGAGATTAAATTTCTCTTTGTTAAAGCCATCCATTTGTGGTATTTCTGTTCTGACAGCACTAGTTGACTAAGACAGCTGCCTTAGTCAAAACAGCCTGGTTCTTGTACAATGACAGATACATTGACAGATGGAACAGAATTGAGAACCCAGATGTAAAATCATCCACCTACGGTCACCTGATCTTCAACAAGGGCCCAAAGCCCATCAAACAGGGAAAAGACGGTCTTTTTAACAAATGATGCTGGTCAAACTAGATGTCCATCTGCAAAAACATTAAATAGGACCCACACCTCACACCGTACACGAAAACTAATTGAAAATGGATCAGGGACCTAAATATAAAACCAAAAACTATAACTATAATGAAGAAAAAATAGGATCAATGCTACAGGCCCTAATACATGGCATTAACAAAATACAAACCAGAACTAACGACACACAAACTCCAGAAGATAAGCTAGAAAACTAGGATCTTCTAAAAATTAGACATTAATGCTCATCAAAAGATTTCACCAAAAGAGTAAAAAGAGAACTCACAAACTCGGAAAAAATTTTTGGCTATGACAAATCAGACAAATGTCTGATCTCTAAATATATAGGCAAACTCAATGCATCTACAACAGGAAGACAAATATCCAATTAAAAAATTGGCAGAGGAAATGAACAGACACTTCACCAAAGAAGACATTCAAGTGGCTAACAGACACCTGAGGAAATACTCGCGTTCATTAGCCATTAGAGAAATGCATATCAAAACTACAATGAGATACTATCTCACCCTGGCATTACTGGCAGAAATCAAAAAAACAGAAAATAACAAATGTTAGAGAGGCTGCGGGGAGATTGGAGCTTTTATGCACTACTGGTGGAAATAAAAAATGGTACAATCATTTTGAAAAGTGTTATGGCACTTCCTTAGAAAGCCAAAAATAGAAGTACCACATGATCTAGCAATCCCACTCCTAGGAATATGTCCTAGAGATATAAGAGCCTTCACACAAATAGATATAAGCATACCTGTGTCCATTGCAGCATTATTCACAATAGCAAAAAGATGGAAACAACCTGGCTGCTCACCAAGAGATGAATAGATACACAAGCTATCACACACACACAGTGGAGTACTACCCAATGATAAAGAACAATGATGAATCTTCAAAACATCTCATAACGTGGATGAATCTGGAAGGCATTATACTGAGTGAAATAAGTCAATCATAAAAGGACAAATATTATATGAGACCATTACTACAAAAACACATGAAAAGGTTTACACAAAAAAAAAAGAAAAAATCTTTGATGGTTATGAGGGAGGGGAGGGGTGGGGATGAAAAAACACTAAATATAGAATAGATATGTGGTAACTTTGGTAAAGAGTAAGACAATACACAATACTTGGGGAACCAGCACAATTTGTCCAAGGCAATGTCATGAAAGCTCCATAAACACATTCAAACTCCATGAGGGACTGAATTTCTGGGCTGAGGGCTGTGAGGACCATGGTCTCAGGGAACATCTAGTTCAGCTGGTAAAACATAGGTTACAAAGAAAATGTTCTACATTCTACTTTGGTGAGTATCTTCTGGGGTCTTAAAAGCTTGTGAGCAGCCATCTAAGATACTCCAATGGTCTTTCCCCATCAAGAGCAAGGGAGAATGAAGAAAACCAAATACACAAGGGAAAGATTAGTCCAAAGGACTAATGGACCACAACTACCACAGCCTCCACTAAACTGGGTCCAGTACAACTAGATGGTGCCCGACTACCATCACTGACTACTCTGACAGGGATCACATAGAGGTTCTGGGACAGAGCCAGGAAAAATGTAGTTTGTTTTAACTCACAAAAAAAGGCCAGAGTTACTGTCCTGACAGAGACTGGAGAACCTCTGAGAGTATGGCCCTCGGAAACCCTTTTAACTCAGTAATGAAGTCACTCCTGAGGTTCACCCTTCAGCCAAAGATTAAACAGGCCCATAAAACAAAATGAGACTAAAGGGGCACAACAGCCCAGGGGCAAGGACTAGAAGGCAGGAGGGGACAAGAAAGCTGTTAATAGGGAACCGAAGGTCGAGAAGGGAGAGTGATGACATGTCATGGGGTTGGTAACCAATGTCACAAAACAATATGTGTACTAATTGTTTAATCAGAAGCTAGTTTGTTCTGTAAACCTTATATAAATACAATTTAAAAAATGTAAAAAAAAAAATTGAAGAGATTGCATATCCTTTCCTCAATGGCTAAGAAATCTATCTCCATCTACCTATCTGTCTGTCTTATCAATCTATCTGTCTGTTTTATCTATCTGTCTATCTATCTATCTGTCTGTCTATCTATCTATCTGTCTGTCTGTCTGTGTCTGTCTGTCTGTCTATCCATCTATCTAATCTATCTATCAACTGTATATCTAGAGACTACACCCCCACCAGAATGGCTACATTGAAAAATATGTATACTACAGTGGATGCTATAATAACCACTCAAATCCCGCTCTTCAAGGCCCTCAATGACTCATTTCTCTAGCTGCAAGGAGTGTTGGAAGTGCTGATGACTCATGGAGGAAGTGAGAAGCTTTACTCAAGATTATGTCCCCAGCTAAGATTTATAAAATATGCTGGTTTGAGGAACAATTTTGGTGAGGGATTGGAAAGTTTATGTTTTCATACCTTTAGCATCCAAGACTTCTAGAGAATAACTGATGATATGATCAAGAACCTTCCTTGCTGGTCTTATTCCTTGGTCCAGCAATGCCACTTAAAAGAACTTATCCTAGGGAACTAATTCAGGATGTCCACAGATATTTAGCTGCCAAGATATTTATTCAATGTTCAGTTAAGAAACAACCTAAATGCTCAGTTACCCAGAGTTTGTAGAGTAACACATACTGTTATCAATAGGGTTGCATCAGTTTTATTGATGGGTAAAGCATTCCCAATAAAGGCTCAAGTGAAGAAAGTAGCTTACAAAATGGTATACACAAAAGGTTCCTACTTTTATTCTTCAAATCATTACATAAATGCGTAGAAAACCCCTGGAATATTATATACCAAAATACTAACAGTGATTACCTCTGTGTAGTGATGGGTGGGATTAGGTAGGACTTTAATTCCACTTTTTTTGATTTCACGCATTTATTAAATGCTTTATAAAGAACACGTGTTTATTGTGTCATTAAAAGACCAACATTGCTTCTAAATAAGAAATGTCTCCAGTTTTCCTTAAATCATGAAATCTGTTGATAAAAATATCACAAAATAAGTTATTTTTTTCTGATTAAAATAACTCACCTCTCAAATGATGCCCAATTCAGAGATAGACCCTCAACCCTCCTCCTTAAAGTGTTCATGTGAAGAAGATATTTGAAAACCGGGAAAAAGGAATTTGTTGGCACTCACACAGAGGCACTCCATACTTGTTCCATTACTCTTAGTCTGGGCTGATGTTCATTATAAAATTTTCATAATAAACAACCAAACAGTGGTCCTGGCTAATCTTTTTTATGAGTTAATCAAACTGGTAAATGTGCCTAATTTAGCTAAGTTTTTGTGTAATATTCAGGTATAATTTTAGTTAAATATTCAGATAAACATTGTTTAAATTTGTAAATTCATCTCATCTTAATTACATTCAATTTTCCATTAAAAAAAGTTCTTTTATGAGTGTTTTTTTCCTGAATTTCCGTGACTGCCCTCTAAATCTTCTCCCCCAAAGAATTCCTACCATGCTAAGAAGCCCTGGTGGTACAGTGGTTAAGAGCTCCGCTGTTATCCAGAAGGTTGACAGTTTGAATCCACCAGTTGCTCCTTGGAAACCCAATGGGTCTCTATGAGTTGGAATCAACTCGGTGGTAATGGGTAAGGTGGTAAACTAAGCTATTAATGCCTCTTCACATCGTTTCCTAGAACTCTATAGCTGGAATACTGTGCTAAACACCTATCTGGCCTTCCTTAAGGGTAAAATATGTTTGACTTTTATAAATCAGGAACACACACTGAGTATTTAATTAATATCCTGTGTAAGTCGATCTGCTGAATTAAGTCAAGCTTTCAGGAGAAGGTGAGTGCACATACCAGCATTCTCATTCACCAATTTCTCCACTTTCCCGTGGTTTAACCATGAACCTCACTTCCATGTTCCAATGGCTTCAAAGATTAAATTATTGGTTTACTTATTTTGTATAAATGCAACATGTAGCTTACCCCTTCTCTGAGGAGAAGAGACAATGGGGTAAGGGCTGTGGTAAAGAAGAAATTGCTCCTAACCTTTTAGATCATTTCTCTACCTCCATGAACAGTGGGTGGACAAGTGACCTTAGGCCCCTCTCCCAGGCTCAGTGCTGGTGTGTGATGGTGGTGAGACTGTGGGCCTTTGGTTCCCAACCTCCCACCCCATCCCTGTGGCACTAGAGATCAGCAGAGAGAAAATTCTCTCAGGTTTGGCAAGCAAGATACCTAGGATGACCTGGGGAATGAGAAGAGCATACCACCTCTGCTGCTGTGGCTGTAAAATACTTCAGGCCTAATTGCTACTTGTTATGAATTAAATTGTGTCCTTCCAAAATATGTGTTGGGATCCTAACCTTTATACCTGTGGATGTACAGTAATCCTGTTTGGGAATTGGGTTTTCTTTGTTATGATAATTAAGCCATATCAGTGTAGGGTGTGTCCTAAACGTAATCACTTCTAAGATGTATGAAGAGCAGATTAAACACAGAAGCAAACACACAGGGGAAGACAGACACTAACTGACGACAATGGAGGCAGATGAATCTACAAGTCCAGGAACTCCAGGGATTGCCAGCTACTAGAAGCTGATATAGACAAAGGGCCTCCCTCTAGACCTGGTGCCCTGAATTTGGACTTCCAGTCTCCTGAACTGTAAGAAAATAAATGTCTGTTTGTTAAAGCCACCCTTTTGTGGTATTTCTGTTATAGCACACTAGGAAACTAAGACAGCACCTAAATCATAGTGGGAGAAACAAATCCACTATTAATGGTGTGGCTTAAAGGGTACTGACGAGAAACATCAAGAACAACCTTTTACATCAGAGTGTCTTCACCGCGACATGGTAACCAGACAACAAGAATCCAGATGTTGTGTCTGCCTTTCCTTTTTATTTATTATTATTATTTTAATCTAGATAAAAACAGAGCAGAAAGTCTTCCTTGTCAGAACACATTACAATTTTCCACATCCTACTTTTCTAGGTTTTTCAAAACTCCATTATATCACACAAATCCTTCTAAAGACGGTAAACACATAAAGATCTTTTTAAACATTCAATCCTCTTGCTTTCTTTCTTAGAAGCATCACATTTTTAAAATATCACTAACAGTCTAGCAACAGAAGTCCGCCTGAAATAAAACATATTGTTAAAAAAAAAAAAAAAAGGTAGGTGCTTTGTTTGAAATAGGGTTTTTATTTTACAGTGCACATATCCAGGCAAATTGAAAGAACAAAAGCGCATTTTCCCCACGCGGAGATTCACAGAGTATGCACACATGCCACTCTGAATGCTATAGGCTTTTTCAACCAGCTTTAATCCATCTGCCATACCGAAGTGCAAACCTACCCCTATGGTTTGTGGTGGCTTAAAAGGAAAAATGGAAGCATATCATTCAGAAAAATGCTGCAAGACATGTCTATGAAGAGTATTGCAGTGAGTTTTTAAGGCGAGTGGTGGGTGGCCTTACACAGGCTGTCCCGGGCAACATCTGGCCTCATCCTCTAAGGAAATCTCCATCCTGGAAAGAACACAGCTCACACTTTTTTCGGGTTTGTCCTCTTTGGGGCACTCCTGGCATTAACGTTCTTCTTGGGGCTGGCTGGTTTGGGAGCAGGCGGCTTTCCCTTTGGTTTTGGTGGGTTACTACGACTGGTGCGTCCAGCTGTTTGCTTCTTGTCCTGAACTGTTTTCCGCTGTTCCTGAATTGTTCTCTGATGTTCCTGCAGCCTCTCTTCCCATTGCTGGAAGGCAATTTATGAACATGACTGTTAAATACATCTTATTCCTTTATGCTGTTAATGTCAGAATTAATGAAATCCTTTCACAGCAACATATTAATTGTAACAGTAGTAGTTATTCCGTATTATTTCCACCACCTCATCTGTAGGTCATTTTGTTGTACTGTGGTGACTTGCATGTTGTTATGATGCCAGGACCTATGCCATTGGTACTTCAAAAACAAGCAGGGTCACCCATGGTAAACAAGTTTCAGCAGTGCTTCCAGACTAAGACAGACTAGAAAGAAAGGCCTGGCAATCTACTTCCAATAATTAGCCAATGAGAACCCTGTGGATCACAATAAAATATTAGCTGATACAGTGCTCAGACAAGATGAGCCCATTAAGTTCGAAGGCACTCAAAATACACATTGGCTGCAACAATGGACGCGCAGATACCAATGATCATGAACATGGGGACGAACCGGGCAACATTTTGTTCTATTGTACATGGGGTCACCATGAATCGGAGCCAACTCCATGACAACTAACAACCACAACAACTCACCTCATTCAGGAGTTTTACTCCTGCAAGCTAAGAGAACCCAGGCAGTAGCAATACCTTTTGTGAACTTGAAAACACAAAAATTCTCCTGAATATACCTAAACATACTTTATGGAGGGGAAGTGCTTTTAAAATTTCAAACACATAACCTGGTTTCTTTAGTTCTGGTATGACTTGCATCTATGGGTAAAAAATGATTCTAATTATAATTCCCTTCATTAAATTATAAATATTTCTATAATGTTAACACTAAAATCATGGTTTTGGCCACAAAAGAGTTACTTTTTGTATATGGTTTATTTTGACCAAAGTCTTAAAATGATTTTAAATATAGGGAAAGATTACTCTCTGTATAGTAATGGTATAGGATTTAATGTGGGTACTCCCATCCTAAAAAATGTGTCTGTTTTAATCTCAGTATATATTATTCTGCTCAAGTATCTGACTGTTTGGCATAAAAATGAAATGTTCATAATGAATGAAAACAAAAATCAAATTTAACATGGCAGTAAGCAGTAGATCAGTATTGAACGCCACCAAATCCCATCTGAAGTTGAATGATAGAGTTGTGATAAAAATGCCAGGTGAGAAAACCTATACTTTTCTTAACTACCGAATCAGAAGTTAGATATCGTTGCTAGTGCTGGCGCCCATGATAGCGTGAAGATAACAGACTGTGAAGAATCCCCAAATTCTACAGAATTTCTCTGCTTGTACTTAAACCCATATTCACTGGGTTACTAGTTATACTTACGACGGATCTTTTACTAAGTTGATCTCTCCATTTTTCAACTAAGCAATTTTCAAGAAGCATCATCCTAAAAAAAAAGGGCAATTAGTCCTAAGAAGCAGCTTCTCATTAGAAAAGTAAAAAGTTTAAAACTCAGAATTAATGCAATCATTTCATCGTAAAAAATAAAAAAATCCTCAATAGCATTTAAAATCCCATAATCCAGATAAACACCATCTATATTTTAGTGGTATTTTCTTTCATTCTTCCTTGTACCTATACATATTTTTACATCATACTGTACATTTAGATAATAGGGTACATTTTGCTTCATCATTATATTATGTGCATTTCCTGATATAACAAAGATTCTTTAGAAGTATAGCTTTAATAACCATATAATATTGTGACTATGGATATCTATAGTATATTTACCCACTTCTTTACTGTTGAAGCTTTGTCTTTCTTAGTTATTATTGCCAGGGCTGCACTGAACATGTTTGCACAGACACTAGTGTGCGCAGCTGTCTTACTATTTCTTTAGGACAGATTTCTGAAAGTGGAATTACTAGGTCAAAGGATATGTATTTTCTTTTTTTTTTTAAAGATTTTCAGGGCATAGGGTCAAATTGTTTTCAACATGGTTGAACTTTCATCCATTTCATTACCAAGAAGAATTAGGTAAAAATGGAATCTTATTTTTTTTTGGATTTGAACACCAAGGAGGTTAAGTTTTTTCATGTTCATTTGCTATTTGTATTTCTTCTTCTGGAAGTTGTCCGTAGAGATTTAGATACATATATTTCTTTTTTATGGCCTTAATGTTTTAAATATTAATTTTTGTGGACTCCTTACAGAGTAAGTCTATTATCCCTTTGTCATATCTGTTGCCAGTATTGTTTTCTCAAATGTTATTTGGATATTTATGTACACAATATTATACGGTCATATATATATATGGGTACTTGCCCTTATAATTTCTTGCATTATTTTTATCTAATGTACTTTGCCATTCAGATATCACATATGTATTCGCCTAATTTTATCTTTGATTGTATTTTTAAATATTTATCTCTTAATCCATCTAAACTTATTTTACAGTATGATATAATCTGAAAATATGTACTATTTTTCCAAATAAAAATATTTCCAATATCATTTACTAATATAATAAACTCTTACATGCATTAGAATCTGTTCCAGGAAAATTTCCTGCTTTATTTACTTATGTGTCTATTCTCACACCACATGGTTTTAACAATTGTAGCTTTATACCAGTTTTGTATGTCTTATAAGGCATATTTTCTCTCACCTCTCTTACTTTCAAAATTTCCTTTACATCCCCTACTCATTTCTTCTTCCAAATAATCATTAGTATCACTTGTGAAGACATAACTCCCAATCCTGCAAAATTTTTTTTACTAGGATTTTAATCAGAATTACAATAAACCTATATGCTAACTTGGGAAAGGTGACATGAAAGTTGCTATTTATTTGGTATTTTTTTTATAAACCATTCATCTGTCCCAGTAGAATTTACTGACTAGCTGCCTGGTGCATCTCCAAAACTGCGTTGAATATGGCAGTAGATACAAACACCATGAAAGAGACCAGTCCAGAGGCAGTGATCGCTTCTTCAAAGAGACAAGATATAAACAGAAGAAGGGACCAGCTGATAGGAAGCAGAATAAGGTTATTCAAGTGAAGTCAGTTTCAGAAGGCTTTTTTTTTTTTTTGAGCAACAGTCTTGAGCCACAACAGGAAGAAACAGATGAACATTAATGGCAAAGAATCAAAGGGAGGTCAACCTGTTACATAAAAATGAGTAAATGGCTGGAGGAGTATAACAGGATCCATCCTGGAGCCTGCACAGATTTTCATCTTTAAGGAATATATATATACGTAAAAAGGGTCCAAGGAAAGAGATGTGGGGAGACAAACATTCTCAACTAGAGATACGTGTATACGTGTGTGTGAGTATATGTGTGCATGAGTGTGTGTGTGTGTGTGTGTGTGTGTGAGATGCTCCGGCAAACAAATAAGTGTGTATAACACAAATGTGCAGAGCTGTAGTCTCAAGTGGCTATCCTCACTTGATGTGTAAGCTATTAGTGTAAAAACCAAACCCATTGCCGTCAAAACTATCCCAACTCATCGCGACCCCATGTGTGTCAGAGTAAAACTGCACTCCACAGGGTTTCCAATGGCGGAAATCTTACGGAAGTAGATTACAAGGTCTTGCTTTCAAGGCACCACTGAGTGGATTCAAACCACCAACCTTTTGGTTAGTAGTGGAGCTGCAAACCGTTTGTGCCAAACACACACACACACACACAGGTGCCTGTTGCTGCCAAGTCAGTTCCAACTCATAGCAACCTTATAGGACAGAGTAGAACTGCCCCATGGGGTTTCCAAGGCGCGGCTGGTGGATTCGAACTGCCAACCTTCTGGCTAGCAGGCATAGCTCTTAACCACTGCACCACCAGGGCCCTAGGGACCTCTATTAAAGAGGCTTAAAAAAATAATAATCAGTATTTGCCATGTTAAGATTGATTTGGGTGAACAGAATTACTTTTACTCAAAGCAATTCACCTGTGTGTAAGTTTTTGAAATAACATATTGACTTTTGAAATTCATTCTTAAAGTTTTCTTTCAAATACTCGCATTTCTATTTATCCTTAATTCTATGAGCAAATGGGGTCCCTTGGTGGAGCAAACACTGAAGCGCTCAATTACTAGCCAAAAGGTTGGTGGTTCGAACCCACCCAGAGGCACCTGGGAAGATAGGCCTGGCAATTTGCTTCCATAGCCTTGGAAACTCTATGGAGCACAGCCCTGCTCTGTAGCACATGGGGACACCATAAGTCAGAATCGACTTGATGGCAACTTACAAACAACATGAGTAAACAATTGATATTTAGGATGTCTGATATTCCATCAGAGGCACCTACTAAAGCTATATATCTTTTTTAAAGGAAATACTGGTAATGTATTTTAAATCATGAATGCCAAGTGAAATTCATTTTAATAAGCAGTGGGCAGAGTGCCTACCTTGAGCGCCACTCGTAACACATGATGAGAACGTCCTGATGGGGCAGAATGTGTGGACACTGGCAGGAAGAATTGGTAATGAGCAGTACTTGAGTTCGAGGAATGGGTGATGAGGACTTGAAGACCTCTTTCACATCCACCACAGTAGTTACTTCATTGCAGCCGCTTCTCTGCACGGCTTTTATTTTGGCATGAATAACTGCAATTTAAAAATCGACATAAGTGTCCTTAAAGCCTTTGGAGAAAAAGTAGAGATGATGAATTCACATCAACTGCTGAGCCTGTCTAAAAGAATCACTCCTGTAATTATGGTCATGTCCAAACTGCCCAAACGAAGGCAAAAAACGCCCACACAATCATACGTTAAATGTAAGGCCTCCCACGTTGTCCACATTGTCTTCAAAGTTCTGAATCATACTGCAGGAAGTAAAAGCAAATCGACAAACAGGGGTTAGTCTGGGCTCTGCCTTTGGGTCAGTGATCGCTCCTAGTGGGGTTACAGACTGGATTTGATGGGAGGATCCCTTCTTCAAATCAGCCCTAAAATTCTATAGTTCTCAAATTAGCTTTTTTTGACAAGAATATCTCAGGAAATTGAGTTACATAGAACTCCAAGAAAGGTTTTACAGAAAGGTATATTTACTTGTTTATAGTCTATCTTGTGAGGATTTGAAGTGACAGCCATAAAGTCTCAGATTCAGAAGTCACCTTACAGTTCGTATGGTTCAACTTCCCATCTGACACTTGAACTTCCTCTGTTTTATGGGAAAGCTATTACAGTCACAAGATCCCTGAATGGCTCAAACATATTGCGCTGGACTGCTAACCTAAAGGCTGGCTGTTCAAACCCACCCAGCTGCCAGGAAAGGAAGGCCTGGTGATCTGTTTCCATAAAAATTACAGCCAAGAAAACCCTATGGAGCAGTTCTAGTTTGTAACACATGGGGTTGCCATGAGTCAGAATCCATTGGACAGCAATAGGTTTGATTTTTGTATTACTATTATTAGAGTGGTAATGCTTTTAAACAGTATTATGTAGCTCAATCCTTTAATTCTAGCATTTTTTATTTTGGTTGAATAACGTACATATGCTGTGTATGATGCTCAGATTTGACTGTCTACATAAGAATTTTTTTCAGATTTTTATATTGTCATGACCTTCCTACTTCCATGTGTGACATGGAAGTTTCCTTTTTGAGATAACATGTCAGTGTGAAATACAGAAAACCAGTTTAGCAAGGAAAACCAAGTTGGCAAATAGAATGAGTATTTTTCCCAAAACCATTTTATGTTATTTCAACATATATAATTTAAGAGATGCAATGAAAATATGAAGTGGCAAAATGGGTACTTTAAAAGAATATGCTTCTAGTTAAATTTACCTTTGGATGATGAGAGTAGAATTATACTTAAAAAAAAAAGCATTTAAAATATCATGACTGACTCATTCTTTCAAGAAAGTGCTGAATGGCTCCTTCAAATAAGAGAGAGCATTTAATCTATGCCAGTACTGTTGTCATAGGATTTCATGATTAACATATTTCCACACAATTTCTTTAAGATGTCAAATATTTGTAGCTGCTTATAAGTTTATATATATATATACACATACATGGATAGGTCTTAACTATTTGGGTCTCAGAAAATCAAATCATGGACCAGTTGCCCAATGTGCCCGTATCAGCCTTTCTACTCGCGGCAATGAAACCAATGAGAGAGTAAGTAGAGTTGATCTGTCCCAGCTAAGCAGGGCCTTCTCACCAAGGCCAGTAGGGCAATGATGTCAAACTTCCAATCTGATCCACATCACTGTTTTCATGTGGGTAATTTACTTTGTTTCCACTTGATTTACCCAGAGAAGAAAGAGAGAGAAGGTTTACAACAGCTGTTATTGCACCATCAAGGACCCACATCATTAACCTGAAAAATCATCAACCTTCTGCTTTTACCTCATGGCTAGCAGACCTGGTCTTAGCACGGACAACCCTATTGTGATTCCAGCTTCATAAGGTATCAAGTCTCAAAAGTGAGTGGCTTCATCAGATGACTTACCATAGCTGTAGTTCTTACTCAGATACGTCGCCAGAGTTGGTTTCACCTTTTTGCACTTGCACCTATCTAGAGAAGACACAAGAGAGGCAAAAAGTTAAAAAGGGTACAGCAATCACTTTGGGGAGAAGAAGAAGGAAACTTGAGGAAATAAGAACTTACCGGGGCTTAGGTGTTTACAGTCAGCTTCAAGAGGTCTTTCTTGTACCATCATGTCTTGGGTGATGTCTATCCACTTCACGTCTGAAACACACACAGGGCCACACGAGCATGGTCAGTGGTTTGGCTGTTAGCCCAACTGGAATAAGGAGAAATCTAAAGCCACAAACCTAACACAGAATCACAAAGAGCAGTACTAAATAGTAAAAAAGTCATATGATTGCTGACTACTTGTTTCATATAAACATCCTTGGGCTTATAACCAAAGACTTTTGGGTGAGACTCTGCCTTCAGTATAAACTGATGCGACTGAACATCCATTTATCTTGGCTGATACGGACAGCCATGCTGGATAAATTCCAGTCACTCCCTCTCCAAATTCATTCTAAAATGTTGGTTTCCCAAATTGACAATTTACACTAACCAAAATAGCCAAAATAGTTCCAAGTTCTCATCTCACATTTTGCAGTAGAGGAAAAAGTCCATGACCAAAGATAAGCAGAACCCTCTCTATAATTTACATAATTAAAGCAATAAGTGTATTTTTTCTAAAACTCTGAATTAGAGAGAAGTTTCAAATTTCCCCTTCCCTTAATTGCCACCTTCCTTCATGTTTTGGGCTATGCTCTGAGGTCTAACTTCAGAAACTACACTAAAGCAACCCCATAATCATTTTAAATGTGGGGTAACCTGGGTCAGGGAAAGCCTAGATAAATGAACACAAACATATTTTTAGTTTTCATTTCAAAACGTGGACTTAACCCTACTCCTTTTTCCCCTTGAGAAACACCAAAATGACCAAAGAGAAAAAGTGGCAGTGGAAGCTGAGATCGGGCTAACTAAGTTGCTATGAGTTGGAACTGACTCGCTGGAAGGCAACAGGTTTCCTTGTTTGTTTTTAAGATGCCACAGATGGCACCTCTTGATCCAAGACCATGAAATAAACACAACAATTTGATAACAAATTCAAAAACAGCACTCCTGCTGGGGAGTAATGATGTTTTCTGCTTTTTCAGAACATTTAAGAAGTAGCACTAAATGGAGAGAATATTAGCACCTGCCTTGGGGGATTGTTTTAAAGATTAAATGAGTTAATACATGTAAGTGCTTAGTAACTCAGGCAACACATAGTATTATATACGTGTTTGTTGCTGCTGCTATTATTTGTATTACTTCTGTAAATGAAAACATCTCCAATGACACCTTTTGTAAATAAAATCTTTTTTTTTTTTTTATTTTTTAAATGAGGCGTGGTCCTCTTACCCAGCTTCCCCAATTCCTTTGGGGGAAACCAGACTCTTCCGAAAGTAAAGTCTTACTCCACCGCCTGCCACCTCCTCCACCCTCACAAGTGGGACTGGGGTGACCACCCTCTGGCAGCCTTAGGTGGTGCTGCCGGGTTCTCGTGGGACTCCGACAGCCCCGGGAGCCTCCTTAGCTCCCTTCCTCCCTACACAGCCTCACCTTCCGGGAGGTCAGTGACGATGGCCTCGGGGGAGATGCAGACGCCACGGTCGTAGACTGGTAGCTCATCGCAGGCCAGGCTCTCGGGCCAGCTGTGGTTGTACATCTTCATGAGTGGCTCGCAGTCGTCGCGCGCGCGCTGACACACCGACTTGCACGGTTTGATGGGGTCGTGCAGGAACTCCAGGGTGCAGATGGGTGCGTACATGGCGCAGAGGAAGAAGCGCAGCACGGTGCTGCAGTTCACGTCCACCAGCTCCTCATACTGCTCGATGGCCAGGATAGCGTTCTCCTGCGTGCTGTGGTGCAGGTGGTTGGGCATCCGCGTGAGGTTCCAAGGCATATGCCGGCACATGGGGATGCGCACCGCCTCGCAGGGCGCGCCCCGCACGCCCAGCGCCAGGCGCAGCCACAGACAAAACGCGGCCAGAACCGAGAGGTGCATGGCCAGCCCTCCCGCGCTGCGACCCCGGCGGGCAGAAAAGGACTTTGTCTTCGCGCCTTCCTAGTCTTTCTCCCTCCCTTCTGGGAGGAGGATGTCTTTTGAGGCTCAGGAGAGATTCTCTTCCCAAACTTCCGTGGGCAGCAATGCGAAGCCCCCGGGTCCGGCCGCGGATATCCGCCGTCCGGCACACAGAGCTCTAGCAGCACCAGCCCTCGGCCTCTCGGGCGCAAACCCGCCTAGGCAGCTCCCGTCCCGGACCCCGCAGCTCGCAGCGCAGCCAACCACGGCCATTGCAGGACCCTATTTATCCCAACACCTCCCCTGACGTGGGCTCTCGGAACGCTCCCTTGGCAGCAGCCGGAGCGGCGCGGGCTCCCCCTCGACTGCCCCACCCCCGGCCCTCTCTGTGCAGAAGCGGTGACATCATCTCCTCCCGGTCCCAGCCCAAGGTTGGAATCTGCACTCCCCCAAAGTCCTTCCTTTTTAGTCTGGCCAGTCCTTTTCCTTCGGACCAAGAGAAAGAGCCTCTGGCAGTCGTTTTGGATGCTGGATCCAAGAGGGTGCAAGAGAGGATTTCAAGGAAGAAAAAGACGCTCTTTGGAGTCAAAGCTGAACCTTGGCGCTTTCTGCCTGTGCTTCTTGTTGTCGTTAGATGCCCTCGAGTTGGTTCTGACCCATAGCGACCCCCAAGAGTAGAGCTGGAGGAAGCGACAACTTCTAAACCAAACCTGTTGCCCTCGAGTAGATTCCGACTCATGGAGACAACTTCTGCTGCCTTATAATTCTGCCTATTTGCTTACTCCTGTAGAGGGCATGAGAAGCGCCGAATTGTGAGAATATTGAGAATATGGAGGGCAGCCAGGGAAGAGTGCAATATATGTTGGAACATAATGAATATATCATATAAGCCACCGTCCACCGCGCCCCAGCTGTGTGGAGGGCGTTTGTTGTGCTGGTGGCTAGAAGACTTTAATTCTGGCTCGTGTTCTTTCAGAATGGCACTTGGTTTGTACCTGCTCCAGGAATTTAACAGAACTCCCTGAAAAGTACAATAACATCTTCTAGTTAGAGAAATGTTTTCTATCTACCAGTATTCTCCCTTCCTTTTTCTAACCGTCTATTCAAATTTTTTTTTTTAGTTTTATTCCCCTCTTTTATTTATTTATTTTTTTATTCCCCTCTCCAACATGAATGGAATCCAGGAGAAAACCAAGACATTTTTGGACACCACAGTCTGAAAACTTTTTCCCCCTTCATGCCAAGACATTTCAATCCAGCAGCCTAAAATCCTGATTTTTTTTTTTTATCAGTCCTGGTTAGGATCCAAACTAAACTAACTTCTGTGGATCTAAGCTTTGGAGAGAAAAATCTGCCTTAAGTTCAGATTTCCAACTAAACTATGTTTTTAAAGCTTAACATTCGGAGGGAATGTTTCCATATTGTTAATGCCCTATGAAAATATCATGTCTTTCCTTGGAGATAGCTTGGAGATTGTTATTTGAAATGAATAGGAAGCTGCGGACCCAGAGAAGGAGAAAAAGATGAGGCTGAATGGCTTGACTGAGACTAGAGGAACCCCAGAAGACATGGCCCCCAGACTCTCTGTTAACCCAGAACTAAAATCGTTCCCAAAGCCAATGCTTTAGACAAAAGATAAACTGGACTATAAAACATAAAATAAAACTCATGAGGAGTGTGCTTCTTGGCTCAAGTAGATACATGAGGCTAAATGGGCAGCTCCTGTCTGGAGACGAGATGAGAAGGCAGAAAGGGACAGGAGCTGGTTGAATGGATACAGGAACCCCGGGTGGAAAGGGGGAGTGTGCTGTCACATTACAGGGATTGTAACTAGGGTCACGTAACAATATGTGTATAAAGTTTTTATGAGAAATTAACTTGAGCTATAAGCTTTCACCTAAAGCATAATTAAAAAAAAATTTTCCAGGCAAAAAATAAAAAGCTGTGTACCATGGAAAGCAAGTGTGAATATTTTGTTTTTTCTTTTATTTCTATTAGGCAGAGTTAGTGAAACCAATTGCTAGCTCAGCTATCCACAAAACAGGAGGCTTTCTTGTTGCCAGTGTACATCAAACTTCAGACAATACAATTTCTGGTACATGGTATTTTCCTAGGGCATTAACAAGATGGAAACATTCCCTCTGAATGTTAAGCTTTAAAAACACAGTTTAGTTGGAAATCTGAATTTCAAGCAGACAGATTTTTCTCTCCAAAGCTTAGACCCACAAACGTTAGTTTGATTTTGATCCTAACCAAGACTGAGGATTGAAATGGCCCAAGAAATAACAAAACAACTGACATTTTTTGAACATTTATAACGAGCTAAGCATAGTGCTACCCGTTGCTGCTGAGCCAATTCTAACTCATAGTGACCCTATAGGACAGAGTAGAACTGCCCCATATGGTTTCCAAGGAAGCACCTGGTGGATTCAAACTGTCAGCCTTTTGGTTAACAGCCATAGCTCTTAACCACTGCGCCACCAGAGTTTTCAAGCACAGTGCTAAGCACGTTAAATGCATTTTGTAGGGAAGATGAATTAAACATGGTGTCACTGGAAGTTAAAAAGATAAATGCATTCAACCAAGGAGGATTCACCCAAGGAGTTAAGCCTCATTTAGGGAAACCCCAGAGCCTCTAGATACACCCAGCCCAATCTAGAGAGGTGTTCCAGTTTTCTATAGAACAGATCTGGAGTCCCTGGGTGGTGCAAACCATTAAGCGCTCGATTACTAGCCAAAAGGTTGGTGGTTTAAGAACCCACTCAGAGTCACCTTGGAATACAGGCCTGGCAATCTACTTCCAAAAGGTCGCAGCCTTGAAAACCCTGTGGAGCGGTTCTACTGTGCTCACATGAGGTTGCCACAAGTCAGAATTAACTCGACAGCAACTGACAAGCAATAGGAAGCTCCAAAGATGCCAAATAGGGCTCTTGAAATATCAAACAAGCAGGTAGCCTAGATGATACTTCAAGCCATTTTCAGCAGTAAAATCCAATGAGTCTAAACCCCTAGCTTAGTGAAATATATTTTAGCCCGAGTTCCTACAATGGGAAAAAAAAATACTGTTTGGGGAAAAATCTGAACCATCCACCCTTTTCTTATGAGCTTCTTGAGGGCAGCTTTGGAAAGGGCTCAAACTTCTGCAGCCTGTTTGAACCTGCTGCAATTGTTCAGCCGTGCAAGTGCCAAGTGAAAACATTGTATGTGCTTCCTGATATTGTGATTGCATGCCCTTTAAAAAGTCTGCCTTTGTAAAGCTCTTAGAGTACCCCGTTAGAGCCATTGGTAGTTTGTCTCCAGTGCTCCCACAGAGGGGAGCAGCAGGTTGGGATTCATCAGGAGACTCTGTCAACTGGTCTCCCTCCTCATGCACTCCAGAGAGGCTATGATTCTAGACGACTCGGCTTTAGCATTCAGTCCATTACATTTAATTGCCAAAAGCTTACATAACTGAGGAAGTTCCAATGTTTAATAGCTTCTCTCTGGCCTCTCCTTTTCAGCCTTCTCAAGCACCTATTTCTCTGTCCATCCATGGATGTCTGTACTTCTCTAAGGCTCCATCCTCAATCCTCTTCTCACTCTCCACACTTCCTGTTACTCCAGGCTTTTCAACCCAACAATGGCACTATTGACATTTGGGCCTGATAATTCCTTCATGTGTGCACGCACGTGTGTGTGTGTGTTAGGGGAGGAGGCCCTGTCCTGTGGGTTGTAGGCATTGTAGGAAGTTTAGCACCATCCTTGGCCTCTGCCTACTAGAAGCCAATAGCACCACCTCCCCTAGGTGTGACAATCAAAAATGTCTCCAGATATGGCTAAATGTCCCTTGCAGGGCAAAATCAACCCTGGTGGAGAATCACTGCTCTACTTTGAAGACTTCACTTAATAACTACATGGCTATGGCTTCCAAATCCAGACCCCTAGACCACTTTTTTAAACTGTTTTCTAGAAATGTTAATCAACACTATATATCCCACATTTATCTCAAACTCAAAAACCAAACCTGTTAACATTGAGTTGGTTCCAACTCATGGTGATCTCATGTGGCACGTAGTACAAATGAGCTCCACAGGGTTTTCTTGGCTGTAATCTTTACAGAAGTAGATCCCCAGGCTTTTCTTCTGCACTGCTAGGTGAGTTTGAACCATCAACCTTTCAGCTAGCTGAGTGCAAATGACTTGTGCCACCTAGGCACCTATCTCAAATTTGATAAATCCTAAAGTGAATGTATCTTCTTTCCTTACTCAAGACTGAACTTCCAGTGCCCCGAACCTGAAAACCTTCCCTTTCCCTCTGAGTCTAAATCCTTCTCCATAGTTCTCAACTCTGTTCCATCCTCTCCCTTCTCCCTACTGGTGTCTTAGCTCAGATAGCCAGCATTTCTCATCTGGTTTATATCAACTGCTCCGTACTTCATTTCCCTGCTGTTTGTCTTGTATAAACCCAAAACAAAGCAAAACAAACCCATTGCTATCAATTTGGTTCCAACTCATAGTGACCCCACCATTTTCCACAGTGACACCAGAGTGAGACTTTCCTTGGATTTAAATTGGTCAATATATCCCATGCCCTCAATATTAATAATAAAATCCTTACAGTGGCTTTTAAGGCCTTTAATGCTCTGGCCCCAGATTACCTTTAGGGCTTGTCTTAGTTATCTAGTGCTGCTATAGCAGAAATACCACAAGTGGATGGCTTTAACAGAGAAATTTATTCTCTCACAGTCTAGGAGGCTAGAAGGAAAATTCAAGGTGCTAGCTTCAACGACAGCACTGGGTTTTGTAGCTTCGAGGGAGGGCTTTCTCTCTCTGTCGGCTCTGGGGGAAGGTCCTTGTCAACCATCATCCCTGTTCGAGGAACTTCTCAGCACAGGGATACCGGGTCCACAGGACATGCTATTCTCCTAGCTCTTGTTTCTTCGTGGTGTGAGGTCCTCCTGTCTCTCTGCTCACCTCTTCCTTTTATATCTCAAAGGAGATTGACTTAAAACCTAATCTTGTAGATTGAGTCCTGCCTCGTTAACATCATAGAAGTAGGATTTACAACACATAGGAAAATCACATCAGATGACAAAATGGAGGACAATCACATAATACTGGGAATCATGGACTAGCCAAGTGGACACACATTTTGGGGGGACACAATTCAATCCATAACATTCCACCCTTTGGCTCCCCAAAATTCATGTCCTTGTCACATGTAAAACATGTTCGCCTCATTACATCATAGCAAAAGTCTTAAATCAACTCCAAGGCCAAATTTGAAAATTCCTTTTCATCTGTGAAATCTAAAATACAAGTACTGCTTCCAAAGTACAATGGTGGAACATGCACAAGCTAGACATTTCCATTACAAATGGGAGAAACTGGAGGGAAAGAAGAGATAACAGGCACCAAGCAAGTCAGCAGAACACATCGCATTAACTCCTAAGGCTTGAAAATAATCCTCTGTTCTGAGACCATTTAAGCAATGGCCCTGCCTTCTAGACTCTGGGTGTTGGCCACAGTCTCTGAATTCTGAGTGGAAGCCTCTCAGCCCTGGGCTTCAGCTCCACCTTCCAGGCCCACTGGAATGGCAACACTGTACCCTTGATTTTGGGCAGCCCCAAGGGGTGACTCCACCCTTTGAGACCCCAGAGGTTGTGGCCCTATCCTTGAAGACTGAGACAGCTCAGCTTCTTGTGTTCTTTGTCTCTTCAGCCTCTGCTTCCTGGTTCCTTAGCTTCTTGGCTCACTGGACCGCACCACCTGTGTCTGCTCTGCTGGGGCAAGTGTTCCAAAGCTCTTTAGCTTCACTGATAAGTGCCTGGAGGTACCCCACTCCACCAGGAAACTTCAGCCAGAAGGCACTCAGCTCTCTTGCTCTGTGGGTTGGCAGGCCTAGCTCCACTGATAAGTGCTTAGAGGCACCCCAGTCTGCCAGGAAGCCTTCTGCCAAAGGCCCTCAGGTCTTTTGTTCCCTGGGTTGGCTCCAGGGCTCTCGCTGGTCCCCTGGCTCTGCTGCTGCTTCTCATCACCTGTGCCATCTCTGGGTTAACAGTTCTCCTCACTTCTTCTGAGTCCTCTATCCATTCACAGTTTCAAAACCATTTCCACATTTTAGGCATCTGTTAGAGCAGCACCCCACTCCCAGTACCAAATGTGTAAATATATAGAGAGAGAAAGAGGGAGAGAGAGAGAGATTTATGTCAAGGAAATGGCTCACACTGTTGTAGAGGCTGGAATGTCCCAAGTTGGTGGGTCAGAATAGACACTTCTCCTGACTCACATAACCTCAGGGGCTGGCAAACCCAAGATTGGCAGGTCAGGCAGCAGGGCTTTTGCTCTCTCTGGATCCTGCAACTGGCTCCTGTTCTTCCGAACTACAGTTGTTGGGACTTGAGCTAGCAGCTTACCTGCTGTTTTGCCTGCCGAACCTAGGATTTGTTGATCTGTGCAGCCTGTAAGTGCCCTGCTGTTTAACCTGCCAATCTTGGGTTCACCAGCCCCTGCAGCTATGTGAATCAGGAGAAGCCTCTATTCTGACCCACGGACTTGGGACATTCCAGCTTCTACAATCACGTGAGACATTTCCTTGATATAAGTGTCTCTATTTTTTATATATGTATTTATACTCTTTACTGGTATTGCTTCTCCAGAGAACTCAGCCTAAGTCAAGCCGCACACTTGAAGCCCGACACTATGACCCATTTTGTCTCCATGTCCTTTACCCAGAAAGTTCTTCCTCCCACTTTCACTTGCCTCCTTATTCCTCGTTTTTGAAACTCAGCTCAAGTGAAAAGACTTAGAAAGCAAGGGGCTTTTTTTCTTTTTTACTGTTTTATTCTTTCTTTCTTTCTTTTTGATTCCACGTTGTAGATCTTAACACTACACAAGCATAGCACAAGCATTAACTTTGTTCTTGAAGATCCGACACATAAACCTCTAAGCTTGTGGTATTATCAGGAGATGGGGAAGGGGAGCAGTCTTCCTGGAAGGATGGCTTTGAGGAGAGGTCCTGAGCCCTCTGCCCTTCCACTAGCCCCCTAGACTGTACTGGGAGTGGGGGTTGGGAAGTGGCTATAACGAATGGCTGGTACCATTTCTTCAGGAAAGACTCCTTCCTTCTACTTTTAATTTGCAGGAGAGAGACTGCAATTTGGAAAAGGGGAAAGGCATGTGGGGCACAGAATGTGCACCAGCAGTGTTTTCCTAAACTTGACCTTGAAATTCTCCCCTGGTGTGAGATAACCTGCTGAAAGCTGCAGTTGGTGGAGAAATAACGCCCTTCTGAGCACACACACCCCCCCCCCGCCCCCCCGCTTAAAACGCAGTGACCTTCAGAATGCAAGTGGCACCACTGCCACTGCATTTCCTGTTGGCAGCAGAGAGCGAGTAAAAACAGTAGCTGCTGCAGGCAGTGGCCAAGGCAGAAACAGCTCCTGCGCGAGCCATCAGAGCTTCCTGGGCTCCTTGTCGGGGCTCTGGACCTCATGTGCCCAGATTCCAACAGCTGCACAGGCCGCCGCGAGGACAGGAAACAACGTGGCCCACCCCACACTCCCCGCAAGTGCAGCGAGCACCGGGAGGAGCCCCACGCTGCGCCCGGGTGCCCCAGCGCCCCCTTGGGCTCATCTTCACTCTAGGGGGCTCGCAGGGGCGGCAGCAGCGATGCCAGGGAGTGCCTGCCTCCGCGTGGCCCGGGGGTCCTTGGCGACCTGGCTGCTGGTAGGCCTCTGGGTCTGGGCGCTGGGCAGCCTCTGTGGGCTGGGGGCTGCGGCGCCGGGTGCCTGGGGCTTTCCAGGGGAGCCAAGCCCGTGCCAGGCGCCACTGCAGTGGGAGGGGCGTCAGGTTCTGTACCTGCAGAGCAGCGGCCGCTACAGCCGCGCCCTGATCTCCTACGACGGGCTCAACCAGCGCATCCGGGTGCTGGACGAGAGGAAGGCGCTTATCCCCTGCAAGAGGTACGCGGGGGCAAGGGGCAAGGGGCAAGGGGCGAGGAGGTGTCGGGGGCACGGGGATCCGCACTGGATTTCCATCCCCTGCACTTGTGGGCGTAAAGGTGCTTCGCAGCTCCTCCTTCTCAAAGAGAACCTTCGCGAGCTTGTTGAAAGGGGCCGGCATGGTCGGGGGCTGGGGAGGAGGGCTTGGTTCACTGAGAAGGGCCCGGGGCAGGCCCTCGGCGGGGCAGTGGCTTTGGTAAGGAAAGAACCGAGCGAGGGCGGGGTCGCACTGTAGGGCGCCTCCATGCCAGGTTCGCCTGGTCTCCACTGGCTGCTGAGTCAGGGCCGCCGCATTTGGAGTCCCTGTCAGCCTAAGGCGTGTCAAGCTTGTGAGCTATCTCATCTCTTCCAGGGGCCAACTGCCAGGGAGGCAAGCAGTTTTTTTTTTTTTTTTTTTTTTTTAAACAATACTACAGCACTACCAAAAGTATGAGAAATCGGAAATCGACAAAGGGAAACAGATCTCCCACAAACCCATCACCCTGTTAAAACTATTAACATTTTTGTCCACTCTCTTTAAGTTGTGTAAGCAAGTTTTGTGATCAAAAAGCATATATTCTCCATGTCATTTCCTTTAATATGGTCTTCTATATGCTGTTATTTTCCACTTTATGAGTTGACTCCTTATCTATTTTTAATAACTGCACAATATTATATAGAAGGGGTACGTGATAATTTTTTAACCACTGGTGCGATCATTCACCTTTCCATGTGTGTTGTGACAGAGGACACCCTCAGCTTGCACCGGACCTGTCTAGGATCTGATTTCTATTTTGGGATCACTACCTGTCTTTCTTTCACCAGTCTCCTGTTGTGGGTTCCTCTGTTTTGCTGGTCTGTCTTTATGGCGTTTGCATCGTTATGAGATGTGATATGAATGTCCACAGTTTAAGGCTCCAGTGGGCAGTAAGATCTATGGCAAAAGGGCATCATATGGCAAAAGGGCATATAGAACATAATTTCATCTAACAGTATTTGTTGAAGTATTAGGCATCTTGAAGAAAGTGTGGAAGCAACAGAACCTTTTAAAGTAATATACTCAGGAGTGCAAGATAATGCATTATGAAACACCATCCGTGGGCGCTCAGGAAACACCGAGGAGTAGGGTCCTCATGGTGGACAGTGAGTATCTATGAAGCCTTTCAAGAAGATGAATGCTTTTAGTTAAGTCTTGAAGAACATAGTCATAATGGTAATTATCAACATTTGAGTGCTTATTATACGCCAGGTGTCATGGATTGAATTATGGCCCCCTAAAAATGTTTTTTTTTTTTTTTTAAATGTATCAACCTGGCTAGGCCATGATTCCAAGTATTCTGTGATTGTCCTCCATTTTGTCATTGTAATTTTATATTAAAGAGGATTAAGGTGGGATTATAACACCCCTTGGTTTTGACCAGGTCATATCCCTGATCCAATGTAAAGGGAGTTTCCCTGGGGTGTGGCCTGCACCTCCTTTTATCTTACTAAAGATAAAAGGAAAGGGAAGCAAGCAGAGAGTTGGGGACCTCATGCAATCAAGAAAGCAGCACTGGGAGCAGAGCACGTTCTTTGGACCTGGGGTTCCTGCGCCTGAGAAGCAACTTGTGCAGGGGAAGACTGAGGTCAAGGACCTTCCTCCAGAGCCAACAGAGAGAAAAAGCTTTCCTCTGGAGCCAACATCCTGAATTTGGACTTTTAGCCTACTTTACTGTGAAGAAATAAATTTCTCTTTCTTAAAGCCATCCACTTGTGATATTTCTGTTATAGCAGCACTAGATGACTAAGGCACCAGGATGAGGATTTAACATACTATATGATTTAGTTTAAATCCCACACCGTGTAGTTTTTATGTATCTCTATTTCATAGACATTGAATCTAAGGTCCAAGAAAGTTAAACAACTTTCTCAAGATCACACATTGGGACTTGAGGGATCTGGGTGCATTTTGACACCTATGATGTGCAAGGTTCATATCCATTCATTCATTTATGCATTTATTCATTGAGCAAGCATTTATTCAGATCAGGCACCGTGTGTGAACAAGTGGGTCCTAGGGTTTAGAGAGGTCATAGTCTGAAGGTCGTTCTTGTTAGTTTTTATCTCACGGCTATCCCATGTACAATGCAATGAAATGCTGCCCAGTCCTGTACCATCTGCAAGACTGGTTGGGGATCAGACAGTGGTTTGTTGTGATCCATTGGGCTTTCATTGGCTGACTTTTGGAATCAGATCATCAGACCTTTCTTCCTAGTCTGTCTTAGTCTGGAAGCTCAGCTGCAACCTGTCTAGCATCGTAGCAGCACACAAACCACCACAGAGCTCAGTATGTTCCAAGAACCACAGGCTAGTCACTGTCAGGTTTTTTAAACAGTGGACTGCCAGGATTAGACTGCATGAAAGTCACAGAGTGCATCATGGAGAATGGAGGAGAACAAGAGTGACAGCAAAAACATGACTTAGGAGACTATTGTGGAAAGATGGGTTGTGGCAATGCGAGAAGCAAGATAGGGGGATATTAAGAAAACAATGAAGAAATTTAATTGAAGGATGTGTAAATGATTAGATGATGTGTGGCAGAGGTAATAATGGAGAGGGAAATGTTAAGAAAGAGGCCCCCACTGTTGGCTCCTGCAGCTAAGAATATGGATGGTGTGGTGTAGATGATGATGCAGTTTGCTGGGATAGGGTTTGGCATTCTACACTTTGAATGAAGGTGGATTACTACTTGTTTTGTGCATTTTTCTGAAGGCTTATACAGTAGTGGTGTACTGATGAATAGTTCATGTTGAAGATGGACTGGAATGGCCCAAAGCATACTGCTGAAGCAGAGGAGCATGGCCAGGAGACAGCTAAGGGTTTATCTCCACAAAAGTAGTATTTTTTATAATTCAAGAGATTAGGCTTTAGAGTTAAAATCCTGGTTCCCAGTGTAGGTGTTTGGGTAAGTTCCTGCAGTGCAGTGAATTGCTTTTATATGGCCTTTCTAGCCATGGTCTGGTAACACCCACAAAATGATTGGCTGGAACTATGCAAATAAGGTTTGTAAAACTCTTACAGGAATTGGACAGCCACTATGCAAATAAGATGCCTTTGGCCTACCAAGGAGATTGATCAGTTTGCTATCCCACTAGGCTTAAAAGATTCAATCCCACAGAAGTTGAAGAAAAGTCTAGAGTAGAGAGTGTTCTTTGGACCAAGGACCCAAGGTCCCTGAGCTGAGAACCTCCCAGACCCAGAAGAAAGAGCAAATACTGAAGGTCGTGATAGATAGCTGGGGTGAGACTGTCTGGTGCATGGAGAACAAGTTGAGTGCCTTCAGGAAGGAGCTTGTTGGTGGAGCTAAAAGAGCTGTATCACTTGCCCAGGCATGGCAGATGCCTGAGTGTGCCCCATGCAGGGGTTTCCTTGGAGGATCCTGTGCAAAGGTCTTCCTACAGCAAGGCAGAGCCGGATGCCTCTGAGCAGGAGGCTTGCAGCAGAGCTAAAAATAGCTGTGACATTTGCTTGTGTGAGGCAAGTTAGGCCCGAGTGTGCCCTGTGCAAGGGTTGCATGGCTCCCTCCCCCACCCAGGCAGTGGGGGCCTGGGTAGCATGATGGCAAGAGAGCTCCTTAGGCCCAGGTAGCATGGCAGGGGCTGGCAGCAGAGGCTTAGAAGGGCCCAGTGACAGAGGCTCTAGAGATTCTGTGCAGAGTCTACCAGTTGGTAGTGAGGCTCAGTGGGGCCCAGTGGTGCCCAGCAGCAGAGCAGAAGCCCTGGGCAGCATGGTGGTAGCCAGAGGCAGTGGTGACACGAAGACAGTATTGGACCTGAATCATGGTGTGCCTGCCCAGGAATATAAAAATGGACCTCGGAAATTTGGGGAAAGGTAAGCATTTCTCCTTTGAGAATGTGTTGTTATTGTGTAATATTTGCTTTCTATAATAATAATAGCTTCATTTTGCCAACACTGTAGGTATATTCTGTGTCTGGTTTGATCACAGATGATTGTAGCATGCATGGAATGGTTGATGCTGGTGGCATATATGTCTCATTCCTAGCAGCCTAATGGTTGCCTGGAAGTTTGCAGCACAGCCTGTCTGCATGTGCAGTGCAGATAGACAAACACGTACATATAGTCAGTAAAGCTTTCTGAGACTCAGTTTCCTCATCTAAAAAATGGGACTATTTATAATGCCTATACTGGATTGTTGTGAGAATTAAATGAGTTCAAGCATATAAAGCACATAATACAGTATCTGACACATAGAAGATGCTCAGCACATGGCAGCACTTATCCCTACTATCACCATCATCATCAACATCCTGGTGAACTTACGTTGGCCCGGAGACTCACTGTTACTGCTGTGGGCTCAGAAACTTGGTCCATGAGTACACACAAGGCAGACTCACAGTAAACAAGCTCAAAGGCTAATCTCTACATTTCAATGAGTTGTACAGCTGGCATGGCACCAGAACTCTCAAATCCACAAGACTAGGTTATTTTCTCCCTGTAGACAGAACTATGTGGGAAGCCAAATTATAATCAGAATGTTGTTGAACTAGCAAAGAGTTGGAGCAGTTCAAATTCACTAAACAGACATCTAATGATTACCCACTCTAGGCTAGACAGTATGCTCAATGCTGAGCTTTTCATCATGAATAAGACAGCCAACCCAGGTAATGTTAGATGGTAACCAAGCTAGGGTAAAATGCTACATTCATTTTCACAATACAGACCCTGTTTCGTGGGTCTGTGTAACCCCAACTCAACTGGACAGGGCTTACTCCACTCTGGACGGGACCACTCTTCTTTTTCTACAACCCTGTGATTGATCAATATAGTCTTTAGATATGTGTATTATACTTTTGGTGGGGTCACAGCAACATCCTGCTGGTCTAGAGGCTCTTTTGTACCCTTACGGTGATTTCTCATTTCTCTGTCCTAATTCATTATGTGTTGATTTTACAGTTTAACTTTTAAGAAGTCAATTTAATTCCCCTTGTTTCCAATTTCTTGGCAAAATTCTGCCTCACAATCTCATCCATCTCTGGCCCCAAGTCAGATGTAGAAAAGACTGTTTAGCACATAAATGCATTTTTAAGCTCTTTCGGTTCTTGGAAGAAACTCAAAAGCTTTTTCAGGTACTAATAACCTGGCTCAGAAACTAGATTTATTTGCAGAAAATATGGATGTGTGTCTCTTCATATTTATTAGTAAGTAGAGAAGTAAGTTTTAGAATTGGATCATCTTCTTAAGATTTTAATTTTGCATCCTGATGGTTATGGAAAATCCCACTGATAGTTATTGTAGAATGACTAGGATTTTCCAGGCTCTCTTTTCCCTGAGATGATGGAAATGATTAAACAACTTTACAAGCTTCAGATAAGACAAGCCTTAGCAGAGAATGGGAAATATTAGTAATTGATACTATTTCCAACTGTCTTTCCTGACTGCTTGATTAAAATCATAAGTCTTACTTTTGGATGACTGAAGGAAAAGCAAGAAGATTGTTCTCATATTTCAGTCGACATGTTGACCTTTATGGAAGAAGCATTGAAAACCAAGGATGATGAGACTTCATCTTGTTTACTTTGAACGTGTTATCAGCAGGGACCAATCCCTGGAGAAGGACATCATGCTTGATAAAGTAGAAGGTCAGCAAGAAAGAGGAAGATCTTCCATGAGACGGATTGACACAGTGGTTGCAATGGTGGGCTCAAACATAGCAACAATTGTGAGGATGCCACAAAACCTAGCAACGTTTCCTTCTGTTACGCATAAGGTCACTCACTATGAGTCAGAACCGGCTCAGGGCACCTAACAACAGCAATGTAGATACTGAGCGGACTCTGTTCAGCCACCAGCAATTTACTACTCCCGCTTACAATATGGTGGCTTGACTGTTGGAATTAATGAAGCTACTTTTTTTTTACTGATGTAGAATGAGCAGAGAGGACTTAAGTGAATTTGTTTCTGTAAATTGTGGGTAATAGCTTGGAAGTCCAGTCAATTACCAATCCCTCATGTTTGATTGGGGGTTTTTATTTGTAAACGACGAGAGGTGGAAAAAATATCTTAAATAGAGTGGTAAGTGGATTCTTATTCAAGTTCTGATTAATTCATGTCTGTCTCAGTTTTCCCATAGCATTTCATTTCTTGGAGAAGAGCACAGCATTGCTATTTTTATAGAAAATCAGCTGTAGTGAAGAGAACATGGGTGTGCATGTTGGAGTTGTGAGTTGCCAAACATGGCTTCTAATCCTGGGTTCACCACAAAGTCCTTAACTTCTCAGAACCTCAGCTTTTAATTTTTTTTCTAATTTAATTGTAACAACAATACCTACAGCATTGATATTAAGTAAACTTTAGGCCTTCTTTCTTAAAAGCTAGTTGCAGATAGGATTCAATGACACCATGAAAGCAGTAACTGTATTTTTATTATTTCAGGAAAATTCACTAGTGGATAAGAACTTGGCTGCTAACCAAAAGGTTGGCAGTTCAAATCCTTAGCTGCTCCTTGGAAACCCTGTGCGGCAGTTCTACTCTGTCCTATAGGGTCGCTATGAGTCGGAATCAACTCAATGGCAACAGGGATCATGTAATGAACTTGACATAGACTCTAAATTTTTTATTTAACTTGATAGTCCCCTTAGTGTGGATAATCCAAAGTTTTTTTCTTCCTTCTCCATTTTACCTAATCCTGTGCCCATGGGTAGAGAGAAAGAAGACGGTACTCTTGAATAATGTAGCCCCAGGCTCAGAAGGCTCTCTATTCCAAAGAGCCTTCCTTCATACTAAGCAGTAAAATGGGACTGCTTACAGTACTGTTCTCCCAGGTATCTGCTGTCTAAGATTAGCTCCATGGGATGTTATCACAGTAGGTGAATTCAGTGATCATATGTGTTTGAGAGTGGGGATGTATTTTTTTTTTAATAAGTAATTTTATTTTTAAACTATTTCACGCTTACAGAAAAGTTGCAATTATAGTACCAAGAGCTTTTTTTTCCAGAACCATTTGAGAGGGAGTTGCCACTTGATACTGCCATTACTCCCCAAACAAGTTTAGTGTGTATTTCCTACAAGCAAGGATATTCTCTTCCATAACTGCAATATAACCATAAAACCCAAAACATTAACATTGATTCATTTCTACCATCTGGTATTCAGATCCCATTCATTTTGTGAATTGTTATATTTCTGGTCTTTATAGCTAAAGGACCCAGTTTGTACTCAAGCATTGAATTTAGGTGTTGTGTCTCTTTGGTTTCTTTCTTTCTTGTACTTTGACACTTTTGAAGATTATGGACCGGTTATTTTGTAGAATGCCCCTTGATTTGAGTTTGTCTGATATTTCCTTAATAATTAATAATAATAATAATTAGCTTCCTATTATTTGCCTTTGGCAGGAATATCACAGAAATGATACTTGTTCTTCTCATTACATCCTGATGTTCACTTTGATCACTTGATTGTTTCTTCACTGAGAAATTATACTTTTTTCTCTGTAATTAATAAGTATTTTTAAGGAGATATTTTGAAACTAGGTACATATTCTACTCTTCATCAACTCTCAATTTGTTCATTTTCTTACATCAGTGTGGTCTCAAGAATTCTTATTTTATTCAATGGGTTATCATTCATCACTCTCATAATTTATTTTGAAGTTTGATTTGTCTGAGATTTGGCTGGTATGAGCCTCTTCAAGTTGATTTCTCTGTCCTTTTGACATGTCTCCATTATTCTCTGAGCACTTCCTTTCCTTCTGGCAAACGATGTTCCAAGATTATTTGTACTTTCCTTGCCCCAGGCCTGGAATAAACCATTTCTCCAAGGAGTAGCTTACTTTTTAAAAAAAAAAAAAATAGTTTTTATTGTGCTTTAAGTGCAAGTTTACAAATCAAATCAGTCTGTCACATATAAGCTTATATACACCTTACTACATACTCCCATTTACTCTCCCCCTAATGCATCAGCCTGCTCCCTCCTTCTAGTCCCTCCTTTCGTGACCGTTTTGCCAGTTTCTAACCCTCTCTACCCTCTCATCTCCCCTCCAGACAGGAGATGCCAACACAGTCTCAAGTGTCCACCTGATACAAGTAGCTCACTCTTCATCAGCATCTCTCTCCAACCCATTGTCCAGTCCCTTCCATGTCTGATGAGTTGTCTTCGGGAATGGTTTCTGTCCTGGGCCAGCAGGTTTGGGGACCATGACCGCCGGGATTCTTCTGGTCTCAGTCAGACCATTAAATCTGGTCTTTTTATGAGAATTTGGGGTCTGCATCCCACTGTTCTCCTACTTCCTCAGGGGTTCTCTGTTGTACTCCCTGTCAGGGCAGTCATCGGTTGTGGCCGGACACCATCTAGTTCTTCTGGTCTCAGGATGATGTAAGTCTCTAGTTCATGTGGCCCTTTCTGTCTCTTGGGCTCATAGTTACCGTGTGACCTTGGTGTTCTTCATTCTCCTTTGATTCAGGTGGCTTGAGACTAATTTATGCATCTTAGATGGCCGCTTGTTAGCATTTAAGACCCCAGATGCCACACTTCAAAGTGGGATGCAGAATGTTTTCATAATAGAATTTATTTTGCAAATTGACTTAGAAGTCCCCTTAAGCCATAGTCCCCAAACCCCCGCCCTTAATCCGCTGACCTTCAAAGCATTCAGTTTATCCCAGAAACTTCTTTGCTTTTGGTTCAGTCCAGTTGAGCTGACCTTCCCTGTATTGAGTATGGTCCTTCCCTTCACCTAAAGTAGTTCTTATCTACTAACTAATCAGTAAATAACCCTCTCCCCCCTCTCGTAACCACAAAAGAATGCGTTCTTCTCAGTTTATACTATTTCTCAAGATAATAGTGGTCTTATACAATATTTGTCCTTTTGCCTCTGACTAATTTCACTCAGCATAATGGCTTCCAGGTTCCTCCATGTTATGAAATGTTTCACAGATTCCTCACTGTTCTTTATCGATGCGTAGTATTCCGTTGTGTAAATATACCATAATTTATTTAGCCATTCATCCATTGATAGACACCTTGCTTGCTTCCAGCTTTTTGCTATTGTAAACAGTGCTGCAATAAACATGGGTGTGCGTATATCTGTTCGGTAAAGGCTCTTATTTCTCTAGGGTATATTCCGAGGAGTGGGATTTCTGGGTTGTATGGTAGTTCTATTTCTAACTTTTTAAGAAAACGCCAGATAGATTTCCAAAGCGGTTGTACCATTTTACATTCCCACCAGCAGTGTATAAGAGTTCCAATCTCTCCGCAGCCTCTCCAACATCTATTATTTTGTGTTTTTTGCATTAACGCCAGCCTTGTTGGAGTGAGATGGAATCTCATTGTAGTTTTAATTTGCATTTCTTTATTTTATTTTTTTTTAATGGCTAATGATCGAGAGCATTTTCTCATGTATCTGTTAGCTGCTTGAATATCTGCTTTAGTGAAGTGTGTGTTCATATCCTTTGCCCAGTATTTAATTGGGTTGTTTGTCTTTTTGTGGTTGAGTTTTAACAGAATCATATAGATTTTAGAGATCAGGCGCTGATTGGAGATGTCATAGCTGAAAATTTTTTCCCAATCTGTAGGTGGTCTTTTTACTCTTTTGGTGAAGTCTTTAGATGAGCATAGGTGTTTGATTTTTAGGAGCTCCCGGTTATCTGGTTTCTCTTCGTCATTTTTAGTAATGTTTTGCATTCTGTTTATGCCTTGTATTAAGGCACCTAACGTTGTCCTTATTTTTTCTTCCATGATCTTTATTGTTTTAGTCTTTATGTTTAGGTCTTTGATCCACTTGGAGTTAGTTTTTGTGCATGGTGTGAGGTATGGGTCCTGTTTCATTTTTTTGCAAATGGATATCCAGTTATGCCAGCACCATTTGTTAAAAAGACTATCTTTTCCCCAATTAACTGACACCGGGCCTTTGTCAAATATCAGCTGCTCATATGTGGGTGGAGTTATATCTGGGTTCTCAATTCTGTTCCATTGGTCTATGTGCCTGTTGTTGTACCAGTACCAGGCTGTTTTGACTACTATGGCTATATAATAGGTTTTTTTTTTTTTTTTTTAAATCAGGTAGAATGAGGCCTCCCACTTTCTTCTTCTTTTTCAGTAATGTTTTACTTATCAGGGGCTTCTTTCCCTTCCATATGAATTTGGTGATTTGTTTCTCCATCACATTAAAAGATGTCATTGGAATATGGACTGGAAGTGCATCATATGTATAGATGGCATTTGGTAGAATAGACAGTTTTACTATGTTAAGTCTTCCTATCCATGAGCAAGGTGTGTTTTTCCACTTATGTAGGTCCCTTTTAGTTTCTTGCACTAGTACTTTGTAGTTTTCTTTGTATAGGTCTTTTACATCTTTGGTAAGATTTATTCCCAAGTATTTCATCTTCTTGGGGGCTACTGTGAATGGTATTGATTTGATGATTTCCTCTTCGATGTTCTTTTTGTTGATGTAGAGGAATCCAAGTGATTTTTGTATGTTTATCTTATAACCTGAGACTGCCAAACTCTTCTATTAGTTTCAGTAGTTTTCTGGAGGATTCCTTAGGGTTTTCTGTGTATAAGATCATGTCATCTGCAAATAGAGATAATTTTACTTCCTCCTTGCCAATCCGGATGCCCTTATTTCTTTGTCTAGCCTAATTGCTCTGGCTAGGACCTCTAGCACAATGTTGAATAAGAGCGGAGATAAAGGGGATCCTTGTCTGGTTCCCGTTCTCAAGGGAAATGCTTTCAGGCTCTCTCCATTTAGAATGATGTTGGCTGTTGGCTTTGTATAGATGCCCTTTATTATGTTGAGGAATTTTCCTGCAATTCCTATTTTGCTGAGAGTTTTTATCATGAATGGGTGTTGGACTTTGTCAAATGCCTTTTCTGCATCAATTGATAAGATCATGTGGTTTTTGTCTTTTGTTTTATTTATATGGTGGATTACATTAATGGTTTTTCTAATATTAAACCAGCCTTGCATACCTGGTATAAATCCCACTTGGTCGTGGTGGATTATTGTTTTTTGATACGTTGTTGAATTCTATTGGCTAGAATTTTGTTGAGGACTTTTTGCATCTATGTTCATGAGGGATATAGGTCTGTAATTTTCTTTTTTTGTGGTGTCTTTACGTGGTTTTGGTATCAGGGATATGGTGGCTTCAAAGAATGAGTTAGGTAGTATTCCAACATTTTCTATGCTTTGAAATATCTTTAGTAGTAGTGGTGTTAACTCTTCTCTGAAAGTTTGGTAGAACTCTGCAGTGAAGCCGTCCGGGCCAGGGCTTTTTTTGTCAGGAGTTTTTTGATTACCGCTTCAATCTCTTTTTTTGTCATGGGTCTATTTAGTTTTTCTACTTCGGATTGTGTTAGTTTAGGTAGGTAGTGTTTTTCTAGGAATTCATCCACTTCTTCTAGGTTTGCAAATTTGTTAGAGTGCAATTTTTCGTCATAATCTGATATTATTCTTTTAATTTCATTTAGGTCTGTTGTGATGTGGCCCATCTCGTTTCTTATTCAGGTTATTTGTTTCCTTTCCTGTATTTCTTTAGTCAGTCTGGCCAATGCTTTATCAATTTTGTTAATTTTTTCAAAGAACCAGCTTTTGGCTTTGTTAATTCTTTCAATTGTTTTTCTGTTCTCTAATTCATTTAGTTCAGCTCTAATTTTTATTATTTGTTTTCTTCTGGTGCCTGATGGATTCTTTGGTTGCTCACTTTATATTTGTTCAAGTCGTAGGGACAGTTCTCTGATTTTGGCTCTTTCTTCTTTTTGTATGTGTGCATTTATCGCTATAAATTGACCTCTGAGCACTGCTTTTGCTGTGTCCCACAGGTTTTGATAGGAAGTGTTTTCATTCTCGTTGCATTCTATGAATTTCTTTATTTCCTCCTTAATGTCTTCTATAACCCAGTCTTTTTTGAGCAGGGCATTGTTCAGTTTCCAAGTATTTGATTTCTTTTCTCAGATTTTTCTGTTATTGATTTCCACTTTCATGGCCTTGTGGTCTGAGAAGATGCTTTGTAATATTTCGATGTTTTGGATTCTGCAAAGGTTTGTTTTATGACCTAATATGTGATCTATTCTAGAGAATATTCCATGTGCACTAGAAAAAAAAGTACACTTTGCAGCAGTTGGGTGGAGTGTTCTGTATAAGTCTGTGAGGTCAAGTTGGTTGATTGTAGCAATTAGATCTTCTGTGTCTCTATTGAGCTTCTTACTGGAAGTCCTATCCTCCAAAAGTGGTGTGTTGAAGTCTCCTACTATAATTGTGGAGGTGTCTATCTCACTTTTCAGTTCTGTTAAAGTTTGTTTTATGTATCTTGCAGCCCTGTCATTGGGTGCATAAATATTTAATATGGTTATATCTTCCTGGTCAATTGTCCCTTGAATCATTATGTACTGTCCTTCTTTATCCTTTGTGGTGGATTTAACTTTAAAGTCTATTTTGTCAGAAATTAATATTGCTACTCCTGCTCTTTTTTGCTTATTGTTTGCTTGATATGTTTTTTCCCATCCTTGGAGTTTTAGTTTGTGTCTCTAAGTCTAAGGTGTGTCTCTTGTAGGCAGCATATAGATGGATCGTGTTTCTTTATCCAGTCTGAGACTCTCTGTCTCTTTATTGGTGCATTTAGTCCATTTACATTCAGTGTAATTATAGATAAGTATGTGGTTAGTGCTGTCATTTTGATGCCTTTTTGTGTGTGTTGTTGACGATTTCATTTTTCCACTTATTTTTTTGTGCTGAGACATTTTTCTTTGTAAATTGTGTGTTCCTCATTTTCACAGTAGTTGAATTTATGTTTGCTGAGTCATTATGGTTTTCTTGGTTTTTATTTTGAGTTATGGAATTGTTAGACCTCTTTGTGGTTACCTTAATGTTTACCCCTATTTTTTTAAGTAAAAACCTAACTTGTATCGTCCTATATCGCCTTGTTTTCCTCTCCATATGGCAGTTCTATGCCTCCTGTATTTAGTTCCTCTTTTTGATTATTGTGATCTTTTACATATTGACTTCAATGATTCCCTGTTTTGAGCATTTTTTTCTTTTTGAAATTGCTCTTGATTTGTTTTTGTGATTTCCCTATTTGAGTTGATATTAGGATGTTCTGTTCTGTGACCTTGTGTTGTGTTGGTATCTGATATTATTGATTTTCTGACCAAACAATTTCCTTTAGTATTTCTTGTAGCTTTGGTTTGGTATTTGCAAATTCTCTAAGCTTTTGTTTTTTTGTGTGTGTGTTTATCTGTAAATGTTTTAATTTCACCTTCATATTTGAGAGAGAGTTTTGCTGGATATATGATCCTTGGCTGGCAATTTTTCTCCTTCAGTGCTCTATATATGTCATCCCATTGCCTTCTTGACTGCATGGTTTCTGCTGAGTAGTCTGAACTTATTCTTATTGATTCTCCTTTGTAGGACACCTTTCTTTTATCCCTGGCTGCTTTTAAAATTTTCTCTTTATCTTTGGTTTTGGCAAGTTTGATGATAATATGTCTTGGTGATTTTCTTTTTGGATCAATCTTATATGGGGTTCAATGAGCATCTCGGATAGATATTCTTTCATCTTTTGTGATGCCAGGGAAGTTTTCTGCCAACAGATCTTCAGCTATTCTCTTTGTATTTTCTGTTATCCCTCCCTGTTCTGGGACTCCAATCACACACAAGTTATTCTTCTTGATAGAGTCCCACATGATTCTTAGGGTTTCTTCATTTTTTTAAATTATTTTATCTGATTTTTCTTCAACTATATTGGTGTCAATTACCTTATCCTCCAGCTCCCCCACTCTGCATTCCAATTGCTCGATTCTGCTCCTCTGACTTCCTATTGCGTTGTCTAATTCTGTAATTTTACTGTTAATCTTTTGGACTTCTGAATGCTGTCTCTCTATGGATTCTTGCAGCTTATTAATTTTTCCACTATGTTCTTGAATAATCTTTTTGATTTCTTCAACTGCTTTATCAGTGTGTTCTGTGGCTTTTTCTGTAGATTGCCTTACTTTGTTTATGAGGTCATCCCTGATGTCTTGAAGCATTCTGTAAATTAGTTTTTTTATATTGTGCATCTGGCAATTCCAGGATTGTATCTTCATTTGGGAAAGATTTTGATTCTTTAATCTGGGGAGTTGTAGAAGCAATCATGGCCTGGTTCTTTATGTGGTTTGATATCGACTGCTGTCTCTGAGCCATCTATAAGATATTGTAATGGTTTATTTTATATTTGCTCACTGAGTCTTATCTTGTTTTGCTTTCTTTCAATATACTTAGATGGGCTACTAGATTGCACTGTCTTGATTGTTGTAGCCTTTGAATCACTTATGTCCTATTACCAGCTGGTTTGGGCTGTTACCAGATATATAAGGCTAAGAGTCCATTCACTATTCTTGAGTAGAATCTGATTTGGGGTCACCAAGTTTGTGGTGTAGACTGTCACCTATTCACTTTGAGGAGTAGTGGTGATAGTTGTGTGCACCAGATTCTAGTAGCAGCAGGGGTTCACACTCCGGTGGCGGGGGCGGGGGCAGGATGCTGACAGGCTTCTCCCAAGTGCCAGTGAGGTAGATGTGTCTCTATCCTAAAGCACTTTGGTGGGTGGGCTCTGCAGCTGCCCCTTAGGCACCCAATGCATGTACCTCTACAGTTTGGTAGGTATCAGTATATTCAGACCCCTATGGCAGGAGGCTAGGTGGTTTGGGTGGAGCTTCAGCCCTCAGTTCCCTGTTGTGGGTCAGTGAGGGCTCTGTTTAATAGGTAGAGATATCAGACCTGGAGAACTTGTCTTTCCAGTAATCCGCTAAAACAATTACAGTCAGATCACTATCAGAATTGCCTTTGCATTGTAAGAGCCACCTTGTTCCCTGTAAGGATGAAAGCCCGAGATTTGGATCATATATGCTTGCCTGGAGCTGGTTCTGTATTTTTATTTCAATTTCGGGAATTCAGGGAAGGATTTTTGGCCCCTGGGTTTTTTGTAGCTGCTTCTCTCAGGCCAGGATAATGGGTTAGGAAAAGACAAAACAAAACAAAAACCCTGCAGAGCATTTCACTCTCTGGCCCAGGAAATTCCAATGTTAATGAAGCCACCTGGGAAGGGGAGGGGAGGGATCAGATAGATAGGAGAGAGTAGCACCCTGGAATATAGACAAAGTTACTTATCTTGCTTGGTGATGACTGTTTTATCTGAGATTCCTTAGGGGTGTGTAGCCTGTGTAGGCTGGGTCAAGATTGTCCCCAAGGGTCAGGCCCACGTCCTGTGCTTGTGCTGTCTCAGAAGCTGTGGTCAGTTCCTCCGCTCCCAGTCCAAAGCCCAGCGCCAAGGTTCCCCGGCTGGGACGCTGCACTCCAGGCTCCAAAACCAGTTGCTGCCTCCCGGTGATTTCTCCTCCTGTCAGCCACGTAGCTGCGCTGCCTGTGTGCACTGGCTGGGCTTCCCCCAAGGTCACTTCTGGGGGCTAGGGCTGCGTCCCCTGTTTGCACCATCTCAGGATGTTATGCTCAGCTCCCCTGCACCCAGTCCAAAGCCTGGCACCAGGATTTTCTGACTGGGATGCTGGCTCCAGGCTCCGAAAACAGTCACTGCTTCCCCGTGGTTGCTCTTTCTCTTTTTAGCCTCCTCAGTGTGCAGCCTGCTTGTGCTGGCTGAGCCTCTGTCACTCAGGTCAACTCTTTAGATCTGTTTGATGGTCAGGGTTTGTAGATTGTCATGTATGTGATCGATTCACTTGTTTTTCTGAGTCTTTGTTGCAAGAGGGATCCGAGGTAGCTTATACCTAGTTAGCTGTCTTGGCCCCCAGGAGTAGCTTACTTTTGTTGGCAAATAGTATTTAGAAGCCAAGACCTGTGCTCTAGGTGTGCTCATTGCTGTTGGGTAGCGCTCTTCCTAGGCCCTCTCAGAAGACGAAGCAAAGTGATATAAGTTTGAATACACATGAACACATATGTATATTCACATTTACATCTGTATTTTGATGCATCCAAATCTAATCCATGTTGTTGTTGTTACTTGCTACTGAGTTGGTGCCAACTCATAGTAACCTTATGTATAACAGAATGAAATGTTGACCAGTCCTGTGCCATCTTCATGATTGTTGGTATATTTGAGTCCATTGTGGTTATGGTGTCAGTCCATCTCATTGAGGGTTCCCATACCCACTAAACCCACTGCCATTGAGTTGATTCCGACTAATAGCAACCCTATAGGACAGAGTAGAACTACCCCATGGAGTTTCCAAGGAGCACCTGGCAGATTTGAACTGCCGACCTCTTGGTTAGCTGCTGTAGCACTTAACCACTACGCCACCAGGGTTTCCGAGGGTTCCCAGAGAGGTATCTATACTGATAACCTCCAGTTCTAATTCAGTACTACATGGTTCATTCTAGTCTTCTCCCTTTCATTTTTGTAACTCACTTCTCAGCCAGAGAGAAAACTGGCTCCCTTATTCAGTTGCAGTAGGTAACAAATCTTCCATTGCCATGATGCTCCTTCCCCTGCTTGACTGTCCTCCTCACCACACTTGGGTTCTCACACTCTGTTCCAGGACACCCCTCTGCATGGACACCATTCTCACTCCTCTTGGGCTCTGTATCTCAGGCCAGGCCAAGCAGAATCCTGCTTTGCACGGCCCCACCTAACGGCTTTAATCTTAAATTGTTCACCAAGAAGGAGGGGAAGAGTAAGAGGAGGCTGGGTTACCTTTTTTTTTTTATAATGTATTTGTTTCTGGCTAGATTTCTCAGAGGGTTTAACACGCTAAAAGTTTATCGTAAATCCTCAGTGTGTGTCTGGGTGGAAGAGGGGGGAGTGTAGATATAACATGAAGTGTTCAATAATTTGATTTGATCACGAACACTGTTTAGCATGAATTGCCTTTCAGAATTTCAGAATGGCTCCTCCTTTTGTTTTTACTGCTTCCCCCTGAACTCTAATAGCTAGAGCTAGCATTTTCTTTTGTAGCTTAGAAATCTGACTGCTTGTAATTTCTTGATCCTCGAAGAATAAACCATGTTGATCTTCAATACTGAGTTTTTCTTCAATAAAAAGATTTTCTTGGAAGCACAAAAAGTCTGCTTTAAGAGTCTTAATTCCTCGGGTCTGTGGACTCAGGAATTCAGAGGGATGATGCTGGGATGGACAGGGAGAAAGGGGCAGTGAGGCAAAGAAGTGCCAAAGAAGATAAGCCCAGGAAAGGAAGAAGGCTGGCAGAGTGTGAAGCTAACTTATAAATGGAAGCCAGAGGTCGTCCCCCTACTGCGCTGGAAATATCTTTACTTCTCTCCAATAACCTTGAACTCTTTCTCCCAGATTCTGACCTTAAAGATGGTTAGAGGTGGTCAAGGGAAAAGTGCCCAAAGATCTGAGAAGATTCCATCAATTAGTGGTTTGTTTTTCCTGGAATAAATGTGATAGTCTTATATTTCCCCATTTCCAGTAAATATCTTCTATTTTCCCCCCTTATATTTTCTTTTATCCATCTTTAAAAAAAAAAAAAAAAAGCTTTTCTTGATCCTGCTAGCTAACAAACACCTCATTCTCCCTTTCTATTTAAAGAAAGTTTGTGCTAATTCCAGTTTCTGTCTTCCCATGGTCTCTTGAACCCACTCCCATCAACCTTTCACCACCACAACTCTACGGAAACTGGTTAGTCAAGAGCAATGAGTTCCACATTACTAATCACCTGATCTTTTTTTATCAGTCCTCATTTTACTGTTGGTCATTTTTTCCATCTTCATATCCTTCTTTCAGTTGGCTCTCAGGACACCACACTCTTCAGGTTTCACCCCTTCCTACCCCATTTCTTCTACTTCTCAGTCTCCTTTGCTATTCTTCCTCTTCTCTTGGAGCATTAGTGGTGGAATGTTTCAGGGCTCAGGCTTTCCATCCCTTTAATTTCTGTTCTGTGTATACTCAATCCCTTGGTGATCTCATCAAAATCATGGCTTTAAATACCACCTCTACACTGAGGACTCCAAATGTATGTCTATCTCCAGCCCAGAGCTGTCCCTTGAATCTAGACACATATATCTAGCTGCTTACTTGACTTCTTCATTTGGATGTCTAATGTTGTTAGCTGCCGTTGAGTCAGCCTTCAACTCATGGTGACCCCATGCACAATGGAACAAACCACTCCCCAGTCCTGTTGCCATCCCCGTGATTAGTTGCAGATGAGACCATTATAATTCACAGGGTTTTCATTGCATCTTAGCCGGAAGCTCCACTGAAACCTGAACAGATCTATCAAGCCTCCATTGACAGATGGGTGTGATAGCTGCTCATAAAGTGCATTGGCCAGGAATCGAACCCAGGTTGTTAGGAATTGAATTGTTTTCCCCCCCAAAATATGTGCTGTAAATCCCAGCCTCTATGCCTGTGGTTATAATCCCATTTGGGAAAAGGTTGTCTTTGTTATGTTAATGAATAGGATTAGTGTAGGGTGTATTTTGAGTCAATGTTTTTTGAGATATAAAAGAGATTAAATGAGCAAGCTAGCAAGCAGAGATAGGGGGAGATTGATGCCAAGCCACATGAAGATCTCCCAGGAGCGCAAGTTCAGAAGAGACAAAGACCTTCCTCCAGCACTGACAGAGAGAGAAAGCCTTCTCCTAGAGCTGGCACCCTGAATTTAGACTTCTAGCCTGCTAAACTGTGAGAAAATAAATTTGTTTATTAAAGCCACCCGCTTGTGGTATTTCTGCTATAGCAGCACTGGATAGCTAAAACACAGATCTTCCGCTGAACCACCACTACCCCCTGCATGTCTAATAGTCATTTCAAACTCAACATGTCCAAAATTAATGCTCTCCACCACAAACAGAAGAAATCAACAGACAAAACCTTACTCCTCTTGCAGTTTTATCTCAGTTAATAGCAACTCATTGCTTAGACCGAAAACCTTGAATAGTCCCTCAGTTCTTTCTCTCATTTGCTACATGCAATCCATTAGCAAATCCCATTAACTCTAATTTCAATATGTACTCAGTGTCTGAGCATTTCCATTCTCTTTCTGGTCCAGATAATTGTCTTGTACCTGTAATTTTGCATAAGCCTTCTTTCTAAACGGGTCCCTATGCTTCTGCCCTTTCCCCTTTCATCTAGATTAAAACAAGTCATACCATGTCACTTCTGTGCTCAGAACCCTCCAGTGTCTCTCCATCTCTCTCAGAGTAAATGTCCTTAACAAGGACTCAAAGATCTTATGGGATCTCTTCTCCCAACCACCCATTGCCTGTCTGATCTCACTCCAGCGTCCTTGCTGTTCCTCCAACATACTAGGTATACTTGACTCTCTGGCATTTTCATAAGCTGTCCCGTCTTCCTTGAAAGCTTTTCCCCTAGAAAGTCACATGGCCTACACCCAATGTCACCTTCTCAAGTGTGAGGCCTTCCATAACCACCCCATTGTATACTGTGTCTCCCCTCAACATTCCTTTCCACCCCACCTCACTGCCTCACCTTTCAAGGCACTTAGCACTATCTAACATACTGTATGTGAGACATTGGTGGATCACTGGTAGAATTCTCGCCTTCCATGTGGGGGCGGGAGCCTGTTGCCATCAAGTTGACTCCGACTCATAGTGACCCTATAGGGCAGAGTAGAACTGGGAGACCCGGGTTTAATTCCTGGCTAATGCACCTCATGCACAGCCACCACCTGGTCCATCAGTGGAGTCTTACGTGTTACTCTGATGTTGAACAGGTTTCAGCAGAGCTTCCTGACTAAGATGGACTAGAAAGAAAGGCCTAGAGATCTACTTCCAAAAATTAGCCAGTGAAAACTCTGTGGATAACAACAGTCCAAGCTGCAACCCATTCTGGGGATGGCACAAGACCAGGCAGTGTTTCATTCTGTTGTGCATGGGGTCTCCAGAGTTGGGGAACAACTCAATGGCAGCTAACAAAAACAACATACTATATAATTTTTTTTTAAGTCTAGTCCTGCACCCTGCTCCACTACCCTTCACCCAAAGTAAGGTTCCATAAGGGCAGGGGATTTTGTCTGATTCTTGTATCTCCAGCATTTTACAACAGGAGTTTGATTAATTTTTTAAAAATAAATAAATGAAGGAATCGCTATTAATGGTAGCTATCTGAAATACAGATAAACAGAAAAAAGTAAAAATTATCCATAACTTCCCAACAGTTATGACCACCGTTAATATCTCCTTAATATCCTAGGAGATTTTTAGATATACAATAAACAACTATAAACCAAACCCATTGTCACCGAGTCAATTCCAACTCATAGTGGCCCTATAGGACAGAGAAAAACTGCCCCATAGGGTTTCCAGGGAGTAGCTGGTACATTGGAACTGCCAACCTTTTGGTGAGCAGTCATAGCTCTTAACCATGGCACCACCAGGGCTCCCAAAACAACTATGGTACATACTATTTAATAATAGGCTTTTTTTTTTTCATGTAACAATATATTGTACAAATTTGTCCGTACCTAGTCTACTTCTACCGTCTTTGAACTCCTGGTTCGTTCTCATTCAGGCCTCAGCTCCTTGCCTCCCCAGAGGAGCCTTCTGTGACCATCCAAGGAGCCATTTCCCACAAGTCATTCTGCAGCACATCTTGTTATGTTTTCTGTGGAGCACTATTACTGTCTTCTATTGTCTTTTCAGCTAACTTGTCTGATGTTTGTCTGTCTCTCGCCTGGAGTTAGGGAGAACTTCATTGAATCACTAACACCTAGAACAGTGCTTGGCACATAGTAAGCCTCAATAAATGTGTTGGATGAATAAATTAATAAACATATTTTTGGTAACTTTTGGATTACTTGCGTTATACCTGTTCATGGTGAAAATCTAGATAACACAGAAGAGCAAAACAGAAAGTTAAACCTGCTGTCCAGGTTTAACAACTCTAATCTATGTACTTCTGGATTTTTTCTGTTTCTGTATATACACTTTTAAAATAAAAATGTCAACATGCTGTGCAATTTTTTTCAATTAACACAAAATATTGTACATATTTATCATACCACAAGTAATCTTCAACAAAATTATTTTTACCGACTGTATTATTCTAGCTGATAGAACAAATTGTTGTGGCAACTCTTTATTATGGGACAGTTATGTTTCTTCCTCTTCTCTTTTTCCCTAGTATAAACAATTGTACAACGTATAGCTTTGTATTTGTGTGTGATTATATGTGGACTGCTTTTAAGTTTCTTTTGGGTAAATTCCTTTTGGAGGAGAAACTCTTCGATCTATTTTTTTGTTTCAAAGATCGAAGGTATCTGTAGATGTGTAAAGACTTTTTCTCTGATTATGGGTTCACTTAACTTTCTGTTTCCACTCTGAGGCAGTTTTGTCTTTCCATATTTTCTTAGAAAATCTTCCATCTTAAGCTTTTAATATTTATCATCATAAGATTTACATGATATTCTCTTAACTTTTAAACAACTCCACCTTATCTGTTAACACCTCCTTTTTTTGACTCCATCATTCTGTATTTGTATTTTCTATCAGATTTGGTTTTTTTTAAGCCATAAGTTCATGGATTTATGTGATGTTTTATGATTTATTTTTATTTTGCATTGTATATCGCCTTTGTTAACAATAATTTAAGACATTAAATTATACTGTGTAGCCATATTTTATAGTGTCACTATGGGTCAGAATCAACTTGACGGCACACAACAACAACAACAACCCGTATTTAAGCAGTAGCAGGGTTCCCGTAGGAGGACATATACAAACCCCAAAGTGTGGATTTCCCAACCCACCTTTGTCGGTAGCCATTCCCCAGCTCTCTTCCCATCAAACACCATCCTTGAGAACTCTCTGGCTCCTCAGTCTCAATTTTGGAGAATTTCCCTGGATATAGGAATTGGAGGTTCCTCCAAGCTCTAGTGTTTTCTTTTGGAAGCTGTGCTTCTTTGAATCAAGATGTCTTCTGAAGAAGAATCATACCCTAACAAAGTGCCCAGGTTGCACTCAGGCCTTACAAGGAAAGGAGAAACTCTGAGAACCTAATGCTCCAAAACAGTAGAAGGTAGCTGCTACTGGACAAAAACGTTACAGTGCCTTGGAGACCCTGCCCCTGCACAGAAGTGTGCTTGGTTGTGGCTAAAGTTAGATTTCCTGGAAAAGTTCCAAAGTGGAGCTCTCCCAGTGAATAAGAGCCATCAACCTGCCCCAGAAGAGGCACCAGAGTAACCCTCAAGTTGACTCAGAATATAGTGCTTTGGGGCATCTCAGAAGTTGCCAAGGAAGATGCTGGAGTTGGGAAGATGGTGGCACAGGACCAAGGGGCACATCAGTTCTTGGTCTGATGTGGCATAGTCTTCCACAAGTAAAACAAAACATATGAGGCATACATGTGACATCATGTACCCCGGACCAGGTGGTTTGGCAACCAAGGTCAGCATGGTAAATGCAAGACTCTCCAAGGCTGCTTGAAAATACTCACAATTTTTTGGAGTGTGGTGAGCCAAGCCATCTGCATCAATCCGAAGCTTCTAAGACGTTTTCTCTAATTTTCTTGATAAGACACCTCTCTGATCCTCCAGAACCCAAATGCCTATTCCCTAGAGTGTCTTATCAATAAGCTGATGAATCGGGACGTCCGGGTTGAGAAAGCTCCCATTTCAGGAGAAACAGGGCAGTGGATCAGTAAATAGTTCTACCAGTCCACGTGCTACAGCGTAAGGGTTGTTGGGGAAAGAATCTACCCCAGACTTAATATCCACTGAAATGTCACTCTAGGTGCTGGGTTCAGGTGTGGTTTAAGTGTTCCCTCTGGGAGTGCAAGACCTTCATCTCAGCATCCTGCCCCTCTACCTGTCCTCTTTGCCGCACACTCTGTATTTTGGGGCAGCTCCTGGCCCAGCTGCACGTATTGCCTGGCTTACCTTCCGGACTTCCAGAGGAGTCACTCTGGTAGAATCTCAGTCCTCCTTAAGGAATTAGAGAATGAAGCTTGAGAATCAGCTTTTCTGATGTCAAAATACAGATTCTATTGTAAAGGTCCCACTTGGGATGTGAAAATAATTTAGTGTTTTCACGGCTTATGATATTTCCTTCTTTCACCATGCTGACTCACACCACAAAAAGGTCAACTTCTTCCCTTGTTCAAGTGTAGAGGAATTTTTATAGTGTGTGTTGGTAAAACTTCTAAGTGGTTTTGCCGCAAGATCTTCTGTTAAAAAAAAAAAAAGCATTAACTGTTTTACTCCTTTTATTATTCACTGTAGTTTCTTTCATACCGGTTGTCTCATTTACCAGAATCCTTTATTTGGATCCATGTTTCAGTCAGCTAGAGAGCTTATTCCAGTCATTTTCTTCAGAAAGGGTACTTGAGTAGTATAGTTTCAGAGTTTTTGAATGGCTAAGAAAATTTACTTATCACCATTTTACCGTATGGTAGTTTTTTTGCCTGTATGCAATTCACTGAGTAATATTAGTCTTTTTGTTTAACATTTTTTATAGTATTTAGAGTTATGGAAGAGAAGTCTGATATCAAACTAATTTTTTTTAGTTTTAACTTTTTTCTGTCTATGTTTTTGGTAGGTTGGTTTTGTTTTGTTTTTTTAATCCTTGAGTTTCAATCACATCTCCAGTCTATTTCTGTCATCTACTCTTTCTGGAGTTTGATACTGTCTTTTGTCTTTGATCTTTATAGAATATTTCTCTCTCCTTGCCCATATTGGCTCTCCTACTTCTGTACTCTAAATTTATTATAGTTTCATTAACCTTTATATTGACATCTGTCTATCAATCTATCCATATTTTGGAGCTCTGGAATAATACCATTTTATTTGCTGCTTCCTTTTTATTTTTTTCCCAAACTAATTTGCTTTATGCTGCCTCCACTGTGTTTTTTGATAATTATGCTTTTCATTAGAAAGCTATCTGTCTAATTACACATTATTCCTTTTTCATAAAAGCAAATCCCAGTGAAAGTGAAAAATAAGATGTGTATTTTAGAATTCCATTAATTGCTTGTATGTTAGCTGAGAGGGTATGTGTGTTTATACTTTATGGTGGGTGGGAATTTATGTATTTCTATTGAAAAGCATAGTGCTGACTATATGAACCTGACTGTCCTTTTACCCCCCTACTCCACTGTCCTTAATACCCCCGGTTATGTAGTTTTAGAAATCACTATGTGCCATGACAACATGGGTACCAAGGTCCTAATGAGGCCATTTCTTTTAATGGTCATTAAGAAAAAGGTCAGGAGTCCCTGGATGGTGCAGTTAGTATGTTTGGCTGCTAACTGAAAGACTGGAGATTGGAGTCCACCCAGAGGCTCCTCAGATCAAAAGTCCTGGCGAGCTGAAAAATCAGCCATTGAAAACCCTGTGGAACACAGTTCTACTCTGATTTACATGGGATTGCCATGAGTTGACTGGACAACTAGTTTAAGAAAAAGGTCAGCTTGAACCATTGTCTCAGAAGCAGTTTTTTTTCTTCTTCCATCAGAAGAAGGAATATATGCCCACACATTGTCAGTATTCATCCGGACATACTTTTGGACAAAAAAAAAGAATCTCTTCCATATTTTGACTCTTCTTTCTGTCTTTTGTACTAGAATCCAAGTAATGAAGGCTCATAACCTTACAGCTTCTTAAATTGCACTCATAATTGTTCTTTAATTTTACTTTTCCTCAGGCTGCATTCTCAAGGAATTTAATTTTCCTTTTGTTCTATGTGGTTGATGTCAGCTTGCTCAGTGAGTTTGCCTCTAACACAATTTTGAAATAGTGTTTTTCTTTTTATGTCTCATAATTGCTGTAGGGTGTAACTCAAACTCAGTATATGCCAGAATGGCAAGTGGCCGCAGCTCAATTCTTTCTCCTAAGAGTCAGAGAGCTGGCATGTATTACTAATCTTTTATATTGCAGATTAAACAACTCCAAAGTTTGTCCAATGTCTTCCATAAAAGCCAAAGTCCTTTTGTAATCACAGTATAATATCTGTCTACTCCCTTTTCTGTAATATCTTGGATGGCCCAGGGGTTCTTTGTGAATGGGAAGAATCTTGGGGAGATGGGAAGAGGAAACATGGTGTTTAGAGAATTAGAATGGGTCTGATAGGAGATCCCCTTTTGGGTCCAATTCTGGTACCATTATATTTTGCTAGTTATGCTCTGATGTTCATATTTCTTCATCTGTTAAAAAAAAAAAAAAAGGAATAACATGTCAGTCAGCTGAATTTGCCAGTATGTAACCTCTCTGGGTGGTACAAACATAACGCATTCAATTGCTAACAGAAAGGTTAGAGGTCCAAGTCACCCTGAGGCACCTTTGAAGAAAGGCTTGCCAATTGACTTCTTAAAAAAATCAGCCATTGAAAATCCTATCTCAGTAAAAACACAATAAAATATTATTAAATAAACAAACAAACACATGAAAACCATATGGAGCACAATTCTGCTCTGACGCAGAAGGGTCACCACGAGTCGGAGTGGACTCCACAGCAACCGGTACTGGCTAACCTCTGCCTTAGCCGTTTTCATTTTTCCCTGACTGTCTCAATTCAGGACAGAAAAACAGTTATCTCTTGGCTGTAAAGGCAGTAGCTCATCAGGCTCGCCTATGCCGAGTCCAGGCTCTGGTATTTCAGACTCTAAACCAAAAAAAACTCCCATTGCCTCGGCGTCATAATGACCCGATAGGACAGAGCAGAACTGCCCTCATAGGGTTTTATAGGTGGATGTGAACTGCCAACCTTTTGGAGAGCAGCTATAGCTCTTAACCACCGGACGATTTGAGACTCTAGGAGAAGCCAAATTCTAGGGCCCTGCTCATCCCTGAAGAGAAGGCTATCATCCAGTTGTAAAGAATAAAAAAGATAATATATGTAGATCCGCTCACACAGTGGTTGCTTCATTAAGGGTGCTTTCAGCTGTAGGTTTCAGAAAACCTGATTTCAGAGACTTAAACCGTAAGAATGTTCGTTGTTTACTTCAGTATTCTTCTGACATGTATTCCTAGGTTTACCTAACAGTTGCATCAAGGACCCAAGCTTTTCTCCATCCTTCAGTCTACCATTCTTAGAAGGTTGGTAGGCAGTTGCAAGATGGTTCACTGACTTGTTGCCTCATGGTTTCAAAATGGGTGCCTCAGCTCCTAGCATTATGCCCTTATTCAACTACACTCAAAGATAGGAAATGAAGGAAGTAGCATGAGACAAGGACTCTCCTCTCCTTTTCTGAGAGAGGAGAAATCTCCAGAGGATTTCCTGTTCCCTACAGACTTCCTTTTAGATTCCTGGGGCCAGAACCAATCATACCGCTAGCTTTAAGGGAGACTAAAAAGTGAATAACTTTCTTAGCCTCCATGTTGAAAGACAGGCAAGAGAAAGGGGTGGGACTGCCTGCTAGGTCTTTTACAAAGGAGTCCACCACCAAACTCCATAATATTCTCCCTTTCATCACCCCATCCCACCTGGATGAATTAGCCTTCCTTGTTACATAGCAGAACAAGTCTTATGTGAACAAGTTAAATGACTGCTTTGCTTGTTAAATATTAGCTAAATAATAGTAAACACAAATATGATCAGAATATCCTATAATAGCTATAATTTCTGGTACTTGTAATTTTATATCTGTTATCTTATGTCATCTTCTTAATAATGCGGTGGGCTTCAGATTTTTTTAGTCTTCCTTTACGTATGAAAAATAGAGAGATTCAAATTTATGATCCCACAACTCACTAGGGGGTAGATTGGGAACCTTCTTTCCTTGACCTAAATTTTTTTATGATGCCTTTCACATTGGTGTATAAACCTCCTCCTGAAGTGAGAAAACTAGACAGAAGATTTTCTCCCTTCTTCTGAGAGTAGAGTAAAGATGTTTTACTTTTTCTGATGCAAAGAAATTCATGGAACTCCACATCCAGCTAAAGATTCCTGTGTTCCTTTTAGGGAAGCATTTGGTTTGTTGTTGTTGTCGGGTAGTGCTGAGTTGACTTTGACTCCTAGAGACCCCATGTGACAGAGTAGAATTGTCCCATAGGGTTCTCTTGGCTGTAATCTTTACAGAAGGAGATTACCAGGTCTTTCTCCCATGGAGCTGCTGGCGGGGTTCAAATTGCCAACCTTTCAGTTAGCAGCTGAGCGCTTAACCATATGTGCCACCAGGGCTCCTAAGCAGTTGGTAGTATCTATCAAAATATAAACTGGAGAGGATAAAGGAGTTTCAGGAATAAGAGGATGGAATATATGAACAACTGCCTCTTTTGACAAACCAGAAGAGCTGGAGGGTGCCTGGCTACTATTGCTGAATGTTTTGATCAAAGATTCTATAGAAGAATCTTGATCAAAAAGGGGAAAATGTAGAACAGAATTGGATATACTCATGACATCCAGACATTCTGGAACCACTGAGGCTGGATGAAACCCCAAACTATTGCTGATATAATCTTTAAACCTTAAACCAAAAATATCCCCTGAAGCCTTCTTTAAAATCAAACAGTAAAAAAAAAAAATTTTTTTTTCAGTAGTTTAGCTTAATTAGTAAAGAATGTCTGCCTTGAGCCTTGTACTTTTTAAAGAACTATTTATATGGGATCAAATTGATGATAGCAATTGAAAGGTTAGGTAGGAAGCTTAGGGGGCAGTGAGTTTATGTCAGTGGGGAAGGAAGAGTTCAGAAAAGGACGGTGAGAATGGTTGCACAACTTGAAAAATGTAATCAGTGTCACTGAATTGTACATATAGAAATTGTTGAATTGTGTTTTTGCTGTGTATATTTTCAATAGTACTAGATATTATTATATTATGGGAATTTTCTTTGAATAAACAGTCCCACTCTATAAATTTTTCATAAGGAAATAAACACAAAAAGCAAAAGGATTTATCACCAATTTATTTTCAGTATTTTTAACATTAACAAAATTGTGGAAACAATCTTAGTAGTCATGAGTAGGGAACTAGTGAAGTAAATCACAGTATTTATGTACGGGGAATTATGCATCTGCTAAAATAGTTGTAAACCAATCTCACTTATGAATATTGATATAATCATTAATTGAGGTTAATTAAAAAATAAAAAGGAAACAGTGAATAATCCATCCAAAACCAAAAAAACCAAACCCAGTGCAGTCGAGTTGATTCCGACTCATAGCGACCCTACAGGACAGAGTAGAACTGCCCCAGAGAGTTTCCAAGAAGCGCCTGGCGGATTTGAACTGCTGACCCTTTGGTTAGCAGCCGTAGCACAAAACCACTAAGCCACCAGGGTTTCCAAATAATCCATCAGCACATTAAAAAAATAATACATTATAACCAAGTGAACAGCTCTGGTTAAGGGGTGGGCTATATGGGCAGGAGCAGGGCAGTAGGCTTAATGGGACACCAAATTCAACGTGTGTCGAATTAACTTGTCTAAAATATTAGCAAAGCAAAATAAAAATCAAGTAGTAATAAGCTTATGTAGATATTCTCAAACTATGTGCCATGGCCCAATGGTGTCAGTAAGGTAAGCAAAACCTCGCTGTAGAAAATACTTTCAATTACAGTTTTAATCTCGCATGAAAAGTGCACCATGATGCTAGGACAACTCCAGACAGCTTACAAGGGGAGCATCACAGTGGGAGTCCTGTGAGCGGTCCTGAAAACAACTTGAACAGAAGTGGGTGCTTCACCAGGCCGCTGTGCCAGTCAAGTGGCAGAAGCTCTCAAGAAGCACTAATTGTGGAGGGACTGCTTGCTCCTAGGTCCATCTCAGTCATCACCTCCAGTCTTAGTCGTAACCTCCACTGACAGTGATAACCTACTGTTGACATGTCTCTGCCAATTCCTATTGCACGACACTGTGGGAAACACGAGCCATCAAAGTGGCCCATTGTGTCGGTCACCAGTACATTTCCTCATGGCCAGTTCCTTCAAGAACTTCATTCGTGAAACAAAGTAAATGAATAAGTACTTTTTTTTTCTGGTGCTGTTCTATTAAAGAGCACCGTATATTCCCTCTGTCCAGGGCTGGAGAATATCTTCAGCCAGCCCTGAAAGTAGGGTTTATTCCAGGAATGCAAAGATGATTCAGTTTTAGAAAAGCATCATATGATCATCTCCATAGTCTCTAGAAAGACATTGGATAAAGTTCAGCATACATTCCTGAAGATGCATTCAGTAGGATTTGGCAGAGGCTTTCTTAACATGATCAAATCTGTACAATTTTAATTTACTTCATGTTGAAACTCTAGTCCCTTTTCCAGTAAACTCAGGAAAGAGACAGTATCATCCATTATCTATATTCTTTTTTTTATTTAATATTGTGTTGGATTTACTATGTAATCAGAGAAGAGAAAACAATTAGAAGCATGAGAATTGGAAGACATGAAAACAATCTTTCTTTGCCAATGAAGTGGGTGCAGTATACGTGGAAGAAGCCCTGGTGGAGCAATGGTTAAGTGTTCTGTTCAGCTGCTAACCAAAAAGTTGTTGGTTGAACCAACCAGCTACTCCTCGGGGAGAAAAGATCTGGTGATCTACTCGTGTAAAGATTTCAGCCTAGGAAACCCTGTGGGGCAGTTTTACTCTGTCACATGGGGCCGCTAAGAGTTAAAATGGACTTGATGGCAAACAACAACATACCTGGAAAGTCCTAAAGACTTACAAAACTTAAAACTCCTGGGGTGGAGCCGGGGAGACGGTTGACACATCATGGGGTTGGCAACCAATGTCACAAAATAGTTTGTATATTAACTGTTTGATGAGAAACTAACTTGCTCTGTAAGCTTTCACCTAAACACAATAAAAAATAACAAAAAAACTTAAACAATAAGACTTGAACAAATGGGATGGTAGTTGTTTGTTAGTTTTTTTCCCAGATGAGATGACTCATCATCATACAGATATCAATTCTCCCCAAGTTAATACATAAATACAACTTGATTCTAATAAAGATGTAAAAAAGCTTTTTCTTTTTTTGAGATAAGTTGATTCTAAGTTTCATATGGGAAAATAAAAAAGTCTGAGTAGGTAGGAAAAGTGTAGAAGAGAAGCAGAAGGACACGGAGAGGGCACTAGTTAATTCTCCCAGATATTGAAACACAATATGCAGTCCCTGTAATGAGAGCAGGGTAGTACTGGTGCATGAATACACAGACAAGCAAAGGAAAGAGTCCAGAAATAGAAACACATATATCTGGAAGTTTGTTATATGATAAGGGTGGCACCTCAAATCACTGGAGAAAAGATGGACTTTTATAAATGGTTTTGGAACAATTGGGAAAAGATAAAATCAGGTCCATATCTCACACTGCACACAAGAATACACTCCAAATGGATTGTTATTTTGTGCCATGAATTGATTTCAACTCATAGTGACCTGTAGAATAGAGTAGCATTGCCCATAGGGTTTCCAAGGCTGTAATCTTTATGGAAGCAGATCACTAGGTCTTTTCTCCTGTGGAGCGGCTGGTAGATTCTAACTGCTGATTTTTCAGTTAGCAGTTGAACGTTTAACCATTGTGCCACCAGGTCTCCTTCCAAATGGATTACAGACCTAAATATAAACAAAACAAAATCATATAGGAATAATAGAAAACGGAAGAGTTACTCTATAACCTTGGGGTAGGGAAGCGTTTTCCAAATATGATAAAATCCAGAAGCAATAAAAGAATTCGATTTAAAAAATTAAACTACTTGCATTGCAGAAAAAAATTCAAGTCAACAAACAAATGGCAGGAAAAAATATCTGCAACTTATATTAGAGTCAAAAGCCAATTAATGGGCTATAGAATTTTGAAAAGAAAAGAAAAGAAAAAAAAAAACAAGAACCCTAATGTGCAGAGGATATGAATAGTCAGTTCACAGAAAAAGAAACATACAAAAAGATGCTCAAAAAAGACCTCCAAAACCAGCCCAACCCCATTGTCATCAAATCTGTTCCTGCTCATGGTGGCCCCATGTGCTACAGAGTACAACTCCTCCATAGGGTTTTCTTGGCTGTAATCTTTACAGAAGCAGATTGCCAGGACTTTCTTCTCTGGACCATCTGGGTGGGTTCAAATTGCTAGCCTTTGGGTGGGCAGCTGATTGAAAACCACTTGTGCCACCTAGCCAACTCATGACTACAGACAAATTAAAACTACATTGCTGTTTGTGTGAGGGAAGCTGCTGGGAGGGTCACGAAGGAGGCTTCCGAGTATCATATCTTAATCTGGGTGGGGGTTACTTGGGAGTGTTCTCTTTGTATAATTTTTCAAGCTCTACATTTTAGATTTATGCAGTCTATTGTATCTATGTTCTACTTACTCCCTCCCCCCCCCCAAAAAAAGTAGTCTAAAAAATACCTGCACTCAGGTACCATTTTTCATTTATCAGATTGTCACAAATTCAAAGATTTGACATATTCTGACCCTGGTGGCATAGTGGTTAAGAGCCATGGCTGCTAACCAAAAGGTCAGCAGTTTGAATCCACCAGGCGCTCCATGGGGCAGTTCTATTCTGGCCTGTAGGGTTGCTATGAGTTGGAATCCACCTGACGGCAAAGGTATTTTTTTTTTTGGCATTGTCAAGGCTAAAAAGAAAACAAGCTGTCTCATATAGTGCTAGTGAGAGTGCAGAATAGTACAACCCTGGATGCTGGGTGGTGCAAATGGTTAGTGTTTTCAGCTGCTGAAAGATTGGAAATTTGAGTCCACTCAGAGGCTCTTCCGAAGAAAAGCATGGTGGTACTACTTCCAAAACATCAGCCACTGAAAATCCTGTGGACCATAGTTCTACTCCGACATATGCGGGGTGGCCATGAGTCAGAGTCAACTCAATGACAACTGGTTTATGGAAGGGAATAAGAATTTTTTTTTTTTAATTTACAAATGCTTTTACCTTTAGACCTTGTAGTTGCACGTTTAATAATTTAATATACATCTCCTATACAGAACAAGCAGAAGATTATTCATTATGGTGTTTTTTGGTACTATGAAAAGACTGCAAACAACCCAGTGTTCATAACTAGGAGACTGATTAGATAGATGATGATACGTACACACAATAAAATATTACGCAGCCATAAAAAAGAATAAGGACAATCTCCATGTGTAAGAGTGAAAAAAGCAAAAGTACAGAATAGTGTATATAATATGCTAACTTTTCTGTATGGAAAAAGGGGAAATAAGAACCTATACATGTATTTCCTTATTTTTCTCAAGAAAAACACAGGAAAAATAATATGAAAGCCGATAAAAATTGTTGCCTATGAGGAATATAAAGGATTTGGGGAAATAATACTTGGGCAAATTATTATTTTAAATATGTAAAAATGTTCTTGTTTCAAAGCTAAAACTATATGTATATATTTTATGTAGTTTTGAAACATGAACATTTTTACATATTTAAACAATAAAATTAAATCAAAGAGGAAAAAATGTAAAATCTCTATGTTGAGAACAAACTGAAAACTAATGAACCTAAGGATATGCCAATCTGGAAACATAACCACACAGAGAATAGGAATTTTTGAAAGGAATTTTAAACACAGTACCAACTCTAAATCCTAGTGAGTTCTATTCTAAGGACAAAATTCTGCAATGAAATCTGCTTTTTTATTTTTAAATATAATTTATTTTATTTATTTTGTTGTTGAGAAATACACAGCAAACCATACATCACTCAGCAGTTTCTACACACGCGATTCAGTGGCATTGATTATATTCTTTGAGTTGTGCAACCATTCTCATCTTCCTTTTCTGAGTTGCTCTTCCCCCATTAACATAAACTCACTGCCCCTAAGACTCATCTTTTGAGTCACCATTATAAATTTGATCCCATATTGATAGTTCTTGAAAAAGCATAATGCTCAATGCAGACATTCTTTACTGGTTAAGCTACATGATTGTTTGGTTTTAAGAAGATTCAGGGGATGTTTTTGGTTTAAGGGGAAAAGGAAGACTTTAATATAATTCCAGATAATTGTGAATATACTTCTTTGATACTACCCCAAAACTTGACAAATGGTAGTTTCTTAAAGGTTACAATGAGGATTCAAATCACGTTAATAAGCTTTTTGGCTATTACATTAAAGTCTTGCACTTAGAATGGATTTTTAGCCATGCATAGTTTGGTAACATCATACATTGGTCATTTGGGAAATACTGGCTTACCAAGTTATGCAGAACTTCAAAAGGTTGACATATGACGTTATACAATATCAGAAAATTCACAGTTGTTAATGTCACCACCTGCTCATCAGAAGAGAAGCTGTCAAGTTCATGGTGGCAGAAAAGAGTTCTCCATAATCCTAATTTCTGCTTGAAAGTTTGAATTTTGTCACTGGCAATAACACTGCCAGTTTTTTTTTTTTTTTTTTGCATTGACAGACACATGTTATTCATTTGAGAAAATGTCTGCCAAATGCTTAAGTTTGAATAACCATAGTTTTTTTTTCAGTCATTCTTTCAAACAAAAATGGTCTGTGAAAAAAGTGGCTAGGTCAGCTGCAATGCAGGCAACCACATAAGTGCTTTTCTGTAGTGAAACCAGCATACTTGTGTACACAGCAAAGTACAGTAAGTGTACCTCCCATTTTGTTGCATAGAATACTAAAAAGACATGTACTCCAAGGTGAAGATTTGATGAAGTTAGTGATTTTTACCTCTTCGTCAACTATTCTCAGGTGCAACTGGCTTTTTTTTTTTTTTTTTTTATTGTGACTATTATAGTAATACAGTTTGGTGCCTCTGCCTTGATTCAGGCTAAGATTCAAGCAGTTTTACTCATCAGTGCTTTTGCACCATCAGTGCAAATATCAACATGGTAAAAATGGCAATTAAAGTCTTAGCATTGTTATAAAAATATCTTTGAATTTCACTCTGAACGCTGCTTTCACTACATCCCAAAGGTTTTGGTATGTCGTGTTTTCATTTTTGTTTAATTCTGTGTTTTTTAATTTCACTTTTGATTTCTTCTATCACCCACTGGTTTTTTAGTAGTGTTCTTATTTAGTTTCCATAAATATATTCATTTTTCCTTATTCTTTCTTGTTATTGATTACTAGCTTCATTCCACTGTGGTCAGAGAAGATGTTTTACATGACTTCAATCTTTTACATTTATTGAAATTTGCTTTGTGTCCTAAAATAAGGCCTGTTCTGGAGAATGACACGTGTACACTGGAGAAGAATGAGCTTGTGCTACTGTTAGGTGGTGTGTTCTATATATATGTCTGTTAGACCCAATTGGTTGGTGATGTTATTCAGGTCTTCTGTTTCTTTGTTTTCTTTCTAGTTGTTCCATCCATCATCAAAAGTGGTATATTAAAGTCTGCTAGCATTATTGTAGACCTATTTCTCCCTTTAATTCTGTTAGAGTTTGCTTTATAAATTTTGAGACTCAGTTGTTATGTGTGTCCCCTTTTATCATTATATAATGTCCTTTGTGTCTTATAATGAATTTTTACTTAAAGTCTATTTTGTCAGATATAAATACTGCCACTTCCACTTTCTTTTGATATAAATACCATATTTATGCCTATTCCCAAGAAAGGTGATCGAACTGAATGTGGAAATTATAGAACAATATCATTAATATCAATACAAGCAAAATTTTGCTGAAGATCATTCAAAACTGGCTGCAGCAATATATTGACAGGGAACTGCCAGAAATTCAGGCTGGTTTCAGAAGAGGACACGGAACCAGGGATGTCATTGCTGATGTCAGATGGATCCTGGCTGAAAGCAGAGAATACCAGAAGGATGTTTACCTGTGTTTTATTGACTATGCAAAGGTATTCGACTGTGTGGATCATAACAAATTATGGATAACATTGCAAAGAATGGGAATTCCAGAACACTTAATTGTGCTCATGAGGAAGCTTTACATAAATCAAGAGGTAGTTGTTCAGACTGAACAAGGGGATACTGATTGGTTTAAAGTCAGGAAAGGTGTGTGTCAGGGTTGTATTCTTTCACCATATCAATTCAATCTGTATGCTGAGCAAATAATCGGAGAAGCTGGACTATATGAAGAAGAATGGGGCATCAGGATTGGAGGAAGCCTCATTAACAACCTGCGTTATGCAGATGACACAACCTTGCTTGCTGAAAGTGAAGAGGACTTGAAGCACTTACTACTGAAGATCAAAGACCACAGCCTTCAGTATGGATTACACCTCAGCATAAAGAAAACAAAAATCCTCACAACTGGACCAATGAGCAACATCATGAGAAACGGAGAAAAGATTGAAGTTATCAACGATTTCATTTTACTTGGATCCACAATCAGCAGCCATGTAAGCAGCAGTCAAGAAATCAAAAGACGCATTACATTGGGCAAATCTGCTGCAAAGGACCTCTTTAAAGTGTTGAAGAGCAAAGATGTCACCTTGAAGACTAAGGTGAGCCTGACCCAAGCCATGGTATTTTCAATTGCATGATATGCATGTGAAAGCTGGACAATGAATGAGGAAGACCCAAGAATTGATGCCTTTGAATTGTGGTGTTGACAAAGAATATTGAATATACTATGGACTGCCAAAAGAATGAACATTTCTGTCTTAGAAGAAGTACAACCAGAATGCTCCTTAGAAGCAAGGATGGCAAGATTGCGTCTTACCTACTTTGGACACGTTTTCAGGAGGGCTGAATCCCTGGAGAAGGACATCATGCTTGGTAGAGTACAGGGTCAGCGGAAAAGAGGAAGACCCTCAATGAGGTGGATTGACACAGTGGCTGCAACAATGAGCTCAAGCATGACAACGATTGTAAGGGTGGCTCAGGACCAGGCAGTGTTTCGTTCTGTTGCACATAGGGTCGCTATGAGTTGGAACCCACTTGAGGGCACCTAACAGCAAAAACAACTCTCTTTTGATTACTGTTTCCTTGGTACATTTTTTCCCCATCCTTTGACATTTAACCTATTTATGTCTTTGTGTCTAAGGTATGTCTCTTGTAGACAATATATGGATGGGTCATTTTTTTTATATATATACATTCTGCCGCTGTTTCTTGACTGGAGCATTTAATTCATTTATATTTACTGTAATTATTGATAGAGAAGGGTTTACTTCAGCCATTTTGTTATAGTTTTCTTTCTTGTGAGGTTGATGACTTATTTGTTCCTTTTTACTTGCAAGGCTGAGTTCTTTTTAAGTATAGATTTTTTTTTCCTTTTCTTTACTATTGTTGTTTTTGTAATTACTGTTTTTTTGTTTCCCATCTTTATTTTGGTAAGTAGAATTATTTCTTTGTAGTTATCATGAGGTTTAAATTTAACATCCTACATTTAAAACAATCTGATATATCTCGAAACAGCCTTGATTTCCTCAACATGTGAAAATTCTATATCTACACCAATCATCCCCCCTTTTATTTTGATGTTGTCGTCAATTACAACTTTGTATGAGATTCCCTGTAATTTCATTTTAAATTTATTTTGTTGTCATATGTATTCAAGTAGCTGTTAAGTGTCATTACTTTGAGTTGTTGCTGGTGGTTGTTTTTGGTTTTCTTTCTGGAGGATTCCCTTTAATATTTCTTGTAGAGCTGATCTGATGGTTACAAATTCCCTTAGTTTCTGTTTGTCTGGAAATGCCCTAATTTGACCTTTGTTTTTGAATGACTATTTTGCTGGGTATATTATTCTTGGTTGACAGTTCTTTTCTTTGATGACTTTGTGTATGTCATCCCATTGCTTTCTTGCCTGCATATGAGAAATCAGCACTTAATCTTATTGAGGTCCCTTTGTAGGTGATACTTTGCTTTTCTCATGCTGCTCTCAAAATTCTTTACCTTTGGGTCTGGGAAGTTTGTGATATGTCTTGGTGTATTTCTCTTAGGGTTTAATCTGTATAGGGTTTGTGGAGCTTCTTGGATGAAAATCTTGTCATCTTCTATGATATTTGGGGAGCTCTCTATAGCTATTTCTTCAAAAAAAAATTTGTGTACTTTTTTCCCTCTCTTCTTCTGAAATTCCCATTATGTGTATATTGTTTCTCTAGATGGTGTCCCACATAACCCTTAGGCTCTGTTTTTCTTCTATTTGTTCCTCAAAGTGAATAATCTCAAGGCTTTGCCTTCTATTTTGCTGACTCTTCCTTCCAGTGTTTCAGTTCTACTTCTGTGTACTTCTGTGGAGTAGTTTATTTCTGTTATTATTAAGCTTTGTAATTTCTAGTTGTTTTTTATTTAAGGCTTCTATCTCTTTATTAAGTTTCTCATTTTGTTCTTGTATTGTTTTTCTGATTCTTCTAGAAATTTTCTCATGTTTTTCTTTATCTCTTTGAAAAAACTTAATATTAGTTTTTTGAAGTCTTTGTTGGGAATTTCATAGGAATAAATGCCTGAAATATTAGGTTCCTTTTTCATTGGTGAGTAAACAAAAACATTCACTGCCCTGGTGATTCCCCAACTTCTATACCTTTTACAATTCTTCCAGAAGTTTCTTTTTATCTTTCTACTCATCAGGGCTAAGTGAAACAAATAAGTTCTGAGACAATCCAAACTCCCTGTTCCTGCTAGCTGAAGTTCTAGGCTCAAAAGAACATAATGAGGGCTTCCCTTGATCTCTGTTGCCCTCCCACCCCCATGGGATGAATTTGGAGAAATTGGTTGGCTGGATCACACTGGAGTATCTCTGGATAGCGGCATTCCATCCATGTCTGTTACTACTTGAGGGCTTTCCGTGAGGTTGCTGCCATCCTCCACCTGAACCCCTGGCTCTGGGATGTTCATTCAAGTACCAGTCTCCAAAGCGACCCTGGATTTGAAGGAAGAATTTACAAATAGTCATTGAGACAGTTTGCCTCAGCGTAGTCTTTACTCAGCACACCTGGCAAGCACAGACCCCCCAAGCAACTTGGAATTAAATCTTAAACTTCACTCAGCAGTTCTATTTTTAATAATAGCTTGAAATGATCATTTTGAAAAACTATTGCAGGGTAAAGTGTGTAATTAAATTTGCTGATGTTATTAGGAACCATGATATTCTAAGAGAAAAGAGATACAATTATAAAAACAAAAATGAAATGGGGAGCACCTGTAATGTTAAAGGTAAATTGGAAATATCAATAGAAATTCATGATTTAAAAAAAAAAAATAGGAATTTCTGCCCACCGAAAGGTTCCCAAAGTAAGTCATGACACCCAATGACAATGAGCATACCTAGTGCCTAACTCCTAGTTTCTGAATTCCATTTCTCACTAAGTATAACCAGGGTTTCTTAGAAAAATGGTTGATTTCAGATCTGGGGCAGGGAAAGTACAACATAAGTCTGGGACATCTTGTGTTTCCAGAAAACCAGGAAGTACTCAAAGATTAATGGGATTATATCAAAAGGCCCAAATGAGATCCTGCTGACCAAATTTGGGACAATTTGAGCATTAAAAAGAATGACTTTAATTGATTTTAATAATAGAATAACAGAAACCCATGGATTAGAGTGATAGTAAGAGAGAGAGAGACACATTGGCTATCCCAGTGGAGGTGACTATTATACCAACTCCTTACTTTGAAAATTAATAAGGAACGGGTATTAACCATTTATTTATAGGAACTGTGGCTTATCCCAGTTGATTGAAACAAAACTCTTCTTTACAGATGAATGCCAGCTGAAAAAACAAAGGAATAATAATAAGAAAATGACCAATCTCCAATCCCCAGTGTAATAATTGATTCAGGAAATGGTTTTACCTAAAAGCATTAGGTGGCAGTTTTTGGGGATCAGGATATTTCCAGAATCACAAAGTATCACACACAGATTACTTGCTAATTACAAAGGGAAACATTTTTATAACAAGACATCTTGTCACCATATAACTTAATGATCAAAGCTAGTAGTATTAATAGTGGGGTGCAACTTCATCTGTCTTCTGGGCAACTTTTACTTCCTTTTTCATTTCTATCTCATTAGATTTTTTTTTAACATCAATTGAGAATCATTCCTACAAAAATAAACTTATTTTCGGAAGAAAACTTTTGTAGTTTTCTAATGTTTTGAAAAGCATGGGGATGGAAGAGCCTAATTTTTAGGAAAATTACTTTTCAAAAAACAATAGAAATTGTCACTACAACCTGAGAATTTTTCCAACAGCAACAGAAAATCCTCTCTCCCACATGGTGAGAGGCAAAATGGGCTGCTGGGCCCCTCCTTTGCTTTGCGGTTGCCACGGAGAGTTCTGCCTTCTGACGCCGTGAAGAGCCTAGGGAGCGTTACCTCGCTCAAAGCTAAGGCCTGGGGCTAGGCCTTTGTTGGAGCTCTCTACCACCCCACCTTAGGAATCATGCTTTGGTTGGTGTCTGGCCAGCAAAGAGGACAAAGTCTCATGACTCCGCCTTTGTTTTGTCCCTGCTCTGGCCTGTCTGGTCTACTCACTGATTCCATCTCCTCACCTATTTTGACTGCACCCCAGGGGTGTGGTTTGTGCCCCTGGTCCTCCTTGACTAGCTCCCTTCAGAGCCCGGCTTTGATCTCTTCTTCCAGAATCCAGTTTCTGTTTAAATTGTTCATTCTTTGGGTCTTCGGGTTATTGCTGCACAGCATCCTAGGCTGATGACTCATTTCAACCTTGGCTGATCTCTGCGTTTTGACCTTCTGGCCTTATTGGACTCCAGATTCAGCGTCTTATTAGTGATGAGAACCTTAAATCTTAACTATTAATATGTTCATATAAATCATACAAGCCACTACAGCATCATTAAATTTTTCTTTTCCAAAATTTTTCATGGGACAGTACTGGCATTTATATCTACATATGTGTATTTGAAAAAATGAATTATATGCTTCTATTTTGTTTCTCATTAAATTATTATTTTCAGTCTTAAGGTAGAGTCAACATAACCTTGATATCAAATTATGTTCTCTCTCTTTTGTATTCAATATTTCAAAAACACAGAAGAGTACAGAGTATAACATAACAAACCTCTGCATTCAGATCGCCCAGATTTAACAAACGTTAACCTTTTGGAATAATTATTTTAGGTCTAGCATCCTCAGTTTAAACTTAAATTTTATTTCTGCATATGGCAAGCTGCCTCAGGAATCCTGTGATGTTGTCTGAGTTCATTTCCCACTGCCCCCATTCCCTTGCCTGGCAGGTAGTGACCAGGTCTCCATGACCCCTGGTTCTACAGAGTGCCCTGCCAGGCTCTCCTAGCACAACTGCATGGGCAGCCATCTCCCAGGGCACTAGGTGGAGTAGTGGGGTCCTCAACAACATTACAAAAAACTTTCTAGTCATGTATGAGTAGCACAAAATCAAAAGCAAAAACAGGATGTTTATTAGAAAATGTATAATAATTACAGGAGCCAGTGGCACAGTGGTTAATTAGTCAGCTGCTAACTGAAAGATCAGTGGTTCAAACCCATCCGGTGACTCCACAGAAGAAAATACCTGGCGATCTGCTCCCATAAAGATTACAGCCTAGGAAACCCTATGGGGCAGTTCTACACTGTAGTATAGGGTCTCTTTATCACCATTCTTATTCAACATTGTGCTGGAGGCCCTAGCCAGAGCAATTAGGCTAGATAAAGAAATAAAGGGCAACCAGATTGGTAAGGAAGAAGTAAAAGTACCTCTAATTTCAGAAGACATGATCTTATACACAGAAAACCCTAAAGAATCCTCAAGAAAACTACTGAAACTAATAGAAGAGTTTAGCAGAGTATCAGAATACAAGATAAACTTACAAAAATCAGTTGGGTTCCTCTATACCAACAAAGAGAATGTCAAAGAGGAAATCACCAAATCAATACTATTTACAGTAGCTCCCAAGAATATAAAATACTTAGGAATAAATCTAACCAGGGACATAAGAGACCTATGCAAAGAAAACTACAAGATACTACTGCAAGAAAACAAGAGACCTACAGAAGTGAAAAAACATACTTTGCTCATGAATAGGAAGACTCAACATTGTAAAAATGTCTATTCTACCTAAAACAATCTATAGATACAGTGCAACTCCAATCCAAATTCCAGTAACACTTTTTAATGAGATGGAGAAACAAATCATCAACTTCATGTGGAAGGGAAAGTGGCCCTGGATAAGTAAAGCATTGCTGAAAAAGAAGAACAAAGTGGGAGGCCTCACACTGCCTGATTTTAGAATATATTATACCGCCACAGTAGTCAAAACAGCCTGGTACTGGTACTACAACAGATACGTAGGCCAGTGGAACAGTATTGAGAATCTAGAAATAAATCCATCCATATATGATCAGCTAATATCTGACAAAGGCCCAAAGTCTGTTAAATGAGGAAAAGACAGTCTCTCTAACAAATGGTGCGGGCATAACTGGATATCCATCTACAAAAAAAATGAAACAATACCCATACCTCACACCATGCACAAAAACTATTCAAAATGGATCAAAGACCTAAATATAAAATCTAAAACGATAAAGATCATGGGAGGACAACACTAGGAGCCCTAATACATGGCATAAAGAGTATACAAAAAATTACTAACAAGGCACAAACACCAGAAGAGAAACTAGATAACTGGGAGCTCCTAAAAATCAAACACCTATGCTCATTCAAAGACTTCACCAAAAGAGTAAAAAGGTTACCTACAGACTGGGAAAAAGTTTTGAGCTATGACATTTCCGATCAGCGTCTGATCTCCAAAATCTACATGATACTGCAAAAACTCAACTATGAAATGACAAATAACCCAATTAAAAAATAGGCAAAGGATATGAACAGGCACTTCACTAAAGAAGACATTCAGGTAGCTAACAGACACATGAGGAAATGCTCAAGATCATTAGCCATTAAAAAAAAAAAAGCCATTAGAGAAATGCAAATCAAAACTACAATGAGATTCCATCTCACTCCAACAAGGCATTAACCCAAAAAATACAAAATAATAAATGTTGGCGAGGTTGTGGAGAGATTGGAACACTTATACACTGCTGGTGGGAATGTAAAATGGTACAACCACTTTGCAAATAAATTTAGGTCTTCTTTTAAAAGCTAGAAATAGAACTACCATATGATCCAGCAATCTCACTCCTTGGTATATATCCTAGAGAAATAAGAGCCTTTATACAAACAGACATGCATGCACATGTCCATTGCAGCAATGTTTACAATAGCAAAAAGATGGAAGCAACCAAGGTGCCCATCAATGGATGAATGGATAAATAAATTATGGTATGTTCACACAATGGAATATTACGCATCAATAAAGAACAATGATGAATCTACGAAACATTTCATAACATGGAGGAATCTGGAAGGCATTATGCTGAGTGAAATTAGTCAGTTGCAAAAGGACAAATATTCTATGAAAACACTATTACAAGGACTCAAGAAATAGTGAAGAAAATATTCTTTGATGGTTACGAGGGTGGGGAGGGGAGGAGGGAGAGGGGTATTCATTAATTAGATGGTAGACAAGAACTATTTTAGGTGAAGGGAAAGACAACACACAATACAGGCGAGGTCAGCACAACTGGACTAAACCTAAACCAAAGAAGTTTTCTGAATAAACCAAATGCTTCGAAGGCCAGAGTAGCAGGGGCAGAGGTCTGGGGACCATGGATTCAGGCGGCAGGCAGAGGTCTGGGGACCATGGGTTCAGGAGGCATCTAGGTCAATTGGCATAATAAAATCTATTAAGAAAACATTCTGTATTCCACTTTGATGAGTGGTATCTGGGGTCTTCAACACTAGCAAGCACCCATCTAAGATGCACCAATTGGTCTCAACCCCCTTGGAGAAAAGAAAAATGAAGAACACCAAAGACCCATGGCAATTATGAGCCCAAGAGACAGAAAGGCCACATAAATCAGAGACTACATCAGCCTAAGACCAGAAGAACTAGATGGTGCCCAGCCATAACAATGACTGCCTTGAAAGGGAACACAGCTGAGAATCCCTGATGGAGCAGGAGAGCAGTGGGATGCAGAGCTCAAATTCTCATAAAAAGACCAGACTTAATGGTCTGACAGACTAGCAGCATCCCGGAGGTCATGGTCCCCAGACCCTCTGTTAGCCCAAGACTGGAACCGTTTCCAAAGCCAACCCTTCAGAGAGGAATTGGACTGGACTATAAGACAGAAAATGATACTGGTGAGGAGTGAGCTTCTTAGCTCAAGTAGGCACATGAGACTATGTTGGCAGCTCCTGTCTGGAGGGGAAATGAGAAGGCAGAAGGGGACAGAAGCTGGCTGAATGCACACAGGGAATACAGGGTGGAGAGAAGGCGTGTGCTGTCTCATTAGGGGGAGAACAACTAGGAGTACATAGCAAGGTGTATATAAATTTTTGTATGAGAGACTGTCTTGATTTGTAAACTTTCACTTAAAGCACAATAAATTAAAAAAAGACTTCAGAGTTTGCATGACACATCAGGCCACATGACTAGCAGACCTTCCATCACAATTGCACATTTCCGGGGTAGAGGATCTGATTGTCCAGCTCTGGGTCACATGTCCACCGCTGGTCCAGTAAGCTCTGGTGAGGGTAGCTAGGCCATTATTATAAACATGGCTTCCAAGGCCCACTTCTGTGGCACTGTGGATTTAGGGGGACAGCCACACCTGGCTGCATAGCCTCCAGGGTAAAATCGCTACAGCTTGAGAAGGACAGAACTAGAATTTCGGCCAAGGCTAGGAATGACTAGCGTAGAGACCTAGAACTCGGGAAAATATCAGATGATGATGATGATGATGATGATGATGATGGTGAAGAGAAGGATGAAGATGACTATCCCTGTGGTTATACAGCCTAGAGGTAGCATGGGTGGCCCACTGTCATTAAAAGTATCACAGAACAGGATTTGTGCATTGGGAAAGATTCCACATGACATGGACAAAGATTCCATTCAGAAGATATTTATGAATGGCTTATGTTCTCACGTTAATGTTTCTGTATTCCTTCAACAAATGCCTAGACTCTGATGTGCCAGGGGCTTAACTGGCTGGGAGAAAACAGTGGCAATACAACCCCAAACTCCTCCAGAAGGCTTACAGTTTTGTGTGAGCCCTGCATGTGTATTACAAGAGGTTGGCTCCAATTTTGACTAGTACCTCATAAGATGCACACTTACTTTTCTTTCTACATTCACTCTTGCTTGAGTTTTATCCTTGCAAGCCATCTCAAATCTTTTCTAGAATAAGGAGGCTATATCTAAATATATAAAATTGGGTCATGCTTATACTCCCATATAAGCTTGTAGAAACCTGAAACATAATACTCATATAATAAATTTAACCTTGAATTTGGGATGGCAGAACACACCCCCCTAAAGACTCCTCTGGTAGGTGTGAATCTCAGACACCACAATTTGTTGACTATCCTTATATACCTATGAAAAGACACCTCTCCAGGCTTTTCTGCTCTCAAGTGTTGCAAATTGCACTTTTTGAAGTCATGCGGCGGCAACACTCGCTCTGCTCACAGCAGCAGTGATCTGAGGTTTTGAAAGATAGTCAAGCTCATGGAAACACAACAGGCTTCACTCAGCACCCGGACTGCTGAGCTAGGAGAGGATTCAGGACCGGCAATAACACATCAGCCTGGTAGTGGCAGATCTAAGGTCTGGAGACTTCCAGGCTCAGCTTCTGCTTAGCCTTAGTCTCACGTGCAAGTAGAGCCCGTGTGTGGTCACCAGAGGAGTCTGAGAGTTTATAGACAGCTCAGCTGTGGGAAGCCATTAGCTCTGGGTCCCTTCGCCTTTTGTCCTTGGTAGTTGTAGTCTCCTTAGGAGAGGAGCCCATTCTCAGCGCAGCTCCATCTCACCAAAACGCTTTATTCATGATGGATAGTCAATCATGACAATGTGGTATGGTGCCTGGTCCGGGACAGTCCTGAGCAGGGTTCTTGTTTATCCTGAACTCATCATACTGCTTTCATTCCTTGACAGCAACGAGAATTCAACTAGGGGTCAAATCCTTCTATGTCCTTGCGGCTAAACGAAAGGTCACAAAACTGTTAACCCTGGGCCATGTTGTCAGCTGCTGAGTGGAACCCATGCACGATGAAAAGAAATGCTACCTCGTCCTGCACCATTCCCATGATCATTTGGGAATCAGACTGTTGTAATCCACAGGGTTTTCATTGGCTGATTTGCAGACATAAATCACCAGACCTTTTTTCCTAGACCATCTTAGTCTGGAGGCGCTGGTGAAACCTGTTGCGTAGCATAGCAACACACAAGCCTCCAGTGACAGATGGTTGGTGACTGCACATGAACTGCATTGACCAGAATTAGACCCAAGTCTCCTGCATGGACGGGGAGAATCCTACCAGTGGACACCAAAGCCTGACAACCCAGGGCCGTATCTTCCTCATTTTTGTATCCTAAGCACCAGGTGTGGCATATAATAGCTACTCGATAAATACTGAGTACGCATGAGATTTTGACTCCTCTATTTTCGTTATCTCATATTCAACTTGGTCATTTGCCTTTTGTTTATATATAAGTAAAGCACTGCCTAACAAGTAAAAAAAGAAATTTTTTTTCTATTTGAAAAATCATTTATATCAAAGGCCTTTGGTCTTTATGCTGGTAAAAGGCATGATGATTGTAATGTAAAGTCATAAATGATTTTCTTTTCCTCTTTCAGATTATTTGAATATATTCTCCTCTATAAGGATAAAGTGATGTTTCAGATTGAACAAGCCACCAAGCAGTGCTCAAAGATTACCCTGCTGAACCCCTGGGATCCGCTCGACATCCCTCAGAACTCCACCTTTGAAGATCAGTACTCCATAGGGGGGCCTCAGGAGCAGATAATGGTCCAGGAGTGGTCCAATCGGAAATCAGCCAGATCATGTAAGGGATTAAAAAAAGTATTCCAGCACTGGATCTCAGGAAGCATGATGGGAAAAAGTGTTCAACTCCTTTAAGGAAGGTAGCTGTTAGGGGAATTTATGAACTTAATTAACTTGCTTAAACTGTATTGGAAACCCTGGTGCTATAGTGGTTAAGAGCTACAGCTGCTAACCAAAAGGCTGGCAGTTCGAATCCACCAGGTGCTCCTTGGAAACCATACGGGGCAGTTCTCCTCTATCCTGTAGAGTCGTTATGAGTTGGAATCGGCAACGGGTTTTTTTGTTTGTTTAACCATATTTGAGTCCCTGGGTGGCACAAATGATTAAGTGCTCATTTATTACCTGAAAGCATGGCAGCCCAAACTTATCTATAGGTGCCTTGGAAGAGAGTCCTACCTGCTTCCAAAAGGTCACAGCTTTGAAAACCCTATGGAGTAGGTCTACTGTGCACGCATAGGGTTGCCATGAGTTGGAACTGTCTCAATGTCAACTAACAACAACAACAACAAACCACATTTAAGCTGCCGTATATATCTTCCTAACTGTGTCACACTAGCATCATATTTGAAACCCATCTTTTTTCTTTTTTTTTTTACTGTGCTTTAAGTGAATGTTTACAAATCAAGTCCATCTCTCATACAAAAACTTAAACACACCTTGCTGTGTACTCCTAGCTGCTCTCCACCTAATGAGACCCCACACTCTTCCTCTCCACCCTGTATTCCTTGTGTCTGTTCTACCAGCTCCTGTCCCTCTCTGCCTTCTCATCTTGCCTCCAGACAGAAGCTGCCCACATAGTCTCATGTGTCTACTTGAGCTAAGAAGCTCACTCTCACCAGTACCATTTTTCATCTTATAGTCCAGTCCAATCCCTGTCTGAAGAGTTTGGGAATGGTTCCAGTCTTGGGCTAACAGAGAGTCCAGGGACCATGACCTCCAGGGTCCCTCTAGTCTCAGTCAGACTATTAAGTCTGGTCTTTTTACAAGAATTTGAGATCTGCATCCCACTGTTCTCCTGCTCCATCAGGGATTCTCAGTTGTGTTCCCTGTCAGGGCAGTCATCAGTTGTAGCCGGGCACCACGTAGTTTTTCCAGTCTCAGGCTGATGTAGTCTCTAGTTTATGTGACCCTTTCTGTGTCTAGGGTTCATCTTTACCTTATGTCTTTGGTGTTTTTCATTCTTCTTTGCTCCAGGGGGTTGAGACCACTTGATGCATCTTAGACGGGCGCTTGCTAGCGTTGAAGACTCCAGATGCCACTCACCAAAGTGGAATGCAGAATGTTTTCTGAATACATTTTGTTATGCCAATTGACCTAGATGTCCCCTGAAACCATGGTCCCCAAACCGCACCCTTGCTAACCTGGCCTTCGAAGTATTTGGTTGTATTCAGGAAACTTCTTTGCTTTTGGTTTAGTCCAGTTGTGCTGACCTCTCCTGTATTGTGTGTTGTCTTTCCCTTCACCTAAAATAGTTCACATCTACTATCTAATTAGTGAATACCCCTTTCCCTCCCTCCGCACCCTCGTAACCATCAAAGAACTTTTTTCTGTGTTTAAACATTTTCTTGAGTTCTTATAATAGTGTTTTCATACAATATTTGTCCTTTTGCGACTAATTTCACTCAGCATAATGCTCTCCAGATTCCTCCATGTTATGTTTCATGGATTCATCGTTGTTCTCAATCCTTGCATAGTATTCCATTATGTGACTATACCATGATTTATGTACCCATTCATCCGTTGATGGGCACCTTGGTTGCTTCCATCTTTTCGCTATTGTAAACAGTGCTGCAGTGTATATGGGTGTGAATTTGTCTGTTTGTGTGAAGCCTCTTATTTCTCTAGGATATATTCCAAGGAGCGGGATGCTGGATTGTATGGTAGTTCTAGATTTAGCTTTTTAAGAAAGCTCCAAATCAGTTTCCAAAGTGGTTGTACCATATTACATTCCCACCAGCAGTGTATAAGTGTTCCAGTCTCTCCACAACCTCTTCAACATTTATTATTTTGTGTTTTTTGGATTAATGCCAGCCTTGCTGGAGTGAGATGGTATCTCGTTGTAGTTTTGATTTGGATTTCTAATGATTGTGACCATTTCCTCATGTATCTGTTAGCTGCCTGAATGACTTCTTTAGTGAAGTGCCTGTTCATATCCTTTGCCCATTTTTTTAACTGGGTTATTTGTCTTTTTGTTGTTGAGTTTGTACAGTATTGTGTAGATTTTAGAGGTCAGACACTGATTGGAATTGTCATAGCCAAAAACTTTTTCCCAGTCTGTGGGTAATCTTTTTACTCTTCTGGTGAAGTCTTTGGATAAGCATAGGTGTTTTATCTTTAGGAGCCCCCAGTTATCTAGTTTCTCTTCTGGTGTTTGTGCATTGCTAGTAATGTTTTGTACACTGTTTATGCCATGTATTAGGGCTCCTAGTGTTGTCCTTATTTTTTCTTTCATGATCTTTATCGTTTTAAATTTTATATTTAGGTCTTTGATCCATTTCGAGTTAGTTTTTGTGGATGCTGTGAGATACGTATGGGTCATATTTGAAACCTCTTAACCTTCTAGTGCCACCTGTACCTTTCTGCTACTTTGGCTCATATGGACTTGGCATTGGTTCTGATCTGTGACTTTGGAAGGCATTTCTCTAAGGCACAGATTGGAATTGGGCACCTTCTTGTCCTCCCCAAACATCACTTCCTAAAGTTGCAGTGACCAGACCTGCACCATCATACAGGGTGCCAGACCTGCCTGTAATTGTACTTAGATGTGAAACTGTTCTCTGCTGCACTGCCAGTACTCCGACCCCCAAAGACTGTTGTGAAAATAGAGGCACTTTGCCCATCTTCAGTATTAAAAAGTCGACTTTACTTCCTCTTACAGATGAAACCTGGATTGGCATTTATACAGTCAAGGATTGCTATCCTGTGCAGGAAACCTTCACCAGAAATTATAGTGTGATGTTGTCCAGCCGCTTCTTCGACATACAGCTGGGTATTAAAGATCCCTCCGTGTTCACGCCACCCAGCACATGCCAGACAGCCCAGCCCGAGAGGATGAGCGAGGACTGCCCCCTGTGACTTGTCCACACAGAAGCGACATCATCGCGCATCACATGCAGGGACCCCAGCTGGAAAGTGATTTGTGATTTGAGGAGATGAGAATTGTTACTGGAAATAACTACAATAATTTTACGAAGAATGTGTGGTTTCTGTATGTATGATTTTGACTACTCAAGCTATGTTTACAAAATGAAATTGAATGACGAATCTATGGTAATGTGAGCTGAATAGATGGCTGCTATGAATACTTCCGATGTTTCTAAAGCCTACATGAGTTCTGTTTATATGGGTGTGCAGGTATATACTAAATGCTGTGGTATACAAAGGGGTAAGGCATTATAGGAGCACTTTGTCATGGCGGGAAGGAGTATTTTATTACCAACATTATTGAAAATTGATGGCACCTGGTGATGATAAAAAACAGAATGATTTTGGTCAGCTTTACTATTAAGTTTTAAATTCTCTACAGACAGAAAAAACAAAAAGACAAAACAAAACAAACAAACAAAAAATGATTGCTATCAAGTAGATTCTGACTCATGGCAACCTCGTGTGTCAGAGTAGAACTGTGCTCCACAGAGTTTCCAATGACTAATTTTTCAGAAGTAGATCACCAGGGTTTTCTTCTGAGGTACCTCTAGGTGGACTTAAACCTCCAACATTTGAGTTAACACCTAAACTCATCAACTCTTTGCACTACCCTGGGACTCCCTGTCTACAATGACTCCTTTATTTCCTGCACCAGGGTGGGGGACTGCTCCCACTGCCCCCCACCCCCACCCCTGCACTGCCTTGGCACCTGTCAAAATGACCCCTTAAAATCCCTTCCAGACATAAGAGCTTTATGGCATGACCCGAGTGATATAAACATCTTAAAAGGAAATGAAAAGCTATAATATGAAGTAATGATTCCCGTAAGGAGATATTTTAATCAAGAGAGTCTGGGAAAATCTTCATATCTATACCTGAGTAAGCATGAAACATGTGTGCTGCTTTTTTTTTCTATGCAAGAATATTACTACTGCCTGTACTGAATTATCAAAGGCTTGTCAATAGACCCAGAGCAACAGGTAGAATTTTAAAGACAGCATTGAACTGGGATCCAGGAGCCTACCTATCCTAAATACAGGACTAGAATTCCCTTGCACTCCAACTCCTGGGGCTAACTAAATGCACTATGCTTTCCTTCACTTTGGCCTTCACGTATGGTCCCATCTTCCTGGGACACAGTTCCATGACCTCCTTGTCTGGTTGACTTCTGCCCATCCTTCCCAGCTCTGCTCACACTTGACCCTCTTTGGGAGTCGCTCCCAAGCCTGCATTAAGAGCACTTGGCACCTTGGGCATGCCTTTTCTTGCAATACTTATTACATTGTGTGATAATTTTTCACTTATTGGACACTGTCCTCCACTATCCTAGCTATGAGCTTTGTGAGTACGGGTACCGTGTTCTGTTTACTTTTATATTCCCAGTACTAAGCAAGTGCCTGGCACACAGTGCCCTAAGTATTTGTAGAGTGAAGAATGCTAGCTTCTGCAGCCCTTAGTTTCCTCATCTGTTAAATGGGGTGGTTGGATTTGCTGATCTCTTCCATTAATAAAAATTGTACTATTCTAGATTCTTCTACTTTTGTGTTTTTTATCTGGCCATTGATGTTCTTTAGTTATCAGAAGAAATGTGCAACACCTATATATTTCACTGAAAACAATCTGTATTACTCAAAATTTATCGATATTATTTCAATAAACAAATTTAACTGCATTTCAAAGTGTTCTGTAATACATTAGTTTTTTTTTTTTTTTTTGGCTATAAGGGAGTTAAAATTTTTCTCTAATAAATAAAAAGGGCTTCACTTGATCTAAACCAATTTTGTCATCCTCTCTCAAAACTGCTCTCCTTCTCACCTTCCCTAAAGTCCAGTTGCCTGTTAGAAACTGCAAAATCATTCTTGATCTTTTTTTTTTAAACCTCTAGCCCCTGCAGGCAATCATATCCTGACTTTCATACAAATAATTCTTACAGCGTCTGCCTTTTCACCACCCCCTCAGCCACCGCCAAAGTCCAGGCTCTTAACATCTCTGGCATTTGTAAGATTTTTGTAACCTGTGACCTTCCCCTGGCTTTTTCTTCTAGAAACCATCTTCTGTTCATTCAATCATTAAGTCATTCAATCATAAACAAATTACTGAACACTTGTTATCTCCAGTGTCCATGCATTGCTGGAGTTTCAGAGCAAGGACAAAACCAGTTGCCATCAAGGTAAGTCCAACTCATGGCAACTCCATGTGTGGAAGAGTAGAACTGAGCTCCCTAGGGTTTTCAAGAGCTGATTTTTCAGAAGTAGATCACCAGGCCTTTCTTCCAAGCCATCTCTGGGTAGACTCGAACCTCCAACATATTCGTTGGCAGCCAAGTGCATAAACCATTTGTACCACCCAGGGCCTCTGCTGAAGTAGCAGAACAGGGACAAACCCCAGCCAAGGTAGGCATTTGGAATGCACAGACTGGGAAGAGTTTCACATCTGTGCCCAAGGTCATCCAGCCTGATAAAGCCTTTGTGACAGTGTCTGCCCTGTTTGCTAGCTCTCTAACAGAGAAAGGCCCCTCTTTTCCCAAAGCTGCACTTCTCGCCTTGGCCATCTAAAACTTTGTCTTTGCCCTTTCCGATCCACATCCCCACTCAAAGGAGAAAGGAGGGAAACTGTTTTTATTTTATCCAGGGACATATGCAGTGGGCACCCTTTCATTTTTCACTTGAGGCCTATTTCAGTAATTAAACCACTTCACAGAAATGAATGAAATTTGCCCTTACAGAAAGATTTTACATCTGGTGGGGACCTCAATGCAGACCCAATGGTGCCCTGCTCCTGTCTTCTCCACTGCATGAAAATAAAGTGGGGCCTCCTTAGTGTGGCCTGCAATGCCCTTTTTGATCAGGCCTCTGACTCTTTTTCCAGCTTCACCACTTGGCACTCTGTTCTCTTTCTCCAACTGCCACCAGAGCCTGAGAAGTGAGACGTGGGTTACTTCTGGGTGGCAGGCAGTTTTCCTTAGTCACCAATCTTGTGTAAAAACTCCCTAGGAACCACCATAGTCAAAATGAAGAGGGCTATGAAATTGAGAAGAGACTTGTGCCAAAGCGTTCTGGTGTCTCACTGAAGAACAGAGCTGCTGCATAGAGTTTCCAAGGAGTGCCCGGTGGAATTCAAACTGCTGACCTCTCAGTTAGCAGCTGTAGCTCTTAACCACTACGTCACCAGGATTTACGTCATTGGCATTGCTGATAATGGACATGAAATAGGTAGGGTTGGGTACCATTTTGTGGATTTCCTGCCTTATATGTCTCTGACCTCTTGCATTACATTGGAGCAAATTGTTTCCACCTCTCTCACAACAGCTTCCCAGTTCCAAATTGGCAGTATCCCTGCAAGCACTGGGGTGGGGTGCTACCCTCTGCCTTCAATTGTGCCAGGCTAAAAAGGCCCAGCCCTGTGATAACACTGGCCCTTTAATGGGCCTGACCTTTCTGTCCCCAAATATTCTATTATCAATGTGACTTTCTTTCAAGAAGCTTTGCTAATTGAGATAATGCTGTATTTCCTAAACTTGGAACCTATTTAAAAATTCTTTAAATATTTCAAGAAGATCAAAAAGTTTCAATTCCTGAGGAAATTTTTCCAGAGAATTTCCACAAAAGGTTCTTTCTCACCAAGCTAAATTCTACATCATTTAAAAATTTAATTCTCACCTTCTGCTGCATCTCCTTTATGAATTCCACCCTCGCAATGTTCCTCTGTTGTTTTGAATCACTTCATCAGAGTATTCTGCTTGTACCGTTCTAGAGTGCTTTTCAGTTTTCAGATATGTATATTTTGTCATCTTCCATCTACAGAAAGAGCCTCCAGTTCAGGAATAGTGTCCTTGTCATTTTGCTGAGTCTAAATAACTTGAGTTAAACTGGATGAGAAAAGGAGCCTCCCCAGCTAAAGACTTAGAAAAATGTGTAAGAGATTCCAAGGCCTTGTCAGGAGATGCCTCTTCAACCAACAACCTTAACTTTGATTATGGGCATTCCAGCAGCAATAATCTTTTAAGACCTATATGAGGATAATAATAGCTAAAATATCTTTTTATTTGTTTTAAAGCAGAATTATTAGCTCAGTTCCCTAGGCCTATAATTTGTTGTATATTTTATTCAGGGAGACTGGTGCTTTATGATATCCCAATTTTTCAATTCGCAGAGTTTTCATTAAAACAAAAATTAACATATTTCCAATATGTATTTCATATTTAAAGTCGAGAAGTGTCATGTAGCCCTGACAATCAAGGAGTGGGCTATAACTATTTTATAATTTAGGGTTCGTTTGCAATGAATGCAACATGCAAAGTATTCAAGTAATCTACGCATGCATGCATGTGCGCGCTATGGACGCTGCGGTTGCAGTCATTCTCAATGGAAAATTGTACATTTATTTTAATACACAACATTCAAATCACATAGCTAAGTTTTCTTTTCCTCCATCAGGATAATTTTTGATGACAAAATATATATCTTTCTTATTAAAACATGACTGCTATAGTTATAAATTTTACCTGAGTACTACAGTTCCAATAAAGAGAAGTATCAGATCAACTAATAAATCAAGGGGTTATCTGTTATTGTCGGGGACGGTTTTCCAAACCTAAGTGCTCTTTTCAGTAATCTCTCAGCCATAGTTGATTAGTTTTCTTTGTCAACATGGAGGAAAGTGGATTTTGGGAAAACATTGGTACTAGCTTCCCAACCAGGAGAACCTAAACTATTGTGAAGTTTCCAGTTAACTAAATCCACAAGCTTGTTTGATTAACAGTATAGCTTTGGGCTAGATATGTGGGAAGTTATATACATATCATAGAAATTTAGGGACTTTTGATTTTTTTTTTATTCCAAGTGGTAAAAATGGTACCCTTCTGCAGTGCCATAGCGTAGCTGAGCTCTTTTATGGAATAAGTAAATTTTAGCAAAGGCTAGTTTCACATTAAATTCCATCACAAAATGTTAGCTTCTCTTCCCAGAAAAACAAAAGTCTGTAAAAGCAAAATTGGAAAGGTGGATGAGAAAAAGACTACGAGAAAAGTTATTTCTGAAACATTCCGTAATCACTTTTGTTGGTGGGCATATAGGATCACCAACTGCTATTTAACCTCTTTTTTTTAATCAGGGCACTTTGCTAAAGGAATCCTGGTGGCACAGTGGTTAATTGCTCAGCTGCTAATGGAAAGGTCAGGGGCTAGAACACACCAGCCACTCCACGAGAGAAAGATATGGCAGTCTGCTTTCATAAAGATTACAACCTTGGAAACTCTATCTACTCTGTCCTATAGAGTTGATATGAGTCAGAATAGACTCAATGGCAATGGGTTTGGTTTGGTTTGGGGTTGCTTTTACAGTACTTTCTAACTCTATGGTGCTAACTGACCCTCCCTCAGCTCCTCCAGTTTCCCTGAGGGCTCAGGAATAATAAAGTGAAGACGTAGACTGGCATGTCTTGCATGAACCTAGTTAACTTTAACGATCTTATGGTGCAAATCAGTATTGTGGTAGTAAATAAAGTGATGTCTTGGGGCCAGCAAAGGTGCAGGCTTTTAGGAAATATCTTACAGGTTAAACCTCCTGTACCTTAACAATACCTTTCATAACCTCCTCCCAGTACAACAAACCCTTTGCAGTCGAGTTGATTCTGACTCGTAGCAACTCTATAGGACAGAGTAGAACTGCCCCATAGAGTTTACAAGGAGCAACTCATGGATTCGAACTGCCAACATTTTAGCTAGCAGTCGAAGGCTTAACTACTATGCCACCAGGGCTCCCTTTAAGCCACTGGAAAAGAAGGTCTCAAAATTCAGGGCTAAAAAACTGGAGCAATCATAAGGTCCAAATAAAGCAAGATTACCATTGGAATGCAGCCTCAGCAAGACACAATCAGAACGGGCTTGATGTGGACAAATGCTGGAACCTTATCACTTTGTCTGAAGACAAAGTGTTTTAGCAGAAGGAACTTGGTTTACACCGAGTTTAGTCAGAGAATGTAAGACCAAGGATTTGGCAGTGTTTATTTAAGTGTGTCCAGGAGAGAAAAAACACTGAATCTGGCAGAATTGTAGAGAATGTTGGGGACAATTATGAGATTAAAGTCGTATGTTGTTACTTTGGCCCATATCCAGGAATACCCAAATTTTACTTCACTCCCCCTGTCAAGGATCATAAAGGAACAAGCTAGATGATAGAGCCAAGCAAATCATCACCATTATTTAGCTGGGGCTTTGGCCCCAAATACTTACATAGAATTTTAGTGAACTAGGCTAGAACAAATGCAGGAAGTAGAGGAAAAAGTAGGCTAAATTACTAGGTCTGTCCATCCTACTATAAGTCCCAGCTCATTAGCTCTCACCACCTCCAGGTCAGCAGAAGGGCACACAGAACAGATCCAAAAGCACTAAAGGGAAAGGAGCAGAGATACAGGAAGAAAGTATTTACCTTGGGGCCTAATGCTGCCTTCCCCTGAACTTGGCTGGCCAAGGCAGTAGCCAACCTGAAGGCAGGGGTAAGATTCAAAAGAGAGAGAGAGATTTGACCAGGCCTGTCAGTCAAGGAGAATTCAATAAACTTTATGGCCTGGAAGAATTACCCACTAACACTAGCCGAATCCCCTGCTGATTAGAACTTCTGCTTTTCAAATAATTTATTATCATGAGTGAGTGCTCTAAATGGCAGATTTAAATATTTAACTCACTAGAAAGGTTAAAAATACCACTGTAAAATGTCTTGTTATTCTGGTTTATGTACCAGTATCTTAACTAAGCATATGTCAGCCTCTGAGGGAGACTATGTGTAAAAGGAAGGGCTAGAGTGAGTTTGAAATCATACATACCTAAGTTTAAATGCCGGTTCGGTCTCTTATTACCACTGTGTGACCTGGGATAAGTTATTTAAACTTTTTTTTTTTTTTTTTTTATGATGCTAACCAAAGGTTCGAATCTGCCAGGTGCTCCTTGGAAACTCTATGGGGCAGTTCTACTCTGACCTATAGGGTCGCTATGAGTCGGAATTGACTCGACAGCACTGGGTTTTGTATTTGAGTATGACCCAATCTCCTTTCCATTTCCTCCTTGAAAGGGTTTTTGTTAGAATTAAATGAAATAATATTTATAAAGTCTGTAGCACATGGCTTTGTGAGTAATAGGCACTCAAAATATTAGATGCCTCCTCTTTTGGTTTCTTTTCCATGATAGTCTGAAAAATCCTTCATGGACCAACAAAATCAAACTTTCTGACTGTAAATCTGCTAATAATTAGATCTGGGTTATGATAACCCACAAAGAAAGTGTCCTCTATGGGACCTACCTTGACCTGTCAGCTGGCTTGCCCTCTGTTCTCCATTGCTCCACGTCCATATGCAAAAATGTGCACCTGCAGCTAGCCACACTCAGGTACCATCAGGAATTACATAAGCTTAGTTTAAAAAATAACAAGGACTTTCTTTTAATAAGTGTTTCTCACATGGGCCTTGCCATTTTGCACACAACACATTAAGGATAGAGAAAATAAAAATAGTATCAACCCTAACCACGTTGTTGCTGTTAGCTGCTGTCAAGTTGACTCTGACTCATGGCGACCTTATGTACAAGAGAGCCAAACTGATTCTGTGCCATTCTCACAATTTGCCAGCATGTTTGAGTCCATTATTGTGGCTGTTATTGTGCCGACCTATCTCAGCATGTGTCTTCTTCACCTTTTTTGGCCCTCTGCTTTACAACCTCAGTCATAGAAAACATTAATAAGCACTTATTTCGTGTCAGGTTCTCTATTCAGAGCTTTATACTGATTATCTCACTTAATCTCTATAACAATCTTCGAGCCAGATACTATTGTTATTATTATTCTCACCTCATAGATGAGAAGTCTAAGGTTTCTATCAAATATCCTTGACTTTTGACTATGACTTTACCACTAGATATCTGCATTACTTATGAAAGTCACATGTATTAAACAATGACAAGACTGAAGAAATACATTAAAACCCAACTCTATGCATCCAATTTTGAATAATATAAGTTGGAAATAAAAATATTTCAAAATCACCTTTCTTTGATTGGCTGCAGTGCCCCTGGAGTTCTGGGTTGCGCTGGCACTTTATCTTTCTCCAAACTTCATGTTCAAATGTACATTTAAACACACAAAAGATATAAAGTCACAGTAGCACTGGAAACAAGGAGTATCCACTATCAGTTTGCCAACCTGTGAAAGAGTAACCACTAACGAGCAATCTGACTAAGGCTGTCCTCGGCTTTGATGAGTAAGTAACAGGGGCAAGCAGGAACAAGGTAGGAAAACATTTCCTCTCACTGCTACCACTATGCCAGTGGACTGAAGTGATCAATCTGAAAACTAGTGGTCAACTTCCCTACCAGGAGAGTTGTTTCTGGGACCTTCCTCCCCTATTTCCAGTAGACTTCTCAATTGTACTGCTTTTCCTTCCAGGCAAAACAATTTCTAGAATGAAATAGGACACGTAGCCAGCCATTGATAACGGATGTGTGAAGTCCCCTAACAGAGGAGAGATCCTAGGGGTTGTACTTTTCAAGCTAAAGAAATATCCCTTGTTCCAAATTACTGAGAGGCTTCTTTGTGAGAAATAGAGAAATAATCCTTAAAAAAATGTGAAATTTCTAGTAAAAAAAAACACATCAACTTCGTACATTTTGCAGTGCTATGTAAGAAAATTTTAAAAATCAGTTTCCGAATTTTACTACTAAATAATCTATAAAGATGTAATTTTTTTCCAACTAAATTTAGAGGTTAAAAATATCTAATCACAGACCCAATGGGATTTTCTTTGCAATTTGACAAAGTTATTTCAAAATTCACCTGGAAAAATAAATAGTCGGAACTAGAGAAGAAAGGGAAGAACATTTGAGGACTCTTTGAGCTATTAGGTATAAAATGAGGGGTTAAGTCAAAAGTCTGACAGATTCTAGAACTCACAAATAAACCATGGGGTGGTATGGTCTTGAAATATACATATGAATTTAAGATTTCATAAAGAAGCATTATAAGCCCGTATGAGGAATGGGTTTACTTGTCAAAAAGTACTGAGGAAATCATCCATTTCTTTTAGAAAGAAAATCTAATTGTAGTCTTATCCAAACCACACACTGAAATGAATTGTGGTGCATTAAAGAGATTGGATGTAAAAACAATTTAAAAACACCCCTGGATTGTTTTAAGCCTATGAAAGTAAAATGCAGGCAAACATTTCCTGATATTGGTTTGAAATAGTTTAAGCAAAAAAAAAAATGCATTGAAAGAAACTGTGCAGGAAAAGCAGAACTGAGTATACAAAGCTGTCTATGTAACAACACTTATAAAATGTGTTGTTGTTTGCCACTGAGTTGATTCTGACTCATAGCGGCCCCATGTGACAGAGTAGAACTGCACCATGGGAATTGCTGGGTAGGTTTGAATTGCTGACTTTTCAGTTAGCAGCCAGTGCTTAATCGTTGCATCACCAGGGCTCCTTATATAAAATATAAAGGAGATCGAAAGATAATTACTGACAGTTGGAAGAAAACATTTTATAATATACTTTTTACATAAAGTAACAGTTCACTAATCAATTAAAAATACAGTTTATTAGTAAAATGGGCAAAGGGCACAAACAGACAACTCACACACACACAAAAAAAGACAATGATGCATAACATTTTAAAACATCCAGTCTTGGAAGTAATCAAATAAATGTAGGTTAAACAACAATAAAATGTCATTTATACCTCTGAGATTTGTAAATATTAAGAAATTTATAATACTCAATGATGTAAAAGGGTTGATAATGAACTAAGTACTCTCTACACAGCTGCTGGAAACCCTGGTGGCATAGTGGTTAAGTGCTATGGCTGCTAACATAAAGGTCAGCAGTTCGAATCCACCAGGTACTCCTTGAAAACTCTATGGGGGAAATTGACTCAATGGCAATGGGTGGGTACACAGCTGTTGGGCGCATCTCTTGGAAGTATTTTGGTGATATGAAATTGAGGGCCTTAAAAAAACCCCATTGCCGTCAAGTGGGCTCTGACTCATAGCAACCCTACAGGACAGAGTAGAATTGCCCCATAGAGTTTCCAAGGGGCGTCTGGTGGATTTGAACCTCCAACCTTTTGGTTAGCAGCCAAACTCTTAACCACTGAGCAATTTTAAACACGTTTCCAGCTAAATTCTTGCAATCAGGTGATAGGCTGTAGAATTTTGTTCATTTATATATTTTTTTATTGTGCTAAAATATGCCATTTTTCAACTATTTTGAAGTATCTTTCAGTGACATTAATTACATTTACCATGGTGTGCAACCATCACCACTCTCTATTTCCCTTTAAGAGATAATCTCCTTCACCCCACCCTACCTCCAAGTCTCTGGAAACCACTAATAAACTTTGGTTTCTATGCCTTTGCCTATTCTAGATATTTCATATAAGTGAGGTCATACAGCACCTGTCCTTTCATGTCTGACTTATATCACTCAGCATAATGTTTCCAAGGTTCATCTGTGTCACAGCATATATCAGAACTTCACTGCTCATTATGGCCAAATAATACCCCATTTTATGTATTTACCACCTTTGTTTTGTTTATCTGTTCATCTCTGGATGGGCGCTTGGTTTGTTTTCAAGAATTTTAGGTTTTAGTGGATCATTTGACCATTTCTTGGAGTAGGTGCCACATTATTGTTAAAAGGAAACATTGGCACCTCCTTAGTCTGTCTTTTGAGAGTTGGGGCAATTTCCTACCCACCAGTTTCTTATCTTTTATCAAGAGATGTTAATTCAACTTGCTGTGCTATTAAAACATGAGAATCTTCTCTTCACTGGCCGTGGAATTCTTGTATCCTTTTGTCCTCAAAATGCACCTACTCAGGCAATAACATATTCATTACAGGTCTTTAACCCAATTTAGGGTGGGGATTAAGAGGAAAATTCCTACAGCAGTGGTTCTCAAATTGTTGTATGCGTCAGAATCACCTAAGGACTTGATAGAACACATTGTCGGAGATACCCTCGGAGTTTTAGCTTCAGTAGATCTGGGGTCCAAGGAGCCCTGGTGGTGCAGTAGTTAAGCGCTCGGCTGCTAACCCAAAGGTCAGCAATTCGAACCCACCAGCCACTCCATGGGAGAAATATGTGGCAATTTGCTTCTGTAAGCATTTACAGCCTTGGAAACCCTATGGAGCAGTTCTACTCTGTCCTATAGGGTAACTATGAGCCTGAATCAACTCCAGGGCAATAGGTTTGTCAGATCTGGGGTCCAGCCTGATAATTTGCATTTCCAACAAGCTCCCCAGGTGATGCTTGTGCTGTCGAGAATAGCTGGCATAGAGGAAATAATTTCTAAAGTAAGCAGGACAGCTAGGCATTTGATGTTTTGGAGGAGCCAAAAAGGTTCAAGTTAAAGAAACGAAGCTATAATGAACGATTTCAAGGATAGTTCAGTCAGGGCGTGACAGTATTTTGTTTGCCACCCTAATACCCAGCCACACTCTGGCTGTGACTCATTACTTTTTTTTTTTTTAAACTGTTGTAAAAATACATATAACACAACACTTGCCAATTTAACATTTTTCACATGTACGATTTAGTGACTTCAATTGCATTAATCATGTTGTGCCACCATCACCAGCATCAGTTGCCAAATTTCTATCACCATGAACAGAAACTTAATGCTTCCTAAACAATGACTCCCCTTTTCTCCCTCTCCTGGTAACTACTAATGAACTTTGGTCTCTATACATTTTTCTATTCTAGCTATTTCATGTGTGTCACCCACCATTTTTTAACATACAACCAGGTCATGGTTCCCTAGATAGACTTTATTTTCCGCAAGGGCAAGTCCCCTGTCTTAATATTTTCTCCAACTTCCCATAATAATTTGCACAAGTAAACTCTCAATATAGATTTGCTAATTGAACTAAATTCATTAAACAAGCATCCTTTAAGAAGAAAAAGCCTGTAGAAAGTTCTGGACACATGACTACAGCTACAATTTAGGATTTAGTGCTTAGCCCAGTTAAAGAATGTCACTAAATCCCTATCTTTCCATTATCCCAGTTGTAGCTGAGAATAAGCTGAGTAAACCTTGAGGTTGAAGATTTTAATGACTATAAAGCTCTTCTAAGGGTCTTTGGAGGGGCTCTACTTGAAGAAGCCAGTAATAATGGTAGATAATCATGGGACAAGGATGGTATTATTCAGTTCATCCAGGTCCTTTTCCAGGTCCTTCATGAAGTTGTGGGGAAATGGGAAGGGGTGTGAGAGACACCAATAAAGGGATTAGTTCTTACTGGAAAATAATTTTTTAAAAACCAATGTTTCCCATGTGTCTGCCTTGGAGCTAGCTAGCTTGCTTGCTTGCTTTCTTCCTTCCTTTCTTTCTTTTTAGAGACGGTTTCTTGGAATGAGGTATTGAGGCTGGGGCTTGAATGTTCTTTGTCTTGTTCTTTTTTATGTATTCACTGGACTATATATGTATTTACTTTTATTCTAGAGACCTAAGACAATATGCTATTGTCCCCTGAGAAGTTGGGACTTTTTTACCCTTTTTAGTTATAACAATAGTTATAACAGGGCCACTTAAGTCAGCTGGCACTGTTCTAGTGTCTTCCAAGTATTAATTTATTTAATCTCATAACAGTCCTATTAGGTGAATATATTTATTATCCATTTTACAGTTTGTAACTTGTCCAAGGTCGTAGAGCCAGGAAGTGATAATGCTAAGATTCACACACAAGCAGACAGTCTTCCAAGTCATGCACTTAAACCATGATGACCAGAGTGGCAGTGGAGCATAAGGAACCCTTAGACTTTTGAGTCCAACTGACCCATATGAAGTTCTGTCCTATTGATAGATCGATCTCTCAGGGCTTTGTTGTTCATATCTATAAAAATGAATATTGTCCAATATGGTGTTAGAAAATGAGCCCTCTACGTTGGAATGAGCAAAAAATACAAAGTGGTTGCAACAATGGACTTGAGCATACCAACGATCATAAAGACGGCACAGGATCAAGCAACGTTTTGTTCTGTTGTACGTGGGGTTGCCATGAATTGTAATCCACTCAATGGCAACTAACAAATAATGTTTGAGCAAACAACTAGAATAGTTCCCTGAGCACGGTGCATACTCAGCATATACTTGTTTCCATCTCTAATGAGAAGAAACCCTCAGAACAGAGTATGCTTTCTAGGGTGCCCATTCATCTCTTCATTCAATCCCCAACCTCAGAGGTTCCATAGCTAGAGATAAGAACAGTATGAATGTTGATTTTAAGTCTCAAGTCCTAAGGCTTTTCATACTTGGAAGTGATACCACACCCACAGACATTTTGACCAAGTCTCCAAAATTGTACTTGATGGGCACAAGAAAGAGATGTTCAGCTGAACCGAATGTTCTGGAAATGCTCAGTGGCAGATGAGGCAGGGTCTTGAAGTGCTGTCTGTCTGTTTCATAGGTATACCTCCTTCTCCCCACCCCTTGCCCCTGTGTTCTCTTGCCGATACCAGGAGATCTGTTGCCCAGACCTCACTGCAGCAAATCCAATCACTTAAAGAAGCTGCAAAACAAGGAAGTGTGTGGCATAAAGATTCAGATGCATGCATGTGGGATGAGTCTCCCACACCTCACAGCAACTCCAAAACAAGATAAGCCTTGCTGAGCTCCAAGCTGATAGGGAGTGTGTGATTTCAAGGGCCACTCGTCAGCAGCAGTTCAGCCATCTATTCTTTGGGCTCTGCCCATTGCCTTTTCCTGACATTTCCTTCTGATGGACCTGGAGACTTGTGTACTTTGTTTCAAGATGGTGGAAGGAAAAACATTGCTCCCTGATCATGGTGGGATAGGACAGACCTGTTGAAAACTTCTATATAATCCACAGAGTCTTTGGACATGGTGCAGGGCTCTACTTGCCACTGCTGAGCAGTTGTAAGGACAGTGGGTGAAATGAAAGAATGGTTCTTAGAGTATTGTGTCTACCTATGGTCAGCTACCTTCCGGTCTCACCTGTGTTAGTGTTATCATATAAAAGCTGGTACTTCCTAAGGCACTGTCCCAAGAGTATAGCATGCAATGACTTGTTTATTCTTTACAACAGTCATTATCCCTTAATATGAGGCCACTGAGACTCAGAGGGGTTAACTAACTTGCAGCCAGTAGCCCCTTTCTCCAGTACCCACTCTTCTCTTGCAAAACTTTAATAGCTTTCATTGCTCTGCTCTCTGAAGGAAACCCAGTCTTCATCCAGCCACAAAGCCCTTCACAGTCTAGCTCCTGTTTACTTCCCCAATGTAATTAGTTTTCTTGCCTCTTACCGTCCCACACTCAGGTCGTCATGAATTGCCTTCAGGTCTTCAAATGCATTTTGTTCTCTGTTGCCTCATTATCTTTGCATGTTTCTTCTGCCTAGAATTATATCCCTCCCACCGCCTTGTTCCAGGATAACCACTTTTCAGACTTCAGGGTAAATTTTCTCCCCAACTAGAAGTGGATAGTTACCCCTACTATTCACTATATAGAACACTGTTTCTTGCTTACCATACACAACATTTCATTATGTTGCATTGGCAGGGTAATTATCTGTCTCCCTCTCTAGACTTGAGACTCTGTGAGGCTAGAGACTGTTTGCCTTGCTCACGATTGGGTTCTCAGCACAGAGCATAAAGCCTGCAGCTAAGAGGGCAATCAACATATCTGTTCTGATGAATGAGAAGTTGAATTTCCTTCATTTTGCTAATTTAAAATTCTTGCTGATAATTATCATCAGTTCAGCTTAACAAAATCCTTGGTTGTCTCTATCCTTTCCTAGCAAGAGAAAAAATCCTCCTATACCAAAATACTTAGACAGTGAAAAAAAAGTGATAGTAATTCCAAACAATGAAAAGGGAACAGTCAAAAGAAATCTTTTTCTTTCAGTTTTTGTGGCTAATCTGCTGTTTCCTTGAAGCCTCTGGCACATACACAGCCCTGGTCTCTCCACAACCTCAAAGCCCAGGAAGCCACACATCATGTGCTTCTGGTCTCATATATCACTCGTGCTCAGAGGCAGGCTAAGAATGGAATAAGCATTGGTTTTAGGGTAAAAGGAAAACAACTCAATCCATATTCCGTATTCCCAGCATAATCGCTGTCTAGATGTGTGAGTTTTGCAAGATATTAAATGAGGATGGTAACATTTATTTGATGGAGTGATTATGAGGATTCAATGAAGTGACAGATGCCAAGTGTAGGAAACAGTGTCTGGTGTCCATTTCCTTCTCCTTTCCTCTATCTTTATCCTGAGGGATTTTGGTGCAGGAATTTTACAGCATCTATGCAGGAATTATTAACCTGGATTGCAGTGGATCTGTGAACCTCTTAAAATTATATGCAGACTTGTATATAGCCATACTCCATTACACACTGCCATCAAGCTTATTCCAACTCATGGTGACCCCATACATCACAAAGTAGAACTGCTCCGTGGGGTTCTGGGCTCTAATCTTTACGGAAGCAGCTCATCAGGCCTTTCTTTGGCCTGATGGTTGTTGGGTGTGTTCGAACCACCAATCTTTAGGTTAGTGGTCAAGTCCAACCCATTTTCCTCACCTAGGCAGCTTGTGTACATCCCTAAAAGTTTTTATTAATAGAATATCTATGGCTTTCATTGGATTCCTTTATTATTATTATTAATATTATTATTGTGGTGGTAAATATGTATGTAACAAAACCTTTGCCATTTCAAAATTTTTCACATTTTGTGACATTAATTTTATTTACCCTGTGGTACAACCATCACCACTATCTGTTTTCATTGGATTCTTGAAGGAGACTGTGGACTTTCCAAAGACTAAGGACCAGTGACTGTAAAAATCTTCTTTATGGCTTATCCTGTAGCAATCTAACCAGCCAATTTGTAGGCTTGAGATGTAACAATGTTTCTTGAGTGCCAAATCAGGAAGCACCACCAAGGGGATTTTGACATGGTTGTTTAGGCATGTCCTAATGAGCACAGAGTACAGAAAGTCTCTTTCCATACCAGACTTAAATTTGGTTGGCAACTGTTGCTATTGGATTAAAATCCTGATGGCAGCACTAGAATTTCTTCAGTCTCATCTCATAAAGTTTACAATCCAGTGGGTGACACATTTTATCAAGTAATAATACAAATGATTACATAATTATAAATGAGTGCTATGATAGAAATCTTATTCCATAAAAACATATAATGAAGGAATTTGACTTGGCCTGGAGAAGTCTGGGCAGGCTTCACTGAGGAAGTAGTGCTTTACCTGAAATTGGGAAGATGAGTTAAAGTGCGCTTAAGGGTAAGAGTATTCTAGCCAGAAGGAACAGCATGTATAAAAGCTTTGGGATAGGAGGGATGTTATGGATGGAATTGTGTCCCTCCCTATCCCCACTCCCCCCCAAAAATGTGTTAGAATCCTAACCCCTATAACTGTGGCTGTAATTCTGTTTGGAAATGAGGTTTTTCTATTATGTTAATATGGCCATATCAGCATAGGGCATGTCCTAAACCCAAACATTTCTAAGTTTTAAGGAGCAGCATAGACACAAACATGAGCAAGCACGAACAGAAGGAAGACAGACGCTATCTGAAAGCAGTGGAGCGTATCAATCTACAAACCCAGGAACTCCAAGGATTGCTGGCTGTTAGAAGCTGATAGGTCCCTGGGTGGCAAAATGGTTGACTTGTCTACTAACTGAAAAGTTGGTGATTCAAATCCATCCAGCAGCACCACAAAAGAAAGGCCTAGAAATCTGCTTCCATAAAGATTACAACCAAAAAACAAAAAACAAAAAAATTCCTATACAGCAGTTCTACTTTGTAGCACATGGGGTCCCATGAGTCAGAATCAACTCAACGGCAATGAGTAAAAGCAGAAATAGATAAAGAAGGACCACCCCCTAAAGCCACACACTGAATTCGGATTTCTAGCCCCCTGAACTGTAAGAAAAAAAAAAAATCTCAGCACTAGGAAACTAAGACAAGAGAACATGGTACATTGAGGAACTAAAAGGCAGTGAGGCTGGAGCAGAGAGTTGGAGGTGGGAGAATGAGAGAATGGTATGAGATGAGTTGGAAGGGCATTCGGGCATTTTAAGAAATTGAACTTTCCCCAAGAGAAATGAGAAACCATTGAAAGACTACTCCATCTTACTTGACCTGTATGTCTATCCATACTCGTGAACTTCTACCACTGTAACTTCTTGAAATTTCTTAACCCTGATTCTTTAGTGATGCTACTTTATGTTGGTACATTCCTACCACTCTATGTTTTGTCAAAGAAGCTTTTCTGTCTCTCCTTAAATGTTGCTTTTTCACTCTCTCCCTGAGTGATCTCATCCTGTTGCATGGTTTCAGCTACCACCTTTTTGCAGGAACCTCCAAGTCTTCACCCTGGGCTGCAATAATTTTCCCATCTGCTTACAAAATAAATTCTGTCCAATTTTGCTCACATGAATATTTGCATGGCATGTTTGAATGCTGTTTTGTAACTCTATGGTAACTCCTTTTTAGAGGATGCTACCAAATTCATATCCTTTTGGCTGTTAACACAGATTTGCCACAGGGCAGAGGGGAATGAGTGGTCAAAGGACAGTCATTGGTGGGATGTTCTCAATCAGCAAGGCCTCTCCAGTCAACAATGGAAACAGTTGACATATAGTTTGCCCTTGTGATCTCCCCTGATACATAAAACACATGCTTTGAGTTTGCTGAGGTTTCTATTCGTCTTCCCTGAGGGACCCTGACTCAGGGTTACAATCACCCTCTGCTTATGTCCATGTGGGCATAGAGCATTACTCTAGCAGAGATGATGTGGAAGGAGGCAGGAAGATCAATGCATCTGAAGGTCACTGTGGCAAGGGTAGAGGAGTCCTGATGGTGCAGTGGTTAAAGGCTCAGCTGCTAACCAAAAGGTAGGTGGTTCAAACCCACCATATGCTCTGCAGGAGAAAGATGTGGCAGTCTGCTCCTATAAGGATTTACAGCCTTGGAAGCCCTATGGGGCAATTCTACTATGTCCTATAGGGTAACGAGGAGTTGGAATTGACTCGATGGCCATGAGTTTGGTTTGTTTTGGTGGCAAAGTCTATGTGAGTACTGAAAATCAGACTTAATTGGGAGTTTTGGTGGATTCGATGCTCAGGGAGTGATACATTTAGGGTATCTACTGTGGAAGAAAAAGAGGAGGGACTGATGGATAAAGGAAAAAGTGGAGGAAAGAAAATGGGTAGGGAGAAGAAGGTCCAAGCTAGTATTGTACTAGCTGCTTTCACAGATGTACTTTATTTGACCCTTACAAGTAGCCTAGCAAAATAGATATCTTTTTAGAGAAGGAATCAGTAGCTCAGAACCATCAAATTCATCTCCTAAAAAAAAAAAAAAAAACTAGTAATTTGTCAGATGAGATGGGAATCCATTATTATTATTGTAGTTGGTGTTCTTTCAAATATACCTCAAAGCCTTTGACTTTGATTTGGTGAATTAACCAGAACATTTGTATTACACTGGATTCTGTCATTGTAATGAAGACTCAGCCACATTGAGTTGTCTGGGTTCTTACCTGGAGATACCTTATCCTGAATCTGTGCACTTAAGTTTAAACAAGTTAGCCAGAAACTCCAAACAACATGACTGACCACAAATACAGGCAAGCCAGGAATACATCAGTTAAATTGTGATAATAACCATTATTCTATCCCCTAAATCTCTCCCATCTTATTACGGTTCTAGGTTTTTTCCCCTGCTTTGGGTCAGCTGAGATTCTGTGACATTTGAACTTGTTTTTTACTGACTTTAACTTGGTACTGATTAAGGACTTGACACCTGCTCCACCATTTGGTCATATAGGACTTATTTTAGGTTCTTAAGTGCTTCATGACTCTATCTGAAAGCAAAATGCTAACAGTTGTCTACCTGATATGCCCGATGCTCCAATGCTGAGCTCCCCTAGAGCAGGAGAGAGTTCAGAGAGGAGCATGAATAAAAGAATCTGATTATAAGAGGACCTTTAGGCATTTCCAACAACAATCCACTTGAATAGATTCTACCTGTCCTATCTAACACTCCTCTGTCAGTTTGTCATACTGTGGTGGCTTCCAGCTGTGATGCTGGAAACTATGCCACCAGCATTTCAAATAGCAGCAGGGTCACCCACAGTAGACAAGTTTCAGTAGAGCTTCCAATGAAGACAGACTAAGAAGAAGGGCCTGGAGGTCTATTTCTAAAAAAAATTAGCCAGTGAAAACCTTATATATATTGTCTGATATACTGTCAGAAAATGAGCCCTCAGATTGGAAGTTACTCAATATAACTGGAGAAGACCTGTCTCTTCAAAGTGGGTCAACCTTAATGACATGGATGGAGTCAAGCTTTCAGAGCCTTCATTTGCCAAGGTGGCACCACTCAAAATGAGAAGAAACAGCTATAAACATCCATTAATAATTGAAATGTGAAATGTACAAAGCATGAATCTAGGAAAATTGGAGGTCATTGAAAATGAAAGGAATCCATAAAGGTCAATATCCTAGGCATTAATGAGCTGAAATGGACTTGTACTGGCTGTTTTGAATCAAACAATCATATGATCTATTATGCTGGAAATGAAAAATTGAAGAGGAATGGCATCACATTCATTGTCAAAAAGAACATTTCAAGATCTATCCTGAAGTACAACGCTGTCAGTGATAGGATAATATTCATATACCTACAAGGAAGGCTAGTTAATACAACTATTATTCAAATTTATGCACCAACCACTAAGACCAAAAATGAAGATATTGAAGATTTTTACCAACTCTGCCATCTGAAATTGACCAAACATATCATCAAGATGCGTTGATAATTACTGTTGATTGGAATGTGAAAGTTTGAAACATAGAAAGATCCGTAGTTCAAAAATATGTCTTTGGTGATAAAAATGATGCTGGAGAACACATGATAGAATTTTGAAAGACCAACGACTTCTTCTTTACAAATACCTTTTTTGAACAACATAAATGGTGATTATATATGTGGACCTCGCTAGATGGAAAACACAGGAATCAAATTGACTACATCTATGGAAAGAGATGATGGGAAAGCTCAATATCATCAGTCAGAACAAGGCCAGGGGCCATCTGCAGAGCAGACCACCAATTGCTTATATACAAGTTCAAGCTGAAGCTGAAGAAAATTAAAACGAGTCCATGAGACCTGAAGTATAACCTTGACCATATCCCACCTGACTTTAGAGACCATCTCAAGAATAGATTTGACTCATTGAACACTAATGACTGAAGACCAGACAAATTGTGGAATGACATCAAGGGTATAATACAGGAAGAAAGCAAAAGATCACTAAAAAGACAGGAAAGAAAGAAAAGACCAAAATGGATGTCTGAAGAGACTCTGAAACTTGGTCTTGAATGTAGAGTAGCTAAAGCAAATGAAAGGAAAAACCACGTAGAAGAGCTTAACAGTAGACTTCAAAGGGCGGCTCGAGAAGACAAAGTATAATGAAATGCGCAAAGACCTGGAGTTAGAAAACGGGACGGGAAGAACATGCTTGGCATTTCTCAGGATGAAAGAACTGAAGAAAAATATTCAAGCCCCAAGTTGCAATATTGAAGGATGCTATGGGCAAAATACTGAACGATGCAGGAAGCATCAAAGGAAGATGGAAGGAATACACAGAGTCACTGTACCAAAAAGAATTGGTCGACATTCAAAAATTTCTGAAGGTAGTATATGATTAAGAACCGATGGTAACAAAGGAAGAAATCCAAGCTGAACGAAGGCATTGATGAAAAACATGACTCCAGGAATTGATGGATTACCAAATGAGATGTTTCAACCAGTGGATGCAATGCTAGAAGTGCTCACTCATCTGTGCCAAGATATTTGGAAGACAGCTACCTGGCCAACTGATTGGAAGAGGTCCATATTTATCGCCATCCCAAAGAAAGGTGATCCAATTAATGCAGAAATTATCAAATGATTAATATCACACACGAGTAAATTTTTGCTGAAGATAATTCAGTAATGGTTATAGCCGTACACAGACAGGGAACTGTCAGAAATTCAAACAAGATTCAAAAGAGGGTGTGGAATGAGGAATAACATTGTTGATGTCAGATGGAACTTGGCTGAAAACAGAGAATACCGGAAAGATTTTTACCTGTATTTTATTGTCTATGCAAAGGAATTTGACTGTGTGGATCATAACAAATTATGGATAAAATTTCGAAGAATGGGAATTCCAGAACACTTAATTGTGCTCACATGGAAACTATGCATAGACCAAGAGGCAGTCATTTGAAAAGAACAAGGGAATACCAAGTGGTTTAAAATCAGAAAAGTTGTGTGTCAGGGTTGCATCTTTTCATCATATTTACTCAATCTGTATGCTAAGCAAATAATCCATTCCAAGAAGCCGGACTATATGAAGAAGAATGGGGCCTCAGGATTGGAGTAAGACTCATTAACAAACCACAATATGCGGATGACACAACCTTGCTTGCTGAAAGTGAAGACGACTTGAAGTACTTCTGATTAAGATAAAAAACCACAGCCTTCAGTATGGATTACCCCTTAACATAAAGAAAACAAAAATCCTCACCACTGGACCAACAACCAATATTGTAAGAAACTGAGAAAAGTTTGAAGTTGTCAAAGTTTTCATTTTACTAGGATTCACAATCAACACCTATGGATGTACCAGTCAAGAAATCGAACAACTTATTGCATTGGGAAAATCTGCTGCAAAAGACCTCTTCTAAGTGTTAAAAAGCAAAGATCGCATTTTGAGGGCTAAGATGCACCTGACCCAAGCTATGGTATTTTCAATCACCTCTTATGCATGCAGAAGCTAGACAATGAATAAAGAAGACCAAAGAAGAATTGATGCCTTTGAATTGTGGTGTTAGTGAAAATACTGAATATGCCATGCACTGCCAGAAGAACCAAAAAAATCTGTCTTGGAAGAAGTACAGCCAGAATGCTCCTTAGAAGCAAGACTGGCAAGACTTCATCTCCACTACTTTGGACATGTTATTAGGAGGGACATGTCCCAGGAGAAGGACATCATGCTTGGTAAAACAGAGGGTCAGCAAAAAAGAGGGGAGCCTTCATTGAGATGTATCAATACAGTGGCTGCAACAATGGGCTAAAACATAGCAAGAACTGTGAGAATGATGCAGGATCGGGTAGTGTTTTGTTTTGTTGTGCATGGGGTCCCAATGAGTCAGAACCAACTCCAAGGTGCCTAAGGACAACAACACCTGTCCTATAATTAAAAAGTGTTATATTAAGGAATTTGAAGGGAAGTCTGTCTGCAAAAACTATGTGCTCTAATCACATTCATAGAATCTATTCCTTACTGTTAAACTCAATAACTCATTTTATTCTGGGTACTCCAAAAGGCTCTGTTCAACTCCCATTAGCATACATAGTAATCACTCTCCAGGAATATGGGAACCAGGGTGAGGAGGAAGGAAAGGAGAGAAGATTGTTAGAAGAAATGGTCAAAGTGGTACAGTGTCCAAGAAACTATTAAGAAGCCTTCATGTTCAGTACTGCAAAAACTCAACACAAAAAGACAAATAACCCAATTAAAAAATGGGCAAATGATATGAACAGGTACTACACTGAAGAAGACATTCAGGCAGCTAACAGATACTTAAGGATCATTAGCCATTAGAGAAATGCAAATCAAAATTACAACAAGATTCCATGTCACTCCAACAAGGCTGGCATTAATCCAAAAAACACGAAATAATAAATGTTTGAGAGATTGTGGAGAGACTGGAACACTTATACCTTGCTGGTGGGAGTGCAAAATAGTACAACTTTGGAAATCGATTTAGTGCTTTCTTAAAAAGCTAGAAATAGAACTACCATATGATCTGGCAATCTCACTCCTTGAAATATATCCTAGAGAAATAAGAGCCTTTACACGAATAGATATATGCACACCCATGTTCACTGCAGCACTGTTTACAATAGCAAAAAGATGGAAGCAACAAAGGGGTCCAACCACAGAAGAATAGATAACGAATTATGGTATATTCACACAATGGAATACTATGCATCAATAAAGAACTGATGAATCTGTGAAACATTTCATAACATGGAGGAATCTGGAAGGCATTATTCTGAGTGAAATTAGTTGCAAAAGGACAAATATTGTATGAGACCACTACTATAAGAACTCAAGAAATAGTTTAAACTCTGAAGAAAATATTCTTTGATAGTTAAGCGTGTGGGGAGGGAAGGAGGGAGAGGGTATTCACTAACTAGATAGTACACAAGAACTATTTTAGGTGAAGGGAAAGACAACACACAATACAGGAAAAGTCAGCACAACTGGACTAAACCAAAAACAAAGGGGTTTCCTGAATAAACCGAACACTTCAAAAGCCAGAGTAGCAGGGGCAGGGGTCTAGGAATCATGGTTTCAGGGTACATCTAGGCCAACTGGCATAACAAAATCTATTAAGAAAACATTCTGCATCCCATTTTGGTGAGTGATGTCTGGGGTCTTAAACGCTAGTAAGCGGTCCTCTAAGATGCATCAGTTGGTCTCAACCCACCTGGAGCAAGGAGACTGAAGAACAAGAAACACACAAGGTAATTATGAGCCCAAGAGACAGAAAGGGCCACATAAATCAGGGACTACATCAGCATGAGACCAGAAGAACTAGATGGTGCCCACCTACAACTGATGACTGCCCTGACAGGGTACACAACAGAGAATTCCTGATGGAGCATAAGAGCAGTGGGATGCAGACCTCAAATTCTTATAAAAAGACCAGATTTAACGGTCTGAGAATAGAAGGACTCTGGAGGTCATGGTCCCAGACCTTCTGTTAGCCCAAACCTGGTACCATTCCCAAAGCCAACTCTTCAGACAGGGATTGGACTGGACTGTAAGAAAATGATACTGGTAAGGAGTGAACTTCTTGGCTCAAGTAGACACATGAGACTATGTGGACAGCTCCTGTCTGGAAGGGAGATGAGAAGGCAGAGGGGGACAGAAGCTGGCTGAATGGACATGGGGAATACCGGGTGGAGAGAAGGAGTGTGCTGTCTCATAAGAGGGAGAGCAACTAGGAGTACATAGCAAAGTGTATATAAATTTTTGTATGAGAGACTGACTTGATTTATAAACTTTCACTTAAAGCACAATTTAAAAAAGAAGTTTTTGTGTTTGATCTTTGGGTGTGTTCTCTGCTGTCCTAAACTCCTGTCTTCCTAAAAATTTAGTAAGGCCCTTTAGTAATGTGTGTGTAGCAACAACATAATAGCTCCAGTTAATTCTCGTTATAGGTAATTCCAACGGATTTGTTTTTTTCTCTATGCTTAGAATTTTGCTCCCCTTACCCGTGGATATGATTTCTCAGAGGGGTTGACATTCTCATAGTCCCCTCCAGCCATGACCTCCAGACACTGCTAAATCTCACTCTCTGCTCTGTTACCTGCTGTTGTTCATTTATTATCCACATCTTGACACTGATTGAAACATGGTTCTATTCACTTTTCATTATTTCCACAAACACACACACACACATTATTAAAGGTCTTTACAAAATTTTTAGACAGACAGATGGAGTTTAAGACAGCAGGGAACGCACTCTAAGATTGAACATGAAAACTTCTTGATAGTCTCTTGGAAATTCACCAGTTTGCCCATCCTCTTCCAACAATCTTCTCTCTTTTCCTTTCTCCTCTTCTGGTTCCCATATTCCTATCCTTTTCTAATTGGGGACAGTTGAGCTTTTTCTTTTACTTCCTTTCCTAACCAATGCCCTCAGTGACTCAGCTTCTCTCTCAAGTGGTTTATCATGGTATTGTGCAAAACCTAAGGCTGTTGTTTCCGAAAGAGCCAGCTATTAAGATTTTCCCCACGTGTCTGTCAGTTTGTTGTACTGTGTGGGCTTGTATGTTGCTGTGATGCTGGAAGCTATGCCCCGGTATTCAGATACCAGCAGGGTCACCCATGGAGGACAGGTTTCAGCTGAGCTTCCAGACTAAGACAGACTAGGACAAAGGACCCAGCAGTCTACTTCTGAAAAGCATTAACCAGTGAAAACCTTATGAATAGCAGCAGAACATTGTCTGATATAGTGCTAGAAGATGAGCTCCCCAGGTTGGAAGTCACTCAAAAGATAACTGGGGAAGAGCTGCCTCCTCAAAGTAGAGTCAACCTTAATGATGTGGATGGAGTAAAGCTTTCAGAACCTTCATTTGCTGATGTGGCACAACTCAAAATGAGAAGAAACAGCTGCAAACATCCATCAATAATCAGAAATTGGAATGTACGAAGTATGAATCTAGAAAAACTGGAAATGGTCAAAAATGAAATGGGACGCATAAACATCAATATCCTAGGCATTAGTGAGCTGAAATGGACTGGTATTGGCCATTTTGAATTGGACAATCATATAGTCTACTATGCTGGGAATGACAACTTGAAGAGGAATGGTGTTGTATTCGTCACCAAAAAGAATGTTTCAAGATCTATCCTGAAGTACAATGCTGTCAGTGATAGGATAATATTCATACACCTACAAGGAAGACCAGTTAATACAACTATTATTCAAATTTATGAAGATTTCAAAGGGCGTCTCGAGAAGACAAAGTAAAGTATCATAATGACATGTCCAAAGAGCTGGAGATGGAAAACCAAAAGGGAAGAGCACACTGAGCACTTCTCAAGCTGAAAGAACTGGAGAAAAAATTCAAGCCTCAAGTTGCAGTAGTGAAGGATTCTATGGGGAAAATATTAAACGACTCAGGAAGCATCAAAAGAAGATGGAAGGAATACACAGAGTCATTATGCCAAAAAGAATTAGTAGACGTTCAACCATTTCAAAAGGCAGCATATGATCAGGAACCAATGGTACTGAAGGAAGAAGTCCAAGCTGCTCTGAAGGCATTGGCGAAAAACAAGGCTCCAGGAATTGCTGGAATATCAATTGAGATGTTTCAACAAACAGATGCAGCGCTGGAGGTGCTCGCTCACCTATGCCAAGAAAAACGGAAGACAGCTTCCTAGCCAACTGACTGGAAGAGATCCATATTTATGCCTATTCCCAAGAAAGGTGATCCAACCAAATGTGGAAATTACAGGACGATATCATTAATATCACACGCAAGCAAAATTTTGCAGAAGATCATGCAAAAATGGCTGCACCAGTATACCGACATGGAACTGCCAGAAATACAGACCAGTTTCAGAAGAGGACATGGAACCAGGGATATCATTGCTGATGTCAGATGGATCCTGGCTGAAAGCAGAGAATACCAGAAGGATGTTTCCCTGTGTTTTACTGACTATGCATAGGTATTCGACTGTGTGGATCATAACAAATTATGGATAACATTGCGAAGAATGGGAATTCCAGAACACTTAATTGTGCTCATGAGGAACCTTTACATAGATCAAGAGGCAGTTGTTTGGACAGAGCAAGGGGATACTGAGGGGTTTACAGTCAGGAAAGGTGTACATTAGGGTTGTATTCTTTCACCATACCTATTCGATCTGTATGCTGAGCAAATAATCCGAGAAGCTGGACTATATGAAGAACCGGGCATCAGGACTGGAGGAAGACTCATTAACAACTTGCGTTATGCAGATGACCCAACCTTGTTTACTAAAAGTGAAAAGGACTTGAAGCACTTACTAATGAAGTTCAAAGACCCCAGCCTTCAGTATGGATTACACCTCAACATGAAGAAAACAAAAATCCTCACAACTGGACCAATGAGCAACATCATGATAAATGGAGAAAAGATTGAAGTTGTCAAGGATTTCATTTTACTTGGATCCACAATCAACAGCCATGGAAGCAGCAGTCAAGAAATCAAAAGACGCATTGCATTGGGTAAATCTGCTGCAAAGGACCTCTTTAAAGTGTTGAAGAGCAAAGATGTCACCTTGAAGATTAAGGTGTGCCTGACCCAAGCCATGGTATTTTCAATAACATCATATGCATGTGAAAGCCGGACAATGAATAAGGAAGACTGAAGAATTGACGCCTTTGAATTGTGGTGTTGGCAAGGAATATTGAATATGCCATGGACTGCCAAAAGAACGAACAAATCTGTCTTAGAAGAAGTACAACCAGAATGCTCCTCAGAAGCAAGGATGGCGAGACTGCATCTTACATACTTTGGACACGTTGTCAGGAGGGATCAGTAGCTGGAGAAGGACATCATGCTTAGCAGAGTACAGGGTCAGCAGAAAAGAGGAAGACCCTCAATGAGGTGGATTGACACAGTGGCTGCAACAATGAGCTCAAGCATAACAACGATTGTAAGGATGGCTCAGGACCGGGCAGTGTTTTGTTCTGTTGTGCGTAGGGTCGCTATGATTCGGAATCGACTCGATGGCACCTAACAGCAACAACAATAAGATTTTATATATATATATATATACAGAACAGAAACACAGAAGCATTTTTGTTGGTAGGGGGAGTCGTGCACTCAATTAGATGTAAATATATATTTATCAAATGGCAGCTCTCTTTTTTTAGAGTTGTACTACAGTCTGGCTGGATACTCACTATCCCCGCATCAGAAGCATATTTAAAAGTCACTCCAAAGCTCCCTCCAGGCAACATGAGAAGCAGCAGCGTGGGGCAAATGAGCAGCCCTGACTATTCCCCTCTATTCACTTGGCTGACTGTCCACAGGAGCCAGGACACAGCCATGGCACACAGATTCTGGAGGCTCTCTGCATGAGAGTCTCGCATCTTCTGGGCTTTGGTGATAAACAAAAAAATCCCCCATCTGCCAAAATGTAAATGTCATCTTGTACCCTAACAATCTGTCAGGGAGGTATATTAATTTAAGTCAACCAGTCATCAAGATGACATTTTTTTAAGCCGTCTACACCAACATTCAAGTCACTCTGTGTCTTTGGAAATTCAGTGAACCCAGGCAGAGAAAATGATGAACCTGGAGTCTGAGAATAGGAAACACCATGGATATTTTACTTTGGTCATTTTGTAAGTAATAAAAATATGCAGGCTTTAATAGGCTTACATGTTATTTCAGACATCCGCTCGTTTATACCTTTAAGTGCTTAAGCTTCTCAACCTTAAATGTGCTCATTTTAGAGTTTAGAAAAATCTGACCTTTTAACTGAGGAGTTGTTATCTTTCTGAATTATGATTATTTCCAAGACTATCCCACTTTATACTCTGAACTCCCTTAAGTTCCAATAAATGTAAATTGAATGTAGGACTATATGAATGAATATGAAAAAGAGGGAACTACAGAAAGAAAAAAAAGGGGATGAAGAGACAGAGATAGGAGAAGAAGGCAAGAGAAATAATTGATCTGGGTGATTCTTTTATTTAAGACAATATTATCTAGAATAATCATCACCCAATAGATACATGTTATTTAAGGGAATACTTAATCAGTCAGTAATGGGAAACAGACATGATACTCAGGATGATACGCCACATCATAAACTAGAACTATATTTTATTAAGATTATTTGATAAGAAACAGAAATAACTTAGATCTTGTAAAAGTGTGAAGGGACTCTCTTAGAAACAAATATCAATATTTTCTATCCACTCAAATGCTGTGTTCATATGTTTTATTATTATTATTTGTGGAAAAGGGGAAAAATTTTGGCAGTCCATAATGTATTCAATATTCTTTGCCAACATCACAACTCAAAGGCATCAATTCTTCTTCGGTCTTCCTTATTCATCATCCAGCTTTTGCTTGCTTATGAGGTGATTGAAAACACCATGGCTTCAGTCAGCACAACTTAGTCTTCTATTAAATTGAGCTAATGGATACTCATTATAATTTAAGTTTATGTATTTTTGCTTTTTATGCCACAGAAATGACATATATTTTGGTCTGCTAATAAATGTGTTCATTTCGTCACTTAAAAGTTTATACCATAAGAGATGTGATACAGACAAAAAGCTTAAAAAGGTTTATTTAAAAAGATAATTTATTTGATTTGGTCAAAGTTTTTTTTTATCTGCGGTGCCTAAAGTTTAAGGAGCCCTGGTGGCACAGAGGTTAAATGCTTAGTTGCTAACTGAAAGGTCGGAAGGTCAAACCCACCAGCAGCTCCATGGCAGAAAGATGTGTCAGTCTGTTTCTGTAAAGATTACAGCCTTGGAAGCCCTATAGGGCAGCTTTACCCTTTCCTACAGGGTTGCTGTCTTAGTTCACTAGTGCTGCTATAACAGAAATACCACAAGTGGATGGCTTTAACAAACAAATTTATTCTCTCGCAGTCTAGGAGGCTAAAAGTCAAATTCAGGGTGCCAGCCCCAGGGGAAGATTTTCTGTCAGCTCTGGAGAAAGGTCCTTGTCATCAATCTTCCCCAGTTGAGGAGCTTCTCAGTGCAGGGAGCCCAGGTCCAAAAGACTTGCTGTTCTCCTGGCTATTGTTTCTTGGTGGTATTATGTCCCCATGTCTCTCTGCTTGCTTCTCTCTTTTATATCTCAAAAGTGAATGACTTATGACACAACCTAATCTTGTAGATTGAGTCTCATTTCATTAACGTAAGTGCCACTAATCCCACCTCATTAATATCTTAGAGGTAGGAATTACAACACATAGGAAAATCACATCAGATGACAAAATGGTGGACAATCACACAATACCAGGAATCATGGCCTAGCCAAGTTGACAGATATTTTGGGGGGACACAATTCAATCCATGACAGTTGCTGTGAGTCGGAATTGACTTGAAGGCAATGAATTGGATAAAGTTTGATGGGTTGATTTACAAGATTTTAAAGAGCTTTAGTATCAAATAATATGAAATGTTTTTGGGCAGGTGTTTCTCATTTGGTCTCATATACTTGATTGAATTAAGAAGTACGTTCTTCAAGCGTGTTATTCTTTGTTTTATAAGCCTGTCTAATCTTCGGCTGAAAAGTAGACTTGGGGAGTGGCTTCAGATCTCAGCAGGGTGTCCTGGCTCCTCCAGTCTCCATCAGACCTGCAAGCCTGGTCTTTTTTTTTTTTTTTTTTTGTAAATATGAATTTTGTTCTACATTTTTCTCCTGCTCTGTCCTGGATCCTCTATTGTAATCTCTGTCAGGGAAGTTAGGGGTGGTAGCCAGGCACCATGTAGTTCTTCTGGGCTGAAGCTCATGGAGGCTGTAGTTCATGGGATCCATTTGTCCTTTGGGCTAATATTTTCCTTGTCTCCTTGGTTTTCTTCATTCTCCTTTGCTCCAGATCGGGTGGGACCAATCGATGTATCTTAGATGGCTGCTTGTAAGCTTTTAAGACACTCACCAAAGTAGGATGTAGAACATTTTCTTTATGAACTATGTTATGCCAATTGACCTGGATGTGCCCCAAGACCGTAGTCTCCAGCCCTCAGTCCCAGGAATTTATTCCATCAAGGTGTCTGGATATGTCTAGGAAGAGTCTTTGACTTTGTCTTTGTCAAATTGTGCTGACTTCCCCTATCCTATATTGTGTGGTGTCATTACCTTCACCAAATTTAACTTGTCTACTCTGTAGTTAGTGATTTACCCTCCCCAACCCTCACCTTCCTTGTAACCGTCAAAGATTTTTTTTTTTTTTTCTGTGTGTAAACCTGTTCTTGGGTTTTTATAATAGTAGTCTTACATAATATTTGTCATTTTGTGATTGACTTATTTCACTCAGCATAATGTCCTCCAGATTCAACCATGTTGTGAGATGTTTCACAGATTCATCATTGTTCTTTATTGTTGTGTAGTATTTCATTGTGTATATGTACCATAATTTGTTTATCCATTCATCTGTTGACAGACACTTGTAACCATGGCCATTTTTAAGTTTTGTTGTCTGCAGATAGTTTTTATTTGGCTGACTTCCTGAAAGTGCTTGACCAGAGTATTTCAACAAAAATGTACTATTATCTGAAACTTATGGAAAGGACCCTACCAATTATTGTCAACCACCCACTGTGCAGCTGAACTCAAGGGAGTCTAACCTTAGGTCCACATCTCTCAACTCAAGTGAGCCCCTCCTTCTTGCTAGACTGTAATGCTGACAGACGACCTCAAGGTAGAACTCTTTCAAGGTCACCCAGAAGCGGACAGTCTTCAGATATAGGCAACTTTTCCAAGACCAACAGAACAAGTAACCCAATAGACTGTTTAAACACCCTTTTGATAATGAATATATTGATTGTGTTTGTTTGCTTATCCCTGCTTATTTTAAAACCCAAAGATGGGAAGACATTGTTTTTTTTTAGATTAACCCAGGCAGTAGCTTCAGCAGGAAATTTGACATATTATTGGATTTGCTACCCTTCTTCCCATTCAGTACATTCTAATTCAGACCCTTAACTTCACCCATTCTCAATTACACTGGAATTCTGAACACTACTATCAACTTGGCCATCTGAGTAACTTGTGGAATTTGACTTAGACTCTGGCATCTTCCAAATGCCAAATACTATTTAACTGCTCCTTGCTATAATCTCACCAAAATGAATAAATAAATAAATAACAGCTAACTGTTCAGAATACTTAGAACCAAATTGAACAAGTGGTGCAACATGGACCAATTATAAAGTTTGGGCCCCACTGGAATGTAAGCATTCTAATGGATCCCTCAACCATTTAGGCTTTGCCAGATTTGAGTTCATCCCCACAGAACCAGGAGCTTTGATTTCCTAGATGAAAACTGTCCTCCTTCAGGGAAAAATTCTAAGTTTTATAAAACATATGTTTTAATCTGTCAGGAGTTTCTCAATCCCTGTGATTGGGGAAGGCTATATTTGCAATCATCTTTCTGAAAATTGGTTAATTCAGGCAAATAATACCATTGCATATAATGAATCTGTTAATAACGTTACCAGAGTGGGTAGCCTTTGTGAATTCAAAGGCTATGTTTTTCTTTGTGGGGGATCTAGCTGGTATAAAGATCATGAAACTCTTCAGAACTCAGATGAGGCCTGGATGCTATAATACCATGGTGACTGGAGAATGTTAGAAGGCTGCACTCTTTGAACTAGTGGGGTCCCCCTAAAACTCCACTCATACAATGAAAGTACACATTGGACTAACATCCTAAAACATTTGAAAGAATTAGAAATAAATGAGATGTCTTCCCAGCAGGTGTTAATCCCACAGCCTTAGCTTCCTTTGTTAGGTCTTTACATTCCTGGCTGGGAGTCAATGCAAATGAAATCATGGCTCATAACTGTCTCAAACTACGGCAGTAATAGCTGAACTGACCAACAGCTGAGGCTATATAAGCTCAACAACATGTATAGTCTCTCAACTCTTTAGCTAGGGTGATGCTAGTGTCTTAGGCTGGGTTCTCTAAATAAGCAAAACCAATACAGCATATACATATGGAGAGAAAGAAAGGGAGAGAGATTTATACCAAGGAAGTGGCTCACGTGGTTGTAGAGGCTGGAAACTCCCAAGTCTGTGGGTCAGACTGGAGGTTCCTCCTGACTCATGTAGCTGCAGGGGCTGACAAACCCAAGATCAGGTCAGACAGCAAGCCTCTGACTCACAGGCTGCAGAGGCCGATGAATCCCAAGATTGGAAGGTAAGACAGTGGGCTGCTGGCTCACAGGCTGCAGAGGCTGATAAGCACCAAGATGAGCAGGTAAGCTGATAGCTGAAGTCCCAAGAACTGGAGGTCAGATGAACAGGAGCATCTGACCAGCAAGCTTTGCCAGAAAGTTCACATATATTGGATACAGACAACACCCCCAAAGAAATTCCCTTTCAGCTGATTGGCTGCTCATAACAGATCTCATCATGGAGGTGAATATATTATTTCGGATCTCATTACAGTGGTGATTATGTCATTAAATAGCTGTAAAACCACATGATAACTGCCAAACCACTGAGAATCATGGCCCTGCCAGGCTGACACAAAACCTTAACCATCATAGTCCACCCCTTGTCAACTTGTCAACTGTACAAATCTCCCTAAACCATACACAATCTCTAAATTAAGACAATTATAAAGTCATACTTGTGTCTAACATGATACAACAAACACGTGTGCAACCAAAAATGCACTAGCCCTCTTTACATCTTGTATTTTATAAGTGAAGTAAACAAAAATATTTGATACACACATACGAGGAAGAAACACTCATAACAATTACAGTCCTCATTTCTGTAACTGGTCAAGTAGTCATAGCTGGTATTTAGAACTACCTTCTTCCACCACCCATTTCGTATTCCCTTTACCCTCAGTAAGCACCTCAGCTGATCGTGGTTCTTTGCCTGGTTGGGTGACCCGAACCTTCATTCATGAAGTTTCTGGGCCATTAGTAGTCATGACAGAATTGGGTTGCTGTAGTTTTCCACTGATTTTAGTCACAGCACATGGCAGTACTAAGACACACCCTAAAGGATCTCCTGCATTCCAGAAATACTCTTTTTTACCTCCATTATGTAATATCAATTCAATTTCCTCTTTGTAATCAGGATCAATCACACCAGCCAATACAGCAGCTCCCTTCTTTTCTTGATCCAGAGGCATGAGGAGTCCAAAGTGGCCGGGTGGCATTCTTAACTTCCAGTTCAATGGAATCAGTGTTGTTTTTCCTACTGGAACCATTCGTCCCTTTGGAACTAAGATCTCTAGAGCCACAGAACAAAGGGTCATGGGGAAAGGAAGCAAAAATTTTATAAGTGGATTATTAAGGGTAATAGTGGTGCCACTTCCAGTTCCACTCTTTGGTTCCTGGACCCATGAATCCTGGCTATGGGAGAAACAGCACCATATATCAGATGCTGGTTTAGAGTATATACAGCCACTTGCAGAACATTGCCCCAACCCTGCAATGTATTGCCTTCTAACTGGCATCATAATTGTGTCTTTAGAAGGCCATTTCATCATTCTGTCAAGCCAGCTGTTTCATGATGATGGAGAACATGGTAAGACCAGTGAATTCCATGAGCATGGGCCCATTGACACAGTTCATTTCCTGTGAAATGAGTCCCTTGATTCAAGGCAATGCTCTGTGGGATACCATGATGGTGGATAAGGCATTCTGTAAGTTCATGGATGGTAGTTCTGGCAGAAGAATTGCATGCAGGGAAGGCAAATCCACAACCAGAGTAACTGTCTATTCCAGTAAGAACAAAACACTGCCCTTTCCATGATGGAAGTGGCCCAATGTAATCAACCTGCCACCAAGTTGCTGGCTGATCACTTTGAAGAATCATGCCATATTGGGGACTCAGTGGTGGGCTCTGCTGCTGGCAGATTGGGCACTCAGCAGTGGCTGTAGCCAAGTAGGCCTTGGTGAGTGGAAGTCTATATTGCTGGACTCATGCATAACCTCCATCCCTGCCACCATGGCCACTTTTTCCACAAGCCCATTGGGCAATAACAGGAGTGGCTGGGGAAATAGGATGGCTGTTTTCCACAGAACGCATCGTCCTATGCACTTGATCGTTAAAATCCTCCTCTGCTGAGGTCACCCTTTGGTAAGCATTCACATGAGACACAAAGATCTTCACTTCTTTGGCCCATTCAGAGAGGGCTATCCACATACTTCTTCCCTATATCTCCTTGTCTCCAATTTTCTAATCATCTTCCTTTCAAGTCCTTAACCATCCACCCAAACCATTGGCCACAGCCCATGAATCAGTATACAGTTGTATATCTGGCCATTTCTCCATCTAAGCAAAGTGAACAACAAGATGCACTACTCAAAAGTTCTGCCCATTGTGAGGATTTCCCTTTACCACTGTCCTTCAGGGAGGTCCTAGCAAGGGTTATAGTGCTGCTGCTGCCCACTTTTAAGTGGTGCCTGCATATCATGCAGAACCATCTATAAACCAAGTACGAATTTTCTCTTCCTCAGTCAACTGATTATAAGGAATGCCCCATGAGGTCATAGGTGCAGACTGGGAGGTGAAAGGTAATGTGACAGGAGTGGAGACCATGGGCATTTGGGCCACTTCCTCATGCAACTTACTTGTGTCTTCAGGTCCTCCTCAGGCATGATCTGGTATATACTACTTCCATTTAATGATGAAGTGCTGCTGTACATGTCTGACTTTATGATTATGTGGGTTAGACAACACCCACTTCATGATGGGCAGCTCAGGCCTCATGGTGACTTGGTGGCCCATGCTTTAAGCATTCAATCTCTACTAAGGCCCAGTAACAAGCCAAAAGCAGTTTCTCAAAAGGAGAGTAGTTATCTGCAAAGGATGGCAGTTTTTTGGTCCAAAATCCTAAGGGTCTGTGCTGTGATTCGTCAATAGGGGCCTGCCAAAGTTTCCAACAGCATTTCTATCTGTCACTGACACTTCAAGAACCATTGGATCAGGTGGATCATATGGTGCAGTGGCACGGCAGCCTCAACCTATTGCAGAGCCTTATTTTTCTGGGCCCCACTCAAAACTAGCAACTTTTTGAGTCACTTGATAAATAGGCCTGAGTAGCACACCCAAATGAGGGATATGTTGCCACCAAAATCCAAAGAAGCCCACTAGGCATTGTGCCTCCTTTTCAGTTTTGGGAGGAACCAGATGTAATAACTTATCCTTCACTTTAGAAGGAATGTTTTAACATGCCCCGTACCACTAAAAAACCACTAGCCCCCTAGAAATTTCACTGAGGTGGAAGGCTCCTGAATTTTTGTTGGATTAATTTCCCACTCTCTAGCATGCAAACATTTCACCAATAAGTCCAGAGTCATTGCCACTTCTTCTTTACTAGGTCCAATCAGCATAGTGGCATCGTTGTAACGGACAAGTGTGACATCTAGTGAAAGTGAAAGGTGATCAAATTCCCTGTGGACTAAATTATGACGTAGAGTCAGAGAGTTGATATGTCTATGAGGTAGGGCAGTAATGGTGTATTGCTGGCCTTGCCAGCTGAAGGCAAACTGCTTCTGGTGATCCTTTGAAACAGGTATGGAGAAAAAGGATTAGCCAGATCAATAGCAGATTAATAGCTGCATACCAGGTACCAGGAGATGTATTAATTTGCTCAGGTAATGAAACCACATCTGGAACAGCAGCTGCAATTGGACTTAACACATGGTTAAGTTTCCCATGGTCTATTGTCATTCTCCAAGAGCCTTAGCTATAGCATGGTGGAGATCTGGAAGTAAGAGGCTGTCTTCAGATATCTGCCAGCAAAAGCACATATAAAAGAAGGTCCACAAGAAGGCAAAATGAGATGTCAGTAACTTGATCAAAGAACTCTTTGATGGTCTTGATCAGAAAACAAATTGTTAAATGAAATCAAAATGGAGTTTTGTGGTTTACAAAATGGCATCATCGGTTGAGGGGACAACACTTTTAAGACTTGTTTTCACTGAAAGTTAAGTGTAGCTTTCCTGTAAATCAGGCTACCCTGTTGACAAATGAAATCGTGACTGCATTTCAATAGTAAATTGTATAAACCAATCAGAAATAAGCTTCTTTACTTCCAATTTTTGTGAATAAAAAGCCAGCCACTGTTGATAGTCAGTGAAGCACATTTCCACATGTGGTTTGGTGGTACCAGATTCATAAATCTTCTGCTTGAATAAACCTCATCTAATAGATTAATTTTATCATTGACTCAGTTTCTTTTGATAGTACTATAGGGTCACTATGAGTTGGAACAGACTCGACAGCAATGTGTAGAGAGAATATTAGACACATTTTGTGTATGTGAAAAAGTTGCATGCTGTTGTTTTTAGTTGCCTCTGAGTCAATTCCAACTCAATTTTCATGTGTGCCAAGTAGAACTGCTCCATAGGGTTTTCAAGACTATGACCTTTTGAAAGCAGATTACTGGGCCTATCTTTTGAGGTAACTTTGGGTGCGTTTGAACCTCCAACTTTTTGGCAAGTAGTCAAGCGCTTAACTTTTACACCACTCAGATGCTCTCATTATACACACATACAGACAAACACACACACACACACAAACACACACACACACACACACCTCTTGAAGGTTTTGAGAAACTTGCTTAGGGTTACCCAGCTGCTAAGCGGGGAGCTACAATTTGAACCTAGGTCATCTGATACCGGAAACAGATTCATAATAACCATGCCTCACTGCTTCCCGTTATCACAGGACATTGGAACATTTCATAGTATTAATTGAAATCAAGAAAGTTAAGAGAACATAAAAATGAGTGACCATGATGGCTGTCTTGAGTTCAAATCCAGTTGACAGAAGAGAAGAAACTACTATCCTGGGAGGATAATATAAAACCAAAAACCAAACCCAGTGCCATCGAGTCAATTCCAACTCATAGCAACCCTATAGGAGAGAGTAGAACTGTCCCGTAGAGTTTCCAAGGAGCGCCTGGGGGATTCGAGCTGCCGAACCTTTGGTTAGCAGCTGTAGCACTTAACCACTGCGCCACCAGGGTTTCCGGAGGATAATATAAATATCATGGAAAAGGTCTTGTCCAGATTTGTTATTTACAACTTGGATAAGGAAATTGATGGCATGACAATAAATGTTGCTGATGGTGCAGCTGGAAGGAGCAGCGTATTTCTTGGATAACACTCAAAAGAAAAAGAAAAGGAAAGAAAACTATCTTGTCAGGCTGGAATGATTAGCCAAATCTAAAGAAATGATGCGTGCAATGGATAAATTAAATGAACTTCTCCTAAGTTCAAAAGACAGCCAGATCAGAATAATAAAAAAAAAATGAACATAGACTTTTATTTGAACAAAGCGCATTTTAGTTTTATTAGTAAGCTGTTCCACTCGTTGTGGACTAAGTCATTCAACAAACATTTATAGATGGCTTTGTCTGCATCAGGCAGAGTGCTCAAAGCCAGAGAGAAAAAAAAGTCAAAGTTGTCATTCTCAAGGGGGCTCTCAGTACTGAAAGGTGACAAAGATGTAAACAAAACATTCTAAAATAATCTGATAAATTATTTTATACAAGTCTGAATGAAGAATTTCTGAAACACAGAAGAAAGAGTAAATAACCCTAGAGTCTTGGAAGACAGCTAGAAGGAGGGTAGGGGTGACTTTTGAGGGTGTGTTAGGGAGTCTGATAGGCAGAGAAAGGAGTTCATGGAGATTGTAAAAACAAATACAAATTGAAAATAAGATGTTTTATTTCTTCCTTTTGAAAATAAGGGAGGAGGCCTCCCTCCTCCCCTGTTTTTTCAGAATTCACTTTAGATACCGTGTAACTGTAGATACTTTCTGGTTTTTTGAAAAGTATGTAAATGAAGGTTGTTTCCTCAAGGACCTGGGAACCATCTCTTTTGAAAAGCAATCATCAAGAACATTTTACTGTGGTTTCCATGAAAGTTTACAGAGAAAATTAGTTTCTCATTCAACAATTTATACACGTTTTGTGACACTAGATGCCATCCCCTCAACATGATGGCACTCTACCCACTTCCTCCCTGGGTTTCCAATTTTCACTTACCCATCTTTCCTGCCCCTTCCTGACTTCTGAATTTTGTTTTTGGGCAAATGCTGCTCTTTGGGGATTTATTGGAAAGCTGCTGTATCAGTGACAGTGCTTGCTGCTGCAAGGCAGGGACCTGTACGACTACTTGAAACTGAAAAAACAGGCACGTGCTGCAAATTACTGTTTTTACAGGGTATGGTATGAGGTGGCAGAATTTTTGGTAGGAAAAATAGAAATTTTGAATTTTTATTTGTTACACATATGTACCAATAGACCTCTGGGGTATAATTAGTGCTACTTCATATGTACCACTAAACACTTAGGGTGGGCTTGTGGAAGGGGGCAAGAGAAAAAAAAAAAAAAAAAAAAAAAAAACCATAGTGCCTACCAAAAATTCAGATACACTCAATGATTCAGAATGCTTCCATTAATGAAAAAAATGGTATCAACAAAAAAATCAAAGTAGATAATAATTGGGTCACCAAAGGTTTAACATGATTGATTGAACAATGCCCCCTTTTCTGAGATCAGGTTACTAAGTGGTCTCTGTGGCCTGGCCATCCCGTGTTTCGTTTGCATAAATCCTCACATGTAGTCTGGGGGCTTAAAAATAATGAAGGCACCTCAACTACTCAGGAAATTCTAAAGTTTTAGAATTCTCTCTCAAGAAACAAAGGAAATTACCTAAAGTTAAATTCTTTGCGTAAGATAAACTCTGAGCTAGTTTATGGTTAACAGATGTCTTTGTCACAAAGCGGAATCTGCGCAACTTCACGTTCACTGTCCCCACATTATTTCTTTTTATCTGTTTTTGGGTATGTTCCATAATGTTCAGTGACTTGTGAATTGTCCTGTGCACTCAGAAGAATCTGTCAGTTTCTCTCTTTAACAAGAGTTAAGACTGCAACATAACTTTTTAGGGAACACAATTCAATCCATAGCCACGATGAGAGGTCTTTGTTTGGGCAGAGACTGGGTTCTATCTCAGTGTGATCGCTGCTTTTCTTGGTGGGATTCCTCCAGGTCACCCAGAAGGTCACCCTGACCTCCATCCCTATCAGGTTCTCTATCTGCCTATTGACTCCCTGGAAGACTGCAGTCCTAATTTTTATTCATAGGGTAGTTTTATACCTTTATCCTTCAAATCTTTGCCTTTTGATTAAAAAAATAATCATTTATTCTGTCAAACAGCTTTGTTTTTATAAGTCAAGAGCTTTTAAAACTATCATCTTTTATATGGACTTCAGGAAAATTCACTAGTTTGTGTGTATGTGTGTGTCCCAGTAAAATAAATTTTAAGTTACACCCCTCCCACTCTCCTTAAACTAAAAGATATCTCTAACAGCCTGTATCCCTATATATGTACGATCAGGCAGAGTGGAAAAGAAAAGTATATTAATATTTTTTAAAACTGTAATTTTATTGCAATGATTGTTTTTAAGCCTAACTGAAATTCTGATATCTTAAGAAAATAAAAATTACTGAAATTGACTCAACAAGAGAAAAAGAATCAAATAGGCTAAGAACCATACACAAGACTGAAAAAGACATCAAAGAATTAAACTATTGCACAATAAGGCTGTCCAGTTTTATCTGTGATGCCTTCAAAAAAAACCACCAAACCGGTTGCCATCAAGTTGATTCCGACTCATAGCGATGCCATAGGACAGAGTAGAACTGCCCCAGAGGGTTTCCAAGGAGTGGCTGGTGGATTCAAACTGCTGACCTTTTGGTTAGCAGCCAAATGCTTAACCACCCCACCACCAGGACTCTGTAATGCCTTAAGGGATCATATATAATTCCTATGATTTAAAAATATTGAGTCCTTGGGTGGTACGAATGGTTAAGCATTCAGCTACTAACCTAAAAGCTGGTGGTTCAAATCCACTCAGAGGCTCTTTGGAAGAAAGTCCTGACAAACTTCCAAAAGTCACACCCTTAAGAACCCTATAGAGGACAGTTCTACTCTGCACACATGGAATTGTCATGAGCTGGAATCAACCCAACTAACAACAACAACAACATGATTTTTAAAAAATGCTCTGGTGCTTGCTTTGGCATCACATATTAAGAGCTATGGTGGGCTTTGGCTGCTAACCAACAGGTTGGCAGTTCAGATCCACCAGCTGCTCCTTGGAAACTATATGGGGAAGTTCTACTCTGTTCTATAGGTAGCTAGCTACGAGTTGCAATCGACTCAGTGGCAATGGGTTTGGTTTTTTGGTTTCGTACTAAATTTGAAATGATACAGAGAAAATTAACATGGCCCCCGTGCAAGAATGATATGTGAATTCATAAAACATTCCATATTTTTCTATAAATCTAAAACTGCTCTAAAAACAAACTGTACACAAAAAAGCCCAGGCCCTGAGAGTTTCAGTGTAGAATTCTACCAAACTTTCAGAGAAGAATTAACACCACTACTGCTAAAGGTATTTCAGAGCATAGAAAAGGATGGAATACTCCCAAACTCATTCCATGAAGCTAGCATAACCCTGATACCAAAACCAGGTAAAGACACCACAAAAAAAAAAAAAAAAAAAAGAAAGAAAATTACAGACCAATATCCGTCATGAACATAGACGCAAAAGTTCTCAACAAAATTCTAGCCAATAGAACTTGACAGAGTTGTCCATTCATGACAAAAACTCTCAGCAAAATAGGAATAGAAGGAAAATTCCTCAACATAACAAAAGGTATTTATACAAAGCCAATAGCCAACATCACCCTAAATGGAGAGAGTCTGAAAGCATTCCCCTTGAGAACAGGAACCTGACAAGGATACCTTTTATTACCACTCTTATACAACATTGAGCTGGAGATCCTAGCCAAAGCAATTAGGCTAGAAAAAGAAATAAAGGGCATCCAAATTGCTAAGGAAGAAGTAAAAATATCTCTATTTGCAGATGATATGATCTTATACACAGAAAACCCTAAGGGATCCACAAGAAAACTACTGGAACTAATAGATTTCAGCAAAGTATTAAGATACAAAATAAACATACAAAATCAGTTGGGTTCCTCTACACCAACAAAGAGAATTTTGAAGAGGAAATCACCAAATCAAACCATTTACAACAGCCACCAAGAAGATAAAATACTTAGGAATAAATCTGACCAGAGACGTAAAAGATCTATACAAAAAAAACTACAAGACACTACTGCAAGAAACCAAAGGAGGCCTACGTAAGTGGAAAAATAGACCTTGCTCATGGATAGGAAGACTCAACATTGTGAAAATGTCTATTCTACCCAAAGCGATCTATAGATACTATGCAATCTCGATCCAAATTCCAATGGTATTTTTTATGAGATAGAAAAGAAATCACAACTTCATATGGAAAGGGAAGAGGTCCCGGATAAATAAAGCATTACTGAAGAAGAAGAACGAAGTGGGAGGCCTCACTCTACCTCGTTTTAGAACCTATTAAACCACCACGGTAGTCAAAACAGCCTTGTACTGGTACAACAACAGATACATAGACCAATGGAAAGGATTGAGAATCCAGACATAAATTCATCTGCCTATGAGCAGCTGATATTTGACAAAGGCTCAAAGTCTGTTAAATGGAGGAGCTGGCATAACTGGATATCCATCTGCAAAAAAATGGAACAAGACCCATACCTCACACCATGTACAAAAACTAACTCAAAATGGATCAAAGACCTAAATATAAAATGATAAAGATCTTGGAGGAAAAAAAATAGGGACAATGCTAGGAACCCTAATACATGGCATAAACAGAATGCAAAACATTACTAACAATGCACAAACACCAAAGAGAAACTAGACAACTGGGATCTCCTAAAAATCAAACACCTGTGTTCATCCATCACTATGAGTTGGAATCGACTTGATGGCAACAGGTTTGATTTTTTTTTTTTTTTAATGCTTATCCAAAGACTTCACCAAAAGAGTAAAAAGACAATCTACAGACTGGGTAAAAATTTTAGACTACGACAAATCTGATAAGGGTCTAATCTCTAAAATCTACAAGATACTGCAAAACCTCAACAACAAAAATAGCTGCTCAATTAAAAAATGGGCAAAAGATATGAACAGGCACTTCACCAAAGAAGACATTCAGGCGGCTAACAGATACATGAGGAAATGTTCAAGACCATTAGCCATTAGAGAAATGCAAATCAAAACTACAATGAGATACCTTCTCACTCCAACAAGGCTAGAATTAATCCAAAAAACACAGAATAATAAATGTTGGAGAGGTTGTGGAGAGACTAGAACACTTATACACTGCTGGTGGGAATGTAAAATGGTACAGCCACTTTAGAAATCGATTTGGTTCTCCCTTAAAAAGCTAGAAATAGAAGTACCATATGATCCAGCAAGTCCACTCCTTGGAATATAGCCTAGAGAAATCAGAGCTGTCACACGAATAGATGTATGCACACCCATGTTCATGGCAGCACTGTTCACAATAGTAAAAAAGATGGAAACAACCTAGGAGCCCATCAACAGATTAATGGATAAACAAATTATGGTATATTCACACAGTGGAATACTATGCAATGATAAAGAACAATGATGAATCTGAGAAACATAACATGGATGAATCTAGAAGGCATTATGCTGAGTGAAATTAGTCAGTCACAAAAGGACAAATATTGTATGAGACCACTATTATCAGAACTCAAGAAAAGGTTTAAACACAGAAGAAAACATTCTTTGATGGTTAGGAGGGTGGGGAGGGAGGGAGAGGGTATTCAGTAACTACATAGTAGACAAGAATTATCTAAGGTGAAGGGAAAGACAGACAGCACACAATACGGGGGAAGTCCACACAACTGGACTAAACCAAAAGCTAAGAAGTTTCCTGAATACAACCAAACACTTCAAGGGGTAGCAGGGGTAGGGGTCTGAGGGACCACGGTTTCAGGGGATTTCTAGGTCAATTGGCATAACAAAGTTTATTCAGAAAATGTTCTGCACTCCACTTTGGTGATTGGCATCTGGGGCCTTAAAAGCTAATGAACAGCCATCTAAGATGCATCAGTTGGTTCCAACCCACCTTGAGCAAAGGAGAATGAAGAACACCAAAGACACAAGGAAACTATTAGTCCAAGAAACTGAAAGGGCCACATAAACCAGACACTCCATCAGCCTGAGACCAGAAGAACTAAATGGTGCCCGGCTACCACCCTGACAGGGAATGTAAAGGAGAGTCCCTGACTAAGCAGGAGAAAAGTGGGGTGCAGAATTCAAATTCTGGTAAAAAAAAAAAAAAAGACAATGGTCTGACTGACACTGGCGGGACCCTGGAAGACATGGCCCCCAGACTCTCTGTTAGCCCAGAACTGAAACCATTTCCAAAGTGAACTCTTCAGACAAAGATTAGGCTGGACTACAGGAGATAAAATGATACTTGTGAGGAGAGTGCTTCTTAGCTCAAGTAGATAAAGATGAGGCTAAATGAGCAGCTCCTGTTCGGAGGCAAGATGAGAAGGCAGGAGGGCATGGGAGATGGTTGAGTGGATTCAGAAAGTCCAGAGTGGAAGGGAGAAGTGTGCTGTCACATTGTAGGGAGAGCAACTAGGGTCACGTAACAATGTGTGTCTAAATTTTTGTAAGAGAAACTAACTTGAACTGTAAACTTCCACTTAAAGCACAATTAAATATATAAACTGTATTTTTTAAAATTAAAATATACTAGAAGTTTTCTTGGGAAGTTTAGTAACTATATAGACTCCTGCCTTTCCTCCATCTTGTCTTCAAGACTTGAATCCAATAGTTATCGAGTGGAACTTAGGAAAATGGATTTTAAATAATCAAGTGCTTGGAGAACCACACCATCCTTTGAGAAACCTCTACTAAAGCCATGGTCTCTAATAAGAAGTTTACATGTAAAATCAATAGGGTGAAGGAAAAAATAGAACTTTTAATTTTTTTTTTCCTAATAAAAGAAAGAAATTTCCCTTTAATAATATTTGTTCTACTAATTGGCCTGTTGCCCACTCCAGTCCATGTGTCAACAGGCAAACCACACACACAGTCCAGCAGATGTCCTCAGAGAAGAATGGGTACCTTCTGGTCCCCTCCCCAGTATGTTTGCCATTTTACACTGCACTACAATTTTTCTGAGTTCCATCATATAATCGTCACTAAATGAATCCTCACAAAATGGAAAAGTGGCATCAGTATACTCCCGACCAGAAGCCACAGATGGAAAACAGCGCTAGTAAGAGCGCAGGCAGTGGAAGTAGTGAGAACATGGCATTGCTGACACTTGTCCTATTCTTAGTTCAAAATCTTCATCAATCACATGAGAGACAAACACAGATGACCTAGTCAGATGTGAAGAACACTGGCCCCCGAATTTTTAAATTATCAAAAATATATTTGAAAACAAGGACCTGCCCACAGTGTCAGCAATAATCTTACCCTAAAAGGACACTGTGCTTGTGAATTAATAAAAGGATGAGATCATCAGGGTACAGGACAGTGAAAATCTCAGCACCTAGAATATCATTATAACAATTTTAGTATATATTTATATATATATATATATACATGAAAATGCATATATTAAGGTTATATTCTCAAGCATATTTTTGCTGATAAGTGTGCATCATTCAAAATATTTGAAGACCAATTCTCTTGGGCAGGGTTAATCAAGGTGTAGTCTGCAAACTGGCATCAGCCTTTAAACTATTTGTTACATGTCTACAAAAATATAACAATTGCAAGTCAGTATTTAAAAAATTTTATAACAATTTGACTGAGTAATTTTATGTCTATTAAATATAATAATAAAGAAATCAAACTTAGATTTTGCTTGGTTTGGAATTTTATTTCTCTAGCAATTCTGTTTTCTTTTGTCCTAACAAAAATACCAGTGCACAATGGATTGGAAAAAAAAAAATTTAAATGGTTTTTCACCACAGATAGTTTGAAAAACACTGATCTATAGCATAGAAAGCCATGTACATTACCTATTTCATTTTGTAAAGCTAACATAATCCTGCTACCCAAACCTGATAAATATCCCACCAAAAGAAATGTACAAACTAATTCCAATAATGATGTAAGTAAAATATTAGAAAATCTCAAATTAAAAATACTAATATGCCATGACCAAGTAGAATTTTGCTCTTCATTTTTCTTCCAATTTTTGAACTATAAGGGTGGCTCAATATTAGAAAGTCCACTAATACAGGTTATTATGTTAATAGATTTAAAAAGACAATAACATATTTAACTTGATAGATATTCATGAAAAATAATTTCATCAACAAAGCAGGTTACAAAACAGTGACTGGTATAATTTCATAGTTATTTAAGTATATTTACTTATTTAATGTGAATGAAAAAACATCTGGAATATTATATACCAAAATGCTTACAATTATTGTTTTTGATTCACATTTTCTTCTTTCATTTTTAGCTATTTTTTAGACTTTCTAAAATTAACATATTTTTGTGTAATAAGTAAAAAAGGCAATTATTATAAATATAAAACTTTGCATTTAAGTTCCTATAAAATATGTAAGGAATTAATATTACTTACTTAGAGGTTTACACATTTTCTACTGGCTTCTTTTGAAAGTGACTTACTTAATGGTTCCTTTTAGTTTTATCTTTGGAAACAAACAATTTTATAGTTAGCAGAGAAAAGAAACAGAAATCCCTTTATTGTCTCTCTATTTTTAAAATATATTCACATAATAAAGATTAACTTTTGTTCTTTGGAAAGCATCAAGATACTTGCCTGCCTTTTGGGCTCCTGTAGAATCACCCCTCTTCTTCAGACTGAGAGAGACTAGGAAGGAAGACCTGGAGATCTACTTCTGAAAATCAGCCAATGAAAACCCTATGGATCACAAACACAAACACAATGGTTGCCCAGACCTGCAACCAAGGATGGGGATGGTGCAGGACTGGGCAGCATTTCTTTTCTTTATGCATGGGGTTGCCATGAGTTGGAGTGACTCAATTGCAGCTAACAATAACAATGAACATGAAGAATAGGCAGTTGAAGTTAGAGAGGTTAGGGCAGAAGATACAATATGGGGCCTAAAGCAGGGTATGGTGTCTAAAGCCAATTGGATTGGATGGATCATGTAGGGACCAAGTGTGAATAGATGAGCACTGAGCCACAGGACATAATTTTGAAGAAGGGAATAGGGCTAGCTTCATGGGTTTGTGACCTGTGCAGCCACACAGGGCCCTACGCTTATAAGAGCCCTGCACTTGGTTTACTTCTCTATTGTTTCTGTCTTGAAACACTTACTAAATTTTGAACAGAGAGTCCTACATTTTTATTTTGTACTGGTCCCTGCAAATTACATAGCAGGCCCTAGTTGGGAACATAACAATCTAGCAAAGTCAAGAGTCAATGAAGTAGACGGAAAACCAAGTAAGTGTATGGTGGTGTTATAAAAGCCAAGTGAAGACACTGTATAAAGAAGGACAGAATGATCCATGTCTCAAGAGTTGCTTTGAGGTCAGATTACCTCAGACCTGGAACTTGATCTTGAATTTAACAAGTTGAGCATGCTTAGTGCCCAGGTTAGCTGGGGTTGTAGAGAGAAGCAGAGAAGTGGATAAAAAATAAGTGGAGATAACTCTTGCAAGCACTTTTCTTGTGAATGGGAAGCTTGAAAATAGTTAGGGGCCCAGAGGGATAGAGGGTCAAAAGAGGGCTTTTCTAAAACAGAGGTGCTCTTGAGGACAGATGTGTTTGATTTAGGTGAGAAATTATTTGAATATTTGCTTCTAGCCTCTTTCCCGATAATACCTCATTGCTTATAATGAGGGGCTGGGCTGCTGGTGATGGGGGAGATTTAGGAAAGATACCACAAGAAGAAGGTATTTCCTGGAGGCACTGAGCCCATAAGTTTCCTAAGAGTCTGCAAACCAGATGGGAGTCCTTCTTGGTTGCCTCACTCAAGGACCGCAAGGAGTCCTCAGCTATTGGGGTGGGGACAAGAGATTCCAGTGCCAGTAGCACCCTGTATAGCTATGTGCCTTTCCAAAGTGGAAAAAAAGACATGTTGACATCACACAAGACTACACAGGCAAGAGTGATAAAGATAGCTGTCTGGAATTGGAGAGAAAATGGGAGATACAGCAAGGTCTGATTGAGAACAACCATTTGCGGACCAGGACTGGGGAAGTGGGAGGGGCCTTAGATGCTCAGCAAGACCCCCCTAGTAGAGCTGCTTATTGGGGTAGAGCAATCAACCATGCCATATTTCCAGAACTTAGGGGTCTCCAAGGATACACGAAAACCAAGACGAGTTGACCACCCTAGGCTGGAGAGCCAGTTTACCATAGTTTTTAAGAGCATGGACTATAAAGTCAGACAGACTTGAGTCCTGGCTCTTTAGCTAAATGCCCCTAGACAGGTAACTTCACCTCCTCTTGTCTACAACATCTGAATGGTCATAGGACTTACCTCACAGAGTTGTATAGTAAGATAAGATTTAATTGTTCAAGCAAAGAGTGCAGCAAGGTGTCTGGTATAGAGTAAGTATTCAGTACATTTTCATTCTCATCTTTCTGAAGAAGTCAGTTCCCAGGTGCATTCTGAATGCCTACAAATGAGAAAGGAAGAAATGCACCTAGATAGTGGATACAGCAAAAAAAAAAAAACAAAAAACCAAGACACAGAGAAGCCAAAAGACCATGAATGACTGGAGCAGATGGGGAAGGTCCAAGAAACCAATGTAGGGAGGAGACATGGACAGCATGAGATGGGGATGAGTTGGGGAATGGATCAGGATGAATCTCTCAAGCTTAGTATTATATCATTAAAGTCTCAGATTTTCAACAAGTAGGGGCTGCCTCTTGGACGAAGAAGGAAGTGTAGGAGTCTGGAAGAAGGAAATGGACCACTATGAACTGTCTGCGACCCTTGTACCATCACCCAATATTCTAGCTCTTTCTCACCCTCCTGCTTGTCCTGGGGACCATTTTCCTCAGGGTCTGATGATAGCTCCCAAGGAACTTACATTCTAGCAGGAGCCTTCTAGAGACAATAAAAAATCAGACTGCAAAGAGGGGAGGAGTTAGGGAAATGACTTGGAGCAAAGGGCAGAAGGTGTCTTTAAATATAACAATACCAGTGTAATAGAAATAAAAGAAACATTGAGATATAAATAAATAAATAAAATGGAGTTACTATAACCTATGTCTTCTCTTGACATTGACCTATTAGAGAATGGTGCGGGTGGATGATGAAGCAGAAGAGGAAATAATTACAGGAGCATAGTCCTTGAGTCTTTGGAGAGAGAAACGGGATTCAGTACAAAGTAGAGGGTTTGTCCTAGGAGCAGGAGGGAAGGCAAAGCCTATGGTATAGATGCCTATGCCTGGTGCATTTTGTACAAAGATCTCGTTGCTTTCATATGAATCAAATTCTTCAGCTGAGAGTAAGAAACAGGGAGGGGGTGTTTGAGGTTTGAGAAAAGAGAAGAGGATTCAAAATGGTCCATTAGGGGCAAGGGCAAATAAAGGATCTAGAACTAATAAGCTTAACTAGGGCTTAAACCAAAAAAACCCAAACCCACCGCTCTTGAGTCAATTCCAACACATAGGAACCCCATAGGGTTTCTGAGGCTATAAACCTCTGCAACGTAACCACTGTACCACTAGGGCTTATGGGCTTAGCTATGTAAAAATATATGCAGGTTGTAAAAATATGCTAAAATATTGACATCAAGCATCTCTGGGTGATTGTTTCTTTTCTGCAGTTTTCTGATTTTCCAAAATTTCCCCAATAGGTATATGTCAGTTTCATATATAACCTTTATAAATCATTATGGAGAAGTGAGATGGGTGCTCATGGGGAGTAAGAAAGGGAACATTATTCTGGTGGCCTCTAAAAGCAATGCCTACATAATAGATGAAGAACAATCCAACTTTCTGATTATTTCTGAGACTAGGGCAGAAATTAGGAACAAGGGGAAATATCTATGAACCTTTTTTCAGGCCATCAAATTCATTCAGTTTCTAGAGCAAAGGGGCAGAAGGTGTCTTAATTGAGTTTGATTGACTTAATAGTGAAAATTATTCCTGGTTCCTGGCACCAGGTTGGCTGCCATTTCTCATATTACAGTGATAATATGTAAATTCATTCTTGCCTGTGTCTTCATGGGTTTTAGTGGGAAGATGGGTGAGGCTCCTTTGCATACAGTCCAGACATCCCTTGTATCAGAACTTCGGTAATATTTTAACGTTTCTTTGTTTGTGAAGATGGTTAAAAGTAAATATCTCCCCTTAGAAGATGAAGTCCTTGAAATCTCCTTTTAGAGTGTCCTTAGTCACTCATTAGTTTTGTCTTACTAACATCTATTTTTTAAATTTCACATCAAGATCACTCTTCCAAAAAAGAATGTCAGAGATGGTACATTCTTAAAAAGGGATGATAAGTAATTCTAAAACATTTTCACCCTGTTAGACCCTGTATATTAGCTCATCCGTGCTTTTCTTTTTGATCCATGATAAATGGGGTGGTGAGTGGGGAATTTCAGAGCAACATTTTAAGCTGAGTTCCTCTGAGCAATTGAGCCTCATCCTTCTGTTGAAATCTTTATTGAGATCATAAATCTCAGCTCTCAGAACAAGATGTGGGAATTAGATCCTATGATTGTTAAAACACCACATGGGGTTCAGCTGTGTGGACACAGACGCAACAACTCTGTGTGGGGTGCGAGGTGGGGCATGTGTTTGGAACCCTGAGGGTGGGGAGTTGAAGATTCCAGAGTCAAGGGCAGCCATGGAAGCCAAGTCCAGAGTCTTACATTAGGAGAAAGGGTAGGGGATTTTTCTCTTGTGGTAAAAATAATATTTAACAATATATATTTGGACTATGAAATGTACAAACGCATTGATGAATTTCTTTCATTGATCTGTTCTTCATATTCATACATCAATGTAAAATTTTTAAAGGACCACACCATTACTTTAATATTAATTTATGTAGTATTACTATTGACAGCTTTGAAACTTGGGTGATGTTAATGGAGCTATCTACAAGTCAATTGAAGGGAATTATTTGAATCTAGCCTCTTCTCTCTCTGAAGAAATTTCTATGGTATCTTTCGTGTGGTCGGGCTGAAGTGAGGAGGTGACAGACTGTTAATGTGGGTGAAAAGTTCAGAAGATACTTAGAATCGGCTTTTTAGAGTCTCAAAGAACAGCATGTCCAGTAACCAGATGGATGATGGTTAAAGCAGGGTTGCTTTGGAAGATGATGAGCTAGGGAGATAGGGAGTTCTCCTTAAGGAACTTGAATCTCATTGCCTGGAACTCTTGGCAGTCAGACAGACTTAAAGTTATCTTTAAGAAAATCATTAAGTCTCATCATTTTTGTGCAATTAAATACTAAATACATTATAAGAACATAGGACTCAAACGTTAGTTGCTATTGAGTTAGCACTGACTCATGATGACCCCATGTATAACAGGACTAAGCATTTCTTGGCCCTGTGACATCTTCATGAACATTGGTATGTTTGAGTCCCTTGTTGTGGCCATTATATCAGTCCATCTCATTGAGGGTTTTCCTCACTTTTGCTTGCCCTTCACTTTACCAAACACAATGTCCTTCTCCAGAGGTTGGTCCCTCCTCACGATGTGTCCAAAGAAAGTGAGTCAAAACTTCAGACACTATTCTGTGATTCATAGGATTTCAGTGGCTAATTTTCAGAATTACATCACCAGTTCGTCATTCTGTGGTGGCTTGCGTGTTGCAATTATGCCACTGGTGATTTAAATACCGGCAGGGTTACCCATGGTGGACAGGTTTTAGCAGAGCTTCCAGACAATCTAGGAATAAAGAAAATAAGATTTTATGTACATACACATTTTATATATAAAATCTGTATCCTTGATATAGTATAAGTTTAAAACATTGTAATTGATTATCAAGTTTCTGAGAGATTTTTTTTAGTACCTATGCAAAAGTCCACCAATGTTAGCTCTTTAGCATTGGAAGGCAATCTCAGCTTCATGGAAAACATGTGGCTCTGTGCATTTGTGAACCTGTTCTCTCTCCTTTCTTCAGGGGCAGAACTGGGATTCTATTGTGATTCAAGGACCTTCTAGTCACACCTGCAACGTGAGTAGATGTTCTGGGACACGAGCATGCAAATTGTAGATTTTCCAAGCACTGTTAGACTAAAAGTCTGTAGTTACTTCTCACTCCTTACAACTAGCACAGAGAACTGGCTTTCACGCTTTTGGGGACAAGGGGGAGGGTGATGATGCTCATCTGAGGATGAGCCTGCATAGGTCATAGAAAACCTTTTGGCTGGAGGTCATAGAAGGCCTTTTGGCAGTCTGGGTGGAGAATAACTGCAACCCTGGGTGGTTGGTCAGGAGGTTAGTTGCTGGCTCTGTTCTGGCCATCCAGGTGGCTGGCCTTTGATAAAGAAGTGGGGAAGAGGAGGATCAAGTCAACTATTCCAGATCCATTACTGTCCCCCAAAGCATTAATGACCTTTTTGACAAATACTGGTGCAGGGAAACTTTTAGTTCAGTGACCTTATAAATAATTGAAGCCCTTTGGAAAGCTTTTATTCATGGAAACTGGCAGCACTTCCAAACACTTTAATGTTTATTATCTTAATAGCACCTGTCCTTTATCTTTCATGTGCACTCCAAAAAAAAGCTAAGAAAGAGAATTATTAATTTTATTTCATGATGTGTTCTTATGACCACATCTGTGGCCATTTCAGTGTCCAGCACAGTATTTCTTTCTTTGGCGAGCAATTTAGGGAGGGGTGGAAAGTAGAATGGAAGAGGTCTCTGGAAAGTCATTAACACTTGGGCGTTTTCTCTCCGTATTTGACTCCAAGGAATTCCCACACATGGAATCTGGCCTATCATAAAGAACTTTTATTTTCTGTACTTGAGTCAACTTAATAAATCATGGAAATTGACTATGGTGGACAAATAGTGTTTTTCACACAACAGAGCAATAGCCACAATTGAAGCTCTGGAAGGGAGTCTATCAGTCCCATTTCTCTCCTGCTGGGTATAGTCTTCTATCTTAGCTGGGTACTCTTGTTCATAACTCTTTCCCTAAACTAAGATCTTATTTTTTCTGACCTCTACAGCACCCTGGGAGTCCCTGAGTGGTACAAATGGTTAAGTGCTCAATTAGTAACAGAAAGATTAGAGGCTAGAACTCATCCAGAGGCTGCTTGAAAGAAAGGCCTGGCTACCTGCTTCCAAAAGGTCACTGCCTTGAAAACCTATGGAGCACAGTGCTACACACATCGGGTCGCCATGAGTCGGAGTCAACTCAACAGCAACTGGTTAACTGGTTAGGGCACTCTAGTATTCATTCTCCTTCTACCTCTCTTTGTTGACCTATATATTCTAAAATAACATCAACTGAAATCGCATCTCTTTATGATGCCGCAAAGTGATACCTGTCTAGGGTATCAATGAAGCAAATTCTCAGTGATGAAAACTCACCTTAAAAAAAAAAAGTCTTGCCTAAACCAGGAAGATTTAGAAGATGCAGAAGTTTTCCTTCCTTTTTTAAAGGTAGCCTTTAAAAATCAATGTATTCCACAAATGAATGGCGACTAGTATACAAAAATGTATGAGAATGGAAACTCTTATTAATTGCACTGACTCTGGTTTGTGGGTCTATCCTTCTGTCATGTCACAAACTGTCACGTTGTGGTACACAGTCATGTCAGATATTTCACATATCTGGATCTTTCCAAAACACTCACACAGTTTTCAAAAATCACAATTCTCTTTCTCTAAACCTCACCTCTTCTGGAGACTCTCTCCCCACATAGGTCTTTTTTGCAATTTTCTTCTACTAGTAAATGCGTGGATTGACACAGTGGCTGCAACAATGGGCTCAAGCACAACAACGATCGTGAGGATGGTGCAGGACCAGGCAGTGTTTCATTCTGTTGTACTCGGGGTGGCTGTGAGTCGGAACTGACTTGATGACACCTAACAACAGCAGTAAATGTGTGTATACTTTCTCTCCCTGCTTTTAGCATGCCCACCATCTTCTCCAACCTTGTTCTTCACAACCGATCAATCATGGTACTTATAGTTTTGCTTTTCTGAGTATACCTTTTCCTTTCCTTCCTACTGCCACCAAGCTAGGTCAGGTATGCAGGCAGTCCTCACTTTTTATGGTAGTGAGAGACCATAAAAATGACCAAGCAAGCTGAAACCATGTAAAGCAACTTATTAATCAATAGAAAAAAACTGATTTTTCTGTGGCCTTTAATTTTTTTTGTCACAACATTAAAAACTCTCTTACTGTGACTTAAAAATATATAAGGACATATAAAAAATATCATCTATTTAGTACACAGTAATTTAAACCATTAGAAACATTAAGAATTAGTGTTGTTTTTTTTTTTTTAAATCTTACCAAGAGTAGTTTGAACAGTGCTTGCCCCTTCTCACTGTAAAATTACGATACAGAATGAGCATCTTTTTTATGTCTTGGCAAGTTGTCATACTCTTTTCTAAGTTTGGATCAGCTTCCAACTGTTTATCCTTTGTGCTTTCAATGCTGTGCAATAGCTCTGAGAATTCTTGTAATGTGAAGTGTTTTTCCTGGTCACTTCCTCTGGGACATTTTTATTACTTTCATTGCAACCTTTTCCTTATTTTGTCTTCCTCAAGTTTCTCGAACTGCATTTCTACCATCTTCTGAATGGTGGCCACGTCAACACCCCCACAGACAGCTATTTCTTCTATCACTCTTCTATGTTCAATTTCAATGTCACTTCCAGCATTATCAATTTTCCTTTCTTTTTTGCACTGTTATCTTTGAGGCACTTCATGTTTTGGTCAATTTCCTCTTTTGATGATCCATTTTTATATACATGTAGTCCCCCACTTATGACATATTCAAGTTATGATGAACTGCACTTATGACCATCTTTTTTTGGCCCATGTTACACTGGATACATTTTAGTTACTATTAGTAATATGTACTACATACAACATTGCATCATGCAATTTGCTGATGTTATCATTCTCATGCCAACCCCAAAGATTAATAAAGATTGGATTTATAAAGATACTGATAATAATCCAAACCAAACACATTGCCATCAAGCTGATCCTGACTCATAGTGACTCTATAGGACACAGTAGAACTACCCATAGTATTTCCAACACTGTAGGCTTTTTGGAAGCAGACTGTCACATTTTTCTCCTGAGGACTGGCTGGTGGGTTAGAACCACTGATCTTTCAGTTAGCAGCCAAGCACTTAACTACCACACCACCAGGGCTTCTTACCAATAATAAAAGGCAATAAAAATTAAAAAAAAAAAAAGAGGTACTCGCCTTACATCAGAAGTGAATTATGATGGAATCATAGGAACGAAACCCTGTCATAAGTCAGGGACTACCTGTACTGTCCCATAGGTTTATCACTGGGGAAAAGGCAGCAACACAACAATATGCTTTGCTGTCTGTGTGTGAACTGAGTAACAGATGTCCAATCACCAGTAGACTTTGAAAGAAGTGAAGTGATTTGTCACTGATCCTGGTGTGCACCTGTTATTTATGTAGTGATTTGTGGACTGGACAGCTAGCAGTTAAGTTTGTACTTTCTGCCATTGCTTATAGTTAATATATTGTGCTAACTAAAATCTGAACCATGTTACTGGGGAACTGGTCTTATTTAACTAAGCCATGGTAACTGAAATGTGTGCATTATTGGAACCATGCAAAGCAACCCATTGCTGTTGAGTCGATTACGCCTCACAAGGACAGTTTTTTTGGCTTCTCTTTTTACCTTTAGTGTCTCTAATTCACTTGACATTCGCTGACCCAGATTTTCCTCCAGGATGACTACTGCCTTGTTCCTCATTTAACCACACTAGGACCTCACAGTATCTTACAGGTAGTTTTCATTCAAACTCACGAATGGCATAATTATAGATACCTTCCTTTTTGGCTTAAGTACCTGTACTCGTATCCTGAAATTTCATCTCCATTAAACACAAGAGGGCATAGAAATTTCTGAACTTTTTTTGTTTTTGTGATTGCTTTTATTGTTCATGATAACTTTCATAGGAATGAGGTTAAAAGATTCTGGACCTTTGTTAAACCTGGACTTTCTGGTTGACTTGTCTGAACAATATACCCGGTGAGGTGGATCTGAAGAGTGTCCTGATTATTTCTTTGGCCTTCTCCACAAGATTTACTCTCCAAATACCCCCAAGACTATGAAAGTGACTGCTGAGCTCTCAAGTAGTGGCACAGTTATACTTCTCAAATTTGTTGCTTTGTAGGTGATACCAACAGAGGCACTTCTGCCTGGTATCCTATCTGCTATCTTACAAATCAGTATCTGAGAAGAGTAATCTTTCCTTGATTATTTACTCAAGTGTACCCCTCTTCTGGAGTCCTGGTAACGAAGTGGTTAAAAGCATGGCTGCTAACCAAAAGGTCAGCAGTTTAAATCCACCAGCCACTGCTTGGAAACCCTATTGGGCAGTTCTACTCTGTCCTATAGGGTCACTATGCATTGGAACCAACTCAACGTCATCGGGTTGTCCCCCTTCTGGGTCCTGCTGTAGTAAGATGTCAATGCTCTCTTCTTCACAGTCTCTCTTTTGGCCCCTAGAAAATAGACAATATGCCTAAACTTTTCTTTATATGTACCGTAATATGTTCTCAAAAGAATATGAGGTGAATAAACCAGTTGCCATGGAGTCAGTTGCAACACATGGCAGCCCCATATGTGTCAGAGTACAGCTGTGCTCCATAGAGTTTTCAGTGGCTGACCTTTTGGAAGCAGGTTGCTAGGCTTATCTTCTGAGACTCCTCTTGGTGGGTTGAAACTGCCAACCTTTCAGTTAGTAGCCAAGTGCTTAACAATTGACACCACCCAGGGACTGCTATGAGATGGATAGGCAGAGATTTTTCTGTCTGCTTACTCTGAGCCTCCAAAAGAAAACAGGTAAGGAACTGCAGCAGATTTTATTTTCCAAAAGTGGTCACAATGATACCTCCCATCCCATGTGCTCTTATTAAAGTGTGACCTCGACACCATGCTTATTGAGTGAACTGGATCAGACCTTTGTGACCATCTCGAACGATATACTATAATGGAAGCGATGCTACGTGCCTTCTGAAACTAGATAATAAAACACTTTGCACTTCTGCCTTGACTTCTGAGAATACTTATTCTTATAACCCAGCTGCTATATATGCTGTGAAGGAGCACAAAGCAGCCCAGGTGCGGAGGCCATGTATAGGCGATCTGGCCAGTGGCCTAGCTGAGGTTTCAGCCAATAACTGCCATCACCTTTTAGGCGTGTAAGTGAAGATGCCTCCAGGTGATTCCTATCCCCAGCTGTTGAGTCACCCCCAGTCTTTGTCTTCCTACCAAAGGTCGGAGACATTGTGTAGCAGACAGGCGGTTCTCCCTCTGCCTTGCCCAGATTTCTGACCCACAAAAATCTGTGAATACAATTGTTCTTATTTTGAATAAAACTGCATGCTGCTGAGTTTGGGGTGGTTTGTTATGCAGCCATAGTAACTGGAACAGGAAGACTTAACTGTGTAACCCACCTGAAAATGTCTGAGCGGTGAGATAATAGGTGCATGTATCTTATCTATACTTTCTAACATTTCCACAGTGCACTTGGGTAACCTGGGCAGTCAATAAGGACATAGTGAAGTGACTGATTAGATATGGGTGGGAGAGAAAAGGGTCTGGGATGCAGCCCAGGTTTCATGTCCTTGAATGCTAGTGAGAAGACGCTGTTACGCATTACTTATTCCTTTTATCTTATCCATATAAAAGACACTGGTAACATATCTGCTCCTCATGTTAAAGTGGTGCATTAAGCAACTTCTTTAGAAATAGCCCCCAAAAGTGTAATAAAATGTGTTGTGATCAAAATAATGTCCCAAATTCACCGAAATACTATAGACATATAGAAATTTCCTAATCCCTTGTAGCCAAATAGTTAATCCGAGATTGGCCTATCTGAATTCTATATAGTCCGCTCAGTGGTTCAACTATGGATCACCTTTAACTTTCCCATCTCATCTCCTGATTCTGTGCTAGAACTGACGCACTTAAAGATTTAAGACTTCAGGATAGCTTCATAGACACATCCAAACTCCCTGAGGGACCAAATTGCTGGGCTGAGGGGACCATGATCTCAGGGAATATCTAGCTCAGCTGGCATAACATAGTTTATAAAGAATATGTTCTACATTCTACTTTGGTGAGTAGCATCTGGGGTCTTAAAAGCCTGTGAGTGGCCATCTAGGATACTCCACTGGTCTCACCCCTTCTGGAGTAAGGAAGCATGAAGAAAACTAAAGATACAAGGGAAAGATTAGTTCAAAGGACTAATGTACCCCCTCTACCATGGCCTCCACCAGACTGAATCCAGTACAACGAGATGGTGCCCAGCTGCCACCATTGACTGCTCTGACAGGGATCACAGCAGAGGGTCCCAGACAGAGCTAGAGAGAAATGTCAAACACAATTCTAACTCAAAAAGAAGGACCAGACTTGCTGGCCTGACAGATACTGGAGAAGCCCCAAGAGTATAGCCCCGACACCCTTTCAGTTCAGTAATAAAGTCACTCCTGGGGCTCACCTTTCAGCCAAAGATTGAACAGACCTATGGAACAAAACAAGACCGAAGGGGAGCACCAGCCCTGGGGCAGGGACTGGAAGGTGGGGTGGAGATCAGGGGGACAGGAAAGCTGGTAATAGGGAACCCAGTGTTGAGAAGGAAGAGTGTTGATATGTCTTGGGATTGTTAACCAATGTCATCAAACACTGTGTGTACTAACTGTTTGGTGAGAAACTGGTTTGTTCTGTAAACCATCATCTAAAGTACAATAATAAAAAAAAGCTAAAAAGAAAAAAAAGATTTAAGACCATTCTGACAAAAATCGAATGAGCCAACGAAGTGGCTGTCACCTTCAAGATGGGAAACAATCAGAATAGCAAGTAAGGACCACCAGTTCACTAACCAAAGTGGAAACATTGATATTAAAGAAGTTAATTAGTAGTGTCAGTGCATGTAACAGGAGTTGCATGTTTCAACTAATTGAATTCAACATATCATCACAACTAGGCAAGCCTAAGTACTTAATGTATTCTTAGCAAATGAGTGCAGCTTACTCTTCCATCTGTGGAGGGTGGATGGGTTGAAGGGAGTGTTTTATCATATCCAGAATGGGTTAAGCTGAGTTAGAAGGGAGCCCCCATATCATCGTTAGAAATCAAATTCTATATGTGTCTCTCAAACATTAGAATTTTAAGATTTTACTTTGGTGGTTCTTTTTAGAAAAGAGAAAGAAGTAAATTTTCTTCACTTGGACGATAAATTAGTGGCTACAATTACTTACCACCTTCTTGTAATCTTAAAGGAGATAGTCTGTGAATCCCTAAAAACAAGTCTGTTTTGACCATTTTGGAATAAGATAGTTGGGGACTGAAGGGAGGAATGAAAAGGCCCTTGGAGGGGTAAAAAATGAAAATAACCAAAATTACATCTTTGTTACACGAGTGGCCAAAAGCAAGAAACTTCATACACACTTTTGTATGTTGGCAGCAAACATTGCCCTTACACTATTAGATGTCATTGCAATCATATGGTATCAATAATAAATGAATTATGGCCAGAACATCTAAAGCCTATGCTTGTAGATGTTAGATCTGAATTTCCCTTCTCACAAATCTCAAATGCATGTTCATTCTGAACTCTGGCCAATTGTTTGACCTTTCTTCTGAACTAAAAGGGTTACGTAGCATGGTAAGACTCACACTAGTGCCTGGAACATCCCTCAGAGTGGCCAAAATATTTTCTTTATGACTGTGAGGTAATTTCCAAATCACATTGTTTTCTTTAGCAGACCTTCCTAGACTATTGAGTTCTACAGTATTTCCCATTGTAATCATTGCCAACTTCTGTCTCAAGACTTGGGTTAAGCTCTTCCTGTATGGCCTAAACATTCTACCAATTGATAACATTATGCTAACTCATAGCAACCCTGTAGGACAGAGTAGAACTGCCCCCATAGGATTTCCAAGGAGCAGCTGGTGTATTTGAACTGCCAACATTTTGGTTAGCAGCCAAGGCCTACTAAATTTGATTTTGCTCTAAGAACACAGACACAGAAACCTATGCCTATTATCTACAGCATTTCTAATGATCTTTGTGGCCAAGACATGAAAGATTTAAGTAGGGTGGCGAAAATGGAGAAAATAAAATAATGAGAGGAATTCCTGGCATTCTGATTGTGGGTTGCAGGAGTAAAAGAAGCAAAACTGACTAAGCCTCTGGGTAATGGGGCTAATAATAAGATTCCCAAATGAGGTGATAGGAGTGATTTAGTTTAGGATGCTAAAAATAAAGCATTAAAATGAGATGAAACATTTAAACACTTTATTTTAATTTGATAAAAAATTGATTAAAAGCATACTTCAAACATCATACTTAATGGTGAATTTTTAAAGTTAATTTCCATTGATAAGGGAACAAGCACAGCTACTTTCACTAATAGTATTCAATACTGTTCTGGTTTTACTCCCAATGCAATATGACAAGAAAAATAAGGTTAGCATGTTTCAATTGAAGGTAAATTATTTGCCAGTGATGATTTGCAGAAAATTATTTTGAATGAATTAATAAAAACAATGAGTTAAGGGGACATATAAAAGATAATACAAGAATCAATAGCATTCCCATAAGCCAGTCTTAATCAGTATGAAATTGTCGAGGTAAAAATTTCCTAATCAATCTCACAACATGGATGAATCTGGAGGGCATTATGCTGAGTGAAATAAGACAATCTCAAAAGGACAAATATTGTCTGAGACCACTACTATAAAAACACAAGAAAAGGTTCACACACAGAAAAAAACAATCTTTGATGGTTACAAGGAAGGGGGTGGGTGGTGAGGGGAAATCACTAACTAGATAATAGACAAGTGTTAACTTTGGTGAAAGGAAAGACAACACACAATATAGGGGAAGTCAGCACAACTTGACCAAGGCAAAGCCAGAAAAACTTCCTAGACACACCCAGGCACCTTGGGGGACTGAGTTGCTGGGGCTGAGGACTAGGGACTGTGGTCTCAGGGGGCATCTAAGGCAGTAGGCATAGTATAGTTCATTTAGAGGATGTTCTACATTCTACTTTGGTGAGTGACATCTGGGGTCTTGAAGGCTTGCAAGCAGGCATATAGGGTGCATCTATTTGTCCCATCATTGTTGGAACCAGGGACACAGTGAAAATGTTAGTACAGAGGACTAGAGGACCACATGAATCACAGCCTCCTCCAGCCTGAGGCCAGAAGAACTAGATGGTGCCTGACTACCACACCCACCACGCCAACAGGGATCACAATGGAGGATACCGACATAGCAGGAGAAAAGTGTAGAATGAAATTCAAATTCACAAAAAGAGACCAGACTTACTGGTCTGACAGAGACTGGAGGAACTCCCAAGACTGTGGCCTCCAGACACCCTGCCGACTCAGAACTGAGGCCACTCTCAAAGTTCACCTTTTGGTCAAGGATTGGACAGGCCTATGAAAGAAATAACACATGTGAGGAATGTGCTTCTTAGGTCAATCAAGTATGCAGGACCAAATGAACAACACTAGCCCAAAAGCAAAGACAAGGAGGCAGGAAGGGACAGGAGACTTGGACAAATGGACACAGAAAATCTGGAATGTAAATGAAAAGGGGGAGAGTGCTGACACAGTGCAGGGATTGCAATGAATGTCACAAAGCAGTTTGTGAGTAGATTTTTGAATAAGAAACAAATTTGCACTGTAAACTTTCATCTAAAAACCACCAAATCTAAAAAATAAAAAAGTCTTAATCACATTGCCAACTCTAAAATATCTTGATAAAAACTTAAAAAGAGGTGGAGCCAAGGTGTTGGAATAGACAGGCACCCTGGGCGAGCCCTCTGTACAACAAAGACCTGAAAAAACAAGTGAAACAAGTATATTTATAACAAGCTAGGAGCCCTGAGCATCAAAAGCAAGCTTAGAAAACAAACTGAGGGGGAGGGGGAGGAAGAGACGGTTCTGAAGTGGAGAGGAGTTACTGGACCTGAATCACAGGGAGCCCTCAGGCACCATTCCCAGGAGTGGCGGCAGTGGGCTGGTACTAGCATTGGGCTGCAGGTTCCTCAGGGAGAAGCAGCTAGCCACACAGCCTACTCACACCTCCAGAACAAGAGAAGAATAGCACTCTCAGCAAAAGCTAAGTACTTGCATATATTTTACCACATCCCCCCAAGCCAGATTCAGTGACTGACTTCCATCAGCCTGAGATAGGCCCTGTTGAGCACCTAGAGCCATCCTCCCAGCCTTGGAGAAGGAATAAATTTCAAATTGGAGAAAAAGATAATTTGCCAGCTCCACTAACCAGAAGAGCTCAGGACAAAAGTGGCTCCTGTCCAGGCATAAACGGTCCATGGACTTCGAGTATCTTTCCCTTCTGCATGGACCTTTGTGGACCTATTTCTGGAGAATAGGCCCTTGTTGGCAGATTCCAACCGTTTCAGCTGTGTGGCGGAGAGGTAGGTGTTTGATGTTTCACATTGCTTTGCTCATTAAACAGGGTCCTCACCTACCCACATCAGGGGCCTAAGGACTGTTGGCGCCACTCAGGGCACCCAGCACCCATGACAGGGGTCCAAAGATAATTGGTACCTCCCAGTCCTTTCAACCAAAAATATTTGGCGCCCAGGGTCTGTATGCAGAACCTACCCACTTGTACACTGTAGGGAATAGGGACACGTTTTCCTCAGAGAAACGTGGGGGATGATTCTCAGCCCCCTGACTTGTTCAGAGTGTGACCCCCTGCTACAACCAGATACTGGTAACTACACCAATCACCCCTGTCCCACTAAGACTGTAAGACAGAGCCTGTACCACACACTTGATGAACAGCTACTGGGACACCTGAGCTGAATTCATACAAGAAAAGTGAATGGAATCCTAGACTGATATACTTGATAACAGCTCTAGCCATCTGGGGACAGGACGTCAGAGCTCCAAAGGCAAAAATAATCGAGCTAGCTCACTCAAGCAACCCATCTGGGCATATCAAAACAAAACAAAGCAAGAAGCTACGACACAGTGAGCAAACATAAAATAAACTAATACAATAACTTATAGATGGCTCGGAGAAAACACCCAATATCAACTCACATAAAGAAACAGATCATGATCACCTGAACAAGCTCTCAAAATAAAGAATCCAGGGATCTTCTAGATGAAAGTGCCTTCCTGGAATTACCAGAGGCAGAATACAAAAGATTAATATACAGAACCCTTCAAGACATCAGAAAGGAAATGAGGCAATACACAGAACAATCAAAGGAACACACAGATAAAACAATTGAAGAAATTAAAAAGATTATTCAGGGACATAATGAAAAATTTCATAAGCTGGAAAAATCTATAGACAGAGAGCAATCAGAAATTCAGAAGATTAACAATAAAATTACAGAAGTAGACAACTCAACAGAAAGTCAGAGAAGCAGATTTGAGCAAGTGACAGGCAGAATTTCTGAACTTGAAGATAAAGCACATGGCACTAATATATCTGAAGAAAAATCAGATAAAAGAATTTTAAAAAATGAAGAAACCTTAAGAATCACGTGGGACTCTATCACGAAAAATAACCTTCGAGTGATTGGAGTGCCAGAAGAGGGAGGGATAACAGAAAATACAGAGAGAATTGTTGAAGATTTGTTCATAGAAAACTTCCCTGATATCGTGAAAGATGAGAAGATATCTATCCCAGATCCTCATTGAACTCCATATAAGGTAGATGTTAGAAGAAAGTCACCAAGACATATTATAATCAAACTTGCCAAAACCAAAGATAAAGACAGAATTTTAAGAGCAGCGAGGGATAAACGAAAAGTCACCTACAAAGGAGAGTAAATAAGAATGAGCTCGGATTACTCAGCAGAAACCATGCAGGCAAGATAGCAATGGGATAACATATAAAAAAATTGAAGGAGAAAAAATTGCCAGCCAAAAATCATATAGCTAGCAAAACTGTCTCTCAAATACGAAGGTGAAATTGGGACATTTCCAGATAAACAGAAGATTAGTGAATTTGTAAAAAACAAACCAAAACTACAAGAAATACTAAAGGGAATTCTTTGATTAGAAAATCAATAATATCAGGTATCAGCCCAAGACTAGAACACAGGGCAGAGCAATCAGAAGTCAACCCAGACAGGGAAATTAAAAGAATAAATCAAGATTAAAAAAACACTCAAAACATGGTAACAGCAATGTTATTATGTAAAAGAAGACAACATTAGAACAATAAAGAGGGACTAAGAAATGTAGTCATAGATCTTCCATATGGAGAGGAAGATGTGTGGAGAGGAAGATAAGGTGATACAAAGAAATAAAAGTTAGTTTAGAAAAACATGGGTAAATAATAAGGTAACCACAAAGGAAGCAAACTATCCTACACATCAAAATAAAATACAAGAAAAAAACAGAATCAGCAGAAAGAAAATCAAAAACAACGAATATGAGGAAAGGACAATATATAAAGATAATCCACCCAGCACATAAAATTAAGTGGGAAAAAGAAACTGTCAGCAACACACAAAAAAGACATCAAAATGATAGCACTAAATTCACACCTATCCATAATTACACTGAATATAAATGGACTAAATGCACCAATAAAGAAACAGAGAGTGGCAGAATGGATTAAAAAACACGATCCGTCTATATGTTGCCTACAAGAGACACACCTTAGACTTAGAAACACAAACAAACTAAAACTTGAAGGATGGAAAAAAATATATCAAGCAAACAACAATCAAAAAAGAGTAGGACTGGCAATATTAATTTCGGACAAAACAGACTTTAAAGTTAAATCCATCATACAAGATACGGAAGGACACTATATAACGATTAAAGGGACAATATACCAAGAAGATATAACTATATTAAATATTTATGCATCCAGTGACAGGACTGCAAGATACATAAAACAAACTCTTTCGGCATTGAAAAGTGAGATAGGCAGCTCCACAATTATACTAGGAGACTTCAACACACCACTTTTGGGGAAGGACAGGACATCCAGAAAGAAGCTCAATAAAGACACGGAAGATCTAAATGCCACAATCAACCAACTTGACCTCATAGACATATACAGAACATTTCACCCGACAGCAACCTAGCATACTTTCTTTTCTAGTGCACATGGAACATTCTCTAGAATAGACCACATATTAGGTCATAAAGCAAGCCTTAGCAGAATCCAAAACATTGAAACATTACAAAGTATCTTCTCTGACCATAAGGCCATAAAAGTAGAAATCAATAACAGAAAAAGCAGGGAGAGAAAATCAAACACTTGGAAACTGAACAATACCCTGCTCAAAAAAGGCTGGGTTATAGAAGACATTAAGGAGGGAATAAAGAAATTCAGAGCATCCAATAAGGATGAAAACACTTTGGATGTGAACCTTTGGGACACAATGAAAGCAGTGCTCAGAAGTCAATTTATATCAATATATGCACACATACAAAAAGAAGAAAGGACCAAAATCAAAGAATTATCCCTACAACTTGAACAAATAGAAAGAGAACAACAAAAGAAACCCTCAAGCACCAAAAGAAAACAATAAAAATTAGAGCAAAACTAAATAGACCATAAAACAGAAAAGCAATTGAAAGAATTAACAAGACCAAAAGCTGGTTCTCTGAAAAAATCAACCAAATTGATAAACCATTGGCCAAACTGACAAAAGAAAAACAGGAGAGGAAGCAAATGACCCGAATGAGAAATGAGATGGGCGATATTACAACAGACCCAACTGAAATTAAAAGAATCATATCAGATTATTATGAAAAATTGTACTCTAACAAATTTGAAGACCTAGAAGAAATAGATGAATTCCTAGAAACACACTACCTACCTAAACTAACACAAACAGAGGCCGAACAACTAAATAGACCCATAACAAAAGAAGAGATTGAAAAGGTAATCAAAAAACTCCCCAATAAAATAAAATAAAAGCCCTGGCCCAGACGGCTTCACTGCAGAGTTCTACCAAACCTTCAGAGAAGAGTTAACACTACTACTGTTGTTGTTGTTAGGTGCTGTCGAGTCGGTTCCAACTCATAGCGACCCTATGCAAAACAGAACGAAACACTGCCTGGTAATACGCCATCCTTACAATCCTCCTTATGCTTGAGCCCACTGTTGCAGCCACTGTGTCAATCCACCTCCTTGAGTGTCTTCCTCTTTTCCGCTGACCCTGTACTCTGCCAAGCATGATATCCTTCTCCAGCTACTGATCCCTCCCATGTCCAAAGTATGTAAGATGCAGTCTCGTCATCCTTGCCTCTAAGGAGCATTCTGGCCGCACTTCTTGCAAGACAGATTTGTTCGTTCTTTTGGCAGTCCATGGTATACTCAATATTCTTCGCCAACACCGCAATTCAAAGGCGTCAACTCTTCTTCGGTCTTCCTTACTCATTGTCCAGCTTTCACATACATATGATGTGATTGAAAATACCATGGCTTGGGACAGGCGCACCTTAGTCTTCGAGGTGACATTTTTGCTCTTCAACACTTTAAAGAGGTCCTTTGCAGCAGATTTACCCAATGCAATGCATCTTTTGATTTCTTGACTGCTACTTCCATGGCTGTTGATTGTGGCTCCAAGTAAAATGAAATTCTTGACAAATTCAATCTTTTCTCCGTTTACCATGATGTTGCTCATTGGTCCAGTTGTGAGGATTTTTGTTTTCCTTATGTCGAGGTGTAATCCATACTGAAGGCTGTGGTCTTTGATCTTCATTAGTAAGTGCTTCAAGTCCTCTTCACTTTCAGCAAGCAAGGTTGTGTCATCTGCATGATGCAGGTTGTTAATGAGTCTTCCTCCAGTCCTGATGCTCTGTTCTTCTTCATATAGTCCAGCTTCTTGGATTATTTGTTCAGCATACAGATTAAATAGGTACGTGAAAGAATACAACCCTGATGCACACCTTTCCTGATTTTAAACCAATCAGTATCCCCTTGTTCTGTCCAAACAACTGCCTCTTGATCTATGTAAAGGTTCCTCATGAGCACAATTCAGTGTTCTGGAATTCCCATTCTTTGCAATGTTATCCATAGTTTGTTATGATCCACACAGTCGAATGCCTTTGCATAGTCAATAAAACACAGGTAAACATCCTTCTGGTATTCTCTGCTTTCAGCCAGGATCCATCCGACATCAGCAATGATATCACTGGTTCCACGTCCTCTTCTGAAACCGGCCTGAACTTCACGCAGTTCCCTGTCGATATACTGCTACAGCCGTTTTTGAATGATCTTCAGCAAAATTTTGCTTGCATGTGATATTAATGATAACCCAGTGTCGTTCTATAATTTCCAAATTTGGTTGGATCACCTTTCTTGGGAATAGGCATAAATATGGATCTCTTCCAGTCAGTTGGCCAGGAAGCTGTCTTCCATATCTCTTGGCATAGATGAGTGAGCACCTCCAGCGCTGCATCTGTGTGCTGAAACATCTCAATTGACATTGCAACAATTCCTGGAGCCTTGTTTTTCGCCAATGCCTTCAGAGCAGCTTGGACTTCTTCCTTCAGTACCGTTGGTTCCTGATCATATGCCAACTCTTAAAATGATTGCATATCGACTAATTCTTTTTGGTATAATGACCCTGTGTATTTCTTCCATCTTCTTTTGAGGCTTCCTGTGTCGTTTAATATTTTCCCCATGGAATCCTTCACTATTGCAATTTGAGGCTTGATTTTTTTCATCAGTTCTTTCAGCTTGAGAAATGCCAAGCGTGTTCTTCCCTTTTGGTTTTCCATCTCAAGCTCTTTGTCCGTGTCATTATAATACTTTACTTTGTCTTCTCAAGACGCTCTTTGAAATCTTCTGTTCAGTTCTCTTACTTCATCAATTCTTCCTTTTACTTCAGCTGCTCAACACTCAGTTTGTCATACTGTGGCGGCTTGTGTGTTGCTGTGATGCTGGAAGCTATGCCACCAGTATTCAGATACCAGCAGGGTCACCCATGGAGGACAGGTTTCAGCTGAGCTTCCAGACTCAGACAGACTAGGAAGAAGGACCCGGCAGTCTACTTCTGAAAAGCATTAGCCAGTGAAAACCTTATGAATAGCAGGGGAACATTGTCTGATATAGTGCTGGAAGATGAGTCCCCCCAGGTTGGAAGGCACTCAAAAGATGACTGGGGAAGAGCTGCCTCCTCAAAGTAGAGTCAACCTTAATGATGTGGATGGAGTAAAGCTTTCAGGACCTTCATTTGCTGATGTGGCACAACTAAAAATGAGAAGAAACAGCTGTAAACATCCCTTAATAATCGGAACTTGGAATGTATGAAGTATGAATCTAGGAAAATTGGAAATCATCAAAAATGAAATGGAACACAAAAACATTGATATCCTAGGCATTAGTGAGCTGAAATGGACTGGTATTGGCCATTTTGAATCAGACGATCATATAGTCTACTATGCTGGGAATGACAACTTGAAGAGGAATGGTGTTGCATTCATCATCAAAAAGAACGTTTCAAGATCTATCCTGAAGTTCAATGCTGTCAGTGATAGGATAATACCCATACGCCTACATGGAAGACCACTTAATATAACCATTATGCAAACTTACACACCAACCACTAGGGACAAAGATGAAGAAACAGAAGATTTTTATCAGCTGCTGCAGTCTGAAATTGATCAAACATGCAGTCAAGATGCATTGATAACTACTGGTGATTGGAATGCAAAAGTTGGAAACAAAGAAGAAGGATCAGTAGTTGGAAAATATGGCCTTGGTGAAAGAAACAATGCCAGAAATCAAATGATAGAATTTTGCAAGACCAACATCTTCTTCATTGCAAATACCTTCTTCCACCAACATAAACGGTGACTATACGCATAGACCTCGCCAGATGGAATACACAGAAATCAAATTGACTACATCTGTGGAAAGAGCCGATGGAAAAGCTCGATATCATCAGTCAGAACAAGGCCAGTGGTCAACTCTAGAACAGACCCTCAATCGCTCATATGCAAGTTCAAGCTGAAACTGAAGAAAATTAGAGCAAGCCCATGAGAGCCAAAATATGACCTTGAGTGTATCCCACCTGAATTTAGAAAGCATATCAAGAATAGATTTGGCACACTGAACAGTAGTGACCGAAGACCAGACGAGTTGTGGAATGACATCAAGGACTACATCCATGAAGAAAGCCAGAAGTCACTGAAAAGACAGGAAAGAAAGAAAAGACCAAGATGGATGTCAGAGGAGACTCTGAAACTTGTTCTTGAGCGTCAAAACACTACTAATACTAAAGGTATTTCAGAGAATAGAAAAGGACAGAATACTCCCAGACTCATTCTTGAAGCCAGCATATCCCTAATACCAAAACCAGCTAAAGACACCACAAAAAAAGAAAATTACAGACCTATATCCCTCATGAACTTTGATGCAAAAATCCTCAAAAAAATTCTAGCCAATAGAATCCAACAACATATCAAAAATATAATTCACCATGACCAAGCAGGATTTATACCAGGTATGCAGGGATGGTTCAACATTAGAAAAACAATTAATGTAACTCATCATATAAATAAAACAAAAGACAAGAATCACACGATTTCATCAATTGATGCAGAAAAGGCATTTGACAAAGCCCAACACCTATTCATGATAAAAACTCTCAGGAAAATAGAAATAGAAGGAAAATTCCTCAACATAATAAAGGGCATTTATACAATGCCAATAGCCAACATCATTCTAAATGGAGAGAGCCTGAAAGCATTCCCCTTGAGATTAGGAACCAGACACCAAACCAAAACCCAGTGTCTTCGAGTCGATTCCAACTCATAGCGACCCTATAGGACAGAATAGAACTGCCCCACAGAATTTCCAAGAAGCGCCTGGAGGATTCAAACTGCAGACCCTTTGGTTAGCAGCCATAGCACTTAACCACTATGCCACCAGGGTTTCTGGGAACCAAATAAGGATGCCCTTTATCACCGCTCTTATTCAACATTGTGCTGGAAGTCCTAGCCAGAGCAATTAGACAAGATAAAGAAATAAAGGGCATCCAGATTGGCAAGGAAGAAGTATCTCTATTTGCAGATGACATGATCCTACACACAGAAAACCCTAAGGAATCCTCCAGAAAACTACTGAAACTAATAGAAGAGTTCAGCAGAACATCAGGATACAAGATAAACATACACAAATCACTTGGATTCCTCTACACCAACAAAAAGAACATCAAAGAGGAAATCACAAAATCAATACCATTTACAATATCCCCCAAGAAGACAAAATACTTAGGAATAAATCTTACCAGAGATGTAAAAGACTTATACAAAGAAAACTACAAAATACTTCTGCAAGAAACCAAAAGAAACATATATAAGTGGAAAAACATACCTTGTTCATGGATAGGAAGACTTAACATTATAAAAATATCTGTTCTACCAAAAGCAATGTATAGATTTAATGCAATTCCGATCCAAATTCCATCAACATTTTTTAATGAGATGGAGAAACTAATCACCAACTTCATATGGAAGGGAAAGAGGCCCCGGATAAGTAAAGTATTAGTAAAAAACAAGAACAAAGTGGGAGGCCTTACTCTACTTGATTTTAGATCCTATTATACTGCCACAGTAGTCAAAACAGCCTGGTACTGGTACAACAACAGATACATAGACCAATGGAACAGAATTGAGAATCCAGACGTAAATCCACCCTCATATGAGCAGTTGATATTTGACAAAGGCCCCAAAGCAGTTAAATGGGGAAAACACAGTCTTTTTAAAAATTGGTGCTGGAATAACTGGATATTTACCTGCAAAAAAATGAAACAAGACCCATACCTCACTCCATGCACACAGAAATGAGCTCAAAATGGATCAAAATCTAAAATGATAAAGATCATGGAAGAAAAAATAGGGACATCGTTAGGAGCCCTAATACATGGCACAAACAGTAAACAAAACATTATTTAGAATGCAGAAGAAAAACTAGATAACTGGGAGCTCCTATGCTCATCCAAAGACTTCACTAAAAGAGTAAAAAGATTACCTACAGACTGGGAAAAAGTATTTAGCTATGACATTTCCGATCAGCACCTGATCTCTAAAATCTATGTGATACTGTGAAAACTCAACTACAAAAAGACAACCCAATTAAAAAATGAGCGAAAGATATGAACAGACACTTCACTAAAGAAGACATTCAGGTAGCTACCAGATACATGAGGAAATAGTACGATTGTTAGCCATTAGAGAAATGCAGATCAAAACTACAATGAGATTTCATCTCACTCCAACAAGGTTGGCATTAATCCAAAAAACACAAAATAATAAAGGTTGGAGAGGCTGTGGAGAGATTGGAACACTTATACACTGCTGGTGGGAATGTAAAATGGTATAAGAAGTTTGGAAAATGATTTGGTGCTTCCTTAAAAAGCTAGAAATAGAACTACCATACCATCCAGCAATCCCACTCCTTAGAATATATCCTAGAGAAATAAGAGCCTTTACATGAACAGATATATGTACACCCATGTTTACTCCAGCACTATTTACAATAGTAAAAAGATGGAAGCAACTGAGGTGCCTATCAATGGATGAATGGATAAAGAAATTAAGCTATATTCAAAGAATGGAATACTATGCATCGATAAAGAACAGCGATGAGTCTGTGAAACATTTCATAACATGGGAGAATGTGAGTGAAATTACTCAATTGCAAAAGGACAAATATTGTATAAGACCACTATTATAAGAACTCGAGAAATAGTTTAAACAGAGAACAAAATATTCTTTGATGGTTATGAGGGGGGGAGGGAGGGGGTGTGGGAGAGGGGTATTCACTAATTAGCTAGTAGATAAGAACTATTTTAGGTGAAGGGAAAGACAACACAATACAGGTGAGGTCAGCACAAATAGACTAAACCAAAAGCAAAGAAGTTTCCTGAATAAACTGAATGCTTCAAAGGCCAGCGTAGCAGGGTGGGGGTTTGGGAACCATGGTTTCAGGGGACATCTAAGGCAATTGGCATAATAAAATCTATTAAGAAAACATTCTGCATCCCACTTTGGAGAGTGATGTCTGGGGTCTTAAATGCTAGCAAGCGGCCATCTAAGATGCATCAATTGGTCTCAACCCACCTGGACCAAAGAAGAATGAAGAACACCAAGGTCTCAAGGTAATTAGGAGCCCATGAGACAGAAAGGGCCACATAAACCAGAGACTACATCATCCTGAGACCAGAAGAACTAGATGGTGCCCGGCTACCACCGATGACTGCCCCTACAGGGAACACAGCAGAGAACTCCTGAGGGAGCAGGAGAGCAGTGGGATATAGACCCCAAATTCTCACAAAAAGACCAGACTTAATGGTCTGACTGAGACTGGAAGGACCCCAGTGGTCATGTCCCCCAGACCTTCTATTGGCCAAGGACAGGAACCATTCCCAAAACCAAATCTTCAGACAGGGATTGGACTGGAGAATGGGTTGGAGAGAGATGCTGGTGAGGAGTGAGCTTCTTGGATCACATCAGGTGGACACTTGAGAATATGCTGGCATCTCCTACCTGGAGGGGAGATGAGAGGTTAGAGGGGGTTAGAAGCTGGTGAAATGGACACAAAAAGAGAGAATGGAGGGAGAGAGCTGGCTGTCTCATTAGGGTGAGAGCAATTGGGAGTATGTAGCAAGATGTAAATAAGTTTTTGTGTGAGAGATTGACTTGATTTGTAAACTTTCACTTAAAGCACAATAAAAATAGACCAAAAAAATTAAAAAGAAATGAAGGTAACCTACATGGAGAAGCCTTCAAAATGCTACTTATGGTTATAACATGTAAAAAAATGGAGGGAAATCATGATGACAATACCCAATAACATTTATATGCTGATTATTCAAGCCTCCCCCTAACTTAGTATATTTAATAAAATTTCAATCAAATTCTCAAACTTTATATTCCCCCCACCTTTTTTTAATTGAACTTTAGATGAAGGTTTGCAGAACAAACTAGAGTCTCATCAAACAGTACACATATTGTTGTATGACATCGTTTAACAACCTCACAACTTGTCAACATTCTCCCTTCTCAACCCTGGGTTCCCTATCATCAGCTTCCAATCCCTGCCCCAGGGCTGGTGCGCCCCTTTAGTCTTGTTTTGTTCCATGGGCCTGTTCAATCTTTGAAGCGTGAACCTTAGGATTGGCCTCCTTACTGAGGTGAAAAGGTATCTGGGGGCCATACTCTCAGAATTTCTCCAGTCTCTGTCAGGCCAGCATGTCTGATCTTTCTATTTCAGTTAGAATTTTGTTCTACATTTTTCTCCAGCTCTGTCCGCGACCCTCTACTGTGATTCCTGCCAGAGCAGTCAGTGATGGTGTAACCGGGCTCCATCTAATTGTACTGAACTCAGTCTAGTGAAGGCCATGGCAGATGTGGTCCATTAGTCCTTTGGACTAATCTTTCCCTTGTGTCTTTAGTTTTCTTCATTCTTACTTGCTGCAGAAGGGGTGGGACCAGTGGAGTATCCTAGATGGTTGCTCACAGGCTTTTAAGACCCCAGGTGCTACTCACCAAAGTAGAATGTAGAACATTTTCTTTATAAACTCTGTTATGCCAATTGAGCTAGATGCTCCCTAAGACCATGGTCCCCACAGACCTCAGCCCAGCAATTTGGTCCCTCAGGGAGTTTGGATATATCTATGGAGCTACCATGGCTCTGCCTTGTACAGGCTGTGCTGGCTTCCCCAGTATTGTGCACTCTTACCCTTCACTGAAGTTACCGCTTCTCTATTGTCTATTAAATGTTTTTCCATCCCCACCCCTCCCTTCCCCGGTAACCATCAAAGATTGTTTCCTTTTGTGTGTAAACCTTTCCATAAGTATTTACAGTAGTGGTTTCATACAGTATTTGTCCTTTTGTGATTGACTATTTCACTCAGCATAATGTCTTCCAGATGCACTCATGTTAAGTGATGCTTCACAGATTCATCATTGTTCTTTAGCGTTGCATACTACTCCATTGTGTGTTTGTACCACAGTTTGTTTATCCAGTCATCTGTTGGTGGGCATCTAGATTGTTTCCATCTTTTTGCTATTGTGAACAATGCTGCAATGAACATGGGTATACATATATCTATTCATGTGATGACTCTTATTTCTCTAGGATATATTCCTTGGAGTAGGATTGCTGGATCTTGTGGTATTTCTATTTCTAGCTTTCTAAGGTAACTCCATATCATTTTCCAAAATGGTTGTATCATTTTGCATTCCCACCAACAGTGCATAAGAGTTCCAATCTTCCCACAGCCTCCCAACATTTGTTATTTTCTATTTTATTGATTCCTGCCAGTAATGCCAGGGTGAGATGGTATCTCATTGTGGTTTTGATTTGCATTTCTCTGTTGGCTAGTGATTGTGAGCGTTTCCTCATGTGTCTGTTGGTGGCTTGAATGTCTTCTTTGGTGAACTGTCTGTTCGTTTCCTTTGCTCATTTTTTAATTGGATTGTATTTTTGTTGTAGAGGTGTTGGATTTTCTTGTAGATTTTAGAGATTGGACCTTTGTCTGATTTGCAATAGCCAATTTTTTTTTTCCCAGTCTGTAGTTTCTCTTTTTACTCTTTAGGTGAAGTCTTTTGATGAGCATAAGTATTTAATTTTTAGAAGATCCCAGTTATCTAGCTTATCCTCTGGAGCTTGTGTGTTGTTTATGGTTCGTATCCTGTTAATGCCATGCATTAGGGCCCCTAGCATTGATCCTATTTTTTCTTCTACGAACTTCATAGTTTTTGCCTTTAGAAAATGGCCTTTGATATATTTTGAGTTAGTTTTTGTATATGGTGTGATGTATAGGTCCTGTTCCATTTTTTTTTTTTTTTTTTTTTTTTGCATATGAACATCCAGTTTTTCCAGGACTATTTGTTAAAAAGACTGTCCTTTCCCCGTTTGATGGACTTTGGGCCCTTGTCAAAGATCAGGTGACCATAGGTAGATGGATTTACATCTGGGTTCTCAGTTCTGTTCCATTGGTCAATGTGTCTGTTATTGTACCAGTACCAGACTGTTTTGACTACCATAGCTGTATAGTAGTTCCTGAGGTCAGGTACTGTGAGTCCTCCTACTTTATTCTTCTTCAGTAGTGTTTTACTTATCCGGGGCCTCTTCTCTTTCCATATAAAGTTAATGATAAGTTTTCCATCTCGTTAAAGAATGTTGTTGGTATTTGGATTGCTATTGCATTGTATTTGGAAATCGCTTTGAGTAGAATTGTCATTTTCACAATGTTGAGTTTACCTATCCATGAGCATGGTATGTTTTTCCATTTATGTAGATCTCTTTTGGTTTCTTGCAGTAGTGTTTTGTAGTTTTCTTTGTATAGGTCTTTTACATCCCTGGTTAGATTTATTCCCAAGTTTTTTTTTTTTTTGGGGGGGGGCGGCTATTATAAATGGTATTGTTTTCCTGATTTCCTTTTCATTGTTCTCTTTATTGGTGTATAGAAATCCAACTGATTTTTGTTTGTTTATCTTGTATCCTGCTAATCTTCTGAATCTTTCTATTAGTTCCAGTAGTTTTCTTGTGGAGTCTTTTGGATTTTCTTAGTATCATAACATCTGCAAATGGGGAGAGTTTAACTTCTTCATTACCAGTTTGGATGCCCTTTATTTTTGTTTCTTGCCTTATTGATCTAGCTAAGACTTCCAACACAATGTTAAATAGGAATGGTGATAATGGGCATCCTTATCTTGTTCCTGTTCCCAAGGGGAATGTTTTCAGCCTCTTTCCATTGAGAACAATGTTGGCTGTTGGTTTTGCATAGATGCCCTTTATTACATTGAGAAATGTCCCTTCTTTACCTATTTTATTGAGAGTTTTTATTTGGAATGGGTGTTGGACTTTGTTGAATGCCTTTTCTGCATCGATTGGAATGATCATGTGATTCTTTTCTTTTCCTTTTATTTATGTGGTGGATTACGTTGATTCATTTTCTAATGTTGAACCAGCCTTGCACACCTGGTATGAACCTTACTCGGTCATGGTGTATTATTTTTTTGATATGATGCTGAATTCTATTGGCTAGAATTTTGTTGAGAATTTTTCCATCTATATTCATGAGAGATATTGGTCTGTAATTTTCTTTTTTTGTGGTGTCTTTGCCTGGTTTTGGTACCAGGGTTATGCTGGCTTCATAGAATGAATTTGGAAGTATCACTTCCTTTCCTATGTTCTGAAATAGTTTGAGTAGTACTGGTGTAAGCTCTTCTCTGAATGTTTGGTAGAATTCTCCAGTGAAGCCACTGGGCCAGGGCTTTTTTTGGTTGGTAGTTTTCTTTTTTATCACCTTTTAAAGCTCTTCTCTTGTTATGGGTCTTCTCAGATTTTCAACATCATTTTGTGTTAGTTTGGGTAGGTAGTGTGCCTCTAGAAATTTGTCCATTTCATCTAGATTTTCAAATTTGATGGAGTAAAGTTTTTCATAATACTCTGTTATGATCCTTTTTATTTCTGTTGGGTCTGTCGTAGTGTCCCCCCCCCCCCCGCCCCATTTCATTTCTTATTTGGGTTATTTATGTCCTCTCCTGTTTTTCTTTTGTCAATTTGATCACCGGTGTTTTGTTGATCCTTTCAAAGATTGTTGATTCTACTGTTTTTCTATTTCAATTATTTCTGCTCTTATCTTTATTATTTCCTTTCTTCTGGTGGTTGTGGGTTTCTTTTCTATTCTCTATTTGTTCAAGTTGTGTAACTAATGTTTTGATTTTGTCCCTTTCTTCTTTTTTGATGTGTGCATGTACCCACTGCCATCGAGTCAATTTTGACTATTACCTTGAAGAGAATGGATACTGGGTAACAACTAGCAGTCTCCACCACATGACTTAACGACCAACTACAGGGGCATACATTGCAGAACACCAGACAGTTGAATACTATGCAGTTATTACTGACTAAGGCAGCTGTATATGGATTGACGTGCAAAGTTGCTGAAGAGCAGGGTGTTTATTTAGCTCAACAGTTTCAAAACAGCACATATGACAAACACCTACATATGTTTACCAAAAGATATGTAAAAGAGTTCATTTCTGTGTAATTCATAACGGCCCAAACCTGAAAATATCACAAATGTCTATCACAGTAGAATGGATAAGTAAACAGTGGTATATTTATATAGTGAAATACTGTAGACCAATGGGAATGAACAAAGTGTTTCCATATGCAGCAATATGAATGATTCTTAAACTTAATGTTGAGTGAATGAAGCCAGGCACAGGACACATAATGTACAATGCCATTTATTGAAAGTTTAAAAACAGACAAAATTAATCTGTAATGTTAGAAAGCATGATACAGTTTAAAGGAATGATAGTGATAAGAAAGAGGCATTAGGGAGCCTTCTGAGATGCTGGTCAAGTTCTAATTCTTGAACTGGGTGCTGGTTATAGAGACTGTTCACTTTGTGAAATTTCATCAAGCTGGACACTTGTGATTTGTGATTTGTGCACAGTTTTTACTATGCACATCACATTTCAGTAATTTTTCAAGCATATGTGTGTTTGTATAAGCATATGTATATTTTACTATGCACATTACATTTCAGTAATTTTTTTAAGCGTATGTATATTTGTATATGGGTTGCACAAATGGCTTGCTCTCAGCTACTAACCTAAAGGTTGTCATCTCAGAAGAAAGGTCTAGTGATCTGTTTCCATAAAGATTACAGCCAAGAACACCATATGGAACAGTTGCACACTGTAACCCATGGGGTTTCCATGAGTCAGAATGGACTCAACAGCCACAAGAGAGAGAGCTTTGTTCAGACAGAAAATCTGGAAGTATATACATACCATACTAAGACAGGGGTCAGTAAACTTTTTCTATAAAGGGCCAGATAGCAAATATTTCAAGCTCTGCAGGCCGTACAAGTCACTGTCACAACTACTCACTCCACTCTTGTATCACAAAAGCCTCCACAGACAGTATGGGTGTGGTGTGTGCCAATAAAACTTTATTTATAAAAACAAGTGACCAACATTTTGATGTACTAAATGCCACTGAATTATACAGTATAAAGGGGTTATAATGGAAAGTTTTACATTGTGTGTATTTTACTACAATAAAAAGAAGTGAGTTATTAAAAAAGAAGCTTTTATTGACCTATGGGGGAAAAATATGAGGCCCCCTATTCTCCATGTAAGAAGCCCTGCTGGTGCAATGGTTATGCACTTGGCTGCTAACCTAAAGCTTGGTGGTTCGAATCTACCAGTGGCTCTGTAGGAGAAAATACCTGGTGATCTGCTCCTGTAAAGATTAAAAAAAAAAAAAAAATTTTTTTTTTTTTTTTACAGCCTAGGAAACCCTATGGTGCAGTTCTATTCTGTCACATTGGATCACTACAAACTGGAATTAGCTCAACAGCACACAATAATAACAACATTCTCCATGTAATGGTTACCCTTTTTACCATTTATTTCCATCACTAGGGGAAACTCTCTTATGTTTCCTCCCATTGTTATAGAAATTGGCTCTAGGAAGCCCTGACAAATATTTAGACAACAATAGACACGGAAGTAGTTAGAGATGATTAAAGTTGTGCCTTGCCAGGCACCCCACTACAAAAGAAAATAAAACAAACAAAAGCAGGTAAAAGACTATAGTTTGCCAACCCCTATGCTAAATTGTTTGTAGTGGTTACCTTTGGGACTAGAGTTGAGGGGAAAGGTAACTTTTACTCCTTATAGGCTTTACATGTCTAGTATTTTACCACTAGCATATTCAAAATATCTACTTTTATCACTGGCAAATAAGCTGACATTTGCCTCTGAACTTTGCTAAGATTTCAACTGCTTTGCCTTAGCAACAGGGAAATAAATATGTCAGGGTCCCAGCCTTCTAAGATGTAAAATCCATTTATACACAGACAATAAGTAATTAACCTTAGGCAGTCTGTGCCTCTTATTTTGGGTAGATATATTCAAGCGCTATGAAAAAGAAGGAAGAAATATCATGAGTTAGTGTAGAGCAGACAGGCTTTTCAAGGAAGCAGAATGAATAAGATTTGAGGAAGGTGTAGAGGAAAACCAGACTGTCTGGGCTGGAGAACCAACAGAAACAGAGAACAAAGTTTCAAACAAGTACAAGCTGCTCAAAGGACAGCGAAACCAGTTTGCCTTGGGGAAAAGCCAATTTAAAGTGCAAGGACTTTCTCCCGAGTTTTGTGGGAAGCCAGTGGAAAACTGAGCATGAAAATAATGAGCTCTTAAGACTAATTTTGAAACCGTGTGTGCTGGTCATGACCTTCTCTTCCACTCCCTTCCAACTAGCCAACCCTAATATTGCAAAAATTCAGGCCAGGAGCCAGACATTCTGATCCGGGTAACAGCAGTACAAGTGTCTAGAAGCGCAGGTAGTTTAGCTTCCACATCTGAATGACCAGTGTTTTTAGCAAACTATGGCTTTTTTTTTTTTTTAATGGTTGGAAAAGGTAATAAACAGTTGTCATTGAGTTCATTCCAACTCGCAGCAACCTCATGCATGTCAGGGTAGAACTGTGTTCCTAGGGTTTTCAATGGCTGATTTTTTGAAATATATTGGCAGGCCTTTCTTCTGAGGCACCTCTGGGTGAACTCAAATCACCAACCTTTTGGTTAGCAACCCAGTGTGTTAGCTGTTTCTATCACCTGGGGACTCTGGAAAAGTCAATAATACATGCTAATGCTTTGTTTGTTTTAATGTTACAGAGAGGAGCAACCACAGAGCTCTTCAAGGATGTTGGAGTTTTCTTCCCAAATTTATCCCTCACAGTTCTGGTGAAAGGTGTGTCCTCTGGGCACTTTCAAATGGGTAGGCAGTTCTTACATAATAAATCCACTTGAACATTCCAATCTCCCTTGGCCTTTGGATACCTTCGCCAATAGTATACCAAAGCAGTTCGGGCATTTGAACTTCATTTGATGTAGGCCACCTTTCATCCATGCTTCAGTCAGCCAATCAAATAAACTATTGGCAGTTTCTAACCCATTGAGCTACAACACTGAATCCAGAATATTTGTTTGTGGGCTCATATCAATAAATCTGACCTGATCCAAATTTGTTTCTTTCACCATTATCCCACACCCTTAATATCCGTTCCTACACATATTACCCAGATTTCTGTCTGTATAAATTAGAAAGCTCATATAGTTCTTTTGGAGAGTAGTGCACCTCCTCATGGGTCTTGCTTTGTATCTTACTTTCTTTAGCCGTCTGCCAGGACTTTAGTCTAATTATAGGTCTAGAAGCAAAGATGGGTGGTGGGGGTGGGTTCTGAGGTGAATCAGCAGAGTCTTGCAAGGTAACTACCTCAGGGGAGGCCATTATAGGTTTTTCAGGCAAAGCAGGGTTAAGTTCCTCAGACGAGGGTGGAAGGGCTGCTTCTACTAGCAAAGAAGACTCAGCAGAATTTAGGGGTTCAATATCCCCTTCATCAGGATCTGCCCATGTTTCCCTATTCCAATTTTCAGGATCCCATTCCTTTTCAATCAGAGACCTCACTTAAACATCAGATACCCTGGGAGGCTGGGAATTCAATTTGCATTATAATTCAGCCACATATAGGATAAAACTCTGTATTTGATTTTCAGCAATCTCAGCTTTGTGGTTTTCTTTCAGGACGCAACACTTTCAGGCTATTCATGTGGTGCTTGAGCTGGGAATTTGAAGCCCTGAGTTCATCTGTCTTTTTTTTTTTTTTTTTTCACTTTGTCCAGTGAAATTAGGAGCAACAGCCAATGTCATCATACATATTAATCAGTTTGACAAAAAATGTTTTAAGGTATTAAATACATGATTATCCAGAACATTGTCTCTTATAAGTATTTGAAGGTATCCAATTTTGCATATTTCCATTGCCACATGATGCCATGGACTGTCAGTGCTTTCTTTACTACCGGAAATAAAGTCATTGGTGCCTTTAAATCTAATCAGATTTTAGAACCCATTCCAGAAACCCTGGAACCAATTCTGAGAACTCATCCTTAAGATTCTGTTCCTCTAGAACTATTTTCAATATCAAAATCTATATTAGTCAGGTTCTCCAGAGAAACAGAACCAAGAACTAATTAGCTACATATACAGTTAGATAGATGGAGAGAAAGAGAGAGATTGATGGATGGATGAATGGGTAGATGGATGGATAGAATAGATAGATAGATGACTGATGATGGATGGACGGATGGATGGATGGATGGATGATAGGTAGCTAGGTAGATAGACTATAGATAGAGACGTGTGTCTATGTCTCTGTCTTTACATAGGTATGTGTGTGTGTATATATATATATACACACACACATACACACACACACAGAATTGGCTTGTATGATTGTGGGGTTGGCAATTCCAAAGTCAGGTGAAAGGTTGGAAACTCCACAGCAGTCTGAGGATCTTTGGGTTCAGCAGTAAATCAAAGGGCAAAATGCTAAAGACTCTTGGTATAGAAGAGCCAATGACACCACAATCCATAGGTTGGGCATATACTATTTTTTTTTCCATGTGGTCCAACAATCCTTAGAAGAATAATGATGATGGTGAAAATAATCATCACCATTTATTGAAGTACTATAAAAGAACTTTTATTTTCAGGATCCAGCCCCTTCAACTCTAAACTTCATGCCCTAAACACCTGATAGATTTTTACCATCCACTGAACTTGGAGAGTTGAAGCATGTCTGAAATCAGTAGGCCAGGCAGCAGGCTAGAAACTCTGGCAGGATAACCATATTGCAGACTTGAGGCAGAATCCTTCTCTCAGTAAACCTCAGGTTTTGCTCCTAAGGCTTTCAAAAGATTGAACACATACGAGAGAAAATGAGAATTACAGAACCATTTAGTGCAAAGTAGAAAAATTACTCTTTTTTTAAAAGCATGCAACTGAAACATTTGGAAGTCTAAAAATAAATATGATCTTCACAGTAAAATCTCCTATATCTTGAAGTCATTTCATACTGCTTGTCCTGGTCACTCCCTAAAGCAAGTGCTGAATGAGCATGATCAACTATGACAGTACTGTGATCTATGAAAACTTCTTTTCTTAAATTGGCATAGCATAGTTCACATTTTGAACTTCAGCTTACGCATCCTGAATCCTGCTACTGTGGTTACAGTTTGGAAATTAACTCCACACAGTTGCAAGCATAGAATAATGAAAAGTAACATGCTAATGTATGGAAATAGCTTCATATTCCATACAGAATCTTTTTGATGTAGATAACGGAAACTATTTCTAAGCTTCATTCTTCTTTAGTTTTCTCTATGAAGAGCTCTACCGGTGTGATACCCAAGTAACCTGTCCTTTGCTTCTACTCTCCAAGTTCAGTGGATGGTAAAAATCTATCAGGTGTTTAGGGCATGAAGTTTAGAGTTGAAGGGGCTGGATCCTGAAAATAAAAGTTCTTTTATAGTACTTCAATAAATGGTGATGATTATTTTCACCATCATCATTATTCTTCTAAGGATTGTTGGACCACATGGAAAAAAAAATAGTATATGCCCAACCTATGGATTGTGGTGTCATTGGCTCTTCTATATCAAGAGTCTTTAGCACTTTGCCCTTTGATTTACTGCTGAACCCAAAGATCCTCTTCTTTCGTTTGCAGATTCTAGTCCATCCAGTTTGGTAGAGTCCCTGTGGCCTTGTTCTATAGGCTTTTGCAACCTTATAGTTCCCAACTCTGACTCAGGTCTACCAAATGCTTGAAACCTCTGTTAGCATTTGTGGTGACAAAGGTCAGAACATTTCAGATGAAAAGTCTCCTGGTATTTCAGAAACATGAACGTATAATGTTTCAGTTAGAGGAGCTTTTATTTCCCATTTGATGCTAGAGATCCTGTAAGGCAGATATTGGCCCATCTGATAAAACATCTGAAAAAGGGATGCAATTAAACAGTATTATACAAACATCAAAGAATGGAAGATTTTATATCCAGAGATCCTGAGTAAAATTTCATGAACTGTCCACCACCACTGATAGCAGGTCTCAAATCTTGTTTCCATTTAGCAAACATCTCACATTTAAACCTATTGAAAGAGGCATTGGGATTTCCCTACTATATTTTCCAAAATTCTCTTAAGACTTTCTTTCAAGTATCCACGAAAACTATCTATAACTAGTCACATACCCAATGAGGAATGCTTTTCCATCACATAGGGATGTCTCCAATCATGCTCCCAACAGGAGAGTGTCTGGAATGTGTTTATAAAGCCAATAATCATCACAGAATTACTGTGGCTAGGCTCTCAGTCTCAACACACAAAGACCTCCCACTCTACTCTGTAAACAGCATTTAGCTAAATTCCTGACTGACCTGAGCACAATCCCTCATCCCTATCCTCTGCACTTTCAGAAAGCCATGGAAAGTTCACAGAATCTGTTTCAATGAAAATACAGCTTCTCAGCAACAATGTAATTACATGATTGGAAGGAGTTGGCACTTATAGGTGTTGCCTTCATAGTGATTAGGAAATCCTGAGCTCTTCAAAATTTCCAAATGAAAATTAAGTTGTGGTGGTCTGCATCCATAGCTGGTTCTGACTGTAATGGGAATCCCTCCAATGTTTTGTTTGTAAGAGTTACATTGAATGTTGGCTTAAGATCTTAACCATGTTAAGAAAAGAGTTCTCTAGTCTCAACTTATGAAGTTTATAAAATAATATCGATGTTTTACCAAAGCTTTTTGGGAATCTTGATTGACCAACATGTTCTGCTAGTTTCCTAATCTTAAACCATCCTTGCATTCTAGTAATAAATTCTTACATGGTGGTGGTTTTATTTTTTGAATATGCAATATCCTTTCTGTCAAGTGGAAACTCTGATGGCGTAGTGGTTATGAACTACGGCTGCTAACCAAAAGGTCGGCAGTTGGAATCCACCAGGCGCTCCTTGGAAACTTTGTGGGGGCAGTTCTACTCTGTCTGACAGAGTTGTTATGAGTCAGAATCAACTCGACGGCAATGTTTTTTTTTTTCTGTCATTTATGCAAGCTTCATGAAATAAGTGAGAAACTTCCATATTTTATATTCTACAACATTTTAAATATTGAAACTTTCACTCAAACATTATAAAAAAATCACCACTACACTAAGCTTTGGTGTGCTATGGATATTTTGTTACTGTTAATTGTCTAATTTATATTTTCATTTTTACTTTTTGTTTTCCTACTTTCCTTGCTTGATTCCCCTAATACTTACTTACTTTTGCTAGCCAAAAATTGTATTTATGCCTTAGTCTCAGACTTTTTGGAGAACTCAAGTAAATCAGCCTCTTTCAACCTAGCAGAAGATGATATTTATTGTCTAGAAAGGATGGACCAGATTGGTTTTGGACCTGTGAACTCTAGTCACAGTGGGGGCAAAGTGAATCGCCACACAGCATACAGGGCTTTAGTTGAAAGATGACATGATGAATAATGAAATCTCAAAGTCCTCTCCTTGATTAGGTGCCAGAATCTAGGCTTATACACTGTATAAACGAGGCCAAGGGATTTATTTCCTAGGGAGCATTCTTTTCTGATTAGCTAAAGAAAAATTCCCATAGATATTGATATCGTGGATCTCCCAACACACTAGACAGATCCTGTTCAGTTACCCTACAGTGAAAAACACTAGTTAATAAGCCCTAATCTTGCACAAGCTTGCAATCAGCTTTTTAGCAAAATTCTTAAGTATAAATGGACAGAAACAGACAATCAAGGAGCACAGAAGCATTTAATGTGAAAAAGAGAAAAAAAACAACAAGAAGACAGGAAAAGTGAATACGGAGGGCAGAGACAAAACAGTATGCCCACAGGGGAAAAAAATCCAAATAAAATTACAATATCCTCAAAGGTAAGAATATGCTGCATCCATGAAAGAAGAAGTAGATGCCATATACATATATACATATAAAAAACCCATTGCCATCCCGTCAGCTCTGACTCATAGCCACCCTATACGACAGAGCAGAACTGCCCCACAGAGTTTCCAAGGAGCACCTGGTGGATTTGAACTGCCAACCTTTTGGTTAGCAGCTGTAGCTCTTAACCACTACACCACCAGGGTTTTCATACACACATACATAATGTATATACTCATTTAACTTGGATCCACAGTCAACTCTTATGGAAGCAGCAGTCAAGCAATCACATAACACACTGCATTGGGTAAATCTGCTGCAAAAGACCCCTTTAAAGTGTTAAAAAGCAACGATGTCACCTTGAAGACTAAGGTGTGCCTGACCCAAGCCATGGTGTTTTCGATTGCCTCTCATATGCATGTGAAAACCAGACAATGAATAAGGAAGACCGAAGAAGAATTGATGCCTTTGAATTATGGTGTTGGTGAAGAATATTGAGTATACCATGGACTGCCAAAATAACAAACAAATCTATCTTGGAAGAAGTACAGCCAGAATGCTCCTTAGAAGCAAGGATGGCAAGACTTCATCGCACATACTTTGAACATGTTATCAGGATGGACCAGTCCCTGGAGAAGGACATCATGCTTGGTAACGTAGAAGGCCAACAACAACAAAAAAAGAGATGGATTGACGTAGTGGCTGCAACAATGGGCTCAAGCATAACAATAATCATGAGGGTGACACAGGACTGGGCAGGCTTTCCTTCTGTTGTACATAGGGTCTGTATGAGTCAGAACCAACTCAACCTAACCTAACAACAACATACATATATATATATATATATATGTACACACACAATTTTTAAGAGAATAATTAGAGAATAAGCAAGATATTTTGGAAACAAAAATATAATACAGAGAAGAAAAAATACAGAAAGTGTGACTAGAGAGTGGGATAAAAACAGAGATGGGGAGAGAGAGAAAAATAGAGAGAAGAGGGAATAAAAGAAGTGATAAAACATAAAGGAGGAGAAAGAGGGACAATACAGAGAGACACTTAATGGGGGGTGTAACTAGAGGGGTAAGACAGGAGGAAAACCGAGTAATGTAGAGAAATAGTAAGAGGAGGTGAGACAGAGACAGAGTGAGAGGAGCAGATATGGGGGAGGAGAGAGGAGGGAAAAAGTGATGAAGGGAAAAGGGAAAAGAAAATAGAAAGATGACAAAAAAACAGGAAACAGGAACAAAAGGAGAAACAGGAAGAGGGGCAGAAAAACAAAGAAAAACACAGGGGAAAGGAGGATTTAAAGACTATTAAAATAGAAAAGGCATGGAAACAAGGTAAGGGAAACAAAAAGAATAAGGGGGAATCAAAGAGAAACAGAGATAAAAATGGAGTGGAAGAGATGAAAATGAGTGAGAAAGAGAGATAAAAATGAAGTGAGGAAGAAAAATTTACATAAACACATAATATATACATATACATTATTATATACTAGGAGACTAAATGATGGTTAATTTCTGTGTCAACTTGGCTAGGCTATGATTCTCAGTGATTGGGCAGACACTATGTAATCACTTCCCATCTTGTGATCTCATATGAGCAGCCAATCAGTTGAAAGGAGCATTTCCTTGCTGTTGTGGTCTGCCTCCATTATATAAATGGCTGTTCTGGCAAAGCTCTAGCTCTCTTTCTTGACCTTGTACTCTTCTTGTTGCCTGACCTCTGGTTCTCGGGATATAAGCCTACAGAACTCTTCAGCCTGCTGCCTGACCTGCAGATTTTGGATTTGCCAGCAGCTGAAAACCTGAGAGATAGCAGAGGTCTCCAGCCAGCCACCTGACCTGCACATTTTGGGTTTGTCAGCCCCTGCAACCACATGAGCCAGCAGAGGCCTTCAGCCCGCCACCTGACCCATGGATTTGGGACTTGTTAGCCCCCACAATTTTGTGAGCCATTTTCTCACAATTTTATGAGCTATCTCCTTGAAGTAAATCTCTCTCTCTCTCTCTCACACACACACACACACACACACGTGTGTGTGTTTCCACTTCACTGGTTTTGTTACTCTAGAGAACCCAGACTGAGACATTTGGTTCCAGGGAATGGGGTGTTCCTCTAACAAATACCTAAAATGTGGAAGTGGTTTTGGAATCAGGTAATGGGTGGAGGCTGGAAGAGTTTTAGGGTGCCTAGTAGTAAAAAAAAAAAAAAAAAAACTGACAGATGAGTGGTGACTTTTACTACTAAAATTTTTTTTTTTTTTTTTTTTTAGTAGTAAAAGTCACCACTCATCTGTCAGTTTGTTGTACTGTGGTGGTTTTCATGTTGCTGTGATGCCAGAAGCTATGCCATCAGTATTTCAAATACCAGCAGGATCACCGTGGTGGACAGGTTTCAGTGGCATTTCCAGATTAAGACAGACTGGGAAGAAGGACCTGGAGATCTCCTCCTGAAAAAACTGACCACTAAAAACCTTATGAATAGCAGCAGAACAATGTCTGATACAGTGCCAGAAGATGAGCCTTTCAGGTTGGAAGGCACTCAAAATATGACTGAAGAAGAGCTGCCTCCTCAAAGTAGAGTCAACCTTAATGACGTGGCTGAAGTAAAGCTTTCAGGACCTTCATTTGCTGAGATGTGGCATGACTCAAAATGAGAAGGAACAGCTGCAAACATTCATTAATAATTGAAATGTGAAATGTACAAAGTACAAATCAAGGAAAATTTAAAGTCATCAGAAAGAAAATAGAACCCTTGAAGATCAATATCCTAAGCATTAAAAAAAAAAAAAAAAAAAGTGAGCTGAAATTAACTGGTATTGACGATTTTGAATTGGACGATCATATGGTCTACTATGCTGGTAATGACAAATTGAAGAGGAACAACATCTCGTTCGTTGTCAAAAGGAACACTTCAAGATCTATTCTGACATATAACTCTGTTAATGATAGTTAATATCCATACACCTACAGGGAAGACCATTTAATATCACTATTACACACCAACCACTGAGGCCAAAGATGAATTGAAGATTTTTACAACTTCTGCAGTTTAAAATTGATCAAGCACGCAAACAAGATTGCATTGATAATTACTGGTGATCGGAATGAGAAAGCTGGAAAAAAAGAAGGATTGGTAGTTGGAAAATATGGCCTTAGTGATAGAAATGACACCAGAGATCACATGATAGGATTTTGCAAGACCAAAGACTTCCTCATTGCAAACACGTTTTATCTACAACACAAACGGCAACTATATACGTGGACGTCGATGGATGGAATACACAGAAATCAAATCGACTACATCTGTGAAAAGAGATGACGGAGAAGATCAATATCATCAGTCAGGATAAGACCAAGGGCTGATGTGGAACAGACCATCAATTGCTCATATGCAAGTTTAAGTTGAAGCTGAAGAAAATGAAAACAAGTCTATGAGAGCCAAAATACAACCTTGAGTATATCCCACCCAAATTTAAACATTACCTCAAGAATAGATTTGATACATTGAACTCTGATGACCGAAGACCAGAAGAGTTGCGGGATGACACAAAGGACATCATTTATGAAGAAAGCAGGTCATTAAAAAGACATGAAATAAAGAAAATGCCAAAATAGATGTCAGAAAAGACTCTGAGTTGCCCTTGAACTTAGAGTAGCTAACGTGAAAGGAAGAAATAATCACGTAAAAGAACTGAACAGAAGATTTCAAAGGGCAGCTCAAGAAGACAAAGTAAAGTATTATAACGAAATGTTCAAAGACCTGGAGTTAGAAAACCAAAAAGGAATAACAGGCTCAGCATTTCTCAAGCTGAAACAACTGAAGAAAAAATTCAAGTCTCATGTTGCAATATTGAAGGACTCTATGGGCAAAAAATAGAACAACAGAGGAAGCATTAAAAGAAGAGGGAAGGAATACACAGAGTCACTGTACAAAAAAGAATTGGCTGGTGTTCAACCATTTCAGGAGGTAGCATATGATCGAGAGCTGATGGTGCTGAAGGAAGAAGTTCAAGCTGCACTGAAGGCATTGACGAAAAATAAGCCTTCAGGAATTGACAGAATACCAACCAAGATATTTCAACAAACGGATGCAATGCTGAAGGGCTCACTCATCTATGCCAAGAAATTTGGAAGATAGCTACCTGGCCAAATGACTGGAAGAGATCCATATTCATGCCTATTCCAAAGAAAGGTGGTCCAATGAAATGCAGAAATTATTGAACAACATTATTAATTTCACCAGCGACTAAAATTTTGCTGAAGATAATTTAAAAACGATAGCAGTAGTACATTCCCAGGGAACTGCCAGAAATTCAAGCTGGATTTTGAAGAAGGCATGATGGAACTAGGGATATCATAACTGATGTCATATAGATCTTGGCTGAAAGCAGAGAATATCAGAAAGATGTTTACCTGTGTTTTATTGACTATGCCAAGGTTTTTAACTATGTGGATCATAACAAATTATGGATAACATTGTGAAGAATGAGAATTCCAGAACACTCAGTTGTGCTCATGAGGAACCTGTATATAATCCAACAGGCAGTTGTTCAGACAGAACAAGGGAATACTACATGGTTTAAAATCAGGAAGGGCATACATCAGGGTTGTATCTTTTCACCATACTTATTCAATCTGCATGCTGAGCAAATAATCCGAGAAACTGGCCTAATGAAGAGGAACCCAGCATCAAGATTGGAAGAAGACTCATTAACAACCTGCAATATGAACATGACAAAACCTTGCTTGCTGAAAGAGGACTTGAAGCACTTACTGATGAAGATCAAAGACCACAGCCTTCAGTATGGATTATACCTCAGCACAAAAAAAAGCAAAAATCTTCACAACTGGACCAATAAGCAACATCATGATAAACAGAGAAAATATTGATGCTGTCAAGGAGTTCATTTTAATTGGATCCACAATTAATGCCCATGGAAGAAGCAGTCAAGAGATCAAAATGGGCAAATCTGCTGTAAAAGACCACTTTAAAGTGCTTTAAAGATAGATGTCACCTGAGGACTAAGGTGTGGGTGACCAGCCAGGGTATTTTCTTTTGTTTTCTTTCATTGTGCTTTAGGTGAAAGTTTACAGAGCAAATTAGTTTCTTATTGAACAATTAATACACAGATTGTTTTGTGATATTGGTTACCAACCTTGTGGTGTATCAACAGTCTCCTATTCTGTGATGGTTAAGATTGTGTGTCATTTTGGCTGGGCCATGATTCTCAGTGTTTATACGTGATCACTCTGATGATCAAATCTGCTGTGAGTAGCCAATCAATTGAAAGGAAGTTTCCTTGGGAGTGTGGCCTACAACCGAATATAAGCAGACGTTCTGGCTTTTTTGGTCACTCTGGGTCCTGCGGGTGTCTCTTGTTCATCTGACCTCCCATTCTTGGGACTTGAGCTATCAGCTTATCTGCCTTTTTTGGGATTCCTTGATCTTCACAGCCCGTGAGTGGGAGCCCTGCCCTCCGACCTGCTGATATTTTATTCACCAGCCCCTGCAGCCACATGAATCAGGAGAAGCCTGGCAGTCTTTCCTCTCAATCTTGGGATTCGTCCATCTTCACAGCCTGTGAGCAAGAGCTGTACTCTCCAACCTACCGATATCAGGTTCACCAGCCCCTGCAGCTACGTGAATCAAGAGACTCCTCTATCCCAATCCACAGACTTGGGACATTCCAGCCTCTACAATCACGAGTCATTTTCCTGATATAAATCCCTCTCTATATTTAAACGCTTTACTGGTTTTGCATCTCTAGAGGACCCAGCCTAAGACATCTTCTCAAACCCAAGTTCCCCATTTCCATTTGTCCAGTTTTCTTGTCCCTTGCTGCCTTCTTGTCTTTGCTTTTGGGCTAGTGTGCTCATTTAGTCTCGTATACATGACTGAACTTCGAAGTACATTCCTCACACGTATTACTCTTTGTTTTATAGGCCTAATCTTTTCCTGAAGGATAAACTTCAGGAGTGACTTCAGTACTAAGTTAAAAGGGTGTCTGGGGGCCATATTCTCGCGGTTTCTTCGGTCTCTGTCAGACTATTAAGTTTTGTCTTTTATTTGTGAATTTGAATTTTGTTTTACTTTTTTTTTTTCCACTCTATCTGGGACCCTCTATTGTGATCTCTGTCAGAGCAGTAGGTGGTGATAGCTGGACATCATCTAGTTGTTCTGGGTTCAGTCTTGTTGAGGCTACAGGAGTCGTGGTCTATTAGTCCTTTTGACTAATCTTTCCCTGGTGTCTTTGGTTTTCTTCATTCTCCTTTGTTCCAGTGGGGATGAGACCAGTAGATGTATCTTAGGGCCGCTCTCAAGCTTTTAAGACTCCAGATGCTACTCATCACAGTCAGATGTGGAACATTTTCTTTATAAACTATGTTATGCCAGTTGATCTAGAACTGTTCCCCTGAGAACATGGTCCTTGGCCCTCGGCCCAGTAACTGGGTCCCATAGGGAGATTGGATTTGTCTATGAAGCGTCTATGACTTTGCCTTGACTAAGTGATGCTGACTTCCCCAGTATTGTGTACTGTCTCTTACCTTTCTCCAAAGTTACCACTTATCTACTATCTAGTGTTTTTCTGTTCCCCATCCCTCCTCTTCCTTGTAAACATAAAAAATTGCTTCTGTGTGTAAGCTTTTTCATGAGTGTTTATAATAGTGGTCTCATATGGTATTTGTCCTTTTGTAATTGACTTATTTCACTCAGCATAATGCCCTCCAGGTTCATCCATGTTGTGAGATGTTTCACAGATTCATCATTGCTCTTTATTGTTGTGTAGTACTTCATTCTGTGTATGTACTGTATTTGTTTATCCACTCATCTGTTGATGGGCATCTAGGTTGTTTCCATCTTTTTGCTATTGTGAATAACGTTACAATGAACATGGGTGTGCATATTTCTATTCTTGTGACTGCTCTTATTTCTCTAGGATATATTCCTAGGAGTCGGATTGCTATATTTCTATTTGTGTATCTATTGTATTGTATTTCTATTTATAGTTTTTAAAGGAAGTGTCATATCTTTTTTCAAAGCTGTTGTACCATTTTTCATTCCTACCAGCAGTGCATAAAAGTTCCAATCTCTCTACAACCTCTTCAACAATTGTTATTGTTTTTTTTGATTTAGTACCAGTAATGCTAGGGTGAGATGGTATCTCATTGTAGTTTTGATTTGCATTTCTAGTTTGGATTTGCATTTGCATTTGATTTGCCACTAATGGCTAGTGATCGGGAGCATTTCCTCATGAATCTGTTAGCTGTCTGAATATCTTCTTTGGTGAAGTGTCTGTTCAATTCCTTTGGTCATTTTTTAAATGAATTTTTTGTCTTCGTTACAGAGGTGTTGGATTTTCTTTTAGATTTTAGAGCTTAGACTCTTGTCAAATATGTCATAGCCAAAAGTTCTCCTCAGTCTGTAGGTTCTCATTTTAATCTTTTGGTTAAGTCTTTGGATGAGCATAAGTGTTTAATTTTTAGAAGATTCCAGTTATCTAGTTTATCTTCTGATGCTTGTGTATTGTTAGTTATGGTTTGTATCCTATTTATGCCATATATTACAGCCCCTAATGTTGACCATTTTTTCTTCCATAGTCTTCATAGTTTTTGATTTTACATTTAGGTCTTTGATCTATTTTGAATTAGTTTTTGTGTATGGTGTAAGGTATGGGCCCTGTTTCTTTTTTTTGTAGATGGACATCCACTTTACCAGCACCATTTGTTAAAAAGACTGTCTTTTCCCCCATTTAATGGACTTTGGGCCTTTGTGGAAGATCAGGTGACCATAGGTGGAGGGATTTACATCTGGCTTCTTGATTCTGTTCCATTGATCAGTGTCTGTCATTGTACCAGTACCAAGCTGTTTTAACTACGACAGCTGTATAGTAGTTTCTGACATCAGGTAGTGTGAGGCCTCCTACTTTGTTCTTCTTCTTTAATAATGCTTTATGTATCCAGGGCCTCTCTCCTTTCCATATAAAGTTGGTAATTAATTTTCCCATCTCATTAAAGAACGCTGTTGGTATTTAAATAGGGATTGCATTGTATCTGTAGATCACTTTGAGTAGGATTGACATTTTCACAATGTTGAATCTACCTATCTGAAAGAGACCATTTATATAAGTTTATTTTGGTTTCTTGCAATAGCGTTTTATAGTGTTGTTTGTATAAGTCTTCTACATCTCTGGTTAGATTTATTCCTAATTATTTTATTTTTTTAGGGGCTATTATAAACGGAACAAATGGTATAGCTATCCTGATTTTCTTTTTGTAGTTTTCATTATTGGTGTATAGGAATCCAACTGACTTTTGTATGCTTATCTTGTAACCTGCTACTCTGCTGAATCTTTCCATTAGTTCCAGTAGTTTTCTTCTGGAACCTTTAAGGGTTCTCTATGTATAGTATCATATCATCTGTGATAGTTTTACTTCTTCCTTATCAATTTGGATGCCCTTTATTTCTTCTTCTTGCTTTATTGTTCTAGCTAGGACATCCAGTAAAATGTTAAATAGGAGTAGTGATAAAGGGCATCTTTGTCTAGTTCCTGCTCTCAGGGGGAATGGTTTCGGCCTCTCTCCATTAAGAATGATGTTGGCTGTTAATTTTGTATAAATGTCCTTTATTATGTTGCGGAATTTCCTTTCTACTCCTATTTTATTAGGAGTTTTTATCAGGAATGGCTGTTGGATTTTATCAAGTGCCTTTTCTGTGTCAATTGACATGATTGAGTCTTTTCCTTTTATTTTTTTTTTCATGTGGTGGATTATGTTTGATTTTCTGATGTTGAACGATCCTTGCATACTTGGTGTGAATGTCACTTGGTTGTCGTGTAGTTTTTGTTTTATATAATGCTGAATTCTGTTGGCTAGAATTTTGTCCAGGATTTTTGCATCAGTATTCATGAGAGACATTGATCTGTAATTTTCTTTTTTTGTGGTGTATTCACCTGATTTTGGTATCAGGGTTATGCTGGCTTCATAAAATGAATTTGGAAGCATCCTTTCCTTTTCTACGTTCTGTTAACAGTTTGAATAGTACTGGTACGAGCTTTTCTCTGAATGTTTGATAGAATTCTCCAGTGAAGCCCTGTGGGCCAGGACTTTTTTGTTGTTGTATTTAGAAGTTTTTTTTTTTTAATTACCTTTTCAATCTCTTCTCTTGCTATGGACCTGTTTAGATTTTCTACTTCAATTTGTGTTAGTTTAGGTAGGTAGTATATTTCTAGAAATTTGTCCATTTCCTATAAGTTTTCAAATTTGCCATAGTACAGTTTTTCATAGTACTCTGTTATGATCCTTTTTATTTCAGCTGGGTCTGTTGTAGTGTCCCACATCTCATTCTTGTTTGGGTTATTTGCTCTCTCTCCTGTTTTTCTTTTGTCAATTTGGTCAGTGGTTTGTCAATTTTGTTGATCCTTTCAAAGAATCAACTTTTAGTTTTGTTGATTCTTCCTATTGTTTTTCTATTCTCTATTTCATTTATTTCTGCTCTGATCTTTATTTGCTTTCTTTTGGTGGCTGTGGGTATCTTTTGCTGTTCTCTTTTTATTTGTTTGAGTTGTGGGGCTCATGTTTTGATTTTGTCCCTTTCTTCTTTTTTGATGTGTGCATCTGTTGCTATAAATTGACCTCTGTACACTGCCTTTGCTGTTTCCCAAAGGTTTTCGTATGATGTGTTATCATTCTCATTTGTATCCACAAATTTTTTGATTCTGTCTTTGGTTTCTTCTATTACCCAGTGGTTTTTAAGCAAGGTGTTATTTAGCTTACCTATTTTTGATTTATTTTTCCTTGTTCTTCCTGTTATTAATTTCTACTTTTATGTCATTTTGATCAGTGAAGATGCTTTATATTATTTTGATGTTTTGTTGATGGATGCTTTCTGGCCTATTCTGGAGAATGTTCCTTATGCATTGGAAAAGAATGTGTACTTTGCTACTGTTGGGTGGAGTGTTGTATACTTGTCTGTGAGGTCAAGATGGTGACTGTGGCCTTTAGATTTTCTGTATTTTTGCTGAAATACTTTCTAGATGTACTGTCCTTTACCGAGGGTGGTGTTTTGAATTATCATACTGTTACTGTGACACTGTTATTTTCTCTTTTCAGTGCTGTTAGAGTTTTATGTTATTTTGGAGCCCTGTCATTGAGTGCATAGGTATTTATTATGGTTATGTCATCATACTGGATTGTCCTTTTAATCATTATATACTGTCTTTTCCTGTCTTTTATGGTAGATTTTGTCTTAGAATCTATTTTATCTGAGATTAGTATTGCCACTTCTGTTCTTTTTTGGTTGCTGATTGCTTAATATATTTTTCCCATCCTTTGATTGTTAATATATTTATCTTTGTGTCTAAGGTGAGTCTCTTATAGACAACATATTGATGGGTCATCTTCTTTTGTCCATTCTGTCACTCTCTGTCTCTTTACAGGTTCATTTAACCCATTTACATTCAGTGCGGTTATTGATAGGTGTGAGTTTCTTGCTACCATTTTGTAGTCCTTTTTTTTTTTTTTTGTAATCCTAATGTTATCTTTGTTCCTCTTACTCTCCTGTGCTGAGTTCCTTTTGTTTGTGATATTTCTTTCGTTATTGCAGATTTTGTATTTACTGAGACTTTGATGTTTTTCTTCTTTATTTTGGTAAGTAGGTTTGTTAACTTTCTTTGTATTTACCTTGAGATTTACCCTTATCTTCCTAAGTTTGAACCAGCCTTTTATTACTCATTATTGCCTTGACTTCCTTTCCATTTGAAAGTTATATACCTATACAGTGTATTCCCCCTCTTATTGTACTGACGTTGCCATCATTTACAGATTGACATTTGTGGTTCCCTGTTTTAAATCTTTTAGTTTTGGTTTATCCTTGACAGTTTATTACCTAGGTCAGTATCTGGCTGATCCTGACCTGCATCCTAGATTCAGGATGTTGTCTGATGTTGTTAGTTCTCTAACCAAAGGACTCCGTTTAATACTTCTTGTAAGTTTGATTTACATATTCCCTTAATTTCTCTTTATCTGGAAATATCCTAATTTCACCATCATAACTGAGCAAGAATTTTGCAGGTTATATTATTCTTGGTTGGCAATTTTTTTCTTTCAACATTTTATATATGTTATCCCATTGCCTTCTTGCCTGTATGGTTTCTGTTGAGTAATCAGGGTTTAGTCTTATTGTTTCCCCTTTGTATATGACTTCATTTTTCTTGAGCTGTTCTCAGGATTCTTTCTCTTTGGTTTTGGCGAGTGTGATTATGATATGCCTTGGTGGCTCTCTTTTGGAGTCTATCCTATATATGATTCTTTAAGCTTCTTGAATGGTCAGCTTTATATCTTTTATGATATTATGTGAGTTTTCTATCAGCAAATCTTCAATGATCTTTTCAGTGTTTTCTATTTTCTCCCTCTGTTCTAGAACTCCAATAACACACAAAATTTTAATCTTGATTGAATCCCACATAGTTCTTAGGTTTTCTTCATTTTTCACATTCTTTTCTTTGATTTTTCCTCAGACAAATTGGCATCCAGGGATTTGTCTTTGTTTTCACTGATTCTGCCTTCCATTGTTTAAATTTGTTCCTAAAACCCTCTATTGAGTTGTCAGTTTTTCATTTTGTTATCTTTAGATTTCTAATTGCTGTTTTGTATGATTTCTAATTATTTACTTTGACATTTTGTTCTTGTATTATTTTCCTGAATCTTTCTATTGCTCTGTCTGTGTTTTCCTTGATTTTGGCTATTTTTTGGTTGGTTTTGTCTGTATTTTCCATGATTTTGTCTATTTCTTCCTTAGTCTGTGTGTCCTTGATATTTTTCCTAATCTCTTGGAAAATGCTGAATATTAAAACTTTGAATGCTCTATCAGATAGCTCTAGTGCCTTTTCTTTTGCTGGAGAGTCATCTTCTGGTTTATTTTGGTCACTTACTGGAGCCACCTTGTCCTTTTTTTTTTTTTTTAATGATTTGATATTGTCTGCTCTCTCCAAGACATCAAGTATCATTTTCTTTTTCTATTGATTGTATTTTTATTTCATCCTGTTTTTTTTGTTTGTTTTGTTTTGCTTGACTGTGTCTGGACAGGCATGCTGGGCATGATAGTTGTTACCACCTTGTCTGGGCAGGCAGGACCGGTTGCTCCACTGTGGTACAGCATGGGAGGTCCTGGCCAGAGGGAAGCGGCAAAGATGGGTCGTTTGTCTCCCATGCAAACCCACCCCAGGGCTGGGGGCTGGGGTGAGGTAAGTTTCACTCAGGGCCATGGCATTCAGTAGGGCTGGAGCTGGCAGTGGGGTGGTGGCTGGGGCCAGGCCAGTTCTGCTTAGGCAGCAGCATATGGTGGGGCAAGGCCAGAGCCAGCAATGAGGGGTTTGGGGTCTGGGCCAGTTCCTCTCAGGGCTGCAGAACACAGCAGGGTTGGACCATAGCCACTGAGAAGGGGTCTGGGTTCCAGAGAGGCCGGTTCCACTCAGGGCTGCAGTGCATGGCAGGGCAGGGCTGTAGCCAGTGGGAAGAGTTTTGGGGTCCTAGTCAGATCTGTTTAGGGCTGCGAAGCACAGCAGGACAGGACTAGAGGAGTCTGGGGTCTGGGCTTGTTCTACTTGGGGCCTTGGAGCATGGCAGGGTAGGGACAGAGCTGGTGGGGAGGAGTCTGGGGTAGTAGGGCTGGAGCCAGTGAGTAGGGGCCTGAACTCTGACTGGTAGGGCACAGGAGAGAGGCAGAAGGGGGTGTGAAGATGGGTGGAGGGGACTAGATAGAGGAGGACAACAGGTTTGGTTGATACTGTGGTCCTCGGCAGTTGGGGCTGCCAGGATGGGGCGGTTCTTGCCCAGAGGGGTGGGGGTTGTAGAAGCATGATCCTGTGGTTACCACATGAGAGAGTCTGGGCTCCTTCTTGAGCTGCAATCAGCAAATGTGTTCTTACTTACTGCTGGGTGTGTCCGTGCCATACCTCTATCTCCTACTGAGAATTCCATGAAGGTGCCTTTCTGTGTTCTTCATGCAGGGTCGTTGGGTTTATTCCAAGATGGTCATGCTGTGTCACGCTGTTTGACCAGGAACCTCCACCCTGTATCTCTACTCCTTCACCTTTTTCTATCAGTTTCTTCTTCTTGATGTCTTCTGATCTAATATTTTATCTCTTCATTTAAAGTTCAGGGCTGCAGGATTGAAACCTGTATCTGTTTTGCTTGGTTTTTCAAGTCTTTGTTGCAGTGGGATGGCTTAATGAGTCTGACTAGTCTGCCATCTTGGCTCTGCACTCAGCCAGGGTATTTTCATGTCCCCTCATATGCATGCAGAAACTGGACAATGAATAAGGAAGATCAAAGAAGAATTGATGCATTTGAATTATGATATTGGCAAAGAATATTGAATATTCCATGGACTGTTAGAAGAACTAACAAATCTGTCTTAGAAGAAGTACAGCCAGAATGCTCCTTAGAAGTGAGGATGGCAAGACTTTGTCTCATATACTTTGGACATGTTATTAGGCGGGACAAGTCCCTGGAGAAGGACATATGCTTGGTAAAGCAGAGGGTCAGTGAAAAAGAGGAATACCCTCGATGAGATGGATTGACACAGTGGCTGCAATGATGGGCTCAAACATAGCAGCGATAGTGAGGGTGGCACAAGATTAGGCAGTGTTTCCTTCTATTGTACACTATGAGTTGGAATCGACTCGATGCCACCTAATTTTTTTACAATTTTTACAACAAAAATTGTAAAAGCCTAGATTGCCTTGAAGGGGCTGTTGGTAGAATTATGGACATCAAAGGTTACTCTGGTAAGGGCTCAGAAGGAAATGAGGAGAACCATAGAGAAAGTCTCTATTGTTTTAGAGAATACATATGAGGCCATCAGCAGAATGTTGCTAGATTAGTGGATGTTAAATGTGTCTCTGGTGAGGCTTTAAAAGGAAATTATGAACATATGATTGGATATTGGAAGGAGGGTGATGCATTTTATGCAGTGGCAAGGAACTTGTCTAAATTATGTTCGAATGTTTTATAGAAGATGGAACTTGTAAGTGATGAATTTGGGTATTTGGCTGAGGAGCTTTCTAAGGAAGATCTCAAAGGGGCCTCCTGGGTTCTCCTTGCCACTTGTAGTAAAATGCAAGAAGAAAGAGATGAGCTTAAAAATGAATTGCACAAAATGAAAATATAACATTAAGATTTGGAAAATTATGTTGTACAAATGAAGGACATGTGTGCTGGAACTTTAACCAAGGACATGGCTACACAATCTTTTGTTAAAGAAATTAAGCCTGTGACTGATGAATCTAATCAACTATCACAGCAGAAAACCCTCATCTTAGACCAAAGGTGACAGAGATAGGATGAAAGGAAGGAAAGCTCTTGAAATTCTACAAACAGGATGTTGTGCTCCAAGAAAAGTAAAATAGTATCCCTGGAGAAGCTCGAAGATCAGCAGAACTGTTAGAAGGAACTCAGGAAGCAGGGCTACCTTGGTTTCAAAGGGCAGACTCACAGTCTGCTAGGTTTCGAAAGGTAGAGCCAGTGCTACCACCTCAGTTCCTGAAGCGGGGGCTGCCATTTCAGGTGATCCAAGAAAATGGAATTCAGTGTTGAGGGCCTGTCATGCCTAAGGTCCAGAAGGATGGGGCCTATACCCATAGTTGAGGGGGTAGCACAGCCATTGCTAAGGGGCAGGGGAACGGAGTTGTCTGGGGCCAAGGAACTGGGGTCACCACTCAAGTGGACCAGGCCAACAGGGCCACCCAAAGCTGAGGGGGTGAGGTTTCCATCCCAGTGGGCCTGAAAGGTGGGTTCTCCACCCAAAGCCAAGGGACCTCCACCCAAAATCGGGAGAGCATTGCCAACACCCAGAATCTAGAGATTGGGCCACTGCCCAGAAGGTCTGGGGGAACAAAGGGTTATTTTTAAGTCTTGAGAGTTAATGTAATTTGTTCTGCGAGGTTTTGGGTTTGTTTAGTACCAATGACTCCCTCTTTCCCTCCAGTATCTCCCATTTGTAATGGAAATGTCTACCTTGTGCCTATTCCACCATTATACTTCGGAAACTGATAACTTGTATTCTAGATTTCGTAAGTTCACTGATGAAGAGGAATTTTGCCCCAGGATGGAACACCTAAAGTCCCACTATATTTGATTTAGATGATTTAGAAGATGGGATTTTGGACTTGGAGTTGATTTAAGACTTTTGGGATGATGTGATGGAGTGAATGTGTTTTGCGTGTAGAAAGGACATGAATTTTGGGGTGCCAAAGTATGAAATGTTTGGAATGAGCTGTGTCCCGCCAAAATATGTGTTGTAAATTGGTCATAATCCTATCTGGGAATGGGTTTCTTTGTTATATTAATGAGGCAGTATTAATGCAGGGCGTGTCTTGAATCAATCTCTTTTAGATTGATTCAAGACACGCCCTGCATTAATAAAAAATTAACCTGCATTAATTTTTTATTAATGCAGGGTGTGTCTTGAATCACTCTCTTTTGAGATATAATACAGCAGATTAAACAAGCAAGCACAAATGGAGGGGAAGATATACACTACATGATTGCCAAGGAACTGGGAGTAGAAGCAGAAGACAGACAAGGACCTTCCCCTAGAGCCAACAAAGAGAAAGCCTTCCTATAGAGCCAGTGCCCTGAATTTGAACTTCTAGACTCCTAAACTGTGAGAAAATCACTTTATGTTTGTTATAGCTGCCCTACTTGTGGTATTTCCAGTATAGCAGCACTAGATAACTAAGAAAAACTATATATATTATTTACATTTATATGTTTTCGACATATTTATATCTTTTCTATTAACAAACTGGGGGAAGAAAAAAAAAACCTTTAAGTTAACAGAGAGTTGGAAGATGAAGTGAAGAAATCTCCCAGAATGTACAATAAAAAGACAAAAAGAAGGAAAATTGAAACTAAGATTAATGAGCAGGAGGCAGAGCTAAGATGGCAGAATAGACAGACTCTTTAGGAGAGCCCTCTTTACAACAAAGACCTGAAAAAACAAGTGAAACAAGTATATTTGTGACAAGCTGGGAGCCCTGAGCATCAAAGGCAAGCTTAGACAACGAACTGAGGGGCAGGACAAGGAAGAGACCGTCCAGAAGCGGAGAGGACTTACCAGACCTGAATCGCAGGGAGCCCTCAGGAACCATTCCCGGAGCAGCAGCGGAGGTGGCAGAGGCGGGCTGGTCCTAGCGTTCCACCGCAGTTTGCTCAGGGAGGAGCAGCCAGCCACACAGCCCACTCACACCTCCGGAACCTGAGGAGAAGGGTGCTCTCAGCAAAAGCTAAGTACCTGCACATATTTTACTGCACCCCCTGCCAACCCCAAGCCAGCTTTAGCGGCTGAATCCCTGGGCCTGAGATAGACCCTGGTGAGCAGCTGGAACCTTCCTCCCAGCCTTGGGGAAGGAAAAAATTTGCAACTGGGGGGAAAAGATAATTTGCTAGCTCCATTAACTGGGGGAGCTCAGGACAGAAGTGGCTCCTGTTTAGGCATAAACCATCCGTGGACCTTGAGCACCTTTCCCTTCTGCATGGACCTGTGTGGGCCTATTTTGGGAGAATAGGCCCTTGTTGGCAAACTCCAACCATTTCAGCAGTGCAGTGGAGAGGTGGGTGTTTGATGTTTGGCATTGCTTTGCCTATTAAACAAGGTCCTCACCTGCCTACAACAGGGACCTAAGGACTGGTGGCTCCACTTGGGTCACCCAGCCACCCGCGACAGGGGTCCAGGGATAACTGGTACCTCCCAGTCCTTACAACAAAAACTTTGGGTACCCATGGTCCCTCTGCAGAGCCCACCCACCAGGATGCTCTAGGCAACAGAGACACTTTTGCCTCAGAGACACTTGGGGGTCAGTTTTCAGCCCCCTGCCTTGTTCAGAGCATGACCCCCTGCTGCAATCAGATACCGGTATATACGCCAATCACCCCTGTGCCTCTAAGAATGTAGGACAGAGCCTATACCACACACTTGATATCAGCTACCTGGAAACCTGACCTAAATTCATACAAGAAAACTGAATGGACTCCTAGACTGATATACCTGATAACAGCTCTAGCCAGCTGAGGACAGGACACCAGAGCTCCAAAGGTGAAAATAATCAAGCTAGCTCACTCAAGCAACCCATAAGGGTATACCAAAACAAAACAAAGCAAGTAGCTATGACACAGTAAGCAAGCATAAACTAATACAATAACTTCTAGATGGCTTGGACAACAGTCAATATCAAGTCACATAAAGAAACAGGCCATGATCACCTCAACAGGCTCTCAAAACAAAGAATCCAGGGATCTTTCAGATGGAAGTACATTCCTGGAATTACCAGATGCAGAATACAAAAGTTTAATATACAGAACCCTTCAAGACATCAGGAAGGAAATGAGGCAATACACAGAACAATCCAAGGAACACACAGACAAAGCAACTGAAGAAATCAGAAAGATTATTCAGGAACATAATGAAAAGCTTAATAAGCTGGAAAAATCCATTGACAGACAGCAATCAGAAATTCAGAAGATTTACAATAAAATTACAGAATTAGATAACTCAATAGAAAGTCAGAGGTGCAGAATTGAGCAAGTACAAGCTAGAATTTTGGAACTTGAAGATAAATCACTTGGCACTAATATATTTGAAGAAAAATCAGATAAAAGAATTTAAGAAAATGAAGAAACCTTAACAATCATGTGGGACTCTATCAAGAGAAATAACCTACGAGTGACTGGAGTACCAGAACAGGGAGGGATAAAAGAAAACACACAGAAAATTGTTGAGGATTTGTTGGCAGAAAACTTCCCCGATATTGTGAAAGATCAGAAGATATCTATTTATCGAACTCCACATAAGGTAGATCTTAAAAGAAAGTCACCAAGACATATTATAATCAAGCTTGCCAAAACCAAAGATAAAGAGACAATTATAAGAGCAGCGAAGGATAAAAGAAAAGTCACCTTAAAGCCAATAAGAATAAGCTCGGATTCCTCGGCAGAAACCATGCAGGCAAGAAGGCAATGGGATGACATATTTAAAAAACTGAAGGAAAAAAATTGCCTGCCAAGAATCATATATCCATCAAAACCGTCTCCTAAATGTGAAGGTGAAATTAAGATATTTCCAGATAAATACAAGTTATGGGAATTCATAAAAACCAAACCAAAACTACAAGAAATACTCAAGGGAGTTCTTTGGTTAGAAAATCAATAATATCAGGTATCAACCCAAGACTAGAACACTGGGCAGAGCAACCAGAAGTCAACCCAGACTGGGAAATCCAAAAAAAAAAAAAAAAAAGATAAAAAAAAAAGGCCCAACACAGGGTAACAGTGATGTTATTATATAAAAGAAGACAGCATTAAAATAATAAAGAGGGACTAAGAAATGTAATCATACACCTTCCATATGGAGAGGCAGATACGGCAATAAAAGAAATAAAAGTTAGTTGTAAATTTAGAAAAATAGGGGTAAATAATAAGGTAACCACAAAGGAGACAAACTATCCTACCCATCAAAATAAAATACAAGGGAAAAATACAGACTCAGCAGAAACCAAATCAACAACAACAAATGTGAGGAAAGGAAAATATATAAAGAAAATCTACTCAGCACATAAAATCAAGTGGGAAAAAGAAACTGTCAACAACACATCAAAAAAGGCATCAAAATGATAGCACTAAATTCATGCCTATCCGTAATTACCCTGAATGTAAATGGACTAAATGCACCAATAAAGAGACAGAGAGTGGCAGAATGGATTAAAAAACAAGATTTGTCTACATGTTGCCTACCAGAGACGTACCTTAGACTTAGAGACACAAACAAACTAAAACTCAAAGGATGGAAAAAATATATCAAGCAAACAACAATCAAAAAAGAGCAGGAGTGGCAATATTTATTTCTGACAAAATAGACTTTAAAGTTAAATCCATCAAAAAGGATAAGGAAGGACATTATATAATGATTAAAGGGACAATACACCAAGAAGATATAACCATATTGAATATTTATGCACCCAAAGACAGGGCTGCAAGATACATAAAACAAAACTCTATCAGCATTGAAAAGTGAGATAGACAGCTCCACAATAATAGTAGGAGACTTCAACACACCACTTTCAGTGAAAGACAGGACATCCAGAAAGAAGCTCAATAAAGACACGGAAGATCTAAATGCCACAATCAACCAACTTGGCCTAATAGACATATACAGAATATTTCACCCGACAGCAACCTAGCATACTTTCTTTTCTAGTGCACATGGAACATTCTCTAGAATAGACCACATACTAGGTCATAAAGCAAGCCTTAGCAGAATCCAAAACATTGAAATATTACAAAGCATCTTCTCTGACCATAAGGCCATAAAAGTGGAAATCAATAACAGGAAAAGCAGGGAAAAGAAATCAAACACTTGGAAACTGAACAATACCCTGCTCAAAAAAGACGGGATTAAAGAAGACATTAAGGATGGAATAAAGAAATTCAGAGAATCCAATGAGAACAAAAACACTTCCTATCAGAACCTTTGAGACACGGCAAAAGCGGTGCTCAGAGGTCAATTTATATCAATAAAGGCACACATCCAAAAAGAAGAAAGGGCCAAAATCAAAGAATTATCCCTACAACTTGAACAAATAGAGAGCAATAAAAGAAACCCACAGGCACCAGAAGAAAACAGATAATAAAAATTAGAGCTGAACTAAATAAAATAGAAAACAGAAAAACAATTAAAAGAACTAACAAGACCAAAAGCTGTTTTTTTGAAAAACTCATCAAAATTGATAAACCATTGGCCAAACTGACAAAAGAAAAACAGGAGAGGAAGCAAATAACCCGAATAAAAAAGAGATGGGCCATATCACAACAGACCAAACTGAAATTTAAAGAATCATATGAGATTATTATGAAAAATTGTACTCTAACCAATTTGAAAACCTAGAAGAAATGGATGAATTCCTAGAAACACACTACCTACCTAAACTAACACAAACAGAGGCCGAACAACTAAACAGACCCATAACAAAAGAAGAGATTGAAAAGGTAATCAAAAAACTCCCAAGAAAAAAAGCCCTGGTCTGGATGGCTTCACTGTAGAGTTCTACCACACTTTCAGAGAAGAGTTAACACCACTACTACTAAAGGTAGTATTTCAGAGAATAGAAAAGGATGGGATACTACCAAACTCATTCTATGAAGCCACCATATCCCTGATACCAAAACCAGGTAAAGACACCACAAGAAAATTATAGACCTATATCCCTCATGAACTTTGATGCAAAAATCCTCAACAAAATTCTAGCCAATAGAATTCAACAACATATCAAAAAAATAATTCACCATGACCAAGTGGGATTCATACCACTATGCAGGGATGATTCAACATTAGAAAAACAATTAATGTAATCCACCACATAAATAAAACAAAAGACAAGAATCACATGATTTTATCAATTGATGCAGAAAAGGCATTTGACAAAGTGCAACACTCACTCATAAAAACTCTCAGCAAAATAGGAATAGAAGGAAAATTTCTCAACATAATAAAGGGCATTTATACAAAGCCAACAGCCAACATCACCCTAAATGGAGAGAGCCTGAAAACATTCCCATTGAAATCGGGAACCAGACAAGGATGCCCTTTATCACCACTCTCATTCAACATTGTGCTGGAAATCCTAGCCAGAGCAATTAGGCTAGATAAATAAAGGGCATCCAGATTGGCAAGGAAGAAGTAAAAGTACCTCTGTTTGCAGACGACATGATCTTATACACAGAACATCCTAAGGAATCCTCCAGAAAACTACTGAAACTAATAGAAGAGTTCAGCAGAGTATAGGGATACAAGATAAACATACGAAAATCAGTTGGATTCCTCTACACCAACAAAAAGAACATCGAAGAGGAAATACTAAATCAATGCCACTTACAGTAGCCCCCAAGAAGATAAAATACTTAGGAATAAATCTTACCAGAGATGTAAAAGACTTATACAAAGAAAACTACAGTACACTTCTGCAAGAAGCCAAAAGAGACTTACATAAGTGGAAGAACATACCTTGCTCATGGATAGGAAAACTTAACATTATAAAAATGTCTATTCTACCAAAAGCAATCTATGCATTTAATGCAATTCTGATCCAAATCCCAAGGACATTCTTTAATGAGATGGAGAAACAAATCACCAATTTTATATGGAAAGGAAAGAGGCCCCGGATAAATAAGGCATTACTGAAAAAGAACAAAGTAGGAGGCCTTACTTTACCTTATTTTAGAACCTATTATACCACCACAGTAATCAAAACAGCCTGGTACTGGTACAACAACAGATACATGGACCAAAGGAACAGAATTGAGAATCCAGACATAAATCCATCCACATATGAGCAGTTGATATTTGACAAAGGCCTCAGAACTGTTAAATGGGGAAAAGACAGTCTTTTTAACAAATGGTGCTGGCAGAACTGGATATCCGTCTGCAAAAAATTTAAACAAGACCCATACCTCACTCCATGCACAAAAAACTAACTCAAAATGTATCAAAGACCTAAATATAAAATCTAAAACATTAAAGATCATGGAAGAAAAAATAGGGGCAACGTTAGGAGCCATAATACATGGCATAAACAGTATACAAAACATTATCAAGAATGTAGAAGAAAAACTAGATAACTGGGAAAAAAAAAAAAAAAAACTGGGAGCTCCTAAAAATCAAACACCTATGCTCATCCAAAGACTTCACTAAAAGAGTAAAAAGACTACCTACGGACTGGGAAAAAGTTTTTGGCTATGACATTTCTGATCAGCCCCTGATCTCTAAAATCGACATGATACTGCAAAAACTCAACTGCAAAAAGACAACCCAATTAAAAAATGGGCAAAAGATATGAATAGACACTTCACTAAAGAAGACATTCAGGTAGCTAACAGATATATGAGGAAATGTTCATGATCATTAGCCATTAGAGAAATGCAGATCAAAACTACAATGAGATTTCATCTTACTCCAACAACTATGAATTTCCCAGTGAGATAAAAGAGGTCACATACAAAGGATCCAGAATCAGGATAACTTTTGACTTCTTATGAGCTATCTTGGAAGTAAGAAGACAAGGGCTGAATACTTACAAAATTGTGACAGCAAATCATCTCCTCCTGGCTTTGGCAGTTCCTCAGACTTTCCTTGTTTTCAATGGCCTTGACAGGTTTGAGGAGTGATGATCAGGTATTTTGAAGGATGCTCCACTACTGGAATTTGTCTGATGTTTTTCTCATGATAAGACTGGAGTTATATGTTATTGATAGGAAGACCACAGAAGTAAAGTGCTATTTTCATCACATCACATCATATTAAGGGTACATATTATCAGCATGATTCATGACTGTGAATGTTGACCTTGATCACCTGGTTCAGGTAGCGTTTGTTAGGTTTTTTGTTAAGGTTATTTGTTTCCTCCCCTTTCCATAGTGAACTCTTTGAAAAGAAGTCACTATATACAGGCCGGAAATCCTGGTGGTGAAGTGGTTAAGCGCTACAGCTGCTAACCAAAAGGTCAGCAGTTCGAATCCACCAGGTGCTCCTTGGAAACTCTATGGAGCAGTTCTACTCTTTACTACAGGGTCACCATGAGTCTGAATGGACTCAATGACAAACGAGTTATGTACAAGCCACATTAAAGAGTGTAAAGTTATGCTCCCCCTTCCTGAGGATAAAGTCCCTTCATAAATTATTTGGAGTTCTGCATGAGAAATTTGTCTTTCCTGCCCCATTTATTAATTAATTAATTTATTTATACCAGTATGGACTCATAGATATGTATTTTATATTCTGGGTTATAATTCAATGCTGTTTCAGTATTATTCTTTGCTCATATTATCTTTGACCATTTGGAGCTCTTTCATTTGGCTCCTGTGCCCCTTTGACATACTATCCATGTGTTTTTTGTTTTGGTTTGGTTTTATTTTGAATGCTTCTTTACTTTCTGGCACTACAAGATGCTTCAGTTTTATTTTTTATATTTCCTGTACCAGTCCTAGAATCCATTTCTCTAGGGAGTTTTGGTTCTTTTTATTGGAGAATGATATTAGAAACCAAAATCTGGGTTCTATGTGTGCTTGTTAATACTGGAGTGTCAATTATTTTAGGATTTTGCAGCTGATGGAGTACAAAAATATATCTGTGTATAACAACTCATGTACATACACATACCTATAAATATTTCTACATGTAGCCATCTCTATACTAAGTTAAGCATGAGCGCCTACTGATGTGTCCAACTGTAATCAATTATGACACAGATAATTCAAGCCTCGTCCACGTGCTTATCTGTAAACTCCCACACCAACACTGACAAACTTGGTTCTCACCATCTAATTTACTTAATTATTCAATTCCAGTATATATATGTGATGGTTAAGATTGTGTGTCAACTTGCCTGGGCCATGATTCTCAGTGTTTTGGCAGTCATATGATGCTGTGATAACTTCCCTGTTGAGATTTGATATGTGATCACACCCATGATGGGATCTGCTAAGTGGTACCAGCAGTAGTGGGGCCTGTGTTGGCTTACCTTCCCCTCAGCCTTCATCTCTCCATCCTCCACTGCCTAGTCCTTCCTGCTGTCTTTGTTGGGGCTTTTGCTTCTTTTGGATCCTGCAACTGGGTCCTGCTAGTCTGAACTCTGGTTCATGGGTCTTGGGTTAGCAGCTTACCCATGGTCTTGCCTGTTGATCTTGAGATTCACAGATCTTCACAGCGTACAACAGCCCTGCTCTCCGGTCTGCCAATCTTGGGCTCGCCAGCCCCTGTGGCTATGTGAGTCAGCAGAAGCCTGCAACAGCACTAGTTTCCGGCCTGCCAATATTGGGTTTGCCAGCCCCTGCTGTTATGTGAATCCAGAGGAACCTCTTTCCTGTCCCCATGGACTTGGGATGTTACAGCCACTAAAAACCATGTGAGCCAGTCCCTTGTTATAAATCTCTGTATATCTTGTATATCATGTTTTACTTCTGTAGGGAACCCAGACTGACCTTATCAACTAAGACAGCAACTAACCACACCAACAACAACTAGTTGATAAGGTTAGTTTCCATAAGGGTGTGGATTAACAATCATGATACTTTTTTTTGTGTGTGTGTATCTTAGGCTGGGTTCTCTAAAAAAAAACCCACTGCTGTCAATTTCTGACTCACAGTGACCCTGTAGAACAGAGTAGAACTGCCCCATAGAGTTTCCAAGGAGCGCCTGGCAGATTTGAACTGCCTCTTGGTTAGCAGCTGTAGCACTTAACCACTACGCCACCAGGGTTTCCATATACGTACACACACACCCATGAAAACTCCCTTTCAACTGATTATCTATTCACAGTAGATTCCATCATGGAAGTGATGACAGTATATCAAATCTCATCATGGAAGTGATCACAGCATCATATGACTGCCAAACCACTGAGAATCATGGCCCAGCCAAGTCGTCACACAACCTTAACCATCACAGTTGCTGTTGAGTCAGCTCCAACTCATGGCAATCTTATGTATCATAGAACAAAACATTGCCCGGTTGTGTGCCATCTCCATGATCTTTGTTATGTTTGAGCTCATTGTTCAGTCTATTGTATCAATTCATCTCATTAATGGTTTTCCTCATTTTTAGTGACCCTCTATCTCTATTTTTCTAGCAATTGGGCTTTCCTCACGATGTGTTCAAAGTAAGCAAGATGAAGTCTCCCCATCCTCTCTTCGAAGGAACATTCCACTTATATTTCTTCTAAGACCAATTTGTTCGTTCTTTCAGCAGTTTATAGTACGTTAAATATTCTTTGCAAACAACACAATTCAAATGCATCAATTCTACTTCTGTCTTCTTTTTTCATTGTGCAGCTTTCACATACTTATGATGCAATTAAAAAGACCATAGCTTGCTCAGGCACAACTTAGTCATCAAAATGACATTTTTGCTTCTTATAACTTTAAAGAGGTTTTTTACAGCAGATTTGCCCAATGCAGGATGTCATTTGATTGCTTGACTGCTGTTTCCATGGACGTTGATTGTTGATCCAACGAGAGTGAAATCCTTGACAGATTCAATTTTTTCTCCATTTATCGTGATGTTGTTTATTGGTCCAGGTATGAGGATTTTCATTTCTTTAGGTTCAGGTGTAGTCTATACTGAAGAGCGCAGTGCTTACATGCTGTTATGTTTGCTTTTAGTTTTAGATTTCACTTCTTTCCAAAAGTTACTTAGGACAGCTTCTTCCCCTCCGGCTTCAATGAGGTTGTTTCTTGCATTCTTAATATAGTTTGATTGTCTTGTCAAATCTACATTCCTTCCTGGGATTTCCTAAATGATTAGTGATACATAATTTTTAATTTGCATATATTAATGTCTGCTGCTTCAGCTATAAAGTTTGAGTTTTCACAAACACATAATGTCATGTATTAACCATTGTAATATAATACAGAATTTTTTACTGCTCTGGAGTTAAACCCATCAAAGTGTGGCAAACATTACCCCCTTATAAAGATTGGGCTCTCAGAGTTTGTAGTTCTTAGTCTAGGCCACACTCATCTCCAGCAATTTGTCAAAATTACATTTAAGTGTTCCTACTAGTTTATGGCTTCAGTGACTCCTTTCAGTGAGCTGATATTTTCTTATATTTGCCTGTCTCTTCAGCTATCAGTGGGTTGCTCCGCAAATGCAATTCTTTGATGGGTCCAAAAAACTCCAGTTGATTTTCAGTTTGTTCATCTCTTTTCCTTGTTGTGAGGACAGGTGTGATGACTTCCAAGATCTTTACATGTTAGAGCTGAAACTAGAAGAGGACCTGTCTCCCTTTTTATGAATATAGTTGGGCAACAAATTTCATAAAATTTCTAGCCAAATCTCTAGTATCTACCAGGCTCTCAGACACAGCTAAGAGTTGGATGTCTTCCTAGTACCACTTCCTGGCTCTGACATTGTCTGCATTTATTTATTTTTTAATGTGTTTTCTCTTATAATGCTTCTTCCATTCGGGCACTCCCTGTCGGCCTCTGCCCACTTAAGACACTTGCCAGGACTACCTTTTCCAGATGAGTGAACTAGTACCAGCCACACCACTATCATCATTGATATTGTTATTTTTGGGGAGTTAGTCTCTAGCTAATTGGGTTCTGACTTGCCTGGGATGGGAGAGAGTGGAAGAACAGTCCCGGTGAGCCCAGTGCTGTGTTAAGGTCAGTTGGCAACTTGGTAGCTGCCTAACTACTTGCCGGAAATAATGTTCTTTCTCTCGTAGTGAATATTTGGAGAATAAATGATTGCATCTTTGTTTCCCTTCTCTCTCTCTAATCCCATTTCATCAGCCTTGAAATTAATGAGAACATTTCTTAAGTTTGGACAATGGGCAAGATAGACTTTTATCTGTTTTTGGTGATGACAGGCTTAACTCTGTGTCCATCCAATTCCATTTAAATACTTGTGATAATGTGTGGGTAATTTGGAGTTACACTCCAAGGACATATCCATTGCATATCCATGACATTTTTAAACAAAGTCCATAGTAAAGCTATGGGAATAATAGAATGGAACTTAGAACTGAACAAAAGCTACCGTCACTACTTTCTGAAACTTTGTCCAGTGGACAAAAGCAGACACTCCCATTAATCCACGCTTACTTTTATTAAACGATCATGGTCTTTCATTAATCACTAAGGGACTTTTACTTCTCCATAAGAAACTTAACTCTCTGTTCATTTACAGGATAGACATGTGTGATTAAGTTCATGTTTCCAGTTTTCTCATTTTTCCAGTTTCTTTACAGTTCATTCTTTTGATTCTATCAATTGCCTTTACCTGACTACAAGATACCCACATGTCTGTCAGTTTGTCATACTGTAGGGCTTGCATGTTGCTATGATGCTGGAAGCTATGCCACCAGTATTCAGATACCAGCAGGGTCACCCATGGAGGACAGGTTTCAGCTGAGCTTTCAGACTAAGACAGACTATGAAGAAGGACCTGGCAGTCTAATTCTGAAAAGCATTAGTGAGTGAAAACTTTATGAATAGCAGCAGAACATTGTCTGATATAGTGCTGGAAGATGAGGCCCCCAGCTTGGAAGGCACTCAAAAGATGACTGGGAAAGAGCTGCCTCCTCAAAGTAGAGTCGACCTTAATGATGTGGATGGAGTAAGCTTTTGGGACCTTCATTTGCTAATGTGGCATGACTCAAAATGAGAAGAAACAGCTGCAAACATCCATTAATAATCAGAACCTGGAATGTACAAGTATGAATCTAGGAAAATTGGAAATTATCAAAAATGAAATGGAATGCATAAACATTGATATCCTAGGCATTAGTGAACTGAAATGGACTGGTATTGGCCATTTTGAATCAGACAATCATATAGTCTACTATGCTGGGAATGACAACTTGAAGAGAAATGGTGTTGCATTAATCATCAAAAAGAACGTTTCAAGATCTATCCTGAAGTACAACACTGTCAGCAACAGGATAATATCCATATGCCTACAAGGAAGACCACTTAATACAACCATTATTCAAATTTACACACCAACCACTAGGGCCAAAGATGGAGAAATAGAAGATTCTTATCAGCTGCTATAGTCTGAAATTGATCAAACATACAATCAAGATGCATTGATAATTACTGGTGATTGGAATGTGAAAGTTGGAAACAAAGAAGAAGGTTCAGTAGTTGGAAATTATGGCCTTGGTGATAGAAAAAATGCCGGAGATCGAATGATAGAATTTTGCAAGACCAACAACTTCTTCATTGCAAATACCTTCTTTCACCAACATAAATGGTGACTATACACATGGACCTTGCCAGATGGACACACAGAAATCAAATTGACTACGTCTGTGGAAAGAGATGAGAGAAAAGCTCAATATCATCAGTCAGAACAAGGCCAGGGGCCGACTGTGGAACAGACCATCAATTGCTCATATTCAAGTTCAAGCTGAAACTGAAGAAAATCAGAGTAAGTCCACAAGAGCCAAAATATGACCTTGAGTATATCCCACCTGAATTTAAAGACCACCTGAAGAATAGATTTGACGCACTGAACACTAGTGACCGAAGACCAGACAAGTTGTAGAATGACATCAAGGACATCATACATGAAGAAAGCAAGAGGTCACTGAAAAGACAGCAAAGAAAGAAAAGACCAAGATGGATGTCAGAGGAGACTCTGAAACTTGCTCTTGAGTGTCGAACAGCTAAAGCAAAAAGAATTCATGAAGTAGAAGAACTAAACAGAAGATTTCAAAGGGCCTCTCGAGAAGACAAAGTAAAGTATTATAATGACATGTGCAAAGAGCTGGAGATAGAAAACCAAAAGGGAAGAACATGCTCGGCGTTTCTCAAGCTGAAAGAACTGAAGAAAAAATTCAAGCCTTGAGTTGCAATAGTGAAGGATTCCATGGGGAAAATATTAAATGACACAGGATGCATCAAAAGAAGATGGAAGGAATACACAGAGTCATTATACCAAAAAGAATTAGTTGATGTTCAACTATTTCAAGAGGTGGCATATGATCAGGAACCGATGGTACTGAAGGAAGAAGTCCAAGCTGCTCTGAAGGCATTGGCGAAAAACAAGGCTCCAGGAATTGATGGAATATCAATTGAGATGTTTCAACAAACAGATGCAGCGCTGGAGGTGCTTACTCATCTATGCCAAGAAATATAGAAGACAGCTTCCTGGCCAACTGACTGGAAGAGATCCATGTTTATGCCTATTTCCAAGAAAGGTGATCCAACCGAATGTGGAAATTATAGAACAATATCATTAATATCACAAACAAGCAAAATTTTGCTGAAGATCATTCAAAAACAGCTGCAGCAATATGTTGACAGGGAACTGCCAGAAATTCAGGCCGGTTTCAGAAGAGGACGTGGAACCAGGGATATCATTGCTGATGTCAGATGGATCCTGGCTGAAAGCAGAGAATACCAGAAGGATATTTACCTGTGTTTTATTGACTATGCAAAGACATTTGACTGTGTGGATCATAACAAACTATGGATAACATTGAGAAGAATGGGAATGCCAGAACACTGAATTGTGCTCATGAGAAACCTTTACATAGATCAAGAGGTGGTTGTTTGGACAGAACAACGGGATACAGATTGGTTTAAATCAGGAAAGGTGTGCATCAGGGTTGTATTCTTTCACCATACCTATTCAATCTGTATGCTAAGCAAATAATACGAGGAGCTGGACTATATGAAGAACGGGGCATCAGGTTGGAGGAAGACTCATTAACAACCTGCATTATGCAGATGGCACAACCTTGCTTGCTGAAAGTGAAGAGGACTTGAAGCACTTACTAATGAAGATCAAAGACCACAGCCTTCAGTATGGATTGCACCTCAACATAAAGAAAACAAAAATCCTCACAACTGGACCAATGAGCAACACCATGAGAAATGGAGGAAAGATTGAAGTTGTCAAGGATTTCATTTTACTTGGATCCACAATCAACAGCCGTGGAAGCAGCAGTCAAGAAATCAAAAGACACATTGCTTGGGGTAAATCTACTGCAAAGGACCTCTCAAAGTGTTGAAGAGCAAAGATGTCACCTTGATGACTAAGGTTCGCCTGACCCAAGCCATGGTATTTTCAGTCACATCATATGTGTGTGAAAGCTTGGCAATGAATAAGGAAGACCGAAGAAGAATTGATGCCTTTGAATTGTGGTGTTGGTGAAGAATATTGAATATGCCATGGACTGCCAAAAGAACGAACAAATCTGTCTAGAAGAAGTACAACCAGAATGCTCCTTAGAAGCAAGGATGGTGAGACTGCATCTTACATACTTTGGACATGTTGTCAGGAGAGATCAGTCCCTGGAGAAGCACATCATGCTTGGCAGAGTACAGGGTCAGCGGAAAGAGCAAAACCCTCAACAAGGTGGATTGAACAGTGGCTGAACAATGAGCTCAAGCATAACAACGATTGTAAGGGTGGCTCAGGACCAGGCAGTGTTTTGTTCTCTTGTGCATAGGGTCTCTGAGTTGGAACCAACTTGACGGCACCTAACAACAACAACAAGATATACCAAATAGAAAGTTTAACCCAGAACAGATTAAATAATTCACATAACAATTGTATCATATCTATGTATCATTGGTATTATTATTTATCTACTATTTCCCTATATGTACCTTCTGTTGAAACTCATTATCCTCACCACTTTTTTTTTTAAACATGGTTATGTCCCATCAAAAATTACTGTGCCTACTACCAGACTATACAGTGTAGGCTTTCAGAAAAAAACAGAGAATCTGAAGTGATAATCATTTTTGGAAATCTTAAGGAAGAGGTTCAAAAATATGGGAAAGTATTCATTAGATATACACAGTCTGAAGGAATTCTATCTGTAACCTTAATAAGGAGGTTACCTGGCCTTTGTCTTCATTTCCGGCAGCCAACCCTGAGTAAAGGGATACTTTGCAGTCTATCGTGGGTGACCATAACTTTCCTTGTCTTGGTCACCAGAGCTGACTATCATGATCTGGGAATGTAGATGTGATGTTTCTTGGCCTGTAGAGCAGTGAAAATTATACCGTTGCTAATGAGCAGTCAGGAAAACATGAAGAACCAAGAAACATATGTTTTCTCAGACTCAAATCTCTGGAGGATCCTCCTAGGTCTATACTGTGGTGGTCATTCTAAACACCCTTATGCTAAAACTTCTGCCTAAAGTGGCTGGAGGCACATAGTTTACATGTCTTGATAAGTTTCCTAGAAATCTCAAGCTGTGATAATCTTATTTAACTCATTCCAATGTGTCTTAGTCATCAAGTGCGGCTATAACAGAAATACCGTAAGTGAATGCCTTTAACAAAGACAAGTTTATTCTCTCATAGTCCAGTAGGCTAGAAGTCCCAATTCAGGGTCCCAGCTCCAGGGGGAGGGCTTTCTCTCTCTGCTGGCTATGGAGGGGAAGGTCCTTGTCATCAGTCTTGCCTTGGTCTGGGAGTATCTCAAGGCAGGAACCTCAGGCCCAAAGGATGCACTCTGCTCCCAGCACTGCTTTCTTGGTGTTATGAGGTCCCCATGTCTCTCTGCTTACTTCACTCTTTTAGATCCCAAAAGAGATTAGCTTAAGACACTACCTAATCTTGTAGACCTCATCTACATAACTCATCCATCTTATTACATCATAGCGATAGGATTTACAACATATAGGAAAATCACATAAAATAGTAGACAATCACACAATACTGAAAATCATGGCCCAGCTAAGTCGACAGATGTTTTTGGAGGACACAATCCATGATACCATGTTAAGATCTTTTCCTGTCATACCTCTTTTATCTAAAATATCGTTGATGTATTTTCAGCTCATTTCCTTCTCTTTGTGTCATCCAGTGTTTAATAGATTTTTATCTCAGTGTCAATCATATAGGAGCCCTGGTGGCACAGTGGTTAAGAGCTCAGCTGCTAACCGAAAGGTCAGCAGTTCAAATCTACCAGGTGCTCCTTGGAAACCTGATGGAGCAGTTCTGCTCTCTCCTACAGGGTCACTATGAATTGGAATCAACTGAAGGGCAATGACTTTTTTGGTCAATCCTATAAAAGATGTTAAACGATAATCCCTATTACCATTGTCACTCCCCAAAAATAAAAATTCCAAGCAGACCTAGGGACTTCCACTGAAAATTAACTTATCTGGTGTTCCACCCATTCCCTGGAGACCCTGATTTAGCCCAAATCCCTGAAGATTTGAGTAAAGGCTCTTCAGTCCTAGATAACACATTTCGTTGGCTTAATTTATAACTTCTACACATTATTCTAAAGATCTAACTTTTGAAGTTTGATGAGGTAAATTCAAAGAGCCTCAAGTCCTATCTTATTGCATTCTCACATCATACCTGGATATATGCCAACACAGACCTATCTATAATGATCAAAGTGGACTATTTGTTCAACAAAGATAACTTGACATCATTTCTGATCCCTTATCATCTTTGTTCTCTTCTAAAACACTCCTAAGTCACCTATTCACACACATATCTTCTTTGGCAAATATAACGTCATCAGTTTGTTCTCTGCTAAGGCCCACCAGGGGTCCATAGGTGGTGCAAATGGATAAATAACATGCTCCACTTCTAACCAAAAGGTTGAAGGTTTGAGTCTACCAAGAGATGCCTCAAAAGAAAGGTCTAGTGATCTACTTCCATAAGATCAGCAATTGAAAACCCTATGAAGCACAATTCTAATCTGATACACATGGGGTTGTCATGAACTGGAATTGATTCAATGGCAACTGGTTAAGGCCCGTCATGCACATCATACTTCTCAATCTTTTGCACATTTCAGCTGTAACACTCTGGTGGCTACAAATCCTCAGCTGTCTAGAATGTACCATTTATTATTTATTGTTGGCAAGGTCTTGTACTCATGATAAGACAAATGTCTTAGACTGCTTTTGAATTTCTTTCCTCAGTGTTTGATGTCCTTTTGTCTAGCTGGCTCGATATTCATAATGCTTTGTCAGTGTCTCAATTTATATTTGGAAAAGAACTTGTTCAAATTATCCATTTCACCTCCATTTAATGTAAATGGTGGTAAGCATTGGAAATTCTCTTCAAGGTCAACATCACTATGAAGAAGCCACAAGGAGATAATACTTGCCCTTTAGTTGGAGTAATTACTTGGCCTTTACCAATTGTACACTTCTCGGTGTTGATAGGAATCATTCGACAGGTTCTTTTTAAAAATAAGTAATGACCCTTTAGAGGATGATGCTCCATTTTATAACATGCAATTTTGTTAACCACTCTGTTTAGAAAACCAGTCTTCCTCTGGCTTCCCAGCACCCATAGCTCCGCTTGACGCATGAAGTTGGGGCTGTGTTGGTCATGCTACTTTAGATTACTGGATCTCACAGGATGCTACAGGGCAGACACACCCCAGGGTGACTCATTGAGTGGGAAGTTTAAAAAGGTGGTTTTCTTCACCCATCAATTAGGTAAACCACATTTTCCAGGAGAAAAACAGCATCTTGAAAAGTTCTTTACAAACAGAGCTTCTGGCTCATAATGCTTTGGGTCATGTTTTCTTGTGAAGGGAAGTATGACTTCAACCTTAATTGCACTCACAAATTACCAAGTAAAATAATGCCACCCTTTCTCCTCTTCCTTCCTTCCTTTTTTTCTTTTCCCTCAGAAGTAGACACTTTCATGATTTCAGCTTTTGAAAAATGAGAGCATTCTTACTCTTTGCTTCTTCCCTCAAAGTTTGGTTTTGACCAACCACGTGATGAATAAGTTATAGGTGCAGACCTGAGTTCTATTTCCTCTGTTGTGGGTTACTCTTCGTTACATGTTTTCTTTTTACCTTTTATTGTAACCTCATTGAAAATATACTTAGGAAAGAACATTTACAGGTTGTGCTGTTTAGAGAATGGCAATTTGAATTTCAGCTGTATGTCTTCAACTGTATGTATATTCTTCCCCCCTCAGGAAGAATCAATCCCTGAGCAACTGATTTAAACCTCCTAGTCTCATGTTTTGCCAGTGCTGACTGCATGTTTGCTAAGTATGGAGTAGGTTTCTTCCACTGTAGTGTAGGATTCCCAAGGACCCAGGGAAGATCTGTGGTTTCTACTTTCAGGTGTACCACTGTACCTAATACACATTTAGTTACATGTTCAAAAGCTGACCTTCATCATCACAAAAAAGAGTAAATAATTAGAGAAAAAACATTCAATAAAATATTCTGTACAAGGAACCATTCCCAAAGCTAACTCTTCAGACAGGGATTGGACTGGAATAGCGGAGGGAAAATGATACTGGTAAAGAACAAGCTTCTTGGATCAAGTGGACACATGAGACTATGTTGGCATCTCCTGTCTGGAGGAGAGATGAAAGGACAGAGAGAGCCAGAAGATACCTGAATGGACACGAGGAGAGAGAGTGGAGGGAAGAACTGTGCTGTCTCATCAGACGGGAGAGCAATTAGGAATGTAAGGCAAGGTGTACATAAATTTTTGTAAACTTTCACTTAAAGCACAATAAAAATTAATTTAAAAAATATTCCGTACAATATTTCGCTTTTCCAAGACTATACTGACCACCCAAAACTTGAGAAACAGGTAACAATTGATGTTGGTTAGGGGTCCAGCAAGATAGAGATTCTGAGTATGGAGACATATCATGCATACTCTTAATATAGACATCTCTTGGATCAGAGAACAGTAGTAGGTTATCACCCTCCTCCTCCTGAACTACTCTTGTGAATACAAGTTGCCCTAGGTACTGTGAATTCCAGGAACCTAGGAATCTTCCATAGAGATTATAGCCTTGGAAACCCCATGGAGCAGTTCTACTTTGTCCTATAGAATCACTATGAATTGAAATCAACTTGAAGGCAACGTGTTTGGGTTTTTTTTAGAAACACTAATGTGCTTCCCTGCTGGCTGGTCTCTTAGCATATTGTTTTCAATTTATAACAGCCAAGGATAACATGTGCTCAATAAACGCTGATAAAAGTAGTGACGACAGATGAGAACAATGTAATCAGGTTTACTGTGTGATCATAAGCGTGGATGTATGTACATAATATTCTATTTAGGTCTCATAATAGAAAACAAAAATCCTCACAACTGGACCAATGAGCAACAACATGAGAAATGGAGAAAAGATTGAAGTTGTCAAGTATTTCATTTTACTTGGATCCATAATCAACAGCCATGGAAGCAGCAGTCAAGAAATCAAAAGACGCATTGCATCGGGTAAATCTGCTGCAAAGGACCTCTTCAAAGTGTTGAAGAGCAAAGATGTCACCCTGAAGACTAAAGTGCACCTGACCCAAGCCATGGTATTTTCAATCACATCATACGCATGTGAAAGCTGGACAATGAATAAGGAAGACCAAAGAAGAGTTGACGCTTTTGAATTGTAGTGTTGGCGAAGAATATTGAATATACCATGGACTGCCAAAAGAACGAAAAAATCTGTGTGGCCAGAATGCTCCTTTGAGGCGAGGATGGTGAAACTGCATCTTACATACTTTGGACATGTTGTCAGGAGGGATCAGTCCCTGGAGAAGGACATCATGCTTGGCAGAGTACAGGGTCAGCGGAAAAGAGGAAGACTGTCAACGAGGTGGATTGACACAGTGGCTGCATCAATGGGCTCAAGCATAACAACGATTGTAAGCATGGTGCAGGACTGGGCAGTGTTTCACTCTGTTGTGCATAGGGTCGCTATGAGTTAGAACTGACTCGACGGCACCTAACAACAACAATAGTTGAATAGTTAGTGGAGATAAGGTATTATCTCCATTTCACAATAGAGAAAGTGGGGGTGCATATGAGTAGTTTGATCAAAATCATAAAACTAGGAAATTATTGACCCTGGCTTCAAGCATGTGAGCTCTTAAATACTAAATGATGCTGCTTCTACCAAGTTATGTTTCCTCTCTAGTATCAGATATTCTGCCACTTATTTAATTCCATTAAATATTTTTTGAGAGTTATTTCATAGCAAAGTGAATGGTGGTATTATGGTATTTTCTTCTTGCCCAAAGGCTTCACCACTGGCTCTTCTGGTGGGGATGGATGAAGATTACAGTTCTTGAGCTGGATCTGAACAATAGCAACCCAAACCTTTCCATATCATCACTGTCCCTTTCTGTGCCCTGAGCCCCATCCTCTATTTAGGTGGTCTTCGAAGTACGCTGGATCTATGAGTCAGTTGTTTACACAAGGTAACTAAGATGACAGTCTTAGAGTATAGCAGGGCATCCTTTTGTTGGACAAGCAGTAGGCAGTACAGCTACCTGCAGTCACTGCTCACCAGGGGGGAAAGGGATGGCCCATAGGCATCATTGACTTGGCTTATAAAAGGCTCCTTGGTGCTTCATGGTGCTGACTGAACAGAGCACATGTTGGATTATGACTCTGCTCCTCTCCTCCCAATCCTTCTCTATCTTCCATCCAGAGCACCCAACTTATTGCTTATGATTAAACTTTATGCTCTTTCAGGCATCTTTAGGAGCATGATTTAGAAGTCAAAAGCTGAACACTAATTGGTTTCTCTTTATGTCTTTATCACAACAATCCTAATCTCCTAGGTAATGGAGGGACTTGAGGAAGTTAATGAACAAGGAAATACAAGGGGGGAAAAAAAAAGAGAATCACATTAACACATTTTAAAATATCAGACTACACTTTAAGACTCCAGAGAATCTTACATGAGCTTTTTTCCTAATACAGCTGAAGGATTTTGAGTAGCATCACGTACCATCAAGTTTTTAACAACTGCTGGGAAATGGATTCTCTCCTGACTTTTGTATCAGCATCCACACTTGGTTAATGATACCCATGATAGTGTTATAACCAGTTACTGTTAGGTTGACTCTGACTCATGGCGACCCCATGTGTGTCAGAGTAGAACTGTGCTCCATAGCGTTTTCGATGGCTGATGATTTTTTGGAAGTAGAACAGCAGGTCTTTCTTTGGAGTCAGCCTCTGGGTAGACTCCAGTTGCCAACGTTTTGGTTAGCAGCCAAGTGTGTTTACTCTTTGCACCACCCTGGGACTCCAAAGCATTATAACAGGCAAGTTTTAACAAAGTAACTAAGGCAATTTACCAATTAATGATATTAGTCCTTGACCCCAAAATTAGTTAGATGGGCCCATCATTTAATATTTACCTCAAAGCAACTTGGGATCCTAATGAGTGGCTTACAGTCTTGATTAGTGAACATCCCTGATTGATAACTTTTCTTCCTAAGTAGTTAATGGTTAACTTTTCTTCCTAGAGAGTTACTCTTCTTGGTCCTAACCTTGGTTCTAAGTTTGAGTTGACTGTAGAGCAAGTTGTTATTTCTTTTCGTGAGAGAATTTTGAGGTGTCCTGGAAGGTAATATTGGGTAATGGAAAAAATATAACAACTGACCACATTCCTGCTGGGAGTTTCCTATTCAAGACCTGTACCTCTGTCCATCCTAACATTTCTAATTCTGGCTGCACCTAATTCTGTGCACCTGAAAGTCTTCCCAATCAAAACAAATTGACTCACTTAAAGTTTGCTACCCAATGGCAACAGATCCTGACTACCTTTTGGAAGCAGTGATCTACTCTCTATTTAGCATTCCTCCTTAACCAGCCTGCCACCACTACCAATTTTTTTTTTTGCTTTCTAGAAATATGGTACATACTATGTACCATAAATTCCCATTTCTTCTGTTCAAATTGATAGAGATAACATATATTGAGCACTTACTATGTACTAGTTGCTATCATCACAACAAAGATTGAGGTAGGAACTATTACTATCCACATTTTATAGATATGGAAGCTAAGAGGGGCTTAGTAAGTTTCTCAAGGACACTAGTAAATGGCAGCTGACATCCTAACAATGGTAGTCCCAGAATCCAGTCTCTAAAGCACCTGAACCTATTCAGATTTTTTCTCCATTATCTCCTGACAAAAAATAGATGCATCTCCTTCGAGGTCTATATTTGCCATTTGCGTTTTTATATTTACGTGTTATTTGAATCCTGTTTTCAAAAATTCTTTGTAATTGTCTTCTCTATCACAAAGATCCAATAAAAAAATAAAAACAATGATCTGATTAGGGAGCAACTGAATTTGCCAAATGTTGACCCCACTGCTGTCAAGTCAATTCCCACTCATAGTGACCCCGTATGACAGAGTCTTACTGCCCCAGAGGGTTTCCAAGACTGTAAGCATTACAGAAGTAGGTTTCCACATCTTTCTCTGGTAGAGTGGCTGATGGGTTTGAACTGTCAACCTTTTGGTACACAGCTGAGTGCGTAACCACTGAGCCACTAGCACTCCTTGCCAAATGTTGAAATCAGTACATCTCTGCTATACTAAACTCATGTCATTTCCAACATTGTAATTTGCTGATTGTATACTATCCAAACACTCTCCCAATAAATTTGAACTTCAGATAGTCTTTTTACAAGGTATCTTGGGAAAGTTCTTATCATTGTGAAAAGGGATAACTAGAGATGAGTAAGGTAGAGAACTCAAGGTGTTTGATTTAGCTTGGAGAGGCATTTCTAGGGGTGCTTAACAAATTAACAACTTGAATGATGTTAATAAGGATATACTCATCCAATTTGGATGATGTGAAACTGGAGAGGACAATGACAGATACTATCTCAACGTAAAACTGAGAAGCCTTTAAATGTGCCTGATCATTAACAGGCAAACATGATCACTAAAAACCGAAAAAAAAAAACCCGTTTCCGTCGAGCTGATTCCGACTCATAGAGACCCTATAGGACAGAGTAGAACTGCCCCATAGAGTTCCAAGGAATGCCTGGTGGATTCGAACTGCTGACCTTTTGGTTAGCAGCTGTGGCTCTTAACCACTACGCCACCAGGGTTTCCAAACATAATCACGAGGCAGAGCTAATGCAAAATACTTCATCTAGGTTAAAAATGAACTGTATAAAATATAGTATGTAGCTTAACAACACCACATGGTAAAATAACAACAAACCAAACTAAACCCATCGCCATCAGTCAATTCTGACTCCTAGCAACAGTATAACTACCCTCTGAGCAAACATGAGAAGGACCACACAAATTCAGTGGAAGATTAGAATGATAGGTATATGTCTAAATCTAAAGAGATGACAGTAGACTTGATATAGCCTCACCACATCTAGCGGCTGGAGTTCAGCTGTGGGACATAGTCAGAGAACAGTGAAAGGAAAATAAAGCCATACACAAATAAGAATGATTGAAAAGTCAGAAAACTGGTCTGAATCAGCATTGATGCCACACTATTTTGCCACTCAGAAAATGTATTTTCTTAACTTCAAAATATAGATAACACTGATAATTTATTTTTTGTTACTTGCCTATCAAAGTGATTTCTAATGAAGTGCCGGGAATTATGTCATAGAAATGGAGATACTCAGCACTCTCTGGCCATTGCTAGTAGAAATTCAATAAACATATTCTTTCCCATAGATAAGGATGCTGGTCTAATTTGGTAACTTAAAAGTAATATGATTCACCTGCAAGTCCTTTATTGTTTCAGAAAATAACTGAGAAATTTATATCTTCCTGAAATAAAGATGATTCAAAGTCAATAAAAATTTTCCCACAAAGAAAACATCAGACCCAGACAACTTGACAGAGAAGTTCTACCACACGCTCAAGAAAAAAACAAAAAAAGTCAGGTTTTCACAAAACTCTTCCAGAGAAGAGAGGAAGAGGGAATACACTCCACCTCATTTTATGAGGCCAACATTTTGATACCCAAACCTAACTAGAGCTGTTCAGTAAATAAAAATTATATAACACAGTTCTACCCTGTCACACATGGGGTTGCCATGAGTTGGAATTGGAAAAAGAAAAAACAAACTACAATGACAGAAAGTAGACCAGTGGTTGCCAGGGATATGGGAAGTGAATGAATGGACAGGAGGGTGAGAAAACATTACTGGAATGATGAAAATGTTGTATACCTTGGTTGTGGTGATGGTTACATGCCCATATGCTTTTATGAAAATTCACTGAACTTTATATAAACTGGGTGAATTTATTGTATTATAATTTTTTCCTCAATAAAGCTGACTAAAGAAAAATAAGTTTTTTCTGATAATAGATTAACCCAGTATTTTCTAGACATTTAACTATTAAAATTCTTTTCCTGTTGTTGTTGTGCTTTTGATGAGGGTTTGCAGAACAAATTAGTTTCTCATTAAACGATTGATACACACGTCATTTTGCAACATTGGTTGCCAGCCCTGTGACGTGTCAACACTCTTCCTTTCTTGACCTTGGGTTCCCCATTTCCATTCGTCCAGCTTTCCTGTCCCCTCCTGCCTTCTTATTCTTGCTCCTGGGCTGGTGTGCCCATTTGGTCTCATGTATGTGTTCGAGCTACATTTATTATTGCTTGTTTTGTGGGCCTGTCTAGTCTTTGGCTTAACTATTAAAATTCTGTAGGCAATTCCACCTTTTTAAAAAACTCTTGTGTGACTTCAGAATGAATAATAATAATAATAATAATAATAAAAGACTGATTGGTATTGATTCATTAATTGTAACAAATGTACCATACCAATGTAAGGTGTTAATAATAGGGGAAACTGGGTTCAGGGTTTATGGGAACTCTCTGTATCATCTTTTATAATTTTTTGTAAATCTAAAAACTGTCCTAAAAAATAAAGTTTATTTAAAAAATGAAAAAAAAAATATATAACATACACTATCTTGATCAAAAATTCAAAATACTATCAATTAGATAAAATATTAGCAATCCATATAAGGAATTTACATTTATATATAGATATATATACACATACATACAGATATACATATATATATATATATATATATATATATATATATATACACATCAGTGCATCATGAATACGTTAAGTTTATTCCAGAAATGGGATGTTGGTTTAATAATAGAAAATCAATTAATGTGACTTACCACAGTAAATAGATGCAGAAAAAGTATTTTTAAAAATTAAATATCCATACATGATTTTAAAAACATTTTAGGAAATTAGGAATGGCATAAAATTTCCTTAACTTGATAAAAGGCAACTAAAAATAAAAAATATAGAGCAAACATCAAACATAAAGGTGTAATGTTGAAGGTATCTTCTATAAGATCAGCATCTTAGTTTTCCAGGGCTGCCATAACAAAATACCACAAAGTGAGTGGCTTCAAAAAAACATTTACTTTCTCACAGTCCTGGGGGCCAAAAGTCCAAACCAGGGTCTCAGCCATGTGGATTCCTTTTTCGGGCTTTGAGAAAGGCACTGTTTGTGCCTGTCTTCTAGTATCTGACGGCTGATGGCAATCCTTGGTGTTCCTTGGTTGCTTGTAGATAAATCCTCACATGTTGTCTTCCTCCTGTGTGTGTGTGACTGTTTCCTTACCTATCTTTTTTTTCCAATCCCACTCTCTTTTATAATCCCGCTCAAAAGATTAGGATTAGGGCCAACCCTATACCAGTAACCCGTTGCTGTAAGTTGATTCTGACTCATAGCTACCCTACAGGATGGAGTAGAACTGCCCCATACAGTATCCAAAGAGCAGCTGGTGGATTGAGATCTTCACCACTGCACCACCAGGGCTCCAAATGACTTTGTTAATTTAATGGATAACATCTTCAAAGAAAAACTCTATTTCCCCAAACAAGGTCATATTCACCATTGCAGGGCTTAGGACTTCAACATATCTTTTTGGAGGGATACAATTCAATCCATAACAATCAGGAAAAATATAAGGATGCTTGTTATCATCACTTCTATTCATCCATTTACTGGAGTGCCTACCTAGTGCAGTGAAGCAGTAAAAAAGGAAATAAAGCAATAAAAAAGGAAAAAGGAGAATCAAAACTCATTTTCTTGAAGATAATATAATTTTCTATGTAGGAAATCTAAAAGAAGCTATACAAAAATTAAGAAATTTAATAGGAAAGTTTGGCAAGTGTTTTAGTTTCTTACGGCTGCTGTAACAAAGTACCATAAACTGAGTTGCTTAAAACAACATGAATATAAGTCTGAAACCAAGGTGTTAGCAGTGCCTGGTAGTCACATATTGTGGATATGATTGTGGGTAGGATTTGCCACCAGCAGAATCTTGGCCAACACAACTGAGGACTTAAAGAGCAATTTACCAACAGAGAACACGTGATACTACCTAATATTGTCTAGGACCATGAGACCCACTTTGCAGCAAAGGTGGTACAGCAGTAGGCACATGTCTATGGGGTCCATGGGTCCTGTTACAAAATACACCATCCCGCATGTACTGGTCTCATAGAGTAATCCAACAGCCATTTGAAGGTACAGCTGAGGCATTAACTTGGACATGATAACCTAAAAAGATAGGGAGCCACACTCCAGGATGTGGTGTACGCCCTAGATCAACAATCAGTTTATGATGCTGTGTCCCCAAGCGGTAAAATACATCAGCCTAAGAAGCAAGCAGTATAAGTAGGAGTTGTCCTGCTTAACCACCACTCTTAGTGGCTTACTTAAGAAGTTTGGACTTCTTCTCTCTGCAACGTTAGGTTCTGTAGGTCTAAAGTTTCTGGTTCACAGAAGGACAATGCTTCCACCAGGGAAACAGTGAGAGATTCACTGAACTTTAAGCTATGGCTACTGCCCAGTCCCTGCAGTCTCCTTGTGTCAAAAAAAAGCAGAGAAGGAAAGGGGTAGTTAACTCTAATCATTATCGAGAGGAGGAAGGGCTGCTATTATACAATGTGGGCAAGGTGGGATAAGTTCAACATCTAGGTGATCCACTGGAGCAACTCTTGCCACTCTCTTGCTTAATTTGGACAGTAAATGGACAAGTTCAGGAACCATGTCCTGAGAAGGGCATGATGACCAGAGTCTCAAAAAAAAACAAAAACCAAATCCATTGCCATCGAGTGACCCTATAGGACAGAGTAGAACTGCCCCACAGTGTTTCCAAGGAGTTCCTGGTAGATTCGAACTGCTGACATTTTGGTTAGCAGCCTGTGCTCTTAACCACTATGCCACCAGGGTTTCCACCAGAGTCTCAGACCCTAAGAAATGAGGGTCTGGGTCATGCAATCTGTAAGCACCTAGATCAGCAGAGGTGCTAACTAAGGGTGAGGGAAATCTCGAAAGGGTTGTAGAAAGGAAGAATGATGAGTTTCAGTTACATCCTTGAGACCAGCAGCAATGGTAGAGTCTGTAAATAATTTCACTAGTCTTCCTCTTGAAAATTTCTCCAGGAAAAGAGACCAACGAGAACGCTGAAGGAGTTTGACTACAGTGGATGCTGTGGTCTACCACCCAGGTCCCTTCTTCAGGAACAAGGCACTTATTCCTCCAGCTTCCTGAAATGTTGTCTGAGAGCTCATAGTTGGGTCCTTCTGTGAGAACTGCTTTTGGCTGATGAGGGGTGCATTGCCCAAGGTTATGACCCCTTTGTGTAAGCAGCCCACGTGCAATGAGAGGTCAATGTTGAGATTAAAAAGCCTAGACCCTTTAACTCAATTTGAGATATCTCTGAAAAGCCAGCCCTCCCAGCTCCGGAGTTCCTCTGGGATTTGAACTGCAGTTCACCTTCTCCCTTTTCTCCATTGTGCTTCTGTCACTTCCTGTGAGGTGTTGATCACAAGGGCACTCGCCAATTAACTTCCTGCACATTAATTTCCACATCAGCATCCATTTCCCAGGGAGCCCAAGCTAAGACAAGGGTTTACTGTGGAGTTTAAAAAGCTAACTATAAGATTTATATGAAAGAGCAAAAGCCAGGAATAGTCAAGAAACTCCTAAAGAAAAACAAAGTTGGGAAATGAGCAGTGGTGTTCGGGGGACCAGCCCTGCCAGATATCAAGACTTATTATAAAACTGTAGGGAATGAGACAGTATAATTTTGCTACAGAAACAGATATGTAAACTAATAAAAAAGAATAGAAAACTGAAATAGACCCAAACATATATGAAAACTTAATTCATGAGGGTGGGTCTCAGGGACCATTGGAGAAATGATGGACTGTTTAACAAATTGTGTTGGGAGAATTCACTACTTTACACTATATACAAAAATCAAATGCAAGTGGATTAATGACTCAAATGCAGAGGAAAATGCTATAAAACTTTTAGATGACAACGTATGAGAATATCTTTATGACATCAGGGTAGGGAAGTATTCCTAAACAAGACACAGAAAAGCTTAAACCATAGAGAAAAAGATTGATAAAGACTATATTAAAATTAAGAACTTCTTATCAAAGGTCACCATAAACAGAGTAAGCAAGTAATCCACAAACTAGAAAAAATATTTGAAACTCATAAGGCTACAAAGGATTAGTGTCTATAATATGCAAAGAAATCCTACAAACCAATAAGAAAAACTAAAACCTCCATTTTTGAACAAAAAGCATGAACAAGCATCTCTTATTACTTGGATATTAAACCTTTAAACACGATTTGTATAAAATGGGAAATGTTTGAAAATTTTTACCACCCAAATATACACAAGTGGTATATACAATGCACTTGCAAGTTTTCAAGATTCTGAATGTGTATTGCCATTCATGCAGTTTGCTCATACTTCTTTATATTTTTCCAGTGATTTCAATGCTCACTAAAATCTCATCTTTAAAAATATTCTTAACATATTATTTAACTATTAAGCAAAAACTTTTTTTATCTCAATGAGGTATCCAGTATAATTTTTAAACAAAAAATTAAAATTACTTCATTGTGCTTAAGCATGGTTATGCTTTTTACTGAAACACATTGAAATAATTTTAATTTTTTAAAGAATTATGCTAGTATATTTATTTCATTGAGCTCAAAACAATTTTTGCTTAATAGTTAAATAATATGTTAAGAATATTTTTAAAGATGAGATTTAGTGAGCATTGAAATCACTAGAAAATATTATGTATATATATAATAGCTGTGAGTGTGGATTTTATATGTTAATACATTGTAAATATGAATATTTGGTATCAAAAATCAGCCCTCGGGGAATTTTCAATCTAGTAGATTTGGTAGTTTATGGTATAAACTGCTCAGGGGATTTCAACTAAAAATGGATTATTAGATCTGGCCCTCAAGGTAAATTCTCAACCTCCATTAGTTCAGAAATATCAGGTATGTTACACATGCGCTCCTTCTCCTCTCATACTCAGTCCTTGGCATCTTTCAGTAGCTGATTTAGCATCTTTTTGAAGAGCACCAACTCTCCACCAATCCTCTTCCACAGAATCCTCCAGGCAGCTACTACCAGTTCATTAGTATTGGCAAAGCAAATGAAATCTATTTGCTGTCTCTACACTTGACCAAGAAACATGATAAAATAAACATTTTTCATTTTGCCTTTCAGAGATGTTAGACCCCTACAAATAAGAGAGGCAAAGTGCTTCCTCCCCTCCATGAGCATCCCTACTTGCAATGTTGAGCACTAAACCCTGAAATTAGAAAGACTTTGAAAGCACACTGGCACACACTACCATCTTCTAATGGCAGAAGAGTTTGTTTTTGTAAAAGCAAGTCTTATTTTTGTCTTAGTCACTTTAGTCATTGAAGCCAAAATTATCTAAACTTTCTAAATAGACTAAATACTCTAAAAATACAATAAAACCCCAACCTCCTACCAACCAAGTCACAATATGGGTATCTGACCTAAACCCACAAAATGAGAACATGATGGGAAGGTCATTTATCAAACTACAGCGACTATCATATTCACCATCATTCTTTCAAAAATGAAGGAAACCAAATGGCTGTTACTCATAGTGATTCCATTAGTATTGGGAAAGCATTTTATCCTTGTATATCTGTAAATGCTTATCATATTTGACTTTCTATTTTAAATTTAATCATCGTGTCCTTTGAATATTTTTTCATTCTTTGGAAAATGGTGGAAATATTTCAAACTTTGTTTTCAAAATTTCCCATGAAGAAATGTAAGTGTGGGGTATGGAAAAAGAATTTGCCTCAGTCTATACGTTATTATGTACACTGTGGCTTGAGGCATTTTAAAGCCTAATCAAACTGCTTTGACTTTTAGGAAGAATTGTGGACACAAGTACATTAAACATTATGACATGGTACAGTGTGACTATATTTGCCAGCCACTTGCAAATGTAGCCCCAGTAAAGTCCCTTTCCCTAAGTATTTCAGGTCATTCCCATGATTTCATTAACAGGCTCTGGCTGCTGCCACTTTCTTCCTCTTCTCCTGTTGGTGTTGTTAGCCGAAGTCCAGTCAGCCTCAGACTCATGGTGACTCCATACACAATGGAATGAAACACTGCCTGGTCCTGCACCATTCCCATGATTGGATGCAGTTGGACTGTTGTGATCTATAGGGTTTTCACTGGCTAATTTTCAGAAGTAAATCACCAGGGGTTTCTTCCTAGTCCATCTTAGTCTGTAAATTCCATTAAAACCTGTTCAGAATCACAGAAACATGCAAGCCTCCACTGACAGATGGGTGGAGATCTCGCTACTGATGACTTTGAATCACTGAAGCATCTTTGGTGCTTTCCTGTTGTTGTCACTTGCTGTTGGAAAGGTGGCCAAGTCAAGCTTTATACCCGACACACTGTCTGAATTTACTTTTAAATATTTCAGTGTAGGCAATATGATGTATGTGCTTTTCTATAGGTTATCTTCAGTCTACAGCCTAGGCTTGTTTATTAATATTTGAGGTTTCCTAACCTTGACTTCATATTCCACAGTGGATTCATTAGTGAGCCATCTTATCAGGTGTCCACTCTCCAGAGACGAATACGAAAGGCACTTTAAGCTGGAAGGTCTAAACCTCCACCATTATATTCACTGATTAACATAAGGGATGTTAGAAATAAGTTTTCATTGGTGAAATGAGTCATGATCCAGGTGAATTATTGGCTAGAAAGGTGAGTGTGAATACATTCACTGTCATAGATTGAATTATGTCCCCCCAAAATGTGTGTCAACTTGACTAGTCCATGATTCCCAGTATTGTGTGATTGTTCACTATTTTGTCATCTGATGTGATTTTCCTATGTGTTGTAAATTCTACCTCTATGATGTTAATGAGGTGGGATTAGCTGCAGTTATGTTAATGAGGCAGGACTCAATCTACAAGATTAGGCTGTGTTTTAAATCAATCTCTTCTGAGGTATAAAAGAGAGGAGCGGACAGAGAGATGGCGACCTCATACCACCAAGAAAGCAGCACCCAGGGGAAGATTGATGACAAGACTCTTCCTCCAGAGCTGACAGAGAGAGAAAGCCTTTCCCTGGATCTGGAGCCCTGAATTTGGACTTCTAGGCTGTGGGAGGGTAAACTTCTGTTTGTTAAAGCCATCCACTTGTGGTATTTCTGTTACAGCAGCACTAAATAACTAAGACATTCACCTTGACAGAAATGGGGCATAAGGAGCTGGTGAGTCCAACATGCTATGCCTTGGAGTTAATAAAGCCTTTGGACCAGAACTACATATACTACCACAACGCCAATTCTTCATCACCACCACCATTTATTTCATGGAGGATTTTGTCAGTTTATCTGACTGAAAAACAAGTGATCTTGCTGCCAAAATATTTTATTCATTTTCATCGAGACAAGCCTTTAAAACAAGATGCTCTGAGAGTACAAAAGGAGAGAATAGGGACCTCAAGGAGTTTCAAGTTACAGCTTACACTGTTTTTTTACTCGTGTGCTCAAAAATACGCCCATAAAAATTCAGTTTGAGACTTACTTTCAGTGTAAAGGTCACTGTGAAGGTTGGAAAGAGGAGTCATAATTCCCTCCCAACTCTGGTTGTTGAAGGCTACTGACATTTATCAAAAGAGCAAAAAACTGCTTAGAATAGTTCTTCACAAAACCTATCTGACTAGAAAAAAATAAAATGATCAATGACATCTACTGATGGCATGGGTATGGGGTAAAGAGTGGAAATGTAATTGGTTACATATATATATTTTGAAAACAACCAACAATAGCTATTAAAATTAGAAATTTACATACACTTCCACCCAACAGTCCCACTTCGGGGAAGCTACGCCACCAATAAGGAGCCCTGGTGGTGCAATGGTTAAGCACTCGGCTGCTAACCAAAAGGTTAGCGGTTCAAACCCACCAGAAGCTCCACGGAGAAACACCTGGCAATCTGCTTCTGTAAAGATTACCGCCTAGGAAACACTTATTGGGCCGTTACACTCTGTTACTATGAGTCTGAATCAACTCAACAACACACAAGAACATCCCATGGGTAAAAGTGAACCAAACCCACTGCCGTCGAGTCGATTCAGACTCATAGCGACCCTATAGAACAGAGTAGAACTGCCTCATAGAGTTTCCAAGCAGCGCCTGGTGGATTTGAACCGCTGACCTCTTGGTTAGCAGCCTTAGCACGTAACCACTATGCCACCAGGGATAAGTGCATCAGAATATATAAAAGAATATATGTAAAAAAATATTTACTGAAGCATTGTTTAAAGTGACAACATATAAACTGTAACCAAGATGAATGCCCACCAAATGGAAATGGGTAAATAAATTATAGATGGGATATTTAGAAATATTTGCAACTATTATACAAGAATAATTAAGCCATGTGATCCGACTTGGGAGATTACAAAATGTGTTGAATGAGGAGAGTGAAAAGTGTTCCATATTCCATTTTTGTAAAATAAACAATAGCAGAAAAGTCTGTATGCATGTATGTGTGTATACATAGAATTACAAAAGGATGCATAATTTGGGGGAGTGGAAGAGGCAATGGGTGTGAGTGGCAGGAAAATGAGCAAACTGAAAATAAAGGTGGAAGAAGACTACTAAAAAAATCCATAATACCATTTGTGTGAAATTATATGTGCTTAAGTACACTTACAGGAGTCACTTGGTGGTGCAAACAGTTAACATGCTCGACTTTTTTTTTAACTGTACTTTAGATGAAGGTTTATAGAACTAGTTTCTCATTAAATAGTCAGTACACATATTGATTTTTTTTTACACATATTGATTTATGATATTGATTAACAACCCCAAGACATGTCAATATCCTCCCTTCTAAACCTTGGGGTCCCTATTACCAGCTTTCCTGTTCCCTCCTGCCTTCTAGTCCTTGCCCCTGAGCTGTTGTGCCCCTTTAGTCTTGTTTTGTTTTATGGGCCTGTCCAATTTTGGGCTGAAGGGTGAACCTCAGGAGTGACTTCATTACTGAGCTGAAAGGGTATCTGGGGGCCATACTCTCAGGGTTTCTCCAGGCTCTGTCAGGCCAGCAAGTCTGGTCTTTCTTTTTGAATTAGAATTTTGTTCTACATTTTTCCAGCTCTGTCTGGGACCCTCTATTGTGATCCCTGTCAGAGCAGTCAGTGGTGGTAGTTGGGCACCACCTAGTTGTACTGAACTCAGTCTGGTGGAGGCCATGATAGTTGTGATCCATTAGTCCTTTGGACTAACCTTTCCCTTGTATCTTTAGTTTTCTTCATTCTTCCTTGCTCCCGAAGGGATGAGACCAGTGGAGTGTCCTAGATGGCTGCTCACAGGCTTTTAAGACCCCAGACACTACTCACCAAAGCAGAATGTAGAACATTTTCTTTATAAACTATGTTGTGCCAATTGAGCTAGATGTTCCCCAAGACCACATTCCCTACAGCCCTCAGCTCAGCAATTCGGTCCTTCAAGGAGTTTGGATGTGTCTATGGAGCTTCCGTGACCTTGCCTTGTACAAATTATGCTGGCCTCCCCAGTATTGTGTACTGTCTTACCCTTCAACAAAGTTACCACTTATCTATTGTCTATTTAGTGTTTTTCCATCCCCACCCCTCCCCTCCCTCGTAACCACCAAAGATTGTTTCTTTTTGTGTGTAAACCATCTCATGAGTTTTTACAGTAATGGTCTCATACAATATTTGTCCTTTTGTGATTGACATATTTCACTCAGCATAATGTCCTCCAGATTCATCCATGTTATGAGATGCTTCAAAAATTCATTATTGTTCTTTATCATTGCGTAATACTCCACTGTGGGTACATACCACAGTTTGATTATCCATTCATCTGTTGATGGCCATCTAGGTTGTTTCTATCTTTTTGCTATTGTGAACAATGCTGCAATGCACACGGGTGTGCATATATGTCTTTTCTTGTGATCACTCTTATTTCTCCACGATATATCTGAGGAGTAGGATTGCTGGATCATATGGTATTTCTACTTCTAACTTTCTAAGGAAGCGCAATATGGTTTTCCAAAATGGTGTATCATTTTGAATTCCCACCAGCAAGTGCATAAGAGTTCCAATCTCCCTGCAGCCTCTCCAGCATTTGTTATTTCCTGTTCTTCTGATTCATGCCAGTAATTCCAGGGTGAGATGGTGTCTCTTTGTGGTTTTGATTTGCATTTCTCTAATGGCTAGTGATCATGAGCATTTCCTTATATGTCTGTTGGCCACTAGAATGTCTTCTTTGGTGAAGTGTCTGTTCATTTCCTTTGCCCATTTTTTAATTGGATTATTTGTATTTTTGTTGTAGAGGTGTTGGATTTTCTTGTAGCTTTTAGAGATTAGACCTTTGTCTGATTTGTAATAGCCAAGAATTTTTTCCCAGTCTGTAGTTTCTCTTTTTACTCTTTTGGTGAAGTCTTTTGATGAGTATAATTGTTCTTTTTTTTTTTTTTTAGAAGATCTCAGTTACCTAGCTTATCTTCTGGAGTTTGTGTGTTGTTGGTTGTGGTTTGTATCCTGTTAATGCCGTGTATTAGGGCCTCTAGTGCTGATTCTAATTTTTCTTCTATGAACTTCATAGTTATGGGCTTTATACTTAGGTCTTTGATACATTCTGAGTTAGTTTTTGTATATAATGTCAGGTATGGGTCCTGTTTCATTTTTTTTGTAGATAGACACCCATTTTTTGCCAACACCATTTGTTAAAAAGTCTGTCTTTTCCCCGTTTGATGGACTTTGGGCCCTTGTTGAAGATCAGGCGACCATAGGTGGATGGATTTACGTCTGGGTTCTGATTCTATTCCATTGGTCAATGTATCTGTCGTTGTACGAGTAACAGGCTGTTTTAACTACCCTAGCTGTACAGTAGGTTCTGAGGTCAGGTAGTGCGAGTCCTCCTACTTTCTTCTTCTTTTTCAATAGTGCTTTACTTATCTGGGGCTTCTTCCTTTCCATATAAAGCTAATGATCCTTTTCTTTAAAGAATGTTGTTGGTATTTGAATTGGGATTGCATTGTATTTGTAAATTGCTTTGGGTAGAATTGCCATTTTCACAATGTTGAGTCTACCTATTCATGAGCATGGTATGTTTTTATATTTATGTAGATCTCTTTTGATTTCTTGCAGAAGTGTTTTGTAGTTTTCTTTGTATAGGTCCTTTACATCCGTGGTTAGATTTATTCCTAAGTATTTTATTTTTTCAAGGGGTATTATAAATGGTATTGTTTTTCATTATTTCCTTTTCATCTTTCTCTTTGTTGGTATATCAGAATTCAACTGATTTTTGTGTGTTTATCTTGTATCCTGCTAATCTGCTGAATCTTTCTATTAGTTCCAGTAGTTTCTTGTGGAATCTTTTGGGTTTTCTATGTATAGTATCATATCATCCACAAATAAGGACAGCTTAACTTCTTCATTACCAATTTGGATGTCCTTTATTTCTTTTTCTTGCCTTATTGCTCTAGCTAGAACTTCCAACACAATGTTAAACAGGAGTAGTGATAAAAGGCATCTTTGTCTTGTTCCTGTTCTCAAGGGGAATATTTTCAGCCTCTCTCCATTAAGAATGATGTTGGCCTTTGGTTTTGCATAGGTGCCCTTTATTATGTGGAGAAATTTCGCTTCTATACCTATTTTATTGAGATTTTTTTAATCAGAAATTGGTGTTGGACTTTGTCGAATACATTTTCTGTGTCAATTGAGATGATCATGTGATTCTTTTTTTCTCCTTTTATTTATGTAGTAGATTACATTGATTGATTTTCTAATGTCAAACCATCCTTGCATACCTGGTATGAATCCTACTTGGTCGTGGTATATTATTTTTTTGATATGATGCTGAATTGTATTGGCTAGAATTTTGCTGAGAATTTGAGCATCTATATTCATGAGAGATATTGGTCTGTAATTTCCTTTTTTGTGGCGTTTTTACTCGGCTTTGGTATCAGGGTTATGCTGGCTTCATAGAATGAATTTGGCAGTATTGCTTCCTTTTCTATGTTCTGAAATAGTTTGAGTAGTACTGGCATAAGCTCTTGTCTGAATGTTTGGTAGAATTCTCCAGTGAAGCTATCTGGGCACGGGCTATTATTATTATTATTAGCTTTTTAAATTACCTTTTCAATCTCTTCTCTTGTTATGGGTCTGTTCAGATTTTCAACATCATTTTGTTTTAGTTTGGGTAGGTAGTGTGTTTCTAGAAATTTGTCCATTTCCTCTAGGTTTTCAAATTTGTTGGAATACAGTTTTTCATAACATGCTTGACTTCTAACTGAAAGATTGGCGTTTTGATTTCGCTTAGTGGTGCCTTGGAAGAAAGCCCTGGTAATTCAAAAGATCAACCATTGAAAACCCTGTGGAGAGCAATTCTACTCTGACACACATGGGGTCGCCATGAGTCAGAGTCTACTAGAAAGCAACTGGTTACTGGTTACGTATGCTTACCAAAATTAGAAAAGCAGGTTGGATCTCTACTTACTGACATATAAGGATATCCATGATGTATTAAGTAGAAAAAAGTAAGTATGAAGTATTATGTATCTCACAATTCTATTTCAGGGTAAAGGGAATAAGTCAAGCCTCTATGCAGGTGTACCTATGTCTGTATGTGTGTCTTAGTTATCTAATGCTGCTATAAGAGAAATACCACACGTGGATAGCTTTAACAAAGAGAAATGTATACTCTCACAGTTTAGGAGGCTTGAAGTTCAAATTCAGCATGCCAGCTCTAGGGGAAGGTTTTCTCTCTCTGTCAATTCTGAGGGAATGTCCTGTCATCAATTTTCCCCTAGTCTAGGAGCTTCTCCTTGCAGGAACCTTGGGTCCAGATGACATGCTCTATTCCCAGCACTGCTTTCTTAGTGGTATGAGGTCCCCCCATCTCTCTGCTCACTTCTCTGTTTTATATCTCAAAAGAGATTGGCTTAAGACATAATCTAATCTTGCAGATTGAGTCCTTCCTCCTTAATATAACTGCCTCTAATCCTGCCTCATTAACATCATAGAGGTTGGATTCACAACACATAGGAAAATCACATCAGATGACAAACCGGTGGACGATCACACAATACTGGAAATCATGGCCTAGCCAAATTGATACACGTATTTTTGGGGGACACAATTCAACCCATGACAATATGTTTGTATGAACAAAAAAATAAGGGTACAGAAAGACATACACTAGACTTCCAGGAACCTACTTCAGAGTGGGATAGGGAGGCATGGGGTCATGAGATTTGGGCTGGTGGGGTGGGTGATTGTTAGTTTTGTCCATTTTTTTAATTGTATTGTGTTGTTTCACTTATTACAACACAAATGTATTACCTTTGAAATTTGAAAAGTAATATATTATACAAATTATAAATTCTGGATACTTAAACAGTTTTCTTAATTGTGATATGACTTCTAAGGAATTTATTTGGTGGGAGGTGGGGTGAAAAGGAAGTTAAACAAAACTTTTGTGGAGATTTCTTTGATGTTGTTTTTGGTCTTTTTTGTTCTTGGCTGGGATGAGAGTGCAGTTAAGGAAAATATGAAGTGATAGAGAAACAGAATTGTATGATTTAGGGATAAATAACAGTAATCCGGTCCCAGAGAGACCTATGGATAAGGGTGAAAAGATGGGAATGTGAACTGAAACTGGTCCATTTTTGATTTTTGCATTTTGAATATAGGGTTGCATTTGAAGCTTTTTTTATCCCTCTAGAAAGTTTTCAGTACAGTACTGAAACTAGTCTTTATTTTAAACTTTGTGTGTGTGTATAAATTGGCAACCTACAAGCTCTAATGAGCTTAGGAAAGGCATACCAGTTTATATCTGACCATAGCATCAATGTTTATCTACCTTTCCCATAACTAAAATCAGATGTCTGACCACAAGCAAAGGGGTGAGGCTTTGCTTACCTTAAAATTGCCTTTAACCTAACTATTTGGCCACTTAACAGCCACCGGCTCTATGAATCAAATCAGCAGGGAGAAAGTAAAGAGTGTCAGAATCCACTGCAGCCATTTAAGCTGACTCCATGCCTTATAAAAACATTCACATAAACAAATTCCAATCTCAAATATTTTTCTCTCCACATCAGGCCCATCAAATTACAAGTTAACTACTAATTCTACTTGACTGAATAATTCGACAGACCAAACATTTGCAATTATTTGCCTAAAATGCAATTATATTTGGGAAATTACACCTCAATGTTTTTATCCATGTCATGAAAAATTGCATATGTTAACACTATTCAACATTTAATCATTAGCCACTTTACAATACTCTGAAATGTTAATTTGAATTTAAATTCTCTAAAATATAAATAGTTTAATCGGATTGCACTAAGAATAGCAAGGCAGAAATTATTCAGAGCTAACTTCTTAGACTATTGTAAAGAACATGGAAATAGCAACCATGTTTACAATAGATTCAAAATCAGAAGTTAAGTCTTTCTCAAGTGAACAAGATTTATTTTTAAAAAATGTCAGTATATTATTCTATATCACGGATTTATGAACTTACTGTATATTAGAAAAGACTTAAAGTGTTGGCACAAATAATTAAAGACAATCACTGGTGAAATACAAAATGAATGTAGTATAGATAAGTGATTCCATTCAATTGTATATTTAATTGAGACACTTTGTATTCCCAAACATAAGCTTAATATTTTACCTCCCAAGTTTGGTCAGCTTTAATTTAACAAGTACTGCATACTCCATTCCACCTCTTTACTTTATTGGTGTAGATTGCCAGATAGATACATAGGTAGATGGATGGATGGATGGATGGACGGACAGACGGACGGACGGACGGGTGGGTGGGTGGATGCATGGATGCATGCATGGATGGATGCACAGATGGATGCATGGATGCATGGATGGATATATTAACATTATCTTAGTTATTTGTTATAATTCATCATTAGTATCAGTATTAGAGGTTATTTACTAAATCCATCAATCGATGTTTGGTCAGTGGGTTTTCAGGTTGCCAACATCTTTTATTTTTGGTGAAGTTAAGTTCAGTGCACTATCAATCCATCTTCCAAGCAATTTTTCATAACTGTATCTCAGTTTGTCTTAAGAGTATCATACTATATAAACAAACAACCATATTAAAATATTACTACCATATTAACAAATGTTTAGATACATTCATCATAAGATGCAAATATGTATCTGATCTAAAGCCCTCCTATAAAATGCTCTATCTTGCAATGTCTTTTGTCTTTAGCCATCAGCAAGGGAACTATTTGCAGACTTGAATTCTTGGTTAAGTGTACCGAAGCATTTTCCAGAGGTGCCTGATACATGGTAATAAGACTATGACCAATTTGATAAATGTTCAACGAAAGACCACAAGAGCGTTACCTATGAAATAGTTTGTATTTCAACCTATTCCTAAGAGGATACTATTTAGAATGATCACGTATAATGCAAACTTCTTTCCAAAGTTAGTGAACCCAGTTGATAAATTTTCATCAGGATCTTAATGATATTTGCAGTAAGAGCTCAGCTTTTTCCCCCCTTTTTTACATAGTCTAGATTTGTAAATATCATGATTTGCTTTTCAGTGATGGGGTCTACAGTGCAAATTCATCAGTTCATTGTTAATTATATTGAGTCAAGATTAAAAAAAAAAAAAACCTTTGGTGTGATTCAGAAAATAAGCCATTAATTTTATTATAAATCACTGAGGACTTAAAATTAAACCAGAAGAGAAGCTTCTGTTTTATAAGTATAATGAAATAATTAATCTAAGAAGAGTGGTTTTAATGTTCTTTTTGTATTGCAGGCCCATTTTAGAACCAGAATTTGACTAAATGTCCACACTTCCCCATAAAAAGTACATATCAAAACTGAATTTCATATACAACTTCTCTGCAAGCTTTTCCTTTGACACCAAAATTAAAAAAAAAAAAATTTAAAGTAGAATTTGGGAACAAGTTAAAGAATACATGTGTGCAATGAGATTGTCAACATAATTATGTTTATTATTGCAAGACTTAGCCACAATTTAACTCAGGTTCCTAGAAGCCAGTAGGAAAAATGGAAATCCTAGTTATGATGAGACCCATCAAGAAAATGAAACACAGCACTTAGGAAAAAGAAAGCTTTGCCTAGCCATGAATTATAAATAATATCCCCTTGGACTGTTTAGTAAACTTTATTTTGGAAACTCTGCATAATATCAAATGAAATAATGAATTTCATATAATTTGATATTTTGACCACTTAAGCAAATAACAGGACAAAAGATTATTAGTAAACAGGCAGTCTGTTGTCTAAGTTGTAAAAAGTATGCATTCCATTCACGCTCACTTCTATCCCTGGATTATGTTCTGCAAATTTCACTTTTCACACAAGTTAGACTTTTGATAGATGCCATGAATCAGTCCTCTGGGCAGTTCTGATATATCCAGAATTATGGAAGATAGGAAAAGAAGAAACAACATATATAATAATAATAAAAATTATAAGACTCCACAAATATGAAAGCCAAAGCAATAAAACTAAAAAAAAAAAAAAAAAAAAAAAACCAAACCTGTTGCCATTGAGTTGATTTTGACTCATAGCAACCCTATAGGACAGATAGAACTGCCCCATAGAGTTTCCATGGAGTGCCTGGTGGATTCAAACTGCTGACCTTTTGGTTAGCAACTGTATCTCTTAACCACTATACCACCAGGTTTCCAAAGAGATACCAAAACAATCTATAATTTAAAACAAACTTTTCAGAAATGTAAAAAAAAAAAATGAAAGTACATATTGAAAAGGCACATCAAGTAACTGGAAAATAGACTGGGAGCACTAACTCTGGAAATTAATTGGTCTTTAAAGAAAGAGAATCATTTTCTTTGTTTTTTGCATCTGAGCAAAAATACTAAGTCATTTGTAACTGAAAGGAAATCAGATTACCTACGGAATTTTCAATAACAACATTTAGTCTTCTGGAGTAAAACCCAGAAAATAAAATCTGAGTTAAGGGTTTTATATCTAGAGAAACTAATTTTCAAGTACAAATCCAGCCTCTTATTAACATCCCATGAGTTCTTCCTGGGGTATCTTCTAGAGGACAAGCTTCAGGCGACTAATATGACTTAAGCGTGGGTGATGAATGTTACCCATTGCCATCAAGCTGATTCTGACTCATAGCAACCCTGAAGGACAGAGTAGAACTGCCCCAAAAGTTTTCCAAGGAATGCCTGGCAGATTGGAACTGCTGACCTTTCAGTTAGCAGCCATATCTTTTAACCACTATGTCAACAGGGTTTCGTGATGAATATTAAAAAAAAAAAACAAACATTGCCATCAAGTCAATTCCAACTCATAGCAACCCTATAGGACAGAGTAGAACTGCCCCAATAGAGTTTCCAAGGAGCGACTGGTGGATTCAAACTGCCGACCTTTTGGTTAGCAGCTGTAGCACTTAACCACTACATCACCGGGGTTTCCTAATGAACATTAGCAAATAGTAAATTATAGAACTATGACTAAATGATGGCAATTGAAGAAAGAATACAGTATGGAATAGTTACATGTAACAATTGTAATGTTGATATTTCCCTCTAAAGGTACAGAGTGAGTAGGGTGAAGAAAACAGATAGAACACAGACTTCTCTGAATACACCTTGTTTTATAGAATTGACTTTGAAACGATGTATTTTACATAACTAAAAATAAGTTTAAAAAAACCCTAAAATTTTTAATTAAAATGGGAGAAATGAATCTAGATTATAGAAAATAGCTAATTCAAGCAACTTTAAAACATAGTTTTTTGAATATGAGACCAAGAGACAGAAAGGGCTACATAAACCAGAGACTCCATCAGCCTGAGACCAGAAGAACTAGATGGTGCCTGGCTACCACCAGTGACTTCTCTGACAGGGAACACAACAAAGAATCCCTGATAAACGGGGAGAACAGTGGGATGCAGACCTCAAATTCTCATAAAAAGACCAGACTTAATGGTCTGACTGAGACCAGAAGGACCATAGAGATCATGGCCCACAGACCTTCTGTTCACCAAAACTGAAGCCATTCCTGAACCCAACTCTTTGGATAGGGATTTGACTGGACTATAAGACAGAAAATGATACTGGTGAGGAGTGAACTCCTTAGCTCAAGTAGACACATGAGACTATGTGGGCAGCTCCTGTCTGGAGGAGAGATGAGAAGCCAGAGGGGGACAGAATGGACATGGGGAATACAGGGTGGAGAGGAGGAGTGTGCTGTCTCATTAGGTGGAAAGCAGCTAGGACAACATAGCAAGGTGTGTATAAGTTTTTGTATGAGAGACTGACTTGATTCATAAACTTTCAGTTAAAGCCCAACAAATGAAAAAAGAAAGAAACAAAAAGAAATGGCTTTGCAAAGAAAAAAAAAAATAGTTGTTGACTCTACATGTATAATGGAATATTACCTAATTAAAAAATATTGCAAATTTTTTTGTAAGTTTTAAGTATTTATATTGTAGGTGGTAGGTTTTTTTTTTCTTTAATAAAGAAATATTGTGAGCATAGTGTGTAATCTGGTCGTATTCTAATTTTACAACATCAGTGTCCTTCACAGGCAAGATTGTTGGCAAGAGAGAAAGAAAAACAGATGTAAGAAAGGAGTTAGGTAAAAACTTTTTAGTCCTGAATTTGAAGTATAAATATAAATTGATGATGTTTCCTGTTTAAAATTTTTTTATACTAGTTTGTAATAACTCATCCAGTATCAGTGAGTGTCCTCGGTACTCAGACTTAGGTGTTGAAATACAATTTCCCTCTTAAAGGAACTAGAGATCCTTGCAGAAATGGTTAATTCTAGTTCTGGGCTAGAGAATACATGAAATCATCTAGGAAATACTTGTCATACTGAATATTAAGAAAGCTAATGAAGACTACTAGCTCCCTTTGTCAAAAAGACTTAGAAATAAACTTGAAGAGACTGTCAAATATGAAGCAATATGAGGATCAATGGGAATAAAAACTTTAAAAAGATCAGAACACATCAAATAAGTTTAAATTCATGTGTTGAAAATGATATTTGAAAAAAATAATTGGTCACCCTTTGGAAGACACTAGTGAAACAACTCATTATTTTCAAAACTCACAAACAATAGAAACACTGGGGAGACAAATAGTAAATAAAAATAAGATCATCTTTATTGTGGCATTTCAGCAAATAAATGAAAAAGAGAGATAGAATTAGAACATCAACATTTTGAAATCCATAATGAATTAATGGATCTAGACACTGAGCATCAATGATGGCTAATAACAAAGAGAGAAAGATAACCAGATAGAAAATGCCTCCCGACAGAGGAACAAACATCTCCTTCAATGAAGAAGCCTTTTCAGAAAAATCAAGTCTGAGTCTGAACAATTCTCTAGATCCAATTACTAACTTACAAAAAATACAGAGGACAGAGGGACATGTTAAACTACACTACAGAGGTGCAGTCAGCAAAATCCTAGAGTACAATCAAGCTTCTTTAACAAATAAATTGCAAGGAAAAACAAAATGTGGGTGGTGGAGCCAATAGGTGAAAAGAAAGTGAAAATGTATATAAATATATATATATATTAACCAATCATTACATGTAGGCCTTATTTGGATCCCGATTCAAACAAACTAGTAAAATTTATGGCATTAAAAAAACAATTGGACAAACACCTATGCTCATCCAAAGACTTCACCAAAAGAGTAAAAAGGTTACCTATGGGCTGGGAAAAAGTATTATCTGTGACATTTCCGATCAGAGTCTGATCTCTAAAATCTACATAATACTGCAAAAACTCAACTACAAAAAGATAAATAACCCAATTAAAAAAGGGGCAAAAGATATGAACAGGCACTTCACTAAAGAAGATATTCAGGCAGCTAACAGATACATGAGGAAATGCTCATGATCATTAGCCATTAGAGAAATGAAAATCAAAACTACAGTGAGATTCCATCTCACTCCAGCAAGGCTGACATTAATCCAAAAAACACAAAATAATAAATATTGGAGAGGTTGTGGAAAGACTGAACCACTTCTACACTGCTGGTGGGAAAGTAAAACGGTACAACATGTTGGAAATAGATTTGGCCTTTTTAAGAGGCTAGAAATAGAACTACCATACGATGCAGGAACCCCACTCCTTGGAATATATCCTAGAGAAATAAGAGCCTTTACATGAACAGATATATGCACACCCATGTTCATTGCAGTACTGTTTACAATAGCAAAAAGATGGAAGCAACCAAGGCGCCCACCAGCAGATTAATGGATAAATTATGGTATATTCACACAATGGAATACTACAGATTGATAAAGAAAAATGATGAATCCGTGAAACATTTCATAACATGGAGGAATCTGGAAGGCATTATGCTGAGTGAAATTAGTCAATTGCAAAAGAACAAATATTGTATGAGACCACTATTATAAGAACTGAAAAAATAGTTTAAACAGAGAAGAAAATATTATTTGATGGTTATGAGAGCGGGGAGGGAGGGAGGGAGACAGGTTTTTACCAATTAGATAGTAGATAAGAATTATTTTAGGTGAAGGGGTAGACAACACACAATTCAGGAGAGGTCAGCTCAAGTGGACTAAATCAAAAGCAAAGAAGTTTCCTGAACAAACTGAACGCTTTGAAGGCCAGCATAGCAGGGTGGGGGGCTTGGGGGCCATGGTTTCAGGGGACATCTAAGTCAATTGGCATAATAAAATCTATTAAGAAAACATTCTGCATCCCCCTTTGGAGAGTGGCGTCTGGGGTCTTAAATGCTAGCAAGTGGCCATCTAAGATGCATCAATTGGTCTCAACCCACCTGGAGCAAAGGAGAATAAAGACCACCAAAGACACAAGGTAATTACGAGCCCAGGCAACAGAAAGGGGCACACAAACCAGAGACTACATCATCCTGAGGCCAGAAGAACTAGATGGTGCCTGGCTACAACCGATGACTGCCCTGACAGGGAACACAACAGAGAACTCCTGATGGAGCAGGAGAGCAGTGGGATGCAGATCTCAAATTCTCATAATGAGACCAGACTTAACGGTCTGACTGAGACTAGAAGGACCCCAGAGGTCATGGTCCCCAGACCTTCTGTTAGCCCAAGACAGGAACCATTCCCAAAGCCAACTCTTCAGACAGGGTTTGGACCGGACCATGGGATAGAAAAAGATACTGGTGAGGGGTGAGCTTCTTGGATAAAATAGACACATGAGACTATGTGGGCAGCTCCTTCCTGTCTGGAGAAGCAATGAGATGGCAGAGGTGGTCAGAAGCTGGCCAAATGGATGTGAAAATAGAGAGTGGAGGGAAGGAGTGTGCTGTCTCGTTAGAGGAAGAGCAACTAGGGAGTATATAGCAAGGTGTATATAAGTTTTTGTATGAGAGACTGACTTTGTAAACTTTCACTCAAAGCGCAATAAAATTTTTTTTAAAAGTTGGAACATTGACTGAATTCTTGATGATATTCAGGAGTTATTATAATTTTTAAAAGATAAAATCAGGGTATTGTGGCTATGTTAAAAGAAATGGGTCCTTGTCTTTTCTTAGAGTTACATACTGGAAAGTTTGTTGATAAAATACTATCTTGTCTGGAATTTGCTACAAAGTAATTTATGCAGGGGGATGTGGGCAATGGTACACAGAAAATAAGTTTGTTGATGCTGAATATTGGTACATTCAGCCTTTATTATACAATTTCTCTCTCCCTATAAAAAAAAATTTATTTTTATGTGTGTGTATATATATATATATATACATCTATATGTGTGTTTTGAAATATATATATATATAGTTAGTTGTTGTGAAGTTGGCTGTGACTCATGGTGACCCCATGTACAAGACAACAAAATGTTGGCCATTCCTGTGCCATCATCATGTTTGTTAGTATGCTGGAGTTCATTGTTGCTACTGCTGTGTATTTTCAGTGACTTCCAACCTTTTTTTTTTTTTTTCCAACCTAGGGTGCTCATCTTTGAGCACTATATCAGAATATATTCTGTTGTGCTCTATGAAGTTTTCATTGGCTAATTTTTGGAAGCAGATCACCAGGCCTTTCTTCCTAGTCTGCCTTAGTTTGGAAGATCCGTTAAAACCTGTCCACCATGGGTGATCCTGGTAGTATCTGAGACACCAGTGACATAGCTTCCAGCATCATAGCAACCTGTAAACCACCAACAATATGACAAATTGACAGACAGGTGGGGTGTGTGTGTGCGTGTGTGTATGTGTGTGAAATTTCCAAAAATAAGACATTTAAACTAAAAACTTGCATTTGTCTTCGTGGCACTGCCATGCCCTGATGGTACCTGAAAGAGTTGCTATTTTCTCTACTAGGAAATTTTTTTCTCCCCCAGGGCCTATGAAAAGCAGTCAGTGCTGCATTTGAGACCAGCAAGGATTAAAGAAGACCAGCAGCTGATACATCTGGGGATCATTAGTTATATTAAGGACAAGCCAGCATGAAAAGGTAACCGGGAAGAAGCAGCTGAGTACTCTTTGGTCAAGCCTTGAGGTTGTCTGAATTACGGAGTTGTGGTTTACAGTCTAGCAAAGGCCTTGCATCATTTCAGCACTTAGTTTCAAACCCCAGCACAAGAGTTCCTTTGGTATGGAATTTCTTCAAAACTGAGTATAAGACTTCTTTATTCTCAATAAGCAACTTCAAATGTTTTCCATCACAACACCTTTTAGGACAGAATACACAGGATTTACAGTTGCAAAAATGTAATGTCTTCTGGATTTTTCTATGCTACAGAAATTCTCATTGCTCATATATGTGAATACAATGATAAACACTTATTTCAATTATCTTCCCAGTCAAAAAATACCTATAGTATCTATTATTTGGCAGCACTATAAAAATCTTAAGAATCATTTTAGAAGCACTATAGAATTTTAGAGGTATTATAGTTTCATAGAAAGCAGAACTTTTAAATCAAACGAAAATTGTTAATATCTTGACTCTGTCATTTCTCAGCTTGTTGGGTTGGGCACTTTCTGTATTTTGGTTTCCATATCTATAAAACAGGTCCCAAAGAATTGCAGTGTGGCCTAAAGTTAATGCCTAAAGCATGTGGTCCATAGTATACATTCAATATGTGGAAAAACTGTCATTTCCACGCCTGCTTTCTTGTGGTCAGCAACTTCTACCTCTTGCCTTTGAATAAAGAATGTGAATGCCCCTGCTCTGTGCTCTCCTAGGCTACCAACTCATTCTCTTTAGAAGAAAAACCTGGACCAAGTCAGTAGTTACAGATTAATTTTCCTCTTATGATATTTGTTATTAAAAGTTAAAGGCTGTTTGTATAACAATATGTCATAAAGACTCAAGTATTAGCTTAAATCTATTAGTACCTTGGTGTTTTAACTAAAATACTAATAGTGTTGTTGTTTTTGCTAACTAGTTGATTCCAACTCATAGCAACCCCTAGAGGGCAGAGTAGAACTGCCCTCCACAGGGTTTTCAAGGCTTTGACTTTTCCAGAGCAGATCGCCAGGCCTTATTTCCGAAGCACCCCTGGGTGAGTCTGAACTGCCAACCTTTTGGTTAGTAGTCCATCACTTAATCTTTTCTGCCTAAATGTAGCGGATTATGCTATTAGAGAAAATATCATTCTGCCTTAGTCCTAATGGACACAGAATACTGAATATCCCCACACTTCAGCCACTCACAGTTTGAGCTAAAGATGTACGAGATGACCTCTTGGTCTCTTGCCATTTACAGTTGAAAACAGCTACAAATAATACAATTGTATAAAAACACTTTGAAGCAAACTTAATGTGCATACCCTAACCCTATGCTTGCAACCAACCATTTTGGGCTGCTTACTATGCAGAGTATGTTTGCCTTGGCCATTGCTATGTAGTAAAAGGACAATTCATTTCAGAATTAGAAGATCTGAAATCAAGTCTTTTTGTGATCTGCCATTTACTAGTCGGGTAGTTGAGAAAACAAAATCTCCCTTAGCTTTAATTTTCTCACTTTTTAGATTTTGAATGTTATTTACGTGGTAGGATCACTCAGAGTGTACTACAAGCATGAAATAAAATCAATGATCTCTCTTCAAAACAGGCATACTTGTAGAAGGTCTTATATTTCTGAAACAGCCCATATTCCCGTCCTAATTATATTGAAAGACAGACATTTACGAAAACAGGACATCTTTTCTTCCACCCATGGAATTCAGGGAGTGACAATAAATAATCCTGTCCATGCTGACTAGAAAATGTTGAAAGAAAATGAGGGAAACAGAAAGAACTCAGATGCCATAGATAAATGAAGTGAGTGAGATTATACAAAAGAAGAGCTATCCATATGTAGATTATAAATTACATGATACAATGAGCCAATTGCACTTATGGTAAAAGTAGGGCTAGCAAGGGTTTTCCGTTAGTCCATCTGGCATTTAATAAAGGGCAGAAGTTTCCAAAACAAGAGAACTGGTAGTTTGGGCAATAGTTATAAAGCTCATGAGGCTGCCCGAAAACCTTAGGAACTTCCTACCTCCAGGGAAATACTATGCTCAGCATATTTTTTATATAAGCAATCCAAGGTCATTACAGAAAAACACAGAAGCACTGAAGCAAAAAACAAAAAAATTGCCTCAAACCCCACTACTCAGAGCTAACCACTATTACATATATACGGAGATACGTTCCATAACTTATTTTTATTACTTGATACTCTCTTGTGAATATTTTCAATGGCATTTAGTATCGATTGGCATTAATTTCTGTGATAATATACTATTCTGTTACATGGAGTACTCACGCACTGAACCGAATCCCTATTGCATCCTTCTTCTTGTTGCTGTTTCTCTCTCTCTTATAGTTATGTGTCTTGAGCATATACATTTACACTCAGGAAATATGCTGTGTGAAAATTCCCAGAAGTGCAATCTCAGTATATCTTAAATTCCCCTCCATAATTGTCCCAGTTTGTGCCGCTTATAAAGAATTCTTCATTTGCTTTCCATGATAGACTTCCATATTAGGTTCTCACCTGTTAGTGACACAGTGTATTAATAGAAAAAGGCCACAGAAGTCTGGTGACAATTGGTATCTTTCTTCCATGATCCTCCTTGAACTGGATCTCTGCCAAATGGGAAAAAACACTCTCAGGTATCTGGTTTGGTCTTGGTGACAGAGCTGGGTAATGTATAAGAGCGTAGAGGAGCGAGGCAAATGATCTAGCTCTGACACCCCACGGCTACACCTGGAGTTGTCTCTGTGGAGGAAACCACATGACTAGATATTTTAGAAAGTTTTTAAGCAGCCAAAAGTTTGGCTCAGATATAGCTTAGTTCTTTGCAAAGCCAATGCCAATCTGTATCCATTTTTAACTTAAATATGAAATTTGATTTATGAACCATGGTAATGGGTGCTTTGTGCATTATGTATCTTTGATCCCACGGAGGTCACAAGCATGTTAAGATTCTTCAAAAGCTTTCAACTTTCTATTTCTACTCTACCAAAGTCAGCCATTTTCCATAAAGAAAACCAAAATAAAACATCTTATTTCAAATTCAGAATCAGATTATGTTTCTGGTTTCAATGATTATATATAAGAAATATTTTTTTCTTTTTGGATGACTAAAACTGTGTAAATCTTAGTGACTAACTATAAGGAAAATATTTACAAAGAAAAGTTTTAGTTAGTGTCTATGTAGCTTATACACACTGGTATTCTCCAGGGCCGGCCCATTCTATGTGGATTCTTGTTTTACAATATACTGTTGGCACTACAGAGCCCCCAGGTGGTGCAAACGGCTAAGTGCTTGGCTATTAACCAAAAGGTTGGAAGTTCAAACCCACCCAGAGGCACCTCAGAAGAAAGGCCTGGCGATCTGCTTCCGAAATGTCACAGCCATGAAAACTCTGTGGAACACAATTCTACTCTGACACACTTGGGGTCTCCGTGAGTTGAAATCAACTCAGTGGCAAAGTGGCGAATGGTTTGTTTTTTGTTTGCTTGTTGGCACTACCCACCTCAAACACCTAAATTAGGAGCAATGATGCACAAAAGGGGTCAGTTTGTGGCCAAAACTAGATTTGTCTGCATTTGATAGAAGGTGAGTAGTGCCAACCGTGGCAACTGGGGAGGCAGATTTAAGACCTGAAGATGCAGAATGTCAGAATGGTAACAGAAGAGCTAAGACATGCATGACTCAGATTGACGTCAGTTCAATTGCAATCAAGGATCTGGTACCAGAACAACTGCCTAGGTAAACAGTACCCTTTATAGAAATTATGGTGCCCTGGTGGCTCAGTGGTTAAAGCGTTCAGCTGCTAACTGAAAGATTGGCGGTTCAAACCCACCAGCTACTTTGCAGGAGAAAGATGTTGCAGTCTGCTTCCATAAAGATTATAGCCTTGGAAACCCTATAGGGCAGTTCTACTGCATCCTATAGGGTTGCTATGAGTTGGAATTGACTCGAGGTCAGTGGGTTTTAGTAGGTACAGAATAAGGCCTTCATCAGGTCAGCCCTGTCTTATTATATCACACCTGAGCTTAGGGAACGATTCACCAACCATTTGTTAACCATTTGTTACTCATGTTAACTGTGTTGGTATACATACGCCCCTGTGGCAATTACTCATGGGTCACAGCAGAAAAGAGAATTGAAAAAGGAAAGCATAGCTTTATATATATCAGTACTCCTACAAATATCAGACTCCTTTTCAATCTTGGTTCTGGCTGTGGGCTGGTAAGCAGCTGGGGGCATGGTTTGCTTGGCTATGGGAGTCTGTGGGCACAGGTGGTTATACTAACCAGGTAGGAGTTTCATCAGGCCATCTGAGCAGCCCTTGCAGCAGGGATTATATTGCTGACAGCAACGGTCTGTTAACATTTGTGGGTGAACTAAGATGTAACTGGATGGGAGCTTACTAAATCAAAGAAAAGGGCAGCATAGATTTGATGTATAATCCCAATAGATATGCTTGGAGGGCAGGACTTGTCCAATGCAGGCAATGTTACAGGCCCCTGAGCTGAGGGTCCCGTGGGATCAACCAGTACCAAGCATATGTTGAATTCATTAGTGGCAGGAATCCAAAGTGGAGGAAATCCCAGCTAGCTATGGTACTGAAAACTGCAGCCCCTGTAATTTGGTGGGTTAACATTATCCTAGAATTTGCTTCTAGCGTAGAGAATGACAGCTTTGTTATTGGTACACAATATTATGTTGGCCCTAAAAAAGGAGCTTGTTAAGAGCCTAAAGGAACATAGTATTAATCAAGTTTTAAAGCATGGAATAAAGGAATTTGAAATTTACAGTCAATGGCCATGCTTCTAAAATATGTAATGAACTGAAGTACCAAACCCAATCAGTGCCCTACAGTGTCTCTACTCAGCTTTGATACCAATTTTGGAACTGGATAAAACCCGAACTTCCCAGGAGGAGGCCTTATGGCGTGGAGACTATCTGCTGGAGTGAGGATCTCAGTGTTCACCGGAAGTTAGTCTAGGAAGGCCAAGTGAATATGTAGGGTGGAAATGTGTTCACATGGACTTAAAAAAAAAAATCAAAACCATTGCTGTCAAGTCGATTCTGTCTCATGGTGAGGTCCCTGGGTAGCACAAATGATTTGCACTAATCTACTAACCTAAAAGTGGGTGGTTTGAACCCACCCAGTGAAGCCACAAAAGAAAGGCCTGGCAATCTGCTTTCATAAAGATTATAGCCAAGAGAAGCCCATGGAGCAGTTCTACTCTGTAATACATGGGGTCACCATGATATGGACTTTAAACCAAACCAAACCCATTGCTGTCGAGTCGATTCCAACTTTAGAGGGACCCAAACTGAGGTTCCTACAGAGGTTGGGATCAGAGCTTGTACTAGTATCTCTCTGGTAGTGGTGTGGGCCCTATTACACAGCAGGAATGCACTGAATATAGCAGGGTGGAAGCTCTTAGGGCAATCTTCGTGGAACCAAAACCTGTCCTAGCTGAAAAAAAAAGTGGAGCGTGGTAGTTAATACCAAATAATATTGGATACAGAAGAGTTAAAGAAAGATCCGACTTTTTACTTAATGAAAGGCTTAATCTTCCATACAGGTTCTCCCCATAACAGTGCTGATAATAGAACCATCCAAGCAGCATTTTGGAAATTTTAGAAGCCTTTTTTTTTTTTTTACACCACATGACTGGGAAATGCTATGGGCATTCAGGGAGAAGGGTGAGGGATCCAAGCTGTCCTGCAATCAAATCTTTGTCCCACATCCTGTACAACTTCCAGTTGTTTCATTGGATGTTTATATCTCTGTTGCTAGAGCTTAACTTCTTATTTTGGTCACATACACAACACACCCGCATCACCAGAATGGGTAGCTATCACATCCACAATGATTCTATACACAGTTGCAAGCTTCTGGCTACTTAATTATAAGGAGCCCTGGTGGTGTAGTGGTTAAGAGCTATGGGTGCTAACCAAAAGTTCAGCAGTTCACGTCCACCAGCCACTCCTTGGAAACCTTATGGGGTAGTTCTATCCTGTCATATATGGTCACTATGAGTAGGAATAGACTCAATGGCAATGGGCTTCTTGTTGTTGTCATTGTTGTTGTTTGCACACAACACACCTTTGCACGCAACACACCTACATCATCAGAATAGGTAGCTATCATATCCATAATGATTCTATACATAGTTGCAAACTTCTGACTACTGAATTATGTACCACAGTGTAGGTTGTGTAGCCATATCTGAGTAAGAACAAATTAAAATTATTTAAATTATAAGGAAACACATAATAGAGAAAACAAAGCCAAAAGTTGGTTCTAAGAAAAACAAAAAGAATTAATGAAATACTACATTCCTAGCAAGACTGATGAATTTTTATAGATAAAAGGCTCAAATTACAAATATCAGACCTGAAAAAGGACATCATTATGATACTCTTTGCAATCGCATAAAAAATTCCATGTGCTAAAAGAGGTCAAAATCTCTACCTAAAAAATGAAAAATATTATTGAGCAAAATTAAAGAAAACCCAATTAAATGGAGAAATAGACCCTTTCATGAATTAGAAAGCCCAACACCGCAAAGTTCTCAATTATCCCCCAAAGTGATTTGCATTTCAATGAAATGCCAAAAAAATCTCACCAGTTTTTGGGGGGAGTTTTTTGTTTGTGTTTTGTGCTAATTGTCAAGCTGATTTTAAAATTCATGTGGAAATACAAAGGTCCAAGAATGGCCAAAGCAATCTTAAAGAAGAACAAAGATGGAAGGTTTATGCCACTAAATATCAAGAGTTATTATAAAGCTATGAAAATTAAGACAATGTGATATTGGGCCATGGATAGATAAATAGACTAATGAGGTGGGATACAGTCTGGTAACAAACCCACATATATACACATTTGATTTCCGACAAAGGTGATAATGAAAAACAGTGGGAAGTGATCTTTTCCAAAAGTGGTGCTGGGTAATTGGATACCCATTAAACTGAACCTTGATCCTACCCCATGTCGTAAAAACATTTGCAAGTAGGTTGGTAGTGACAAGGTCAAAAGATATAAACTATGTGGAGTTATAGAGCCAGTTGAACCAAGGAGAAAGTGCTTCATTTTTAACTTTTTTTTTAAAAAAAATTTTAGTGAAATAAGAGACTAAAAGGTTACACTTAAGACGTAAAAGAAAAAGTTACCTGATAGACACTATTTAGACTCCAATTGTCTTGCTTCCTTAAGCTATTTGCTTTGTCCTGAAAAACATTTATAATAGAGGAAAAAAACTATTTTTTCCTTTTATTTTGTTTGAAGAATATAGAACTACCACAGTTCCTGCAGCCACTTTGGTTCAGGTTTCTGACACATAAAGTGGCTTACAGGAGTTTATAACACACATTATTTTAATTAATAGGTTGCAGATATTCTTCATAGGAGTCAGAGTTCAGATGCATGTTTTATTTACTGAAACATGACTCAGATCTGACAGGTGTACTGTTTCTGTTTGCTGCAAATGGTGAATGGTGTCAATTGTATCAGACCCACTTATTGAAAGTGGCAGAATACAAGATTAACATACAAAAATCAGTAGGATTCCTCTGCACAAAGAGAACTTTGAAAAAAAAAAAAAACCACCAAATCAATACCATTTACAGTAGCCCCCAAGAAGATAAAGTATGTGAAAGACGGATACAAAGAAAGATACGAAACACTACTGCAAGAAACAAAACAGATCTCCATAAATGGAAAACATACCATGCTCATGTATTGGTAGACTCAACACTGTGAAAATAACAATTCTACCAAAAGCAATCTACAAATACAATGCAATCTTGATCCAAACGCCAATAGCTTTCTTTAAAGAGATGGAAAAACTAATCATTAACTTTATATGGAAAGGGAAGAAGCCCTGGATAACTAAAGCACTACTGAAAAGGAAGAATAAGATAGGAAGACTCACACTACCTGACCTCAGAACCCACTATACAGCTACGGTAGTCTAAACAGCCTGGTACTGGTACAAGGACAGATACGTCAACCAATGGAACTGAATTGAGAGCTCAGATGTAAATTCATCCACCTACTGTCACCTGATCTTCAACAAAGGCTCCAAGTCCGTCAAATGTGAAAAAGTCAGTCTTTTCAACAAATGGTGCTGGCAAACCTGGATGTCCATCTTCAAAAAAATGAAACAGGACCCATACTTCACATCATACACAAAAACTAATTCAAAACAGATCAAAGACCTAAGAATAAAATCCAAAACTATAAAGATCATAGAAGAAAAACAGGATCAATGCTAGAGGCCCTAATATATGGCATTAACAGGATACAGACCATAACTAACAACATACAAACACCAGAAGAAAAACTAGATAACTGGGATCTTCTAAAAATTAAACACTTATGCTCATTGAAAGACTTCACCAGAAGAGTAAAAAGAGAAGTCACAGACTGGGAAAAAAAATTTGGCTGTCACAAATCCTACAAAGGTCTAATCTCTAAAATCTGCAGGAAAATCCAACAGTTCTACAACAAAAAGATAATCCAATTAAAAAGATGGGCAAAGGAAATGAACAGACACTTCACCAAAGAAGACATTCAAATGGCTAACAAACACATGAGGAAATGCTTGAGGATCACTAGCCATTAGAGAAATGCAAATCTAAACCACAATGAGATACCATCTCAGCCCGGCATTACTGGCATGAATAAAAAAAACAGAAAATAACAAATGTTGGAGAGGCTGCAGGGAGATTAGAACTCTTATGCAGTGCTGGTGGGAATTCAAATTGGTACATTTTGGAAAACAATATGGCACTTCCTTAGAAAGCTAGAAATAGAAATACCATATGATCCAGCAATCCCACTCTTAGGAATATATCCTAGAGAACAGCCATCATATGAACAGACATATGCACACCCATGTTCACTGCAACATTGTTCACAAGAACAAAAAGATGGAAACAACCTAGATGCCCATCAACAGATGAAGGGATAAACAAACTATGGTACATACACACACATCAAAGCACTACGCAACAATAAAGAACAATGATGAATCTGCAAAGCATCTCACAACATGGATGAATCTGGAGGGCATTATGCTGAGTAAAATAAGTCAATCACGAAAGGACGAATATTGTACGAGACCACTACTATAAAAACTCATGAAAGTTTTACACACACAAAAAAAACCTTTGATGGTTACAAGGAATGGAAGGGGTAAGGATGGAAAAACACTAAATAGACAATAGGTAAGTGGTAACTTTGATGAAGGGTAAGACAGTACACAATACTGGGGAAGCCAGCACAACTTGTCCAAGGCAAGGTCATGGAAGCTCTATAGACACATCCAAACTCCCTAAAGGACCAAATTACTGGGCGGAGGGCTGTGGGGACCATGGTCTCAGGGAACATGTAGCTCAGCTGACATAATATAGTTCATAAAGAAAATGTTCTACATTCTACTTTGGTGAGTAGCATCTGGGGTCTTAAACGCTTGTGAGTGGCCACCTAAGATACTTCACTGATCTCACTCCATGGGAAGCAAGGGAGAATGAAGAAAACCAAAGACACAAGGGAAAGATCAGTCCAAAGGTCTAATGGACCACAACTACCACAGCCTCCACCAGACTGAGTCCAGTACAACTAGATGGTGCCTGGCTACCACTGACTGCTCTGACAGGGATCAAAAGTAGAGGGTCTCAGACAGAGTTGGGGAAAAATGTAGAAAAAAATTCTAACTCAGAAAAAGAGATCAGACTTACCGGCCTGACAGAGACTGGAGAAAGCCCAAGAATATGGTCCCAGACACTCCTTTAGCTCAGTAATGCAGTCACTCTTGCGGTTCACCCTTCAGTCAAAGAGTAGACAGGCCCATAAAACAAAACCAGACTAAAGGGGCACACCAGCCCAGGCACAAGGACTAGAAGGCAGGAGGAAACAGGAAAGCTGGTGACTGGGAGCCCAAGGTTGAGAAGGGAGAGTGTTGACATGTCGTGGGTTGGTAACTATAAAGGTGTAGTGAAAAACTCTTCATATCAAGTGACGTGACTTCCCCATAAAAATTACCCCAAAACATACAGTGGTCTTCTGCCATGGGCTAGTAGGGCTAATGCTGGCATCCCCGGGGCTCTCTTCTCTCCTTGGATGTCTTGACATTCGTCCTTAATTCTAGACACCAATTTGGACTCATCAATAACATTTTGAAACAAATTATAGCATTTCAGGTGGGCTATTTTTTTTTTTTTTTATAGATCTAAGTTTCTAGCCAAAGACACTAAAACTTGATGGAAGCAGTGTGGCCACACAGAATAGAAGTGCAGCATGTCTCAAAGCAGCTTTCCCTGACAGACAGCACCCCTAGTCAGGATACTGCCCATGCAAGGTGGAGTCTAATTTGGGCTGAGAAGCTTTATTTTGCAGTGTCAACTATTTCCATAAGCAAGAGATATTTTCTGGTTTGTTTGATCTATTTCAAATATACACTTATTTGTTTTCCTGTTCATGTCCCAACACTAGACTATATTAAAAAAAAAAAATATTACTGTAGCTTTATAAAAAAGTCTCGGTATCTGGTAATTTCTCTCATCTTTTACTTCTGTAAAATGGTCTTGACTATTTTAAGCCCTTTGCATTTCTTTATAAACTTTAGAGTCAGCTCATCAAATTTCAAAAAACCTTGTAAAAATTTAGATTGCATCATTTCACAAAGACTTGACATATTTACAAAACTGAGTGTTTCAATCCATTAATACATTGTTACCCCATACAATTTGTTTAGGTTTTCTTTAATTTCTCTTAACATTTTATAATGTTCTGTATAGAGGTCTAGCACTTTAGTTACTGATATTTCATTATAATATTATAAAAGCATTTTTTAAATTTCATTTTCTAACAGTTGCATATAGAAATGAACTTATTTTTAAATATTGATTTTGTGTACAGAAATCTTGCAAAACTTTTTAATTCTTATGATTTATCTGTGAACTTTTTTAAATCTTCATGTATAACCTTGTTAGTGCATGTAGAAGAGATGTATTTTTTCTTCTTTTCTAAACATTATCTTTCTTATCTTTTTTTATTGCCTTACTGCATCAACTATAAACTTGAGAAAAATATTTAGCAGAAGTGGTAACGGGCATCCTTGTTATGCTTCCAGTTCCAAAGAGAATACTCTCATTGTTTCACCATTAAGTGTGGTATTTGCTTGAGTTTTGCTGTTGCTTTGTTTTCTTTGTTTTTGTAGATATTTTTAATTAGATTACTGAAGGTTCCTTCTAGTCTAATTTGCTAGCATTTTTTTTAATCATAAACAAATGTTGAATTTCATTACATAATTTTCTGCATTTGTTGAGATTATCAGGATTTTGCTCATCAGTCCATGAATGTAGCACATTACTAGGAGGCAGGTACCATGCAGATGTGAGAAGGGTGATGGAAAAATTTGGGAACATACAAGGGGGATGGTTAAACAATATGAACATTATGAACATAATTCATGTCACTGAACTGTAAATGTAAAAATTGTTGAAATGTCAAATTATAAATATATATACCACAGCAACAACAAAAATTTATAAATAAATAAAATAAAAAGTCCTGCAAAGAACGGGGGCTCAGTTTAGTCAAGGAGACATCCTACTCCTTATACTCATAGCACTTAGAAACAATTATGTGTAAATCAGAGCCATAGGCTACAAGGCACTTCTCAAACACAAGAGACCTGGCTATAGGTATTGAGAAGAAGCTGCACAAAAGCAAGAAAATTTTGAAAAATTTTTTTACAAGAGCCTTAGCATTGCTGCAATTTGCTGAGCACTTCCTACATGCAAAATCTAAATTATCTTCAAAACAACCCTCTTCTTTCCACTTCAGAGAGAGGAAGCTGAAGGCCAGTGTGGTTAAATAACTTGCTCAATGTCACACAACTAAGAGGTGATTGTTGATGGATTTCAAACTGGCTCCAAACCCAGACTCTCAAGTTTCATTTGGAGGAGGCAACGGAACATACTGGTAAGGATTTGTACATGGTTTGTACATTTTTCAAAGTGGTAGTCTTATAGATGGAGATAATAAGAGAAAATTCTACTCTGAACTATTTCACAGAGTATTCATTGTGTAGAATTATAATGTCTGAAAATAATTTTATTCTGACACCATCACGTGAGTTTCTGTAAGTAAAAGAACTTAATTGTGTGCCTTTGGGACTGTGGGTAGAGAAAAGGATTGAATGCTTGTCTGTCTTTCGGTAAAGGAAATTCTTCAATTCCCTTCATTCCTTCCTGCATGATAACTCTGAAAGTTCTTGTAGTTATTCCCCAAAACAGTGTCTGTAGCTCTTGACACTGTTAATTACTCCAATACTTTGATGATGCTCTCTGATAACATCACATTCCTCTCTCGTTCTTCTGCCCCCTCTTCCTTTTGACTTCATGGTCAGCTTTTCTTCCATCCACCCCTTAAATGTGGATGTTCATGTTCGTATTCTGGGAATCTCCTATCTTATTCACCTAGGGGCTCAAGGTAGAAATATATATATATATATAAATTATTCAATAACAAAAGTTGTCATATATATAAAAGTTATTCATACATCATTAATGCTGTTATTGGGCGCTATCGAGTTGATTTTTGACTCATAGTGACCCCATGTGAGAGAGTACAACTGCCGCTTAGGGTTTCTTGGCTGTAATCTTTTTTTTTTTTTTAATGGTATATATTTATTTATTTATTTAACTGATCTTTCTTTCTTTCTTCCTCCCTCCTTCCTTCCTTCCCTCCTTTACTCCCTCCCTCCCTTTCTTTTGTCTTAGAGGAGTTTTCCATAAGATTTCTGGGGATTTATTCTGGTAGGAGAAACAATTAGGCAGTGTCCACACACACACACACACGACACATGCGGGTGATTTTTAAAAAATTTTTTTGTTGTGCTTTATGTGAAAGTTTACAGCTCAAACTAGTTTCTCATTCATAAATTTACATACAAATTATTTTGCGACATTGGTTACAACACACTTAATGTGTCAGCACTCTCCCCCTTTCCACCTCGGGTTCCCCATGTCCGTTAGTCCAGTTTTCCTGACTTCTCATTTGTGTTTTGGGGGAGGTGTTGCTCATTGATTGAACTAAAAAACACGTTCCTCATGTGTGTTATTGTTTGTTTTACACGCTTGTCTAATCTTTGGCTGAAAGACGGGCTTCAGGAGTGGCTTCAGTTCTGAGTTAGCAGGGTGTTCAGGGACCATGTAGTCTCAGAGGTTCCTCCAATCTCTGTCAGACCAGCAAATCTGATCTTCTTTTGTGAATTTGAACTTTCTTCTACAATTTTTTCCCACTCTGTCCAGAACCCTCTATTGTGATCCCTGTCAGAACGATCAGTGGTGGTAGCTGGGCATCATCTGGTTCTTCTGGGCTCAGGCTAGTGGAGGCTGTAGTTCAAGTGGTCCGTTAGTCTTTTGGACTATTATTTTCCTTGCGGCTTTGGATTTCTTCATTCTCCTTTGCTCTGGACAGCATGGAACCAATAGATGTATCTTAGATGGCTGTTCAAAATCTTTTAAGACCCCAGATGGTACTCACCAAAGTAGGATGTAGAACATTTTCTTCATGAACTATATTATGCCAATTGACCTAGATGTCCTCTGAGACTATAACCTCCAGCCTTAGCCCCAGTAACTCAGACCCTCAAGGTGTTTGAATGTGTCTAGGAAGCTTCTATGACTTTGCCTTGGTCAAGTTGTGCAGACTTTTCCTATATTGTGTGTTGCCTTTCCCTTCATCAAAGTTAACATTTGTTTACTATCTAGTTAGTGATTTCCCCTCCCCAACCCTCTCCTCCCTCATAACCATCAGAGATTGTTTTTTTCTGTGTATACAACTGTTCTTGAGTTTTTATAATAGTAGTCTTACACAATATTTGTCCTCTTGTGATCGATTTATTTCACTTAGCATAATGCCCTCCAGATTCATTCATGTTGTGCGATATTTCGATGATTCATCATTGTTCTTTATTGTTGCATATTATTTCCATTGTGTATATGTACCATAATTTGTTTATCCATTCATCTGTTGATGGAAACTTAGGTTGTTTCCATCTTTTTTGCCATTGTTAATAATGCTGCAATGAACATTTGTTGTTGTTAGGTGCCATCAAATTGGATCCGATTCATACCCACTCTATGTACAGCAGAACGAAACACTGCCCAGTCCTGTGCCATCCTCACAATCATTGTTATGCCTGAGCCCATTGTTGCAGCCACTGTGTCAATCCATTGCATTGAAGATCTTCCTCTTTTTTGGTGATCCTCCACTTTATCAAGCACGATGTCCTTTTCCAGGGACTGGTCCCTCCCAATAACATGTTCAAAGTATGTGAGATGAAGTCTCACCATCCTTGCTTTTAATGAGCATTCTGGCTGTACTTCTTCCAAGACAGATTTGTTCATTCTTCTGGCAGTCTATGGTACAGTTAATATTCTTTGTCAACACCATAATTCAAAGGCATCAATTCTTTTTCAGTCTTTCTTATTCATCGTCCAGCTTTCACAGGCATATGAGGCAATTGAAAACACGGCTCAGGTCAGGCTCACCTTAGTCCTTACTGTGACATCTTTGCTTTTTAACACTTTAAAGAAGTCTTTTGCAGCAGATTTACCCAACGTAATGCATTATGTGATTTCTTGACTGCTACTTCCATGGGCTTTGATTGTGGATTCAAGTATAATGAAATCCTTGACAACTTCAATCTTTTCTCCATTTATCATGATTTGGCTTATTGGCCCAGTTATGAGGATTTTTGTTTTCTTTGTGTTAATGTGTAATCCACACTGAAGGCTATGGTCTTTGATCTTCATCAATAAGTGCTTCAAATCCTCTTCACTTTCAGCAAGCAAGGTTGTGTCATCTGCATATCGTAGGTTGTTAATGAGTCTACCTCCAATCCTGATGCCGAGTTTTCCTTCATATAGTCCATCTTCTCAGATTATTTGCTCAGCATACAGATTGAATAAGTAAAGGATACAACCCTCATGCACACCTTTTTTGATTTTAAAAGATGTTTACCTGCGTCTTATTTACTGTGCAATGAACATAGGTGTGCATATTCATATGACAGCCTTTATTTCTCTAGGATATAGTCCTAGGTGTGGGATTGCTAGATCATATGGTATTTCTATTTCTACCTTTTTAAGGAGGTGCCATATTGTTTCCCATAGTGGCTGTGCCATTTTACATTCTTACCAGCAATGTATAGAGTTTAAATCTCCCCATGACCTCTCCAATATTTGTTATCTTCTGTTTTGTTTCTGTTTTTTAAAATAGTGCCAGTAATGTCAGGGTGAGATGATGCTATAGATTGAATTGTGCTCCCCAAAATGTGTGCCAATTTCCCTAGGTCATGATTTCCAGTATTTTGTGATTGTCCACCATTTTGTTATTTGATGTGATTTTCCTATGTGTTGTAAATCCTACTTCTATGATGTTAATGAGGAAGGATTAGAGGCAGTTATGTTAATGAGGCAGGACTCAATTTACAGGATTAGGTTGTATTTTAAGTCAATCTCTTTTGAGATATAAAAGAAAGAAGTAAGCAGAGAGACAGGGGGACCTCCTATCACCAAGAAAGCAAAGCTGGGAGCATAGCTCGTCCTTTGAACCCAGAGTCACTGCACTCAGAAGCTCCTAGACCCAGGGAAGATTGATGACAAGGACTTTCCCCCAGAGGTGACAGAGAAAGCCTTCCCCTGCACCTAGCACCCTGAATTCAAACACCTAGCACCCTGAATTCAAACTTCAAGCCTCCTAGACTGTGAGAGAATAAATTTCTCTTTGTTAAAGCCATTCACTTGTGATATTTCTGTTATAGCAGCACTAGATGACTAAGACAGGTGGTATCTCATTGTAATTTTGATTTGCATTTCTCTAGTGGCTAGTGATTGAGAGTGTTTCCTCATGTGTCTGTTAACTGCCTGAATATCTTCTTTGGTGAAGTGCTGTTCATATCCTTTGCCCATTTTTAATTGGGTTGTCTTTTTGTTGTTGAGATGTTGAAGTATTTTAGAAATTAGATGCTTCTGGGGTATGTGATAGCCCAAATTTTTTTCCCATTCTGTAGTTTCTCTTTTTATTCTTTTGGTGAAGTTGTTTGATGAGCCTAAGTGTTTAATTTTTAGGAGATCCCAGTTATCTAGTTTATCTTCTGGTGTTTGAGCATGGTTAGTTATGGTTTGTATTGTACTTATGCCATGTATTAGGGTCCCTAGCATTGTCCCCATTTTTTCTTCCATGATCTTTATCACTTTAGGTTTTATATACAGGTTTTTGATCCATTTTGAGTTACTTTTGGTGTATGGTATGATGTATGGGTCCTATTTCATTTTTTACAGATGGACATTCAATTTTACCAGCATCATTTGTTAAAAAGACTGTCTTTTACTCATTTAATGGACTTTGGTCATTTGTCAAATATCTGCTGACCATAAGTGAATTGATTTATATCTGGGTTCTCATTTCTGTTCCATTGGTATATGTATGTGTCATTGTACCAGTACTAGGATGTTTTGACTACCATGGCTTTATAGTAGATTCTGAGATCAGGTAGTGTTAGGCCTCCTACCTTGTTCTTTTTCTTCAATAATGCTTCACGTATCCAGGGCTCTCTCCTTTCCATATAAAGTTAACAATTAGTTTTTCCATCTCATTAAAGAATGCTATTGGTATTTGGATCAGGATTGCATTATATCTGTAGATCCTTTTGGGTAGAATAGACATTTTCACAATGTTGAGTCTTTCTATCCATGAGCATAGTATGTTTTCCCATTTATGTAGGCTTCTTTTGGTTTCTTCTAGTTGAGTTTTATAGTTTTCTTTATATAGGTCTTTTACATCCCTGATTAGATTTATTCTTAAGCATTTTATCTTTTCTGGGGCTATTATAAATGGTATTATTTTTCCTGTTTTCCTTTTGGAACTTCTCTTTGTTGGTGTATAGGAATACAACTTTTTTTTTTTTTTTTTATGTTTATCTTGTATCCTGCTACTCTTTTGAATCTTTCTATTATTTCCAGTAGTTTTCGTGTGTAATCTTTGGGGTTCTCTATGTATAGGATTGCATCATCTGCCAATAGGAATAGCTTTACTCTTTCCTTTCCAATTTGGAGGTTTTTTTTTTCTTTTTCTTTTTCTTGCCTTACCTCTATAGTTAGGACTCCCAGCACAATGTTACATAATAGGAGTGTTGATAAAGGACATCCTTGTTTTGTTCCCTTTCTCATGCAGAATGCTTTCTCCATTAGAATGATGTTGGCTGTTGGTTTTGTATACATGCCCTTTATTATACTGAGGAATTTCCCTTCTATTCCTATTTTATTGAGAGTTTTTATCAGTAATGAGTGTTTACCAAATGCCATTTCTGCCTTGATTGACATGATCATGTTATTCTTTTCTTTAGTTCTATGTATATGGGGGGTTACATTGATTGGTTTTCTAATGTGGAGTCATCCTTGCATATCTGGTATGAATTTCACTTGTTTGTGGTGTATTTTTTTTATATGATGCTAAATTCTAATGGCTAGCTATTTCATGAGAATTTTTGCATCTATACTCATGAGATATTGGTTTGTAATTTTTCTTTTTGTGGTGCCTTTGTGTGGATTTGGTATCAGGGTTATGCTGGCTTCACAGAATGAATTCAGGGGTATTCCTTTCTTTTCTATGCTCTGATATAGTTTAAGTAGTATGGTGTGAGCTCCCCTCTGAACGTTTGGTAGAATAGACAAAATTTCTAGAAACACGTTACCTGCCTAAACTAAAACAAATGACATAGAAAACCTGAATAGACTCATAACAAGAGAAGAGATTAAAGAGGTAATAATAATTAAAAAAAAAAAAAAGACAAAACTCCCAACCAAAGCCCTGGCCCAGATGTCTTCACTGGAGAATTCTATCAAACATTCAGAAAGGAGCCAGCTGGTGTGGGTGGGGTGGGCCTGGGTGCCAGCAGGAAGAAGGGAGAGGTGGTGTACAGGGGGTAGGTAGGAGGAAGAAAGAAAAGAAGAAAATAAAATATAAAAGAAAAAGAAAAAAAATTTAATAGCAACTTGTTGGGGCCCTGCAAGTGGGGGTTAAACAGACCTTGGGCAGTGGTGGGCCAGTTGCTCTCTGGCCACAGTGGCACAGTGAGGGTCAGCAGGAAGGGAGGGAGGTAGCACATGGGCTAGATGGGAGAGAACAAGAAAAGGAAGAAAAGGGGAAAATATGATGGCATAGTGGGGGCCAGTGAGTGGGGTCAGACAGATCTGGGGGTTGATGGGGAGGGGAGGTGGCATACAGGGCTAGGTGGGAGGGAGAAGGACATGAAAGAAAAAAAAAAATAGCAGGGCAGTGGAAGCCAGCAGGAAGGGAGGGATTTGCGTAGAAGGCTAGGCAGGAGGGAGAAAGAAAGAAAAAAAAGAAAAAGAAAAAAGGTGGTTGTGCAGGCCCAGGAGATGCGGGCTTATATTGTGGACCCCAGCTGTAGAGACTGCAGAGTTGGGGGGTTTGTTACTCTGGTTACCAGATGCTCTGTCTCCTGATGGGAGCTCCATAAAGTTGCCTTCCCGTACTTCCTGTCCAGGGTTGTTGATGGCTTTGTTTCAAGATGGTGATGCTACGCCATTCTAGTTGGCAGGGGACCTCCACTCCATACCTCTTTTCATTTTCTGTTTTCCTTCAGTTTCTTCTTCCATTCAGTCTTTGATCTAGTTCTTTATCTCCTTATTTGATGCTCAAATTTCCAGGATTAATGATTGTATCTGTTTTACTCAGTTTTTCTGGTTTTTGCTGCAGTGGGGACAGCATGGTGCATTTGTCTAGGGCTCCATGTTGGCTCCACCTTCCTTGGCTATAATCTTTATAGAAGCAGATCACCCAATCTTTCTCCTGTGAAATCACTGGGTCAGTTTGAACTGCTGACCTTTTAGTTAGAAGAAATGCTTAACTGTTGCACAACCAGAGCTCCTTACATTACTAATAAAAAAAAAAAAAAAACCCACTGCCGTCGAGTCGATTCCAACTCATAGCGACCCTATAATCACTAATCACTAATACATCTAAGTAAATATATGTTATTCCTGTTGTTGTCAGTCCTGACTCATGGCGACCCAAGTGTGTCAGAGAAGTATGCTTCGTAGGATTTTCAACTTTTAGATGCGCACGGCCAGGCCTGTCTTCCAAGGTGCCTCTGGGTGTGTTTAAACCACCAGTGTTTTGGCTAGTAGTTGAGTGCTTAGCCTTTTGTGACACCCAGGGACCAGAGTAAACATATATATATATATATATATAGTTTTTGTTGTTAGGTGCTGTCAAGTTGGTTCCATCTCATAGTGACCCCATGCACAACAGAAGGACACTGCCCAGTCCTGCACCATCCTCACAATTGTTGCCATGCTTGAGCCCATTGTTGCAGCCACTGTGTCAATCCATCTTGTTGAGGGTCTTCCTCTTTTTCACTGAACCTCTACTTCACCAAGCATGATGTTCTCCAGGGACTGATTCCTCCTGATAACATGTCCAAAGAATGTGAGATGTAGTCTCACCATCCTTGCTTCTAAGGAGCATTCTGGTTGTACTTCTTCCAAGACAGATTTGTTCGTTCTTTTGGCAGCCAATGGTATATTTAATATTCTTCTCCACCACCACAATCCAAAGGCATTAACTCTTCTTCAGTCTTCCTTATTCATTGTCCAGCTTCCACATGCATATGAAGCGATTAAGAACACTATGGCTTGGCTCAGGCATACCTTAGTCATCAACATGACATTTTTGCTTTTCAACACTTTAAAGAGGTCTTTTGCAGCCAATTTGCCCAATGCAATGGGTCTTCTGACTTCTTGACTGCTGCTTCCATGAGTGTTGATTGTGGATCCAAGTAAAATGAAATCTATGACAATCTCATTTTTTCTTAAATTATCGTGATGTTGCTTATTGGTCCAGTTGTGAGGGTTTTTGTTTTCTTTGTGTTAAGGTATAATCCATACTGAAGGCTGTGGTCTTTGATCTTCGTCAGTAAGTGTTTCAAGTCATCTTCACTTTCAGCAAGCAAGGTTTTGTCGTCTGCATAATGCGGGTTGTTAATGAGTCATCCTCCAATCTTGATGCCCTGTTCTTCTTCATACAGTCCAGCTTCCCAGATTATTTGCTCAGCATACAGATTGAATAGGTATGGTGAAAGGATACAACCCTGACACACACCTTTCCTGACTTTAAACCATCCAGTATCCCCTTGCTGTGTTCGAACAATTGCCTCTTGATCCATGTAGATGTCTCATAATTAAGTGCTCTGGAATTTTCATTCTCCACAATGTTATTCATAACTCGTTATGATCCACACTGTAGAATGCCTTAGTATAATCAATAAAACACAGGTTAAACATTTTCTGGTATTCTTTGCTTTCAGCCAGGATACAACTGACATTAGTAATGATATCCCTGATTCCACATCCTCTTCTAAATCCGGCTTGAATTCTGACAGTTTCCTGTTGATATACTGCTGCAGTCACTTTCGAATGATCTTCAGAAAAATTTTGCTTGCATTTGATATTAATGATATTGTTCAATAATTTCCACATTTGGTTGGATCATCTTTCTTGGGAATAGGCATAAATATGGATGTCTACCAGTCAATTGGCCAGGTAGCTGTCTTTCCAGTTTCTTGGCATAGATGCGTGAGCATTTCCAGCACTGCATCCATTTGTCAAAACATGTCAATTGGTATCCCGTCAATTCCCAGAGCCTTGTTTTTCACCAATGCCTTCAGTGCAGCTTGGATTTCTTCCTTCAGTACCATCAGTTCCTAATCATATGTTACCTCCTGAAATGGTTGAACATCAACCAATTCTTTTTGGTATAGTGACTGTGTGAATTCCTCCTACCTTGTTTTGATGCTTCCTGCATCATTTAATATTTTCCCCATAGAATCCTTCACTGATTTTTTCTTTAGTTCTTTCAGCTTGAGAAATGCTGAGTGTGTTCTTCCCTTTGGTTTTCTATCTCCAGGTCTTTGCACATGTCATCATAACACTTTACTCCGTCTTCTCAAGCTATTCTTTCAAATCTTCTGTTCATCTCTTTTACTTCATAATTTTTTCCTTTTGCTTTAGCTACTCGAATTTCAGTAGCAAGTTTCAGAGTCTTTGACATCCATTTAGGTCTTTTCTTTCTCTCCTGTCTTTTTAATGACCTCTTGCTTTCTTCATGTATGAAGTCCTTGATGTCACGCCACAACTCATCTGGTCTTTGGTCATTAGTGTTCAATGCATCAAATGTATTCCTGAGATGGTCTCTAAATTCAGGTGGGATATACTCAAGGTTGTACTTTGGCTCTCGTAGACTTCTAATTTTCTTCAGTTTCAACTTGAATTTGCATATGAGTAATTGATGGACTGATTTGCAGTTGACCCCTGGCCTTGTTCTGATGATATTGTGCTTTTCCTTGTATTTATGTGTGTGTGTGTATATCTATATCTATAGATATATATGGAGCTCTGGTGACACAGTGGTTAAGAGCTCAGGCTGCTAACCCAAAGGTCAGCAGTTTGAATCCACCAGCTACTCCTTGGAAACCCTATGGGACAGTTCTACTCTGGCCTATAGGGTCGCTATGAGTCAACATCAACTCGATGGCAATGTGTTTGGTTTTTTGGTTTTATGCGCATGATAAAAAAAAATTTTTTTATACATATGTGTGTATACATATGTATATATATAGATATGTGTATATATATATATATATATATATATATATATATATATATATATATATATATATGGAGCCCTGGTGGTACAGTGGTTAAAGCACTCAGCTGCTAACCAAAAGGTCAGCAGTTTGAACCCCACAGCCCCTATGAGGCAGAAAGATGTGGCAGCCTGCTTCTGTAAAGATTTACAGTCTTAAAAACCCCATGAGGCAATTCTACTTTGTCCTATGGAGTTGTTATGAGTTGGAATCAACTCATAATGGGTTTGGTTTTGGTATATATGTATATATATTATTAATACATATATAATATATAAACATATAATAGAAAAAACAGTATTATTTTTTGTAAATTTGAAACATGCTTCTTCATTACATAGAACTCCAACTTTGAGGAAAATAAAAGATGAAATTACAAACAGAAACAAAGTTTAAAAGCCCAGAAGACAATGTTGTGTATATATCTAGAAATGTCTAAACATGATTTAAAAGCAATAAAATGTGTCTTGAAGTGAATAGCTGAGAAGAATGATCAATTCCAGAGAGAAATGCAAAGCAATAGGATCAGTGAAGAGCACATAAACAAAACAAAACCCACTGTCCTTGAGTCAATTCCAGCTCATAGACACCCTATAGAACACAGTAGAACTTTTCAATAGGGTTTCCAAGGCTTTAATTTTTATGCAAGCAGACTGCTGCATTTTTCTCCCATGGAGCAGCTGGTGGGTTCCAATCGCCAACCTGCTGGTTAGCAGCCGAGCTCTTAGCCATTTAACCACCAGGACTCCTTGAGGAGTACATACCCACCATAAACCCATTGTTGTCAAGTCAATTCTGACTCATAGTGACCCCATAAGAGAGAGTAGAACTGCCCCATAGGGTTTCCAAGGAGCAGCTGGTGGATTCGAATGGCTGATCTTTTGGTTAGCAGCCAGAAGCTTAACCACTGTGCAACCAGGGTTCCTGAGGACTACATAAAAACAAAAAACCAGATCCATTGCCACTGAGTCAATTCTGATTCATAGCGACCCTGTAGGGGTTTAAAATTAAGATTTTAAAAAGTTCTGACTCAACTGTGACAAAATTTTGTAACAAGAGTGTTGGATATGTTATTCTCCATTTTTTCTATGCATTTGAAATATTTTATAACTTAGAGAAAAAACTGAAACCAGAATGAGTTCTAGTCTTTTGATGGCTATGATTTTGATAAATCCAGTACTAAAGCCTTCTCATTTTAGTGTTTGGTTTCTTCTTTTGCAAGATTCCTTTCCATTCTAAAATTTGAATGTTTTTATGACCTTATGATTCACTACTTTCCTTGCTACAGCTTAGTTTACAATATACAAAACTTAAAAATATTTGCTTAATCAAATTAGCTATTTTATAAAGTGAGTGCAAATACATTATTACTACACTCTGCAATATTATTGTTGATTACACCAAAGCAAGTGCCCTCATTTGAATTTGTACTCTTCTGTTACCTGGGTATGTGAACTTGTATTAACATGACTGGTGTAAGCATAGGATGGGCTATACCATGAACCAGATTGGTCAATACCAAAAGTAGGTATGTGCTAAAAAATTTTCCCAGTTCTCCGGAAAAGTGTATCTCCAGTCAACTCATAAATACACGCAGTATGCATCCTAAGTGAATTTTTTTTTTAATTGTGGTATATATGTATGTAACAAAACATCAGCCATTTCAACAATTTTCATGTGTAAGGTTCAGTGGCACTAATTATGTTCATCATATTGTTCAACCATCATCCTTATTTGTTACCAAATTTTTCCAACATCCTTAACAGACACTTAGTGTACCCTAAGAAATGAGTCCACCTTTTCTCCTCCCTGGTAACCACTAATAAACTCTGGTCTCTACACATTTGCCTATTCTAGATATTTCATATAAGTGAGATCATACAATATTTATCCTTTAGCTACTGACCTACTTCACTTAACAAATTGTTTTCAAGTTTCATCCATGTTGTCAGGACTTTAGAAAATATTTCCAAAATAGTTTAGCAAATCACTACTGCTACATTTTTAAGTGTCCCTTAGAGTGAACAAAAACAGAAAACATTGGGTCAAGGCTCTGCCTGAGTCGTTTAGCCATACCCCAGGGCAGTTGGTGCAATTAGCGAAAGTAGAACTTTCCTCCCTCACAGTGGCCCAAACCAGAATCACCTACAGTGATTGAGGCTTTTAAAAACATTCTCTGAAAGTGAAAGTTTACATAATAGGCTTTGTAACACTCTCACAAGCCCCAGATCTGAGGAACTGAAGAAATTTTGACCTTGCTCAGTTTCTCAGTGGGTAAGCTAGTGTCAAACCAAAACCAAACCGGTTGCCATCAAGTCAATTCTGACTCATAGCAACCCTATAGGACAGAGTAAAACTGCCCCATGGGGCTTCCAAGGCTATAATCTTTATGGAAGCAGACTGCCACATCTTTCTCCCAAGGAGTGGCTGGTGGGCTCAAACCTCTGACCTTTCAGTTAGCAGCCAAGTGCTTAACCACTGCACCACTAGGGCTCCTTAACCTGGTATCAAAACCAAAACAAAACCCATTGCTGTCAAGTGGATTGCAGCTCATAGCGACCCTATAGGACAGAGTAGAGCTACTCCGTAGGGTTTCCAAGGAGTAGCTGGTGAATTCCAACTGCTGATCTTTTGGTTAGCAGCTGAGTTCTTAACCACTGAGCCACCAGGGCTCCAAGCTAGTGTTAAAAAAAAGAAAATTTTTTTTCTAGTGTTACATACCCCTAATTATGTTAGAGGCCAAAAGTCAGAAATCATTTTCCACAGGAACATGCAAAAGAAACTGGTGAAACTCTTAACTGTGCACACTAAGGGAATTACTGAGGAGAACTGGTCTGGTAAAAGGAGAATGGGGGGAAAGAAAGAGGTGAAGGTCAGTGGAGCCTCACACAGGGAGCCACACCTACAGCGACCAGATGCAAAGGAACTGGGAGCTGTCACACCCTCTGCCAGAGTGATCACCAACCATTGCAAAACAAGGGGAAATCATGAGCTGAACCAACACCTGCAGAGTCCACTGAACTTAAGAGAGGACTGCACACATCTGTTGAGGAGTTTCTTGGTTGTCCTCCTGGTTCTAATCCAAGAAAATCTCTCATCTAGAGATTCCCAGCTCTCACCAGCTGGTCATTCAGCAGGAAGAACGCCTATCAGTACCTCAAGTAACTTAGTCCTACCTGAACTATTCCCAGCAGTACTCCCCTTGTTTCAATGGCCCAAGAGAGCCATAAGCCTTCTTTAAAAAAAAAAAAGTTTAGGGCTTTGGCATCAAGAAGGGCAGTGGAGTTGGAAGGGAAAGTCCTTACCCTGTACAAGGGTTGGTATTAAGGAGAACCAGCTCCAGTGTCTAAGTAGATCTGCCCATACAGTTTTCTAGATCTTTGCAGGAACAGATAGCCAGGTCTTTCTCCTGTGAAGCCACTGGGTGGGTTCAAATCACCAACCTTTCGGTTAGCAGCTGAGCACTTAACCATTGTGCCAACAGGGATCCTTCTTGAGAACATTAGTATGTTATTAAATATTTTTTTGGCATCTACAACTTTCTCCCCAAAAGTCTGTAGTCTTATTTCTGTCGAACACAGCTATCTGGCTTCTTTAAGAAGCCCCACAGGGTAACTGTGAATGAAGCTTGATTTCATTTTTTAAAAAAGATCAGTCTATGTGATACAAACCTGAAATTTAGGAGTTTTCTGTGGTTTCTCCTCCTTGTTCACCTCCACAAAGGTTTACTCCTCAAGTCCCATTGATATTAACCCCCAAATGTTTCCCAAGTCCTATGGCCTCTGCCTTGGGGTCTCTGGGTCACTAGTTAATGCACTCAGCTGCTAGCCAAAAGGTTGGAGGTTCAAGTCAACCCAAAGTCACATTGGAATAAAGACTTGGCAATCTAATTCGAAAAAATCATCCACTGAAAGCCCTATGGAGCACAGTTCTACTCTGACAAACATGGGGTCACCATTAGTTGGAGTCGACTGGATGGCAATTTTTTTTTTTTTTATAGATTACCCTAGAAGTAATTCTCCCACTGCTGCCTTTTCCCTCTGCTGGTCCCCTCCCCAGCCCCACCCCCTTTTTTTCCCCTTCTTTGCATTCAGGAGTCGCCCTAGTTAGTGCTTAGAAATTTTATTACCGACAGCTGATCACCAACTCTAGCTTGCCCACTTGATTTCCCCTGCCTTCCCGCACTGGACTTAGTGTCCATTCATCACTGTTCCCTACCATTGATTCCTGCCAGACTTACTTTGAGTTGAAGGAGCATACTTTGTGGCCAGCACACTAGTATAATTTTAGCAAAGGCAACAAAGGGGAGATTTGTGGGATTCTTTTATTCTTCCTAATTTCTCTCCCCAGGAGAAATAAATCTGGGTAAGACAACAGGGGCATACAATGGAAAAGGCCAGTAAAGATCATTGTGCTTCTGCTAAGTGAGAAGTCTATACAGAAAGCCAGAGTAGGCCAGAGAAATCAGTTCTGTCTAACCATGAAGGGTCTACAGCCCTTTCCCTGTGACCTCATCTTCCCTCTCAAGCTGATACTTGTGGTGGCTGATAGGGTTGAAGGCAAAGACTTAGGAGCTCTGGGCTCCAGTTAAGGGAAGGGCTATATGCCAAATTCAATATGTGTCAAAAAATTAACTTGACTAAAATATTATCCAACAAACTAAATATCAAGTAGCTAACATAAGTTTATATGGATATTCTGAAAATAATGCACCTTGGCAAAGTGGTGTAAATAGGGTACACGATACTCACTGTAGAAAATCCTTTAGTATTTAAGAGACTAACTACTGCTTTAGTCTCACATGAAAAGCTGACCATGATGCTAGAACCACACCAGACAACTTACAAGGCAGGCATCACAAGTGCGAGTCCTGTGAGAGGCCCTGAAATCACCTTGCACAGAAGTGGGTGGGCCACCAGACCGCTGTGCTCGTTGGGCTGCAAAAGCTTTTAGGAAGCGTTCATTGACGGGGACCTGCCACCGCCAAGGTCTTACTCATCATCTCCAGTCTTAGTGTCACCTCCAAGGACAGCAGTAACCTACTGTTGATGTGTCTCTGCCAATTCCTATTGCATGACAGTATGGGAAATGAGCAAGACCAAAGCAGCTGGTTGTGCCAGTTGCGAGGTGCATCTCCTCATCCCCAGTTCCATCATCAATTTCATTTGGGACATGGTGTAAATGAATAAGTAGACTTTTCTCCTGGTGCTGTTATATTGAAGAGCACCACAGAAGCCCTTTACCCAGGGGGTGAAAATATATCATTTGGCCCTGGTCTGGGGCCCCCTCACTAATCATATTCCATCACAGGACACTGCATCCAGCCTAGACATACTGACAGCTTCTTTTCACTTCTTTGGGTGGTGGCACATAGCTGTTCTTGGTTGGTTAATTAATTCTGATATAAAATAAGTCTAGTATTAACTTTCTAGCTCATATACAAATTGACCCCTTCTTCCTCTATACTCACAGCTCCGTCAAAATAACAGCTGAGCACATTGTTATTCTCATCCCTGAATCCATTTCTGCCTTTAAAGCAGAAATAATGTATAATAATAATTTCAAAGTACACAGCACTTGCTATGGGTCAGGCTCTATGCTAAGTGTTTTACATACGTTAATTCACTCAATACTCATAATAACCCTATGAGAAAGCTACTTAAATGATCCTCAATTTACAGATAAGAAAACTAAGGCTGTTCCCTTCAAATAGGACAGAGTAGACCTGTCCCATATGGTTTCCAAGGCTGTAATCTTTATGGAAGCAGGCTGCTACGTCTTCTTCTGCAGAGCAGCCGATGGGTTCAAACTTCTGGTTAGCAGCCAAGGGCTTAACCACAGCGCTGCCAGGGATCCTTAAAACTAAGACAGAGAGCTGTTAAGTAACCTCCCAGTCTGTTATAGCTAATCAATGGTGGAATTGGGATTCAAGCTATGATCATCTGACTCCAGATGTTTTCAATCATTAAATTTATTTGTCTTTATATAACCATCAATGCCCAGCATGAAGTATAAGCAAATAACTGCTGATAAAAAAATCAGAACCAATTATTCTAATTGGGGCTATCAAAACTGGGATCATAGTAAGTGTTCTAACATAATAACATTTTAATACATTTTTCACCTGTATTAGAAAATTAAGACTCAGAGAGTTTAAGAGCATTGGCTTCTGGTAGGGTCAAGAACCAAAGTCATCTTCTGATTCCACATCTAGTGCTATGAACTCTGACAACTACTCTTCCCGTCAAGTTTTCTTGGAACAAAAGCCCATGGAATTGCAAGATCCCTTGGTCTTCTTGTGGCTGTGGCTGCAGGGGCTTCTCTCTGACCCATTCGCCGAGTCAGTCAGCCAAAGGCCTCACTCTGACCCTTTCTGCATAAAAACCGAAACCAAACCCAGTGCCGTCGAGTCGATTCTAACTCATAGCGACCCTATAGGACAGAGTAGAACTGCCCCTTAGAGTTTCCAAGGAGCACCTGGCGGATTTGAACTGCCAACCCTTGGTTAGCAGCTGTAGCACTTAACCACTACACCACCAGGGTTTCCCCTTTTTGCATAGCAAGGGATAAATGCAGAGGGATGCCTGTGATACCCATGAAATCAAGGCGTCCACTAGACTTACCTAAAGCCTCATCCAATGGCTTCATTTCCAAATAAAAGTAGGAAAGTTGGGTTCTATTCCTACCCCACAAATAATTTCGTGTTCTTGAATTACCTCCTGTGATGGTTAAGGTTGTGTGTCATCTTGGCTGGGCCATGATCCTCAGTGGTTTGGCAGTTAAGATGTAGTTTGCTAGCTATGTGATAATGTAATCACCTCTATGATGAGATCTGTTACAAGCAGTCCAATAGCTGAGAGGGAGTTTCCTTGGAGGTATGGCCCACATCTAATTTAGGTGGATTTTCTGGCAAACCTTGCTTGCTTTGAATCCTGGAGTGGGCTCCTGTTCATCTGACCTCTGGTTCTGGGGACTTGAGCTAGCAGCTGATCTGCCAGTCTTGGGATTCGTCAGCCCCTGCAGCTACATGAGTCAGGAAACACCTCCAGCCTGTGAGCCAGAGGCCTGCTGTCTGACCTGCTGATCTTGGATTCACCAGCCCTTGCAGCTACATGAGTCAGGAGATACCTTCATCCTGACCTAAGGGCTTGGGGCTTTCCAGCTTCTACAACCGCATGAGCTGTTTTCTTGATATAAATCTCTCTCTATATATACTCTGCACTGGTTTTGCTTCTCCAGAGAACCCAGCCTAAGACACCTCCTTTCTGAGTAAAAGCAAGGAGGGAGAAAAATCAGGGTTGGCTCTTTGACCTCCAATCCCATTTTACAAGAGCAGGGAACTGAACAACCTAGGTTTCTCAGGCAGGCTTGAGCCCAGGTAATGAGGCGTTCTTTTCCTGAAGTTTACCAAGGTAATTTCTGTTGACTCCTTTTACTTTTTAACTTTAATAGCAAACAAATTTCATAAGGACTAGTATTAAGATATAACTTTCAAAAAAATGCTTTAAATAAATATAATAACACAATCGAGGGTCCTCAACAGATAAAGTGGAAGGAGTTTTGATTTATGAAGAAGAGACAAGTGTTCTCAGCCAGCTTTCTGTGATTTTTGCCAATTCACATCATCTTACCATTCTCACTTTTACCAGTGAAATTACCCATTGTACCTTACAGGGCTTTTATGATATGAGGTAATGCATTTTGTTAGCATTATTTATTTTTTAAATCCTTTCACACATGCTTAGGTTTTCCCTCTCCCTTGCTACCCTTTATTCTCAATCACCTTTGGTAAAATGCTCCATTTTTTTCTTCACTCTATCCTCCTTAGGAAACAACAAAAGCTTAATTCGCAATTTTTGTAAAGAAGAGAAAAAACAACTCTGATGGATTTTATGAAGTGGCTTTCTAATGCAAGCACAGGACTCCAGTTTGAGTCTTTGTTTAGAGAGCAGTTTTTCAAAAGCTGTTTCTCCACAGACGGCCCTCTGGTTATTTACAGGCCTCTGCGGAGAGACAGTCATCTGTTGTGGCTCTTCCAGACAAGCAACTCCATTTGTGCTCTCCAAGTTGATTTCAGGGAAGGAGAACTGGATTGTAGCTCAGTGTTTTCTTTTCAGTCTCAGTTCCTTACAGTACCATCATGTGCAGTCTAATAATAAAAAAGGATAAATTATTAGCTGTTAAATGTTAATTGTAGAAGAGCTAGAAAACATCTAAGCAAAAAAAATTAATTACCTAAAGTCTACCATGATTATGTCAGTGACTATCCTCTAAGATAGTCTTCTGTGTAATAGTACACAAAAGTCTTTACAACTACGTTATATTGTTATTGTTAGTGGCCATCGCATTAGCTCCAAACCCATGTCTAACAGAACAAAACGTTGTCCGATCCTATGTCATCTCCATGATCGTCAATATGTTTGAGTTTATTGTTGTGGCTGTTGTGTCAATCCATTTCATTGGGGGTTTTCCCTCATTTTCAATGACCTTCTATTTTACCAAACATGATGTCCTTTTCTAGCTATTAATCTTTTGCCCCATGGATCATAACAGAATATTGTCTGATATGTTATGTGTCATATTACATTAGATTACATTTTGTGTGTTTTACAAATATGAAAACACATTACCTATCCTATTTTGCAGTCTTTTTCTTTTTATTTAAGAACACATTACATGTTCCCCAACCCAAATGTCCATAAACAGGAGAATGGCTGAATCTAAGTGGTAGAGGCATGTGGGTGTTCTCAGTACAGTTCATCCAACTTTTCTGTAGGTTTGAAATTTTTCATAGTAAAATGCTGGCTTGTAAAAAAACACATGATATGTTCCCAAATCAAATATGCTTCCCCAACATTTTAAAGGGTTGATTAAATCTACAACATCAATAGAATGGAATACAGTTCAATCACTGTTAAATGTTTAAAATGTTTAGGTTGTTTAAAATTCTACAGTACTACAATTATCCTTATACTGAGATATTTAGATACTTGTCTTATTAGATCCTTAGAATAAATTCCTATGAGCATAATTGCTGAGTCAAGGGATAAAGACTTACGGATTTTTGTTCCTATGGCACTGTTTTGCTCCAAAAGATTTGGAATAATTTTCTTTCTTACTAACAGTGTTCAACAATACCTATTCCCTCACATTTCCATGAATATTGAGTTTTGTTCTTTTTCAACTGTGCCAATCAGTTTGATACTTTAGTAGAATATTCTTACATTTTATTTTTTGGTTTTCTCCCTTAGCACTTCAGGAGCATGGAAAAAAAGATTTAGAAGACAGAATTCTCAATGCTCACTGTTGAAATAACAACTTGAATCTCAGCGATCCAAACTGCAATATGTCTCCAGCCCATATTTATGGTTTGAAATTGAGTTAGTGGGGAATCAAAGATGACCTGACTGAAAGCAAAAATAAGTTTCTAGCTATTCTATCTAGTCTTTTCTCTCCGTGAACATCCAAAAAATGTACATAAAATATAAGAACACAGAAAGTATTTACCCTTCATGCCAAGACATCACTATGCTTTGAAAATCATAATTTGGGAGTTGCAGATACTAGCATCTTTGGGTTATCACCAAGCTGCATAAAAACCCATTGAATGCCAAGGGTGGGCTTCTCATATTTAAATGATGATGAAAAGCCCATACAGTCTGTGAAGCAGCTCAGAGTGGCAGAAGGGACAGCACCCAAACACAACAATCACTTGGCAACTGTTCTTGTCCAGCTTATTGCGGTAAAGATCACAGTACCATTTTATCCCTTTCTCTTGGCTCTTTTAGCATCGGATAAAACCACGGAAGCCACTCAGCAGAAAAACACTCCAGCTCACGGGCCTGGAGGACAATTTCCCTTTCCCAGCAGCAGCACAGGGCCCTGCCCTGGACTGTCCAGATGACAGTTATAGCAGCATCCGACTTCTTGAGTAGTTTATATTTTGATGGCCTGTCTAAGCCAAATAACAATGCAGCATTACTCAATCTAAAAGTGTGGGATTTAAACTTTATATCCACCTCTTGTTTGGTTTTAATTTGAATATGTGTTGTTGTAGTTGTTGTTAGGTGCCATTGAGTTGGTTCTGACTCATAGCAACCCTGCATACAACAGAATGAACCAGTGCCCGGTCTTGCACCATCCTCACGATCACTCTATTTTGAGCCCATTGTTGCAGCCACGGTGTCAATTCATCTCAATGAGGGTCTTCTTTTTTGCTGACCATCTACTTTACTAAGCATGAGGTCTTTCTCCAGGGATGGCTCCTTCCTGAGAACATGTCCAAAGTAAGTGAGATGAATGAAGTCTCGCCATCCTTGCTTCTTCTTCTTTTTTTTATTGTACATTAGGTGAAAGTTTACAGAGCAAATTAGATTCTCATTCATTAGTTTGTACATAAAGTATTTCATGGGTTTGGTTCCATTCCCCAGGGCTGGATTACCCAATAAGCAAGGTACGCACAGGCCCAATTGTGCCTTCCCACCAATCTGCAGTGTACAGTTTCACTTGTTCCTCACCACGTCAAAGATGTGGTGAAACCCATGTGAAATTGCTCACCACAGATTAACAAGTAAATACTATTAAGCCTGCTTGTATTTTGCTCAAATGCAAGCTGATGTCCACCATGCTTGCTGCTTACTCTGCCCCTGTTCCCCACAGTGAGTCAGTACTCTCCTCATTTCTGCACCAGGCTCCCCATTACATTTCTTCCTGATTTTCTACCCCTTCCTCCCTTCTCATCTTTGCTTTTAGGAAAATATTCCCCCTTTTAGTCTATTATAATTGATTCCTCTAAGGAGTATGTTCCTCTTGGGTGTCGTTTATTTTATGGGCCCGTCTAGAGTTTGCTGGAAGGTTGTCTCTGGGAATGGTTTTAGTTCCAGGTCAGAAGCATGCCTTACGGCCATTGTCTCAGGGGTTCTCCCATCTCTGTCAGGCCAGTAAGTCTGGTCATTTTGTGAATTTGATTTTTTGTTCCACATTTTTCTACTGCTCTGTCCGGGACCCTCTGTTGTGATCCCAGTCAGAACTGTCGGTAGTGGTAGCTGAGCACCATCTAGTTCTTCTGATCTCAGGTTTGTGTAGGCAGTGGTTCAGGTGGTTCATTAGTCCTTTGGACTCATTGCTCTCTTGAGTCTTTGGTTTTCTTCAGTCTCCTTTGCTCCTTATGAGAAGAGGTCAATAGTTGTATCTTAAATGGCCACTTATAAGTTTTTAAGACCCCAGACACTACTTATCAAAGTACGATGCAGAATATTGTCTTTATGAACTATGTTGTGCCAATTGATGTAGATATCCCCTGAGCCATTCTTGCTTCTAAGGAACATTCTGGCTGTACTTCTTTCAAGGCAGATTTGTTCATTCTTCTGGAAGTCCATGGTATATTCAATATTCTTTACCAACAGCATAGTTCAAAGGCAACAATTCTTCTTTGGTCTTCCTTATTCATTTTCGAGCTTTCACATGAATGAAGTGATTGAAAATACCATGGTTTGGGTCAGGCACACTTTAGTCCTCAAAATGACATCTTCGCTTTTTAACAGTTTTAGGAGTTTTTTCTGAATATTTGCCCAATGCAATGCATCATTTGATTTCTTGATTGCTGCTTCCATGGACGTTAATTATGGATTCAAGTAAAATGAAATCCTTGATGACTTCAATCTTTTCTCTGTTTAGCATGATTTTGCTTAATGGTCCATTTGAGAGAATTTTTGTTCTCTTTATGCTGAGGTGTAATCCATACTGAAGGCTATGGTTTTTGATCTTCATCAGTAAGTGCTTCAAGTCCTCATCGCTTTCAGAAAGCAAGGTTGTGTCATCTGTACATCACAGGTTGTTAATGAGTCTGCCTCCAGTTCGGACACCAGGCTCTTTTTCACATAGTTCAGCTTCTTGGATTATTTGCTCAGCATACAGATTGAATAAGTATAGTGAAAGGATTCAACCCTGACACATACCTTTCCTGATTTTAAGCCATTTAGTATCCCCTTGTTCTGTTCTAACAACTGCCTCTTGGTCTTGTACAGGTTCCACACAAACACAATTAAGTGTTCTGGAGTTACCATTCTTTGTAATGTTATTCATAATTTGTTATGGTCGACACAGTCGAATGACTTGCATAGTCAATAAAACACAGGTAAACATCTTTGAAGACAAAGGACATTTAAAAAGTCAACAACAATGACTATCTGGGTGTATTTTCAGGTTTTACCAAGGGATTTTTCTTAACCATGACTGGAAACTCAGAAGCTATTAAAAATTACATAAAAAGATATATAAAAAGATATATTTTAGCCTTTAAAATTAAAATCATATGGCAATAAAACCAAAGATGATTTTTTTAAAAAATAGTCATGTGATGATAGTTCAAGGATTAATGTTTACAATGAAAAAATTAGCATGGTAGCACAGTGGTTAAGAAAGTGGCTGCTAACCAGAAGGTCAGCAGTTCAAATCTAACAGCCTCTCCTCGGAAACCCTATAGAACAGTTCTACTCTGTCCTTTACGGTCACTATAAGTTGGAATTCGCTCTATGACAATGAGTTTGATTCTTTGGGTTCTTAATAGTAGACAGGAAACCCTGGTGGCGTAGTCATTAAGAGCTACTGCTGCTAACCAAAAGGTCGGCAGTTCGAACCCACCAGGTGCTCCTTAGAAACTTTGTGGGGCAGTTCTACTCTGTCCTATAGGATTGTTATGAATCAGAATCAACTTGACACCCATGGGTATTACTAGACAAGAAAAGTAAATAAGCAAAAGATTTGAATATGCAACTCACAGAAGTACAAATGACTAAGAGTCATGTGAAAACTATAAAATTCCCAGTAATATGAAAATGCATATTAAAGTAATAATCCAATCACTTTTCTCTAAACAGAAGGGGAAAAAACCAAAAACCCTTATTCTCAATGCTAGCATGGATGTGGGAAGATGCACACTCTCATACATTGCTGATGGTGATAGGAATTGCTGCAATCTTTTTAGAAACAAATCATGCAATAACTACCAAAATGAGATTTGTATATACACTGTATTTAAAATTTTTTAATTGTAGCTTCCTATATAAGTATATAATGTGCATTTGTTTATATTTACAATGTGCATTTTTAAAAATAAACCACATGGCAAAGCAAAACTTTTATTTACATACACATTTTGTGATAGACATACTGATTTGGTACTCAAAATCCATGTCATTAGCCTTACAGTGTGACTTCTGGTTCTGCAAATTCTGGAAACTTAAAAGAATATATCTTCCAGTATACTTTTTATCTAGAATTCTGCATCTGACTTAGGTTTGGCCAATCAAATGCACTCGTATGAAATTTAGAAAGCAGGAGTGAGTCTTCTCTTAAGGACTTAAAGGTTTTCTGTTTTTTTTTAGTTTTCAATATTTTGCATATTATACGTCTAGATCTCTCTCTCCTCTCTGTTTTTCTTTGTTTCTTTCTTTTTGGCATTTATCTTGCTTGGTTTTCTCTGAGATTCTTGGATCTGTGGTTTGATGTCTGCTATTAATTCTGGAAAATTTTTTGCCATTGTCTCTTCAAATATTTCTTCTGTGCTGTTCTTTCTTTTGTCTTCTGGAAATCTAATTACACATACGTTAGATCATTTGATACTTTCACATACCTCTTGAATGTTCTGTTCTGATCTTTTCACTTTTTTTTTCCTTTCTGTTTTCTTTCCTTAGCTACTGATTAGCCCATTGAAGGCATTCTTTATCTCTCTTATTGTGTTTCTCATTTCTAATATTTCCATGTGATTCTTTTTTACAGTTTCATGTCTTTATTGAGATTACCCAAATGATCACTCATATCATCTACCTGTTCCACTGAAGAGTTAACACATTATTCTTATTTTAAAATTTCTATCTGATGATTACAATATCTGTGTCATATCCAAGTCTGATTCTCTTGAATGTTTTCTCTCTTGAACATCTGTTGTTATTTTCTTGCTTTTTTGTATGCCTTATAATTTTTTTATTATTGTTAAAAGCCAGACATCTTATGCAGGACAATGGAGACTGAGGTAAATAGTTTTTTTATGTCTCTAAATGTACATGCTTTTTTTTGTACTAGGCATTTAACGTAGGTATTGAGTCAGTTTAGTCATGAGTTGAGCTTGGTTTAGTTTTTGATGCTTCTATAGTTACCCTCAGTGCACCACTGGCTTCAAATTTCCCTAGTGTTAATTTGTGTTGAGGGTGGAGACTGATTTGCTGGGGGTGGGGGTACATGGGGTAAGGGACCTAGTTTTACCCTAAGTAACACGGCTTTGTCTTTGGCTCCAGAGAAATAACCCTTGGAATAATTGGGGTGCCTTGGTCTGGAACTTCCAGGCCACACCTGAGAATTTGTGCTGGCAAGTGGGAGCTGGCAAGACCAGAAAAAACTCACCTGGGAGGCTGATATCAACTAGCCTCAGTAGGCATGATTTAGCCTATCCTTGTTTGTGCTTGTAGGAATGGTCAATAAAAGCCCTAAACACAGGGGCTCAGAGAGCTTCCTGGTTGGCAAGAACATCTGTGGTAGTACTTCCCTTGTGACACAGAAGCTCTATGTTGGGAACCCTCCCAAACCTTGCCATGTATCTCTTCATTTATTTCCTTTTTTGGCTATAATAAATCTGTAGTCATAAGTATGGTATAGTCTCCATGAGTTCTGTGAGCTGTTCCAGTGAATTATCAAACCCAAAAGGGCTGTAAGAGCCAGTAGGTCAGAAAGTAAGGGTGTAGTATGACTTCCAAGCTTGCAGCTGACATCCTGAAGGAGTAGTGGAAAATCAGCCCCAAATTGGTTGTCAGCAGGCCAGAAGGTTAGAGTGCCATGTGAAATTCCGTAACTTGTCACTGGCATCTACCTATTTGGCAGTCCAAAAGATAATGTCCTTTTAACTTGTGAGCTCTGACCTACCTCTGGGTTGCTAAGGACAGAGAGAGAGATATAATGCCACATGGGCAGCTGGCGATGAAGAAGGAGAAGTTGAAAAGTGGGGACTGGATCAATGTCCACATTTTTTGGATTGGATTCATGCTTATCTTTACCATACAGGATTTTTCTCAACGTCTGGTCCACTCTCTGTTTTAGGTCTTCCCATTGCATCTATGCCTCAGAGAGGATCAATCTCTATGCTTTCGCCCTGTCCTAGCAGTAAGATGCTGTCGCTTGTTAGTTAATGCTTGCACACCTGGTGGTGAGGGGTGGTAAGTTGGGGGGCATTCTCTATTGTTCTAATTCAGGTTTGGATTTTGATAAGCATTGTGTCCCTGGGTCTTGGTGATGGAGCCATGTCAGTGATTCTGCCCCATCTCTAAACTGTAGGAGACTGTTATCGGTCTGGTCCTGGGATGCACTCTTGCCCCTTTCTGAGAGATGGAAGTTTTTCCTGTTTCTTGTCCCCTCCTCCCAGCTGCAGTGGGTCTTCACCAGTGTCCTAAGTACAACAGAGTTTGCTGCCCTTCCTCAATGTCTTAAGGCTTTCGTTCCATAATGGAGATAAGGGAGAATAATCCTGACAAGGTCTCATACTATTCTTTCAGCAGCTGCTATTCCCCTCATCCAGGCCTACATTATGAGGAAACTTTCTCAGGAATGTCAGCCTATTCTCAAACTTCCTGGACAGTGCAAATTCCCCTCAAGTCTTCAGCTCCCAGGCATTCTATGTTTTCACACTAGCCCACACTTGGCCTTTGGCAAGTCATTAAAACTTTTCACTGAATTCTTCTTACCAGCTTGTATGGCATCTAGCATACATCTGGCATTTCCTCCAGGCCCATAGATGTCGGGCTAATTGGCTGCCCTGTGACATCAGCTCTTCGATATGTCCATAAAAAGTCATGAATTTGTAGGTTGTATATCCTAAGCAGAAATCAGAAGCTATCCCATTGAATTAAAAATGCCTTTGCATGAGAATGTTTACTGAAGATTTGTTAACAGAGGCACACATTCTAATATATTAGAGCTATGCTATTAGAGTAGGAGGGATTTTCATGAGTTGTTATTAGAGTAAGAAAAGCAAGGCACAAAAACCTGTATACAATATGATCTAATTTTTATAAAATAACAAAAACCTATATCTGTTTATTTATATGTCTATGTATGATTATGAAAACCCTGGTGGTGTAGTGGTTAAGGGCTATGGCTAGTAACCAAAAGGTGGGCAGTTCAAATCCACCAGACACTCTTGGAAACTCTATGGAGCAGCTCTACTTTGTCCGATAGGGTCACTATGAGTCGCAATCAACTTGACAGCAATGGGTTTATGCATGACTATAAGGATAAGTGGATGCATACTAGGTTGCGGCCATAATGCCTAGGGAAAGGGAACAGCTGACATGGGTTGAAGGAAAAGAGTGAAGAAAGTCAGGCAAAAATGGAAAAGGAAAAGCATATTCAACTAAAAATGAAGCATGCAAGTTATGATCAAATGTACAGAGTTATTTAAAACTAGATACATGTCAAAATATATATGTAAATAATTTAAAAATAAACTAGCAAGATATGTAAATGAAATGATAATCAGAACAGAACCACTTCTTAAAAATGCTTCACTAAGAAATGCATATTTCAATGGCAAATAAATGAAGCTGGTAACAACATGGGTATTGGGGGCCAAAGAGCACCTTAACTACATAAAGCCAGCCCCCATACTGAGAAGAATTAATACTCAGACCTCCCAGGCCTCAATTTCTGTAATCTCTGTAAAGCCAGGTTACTTAGAAAATTAAACTAGGATATGAATAAAAATTTCAAATACAGAGCCTGCCTAGATAGGGGAAAATAGCCTTTCAATACCTAATAGAATTTTTATTTCATGTATTTGAATAGATGGCTTTATTTTTTAAGAAATATTATCTTTGCTTGAGGAAGATACAAACACAGAAAATAATTTCCCATAAGTTTCTTGTGATTGGCTTAAAATGTTAAAGGGCACAATTTTAACTGTCATCTTTGTATACAATTAGAACATTAGCATTCAGCCCCCCTTCTTGGCATTAAGAGTATCCTTGAGGTACCATACATGAATTCAAGTGGTAAAATGCCTCCCTGAAGTGCTGAACATAAAACATGAGAGCCTCAGATACTTTGAAAACAGGATAAGAGACTAAATACCTTCTAAAAGAAAAATATCCCTTGAGACAACTTTCCAAATCTTCAAATTCCTTCAACACAGAAATATGCCAACTCATATTCACAGCAGAGCTGTTGTGAGCTAAAGGGTTAAGAGCTTCATAGGATACGGTCGACCTGAGTTTGTTATTAATGGCTGGTCACATGGCCTTTGGCAGTCCAAGTGGTAACATTGGCTTCCAGGAGGGAGGATGTTTTGGAAAATGATAATGTAAGTGACTATCTGTTCCTGTCCACCCCATGTTGGCAGAGCCTCCCACCCTACTGTCTGTTTCCTTTGGTTTGGTTTAACCTATTTTTCGCTATCATCAGTTCAAGTTCTTTCCTGGACTCTGGGAAGGGAGTTTCATTCTTTGCTAAGGATCATATGAGATTTTATTGCAAAACCTCAAACCATATTAAATTTGATTGTTCTGAAATATGTCATGACTTTGAGTCCCAGGGATCTGCTTAAATGTTGCCTCTTGGTCCAAAATGTTCCTTAAAGGAAGTAGACAATTTTTCAACCCTCAAATTGCCAAACCCAAGTGGATGGGTCTTCATGAAGGGGCTGCTGTTTAAATCTCCTTTTGTTAGTTCTACGATTTGTGTTAGTCACAGACTCAGTCTTCGAGTGTGATATTTCTAACAATTCAGAGAATCAAATCTGGGAATGCAAGATGGAAATTTTGATATTTATAATGCCTTATAAAAATTACTATTTCCTTATTGCCAAGGATATGGGGGGGGGGTGGGGAGAATCCATGAGACCAGTATTTAATTGATTATTTGTCCAATTTCCGCTCACCAATTAATGACAACCTATTTTTTTTTTTTATACTGCTACTATTATCATGATGTAGTGGAAAGGGCACAATCACACCTAGCTACAAGCCACATCACCAGGAACTAACAATCAGGTTCTAAAAACAGTTTCTTTCCCCACCAGTGCCATTTTGCTTCTTTGTTAAAACCCAAACCAAGCCTATCACCATCGTGTCAATTCCAACTCATAGTGACTCTATGGGACAGAGTAGAGCTGCCCCATAGGATTTCCAAGGAGCGGCTGGTAGATTCGAGTGCTCACCTTTTGGCTAGCAGCTGAGCTCCTAAGCACTGTGGCATTATATATTAGTAACGACAAGACATCCCTATCCTCAGTCACCCTCCAACTGTGTAGCACATGCACAGTCACCTCCAGTATTACAAGCACTAAGGAGAATTGAAAATGACAGGCCTAACCAAGAACTGGAAACCCTGGTGGCATAGTGGTTAAGTGCTACTGCTACGGCTGTTAACCAAGAGGTCAGCAGTTCGAATCTACCAGGCGCTCTTTGGAAACTCTATGGGGCAGTTCTACCCTGTCCTGTAGGGTCACTATGAGTTGGAATCGACTCAACGGCAGTGAGTTTGGTTTTGGTTTTTTTAGCCAAGAACTACCATACTTGGGCACGTTACTTTACTTTACTTCCCTGGAACCTCAGGTTCTTTAGCTGTGAAGCGGAGATGCTATCTATCATTCAAGGTTGAAAAGATTGGGAATAATCAATCAGTAATAATGTGATGTGTGTCTGAGGGTACGAAATTTCAACTTGAATCTGAGATTTACACATATATGTGGTTGTTCCTGATCAACCCCCCTAGAAGCCCATTGGAAGAGGACATGGCATCTTTAAAAAATGATTCTAAAAGGAAGCTCAAAGTCCAGTGAGGCAGCCTTAGACACCATACTATTCTCAGAATCACTCAGAATCTGTGAGATCTGGTCTTACCTAGTTCCCATACTGTACTCATATCTTAAGAACCTCAGAGAGATGAACAGAGAAATTCCAAAATGAAACACTGAATGACAATAGAACACAAGCTTCTCTGTTGGTGGCCAATATACCTTCTAGCAGATAGGTGTATTCAACACCTGAAATACATGAGAGCTTTGTATCCACCAGGGAAGTAGTGCACATATGAAGAAGGCTGTTCCTGAGTGCACTTGAGGCATCCCTGAGGACTTCCCAAAGTACTTGCCAGAGAATTGGGATAGCATTGAAGTCCTGTGTTAGAGCAGTAAGGGCATTAGCCAGTGAACTGTGGGTTATTGCTGTTTAATATGACCTAATTTATACCCATTGACTAAAAACCTAAAGTTTCATTATATGTGTCATACATACAATGTAATGCCTGGAACATAGCTCATGGTATAAAAATGTACTAATTAATGTAATACGTGTTTCATAGATTAATTGAGAATATTCAATTCTGCTATGGAACACAAGAAAAACAGATAAGATAAATAAAACACAAGAGCTGTGTTAAACCAAAAAAACCCCACCATTGCTGTTGAGTTGATTCTGACTCATAGCAACTCTATGAGACAGAGTAGAACTGCCCCATAGGGTTTCCAAGGAGTGACTGGTGGATTTAAACTGCCAACCTTTTGGTTAGGAGCCAAGCTCCTAGTAGCTTTTAAGGCATATGTGAAAGTCATATGTTACATTAAAGTAGGTTCTAAGACATGGGCAGAAATCCTTAGATGGGTTAACATAGATAAGCAAGTTATTAACCTATGAGACCATAGATAAAGTAAGTAGTGCATATGTGTGCTGAAAACAGGTAGAAAAGGATGGAAGGACCAAGAGGCATCTATTCATGATACACTAATACATGGGATTTATTAAGACAGTATTCATGACACTTCATATTGACCACGCTTTAGTGACATCCATTCTGACTTCATCTTTCTGTCTGAGAAGTGCAAATAAAATTTGTAGCTGTTCACCAGGCTGATTGTTGAACTAATTATGGCCAGTACTTGTCCCTATATCTCTTCAGTAGAGCAACTATGTATATTGTTAACTCTAGGAAGCTTCCATTTGCTGATCCCCCTTCACTCTGGCGCCCATAACCCCGTGAATGATAAGGAACGTTAATTTAGTAGAAAGAGAAGCAGGTCACATGAACATTGGTTAATGGAGGATCCAGGTAATGTGGCCCTTTGTCCTACTTGCACCTTATCCTAAGTGTGTTAATCTATCCATTTTTTCTCCTTGCTTCTTACCATATGCTTAAAATTGATTTAATAATCTGTATGATTTAACCATCTTAATTTGGTCTGTGAGCCTCTCTGGGCCAGCTTGTCCATTGAGTATAATTGGAGACTACCATTATATCAAAAAAAATTTCCATGTGAAAATTAAGACTCCTAATACCCCTGGTGGCACAGTGGTTAAGAGTTCAGCTGCTAACCAAAAGGTCAGAAGTTTGAATCCACCAGCCACTCCTTGGAAACCCTATGGGGCAGTTCTACTCTGTCCTATCTGGTTGCTATGAGTCAGAATTGACTCAATTACAATGGGAATATGCTTATATATCTATGAAGCAGGGCTTTAACTACTAGATTAGAGAATGGGCTATAAGGAACAAAAATCACAAAACATTCCGAGGTGATATCTTCACAGTTGAGAAAGGACAACGTGTATGATGGTAAGCAGGGTAGGATCAGAGGTGCTTGTTTTAGCACACAATTGTGAGTGTGTGCTGATAGAAGAGATCTGGGAAAAGCCTGAGAATTGGCTCGTTTCAGAAAAAGTTAATAGCCCAAATCCTCTGAATTCCTCACTCAGTCACTCTACCCCCTCAGTCGAAGGCAAACATTAAAAAACAAAAACCTGTTGCCTCAAGTCAATTCTGACTCATGGTGACCCCATGTGTGTAGAGTAGAACTGTGCTCCACAGGGTTTTCAAAGGCTGATTTTTCAGAAGTAGCTCACCAGGCCTTTCTTCTGAGACACCTCTGGGTAGACTCAAACTGCCAACCTCCTTGTTAGCAGCTGAGCATGTTAACTGCACCATGCAGTTTAAAAGAGGTACCCAGATGTGTCAGTCTAATAATACATTAGGATAGACAATAAAGATTAAAACTTACACTAAAGAAACGAATACAGTTTTTGAAATGAGGTAGTCCATCTATTAACCACCCAAAAAAAAACCCAGTGCCCTTGATGAATTTATTATATTTTCAGGCTCCATTTGGTGTTCTTATCTCCAATCAATAAAGTAATCCTTCTAAAAATTTTTTTATCGAGATGAAATTTGCATAAAATAAAATGGATCATTTTAAAGTGTACAATTCAGGGGTCGTTAATACATTCACATTGTTGTGCAACCACTACTTCTATTTGTTCCAAAACATTTTCATTACCCCAAAGAAACCCCTATACCTAGGTGGTGCAAACGGTTAAGCACTTGACTACTAGGTGAAAGGTTGGTGGTTCCAACACATCCAGAGGCACTTCAGAAGACAGACCTGGTGATCTGCTTCTGAAAAAATCACAGCCTTGAAAACCCTTTGCAGCAATTCTATTATACACACATGGGGTCCCATGAGTCAGAATCAACTTGATGGAAACTAACAACAATGCCCATTATAAAGTCATTTCCCTTTCCTTTATTCCCACTGTTCCTAACCTGCTTTCTGTCTCTATGGATTTACCTATTCTGGATATGTCACATAAATGAAATCACAACAATCTGACTGCTCATGTCTGGCTTCTTCCACTTCGCATAATGTTTTGGAAGCTCATCCATGTTTTAGCACATATCATCAGTATTCGCCCCTTTTATGGCTGAATAACATTCCACTGTATGTATATACCACAATATGTTTATTTACTCATCCATTGCTGGAAATTTGGATGGTTCCCATTTTTTGCTTATTGTAGATAGTGCTGCTGTGGACATTCATGTACAAGTCTTTGTCTGAGTACTTGTTGTCAATGCTTTTGGATATATAGCAAGAAGTGAAACTGCCAGGGCCATATGGTAATTCTGTATTTAACTTTTTGAGGAACTGCCAAAGTGTTTTCCACAGTAGCTGCACCATTTTTGATTCCAACCAGAAAGGCACATCCTAGCCAACACATTATTGTTTTTTAATAGCATCCTAATGCATGTGAAGTAGTATCTCTTTGTGGCTTTGATTTGGCAATTCCCTAATGACAATTCTCTAATGACTAGTGATGTCACACATCTTTTTGGGTGCTTATTGACCATCTGTATATGTTCTTTAGAGAAATTTAGAAGATTCTTTGTAGGCTGTTTGATTATAATGTGAATCTCTTTGAGTTTACTCAAACTGGATTTCGTTGAGCTTTTGGATGTGTAGATTCATGTCTTTCATCAAATTTGGGAAGTTTTCAGCCATTATTTGTTCAAATACTCTTCCTGCCCTTTTCTGTCTCTCTTTCTCTCTGGGATGTCTATAATTCATATGTTGGTCTACTTGATAGTGTCCCACAGGTCCCTCAGGCTCTGTTCATTTATCTTAATTCTTTTTTCTTTCTGCTCCTTAGACTGGATGATTTCAATTAGCCTATCTTCAGGTTTGCTGATTCTTTCTTCTGCCTGTTCCTGTCTGCTACTGAATGCCAGTAGTAATTTTGTTTTGTTTTGTTTCATTTACTGAAATTTTCAGCTCCAGAATTTCTATTTGGTACCTTTTTATAATTTCTATCTTTTTATTAATATTCTCTATTTGTTCATACATACATAATTCTTCTGGTCTCCTTTAGTTCTTTGTCCATAGTGTTCTCTAGCTCTTTGAGCTTATTTAAGACAGTTGATTTAAAGTCTTTGTCTAGAAAGCCCAATATCTAGACTTACTCAGAATTTCATTTTATCCTGTGACCGAGCCATGCACTTCTCTTTCTTTGTATGCCTTCTAATTTTTTTTTTGTTGAAGACTGGACATTTGTATACGATAATGTGGTAACTCTGTAGTCAGATTCTCCTCCAGCCCCAGGGTTTGCTATTATTGCTTGTTGAAGTCTGCAGTCATCCAGTTATTTAATGATTTCCCAAACTAGTTTTTGAAAAGACTGTATTCCTTGGTGTGTTGGCCACTGAAGTTCTTGTTCCAGTATCTTAGCAGCCAGCAGTTACCCGATAGATTTCCTTAAATGCCAAAATTAAGCAGCATCTTTCTTCATTAAGCACTCCTCTGGTTACTCTAAGTTCCAGAGTTTTAAAAAGTTGATTATGTCAGTTAAATGGTTGTTTTAGTGGAGGGACTGATTCTTGGAACTCCCCACTCCTTGATTTTTCATGATGTCACATTCCTATAAAATAATTCTTATTTATCAACTTCTATTTGAATTCTGGTAGGCTTCTTTTACTCTTTTTCCTTAGCCCGTCACATGGTATCATGTCACAGGCTCCTCCATTAGCCCATCGTTGTATTTTTTATAGCAAAACTGTAGTTACCTACTTATAACTTAACCTTTAACACAATTAAAAAAAAAAAAGACAAATTAGTTTTAAAAGTTGGGATTTCTTGCTTTGTCAGAAACGGCTTCCTAAATCCTGATTAAATAACCTGTTCATATAGCCAACAACAGTTGCTATGAGCAAGGGACTATAATGAATGCTTAAGATAATTTCTCCTTTTTGAAATACGGTTCTTTTTTGGCTTTTATGATATGTTGACTTTGGATCCAGCTCTGCTCTTCTCCCTAAGACAAAATTTTTTTTTAACTTTTAATTTCATTTATAACAATAATAACAATAGAAGATACATCAGTTAAGAATTATTTTAGGTTACAAAAGAGACCTGTTAACACAAAAATGACTTAAACACACAAAGGTTTACATTTTTCATGCATAATGAGAAGTCTGGTATGGTTTGAACATGTATCCTGGCATGGTTCAATGACTCAAGGATATCAAGAGTCAAGAGCTCTTCTCTTGATCTTTTCCTCATTGCCCAAGATGGCTCTGGCAGCTCCAGCCATCATGTCTTTATTCCAGGAAAGGAGGAGGGGGAAAAGGCAAAGGAAAAAGCAACCCAACTAGCTAAATAATTGTTTTTTAAAGAACTTCTTTAGTAATCGCATCCAGCAACTTCCATTTATAGATCATTGGCCAGTCACATCTATAATGGAGGTTTGGAAATGTTTTTGTTTTGTTTTTTTGGTTGAGAACATTGCCACTTCTAACAACACAGTGCTTCTCTTATTAAACAAGAACAGGAGAATGGCACCTGGGGACACGACTGATACACAATTAGTTGCTAACATTTATACAGCATATACTATGTGCCAGGTACTATTCTAAGTACTTTGCTTGCATTAACCCATTTAATCATCACAACAATCCTAGGCAATAGGGGCTTTTATTATCTCCAGATGAGGAAGCTGAGACGAACAGAGGATAGTAACTTTCCCAATGTCATAGACTTACTAAATGCCAGAGCCAGGAATGGAACCTAGTTGCACTCTAGATCTCATGTTCTAAACCATTCTGCTAGAGTGCTTTCCATTAACAGAAGACAGATCCCAAGTTTATACCTACCTGTTTCACTCCTCTCCTTTCATAGTCATCTGTTAACTTTTTGATGTCACCTTAAACACAATAAGATTAAAACTAAGTTTTATAGCTAGTTCCTTAACTGGCTTCCTACATCTGTAACTTCTATTGCTATTCTACTTATCATTAAGGGTTTCTGCTCACAATGTCTGCAAGAAACAGAAAATCCATTTTAATGGAATAATGTACAGGAATAATAAATTTCTGTTGTTTTAAGCCACCCAGTTTGTGGTCATTTGTTACGGCAGCTCTAGGAAATGAACACCAATTCTTTATTAAATTCTTACTGAAAATAATTTGCCATCGACTATTTTTTAAATTTCCATTCCTAGTTTATCTGATTCCAGAAGACCTTCATGATGCAAAAGAGAATGAAGGAGCTGAAAGAACTTACATTTCAAATTTAATAAGAGCTCTCTTGACATCAAAAATCTAAACTTTAATTCCTGAATTATGCAGATTTCCCTCATTGGTTTTGAATCTACAGTTAAGCACCCAAATTGTCTCATCACTTCTAGTGGCTGGATACCTATACCCAAAACATCAATCCTTAAAAATGGCATCTCTTTGTGATCTCAGATACTCATGGCAAGAAATCAACACAAATAAAATATTCAATTGATACACTGCTTATACAGGTGATTTTCAAAGAGTCCCCTAACCAGAAGCATCAGCATGAGTTAAAAATTTATTGGAAATCCAAATTCTTGAACCTTACCCCAAACCAAACCAAACCCATTGCCATTGAGTTGTTTCCGACTCATCGCGACCGTATAGGGCAAAGTAAAACTGCCCCATAGGGAACCCTACCCTAGACCTACTGAATCAGAAACAGAACAATTTGTGTCTAAACAAGCCCTCCAAGCAATTCTGATGTTACTAGTACATGTGAGAATCACTGATTTAAATGCTTCCAGTGATTATAAATTTAAAATCTTTCAGTTATTAATATACAGCATCTAATTAAATTTCTTATATATGAATATGCTGAAAAATATTTTTTCAATTGATTTCCTCTTTAGATTTCCTTCCCTTTTTAACCTGCCTTAGCTAGCAAGTGTTTTTACTAAGATGGCTGCTGTCCAACATCTGATTCTGAAAGGAAACTACAGAAATCCATCAAAACACATTTGCTTGATTCCTGTGGGTTTTGGGTGGGGAATAAAATTTAAACTCTGCGTGAACCTAATGAGGATAAAATAAGCAAGTGCAGAGGAATAAAACATTAGGTTTGGACTGCAGAAAAACAAAACTGTTAGGTTTGTGTCCTAAGCCTTTCTTCTATGATAGCCATATTTTTGGGACCAAGGAAAGTGGTCAGCTGCTCAACTTATCTTGTGTTAAAAACATAAGTTATTCGTTATATCATTGATTCATTTAAGTATCATTCATGTTTTCCTTTTTTTTTTTTTTGACACTTTGGATGAGGAATTCTACATAATTATGAACAGAACCCCACTGGCAAGACAAAAAAGACTCTTGTTCTCCCTTGTCCACTCTCTCTCCTCTTCCTCTTTCTTTTCCTTCCCTTTTTCCTCTCCCTGCAATTCATGGTGACCCTATGTATAACAGAATGAAACATTGACTGGCCCCATGCCATCTTCATGATTGCTGGTATGTTTGAGTCTATTGAGCCAGCTATTGTGTCAATCCATATCATTGAGGATTTCCCTTGTTTTCATTGGCCCTCTATTTTGCAAAACATGATAGCCTTTTCTAGTGCTTGGTCTTTCCTGATAACACATTCAAAGTGAGCATGTTGAAGTTTAGCCAGCCTTGCTTCTAAAGTCTATTGTGTTTTTTTCAAATGAATCTAGACAAATTTATCAAAACATTTCATAGAGCCTGTGAACTTCCATGAAGTTGGAAAAGGCCAATCCTGTGGATGCTTCCTCACTGTTGATATGGGAAGAAAGTTCACGTATAGCAATGTACTTCTTTTATAAAACTATTTGCTACAATGATGGATCTCCAAAGCTATTATGTGAACATTCAATGGTTCTATATTTTTATTCTTGGTGAGCTAGTTTTCTTTACATTCAAATAAACCAATCTTTGTCACTGATTATGGAGAGACTAACTAATTTAACCAAACTCCCTGCCCCCACCCTACTCTGAAATATTTATCTCATCACTCAGCCTTCTGTGAATGTAGACATCTTTTCTGTCTACCTTCAAAAACATCTTTCCTGATATGCCTTTTTGCTAAACCATTTTCAATAATTTCAAACTGATATTTACAAAGAAAATATTCTCAATTAGTGTATCAGTCAGGGTGCAGTCAGAAGGCAGAAATCATGCCAGTAATTTGAACAGGGAAAATTTGGCATAAAGAACTGTTAATCAGTCATAGGGGAATAACTACTAAGACAAGTAAGGAGAACTCTAAAGAATACAAGCAAAACATATGTAAGGAGCAGCCACTAGCTCTAGGACTGTGGGAGAGAAGACCAAAAAAGAGCAATCTCACTGGAGAGGGGTAGTTATGGCCCACTGAATGGAAAAGAATTTCACTGAAGGGCTGTGGGCCAGGGTTAACAGGCAGGAGTCCATCAGCTGGGGCACTGACTAGACTTGCCAGGAAGCCAGGCTCTGGGATGTCTGTGAGCCTCACGGGGTGATATGCATGACCAGTTTCTAGCACACCACTGTGAGAAAAGCTGCTGAAGTCCAAGAAGTTCCCTACTGGCAAGGGAGCCATGTTCTGGCAGCTGCACCATAGGACCAAGAAGCAAAAACACCACTATGAGGAAGAAAAGCCCCTTCCTCTTGCAGTGTCCCTCTAGCAATGTTGTCCATTATCATAGTAAACAATTTTATTACTTACTTTGAACAGAATTGAAGGAAATTATACTAAAATTTTTTTTTTTTTGCTCTTTCCCTCTTGTCATAGTGGAATAAGTGTATCTTTACAACGTTTATTCCACTGTCTATTCTCCGGACCCCACCCTTCCCATACCTCTATGGACCGGTTTTATCTTTGTTGTTATATATACATATATATATTTTTTTTTCCACAAGCTTTCCTTCTACAGTGGTATTTCTAAAACTGTAGCCTTTAGAAAATCTATACCACATTCACCTAGGGTACTTGGTAAAAATACAGATTCCAGTGCCCAACCTCAAACCTACTAGATCAGCAACTCCAAACGGTAGAACCCAGGATTTTCTAAGTGTCTTTGATGAAGCTTATGCAAGTTAACTTTTGATAACCAGTGATTTACCCTTTTTTTTTTTCCCCCGTAATCAATTCTCACAGGCTTCACACCAAGTTCTTTGAAAGCATTATTCATAATGGGTTGCAGAGGACACCAAGAATCACTACCTAGATTTCACTACCCTGAGACACTTGAAATGTTTCCACCAGGTCAGCATGACCTCTTTGTACTAAATCCAAAAGATTTCTCAATTTTCTCAACTCTTCCCTAACTTGATTTCTGCCATATTTAACGCTGATATTTCCCTTCACTTGGCTTCTATTTCTCCTTAAATCCTTCCTACTTCTTCATCTCACCCCTTGGTCTCCTGTTCAGATTTATCTGCCCATATTTTAAATATTCATATGTCCAGTACTCTGGTGGCATAGTGGTTAAGTGCTATGGCTGCTAACCAAAGGGTTGGCAGTTCGAATCCGCCAAGTGCTCCTTGGAAACCCTATGGGGCAGTTCTACTCTGTCCTATAGGTTCACTATGAGTCGGAATCAACTTGACAGCACTGGGTTTGGTTTAGGATTTGCCAGTACTCTAATTCTGACAATTTCCTTATCTTCCCACACACTTCATAGGTAATCTCTGGGACCTCTGTGTCTTTACCTATCACTTACATAAAAAGCATGCCAAGATCTTTCCTGAACTTTTCATCCATGTTAAATCCAACTACATACTGGGCAGTTTTACATAGATGTTCTAGAACCACTTTAAACCCAATGAGCTCAGTCTTGGACATGTCTCTCCCCATGCAAGCTCAAATTTTTTTTTTCCTCCATACTTGTGAGTGATATTATTATCCCTCCAGATGGTGACATAATCATTAACTCTTTCCTTTCTCTCAGCCCACATCCAGCAGTAACCAAGCTCTAAATATCTCTCCTTTATCTACTTTTCTAGCAACATAATTTTATTATCTGTCTGGAGCCCTGGTAGTGCAGTGGTTAAGAGCTACGGCTGCTAACCAAAAGGTTGGCAGTTCAAGTCCACCAGCCTCACACTTGAAACCCTATGGGGCTGTTCCACTCTGTCCTATAAGGTCTCTATGAGTCGGAATTGACTCGATGGCAAGGGGGTATTATCTGTCAAGTGTGTTATACAGAAACCTATTAAATTTTTGTGCTCCCTAGACTTGCTCTTCTTCTAATAATTTTCCGCATTGTCAACAAAGAATTTTTCTAAATATCAAATATGATTATGTCACATTCCTATTTAAAAACAATTCTGTTTCTATGTACCAGCAACAAATAGAAAATGAAAATTTTGAAAAATTACAATTTAAAACATAGTTAAAAATATCAAATTACTAAGAATCAATATTCTGAATACTACGCAATATCCCTACAGAGAAAAACTATGAAGCATTATTTGGATAAAATAAAGAAAACCTAAATAAATTGAGGACATATCATATTTGGAAGACCCAATACTGTACAGATTTCTCATTTCTCCCCAAATTGATCCATTTATTCATGTAATCTCAATCAATATGGTAAGAGTATTTTGTGAAAACTGACAAGATGTTACTAACATTTTATGTTGACATGAATTCCTCTGCTTTTTATCAAGACTTATAAAACTATCATAACAAGACAGAGGAGAGTTATTAACTATTAGGTCACAATAGACTATCTGGTAATATGCACACATGTACATGGACACATAATTTGTGACAAAGATGGTGCTGGAGAAACAAGTTGTTTTATTTTATTCAAATAGTAGTGTTGAATCAGTTAGTTATTCATGTAGAAAAAAATGAAACTTGATCCTAACTTCACATCATTCACAAATTCAATTCCAGATACTGATCACTTCTGCCTTTTCTCTTTTTTCTTGATCAGCCTTGCCAAAGTTTATCAGTTTTATTAGTCTTTTCAAACAACCACCGTTTGCTTTATTTCTTCTATTTCATTAAAAGTAGGTTTCACTTGTTTGCTTTCTATATTCTCAAGATACCTAGATAGTTGGTTTTCAGCCTTTTTGCTTTTCTAATACACATATTTAAAACTATATATTTTCCTATAGTTTCCTTTTGTTAATGATTTATAAATTACTTTCATTGTGGTAGAAGAATATCCTCTGAATGACTGCAATTCTTTGTAATTTATTGGAAATAGCCTTAAGGCCCAGGAAATGATCAATTTTGGTAATTGCTCCATATTGTCCTGAAAAGAATGTGCATACTGTCATTGTTGGGTGCCATGTTATACATATGTCCGTAAGTCAATATAGTTAATTATACTTTCAAATATTTATACACTTTTTAATGTATGACTGATTTTTTTAAGTTGATCTATCAGCTATTGAGAGAGATATGTTTAAATTTATCACCATAACTATGGATTTGTCTTTTCTCATTTAAATTATGCCAAATTTGTTTCTAAAGCTATGTTATTAGACACGTGTTGTTGTTAGGTGCTATTGAGTTGGTTCCAACTTGTTGTTAGGTGCCGTCGAGTCGGTTCCGACTCATAGCAACCCCATGCACAACAGAACCAAATACTGCCTGGTCCTAAGCCATCCTTACAATCGTTGTTAGGCTTGAGCTCATTGTTGCAGCTACTGTGTCAATCCACCTCGTTGACGGTCTTCCTCTTTTCTGCACACCCTGTACTCTGCCAAGCATGATGTCCTTCTCCAGGGACTGATCCCTCCTGACAACAGGTCCAAAGTATGTAAGACGCAGTCTCACCATCCTTGTTTCTAAAGAGCATTCTGGTTGTACTTCTTCCAAGACAGATTTGTTCGTTCTTTTGGCAGTCCATGGTATATTCAATATTCTTCACCAACACCACAATTCAAAGGCGTCAATTCTTCTTCAGCCTTCCTTATTCATTGTCCAGCTTTCACATGCATATGATGAGATTGAAAATACCATGGCTTGGGTCAGGTGCACCTTAGTCTTCAGGGTGACATCTTTGCTCTTCCACACTTTGAAGAGGTCCTTTGCAGCAGATTTGCCCAATGCAATGCGTCTTTCGATTTCTTGACTACTGCGTCCATGGCTGTTGAATGTGGATCCAAGTAAAATGAAATCCTTGACAACTTCAATCTTTTCTCCATTTATTATGATGTTGCTCATTGGTCCAGTTGTGAGGATTTTTGTATTCTTTATGTTGAGGTGTAATCCATACTGAAGGCTGTGGTCTTTGATCTTCATTAGTAAGTGCTTCAAGTCCTCTTCACTTTCAGCAAGCAAGGTTGTGTCATCTGCATAATGCAGGTTGTTAATGACTCTTCCTCCTATCTTGATGCCCCATTCTTCTTCATATAGTCCAGCTTCTCAGATTATTTGTTCACCATACAGATTAAATAGGTATGGTGAAAGAATACAAACCTGACGCACACCTTTCCTGACTTTAAACTAATCGGTGTCCCCTTGTTCTGTCCGAACAACTGCCTCTTGATCTATGTAAAGGTTCCTCATGAGCACTTAATTGTGCTCCAGAACAGTTAATTGTGCTCATGAGGAACCTCTAAAGTTAGTAGTCAAGCACAAATCATTTGTGCTATCCAGAGACCTTTTTGAAGGTAACGTGTTTTTGTTTTTTTCTTTGTGTGCATTTAATACATATATTTTTTGTCTTTGATTTTCATTAGTTTTGTGTGTGTGTGTGTGTGTGTGTGTGTGTGTGTGCCTTAGGTGAAAGTCTACAGAGCAAATTATTTTCTCATTCAACAATTTACACACAAATTTTTTGTGACATTGGTTGCAATCCCAACCCTAGGTTCCCCATTTTCATCCATCCATTTTTCCTGTCCCTTCCTACCTTGTCATCATTGCTTTTGGGCAAGTGCTGCCCTTTTGGTCTTATATACATGATTGAACTAAAAAACACATTCCTAACTTGTGGTATTGTTTTTTTATAGACCTATTTAATATTTGGCTGAAGGGTGAACTTCAGTACTGCTTCAGTTTTGAGTTAAAAGGGGGCCATAACCTCGAGGATTCCTCCAGTCACCATCAGACCAGTAAGTCTGGGGGGGTTTTGTGGATATGAATTTTGTTCTACATTTTACTCTCACTATGCCCAGGACCCTCTATTGTGACCCCTATCAGAGCAAGCGGTGGTGGTAGTTGGGCACCATCTAGTTCTTCTGGTCTCAAGCTGACAGTGGCTGTGGTTCAAGGGGTCCATCAGTCCCTTGGACTAATATTTTCCTTGTGCCTTTGATTTTCTTCATTCTTCTTTGCTCTTGATGGAATGAGACTAGTAGGTAATTTAGATGGCTGGTCGCAAACTTTTAGGACCCCAGACACTATTCACTAAAGTTGGATGTAGAACATTTTCTCTACGAACTTTGTTATGCCAATTTACCTAGATAACCCCTGCCCCAGGCCTAAGCACCAGTAACTCAGTCCCTCAAGGTGTTTGGACGCATCTATGAAGCTTCTATGACTTCTCCTATATTGTGTACTGTGTTTCCCTTCACCAAAGTTAACACTTATATACTAACCAGTTAGTGATTTCCCTTTCCCAACCCCCTTCCCCCATAACAATCAAAGATTGTTTCTTTCTGTGTGGGAAACCTGTTCTTGGGTTTTTATAACAGAGGTCTCATATGGTTTTTGTCCTTTCATGATTGACTTATTTCACTCAGCATAATGCCCTCTGGATTCATCCATGCTGTGAGATGTTCATGAATTCATCATTATTCTTTATCATTGTGTGGTATGCCATTGTGTGTATGTACCGTAATTTGTTCATCTGTTGATGGGCATTTTAGGTTGTTTACATCTTTTTGTTATTGGGAATAATGCTGCAGTGAACATGGGTATGCATATGTCTATTCATGTGATGGCTCTTATTTCTCTAGGATATAGTCTTAGGAATGGGATTGCTAAATCATATGGTATTTCTATTTTTAGTTTGTTAAGGAAGTGGCATATCATTTTCCATAGTGGTTATACCATTTTACGTTCCCACCAGCAATGCATAAGATTTCCAATCTCCCCAAAACCTCTCCAATATTTTTTTTTTCAGTACCAGTAATATCAGGGTGAGATGGTATCTCAATGTAGTCTTGATCTGCATTTCTCTAATGGTTAATGATCATAAGCATTTCCTAATGTGTCTGTGAGCTGCCTGTCTTCTTTGGTGAAGTGTCTGTTCATATCCTTTACCCATTTTTTAAATTGGATTATTCATCCTTTCTTTTTAACTTTGTTTTACATGAAAGTTTACAGTGCTCATTAGTTTTTCATTCAAAAATTTTACACACAAATTGTTTTGTGACATTATTTGCAATCCCCACAATGTGTCAGCACTCTCCCCCTTCCCTTTCCACCCTGGGTTCTCAGTGTTCATTCATTCAGTTTTCCTGTCCCTTCCTGCCTTGTCTTTGCTTTGGGGCAGGTATTGCCCATTCATTCTCCTGTACTTGATTGAACTAAGGAGCATGTTCCTCGAGTGTACTATTGTTTGTTTTATAGGCCTGTCTAATCTTTGGCTGAAAGGTCGACTTTGGGATTGGCTTCAGTTCTGATTTATCAGGGTGTCCAGGGCCATAGGGTCAGGAGTACTTTCAATCACCCTAAGACCAGTAAGTCTCATTTTATTTTGTTTCGTTTTGTTGTGAATATTAATTTTGTTCTACATTTTTCTCCTGCTCTGTCTGGGACCTCTATTGTGATCCCTGTCAGAGTGGTTATTGGTGGTGGCTGCACACCATCTAGTTCTTCTGGACTCTAGCTGGTGGTGGCTGTGGTTCATGAGGTCCATCAGTCCTTTGGACTAATATTTCCTTTGTGTCTTTGGTTTTCTTCATTCTCTTTTACTCTGAAGCTCCTGGGACCAACAGACGTATCTTAGATGGCTGTTCACAAGCTTTTAGGACCCCAGACACTACTCACCAAAGTAGGATGCAGAATATTTTCTTTATGAACTATTTTATGCCAATTGACCTAGAAGTCTCCCAAGACCATGGTTCCCAGCCCTCAGCCCCAGTCCTTCAAGGTGTTTGGATGTATCTATGAAGTTTCCATGAGTTTGACTTGGCCAAGTTGTGCTGTTTTCCCCTATATTGTGTACTGTTTTTCCCTTCACAAACTTACCAGTTATCTATTATCTAGTTAGTGATTTCCCCTCCCCAGTTGTCCCTTCCCTCATAACCATCAAAGGTTTTTTTTTTTTTTTTTTTTTGCATGTAAACCTCTTCTTGAGTTTTTATAATAGTGGACTTATACGCTTTCATATACTTTGCCCATATTTTAATTGGATTATTTGTCTTTTTGTTGTTGTGGTGATGAAGCATTCTATACATTTTAGAGATTAGACCCTTGTGGGATATGTCATAGCCAAAATTTGTTTCCCAATCTGTAAGTTTGAAGATGGAAGGAATACAGAGTCATTATACCAAAAATAATTAGTCAAGAGGTAGCATATGATCAAGAACCAATGGTACTGAAGGAAGAAGTCCAAGCTGCACTGAAGGCACTGGCAAAAAACAAGGCTCCAGGAATTGATGGAATATCAATTGAGATGTTTCAACAAACAGATGCAGTGCTGGAAGTGCTCACTCATCTATGCCAAGAAATATGGAAGATAGCTTCCTAGCCAACTGACTGGAAAAGATCCATATTTATGCCTATTCCCAAGAAAGTTATCCAACCAAATGTGGAAATTATCGAACAATATCATTAATAACACAAGCAAGCAAAATTTTGCTGAAGATCATTCAAAAACGGCTGTGGCAATATATCAGCAGGTAACTGTCAGAAATTCAGGACAGATTCAGAAGAGAACGTGGAACCAGGGATATCATTGCTGATGTCAGATGGATCCTGGCTGAAAGCAGAGAATACCAAAAGGATGTCTACCTGTGTTTTATTGACTATGCAAAGGCATTTGACTGTGTGGATCATAACAAATTATGGATAACACTGTGAAGGACAGGAATTCCAGAACATTTAATTGTGTTCATGAGGAACCTGTACATAGATCAAGAGGCAGTTGTTCGGACAGAACAAGGGGATACTGAGTGGTTTAAAGTCAGGAGCTGTGCATCAGGGTTGTATCCTTTCACCATACCTATTCGATCTGTATGCTGAGAAAATAATCTGAGAAGCTGGACTATATGAAGAAGAATGGGGCATCAGGATTGGAGGAAGACTCATTAACCTGCATTATGCAGATGACACAACCTTGCTTGCTGAAAGTGAAGAGGACTTGAAGTGTTTACTAATGAAGAGCAAAGACCACAGCCTTCAGTATGGAACACACCTCAACATAAAGAATACAAAAATCCTCACAACTGGACCAATAAGCAACATCATGATAAATGGAGAAAAGATTGAAGTTGTCAAGGATTTCATTTTACTTGGATCCACAGTCAACAGCCATGAAAGCAGTAGTCAAGAAATCAAAAGACACATTGCATCGGGTAAATCTCCTGCAAAGGACCTCTTTAAAGTGTTGAAGAGCAAAGATGTCACCTTGAAGACTGAGGTGCGCCTGACCCAAGCCATGGTATTTTCAATCTCATCATATGCATGTGAAAGCTGGACAATGAATAAGGAAGGCTGAAGAAGAATTGATACTTTTGAATTGTGGTGTTGGCAAAGAATATTGAATATGCTATGGACTCTCAAAAGAACGAACAAATTTGTCTTGGAAGAAGTACAACTAGAATGCTCCTTAGAAGCAAGGATGGCAAGACTGCGTCTTACATACCTTGGACATGCTGTTAGGCGGTATCAGTCCCTGGAGATGGACACCATGGTCAGCGGAAAAGAGGAAGACCCTCAACAAGGTGGACTGACACAGTGGCTGCAACAATGGCCTCAAGCATAACAACGATTGTGAGGATGGTGCAGGACCGGGTAGTGTTTCGGTCTGTTCTGAATAGGGTTGCTATGAGTCAGAACCAACTTGAAGGCACCTAACAACAACAACAATCATAGGTTCTCTTTTCACTCTTTTGGTGATTTCTTTTGATGAGCATAAGTGTTTAATTTTTTAGGAGATCCTAGTTATCTAGTTTCTCTTCTGGTGTTTGTGGTATGGTTTGTGTACTATTTATGTCATATATTAGGGCCCCTAATTTTTTCTTCCATGATCTTTATCATCTTAGGTTTTATATTTAGGTCTTTGAATCATTTGGGTTAGTGTGCTGTATGGTGTGAGGTAAGGGATCTGTTTCATTTTTTTACAGATGAACATCCATAGCTTTGCCAGCACCATTTGCTAAAAATACTGTCTTCTCCCCATTTAATGGACTTTGGTCCTTTTTCAAATATCCACTAACTGTAGGTGGATGGATTTATGTCTGAGTTCTCGATTCTGTTCATTGGCCTATGTGTCTGTCGTACCAGTATTAGGCTGTTTTGACTACCATGGCTATATAGTTGGTTTTGAGATCAAGTAGGGTGAGGCCTCATACTTTGTTCTTTTTCTTCAGTAATGCTTTGCTTATCCAGGGCCTCTTTCCTTTCCCTATAAAGTTGGTGATTAGTTTTTCCATCTCCTTAAAGAATGCTGTTGGTATCTGGATTGGGATTACATTATATCTGTAGGTCACTTTGGGTCAGATTGTCATTTTCACAATGTTGAGTCTTCTTGTCCATGAGCATGGCATGTTTTTCCATTTACATAGGTCTCTTTTGGTTTCTCGCAATAGCATTTTGTAGTTTTCTTCGTATAGGTACTTATGTCCCCGGTTAGATTTATTCCTAACTAGTTTATCTTGTTGGTATAGTTTTCCTTATTTCCTTGTTGAAGTTCTCTTTGTTGGTATATAGAAATCCAACTGATTTTTGTATCTTGATCTTGTATCCTGACACTCTGCTGAATCTATTAGTTCCAGTAGTTTTCTTGTGGAATCTTTGGTGTTCTCAATGTGTCAGATCATATCAACTGCAAATAGGGACAGTTTTACTTCTTCCTTTCCAATTTGGATGTACTTCATTTCTTTTCCTTTTCTTATTGCTTAGCTAGGACTTCCAGCACAACATTAAATAGGCATGGTGATAAAGGACGTCCTTGTCATGTTCCCATTCTCAGGGGGAATGCTTTCCCCTTTTCTGTTGAGAATAATGTTGGCTTCTGTTTTTGTATAAAAAAAAAAAAAATTTTTTTTTTTTGTATAGGTGTCCTTTACTATGTTGAGGAGTTTCCCTTCTATTCCTATTTTATTGAGGGTTTTTATCAGTAATGATGTTGAACTTTATCAATTGCATTTTCTGCATTGATTGAGATGATCATGTGATTTTCTTTTGTTCTGTTTATGTGGTGGATTTTTTAATGGTGAACCATCCTTCCATACCTGGTATGAATTCCACTTGGTCATGGTGTATTTATTTATTTATTTTAATATGATGCTGAATTCCATTGGCTAGAATTTTGTTGAGAATTTTTCATCTATATTGACGGCTTTTTTTTTTTTATTGATGAAAGATATTGGTCTGTAATTTTCTTTTCTTCTGGTGCCTTTGTATGGCTTTGGTATTAGGGTATGCTGTCTTCATGGGATGAATTTGGGAGTATTCCTTTTTTTTCTACATTCTGAAATTGTTTGAGTAGTACTGGTGTAAGCTCTTCTCTGGATGTTTGCTAGAATTCTCTAGTGAATGTCTGGGCCAGGGCTTGTTTTTGTTAGATTTTTTTGTTTGTTTGTTTGTTTAACCTCTTCAATTTCTTGTCTTGTTAAGGATCTTTTCAGATTTTTTATCTCAGTTTGTGTCATTACAGGTAGTGTGTTTCTAGAAATTTTTCCATTTCCTTTAGGTTCTCAAATTTGTTGGAGTACAATTTTTCATAGTATCCTGTTATGATCCTTTTTATTTCAGTTGTCTGTTGTAATGTCCCCTGTCCTAGTTATCTAGCGCTGCTGTAAGAGAAATACCACAAGTGGATGGCTTTAACAAAGAGAAGTTTATTTTCTCACAGTAGTAGGCTAAAAGTCCAAATTCAGGGTGTCAGCTTCAGAGGAGGCCTTTCTCTCTCTGTTGGCCTTCTCATCAATCTTCCCCCAGGCTAGGAGCTTCTCTGCACGGGGACCCTGTGTCCAAAAGACATGCTCTCCTCCCAGCACTTTCTTGGTGGTATAAGGTTCCCCAGTCTCTCTGCTCACTTCTTTCTTTTATATCTCAAGAGATTGCCTCAAGACACAATCCAGTCTTGTAGACTGAGCCTTGCCTCACTAATACAACTGTTGCCCATCTCCACTCATTACCATCATAGAGGCAGGATTTACAACATATAGGAAAATTACACAATACCAGGAATCATGGCCCAGCCAAATCGATACACACATTTTTGGGGGGGACATAATTCAACCCATGACATCCCCCAACTCATTTCTCATTTGGGTTATTTCCTTCCTCTCCTGTTTTTCTTTTGTCAATTTGGCCAATGGTTTATTGATTTTGTTGATCTTTTCAAAGAGCCAACTTTTGGTTTTGTTGATTCTTTCTATTGTTTTTCTGTTCCCTATTTACTTCTCCTCTAATCTTTATTATCTCTTTTTTTTCTGGTGGCTGTGGGCTCTTTTGCCATTCTCTTTCTGTTTGTTCAAGTTGTAGGGCTAATGTTTTGATTTTGGCCCATTCTTCTTTTTTGATGTGTGCATTTATTGCTACAAAGTCACCTCTGAGCACTGCCTTTGCTATGTCCCAAAGTTTTGGTATGGTATCTTTTCATTCTCATTTGATACTAGGAATTTTTTTTATTCCCTCTTTGATTTCTTCTATATCCAGTTGTTTTTATGCTAGATGTTATTCTGTTCTCATGTATTTGATTTTTTATCCTTGCTCTTCCTATTATTCATTTCTTTCATTTCTAATTTTATGGCATTGTGATCAGAGAAAATGTTTTATTTCAGTGTTTTGGATATTATTGAGAGTTTCTTTGTGACCTAAAATGTGGTCTATCCTGGGGAATGTTCCATGTGCATTGGAAAATAATACACTTTGCTGCTGTTGGGTGGAGTGTTCTATATATGCCAGTGAGGTCAAGTTGGTTGATTTTGGCCTTTAGATCTTCTGTATCATTGTTGAGTTTCTTTCTAGGCATTCTTTCCTTTATGAAAGTGGTGTGTTGAATTCTACTATTTATGTGAAACTATCTCTCTTTTCAGTGCTGTTAGAGTTTGTTTTATGTCTTTTGGAGCCCTGTCATTGGGTGTGTAGATATTTATAAAGGTTATGCCTTATGGCTGGATTTTCCTTTTAATCATTATATAATGTCTTTCCTTGTCTTCTGTGTGGCCCTGGTGTCACAGTGTTTAAGCATCTGGCTGCTAACCAAAAGGTTGGCAGTTTGAATGCACCAGCCACTCGTTGGAAATCCCATTCTACTCTGCCCTATACAGTCTCTATGAGTCAGAATCAACTCGAAACCAATGGGTTTGTCTTTTTGGTTGATTTTACCTTAAAGTCTATTTTATCTGAGATTAGTATTGCCACTCCTGTTGTTTTTTGGTTACTGTTTGCTTGATTTTTTTTTTTCATCTTTTGGTTTTTAATATATTTGTCTTTGGATCTAAGGTGTGTCTCTTTTAGGCAGTCTATTGATGAGTCATGCTTTTTTTATCCATTCTGCAACTCTCATCTCTTTACAGGTTCAGTTAAGCCATTTATATTCAGTGTAATTACTGATATGTATGAGTTTATTGCTTTTTTTTTTTTTTGTGATGCTGTTTTCTTTGTTCCTCTTACTTTCCTGTGCTGAGTTCCTTTTCTTTGTGGAATTTTTGTTTTCATTCATTATTACAGATTTTGTGTTTACTGAGACTTTATGTTTTTCTTCTTTTTTACTCTAATGAGTAGGTTTCTTAACTTTCTTTGTGGTTACCTTGAAATTTACCCTTAACTTCCTAAGTTTGAATCAGTCTTTAATTACTTGATATCACCTTGACTTCCTCTTCAACTAAAAGTTCTATAGCTACACCATTTATTCACCCTTTTACTGTTTTGACATTGTCATCATTTACAGATTGACGTCTCTGTTTCCCTGTTTTAAGACTTTAGCTTTGTTTTATTTTTGAGAGTTCTTTACCTAGGTTGTTATCTGGCTGATCCTATCCTGTGTTCTAGACTCCAGTTGTTGTCTGATGTTGTTGGTTCTCTAAACAAAGGATTCCCTTTAAAATTTATTGTAAATTTGGTTTGGTTTTTATGAATTCCCTTACTTTCTATCTGGAAATGTCCTAATTTTGTAGTTCCACCACCTTTCGTCTACCAGAAGGTCATCTGATTCTTTGTTCTGGTCACTTGCTGGAACTATCTTGTCTCACTTTCTTATATGTTTTCATACTGTCTGATGTCACCATGACACTAAGATATTATTTTCTTTATTTATTGATTGTATGTTCTTTTGTTTTGTCTTGCTTTTTGTTTTATTTTGATATGTCAGGGTGGGTGGGCCAGGCATGCTTTGCTACTCACTTGTCTGTGGTCACAATAGTTCTCACCACCTTGTCTGGGTGGCAGTGCAACAGTAGGCAGAGTGAACTCACTTCAGTGTATAGTGATTTGGCGAGGTGGCTGAGGATGAACTGGGGGAATGCTGTCTGCCTCCTGTTGTTGGTCCAGCAGTGTAGGAATGTTCACAGCTCCTCAGCAGATAGGTGGGGGTGTCAAATGGTGAGTGGTATGAGGCTCACTTCCCAGGAGCTGGTCAAGTGGCAGGAAGGGGACAGTGTGGGCCAGGTGTAGCCATGGGCCTGAGCATCACAGATGCTCTAGCCAAGGTGACATGTTGGGGGACATTGGGAAGGGGGAAGTAGGCATACCAGGCTAGGCTAGAGGAAGAAGGAAAAACAAAAAAGGGTAAAAAAAAAAAAAAAAAAGGCACAGTGGGAGCTCGTGGACAGGGGAGGGGCAGACACAGGGCAGCCATGGCCAGTGGCTCTCTACCAAAGCAGTGTGGCATGGCCCATTGGGCATGGGTGAAGGTGGCATATGGGGCTAAGTGGTAGGGAGAGAGAGAAAGAAGAAAAGAAAAAAAGTGATGTGATGGTAGCCAGTGTGGGTGGAGCAGATCCAGGGTGGTGGCAAGTCGGTGCCTCTCCAGCTGAGTGGCACAGCACAGCCCATCACAGAGGGGTGGAGGTGGTGCATGGGCTAGGTGTAAGGGAGGAAGAAAAGGAAAAGGGAAAGAGAAAAAAAATGGCACAGTGGGAGCCGGCTGGTGGGGCAGAGGAGATCTGCGACAACTGAGCAGCATGGTGTGGCCTATTGGGAAGCAGTGGGGGCACTGTATGGGGCAGAAGGGTGAGGGGTGGGAAAGTGTGTTTCTCTGGTAACTGGGTCCTCTGTCTCCTGTTGGGACCTCTGTGAAGTTGCCTTCCTGTACTCCCTGTGTGGAGCAGCTGCTAGCTGTGTTCTAAGATGTCAACACTGTATTGTGTTCAGTGGCCAGGGACCTCCACTCCACAGCTTTCCTTATTCTCTGTTCTCCCCCAGTTTCTTCTTCCATTTGGTGCTTGATCTAGTTCTTTATCCCTTTATTTGATGTTTAGGGTTCCAGGATTGACGTTTATATTTGTTTTACTTAGTTTTTTGGGTCTTTGCTGCGGAGGGATGGCATGGTGCATCTGTCTATAGAGCCATGTTGGCTCTGCCTCCTGATTTTCATTAGTTTTAATCTGATGTACCAAAATGTGGTTTTCATTGTGTTTACCCTACTTGGGCTTTACAGGCTTCTAGAATTTGTTGCTTGACATATTTGGTGGTCAGTTTTAGAAAACTCTTGAAATATTATCTCTTTAAATTTCTTCTTCCCCATCTTCTCTCTACTCCCCTTCTGAAACTCCGATTTCATGTATAGTAGATCTTCATTGAAACATCTTTTTAAAATGTGTTTCCAGAACAAGGAAATACATCCCAAAGGAAGAATTGAGAAGCAAGAAACAGTGGAAAATAAATGAACTGAAATAACTGACTATACAAAATATTATTAAAATTTTTATTTAAAACTTATTTGAGGAGTATAAAAATAAGTCAGAACTAAAGTAGGCAAATAATAAAATGTTAGACTCAGGGAAAGAAGTATCTAAGACTTTTGTACTTTTTAAGTGAGGGATGAAGCTACTGGTTAACACTGAACTTTGTAAAGTCATTTGTGTGTTTTAAAAATTTAAGAATATTTATTCAAAGAATAGAAATAAAGTATAAAGCTTTCAAAATATTGGGGCAACAGAAGTTTAAAAAAAACTATTCCATCTACTAAAAGTTTGAAAGGAGGAGAAAAAAGAAACATGGAACAATAAACCGGGATAAATAAAATCACAAAAGGTGGCAAATATAAACCTGAATACATCAGTTTAACTGAATTCATGAGTTAATTAAAAATTAAGATCAGATTAAATACAATTTAGTAATCAAAACCCAAAACCAAACCAGTTACCATCGAGTCAATTCTGACTCATAGCGACCCTGTAGCACAGAGTAGAACTACCCCATAGGGTTTCCAAGGAGCAGCTGATGGATTCAAACTGTGGACATTTTGGTTAGCAGCCAAGCTCTTAATCACTGCCCTACTAGAGCTCCTTCTAACTAGTTCTAGGCAAGGTAAGAATTAGGTCATAGTCTTAGGAGAGTGGTTCCAGACAGCAGATCATCCGGAGTTTAAGAGGACAGAACCTCTAGAAATTTTAGGAATAAACATGAGAGCAGCAAAACCACTGGAGCAGCCCTTTTGCAGCCACTGTAGTTATGAGTGAAATAAATTACAGAACCGCTGATTGTGATAAAAGAAGTTCCCAAAACTAACCGACTTCACTAGCATTTATGGCTAATTATTTAAGAAGAGTTTGGAAGACCAATGACCATAGATACTTAGCATTATAGTCATATACTATAAAGCAGCGTTTTGTAAATTATTGTCTTTTAATGTTAATTCTTACCACTAGGTGGCACACATTCAAAATTCCATCTTGTAGGCTGCAAACTGGCAAGGGCTGAATTGGACCCATAAATGTCTTTTGTTTGGCCCATCATGTTTGAAAAAATTTAGGTCACTCTCTAGTATTGAAGATTTCAAAATTTCCACATTATAAAACTTGAAAAATAGACACTTTGACAAAACTGGGCCTTTATTCTACTTGCCAGCAGCAAATTGACTCTACTAGGCCATTCTGTTAGAGGGAACATGCATTCTCCATTTCAGGTCCTATTTTCTCATCTGATTTACCTTAATAATTTATATACCTACCTGGTCCCTATGAGTATTTGACTTTATGATATTTGCATTACAATTTCATCATGACCTTAGTTTCTTAAACTGTAGCCGTTTATAAAAAAAAAAACCTAAGAAAATATAATTTGATACTGTAATAAAGGAGCCTGGGTAGTGGCACAGTGGTTAAGCATTCTGCTGCTAACCAAAAGGTTGGCGACTCAAACCCACCAATTGCTTCCTGGGAGAAAGATATAGCAGTCTTCTTCCATAAAGATTATAGTTTTGGAAACTCTATGGGGCAGTTCTACTCTGTCCTATACAGTCACTATGAGTTAGAATCAACTTGATGGCAATGAGTTTCATTTTCGGTTTTGGATACTGCAATGTGTCCAGAAATATAAATGTACAGGTAAAACATTGTAAATAATACAAGGATCAAGATCTGATTACTGAATTATAGAATGAATCTTGAATTAAAGAAAGTAATGGCTAGCCTCAGAACAAGGTAAGCAGCAAGACAGTATGAAAGGTAAAAACACAACAGGGTCCAATATTGGGCTAAGAACTTTATGTAAACTAATGCATTAAATTCTCAAAATCACTCCACAAGGTGTGTAATTTTCTTCCCATTATACAGACAAGGAAGTGAGGTCAGGAGTTGAATAACTTTTCCAAAGTCAGAGGTAGTAAGTGGCACAACTGGGTTTATCCCCAGGTAGATCTGAGGCAAAGCCCAGGCTTTTAGCTTATAACCTACAGCCCCTTGCTGTAAAGGGATAATTTAGCAATCAGTTTGGAGTTGTTGTTTAACTTGCTTTGCTAATTCAGACTGAGTCATTCCAAGCATTGAAACTGATTGATCCTGATTTTCCCCACTGAGTGAGGAGTTTAAGTGATCCTTTGTTTTTTCCATTTTGAAGAGAAAGGAAGGAAAGTTTCCCTTTTCAGATGGTAGCATGGTCCACTTGGATGACAGCCATTCTTTCCTTCTCTCTCCAGGATTTTCCTTCGAATGAGAACTTTAAAGCTCCCAGAGGTGCATATTCCATCCTGAAAGAAAGTCAGATAATCTGCTTGGTCAGAGGTCATTCTTTTGACAACTGTTGCCACATGGTGTCACTGTTGAAACACAGGGAACACAGCCTCCAGGTAGGGTCCCTGCTGCACAGCATTGTTGCTGAATTACAGACTGGGGCTGTAGTTCAGTTCTTGACACTGCAGAGGAGACTTTTGGTGACCTATAAGCACCACTGCCTTCGATAACTTCTCTGGCAGTATTTTCTCCACAGGAAGAAGAAATCTCTCCTTAATGTTAATTCAATTATGGTAATTCTAGGCCATTGCAGGCCTGAGCCCTCTACAATTTCAATCTTATAATCATAAGAGATGATTTAGTTTATATATAAAGTCATTTTCACAAAAATCTACACTTACTCCCTAGGGGGCTGAGTTTGGAGGGATTTTCAGTCCTAGCTGTATGATTGCTCAGAATTACTCCTCTTGTCTCCCACCTTCTTTAGCCAAACCCCAAAGTGAAAGAGCTTTCTCACCATTGCTCTGTCCCAATGCCCATTCCCCCTTTTTTTTTTTAATCTAAGGAAGAATAGCATTCTTATATGGCAAAAACTCAACCTTGCTGCAAAAAAAAAAAGCAAGCGATAACCTTAATGCCTTTCTGCTAGGAGGAATAGGCTGCATGGACTAAATCACCTTACACGAATCACAGCAGCTCAGTACCAAGATGATGATCCCCAAATCCCCGTTAAAAAGTAATTGGTATCATTACTCTTTGTCATATAAGAACTCAGGGTACTAGCAATTAAAGAGTAAGTGATATTTCAATAAAATTAACAATTCAGTAGAAGATGTTTCTCTTACTCTACTGCATACGATTCCACTGTATACAATGCTCTTTCTCATGGAGATATTTTCTGTATCTTTAAGTAGAGATTTGAGATGAAGAGTATATTGGAAGAAAATGCTGAGTATGGATTTGAAGACCATGAACTGATTAGGCTGGAAAAGGCCTTAATAAAGTGTCCAGTTTATTCTGGACATACAGTCATACAGACATATACTCAATCAGAGAAGACAGAAGTTTACAGAAAACGTTAAGTCATAGTTGAAATGAGCTATGCATCATCTTCTACTGCTTCACAACTCCCTTCCCACCAACCAGTAACCAGTCTATCCCCAAGGCTTGGCTCTGTTTTACCTAAAACCACCATACCTTCCCTGGCCCTCTGGGAGAGGGCCAACAATGGAAACTAGTGCTAAATCGACCTAGTCTAATTTCTGAGCTCTGCTACACTATTACCATAGCTGATTAGGAATATGATTATTCTATCCTGTCGTAGGTAGCAATCAAATTGGTTAATCCTATCATTAGAAGAAATATAACCAGAATGCTCTTTAGGAACAAAAATGGCGAGACTTTGGCTCCCTTACTTTCAGCATGTCATCTGGAAAGGCCAATCACTAGGGGGTCAGGAAAAACAAGGGAAATTCTCAAAGAGATGGATTAACACAATAGCCACAATAATGGACTCAAACACACCAACATTCATGAAGATGTCACCCAACTGTTCTGTTATAATGTCACCATGAGTTGGAGGCAGCTCAACAGCAACCGACAACAACCCCACGGTAACTGAGAATTACCTGTGTCCAAGTCTCTAACACCTTCTAGGAAGTAGAATTTTACTTACTCTCTTGTCGGTCACTCTAGAAGTAAATTAGCCAAGGAAATAATTTTTTGTTACTACAATATTGATTCATTTCCCTATGAATTAAGAAGAAAAAATGAGTTCCTGAGAGGGTAGTAATAATTTTCACATCAGTGATGGCACCTCTCCTAAAGCTAAAAGATTAAAATTTAGAATTATAGAAAAGTTTTATAACTCATTACACTCAAGCTTTTTACTTTTTATTTATAGATAAGGAAGCTTATTGCATTCTCATCTGTTAAATGAAGGGCCCCAAATGATTTGCCCTCAATTGCAGAGTTAGTTACTGGGGTGGAAAAAAGAGCTAAAATTCCTGTCTAAAGCACTTTCTATTATTACTCCATGCTCCCCACCACCCCCCAAAAAAGCCATTTCCATCGAGTCAATTCTGAAATCATAATGACCCTATAGGAAAGAGGAGAACAGCCCCATAGGGTTTCCAAGGGGCAAGCAGCTGGTGGATTTGAACTGCTGACTCTTTAATACCCAAGCTCTTGACCACTACGCCACCAGTGCTCCTCCTAAAAACTTCTTTTTTTTTTCCTCCCAGAAATCAGTGAAATTGTAATTCCAGGTTGTAGCTTTTAGAATACTTGACTGTATGGAGCTAAGGAAGAAAAGTTGCTGCTATTGTGGCTATTCTTTTGTGGTTTATAGGCAATCCAAACATGGGTTGTGTGCTGTTATATTTCAGTCCTCAAAGATTGTGATGGGATCTCATGTTCCAGTATGCTTCAGAGAAAACCAAAGAGGCTTCCTTTCAGAGGCTGTGGGATGCCCTGCATCTTTGTGTCACTTCATCAGAACGTGGTTTTTGACCAGCACATTCATTACAGAGTGCGGTGAAGTGGAGCAGAACACAAGTGAAAGGTTACAGCTCTCCCACCCTTTCTGAGTTACTCCAAGGAGAGGATTTTCCTTCTAAAATGACATGTCTGCCTCATGCTCACTCTGCCCAATAGCTATGCTTCACTGAATGGCTTTCCCATGTGTTCTATAAAGAAAACACCTAAAGGAGTTGGAAATACAAATTTTACAACCCGTTTCATTGAATGTCTTCCCTTCTTTGGAATGGAAACTATATTATCAAGTTTTCTTTGGGGGCAGGGTTAGAGAGGGCAGAGATGTTATCCAGATTTAGTCCCAACAAGTTTGAAGTATGGGGCCAAATTTGTGAGTAAAGATGTTCTATGGGGCACTGGGAAAAATAAATTGAATGAGGCTAAAATTTTGGAGTTAGAAAACCTGAAATAAAGGGACTTACTGCGGGTAGTTTCCACACACTGTGGTGGCTTGCATGTTGCTACGATTAGTGTTTATGCCACTGGTATTTCAAATGCCAACAGGGTTACCCATGGTGGACAGATGTCGGCAGAGCTTCCAGACTAAGACAGACCAGGGAGAAAGGCTTAGAGATCTACTTGAAAAAATTAGCCTGTGAAAACCCCACAAACCACAATAGAATATTACCCAATATAGTGCTGGAAGATGAGCCCCCTGGGTTGGAAGGCATTCAAAATACACAGTAGCAACAACAATGGGCTTGAACATACCCTACCAACAATTGTGAAGGTGATGCAGAACTGCACAACTTTTCTTTCTGTTGTGCATAGGGTCATCATGAGGCAGAGCTTACTAGAAGACAACCAACAACAACAACAAAGTTAATTAGCATGTGTGGACAAAAGTTTGAAAGTCTGCCACCAGCTTATCCATCAGGGTTACTGCCACTACCCTACTGATTTAGACTCATCAAACCCTATTTGTATCCTCCAAAGCATTTCTACCCTTCCCCTGTGATGCTAAATGGCGTAAGGTGCTGAGAAAGACTTTAAACTTGCTTTTTTAATTTTCATTCTCCCTTATTAAAAAAAAAAAAATTAATTTGTCTGGAAGTTCTAGTATATAACTGCCTGAGGTGGTGTTGGAGCTGGAAACTTACAGAAGTCTAAGTCAAACCAAGCTATACTCTAGTGTTTGTGAATTATTAAACATTTACATTTGATTGGTCAAACAATGTCTTTTCGTAAATTGTTTTTTAAAACACTTGATTGAGCAGCCAAGTTTGGTGTAATTTGGAGGATACCTCATTCTACCAGAAGGCATATTTTAGGCGCCAATTCAGCTAAAACTTTGCTGATGGGATATAAAATTTAAGTACAGGAGGGGACTTTTAAAAACTTACACCCGTAAAGTACATAAACACTCTAAACCAGAAAAACAAAGAAAATGGTGTGTTTATGATGCTAATTACCGAACTTCACCAGCCCAATTCTAGATACTTAAAAAATTGCTTGGATTGGCAATGTATCTTCTTGAGTTGTTAAGCATTTGCCTTTTTTTTCTCTTGAGGTCAGAGCCCCAAACCTGTAGGAAGAGGCTAGAAAACCTGAATATGGCTATAGAATGATCCAAGAACAACAACAAAAAAATGCTAAGGTCGTTTTTACACTTTCAGAATTTTAAGTCATACATTTTTTTGCATTGAAAAAAGTTAATGAAGCTTCCAAAGATGACAGATAATTAACCAAAGCAGAAATGGAAGGCAGAATAGTCTAGTTTGTGCATGAGATGTAGGTGGTAAGATTTGAGGGTACAATGAAAAACCAAGGTAAACTCTAATTATCTGCTCCTGAAGAAAAATTATATAGCCACTTTCTTGTTGCAATTTTCTGAAAACTTCTTTGTGCATGTTCACAATTTGCATACTCTGCAGATTGGGAAATACAGTGGTTATCCACAATAGTTAATGAGGGCAGCCCAAGATTTCCATTTTTCCATAGTGTTTCAAAACCTCTAGGCTAAGTCACCCTCTCTTTGACGTATCTTTAAAGATTACACCTAGTATCAGATTATTCCGTCCCATAGTATTTTGTTAAAATATATTGAAGCAAAGATGTAATACAAATTTCCTGTGGTCCAAGCACCTTGCAAATATTCCCACCAGCGGTTGATGTCTGGTTGATGAGTGGTGATTGAGGGAATGGCTAATAGATTAGCTTTCCCATCCTTCAGCCTAGTCAGCTCTTCCCAGGCTCCTGCTAATGGGTACTTTTAACCAGATTTCCCTTAAATGGGAAGATAAAATGATAAGCTCTTTCTCTGTCTCTTCGTAGCAGATCTAAAGTATTAACTCAAGAACCTGGCAGCTACTTCTTTAAAATGTAATGTCAGGTAATCCTCCTGTACCTTCCAGTTTCCTAAAAGGAGCTTAGCGTAACCTCAGGGGGCCCAGGTCACAAAATGCCAAAAAGAGACTAGACAATTTTATCTTGAACATGTGAATGTAAAGAGCTGTATCCACTCCATTATATAAAGGGTCAGGTTTCTTTCTGTCTTTGCAATCTCTTTAGTGGATTGCCTGTACTGTATCATCACATTCTAGTTTAATAATTATTTAATAATAAAACTTTTCTATATTCATGGAGAGGTTTTCTGGGTTGGGAGTGGATTTTGTTTTTAGTAACTTTTCCCCAGTAATAAACCCTATATTCACTAACACCCACCTTAAGCCAAGCTTGAAATCTGGAGCCTGCCTCACTGTTCATACCCTATCCTTAACTTAGTCATTGATAATATCTCAAATACTCTGGTTACCTGGAAACCTCTTCTCCATTTGCACTATAACCACCAGGGTTCAGGCTGTCATCATAACTCACCTGAAGATACAAAAGACTCCTAAATACTCTCTCTGGCTCTTGGTCCTGTTCCTTTCATATTACTAGTTCTCTAAAAAGCTTCCAAATGATTATATCATTTTCATGTTTAATATCCTTCAATGATGGCCAATAGAATAGTGTCTGGGCAGCCCATTGTGATACTTCTTCATGATCTAACCCTTGCCTACCCTTTCAGCTACGAATGTCACAACTCCCTGCCTCAAACTTAATGGAGCAACAACTCAGAATGGAGGGTATTTCCCAGATCCTTAAAACCATTTCTTTCCTTGTTGCCTTCACGCATGTGTTTTTTTTTTTTTTCCTTCCCCACAATGGAAGATTTAAAAGGTGATTAACCAGTGGAAATCATAAACAGTGGGCATTAGAGGTAAATCTTCTCTGAAAACCTTTTTTCCTTTAGTTCTTCAGGATTCATTACAAACCAGCCCTCTGTTATTCTTTATTTATAAAATGAGGCTATTTCAGTAAAAATTCATCTTTCATAATTGTTAGAGAATAATTTCCCCTAGTGGATATAGAGAATAAATAATATGGTAGTATACATTGAATCTAATGATGATTGATAAGAAGTAGGATTCAAGTTATAATCTTGTTCTGAGATGTCTGGCAAAGTTCAGATCCTTCAATATTTATGAGAAGATACTAAAAACCATAAGAAATAAAGAGCTAAAAGAAAATACAGGAGGCTTCCAATGACAAACATCTCTGTACTGGAGATAAAGACAGCACGTGCCACTAATTTGTTCCATGTCTTCTAAAAATGGCACACTTATCATTGCTATATTGTGGATTGTTACAGCATTGGATGGATTTCTGAATTAGGAAACAATTCCAAAAAGCACCAATGAGAAAAGGGTTTTGTATGCCTTGGTCTAAAATGTATTCCTTTGAATTAGGCTTGAAGTGCTATGAGAAGTTGGTGTTATCAGAGGCTTACTGGGATATTTTACTGTCCTGTGAAGTCAGGTCCTGTCAAGCAGGACCTGTCTTTATTTTTCTTAAGTGTCTCCTGGTCTCATAGGAATCATGGCTCTGGAAGAAGTCCTCTATAACATCTTTTGCCTGAAATTCCTATTCCATTTCTTGTATCAGATGCAGATGCCACTAATGTCCTTTCCTGAGACCTTCTCAGTCTCACCACGATTCATGCCATGATGGTGGCAAACCGTTCGATGAGGCTTTGTCTCATGTCACAGTGACAGCATCTCACCTCAAGTGCCCCTGCTCTCTACTCCAGGGTGTTTCATTGCTGCAGCGTAGCACGTAGAAGACTACTCTGCAAGCACGTACTTGAAGCTCAGAAGAAACTCAGAAGAATTAGTGCCTGTTGGTGCAATCCTCAACCAATGAGGGTTAGGTATCGATAGGCAAATGCTTCTCTCTCATGATCCTCAGGAGGATAATTCTGACATTCTACATCCTCCTCGCAGACCTCGTCCCAGTAGCTCATGGAAATTACCTACACCATTTGAGCAGGCAGCAGTAGTTTCTGTTCCCACAAGAAAGAGTGTGTGGGGACTTCTCCTGATCAGGTTGGTGCCATGTTGTCAGAACAAGAAAATGGCAAAAACCTTACACAAAATTAGTTACTATCCACCCCATCTGTCAGCATGTTGCATCCTACCCTCATAGCTGAAAAAAGAAGGTTGCGATAAAAACATATCATGTCCACAGAGGGCTAGCTGGAAAACCAACTAAAGATGAGCACGCAATCAGTAATCACAAAATATTTTAGGAAAATTATAAAGTAATAGAGGCCCAAAAATTAAAAACAAAAACAAAAAAAACTGAAAAAGTGGTTCCAGAGTAAATGGAGCTAATAGAGCAAAATAAATTAAACCTTAGAAAATATAGAAACAGATCTCCAGAGAGGTGTAGGAAGACTGTGTATCCATCACAAGACTCAAATAAAGATCAAGAAAATTAAAAATTTGATCATTAAATTAATAAGGAATTCTAGAGGTGGGATAAAAAGTAAAATGAACTAAACTGGAAGACAAATTAATGAGCTCGAAGATCAAGCTAAGGAATTCTCCCTAAATGAATTCCAAAGGGACTAAGTGATGGAAAATATGGAAGAAAGGATGGGACATAGCATGTATATGAGAAATTCCAGAGTGAGTTCCAAAGGAAGACAGCACAGAGGACAAAGGAAGTAAATGTGAAATAAAAGAAGAAACTGTCCTAGACCTGAAAAAGCCATGGAGTCAGATTGAAAACTCCTGCTTAACTGCTAAGCAATGTGGATAAAAAGAAATAATTTAGAAAGCTCCAACCCTGGTACACGTAAAAGTAAAATATCAAAAGAGCAAGAAAAAGGAAAAATTCTAAAATGTATGACAGAAGAAAATATAAAAGATGACTTACAAAATAATAAGTATTAATTTGCCCAGATGTGATAATAAACCCAAACCAAACTAAACCCACAGCCGTCAAGTTGATTTATACTCATAGCAACCCTATAGGACACAGTAGAACTGCTCCATAGAGTTTCCAAGGAGCACCTGGCAGATTTGAACTGCTGACCTCTTGGTTAGCTGCCATAGCACTTAACCACTATGCCACCAGGGTTTCCATGATGTGATAACAGGAGTTTGGTTAATGGAGACTGTCATTATTCTCTGGGGAAATGTGCTGAATAATTAGGGATAAATTCTGTGATGGCCACAACTTACTTTCAAACAGTTAAACAAAAGAATTGCACACACACATAGAAAGAGAGGGAAATAAAGTAAATATGCCTACATGCTTATCTAGGTGTCAGGTACACAGGTGTTTGCTGGGCCTTTATTTCAACTTTCTTGTTTGTTTGAACATTTCCTTTCTATAAAGTTAGGGGAAACTTCTCAGGATCTTCTAGACTGGCAACTACCAACCAAAAGTTATTTATAAACTACCAGATACCAGAAGGAAATCAGACATCTGACTAGTAACACTAGAAGCAAGAAGATAATGGAGTGGTAATTTCTAAGTTCTAAGTAAAATAAGTTTTCTAGCCAAACTGTCATTCAAATGTAAAGGCAACTAAGTCATTAAAAATCATAAAATTTACTAATTACAGGCCATATTTAACAGAACTACTAAAAGAAACATTCAGTAAAGTTAAAAATAATGAACAAAAGATGAAGCCAAAATATGTCTTATGTATGTATTACGGAGTCAACTCTTCATATACTCTCCCTTCCAAAATCTCCATAAAAAATATTAAAAAGAAAAAAAAAAAAGGATCTAAACTGACAAATAGAAAGAGAACATGGCAAAAGGAACGGTCAATTTCTGGAAAATAGAACATATATGTATTTAATGAGGCTGAGGAAACCAAACCTGTTGCCCTCGAGTCGATTCTAACTTATAGTAACCCTACAGGACAGAGTAGAACTGCCCCATAGAGCTTCCAAGGAGCTCCTGGTGAATTTGAACTGCTGACTTTTTGGTTAGCAGCCATAGTTCTTAACCACTATGACACCAGGGTTTCCAAGCTAAGGAAGTCACCGCCAAAAAGGCAGATAGTACATGAAGAGTGACAGGTCACTTACTAGAAGTGGTAAGGGCTCAGGACCAGCGGACACAAAACACAAAGGAAAGAAACGATGAGGCACAGGGCAAAACTGAACTTTTGTAGACAGTATAAAATTGTATAAAGTTACCTCTTCCACCTTCCTTCTCTGTCCTACGCATGGTAACTGAAAGCTAAATACCTCCCCACCTCCTAAACCAAAAAAAAAAAAAAAAAAACCCACTGCCATCCAGTCAATTCCGAATCATAGTGATCCTATAGGACAGAGTACAGCTGCCCCATAGAGTTTCCAAGGAGCACCTGGCAGACTTGAACTGCTGACCTCTTGATTAGCATCCGTAGCACTTAACCACTATGCCACTAGGGTTTCCCCCCACCTCCTACTCTGGTGAAAGATTGGCAGTTTCTTCTCTCAAGAATTTAACGGCCCTTGGGCTAGACTTCCACCAATGGTATTTTGTTGAAATACGAGAAATAACCAATCAATGAGCACATCTCAAGCTAAGGAAAGGAGTTTCCAATCTGGTTTTCAGTGCCTCACTGTAAAATACTCATGGAAACAAAAATATTACGAGACGTTTGAAGAAAACCTCCCATGTGCAAGAAAGATACCAAAATAATCAGGAAAAGAAATGACCCTGGAGGAAAGAGTGGTTTGAGGTTTTTCTTCAAAGCTGTTATCTTAATTAGTATCCTCAGAAAACAAAGAGGATATTGCATCCATAAAGCAAGAACAAAGTGTTATGAAAAATAAGCTATTGGAGAACAACAACAAAAAAGACTCTTAAAAATAAAAAAATTTAAAAGCCAATACAAAGAGAGGAAGATAAAATCAAGGAAATCTTCCCAAAAGCATGATCAAAAGGCAATGATAGGCGGGAAAATATAACAGAAAAATATAATCAATTCAAGAGATCCATCTTATTAATAAAAAGACAGAGAAAAATGAAAGGAATGAAATTACACTTATACCTTCAAATTTCCCAGAGCTGAAGAGCACGGGTTTCCAGTTACCAGACAGAAATAACCATAAAGTGTGTAGCATGATGAAAGAACTAGTATGTACACAATGTTTTCTATTCAATTAATATTTTAATTGATATAAAGGAAAAATGTTAATTATATTCAATAAGTAAATTTGAATTACTATTTGTAACAAATGTGCTTGTGTTCTCAGATATGAGAACTGCGGTGTTTTAGCTTGTGAACATCAAAAAGTTAGAGAAAACAAATCTTTAATATAGTCAGCAAATTATGACCCATGGGTTAAATTCAGCCCACAGCCTGTTTTTATATGGCCTGGGAGCTAAGAAAGGTTTTTTATTACATTTTAAACGAGTTGTAAAAAACAAAACAAAGAATATGTGACGAAGACCATATGTGGCCCGCAAAGCCTAAAATATTTACTATCTGGCTTTGCTGACTGCCTATACTAGCAAAACAATGAAAGTTAAATGTTGTCCCTTAATTTCCTCTTCCAGAGCATTAGTTTCTCAAAGCATTACAGAGTCCCTGGGTGGTGCAAATGGGTAAGAGCTCCCCTGCTAATCAAAAGGTTGGAGATTTGAGTCCACCCAGGGGCACCCTGGCAATCTACTTCTGAAAAATAAGCCATCGAAAACCCTAAACATGGGGTTGCCATGAGTTGGAGTCAACGGCAACAGTTTTTGCGCTTTTTTTACTGGTTTTAAAAGCACTGCATCAGTAAAGAAACTGGGGAAATGGAGCAACTCGGATTCCTGGGATACTTGAACAACTTTTGCCAAATGTTATCTTACAATCCAGGGAGTTACAACTCAAACTGGACTTTGGTGCCAGTCCAGTTCCTTATGTAAGAAGTCACTCAGGGTTATAAGACGTCAAGGAGCAGTGGGAGGGGTCTATGAAATAAGGAGAGTATGCCCCCAAAAACATTCACATTAAATGCAAAAAAAAAAAAAAAATGTGCTGTGCTGACCAGTCAACACACAAATTTGTATGATTGGTTCTGGAATCATTGCTGGAATGAATTTCAGATTCTAGAATTTCTGCTGCATGTGCAACCTTACCATCTTCACAGACAACTGAGAGCTGAAATATTGCTTATATTGAAACTTCGAAAATAATCAAAGCTCAAAGGAATTGAAACATAAGATTTATACCATATGCATAGAGGGAGCCCATTCTGATTGTTAGAAAAAAAAAAAAAAAAAGCAAATGGCTCCCGGTAGGCTACTTACAATGAAGTTTATAAAGAGGAGGGAGAAGAACAGAAGATCAATTGCTGGCTACTCTTAAAGTGATTGATTGAACCTTATTCTTTAACCCTTTGCCATCAAGTCGATTCCAACTCAATAGCAACCCTACAGAACAAAGTAAAAATGTCCCATAGAGTTTCTAAGGCTGTAATCTTTACAGAAGCAGACTGCCACATCTTTCTCCTCTGGAGTGGCTGGTGGGTTTCATACCACCAAACTTTTGATTAGCAGCTGAGCACTCAACCACTGTGCCACCAGAGTTTCTTGACTGAACCCTGCCCTCCCCTTTTAATGAGTTCAATTGATGCCATGTCACAAAATGGTCCCTAGCCTGGCTGCTAAAAATTTGGCCATCCACCCACCAGCAGTGATGAGATTTTTTGAAATTTAAGTAAACCTAGAGTCTTTTCCACCACTCTTCTGTCAGTTTGGCCTACTGCGGTGGCTTACATGTCACTGCGATGCTGGAAGCTCTGCCACCGGTGTTTCAGATACCAGCAGGGTCACCCATGGTGGACAGATTTCAGTGGAGCTTCTAGACTAAGGCTAGGAAGGAGGACCTGGCAATTTACCTCTAAAAAAAAACTTGCCAGCGAAAATCCTATGAATAGGAGCGGAACATTGTCTGATACAGTGCCAGAAAGTGAGCCCCTCAGGTTGGACGGCACTCGAAATACACTGGGGAGGCGGAGCCAAGATGGTGGAATATACAGACGTTTCTCTCGAGCCCTCTTTACAGCAAAGACCCCAACGAACAAGTGAAACAAGTCTGTTTGTGACAAGCTGGGAGCCCTGAGCATCAAAGGCAAGCTTAGACAACGAACTGGGGGCAGGGGAAGGAAGAGACCCTACAGAGGCAGAGAGAAGTTACCGGACTTGAATCGCAGGGAGTCCTCAGGAACCATTCCCGGAGCAGCAGCGGCGGTGGCAGCGGTGGGCTGGTACTAGCATTCGGCCGCAGTTTCCTCAGGGAGAGGCAGCCAGCCGTGCAGCCCGCTCACACCTCCGGAACCTGAGGAGAAGGGCATTCTCAGCAAAAGCTAAGTACTTGAGTATATTTTACCATGCCCCCACCCCCCCAGCCAGCTTTAGCGGCTAAATCCCTAAGCCTGAGATAGACTCTGGTGAGCACCTGGAGCCTTCCTCCTAGCCTTAGGGAAGGAAAACATTTGCAACTGAGAGGAAAAGATAATTTGCTAGCTCCATTAACTGGGGGAGCTCAGGACAGAAGCGGCTCCTGTCCAGGCATAAACCATCCGTGGACCTTGAGTACCTTTCCCTTCTGCATGGACCTGTGTAGGCCTATTTTGGGAGAATAGGCCCTTGTTGGCAAACTCCAACCATTTCAACGGTGCAGTGGAGAGGTGGGTGTTTGACGTTTGACATTGCTTTGCCTATTAAACAAGGTCCTCATCTATACACGACAGGGACCTAAGGACTGGTGGCTCCACTTGGGTCACCCAGCCGCCCGCGACAGGGGTCTAGGGATAACTGGTACCTCCCAGTCCTTACAACAAAAACTTTGGGTGCCCATGGTCCCTCTGCAGAGCGCACCGACCAGCACGCTCTAGGGAACAGAGGCGCGTTTTCTTCAGAGACACTTGGGGGTCAGTTCTCAGCCCCCTGCATTGTTCAGAGCGTGACCCCTTGCTGCAATTAGATACCGGTATATACGCCAATCACCCCTGCCCCTCTAAAACTGTAGGACAGAGCCTGTACCACACACTTGATATCAGCTACCTGGAAACCTGAGCTGAATTCCTACAAGAAAACTGAATGGACTCCTAGACTGATATACCTGATAACAGCTCTAGCCAGCTGGGGACAGGACGTCAGAGCTCCAAAGGTAAAAATAATCAAGCTGGTTCACTCAAGCAACCCACAGGGGTATACCAAAACAAAACAAAGCAAACAGCTATGACACAGTAAGCAAGCATAAACTAATAAAATAACTTCTAGGTGGCTCGGAGACAATAGTCAATATCAAGTCACATAAAGAAACAGACCACGATCACCTCAACAGGCTCTCAAAACAAAGAATCCAGGGATCTTCTAGATGAAAGTGCATTCCTGGAATTACCAGATCCAGAGTACAAAAGTTTAATATACAGAACCCTTCAAGACATCAGGAAGGAAATGAGGCAATATGCAGAACAAGCCAAGGAACACACAGATGAAGGAATTGAAATTAGAAAGATTATTCAGGAACATAATGAAAAGTTTAATAAGCTGGAAAAATCCATTGACAGACAGCAATCAGAAATTCAAAAGATTAACAATAAAATTACAGAATTAGACAACTCAGTAGAAACTCAGAGGAGCAGAATTGAGCAAGTAGAAGCTAGAATTTCTGAACTCAAGGATAAATCACTTGGCACTAATATATTTGAAGAAAAATCAGATAAAAGAATTAAAAAAAATGAAAAAACCTTAAGAATCATGTGGGACTCTATCAAGAGAAATAACCTACAAGTGATTGGAGTACCAGAACAGGGAGGGATAACAGAAAATACAGAGAGAAATGTTGAAGATTTGTTGGCAGAAAACTTCCCTGATATTGTGAAAGATGAGACGATATCTGTCCAAGATGCTCATCGAACTCTACATAAGGTAGATCTTAAAAGAAAGTCACCAAGACATAATCAAACTTGCCAAAACCAAAGAAAAGAGACAATTATAAGAGCAGCGAGGGATAAAAGAAAAGTCACCTACAAAGGAGAGCCAATAAGAATAAGCTCGGACTCCTCAGCAGAAACCATGCAGGCAAGAAGGCAATGGGATGACATATTTAAAAAGTGAAGGAAAAAAATTGCCTGCCAAGAATCATATATCCATCAAAACTGTTTCTTAAATATGAAGGTGAAATTAAGACATTTCCAGAAAAACACAAGTTGAGGGAATTTGTAAAAATCAAACCAAAACTACAAGAAATACTAAAGGCAGTTCTTTGGTCAGAAAATCAATAATATCAGGTATCGACCCAAGACTAGAACACTGAGCAGAGCAACCAGAAGTCAACCCAGACAGGGAAATCCAAAAAAAAAAAAAAAAAAAGCGAGATTAAAAAAAAAAAAAAACCCAACACAGGGTAACGGCGATGTTATTATATAAAAGAAGACAACATTAAAATAATAAAGAGGGACTAAGGTTTTTTTTTTTTAAGAAATGTAATCATACACCTTCCATATGGAGAGGAAGATACAGTGATACAAAGAAATAAAAGTCAGTTATAAATTTAGGAAAATAGAGGTAAATAATAAGGAAACCACAAAGGAGACAAACTATCCTACTCATCAAAATAAAATACAAGGGAAAAATACAGACTCAGCAGAAACAAAATCAACAACAAATATGAGAAAAGGACAATATATAAAGAAAATCTACTCAGCACATAAAATCAAGTGGGAAAAACAACCTGTCAACACACAAAAAAGACATCAAATGATAGCACTCAATTCATACCTATCCATAATTACCCTGAATGTAAATGGACTAAATGCACCAATAAAGAGACAGAGAGTGGCAGAATGGATTAAAAAACAAGACCCGTCTACATGCTGCCTACAAGAGACACACCTTAGACTTAGAGACACAAACAAACTAAAACTCAAAGGATCGAAAAAAATATATCAAGCAAACAACAATCAAAAAAGAGCAGGAGTAGCAATATTAATTTCTGACAAAATAGACTTTAAAGTTAAATCCATCAGAAAGGATAAGGAAGGACACTATATAATGATTAAAGGAACAATAAGCCAAGAAGATATAACCATATTAAATATTTATGCACCCAATGACAGGGCTGCAAGATACATAAAACAAACTCTATCAGCATTGAAAAGTGAGATGGACAGCTCCACAATAATAGTAGGAGACTTCAACACACCACTTTCGGTGAAGGACAGGACATTCAGAAAGAAGCTCAATAAAGACACGTTGAGATCTAAAGGCCACAATCAACCAACTTGACCTCACAGACATATACAGAACACTCCACCCAACAGCAACCAACTATACTTACTTTTCTAGTGCACATGGAACATTCTCTAGAATAGAACATATATTAGGTCATAAAGCAAGCCTTCAAAAACAAAAAAACCAAACCCAGTACCGTCAAGTCAATTCCGACTCATAGCGACCTTATAAAACAGAGTAGAACTGCCCCATAGAGCTTCCAAGGAGCACCTGGTGGATTCGAACTGCCGACTCTTTGGTTAGCAGCCGTAGCACTTAATCACTATGCCACCAGGGTTTCCCAAGCACGTCTTAACAGAATCGAAAACACTGAAATATTACAAATCAACTTCTCTGACCATAAGGCCATAAACGTGGAAATCAATAACAGGAAAAGAAGTGAAAAGAAATCAAACACTTGGAAACTGAACAATACCCTGCTCAAAAAAGACTGGGTTATAGAAGACATTAATGATGGAATGAAGAAATTCATAGAATCCAATGAGAACGAAAACACCTCCTATCAGAACCTTTGGGACACAGCAAAAGCGGTGCTCAGAGGCCAATTTATATCAATAAATGTGCACATCCAAAAAGAAGAAAGGGCCAAAATCAAAGAAATATCCCTACAACTTGAACAAACAGAAAGAGAGCAGCAAAAGAAATCCACAGGCACCAGAAAAAAACAAATAATAAAAATCAGAGCTGAACTAAATGAAATAGAAAACAGAAAAACAATTGAAAGAATTAACAAGACCAAAAGCTGGTTTTTAGAAAAACTCAACAAAATTGATAAACCATTGGCCAAACTGACAATAGAAAAACAGGAGAGGAAGCAAATAACCCGAATAAGAAATGAGAGGGGCAATATTACAATAGACCCAACTGAAATTAAAGAATCATATCAAATTACTATGAAAAACTATACTCAAACAAATTTGAAAACCTAGAAGAAATGGATGAATTCCTAGAAACACGCTACCTACCTAAACTAACACAAACAGAGGTAGAACAACTAAATAGACCCATAACAAAAGAAGAGATTGAAAAGGTAATCAAAACACTCCCAACAAAAAAAAGCCCTGGCCTGTAAAGCTTCACTGCAGAGTTCTACCACGCTGTCAGAGAAGAGTTAACACCACTACTACTAAAGGTATGTCAGAGCATAGAAAAGGATGCAATACTACCAAACTCATTCTATGAAGCCACAATATCCCTGGTACCAAAACCAGGTAAAGACACTACAAGAAAAGAAAATTACAGACCTATATCCCTGATGAATGTAGATGCAAAAATCCTCAAAAAATTCTAGCAAATAGAATTCAACAGCATATCAAAAAAATAATTCACCATGACCAAGTGGGATTCATACCAGGTATACGGGGATGGTTCAACATTAGAAAAACAATTAATGTAATCCACCACATAAATAAAACAAAAGACAAGAATCACATGATTTTACCAACTGATGCAGAAAAGGCATTTGACAAAGTTGAACACTCATTCATGATAAAAACTTTCAGCAAAATAGGAATAGAAGGAAAATTTCTCAACATAATAAAGGGCATTTATACAAAGCCAACAGTCAACATCACCCTAAATGGAGAGAGCCTGAAAACATTCCCATTGAGATTGGGAACCAGATAAAGATGCCCTTTATCACCACTCTTATTCAACATTGTGCTGGAAGTCTGAGCCAGAGCAATTAGGCTAGATAAAGTGATAAAGGGCATCCAGAATGGCAAAGAAGAAGTAAAAGTATCTCTATTTGCAGATGACATGATCTTATACACAGAAAACCCCAGGGAATCCTCCAGAAAACTACCGAAACTAATAGAAGAATTCAGCAGAGTATCGGGATACAAGATAAACATACAAAAATCAGTTGGATTCCTCTACACCAACAAAAAGAACACCGAAGAGGAAAAACCAAATCAATGCCATTTACAGTAGCCCCCAAGAAGATAAAATACTCAGGAATAAATCTTACCAGAGATGTAAAAGGCTTATACAAAGAAAACTACAGTACACTTCTGCAAGAAACCAAAAGAGACTTACATAAGTGGAAGAACATACCTTGCTCATGGATAGGAAGACTTAACATTATAAAAATGTCTGTTCTACCAAAAGCGATCTATACATTTAATGCAATTCCGATCCAAATCCCAAGGACATTCTTTAATGAGATGGAGAAACAAATCATCAATTTCACATGGAAGGAAAAGAGGCCTCGGATAAATAAGGCATTACTGAAAAAGAAGAACAAAGTGGAAGGCCTTACTTGACCTGATTTTAGAGCCTATTATACCGCCACAGTAGTCAAAACAGCCTGGTACTGGTACAACAACAGATACATGGACCAATGGAACAGAATTGAGAATCCAGACATAAATCCATCCACATACGAGCAGTTGATATTTGACAAAGGCCTCAAAACAGTTAAATGGGGGAAAAGACAGTCTTTTTAACAAATGGTGCTGGCATAACGGGATATCCATCTGCAAAAAAATGAAACAAGACCCATATCTCACTCCATGCACAAAAACTAACTCAAAATGGATCAAAGACCTAAATATAAAATATAAAACGATAAAGATCATGGAAGAAAAAATATGGACAATGTTAGGAGCCCTAATACATGGCAAAAACAGTATACAAAACATTATAAAGAACACAGAAGAAAAGATAGATAACTGGGAGCTCTTAAAAATCAAACACCTATGCTCATCCAAAGACTTCACCAAAAGAGTAAAAAGATTACCTACAGACTGGGAAAAAGTTTTTAGCTATGACATTTCTGATCAGCTCCTGATCTCTAAAATCTACATGATACTGCAAAAACTCAACTGCAAAAAGACAAATAACCCAATTAAAAAATGGGCAAAAGATGTGAATAGACACTTCACTAAAGGTAGCTAACAGATACATGAGGAAATGTTCACGATTATTAGCCATTAGAAAAATGCAGATCAAAATTACAATGAGATTTCACCTCACTCCAGCAAGGCTAGCATTAATACAAAAACACAAAATAATAAATGTTGCAGAAGCTGTGGAGAGATTGGAACACTTCTACACTGCTTGTGGGAATGTCAAATGGTACAACCACTTTGGAAATCGATTTGGGCCTTCCTTAAAAAGCTAGAAATAAAACTATCATACGATCTAGCAATCCCACTCCTTGGGCTAAAGCCTAGAGAAATAAGAGCCTTTACACGAACTGATATATGCACACCCATGTTTATTGCAGCACTGTTTACAATAGCAAAAAGATGGATGCAACCAAGGCGCCCATCAACGGATGAATAGATAAATAAATTATGGTATATTCACACAATGGAATACTACGCATCGATAAAGAACAGTGACGAATCTCTGAAACATTTCATAACATGGAGGAACCTGGAAGGCATTATGCTGAGTGAAATTAGTCAGTTGCAAAATGACAAATATTGTATAAAACCACTATTATAAGAACTTGAGAAATAGTTTAAACTGAGAAGAAAACATTCTTTTGTGGTTATGGGGGGGGCAGGAGAGGGGTATTCACTAATTAGATAGTAGATAAGAACTACTTTAGGTGAAGGGAAAGACAACACACAATACAGGAGAGGTCAGCACAACTGGACTAAACCAAAAGCAAAGAAGTTTCCTGAATAAACTGAATGCTTGGAAGGCCAGCATAACAGGGTCGGGGTTTGGGGACTATGGTTTCAGGGGACATCTAAGTCAATTGGCATAATAAAATCTATTAAGAAAAACATTCTGCATCCCACTTTGAAGAGTGGCATCTGGGGTCTTAAATGCTAGCAAGCAGCCATCTAAGATGCATCAATTGGTCTCAACCCACCTAGATCAAAGGAGAATGAAGAACACCAAGGACACAAGGTGATTACGAGCCCAAGAGACAGAAAGGGCCACGTGAACCAGAGACTACATCATCCTGAGACCAGAAGAACTAGATGGTGCCTGGCTACAATTGATGACTGCCCTGACAGGGAACACAACAGAGAACCCCTGAGGGAGCAAGAGAGCAGTGGGATGCAGACCCCAAGTTCTCATAAGACCAGACTTAATGGTCTGAGACTGGAAGGACCCCAGTGGTCATGGCCCCCAGACCTTCTGTCGGCCCAGGACAGGAACCATTCCCGAAGCCAACTCTTCAGACATGGATTGGAGTGGATTATGGGTTGGAGAGGGATGCTGGTGAGGAGTGAGCTTCTTGGGTCAGGTGGACACTTGAGACTATGTTGGTATCTCCTGCCTGGAGGGGAGATGAGAGTGTGGAGGGGGTTAGAAGCTGGCGAAATGGACACGAAAAGAGAGAGTGGAGGGAGAGAGCGGGCTGTCTCATTAAAAAAAAAAAAAAATGGGGGAGAGTAATTGGGAGTGTGTAGTAAGGTGTATATGGGTTGTTGTGTGAGAGACTGACTTGATTTGTAAAGTTTCACTTAAAGCACAATAAAAATTATTTTAAAATGTATATATATATATAATTGGGGAAGAGCTGCCTCCCCCAAGAAGAGTCTACCTTAATGGTGTAGATGGAGTCAAGCTTGCAGGACCTTCATTTGCTGATGTGGCACAACTCAAAATGAGAAAAAACAGCTACAAAATTCCATTAATTATCAGAAAGTAGAATGTACGAAGTATGAATCTAGGAAAATTGTATGTCATTAAAAATGAAATGGGACACATAAAAATCCACATCCTAGGCACTGGTAAGCTGAAATGGACTGGCATTGGCCATTTTGACTGGGGCAATCATATGGTCTACTATACTGAAGTTGACAAAATGAAGAGGAATGGCATCACATTCATTGTCACAAAGAACATTTCAATACCTATCCTGAAGCAGAATGCTGTCAATATTCATACCCCTATAAGGAAGACCATTTAGTACAACCATTATTCAAATTTACACGCCAACCACTAATGTCAAAGATGAAGGCATTGAAGATTTTTACCAACTTCTACAGTCTGAAATTGATCAGACGTACAATCAAGTTGCATTGATAATTACTGGTGACTGGAATGCAAAAGTTGGATACAAACAGGAAGGATTGATAGTTGGAAAATATGGCCTTGTTGATAGAAATGGCACGGGAGACTGCACAATAGAATTTTGCAAGACCAATGACTTATACATTGCAAATACCTTTTTCCAACAACATAATCAGGGACTATACACGTGGAGGAGCCCTGGTGGCACAGTGGTTAAGTAATACAGCTGCTGACCAAAAGGCCAGCAGTTCAAATCCACCAGCCAATCCTTGGAAACCCTGTGGGGCAGTTCTATTCTGCCCTCTAGGGTCGATACGGGTCAGAATGGACTCGAAGGCAATGGGTTCGGTTTTTGTTTTTTAATACATGTGAAACTCGCCAAATGGAATACACAGGAATCAAACTGACTCCATCTATGAAAACAGATAATGGAGATCAATATCATCAGGCAGAACAAAGCCAGGTGATGACAGAGGAACAGACCATCAATTACTCATGGACAAGTTCAAGTTGAAGCTGAAGAAAATTAGAACACATCCGCGAGAGCCAAAGTATGAACTTGAGTATATCCCATCTGAATTTAGATACCATCTTGAGATTAGATTTGAAGCATTGAACACTAACGACCAAAGCCCAGACAACTGCAGAATGACATCAAGGACATCATACACGAAGAAAGCAGAGGGTCACTAAAAAGATAGAAAAGAAAGAAAAGACCAAAATGGATGTCAGAAGAGACTCTGAAAGTTGCTTTTGAACGTAGTGTAGCTAAGGCAAAAGGAAGAAATAGTGATGTAAAAGAACTGAACAGAAGATTTCGAAAAGGTGGCTTGAAAAGACAAAGCAAAATATTATAATGAAATGTGCAAAGGCCTGGAGTTAGAAAACCAAAAGGGAAGAACGCACTCAGCATTTCTCAAGCTGAAGTAAATGAAGAAAAAATTCAAGCCTAGAATTGCAATTTTGAAGGATTCTATGGGCAAAATATTGAATGACACAGGAAGCATTAAAAGAAGATGGAATCAAAAGAAGAATAGGTCAGTGTTCAATGATTTCAGGAGGCAACATATGATCAAGAACTGATGGTATTGAAGGAAGAAGTCCAAGTTGCATTGAAGCCTTTGGCGAAAAACAAGACTCCAGGAATTGATGGAATACCAATTGAGATGTTTCAGCAAATGAATGCAACACTGGAAGGATTCACTCAACTATGCCAATAAATTTGGAAGACAACCACCTCCCAAATGACTGGAAGAGATCCATGTTTGTACCCATTCCAAAGAAAGGTGATCCAACAGAATGCAGAAATTATCAAACAATATCACCAATATCACACGCAAGTAAAATTTTGCCAAAGATTATTAAAAAGTGGTTGCAGTAAAGGGACTGTCTAGAGGGAACTGTCAGAAATTCAAGCCAGATTCAGAAGAGGATGTAGAACGATGGATATTATTATTGATGTTAGATAGATCTGGGTTGAAAGTAGAGAATACCAGAAAGATGTTTACCTGTGTTTTATGCATATACAATGGCATTCAACTATGTGGATCATAACAAATTGTGGATAATATTGCAAAGAATGGAAATTTCAGAACACTTACTTGTGCTTATGAGGAACCTGTACATAGACCAAGAGGCAGTCATTCAAACATATCAAGGGGATAGTGAGTGGTTTAAAATTAACAAAGATATGTTTCAGGGTAGTATACTTTCACCATACTTATTCAATCTGTATGCTGAGCATATAATCAGAAAAGCCACCCTATATGAAGAAGAACATGGCAGCAAGATTTGAAGACGACTCATTAACAAACTGTGATATGCAGATGACACAACCTTGTTTGCTGAAAGTGAAGATGACTTGAAGCCCTTACTGATGAAGATCAAAGACTTCAGTATGGATTGCATCTTAATAGAAAGAAAACAAATATCGTCACAACTGGACCAACAAGCAACATTATGATGAATGGACAAAGTATTGAGGTTGTCAAGGATTTCATTTCTCTTGGATCCACAATCAGTGCCCTTGAAGGGGCAGTCAAGAAATCAAAGGATGCATTGCATTGGGCAATGTCACTTTGAGGACTAATGTGTACCTGACCCAAGCCATGGTATTTTCAATCGCCTTATATGCATGGGTAAGTTGGACAATGAATAAGGAAGATCCAAGAATTGATGCTTTTGAATTACGGTGCTAGCAAAGAATAGCTGAATATACCATGGACTGGCAGAAGAATGAACAAATCTGTCTTGGAAGAAGTACAGTCAGAATGCTCCTTAGAAGCAAGGATGGCAAGACTTCATCTCACACACTTTGGGCATGTTATCATGAGGGACCAGTCCCTGGAGAAGGACATTATATTTAGTGAAGTAGATGGTCAGTGAAAAAGAGAAAGACCCTCAATGCAACGGTTGACAAAGTGGCTGCAACAATGGGCTCAAACATAGCAAGGATGCTGAGGATAGCACAGGACCAGGCAGTGTTTCGTCCTGTTGTACATGGAGTAGCTATGAGCCTGAACCAACTCAAAGGCACCTAGCAACAATAAGAGTCTTTTGCATTAAATCACAAGTAAAGGTTTTGCTATACCAAACCAAACCCACTGCCATCAAGTAGATTCTGACTTATAGCGACCCTATAGGACAGAGTAGAACTGCCCCAAGGGGTTTCTAAATCTGTTATCTTTATGGATAACATAAAGCGGCTGGTGGGTTTGAACTATCGACCTTTCAGTTAGCAACCAAGCTCTTTAACTACTGCACCACTGGGTCTCCTTGGTTTTGCTGTAGACTACCCTCTTCTAGCAGGAAAAGACAAATTTACGTTGCTGTAGAGCAGCTTTTCGCAGAAAAAATAGTTAATGATTTTACAGTTTGGGTCAGGCTTTTCTTAAAGTTAGTATTTGGTTTCACGGATTAGAAAAACATCTGAGGAAAATCAAAATAAGATATCCGTTATTATTTTTTCTGTTTCACAAAACATTCTCCTCTATCTTCTTACATGTTCATAAATTTCTCATCTTAACATATTTTGCCAGTGATTTTCGTGAGATGTCACAGAAAACAAAAAATCTCAAAGCAAAAGGAAAAGGAGCATGTGGGTTGGCACCTATAAAGACCTTATGTGATACGACAGGCATACTTCTGAAATGGCCTCCAATGATCCCCACTTCTTAGTATTCACACCACTGTGTGATTGCCTCCCCTTGAGTGTGAGCTGGACCTAGTGACTTGCTTTTAAGGAGCAGAATATGGAGAAAGTAGATGGGAGGCCACTCACATTATTAGGTTACAAAAAAAAAAAAAAAAAAAGCCACTGCTCTCTTGCTGGCAGACTGTTTCTTTTGTTGGCTTTAGTGACATATGGAGAAGCCAACATGTCTTCATTACCCAGTGCTGCCATCACAAAAAATGCCACAAGTAGGTGGCTTTAAAGAACAGAATTTTATTTTCTTAAAGTTCTGGAAACTCAAAGTTCAAATTCAGGACATTGGCTCTAGAGAAAGTCCTTCTTTGTCTCTTTCATCTTCTGCTAGCTGCCAGCAATCATTGGTATTCCTGGGCTTATACATTAATCTGCCTCTGTCTTCACATGGCATCTCCCCCGTGTGCCTGTGTCTGTTTTGCTCTTTTTATAAGACACCACTCAGAAGGGATTAGGTATAGGACCCACCCTACTCCAGTATGACCTCATTAACATAAAAGAAAACCCTATTTCCAAACAGGACCATATTTACAAATATAGAGGTTAGTACTTCAACATAACCATTTTTTGGGGCGGGGGGTGGAAGGCATTGGTACAATTCAGTTCATAACATGCACTTTCTTAATTTTTGTTATTTTCTCATCTTTCATGGAGTAAAAAAATTTTTTTTTCCCACTTCAACATAACCATTTTTCGGGGGGGGGGGTGGAAGGCATTGGTACAATTCAGTTCATAACATGCACTTTCTTAATTTTTGTTATTTTCTCATCTTTCATGGAGTAAAATGCAAACATTTTAATTTTTGTCATAAGTACAGCTCATGAGTTCAAATTCCATACATGTGCTGACTCCCAAAATTTGTATCTCTAGCCCAGACTTTATCTCATAAGCTGAATATGAGTCAGAATCTCTCTAAAAGCAAAACGTAAATTTTAAAGCACTGTAAGATATAATGTGGCACGATTTTCTCCTGTTATAATGCTTCTCTGAAAAGTTCTGTTGTCTCAAGTTTTATTTCTTCTCCTTTAATACTTGATAATCTGTCTGCAACAACATACTACACAGATTCTTCCTGATACAGATTTTAATAGATGTTTATAGTTTAACTTTGAAGGGCAAATTATATGAACAGGTCAGTAACTACTTTCAAATTAGAAAATCTTGCTTATGGTAGAATTAGAAAATTATAAGGCCAAATAATTTGCTTTAGCATTGATCAAAATTATAGTTGAAGAGGCCATAAATTTTCCAAATAGTTAAAGAGAAAAACTTGAAATAATGAAAATATAGTTGGTAAGAGGGTCTGTAGAATTCAAAGCAGTGAGCTGCCGAATGAGAGAAGCTGGAGAATATTTAAAACTGCATTATATTTATTCTATAATCTGACTTCATAAAATTGACAGTTTATTTTCAAGAAATTCCCCTATGGTTCACTTTTGCATAACTAATGGTGTAGTGGTTAAGAGGTCAGCTGCTAACTAAAAGATCGGCAGTTCAAATCCACCAGCTGCTCCTTGGAAACCCTATAGGGCAGTTCTACTTTGTCCTACAGGGTCACTCTGAGACGGAACCGACTGGACAGCACCTAACAACACAACAACAATGACCTAGAGACAATAGTGTTTATTTTACCTATTTTTGTGGAAAATTGTACTTATTATTTGGTTGCTACACTTAACCAAAATTAATCACCACTGTTGTAGAATTTAACCCACTAACAGTGACTTCACTGATCTTGCCATAATGAACACAACCACCAATGCAAAATCAGTGTTGATTCTCTAAGAGTTAAAACAAGCATTTGTAAGCATTTTCCGTCTTGCACAGTCCCTGGCTGGTACATATAGTTAAGCGCTGGACTACTGTCATGAATTGAATAGTGTCCTCCAAAAATATCTGTCAGCTTGGCTAGGTCATGATTGCCAGCATTGTATGATTGTCTACCATTTTGTCATCTGATGTGATTTCCCTATGTGTTGTAAATCCTATCACTATGATGTTAATGAGATGGATTAGTGGCAGTTGTATTGATGAGATCTGTAAGATTAGACAGTGTCTTAAGCCAATTTCTTTTGTGATATAAAAGAGGAAAAGTAAGCAGAGAGACATGGGGACCTCACCACCAAGAAAGCAGTGCCAGGAACAGAGCAAATTCTTTGGATCTGAGGTCCCTGCACCTGAGAAGCTCCTCCACCAGGGGAAGATTGATGGCAAGGACCTTTCTCCAGAGCCAACAGAGAGAGAAAGCCTTCCCCTGCAGCTGATGCCTAGAATTTGGACTTGTGCCATACTAGACTGTAATGGAATAAATTTCACTTTGTTAATGCCATCCACTTGTGTTACTTCTTGTTGTCTAGATGACTAAGACAACTACTAAAAGAAAGGTTGGTGGTTCACCCTGAGGCTTCTTGGAAGAAAGGCCTGGTGATCTACCTCCAAAAGATCACAGCCAGTGAAAATCTTATGGAACAAAGTCCTACTCCAACATACATGGGGATAGCCATGAGTCAGAATCGACTTGACAGCAACTGATTTGGTTTTTGGTTTCTGTCTTGCATAGGTTATGGCAGATTTGTTTCTAAAATAGATGGATTCTCAACCTTTTCATCCCCACTTAGTTACTGATATAGCTGTCCTAGAAAATTATCTAGGTTTTGAATTCTGGCACACCACTTACTCTATGGTCATGGAAAAGTTTCTTTGCCTTTCCAAGTCAGTCTCCTTATCCATAAAATCTGGCTTTTGAAGATGGTTATATGGCATAGTGATTGATTCATGGCAAACACTCAAAAAAATAGTATTTCCTCCCTTCACGTAAGAGGCAGGACATTTTTCCTTTTCTCTCTATATGCCCCTCCCCCCTTTTTTTTAAATAACAACATACTGTTTTATAAACAATTCTTAGAGTTCTCGTTTAATTAAAGATACTGATTGGGTGATTCATTACAATGAAGCTGAGGCAAAGGAAAAATTTAGGGCTGCGAATCTGAAAACTCATCATCTGCAAATGCAGAAAAGATGTGAGATACCAGCTAGACATTCCTACTTTCAAAAATGTGCTTAGTAATTCCGGTAGTTATTTCCAAATGCATGTTTAACAGTCTTTGAAAGCTGAGTGGTCTATTGTCTTCCTTCTCAGAAATATTTCCTCATGTTAGGTCTCTTTCCCAACTTGCCTGATCATGAGGAAGTAGTTATAAATAGATGTTTAGAGCCTCTCTCCTGGAGAGGCTGATACACTGGGGTTGGGACAAGGTCCAGGAATCTGTATGTTTAACTGTTGTCCCAGGTGGTTCTTATGATCAGGCAAGCATAGGAAAGAGTGTATCAGCTGATCTGCCCATTTTGCTGACTGGGGGAAAGTATATACATGCAAGTCAACCACTAAAATCATATTTTTCTAAGTCACAACATGCCCAAATTCAATAATTGTTCCCTTAGTGTTAGCAGTGGGTTGAGGCCTGCAGGGCTGCAAAAGTTCATTACAATGAAGATTGAGGAGGTGATTTTTTCCACATACCCTATTTGTGGTAGGGTTATATTTCAGCATTTATCTATGTGTTTTCTAAGTAATCCCTCCCTCTCTGATCTCTCACTGGTACACTGAGGACTTTTTTCTCTTCCTCTCTTCATGTTACCCTCCCTTCTTTCCTCTTTCCCTCCCTACAGTGTATACCAAAGCAGAAACAAAGGCTAAAAGAAGCTTATGGCTTAATGTCAGTTGGAAAGGTTAGAAGGCATGCTTGCCAAGATCAGGTCAGGGTAGAGGGAGGAGAGAGAGGAAGACAAAAACCAAACAGGAGATGAGTTGAGGAGAGTGGCGTGCCGAGGTCCACTGAATAGGGAGGAGGCAACGAATGTCTATCTGAGGACTAGGATGTAGAGGGGAAGAGACCGAGCCTGACCTCTGTCCAGGTGTAGACCTCCCACTGGCCTACTGTCCAACAGTCCTGACACTTAGGAAGAAGATGACATGAACATGAATACCTCCTGTGGAGATAAGTCTCTGAAGGAAGGACACTGCTCCTTGATTTGCATGGCCTGTGAAAACAATATGTGAACTAAAGTATATAATCTGAAGCATAAGCTCAGAAAACCAAACACTTACCTTTTGGTAAGGTGTTTCTTGTTTTTTTTTCCCCAGCCCTTTTGATAATATCTTCATACTCACAGGGTCAGGCTGAGTTTTCACTTATTTCTACTCTAAGGTCGGATCATTAAGCACAACTATATATTTCTAAAGGTTTTTGGATTTCTCAATTCACATTTCTAATGAAAAAGAATAGAACTGACTTTCATTTTCCATTTTCATTAGCCAAGATTCTGACTCATAGTGACCCTATAGGACAAAGTAGAACTGCTCCATAGGGTTTCCAAGGAGCGCCTGGTAGATGTGAACTGCTGACCTTTTGATTAGCAGCCGTAGCTCTTAACCACTACACCACCAGCGTTTCCCAATATAGGCTATCTACTAATAAATAATCCCAACATCTCTGTGGCTTAACCCAATCTTAGATTCCTAACCAGACCTGGAGTTTTTCCTGTTACATAAATCAAGTAACATTTTTATAGGATACCCATATATTTATTCCTAGGGTCCCTGTGATCAACAGGCCATCACCAAATATCCCTACATGTCAAAACACTTGATTACCACTTCATCCCTGCTACCCATTATGGTAAATACTCTCACTTTGTCTGTGTCAGTTAAACATAGCTTCTGCTACTCTGAGATTTCATTCTCCCCTTTGAAATCAGGAAACCCATCACAATGGTGGCATCTCCCACCACCATATACAGTTACATGAAGAGTTTTAAGGATACTGGTGCTCCTCTTAACAGTGCATTTCTCAGTGCTTTACTGAAGAAGGTCTCCACTGAGCCGCTTGAGGGACATGATGGTGGTGTGCCTTCGCACTGCACAATCCACCCCAATATTCCTATTCCTAAACCTTTTGGTTCCTTTCTCTCTGCCAGAAAACCTCTGGCATCTGAGCAAATAATCCAAGAAGCTGGACTATATGAAGAAGAACGGGGCATCAGGATTGGAGGAAGACTCATTAACAACCTGTGCTATGCAGATGACATAATCTTTCTTGCTGAAAGTGAAAAGGACTTGAAGCACTTACTAATGAAGATCAAAGACCATAGCCTTCAGTATGGATTACACCTCAACATAAAGAAAACAAAAATCCTCACAACTGGACCAATGAGCGACATCATAATAAACGGAGAAAAGATTGAAGTTGTCAAGGATTTCATTTTACCTGGATCCACAATCAACAGCCATGGAAGCAGCAGTCAAGAAATCAAAAGATGCATTGCATTGGGCAAATCTGCTGCAAAGGACCTCTTTAAAGTGTTAAAAAGCAGAGATGTCACCTTGAAGACTAAGGTGCGCCTGACCCGAGCCATGGTATTTTCAATCTCATCATATGCGTGTGAAATCTGGACAATGAATAAGGAAGACTGAAGAAGAGTTGACGCCTTTGAATTGTGGTGTTGGCGAAGAATATTGAATATACCACGTACTGCCAAAAGAACGAACAAATCTGTCTTAGAAGAAGTACAACCAGAATGCTCCTTAGAAGCAAGGATGGTGACACTGCGTCTTACATACTTTGGACATGTTGTCAGGAGGGATCAGTCCCTGGAGAAGGACATCATGCTTGGCAAAGTACAGGATCAGTGGAAAAGAGGAAGACCCTCAGCGAGGTGGACTGACATGCTGGCTGCAACAATGAACTCAAACATAACAATTGTAAGGATGACGCAGGACCAGGCAGTTTTTCGTTCTGTTGTGCATAGGGTTGCTATGAGTCAGAACTGACTCGACTTGGCACCTAATGGCAACCTCATTGAAGGCAGAGCTTTGAACCGGTTCGTTCAGGTTTGAACCCCTGCTGAGAATTTGTATTTTTTTTTTAATTTTTTATTGTGCATTAGGTGAAAGTTTACAGAGAAAACTAGTTTCCCATTCAATAATTTGTTTACTAAGTGCTTCATGACATTGATTTCATTCCCCACAGTATGTCAGCACTCTCCTATTTCTGTCCTAGGTTCCTCATTTCCTTTAGTCCTGATTTTCTACCCCTTCCTGCCTTCTCATCTTTGCTTTTGGGCAAAAGTTGTCCTTTTGATCTCGTACAATTGATTGTTCTAAGGAGCACATGCCTCTCTGGTGTTATTGTTTATTTTATAGGCCTGTCTATTGTTCGGCTGAAACACGTCTCTGAGAATAGCTTCAGTTCCAGGTCAGAATGGTGTCTTAGGGCCATAATCTCAGGGGTTCATCCAGTCTCTGTCAGTAAATCTGGTCTTTTTTGTGAATTTGATTTTTTGTTCTACACTTTTTCTCCTGCTCTGTCCAATACCCTTTGTTGTGATCTCAGTCAGAGCTGTGGATAGTGGTAGCTGGGTATCATCTAGTTCTTTTGGTCTCGGGGTCGTGTAGGCTGTGGTTCATGTGTTCTATTAGTCCTTTAGACAAATTGCTCCCTTAAGTCGTTGGTTTTCTTCATTCTTCTTTGCTGTGGGCTATAAGAGACCAATAGTTGTATCTCAGATGGCCACTTACAAGCTTTTAAGATGCCAGATGATACTCACCAAAGGAGGATGCAGAACTTTGTCTTTATGAACCATGTTGTGACAATTGACTTAGATGTCCCCTGAGTCTATGGTCCTTTATCTTCACGCCTACGAACTTGTCCCACAAGGTATTCAGTTATATCTAAGAAGTTGCCCTCATTGTGGCCCTTGTGTGCGCTATTCTCTCTTTTATTACATAAGCAGCACCTATGGTTATATATAGACCAATAAAAAATATCCACCATCAAATCTGTATTTGCAGATGGGTATGTTCTGTTACATCCTCCCATACTTCTCCACATACCTATCTACCTATGTATCCATTTGTAAATTATTGTTTGTTAATACTACTGTTGCAGGATTGTCTACAGAGAATTTGCAATTCTAACAAGTTCTCAGGCATTGCTAATGCTGCTTGTGAGGGATCAATTCCGAGAAACACTAGTAGAGCAGTAGTTCTCAAAAATTATTATACATAAGAATCACCTGTGGGTCTCGTTCACACTTAGATTCTAATTCAGTATATCTGGGATGGAAATACAAATTCTCAGCAGCGGTTCAAACCAGTAGGAACCAGTTCAAAGCCCTGATTGAAAGTAAGCCAAAGTGAGCCCAAGTTTAGTCAATCAACAACATAAAATAACAGAGCCAGTCTGCCTGCACAGGCTCACACATTAAATTCAGAATCTGGCAAATATACCCTTATCATTAAATTCAGATATAGTCAGTATTACTTCCTCCTTGGTCCCACATATATTTTAACATTTCTGCTAAGACATATTACCCAAATCTTACACTTATATTGAAATATTAACTATTTCCTCCCAAGTCACATTTGTCCCCAGGAGCATGATGAGATATGACCCAAATTATTGATTTACAGATAGCAAGGGGTAGTTGGGGTTGGTTTTGAGTAGAATAAGCCTCCCCTTGTGAGGTTAGCTGCCAGAGATTAGGATACTATAAGACCCAACAGGGAGCCTACTAGTATCAGAAAAACATGGCTCACAGAGTTTCAGCCTCAGCATCAGAAAAAAGCAGAAAAGAGTGGGCTTGAAGCTGGAGACAACAGTTGATTACCCAACACAATGCCCTAATGATTGAGGCAGTGAATCTTGCCTTTATCCTGTGGGTGTACCCTGAAAGCAGAAATTCATCTTGCTCTAGCATTTTGAACAGTATCTTCAGTGCAAAGAAAGTAAAATGTGCTCACATTGCTAACAGCATTATCATTATTTTTTTAATTGAAGTTTTTTTTTTTTTTTAAGTAAATAATTTTGACGGAGAAAAGGTCATGTCTATTTTGGATCGAATCCCTAATGTCAAGTTTGCCTGTGGGGCAAAGAAAAAAAGCTAGGTGAGACGGGCAGGTTAGACTTTAATTTGTAAACAACAGAAAGCCATACTAGCTCTGACAAGACATCAGTGAGGTCGAAAAACTGAACACAATCTGCGGTACCTTGAGCGAAGTTCTACCTTTCCTTCCTAGCCTAGTCCGTTATTTTTCCCCCCATGAAACTTCTCTTAGTCTCCTTGTCATAATTAATTTATCCCTCTTCTCTATTCTACAGCAGGAGTCCCTGGACGGTGCCAACAATTAAACACTTGACAACTAGATGAAAGGATGGTAGTTCGAATCCACTCAGCAGTGCCCTGGAAGACAGGCCTGGAGATCTGCTTCCAAAAGTTCACAGTGTTGAAAATTCTATGGAGTACAATTCTACTCTGCACACTTGGAGTTGCCGTGAGTCAGAATCAAGCCCATGGCAACTAACAACAACTCTATCCAATAACATGTTTTATACCTGAATTACCAAACTGATTTTCCTGTACCAGTGACATTTGTGTATAAATGCATATACATGTCTTACCAAACCTTGATATCACTTTGGTTCTGATCTTTTGCCCTAATTCTGATAGCTGGGCCTCTGTCTGATTCCTTTGTTCTCCAGAACATCTCTATATAATCACTACTTCAGTACCTCTTACCAACAGTTTCATTCCAGGAGCTAACTGAGGCAGTTTCTTCTAGAAGGTAATTTCTGAGTATCAGTGATCACTATGTTCTTGCCCACCTACATATACACATTGAACACCCACAGCTTATGGAAATCAGGATGAGATGTTGGTATTTGCAGGTCTGCTCATCAGATATTTGCCAAAAAAAAAAAAAATACTTTCCCATCACTTTCCACACTGATTCTAGGAAGGAGGGTCAAACTCCAAGTCTTATAACAAGTTAAAACAATGTAACCATGTATGGACATACTTTACTTTTATCTTGATAATGTTTATTAAAAGGAGCCCTGGTGGCGTAGTGGTTAAGATCTAGGCTGCTAAACAAAAGGTTGGCAGTTCAAATCCACCAGCTGCTCCTTGGAAACCCTACTGGGCAGTTCTACTCTGTCCTGTAGGGTCACTATAAGTCCGTACCAACTCCACAGCACCTAAAAACAACCAGAACAATCTTTATTAAAAGCCATAAAGTTAGATGAGCAGGGGAAAAGCATAACACTAAGAAAAAGCAATGACAGTACAAGATCACTTACCTGAAGGGAAGCCTATTCAGCCAAACATGGATTTATTTATGATTCAATTAACAGCTTTATCTGACCTCCAGCTTTTCAAGAAAAGTGATAATGAACATATATGATTTCAAAAAATGAAACACTGAATTAGCTTGTGAGAAAATGTAAATTACTGCACCGCATGTGCAGTAAAAAAATAAGGAGTAATTGTTGCATGGAAGTGAAAAAAATCACAGTGCATATCTTTCACAGTGAATCGAGTGTTTCTGGTGAGGCTGAGAAGCTGATGGTTCAGCACATCTGGGTAGTTGTTTACTTCTGTCTGCAGATGCCCTCTTCCACAAAGTCTGATTTTTGCTCTCTCATAGTTTACAGGACCTAAGAACATTATAGATTTTGTAACTCCTGGCTCAGAGCAATTCTGTCGTTCTTATGGGCAACCCTTATAGCCAGACTAATATTGAACATACTTAATGGTGTGGGTGTGCCTGCGCATGTCCACATACCCGGACATTTGTATGTGTATATGGAGGTGGTGGAAACCCTGGTGGCGTAGTGGTTAGGAGCTACAGCTGCCAACCAAAATGTCAGCAGTTCGAATCCACCAGGAGCTCCTTGGAAAGTCTATGGGGCAGCTCTACTCTGTCCCATAGGGTCACTATGAGTCGTAATTGACTCAACGGCAGTGGATTTGGTTTTGGGTTTTTATGGAGGTGATGGTGGTGAGATACGCCTTTTTTAAAAGTCTCCAAACATGCCATAACACACATACACGTGTACATAAACATATGTATGCAACTGCACACATACATGCTGCTTGCAGAAAGAATAAGGAATCGCTTCAATTAATTTGCATGTTATGATAGATTTCTTCTTTATATGGCAAGAAAGAACACAAAGAACCAATTTCACCCACCCCTGAGAACTTTCTCACAGTTTTAAAATAAACCTGCTAAATAGAGATGGGCAGTGCCGATATTTTACCTTAAGAAGGAATTTTTTATATGATTCAAAGATAATAAAGCAAAGATTATCAGATATTTATTTACATTGCCTGACACAAACATCAAAGAAAAAAAAAAATAACAGAAGTTCCTTACCCAAAAATGACCAGCTGAAAGATATCCCCACTGCAACAACTGACCACATTCTGCTCCATACTTTCTAGGGCTGAAAGATTGCTCAGAAATTCTTGAAAAGTAGAAGCTCAAGAAATATAGAATCATATACGCTAAACCTCAAGCAGGCACTAATAGAAAATCATCCCTCACCAATGAATTTCCTTGCATGAGGCTGTAAGAATAAAAATATAGATGAACTGAGGATGTACTACCAGTCTCATTTGAGAAAAGGTAGTGGGGTGAAGGAAAGTAACTGAGGAAGGGAGGATGGCAATAGTGTGATAAATGAATATCGGAAAGGCTGAGCACTACCAAGAACTTGGAGATTTTAAGGCAAAACAGAATAGAGAATTGGGGAGAACCTAAAATACAATGATCAAAATTGAGTCAAAAAGATAGTAGCTCAGGGCATATGTATGACACCCCTCTTCTCTTCAACAGCTTTCTCTTTAAACTACCTAAATATATATGATATATTGTGTATATACATATATATGTATATGATACATCGTATACATATGTGTATCTATGTGTGTATGTATACATACATTTATTTATTTATTATTTATTTTGTGTATGTGTGGAGAGAGAATAGCTTGCATTATTAGTACCAGAAGCTGAGAAGGGATGCCATCACCAGGGAACAGGCATTCACTAACAGCTATCATAGATCTCAAGAATATTCATACGTAGTGCCAAGCAGACCAGATTAGCACTTGAATAAAATGAACAGAAATATTTTTGAACTCCACAGACATACTGTAGTTATGAAGGACAAGGGTTGACACAGTGTTTGAAAGCCTGAGAGAGCTTTCTCAGACCAAAACCCTCGGCCACAGTAGATGAGGACATTCAGTGAGACCTGTGGTAGCGAGGCTCGGGTACAGGATAGGCTTTGCGGAGTAGCAGGCAGTGGCGGCAGCTGCTCTGAAGGAGAAGTATCTTGAGTGTTCTTCACTGATGCACTGGAAGTGGCTTGCGGGAATTAGGTCTCAGGGAGCGGGCATTCACTAAGAGCAGCAGGCCATGGACACGGCAGCTGCGACTTTGAGGCATGGTTTTCCTGGTGGTTAGGGTGTTCTGCTAATATACTGAGAGCTTCTCGGTAAATTAAGTGTGAAACTGAGTGTATGTGTGGTGACACCATAAGGAAAGACCAGCATTAGTGGTGGAGTGAGGATCTTTTCCCCAAAAGACAGAATTGTTCTATATTAGCAAAGAGGTCTGGGTACACCAGACCTAGATTTTGAAGGGTGACTTCGCCAAAGATGGAAGTAGGTAGCTGCAGACAGAGAACCACTAAATCAGCTCATCAATGGTCGAAGTTCCTTTCCTACCTGCCCAGGCTGTGCTGAAACCTAAGAGAATTCTTAGGAAGCATCAAAGTTGAAAATGAGACTCTAGAAAGAAGCCACCAGACAAGGGTAGAAAACTCATTATTTAAGAACAAATAAAAAAAAAAAAGAGGCTTACAAAAAGAATCTGTAGCTTAAAGAAAAGAGTACAAAAGAGAGGATATATAAAAATTGACTAAAGTAAACAAATACATTTTTAAGAATACCTGGTCAGTGTTCAAACTCCTTCACAGGAATTATAGGGAACTTCATTTGACTTTGTACCTGTTTACTTCTCTTGTCTTACCTATACACTGAGTCACCTCTGAGCCTTCCGATACTCTATTTCTTTTAGAACACTCTCACTTCTGCTGCTGGCATCACTGATTTATCTTTAAAAATCATCTCCTCTGGGATGCCTTACCATACTACCTCCTCAGACACATCACATCCACGTCCTTACTCCAGGTGGGTAAGGTGTTCCTCCTGTGTGGACTCATTAGGCAATCTACCCATCTACTTCTCTTATTATAGCATTTATTATCTTCTCTTATTTGTCTGTTTTTCATACTAGACTATAAGACATGGCACCTTCTCTCACAGAAAAAGTAGATAATTGGTATTTAAAAGACAATTGTCAAATAAATGAATGAAAATCTAGATTTGCTGTTTGATTTTTTTTATCTTACACTGCAGTGAAAAGAAGCTGGCCTGTAGGCAGCTACTAATAAATAGCTAGATGAGATAAGAGAATAATGTTTTGAAACCAAACAGGTGATAAATTTAAAATGAGATAGAATCAGTAACGAAATAACTACCACTCCATAAAGTCAAATCAGTGATATGGAGGACAAGCTTGAAAACATCTCCCACAATATAATGGAGAAATAGGTAAAAATATGAAAAAAATTATATGGTGGAAAATATAAAACAAACATAGAGATAATCAACACTTTTAAAGTTGATCACAAAAGATGAACAAGAAGAAACATTGAAAGTTTTAACAGAAGAAAACTTTCCTACCACTGAAGAAAAAACCTAACTTGACAATTGAAGGAGTGTACTAAATTCCAGACAAACGTTAATATAAAGATGTCAACCCAGGTGAGAAACTTGTATTCTAGAATAAGAGAGAATTATGCTGGCATCCAAGTCAAAAATTTTACCTACACACACACATAAAAAAACTTGCTTGTGAATAGGGAGTGGTGCACACAGGAATGCAGGAAAAATATAAAGGAAAGAAACAGCTACATAAACGAGCTTGTTATCAGGTCCTGGAAATAAAAATTTGTGGTTAAAACTGAACGGTCCATACCAAACCCGTTGCTGTTGAGTTGATTCCAACTCATGGAGACCCTGCAGGGCAGAGTAGAACTGTCATACAGTGTTTCCAAGGCTATAATCTTTATGAAAATGGTGACTGTCACATCTTTCTCCTGTGGAGCAGCTGGTTGGATGGAACTGCTGACCTTTCAGTTAGCAGCACAGCACTTAACCACTGCACCACCAGGGCTCCTTAAATGGTCCACAGAGGTATCAAAAATTTGATGTTCATGCCCTCAAGTGGGGCAAGGAGGTAAAAGAAACCTCTCCAAATAATGCTTTTACCCACCAAACCCTGTCCTACCTGAAACAATGAATTAATATATAATTTCTATCACTGGCAAAGAAGGTGGACTTCAAGACCAGACAACAAATGAAAAAAAATCACCTGTGAGAAACTGGGAGCCCAAATCTGAAGGCTTGAAATTCAAAATAGCCATGAAGTGCAAAACCACAATGGGTGAGCAAGGTTAAAGCCACTGGCCTGCCAAGTTTTGGGTGTGGTACAGGGTCTAAGAGTTTTAGCTATCATGAGGTAAAGAGGCTAGAAAGAGATCCATTCAAGACAAGGGACCAGAGAGACCCAGACTTAAGACTCAAAGCCAGGGACTCAGGTGGGGTTGCCATGGTCATGAAACGGTACTGAAGTCCAAAAAAACCACCACCTGTGGATAACCAAAAAAAGCATGTGGCTACAGCTTTTAGGAAGCTGTGAGTATAGAGACCAAGCCTTGGTGGTGCAGTGGTTAACACTCAGCTGCTAACCAAACGGTCCAAAGTCTGAACTCACCAGCCGCTCTGCAGGAGAAAGATGTGGCAGTCTGCTTCCATAAAAATTATAGCCTTGGAAACCCCTATGCGGCAGTTCTACTCTGTTCTATAGGATCACTATGAGTCAGAATCGACTCAACAGCAACGGGCAATGGAGGGGTGGGCACAGAGAAATATAAAAGAACATAAAAGCAGTCTCATTCATAAACCACAATGGAAACCAGCTGCTGAACGGCTCAGGACAGGACTAAATCTGTATTATTTGTGTTACAGAAGAATTAAGCCCTAAAAATAAACAAATAAAAACAAAACCAGTTGCCGCTGAGTCGATTCCAACTCAACTCATGGTGACCCCATGTGTTACAGAGTAGAACTGTTCCACAGGGTTTTTTTGGGCTACAATCTTTATGGGAGCAGATTGCCAGGCCTTTCTTCCATGGCACTGCTGGGTGGGTTCAAACCACCAACCTTCAAGTTAGTAGTAGAACACAAACAATTTACGCCATCTAGGGACCTTATTTGAGTCCTAAACCAGAAAAACCAAACTCGCTGCAGGAGTCAATTCCAACTCACGTTGTTATTGTTGTTAGGTGCCGTTGAGTCGGCTCCGACTCATAGCAACCCTATGCACAACAGAACGAAACACTGCCCGGTCCTGTGCCATCCTTACAATCATTGTTATGCTTGAGCTCATTGTGGCAGCCACTGTGTCAATCCACCTCGTTGAGGATCTTCCTCTTTTCCGCTGATCCTGTACTCTGCCAAGCATGATGTCCTTCTCCAGGGACTGATCCCTCCTGACAACACATCCAAAGTATGTAAGACGTAGTCTTGCCATCCTTGCCTCTAAGGAGCATTCTGGCCCCCATGTGTCTGTCAGTTTGCTGTACTGTGGGGGTTTGTGTGTTGCCGTGATGCTGGAAGCTATGCCACCAGTATTCAGATACCAGCAGGGTCATGTGTGGAGGACAGGTTTCAGCTGAGCTTCCAGACTAAGACAGACTAGGAAGAAGGACCCGGCAGTCCACTTCTGAAAAGCACTAGCCAGTGAAAACCTTATGAATAGCAGTGGAACGTTCCGACTCATAGTGACCCTGTAAGACAGAGTAGCCTTAAGCCCTCATTATTATACAATACCTGGTTCTAGCTTAGGAGGCCATGTAGTGTTAGTAGAGGCAATTCCAAAGCTGCTGGATTGAGAGAGGAGAGATGAAAGAGAAGAGAGGTGAGAGAATGAGACTTTCCACTCAAAATAAGCCTGTGAATTAAATTCTAAAACATATGAAATAACTAATGACAGCACCCAGCATCAATAATCAGAATTCTTTGACAAAAATTTTGAAATCAGTGGGTTTTGAACATGCACGTAAATATCATCTATAGAAACAAACAAAAAATTATAAAACACAGTCACATAAGAAACTGAAAAAGGTGATTTTATAAAAGAACTAAAGATCATAAAACTGCAAAATAAAGTCAACGAGAAACTGTAGCCCACACGGTCTAAATTAGTAAAATGAAAAAGGGTACTGAAGAATTCCAACAATGCATTCCAGAAATAAATCACATTTTCAAAGGAAAGAGGAATTAAGAGACACATAGATGAGATTGAGAGGCTCTAAAATACTTCCAAGAAAAAAAGGAAGATCAAAAGAAAGATTAGAGCAGCAGAAAAAATATTCAGACTTGAAAATCTACAACATTAATGTAGATAAAAGGGGGCCCTATATAATAATAAAACAAATAATCTATTAAGAAACTGTAACTTGTATGTGACCAAAACTCAACAAAATAGCTTCAAGATGTAGAATGCAAAAATTGAAAGACCGATGTGGGGCCAGAGTGGCAGAATAGCCAAATGCTTCCAGCAATCCCTCTTACAACAAAGACCCAAAAGAACAAGTGAAATGATTATATTTATGAAAAGCTAGGAGTCCTGAACATCAAAGGCAAAGTTAGAAAATGGACTGAGCAGCAGGGGGAGGGAGAGATGGTTCAGAGGCGGAGAGAGTTGCCAGACCTGAATTGCCGGGATCCCTCAGGCACTATTCCTGGGAGCGGCTGCAGCGGGCTGGTGGTAGCATTTGGCTGCTGTTTCCTCAGGGTAAAGCAGTCAGCCACACAGCTTATTAGCACCTCTGGAACCAGAGAAGAACGGCGCTCTCGGCAAAAGCTAAGTACTTGTGTATATTTTAATGCACCCCCTGCCCCCAAGCCAACTTCAGTGGCTGCTGATTTCCCTGGGCCTGAGATAGGTCCTGCTGAGCAGCCTGGCCCATTCTCCTAGCCTTGCAGAAGGAATAAATTCACATCTGGGGGGAAAAGATAATTTGCCAGCTCCACTAACTGTGGGAGCTCAAGACAGAAGTGGCTCCTGTCCAAGCATAAACTGTCCGTGGACTTTGAATACCTTTCCCCTCTGCATGGACCTGTGTGGGATTTCAGGAGAATAGGTCCTTGTTGGCAGATTGCAACCGTTTGAGCTGTGTGGTGGAGAGGTGGGTGTTTGATATTTGACACTGCTTTGCCTACTAAACAGGGTCCTCGCCTACCCACATCAGGGGCCTAAGAACTGGTGGCTCCACTCAGGTCACCCAGCCACCCAGAACAGGGCTACAAGGAAAACTGGTACCTCCCAGTCCCTACAACCAAAAGGATTGGTTGCCCAAGGTCTGTCCGCAGAACCCACCCACCTGTAGGCTCTAGGAAAAGGGATGTGATTTCCTCACAGACCCTGGGGGGACAGTTCTGAGCCCCCAGCCTTACTCAGAGCGTGACCCTCTGCTGCAACCAGATACTGGTACCTAAACCAATCACCCCTTCCCCTCTAAGACTGTTGGACAGAGCCTGTACCACAAACTTGATGACCAGTTACCTGGACACCTGGGCTGAATTCATTCAAGAAAAGTGAATGGACTCCTAGACTAATATACCTGATAACAGCTCTAGCCATCTGGTGACAGGATGCCAGAGCTTCAAAGGCAAAATAATCAAGCTAGCTCACCTAAGCAACCCATTAGGGCATATCAAAATAAAACAAAGCAAGAAGCTAGGATACAGTAAGCAAACATAAAAGAAACTAATACCATAACTTATAGATGGCACGGAGATAACAGTCAGTATCAACTCACATAAAGAAACATACCATGATCGCATCAACAAGCACTCAAAACAAAAAATCAAGGGATCTTCTGGATGAAGGTGCTATGCTGGAAATACCGGATGCGGAATTCAAAATATTAATATACAGAACTCTTCAAGACATCAGGAATGAGATTAGGAAGGAGATCAGGCAATACACAAAACTAGCCAAGGAACACACAGATAAACCAGTTGAAGAAATTAAAAAGGATATTCAAAAACATTATGAAAAATTTAATAAGCTGCAAGAACCCATAAAGAGACAGCAATCAGAAATTCAGAAGATTAACAATAAAATTACAGAATTAGACAATTCAATAGAATGTCAGAGGAGCAGAATTGAGCAGGTGGAACGCAGAATTGGTGAGCTTGAAGATAAAGGATTGCCACCAACATATTTGAAGAAAAATCAGCTAAAAGAATTTAAAAAACTGAAGAAAACTAAAGAATCATGCAGGACTCTATCAACAGAAATAACCTACGAGTGATTCGAGTACCAGAATAGGGATGCTCATCGAACTCCACATAAGGCAGGTGTTAAAAGAAAGTCAAGAAGACATATTATAATCAAACTTACCAAAAACAAAGATAAAGAGACAATTTTAAGAGCAGCTAGGGATAAATGGAAAGTCACCTACAAAGGACAATAAATAAGAATAAGCTTGGGCTTTTTTTTTTTTTTTTTCACCTGGCAGAAACAATACAGGCAAGAAGACAATGGGATGACTTATACAAAGCATTGAAGGCAACAAATTGGCAGCCAAGAATCACATATCCAGCAAAACAGTCTCTGAAATATGAAAGTGAAATTAGGACATTTCCAGATAAACACAAGTTTAGGGAATTCGTAAAAACCAAACCAAAACTACAGGAAATACCAAAGGGAGTTCCTTGGTTAGAAAATCAATAATATCAAGTATCAACCCAAGACTAAAACACTGGGCAGAGCAATCAGATGTCAACCCAGACAGGGAAATCACAAAAATAAATCAAGATAAAAAAAAACGCTCAAAACAGGGAAACAGCAATGGTGTTACATAAAAGAAGACAACATTAAAAAAATAAAGAGGGACTAAGAAATGTAGTTACAGGTCTTTCATATGGAGAGGAAGACCAGGTGATATAAAGAAATAAAAGTTAGCTTTAAACTTAGAAAAATAGGAGTAAATATTAAGGTAACCACAAAGGAGACTGACTATCCTACTCATCAAAACAAATACAACAGGAGGGGGGCCAAGATGGCTGACTAGGTAGATGCTACCTCGGATCCCTCTTGCAACAAAGATTCGGAAAAACAAGTGAATCGATCACATACATGACAATCTACAAACCCTGAACAACAAACACAGATTTAAAGAGTTGACCTGAGTGACAGAGACAGAGAACGAACAACTACGGGGAAGCAGCGACTGTTTTCGGAGCCTGGAGCCAGCATCCCAGTCAGGTAACCTTGGTGCCGGGCTTAGGACTGGGCACAGGGGAGCTGAACACAACAACTTGTGACGGCGCAAACACGGGGCGCAGACCTACCCCTCTGAACTGACTCCGGAAGGGGGACTAGCTGGTCCACGCAGGCGGCGTGGCGACGCGGCTGGTGGGAGGAGAAGTCCCCAGGAGGCAGTGACTGCTTTTGGAGCTGGGAGTGCAGCGTCCCAGTCGGGGAACCTTGGAGCCAGATTTGGACTGGGCGCAGGGGAGCTGAACACAACATCTTGTGATGGCGCAAACACGGGCCGCAGCCCTACTTCCCTGAACTAACCCCGGGAGGGGGCCCAGCCGGTCCACAGAGGCAGCGCAGCGACGCGGCTGGTGGGACGAGAAGTCCCCGGGAGGCAGCGACTGATTTTGGAGCCAGGAGTGCAGCGTCCCAGCAGGGGAACCTTGACGCTGGGCTTTGGATTGGCAGCGGAGGATCTGACCACGGCTTCAGAGGGCCAGACCCTTGGGGACAATCTCCACACAACCAGCACAAATAGGCGACACGCCCCTTGGGAATCTCAGATAAAACAGTCATCCCAAGCAAGATAAGCAACTTTGGCTTTATTCCGGGGTGTACTCTCTCCTGCTTTTCTGAACCCTCCCCTCCCCTTCCCAGGCGGCTTCATTAACATTGGAATTTCCTGAGCCAGAGAGAGAACAGCTCCGGCTCCGCGGCTTTGCTTTTCCCTTTTTTTTTTTTGGTCTTTTCCTAACCCATTCTTCCCACCTGAGAGAAGCAACCACAAAAAACCCAGGGACCAAAAATCCTTCCCTAATTGGACTAAAAACACAGAACCAGCTCCAGCCAAGCATATATGATCCAAATCTCGGGCTTTCATCCTTACAGGGAACAAGGTGGCTGTAATAATGCAAAGGCAGTTCTGATAGGGATCTGACTGCATTTTTTTTAGCAGACTTACTGGAAAAACAAGTTTCCCAGGTCTGATATCTCTGCTTATTCAACAAAGACCTAACTGACCCACAACAGGGAACTGAGGGCTGAAGCTCCCCCCAGACCACCTAGCCTCTTGCCTTAGGGGTCTAAGGAGGGTGACACCTACCAATCAGTAGAGGTACTTGCATTGGGGGCCTAAGGTACAGCTGCAGAGCCCTCCCACCAAGGTGCTATAGGAATAGAGACACACCTACCTCACTGACACTTGGGGGAAGCCTGTCAGCATCCTGCCCCCACTGGAGTGTGAACCCCAGCTGCTAATAGAATCTACTGCACACAACTATCACCACTACTTCTCGAGGTGGATAGGTGTTAGGGTGCAGCACACACTTGATGACCCAAAATCAGATTCTACTCAAGAATAGTGAATAGACTCAGGCTTATATATCTGGCAACAGCCCAAACTAGCTGGTAATAGGTTATAAGTAAGTCAAGGGCTACAAAAAACAAGACAGCACAATCTAGTAGCCCATCCATGTATATTGAAAGAAAACAAAACAAGATAAGACTCAGTGAGCAAATATAGAATAAATCACTACTATATCTTTTTTTTGATGGCTCACAGACAGCAGTCAATATCAAACCACATAAAGAAGCAGACCATGACAGCTTCTACAACCCCCCAAACAAAAGAATCAAAATCTTTCCCAAATGAAGATACAATCCTGGAATTATCAGATACAGAATACAAAAACCTAATTTACAGAATGCTTCAAGACATCAGGGATGACCTCAGAAATGAAATAAGGCAAACTGCAGAAAAAGCCAAGGAACACACTGATAAAACAGCTGAAGAACTCAAAAAGATTATTCAAGAACATAGTGGAAAAATTAATAAGTTGCAAGAATCCACAGAGAGACAGCATGCAGAAATCCAAAAGATTAACAATAAAATTACAGAATTAGACAATGCAATAGGAAGTCAGAGGAGCAGACTCGAGCAATTAGAACGCAGAGTGGGAAATCTGGAGGACCAGGGAATTAACACCAACATAGCTTTAAAAAAATCAGATAAAAGAATTAAAAAAAATGAAGAAACCCTAAGAATCATGTGGGACTCTATCAAGAAGGATAACTTGCGAGTGATTGGAGTCCCAGAACAGAGAGGGAGGACAGAAAACACAGAGAAAATAGTTGAAGATCTGCTGACAGAAAACTTCCCTGACATCATGAAAGACTAAAGGATATCTATCCAAGATGTTCATCGAACCCCATTTAAGATTGATCCAAAAAGAAAAACACCAAGACATATTATCATCAAACTTGCCAAAACCAAAGATAAAGAGAAAAGTTTAAAAGCAGCCAGGGAGAAAAGAAAGGTCTCCTTCAAGGGAGAACCAATAAGTTCAGACTACTCAGCAGAAACCATGCAGGCAAGAAGGCAATGGGATGACATATACAGAGCACTGAAGAAGAAAAACTGCCAGCCAAGGATCATATATCCAGCAAAACTCTCTCTGATATATGAAGGCGAAATTAAGATATTTACAGATGAACACAAGCTTAGAGAATTTGCAAAAACCAAACCAAAGCTACAAGAAATACTAAAGGAAATTATTTGGTCAGAAAACCAATAATATCGGATACCAGCACAACACAAGGTCACAGAACAGAACATCCTGATATCAACTCAAATAGGGAACTCACACAAAAAAATGCTCAAAACAGGGAATCATTGAAGTCAATATGTAAAACATCACAATAATCAAAAAGAGCAACTAAATATAGGCGGCATGGAACTGCCATATGGAGAGGGATACAAGGCGATATAGGACAAGTTAGGTTTTTACTTAGAAAAATAGGGGTAAATATTAAGGTAACCACAAAGAGGTATAACAACTCCATAACTCAAAATAAAAGCCAAGAAAAACCTAACAACTCAACAAACATAAAGTCAAACACTATGAAAATGAGGATCTCACAATTTACAAAGAAAAACATCTCAGCACAAAAAAGTAAGTGGAAAAATGAAATTGTCAACAACACACATAAAAAGGCATCAAAATGACACTAAACACTTACTTATCTATAATTACACTGAATGTAAATGGACTAAATGCACCAATAAAGAGACAGAGAGTCTCAGACTGGATAAAGAAACACGATCCGTCTATATGCTGCCTATAAGAGACACACCTTAGACTTAGAGACACAAACAAACTAAAACTCAAAGGATGGAAAAAATATATCAAGCAAACAATAGGCAAAAAAGAAGAGGAGTAGCAATATTAATTTCTGACAAAATAGACTTTAAACTTAAATCCACCATAAAGGATAAAGAAGGACACTGCATAATAATAAAAGGGACAATTGATCAGAAAGATATAACCATATTAAATATTTATGCACCCAATGACAGGGCTGCAAGATACATAAATCAAATTTTAACAGAACTGAAAAGTGAGATAGACACCTCCACAATTATAGTAGGAGACTTCAACACACCACTTTCGGAGAAGGACAGGACATCCAGTAAGAAGCTCAACAGAGACACGGAAGACCTAATTACAACAATCAACCAACTTGACCTCATTAACTTATACAGAACTCTCCACCCAACTGCTGCAAAGTATACTTTTTTTTCTAGCTCACATGGAACATTCTCGAGAATAGACCACATATTAGGTCATAAAACAAACCTCTGCAGAATCCAAAACATCGAAATATTACAAAGCATCTTCTCAGACCACAAGGCAATAAAACTAGAAATGAATAACAGAAAAACTAGGGAAAAGAAATCAAATACTTGGAAAGTGAACAATACCCTCCAGAAAAAAGACTAGGTTATAGAAGACATTAAGGAGGGAATAAGGAAATTCATAGAATGCAACGAGAATGAAAATACTTCCTATCAAAACCTCTGGGACACAGCAAAAGCAGTGCTCAGAGGCCAATTTATATCGATAAATGCACACATACAAAAAGAAGAAAGAGCCAAAATTAGAGAACTGTCCCTACAACTTGAACAAATAGAAACTGAGCAACAAAAGAACCCATCAGGCACCAGAAGAAAACAAATAATAAAAATTAGAGCTGAACTAAATGAATTAGAGAACAGAAAAACAATTGAAAGAATTAACAAAGCCAAAAGCTGGTTCTTTGAAAAAATTAACAAAATTGATAAACCACTGGCTAGACTGACTAAAGAAATACAGGAAAGGAAACAAATAACCCGAATAAGAAACGAGAAGGGCCACATCACAACAGACCCAACTGAAATTAAAAGAATCATATCAGATTATTACGAAAAATTGTACTCTAACAAATTTGAAAACCTAGAAGAAATGGACGAATTCCTGGAAAAACACTACCTACCTAAACTAACGCAATCAGAAGTAGAATAACTAAATAGACCCATAACAAAAAAAGAGATTGAAACGGTAGTCAAAAAACTCCCAACACAAAAAAGCCCTGGCCCGGATGGCTATACTGCAGAGTTCTACCAAACTTTCAGAGAAGAGATAACACCACTACTACTAAAGGTATTTCAAAGCATAGAAAATGACGGAATACTAGCCAACTAATTCTATGAAGCCACCATCTCCCTGATACCAAAACCAGGTAAAGACATCTGGCTATACTGCAGAGTTCTACCAAACTTTCAGAGAAGAGATAACATCACTACTACTAAAGGTATTTCAAAGCATAGAAAATGACGGAATACTACCCAACTCATTCTATGAAGCCACCATCTCCCTGATACCAAAACCAGGTAAAGACATCACAAAAAAAGAAAATTACCGACCTATATCCCTCATGAACATAGATGCAAAAATCCTCAACAAAATTCTAGCCAATAGAATTCAACAACATATCAAAAAAATAATCCACCACGACCAAGTGGGATTTATACCAGGTATGCAAGGCTGGTTTAATATTAGAAAAACCATTAATGTAATCCACCATATAAATAAAACAAAAGACAAAAACCACATGATCTTATCAATTGATGCATAAAAGGCATTTGACAAAATCCAACATCCATTTATGATAAAAACTCTCACCAAAATAGGAATTGAAGGAAAATTGCTCAACATAATAAAGGGCATCTATGCAAAGCCAACAGCCAACATCACTCCAAATGGAGAGAGCCTAAAAGCATTTCCCTTGAGAACGGGAACCAGACAAGGATGCCCTTTATCACCGCTCTTATTCAACATTGTGTTAGAAGTCCTAGCCAGAGCAATTACGCTAGACAAAGAAATAAAGGGCATCTGGATTGGCAAAGAGCAAGTAAAATTATCTCTATTTGCAGATGACATGATCTTATACACAGAAAACCCCAACGAATCCTCCAGAAAACTACTGAAACTAATAGAAGAGTTTGGCAGAGTCTCAGGTTATAAGATAAACATACAAAAATCACTTGGATTCCTCTACATCAACAAAAATAACATCGAAGAGGAAATCAGCAAATCAATACCATTCACAGTAGCCCCCAAGAAGATGAAATACTTAGGAATAAATCTTACCAAGGATGTAAAAGACCTATACAAAGAAAACTACAAAGCTCTACTACAAGAAATTCAAAAGGACATACTTAAGTGGAAAAACATACCTTGCTCATGGATAGGAAGCCTTAACATATTAAAAATGTCTATTCTACCAAAAGCCATCTCTACATAAAATGCACTTCCGATCCAAATTCCAATGTCATTTTTTACGGTGATAGAGAAACAAATCACCAACTTCATATGGAAAGGAAAGAAGCCTCGGATAAGTAAAGCATTACTGAAAAAGAAGAAGAAAGTGGGAGGCCTCACTCTACCTGATTTGAGAACCTATTATACAGCCACAGTAGTCAAAACAGCCTGGTACTGGTACAACAAGAGACACATAGACCAGTGGAACAGAAATGAGAACCCAGAGATAAATCCATCCACATATGAGCAGCTGATATTTGACAAAGGCCCGGTGTCAGTTAATTGGGGAAAACATAGTCTTTTTAACAAATGGTGCTGGCATAACTGGATATCCATTTGCAAAAAAATGAAACAGGACCCATACCTCACACTATGCACAAAAACTAACTCCAAGTGGATCAAAGATCTAAATATAAAGACCAAAACGATAAAGATCATGAAAGAAAAAATAGGGACAACCTTAGGAGCCCTAATACAAGGCGTAAACAGAATACAAAACATTACCAAAAATGATGAAGAGAAACCAGATAATTGGGAGCTCCTAAAAATCAAACACCTATGCTCATCTAAAGACTTCACCAAAAGAGTAAAAAGACCACCTACAGACTGGGAAAGAATTTTCAGCTATGTCATCTCCGACCAGCGTCTGATCTCTAAAATCTATATGATTCTGCCAAAACTCAACCACAAAAAGACAAACAACCCAATCAAGAAGTGGGCAAAGGATATGAACACACACTTCACTAAAGAAGATATTCAGGCAGCTAACAGATACATGAGAAAATGCTCTCGATCATTAGCCATTAGAGAAATGCAAATTAAAACTACAATGAGATTCCATCTCACACCAACAAGGCTGGCATTAATCCAAAAAACACAAAAGAATAAATGTTGGAGAGGCTGCAGAGAGACTGGAACTCTTATACACTGCTGGTGGGAATGTAAAATGGTACAACCACTTTGGAAATCTATCTGGCGTTATCTTAAACAGTTAGAACTACCATACAACCTAGAAATCCCACTCCTCGGAATATACCCTAGAGAAATAAGAGCCTTCACACAAACAGATATATGCACACCCATGTTTATTGCAGCTCTGTTTACAATAGCAAAAAGCTGGAGGCAACCAAGGTGTCCATCAACGGATGAATGGTTAAATAAATTGTGGTATATTTATACAATGGAATACTACGCATCAATAAAGAACAGTGATGAATCTGTGAAACATTTCATAACATGGAGGAACCTGGAAGGCATTATGCTGAGCAAAATTAGTCAGAGGCAAAAGGACAAATATTGTATAAGACCACTATTATAAGATCTTGAGAAATAGTATAAACTGAGAAGAACACATAGTTTTGTGGTTACGAGGGGGGGAGGGAGGGATAGTGGGAGAGGGTTTTTTTTACTGATTAATTAGTAGATAAGAACTGCTTTAGGTGAAGGGATGGACAATACTCAATACATGGAAGGTCAGCTCAACTGGACTGGACCAAAAGCAAAGAAGTTTCCGGGATAAACTGAAGGCTTCAAAGGAGTAATGGCGGGTGTCTGGGGACCATGGTTTAAGGGGACTTCTAAGTCAACTGGCAAAATAATTCTATTATGAAAACATTGTGCATCCCACTGTGAAATGTGGCGTCTGGGGTCTTAAATGCTAACAAGCGGCCATCTAAGATGCATCAATTGGTCTCAACCCACCTGGAGCAAAGGAGAATGAAGAACACCAAGGTCACACAATAACTAAGAGCCCAAGAGACAGAAAGGGCCACATGAACCAGAGACCTACATCATCCTGAGACCAGAAGAACTAGTTGGTGCCCGGCCACAATCGATGACTGCCCTGACAGGGAGCACAACAGAGAACCCCTGAGGCAGCAGGAGATCATTGGGATGCAGACCCCAAATTCTCATAAAAAGACCATACTTAATGGTCTGACTGAGACTAGAGGAATCCCGGCGGTCATGGTCCCCAAACCTTCTGAAGGCACAGGACAGGAACCATTCCCAAAGACAACTCATCAGACATGAAAGGGACTGGACAGTGGGTAGGAGAGAGATGCTGATGAAGAATGAGCTAATTATATCAGGTGGACACTTGAGACTGTGTTGGCATCTCCTGTCTGGAGGCGGGATGGGAGGATAGAGAGAGTTGGAAGCTGGCAAAATTGTCACGAAAGGAGAGACTGGAAGGGCTGACTCATTAGGGGGAGAGCAAGTGGGAGAACGGAGTAAGGTGTATATAAACTTATATGTGACAGCCTGACTTGATCTGTAAACGTTCACTTGAAGCTCAATAAAAGTTAATAATAAAAAAAAATACAACAAAAAAATAAAGACTCAGCAGAAACAAAATCAACAACGAATAAGAAGAAAAGACAATATATAAAGATAAACTACTTAGTGCAAAAAACTAAGTGGGAAAATGAAACTGTCAACAACACACAAAAAAAGGACATCAAAATGATAGCACTAAACTCATGTCTATCTACACTTATGTGGAATGTAAATAGACTAAAAACACCAACAAAGAGACAGAGAGTGGCAGAATGGATAAAAAACACGATCCATCTATGTGCTGCCTACGAGAGACACACCTTAGCCTTAGGCAAACAAACTAAAACTCAAAGGATGGAAAAACATATATATCAAGCAAACAACTATCAAAAAAGAACAGGGGTGGCAATATTAATTTCTGACAAAATAGACTTTAAAGTTAAATCCACCACAAAGGACAAGGAAGGATACAATACACTAAGAGGATATAACCATATTAAACACTTAACGCACCCAATGACACGGCTACAAGATATATAAAACAAAGTCTATCAGCATTGAAAAGATAGACAGCTCCACAATAACAGTAGAAGACTTCAACACACCACTTTCGGTGAAGGACAGAACATCCAGAAAGAAGCTCAATAAACACACAAAAGATCTAAATGACATAATCAACCAACTTGACCTCATAGACATATACAGAACACTCCATCCAACAGCACCCAAGTATGCTTTCTTACCCAACGCACATGGAACGTTCTCTAGAATAGACCACATATTAGGTCATAAAGCAAGCCTTAGCAGAATCCAAAACATCGAAATATTACAAAGCATCTTCTCTGACCATAAGGCCATAAATGTAGAAATCAATAACAGGAAAAGGAGGGAAAAGAAATAAAAAACTTGGAAAGTGAACAATACCCTGCTCAGAAAGGACTGGGTTATAGAAGACATTAAGGAAGGCATAAAGAAATTCATAGAATCCAATGAGAATGAAAACACTTCCTATCAGAACCCTTGGGACACAGCGAAAGCAGTGAACACAGGTCAATTTATATCAATAAATGCACACATACAAAAAGAAGAAAGGGCCAAAATCAAAGAATTATCCCGACAACTTGAATAAATAGAAAGAGAGCAAGAAAAGAAACCCTCAGGCACCAGAAGAAAGCAAATAATAACCACAGCAGAATTAAATGAATTGAAATTGAAAGGGTTAACAAGACCAAAAGCTGGTTTTTTGAAAAAATTAATGAAATTGATGAACCATTGACCAAACTGACAAAAAAAAAAAAAACAGAAGAGGAAGCAAATAACATGAATAAAAAATGAGATGGGCAGTATTACAACAGACCCATCTGAAATTTAAAGAATCATATCAGATTATTATGAAAAATTGTACTCTAACAAATTTGAAAACCTAGAAGAAATAGATGAATTCCTAGAAACACATTAACTACCTAAACTAACACAAACAGAGGTAGAACAACTAAATAGGTCCATAACAAAAGAAGAGATTGAAAAGGTAATCAAAACACTCCCAACAAAAAAAAGCCCTGGCCTGTAAAGCTTCACTGCAGAGTTCTACCACACTTTCAGAGAAGAGTTAACACCACTACTACTAAAGGTATGTCAGAGAATAGAAAAGGACAGAATGCTCCCAAACTCATTCTATGAAGCCATCGTATCCTTGATACCAAAACCACGTAAAGACATCACAAAAAAAGCCAATTACAGACCTATATCCTTCATGAACATAGAGGCAAAAATCTTCAACAAAATTCTAGCCAACAGAATTCAACAACATATCAAAAAAATAATTCACCATGAACAAGTAGGATTCATACCAGGTATGCAGGGATGGTTCAAAACTAGAAAAACAATTAATGTAATCCACCACATAAATAATAGAACCACATGATCTTATCAATTGATGCAGAAAAGGCATTTGACAAAGTTCAACACTCATTCATGATAAAAACTCTCAGCAAAATAGGAATAGAAGGAAAATTCCTCAACATAATAAAGGGCATTTATACAAAACCAACAGTCAACATCATCCTAAATGGAGCGAATCTGAAAGCATTCCCCTTGAGATCAGGAACGAGACAAGGATGCCCTTTATCACCACTCTTATTCAACATTGTACTGGAGGTCCTAGCCAGAGCAATTAGGCTAGATAAAGAAATAAAGGCCATCCAGATTGGCAAGGATGATGTAAAAGTATCTCTATTTGCAGATGACATGATCTTATATGCAGAAAACCCTAGAGAATCCTAAAGGAAACTACTAAAACTAATAGAAGAGTTCAGCAGAGTATCAGGATACAAAATACACATACAAAATTCAGTTGGATTCCTCTACACCAACAAAAAGAACATAGAAGAGGAAATCAGCAAATCAATATCATTCACAGTAGTCCCCAAGAGGATAAAATGGTTAGGAATAAATCTTACCAGAGATGTAAAGACTTATACAAAGAAAACTACAGTACTCTTCTGCAGGAAACCAAAAGAGACTTACGTAACTGGAAAAACATACCTTGCTCACGGATAGGAAGACTTAACATTTTAAAAATGTCTATTCTACCAAAACTGATCTATACATTTAATGCAATTCCGATCCAAATTCCAATGATATTTTTTAATGAGATGGAGAAACAAATCACCAACTTCATATGGAAGGGAAAGAAGCCCTGGATAAGAAAAGCATTACTGAAAAAGAAGAACAACGTGAGAGCCCTCACTCTATCTGATTTTAGAACCTATTATACAGCCACAGTAGTCAAAACAGCCTGGTACTGTTACAACAACAGATATATAGACGAATGGAACAGAATTGAGAATCCAGACATAAATCCATCTACATATGAGCAGCTGATTTTTGACAAAGGCCCAAAGTCAGTTAAAAGGGGAAAAGACAGTCTTTTTAACAAACGGTGCTGGCATAACTGGATATCCATCTGTAAAAAAATGAAACAAGACCCATACCTCACACCATGCACAAAAACTAAGTCAAAATGGATCAAAGACCTAAATATAAAATCTAAAAGAGTAAAGATCATGGAAGAAAAAATAGGGACAATGCTAGGAGCCCTAATACATGGCATAAACAGTATACAAAACATTTCTAACAGTGCCGAAGAGAAACCAGATAACTGGGAGCTCCTACAAATCAAACACCTATGCTCATCCAAAGATTTCACCAAAAGAGTAAAAGTTTACCTACAGACTAAGAAAAAGTTATTACCTATGACATTTCTGATCAGGGTCTAATCTCTAAAATCTACATGATACTGCAAAACCTCAACAACAAAAAGACAAATAACCCAATTAAACAGTGGGCAAAGGATATGAACAGGCACTTCACTAAAAGAAGACATTCAGGTAGCTAACAGATACATGAAGAAATGTTCACGATCATTAGCCATTAGAGAAATGCAAATCAAAATTACAATGAGATTCCATTTCATTCCAACGAAAAATCTCGAGGCAGGCATTAATTCAAAACACACAAAATAATAAATGTTGGAGAGGCTGGAACACTTCTACACCGCTGGTGGGAATGTCAAATGGTACAACCACTTTGGAAATCGATTTGGCACGTCCTTAAAAAGCTAGAAATAGAACTACCATACGATCCAGCAATCCCACTCCTTGGAATATATCCTAGAGAAATAAGTCTTTACATGAACAGATATATGCACACCCATGTTCACTGCAGCACTGTTTACAATAGCAAAAAGATAGAGGCAACCAAGGTGCTCATCGATGGATAAATGGATAAATAATGGTATATTCACACAATGGAATACTACAGATTGATAAAGAACAATGATGAATCCATGAAACCTTTCATAACACGGAATAATCTGGAATGCATTATGCTGAGTGAAATTAGTCAGTTGCAAAAGGACAAATATTGTATAACACCACTATTATAAGAACTGGAGAAATAGTTTAAACAGAGAAGAAAATATTCTTTGATGGTTACCAGAGGGGGAAGGGAGGGAAAAGGGTTTTCATTAATCAGATAAGAAAAAAGAATTTTTTTTTTTTAGATAAAAACTATTTTAGGTGAAGGGGAAGACAACACACAATACAGCAGAGGTCGACACAACTGGACTAAACCAAAAGCAGTTTCCTAAATAAACTGAATGCTTCGAAGCCAGTGTAGCAGGGGTGGGGATTTGGGGGCCAAGGTTTCAGGGGACATCTATGTCAACTGGCATAATAAAATCTATTAAGAAAACATTCTGCATCCCACTTTGGAGAGTAGCTTCTGGGGTCTTAAAGGCTAGTAAGTGGCCATCTAAGATGCATCAATGGCTCTCAAACCACCTGGAGTAAAGAAGAATGAAGAACACCAAAGACACAAGGTAATTATGAGTCCAACAGAGAACTCCTGAGGGAGCAGGAGGGCAGTGGGATGCAGACCCCAAATTCTCATAAAAATACAACACTTAATGGTCTGACTGAGACTAGAAGGACCCCGGAGGTCATGGTCCCCAGACGTTCTGTTAGCCCAAGACAGGAACCATTCCCAAAGCCAACTCTTCAGACAGGGATTGGACTGGACTATGGGATAGAATCCTTCACTATAGCAACTCGAGGCTTGAATTTTTTATTCAGTTCTTTCAGCTTGAGAAATGCCAAGCTTGTTCTTCCCTTTTGGTTTTCCATCTCCAGCTCTTTGCACATGTCATTATAATACTTTACTTTGTCTTCTCCAGAGGCCCTTCGAAATCTTCTGTTCAGTTCTTTTACTTCATCAATTCTTCCTTTTGCTTTAGCTGCTCGATGCTCAAGAGCAAGTTTCAGAGTCTCCTCTGAAATCCACCTTGGTCTTTTCTTTCTTTCCTGTCTTTTCAGCGACCTCTTGCTTTCTTCATGGGTGAAGTCCTTGATGTCATTCCACAACTCATCTGGTCTTCGGTCACTAGTGTTCAATGTGTCAAATCTATTCTTCAGATGATCTCTAAATTCAGGTGGGATTTTTTTTTTTTTTTTTTTATACTCTAGGTCACATTTTGGCTCTCGTGGACTTGCTCTGATTTTCTTCAGTTTCAGCTTAAACTTGCACACGAGTAATTGATGGTCTGTTCCACAGTCAGCCCCTGGCCTTGCTCTGACTGATGATATTGAGCTTTTCCATCATCTCCTTCCACAGACGTAGTCAATTTGATTCCTGTGTCTTCCATATGGCGAGGTCCATGTGTATAGCCGCCGTTTATGTTGGTGAAAGAAGGTATTTGCAATGAAGAAGTCGTTGGTCTTGCAAAATTCTATCATTCGATCCCCGGCATTGTTTCTATCACCAAGACCATATTTTCCAACTACTGATCCTTCTTCTCTGTTTCCAACTTTCCTATTCCAATCACCAGTAATTATCAATGCATCTTGAATGCATGTTTGATCAATTTCAGACTGCAGCAGCTGATAAAAATCTTCTATTTCTTCACCTTTGGCCCTAGTGGTTGATGCATAAATTTGAATAATAGTCATATTAACTGGTCTTCCTTGTAGTCATATGGATATTATCCTATCACTGACAGCGTTGTACTTCAGGATAGATGTTGAAACGTTCTTTTTAACAATGAATGCAACACAATTCATCCTCGAGTTGTCATTCCCAGCATAGTAGACTATATGACTGTCTAATTCAAAATGGCCAATACCAGTCCATTTCAGCGCGCTAATGCCTGGGATATCGATGTTTATGCGTTCCATTTCATTTTTCATGATTTCCAATTTTCGTAGATTCACACTTCGTACATCCCAGGTTCTGATTATTAATGGATGTTTGCAGCTGTTTCTTCTCATTTTGAGTCATGCCACATCAGCAAATGAAGGTCCTGAAAGCTTTACTCCAAATATTAAACAACGCAGGAAGCATCAAAAGAAGATGGAAGGAATACTTAGAGTCATTATACCAAAAAGAATTAGTTGATGTTCAACCATTTCAAGAGGTGGCATATGATCAGGAACCGATGGTACTGAAGGAAGAAGTCCAAGCTGCTCTGAAGGCACTGGTGAAAAATAAGGCTCCAGGAATTGATGGAATATCAATTGAGATGTTTCAACAAATAGATGGAGCACTGGAGGTGCTCATTCGTCTATGCCAAGAAATATGGAAGACAGCTTCCTGGCCAACTGACTGGAAGAGATCCATATTCATGCCTATTCCCAAGAAAGGTGATCCAACCGAATGTGGAAATGATAGAACAATATCATTAATATCACAAACAAGCAAAATTTTGCTGAAGATCATTGAAAAATGGATACAGCAGTACATCGACAGGGAACTGCCAGAAATTCAGGCTGGTTTCAGAAAGGATGTGGAACCAGGGATATCATTGCTGATGTCAGATGGATCCTGGCGGAAAGCAGAGAATACCAGAAGGATGTTTACCTGTGTTTTATTGACTATGTAAAGGTATTTGACTGTGTGGATCATAACAAACTATGGATAACGCTGCAAAAAATGGGAATTTCAGAACACTTAATTGTGCTCTTGAGGAAACTTTACACAGATCAAGAGGCAGTTGTTCGAACAGAACAAGGGGATACTGATTGGTTTAAAGTCAGAAAAGGTGTGCGTCAGGGTTGTATTCTTTCACCATACCTATTTAATCTGTATGCTGAACAAATAATATGAGAAGCTGGACTATATGGAGAAGAACGGGACATCAGGATTGGAGGAAGACTCATTAACAACCTGCGTCATCCAGATGACACAACCTTGCTTGCTGAAAGTGAAAAGGACTTGAAGCACTTACTAAGCAAGATCAAAGACCATAGCCTTCAGTATGGATTGCACCTCAACATAAAGAACACAAAAATCCTCACATCTGGACCAATGAGCAACATCATGAGAAACGGAGAAAAGACTGAAGTTGTCAAGGATTTCATTTTACTTGGATCCACAATCAACAGCCATGGAAGCAGCAGTCAAGAAATCAAAAGACGCATTGCATTGGGCAAATCTGCTGCAAAGGACCTCTTCAAAGTGTTGAAGAGCAAAGATGTCACCCTGAAGACTAAGGTGCGCCTGACCCAAGCCATGGTATTTTCAATCTCATCATACTCATGTGAAAGCTGAACGATGAATAAGGAAGATTGAAGAAGAGTTGACACCTTTGAATTGTGGTGTTGGCGAAGAATATTGAATATACCATGGCCAGTGTTTTATCAATTTTGTTGAGTTTTTTAAAAAAAACAGCTTTTGGTCTTGTTAATTCTTTCAATTGTTTTTCTGTTTTCTATTTCATTTAGTTCAGCTCTAATTTTTATTATTTGTTTTCTTCTGGTACCTGTGGGTTTCTTTTGTTGCTGTTTCTATTTGTTCAAGTTGTAGCAATAATTCTTTGATTTTGTCCCTTTCTTCCTTCTGGATGTGTGCATTTATTGATATAAATTGGCCTCTGAGCATCGCTTTTGCTGTGTCCCAAAAATTCTGATAGGAAGTGTTTTCATTCTCATTGGATTCTATGCATTTCTTTATTCCATCCTTAATGTCTTCTATAATCCAGACTTTTTTGAGCAGGGTATTGTTCAGTTTCCAAGTGTTTGATTTCTTTTCCCTCCTTTTCCTGTTATTGATTCTACCTTTATGGCCTTATGGTCAGAGAAGATGCTTTGTAATATTTCGATGTTTTGGATTCTGCTAAGGCTTGCTTTATGACCTAATAGAGAATGTTCCATGTGCACTAGAAAAGAAAGTATGCTAGGTTGCTGTCGGGTGGAATGCTTTGTATATGTCAAAGAGGTCAAGTTGGTTGACTGTGGCATTTAGATCTTCCTTGTCTTTATTGAGCTTCTTTCTGGATGTCCTGTCCTTCACCGAAAGTGGTGTGTTGAAGTCTCCTACTATTATTGTGGAGCTGTCTATCTCACTTTTCAATGCTGATAGAGTTTGTTTTATGTATCTTGCAGCCCTGTCATTGGGTGCATAAATATTTAACATGGTTATATCTTCTTGGCTTATTGTCCCATTAATCATTACATAGTGTCCTTCCTTATCCTTTCTGATGGATTTAACTTTAAAGTCTATTTTGTCAGAAATTAATATTGCCACTCCTGCTCTTTTTTGATTGTTGTTTGCTTGATATATTTTTTCCATCCTTTGAGTTTTAGTTTGTTTGTGTCTCTAAGTCTAAGTTGTGTCTCTTCTAGGCAGCATGTAGAAGGGTCTTGTTTTTTTAATCCATTCTGCCACTCTCTGTCTCTTTATTGGTGCATTTAGTGCATTTACATTCAGGGTAATTATGGATAGGTATAAATTTAGTGCTATCATTTTGATGCCTTTTTTTGTGTGTTGTTGACACTTTCTTTTTTCCACTTAATTTTATGTGCTGAGTAGATTTTCTTTATATATTGTCCTTTTCTCATATTTGTTGTTGTTGATTTTGTTTCCCCTGAGTCTGTATTTTTCCCCTGTATTTTATTTTGATGAGTAGGATAGTTTGTCTCCTTTGTGGTTACCTTATTATTTACCCCTATTTTCCAAATTTAAAACTAACTTTCATTTCTTTGTATCACCATATCTTCCTCTCCATATGGAATGTGTGTGATTACATTTCTTAGTCCCTCTTTATTATTTTAATGTTGTCTTCTTTTATATAACAACATTGCTGTTACCGTGTTTTGAGCTTTTTTTTTTCTTTTTTATAATCTTGCTTTGTTTTTTTTTTTGATTTCCCTGTCTGGGTTGACTTCTGGTTGCTCTGACCAGTGTTCTAGTCTTGGGTTGATACCTGATATTATTGATTTTCTAACCAAAGAACTCCCTTTAGCATTTCTTGTCGTTTTGGTTTGGTTTTTACAAATTCCCTTAACGTGTTTATCCGGAAATATCTTAATTTCACCTTCATATTTAAGAGACAGTTTTGATGGATATATGATTCTTGGCAGGCAATTTTGTTCCTTCAGTTTTTCAAATATGTCATCCTATTGCCTTCTGGCCTGCATGGTTTCTGCCAAGTAGTCTGAGTTTATTCTTATTGGCTCTCCTTTGTAGGTGACTTTTCTGTTTTTTCTTTTGTCCCTTGCTGCTCTTATAATTGTGTCTTTTCTTTGGTTTTGGCAAGTTTGATTATGTCTTGGTGACTTTCTTTTAACATCTACTCTATGTGGAGTTCGATGAGCATCTTGGATAGATATCTTCTCATCTTTCACAGTATCAGGGAAGTTTGCTGCCAACAAATCTTCAACATTTCTCTCTGTATTTTCTGTTATCCCTCCCTGTTCTGGTACTCCAATCACTTGTAGGTTATTTCTCTTGATAGAGTCCCACATAATTCTTAAGGTTTCTTCATTTTTTTAATTCTTTTACCTGATTTTTCTTCAAATATATTAGTGCCAAGTGATTTATCCTCGAGATCAGAAATTCTAGCTTCTACTTGCTCAATTCTGCTCCTCTGAGTTTCTACTGAGTTGTCTAATTCTGTAATTTTATTGTTAATCTTTTGAATTTCTGATTGCTGTCTGTCAATGGATTTTTCCAGCTTATTAAACTTTTCATTGTGTTCCTGAATAATCTTTCTAATTTCAGTTCCTTTATCTGTGTGTTCCTTGGCTTGTTCTGCATATTGCCTCATTTCCTTCCTGATGTCTTGAAGGGTTCTGTACATTAAACTTTTGTACTCTGGATCTGGTAATTCCAGGAATGCACTTTTGTCTAGAAGATCCCTGGATTCTTTGTTTTGAGAGCCTGTTGAGGTGATCGTGGTCTGTTTCTTTATGTGACTTGATATTGACTGTTGTCTCCGAGCCATCTAGAAGTTATTTTATTAGTTTATGCTTGCTTACTGTGTCATAGCTTTTTGCTTTGTTTTGTTTTGGTATACCCCTGTGGGTTGCTTGAGTGAGCTAGCTTGATTATTTTTACCTTTGGAGCTCTGACGTCCTGTCCCCAGCTGGCTAGAGCTATTATCAGGTATATCAGTCTAGGAGTCCATTCAGTTTTCTTGTAGGAATTCAGCTCAGGTTTCCAGGTAGCTGATATTAAGTGTGTGGTACAGGCTCTGTCCTACAGCCTTAGAGGGGCAGGGGTGATTGGCGTATATACCGGTATCTAATTGCAGCAAGGGGTCACGCTCTGAACAAGGCAGGAGGCTGAGAACCGACCTCTGAGTGTCTGAGGAAAACGCGTCCCTGTTCCCTAGAGCATGCAGGTGGGTGGGTTCTGCAAAAGGACTGTGGGCATCCAAAGTTTTTTGTAGGAAGGATTGGGAGGTACCAGTTATCCCTGGACCCCTGTTGCCGGTGGCTGGGTGACCTGAGTGGAGCTAGCAGTCCTTAGGTCCCTGGTGTGGGTAGATGAGGACCTTCTTTAATAGGCAAAGAAATGTCAAACGTCAAACACCCACCTCTCCACCACACAGCTTAAATGGTTGGAGTTTGCCAACAAGGGCCTATTCTCCCAAAATAGGCCCACACAGGGCCATTCAGAAGGGAAAGGTGCTTAAGGTCCACAGATGGTTTATGCCTGGACAGGAGCCGCTTCTGTCCTGAGCTCCCCCAGTTAGTGGAGCTAGCAAATTATCTTTTCCCTCCGATTGCAATTTTTTTCCTTCCCCAAGGCCAGAAGGATGGTTCTAGGTGCTCAACAGGGCCTATCTGAGGCCCAGGGATTCAGTCGCTGAAGCTGGCTTGGGGGTGGGGGGCACAGTAAAATATACGCAAGTACTTAGCTTTTGCCGAGAGCGCCGTTCTTCTTAGGTTCCGGGGGTGTGAGTAGGCTGTGTGGCTGGCTGCCTCTCCCTGAGAAAAGTGTGGCCGAACGTCAGCACCAGCCCGCTGCTGCCACTGCTCTGGGAATGGTGCCTAAGGGCTCCCCACGACCCAGGTCTGGTAACTCCTTTCCACTTCTAAACGGTCTCTTCCTCCCCCTGCCCCTCAGTTCATTGTCTAAGCTTGCCTTTGATGTTCAGGGCTCCCAGCTTGTCAAAAATATACTTGTTTCAATTGTTTTTTTGGGTCTTTGTTGTAAAGAGGACTCGCCGGATGCGTCTGCCTATTCTGCCATCTTGGCTCCGCCTCTTCTCTTTTTCTATTAGCATTTAGTGAACTAGGAAATTTGTTGGACCAATGAAGACCCTCCTGACTGTCCTTACAGAAACCTGTCCCAATGATTGTTGAGAGGGACAATTCAAAATGTAAAATCAGTTTCTAGCCAATCTGTGAAAAGGTGAAGCTTTTAATGGTTTTGCCCGTTTTGTAGTATTAATATATACTGATGACTCTGTAATGTTCTCTGTACTCAGGCAGACATGGCTGTGGCCTCATGCTTGTCCATTTTCCCACTGTCGTCTATTGTGTAATGTTCTCTTGACTCGGGCAGACATGGCTGTGGCCTCATGCTTGTCCGTTTTCCCATTCTTGTCTATTGTGTAATGTTCTCTTGACTCGGGCAGACATGGCTGTGGCAGCATGCTTGTCCATTTTCCCATTCTTCATTATTCTGTAATATTCTCTGGACTTGGACAGACATGTCTGTGGCAGCATGCTTGTCTGTTTTCCCATTCTTGCTTACTCTGTAATATTTACTTGGACTAGGGCAGACATTATCAGCTCTGGCAGCATGGTTGTCCACTTCCCAATTTTGTCTTTTTGAATATATGCTGAATAAAACTTTCTTTTTGCTTTACTAAACTTTGTGATGTTTCTTCCCCTACAACACATGTGACAACCACACTTTCCATTAGAGAATACATGATTAACAAGATAATATAGGATGGAACTCTCCTGTCGGAGGTCTTCAATTAACCTGTTTAAAACATACTAAGTGTTCTTCTTGGGGTTAAGCTGCTCCTCCTTAGTCTACCTAGTAACAGTCATGGGTCACTTTTGCAGAAGCAGAAGTGTCACAAAACTGTTTTTATGAGAGATGAACTTCTAATTCAAGAGTTACAAAATCTAAACTCATGAATTAAAATAATTTAGACGAAAGGAAAATAGTTTCTTATATCCCAAACGTAGGGCCTTAAAATATTGGCAATGTTCCCACAGAAAACCCATAGTATTTCTTTATTCAGTCTTACGTAGTTAATTTCTGTTCCACATGATTCTGGATCAATCACAGTCTCTGAACCCGTCAGCTCCTGCATAGGAGTTCTGGAAATTTTATTCAGCTAGTCACAGTGCTTTTCACAAATCCAATACAGTCTATTTTTTTGTTGAGATGTTTCGGTCAAACGTTTTCAGCAAATCAGCAAAGTCAAAACTTATCTGCAGATGACAAAACTTAATATGGCCATGATTAACTTATAAAAATAATATTCCTATAGTGAAAGACCTGATATAAATTAATTTACAAGCATAACGTAAAGGCCAAAAAAAATCAGTTTAAAAAAAAAAACTTTAGATAAAAATATTTCTAAATATAACCACTAACTGTATTTTTAAAGCGCTTCAGATATAATACCTAATAATCTTGAGGCATAATACCACATAGTCAAGATATACCAAGATTATCGAGTCTCTAAATACCTGAATAGAAATAAAAAAAAAAAATACTTCATAGGTAAATGATGTGAACTCCCCAATCAAATCATTGGCTTTGATAAAGTTGTGACCAAGTTAGCAATTAAGAAATAATAATAAAATTATGACATAATATTATGCGTTTTCTGTCTATTAGTATTAGGCAAAAACATAAGAGAATATACTAATTTGTAAATCTTAACCCAAAGAGAAACAGGCGTTTTTCTTGATTTTGACAACACCTGCCATGTAATTTATTAAATAAAACTTCTCAGAACTTTTCCTTTAGAAAAACTTTGTGTGGCTTTCCATGAAATTTCAGAGTTATCAGGAGTTTATTACAGGTCACTGTGAAATAATACTTAAGCTATTTAACCAAAGATCTTAAAGTAAAAACCTTAGCTTTTTGTTTTTCTTCCCTAACAGCCATGCAGCTTGGCTTTCGGCTCAGGAATCTTATTCTAATGAAAGGCCAAACCTCTGCCTTCAAGGCAGATTACACAAAGGATAGATTAACTCTTCAACTCAGAAATCAAAGAAAATTTTGTTATTTTAACAGCAAGAAACCCAGGTATTTATTTTACATTTTATTTAACATTAAAACTCCTAAAAATCTCATGAATTAAACCATGAAACTTTAATCAGACAGATAAAACTTTTGACCATATGAAATAAATTTCTTTTTAATAAACCTCTTATATGCTGTCTTTGTTGCATACCTCTTATAGCACATCCCTTTAAATGGCAAAAATGATCTCACTCATTAGCAGACCCAAACATACACATATATATATCCTTTCTCTTGTGGCATAAAAAGCAAAAGTATATAAACTTAAATTATGACAAATATCTATTAACTCAGTTTAACATCAATAAGTTACCTAAAACATCTTAGAAATTATTTTAAGCCTGTATACCATAAAGCATAACTGCTGTTGAAAGAAAGTCTGTTTAAACATTCTAAGTTTTCATTCAACTTTTACTATTTCCCATATTTTCCCCAATCTACTTTTAGCCCTTAAAAATTTTATCAACTGGCTTTGGAAATCACAAAGTCTCTGCTCAACTGGCCAGTTCATTGATACAGATATAACCTTAACCGTCTGGCTAGGATCAGAAATATCTTACCAGGCCATTTAAGCTGTGTGTCATGATTTCTATTTTTTTGGCGTCTTTTTTTTTTAAAGTTCCCCTACAATAGAAAGAACTTGTTTACAGTTCTTTTATGATTGGGATCCATCCAATGTCTGATAACTAGAGTAAAGCAGCAATTTTTATTACCTTCTTTTTGTCTTCAAATGGTCTCCACCTAGCTGGCCAGAGTCTTTCAAAAGCTTTCCTGGAGCTATTATAGCCTTGGAGACTAGGGGCTAGATAGCCCTGATGTTGCCCTACCGTCTGTACTTTTTTTTTTTTTTGACTCATGGTAAAAAACAAGATTAGGCCATTCTGATTCGTTTACATATTTTTTCATTGATTTAGGCATTTTGAAAGCCTATCTACCCAGTAAATACTAAAAAGCTCTTTAGCAATGTTGCAAATGAATCAATCAGTGATTGGCTAAAATAATTCTGAAAGGCAAAAGATAATTTCTTTCCCTTTTATTATTCTCTTGGAAAGTACTTTTGCTTTCTCTTTATCAGGGCCTTTTATCTACCCAGTAATACCAAAGCCCTTTACCAATTTTTTTCTAGGCTTGCTTCCTTTCTCATACTCTGGAACTGTTAGTTTTACTTTAAGAGAAAATTATGCTTTTTCTTTAAATAAGACACATTTCATATAATATCTAGCTTAAGTTACGCAGAAAGGTTTTGCTTTTATGATTGATTTAAACATAAAGTTTTTCAGTGTAGCTACTAAAAATCTAAATCATAGGACAAACACAAGACACAGTTTTTCCTGATTGAGGAAAGAACTGAGGTTCTAAGACAGCCTTACAAAAAAACATCAGTTCTCATTCACAGCCTGCAACCTGATACAAGACAGAAACTTAGACATGATGCTCTAGATCAGAAGCAAGTTCTCAGAACAAAAGGAAACAGAAACACCACATAAACTCACCAAACAATACCACACAAAACAAGGATATGGGGATTCTAGTTTCTTAAAGTGTACATAGCAATTTTTGGTAAGATCGACTCAGTTCAAAGGAAATAACAGGTTTTAAATAAAGCTTATTAACTTGCCAGAGCACCAGGACTATTATTGTAATTCTTTATTGAGAAACTATCATAAAACACTTATGGAGCTACCACTTCTTCCTACGAATTTGGCAAAACAGAGCACTATTTTCCAGGTTTTCCATGAGCCACAAAAAGAAACCTAACCAGGAACACAGTGGGGTTTGGACAGTGTTTCACTTAGACCAATGTGTACCTTCATTGCTCAAGAGTTTGCTTGTGGGTGGCAGGCAGCCTGGTGCTCTGGCCTGTCTCAAGACCACCTTATCCTGTCACGGGGAGTCTTTAAAGCTTATGATGAGCACCAGCAACCACCCTGAGGGCTTTTCCTGGTTAAGCCACGCCCACATTTTTTTTGGCTTATAGTGGCTTAGAGCTCTTTGAAAATAGAATTAGATCTTTAATTAGATCTTCAAATGCCTGAATCCAGACCTAAATTGTAGTTCACCACGAGTTACCAGATACTACTCTTAAACAAATGATCAAGCAAAAATCTAAGAAAGATTCTCTTTAAGCTGATTTTTCAAACAAATACACTGAACGAAACTTAAGAAAAAGAACAAAAAGAATAAGCAAAGGCTCGTTTTCTGAGAGCACTCACCCCATCAGTATCAAAGGGACGTGGACTGTGAATACTTGGGTCCAGAAGATAGAAGCTCTCTTTTTGCCAGCTTCTGATCCTCAGTTCAGGTCTCCTTGAGGTTGACTGGATTTGTGGTTTTAGAATCCCTGCAGCAACTACACCATTAACTCTTGCAGGGTGAAAACACTGCAAAGTTTAGTAAAGCAAAAATAAAGGTTTATTCGGTATCTATTTAAAGAGGCAAAAGAAGGAAAGGGACAAGCATGCTGCCAGAGCCATATCTGTCTGAGTCTCTGTTCCCAGTTCTTAAGGATGCATCTTTGCGGGCCCGACTGAGATCCCTTGAAATTTCCCCATTCTCTAGATACACACTTACATATTCACACAACCTAATCTGGTACACCAATTTACCAGGTACCTGACCTTTTTATGCCCTCAGCAGTCAATTTCTCCCACTTCTTGGGACTCTTCTAATGCCTTACTTAGGAATTACCCTGTTATTTACCAAATAACCTCAGATTCTGAATTCCCTCAGTGATCAATATGTCCCACTTCTTGGTACTCTTCTAAGGCCTTACCTAGCTAGGAATTACCCGGTTATTTACCAAATACCCTCAGATTCCTAATGCCCTCAGTGATCAATATTTCCCACTTCTTGGGACTCTTCTAAGGCCTTACTAGGAATTATCCTGTTACTTACCAAATAACCTCAGATTCCCAATGCCTTCAATGGTCAACCTTTCTCACTTCTTGGGAATCTTCTAAGGCCTTACCTAAGCACTTACCAAACAACCCAGGTGCGTTTCATGTCCCTCACAGAGCCACTGTTTGGGTCCCGGAGGGGACTGGGTGTCGCAGTTATTCCAAGATTTCCAGGAGAAATGTCCTGGTGGTGCCCAACATCGGGGCCAGTCTGTTTTCTGATCCACTTCAGGAACCAAACAGATGGCTCCTGCCTGGCTTGCCAGAAATGTTACCAGGTGAAAACCCCAGGTTCTTATCGGCATGACTCGTATTGGCCAATAAATGAGAGACCAAGGTGGGAGAACAGGAAAGACACCTATATTTTGTTGTACAAAGAAATGGAGTCAGTCAGAGGTATTGCTGCCAAGACTGCTCACCAAGGGTGGGTAGACAGGTTACTTTTAAAGGGGTTTACAAGTAGGGAGTTCATACAAGTTACATCAGCAACATTCTTAACCGTACTAGGCAGGCACAATGGGGTTTACATATAACCTCTAAGCAAAAGCAGGATTCAAATGCAAAGCTGCAGAGGGAAGGGGGGGCTACAGCAAAGGAAATCATTTCTCAATACAACACTGTAAGGGAGGAAGCCAGGTAAAGAATACAGCACTGTGGGGGCTGTGTCTCAGCTAGAGTGCCAGGGCACTCAGGCCCTCTGCCACAGCAGACCTACGCTGCCCCTCCTGCCACCTGACCAGCTGCTGAATAGTGAGAAGTAAGCCCATAACGTTCCCCATCTGACATCCCCACCCATCCGGGGAGGAGCTGTGAACACTCCTACACTGCTGGACCAACATCAGGAGGCAGACAGCATCCACCCAGTCCACCCTCAGCCACCTTACCAAACCACTGCATATCTAAAAAGGCTCACCCTGCCTGCTGCTGCCCTGCCTACCCGGATAAGGTGGTGGGAATTATTGTGCAAGCAGGAAAGCACACCAGGCCTATTTGCCCTGACATATCAAAACAAAACAAAAAAGCAAGACAAAACAAATGAACAATCAATAAACTAAAAAAAATATATCTTAATGTCTCTGAGACAAGACATTATCAAAACATATAAAAAAGCAGGATGAGATGGCTCCACAAGTGACTAAAATACTGTGTCTTAGGTGAAAGTTTACAGCCCAAATTAGTTTCTCATTCAAAAATTGTTTTGTGACATTGGTTGCAATCCCCACAATATGTCAGCACTGGCCCCCTTTCCCTTTACACCCTGGATTCCCCATGTCTATTAGTCCAGTTTTCCTATCCTTTCCTGTCTTCTCGTCTTTGCTTTTGGGCATGTATTGCTACCCTCCAACCCCCTGCAAAAAAAAAAAAAAACCATTGCCTCCAAGTCAATTCCAACCCATAGTTACCCTGTAGGACAGAGTAGAGCTCACAGGGTTTCCAAGAAGCAACTAGTAGATTCGAACTGCAGACCTTTTTTGTTAGCAACCTGAGATCTTAATCACTCACTGTGCCACTAGGACTCCTGTGTTGCCTATTTGGTCTCAAATACTTGATTGAACTCAGAAGCACGTTCCTCATGTGTGTTATTGTCTCATCTTCGGCTGAAAGATGGCCTTTGGGAGTGGCTTCAGTTCCGTGTTAGCAGGTTGTCCAGGGGTCACAGTCTCAGGGGTTACTCTGGTCTCTATCAAGACCAGTAAGTCTGTTTTGTGTATGTGTGTGTGTGTGAATTTGAATTTTGTTCTACATTTTTCTTCTGCTGTGTCTGTGTTCAGGATCCTCTGTTGTGATCCCTGTCAGAGCAGTTGGTGTTGGCAGCCAGGCACCATCTAGTTCTTCTGGCATTGGGGTGGTGGATGCTGTGGTTCATGTGGTCCTTTAGTCCTTTGGACTAATATTTTTCTTGTGCCTTTGGCTTCCTTCATTCTTTTTTGCTCCTGCAAGGATGGGACCAATAGATACATCTTAGATGGCCACTTGCAAGTTTTTAACACCCCAGACATTACTCACCAAAGTAGGATGTAGAACATTTTCTTCATGAACTATGTTATGCCAAGACTATGGTCCCTAGCCCGCAGCCCCAGTAACTTGGTCCCTTAAGGTGTTTGGAGATGTCTAGGAAGCTTCTATGACTTTGCCTTGGTCAAGTTGTGCTGACTTCCCCTATATTGTGTGTTGTCTTTCCCTTTATCAAAGTTAACATTTGTCTACTACCTAGTTAGTGATTTTCCCTCCCTATTCCTCCCCTCCCTCCTAACCATCAAAGATTGTTTTTTTCTGTGTGTAAACCTTTTCTTGGGTTTTTATAATAGTGGTGTCATACAATATTTATCCTTTTATGATTGATTTATTTCACTCAGCATAATGCCCTCCAGCATAACGCCCTCATCCATGTTGTCATAAGTTTCACGGATTCATCATTGTTCTCTATCATTGCGTAGTATTTCATCGTATGTATGTACCATAATTTGTTTATCCATTCATCTGTTGATGGGCACTTAGATTGTTTCTTTCTGCCTATTGTGAATAAAGCTGCAATGAACACAAGTGTGCATACGTCTATTTGTGTGGTGGCTCTTATTTTTCTACGATATGCTCCCAGGAGTGGGATTGCTGGATCATATGGTATTTCTGGGTCTAGATATTAAGGAGGTGCTATATCATTTTCCACAGTGGTTGAAACATTTTACATTCCCACTAGCAGTGCATAAGAGTTTCAATTTCCCTGCAACCTCTTGAACATTTGTGATTTTCTGTTTTTTTGATTAGTTCCACTAATGTCAGAGTCAGATGGTATCTCATTGTAGTTTTGATTTTCATTTCACTAATGGCTAATGATCACAAGTATTTCCTCATGTGTCTGTTAGCTGCTTGAATGTCTTCTTTAGTGAAACGTTTGTTCATATCCTTTGCCCTTTTTTAATTGGATTATTTGTCTTTTTGTTGTTGAGGTGTTGAAGCATTCTATAGATTTTAAAGATTATACCCTTGTTGGATATGTCGTAGCCAAGTTTTTTTTTCCCCCAGTTTGTAGGTTATCCTTTTACTCTTTTGGTGAAGTCTTTTAATGAGCATAAGTGTTTAATTTTAAGGAGCTGCTAGTTATCTAGTTTGTCTTCTGGTGTTTGTGCATTGTTAGTTATGGTTTGTATACTATTTATGCCATGTATTAGGGCCCCTATCATTGCCCCATTTTTTATTCCATGATCTTTATGGCTTTGGGTTTTAAATTTAGGTCTTTGATCCATTTTGAATTACGTTTTGTACATTGTGTGATGTATGGGTCCTGCTTAATTTTTTTACAGATTGACATCCAGTTTTGCCAGCATCATATGTTAAAAGGACTGTCTTTTTCCCATTTAATGGACTTTGGTCCTTTGTCAAAGATCAGCTAACCACAGACGGATGGATTTATGTCTGGGTTCTCGATTCCGTTCCATTGGTCTATGTGTATGTTGTTGTACCAGTACCAGGCTGTTTGGACTACTGTGGCTATATAGTAGGTTCTGAGATGAGGTAATATGAGGCCTCCTACTTTGTTCTTTTTCTTCAATAATGCTTTTCTTATCTGGGGCCTCGTCTTTCCATAAAAAGTTGGTGAACAGTTTTTCCATGTCATCAAAGATTGCTGCTTGTATTTGAATCAGGATTGCATTTTATCAGTAGATCACTTTGGGTAGAACTGACATTTTAACAACGTTGAGTCTTCTTGTCTATGTGCATGGTATGTTTTTCTATATATTTAGGTCTTTTTTTGGTGTCTTCCAGTAGTGTTTTGTTGTTTTCTTTGTACAGGTCTTTTACATCCCTGGTTAGATTTATTCCTAAGCATTTTATCATTTTAGGGGCAATTATGAATGACATTTTCCTGATTTTCTTTTTGGAGTTCTCTTTGTTGGTGTATAGAAATTCAGCTGATCTTTTCTTTTTTTTTAATGTTGATATTTTATCCTGCTACTCTGCTTAATCTATTAGTTCTTGTAGTTTTCTTATGTAATCTTTGGAGTTCTCTATATATATGATCATTTCATCTGTGAATAGGGATAGTTTTACTTCTTCCCCCATTTGGATGCCCTTTGTTTCTTTTCCTTGCCTTATTGCTCCAGCCAGGACTTTCAGTACAATGTTAAATAAGGAGTGGTGAAAAAGGGCATTCTTGTCTTATTCCCGTTCTCAGGAGGAATGTTTTCAGCCTCTCTCCATTGAGAAGTTGTCTGGGACAGGTCTTTTTTTTGTTGGGAGTTATTATTATTATTATTACCTCTTCAATTTCTTCTCTTGTTATAAGTCTGTTCAGATTTTCCATCTCAGCTTGCATTTCATTTATTTTTAAAGTACCTTTATGGATAGGATAATGTTACAGAGAAGCATTCATATTAGTATGATACTCCTAAAAGTTAAGAATTACTAACAATGGTTTTATTTGAATTCCCTTTTTAACGCAGAAAGGACGTCAGGTTACAGATGCTTACAAAAGAGCTAACAAAAACCCCAATAAGTAAAAAAAAAAAAGTGAATAACTTTCTTTGAATATAACTGATAAAAATGGTAAACATTTCTTTCCTGGATATTCTGCCATTATTTTGGACTTTCTATTCTCAAACACTACAACTAGAATCTTGCAGGAGCTGTTTCTTGCCAACATAAGCATTGTGTGAAACTCTTTACAAACATAGCTGGGAAGAGTAGACCAATGACCTCTGTATGACTTCTTGGCAGGTTTGCCAAGACTTAGGCCTAATTTGACATGTGGAATTGGTGGTCTGACCAGCTGTAGCTAACATCAGCTCCACATGTAAGGAAGTTGCAGTGGCTCCTTACCCTGGGTCACCAGCTCAGTCTCATGTGTGGTGAGTCACAATGGCAGAAGAGAGCCTCCTTCCTGGCTGTCTTGACTCACTTTTTGGAGCAGGAGAGGATTCTCATTGGGGTTGTGGTCTTGTGTTACGTGAGAGGCCGCAATGAGCTAAACAGTTTCACCAAAATGCAACCAAATCCCTCAAATTAGGAGAAAACAGGATGGAAATGACCAAATACACTGATGGTTTGGGTTGGCAAAGGTCTATAACGAGCTAACATTAGCCCTGGGCTCATAAATCATGTTAAACTTTGTTTTTTCAATTTCCATTAGTTAAATTGCTGCATCCTACATTGCCTTTCCAATAAGTTCTATAGGAATATACATTCTGTCCAAAGAGTGAATTGTCATTCAAAGAGTTCCTTATATTAAATCCAAATGATGCCTCAATTTGCCTCAGAACCCTTTCTAAATAGCATAGATGTGGCCCTTCCCAACAGCCATCCACTACTGTGTTGATTTCCCAAATTGGTATGCTTTCTCCCTTTTTAAAAATTGAAACCACCAATCCCAGGTCTTTAACTTTTTTTTTTACGTAGTGCTAACATTTTATAGGGACTAAACTGCAAATGTGCAGTAGTGATTTGTACAATTACTAAATTACTAAAAGTCTTATTATTCCTTTTAGATATATCACTATTTTAGTTGCAGAATAATAAATAACAAAGGGAACGTAGGAAAAATGCTAGAACAAAATGAGTTAATCCTACCTTTCGTCATATGACCAAACCTAGCCCCTCTCAGAATCCAAAGTGACTTATCAGTTTAGATTATTCAGGGACTTACAGAATTAAGGTGCTTCACACATTACTTCCTCCAAACCTTTCTCTATAAAACTTGTCCTTCTCCATCTTCCATTTACTTTCTTAGCACTTTATATCCCTTATATCCTTGCAAAGAATGAGGATTTCAGTACAGTAAATTGTGCACATGCAGAACCTGTACATAGACTAAGAGGCAGTCTTTCAAACAGAGTAAGAGAATACTGTGTGGTTCAAAATTGGAAAAGGTATGCAGCAAGGTTGTATCCCTTCACCCTACTTATTCAATCTGTGTACTGAACAAATAATTCAAGAAATGGGACTATATAAAGAAAAACACGGCATCAAGATTGGAGGAAAACTTATTAGCAACCTGTGACATGCAGATAACGCTACTTTGATTGTTGAAAATGATGATGACTGAAGCACTTACTGATGAAGGTCAGAGGCTACAGCCTTCAGTATGGATTACACCTGAACACAAAGAAAACAATAATTCTCACAACTGGACCAATAAACAATATCGTGGTAAGTGGAGAAAAAATTGAAGTTGCCCATAATTTTATTCTGCTTGGATTGACGATGAACCGTCATGGAAACAGCAGCCAAGAAATCAAACAATGTATTGGATTGGGCAAAACTGCTGTAAAAGGCCTCGTTAAAGTTTTCAAAAACAAAGATGTCACTTTAAGGACTAAGGTGAACCTGACCCAAGCCAGGGTCTTTTCAGGTCGCTATGAGTCGGAATCGACTCGGCACTGGGTTTGGTTGGGTTTGGTTTATATGCATGCGAAAGCTGGACAATGAAAAAGGAAGACAGAAGAAGAATAGATGCTTTCGAACTGTGGTGCTGGTAAAGGATATTGAATATGCCACGGACTGCCGATAGAACTAACAAATCAGTCTTAGATAAAATATAAGAGAATGTTCGTTCTTAAGAAGCTAGAACGGAGAGACTTCAACTCATGTACTTTGAACACATCAACAGGGAAGACGAATCTCTAGAAAAAGATATCATATTTGGTAAAGTAGAGAATCAATGAAAATTAAAGTCCTCAATGTTATAGATTGAATTGATTCCCCCAAAATATGTGTTGTAAATCCTAACCTCTATGCCTGTGGTTATAATCTCATTTGGGAATGGAATGTCTTTTTTATGTTAATGAGACAGGATTAGAGTGTATCTTGAATCAGTCTCTCTCTCTCTTTTTAATTGTGCATTAAGTGAAAGTTTAGAGCAAATCAGTTTCCCATTCAAAAGTTTATACATAAAGTGTTCCATAACACTGGATTCATTCCTCATATTGTGTCAGCACTCTCCCCATTTAAACAACCAAGCAGAAGTAGAGGAGGGAAGAGAGATGTCAAGACACATTAAGATTACCTAGGAGCAGAAGCTCAAGAGAGAAGGATCTTCCTCTGAGCTGAAAGAGAAATGCTTCCCCTAGACCCAGCACCTTGAATTCAGACTTCTAGCCCCCTAATCTGTGAGCAAATAAATTTCTGTTTGTTAAAGCCACCCACTTGTGGTATTTCTGCTATAGCTGCACTATAAGACAGAAATTGGTACCAAGAGTGGGGTGTCGCTCTAACAGATGCCTAAAATGTGGGAACATTTTGGAATTGGGTAATGGGTAGAGGCTGGAAGAGTTTTAAGGTGCCTAATAGTAAAAGCCTAGTTTGCGCTGAAGAGACTGTTGGTAGAATTATGGATTTCAAAGGCAATCCTGGTGAGAGCTCAGAAGGAAGTGAGGACATCTACAGAAAAAGTTTCTATTGTCTCAGAGAATATACAGCATGCCAGCAACAGAACGCTGCTAGAAATGTGGATGCTGAATGCACCTCTGGTGAGGCTTTAAAAGAAAATGATGAACATGTGATTGGACAACTGAGGAAGGGCAATGCTTTTTACGCAGTGGCAAATAACTTGTTTGAATTATGTTCAAATGTTTGGTGGAAGGTAGAATTTGTAAGTGATAAACTTGAATATTTGGCTGAGGAGATTTCCAAACAAAATCTTAAAAGACCGTGTAGTTTCTCCTTGCTGCTTATAGTAAAATGTGAGAGAAAAGAGATGGACTTAAAAATGCCCTGTTTAAAATAAAAAACAAAAAGATTTGGAAAATTTTGTCTCACAAACTAAAGACATATGTTCCAGAATGTGGCTACACAGGTGGTGGATATTTTTTACATATACAACTTTAGGTGCTGCTTATAAATTGATACAGACAATAGAACACACAAGGGCCAAAATCAGGGCAACTTCTTGTACATAATCAAACACCCTGCGGGACGAAGTTCCTAGGCTCAGAGGCAAAGGACCATAGATTCAAGGGACGTCTATGTCAATTCGCACAACATAGTTCATAAAGACAAAGTACTGCATCCTTCTTTGGTGAGTACTGTCTGGGGTCTTAAAAGCTTGTGAGCAGCCATCTAGGATGGTCTTTTACAGTCCAGAGTAAAGACAAGTGAAGGGAACCAAAGACTCAAGGGAGCAATTAGTCCAAATGACTAGTGGAGCACATGAACCACAGCCTACATGACTCTGAGACCAGAAGAACTAGATGGTGCCTGGCTACTACGACAGACTGCTCTGACTGAGATCACAACAGAGCAGGAGAAAAATTGTAGAACGAAAAATCAAATTCACAAAGACCAGACTTACTGGTCTAACAGAGACTAGAGGAATCCTCGAGACTATGGCCCTGAGACACCCTTCTGAACTGAAACTCAAACCATTCCCAGAGACCACCTTTCAACCAAACAACAGCCCCCCCCCCCGCCTACATTGCCACTGTGTCGATTCCAACTCATAGTGACCCTATAGGACAGAATAGAACTGCCCATAGGGTTTCCAAAGAGCAACTGGTGGATTCAAACTGCCAGCCTTTTGGTTGCAGCTGAGTGCTTAACCACTGTGCGACCAAGGCTCCAAAACCAACAGACAGGCCCATAAAATAAACAGTAACACCTGAGAGGAATGTGTTCCTTAGAACAATTATGAGAGATAAAAGGGCAACATCTGCCCAAAAGCAAAGATGACAAAGCAGGAAGTGATAGGAAATCAGGATGAAAGGAAATGGGGAAACTAGGACGGAAATGGGGAGAGTGCTGACACATTGTGGGGAATGAAACCAGTGTCACGGAACACTTCATGTACGAACTACTGGATATGAAACTAATTTGCTCTGTAAACTTCCACTTAACGGACAATAAAATTTTTTTTAAAAAAGAACACTGCTACAAAAACTTTTGTTAAAGAGATTAAGACTGTGATTGATGGATTTATCCAACTACCACAGCAGAAAACCCATCAGCTTAGACTGCAGAGGACAAAGAATGAAAAGAAAGAACGCTATCTGCCTCTTGGAATTCTGTAGGAAGAAAACATGCCAAAGGAGCTACATCTTTGTCCTACAAAAAAAGGAAAGGGCCATCTCTGGAGTAGCTTGGAGGTCAGTGGACCTATTGGAAGGAACACGGAAGCAGGGCCTTCTTGGTTTCAAAGGGTGGGCCTTTGGATCTCATAGGGTGGGACCAGGGCCAGATTAAGGCATGTCAAGGCCCTAAACACTGATAATCTGTGGTACCCCCTCCTCTGCTTACTCACACATTCAAATAGGATATATAAGCTATATATACATGTATATATATATATACGGAGCCCTGGTGGCATACCAATTAAGAGCTCAGCTGCTAACCAAAGGGTTCGCAATTCAAATCCACCAGCCGCTCCTTGAAAACTTGATGGGACAGTTCTACTCCGTTCTACAGGGTCGCAACGAGTCGGAATTGACTCAATGGCAATGGATTTGGGTTCTCTGTGTGTGTGTCTTAGCCATCCATGGCCAGCACCTTCTCGTGCACTGGAGCTGGTACCAATTTCATTTAGTGCCCTGCCAGCTCTCTTCCACTGTGGCACTCACTTTTCCTTGTGTCCTGTCTGCTTGGCATCTATGTGTCTTTGCTTTGGACAATTTGTGTCCCAGTTTTGTTGATGCCCTAAGCACGTTCTTACCTTACTTATTGGGCAATCGTCCCTGGGTGGGGCCAAAGCCTCCTAAGTTTCAAGGAGTCAGATCTTTGCCAACTCGGTTCCAGAGTGTGGGGCTACAGTTAAGTTGTATTAGGGGGATGGGGCTGCCACCCAAAGCTGAGGGGACAGGGCTGCCATGAGCAAAGGACAGAAAATGGGGACTGTCAGGGCCAAGGGGTTGGGGTTGCTATTCCACGGACTAGGAAAACTGGGCCGCCCAAAGCGGAGTAAGCAGTTGCTATCCCAGTGGGTCTGGAAGGTGGAGCTGAAGCCCAGGGCCAGAGGACTTCACCCAGAATCCAGAGGGAGTGGCCAATACCCAGAGTCTGGAGGTCAGGGTCCTTGCCCAGATGGTCTCAAAGAACAGAGGATTACTTGTAAGGCTTGAGAGCTAATGTAATTTGTTTTGCTGGGATTTGGACTTTCTTGATGCCTTTCATCCCTTCTTTCCCTCTAATTTCTCCCATTTGTATTGGAAATGTTTACCTTGTGCCTGTTCCACCATTGTACTTTAGAAACAGATAACCTGTAGTCTAGATTTTATAGGTTCACAGATGAAGAGGAATTTTGCACCAGAAGGGAATACATCTAAAGTCTCACCCATGTTTGATTTAGGTGATTCAGATGATGAAATTTTGGACTTGGAGCAGATGTAAGACTTTTGGGATAATGTGATGGCATGAATCTGTTTTGCATGTAGCAAGAACACGAATTTTTGGGGGCCAAAGGGTGGAATGTTATGGATTAAATTATGTCCCCCAAAAATATGTTTTGTAAGTTCTAACCTCTATGTCTGTGGTTATAATACCATTTGGGAATGGATTGTCTTTGTTATGATAGTGAGACTTTTTTGAGATATGTTGCTGTTGTTAGGTGCTGTCAAGTTGGTTACGATTCACAATGAAACACTGCGTGGTCCTGCGCCATCCTCACAATCATTGCTATGCTTGGTCCTATTGTAGCAGCCACTCTATCAATCCATCTCATTGAAGGTCTTCTTTTCTTCCACTGACCCTCTAATTTACCAAGCATAGTTCTCCAGGGACTATCCCTCCTGATAACATGTCCAAAGTATGTGAGACAAAGTCTCACCATCCTCACTTCAAACCACCATTCTGGCTGTACTTCCTCCAGGGTAGATTTGTTTGTTTTACTAGCAGTCCATAGTATATTCAGTATTCCTCACCAACACCATAATTCAAATGCATCAATTCTTCTTTAGTCTTCCTTATTTATTGTCCAGCTTTTACATGCATATGAGTTGATTGAAAATACCATGGCTTGGGTCAGGGGCACCCTTGTCTTCAAAGTGATGAGTGGTGGCTTTTGAGTTATAAAAGAGATTAAACAAGTAAGAAGAAGTAGAGATGGGGGAAGAGAGATGCCAAGCCACATAAAAATTGCCCAGGAACAGCTCAAAGAGACAAGGACCTTCCTTTCAGCCAAGAAAGAGAAAAAGCCTCACCCTGGCGCCAGCACCCTGAATTCAGACTTCTAGCCTCCTAAACTGTGAAAAAATAAATTTGTATGTTAAAGCCAACCACTTGTGGTATTTCTATTGTAGGAGCACTAGGTAACTAAGACATTCAGTACTGTCTATTATTGGTACAATAGCTACAACAATGAACTCAAACATACCAACAATCACAAAGTTGATGCAGAACTAGGCAATGTTTCATCTGTCATACTTAAGGTCACCATGAGTCAGAGTCAACTCAGTGGCATCTAACAACAGCCAACAACATGTCCTTACCGATCAAGAATATGATTAATCTCTTTAAGTAAATATTTCCATATATACCTCACTCTGTTAGGATTTCTATTCTGTGTTCTCTTAATTTTTGCTCAGTTTTATTTAAAGTTTTTAACACTTTGTCACTGCCAAAATGTTAATTTCTCTAGTCACCCATGAGTCTACTCCTTCTGTTTCTTCTCTGATTTTGAGTTTAATGCATCTAAGTTTTCTTTTGGTCTCTCTTACTCCTTAAGTGATGATATTCCCCAGGATTTTATCTTAGGCTCTTTTCTCAAGCTGCACACTCTCCCTGGATGATATCAATTATACCCACATATACTGCAGGAAGGCATTTGACTGTATGGATCATAATAAATTATGGATAAAATTTAGAAGAATGGGAATTTCAGAAAAAACTTAATTGTGCTCATGAGGAATCTGTACATAGACCACGAGGCAGTCATTTGAACACAATAAGGGGATACTGAGTGGTTTAAAATCAGGAAAGATGTGCATCAGGGTTGTGTCTTTTCACTATACTTACTCAATCTGTATGCTGAGCAAATAATACAAGAAGTTGGACTATATGAAATATAACGAGGCATTAGGATTGGAGGCTCATTAACAAGCTGCGATATGCAGATGACACAACCTTGCTTGCTGAAAGCAAAGAGAATTTGAAGCACTTACTGATCAAGATCAAAAGCTATAGCCTTCAGTAGGGATTACACCTCAACATAAAACAAAAATCCTCACAACTGGACCAATTGGCAACATCATTATAAATAGAGAAAAGACTGAAGTTGTTAAGGATTTCATTTTACTTGGATCCACAGTCACCACCTACGGAAGCAGCAGTCAAGAAATCAAACTATGTATTAATCATAGGACAAATCTGCTGCAAAAGACCTCTTTAAAGTGTTAAAAATCAAAGATGCCACTTTGAAGACTAACGTACACCTGACCCAGGCCACGATATTTTCAATCGCCTTACATGCATGTGAAAGATGGATAATGAGCAAGGAAGACTGAAGAATAATTGATGTCTTTGAATTACGGTGTTGTCAAAGAATACTGAATATACCAGGGACTGCCAGAAGAATGAACAAGTCTTTCTTGGAAGAAGTACAGCCAGAACGCTCCCTGGAAGACTTCATCTCACGTACTCTGGATGTGCTATCAGAAGGGACCAGTCCCTGGAAAAAGACATCATGCTTGGTAAAGTAGAGTCAGCAAAAAAAGGAAGACCCTCGATGAGATGGAATGGCATAGTGATTGCAACAATGGGCTCAAACATAACAATGATTGTGAGGATGATGCAGGACCAGGCAGTGTTTCACTCTGTTGTACATGGGGTCACTATGAGTGGGAGCCAACTTGATGGCACAGTGGTTAAGAGCTATGGCTGTTAACCAAAAGGTCAGCAGTTTGAATCCATCAGGTGCTCCCTGGAAACCCTATGGGGCAGTTCTACTGTGTCCTATGGGGTCACTATCAGTCGGAATTGACAGCAATGGTTTTTGTTTTGTTTTGTTTTTTAACAACAAACACAGTGATGTTTCTCCTGAAATCTCCAGATTTATAATCTAGATGCCTACCAGATGAACCACAGCTTTCTCAATACGAAATGTTCACAACTGATTTTACAGCCTCAACTCCAACCCTTCCCCCAATCTGGCTTTCCTCCTGAATTCCTAGTTTAAGTTAAGGGCCAATTTCTCCAACTAATCACCCAAGTCAGATGGCTGAGAGCCTCACCTCGCTACTTTATTTTCCCAGATAAAGTCAATTGCCAAGTCTTGTCAATTCTACCACTTTAATAGTTTACATATTTATCATTTCCTTTCAATCCAACTCTAATGTGCATTACTGATTTCCACTATAGACATATCTATCGTAAGACTTCAGGCTTCATTATATTTCACATAGACTAACTAGTGAATGTACAGAGTATGGATTAGATGAGAGCATTACTTTTCCACATTGTAAAATGGTATGTACTCTGCATCATCATTCAACACACATTTGCTAAGTACACGATCTGGGCTAGAGATAGGTGTAAGTGGTCTAAAGTGGAAAGTGGAAGGAGGAGCAGCAGATGACTTAGGCATAAAGTCATAGAACTTTCCCTGAAAATTTCAATTTTTATATTAACATAGTTTAGGTAGAACATTTTAGGTATGTTTCATGTAATTTAGACAGTTATCTCATATTTACAATAGGTGCAGTGGTTAAGTACTTGGCTGCCAACTGAAAGGTTGGCCCTTTGAACCCACCAGAGGCTCCATGGGAGAAAAGACTGGCCATCTGCTCCTGGTAAAGCTTACAGGCTAGGAGACCCTATGCGACAGCTCTACTTTGTCCTGTGCCGTTGCTACGAGTCCTAAACGACCTGATGGCACACAACAACAGGCCCCGCACTACCCCAACACCATAAAAGTTTGGAGAGGGAGAAGCCTCATGTAAACATTTTTCGTATGATGCCTAGAACTACATTTTGCTTGGGCATACAAAAACGTTATCAACATGCTCAATCCATATTGGGCTGTAACTGTGTAGCTGGTATCAGATCAAACTCCCACCATGAAGAACTATAAAACTGGATTAAATTTAGACAGAAAACTGTTGTTTGATGGCATCTGAGAGTATCTGAAGGAGCTAGGAGAGAAAGCTTAGAGAGCTTAGCTCAATTATATATATTGATTCTGAGGGCTACTATGCAATATTTTAAAAGAATGAGGTAGTTATACATATACATACACATATGTATATACATATACATATCTCAAAGATACATTGAATGAAAAGGAAAATGTAAATAACTTCTAAAAATATGTAAATACACAGGAAACAGGAGCCATCATCTAGACACAGGGCCTATGATTGGTACCTGAGGGGGATTTTGGCCGAATATGTAATATTTAATTTTTGGGGGGATATTATTTGTGCAATTTTAAATTCAGAATAACATTTAGAAAGTCTTTAGAAGAACGCTCAAGAACTCTGCAACACTGGTTGCCCTCAGGAGGCTGAGTGACTGAGGAACTGGGATGGGAAGGAGAATTTTCCTGCATACCACTGGACGAAGACACTGGACGAAGGTGGAAGAAGCAGAATCACCAACTAGAAGGAAGCGGAACGCTTACTAAAATCGACAGATGCGAGATGACGGGAAGTACAAGCGGTTCCAGCTTCTCTACACCAAAATCCCAGCTTTCCATCTTCTCCTTTGGGCAGGGCGTTCGGCCTTCGCCCGCCTTCCTGAGTCGCTTACTGGCCGGTGGATGACTGACAGACTCTCCCACCAGTCAGATGGCTCCACTCGGGTGGTGCTCAGCCCCAGCCTGGTCTTCGGTGCCTCGGGAAAGATGCGCCCTGTGTGCGCGACGTAAGCGTGTTGACGTCACGGGCCGGGTGCTGGAGGAGTCCGGGGCGGCTGGCAGCGGGCGGCGAACTGCGCTTCGCCGGCCGGGCTTGGTCCCCAGTCCCGCCCCGCCCCGCCCCTCCGCCCGCGAGGGCCCTGCGGGCGCGACCAGGGAGCCGCTGTCCCTGGGCTAACTTGGGGCAGCCTGCCCGCAACCACCCGACGAGGTAGGCTGGGTTTCTCGTCACTCTATTGGACAGGTTGGAAAACTGAGTCCACCGGGGTCAGATGACTTGGGGTCAGATGACTTGCCTAGGGCTCACGAGAGACCAGCGGAAGGAAACTGAATCCCGGGCATCCCGGTTCTGTTTGCAGAGCCCTGGGCGACCCTTCAGGGCCCGAGGAGGAGGGGCGAGCCAGGCTGTGTTTATAATGAATACAAAAGTGAAGTTGCAGAATGCTGAGCCCCACTTCCCCCAGGCTTGGACCAGGATTCAGGGGGTGGATTTAGGTAGTGAGTTCCCCATTCCTTCACCCTGCGGACCCTGATGAGCTGCCGGTGGGCTCCAGCCTCGTGCTGCACTATGGGCCTTCCAGAGTGCCCAAGAATGGTGACTGGGGTTGATGGCTGGGTTGTCTAGGCACAGTCGGTTATAGGCCTTTGTTATTCATTAAGGAAAGCCTTGGTCAAAATAAAAAAAAAAATTAAAAATAAAAGGACAACTCATGAATTTCCTGGCAAAATGGTTTTCGTCCACAGTTTCCCCCGCTCACGGGTACCTGGCCACTTTTTGCATTCTCGCTAGCATGCCAACTTTGGTTTAGGATTAGAAAGAGATTTTTTTTCTTTTAGTCCAAACATGAATTAACATTTTGGAACTTTTCTTATCTTTTTAATGGAGCAGTTGTTCACTATGGGTGGGGTACCTGTTCCCCAAATCATTTGTCTTTTGTTTCACAGATGGGCTCACTGAATTCATCACTTGGCTCAGTAATAAATTTAGTTTGAATAAATTTAGCAAGGTAACAAAGTAACCACCGGTCTAACACCTGAAATATACTGGAATGAGTCATTTCTTTAATATCAGAATTCTTTGTTGGGAAGGGTTCTGAAAGATAATTCCCACTCATGTACCACCTGCTCATACACCCTCTCTTTCTAGAAGCAGAATTTTGCAAAAAAAAAAAAAAAAAGCATCTTTATTTATGGGTTCTAATAATAAGACGGTGGATAAGTATAGTTCATAAAGTAAAAATGTGTACTGTACACCATGGAGAATATGCAGACATTTATGTAATATTTTGTGTTGTTATGAAATATTCATTCCCTTTAAAATCTGACTGTCTCAAGCATTGGCCTTTTAAGACTGCATTATTGCATAAAACTCCTTAAAGAAATGAAGGTAAAACGTCTTCTGAGGACTTTCACATACTTAGATTCACCAAAGAGTGGTGATCATTGCCATTTGCATTTATTCCTTGGACAGTTAATGTGATAGGTTGTCTTGTCTATGCCAGGCTTTGTTTTACGTGTTGGGGATTGAAAGAGGCACGATTTAGAAAAGATCCCTGCCCTCAAAGATCTTATATTTCTGTAAACAAATAAGACCATTTTAAATAATGATAAGCGCCAAAAAAAAAAAAAAAAGATTACAGAATAAGAGTTTGACTAGGGTGCGCGGAAAATCAGATAGAACGGTCTGCTAAAGCTTTCCTGAGGAGGCTGAGACCTGGATGTTTAGAATGAGTCAGCCGTGGGAAGATCTACCGGGAAGTTTCCAGGCAGAGGTTACAGTACAAAGGAACTAAAGGAAGAAGGAGCCTGAGAGTTTCAGGGACAGAAGGGAAGTCAGCGTCTGAAGCAGAGTGAACCCAGGGGAGAGTGAGGTGGGGCGGATAGTAGGAGATGACACCCTCGAGCTGGGCAGGAGCCAGACTGTCTGTATCGCTTGTAAGGATTGCAGACAGACAAAGGAAATATGATTTGTGTATTGCACAGCCATTACTGTTTTCTTTTAGTGACACTCATAGACCCCTACCAGCTCTCTGCTTTACTTTGGTTATGAAATCATTGCAATAATTCTCTTTTTTTCCCCCACCAGGCGTCCTTTGTATTAATGAAAAAAAAAAAAATGTTTTTATTCCTCAAGCTCTGTGTCCCTCATGGCTTCTTTCTTTTTCATTGTCAATAAATATGTGCAGGACTCAAAGCCTCTGCTTATCTTCAACTCCCTGCTTTTACCCTCCCTACTCCCAAACCATGAATCCTCTCCAGTATTATCTTTGTGTGCTTCCCTTTGGAAAGGACTGTCAGTCCCTGCTCTTCTCTAAGCTGAGTTCCAGGAAATGGCATTGTCAAGTGAAGTAGGGCTTACTATTAGACTTTGTTACTGACTAGAGACTTAATGACTGCCTTTGTTTAGTACCCAGGGTGTGCCACGCACGTTACAGACTTCCTAATCTTTACAACAGTGCAAAGATAAATATTATTCCTTCTTTTTTTTCGAAAATAATTTTATTACTGTACTTTAGATGAAGGTTTACAGACAATTTAGCTGCTCATTCTCATCAAACAGTTAGTACACGTATTGTTTTTTGACATTGGTTACCTATCCCATGACATGTCAACGCTCTCCCCCCCTTGACCTTGAGTTTCCTATTACCAGGTTTCTGCCTTCTAACCCTTGCCCTGGGCTGGTGTACCCCTTTAGTCTCATTTTGTTTTATGGACCTGTCTAATCTTTGGATGAGCGTGAACCTCAAGAGTGACTTCATTACTGAGCTAAAAGGGTGTCCTGGGGCCACACTCTCAGGGTTTCTCAAATCTCTTTCAGGCCAGCAAGTCTGGTACTTTTTTTTTTTTTTTTAATTGTGCTTTAGGTGAAAGTTTACAAATCAAGTCAGTCTCTCACATAAAAACTTATATACACTTTGCTACATACTCCCAATTTCTCTCCCACTAATGAGACAGCCCACTCCCTCCCTCCACTCTCTCTTTTTGTGTCCATTTTGCCAGCTTCTAACCCCTTCTACCCTCTCATCTCCCCTCCAGGCAGGAGATGCCAACATAGTCTCAGGTGTCCACCTGATCCAAGAAGCTCACTCCTCACCAGCATCCCTCTCCAACCCATTGTCCAGTCCAATCCATGTCTGAAGAGTTGGCTTCAGGAATATTATTCCTTCTTGATAGATAAAGAAACTTACACTTAAGGCCACACAGCTCTTACTGACAGAGCCTGGATTTAAACACTCATTAGCCTGACTCCAAAACTTAATTCATTCTACTCTGCCTCACTGATGTCCCCAGTGTATAACAGCAGCTACAAATTTCTGTTATTTAAAAATATGTTTTATGATGTGGTGTTTTAGAGATCACATGGTTCAACCCTCTCATTTTGGAAGTGGGGCTGTGTAGGCCCAAAGAAGTTAAGTGACTTTCAAAACATAACAGAGATGGTAGCCAAATCAGCACTAAATTCTTGCCCTGCGGATTCTCAGCCTAGTGTTTTTTCTGCTATACTTCACAGTCTTCATGAAAGTCCCATGACAAGGGTTCCTGTAAATATAAAAATACAGCCTTTCAGCAGCATAAATGTACTGTCCATAAACTGATAAAAGATAATTTTAAAAAGATAAGACAGTGTTTCTTGTAGAGCTAAAAGAATCCTCTGCTTTATTTTTCTTCTCTTTTCTGAGCGTTGAGCGGGTGTGAGCTGTCTGGATGGGTCTTTGGTTTCTGTTAGTAGGAAGAAAGCTGTGGTTTCAAAATGACATTTTATGCCTTGTGTTATGAGTTCAAAAATGTTTGAGAAGGAGTTTAAAACTTTGTTAGTATTTTCCCAGCCTTAACCTTATGCTTAGAAGTCTGGGAATATTGTCTTAAGTTTGCTGGCTTATAGTTCCTGTCAGCGAATAGAATTTCTTCCCAAAATTGAGGAAGTCCTTGGGTCGGCTCAGAAGTGTAACTTCCGTTTCTTACCAATGTATTATCGTTGAAAAATAGTAAGTAAAAATCAGCTTATAAAATACATGGTTGAGAAATGGGTTAGTATGTTCCTAAACTTAAAAACAATAACAACAAAAAACCCATTATTTATTTCTAAGGTTTGCTTAGTTTAGTATTTATGATTGGGATATGATAGATTATTAACTTAATTTACTTTCTGCAGGGCTTTTTGACCCTATAGCCTCACCTAACCTAACCTAACGTAACCTAACCTAACCTAACCTAACCTAACAATATAGGTAATAGGAGCCTTGGCTTCTAACCAAAAGGTCCAAGGTTTGAACCCACCAGCCTCTCCGAGGGAGAAGGATGTGGCAGTCTGCTTGCATAAAGATTATAGCCTTGGAAACCCTATGAGGCTGTTCTGCTCTGTCCTATAGGATCACTTTGAGTCAGAATTGACTCAGTGGCAACTGGTTTGGTATGACATAATGGCACACACACACAACGTAATGGAAGGAGCCCTGATGTTGCTATGGTTAAGCGGTCAGCTGGGTCAGTGGTTCAAACCCACTGGCAGCTCCACTGGACAAAAGACCTGGAGATCTGCTGCTGTAAAGAATATGGCCTAGGAAACCCTATGGGGCAGTTCTGCTGTGTTATACAGGTTCACCATGAGTAAGAATCAACTCGATGGTGTGCAGCAACAATAACGAAATATTGTCTTTTCCATTAGTCAAATTAGGATAATATTATAGGAATTATTCTTAAGTGTTGAAATATATTTAAACTTAAACAAGCGAGTTCTTTTGCTCTTTAAGCAATCTGCTGGATATTTTGACCGACGGTCGATGGCACTGGGTATCTCTGTTCTTAAACGTTCGTCAACTGGCATCCACATTCTGAAGATCCAGCCTGTTATGATTTGACCCAAGATTACAGTTCTGTCTTCCTGCCAAGAGCGCAATGCCCCACACTTGACTCCTGAACTTTACCCTTGAGCTTTTCAGCTTTAGTGCTTTTGCTTTTACTCTGTCTACAGCCTGGAATGCCTTCTAGATGGACAATGCCAACCCATAAAGTTCTACCTATTCTTCTAAGTCCATCTCAAAGGCTGCTTCCTCAATGAAACATTTTCTATGTCTCTTTAATGAAAGCCTTCTCTTCTCACAGCATTTTCGAGAGACTGTCTTGGTGACTCAGTTTACCAATCTTGTTATCTTTAATAATGCATTATTATACACCAAACTAAAAACCAAACCAGCTGCCGTCGAGTTGATTCCAGCTCAGGCGACCTCATGTGTTTCAGAGTAGAACTGCGTTCCATAAGGTTTTCAATGGCTATGATCTTTCAGAGGTAGATCCCCAGGTCTTTTTTCCAAGGTACCTCTGGGTGAGTTCAAACTGCCAGCCTTTCAGTTAGTAGCCAAGCACTTAACTGTTTGCACTACCCAGACACTCCTTCTCACAAACTCATTGTCATCTAGTTGATTCCAACTCACATGGGTGCTTATATATATGTTGACTTCAGTTTAAAAGAAATAACAATTAGTGTTATACATGTAAAGTTTTCACGGACTGAAGAGCCTTCTGGTTTTATTTACATTCTTATTACTTCATCTCTGAGTAAAGCACTGTTATGCTTTTCTTGGCTTTGTTTCAACAGAACCTCTTTCCTGTTTTAGCTAAGAGTCTGAGTTCTCTAGTTATCATGTAACCCCTTGAGAGAGCTCACTTCTTTGGGCTTTAAATGTTGAAGGAACATTTTTGCAAATACAGACAATGTTCTCTGTGCTTATGGTATCAGAGAACGGTAATACTAATTCTACTTTTTAACATTATAGATGAGAAAACTGAGGCCCAGAGAGAAAATGTGGATGGCCCAGGGCACCTTTCTTACTTGTAGTGTTAGGCCAGTCTTCTTGGTCAGTCCCCCAGCTCACAGCAGCAGGGGCTTGTTGCAGGCCATTATTGGCTCTTGTGTTCAGCATCAGAGCTCCTGGCAGCCTCTTACAGGTGTATCAGCACAGGTCAGGTCTTTCTGGATTGTTTCACTTGTTTTGCTTGTGGGTTGACCTGGATCTGGAAGATACCTCTTGTTGTGACTCAAGATCAAAGCAGTACCTCTCACCAAGGATTCCTGACTCTGAACTACTTACAAAACAAACCAAACCCACTGCCGTCGAGTCGATTCCGACTCATAGCGACCGTATATGACAGGGTAGAACTGCATCATAGAGTTTCCAAGGAGCGCTTGGTGGATTTGAACTGCTGACCTTTTGGTTAGCAGCTGTAGCTCCTAACCACTACACCACCGGGGTTTCCCTAAACTACTTAAGCCTGGAGGATTTTCCTAGGATGGAATGGGGTAGCACTGGGGTTTGGTAGGCTCTTTAGTTTAAAATCTTTCTCTGTCACTTGTACTCCACTCACAATTTTTCAAAAAATACCTTGGGATTGGTGGGCATCCTCAGCATATTAAACCCAGAGTTTTTGGAGGGCGGCCTAGTACCTTCTTTGTTACAGTAACCACAGATTCCCGTGTCCCATATTTTCCAGGACAATATACAATATTGTGTATTATAGCTCACTAGAGCACATTCAGGTTTGATTTTTGTTTCAGGAAAATATATTCTCAATTTTTTTTTTTTTTAATTGACCACTTGCTGTTTAATTAACCATATGGAACCACAGTCTTAGAAAGTACCCTTTACTATTTATCCAGTATATTAAATTCATCAAAGGTAACACAAGAGCTTTTGAACTAATAGGTTTTTCTCCAACTAAGGTGGGAGTATATCCAAAACTTGGTTTTGGCATTATTAATAATAATAACATTATTAGTAATAATAACACATACACAGGGCTTCCTCTGTAGCAGAATGAACCTGGGGAAGAGTGAACCCAACCAAGCATGTTAACCATTTGTGCTGCAATTTTTTTTGGACCCGTGTACCATCCTTATATATCATTATGGGAGGTAATATATGTAACTTCTGTCCTGTTGGCAGCTATTCCTGGGCATAGATGTGAATGCCTGTACCCGTTGTCATCGAGTCAACTCTGACTTATAGCGACTTTGTAGGACACAGTAGAACTGCTCCATAGGGTTTCCAAGAAGCGCCTAGTAGATTCAAACTGCCGACCTTTTGGTTAGTAGCCGAACTCTTAACCAGTATGCCACCAGGGTTTCCAGATGTGAATGGCACTCCTTTGCATGAACATGCTCTAGTTTGTGAAATAGGAAATTGGCCTCAACTAACTCTGAGGCAGTTAACATCATGTCTTCCCTGGCATTGTTATTAGCATGCCACTTCCACCAGCTGCAGAGCCACTAAAGGACCAGTGAGTAGAAGATGCCTCTGTTGGCTAGAGTGACATTTGCAGGAACATTTCTTATTTCGGCCCTTCCAGGAAAGTGTTGAATGAAGAGAAACCAAGCTTGCCTGGGAATAGCCATGTTGGCTTTGCTGCCCACTCACCAGCCAGCTACTTGAAATTCAGCTTCTTGTTTCTCTTTAGGGAGAAGATAGGTCTGGGGAGACCTCAAAAGAATCTATGATGAACACATTATTAATTCTTTGTGATGAAGAAGGATAGTTGCTAAGTGTGTCCTTTTGGTCACTTTCCTGTGATTCCTAGAAGAGCATGTAGCTCACTGCCGTGGACACTGTTGACTTTCAGATCTAGATTAATAAGATCGCCAGTTCTGTGCTAAGAGTTGACAGCATTTTTAGGTTATTTGAAAATTGCTTTCAGTAAACACTGAATAAGTGGCATTGCATGGTGCAGAGGTATCCTCATACCTATTGGAAAATATTTCAAGTTCCTTAATTAAGGGACCTTCATCTATCTAGGTAGCAACATAACTATTGCCTCCATCACTGTTAAGGCTGGCAACACATCACTTAGAGGAACCTTTAAACATTCATGAGAATATGTTACTGAGGAGCATCAAGCTTCCTCTGCATACCTGTCTGCTAATGGTTGACTAATGAGATCAAATTTGGAAAAAATAGTGATAGCTCTGCAATAACCATCAGGTATCGTGTAAGGGATTTATTGTGGTTTTTAGAAAAGCTAAGGGGAGATTTTGTTCTGTGGGAACAAAGGAAAGTTCGGCAAAAGATGGATGGTCAGCAACCCCCCTCCAAAAAAAAACAGTCTTTTGTACTTGTGGATGTGACCTACTTGTCTCCTGAAGGAAAATGGTGTGATAAATAGCTTCTATGACCTATAAAACAAGAGTTTCTGAGTGAGCTGCAGAGAAAAGATTTGAATGGAAGAATTAGAGCTGAAGCAGAGAAAGGGGGGAAAAATAGGTACACAATTAATTCGAGCACCAGATCTAGTAGAAGGAGAACCAGAGATTGGAAAGGGACAGTAGAAGTTGGAAAAATGTAGCTGTAGAGACTCTGTTCTAGTTATTTTGGGCTACCTGATAGCAGCTTCTGAAAAAGATAAGAAAAAAAGAATATTCTTATTCCCAGAGCCCATCTTGGGTGAGACTTATCCAACCAGTAATGAGATGTAGCTACACCATGCCAGCCATCCAACTTAGCTGATACTGGTGAAATGACTGGCTACCTCGTCTCCAGGTTATTGACCCCTACAGGGCTGGTGGGCTTACAAGTTTTGTGTACCACCCAATACGACTTTGGCCGCTCCATGGACTGCTGCCATTTTTGCTAACCCATGGTCTGTGGAAGAGCAAATATACATTTTCAAATGGCCTCTCTTTCTCCAGCTTAGTCTTCTTCCCTGGGGCTAAGCAACATCTCCAGTGACTTTTTTTTTTTTAAGCCAGTTGACTGAGATGTCCCCCGAGACTCCAGTGACATAGTTTTTGCCAAGAATACATACTTGATTTTATTCCCTCCCTTCAGTCATTCTCTTGTATTATTTATATGTCTGGCTCCTCGACTAGAATTAAGTTCTGCTGAGAGCAGATCTCCTACATTACCTTTTATGTCCTTTTAAATGTTTGCTTGGGTCTGTACACATTGTAGGTGTTCAATGCGTATTATTAAATAAAATAAAGACTCTTACTGCATTTAAATAGGGCCTACCTCATGATTAATTTCTGTTCTAAAATTAAATGCACTGTCTTATGTGCCTAGTGCCTTCATAACAAAAATACCACAAGTGGGTGCTTTCAAAGAACAGAAATTTATTTTCTCACAGTTCTGGAGGCTAGGAGTTCAAATTCAGGGTGTTAGCACTAGGGGAAGGCTCTTCTTTGTCTCTTTAAGCTACTAATAAACAAAAAAAACAAACCCATTGCCATCGAGTCAATTCCGACTCATAGCGACCCTAAAGGACAGAGTAGATCTGCCCCATAGGGTTTCCAAGGAGCACCTGGTGGGTTTGAACTGCTGACCTTTTGGTTAGCAGCCATAGTTCTTAACCACTATGCCAGCAGTAGCTGCCAGCACTCCTTGGTGTTCCTGGGCTGGTAGATTAATTTGCTTCCATCTTCACATGGGATCTTTGCTGTGTGTTGTCTCTGTGCCTATTCTTCTCTTTTTATAAGACACCACTTTTTTTTTTTTTTTTTTACTCAAAAGGGATTAGGTTTAGGACCTACCCTACTCCCGTATGACCTTATTAACATAACAGAAGAAACCCCTATTTCCATACAGGGTCATATTCACAGGTACAGGGGTTTGGACTTCAGTATAACTTTTTGGGGGCATAAGTCAATTCATAGCATGGACTTTCTTAGTTTTTGTTTTCTTCTCATCTTTTATGAAGTAAAGTGCCAACATTTTAATTTCTGCTGTAAGTAAATTTCATGGCTTTAAATTCCATCTATATGCTGATGACTCCCAAAATTTATATTTCTAACCCAAACCACTGAACTCCTGGCTCATATCTGACCATTTATTTTGTCTCCAGTTGGATGCTAATAAGCATCTCAAACTTTGTGTGTCCAAAACTGAACTGCCTCTTCTCCCTCAAAACTGAATCTTCTCCCTTAAAGGTGCCTCTTTTCTGTCTCCCCCATTTCAGTAAATAGCAACTCCATCCTTCTAGTTCCTTAGACCATAAATCTTGGAGTTTTCCTGAGTCCTCACCAATCTATCACCAAATACCCTTGGCTCTGTATTTAGGACCAGCTAATTCTCACCACCTCCATTATCGGCACCCTACCCTGCTAAATTGGTATGTCATCTCTCTTCCGAAATTTTGCCATGGCGTCCTAACTGGTCTCCCTGCTTCTCTCAGCAGAGAGCCTCTTAAAGCTTAAACCGGATCATGTCCCCTCTTCTGCTGAAAACCTCCCAAAGCCTCCCCATGTTATATAGGGGGAAAGTCCTGATAGCGGCTTGTATGGTCCCACAGGAAACCCTGGTGGCCTAGTGGTTAAGTGCGACGGCTGCTAACCAAAAGGTTGGCAGTTTGAATCCACCAGGCGCTCCTTGGAAACTCTGTGGGGTAGTTCTGCTCTGTCCTGTGGGGTTGCTATGAGTCAGAATCGACTTGACGGCACTGGATTCTGGATGTGGTCCCACAAGGCCTGGGCCCTTGTTAACCTCTCTGTTATTACCTCCTGCTGCTCTTCATGGCTCTCATTTAGCTCCAGCCACACTGACCTCCTGGCCGAACTTCCTGCTTGACCAACTAACTCCATCCTTCTCAGGGCTTTGGCCCTTAATCCTCCCTCTGCCTTCAGTGCTCTTCCTCCTGACAAGTAAGTGCATGGCATTTCTCCCTTACCTCCTGCAAGCCTGTTCTCAAATCCCATCTTCTCAATGAGGTCATCTTGGCCACTCAATTTAATGTTGCCATATTATATTGTATATTGTCTTCTTCTTCTGGAAAGTAAGCTGTAGGAAACTTTGTCTGTTTTGCTCATTGATAAATCCCCAGTGCCTAGAGGAACACGTGATACAATTTTGGTGCTCAAAATATATTTGTGGAATAAGTGAAACAGATGTGGTATGTTCTTGGGTAAGCTTTGAATTTTCAAAAACACTCAAGTACAACTCTTAAATCTTGTAATAAATCTCGAGACTCAGCTTCGCAATATATGCTTTAGGTTTGCCTCATAAGTTGTCAAAACACTGAAATGTTCTTACCTAGCCATCTTTAAGTTTTAATATTTTGCCCTCTATATGCTATATGTGAAGTAACAGTTCATTAGTATCTTTAGTATCCTATAGGAAATAGATCATTTAGAAGTAAAATTACTGTGGGAACAGGTTTGGGCCGGGGAGATAAACTAGTTTCTATTAGACGAATGACTTAAAAACAACATACCATTTATATTCTGCTTTAATTTTTCTAAGTCATTGATATTAATGTCTAAATATATCTGAGTCTTAAAGCAGATTTTCAAAAGGCTAAATTCTGTTTATGCACACAGAATTGCTGTACTTACATCTGCTCTGATATTAGTGGAAATCATTGAACGAGACAAAATTACAAGAAATGACATGGAGCTTTAATAGGGAGCCTTGAATGTATTGTGTGGGAACAGAAGCAGCGAAGAGTGAACGGATTTATCAGGATGGAGTAAATGCATTAATTACATCCCAGACAAATATAAACAGCACTAGAAAGCAGGAGACCTAGAAAACAAACATTCTGGGTAAAACTGAAGATACAGATATAGATAGTACGTAGGACTATCCATGTTCTTAAAAGTAAGAGGAGGAACCGAAGGAAAAGCGGTTGAAATGTAGGCAGTGTTAAAAGTTGTTGGCTGCATGAATAAAACAACACATGGCATTTGTAGGTGGTGCTCTGTAAAAGATATTGTTCCTAAGTTTCTGGGAGGAGTTTCAGTACTAATGTAGGGAACGAAGGAAGAACAAACTTGGCTTTTAAAAGCTTATAGTACAATGATATTTTGTGCACATTTTAACTGAAGACCTGAGGAGACTTTAGACTCAACTCTTTGCATGATGTAACTGCACTATTTCACTTAAGCCCTATAACAACAACCACAACAAAGACCATCATCAAGTATCTAAGTGACATTAGTTCAGAATTCAAACAGAATGACTCTTTCTGCAGCCACAAGCACTTTAGAAGCCTTCAACCAGTCCGCATTCATGTCTAGGTAACTTGATAGTTATTCTAAGGGGAGAATTATTTGGATGTCTGTATGTAGGCTTTCCTTGAAGTCTATAAGTTCTTCTCAAACTTCCATGTACATAAGAATTATTATACAAAGCTGTATATACAAAATCCTTGTGCAGTCTGTTTTCTAGAATGATTTAAGAGGTCTTCAAAGATGATTCTGGTTCCTTTATGCTTTCAGAGGCAGCTTATACATATAGCAAAGTCGATTTAGTGATTTTTTACAATGAAAATTTGGGTTTACTCTTTGCTATATACATATATGCCATATGTGTGTATATGTATATACACGCACACATACACTACATACATATTATGTTTAAATATATTTATTGTATATACTTATATATATTGTGGGGGTGTGTGTATTTATTTATGTTTATGTTTGTTTTTCTGAACAACTCAGGCATGTGTCCATCACGACACTTAGCCCTCAGTACCTAAGCACATATCTCCTAAGAATAACAGGATTCTCCTGCATAAACAGAATACTGTTATTAAACTTAGAAAGTTAACAGTACTTCCATAGTATCATCTCATATATAATCAGTTTACCAATTGTCTTTTGTAGCTTTTTCTCTTTTTCTTAAGTTCAAGATCTGAGCAAGGCTTATACATTGTATTTGATGGTTATATCTCTTTGTGTTCTTTTACATTTGAAGGATTTCCCCACAACAGTCTTTCTTTTCATTGTCCTTTTGTTTTATACAATATTGACTTCTCTGAAGAGTCCAGGATAGTTGTCTTGTAGAATGTCCTAGGTACTATGTTTGTGTGATTGTTTCCTTATGATTAGATTCAGGTTACACATTTTTGGCAAGGCTGTTTCGTAATTGATGTTGTATACTTCTTATTGCATGTCATCGGAAGGCGTATAAGACCAACTTGTCCAAGTCTTGGTGATGCAGTTTGATTACTTGGTTCAGGTGGTGACTGCAGACTGTAAAGGTACATTATTCCCATTGAAATTATGAAGTAATTTGAGGGATAATACCTTGAGACTATGGATAGTCTATTCCCCAACAATTTTTTACTTAATAATTTTTGGCATTCATTAATGATATTTGTCTGAATCAATTATTTCATTGGTAGTTACAAAATGTAGTTTTCTAATTTTCTTATTCCTTCTGTATTATCTGATATTTTCCTGTAAAGTGAAACTCTCCCCACACTCATCTGGCTTTTTTTTTTAATTGAACTTATACTTAACACTTGGGAAATTCCATCTTACAGTTGAGTTTTCAGGCTTCTACTGATAAATCAAAAATACGGCCTCTATTTCCACATGTATAGTCCCTGAAAATCAGGCACACACACCTCTTCTGTTTTCTAATATTCTGTTTCTGATATTCTCTGTATCCCTAGGCCAATCGTCAGTTGCCAAGTTTCTTTCTTCTTGCACTGTTGTTTTTCTTATATCAACGATGTATTTCTCCATATCTATGTCTTTCAAAACTTGGAGAATAAGAATTGAGAGGACTACATTTTAAGACAAAAAACTAAACCAAACCCATTGCCATCGAGTCAATTCCGACTCGTAGCAACCCTATAGTACAGAGTAGAGCCACTGCCATGGGTTTTCCAAGGAGTGTCTGGTGGATTCTAACTGCCAAACTTTTGGTCAGCATCCAAGCTTTTAACTTACTGTGTGCCTATATGGAAATGAATTATTCTACAAAGTTTAAAATTATACAAGTTCCCTTAAATTAAAAACTCATCAAAATGTACATAATTTCAGAGCTTTTGGCCCAAGTGAATTTTAAGTTGTGTTCATGCATGCTTTTGAAATACAGTGAAACATTTTAGTGGGTAAACAGAAATATCTGTCCTCCCTTATCAGGTTTGGTTTTTGTCTATACGAGTTTTTACTTACATGATGCCTTAGGAATACGTTCTTCTCCATTGGACCTACTTTTCAGAGCTGTTGTGAGGCTTAAATGAAGTGAGTCAGGGCGGACTTGACAACAGCTAACAACAATAACATGTAATGCCCTCAACACTATGCGTGACACAGAAAGTCTCAGAGTAAGGAAGCTATTCATGTTGTTAACATAATTAACATAATTGTTAATAAGTAGGATTAGTTTATGCTTTTGTTGTGTGCATTCTTTGTCAAATAATGTTAGTTTATTATTAAAGCTTTATTACGACATTTAACGATAATGATAGCTTTCCTTTTTTAATGTTCTGGATTAGTTTATAGAATTTTATTCATCTTTTATTTCATATTTTAAAGTACCTATAAAGCTGTCTGACTCCAGGACTCTAGGTAATTCTTTCCAGCTTCTTCACTTTTTTGGGGGCGGGGGGGCGGGTAGGCTATTCTATTCAGTCTGGACATAGCCTGCAGTCTGAAATTGAATTGAACATGCTATCAAGATGCATTTATAATTACTAGTGATTGGAATGTGAAAGTGGAAACAAAGAGGAAGGATTGGTAGTTGGAAAAATATGGCCTTGGTGATAGAACCGATGCCAGAGATCACATGATAGAATTTTGCAAGATCAATGACTTCGTCATTGCAAATATCTTTTTTCAACAACGTAAACAGTGACTAATATACATGGACCTCGCCAGATGGAATACACAGGAATCAAACTGACTACATCTATGGAAAAAGACGATGGAGAAGTGCAATATCATCAGTCAAAACAAGGCTAGGGCCTGACTATGAAATTGCTCATGTGCAAGTTCAAGATAAAGTTGCAGAAAAGTAGAACAAATCCACAAGATCAAAAGTACGATCTTGAGTATATCCCACCTGAATTTAGAGACCATCTCAAGAATAAATTTGACGTACTGAACACTAATGATCAAAGACCAGACAAGTTGTGGAATGACATCAAGGACATCATACATGAAGAAAGCAAGAAGTCATTAAGAAGACAGGGAGAAAAAAAAAGACCAAAAATGGATGTCAGAAGAGACTCAGAAAGTTGCTGTTGAACGTAGAGTAGCTGAAGGGAAAGGAAGAAATGACAGAGTACAAGAACTGAACAAAAGATTCCCAAAGGTAGCTGGAGAAGACAGAGTTACATCATGTAATGAAATGTGCAAAGATCTGGAGATAGAAAACCAAAAGGGAAGAACATGCTCAGCATTTCTTAAGCTGAAGGATTCTATGGGCAAAATATTAAATGAACCAGAAAGCATCAAAAGGAGATGAAAGCAATACAGAGTCACTATATGAAAAAGAATTGGTCATCATTCAACCATTTCAGGAGGTACCATATGATCAAGAACCCATGATCCTGAAGGAAGAGGTCTAAGCTGTACTGAAGGTGTTGGCGAAAAGCAACGCTTCAGGAATTGATGAAATAACAATTGAGATGTTTCAACAAAGAGATACAGCACTAGAAGCGTCCACTCTTCCATGCCAAGAAGTTTGGAAGACAGCTGCCCAGCCAACCGAGTGGAACAGATCCATATTTGTACCCATTCCAAAGAAAGATGATCCAACAGATGCCATTGAGGGTCATCAGGAGAAATCTAGGTGTTCACCTTCTAAAGTGCTTTTCAGTGACATCATGTTGGTGACTTTATTAGTGTCTGAATCTAGCCTTCTTTCTTGTTGACTGAGAAACCTGACTCCTCAGCTTTGTTTACAGATCCCCACTGGGATAGCTCTGCCTCCCATGGGTGGATTCACGTCTCAGAATTCACAATGAACACCTCAGGTACTGCCGTAGAACAAATGTTTATTTCAACCTGATCAGCTTATTGTTTCTCTATATAGAATATCATATTTTCATATGAAGCTTGGAATTAGAAAAGGGTTGGGGGAGTCAGGCAGGGCATTATTAAATTACTTTGTTCAGTGACAAAAGACATTGATGATATCCTGATGTGATCATGTTAATTTTAAGAATAGCTTAGGCAGTGGACTGGAGATACTTAAAGTCTGATGGACAAGGTGCCCCACCTGAAGAGTGCCTGCCGGGATGGACACAACCACTGTAGACTTGTGACACCCCTTTTCCTCTTTTCCTGACTGACTCACCCCTGCCTGATGAGCACATTCCCTTTTTCCCTCTTTAGGTCTGATCATATGTCCTGTCAGCTTGCTAGATCATAGATACTCCCCTGGTTGCACAGTGGTTAAACCACCCAGCTACTAACCAGAAGATGGGTGGTTTGAACCTACCAGTCGCATGTGGCAGTCTACTTCCGTAAAGATTGCAGCCTTAGAAACCCAGTGGGGCAGTTCTACTCTGTCCTTCAGGGTCGCTATACTTGACTGCATTGGCTTATACATCTCTACTCTGATTGATTATGCATTGATTTTCTAGCTTAACTCTCAGAGGGTGATATTATTTTCGTTGTTTCAGAATTTTCTCCACCATTTGCAGCCCTGACAGAATGAGCAAATCAGCTTTGTAGCATTTCACACACACACATAAATCATTTTTTTCTTTTTAAACATTTCACTCATTTTCACTTGGTGTATTAACAGGGATCTGCTGGCAGAATTTGACTTCTTGACCTAGGGAAGATTTAGTTTTTATTTGCAGTAGTACCAATAAGTTGATTTTATTTAAATTTTTTTTTTAGAATTTTTCACTTATTATTTTGAAACAACTGATTTTTTAAATATATTTCTCTATACAATATTTTCCCATCTTCCAACTACTAATTTGGATGTGGTTTGTAGGTGTTTTAAAATTTAACCCAGTACTTCAGACATTAAAATTGTTTTGCTAGATGTCATATTTAACTTGAAACATATACACATAAAGAAAACTAAGGCTATTTTGAAATATCAACATAATAGTAGTGATCAGTTTGCCAAAGAAAGGTCTGTGTGATTTTGGTTTTATTTAACTTCCTGTAGTACTTCATGGTGATTGTTCTCCAGCTCAGGAAGCCTGGGGTGTTGTGTAAATGCTTCAGCTCTCTAACCTTGCCCACTGGCAACCCTTCTTTCCCCAGTGGTTATCTTTTAATAACCTCTTATGAAGTTACTTTCATCAAATTTCCACCAGGTCTTTTACTTTCCAAGGTAAAATTGACACACCTCGTAGCATCACTAACGGTGCAGAACTATGAATCATACTTTTTTCTTTTTTTAGAACATACCTGCAAATCCACAAACCAACTTTGAGATACTTTAAAAACATAGATGGCCTCATTTAAGCAAACATTAAGTAGAACATTTTAATTTTATGAAATGTTGACTAAGTGGTTGAATTTGACATGTGTTAACCTTGTAGAATTGCCAGGTTTTCTTAGGCATGGCATAACTTTTCCCATCTTTTATTGGTACTGTCTGAATATGATGGTGTCTCTGTCTTGCAGTGGTTTTTAATACTCTGGACTTTACCTTCACACCCCTCTTTTCCATGCATGTTTATTTTTATTTCTTAAATAACATTGTGTTTTTGGTGAAAGTTCATACAGCAAATTAGGTTCTCATCTAACAGTATCTACACAGATTGTTTAGTGACATGTATTACATTTTCACAAAGTGTCAACGATCTCGTTATTTCCATTCTAGTTGTATGTTTGCAGTACTGTAGTTTCCCTGCCCCCTTACGTTTTCACCTTTGCTTTAGAGTAATCATTGACTATTGATGGCAAAGGGTTTGGTGTTTTTTCTTTTTTGGTTTGTAGTCTCATATAAGTGATTTTTTTTTTAAAGGAGCACAGTACTCATGGATGATATTTATTTTTATGAGCCAATCTGTTATTTAACTAAAAGGTGACCTCCAGGGATAATTTTGGTTCAAGGTTTAAAGAGTATCTGAGGGAGACAGTCTTGGGGAGCACTCTAGTCTCAACTGGTCCAGGAAGTCTGGACATTTTAAGAATTTGAATTCTGTTCCAACCAACTTTATTTTTAAAGCATCTGTGATTTTTGGTCATCATGCCAGTTTCTCTTACTGGCGAGGAATCTTTGTAAATGTCAGGTTGTTCCCTCGCTATTCCCATTCCCCACTTCTAGCTGCTTCATCTTCCAGACTGAGGGCTCTAAGTAGGACCCTTACTTCATAAACCGGGTCTTGTAACATGTGGTGTGCTTTGCAAGAAGATAGCCAGCCTGGGCCACCTCTTGCCCCAAGAGAAACCCAGTCCCAGGGTACAGTGAGCCCAGCATTGAATCCGAGGTCCTGAGGCAGCTTCTGTCCTCAGGGCCTCTGACAACCTAGAACTGCATCCCAGGGGCCATTTGAACACCTTCTGATGTCCCTCCTGGGTCCTTCTAGGAATCTGGGGTGTGGCAGGCTAATCTAGGGGAAAGAAGTGGAAGATTCGAGTTTGAATCCTAAAATATATCTTAAAATGTCTCTTAGGTAGATGTATGCATATAATCCACGTCAGCCTTCGCTTTTTTGCCTGTAAAACAAGGCAGTTGGAAAAATCAGGTTGCAAACTCAAATGGCTGCAGCCTAGGCCTAGACTGAGGCGCAGAGGAGAGCACATGCCCCACTAAAGAGATCCGTAGCTCTTGGCTTTATTGTCACAGTGAAGGAATACAGACCTGGTGATGCTATATCTTACAGCTTTTCAGGAGAAGCTGAAAATCTTGATTTTTATATGAAAATTAATTATTTAAAATGCTAGTGATTCATTCAGAATCTGTAGAAACAGTGTATCAAGACCAAGCACAACCTGTCTGTGTACCAAATTTACTCTGTAGGCCATTGGATAAGATGATGACTAAGGCCTTTCTGAATTAAATATTTTCAATGTCTGTTATTCTGACATTCTTTCTTGGAGGAGAACATACAGTGTCCTGGCGAAAGCAGCACAGAGAAGGAGGCTGGATGGTTGGATTGGGAGGCTTGGTTTGGCTGTCACCAAGAGCACGTCAAATATCAAGAGTCCTTTTCTACTCCTGGAAACTCTGGTGGTGTAGTGGTTAAGAGCTACAGCTCCAAACCAAAAGGTCAGCAGTTCGAATCCATCAGATGCTCCTTGGAAACTCTATAGGGTAGTTCTCTGCCCTGTAGGGTTGCTATGAGTCGGAGTTGACTCGACGGCAGCAGTTTTGGGTTTCTACACCTGAAACGGTATGAGAAATTGGGAGATTCCTGTAAAGGTCTAGCTAAGTGGTAGCTACTGCTTCTGTTTACCATCTGGGCAGCATTAATTCTGTGCTGAAGCGAAGAGAGCTGGAATTGCGGCTGAGCTTTTGCACCCAGCACGGGAACAGATGCAGTAGAAGGATCCCAAAGATGCAAGCGATTCTCCAAAAGCAGAGGATCGCATTTTTTGTTGTTGTTTTCATGTAGAAGGAATATCATATTTTAGAAGCTGCCAGCATAAGTGTAGGGTAGAATTTTTCCTCCAGTTCTAGTAGTGTGGCATTCAGGAAAGAGAATAAGGCAGAAAGCAGCTTGCCCAGGCTGTAAGCACTGTTAAGTGGCCCTCGGATAAGCCCATGTAAGGCAGTACCACCTGTTCCCGACGTGTCATTAGGGCAACCTGTAGAAAAGTAAGAATGAATTACAGGTTTTTACTAGCCACAGAATCAGCTTAGAGCGTGTGTTGAAAAATTTAATATTTTCAAATTAATGTACTCTTTTTTGCTAACACTAACACAATGACTCCAAATCTCATCCAGGTCCCCCTTGAGAAGCTGATGAAAGCAGTATTCCCTCCTTTTAGAAAAATACAGGTAGTAAAGTAAATATTTTAGGCTTTGTGGACCATATGGTATCTGCTGAGACGACTCAATTTTGTAGTTATAGTGTGATAGCATCTGTAGACAAAAGGAATGGGTGTGGCTGTGTTCTTATAAAACATATTCAAAGACAGGCAGCAGGCCATTTTTGATCTGTAGGCCATAGTTTTCTAGCTCCTAGCTTAGAAGGTTGATGGCTAGATTGGAATATTAATCAGCAATTCTTTGCTCAGCTCCCCCTTTCCTTTGGGTGGAGAATACTTCCTGCTCTACTGCCTTTGGGCTTGGGTGAGCAGCCACGATGTATACAGAGATTATAAATTGTTTGCATGGTCTGCCTTATCTCTTGTGCTCTTGCCTTTGGCCATGAGAAGAGCACACCACGGTTGGGCCTGGTCCAAAGAGGATGATAGACACGGGGCAGATCTGAACCCACAGTTTGAAGCAAACTGCTGCCCAAAGCCTGAAGTAGAGTTGTGCAGCTGAGCCTATTCTAGATCAGTGGAACTTCAAACAACCTGCAGACCTGTGAGCTTAAGCATAAATCTTGCTTTAAGCTGTTGAATTTTGGGGTAGTTTGTTATGCAACGTAATTGTGACAATATCTGGCAACTATTATAGTATAGAGGGTAGTTACCCACCTAGATGAAACAGTTAAGACATCAATCTCTTTTTCTAAAACCAAATCAACAAAAGAGGATTCTCATCTCTTCATGCAGAGCCGAAAAAAAGATAAGGGGATATTTTTATTTTATGATTCTCCACCCTCCTCCCATGTTTCCCCGGCAGTTAGAATAAACCCTGAATTGTAGATTTAATTTCCTGTGTGTACAGCTAATCAGTACTTAACACCCTGTTAGAGAGCCTTAGCTTTCCTTAAGGCAGCCCCAGGGAGTATCTCAATACCAGGGATTGAATATTTAATACTTCTGAAATGACATCTGGGAAAATATCCAAGCTGTTTCTAAGAAATGAACAGTTGTGGTTTTCTGAATTCAGTGTTGATTTTGCAGCCTGCTGTATTCTGATCTGTGTGCTGGATGCTAGATAGAATTTATTCAGTTCATACTTGTTTTGTTCCTGCTGTGTGCCCTGTAGTGTGCTAGTCTTTGGAGATATAAAAAAATACAGAGAGAGAGGTGCGTAAAACAAATTCTGTTGAAAAAAATTAAGTGCACGAGGTCGTGGGAGAGACAGGCAAGTAGATGGATAATTGTAGCCCACTGTGGTAAGTAGTTCTGTAAGTGGCCTCTCCACAGTCCCAGGGGAGCTTGAAAGAGATGCACTTGACCCAGCCTGCGGATTGAGATGTGGTGAGGCTTTCAGGCGAGTCTTCCTGGAGCAATTGACACTTGGACTGATTCTTTCAGAAGGACACAGGATAAATTCCTGGAATCATAGACTAATAAGGGGCTTTAGGAATTGTTCTTCTCTTAATAATATAAATAATATTATATATTATTTATTACACATTAAAAGGAAGCTATCCCTCTTTTTAACTTGATCCAGGTCAGGCTGCTCAGAACAGTCTGTGTTTTGCATAACTTTATTATTGAAGCTATTGCAAGTATCTAAATTCTAGCTGATTAGTCATACATACCTTCGTACACAAACACACACCTCTGAAAAGTAATGTAATGGTTCTCATTTCCCAAGTCAAGTCTGTGTATAGCATTGTATAAATGTCATTTTTTAAATATCAAGCCACAGATTTCTAGGGTTGGTGTTTGACTTTTGTTGTCTTTTTGTATTTACAAGGAGTGGGCTTGTGAAAGGGGGACTGAGAGTATGAAAATGATCTAATTACCTTGCAAATAATTTTCCTCCTAAAATTAGTCCTCTGAGGTTTCAGTTTATTGAATTTACATTTTAGTAAGTGTAAGAATTTAAGTTAATTGTTTAATTCTATTAGTTGCTAGATTATTGAATGGGCTTAAAAATTTCCTAGGTTGATTTTTCTTAATGTAGAATGTGTCTGTACTCATCCAGGTACAGCTTTAGAGAACATTTCACCTTTCTTTTTCAGCTTCAAAATGTGTATTTGGTCACAGTAAACATACTATTCACATTCATTTGCATTTATTTTTCCAGAATTTACTCTTGGAATTCCGACAAATAACTTCAATGCTTTGCAAGCTTTGTTTTAAGAGCTGCTGTACTGGGGAATATGCTAGTGATACTCCTTCCACTGGGTTGTTGTTATACGATGGTATTGATCTCACTGAGACAGAAATCATGTAGAAATACTCTCAGTTTTTGACACTTTATGTTTTATTTTACAAAGCATTGAAGTGGACTCCTTTTGACCTTTTCAGAATGCTTTGCCGATTTGCTGACTCTGAGGAAACTTACCCAACAACTTAGAAGTTGTTACCTAAGAGTGCTTACATTAGCAGACAGGTGAGGAGAAGTCACGTGAATATTTCCAGGGAAACATCTGTCCAAGACTTTTAAAAATAAAGACTTTATTAAAAATAGCCTTTAAATTGAGTCTATCCCGTTTTAAATGTAGTATGTGCAAAATAGGAAGTTTGGAAACTGTAGAAAAGAAGAAATTGGGGGGAATATAACCTCATCAGCCAGAGATAATCATTGTTAACATATGAAATATTTTATATATTCTTTTAAAAATTCGGTTTTATGTTACAGAGTTGTGAAATATATCTATAAATAACCCAAGCAAATCTGTTACTGTCGAGTTCATTCCAACTCATAGTGACCCTAGAGGACAGAGAACTGTCCCATAGGGTTTCCAAGGCTGTAAATCTTTATGGAAGCAGCTGCTACATCTTTTTCCCTGAGAAGCGGCTGATGATTCCAACTGCCAAACTTTCAGTTAGCAGCGGAGCACTTAACCACTGCACCACCAGGGCTCTCTCTGTATATATGCATATATACACAAACACAGATATATATGTATGTATATTCTGTTAGTCACATTTTTAATCTAGTTAACATTGTAAGTATTTTCCAAGTTACTATAAATGTTTCATAAGCATTTATTTTAATGACTATACTATGAATATTCTGTTCTTTATCTAATTATTCCCCTATAGTTAGATATTTAGGTTGTTTTCTAATTGGGACTGTTACAGATACATTATGATAAAGTCGTTTTTAGTAAGGATTTTTATTTAAGGATAATATACATATAGAGAAGTGCACAATTCTTATTTGGAATTTTCACAAGTGAGTGTGCCACTAGATTAGTAAATGACCACTAAGTGGACACACCCATGTTACCACTACTGTCGTCAAGAAGAGAAATTTACCAAACTCCCTAAATGCGCTCCCCTTTTCCCCAAAGATAACTACTAGCCTGACTTATAACGCCGTAGATCAAACATTGAAGGTCTATAGTTTAATTTCCTTCAAGTTTCCAGAAGTAGAATTTACTAGATTAAAAGGTATGAATATTTTAAGTATGTTAGTTCATATAACCAAATTGGTTTCAAAAATGTCGTGTCATTTTATCACTACATTATATGAAAGTGTGGAAAGGACTTTAATTACTGAAATTGGGAAGGGAGAAGTTTAAGATAAAGTGTAGAGAAACAAAGTTCTTGAGAGTGAGTAGGACCAAGTAAGACTATATCACTTTAGGGAAGTGTCACAATATATTTCCAATTTCTGTTTTACCTACCTTGAAAAGGCTGTCCTTTATCTGAACATTGCCAGTCATTGCAGCAAAAGGAAAGAGAACCTGGTGAACTACACAGTCTCTTCAGACTTCTGGTCACAAGTAACGTAAACTTTTGCCTGCATTACATTGGCCAAAGAAATACAGGAGCTTAACATAGTAGGGGCATATAATCCCCCCACAAGGATGGGTACTGCAGGAGGGGAATGTGGAATACTTAGCAAATAATAATACCACCCACCACGCTTTCTGTTTAAGGACCTTGTCCCATCCGTGAGGAGATCAGATTGCTTAGATTACTATTCTTTACTCTCATTACAGAAGCACTTCCCGGCTTTAGGGGGGACCTGCATCTCCACATAGGGCTGTAGTTTCTGTAATCATCAGTGAGGTATTTGCATAGTGCTGAACTCTTTGGGGTACGCTCACATCTTTTTCAAGATGACGCTTAGTACGCTCACGTCTTTTCCAAGATGACACTTAGAAACATGCTTCTTCATTAAGCAAGAGACGATGGAGGAATGCTCAGTTCAGTTTATTAGGTACTTTCGGTAGAAGTGGTTCTCATTTTAAAGCATAGTGGCTTTAACCTTTGGAGCCCTGGTGATGCAGTAGTTAAGAGCTCGGCTGCTAACCAAAAGGTTGACAGTTCGAATCCACCAACTGCTCCCTGGAAATCGTGTGTTTCCTGTAGGGTCGCAACGAGTCGGAATCAACTCGATGGCAATGGTTTGTTTTTTTTTTATATAGCAAACAGTTCCTCTTTGGGAAACAGATGTTTTATAGCTGGAGCACACGTCTGGTTACATTTTCTCTGGGAAACTGTTCAGTCAGTGTTTTACTAGTCCATGGGTTGTGACAGTTTAGGACTGTAGGGGTTTTCTCGCTGGCACAGCAAAGGAACTGGCTGGGCTCTTTCACCAAGAGTCACCTTGCTCCAGGTCATCAGCCACACCTTGTAGTTTTGGTTAACATCCTGTCTCCAGCCTTCCCTACTATATATTTGCATTCTTCTTTATTGTTTTTTCCCTAAGTCATTTTTTAGTATTAGTTGATAACATCGTGAATTGCTTCTCATTTCACTTGCTTGTTATGTTGAAACTACCACAATCCTCAGAAACTACTGCCAGGTTACAGAAATAGTTGTGTGGTAGTGGGCATAGTGCAGTTGCATTAGGTGAGCTCTCATTTAACTTGGTGTCTCTCTTTTATTCTCCCTAGGTCTCTTCTCTCTAGGGATGGTGAAGTCAGCGAAACGCTCCTTTAATGCTCCTCCAGGATGAACCACCTACCAGAAGACATGGAGAATGCTCTCACTGGGAGCCAGAGGTCTCATGCTTCTCTGCGTGATGTCCATTCCATCAACCCCACACAGCTCATGGCCAGGATTGAGTCCTATGAAGGAAGGGAAAAGAAAGGCATATCCGATGTCAGGAGGACTTTCTGTCTGTTTGTCACCTTTGACCTCTTATTTGTAACATTACTGTGGATAATAGAGTTAAATGTAAGTTTTTTCATGACTTTTTAAGAATTATTTCCAGAGATAAATAATTTTCTCATTTTTTTCATTGTTTTTGCCTCATTTAGTGAGTTCCATCTTTTTCCAAATGAGGCAACATTTGGACTTTCACCAGCTGATTTGGACCTTTCTTGGCCTTTAATGTCATTGTTTAAAACAGACCTCATTAATTTAAAACTCACTTTGGGATTCTGACATTTGAATTCATGCTGTATCACAAAAATTGGCATCTACAGCCCACAGGCCTAATTCAGCTGGCCTATTTTTATAAATAAAGTTTTATTGGCATGCAGCCATGCCCCTCTGTTTATATATTGTCTGTGGTGGCTTTTGTGCTGAGTGGTTGAGTTGAAAAGTTACAACAGACACCATCTGGCTCACAAAGCCAGAGATGTTTACTATCTGGCCTTTTTCAGAAAAAGTTTGCCGACCATTGCTCCATACAATGTAGTCTGCTTTTTAAATATGTTTTAGATGTTGCTTCTACTTTTCTAGCTCCCATGTTTAGAATTTTGCATATGTGGTAGCTCAGTGGTTAAGCACTCGGCTGCTGAGAGGTTTGAGCCCACCAGCTGCTCTGCAGGAGAGAGATGTGGCATTCTGCTTTAATAAAGATTACAGCCTTGGAAACTCAGTAGGGCCGTTCTACTCTGTCCTATAGTATTGCTGTGGGTTGCAATCGACTTGACTGCAGTGAGTTTGTTTTTTTGGTTTATGCTTTCTTTTTTTTTGCAGAAGAGGTTATTTATTCATACTTTATCAGAAAGGTTGTCCTAGAAATGTTTGGAGGTTTCCTCTGTTTTGTCAGGCTTATATAGCAATTTTCATGAATTCAAATAATTGTTTATACCTGTGCTGTTCAATAGAAATACACTAGAAGCCTTGTGTGTAGTTTTAAATTCTCTGTTTACCGTATTGGAGCCCTCGTGATGCAGTGGTTAAGGGCTCAGCTGCTAACCAAAAAGTCAGCAGTTCAAATCCACCAGCCACTCCTTGGAAACCCTATGGGGCAGTTCTACCCTGTCCTGTAGGGTCGCTATGAGTCGGAATTGACTTGACAGCAATAGGTTTTTTTTTTTTTACCACGTTAGTAAAAGTAAAAGTATATAGGTGAAAAGTATTTTAATAATATATTTTATTTAACCCAATAAATCAGTTTTCTCCCTAAGACCTTGAGTCTGATTATTTATGTTCCTTCCCAGCTAATAGGTAAACTCTTCTAGAAGCCTTTTCTCGAAGACAAAAGTTGTCTGCTTCTTTCACCTTCATCAGTTAATTTACTTTCAGGAAATATGTGCAAAGACCTAGGTAGTAATAATGTTGGCTGCTGTTTATTATTAAGAGGTTCCTCTTTGCCAGGCATAGTGCTAGGTGCTTTATAAGGAATATGTAAAATGAAGAAATTTTGGACAGTTGTTGAGATTCTTAATTGAAGATGAATTTTATTGCCTTTTAATAGCAAATGCCAACATCTTAATCTAGACTTTGATTAATATTTTGGTTCATAGCAGTAATGCCAATTCTAGACCAGACTTTTAATCATTAGGGTCATTGAATCTCATTTAGTTTCATCATGAATCCTAACAGAGAAACAAAACTCATTATGGAAACATATTTACTGAGCTATATTTAGGCCTAATAATGCAAATGTTATGAAATCAGAACTTTCTACTCTTTACCATTTAATTTAGATAAGTTTTCTCTTATAATCAAGAATTAATGGATGAGAGTACATAGGGCCTAATTAATTGGATAATATTGAAGTCATTATTTTCCATACAGACAAAAGAAAACAGAAGGATGTGTAATACATAAAAAAAAAAAAAGGAGGTCTTATTTTACCTGAATTCCCAACACATAAGACCTACCCATTACAAAATCACAGTGTCCCTCTTACCCCACCAAAAAAAAAAGTTGAAGAATTTTTTAAGAATGTAAAAGAACCTAGAGATCATAAACCCAAAACCAAATCCATTGTCATCAAGTTGATCTCGACTCATACGAACTCTATAGGACAGAGTAGAACTGCCCCATAGGGTTTCCAAGGAGTGCTTGGTGAATTCGAGCTGCCAACCTTTTGGTTAGCAGCCGAGCTCTTAACCACTACACCACCAGGGTTAGAGATCATAGAATGGTAGAATTTTAATTCTAGAAAGGTCCATGACTAGATTTAGCAACCAATCCCTTTGGTTTACAGATAAGGAAATTAAGGTCCACAGATGATTCATGACCTGCCTAAATTCCCATGGTTAGTGGCAGAACTGGAATTTCATCCCAGATCCTGCAGTGCTGAGTTTATGTGTTAAAAGGGCTTTCTGCTGGGACCCAAGGCACCTGCAGCAAGCATGTAATGAAAATAAATGCTTTCACATGACAGAGGAAAATACTTAAAAAGCAAGTAACCAAGCACAGTGTTTGACTCTGCGCTTTAGAAGATGAGATTTCTTCCAGAATCACAATAATATACATGAGTCTACTCTTTCTGTTCACAGATTTTTCTTTTGTAAATTTAACACAATGGATATGCCTTATTTTTGTTTGAAGCAAAAGAAGCCAGTAATACGATATAGCAATACAGGCGTGTTTCTTCTTCCTGTTTCTTCCATATGTACATAATAAAGAAAATATTTAAAATACTGCATTTTAAAGGAATAAGATGTTTTCAAGACTAACGTGTATAATGAGAGATGAAAAAGAAAAAGAAATGCTTCTTTTAACAGGAAAGCATTTTTAAGGGGACAGAGTTAAAAAATATTTTAATGACAGCACAAAGCCAAGGCATTCATTGGTTTGCCTCTAATATCACTAAAAAAAAAAAAAAAAAAAAAAAATCACTATGTGCTTTTATTTGAGGGGAAGCCATGAAGTAGAGTTTTGGTGGGGGTTCACGGGTCTGGTGATCACACTTCTTGTTTCCCTCCTCTCGTATTCCCTTAAGAAAGTGTAAATGAAGCGAGCTGTACCCTGTTCTTGTTCATCAGAGGGGATCTGTTCATGTCTATATGCGACATAAATTCAAAATCATCAGGTCTAGCAATTAAATGTACTTTTATCCTTGTTTTTCCACTGACTACCAGTTTCCCCAGTTGTAAAATGAGAAAATCAAAGGTCTGTGATCTTTAAGATAGTTCACCATGACTATTTTAGTAATTTTTTTTTTTAACATCCAATTTCTAGTTCTATTTTTTTCCAATTATTGATCCTGACCTGGGTTTTTCATGACACCCAATAGTATTCATTTTCTTTTGATATCTGACTCCTTAAGTTGCTACTCACCCAGATCCACCGTTTTCTAGTGTGTGCCAGAGCACCGGCTTCTGATTTGGATGTTGCTAGGTCCACAAAAAAAAACTATGGGATTTAGAGTTTAGCTGGAAGACATAGCACATGTTTTACACTGCCCTGTAATGTGGGCATTTTAAGAAAGGAAAGAAAATGTCATAAACAGGTGCGTAGGCCGTTAGAGAAGTATCAGGACCAGGCTGTTCAACATGAAAAAGTACTTTGCCCTCATTATGCTTTCCAACTTAGCTGTTTTCCTCCCTGCTACCAGGCAGCTAACTCCCCTGGACTGAAGGGGCTGGGCAAGTCCAAAAAAGCCTAATACTACCTTGGTTCATTTTATGTCTGAAAAACCTAAGGGCAGCTGATCTCTTCTGGGCCAGTTGAAGGGATGGTTCTAATTTTGTCTTGGGTTTCCCTTGGTCTACCCTTGAGTTGACTGATTTTCCAATTTGGATCTGAAATTCACTTTGGCTTGTATTCCTGAGGAGTCTACATTTCTCCAGACTCTTTAGACTGACAAGAACAGTAATCAAAGTGACAGTAGAAGGGAAATTGTTGGGTTTGGTTTTGTTTTTAAAGCTTGGACACTTTGAGACCATGGCCTAAAAAAAAGGCCGTTATCAATGCTTATTTCCTGCTGGGATTTCCTACTTTATAATTTTTTTTTGGACTGTGGTGTACTAGAAAATGTCAGAACACTTCTGATTTTTTTTTATTGTGCTTTAAGTGAAAGTTTACAAATCCAGTCAGTCCGTCATACAAAAACTTATGTACACCTTGCTATGTACTCCTAACTGCTCTAATGAGACAGCACACTCCTCCTTTCTACCCTTTATTCCCTATGTCCATTCAACCAGCTCCTGTCCCACTCTGCCTTCTCACCTTGCCCCTAGACAGGAGCTGCCCACATAGTCTTATGTATCTACTTGACACAAGAAGCTCACTCCTCACCACTATCATTTTCTGTCTTATATAATCCAATCTCTATCTGAAGAGTTGGCTTTGAGAATGGTTCCAGCCTTGGGCTAACAGAAGGTCCAGGGACCATAACCTCCAGGGTCCCTGTAGTCTCAGTCAGACTGTTAAGTCTGGTCTTTTTACGAGAATTTGAGGTCTCCATCCCACTGTTCCCCAGCTCCCTCAGGAATTCTCGGTTGTGTTCCCTGTCAGAGCAGTCATTGAAAACACTTTTAATTTGACCTAGAATCACCATTACCGCTCTGTAGCCTTAGGCACACTGTTTAAGTTCTCTGGGCCTTGATTTCTCAGTCATTTAACTGGACTAATACCTGTCTTGTCTTCCTCCTGGGTTCTTGTGAAGATCAAATGAAAAGATATATATAGCAGCTCCTTGGCAGTTTTAAAGCGCTATACAACTATACATTATAATTTCATATTAACTAAGATAAATTTAACCCAGAATGAATGAAAATCTGTTAGTTCCTCTTCTCTCTTTATTATTACATTTGTTTCAGGTACATGTCTGATTCTCTTATCCCACAGTCGCCATTAATAGTGTTATAGTTACACTGTGATAACCAAGGATAACAGAAACTCAGATTAGGGAGAGATAGGGCAAGTTGGAGTTTTCTGAGGGAGTATGTGGAGGACATGTGAATTGGATGTGGAAAGATGGATGGGACTGAGGATAGACAGACGATGTGGGGTTGGGCTGTGGGAGCAGTGGGGAGAGGGTGTGGAGACCAAGGTGAGCGGAAGCACTGAGACAGGAGTATGCTTGTGTGTATTTGTGCGTGTGTGTATGTGTTTTGAAGTGGGTAGGGACAGAGTCAGAAAAAATAATAGCTTAGCTAGAAAGTAAGGTGCCTAGGAAATGAGCTTGCATAGGTAAGATAATGCCATGTTATTGAAATTCTTAAAAGCTATATACAAGTGTTTAGACTCACTGTAATAGTGAGCTGTTGTAGGTTCTGGAGCAGATAAGAAACATGGTTTTGAGATCTTCCAGAAGTTAACGACTCCTGCTTTTCTCCTCCTTCATCTCCGTAAACACCCAGATACTCAGGCCAAAAATGAAAACTCATCCTTGATTGATTTGTTTATTTTGTATTTTTCATCTGCATTTAATCTAACAGTAACTCCTGTCAGAATTCCTCCAAAATATATTCCAAATGTGACTGCGTGTCTCCATTTCTACTGTTACCACCCTCAACCAAGCCAGTGTCATCACTTATGCAAACTGCTGCTCCATGTTCCTGATTGGTTTTCCTGCATCTGCTCTTGCCCTCCGTCCAATTTATTCTCCTCAGAGTAGCCAGGTGACCTTTGAAAAACATAAATCAGATGGTGTCACTTTCTGTTTAAAATCCTTCACTGGCTTACCAAAGTTTAGGATAAAATCCAAATGCTGTGCCCTGTCTTGCAGAGCCTCCCAGTAGCCTCTGAGACTACTTCTCCCACCTGCTGTTACTGGCCCGCCACAGATCAGCCACTCTTGCTTCCTTCTGGTCTTAGGAAGGACCAAGTTATTTTCCATCTTGGGGCCTTTATGCTAGTTGTTCCCTCTATATGAACTACTTTGTTCTTAATTACACGTTTATATTTATTGAATGAATGAATTCAGAATTAAGTGGGAATGCCATTCAATACTTTCTGTTGCAACTCTGATGTTCTTGTCTTCCATATTTTAACGTTTCTGGGTTCTAAGAAGATAGGCAGACAAGTACATATCAGACCTTACTTGTGTGTTCTTTTGTATTATTTCCACACAAAGATCTCTCATTGGTTTTACTTCTTACTCTAGGTGAATGGAGGCATCGAGAGCACGTTGGAGAAGGAGGTAGTGCGGTATGACTACTACTCTTCTTATTTTGATATATTTGTAAGTATTTTCTGTTTTATATTTTCTTTTAGACGTGATGAAAACAAAAGGCAAATTTCCTTTAAATAATAGGCCCCAAAGTCTATGCCATTCTTTTTTTTCCCTTGAATGCTGTGTTTCCCTCTCCTTTAGTTATGGGCCCATTCAGTACTCCTTCTCTCTTGCTGAGCTAGAGCTATCTGGTCATCTCAAGAAAAAAGGATTAATGGGAGATGATGGAGGGCGGCAGAAGGAGCCACTCCCACTTCCGTGGAGGAGATTGTTTATTTTTTCAAACGGATGAAATAATGCACCCTTTGATATACCCTAATGATCAAAAGAATTCACCTATTTATATAATTGCACACTGAAAAATGATGTTTCTTTCCTGCTTTAAGATAGATTTCTATCAGGGTGTGCTTCTAATAATAATTTTGTGTTTTATTCTACTGTAATAGTGGTTTTTGAATAAAGTTATATATTGGTAATCTTGGGCAATATCAGTTGTAGAATTAAATAGATGCAATTTATCTGTAGATAAGGCATTCATTTTATTTAAATGAGTGTATTATATTCTAGGACACACTATGGCTTTGATTGGGTTTGCTATAGCTCAATAGTATCTCTTTGTAACTTATAGTATAAGTAAGTCACATTCTAACATTGCGTTAGACATAGCATAGGCAATTAAAATTCACAGTGACTTCCCCAAATTTCATCTTAACTATTTCATTTGCTATCTCTAGACCCATGGAGGCACTATTCACGTGGTTAAGGGTAGGACTGTCTGCAACCTGAGTAGTTCCACTTTTGTCTGTTCAGTGTGTTAGGCTTCCACATAGGATTTTGCTGAAAAAGTGTTTGCTACAGAATATTTAGAAAACTACTGATGTAGTTTAATCCCCTTATTTTTCCAAAGTGAATAGTTTCATGATTCAGTTTCTTGACCTACTCTAGGTCATTTAAGTTGGTAGCAGAGCATGTTGAAGTCTCAAATTTCTGGATATTTCTTTCTTCTAGAACTATTAACACATAATCATAAAATGGTTTCTTTTTTTTTTTCCTCTTATTAATTTTATCTTGAAATGGCCTGAGTCAGGAACTGTCAGGAAGCCAGGTTAATCCACCAGCCAGATCTCCAAGGGCTGTCTGGCCACCATGCTTAGGGAGTTAATGGTATTCATGGTATTGGACAGATAGATAATAGGACTCATTAATTCAGATTGGAAGGACTGTCATGTCTGACCTGGGAAATGGACACAACCACTGGGAAACCTTGGAACCTGAGACACATAGAGATAAAGGGGTAAAGGCTTGTCCTACCGTGTCCAGAATGCAGAATTAGAGTTGTAATGACTGAGGACACAACCCAAGGGCAGATTGTTGAAAAACACATTTTTAGTGAAAGTGGCATAATAAGAACAAATGTAGCCTGAAAACTTCACTTATATAAAAAGATCTTAAGTGAGGTCTTCTGGTCCATGACAGTGAAGAAGTTGTCAGCCCCCAGCCTTTCAGCAGTTTTGATTAGTGAGGACCTTTTGGCACATCCCTACCCTGACTAATTGTTCAAGAGTCACCTGACTTCTACCAGGTGGCATATTTTCAAACTAAAATTGGTAATATTTTATTCTGTGTTTAATTTTTTAGTGCATGAAAGTTACTAAGGCAGCTGTGACATAGTATTTAAGATCCCTGCTCTTTGAAGTCAAGCTGCCTGGGTTCAAATCCTGGCTTCATCACTGAGGAGCTGTGTGGCTTTGAACAATTTTCTTAACCTCTCTGTCTCAGTTTCCCTATCTGTGCAATGGGATTAGTGATAATGATTGACTCATGGATTGTTGGGGTGGGGGATTATGTAGGATAATAATACACATAAAAGGCTTCAATGACCCATAGTAAATAATGAGATACTTAGCTACTAGAAAAGGTAGACCTCTCACCAAGACCCCAAAAACCAGAGTTTTGATGTGGGCTTTACTGAGAACCTGTAGCTTCTAAAAGTGAGTGTATCTGGAATGGAAAAGTCAACTTCCAGAAGATTTTCTCCTGCCTTAAAACAATAATCATATATATATTCATGTGGGTTCAAAAAGAAAGAAAAAATAAACCTTCAATGACATGTTATTCTTTGATAATGGGAAATTAATTTAAAGGCCTTATATGGGTGGTAGTATAATTAAGTTTTAGAGCAAGGGTTCCCAAATGCTATAGTCTGGTGCCAGCTAAATCAGAATAATGAAGATTATATTATTTTTAATATTATTTATTGTTTTTATTTATTATATTTTTAAAGTAAAGCTAAATTATTTTTAATATATGTCCTAAATAACGTATCTCTCTCTTTTTTTTAATAGCTTTTGGCAGTTTTTCGATTTAAAGTGTTAATACTTGCATATGCTGTATGCAGACTGCGCCATTGGTGGGCAATCGCGGTGAGTATGCCCTGGATGAGGATTGATCCCCTCCAGTGGGGGTTTCCAGAACCTGCTCATGCAGCTAGATCTGGAATAAGATGCTGTTTAAATCTGGGTTGAATTCTACTAGCTTTTTCCGATTTCCTTCCTCCCCATTCAGTAGTTTTAACACGCCAGGGTTTCTTTCCTGTGTTAATGAGTAACTAGATTCATCTCTATGGACACTGGTCTAAATGAGGAATCCAGAGACCCAAGAGTAATTATTGGCCAAGAACCATTTACTCCACTTTGCAAATAAGAAATGGGATTAGTACCACTGCCACAAAAATATTTGAAAATGTTCTTATTTGATAAAAACTGCTTAGTGATTTTTCCTGACTTGGACTTTAATAAAGTCTTCTTCTCCCACCCCCATCCCCACCCCTGTTTTGTTTCCCCACTTTCAATCTTGAAGGGAAATCTCCAGTGGGCTTTTTTTTTCTTGTTGCCTCTGGGCTCCTTGAAGGCGGTGACTTTTTACTCATTTTTTTCATGCATCTAGAACAGAGCTTGGTACATGGCATTTACCCTCAGTAAATTTTTATTGATTGAAAGAACAGTTATAAGCTATTCTTCCTGAATTATTTTTGACATTTCCACAGATGTCTGAACAGTCACGGTTTTGAGAGCTCTAATAAGGCAGGTATATGAGGGGAAATGTCGAGCTCATCAGACTGGAAAGAATTGCTCAGGAATAACCTGCAGTCCAGTAGGTAGAGTGTGTGGCCTCCAGTCTGTGTGTGGGACAGGTCAGGCTTGACCAACTGGGAAAAGAAGTCTGTGCCGTGCTCCTAGGGTGGATTCCAGCAGGGCCGTGTCTGCCTGGGCCATCTCCTCTGATCATTCACAGAATCATAGGGCCATGATCAGACCATCTGCTGAGATGAAGCTCACATTCACAGAAGTAGGTTGATAGTCTTGGCCAGACTTGTCTCCCATTTCTGATTACTGTTTTGTCTGTATCACAATAGCTGTGATGATTATACCTTCCAAATTTTTTACAACATTCCTCATTGGGGACATTCTATCCCAGAGTCTCCGTAATGTGTACTGTGTGGTCAGATGATCTGTTCCATTTGTTTCAGAGAAGTGCCTGACATAGAGCTACTCTATGAGGGTTTTAAGACATTTTCTTGAGTATCTACTTTCAAAATATTAAAAGGACAAGTCAGATTTAGCAAATCCATTTTTCTTTTCTGATACTTGTTTTTAAAAACAATTGCAGAGAGAGCCCAGACAGCGGGAAGGAGAAGTCAGCTGGTACCTAAAGAACAGTTAGTGTCAGCCTGTAAAGTTAATTACCATCAGTATGTAAAAGGCTGTGTCTGCCAAGCAACTGACTCTGGCTGGTGTGTGTGTGTGTGTGTGTGGTGGTGGTGGTGGTGTTTTGTTAACCAGTACTAACTTCTCAACTTTGTTACTACTTACTGAGCACGATACGTGATGCTCCCAGGCCTCCATTTTGTCAGTCAAGGCTGCTGTTGGCATTTACTTTGGTCAGGTTTCACCCTGCTAAAATATTAGATGGAGGATGGAGTGACATGGCCTAGGAACTGTGGGATTCTTTCTGGGTTTCACAACCCCTAGGAAGAACCCTGCTTGTGGATTTCATTGATCCTTTTAAGTGGTGGTAATGGGTTTGGATGTTGTACCTTGATGGACAAAACTTAGTTTCCCGGCACAGCAGCCTTCTAAAAAGTGGGAGAAGGGAAACCACAAGCAGCAGTGGGAGAGTAAATGCCACACAGAAGCCCACTTTGCCCCAGCCTGGGTTTTAAGGGATAGAGGTGAGCCATGTGGAAAGGAGCCAGGCACTGGGGCCAAGCGAAGCTTTTTTAGTTATCCGCCAACAGCACTGGGTTTTTTCCTGGTTCAGATGGGTGACGACAGTTCTTGTGTGAGGGAGGCGCCTTCACAGTATAAAATGTCTAATTCGAAGATACTGGATTATGTGTCTTTCAGTTGACGACCGCAGTGACCAGTGCCTTTTTATTAGCAAAAGTGATCCTCTCAAAGGTACGGCCTAGCACTTTTCTCTGTACATTTGCCGTCTGTAATGACAAAGCCTCGTTTTCCCATGTGAGCTTGTGGTAACTGCGTTTCTCTCTCCTGGTGGCATCTGTTCTTCCAGCTTTTCTCTCAAGGGGCTTTTGGCTATGTGCTGCCCATCATTTCATTCATCCTCGCCTGGATTGAGACCTGGTTCCTGGATTTCAAAGTGTTACCTCAAGAAGCGGAAGAAGAAAACAGTAAGTTTCTCTTAAAATTAACTTCCTTCAGCTGACCCAGTACTGAGCTGGAAGGATGTCTTAATTTGAGTGGAGCTGCAGATGGATGGAGTTAGGCAGGTCAACCATCTCTGTTCTTCAGTGGAAACAGCAGAAATCAAGGGAAGGGATAAGTGAATGGCTCATAACAGAACGTGGCTGCTGTTGCCAACTGTTGGAGCGGGAATACAGTACAAACACTCGTGAAAAAGGCATTCAAGTAACAGCAACAAAAATAGCCAGCACCTCTTTCTCCTCAGACCAGTTGACCTTTTCTCCCTAGTAATAATAATGATAGGACGCTAAACATTCCGTGAGTATAAACAGAACTTCATTGTTTAAGGACAGAGAAAATTAAACCAATTTTAAGTGAGCTGAGGCAGCAATTCCAAATGAAAGTCAGCGGTTTTCTATAGTTCCACATTGCTACTCGGATAGCAAAGGAGGGGGTGGAGTGGGGGGAGTTTTGAATGGGCCATAATCAGAACAGTGTTGGGATTGTTTGTGAGTTAATGAAGATGGAGCCAGAGGAGGAAGGTAGCATGCCAGAGAAATGCATAACCATCTCAGGCTTTCATCATCGTCCTGGAGTAGCTGTGTGATAGCTAGCATTGTGTAATAGTGAGACCTGTCAAAGCCGTGCTAATGTCAGTGTGTGGCTCTGGGTGTCCCAGGATATTAACTAGGAAGGCAAAAGTGATTGATTGAGCTTCATGGTTAATTATTGGGCTGGGATTCTTCTCCACATGATGTCACTAATGGAAGCTGCCTGGACCCACCCACCCTCTGGAGATTACATAATCAAACATCAAATCAGAGACCCCTGCAGTTTCAAGACGTACCATGTTTATGCCTCTGTCAGTCACTGGCACTTTTTCCCCTGCCTATCTGGGTTTTTTAATAGAAAAAAAAAAAAAACCTTGTATCTATAGAAAGTTAAGCATGATCACAGTAGCCTCAAGAAGCAGAGGGAGGAAGATATCCTTGCAAGTAGTTTTATTTTGGTAAATCTAATTTTACAGAAAAGAAATCTATAAGATAAAGGGTATAATGCAAAAGCAGATTTTTTGAAAAACATATTAATCAGACCAAAATGTGTCATCTGTCTTGTAGCCTCTGCTCCTTTATGAAAACATATTGTAGAAAAGGGTCAAGTAAATCAAGTGGATGTCACTTCTTTATTTTATATAGACATCAAATTGAACTCTATCAAAAATGTATTAAATATTAATGTAAATGAGGCTTGAAAGCTTAGGCAATTAAATGAAATTCAAAGTAACCAATGAAGTGGAACAGAAATTAATGAACATTTTCAAGGCAGCATTTGTTTACCTGTCAGTAGTACATATTACACACACTTGGCACCTGCTGCTTGGCCTGCCGTTTTCTCCAACTCTGCCTTAACACAGGCTTCAGCCAAGAGAGCTCAGTGGTGATGGCTGCTCTCACCCTGTGCATGTTCTTGAGCTGACCACATCGTACTTCCTCCTTTTCTATTTTGGGTTTTTTCCTTAATATACTTCTGAGAACTTTTTATTGCATAAATATTTCTTTGTCTTTTTAAATACTTTCTATATATATATAAAAGTCCATCCTCTTATTACACTGTGCATTTGGCATTTCTCTAACCAAGTGCAGACAGTACAGTGTTTGGTTTGTACAAGCTGCCTGATTTTTTGTTTCGTTTTGGGTTTGGGTTTTGTAATTGTTGATTTTCGTAGGGAGGTGGGTATTACCAAGGGAAAGACGCTATAAATACTGAGTCAAAGAATTCCATGGGTAGCATAAGGCATTTGTTTAAACTAGTTGGTATCTATCCTTACAGTAGTGGTTCCTAGTTCATTAATTTAAAAAAAAAAAAAAAAATCCTTCTGGTAGAATGGTTGAAGGATTTTTGAAGTACCTCTTTTTACTAAAAAATTTTTAATGTACTAGTAACACCATTTTACTGTGCTTAATCTTGCGAGAAGCTGTAAGAATGTAACATCATCCCAGCATCTGAATTTCTTTTCTTCTAGGACTCCTACTAGTTCAAGATGCTTCAGAGAGGGCAGCACTTATACCTGGTGGTCTTTCTGATGGTCAGTTTTATTCTCCTCCTGAATCTGAAGCAGGTAAAAAAATTGATAATATTTGTGTTTCTGTTCACCATTCAAAAACTTGGCCTGCACACTCACTTGTTCTGTCTCAGTCTGTCTGTCTCTTACTCTCTCTCTCAATACGCTTAGCAAGCATTCAGTATACCAGGCATTGTTGTTGTTAGGTGCCATCCAGTCTATTCCAACTCATAGTGACCCTATGAACAACAGAATGGAACACTATCCTGTCTGGCACCATCCTCACAACTGTTGCTATGTTTGAGCCCGCTGTTGTAGCCACTGTGTCCATCTTGTTGAGGATCTTTCTCTTTTTCGCTGACAGTCTACATTACCAAGCATGATATCCTTCTTCAGGGACTGGTCCTTCCTGATAACATGTCCAAAGTACATGAGGTGAGGTCTCACCATCCTTGCTTCTGAGGAGCACCTCTGTGTGTACTTCTTCCAAGACAGATTTGTTCGTTCTTCTGGCAGTTCATGGTATGTTCAGTATTCTTCACCAGCACCGTAATTCAAAGGCATCAATTCTTCTTCCATCTTGCTTATTAATTGTCCAGCTTTCACACGCATATGAGGCAATTGAAAATACCATGGTTTGGGTCAGGTGCACCTTAGTCCTGAAAGTGACATCTTTGCTTTTTAATGCTTTAAAGAGGTCTTTTGCAGCAGAATTGCCCAGTACAATACATCACTTGATATCTTGACTGCTGCTTCTATGGGCATTGATTGTGGATCTAAGTAAAATGAAATCCTTGACAACTTCAATTTTTCCTCTGTTTATCATGATGTTGCTTATTGGTCCAGTTGTGAGGATTTTTGTTTTCTTTATGTTAAGGCATAATCCATATTGAAAACTGTAGCCTTTGATCTTCGTCAGTAAGTGCTTCAAGTCCTCTTCATTTTCAGCAAGTGAGGTTGTGTCATCTGCATATTACAGGTTGTTAATGACTCTTCTTCCAGTCCTGATGCCACGTTCTTCTTCATATAGTCCAGCTTCTTGGATTATTTGCCCAGCATACAGATTGAATAAGTGTGGTGAAAAGATACAGCCCTGACACACACCCTTCCTGATTTTAAACCATGCAGCATCCCCTCGTTCTGTTTGAATGACTGCGTCTTGCTCCATGTATAGGTTCCACATGAGCACAATTAAGTGTTCTGGAATTTGCATTCTTCCCAGTGTCATCCATAATTTGTTATGATCCACGCAGTCGAATGCCTTTGCATAGTCAATAAAATACGGTTATTCTCAGCTTTCAGCTAAGATCCATCTGACATCAACAAGATACCAGGCACTACAGATACAAAAATAAGTAACGTATGACCTTGATGTGAGACCAGTGGTGAGAACCTCGCAGAGAAGTAAACACAACACGTAAGGGCGGCAAAGGAGCAAAGACATTGTGGTGTGATCTGCATCTTAGAAGACAGGCAGACAAGGGGAAGAGTCTCGGTGCTTTCCTCATTGCCTTTCATCCCTTACACTGACCTTCCTCCAGGACTCCCCAGGTCTGAGAAAGGCAGCACTGTCCACCACTTGCCCAGGTCAGGCATCAGAACCTCACTGCAGCATTAAGCATGGTAAATATCTTAAACACAGACAATATAATAAAACAGATTCTAGGCTGAAAAGAGCCTTGGGAATGATCAAAGACATGACAGTGTGAAATGTCAGCATATTAGGGGAACTCCAAATACTTTGATATTCTGAACTGTTGGTGTTGGATCTAAAAGCAGTAGAAAGGACAGAAACATAGAGCCAGATGAAATACCGATATGGATTAGCAGAAACTCTGTTTCTAAGCCAGCCAAAACTAGAATTAAGTATTAAACTTTCCATTACCTCATTATAAGGTTTATTTCATGCAGCTGTTTTGAAGACCATAGGACTCATTCTTTTAAAAAAAAAAAAAAAAAGGAAGTTCACATTCTAGCTCATGCTTTTGTATAGCCACCTCTTTTTCTGAGACTAGTAAAATTTCTCAGTACGAATGTGTTTTTTTAATTAGAAATTCAGAACAGCAGAATAGTAGTAAGGAATACCACCTCAAGCGTTTTTCAAGCTATTATCTGTTGGCTTCTTGCCTGTGACTTGTACCACCACCTAGTGGTAGTCAGAAGCATTTCCATTTTATTGGGTTATCAAGCTAAACAAGAGCAAAAACACTTTTCACCATGTTGGGTAGATGCTTTGTTTAACAAAAAAAATGCGGAGTAGTACTTGGCAGAGGAGTGTACAAAGTGGTTTATTTGTGTTGTCTGAAAGTTCAATTTAGGAAAGAATTAAAATTGAAAACTACTATTGGAATTAATGTGCGTAATAAAAGGCGGCTCTTATCTAAAGCAAAGCTTTCTAGTTAAGCCAGAATCTAAAAATGAAACAGGTCTGAAAAATAAACAGTAGCTGAAGTCATAAGCTTCCACTGTCCTGATACATCACTGATTGACCCCTAGTAGATGTGAGGGCAGCAGAGACCTGCCTTGCCTGTTCTGTCATTCCCTACCCAGCACCTAGCACAGTGCCTGGCACATAGTACATTTATAATACCTGTGAATGAATACATGAAAAGAAAGGTATTGGAAACACCAAAAATAGAAATCTTAGCATTTTTCCTTGTAAAGAAATGGCTTGAATTTTGTCAGTACCACAGGGATTTGGAAAATTCGAACATTTCAGTAGACATACTTTTAAAGGATGTAAAGGTGGGTTGTTGGGAGGTTTGCTTGTTGGCGTAACCACATCCTGCTTACCTGTGTATTAAATGGAAAATAAGGAAGCCCAATCCTCTTTAAAATGATTAGGTTGAGGTTGTTACACGTGGTCAGGTGGCTTAAATGAACCAGTTGTGACTGAAGGAAAGTTAATTTTTCACCTCCTAAATTATCAGAAGACTGACTTAAAATGAGGAATAGGTAAATTACATAATACAATCTTTTCTAAACAAGTCTTGATAAGGCATTAAAATTCTAATTAGATGCCAGCTGAGAGTAACCACGAATCTTATTCAAAGTGTTCTCTCCTCTGCTATTTTCTGAGTTCTTTATTTCTTCGTTTGACACTTCAGGTTCCAGCAATGACATTTGTCTCTGTTTTACTTAGCTTTTTGGGTCTTTGCTGTGGAGGGACGGCGTAGTACTTCTGTCTGTGGCGCCATGTTGGCTGGAAGTCTCGCCTCCCCTATTTTCTGAATGAGTTTTTGAAGTATTGATATTATTTCTTCTTTAAATATTTGATAAATTCACCAGTAAAGAAATCTGGGCCAGGGTTTTTCTTGGTGGGAAGATTTTTTAAATTACCACTTTAATTTCTTTACTTATTATAGACCTATTCAGATTTTTTATTTCTTCTTGAGTCCATGTTGGTAATTTTTATCTTTCTAGGAGTTCATTTATTTCTTCTAAATTGTCTAATTTGTTAGCATAAATTGTTCATAACACTTCCTTATAATCCTTTTAATTGCTACAGGATTGGTAGTGATGTCCCATCTTTTTTTCTTGACTTTTGGTAGTTTGTATCTTCTCTCATTTTTTCTTGGTAATTGTAGCTTGAGGTTTGTCAATTTTTTTTTTTTCCTGATATTTGTGAAGAAACAACTTTTTATTACATTGATTTTCTTTCTTGTTTTTCTCTCTTTTCCATGCCAGTTTTTATTATTTTCTTTTGCTTGAATTGGGTTTAGTTTGCTCTTTTTTTTAGTTCCTTAGGGTGGAAGCTTATATGATTGAGTTGGGACCTTTCTTATGTTCTGATTTAGGGAGTTAAAGCTATACATTTTCCTCTAAGCATTGCTTCAGGGACATCTCATAAACGTTGATATGTTTTGTTTTCATTTTCATGCATGCTTGACTTTTTGACTTATAGTAGGTTGATTAAGATGTGCTTACACATGGATCTCTTTGTATATGTTGTAATAGGTGTTTGTTCAAGTTGTTATTAGATGTGTAGATGGATATTTTGCAATGAATTTTGAAAGTTTTAGCCTTTATTTCTTCAGATATTTTTCTGACTCCCTTTTTTTTTTTTTTCTCTTTTCTCCTTCTGGATTCCCATTACATATATATTGGTATGCTTCATGTTAACTCACAGGTCTCTGAGCTGTTTTCATTTCTCCTCAGCCTTTTTCTCTCAGTCCTTCAAATTGGATAATTTCTATTGATTTTATCTTCAAGTTTAAGAATTCCTTTTTCTGCCATCTGAAATACTCTCTTGAGTTCCTCAGTGAATATTTTCAGTGTTTATAGTTTTCCACTCCAGAATTTTTTTTTTTTTAATTATCTTGTTGGTAATTTATAGCTGCTTCTTGAGAATCTGTTTATTGATTCATTAATGTCATTCTTTTCTATATTTAAACATGGTGTTATATAGTTCTTTGGACTCATTTTAATAGCTTCTTTTTGAAGCATTTATCTGCTAAATTCAGGATCTGGAGACACTCAGACAGTTTTTATTGACTTTTTGTTTTCGTTTTTATTTTTTCTGAGAATGGTCACATTTTCCTATTTTCTTTTGTTTTGTTTTATTGTTGCTTTTACATTTCCTATTTCTTCACTTGTAATTTTTTTGTTGAAAACTGGGCGTTTTATATAACGTATTGTAGTAACTCTGGATTCTGATTTTTCCCTGGAAGGTTGTTACTGTTGCTGCCTGTCTGTCTGTTCAGTAACTTGCCTGGGCTAAATCTGTGAAATCTATGACCCCTGCAGTGCATGGCTACTGATGTCTCTTCTCGTTTTTTGTCTTTTTAGGTTTTGCTTTTATTTTTCAGCCTAGCTTCTTAGAGGTTGCCCTGTGTCTATATTGCTACATAGTGGTAGCCAATGCTTGGACAAAGGTTGTGCTCAAGCACGTTGACTCAGACTTCCATCCTTTGCCAAATGGATATGTGTATGGGGATGGAAGCATATTCAAAGTTCAGGCCATTTTCAAGGCTTCCCCAGCCTATTTTTTGCTGGGTTCTTTGATTCCTCTTCTGCACATGCTCACAGCCTCAGCCTCGAGAGTGTTTGGCTACCTTGGGCTCTCTTGGGTCTTGGCTACACATGCACTTAGCCTCAGCCAGGCATATGCTTGCTCTAGCTGCAGACTAGCAGCAACCTCAGGCTGGTAGCACCGGAGGTCCTTCCTGCTTGCCCACCACAGAATTTGTGACTTTATCATCAGTGCTGCTGGGTGTGAGCAACACTCCCCACTCCAAATTAAGTGAGTTCTCTTTTTAGCCACACAGTTTACTACCAGTTCTCATGAGCTATCCCCACCCTGGCAGAACCTCCATGTACATCAAGCCGGTGTTGGGTTAGGGAGGAGGATGGGAGCAGGCCCAAGCAAGAACACCACTGTTCTTCCCTGAAGTCTGTGGTTTTTCAAACATAAACATTTTTCAGACTGTTATATGCTTTTGGTCATTTCCAGAGTGCCAAAATGGTTACTTTGGTCAATTTTATCCAGCTTTATTTTATAGTTGCTTTTCGGGGAGAGGATTTATTGGCCTCCTCACCTTTTTTTTTTTCACCTGACTGCAGCCAGAAGTCCCTGCTAACATTAACTTTTAAATTATATAAAGAGCACATTTTATGTTTTCATTAAAGGCTTAGCTTTATTTAGGACTTCAGGTACTTCCAAGACACATCATCTTGTGTGGTTCAAATGCCATTGGCTTGGCAGGTAGAGCAAGCTGGGAGACAGGAAGACTTGGTATGACTGTCTTCCTCAGAGCCTCTCAGAGTGAGAAGGCAGTTAAACCACACTTGTGTTTCTATAATTTACAGCAGTTAATAGGCTGTAAAGTAAAGCCTTCCAACCACTATATCCTTATCTATTTATTTTACAAAAAAATTAACCTGAACTCAATGACATTTATGAAGTTAAGATGTGGGACACAATCTTTTCTTGAGATTCTCAGCCATTCTTTCTCCTATACCAAATTTGTTCTTCGCTATAACGCAGGCGGGCATTCTCAAAAGAAAAAAATCATACTTTTGAAGTGGATTATCTAATAAAAGTAAAGCAGCAGTGGAGGCAAGCTGCTTCTTCCTTGAATGGGAATAGGTTACATCCCTAACCTGCTGCCTTGGTCGTCTCACAGGTCCCTTTTATTTCTCTTCCTTGACTATGAAAGTAATACGTGGCACAATAAAGGGTCCTGGACAGAATGAAAGAAAAATGCAGAACAAAAGTCAACATATGACCAGACTTACTTTTTTTTTTTTTTACTGGTCTGACAGAAACTGGAGGAACCCCGAGACTATGTCCCCTGGCTACCCTTCTAACTCAGAACTGAAGTCATTCCCGAGGCCCACTTTTCAGTCAAAGATTAGACAGGCCTATAAAACAGTAACACAGGGAGTCATGTGTTCTTAGTTCAGTCAAATATATGAGACCAGATGGGCAACTCTTGCCCAAAAGCAAGACAAGAGGGCAGGAAGGGACAGGAAAACTGGACAAATGGACATGGGGATCCTGGGATGGAAAGGGGGAGGGTGCTGTCACATTGCAGGGATTGCAACTGATGTCACAAAACAATATGTGTATAAATTTTTGAATGAGAAACTAACTCGAGCTATAAACTTTTCACTTCTAAAGCACAATAAAATTTTTTTAAAAAGTGATAACATGCTTTTTATAAAAATATAGAAAGAACCAGAAATTAAAATCACTTATCCAAAAAAAAAAATCAGTGTTGACGGTTTAGTATAGTTCCTCCTCATTGTGCATGCAGTCTCACATAATTATGGCCATACTGCCTGTATTATTTATACCCTGCTTTTAAGAATTACAATTTAAATAGTACGGTGTTAATTCAAGTTTATTGTAGACATTTTGGAATGTATAGGAAAATATTTGAAGGTCACCTGGGTATTTTCTTTAGTCTTTCTGATTTGCACATGTACATTTGGTTTTTTCTTTTTATCAAATAAGACCTCATGGTATGTACAGCTATGCGTTTGCTTTTACTTTTTAGCATGTGCACTTTCCATGTTCTTATAAACTGTCCATAAACATAATTATAAATGCATGCATATTTCATAGAGTAATTATTTAACCTTTATTCTCGGACATTTAGATTTTTTTTTTCCTAATATTTGTGGGGAAGAGAGGAGCGCTGGTGGTTAAGTGTGTGGCTGCTATCTGAAAGGTCGATGGTTCAAATCCATCAGCCATTCCAAGGGAGAAAGAATTGGCAGCTTGCTTCCGTAAAGATTACAGCCTAGGAAACCCAACGGGGCAGTTCTGCTGTGTTATGTGGGGTCGCTGTGAGTCAGAATCAACATGACGGCAGCGGGTATGGTTTTTTTGGTTTTGGTCAGGGGAAGCACCGTCATGGATAATAAATATGGTATTTTCAGGGGTAGATCCTAAGGGAATAATTCTGGAGTGCAATGACTGGGTCAAATGTATGAATAATATAAGTTGATGAGCCACTGATCCAGAACAGTCCTAACAGTGGTTGCTGGCAGCAGCACACAAGGGTGGCCATGTGACGTCACCCTCACCACTGTCTCACTCACCAGGAAAAGTGATTTTAAATACTACTTGGAGTAAATTCTGGGTACCAGAGCTCAAAGGTATCTGCACTTAAAAATATATGCAAGTTTGCCAGCAAAGACGTGGAAGAGTAACACATTTGGTACTATGTAAGTTGAAATCCTTTTTGACGAGTTATCCCGAGTGATCGAATATATTTGAAAGGTTTTTCTCCTATAAGAAATAAAGTAAAACTCTAACATTACAGTTTTTTTTCCTATAAGAAATAAAGTAAAACTCTAACATTACAGTTTTTTTTCCTATAAGAAATAAAGTAAAACTCTAACATTACAGTTTTGTTAGCCTAAATCTCTTGATGATTCACTATATGCATCTCTCATTTAAAATTTTATTCATATGTTGTAATTTTAAAGAAATTGTTTACCACTTAGAGTGAAATTTTTTTTTCTCCTCCTCCGCCACCATGTAGGATCTGAAGAAGAAGCTGAAGAAAAACAGGACAGTGAAAAACCACTCTTAGACCTATGAGTGTACTGCTTTTCTTAAAGTAAGTGTTTCAAAATGAATTTGTAACAACAAAGTAGTTAAATGTGGAGAATTTTTTCTTTTTAGTAGATTCAAAGTAAAATTCAAACATTATAAATGGAAGTATATAGCCAGATTTGTCCTATTAACTTTCACTTATCAGTCACATTTTATCAATGTAAAATAACATTTTCTGTATACATCTAAATTTGTAAAGTATGAAAAATACCTGAATCCAAATTTTCTGTAAAATAAAAATGCATTTATTTTTGTCTAAAACCCAAAACAAAAAACCCACACCCATTCCCGTCGAGTGGATTGCGACTCATAGCGACCCTGTGGGACAGAGTAGAACTGTCCCATAGGGTTTCCAAGGCTGTAAATCTTTACGGAAGCAGCTTGCCACATCTTTCTCCTGCAGAGCAGCTGGTGGATTCGAACCATCAGCCTTTCAGTTAGCAGCCAAGCACTTAACCGCTGTACCACCAGGACTCCTTTTATTTTTGTTTACTTAACCAGAATTTCTATGTGCCAGACATGGTTTAATTACAGATATTACTGCTTTTGTGTGGTGAGGACAGCAACCCTTTGAGATGTAAGTATTGTTACTGCCCCTAGTTTATACTTTAGGCAACAGAGGCAGAAAGGGGTAACTTGTCCAAGACAGCACAACTAGTAAGGGGAGCAGAACTGCACTCAAACCCACAGTCTGGTACCAGGGTCCATACTAACCCAACACTATGTTGTCTCGAGTGCCTTGGAGCTTCTGAGATAAAAGGTGTTTTACATTCAAAGCTGAAGTGCTTGATAGGCTTCAAGGGGAAACACATTGTTAAATCCCTTTAAAGCATCAAAGGAAAACGTTGTGCCTCATAAATGCAGGGCAAATAAACATAAAGTAAGTTGTAGTACTAGCACCTCTGCCCAATTATTTAATCACAGAAGGAAGAAGTATTTGATGGAGTCTGTGTCCTTGGATATAGGCCGGTTGGCCAACCAAAGCAGCAGAGTCTAGCGAAGGTTCTCACGGAGCCCTTGTGCCCACATCACCCGCCTCCATCACACTTCAGCCCCTTCTTTATACAGCAGTAGTTTAGACAGAAAGCAAAAAGGCGGGGGCATGAATAGTTGATCTTTTTCATCCTTTTATAAAATGCTTTAAAACACATGCTTGTGTGATCACGCACACAGCCCTTTGCTTTATGTGTCTGCAGCACAGCCCATCTTTAGGGCACAGATTTTGTCACAAAAATTTAAGGCAAAACATAGCATTTTGCCTTTTGACACTACCTCGAATATTTTTCTTTTCATAGTGTGAAAAGCCCTTCCCGAATGTCATCAGAGGAGGAAAAAAGGCTGGCGATGGGGGTCTCCTTCTGGAAAGTAGAAATGCTGACATCCACTGCTGACTTTGTTGAATGGCTGATAAGAACTTATTTATTATAATACCTCACAGACGTTGTACCATATCCACGTACATTTAGTAGCCTGCTTGGGGCCAGTAAGATAATGTCATGATCCATTCTGTTTTCAGTGAGAATGAATCTGATCTGTTCATGAATCATCGCAGAAGTCTTGTGCTGTATTCATAATCAGAACACTTCTTAATATATTGACATAACAGTTTTTTGGTAAATGAAGTACCTTTTTATTTTGATTCACAGTATGGAGGTTTTTGTTTTGTGTCTCAAACTTAGTTTGTATTTCTTTTGTAACACCCCATGTTTCCCTTGTGTTTTTTAACTCATGCACATGCACTCTTTGTACAATTTTAAAATGTTAATAAAATCCACCCTATCAAAACGATAATTTTTACTTGTTTTTCATCATGTATTTAGCCTAAAGTGTTGCAATTACAGATATTTAAAAGGGGAACAAGGAGGAACTGGATCTGTAAAATGTAACCAGACATTTTGTATTATTTTATCATTAAACACTGTCTTTCTCTTAGAAAGGATGGTTCTGAAATATTCTGAGTTTCTTATTTTGAACCCACACTATGAAATCATTGCTATTATTTTTCCTTTGTGTTTGGCTAATTTGAATTAAAAATGAACCAAATAATATTGTGAGCTATTTTTTCAAACCTGAATATTCACCACATGCCTATTAGTTTTCTTCCATCATTCATTCTGACAGTCAAGAAAAGCTTAATTGTGTATAGTGCTGGTTTGGGTGGAAATTGGCAGTTTGTTTGAACCAAATCAGGTCCATCTATGCTTGTTCTAAGAGCAAGTCAGATATCAGAAATGCAAAAGGGAGGCTCAGTGTGAGGTCAGGGTCTAACCAGGAGGGATTTCTCATGATGAGGGAGCACTGAGGGACCAAAACCTCAGGAACCCAACAGGGTTGTCACAGTGAGAATGTCCCATCGCAGGAGTGGAGTCACATACTCCAAGCTCATAGATGATGCCTGAGCCAGAACATTAGTGCATTCATTTAGCCTGAGCAATGGCTCTCACCCGGGCCTACTGGGTTGAACCAGTAGGGTGCAACTGACCCTCAAGGGAAGCCAAAGCTAGGTCAGAAGTTGGCTCCATGAGCACAGACCAGGGGGAATTAGTTAATATGATTTGAATGTGCAGTGAAGTCAGGCTGTGCAAGCCTAAAGTCTGCATCCCGATAGAGTCATACTCCCTCCTGGGCCTGGATAGCATGGGCCCGTGGGCCAGGGCAGCCACTCTGCACCATGTTTGGGCAGGGCAGAGGTGGGAGCGTGGCCGAACGGCCCTCTTCTAACCGACCCTGTTCATGCTTTCCGTTAATGTCTTCTGTTAAGTCTGCTTGGATTGGCTCTGAAGTCATCTTGTTCCTTTAGAGAGACTTTATATATCGTTCTGCTGATACGGTTTGTGTCATTCAATCACACGGTTGAACTCAGGGCCTCCATATTTCTTGTGGGGAAAGAAGCATATAGCTGCCGCCCGCATCTGCAGTCTGTGATAATATATCCGCAGGACCGAACCTTGTGTCACCCTGTCTACACCGAGAAGAGGACACGAGAAGGTACCAGCATCGGAGAAGCACACCGTGGCAAAGCACAGATAGTCGGTGGAGCACTGGGGATTATTTTAATCCTACAAGAAGTCCTTCTCACGGTTTCCTTCAGAGCAGTGTCATGAGAGAAGATCACAGGTGCAGTGTCTGATCACTGCTGGGCATGAGGTTTCCAGCTCATATAGTAGCTAATTGGGTAAACTTTGTATAAAAAAACGGGAACCCAACCTAGCCACAGCATTAATTGTATGTTTAATATCAATCTCATACGTGTGTGTAGCTGGATCTTGTATTTCCACTAGCTGTGGCCTTTTAAAGTGAGCAAAGTTAGTTGTGGTTTAACTGTCCTTATCTGATAACACCGTAGCCACCCCTCGCAGGACCCCAACTAGGGGCTGGTTTGGCTTTGAGCATTTTCCACGAATTAACCGCATTTAGCAGAGCACATAAACAAAAGAAGCCTGAGAAAATAAAAACCATCACCCACACTGCCGCTCTCCCGCCACCCACTGTCTCCCCCACCACTACTGCTCTCCCCCTTACGCTACCTATGGGCTGCCCAGGCTAAAGTGGGGAAGGAAAATGCTAAGAAATTTGAAGCAGCAGGAGACACTACCTAGTACCCTCTGCCAGTGAAATCACTCTCATAAAGCTTTCAGGGATTTGAAAGTTTCCCCTTGGCTTCTTTGCTTTTTCAATGCAGAAATAGCCCATATCTCTAAGTAGAGGGTCATATATTTGGCCTAAACAAATCCAATCAAATTTATGAGAATCAAGCAGATCTAAGTTAAATTTAACCTTTCTTGTATGAAGTTGGTCTTGTTTCCAATAGGAACCCTGGACTTGGTTTCCAGAAGAATCTGTTTCACAGAAATACTGAAGCTGATTGTTAAAAAATAACAAATAACTTGCCCCATTTTAAGTTAGACATTGTTTTAATCTTATAAAAGTTTTTAAAAGGATTTATTAGAAAAACTAGAAGAATACACAACAGCTTATTTTTCCACCCACCTGCCTATCCATTGAACATTCTGTTTTAAATCTCTGCCTGTAAAAATATACTCACACACATAAATATACTTGTTAGTATTATTACCCAGTAGAAAGGTGCTCAAAGGACATGAGCAAATATTTCACAGAAAAAGAAATATAAGTGGACCTTAAACATATGAAAACATGCTTATCCTCATAAAAAAAAAAAAGTAAAAGCAAATTACAACTGCAGTGAGATACTATTTTTCACTTGTCAGGTTAGCAAATTCCTGACATTTAACAGCACAGTCTCAGCACTTACATTTGGTAGAAGTGCCCCATGATGTCTCTCTACGGACCACAAATTGGCAATGCCTATCAAAATTGCAAATGCACACTTTCAAATGACAAAAACACACCTAAGCATTTTTTATAAGAACAAAAGAGTGGAAATAAGCCAAGGGTCTATCATAGGGAACTGGTTAAATAGGGTATGGTACGTTCACCAGTGAAATACCATGCAGCTATAAAAAGGTCCCCATATACTGACCTAGAAAGAGCTCTAGAGTGTACAAGTGAAAAGAGAAGTGCAGAATAATGTATACTACCTTTGAAGAAGAAAAAGCAGAATGTACCCACTGCCATCGTGTCGATTCTGACTTATAGCGACCCTATAGGGCAGAGTAGAACTGCCCCATTGGGTTTCCAAGGAGTGGCTGGTGGGTTCGAAGTGCGGACCTTTTGGGTAGCAGCTGAGCTCTTAACCACTGTGCCACCATATATAAAAAAACAGTTGCCATGGAGTCAGTTTTGACTCGTGGCAATCCCATGTGTGTCATGGTATAACTGTGCTGCTCAAGGTTTTCGATGTCTGATTTTTCGGAAGTACATCATCAGGTCTTTCCTCTGAGGTGCCTCTAGGTGAACTCAAACCTCCAACTTTTCAGCTAGCAACCAAGAACATTAACCATTTCAACCACCCAAGGACTCCATGTGTATATATGCGTACATACATTGACATTTGCCTAAATAAGAACTGGAAGTATATAATACATAAGAAACAAGTAAAAACGGTGACCTGTTAAGGTGGAGTTGTGCTTGAAGGCAGGTTCTCAATGCATATTTTTATAGTTCTGATTTTTGAACCGTGTGAATACATTATCTAACAATGTTTTAAGGGAGTCATGCCATACGTATTATTTTTTTTCAACAGTACTTTCTGATTAATTTTCCATTTCTTTTAGGTCTACATTTTTATAGAATACATACTAATCCATCATATGGCACACTTCAGTTTATTTTATTAATTTCTTACTGGACAGTGAGTTAATTTTTGGCTGCTATACATATTGCTACAGTGACTGAACATTGTTGCACATTTAAGTCTTAGTACAGGAAATTGATGGGTCAAGCAGTAAGAACATTTTGAAGGTGAAGCATGTTCTATACTTGTATAACATGCTGTAAAATGGCTTTCACTGCTTGAGATCTGAGGCAGCAGTGTTGGAGTCCTGGAGCTATTTCTGTCACTTGTTGACCTCAACATTAGCCGTGCATTAGAATTACCTAAGGAGTTTTTTAAAAGTCCTGATACTGATGCCTGACCTGTGATAAAGCCCAGGCCTCAGTCATTTTTAAAAGCAGCCAGGAGGAGAGCTGCTGGTATAATGGATAGAGCAGCAGGCCTTAAATCAGACAGACCTGGAATCAGGTGTGGGCTTTGCTACTTAGGATTTAACATTGGCATTTTTTTAAACCTCTCTGGACCTAGTTTTCTTATTGATGACTTTAGTGTAATGCCTGTACTTGGTACAGTTGAGAGCATTAGAAATAAAGAATGTAAACTGGCTGGCAGAATTCCTGGTGTTCACTAAGTGATACTTGCTATTACTCAAATAAAATGAAAAATATGATGGAAACTGTACATCTACCTAGATAAGTTTCCTGGCTAATGAAAATGTTGAGTTTCGAGCCTTTTGGCTAAATTGTATCATCTTGGTATAGTATCTCTGGTTGTCTCTTGTTGCTCAGAATTTCTGATGGCAATTACATAGGACTTTGATTAATAAAAAGAGGAAAATCAAGTATTACTTAACTGTTGTGTCCTGCTTGATAGTCAAACACTTTTAAAAAATGCAGCCCTTCCAAAAATGGAGTCTGGGAGGAAAATAATTCCAAAACAGTAGAGGAAATTTATGATGGAGAAAATGCTGGGAAGTGTTACTGTGAAGTTTTCCTGTTTTGTAGTAGAAAAGGGTATAAGGTGTGTTAGGTCTGTAAAGGCTATTGAGACGTAACTATTTTTATGTGGAACTATATAAATCATTGCCTAATTTCTCCATCACACACCTGTGAATGCAGCCAATTGTTCTGGTATTTATTGTATCCAACTGAGTATCATGGACTTTAATCGCACATTTTTTTTTTATCCCCATGGTAGCTAGGAAGCCAGTCTATAAAAGTCTTCCCAGCATGAGAAGTCATGTGACAAGTTGACCTATAACCCTCCAGCTGTAAAAACAGCATAGGAACAACAGGAAATACAGGCAGGCAAAGAGATAGTTCTCTTTACTCAGCTCTTAACCTAGTAAGGAAGGAAATTTCCTGTTTCAATAAAAGTAACATGTTTCTACTAGTAGCAAATAATGTAGAAGTTAACAGCAGAGCTCCCGAACCCAGACTGCTTGGGTTTGAATCCCAGCTCTGTCTCTTATTGCATGTGTGACTATGGGGACGTTGTTTAGCCCCTCTCTGCCTCAGCTTCCATGTCTGTAGAGTAGAGATCATTGTACATACCTCAAAGGGTTATTGTGAGAATTACATGAGTTAGCATGTGTTTACACCAGTACCTGGTACATAGTGAGGAGTGATTTAATTTGAACACTTTCTTTTAAAGAAAGATGGGTTAACTTAGGCACTATGACTTGGTCAAGAGCAAATAATACAGCCATTTAGAACTAGACCGAGTAGTCTGTGAAATATTTCTCACTGTACGTGAAGTGTGATTTCTAGTCAAGTATTACTCTCACCAAGGCCCTGGTGGTACAGTGGTTATGAGCTCAGCTGCTAACGAAAATGTTGGCAGTCTGAATCCACCAGCCATTCCTTAGAAACTCTTATGAGACAGTTCTACTCTGTCTTATAGGGTCACTGTGAGTCGGCATCAACTCGATGACAACAGGTTTTTTTGTTTGTTTTTCTTCCTCCTGCCACACCATGTGGCAGTTGTACAGTCGTGGAAAGAGTATTGGGCCAGGAAGCAATGGCCTGCCTCCTACATGAGAAATGCATCTGGGTACATTAGGTCTTCCACAGGGCTAATGTGAGGACCTCCAGGCTCATTCAGTCTATAGAAGGAGCTGGGGTGTCAGCATGTATACATATACAGAGAGCACCATTAACGGTCCTAACTATGTCCGAGACTCACAGCTCATCTTATCAGCATCCCCTAAAAGAGCAGTTACAAATCTGGTACACACCCACTTGCACAGAGCAAGGCAGGATTTCGATGATGTTGATAACAAGGGGAGCAATTATGGTAATAACCAGAGTTGTTGTTAGTTGCTCTCAGATTGATAGGGCACAGTTTATCCAAAAAAGAAAGACAAAAAATGAATTGGTGACAATTGGTATATATGTGAGGAGAAAATACAGATGTACCCAGAAGTCTTTAAGAAAGCTTTGACTGTCTTCCTGGAGGATGACTTTAGTGAAGAAGCAACGCCAGTATTTTTTTTTCCCCCGGTTGAAAATGGGTGAAGGGAAAGAAGCTATATGATACTGTGTGAAAAATATGGGCTGTGGATTCAGAGAAACCAGGCTTCAAATCATGACTATTACTTACCAAGTAGTGACCTTGGGCAGGTAAGTAAATCTCTGTATTGTATAAACTGTGGACTACAACAGTATCTACCTCCAAGGCTCTTGGAAGATTAATGAGATTGTGTATCTAAGTTGCCTGCTGCATAGTAGGAGCTCACTAAGTCCCTGCTCCTTCCACATCTAACCTCTCTACAGAGAAATAAGATTAGAGTTAATAGTCAGTGCTTGTTTTTGTGGTATCTACTATTTCTAAAGTAGACTGACCAGCAGAATATGCCAGAAGATGCTAATGCTGTTGAGACCTTGCATGTACCAAGCAATCTTCTATTCCACACAACAACTCTGGGAGATAGGGCACTGTAACTTTTACAGATGAGGAGATTATGGCACAGAGAGTGCAAATAACTTGCCTGAGGTCACACAGATACTAAATAACCAGATCCAGGATTCAAACCCAGGCACTCTGGGTCCACAGTCCATGCACTTAACCACTCCACCACACTGCTTCTCTGGTGTTAGTGCTGCTCTCATGGGCTTATTGTGAAGATCAGCAAAGACAATGCTTCTGAAACTCTCATATAGAGCAGTGCAAGTCATGTTAGGCATTGTGTTATTGCTGCTCTAATGTGCCAAACCAAATGAATCTGAACCTGGTAATCTTTGAAGGAGAAGTAACATTGCACCTTCATTACCTGTGGCTCCTCTCAGAGCCAGTGCTCCAAGGAAAGAGTCATAACTACTATCTCAGCGAAAGGAGTAGGAATTGGAATTGGACCATCATCACAACCAACACTGGATTTCATAGCTCAACTGCCAAGCTGTTTCTTTCCTTGGACTTCCAGTTAGATTTTATGAAATTAAAGTACACATCAACAAAAGCAGAGTTATAATATTTTTTAAATTTATTGTTCCTATATGTAAAAAACAAAGGACAGAATTCACATAGCAAAGAGGGTAGCTTCAGGGAGTATAAAATGGAAGATTTTAAGGGGCCCATCTGGTTAAGGAACACACTAAGTGGGCATGGCAGGAAGTCCCTGGGTGATGCAAATGGTTAAGTGCTCCACAGCTAATCAAAGGGGTGGAGATTCGAGTCTATGCAGAGATGCCTTGGTAGAGAGACCTGGTCATCCACTTCTGAAAAATCAGCCATAGAAAACCCTGTGGAGCACAGTTCTAATCTGACACAGATTAGGTCACCATGAGTCAGAAACAATGCAACACCAAGTGGTAACTGGTAAAGGGGTATGACTAGAAACTGCACACTGCCTATAATCAGTGTGTTTATTTGGCTTGGCTTGGAGAAGTTGATGGACATGATAATAAAAATGGTGCCAAAGGCTTCTGTAAGCGACCTCTTGGCCCTCCCATTGGGTAGTGGTAGAATTTTTTGTTATTGTTACAAAGTAAGCTTTTCCTAGTTTGTCCAGTGGTTTCAGCTGGTCAATAATAGCATCATTAAAAAAAAAAAATACACATGGGAACTGAAATAACCGAAACTCAAAAAGAAAATCCAGCTAGATTCTGAACAGAAAGTTTTAGGAACAATAAAAATGAAGAAAAGATGGCCCCTTTGTGCCACCATCTGCTATGTACTCTTTCCATCACCACAGACTTCTGTTCTTCTAAGCAGACAGAACACAACAGTGGCCAAGTAGACAGCACTCTTGAGAAGGAGAAGGAGGTAGGTATAATACGCTGGGGTGTTCATGAGCTGCAGCCGCAGGGTATCTAAGAGAAGTTGTTCAGTTAGTTTCTTCTGTTCTTTTGAAAGGACAGGACGTATTAATGGGGTGGGCAGTCACAAATATTTATTTATGATGATCTATATTGAAGTGAGAGCACATACCTACAAGAACCCAAAAGTAAATCTACCACTACTACCATCAATGAGAAGACAACTCAGAATTCAGCTTGCAGGTCTAGTTAATCAATGAACTCTGCCAACATTCACTTGAGACACTTCCAAGTCTTAAAGACTAAGGTTGCATTTTGAATGAATGAGCCCAAATAGAAAAAATATTTTTAATAATTAGCTTTTAGCATTTATTTATCCCCACCATGTCTGTAAGTAATAATAAATAGATAATGTTCACTGAGCATTAACCAAATGCGAGACACTGTTCTGAGAACTTTGTATGTAAAGCTTTAGTCTTATTTAATCTTTACAACAACCTATGAAGAGGATATTATTTCTACTTCCATTTTACAAATAAAGAAAGTTAGGACAGGGAGGGAAGTAATTGGCTTGATGTCATGCAACCAGCAAGTGCCAGAACCACTTTTCAACCACAGCAGCATGCCTTTAGGGAACGAGCTTTTAGCTACTCTGTAATTCTGCACCTCCATGTGGAATAAATACCCCAGACATCAACATTTTTAAACATAAATGTAAAGATGAATTGTTGACATAGAAGCATCTGAACCATTAGAAGTTGTGCATGAAGTGCGATCCCTATGAAGGCTACAACACACGGAAATGTGGTGGTGTTGGCAGGGACATGGTTTGGAAATTTTAGAAAAAAGGGCATTATAGAAAATGGAGGGAAGTGGCTAATCCAAATCCTTCAAACTTTTAGAAGGTCATAGCTAACTGTCTTTCCTAAATGTGTCCCATTGTGGCTATGATACTACAAGAAAAGTGCGCTTAATGGCCTCTGAAGTTTTGGAAGAAATACGCAATGTCAAGAAATAATTAATGACAATGATGGTGGCTGCTCAATGAACCATAAGACTGAACCGCTTCCTATGGAAACTTCCATTTTACGTGTTTGATCTTCAGAGTCAGACTTCAGAATCAATAGCACTTGGTGTGGAAAGGGATCTCAAGAGGTGATGTGTTCATAACCTCTGGGCCTTGGTCAGGTAAGGTGTTACTGTCTCTCCTTGCCTGGTGTGGCAGGTGAGGTCCAGAGTCCCCTTGTTTTTGGAAATGGAGGAAGGACTAATAGAGCTAGGGCCAATGCTTCTAGCAACTTTCCTTGTACATATACAGGGAGAAGGGGTGGAAACAAGTATTTATTCTGTACCTGCTAAATGAGATACCTTATGCTAGATATTTCACGTGTGTTTCCATATCTCTTCAATGACTCTGAGTTAGTTTTAATTATTTCGTTTGTAGAGGAGGCAAATTATTGCTCAGAAAAAAATAAAAGAGAAAAATTTATCCATATTCATACCACAAGTAATTAAAAGAACTGGGATGAAAGTCTAGTCCGTGGTACTCTGAAGACCATGCACCCACCCCCTACCATGTCTCCACTGGGTTTTAGGGCCTTGGACTTGAGATTTCTTGCTCTATGACTATTTCAGAGGAAGACCAGAGGGCTGAGTTAAGTGTATGAACTCTTGATTCAGATGGCTTAGGGTTTAAATTCCAGATTTACCACATTGTGATGTGGTATAGGGAGCTTAATTTTAGCTCATTGCCCTCATCAATAAAATGGGGGAAAAATGCTGTACCACCTCATAGGGGTATTATGAGGATTACACAGGAAAATTCCTGCAGAATACAGCACAATGCCTTCTGTATCAGAAGCTCTCAGTAAATGTCAGCTTATTTACTAGCAACTAGGAAGAACTAATTTTTTTTTTTTTTTTTTTAGGAAGAACTAATTAGAAAGAACTAATCCACCACTCCTTGGAAACCCTACAGGGCAGTTCTACTCTGTCCTGTAGTGTCACTATGAGTCAGAATCATCTCAACAGCAATGGGTTTAGCAAAAACCAAAGGCAAAAAAAAAAATAGAAACAACTTGATATCATGTTTTCCCCCGTCATTAGAAGCAAAAGCCATAGGAATAAATGGAGTTCATTTGTTGAAATAACTCAGAGCACATCACTGCACATTCTAATTTACAGTCAATCTCATCCCAAACCCAGCAGTTTAGTGTGTGAAGATGACTACTAGGAATGTGGATTAATTTAAACTCTCGATCAGTCTATTCTGCAGCATCCAACCACTCTGATTTTTGTACCTTAAGCCAGGTAAATGTAAACATTAAGTTGATCAAGAGAAAAAATATGCTATAGTATGACCCACAGGCAAACATAGGCAAAAACTTACCAACTTCATTGTTCAAACAAGATTTTGTAGCATTTGTAAGTGCAAAGTCTAGAAGAAATGAGAGCAAGTATTAATCAGTTGTTCATGCCCATTATTTAATGGTATGTGGGTGTGTGACAGTGTGTGTGTATGAGTGTGTGTACATATAAATATATATATACACACACACAGTCTTCCAACAGAGAGACAGCCATTAAAAAATAAAAGCCCCACAATCCTAAGAATAAATGGCCTAATTCTATGCAATTCAGTAGGTTCAATTCATACACTATGTTTCGGCACATGAGATTTCTCATCTGAGCCAAGGAAAGCAGCCATACCTTTCCTAAGCAGAGAAAACCCTGAATTTTTTCTTATAATCATCAATTTCCCTGTTTCATGCAAATTGTTTTCTGGAATTGTGTTTGTGGAGATAATGCCAATGATATTAATAAACGTTAACACCCATTGGAGCCCTGGTGGTGTAGTGGTTAAGAGTTCAGGCTACTGACCAAAAGGTGGGCAGTTCAAATCCACCAGCTGATCCCTGGAAACCCTTTGGGCCAGTTCTACTCTGTCCACTGAGTAAGTATTACTGTGCCTGGTGCTAGGTTAAATGCTTCGCATGCTTTACCTTGTTCAACCGCCAATAACACTCTCAAGTTAAGTTATATTACAGATGACGCCATTTTACAAATCAGGAAATAAGACTTCGAGTATAAGTAACTTCCCAAAAGTCATACAAACGAGGGGCAGACCCAGTATTCAAAGGGTAGTGGTGGAGGATTAAATAAGATAAGGCTTTTGGAGAGTACTTTGTAAAAATAATCCATAGAAACACAGAAAAAATAACCTAGAAAGAGACAACCTAGTGTTCTTAGTGTCCATTGAGGACACTAAGAAAATCTTCTGCATATCTTAATTCTTCTCTGAAAATGGCCTTTATTACAGGAGCTCAACATTTTCAATACAATTCTTCCTGGTTACAAAAAGATTGGCTAGATCACATTTATAGTTCTCCGAAAATGTAAAACTTGAGGTGAGAGTTGTATTTACCTACGATGTAAAAAAAACAAAACAAAACAAAAACAAAAACAAACATTTTCATGAAGATAATTGACTGTCGGATAGGGAGAAACAGTTGCACTGGCACACTGGTTGTTTCAGTTTATCCTTTTCCTACGGGATGTGCTCCTGTCCACATGGAAAAGATTCTGCTATGCAATTTTATGTGCTCAACAAGATGCTGTTTTGGTCTGTTCTAAAAACTGGGTTTGAGAGGTGGGGCCAAGATGGCAGCATAGACGCTTCCTGTGGTCCCTCATACAACAAAGACCAAAAAAACAATAAGTGAATCGATTATATTTGACAATCTAGGAGCCCTGAACATCAAAGGCAAAGTTGAGGAATCAGACTGAGCAGCAGGGGGAAGGAGAGATGGTTCATAAGCAACAAGGAGTTGCCAGACTTGACCCGGCAGGAAACAGCATCCCACAGGCCAGATCCACTGGTGTGAGCTCAGTGAAGCAAGCGGTGGCATTTGGGATACGTTTTCCACATCAGAAGAAACCAAGCAGCGGAGACTGTACTCACACCTCAAGAATCACTGAAAGCGGTGCTCAATCAGCAAAATATAAATACGTGCATCTAACCTACTGTGCAGATCAAAAAATACCCCTTTGGGCAAAACCTGGTGGAGAAGCAGGTTTGTGACATTTGACACCACGCTGCCTATTAAGCAGGGTCCTCACCTACCCACATCGGGGGCCTGAAGACTGGCAGCCCCACCCATGCCACCTAGCCACCAGTGATGGGGTCCAAGAATAAGTGGTACCTCCCAGTCCTTACAGCCAACAGCATTGGGTGCCCAGATTCCAGCTGCAAAACCCACCACCTACGTGCTCTAGGGAACAGGGACATGTTTTCCTCACAGACACTAAGGGACAGTTGTCAGCCCCCTGCCTTGCTCAGTGTGTGACCCCCTACTACAGTCAATACCTGTGCCTACACCAATCACATTTGCTCGTCTAGGACTGTAGGTGAGAGCCTGCACCACACACTTGGTGACGGACTACCTGGACACCTGAGCTTAATCTATACGCCTGGGCTCGCATACCTAGTAACAGCTCTAACCACCTGGTGACAGGACGTTAGAGCTTCAAAGATGCCAATAATCAAATAGGTCACTTGAGCTGCCTCTTTGGGCGTATCAAGGGGGGAAAAAAAAATGAGTTTGAGGTATAGGCTTTAGATCAATTCCCAGGAATGAAAATGTTAATGTAAAAATGTTGAAATGTTAAATACCTTCATCAACTGACTTTAATGAGTCCTGAAAATCTCATTCTTTTCCTTACAGTGACTTTACTTGTTAAAAGATAAATAAAAATCCTATCACCATGCATTGACTGAGGTAAAAACAATAAAGTAACAATTACTCATAATGAAATATTTATGTGTATTCTAAATTCTCTCTGTCAGGGTTGGTCACAGACTTAGACCAGATTAGTTTTATCTCTCCTCAGAATTGCTTTGTTGATTCAGGGTTCCATGTCATATTTTTAGCTTTTATATAAAAAAAAAAAAACTTTCAAGAAATAGTATGGGAGACTTGTATAACTTCAGGAGAACATTCTCACTTACAGTGTTACCATGAGAAACTCATGTGAACCATTGGTTTTAGAATTTAATGCCAAGTAAAACATATAATGGGAGCCCCTGGGTGATGCAAAAGGTTTATTATGCTCAGCTGCCAACTGAAAGGTTGAGGTTAGAATCCATCCAGGGGCGCCTAGCAATCAAGTGAAAAATCAGTCATTGGAAACCCTACAGTTCTACTCTGACACACATGGAGCCGCCATGAGTGGGAATCAATTCAACAGCAACTGGTATAGGAACATAATATGGACTGAAACATCCCTCCTTTATGATAATAATCATTGTAGAATTTACTGTATTCTCATTTTTTCCTACCACTAGAAAACTCAGAACCTAAGTGAATACTTAGTCAAAGCGGTTATATCAGCCTTTCAGTTGCATATTTGCTTCCCCTCTGTTTCTTAGCAACGGAAGTAGAGAATTAGAGCTGTTTTTTTAATCCTTTTTAAGAAAGGACATAAATACAAGAAATATATTGATAAATGTGTCTGTGTTATAATTTTGAAAGCAGCATCTTCACAGACATTATTTCATTTGCTCTTTATCCCAGCCCCATGAGTTGCAATGAACACTTACCAACGCAAGTGTTAAAGTCTCACTTGATAATTGGAAAAACAATCTGAGAGGTCACATTTGCTACCTTTAGTTACTGCTTGGTCCACACTGCTTAAAAAGGCCTTTTTACTTAAAGGGAAAAGTACAAAACTATCTCTTCCCAGTGCCTGGTGCCTTTAGTCTGTTAAGACCGAGGACTTTAATGCATAGTGAGGTACTAGACCACTGCCAGGGGTAGGATACAACCCTATAGCCGCACTATCTAAATACGTACGGCATCTGCATCAAAGTGCCTCATAGGGATGACATATCTGAATCAAGCATGATAAGGAAAAGAGTATCTTTCCTTTCCTGGAGTACATCCTCCTTGGGACACTAATTCTTCCTAGTCTGTTGATCTATAGATCCTCTCCAGGGCTCCCATACACTAGTTGCACAATAAAAGTCTGTTGAACTACATTTACCAATGGCAAGAAACGCACTCATTGTGTAGCATATAAACGTATTTGTGTATGTTGTTGTTGCTGTTAGTTGCCATTAGGTTGATTCTAACGCATGGTGATCCCATGTGTGCAGGGTAGAACTGAGCCATACAGTTTTCAAGGCTGTGACCTTTCAAAAGCAGAGCACTAGGCTGTTTCCTGAGGCGCCTCTGGGTGAGTTCAAACCACCAGCCTTTTGGCTAGTAGTCCAGCACCCTAAAAACATCATTGTGACCTTAACATTTTGGATAACAAAACTGTGGCTGAGATAGATTAAGTAAAATGTTCAGGTTTTTTTTTTCTCTTTTTTTTCCCTCCAAAAACCTACACCATTCCCATTCTACGGGGAAATAGTAGGGTATTAAAAAAAAAGTTTTTTTTCTTTTTATTAGTGCTGCCATATTTAAGAAGGATTTCCATATTTCTTTGCTTGCATCAATACTTGACAGAAAAAGGTGGGAAATATCCTTAGGAATAAGTTTTCTGGGAGTTTATATTTACACATACCTCTCTTTATCGAAGGAAAAAGAATCATTTTATCAGCTTCTTTAATATTCTCATGTTTGACCATACATTGGTGTTCTTTATCCCACGACTTTTCTGTCACGGTCAGCCAGCTGAATTTCATGAAAGTGTCACCAGTCTTTATCGTATCTCCTTGCTGGGACTCCAGAATCCTATAGCTGTTCTTTTCTTTCCAGTCTACTTTAATAACATCAGGGAAAAAATTTCTCAAGAAGACAAAGATATGTTCCAGCTTTGTGCTCAATTGTTTCAGAAACTGAAGGAAGAAAAATTGTGGCCTTGGAGGAAAGGTCTGCATCAAGACTTTTATTTGTAGGGGAAAGTGAAATACCAATTAAAAAGCATTGTTAGAGAAACACAAATGTTGCCATTTGCAACAATCTATTGCATAGCAATGGAAGAAAAGGTGCCATTGATATAGCTTCTACTATAGCCTTTCATCCTTGCAATAAGTTTCAAGGTACATATTATTGTCCTTATTTGACAAATGGGGAAGGTTCAGGAGGAGAAGTAATATGCCAAAAGTCACAGCTACTAGAATCTGGGTTAAGAGCTCCCTACATGATATTTAATGGCCTCATAATCAAGGCTTCCAATATTCTTGAACACTTTTTTTTATTTCTTTTGTTCAGTCATGATGGAGCATGTTTTCAAGGTGGGTGAGAAGGTGTGGGACAGGAGAGCTGAGAACTTTAACATGCTTGGATCTCTCACAGGTGAGAATCTTTGGTCTCTTCTAAAGTGCTTCCCTTTCCCATCGTGTGAACTTTAGAACTTCTACCCTCTTTGGTTGAATAACTCACATCCTCATCTCTCTCATTCTCATAATCTGTAACTCTGTGGAATCATAGACTCCTCATTTAGTTGAATGGAGTGCGCCATGTTGATTTGATCTCCTATGTGAGTAATGGTCAAGAGGAAGTTTTTTATTGTTAATGTTGTTTTTTAACAATATACGTTTACTCGTTATAAAGGGAATCTAATTCATTAGTACTTACAATTATGAAGTTGACCTTTTAGAGTCTAATGTGGATTCCATACCCAGATCTGAAGTTCATGGTGTTCTCTCTGGTTGATCTCTAACTTTATAAACATCTCAATTTCATATAAGAACCACTCGAGGTTTTTTGATAGTGCTGTATGAAAACTGCACCTCCAAATTATTTATGATTTCTTGAATTTAGAGGCAAAACAGTAGCATTTCCAATAAGCATTTTATTGATTATTCTCAGAAATGGTCTTATTTGAAATTTATCAAGTAATTCACTTATCAAAATTTTGTTTCCCCTTAGAAACTGTTCACAAAAAGCATTTTAAGTGTTTTTATATGCCAGGGGTATATTTTTCATAATTACTTTAAAATGAATTTACTCCATTAGTGAGAGGGTCCACACATATCAGCATATCCATATTTTGACTCTCAGTGTCTCTCCCAAAATTTGAATTTACCTCATTAGCTACTGAACTGTTCCAAAGTTCTACTATTTTATTTCAACCTGTTGAATAAATATATGTACAATTGGTGTAATATGGAAAATTATAGTTCCAGAGTTTCTTCTGAACATAATGTCAAAATATATAACAAAATATGATACACTTCCAAAGGCATGTCACTTGAAATATTGCAGGATATTATACATGTATTGTTAATCCAATGACTGAAATTATAAATTGTAGAATCCTTTCCAATTTGATTTCCATTTGAAATACAAATGCTTAACTAGTAATCTCCTTGAGCTAGTTGTTTGTTTGTTTAAGAATTCAACAGAAAACTTATTAAGGAAAAAATATTGGATTTCTCATTTGAGAAGAAAAGAAAGAAAAAAATCTTGAGGATTTCTGCTTCAGGAGCAAAGATTGTTCTTTTCCTTTTCTTCTCAAATGAAAAATTTCCTTCTTTTTTTTCCTTAATAAATTGCCTGTTGGATTATTAAATAAACATACACCTAGCTGAAAGAGAATACTGGCTAAGCATTTGCATTTCAATTGGAAATGAAATTGGAAAGGATTTTACCACTTATAATTTCAATCATTGGATTAACAAATGTACTGCACATGGAAGCAGCAGGCAAGAAATCAAATGAAATACTGCATTTGGGCAAATCTGATGCAAAAGAGCTCTTTAAAGTGTTAAAAAGCAAAGATGTCACTTTGAGGACTAAGGTGCACCTGATTCAAGTCATGGTATTTTCAGTTGACTCATATGCATGTGAAAACTGGAAAATTAATAAGCAAAACCAAAGAAGAATTGATGCCTTTGAATTATGGTATAAGTGAAGATATTGACAATACCAAGGTCTACCAGAAGGACAAACAAATCTGTCTTGGAAGAAGTACAGCCAGATGCTCCTCAGAAGCAAGGTCAGAAAGATTTCCTTCGTCTCACAGTCTTTGGACATATTATCAGAAGGGACAGTCCCTGAAGAAGGGCATCATGCTTGGTAAAGTAGAGGGTCATACAAAAAGGGGAAGACCCTCAATGAGATGGATTGCCACAGTGGCTGCAACAGCAGGCTCAAACATAGCAAGGATAGTGCAGATGACATTGGACCAGGCCGTGTTTCATTCCGTTGTGCCTAGGGTCGCTGTGAGTCGGAAGGGACTTGGTGGCATCTAATAACACAACAGCAAACTCCTGATTTTAATATTAAAACAGTAAGCATATCATGTTGATTTTTAAAAATCTGGCTATAAATATACTTAGGTCAAATATGCTTAATTGATTCCATATATCTTGTTTTTAGTGTAAATAGCATATTTATTGGTTATAATAGCAAGCCTGTGTATTTCTACAAACTTTCATTTAATAAAAAGCAATAGGTTATATAAAACGATTAACTTTTCAATTATGTATTATATTTACATAATTTTTATCTTCAGTCAATGTATTAAAGAATCTGATTTTATTTGAGGTTTTTTTTTTCCATAGGAATATTTCTGATTTATTATATAATAAAATTGAAAATCAAATAATGAACTTGGAAGTTTTCTCTACTTAATATACCTTTCGTTTACTCTTGATCCTTATTAAATTCTTTAATTCCTTTCATGGGAAACGAATCTTAAACATCCAAATTTTCTCAGTCTAATAGTTCTTCATTCTTGATACTATATGGTTAATGCCCTAATTTTGGTTTACTATATTACATTTTGATTTTTTTAAAACATGGTCTTGAAAATATACTTAATTAAGAGTGTTTTTCGTGGTCGACATCTTTTTCATGACCCATATGGAATGGAAACCAGATTAAAAAATAATAAACCTGTCCAATCCATTTATATATGGCCATCTGCATAATTAAACAATACATTTGAGTTAAATTGTCTGAGTTGCTTATGTTATATTAATATGCAGTAGCATGAATTTTGTATAAATATAAAATATATCAAGTACATTTTTAGTTGAAAGAATGATTTTTCAACCGTACATATTGGTATTTATTTCTGTAAGTGTTGCCTTTTTTTGTTCCTTTTCCTTTTACCAAATAAGTAATTATAGATATTTCATATTTAAGTATAAATTTCAGACATATGATTTGTATCTAATTGTATCATATTGATTGAATAGCTTGACCCCTATCTGTATGAATTCAAGTAATTTTTTTTTTCTTGATGAACCTGAGCATGAAGCTTAAATTTATTGGCTCTAAATTTTAGGACCAATAACTATTGGCATTAGAGACAACATTAATTAAGATAAAGGATTAAAATTTAAAGCACTTAGGACAACAACAACAACAATTAAAACAAATGCATCTTAAGCACATCTTTCTTGCCAAGTGAGGAAAATGTGTGTTAAGAGAAAGTATCTCCAAATGCAAATTTTCTATGAGGGGGACAGTGAAATAACTTCACACTTCAGTAGTTAAAAGTACACCTGATTCTTGTGTAAACGTTGTCGACTGCAAACTACTCTCCATACTGAATATAATTCTCCCATTACAACTGAAGTCAGGGAAACATTTATCCGGCGCCTAGTATGTGTTGGAGAATGTGTGAAGCACTTTATTCACACTCTCCTATTCAACTGCTGTGCAACCATGCAGGATACATACTGTTACCCCATCTTAAGGATTAGTAAACCAAGGCCAGTGCATAATCGCCCAAGTGCACATAAGGAGTAAGTGGTGGATTCGGAACTCCAGTTGGTCTGACACCAAGGCCCAAGCTCTTTTCAAACACCATTTGACCATCAAAAAAGGAAAAGTGTCAAACTTACTGGCACTAATAATAAAATTTGTCCCAGGGTCAAACACTTTAAGGATATCATTACAAACATGATATATGAGCACTATGTGGTTTTATGTGTACAAAACCAAACCCTATTACAATATTTGCGTAACATTGTTGATGCTGTCCTTGAGTATAGGAATTAACTTAAAAATCTCTCCTAGTTTTCTACATCTCTACCCCATCACATTCCTCCATCATTTTTTCTAAACATTTTCACTATTATTCCAAACAAATTTTTTCTTGCCTCCCCGGTATTACCTTAAAAAATTGCATTCTTCCCATACCTACCTGTAACGATAAGTTTCGTTCTACCACCAAAGAGCTTTAAGCCATAATTCCACTGTGATTTGCCCTGAATCAAAAACTTTAGACTCTTTCAGTTTCTCTCAATTCTTCAATTTCTAGGGGAAGTATGATGGTCTGGGTTCAAGAGACCAGAGTCCTTGTCCTGGCTCATTTTGCTAACAAGTCCTGAGGCTGAGAAAGTTTTTGGTGCTTTACTGATCTGAAAACAACAATGTTAGTATAAATCAATTCAACATCACTATCAACCCAGTGCCTATGTGAGACCAAAATGAAGCAAGACATGAAAAAATGATTAAAAATTCTATAGTTAGCAATTTGTCTGTTATGATTTGTTCTCCAAGCATTTGCTCCATCATGACTTTCTAATTACATGGGTTCAAACCTTGCCCTTACTGATAGATTGCCACATTTGGGGTTGTGTTTAGATCCATCGTGTGAGGAGTCGTTCCCTTCTTTGCATTCCACCTACTAATGTCCAAACTCTTCAAAACCATTGTCACAGGGAACGTTTCCTTTCACACACCCAATCTTTACTATGTAACATTTGTCTTGTCTTATCTGCAGCATTCAAGTGTTAAGAAAATCAAAGGGAACACCAGCTAAAGCCGATTACATGTAGTCAGTACATGGGAATGTTTGTATTGCCCAGAATGTATGGCTCCTACTGCAGTCTGCAGCACAGCATGTTTGCACTCCAAGCTCTCACCAGAGATTTCAGCCTCAAACTGCCCTCTCTCTAGCTCAGGAGGAAAGCCCAGCTTGAAAGTCCTGGCAGTGAAGGTTACAAGGCAGAATGACTAGAGAAATGGCAGGGTCGTCAGGTCTTCGAATAAATCTATCATTGGCTAAAATGTTGCTTGCCTGACCGTATCTGCTGAAGGTCACCACCTGTAAATTACAATAAATGTTATGATGCACATAGCGTTGTTGTAGTAGTAATTTCAAAGGGATTCGTAGAAAGGCAATTTCTTCCACTCTGTAAAGCGAATATGAGGGCAATGTCCACTCTTTCTTCACTTTCTTCATAGAGGACTCCTATATTGAAGAGTTTTCTAATTTTACAGTGGGAAAAATACATTTGAAAAATTGGCATGCTTCATTTTATCAGTTAATAAAACATGTGTATTCCACTATGTTTCTCTCCTGTCTTCAAGCATACAGTTTTGCCCTGTGCTTCTTGCTAAGGAATCTCAGGCCTTTTGCCTTCTTTCTTTAATGCTTCTGATCTTCTGTTTTCATTTAAGGGTCTTACTGCACTTGAGTATTTTACCTTAGGTCTTCTCAAGTAGATTTTGGAAATAAGCAGGTTATTACTTACAGAGTTTGTGTACTCTCGCTTGTTTATCTTTCTGCCCAAGGATTGATCGTTAGTAAGGTTTAACTCAAACATGACATAGGGATGGAGAGTGTCGTTGTAATTCTTAGCTATTATATAAATGCAAGACATGCAGAATTCAAGCAAACTGAATGTGTCAGGTTGTAAGGTGAGGTTTTCTTTCCCAAAATTATCCTTCCCAAAATGGGAAGGGGGAAGGGGCTGCCTTATATTTCAGTCCTTGTGCAACCTCTGATATTAGGAGGTGCTCTTCTAATACCCTGCTTTGATCAAAAGTTACTGTTCAGACAAGACAGCAACCTGAAATGAACTCAATTAATGCTAATTTTGGAGATAAATGAAAAAAACCAAACCCACTGCCGTCGAGTCAATTCCGATAGCACTGATAAAAGAAAGAGCAAAGACCAGCCCAGGGGCAAGTTTGAGAAGGCAGGAGGGAACCAGGAAGCTGAACAAATGGAAATGCAGAAACCAAGGATGAGAAGGGGAGAGTGCTGACATGTCACGGGGTTGGCAATCAATGTCACAAACCGATATGTATATTAATTGTTTAATGAGAAACTAATTTGCTCTGTAAACCTTCATCCAAAGCACAATTTAAAAAAAAGAGAGAGAAAGAGCAACGACATTTAACATGGATTTGGTAGTTATTTCTTCAGGCTACAATCACAACAGTTTATGATTATGTTGCCCATTTACAGAAGAACAGGATAAATGAAAAAAAATCCTATTATTTTGTGAGAGGGTGTTTCTCAAAATAAAATATCCAGTGAGTATTATCATACAGGGATTCTAAGACATCACTCAGCCCCTGAGATGACTTAGAAAGTTGCTCTAAGAGAGACATTGAGTGCACATTAGGAGCCTGAACAAAATTTTTAACAAAAGGTGAGGGCAAACAAAACAAAACACTATTTCTTAACCAATATTTGTACTGATGTGATTTTAACTTTGTAGGTATAATCTGGAAACCCTGGTGGCATAGTAGTTAAGTGCTATGACTGCTAACCAAGAGGTTGGCAGTTCGAATCTGCCAGGCACTCCTTGGAAACTCTATGGGGCAGTTCTACTCTGTCCTGTAGGGTCGCTATAAGTGGGATTCGACTCGCCGGCAGCAGGTTTGGTCTTTTTGGCTAAGGTATAATCTGATTCAAAAATTAATATTATAAGTAGAACTTTGACTGTTTTTATCCTTGTAACTTTATATATTCAAATTGGAAAAAAATCCTTATTTCACTTACAAATATTCCTTTTGGAAAATGAAGGATCACCTTATATTCAGGAAGCTGATATTTGAGATAACATATAGTATATTCTAATTGTATTTAGAAACAGGTAACCACAAGTCTTAGAAATAGAAGTTTGCAAATACTGACCATTTGTTCTTAAGTAAGCTATAGACTAGATGGTAACTAATACGTTTATCTGTGCTTCTGAGTTCAGAAAGAACTCTAGTGGGTGGTAATTTAAATTTTGGAAAAGGAATTAATAATTTTATCACCTACCGAGTGCCAGCCATTGTGGTTTGTAATTCCCACATTTGATTTAATTTAATCACCACAACATCCACTTGAGATAGAGAATCTTCATTTTACAGAACAAATAGAACTCAGTAGTTCAAAATTTGCTCAGTTACTGAATAATGTTAAGGACATTTGGAAAATGTGTTCAGAAAGTAGTGTGAAGTAAAAAAAAGACAGGCTATTGTGTATCTACTATGATCCCAATTTTGTAGAACAAACAAAAAATATGTGTAAATAAAAAGATCAGATGGAAATGTATCGAAGTGTTAGCGGTGATAAATGCAAAACAAAATGTTAATTTTTTTATATTTTCAACTTTTCTATAATAAGCAAATACAATGTTCATAATTTTAATAAAACAATAACCAGTAAATCAAAATTTCCTTTCTGAAAGATGGTTGCACATGAAGTGATATAACCAGAAGCCCTATTCCAGAATCAAAGTCCCTACTTTCCCCTGCCCCACACACTTCCAAAAACACTTCTCAGGGACATCACTGATTATATTAAATCCGATTGCTACAATTCACACTTGGTATGCAGTCAATTAGAAAAAAGAAGACCAGATAGTTACTTTTCATTGATGGGTTCATTTTTTTGTAGAATCTCAGCCAGTGGGGGAATCGAAATATATAATCCCTTTCTATTTTTCAACAGTTCATCATCTTTACGAAAATTCTTTTCAATTCTTCATTTCAGTTAATCTTCTAGGCTAGAAACATCTCTGTAAAATGTTCTCCCTCATTCAGGCAAAAGTTCATCTTTAAAGCTGATGAGGAATAAACAAACTTATTGAGCTCAATTTAGAAAAAAACAAACAAACTCAGCTTATGACATTCTTGAGTATGGTCACTAAGTCACATGTTTTGATATTTGATATGAACTATCCTGTGGTCACATCACCAAATAATTAATCCTCCATGACCCAATGACAAGTTTAACAAGCTTTTTTTTTTTCATTTTTATTAATGGTTGTGCATTATTTATTGGTTATTCTTGGAACCAAATAAATAAAATACATAAATGTGTTTATAAATGTTTCAACCCTGAACTATCAAAGGGGCATAGTATCTCCATTATTTTGAGATCCATGGTTGCTCTAAACTCCTTGTTAAATTCCTTGTTAATGTCCTGTGGGTAGGTCAGTGTATACTGTCTCTTTAGAAACTGGACCAAGTCACCCACCTCTCCAGCTATCCCGCCATGATTCATGACCAAACTGGAACTAAATCCAAGAATTCTAAAGCCAGTACCAGGACTCTACCCTGCAGCACCTGCATTACCTGTCTCCTTGGTCACATTACAATGCAGAATTTAAATGCATTTAAATTTCCAATGCAATATTTAAAGAAAATTTACCTGTAACTACGAGCTTGGTGCCAGGACCAAGCACTTAGACTCTCTTTCCATCCACTTGCCCACTATCTGAAAACCGTTTCTAGAAATCACCCTTTGTGCGTCTTTTAAAATAGCTTCTATATTTATTTCAGTATTAATATAAACATATAAATATTGGCCCTGCTAACATTAAACAAAGACAAAGCTCAAATAAAATGACATTAGATCTGAATATAACGGAGAATGTAAGTAGTGACCCCACTCAGCCTGAGAAGTTCGGGTTGTGTTTGTTCTCTTGAATCTCATACATTGGAGAGACTCATTTTACCCCCCTTTTTTTTAATCATTATGCTTGAATCTTCTAAATCGACTCCTTTAAAGACTTTTTCATTTATAAAGCCTGTTCTTTGCAACAAGTGTAATAAAATTTAGTTAATTAATATTTGCTTAATTTTCTAAGAGAAATAACAATGGGAACCATATACGTGAGTACTTGATAAATGCACATTCAATATGAGTTACAGGAATTTTATGATTTATATGTACGGAGGGTGAACATCTGAAGTGATTGTAGAGTAACTTCTTTGTAGTACCCTAGACGAGCTGTTGGAGAGTATGAATTCTCAATGAGCTATTCTTTGTTGAAAGCCTGCTCTTTTTCATTTTAAAACACCTTTACAGTGTCCAGAGCATTGAATTAAAATCCTGTGCTTCTCTTAAGAGAATCCTGTTGTCAATATTCCTTCAGCTGTCCCATCATGACCTGAGAGGCAGCTCTGAGTGAAGAAGTTTAGTTCGTTGATGTAGTACAACCACTGTCCTTTAGCCAGCTTCAACATTTCTAGCACACTTGATGCCAATACAGAAAGAAAGCTGAGTGGAATGGTGTCAAAACTATTTGTCGTTCTGTAGAAAAACCCAAAGAATCATATTTTGAGTGATTAATGTATATGCAATATGACTTTCATGATCTTTCTTTGGGGGCAGCAATTTTAGTTCTTTGATTAGAAGTAGAAGAATTGTCTTTACACGTGAACAGTAACTAGTTATTAATTAGTCAATTAAAGAATATATTTAAAAGGTCACGGCACAGATGTGTATATTTTAAGAATATATAAGTGTGACTTAATGTTTTTAATATCACATAATAGTTAAGATCATGGGCTTTGGAGTAAACAATGCTATATTGAAATCCAAGCTTTGCCACAGTAACTAGTCGTATGACCTTATGCAAGTAACAGTTAACTGAACTTCTTTAAACCTCAGTTTCTCCATCTGTAAAATGGGGATGAAAGTATCTCTTGCATACGGTTGTTGAGAAATGAGATAAGGCACCGAAATTTCTGGTACGGTGTCTGGTCCTCAATGAGTATTAGTTAATACTATTATTCATTTTAATGGGACGGCATAGAGCCATTTCCATAAAATTTTTCCACCAAACGCAACATGTATTTTATACACAATAACTGCTACATAGATTAAGAAAGGGAAAGAGCTCATGAACCCAAGGTCTCCCAGAAGTCTACCAGCTACAGACCAAAGAGCAGGAGGCCCAGTCCAGACAGTAGCTAGAATACCCATTTACTAGACTGGAAGCTTTTTGCAGGTTGGAACTGTGTCTTTTTCACCCTTTTATTTCTAGCATTCAACACAGACACTGTCTTCAAGAGATGTTTACTAGAGAATGAATAAATGAGGATGTAAAACCACGAAAACTCTTTTCATGGACTTAGAGCAAAGTATTTTAAACCAGTAACTTACACCCATGACTTAAAGACATGATCCTCAAACATTTTAATTTCTAACCTGAGACTATATTTTCTGTATATTCTGAAAGTACGATTTCAATCTGCCTACAGAGAAGGAAGGGAAGAAGCCATTTACAAATCAGTTTTGTTTCCATATCCAGTAGCTAGCAGTTGCAAAATTACTGTTCACATACTGAAACCAAGAACATGGCAGCCAGGTCAGAGTTGATCCTAATATGTCTTTTCTAAAAACCGTCTATCAGTTTTGCATGATCAGAGCAAAAATAGAGGGGGAAGAAAAAGTCACTTACCAAAAGGAGTTACTATTAGCTTTGTTCCTTCTGCAAAAATCTTGATCCATACTGTGCCACCACACTGGTTACAGCTTCTACAAAAATCTTAGTCATCTTCAAATTTCGTGATGTGACCAGCAGTTATTAAAAAGTTCTGTACTGCCAATTTGACCTTCTGGGTTCTTTTGGAAATCTTTGAATATAGGCTCTGTGATATCTGATATTTCATGAGTTTTTCTCAAATAAATTGACCCAAATGTGTTTTCCACTGAGGCAGTGAACACTGAAAAGTGCCCAGCAGAAAATGGAAAAGGTAAGAGTTAGTTTGAGGGCAGACCCAACAAGCCAAGCAACTACTTTTGTAAGTTAGAGGACTTACAAAAGTAGTATTCAGAAAATTAGGACTTTTTTCTTTTTTAATTTTCGGGTGCACAATTATATTGGAAACTGCTCAGAGGTAACATCAAAGGAAGGGCCCTTCTGTTTTCACAAATACCAGACTGCTCTGCTGGCAATATAGGGAGAGATTTCTGAAGGGTGGGAGCCCTTCAGTAACTGAAAATGCAAATATACCTACACAAATATACTTGAGAAAGCTGAAAAAAGCTCTCCATTTTCAATAAAGGCACTTTTACCATTTGCCAACATGTGTCTCTACCGGGGAAATGCCAAATGAAAGAATAACCTCTGGGATGAGTATTTTTTTTAAGGAATAACAGAAGAAATTTGTAGAATTCTATCTCTTATAAAGTAATGAATTCTTTGATGAAGCTAGAAACTTGAGGGGAAAAAATCCAGTTCTCCTGTATGTTGAAAGAAGCAGCCTCTAAAAGGTTGTTCTGTAATCCTCTGCCACTCACTCACAGAACGGGAAAATCCAATTGCAGGTATCAGCTGAATGTTCCCCTGGATACAAATGACGTGTCCAGCTGTAAGGCGTGAGAGAGGACAGGCTCTAATGATCTACATATCCATCTAGATCCATCTTGTCCTTAAGCCTCATGAGCAGACTCTGTCTCTGTCCCGAGTGATGAAGGTATGAATATGGTCACGGTGGGCGACTGTCTGGCCACAGTGAGTCACAACCTCCCACCCAACTGGGGAGGATGAGAAGGCTGGATAAAAATTATGTTTGGAGAAGATTTTTTTTCTTTTAACTGGGAAAACCAAGTTATTATTACAAAGCTGTTAAATATTCTGCATCTATTGTAGAAGAGGATGATGCCCACTCAATCCCTTTCTAACACTTTGTTCTCTGTTTTTTCCTTATTCCAAGACCATAAAGAGAACTATCATGATCCTTAGGGGTTGTCTGTATTTCAAGATCCATAAAGGATTTAAGGAATAAAATGCAAAAGAGTAATTGAGTTGTAAAATATTTTATTAGATATACAGAAATGTATGAGCTATATGAAGGGAATAGATTTTACTGAGAAGTAAAAACTGAATAACTTGAGAGACATAAAATATTCATGGATGTTTGATGATCCTTACAACCTGCATTACGCAGATGACACAACCTTGCTTGCTGAAAGTGAAAAGGACTTGAAGCACTTACTAATGAAGATCAAAGACCACAGGCTTCAGTATGGATTGCACCTCAACATAAAGAAAACAGAAATCCTCACAACTGGACCAATGAGCATCATGATAAATGGAGAAAAGATTGAAGTTGTCAAGGATTTTATTTTACTTGGATCCACAATCAGCAACCATGGAAGCAGCAGTCAAGAAATCAAAAGACTCATTGCATCAGGTAAATCTGCTGCAAAGGACCTCTTCAAAGTGTTGAAGAGCAAAGATGTCACCTTGAAGACTAAGGTGTGCCTGACCCAAGCCATGGTATTTTCAATCACATCATACACATGTGAAAGCTGGACAATAAATAAGGAAGACTGAAGGATTGACGCCTTGGAATTGTGGTGTTGGCAAAGAATATTGAATATACCATGGACTGCCAAAAGAACGAACAAATCTGTCTTAGAAGAAGTACAAACAGAATGCTCCTTAGAAGCAAGGACGGCAAGACTGCATCTTATATACTTTGGACATGTTGTCAGGAGGGATCAGTCTGTGGAGAAGGACAGCATGCATGGCAAAGTACAGGGTCAGTGGCAAAGAGGAAGACCCTCAACAAGGTAGATTGACACAGTGGCTGCAACAATGAGCTCAAGCATAACAACGATTGTAAGGATGGCACAGGACCAGGCAGTGTTTTGTTCTGTTGTGCATAGGGTCGCTATGAGTCAGAACTGACTCGACGGCACCTAACAACAACAACAACAATATTCAAGGAAGAAAAAATTTAATATCATAAAGATGTCAATCCCTTCTAAATTCACATATATATTGACAGCAATTTCAATCAGAATTACAACATTTCATTTTTTTCATTGTATGGTGCAAGAGTTGGGGGTAAGCTAACCAAGTTCATTTCAAATTCTATAAGGAGGATAACTGAAAAATAATACTCTGAGAAATAGTAATGAAGAGACATTTGACATAGTAGATCTTAATGCTTATTACAAACCTACTGCCATTCTATTGGTGTAAGAATAATGAAACAGATAAATAAAAAATATTATATGGCATTTTTAAATTGTAGATTAAAATCTAAATTAAAAATCCTATAAATTTTTTTTTATAAAGATAAGAGCTAGAAGCAATATTTAAGAGAATAATTATATGCACTGAGTAAAGGAGCTTAGACTAAAGAGGGTAGGAGACACCTTATCTGAATACATTAACTTTTTTATTGTTGTAAAAATGTAGATAACACAACATCTGCCAATTTAACATTTTTCACATGTGCAATTTACTCACACCAATTACATCAAACATGTTGCCCTACCATCACCAATATCCTTTGCCAAATTATTAGGAATGTGGAGAATTTTTTCTTTTTACAATATTTTCAAATAAACTTTTTTTTTTAAAGAATAAACAACGAGGACTTACTGCAGGTTTCACTGCACAATGAGACCTGTGCTTTCGGAAGATGAACCCATGAACAGAAAGGAGGGTGGGCTGGCCAGAGAATTCTGATGAAACAAATGTGTTGGAAAATGAGAGGCAACCAGCAGTCTACGTTATTGCAATGACAATGGGTATGAATAGAAGGGCTGATATGAGTAACATTAACAGGTTGACTAGAGTTTTAAAAGTATTCTCATGAGGTAAATCAAATTACCATCTCAGGATGATGAGAGTGAAGAAAAAAACACTTTAGAATCAGAAAGACCGAATTCACTCCTGGTGATGTATCCTTGGGCACAGACTTCTCAGAGCTTTGGTTTCCTCATCTTAAATAAGTGGATGATAATACCTATTTCTCAGGTTTTTTGTAAGTCTCAAATGAGATAAATGAGGTCTAGAATAGAGCCTGGGACACACTAGGTGCACAGAGTTGTTGATTTTCTTTTATCTTTGACGCACAACTTCAGGCACAAAGAAATTACTTTCTATGAAAGAATGGAAATACCTTAACTTGCGTATAAAAATTAGTAATTTTACCTCTAACCCTGCTTTATGTCTACACATTCACACAACCCACTCCCCATTTTCTGAGGTGATCAACTGAGGCAACTTAAATCCTACTTCAACCAGGGTGAGGAATGAATAAATACACGTGTAAGTAGTAAATAATTTAGGTGAAGAAAAGCACCAATTTCAACTGAATTGCTTGGACTTTTAAATTCCTTTTTCAGGTTTGACAGTGATAGCTTGCATGGGTAACAGCTTCAACAAAATGTGGTAAACCATCAAGAAATATGAAGATACATCTCTAGTTTCATTTGAAATTTTGGTTGCCATCATGAAACAAATAATAATGTATACATTTTTTCACATTGGTTTATCTTCTAGAAATTTTGATGGCTTTTAATAAAATCTGGCACATAAGTAAGTTTCAGAGACATTGATAAGAAAAATGGGTAAGCTACTGTCTTAAACTGAGTGTATTATCTGAAATCTACAAGAGGCCAAAAAAAAAAAAAAATCACATACTAACAATCTATAAACTATTAGCTTTCACAAGGATGGGAATCATGAAGACAGGACCATCTCTGAATTCTGCATGCCACACCAAGAGAAATGAAAACATATATTCATAAAGCATTACTCATAATCACCAAAAACTGAAAACAATCCAAGCGTTCTTCAACTTTTGAAAGGGTTAAAAATTGTGTTATGTCCATATAATGGAATATCACTTAGCAATGAAAAGTAACAAAATATGAATACATGCTACTACATGGATGTTGCCTCAAAATCACTGTAATAAATGAAAGTAGCCAGACACAATAAACTACATATTGTGTAGAAAAGGCAGTTACAGAGATAGAATCACGTGTCAAAATTCACTTGACAGCTGTGGGTTTGGTTTCTTTTTTTTTTTTTGGTATGCTTGAAAGAATGCTGGAACTGTTTTATTTTAAAAATTGGTATTTACAAAACAGTGAAATTGAATTCTTTTCATCTATTTAAGGTCCCTGTGTGGTGTAAATGGTTTGCGCTCAGCTGGTAACCTGAACATTGAAATCACCCAGCTTCACTGTGGAAGAAAAGGCCTGGTGATATGTTTCAGTAAAGGTTGTTGTTAGGCGTTAGGTGCCATTGAGTCAGTGCCTACTCATAACAGCCACATGCACAACAAATTGAAACGTTACCCTCACAATCATTGAGCCCTTTGTTGCAGCCACTGTGTCAATCTATCTTGTTGCGGGGTTTCCTGTTTTCAATGACCCTCTGCTTTACCAAGCATGATGTCCTTCTCCAGGGACTTGTCCCTCCTGATAACATGTCCAAAGTACCTGAGATGCAGTATCTCCATTCTCATTTCTAAGGAACATTCTAGCTCTACTTCTTCCAAGACAGACGTGCTCGTTCTTCTGGCAGTCCATGGTATATACAGTATTCTTCTCCAACACTGTATCTTCCTTATTCATTGTCCTGGTTTCACACATACACAAGGCTATTGAAAACACCCTGGCTTGAGTCAGGTGTACCTTAGTTCTCAATATGTTATCTTTGCTTTTTAACACTTTAGAGAAATCTCTTACAGCAGATTGCCCAATGCAATATGCCCTTTGATTTCTTGACTGCTGCTTCCATGGGTGTTGATTGTGGATCCAAGTAAAACAAAATCCTTGACAACTTCAATCTTTTCTCCATTTATCATGATGTTGCTTATTGGTCCAGTTGGGTGGATTTTTGTATTCTTTGTGTTGAGGTGTAGTCCATACTGAAGCCTGCAGTCTTTGGTTTTCATCAATAAATGCTTCAAGTCCTCTTTGCTCTCAGCAAGCAAGGTTGTGTCATCTTGTACTGTACATTGTTAATGAATCTTCTTCCAATTCTGATGCTGAGTTCTTCTTCTTATAGTCCAACTTTTTGGATTATTTTCTCAGCATAGAGATTGAATAAGTATGGTGAAAAATACCACCCTGACACACATTTTTCTGATTTTAAACCATAGAGTATCACCTTGTTCTGTTTGAATGACTGCTTCTTGGTCTATGTACAGGTTCAGCATGAGCATAATTAAGTGTTCTGGAATTCCCAGTACAGATTACAGCCAAAAATCCCTTTGGAGCAGTTCTACTCTATAACACATGGGGTTGTCATGGGTTGGAATAGACTCGATGGCAAAAAAATTGGTTTTTGGTTTATATACCAAAAACCCACTGCCGTCGATACATCAACCTAAAATGCACAAGATGGCACAGAAGTTTTTAAAAATAGCAGGTTCTCAAGCAAAAATATTTAAAGGCCTTCATTCTAAATCAGTGTTTGAAAGTCTCCAGTCTTTCAGCAAGTTCTCGCACTCTGCACAAACACCACAAAGAGTACATTTTTGCATAGTGAGAAAACTTTTTCAAACCTATCAGCAAGTGTAAAAACCAAGAAAAACCCATTGCCGTTGAGTCAATTTCAACTCATAGTGAGTGTATAGGGCTGAGTACAACAACCTCATAGAGTCCAAAGGTTGTAATCTTCACAAAACCAGGCTGCTACATCTTTCTCCCAAGGAGCGACTGGTGGGCTTGAACTGCTGACCTTCTGATTAGCAGCCAAGTGCTTAATAACTGCACCACCAGGGCTCCTTATCAGCAAGGATGATGAGTTAAAAATATTTCCAGAGAATTTGTATTGGGACCTGGGACCTCTTCCAGACTCTGGACCCACTGAGTTTTGCTGGCTTACTCCCTTCCCCAGAAGCCCTTTGATAGCACAAATGGTTAACATGCTCGGCTGCTAACTGGAAGGTTGGAGGTTGGAGTCCACCCAGAGTCACATCAAAAGAAAGGCCTGGAGATCTATTTCCTCAACATCAGACATTGAAAACCCCATAGAACAGAGTTCTTTTCTGAAATACACGGGGTCACCATGAGCCATAGTCAACTCAACAGCAACTGGCTTGGTTTGGGTTTTGGACTTCCTTCCCCCACCCACCCTCCTTCTACCGCCCCCTTCTCTGCTGACCCTGCCACCTGAAGAACTATAATGCCTGTTGCTGTTCCTGTTAAGTGTTGTTGGGTCGGTTACAACTCATAGCGACCCTAGGTACAAAGGAACAAAACACTCCCCGACCCTGCATCAACCTCACAATCATTGTTGTGCTTGAGCCCATTGTTGAAGCTGCTGTGTCAATTTATTTCATTGAGGGTCTTCCTCTTTTTTACTGACCCTCTACTTTACCAAGCATGATGTCCTTCTCCAGGGACTGACCCCTCCTGATAACATGTCCAAAGTATGTGAGAAGTAGTCTCGCCATCCTTGCTTCTAAGGAGCAATCTTATTGTACTTCTTCCAAGACAGATTTGTTCATTCTTTTAGCAGTCCACAATACATTCAATATTCTTCACCTACACCACAATTCAATTCTTCTTCGGTCTTCTTTGTTCATCATTTAGCTTTCCCATGCATATGAGGCTATTGAAAACATCGTGTCTTCTTTCAGGTGCACCTTAGTCTTCAAGGTGACATCTTTCCTTTTCACTACTTTAAAGAGGTCTTTTGCAGCAGATTTGCCCAATGCGATGCATCCTTTGATTTCTTGACTGCTGCTTCTACGGGAGTTCATTGTGGATCCAAGTAAAATGAAATCCTTGACAATTTCAATCTTTTGTAAGTTTACCATGATTTGGCTCATTCGTTCAGTTGTGAAGATTTTTGTTTTCTTTATGTTGAGGTGTAATCAATTCTGAAGGCTCTGGTCTTTGGTCTTAATGAGTAAGTGTTTCAAGTCATCTTCACTTTCAGCAAGCAAGGTTGTTTCATCTTTATAAAGTAGGTTGTTAATAAGCCTTCCTCCAATCCTGATGCCCCATCCTTCACATAGTCCATTTTCTCAGGTTATTTGCTCAGCAAACAGATTGAATAAGTATGGTGAAAGGATACAACCCTGACATACACCTTTCCTGACTTTAAACCATGCAGTGTCCCTTTTTCTGTTAGAACGATGCCTCTTGATCTAAGTACAGGTTCCTCATGAGCACAATTAAGTGTTCTGGAATTCCTATTCTTTGCAAAGTTATCCATAATTTATTATGATCCACACAGTCGAATGCTTTTGCATAGCCAATGAATCACAGGTAAACATCTTTATGGTATCCCCTGCTTTCAGTCATGATCCATCTGACATCAAAAATGATATTTCTTACTCCACATCCTCTTCTGAATCCGACTCGAATCCCAGGCAGTTCTTTACCAATGTGCTGCAGCAACAGCTTTTGAATGATCTTTGGCAAAATTTTACTTGTGTGTGATATTAATGATATTGTTCAATAATTTCTGTCTTCAGTTGGATCACCTTTCCTTGGAATAGGCAAAAATATGGCTCTCTTCCAGTTGGTTGGCCAGGTAGCTGTTCTTTCCAAATTTCTTGGCACAGACAAGTTCGCAGTGCTGCATCCGTTTGTTGAAACATCTCAGCTGGTATTCCATCAATTCCTGGAGCCTCATTTTTCACCCATACCTTCAGTGTAGCTTGGACTTCTTCCTTCAGTACCATCTGTTCCTGATCATATGCTCCCTCCTGAAATGGTTGAACGCTGACCAATTCTTTTTAGTATAATGACTGTGTATTCCTTCCATCTTCTTTTGATACTTCCTGCATCGTTTCATATTTTCCCTGTAGAATCCTTCAATATTACAACTCAAGGTTTGAATTTTTTCTTCAGTTCTTTCAGCTTGAACAATGCGGAGTGTATTCTTCCCTTTTGGTTTCCTATCTCCAGGTCTTTGCTCATGCCATTATAATACTCTACTTTGTCTTCTAAAGCTGCCCTTTAAAATCTTCTGTTTAGCTGTTTTACTTCATTTCTTCCTTTTGCTTTAGCTCCTTGATGTTCCAAGAGCAAGTTTCAGAGTCTCTTCTAACATCCATACTGGTCTTTTCTTTCTTTCTTGTCTTTTTAATGGCCTCTTGGTTTCTTCCTGTATGACGTCCCTGGTGTCATTCCACAACTTGTATGGTCTTCCGTCATTAGCGTTCAATGTGTCAAATCTATTCTTAAGATGGTCTCTAAATTCTCTAGTGCCTAATGGACGGTAAATGATGACTCTTACAATCTGGGCCCCTGGAGAGTAAAGTCTAGACCTTGCAAATTTCCTAAGGTGGAACAAACTTGTCATGTTTGAAGAACAGAAGAAATAAACCCATGGGGCTGAAGCCTAAGAGAGCAATAAGGAGAGCAGAGTGAGATGAGGTCAGGAAGGTTGGCAGGGGCTAACATAGGGCTTCAAAGGCTGTGGAGACTTTGGGTTTTATTCTTAGTGCAATGAAAACTCATTGGAAAGTTTTAAGAGTTTATGATCATATATGTGTGTATATATATTTATATATACACACACATAAATATATGTATATACTTAAAAGATATATTTTGTAATCATATATATATATACACACATGTGTATATGACTGAAATATAGTTTGACTGTTAGGTGGAAAATGGACATTGTAGAGGCAAGAATGGAATTAGACAGACCAGCCCAATCTAGAGAAAATGGATTAGGGTGACAGCAGTAGAAATATAAAAATGAATACATACACTCAATGCATTTTGGAGGGAAGAAGTAACAGGACATATCCTTGCTTTTTATGTTGCAAGTGAGATTTTACCTTAAGTCACTAGTTAGATGGTGGTGCCGTTTACTGAGGTAAGAGTTTTCAGAAGAAAACAATACATGCTGTAGGGATTTGTGTGAGGGAGTAGGATTGAAATCAATAACTTTGTTTTGACTACTTATTAGACTTCCAAGAACAGAAGAATGCAGCTTTAATGTATTGATGTAGGTATCGTTGTTGCTGCTGTTGTTATTTTTAAGATGTGTTGTTAAGACCTTGGACAGAAAAAAGGCCTGCATCATACTAAAAGGTAGGATGTAAGCCAGGGCTGTCAAACTTTGAGTTAAGTGTATAGCCATCCACTTAAAACTGGTTCAAATTTCAGAGTAAAGAGAATGAAATTTGGGCCTTAGTTCTACAGGTCCTTCTATATACCTTCTGAAAGTGGTACAGAGTTTACATGTATTTTCATGCGGTGACAATCTCCTATCTCCTATACCCATGTGTTCTCCATGCAGGCCAGGGAAACTAGTCCAATTATTGGAAATTTCAGAACAGATGGAAGGCTACACAAGTGAAGAGGATTAAGTGGCTGAGGGAAAACAACATGGAGGCAGATGGAGCTGGAGTCCTTTCCTGCCAACCTTTATTCCCTTTTCAAGTGTCACATGCTTTACGTGGTGATCATATACTTTGCCTAAATATAAGACCTTATTGAGTTCTGGAGTCACTGCTTATGAAGACAAGGCTTTGTTATTATATTTATCTTTAGAAAGAAATAAGATTTTGCTAATAGAAGTTCAACGTTGGCCACAAGAGAGGCAGGAAAAGACACTGAACCAGAAATCTGAAGTGGAGAAGGGTAGCGCTACCTCCGTGGTTAACTTGCTTTGGACAAGTTGTTTGTCATCTCTGGGCCCCTGCTTCCTCATCTGAAATGGGAGCATTAGGCTAAATTTGTCCTAAGGTCCCGTTCTGTTCCCACAGCCTATGAATAAGAGCATTAACATGGGTTCAGGGTTAGTACAGAAAAGGTTTTCATACAGGTCCTTTCTGATTCTGTGACATTGTGATATCCCAGCAGGCACAGTAGTATGTGGCTTCATCTTCTTTGGAGACTTTATTTATTTTCAGGTGAAGGACACCGTTCTCTTTTTCATCTGTCTCCATGCGGGGATTGGACTGGTCTTGCTTGTAACTCTTGGTTGAGCCATAAAGGATTCGTTTCAGGGGCTCCCCTTCTTTTTGTTGATACCAGTGCACAAAGGCATTCTCCAAGGGAACTCCAGACAGTTTGCAACTTATGTGCACTGTTCTGTCTGGTCTTCTTGTAGAGGAGAGTTGATCCTGAGACATCCTCATTTTGGTATCTCCATCTGAAAAGTAAGGGAGACAAATCAGAAGCACTTAGAAAGGTTGACCCTGGAGACAAAACAGAATGAAAAGACAAGAAGGGAGAAAAATCAACCTACAAACCCAAGCCAGAGACCAAAGGAAAATCCATAGGGATGGCATTGATAGTGAGTGGTCAGAATAGAGACTATGAGAGAACATGAATTGAGGCAAAGGAAGAACAGCTCTTACTCTGCAGACACTGGGGGAGGAAAAGGTTTGCTTCAGAACCAATGAAAGTCTTTCATAGTTAGAGTGATTGCAGGTTTACTTTCATCATGTTTCAGCTATAAAGGAACTAACAAACACCAGAAGATCTCATCAAAACACCTACGTTATAATAATTCAGTGTAAATTCCCCTCCTAATTTTCTTTTATGTTCCTTTGAAAACATTTGTCCTGGACTTCTTCACTCCCTGAGTTATGTATTTCTTGCCATATTTTGTGAGAATTTTGGATATTTATGCATGGTTATCATGAGAATTGGAAGGAAAGCATCATTACTGTATATTATAATATTCATGAGATAACAAATTAATTTCACAACCTTACACAGTAGTATGCACATTTTGTACATCAGTAGTTTGCCCTAAGTTCACAAATTTTGGTAAGCATTAGCAATTACTGTAGCTATTGCCATAGGTACTATGATGTTACTCTACTCTATGTGGATCAAGCAAAACATTGGAGGAAAAAAAACTCCCTTCGTTTATTACCCTCTTTTCTCATTCACCTTCTTAGCTTTCCAGAATTAGAACTATCTTTTATAGTTGTTTGGATATAAATGTAACATGTGTTTTTTTTTAAGAATGCTTCTAAGTGCCACTATTTTACCTGAGATGGCTCAGTAATGTGATTTAATCATAATGGGAGAGGACACCGTGAGTTGCAGAACAATCTACTAAGAATTTTCATTTATGTTGCCTCATTCAGTCCTCAGCAACTCTATGGACTGATAATGCTGTTCCCACTTTAAACTGGGAAAGGAGAATGAAAGGGTTTAGTAACTTTCTTAGATCACAGTGTTAGTAAGTTGCTAAGCAGGAGTTTGAAATCATGTCTCTGTCACTCAAAAGGCCTGTATCTTCCATCATTCATTCAGAGTCAACAAACCATATTGAGCACTGAATCATGTTACCTTCCCAGGAAGCTTCCATAGACGGTGAAGCAGAGGCAACTCATGACACTTTACAAGTGCTAGCCTAGGCCCCAGGGGGTGAGGATAAGCGATTTAGTGACCCAGCTCAAAGCAGCTTTATGGAATGAGTACTTGGACTCCTTGCTTAGACCTTGGTGAAGATACATGTGCAGGAGAAAAGTACTCTCTAGACAATAGGTCCCTCTGGGAAGTAGAAAGGAGGAGATGTATGTGTGGGCAGTGGGCATGGGAGTTGGTTTTTGTACATTTACAGTGGGGCATTTTGACATAGTATATCCCAGCAAGCACAGTAATACATCCTTGATCCTCCTCAGCAACTTGGTGTATTCTTAGGCTCTTAGACAAGTCATTCTGCCCTTTCCTTGCTTCATAGCTTTCTTCACTAACACTTTGTTCATGAACATTTTCATTTGAAGAAATATGCAAAATTCATTCTAGAGACTGGTCTGGCTTCTGTTGGTGCCAGTGTATAAAAACATTCTTCTTTACAGCATTTTTTTTAATACTTTTTTTTTTTTTACTGTATTTTAGATGAAAGTTTATAAAACGAACTAGTTTCTCATCAAAGAGTTGGTACACACATTGCTCTATGGTATTGGTTAACAACCCCACAACATGTCGGCACTCTCCCTTTTCAACCCTGGGTTCCCTATTACCAGCTTTTGTGTTCCGTCCTGCCTTCCAGTTGCTGCTCCAGGGCCGGTGAGCCCCTTTAGTCTTGTTTTTTTCCATGGGCCCATTCAATCTTCTGCTGAAGGGTTAACCTTAGGAGTGACATCATTACTGAGCTGAAATGGTGTCCAGGGTCCATACTCTCAGAGTTTCTCCAGTCCCTGTCAGACCAGCAAGTCTGGCCTTTTTTTGTGAGTTTGAATTTTGTCTTACATTTTTCTCCAGCTCCATCTGAGATCCTCTATTGTGATCCCTGTTAGAGCAGTCAGTAATGGTAGCCAGGCACCATCTAGTTTACTGGACTCAGTCTGTTGGAGGCCATGGTAGTTGTGGTCCATTAGTCCTTTGGACTAATCTTTCCCTTGTATCTTAGTTTTCTTTATTCATCCTTGCTTTCAAAGGGTGAGACCAGTGGAGTATCCTAGATGGCTGCTCACAGGCTTTTAAGACCTCAGACAATACTCATCAAAGTAGACTGGTGAACATACTCTTTATAAACTATGGCATGCCATTTGAACTAGATGTTCCCTGAGAACATGATCCCCATAGCCCTCAGCCCAGCAATTCGGTCCCTCAGGAAGTTTGGATGTTTCTATGGAGCTACCATGACCTCACCTTGTACAGGTTGTACTGGCTTCCCCAGTGTTGTGTACTGTCTTATCCTTCACCAAAGTTTCCATTTATCCATTGTCTATTAAATGTTTTCCCATCCCTACCCCTCCCCTGCCTCGTAAACATCAAAGATTGTTTCTTTTTGTATGCAAACCTTTTCATGAGTTTTTACAGTAGTGGTCTCATACAATATTTGTCCTTTTGTGATTGACTGATTTCACTCAGCATAATGCCCTCTAGATTCATCCACATTAGGAGATGCTTCACAGATCCATCATTGTTCTTTATCATTGCGTAACACTCCATTGTGTGTATGAACCACAGTTTTTTTATCCATTCACCTGTTGAAGGGCATCTCGGTTGTTTCCATTTTTTGCTATTGTAAACAATGCTGCAATGAACATAGGAGTGCATGTGTCTATTCATGTGATGACCTTTAGTTCTCTAGGATATATTTATGATTTTGTTTTTACCTGGCATTCAAGAAAGGCTGTATTTCCACTCTTCTTGGTGATGGATGTCACAAGTTGTGTTACTAGAATATCTCCACTTGTATCTGGAGAAAACAAAAGCAAAATTTTGAAGTGCATTAAAATTGTATACTCTATTCTCTATTAATAAAAAGCTGGAAGTTGGAAGTTAACATTTTCTTCCTGAAGAAATCAAGGTTGTGGTGGAATTTGACCATTTTGTTCCTTCTGAACATGATGGGATTTGACTGTCCATGCTTTCTATTGCCTCACTGCAAATGACTAAGATATTCCTTGGGTAAAGCCAACTCATGTCCAAACAGAGGCCAACACAAGGGTCTGTAGGAGTAGCAGCATTCCTGGCCCTTGTTATGCAGAGGAAGGGGTGACTGAATAATGGGATAGTATCGCAGCAAGTCTGAGAGTCTGATAAAGTAAGAGGAAGTGGTGCTCTGAGCACAGCGCTAAGATTATAGACCACAGAAACAAAGATCCATGATATTTCACCAAAACTTCCTGTAGAAATAGATCTTATAACTCAGTGTACCAGCAGAGTTTTATTTATTACTGTGTAACTTTTACCATCTGAGCATATTAGTGTAAGGAAGCCATTTTCTTATTAAAACTCTAAAAACCTTTATTGTTTAAAAAAAAATAGAGAAAGAAGCTCTAAAATCTACATTTGATGTGCTTCATCAGCAACTGTTTTATTCTAACAGCATTGCTTATCTCTACCCTCCATCAGGCAATTAGTCACCCACACAGGCTAAAGTGACAAGTTCCTTTTTTATAATCCAGCTTGACCCTTTAGATAAACTAGTCAAAGGAAACTTATTTTAGATTCTCTTATTTGTCAATGTTACCATGGAATGGAAATGGAGATACTGTATCCTTGGAGCACCTTAATATGTCCTAAAAACCAAAATCCTGTTATTTACTATGGTAAAATGAAGGCATACTCTGGGTATGGAACATAAAGAAACACAAACAGAAGAGAAAACAATAATTCTTTGTCCTACCACGGAAAAAACTACTCTTAAAAGTTGAGGTGGGTCCAGGATGGCAAAATAGCCAGATGCTTCCTGCAATCCCTCTTACAGCAAAGACCTGAAAAAATAAGTGAAATAATTATATTTATGACCAGCTAGGAGCCCTGAACACCAAAGGCAAAGTTAGAAAATGGACTGAACGGTAGGAGAAGGGAGAGGCTGTTCAGAAGTGGAGGGGAGTTACTGGGCCTGAATCGCTAGGATCCCTCAGGCACCATTCCCTGGAGTGGCTGTGGCTGGCTGGTGGTAGCGTTTGGCCACCGTTTCCTCAGGAAGAAGCAGTCTGCTGCACAGCCTACTCCCATCTCTGGAACCAGAGAAGAATGGTGCTCTCAGCAAAAGCTAAGTACTTGTCTATATTTCAACACACCCACAGCCGCCAAGCTGGTTACATTGGCTGTTGATTTCCCTACGCCTGCGATAGGTCATCCTCCCGGCCTTGAAGTAGGAATAAATTTACAAATGGGAGAAAAGATAATTTGCCAGCTCCACTAATTGGGGGAGCTCAGGACAGAAGTGGCTCTTGTCCAGGCATAAACAGTCCATGCACTTTGAATACCGTTCCCCCCTGCATGGGCCTGTGTGGGCCTATTTCAGGAGAATAGGCCCTTGTTGGCAGACACCAAATGTTTCAGCTGTGCGGTGAAGAGGTGGATGTTTGGTACTTGACAACACTTTGCCTATCAAACAGGGTCCTCACCTACCCACATCAGGGGCCTCAGGACTGGTGGCTCCACTCAGGTCACCAAGCCACCAGTGACAGGGGTCCAAGGATAACTGGTACCTCCCAGTCCTGACAACCAAAAGCACTGGGTGCCCATGGTCTGTCCAAAGAACCCACCCACCTGTACACTCTAGGGAACAGGGATGCACTTTCCTCACAGACACTCTGGGGATGATTCTTAGCCCCCTTCCTTGTTCAGAGTGTAACCGTCTGTTGCAACAAGATACCGGTACCTACACCAAACACCCCTGCCCCTACTAAGACTGTATGACAGAGGCTATACCACACACTTGATGATCAGCTACCTGGACACCTGAGTTGAATTCATGCAAGAAAAGTGAATGGACTCCTAGACTGATATACCTAACAACAGCTCTAGCCATCTGGTAACATGATGTCAGAGCTTCAAAGGTGAAAATAATGAAGCTAGCCCACTGAAGCAACCCATTTGGGCATATCAAAACATAACAAAGCAATAAGCTAAGAAACAGTAAGCAAACACAAAATAAACTAATACAATAACTTTTAGATGGCTCAGAGACAACAGTCAATATCAAGTCACATAAAGAAACAGACCATGATTGCCTCAACAGGCTCTCAAAACAAAGAATCAATGGAACTTCTGGATGAAGGTGTCTTCCTGGAATTATCGGATGCAGAATTCAAAAGATTAATATACAGAACTCTTCAAGACTTCAAAATGAGATCAGGAAAGGAGATCAGGCAATACACAGAACAAGCCAAGAAACACACAGATAAAGTAGTTGAAGAAATTAAGAAGGTTCTTCAGGAACATAATGAAAAATTTAATGAACTGCAAGAATCCGTGGACAGAAATCAGAAATTCAGAAGATTAACAATAAAATTACAGACTTAGACAACTCAATAGAAAGTCAGAAATAAGCAATGAGAATTGAGCAAGTGGAAGGCAGAATTGGTGAGCTTGAAGATAAGGCACTTGGCACCAATACATTTGAAGAAAAATCAGATAAAAGAATTTAAAAAAATGAAGGAAACTTAAAAATCATGTGGGATTCTAACAAGAGAAATAACTTATGAGTGATTGAAGTACCAGAACAGGGAAGAATAACAGAAAATACAAAGAGAATCAGTGAAGATTTGTTGGCAGAAAACTTCCCTGATATTATGAAAATGAGAAGATGTCTATCCAAGATGCTCATCAAACTCCAGATAAGATACATTCTAAAAGAAAGTCGCCAACACATACTATAATCAAACTTGCCAAAAACAAAGATAAAGAGAGAATTTTAAGAGCGGCTAGGGATAAACAAAAAATCACCTACAAAGGACAGTCAATAAGAATAAGCTGAGACTACTCAGCAGAAACCATGCAGGCAAGAAGGCAATGGGATGACTTATATAAAGCATTGCTGGAAAAAAATTACCAGCCGAGAATCATATATCCGGCAAAACAGTCTCTCAAATATGAAGGTGAAATTAGGACATTTCCAGATAAATAGAACTTCAGGGAATTCGTAAAAGCCAAACCAAAACTACAAGAAATACTAAAGGGAGTTCTTTGGTTAGAAGATTAATAATGCCAGGTGTCAACCTAAGACTAGAACACTGGACAGAGCAATTAGCGGTCAACTCAGACAGGGAAGTCACAAAATAAATCAAGGTAAAAAAACACTCAAAGTAGGGAAACAGCGATGATATGATGTAAAAGAAGACAACATTAAAACAATAAAGAGGGACTAAGAAATGTAATTATAGATCTTTCATACGGAGAGGAAGACAAGGTGATTTAAAGAAATAAAAGTTAGCTTTAAACTTAGAAAAATAGGGGTAAATATGAAGGTAACCAGAAAGGAGACTAACTATCCTACTCATCAAAATAAAATACAAGAAAAAAATAGAGACTCAGAAAAAACAAAATCATCAACAATGAATAATACGAAAAAATAGGGTCTGATCCCTAAAATCTGCATGATAGTGCAGAAGCTCAACTACAAAAAGACAAATAACCCAATGAAAAAATAAGCAAAAGATATGAATAGCCATTTCACTAAAGAAGACATTCAGGTAGCTAACAGATAAATGAGGAAATGCTCATGATCATTAGGCATTAGAGAAATGCAAATCAAAACTACAATGAGATTCCATCTCACTCCAACAAGGCTGGCATTAATCCAAAAAACACAAAATAATAAATGTTGGAGAGGTTCTAGAAAGACTGGAACACTTCTACACTGCTGGTGGGAATGTAAAATGGTACAACCACTTTGGAAATCAATCTGACGCTTCCTTAAAAAACTAGAAATAGAATTACCATACGATCCAGCAATCCCACTCCTTGGAATATATCCTAGAGAATTAAGAGCCTTTACATGAACAGATTTATGCACACCCATTTTCACTGCAGCACTGTTTACAGTAGTAAAAAGATGGAAGCAACCAAGGTGCTCATCAACGGATGAATGGATAAATTATGGTATATTCACACAATGGAATACTGCACATCCATAAAGAACAATGATGAATCTGTGAAACATTTCATAACATGGAGGAATCTGGAAGGCACTGTGCTAAGTGAAATTATTCAATTGCAAAAGAACAAATATTCTATAAGACCACTATTATAGTAACTGGAGAAATAGTTTAAACAGAGAAGAAAATATTCTTTGATGGTTATGAGAAGGGGGAGGGAGAAAAGGAGGGAGAGGGCTTTTCATTAATTAGATAGTAGATAAGAACTACTTTAGGTGACGGGAAAGACAACACACAACACAGGAGAGGTCAGCAAAACTGAACGAAACCAAAAGCAAACAAGTTTCCTGAATAAACTGAATGCATCAAAGGCCAGCGTAGCAGGGTGAGGGGTTTGGGGACCATGGTTTCAGGGGACATCTAAATCAACTGGCATAATAAAATCTATTAAGAAAACATTCTGCATTCCACTTTGGAGAGTGGCACCTGGGGTCTTAAATGCTAGCAAGCAGCCATCTAAGATGCATCAGTGGGTCTCAACCCACCCATAGCAAAGGAGAAAGGAGAACACCAAAGACACAAGGTAATTATGAGCCCAAGAGACAGAAAGGACCACATAAACCAGAAACTACATGAGCCTGAGACCAGAAGAACTAAATGGTGCCCGGCTACAAACCAATGACTGCCCCGACAAGGAACACAAGAGAGAACCCCTGAGGGAGCAGGAAAGCAGTGGGATGCAGACCCCAAATTCTCAGAAAAAGACTAGACTTAATGGCCTTACTGAGACTAGAAGGACCTCAGAGGTCACGGTCCCCAGACCTTCTGTTAGCTCAAGACAGGAACCATTCCCAAAGCTAACTCTTCAGACAGGGTTGGACTGGACTATGGGATAGAAAATGATACTGGTGAAGAATGAGCTTCTTGGATCAAGTAGACACATGAGGCTATGTTGGCATCTCTTGTCTGGAGGAGAGAGGAGAGAGTAGAGGGGGTCAACACCTGGCTGAATGGACACAAAAATAGACCGTTGAGGGAAGGAGTGTGCTGTTTCATTAGGGGTAGAGCAATTAGAAGTACATAGCATGAGAAATAATAATAATTATTATTATTATTTTTTATTTTTAGCATGGGGTATATAAATTTTTGTATGAAAGACTGACTTGATTTGTAAACTTTCCCTTAAAACACAATAAAAATTTTAAAAAAAGTTGAAAACTGTTGAATGAAGAAAACTAAAGACACAAAGGAAAAATTAGTTCAAAGGACTAATGGACCTCAACTACCACACCCTCCACCAGGCTGAGTCCAGTACAACCAGTACTGCTCTGACAGAGGTCACAATAGAGGGTCCCAGAAACTCTATAATAAACAGTGTCTTTATTTTTCTCTTAAGATGCCAATGTATGTTGTGATGATGCTCCAAGAGGAAGTTAGAGTGCCCAACATTTTCCAAAATTATTTGAATGTGAAACACTTTGTATGGAACTAGTGTGGCTCAGTACACGCTTTGAGAAATCTGTTCCGTTTCATCATTCATTCATTCAATAAGTATTTATTTACTGCATGTCAGTCATTTTGGGTTTAATGGTGAATAGAACAGACACTGCCCTCATGAAGGTTTCAGTTTGATGGGGTAAAAGTATTAATTATTACCAAATGCATATATCATTAAGATGTGCAGTAATGAGAGTTAACCCTTACTGAGGGCATATTGTGTGCTGGCACAGGGTGCTTCTTGTGTATTAAATTATTTAATCCTCAATAACCCAATGAGGGTGGGGCACTAGTCGTTCAATGGTAAAATTCTCACCTTCCATACGGGAAACCCAGGTTCAATTCCCAGAGAATGTAACTTGTGCACATCCTGTCAGTGGAGGCTTACATGTCGTTGTGATGCTGAACAGGTTTCGGTGTCGTTTCCAGACTAAGACTAGGACGAAAAGCCGGGAGATTTACTTTTGAAAGTAAGCCAGTGAAAACCCTAGAGATCACAATGGTCAGACCTACAATCAATCATGGGGATGGAACAGAACTGGGTAACATTTTGTTCCATTGTTCACGGGGTTGCCAGGAGTTTTGGAACTGGCTCAACAGCAGCTAACAGCAACAACTGAACGAGGCAGATGCTATTTTCCTCCCCCTTTTAAAGATTAGGAATTAAAGTTTGCTTGATCTTAGTGTAGTGTTCATTCATTCAATATATTGCTAAATATATAATACAATAAATACTGTTAGTTTTCACTTTACATCTATATGTCAAAGTTTTCTTTCATAGTCAGTGTTTGGTTTTAATTTATCCTAACCTGTAAAATAAACTGGAGAATTTTTAGCCTTCTTATATGCTCTGGAACATTTTAAATAACATTAAAATCAAATGTTTTCCTTAATGTTTACTGAATGTGCTAAGAGAACCACAACAAATTTTCTTGATATATTATTTAGAGAAGACACACAAGTTAAACTTACTGTGAGCCCATATTTTGCACCATAAACTGCACATAAATGCAAAGAAGAGAATGAAAGGATAGGCACTGAGATGCTAACACTGGCTATTTAGGGTTTTGATGTTTTGGCTATATTCTTTTTTGTTTCTTTTTGATAGTCTCTGCTTTCTAACCAATGATGCATCTGAACTACCTGTGCACACAGCTATATTTCTTTTTTAATGAATCTCAGAGCATGGGCATAATGGCAGTGTGCCACTGACAGAGGGTCAGGATAGCTTTTCCAGTTCCAATTCTTAAATTACATAACCTTTGAAGGATGCAAACTCTTTTTTTTTTTCTTTGTACTTTAGGTGAAGGTTTACAGAACAAACTAGCTTCTCATTAAAAAATTAGTACACACGTTGTTAGTGACTTTGGTTACCAACCACATGACATGTCAACACTCTCCCTTTCTTGACCTTGGGTTCCCTATTACCAGCTTTCCTGTCCCTTCCTGCCTTCTAGTCTTTGCCCCTGGGCTGGTGTTCCCCTTTAGTCTCATTTTGTTTTACGGGCCTGTCTAATCTTTGGCTGAAGGGCAAACTTCAGGAATGACTTCAGTACTGAGGTAAACGGGTGTCTGGGGTGATACTCTCAGGGTTTCTCCAGGCTTTGTCAGGACAGTAAGTCTGGTCTTTTTTTTGTGAGTTAGAATTTTGTTCTACATTTTTCTCCAGCTCTGTCTGGGACCCTCTACTGTGATCCCTGTCAGAGCAGTCAGTGGTGGTAGCCAGGCACCATCTAGTTGTATTGGACTCAGTCTGGTAGACGCTGTGGTAGTTGTGTCCATTAGTCCTTTGGACTAAGCTTTCCCTCATGTCTTTAGTTTTCTTCATTCTCCCTCCTGAAGGGTTGAGACCAGTGGAGTGTCTTAGATGGCCTCTCACAGGCTTTTAAGACCCCAGATGCTACTCACCAAAGTAGAATGTAGAACATTTTCTTTATAAATTATGTTATGTCAGTTGAGCTAGATGTGCCCTGAGACCATGGTCCCCACAGCCCAGTAATTTGGTTCCTCAGGGAGTTTGGATATGTCTATGGAACTCCCGTGACCTTTCCTTGTATGAACTGTGCTGGCTTCCCCAGGGGTGTGTACTGCCTTACCCTTGCCAAAGTTACCACTTCTCTATTGTGTATTTAGTGTTTTTCCATCCCCACCCTTTCCCTCTTTGTAACTATCAAAGATCATTTCTTTTTGTGTATAAACCTTTTCATGAGTTTTTATAGTAGCAGCCTCATACAATGTTTGTCCTTTTGTGATTGACTTATTTCACTCAGCATAATGCCCTGCACATTCATCCATGTTGGGAGATGTTTTGCAGTAAAGGAAGCAAACTCTTAGGTTTGTATACAAGAAAAAATTTTTGTGCACCTCAACACCCTGATAAAACAAGTCTGTTTCTTCATTCTTGCTGTTGTTGTTGTTACTTGCCATCGAGTTGGCTACAACTCTTGGTGTTTATCCTACCTTGTAAAATAAATTGGGCCTTAAGTACAACAGAAAGAAACGTTACCCAGTCCTGCTCTATATTCACGATCACTGGTATGTTTGTTGCCCATCGTTACGTAATGTGTCAATTCATCTCATTCAGGATTCCCCTTATTTTTGTTGTTGCTCTACTTTACCAGACAGGATTTCTTTCTCTAGTGCTTGGTCTTTCCTGATGACATGTGCAAAATAAGTGAGCCAAAACTCACCGTTTTCATTTCTAAGGAGCATTCCAGTTGTTTTCTTCTAAGACTGATTTGATCATTTTTGGAAGTCCATGGTATATTTAGTAGTCTTTGCTCACACCACAATTCAAAACATTAATTCTTCTTCAGTCTTCTTTTTTCACTATCCAACTTTTGCATGGATATGAAAAGACCAGTGCTTGGGTCAAGTACTCCATCCTACCATCTTCTTACGTCCGGGTCTCAGAGCTACTTGAAGAGAGTTCTGCCCTGTGAATTATAATGGTACAAAATTCAGCTCTCAGGGAAGAGGCACTTTCTCACCATCACTAGTTTCAGTGATTTACTATTCCTGATCCTACACAGTTTTGTGAAAGAACGTGCAATGGGATAATTAAGGGAAAATCAATTTCTTGTGACTTCCAATATAGACAATGAATGCTATTTCTCATGGCCTCTGTTATTAAGAGAAGAAGTCCCTCCCCACACCCCTGAGCCTGTAATGGCCTCCTTCATGACTCCAAAGTCTTTCCCACCACGCCTGTCCCTAAAACAGGTACCTTACTGTCAAGGAAACACCAAGCCCTAATATATACTTTGGAGTGAGGAATGCCCTAAAGAAAAAAAGTTGATACAGTATAATAATCAGCTAAGGGATAATTTATATTTGTTGCCTGACATTATTGGTAATGCCTGCATAGGCCACTAGAATTGCTTAGAGAACCACCATAGGTGTTGCCAATAAGCTTAGGCTGGGCCAAGTGCTGGGCCAAGGGGCTCCCCTGGCAGGTCAGTGTAGGAAAGGTTGTAGGCTCACATCCTTTGAGGTCGAGGAAGCGTTGTGGTAGGTCACTTCACCTTCTTCATCTATGCAGCAACATCTAGGAAAGAATTGAGGAAACAAAGTATGTTTGTGTTTCAAGTTTCTTCTTCTTGTCACAGAGATTGCTGTTTGACCAGACATAAAATAAAACCTTAAATGTTAAATATTGTCATGGTGGAACCCATGTATTAAAACAACAATGTACCACCATGGTAATATAGTTGTATCATTTTAAAGTATAAACTCTTGCTGTTATAGAAGCAGTACATGTGTTTTTAGAAAATATAAACAAGCTAAAAATAGAAATAACACTAATTCTTACCACCCACACATCACATTGTTATACTTTAGCACATGTCCTTTCAGATCTTTTTGTATAAATACATGTTTTTATGTGTGTATACACACATACATATATACAAGTATATAGATGTACACATTATATGTTCTATATTTTACACATATAAGATTATACAGTATGTGCTATTTTTAAATATGATTTTTTTCAGCCAAAGATATTCAACTTTCCATCTTGTTAAATTTTCAACTCCTCTAATATGAGATTTTCCCAACTGTTTCAAAAAAATGTCCAAATTAGTACTCAACTGCCTTTTGTCCAGTTATTATGTCCCTCATGTCCCTTTTATTCCTAAAATGTCCTTTTTTTCTCTTTAAATCAATTTAAAGGTGTGCTATATACACAATAAAATGTGTGTATTTAAGCATACAGCTCTGTGAGTTTTGACAAATGTGTGCACCACCTCGATCATGATATAAAACATTTTCATCAGCCCAGAAAATTCCTTCTTGTCCCTGGCGTTCAGTGCCTCTTCCTTGCCTTTCCTCAAACAACAACTAATATGCTTCTGTCTCTGTAGTTTAGGTTTCCCTGTTTTAGAACTTCATATAAACACATTTATACAGCATGTAGTCTTTTGTTTCTGGATTGTTTTACCCAGTGTCATGGACTGAATTATGTTCCCCCAAAAATTTGTGTATCAGTTGGGCTGGGCCATGATTCCCTGTATTGTGTGATTTTTCTATATGCTGTAAATCCTGCTTCTATGATGTTAATGAGGGAGGATGGGTGTCAGTTGTCTTAGTGAGGCAGGACTCATCCTACAGGATTGGATTGTGTCTTGAGGCAATCTCTTGAGATATAAAATATAGAAGCAAGCCGAGAGTCTGGGGGAGCCTCATACTACCAGGAAAGCAGTGCCAGCAGCAGAGCATGTCCTTTGGACACCGGGTCCCTACGCAGAGAAGCTCCTAGTCTGGGGGAAGGTTTATGAGAAGGCTGACAGAGAGAGAAAGCCTCCCCCTGCAGCTGACACCCTGAATTTGGACTTTAAGCCTACTTTACTGTGAGAAAATAAACTTCTCTTTGTTAAAGCCACCCACTTGTGGTATTTCTGTTATGGCAGCACTAGATAACTACGACAGAATGTAGTCTTTTGTTTCGGGATTCTTTTACCCAGCGTAATATTTCCGAGATTCATCCATGTTATGACATACATCTACAGTTCACGTGAGGAAATGAATTCCTTTACGTGGCCTTTTGTCTTGGTTCTTGGGAAATAAACCTTGAAAGATTTTTTCCTCTAAGCCCTGAAGAGTTACCCTTGCCCTAGTTTTCTATCCCAGAGGATTTGTTACTTTTGTCCAGGTTGACTGGTATTTCCTGGGTAAGCTGTAAACAACTTGCAGTTTGACAGTTTTTGTCTGGCCCTGGGCTGCAGCTGCAGCCTGACCTGTGATTGGTATGCATCTTGCAGGGATTGGTCAATATACTATGCAAATGAAGTGGCTATAGACAATGTAAATGAAGTGTCTGAGGCCTACTGAGAAGGGATTGGTCAGTTAGTAGTCCTGATTGGAGGGCCATGCCTTGAAATTGACCAGGAGTTTGCTTATGTGCACCCAACCCCACAGAGTTTGGCAGACAGGGAAAGAAGGAAGAGGGAAACAGAAAGGAGAAAAGGCAAGAGAGGCAAGAAGAGAGAAGCAGAGAGAATGGAGGCAGGGAGCCTCCTAAAAAAGCTGTAATACAGGTCAAAGGCTGTAACACTGAAGATAGCAAAAGACCTGGAAGGGGCCCAGTGGCAAAGCCAGTGGCTACAGGCCTGGAAGGAGCCCTGCAGCACAGTTGGTGATGATAACGTTTTGCAAGGAATGCAGCTAAGAGAGCTGAACAAAACTACTACCTTGGCTGTGATCTGGGTTAGTTAGCAGTGGATCGGGTGATGGCACGGAGGCAAAGGCAGAGACGCCTGTACAACTGAGAGGGGGTGTGCAAGGTCAAAAGGAGGCTTGTCCTGAGGGGGCTAAAAGGAGCCTGTCCTGACGGGGCTGAGAGGAGACCTGAACGGCCGTGAGAGGGCAGGGCTTACACAGCAGAGAGAATGACCTGTTTGCTTGCCTGGCTGAGAGAGCTGTCCTGCAATGAAGAAGGGAGGAATGTGCTCTCCACTTTGGGGGAGGCTTCCAGACATTGCCTACATGCTTCCTGATCCTTATCCTGAGTTGCAGCTTGAGGTTCCTGATCTCAAGTTGTACCCTGTTACTTCCTTAATAAACCACTTAACTGTAAGTACGGTCTGTGTGTTCTGTGTGGCCATTTCAAAGGATTATCAAATCCAGAAGTAGAAGGTACTGTGGGACAGATGGCTGGTGTCAGAACTGCTAAAAAGTTTGGACAGTTGACCTTCACCACATAAGAATCAGCTTGGGGCTGATCCTGGTCATCATCCCTCCTGAAGTTAGACAAGTTCTGATGTTATTCCCACCATTTCATAGTTCATCCCTTTCTATTGTTGAGTAGTATTCCATTGTGTGGATGTACCCCATGTATATTCACAAGTCCTTTTGTGAACATATTTTCATTTTTGTTGGGTAAATATTTTTATATGGTCTGACCTTCATAGTTGTCCTCTAGAATGTACCACTGAATATCTTTCACATGTTTCTCTTGATGCAGTCTTAACCCTTTTCTATCCTACTCTGTGCCCAAAAGCAGTGACTAACATGTACTGTAGCAATGGGCTCCTTGCCCTCTCACTCCCAGTTGGGTTTGGACAAGAAGAATCTAGACAGATGGAGAAGAATAAAGCCAGGGTCTTTATTCCCATGCCTCCCCACTGCCAGATTTCCATGGTGTTTAATTCATGCTATCAATATTTTTTTAATCAATATCCTACCCATATATATTTGTTCCTACAGGGGTTTTACCATATCACTGGACTTCACATAACTTCCAATACCCTGTATCTCCATCTCTGATCCTGAAGGTTTCTTCTAGAACCCTGAAAATCACTCTGCTCAGGCACACAACAGGTTGGACATAATAGAGATTAATACCCCAATAGCATCCCTCAACAATGGGACTGATGGGAATTTGTATATACACACCTCAGTTCCCCATCGCCTTGGGTGGAGTAATTCTGAGGCATGTTTTTGACACTCTGATCCAGTTTTCCTGTGAGGAAGTTGCCCGGTGTAAAAAAAATCAGTTGCCCTAAAGTCAACTCATGGCAACTCCATGTGTGGTCAGAGTAAAACTGAGCTCTATAGGGCTTTCAAAGCTAATTTCTTGAAGGCAGATTGTCAGGACTTTCATTTGAGGCACCTCTGGATGAACTTTAACTTCCAAGGTTTCAGTTAACATTCAAATGCATTAACTGTTTGTACCACTTCCTCAGTTTTTGTTTGAGAAAATCTTTATTTCTCCTTCACTTTTGAAGGGTATTTTTGCTGGGTATAAAATTCTAAGGTTGAGAGTTCTTAATTTGTTTTGTTTTTCTCAACTCTAATGATTTTACTCCACTGTCTTCTTGCTTGTATGGTTTCTGATGAGGAGTCTGTTAGGTTTTCCTTTTGCTGTCTTCAGAATTTTGTCCTTGTCTTTGACTTCCAGCAGTTTAAATATGATATGACTAGATTTTGGATTTTTTTTTTTTTAATTTATCCTACTTGGTGATTTTGAACTTATTGCATCTGTGGTTTAAGGTCTACCTTTAATTTGCAAAAATTCTTGGCTATTATGTCTCCAAATAGTTATTCTTTTCCCAGCAGAAATATTTCTTCTCCTTCTGGGGTTTTCATTATAAATATATTTGAACATTTGACATTGTCCAACAGCTCTTGAATTTGATTGTTTCTTACTCTCTTTTCCCTGGCACACGATGATTTTTTTTTCCTTGATTAGGAGCCACATAAAATTACAAGTAACCTCTGGACAATGAAAAAATAGCACACGAACTGATTTCCGTAGGGTATAATGTATGAAATAATCCAAGTTTTCTTAGTCAGAGGTTGAGGGGTAAGTACTGGGAGGTAGAGGCCAATCCTGAACCCAGATGAGGATCTGGTCCTGGTGCTCATGTTAGGAAGGATGTGGCTTGGCACAGATTTGGTAAAGAATTCAGTGTGTGTTGTCTAGACATCTTTCACATTGCATTTCCAGCAAGCACAGTAGTAAATTACCACACCTCATTTTTCTGTGAAATGTATTTTCAAGGTCAAAATGAAACTGTGGCCATCTTTTTAGGGCAGAGTACCAGGTGGCTTCATCTCCTGAGATCTGTTCCTGTGTAGTCACTAAAGTTTACACTACTTTACACTGCTTTTCTGAGGATTAAGTGAAATAATCCATGTAAAGTATTAAGCATGGGTATTTTGAGAAACGTAATTTCATCTTTCCATTCACTTCTTTCTGGAAAACTTTCAAGTTCGTGAACTCTTTGTGTCCCCTTCAGTGGTTTTCATACCTTTGCTTCTATGTAAATACCAGGGGACAGGTGAGGCTCTATTGAGATTCATTCAGGCACTCGGGCTCTTCCCACTGTGGAACTACCATGGTCGGAAATAGCAACGATCAGAGTGTGGGACATAAGATCCTCCATCTGCCTTGGGAAGGGACTGGCTGTTGTGGGAGCCCCTTAGTGTCCCCCCACTGCTTTTAATAGCATCTCTGCAATCATTGAAAAGAAAGGAAAGCAAGATAAGACCAAGATGAATGTCAGAGGAGACTCTGAAACTTGCTCATTAACATCGAGCAGCTAAAGCAAAAGGAAGAAATGAAGTAAGAGAACGGAACAGAAGATTTCAAAGGGCAGCTCAAGAAGACAAAGTAAAATATTGTAATGACATGTGCAAAGAGTTGGCGATAGAAAACCAAAAGGGAAGAACATGCTCAGCGTTTCTCAAACTGGAAGAGCTGAGGAAAAAATTCTAGCCTCGAGTTGCAATAGTGAAGGATTCCATGGGGAAAATATTAAATGATTCAGGGAGCATCAAAAGAAGACGGAAGGAATGACAGAGTCATTATATGAAAAAGAATTAGTCAATGTTCAATCATTTCAAGAAGTAGTGTATGATCAGGAACCGATAATACTAAAGGAAGAAGTCCAAGTTGCACTGAAGGCATTGGCGAAAAACAAAGCTCCGGGAATTGAGGGAATATCAATTGAGATGTTTCAACAAACAGAGGCAGTGCTGGAGGTGCTCACTCATCTATGCCAAGAAATGTGGAAGACAGCTTTCTGGCCAACTGACTGGAAGAGATCCATATTTACGCCTATTCCCAAGAAAGGTGATCGAACCGAATGTGGATATTATTGAACAATATCATTAATATCACATGCGAGCAAAATTTTGCTGAAGATCATTCAAAAGCAGCTGCAGCAGTATATAGACAGGAAACTTCCAGAAATTCAGGCTGGTTTCAGAAGAGAACACGGATCCAGGGACATCATTGCTGATGTCAGATGGATCCCGGCTGAAAGCAGAGAATACCAGACGGATGTTTACCTGTGTTTTATTGACTACACAAAGGTATTCGACTGTGTGGATCATAACAAATCATGGACAACATTGTGAAGAATGGGAATTTCAGAACACTTAATTGTGCTCATGAGGAACCTTTACATAGATCAAGAGGCAGTTATTCGGACAGAACAAGGGGATACTGATTGGTTTAAAGTCAGGAAAGGTGTGTATCAGAGTTGTATCCTTTTACCATACCTATTCAATCTGTATGCTGAGCAAATAATCCGAGAAGCTGGACAGGAGGAAGACTCATTAACAACATGGATTATGCAGATGACACAATCTTCCTTGCTGAAAATGAAGAGGACTTGAACCACTTACTATCAAAGATCAAAGACCACAGCCTTCAGTATGGATTGCACCTCTACATGAAAAAAAACAAAAATCCGCACAACTGGGCCAGTAAGCAACATCATAATAAAGAGAGCAAAGATTGAAGTTGTCAAGGATTTCATTTTACTTGGATCCATAATGAACAGCCATGGAACCAGCAGTCAAGAAATCAAAAGATGCATTTCACTGGGTAATTCTGCTGCAAAGGACCTCTTTAAAGTGTTAAAAAGCAAAGATGTCACCTCGAAGACTAAGGTGCACCTGACCCAAGCCATGGTACTTTCAATCACATCATATGCATGTGAAAGCTGTGCAATGAATAAGGAAGACCAAAGAAAAATTGACGCTTTTGAATTGTGGTGTTGGCGAAGAGTATTGAGTATACCATGGACTGCCAAAAGAACGAACAAATCTGTCATGGAAGAAATACAACCAGAATACTCCTTAGAAGCAAGGATGGCCTCTTACATACTTTGGACATGTTGTCAGGAAGGATCAGTTCCTGGAGAAGGACATCATGCTTGGCAAGGTACACGGTCAGTGGAAAATAGGAAGACACAGTGGCTGCAACAATGAACTCAAGCATGACAATGATTGTAAGGATGGCACAGATCTGGGCACTGTTTTGTTCTGTTGTGATTCGCTATGAGTCGGAATCAACTCAACAGTGCCTAACAACAACGACAACTGCAATCTGCTATACGACACGATCCTTAGAATAAAGAAATAGAGAATGAGTTCAATACAGTTATTTCAGGAACTCTAAGTAAGCAACATACGTGGCAACTGTGTAATAAGATATCCGTACTACTAAAGGTACAAATATTAGAAAATTTTCTGAGGTGAGGGTTTTTCCTCATTTTTGAAAGTAAACTATAAGGCAGGAAGGAATTTTTATAGTATTAAGTTTCGTTAATCAATTTACTAACTTTCATTATTCCTTAAAACTTTCCAACCACCCAGCTACTAACTACAAGATTCAACTCACAATAACTTTTTTTTTGTTGTTGTTAATTTGTTAGAGGCCACCACCATCACCACCAATTGCTCTCCAGTCAACTCCAACTCATGGTGAGCCCAAGTGTGTCAGAGTAGAATTGTGCTCCATAGGGTTTTCGATGGCTGATTTTGTGGAAGTAGATAAACAGGCCTTTGGCACCTCTGAGTAGATTCAAATTTTCAAACTTTGGGTTAGCAGCACAGCATGTCAATCGTCTACACCACCTGGGAACTCCTCTATAGAGGCAAGGAATATGTGTTATACTTGTTTTCTGTTCATATCTTATTCAGGACCCTAGTTTTCTTTTCAAAAGCCTGGGGCAGAGGGTCCTTCAAGCAATTTCCACCATGTTGGGACTCACATAATGTGCCCGGGGCTCTGTCCAGTGGGCAGTGTTAGTTTCATCTCTGCATTGAGTCTTAAGTGTGGAGTGAAGAGCATCTTCTTCCCCTGAGGCACAGGACTTAAGCTTTGGTCTCTCATGTACCTTAAATAGCTGACTGTTTACTCATAGATTTAATGGTCACTAAGTTTCTTCACAGTGGTCTCAGGAGACTAATAAAAATACTAGAATTTTTATGTTTGACACATCACTCTATCTCTGAAAATCTCAAATGTTCATGAATAAAATGGGAAAATAATGATAACATTACAGCAATGCTAATGAACATAACAGGAAATATACATGTAATATGTAGATCCATTTCCTATCACATGATGAATCCCACCTTCATTCTGAACCATTCAGTTACAGGAAACCTCTGCCTGTACAGCAAATTAGTGGATAAATGGATTTTGCACTGAGCTATCTACTCTGTATTTTCAGAGTTCCCAAATAGGGGCCCAATTTAGTAGGATTTAGTGTCAAATTTCCCATTTGTGGACCTTAACTGCTAATACCATATGGGGCTCATGGTGTGAGCAGAATCCAAAATGTCTTCCTGCAGAGATGAGGAAGTGCTGCTGGGAGAGCGGCTCAGGCTGGGAGCCCAGCTGAACAGTCAGCTGTGGTTGCCTATATTGAGAAAGATGTGGGTGGGCACAGACTTGAGGACAGTTCTCGTGTAGGATATTTTGGCAAAACTAACGCTGTGGACCCACTTCCAACATGCACAGTAGTACACAGCCTCATCTTCTTTTTCTACCAAATTTATTTTCAAGATTGACATGAAAGTGCAGGAATTTTTATTTGCTTCAAATTTCTTGCTCTTCTCGCCTAAGCTACCTCAAACAGTGGTTGTTGTCGACTTAACACATATTAGATGTTTTATACCCTGACTTGGTTTCAGATAGTACCAGTGTATGATTGCATTTTCAAAGTTTTCAATCAACACCTTGCAAGTTATGTGTGCCCTTCTATATGTTGCTTTGGAAATTGATATATCAGGCTGCTCTAACTTGCATTGCCCAAGTCCAACCGCAAGCAAAACAAAGAAATTCCAATGAACAAATGATATATAAAGAGGCAACATTCAGTAATTTCATCAGTCTCTCTTCTACACTCAAATGGCTGGGAGACAACTCACAAGCCCAGAGGAAAGAAAGGAGGAATGATTCCAGCAGTGGCATCCCGTCTGCCAGGCGGGCTCCCCAAGGAGAAGCTAAAGAAGAGCAGCCTGTTAGCTGGAGGTCCTAGGTCAGTGGCAGGCAGGCAGCGCAGGTTCTGGCTTCGGGTAAGAAGTGGTGGCTCAGGTGGTTTCCTGGGGCCCTTCACAATCTGCTATGCAGTTCGGGGGTTTCCTTCAGCTTATGAATGCTGTGCAGATCGGGTAATAGGGTTCATGATCTAGAGAGAAATCCCCAGTATGAATGAGTGTGTCTGAGTGTGGGGCATGGATGGTTCTCATACTCCTTTGCCCATCCCCCCTGAAGTTTCATGCTGTAAAACATTGCTGTGGAAATGTAAAGACATATTTTCTGGGTTCAGCTCCACCATTCATCCTTCTGTGATTTATTGTTGATTCAGGACACAGGCATATGAGACCTGACATTTGTTTTTCCATAACACAGCAAAAAATAATCATAAACCAAAATACCTTATTGTCATTATTTAATACTCCATATGCACAAGCATTGCATTTTTTTTTTTTTTAGTTACTTGGGATGTCTTCATGCCGAACATGACTAACAAGTGGTGAGGATATGGAGAATTTGAGACCCCCATACATTACTGGTGGGAATGTACAATGGTAAGGCCACTATGAAAAACTGTTCGACAGTTCCTCAAAACATTAACCATATAATTGGCGTATGACCCAGCAGTTCCACTATAAGGTATGTACCCAAGAGATTTGCAAGCAAACACTCAAAAAGAGATGTGTACACCAATGTTCATTGTGGCACTATTCACAGTTGCCAAAAGGTAGAAACAACCCACGTGTCTATCAAAAGATGAGCGGATTAATAAAAAGTGGTATATCCATACAATAGAATATTAGTCAGCCATAAAGAGAAATGAAATTTTGGTACATGAACCTTGAAAATATTATACTGAGTGAATTAAGTCAGACAAAAAGAAGAAATAAGATCTGATCTCACTTATATGAAATATTTAGATTAGGCAAATACATGGAGACAAAGGATTATTAGTGGTCACCAGGAGCTAGGCGGGGAGAGAATTCAGTTATTATTTAAAGTGTACTGAGTCTTTGGGGTGATACAAAACTTTTCAAAGTGGACAGTGGTGATGGTAGCACAACATTATAAACGTAATTAATGTCATCAAGTTGCACAATTAAAAACAGTTAAAATAGCAAGGCTTTTATTATGAATATTTTACCTCAATAACACTTAAGAAAAACAAACACAGACTTCTTGTCTCTCATCACTTTAACTCTCTAAGCTTTAATTTATTTATCTGTAAAATGGGTAAATAATACATACATGGATGTTGTAACGGTTATGTGTGAAAAAATATGTGTAATACTTCTAGAGTTCTTGTTACACAATGATTTCCCCCCTCAGCATGAGTCATCCACAGTTAGTAGATGTCTCAGACACAGCTAGGGTGAATGGCGCCGGAACGTGTGTCCACTCAACATCAGAAATGAACTTCCCTCATTAGAAAGTTGTGTTAAGTGAAAATATGGAAAGATCATGGTTAGGAATGCTTCCTACTAAAAGTGGGGCTGGCGTTCCAAGATGGCTTTCTGCAAAGCTCCAGAAGTGCTGCTGAGAAGGGGAGGCTGAGGCTGGGAGCAGAGCTGCGAGTCAGTTGAGTTTGCCCCTGTTGGGAAGGACGTGGTGGGTGGGTGGAGACTCAAGAGAGGTTGTTGTGTGAGTCATCCCAACACCTCTAATGTTGTGGGTCCCAGTCGTAAATGGACTTATCTTCTTTCTCTATGAAATTTATGGTAAGGATGAAAGTAGACTCTTGAACATTTATACTTACCTTAAAAAAAAAAAAAAAATTTTTTTTTTTTTTTAAGTTTGTTCTTTTTCCCAACTAAACTAACTAGAGATGTGCCTTGTGTTGAGGTGATGTATGTCAGATGTTCTATAATTTGATTTGGTTTCTGCCGGCACCAATGTATACCAGAGTTAACACTGGATGCCTTACAAGTTATATCAGCACTTTTTGATGTGAGTTTGGAAACTGATATTTCACATTGCTCCAACTTGATTTGCCTGAGTACAACTGAAAGCAAAGAAGAGAAATTCCTGTGAACAAATGATATATAAAGAAACAACATTAGGTAATTTCTCTAGTCTCTTTTCTAGACTGAAATGACTGGGAGGCAACTCACAAGCCCAGAGGGAAGAGAAGATGAATGTTTCCAGCAGTGGCATCCTGTCTGCCAGGCGAGGAGAAGAAAGAGCACCCTGTTAGCTGGAGATCGCAGGTCAGTGGCAGGCAGGGGGGTTACTGGTTCTGGATTTAAGGAAGAAGTGGTGGCTTAGGTGGTTTCCTGGGGTTCTTCATGATCTGCTATGCAGTTCTGAGTTTTCCTGCACGCCATGAATGGTGGGAAGATTGGGTAACAGGGTTCATGATCTAGAAAAAAATTCCTAATATAAATGTGTATGTCTGGTAGTGGACGGAGATGGTTCTCAGACCCATTCACTCTGAAATGTCATACTACAGAAACAATTGCTTCTGAAATATGAAGACACATTTTATTTGTTGCATGCAGTATATTTTTTTTCCTTGTTTTTCACCATTTACTCCGACACCTGAAAAGCCAATGGAGATTATCCTCTAGGATCTGAATATGGAGTGCCTGTGTTCTCATTACTGGACACCTCATTACTGCTCTGTGCTGCTCATTGGAGTATTACAGGAGTCAGCCATGTAAGAAAGTCCACAGAGGTATTTTGACAGGCTTTTCTATGCATTCCTCCCTGAACAGGCCTCATGTCCTCAGATTCTTTGAGTTTCTCTCAGGGCCTGCTCTCTACCGTAGCAGACATGAAAAATTTAATTAAGAGTGAAGTCCTGTTCGGGCTCAAGAAGCCAATTGTGGCCCACCCTGACGGCTCACCATAGTCAGAAATCACAGGGACAGGATGTGACTCACAACTGGTGGATCTAACAGGGGTAGAAGGAGGAAGGCTGACAGACCACCAGCTTCTACCTCCTGTGTCAGCATTTCCTGTGAATTCCTTTCATTTCCTTCAATAGCATCCCCACTTTGAGAAATAGGACCTGGGTCCTTGGAATAGAGGATGATGAGGATAAATAAGTTGCCATGACTCTGGAAATAGTCATTTATATAAGATAGCATGTTGTTACAGATGCAAGGTGATTATCTGTATTCTTCCAGGAGGCACTTGTGTATACTACTGTAAGAAAAAAATGCAGAGAAAAAAGCCATTTCTTCATTTACTTCACAATTATTCCAGAAAGTAGTGTAATAAGACAAAGATATTTTTATTATTTGACATTTTCATAAACAAAGGGGTAATGTACTGGCATTTTACTTATCCTGTGACAACTCCTAGTCCCTCAAATCCTGGTCACGTGATTCAGCACATAATAATTCATTTCAATGATTGTTTCGTAAAGATTGGTTTTGTCTTCTCCGTCCATGGGTATAGGAATAATGTATAAAACCAAAAAACCAAACCCATTGTAGTTGAGCCAATTCCGGCTGGTGGATTCAAACTGCTGACTTTTTCATGAGTAGCCAAGCTCTTAACCACTGCACCTCCAAGGCTCTGGAATGATGTATGGTACTTATTTTCATATTCCTGTGATTATGAAGACAGACTCTGGAGCCAGGTTACCTGGGTTTTTATCCTGCTGTGTCACGTACCAGCTGTGTGACTTAGAGAGTGGCTGAACCACTTAGTGTTTCACTTATCTTATGAGTCCAGTGAGCTTTATGATAACAGAGCATACGATCTATTATTATTCACTAAGGTTATGTTCTATAAAGTCCTTGCAAACACTGAATTAGTGAATACCAAACCAACTTTGTTCAACCTCACATATGAATGTATGCATCAGGTGGCTCAAAGTTTTTGCAGCTCTGTGCATGCCCAAGTCCACAGATGACCTCAAAAACACTGTGAGTATTGATTGTGGGGTTAAAAATATTAACAGGTAGAACAATTCCCAAATATGAAATCTCTGAATAATGGGGATCAGCTGTACTCATAGGTTGTGAGTGTTAAAGGAGTTAATATATGTAAAGACTGGACAGCACTAATAGAGAACGCCCACACACACTCAAAATTGTCAGCTCTTCTATCTTGGTCAGTTCTTTCTCTCCTTTCACAGGCAGAAGCAAGGGTGACCCCAATATAGTGGACTCAGCAAATGGCTATGAACTTCATTTTGATGACATCATGCTGGCAGAACCCTGAATGTCAAGTGAGAAACCATCTACCTCCTCCACCAGAAAAAAGACATTTGATCCTTCCCAAATTTCCCTCAGATATTCTGTATGTTATCGAATTGTGATCTTTAAATTTTCGGGGTGCCCTCATGGTTAAAAATGTGTTACCACCTCACACCTACTAGGATGTCTATTACTAGAAAAACAGAAACTAAGAAGTGTTGGAGAGCATGTGGAAAATTTACAACCCTCATGCATTACTGGTGGGAATGTAAAATGGTACAGCTTCTGTGGAAAACAGTTTGATGCTTCCTCAAAAAGTTGAGCAAAGAAGTACTACATGACACAGTAATTCCAGTGCTAGGTTTATACCCAAGAGACTTGAAAGCAGGGTACAAGCAGATGTGTTTATACCAATGCTCATGGCGTCACTATTCACAATAACCAAAAGGTAGAAACAACCTAAATATCTATCAACATACATGGTTAAACAAAATGTAGTATACATATACAATGGGATGTTATTCAGCCAGGAAGAGAAATGAAGTTCTGATACATGCTGCTACATGGATGAACCTTGAGAACATTATTGTGACTGAAATACATCAGGCAAAAAAGACAAATATTGTATGATTCCACGTATATGAAATCTCTAGATTAGGCAAAAATGTATTAGTGTAAGATAGTACACAATACTGGGGAAGCCAGCACAACCTGTACAAGGCAAGGTCATGGTAGTGCCATAGACACATCCAAAATTCCGAGGGACAGAATTGCTGGGCTGAGGGCTGTGGGCATCATGATCTAGGTGAATATCTTGCTCAACAGGCATAACATAGTTTATAAAGAATATGTTCCACATTCTACTTTGGTGAGTAGCATCTGGGGTCTTAAAAGCCTGTGAGCTTTTAAATATCTAGCATACTCCACTGGTCTCACCTTTTTGGGAACAAGAAAGAATGAAGAAAATTAAAGATACAAGGGAAAGATTAGTCCAAAGGACTAATTGACCAACTATACCATGGCCTCCACCAAACTAAGTCCAGTACAATGAGATGGTGCCTGGCTACCACCACTGACTGCTCTGACAGGGATCACAATACATAGCCCCAGGCAGAGCTGGAGAAAAATGTAGAACAAAACTCTAACACAAAAAGAAAGACCAGACTTGCTGGCCTGACAGAGACTGAAGAAGCCCTGAGAGTACGGCCCCCGACACCCTTTCAGCTCAGTAATGAGGTCACTCCTGAGGTACAATCTTCAGCCAAATATTGAACAGGTCCTTGGAACAAAACAAGACTAAAGGGGCACACCAGCCCTAGAGCAGGGACTGGAAGGCAGGAGGGAACAGGAAGCTGGTAATTGGGAACCCAGTGTTGAGAACGGGGAGTGTTGATATGTCGTGGTGTTGTTAACCAATGTCGTAGAACAATGTGTGTACTAACTCTTTGACGAGAAACTAGTTTGTTCGGTAAACCTTCATCTAAAGTACAATTAAAAAAAATGTGTTAGTGGTTACCAGGGTATTGGGGTAGGGCAGAAAGGCAGTTATTGCTTAAAGGGTACTTAGTTTCTGTCTGAGGTGAAGTAAAACTTTAGAAATGGATAGCGATGATGTGGCACAACATGGTGAATGTAATTCATGTCACTGATGTATAAAAAAAGTATATACTTTATTTAAAAATGGTTGAAATTGCAAAGTTTCCATTATATGTATTCTACCACAACAAAATTAAAAAAAACAAAAAACTTGTACTTCTTGTCTCTGATCACTTTAACTCTTTAAGCTTTCATTTCTTTATCTGTAAAGTGGGAGGAAAGCCTGGTGGCATAGTGGTTAAGTGTTTGGCTGCTAACTAAATGTCAACAGTTTGAATCTACCAGGCGCTCCTTGGAAACCCTATGGGGGTAGTTCTACTCTATCCTATACGGTCGCTATGAGTCTGCATTGACTCGATGTTAACAGGTTTGGTTTTTGGTTTTGTAAAATGGGCAAATGATACATATGTGTATGTCGTAAAAATTATATGTGGAAACATATATGTCATACATCTACGGTCTTGGTACACAATGATCCCCTCCCTCAACCTGAGTCATTCACAGTCAGTGGAAGTCTGAGGTGGTGCTAGGAGGATGAATGGGACCTGAACCTAGCCACAACCCCAGACAGCACCTTACTATATTAGGAAGACTTGTTAACTGAAGTCCTGGGATGATCATGTCCGGGAATGCTTCCTGCCTAAAATGGGGCTGTCTGTGTGAGCATAACACAAGATGGCTTCCTGGAAAGCTTCAGAAGTGCTTCTGAGAAGGCAAGGCTGAGGCTGGGAGCCCAGCTGGGAACTAGTTGAGTTTGCTCCTGTTGGGAAAGATGTGGGAGAGCAGAGACCCAAGAGAGGTTGTTGTGTAAGACCTTCCAGCACCTTTAATGTTGTGGGTCCCAAGGCAGCATAGTAGCAAATGGCCTCATCCTCTTTTTCTATGAAGTTTATTGTCAAGATGGAAGAAGACATTTGAGTATCTTTTTTTGCCACCAATTGTTCTTCTTCTCACCTAAGGGTGGGCTTTTGTTTGAGAGGATATATGTCAGAAGTCTATAATTTGATTTGGTTTCTGTCGGTACCAGTATGTAACTTTATTTACGAAATTTTCAGTGGACACTTTACAGAGTATGTGCATACTCCTATCTCTTGCACTGGAAATTGACATTTTGGGTTGCTCCATCTTTAACTGCCCAAAAGTCCAACTGCAAACACAAATGGGAAATTCCTGTGAAACCCTGAGGTATAAAGAAGAAAAGATAAAGAATATCTTTCATCTCTCATCTATGCTGAATTAACCTAGGAACAAATCACAAGCCTAGAGGGAGAAGATGAATGTCCTCATCGGTGACATCCTTCTGCCTGCCTGACCATGTCACCCAGGAGAAGGCAGGGACGTGAAGCCCCAGGTCAGTGGCAGGGAGGACGTGGTGTGACTTGGTGTGAAAGAAGGAAGTGGTGGGTCAGGTGGTCCTCTGATGATCTTCATGATCTTCTGCAAACCTGAGGAGCAGTTCTGGGGTTTCTGATGCCCATGAGTGCTGAGCTGATTGGGTAAAAGGGCTCATGACACACATAGGAGTCCCTGGTATGAAGGTGTGTCTGACACAGGGGCAGGGACAGTTCTTTTTTGGTTTAATTCCCACCTTAATTTTCACATGACACAAACACTGTTCCAGAAGTGTGAAGGGCACCTGTTGTATCCAGCACAAACATTGATTCTCCTGTTGGCTTGTTTTGGATTCAATACTCAGGATTATGAACCCTGGACAGTATGTTAAAATTTGAAAAAAAGCAAACTGAAATTTTTCATTGCTATTATTCATACCTCATTTTAAAAGCCCTCTGCAGAGACAATGGAGGATTTTGCTTTTTTAAATTAAATTTTTGTAAGCATGTAGGTTATCAGTCAGAGAAATTAAATTTCATCTATAATCCAGTTGTCCTCCAAAAACAGAATAGACTGCAATTGCTTGATGAAATATCAGAAAGAACAATACATGGCACTCCTCTTTAGCCTCCTGTGACTAGAAGGACAGACTCTGGAGGTAGTTTACCTGGGTTTCTACCCTGCTTTACCAAGTACCAGCTGTGTGACTTGGAAAAGTGACTAAGTCACTTAGGTTCTCATTTACCTCATGGGTCAAATACGCTTGATGATCATAATGATAATGAAAACATCTCACAGATTGCTGTCAGAGTTAAAGGAGTTAAAATATGTAAAGAATGAGAATAATAATAGAGAACTCATACACACTGTGCGGACGTGCACATACACACACACACACAACTGTTAGCTATTTTTGTCTTGGCCCAATCTCTCTCTTCTTTCATAGTCAAAAACAAAGGTTATCCCAACATCGTATCCTCATCTAACAGCCCCCAAAACTCAAAGCTGTGTTCTGATGATATCATGTTGGCAGAACCATCCTCCCCACTATAACTTCTAGAGGAAGGGCACTTGCTCCATCCAAATTTACCTCCAGGTGTCATTTGCTTCTGTTAGTTGCCATTGAGTTAACTCCATCTCATGGTAAACCTGTTCCTGTACCATCTTTACTATCATTGGTATGTTGGAGTCCTTTGTTACAGCTACTGTGTATTTTGAGAGCTTTCCAACTTAGAGGGCTCATCTTCCAGCATTATATCAGACAACATCCTGTTGTGATCTACAGGGTTTTCACTGGGTAATTTTTAAAAGTAGACTTTTAGGCCTCTGTTCTTAGTCTGTCTTTGTCTGGAAACTCCACTGAAACCTGTCCACCATGGGTGACCCTTATGGCATTTGAAATACCAGTGGCATAGCAACACAGAAGCCACAAAAGGACAACAAACTGACAGATGGGTGGTAACCAGATTCACTTAAAGTATTACGACCCTTAAACTTTTCAGGGTGGCCTCACTGGTTCAAAAAACATGAATTTCTTATCATTGGCCAAAGACTAAATATTAATTTTTTTTTTTCTCTAAAATAGACCAATATAGGCCAATATGTGCAGGGGTAGTCTTGATTATACGTGACTATGTATAATATATCTAAGATTCCTGACACACTATGATTCTTTCCCTCAGCTTGAACCTTGCCCACATACTGGAAGTCTCTGGATGATGATATGATAGTGACACAGCCTTCCCTAGGACAGGACCTTAATTCATTAAGGAATGATATTAAATAATGGTTTTTAAGCACAATTTCTGGTGTCAGAGGCTAATGAATGAGCATAACCCAAGACGGCTCTCTGGAACACTCAGGAAGTGCTGCAGAGAAAATGAGGCTGAGGCTGGGAGCCCAGCTTGGGGGCTAGTTGTGGTTGCCACTGTTGGGGAGGATAAGTTGGGCACACCTAAGGAGGAGATCTAGTGTAGGCTGTCTTGGCACTTCTAGTACTGTGGGTACCATCCTGTATGATAGCGAATGGCCACATCTTCTTCTTCTATAAAATGTATGGTAAAGATTGAAGTGGAAGAGTGAGAAACTTTTCTTGCCTCAACTTTGTTGTTCTTCTCCCCTAAGCAACTTCGAGTTGGGTTTTTTGTCGAGGTGATATATAGCAGATGCTCCAAAGCCTGATTCTGTTTCAGCTGGTACCAGTGAACGACTTCATTTTCAAAATCTGTGCTCGATACACTGCAATATATGTCAACACTTTTCTTTACTACTGTAGAAATGGATATTTGGGACTGCTCCACTTTTAATACTCCAAGTCCGACTTCAAGAAAAAGAAGAGAATTTCCAATGAGCTTCAAGAATGTCAGAAGGGAACATTAAAGGGCTACTTGGGTAACTTATCTGGACTGGGAGAGTCAGGAAAGGACTCACCAACCCAAAGGCAGAAGAAGGTCAGTGCTCCCAGCAGCGACATCCTGTCTGACAGACTGTGTCCTCAAGAAGAAGGCCAAAGGGTGGGGGCATGTTGGCTGGACACCTCAGTTCATGGCAGGAAGGCGTGGTCAGAATTGAGGGGAGGGAAGGAAGTGGTGGGCTGGACATTTTAACGCTGTCTGGTTTTGCTGTTTCCTGTGAGCTTTATGCTTATCCTGCAGATTTTGAGATGGAGTGGTGGCCTCAGTAGGGTTTCTTGGCACAAAAGTGAGGGACCCTTGGAGGTGCCTTAATTCCTGCTGTGAAACGGCAATGATTTCTCCTTGCCTATGAGCTATTTTATGAACAATTTTCCTCAACATGGAGTCCCTGAGTGGTGCAAACTGTTAACGTGCTTGGCTGCTAAACAAAGGTTGGAGGTTCAACTTCACCCACAGATGCTTTAGAAGAAAGGACTGGCAATCCACTTCTGAAAAATCAACCATTGAAAACCCTGTGAAGCACAGTTCTACTCTGACACACTTGGGGTCACCACGAGTGAGAGTTGACTCAATGGCAACTGTCTTTTTTCCCTCAACATAATATTTTTCAATATGCATGTTTAATAAATATTAATGTTTATAATAGAAAATATTTAATGAGCATTTCCAATGTGCTAGACTTTATTGGGAGGGAGGCTTTTCTTAATGTTTTCACCTTTTTAATCTTCACAATTGCAATATATGGATGTTTGCAGTTTTTACTCTATAGATGAAGGAAATCAAGCACAGAGGAGTTAACCGACTCAATGAAAATCACACAGCTGATGAGTAGACATGCTGGTAAGGATGGTCACTGAAGGAATTCAGAGAAACAGATTGAAGACAAAAATGAAAACATCCATGGCCTTATCACCAAGACCAACAACAATTATCATTACGGTGCATTTACTTCTAGATTTTCTTCCTTTGAGGATACATGGAAATTAATATGATTTTATGCAACATAAATACACTTAGAAGTTAAGCATTCAATATGTATAAGGTTTTTTATTCTTCTTTCTGTTCACCTCATATTCTGAGCAACTTCCCATGTGACTAAAGCATTTCTTAGTGTCTGCAGCTGTTAACTGTCCAGGTCTTTCACTTAGCATCTGCCTGACCCTTTGAAAATTTCTTAATCATTTCATGCCTCGATTTCCTCATTTGAAAATGGATGCAATAATAATGCCTACCTCAAAAGCTTTTACAGATTAAATAATTAAATGTATCTAGTACAGTTACTGACAGAGTAAATTTTCTAAAAGTATTGGATACTATTACGATTACACCATTTTAAAATGTTTTTCTTTTTTTATTGTGGTAAATATATATGTAACAAAACATCTGCCATTTCCTCAGTCTTCACATATAAAGTTCCTTGACAAATAATTATGTTCATCAGGTTGCTCCCCCATCACTCTTATCTGTTCCCAAAGTTTTCCCTCACCCTTAACAGAAGTATTACTATCACTTTTTAAATTTCACCTTCTATCCACCATTTCAGTTTTCCACTGAATTTTCATTATATAAATACTCTGGTGACCATTTTGGTAGCCCTGGCGGTATACTGGTTAAGAGCTTGGCATCTAACCAAAAGGTTGGCAGTTCAAAACCACCAGCTGCTCCTTGGAAACCCTATGGGGCAGTTCTACTCTGTCCTATAGGGTCTCTATTAGTCAGAATTGACTCAACAGCAATGGGTTTGGGTTGATGACCATTCTGAAGTAGCAACGTCGGCTAGTCAAGGGACACCAGTGAAATATTGTCAGTTTTTCATTTTCTTATATCTCAAGAGGAGTCCCTGGGTGGTGAAATCAGTTAACAAGCTTGGTTGCTAACTGGAAGGTTGGAGGTTGTAGTCCACCCAGAGGTTCTTCCGAAAAAAGACCTGGTGATCTTCTGAAAAATCAGCCATTGAAAACCCTATGGAGCACGGCTCCCTCTGACACACAGGGGTTGCCATGAGTCAGAATTGACTTGACGAAACTGGTTACATTTTGAGAGCTTCCCTTTTCCTCTGTCCTTTCCTTAACCAAGCTTCTCCATTTCCTTTCCTGATTTCCATATGGTTTTCTCTGAAATCTTTCAGTGTGTATAAGTGCTCCTTTAGCCCTGGACAGTGGTTGTTCCTGAAACTAATTTTCTGCTCTGTCATGTACCGAGGTGGCAGGATGTGTTCAGACTGGCTTGGATTGTCCAGAAGAGAAAGGATAGGACAAAGCTGGTTCTAGTGGCTGCATGTGTCTTCTGAGGCTGCTGTCCTGGATTTCTCTCATTTCCAACTAAGAACGTCTCTAACGTGATCAGCACTAGAGACATGAATGTTGAGGAGACTTTAGTGGAGGATGACTTTAGTGAAGAAGCATTGCCAGTTTGTTTGTTTTTTCCAGTTGAAAATGAGTAAAGGGAAAGCCATATGATACTCTATGAAAAGTACAAGCTATGGATTCAGAGAAACCTGACTTCAAATCATGATTATTACTTACTAAATAGTGACCTTGGGCAGGTAAGTGAACCTCTGTATTGTAGAAACTGTGGACTACAACAGTATCTACCTCCAAGGCTCTTGGAGTATTAGTGAGATTGTGTATCTAAAGTTGCCTGGTGCATAGTAGGAACTCTATGAGTCCCTGCTCCTTCCACATCTGGCCTCTCAACAGAGAAATAAGATAGAGGTAATTGTCAGTGCTTGTTTTTGTGGTATCTACTATTTCTAAAGTAGATTGACCAGCAGAAGATGCCAGAAGATGCTAATGCTGTTGAGGCCTTGCATGTACCAAGCAATCTTCTATCCCACACAACAACTCTGGGAGATAGGGCACTGTAACTTTTACAGATGAGGAGACTATGGCACAGAGAGTGTAAGTAACTTGCCTGAAGTCACACAGATACTAAATACCAGATCCAGGATTCAAATCCAGGCACTCCGGGTCCAGAGTCCAGGCACTTAACCACTTCACCACACTGCTTCTCTGGTGTTAGTGCTGCTCTCATGGGCTTATTGTGAAGATCGGCAAAGACAATGCTTCTGAAACACTCGTATAGAGCTCGGCAGAGTCCAAGTCATGTTAGGCATTGTGTTATTGCTGCTGTAATGTGCCAAACCAAATGAATCTGAACCTGGTAATCTTTGAAGGAGAAGTAACATTGCACCTTCATTACCTGTGGCTCCTCTCAGAGCCAGGGCTCCAAGGAAGTGTCATGCTGTTTCCTACCTTGGACTTTCAGTTAGATTTTATCAAATTAAAGTATGCACGGAAAAAGCAGAGTTCTAATATTTTTAAAATTTATTGTTCCTATATGTAAAAAACAAAGGACAGAATTCACATAGCAAAGAGGGTGGCTTCAGGGAGTATAAAATGGAAGATTTTAAGGCTGCCATCTGGTTAAGGAACACATTAACTGGGTATGGCAGGAAGTCTCTGGGTGATGCAAATGGTTAAGTGCTCCACAGATATCAAAGGGGTGGAGATTTGAGTCTCCCCAGCAATGCCTCAGTAGAAAGGCCTGGTCATCTACTTCTGAAAAATCAGCCATAGAAAACCCTGTGGAGCACAGTTCTAATCTGACACAGATGGGGTCGCCATGAGTCAGAATCAATGCAACGCCAACTGGTAACTGGTAAAAGGGCATGACTAGAAATGGCACACTGCCTATACTCAGTGTGTTTATTTGGCTTGGCTTGGAAAAGGTGGTGGAGATTATAATAAAAGATGGTGCTAAAGGCTTCCATGAGAGACCTCTTACCCCTTGGCCCTGCCCTTGGATAGTGGTAGCAGTTTTTGATTTGTTACAAAGTAAGCTTTTCCTAGTTTGTCCAGTGGTTTCAGTTTGTCAATAATAACACGATTAAAAAAAAAGTACACATGAAAACTGAAAGAACCGAAACTCAGAAAGAAAATCTAGCTAGATCCTAAGCAGGAAGTTTTAGGAACAATAAAAGATGAAGAAAAGATGGCTTCTTTGTGCCACCATCTGCTATGAACTCTTTCCATCACCACAGACTTCTGTTCTTCTGAGTAGACAGAAGACGACCATGGCCAAGTAGACGGCACTCTTGAGAAGGAGGAGGAGATAGGTGTAATAGGCAGAGGTGTTCGTGAGCTGCAGCTGCAGGGTATCTAAGAGAAGTTGTTCAATTAGTTTCTTCTGCTCTTTTGAAAGGACAGGACATATTAATGGGGTGGGAGTCACAAGTATTTATATCTAATGATCTATATTGAAGTGACTCCACATACCCACAAGAACCCAAAAGTAAATATCTACCACTACCACCATCAACAACAAGACAATTCAAAATTTAGCTTGCAGGTCTAGTTAATGAATGAACTCTGCTAACACTCACTTGAGACACTTCCAAGTCTTAAAGACTAAGGTTGCGTTTTTAATGAATGAGTCCAAGTAGGAAAAACTATTTTTAATAAGTAGCTTTTAGTATTTATTTATCCCCGCCATGTCTATAAGTAATAATAAATAGATAATGTTCACTGAGCATTAACCAAAGGCCAGGCACTATCTGAGAACTTTGTATGTAAAGCTTTAGTCTTATTTAATCTTTACAACACCCTATGAAGAGGATATTATTTCTACTTCCATTTTACAAATAAAGAAAATTCAAACAGGGAGAGAAGTAATTGGCTTGATGTCATGCAACCAGCAAGTGGCAGAACCCAAATTTCAACCTCAGGAACATGCCTTTAGGGAACAGGGTTTTAGCTACTCTGAAATTCTGCACCTCCATGTGGAATAAATACCCCAGACATCAACACTTTTAAACATACATGTAAAGATGAATTGTTGACATAGAAGCATCTGAACCATTAGAAGTTGTGCATGAAGTACGATCCCTATGAAGGGTACAACACACGGAAATGTGGTGGTGTCGGCAGGGACATGGTTTGGAAATTCTAGAAAAAAGGGCATTATAGGAAATGGAGGAAAGTAGCTAATCCAAATTCTTCAAACTTTTAGAAGGTCATAGCTAACTGTCTTTCCTAAATGTCTCCCATTGTGGCTATGATACTACAAGAAAAGTGCACTTAATGGCCTTTGAAGTTTTGCAAGGAATATGCAGTGTCAAGAAATAATGAATGACAATGATGGTAGCTGCTCAATGAACCATAAGACTGAACCGCTTCCTATGGAAACTTCCATTTTACATGTTTGATCTTCAGAGTCAGAACTTCAGAATCAGTAGAACTTGGTATGGAAAGGGATCTCAAGAGGTGATGTGTTCATAACCTCTGGGCCTTGGTCAGGTAAGGTGTTACTGTCTCTCCTTGCCTGGTGTGGCAGGTGAGGTCCAGGGGCCCCTTGTTATTGGAAATGGAGGAAGGACTAACAGAGCTAGGGCCAATGCTTCTAGCAACTTTTCTTACACACATATAGGGACAAGGGGCTGGAAACAAGTATTGATTCTGTACCTGCTAAGTGAGATACATCGATGGATTTTTTTTTTTTTTATGCTAGACAGTTCATGTGTGTTTCCTTATCTTTTCAATGACTCTGAGTTAGCTGTAATTATTTCTTTTGTAGAGGAGGCAAGTATTGCTCAGAAAAAAATAAAAGAGAAAAATTTATCCATATTCATGCCACAAGTAATTAAAAGAACTGGGATGAAAGTCTAGTCCGTGGTACTCTGAAGACCATGCGCACCCATCCTCTACCATGTCTCCACTGGGTTTTAGGGCCTTGGACTTGAGATTTCTTGCTCTATGACTATTTCAGAGGAAGACTAGAGGGCTGAGTTAAGTGTATGAACTCTTGATTCAGATGGCTTAGGGTTTAAATTCCACATCTACCATATTGTGATGCGGTATAGGGCGCTTAATTTTAGCTCATTGCCCTCATCAATAAAATGGGGGAAAAATGCTGTACCACCTCATAGAGGAATTGTGAGGATTACACAGGAAAATTCCTGCAGAATACAGCACAATGCCTTCTGTATCAGAAGCTCTCAGTAAGTGTCAGTTATCTACTAGTGACTAGAACTAATTCACCGCTCCTTGGAAATCCTAAGGGGCAGTTCTACTCTGTCCTATAATGTCGCTGAATCAGAATCGACCCCACAGCAATGGGTTTACCAAGAACCAAAGGCAAAAAAAAAAATTTAGAAACAACTTGATACCATGTTTTCCTCAGTCATTAGAAACAAAAGCCACAGGAATAAACGGTGTTCATTTGTTGAAATAATTCAGAGCATATCACAGCACATTTTAATTTACAGGCAATCTCATCCCAAACCCAGCAGTTTAGTGTGTGAAGATGACTACTAGGAACGTGGATAAATTTAAACTCTGGATCATTCTATTCTGCAGCATCCAGCCACTGTGATTTTTCTACCTTAAGCTAGGGAAATGTAACCATTAAGGTGATCAAGAGGAAAAATATGCTATAGCATGACCCACAGGCAAACATAGGCAAAAACTTACCATCTTCATCTTTCAAACAAGCTTTTGTGGAATTTGTAAGTGCAATGTCTAGAAGAAATGAGAGCAAGTATTAATCAGTTGTTCATGCCCATTATTTAATGGTATGTGTGTGTGTGTGAGAGTGTGTATATATATGTATGTATATACATATGTATATATATATATATACACACACACACACAATCTTCCAACAGAGAGAGAGCCATTAAAAAATAAAAGCCCCCTAAATGCTAGCAAGCAGCCATCTAAGATGCATCAATTGGTCTCAACCCACCTGGATCAAAGGAGAATAAAGAACACCAAGGACACAAGGTGATTACGAGCCCAAGAGACAGAAAGGGCCACATGAACCAGAGACTATATCATCCTGAGACCAGAAGAACTAGATGGTGCCTGGTTACAACCAATGATTGCCCTGACAGGGAACACAACAGAGAACCCCTGAGGGAGCAGGAGAGCAGTGGGATGCATACCCCAGATTCTCATAATACCAGACTTAATGGTCTGACTGAGACTGGAAGGACCCTGGTGGTCATGGCCCCCAGACCTTCTGTTGGTCCAGGACAGGAACCATTCCTGAAGCCAACTCTTCAGACATGGATTGAACTGGACAATGGGTTGGAGAGGGATGCTGGTGAGGAGTGAGCTTCTTGGATCAGGTGGACACTTGAGACTATGTTGGCATCTCCTGCCTGGAGGGGAGATGAGAGGGTGGAGGGGCTTATAAGCTGGCGAAATGGACACGAAAAGAGAGAGTGGAGGGAGATAGCGGGCTGTGTCATTAGGGGGAGAGTAATTGAGAGTGTGTAGCAAGGTGTATATGGGGTTTTGTGTAAGAGACTGACTTGATTTGTAAACTTTCACTTAAAGCAAAATAAAAATTATTAAAAAATAAAAGCATCCACAATTCCAAGAATAATTGGCCTTGATTCTGTGCAATTCAGTAGGTTCAATTCATACACTATGTTTCGGCACATGAGATTTCTCATCTGAGCAAAGGAAAGCAGCCATACCTTTCCTAAGTAGAGAAAACCCTGAATTTTTTCTTATAATCATCAATTTCTCCATTTCATGCAAATTGTTTTCTGAAATTGCATTTGTGGAAAAAATGACAATGCTATTAATAAATGGTAACACCCATTGGAGCCCTGGTAGTGTAGTGGTTAAGAGCTCAGGCTACTAACCAAAATGTGGGCAGTTCAAATCCACCAGCTGAACCTTGGAAACCCTTTGGGGCAGTTCATAGGGTCTCCATGAGTCACAATCAACTTGAAAACAACAGGTTTTTAACACCCATTGAGTTAACATTACTGTGCCCACACAAGGTTAAATGCTTCGCATACTTTACCTTGTTTAACACCCCCAAACATGCTGAAGTCAGTTTTGTTATGGACAACCTTGGTTTACAAATGAGGAAATGAGACTTAGAGTGTAAGTAACTTCCCGAAAGTCATACAAAAGAGGGGCAGAGCTAGTATGCAAACGGTGGTGGTGGAGGATTAAATAAGATAAGGCTTTTGGAGAGTACTTTGTAAAAATAATCCATAGAAGCACAGAAAAAATAACCTAGAAAGAGACAACCTAGTTCCACCATTGAGGACACTAAGAAAATCTCTTCTGTGTGTCTTAATTCTTCTCTGAAAATGGTCTTAATTACAGAAGCTCAGCATTTTCAGTACAATTCTTCCTGGTTACAAAAAGATTGGCTAGGTCACATTTATAGTTCTCTGAAAATGTAAAACTTGAAGTGAGAGTTGTGTTTACCTAAAACCCAGTGCCATCGAGTCAATTCTGACTCATAGCGACCATGTAGGACAGAGTAGAACTGCCCCACAGAGTTTCCAAGGAGCACCTGGCGGATGCAAACTGCCGACCCTTTGGTTAGCAGCCATAGCACTTAACCACTAAGCCACCAGGGTTTCCTGTATTTACCTACGATGTAAAAAATAAAACAAAACAAAAACATTTTCATGAAGATAATTGACTGTTGATAGGGAGAAACAGTTGCACTGGCACACTGGTTGTTTCAGTTTATCCTTTTTCTACGGGACGTGCTCCTGTCCACATGGAAAAGATTCTGCTATGCAATTATACGTACTCAACAAGATGTTGTTTTGGTCTGTTCTAAAAACTGGGTTTGAGAGGTGGGGCCAAGATGGCAGCATAGACGCTTCCTGCGGTCCCTCATACAACAAAAACCCCAAAAAATAAGTGTATCGATTATATATGACAATTTAGGAGCCCTGAACATTAAAGGCAAAGTTGAGGAATCAGACTGAGTAGCAGGGGGAGGGAGAGACGGTTCAGAAACAGCAAGAAGTTGCCAGACTTGACCCAGCAGGAACCAGCATCCTGCAGGCCAGATCCACTGGTGCGAGCTCGAAGAGGGAAGCGGTGGCATTTCGGATACGTTTTCCACGTCAGGAGAAACCAAGCAGTGGAGTGTCTACTTGAGCCTCCAGAATCAGTGAAAAGCGGTGCTCAATCAGCAAAATATAAATACATGCATCTAACCTACAGAGCAGATCAAAAAATACCCCTTTGGAAAAAAGCCCTCTCCCACTTACCTGCTCCCTTTCCGCTCTGCACTGGGTCCGAGCCAGCTGCATCCCCTGGGCTGGGAGTAGGACCTATCACACCATCCTCCAGGCCTGGGAGAGGGAACAAATTAACAAACAGGGAAAGAATAATCTGCCAGCTTCCCTAAACTGGGAACTCAGGGCAGAAACAGCTCCTTTGCCTAGGTGCGGGCATAAGGGGTCCACAGACTTTGAATGCCTTTCACCCCTGCATAGACCTGTGTGGGCCCATTTCAACAGCATAGGCCCTCATTAGCACCATATAGCAGGGTATATACCTGAAGTCTAACTTCAACAGTTTCAACTATATGGTAGAGAAGCAGGTTTGTGACATTTGACTGCACACTGCCTATTAAGCAGGGTCCTCACCTACCCACATCAGGGGCCTGAGGACTGGTGGCTCCACCCATGCCACCTAGCCACCAGCAACAGGGGCCCAAGAATAAGTGGTGCCTCCCAGTCCTTACAGCCAAGAGCATTGGGTGCCCAGAGTCCAGCTGCAAAACCCACCACCTATGTGCTCTAGGGAACAGGGACATGTTTTCCTCACAGACACTAAGGGCCAGTTGTCAGGCCCCTGCCTTGCTCAGTGTGTGACTCCCTACTGCAGTCAATACCTGTGCCTACACCAATCACATTTGCTCGTCTAGGACTGTAGGCGAGAGCCTGCACCACACGCTTGGTGACGGACTACCTGGACACCTGAGCTTAATCTATACTCCTGGGCTCGCATACCTAGTAAGAGTTCTAACCACCTGGTGACAGGACGTTAGAGCTTCAAAGGTGCCAATTATCAAACAGCTCACTCGGGCTGCCTATTTGGGCGTATCGAAGGGAAAAAAAAAAAAATGGGTTACAGGTATAGGCTTTAGATCAAATCCCAGGAATGAAAATATTAATGTAAAAATGTTGAAATGTTAAATACCTTCATCAACTGACTTTTCCTTATAGTGACTCATTCTTTTCCTTATAGTGACTTTACTTGTTAAAAGATAAATAAAAAATCCTATCGCCATGCATTGACTGAGGTAAAAACAATAAAGTAACCATTACTCATTATGAAACATTTACATGTATCCTAAATTCTCTCTCTCAGTCAGGGTTGGTCACACACTTGGACCAGATTAGTTTTCTCTCTCCTCAGAATTGCTTTATTGATTCAGGCTTCCAAGTCATATTTTTTAACTTTTATAAAAAAAAAAAACTTTCAAGAAATAGTGAGGGAGACTTGTATAACATTAGAACATTCTCACTAATAGTGTTACCATGAGAAACCCATGTGAACCATTGGTTTTGGTATTTAATGCTTAGTAAAAAAAAAAAAAAAAATTTTTTTTTTTTAAACATATAAGGGGAGCCCCTGGGTGATGCAAATGGTTTATTATGCTCAGCTGCCAACTGAAAGGTTGAGGTTAGAATCCATCCAGGGGTGCCTAGCAATCAAGTGAAAAATCAGTCATTGGAAACCCTACATTTCTACTCTGACACACATGGAGCCGCCATGAGTGGGAATCAATTCAACAGCAACTGGTAGAGGAACATAATACGGACTGAAACATCCCTCCTTTATGATAATAATCATTGTAGAATTTACTGTATTCTCATTTTTTCTGACCACTAGAAAACTCAGAACCTAAGTGGACACTTAGACACAGTGGTTGTATTAGCCTTTCAGTTGCATATTTGCTTTCCCTCAGTTTCTTAGCAACGGAATTAGGGAATTAGAGCTGTTTTTATAATTCTTTTTAAGAAAGGACATAAATACAAGAAATATATTAATGAATATGTCCATGTTATGACTTTGAAAGCAGCATTTTCACAGAGTTTATTTCATTTGCTCTTTATCCCAGCCCCATGAGTTGCGATGAACACTTACCAACTCAAGTGTTAAAGCCACACTTGGTAATTGGAGAAACAAAGAATCTGAGAGAATAAAGACTTAAGAAATTAGGTCATGTTTGCTACTTTTAGTTACTGCTTGGTCCATACTGCTTAAAAAGGCCTTGTTTGCTTAAAGGGAAAAGTACGAAACTATCTCTTCCCAGCACCTGGTGCCTTTGGTCTGTTAAGACCGAGGACTTTAATGCATAGTGAGGTACTAGACCACTGCCAGGGCTAGGATACAGCCCTATAGCCACACTGTCTAAATACGTAAGGCATCTGCATCAAAGTGCCTCATAGGGATGACATATCTGAATCAAGGATGATATGTAAAGAGTATCTTTCCTTTCCTGGGGTACATCCTCCTTGGGACACCAGCTCATCCTAGTCCATTGATCATAGATCCTCTCCAGGGCTGCCATAAACTAGTTGCACAATAAATGTCTATTGCACTACATTTACCAAAGGTAAGAAATGCACTTATTATGTAGAATATAAGCATATTTGTATATATTGTTGTTGCTGTTAGCTGCCATTGAGTTGATTCCAACGCACAGAGACCCCATGTGTACAGGGTAGAACTGCTCCATAGGGTTATCAAGGCTGCGACCTTTCAAAACCAGAGTACCAGGCTGTTTCCTCAGGCGCCTCTGGGTAAGTTCAAACCACTGACCTTTTGGCTCGTAGTCCAGCATTTAACAATTTGTGTCACTAAGGTTCTTAGTGTCGCCTACCTTTAATTATAAATTTTACATTACTGTAACATAAAATACAAATCTGAAAAACCTGAGGCCATAATAAATCTGCAGCAGCCAAGGTTCTCCTATCTTTTGTTGAGCCATGTTCTGAGTCCCTCATATGAATACCATTTTGTGTCCCAAGAACTCATTGTTTATGGGTTAAACATTGTGTATAGCAACACTGAAATGAGAGTGAACTTGCTCGATTCGTAGAATATTCCTGAAAATATAATTTCTCTTATTTACTGATCAAGTAAAGTCATCCAAAGTGGAATCTTTTGGAGCATCTATTGTGTTAAGTTGCTAGGTGCTTTCATATATATTGTCTCATTTAATTCATACAACAACCCTAAAAACACCGTGTGACCTTTACATTTTGTATAACGAAACTGTGGCTGAGATAGATTAAGTAAAATTTTCAGGTTTTTCCCCCCCCCCAAAACCTACATCATTCTCATTCTCTGGGGAAATAGTAGGGTGTTATTAGTGCTGCCATTAAATGTAATGATATTTAAGAAGGATTTACATTTGTTCGCTTGCATTGATACTTGACAGAAAAGGTGGGAAATTTCCTTAGAAATAAGTCTTCTGGGAGTTTATATTTATATACACATACCTCTCTTTATTGAAGGAAAAAGAATCATTTTATCAGCTTCTTTAATGTTCTCATGTTTGACCACACACTGGTGGTCTTTATCCCACGACTTTTCTGTCACGGTCAGCCAGCTGAATTTCATGAAAGTGTCACCAGTCTTTATCGTATGTCCTTGCTGGGACTCCAGAATCCTATTGCTGTTCTTTTCTTTCCAATCTACTTTAATAACATCAGGGAAAAACTTCTCAAGAAGACAAAGATATGTTCCAGCTTTGTGCTCGATTGTTTCAGAAACTGAAGGAAGAAAAATTGTGGGCTTGGGGGAAAGATCTGCATCAAGGCTTTTATCTGTAGAGGAAAGTGAAATACCGATTAAAAAGCATTGTTAGCGAAGCACAGATGTTGCCATTTGCAACAAGCTAGAAAAGTTGCCATTGATATAGCCACTACCATAACTTTTCATCCTTGCAATACATTTCGAGGTACATATTATTGTCCTCATTTGACAGATGGGGAAGAGATTCAGGAGGTTAAGTAATATGCCCAAAGTCACAGCTACTAGAACCTGGGTTAAGAGCTGGCCTTTGTCCTTTCTGTACCTGGTATTTAATGGCCCCATCGCAAGGCTTCCAACATTCTTGAACACATTTTTTTATTTCCTTTGTTCAGTCATGATGGAGCATGTTTTCAAGGTGGGTGAGAAGGTGTGGGACAGGAGGCCAGAGAACTTTAACCTGCTTGGATCTCTCACAGATGAGAATCTTTGGTCTCTTCTAAAGTGCTTCCTTTTCCCATCCTGTGAACTTTGGAAATTTTACCCTCTTTTTTGGCTAAATAACTCACATCCTCATCTCTCTCACATTCTCATAATCTGTGACTCTGTGGAAACACAGACTCTTCATTTAAGCTGAATGGAGTGTGCCATATTGATTTGATCTCCTATGTGAGTAAATGTCAAGAGGAAGTTTTTTATTGTTAATGCTGTTTTTTAATAACATACATTTACTTGTTATTAAATTTTTTTTTAAGAGAATCTACTTCATTTGTAGTTACAATTATGATGTTGACCTTTCAGCATCTGATGTGGATCCCATACCCAGATCTGAAGCTCATGGAGTTCCTCTAGTTGATCTCTAACTTTATAAACATCTCAATTTCATGTAAGAACCACTCAAGGTTTTTTGATAGTACAGTATGAAAACTGCACCTCCAAATGATTTATGATGTCTTGAATCTAGAAGCAAAACAGTAATATTTCCAATAAGCATTTTATGGATTATTCTCAGAAATGGTCTAATTTTAAATTTATCAAATAATTCACTTACCAAAGTTTGTTTCCCCTTAGAAACTGCTCACAAAAAGCACTTTTTATTTTGGAATTTCTTTTTAAGTTTAAGCATGGTAAAGAATATGCCAGAGGTATATTTTTCATAATTATTTTAAGATGAATTTACTCCATTAGTGAGAGGGTCCATACATATCAGCATATCCATATTTTGACTCTCAGTGGCTCTCCCAAAATTTGAATCTACCACATTAGCTCTAAACTGTTCTGAAGTTCCACTATTTTATTTCAACCTACTGAATAAATGCATGTACAATCGGTGTAATGTGGAAAATTACAGTTGCAGAGTTTTTTCTGAACATAATATCAAAATATATAACAAAATATGATAAGCTTCCAAAGGCACGTCACTTGAAATATTGCAGGAATGTTCATTATACATGTATTGTTAATCCAATGACTGAAATTATAAATTGTAGAATCGTTTCCAATTTAATTTCCAGTTGAAAAGCAAATGCTGAACTAATAATCTCTTTGAGCTAGTTGTATTTGTTTAATAACTCAACAGGCAATTTATTAAGAAAAAAAAAAGGTTTGGAATTCTCATTTGAGAAGAAAAGAAAGAAAAAAACTTGAGGATTTTTGCCTGAGGAGCAAAGACCTTTTTTTTTCCTTTTCTTCTCAAATGAGAAATTCAGTTCTTTTTTTTTTTTCCTTAATACAGTGCCTGTTGAATTATTAAATAAACATACACCTAGCTGAAAGAGAATATTAGCTAAGCACTTGTGTTTCAATTGGAAATCAAATTGGAAAGGATTTTACCACTTCCAATTTCAATCATTGGATTAACATGAATGTACTGTCCATGGAAGCAGTAGGCAAGAAATCAAATGAAATATTGCGTCTGGGCAAATCTGCTGCAAAAGATCTCTTTACAGTGTCAAAAAGCAAAGATGTCACTTTGAGGACTAAGGTGAACCTGATCAAAGTCATGGTATTTTCAACTGCCTCATATTCGTGTGAAAGCTAGAAAATAAATAAGCAAGACCAAAGAAAAATAGACACCTTTGAATTATGGTGTTGGCGAAGAGTATTGAATACACCAAGGACTTCCAGAAGGGCAAACAAATCTCTCTCTGAAGATGTACAGCCAGGATGCTTCAGCAAGGATGGCAAGACTTCTTCCCAGGTACTTTGGACAAGTTATCAGAAGGGACCAGTCCCTGGAGAAGGGCCTCATGCTTGGTAAAGTAGACAGTCATCCAAAAAGAGGAAGACCCTCAATGAGGTGGATTGACACAGTGGCTGCAACAATGGGCTCCAACATAACAAGGATTGTGCAGATGACATCGGACTGGGCCATATTTCATTCTGTTGTATGTAGGTTTGCTATGAGTCGAAAGGAACTTGATGGCATCTAACAACAACACAACTGCAAAACTACAGATTTTAATATTTAAACAGTAAGCATATAATGTTGATTTTTAAAAATCTGGCTATAAATATAATTATGTCAAATATGCTTATTTAATTCCATATATCTTGTTTTTAGTATAAATACTATGTTTATTGGTTATAATTGCAAGATGAAAATCCTGGTGGCATAGTGGTTAAAAGCTATGGCTGCTAACCAGAAGGTCTGCGGTTGGACCCACCGACCTACTCTGTCCTATATAGGGGGTTTGCTTTGAGTCAGAATCAACTCCATGGCAACATGTTTAATACAAAGAGTGTGTATTTCTACAAACTTTCATTTCATTTAATAAAAAGGAATAGGTTATATATAATAAGATTCAATTTTTCAATTCTATGTTATATTTACATACTTTCTGTCTTCAATGCATTAAAGAATCTAAGTTTTATATGAGGTACTTTTTTTTCTTTGTAGGAATATATCTGATTCATTACACAAAATTGAAAACCAAATAATGAACTTTGTCGTTTTCTCTACTGTAAGACATCTTTCATTTCTTTTGTCCGTTTTCTTACTAAGTTCTTTAAGTTTAATTTCTTTCATGGGAAAGTAAATCTTAAACATCCATAGTTTCCTCAGTCTAATAGTTCTTGGTACTTGATATTATGTGATTAATGCCCTAATTTTGGGTTCTTATATTACATTTTTATTTTTTTGAAAACATTATCTTAAAAATATACTTAGAGTGTTTTTCCTGGTCAACATCTTCTTCATGACCCATATGGAATGCAGATTAAAAAATAATGGTTTATATAAAACATCTGCATAATTAAATAATACATTTGAGTTAAATTGTCTGAGTTGCTTATATTAATATGCAGTAGCATGAATTTTATATAACTATAAAACACGTAAAGTACATTTTCAGTTGAAAGAATGATTTTTCAATCCTACATATTGGTATTTGTCTAAGTGTTGTATATGTATATATATATATAGTCCTTTTCCTTTTATCAAATAAGTAATTATGGCTATTTAATATTTAAATACAAATTTCAGGCATACAACAAGTGTCTAATTGTATCGTATGGATTGACTACCTTGAACTTTATCTGTATGAATTTAAATAAATTTTTTTCTTGGTGAATATGAGCATGAAGCTTAAATTTATCGGCTTTAAATTTTAGGACCAATAACTACTGGTGTTAGAAATGACATTAACTAAGATAAAGAATTAAAATTTAAAGCACTTAGGACATCAACAACAAAAATTAAAACAAACACAACTTAAGCACATCTTTCTTGCCAAGTGAGGAAAAAGTCTGTTAAGAGTAAATTTTCTATGAGGGGCCAGTAAAATAACTTTACACTTGAGTAGTTAAAAGTACAACCGATTCCTGTGTGAATGTTATTGAGAGCAAACAACTCTCCTACTGAATATAATTCTCCCATTACAACTGAACGGGGCGGGGGGGGACAATTGAACCAGGGAAACATTTATCCAGCACCTAGTATGTGCTGGACAATGTGCGAAGCACTTTATTCACACTATCTTACTCAATTGCTGTGCAACCATGCAGGATACATACTGTTACCCCATCTTATGGATTAGAAAACTGAGGCTAGTGCATAATCACCCAAGTGCACATAAGCAGTAAGTGGTGGATTCGGAACTCCAATTGGTCTGACACCAAGGCCCAAGCTCTTTTCAAACACCATTTGATCATCAGAAAAGGAAAAGTGTCAAACTTACCTGTACTAATAATAAACTTTGTCCCAGAGTCAAACATTTCAAGGATATCATTACATACATGATATATGAGCACTTCCTAAAAACCCCTGTGTCTACAAAGCCAAATCCTATTACAATATTTGCACATTGTTGATGCTGTCCCTTAATATAGGAATTCATTTAAAAATCTCTCCTAAGATTTCTACATCTCTACCCCATCACATTCCTCCACCGTTTTTTCTAAACATTTTTACTATTATTCCAAATAAATTGTTTCTTGCCTCCCCACTATTACCTTGAAAAATTGCATTCTTCCGAGACCTACCTGTGACAATAAGTTTTGTTCCACCACCAAAGAGCTTTCTGTCATAGCTCCACAGTGATTCAACCTGTATCAAAAACTTTAGACTATTTCACCTTCTCTCAGTTCTTCAATTTCTAGTGGAAATATGATGGTCTGGGTTCAAGAGACCAGAGCTCTTGTCCTGGTTTGTTTTGCTAATAAGTCCTGGGGTGAAGCAAATATAGTAAATTTTATTTTTCTGAATACAGTGATGTTAGTGCAAATCAACGGAACATCACTACCAGCCCAGCACCAGTGTGAGACCAAAATGAAACAAAATATGAAAAAATTATTAAAGATCCTATAGAAATGCAGAAGGTTATCATTATTATTATCATTAAGGTTAGCAATTTGTCTGTTATGATTTGTGCTCCAAGCATTTGCTCCATCACAACTTTCTAATTACGTGGGTTCAAACCTTGCCCTTACTGATAGATTGCCTCATTTGGGGTTGTGATTAGATTTATGGTGTGACGAGTCGTTCCCTTGTTTGCGTTCTACCTGCTAATGTCCAAAATCTTCAAAACCATTGTCACAGGGAACGTTTCCTTTCACACACCCAATCTTTACTATGTAACATTTGTCTTGTCTTATCTGCAGCATTCAAGTGTTAAGAAAATCAAAGGGAACACCGGCTAAAGCCGATTACATGTGGTCAATACATGGGAATGTTTGTATTGCCCAGAACCTATGGCTCCTATTGCAGTCAGCAGCACAGCATGTTTGCACTCCAAGCTCTCACCAGAGATTTCAGCCTCAAACTGCCCTCTCTCTAGCTCAGGCGGAAAGCCCAGCTTGAAAGTCCTGGCAGTGAAGGTTACAAGGCAGAATGACTAGAGAAATGGCAGGGTCGTCAGGTCTTCGAATAAATCTATCATTTTGTTAGATGGCTAAAATGTTGCTAGCCTGACCGTATCTGCTGAAGGTCAACACCTGTAAATTACACTAAATGTTATAGCATTTTTGCTGTAGTTATTTCAAAGGGATTTGTAGAAAGGTGAATATGAGGGCAATGTCCACTCTTACTTCACTTTCTTCATAAAGGACTCCTGTATTGAAGAGTTCTCTAATTTTACAGTGGGAAAAATACATTTGAAAAATTGGCATGCTTCATTTTATCAGTTAATAAAACATGAGTATTCCACTATGTTTCTGTCCTGTCTTCAAGCATACAGTTTTGCCCTGTGCTTCTTGCTAAGTAATCTCGGGCCTTTTCCCATCTCCTTTCTTTAATGTAATGCTTCTGATCTTCTGTCTTCATTTAATGGTCTTTCTGCACTTGAGTATTTTACTTTAGGTCTTCTCAAGTAGATTTTGGAAATAGGCAGGTTATTACTTACAGAGTTTATACACTCTTGCTTGTTTGTCTTTCTGCCCAGGATTTGACTGTTAGTAAGGTCTAACTCAAATATGACACGAGGGATGGGAGAGTGTGGTTGTAATTGTTAGCTGTTACATAGACGCAAGACATGCAGAATTCCAGCAAACTGAATGTGCCAGGTTATAAGGTGAGGTTTTCTTTCCCAAAATGGGAAGAGGGAAAGGGTTGCCTTATGTTTCAGTCCTTGTGCAACCTCTGATATTAGGAGATGCTCTTCTAATATTCTGCTTTGATCAAAACTCACTGTTCAGACAAGACAGCAGCCTGAAATGAACTCAATTAATGCTAATTTTGGTGATAGCACTGATAAAAGATAGAGCAAAGACCAGCCCAGGGGCAAGGATGAGAAGGCAGGAGGGAACCCGGAAGCTGCGCAAATGGAAATGGAAAAACCAAGGTCAAGAAGGGGAGAGTGTTGACACATTGTGGAGTTGGGAATCAATGTCACAAAAGAATGTGTGTTATTAACTGTTCAATGAGAAACTAATTTACTCTGTAAACCTTCATCTAAAGCACAGTAAAAAAAAAAAGAGAGAGAGAAAGAGCAAACACATTTAACATGTATAATTACTGATTGAGGCTAAAATCACAGTAGTTTGTGATTAAGTTATCCATTTATATATTAACAGGATAAATGAAAAAAAACTTTTCTATTATTTTGTGAGAGGGTAATTATTTCTCAGAATAAAATATTCAGTGACAATATCCTACAGGAACTTTAAGACATTTACTCAGCCCCTGAGATGACTTAGAAAGTTGCTCTAAGAGAGATGTTTCAAACACACATTGAGGAGCCTGAACAAAATTTTTAATAAAATGTGAGGGGGAAAAAAAAAGCACTATTTCTCAACTGATATTTGTTTTGATGTGATTTCTAACTTTGTAGGTATAATCCAATTCAGAAATTAATATTAAAAGTAGACCTTTGTTTTTATCCCTGTAATTTTAAATATTTAAATTGGAAAAAATCCTTATTTTACTTACAAATATTTCTGTTGGAAAGTGAAGGTTCACCTTAGATTCAGGAAGCTGATATTTGAGATAATAAATAGTATATTCTAATTGTTTTTAGAAACAAGTAACCACAAGTCTTAGAAATAGAATTTTTCAAATAGTGACCGTTTGTTCTTAAGTGAAATATAGGCCAGATGGTAGCTAATATATTCGTCTGGCTTCTGAGTTCAGAAAGAACTCTAGGAGGTAGTAATTTAAATTTTGGAGAAGGAATTAATATTATTATCACCTACCAAGTGCCAGACATTGTGTTTGGTAATTCCCACATTCGATTTAATTTAATTGTCACAACATCCACTTGAGATAGATAATCTTCATTATGTTCATTTTACAGAACAAGTAGAACTCAGTAGTTCAAAATTTGCTCAGTTACTGAATTATGTTACGGACATTTGGAAAATGTGTTCAGAAAGTAGTGTGAAGTAAAAAAAAGCCAGATAGGTTATTGTGTATCTACTATGATCCTAGTTTTGTAAAACAAACAAAAATATGTGTAGATAAAAAGATCAGATGGAAATGTATTGAAGTGTTAGCAGTGATAAATGCAATACCAGATGTTAATTTTTTTCAATTTTTCTATAATGAGCAAATACTATGTTTATAATTTCAATAAAGCAATAACCAGTGAATCCAAATTTCCTTGCTAAAGGAAGGTTGCACAGGAAGTGATATAACCAGGAGCCCTATTCCAGAATCAAAGTCCCTACTTTCCCCTGCCCCACACACTCCCATTATTTATTGGTTATTCTTGGAATCAAATAAAAATGTGTTTATAAACCTTTCATCTCAGAAATATCAAAGGGACATAACATCTCCATCCTTTTGGGATCCGTGGCTGTTCTAAGTCCCTTGTTAAATTCGTTGTTAATGCCCTGTGGGCTAGGTCAGTGTACACTGCCTCTTTAGAAACTGGACCAAGTCACCCACCTCTCCAGTGATCCTGCCATGATTCATGACCAAAATGGAACTAAATCTAAGAATTCTAAAGCCAGTACCAGGACCCTACCCTGCAGCACCTGCATTACCTGTCTCCTCAGTCAGTTTACAACGCAGAATTTAAATGCATTTGAATTTCTAATGCAATATTTAAAGAAAATTTACCTGTAATGAGCTTGGTGCCAAGACCAAACACACTGGCTCTCTTGCCATACACTTGCCCACTATCTGAAAACCGTTTCTAGAAATCTCACTTTGTGCCTCTTTTAAAATAGCTCCTATATTTATTTTAATTTTTATATAAATATATAAAAATTGGCCCTGCTAACATTTGACAAAGACAAAGCTCAAACAAAATCACATTAGATCTGAGTGTAACTGAGAATGTAGGTAGTGACCCCACTCAGCCTGGAAAGCTCGGGTTATGTTTGTTGTCTTGAATTTCATATGTTGGAGAGGCTCATTTTACCACCCCCCCGGCTTTTTTTTTATTAATCATTTTGCTTGAATCTTCTAAATCGAATCCTTTAAAGACTTTTTCATTTATAAAGCCATTTCTTTGCCAGGAGTGTAATAACATTCAAAGTTAATTAATATATGCGTAATTTTCTAAGAGAAATAATAATGGGAATCATATACGTGAGTACTTAATAAATGCACATTCAATATCAGTTACAGGAATTTTGTGATTTAGATGTATGGAGGGTGAACATCTGAATTGATTCTAGAGTAACTTCTTTGTAGTACCCTAGATGAGAGTACCTAGATGAGCTCTTAGAGAGTATGAATTCTCACTGAGCTATTCTTCGTTGAAAGCCAGCTCTTTTTCATTTTAAAACACCTTTACAGCTTCTAGAACATTGAATAAAAATCCTGTGCTTCTCATAAGAGAATCCTGTTCTGTTGGTATTTCTTCAGCTGTCCCATCATGAACTGAGAGGCAGCCCTGAGTGATGAAGTTTAGTTTGTTGGTGTAGTACGGCTACTATTCTTTAGCCAGCTTCAACATTTCCAGCATACGTGATGCCAATACAGAAAGAAAACTGAGTGGAGTGTTGTCACAATGATTTGTCATTCTGTAGAAATACCCTAAGAATCACATTTTCAGTGATTAATGCATATTCAATATGACTTTCATGATCTTTCTTTGGGGGCAGCAATTTTAGTTCTTTGTTTAGAAGTAGAAGCATTCACACATGAGTAGTAACTAGTTACTAATTATTCCATTAAAGAATCTATTTAAAAGGTCATGGCACAGAAGAGTAAATATTAAGAATATAAAAGTGTGACTTAATATTTGTAATATCACATAATGGTTAAAATCATGGGCTTTGGAGTAAATAAATCTAGAATGGAATCCAAACTTTGCCACAGTAAATAGTTGTATGAACTTATGCAAGTAATAATTAACCAAACTTATCTAAACCTCAGTTTTCTCATCTGTAAAATAGGGACAAGAGTATCTCTTGCATAGGGTTGTTGAGGAATGAGAAAAGACACTGAAATTTTTAGTATGGTGTCTGGTGCTCAATAAATACTAGCTAATATTATTATTCATTTTAATGGAATGGCATTGGGCCATTTCCATCAAATTTTTCCACCAAACACAGCATGTATTTTAAAAGCAATAATTGCTACATAGATTAAGAAAGGGAAAGAGCTCATGAACCCAAGGCCTCCTAAGACTCTACCAGCTGCAGACTGAAGAACAGGAGGCCCAGTCCAGACAGTAGCTAGAATACCCATTTACTAGACTGGAAGCTTTTTGCAGGTTGGAACTGTGTCTTTTTCACCCTTTTATTCCCACCATTCAGCACAGACACTGTCTTCAAGAGATGTTTACTCAGAGATTGAATGAATTAATGAGGATGTAAAACCACGAAGACACTTTTCTTGGACTTAGAGCTGAAATGGTTCTTTGAGCTTACATATTCCACTGAACTGGCTCATCTCTAGGCCACATAACAAGAGTCACAATAGCACAACTTTGTCTGATCTCAGTCTATCCTTTAATAAGCTAGAGTAATAAGAAGTGGAACGTATTGGTGTTCTGTAGTCATTTAGTCTAAGAGGTAATTTTTATGCATTGCTGTTAGGGGTAAGATCAAAGCCAATAATACAGGTTTTGCAAATTATCAGGAGGAAGGAAAGTCATATTTTATCCAAAAATATAGAGAAGAGATAATAAAATACCATTTTGATTTCTCTCGCTTAAAAGATCTCCTTCAAGCAAAGTATTTTAAAATAGTAACTTACACCCATGACTTACAGACATGGTCCTCAAACATTTTAATTTCTAACCTGAGCCTATCTTTTCTGTAAATTCTAAAAGCACAGTTTCAATCTGCCTACAGAGAAGGAAAGGAAGAAACCATTTACAAATCAGTTGTGTTTCCATATCCAGTAGCTAGTAGTTGCAAAATTACTGTTCACACACTGAGGCCAAGAACATGGCAGTCAGGTCAGAATTGATCCTAACTTGTCTTTTCTAAAAACCAGCTATCAGTTGTTCATGATCAGAGCAAAAATAGAGGGGGAAAAAAAGTTACTTACCAAAAGGAGTAACTATGAGCTTTGTCCCTTCTCCAAAAATCTTGATCCATACTGTGCTATCACACCAGTTACAGCTTCTACAAAAATCTTAGCCTTCTCCTAAATTCATGATGTGAGCAGCAGTTAAAAAGTTCTGTATTGGCAATTTGACCCTCTAGGTTCTTTGGGAAATCTTTGAATATAGGCTTTGTGATATCTGATATTTTGTAAGTTTTTCTCAAATAAATTGATCCATATATGTTTTCCACTGAGGCAGTGAACATTGAAAAGCGCCCAGCAGAAGATGGAAAGGATAAGAGTTAGAGAACTTACAAAAGCAGTGTTCAGAAAATTAGGACTTTTTTTTTTTTTTTAAATTTCCGGGTGCACGATTATGTTGGAAACTGCTCAGAGATAACATCAAAGGAAGGGCCCTTCTGTTTTCACAAATACCAGACTGCTTTGCTGGCAATTTAGGGAGAGATTTCTGAAGGGTGGAATTTCTTCAGTAACTGAAAATGCAAATACACCTACACAAATATACTGAGAAAGCTGAACAAAGGTCTCCATTTTCAGTAAAGGCACTTTTACCATTTGCCAACATGTGTCTCTACCGGGGAAATGCCAAATGGAAGAGTAAGTTCTGGGATGAATATTTTTTGGGGACTAACAGAAGAAATTTGTAGAATTCTATCTCCTATAAAATAATGAATTCCTTGGTGAAGCTAGAAACTTGGGGAAAAAAATCCAGTTCTCCTGTATGTTGAAAGAAGCAGCCTCTAAAAGGTTGTTCTGTAATCCTCTGACATTCACTCACAACATGGGAAAATCCAATTGCAGGCATCAGTTGAATGTTCTCTGGATACAGATGAGGTGTCCAGCTGTAAGGCATGAGAGAGAACAGGGCCTAATGATCCACATATCCACCTAGACCCGTGTTGTCCTTAAGCCTCATGAACACACACTGTCTCTGTCCCTAGGAATAAAGGTATGAATATGGTTACCCTGGGCGTCTCTCTGGTCACAGTGACTCACAACCTCAAACCCAACTGGGGGGGATGAGAGGGCTGGATAAAAATTATGTTTGGAGAAGGTTTTTTTTCCAACTGGGAAATCCAAGTTACTATTACTAAGCTGTTAGATACTCTGCATCTATTGTAGAAGCAGATGATGCCCACTCAATCACTTTCTAAAACTTTGTCCTCTGTTTTTTCCTTATTCCGAGACCATGAGGAGAACTATCATGATCCTTGGGGGTTGTCTACATGTCAAGATCCATGACGTATTTAAAGAGTAAAATGCAAAAGAGTAAGTAATGAGTTATAAAATATCTTATTAGATATAGAGAAATGCTTAAGAGCCATACGAAGGAAATAGATTTTACTTGTGAGAATAAAGTATAAACTGAATAATTTGAGAGACATACAATATTCATGGAAGAAAAAATTCAATATCATAAAGATGCCAATCCCTTCTAAATTCACATGTATATTTACAGCAATTTCTGCCAGAATTCTAATTAGAAGTATAGCATTTCATTTTTTTGGTTGTATGGTGCAAGGGTTCGGGGTAAACTAACCAAGTTGATTTCAAATTCTATAAGGAAGATAGTTGAAAAATAATACTTTGAGAAGTAATAATGAACTGACATTTGACATAGTAGATTTTAACACTTATTACAAAGCTACTGACGTAATATGCTATTGATGTAAGTATAATAAAACAGATAAATAAAACATATGATTTGACATTTTTAAATTGTAGATTAAAATTTAAATTAAAAATCCTATAAAGATAAGAGCTAGAAACAATATTCAGGAGAATAATTATATGCACTGAGTAGAGGAACTTAAACTAGGGAGAGGGTAGGAAACACCTTATCTGAATACATTAACTTTTTTATTGTTGTAAAATAAAAATACAGACAACACAACATCTGCCAATTCAACATTTTTCACATGTACAATTTACTTACACCAGTTCCATCAATCATGTTGCCCAGCCATCACCAATATTCATTGCCAAATTTTTAGGAATGTGGACAGTTTTTTCTTTTTACAATAATTTCAAATGAATTTTTTTTTTTTTTTAAGAGTGAATAATGAGGACTTACTGAAGGTTTCATGGCACGATGAGACCTGTGGTTTAGGAAGATGAAACCATGAGCAGAAAGGAGGGTGGGGTGGCCAGAGAAGCAATTCTGATGAAACAAGTGTGTTGGAAAATAAGGGGAACCAGGGGTCTACATAATTGCAGTGACAAGTGACACTCGACGGCAGCGGGTTTTAGTGGGGAATGGGTATGAACAGAAGGGTCGATGCGAATAACATTAACAAGTTGACTAGAGTTTTAAAAGTATTCCCATGAGGTAAATCAAATTATCATCTCAGGATGATGAGGGTGAAGAAAAAAATGCTTTAGAACCAGAAAGACCAAGTTCACTCCTGGTGATGTATCCTTGGGCACACACTTCTCAGAGCTTCAGTTTCCTCATCTTAAATAAGTGGATGATAATACCTATTTCTCAGGTTTTTTGTAAGTCTCAAATGAGATAAATGAGTGTCTAGAATAGAGCCTGGGACATGCTAGGTGCACAGAATTGTTGATTTTCTTTTATCGTTGACGCACAAATTCAGGCACAAAACAAGTACTTTCTATGAAAGAATGGAAATACCTTAACTTACTAATAAAAACTAGTAAATTTACTTCTAACCCTGCTTTATGTCTACACACCCACACAATCCACTCCCCATTTTCTGAGGAAATCAACTGAGGCAACTTAAATCCTACTTCAACCAGGGTGAGGAATGAATAAATACACGTGTAAGTAGTAAATAATTTAGGTGAAATAAAGCACCAATTTCAACTGAATTGCTTGGATTTTTGCATGCCTTTTTCATGTTTCACAGTGATAACTTGCATAGGTAACAACTTCAACAAAATGTGGTAAACCATCAAGAGATATGAAGATACATCTCTAGTTTCATTTGAGATTTTGGTTGCCATCATGAAACAGATAATAATTTATACATTTTTTCACATTGGCTTATCTCTAGAAATTTTGAGGCTTTTAATAAAATCTGGCACATGAGTAAATTTCAGAGACGCTGATAAGAAAAATGGCTGAACTACTGTCTTAAACTGAATGTATTATCTGAAATCTACAAGAGATTAAAAAAAATCACATACTAACTTAATCTATGAACTACTAGCTTTCATAGGTATGGGAATCATGAAGACAGGACCATCTTTGAATTCTGCATACCACACCAAGAGAAATGAAAACATATATTCATAAAACGTTACTCATAATCACCAAAAACTGAAAACAATCTAAATGTTCTCCAACTGATAAATGGGTTAAAATGTGTTATGTCCATATAACGGAATATCACTCAGCAATTAAAAGGAACAAAATACAAGTACATGCTACTACATGGATGTTCCTCAAAATCACTGTGATAAATGAAAGTAGTCAGACACAATAAACTACATATGGTGCAGAAAAGGCAATTACAGAGATAGAATCAGATTAGTGGTTCCCTAGGGCTGAGATGGGAGTGGGGATTTACCACACATGGGCTTGAGGGAACTTTTCCAGTGATGGCAATGTTCTAAAAGCAGGTTGTGGTGATGGTTACAAAGCTATATAAATGTACAAGAAATTAATGAATTGTGCACTTACAGCACATGAATTTTATGCTATGTAAACTATAAATAATAATCATAAATAAGACAAGGATGTTTACTATCATTCTTACTATTTGAAATCACTCAGAACTGTTAGTTGGTACATTTAGTCAAGGGAAAATAAAATACATAAATAACAATTAAAATATAAAAAATATGTTAAATCATGAAAATTGAATTAAATTTAAGCTGACGGACAAAAAAGGACCAATATATAACAATTTCCAATTATCAAGGAAGAGCTCATTTGTGTATTTTAAAAATATGTGGTAAGAATCAAATCATTGTGGAATTTACATTCCATGATATGCTTAAAGGAAACCCTAGTGGTGTAGTGGTTAAGAGCTATAGCCATAGGCTATAACCAAAAGGTCAGCAGTTCAAATCCACCACACACTCCTTGGAAACTTTATGGGGCAATTCTGCTCTGTCCTATAGGGTCGCTATGAGTCAAAATCGACTCAACAGCAATAGGTTTGTTTTCTTTCTTTTTCTTTTTTTTGGTATGCTTGAAAGAATGCTGGAACTGTTTTATTTTAAAAATCAGTGTTTATAAAACAGTGAAAATTGAATCCTTTTCACCTATTTAAGACCCCTGCGTGGTGTAAATGGTTTGCGCTCAGTTGGTAACATGAACATTGAAATCACCCAGCTTCACTGTGGAAGAAAAGGCCTGGTGATATGTTTCAGTAAAGGTTGTTGTTAGGCGTTAGGTGCCATTGAGTCAGTTCCTACTCATAACAGCCACATGCACAAAAGATCGAAACTCACAATCTTTGAGCTCATTGTTGCAGCCACGGGGTCAATCTATCTTGTTGAGGGACTTCCTGTTTTTCATTGACCCTCTACTTTACCAAGCATGATGCCCTTCTCCAGGGACTAGTTCTTCCTAATAAACACGTCCAAACTACCTGAGTTGCAATATCTCCATCCTCATTTCTAAGGAACATTCTGACTGTACTTCTTCCAAGACAGACTTGATCATTCTTCTGGCAGTCCATGGTATATACAGTATTCTTCTCCAACACTGTATCTTCCTTATTCATTGTCCTGGTTTCACACGTATACAAGGCTATTGAAAAATACCCTGGCTTGGGTCAGGTGCACCTTAGTTCTCAATGTGTTATCTTTGCTTTTTAACACTTTAAAGAGGTCTTTTACAGCAGATTGCCCAATGCAATATGCCCTTTGATTTCTTGACTGCTGCTTTCATGGGCGCTGATTGTGGATCCAAGTAAAATGAAATCCTTGACAACTTCAATCTTTTCTCCATTTATCATGATGTTGCTTATTGGTCCAGTTGTGAGGACTTTTGTTTTCTCTGTGTTGAGGTGTAATCCATACTGAAGGAGGCAGTCTTTGGTTTTCATCAGTAAATGCATCAAGTCCTCTTTGCTCACAGCAAGCAAGGTTGTGTCATCTCATATTATACATTGTTAATGAGTCTTCTTCCAATTCTGATGTTGAGTTCTTCATATAGTCCAGCTTCTTGGATTATTTGCTCAGCATACAGATTGAATAAGTATGGTGAAAGATACAACCCTGATACACATTTTTCTGATTATAAACCATACAGTACCCCCTTTTTCTGTTCGAATGACTGCCTCTTGGTCTATGTACAGGTTCAGCATGAGCGTAATTAAGTGTCCTGGAATTCCCAGTAAAGATTACAGCCAAAAATTCCTTTGGAGCAGTTCTATTCTATAACACATAGGGTCATGATGAGTTGGAATCGACTTGATGGCAAAATGCACAAGACGGTACATATGTTTTTTTAAAATAGGAGGTTCTCAAGCAAAAATATTTAAAGGCCTTCATTCTAAATCAGTGTTTGGAAGTCTCTAGTCTTTCAGCAAGTTCTCATAGTCTGCACAAACACCACCTAGAGTACGTTTTTGCATTGCCACCAAGTCAATTCCAACTTGTAGCGACTCTGTAGGATGGAGTTCAACTACCTCATCGGGTTTCCAAGGCTGTCATCTTTACAAAAGCAGGCTGCCACATCTTTCTCCTGAGGAGCAACTGGTGGGTTTGAACTGCTGAACTCCCGATTAGCAGCCAAGTGCTTAATAAGTGCACGACGAGTGCTCCTTATCAGCAAGAGTAGATGAGTTAAAAATATTTCCAAAGATTTTGTACTGGAACCTGGGACCTCTTCCAGACTCTGGACCCAGTGAGTTTTGCTGGCTTACTCCCTTCACCAGGAGTCCCTTGGTGGTTCAAATGGTTAACATGCTCGACTGCTAACTGGAAGGTTGGAGGTTGGAATCCACCCAGAAAAGAGGCACCTCAAAAAAGGCCTGGAGATCTATTTCCTCAACAACAGCCATTGAAAACCCTACAGAACACAGTTCTATTCTGAAATACGTGGGGTCACCATGAACCAGAGTCGACTTAACAGCAACTGACTTGGTTTGGTTTTTGGACTTCCTTCCCCCACCTGCTCTCCTTCCACTGCCAGTTCTCTGCTGGCCCTGCCACACGAAGAACTATAACGCCTGTTGCTGTTCCTGCTAAGTGTTGTTGGGTCGGTTACAACTCACGGCGACTCTAGGTACAGCAGAACGAAACACTGCCAGGTCCTGCATCATCCTCACAATCGTTGTTGTGCTTGAGCCCATTATTGAAGCCGCTGTGTCAATTCATCTCATTGAGGGTCTTCCTCTTTTTTGCTGACCCTCTACTTTACCAAGCGTGATGTCCTTCTCCAGGGACTGACCCCTCCTGATAACATGTCCAAAGTATGTGAGACATAGTCTCGTTATCTTTGTTTCTAAGGAGCAACCAGATAGTATTTCTTTCGAGAAAGATTTTTTCGTCCTTTTGGCAGTCCACGATAAATTCAGTATTCTTTACCTACACCATAATTCAAAGGCATCAGTTCTTCTTTGATCTTCCTTATTCATTGTTCAGCTTTCCCATACGTATGAGGCGATTGAAAACATCATGGCTTGTTTCAGGTGCACCTTAGTCCTCAAGGTGACATCTTTCCTTTTCACTACTTTAAAGAGGTCTTTTGCAGCAGATTTGCCCAATGTTATGCATCCTTTGATTTCTTGACTCTTGCTTCTAGGGGAGTTGATTGTGGATCCAAGTAAAATGAAATCCTTGACAATTTCAATCTTTTTTAAGTTTAGCATGATTTAACTTATTGGTTCATTTGTGAAGATTTGTGTTTTCTTTATGTTGAGGTGTAACCCATTCTGAAGGCTGTGGTCTTTGAACTTATTGAGTCAGTGCTTCAAGTCAACTTCACTTTCAGCAAGCAAGGTTGTGTCATCTGCATAATATAATGTAGGTTGCTAATGAGTCTTCCTCCAATCCTGATGCCCTGTTCTTCATATAGTCCAGTTTCTCAGGTTATTTGTTCAGCATACAGACTGAATAGGCATGGTGAAAGGATACAACCCTGACACACACCTTTCCTGACTTTAAAACATGCAGTGTCCCCTTATTCTGTTAGAATGACTGTCTCTTGATCTATATACAGGTTCCTCATGAAAACAATTAAGTGTTCTGGAATTCCCATTCATGGCAAAGTTATCCATAATTTGTTATGATCCACACAGTTGAATGCTTTTGCATAATCAATAAATCACAGGTAAACATCTTTATGGTATCCCCTGCTTTCAGTCATGATCCATCTGACATCAGCAATATTTATCATTCCACATCCTCTTCTGAATCCAACTTGAATTTCTGGCAGTTTCCTGTCAATGTGCTGCAGCGACAGCTTTTGAATGATCTTCAGCAAAATTTTACTTTCATGTGATATTAATGATATCATTTGATAATTTCTGTGTTCAGTTGGATCACTTTTTCTTGGAATAGGCAAAAATATGGATCTCTTTCGGTTGGTTGGCCAGGTAGCTGTTCTTTCCAAATTTCTCGGCACAGACAAGTGAGCACTTCCAGTGGTGCATCCGTTTTTTGAAACATTTCAAATGGTATTACATCAATTTTTGGAGCCTCGTTTTTCACCAAAGCCTTCAGTGTAGCTTGGATTTCTTCCTTCAGTACCATCTGTTCCTGATCATATGCTACCTCCTGAAATGGTTGAACATCAACCAATTCTTTTTAGTATAATGACTTGGTGTGTTCCTTCCATCTTCTTTTGATACTTCCTGCATCGTTTAATATTTTCCCTGTAGAATCCTTCAATATTACAACTCAAGGTTTGAATTTTTTCTTCAGTTCTTTCAGCTTGAACAATGTGGAGTACATTCTTTCCTTTTGGTTTTCTATCTCCAGGTCTTTGCTCATGCCATTATAATACTCTACTTTGTCTTCTAAAGCTGCCCTTTGAAAACTTCCATTCAGCTCTTTTACTTCATCATTTCTTCCTTTTGCTTTAGCTACTTAATGTTCAAAAGCCAGTTTCAGAGTCTCTTCTAACATCCATTTTGGTCTATTCTTTCTTTCTTGTCTTTTTAATGACCTCTTGCTTTCTTCATGTATGATGTCCCTGATGTCATTAAACAACTCGTATGGTCTTTGGCCATTGCTTTTCAATGTGTCAAATCTATTCTTGAGATTTTCTCTAAATTCTCTAGTGCCTAATGGAAGGTAAATAATGACTTTTACACTCTGGCCCCTGGAGAGTAAGGCCTAGACCTTGCAAAGTTCCTAAGGTGGAAAAAACTTGTCATGTTTGAAGAACAGAAGAAACAAACCCATGGGGCTGAAGCCTAAGAGAGCAATAAGGAGAGCAGAGTGAGGTGAGGTCGGCAAAGTTGGCAGGGGCTAACATAGGGCTTCATAGGTTGTGGAGTCTTTGGGTTTTATTCTTAGTGCAATGGAAGCTCATTAGAAAGTTTTAAGAGTTTATAATTATATATGTGTGTATATATATTTATATATATATAAATTTTTTATGTATATACTTAAAAGATATATTTTGTAATCATATATATATATATATATATGTATACAACTGAAATATAATTTGACTGTTAGGTGGACAATGAACTTTGAAGAGGCAAGAATGGAAATAAACAGACCAAGTAGCCCAATCTAGAAAAGACGGATTATGGTGACAGCAGTAGAAATATGAAGACATATTCTGAGTGTATTTTGGGGAGAAGAAGTAACAGGACATATCCTTGTTTTTTATGTTGCAAGTGAGATTTTGGCTTAAGCCACTGGTTAGATAGTGGTGCCATTTACTGAGGTAAGCGTTTTCAGGAGAAAACACTACAGGCTATAGGGATTTGTGTGAGGGAGTAGGATTGAAATCAATTATTTGACTACTCATTAGACTTCCAAGAAGAAAAGAATGCAGCTATATTGTACTGATGTAGGTATTGTTGTTGCTACTGTTGTTATTTGAAAGATGTGTCTGATAAGACCTTGGACAGAAAAAAGGCCTGCATCGTACTAAAAAGTAGGATGTAGGCAAGGGCTGTCAAACATTGAGTTAAGTGTGTAGCCATCCAGTCAAAACTGGTTCAAATTTCAGAGTAAAGAGGATGAAATTTGGGCCTTGGTTCTACAGGTCCTTCTGTATACCTTCTGGAAGTAGTACAGAGTTTACATGTACATTCACGCAGTGACCAACCCCTATCTCCTATATTCATGTGTTTGAGATGCAGGCCAGGGAAACTAGTTCAATTTTGGGGATTTCAGAACAGAAGGAAGGCTACACAACTGAAGAGGATTAAGTGGCTGAGGGAAAACAACATGAAGGCAGATGGAGCTGGAGTCCTTTTCTGCCAACCTTTATTCACTTTCCAAGTGTCACATGCTTTATGTGGTGGTCATATACTTTGCCTAAATATAAGACCTCATTGAGTTCTGGAGTCATTACTTATGAAGACAAGACATTATTGTTATATTTGTCTTTAGAAAGAAAGAAATAAGATTTTGCTAAAAGAAGTTCAACGTTGGCCACAAGAGAGGCAGGAAAAGACACTGAACCAGAAATCTGAAATGGAGAAGGGTAGCTCTACCTCTGTGATTAACTTGCTTTGGACAAGTCGTTTGTCATCTCTGGGCCCCAGCTTCCTCATCTGAAATGGGGGAAAAAAAAAAGAATGTTAGGCTAAATTTGTCCTAAGGTCTCTTTCTGTTCCCACAGCATATGATTAAGAACATTAAAGCAGGTCCAAGGTTATTACAGAGAAAGTTTTCGTACAGGTCCCTTCTGACTCTGTGGCATTGTGAGATCCCAGCAGGCACAGTAGTATGTGGCTTCATCTTCCTTAGTGACTTTATTTATTATCAGGTAAAAGACACCGTTCCCTTTCTCATCCATCTCCATGCGAGGATTGGGCTGGTCTTGCCTGTAATCCTTGGAGGAGCCATAAAGGATTCGTTTCAGGGGCTCCCCTTCTTTTTGTTGATACCAGTGCACAATGGCATTCTCCAAGGGAACTCCAGACAGTTTGCAACTTATGTGCACTGTTCTGTCTGGTCTTCTTGTAGAGGAGAGTTGATCCTGAGATAGTCTCATTTCGGTGTTTCCATCTGCAAAGTAAGGGAGAGAAATCAGAGGCACTTGGAAAGGCTGACCCTGGAGACAGTGCACAATGACAAGATAAGAAAGGAGAAAAATCAACTTACAAACCCAAGCCAAAGATACGAGGAAAATCCATAGGGACAGCATCGATAGCGAGTGGTCAGAATAGAGACTACCAGAGAGCGTGAATTGAGGCAAAGGAAGAAGAGTAGCTGTTACTCTGCAGAGACTGGGGGAGGAAAAGCTTTGCTTCAGAACCAATGAAAGTCCTTCATAGTAGGATTTGTTGCAGTTTTACTTTCATCATGTTTCAGTTATAAAGGAACTAACAAATTCCGGAAGACCTCAGCAAAACATCTACGTTATAATAATTCAATGTTAGTTCCCCTTCCACTTTTCTTTTATTTTTTTTAATAATTTTTATTGAGCTTTAAGTGAATGTTTACAAATTGTCAGTCTGTCACATATAAGCTTATATACACCTTACTCCATACTCCCACTTACTCTCCCCCTAATGAGTCAGCCCTTCCAGTCCATCCTTTCGTGACAATTTTGTCAGTTTCTAAAAAAAAAAAAATTTTTTTTTTTTCTACCTCCTATCTCCCCTCCAGACAGGAGATGCCAACACAGTCTCAAGTGTGCACCTGATACAAGTAGCTCACTCTTCATCAGCATCTCTCTCCTACCAATTGTCCAGTCCCTCCCATGTCTGATGAGTTGTCTTCGGGAATGGTTCCTGTCCTGGGCCAACAGAAGGTTTGGGGACCATGACTGCCAGGATTCTTCTAGTCTCAGTCAGACCATTAAGTCTGGTCTTTTTTTGAGAATTTGGGGTCTGCATCCCACTGATCTCCTGCTCCCTCAGGGGTTCTCTGTTGTGCTCCCTGTCAGGGCAGTCATCGGTTGTGGCCGGGCACCATCTAGTTCTCCTGGTCTCAGGATAATGTAAGTCTCTGGTTCATGTGGCCCGTTCTGTCTCTTGGGCTCATAGTTACCGTGTGACCTTGGTGTTCTTCATTCTCCTTTGATCCAGGTGGGTTGAGACTAATTGCTGCATCTTAGATGGCCGCTTGTTAGCATTTAAGACACCAGAGGCCACATTTCAAAGTGGATTGCAGAATGTTTTCATAATAGAATTATTTTGCCAATTGACTTAGAAGTGTCCCCTTAAGCCATAGTCCCCAAACCCCCGCCCTTGCTCCGCTGACCTTTGAAGCATTCGGTTTATCCTGGAAACTTCTTTGCTTTTGGTCCAGTCCAGTTGAGCTGACCTTCCGTGTATTGAGTATTGTCCTTCCCTTCACCTAAAGTAGTTCTTATCTACTAACTAATCAGTAAATAACCCTCTCCCACCCTCCCTCCCTCCCCACCTCGTAACCACAAAAGTGTGTGTTCTTCTCAGTTTATACTATTTCTCAAGATCTTATAATAGTGGTCTTATACAATATTTGTCCTTTTGCCTCTGACTAATTTCACTCAGCATAATGCCTTCCAGGTTCCTCCATGTTATGAAATGTTTCACAGATTCGTCACTGTTCTTTATCGATGGGTAGTATTCTACTGTGTGAATATACCACAGTTTATTTAACCATTCATCCGTTGATGGACACCTTGGTTGCTTCCAGCTTTTTGCTATTGTAGACAGAGCTGCAGTAAACATGGGTGTGCATATATCTGTTTGTGTGAAGGCTCTTATTTCTCTAGGGTATATTCTGAGGAGTGGGATTTCTGGGTTGTATGGTAGTTCTATTTCTAACTTTTTAATTTTTTTTTTTTTTTATGGTAGTTCTATTTCTAACTTTTTAAGAAAATGCCAGATAGATTTCCAAAGTGGTTATATCATTTTACATTCCCACCAGCAGTGTATAAGAGTTCCAATCTCTCCGCAGCCTCTCCAACATTTATTATTTTGTGTTTTTTGGATTAATGCCAGCCTTGTTGGAGTGAGATGGAATCTCATCCTAGTTTTAATTTGCTTTCTCTAATGGCTAATGATCGAGAGCATTTTCTCATGTATCTGTTAGCTGCCTGAATATCTTCTTTAGTGAAGTGTGTGTTCATATCCTTTGCCCACTTCTTGATTGGGTTGCTTGTCTTTTCCTGGTTGAGTTTTAATAGAATCATATAGATTTTAGAGATCAGGCGCTGGTGGGAGATGACATAACTGAAAATTCTTTCCCAATCTGTAGGTGGTCTTTTTACTCTTTTGGTGATGTCTTTAGATGAGAATAGGTGTTTGATTTTTAGGAGCTCCCAGTTATCTGGTTTCTCTTCGTCATTTTTGGTAATATTTTGTATTCTGTTTATGCCTTGAATTAGGGCTCCTAACGTTGTCCCTATTTTTTCTTCCATGATCTTTATCGTTTTAGTCTTTATGTTTAGGTCTTTGATCCACTTGGAGTTAGTTTTTGTGCATGGTGTGAGGTATGGGTCCTGTTTCATTTTTTTGCAAATGGATATCCAGTTATGCCAGTACTATTTGTTAAAAAGACTATCTTTTCCCCAATTAACTGACACCGGGCCTTTGTCAAATATCAGCTGCTCATATGTGGATGGATTTATATCTGGGTTCTCAATTCTGTTTCATTGGTCTATGTGCCTGTTGTTGTACCAGTACCAGGCTGTTTTGACTACTGTGGCTGTATAATAGGTTCTAAAATCAGGTAGAGTGAGGCCTCCCACTTTCTTCTTCTTTTTCAGTAATGCTTTACTTATCCGGGGCTTCTTTCCCTTCCCTATGAAGTTGGTGATTTGTTTCTCCATCACATTAAAAAAATGTCATTGGAATTTGGATCGGAAGTGCATTGTATGTATAGATGGCTTTTGGTAGAATAGACATTTTTACTGTGTTAAGTCTTCCTATCTATGAGCAAAGTATGTTTTTCCATTTATGTAGGTCCCTTTTACTTTCTTGCAGTAGTACTTTGTAGTTTTCTTTGTATAGGTCTTTTACATCTTTGGTAAGATTTATTCCCAAGTATTTTATCTTCTTGGGGGCTACTGTGAATGGTATTGATTTGGTGATTTCCTCTTCGATGTTCTTTTTGTTGATGTAGAGGAATCCAAGTGATTTTTGTATGTTTATCTTATAACCTGAGACTCTGCCAAACTCTTCTATTAGTTTCAGTAGTTTTCTGGAGGATTCCTTAGGGTTTTCTGTGTATAAGATCATGTCATCTGCAAATAGAGATAATTTTACTTCCTCCTTGCCAATCCGGATGCCCTTATTTCTTTGTCTAGCCTAATTGCTCTGGCTAGGACCTCTAGCACAATGTTGAATAAGAGCGGTGATAAAGGGCATCCTTGTCTGGTTCCCATTCTCAAGGGAAATGCTTTCAGTCTGTCTCCATTTAGAGTGATGTTGGCTGTTGGCTTTGGATAGATGCCCTTTATTATGCTGAGGAATTTTCCTGCAATTCCTATTTTGCTGAGAGTTTTTATCATGAATAGGTGTTGGACTTTGTCAAATGCCTTTTCTGCATCAATTGATAAGATCATGTGGTTTTTGTCTTTTGTTTTATTTATATGGTGGATTACATTATGGTTTTTCTAATAAACCAGCCTTGCATAAAAAAAAAAAATGCATACCTGGTATAAATCCCACTTTGTCGTGGTGGATTATTTTTTTGATATGTTGTTGAATTCTATTGGCTAGAATTTTGTTGAGGATTTTTGTATCTATATTCATGAGGGATATAGGTCTGTAATTTTCTTTTTTTGTGATGTCTTTTCCTGGTTTTGGTATCAGGGATATGGTGGCTTCATAGAATGAGTTAGGCAGTATTCCAACATTTTCTATGCTTTGAAATACCTTCAGTAGTAGTGGTGTTAACTTTTTTCTGAAAGTTTGGTAGAACTCTGCAGTAAAGCCGTCCTGGCCAGGGCTTTTTTTTTGTTGGGAGTTTTTTGATTACCGTTTCAATCTCTTTTTTTCTTATAGGTCTATTTAATTGTTTTACTTCTGATTGTGTTAGTTTAGGTAGGTAGTGTTTTTCTAGGAATTCATCCATTTCTTCTAGGTTTTCAAATTTGTTAGAGTACAATTTTTTGTAATAATCTGATATGATTCTTTTAATTTCAGTTGGGTCTGTTGTGATGTGGCCCATCTCATTTCTTATTCAGGTTATTTGTTTCCTTTCCTGTATTTCTTTAGTCAGTCTGGCAAGTGGTTTATCAACTTTGTTAATTTTTTCAAAGAACCAGCTTTTGGCTTTGTTAATTCTTTCAATTGTTTTTCTGTTCTCTAATTCATTTAGTTCAGCTCTAATTTTTATTATTTGTTTTCTTCTGGTGCCTGATGGATTCTTTTGTTGCTCACTTTCTATTTGTTCAAGTTGTAGGGACAGTTCTCTGAGTTTGGCTCTTTCTTCTTTTTGTATGTGTGCATTTATCACTATAAATTGACCTCTGAGCACTGCTTTTGCTGTGTCCCAGAGGTTTTGATAGGAAGTGTTTTCATTCTCGTTGCATTCTATGAATTTCTTTATTCCCTCCTTAATGTATTCTATAACCCAGTCTTTTTTCAGCAGGGTATTGTTCACTTTCCAGGTATTTGATTTCTTTTCCCTGATTTTTCTGTTATTGATTTCCACTTTTATGGCCTTGTGGTCTGAGAAGATGCTTTGTAATATTTTGATGTTTTTGGATTCTGCAAAGGTTTGTTTTATGACCTAACATGTGGTCTATTCTACAGAATGTTTCATGAGCGCTAGAAAAAAAAGTATAATTTGCAGCAGTTGGGTGGAGTGTTCTCTATAAGTCAATGAGGTCAAGTTGGTTGATTGTAGCAAATAGGTCTTCCGTGTCTCTATTGAGCTTCTTACTGGATGTCCTGTCCTTCTTTCTTATCCCTGGCTGCTTTTAAAATTTTCTCTTTATCTTTGGTTTTGGCAAGTTTGATGATAATATGTCTTGGTGATTTTCTTTTTTGATCAGTCTTAAATGGGGTTCGATGATCATCTTGGATAGCTAGCCTTTCGTCTTTCATGATGTCAGGGAAGTTTTCTGCCAACAGATCTTCAACTATTCTCTCTGTGTTTTCTGTTATCCCTCCCTGTTCTGGGACTCCAATCACACGGAAGTTATTCTTCTTGATAGAGTCCCACATGATTCTTAGGGTTTCTTCATTTTTTTTAATTCTTTTATCTGATTTTTTTTCAGCTATATTGGTGTCAATTCCCTGGTCCTCCAGATCTCCCACTTTGCATTCTAATAGCTCGAGTCTGCTCCTCTGACTTCCTATTGCATTGTCTAATTCTGTAATTTTATTGTTAATATTTTGGATTTCTGAATGCTGTCTCTCTATGGATTCTTGCAACTTATTAATTTTTCCACTATGTTCTTGAATAATCTTTTTGAGTTCTTCAACTGCTTTATCAGTGTATTCCTTGGCTTTTCTGAAGATTGCCTTATTTCATTTCTGAGGCCATCTCCGATGTCTCGAAGCATTCTGTAAATTAATTTTTTATATTCTGTATCTGGCAATTCCAGGATTGTATCTTCATTTGGGAAAGATTTTGATTTTTTAGTTTGGGGAGTTGTAGAAGCAATCATGGTCTGCTTCTTTATGTGGTTTGATATCGACTGCTGCCTCCGAGCCATCACTAAGATATTGTAGTGATTTATTGTATATTTGCTCACTGAGTCTTATCTTGTTTTGTTTTCTTTCAATATACGTAGATGGGCTACTAGATTGCACTGTCTTGATTGTTGTAGCCCTTGACTCACGTCCTATTACCAGCTGGTTTGGGCTGTTACCAGATACATAAGCCTGAGTGCATTCACTATTCTTGAGTAGAATCTGATTTTGGGTCATCAAGTGTGTGGTGCAGACTGTCACCTATCCACCTATAGAAGTAGTGGTGATAGTTGTGTGCACCAGATTGTAGTAGCAGCAGGGGTTCACACTCCGGGGGGGGGGCATGATGCTGACAGGCTTCCCCCAAGTGTCAGTGAGGTAGGTGTGTCTCTATTTCTAAAGCACCTTGGTGGGTGGGCTCTGCAGCTGTACCTTAGGCCCCCAATGCAAGTACCTCTACAGATTGGTAGATGTCACCCTCCTTAGACCCCTAAGGCAGGAGGCTAGGTGGTCTGGGGGGAGCTTCAGCCCTCAGTTCCCTGTTGTCGGTCAGTTAGGGCTCTGTTGAATATGCAGAGATATCAGACCTGGGAAACTTGTCTTACAGCAATCCGCTAAAACAGTTACAGTCAGATCCCTATCAGGAATGCCTTTGCATTATAATAGCCACCTTGTTCCCTGTACGGATGAAAGCCCAAGAGTGTGGATCACATATGCTTGGCTGGAGCTGGTTCTGTGTTTTTAGTCCAATTAGGGAAGGATTTTTGGTCCCTGGGTTTTTTGTAGCTGCTTCTCTCAGGCCGGGACAGTGGTTAGGGAAAGACCAAAAAAAAAAAAAAAAAAGGAGGAAAAACCACAGCGCAGTTCACTCTCTGGCTCAGGAAATTCCAATGTTAATGAAGCTGCCTGAGAAGGGGAGGGGAGGGTTCAGATAAATAGGAAAGAGTAGCACCCCAGAATATAGACAAAGTTACTTATCTTGCTTGAGATGACTCTTTTATCTGAGATTCCTGAGGGGCGTGTCAACTGTGTGCGCTGGCTGGGTAGAGATTGCTCCCGAGGGTCAGGCCCGTGTCCCGTGCTTGCGCTGTCCCAGAAGCCATGGTTAGTTCCTCCGCTCCCAGTCCAAAGCCCAGCGCCAAGGTTCCCCGGCTGGGACACCGCACTCCTGGCTCCAAAACCAGTTGCTGCCTCCCAGAGACTTCTCCTCCTGTCAGCCTCATTGCTGCGCTGCCTGCGTGCCATGGCTGGGCTTCCCCCGAGGTCAATTCTGGGGGCTAGGGCTGCACCCCGTGCTTCCACCATCTCAGGATGCCTTGCTCAGCAACCCTGTGCCCAGTCCAAAGCCCAGCGCCATGGTTTCCTGACTGGGATGCTGGCTCCAGGCTCCGAAAAGAGTCGCTGCTTCCCTGTGGTTATTTGTTCTCAGTCTCTGTCACTCTTTAGATCTGTGTTTGATGGTCAGGGTTCGTAGATTGTCATGTACGTGATCGATTCACTTGTTTTTCCAAGTCTTTGTTGCAAGAGGGATCCGAGGTAGCTTCTACCTAGTCGGCCATCTTGGCCCCTCCTCCCCACTTTTCTTTTATATTCCTTTGAAAACACTTGTCCTGGGCTTCTTCACTTCCTGAGTTATGTATCTCTTGCTATATTTTCTTTTTTTATAATTTTTATTGTGCTTTAAGTGAAAGTTTACAAATCAAGTCAGTCTCTCACACGAAAACCCATATACACCTTGCTACACACTCCCAATTACTCTCCCCCTAATGACACAGCCCGCTTTCTCCCTCCTCTCTCTCTTTTCGTGTCCATTTCGCCAGCTTCTAACCCCCTCCACCCTCTCGTCTCCCCTCCAGGCAGGAGATACCAACATAGTCTCAAGTGTCCACCTGACCCAAGAAGCTCACTCCTCACCAGCATCCCTCTCCAACCCATAATCCACTCCAATCCATGCCTGAAGAGTTGGCTTCAGGAATGGTTCCTGTCCTGGGCCAACAGAAGGTCTGGGGGCCATGACCACCGGGATCCTTCCAGTCTCAGTCAGACCATTAAGTCTGATCTTTTTATGAGAATTTGGGGTCTGCATCCCACTGCTCTCCTGCTCCCTCAGGGGTTCTCTGTTGTGTTCCCTGTCAGGGCAGTCATCAGTTGTAGCCAGGCACCATCTAGTTCTTCTGGTCTCAGGATGATGTAGTCTCTGGTTCATGTGGCCTTTTCTGTCTCTTGGGCTCGTAATTGCCTTGTGTTCTTGGTGTTCTTCATTCTCCTTTGATCTAGGTGGGTTGAGACCAATTGATGCATCTTAGATGGCTGCTTGCTAGCGTTTAAGACCCCAGACACCACTCTTCAAAGTAGGATGCAGAATGTTTTTCTTAATAGATTTTATTATGCCAATTGACTTAGATGTCCCCTGAAACCATAGTCCCCAAACCCCGACCCTGTTATGCTGGCCTTCCAAGCATTCAGTTTATTCAGGAAACTTCTTTGCTTTTGGTTTAGTCCAGTTTTGCTGAATTCCCCTGTATCGTGTGTTGTCTTTCCCTTCACCTAAAGTAGTTCTTATCTACTATCTAATTAATGAATACCCCTCTCCTGCCCCCTTCCCCCCCATAACCACAAAAGAATGTTTTCTTCTCAGTTTAAACTATTTCTCCAGTTCTTATAATAGTGGTTTTATACAATATTTGTCCTTTTGCAACTAATTTCACTCAGCATAATGCCTTCCAGGTTCCTCCATGTTATGAAATGTTTCAGAGATTCCTCACTGTTCTTTATCGATGCGTAGTATTCCATTGTGTGAATATACCATAATTTATTTATCCATTCATCTGTTGTTGGGCGCCTTGGTTGCTTCCATCTTTTTGCTATTGAAAACAGTGCTGCAATAAACATGGGTGTGCATATATCAGTTTGTGTAAAGGCTCTTATTTCTCTAGGCTTTAGTCCAAGGAGTGGGATTGCTAGATCATATGATAGTTCTATTTCTAGCTTTTTAAGGAAGGCCCAAATCGACTTCCAAAGTGGTTGTACCATTTGACATTCCCACAAGCAGTGTAGAAGTGTTCTAATCTCTCCACAGCCTCTGCAACATTTATTATTTTGTGTTTTTGGATTAATGCCAGCCTTGCTGGAGTGAGGTGAAATCTCATTGTAATTTTGATCTGCATTTTTCTAATGGCTAATAATCGTGAACATTTCCTCAAGTATCTGTTAGCTACCTTTAGTGAAGTGTCTATTCATATCTTTTGCCCATTTTTTAATTGGGTTATTTATCTTTTTGTAGTTGAGTTTTTGCAGTATCATGTAGATTTTAGAGATCAGGTACTAATCAGAAATGTCATAGCTAAAAACTTTTTCCCATTCTGTAGGTAGTCTTTTTCCTCTTTTGGTGAAGTCTTTGGATGAGCATAGGTGTATGATTTTTAGGATCTCCCAGTTATCTAGTTTTTCTTCCGCATTCTTAATAATGTTTTGTATACTGTTTAGGCCATGTATTAGGGCTCCTAACATTGTCCCTATTTTTTCTTCCATGATCTTTATCATTTTAGAGTTTATATTTAGGTCTTTATCCATTTTGATTTAGTTTTTGTGCATGGAGTAAGGTGTGGGTCTTGTTTCATTTTTTTGCAGATGGATATCCAGTTATGCCAGCACCATTTGTTAAAAAGACCTCTTGCCATATTTTGTGAGAATTTTGGGTATTTATGCATGGCTTTTCATGAGAATTGGAAGGAAAGGATCATTACTGTATATTACAATATCCATGAGATAACAAATTAATTTCACAACCTTACACAGTGGTACGTACATTTTGTATGTCAGTAGTTTGCCCAAAGTGCTGTAAGCATTACCAATTCCTGTAGCTATTGTTGTTTTTTTTTTTTATTGTTGTAGATACTATGATGTTACTGTACTGTATTGTGAATCAACCAAAACATTGGAGGAAAAAAATCTCCCTTCGTTTACTACCCTCTTTGCTTTTCTCATTCACCTTCTTAGCTTTCCAGAATTAGAACTAATTTTATAGTTGTTTGGATATAAATGTAAGGTGCATTTTTTTTAAAGAATGCTTCTAAATGCCACTATTTTAGCTGAGATGATTCAATGGTGTGATTTAATCAAAATGGGAGAGGACACTGTGAGTTGTGGAACAACATCCTAAGAATTTTCATTTACCTCACCTCATTCGGTCCTCAGCAACTCTATGAGATTGATGACACTATTCCCACTTAAAACTGGGAAAGGAGAATGAAAAGATTTAGTAACTTTCCTAGATTACACTGTTAGTAAGCGGCTGAGCAGGAATTTGAAATCATGTCTCTGTCACTCAAAAGGCCTGTATCTTTCATCACTCATTCAAAGTCAACAAACCATTTTGAGCGCCTTCCCAGGAAGCTTTTATAGACAGTGAAGCAGAGGCAACTCATGACACTCTACAAGAGCCATCCAAGTCCCCATGGGGTGAGGAGAGAAGATTTAGTGACCCAGCTAAAAGCAGCATTATGGGATGAGTCACTTGGACTCCTTGCTCAGACCTTGGTGAAGATACATGTGCAGGAGAAAAGTACTCTCTGGACAATAGGTCCCTCTGGGATGTAGAAAGGAGGAGATGTATGTGTGGGTCGTGGGTGTGGTAGTTGGTTTTTGTACATTTACAGTGGGGCATTTTGACACAGTATTTCCCAACAAGCACAGTAATACATCCTTGCATTCTCCTCAGCAACTTGGTGTATTCTGAGACTAATAGACAAGTCATTCTGCCCTTTCCTTGCTTCATAGCTTTCTTCACTGACACTTTGTTCATGAACATTTTCATTTGAAGAAATACATAGAGTTCATTCTAGAGGTTGGTCTGGCTTCTCTTGGTACCAGTGTATATACACATTCTTCTTTACAGCAATTTTTTAATACTTTTTTTATTGTACTTTAGATGAAGGTTTATAAAACAAACCAGTTTCTCATGATACAGTTAGTACACACATTATTCTATGACATTGGTTAACAGCCCCACAACATGTCAGCACTCTCCTTTCTTGAACCCTGATAACAAAAGAAGAGATTGAAAACATAATAAAAAAAACTCCCAACAAAAAAAGCCCTGGTCTGGAAGGCTTCACTGCAGAGTTCTAACAAACTTTCAGAGAAGAGTTAGCACCACTGCTACTAAAGGTATTTCAGAGCATGGAAATGGACGGAATACTCCCAAACTCTTTCTATGAAGCCAGCATATCCCTGATCCCAAAACCAGGTAAAGACACCACAAAAAAAGAAAATTATGCACCTATATCTCTCATGAACTTAGATGCAAAAATCCTCAACAGAATTCTAGCCAATATAATTCAACAACTTATCAAAAAAATAATTCACCATGACCATGTGAGATTCATACCAGGTATGCAGGGATGGTTCAACATTAGAAAAACAATTAATATAATTCATCATATAAATAAAACAAAAGACAGAAAACACATGATTTTATCAATAGGTGCAGAAAAGGCATTTGACTAAGTTCAACACCCACTCATGATAAAAACTCTCAGCAAAATATGAATAGAAAGAAAATTCCTCAGCATAATAAAGGGCACTTAAACAAAACCAATAGCCAACATCATCCTAAATAGAGAGAGCCCGAAAGCATTCCCCTAGAGGGATAAAGATGCCCTTTATCACCGCTCTTATTCAACACTGTGCTGGAGGTCCTAGCCAGAGCAATTAGGCTAGATAAAGAAATAAAGGGCATCCAGATTAGTAAGGAAAAATTGCAAGTATCTCTATTTACAGATGACATGATCTTATACGCACTTCCCTAAAGAATCCTCAAGAAAACTACTGAAAGTAATAGAGGAGTAAAGCAGAGTATCAGGATACAAGATAAACACACAATAATCAGTTAGATTCTTCTACACCAACAAAAAGAACATCGAGGAGGAAATTACCAAATCGATGATATTTACAGTAGCCCCCAAGAAGATAAAATACTTAGGAATAAACCTTCCCAGAGATGTACAATGAAAACTACAAGACACTTCTGCAAGAAGCCAAAAGAGACTTACATAAGTGGAGAAACATACCTTGCTCATTGATAGGAAGACTTAACATTGTAAAAATGTCTATTCTACCAAGAACCATCTATAGATACAACGCAATTCCGATCCAAATTCCAATGACATTTTTTAATGAGATAGAGAAACATATCACCAACTTCATATGGAAGGGAAAGAGGCCCCAGATAAGTAATGCATTACCAAAAAAAGAAGAACAAAGTTGGAGGCCTCACTCTACCTGATTTTAGAACATATCGTACCAGGCCGTTTTGACTACTGTGTGCAAAAACAGGTACATAGACCAAGGGAAAAGAACTGAGAATCCAGACATAAAACCATCCACATATGTGCAGCTGATATTTAACAAAGGCCCAGAGTTAGTTAAATGAGGAACAGACAGTCTATTTAACAAATGGTGCTGGTATAACTGGATATCCATCTGTAAAAAAAGTGAAACAAGACCCATACCTCACACCATGCACAAAAACTGAATCAAAATGGATCATAGACCTAAATATAAAACCTAAAACAATAAAGATCATGGAAGAAAAAATAGGGACAATACTAGGAAACCTAATACACAGCGTAAGCAGTATATAAAACATTACTAACAATGCAGAAGAGAAACTAGATAACTGGGAGCTCCTAAAAATCAAACACCTCTGTTATGAGTTGGAATCGACTCGATGGCACTGGGTTCTGGGTTATGCTCATTCAAAGACGTCACCAAACAAGCAAGATTACCTACAGACTGGGAAAAAGCTTTTAGCTATGACATTTCCAATCATAAAATCTACATGATACTGCAAAAACTCAAATACAAAAAGACAAATAACCCAGTTAAAAAACGGGTAAAAGATATGAATAGACACTTCACTAAAGAAGACATTAAGGTAGCAACAGATACATGAGGAAATGTTCACGATCATTAGCCATTACAGAAACGCAAATCAAAAGTATAATGAGATTCCATCTCACTCCAACAAGGCTGGCATTAATCCAAAAAACACAAAATAATAAATGTTGGAGAGGATGTGAAGAGACTGGAACACTTCTACACTGCTGCTGGGAATGTCAAATGGTACAACTACTTTGGGAATAGATTTGGCACCTCCTTAAAAAACTAGAAATAGAATTACCATACGATCCAGCAATCCCACTCCTTGGAATATATCCTAGAGAACTAAGAGCCTTTACAAGAACAGATACATGCACACCCATGTTCATTGCAACACCATTTACAATAGTAAAAAGACAGAAGCAACCAAGGTGTCTATCAAGGGATGAATGGATAAATTGTGGTATATTCACACAATGGAATACTGCGCATTGGTAAAGAACAATGATGAATCCATGAAACATTTCATAATATGGAAGAATCTGGAAGGCATTATGCTGAGTGAAATAAGTCTGGCACAAAAGGACAAATATTGTATAAGACCACTATAATAGTAACTGGAGAGATAGTTTAAACAGAGAAGAAAATATTCTTTGGTGGTTACGAGAGGCAGAAGGGAAGGAGGGAGGAAGAGGGGTTTTCACTAATTAAATAGTAGATGAGAACTATATTCGGTGAAGGGAAAGACAACACACAATACAGGAGAGGTCAGCACAACTGGACTAAACCAAAAGCAAAGAAGTTTCCTGAATAAACTGAATGCTTGGAAGGCCAGCATAGCAGGGTTGGGGGTTTGGGGACCAGAGTTTAAGGGGACATGTAAGTCAACTGGCATAATAAAATCTATTAAGAAAACATTCTACATCCCACTTTGGAGAGTGACATCTGGGTTCTTATAAGCTAGCAAGCAGCCATCTAAGACATATCAATGTGTCTCAACCCACCTGGAGCAAAGTAGAATGAGGAACACCAAAGACACAAAGTATTTATGAGCCCAAGAGACAGAAAGGACCACATAAACCAGAGACTACATAGGCCTGAGACCAGAAGAACTAGATGATGCCCAGCTACAACCGATGACTGTCCGGACAGGGAACAAAAGAGAGAACCCCTGAAGGAGTAGGAGAGTAGTGGAAGGTAGACACCAAATTCTCCTAAAATGACCAGACTTAATAGTCTGACTAAGACTAGAAAGACCCCGGAGGTCATGGTCCCCAGACCTTCTGTTAGCCCAAGACAGGAACCATTCCCAAAGCCAACTCTTCAGACAGGGATTGGACTGGGCTATGGGATAGAAAATGATACTGGTGAAGAATGAGCTTCTTGGATCAAGTAGACACCTGAGACTATGTTGACATCTCCTGTCTGAAGGGGAGATGAGAGGGTATAGGAGGTCAGAAGCTGGACAAATGGACATGAAAAGAGAGAGTGGAGGGAAGGAGTGTGCTGTTTCATTAGGGGGAGAGAAATTAGGAGTATAGAGCAAGGTGTATATAAATTTTTTTGTGAGAGACTGACTTGATTTGTAAACTTTCACTTAAAGCACAATAAATTTTTTTTTTTTAAAGTTGAAAACTGTTGAATGAAGAAAACAAAAGACACAAGGGAAAGATTAGTCCAAAGGACTAAAGGACCACAACTACCACAACCTCTACCAGGCTGAGTCCAGTACAACCAGTACTGATCTGACAGGGATCACAATAGAGGGTCCCAGACAGAGCTGGAGAAAAATGTAGAATAAAATTCTAGCTAGCAAAATAAGGCCAGACTTGCTGGCCTGACAGAGACTGGAAAAACCACGAGAGCTGCCCTGACTGGGCTGAGAGGAGACCTGCATGGCTGTGAGGGGTGTGCACAGCACAGAGAAGGGCCTCTTGCTTGCCTGGCTGAGAGGAGCTGAGAGATCTGTCCTGCACTGAAGAAGGGAGGAATGTGCTCTCTGCTTTGGGGGAGCCTTCCAGACATTGCCTACATGATTCTTGATCCTTATCCTGAGCTGTAGCTTGAGGTTCCTGATCTCAAGCTGTACCCTGTTACATCCTTCATAAACCACTTACCTGTAAGTATGGTCTGTGTGTTCTGTGTGGCCATTTCAAAGGATTATCAAATCTAGAAGTAGAAGGTGCTGTGGGACAGATGGCTGGTGTCAGAACTGCTAAAAAGTTTGGACAGTTGACCTTCACCACGTAAGAATCAGCTTGGGGCTGATCCTGGTCATCGATGTTACTCCCACCATTTCACAGTTCGTCCCTTTCTATTGTTGAGTAGTATTCCATTGTGTGGATGTACCCCATATATATTCGCAAGTCTTTTTGTGAGCATATTTTCATTTTTGTTGGGTAAATTTTTTATGGTATTGGTCTAATGAAGTGAACTTCATAGTTGTCCTCTAGAATGTACCACTGGATATCTTTCATGTTTTTCTCTTGATGCAGTCTTCACCCTTCTCTATCCTACTCTGTGCCCAAAAGCACTGACTAACATGTACTGTCGCAATGGGCTCCTTGCCCTCACAATGCCTGTTGGGTTTGGACAGCAAAAGATTAGAGATGGAAGAGAATAAAGCCAGGGTCTTTATTCCCATGCCTCCCCACTGCCAGATTTCCATGGTGTTTAATTCATGCTGTTGAAGTCCTACCCATATATATTAGTTCCTACCATATCAGTTTTTTACCATATCAGTGGACTCCATATAATTTCCAACTTCCTGTATTTGCATCTCTGATCCTGAAGACTTCTTCTAGAACCATGAAAAATCACTCTGCTCAGGCACACGGCAGGCTGGACATACTAGAGATTAATACCCCTAAAGCATCCCTCAACAATGACTGATGGGAATTGGTGTATACACACCTCAGTTCACTATCCCCTTGGGTGGAGTAATTCTGAGGCATGTGTTTTACACTCTGATCTACTTTTCCTGTGAGGAAGTTGCCCGGTGTGAAAAAAAATCAGTTGCCCTAAAGTCAATTCCACCTCACGGCAACTCCATGTGTGGTCAAAATAAAACTGTGCTCTATAGGGCTTTCAAAGCTAATTTTTTGGAAGTAGATTGTCAGGACTTTCGCTCGAGGCACCTCTGGATGAATTTCAACTTCCAAGCTTTCAGTTAACATTCAAGGGCATCAACTGTTTGCACCACTTCCTCAGTTTTTCTTTGAGAAAATCTTTATTTCTCCTTCACTTTTTTTTCCTACTGTTCAATTTATATTTATTTATTTTTTTATAATTTTGATTGTGCTTTAAGTGAAAGTTTACAAATCAAGTCAGTCTCACATAAAAATTTATATACACCTTGCTACATACTCCAATTACTCTTCCCCTGAGACAGCCCACTCTGTCCCTCCACCCTCTCTTTTTGTGTCCATTTTGCCAGCTTCTTACCCCCTCCACCCTCTCATCTCCCCTCCAGGCAGGAGATGCCAACATAGTCTCAGGTGTCCACCTGATCCCAAAAGCCCACTCCTCACCAGCATTCCTCTGCAACCCATTGTCCAGTCCAATCCATGTCTGAAGAGTTGGCTTCAGGAATGGTCCCTGTCCTGGGCCAACAGAAGGTCTGGGGGCCATGACCACCAGGGTCCTTCCAGTCTCAGTCAGACCATTAAGTCTGGTCTTTTTATGAGAATTTCGGGTCTGCATCCCACTGCTCTCCTGCTCCCTCAGGGGTTCTCTGTTGTGTTCCCTGTCAGGGCAGTCATCAGTTGTAGCCAGGCACCATCTAGTTCTTCTGGTCTCAGGATGATATAGTCTCTGGTTCATGTGGCCTTTTCTGTCTCTTGGGCTCGTAATTGCCTTGTGTTCTTGGTGTTCTTCATTCTCCTTTGATCTAGGTGGGTTGAGACCAATTGATGCATCTTAGATGGCTGCTTGCTAGCATTTAAGACCCCAGACACCACTCTTCATAGTGGGATGCAGAATGTTTTCTTAATAGATTTTATTATGCCAGTTGACTTAGATGTCCCCTGAAACCATGGTCCCCAAAACCCCGACCCTGTTATGCTGGCCTTCCAAGCATTCAGTTTATTCAGGAAACTTCTTTGCTTTTGGTTTAGTCCAGTTGTACTGACCTCCCCTGTATTGTATGTTGTCTTTCCCTTCACCTAAAGTAGTTCTTATCTACCAACTAATTAGTGAATACCCCTCTCCCATCCCCCCTCTCGTAACCACAAAAGAATGTTTTCTTCTCAGTTTAAACTATTTCTCAAGTTCTTCTAATAGTGGTCTTATACAATTATTTGTCCGTTTGCAACTGACTAATTTCGCTCAGCATAATGCCTTCCAGATTCCTCCATGTTATGAAATGTTTCAGAGATTCCTCACTGTTCTTTATCGATGCGTAGTATTCCATTGTGTGAATATACCATAATTTATTTATCCATTCATCCATTGATGGGCACTTTGGTTGCTTCCATCTTTTTGCTATTGTAAACAGTGCTGCAATAAATATGGGTGCACATATATCTGCTCGTGTAAAGGCTCTTATTTCTCTAGGATATATTCCAAGGAGCAGGATTGCTGGATCCTATGGTAGTTCTATTTCTAGCTTTTAAAAGAAGTGCCAAATTGATTTCCAAAGTGGTTGTACCATTTGACATTCCCACCAGCAGTGTAGAAGTGTTCCAATCTCTCCACAACCTCTGCAACATTTATTATTTTGTGTTTTTGGATTAATGCCAGCCTTGTTGGAGTGAGATGAAATCTCATTGTAGTTTTGATTTGCATTTCCCTAATGGCCAATGATTGTGAACATTTCCTCATGTATCTCTTAGCTACCTGAATGTCTTCTTTAGTGAAGTGTCTATTCATATCTTTTACCCATTTTTTAATAGGGTTATTTGTCTTTTTGTATTTGAGTTTTTGCAGTATCATGTAGATTTTAGAGATCAGGTGCTGATCAGAAATGTCATAGCTAAAAGCTTTTTCCCAGTCTGTAGATAGTCTTTTTACTCTTTTGGTGAAGTTTAGATGAGCATAGCTGTTTGATTTTTAGGAGCTCCCAGTTATCTAGCTTTTCTTCTGCATTTGTAATAATGTTTTTTATACTGTTTATGCCATGTATTAGGGCTCCTAACGTTGTCCCTACTTTTTCTTCCATGATCTTTATCATTTTAGATTTTATATTTAGGTCTTTGATCCATTTTGAGCTCATTTATGTGCATGGAGTGAGGTGTGGGTCTTGTTTCATTTTTTTGCAGATGGATATCCAGTTCTGCCAGCACCATTTGTTAAAAAGGCTGTCTTTCCCCCCATTTAACTGTTTTAGGGCCTTTGTCAAATCTCAGCTGCTCATATGTGGATGGATTTATGTCTGGATTCTCAATTCTGTTCCATTGGTCCATGTATCTGTTGTTGTACCAGTACCAGGCTGTTTTGACATAATAGGTTCTAAAATCAGGCAAAGTAAGGCCTCCTACTTTGTTCTTTTTTTTTTTCAGTAATGCCTTATTTATCTGTGGGCTCTTTCCCTTCCGTAAGAAGTTGGTGATTTGTTTCTCCATCTCATTGAAGAATGTCGTTGGGATTTGGATCGAAATTGCATTAAATGTATAGATCACTTTTGGTAGAATAGACTTTTATAATGTTAAGTCTTCCTATCCATGAACAAGGTATGTTTTTCCACTTATGTAAGTCTCTTTTGGTTTCTTGCAGAAATGTGCTGTAGTTTTCTTTGTATAAGTCTTTTACATCTCTAGTAAGATTTATTCCTAAGTATTTTATCTTCTTGGGGGCTAGTGTAAATGGCATTGATTTGGTGATTTCTTCTTCGAAGTTCTTTTTGTTAGTGTAGAGGAATCCAACTGATTTTTGTATGTTTATCTTGTATACCGATACTCTGCTGAACTCTTCTATTAGTTTCAGTAGTTTTCCAGAGGATTCCTTAGGGTTTTCTGTGTATAAGATCATGTCATCTGCAAATTAAAAAAAAAAAAAAAAACGGAGATACTTTTACTTCTTCCTTTCCAATCTGGATGCCCTTTATTTCTTTATCTAGCCTATTTGCTCTGGCTAGGACCTCCAACACAATGTTGAATAAGAGAGGTGATAAAGGGCATCTTCCTCTCCATATGGGAAGTGTGTGATTACATTTCTTAGTCCCTCTTTGTTATTCTAATGTTATCTTCTTTTATATAATAACATCGCTGTTACCCTGTTTTGAGTTTTGTTTTTTTTTTTTTTAATGATCTTGCTTTGTTTTTTTGGATTTCCCTGTCTGGGTTGACTTCTAGTTGCTTTTCCCGGTGTTCTAACCTTGGGTTGATACCTGATATTATTGATTTTCTAACCAAAGAACTCCCTTTAATATTTCTTGTAGCTTTGGTTTTTTATGAATTTCCTCAACTTGTGTTTATCTGGAAATGTCTTAATTTCTCCTTCATATTTAAGAGACAGTTTTGCTGGATATATGATTCTTGTCAGGCAATTTTGTTCCTTCAATTTTTTAAATATGTCATCCCATTGCCTTCTGGCCTGCATGGTTTCTGCCGAGTAGTCTGAGCTTATTCTTATTGGCTCTCCTTTGTAGGTGACTTTTCATTTATCCCTTGCTGCTCTTATAATTCTCTCTTTATCTTTGGTTTTGGCAAGTTTGATTATAATATGTCTTGGTGACTTTCTTTTAACATCTACCTTATGTGGCATTTGATGAGCATCTTGGATAGATATCATCTTCTCATCTTTCACGATATCAGGGAAGTTTTCTGCCAACAAATCCTCAGCAATTCTCTCTGTATTTTCTGTTATCCCTCCCTGTTCTGGTACTCCAGTCACTCGTAGGTAATTTCTCTTGATAGAGTCCCACATGATTCTTAAGGTTTCTTCATTTTTTTTTTTAATTCTTTTATCTGATTTTTCTTCAAATATATTAGTGCCAAGTGATTTATCTTCGAGTTCTGAAATTCTAGCTTCTACTTGTTCAATTCTGCTCCTCTGGCTTTCTATTGAGTTGTCTACTTCTGTAATTTTATTGTTAATCTTCTGAATTTCTGATTGCTGTCTGTCTATGGATTTTTCCAGCTTATTAAACTTTTCATTACGTTCCTGAAAAATCTTTCTAATTTCTTCAATTGCTTTATCTGTGTTCCCTTGCTTGTTCTGCGCATTGTCGCATTTCCTTCCTGATGTCTTGAAGGGTTCAGTATATTAAACTTCTGTATTCTGCATCTGGTAATTCCAGGAATGCAGTTTCATCTAGAAGATCCCTGGATTCTTTGTTTTGAGAGCCTGTTGAGGTGATCATGGTCTGTTTCTTTATGTGACTTGATGTCGACTGTTGTCTCTGAGCCATCTGTAAATTATTGTGTTAGTTTATGCTTGCTTACTATGTCAGTAGCTGCTTGCTTTGTTCTGTTTTGGTACACCCCTATAGGTTGCTTGAGTGAGGTAGCTTGATTATTTTAACCTTTGGAGCTCTGATGTCCTGTCCCCAGCTGGCTAGAACTGTTATCAGGTATATCAGTCTAGGAGTCCATTCAGTTTTCTTGTATAAATTCAGCTCAGATTTCCAGGGAGCTGATCATCAAGTGTGTGGTACAGGCTCTGTCCTACAGTTTTAGAGGGGCAGGGGTGATTGGCCTATATACTGGTATCTGATTGCAGCAGGGGCTCACGCTCTGAACAAGGCAGGGGGCTGAAAACCAACCCCCTAGTGTCTGTGAGGAAAGCGTGTCCTTGTTCCCTAGATCGTGCAGGTGGGTGGGTTCTGCAGACGGACCATGGGCACCCAAAGTTTTTGTTGTAAGGACTGGGAGGTACCAGTTATCTTTGGACCCCTGTCGTGGGTGTCTGGGTGACCTGAGTGGAGCTACCAGTCTTTAGGTCCCTGATGTGGGCAGGTGGGGACCTTGTTTAATAGGCAAAGCAATGTCAAACATCAAATACCAACCTCTCCACTGCACAGCTGAAATGGTTGGAATCTGCCAACAAGGGACTATTCTCCTGAAATAAGCCCACACAGGTCCATGCAGAAGGGAAAGGTCCTCAAAGTCCACGGATGGTTTATGCCTGGACAGGAGCTGCTTCTGTCCTGAGCTCCCCCGGTTAGTGGAGCTAGCAAATTGTCTTTTCCCCCAAATGCAAATTTTTTCCTTCCCCAGAGCTGGAAGAATGGCTCTAGGTGCTCAACAGGGCCTATCTGAGGCCCAGGGAATTCAGCCGTGAAAGCCGGTTTGTGTGTGGGGTGGGGGGGGCGTTCTTTAAAATATATGCAAGTACTTAGCTTTTGCCGAGAGCAACGTTCTCCTCAGGTTCTGGAGTTGTGAGTGGGCTGTGTGGCTGGCTGCTTCTCCCTGAGGAAACTGTGACCAAACTCTAGTACCAGCCCACCGCCACCGCCGCTCTGGGAATGGTGCCTGAGGGCTCCCCGTGATTCAGGTCCAGTAACTCCTCTCCACTTCTGAACGGTGTCTTCCTCCCCCTGCCCCTCAGTTCTCTTTTTAAGCTTGCCTTTGAAGCTCAGGGCTCCCAGCCTGTCACAAATATACTCGTTTCACTTGTTTTGGGGGGGTCTTTATTGTAAAGAGGGCTTGCTGGAAGAGCCTGTCTATTCTGCCATCTTGTTTCCGGCCTCTCCTTCACTGTTGAAGGATATTTTTGCTGGGTATACAATTCTAAGGTTGAGAGTTCTTACTTTGTTTTGTTTTTCTCAACTCTAATGATTTCAGTCAACTGTCTTCTTGCTTTATAGTTTCTGTTGAGGAGGCTAGTATGTTTGCCTTTTGCTGCCTTCAGGATTTTGTCCTTTTCTTTGACTTTCTTCAGTTAAAATATGATATGCCTGGATTTTGGATTTTTTTTTTTCAGTTTATCCTACTTGGTGATTTTGAACTTTTCGCTTCTGTGGTTTAATGTCTACTATTAATTTGCAAAAATTCTCCGCTGCTTATTTCTCCAAATAATTCTTCTTCTCCAGCAGTGGCATCCTGTCTTTCAGGCAAGAAAAAGAAAGAGCACCCTGTTAGTTGCAGATCTCAGGTCAGTGGCAGGCAGGGGGGCTGCTGGTTCTGGCTTCAAGTAAGAAGTGATGGCTTGGGTGGTTTCCTGGGGTCCTTTATGATCTGCTATGCACTTCTCCGGCTTCCTGCACCCCATGAATGTTGGGAAGATTGGGTAATGGGATTCATAATCTAGAAAAAAATTCCTTGTACGAATGTGTATGTCTGGCAGTAGGCAGAGATGCATCTCAGACCGATTCACCCGTTCTCTCCGAAATATCATACTGTCGAAGCATTGCTTCAAAAATGTGCAGACACATTTTATCTCTTGCATGCAATATAAATTAGGTGCCCCTTTCCTTGTTTTCCACTGTTTACTCTGACACCTGAAAAGCCAACGGAGATTATCTTGTAAGATCTGAACATGGGGTGTCTGTGTTCCCATTACTGGATACGTCATTACTGCTCCGTGCAGCTGTTCAGAGCATTACAAGACTCAGCCATGTAAGGAAGTCCACAGAGGTATTTTGACAGGCTTTTCTATGCATTCCTTTCTGAAAAGGCCTCATGTCCTCAGATTATTTGAGTTTCTCTCAGGGACTACTCTCTACCTTAGCTGATATGAAAAATTTAGCTAAGAGTAAAGCCTTGTTTGGACTCAAGAAGCCAATCGTGGTCCACCCTGAGGGATCACCAAGGTTGGGAGTCACAGGGACAGGATGTGACTCACAAGGAGGAGAAGGAGGAAGACTGTTGGACCCCCAGCTTCTACCTCCTGTGTCATCCTTTCCTGTGAATTCCTTTCATTTCCTTCAATAGCATCCATGCTTTGAAAAATAGGACCTGGGTCCTTGGAATAGAGGATAAGGGCAAATATGTTGCCATGACTCTGGAAATGGTCATTTATATAAGACAGCACGTTGTTACAGATGCAAGGTGATATCTGTATTGTTCCAGGGGGCACTTGTGTGTACTACTATCAGAAAAAATGCAGAGAAAAAAAGCAGATTTTTCATTTACTTCACAATTATTCCAGAGAGTAGTAAAATAAGACAAAAATATTTTTATTATTTGCCATCTTCAGAAACAAAGGGATAATTTACTGACATTTTACTTATTCTGTGACAACTCCTAATCACTCAAATCCTGGTCACGTGATTCAGCACATAATAATTCATTTCAATGATTGTTTCGTAAAGATTGGTTTAGTATTCTCCATCCATGGGTGTAGGAATAATGTATAAGACCAGAATACCAAACCCATTGACAGTGAGTCAATTCTAGCTCATAGCGACCCTATAGGACAGAGTAGAACTGCCCACGGGGTTTCCAAAGAATGGCTGCTGGATTCAAAGTCACACAGCTGGTACATGACAGAGCAGGATAAAAACCCAGGTTATCTGGCTCCAGAATCTGTCTTCATAATCAAGGGAATATGAAAATAAGTGCTATATGTCATTCCAGAGCCCTGGAGGTGCAGTGGTTAAGAGCTTTGCTGCTAACTAAAAGGTAGGCACTTTGATTCCACCAGTTGCTCCTTGGAAACCCTATAAGGCAGCTCTACTCTGTCCTGTAGGGTCACTTATGAGTCAGAATTGACTTGATGGCAACAGGTTTTTTTTTTTTTGTTTTTGGTTCAGTTCCCACCTTAATTTTCACATGAAGCAAACATTGTTCCAGAAATGTGAGGTGCGCCTGTTGTATCCAGCACAAGCATTGATTCCTCTGTTGGCTTGTTTTGTAATCAATACTCAGGAGTATGAAATCTGGACAGTATGTTACAGTTTGGAAAAAAGAAAACTGAAATTTCTCATTGATATTATTCATACCTCATTTTAAAAAGCCCTCTGCAGAGACAATGGAGAACTTTGTTTTTTTAAATTTAATTTTTGTAACCATGTAGTTCATGAGTCAGAGAAATTAAATTTCATCTATAATCCAGTTGTCTTCCAAAAAGGGAACAGACTGCAATTTCTTGATGAAATATCAGAAAGAACAATACATAGCACTTCTCTATATCCTCCTGTGATTACAAGGACAGGTTCTGGAGCTAGTTTACCTGGGTTTCTACCCTGCTTTACCACGTACCAGCTGTGTGACTTGGAAAAGTGACTAAATCACTTAGATTCTCATTTACCTCATGGGTCAAAGACACTTGATGATCATAATAATAATGAAAACATCTCACAGATTGCTGCCAGAGTTAAAGGAGTTAGAATATGCAAAGAGTGAGAATAATAATAGAGAACTCACACACGCTGTGCACACGCACACACACATACACTACTGTTAGCTATTTTTGTCTTGGCCCAATCTCTCTCTTCTTCCATAGGCAAAAGCAAGGGTTATCCCAACATGGTAGCCTCATCTAACAGTCCCCAAAACTCAGAGCTGTGTTCTGATGATATCATGTTGGCAGAACCCTGAATGTGAGGGAAGGGACCATCCTCCCCACTACAACTTCCAGAGGAAGGGCACTTGCTCCATCCAAATTTACCTCCAGGTGTCATTTGTTTCTGTTAGTTGCCATTGAGTTGACTCCAACTCATGGCAAACCTATTCCTGTACCATCTTCACTATCATTCATATGTTCGATTCCTTTGTTGCAGCCATTGTGTATTTTGAGAGCTTTCCAACTTAGAGGGCTCTTCTTCCAGCATTGTATCAGACAACATTCTGTTGTGATTTATAGAACTTTCATTGGCTAATTTTCAAAAGTAGATTTCCAGGCCTTTCTTCTTAGTCTGTCTTCGTCTGGAAACTCCACTGAAACCTGTCCACCATGGGTGACCCTGCTGGTATTTGAAGTACTAGTGGAATAGCTTCCAGCATCATAGCAACACCCAAGCCACAGAAGGACAACAAACTGATAAATGGGTGGTAACCAGGTTCACTTAAAGAATTACGACCCTTAAACTTTTCAGGGTGGCCTCACTGTCCAGTTCAAAAAACATGAATTTCTTATCATTGGCCAAACACTAAACATTAATTTTTTTTTCTGTAAAATAGACCAATAATAATTACATTGTGGAGGGGTAGTCTTGATTATATGTGACCATACGTGATAATTTATGTATAATATATCTAAGATTCCTGGCACACAGTGACTCTTTCCCTCAGCGTGAACTTTACCCATGTACTGCAAGTGTCTGGATGGTGATATGATAGTGACACAGCCTTTCCCAGGACATTAATTCTCAATTCATTAAGGAATAGTATTAAATAATGGTTTCCAAGCACAATTTCTGGTGTCAGTTAGAGGCTAATGAATGAGCATAACCCAAGATGGCTCTCTGGAACACTCAGGAAGTGCTGCAGAAAAGATGAGGCTGAGGCTAGAAGCCCAGGTTGGGGGCTGGTTGTGGTTGCCACTGTTGGGGAGGATAAGGTGGGCACGCCTGAGGAGGAGATCTAGTGTGGGCTGTCTTGGCACTTCTAATACTGTGGGCACCATCCTGCACAATAGTGAATGGCATCATCTTCTTCTTTGATAAAATGTATGGTAAAGATTGAAGTGGAAGAGTGAGAAAATTTTCTTGCCTCAACTTTGCTGTTCTTCTCCCCTAAGCGACTTCGAGCTGGGTTTTTTGTTGAGGTGATATGTATCAAATACTCCAAAGCCTGATTTGGTTTCAGCCGGTACCAGTGAACGACTTCATTTTCAAAACTTGTGCTTGATACACCGCAATATATGTCAACACTTTTCTTTACTACTGTGGAAATAGATATTTGGGACTGCTCCACTTTTAATACTTCAAGTCTAACTGAAAGTAAAAGAAGAGAATTTCCAATGAGCTTTGAAAATGTCAGAAGGGAACATTAAAAGGGCTACTTGGTTCATTTATTTAGACTGGAATGGTCAGGGAAGGACTTACCAACCCAAAGGTGGAAGGTCAGTGCTCCCAGCAGTGACATCCTGTCTGCCAGACTGTGTCCTCAAGAAGAAGGCCAAATGGTGGGGGCATATTGGCTGGACACCTCGGTTCATGGCAGGAAGGCGTTGTCTGAATTGAGGGGAGGCAAGGAAGTGGTGGACTGGACATTTTAACACCATCTGGTTTTGCTGTTTCTTGTGGTCTTCATGCTTATCCTGCAGATTTTGAGATGGGGTGGTGGCCTCAATAGGGCTTCTTGGCACAAAAGTGAGGGGCCCTTAGAGGTGCCTTAATTCCTACTGTGGAAATGGCAATGATTTCTCCTTGCCTACGAGCTATTTTACCAACAATTTTCCTCAACATGGAGTCCCAGAGTGGTGCAAACTGTTAATGTGCTGGACTGCTAAACAAAGGTTGGAGGGTCAACTTCACCCAGAGATGCTTCAGAAGAAAAGACTGGCAATCTACTTCTGAAAAGCCAGCCATTGAAAAACCTGTGGGGCACAGTTCTACTCTGACACACTTGGGGTCACCACGAGTCAGAGTTGACTCAATGGCAACTGGTTTTGTTTTTTTCCCTCAACATGATATTTTTTAATATGTATAAATAATATTGATATTTATAATAGAAAATAGTTAATGAATTTCTTATGTGCTAGACTTAGACGTTTCTAAATGCTTTCACCTTTTTGATCTTCACCATTACAATATATGGATGTTTGCAGTTTTTATTCTACAGATGAAGGAAATCAAGCACAGAGGAGTTCAGTGACTCAATGAAAATCACACAGCTAATGAGTAGACATGCTGGTAAGGATGGTCACTGAAGGAATTCAGAGAAACAGTGAAGACTAAAATGAAAACATCCATGGTGATATCACCAAGACCAATAACAATTATCATTATGGTGCATTTACTTCTAGATATTCTTCCTTCAAGGATACATGGAAATTAATGTGGTTTTATGCAAAATAAATATACTTACGAGTTAAGCATTCAATATGTGTAAGGTTTTTTATTCTTCTTTCTGTTCAGCTCGTATTCTGAGCAACTTCCCACGTGACTAAAGCATTTCTTAATGTCTACAGCTATTAACTGCCCAGCTCTGCCACTTAGCATCTGCCTGACCCTTTGAAAATTTCTTAATCATTTTGTGCCTCAATTTCCTCTTTTGAAGTGGATGCAATAATAATGCCTACCTCAAAAGCTTTTGCAGATTAAATAATTAAATGAATCTAATTCAATTCCAGGCATAGAGTAAATTTTCTCTAAGTATTAGATACTATTATGATTACACCATTTTAAAATGTTTTTCTTTTTTTATTGTGGTAAATATATATGTAACAAAACATCTGCCATTTCCTCAATCTTCACATATAAAGTTCCTTGACAAATAATTATGTTCATCAGGTTGCTCCCCCATAACCCTTATCTGTTCCCAAAGTTTTCCATCACCCTTAACAGAAGTATTACTATCACTTTTTAAATTTCACCCTCTATCCACCATTTCAATATTCCCTCCAGTTTTCATTATTTAAATACTCTAGTGACTATTTTAGGAGCTCTGGTGGTGTACTGGTTAAGAGCTCGGCATCTAACCAAAAGGTCGGCAGTTCAAATCCACTACCCGCTCCTTGGAAACCTTATGGGGCAATTCTCCTTTGTCCTATAGGGTCTCTATTAGTCAGAATTGACTCAACAGCAACGGGTTTGGGTTGATGACCATTTTGAGATAGTAACGTGGGTTAGTGAAGGGAGACCAGTGAAATATTGTCAGTTTTTCATTTTCTTATATCTCAAGAGGAGTCCCTGGGTGGTGAAATCAGTTAACAAGCTTTGTTGCTAACTGGAAGGTTGGAGGTTGTACTCCACCCAATGGTGCTTCCAAAGAATGACCTGGTGATCTACTTCTGAAAAATCAGTCATTGAAAACCCTGTGGAGCGTGGCTCTACTCTGACACAATGGGTTTGCCATGAGTCAGAATTGATGAAACTGGTTACATTTTGAGAGCTTCCCTTTTCCTCTGTCCTTTCCTTAACCAAGCTTCTCCATTTCCTTTTCAAGATTTCCATATGATTTTCTCTGAAATCTTTTGGTGTGTATAAGGGCTGCATTAGCCCTAGGCAATGGTTGTTCCTGAAACTAATGTTCTGCTCTGTCATGTACTGTGGTGGGCAGGATGTGTTCAGACTGGCTTGGATTGTCCAGAAGAGAAAAGAAAAGATGAAGCTGGCTCTAGCGGCTGCGTGTGTCTTCTGAGGCTGTCGTCCTGGGTTTCCTTCATTTCTAACTAAGTACCATCTCTGAAGTGATCAACACCACTAGAGAGATGAATGTTGAGGAGGTTTAGTGGAGGATGACTTTAATGACGAAGCAATGCCAATTTTCTTTTTTTTCCAGCTGAAAATGGATAAAGGGAAAGCCATATGTGCTGTGTGAAAAATATGGGCTGTGGATTCAAATCATGACTGTTACTTACGAAGTAGTGGCTTTGGGCAGGTAAGTAACTCTCTGTATTGTATAAACGGTGGACTACAACAGTATCTAACTCCAAGGCTCTTGGAGGATTAATGAGATTGTGTATCTAAGTTGCCTGCTGCATAGTAGGAGCTCACTAAGTCCCTGCTCCTTCCACATCTAACCTCTCTACAGAGAAATAAGATTAGAGTTAATTGTCAGTGCTTGTTTTTGTGGTACCTACTATTTCTAAAGTAGACTGACCAGCAGAAGATGCCAGAAGATGCTAATGCTGTTGAGGCCTTGCATGTACCAAGCAATCTTCTATCCCACACAACAACTCTGGGAGATAGGGCACTGTAACTTTTACAGATGAGGAGATTATGGCACAGAGAGTGCAAGTAACTTTCTTGAAGTCACATAGATACTAAATACCAGATCCAGGATCCAAATCCAGGCACTCTGGGTCCACAGTGCATACACTTAACCATTCTACCACACTGCCTCTCTGGTGTTAGTGCTGCTGTCATGGGCTTATTGTGAAGATCAGCAAAGACGATGCTTCTGCACCTCTCATACAGAGCAGTGCAAGTCATGTTAGGCATTGTGTTATTGCTGCTCTAATGTGCCAAACCAAATGAATCTGAACCTGGCAATCTTTGAAGGAGAAGTAACATTACACCTTCGTTTGGCTGTGGCTCCACTCAGAGCCAGTGCTCCAAGGAAAGAGTCATAACCACTATCTCAGAGAAAGAAGTAGGAATTCGAATTGGACCATCATTACAACCAACACTGGATTTTATAGCTCAACTGCTATGCTGCTTCCTACCCTGGACTTTCAGTTAGATTTTATTAAATTAAAGCATGCATGGAGAAAAGCAGAGTTCTAATATTTTTAAAATTTATTGTTCCTATATGTAAAAAACAAAGGACAGAATTCACATAGCAAAGAGGGTGGCTTCAGGGAGTATAAAATGGAAGATTTTAAGGGGCCTATCTGGTTAAGGAACACACTAAGTGGGCATGGCAGGAAGTCTCTGGGTGATGCAAATGGTTAAGTCCTCCACAGCTAATCAAAGGGGTGGAGACTAGAGTCTACCCAGAGATGCCTCAGTAGAAAGGCCTGGTCATCCACTTCTGAAAAATCAGCCACAGAAAACCCTGTGGAGCACAGTTCTAATCTGACACAGATTAGGTCACCATGAGTCAGAATCAATGCAATGCCAACGGGTAACTGGTAAAGGGGCATGACTAGAAACTGCACACTGCCTATAATCAGTGTGTTTATTTGGCTTGGCTTGGAGAAGTTGGTGGATATCATAATAAAACATGATGCTAAAGGCTTCCCTGAGTGACACCTTGGCCCTGCCCTTGGGTAGTGATAGAATTTTTTGATTTGTTACAAAGTAAGCTTTTCCTAGTTTGTCCAGTGGTTTCAGTTTGTCAATAAAAACATGATTTAAAAAAAAAGTACACATGGGAACTGAAATAACTGAAACTCAGAAAGAAAATCCAGCTAGATTCTGAGCAGAAAGTTTTAGGAACAATAAAAGATGAAGAAAAGATGGCCCCTTTGTGCCACCATCTGCTATGAACTCTTTCCGTTGCCACAGACTTCTGTTCTTCTGAGCAGACAGAATACGACAATGGCCAAGTAGAAGGCGCTCTTGAGAAGGAGGAGGAGGTAGGTATAATACGCAGAGGTGCTCATGAGCTGCAGCCGCAGAAGTTGTTCGATTAGTTTCTTCTGTTCTTTTGAAAGGACAGGACACATTAGTGGGGCAGGGAGTCACAAATAATGATTTCTGATGATCTATATTGAAGTGACACCACATACCCACAAGAACCCAAAAGTAAATCTACCACTACTACCATCAATGACAACAAGACAACTCAGAATTCAGCTTGCAGGTCTAGTTAATCAATGAACTCTGCTAACATTCACTTGGGACACTTCCAAGTCTTAAAGACTAAGGTTGCATTTTTAATGAATGAGTCCAAGTAAAAAAAATATTTTTAATAATTAGCTTTTAGCATTTATTTATCCCCGCCATGTCTGTAAGTAATAATAGAGATAATGTTCACTAGCATTAACCAAATGCCAGATACTGTTCTGAGAACTTTGTATGTAAAGCTTTAGTCTTATTTAATCTTTACAATAACCTATGAAGAGAATATTATTTCTACTTCCATTTTACAAATAAAGAAATTAGGACAGGGAGAGAAGCAATTGGCCTGATGTCATGCATCTGGCAAGTCCCAGAGCCCACATTTCAACCTCAGCAGCATGCCTTTAGGGAACAGGCTTCAAGCTACTCTGTAATTCTGCATCTCCATGTGGAATAAATACCCCAGACATCAACAATGTAAAGTTGAATTGTTGACATAGAAGCATCTGAACCATTAGAAGTTGTACACGAAGTGTGATCCATATGAAGGGTACAACGCATGGAAATGTGGTGGTGTTGGCAGTGAAATGGTTTGGAAATTTTTAGAAAAAAGGGCATTATAGAAAATGGAGAAAAGTGGCTAATCCAAATTCTTCAAACTTTTAGAAGGTCATAGCTAACTGTATTTCCTAAATGTCTCCCATTGTGGCTATGATACTACAAGAAAAGTGCACTTAATGGCCTTTGAAGTTTTGCAAGGAATATGCAGTGTCAAGAAATAATGAATGACAATGATGGTGGCTGCTCAATGGGCCATAAGACTGAACTGTTTCCTAAGGAAACTTCCGTTTTATGTGTCTGGTCTTCAGAGTCAGAACTTCAGAATCAATAGCACTTGGAGTGGAAAGGGATCTCAAGAAGTGATGTGTTCATAACCCCTCCACCTTGGTCAGGTAAGGTGTTACTGTCTTTCCTTGCCTGGCGTGGCAGGTGAGGTCCAGGGCCACCTTGTTATCGGAAATGGAGGAAAGACTAGCAGAGCTAGAGCCAATGCTTCTAGCAACTTCCCTTGTATGTATACTGGCAGAACAGGCTGGAAACAAGTATTTATTCTGTACCTGCTAAACAAGATACCTTATCCTAGACATTTCATGTATGTTTCCTTATCTTTTCAATGACTGTGAGTTAGCTGTAATTATTTCATTTGTAGAGGAGGCAAATATTGCTCAGAAAAAAAGAGAGAAAAAAATTTATCCATATTCATGAAACAAATAATTAAAAGAACTGGGATTAAATTCTAGCCTGTGGTACTCTGAAGACCATGCACCAATCTCCCACCTTGTCTCCACTACATTTTAGGGCTTTGAACTTGGCATTTCTTGTTCTGTGACTCTTTTAGAGAAAGAATAGAGAACTAAGTCTATGAACTCTTGATTCAGATGTTCTGGGTTTAAAGCCCAGATGTACCACATCGTGATATAGTACAAGGAACTTAATTTTAGCTCATTGCCCTCATCAATAAAATGGGGGAAAAATACTGTACCACCTCATAGAGGGTATTGCGAGGATTACATATGGAAATGCATGCAGAATACAGCACAATGCCTTCTGTATCAGAAGCTCTCAATAAGTGTCAGCTTATTTACTAGCTACTAGCAAGAACCAACCAACCCCCCATGGTGCACTCCCACTCTGCCCTATAGGGTGGCTGTGAGGAATCAACTTGACAGCAATGGGTTTAGCAAGAACCAAAAGCAAAAAAAGATTTAGAAACAACTGAACCCATTGCCGTTGAGTCGATTCCAACTCATAGTGACCCTATGAAACAGCCCTTAGAAACAACTAGATTCCATGTTTTCCCTAATCATTAGACACAAAAGCCACAGGAAGGAATGGAGTCCATTTGTTGAAAATAGTTCAGAGCATATCACCAAACACTCTAATTTATAGTCAATGGCATCCCAAATCCAGCAGTTTACTGTGTGAAGATGGCTACTAGGAATGTGGATTAATTTCAACTATCAGTCTACTGTGCAGCATCCAGCCATTCTGATTCTTCTACCTTAATCCAGGGAAATGTAAACATTAAGTTGATCAAGACAAAAAATATGCTATAATATGACCTACAGGCAAACATATGCAAAACTTACCTTTTGCAGAATTAGCAAGAGCACAGCCTAGAAGAAATGAGAGCAAGTATTAACCAATTGTCCATGCTCATTATTGAACAGTATGTGTACGTATGTGTGTGAGAGAGTGTGTGAGAGTATGTGTGTGTGTATATATGTGTAGGTACATAGTCTTTCAACAAACAGCCATTGATTCTATGCAATTCCGCAGGGTTAATTCATATGCTGTTTCTGCACATGAGATTTCTCAGCTGAGTAAAGAAAAGCAGCCATACCTTCCCTAAGCAGGAAAAGGTAAAAGTCTGTTTTTCTCTTATAAACATTGATATCCCCATTTCATGCAATGATTTTCTGGAATTGTGTTTGTGGAAATAATGACAATAGTATTAATAAATGCTAAAACACCCACTGAATAATTATTACTGTGCCTGCACTGGGTTAAATACTTCACTTGATTTACCTTGTTCAACCCCCAATAACACTCTCAAGTAAGTTATGTTACAGATGACCCCATTTTACAAATGAGGAAATAAGACTTAGAGTATAAGTAACTTGTCAAAAGTCATACAAATGAGGGAGGGGCAGAGCCAGTATTCTAAGGGTAGTGGTGGAGGATTAAATAAGACAAGACTTTTGGAGAGTGCTTTGTAAAAATAATCCATAGAAACGTGGAAAATAATCTACAAAGAGACAACCCAGTTCCGCCATTGAGGACACTAAGAAAATCTTCTGTGTATCTTAATTCTTCTCTGAAAATGGCCTTTATTATAGGAGTTCAGCATTTTCAGTACAATTCTTCCTGGTAACAAAAAGATTGGCTAAGTCATGTTTATAGTTCTGTGGAAATGTAAAACTTGAGGTGAGAGTTGTATTGACCTATGATGTAAAAAAAAAAAAAGAAAAAACAAGGAAACAAAAAACATGCAAAAACAAACATTTTTATGAAGATAATTGCCCATTGGATAGGGGAAAGAGTCTCACTGGTTGTTTCAATTTATCCTTTTTCTACGGGATGTGCTCTTGACCACATGGAAATGATTCTGGTATGCAATTTTATGTACTCAACAGGATCTTGTTTTAGTGTGTTCTAAGAAAAGGGTTTGACGTATAGGCTTTTGATCAAATCCCTGGAATGAAAATGTTAATGTAAAAATGTTTAGATGTTAAATACCTTCTTCGACTGACTTTAATGTGTCCTGAAAACCTCATTCTTTTACTTACGGTGACTTTACTTGTAAAAACATAAACTTCTCTATCACCATGCATTGATTGAAGTAAAAACAATAAAATAACAATTACTCTAATGAAATATTTACTTGTATCCTAAATTCCCTCTCTCAGTCAGGGTTGGTCACAGATTTGGACCAGATTAGTTTTATCTCTCCTCAGAATCGCTTTGTTGATTCTGGCTTCCATGTTATATTTTTAGCTTTTATCAAAAAAAAAAAAAAAAAAAAAACTCTCAAGAAATAGCATGAGACACTTATATTAACATTAGGGAAACATTGTCACTAACAGTGTTAACATGAGAAACCCCTGTGAACCATTGGTTGTAGAATTTAATGCCAAGTAAAATATGTTGTGGGAGCCCCTGGGTGATGCAAGTGATTTAATATGCTCAGCTGCCAACTGAAAGGTTAAGGTTAGAATCCATCCAGGTGCACCTAGCAGTCAAGTGAAAAATCAGTCATTGGAAACCCTGCTTCTGCTCTGACACACATGAAGCCACAATGAGTTGGAATCAACTTGACAGCAACAGGTATAGGAACATATTATAGACTGAAACATCCCTCCCTTATGACAATAATCATCATGGAATTTACTATAGTTCTTATTTATTTATTTTTTGACCACTAGAAAATTCAGAACCTAATTAGACACTTAGACACAGTGGTTATATTAGCCTTGTGGTTGCATATTTGCTTCCCCTCTGTTTCTTAGCAATGGAAGTAGGGAATTAGAGCTCTTTTTATAATCTTTTTTAGGAAAGGGCATAAATAAATACAGAAAATATATTAATGAATACGTCCATGTTATGGTTTTGAAAGCCACATTTTCACCGACATTATTTCATTTGCTCTTTATCCCAGCGCCATGAGTTGTGATGAACACTTATGAAGACAAGTGTTAAAGTCTCACTTGATAATTGGAGAAACAAAGGATCTGAGAAGATAAAGACTTAAGAAATTAGGACTGGTACATAGCAAAAGTCTTCTCACTTTTAGTTACTGCTTCGTCCACACGGCTTAAAAAGGCCTTGCTTACTTAAAAGGAAAAGTACAAAATTATCCCATCCCAGCACCTTGTGCCATTGGTCTGTTATGTTAAGACCGAGGACTTTAATGCACAGTGAGTTATTGACCACAGGTCAGGGTCAGGATATGCCCTAAATCCATACCGTCTAAATAGGTATGGCATCTGCATCAAAGTGCCTTCATTGGGACAACGTATGTGAATCAAGCATGGTAAGGAAAAGAGTATTTTTTCCTTTCCTGGAGTACATCCTCCCCAAGACACTAATTCATCCTAATCCATTGATCTATAGATCCTCTCCAGGGCTCCCACACACTAGTTACACAATAAACGCCTGTTGAATTACATTAACCAATGGCAAGAATTGAACTCATTATTTAGAACATAAGTGTGTTTGTATATACTGTTGTTTCTGTTAGTTGTCATTGAGTTGATTCCAATGCATAGTGATTCCATGCGTGCAGGGTAGAATTTCTCCGTAGGGTTTTCAAGACTGTGACCTTTCAAAAGCAGAGCCCGAGGCTGTTTCCTGAGGCGCCTCTGCATGAGTTCGAGTCACCAACCTTTTGGCTAGTAGTCCAGCAGTTAACCATTTGCGCCACCGAGGCTCTTAGTGTCACCTACCTTTAACTATAAATTTTACCTTACTGTAACATATAAAATACAAATCTGAAAAACCTGAGGCCATAATAAATCTGCAGCAGCCAAGGTTCCCCCATCTTTTGTTGAGCCATGTTCTGACTCCCTATATGAATACCATTTTGTGTCCTAAGAACTGATTGTTTATGGGTTAAACGTTGTGTGTAGCAACACTGAAATGAGAGTGAACTTGCTTGATTCGTAGAATATCCCTGAAAATATATGATCAAGTAAAATCATCAAAAGTGGAATCTTTTGGAGCATTTATTGTGTTAAGTTGCTAGGTGCTTTCATATATATTGTCTCATTTAATTCATACAACAACCCTAAAAACACTGTGTGACCTTTACATTTTGGATAACGAAACTGTGGCTGAGATAGATTAAGTAAAATTTTCAGGTTTTTTTTCTCCCTCCTCCAAAAACCTACATCATTCTCATTCTCTGGGGAAATAGTAGGGTATTATTAGTGCTGCCATTAAAAAGTAACGATATTTAAGAAGGACTTACATTTGTTTGCTTGCACCAATACTTGACAGAAAAAGGTGGGAAATTACCTTAGGAATAAGTATCCTGGGAGTTTATATTTATAGACACATACCTCTCTTTATCGAAGGAAAAAGAATCATTTTATCAGCTTCTTTAATGTTCTCATGTTTGACCACACATTGGTGTTCTTTATCCCACGACTTTTCTGTCACGGTCAGCCAGCTGAATTTCATGAAGGTGTCACCAGTCTTTATCGTATCTCCTTGCTGGGACTCCAGAATCCTTTCGCTGTTCTTTTCTTTCCAATCTACTTTAATAACATCAGGGAAAAATTTCTCAAGAAGACAAAGATATGTTCCAGCTTTGTGCTGGATTCGTTCAGCAACTGAAGGAAGAAAAATTGTGGGCTTGGGGGAAAGGTCTGCATCAAGGTTTTTATCTGTAGAGGAAAGTGAAATACCGATTAAAAAGCATTGTTAGAGAAACACAGATGTTGCCATTTGCAACAAAGTATTGCATAGCGACGGGAAGAAAAGGTGCCATTGATATAGTCACTACCATAGTCTTTCATCCTTGCAGTAGGTTTCAAGGTACATATTATTGTCCTTATTTGACAGACAGCAAAGAGGTTCAGGAGGTTAAGTAATGTGCCAAAAGTCACAGCTACTAGAACCTGGGCTAAGAGCTGGCCTTTGTTCTTTCTCTACATGATATTTAATGGCCCCATAGCAAGGCTTCCACCATTCTTGAACACATTTATTTCTTTCTTTTGTTCAGTCATGATGGAGCATGTTTTCAAGGTGGGTGAGGAGGTGTGAGACAGGGGACCAGAGAACTTTAACATTCCTGGATCTATCACCAATGAGAATCTTTGGTCTCTTCTAAAGTGCTTCCCTTTCCCATCCTGTGAACTTTAGAACTTTTACCCACTTTGGTAAAAAACTCACATCCTCATCTCTCTCACATTCTCATAATCTGTAACTCTGTGTAATTATAGACTCTTCATTTAGCTGAATGGAGCAAGCCATATTGATTTGATATCCTATGTGAGTAAAGGTCAAGAGGAAGTTTTTCATTGTAAATGTTGTTTTTTAACAATATATATTTACTCGTTATAAAGGAAATATACTTCATTTGTAGTTAGGATTATGAAGTTGACCTTTTAGCATCTAATGTGGATCCCATACCCAGATCTGAAGCTCATGGAGTTCCTCTAGTTGATCTCTAACTTTATAAACATCTCAATTTCATGTGAGAACCACTCGAGGTTTTTTGATAGTACAGTATGAAAACTGCACCTCCAAATGATTTATGATGTCTTGAATTTAGAAGCAAATAAGCATTTTATGGATTATTCTCAGAAATGGTCTTATTTTAAATTCATCAAGTAACTCACTTATCAAAATTTTGTTTCCCCTTAGAAACTGTTCACAAAAAGCACATTTTATTTTGGAATTTCATTTTAAGTTTAAACATGGTAAAGAATACGCCAGGGGTATATTTTTCATAATTACTTTAAGAAGAATTTACTCCATTAGTGAGAGAGTCCATACATATCAGCATATCCATATTTTGACTCTCAGTGTCTTCCCCAAAATTTGAATCTACCACATTAGCTCTGAACTGTTCTGAAGTTCCACTATTTTATTTCAACCTGCTGGATAAAGGTATGTACAACTGATGTAATGTGGAAAATTACAGCTCCAGAGTTTCTTCTGAACATAATGTCAAAATATATAACAAAATATGATACAATTCCAAAGGCATGTCACTTGAAATATTGCAGGAATGTTAACAGATTATACATTTATTATTAATCCAATGACTGAAATTAGGAATTGTAGAATCCTTTCCAATTTGATTTCCAGTTGAAATACACATGCTTAACTAATAATCTCCTTGAGCTAGTTGTCTGTTTAATAATTCAACAGGCAATTTATTAAGGAAAAAAAGGTTTGGATTTCTCATTTGAGAAGAAAAGAAAGAAAAAAATCTCAAGGATTTCTGCTTGAGGAGCAAAGGTTGTTTTTTTCCTTTTCTTCTCAAGTGAGAAATTCCCTTCTTCCTTTTTTTTCCTTAATAAATTGCCTGTTGGATTATTAAATGAACATACACCTAGCTGAAAGAGAATACTAGCTAAGCATTTGTGTTTCTATTGGAAATCAAATTGGAAAGGATTTTACCACTTATAATTTCAATTGTTGGATTAACAAATGTACCATCAAAGGAAGCAGCGGGCAAGAAATCAAACGAAATACTGCATTTGGGCAAATCTGATGCAAAAGAGCTCTTTAAAGTGTTAAAAAGCAAAGATGTCATTTTGAGGACTAAGGTGCCCCTGATTCAAGTCATGGTATTTTCAGTTGCCTCATATGCGTGTGAAAGCTAGAAAATTAATAAGCACAACCAAAGAAAAATAGACACCTTTGAATTATGGTGTTGGTGAAGAATATTGGGCTACCAGAAGAACAAACAAATCCATCCTGGAAGAAGTACAGCCAGGATGTCCCTCAGAAGCCAGGACGGCAAGACTTCCTTCCTCTCACGTTACTTTGGACATGTTATCAGAAGGGACTAGTCCCTGGAGAAGGCCATCATACTTGGTAAAGTAGAGGGTCATCTAAAAAGAGGAAGACCCTCAAGGAGATGGATTGCCACAGTGGCTGCAACAGCAGGCTCAAACATAGCAAGGATAGTGCAGATGACATTGGACTTGGCCGTGTTTCATTCTGTTGTGCCTAGGGTCTCTGTGAGTTGGAAGGAACTTGACGGCATCTAATAACACAACAGCAAACTTCTGATTTTAATATGAAAACAATAAGCATATAATGTTGATTTTTAAAAATCTTGCTGTAAATATAATTAAGGTCAAAAATGCATAATTAATTCCATGTATTTGGAAACTCTATAGGGCAGTTCTACTCTGTTCCATAGGGTCGCTATGAGTCGGAATTGACTGGACGGCACTGGGTGTCTGTGTATCTTGTTTTTAGTGTACGTAAAATTTTTTTTTTTTTTTTAGTATATTTATTCATTATAATACCAAGAATGTGTACGTCTACAAACTTTCATTTAGGAAAAAGCAGTAGGTTATATAAAACAAGATTAACTTTTCAATTATACATTATATTTACATATTTTTTGTCTTCAGTCAATGTGTTAAAGAATCTGATTTTATCTGAGTTTTTTTTTCTTCATAGGAATATATCTGATTCATTACATAATAAAACTGAAAATCAAATAATGGACTTGGAAGTTTTCTCTACTGTTATGCACCTTTCATTTATTCTTATCCTTTTTCTTGTTAAATTCTTTAATTTCTTTCATGGGAAAATCAATCTTAAACATCCATAATTTCTTCAGTATAATAGTTCTTGGTATTTGATATTATATGCTTAATGCCATAATTTTGGTTTATTATATTGCATTTTTATTTTAAAAAATATATACTTAATTAAGAGTGTTTTTTGTAGTCAACATCTTCTTCATGACCCATATGGAATGGGAACCAGATTAAAAAATAATAAACCTGTCCAATCCATTTATATATGGCCATTTTCATGATTAAATAATATATTTGAGTTAAATTATCTGAGTTGCTTATGTTATATTAATATGTAGTAGCATGGATTTTATATAAATATAAAATATATCAAGTACATTTTCAGTCAAAAGAATGATTTTTAAACAGTACATATTGGTATTTAAGTGTTGCCTTTTTTTGTCATTTTCCTTTTATCAAATAAGTAATTATAGCTATTTCATATTTAAGTATAAATTTCAGGCATATGACTAGTATCTAATTGTATCATATTGATTGAATAGCTTGACCTTTATCTGTATGAGTTCAAATAATTTTTTTTTTTTTGAAGATCTGAGCAAGAAGCTTCAATTTATTGGCTCTAAATTTTAGGACCAATAACTATTGGTTTTAAAAGCACTTAGGACATCAACAACAAAAATCAAAACAAACGCATCTTAAGCACATCTTTCTTGCCAAGTGAGGAAAAAGTGTGTTAAGAGAAAGTATCTCCAAATGCAAATTTTCTATGAGGGGGACAGTGAAATAACTTGAGTACTCAAAATACTCAAGTAAAATAACTTGAGTAGTTAAAAGTACAACTGGTTCCTGTATAAATGATGTTGACTGCAAACTACTCTCCATACTGAATATAATTCTCCCATTACAATTGAAATCAGGGAAACATTTATCCGGCACCTAGTATGTGTTGGAGAATGTGTGAAGCACTTTATTCACACTCTCCTATTCAACTGCTGTACAACCATGCAGGATACATACTGTTACCCCATCTTATGGATTAGAAAACTGAGGCTACTACATAATCGCCCAAGTGCACATAAGCAGTAAGTAGTCGAACTCCAGTTAGTCTGACACCAAAGCCCAAGCTCTTTTCAAACACCATTTGACCATCAGAAAAGGAAAAGTGTCAAACTTACTGGTACTAATAATAAACTTTGTCCCAGGGTCAAACACTTTAAGGATATCATTACAAACGTGATATATGAGCACTTCCTAAAAACTCCCATATCTATAAAGCCCAACCCTATTATAATATTTGCACAACATTGTTGATGCTGTCCCTTAATATAGGAATTTATTTTTAAAAATCTCTCCTATGATTTCTACATCTATACCCCATCACGTTCCTCCACCAATTTTTCTAAACATATTTACTATTATTCCAAATAAATTTTCTTGCCTCCCCTCTATTACCTTGAAAAATTGCGTTCTTCTGAGACCTACCTGTGACAATAAGTTTTGTTCCACCACCAAAGAGCTTTCTGTAATAGCTCCACACAGTGATTCAACCTGTATCAAAAACTTTAGACTATTTCACCTTCTCTCAGTTCTTCAATTTCTAGTGGAAATATGATGGTCTGGGTTCAAGAGAATAGAGCTCTTATCCTGGTTCATTTTGCTAATAAGTCCTGAGGTGAAGCAAATACAGTAACTTTTATTGATCTGAATACAATGATGTTAGTGCAAATCAACGGAACATCACTACCAGCCCAGCACCAGTGTGAGACCAAAATGAAACAAGATATGAAAAAACGATTAAAGATCCTATAGAAATGCAGATTATCATTATGGTTAGCAATTTGTCTGTTATGATTTGTGCTCCAAGCATTTGCTCCTTCACGACTTTCTAATTACATGGGTTCAAACCTTGCCCTTAATGATAGATTGCCACATTTGGGGTTGTGATTAGATCCATGGTGTGCGGAGTCGTTCCCTTGTTTGCATTCCACCTACTAATGTCCAAAATCTTCAAAACCATTGTCACAGGGAACGTTTCCTTTACTATGTAACATTTGTCTTGTCTTATCTGCAGCATTCAAGTGTTAAGAAAATCAAAGGGAACACCGGCTAAAGCCGATTACATGTGGTCAATACATGGGAATGTTTGTATTGCCCAGAACATATGGCTCCTATTGCAGTCAGCAGCACAGCATGTTTGCACTCCAAGCTCTCACCAGAAATTTCAGCCTCAAACTGCCCACTATCTAGCTCAGGTGGAAAGTCCAGCTTGAAAGTCCTGGCAGTGAAGGTTACAAGGCAGAATGGCTAGAGAAATTTCAAAGGGATTTGTAGAAAGGTGAATATGAGGGCAATGTCCACTCTTACTTCACTTTCTTCATAAAGGACTCCTGTATTGAAGAGTTCTCTAATTTTACAGTGGGAAAAATATATTTGAAAAATTGGCATGCTTCATTTTATCGGTTAATAAAACATGTGTATTCCACTATGTTTCTCTCCTGTCTTCAAGCATACAGTTTTGCCCTGTGCTTCTTGCTAAGTAATCTCGGGCCTTTTCCCTTCTCCTTTCTTTAATGTAATGCTTCTGATCTTCTGTCTTCATTTAATGGTCTTTCTGCACTTGAGTATTTTACTTTAGGTCTTCTCAAGTAGATTTTGGAAATAGGCAGGTTATTACTTACAGAGTTTATGCACTCTCGCTTGTTTGTCTTTCTCCCCAAGGATTGATCGTTAGTAAGGTTTAACTCAGATATGACATGAGGGATGGGAGAGTGTGGTTGTAATTGTTAGCTGTTATATAGACACGACATGCGGAATTCAAGAAAACTGAATGTGCCAGCTTGTAAGGTGACATTTTGTTTCTCAAAATTATCCTTCCCAAAATGGGAAGGGGGAAGGGTTGCCTTATATTTCAGTCCTTGTGCAACCTCTGATATTAGGAGATGCTCTTCTAATACTCTGCTTTGATCAAAAATTACTATTCAGGCAAGACAGCAGCCTGAAATGAACTCAATTAATGCTAATTTTGGTGACAGCACTGATAAAAGAAAGAGCAAAGACCAGCCCAGGATCGAGGATGAGAAGGCAGGAGGGAACCCAGAAGCTGCAGAAATGGAAATGGAGAAACCAAGGTCGAGAAGGGGAGAGTGTTGACATGTCATGGAGTTGGCAATCAATGTTGCAAAACAATGTGTGTATTAATTGTTTAATGAGAAACTAATTTGCTCCGTAAACCTTCAGCTAAAGCAGAGTTTAAAAAAAAAAAAAGGAGAGAAAGAGCAAAGGTATTTAACACGGATTTGGTAATTATTAATTGAGGCTAAAATCACGATAGTTTGTGATTAAGTTATCCATTTATATATTAACAGGTTAAATGACAAAAAAAACTTTCCTATTATTTTGTGAGAGGGTAATTATTTCTCAGAATAAAATATCCAGTGACAATATCATACAGGGATTCTAAGACATACACTGAGCCCCTGATATGACTTAGAAAGTTGCTCTAAGAGAGCCATTTCAAATGCATATTGAGGAGCCTGAACAAAATTTTTAATAAATTGTGAGGGCCAAAAAAAAAGCACTATTTCTCAACTGGTATTTGTATTGATGTGATTTTTAACTTTGTAGGCATAAACTAATTCAGAAATTAGTAAGTATACCTTTGACTGTTTTTATCCTTATAATTTTATATATTTAAATTGAAAAAAAAAATCCTTATTTTACTTACAAATATTTCTGTTGGAAAGTGAAGCATCACCTTGTAATCAGGAAGTAGATATTTGAGATAATACATAGTACATTCCAATTGTTTTTAGAAACAGCTAACCACAAGTCTTAGAAATAGAATTTTTCAAATAGTGACCATTTGTTCTTAAGTGAGCTATAGACTAGATAGTAGCTAATATATTTATCTGCGCTTCTGAGTTCAAAAAGAACTCTAGCGGGTGGTAATATAAATTTTGGAGAAGGAATTAATATTTTTATCATCTACCAACTTCCTGGCATTGTGGTTTGTAATTCCCACATTCAATTTAATTTAATGGTCACAACATTCGCTTGAGATAATCTTCATTATCTTCATTTTACAGAACGAGTAGAACTCAGTAGTTTAAGATTTGCTCAGTTACTGAACTGTGTTAAAGACATTTGGGAAACGTGTTCATGAAGTAGTGTGACGTAAAAGAAAGCCAGATAAGTTGTTGTGTATCTACTATGATCCCAAATTTATAAAACAAACAAAAATATGCATAGATAAAAAGATCAGATGGTAATGTATCAAAGTGTTAGCAGTGATAAATGCAGTACCAAAAATTAATTTTTTATATTTTCAATCTTTCTATAATGAGCAAATACTATGTTCATAATTTTAATAAAGCAATAACCAGTGAATCGAAATTTCCTTGCTAAAGGTTGTTTGCACAGGAAGTGATATAACCAGAAGCCCTATTCCAGAATCAAAGCCAAGTCCCTACTTTCCCCTGCCCCACACACTTCCAAAAACACTTCTCAGGGACATAACTGATTATATTAAGTCTGATTGCTACAATTCACACTCAGTATGTAGTCAATTAGAAAAAAAGAAGACCGGAAAGTTACTTTTCCATTGATGAATTCATTTTTTCATATAACCTCAACCACTAAAAAATAGTCCCTTTCTATTTTTCAACAGTTCATCATCTTTATGAAAATTCTTTTAAACTTTTCATTTCAGTTAATTTTCTAGGCTAGAAACATCTGTAAAATGTTCTCCTTCTTTCAGGCAAAAGTTCATCTTTAAGGCTAATGAGGAATAAACAAACTTATTGGACTGAATTTAGAAAAAAACAAATAAACTCAGCTTATGACATTCTGGAGTATGGTCACTAAGTCACGTGTTTCAATATTTGATATGAATTATCCTGCAGTCAAATCACCAAATAGTTAATCCTCCATGACCAAATGACAAGTTTAACAAGATTTTTTTTTTCATTTTTATTAATGGTTATACATTATTTATTGTTTATTCTTGGCATCAAACAAATAAAATGCATAAATGTGTTTACAAACCTTTCAACTCAGAAATATCAAAGGGACATAACATCTCCATCCTTTTGGAATCCATGGTTGTTCTAAATTCCTTGTTAAACTCCTTGTTAATGTCCTGCAGGTAATAGGTCAGTGTATATTGCCTCTTTAGAAACTGGACCAAGTTCCTCACCTCTTCAGCCACCCCACCATGATTCATGATCAAATTGGAACTAAATCCAAGGATTCTAAAGCCCGTATCAGGACTCTACCCTGTAGCACCTGCATCACCTGCCTCCTTGGTCACATTACAATGCAGAATTTAAGTGAATTTAAATTTCCAATGCAATAGTTAAGGAAAATTTACCTGTAACAATGAGCTTGGTGCCAAGACCAAACACTTTGACTCTCTTGCCATCCACTTGCCCACTACCTGAAAACCCTTTATAGAAATCTCCCTTTGTGCCTGTTTTAAAATAGCTCCTATATTTATTTCAATATTTATATAAATAAATAAAAATTGGCCCTGCTCACATTAAACAAAGACAAAGCTCAAACAAAATCACATTAGATCTGAGTGTAACTGAGAATGTAAGTAGTGGCCCCACTCAGCCAAGGAAGCTTGGGTTATGTTCTTTCTCTTGAATCTCATACATTGGAGAGACTTGTTTCACCTTTTTTTTTTATTTTATTTTTATCATTTTGCTTGAATCTTCTAAATCAGCTGCCTTAAAAATTTTTTCATTTATAAAGCCTGTTCTTTGCAACAAATGTAATAACATTTAAAGTTAATTAATATTTGCTTAATTTTCTAAGAGAAACAATAATGGGAATCATATATACATGAGTACTTAACAAATGCACATTCAATATCAGTTACAGGAATTTTGTGTTTTATGTGTATGAGGGTGAACATCTGAAGTGCTTCTAGTATGACCTCTTTGTAGTACCCTAGACGAGCTGTCAGAGAGTATGAATTCTCAATGAGCTATTACTCTTTGTTGAAAGCCTGCTCTTTTTCATTTTTAAACACAACATTTACAATTTCCAGAGCATTGAATAAAAATTCTGTGCTTCTTATAAGAGAATCCTGTTGTGAATATTCCTTCAGCTGTTCCATCATGAACTGAGAGGCAGCTCTCAGTGATGAAGCTTAGTTTGTTGATGTAGTACAACTACTATTCTTTAGCCAGCTTCAACATGTCTAGCACACTTGATGCCAATACAGAAAGAAAGCTGAATGGAAGGGGATCAAAATGATTTGTCATTCTGTAGAAATACCCTACGAATCACATTTTGATTATTTAATTAATGCATATTCAATATGACTTTCATGATCTTTCTTTGGGGGCAGCAATTTTAGTTCTTTGATTAGAAGTAAAAGCATTGTTTTCACACATGAGTAGTAACTAGTTACTAATTAGTCCATTAAAGAATCTATTTAAGAGGTCTTGGCACAGATGAGAAAATATTAAGAATACAAAAGTTTGACTTAATATTTGTAATATCGCATAATGGCTAAGACCGTGGGCTTTGGACTAAACAAATCTAGATTGGAATCCAAACATCACCACAATAACTAGTCTTGTGACCTTAGGCAAATATCAATTACATGAACTTCTCTAAGCCTTAGTTTCCTCATCTGTAAAATGGGGATAAAAGTATCTCTTGCATAGGGTTGTTGAGGAATGAGATAAGGCACTGAAATTTTTAGTATGGTGTCATTTTAATGCGATGGCATTGGGCCATTTCCACCAAATTTTTCCACCAAACACAAGTATTTTATAAGTAATAGCCTCTACATAAGGAAAGGGAAAGAGCTCATGAACCCAAGGCCTCCTACAATTCTACCAGCTACAGACCAAAGAACAGGAGGCCCAGTCAAGTCAGTAACTAGAACACCCATTCACTAGACTGGAAGCTTTTTGCAGGTCAGAACTGTGTCTTTTTTACCCTTTTATTCCCACCATTCAGCACAGACACTGTCTTCAATAGATGTTTACTCAGAGATTGAATGAACAAATGAGGATGTTAAACCACGAAGACTTTTCATGGACTTAGAGCTGAAATGGTTCATTGAGCTTACATATTCCACTAAACTGGCTCATCTCCAGGCCACATAACAAGAGTCACAGTAGCACACTTTTGTCTGATCTCAGTCTATCCCCTAATGAGCTAGAGTAATAAGAAGTGGAATGTATTGATGTCCTGTAGTCACTTACTCTAAGAAGTAATTTTTATGCATTCCTGTTAGAGGTAAAATCAAAGCCAATAATACAGGTTTTGCAAGTTATCAGAAGGAAGCAGCACCATGTTCTATCTAAAAATACAGAGAAAAGATAATTAATAAAATACCCTTTTGATGTCTCTTACTTAAAAAGATCTCCTTCAAGCAAAGTATTTTAAAATAGTAACTTACACCCATGACTTACAGACATGGTCCTCAAACATTTTAATTTCTAACCTGAGCCTATCTTTTCTGTAAATTCTAAAAGTACAGTTTCAATCTGCCTACAGAGAAGGAAGGGAAGAAGCCATTTACAAATCAGTTTTGTTTCCATATCCAGTAGCTAGTAGTTGCAAAATTACTGTTCACACACTGAGGCCAAGAACATGGCAGCCAGGTCAGAGCTGATCTTAACTTGCCTTTTCTAAAAAGCATCTATCAGTTTTGCATGATCAGAGCAAAAATAGAGGGGAAAAAAAAAAGTTACTTACCAAAAGGAGTTACTATGAGCTTTGTCCCTTCTCCAAAACTCTTGATCCATACTGTGCCACCACACTGGTTACAGCTTCTACAAAAATCTTAGTCATCTTCTAATTTCGTGATGTGACCAGCAGTTATTAAAAAGTTCTGTACTGCCAATTTGACCTTCTGGGTTCTTTTGGAAATCTTTGAATATAGGCTCTGTGATATCTGATATTTCATGAGTTTTTCTCAAATAAATTGACCCAAATGTGTTTTCCATTGAGGTAGCGAGCACTGAAAAGTGCCCAGCAGAAAATGGAAAAGGTAAGAGTTAGTTTGAGAGCAGACCCAACAAGCCAGGCAACTACTTTTGTGAGTTAGAGGACTTACAAAAGCAGTATTCAGAAAATTAGAGCTTTTTTTTTTTTTTTTTAATTTCCAGGTGCACAATTATGTTGGAAAGTACTCAGAGATAACATCAAAGGAAGGGCCCTTCTGTTTTCACAAATACCAGACTGCTCTGCTGGCAATATAGGGAGAGATTTCTGAAGGGCAGAATCTCTTCAGTAACTGAAAATGCAAATATACCTACACAAATATACTTGAGAAAGCTGAACAAAGCTCTCCATTTTCAATAAAGCCACTTTTACCATTTGCCGACATGTGTCTCTACCGGGGAGATGCCAAATGAAAGAATAAGTTCTGTGGTGAATATATTTCCTGGAAAAACAGAAGAAATTTATAGAATTCTATCTCCCATAAAATAATGAATTCCTTGATGAAGCTAGAAACTTGGGGAAAAAAATCCAGTTCTCCTGTATGTTGAAAGAAGAAACCTCTAAAATGTTGTTCTGTACCCTCTGCCACTCACTCACAACATGGGAAAATCCAATTGCAGGCATCAGTTGAATGTTCCCTGGATACAGATGAGGTGTCCAGCTGTAAGGCGTGAGAGAGGACAGGCCCTAATGATGCAAGTATCCACCTAGATCTATCTTGTCCTTAAGTCTCATGAGCAGACACTGTCTCTGTCCCCAGGGATGAAGGTATGAATATGGTCACGGTGGGCGACTGTCCGGTCGTAAGAACTCACAGCCTCCAACCCAATTGGGGAGGACAAGAGGGCTGAATAAAAATTATGTTTGGAGAGGATTTTTTTTTTTTAACTGAGAAATCCAAGTTATTATTACTGAACTGTTAAATACTCTGCATCTTTTGTAGAAGTGGATGATGCCCACTCAATCCCTTTCTAACACTTTGTCCTCTGTTTTTTCCTTATTCCGAGACCATGAGGAGAATTATCAGGATCCTTAGGGGTTGTCTATATTTCAAGATCCATGAAGGATTTAAGGAATAAAATGCAAAAGAGTAAGTAATGCGTTATAAAATATCTTATTAGATATACAGAAATCTAAGAGCCATGTAAAGGAAATAGATTTTACTAATGAGAATAAAATAAAACCTGAATAAATCGAGAGACATAACAATAATCTTGGAAGAAAAAATTCAGTATCATAAAGATACCAATCCCTTCTAAATTCACATATACATTGACAGTAATTTCAAACAGAATTCCAATTAGAATTACAGCATTTCATTTTTTTTTGGTTGTTTGGTGCAAGGGTTGGGGGTAAGATACCCAAGTTGATTTCAAATTCTATAAGGAAGATAACTGAAAAATAATACTTTGAGAAATAATAATGGAGAGATGTTTGACACAGTAGATCTTAACACTTATTACAAAACTACTGACATAATACGCTATTGGTACAAGAATAGTGAAACAGACCCGGCTACCATGATGATGGCCCTGACTGGGAACGCAACGCAGAACCCTGACAGAGCAGGAGAGCAGCGGGATGCAGACCCCAAATTCTTGTAAAAAGACCATACTTAATGGTCAGACTGGGACTAGAAGGACCCTGGAGGCCATTAGTCTTCAGACCTTTTGTTAGCCCTACACAGGAACCATCCCAAAGCCAACTCTTCAGACAGGGACTGGACTGGAATATGGGATGGAAAGTGATACTGGTGAAGAATGAGCTTCTTGGATCAATTAGACACGAGACTATGTAGTCATCTCTTGTCTGGAGGGGAGATGAGAGACCAGAGGGGGCCAGGGGCTGCCCGAATGGACATGAGGACAGAAAGTGGAGGGAAGGAGTATGCAGTCCCATTAGGGGGATAGCAATTAGGAGTGTATAGCAAGATATATATGAATTTTTGTATGAGAGACTGACTTGATTTGCAAACTTTCACTTAAAGCACAATAAAAATTAATTACAAAAATATATATATAACTGAAGCAAAAAAAATGAAACATAAAGCATATGATTTGGCATTTTTAAATTGTAGGAAAATGATACATAATACAAAAACTGGCATTGGGACTTTTGATGATATGTTAGGAAAACAAAAATAACTATCCCATACCATATAAAAATAAGTTCCAAGTAGATTAAAATTTAAATTAAAAATCCTATAAAGATGTAAGCTAGAAGCAACATTTAACAGAATAATTATATGCACTGAGTAGAGGAACTCAGAATAGGAAGAGGGTAGGAGACACCCTATCTGAATATGTTAACTTTTTTATTGTAAAAATACAGATAACACATCTGCCAGTTCAACATTTTTCACATGTGCAATTTACTCACACCAATTACATCAATCATGTTGCCCAACCATCACCAATATTCATTGCCAAATTTTTAGGAACGTGGAGAATTTTTTCTTTCCCAGTATTTTCAAATAAATATTTAAAAAAAAAAAGAGTGAACTATGAGGACTTACTGAGGTTTCATGGCACAATGAGATCTGTGCTTTCGGAAGATGAACCCATGAGTGGAAAGGAGGGTGGACTGGCCAGAGAAGCAATTCTGATGAAACAAATGTGTTGGAAAATGAGGAGCAACCAGCAGTCTACATTACTGCAGTGACAATGGGTATGAACAGAAGGGCTGATGCAAGTAACATTAACAGGTTGACTAGAGTTTTAAAAGTATTCTCATGAGGTAAATCAAATTACCATCTCAGGATGATGAGAGTGAAGAAAAAAACACTTTAGAATCAGAAAGACCAAGTTCACTGCTGGTGATGCATCCTTGGGCACACACTTCTTAGAGCTTCGGTTTCTTCATCTTAAATAAGTGGATGATAATACCTACTTCTCCATTTTTTTGTTAGTCTCAAATGAGATAAATGAGTGTCTAGAATACAGCCTGGGACAAACTAGGTGTTCAGAATTGATGCAAAAATTCAGGAGCAAAGAAATTACTTTCTATGAAAGAAAGGAAATGCCTTAACTTGTGTATAAAAATTAGTAATTTTACTTCTAACCCTGCTATCTGTCTACACACCCACACAACACATTCCCTGAAACCAGCCAGGGTGAGGAATGAATAAATACACGTGTAAGTAGTAAATAAGTTAGGTGAAGTAAAGCACCAATTTCAACTGAATTGCTTGGATTTTTGCATGCCTTTTTCAGATATGACAGTGATAGCTTGCCTAGGTAACAGCTTCAACAAAATGTGGTAAACCATCAAGAGATATGAAGATACATCTCTAGTTTCATTTGAGATTTTGGTTGCCATCATGAAACAGATAATAATTTATACATTTTTTCACATTGGCTTATCTTCTAGAAAGTTTGATGGGTTTTAATAAAATCTGGTACATGAGTAAGTCACAGAGACATTGATAAGAAAAATGGCTGAACTACTGTCAGTATATCGACAGGGAACTACCAGAAATTCAGGCTGGTTTCAGAAGAGGGTGTGGAACCAGTGATGTCATTGCTGATGTCAGATGGATCCTGGCTGGAAGCAGAGAATACCAGAAGGGTGTTTACCTGTGTTTTATTGACTATGCAAAGGGATTCAACTGTGTGGATCGTGACAAATTATGGATAACATTGAGAAGAATGGGAATTCCAGAACACTTCATTGTGCTCATGAGGAACCTTTACATAGATCAAGAGGCAGTTGTTCGGACAGAACAAAGGGATATTGATTGAGTTAAAGTCAGGAAAGTTGTCCGTCAGAGTTGTATCCTTTCACCATACCTATTCAATCTGTATGCTGAGCAAATAACCTGAGAAACTGGACTATATGAAGAACAGGGTATCAGGATTGGAGGAAGGCTCATTAACAACCTGCGTTATGCAGTTGACACAACCTTGCTTGCTGAAAGTGAAGAGGGCTTGAAGCACTTACTTACGAAGATCAAAGACCACAGCCTTCAGTATGGATTGTACCTCAACATAAAGAAAACAAAAATCCTCACAACTGGACCAATAAGCAACATGATGCTAAACGGAGAAAAGATTGAAGTTGTCAAGGATTTCATTTTACTTGGATCCACAATCAACAGCCATGGAACCAGCAGTCAAGAAATCAAATGATGCATTGCATTGAGCAAATCTGCTGCAAAGGACTTCTCTAAAGTATTAAAAAGCAAAGATGTTACCTTGAAGACTAAGGTGCATCTGGCCCAAGCCATGGTATTTTCAATCGCATCATATGCATGTGAAAGCTGGACAATGAATAAGGAAGACCAAAGAAGAATTGACCCTTTTAAATTGTGGCTTTGGCAAAGAATATCGAATATACCATGGGCTGCCAAAAGAATGAACAAATCTGTCTTGGAGGAAGTACAGCCAGAATGCTCCTTAGAAGCAACGATGGCAGGACTACATCTTACATACTTTGGACATGTTGTTATGAGGAATCAGTCCGCAGAGAAGGGCATCATGTCTGGCAAAGTACAGGGTCAGAGGAAAAGAGGAAGACCCTTAACGAGGTAGATTGACACAGTGTCTGCAACAGTGAGCTCAAGCATAACAACGATTGTACGGATGGCGCAGGACTGGGCAGTGTTTTGTTCTGTTATGCATTGGGTCGCTATGAGTCAGAACTGACTTGATGGCACCTAACATCAACAACGACTGTCTTAAAGCAAATGAGTGTATTACCCGAAATCTACAAGAGATTAAAAAAAAAAAAAAATCACATACTAAATTAATCTATGAACTACTAGCTTTCACAGGTATAGGAATCAGAAAGTCAGGACCATCTTTGAATTCTGCATACCACACCAAGAGAAATGAAAACATATGTTCATAGAGGATTACTCATAATCACCAAAAAATGAAAGCAATCCAAACGTTTGTCAACTGGTGAATGGGTTAAAAAAAGGTGGTATGTCCATATAATGGAATATTACTCCACAATTGAAAGGAACAAACTACTAATACATGCTACTATATGAATGTTCCTCAAAATCACTGTGATAAGTGAAAGTAGCCAGACACAATAAACTACATATGGTGCAGAAAAGGCAATTTCAGAGATAGAATCAGATTAGTGGTTCCCTAGGGCTGAAGATGGGAGTGGGGACTTACCGCACATGGGCTTGAGGGAACTTTTCCAGTGATGGCAATGTTCTAAAAGCAGGTTGTGGTGATGGTTACAAAGCTATATAAATGTACAAGAAATTATTGAATTGTGCACTTACAGCAAGTGAATTTTATGCTATGTGAACAATAAATAATAATAATAATAAATAAGACAAGGATGTTTACTATCATTCCTACTACTTGAAATTGCTCAGAACTATTAGCTGGTACATTTAGTCAAGGGAAAATAAAATACATACATAACAATAAAAATATAAAAAATATGTCATTGGGTAAAATTTTATGGTGAAAATTGACATAAATATATATGTTGAGGGACAAAAAAAGGAACAATATAAAAATTTCCAGTTATCAAGGAAGAACTTATTTGCATGTTTTTAAAATATATGATAAGTGTCAAATCACAGTGGAATTTACATTCCATGATATGCTTAAAGGAAACCCTGGTGGCATGGCTGCTAACCAAAAGGTCAGCAGTTCAAATCTACCGGGCACTCCTTGAAAACTCCATGGGGCAATTCTACCCTGTGAAAATTGAATTCCTTTCATCTATCTAAGGTCCCTGGGTGGTGCAAATGGTTTGCACTCAGCTGATAACCTGAAGGTTGGTGTTTCGAAATTACCCAGCGGCACTGTGGAAGTAGAAGGATGGTGATCTGCTCCAGTAAAGATTGTTGTTAGGTGTAATTGAGTCAGTGCATACTCCTAACAGCCACATGCACAACAGATTGAAACACTACCGTCACAATCATTGAGCCCATTGTTGCAGCCACTGTGTCAATCCATCTTGTTGAAGGGCTCCCTATTTTTTACTGACCCTCTACTTTACCAAGCATGATGCCCTTCTCCAGGGACTGGTACCTCGTGATAACATGTCCAAAGTACCTGAGATGCAGTATCTCCATCCTCATTTCTAAGGAACATTCTGGCTGTACTTTTTCCAAGACAGAATTGTTCATCCTTCTGGGAGACCATGGTATATTCAATAGTCTTCTCCAACACCATGTCTTCCTTATTCATTGTCCTGCTTTCACATGTATACAGGGTTATTGAAAATACCATAGGTTGGGTCAGTGCACCTTAGCTCTCAATGTGTTATCTATGCTTTTTAACACTTTAAAGAGGTCTTTTATAGCAGATTGCCCAATGCAATACATCATTTGATCTCCTGACTGCTGCTTCCATGGGAGTTCATGGTGGATACAAGTAAAATGAAATCCCTTACAACTTCAATCTTTTCTCCATTAATCATGATGCTGCTTATTGGTCCAACTGTGAGGATTTTCATTTTCTTTGTGTTGAGGTATAATCCATACTGAAGGCTGCACTCTTTGATTTTCATCAGTAAGTGCTTCAAGTCCTCTTTGCTCTCAGCAAGCAAGGTTGTGTCATCTGCATATTGCACATTGTTGGTTTTCTTTCAATTCTGATGCTGGGTTTTTCTTCATATAGTCCAACTTCTTGGATTATTTGCTCAGCATAAAGATTGAATGAGTATGGTGAAAAGATACAACCCTGACACACATTTTTCTGATTTTAACCATACAGTATCCCCCTGTTCTGTTCAAACGGCTGCCTCTTGGTCTATGTACAGGTTCAGCATGAGCATAATTAAGTCTTCTGGAATTCCCAGTAAAGATTACAGCCAAAAATCCCTCTGGAGCAGTTCTACTGTATAATACATGTGGTTGTCATGAGTTGGAATTGACTCAAAAGCAAAAGGTCTGGTTTTTGATTTATATATCAACCTAAAACGTGGAAGATAGTACATAAGCTTTTAAAAAATAGGAGATTCTCAAGCAAAAATATTTGAAGGCTTCCATTCTAAAGCAGTGTTAGGAAGTCTCTAGTCTTACAGCAAGTTCTCATAGTCTGCACAAACACCACCAAGAGTGCATTTTTGCATAGTGAGAAAACTTTTTCAAACCTATTAGCAAGGGTAAAAGCCAAACCAAACCCATTGCCGTCGAGTCAATTGCAAATCATAGCGACCATACAGGACAGGGTACAACACCTCCTAAGGTTTCCAAGGCTGTAATCTTTACGAAAGCAGACTGCCACGTCTTTCTCCCTAGGAGCAGCTGGTGAGTTTGAAAGGCTGGCCTTTTGATTAGCAGCCAAGTACTTAAGAACTGCACCACCAGGGCTCCTTATCAGCAAGCATAGATGAGTTAAAAATGTTTCCAGAGAATTTGTACTGGGACCTGGGCCCTCCTCCGGGCTCTGGGCCCAGTGAGTTTTGCTGGCTTACTCCCTACCCTAAGAGCTCTTTGGTGGTACAAATGGTTTACATGCTGGGCTGCTAACTGGAAGTTTGGTGGTTCGAGTAAGCCCAGAGGCGCTACAAAAGAAAGACCTCGTAATCTGTTTCCTCAACATCAGCCATTGAAAACCCCAGGGAACACAGTTCTACTCTGAAATACACGGGGTCACCATGACCCAGAGTCCACACAACAGTAACTGGTTTGGTTTGGTTTTGGGGCCCCCTTCCCCCACCTGCTGTCCTTTCACCACCTCCTTCTTTGCTGGCCCTGCTGCACAAAGAACTCTAGTGCCTGTTGTTGTTGTTGTTAGGTGTTGTTGAGTCAGTCCCAACTCAGCGAACCTATGTACGATGGAACAAAACGCTGCTGGGTCCTGCGTCATTCTCACAATTATTGTTATGCTTGAACCCATTGTTGCAGCCACTCTGTCAATCCATCTCGCTGAGGGTCTTCCTCTTTTTTGCTGACCCTCTATTTTACAGAGCACAACGTCCTTCTCCAGGGACTGATCCCTCCTGATAAGATGTCCAAAGTATGTAAGATGTAGTCTCACTACCCTTGCTTCTAAGGAGCATTCTGGTGGTGCTTTTTCCAAGACAGATTTGTTTGTTCTTTTGACAGTCCACGATGTATTCAATATTCTTCACCTACACCACAATTCAAAGGCATCAATTCTTCTTCAGTCTTCCTAGTTCATCATCCACCATTCCCATGCATATGAGGTGATTGAAAACACCATGGCTTGTTTCAGGTACACCTTAGTCTTCAAGGTGACATCTTTGTTTTTCAACACTTTACAACAGGTCTTTTGCAGCAGATTTGCCCAGTGCAACACATCTTTTAATTTCCTGACTGTTGCTTCCATGGGAGTTGATTGTGGATCCAAGTAAAAAGAAATCCTTGACAATGTCAATCTTTTCTCCGTTTAGCGTCATGTTGCTTATTGGTTCAGTTGTGAGGATTTTTGTTTTATGTTGAGGCGTAATCCATTCTGAAGGCTGCGGTCTTTGATCTTCATCAGTAAGTGCTTCAAGTCCTCTTAACTTTCAGCAAGCAAGGGTGTGTCTTCGGCATAACACAGGTTGTTAATTAGTCTTCCTCCAATCCTGATGCCCTGTTCTTCATATAGTCCAGTTTCTCAGGTTATTTGCTCAGTATACAGATTGAATAAATATGGTGAAAGGATACAACCCTGATGCACAATTTTCCTGACTTTAAACCACACAGTATCCCCTTGTTCTGTTAGAACGACTGCTTCCTGATCTATGTACAGGTTCCTCAGGAGCACATTTAAGTGTTCTGGAACTCCCATTCTTTGCAGAGTTATCCGTAATTTGTTATGACCCACACAGGTGAATGCTTTTGCATAGTAAATAAACCACAGGTAAACATCTTTCTGGTATCCTCTACTTTCAGCCACGATCCATCTGACATCAGCAATGATTTCCCTCGTTCTATTTCCTCTTCTGGATCCAGCCTGAATTTCTGGCAGTTCCCTGTGGATGCACTGCTGCAATTGCTTTTGAATGATCTTCAGCAAAATTTTACTTGAGTGTGGTATTAATGATATTGTTTGATAATTTGTGTTCAGTTGAACACCTTTCTTTGGAATAGGCATAAATATGGATCTCTTCCAGTTAGTTGGCCAGGTAGCTGTTCTTTCCAAATTTCTTGGCACAGACAAGTAAACATTTCCAGCGCTGCATCCATTTGTTGAAACATTTCAACTAGTATTCTGTAGATTCCTGGAACCTTGTCTTTCATCAATGCCTTCAGTGCAGCTTGGACTTCTTCCTTCGGCACCATCTGTTCCTGATCATATGCTGCCTCCTGAAATGGTTGAACATCGACTAATTCTTTTTGGTATAATGACTCTGTATATTCCTTCTATCTTCTTCTGGTGTTTTCTGCGTCATTTAATACTTTCCCTGTAGACTCCTTTAATATTGCATCTCAAGGCTTGGTTTCTGTGTTTGTTTGTTTGTTTGTTTTTAGTTCTCTCAGCTTGAGAAATACGGAGTGCATTGTTCCCTTTTGGTTTTCTATCTCCAAGTCTTTGCACATGGCATTATAATACTTTGTCTTCTTGAGCTGCCCTTTGAAATCTTCTGTTCAGCTCTTTTACTTCATCATTTCTTCCTTTTGCTTTAGCTTCTTGAAGTTCAAGAGCAAGTTTCAGAATCTCTTCTGACATCCGTTTTGTTTTTTTCTTTCTTTCCTGTCTTTTTAATGACCTCTTGCTTTCTTCATGTATAATGTCCTTGATGTCCTTCCACAACTCATATGGTCTTTGATCATTTGTTCAATTAGTGTTCAAATCTATTCTTGAGATGGTCTCTAAATTCTCTAGTGCCTAAAGGAAGGCAAATGATGACTCTCACAATCTGAGCCCCTGAAGAGTAAGGTCTAGACCATGCAAAGTTCCCAAGGTGAAACAAATTTGTCATGTTTGAAGAACACAAGAAACAAGGCAATGGGGCTGAAGCCTAAGAGAACAATAAGAAGAGCAGAGCTAGGTGAGGTCAACAAGGTTGGCAGGGTCTAACATCGGGCTTCATAGGCTGTGAAGAGCTTGGGTTTTATTCTTAGTGGAATGAAAACTCATTGGAAAGTTTTAAGAGTTTATAATTATATACTTATATACGCCTTAGGCTGGGTTCTCTAGAGAAGCAAAACCAGTAAAACATGTAAATATACATAAAGAGAGATTTATATCAAGGAAATGGCTCACACGATTGTAGAGGCTGAAATGCCCCAAGTCCCTGTATCAGGATAGAGGCTTCTCTCAATTCACATAGCTGAAAGGGCTGGCTAACCCAAGATCAGCAGATCAGAGAGTGGGCCTCCCACTCTCAGGCTGTGAAGGCCAACAACTTCTAAGAGCTGAAGATAAGCTGACAGCTCAAGTTCCAAGAGCCAAGGGTCAGACAAACAGGAGGCAACCGCAGGTTCCAGAGCAAACAAAAAAGCCAGAACGTCTCCTTATATTTGGATACAGGCCACATTCCCAAGGAAACTCCCTTTCAACTGATTGGCTACTCGCACCAGGTTCAATCATGGGAGTGATCACATATAAACACTGAGAATCATGGCCCAGCCAAGTTGACATACAACATCAACTATCATATATATGTATGTCTATGTGTGTGTGTGTATATATATATATACTTAAAAGATATATTTATAATCATATATATACATACATATATGACAAATTTAATTTGACTGTTAGGTGGACAATGGACATTGAAGAGGCAAGAATGGAATTAAACAGACCAAGCAGCCCAATCTAGAGAAGACGGATTAGGGTGACAGCAATAGAAATATAAAAATGAATACATATTCTGAGTGTATTTGGGGAGGAACAGGTAACAGGACATGTCCTTGTTTTTTATGTTGCAAGTGAGATTTTGGCTGAAGTCACTAGTTAGACAGTGGTGCCATTTACTGAGGTAAGAGTTTTCAGAAGAAAGCAATACAGGCTGTAGGGATTTGTGTGAAGGAGTGGATTGAAATCAATAATTTTGTTCTGACTACTTATTAGACATCCCAGAAGAGAAGAATGCTGCTGTAATGTATTGATGTAGGTGTTGTTGTTGCTACCGTTGTTCTTGTTATTTTTAAGCTGTGTCTGTTAAGACCTTAGACAGAAAAAACGCCTGGATCATACTAAAAGTTAGGAAGTAGGTCAAGGCTATCAAACATTGAATGAAGCGCATAGGAGTCCAGTTAGAACTTCTTCAAATTTCACAGTAAAGAGAATGAAATTTGGACCTTGGTTCTATGGGTCCTTCTATATACCTTCTGGAAGTAGCACAGAGTTTACACTTATATTCATGCAATGACCAACCACCACCTCCTATACTCACATGTTTGAGACCTACACCAGGGAAACTAGTCCAATTATTGGGAATTTCAGAACAAGCAGAAGGCTACAAAAGTGAAGAGGATTAAGTGGCTGAGGGAAAACAACATGGAGGCAGATGGAGCTGAAGTCCACCCCTGCCAACCTTTATTCCCTTTCCAAGTGTCACAGCTTTACGTGGTGGTCACATACTTTGCCTAAAAATAAGACCTGATTGAGTTCTGGAGTCATTGCTTATGAAGACAAGGCTTTGTTGTTATATTTACATTTACAAAGAAATAAGATTTTTCTAAAAGAACTCCAATGTTGGCCACAAGGGAGGCAGGAAATAACACTGTGGTTAACTTGCTTTGCACAAGTCACCTGTTCTGTTACCTCTGGTCCCCAGCTTCCTCATCTGAAACGGGAGCATTAGGCCAAATTTGTCCTAAGATCCCTTTCTGTCCCCACAGCAAGTTGAAGGTTAGTATAGAGAAGGTTTTCTTACAGGTGCCTTCTGGCTCTGTGGTATTGTGAGATCCCAGCAGGCACAATAGTATGTGGCTTCATCTTCCTTGGTGACATTATTTATTATTAGGTAAAAGACACCGTTCTCTTTCTCATCCATCTCCATGCGGAGTTTAGGCTGGTCTTGCTTGTAACTCTTGGTTGAGCCATAAAGGATTCATTTCAGGGGCTCCCTTATTTTTGTTGATACCAGTGCACGATGGCATTCTCCAAGGGAAGTTTAGACATTTTGCAACTCATGTGCACTGTTCTGTCTTGTCTTCTTGTAAAAGAGATTTGATCCTGAGATATTCTCATTTTGGTGTCTCCATCTGAAAAGTAAGGGAGAGAAATCCGAGGCATTTGGAAAGGTTGACCCTGGAAACAGCGCACAATGACAAGATAAGAAAGGAGAAAAATCAACCTACAAACCCAAGCCAAAGACACAAGGAAAATTCACAGGGTCAGCACTGATAGTGAGTGGTCAGAACAGAGATTATGAGAGAACATGAATTGAGGTGAAGGATGAAGAGCAGCTCTTACTCTGCAGAGACTGGGGGAGGAAAAGGTTTGTTTCAGAACCAATGAAAGTCCTTCATAGTAGGATTTGTTGCAGTTTTACTTTCATCATCTTTCAGGTATAAGGGAACTAACAGATTCCAGGAGATCTCATCAAAACACCTATGTTATAATAATTTAATGTTAATTCCCCTCCCATTTTTCTTTGAAAACACTTGTCCTGGACTTCTTCACTCCCTGAGTTATGTATTTTTTGCCATATTTCATGAAAGTTTTGGGTATTTATATATGGCTATCATGAGAATTGGAAGGAAAGCATCATTACTGTATGTTACAATATCCATGAGATAACAGATTAACTTCACAAGCTTACACAGTCATATGCACATTTTATACATCAGTAGTTTGCCCAAAGTGTGGTAAGCATTAGCAATTACTGTAGCTGCTGCTGTAGATACTATGATGTTACTCTATTGTGGAGCAAGCAAAACATTGGAGGAAAAAAAATCTCCCTTCATTTATCACCCTTTTTTCTTTTCTCATTCACCATTTTTAGCTTTTCAGAATTAGAACTATCTTTTATAGTTGTTTGGACATAAATGTAATATGCATTTTTTTTTTTTAAGAATGCTTCTAAGTGCCACTATTTTAGCTGAGATGGTTCATTGGTGTGATTTAACCACAATGGGATAGGACACTGTGAGTTGAGGAACATTCTACTAAGAATTTTCATTTCCGTCGCCTCATTCAGTCCTCAGCAATTCTTTGAGATTGTTAACATTATTCCCACTTAAAACTGGGAAAGGAGAATGAAAAGATTTAGTAACTTTCCTAGATCACACTGCTAGTAAGTGGCTGAGCAGGAATTTGAAATCATGTCTCTGTCACTCAAAAGGCCTGTATCTTTCATCATTCATTCAAAGTCAACAAACCATATCTAGTACTGAATCATGCTACCTTCCCAGGAAGCTTCCATAGACGGTGAAGCAGAGGCAACTCATGACACTTTACAAGTGCCAGCCTAGGCCCCAGGGAGTAAGGATAAAAGATTTAGTGACCCAGCTCAAAGCAGCATTATGGAATGAGTACTTGGACTCCTTGCTCAGACCTTGGTGAAGATACATGTGCAGGAGAAAAGTACTCTCTAGACAATAGGTCCCTCTGGGAGGTAAAGAGGAGGAGATGCATGTGTGGGCGGTGGGTGTGGTAGTTAGTTTTTGTACATTTACAGTGGGGCATTTTGACGTAGTATATCCCAGCAAGCACAGTAATACTTCCTTGCATCCTCCTCGGCAACTTGGTGTATTCTCAGGCTCTTAGACAAGTCATTCTGCCCTTTCCTTGCTTCATACCTTTCTTCACTGACACTTTGTTCATGAACATTTTCATTTGAAGAAATACACAGAATTCATTCTAGAGGTTGGTCTCTCTTCTCTTGGTACCAGTGTATATACACGTTCTTCTTTATGGCACTTTTTTTAAATAGTACTTTAATGAAGTGTTACAAAACAAACTAGTTTCTCATTAAATAGTATACACATTGTTCTATGACATTACTTAACAGCCCCACAACATGTCAACACTCTTCTCAACCCTGGGTTCCCTATTACCAGCTTTCTTGTTCCCTCCTGCCTTCCAGTCCCTGCTCCAGTGCTGGTGTGCTCCTTTAGTCTTGTTTTGTTCCATGGGCCTATTCAATCTTTGGTTGAAGGGTGAACCTCAGAAGTGACCTCATTACTGAGATGAAAGGGTATCTGAGGGCCATACTCTCAGGGTTTCTCCAGTCTCTGTCAGGCCAGTGAGTCTGGCCTTTTTTTTGTGAGTTTGAATTTTGTTCTATATTTTTCTCCATTTCTGTCTGGGACCCTCTGTTGTGATCCCTATCAGAGCAGTCAGTGATGGTAGCCAGGCACCATCTAGTTTTATTGGACTCAGTCTGGTGGAAGCTGTGGTAATTGTGGTTCATTAGTCCTTTGGACTAATCTTTCCCTTGTATCTTCAGTTTTCTTCATTCTTCCTTGCTATCAAAGGGGTGAGGCCAGCGGAGTGTCCTAGATGGCCACTCACAGGCTTTTAAGTCCCCAAACGCTACTCACCAAAGTAGACTGTTGAACATACTCTTTATAAACTAAGTTAGCCAATTAAACTAGGTGTTCCCTGAGACCATGATCCCCACAACCCTCAGCCCAGCAATTCAGTCCCTCGGGAAGTTTGGATGTGTCTATGGAGCTAAGATGACCTTGCTTTTGTACAGGTTGTCCTGGCTTCCCCAGTATTATGTACTGTCTTACCCTTTACCAAAGTTTCCACTTATCTATTGTCTATTATTTTTCCACCCCCACCTCTGCCCTCCCTCGTAATCATTGAAGATTTTTTCTTTTTCTATGTAAACCTTTTCATGAGTTTTTACAGTAGTGGTCTCGTACAATATTTGTCCTTTTGTGATTGACTGATTTCACTCAGCATAATGCCCTCTAGATTCATCTACATTAGGAATTGCTTCACAGATTCATGGTTGTTCTTTGTCATTGCATAACACTCCATTGTGTGTATGAACCACAGTGTTTTTATCCATACACCTGTTGAAGGGCATCTCGGTTGTTTCCATTTTTTACTATTGTAAACAATGCTGCAATGAACATGGGTGTGCATGTGTCTATTCATGTGATGACACTTAGCTCTCTAGGATGTATTTATGGCATTTGTTTTTACCTGGCATTCAAGAAAGGCTGTATTTCCTCTCTTCTTAGTGATGGATGTCACAGTTTTTTTACTAGAATGTCTCCACTTGTATCTGGAAGAAAAACAAAAGCAAAATTTGTGAAATTTTGAAGTCCATTAAAATAGCATACTCTATTTTTTTTATTTTACTCTAACATAGTATTCTCTATTAATAAAAAGTTGGAGGTTAACATTTTCTTCCTGAAGAATTCAAGGTCATGGTGGAATTTGAATGACCCTTGACTTTGTTCCTCCTGAACATGGTGGGATTTGACTGTCCATGCTTTCTATTGCCTCACTGCAAATGACTAAGATATTCCTTCGGTAAAGCCAACTCAAGTCCAAGGGAGGTCACCACAAGGACCTGCAGGAGCAGCAGCATTCTGCTGGCACTTTTTATGCAGAAGGAGAAGTGACTGAATAATGGGATAGTATCAGAGCAAGTCTGAGAGTCTGATAAGGTAAGAGGAAGTGGCACTCTGAGCACAGAGCTAAGATCATAGACTGCAGAAACAAAGATCCAGGATATTTCACCAAAACTTCCCATAGAAATAGATCCTCTAACTCGGTTTACCAGCAGAATTTTCTTTATTACTGTGTAACTTTTACCATCTGAGGATATTAATGTAAAGAAGCCATTTTCTTGTTAAAGGACTTAAGTCCTCTATTATTTAAAAATAAAAAATAGAGAAACCTTAAAATCTACATTCGATGTGCCTCAGCAGTAACTGTTTTATCCTAACAGCATTGCTTATCTCTACCCGCCATCAGGCAATTGTCACCCACACAGGCTAAAGTGACAAGTTCCTTTTTTGTAATCCAGCTTGATCCTTTAGATAACCTAGTCAAAGGAGACTTATTTTAGATTCTCTTATTTGTCAACGTTACCATGAAATACAAACAGAGATACTGTATCCTTGGAGTGCCTTAATACATCCTGAAAACCAAAATCATTTTTATTTAAAAACAAACAAAATTTACTATGGTAAAATGAAGGCATACTCGGGGTATGGAACATACAGAAACACACGCAGAAGAGAAAATAATCACTCTTCGTCCCATCACAGAAAAAACTACTCTTAAAAGTTGAAACCTCTTGAATGAAGACAACTTAAGACAAAAGGGAAAGATTAGCCCAAAGGACTGATGGACCACAACTACCACAGCTTCCACCAGACTGAGTCTAGTACTAGATGGTGCCCAGCTACCACTGACTGGGGGATCACAGTAGAGGGTCCCAGACAGAGCTGGAGAAAAATGTAGAACAAAATTCTGAGTCAGACTAGAAGGCAGGAGGCAACAGGAAAGCTGGCAAAAAGAAACCCAAGGTCAAGAAGGGAGAGTCTTGATATGTCATAAAATAATGTGTGTACTAACTGTTTAATGAGAACCTAGTTTGTTTGTTTTTTTATGGGTAGTTTGTTCTATAACCTTCAGCTAAAGTGTAATAATAAATAATAATAAGCCTAAGAAAAGTTACAGCCAAAGTTAAGAGGTAAAGAACTTTGTAACATATGAAAAAAAAAAAAAAAACTGAAACTGTTGGTCTTCCTTTCCAAGTCTAGTTTCCATTTGTCTTTTTAATTTGCTTCACAAAAAAACAAAACCAAACCTACTGCTGTCAAGTTGATTCTGACTCTCAGCAACCCTATAGTACAGAATAGAACCGCCCCACAGAGTTTCCAAGGCTATACGACAGTATTGTATGTTCAATTTTATGCTGTTTTTATTACTTAAAATGATGCCATAACCATCGTTCTACACTGTAGTTTTTTACAGTGCTCTAACTCTTTTGATTGTTTCTCGTAGCAAGACTCCTTGTTCATCACTACAATGACCGTCAGAACACTAGTGTTACAGAGGTTTTCATTCATTTTACACACCCTGCTTTACAAAACTCAAGAGCAGAAGAAGAGGAAATGAATTACTTTAATACATCAGTTTGTTTTTATTAACCCCTACTATGCTCCAGGGGTCCTTGGGTGGTATAAACAGTTAACAGGCTCCACTGCTAACACCTCAGAAGAAAAGCCTGGTGATCTACTTGCAAACAAATCAGTCGTTGAAAATTGTATGGAGCACAGTTCTATTTTGACACAACTGGGGTCATCAGGGGTCAGAGCTGACTACAGAACAATTGGTTTTTTATTATGCTTCGGTCGTTGTGCTCGGCGTAGTCCTTACATACTGGCTAAAATAGACATAGTCTCATCGTTGTGGTGCATGAGGTCCAGCGGGGAGACAGACAAGGGACAAGCCACCTCACAAATAGATATGTAACTGTGTTTGAGGTGCACCTTGTTGGAAAAGCACAAGGAATTATGTGAGAAACTAACAGGGGGCCTAATTTGGACTGGGGAACTCGGACATGGTGTTCAGAGGAAGTGACTTCTAATCATTTAAGAACGCGTGAAACTTTGATGTGGGAAAGGCTGGGGCAGATTCCAGAAACTGAAAAATGGAAAAATGACTAGTGATGGAGGGAGGAGAGGCATTAGATGAAGTGAGTGAAACAGGCAGGGACTGGGTGACACTACATTTTATAGACCACGATCAGGGGCACACACTGGGCGTGTGTGTGTGTTTTAAGGTCTATGCATTTTACTGTAGGTAAATTTTACCTCAAAAATACATAGTCACAAAGCAAGTGCATACTCCTCTTTTAAAAATCAGAAAATATAGACAAACCAAATGAATACTGAATAACTGACAATTCCACCCAGCCCAGGGTCAGGGAATTATGTGTTTCATCAAAGAGAAATCATTAAAGCTTTTAAGCAGGTTTTTTGTAAGATCAGATTTATGTGATTAAAAGGTCACTTTGATCCTTAGCAGGGAAATGGAGAAGGGGACAAAATTGGAGACAACTGCATGACTCCTGGCAAGAGTTCTTACGGTTTGTTGATGGTGAGAGTATGGGTAACGGAAAAGGGCAGTGTCACATTGTAGTGTGCAGAGAGAATGGGCAGTACTGGTCTAGGACCACAAAGGCACATTCTCAGCACTCAAAAATTAGTTTTTGTAAATGAATAAATGAGAGAATGGTCAAAACAGGTGCTGTTTTATTATTCCTTTAGCATTGTTCTTTAAGTTGCACCAAAAAAATCGTTATTTTATTAAATGCATAGTTTAGTCTGAAAGGGACTGTGTGCTACATCATATATGCTACACCATTGAGAACATTCATTCAAAAATGTGTACAGAGCAGCTCTTTTGTGCTGGGTTCTATGCTAGGCGTTAGTTATGCACAAAGGAGCAAAGTAGATGAAGTCCTTGCACCCAGGAGTGCTAAACTAGAATATATTTTAATTTATGAAAACCTTCAGGCCCCCAAGTTATTTTATTATTTTCTTCATGTAGGTCCTGAATATTTATTTTCCTATGTATTATTCTTGCCAATTTAACCCTTAGGCATTTTAGGTATTGGTTGCCAATTGGAACACGATTTTAAAATTTATTATGTCTTTAATTTTCTACTGTTGATATTAGCTCTATTAAGTAATTAATTTTTTAATATAACTTTGTATTTAACTAGAAGAAAACATTCTATTGCTAGATTTAATGGTCTTTTGGTTAAAATGCAGTTCATTTCCTTGGACTCGATAATGACTATTTCAGTCTCCTTCTTTCTCTCCTTCTAATATTTAAAACTCTGATTTGGTTTTCTTGTCTAAGTGCATTGTCACAATAACACCAATGGATATTCTTGTTCTGTTCCTTGACATTAGTTGAAATGCTTCTAGGACAGCTTTTACTCAGAGTACATTCTGCAGAATCCTGTGTACACTGGAGACTTGTGGGTCATCTACAGTAAAAAGTGTCCCGAGGTCAAATTAGTCTGAGAAACTCTATAATAAACAAAGTGTCTCTACTACGGGATTTCTCTCTTAAGATGTCATTGTACGTTGTGATGATGCTCCAAGAGGAAGTTAGAGTGCCCAACATTTTCCAAAATTATTTGACTGTGAAACACTTTGTACGGAGCTAGTGTGGCTCAGTACACTCTTTGAGAAATCTGCTCCGTTTCATCATTCATTCATTCGATAAGTATTTATTTACTGGATGCAAATTGTTTTGGATTTAATGGTGAGTAGAACAGACACTGCCCTCATGAAGGTTTCAGTCTGTTGGGGAAAACTATTAATTATTACCAAATGCATATAGCATTAAGATTTGTAGTAATGGGAGTTAACCTTTATTGAGGGCATATTATGTGCTGGGACAAGGTGCTTCTTGTGTCTTAATTTATTTAATCCTGAATAACCCAATGAGGGTGCGGCACTGGTGGTTCAGTGGTAGAATTCTCACATTCCATAGCGGAGACCCAAGTTCAATTTCCAGAGAATGCACCTCACACTCATTCTGTCAGTGGAGGCTTGCATGTTACTATCATGAACAGGTTTCAGCAGAGCTTCCAGATTAAGCTAGACTACTTTTGAAAATCAGCCAAAGAAAACCCTATAGATCACAATGGTTAGAGCTGGAACCAATCATGGGAATGGCACAGGACTGGGTAACATATTGTTCCATTCTGCATGGAGTGCGGAACTAACTCAACAGCGGCTCAACAATTCAGTGAGGTAGATACTATTTTCTTCTCCACTTTAATGATAAGGAATTAAAATTTACTTGACTTCAGTGTAGGGTTTATTTGATATATTGTTACATATATAATATAATACAACAAATACTGTTAGTTTTCACTTTACATCTATAGTTTTCTTTCTTTCATAATCAGTGTTAGGTTTTAATTTATCCTAGCTTGTAAAATAAATTAGAAAATTTTTAGCCTTCTTGTGTGCTCTGGAACATTTTAAATAACACTAAAATCAAATGTTTCCCTGGAGGTTTAATGAATATGTTCATAAGAGAAGCACAACAAATTTTCTTGATATATAATTTAGAGAAGGAAAGCAGGCTACTTTTACTGTGATCCCATGTTTTACACTCTGCATATTGTGCACATAAACACAAAGAAGGGAATGAAAGGATAGGCACTAAGATGCTAACACTGGTTATTCAGGGTTTTGATATATTAGCTGTGTTTTTGTTTTTTTTTTTAATAGTCTCTGCTTTCTAACCAATGATGCATCTGAATTACTTGTGCACACGCAGTTATATTTGTTTTTTAATGAATCTCAAAGCATGGTCATAATGGCAGTGTGCCACTGACAGACGGTCAAGACAACTTTTCCAATTTCAATTCTCAAATTACATAATGTTGAAGGATGTAAACTCTTATGTTTGTATATAAGAAATATTCTTTGGTCACTTTAATTGCCTGATAAACAAGATTCTTTTTTCATCCTTGGTGTTGTTGTCGTTAGCTGCCATCGAGTTGGTTACAACTCATGGTGTTTATCCTACCTTGTAAAATAAATTGGACTTTATGTATAACAGAAAGAAATGTTACCTAGTCCTGCTTCATCTTCATGATCGTTTGTATGTTTGTCGCCCATTGTTATGGCTACTGTGTCAGTCCTTCTCATTGAGGACTCCTCTTATTTTTGTTGTTGTTCTGCTTTACCAAACAGGATGTCTTTCTCTAGCACTTGGTCTTTCCTGGCGACATGTGCAAAGTAAGTGAACCAAAGCTCACCATCATCACTTCTAAGGAGCATTCCAGTTGTATTTCTAAGACTGATTAGATCATTCTTTGGCAGTTCATGGTATATTTAATATTCTTTGCTAAGACCATAATTTGAACACATCAGTTCTTCTTCAGTTTTCCTTTTTTTCACTATCCAACTTTTGCATGCATATGAGGTGACTGAAAAGACCACGGCTTGGGTCAAGTACTCCATCCTACCATCATCTTATATCCAGGTCTCAGAGCTACTTAAGAGAATTGTGAATTGTAATGGTTCAAAATTCAGTTCTTAGGGAAGAGGCACTTTCTCACCATTGCTAGTTTCAGTGATTTACTATTCCTGATCCTACATAGCTTTGTGGAAGAACGTGCAATGGGGTAATTGAGGGAAAATCAGTTTCTTGTGGCTTCCAATATAATGAATGCTATTTCTTATGGCCTCTGTTATTAAGAGAGGAAATCCCTCCCAACCCCCTGGACCTGTAAAGGCCTCCTCCATGACTCCAAAGCCTTTCCCACCATGTCTGTTCCTAAAACAGGTACCTTACTGTCAAGGAAACACCAAGCCCTAATATATACTTTGGAGTGAGGAATGCCCTGAAGAAAAATACTTGATACAGTATAACAAAGTAATCAGTTAAGGAATAATTTATATTCGTTACCTGACATTCTTGGTAACGCCTGCATAGACTGCTAGAATTGCTTAGAGAAGAACCACAAGTGTTGCTAATAAGCTTAGGCTGGGACAAGTGCAGGGCCAAGGGCTCCCCTGGCAGGTCCATGTGGGGAACGATGTGGGCTCATATGAGGGGTTCCTCCTGCAGGTTGACCTGACATTTCTGTAACTTTGAGGTCCACGAAATATTGTGGAAGGGCACTTTACCTTCATCTATGCAGCTACAGCTAGGAAAGAGGAGGAACCAGACTATGTTTGTATTTCAAGTTTCTTCTTGTCACAGAGATTGCTGTTTGACCAAACATAAAATAAATACTTGAATGTTTTATATTGTCTTGGTGGAACCCATGTATTAAAACAGCAGACTGTATGTACCACCATCAACTGTACAGATTAAGCCAAGGTACCTTTCACTTTTGATAATATATACCCTTGTATCATTTTAAAATATAAACTTTTATTGTTATAGAAGCAGTACATGTGGTTTTAGAAAATACAAACAAGCTAAAAAAGAAATAAAACACAAATTCATACCACCCACAAATCACTGTTATACTTTAGCATATATCCTTTCACATACACACACACATATATATATGCATACATATATATACAAGTATATAGATATACGTATACATTATATGTTATGTATTTTACACAAATAACATTACATGTACTATTTTTAAATACGATTTTTCCAGCCAAAGATATTCAACTTTCCATCTCGTTAAATTTTCAACTCCTCTAATAAGAGATTTTCCCAATTGTTTCTAAAAATGTCCAAATTAGTACTCAGCAGCCTTTTGTCCAGCTATTATGTCTCTGTCTTAGTCCTCTGGTGCTGCTACAACAGAAATACCACAAGTGGATGGCTTTAACAAAGACAAATTTATTCTCTCACAGTCTAGTAGGCTACAAGTCCAAATTCAAGGAGCCAGCTCCAGGAGAAGACTTTCCCTCTCTGCTGGCTCTGGGGAAGGTCCTTGTCTCTATCTTTCCCTAGTCTAGGATCTTATCAAGTACAGGGACACTGGGTCCAAAGGACATGCTCTGCTTCTCGTGCTACTTTCTTGGTGGTATGAGGTTCCCATGTCTCTCTGCTCAGTTCTCTCTTTTATATCTCAAAAGAGATAGACTTAAGACACAACCTAATATTGTAGATTGAGTCCTGCCTCATTAACATAACTGCCTCTAATCCCACCTCATTAACATCATAGAGGCAGGATTTACAACACATAGGAAAATCACATCAGACAACAAAATGGTGGACAATCACACAATACTGGGAATCATGGCCTAGCCAAGTTGGCACACATTTTGGGGAGACACAATTCAATCCATGACAGTCCCTCATGTCTCTTTTAATCCTAAAATGTCCCTTTTTTTCTTTTAAAATCAATTTTAAGGTATGCTATATACACAATAAAATGTACCTATTTAAGTATACAGCTCTGTGAGTTTTGACAAATGTGTGAACCACCACAATCATGACATAAAACATTTTCATCATCCCAGAAAGTTCCTTCGTGTGCATGGTATTCAGTGCCCCCTCATTCCCTTTCTTCAGATAACCACTAATATGTTTCTGTCTCTGTAGGTTAGTTTTCCCTGTTCTAGAACTTTATAGAAATGAATTTATACAGCATGTAGTCTTTTGTTTCTGGCTTCTTACCCAGCATAATGTTTCTGAGATTCATCCATGTCATGACATGCGTCTATAGCCCAAGTGATGAAATGAGTTCCTTTACATGGCCTTTTGCCTTGGTGCTTGGGAAAAACAGCTTGAAAGTTTTTTCCTCTAAGCCCTGGGGAATTATCTTTGCCCTAATTTTCTATCCCAGAAGGCTTGTTAATTCATCTAGGTTGATTGACATTTCCTGAGTAAGCTGTAAACAACTCGGCAGTTTGATAGTTTTTGTCTGGCCCTGGGCGGCAACCTGCCCTGTGATTGGTATGCACCTTGCAGGGATTGGTCAACATTCTATGCAAATGAAGTGCCTGTGTCCTACTGAGAGGAGATCGGGTAGTAGCGGCCCTGGTGGGGGCTATGACATGAAATTGACCAGGAGTTTGCTTATATATGCACATCCACAGAGGTCGGTAGACAGAGAAAGAAGGAAGAAGGAAACAGAAACGAAAAAAGGCAAGAGAGGCAAGAAGAGAGAGGCAGAGAGAGAGAGGAGGCAAGGGACCTCCTAAAAGAGCTGTTAACACAGGTCAAGGGCTATAACACTAAAGACAGCAAAAGGCCTGGAAGGGACCCAGCGGCAGTCAGTGGTGATGGTAAAAACCTGCTGTTGGAATGCAGCTAAGAAAGCAGAACAAAACTACTACACTGGCTATGAACTGGGTCAGTTAGCAGTGGATCAGGTGATGGCAGGGAGGCCAAAGGCAGAGAGGCCTACACAACTGAGAGGGGATGTGCATGGCCAAAAGGATGCTTGTCCTGAGGTGCCTAAGAGTAGCCTGTCCTGAGGGGGCAGAGAGGAGCCTGTCCTCAGGGAGCCGAGGGGAGGCCTTTGTGGCTGAAAGAGGACATACGTGGCAGAGAGAAAGGCCTGCTTGATTGCCTGGCCAAGAGGAGCTGAGAGAGCTGTCCTGCACTGAAGAAGGGAGAAGTGTGCTCTCCACTTTGGGGGAATCTTCCAGATTTTGCCTACATGCTTCCTGACCCTGTTTGTGAGTTATAGCTTGTTGATCCTGATCTGAGTTGTACCCTGTTACTTCCTCAATATGTGTGGCCATTTCAAGGGATTATCAAATCCAGAAGAGAAGTAGAAAGTGCCGTGGGGGAGATGCCTGGTGATAGAATTGCTAAAAAGTTTGGAGAGTTGAACTTCACCTCATAGGAATCAGCTTTGGACTGATCATGGTCATCATTTCCCCTGAACTTAGGTTCTGATGCCACTGCCACCATTTCATCGTTCATCCCTTTCTATTGTTGAGTAGTATTCCATTGTGTGGATGTACCCCATGTATATTCACCAGTACTTTTGTGAACATATTTTCATTTTTGTTGAGCACATATTTTATGATATTGGTCTAACGAAGTGACCTTCATAGTTGTCCTCTAGAATGTACCACTGAATATACTCATATTTTTCTCTTGATGCAGCCTTCACCCTTCTCTATCCTACTCTGTGCCCAAAGACACTGACTAACATGTACTGTAGCAGTTGGCTTCTTGCCCTCTCACTGCCTGTTGAGTTTGGAAAGCAAGAGTCTAGACGGATGGAGGAGAATAAAGCCAGGGTATTTATTCCCATTCCTCCCCACTGCCAGATTTCCATGGTGTTTAATTCATGCTATCAATGTCCTACCCATATACATTGGTTCCTACCATATCAGTGGACTTCATGTAACTTTCAGCTTCCTATATCTGTGACTCTGATCCTGAAGTCTTCTTCTAGAACCGTGAAAAATCACTCTGCTCAGGCACACAGCAGGCTGGACATACTAGAGAATTAATATCCCAAGAGCAGCCCTCAACAATGACTATTGGGAACTGGTGTATACATACCTCCGTTCCCTATCTCCCTGCGTGGAATAATTCTGAGGCATGTGTTTTACACACTTACCCACTTTTCCTGTGAGGAAGTTGCCCAGTGTAATAAAACCAGTTTCCCTAAAGTCAGTTACAACTCATGGCAACCTCACGTGTGGTCAGAGTAAAACTGTACTCCAAAGGATTTCCAATGGATAATTTTTTGGAAGCAGATTGTCAGGACTTTCTTCCAAAGCACCTCCGGATGAACTCTAGCTTCCAACCTTTCGGTTAGCATTCAAATGTTTTAACTGCACCATGTCTTAGTCATCTAGCACTGCTATAACAGAATACCACAAGTGGATGGCTTTAAAAAGAGAAATTTATCCTCTCACTGTCTAGTAGGCTACAAGTCCAAATTCAGGGCATCAGCTCCAGGGGAAGGCTTTCTTTCTCTGTGGGCTCTGGAAGAGGTCTTTGTCATCAGTCTTCCCTTGGTCTGGGAGCATCTCAGCACAAGAACTTCAGGTCCAGAGATGCATTCTGCTGCCAGCACTGCTTTCTTGGTGGCACGAGGTCCCTATATGTCTCTGCTCACTTCTGTCTTTTATATCTCAAAAGAGATTGGCTTGAGACACTATCTAGTCTTGTATATCTCATCAATATAACTGCCACTAATCCATCTCATTAGATGATAGTGATAGGATTTAAGACACATGGGGAAATCACATCAGATGACAAAATGGTAGACAATCATACAATACTGGGAATCATGACCTAGCCAAGTGGACAGACATTTTAGGGGGATGAAATTCAATACATGACACACCATTTCCTCAGTTTTTGTTTGAGAAAATCTGTATTTCTCCTTCACTTTCGAAGAATATTTTTGCTGGGTATACAATTCCAATGTTGAGAGTCTTTGTTTTGTTTTTCTCAAATTTTTAAAAATTTCACTCCACTGTCTTCTTGTTAGTATGATTTCTGATGAGGAATCTGGTGTATTTTTCCTCTTGCTGCCTTTAGAATTTTACATTTATCTTTGACTTTCAGCAGTTTAAATATGATATGACTAGATTTTGGATTTTTTTTTTAAATTTATCCTACTTGGTGATTTTGAACTTATTGCATCTGTGGTTTAAAGTCTACCATTAATTTGTGAAAATTCTCAGCCTTTATTTCCCCAAATAGTTCTCCTTCTCCCAGGAGAAATATTTCTTCTACTTCTGGGATTCTAGTTATAAATATGTTCAAACATTTGATATTGTCCCACAGCTGTTGAATTTGATTGTTTCTCACTCTCTCTCTTCTGGCACACAATCATTTTTTTCTTTGACTATGAGCCATATAAAATTACAAGTAATCTCTGGACAATGAAAAAATAGTACATGAATTGATTTCTGTAGGGTCTTATGTGTGAAATAATCCAAGTTTTCTTAGTCACATAAGTACTGGGAGGTAAAAGCAATTCCTGAAAAACCAAATGAGGATCTGGTCCTAGGGCTCATGTTGGGAAGAATGTGGCTTGGCACAGATCTGATAAAGAATTCAGTGTGGGTTGTCTTGACATCTCTCACATTGCGTTTCCAGCAAGCACAGTAGTAAATAACCACATCTCATTTTTCTATGAAATTTATTTTCAAGGTCAAAACGGAACTGCGGAAATATTTTTAGGCCAGAGTACCAGGTGGCTTCATCTCCTGAGATCTGTCACTGTGTGGTCACTACACTTCTACTTTATACTACTTTTCTGAGGATTAAGTGAAATAATCCATGTATTTAGCATAGATTTTTATTTTGCGAAGCGTAATTTCAACTTTCCATTCACTTCTTTCTGGAAAAGTTTCAAGTTCTTGGACTCTTTGTGTTTCCTTCGGGGGTCTTCATACCTTTGATTCTATGTAAATGCCAGGGAACAGGTGAGGCTCTATTGAGACTCAATCAGGCACTCAGGCTTCTCCCACTGTGGAACCACCAGGGCTGGAAAAAGCAATGATCATAGTGTGGGATATAAGATCCTGTGTCTGCCTTGGGAAGGGATTGACACTGTTGTGGGAGCCTCTTAGTGTCCTCCTACTTTGCTTTTAATACCGTCTCGGCAATCAGCTGTCCAACGTGATCCTTAGAATAAAGAAATAGAGAATGAGTGCATTGCAGTTATTTCAGGAACTATAAGTAAGTAGCATACGTGGCAACTGTGTAGTAAAGATATCCATTAATACAGGTACACATATTAGAAAATTTTTTGAGGTGAGGGTATTTCCTCATTGTTTGAAAGTAAACTATAAGGCAAGAAAGAGTTTTTATAGTATTAAGTTTTGTTAATCAAATTAGTAATTTTCACTATTCCTTAAAAGTTTCCAACTACCCAACTACTAATTACAGGATCCAATTCACAATAATTATTTTTTATTTTGTTAATTTATACGGGATATGACCTTTGCTTCCCCTGTAGAGACTACCAGTTGCTGTCCAGTCAACCCCAATTCATGGTGACCCCAAGCATGTCAGAGTAGAACTGAGTTCCATAGGGTTTTCAATGGCTGACTTTGCAGAAGTAGGTCAACAGGTTTTTGGTGCCTCTGAGTGGATTCAAATCTTCAAACTTTAGGTTAGCAACTCAGCAGGTCAACTATCTATACCACCCGGGAACTCCTCTATAGAGGCAAGGAGTATGTTTATACTTATTTTCTGCTCATATCTTATTCGGGATCCTAGTTTTCTTTTTGAAAGCCTGGGGCACAGGATCTTCAAGCCATGTCTGCCATGTTGGGACTCACCTAATGCACCCAGGGGCTTTGTCCAGTGGGCAATGCTAGTTATCTCTCTGCATTGAGTCCTAAGTATGGAGTGAGGAGCATCTTCTTCCCCTGAGGCACAGGACTTATGCTTTGGTCTCTCATATACCTTAAATAGCTGACGGTTTACTCATAGATTTAATGGTCACTAAGTTTCTTCGCGGCGGTCTCAGGATGCTAACAAGAATAATAGAATTTTTATGTTTGACAGATCACTCTATCTCCAATGTTCATGAGCAAAATGGGAAAATAATAATTACATTACAGCAATGCTAATGAACATAACAGGAAATATACATATAATATGTAGACCCATTTCCTATCACATGGTGAATCCCACCTTCATTCTGAACAATTCAATTACAAGAAACCTCTGTCAGTACAGGGAATTAGTGGATAAATAGATTTTGCACTGAGACATCTACTCTATATTTTTAGAGTTCCTAGATAGGGATCCAACTTAGTAGGAAATAGTGTTAAATTTCCCATTTGCGGATCTTAATTGCTAATACCATATGGGGCTCATGGTGTGAGCAGAATCCAAAATGTCTTCCTGCAGAGATGAGAAAGTGCTGCTGGGAGGGAGGCTCAGGCTGGGAGCCCAGCTGAACAGTCAGCTGTGGTTGCCTATATTGAGAAGGATGTAGATGGGCACAGACTTGAGGACAGTTCTTGTGCAGGGTATTTTGCAACACTAATGCTGTGGATCCACTTCCAGTGTGCACAGTAGTACAGCCTCGTCTTCTTTTTCTACTAAATTTATTTTCAAGATTGAAATGGAAGTGCAGGAATTTTTACTTGCTTCCAGTTTCTTACTCTTCTTGCCTAATCTACTTTAAACAGGGGTTGTAGTCGAGTTAACATATATTAGATGTTCTATACCCAGATTTGGTTTCAGACGGTATCAGTGCATGATTACATTTTCAAAGTTTTCGATCCACACTTTACAAGTTATGTGCGTACCTTTTTTTTTTTTAATTTTTCTGTGCTTTCAGTGAAAGTTTACAAATCAAGTCAGTATCTCACACAAAAACTTAAGTACACCTTGTTACATACTCCCAGTTGCTCTCCCCCTAATGAGACTACCCACTCCCTCCCTCCACACTCTTTTAGTGTCCATCTCACCAGCTTCTAACCCCCTCTACCCTCTCATTTTCCCTCTAGGGAGGAGATGCCGACATAGTCTCAAGTGTCCTCCTGATCCAAGAAGCTCACTCCTCACCAGCATCCCTCTCCAACCCATTGTCCAGTCCAAGCCATGTCTGAAGAGTTGGCTTTGGGAATGGTTCCTGTCCTGGGCCAACAGAAGGTCTCGGGGCCATGACCACCAGGGTCCTTCTAGTCTCAGTCAGACCATTAAGTCTGATCTTTTTATGAGAATTTCGGGTCTGCATCCCACTGATCTCCTGCTCCCTCAGGGGTTCTCTGTTATGTTCCCTGTCAGGACAGTCATCCATTGCAGCTGGGCACCATCTAGTTCTTCTGGTTTCAGGATGGTGTAGCCTCTTGTTTATGTGGCCCTTTCTGTCTCTTGGGCTTGTAGTTACCTTGTGTCCTTGGTGTTCTTCATTCTCCTTTGATCCAGGTGGGTTGGGTCACGTTGATGCATCTTAGATGGCCACTTGCTAACTTTTAAGACCCCAGGCGCCACTCTCCAAAGTGGGATGCAGAATGTTTTCTTAATAGATTTTATTATGCCAATTGACTTAGATGTCCCCTGAAACCATGGTCCCCAAACCCCCACCCCTGCTATGCTGGCCTTTGAAGCATTCAGTTTATTCAGGGAACTCCTTTGCTTTTGGTTTAGTCCAGTTGTGCTGACCTCTTCTGTATTGTGTGTTGTCTTTCCCGTCACCTAAAGTAGTTCTTATCTACTGTCTAATTGGTGAATGCCCCTCTCCCACCCTTCCTCCCTCCCCCCTCTCGTAACCATCAAAGAATATTTTCTTCTCTGTTTAAACTATTTCTCGAGTTCTTATAATAGTGGTCTTATACAATATTTGTCCTTTTATACGATATTTCTCCTTTTACGACTGCCTAATTTCACTCAGCATAATGCCTTCCAGATTCCTCCATGTTATGAAATGTTTCACAGATTCATCACTGTTCTCTATTGATGCATAGTATTCCATTGTGTGAATGGAATTTATTTATCCATTCATCTGTTAATGGGCACCTTGGTTTCTTCCATCTTTTTGCTGTTATAAACAGTGCTGCAATGAACATGGGTATGCATATATCTGTTCATGTAAAGGCTCTTATTTCTCTAGGATATATTGCAAGAGGTGGGATTGCTGGATCGTGTGGTAGTTCTATTTCTAGCTTTTTAAGGAAGTGTCAAATCAATTTCCAAATTTGTACCATTTTACAGTCCCACCAGCAGTGTATAAGTGTTCCAGTCTCTCCAAAGCCTCTCCAACATTTATTCTTTTGTGTTTTTTGGATTAATGCCAGCCTCGTTGGAGTGAGATGAAATCTCATTGTAGTTTTAATCTGCATTTCTCAAATGGCTAATGATTGTGAGCATTTCCTCATATATTAGTTAGCTACCTGACTGTCTTCTTTAGTGAAGTTTCTGTTCATATCTTTTGCCCATTTTTTAATCGGGTTATTTGTCTTTTTGTAGTTGAGTTTTTGCAGTATCATGTAGATTTTAGAGATCAGACGCTGATCAGAAATGTCAAAGCTAAAAACTTCTTCCCAGTCCGTAGGTAGTCTTTTTCCTCTTTTGGTGAAGTCTTTGGACGAGCATAAGTGTTTGATTTTTAGGAGCTCCCAGTTATCTAGTTTTTCTTCTGCATTGTTAGTAATGTTTTGTCTACTGTTTATGCCATGTATTAGGGCTCCTAACGTTGTCCCTATTTTTTCTTCCATGATCTTTATTGTTTTAGATTTTATATTTAGGTCTTTGATCCATTTTGAGCTCATTTATGTGCATGGAGTGAGGTGTGGGTCTTGTTCCATTTTTTTGCAGATGGATATCCAGTTCTGCCAGCACCATTTGTTTAAAAGGCTATCTTTCCCCCCATTTAACTGTTTTGGGGGCTTTGTCAAATCTCAACTGCTGATACGTGGAGGGATTTATGTCTGGACTCTCAATTCTGTTCCATCGGTCCATGTATCTGTTGTACCAGCACCAGGCTGCTTTGACTACAGTGGCAGTATAATAGGTCCTAAAATCAGGTAGAGTAAGGCCTCCCTCTTTGTTCTTCTTTTTCAGTAATGCTTTAGTTATCCAGGGCCTCTTTCCCTTCCATATGAAGTTGGTTATTTGTTCCTCCATCTCATTAAAGAATGTCGTTGGAACTTGGATAGGAATTGCATTAAATCTATACATTGCCTTTGGTAGAACAGATATTTTTATAAAGTTCAGCCTTCCTATCCGTGAGCAAGGTATGTTTTTGCACTTATGTAGGTCTCTTTTGGTTTCTTGCGGAAGTGTTTTGTAGTTTTCTTTGTATAGGTCTTTTACATCCCTGGTAAGATTTATTCCTAAGTATTTTATCTTCTTGGAGGCTACTGTAAATGGTATTGATTTGGTGGTTTCCTCTTCGATGTTCTTTTTGATGATGTAGAAGAATCCAACTGATTTTTGTATGTTTATCTTGTATCCCTATACTCTGCTGAATTCTTCTATTAGTTTCAGTAGTTTTCTTGAGGATAAGATCATGTATAAGATCACGTCATCTGCAAATAGAGATACTTTTACTTCTTCCTTGCCAATCTGGATGCCCTTTTTTTCTTTGTCTAGCTTAATTGCTCTGGCTAGGACCTCCAACACAATGTTGAATAAGAGTAGTGATAAAGGCCATCCTTGTCTGATTCCTGAACTCAAGGGGAATGCTTTCAGGCTCTCTCCATTTAGGATGATGTTGGCTGTTAGCTTTGTATAAATGCCCTTTATTATGTTGAGGAATTTTCCTTCTATTCCTATTTTGCCAGGAGTTTTTATCATGAATGGGTGTTGGACTTTGTCAAATGCCTTTTCTGCATCTATTGATAAAATCATGTGATTCTCATCTTTTGTTTTATTTATATGATGGATTACATTAATTGTTTTTCTAATGTTGAACCATCCCTGCATACCTGGTATGAATCCTACTTGGTCATGGTGAATTATTTTTTTGATATGTTGTTGAATTGTATTGGCTAGAATTTTGTTGAGGATTTTTGCACCTAAGTTCATGCGGGATATAGACCAGTAATTTTCTTTTTTTTTTTTCTATTTATTCTTTTTTTTTTATTAACTTTTATTGAGCTTCAAGTGAACGTTTACAAATTAACTCAGACTGTCACATATAAGTTTATATATATCTTACTCCGTACTCCCACTTGCTCTCCCCCTAATGAGTCAACCCTTCCAGTCTCTCCTTTCGTGACAATTTTGCCAGCTCCCATCTCTCTCCATCCTCCCATCCCCCCTCCAGACAGGAGATGCCAACACAGTCTCAAGTGTCTTTTTTAGTTGCGACTTCACCTGGTTTTGGTATCGGGGATATGCTGGCTTCATAGAATGAGTTTGGGAGTATTCCGGCTTTTTCTATGCTCTGAAATACCTTAAGTAATAGTGGTGTCAACTGTTCTCTGAAACTTTGGTGGAACTCTGCTGTGAAGCCCTCTGGGCCAGGGCTTCTTTTTTTGTTGGGAGTTTTTTGATTACCTTTTCAATCTCTTTTTTTGTTATGGGTCTATTTAGTTGTTCTACTTCTGATTGTGTTAGTTTAGGTAGGTAGTGTGTTTCTAGGAAATCATCCATTTCTTCTAGATTTTCAAATTTGTTAGAGTACAATTTTTCATAGTAATCTGATCTGATCCTTTTAATTTCAGTTGGGTCTGGTGTAATATCGCCCATCTCATTTCTTATTCAGGTTATTTGCTTCCTCTCCAGTTTTTCTTTTGTCAATGTAGCCAGTGGTGTGTCAACATTGTTGATTTTTTCAAAGAACCAGCTTTTGGTTTTAATTCTCTCAATTGTTTTTCTGTTTTCTATTTCATTGATTCAGCTCTAATTTTTATTATTTGTTTTCTTCTGGTGCCTGTGGGTTTCTTTTGTTGCTCTCTATTTGTTCAAGTTGTAGGGATAATTCTTTGATTTTGGCCCTTTCTTTTTTTTGGATGTGTGCATTTATTGTTATAAATTGACCTCTGTGCACCGTTTTTGCTCTGTCCCAACGATTCTTATAGGAAGTATTTTCATTCTCATCTGATTCTATGAATTTCTTTATTCCATCCTTAATGTCTTCTATAATCCAGTCTTTTTTGAGCAGGGTATTGTTCAGTTTCCAAGTGTTTGATTTCTTTTCCCTGCTTTTCCTGTTATTGATTTCCACTCTTATGGCCTTATGGTCAGAGAAGATGCTTTGTAATATTTCAATGTCTTTGATTCCGCTAAGGCTTGCTTTATGACCTAATACGTGATCTATTCTAGAGAATGTTCCCTGTGTACCAGAAAAGAAAGTATACTTGGTTGCTGTTGGGTGGAGTGTTCTGTATATGTCTATGAGGTCAAGTTGGTTGACTGTGGCATTTGGATCTCCCATGTCTCCCTTGAGCTTCTTTCTGGATGTCCTGTCCTTCACCAAAAGTAGTTATTGAACTCTCCTACTATTTTACTATTGTTGTGGAGTTGTCTATCTCACTTTTCAATGCTGATAGAGTTTGTTTTATGTATTTTGCAGCCCTGTCATTGGGTGCATAAATATTTAAAATGGTTATATCTTCTTGGTATATTGTCACTTCAATCATTATATAGTGTCCTTCCTTTCTGATGGTTTTAACTCGAAAGTCTATTTTGTTAGAAATTAATATTGCCACTCCTGATCTTTTTTGATTGTGTTTGCTTGATATGTTTTTTTCCATCCTTTGAATTTTAGTTTGTTTGTGTCTCTAAGTCTAAGGTGTGTCTCTTGTAGGCAGCATGTGGACGGATCTTGTTTTTAAATCCATTCTGCCACTCTCTGTCTCTTTATTGGTGCATTTAGTCCATTTACATTCAGGGTAATTAAGGATAGGTATGAATTTAGTGCTATCATTTTGATGTCTTTTTTTGTGTGTTGTTGACAGTTTCTTTTTCCCACTTAATTTTATGTGCTGAGTAGGTCATCTTTATATACTGTCCTTTCCTCATATTAGTTGTTATTGATTTTGTTTCTGCTGAGTCTCTGTCTTTTTCTTGCATTTTATTTTGATGTGTAGGATAGTTTGTCTCCTTTGTGGTTACCTTATTATTTACCCCTATTTTTCTAAGTTTAAACCTAACTTTTATTTCTTTGTATTGCCTTATCTTCCTCTCCATATGGAAGACCTATAACTACATTTCTTGTCCTTCTTTATTGTTTTAATGTTGTCTTCTTTTACATAATAACAACGCTATTACCCTGTTTAAAGCGTTTTTTTAATCGTGCCTTTTTTTTTATTATTATTTCTCTGTCTGGGTTGACATCTGATTGCTCTGCCCAGCGTTCTAGTCTTTGGTTAATATCTGATATTATTGATTTTCTATCCAAAGAACTCCCTTTAGTATTTCTTGTAGTTTTGGTTTGGTTTTTATGAATTCCTATACTTCTATTTATCTGGATATGTCCTAATTTCACCTTCATATTTAAGAGACAGTTTTGCTGGATATGATTCTTGGCTGGCAATTCTTTTCCTTCAAAGCTTTTTATAAGTCATCCCATTGCTTTCTTGCCTGCATGGTTTCTGCCACATAGTCCGAGCTTATTCTTATCAACTGTCCTTTGTAGGTGACTTTTCATTTATCCCTAGCTGCTCTTAAAATTCTTTATCTTTGGTTTTGGCCAGTTTGATTATAATACGTCTTAGTGACTTTCTTTTAACATCTACCTTATGTGGAGTTTGATGAGCATTTTGGATAGATATCTCCTCATCTTTCACGATATCAGGGGAGTTTTCTGCCAACAAATCTTCAGCAATTCTCTCTGTATTTTCTGTTATCCCTCCCTGTTCTGGTACTGCAATCACTTGTAGGTTATTTCTCTTGACAGAATCCTACATGATTCTTAAGTTTCCTTCATTCTTTTTAATTCTTTTATCTGATTTTTCTTCAAATATATTAGTGCCTAGTGATCTCAAGTTCAGAAATTCTGCCTTCCACATGCTCTATTCTGCTCCTCTGACTTTCTATTGAGTTGTCTGCTTCTGTAATTTTATTGTTAATCTGAATTTCTGATTGCTGTCTGTCTATGGATTTTTCCAGCTTATTAAACTTTTCATTATGTTCCTGAATAATCTTTTTATTTCTTCAATTGCTTTATCTGTGCGTTCTTTGGCTTGTTCTGCCTATTGCCTGATTTCCTTCCTGATGTCTTGAAAGGTTCTGTATATTAATCTTTTGAATTCTGCATCCGGTAATTCCAGTAAGCCGCCTTCATCCAGAAGATTTGTTGATTCTTTGTTTTCAGAGCTTATTGAGGCAATCATGGTCTGTTTCTTTATGTGACTTGATATTGACTGATGTCTCTGAGCCATCTATAAATTATTGTATTGGTTTATTTTATGTTTGCTCACTGTCCTAGCTCCTTGTTTTTTTGTTGTTTTGATATGCCCAAATGGGTTGCTTGAGTGAGCTAGCTTGAATATTTCCCCCCTTGGAGCTCTTACATCCTGTCCCCAGATGGCTAGAGCTGTTATCAGGTATATCAGTCTAGGAGTCCATTCATTTTTCTTATATGAATTCAGCTCAGGTGTCCAGGCAGCTGATCATCAAGTGTGTGGTACAGGCTCTGTCCTACAGTCTTAGAGGGGGAGGGGTGTTTCGTGTGGGTACCAGTGTCTGGTTGCAGCGGGGAGTCACACTCTGAACAGGGCCAGGGGCTGAGAATCATCCCCCATGTGTCCATAAGGAAAGTGTGTCCCTGATCCCTAGAGTGTACAGGTGGGTGGGTCCTGCAGACAGACCATGGGCACCCAGTGTTTTTGGTTGTAAGGACTGGGAGGTACTTGTTATCCTTTGACCCTTGTCGCAGACAGCTTGGTGACCTGAGTAGAGCTACCAGCCTTAGGCCCCTGATGTGGGTAGGTGAGGACCCTGTTTAATAGGCAAAGGAATGTCAAACATCAAACACCCAACTGTCCGTTGCACAGCTGAAATGATTATAGTCTGCCAACAAGGAAAATAGGCCCACACAGGTCCATGCAGGGGGAAAAGGTACTGAAAGTCCACAGACTGTTTATGCCTGGACAGGAGCTGCTTCTGTTCTAAGCTCCCCTGGTTAGTGGAGCTTGCAAATTATCTTTTCCCCCAGTTGAGAATTTTTTCCTTCTCCAAGGCCGGGAGGATGGCTCTAGGCTCTCAACAGGACCTATCTCAGGCCCATGGAATTCAGCTGCTGAAGCAGACCTGGGAGCAGGGTCGGGGAGGGGGCACGGTAAAATATACACAAGTACTTAGCTTTTACCAAGAGCACCGTTCTTCTCTGGTTCCGAAGGTGTGAATAGGCTTTGTGGCTGGCTCCTTCTCCCTCAGGAAACTGCGGCCAAACGTTAGTACCAGCCCGCTGCAGCAGCTCTGGGAATGGTGGCTGAGGGCTCCCCACCATTCAGGTCTGGTAACTCCTCTCTGCTTCTGAACTGTCTCTTCCTTCCCTTGCCCCTCAGTTCATTTTTTAAGCTTGCCTTTGATGCTCAGGGCTCCTAGCTTGTCATAAATATACTAGTTTTACTTGTGTTTTTGGGTCTTTGCTGTAAAGAGGGCTCTGCAGAAGTGTGTGTCTATTCTGCCATCTTGGCTCCACCTCTGCTGTGTGCAGCACTTTTATATGTTGCTTTGGAATCTGATATATCAGGCTGCTCTAACTTCCGTTGCCCAAGTCCAACCAGGAGCAAAGCAAAGATTCCAGTGAACAAATGATACATAAAGAGGCAACATTCAGTAATTTCATCAGTCTCTCGTCTACACTGAAATGGCTGGGAGACAACTCACAAGCCAGAGGAAAGAGAAGAGGAATGCTTCCAGCAGTGTCATCCTGTCTGCCAGGTGGGCTCCCCAAGGAGAAGGTAAGGAAGAACAGCCCATTAGCTAGAGGTCTTAGGTCAGTGGCAGGCAGGCAGCGCAGGTTCTGACTTCAGGTAAGAAGTGGTGGCTCAGGTGGTTTCCTGGGACCCTTCATGATCTGCTATGCAGTTTGGGGTTTCCTAAGCTTATGAATGCTGTGTAGAAGAAATCCCTGGTATGAATGTGTGTGTCTGGGGATAGGGAAGCATTCCTCTTCTCTTTCCACTGGGCTTGTGAGTTATTGTTTAAAGGACGCTGAGTCTTTGGGGTGCTATAAAACTTTTGGAAGTGGACAGTGGTGATGGTAGCACAACATTGTAAATGTAATTAATGTCACCAAATTGTACATTTAAAAATAGTTAAAATGGCAAGCCTTTTATTATATGTATTTTACCACAATAACACTAAGAAAAACATACAAACACGGACTTCTTCCCTCTCATCACTTTAACTCTCTAAGCTTTAATATATTTATCTCTAAAATGGGTTAATAATACATACATGGATGTTGTAAGAATTACATGTGAAAAAATATGTGTAGTACTTCTAGAGTTCTTGATACACAATGAATGATTTCCCCCTCAGCCTGAGTCATCCACAGCTAGTAGAAGTCTCTGACGCTGTTAGGATGAATGGCGCCAGAACTCAACATCAGAAATGAACTTCCTTCATTAGAAAGTTGTGTCAAGTGACGATCTGGAAAGATCACGGTTAGGAATGCTTCCTACTAAAAGTGGGGCTGATGTTCCAAGATGGCTTCCAGCAAAGCTCCGGAAGTGCTGCTGAGAAGAGAAGGCTGAGGCTGGGAACACAGCTGCTAGTCAGGTGAGTTTGCCCCTGTTGGGAAGGATGTGGGTAGGCAGAGACTCAAGAGAGGTTGTTGTGTGAGACATCCCAGCATCTCTAATGTTGTGGGTCCCAGGCAGCACAGTAGTAAATGGCCCCATCTTCTTTCTCTATGAAGTTTATGGTAAGGATGGAAGTAGACTCTTGAACATTCATACTTGCCTTAAGTTTGTTCTTTTTCCCCCCTAAATTAACTAGATTTGTACTTTGTGTTGAGGTGATGTATGCCAGATGTTCTATAGTCTGATTTGGTTTCTGCCGGTACCAATGTATACCATATTCAACACTGGATGCCTTACAAGTTATGTCAGCACTTTTTGATGCGAGCTTGGAAACTGATATTTCACTTTGCTCCAACTTGATTTGCCCGAGTACAACTGAAAGCAAAGAAGAGAAATTCCTGTGAACAAATGATATGTAAAGAAGCAACATTAGGTAATTTCTCTAGTGTCTTTTCTAGACTGAAATGACTGGGAGGCAACTCACAAGCCCAGAGGGAAGAGAAGATGAATGTTTCCAGCAGTGGCATCCTGTCTGCCAGGCGAGGAGAAGAAAGACCACCCTGTTAGCTGGAGATCTCAGGTCAGTGGCAGGCATGGGTGGCTGCTGGTTCTGGCTTCAAGTAAGAAGCAGTGGCTTGTGTGGTTTCCTGAGGTCCTTCATGATCTGCTATGCAGTTCTGGGGTTTCCTGTACCTCATGAATGCTGGGAAGATTGGGTAGTAGGTTCATGATGTAGAAAAAAATTCCTCGTATGAATCTGTATGTCTGGCAGTAGGTGGAGGTGGTTCTCAGACTCATTCATCCGTTCTCTATGAAATGTCACACTGTGGAAACGTAGTTTCAAAAATATGAACACACATTTTATCTCTTGCATGCGATATAAATTACGTGCCCCTTTCCTTGTTTTCCACCATTTTCTCTGACACCTGAAAAGCCAATGGAGATTATCCTGTAAGATCTGAACACAGGGTATCTGTGTTCTCTTTACCGGATACCTTATTATTGCTCTGTGCTGCTCTTTGGAGTATTACAGGAGACAGCCATGTAACAAAGCCTTCGGGAACAAGAAAGAATGAAGAACTCAAGATACAAGGAAACGATTAGTCCAAGGGACTAATGGACCACATCTACCATGGCCTCCACGAGACCGAGTCCAGTACAACCAGATGGTGCCCAGCTACCACCACTGACTGCTCTGACAGAGATCAGAATAGAGGGTCCCAGACAAAGCTGGAGAAAAATGTAGAACAAAATTCTAACTCAAAAAGAAAGATCAGACTAGCTGGCCTGACAGAGACTGGAGAAACCCTGAGAGTATGGCCCCTGGACACACTTTCAGTTTAGTAATTAGGGCATTCCTGAGGTTCAACCTTCAGCCAAAGATTGAACAGGCCCATGGAACAAAACAAGACTAAAAGGGCACACCAGCCCTGGAGCAGGGACTGGAAGGCAGGTGGGAATAGGAAAGCTGGTAATAGGGAACCCAGGGTTGAGAAGGGAGAGTGTTGACATGTTGTGGGGTTGTTAACCGATGTTATAGAACAATGTGTGCACTAACTCTTTGATGAGAAACTAGTTTGTTCCGTAAACCTTCATCTAAAGTACAATTAAAAAAAATGTATTAGTGGTTACCAGGGGATTGGGGTAGGGCAGAAAGACAGTTATTGCTTAAAGGGTATTGAGTTTCTGTTTGAGGTGATATAAAACTTTTAGAAATGGATAGCGGTGATGTGGCACAACATGGTGAATGTAATTCATGTCACCGATGTATATACTTTATTTAAAAATGGTAGAAATTGCAAAGTTTTTGTTATATATTTTTTACCACAACAAAATTAAAAAAATAAAATAAAAACATATACTTCTTGTCTCTGATCACTTTAACTCTCTAAGCTTTAATTTCTTTATCCGTAAAGTGGGAGGAAACCCTGGTGGTGCAGTGGTTAAGTGTTCGGCTGCTAACCAAATGTCAACAGTTTGAATCCACCAGGTGCTCCTTGGAAACCCTATGGGGGCAGTTTTACTCTATCCTATACAGTCGCTATGAGTCTGAATTGACTTGATGGGAATGGGTTTGGTTTTTGGTTTTGTAAAATGAGCAAATAATACTTACATATGTGGATGTTGTAAGAATTATATATGAAAATATGTATGTCATATATCTAGGGTCTTGGTACACCATTATCCCCTCCTTCAACCTGAGTCATTCACAGTCAGTGGAAGTCTGAGGTGGTGCCAGGAGGATGAATGGGACCTGAACCTAGCTATGACCCCAGACACCACCTTACTATATTAGGAAGACATGTTAACTGAAGATCTGGGATGATCATGATCAGGAATGTTTTCTGCCTAAAATGGGGCTGTCTGTGTGAGCGTAACACAAGATGGCTTCCTGGAAAGCTTCAGAAGTGCTTCTGAGAAGGCAAGGCTGAGGCTGGGAGCCCGGCTGGGAATTACTTGAGTTTGTCCCTTTTGGGAAAGATGTGGGAGGGCAGAGACCCAAGAGAGGTTGTGGTGTAAGACCTTCCAGCACCTTTAGTGTTGTGGGTCCCAAGGCAGCACAGTAGTAAATGGCCTTATCCTCTTTCTCTGTGAAGTTTATGGTCAAGATGGAAGAAGACATTTGAATATCTTTTTTTGCCACCAATTTGTTCTTCTCACCTAAGAGTGGGCTTTTGTTTGAGAGGATATATGTCAGAAGTTCTATAATTTAACTCGGTTTCTGTCATACCAATAAATAACTTTATTTATGAAGTTTACAGTGTACACCTTATGAAGTATGTGCACACTTCTATCTCTTGCACTGGAAATTGACATTTTGGGTTGCTCCATCTTTAACTGCCCCAAAGTCCAAATGCAAACACAAGGAGGAAATTCCTGTGAACCTTTGAGATATAAAGAAGAAATGATAAAGAATATCTTCATCTCTCATCTATGTTGAAGTAACATGGGAGCAAATCACAAGCCCAGAGGGAGAAGATGAATGTCCTCAGCAGTGACATCCTTCTGCCTGTCCCACTGTGTCACCCAGAAGAAGACAGGGACACGAAGGCCCAGGTCAGTGGCCGGAAGACGTGGTGTGACTTGGTGTGAAAGAAGTAAGTGACAGGTCAGGTGGTGCTCTTGGGGCCTTCATGATCTGCTGCAGAGCTGAGGAGCAGTTCTGGGGTTTCTGAAGCCCGTGAGTGCTGAACTGATTGGGTAAAAGGGCTCATGACACACATAGGAGTCCCTGGTATGAAGGTGTGTATCTGACACAGGGGCGGGGCAATTCTCAAATTGACTTAATTTTCTTTTGAATCTTCCTGTTCCCTCCTGTTGGAGCCCTGGTGGCACAGTGGTTAAGAGCTCTGCTGCTAACTAAAAGGTCAGCAGTTTGATTCCACCAGCTGCTCCTTGGAAACCCTGTGGGGCAGTTCTACTTTGTTCCATAGGGTCACTATGAGTCAGATTGACTCGACAGCAATGGATTTTTTTTTTTTTTTTTGGTTTAGTTCCCACCTTAATTTTCACATGACACAAACATTGTTGCAAAAATGTGAGGTGCACCTGTTGTATACAGCACAAACATAGATCTCTCTGTTGGCTTGTTTTGGATTCCATACTTAGGAGTATGAAACCTGGACAGTATTTTACAGTTTGAAAAAAAGAAAACTGAAATTTCTCATTGATATTATTCATACCTCATTTTAAAAAGCCCTCTGCAGAGACAATGGAATATTTTGCTTTTTTAAATTAAATTTTTGTCGCCATGTAGGTTATGAGTCAGAGAAATTAAATTTCGTCTACAATCCAGTTGTCCTCCAAAAGGGGAGTAGACTGCAATTGCTTGATGAAATATCAGAAAGAACAATACGTAGCACTCCTCTTTAGCCTCCTGTGATTACAAGGATAGACTCTGGAGTTAGTTTACCTGGGTTTCTACCCTGCTTTGCCACGTACCAGCTGTGTGACTTGGACAAGTGACTAAATCTCTTAGGTTCTCGTTTACCTCATGGGTCAAATATGCTTGATGATCATAATAATAATGAAAACATCTCACAGATTGCTGCCAGAGTTAAAGGAGTTAAAATATGTAAAGAACGAGAATAATAATAGAGAATTCATGCATGCCGTGAGCACGCACACACACACAGCTATTTTTGTCTTGGCCTATTCTCTCTCTTCTTTCACAGGCAAAAGCAAGGGTTATCCCAACATGGTAGCCTCATCTAACAACCCACAAAAGTCAGAGCTATATTCTGATGGTATCTTGTTAGCAGAACCCTGAATGCGAGGGAAGGGACCATCCTCCCCACTGCAGCTTCCAGGGGAAGGGCACTTGTCCCATCCAAATTTACCTCCAGGTGTCCTTTGTTTTTGTTAGTTGCCACTGAGTTGACTCCAACTCATGGCAAACCTACTCCTGTACCATCTTCACTATCACTGCTACGTTTGAGTCCTTTGTTACAGCCACTGTGTATTTTGAGAGCTTTCCAACTCAGAGGGCTCATCTTCCAGAATTATATTAGACAATATTCTGCTACGATGCATTGAGTTTTCATTGGCTAATTTTTAGAAGTAGATTGCCACGGCTTTCTTCTTAGTCTGTCTTCGTCTGGAAACTCCATGAAATCTGTCCACCATGGGTGACCCTGCTGGCATTTGAAATACCAGTGGCATAGTGTCCAGCATTATAGCAACACCCAAGCCATGAAAGAACAACAAACTGACAGATGGATGGTGACCAAGTTCACTTAAAGAATTACAACCCTTAAACTTTTCAGAGTGGCTTACCATTCAGCTCAAAAAACATGAATTTCTTATCGGTGGCTGAACACTAAACTTTAATTTTTTTTTTTTTCTGTAAAATAGGCCAACAATAATTCTATAGCAGAGGGGTAGTCTTGATTATACGTGACTATATGTGATAATCTATGTACAATATATCCAAGATTCCTGGCACAAAATGATTCTCTCCCTCAGCTTGAACCTTGCCCACGTACTAGAAATCTCTGGATGGTGATATGATAATGACACAGCCTTTCCCAGGACAGGACCTTAATTCGTTAAGAAATAATATTAAATAATGGTTTTTAAGCACAATTTCTGGTGTCAGTTGGAGGCAAATGAATAAATATAACCCAAGATGGCTTTCTGGAACGCTCAGGAAGTGCTGCAGAGAAGATGAGGCTGAGGCTGGGAGCCCAGGTGGAGGGCTGGTTGTGGTTGCCACTGTTGGGAAGGATATGGTGGGCACATCTGAGGTGAGGATCTTGTGTGGGCTGTCTTGGCACTTCTAGTACCGTGGGTACCATCCCGCACAGTAGTAAATGGCCACATCTTCTTCTTCTATAAAATGTATGGTAAAGATTGAAGTGGAAGAGTGAGAAACTTTTCTTGCCTCAACTTTGTTGTCCTTCTCCCCTAAGCGACTTCGAGTTGGGTTTTTTGTCGAGGTGATATATAGCAGATGCTCCAAAGCCTGATTCGGTTTCAGCCGGTACCAGTGAATGACTTCATTTTCAAAATCTCTGCTCGATACACTGCAATATATATCAATACTTTTCTTTACTACTGTAGAAATGGATATTTGGGACTGCTCCACTTTTAATACTCCAAGTCCAACTGCAAGTAAAAGAAGAGAATTTCCAGTGAGCTTTAAGACTGTCAGAAGGGAACATTAAAGGGCTACTAGGGTCACTTATCTAGACTGGAATGGTCAGAGAAGGACTCACCAACCCAAAGGTGGAAGAAGGTCAGTGCTCCCAGCAGTGACATCCTGTCTACCAGACTGTGTCCTCAAGAAGAAGGCCAAAGGGTGGGGGCATGTTGGCTGAACACCTCCGTTCATGGCAGGAAGGCGTTGTCTGAATTGAGGGGAGGGAAGGAAGTGGTGGGCTGGATTTTTTAATGCCATCTGGTTTTGCTGTTTCCTGTGGGTTTCATGCTTATCCTGCAGATTTTGAGATGGAGTGGTGGCCTCAATAGGGCTTCTTGGCACAAAAGTGAGGGGCCCTTGGAGGTGCCTTAATTCCTGCTGTGAAATGGCAATGATTTCTCCTTGCCTATCCAAAAAAAAAAAAAAAAAAATTGTTTTATTTTTTTTATGAGCTATTTTATGAACAATTTTCCTCAACATGGAGTCCCTGAGTGGTGCAAATTGTTAACATGCTTGGCTGCTAAACACAAGGTCAGAGGTTCAACTTCACCCAGAGATGCTTCAGAAGAAAAGACTGGCAATCTACTTCTGAAAAGTCAGTCATTGAAAACCCTGTGGAGCACAGTTCTACTCTGAGACACTTGGGTCCACCACGAGTCAGAATTGACTCAATAACAACTGGTTTTGTTTTTCTTCCTCAACATAATATTTTTCAATATGCATGGTTAATAAATAATATTAATGCTTATAATAGAAAATATTTAATGAGCATTTCCTATGTGCTAGACTTTTCTAAATGCTTTCACCTTTTTAATCTTCGCAATTGCAATATATGGATGTTTGCAGTTATTACTCTACAGATGAAGGAAATCAAGCAGAGAGGAGTTAAGTGACTCAATGAAAACACACAGCTGATGAGTAGACATGCTGATAAAGATGCTCACTGAAGGAATTCGGAGAAACAGGGTGAAGACGAAAATGAAAACATCCATGGTGGTATCACCAAGACCAATAATGATTATCGTTATGGTGCATTTACTTCTAGATTTTCTTCCTGTGAGGATACATGGAGATTAAAATGATTTTATGCAACATAAATATACTTACAAGTTAAGCATTCAACATGTATAAGGTTTTCATGCTTCTTCTTTCTATTCACCTCATACTCTGAGGAACTTCCCATGTGACTAAAGCTTTTCTTAATGTCTGTAGCTGTTAACTGTCCAGTTCTGCCACTTAGCATTTGCCTGAACTTTTGAAAATTTCTAAATCATTTTGTGCCTCAATTTCCTCATTCGGAAATGGATGAAATAATAATGCCTATCTCAAAAGCTTTTGCAGATTAAATAATTAAATGTATCTCGTACAGTTCCTGGCATAGAGTACATTTTCGATAAGTATTAGATACTATTATGATTACACAATTTTGAAATGTTTCCTTTTTTATTGTGGTAAATATATATGTAACAAAACATCTGCCACTTCCGCAATCTTCACATATAAAGTTCCTTGAGAAATAATTATGTTCATCAAGTTGTATCACGATCACCGTCATCTGTTCCCAAAGTTTTCCATCACCCTTAACAGAAGTATTATGTCATTTTTCAATTTCACCCTCTCGTCCACCATTTCAATTTTTCCCCCAATTTTCATTATTTAAATACCCTGGTGACCATTCTGGGAACCCTGGTGGTATACTGGTTAAGAGCTCGGCATCTAACCAAAAGGTCAGCAGTTCAAATCCACCAGCCGCTCCTTGGAAACCCCATGGGGCAGTTCTACTCTGTTCTATAGGGTCTCTATGAGTCGGAATCGACTCGAGAGCAACAGGTTCAGGTTGATGACCATTTTGAAGTAGTAACCTGGGTTAGTCAAGAGTGACCAGTGAAATATTGTCAATTTTTCATTTTCTTATATCTCAAGAAGGGAGTCCCTGAATGAAGAAATCAGTTAACAAGCTTGGTTGCTAATTGGAAGGTTGGAGGTTGTAGTCCACCCAGAGATGCTTCCGAAGAAAGACTTAGTTGGGCTTTAGAATGCATGTTCTGGGATTCACTATAAGAAATACACTGTATTTGCCTCCTCATAATTCTTCCAGAAGTTCATTATTCATGTCTCAATCCATTATGTATTTTGTGAGGATCCACTCCAGGCAAGCCATTGTGCAAGCTCTGGGCATGTGTCAGAAACCAGGGACAAAAGTCCTTAATTATGTGGTGCTTTTTTTTTTTTTTTTTTTACCTTGTAACAGCACTTGCAGTATTCTTAACTCATTTGGTGCAATGCCTGGCTCTCACAGTAATGGTCTCAACGACTGAGAGTGTCCCTCTCTTCACTTCAATTCTCTTATGATTCAGTCTGAGTCATCTGTACGCCCTGGAAATTTCAGGACAAAGGTATGGTGGTCTGTGATCCATCTGGCTGTTCCCTACAAGGTTCAGACAGAAATTCTGATCAGCAGGAAACTAGACCAATTGGAATTTGGCATCAAGCAGGCACACAGGCAGCTGTCTGCCTCCTTTTCCTATTGTCCCTGGGACTGAGATGCTTTTTTGGGAGTACAGGCAGGGAGCTGAGACTGAGGCTGGGAGCCAGGGCTGAGGTTACCCATGTGGGAAGTATGTGAGTCCAGAACTAAAAACAAATTCTTGCACTGATTATCTTGACTCCTTTAATACTCTGGACCCTACCGTACATGGCTTTAACTATTTATTCTACGGGCTCTATACACAGAATTGCAGTGGAGATGGCAGAATCTCTCAATAATTCCAATTTGTTGTTCTCATCTAACTGCCTTTGAGCAAGTATTGTAATAGGACAAACACTTGTCAGATGCCCCAGGGCTGGATTTGCTGCTAGTTGGTACCAGTATATACCTAAGGTAGCAAATGCAATGCTGAGTATCACACATGAACATATTTATCCTTCTTTTCTAAAATGGATATAAATATTTCTGGTTGTTCCAGTATTGACTACCCTACTAGGAAGAAAAAAAAAAAAAGAGCAAAACAGACTTTCCAATGAATATCTGAAATATCAAAAGGGAAGCATTAGGTAATTTCTTTAGGTTCTCACATAATCTGAGAAAAAGGGAATAACAAACTCACTAGCTCAGAGGGAAAGGAAGATGGATGACATGATTAATGTGGGAGAATAAAAGTATGCTGGATACATATTTCCAAAGTATTATCCTCATTATACATTTTGATTGTTTACTTCAAGTCCAGGCTGTGGGGTTTTGACCCTTCTCCATGTATCCCACCCATGATATTTCCCGCTAAAGAAAGTTTACAAGAACAGAGAATATGTGGTTTTCTTAACCAGGCACCTTCCCCTCCCCAACCAGGTAGAAGTGTCCTAGGGAAGAATGTCCAGAAAAAGAGCTCTCCAGATGTGTGTTCAAGGTGACCCTTTAACCATGACCTCTTGAGTGACTGCTCATTCTGTTTTGACAAGTCTCTGCTTAGTTTGGCAAAGGCATGAGTCAGTCTGCATTTGTCCCAGCACATGCTTATAAGATTAATAAATATTAAGGGTATTCAAAGTGGCCAAAAAATGTCATTTGGGACAGAATGGACTATTTGTTGGAACAGATTACTGTCCCTCTCTAATCTTCAGTTCTTTCTTCCGTGTAACAAGGCTTGTGACACCTACTTTGCAGAATTTTTTTGATGATCACATGAAACTCTGAATACAAACAACTTATAACACATCATCTGGCAACAACCAATGGGAGCAAAATGAATACAAATTTCATTTTGTTCATTTCCAGCACCTTCAACCTGAGCTTTTCACAGTCACTGGAAATTTTAGGAAATGAAATCATATACCCTGTCTTTTTTCTCTGAGATAACTGGACAGTCTCAGCATACACAGTCTCTAGATAGGAACTCAATTCCACAGGAAACGATGTAAAACCAGACATTTTGGGCACAGTTACTGGCATCTGTGGGAGTACAACTGATGGCCATCAGTCTCCTTTTCCTGTTTCCTCTGATACCAAGGTGTCAATCTGAGCAGCACAGGAAGTGCTGCAAGCTGAGGCTGAGGCCTAGCCAGGGCTGAGATCAGGACTCTGGACGAAGTTTGCTCTATGTTGGGAAGGATGTGGTCACAGACCTGATAAGCTGCTTGTGTGCTCATTGGCTTGGCTCCAAAAATACTGTAGGTTCCCTGGGGCCATAGTATTAGGTCATCATGTCTTCTATCTTTGTAAATTTTGTGTTAAGGACTAAAGAGAGACAGAATCTGTACATACCTTATGTATTCAGTTTTCTACCTCTAACCGACCTTGAAAAAAGTTTTTTTGTTAAATAAATACCAGGTGCTTTCAAAGCCTAACTTGATGTTCCTCAGTACCTATGTATGTACTAAAAATTATTTCCAGGCACACTACAGTGAAAGTATATGCTTCTTTTCTGCTATTGAAATGCATATTTTCAGTTGTTTCAATTTTATCTATCCAAGTTCAATTATAAACAGAATTGCATTTCTAACAAGAAAACAAGAAAAAAAACATTATCTTTTTTTAGATCTCTCAACCAGTCTGAGAAATGGAGGCACAAACTCACATTCCCTGAGCCTAGAGCAGATGACAATTTGAAGCCATAGCATTCCATCTGCCCAGGTTGTGTGGTCAAGAAAAGGGCTGAGAAGAAAAGAAACCTGGAGCAGGATGGAGGAGTCAGGACAGAATCAGGAGCAGAGAATCTCTGACAGTGTCAGCAGAGGAAATGGGTGGCTCAGGGCTAGGACTAGTCATTTCTCATAGTGTGAAATCAGTTAGAATTATATGGGAGTTTTATCCACATCTATATGAAGCCAAAACAAACAGGCTACTTACCAAGATAGATGTCATGGATTGAACTGTGTTCCCCCAAAATATGTGTCACCTTGGTTAGGCCGTGATTCCCAGAATTGTGTGGTTGTCCTCAATTTTGTGATTGTAATTTTATGTTAAATAGTATTAGGGTGGGATTGTAACACCCTTACTAAGGTCGCATTCCTGATCCAATGTACAGGGAGTTTTCCTGGGATATGGCCTGCACCACCTTTTACCTTACAAGAGATGAAAGGAAAGGGAAGTGAGCAGAGAGGGGGAGGGGGGAACTTCATACCACCAAGAAAGAAGCACCGGCAGCAAAGCTCCTCTTTTGGACTTGGGGTTCCTGAGCAGAGAAGCTTCTAGTCCAGGGGAAGATTGATGAGAAGGACCTTCCTCCAAAAACCGCAGGGAGAGAAAGCCTTCCCATGGACCTGACGCCCTGAATTTGGACTTCTAGCTTACTAGACTGTGGGAAAATAAATTTCTCTTTGTTAAAGCCACCTACTTGTGGCATTTCTGTTATAGCAGCGCTAGATGACTAAGACAGTAAAATTTACCCATCTCACTGTCTTGTCAGCTCTTTGAAGCTTTTAGAAAAAAAAAAGTTTTTTAAATTATTTCATGAACATTATTGAGTTTCTGTTCATGTTGGTGGAAAATTTGACAATGAATATTGGTGATGGTTGCCCAACAAGATTACTGTAATTTTTTTCTTTTTTTTTTTTTTGTTTACTGTGCTTTAGGTGAAAGTTTACAGAGCAAATTAATTTCTCTTTAAACAATTAATGCACATATCGTTTTGTGACATTGATTGCCAACCCCACAATATGTCAACACTCTTCCCTTCTCAACCTTGGGTTCCCAATTTCCATTCCTCCAGCTTCCCTCTCCCTTCCTGCCTTCTCGTCCTTGCCCCAAAGACGGTGCACCGCTCATTTAGTTTCATGCACGTGGTTGAACTACGTGTGTTAATGTTTGTTTTATAGACATGTCTTGATTAATGTAATTGATGTCACTCAAATGTACACGTGAAATACGTTAAATTTGCAAATGCTATGTTACATACATTTTTACAACAGTTTAAAAAAGAGTTCATCAGGTTTGTACACACACATGCAAAGATTATTTAGTTGATTTCAGTAGAAGAGTTGGTCCAGTTTACCTATTCTTCTGTGACCTGAAACCACCTTTTGGCTTTCCCAAGTGAGAGTCATCACTCATCTCTCTGCCACCAAACCCTCAAGATACAGTTCAAACACCCGCATGACCTTCTCATTTGGTCCAGAGGTGAGAGAGCTGACTTCTTAACCCCTCACTGGGACACATTTTTTATCCTGCCTTTAATTTTTTTGTTACACAACATTCCTTGGATTCCAAAGGTCAGAAAAGTCAACAGATAATAAAATTTTCTTATTGTTAGATATCAACCATCATTCCACCGAGCATCTCTAAGAAAACTTTCCAGGCATCAATTTAAATAACTTCATGCGGCCCTGGGTAATAGAACCTAAATGCTGGATGTAAAATCCTAGTCATAAAATGAATGGCTAAATTATCTATTTCCTCCGCAAGAAGTTTCCTTTAAAAGTTGTGTGTGTGTTTTGTTTTGTTTTTCTTTTTGGTTCTTACTGTGTGAACAAGAGCATAAAATTTATAATGAGAGATCTGGATTCAAATCCCAGTCTTACTGCATATTCTCATGTCCCTTATCAAAGCCTCAAATTTGTATCTAGAAAATATCTTTGAAATAGAAATAATAATAATAATAATAGCTGTCTCACAGTATTGTTATTAGGATTAAAAGTGATGATGTATACAAAATGCTTAATATAGTGCCTAGCACAAAAGGACTGCTCAATAAACTATAGCTGTTGTTGTTATTAGGAGCCCTGTTGGCACAGTGGTTAAGCGCTCAGCTACTAATTGGTTGGGTGCTTGAACACACTAGTTGCTCCTCTGGAGAAAGATGAGGCAGTCTGTTCCTATAAAGATTTACAGCCTTGGAAGTCCTATGGGACAGTTCTACCCTATCCTATAGGGTTGCTGTGAGTCAGAATCTACTTGGTGGCAGTGGGTTTGGGTTTGGTTTTATTATTATTACTATTAGACCCCTTAGTACATAGCCCTATCAGAGCATTTATTATATTATATTTGTTTATTTGCATATAGAATTGAGCTCCGTGAGAAAGTGACCCTGTAAGTCAAGTCCGTACCCATAAATTAATTAATCCTTCTGTTTTTCTTTGACTAAGCAGAGAAAATAAGTAGAGACAAAGAAGCCTGTTGACCCAAGGACTGCAAATTCTAATGCTGCTATTTTCAGAAAATAACTCTGGATTTTGATAATTACTCTGTAATTCTAATTTATTAATTGAAAAATAAGTAGGATTATGGTAGAATAATAATAATAGTAAGTATGCAACTGAAAAAGTTAAATGTTGACTCAAAAGTGGCAAGAATGTGGAGTAAGGCTCTACAGAAGGGACAGCCTTTGACCAGTTGTTAACAACTTGGGGGGAGTGTAAATTTCAGTTGGCATTATGGATGTGGCAGGCACTTCTTTAATCTCAGTCAATTAATAAGAGTTAGGATTATTCAACTTCTTTACAGTTATTTCCTGTTTTCAAAGTAATGAATAACACAGAATTGAATTAATCATAATATTGGTTCATAAAGTACTGTTATGATTTATCTATACATAGATCTCTTTCAGGAAACCCTGGTGGCATAGTGGTTAAGTTCTACGGCTGCTAACCTAAAGGTTGGCAGTTCGAATCCGCCAGGCACTCCTTGGAAACACTAAGTGGCAGCTCTGCTCTGTCCTATAGGGTCACTACGAGTCAGAATCCACTCAACAGCAACAGTTTTTTTTTTTTTTTTAGATCTCTTTCATGTTATTTTATTCTACTTATGTATTTGCTGATTTATTTAATAAATCAACAAATACCTGCAAGTCCATCGCTTACCCAAGAATGACAGCATTACAATCTACATGCTCATTAAATTCATCAAGTAGAAAAGCAGAAAATTTAATAACAATTCTTAACACTTGTTTTGTTTCCTGCCTTGTTACCGAAGGAACTGCAGCACATCCTGTTCTGTTAGAGATGGCATCTTGGTGGCTTTGTGGAAAGTGAAATAAAACAAACTTGAGAAAATCTTGTTCTTAACTCCCCAGCTTGTTTTACTTATTTAGTGGCAAAATAACCCACTTATTTGTCTGTCTGCTTGATTTCTTATTTTTGCTCCTCCAGATTCACTCTCCACCTCTCCTTGTCCACCTCCTGTGCCTTAAGAGTCTGATCTTCATGGACTTCACTAAATTCTCCCTTATCCTCCACTTGCTGTTTCGGAACACCCAATGGAACGCATTAGTAGGAGGCTGGGAAATGGGAGGAGTATGAGGTCAGGGTTCCCTCCATGACAGTTAGCTTTGGGTTGGCTGCATCCTTCCCCAGTGGCCAATACACAAAATGTATTTTATATATATATATTTAAACACAAATAATGCACATGTTATACATTTTTTTGCCAACTGTGCAACCCCTTCACACATTGTTTATGTAGGCACACTATGGGTAATTATATGTGTGGGTGCATTATTTACTTCCGCATGTTATTTGTAATAAAATACTATATAGTGCCATCTACCATTTTTTTTTTTACCCCATAGCCAGATTGTCTATGTCCAGGAATGAAGAGGGGGTAAGTGGGAGAGCCTACTCCCTTTCATATCAATTAGCCCATTGGAGGAATTTTTTTTTTCCCCCAAGATCCTGGATTGCCAGACTTGAAAATTTTAGTACTAAGTAAGGAAGAATGGGGAATCAGGATTGGAGGAAGACTCACTAACAACCTGTGTTATGCAGATGACACAACCTTGCTTGCTAAAAGTGAAGAGGACCTGAAGCACTTACCGATAAACATCAAAGACCACAGCCTTCAATATGGATTGCATCTCAACATAAAGAAAACAAAAATCCTCACAACTGGATCAATGAACAACATCATGATAAACGGGGAAAAGATTGAAGTTGTCAAGGATTTCATTTTACTTGGATCTGCAATCAACACCCATGGAAGCAGCAGTCGAGAAATCAAAAGATGCATTTCATTGGGCAAATCTGTTGGAACAGACCTCTTTAAAGTGTTGAAAAGCAAAGATGTCACCTTAAAGACTAAGGTGTTCCTGACCCAGGCCATGGTGTTTTTAATCTTCTCCTATGCATGTGAAAGCTGGATGATAAATGAAGAAGACTGAAGAAGAATGGATGCCTTTGAATTGTGGTGTTGGAGAAAAATGTTGAACATACCATAGACTGCCAAAAGAAAAAACAAATCTGTCTTGGAAGAAGTACAACCAGAATGCTTCTTAGAAACAAGGATGGTGAGACTACATCTCACATACTTTGAACATGTTGTCAGGAAGGATGAGTCCCTGGAGAAGAACATCATGCTTGGTAAACTAGAGGGTCAGTGAAAAAGAAGAACACCCTCAATGACATGGATTGACACAGCGGCTGCAACGATGGGCTTAAGCATAACAAGGATTGTGAGGATGGTGCAGGACCAGGCAGTGTTTCTTTCTGTTGTACATAGGGTCATTATGAGTCAAAACTGACTCAAGAGTGCCTAAAAACGACAAGGAAGAAGGAAAAATTTTTTTATCAGGTGGCACAGCCATGGCTTTTTTTGAACTTCAACTTCCATTGGCCAAACTTAACTAGAAATAAAAAGATCAAAGATGCTCATTAGTGTAATTCATAGGGGCTAGCCTCTAGACAAGAGCCCTGGTGGCACTTGTCTGCTAACCAAAAATTCAGTAGCTTGAATCCATCAGCCACTCCTTGGAACCCTATGGGGCAGTTCTACTCTGTCCTGTAGGGTCACTATGAGCCGGAATCATCTCGCTGGCAATGGTTTTGGGTTTGGTTTTAGCCTCTAGGCACACAAAAAGGTGTTGAGAAAAGTGGAGAGTGGATCATGAACAGAAAACAGAGGATATCCAAAAGAGTCTACTTCTTTTGCCCCTCAGCATGTACTTTGACTGGTTGGGAAATTCATGTCCCCAAAGAATGGGACGTATAGAGTACAGGTTGAAAGGCTACCTACTTCTCACTCTCCAGGAGGATCACATGTGGCTGATTTTTTGACAACCTGCCATGAAAGGTAGATTATGTTCTCAGGCAACAAAAATGCCAGACAACTTTCCTGAAAAAAAAAACACCTGAATAATGTGCACCATATGCATGCAATTCTATTTGGACCATCTCATTAGTGCATTTGCAACTGGACAAAAAAAATCATGGCACGTTGTTAATAAGAAGACTCTGGGTATATTTACCACTGTTTGTAATACTCAGGATGTGTACTACTTAGGGAAAAACAGACATACAAGCCCAAATTAGAGCTGCCCTGAGCACTCAAAGTATTAACATTGTCTCTGACTTGGCTGACTGGATTGGTAGGAATCAGAAGAAAAATCCAGATTGTGTGTTGTAAAGGATGAAAAGTTGTCGGAGCAGAGCAAAGAAAGAAGGGGTCAAGGCAGAGCCAATGGGAAGGCTTGAGAAGATAGGCCTTTCTAGCCAATGAATTTCACATGCTGCTCTAAGTCCTCAATAATATACAGAGATGTTTTTAATATTATGAACTATGTGAATGCTTTTTAAATTAACTGCAAAAGCAATAAATGCTTTTTTTTTTTAATTTAGACAATTTAGAAACTATAGAAGTGTATGTAGAAAAAAACATTTATGATTCCAGCATCCAATGGCCATGGCCTTTCCTCTTCCCCAGGGTGTCTCTTCTCAAGCCATTCACAGGACTGAAAATAAAGAGACCCCAATACAGAATAAAAAGTGTCCACTCTTGCTTTCATTATCTGGGGGCTGGGCAGCAGAGGACATTATGTGTCCATCTCCAGCCCACACTTTATCCTGAGCTCTGTATCCGCATGCCCAACTAACTACTGGATATCTTTAAGTTAATCTAACACAAGACTTCAACTGAATTTATACATAGCCCAGAGTGAACTCATTCCCTCCCCAACAACCCACCCCTTGATCCCATCTCAGGGTAGAACATTGCCACTCACTTTGCCCAAGCAGAAATCTGAGGGTCAACCTAAATTCTCCCCTCTAACTAACTCATCACATTCCAGTTCCTGTGGATTTTTCTTTCTAAATACTTCTTGATGTCTCTACCCCCTCTCTCCTCATTATTCTACCAGTGCAGCAATTTTAATACCTGTCATGTGCTGCCTGTATTAATGCAGTGCAGTGGTTAAGAGCTCAGCTGCTGTCTAAAAGTTCGGCAGTTCGAATCCATCAGCTGCTTCTTGAAAACCCTATGGGGTAGTTCTGCTTTGTCCTATAGGGTTGCTCTGAGTTAGAATTGACTGGACAGCAATGATTTTGTTTTTGGGGGGAGAGAGGTCTTAAACTCATCTGCATGCCCCCTATCTTGGCCCCTCCAACATCCCCACGAGGTTGATCTGGTCAAGTCAATACTTAAAATTCTACACTTCCCTACCCTGCATCTGGGGATAAAGTCCAGAGTTCTTAGGATCTGCTGCTGTCCATGATGTGGCCACCACTTCCTGGCCACACTGACCTTCAGTCATTTGCTACCTAGAATTCTACAATCCAGTCCTAGTGGTGTACTCACAGCTTCTCCTGTCTGGATCACCCATATATCCCACTTTTCCTACCTAACTCCTGTCCATCATTTTAGTCTCACCTCAGGCATCTTCCCCCCCAGGAATCTTCCTTTGCCCAGAGAGTCAGGGACGGACATGACTTCAAGATGCCTCCTAGTAGCACCACCCTGTGCTTACCTTTCTCATAACCAAAAAAAACCAAACCCGCTGCTGTCGAGTTGATTCCAACCCATAGTGACCCTAGAGGACAGAGTAGAACTGCCCCATAGGGTTTTCAAGGAGTGACTGGTAGATTCATACTGCTGACCTTTTGGTTAGCAGCCGTAGCTCTTAACCACTATGCCACCGGGGTTTCCCCCTTCTACCCTTATTTACTCATTGTTTTCGTCTGACCACACTCTATGTTCCCAGGAGAGAGAGACCGTGTCTTATTTTTCAGTATGTTCCCTGGTAGCTATTGAATGAATAAAAGAGTGAAGGAATGAGTAGATGAATGGACATAAAGGATTTCCTTCTGATCTGATGTCAATGAAACATAACCATTTAAAATATAATTTTTTAAGTTACAAATAGGTACTTACTGAATGCCTCATATGTGACATGCACTTTGTAAGGTAGCCAGTATTATATTTAGCTCCATAAGTTTAATGTTATCTCCATGGGGCTCTTGTGGAAGTAAGTAAAGAAATAAATCAAGGTGACATAGCTCAACAGTGAGAGATTTGGGATTGAGACATAATTCTGTCTGGCTCCAAAGCCTGTGCTTTTTGTATGACTCTCTCTGCTTCAGCTTTCTCATCTATTCAATGAGAAAAAAAACCAGGGCCTACCTCCTTGGGCTTTTATGAAGAATAAATAAGCTAGCCCAGGCAGAGTGCTTAAAACAATGGCTGACCTGGAGGAAGTTCTCAATAAATGATGGTGATTATTGTTATAATCTGTCATGCTGCTTGCAACCGTCATGCCACAGGCCAGGAGCGGAAATGTGCAAGCCACACCCATGCCATGAGCAAGCTCTCATTTAGAAAGACCCATTAACTTGATTGCTCCCAAAAGAAGTAACAAGGAGAGTGAAAGAACATGGGACCATTTCCTAGCAATAGAAGTTTCAATAAGGATATAGCAATGATTGCTCTGAAGATGGGATGACTCAGGGAAGATACAATCTTGATCTTTAAATATCTCTCCATATATAAATATCTCATGCAGAAAAAGCTTACTCTGTTGCCCCGGAGTCTGAAACTGAAATCAAGGGATGTGAATTAAAGAGAGGGATGTTTGGACTGTTATTATCTCTGTTTTGGAGAAGAGGAAACTGATGTCTGGAAGGGTGGAGACCTACCCAAGGTCACAGAGCTAATAAAGGGTACAGCAGCAGTTAGTGAGGGGTGAAGACGGAGGTTCAGGATGAACAGCCAAGCAGTCACAGATGATATCACCTCTGGGTCTGCTCTGTGAGGAACTAGTTCCTCCTAATGGCCACACCCTCTTAATCACCAGTGCACAGAATTCACACCTCTATGGACTCAGGTCCACTATCTGTCTGTCAGTTTGTCATATTGTGGTGGTTTTCGTGTTTCTACGATGCTGAAAACTATGCCATTGGTATTTCAAATACCTGCAGAGTCACCCATGGTGGACAGGTTTCCGCAGAACTTCTAGAATAAGACAGACTAGAAAGAGAGGCCTGGAGCTCTACTTTCAAAAATTAGCTAATGAAAGCCCTATGGATCACAATGGGATACTGTCTGATATAGCACTGGAAGATGAGCCCACTAGGTTGGAAGGCACTCAAAATACACAGTGGCCACAGTAATGGACTCGAGCATACCAGGGATTGTGAAGATGACTCAGTACTTGGCAACATTTTGTTCTGTTGTATATGGAGTCACCATCAGTCAGAGCCAACTGAACACAACTAATAACTAACAACAGCAACATGGAGTCAGGCTTTGAGGCAGGCGCAGGAAGAGGAAAGGGCCTCTGCTCTCAGGCGTATTTGTACAATGGGAAAGATGAAAGGAAGTAACAACCTGAAAACTAAGCAAAAGTAAGTTTTAGCTCTCTCACACCTATTCACTCCTACTGGGAGGGTTTAGCCTTGCTTTAGGCCTTTAGTAGAGGATGGGGATGTTGGGCTGGTTCTGAAGTAAGGCATGTTATAATTACCAATGCATAGCGACACAAATGGAGCCCTGATGGTGCACTGGTCAAGAACTCAGGTTGGCAGCTTGAATCTACCAGCGACTCCTTGGAAACCCCACAGGGCAGCTTTACTCTGTTCTGTAGGGTTGCTGAGTTGGAATCGACCCAACAGCAACAGGTTTGGTTTTTTGTCTGTTTGTTTAGCCACACAGACTGAGCTCAGGGGAATATACAGTGACTTAAGGTATATCTGGGGGCTTATTCCTCTCAGAATCATTTGGACTTTCCTTCCACCAATCATTTTTATTTATACTATCGAGTGGTGCATAATTTTGAAATTTCAACTGAAAAGGAGTTTGAATTCAGCTTAGGCCTCAGAGAACTTTTGTTTTTCTTCCCCAGATGGAGCAGCAGAGGGGTTTTCTGTTGGTTGCTGGAAGAACGGTATCTCGGCTCTTCTGGTTTTATTAGAAAGTAGTGGATGTGGTGATATCTTATCTTCATAGAGAAATCAGTCATGTAATTTTAATAGCGACTTAGTTAAACCACCACCTTTTACATATAAGAGACTAGAGGTCCAGAGAGGTCTGCTGGAATCCCACATTGGGGTATGTTCATGGGGAAGCTGAAGGCAAACGGTCCCATGTCCGGTCCAGGGTTACTGCATTGCCCCATAATGAGGATTATTACTTATTAACTTCAGTTCATGTGTCAGACGTGCCCAATGGGTGACAGACCTGATAAGTTGCCAACGCTGTTCTCTGTACTTAGGTTCGCTGCCTCCTCCACTGTAATGATGACCAAGGTGGGGCGGGGGGAAGGGCAAGAACCGGAACCTGGAATCCAGAGCTGGCTTTCATTCTCAGCCTTTCCACCACTTTGTGATAACTCTCCAGCCCACCAAATCACCCTTGAAATCATTTGCGAAGTATTTTGTTTGTGCATTCTTCAGGGGAGACGGTCAGATTCTCAGATTGTCAATCTATAACAGTGCTATCCAATGGAAATAATGCCTCAAATTGTAAGTTTTCTAGTTACCACATTAAGAATGCATTTCATAACATGGAGGAACCTGGAAGGCATTATGCTGAGCGAAATGAGTCAGAGGCAAAAGGACAAATATTGTATAAGACCACTATTATAAGATCTTGAGAAATAGTAAACCTGAGAAGAACACATACTTTTGTGGTTACGAGGGGGGGAGGGAGGGAGGGTGGGAGAGGGTTTTTTATTGATTAATCAGTAGATAAGAACTGCTTTAGGTGAAGGGAAAGACAACACTCAATACATGGAAGGTCAGCTCAATTGGACTGGACCAAAAGCAAAGAAGTTTCCGGGATAAAATGAATGTTTCAAAGGTCAGGGGAGCAAGTGCGGGGGTCTGGGGAACACGGTTTGCGGGGACTTCTAAGTCAATTGGCAAAATAATTCTATTATGAAATCATTCTGCATCCCACTTTGAAATGTGGCGTCTGGGGTCTTAAATGCTAACAAGCGGCTAGCTAAGATGCAGCAATTGGTCTCAACCCACCTGGAGCAAAGGAAAGTGAAGAACACCAAGGCCACACGACAACTAAGAGCCCAAGAGACAGAAAGGGCCACATGAACCAGAGACCTACATCATCCTGAGACCAGAAGAACTAGTTGGTGCCCGTCCACAATCGATGACTGCCCTGACTGGGATCACAGCAGAGGACCCCTGAGGGAGCAGGAGATCAGTGGGATGCAGACCCCAAATTCTCATAAAAAGACCAAACTTAATGGTCTGACTGAGACTAGAGGAATCCTGGCGGCCATGCTCCCCAGACCTTCAGTTGACACAGGACAGGAACCATCCCCGAAGACAACTCATCACAAATGAAAGGGACTGGTCAGCGGGTGGGAGAGAGACGCTGATGAAGAGTGAGCTAATTATATCAGGTGGACACTTGAGATTGTGTTGGCAACTCTTGTCTGGAGGGGGGATGGGAGGATAGAGAGAGAGGGAAGCTGGCAAAATTGTCAAGAAAGGAGAGACTGAAAGGGCTGACTCAAGAGGGGGAGAGCAAGAGGGAGTAGGGAGTGAGATGTATGTAAACTTATATGTGACAGACTGATTGGATTTGTAAACGTTCACTTGAAGCTTAATAAAAGTAAAAAAAAAAAAGAATGCAAAAAAGAAACAGGTGAAATTAGTTTGATACTTTTATTCAACTCAGTATATCCAAGATATAATCATTCCAACATTCAATCAAAATAAAAATTATTCATGAGATATTTTACTCTTTTTCATACTAAAGCTTCAAAAGAATGGTTTGTGTGTTATACTTCTGACACATTTCTGCTTTGATTATTGGACGTGCCACATTTCAAATGTTCAATGGCCACTGGTGGCTATTGTATTGACCAGCACAGGTTATCCTTCAAATGCTGAAGAAAGCCTGAACTGGATGATCTTTTTAAAAAAAGTTCCATCCGGCTAGATAGGCCCCTGAGTGTGAGCCTGTGAACTATGCAAACATCCCTCTACCCTGGGAGTGGAGGAGGGGGCATAGGGGGAAGTGGAGATGCTGCAAGATAGCGCTTTTTTGCCTCCATTGTTGTTGTTAGCTGCAGACTCATGGTGACCCCGAAGCAAAATGCTGCACAGTCCTGCACCATTCCCATGATTGGTTGTGGATTGGATCACTGTGATCCATTCGAAAGTAGATCACCAGGCCTTTCTTCTCGGTCCTTCTTAGTGTGGAGCTTTCACTGAAACCTGTTCAGCGTCATAGCAACACACGCCTCCACTGACAGACGAGTGGTGGCTGTGCTTGAGGTACATGGGCAAGAATTCTACTACTAAACCACCACCGCCCTACAGGAAAGCCCTAGGGCACTTAGGATCAGTGGAGAGCCCCCAGGCCTAGATGGAGCGGAAGAAGAATGCTCCTTTTGTGCAGAGGCTGGGGCCACATGCCGGGCTGTGCTGGTTCGGGGCAGTGCGGTAGTACACGACCTCATCACTCCCCCCCAGCTTCAGCACCAACAGAATGCAGCTACTGTCGTCCTTCAACTCCATGACTGTGATTTTATCCGCTTTCAAAATCGAGTCCCACTGCACATCGATTTGGACATGGCCAGTCGAAGGAGCCTCTTGGGGGCCTTGCCCTCCTGATGCTGGTACCAGTAGACGTAGCTGACCGTGAAGCACACCAAGCATTGCAGGGTGACCGAGCTGCCCTAGTGCCCCAGGACATAGGCCAGCTGCTCCAGCCTGATGACCAACCCCCCAGCTGCAAGACAGCGGTGAGGCAGGGTGTCAGGAAGCCACACAACCTGTCCCCAGACGGGCCCGTGGAAGGAGTCGGAGACTTACTGGGAAACAGGAGGAGGGCAAGGTGGCCCAACATGGCTCTGCCTCTGGGCCAGGTGGAGAGAAGATGCCACAGTGGCCTTCCATCTTGCACTGCCTGAACACGGGTAGGGGAGGACCGACATGCTCGCTGAGATGAGGCTCACCTTCTGTGTGGCAGAGGGCAGGTCATGGCCTGTGCAGCAGCTTCCCCAGTGTGCAAACAGGCAACGTGAGAGAGGTGGAGGAGCGTAGGAAGTGGCCTGAGAGCAAGAGTCAGAGACGTGACCACAACTTGAAGGGAGGAATGATAATGGTTAGCATTCTGAAAAATGTTGAAAGAATGTTGGTGGAAGGATATCAACACTAATCATAATTATCATTGACTGACCACCCACTACATTTTAGCACTGTACTAATTGATTTATGTTCGTTCCTTTATTCGATCCTCAAAATAGCTCTGTGGGATGAATATAATTAGCTTCAGCTGAGAGATGAGACAATCCAGGCTGTTAATTTAAGTAGTTCTTCCAAGACCACACACCTAAAGAGGGTTAGAATTGGGATATGAAGTCCCTTCTGGCTGGTGGCAAATCTCATGCTTCATTTAGCCCCTTATACCAACAGAACAGTGAGTGTGGGGCCTAAGTAGACAAACAAACACATGCCTACCATCTGAGCTAGCACCGATACTGTTTCCTCCAGAGACCCAATTAGAAGAAGACAAAAATTTTAAATGCCTTAAAATAACATGATAGCTGTATGACCTTGAGCAAGTTATTTTACCTCAACTGTAAAAAGTGACCTCATGGGGTTGCATGGAGAGTAAACAAGATAATGTGTGCAAAGCATGTAGCAAGTCCCAGATGAATAGAAAATGCTCAAAAAATGTTGAGCAGTATTATTGATTCATCTTGACACTGGACAGGATGCATTAAATGACCTCTAAACTCATTACCATCAAGTCAATTCCAACTCATAGTGACCCTGTAGGACAGAATAGAACCGCCCCATAGGGTTTCCAAGGAGCAGCTGGTGAATTCAAACTGCTAACCTCTCTGGGGTCCAGGTAAAGTACAACTTATAGGAAATAATAAGCTTTTGGAGGATAGGGTGTATGTGTGTGTGTGTGTCTAAAGGAAGGAATCTAAGTTGATCCAGGGGACAGTGAGGTCCTAGAGGCAGAACAGGCCCCCCATTCCAGTACTATATCCTCAGAAACAGTGAGGGCAGGGCATTGTGGTGGACTAGCAAGGGAAAGCATCTGAAATGAAACTTTGAGAAACAGACATAGTCTTGGCTCCCAGCTGAAGTGCAGGTTCATTTCCAAGTATGCTAGTAATACACATGGACCCCTAAGTACTCAGAGAGCCATAAGGAGAACAAGGTGAGAATCTCAAGGAAAGGGGGCATCGCATGGGGAGGGAAATTGTGGGTTCTTCAGCACATACTACCAGTCACATCTCTTGAGCTCTCTTCTATGGCAACAACTGAAAAATCAGGCATACTCAGTGTTATGGATTGAATGTGTCCACCCAAAAAATGTGTGCCAACTTGGCCAGTGGATGATTCCCAGCATTGTGTAATTATCTACCATTTTATCACCTGCTGTGATTTTCCTATGTGTTGTAAATCTTACCTCTGTGATGTTATTGAGGTGGGATTAGTGGCAGTTATGTTAATGAGCAAAGACCCAATCTACAAGATTAGGTTATGTTTTAAGTCAATCTATTTTGAAATATAAAAGAGAGAATTGAGCAGTGCCAGGAGCAGAACGTGTCCTTTGGACTGGAGGTTCCTGTGCTGAGAAGCACAGGAGAAGATTGATGGCAAGGACCTTTCCCCAGGGCCAACAGAGAGAGAAAGCCTTCCCCTAGAGCTGGCACCCAGAATTCAGACTTCTAGCCTCCCAGACTGTGAGAGAGTAAATTTCTCTTTGTTAAAGCCATTCACTTGTGGTATTTCTGTTACAGCAGCACTAGATAACTGAGACACTCAACTGTGACAAGATTCAAGGTTCAAGTGTCCTAAGATGCAGGCTTTGGAGTTGTGCTAAGGTTGGTGAGGTGTCTGTCAAAAATAAATCTAACAGAACATTTTGCTAAAGGGATATTCCAGGGATATCTTTTATATCCTCTGTAGATGTCTAGCTCAGCTATAGTAAAACATTACATGGGAAAGCAAGTGACAAGTCTGGAAACATCTGCATTGCAGAACAACGGCACGCAATACAAACATGATCATATTCTATGTCTGCCATGACACAAAATGACTCAAGGTTAAGGCCCATTCACATGGGAGCCTTCTTGGACATAATACTAATATGTCTCCCTGTGCGTTTTGTGTGGTTTGACGTTTCTGTGGTTTGATTTAAATAAAAAGCATAGTGGCGGATTTTGTGTGTTTGTCTTGTTTTAGAAGCTTTTTTTAAATCAATGCTATTATCTTCTCTATCTCTTTGATAATTTTAAATACCCTTTAAGTCCATTTTCTCTGTTTCCTCAGTTGTGAATTTTCTCATTTATTAGCAGTGCTGACTATCTTTCATAGTACTTGTTCTTGTCTTGTGCTATGGGAAAGTGTAATAGCCAGAAATATGGATGCTCGGCACAGATCAGTTTCATCTCATGATCATGAGAGAGATCATAGTCCTAGCCTCTGGATCTAGAAATCAACCATATGTGGAACATGCTCAGCTCTGATTCCTGGACAGGCACTGATCCCAGCCCCTCATCTGTTGTGTCATGTCTTGTCATCCAGGGGGTTGTCAACTTCTACCTGTATGCACTGCTTTCAATGACCTCTCCATTTCTTATGTCACAGGAATGTTCCTTTTATACTTGGGGCATATGTATAATTTTAATTAAATTTAATATTTTGTCTATCATTACTACATGTTTGTAGCTGGAGATGGTACTGTTTCATTATCCATTCATATCAATGAAGTAAGATCTAGGTCAGTGTCTTTCCAACTTCAGTGAATTCCAATGATTTGGTTATGATTTATTAATGGGTTATGAAATCAATAAATGAGTCTAATGTCATAAATATAATAGACCAGTATGTTATTTTGCAAAATATCCAGAAGATTAAGGTCCCTTCATACTAAATTGTAACAGAGGTCAAGAGAGTTTGCATAGCTTTGGGGCAAGGCCTTGAATATGTACTGTTGCTCTTTCCAAAGTGAGTGTGAATTGCATCTGATCCTCTTTGCTGATGGGTTTCGAAAAAAACACTATCACCAGATTTATAGTTACGTAACGACTACCATAAATATGTTGATCTTCTCTAGTAAAGATACTGCATTCAACATTGTAACATTGCTGTGATCTTCAGTCATCTACAATAATTCACCTAGTTAAATAAATCGGAATATCATGGGGATCACCATCTCAGAACCCTTTAAGTCTTTGAGAATGTCACTAATCCCTGCCATTTGCATCGTATGCAGTATTGCTTTTGATTTACAATCCTGACTGGGAGGGAGAGGTGTTCAAAAACTTCCCTTTGGCCTTTTCTACCATGATGTCTCTTACTTCACAGGTCAAGGGACCAATTGAGGATTCTGCTGAACTGCTAAATTAAATCCATCCTGATTATACTCACAGAGACTAGGGTAATGACCATGGGTAGGTCCATAAGTCTGTTGGACCACACTTTGAAATGGACTTGGGCCAGAACTTCCTTTAATGCCTGGCTTCCATATGTCCTCACTCTAATTGGGGACCACAGTGACAATCTGGGTTTCCAGGTATCAGTGTTAGCTCAGATCCTGTCTCCAACAGCCCTTGAAAGATCTGGGAATCTCCAGCCCTCAGTGTACAGTTACTCAGGTAAATGGCCATACAGCCCTCTGGGGAAAGAGTGGGAAAATCACTATTATGTATACTTGCTGGGTTCTTTTTTAAGGGAACCAGGCCTCTACTTCATTCAATGGACTCTGGGTTTGAGAACTGGGGCTGCTGACATCAGCCTTCTGATTATCCTCTCTTGATATGTTCTAAGTATATGTAGAAGCAATACAATTGCTGACTGAACATTTATCTTGCCCCTAAGAGCACTGTGGTCTACTAGCCATCATGACAGACCTCTTAGATCAGGGCTCCCTGGTTGCTTTTATGGCCTTGTTGCTTCTTATAATGAATACCCATAATAAATTTAAAAAAAAAAAATTTTTTTTTAACTATTAATTATCTGATTGTCACTCCAAGTGTCTCTTAGTTTTAATTATTGAAAAAAAAAAATCTGACAGACTAGGTTCAGTTTATAACTTGGCTGTGTCAGTGTTGGGGAGAGGAGTGGAGAGGAGTTTTTCTTGTTTAAAAGAGAACAGCTCTGGCTGTGAGCTGGGACAGATTACCTCAAAGGAAGATGTAGGTATGAGACAATGGTTGGTTTATCTTCCACAATCACTTTTTTCCTAGATTCCCAATCATGCTAACAGTACCATGGTTGGTTATGACATATCAGTTTGTCCAAAAGACACCAGCTTGAGGTCTTCATGAAGTCCAAAATCTTCATTCCATCATATCTCATACTCTTGGGTAATAAATAAAAACCATTTCCAGCCATTATCTCTGGGTAATGACTGGATAAATGATTTAGCAAACTAGCCTACCTATGTTGTTGTGTTAGTTGCATGGTGTTGGTTCTGACTCATGGCAACCCTATGTACAACAGACTGAAATGTTGCCTCATCTGTACCATCTTCATGGTAGTTGGTATGCTTGAGTCCATTGTTACAGCCACTGTGTATTATGAGTGCCTACCTGTAGTGCTCTCCAGAATGTCCTAGGGAGCAGATTAAATGGGGCTCCACCGGCACCTAGAGGGCTGAAAGAATTATGCTGTCAGCCAGAGTGCTTGGCTAAGGTCTGGAGATCTTAGTTTGATGTTTAGGAAGACACTGTGGGTGAGGGGGAATGCAGCTGCTTGGAGGGATAGAACGGTGGGGGTGAGGCATTGAGCTCAGAGTTTCTCGTTTAAGAGTACACTGAAGTCAGTGACAGGAAGTGAGGAAATAAAAGCTGGTCTATCTTGTGTACTAGGGTTGTTGGCAGCCACAAGCCAAAATTTTAAGTGTAGGATAGGTGAGGACTGAATCATCGTGCACATCCCAGGCGGCACAGTAATACACACCAGAATCACTTTCTTCCAGATTTTTGAGTTCAACTTTACAGTTTGTCGCTGTGTTTCCAGAAGCATGGTATTTCCCTGAATTGAATCCTGAGTCCACCGTCACCTCCGAGGTGGGAATGTAGTAGTAGAGGAGGCGTTGCAGGGCCTCCCCCTCTCGGTATCGGTACCAGTGGATGTAGTTGACATTCAGGTCAAGATCACAAGTGATTACGACAGATGTCCCTCTCTGCTTGGTGACTGATATCTTTCTCATGTCCAAGGTGGAAGCTTTCTGACTTGCTGGAATGAGAACAACAACAAAAAATAATGAGGAAGAGGTAATAGGGATTCCCTAGTATGGCCTCCCATTAAAACACAAAGAAACCACTTCAGCACCTGTGAAATGCACTTACCCAGAGCCAGGAAAGCTAGGAGGAGGGCTGGAGACCACAGCATGCCTCCCTCTCTTGGGCCTTAGAAGAAAAGGGAACCAGAAGGTAAGAGAAGAACAATACCCTTGGAAAACTCAAATCTGACTCACAAAGAGCGTTATTCCTAGAGCAGAGGACAGTGAGTTAGAGCTGGTGTTTCTAACTGATGTCGCAGGAGGGGAGAGGTAACTGAGCGTCTGCCTTAGAAGATTACCAAGCTGTCTATACAGAAGTGGTGGGGCGCTGGGGGCGGAGTGATGGGGTAGGACTGGGGGAGGAACCCAGGCCTCTCTGATTCACCCCGTTTCTTGAGTGCCCTCCTGTGTTAGGCTGGGAGCGGTCTGTCTGCAAAAGGTGTGAACACAGTTCAAACACCATTGCATGGGATTGCTTTTCTACTCTTCCTCTGTGCAAATTGCCCGGCACTTTCCAATTCACAGGGCCTCCTACCCTCCTGACCTTTGGCTGGAAAGGTGGGACTTCAATATACTTGCTCTGCAGTGCACTTTCTAACACCAGGTGTGCCCCCAGGGTCCAGAGGTAAGAGAATAAAGAGAGTAAAAGCAACCAGGATTCTCTCCACACTCTTGAGACCACAGTTTCTTTGGTCAGAGAGACTGCTGCTCAGAGGGTTAGGCTCCCGTTTTGTCACTGCTGCTGCCGCTACCACTGAAATTGCCTGGGGGTTGGGAGAGAACAGAAGTACCAGCCAAACAGACAAATGAAAACAGGGGTCTCCGGTCCATCCAAACCCAAACCAAACCAGTTGCCATATCGCCAACTCCTTATACCCCATGTCTGTCAGAGTGGAATATGCTCTGTAGAGTTTTCAATGGCTGATTTTTTTTTAGATCACCGGGACTTTCTTCCAAGGTCCTCTGGGTGGACTCTAACCTCCAACCTTCTGTTTAGCCGCCAAGCATGTTAACCATTTATACTACCCAGGGACTCTGGTTGACAGAGAGCCTTTTTCCCAGAAATAGAAAACTTCTTTTGGAGTTCTCTGCATCCGGTGTACAGTTCTGGGGAGGAGCCCTGGTGTTGTAAGAACTCAGCCGCTAACCAGAAGGTCGGCAGTTTGAATCCAGCAGCCACTCCTTGGAAACCCTATGAGGCACTTCTGCTCTGTCCTATAGGGTTGCTATGAGTTGGAATTGACTTGTTGACAGTGGGTTTTTTTTTTTTTTTTTTTGGACAGTTCTGGGTTTCAGGCTGTCTTTGAGCTCAGGCTGCGAGATATCAGAGGAAAAATTAAATGGGAAACTCACCGTCAGTTCAGTTGTACTTCACTTTCTGATTTCCTTTCCCAATCTGTTTGCTGCCATTTATGTTTCAGAGCCCTCAGATACAGGGTTATAATTGCTTTCAAGGGGAGAGACAGGGTGATTAGTATGTGTTCACTCCAAATAGTCCAGAACCAGAGCTCGCTCTTTGCCATGTGAATTTACAGCTCCTTCTACCAAGAGGTACCATTTATTTTCCCCTTCCTTGGAAATGGAAGAAGCTAAGGAGCTCCAGTTCTGAGCCTTGACCAAAGAGTCCTTATGTATTTTTGCTAACTCTCTTGAACCCCACTATTGTCATGAGAACAAGTCTGGGCTAGCCTGCTGGAGGATGAAAGACCATGTGGAACATACTTGCCCAGGTCATCTTAGAGCAGTCAGACCCCAGCCAACCCACCAGCTGATCAAGCACTGATCTACCATGTGCTGGGGATTCAGACACATTTTTTAGGCGAAATACTATGTAACTTAACTTTGGGAACCCATGGGTAGTGCAAATGGTTAACACCCTCTGCTGCTAACCGAAAAGTCGCAGGCTTGAACGTACCCAGTGGTGCCTCAGAAGAAATAGGTAGCCATCTATTTCTGAAAAACCAATTGCTGAAAACCCTGTGGAACACAGTTCTACTCTGACATATGTAGGGTTGTCATAAGCCGGAGTCAACTCGAAGGCAATTTTTAAGAAATTTAATCTGTATAAAATTTAATCCTTATAATAATACTTCGAAGTAGGTATAATCAACCACATAAAACAAATGAGAAAAACCAACTCTATGAAAGGTTAACTTGTTCAGGGTCACTTAAGAAGTGCGTAGTGGAGCCTGGATATAAGGCAAATTCTAGCAAACTCCAAAGCCCACCCACCATCCATGGAATACATGAGGAATTTCTTTTTAAACCATGTAAGGGGTCATGAAGAAAATTTCAGAAAGATTGCAAAAACTCAAGAATAACTCTTCGATATCAGTAAACAAAAAGCTTAAAATATTCTTGGATATTCTTGTATCTAATCATAGAAGAAATTTCAAAAGTAGAAATTTCTTCTAGCACTTTCAATCATTGGTGACCTTTTGTAAAAGGGTAAATTTTTTGAGGTCATCACAGAAACCTTCCCTCTGTTAAGTGATAATAAATACCTTTTATTAACTGTCAAGCCTTGTATGTATTCATTCCTTCCTCACAGTATAAAGTTAGGTATCATTTATCCCCATTTTGCAGATGAAACTGAAACTTAGGTGAGGTCACCTAGCTAATAAAGAGCACATCCAGAACTTGAACCAAGTCTGTAGTCTTCAGAGCCTGTGCCCTAAGTAAACTGTGTGTTTATCATTCAGGAATTAACTTCTGTCTTTTAATAAAAACCTGGTGCTGTTACATTTTCTGTTTTTTTTTTTCAACGCTAAAAATTTTTTTTGTGTGTGTTTACCGCTTTAAAAGTACAATATTTTGGTTGCATTTACTAACTTCTAGCACCCCCTGCTGGCCATTGGCAGTATGACACACATTATAGTTTTAGGTAAGAAACTACAGGGCTGCCATTTCCCCAGCTTCAAATGAGTCTTTTTTTTTCTTTCGGTCTTTTCTAGTTGCAACAATTTTTGATTCTGAATTGTATTCATATTCCAGGTTGAAATAACAGACAAGAAAACTGGAAGCTTATGCTTTTTTTTGACCCAACAATAATGCATTTTTCTTGCATCCTCTTTGATTTGATACTGCTCTTAGAAAATCCTATTTGAGTAGGTTTTTGAATGACGACACATCATTTCCTAAATGTCCTGTCGGTGACTGGTAGCCAATGATTTTGCAACCCCGCCTGAGCACCTCATGGGATCCATGACTCCAACTAACTTATTTCAATGTAAAGGTAATGTTCAAAAATCCCACCAAAGAAGGGTAAGAACGCTGAGACTTGGAGAGGTTAAAACACAGCTACACAACACAGACACTCATTCACACATTCACATACACGCAGACACACATACAGACACATAGACACAGTCATATATGCACAGACACAGACACGCACATACAGAGACACACGTATATGCAGACACAGAGACACACACACACGTGCAGAAACACGCACAGATGCAGAGACACACATACACGGACAGATACGTGCAAACACACTCACACAGACACATACACATGCTCATGTATACGGTATTTTACACAAATAACGTGCCTCTTCTATGTTTGTTTGCCAACTGTGCCTTCTTCCTGCAAGATATTTTCATAATTTTACATGTTTTTACAGCAACATGTAAAAAAAGAAAAATCGGCATAGCAGCGCTTATGAAAATACCTCCTGGGGGGAGGGCACAGTTGGCAAACAAATGTAAAAGGGTCACGTTATTTGCATAAAAATACACTACATGCAGACTCACATACACATGGGGCATGTACACAACTTCAGTACATACTAGGAGAGTGAATTGTGTTGATCTTACAGGTAATTGGTTCTGGCTTTGGCTAAAAACCCAAGAGAAGATCCTCAGTAAATCTAAATATTGCATGCAAAGTAGGATTCTCTTGAGGATTTTTAGAATTTGCCATCTATCTGTTGGTACTACCCCACTATAAAGTCAAGCCAAACCAAATCTATTGCCATCTAGTTTATTCCGACTCATAGCCACTCTATAGGGCAGAGTAGAACTGCCCGGGAAACCCTGGTGGAGTAGTGGTTAAGTGCTATAGCTGCTAACCAAAAGGTTGGCAGTTCAAATCCGCCAGGCACTCCTTAGAAACTCTATGGGACAGTTCTACTCTGTCCTATAAGGTCACTATGAGTTGGAATCTACTCGACGGCAGTGGGTTTTTTTAGGAGTCTCCATGGAGCCCTGGTAACAGTGGTTAAAAGCTCAGCTGCTAACCAAAAGCAGTTTACATCAACCAGCAGCAGATCCTTGGAAACCCTATGGAGCAATTCTATTCTGTCTTACAAGTTCGCTGTGACTTGGAATTGACTTGATAGCAGCGGGTTTTGTTTGTATTTTTTTTTCCCCTCTTTGGGAGTCCCCATGAGCTCTGGTGGTACAGTGGTCAAAGCCCTGGGCAGTTAGAACCCTCCAGACTCTCTGAGGGAGAAAGATGTGGCAGCCTCCTGTGAAGATTTGCAGCCTGGGAAACCCTATTGGGCAGTTCTACTCTGTCCTGTAGGGTTGCTATGAGTCGGAATCGACTCAACGGCAGTGGGCTTGGGAGTCTCCATGGTATACTTTTTCTGATTTCTTTTTGTTTTGCCCTCTTACCGTTTGTTCTCATATTTTTACAGCATATTTCTCAGTGTATGGCACACTGTCATCATGAATCCACATGGGTCATGTTATGTAGTGTTATATAAAAAAATTAGCTCTCTTTTTCCCCTTCATTTTCTAATTCTACTCCTCCCATAAGAGCCCAATCTAATGTGTTTGATCTACATCCTTAGGGCCTATGTATCTGTGAAAACTATACAGTACTGTTTGTGAATAATGCATTTTTAGTTTATGTAAGTGGTACACCATTGCTCTCCAACCAGGTGGCTGCACGGACCTCCGCTTCACCGCTCCTCTCTGCTGCTGTTTGTTCACAGCTCACAGCTTACAGCCTCTGTGTTGTGTTTAGCCTTCCCCCAGTGATGGGCACTCAGATGGCTGCAGCTCCTGGCTATCACCAGCAACACCTTGAGGGACACCTCACAGGCGTCTCTATGTGCCCAGTGTAATCATTTCTTTGAAAATGTAATCCCAGGTTTGCTGGTCAGAGAGCATACGCATACATGTCTTCACTAAACACTGCCACTGCCTTGGGGTTACCTGACATTCTAATTTTTGCCAACCTGATGGCAATAAACTAGCGTCTCATTGTTTTAATAGGCATTGATCTGGTTATTAGAGAGCTGAGGGTATCTTCCTATTCCTGGTATCCATTCATGTGTGTCCTTCCGGGACTTGCTGCTTCATTTCCTTTAAGTATAGCAAAAAGAAGACCAGCCAGTAGATGGTTAAGCGTAGTGCACTTCAAGAACCTTGGAAACATCATGCTGAATGAAGTCAGTCAGTCACAAAAGGACAAATGCTGTAGGATTCCACTTGTATGATATATCCACAGTAGGCAAACGTATAGGCCAAATTCAATTAGTGGTTACTGTGGCAGGCGAGCTAAGGCTGCTAACCAAAAGGTCAGCAGTTCAAACCCACCAGCTGTTCCTTGGAAACTCTATGGGGCAGTTCTACTCAGTCCTATAAGGTCTCTATGACTCGAAATCAACTCCACAGCAGTGGGTTACAGGGTTTAGGGGCAGGAGGGAGGGGGAAAGAGGAAGTCATTGTTTGAGAAGCAGCAAGTATCTGTTTATGGTGACAGAAAACTTGGCTATGGACACTGGTGATGGTCACACAACAGGATTAATGCAATTAGTGTCACTGAATTGTACATGTAAAAATGCTCAATTGGCAAATGTGTTTTTCTCTCTCTCTATGTATATACATATGTGTGTGTGTATATATATATATATATTTTACAACAGTAAAAAAGGGTGAATTTCATAGCCAGTTGGCTTGGGCCATAGCTTGGCCCTGCCACTTACTAGTTGTGTGATCTTGAGCAAGTTTCTTCATATCACTGTGCCTCAGCTTTCTTGTCTATAAAAAGTAAAAATAGTAACAACCTCATAAAGTTGTGAAGATGAAATGAATTAATTAATGTAGAACACTTAGAAGAGTGCCTGGCAATAATAAACACTCAATGAATGTTGATATATTTATTATCAATGACTACTATTAGTTCCTTGTTGATTTGCGTGAGTTTATGTATTCTAGATATTTATCCTTTGTGAGTGTTGGATGTTGTGAATATCTTTGGTAAGTCTGTCATATGTCTATTAACTTTGTTTAAAGTATTTCTCGTTAAATAGAAAGTCTTAATTTTGTAGTCAAATCGTTTTTTTTTAATTTGGTCATATACTTTAGGTACTTTGGAGTCTTGCTTAAAAAAACCTTTCCCTCTCCAATATCATAAAACTATTCTAAATTTTCTTATACCTAATTTCAGATTTCTTTCTGCACTGATCCTGGGATGAGAGTTTCTGGGCTTCCCTGAACTGCTGGATCAGTCAGTCTCTAGTTCATATGCTTGTGTAGAAAGCACTGGTGTGGACTCAACACTGAGAAGGTTGAGAGGGAGTTTATTAGTTTGTGGGAGAAACGAATGGCTAAAGGATGTCATATTTACTTTACATACAGTAAGAGAGCAGAATGGATGATAGCAAGGAGTGGACCGGTAGGGAAGGCTTTGTTGAGGAGGTGAGACTTGACTGTGCCTTGAGGGAGGGGAAGTGGTGGAGCGGAATAGAAGAGGGAACTACAACATGGTTAGCAAAGGTCTGGAGGGGTGGTGGGGAGTGCAGGACAGGACAGAGAGGAGACTACTCCGACAGAAGGAGAAGATAAGTATTGGAGAATACTTGGAGGACTTTGGAAGCCAAACAGAGGCACTGGGATTCAATATGATATATAATAAAACCCTTTGTCATCAAGTCGATTCCAACTCATGGCGACCTCATGTGTGCAGAATAGAACCGCTCCATAGAGTTTTAAAGGCTGTGACCTTTCAGAAGCAGATCGCCAGGCCTTTCTTCCAAGGTGCCTCTGGGTGGGTTTGAACCACCAGCCTTTCAGTGAGTAGTCAAGCACTCAACCATTTGCACCATGCAGGGACTCCTTATGACATACAACAAAGATTCACAATCAGTGTGTGTGTGTGTGTGTGTGTGTGTTCTGTGTGTAAGAGAAAGAGAGAGAGGAGAGTACTAACTTGTTGACATAGATGTTAGGTGTGTAAAAAGGATTAGGGTGTGGGGGCAAACAGGAAGAAAGAGAAGACGGAGATAAGTATAAATACAGTCTTCCTTGCCAGTGATGAGAACCAGCACTAGGTCAAGATAATGGAGATTAAAGTGCAAGATAGAATGATATTTTGAGGGAAGAAATGATGGCTGGAGTTTATAATCAGGAAAATGAAGCATCCAAGAAAACTCCCAAGTTTTTAGACCTAGGATTCTGAAGAAGGGGGCACCCATTAGTGGTGGGCTGCAACGGGGTCTAGAAAGAAGTTCCTCTGAGTGAAAGGACTATGTCTTATTAATCATGTCCCCAGAGCACAGTGACTGACACTTAGTAGGAGATTGACAAATGTTTAATGAGTAAATGAACATGTGGGCTTAGAAGCAATAATAGGACACTCCAACAGAAACATTCTTTAGACAGCTGAAATACAAACTGAGGGATAGAGATGGGCTGTTACCCCTCCCACCCCTACTCCCAGCACCCACCAGGAGAAGGAAGAAAAGTTAGTCAAGGTGACAGAGGAGGAACAATCAGAGAGGTAGGAAAACAAGGAAAAATAATACGTTGGAATCTCAAGGAGAGTGTGGAAAAGTTTGATAGCATTATCAAATACCACACAAATAATTTGGTGGTCACTGGTAGGTTTTTAGAGAGCAGATATAACAGCATAAAAACACAGAGTTCAGTGACACTCATTGATGGGGAAGGATATAAGGGTATCAGCCATGTGGCAATGTTCCTACATTAGACCTATGTTATATGGCATTGGAATGTATCAGGGAGGGTTTCTGGAGAGCTAGCCTCATACTCCCTCTCCCTGTGCTGGGTGTTACATGGGAGAGGGAATCCCAACCTACAGGTATCAGTCAACCTGAGATCATAGGCAACTGGGAATTAACGGGATGTTACTAGACCAAGAGGAAGTGTAGATACCCTTTGAAAGCTCATCAAGTTATCTAGCCTTCCTCTCAGTTTGCATAGATTTAAGGGTTCAGTCCCAATGACGTTTTAAATCAAAAAGGTCAGTGGGTTTGGGGGATGTTGACATAATGTAATCTTAAAAAAGAATAACCAACAAGTCACAAAATATTTGGATGGACTATCGAGCTCATTCAAGCATATTTTATTTGGCTAATATGAACAACCCATAGATGGTATTTACCAAACTCTTGCTGTGTGCCTTGAGCCGTGCTGCCTGTGAACAGCCAGGGCTTGCCACATCCTGGGAAGCTGCATGGCTGGATAATCGTAAAATAGGTAGAAGGCAGGCAGGGGTCTAGGGTTAATAGAACCACATGGTTCTCAATTCTCTAAGTTTGCCAAGAGAAAATTGGCTACCACCTTCTCCATGCAGCTACGAAATGTTAGTCTCCGTTTTGTTTGGGTCTTAGGAAGAGGTCACAGTCTTGGAGATAGTTGCTACACCATCACTGAGAGAGACTAATTAGCTCTCCAAGGTCTGGCACATAGTGTTTCTAAGGTTTTTAGTTGGGTTCCAAGTAAAAACCAGAAGGCAGCTTGGGCTCCCTTTAAGAGTCGTGGAGTCCTAGACGAGGCAAGTCAGTCTATGTTTAAGGCTTCAGAGTGTTCCGCCATACGATTTGTGTGGGATAATGCCCTGAGCTTCAGTCACTCAATCTTTAAAATTCACTGATTTCTCATAATTTTTACACAGATTCCCAAAGGCTTTTTCTTTAATGGACCAACTGAATAGACCATGGGGTCAGGGTGGGGGTTTCTAATAGCCTAACTATAGGCTTCTTTATCTGATAAGGAGTCCCCAGCTGGTGCAGTTAATGTGCTCGGCTGCTAACTGAAAGGTTGGAGTTTTGAGTCCACCCAGAGGAGCCTTGGAAAAAAGTCCTGGTGATCTACTTCCAAAAAATTAGCCATTGAAAACCATAGAGAGCACAGTTCTACTCTAACACACGTGAGGGCGCCATGAGTTGGAGTTGACTCGACAGTAATTAGTAACAGCTTATGTCATTAAAAAAAGAAAAAAGCTCACAATTCTGAACCTGCACCTGCTTTCCCTGGCAGCCCAAGACGTGATGGGTGTGGGGCTCCAGCTGGCTCAGAAGTTGTCCCAGCTTTGTCTGACAGAGCAGGCCACGGCTGCAGCAACGTGACAGCGTGTGCGTCAAACTTTTCTAGTCCCAGGGGCCTTGGGTTTGCTGAGATATCTTAAAAAAAATTAAAAGGTCAAAGGACTTTGTTTTGCAATTATATACATCCCTTAGGTTTAAATGAGGAACCCTACATGGTATCGTGAGGAAAGACACTTAAGTAGGTGTCTAATAAGAACCACAGATTTTCTTTCTTTTGTAACTATTTGAAGGTCCACGTGCCACTGGGTGTGTAAAAGGAAGCTTACAGTGCAGAGAGAAAGATCAGACGTGGCTTCCTGGGCCAAGGGCGTTCGGAATAAAGTGTAGCTACGAACTTGCTAATACACAGCCGCTGATGTGCCTACCTGGGTTGGTGAGAAGCAGAAAGGGAAAGGACAGTGCAAAGAACCTCAATAGTAATAACCACAAAAAGTCCTTGGAACCACTCAGCCTTTGAAACTGCTTAGAAAATCAAAATGAAAAATGTTCACTCCATCTTTGCAGACATTTCTGGAGAATACTCTTCTGTTTTCCCCTTATCCCTTCATTTTTAGTACACTGGAGATTTGTGGATCTCGAAAATTCCTGGGGAAAAAAAAAGTCTGATTACTTTTATTTGGTGTTTACAAAAAAAAAAAAAGCCCAAAAAACAAACGCTACAGACCAGGACAAAATAGCTAAAGTTCATCTAGGAGTGTTATGTTATTGTTGCTGAGGAATGGGCTGAATTTATCAGGGATCGGGGCAATGTCCTGTCAAATTGTGTACTTCGAGAGCCGTATGAGGAGTCCTGGTGGCACAATGGCTTAGCGTTCGGCTGCTAACCAAAAGGTTGGTGGTTCAAACCCCATCAGCGACTCCAAGGGAGAAAAGACTTGGCAATCAGCTCCTGTAAAGATGTACAGCCCAGGAAACCCCATGGGGCAATTCTACTCTGTCATATAGGGCCCTACGAGTCGAAATTGACTTGTCGGCACCTAACAACAACGGGAAGCAATGTGGAGGAATTTCAGAGCAGCTACTCCAGCTGTGGCAATTACTTTGTAGGAGATTAGTGCATTTTATGATCAGAACTAATTTTTCAGTCTTAGCTTGCAACATCGCCTGTTCCTCCTCCCAGTGTCAGGATTTCTGTAGTGAGTCTGACTGTATTTTATTGGCTGAATGGTCAGTTATGCTGCTGGGCAATGGCATGTGATCTTCTTGCACTACTAGCCTAGCATCGGCGATGACCCAGCTTCCCTGGAAATCTACTCTTGGAAAAATCTTGGGTCAATAATAGCTCTTGGTCTATTAACACTTAAAACACCGGCATCACTCACCCTCTAGGGAGCTTCCAACCATGAGTCAGAAACGTATACCACATTTTAAAAAGTCTAAAAATGCACATTCTTGATCAACTTACACTGTGTACAGAATTACATTAGCAGAAAAGAGTCTAAATCAAATGGAAGGTTATTGTTTTGTGAATCATGTTCTGTAAACAACGGCCTGACGAATTGACTTTTCTATTCCATCTGATCTGGTTTTTTGTTTGTTTGTTTAATGTACCTATGAACATAAACATGCCATAAAGAAAAGTAACCAAGACATGAGGCTGGTGTGAGCGAGAAGTGCTGATGATGAAGGCAGTAAGATTTTCAGATATGCACAGGCTCGGTCAGCACCCACAGACGGGGCGCCCGGGAGGGGCTCCATCTGCAGCTGTTATTTGTGCTCTAGTAATTGCTGGATCTCAGGGGACACCGAGTGACCCAGCAATGACCGGATGAAGAGGCTGGGGAAGGGAGGCGGGGCTATGGAGGACACTCCTTAGCGGAGGAACAAGCATCTTTCTGCACAAATAACAACTTTCAAGGAATACATCTGACTGAAACAAGAGTTCCAAGACAATGACTCATAAGAAGGAATTCAGCTAAGGTTTCACGATTACCAAAGGTTTATTGGAATGGCACAACACTGAAAACATAAGTGTTACAGATGACTTGTTGATACAGTACAACATCACCTATCTTATTGTAGGACAATCTGTAAAGATGAGTTGCATAAATATAAAGAGGTGGAAATATATAGGAGCTTTTTTTTTTTTAAATAGTGTTCTTTTGGGGGTGAATTCATATGCTCACAGTCTAGCCAATCTCATAAAAATAGAAGCTAAGACTACTTAGCTGCTCATCCCAACTGGTCTACCTCCAGCCATAGCAGCTGGACATTGAGATAACCAGGCCCTGCTTTCTTCAAAGGGGTAACAGCTCTGACTTGCTATTTGTCATCTCATCCTGCAAAATACACGTTACAAACACAGATACTGTTGACTGTTTTGGCAATGGGATGGCTGGTTTTGCCCAGAGGCAAAACTGCGACTGTCATGCCAGACAGCAGAGCAAAGCATGTATCAATGACACTTGAGAGGCAAAGGCTACAATGAGAAGGGAAGAACTCAACTATGTATATGTAGGCTTCTGCATACACATAGCTCCAGGAGTCATGGGAACTAGCCTGTGTGACGGTGTGTGCATATATACACAGATATATGTAGTTGCACTAGAAAAGAACATTGAAAACTTGTGCAGCAGTTTGGTTTTAAACACAGTAAACTGGAAAGGATGACAGGGAGCGAGCCTGTGCTCACACCGGCATGGGGGGTTAAGATCATCTCAGACTACAGGGTAACTCATCACGTCTTCTGCAGGGCAGCCACTCAAGGCCACACACCTGGTGCAGGGAAATTCTGGTTCTGGTCTGGAGGAAGGTAATTTAGAAGTGGTGGGAGGGAACCAAGTACAAGAGTCACCACAGCTTGGACAAAGCACAAACAAACCTGTTATCGATAATGTGGGAATGAGTGAGGACTTTTTTCCTTAATTCACTTTTTTTTTTTTTCCTCTTTTACATTGTTTTGCACACATGCTCCTTTGAGATGTCTTTCCAAACTTTGTCTGGCATCAGTCTGTAAATCGTTAATAATATAACAGCAAAAGTGAATGCTTCAGGTTTCCATGAAGGTTTCAAAACCCAGTAGCCAAGTACTTTCTGCAATACTTTTGGCCCTAATCCAGGCGCCGGGTGAAGTTCTCTGGGAAGAGGCCTTTGTAGGCGGCAAGGTCTTTGAACTGAAGCCAGTCTGACTCCTTCACTCCCACCAGCCAGCCTGCTTCCTGCAAGACAAAGACAGGGCTTTCAGGATCCAATGAGCCACTCGAAAAACCCGCACTACCAACAATTAATAAGATATTCAGGGACCATTAAAACCACTCAAAAAATCCCCACAGCCGATCATTAACAAAATAATTTGTTAGATCGGCGTGTGGTTCTTCACCACAATGTCACAGATGTACATTTAGCCTGGCGTGCTTTGACCAGTGAGAAAACACGTCCCAAATAATTTGTTATTTAAAAAAATTAAAGAACGGACATTTGAAATGATTTATTTTCTATATGAAGTGTAATTAATTGAAGGTTAATATTCATATTGTAATTTTTTTTTATAGCTAAGTGACACTAACTGGATGATGAGAACAGTTCTTAAGGAAGGTGGAAAAGGATCAGAATCCTAGCTGTTGCAAAGAGAAGAAGATGTGTGCAAATGTGTCGTGCACCTGGATATGACCTGACCTGTGAGTCACAGTAAAAAAGAGACCTGAGACTCCCTGGGTTAGAATACAGGGCTCATAAGCCCATAGAAGGTTTCTATTTCAGCCTGTACCACTTGCTTAGAAGAAATAACTCTGTTCCCCAGCTCACAACATGCAACCCAAATAAACCACTATTCACAGGGCTTGCCAAATACTAAGAGCTAGACGTACACCGGATGATATTAACATTGTTGTTATAAAGCCTAATTTTTCAAGTTTCCATAAACTACAAAGTTTGATGTCATGACAGTCTTGTTGGAAACATTTATATATTCCTTGTAAATTATTACTCTTAACATTTGTCTGTTAGTGTAAAAGTGTCCCCGTAAAATATGAAGACAGCCAGCCACAGAATGGTTAAAAATCCCACCTTCGTACAGTCATAAAGCCATGGGAGACAGTGCTTAACACTGAGAAACAGAGGCCACGGTTGGCTCTTGGCCTACTGATGACAAGCAGAGTCTAGCTGGAAACAGCTGAGTCGGAAGGAACAGTCTGAAAGATACAGACTGTATGGAGCGAAACTAGCAGGGAATGACTATATTTATTACGTTAATCAGTACAGGAAGGGGATCCCACCTAAGACAATAGATGACGAGATTTAATCTGAACCAAACCCAATACACTTCAAGTACATCAGATAAAACAAGGTCTCGAAAATTAAATAAAGAAGCTGAATACATTCCCTTTTGATATAATCTGAGACTATAAATTGTCACTGCTATACAGACAAGAAATATAAGCACTTAGACCAATTTTTGAAGGCAGAAAAAAAAAAAACACTGAGGAAAAAATGACTCAATAAAATAACTGATAATAACCTAGTTGATGAGGAAACACACTATCTTTAAAATTATGATGTTATACTTGTGAAGGACAAAGATATACTTGAAGTGAAATATGATAACTAAATATTTTCTAAATGTCTAGTAAATATATAAGACGTTGTTTTTCCCCAGTGTCTACATTTGACTTTGTTTATAGTGAGTGAAAAATCTAATGGAACCAAGCAGAGTCAAGCATTTAAAAAATGTTTCAGTGAAGGAAAAAAGATGAAGGACTGGCATAAACCCAACATATATATTCTGAAACACAACTTACAAGGTGAAGAACGTTAGCCATATCAATTTTCAACTGAAGAAAATAGGGAAAATTAAATTTTAACTACTTAAAATATGTGGTAGACAAGTATTTTCAGTTTGGTAATGGCAAAATAACTTGTATCCTAATAATGCTCTATAGATAATAATTGTAAACAATGGAATAACTATATATACATTAAAATATATATATATATACATACATGCATACATATATAAATCCATTTAAAATATAAAGACACAGGTTGAAAGTAAAGGCATGGGAAAACATAATAGTATTCATACCGTAAGCGTAAGAAAGCTGGTTTAAACTATATTTATATCAAACAAAGTAGGCTTCATGACAAGCAGTATTGCCAGAGGTAAGAGGTAAGGAAAAACATGTGAGTGTGTATATATGTTTGTCGTGCTGTTGTGCAGTTTGTGGCTTGCATGTTGCTGTGATGCTGGAAGCTATACCGCTGATATTTACACACCAGCAGAGTCACGCATGGTGAACAAGTTTCAGTAGAGCTTTCAGAATCAGACTACAAAGAAAGGTCTACTATCTACTTCTGAAAACTAGCCAATGATCCAAACCTTAGAGATAACAAAAGAACACTGTCTAACTAGTTTGCTTTGGGCACATCATCAGGAGAAATCAATCTCTGAAAGAGAACATCATGTTTGGTGAAGTAGAGGGCCAGCAAAGGCAAGTGAGACACCCTCAGTGAGACAGACTGGGATAACAGCAGCAACGCGATGGACTAGACCATGCCGGTGACTGTGAGGACGACGTAGGACAGGCAGTGCTTCGTTGTGTCGTACATGAGGTCGCCGTGAGTCAGAGTCTACTCAATAGCACTTATCTATCTACAACTCACCCACACACACACATCAACTATTTGAGGTATTGGACAGTGACCAAAAGAAGGCAGTATTCAACCCTGGAAAGTAGAGAAGTACACTGGGTGAGAGCTATGCTAACACAGCTTTCCCCGTAGGAATTCAGGGCAGCTAGAGCTCAATAAGAATAAAAAGATCCATTTTAAATATCCAGACAGGTTGAAAGTAAATGCATGGGAAAACATACAGTATTCAAACAGTAACATGAAGAGAGCTGGTTTAACTCCATTTGTATCAGACAAAATAGACTTCAAGACAAGGAGTATTGCCAGAGGTAAGGAAAGACATTTCATGATAACAGAGGAGTCAATGCATCAGGAAAATTAAGAAATCATAAATACGTATGAATTTAATAACACAGCTTCAATATGCCTGAAATGAAAGCTGACAGAACTAAATAGAGAAGTAGACAAATCTATACCCATGGTTGGAAATTCTAACCTCCCTCTCATTTATTAATCCTAGTATTCTAGTAGTTGTTTTACAGATTCCTTAGGATTGTCACATAAGTAACCACGCCATCTGCAGAGAGAGGTTTCTTTTTTTTCTCTCCAGTGTTTATTCCTCTCATTTTTCTTTCCTTAAAAAATTTTTTTTTCTTTCCTTTTTTAGTGTACCTTTAATACAATGTCAAATCAAGGTGGGAAGAACAGACATCTTAGAGGGAAAACTTTCTCCATCTTTTACCGTAAAGTATGTTGTTACGTGTAGAATGTTTATAGATTCCCTTTATTGAGTTGGAGCGGTTCTATTCTGTTTGTAGATTGCTGAGAGTTTTTATAATGCTTAAGTGTTAGATTCTGTCAGATGCTTTTCCTGCATCTACTAAGATGCTCATAAGGTTTCCTTTATTCATACGGTGAATTACATTGCCTGATTTTCAAATGACCAGCCAACCTTATATTTCCGGAATAAAGCCCACTTGTTATTCTTTTTTTGAAACCCTGGTGGCATGATGGTTAAGTGCTAGGCTGCTAACCAAAGGGACGGCATATTCGAGTCTGCCAGGTGCTCCTTGGAAACTCTATGGGGCAGTTCTACTCTGTCCTATAGGGTCGCTACGAGTCGGAATCGACTCGACGGCACTGGGTTGGTTTTTGGCTTTGGTTATTCTTTTTATATGTTACTAGATTTCATTTGTTAAATCTTGTTAAATTTGTCAGGATATTTGCATCTGTTTTTAACGAGGGATATTGTCTGTAATCTTTCTTCACGTTACATCTTGTCAGGTTTTTGTATCAGGATAATGCTGGCTGCATAAAACGAGTTGAGAAGCATTCCTTCCTTCTCTATTTTCTGAAAGAGTTTGTGTCTAATTGATATTAATTCTTTCCTGAATTTTTGATGAAACTCACCAGTGAAACCCTCTGGGCTGGAAGTGTTTTTTGGAGGAAGGATTTTTTCTTTTTCTTTTTTACAAATTCAATTTCTCAATAGTTATGAGGCTACTCGTATTATTTAATTTTTTGTGTCCATTTTACCAACTGGCATTTTCCAAGAAATGCACAGTTTATTGAAGTTGTTAGAACTGTCGTAAATTTTATCACACTACTTCCTAATTATCCTTTTAACGTGTCTGAGATGTGTGGACATAGCTCTTTTTGCCTGATAGCGATAACTTATACTTTACCACTTTTGTTTTTGAAGAGTCCTTCTAAGCTTTTAACAATTTTATTAATCCCTTCAAAGAACCAATGTTTGGCTTTATTGATTTTAATCTATTGTGTGTCTTTTTTATTGTATTGACTTCTGATTGTATTTTTTCATTCCTTCTATTTGTATTTAACTAGATTTATTTTTACCTTCTTAAGTTGACAATATAGAATCAATGATCACTGGGGAATTTTTTTTCTTTTTTTTTAACTTATGCTGTGTATGACCTGTGGACTATTCTGAAATATATTTTTTAAATTTTCAAATATCGGGGGCTTTTACAGATATATTATTGGTATTAACTTATACTTTAATTCTCTATGGACAGAGACATTTTTGTTTGTTTATCTGATCCAGTGCCTGATCTGTGTTGGTAAGGGTATTGTCGAGACAAAAAACAAAATGTAAGGACATGGAAGCCTTAACCTCAAAAACAGTGATGCCTAACTTTATTTTGGGGGGAAAAGGCTCATAAATCTCTTTGAGAATATTATATAAATTATAGTTCTTCACTCTAGAAACAAAAATTGTCAGTAGACACATTCATACACTTTGCATTCCATCTCGAGGGCTCACAAATCCTACGAACTAGAACAAAATGGAGTTCTCAGCACCTAAACATCAGATCACTCTGCCAGAGGGATTTCTTTTTTTTTTTTTTAAAGAAATTAAAAAAAAAAAAAGTTGAAGTATAATTTAAATACTGTAAAATGTGTATATCTTTATACAGTTCAGTGAGCTTTGACAAATGGATACACCCATGTAACCCACACCCCTATCAAGATATAAAGCATTTCCATTACTCCAGAAAGTTCTCTCATGACCTTTCACTTCCCAGTCACTTCCTACCCTCACAGAGGCAACCGCTTTCAAAGGTGATTTTTAGTGTGTAGAATTTAGGGCTTATAAGTAGCCCTGAAGTAGAACAAAGCCCTATTTAGAATTCTCTGCTCTTGCGATGACTCTCTCTTTTACCTAGAGGCTCTCAGCTCTTGCGTCCTCTGCAATGAGTTTGTAAAACTAGTCCTGGTGCCCTTCCTATGGCAAACCATCTGAAAGCCAGAGGGATGGCAACCAGGGAAAAGCAGGCTCGGAACTAGATGCCTAGGCTGACCTCTAGTTCAGGAAAAATCTACTGCAGCCCACTTCTGTGGGTAGGGGTTTGGAGTCAGTATCCTAGTTAGAAATAAAGACCTCCCTTACACAGAGGCCCCTTTACCAAATATCTCTAACCATCTAGCACTGTGACAGTGCCTTTGGGACCTCAGTAAGCTCTCACTGGGAGGATGTCGTTTCCTACCTCTGCAGGCATTAGTGGGCTCGCCGTCCAGTTTTTTCTGCCTCCCCAAAAGTCCACTGGAGATGCACTGCTCTCCACTGGTTAAAAGCACCCCTGGGAAGTCTATGGAAGTAAATGTGGGTAGTGTCTGCACTTACCGAAGACTGGTTCAGTAGGCCAGAGGTAACTCCCTGGAGTGACTATGATAAGAAATGGTCATCTTTTTTGCATAAAAAAATACAGAGTAACAGCATTCCACAAAGGTGTCCTGAAAACCTACAGTTAATGCTGAGTCGTTGTCACAAGCCATTGTCAGAGATGACACGCAGCTCAGGAAATAGAAATGTCTTCAGAAGGCCACTGTGTCCAGTGACCTTAAGAAAAAGAAATACATCCTACAGCACTTTCCAATCTCATCCTTTACCTGGTCAGCTTCTGAGTCCGATGGGACCACCAGCACCACGTCACCCCTTTGTAAGTTAAGTTCATCAGAATTTGCTGCCTCAAAGTCATGCAGTGTTTCTACCTGCAAAAGAGTATAAAATAACCCATTAATTTAGGAAAAGAAAGGGAAGTAAAATCAAAGTCTCCCAGCTAAATTCTCAGCAGACATTCTCAGAAGCATCTCCAAACTAGATAAAAAAATTAAGATACGTATCACGCCCCACGGGAGGAGGGCTGTCAGGGCAGAACGGAGAGCTTATTCTCTGTTGACTTGATATGCCTGAGTCTTACAGACTGATACTGAGGCCATTTGGTTGTGGACTTAGCAATGCAATGTCTGTCCCCTGCAACAGCAGAACAGTAGTGCATGAATTACATTTTTAATTATCATAATTCTTTTAAAAGCTGCCTTTTATTTATCACTGATGCTTTACTATCGTTTTCGTTTCCTTTTTTTTTTTAAGCTTGAACTGGCTAGCTCAAAGTTCCTCTAACCTTAGCTTCTGAGAGTTAATAATCAGGAAAACCATCACACGCATGTTTTAAGGGAATGAATATTTAATTAAACCCTGAATCAATTTCTTTTTAAATAAACTTCCTCCCTTCCCTATCCTACCCTTTAAACCACAGCAATCTCTTTCTTTTCTTTCCTCTTTTTTTTTTTTTAAGATTTCCTTAATGTTTTATTATAGAAAAATAAGTTTAAAGTAAAAGAATAGTATAATGAACCCCCTATGTACCCATAGCTCTGCTTGGACAACTAATAACTCATGGTCACTCTTATTTCCTCCATATCCCCACCCTCAACCCACCTCCCAACCCCCATCCCACAAGATTAAACAATCTGTTTTTTAATGCATATTTTTCATATACAGTCATAAAGTGTCAAGCTGGAAATGACTATCTGACTCCAAAGTTCATTTCTCTGATGAGAAACTGAGGCCCAGAAGAGTTACATGATGGGGCTCAGCTTGCACAGTACTTAGAGAAGCCAAGGTTGGATCCCAACAAGCCTTGGCTTTGCATGGCACACTGCTTCCTTTCTTTCTCGTACTCTAAAGAAAACAAAACACACGAGGATACAGTGCCCTCACTAACCAAATGTTTAATATTTTTTCATGCTAATTCATTCATAAATTCATTATACCCATTCCCATCCCCATTGGATACAGCATGGTAGCAGTTACTTTCCAATGAACTGAGACAGAGAATGAATATTACAATGCAGCTTGCACCTCCTCAACCGCACAAATTCGACACAAGAAAAGAATCTGAATTGTGAAACATAAAATCAAATTACAGAACTTAAAAATCCCAAACAGTTGCCTTTTAGGTGTTTCCCGAAAGTTCTTTATAATGTCTGTTTGGTATATGAAGACACCAAGTAGTCACAGGATGGCCATTCTAAGAAAAACCTTCTTCCCATCAATTTAGGCCTCTTTTTTGTTTGTTTGTTTAACTCCCTCTCCAGAGAAAATCATTAACACATTTATTCACTTATTTAAAAAATATTTATTGATACCCTACTCAGTGTCATGTACTGTAGTAGGTAGGAAGTCAACCAATAATTCATGTGTCCTACAGAGGCATATAATTCAATCAGGGTGCAGACTAGTAAAGGCAATTTCAAAACCATGGTCTGTGGGCTGGGGGCACCCACAGAGCACCAGGGAGCCCAGAGGAGGGCAAGAGCAGTGGAAGGAATTCACTCACTTGCTGCTGGGCAATCACTCCATCTACAGTGACCTTTCCTCTAATTATTCCTTGTTAACATAAGGAAAGATATTACTATAGTGCATGCTTGTTCAAACCATTGCCATTGAGTCATTTCCGACTCATACTGATCCTATGGGACAGAGAAGAACTTCCCCATAGGGCTTCCAAGGCTGTAATCTTTACAGAAGCAGACCACCACATCATTCTCCCGTGAGCAGCTGGTGGGTGCCACCAACTTTTAGGTTAGCAGCCAAGTGCTTTAACCACTGAGCCACCAAGGCCGCCTGCTTTTTTGTCCAGTAGCATGGAGATCTTGCCATTTTACAATGTGATGTTAGCACGAAGAGAAAAGCAGTACAAAGAAAAAATACGTATTGCAAAGTAAATGTTGAAATCAGAGAATCAGAGGTTTGAACAAAAGGGACTCAAAGCAAAGGCAAGGCATATGGCTGTGAGATTTTAAAAAAGAAAAGAAAAAGAAAAAAGACCTTATAGAGAAAGCCAGGGGGCAATTCCTGAGAGGTGTCGCGTACAGGTCCTGACTGGTCAGCGTCTCCAGCCGGTGCCGAGGGGGCAAGTGGAGCGTCCTCCAGGGCCTTCTGGTCCATGGCAGGCACTGTCTCACTGGTGGAGCCCAGGATAGCTGCCTCATCAGTTGCCTCTTTGGCTTCTGCGCCAACGATTATGTCGAGTTCTCCTTCCCCTTCATGGTTGGAAGCGGGCTCTATGATCACAGAAGGGATGACCTTCTCCTGGGGGAAGGAAACGTGGTGGTTCTGAGGGGGGCCTGGGAAACAAGACTTCCAGGTCTTCCATGACCTGCCTCAACCCCTCTCACAGCCTTCTTGGCTGCTGCCTCCTGCACTTACCCCGTGTGGCTAGATGCCTCGCTGTTCTCCAAACACAGCCCCAGCTGCCCTGCCTTTGGTCTGCCTTTGCCCTGCTTACATGGCCTCCTTTCAGTTCTTGGTGTGTACTAAAACCTTAGTGAGATAGCTCTTCTGGATCTAGAACAATCAAGCACTTTGGGGAGAGTGAGGTTTCTGTGCAAATTAGAAAAGTGATACCCATTGCCATCAAGTATATTCCAACTCCTAGCAACCCTACAGGACAGAGAGCTGCCCCACAGGGTTTCCAAGGCTGTAATCAAAAAAAAAAAAAAAATTTTTTTTTTTTTTAATCTTTACAGGAGCAGATCACCAGGTCTTTTCTCCCACAGAGTGACTGGTGAGTTCAAAGAGCTCACTTTTGGGTTAGCAGCCAAACGCTTAACCATTGCCTCACCAGGGCTCCTTGGAAGAGGGATAGGAGACTGAAGGAGAGGGTGCCTCTGAAGGTGTTGGGGAGGCAATCCTGAACCTGAACATAATAGGATGCCAAGGATAAGGCTCTGTGGGTCTCATGTTTGCGGTGGTCCATTCTTGTCCTGGTGAAGGCTAACACTTGTTTGAAGCTGACATTTAACTTCCTGTAATTCCTTTTTGCCCAGAGTCCAGTGGAACTTCTGAATAGCCTGAAATTACATGCTGGATTCAAATAGCTAGCCTATATTTGGGGACAATCAACTAGTCCCTTGTTTGTTGGTTATCACTGGAGCACACAATGCAGTTACTTCCTGAGGGGTTACCAGCTCTGCCATCTGTCTCTACTGCCCGGCGAAAAGCAAAACCAAAGGATCCAGGCCTCCTTTTCATTTTATTTAACAAAGATGAGCAATGAGGGGAGTTTCACCAGCATATGGAAATTCAGAGATGCTCATTGCCTTTCAGATCATGTTTTATATTTCCTAGGATACCAGTGGGCACAGCATTCCCATTCTTCAGTTTGGAGAAAACAATACACTCTGGTCAACAAGCACAGCAATATAGACACAAATACTCCCGGCATGGTGACAAGGAAATCTATTCTTTTGAGTTACTTCTCCAAATACCACTGTTATCTGCTGTTTTTCTAGTGGGAGGAAAGGAAAAATTCAGTTTCAGGCTTTAAACAACTCTTGAGATATTTGGGGGAATTTATTATGAACAAAATAATCACAGAAAGGAAAGCATAACATTAAGCCCACTATTCACTGTGACCTCCCACAATCGAGAAGGATCAACCAATGGGCTGCAGAAGAGCTGTCCCTGCATTGGGACCTGGGTCAGAGGCTCCCACAGTCATGGAGTATGTGGATCTGTTACCTCTGAACACTACTCTGAAGATGTGAAGAGCTACCTTCCTGGCCAGCATGAGGGACTGAGGGCTAACTCCAACTCCATTTATGCATTTAGGGCTCATTTCCCTTTTAAAAGGGCAACATAAGGATGGACCCTTGGTGAAATGAGCCTAATGGTGAATTTGAAGCACTTTAGTAATAATAACCACCACAAAATGGTGTAATAATAGTAATATGTTTTAACTACTGAGTTCTCACCTTGTGCCTGCCACTGGCTATGGGTATTTTCTCACACAATCCCTACAATAGTCCCATGATTCAATCATACCCTCTGTCTTCTCCCTCCATTCTCATCCTCTGTATCCTGGGTGTCATTCCTTTTCTCTGTCATGTTATCCCATTATTTCCTTTTCCCTCCTCTGTGCTGAAGCCCAGTCAGCTGCAGGCACTGGGGGTCTGTGTGGGACCCAGAGGATGCTGGGACCACTCTCTCCGTGCACCCAATAAACTTTTTTGTTGGGATGGGGCATCACAAAATGGTGGCAAACCTAGTCCACATCCAAAACCAGTTACCACCATTAACCAACAGACAAAGCATTCCAACTGACGCCATCTTCCCAGAACCCCATTTCACTAGAACCCTTACCTGAGGCACTGCAACTTCCATTTCTTCTGAAAGAGGTCTGTCACTATCCACAGCCTCTGTGGTTTCAGTATCAACCTTGGCCTCCTCTAAACGTATTTCTTCATCAGCAGGGAGAGCTGCCTTCTCTGTCTCTGCTTCCTCTACCAGGGAGCCCTCAGCTGCCGACATCAAGGTTCCAGGAGCCACGTCAGCATCAGCTCCAGGCACAACCTGTAAAACAGGAACCAAGGCAGGTCATGTCTGTATCTTCATGGGTCTCAGTTAAGAGTCAAACCCAACCCTTTCACTTCTCTCCTCTCTGCTGAGGCTCATCAGACTTTGAAGCTTTCTTTGTAAATTTACGGAACCCCAGAATTCAGGTACAGCAGCATCTGCCATCTCTTTATCGAAAATTGGACTTCTTTCCTTCCTGGGAACACAACGATTCTACATTCCTCAGCCTTCCTTGCAGTTACATGTGGACAATGGAATTTGAGTAGAAACGACATAGACCACTCCTTAGCCAAGGCTTTAAGGTGTGGATGGTCCCCTCCACAAGCTCTTTCCATTTCTGTTGGCTGAAAGCAGATGATGATGAGGTCCTAGGGGATGTCTGAGCCACAAGATAGAAAGGGTCTGGGCCCAAAACCTGGATCATAGAGGAAAACAACATATGAAAAGCATCCTCACCCCACAAAATCAGAATTTAGAAAAACCTGCATTTCAATATAAACTTTAAAATCTTCCTGGGAAAGGTCTCAAAACTTTAATCACATTCACCTAAAAAAAAAAAGGTGTGGGGGCGGGGGTCAGAGTGGGGGGGGCTTTCTTAATGAGCTCTCATAAGAATAACGACAAAAAGAAAAATAATTTTTGTTATCAAATCTGCAAATATATTACACCACATGTATCTGCACTGCCATGTGTTTGTAAGCAAAATGCCAAAATCAGATTTTGAGCTTTTACTGGGAGAAGTAAAATAGAAAAAAAAAAAAAAAAATTTAGAATTTCCTTTCTAAGCTCAGAACACAGTTAAAAGAAGAGTTTATGGGGTGTTTAAAACATGCAGGAATGAACTAAAAGAGTGCGGTCAGAAGTTCAGTATGAATAAATTGGTCTTGGAGTGAGTCCACCTCTTTACCACAAGTCTAACAACATCATCTTGGGAGAGGTGATTTGAGAAGCTCAGATCAAAAGCCTGAGGAAGAAGGAGAATATTAGACTGATCTGGTATGATATACCCAGGACACATATTTCAAAAACTGATTTGCTATCTGATGTGATTAGGATTACACATTGCTTTTCTTTATTGAATCAGTTTTACTCAGTTCATCCTATTAAGTTAGGAAAGCCTAATCCTGCCGATACTAACTCTCAAACGCAGAATCCTGAAAAGGGCGATCACGTGTCAGTGTCTGTGGAGTGGGCATCAGAGATGGGAGAAGAACAGTACACACCAGACACCTAGACTCATAACAAGGAATAAAACAACCTTTCTTATGACTCAAATCTATAGGTGCTAGATTAAAGAAAAATAACCCATTGTTGAGTACATTATTTACAATGGTATTAGTTTGGGGATGAAAAATGTTAATAGCTATACTGTTCATTAGAAATGTTCATTTTCTAGAAATTAATTTCCCTCTCTTGTGAGAATTCTCTATTACGAGAATTTAACTCTCCAAGAAAAGTGTACAATGATCACACATGTAGCCGCTAGCCATGATAAACCATTTATTTCTTTTTTCTTTTTACCCTGTCATTAAAGTGCATAGGTTCAGAGAAGCCACCCTTTTGCATGAATTTGTAACAGGCACGTATTTAAAGTGAATTAAAATGTTGATAATTATTGACGTGAGGTGACAGGTACTTTGATATTTATACTTTGCTAAATGACTGAAATTTCCATCATACACTTTATTGAAAAATTTAGGAGACTTACATATCTTGTTTTAAATAAACTCTGATCTTTTTTATGGATGTTATTGTTACCGTTACCAAAACCACCAAACCGAGCCCATTGCTGGTGAGTTGATTCCTACTCATAGCGACCCTATAGGACAGAGTAGAACTGCCTGATAGAGTTTCTAAAGAGCGGTTAGTGGATTGAACTGCTGACCTTTTGGTTAGCAAGCAAGTGCTTAGCCACTACGCGCCAGGGCTCCGACATGTACATACTGCTGTAACAGTCATTATGTTATTTGAGCATATTATCTATAAGCTACTCCCTAATAAATTATACATAAGTCCTTCCACACATGTGTTCCAAGCACATACTATTAGCAACTGAATTTTACTCTCAACTGAATTGACACTTTATCTCCAGAAGAGGGCATATTTCTGTGCAGAATTGAGTGTATTGCCAAAAGTAATATAACTCTCACCATAAAAGTAGAATGTTAATCGTTAGTCCTTAATTTATGTCTATCAATTGGTTTGTATCAGATTTTATTATTGCAAGACACACATCACCTTTCATTTGCTAAATAATTTAAACAGGCATTATTTGCTGGGTATGATTTAGACCTGGCAGTGTGGCTGCGGTAACGCCAGCACACCAGCAGGGGGAGGCCAAGGACTCCATCTGACTAATGCTACTGACCCAGCAGAAGCAAGCACTCCTGGCTTCAGCCATTTACCTGGTCTCTGTCACAGAAAAAGGAATGGGGCATGTAGAAAATTGTTGGTAAGAAGGACGGCAAAAAAAAAGATCAGTAAAATATTAAAGTTAACAAAACAAGCAAAGGCAGGGTGTCAAGGAGACTGGCAGTTTGTAGAGATGAAAAGGCAAAGAATTTGAATGATGTTGGACAGGAGAACAAAGAAATAGTCCTCCCTTCTTCCCTGAACTCATTGATAATGAATTCCCATTTCTCTGTTAGTTGCTGTCCAGATGATTCGGACTCATGACGAGCCCACGTGTTCCAGAGTAGAAGTGCTCCATAGGGTTCTTCTTGGCTGTAATCTCTGTGGAAGCAGATCACCAGGCCCTTCTTCCATGGAGCTTCTGGGTGGGTTCAAACCGCCAAGCTTTAGTTTGGTAACCAAGCATAAACCATTTGGACCACCAAGGCGTCTTCCTATTTTGCTAGTCACTGCTTAATTAATACTTTGATTTTATAGACTTAAGAACATGACATAAACAGAAAAGATTGTCTACTATCTGTGTCGCCTCACATCCGTCTGTTTCCGTCATCAGTCTAGTAATCACAGGGCTTTAATTTCCCCTTCGTAGCGGGAACCTACTCCACAGTTTTGCTCTTACCAAGTATTTTCAATGTATCCTTACTGACCCTAACAACAGAACAACATAAAATTACGATGGAGAATAAGGAACCCATTTGCTCAGATTAGGAGATAGCTTAGATGAAACCAGGAAAGATTGAAAAGATTTTCAGAGATAGAGTTATTTCTCTTTTTTATGGTTATCTTTATGCATTCCAATTTGTTAGCTATTTGTAGGTTTGGGAAAGAAAAGCATTTTCTAGGCTCTGCTTGCTGCAGTAGATGTTACTACCTGCTAAGAAAAACCACAATGATACATGACTGCTATTTGCCTTTTTTTTTTTTTTAAGTATTATCCAGGGAGACCAGAGGACAGAATATACTGAAGGTATTTCAAGCCTTTGATATTCAATCCTATTACATTTCAATGTCATTAAATTTTAAGAGAAACGGCATTATCCCATCTTTTCACAAAACTGTACTATTCGTTGGCCCAATGAAAACACCTAACACGAAGAGAGGCTAAACAAGTGTTCACCCATCTCAGGCACTTGTTGCTCACTCTATCCACAAGGTCCCCGAGACACAGGCCCTACATCTACTGATAATTTGTGTTTTAATCACTCAGAAATCACTAGGTCCAGCATAGAACACTTCTTTGGAGTTGCTGAGCTGCACCATACAGACCTCACTGCCTTCCCACCTTCTGCCTCCAAAATCTCCTTGGTGGAAAGCAAATGTGATTAGAGCATTCGTGTCAGGGTCCTTTAAACATCAATAGCTGCATTAGCAAAAATTTCTGGAAGTGGAATTAAATGAATGCAATTCTCTGATGGCCTGAGTATCAATGCTGCAAAAGGGGTGACATAAAACTAGCCAGTCCCTCTAGAAGATGGTGCGGTGAAAGCAGGTCACCAACGACTTAGATCCCATATAAGTAAGGGCAGTGATAGGCTACAAGAGAATTTGTCACCGCTGGACATCGTGATCGTTGCAGACATGGTAGGTGGGTTCCCCTTGTTCCATTTTATTCCCCATACAAAGATGCTTAGATGTCCTTTTCAGAACAGCGGCTGGGGAGGAATTCATAGACTGTCTACACACAACCATCTGTCTTGAATCCCCACCTGTATGTGTAAAAGGATGTACTGGGGTTAGAGTACATCCTTCTTTAGAGCACAAGGCCTGGTGGCACCGCGGTTAATGCAGCTTGGGTGCTAACCGAAAGGCTGGCGGTTCAAACCCACCAGCTGCTTCAGGGGAGAAACATGTGGCAGTCTGCTTCCATAAAGATTACAGTCTTGGAAACCCTGCAGGGCAGTTCTACCGTGTCCTATAGGGTTGCTATGAGTTAGAATGGAATTGATGGCAATGGGTTTGGTTTTTCTGGGCTTGGTGTTAGAGCCCAAAATGGCCTGGATGCCTCAGAAAGCTGCTCCCATATTCATGCGAGGCTCGATGCCAGTCACCTTGTCTCTGCGGTGAGGATGGATGGAAATCTCACATGTTTGTCTGTGCCTGACTCAGCTATTCTGCTTAAAGAACCCATTCATGCTTCGGAATAGGGGAAATTCTCCTGAATTTTAGCAGTTTTTTGGCAAATGTTTATAAAATTCAGACTACTGAACCTTTTACTCTTTTTGTATATTTAACTATAAAGAACATTAAAATGGAAAATAAAAAGTATGTAATGGTGACTCTAATAGCATTTTTTAAAAATGTTTTCAGCTTTCTCATACGATTTTCATTTATGCACTCCTGGGCACAATTCAATTTCATTAAAATACTCCTGGAATAAATGACACAAATGATAAGAATGTAAGACATATAGATATTTAATTTTAACCCAATGATTTTATTTCATGACTAAAGGATATTTTATTCCAGAATCAGAGTGGCAATCCTGCTGAAATTTGCTCTTGGCAGAAGCACTTGACTGAAAGATGATTGAATTCTAGGCTTATTAATATACCCCCACGTGAAGAATAATAATTCTGATCCACGGACGGGCTTCTGCTTGACAGTTTTAATATGTGCACATTCTGTAGCCCACGGGGAACACTGACATTTACTGTGAATCTACAATTTTCCAGGCACTATTTCAGAGTTCACATTTATTGCATATTATTCTCCTAACAACCTATGAAATATTATCCCTATTTCCTAGATAAGTTAACCAAAGCTCCGAGTTTAAGTAACTCACCAAAAGTCAATAAACCAGGATTGGAACACAGTTACATCTAACTCGAAATTCTGTGTTCTTTTGCACCATCCCACATCCAAGAAGAAAACGCATCTCTCAAATCAGCGTTCCACCGTGATCCTGAAACCTGGAGTGCTTCCTACAGACCCACAGTTCATGACAATTCCCAAGCAAGCGATGTTTAAAGAATGTGACTGTATTCTTTTTTTTTTTTTTGTATTTACTATATATGCCTCTGTGGAAATGTTTTTAAATTCAATTTATTTGTTTTTAACTTTTTTTTTTGTACTTTAGATGAAGGTTTACAGAGCAAACTAGTTCCTCATTAAACAATTAATACACATATTGTTTTGTGACATTGGTTGCCAACCCCATGACATGTAAACAATCTCCCTTCTCAACTTTGGGTTCCCTATTACCAGCTTTCTTGGCGCATCCCGCCTTCTCGTCCTTGCCCCTGGGCTGGTGCTCCCATTTAGTCTCATTCTGTTTTATGGGCCTGTCTAATCTTTGGCTGAAGGGTAAACCTCAGGAGTGACTTCATTACTGTGCTATCAGGGTGTCTGGGGGCCATACTCTCGGACTTTCTCCAGTCTCTGTCAGACCAGTAAGTCTCGTCTTTTTTGTGTGTGTGAGTCAGAATTTTGTTCTACATTTTTCTCCAGCTCTGTCCAGGACCCTCTATTGTGATCTCCGTCAGAACAGTCGGTGGTGGTAGCTGGGCACCATCTAGCTGTGCTGGACTCAGTCTGGTGGGGGCTGTGGTAGTTGTGGTCCATTAGTCCTTTGGTCTAATCCTTCCCTTGTGTCTTTGGTTTTCTTCATTCTCTCTTGCTCCAGACAGGGTGAGACCAGCGGAGTATCTTAGATGGCCACTCACAGGCTTTTAAGACCCCAGATGCCACTCAGAATGTGACTGCGTTCTTACAAGCAGTCAGTGCACTCACCTACACTCTTGGTGTGTTAATCTTCATAATGAGATACCTAGATTATAAATAGCTTTTTTTCCTTAATCGTGGACATGTACAATCTGGGCCCCCATCAAACATGTCATGCAGTCCCTCTGAATCAATAGCAAATTATGTGATAAAGTGATAGCAAGAAGAGTTGGGTTGGATGGAATGTCTCTGCATGATTCTTGCCAGCAATCCTGCAGATTGCATTGCCGAGAAGGACAGGTGCAGAATGGGAACGGCGGAAGGAAAACTATCCAATCTCCACTTCATTTATCTGTGGCATTTCAAGTTACAAGTGAGAAACTTTAGAATTGGGCACTTGGGCATTCATAACTATGTTTAGAAGTGAGTGATTAATGTGATCCCCAAGCTAGAGGGACCCCAGGGCTTATCTAGTCCAATGTTCTCATTTTAAAAGTCAGGAATATGCTGGAGTAGGAGCAGCATGGGACACGGAGCTGGGCGTCAGGGTTCTAGTTCTGCCTCTTCGGCTAATTAGTTGTGGAGCTGCAGCAAACCCCTGTACCCTTCTGGGCCCAGCTGCATAAACTCACTGAAAAAGTGACAGAAGGAGAGACTTGTTACAGTGGGAATCAGCTACAGCCACTCTTGCCTTTTCCTGACCATCCCTTATTCTGAATCCTACTTGAGTTCTTGACTTATCTGAAGATCTTGGCATTTGTATGAAAATACAGAATTTTCTTCAGGATTCATGTCAAAGAAAAGCCCAAGAGACAGCTAGGGTCCACAGTAATCATTATGGCCCCAAAGAGAAGATTCCTGTACTAAGACGCAGGCAGGTGTCTGGTACGCTTCACATGGCTTGCCTTTAAAACACCACAGGCCGTAATTTCCTTCAGTGTGACTGTAGGGGTGAGCTCTCCCATACAATGCTGGGTCCCCAGTGGGGCTCCTTTCAAAGATGGTACCTCATACTGCAAACTTCATTTGACACATTTATGTGTTTCCTTTCTAATAAAGAAATTTAGTGTTGTTGTTTGTTTTCCCCTGACCTTCATCTCAATCATCTTTTTCAATCTACTCTCCTAGTACTGCCTGCAGTCCCATCATAAACCCTCAGCAGCCAGGTCCCAACGCAACTCAGCTGCTGGCAGCAGTGTTGCCATGGTAACATCGTTAGCATTAGCAATACAACTCTTTAAAAATTAAGGTCTACTTCAGAATGCCGAAGTTAATGAAGTTTTGGCTAATTTGGCCTTTAAGGTCATGGTAGAATATCCCACAGTGACATATATCAATATTTAAAGCTTTGGTTAAAGATTTATTTGCAAAGTGTAGGAGAGAAGTGGACAGGAAAAGTTGATTTGCTTTTTGAAGGTAAATATCATGCATTTGCACTCTCAGAAATAGAGATTAGCAAGTATTAGTTTTGGGACCAGCGACAATGGACAGCTCGATAGGGGTTGCAAATTGTTTGTTTAAAAGTTTATATAAGAAAGGTGTCTTTACAGCACAATAAACGTATTACCTTGCCTAGCTACATTATCTCTGAAAGATATGTAAATTGTTTACAGCTACTACTCAAATTGCCTTCTTGTGAGTGGGTCCAGGGTGGGGTTGGCAGAATGCAGAGACATATCCAATGCCAGACATACCCAGAGATTAGACCAAGACATGGTGATCTGCAAATCATCTAAATGTCATGCTCTGTTGATAACACACCCAACCCCCACCCTGCCCAACACAACATGCACCTCATGGGGCAGCCTGGGACCTGACCAGATGGCAGTGTGGGGCCTGAATCTTGAAGAGGGGTATAGGCAGCTGACAGTCACACTTGGAAGACCCAACTGCTAACCCTCTCATTTCACAGGCTTTGAATAGTACATGGATTGGTAAGTAAAACCCACTCTATGATGTTTTGTCACCCCACTGCCTAGCCAACAGAGCCTGGGGTGGGGGGGGAGCCATAAACAAAGGGTGCTCTCATCACCACAAAGAATTTGGAAACCCTTATTTGTAAAATAATAATTTGTAGATTTTTGAGAACAGGAAGAGAATTTAGAATTTATCAGGCCCAACCTTCTTAAAGTAGAGATGAGGAAATGGAGGCATGGAGGGTTAAAATGATTTGCCCAAAGCCATTCATTAGCCATAGATCCAATTCACCAGACTCCCAGTTCAGGGCTCTTTCTAATGCAGCCCCATTGGCACCCAACTGTGCCAATGTGGGGGATTAAGACATAAACAGCCTCTGAGGAGCTCAAGGTTGAGGTTGCACGAGAGTTTGTATCTCACTTTGGCTCTGCACCTACAAACCAGGGACAATGCTCAAGTCTAGACAATAGTTACGGGATGCTCTGATGGAGAGATGCCCACACCCTGATGGAAATTTCTCATGAAGGAGAGATTTCAGTCTAGTTGTGACCCTGATAGCCTCAGTTAGATTTTATATGAAATTAATTGATAAATGTACTTTTGTAGAACCGTTTTTTTTTTTTTTTTTAAAGGACATAGAATAGCCTAGAATAGTCAAGACATGGATATTTATGGATTAAAATGCCAGGATCTGAGTTCAATATCATCACTTTCTGGGTATGTGATCTTGGTTAAACTATTTAATCTCCCCATGCCTCTATTTCCTTCATCTGTAAAATGGGAGTAACAAGACCTAAATAACGCCTATGTCGTGGGATTGGTGTGAGATAATACATGTAAGATGCTGACACTCAGTAATACCTATTAAGATATGGCCTCAGTTTACTCTCTCTTAACTCTCTTAGTATTTTAGTCATACGGTCAAGCCACACAGTAATTTGCAAATGGCAGCATCTGCGCTGCTTGAGACCCCATATTGGAACAGAAGGTAATTTCAGGTGTTATGGATTGAACTGTGTCTCCCCAAAATATATGTTGAAATCCTAACCCCTGTAAACATGACCCTGTTTGGAAACAGGGGTTTTCTTTTGTTCTCTTAATGAAGTCATGTTAAAGTAAAGTAGGGTAATCCTAAACCTAATCCCTTCTGAGTTATAAAAAGAGCAGGATAGACACAGAGAAACCCAAGGGGAAGACAGATGATATGTCAGGACCTATCTATAAGCAAGGAAACCCTGGTGGCGTAGTGGTTAAGTGCTACGGCTGCTAACCAAAACGTCGGCAGTTCGAATCTACCAGACGTGTTCCTTGGAAACTCTATGGGGCAGTTCTACTCTGTCCTCTAGGGTCGCTATGAGTTGGAATCGACTCGATGGCAGGGGGTTTGGTTTTTTTTTTAGTATCTATAAGCAAAGGAACACCTAGGATCACCGGCAGACATTAGAAACTAGGAGAGAGGCTCACAGAAGGAATTGACATAGCTAAGACCGTGATTTTGACTTTTAGCCTCCAGAACTGTGAGAAAATAAATTTCTGTTCTTTAAAGCCAACCACTTACGGTTTTTCTGTTACAGCAGCACTAGGAACCTAAGACATCAGGAAAAGGAGAAGGTCTCTGATCTCAAATCAAGCAGTTTCCCGATCGTACTTATTATGGTCCTAGCTAATGTTCATGGAGGACTAATAAGGAGTCATCCATGTAAAGGTCTGGAGGTGTTGAGGTAATGGACAGAACAAGGAAGAACAACAAGTGGAGGCAGAACTTCAACACCCACCAGTCTGGACCTTCAGTTCCATATTACCCATGAACTGAATAAATCTCAGCACTCTCACCCACAGAAAGAGAGGGCTGAGTCAGTAGAACAAACCTCTAAGGCTCTTCCACATTTAAATTCTAATCTATGTGGTGGGTGTGGGCTTCATTTTTGTGGGAAAGCTATTGTCTAAGTACAGCTGTCCTTTTAACACGTGAATGAGTCTGGCCTTATGTTGTTGTTGTTAGGTGCCATCCAGTTGGTTCCAAGTCATAGTGACCTTATGTACAATGGAATGCAACACTGCCTGGTCCTGTGCCATCCTCACAATCTTTGCTATGTTTGAGCTCATTGTTGCAGCCACCAGGTCAATCCATCTCATTGAGGGTCTTCCTTTTTTTCACTGATCCTCTACCTTACCAAGCATGATGTCCTTCTCCAGGGACTGATCCCTCCCGATAAATGTCCAAAGTATGTGAGACACAGCCTCGCCATCCTTGCTTCTAAGGAGCATTCTGGTTGTACTTCTTCCAAGACAGATTTGTTCATTCTTTTGGCAGTCCATGGTACATTCAATATTCTTTGCCAACACCACAATTCAAAGGCATTGATTCTTCTTTGTTCTTCCTTAGCCATCGTCTGGCCTGCCCATGTATATGGGGTGGTTAAAAACACCATGGCTTGGAAAAGGTGCACCTTAGTCTTCAAGGTGACATCTTTGCTTTTCAACACTTAAAAGAGATCTTTTGCAGCAGATTTGCCCAATGCAATGAGTCTTTTGATTTCTCGACTGGGGCTTCTGTGGGTGTTGACTGTGGATCCAGGTAAAATGAAATCCTTGATAACTCTGATGTTTCCTCCACTTAATCACGATGTTGCTCATTGGTCCAGTTGTGAGGCTTTTTGTTTTCTTTATGTTGCGACATACTCCGTACTGAAGGCTGTGGTCTTTGATCTTCGCTAGGCACTAGGCACTCAGAATGTTCAAACAGACTCTTCAACAGTGAAGAATAATCTGGATCCTGATGCTCATATTCATATATAATTATAATACCATTCTGAATAAATAATTATCTCACAAATCCTCACTTGGGCCTGTTTGGAAAGAGATCTTGGACTTTTAGATCCCAGAAGGAGGGGAAATGCTTCATGTGTGCTGCCACTGAGCAGTTGGCAAGGGGTTAATGCATCCTCAATGTCAGCTATATATCAAAACAGCAATGCCCCCATTTTCCAGATATGAAAACTGACCACCTCAGGTCAACCTGCACTGTGAGGTGTGGGGAGTTGTCCACCAGCTTTTTGTGCCCTTCATGTTCTTCTTGGCTAACTTCATCTCCCCCCTGTGACTTGGTGCAATGGCAGAGAAAAAGAAAGATCCAGGCCCACCTGCTCACCTGTCTTTGTTTTCCTTCTACATTACCTCAAAGGAGGGTGCAGCTGAGGGTCAGGGCCAGTTCTCTGTACAACCACATCTCCCTGGCAATGAAAATGGGAACAGTCCCTATCTAGGGGACCCTAGATGAAAGTTCCTAAATAAAGTCTTCTCAGAGAGGATAATAAATTGTGATTGGACACCAGCTTCTTCAGGAACCAAGCAGACATTTGTGTTGATGGGGATCTAAAAGAGACTGAGTCCCTCATCATGAGGTAACACTGGAAACTAAGGTGCTTATCTTCTGTATCTGCTGCCAGCCACTTCTCAGCATGCAGGTTTCATCTACTTCTGCTCACTTTTCATGATGAAAATGACAATAACGATGTCATCAAACTGTCATTGATTGAGGAACCGCTATGTCCCAGATGCTGAACTAGTTGCATGTATTATTTCTAAGCCCTCATAGGAAACTTCTGAGGTAGGTATTTTTACATTTGAGGCAACTGAGGCTAAGATCTCTTAGAGCTACTGTAAAGAAAAATGAGAAAATTGGCACTGCTTTTGATCAGAGTAAGTACTTGCTTTTCCTAAATTGAAAAAGTAAATTACTTAAATGGAAGCAAAGAGAAATAAAATGATCTTATATTTATATTTAAAGAAATCAGTTTACAGTCCCTTTCAGGACTAATATAGAGACATACAACAAATTAATCAACAAATTAATGAACTAGAGTTTAAAAGGCATCTATTATATACCCTGCTCTGTACTGGGCACTGGGGGAAAAAGAGAACAAGTGCAAAGGGACACTGACAATGTAATTAATTCAGTCAAATTTAGAGAAAAATAATAATTTCTATATATAACCATTTCCAAGGTTCTCATTAATACGTATATGTGTATTATTATATACATATTATACTATACATATATAAATGTGTGTACATATATATTCACATATATACGTACATATATATATTTAATGCAGGTACTCCCCAACTTACGACAGGGTTCCATTCCAATGACTAAATCATGAATCAGTTCTGGCAGAAGTCAAATACCTCTTATTGTTCTTTTTAGTTTTCCTTATTATTGCCTTTTATTATGAATATCTTTATGAATCCAGTCTTTATTTGTCTTTGGGGGGTGGAAACATTACATATAAACATCTAAGAATGATGACATCAGCAAATTACATGCTGCAACACTGCATGTAGTATACACTACTAACGATAAGACGTACAAAAAAGATGGTTGTAAGTGAGGTTCACTGTAACTCGAATACATTGTAAGTCGGGGATACGATATGTATGTATGTGTGCGTGTTTGTGTGCATGCATGTGTGTGTTTCTTGACAATTTCATTTAAAGTGTGCTTTATCATGAGCACTTAGAGTTGAAAGATAATCTACGTTAATAAAGAACAAACAATAAATCAAGCTCCCTGGCTTCCTCTGATCTTTAGTGCCATCCTCTGACATATTAAGAGATTACACCTCGAGGTGCTGTTAAATCCCTGGTTCTACATGTTAACTCTGTACAAGCAGAAAACTCAAATGCTGTTTCCCGTGCACACGGCTGTCACAGAGAGATACCTCAACCGCAGTTTAATGATGATCCCAACCATTAGTCTGTGAGAACAATGATAGCAGGAGCCATATGTATTGACTGCATCACTGTATCCTCAGTTTAGAACAGAGCCTGACGCCTAAGAAGGACACAAAAATATGTGTCAATGAGTGAAGGAAATGAGTACATGTACCCTATTCGAGCAGACAGACAGACTTCTAGTAAAGATGAACCTGATAGATTATAGCCTGACATTTCTAATTGGTATATATTTGTTGATTGAACTGGTCTTGGCAAGTCAACTTATACATAATTTTTTTTTAATATACGCACAGGAAAATCAAAAGAAGTCCCCAAAATAATGGTTCAGATTTCATCTTCCATGTCTCTAACAATTCTAAAAACACTTTTACCTCAGTCTTTTCCCCACTTATGTGTTTGAAAATTAGATGAATCCTAAATTTCATTACAGTACTTTTTTTTTTTTTTTTAAATCAACAGCGGGGAGGGGAAGGGTACTGGTCCAATTTATCATTTGAGCAAAATACAAAAGCTGACAAACTTAAGATAAAATTAAAATGAGCCTCTATGTAAGAACATGGAATGGGTAAAAATTTATTTTCTGGAAGGAGATGACATGCATGGTAAATGCTCAATTATAAACAAAGAATACATTATGATTTGGATTTACAATCATCTTTATCTGCTTTCTAACCTAATTCTCTGACATATATACTGAAACACATATTGAAATCACTTTTCCCTGAAGAATACTCTGTCTGTTTACATAACATAGAAGCATCAGGGGAAAGAGAAGTAACGGTGTTGGTTACTGATACATCTTACAGATATATTGGTGAAATCTCGTGCTGGTGGGGGGTGGATAAAGACAATACTCGCTAGGAGGAGAATAAAACAATGAACAAAAATGTAATAATTAAGCCTTTCTTGAAAGCTTCAGATTTCACTGTGAACCTCTGCTAGAATTTCTGGTTTTGAAAATTACATTTGCCTCTCTTTTACGAAACTGCCAAAAACTTTACCTCAGATGAAATGCGGTCTGTCAAGACTTGAACTAATAACTGTGTGCTGACATTCAAGCAGCAAAAAGGATTACCTCAAAAGGTCATGTCAGCCCAGTCTTGACTGATGACAGCTGCAGCCAGCCTGTTAATTAATGCTGGGGACACACACGGATTTTTATGCTTTTACAACTAAATATCACACATCTACTGATAGAAGGGGCTTTTCTTCAGGGGAAAAAAAAAAAAAACCCTAATATTATGATTTTAGCTTACTATGTTCAGAATAAAGAAGTCATAAATCTACTTTAGAGAACAAAAATACATTCTGTATAATTTTTTCCCCCAAAGAAGAGGGAGAATAACAATTGATTTTACCCAAGTGTGTCTATTTTAAAAATATGGAAGGTAGAGATTTTTGAGAGCATTAGGCAAATCGAACTGTGGCCCTTCTTAATTAACATGATCTCTGTGATTTTTTAGTCCATAGATAGAGAATGAATGGCCCACACTGAACTTGACCTGGTGTTTTTACAGCCCCTGTGGGTCTTAGTAGGTATATGAATCCTTCATAAGACCTTCCAAGTTGCCTTACATTTCACAAGGATATAGACTGTTGCTTCTATAAAGTTCACCTACAAAACTTAGGAAAAAGGTAATTTCTGAATGAAGAATTCTTCCAAATATCTCTTTACCTAATATTAGGAAAGTTGATTTTAGTCATGGCTGATGCCTGTGCCATAAAAAATACAGGTTATTAAATATTGTTAATATAACCCTTCGTTAAAAGGGTTATAAATCATATATATGAACTACCTGGAGTCCCTGGGTGGAGCAAACGGTAAAGTGTTCGACTACTAACTGTAAGGTTGGTGGTTTGAACCTACCCAGAGGCACCGTGGAAGACAGCCCTGATAATCTGCTTCCAGAAGGTTACAGCCTTGAAAACCCTGTGGAGCAGCTCTACTCTGGGCATTTTGGGTGGCCATGAGTCAGCATCAACTCAACAGCAACTGAAAACAACAACCCAGCACATAGTGGAAAAAAAAAAACAACCCACTGACGCCGAGTTGATTCCAACTCACAGCAACTCTATAGGACAGGGTAGAACTGCTGCATAGTGTTTCCAAGGCTTTAAATCTTTATGGAAGCAGACAGCCACATCTTTCTCCTGTAGAGCGGCTGGTGAGTTCAAACTGCCAACCTTTTGGTTAGCAGTTGAGTGCTTTAACCAAGGGCTCCTCAGCACATACTAAGTAACCGATAATTGGTTGCTGTTAATATTGTTCATTGGAAAACTACTTGGAAGCTGACAAAAAAACAAGAACCTACATATGAGTTTATTAATATAAGGGTGGGTGTGAGAGGTATGTGGTTGTGGCATTCTGAGAGGGGGTCCTGGAGGATAAACACTGGAGACTGGATTTAAGACATTAGCTGGGCTAGTCCACACCTCCCATCTTCTACACAACATCAAATGTCCCTGCTCAAAACCATGGGCATTACTGCACTAATTCTTACACAGCGTAGTCTGGGGCATGGAATCAGTGTAGTTTTTAAAAGCACTAGTGAAGATGAAGTCTGTGCTGCTACTCAAAATTGGAAACTGAGGGCTTATCAAAATTAAAGCAATTTTCCCTCAAGGCCTAAATCGATACATTTCTAATTCTTGACATCTTCCATATTCTTTTAAAAATCAATGATCTCCTTAATTAGAACATCAAGCAACATTTATGTTGTAACGTTCCCTTCCTTGGTGACTTAGATAAGCTTAAGTTTAACATGAGTGGACAGTCACAATCTGACACCGAACAAACTGCTCCCTCTGCGCTGGATTGTTGAGGTCACTAATGAATCTAAGAGCAATGAGAAGACAAATGCCAGATGCTGAAGCAAGGAGCCTCCACACGCCCCCTGCACAGTCCATGTAAGCAGGGCTTGTAGGAGAGACTTGATACAGCAGAATACATTTCTGGTTTTCCCTAAATGACTTGGTCCAACTCTATGTCTTCAGATGGAAAATATAATCATTTTCTTTCAGTCGTTCTTCATTTGTATTCCCCATCACTGTCTTTCCCTATTGTTTGTTTTTCTACTTTATTAATGAACTATACACTGGACAGATGACATGGCCCTTTTCTCCCTAAAACGGCCTAGGGCAACAACACTAAGAAATACAACATTCATTTTTCTAGTTATCTCATCTGGGCAATGTAATTTTTGGTAATAGGGAGACTGGTGTCCTTATTCGTGTAGATTCTATGAAGGCTGTAGCACAGCCTGTTGAAATTCTCAGAATACCTTTTGTGGAATTTCAGAAATAAACTTTTTTTCACTCTCCATGGGTATTTCAAAGTAAAGTTTCCTTGGTATTATTCTACACTATCATGGATATTTCACTACTCATTTCAAGTACGTAGAGTCCATCCCCAGTGTGTGGGTGTAGTGTGGTACATGGTTGCAAGGCCACGGTAAGGGAATAGGTTGCTAGTCAAACAGATCTGAGCTCCTGTCCTAGCACAGAATTCATCCTCAAGCTCCCTCTTATTATAAGAGCCGGCCCCAGAATTGGTTTTGAGCAAGTGGTTGTACACATAGGAATCCCTGCGGATGCATGGATTTGTAATTATGGGATTTCAATTCTTTGTTGGGCCTTAATGAACCTATATAACATTAATATTGTAAGTAATAAGTGTATAAGTCTTTCATCTCTCTGGTTAAATTAATTCCTAGATGCTACTGTAAATGGAACTGCTTCCTTAATCTCCTTTTCAGATTGCTCATTGCTGCTGTATAAAACGCCTACTGATTTTTCAGCATTGGCCTTGTATCCTACCATTTTGCTGAATTCATTTATTAGCTCTAATAGCCTTCTTGTGAATTCTTTGGGGTCTTCTATATGTAGGATCATGTCACCTGCAAAAAGGGATAGTTTTATTTCTTCCTTCCCAATTTGGATTCCTTTTATTTCTTTTTCTTGACTAATTGCTCTGGCTAGAACCTCTGGGACAATGCTGAATAGCATTGGTGAGAAGCATCCTTATCTTGTTCCTGATCTTAAGGGGGAAGTTCTCAGTCTTCAATATGCAGACACAACCAGCAAAGTTATTAATACATCTGGTTATCACCTGAAGGTTGGCCCCTAATTGAAGGCATTTCTCCAGCCATCACAAGGCAAGGATAGCATTTTCAGGTCTGATTCTTTGAGAATTCTACAACCTACCTACCATGAATAGGAGAGTATCAAAGGCCACCTTTTCAGAGAGCCAAGACTGTGGCTACATGGCAATTTTTCTAGATCATAAGGTCAGTTCTCTGGAGATTCTTCCTTTTAAGAAATAAAAGGAATGAAAACAATTTGAAGCTGGGGAGCCCTAGCAGACATGGAGCTGGTTTGGCCCCATGAGGCATGGATGAGAAGGGATAAATGAGATGATGGGATAAGCATGGTTGTGACAGGTGAGGCCGATGGAGGGTGGAAGAGAGGTGGTGCTCACCACTGCCTCCTCCACTGGCTCCTCAGCCCGAGTGTCCAATCCAGGTTCCAGGCCACCAGCAGGTGTAGCAGCAGCAAGGGGCTCCTCTGCTTTTGGCTCTGTGGGTGGAGCCTGTTCAGATGAAGCCTTTGTTTGTTTTGGGGGTTAGAGGAAAAAGACGCAACATGTGAACAGAGAATATGACAGAATACTGGACAATTAAGATTTTATTTATCATCCCATAGGTAACTAGCTTCATTAAAACTGTGCTGGTAAAAAAAATCCCCAGTATTGCCATCGTGAGTCTTTATAGAATTAAAAAGTCTAGAGATGGACTCTAATGAAGCTTCTGGTTTTACCATCATCAAGAACTGGCATTTCTCTTGAAGTTAGGCAAAGACTTACCAATGCGCTACACACTTTACTTATATGCATCATTCTGACTACTTACTTCCCTATTTAGCAGAGAGAACAAGAGAGAAACCCTATGAGCTCCCACATGTGCCAGTTGGAGGGAGTGAGGAAGAAACCACGGGTACACAGATCTATTGATATACACAGCACCAAAATATCAAGGGGTCAGCCAATCTTCAAATTAAAATGAAGCAATTTTCATTAGTTAGTCACAATGGAGCTATTGGGTCACTTCCAAAGCTAAGAAAAAGAGGCTCAGCGACCTGGAAAGTAGCCACCCCATCACTACTGCTTTGTGGTAATTTCCGGTTCAGTCCCTCATTCCCCTCCTCCCTCTAACAAAATCCTGAGCAAAGAGTTTACTTCATTTAATCAACTAATTATTTAAGAAGCCTCAGGGCAGAACTCTCTGTCGTATCACCCTTCTAGTTGTGCAGGCAAGAGAAAGGTCTTTTAGTTCTACTAGGACCACTCTACAGAGAGACTCATCCTGATTCCAATTATATGCTGAATAAGATCTCTAGCATCTCTTAGCACAAGATTGTTTTAAAATTAGGAATAATAAAACAACTACAGGCCATTAAAAACATCACGTTAATCCCTGTCACCAAAGCCACTGCAAATGTTCCTCTTTTTCCCATTTTTATTACTATAAATTAGCATATTTGTTTAGTATGATTATTTCATTAAATGGATGGACACTAGAGGGCTCATCAAGGTCCTTTTCCATCAGAACACTTGAGCTGTAAAAAAATTAAGAAGTGTTTTGCCAAAGGAGTAAGAAGTCTTTGATTAACACTTTGGAGAAATAACTAGCTTTGACCAGATTCTCAGCATAAGCAACTAAAACCAAAACAAATCCATGGCTGTCGAGTCGATTCCAAATCATAGTGACCCTACAGGACTGAGTAGAACTGCCCCATATGGTTTCCAAGGAGCAGCTGGTGGATTCGAACTGCTGACTTCTTGGTTAGCAGCCGTATTTTTAACCACTGTATCACCAGGACTCCAAAGCAACCAAAAGACACGACTTCTACTTTTGTGCATCCACCTAACAAATCTCCATGGAGAAGTGATGGAAAAGTCACACTGAAAGTACAGAAAATGAAAGTCAAGTGTTGGATAAATATACGATATATTTGTCTTGTGACCCCAAATCCTTCATTGCAATGCATGGTATAATCACATCACCCTTCTTTCCAAAGGACATCATGAAATGAGAAGATACTTTGATAGACAAGTGTGCAAAAAAATTTGATATTTTTATGGGTTTTTATAACCTTTAAGAGGTAGTCTGACACAATTTTAAAGAAAGAATGCAATAACAGTCACTCCAATAGGACTTCAAGAGTCCTTTATGGGAGAAGACTTCACTTTTACTGTTCAAAAAGAATAATCTTCATAATGGAGCAAGTATTCAGAGCAACAAACCAGTACTGGAAGCTCTCATGATACGATCGTACCATTCGGGGAAGTCAAGGTGATTTGCTATGACAGCTCGATACCAAACGACCTACACGATAGAGGACATGAAGGCTAATTTGACAAGGCAGCAAGCAATCAATCCATCATCAGATGCTGTCCCCTGTGAGCTGAATCTGCACTGCAGAGGAAATTTGAAGCCATATGAGAAGCCAAAAGAAGCTTCAAAACATGACTCAAATAAATACTCTGCTGTACATAAAAAATGCAAAGATAACTTAAAATGAAGAAAATGTCTGTATCAGGATCTGTAGTGCTTGAAAGTCTGAAGAAATTCTGAAGTTGTATACAAGGCGAGAATACCTAGGACGATTTTATAAATTAGTATACTAGCCTTTCCTTGCTGAACCTGTGAAACCAGCATTATGACACGAAGAGGAGGCAGGACTGGGTGTGTCCCCACATGTCCTAACATCACACCCGATATTACAGTGCAGCACTACAACAAGTAACTTAAATTCCAGGGGAGTAAGTATAACTCACTGAGTAGTGACGAAGGCTGAACCACAATAGCATGACTGTCCATAAAATCAGCAACCCAAATTTAGAAATTGAAGTAACCCTTCTATTCCTTCTGAGATAGTATAAAAATGTAAAGATTTTGTCAAGATAGAGTAAAAAACAATGAAAAACTGTGAGCAACATCTCACGGAGAGGTCTAAAATTGCCCTGTCGGAATTGTGTTCTGCTTTAACCATTTTTTTTTTTCCTACAAGATGCCTCCCTTGACAAATACTGCAAATGGGTTTATACCATACCATACCATGGAGTGCAGGTAATGATATCCTATTGTTTGCTTGAGTAGCAATCATCATATGCTCATGGGACAGGGACATTATTTACATCTATTTGGTAGCAACAGGATGCCACAACAGTTTGACTCTGAGACTCAGAAATGGAATTCTTCCTTTAGAGCAAAAAAGAGTAATGAAGACATCGAGCACATTTTCCAGTTTTTTTTTTTTTTTTTTTTGATAGGATGAAGGTAGGTCAATGCAGAGGAAGAGAGGATGGGTTGGGAGAGTAGGGTTAAGGGCTAAGTCACATTCCAACATGGCATTTGCCTTACAGTCCAGCTTCTCCAGCCTTGGGAGAACTCAGTAATGAAAACTGCAAAGGGCTGTGGAGGCAACTCTGCATCCTGGGCCAGGTATTTGTAGATTCAAAAGGGTCTAACCTATATTCAAGAGATGTCCTCTGAAGCCACAAGGTATAAGCAGGGGAGATGTGCAGTTGACCACTGACTGACTTCAACCTCCAACTTGCTCAGAACTGTCAATGAGCCAAATGCCGGGAGGGTTTCCTGCTCCTGGGAAGGTGCCATATAATCACAACTCACCTAGAGATGCATGTTCACTGTGATTTCCTAGTTTTCATAGTTCAGGGCCAATGTCAGCAGCATTCCCAATGCTGGACATGATAAAGCTAAGTTCCCAAATGGCAAGATGGTGCAAGATGTCTGTTTCAGAGAACACATATGAAGAGCAGAGGAGGGCAGGCATGGAAGTCCCTAGAACCTGCTGTGGGGGCAGGAGAGATCTTCCAAGGAATTTAAGAACCACTGGATTCTGTGCCTGGACCATTAAATGATAGGTGTGAGTTTGGTTAATTATGACCAGCTGCTTTTCCTTTTATATGAGTATTTCTCAGTTTTTCTTAACCCATTCACAACTGATAATTAAAACTCGTCCGCTAGCACAAATAGAACTCTTATCTCCATCACTCAGGCTGAGAAACACTATGGAATGTGAAGAATGGGTCTCTCTGGCTCCATTATTAACATTACCAAAATGTGTATTTTATCCATTTAAAGCTTTTTTTGAAGGCCATGCAGACAGACTCTGCCTTTTACCTTGTTACCCAAAAGGCAAAAGCGTAACCATCTGTTCACAAGGTATTACAGACACACTATCCTTTGCAAAAATATCAAATTAACCTTGAAGACAAACTTCCCAGAACAGAATTCTTGACTTAGAAAGGAAATAATCTAAAAAGAAAAATTTCATCCACTTAAACCCAAGTCCCATCTGAGCCTGAGGCAAAGACAAATCATTTCATTTTCTTCATTAATTCAGGGCCAACAGCTTCCAACGTGAAAGTCAGGAGCTGGGATAATCATACATTACCCTCTTGGGAAAACCAGTGAGATACAAATAACCCTCATGAATGAATCCTCGAAGAGCCAAAATCCTCTGTAGTATGTCACCGACAAGCTCACAAATGACTTTGCTTAAGGTTCCTCATTCAACTTTACTAGAAAACTGCTGATAAAAAGATTCTCTGTGATAATACTGATTTGTAAGAATCTCCTCTAACACCAGGAGTAACTGTTTGTGCTTCCTACACATCCCCCAGCTAAGTTGTTCTCTCTTCTCATCCCAGCAAATGAGGTATCACATGCATTATTCTAGGCTCAGCTGATGTCTTTATAGGAGTCCCTGGGTGGCACAAATGGTTACGGTCCTGGGTATTAACTGAAAGGTTGGCAGCTCGAATCCACCCAAAGGTGCCTTGGAAGAAAGGCCTGGTGATCTAATTCTGAAAGATCACAGCCATTGAAAACCCTATGGAGCACAATTTTCATCTAAAACATATGGGTCACCATGAGTCAGAGTCAACTCAAAAGCAACTGATTTGGTTTTTGTTTGGTTCAATGTCTCTAATCCATTAAAAAAAAAATTCTATAACTCACAAAAACAAGTTATGTGATGAGAAATGAAGTAGCTTCAGGTAAAGCAAGGATCATTCCGAGGCATGAATTCTTGAGGCAACTTCATTTTCAATCCTGTAGCTTAAGTTATAAACCAGTTGCCATGGAGTCAATTCCAACTCATGGCGACCTCATGTATGTCAGAGTAGAACTGTGCCCCACAGGGTTTTCAATAGCCGTTTCTTGGAAGTAGATCGGAAGGCCTTTCTTCGGAGATGCTTTGGGTGGACTCAAACTACCAACCTTTCAGTTAATAGCCAAGCGTGATAACCGTTAAAAAAAAAAAAAAACCGTTAGTAACATGGAAATATCCATGTCCTTCGTGAATTGACTGTATTTCACTGAAGCCCATCTTTAGACGGTCTAGATTTTTGCTGGGATCGTGGTGCCTTTATAATCAACCAAAGTCATAAGTCACAATGAGATTTTACAGAAGCTTCTCCTCTGTTTTCTAGAAAAGAGGAAGCCGGGGCAACCACATTTTGGATATTCAAGTCCTAGATAACCTAGAATGATCAACTTACTTTAGAACTTATAGCGGTAGTTAACAACAACAAAAAAAAGTTAACAACATCCCCAAAATATAAACCAAAATCAACTTACCAAGTTAGAGATCATACTCTGGTCTGTCTGTATTGTGAATAATGATATATCCTGGGGCTGGAAATTGGGAAGATAATAGATTATAAATTATTTAATGTTCTAGCTAATTTGCTAAAAAAAAAAATAGAAACCCATAGTGTAGCCAATAATATTAATAATAATAGTTAAATACAGTCATGGAGCACTTAGTATGTGCTTGGTTACCGGGCTAAGTCCTCTGCGTATATTATCTCATTTAGTCTTGACAATAACCCCATAAATGTAATTACTATTACCGTCTCCATTACTCAATTTCTAAGTCGTGGCGTCAGGATGTATGATGTACTCTTAATCATTACACCATACCAGTGGCACAGTGGCCCATATTTTAAAAAATCCCATCACTCTCAGCAGAGAGGTCTGGCCAGCAAATTGATTTCTTACCTGGGTAAATCCATTAAAGGAACCACCAGGGGCCTAAACAGAAATGGAAGAGTGTGTTATTTTTTCATCACTTTTGTAGGATAAGTCAATGTCCATTAGACAAGTTGGAAAGTAAAGACTACCACAAATTTAAAATAATACGAAAGGCTGCTGCGAGCAAAAAGGAAATGCAAAAAGCCACACTGTGTGATTATAAATAGGCTGACCAAAAAAAAAAGGGGGGGGAGGGTTATTTTGTAATTATTGCTGGTATGTGGGTCAGTGCTATTTAAAACTCACTTCCTCAATAATGAGATGATGATACGAGAGAAGAACAATGAGAAGTTAAACAGCCCTTGTTTTTCCTCAGGCCACTGATAGAATTTAGAAGCTTTTCTAGTATTTCTATCACCCATCTCTATGATGAGGGTGAGATTCCACAGTTTCAATGAGCCTGGGTAGACACATTTCGTGGGGTTTTACTGGAGCAGAGCCATTAGAAGTACGGTTAATTACTTTCTTCTGCTCTTGGTGTAGCATATTTTTATTACTTGAACAGTAAAAATGAAAGTAGGAAGAATAAACTCAGTAATGGGAGGATAAAATAGACTTCATCAGTTCCCAACACAATCATTCTTTCTTTTTTTTTTTTTGGTCAATCTATTTGTGTTTGGCTTGCACAGATTTCAAGAGGTACATGCCATTCTGTTAAAGGGATCAAGCAGGCCTCAGAGAAGATAGGTGATGGATAATGAAGTATGCGAGAGACATTAGGAAAAACAGAACCTACAGAAGTCTTTGGCTAGTCTATGCTACGTACTGGGGTAGGTACCTCGTCTTTATGAGTCTCTATTTCTTGGTACAACAATCCATATCTTTGGTTAGCAATTTCATCTTCAGATAAATCTGAGTTGTTGGTTTCATTGTCTTGGGGACTAGAGGAACTCTCGGGGCTAGTATTCCAGGAGGTTCCCAGAACCAATGGTCTAGCTATCTCTCAGCCTTGTTCCCAGCAACTAGAAATGGCTTGCTCCCCATATACAGCTGCTATTAAGTCTACCTCCAGCTCTTTCTTGTTCTCAACTATGTCTAAATGTTCCCAGCAGTTATCTAAGCTTCCTATATCTCTGATAGACGAGTGGTTAATAGAATCTGAGCAACTGGTAAATCTACTGGCTTGGCCATCTGGTAGACCAGAGACCCTGAATTTGTCCTTACTATTCATTGCTGTATCCAAGCTTTGCTGCCAGCTAAGATCTGGATCTTTTCCCCAAGAGTCTGTCTCTGCAAGTCCTGGCAAGTTAATGGTATGACTACAGTTCCCAGTCACTGTACTTTCAGACCACTCTACTAATGAATCTTTTGCCTTATAGGAACACCGTGCTTGTCTGTTTGCACTAGTTCCAAGAGAAGAATTAAGGTCAGTCCTAGACAGAGCTGCCATTTCACGTTTTACTGATAAAACAACAGCCTGATTTTCATCGCTGCCACCTCCAGGAGCATATAATGCTGACTCATACTGAATTTCTTCAGTATCGGCACCGCCCTGAGCTGCGTGATATATTGTATCATGGTTAGGAGGGTCTATTAAATTTTTCTTTATGTCTTTTCTAGCTAAAGTCCATCCCTCAGGGCCAGTATCTTTAATATCAGAGACAGAGTCAGTCTGGAGAGGCAGATTCAACATGTCTGTGTGACTGGCAGGTTTAGCTCCAGAGCCTTCTATAATTTCACAATTATTTACTACTGGAACCCTATCATCTAGTCCTTGGTCTCTGTTATTTTCAATTATTTTTAAGATCCCTTTGTCTTGCTTTTCTGTTGTCTCAAAAAGATCTACTACCCTGTTCCCTCTGTTTTCACAAGCTTTCTCCTCAAATTCCTCTGTACTTTCTAGTGCCTTGATATCAATAGCTCTAATGTCTACCTTTTCACATGCCTCCACACCTGCCCACACAGAATCTTCTATCTTCTGCTTCTTTTCCTCTTCTTCTGCCTTTTTAAATTCTTCATGATTTTCTTTCAACAGGCCACCAGTTTCCATGACTGGCATCTCTGGCTCAAGTGAAGATTCATAAGGCTGCTCCAACTCCATTGCATCTATGGCAAATCCAGCCTGAGTCTCAGGCTTTGGGGGCAGCTGTTCATCTCCACCTGGTGAGGCTGGCCCCAGGATATCCTCACCGGGCTCAGCTACAGTGGGCCAGTGAGCAGAAGAAAGGTCTCCAGTTGAAAGTCTCATGCTTTGATCTGCTTCAGAGAGATATGCAGAGTCTTCCTGAGACCTGCCTTGGGTGATTTCCCAGCTGACACTGTCTGTACTAGCATCAGGGCCCCAAGTAAATGCACCTAGGTCAATTTGAGATCTTTGAATTTCTTCAGCCAAACCACTGTCTGGAGTTTCCTCCATGATCAGGTTACACAGGGAAAGACTTTTTGAAGAGTCAGTCTTTAGAGTATGCAGAAGAGCAAAGAAAAAAAAAAAAAACATAAGATGAAATAGATCATGGTAAGATTTGATGAGAAACATAAAGCTCTTCAGTAGGGTAGCTCCAGTTAGATAAAACTAGAAAGTAGTTAAATTAAATGGCTTAAGGTTAAGCCTGTGACAAGCAATGTCATGAGAAATAAGCTCATTCTAGATAATACATCATGTATATAAAGCAGAATAACTAAAAAAAATCCAGATTTTTCTGGAAATTTACCTACCGGTTGTACCAAATCAGTGCTGGTCTGTTCGGGGTTTTAAAAAAAAAAAAGACAAAAGAAGAAAATTAATGGGCACATTAAATTCCACTGATGTTCAGAGTGAACATTCTGCTGAAGGCCATGGCTTTTACTAGCTTGGCTTTTACTAACTCATTTTGTGACAGGAATGAGTTTTGTACCGACACTGTTCAAGACTCCTATGGAATGGGCACAAATGAAACACCAAGAATGCCTCTGTCATTTTCTAGCACCAACACGATGTTTTACGGTTAGTTGATAAATTCTTCTTTGGTAGACTTAAATGCAAAGTTTCCAATACATAAACAAGCCTAAGAGAACCAGAAGGCCACAAAATTATACGACGTCATATATTCTGATACAATGTCTAAATAAAGTCTTCACAAGTATCATCCCACACTTGGTTCTGCCCTTGAGGTAGGCATGTGGATGGAGGATGATCTGTTGTTAACTACTGTGACTGCCTGGAGGATTTCCCTGATGTTCTACCCCCAACCTGAAAGCCATTTTCTGCACATAAGGGAAAAGCACTGGGAAACAGAGAATTAAGAACTGCAAGTGATTATATCAAGAGAGCCATCATTTGCAATCTTGCTATTGTTACCATTCCTAGCAGGTCTGTCCTCGGAAACAGTCAAAGCTCTATCTTCTAGATGTTACCCTCACCCTCACTACAACCTCCTCAGCTGAGAAAGGGAAATGTGTTATAACTCCAACTAAAGATATGAAATATTGGAGGTCCCGGAAATTAACATCATTCCCTTAATCTCCAAGAATACGCAGCATTGAAGCACAGATCCAAATGTCCTGAATGTCAACCCATGCATCCCTTTTTGTGAATATACACGTAAAAACAACTCACTATAAACGATATCACTTAGTCACTGGCGTTGTCAACCAACATTGTTTGACGCTGCTCCAAGGATGCTAAGTAGTGCAGTATAAACCTGTTCCTACTATGGGAACAGGACAGTCAGCCTTCTGTTTTAAGGGGAGAAAGCGGCAGTGTTACTTCTGAAGACCAGATCCACAAATAACTAGATCTAACAAACTCTCCTGTTGCAGTCTCACAAAGGAAGAAGAAACAGTGAAACAAGCTGAGTTCTCAAGACCATAATCCAGGGCTTTTCTAAAATGGGGCAGGCAAAGGTCCTATCCCAAGAGATGTGTGGCTCTATATGGGTGTGGTCCATTTCTTCATTTCACAGCACAGATGCTGCCACCACAAAGCTCTATTTGTGTGTCTTTCCCAAATCTAAATTCTGGAAGTACTCATCCTTGCACAACAGATTAGCTGAATAAATAACAGTCACAACACCTAGTTTTTAATGCTTGCCAGACATTGGGTTAAATGCTTTAGAAACATTACCCTATTTATTCCTCACTCAACCCTATGAGGCAGGTGTCATTACTTTTATTTTCCAGATGAGAAAATTGAGGCTTAGAGAAATTTTAGAAATTGCTCACAGTCACAAGGTTATAAGTAGCAGAGCCTGGCAAACCCAGGGCTGTCTGTAAAGCTTAAATTCTTACTGATGAAGGTTTTTTTTTAAACACAATAATGAAAAAATTGCTTGTTTCGTATGCAAAGTTGCCATCCCTTACACTTTCTCATCCACACTTTTTGTAAAAACAACATAGGCACATGCCTTTCACCCTCAGCACCTCCTCCAGCCACCAAAAACCACAGCAACAAGCGTGAAGGTTCACAACACTGAACTCTTGACCATTGGCCATCCAGAAATCCGGCCCATTAGCACTCTTTTCTTCATCATCCTCTCCAGATTCTAGTAATGCCAGGAACCTGCAGGGGGCTGATGATTGTCCCAGGAGACTACATTATCATTAAAAATCTAAAAAGGGTTACCAAGTTTCTAGGGATCCAGAAACATCAAAATGCATAGTTCTTAGTGCTCTTACCGTCCATAGGTCCCAGGGCAATGTCTGAAAACAAAGAAAAATACTGTTAGGTATATAAAGCCCAAACACATAAAAAAAATCTGAGGTGATAAAAAGCCGTTGGAATAAAATGATGGACACTCTCTAAACATTTAGTCCAGCACTGTTCAACAGAACTTTCTTTGATGATAAAAACGTTCCATAGCTGTGTTGTTCAATATGGTAGCCACTAGCCACATGTGGGAGCCCAGCTGGCACAGTGGTTGAGAGCTCCGCTGTTAACAAAAAGGTCAACAGTTCGAATTCACCAGATGCTCCTTGGAAACCCTATGGTGCAGTTCTACTTTGTCCTATAAGGTCGCTATGAGTTGAAATTGACTCGATGGGAACGGGTTTGGTTTTTGTTTTTTTGTTTTTTTTTTAGCCACATGCAGCCCAGTGAGCATTTGAAATATTATAGTATAACTGAAGAACTAAAGTTTTATTTCACATAATTTTACTTAATTTAAATTTAATTAGCCACATGTGGCTAATTAAATTTAAATTAAGTAAAATTATGTGAAATAAAACTTTAGTTCTTCAGTTATAATATTTCAAATGCTCACTGGCTGCATGCAGCTCTAGTTAATCTGCCTTTCCCTCTACAGGTGGATAGCTATATTTGTAACACAACGAATGGGGTTATTTAACACACACACACCTGCACATGCCATTTGAATGAAATAAAAAAGGGGTCCAGGTATTAGGGCTTATAACTTCTTCTCTGAGGAACTGCAGATCCTATCGTTAATGCTATCCACCTTCCCACGCACACACACATTCAAGATGATGAGGACCATGAGGATGTATTATAACTAGTTTGATGGTAAATACACCCTGGAAGAGTAGTTCTTCAGTATGTCAAAATATAACACACAGCTCAATTAATTTGGTAATCATGCAAATTATCAGGGTGCCCCGTGAGACATATAGATGAATTACACTTACTACTGCCATTTTAATTATGAAGCTTATTGATCCTGGAGAATGAATCCAGATGGTTCAAATGGCTTCCACTGTGTGTGGGAAGAGTAGGGGCAACCTCTCTTATTTCCTTTGTGGTTAAGAATTGCTGCTAAAGCCGCATCCTTTTCTGCCTATGTCCTTGTGACGTGAAAGGATTCATGTTTATGTACTTGTGTTGAATCACTAAATGTGAACAGCAAATTACAGACTCTCGCAATCTCTTCTTACAAATATGACTGTCACAACAATTTCCAGATCAGACAACACATCTCCTCTTCTGTGGATTCTGTAGGAGAGAATGCATGCCCTGAGGTTCTGAATGATACCACCCATTTCATCTGTGCTGGCTCTAACCACACTGCTCACCTGCCTGCATCTCTGTACAGCTTGGTGGTCTCCCGGATACCACCTATGCATGAAATGACTCAGAAAGAAGAGTGAACAGCTCCATTGAAAGCTACAATTTGGGGGGCTTCTTCTGCATCTAATATGCATTTTCTGATCACTCAGGTGGTTTCTGTTTCTTTGCTTCACGTCCCTTAAGAATCACAGGTCAAAACAGCTACTACACGTCTTTGCATAATGCACACGGCACCAATAGCTTCTCCAAAGGAAGGCAGCCATGTGAGACATTGTGTTTATCAACGCTCGGGATGGAGAAAGGATGAGCTAGCTTGTGTGGATGGACTACAGAGATCACAAGATGAGGTGTTCCGCCAGCAGCAAGAACATCAATTTAAGACATGAGGTCAGGCGATGGGTAAGGGAGATCACTGTGAGTGAAGCGGAAGAAGGCTGGCAGAATCCAAAGCACCATACTTGTCTGTCGACTTGACCTAAGATGCTCCTTCTCAGCACAGGGGGAGAGATGTGATGAGAGCTGGATCGCAGGTGACTCTGCAGTGAGGCGGCTCAGTTACAGCCACTGAGAAGCTGGAGCAGTTTATTACCTGGCCCCAAGGGAAGGACACAGAGGTGCATACAGCTTTCCCTAACTGCAGTAACTCATTTTCTTCAGAACTAAGATGTGTGAAGATTCAACCAAGGTTGCTTAGAAAATAAAAAATTCTAAAAGAACCCCTAGCCCTAAGTCCACACAAATTCCTAGATTTATGGATTAATCATGAATTGACATAAAAAGGCTTCTCTCTTAATTCAAATTTACAGACCGAATTGCTGTTGATTCTCATCCACAGATATCGCAGCATCCACCATGAAAACTTCCTTTCTGCCACTAAAGTAGCAGAAAGTGAGCAGAGGAAATCTGAGGAGAAGCTCTGAGAAGGAAGTATACTGTTATATGTACGTTCATTTTCTACTTATCACGGGCACTAACGCATGTCTCTCAAATTGGCTGGCAATTATTACTTTGGCATTTCCCAAAAATATGTTTTGGAGAACACTAGTTTCAACGAATGATAAGAAAAGTTTCATCAAAACAGATTCCATTGTTCGGGAAACTCTGTGTTAAACAAATCTAAAAAAAAATTTTTTTAATGCAGGACTTCTCAGAGCCTTTAACACTCTAAGGCACATCGAGAATCTCACAGAAGGGAGCAAACAGATAGAGCTTCCTGAAATTTTCATCTAAAAGATCCATTTTTTCTTTTTTTGCAAAACACCTTTAAGGCTAGTACCTGATCTACTTAATTTCCTGTTTTGGTGACATTTTAGACTTTTATTATTTCTACTGCATAATAGGGAGGTCTTTAGAAACCCAATCACATTCTGGAACAAAGCACAGATTAGATAGAAGCCTTATTTACTGAGATTCATAATGAGCTGTCTGTTCCCCAGTGGTTTACTGGGATGTATCAAGAAGGCTTCAATAAAAGGAAACTAAGCTGGGTCTTATACCCTAAATTGAGTTTTATGAAACACCTTCATTAATTAGTTTGAAGTATACTCTTGCATCTTTAGATTTGCCCAAATTCAAATGAAAAGATCCCAAACATATCCAAAATACTGATATAAACAATGACTATTTAGTCAAAATTTTAAGTTAACTCCCTTCCATTAGCATGGATAACTGTAAATTAACTATACTCCAGAGGCACCATCCACAGGTCATTGCAGCACACACCACCAGTATCCCTCTGACAGCGAATGCTATCGCAATACCTTCTGTAATGCGAGAAATGTTGAGAGTAAGGCAATGATAAGCAAGGATAAGCTTGGGTAGGCCATGCCAACTCTACATCAAGCCATGATCCAGATCAAAAGAGGGAAGTTGCTACAGCATGGAAGCTGAGGACATCATAGAGTTTAAAACTATCAAGGCTGAAAACAGTTTTGCCAGGGCTTAATCTCATGGTGATTTCAAACATGTCTTTGCAAGGTGTGAGGAGGCAAAGCAAAGAAAACAGTAAGAAGATGAAACCCAAAGCCAAAAGCAGGAGCTTTATTTAGAGTGGCCATAAAATGTATCACCCAAACCTGGACAGTTCTGACCATGAAAGGGGGCATGATTAATAATTACTCGATGCATGGTTGGTTACCCCAGCTCTATGGGAAAAGAAAGCTAATGGTGGGGGGGAGGGGTTTAAATGAATTAATATTGATATCATCCTCTTTCTACTCCCATTAGAAATACTTGTCAACCAAGAAGTAAAATAGATAAAAGTCATTTGAAAGGGAGAATGATCACTGAAAGACACATCCATTATCTTACTGAGCTTATTAAGATTCATGAAATATCATCCCCAGACATACAAAAGAAACCCTTGATACCTGAGACATGGGTGAGTGGGTCACACCAGCAGAACCCACAGATGCTAACTCAGGCTTGAATGGGTCAAAGTCCAGATCCAGCAAAGTCTCCTCTTTCTTTGCTTCAGGGACTTCATTCTGTTAAAACAAAGCAAAGCAAAATATGCATCAGTTTGACTCTGATAAAAGCTCATGATATAGCCCAGGTATAATCCCTCCAGTATTGTCATTCAGTATCCTCCACACATACTTGATAGTTTACCATTTAGGTGGCACATCCAAGTGCCTCCAGGGTCACTCAGCTAAATGTAGTGAGAGGGGAAATAACCAGCTCTGGCCAAGTACCGCTTAGTCACCCTGGGGCATGTCCTAGACTCCAGTGCTGTCCTTTGTCAAGTTCTAAGTCCAACCAACAAAGAGAATGTCTGAAAGATGTTTCCTAATTCCACCAAGATCCAAGGAATCTCCTTCTCTGTTAGCTATGAGGGCTCAGGTGACCAGACAGACAAAGCAGACCAAGACTTGGATCCACTGCAGTAACCTAGGGAAGCAATCATTGTCTACTGCTGACCTGATTCTTCCTGCCCCATCCCTTCTGTAGTACTGTATCTTGATTTAGTTACCATATAGCCTGTTCTTCACCCATAATATTGTTTTCTTGACTGTATGTATGTGTATATAATGGAGGGAGGAAAGAAAGGAGGGAGGGCAGAAGAGAGAGAAACATGTCCTCCAATGTTTGCTGAAAAATAAGCCCCACGCTAATGATATGCTTGGATTAGAGAGAAGGTCAGCTCACTAAGACACAGAGTGAAAATCCCGCTATAATAATTTTTTTTAAATCTATAATACTGAGCATTAAGATTCATCCATTTATTTGAGGTATTATGATATAGGAAGATAACATGGCCTTAAAGTTGGCTCAACTGACACAGCAAGGGGCAGAGCTGAGACAGTTTCTGTAAAGTATACCACGGTGAAGAGACTTGAGGTTGGTTTCATAAAATCTGAGTTACAGGTGTTTGGTATTTTATTTAAGCTTCATTTTTGACCATGTGTTGCCTAGAAGTTAAAAAGTCATACTAACTGGCGAAGTATTAACCCCATTGCCATCAAGCTGATTCAGACTCATAGTAACCCTATAGGACAGAGTAGACAGAACTTCCCCATAGGGTTTCCAAGGAGCGGCTGGTGGATTCAGACTGCCGACCTTTTGGTTAGCAGCCAAACACTTAACCACTGTGCCACCAGGGCTCCAACTGTTGAAGTATTATATAAGAATAAAAAAGTTTAGATAAAGACTTTAAAGGACAGGAGTTATTTTAATATTGATCTTAGGAATAAAGTTTAGAAAAATGAAAACCTTGGGGATATAACAGATACTATTTGTTAGTATACCCACATTCACTGTAGAACGGAAACTGCTTACATATCATGTTACAGGCCTTGACTTTTCTATTTTGCAGCATGATTCCACCACATACATATATAATATATATATTTTACATATATATATTTTTTAATTTCGCAAGGATAATGCTCTCTTGACATCCTTTCTTTCTTTAACAATTACAGTCGCAAAACTATCACCTGACTCCCTTGGCTCCTATTCCAAATCAGCAAAAGGCCCATTTTTCACCAACTTTTATATTGGTACAGATTATATTTTTTAAATTTAGCTAACACACTGCACTTAGGCACTAGTCTAATAGCTTTACTTGTAGGAACATTCACTCGTAAGAACACACTTGAGTGCAGTCTAATGAAAACCACACTACTATTGCCTTTAAAACAATTACTTTACCATATTCCCCAAACTGTATTTTACCTGTATTGTCTAATTTATTCCTTATGTTAAACCTAAGGGCAGATGGCACCATTTCCCCATGAAGGAGTGGAGAATGGGGCTGAGGGGTTATCTTTTGCCCCAGGTTCCCCACCTGGAACATGGGAGGCAGGACCGCAGTCAGCCCCCTCTGACTCAAAGCTTATCCAGCCTGCCACTGAGACCCTCATCCCACAGGGGCTGGAGGGCCTGCAGAGGAATTCTAAAAGACACAAGAGTGGCCAAGCTCTCCATGAAAATTTAGGCCACAAAAATGTATCCATCAGTCATCTTATGAGCCCAATGAGTTAATCTCCTCATAAAGCTCAACTGAGATTTTAGAGATTGAGTTGAAAGGCAGCATTGGACTATAACGGGTTATATTCAGACCTTGATTTAGATAAATCTAGGTTTGCATCCCAGCTTTGCCACTTGCTAGCTGGGTGGCCTTAGGCAATTAATATAGCTTCTTTTAGCCTCAGTTTCTTCACGTAGAAATTGGGAGTACTAATATCTAGTAGCTGGACAATGAATAAGGAAAACCGAAGAATTGATGCATTTGAATTATGGTATTGGTGAAGAATACTGAATATACCATGGACTGCCAGAAGAAGGAGCAAATTTATCTTAGAAGAAGTACAGCCAGATGCATCTTAGAAGCAAGGATGTCAAGACTTTATCTCATATACTTTGGACTTGTTTTCAGGAGAGACCAGTCCCTGGAGAAGGCCAAAATGCTTGGTAAAGTAGAGGGTCAGCAAAAGAGAGGAAGACTCTTAACAAGATGGATTGACACAGTGACTGCAGCAATGGGCTCAAACACAGCAATGCCTGTGAAGATGGCCCAGGATTGGCCAGTGTTTTGTTCTGTTGTACATGGGGCCACTATGAGTCAGAACTGACTTGATGGCACCTAATGACAACAATAACTAGTAGGATAGCCATAAGTAATATAACAAATGCACTGTACATAATACATAGGAGATATTCAAAACAGAATTTGGAGTTAATGATGCTATTAATTACTATTACTAATAATGTATATGTGTGCCTGTAAGATTGCCATCATAAAATATCTATATAACAATTCGGGTGCCTTCAAAATAGTGTAGCTGTCTTCTTCAGACTCATCTTCTATTTGGGTTTCCTCACTAAACTTTGAGAGTTATCCCTCAAGGCATTCTTACCAAAGAGCATTTGACAAAGCTATAAAAAGAGCAAAAAGAAGAATCCTCGCTTTCCATGAAGGAGTCCTGTGTTCAATTCCTGCCCAAGGCACTTGACGCACAGACACCACTCATCTGTCAATGGAGGCTTGCATGCTGCTCTGTTGCTGAACAGGTTTCAGCAGAGCTTCCAGTCTGAGACTAAGAAGAAAGGCCTGGCAATCTACTTGAAAAATCAACCAATAAAAACTCTATGGATCACAACAGTCCAATCCTGTGGTGCATGGGGTTGCCATGAGTCAGGGACTAGCTCGACGGCAGCTAACAACATTCATGTGGTATTCCTTTTTAAAGTCAGGGAAGCCCTCGCAACTCTGTTGTTACATATTGAAACACAGTGAGATGTCATTTCCCTAAACACAACAAGTGAAAACTATTTTTCCTATTCCCTACATTACATCTTCATTAATGTAGATCTAGTGGTTCCCGACAATCTTAAGCTTTTTGGGAACTTGATCTTCAGGGGTGTTTTACCACCAAAAGTCTAGAATTCTAACCTGCAATATGCCCTAAGAAAGGAAAATAGATGTCAAAACCACAGTGAAGTAAAACTACCCAGTGAAAAACATTACCAGTTAGAATACTGTTCTTTGCTATTTTCATGAGGGATCTTCTCCAGGGCATATCTAAATTCATATTTTAAGGTACTGGATCTCTTCTGGTATAGGTATGCAATGTGAACATAAATCCTCACTCCTATCCTTGCCGTGGCCTCACGAAAAGTGGAGTTTACTTTCCCATTCTTGACTTGGAGTTGACCATGTATCATGATTTAGCCAATGGATCTTAAGGAATGTGAAGCAAGCAAAAATTTTAAACGGCTTGCATGGTTGACTTTTTTTTTTTTTTTTTAAATTTCTGCCATTTACCAGGAAAAGCACATCCTTGGGTAGCCACTGGTCCATGAAGGATGAGAGACACATACAGCAGACCTGGACTAAATCTGCAGGTTGGAGCCAAGTTCAGCTGAATCAGTCTAGATTAACTGATCCCCAGCAAAGCTATAGACTTACAGAAATAAGTATTTATTATTAGAAGCCACTGAGTTCTTGAGTGATTTCTTAAGTAGCATTATTATGGCAATGGTCATCTTATAGAGCTATTTAATTTTTAAATACTGTAGCGAAACAATTGACCCAGCTGTTTATAAATCTCAGTATATGACACCTGATTGTTGCCTGTTATATCTCAAAAAAATGGGATGCTAGTATGGTTCATTAAATGAATTAACCGAAATAAGTAGTCACGAATTTACAATCCAGCATCCCCAAGGAACATGACACTATATTTAAAAAAAAGATTTTTTTTCCACTTTAGATACACTGCAATGATGTGCTGACCTAAGTAAATGCATGAATCTGGGACTGTTGGTATCGACTGTTTTCCCCATAATCCACAAGAACCTAGTTGCCCTTGTCATCAAAAGGAGCTGGCATGACAATAAGGTTTTACTTGCTAAGAGTTGAGAAGGGTACAGCGTGTGGCTACATTACCTAAGCAAAGTTCACTGCCCGTCACAGGCATAATGATTATGGTAACAATAATAATTATTAACAAAACAACAACTATCTGAAAAAGAAACTGAGAATTACATTCTTTAGTTAACTGGGACATGATCGCACAGCAAGTAAATGGCAATGCTACCAATGAAATTCAGATCCATCTAATTTCCAAACTTGGATGCCTTCTATGACCCGCCAGGCTTCATTATGTCTAATTATACACTGCCATCAATGTAAGAGCTAAATATGAAAAACTTCTTAATGGTGCCTTAAATGGGATGCAATTATAAATGGTCTAAAACATTTCCATTCAGGTATATTAGTAAGTGAAGTAAGCTCTGCTTTTGTTGTTGTTAGTAGCTTCAGGTCGATTCTGACTCCTGGCAACCCCAAGTGTGCAGAGTAGAACTGCTCCACAGGGTTTTTAAGGCTGTGACTTTTCAGAAGCAGATCACCAGCCCTTACTTCTGGGTGGATATGAACCACCAGTCTTTCAGTTAGTAGTCCAGTACTTAGCCATTTGTGCCACCCAGGGACTCTGAAGTAAGCTCTAAACTGAAAATTGCACCTCATAAGAATAGATACATCAGTAACATTACCGTAAAACCAAAAATTCATAGAAAACTAAGAAACCAAGCTCTTCTATCTTGTAGTCACAAATGCCTTAATCTACTGTCTATACCTCGTATATACCTGTAGCTTTGTTCTATGGAAATGTTATTTTTTATGTGTTTTTACTTACTCTGGGTGCATAAACTGAAACAGAGGTGATCCAGGGTATACTCAGCTAATACAAATTAAAATAATAATGAAATACAATCTCCTACTATTAAATACAAAAAATTTTTTTTAAATGATAGCTCCTAGTGCTGGTGAGGGTGAAAAAAAAAAAAGTGCTCTTGTGCAACGATAGTGGGTGTAGACTATACAACCTTTGTTAAGGGCAATGGTAATCTGAATTGAAAGCCTTACAGGTGTATAAATATTTTGTTCCTACAGACAGGCTTATAACCCTTTCATAACTGAATTATTTTCTGCTTTAAATTTTTTATTTTTTCATAAATGGAATGCATGCTAAATCACTAAGTGTCTGTACTGAGTGTGTCCCTCTGGACTCCGTGGATAGAACTGGTGGGACACATATGTCTCTCTGGACTCTGATGAGTGGGTAGGATTGGTGGGATGCATATGTCCCCCTGAACTCGCGGCAGGGGGTGGGGATAGGATTGGTGGGATGTATACGTCTCTCTGGAATCTGGGAGGAGAGTAGGATTGGTGGAATGCATATGTCCCGTGGGCCTCTGGGACATTTATGTATCTCTTGGCTCTGCTGTAGGTTTGTGGGACACATATGTCCATGTAGGATGCACCAAGATGCACCAACTCATACAACACCCTGTAAAAGCAGTAATTTGAGGCAAACACCCATTTCTTCCATTTCAAGCAGTAATGGTCTCATATACTGTCAGTGGGAAAGCAGCTTCCCAAGAACACTGAGAGGTGGAAAATGTAAGTGGATGCCATACGGCCCGTGGATCATGAAAGGGTGGCTATAAGCTTTATGTACACAGCAAAAACGCTCATCAATTTGCAAATCAGTAAAATCATTTTAAAAATTAACCTGGATTTAAAAATTCATTTATATCTAGATATAGATACAGATGTAGATATAAAAGATTTATAAGGCACAACCTCAAGCATTGAAGGGTAGTGATCCCTCAGAGAGGAAAACAAACAAAGTGATCCCTATGATTGTCCGTCCTTACTGTCTTGAGAGTGTTTCAGGTTATAGGGAAGGGATGGGAATCCAGGCAAAACCTACACCTTGAATTTTAAGGTCATGAAATCATCCTGTTTTCGTTAGCCAATTGAATTGAAATAGATTTTCAACTTACAAAATAAGTTCACGAAATGGCTCTTTTTCTCTCTGCGGCCCTGATGAGGTCAGCCTGTGATTATGCACACATGCATTACTCACTTGATGGAATAGCTGTAACATGGGAGTTATAGAGACAGAGATGAAGGAATGGGATTACCACGGTGGCTTAGAGTTCTCAGGACAGAATACTGGGGAGGAAAGCACTGTACAAAGGGAAAATCCTAGAGATCTGAAGAGGGTCTCCCTAGAGTGTTCAGCAAAACACCGATAAATGTACACATGTGAAGAAATTACCTGAGTCCAGGAAAGAAATGCCCAAAAGACTTAGTGATAGCAGTGCCCAGTGCTCATACATGCTCAGTAACAGTGCTTATTCCTATCAGCCAGACTTAAAAAGCTTGTGCTTCACTGGACATTGGGCTACACCTGGAGAACCCCTACCAAGTAGTGGAATAAAGGATGCAAAATAGGGGGTGAAGTGGAGGGAGGAAAAGTCTAGGAATTGTTAGAGGGGTCTGAGGACCTTGAATTGTGAGGTCAAAGAAACATAGTGATTAAACATATATCAGAACTTCGGATGATAAACAAACTGCACAGCTTGGTTATCTTTGCTCAAGGAATGGGGCAGTGATGGGGTAATCCACCCAGGCAGATAAGCTGCCTACACTTGAGCTTGAAATACACTGTGTATTTTTTATCCCTTGAAGATTTTCATCTTACTAATTCTTTCTGCCTTAAGATAATATTAACGTTTGCTTTGAAAAAAATCAAGTGAGTGAAGAGGCAGTTGGCCCAGAAATATGCTCCGTTGAAAAGAAACCCACATTACAGCTATTCAAGCAAGTGAATAATGCATGTGTGCATAATCACAGGCTGACCTCATCAGGGCCGCAGAGAGAAAAAGGGCCATTTCGTGAACTTATTTTGTAAGTTGAAAATCTATTTCAATTCGATTGGCTAACGAAAACAGGATGATTTCATGACCTTAAAATTCAAGATGTAGTATTAGGCTGGAAAACAGAGGTATCAAAATAGAAAATTAATGGTGCTAAACTGATCCTGCTGCTCATACAATTGAAAGGCTGTGTCATGGATTGAATTGCGTCCCCCCAAAAATACGCATCAACTTGGTCAGGCCATGATTCCCAGTATTGTGCAGTTGTCCTCCATTCTGTGATTGTAATTTTATGTTAGGAGGATTAGGGTGGGACTGTAACACCACCCTTACTCAGGTCACCTCTCTGATCCAATGAAAAGGGAGTTTCCCTGGGGTGTGGCCTGCACCACCTTTTATCTCTCAAGGGATAAAAGGAAAGGGAAGCAAGCAGAGAGTTAGGAACCTCATACCACCAAGAAAGCAGCACCAGGAGCAGAGCACGTCATTTGGACCTGGGGTCCCTGCGCCTGAGAAGCTCCTCAACCATGGGAAGATTGAGGACAACGACCTTCTTCCAGAGCTGACAGAGAGAGAAAGCCTTCCCCTGGAGATGACACCTTGAATTTGTACTTTTAGCCTACTTTACTGTGAGGAAATAAACTTCTCTTTGTTAAAGCCATCCACTTGTGGTATTTCTGTTATAGCAGCACTAGATGACTAAGACAGGCTGTGTTGATGTTTTGCCTTCCAGCACCCCGTGCACTCACTCCCAACAGGAATGATGAGCAGGGCTTAAAGAAATAAGCTGGAGTGTTTAATGACCAATTCCTCTGGATTTACAAAGTGGACAATCTCATCAAAGAGAGAAAATATGTGACATCATTGTTGGGAGAAGATTTAGGAAAGACAGTGGGAGATAACTGCTATGAATGCTCACCGTGCTTAGTGGGTAATCTGCCCCTGATTGTCAGGTACAGTCGAGTCAGTTCCAACTCATGGCGGCCCCATGTACAACAGTACCAAACATGATCCGATCCTGCGCCATTCTCACTATGGTTGCTATGTTTGAACCCATTGTTGCAGCCACTGTTCAATCCATCTCGTAGAGGGTCCTCCTCTTTTTTCGCTGACCCTCTACCAAGCATGATGTCCTCTTGCAGGGACTGGTCCCTCCTGATAACATGTCCAAAGTATACCCTTGCTTCTAAGTACACCATCCTTGCTTCTAAGGAGCATTCTGGTTGTATTTCTTTCAAGACAGTTTTGTTCATTCGTCTTGCAGTCCATAGTATATTCAATATTCTTCACCAACAACATAATTTGAAGGCATCAACTCTTCTTTGGTCTTCCTTATTCATTGTCCAGCTTTGGCATGCATATGAGGTGATTGAAAACACCACGGCTTGGCTCACGCACACCTGAGTCCTCATGTGACTAAGAATTGCCTTTGCACAGCAAATCAGGTGACTATTGTTCTTTGAGACACACTTTGGTACACAGTTTTAAAGGAACGATGCAGGAAAACACACACACATCACAGTGAATTTCTTTATATTAATGTCTTGGGAGGGAAAAATAGGTTTGTCCCTTAGCAGGTCCATTTTTGTAAATGCAGAACAGAAAATCAAGATAAGCCCTTTGCTACTGATAATCAGGTTTCTCCCAGTGAGCAAGAATTTCTCCTCCCTCCAAGGAAAAAAAAAAAACAAAACAATCTATGACTGGGTTGGGTATGTTTTATCTAAGGTTTGGGCCATTAGAGGGCTCTGTAGCCATGACGGATTTCTGTTTTCAATCCCAGGACACACTCAGGAAAGAATCCCCACAGGGATGCTGTCGTGCCAGTCACACAAACCCAACAGAATGGGATACATGTATGTCAGTCATTACATTTTGAGCTTATGGGTGGGATTAACACAAATGATTTTCTTCCCCATGAAGCACAAGGGAAAGATAACAAACTGGGGGCATAAAACCTATCTTTGAAATGTGGGATGACTCATTTAGGAATAAATAAATAAATAAAAAGGAAACAAATCACTCCATATTATCTTGAATACACGTATTAGGGAGAAAACCTGTTCAGATACTTCTCAGTTTTCAATACCCTGCTTCCTTGCAGCAGGCACCTCATTTTCTTCCGGCATTTGTATTTATTCTCTTTTATGTATGTATCTGTGCACCGCCAAAAAAACTATCCAGATGAGACAATCCATTCACTTATACATAGTTTGACATATGATCTGATCAGCACATCTAGTACTACGAACACACACATACATGTGCATATGTCCAACAGCCCTAAGTATGGGGCATTTTACATGGGGCACTTACACGGAGGAGTTTTAAATGGTCAGTCATGGCATACATTTGACTGAGCTGCATATTTCCCTGCAAGAAATTTAATTCACTTTGGTACTTTGTTAATGGCCAAATATTTGTACCACATAGGATCCTAATGGCCTGAAACAGTGGTTCGCACAGTGTGATCTCAAGACTAGTACCATAAGCATCTCCCAGGGGCTTGTTAGAAATGAAGATTCTCAGGCCCCACCCCCAGACCCAATGAATCTGACACTCGGGCTGAAAAAAAAAAACACAAAATGGCCATGTCTATATCTACAGAGGAACAAGCAACTGAGAAAACTGACAAGCACTTTCAGGAAAAAGCGGTTATCTGTGTGTTTTTAAACAAAGCGAAGTTATATCACCAAATAAGCCAGAAAGTAGACTGAAATAGAAACCCCTGCTTTATGTCCTTTCTTGATCTGAGACAAATGATCATTTAGTCAATGAAAATGCTTCAAGTCGAACACTATGGTCTGGCTGTTAGAGTCACATTGCTTCTCAGATTTAGAAAAGTGATGGAAACCCCTGCCTGCCTCCTCCCCAAATTAAAATCAAACAATATAAATAAAGCTGAGCCCCATAAATGCACCCCATAATGTCTCTGGTCATTAAAACCAGTGGCCATTGAGTCGATTCCAATTCATGGGAACCCCATGTGTGCCAAAGTAGAACTGTGCTCCCTAGGATTTTCAATGGCTGATTTTTCAAAAGTAGATCATTAGGCCTTTCTTTCAAGGCACCTCTGGGTGGACTCGAACCTCCAACCTTTCTGTTAGCAGCCAGTTGCTAATCGTTTGCACCACTCACCTGGCAGACTGATTGGCACAGCATAGTAGCCAATAAGTTCTTAAAGGCCTTGATGGAGGGTGGCTTTTCTCCCCTTTCCAACAGTCTTGGAGTCATGCATAAAGCAACAGCCAAGCTGTGGCAGGTGAGTCTCCCAGCTCAGGGCAGCAGTCACAGCTGGGAACATCTGCGTTTTGAAATGCACTTCCTCTCCTCTTCCACAACTCTTCACTTTCCTCATCACCCTCACTCAACAATACCAGCAAATGTTGCTCCTTTAGAAATACTTAGGGGTCTCTCTCAGAGTTTATAATTTTCAGAAATGCTGTGATTCATTTTTTCCCCCCACCATGAAGGACCCTTATCTGTGAACCAACAAATTCCAAAAAAAATTTAAGAGAAAGAACACTTTTGAACCCCATCCTTGCTTCAGACCCCATCTATGTATCATGTTTTCTCTACCTCAGTTGCCTCGTCTACCAAATGGAGACGTCCTCCGCTAAGTCCACAAGGCACACAGGTGGGCACGTTCTCCATTTGAGATGGAATTGAGAGAGTGCTCTGGGCGGGTCCAGGTGAAAGCAACCTGAGTAAGGGCATTATCGCTGCAAACCGCTCTCCATTTGAGAGTTGATGTAGCAAAAAAGAGAATGAAGCTGGGAGTAGCAGGTACGAAGGAAAGCACAGCTGGAGATTTAAACCCACTCAGCTCTGGCACCAGGGCAATTGGCGGAAGTGGCGTAAGATTATTTGGCTCCAAGACAGCTATCTTTGGCAGCATCTGAGCATGTCCAGACCTACAATTTACCTATTCACTGGTAAATATGCAATTCCCTCTTTTCAAAAAAAAAAAAATTTTTTTTTTTTTTAAGGAGCTGCTAAATCACATTGGAAGCCCTAGTTAGTTAAATTCAGCATCTCGTACAGATAAGAGAAGAGGAAAAACAATGGCTAAAAGCATTGTGCTTGTTGATAAATGCTCTCAAAAAGGGATGAACACCAAATTGCGACTTGCAGCTGCATTACACCTGAGGTTCTATTTTATGAGCTCCTCCTATTGAAACATTATCAATAATTGATAATGATACACTATCAGTGGGGTGTGACTGTAACTGTGATATGATACATTGTGTTGTTATTGATGCATTCAGTGTAACAATATCGCATTAGCACCTCTTATAAAATATAAGTACTATTTCCAACCCGAGAACAGTAGTGGGAAGAGCATTGGCATGACTTTTGTGGGTATTTCTACTCTTAAAACAAAGACATGGCTTAAAGGTCATCAGAGCAGCTCTCAAAGTCAAGAGGCAATGAGATGACCAAGGCTCTAGCGGAGACAATTCTATAGGTTCCCCACGGGGAGCTCTGGATAGAACCTATCACCCAGGTATGTTCAAAAGCAGTGGGAACTTTTACTTTTCCATTGGCTGAATCATGTAAATGGATGAAAGGCAAAAGCCATAAAAATTTTTTCACTTAGTAAGTTGCAAAAGGACAAATATTGTATGAGACCACTATTATAAAAACTGAAGAAATAGTTTAAACACAGAAGAAAATATTCTTTGATGGTTATGAGGGTGGGGAGGGAAGGAGAGGGGTATTCCCTAATTAGACACTAGACAAGAACTACTTTAGGTGAAGGGAAAGACAGCACGTACGACAGGAGAGGTCAGCACAACTGGACTAAACCAAAAGCAGAGAATATAACCTGAATACCTAAACACAACCAAACACTTCATGGGACAGAGTAGCTGGGGCAGGGGTCTGGGGACTGTGGTTTCTGGGGACATCTAGGTCAAATGGCATAACAAAATGTATTAAGAAAACGTTCTGCATCCCACTTCGGTGAGTGGAGTCTGGGGTCTTAAACACCACCAAATGGCCATCTAAGATGCATCAATTGGTCTCAACCCACCTGGAGCAAAGGGGAATGGAGAATACCAAAGACACAAGGTAAATATGAGCTCGAGGGACAGAAAGGGCCACATAAACCAGAGGCTATATCAGCCTGGGACCAGAAGAACTAGATGGTGCCCAGCTACAACTGATGACTGCCCTGACAGTGAACACAATACAGAATCCCTGATGGAGCAGAAAAACAGTGGGATCCAGAGCTCAAATTCTCGTAAAAAGTCCAAGCTTAATGGTCTGATAGAGACTAGAGGGATTTCAGAGGTCATGGTCCCAGACATTCTATTAGCCCAAGACTGGAACCATTGCTGAAGCCAACTCTTCAGACAGGGATTGGACTGGACTATAAAACAGAAAATAATACTGGTGCAGAGTGAGTTTCTTGGCTCAAGTAGACACATGGGACTATGTGGGCAGCTCCTGTCTGGAGGTGAGACGAGAAGGCAGAGGGGGACAGGAGCTGCTTGAATGGACATGGGGAATACAGAGTGGAGAGGAGAAGTATGGTGTCTCATTAGGGGGAGGGCAGCTAGGAGTACACAGCAAGGTGTATATAAATTTTGTATGAGAGATTGACTTGATTTGTAAACTTTCACTTAAAGCACAATAAATTAAAAAAAAAAAATTTTCACTTAGTTTCATTTCTCCTATTCTCCTATAGGTATCCAGGGTGGCATAAACAGTTAAATGCTTGGCTGCTAACTGAAAGGTTGGAGAATCAAATCCACCCAGAGGTGCCTTGGAATAAAGACCCAGCAATCTACTTCCCAAAGATCGCAGCCATTGAAAACATTACGGAGCACAGTTCTACTCCGACACACGCGGGGTCTTCATGAGGAATCAACTCAACAACAACTGTTTTTTTCTTTTTTTATTTCTCCTATAAGGAATACATAATAGAAATAACTGAAGGTGCAAAGAGGAATTCCTATACAAAGATGCTTGCTGAGGTACTAGTGAAGTAAAAGAACAATTGGAAGCAATGTGTGTCTAACAATCAGGAGTTGGTGGCATAAATTAAGTCTTGTCCATCGCTTGACAGAATACTATGGCTAAACATTCTTTTTTTTTGCCAAGAAAATACCATGACATGAAAAAATGCTTGATAAAATTAAGCAGAAAAGCCAGGAATACATAACAAAAATCTACACGTACTCAGAAAAGAAAATAGATCAAAATACATTAGTGGTCATATGTCAGAGTGGTATCATTTGTGTGATGATTGAACTTCTTCATTTTACATTTTTCAGTACTTTCCCAATTTTCTGCAATAGATATGGACTACACTTGATAATCAGAAAAAAAAAAGTAAGAGTATTTTTTAATACTATACATCTCCCACTTGAGAATGCTTTAGACACACCAGGTAATTAAAATAAACGTAAATGGCAACTGAAATTATATTTTGGCTCCAACGTTTGCCACTTCTCTAGAGTGGGCCCTTGAAAGTCCTTCAAGAGTCTTTCCTGAATCTTTCATGGACACCCCAGCTCCAGACAGGTACTGACCTGGGAAGGCGTAGTCACACTGATTTCCGGAACAAAGTTGTCCTCGAAGAAGTTGATGATATTCTCCTGCTGCAGTTCCTTTGTTGGGGTGACTTTAGGCAGAGGTGGGACAGGAGGCCCCTTCCTTGTCTAAGAAGCATTAAGCACAAGCAAATGGTAGTTAATTCCACCCAAGATGACATGTGAGACATGCAGAAATGTCACATGAACACAGCCAAGTGGACAGATTGGTCACTGGTTGCAATTTAGATCTGCATGTAGAAATAAGCCTACCTGAGTCAGGTAAAGAATACCGTCTACTTGTGTGATTCTCTGAGCACTGACAAGAAATGGTCCAATGAGAAAAACTCCAGCTCTAAGAATCCATTCATCTCCACACAAGTGCTAGCCATGGGGCCTCAGGACCAAGTACCCATACCTTTAAGGTTAAACTAAGGCAACACCATCCCTGAGGTAAACTGAAAATGATTTCTCACTTCAGCAATGAATTAGAATTTCAAAAATCAAGCCAGCTTCTCATCTGAATCAGTGAGAACGGCTATAGGCAGCAGCCATTTCACCTGCCATTCCAGTATTTTGAAAAAATAAGAACTTCAGAGGCCATCCATTGCACGTATCTTCTTAAGACCTTCTTCAGTTTCACCACACACAAAAAAAGCATGAACTACAGGTTTTCCTACAGGAATTTCATTGTCACCCAAAGTAGGAAAGGTAAGGGTAGCAACTGGTCTCTGTATTTATCTTTGCCTGGCCTTTACTGTTTCTTCAGCATTTGTTCCACATCATTTTCCTGAATAGCTACCCATGTGCAATATGTTCTGGGTGCTGTAAAAGATGTGCAGTGACATATAAATATACCTGCTTTTCTTGGCAGGACTTGCCCCAATATGACATGCTAGAGGAGGGACGTTTACGTGGAGAAGGCAGAATTAAATAGAGCATCGGAAGAAAGAATTCTGAGTACAAGAGGTGGGAGAAGAGGAGAACACTCTAACCTAAGCATCTTAAGAACACGGTAAGACGTCCCAACAGACTCAAGCAGAAGGGTGCGTGAAGAAACATAAAAAGTCAAGTAGGAAACGTAAGTGGATTCCTAGAAATTGTTACGATGCCTACAGCCTCACATCTCAGTCTCCCCAGTTGCAAACTCCTCTTAATGCCCCAGCACCATGGACTATCCCAGACGGGATAGTGTCACCTTGAGTTCTTCTGTCACCCTATACATTTGATCTCTTCCTACCTGTGAAGGTGACCTAGGCCGTGCTGGTGCAGGAGACACAGGTGCTAGCGTATGATTCGGACTAGCTACCGGGCTTGAGACGGGTGAAGGCTCCTCGGGCGGAGATGGCGTCTTTGCAATGCGGAGAGGACCTGAATCGCTGGATGAACACATGGTGATTAAACAAGGGGCCTTCTAAAAAACAATACTTATTTGATCAGAGGTTCTCTACCCTAGAGAAATCCTGAAGTGTGACACGTAGTGTTTGCTATCCTACTCTTGCCTACCAGATTAATTCTGGTTATTATTAACTGTGATGGTGATAATTCATGCCATTTACTGTCTACTGTATGCCATACCCCGTTCATATATTATCTCTAATCTTCAAAAAGCCATATCATCCCCATTCTACCAGCAGGTGAAGTATCTGGGTTTTACTGAGAGGGACATAATATACCAGAATTTAAACATATAACTTGAGAAAGCTGAATTAATAAATGCTGGATGGAAACCCTGGTGGCGTAGTGGTTAAGTGCTATGGCTGCTAACCAAGAGGTCAGCAGTTCAAATCTGCTAGGCACTCCTTGGAAACTCTATGGGCAGTTCTACTCTGTCCTATAGGGTGGCTATGAGTTGGAATTGACTCAACGGCAGTGGGTTTGGTTTTGGGTTTTTAGCCTAAAGATATGCAAGTGACTATGGTGCTTTGACAAGGAGCCATGGTGGTGCAGTGGTTAAGCACTCAGCTGCTAACCAAAAGGTTGGCAGTACAAGCCTACCAGCCACTGGGTGGGAGAAAGATGTGGCAGTCTGCTTCCATAAAGATCACATCCTTATAGGGAAAACGCAGAACAGAATTTCAAAAAATTCTCCTGGACCTCAGACATTCTAGAGCCATGGCAGCTGGACAAACCCCAGAAACTATTGCCCTGAGATAATCTTTAAACCTTAACCCTTTTCCCCTGAAGTCTTCTTAAAACCAAACAATAGTTCAGCTTAACAAATGTCTGCCTTGAACAGTACGCTCTTTTAAGAACTGTATAATACGGGATCAAATAGACAACAGCAACTTGAAAGATTAGCTAGGGGATAGTGAGTTTATGTTAATGGGGGTTGAACAACTCAAAAAAGGAGGGGGAGAAAGATTGCACAACTCAAAGCATGTAATCAATGTCACTGAATTGTACATGCAAAAACTTTTGAACTGGTGTATGTTTTGCTGTACATATTCTTAACAACAACAACAAAAAAGCCCAAAGGCAACACAGCAATACAGTGGATCTGAATGCAGGTTGGACTAGTAAAAACCTCCTGCCCCGAGCAGTGGGATGCAAAACTCAAAATCTTGTAAAAAGACCAGACTTAATGGTCTGACTGAGACTAGAGGGACCGCTGAGGTCATGGTCCCCAGACCCTTTGTTAGCCCAAGATTAGAACCATTCCCAAAGCCAACTCTTCAGACAGGGTTTGGGCTGGACTGTAAGATAGAAAATGATCCTGGTGAGGAGTGAGCTTCTTGGCTCAAGTACACACATGAGACTATGTGGGCAGCACCCGTCTGGAGGGGAGATGAGAAGACAAGGGGACAGGAGCTGGCTGAATGGACACAGAAATAAGAGGTGGAAAGAAGGAGTGTGCTGTCTCATTAGGGGGAGAACAACTAGGAGTACATGGCAAAGTATATATAAATTTTTGTATGAGAGACTGACTTAACTTGTAAACTTTCACTTAAAGCACAACAAAAAAAAAAAGAAATTAAAAAAGAAAAAACCTCCTGCCCCTTCCACTATGCCAAAAAGGCTCTTTCAGAATCCTCCAAGTACAAACTGAATTAGTTGCACTAATTTCACTTTGATTCACAAGACAGTCTTGGCATGTCATAATGTATTAAAAAGTCTACTTTAAACATTTTATATTGAAAAGAATCCTTAGGATGGTACTCATTTTGTGGGACTGCTTTCTGATAGCTAACATTAGGAAATAAACAAATTCACTCATTATCTGTCTTTCCACGCCTTTCAACCCTGACAACTTGATATGTGTAACAAATCCTGTGATTCAGTAATATTAACTGAGAACCTACCATGTGCCTGGCGCTGGGCCAGATGCTTGCGAACATCCCAAATAGGATGACTAAGTATGATGTTCATAACACGATCTACTCTCTAAGAATTTCTAAAGTCTACAGCTTGAGGAACAGGTCTGTACCCAAAATAAATGAGCGTGTACATGGCAGCATGACCTACATATTCAAGAGGCCAGGGAACTGGGTCCTTTAAGGAGGATGTGGACATCACATGACTGGGGCTCCGTGCCAGCAACCATGGCCTCTGACGGGAAGCAGAGCCCCAATCTTTCAGTCCATGTATGCAATAAAACAAAACCAACACATGTCAAGAGTTAGGAGGCAAGTTTATGAGAAGGTCTCACTTACGTCTCTTTCCATTCCCCAAATGGATTCATCAAGGATGTCAGCACCAGTGATAAGTATTAGAACTAAGTGTCATGGGTTTGGGGAGTTCTTTTCTTCTCCAAAGGAAGTAGCAAGTGTACAACTGTTGTCGTCGTTGTTAGCTGCTGTGGAATTGGCCCCTGACTCATGGTGACCCCACGCATAACAGGATCACACTGTCGTGATCCATAGGATTTTCACTGGCTGATTTTTTTGCAATTAGATTGTCAGGCCTTTCTTCCTTGTCCATCTTAGTCTGGAAGCTCCACTGAAACCTGTTCAGCATCATGATAACATACAAGTTTCCAGACAGGTGATAGCTGCATATGAGGTACACTGGCCAGAAATCGAACCCAGGCCTCTCACATGGATGGTGAGAATTCTACCACTGAGCCATCACCGTCCCTTAAAGTGTACAACTAGATATTATATATTAAAATCCTACACCATTTCTGTCAAGACCCATGTAAAGCAGAGAGAGAGGCAGATGGTTAGTCAATTCTATTGTGACAATAACAAGACCCCTCACTGTATAACTCTAAAAGCCAAAATCAAATGTAAAAGCACAGAAGTAAGGCTACTGTCAGACCTCTGGATGGAAAAACTCCTTTTAGACTTTTATAAAACCAAAAAACCAAATCCGTTGCCTTCGAGTAGATTCTGACTCATAGCAATCCTATAGGACAGAGTAGAAGCACCCCATAGGGTTTCCAAGCAGCAGCTGATGGATTTGAGCTGCCAACCTTTTACTTAGCAGCCAAGCTCTTAACCACTATGCCACCAGGGCCAAAATTTTATAGGCTGGTACACAGACCAGCAAAACTTCAATAAGCAGCACATAAAATGTGCCCAGGAAGAACCTGGCTCTGATGAGCAGTAGCCTACCTGGGGGCTCCTTGAATGGTGAAGGCCTTGTCAGCGTGCTGATCGCCCAGTTTCGTCATCACTTCATACAGTTTGTGGCAGAGCTATGGGGACAGAGGCAACCTATTAATTGCAAGTCATTCTGGTGCCAATTCAGGCTATTCTCCCCAAGAAAGATACTGTTTATTAAGAAAATAGCCATCTTATGATAGTGTGAATGGTCTCAGGATAATTTAAATTCTATATATGGTCTAGGTTAAAAATTCAAACCAAAATTGAAAGGCTACAAACACAAAATAAGCTAAAAAGAAATCAAAATATATTTATTAACCACAGTAAAGAAAAAAAAGTTGCCACTGAGTCAATTCTGATTCTTGGTGACCCTGTGTGATTCAGAATAGAACTGTGCTCCATAGGGTTTTCAATGACTGAGTTTTTGGAAGTTGCTCACCAGGCCTTTCTTCTGAGGCTTCTCTAGGTGGACTTGAACCCCTAGCCATTCCTTTAGGTCCTCAGTATGTTAACCATTTGCACCACCCAGGGACTCAATTAACCAGAGTATAGAGCAGAGAACAAAAGCTTTGCTTACGTTGACTGTACCAAAGAAAAAGGTACTTAAGAAAATACTAGTCCATGACAAAGCTGCTGATTACCTGAATATTTTGCGACAAATTTTTCATCAGCCTAAAAAGTAGCACTTGAAATTCTAACTTTATAAACTGACTGGAAAAACAAAACAAAAACAAAAGACTGAGATCGTGAAAATGAAGGAAGTAAGTTCAGAAGAGAAATAAAAGCTGGCAATGAATCATGAGAGTATTTTTGTATACCTGCAAACAAACGAACAAAACAAAACAAAACAAAAAAAGAACTGTGTGGTTGTTTTAAAAAATATAGAAATATTACTGAGAGCAATGCACACTATTTTTTAAAAAAACATGCAAGAAGGGTGAATTCTTTGGTATAATGCTATGCATTTCATTTGCTCCAGAATAAACGTTCGTTAACTTCATATCCCATAAGTAAAAAATAATCACCATTACTCACCACTGCAATTTCCTTATGGAACTTGGCCTCAAGGCTAGAGACGTTTTTGAAAGTATTGACATAAAATCCAACTCGTCTACCATGTGGAAATACAAAGACAGAGGACACAACAGTCAGCCAAAATGTATTTTTAATGGTAAAGACATATATTAAAAACAGTTTTTCTTTATATAACTATGAACAACACTGGATTAAATAAAATATTTAACTCAAACATATATATCCAGTTTTTCCTGCTATGTTAATGAACAGAGAAACATCTTTCTGCAAACAGCATAACCTCTCCTCAAAATCAGCTAATACCCTAAGATGGTCATTCTCAAACTTTAATACGCATCAGACCCACCTGAAAGGGTCCTTTTTGATTCCTTAGGACTGGGCTGGCGACCTAAGAGAACGTACATTTCTATCAAGTTTCTAGGTGATGCCGATGTTGCTGGTCCAGGAGCCACACTTTCAGGACCACTGCCCTAAGAGCTTGAGTCTGGATTTTAGATACGCATCTTGTGAAGGTTCTGAGACTGAGAAGCTTATTACTAATTTTTATAAAATATATATACTCTAGTTGCAGTATTTTATATTCGGACTCTGAAATTCATTTGATGGAGGAAAATATGAAACACAAATTAATCCTGATTCTTCAAAAAAAATGAGAGCATGTTATCATTGAGCAAAATAAACACACGCTGCCTCATTCACAATGTTTGTAACATGTTCATGAAGCAGAGCCATTGTTGAGTTGTCTGTACAAAGTCCCTGCAGTCTTCGTTCTTAGGTCCTCAGTAGTAAGCAAGCAGCCCGGGAGGCGCCAAGGTTAAGCACTTGGCTGCTAATAGAAAGGTCAGCAGTTCAAAACTACCAGCCAGTCTGTGAGAAAAAAGACCTAGCAATCTACTCCCCTCAAGATTTCATCCTAGAAAACTGGACAGTGGGGCAGTTCTAGTCTCTCCGACTAGTCACGGAGTCGGAATTGATACAATGGCACACAACAACAATAGTAAGTACACTGCCAGTACCCCAGGTTCAAGCTCTAAAGAAGGGAACTACGGCTTCTATATTAATGCAGTCCTCCTGAATCCATGAATAAAATATGACTTTTTAATTTCATTCATGTTCTTGTTTCAATGATATTCTCAAAAATAACCCCAGAGTTCTGATTGGCGAGTGCAGATTTCAAATCTCAATCAAAACCAAATAAAGAGATAGGAAACCAAAAACATTCCAAAACCAAACCAAACCCATTGCCATCGAGTTGATTCCAACTCATGGCCACCCTATAGGACAGAGTAGAACAGCCCCATAAGGTTCCCAAGGAGTGGCTGGTAGATTCAAACTGCCGACTTTTGCTTACCAGCCAAATGCTTAACCACTATGCCACCCGGGTCCCATCAAAAACATTAGATATATACGCAAAAAACATATATTCAGGGAGTTTACAGATGGGGTCTCCATGAGTCAGAATTGGCTCAACGGCAACGGGTTTTGTTCAATAATATAGTTGGGGAATAACAATGTGCAGAGTAGGCACTTGTCTTTAAACAATGAGATAAAAGGACAGAAAAAAGGGGGACTTCTTGTATTTGAGCTATGTCTTTAGATGAGAAGGAATCCAGTAAACAGAGAGGAAGGAAGGTCCCATCATCGTAGCCAACAAAATGAACATTCTTCTAAGCACTCTTTAATATTTCCTCATTTAATTTTCATAAGGAAACCCTGGTGGCGTAGTGGTTAAGTGCTACGGCTGCTAACCCAAGGGTCGGCAGTTCAAATCCGCCAGGAGCTCCTTGGAAACTCTGAGGGGCAGTTCTACTCTGTCCTATAGGGTTGCTATGAGTCGGAATCGACTCGACGGCACTGGGTGGGGAATTTTCATAACTATCCTTGCTTTTATACACATGAAAACTGAGGCACAGAGAGATTAACTGTCCAAGGTCACACAGTTTAAGTGCATGACCAGTATTTGAACCTAAATGAGGAAAACACAATAGAAAAGCATGGAATGTACGGCAAGAAATGCTGCTTAAGTGTAGTAAATATTGTTATTTTAGTCCCAGTAAGCTCTGTACTTTCCCACAAATTGTTGCTGCTATTAGCTACCACACAACTCATGGTGACCCCATGCACAGCAGAACAAAATGCTGCCTGGTCCTGTGCCATCCCCAAGGTTGGTTTCAGGTCAGACTGTTGTGATCCATAAGACTTTCATTGGCTGATTTTCAGCAATAGATTGCCAGGCCTTTCTTTCTAGTCCATCTTAGTCTGAAAGTTCCACTGAAATCTGTTCGGCATCATACCAACACTCAAGCCTCTACTGACAGGTGTGGTGGCTGCAACATGAGGTGCATTAGCTGGGAATCAAACCTGGGTCTCCTGCACAGAAGGCAAGAATTCTACCACTGAACCACCATTGCCCCTTCCATAAATTAGGTGGTTGAAATTTTAAGCAAAACAAAAGCTAGAAGTCCAGTTTAGAGATTTAGAGATGAAATAATAGCTGAGTGCTAAAGCCATCCCACCAATAAACCTTACTACTTCCATGGCTTATCCTGTATCTGAATTCTTACCATGTTCTACTTAACCTTAATTTTCTCTACCTACAGTGATAATATGTCTCTGACTTTACATATTATTTCCTTTAATTGATTTCAATCACATCGTGTTTGTGTGTGTTTGTGTGTGCATTTACACTCATACACATACATAAGCAGCATATATGCATATCTTTTTTTTTAATAATTTTTATTGTGCTTTAAGTGAAAGTTTACAAATCAAGTCAGTCTCTCACATATAAACTTACGACATACTCCCGTTTACTCTCCCCGTAATGAGTCAGACCACTCCCTCCTTGCAGTCTCTCCTTTCGTGGCCATTTTGCCAGCTTCTAACCCCCTCTACTCTCCCATCTCCCCTCCAGACAGGAGATGCCAACATAATCTCAAGTGTCCACCTAATGCAAGTAGCTCACTCCTCGTCAGCATCTCTCTCCAACCCATTGTCCAGTCCAATCCATGTCTGACGAGTTGACTTCGGAACGGTTCCTGTCCTGGCCCAAGAGAAGGTTTGGGGACCATGACCGCCAGGGTCCTTCTAGTCTCAGTCAGACCATTAAGTCTAGTCTTTTTATGAGAATTTGAGGTCTGCATCCCACTGTTCTCCTGCTCCCTCAGGGGTTCTCTGTTGTGTTCCCTGTCACATATATGCATATCTTAATAAAGAAAAACCTGGCGCAGTGCACTTGGGAAATAGTACTTGGAGGGTCAAAGGAGAAGCCCGGGAGACAAGAGCCTGGTGAGGCAGACTGTCCCTGGGAAGAGGACCTTGCCAGACCCTGGAGCTCAACGTTCCCTTGGAAAGCAATAGGCAGTCCCAAGTGGTGTTTGAGATAGGGGAAGGAAAGAAGAGGGCTGGAATCTGCATTGAAGGAAGCTAACTAAGATAGGCTGGAAAAGGAGAGCCACTGCGGGTCATCTGACAACAGTTTGCAGAGGGACTCAATTAATCCTCTTGTTTGCAGAGAAGCCTTTCAAGGGCACTTGGAGTGGCAACACCTGACCCTTTTTCTAAGACCCCAATCAACCAAAGGATATGGAGTAATTCTTTTTTTTTTTTAACTTTTATTGCACTTTAAGTGAAAGTTTACAAATCCAGTCAGTCTCTCATACAAAAATTTAGATACACCTTGCTATGTACTCCTAGTTGCTCTCCCCCTAATGAGACAGCACACTCCTTCTTTCCACCCTGTACTTCCATGTCCATTCAGCCACCTTTGGCCCTCCTCTGCCTTCTCATCTTCCCTCCAGACGGGAGCTGCCCACATAGTCTCATGTGTCTACTTACGCCAAGAAGTTCACTCCTCACCAGTCTCATTTTCTATCTTATAGTCCAGTCCAAACCCTATCTGAAGAGTTGGCTTTGGGAATGGTTCCAGTCTTGAGCTAACAGAAGGTCTGGGGACCATGACCTCTGGTGTCCTTCTAGTTTCAGTCAGACCATTAATCCTGGTCTTTTTATGAGAATTTGAGCTCTGCAACCCACTGCTCTTCTGCTCCATCAGGGATTCTCTGTTGTGTTCCCTGTCAGGGCAGTCATCAATTGTAGCCAGGCACCATCTAGTTCTTCTGGTCTCAGGCTGATGTAGTCTCTGATTCATGTGGCCCTTTCTGTCTCCTGGGCTCATAATTATCTTGTGTCTTTGGTGTTCTTCATTCTCGTTTGCTCCAGGTGGGCTGAGACCAATTGATGCATCTTAGGTGGCTGCTTGCTAGCCTTTAAGACCTGTGGAGTAATTCTTAATAACTTTCCTCATTTAATCACTCAACAAAGGATCTATCCATTTGGGTGTGTGCAATGTGCTGGGCTAAACTGAAACAGGAGTTGCTCAATGTATAACACAAAGAGTGAACCCTAATGTAAACTATGGACTTTGGTTGACAATAATGTATCAATATTGGTTCATTATGTATTTTTTAAAAAGTACCATATTAATGCAAAATGTTCATAACAGGAGAAACTGTGCACAGGGGCAAGGGAGGTATATGGGAACTCTCTGCACTTTCTTTGCATTTTTCTGTAAACCTATCACTGCTCTAAAAAATGAAGTGCATTAAAAAAATAATAAGGCACTTGAAATTACAAGACAAGGAAAAAACAAAAGTTAAACGTGGAATTACCTTATGACCCAGCAATATCATTCCTAGGTATATACATGAAAGAATTGAATACAGGGACTCAAGCACATACTTGTGTACCAAAGTTCACAGCAGCACTGTGGACAACAGCCAGAAAGTAGAAATAACCCACAATGGTTGTCAACAGATGAATGTACAAAATGTGGTACATACACACAATGAATATTACTCAGTCATAAAAAGAAATGAGTATTGATACACACTACAAAGCAGATAAACCTTAAAAAAAAACTATGCTAAGAAGCCAGAGACAAAAAGGTTACATATCATATGAGTTCACTTCTACGAGACTGAAAGAAGATTGGTGATCACCAGAGGCTGGGAAAGAGGGGTAATGGAGAAGAGGGCAAAAAATCACACCAGGCACTTAAAATCCAGTGAGAAGAACATCTAGAGGCTCCATCCATACATACAATGGAAATATATTGCGTGGAGAAAGAAGCAGATTACAAAACAGCATGTGAGATGTTCAAGTTAGAACAAAAGGTCATACAGGATTAAATATCATAAATGAGTGGCTATGGGTGGTAACAGCTAAAGGAACCGAGAGGAGAGAGGGGGTTCCGGCCCCGTGCCAGCTGCGGAACGTGCTTGAGAGGACTCATTTGCACTGCCCTGAAAAACGTCAGATTTACACGGAAGGTGGGGCATGGAGGGGGTAAAGTTGGTGGTGGGTCTTTTTGCTTCTTAATTGATTTCTTACTATGATAAACAGAACTCTAACAAACATCTATAAAGTAAAACGTTGTGTACAGCTGTATCATTTCTTCAGAAGAAGTCTCTTGAAGGGTAAATTCTGGGTCAAAGGCAAGGACAATAGAAGCAATTGATAGGGACTGCCAAGCTGCTCCCACAAAGGCTGGCCATTTATACTCCCTCCAGTGTGAATATTACTTTATTAAATAAAATCTTTGTAAATTAGATAGGCAAAAGTTAGAATGAAATAGGCTGTTAAATTTCCATTCCTTTGATTAAAGTTAACACTTTCTTATTTATTTATTCCTTACTGGAGCCCTGGTGGCACAGTGGTTAATACACTTGGCTGCTAACCAAAGATTGGTGGTTCAAGCCCTCCATCTTCTCCACAGAAGGAAAATGCGGCAGTCTGCTTCCATAAAGATTTACAGCCTTGGAAACCCTATGGGGCAATCCTACTTTGTCTTACAAGGTCAATACGAGTTAGAATTTGACTCGACAGCAATGGGTTGTTTTGTTTTGTTTTGTTTTACTTTCCATTTGTATTTCTCCTTTTGTGACTCACCTACTCATATTTTTTGCCTATTTCTTAGTGTTTTGTTTGGGTTTTTTCTTATTGATTTGTAAGGGATTTTCTATTAAAGATACTGAAACGTGGATATACTTAGCAAAAAAAATCCCCACTCTTCTATCTCTAAATTTTGTTTTCTGATATACAGAAATATCTAAGCTTGTTTATATACTTTATTATTTCTCTCCATGATTTTATTCTTTGGTGCAGTACCAGAAAGAAAGACTTATTTTAGAATGACTAAACGAATATCTATAATTTTCTAATATTTTTATTGTTTCTTCCTAGAATTTAAAAATTAAACCAACGGGAGTGTTTATTTAGAAAAAAAATAGTCAACATTTTTGCTGAAATTTACCATATAGGATTTTCTCCAATTTATAATATCAGAAACTCTTTCAGAAGTAGGGACTGCATTTGACTAGTTCACTAGTATAGTCCCAGCCACTATCCACCTCCCAGTTTGTTGTACTGTGGTGGCTTTCACGTTGCTGTGACGCTGGAAGCTTTGCCACCAGCAGTATTTCAAATACTGGTAGGTATTTGACTAAGACAGACTAAGAAGAAAAGTTTGGCATTATACGTCCAAAAATTAGCCAATGAAATTCTATGGATCACAGAACATTGTCTGAGACTCTGACTTGTTACTTTGGATGCATCATCAGGAGGGACTGATTGCTGGAGAAGGACATCATGTTTGGTAAAGTGTAAGGCTAGGGAAGGCAAAGGAAACCCTGAATGAGATGGATTAAAATAACGGCCACCACAATGGTCTCAAACAAACCAACAATCATGAAGATGGTGCAGGTCTGGGCAACATTTCATTTTGTTATTCATGGGTTGTCATGAGTTGTAGCCAACTCAAGGGCAATTAACAACAACAGAGTCCCAGCGTTAAACATAATGCCTAGACGATAGATGGCATAAAGTAAATATTCCAGGAATGAATTAATGAATGAACAAATTTGCCACTCACTCCTCTAGAAGGGCACATTCCTACTGTAACCCTGGCTTGTAAAAGACTCATGTTATAGGCCATGAAATATACATCCACAGAGAGTTAGAGGCTCTGTGTTCTGATATTATCTGCTCGGAAGGTTTCACTTCACAGGTACATCATAAAAAAGGGACTCTGAGACATTACCATTTCCCCCAAAGGACTTCTCAGAGGCATCTGCAGCTCCTTCTGATTATCTGTCTAAACCAATTTAATTTCTTTATTAAGATGTTTCTTTGTTCTAGAGAAGAGCAGGAAGGATTAACAGCTGAGCTTATCACAGCAATAGTTGTGAAGTCAGAACACTCTCTCCTCTGTTTTGCCCTAAGGGAAGGCTGCCTCTTCTGGGGTCACTGCTTTCCAGGAGCCCCTGCAGCAGAAGAAGGGTCCTCTGCCATGCTTCACGTACTTTGGGAGACGGGGTGGGAGAAAGTAAAGTTTTCTTCTAGCTCTGTATGGCTTCCCTGAGCTCATCTGCACTCCCTCCTCTGAGATTTATCCATGCACAATCAAACACCTCCTGTCTTATCTCTCAACCTCCCAGCCCCTAGCCCCACTCCATTCACTGTCCACAATGACAACTGTCTCTTGCTTTCCCTCTCTCTCCTTCACCAAATTCAAACACTAACATGACATATCCCATGTGTCTGTCAGTTTGTCCTACTGTGGTGGCTTGTATGTTGTTGTGGTACTGGAAGTTATGCCACTAGTATTTCAAATACCAGCAGCATCACCCATGGTGAACACATTTAGCTGAGCTTCCAGACTAAGACAGACTAGGAAGAAGGACCTAGCAGTCTACTTCTGAAAAAATTAGCCAGTGAAAACCTTATGAATAGCAGCAAAACACTGTCTGTATGGTGCCAGAAGATGAGCTCCTCAGGTTGGAAGGCACTCAAAAGACGACTGGGTATGAGTTGCCTCCTCAAAGTAGACTCAACCTTAATGAAGTAGATAGAGTTAACTTTTGGGACCTTCATTTGCTGATGTGGAATGATTCAAAATGAGAAGAAACAGCTGCAAACATCCATTAATAATAGGAACATGAATGTATGAAATATGAATCTTGGAAAACTGGAAATTACCAAAAATGAAATGGAATACATAAACATCAATATCCTAGGATTTAGTGAGTTGAAATGGACTGGTATTAGCCACTTTGAATTACACAATCATATGGTCTACTACGTGGGGAATTACAAATTGAAGTGGAATGGCATCACATTCATCCTCGGAAAGAACATTTCAAGATCTATCCTGAAGTACAATGCTGTCAGTGACAGGATAACATTCATATGCCTGCGAGGAAGACTAGTTAATACAACGACTATTACTCAAATTTACACACCAACTACTAAGCCCAAAGATGAAAAAACTGAAGATTTTTACCAACTTCAGCAGTCTGAAATTGATCAAACATGCAATTAAGACGCATTGATAATTACTGGTGATTAGAATGCAAAAATTGGAAACAAAGAAGAAGGATTGGTAGTTGGAAAATATGTCCTTAGTGATAGAAATGACACCGAAGATCACGTGATAGAATTTTGCAAGACCAACAACTTCTTCATTGCAAATACGTTTTTTCACCAACATAAACGGCAACTATACATGTGGACCTCACCAGATGGAATACACAAGAATCAAATCAATTACTTCCATAGAAAGAGAAGATGGAACAGCTCAATGTCATCAGTTAGAACAAGGCTAGGGACCAATTGCAGAACAGACCATCAATTGCTCACATACAAGTTCAAGTTGAAGCTGAAGAAAATTAGAACAAGTCCATGAGAGCCAAAATATGACCTTGAGTATATCCACCTGAATTTACAGACTATCTCAAGAATAGATTTGACACATTGAACACTAATGACAGAAAACCAGACGAGTTGCAAAATGACATCAAGGACATCACACATGAAGAAAGCAAGAGGTCATTAAAAAGAGAGGAAAAAAAAAAAGGACCAAAATGGATGTCAAAAGAGACTCTGAAACTTGCTCTTGAACATAGAGTGGCTAAAGCCAAAGGAAAAAATGATGAAGTAAAAGATCTGAACAGAAAATTTCAAAGGGCAGCTTGAGAAGACGAAGTACTATAATGAAATGTGCAAAGACCTGGAGATATAAAACTAAAAGGGAAGAACATGCTTGGCATTTCTCAAGCTGAAAGAACTGAAGAAAAAATTCAAGCCTCGAGCTGCAATAGTGAAGGATTCTATTGGGAAAATATTAAACGATGCAGGAAGCATCAAAAGAAGATGGAAGGAATACACAGAGTCACTATACCATAAAGAATCGGTCTGGTCGATAATCAACCATTTCAGGAGGCAGCATATAATCAGAACTGATGGTACTGAAGGAAGAGGTCCAAGCTGCACTGAAGGCACTGGCAAAAAACAAGGCTCCAGAAACTGATGGAATACAATTGAGATGTTTCAACAAACTGATGCAGTGCTAGAAGTGCTCACATGTCTATGCCAAGAAATTTGGAAGACAGCTACCTGGCCAACCAACTGGAAGAGATCCATATTTGTGCCCATTCCAAAGAAAGGTGATGCAACAGAATATGGAAATTATCAAACAATATCATTAATATCACACAAAAGTAAATTTTGCTGAAGATCATTCAAAAGCACTTGCAGTAGTACATCGACAGGGAACTGCCAGAAATTCAGGCCAGTTTCAGAAGAGGACGTGGAACCAGGGATATCATTGCTGGTGTCAGATGGATCCTGGCTGAAAGCAGAGAATACCAGAAACATGTTTACCTGTGTTTTATTGACTATGCAACGGAATACGACTGTGTGGATCATAACAAATTATGGATAACATTGTGAAGAATGGGAATTCCACAACACTTAACTGTGCTCATGAGGAACCTGTACTTAGATCAAGAGGCAGTTGTTCAGAGAGAACAAGGGGATACTGCGTGGTTTAAAGTCAGGAAAGGTGTGCATCAGGGTTGTACCCTTTCACCATACTTATTCAATCTGTATGGGGAGCAAATAATCCGAGAAGCTGGACTATATGAAGAAGAATGGAGCATCAGAATTGGAGGGAGACTCATTAAGAACCTGTGATATGCGGATAACACAACCTTGGTTAGTGAAACTGAAGAGGACTTGAAGAACTTACTGATGAAAATCAAAGGCTACAGCCTTCAGTATGGATTATACCTCAATATAAAACAAAAATCTTCATAACTGGACCAATAAGCAATATCATGATAAACAGAGAGCATTTTGAAGTTGTCATGTATTCATTTTACCTGGTTTCACAATCAATGCCCATGGAAACAGCAGTCAAGAAGTCAAATGACACATTGCACTGGGCAAATCACAGATGTCTAAGGACTAAGGTGCACCTTACTCAAGCCATGGTGTTTTCGATCACCTCATATGCATGTCAAAGCTGGACAAGGAATAAGGAAGACCAAGGAAAAACTGATGGCTTTGAATTATGGTGTTGGTGAAGAATACTGAATATACCATGGTCTTCCAGAATAACAAACAAATCTGTCTTGGAAGAAGTACAGCCACAATGCTCCTTAGAAGTGAGGATGACAAGACTTCATCTCACGTACTTTGGACATGTTATCAGGAGGGATCGGTCCCTGCAGAACATCATGCTTGGTAAAGTAGATGGTCAATGAAAAAGAGAAAGATCCTCAACGAGACAGATTGACACTGTGGCTGCAACAATGGGCTCAAGTATAACAATGATTGTGAGGATGTTGTAGGACCAGGCAGTATTTTGTTCTGTTGTACATGGGGTTGCTATGAGTCAGAATCGACCTGAGAGAACCTAACAACCACAACAAAATGGCATATCTTGACATCTAAATGATTATCCAAGCAGAAATCAAGCCCCCAACTCGCTCATCTCCATGACTCCAGCAGCCTTACTTACACCCCACATTCTTCAATGAGTTACCCTGGCACACCCTTGATCTTGCCATCACTCACAATTGCTCCACCTCAGAAATGGGAACATGCAATTGTTCACCCAGTGAGCTAATTCCCTAGGCCACAAGATACCTCATTCAGTCATTTCCATCCTATCTGTTGGCTTTTTCTTTAAATCTCTCAGAGATCACTGTCTCTTTTCTTTCAGGCTATTGCCCCTTTTCTGCTTAACATCTTGTTTTATCAAGCTTCGGGCCCTGTGGCATACCCCTCAATATTCTCTGGCTAGCCTGACAACACCTCACTCCTCTCTTTCTCCCCTACTCGGTCCCTAGTATCCTCAATCCCAAACAATTCATCCTTTGCTACTGCCACTGCCAACTTCTCAAACTGAAAGCAGTTATTTTTAAAAGGCTTCCTTTGCCTCATCATCCCCTTATATCTGCTGCCCAACATTCCTCATGCTCATTATAGTTAAGATCCTTGAAACAACACATGACATTCACTATTTCTGATTCCTCATCTTTCATAGCTTTTGATGCCTGTGATCAAGCTTCCGACTCCACCATCTATTGAAACATCTCTGGAAGTTCACAATCTCTCAGCTTTCAAAAGGCAATGCATTTTTAGTCTTCATCTACCTGATCTCTCTAATGTAAATGCTATTCCCTTGTTTTTAAATTTTCTCCATTCTTGGCTTTTGAGATATTTCTCTCTTCCAGAACTCCTTCTACATCCCTTGATATTTCTTCTTAGTCTCTCCCATAGGTTCGTCTTACTCTGTACACTCTTTAAATGTTGGTGCTCCGAATGGTTCTGTCTTTGGTCTCATCTTGCCATTTGATCTAACTACCAGCCTCATTAGCTCTGCTGGCATCAGCTGCCATCCCTGTGGTAATGACTCCCAAACCTCTCTTTTGAGCTCCATACCTAGTTAGCTCTATACCTAATTAGATATACCCTTTTGGACTTCCTAACAATTCTCAAATTCAACATATTAGAACTCAGCATTTTCCAAAATTTCTTTTCCTCACATATTCTCTATCTCTTTGAGAGAAATATTCCCTAACCACCCCAATCTAAAGTATTTACCCCTATCCTGCATCATTCTCTATTATATTATCTTGTTTTATTTTCTGAATTGAAATCATTGGCTGATAGTTTATTATTTATTTCTTTTTTTGGTAATTGCCTTTCCTCCTTCTTTAATGTAAGCTTCATGAAAGCATAAACCTTCAGCACAGGATCCCTAGCACCTAAAAGAGTACTTGGCACACAAATAAGCATTTGATGAATGAATGACAAAAGAATCTGACTCCTACTTCTCTCCCACTTTATCTGTACAATCCCCATTCCAGACACTTTCACTCTGAACTCCAGCTACATTAAACTAATTAATCTTCTATGAACCCCAAATCTGCTTCAACCCTCATGCCTTTATTCATGCTCTATCTCGGCTAGCAATATTTTTTTCACTCATTTTTATAAATTTAGCTCAAGACTATTTTCTGAAGCCCTTCCTCCTTTTTGATTTGTGCCTATCATTTCCTATGAACTAAAAAAATCAATTGTTTTCGAGTCAATTCTGACTCATGGTAATCCCATGGTGTCAGAGTAGAACTGTGCTCCACAGGGTTTTCAATGGCTAATTTTTCAGAAGTACATAGCCAGGTATTTCATCTGAGGTGCCTTGAAGTGGACTTGAACCTTGAATCTTTTGGTTAGCAGCCAAGTGCATTAACCATTTGCACCATCCAGAGACTCTCTAAGAACTATAAACTCCTTTGGAATATACAAACATACCCTAGTATTTCCTCTTTTAAAATTGAAACCACATCCTCCTCAACATAGTACTTCATTTTTCTGCTCCCTTATACATCATTAATTTTGAAACAGTTGTCTACACATGTTGATTACAGTTTCTCACCTCTTATTTCCTCTACAATACACTCTAATCAGGCTTTCAGCTCCACCACTCACTGGAACAGCTCTTGTCAAATTATTGATGGATCCCATGTTGCCCAAACTCAGAGGATGCTTTTCAGTCTTCCTCTTACTGGAACTCTGAGTATTAATCAACAGATATGATCTCTGAATCTTCATTTCTATGAGACTACACTCCCTGGTTTTCCTGTTAACTTGTGGCTGCTCCTTCTCAGTCTCTTCTTCCATCTGTCCCTCCTGTGTTAACACCTAAATTGTGTCATTCCTCAAGGCATAGTTCTGGGATTTATTCCCTTCTTTCTTTACACTCTCTTCCTAACGGATCTCATCTATTCTCATTGCTTGAATAACACCTGCATGCTAATAACTTCCAGTTTCATATCTCTGTTCCAGACCTCTCTTCCAAAGCAGAGGCTCATACATGCCACATTCAATCAGCCATTTCCGTTGGGATTGTTAAAGAACATTATATGTCACCCACTCTAAAACTTAGTTCAAAGCCTTCTCCTTCTCTTACCAAGCATGTTCCTTCTCCCAGCCTGCTCAATCTCAGAAAATACCACCACCATGTACTACCTGCTTAGGCTGCAAACCTGGGGCCCTCCTTATCAACTCCCTCCTTTTACATCCAATCATCACCAAGTCCTGCCAATTCAACATACAAAATGTGTCAAATAACCCCTTCTCTTCATCTTCATTGTCACGATCTTAAATCGTCTTCATTTTTCACCAGGACTGCTTCAATAGCTTCTCTCCTAGCCTCTAATCTTCATTCATTTAATACATTATCCACACGACAATCAAATGTCCTTTTAATTATGTAAATTAGATCATGTCACTTATTTTCTCAAATACTCAGTGTATCCATTGAACTCAAAATAAAATCTAACTCCCTTATAAGGTCCTATGAGGTTCCACTGGATCTGGCGTGCTCTGCATTTCCAATCTCATACCACCATCTCCCTTGCTCATGATAAGTCAGCTACCTGGAACTTCTTTCAGCCAGCACGATAAATAAAACAGAATGTTTTCAGGGTCAACGCTTTTGCACATGCTGTTCCATCTGCCTGGAATGCTTCCTTATGCCACACCTACTGCTTATCTAACTGACTTCGATTCTTACCAGACTCAACTTTTAAAACGCCAGAGACCAAAGATAACACAAACGTATTTTTGTTTGTAACTCTTTTTTCTCCTATATGATCTGAGAGACAACTGAATAAAACAATAATTATAAAACTGTGTGAATGGACTTATAATATAGAAAGATGTGATTTGTATGATAATAATAGTATAAAGGAGCAGGGAGAGAATGGAACTATATTGAAGCAAAGTTTTTCAATGCTACTGAAATTAAATTAGTATTAATCTGAATTAGATTATTTTTAGGCTAAACTGTTAATATTAAGCCCCAGGACAACCACAAGAAAATTTCAAAATATATAGTAATAGACACAGTAAAATAACTAGAATAGTTTACTTGAAGGTATCTATTTAACACAAAGAAATGGAGCGATAGAGGAACAAAAAAGACATAAGACATGCAGAAGGCAATTAGCAAAATTGTAGTCATAAACCCTACCTTATCAGTAATTACATTAAAGGCAAATGGACTAAAAACTCCAATAAGAGGGCAGAGATTGGGAGAATAAAAATTCATGATTCAACTATATGCTGTCTGTAAAAGACACACATCAGACTCAAAGCACAAACTGGTTTAAAGTAAAAGGATGGAAAAGATACACCGTGCAAACAGGAACCAAAAGACAGCTGAAGTGGCTATACTAATATCAGATAAAATAGATTTTAAGAGAAAAATTCGTAAAACAATTAATCCATCAAAAAGTTTTAGTGATTATAAACATATATGCACCTAACCACAGAGCCCCAAAATACATGAAGCAAAAACTGACAAACTAGAAGGGAGAAATAGACAATTCAACAATAATAGTTGTTAAGTTCAATGCCTCCCTTTCTCTAATGTATAGAACAACTAGCCAGAAGAGCAACGAGAATCAATAAGACTTGAACAACACTGTAAAGTAATTAGATCTAACAGACACCTACAAACACTCCACCCAACAAAAACAGAATAGGTATTCTTCTTAAATCACGTGAAATATTTTTCAAGATAGGCCATATGTTGGGCCATAAAACAAACCTCAATGAATTTTAAAAGACTGAAATCATACCAAGTATGTTCTCAGACCATAATGGATTGAAACCAGAAAGGAATAATATAAACACATTTGGGGAATTCACATATATGTGACAACTAAGCAAAACATTTTAAAATAATGAGTCAAAGAAGAAATCACCAAGGAAATAAGGAAATACTCTGAGATGAATGAAAATATACACACATATGGGATGCAGCTAAAGCAGTGCTTACTGCGAAATTCATAGTTATAAATGCATATGCTAAAAAAGAAGAGCAATCTCAAAATCAACAGCCTAACTTCAAGACACTGAGGAGTAAAAGTCCAAACTAAACCTAAAGCAAGCAGAAGGAGGAAATAATAAAGATTATATTGAAAATGAATAAATTAAAATTAAATTAAAAATTGAGTTTCTCAATCACACTAGTCACATTTCAAATGCTCAAAAACCACATGTGGCTAGTGGCTATCATACTGGAAATCGTAGATATAGAACAGTTCTATTGGACAGCACTGAAGCATCACAGGCAAGAAAGACAAGGTAGGGGACATTCACTGTCCTTGAACTTCTAAAAGGGACATATATAATCCATACGGAAATGCCTTTACCTTGACCATAATGATGGTAACTCTTCTTGTAAGTCGACGTTAAACTCTTCAAACACTTTCTGTGCTTTCTGAAATTCCTCTTCTGCCTAGAAATGACACATAATATTTGTTTCTGCTAAAAAAAAATCAAATAAAGAAAAAAGCAAATTCTATACACAATAATGTTCTTTAACATAAAATAGGTAAAGTTTTATGCCTGCCTGGAAACATTTTGTTAAGGAGAAAATTTGTCTGGTTAAAATCCACACTATTTTTTCAATTAAAAGAAAAACAAAAGAGACCCACTAAAACAGGAAAACTTGATTGACTGCAATGGTTACTCTCATAGTTGGTGGTTGATTCATTCGTTGTACAAAAATGTGTTAACTGCCTGGATACTGGGGTAGGAATGCTCCCCTAAGGAAACTCAGTCTAGTGAGAAAGTCTAAATAATTACATTACTAGATGATACATTACATTACTGCTACAAAAAAGGGATTTTTTATCTGTATGCAGCATGTTATTTGGGAAGATGGTGCAGGGAACATAGACAGTTCCTTAGAGGAAGTGATATTTTTAGTGAATATTGAAGAATCAGCAAGTATTTAGCAAAAAAAGGAGGTAGCACAGGCATTAAATACTTAAGAATGCTTTGGATTGGAATTCTAGTATACTAGCTGTGTGACCTTGTCAGATTGCTTTACATTTCTGTACCTCAGATATCTCATCCATAAAATGCAGATATTAATGACTACCTCACAGGTTTTTGAGAAGATTAAGGAAAGGTAATCCAGATGAACGGAGCCCTGGTGGTGTAGTGGTTAAGGTCGGCAGTTTGCATCCACCAGCCACTCTTTGGAAACCCTATGGGGCAGTTCTACTCTGTCCTATAGGGTCACTATGAGTTGGAATCAACTCAACAGCAATGGGTTTTGCTTTGGGGTTTAATGCAGACGAAGTGTTAAACATGGTGTTTGGCATCTATGAGACCCTCTGTGAATGGTAGATGTTGTTGTATGTGTAGGTCATAGAGGCTAGAGCTTGGGAAATGTGTATGGGTGATGGACAGGAAGAGGAAGAAGACCTGAAAGCTAATAGGGGTGAACAGGCAAACTACAAACAAATTGTAAAGGTCTCACGTATGTGCTGACAAATTTAGATTTTTTTTTTTTACAGACAGTGGGAGCCACTAAATTATTTAAGCAGTGGAGAAATGTGTCTAGATATGTTATGGAGAATGACCATATAAGCTTCTATGTATAAGCATAGAAAAACCAAAAACCAAACCAGCTGCGGCCAAGTTGGTTCCTACTCATAGTATAAGCATATAGCAGATCAAAATACTAAAAGCAGAGGGAGTAGTTAGTAGGTAACTTCAGTTAGTTGGCACCTCTAGGTAACTGATATACATAGTAAAAGCTACTGAGGTGATTTTCTAAAACAAAATAAATATTATGCAAATCTAGCACATGTCTGGCACAGTGGTTAAGTCTTTGGCTGCTAACCAAAACGTCGGCAGTTCAAATCCACCAGCTGCTCATTGGAAACCCTATGGGGCAGTTCTACTCTGTCCTATGGGGTCACTATGAATTGGAATGAAATTGACTCCATGGCAACAGGTTTGGTTTTTTTTAGCACATGTCTATAACCTCAGAGAATCACAAGTTATGCCTGAGGTCTTCAAACTCAGTATCTCATCTGCATTTGTGTTTTGGCATTTAGCATTGACTACAGCCACACAAACTGCAGGCACACATTACTTTTTTGATCCTGCAACACTGTTGGGGGCCAAACTCTTTAATGACCAAAATGTATGAGTTGGTGTCACCCATACAAACTCTGTAATAACAAGAAAAAACTTATCATTAATTAAAAAAGCTTATGAAAAGTAGTCCAACAATCACCACGTATCAGCTTAAATTCTGTCCTGATTCCAATTTCCTTTAAAAAGAGGATATTTAATTTTAGAAAGCAAAGTTACAATGGGTCATAAAACATGGAGAAGATGTCAACAGTAGGGTAAACTTACATCAATCCTTACCTTAGAGATCCGACTCTCATCCTTCCTTTTGGAGCTCTGCAAAGCTTCTAGATGGTGGCGGGCACTGTCATAATCCACCAGCTTCCTGCTCCGCTTTGCAATGCGATTCTGCCAACAGAGAAATACATACACTAAAAAAGATACATGATCATAGAGGCTCTTTTTGATTGCCAACTTGCTTTCCTTTGGTGGAGCAGCTGTAGACTTTGAATGGAGATAGAAGGAGACTGGAATTTCAGTAAAGTGACTCCTAGAAGTCAGACTACAGCTTTCAACCCTTTATGTGGAAACCATGAGGTTAATCTCTTCCCTTCTGATAACAATTAGGCCAATCACAAGGAGTTGAAAGTCAAGTTTATGGAAAGAGACCAGAAAATTTCAAAAATCTTTTGGGATGAGGAAGTAAACCTATACTTTTTATTTGCCTTCACTGTAAATCTTTAAATGTTTCATTTTGAAGATAGTGAAATGCTATATTAGGATTTGGTTTATAATACTAATCACGCCAACTTACACTAACAATATTTCTATAAAACATACTAAAAAAAAAATTACTTCCTAAGAAATCCCTTTTGTAGCAGTATTTCCCAACCCGCTGTTCATTGGAGCTCTGGTGGCATAGTGTTTAAAAGCTATAGCTGCTAACCAAAAGGTCGGCAGTTCAAATCCACCAGCCACTCCTTGGAGGGCAGTTCTCCTCTGTCCCATAAGGTCACTATGAGTCAGAATTGACTTGATAACAACAGTTTTTTTTAAGCCACTTTTGAAATATACTGATGCCTAGGGATTTCTGCTCCCACTTCCACTTATAGAAATTGCAAAGAATTTCACTCCCACAATAACAACTGGAAGCAAATCTGGGTAGCCTATAAAATCATAATTTTTCTTGAGTGCAACTGAGACCTGAGGTTCTAGGGCAATAAAGCAATAGAATTCCAAAGGAGGACAAGTCCCCTCAAGAAGAGATGTGACGTACAAACCATTTTGTGTTTGGCAGAGCATAAGAAAAAGTTGTAGCCACCATATAAGTAGGTAAGAAGAGGTCAGCTAAGTTTTAACAAATTGTTAAAGGTCTAGCGTGGGCTCATGGGTCCATTTGGAATAGCCGGGTGTCCAAAACACATAGGGAGATTCGACTTATGGGAAAGCTCTTTCCTACGGGCTTGTAGCCTATACTAGGAGAAAGTTTGGATGCAGGGCAGGAAACCAGAGAGAGAAGTGCAGGTGTGAATGAGGTGATCTACGGCTGCTAGTGAAGGCAGGCACACAGCACTGCCTATTTGTCTGGACCCTTTTCTCTTAAAAGCAGAAAACTTCAAGCCACTTGAGCACGTGGCAGCAAACCCTCTGGTACAGATAAATATCCACTGCTTCTAGAGGAGAAGTAAAAGCAAACCTATTTGGCTCTAGGGTAGGGGCAGGAATCACTCTGGATCTTAGGACCCAGGCAAAGATCATTGCTGTAAGAAGAAGGGTAGGAGAAAAAAAACACTACTCCAGGAGGAGGGGCAGAAAACTTTCTTGTGACCAAGATCCCACTCCTATATTAAGCAGAGGCCAGCTACCACTTTGGAAAGGATAAGAAACTCAAGGCAGACATCACCTAAGACAAAGCTGAAAAAATATAACAGAGAATCCTCCTTTCCACACTACAAGCTGAACACCAATATAACAGAGAATCCTCCTTTCCACACTACAAGCTGTTTACTACTAGAAGAAGGACAAGAACATGGAGAGACATTTCCCCTACAACACAAGCATGCAAGAACAGCTGAAAGCTGAGGGGTGAGGGTGAACACTAAAATCTTCTTGCACTCCAGGTACCACTCTATTTGCAGTCAAAGAAGAAACAAGAATCAGACCTCAGTATAAGGGTCTGTAAACATCATAGATGTTAGAATATAAGTACAAGGCATCAGCAGCCCACCTTTAGAGGAACTTCAAGTCTGTAGTGCACTGAAATAACTATATAAAAAACAAAACACAAACTTAGCTCAAGTTCTGATTAGAATGACTCAGATTAATTAGTCTTGACAAAAAAGCCAGCCCTCTTCTGGGTGTAAGTATTTAACTCAGTCTTCACTTTTCTATATACGATGCCCAGCATTTGATCAAAAATTACAAAACACACAAAAAACAAAAGAACAACAACCGATGAAAAAAGATAAGACAGTCAACAGAATCAGACCCAGATGTTAGATATATCAAAGATTTTTAAAATAACTATGACTAATATGTTAAGAATCTAGTTTGAAAAAAGTAGATAATATACATAAACAGACGGGGAACTTTAGCAGAGATATGGAAACTTTACAAAGAGGCAAATGGAAATACCAGAAATTAAAGAAATGATATCAGAGATGAAAATCTTCTTTGGTGGGCACAACACTAAACTGGACACAACTGAGGGCAGAAATAGTGCACGTAAAGTTAGGTCAAGAGTAATTATTCCCATTAAATATAAAAAGAAAAAAGATTTAAAAACAAAAACACATCAAAAATAGAGTATATGAAATTTGTAAGGTTGCTGTTATTATTAGCTGCCATCGAGTTGATTCTGACCCATGGCGACCCCATGGGTGCAAAGTAGAACTGATCCATAGGATTTTCATGGCTGTGACCTTTCAGAGGCAGATCACCAGAACTGTCTTCCGAGGTGCCTCTGGGTGGGTTTGAACTGCCAACCTTTTGACTAATAGTCAAGGACTTAACATTTGAGCCACCCAGAGACTACAGACATGTGACACATTAAGCATAACTGAAGTCTCAAAAGGAGAAGAGAGGGAGAGTCAGAAGAAAAATGTAAAGAGATAACAGCTGAGCATTTTGTAAAATAATGAGACATTAAACTATAGATGCAAGAAACTCAGAAAATTTTACCAAGAATAAATATCAAAAACCACACATCTATCATCTACCCTGAGACCAGAAGAACTAGATAGTGCCCAGCTACCAGTACCAACCATTCATATCAGGGCCACTGATAGAATGTACCCTGATAGAATGGGATGAAAATGTGGAACAGAGCCTCAAGCTTCTAAAAAATAAAAATAAAAAAACCAGACCTACTGGACCGGTCAAAACTGGAGGACTCCTTCAGACTATAGCACTGAGATACTTCTTCAGACCTTGAAATGATACTAACCTTGTCACTAAATCACAAATTGGCTCACAATATAAAGGCTATCACCCATAAGTACTGTGCTCCTTTACAAAATAGTCTACATGAGACCAAGTAGTGAACAATTACTTTAAAACAAAGATGAGAATGTAAAGGGGTGGGGAACAAGATTAACAGAAATGGAACAACCGGGACAGAAATAATGAGAACTTTCACACATTGTGAAGAATGTAACCAATGTCACTGAACACTTTGTGTACAAATTGTTAAATAGGAACCTAAACTGCTGGATAAACCTTCACCAGAAACACAATAAAATATTATTTTTTAAAAAAGCACTTGAGAATAAAAATAAAATATTTTTTCTCCTTCTTAAAACATGCATGCACGTCTAGATACATCGTAGTCAAGCTGCTTAAAATCAAGAATAAAAATAAACATACAGAAGAACAAAATTAAGAATTACAGCAGACAATCTTCAGCAACTATGCAAGTTGGAACACAATGGAGTGACATCTTTGAAGTACTGAAACATAGAAAAATAAAAAACAAAATTGTCAATTCAGAATTCTATACACAGCAAAACTATCTTCCAAAAGTGAAGGAGAAATAAAGTTTCACCTGGTAAACAAAGCTGAAATAATTCATTGCCAAGCATAAGAATCATTATACTAGATGGAGTTACACAAAGAAATACGGCGCCAAAAATGGTAAAAATGAAGGTAAATATAAAAGATATTGCTTTCTTCTTTTAAACTGCTTTAAAAGATAATTGATCACCCAAAGTAAAAAAGAAAAAATGTACTGTGGGGTTTATGATGTCAGTGCCATTTAGACAGTTCCACCTCATAGCGACCCTATGTACAACAGAACAAAACACTGCCCAATCCTAAGCTATCCTTACAATCATTGTTATGCTTGAGCCCATTGCTGCAGCCACTGTGTCAATCCATCTCTTTGAGGGTCTTCCTCTTTTTTGCTGACCCTCTACCATGCATGGTGCCTTTCTCCAAGTATTGGTCCCTCCTGATAACATGGATGACTATATACTTAACGCAAACTCACAAAACTCTTATTTGTGGACTTGCCTTCTATCCTGGGGGTTGGGGGACAGGTACTCCTTTAATATCTTCCAAGTTGCAAATCTTGATTCTTTGAAGATGGATTTGATTTTTGTAAAGAGTGAAAATGCAATTAGTGCCAAGTTTGGAAACAAGGTGGAAGAGTGCACTGGATAATCTTTTTTCTTTTTGCTGTGGTTCAAAAACAAGAAGTGAAGTAAATACTGTAACCCATTTTCTCGTGTAACTGGCAAGTCAATTACAGAGTACAGCTTACCCCGGTAGGAGTGACTATTTTAAAGACCATCACTCATTCTGGTGAATAGATTTTTGTACTGGAAAAACAAATCAATCATATTTCCTTACCTATCTGATACTTGGGAAACTCAGAAAAAGAATCAAATCTTCTAAGTAAGGTAGAGTTAATACACTTGAACTTTTTTTATACAAGATGATATAATTTGTATTTAACCAACTGACAGTAAATTTAATTAAATAAACTAAATAGTAAACTTAAATAAAATTTATTGTGATTTACCAATGTGCACTGACCTTCTATAGTAAAAAAAAATTTATCCTATTTTCTTTTACAAAATTCAGTAATAAGGCGGGGCCAAGATGGCTGACTAGGTAGAAGCTACCTTGGATCCCTCTTGCAACAAAGACTCGGAAAAACAAGTCAATCAATCACATACATGGCAATCTACAAACCTTGACCATCAAACACAGATCTAAAGGGTTGACCTAAGTGACAGAGACTGAGAAGGAGCAACCACGGGGAAGCAACGACTGTTCTCGGAGCCTGGAGCCAGTGTCCCAGGCAGAAAACCTTAGCGCCGAGCTTTGCACTGGGCGCAGGGGAGCTGAGCACGGAATCCTGAGATGGCGTAAACATGGGACGCAGCCCTAGCCCCCAGAAGTGACCTCGGGGGAAACCCAGTCAGTGCACGCAGGCAGCGCAGCAACGCAGCTGACGGGAGGAGAAGTCACTGGGAGGCAGCGACTGGTTTTGGAGCGTGGACTGCGGCATCCCAACAGGGGAACCTTAGCGCTGGGCTTTGGACTGGGAGTGGAGGAACTGACCACAGCTTCGGAGACAGCACGAGCACAGGACGCAGGCCTGACCCTCAGGGGCAATCTCGACCCAGCCAACGCACACAGGCTACACACCCCTCGGGAATCTCAGATAAAACAGTCATCACCAAGCAAGATAAGTAACTTTGTCTATATTCCGGGGTGCTACTCTCACCTATCTATCTGATCCCTCCCTTCCCCTTCCCAGGCGGCTTCATTAACATTGGAATTTCCTGAGCCAGAGAGTGAAGTGCTCTGAGGTTTTTTTTTTTTTTTTTATCTTTTCCTAACCTATTCTCCTGGCCTGAGAGAAGCAGCTACAAAAAACCCAGGGACCAAAAACCCTTCCCTAACTTCCCGAAATTGGACTAAAAATACAGAACCAGCTCCAGCCAAGCATATGAGATCCACAGTCTTGGGCTTTCATCCCTACAGGGAACAAGGTGGCTATTATAATGCAAAGGCAATTCTGATAGTGATCTGACTGTAATTGTTTTAGCGGATTACTGGAAAGACAAGTTTCCCAGGTCTGATATCTCTGCGTATTAAACAGAGACCTCACTGACCCAAAACAGGGAACTGAGGGCTGAAGCTTCCTCCAGACCACCTAACCTCCTGCCATAGGGGTCTGAGGATGGTGAAACCTAACAATCTGTAGAGGTCCATGCATTCGGTGCCTCAGGTACAGCTGCAGAGCCCACCCACCAAAGTGTTTTAGGAATAGAGACACACCTACCTCACTGGCACTTGGGGGAAGCCTGTCAGCATCCTGCCCCACCCCCCGAATTGTGTGACCCCCTGCTGCTACTAGAATCTGGTGCACACAACTATCACCACTACTCCTCTAGGTGGATAGGTGACAGTCTGCACCACACACTTGGTGACCCAAAATCAGATTCTACTCAAGAATAGTGAATGGACTCTTAGGCTTATATATCTGGAAACAGCCAAAACCAGCTGGTAATAGTACAGAAGTGATTCAAGGGCTACAACAATCAAGACAGCACAATCTAGTAGCCCATCTACATATATGGAAAGAAAAGAAATCAAGGTAGACTCAGTGAGCAAACATAAAATAAATCATTACAATATATTATAGATGGCTCAGAGACAGCAGTCAATATCAAATCACATAAAAAAGCAGACCATGATTGCTTCTACAACTCCCCAAACTAAAGAATCAAAATCTTTGCCAAATGAAGATACAATCCTGGAATTGTCAGATACAGAATATAAAAAATTAATTTACAGAATGTTTCAAGACATCGGGGATGACCTCAGAAATGAAATAAGGCAATCTAGAGAAAAAGCCAAGGAACACACTGATAAAGCAGTTGAAGAAATCAAAAAGATTATTCAAGAACACAGTGGAAAAATTAATAAGCTGCAAGAATCCATAGAGAGACAGCATTCAGAAAACCAAAAGATTAACAGTAAAATTACAGAATTAGACAACTCAATAGGAAGTCAGAGGAGCAGAATCGAACAATTGGAATGCAGAGTGGGGGAGATGGAGGATAAGGCATTTGACACCAATATAGTTGAAAAAAAAATCAGATAAACGAATTAAAAAAAAAAAATGAAGAAAGCCTAAGAATCATGTGGGACTCTATCAAGAAAAATAACTTGCGTGTGATTGGAGTTCCAGAACAGGGAGGGATAACAGAAAATACAGAGAGAATAGTTGAAGATCTATGGGCAGAAAACTTCCCTGGCATCATGAAAGACTAAAGGATATCTATCCAAGATACTCATTGAACCCCATATAAGATTGATCCAAAAAGAAAATCACCAAGACATATTATCATCAAACTTGCCAAAACCAAAGATTAAGAGAAAAGTTTAAAAGCAGCCAGGGATAAATGAAAGGTCTCCTACAAAGGAGAATCAATAAGAAGAAATTCAGACTACTCTTTTTTTTTTTTGCTCAGCAGAAACCATGCAGTCAAGAAGGCAATGGGATGATATACATAGAGGACTGAAGGAGAAAAACCGCCAGCCAAGGATCATATATCCAGCAAAACTCTCTCTCAAATATGAAGGTGAAATTAAAACATTTACAGATAAACACAAGCTTAGCGAATTTGCAAAAACCAAACCAAAGCTACAAGAAATACTAAAGGAAATTGTTTGGTCAGAAAATCAATAATATCAGATACCAACACAACACAAGGTCACAGAACAGAACATCCTGATATCAACTCAAATAGGGAAATCGCAAAAACAAATTAAGATGAATTTTAAAAAGAAAAAAATGCTCAAAACAGGGAATCATTGAAGTCATTATGTAAAAGATCGCAATAATCAAAAAGAGGGACTAATTACAGGAGGCACAGAACTGCCATATGGAGAGGAAAACAAGACTACATAGGACAATACAAGTCAGGTTTTTACTTAGAAAAATAGGGGCAAATATTAAGGTAACCACAAAGAGGTCTAACAATTCCATAACTCAAAATAAAAACAAGAAAAACATAATGACTCAGCAAACATAAATTCAACTACTATGAAAATGAGGAACACACAATTTACAAAGAAAAAGTCTCAGCACAAAAAAGTAAGTGGAAAAATGAAATTGTCAACAACACACACAAAAAGGCATCAAAATGACAGCACTAAACACATAAAAAAAATTTTTTTAACACATACTTATCTATAATTACGCTGAATGTAAATGGACTAAATGCACCAATAAAGAGACACAGAGTCTCAGACTGGATAAAGAAACACGATCCGTCTATATGCTGCCTACAAGAGACACACCTTAGACTTAGAGACACAAACAAACTAAAACTAAAAGGATGGGAAAAAATATATCAAGCAAACAACAATCAAAAAAGAGCAGGAGTGGCAATATTAATTTCTGACAAAATACACTTTAAAGTTAAATCCACCACAAAGGATAAAGAAGGACACTACATAATGATTAAAGGGACAATTGACCAGGAAGATATAACCACATTAAATATTTATGCACCCAATGACAGGGCTGCAAGATACATAAAACAAACTTTAACAGAACTGAAAAGTGAGATAGACACCTCCACAATTATAGTAGAAGACTTCAACACACCACTTTCGGAGAAGGACAGGACTTCCAGTAAGAAGCTCAAAAGAGACACGGAAGACCTAATTCCTACAATCAACCAACTTGACCTCATAAACTTATACAGAACACTCCACCCAACAGCTGCAAAGTATACTTTTTTTCTAGCTCACGTGGAACATTCTCCAGAATAGACCACATATTAGGTCATAAAACAAACCTTTGCAGAATCCAAAACATTGAAATATTACAAAGCATCTTCTCAGACCACAAGGCCATAAGAGTGGAAATCAATAACAGAAAAATCAGGGAAAAAAAAATCAAATACTTCGAAATTGAACAATACCCTGCTGAAAAAAGACTGGGTTATCGAAGACATTAAGGAGGGAATAAAGAAATTCATAGAATGCAACGAGAATGAAAATACTTCCTATCAAAACCTCTGGGACACAGCAAAAGCAGTGCTCAGAGGTCAATTTATAGCGATAAATGCACACATACATAAAGCAGAAAGAGCCAATATCAGAGAACTGTCCCTACAACTTGAACAAATAGAAAGCGAGCAACAAAAGAATCCATCAGGCACCAGAAGAAAACAAACAATAAAAATTAGAGCTGAACTAAATGAATTAGAGAACAGAAAAACAATTGAAAGAATTAACAAAGCCAAAAGCTGGTTCTTTGAAAAAATTAACAAAATTGATAAACCATTGGCCAGACTGACTAAAGAAATACAGGAAACAAATAACCCGAATAAGAAACGAGATGGGCCATATCACAACAGACCCAACTGAAATTAAAAGAATCATATCAGATTATTACAAAAATTTGTACTCTAACAAATTTGCAAACCTAGAAGAAATGGATGAATTCCTGAAAAAACACTACCTACCTAAACTAACACAATCAGAAGTAGAACAACTAAATAGACTCATAACAAAAAAAGAGATTGACAAGGTAATCAAAAAACTCCCAACAAAAAAAAGCCCTGGCCCGGACGGCTTCACTGCAGAGTTCTACCAAACTTTCAGAGAAGAGTTAACACCACTACTACTAAAGGTATTTCAAAGCATAGAAAATGATGGAATACTACCTAACTCATTCTATGAAGCCACCATATCCCTGATACCAAAACCAGGTAAAGACACTACAAAAAAAGAAAATTACAGACCTATATCCCTCATGAACATAGATGCAAAAATCCTCAACAAAATTCTAGCCAATAGAATTCAACAACATATCAAAAAAATAATCCACCACGACCAAGTGGGATTTATACCAGATATGCAAGGTTGGTTTAATATTAGAAAAACCATTAATGTAATCCACCACATAAATAAAAACAAAAGACAAAAACCACATGATCTTATCAATTGTTGCAGAAAAAGCATCTGACAAAGTCCAACACCCATTCATGATAAAAACTCTCAGTAAAATAGGAATTGAAGGAAAATTCCTCAACATAATAAATGGCATCTATACAAATAAAGCAAACAGCCAACATCACTCTAAATGGAGAGAGTCTGAAAGCATTTCCCTTGAGAACGGGAACCAGACAAGGATGCCCTTTATCACTGTTCTTATTCAACATTGTGCTAGAGGTCCTAGCCAGAGCAATTAGGCTAGACAAAGAAATAAAGGGCATCTGGATTGGCAAGGAAGAAGGAAAATTATCTCTATTCGCAGATGACATGATCTTATACACACAAAACCCTAAGGAATCCTCCAGAAAACTACTGAAACTAATAGAAGAGTTTGGCAGAGTATTGGGATACAAGATAAACATAAAAAATCAGTTGGATTCCTCTACATCAACAAAAAGAACATCGAAGAGGAAATCACCAAATCCATACCATTCACAGTAGCCCCCAAGAAGATAAAATACTTAGAAATAAATCTTACCAAAGATGTAAAAGGCCTATACAAAGAAAACTGCAAAGTACTAGTGCAAGAAACTAAAAGGGACCTACATAAGTGGAAAAATATACCTTGCTAATGGATAGGAAGACTTAACATAGTAAAAATGTCTATTCCATCAAAAGCCATCTATATATACAATGCACTTTTGATCCAAATTCCAATGACATTTTTTAATGTGATGGAGAAACAAATCAACAACTTCATATGGAAAGGAAAGAAGCCCCCGATAAGTAAAGCATTACTGAAAAGAAGAAAGTGGGAGGTCTCACTCTACCTGATTTTAGAAACTATTATACAGCCACAGTAGTCAAAACAGCCTGGTACTGGTACAACAACAGGCACATTGACCAATGGAACAGAATTGAGAACCCAGAGATAAATCCATCCACATATGAGCAGCTGATATTTGACAAAGGCCCAGCGTCAGGTAATTGGAGAAAAGATAGTCTTTTTAACAAATGGTGCTGGCATAACTGGATATCCATTTGCAAAAAAATGAAACAGGACCCATACCTCACACCATGCACAAAAACTAACTCCAAGTGGATCAAAGACCTAAACATAAAGACTAAAACGATAAAGATCATGGAAGAAAAAAATAGGGACAATGTTAGGAGCCCTAACACAAGGCATAAACAGAATACAAAACATTACCAAAAATGACGAAGAGAAACCAGATAACTGGGAGCTCCTGAAAATCAAACACCTATGCTCATCTAAAGACTTCACCAAAAGAATAAAAAGACCACCTACAGATTGGGAAAGAATTTTCAGCTATGACATCTCCGACCAGTGCCTGATCTCTAAAATCTATATGATTCTGTTAAAACTCAACCACAAAAAAACAAACAACACAATCAAAAAGTGGGGCAAAGGATATGAACACGCAGTTCACTAAAGAAGATATTCAGGCAGCTAACAGATACATGAGAAAATGCTCTCGATCATTAGCCATTAGAGAAATGCAAATTAAAACTATGATGAGATTCCATCTCACTCCAACAAGGCTGGCATTAATCCAAAAAACACAAAATAATAAATGTTGGAGAGGCTGCGGAGAGACTGGAACTCTTATACACTGCTGGTGGGAATGTAAAATGATATAACCACTTTGGAAATCTATCTGGCATTTTCTTAAAAAGTTAGAAATAGAACTACCATACAACCCAGAAATCCCACTCCTTGGAATATACCCTAGAGAAATAAGAGCCTTTACACAAACAGATATATGCACACCCATGTTCATTGCAGCACTGTTTACAATAGCAAAAAGCTGGAAGCAACCAAGGTGTCCACCAATAGATGAATGGTTAAATAAATTGTGGTATATTCGCACAATGGAATACTATGCATCGATAAAGAACAGTGACGAATCTGTGAAACATTTCATAACATGGAGGAACCTGGAAGGCATTATGCCGAGTGAAATCAGTCAGATGCAAAAGGACAAATATTGTATAATACCACTATTATGAGATCTTGAGAAATAGTATAAACTGAGAAGAACACATTCTTTTGTGGTTACGAGGAGGGGAGGAAGGGAGGGTGGTAGAGGGTTATTTATTGATTAGTTAGTAGATAAGAACTACTTTAGGTGAAGGGAAGGACAATACTCAATACAGGGAAGGTCAGCTCAACTGGACTGGACTGGACCAAAAGCAAAGAAGTTTCCGGGATAAACTGAATGCTTCAAAGGTCAGCGGAGCAAGGGCAGGGGTTTGGGGACTATGGCTTAAGGGGACTTCTAAGTCAATTGGCAAAATAATTCTATTATGAGAACATTCTGCATCCCACTTTGAAGTGTGGCATCTGGGGTCTTAAATGCTAACAAGCAGGCACCTAAGATGCATCAATTGGTCTCAACCCACCTGGATCAAAGGAGAATGAAGAACACCAAGGTCACATGATAACTATGAACCAGAGACTTAAGTCATCCTGAGACCAGAAAAACTAGATGGTGCCCGGCCACAACCGATGACTGCCCTGACAGGGAGCACAACAGAGAACCCCTGAGGGAGCAGGAGAACAGTGGGATGCAGACCCCAAATTCTCATAAAAAGACCAGACTTAATGGTCTGACTGAGACTAGAAGAATCGCAGCGGTCGTGGTCCCCAAACCTTCTGTTGGCCCACGACAGGAACCATTCCCGAAGACAACTCATCAGACATGGAAGGGACTGGACAATGGGTTGGAGAGAGATGCTGATGAAGAGTGAGCTACTTGTATGAGGTGGACACTTGATACTGTGTTGGCATCTGCTGCCTGGAGGGGAGATGGGAGGGTAGAGAGGGTTAGAAACTGGCAAAACGGTCACGAAAGGAGAGACTGGAAGGAGGGAGTGGGCTGACTCATTAGAGGAAGAGTAAGTGGGAGCATGGAGTAAGGTATATATAAGCTTATATGTGACGTACTGACTTGATTTGTAAACTTTCACTTAAAGCACAATAAAAATTATTTTTAAGAAAATTCAGTAATAAACCCACTTTAGAATTCATTTTGGCACATTGTAGTAAAGACATGCTTTGCTGCTCATGCATAGAGCCAAGATAGAATCTAAACTACATTTTACAATAACTTCTCACAGCTGTAAGCCTGCCTAGGCTGGTGACAAGCTGGCTCTTATTATAACATTGACTTTAGATGTCAGTGTTGCATAATAAGAACCACAACACAGGGTGCCCTGCCAATCACAGCTGGATAAGTTAAACACCATGAATTGTACTTCATAGCCCTCACTGACGGGCTGGGGTAAATATTTGGAAATTTTCCTAAGGTTTCAACTATACACAGCCTGTGATGTTAATGGGAGTCAAGGAAGTCAATCATGTTCCATGCTTTGAAAAATCTCCACTCAGTATTTTTAATCATAATCCTCCTTTCCACCAATAAATCACTCAACACTAATCTTATGAAGAGACGGAGTCTCTACTGACTTCTAACATCTACCCACTGAGTAAGGGCATACAGAATAACTTAAGTCCATTTACACAGAAGAAAAGTCCTTCAAATATTAAAGACTCTGGTGGCTTAGTGGTTAGGTGCTACAGCTGCTAAGCAAAAGGTTAGTTCGAATCCACCAGGCGCTCCTTGGAAACCCAATGGGGCTGCTCTACTCTGTCCTACAGGGTAGCTATGAGTGAGAATTGACTGGTCAGCAATGGGTTTTATCGTTCCTACTTTCCAATGCCAAACTGTCTCCTCTATAACTTAAACACCACTAGTTTCTTCAATTGTCTGTCTTATGACACTGTGTCACAATATTCTGACTACCTTAGTTGATAGCTCTGAGTCTATTTTTGGTTTCCTTAATGTGGCTTGAGAGAGACAAAAAGATTTACTCCCTCCATAACACAGGAAAAACCTTGACATGTATTTATCTTCTGAGCATCCAGAAAAAGAGCTAGATGATATTATTCCTAAATATCTAAGGTAAAGATGGTTCAGTAACTGGAAATTATCTTTGTGCATGATCTCAACCATGGACCCTGTTATGGACTGAATTATGTCACTCCCCCAAAAAATTTATGCTGAATTCCTAACCTCTGATACCTATAAACATGACCTTGTTTGGAAATAGGGGTTTTGACGACATTATGTGTCAACATGAGGTCATAGCAGAGTAGGGTGGGTCCTGCTCCTATATCACTAGTGTCCTTATAAAAGAGGAGAGAGACACAGAGGGAAGACTGCCTGGTGAAGATGCATCTACAAGCCAAGAAAATGCCTGGGGCTACCAGAAGCTGAGACAAATAAATTCTTCCCCTAGAGACTTCTAGAAAACATGCCCTTGCCAGCACCCTGAATTCAGATTACTTGCCTCCAGAACTGTGAGACAATACATTTCCTATCTTATAAGTCACCCAAAAACCAAACTAAACCTATTGCATTGAGTTGATTCTGACTCAGAGTGACCCTATAGGACAGAGTAGAACTTCCCCATAGGGTTTCCAAGGAGTGGCTGGTGGATCTGAACTGCTGACCTTTTGATTAACAGCCAAAGGCACCACCAGTTTATGGTATTTTGTTATAGCAGCCCTAGTAAACTAATACAGACACTCAGAAAAGAATTGCCAAAGTAGAAATCCTACCGAGATCTTCATCTTCCGGACATAGAACAAACTGACTAGACTAACTAATATGCTCTATCATGGTTTTATTTTACTAACTCTGTTTCAACATTGGTCCTTCTGTGTGTGTTTATGTTCCAAAATCCTATGCTCCAAGAGGGCATGGACGATTCTAAATGACTATGCTGGGCAGCATCATAACAACTACATCCTTCACATTTTGTTGATGAGACTGTTCTCATTCCTGCAACTCAACAACATTTGAAATATTTTCCTCTATAGGCAATCACAGCTAATTGTTTGCTTAACTAAATCCTATTTTGAATATATATCACATTAATAATTTAGGCAAATCCAAAAACCCAGTGCCGTCGAGTCGAATCTGACTCATAGCGACCCTATAGAACAGAGTAGAACTGCCCCAATAATTTTGGCAAGTGATCTAAATTAGGCAAGCTGCTTTGGAATTTTCAGGTAAGAGGACACTGTTTTCCCTTTTCTTCTTTTATTTCCAATTGGCTATTTAAGATTAAATTACCATGCAATAAACAATCCTCTAGAGTGTGATGCGGGAAGGAATTCCTGGCAACCTGCTCCCAAAAGGTAGAGCCTTGGAAATTCTACAGAGTGCAGTTCTACTCTGTAACACGTGGGGTTGCGGTGAGTTGGAGTGGACTCGACAGCAACTGGTTTGTTTTTGTTTGGTTTAAAGTGTGATAGTGATTCTGAGACTACTTTCTCCCTAGGTGCTACGACTTCAAGAAAAAAAGTCTGAATGTCTATCAAAATATCCTGAAGATCAAAACACTTCCCCTGTAAGCTGATAAGTGAAGCCTCACAGAATTATAAATTTTTATTTAATTTTTTAAAATTCTTCACAGAATTAAAAACAAACAAAAAACCTGAATTATTCCTTTTAATTAGGATGCGGTTACCCAACAGCTCCAAACAGCACCATGCTTCCTATTATGATATCACCACTGAGAATCCATCACTTGGATTTGTTCCCCATGACATTTTGCCAATAGGGCTAATGTACCTGGTCTGATCCACTCAAGTCTTTGTCCAGTGGCCCTCAAGTCCACAACCACACTTTTTATATTGGCCAACAAGCATTTACCATCTTATGTGGGACCAAGGAAACTAAAGTCATTCATACAAGTGCTGTTTTGGCCAAGTTGCTTCACTATGTTTCATGGTCAAGGCGAGTGCACATTACTGTGAGTAGTTTCCTAGTGAGTGTTTGGCAATGGCTACAAGGAGGGCCAGGTAAAAAATGGAATTACACAGCAGAAGACGCCTAATAAGTACCTACTCCAGAAGCCTGTTGATGTTGGTTCACGGCCTCCTCACCCTATAGGAAAGATAGCACAGGGCTCTTTTACCAGGCACTCCAACTAGAGCAGAGCAAACAACTGGGGCAGATGTGTTAATGCTACCCCATTTGCAATATACAACCCAGTTTTAGTTTAAAAACTTTCTTTACCTCCAGAGTCAATTCCAAATCTCCTATATTCAACCCTTCACTTATATCATGTTGCTTACCTTTGCAATGGATCCAAGTGTCAAATAAGATAAAAGTTTTATAAGATATTTTTAGATTCAGATGCAAATGCATTTGAAATACTCATATCTTTAATAGTTCATTTTGAACCTGAAAAATTCAAAGGGAGAAAAAATACCCAGGTGTACTACGAACATATGCAAAATAATCAGTTTTCAAGGAAAGAGGGGATTTGCTCCTATGCCTGTGATGGAGTTTCTCCTTTCGTTGTGACTATTGTATATTCTAACGGAAATCCTTGTCAAATGCTATATAATAAAAGGAAGACTGGAATCTTCTTTGGCACCTCTGATTTATGATTTTTTATCTATAGGCTTAAAACATTTCTGTAGAGAAATAAAAGCTGAAGCAGCACACTAGAGGGGAAAATGTGATTTCTGTAACTATATTTCTTTTCAAGGTGATAGGAACAGAATAAAAATCCCATGCTTAAATACATGAAAAGCTACCAACTGTCTTTGAAATCAATTTGAAGACTTTTAATTCCTCTTATTTCTTGACCATGTTTCAATAACTACATGAAATCATTTAATTGTTCCTTTAGAGACACAGAATAAAATACCTTTATGTCAGGAAACTGGCCCAGATAGGTATCCAGTGTCAGCAAGGACCCATCTACTAGTTTTTGATGGAAGTCTTCCCACAGTACATCACATTTCTGAAAGAAAAAGATAAATAAAGAGATAACTGCTGAACTATTTTAATTGGATACCTTTCACCAAACTTCTAAAAAAAATCTGAAACTATGAAATTAGACAAGAAATGCTTCCCCAGATACTCTACATTAGAAAGACTATGGGTTATTTAGTAATACAATAAAATTTCAGAGCAATTTGGCTACCAATTCTAATTTACAATATAGACCACCTGAGAAATCAGCTCATTAAAAAAAGGCATTTCTGATTCTGAATTACTAATGAATACAGAAGCTTCAAAAGGTATCCAGATCCCTATAGACAAACCTTGGACTAAGAGACTGTAAAGGATACCACTGGGACAACTTGCTTTTGAAGCAATCTATGAAATCAGAAACCAGCCTAAACAGAAACCAGTAATAAACCTCTGCTGAAGTCTCCACAGAGAGAGCAGAAAATGTAGTCAAACTGGAACGGGCCCTACCATCATTTATGGAGTATCAATTGTGATAAACACTCAATAAATATTAAGTATTATTATGATTACTATCACTATGTCAAGACATTGGATTAAACATTTTACAGATGATACATATGCATATATATATATAAAAACCAAAAACAAACCCGTGCTGTCGAGTCGATTGTGACTCATAGCGGCCCTATAGGACAGAGTAGAACCTTCCCGTAGAGTTTCCAAGGAGCGCCTGGAGGATTTGAACTGTCAACCCTTTGGTTAGCAGCCGTAGCACTTAACCACTATGCCACCAGGGTTTCCAAATATATATATATATTTTTTTTTTCCCATGTCATTTAATCCTCACCCCCAAAACTAGAAAACCAAACCTGTTGCCATCAAGTTGATCCTGATTTATGGTGACCCTGTGTGTGTCAGAGTAGAACTGTGCTCCATAGTGTTTTCAACAGCTTATCTTTCAGAAGTAAATCACTAGGCATTTCTTCCAAGGCACCTCTGAGTGAACTCGAGCCACCAATTCTTCGGTATGCAGTCCCTTGCACTACAAGGGACTCCTATGACAGCTTGGTTTTATTACTGGCACCTTAGAAAAGACGATCCTATAACCCAGATATTTACATAACTTGCCCAAGGTCATGTAATTGTTAAATGACAGATCCAAGGTTTCAAAACCAGGTCTATCCCCTTGAGTTCCAAGCTTAGGATCTCTCAATTATACAAGGCTGCCTCACCAGAGAAGCGTTCATATCTCAATATGGAACTTTGGGGAGCTCAACCTCCCTGAGTTTCAATTTCCCCAATTAACATTAAGTGCTTTGCAGAATCCCAGACACAGCAGGTGCTCAAGAATGTCATCTCCACATTTCTCCTACTATGAAGTTTGAGATCTCATTGAAGACACTGCTTCTTGCTTCCCCAGTACAGGCAGTGCCGGGTTAGAAATGAGTTCCATTCCTAAGTCTGTCTTTAAGTCAAATTTGTATATAAGTTGGAACACTTAGGTACAGTTTGTATCTAATATCAGTTAGTCATATGTTTGTCTTACTATATAGTATATAATATACCTTTTATGCATAAAAAACATTAAAGAAACACTTCCCATACACTAAAACATCTTTAACATAGTAATAACAGTAATAATAAACAGCACCCACCTGTTACTACAAACCTTTGAATGTATCTCAAATTTTTAGGCTTTGTGGGGGTTGGTTCATAACTATGGGTTGTATGTAAGTCGGATGTTCGTAACCTGGGGACTACCTGTATTTACCCTTTCCTTCTCGTTAACAATACCCAAACTAAACTTGTTGCCATACAGTCAATTCTGACTCATAGCCACCCTAAAGGACAGAGTAGAACTTCCCCATAGAGTTTCCAAGGTGTGCCTGGTGGATCTGAACTGCTGACCTTTTGGTTAGCAACTGTAGCTCCTAACCACTATATCACCAGGGTTTCCTCGTTAACAACAGAGCCTCCAATTTCAGCTGAGTGCACAGCCACCTAGGATAAAGACTACATTTCCTAGCTCCGTTGCAGCTAAGTGCAGCCATGTGACATGGTTCTGGCCAATGGGGTATATGTGGAGCATCCTTAAAAGAAGGGAGTGGCCACCCATCCCCCTCCCCTAAAAAAAAGCCATCTTCCCCAGTCTTCTTTATTGCTATCCACAATGCAGAATTAAGGGCCGATGGCAGGAGCTCAGAGAATCATACTGAACCTCGGAGAAAGCAGGCTAACAATGGCAAAGATGAGTCCCTGATGCTTGTGGGTCCACTATGCCATACCTGGGCTCTTGACCTCCGAATTCCTTTATGCAAAAGAAAAGTTTCTAACTTGTTTAAATCCTTTTCTGGGGCATTGCAAGGGGGATGGGGTTATTCGCTTTTCCCTTTTTTTTCACATTTCAAAAACAAATCCTAATTGCTACAGATCCCAATTCAGTATGCAAACAAAAATTCCTCTGCCTAAAAGGCTAATCTTCTGATGTGAGTAGATCCTCTAAGCATGGAGTATTCAGTTCCTCCATCATCAAAAGAGCCCATATTTGGCCCAGCAGCTCAGGACTCCAAAACTCCTGCCAGCTGCAAGGACCAAGGTAAGAGAATAGCTACCTACTTCAGGAAGAAACTTCAGCAATGGCATTTATCATACATGGAATGTGGTTCTGAAAACACATTAACCCATTGCTGTCGAGTCAATTCCGACTCATAGCGACCCTATAGGACAGAGTAGAACTAACCCATAGAGTTTCCAAGGAACGCCTGGTGAATTTGAACTGCCAACCTTTTGGTTAGCAGCCGTAGCACTTAACCACTAGGCCACCAGGGTTTCTAAAAACACATTAACATAGTTTATATCATTCTCTTAAAAGTTCCTCTTTTTATGATGAATTTTTAATTATCCTATTAATCAGAAGTTTACAAAATGAGTTAACCATTTAACAGTGTGATGTTGAAACAGGGTTTTTATAATGAAGAAATGTGAGATGCAATTACTTAATGACCACATTTGAAATGATCTGCGGAGACTGGCTTTGCCAAATTCAGTTCCTGAAAGTATTTGAGAGATGTAATAGGGCCAAGTGAGCTCTCCTCATAAATAAATCTCAGTTTTTAACTTAGTCATAACGAGGTTATGAAGATCAGTGTCAGGGAGTCAGAATTTTCATGGAGCAACCTGGGACTACCTTGCTACCATCTTTCTAAAGGCTCTGCAGACATTCCTCTCATCAATTACCAGACCTTCCCCTGAGCTCGGGCTCCCGCAAGTGTAGGTGTCCTGCACCTAAATGAGCTGCAATGGACTCACCTGAAGTGGAGGACATGACAAACAAGTACTCTTTGTTTTAACAAAGAACTTGGTTGTGAGAGAACCCCTGGCTGGCACTTTTTCACATGAGTAATGACATGTGCTGGGCACTAACCAGATTGATCGAGATGAAGGTTTTAAATGTGTTACTAGCGAGGACAGTTATTAGTCACATTTTGTTGATGAGGAATCTAAAGCCCAAGAAGAAGAAAGAACTTGTCCAATGTCACATGAAGCCACTCTCGGTCTCGGCACCATTCTGCTTCCACAAAGCAGCAGTACCTGCTTTCTTACCCTTCACAGCCAGATGGCCCTTGGTTCGATGTTTGATTTCAGGTGTTAAGAGGTGCCTAAGGTCAAAGCCTTGCTGAAATCAGATTCATTTTCAGCAGGCTGACTTTGCATCTGCCCTCAGGCCCTGCAGACCAGTGTTGAAGTGGAATTGATGATGCTCTTTGGAGCTCCTGTCCCTGCATTCAAGGAAGGAGGGAGGATGGGGGAGCCTCTGGGTGGCATAAAGAGTTATCATACTTGGCTGCTAACCGAGAGGTTAGAGGTTCAAGTCCACCCAGAAGTACTTTGAAAGAAAGGCCTGGCAATCTACTTCTGAAATACCATCCCCTGAAAGCCCTGTGGAGCACAGTTCTACGCTGACACACATGGGCTGCCATAGGTCAGGGTCAACTCCACAGTGACTGGTTAGTGGATAGGGGAATTAGGGCAAAGGGATGGGGTGAATACTCAGAATACGCCATGAGGCCAGTTCTCCTGCTAGAAATGAGCTGTTAAGTCATATAGTAGGGGAGAGAGGAATGCTATTGCTATTTTGGAAGAAAACAAACAAACAAAAACTTTAACCCACAGCTTTCTACCCAAGTGGCTTTATAATCATCTTCACGTCTCACTATGAGTTTGGGATGATCCAGATAGCAAAACTGCATGGTATCTTCTGGGCACATGGCCCCCCTCATGATTAAGGCCAGGCTGTGAAAAAAGAGGGGTAAGAGACCTGCTCTGTCAGCAAGACCCAGAAAGAGTCTTCTGAGAGCCACCCCAGGCCTCCTGTGGGCCGTCTTCCCCAGCTCTTACCTCACCAACCATTTTCACATCTTCTCGCCCATACCAGTCAGGCTCGTAGACTTCATGGAGCGACTCAGTGAGCTTCATGGAGGCCTCCTGCATGCCTAGTGTTGGACAGAAACAACTCCTGTTAGATAGAAACGGGCGATGAGTCTTCTCCTCCTCCCCCTACTTTTCCCAATGAGAGAAAAATCATGAGAAATTGCTAATTATTTAAGAAACAATTGTGAAGGCATAACCACTGCTTGCCTTTATAGTCACATCATTCCCTGAGGGTCTCCAAAACGTCTTTGATCACGTTGTGCATTTTCTATTATTTATATGATATTGATAGATACTGTGTCTTGAAAAATTTCAATAACCTCTTCTGAAAACAACAAAAAATAATAATGATATGTTCTGTATGCTATCATTTGCTAATTGGCATCAAACCATAAATGTATAAGATACCTAGAATGATGATCCATAAAACTGCAGAGTTCTAAAAATAAATTCATCCTAGACAATTTTAAACACAAGTAATAAAGAATTTTAGAATCAGGCAGAGGAGAAATCAATAGGGTTTGAGAGTACAACCACTGAAAGTGATTTAAGTGGTCTTAAAACAAATTTAAAAATGAAAAAGAAAAAGACTTTCTTTTTCTAATAATATTAAAAGCTATGAATACAGTTTTAAGTCACAATTCTCAGAAAGGCTAAATTCTTAAGCATATGGGTCAGAACTTTCATTAGAAAATGTATTTGGTATATTACAAAAATATGTTTATTAATAGCATTTTTGAGTGTAACATGGTAGAATAAAGTGTCACCAAGTCTCTTCCAGCCACCCCCTTCTTTCAAAAAAATTTTTGAGTTAAACTGCAAGTGCCAGATTGCCATGGAGAGAGCTCACGGCTGAGAAGAAAACAAGGTGCCCTCTTTGGCTGGTGACCGTGAAGAAAAACCTTCTTGACACCAGACTCTCCCTACCATCTCCAGGGTGAGACTTGAACCTGTGAACCTCTGCTCGTAACAGTTTTTATCACATGATCAATTGTTAATTGCTGCCAAGTCAGCTCTAACTCATGGCAATATTATATATAACAGAACTAAATGTTGCCCGGTCCTGTACCATCTTCATGATCTTTGATATGTCTGAGTCCATTGTTGTGGCTATGGTGTCAATCCATCTCATGGAGGGTTTCCCTCATCTTCGCTGACCCTCTACCAAACGGGATGTGCTTTTCTAGCAATTAGTCATTCCTACTCACATGGTCAAAGTAAGCAAGACAAAGTCTCGCCATTCTCGCTTCTAGGGAACATTCTAATCAATACATAACCTTTTTTTTAATGTGCATTTCTGTTTGAAGGCATCTTATTGAATATATATTGCTGACTCAGGCCAACAGCACTATCACTGATGCCTGAACAAAGCTTATCTTGTACGTATTTTCTCTGTAAGACACATCACAGCCTTCATGTGCTTGGGAACACTAGACAACTCTTCAACACTATTCTTAGGGGCCATTTTAAGTAGTGAAATCACCAACAAAAAGCACAAAAATGCAAAAATTGTGGCACTTGCTTCCAGTATGAGAGTGGAAACAGAAAGGCCACTTGCTTCCAGTATGAGAGTGGAAACAAGAAGGCATAACGTCGCCTTGTTCATCCTCAGCTGGGAGGGTGCACATGAGGCGATTCAATTTTTTTGCTGCTCTGTGCATGTCTGTGAATGACTGAGAAAGTGTCTCAAGTATTGGCTTTGGGTTACAAATCAATTTTACCCAGTAGAAAATTTGCAAATACAGAATCAGTGAACAATGAGCACGGACTGTATATATAAGGTAGTCAATTCTGAGTTCAAAAAATTGTGAGAAAAGGAAAAAATTGAAGACATCTGAAGTCATAAAAGAATATCCTTGAAGAGGATGTCTAAAACACAATATGTAATCTGGTATTTCATAATACTTTTTCACTCGAAACATAGTACATTCCCTTACAAGATGTAGGTATGTATTTGGTCTTTAAATAATAGAATTTTAAATGTACTTTCACGGCCACATGAAGTTTGAAAGCCTGTAACCATGAAGACTACATCACTGAGTGTGTGAGGACATCTTTAGAATGAGGTTGACTGTCCACACCTGTTGAAACAACCACCACAAGATGAAGCATTCTAGACAGTCTACAGTAGGAACGGTCTGATCGTGGAGATGGCTCAGAACTGGGCAGCAATTCAATCCACTGTGCATGGGGTTGTCCTGAGTTAGGGGCTGACTAGATGGCAGCTAACAAAAACAAGGGGCAGGGGAAAAAAAGAAGCAATGATGACTTAAGTCTCTATGGACCCTGGTATAATTATTCGAGAATAAGTGCGGAGACAGCCAAAAATGATGCAGACGCCTGTATCCTTCCCCTAGGGCTCTGAATCCAAGTGAGTGAGATGTTCTCCCTTATAACTGTGTAAGAGTGGACCCCTTGAGGTGGTCACACATTAGCCTGAGTCTCCATGTTTACCCTTCCCTAAATACCAGCATGTCTATAGCCAGAAATGTACCCCTTGAATGCATACCACAAGTTAGTCACTAGTTGATGCCCTGCTATAATTCAGATGCCAAAAGACTTATGAAGTTTCTTTTAAGTCTTTGTCTTAAGTCTCACAGAAATTATAAAGAGCTATGTAAATATAAAAAAAAATTAAATTTTTATATTTTATGTAAATATGTGCTTAACAATGTCTTAAAGAAAAATGGTGGCACTGTAGGACAAAAAGCCTTTGAGGTGAAAACGAAACTATGAATGTAAGCTTAAAATATAAATAATGTAAGACTTTAATGATTGAAGCTAAAACCACAGTGGTGCAGTAAATATGTCTATTAACAGCCAAAAATAACTACTAATTACTGCCTGGATAAGCACTAATGGATAATTTGGAAAAAATCAATTTTGACATGGAAATAGTTTCCTGAACAACATGGCAAGCACTTTGATAGATATGCCGGTGAACAAGCCTCAAGCCCTACTCTTAAGGGGCATAAAAGCCAGTGGAAATCTTAGGGAGTAAGAAGAGGAAAGAGGAATGATTCATGCAAAACACTCTGCTGATAAAATATAATAAAATATATATATATAATAGGAATGGAAAAATAAAAGCTAAAACCCAGTTCCCTTCAAAGTAATTTGGCAACATAAAGAATAAATACTAAATGCTGCCTCTGGCATTTAATAACATCTAGTGTCCAATAGGAAACCCTGGTGCCGTAGTGGTTAAGAGCCATGGCTACTAACCAAAAAGTCGGTAGTTTTAATTCACCAGGTACTCCTTGGAAACTGTATGGGGCAGTTGTACTCTGGTTGCTGAGTTGGAATTGACTCAATGGCAACGGGTTTTTTTTTTTTTAGTATCCAATAATTTCTTAAAAGATTAGTGATTTCTAAAATTGTAAGACAACTGGCCAGCATCCTGTATAGAATTATTATTTACTATTGAATAGAACCGCTTCCCTCTCTTCAAAGTTTTGGGCCTTCTCCAAGCCATTTATCATAACATCCTCTACTTCCTCTTGCAACCAAATTGTGAACTTCTATTTTCATCTTCTAAGATTTGTTGCATAGATTGAACAGCTACACAAGTTCTTTTAGCTTAAACAGCCTGCGGGTATATGTTTTGGTTAAAAATAATGTCAGTGAAAATATATTATGACAACAACAGCAGCAGTGATCATCCAAATTATAAAAAGAAATCTGAAATCTTGCAAGTATCAGGCAGCTTCTCCCTGTTATTTGGAAGAGAGCTGTTTAAGAAGACAGAGCAGTCGCCTCATCAGAGTAGGAAGGAACATCTTTTGCCTAGAGTCTCAAGGAGGAGGACAAGTATGGTACCAAAAGTGTAGAAAAAATACCACAATGTGAGGTAGCTCCATAACAGTCAACCCTATTACTCAGGTCATGCTTACACATAAAAAAATCACATACAACTGTGGTTGTTGCTGTTGTCAGCTGCCATTGAGTTGGCCTGACACATAGCAGCCCCATGCACAAAGGAACAAAATGATGCCTGGTCCTGCACCATCCCCATGAGGGACTGCAGATCAGACCATTGTGATCCATAGTGTTTTCAATGGGTGATTTTCAGACATAGATCACCAGGCCTTTCTTCCTAGTCTTCTCAGTCTGGAATCTCTGCTGAAACCTGTCCAGCGTCATAGCAATACACAAGCATCCAATGACTGATAGATGAGTCGTGGCTGTGCATGAGGTGCACTGGTCAGGAATTGAACCCAGGTCTCCTACATAAATGGCAAGAATTCTACCTCTGAACTATCACTGTCCCTGTCACATACAATTAACGTACTAATGATACCACCTAGCCCACACTCCATTTAGAAAAAGATCTTGAGTGTTCATCATTCCTGGGTCAGGTTTCCACCACCTCTCAAGTCAGTGACTCCAGAATTCCAAATTCCTACTAGATCTCTCCACTTAGATAGCCTACCAGTACCTCACACTTCACACATCCAAAGCAAACTCATAACTTGCCTGTCCAAAGCTGTTCCAATTCTGTTCCCAATCCTCATGAGTGTCACCCAGCAGCTAACTTAAAGGTTGGAGGTTTGACTCCACCCAGAAGCATCTCAGAAACAAGGCCTGGTCATCTAATTCCAGAAAATCAGCCATAGAAAACCCTCTGGAGCACAGTTCTTTTCTGAATCAAGTGGGGTCACCATGGATCAGAACCAACTTGACAGTAATTGGAGGTTTTTAGTAGGTATTCTTGCCAGCAGTTTCATTTCCTCTAGCCTGAATGTCACACAGTCACAGTAATTATTTTTTCTAAAATGGCAATCTGATCATATGGCTCATTCCCTTTCCGACAATAATGACTTCCCATTGACAGAATAAAGCTCCAATGCCCCGATATGATGCATAAAGCATTTCTTTATACAAATGGTACTTATGTTTTCACTTCTCATCCAGATCAGCTCCCTACTTGGGCCTTTCTGGTCTACTTGTTCCCTAAAGAGCCCATGCTTCCTCCTGCCTCCAGACCCTTTGTACATGTTGCTTCTCCTACCTAGAATGTTCTTCCAACACCAACCTCTTTCTCTGCCACACCGCATCACCTAATGAACACCTATGCCCCCTTTCTGGGGCCATTCAAGTGAAAGTTCCTTAGAAGGGCCATTCCTGACCCTGTCTCCTGCCCCTCAGGGAGGATGGGGGCCTGGCCTCAGTTGTGGTGGCACTTGACACATACTGCTATTAAAACATGTATTACAATATATTTCTGGCTTTTTTGTTTCTTTAACTGTCTCCCCATCTCCACCGCGAGCTGCTTGAGAGCAGGTACTGTGTCTCATTCATCTATGCATCTCCGGTTCCTACAACAGTGCTGGGCCATTTATGGAATATTACTCAGCCATGAAGAGAAATGAAGTCCTGAGACACATCACAACATGGATGAACCTTGAAAACATTATCCTGAGTGAAATAACTGAATCACAAAAGGACAAATATTATATGATTCCCACTTATATGAAATACCTAGAATAGGCAAGTGTATATAGACAGAGCTTTATTAGTGGTTACCAGGGGCAGACGCAGGGGGAGAGACAGGGGCTGGAGGGTGAAAAGGACACTCACTCCTTGGGGGACATTGAGCTTCAGTTGGAGTGATGGGAAAATTTGGGAATGGATAGTGGTGATGGTCGCACAACGTGATAAACTCACTGTCACTGAATTGTACAAGTAAATGTTGAAACGGTAAATGTTTTCTTTCATATACATTTGCCATTATTAAAAAATCTACCTTGCAAAGTCCAAACACCAGTGAAAATAATAAAAACCTACAGAGGTGACTGCCAACCAGAGATCAACGAGAATGGGATAAACAGCAGAGCTCACTTAACCTCATTTCACAGAACCACAGTTTTAGAACTTTCAGGGCTTCAGAGAGAACAAGAGCACTTTATAGATGAGGAACCCAAGGCAGCTGAAAGGTTCCATGATTGTCTCACAATTAACTGTCTGTGGACCAGACCCAGGGCCCACAACTCTCCGGGGACAGTCTCATTCTTCTATAATGCTGCCTGCACAGGACTGGCCAGTATTTCATTCCACTGTGTGAGAGATCTCCATGAGTTGGGGCCTACTCGATGGCAGCTAGCAATAACAACAACAATAATAACTCCTTCATCACAGATGGGACCATTGGAAGTGGAATCCAGGGCACTGTCTGACAGAAATGGGGCTTTCATCTACCACTGAGGATCTGCCTAGAATAACTTCTCACTCTGAGTGTATTCTCTGTCTAGACCACATCAAGGGAAAGAAGTGTACCAGTCATTTTGAGCAATGTTCTCTGTACTAAGGAGTTAAACAGCCCAAAATATATAGACTTCGGAAAGAGAGTTTACTCATTTATTCAACAAATCTATGCACATTTTTTTTTTAATCAGCTAACATAGAGAATGTTTGGTGCTTGAATTAATGTGACTTCTTGTATTCCAATCCTCAATCAATAATACAAGGAAAACCTAGATGGCTTTTATTTTCTGACCTATTACAAATATTTAAGGCAGAGTTCATTTTAACTTCTGGAGCAGTTAATTATGAGCTATATGAATTTGTGGGAGTTAAATTCTCTGAGCCTTACTTCCTTACGAGTGTAAAATAAGGTTAACGACATTTATCATATATCTGTATTGTGAGCTTACAAAAAGGTAATATGCCTAAAATGCATAGCATAATCTGGCACACAGTAAGTGCTCATGAAAAAGTAATGGGAGTAAGTTATTATTCCATTGTACAAATGAACTCTAATTTGTGAAACTAATGCTTTACCATCAGACTGGCACCGGGTCTGGGGTTGTTAATGCTTTACCGTCAGACATGTAGTTCAAAGGTAGTCTAAGAAAACAGATCTAAGCAAGGGTTCAAGAGACAAACACACCAGAGTACACAATCTGACCCTGTTGTTTACCAGTGACAGGGCCTTGAACAAGAGATTTAAACTCTCTGTGCCTCCCTTTCCTGATCTATAAGATGGAGATAATAATAGTGCTTGCCTCAGAGTTGTCATGAGGATTAAAATTATATCCCTGGCATATAAGCCAGTTGCCAGTCAATTCTGACTCATGATGGACCCATATGTTTCAGAGTAGAAATGTGCTCCATAGGGTTTCCATGGCTGTGATCTTTTGGAAGTAGATATCCAGGCCTTTCTTCCAAGGAGCCTCTGGGTAGCTTCAAACAGCCAACATTTTGGCTAGCAGCCAAGCACTTAACCATTTGCACCACCCAGGGACTCATTGCCTGACATATAGATAGAAAGCTCAAACACATCTAAGTTAAAAAAAAAAATTGATTTTTTATTTTCACTAATTTTTTATTATTGTGACTGATTTTTCATTATTAAGATATTTAGGTTTACATTATTTCATTATCTATCAATACCTTCATAGTTAATTTCACATATACACATTGAAATTGTTAGAATAAATTTTTAGAAACAAAACGCCTAGGTCAAAAGATAGGTTTAAAAGAAAAAATAAAGGAATATTTATTAAAGGCTTTTGCCAAATTGCTCTCCAGAAAAGAGGTTCTGATCAGCAGCCTATGAAAGGGCTCCTTTCCCCAATAGCTTTGGCAATGCAACGTCTTACGGTCTTTTAAAAGAACAAAATTCTTTGAATATTTGGAAGAAAAATGATGGTATCTCCCTTTTGAAGCTATTTAATTGTCGTTGATTACACATGGGGCTAAGCAGTTTTTTCACATTTATGATCCAGCTAGATGTCTGCTTTGGCTACTTTTCTCTTCGTATTTTTACGTTTTACCCCCTTTTCTTCATTTAGTTTACTTACTGAGGTCTTCATATCTTGCTTCACTTTCAGTAAACACGTTGTCAGATATGATGTTTTTTAAACCTATGTAAGTTTTACATGTTTATGAGGCCAAATCCCTAAAACTTTTCCCTTTTAGTTTCTGTCTTTTGGGTTGCCCTTGTAAAGACCTTCTCCACCCCAAATTATAGACTAAGTCTACTGTATTTTATTCTAGTACTTTCGGGTGTTTCTTTGTATATTTAAATCTGTATGGTATCTGGAATTAGGAATGAGGGATAAAGTGTGAGGCTGGGAACCTCACTTTTTTCCTATTTGGCCAGTTTTCCCAGCACCCCCAGTCTGATGATCTATTCTCACCCTACTGATCTGAAATTGTGCTTTATCCTCTTTCACATCTGTGGGCACACTTGGATCTGGTTCAACGCAGGCAGCATAATCATTTACAGCAGCCGTAGATGGGGCATACCTTCTACCCCCGTCTTCCTCCTTCACTGGCCTCATTTCTTTGCCTTGCATGGAAGCAGCCAGAAACAAATGCCAGGGCCTTTCCAATCCCATACACTTGGCAGGGTTGCAGGTGCAGCTGGTCCACACAAGTCAGAGGCAGTCCAGGGCATGTTTCCTGCCAAACTGGCACCTGCCTCTGCCTCCTACCTTGTTCCTCCCATTAGAGGGCTTGAGTGAGTCTGTGAGTGTTCTCCCCCTTGGGACAAGCCCTCCCTCAGGATGTGAGCCAGCTGTAGGTTTTCATAAGCAAGGTCTCCAGCTCACTCTGTCTAACAAACCTTCCTAGAAATCTCTGGCACGTGGGTGGCACCTATTTCTAGTTTCCAGCATAAGAGCAGGCATATTTCTTTCTTATTACCATTTCACTGGGAATATGGGGGAGGATGAAATTGAACACCTGTGCTCAAGTACCCATCTTGCCAGAAAGACAAATGGCTCTGCAACTAACACTAAATCCTGTCACTCTGCAAATTCCAAAAACAACCTGTGCTTGGGAACATGCAGGAAACAGCTCATACACATTACCTTTGATAGCTGCTAAATATCCCCGGAGTTCTCGCTGAAGTCTGGTACCCTCTGCCTGAAAAACACACAAACACAGAGATGCTGAACGATCTTGCCTACATCTTGCATGCAAACATGTGAGATGCTTAAGTGAAAGTCTCAAACATATTATTGCCAGAGGCTTATTCTCGGGTGAACATAAACATGTGCACATAGACTAACAAGGTGATCCCTGTTAATCCAGATATTTCTAGAGAATTTGATTTCGCTTAAAAGAAGAAAGGGAGAAAGCGTGTAAGATTTTGTTGAGTGGGAAATATGACCCACCGCAGCCTCCTATATATTCAAGAACTATCAAGTCTCTAAATTTTGACCCATGGATTAAATGGTAAAAAATAAATGTCCACTGTTCAATACGGTAGGTGTTGGCCACAGGTGGCCGTTAAGTACTTGCCATGTGGCTAGTCCAAATTGAAATATGCTGTGAATGTAAAATACACACCCGATTTCAGAGACTTAGAATGAAAAACATAAAATATCTCATTAATATGTTTCATACTGATTATATGTTTAAATGATAATATTTTAGACATACAGCATTAAATAAAATACATTATCAATATTAATTTCACCCATTACATTTTACTTTTTTGAGGTGACTGGAAAATTTTACATTGTATACGTAGTTTGTGTTATATTTCTACTGGACAGCAGAGAATTAGAGAAATTGTTTTATAGTAAGTTTTGATATATGAATGTTTGTTTTGATTTGGATTCTCCTTAGAAACTTTAAGACTTCAAGACTAGAATTAGATTGTAAGTAGTTTATTTGGTAGCTGATCCAGGAAATGCCAACAGGGGAATGGAGAAATGAGACAGGGCAGGGAAGAGAGTCCTTTCATTTAACAGCTGAGCACTTAACCACTGTGCTACCAGGGGTCCAGTGCAGCTATAGTGAGATTATTTCCATAAAATCTATGTAAGGCCCAGGGAAAGTTTTCTATATTTATGTTAAGATGAGGCTATTTTTGCAACTCTTTAGGCCCAGGTCCTACTAAATAAAAGCTCACAGTTTACTCGTTTGCTGGCACATGTAAACTTCAACCATAATGGTTCTATTCAGAATGAAAAAACAGAAATCATCAAAGTCCTAAACAACTGACTCCCTTTCTAGTATCTCAACATGGCTTAAAATCAAAACTCTAGGTTTCCCCTGTGTTGCTGAGCCATTCAAAAATATAGTACAAAGGCAAACTGCCACAAGCTAGAGCAAAAACACGTGATGGGTTTCTAAAACAGTGAAGTAGAAAACTCTTTCCAGGGAGAGGGTGAGGAAAGCAAAGAGAAAATGCTGACGACTAACACTCAGCAAAGGGGAAAGGACAAAGGGGTTCTGGAGAAGAAACAGACAAAGGGTCACCACCAAGAAAAGGAAGAAACCCAGGAGGAAAGAAGTGGGTCTTTCCCCTACTGAGCATCTATTATGTGACAGGTTCTGTGTCAGATCCTGAGCATACAAAAAGCTGAAATATATGGTTTTGTGAGGTTCTACTGTTGTCAAATCCATGCTTCACCTCCCTACCAGACCTGTCCCTGGGGGAAGACGATCCTTCCTGTCCCATCAACATCAGGCTTGGTCATGTGACCTGATTTGGTTAATGAAATGTGAGTAGATGAGACATGGGCCACTTCTGAGCAGAAGCTTTAAGAGCCATCCCAGGGTCCTGACATCTCCTTTCCCTCTACCATTAATCTCATAATGTTCCAGATAGGAGTGGCCCCTTCGGCCTGAATTCCAGAATGCAGAGAAATTAAAGCACAGCTGGTGTTCATACGAGAAATAAACAACTGTTGTTGAAAGCCACTGAGGTTTTGTTACCACAGCATAACCTGCTGGATACAGTGGTTCACCAGCAATGGTGGAAATATCGAAAGGTGGCAAAGGCTGAAGTCTAACCAAAAAAAAGCCCAATGGAGTTAGGGGCCAGAAAAGCACTGAAGACATTCACAACAACATTTCAGAAAGGAAACCAAATTGGAAAGGTTGAGAAAAATTGGATGGTTAGAGACTTAGTTTCCTAGCGCTGCTGGAACAGAAATACTACAAGTGGGGTAGCTTTAAAGAACAGATATTTACTCTGTCACAGTTGAGGAGACTAGGGAGAGGTCCTTACAGCTGACAATCCACGGAGTTCCTGGGCTTGGAGATTCATCTGCCTCCATCACCCTCAGATAGCGTCTGCCTTCCCCCTGTTATGAGGATTGAATTTTGTCCCCTCAAAATATGTGTTGTAAATTCTAACCCCTATACCCGTGGATGTAATCCCCTTTGGGAATAGGGGTTTCTCTGTTATGTTTATGAGGCTAGATCGGTGTAGGGTGTGTTTTAAGCCAATCACTTTGAGATGTAAAAGGAGATTAGGCACAGAAACAAGCAAGCACAAATGGGGAAAGATTAATGCCACATGGAGATCACTAAGAACCGGAAGAAGAGAAGCTGAAAGAGACAAGGATCTTCTCCCTCAGTGGACACAGAGAGCCTTCCCCTAGAGCTGACACCCTGAATTTGGACTTCTAGCTTCCTAAACTGTGGGAAAATAAATTTCTGTTTGTTAAAGCCATCCACTTGTGGTATTTCTGTGATAGCCGCACTAGATAGCTAAGACACCCTGTGTCTGCTGATTTCTGTGTCTTAGCTGCTCTTTTTATAACTCAGAAGTGATTAGTTTTAGGACACACACTACACTGAAATGCCCATTAACATAACAAAGAAAACCCTATTTCCAGATCGGATAATATCCACAGGTACAGGGGTTAGGATTCCAATACATATTTTAGAGGAGACAACTCAATCCATAACAGTCACCAAATGGTGGCTAGTGATGGGAAGGGATGAATGGTACTGTGAGACGACAGTAAGGCCCCAGATGTCAGATAATTTAGAGAGAATAATGCCTGAAATAGTAGAAATATCAGATATCAGACACATTATTTACCTGGACAGATCTAAACCCAAACCAATCTAAAATCTACAGCCCTACAATGTGCAAATTGAAAGGTCTAAATCCCCAAAAGCCACACTTCTCAAACTGGAGAAGGGTAGACCATAGGGGTACTTAATGGTTTGTCTAGGGCACATGAAGCCACAGACTAAACCTAAAATATCACCGTGGAACATTACTTTATTGAGGTTGGGGCTAGGGGGAAACAAATGGAGGCAAGACCATCATTTTACAACCAATAAACCATTCTGTTATAAAGTAGAATGAATCCCTGCATAGTTCCCTAAGATGAAACACAAAACTTCATAGATGTCTCCTGGTTTCAATTGTCTGCTTTAGGGCCTGGCTGTACTGCTCATGGTCCTTCCAGGGAAAAGTCTCAGAGGCACTAAGCTGGAGAAAGGAAAAACATGGTCAATATTCCCTTTGCTTTCCCTTCAGAAAGTAATACAGGCCAATCCTGGTTATTGATGATTATGAGTCACCAGGATTATTCAAATAGCAAAAAAGTAGTGGGGAAAGAAATATTTAACGAATAAAGCATGTCAAATTAAGTCATTGCCTTTTCTTTCACAAAGAGAAAGAATGAAATAAGTCAGGTTCCAATCCATACACTGAATTCACCTTGCCAGAGACAAACAATAAACATTTTTAAAAAATAATATAAGGATCCCAGAAGAGGTTTTTTAGATATTAGAAAAGTGAAAGAAAGTTCAAATTGTACAATAATGGCTTAAGTAGAGGAGTTCAGTATAAGCAGATAAACTGGAGGGTAATTTAAACGACTTCTGTTCATTCCAATTATTAAAATTCTTAATTTTCCCCATGAGTATGACGGTCTCATAAAATCATTCAGTAATAAGATTGAATTTCATCTAAAATTCTGCCTGAATCAAAACAATAAAAGCCTCTGAAGAGAGATTCTTCACCTACAACATCCTGGAGAGTAGTTTCTGCTACCCAAATCCAATTTTAACAATGAAATTTCTTTAGCATCATTATTTTATGTGAGTCACAAAGATGTTTTTAAATTAACAAATACATTCTTATAGCCCTGCCGAGCTTTCACGGAATCTGAGGTTCATTCCGATTTCCTTGGGAAATTCCCATCTCAGTAATTCAGTCTTGAACGATGTACGCACGCACATGTGTGTGCAGAAAACAGATTCAAAGTCCAATGCCCTTGAGGCTGCATGCCTATATTTTCCCCTTCTATTTCCGTATGACATTTTCTACAAGATAAGATAAAATTATTATTCTATCTCTCGGTTACACTTTCCTCAGGGCTTATGGCAACAGGAGGGAAGTAAGTCTATTATAATTAAGTTGTCTGGATTGCCTAGTAATATTCCTCTTTGGATGAGTTCCAAGAAGGATCTACCACCTGCAAAACTCCTTACTTTGGCATATCATATAATAACGTGGCTCCAGTGTTGGTCAGAGGTTCTTTACTTATTTTTTTTCAATCAAATCACTTATCAGCATCAGGAGCCGCTGCTTCTCAAGCCCAGACAGTTCCCCAGGCATTGCCTTCTGCCCACACAGCCCAAGGGAGTCTGCCTGCTCTTCTTTCTCATTAAAGCTACGCCCATCCACTCTCTCCCTTGGGGTCCTGCACAATCACAGGGCTGTGGAACGGGAGGCAGTCTCCCCAGTTCTCTGCTGCCTGGCTGTCCTGAAAAACAATCCAGGGTCATTCTAGGTCTCATCACAGAGATATGAAAAAAATAACAGGCATATAGAAAGCATACAGGGACAATTTTTTTTTTTTTTTTACCAAGGTCTGAGAATCACTGTCTCTAGTAAAAAAATCTTTGTATTCCTTTGCTGAGTGCTATCTCAAGGCTGTTGCTTTCTTTCCTTACTCCTGCAGGCATTGCTCATCATATCGCCCCCCATGGATGAGAGTGAAGTTTAAAATCTAGTTAAATAAAGAAAGTGTAGCAGTCACATCACCATGGAGTATGTTAGATACTTTTGTTGATCTATACAAGGAAATTACATTCCATGCCTAATTAAATGTGCTTCCAGATTGCACTGATCCTCAGTAACATCAATTCCTTCATCATGTGTATATATGTCTTGGAGGTAGGGGTGTGGTTCACAGGTTTGCTGCGCTCCTCAGAATTCTCGTTTGTAAGTCTCTATTCAGCACCTTGGACAGCTGCCAAACACAAAACTGAGTTCCGAATATTTAAATAATCTGTGTAATGTAAAACCAAACTTGTTGCCCTTGAGACAATTCTGACTCATGGCATCCTCCTGTGTCACAGAACAGAACTCCTCCGTAGGGTTTTCTTGGCTATAATTTCTCTGGAAGCAGATTGCCAAGTCTTTCTTCCATAGCACCACTGAGTGGGTTCAAACTGCCAATCTTTAGGTTAGTAGCCCAGTGCAAACAAACTGTTTGTGCCACCCAAGTACCCTGCGTAATATCAAAGGACCACTTATGAAGGCTTCTTGCATCACAGTTTCCTACTGGACTCGGATTAAATGCATGGAAGAGTCACAGGCAATTTTCAGCAAAGTGAGCCAAGTCCCTGATAAGAAGAGCTACAGAGACTTTGACATACAGTACTCGAAGTGACTCAAAAGTCCTAGAGCTGTGGAAAACCACCTCTAGGCATTGGGCTTAAAAACAGGGCTGTATTAAGCTGTGATGAATGAATGTGGTTAATGAATCAAGTTATTTATTATTTAGACAAACTAGATTTTGAAGCATTCAAAAAATATTAATATTAGTACAGTATTTTTTCACAAATAATGCACCCACGTAAATAACACACCCACAAATATAACACACATATGTGTGGAAAATAATGTGTAAGGGGGTTGCATGCTTGATAAAAAAAAAAAATGTGTTATTTGCATGTTATTTGTGTAAACATATGGAAATACTATGCTTAGGACTTCAGGAGCCAGGAAGAGGTATAACTTTGTCAGCTCACCTTTAACCCAGTTACTTCTGCCCAGAACAAAGAAGCCAGAGTTGACGTATTGATTTGATTGAATTGTAGACAAAATGCTTAGAAGGAAGCAATAGCTTCTAAGGAAAAAAGCTCAGGGCATCAACAGTGCAAGGGTTAAGCACTTGGCTGCTAACCAGAAGGTCTGCTGTTTGAACCTGCCAGCTGCTCTGCAGGAGAAAGATGTGGCAGTCTGCTTCTGTAAAGGTGTACACCCTTGGAAATCCTATGGGGGCAATTGTGCTCGTCCTATAGGGTCACTATGAGTCAGAATCGACTGGACAGGAACAGGTTAGTAAGTTTGTTATTTCAATTTTATTAGTACTTTAGGTGAAAATTTACAGTGCAAATAGTTTCTCATCTAAAAATTTATACACAAATAGTTTTGTGACATTGGTGGCAATCCTGCATTGTCTCAGCACTCTCCCCTTTTCCCTTTCCTCTCTGGGTTCCCCATGTCCATTCATCCAAATAGTTTCTCATTCAAAAATTTATACACAAATTGTCCCATGACACTGGTTGCAGTCCTGCAATGTGTCAACACTCTCCCATTTTCTCTTTCCACCCTGGGTTCCCCATGTCCATTCATCCAGTTTTCCTGTCCCTTCCTGCCTTTGCATCTTTGCTTTTGGGCAAGTGTTGCTCATTTGGTCTCATATACTTGATTTAACTAAGCAGCATGTTCCTCACATCTGTTATTGTTTGTTTTATAGGCCTGTCTAATCCTTGGCTGAAAGGTGAACTTTGGGAGTGGCTTCAGTTTTGAGTTAGCAGGGTGTCTGGGAGCCATAGTGTCAGGGTTTCCTCCAGTCTTTCTAGGATCAATAAGTCTGGTCTTTTTTCGTGAATTTGAATTTTGTTCTACAATCTTCTCCCACTCTGTCCGGGACCCTCTACTGTGATCCCTTTCAGAACAGTTGGTGGTTGTAACCAGGCACTATGTAGTTCTTCTGGGCTCAGGCTGGTGGAGGCTGAGGTTCATGTGGTCCATTAGGCTTGGACTAATATCTTCCTTGTGTCTTTGGGTTTTTTTTTTTTTTTTTCATATTCCTTTGCTCTGAATGGGATGGGACCAATAGATGTATCTTAGATGGCCACTCACAAGCTTTTAAGACCCCAGACACTACTCAACAAAGTAGGATGTAGAACACAGTCTTTATGAACTATGTGATGCCAAACAACCAGGATGTTCCCAGAGACTACGGTTCCCAGCCTTCGACCCCAGTAACTCAGTCTCTTAAGGTGTTTGGCTGTGTCTAGGAAACTTCTAAGACTTTGCATTGGTCAAGTTGTACTAATTCCCCTATATTGTATGTTATCTTTCCCGTCACCAAAGTTAACACTTGTTTACTACCTAGTTAGTGATTTCCCCCTTCTCTTTTTTTTTTCTACCCCTCCCCTTTGAATATCTATCAAAGATTTCTTTTTCTTTCTGTGTGTAAACCTTTTCTTGAGTTTTTATAATAGTGGTCTTATGCAAAAGTTGTCCTTCTGTGATTGACTTATTTCACTCAGCACAACACATTCCAGATTCATCCATGTTGTGAGATGTTTCACAGATTCATCACTGTTCTTTATAGTTGCATAATATTCCATTGTGTGTATATACCATAATTTGTTTATCCACTCATCTGTTGATAGGCACTTAGGTTCCATCTTTTTGCCATTGTGAATAATGCTGCACTGAACATGGGTATGCATATGTCTACTCATGTGATGGCTCTTATTTCTCTAGGATACACTCCTAGAAGTGGGATTGCTAGATTGTGTGGTATTTCTATTTCTAACTTTTTAAGGAGGCACCACATCATTTTCCGTAGTAGTTGTATCATTTTATATTCCCACCAGTAGTGAAGAAGAGTTCAAATCTCCCTGCAACCTCTCCAACATTTCTTATTTTCCGGTTTTTTGATTAGTGACAGTAAAGTTGAGGTGAGATGGTATCTCATTCTGGTTTTGATTTGCATTTCTCTAATGGCTAGTGATCATGAACATTTCCTCCTGTGTCTGTTAGCTTCCTAAATGTCTTTTGCGAAATGTCTGTGCATATTCTTTGCCGATTTTTTAATTGGATTATTAGCCTTTTTGTTGTTGAGGTAATGAAATATTCTACCGATTTTAGAGATTAGACTCTTGTCAGATATGTCATAGCCAAATTTTTGTTCCCAGTCTTTAGATTCTCTTTTTACTCTTTTGGTGAAGTCTTTTGATGAGCTTGTTTAATTTTTAGGGGCGCTCAGTTATCCAGTTTCTTTTCTGGTGTTTGTTTATTGCTAATTATGGTCTGTATTGTATTTATGGCATGTATTAGGGCCCCCAACATTGTTCCCGTTTTTTCTTCCATGAGCTTTATTGTTTTAGGTTTTATATTTAGGTCTTTCATCCATTTTGAGTTAGTTTTTGTGGATGGTGTGATGTATGAGTCCTGTTTCATTTTTTTTACAGATGGACATCCAGTTTTGCCAGCACAATTTGTTAAAAAGACTGTCTTTTACCCACTTAATGGACTTTGATCCTTTGTCAAAGATCAGCTGACCACAGATGGATGGATTTACATCTGAGTTCTTGATTCTGTTCCACTGGCTATTTGTTTTTAAATTCCCACAAAAAGAGCCCAGGTGGCACAATGGTTAAGTGCTCAGCTGCTAACCAAAAGGTCTGCAGCAGGGCTTCAAATCAGAATGGAACCAAAAGCTGAAACAGAAATTTTTGCCAGAGTGAAACTGAAACCCAAATTAAAAAAAAAAAAAAAATCTGACCCCCAAACCAAAATAAAAAACCATTATTTTTTTACTCCACTATTTTCAGTTCAATGATCATTTTTAAGTTGTAAACAAGACCATTGAATCATTTATACTTGATTTGCATCTGGTATGCCGAATGCTTCTCTGGCATGTGGCCGGTAAGGGCACAGTTCATTGCTTTGGCAAGCAACATTGCACAGCCACAGCTATAGGTGATGACTGCTGTTATCCAGGACAACTCACAGGCCTGTCAGAGTTCACTGTTTCTGGTCCTTGCTGTCTCACAGTAATGCGAGCTTTTTCTACTGAAGCTGTGAGAAGTACTCAGCAATTTTGAGAACACTCATAGCCAGAAATCTGAAAGAGCTGGTTATACTGCATTGAGTCCTGAACAGAGTTCCATGTGAAAGGAAATTTGTCAGGTAAGTATAAACATTTTAAACGTACATTATTCACATTTTTAAGTGTGATATCTAAATTCAAGAAATAGAGTACAATTTTTTGATGATTCCATTCCTGTATTCAATCTTGATGTATTCTGGGATCATCCTGTGGGAAACCCTGGTTGCGTAGTGGTTCAGTGCTACGGCTGCTAGCCAAAAGGCTGGCAGTTCACATCCGCCAGGCGCTCCTTGGAAACTCTGTGGGGCAGTTCTACTCTGTCCTATAGGGTTGCTATGAGTGGGAACTAACTCAATGACAACGGGTTTGGTTTGTTTTTTTTTTTTTTTTTAATCACACTGTGATAGTTAAGATTGTGTCACATTAGCTGGGACATGCCCCTAAGTGTCTATATGTGATCACCCCCATGATGGGATCTAATGTGAGTAGTCAATCAATTGAAAGGGCATTTCCTTGGGCATGTGGCCTGCATCCAAATATAAGTGGGCTCTGGTTTTTGCCTGCACTGGATCCTACAGCTGGCTCCTGTTCATTTGACCTCCAGTTCTTGGAACTTGATCTAGCAGCTCACCTGCTGACCTTGTGAATGATCAATCTTCACAGCCTGTGAGCAAGAGCCCTACTCTCTGACTTACTGATCTTGGGTTTGCCAGCCCCTGGACTACATAAATCAGGAGAAGCCTCTATCCTGATCCATGGACTTGGAACATTCCTGCCTCTACAATCACATGAGCTGTTTTCTTATATAAAACGTTCTATATACATATTTTGCCTTAGTGGTTGGTGCATAAATTTGAATAATGGTCGTATTAACTGGTCTTCCCTATAGGCATATGGATATTATCCTATCACTGACAGCATTGTACATCAGGATAGATCTCGAAATGTTCTTTTTGACGATGAATGCAACACCATTCCTCTTCAAGTTGTCATTACCAGCATAGTATACTATATGATTATCCAACTCAAAATGGCCAACACCAGTCCACTTCAGTTCACTAATGTCTAGGATATCGATGTTTATGAGTTCCATTTCATTTTTGACAATTTCCAATTTTCCTAGATTCATACCTCATACATTCCATGTTCTGACTTTAATGGATGTTTGCATCTGTTTCTTCTCATTTTGAGTCGTACCACATCAGCAAATGAAGGTCCCAAAAGCTTTACTCCATAAGCGTTCTTAAGGTCAACTCTACTTTGAGGAAGCACCTCCTCCCCAGTCATCTTTTGAGTGCCTTCTAACCTGAGGGGCTTATCTTCTGGCACTATATCAGACAATGTTCCGCTGCTATTCATAAGGTTTTCACTGGCTAATTCTTTTCAGAAGTAGACTGCCGGGTCCTTCTTCCTAGTCTGTCTTAGTTGGGAAGCTCAGCTAAAACCTCTCCTCCATGGGTGACCCTGTTGGTATCTGAATAGCAGTGGCATAGCTTCCAGCATCACAGCAACATGCAAGCCCCCACAGTACAACAAACTGACAGACACATGGGGGGATATTGAATGGTTTAAAGTCAGGAAAGGTGTGCGTCAGGGTTGTATTCTTTCACCATACCTATTCAATCTGTATGCTGAGCAAATAATCCAAGAAGCTGGACTATATGAAGAAGAATGGGGCATCAGGATTGGAGGAAGACTCATTAACAACCTGCATTATGCAAATGACACAACCTTGCTTGCTGAAAGTGAAGAAGACTTGAAGTACTTACTGATGAAGATCAAAGACCACAACCTTCAGTGTGGATTACACCTCAATAAAAGAAAACAAAAATCCTCACAACTGGACCAATAAGCAACATCATGATACAAAGAGAAAAGGTTGAAGTCGTCAAAGGTTTCATTTTACTTGGATCCACAATCAAAACCTATGGAACCAGCAGTCAAGAAAGCAAAAGATGCATTGCACTGGGCAAATCTGCTGCAAATGACCTCTTTAAAGTGTTGAAAAGCAAAGATGTCACCATGAAGACTAAGGCGTGCCTGACCCAAACCATGGTATTTTCAATCACATATGCATGTGAAAGCTGGACAATGAATAAGGAAGACCAAAGAAGAACTGATGCCTTTGAATTGTGGTATTGGTAAAGAATGTTGAATACACCATGGACTGCCAAAAGAACGAACAAATCTGTCTTGGGAGACGTACAACCAGGATGCTCCTTAGAAACAAGGATGGCGAGACTGCCTCTTACATACTTTGGGCAAGTTGTCAGGAGGGATTGGTCCCTGGAAAAGGACATCATGCTTGGTAAAGTACAGCATCAGCAGAAAAGAGGAAGACCCTTAACAAGATGGATTGACACTGTGGCTGCAACAATGGGCTCAAGCATAACAACAATTGTGAGGATGGTGCAGGACCAGGCAGTGTTTCATTCTGTGGTACACAGGGTTGCTATGAGTTGGAACCAACTCGACAGTACCTAACAAGAACATATATATATTTATACACTTTACAGGTTTTGCTTCTCTAGAGAACCCAGCCTAAGACATTTGGTACCGAGAGTGGTTCTAGAGAAACAAAATTGTAAGGATAAGTTTTCTAAATTGGTTCTCAAGTCTGGTTAGTCTTAAAGAAGTTAATGACTCTGCTTCTAGCAGTAAAGAGAGCACTGCTTATCCACAGTGTAAGGTGGCAACACAAACACACAAAATATCAGGTACTGGTGAAACAGATCAGGTATTGGTGAAAAGCAAGGCTCTGAGTGAACACATGTGTGATATCTTTCTACAGTTTGTCAGAATGAGAAGTATAAGGAAGCTGGTTGGTTGGCCCTACTTTCTGTAGGCCAACTGGTGAAAGAAAGACATGCTCAGGGATTCAAAGTATAAACTACCTCAAAGTTTCCACTTGTGTTTTGAAAGACAGCCTTATTTCTTGTGGTAACAAAGCTGATATTCCTGAAAATCAAATTCAGATTATTATTGTAAGACTGGCTGAATTACAATGCCAGCTCAATTTCCAACCTCGAGAGGTGTCTGAAGTTAAAGTGAGGGCATTGATTGAGAAGAAATGGGATCCTGAAACTTGGGATGGGGACATATGGGCAGATAATCAGGAAGCTGGAGATGCTGAGCCCCTAAACTCTGTTGAATCACTCCTGCCAACAGAACCACTCCCATCTGAAGAGACTACTTCATGGTTGTCTGCTAAACCACTCTGCCCAGAAAAACCATTAGCCCCTCCACTCCCATCTAATGAAATTAGCCCTAGCCCAGCTGCCTCTAAAGAGCCCTTGCATGAGTCATTTCCTGAGGCATTGCCTGAGGCAGATGCTTTACAAGACAATGCTGAATGTTCTCAAAACAATTCCACACTACCAATTCTGGCTTCTAGACCTATAACTAGACTTAAGTCCCAGCAAGCCTCCAAAAAGTAAAGTACAAAGTGTGACCCAGGAGGAGGTACGCTATACTCCAAAAGAACTACTTGACTTTTCTAATATGTACAAACAGAAACCTGGGGAATATGTGTGGGAATGGCTATAAGGGTGTGAGATAATGGTGCAAGGAACATAAAGATGGATCAGTCTGAGCTTATTGATATGGGTCCACTAAGCACAGGTTCTTCATTCAATATTTCAGCTCAAGAAGTCAGGAAAGGATCTAATACTCTATTTGGTTGGGTTGTTGAAGCATGGATTACATGGTGGCCTACACTAAACCAAGTTGAAGCACCATATCTGCCTTGGTATACTATAGAAGAAGGTATCCAACAGCTTAGGGAGATTGACAAGCTAGAGTGGATTTATCAGGTTAGACCCACAAACCTACACATGGAATGCCCAGAGGACATACCTTTTACTGCAACTGTGAGGAACAAGTTTGTGAAGGGAGCTCCAGCATCCTTGAAGACAGCTGTGATTGCTATTTTATATAAATCAGATTTGACAGTGGGAACTGCCCTAACTGAATTAAGACACCTAACTACAACAGGGCTGATTAGATCCCATGGTTGTAGGGGCCAAGTGGAGGCACTCAATCGACAAAGATAAGGTGGGCACAGTTACAGTAATGGAGAGCAGAATCAAAGCAATAATCAGAATAGTCTGACTTATATGGACTTATGGCGTTGGCTACTTAGTCATGGTGTCCCTAGGAGTAAAACCGATAGGAAATCTACTAAATATTTACTTGATCTGTACAAACAATGAATTCTAGGTCAGGTGAACAATAGTCTAACTCAAATCACCAGAATAGTGAGTCACGGTCCCTCAATCAATTCCCAGATTTGAGAGAGTTTAAGACCCACAACCCCTTGAAAGAAGGGGAGACCAGGTCTTCTTGAGAAAGGACTCCAATATACTGCCAAAAATTTATACTGTTCATCTCTCTCCCAGCCTTCCCCAAAGGGATCTACGGCCTTTTCTGAGAGTGACTGTTCACTGTGGAAAAGAAAATAATCAGACTTTTTGGGATTACTGGATACTGAATCTGAACTGACACTAATCCCAGGAGACCCAAAACATCACTGTGGCCCACCAATCAGAGTGGGGGCATATGGAGTTCAGGTTATTAATGAAGTCTGGGCTCATGTCCATCTCACAGTAGGTCCAGTGTGTCCCCTAACTCATCCTGTAGTGATTTCTGCAGTTCCAGAATGCATAATTGGGATATATATACTCAGCAACTGGCAGAACCCCCACACTGGATCCCTGACAAATGGAGTAAGGGCTATTATGGTAGGAAAAGCCAAGTGAAAGCCATTAGAACTGCCCCTATCTAGGAAAATACTAAACCAAAAGCAATACTGGATTCCTGGAGGGATTGCAAAGATTATTGCCACCATCAAGGACTTGAAGGATACAGGGATGGTGATTCCCATCACATTCCCATTGAACTCACCTATTTGGCCTATGCAACAAACAGATGGATCTTGGAAAATGACAGTAGATTATCGACAACTTAACCAGGTGGTGGCTCCAATTACAGGTGCTGTTCCAGATGTTGTTTCATTGCTTGAGCAAATTAATACATCTTGTGGTACCTGGTATGCAGCTATTGATCTGGTTAATGCCGTTTCCTCCATACCTGTTTCGAAAGGTCATCAGAAGTGGTTTGCCTTCAGCCAGCAAGGCCAGCAATAAACCTTCACTTGCCTACCTCAGAGATATATCAACTCTCCAGCCCTCTGTCATACTTTAGTCCACAGGGACCATGATCGTCTTTCCCTTCCACAAGACATCACACTGGTCCATTTCATTGATGACATTATGCTGATTGGGCCTAGTAAGGAAGAAGTGTCTATGACTCTGGACTTACTGGTAAAATATTTGTGTGCTAAGTGGGTGGGAAACTAAACCTACAAAAATTTCACCTCAATGAAATTTCTAGGGGTCCAGTGGTGTGGAGCATGTCGAGATATTTCTTCTAAAGTGAAGGATAAGTTATTGCTTCTGGCTGCTCCCACAACTGAAAAGAAGCCACAATGCCTAGTGGACCTCTTTGGATTTTGGAAGCAACATATTCCTCATTTAGGTGTGCTACTACAGCCTATTTATCAAGTGACTCAAAAAGACTCTAGTTTGGAGTGGGGCGCAAAACAAGAAAAGGCTTTACAATACAGACTGCTGTGCAAGCCGCTCTGCCACTTGAGCCATATGATCCAGCTGATCCAGTGGTGCTTGAAGTGTCCGTGGCAAATAGAGATGATGCCTGGCGTCTTTGGAAGGCCCTTATTGGTGAATCACAGCACAGACCCTTAGGATTTTGGAGCAAAGTTCTGCTATTCTCTGTAAATAAGTACTTTCCTTTTGAGAAACAGCTTTTGGCTTGTTACTTGGCCTTAGCAGAGACTGAACACTTACCCATGGGACACCAAGTCACCATGTGGACTGAGCTGCCCATCATGAACTGTGTGTTGTCTGACCCACAGAGTCATAAAGTTGGACATGCACAGCAGCACTCCATCATTAAACGGAAGTGGTATATATGAGATCAGGCCTGAGCAGGACCTGAAGGTACAAGTAAGTTGCATGAGGAAGTGGACCAAATGCCCATGATCTCCACTCCTGTCACATTACCTTCCATCTCCCAGTCTGCCCCTGTGGCCTCATGGGGAGTTCCTTATGATCAGTTGGCTGAAGAAAAGAAAACTTGTGCCTGGTTTACAGATGGTTCTGTATGATATGTGGGCACCATTCAAAAGTGGACAGCAGCAGCATAACAGCCCCTTTCTGGGACCTCCCTGAAGGACAGTAAAAAGAGGGGAAATTCACCCCATGGGCAGAACCTGTAGCAGCGCACCTGGTTGTTCATTATGCTTGCAAGGAGAAATGGCCAGATGTGCAACTGTATACTGATTCATGGGCTATGGCCAATGGTTTGGCTGGACTGTCAGGAGCTTGGAAGGAACATGATTGGAAAATTAGAGACAAGGGTTTACGGGCAAGAGGTATGTGGGTTGTGGGTAGACCACTCTGAATGGGCCAAAGAAGTGATGATATTGGTGTCTCATATGAATGCTCACCAAAGGGTGACCTCAACAGAGGATGACTTTACCAATCAAGTGAACAGGATGACACATTCTGTGGAAACCAGTCATCTTCTTTCTCCAGCTATTCCCATCACTGCTCAATGGCCTCATAAACAAAGTGGTCATGATGGCAGGAATGGAGGTTATATATGTATGGGCCCAGCAACATGGACTTCCACTCACCAAGGCTGACTTGGCTATAGCCACTGCTGAATGCCCAATCTGCCAGGAGCAGAGACCAATACTGAGTCCCTGATACAGCACCATCCCTTGAGGTGATCAGCCAGTACCTGCTGGCAAGTTGATTACATTGGACCACTTCCATCATGCAAAGGGCAGCATTTTGTCCTTACTGGAATAGGCACTTATTCTGGATATGGATTTGCCTTCCCTGCATGCAATGCTTCTGCCAAAACTACCATCCGTGGACTTACAGAATGCCTTATCCACCATCACGGTATCCCACACAGCATTGTCTTGAATCAATGGACTCACTTCACAGCAAATGATGTGTATAGCAGTGGGCCCATGCTCAAGAAATTCACTGGTCTTACCATGTTCCCCATCATCCTGAAGCAGCTGGCTTGATGAAACGATGGAGTAGCCTCCTAAGGACACAATTACAACACCAGCTAGGTGGCAATGCATTGCAGTGTTGGGGCAATGTAATTGCCTTAGTTACCTAGTGCTGCTGTAACAGAAATACCACAAGTAGATAGCTTTAACAAAGAGAAATTTATTCTCTTACAATGTAGTAGGCTATTAGTCCAAATTCAGGGTGTCAGCTCCAAGGGAAGGCTTTCTCTCTCTGTCACCTTTGGGGGAAGGTCTTTATCATCAATCTTCCCCTTGTCCAGGAGCTCTTCCATGCAAGAACCACTTGGATGCCCTCTGTTCCTGATGCTGCTTTCTTGGCAGTATGAGGTCCCCCCATCTCTCTGCTCACTTCTTCTCTTTTATATCTCAGAATAGATTGGCTTAAGACACAATCTAATCTTGTAGATTGAGTCCTGCCTCATTAACATAACTGCCACTAATCCCATCTCATTAACATCATAGAGACAGGATTTATAACACATAGGAAAAACATATCAGATGACAAAATGATGGACAATCACAAAATACTGGGAATCATGGCCTAGCCAAATTGATACACATGTTTTGGGGGGACACAATTCAGTCCATGACAGTAATATAAACCAGAAAACCAAACCTGTTGCCGACAAGTCAATTCTAACTCATAGCGATCCTATAGGACAGAGTAGAACTGCCGCCTATGGTTTCCAAGGAGTGGCTGGTGGATTCGAACTGCCAGCCTCTTGGTTAGCAGCCTGAGCTCTATAACCATTGTCCCACATATGCCCTAATTTTAGTATTATTTCTTATTCCTTAAATTCTAGTATGGGACAAATGAAGAAAATCCATGTTGAGAATTTCTCAAACATGCAAAGATTGAAAATAAAAGCGCGTGTAAAATTTACAAAACAGATACGGTTGAAGATGATAAAGTGAATTCAGAGACACCTGAAGAATCACCATATGATACATATGAATACAATGCAGCACAAAGCAAGAAGATAAAGAAGATTGAAGAGGTCAGAAGTGTCTCAAATACATAACAAAAAACATTAGATAAACTTCCTGTTCCAGAAGGCCTAAGGTGAAATTCAATAAACAATGGTCAATGCATGTGTTGAATTGGTTACTGTTAAAGGTTGTTAATTTGAGTTAATTGAATATTCAGGATTCTGTACATTTTAAATCTAATTATTACTTCAATTGGTCAAAAATTTTCAATCAACTCAGAGAATATAAGGGAAATGATACTGCAAGTGTCCTTAAAACTTAGCTCCAAAATTAGAAAAACGAATATTCTCTTTGAAAGTGGATGTTGCCAGTAGATTGAGACAATTGTTAGTAGTGAAATGTCACCTACATCAAAATTAAGTTTGTCTTCTGTGCATTTTATATCATTAAGGTGAGAATTTCCTACTAAAAAGTATTTTGAACCTTCAATTTAATATAAATATAGTATGTTAGGAGTTTTTATAACAATACTGCTTTTAAAGTGACTCAGTGCTGCAGTAAATTCTACTAAATTTTAAAAAATAATATATTTTATGTTGTGTTTTTCTTTGCATTGAAATGTTTTGAGACAGTGATTAAAACTGAGTATCACTGTCACTTTAGATTTAATTATTAATGAATGTATAGAAAGAAAAAGTTTAAAATTACTACTTTCAAAACTAACTACAAAATCTTGGGATGAATAAAATTCGAGTTAATATAAAAATACGATATTATTTGCAATATAAGGAACAAATTTAGTAGTCCTATTTCTTCAGATAAAATTGCTCCAGGTTATCTATTTGCAGAATATAAATATGAGACTGGAGAATAAAAAATAGGTTTGAATCAGTTTGTACCGGTTCAGTCATGGTAGGCAAGACAAAATAGGAACAGAACCAAATTTTTAAAATTTTGGTTACCCAGAATGATAGCCGGAATGGAATATATTACAGTTCAAAGCCCTGGCCTGTGGTCCCAACCCACCAGCTGTCCACAAGAGAAAAGACCTGGCGATCTGCTCCTGTAATGATTACAGCTTAAGAAACCCTATGGGGCAGTTCTGCTCTGTCATACAGGATTGCTCAGTCGGAATCAACTCAACAGCACCTAATAATAACAACAATTCCCACAAAAGGTCCTTGGGAGGTGCCAACATTTTGCACTTGATTGCTAACCTAAAGGTTGGCAGTTCAAACCCACCCAGTGGTACCATGGAAGAAAGGTCCTGGCAATCTGCTTCCATTAAGATTACAACCAAGAAAACCCATGGAGCAGTTCTACTCTGTAATACATGGTGTCTCCATGAGTCAGAATCAACTCCACAGCAAATAACAATAACAATTCCCATGAACTACCATGTGCACAGCCCCACCAGGCAGGGGATACATCACTGCAGCCCTGAATTTAATTGTGAAGCCAAACCCAAGGGATTTTATTAATAAGGTTATGCAGGTCTGGCAACATACCCTGAGATAACAGGTGTTTGTTGTTGTCTTTGTAGCTTGCATGTTGCTATGATGCTAGAAGCTAAGCCACTGGTATTTCAAATACCAGTAGGGTCACACAGGTGGACAGGTTTCTTTGGAGCTTACAGACCAAGACAGACTTGGAAGACCTGAAAATTAGCCAAGTTAAAAGCAAAACAAACAACAAAAAAAGACGACAAAAATTAGCCAATAAAAAACCTTATGGATAATAGGTGTTTAATATTGATTAAACAAGCGTTGACCTGTTGATTTGGTTCATTATAATATGGTAAAGGCAATACTGAATTCTCTTTATAGGTTTAACTGTTATAAAAAGAAAAAGACAAAAGAAATATCACACACATTACAAAAAAACTTTCTCATTAAATCACCTCTCTAACACAGCTACTCACTGTGAGCTGAGTTTTAAGAAAGGGCTCAGGTGAAAGCCAACATTACTAATAAATGTATAAAATCTGGTTCTGAGGAAATATAACTTCACAAAGTTGTGATTTCAAAAGGTAAGCCCTGCCATCCCATCTGTGATCATAAGAAGCCTATACAAGTCCTCATAGTTACATGATTATTTCTACCCTTGCTGAAATTTCTCTCTTGAAAATGGTGAAGCAAAATATCAAAAATTAGTTTGATTTCTCAGAGTTCAGATGATTTAACTCAATCCTGAAAACAATGTTAATGAATTTGCTCACCAGTGTGGATGCCAAGAAGAAAATTAGATTATCAAGGAGATGAGATTTAATGAGGCCATAATCAGTACCTTGTTTAATAATGGATGACTTTTTTTTAGTAAGGTATAATATCTGAAACCACTTATGGTCAAAGACAACGTTAGGCTGCCAAATACTAAGCTGCCGGCCCCTTGGTTTGCTAGGAAATAGGGCTCACCCTATGACAAGCTCAGGTGCTGTTAAATTAAAAGACGAGTTTTTCAAAGGAAAAAGCAGTAGGGTCTCTGAAATTTACATTTCTGTTTCCTTGCTTTGAGCTCTTTGTAGTAACAGGAGCTGTCATTAAGAACCCAGTACTGATTTCATAGAACAATTTCTCCTTTAAAAAAAAAATATTTCTTTGGTGCATATATATATATGCAGCAGATACAAGAAAATAGGAGCAGATGTTTGAAATCATATTCTTGGGCTGAGGGGAGGGTGTGAGGACACATGAGAGTGACAGGGACAGACACCAGGGAGATCGCCTGAGTTTCCACTATTTTATCCAAGAGTCATGACCCAATTCCCAACTATCCTGTCATCAACTTCAAAAATACCTATGATCTGAAAACTACCTTCTACCTTCCAGTAAAACAAAGTTGGAAAGTTAGCTAATAATGATCAAATGTCCCTTAAGCCAACCTAATGAGTTTATACAGATCTCTATTTAGGTCTTTTGAAAAAGCTACCCTATTTTATGTGTAAGGAGATGACCAAGCCAAGCCACTTACCATCTATTTGATTCCATCTCATGGCAATACCATGGGTTGCAGGACAGAACTGTGCTCCATAAGGTTTTCATGGCTGTGATCTTTTAGAAGCAGATCACCAGGCCTGTGTTCCAAGGTACTGCTGGGTGAGTTCAAACCACCAACCCTTCAGTTAGTAGTCAAATGCTGTCTTGATTATCTAGTGCTGGTATAACACAAATATCAAGTTCGTGGCTTTAACAAACAGCAATTTATTTTCCTTACAGTTTAGGAGGATAGAAGTTCAAATTCAGGGCACCGGCTCTAGAGGAAGGTTTTCTCTCTGTCAGCTCTGGAGGAAGGTCCTTGGCTCTTCCAAGCTTCTGCTCCTGGGCAATCTTCTTGTGGCTTGGCATCTCTCTTTCTCCATCTCAGTCCACACATTTGCTTGTTTAACCTCTTTTACATCTCAAAAGAGATTGCCTTGATGCGGGGCCAAGATGACGGACTAGGTAGACAATACCTCGGATCCCTCTTGCAACAAAGACTCGGAAAAACAAGTGAATCGATCACATACATAACAATCTACCAACCCTGAACAACAAACACAGATTTAGAGACGGAAAACGAACAAATACGGGGAAGCAGCAACTGTTTTCGGAGCCTGGAGCCAGCGTCCCAGTCAGGTAACCTTGGCGCCGGGCTTAGGTCTGGGCCGAGGGGAGCTGGACGCAAAATCTTATGACAGCGCAAACAAGGGGAGCAGCCCTACCCCCCCGAATTCACCCTGGGAGGGGGCCCAGCCAGTCCGCGGGGGCAGCGTGGCGACCCAGCTGGCGGTACGAGAAGTCCCCGGGAGGCAGCGACTGATTTCAGAACCGGGAGTGCAGAGTCCCAGCTGGGGAACCTTGGCGCCGGGCATTGGACTGGGCGCTGTCACGGCCCAAGCATGGGGCGCAGCCCTACTCCCCTGAACTAACCCTGGGAGGGGGCCCAGCCGGTCCGCGGAGGCGGCGCAGCGAAGCGGCTGGCGGGACGAGAAGTCCCCGGGAGGCAGCGACTGATTTTGGAGCCAGGAGTGCAGCGTCCCAGCAGGGGAACCTTGACGCTGGGCTTTGGACTGGCAGCGGAGGATCTGACTGCGGCTTCAGTGGGCCAGACCCTCGGGGGCAATCTCCACACAGCCAGCACACATAGGCGACACGCCCCTCGGGAATCTCAGATAAAATAGTCATTCCAAGCAAGATAAGTAACTTTGGCTATATTCTGAAGTGCTACTCTCCTATTTCTCTGAACCCTCTCCCACCCCTCCCAGGCGGCTTCATTAACATTGGAATTTCCTGAGCCAGAGGGAGAACGGCTCCAGCTCCGCAGTGGCTTTGCTTCCCCCCCCCCCCTTTTTTTTTTTTGGTCTTTTCCTAACCCATTCTTCCGGCTTGAGAGAAGGAACCACAAAAAACCCAGGGACCAAAAATCCATCCCTAATTGGACTAAAAACACAGAACCAGCTACAGCCAAGCATATATGACCCAAAACTCGGACTTTCATTCTTACAGGGAACAAGGTAGCACTTATAATCCAAAGGCAGTTCTGATAGGAATCTGACTGCATTTTTTTTTTTTAGCGGATTTTCTGGAAAAACAAGTATCCCAGGTCTGATATCTCTGCGTATTCAATAGAGCCCTAACTGACGCACAACAGGGAACTGAGGGCTGAAGCTCCCCCCAGACCACCTAGCCTCTTGCTTTAGGTGTCTAAGGAGGGTGACATCTACCAATCAGTAGAAGTACTTGCATTGGAGGCCTAAGGTACAGCTGCAGTGCCCTCCCACCAAGGTGCTATAGGAATAGAGACACACCTACCTCACTGACACTTGGGGGAACCCTGACAGCATCCTGCCCCCTCTGGAGTGTGAACCCCAGCTGCTAATAGAATCTGGTGCACACAACTATCACCACTACTTATCGAGGTGGATAGGTGTTAGGGTGAAGCACACACTTGATGACCCAAAATCAGATTCTACTCAAGAATAGTGAATAGACTCAGGCATATATATCTGGCAACAGCCCAAACCAGCTGGTAATAACTCATAAGTAAGTCAAGGGCTACAACAAACAAGACAGCACAATCTAGTGGCCCATCCACGTATATTGAAAGAAAACAAAACAAGATAAGACTCAGTGAGCAAATATAGAATAAACCACTACTATTTTTTTTTTTTTTTTATATCTTAGTGATGGCTCGGAGACAGCAGTCGATATCAAACCACATACAGAAGCAGACCATGACAGCTTCTACAACCCCCCAAACAAAAGAATCAAAATCTTTCCCAAATGAAGATACAATCCTGGAATTATCAGATACAGAATATAAAAAACTAATTTACAGAATGCTTCAAGACATCAGAAATGAAATAAGGCAAACTGCAGAAAAAGCCAAGGAACACACTGATCAAACAGTTGAAGAACTCAAAAACATTATTCAAGAACATAGTGGAAAAATTAATAAGTTGCAAGAATCCATAGAGAGACAGCATGTAGAAATCCAAAAGATTAACAATAAAATTACAGAATTAGACAACGCAATAGGAAGTCAGAGGAGCAGACTTGAGCAATTAGAATGCAGACTGGGACATCTGGTGGACCAGGGAATTAACACCAACACAGCTGAAAAAAAATCAGATAAAAGAATTTAAAAAAATGAAGAATCCCTAAGAATCATGTGGGACTCTATCAAGAAGGATAACTTGCATGTGATTGGAGTCCCAGATCAGGGAGGGAGGACAGAAAACACAGAGAAAATAGTTGAAGATCTGCTGACAGAAAACTTCCCTGACATCATGAAAGACTAAAGGATATCTATCCAAGATGCTCATCGAACCCCATTTAAGACTGATCCAAAAAGAAAAACACCAAGACATATTATCATCAAACTTGCCAAAACCAAAGATAAAGAGAAAATTTTAAAAGCAGCCAGGGATAAAAGAAAGGTCTCCTTCAAGGGAGAATCAATAAGAATAAATTCAGACTACTCAGCAGAAACCATGAAGGCAAGAAGGGAATGGGACAACATATACAGAGCACTGAAGGAGAAAAACTGCCAGCCAAGGATCATATATCCAGCAAGACTCGCTCTGAAATATGAAGGCGAAATTAAGATATTTACAGATAAACACAAGCTTAGAGAATTTGCAAAAACCAAACCAGAGCTACAAGAAATACTAAAGGATATTGTTTGGTCAGAAAACCAATAATATCAGATACCAGCACAACACAAGGTCACAAAACAGAACATCCTGATATCAACTCAAATAAGGAAATCACAAAAACAAATTAAGATTAATTGAAAAAAAAAATGCTCATAACAGGGAATCATTGAAGTCAATATGAAAAAGATCACAATAATCAAAAAGAGGGACTAAATACAGGTGGCATAGAACTGCCATATGGAGAGTGATACAAGGCGATATAGAACAATACAAGTTAGGTTTTTACTTAGAAAAATAGGGGTAAATATTAAGGTAACCACAAGGAGGTATAACAATTCCAGAACTCAAGATAAAAGCCAAGAAAAACGTAACGACTCAACAAACATAAAGTCAAACAATACGAAAATGAGGATCTCACAATTTACTAAGAAAAACGTCTCAGCACAAAAAAGTAAGTGGAAAAATGAAATTGTCAACAACGCACATAAAAAGGCATCAAAATGACAACACTAAACACTTATTTATCTATAATTACGCTGAATGTAAATGGACTAAGTGCACCAATAAAGAGACAGAGAGACTCGGACTGGATAAAGAAACACGATCCATCTATATGCTGCCTACAATAGACACACCTTAGACTTAGAGACACAAACAAACTAAAACTCAAAGGATGGAAAACAATATATCAAGCAAACAATAAGCAAAAAAGAAGAGGAGTAGCAATATTAATTTCTGACAAAATAGACTTTAGACTTAAATCCACCACAAAGGATAAAGAAGGACACTACATAATGATAAAAGGGACAATTGATCAGGAAGACATAACCATATTAAATATTTATGCACCCAATGACAGGGCTGCAAGATACATAAATCAAATTTTAACAGAACTGAAAAGTGAGATAGACACCTCCACAATTATAGTAGGAGACTTCAACACACCACTTTCGGAGAAGGACAGGACATCCAGTAAGAAGCTCAGTAGAGACACGGAAGACCTAATTACAACAATCAACCAACTTGACCTCATTGACTTATACAGAACTCTCCACCCAAGTGCTGCAAAGTATACTTTTTTTTCTAGCGCACATGGAACATTCTCGAGAATAGACCACATATTAGGTCATAAAACAAACCTTTGCAGAATCCGAAACATCCAAATATTACAAAGCATCTTCTCAGACCACAAGGCAATAAAACTAGAAATCAATAACAGAAAAACTAGGGAAAAGAAATCAAATACTTGGAAACTGAACAATACCCTGCTGAAAAAAGACTGGGTTATAGAAGACATTAAGGAGGGAATAAGGAAATTCATAGAATGCAACGAGAATGAAAATACTTCCTATCAAAACCTCTGGGACACAGCAAAAGCAGTGCTCAGAGGTCAATTTATATCGATAAATGCACACATACAAAAAGAAGAAAGAGCCAAAATCAGAGAACTGTCCCAACAACTTGAACAAATAGAAAGTGAGCAACAAAAGAATCCATCAGGCACCAGAAGAAAACAAATAATAAAAATTAGAGCTGAACTAAATGAGTTAGAGAACAGAAAAACAATTGAAAGAATTAACAAAACCAAAAGCTGGTTCTTTGAAAAAATTAACAAAATTGATAAACCATTGGCCACACTGACTAAAGAAAAACAGGAAAGGAAACAAATAACCCGAATAAGAAACGAGAAGGACCACATCACAACAGAACCAACTGAAATTAAAAGAATCATATCAGATTATTACGAAAATTTGTACTCTAACAAATTTGCAAACCTAGAAGAAATGGATGAATTCCTGGAAAAACACTACCTACCTAAACTAACACATTCAGAAGTAGAACAACTAAATAGACCCATAACAAACAAACAGATTGAAAAGGTAATCAAAAAACTCCCAACAAAAAAAAGCCCTGGCCCGGACGGCTTCACTGCAGAGTTCTACCAAACTTTCAGAGAAGAGTTAACACCACTACTACTAAAGGTATTTCAAAGCATAGAAAATGATGGAATACTACCCAACTCATTTTATGAAGCCACCATCTCCCTGATACCAAAACCAGGTAAAGACATTACAAAAAAAGAAAATTACAGACCTGTATCCCTCAGGAACATAGATGCAAAAATCCTCAACAAAATTCTAGCCAATAGAATTCAACAACATATCAAAAAAATAATTCACCACGACCAAGTGGGATTTATACCAGGTATGCAAGGCTGGTTTAATATCAGAAAAACCATTAATGTAATCCACCACATAAATAAATAAAACAAAAGACAAAAACCACATGATCTTATCAATTGATGCAGAAAAGGCATTTGACAAAGTCCAACACCCATTTATGATAAAAACTCTCAGCAAAATAGGAATTGAAGGAAAATTCCTCAACATAATAAAGGGCATCTATGCAAAGCCAACAGCTAACATCACTCTAAATGGACAGAACCTGAAAGCATTTCCCTTGAGAACGGGAACCAGACAAGGATGCCCTTTATCACCGCTCTTATTCAACATTGTGCTAGAAGTCCTAGCCAGAGCAATTAGGCTAGCCAAAGAAATAAAGGGCATCCGGATTGGCAAGGAGGAAGTAAAATTATCTCTATTTGCAGATGACATGATCTTATACACAGAAAACCCTAAGGAATCCTCCAGAAAACTACTGAATCTAATAGAAGAGTTTGGCAGAGTCTCAGGTTATAAGATAAACATACAAAAATCACTTGGATTCCTCTACATCAACAAAAAGAACATCGAAGAGGAAATAACCAAATCAATACCATTCACAGTAGCCCCCAAGAAGATAAAATACTTAGGAATAAATCTTACCAAGGATGTAAAAGACCTATACAAAGAAAACTACAAAGCTCTACTACAAGAAATTCAAAAGGACATACTCAAGTGGAAAAACATACCTTGCTCATGGATAGGAAGACTTAACATAGTAAAAATGTCTATTCTACCAAAAGCCCTCTATACATAAAATGCACTTCCGATCCAAATTCCAATGTCATTTTTTAAGGTGATAGAGAAACAAATCACCAACTTCATATGGAAGGGAAAGAAGCCTTGGATAAGCAAAGCATTACTGAAAAAGAAGAAGAAAGTGGGAGGCCTCACTCTACCTGATTTCAGAACCTATTATACAGCCACCGTAGTCAAAACAACCTGGTATTGGTACAATAACAGGCACATAGCCCAGTGGAACAGAATTGAGAACCCAGATATAAATCCATCCACATATGAGCAGCTGATATTTGACAAAGGACCAGGGTCAGTTAATTGGGGAAAAGGTAGTCTTTTTAACAAATGGTGTTGGCATAACTGGATATCCATTTGCAAAAAAATGAAACAGGACCCATACCTCACACCATGCACAAAAACTAACTCCAAGTGGATCAAAGACCTAAACATAAAGACTAAAACGATAAAGATCATGGACAAAAAAATAGTGACAACATGAGGAGCCCTAATACAAGGCATAAACAGAATACAAAACATTACCAAAAATGACGAAGAGAAACCAGATAACTGGGAGCTCCTAAAAACCAAACACCTATGCTCATCTAAAGACTTCACCAAAAGAGTAAAAAGACCACCTACAGACTGGGAAAGAATTTTCAGCTATGACATCTCCGACCAGCACCTGATCTCTAAAATCTATATGATTCTGTCAAAACTCAACCACAAAAAGACAAACAAGCCAATCAAGAAGTGGGCAAAGGATATGAACACACACTCCACTAAAGAAGATATTCACGTAGCTGACAGATACATGAGAAAATGCTCTCGATCATTAGCCATTAGAGAAATGCAAATTAAAACCATGATGAGATTCCATCTCACTCCAACAAGGCTGGCATTAAACCAAAAAACACAAAATAATAAATGTTGGAGAGGCTGCGGAGAGATTGGAACTCTTATACACTGCTGGTGGGAATGTAAAATGGTACAACCACTTTGGAAATCTATCTGGCGTTATCTTAAACAGTTAGAAATAGAACTACCATACAAACCAGAAATCCCACTCCTCGGAATATACCCTAGAGAAACAAGAGCCTTCACACAAACAGATATATGCACACCCATGTTTACTGCAGCTCTGTTTACAATAGCAAAAAGCTGGAAGCAACCAAGGTGTCCGTCAACGGATGAATGGGTAAATAAATTATGGTATATTCACACAATGGAATCCTATGCATCGATAAAGAACAGTGACCAATCTGTGAAACATTTCATAACATGGAGGAACCTGGAAGGCATTATGCTGAGCAAAACTAGTCAGAGACAAAAGGACAAATATTGTATAAGACCACTATTATAAGATCTTGAGAAATAGTATAAACTGAGAAGAACACATACTCTCGTGGTTACGAGGCGGGGAGGGAGGGAGGGAGAGGGTTTTTTACTGATGAATTAGTAGATAAGAACTGCTTTAGGTGAAGGGAAAGACAGCACTCAATACATGGAAGGCCAGCTCAATTGGACTGGACCAAAAGCAAAGAAGTTGCCGGGATAAAATGAATGCTTCAAAGGTCAGCGGAGCAAGGGCGCGGGTTTGGGGACCATGGTTTAAGGGGACTTCTAAGTCAATTGGCAAAATAATTCTATTATGAAAACATTCTGCAGCCCACTTTGAAATGTGGTGTCTGGGGTCTTAAATGCTAACAAGCGGCCATCTAAGATGCATCAATTGGTCTCAACCCACCTGGATCAAAGGAGAATGAAGAACACCAAGGTCACAGGACAACTAAGGGCCCGAGAGACAGAAAGGGCCACATGAACCAGAGACTTAAGTCATCCTGAGACCAGAAGAACTAGTTGGTGCCCGGCCACAATCGATGACTGCCCTGACAGGGAGCACAACAGAGAACCCCTGAGGGAGCAGGAGATCAGTGGGATGCAGACCCCAAATTCTCATAAAAAGACCATACTTAATGGTCTGACTGAGACTGGAGGAATCCCGGCGGTCATGGTCCCCAAACCTTCTGTTGGCACAGGACAGGAACCACCCCCGAAGACAACTCATCAGATATGAAAGGGACTGGACAGTGGGTAGGAGAGAGATGCTGATGAAGAGTGAGCTAATTATATCAGGTGGACAGCTGAGACTGTGTTGGCATCCCCTGTCTGGAGGGGGGATGGGAGGATAGAGAGAGTTGGAAGCTGGCAAAATTGTCACGAAAGGAGAGACTGGAAGGGCTAACTCATTAGGGGGAGAGCAAGTGGGAGTACGGAGTAAGATATATATAAACTTATATGTGACAGTCTGACTTGATTTGTAAATGTTCACTTGAAGCTCAATAAAAGTTAATAAAAAAAAAAAGAGATTGCCTTAAAACATACTCTACACTAATACTGGCTCATTAACATAACAAAGAAAAACCATTCCCAAACAGGATTATAACCACAGGTATAGGGTTAGAATTTACACGTATTTGGGGGGGTACACAATTCAAATCTATAACAAGTGCTTAACCATTTGTACCATCCAGGAGTTGTGTGTAAAATATAGAACTAGCTAACTAGAACTATTAAACTCACATATAGCGTACAGACCAGATACAGCTTGAAGATATGCTCTGCTGCCTTTAAGCAACTGAGTGTGTGACCCTTAAAAAAAAATAAAGCCATTGAATTTTTTTTTTTTTCCTTTCCTATGTGTGTGTGAGTATGTGTGAGAAGAGACTTGACTTACAAGATACATTTGGGGCATTATTAAAACATATTTTCAACCTTCACCTTAATATCTAGAATACCAGTATTGAATCTAGTGGGGGAGGAGCTGACCCAGAAATTAAAGGAATCTCAGTAGGAGCCCTATCTCAGTGGTATATCTTCCTGTGGTTCTGTGTTCTCCTCTGTGAGGGTAGATACAGTTCTACCTATAGTGTTCTGTCAGGACTGCACTGGACTGGATATAAAAACACATTTGAAAAACAACTGCTGCGTCAAGGTCTGGAGATGCTGCTAACGAGAGAGAAGAAAGCGTCTTAACTATCATTACTCCAGTCATATAACATCCAGAAAGTTTCTGAAACTTCCATGTATGATCTCCTCAATGCAAGCCTTTAATATACCAATATCATCACAGATGCTAACACTTATTGGATCGTCACATTGCTTCAGGCACTGTCCTAAGTGCCACAACCCTGTTAACTGGTAATCCTCCAATAATCCTCTGAGGTTGGCACATTCTTACAGATAAGAAAACAGAGGCACAAGGCTGAGAAATTTGCCCAAAGTCACACATCCGGTAAGGAGAAGCCAGTATCTGGGCCCACAGTCTGGGTGATTTAAGCCCTGTGGCTGCCCTCTACCACCTCGGTGCTCACAGGTTACAAAGGCAGGGGTGCCACCTGATGACCCAATAATCGATGTTGGTCAATAAGAACAATTTAACTAGAAGCACTATCTTCTGTGCTCTCACGATACAGTCTTAATCTGTAATTATTCACTCATTTTTCTCAAAAATCTTGCAATTCCATGGAGCTTATTCCCTATGAGTTACAGACCACAGAGGTTAAGTTTGTGGGCTCTGGTATCACACTCCCTGGTTTGAAAATCCCAGCTTTGCCACTTGTAACTGTGCAAACTTAGACAATTTACTGAAACTTTCTGGGCCTCCAATTCCTCTTCTGTAAAGTGAGGATAAGAGTCCTCATGTCCCAGAGCGATCATGAAGGCTGAGGAAGACAGTTATGGAAAGTATCAGCAGAAGCTTTTGGATGTCACTATTATTATTCTACACAATCCTTTTTAAATGATAAAGTGTGGAAAGAGTAGGTTTTTTCATAAGTGCTTGATTGAACTAAATTCTGTTACATGTCATATTGCCAAAGAATATCTTCACAAGAAACACATAAAACCTCCCCAAAATGAGCTACTTGGGAATATCGAATGCTTTCTCATTTTTTATTTGTACTTTTCAGTCTCAGATACAAAGTTATTATGTTTTTCATAAAGTTTTTCATAGTCTTAAATATCACAGTAATAGAGGGTCCCAGAGTACAAGGGCATAAATTATGGAGATGTCTGAGAACCACTTAACAATGCCGATGAGAAAAGTCAAGCCAACGTGATAAATTACACACACAATATGATTAAAAAGTTGAGTATATGTCACAAAAACTTTCATTTGGGGATTAAGTTTGGTTATTCCTTTGGTCATTGGTAGTCATGCCAAAAGAAGGCAAAAGAATAATCGAGCTTAATCCCAAAATGAAAGCTTTTGTGACATATACTCAGCCTTCACATCTCTAAAGCAAAATACTACTTACGGATTGCTATGAGAATCAAATGAAACAGTACAAAAAACACTATATAAATGCCAAAGCCCTACTGTGGAAAGATTAATAATAACAATAGTTTATCACTACTTTTGCCTAAAGCAGTAGAGCTCAGAAATTTATAAATCTTTAAAGCTCCTTAGAAGACTATGATAATCACCCAGGTTTGGAGCATATTCAAATAGATGTGAAATTAATAAAGATATTATCTTTACTGGAAACCCTGGTGGTGTAGTGCTTAAGTGGTACAGCTGCTAACCAAAGGGTCGGCAGTTGGAATCCACCAGGCGCTCCTTGGAAATTCTATGGGGCAGTTCTACTCTGTCCTATAGGGTCACTATGAGTTGGAATCAGCTCGACAGCACCGGGTTTGGTTTTTGTTTTTGTTTTTTATTATCTTTACTATATCGGTCAGTGTAACTCTAGGCTTGTAGCCAAGTTACTAATGCCTTCAGTGATGCAAGTCAAATCTGACTGATTCGGAAATCCGGTGTACAACCCAGGAATCGCATTTTTTTAAAGTCTCCAAGTGATTCTAATACTTATTTGGGAACCTCCACTATAATTTTTTTTTTGAGGCAGTGGTGGTTCAGTCGTAGAATTCTCACCCCCCATGAGGGAGCCCCAGGTTCGATTCCCACCCAATCCACCGCACGTGCAGCCACCACTCATCTGTCACTGGAGAAGGTGTGTTTTTATGATGTTAAACAGGTTTCAGTGGAGGTTCCAGGTTAAAAGGGACTCGGATGAAATGCCTGGTGATCTTCTGAATGAACCACTGAAAACTCTGTGAATCACAATGGTCCACTTTGCAACTGGTCATGGGGATGGCACAGGGCCAGGGTGCATTTCATTCCACTGTTCCTGGGGTCACCATGAGTTGGGGGCCAACTCAATTGCAGCCAACACCGCCACTATAATTTTTCACTGTGTCTATCATTTGTTAATTGGTATTGTGTCGGCAGACACTCTAGAACATAGCTCTCATATGAAATTGCCAAAAACACACTTCAAAATAGCTCAGGTTTTAGTCAGTCACTGTAAGATAGTCCCTCTAATGTGTCCTTCATTTAGAATGCTACTCCAATGGCAAAGCTAGCCATGAGCTTACAGAGTAGCTTCTGAGAAAGAATCACAGACATTAAGAACCAATAATACTGGTGAAAATCAGAAAATCAACTGCAGCTCTTCTATGCAGATGTTTACAACCATTTTGGATAGTCTCCCTAGGCTTGGATGAGAACGTGCCTAATTCTCTGTATTCCATTACCAGAATGGTGCAGTCAATCAGGATCATTGAGAGAGAACCACCCAATGATCTTACTTCACAAGGGGAAGTAGAAGATTTATGACATGGGCCTGTAAATGAATGCAGAGAACTGAGATGCTTAATCCTCTCCAGCTAGCATGGCTAATTAATGCATTCGAGGAAAAATAGAATTAAAGATAGGTAACAAAACAGGATAGATGAAAGGTAACCTTCAGAGCAATAACAAGAAGAGCTTCCTCTAGGAGTGATGTCTTAAACAGGCTCCTTAGGAAATAGCACTAACGTTGCTGCCTAGAATATCTGGAGTTTGGGTCAAATTTTAGTTGTGTTTTGACTAAAGCTTTTGACTTTTATAGGTCAAAACTGAAGAGATATTCTTGTAGATGGATTGAAACAAATCAGGGTAAAGAGGTTAACCTTCTCTTAACCATTGGGATATACAGTTGTCCACCAATATTTTCCACCTCTCAGGTTTATTGGGAAGCAGCTTTCCCACTGATACTGTGTGGTGCCACAGGAGAGGATCTTCATTACCACTTGAAACCAAAGAAACAGACATGTGCCGCAAATTATTATTTCTAAAGGGCATTGTATGTATAAGGCATCTGAATTTGTGGTAGGAAAAATAGAATTTTTTTTATTTGAGATACATATGTCCCAGTGGACTCTGGTGGTACTCTGGGACCCTGTGGGTAGAATTAGGGGGATAAAGTATTACCCCACTGGACTCCATAAAAAATCTGTTGCCCTCAAGTCGATTCTGACTCATAGCAAAGCTACAGGACAGAGCAGAATTGCCCCATAGGGTTTCCGGAGCTGTAATCTTTACAGAAGCAGACTGCCACATCTTACTACCACAGAACAACTGATGGGTTTGAACTGACAACCTTTAGGTTAGAAGCCAAGTGCTTAACCACTGCCCACTAAAAAACCCACTGCTGTTGAGTTATTTCCGACTCATAGCGACTGTATAGGACAGGGTAGAACTGCCCCATACAGTTGCCAAGGAGTGCCTGGGGGATCTGAATTACTGACCTTTTGGTTAGCAGCAGTAGCTCTTTACCACTGTACCACCAGGGTTTTCCTATACCACCAGGGTTTCCACTGCTCCTTATAGTAAATACAACTATCTATAAATTAGTTAAACTAAGAATCACATAGCCAACCACATAACTACTTCATGAATATTTAGGAGTTCTATATTAACAGTTTTATAGGTCCCTGGGTGGCGAAAAGGGTTTCTGCTTGCCTACTAATTAAAAGGTTGGTGGTCTGAATGAATCCAGCAGCAAAATCAAACCCACTGCCATCAAGTTGACTCTAATTCATGGTGGCCCCACATATTACAGAGTAGAACTGAGCTCCATAGGGTTTTCTTGGCTGTAATCTTTATGGAAGTAGATTTGCAGGCCTTTCTTCCATGGCCCCACTTGGTGGATTTCAACTGTCAACCCTATAACCGGTAGCCAAGCACAGTGTGTGCCACACAGGGACCTCTCTGTCAAGATTACACCCAAGAAGAACCTATGGAGCTCAGTTCTCTGTAACATATGCTGTCTCCATGAGCTGGAATTGACTCAATGGCAGTGGGTTTGGTTTGTTTGTTTGTTTTTTGGGTAGAAGATGAGAGGGCCTTTGCAGTAACAACCAGTAGACACCAATTAAGCCTGGGGAGTCTAGCTGGGAATGGGATTGTTGGAAGGTATAGAGATCATGTTTTCTAAGAACACCAATTGGGGTAAGAGTATTCTTATACATTAATGTAAAGTGATAAAAGCAGGATATCAAAATGATGGAAGAACAATATTATGAATTGAACTGTGTCCCCTAAAAATGTGTGCCAACTTGGCTAGGCCATGATTCCCAGTATTGTGTGATCGTCCTCCATTTTGTGATCTGATGCAATTACCTATGTGTTGTAAATCCTAACCTCTACGATGTTAATGAGGCAAGATTAGAGACAGTTATATAAATGAGGAGGGACACAATCTATACGATTAGGTTGTATCTTGAGTCAATCTCTTTTGAGATATAAAAAAGTGAAGCAAGCAGTGAGGAGAGGGACCTCATACCACCAAGAAAGAAGTGCCGGGAGCAGAGCAGGTCCTTTGGACCCTGGGCCCCTGTGCTGAGAAACTCCTAGATCAGGGGAAGATTGATGACAAGGACTTTCCCCCAGAGCCGACAGAGAGAGAAGCCTTCTTCTGGAGTTGACGCCCTGAATTTGGGTTTCTAGCCTCCTAAACTGTGAGAGAAAAAATTTGTTTGTTAAAGCCATCCACTTGTGGTATTTCTGTTATAGCAGCACTAGATAACTAAGACACACAGTAACCCCATGGAAAAATTCTGTATCCTTTTTTCTACTATTTTAATTGCTTCAAAAGAAAGAAGACCCTTGTTGCACTAGTCCACGAGCTTCACAAAGGCAGGAACTATGTCTAAAATGCTCGTCATTATTTTTTAGTTCTTACACTAAGAGGCACTCAATAATTATTTGTTGAGTCAGTCAAGCAATGCTTTTGACATGCATTTATCCTTAGGGAAGTTATACTGCACCTTATACCTGTTACTTTAATGAAGTGCTCTGCGGCAAATGCAAGTCAATCAATGCCTCCAATTGTTCACTAAATCTCATCTCCTCCTGCCTACTCAAGGACACGGAAGCCAACCACCCACTTAACCCACACTTAATAACACACTTTTAAATGAATATCATGAACATCATGACACCATGCTTCAAATATTTTGACCACTACAATCATAAAGAGCCCTGCTATGTCTATATTAACATGCGTTTGGTTTTTTTGTTGTTGTTGTTTACCCTCCCCCTGCCCTGTACATATGATTTTCTTTCTCAAATCCATGACCTGGAATACTGTGTATTTTAGATTAAAAGTATTAAAAATAGACAACAGGAGGACACTGCTGTATAAACAACAAACCTGTAATTTACACCAGAGCTGCACTGGCATGAATGAGCCTTCCTCCCAGTAGTGAGAATTCCATTGTGATTTCCCCTCAATGGCCACATGGAACCAGGGTAATTAAGGCCAATTCCACCCCGCTCTGAAATCCCATTCACTATATTTGAGCTGGAATTCGACTCGACAGCAATAGGTTTGGTTTGGTTTATTATACCTCTCATGAGAAATTCCTGATGTGGTCAGGGAAATACTGGTTACAAATGAGCTGTTTGGGATCTCTGGGGTCACTGCATGAGGTGAAGACAAAAGAAATGTCACACAAAGATCTTGAACTTCCAAAATGCAAGAACCACATTTTAATTCTTTATGTGGATGTCATGGATTGAATTGTGTCCCCCAAAATTATCTGTCAACTTGGCTAGGTCATGATTTTTGTATGATTGTCTACCATTTTGTCATCTGATGCAATTTTCCTATGTGCTGTAAATCCTATCGCTATGATGTAATAAGATGGATTAGTGGCAGTTATACTGATGAAATCTAAAAGATTACATAGTGTCTTAAGTCAATCTCTTTTGAGATATAAAAGACAGAAGCGAGCGGAGACAGTGGGACCTCATACCACCAAGAAAGCAGTGCCAGGAGCAGAGCGTGTCCTTTGGACCTAAGCTTCCTGTGTGGAGAAGCTCCTAGGCCAAGGGAAGACTGATGAAAAGGACCTTCCTCCTGAGCTGACAGAGAAAGCCTTCCCCTAGAGCTGAATTTGGACTTCAACCTACTAGACTGTGAGAGAATAAATTTCTCTTCGTTAAAGCCATCCTCTTGTGGTATTTCTGTTAGAGCAGTACTAGTTGACCAAGACAGCAGGAAATACAAATAAACCTTACATTTCAAATTGTAAGTACCATCCTATTAAAATCTAAAAAACAGCTTGCCTAATAAGTTAACAGATTATATAACTGGTACCTTTCTTTTAGGGCATTAATAATGCTTATCAGTTTTTTTTTTGTTTTTTTTTTTATCAGTTAGTATAGTGTAGTCCTTAGATTCTGCCTCCTAAGAAAGCCTAGACTCATGATACCCCAGAAGGAAAGCATGATGTGAGTCTGTGACTCCTGCCTCAGGGCATATTTGTTCTAATACAGGCAGATACCCATTGCCAGCGAGTCGATTCTGACTCACAGCTACCCTACAGGACAAAGCAGAACTGCCCCATAGGTTTTCCAAGGAGCAGCTGATGGATTTGAACTGCTGACCTTTTTGTTAGCAGCCAAGCTCTTAACTACTGTGCCACTGGGGCAGATAGTGGTAAGCTTTTTCTAGGTAAAACTGTGAAAGGGAATATTTTCAATTGAAATTTTATTGAGATAACTGTAGATTTACATTCATTTGTAAGAAATAATACAAATAGATCTCTTGTACCCTATACCTAGTTTTGCCCGTTGGTAACATCTTGAAAACTATAGACAATATCATGACATAGCTACAACCCACCCAGCTCATTCAGATTTTCCCAGTCTTACTGGTATGTGTGTGTGTGTGTGTGTTTAGGTCTGTATAGTTTTATCACATGTAGTTCCATACATCTATACCAGAGTTAGGATAGGAAACAGTTCCATCAAGACAAGGATCCCTTTTCTTTTTATAACTTTTTATAACTACATTCACCTCCCCCTCTCCCATCCCTGTTGTTAGTTTCCATTGAGTCGATTCCAACTGATGGCAACCTGTGTGTGCAGAGTAGAACTGGTCCACGGTGTTTTCAATGGATGTGACCTTTTGGAAGCCAACTTCCAGTCCTTTCTCCCAAGGAGCCTTTGAGTGGATTCGAATTGTCAATCTTTCAGCTAGTAGTTGAGTGCTTAACCATCTGCACCACCCAGGGACTCCTCTCCCATCCCTAACCTGTAGCAATCACTAATCTGTACATTTCTATAATTTGTCATGACAAAAATGTTAGCTAAATGGAACCATACAGTATGTAACCGTTTGGGATTGGCTTTTTTGTTTGTTTTTCTCACTCAGCGTAATTCCTGGAGATTCATCCATGTTGTGTGTGTATCAATAGTTCCTTTTTATTGCTCAGTAGTACTCCAGGGTATGTGTGTACCATAGTTTGTTTAATCATTCACCTGCTGATGCTACTATAAACATTTGTTTACAGGTTTTCATGTGATTATAAATTTTCATTTCTATGGGATAAATATCCAAGTGTACAACTGCTAGGCCATATGGTAACTGCATGTTAATTTTTTAAGAAACTGCCAAACTATTTTTTCAGAGTAGCTATACTATATTACATGAAGCATGAGTGACCCAGTTTTTTCAGTATGCTTGCTAACATTTGGTATTGTCACTATTTTAGCCATTCTGAAATGTGTGTATTAATATCTTCTTGTGGTTTTAGTTTGCATTTCTCTAATGATATTGAACATCTTTTCGTGTGGTTGTTTGCGATCTGTATATCTTCTTCAGTGCAATATCCATTTATGTCTTTTACCCATTTTCTGAGTTGTTCGTTTTTTTTACTGTTGAGTTCGTGAGTTCTTTAAATATTCAAGATCTTAATCATTTCTTGAGTGTGTGGTTTCCAAATATTTTCTCCCAGTCTATAGTTTGGCTTTTCATTACCTTAACAGATCTTTCACAGAGCAAAGTTTTTAATTTTGATGAGGTCCAATTTATTAAATTTTCTTTTTATGAATCATGCTTTTGGTGTCAAGTCTGAGGACACTTTGCTAACCCTAGATCCCAAATATTTTCTACTACTTTTTTTTTAAAGTTTTTTTTTTCTAAAAGTTTTATAGCTATATATTTTAAATTCAAATCTATGATCCACTTTGAATAATGATACTGGTTTTTATAAAGGTGAGATTTAGATGAAAGTTGGCTTTTTTGCCTGTGGATGTCCAGTTACTATAACACCATTTGTTGAAAAAGCTATCTTTCCTTCATTGAATTGCCTTCACTCCTTTGTCAAAAATCAGTTGAATATATTTGTGGTGGACTATTTCTGGGCTGGAGGAGTCCAGGTGGCACAGTTGCTAAAGTGCACAGCTGCTAACTAAAAGGTCAGCAGTTCGAACCCAACAGTATCTCCATGGAAGAAAGATGTGGCAGTCTCCTTCCATAGAGATTTACAGCCTTGGAAACCCTATGGGGCAGTTCTACTCTGTGCTATAGAGTTCCTATTAGTCAGAATCAACTCGATGGCAGCAGGTTTGGTGTTTTTTTGTTTGTTTGCTTGTTTGTTTTGAACATTTTACTGTGCTTTAGGTGAAAGTTTACAGTGCAAATTAGTTTCCCATTCAATAATTAACATACAAATTGTTTCAAGACATTGATTGCAATCCCTGCAATGTATCAGCACTCTCTCCCTTTCCACCCCCAGGTTTCCCGTTACCATTTGTCCAGTTTTCCTGCCCCTTCCTGCCTTCTCATCTTTGAGTTTTGGCAGGTGTTGCCCATTTGGTCTTGTACACTTGATTGTTCTAAGGAGCATATTCCTCATAGGTGTTACTGTTTGTTTTATACACCTGTCTAATATTTGGCTGAAAGGTGAACTTCAGAAATGGCTTCAGTTCTGAGTTAGAAGGGTGTCTAGGGGCTATAGTTTCAAGGGTTCCTCCAGTTTCTGTCCAACCAGTAAGTGTTTTTTGTTTTTTGTGTGTGTGAATTTGAATTCTGTTCTACATTTTTCTCCTACTCTGTCTGAGACCCTCTATTGTGATCATGGTCAGGGCGATCAGTGGTGGTAGCCGGGCACCATTTTAGTTCTTCTGGTATCAGGCTAGTGGAGGCTGTGACTGGCTAGGGTTTTGGGTTTTGGGTTTTATTTCTGGGCTAAGGAGCCCTGGTGGCACAATGGTTAGGTGCTTGGCTGCTAACAAAAGTTCAGCGGTTCAAACCTACCAGCCACTATGTGGGAGAAAGATGTGGCAGTCTGCTTCTGTAAAGATTTACAGCCTTGGAAACCATATGGGGCAGTTCTACTCTACTTAAGAGTCACTGTAAGTCGGAATAGATGTGATGACAATGGGTTTTGTTTTTTATTTCTAGGCTCTTTGTTCTTTTCCATTGGTCTATTTGTCAGTCCCTCTCCCAATATCCTACTGTCCTGATTACTATAGCTATATAAGAATATACAGTACATATTCTTTTTTATTATTATTATTATTCTTTATTCTTCTCTGTCATTGGTTTAGCTATTCTGTGCATTTCCATATAAACTTTAAAGCAACCTCGTCTATTCCTCCAAACACTTGCTGTAGTGATTGCAGGAAACTGCATTAAACCTAGAGATCAATTTGGTGAGAACTGACATCTTTACCGTGTTGAGTCTTCCAGGGCACGAACACAGTATTTCTCTTTATTTTAGTTCTTCTTGAACTTCTTTCATTAGCCTTTTGTAATTTCAGCATACAGATTCTGTATGTGCTTTTTGTTAAGTGTGTACATTGGTATTTCATTTTCTTTGGAGCTATTATAAATGTTATTGAGTTTTATGGGTTGATTTTGTATCCTGCAATCTTACTGAATTCACATATTAGTTATAGGAGTTTTGTTGTTGATTCTCTGGAAATTTTCTACACAATTCAGCAGGGACATTTTATGTCTTCCTTTCTGATCTGTAAGTCTTTTATTGTGCTGGCTAGAACTTCCAGTTCTATGCTGAACAGCAGTGGTAAAATCCTTGCCTTATTCCCGATCTCAGGGGAGTCTTTTATCATTAAGTATGATATAGCTGTAGGTTTTTTTCTAAATGTTCTTCATAAAGTTGAGGTAATACCTCCTTATGCCTAACTTGCTGAGAGTTTTTATCATGAATGGGTGTTGGATGTTGCTGCATACTCTTTTGACATGTTCATATGATTCTTCTTTAGCCTGTTGATATGGTGTCTTACATTGATTAATTTTCAAGTGTTAAACCAACCTGGCCATGGTGTATAACTCTTTTTATACATCATTGAATTCAGTTTGCTGTTATTTCATTGAGAGCTACTGGTCTGTAGTTTTCTTTTTTTTTATACTGTCTTTGTCTGGTTTAGTATCAGGATAATACCGGCCTTATAAAATGAACTGGAAAGTTCTCCTTTCTCTTTTATTTTCTGGGAAGAGATTGTATAAAGTTGGTGTTAACTCTTCTTTAAATGTTTGGTAGAATTCTCCAGTGATATCATCTGGGTCTGGGGGTTTCTTTTTTAAGGGCTTTTAAATTATGAATTCAATTTCTGTAATGGTTATAGGATAATGCAGATTATCTCATCTTGATTGAGTTTTGATAGTTTGTGGTTATGAAGGAATTGGCCCATTGTGATTGTCAATGGCTGCAGAATCTATAGTGATACCCTCTGTTTCATTCCTAATATTGGTGATCTGTGTCTATCTTGGTTATCTAGTACTGCTGTAACAGAAATACCACAAATGGATGGCTTTAACAAAGAGAAATTTATTCTCTCACAGTCTAATAGGCTACAAGTCCAAATTCAGGGCACCAGCTCCAGGGGAAGGCTTTCTCTCTCTGTCAGCTCTGGAGGAAGATCCTTGTCATGAATCTTACCCTAGCCGAGGAACTTCTCAGGCACAGGGACCCCGAGTCCAAAGGATGCACTCTGCTCATGGTGCTGCTTTCTTGGTGGTATGAAGCCCTAACATCTCTCTGCTCGATTCTCTCTTTTATATCTCAAAACAGATTGGCTTAAGACACTAATCTTGTAGATCTCATGAATGTCACTGCCACTAATCCATCTCATTAGATCATACTGACAGGATTTACAACACATAGGGAAATCACATCAGTTGACAAAATGGTAGACAATCATACAATACTGGGAGTCATGACCTAGCCAAGATGACAGATATTTCTGGGGGACACAATTCAATCTATGACAGTGTCTTTCTCTTTTATTTCTGTCAGTCTTGCTAAAGATTTATCAATTTTATTGATTTTTTTTTCAAAGAATCAACTTTTTGTTTCACTTATTTTCTATTTCACTGATTTCTGCTCTCATCTTCATTATTTTCATCCTTCTGCTTGCTTTCAGTTTATTTTGCACTTCATTACCTAGTTTCCTGAGGTAAGAACTTAAATTATTGATTTGAGACATTTCCTTATTTCTAGTGTAAGCATATCGTGCTATAAACTCCCCTTCCACCATTGCTTCAGCTGCATGGAAAGGGAATATTTTAATTTTAGAGGACTTGTATTTGCTGCACTTATCCAATTTTTTTTTTAAGTACTCTTCATTTTTTTCTCAGGACCTTATGGCCAGAGTTCTGTAACTTCTGTATACTCCTTCCCTAATAAATCAGACTATCTAGAAAAGAACCTTATTAAACTCATTCTCATTGAGGTGTGAACAGCATATACCCTCTCTTCTAGGGCTATTTGTATTTTAACAGGTCACACAGATTCCAGGTGAGACAACTTTGGGAAGAAGGGAGTCCTTCTCTGTGCCCAAAATCATGTCAATGAAAGATAATAACCTCTTGTTTGGTTTGACCTACGTGGAGAGCCATGTCAGATTATTCAGAGCATGTCACTAAATCTTTATCCATATTTTGTCATAAAGATGGTAAAGAGGGACATTAAACATAGGATTAGAAGTCTCAAGGACTAATCAGAGGAAGTGCTTAGAAAAAAGCTGTATGAGTATCTATTACAGTGCAGTAGTCCTCAAAGTGTTGTCCTAGTCCAGCACCATTGGCATAACCTGGGATTGTTAGAAATGCAAGTTCTTGAGTCTCACTCCAAACCTACTGAATCAGACACTCTGGGGTGGGGCCTGGCAATCTGTGCTTTACCAAGCCCTTCAGGCGATTCTGATGCAGCTAGTCTGAGAACCACTGCTCTGGTGGGCACCGAACTGGCCACCTGAGAATCCAGAAGGTCTGGCGCCCTAATAGGAGGCTTCATAGGCTGCCTGAGGGTCTATACTCTGGGCTTTAACACTCATTTAGAATTTGGCCATTATTTAAAACAGGCTCAGTGGGCTTACATTTAATTAAGGCAGTGGCTATCTCAGAAGGAGGTCATTATAAATATTTAATGAAGTGGGGATATACACAACACATCCACATCATGGTTATCTGTGCTAACATAAATAAATAAAAGCTTCTAAGGTATCTGCTAGACTTATCCAGCGAATTTCAAAAAATGTCAGAATGCAAATACGACAGCATCGGTAAAAATTGTATCCGCTTGTTAACATGCTGTGACAATATACTTTGAATTTAAAAAAAAAAAAAAACAGTACATTCTTTTTTTAAACTCCAATTCTGTGATTTTTATTTTTAACCATTTATATACATGCATTCTGTTGTGTAAAAAATTATGTGAAGTTGTTTATAAAAATACTCATGATATACAATACAACATCCCTTCCATTCCAGAAATAAAAACATACTTTAGGAATGTGTTCAAAATTATAATTTCTGCCGCTTCAAGTTTAGCAAATATTTTGTTAAGCTTATGTACAAAGCTTACCCACAACACCTATGTGCAAAGCACTAGATTCTGTGCAGATAAAAAAAAAAAAAAAAACCGAAACAGCAAAATAGGATCCCTGTGCTAAAGAGGAATCAGTTTAGTGCAGGAGATGTGGCATTTTCACTTTCAGTCATCTGATAATTCAAATAATTAGAGACAATGGCCTTAAATTCTCGCTGTCGGAGAGGATTTCAAGGTCCAGCTATTTCTTTTCTTATTGGTTTGTATTAGGCCAAAGTGAGTTCATTACTTTGCAGTGGGCATGGACAGAAACAGGAAAAAAACTGCTGTAGTATTAAATGCAGGAAGGAAAAGCTATGGATACAAGAGATGAATAATTCAGGTTCTCTGCTCCTTTATTTAAAGCATTGTTTTTAGATCATACATGGCTGATGATGCTCAGATCTGCCCTCACTAAGATGTGCTTAAATAGTTGGTTATCTTAGTCCAACCAACCTCTGAGTTATTTTGTTATTGTAATTAGCATATTTGCTATAGGTTTTTGGCACCTTGGTGGGAGAGTTTATTAGCAGGAAGGAGAAAGAGAAAACCAAGGACATTCTTCTTGGGGACCTTTTCTCTGCTCATTAGCAGGCACCAGGTGAACTGAAAGCCAATTTTGCTACTTGTTAGCAGCTCTGGTAAGAGAAGAAAATTAGAAAAGGAAAAAAATAATCCTCTAGGGAAGAAATGTTGAAGTCAGATTTTGTTCTTCCTGCTGGATTTCTATAATCCTTGCTCTCCTTACCACTGATCATCATGGAAAATTCCAAGTTCTTTATAGAGGAGTTTACTTTATTCCTTTCTTTCTACCCTTGCTTTCCCCTTTCCTCTTTGTCCCAATTAAGCAGCCTATGAAATCTGGGCTCTAGAAACCACAGCAATTGGGAGCCTAATGGACAATGAGTTCTTTGGAGATTCTTTGTGCATGCACCCAGCCTAACACAAACCACCTTTTAGGAAAAGAGGTTTGGGGTCAAAGTGAAAATTTAGCTTTTGAATAAAATAAACCTGAGCTCCAAGTCAGAGTTCAAACCTAGACGTTTCTGCCACCGTTGCTTTCAATATGAACCATCATCAATAACTATGATGACCCTTATGACTTTATTAAAGGAAATTATGACTTCTTTAAAGGGAATTAGAAAGCAAGATCATCAGGGCCCAAAATGTTTGAATACTTTCTAGAACGTTCCAGAATAATCCACTTTTGATTAAGCACCAATTGAGTGTGGTCAGATGACTACAATGAAATGCACAAATCTAAATATGGTTCATTTTATAATGTCAAGAATACCTTTTTTAGAGTAAAAAAAAAATTATTCACAGAAAAAAAAAATATGGAAGCTAGATTTCCTAGGTCAGATTAATGCATTCTGTCTCTAGAGTAATGACTCATAGTTACATTAATACTAAGAATAATAGGCCTTATAGAGGTAACCACTATATTGGTAGATCCTTCTTCCTAGGTTAATGTTTCTCCATAAACACCACCCCTTTTTCAGCATATGCAACAGATATGAATTGGTCACCAATGCGTATTAGGGGTAAAAGGGACACATTTTTCTCCCTATAAATCATTAACCTATACAGCCTTCAACTATATTTCTCAACCCTTAATGTTCCTATACAAAATCAATCAGTCTCTGTCTGTCTATTTGTCTGTCTCCACCCTCCCTTTCCTCTTCCATTCCTCTAACACATACTTACGTACTCATACACAGAAGGCCAAGGCAACCTCCCGCCCCCCCACTCCACTATAATGACTCAACTTACTGTTCCTGATTAAAATTATATATATGCTGAAATTAGGATGGCCAGATAGAAGGGGTTTTTGATGCAAAAATATTTTCAAAGCGAACCAAAGGGGGTTATGAGACTCCCTGAGAGCTAACATTTTCTACCTGTCCAGTCAATTTGCTTTTTACTCTTATCAAATAAAACTGCTTGCTCAAATTTCCCCAAATTTTAAAGTTTTACCTAGATTGTAAAATCTCCTAGTATTCTTGAGAAAACTAAGGTGCTAGTCTTCAACAGTAATAACATGCTATTTGCTCCATAATATATAAAAAATGTGTGTAGCAATAAGAATAGATGGTGGAACAGCACTGCACAGTCATTTCATGCTGCTGTGCCGAGGGGCACAGGCCATTCAACCCACATAGTCAGTGACTTAACCGGTTACATTTTTCTCTGATATTTTAGACCAAAAAAAAAAACCCAAAAAACAAAGAACAACCATAGCTAGTTCAGACAACACTGCCAAAAAATAGTAATAAAAATTCACTACAACTGGAAAATGCAAAGTACTTCCTAGTCATAAATCCATTACTGAACTCAATACTTCCCAAGACTACCCTTCTGGGATGCTAACTACATCAGAATGCCACAAATGTGCTAGAGAATAAAATCTAAGAACAAAGAACTAATTAGCTCCGTAGGGATACACCAGGCAAGATGACTAGTTTTTAAAGGGTAGAATGTAAATCTCCCAGTAGGGAAAACTAAGCATGAGTCACTATTCTATCTGAATCCAATTCCTTAACACATTGGGGGCTGGCCTGCAAAGTAACAGAAAGTCAACTGACAACTCTTTCTGCAGAAAGTTCCAGCAATCCAAAACAATGATCTGGAAGAGTGTTTCCTAAGTGCGTGAGAAGATGTGGGAGAACTTGCTAAACGAGAGCATGAGGAGACAAGCATATATACCCTATTCTCCTGGAGTATGGTGAAGACCTAGGGACTACTTGTATTGTGAGCCTTGATCCAGATTTCTCTAGGAATTCTCTTTTCTACCTTCATGAATCCAAAGTTCTCTACAATATTCATATTTGGACACAATCATTTTTCTCCCTGTTATTGCTTGCTTCTCAAATTGTTCTCTCTCTCTTTCCTCGTTTTCAGATAGGACAAGATTGCTATCCATTCTAATAAACTGAGAACCTATCTGCACATGCCAACTCAGTCTTGGGATGAAATTGTAGACATTCAGGAATATGTTTTTATGGAGACTGGTTTATATGGCTATGAAACCTATAGGATCAGGGATCAGCACACTGGAGCAAAGAGATAAAATAGAACCGAGGTGTTCCATTTTTGCTGTCATAGGTAGTCACCTTTGAGGTCACAGTTCCATCTGTGGGCACTAATATCTTCAATGACAGACCATAAATAAATCCATATCATTACAATGGCTCCATGAAAGGAAACCAATTGTCCAGGGTCTTCTGAACCACTCTTCTTTCCATCACACCCCTGGTAGGAGCTCTAGGTTTGAGACCTATAGCCTCAGAGGGCCTGCTCTTACCTTCAAGCTCCTTACCTTCATCTATGCTCTTTAAAGAGTAATATCCTAGTCAATTATCCAGATCCTAGACGCCTAAATAGATAACTTAAAAGATAGTTTGTTTCCAATAATAAATACAGCTCAACCACTATACAAGACTAAACGGGCACACCAGCCCAGGGGCAAGGACAGGAAGGCAGGAGGGGACAGGAAAGCTGGATGAATAGAAATGGGAAACCCAAGGTCAAGAAGGAGAGAGCATTGACACATCACGGGGTAAGCAACCAATGTCACAAAACAATATGTGTATTAATCGTTTAACAAGAAACTAATTTGTTTGGTAAAATTTCACTTAAAGCACAATTAAAAAAAATTAATAACCAGTAAGGTTAAAAAAAAAAAAAAAGTTTTTTCATCCATGAGTCTGTTAAATACATAGCAGCCCTCTAAAGAAACAAATATCCCCCACAGTGTTTCTGAACCTTTTTTTCCACATTGCTTTCTAGACATTTATTCCTAATTGCCCTTCCCATGAGATCTTTTTTTGTTTTATTGTGGTAAGTATGTGTGTGTGTGTGTGTGTATCCACTTTTCCATTTCAACTTTTACACGTACAATTCAGTGACATTAATTACATCCATCATGTTGTGTAAGCATCACTGAGATTATGTTAAGGGTGATGGAAAAATTTGGAAATGGATAGTGGTGATGGTTGCCCATGAGATTTTAGTACTACATATATACTATGTATCTGTTTATGTACTGCATGTATATCTGTGTTTTTATAGTACAGTGAGTAAGATTTTTTCACCCACTAAAAAAAGAATCAATTTTCACTCCCTTGGAGAATATCACCACTGATGGGAACACATGATCTTGAAGCATTCCACAACTGAAATAACTTGGCCAGAAGTATTTAATTACTGCTTCTCTAATACTTAGTGGAAGATAAATCACCAAACACATCTTTCTACCTTTAGATCAGTAATCTGTTTTGAAGAGCAGCTAAGTATTACTCCATTTCCTGAGATTCTAAACGCAAACCCTCTTCCTGAAGTGCCTCGTGCTTCTTCCCTCTCCTTCCACAAAAAAAGTCTATAGAATTAGCAAATGTTACCCTCAAGTTAATGTCAACCCTGTCTGTCCTTTCAATCCCATCTTTCCTTTCTTAATCTTAATGGATTTTAGTTATGTACTAAAACACAAACACAGTCCGCCCACCACTCCCCCCCGCCCAACCACTTCAACACCTAGATAAATGCACTCACTTCTTGTCGTTTGAAGTTCTGGACATATTCTTCAAACTGTTCATCTTTTGTCTCATCAGCTTTCCCAAGCTTCTGAAGGACCTAGTTTGTGAATAAAACAAAAAGGTCTGATTTTTAATGATGTTTTCAAAGGACGATGGGCCTTTAAGTTTATAGGCAGAGCAAGGCTGTTGTTACTCTTCTGAGGAGACCTCTATCTGAGAGCACAGTTAGTTTTGTCCTGGCTTGGTGGCTTTGGAGTTGAAAAGACCTGAATTTTAATCACAGTTGTACTACTCACCAACTCTGTGACATTGAACAAGTATAATATATGTATGTATTTATTTACATATCCATCTCCTCCATTAGGCTGTAGAGGTCTTAAAGACAGAAACTATGTCTTATTTGTCTTTCTGTCCGTACTATTTGGCACAATACCTGACGCATAATAGGTACTCAATTTTGGTTGGGCAGTGAGCCAAAGTTATTTGACTTAAGTGTCAATCTCCTTCAAAGGGATGCTACTAGAATCACTGGATCCAGGCACATGGTAAGTCCCCCCACCACCACCTTCTGATACTCCCTCCAATTCAGTAAACACTCAAAGAGGTCCTGGGGTGCACAGGTCCCAAGCTGAGCACAGATCATCCTTGCTTTTCACGTTTCCAGAAATTGTATAGCATAGCATAAAAAAGTCACAGAACAAAAAAGTAACTGCCCCTAGATGTAAAGAGATAAAAGAAGTACAATTGGATGACAGCATAGACCCACACTTTCTCCTCTAAGGAAAACAATAGAAGGAGCCAGAACTCCCTGGGTTATAGCGCATCCACATCTTGATGCCATCTGCCTTTGACTGTAGCAGCAACAGATGGGGGGGAGGAACCACAGGACAGAGGCAGGCAAAGATCTAGCCTTTGCTAAGAACCTTTTCCAGGCCAGTCACTACATTAGGGGCTTTGTGTCTATTATTTCAGCCAATCATCACGACAGCTCATCCCTATTCTAGAGATGTACGAAATGAAACTCAGAAAGACCAAGCAACTTGCCCAAGGTTATTTCCTTCACAAGAAGCAGAACTCAGGTTCAAACCCAGTTCTTCATTCCATCCCCCACAACATCTTCCCCACAAAAGTAGTACCACCAAAGGTCTACCTACCCAATAAACTGGATACCTATTATATGGCCCTTTATTATAATATTCTTATGTAATACTTTACAATTGGAGCCCTGGTGGCATAGTAGTTAAGAGCTCAGAATTAATCAAATGGTTGTCAGTTTGGCTCCTGGGAAATCCTATGAGGCTGTTCTACTCTGTCCTGTAGCGTTGCTATGAGTCACAACAGATTCAGTGGCAAAGGGTTTGGGTTTTTTTTTTTTTTTTTTGGTTAATGAAGTCCTGGGTGATGCAAACAGTTAATGCGCTTGGCTGATAATCAAAAGGCTGGAGGTTCACGTGGACCCAGAAGCACCTTGAAAGAAAGGCCTGACGATCTACTTTCAAAAGGCAGTGATTAAAAATGCTATGAAACACAGTTCTACTCTGACACATGTAGGGTCATCATAAGTCTAATCAACTGGACAGCAATTCATTTTTTTTAATGCAGTTAAAAGCTTTGAGTTGCCAGCCACCAGAAAATAACCTGGACAGCCATGGTTCCAAATTTTTCCTGAGGAAAATCCATTTGAATTGAAGAAGCACATTTTCAGGCAAAGACATGTTCTTCTATTCAGCAATGCTTTCTGGAAGAGACTGTGAAGGAGGGGGGAGGGTAAATGATGGAACTGGAAGAGAGCAGACCCTTTGTGGACTCAGAGGGTGGAAATAAAGGAGAGATCCCAGACAGGACTCATTCTGTTACCCAAATAATCAGGACCGTTTCTGATGGAAACAAAGGCATTTTGGAAAAGAAAGTAGTAAATATGCATTGGTGAAAGCAACAATCACCCAGAGTATGCAAATGATTTCCTCAGAAGACAGTGATTTACAGAACGGAAATCACAATTGTACTCAGACTGTTTAACAATGAGGGTAGGAAGAAGGTAGATAATATTACTCTTTAGAAATAACATGGAGGAGTGAGTTTCCTTGAGTAACAAAATAGGCACTAAACATGTTTTTTTCTAGATATTTTCTTCGCTCATATCTTTTTTCCCCTTAGACACTTGGTTTATAGTGTTTTGAACAAACCTAAGTATTTTATTTATTCAATAAGTCAGAGTCGATGCAAATGCCTCCAACAGATAAATTTTCTCTGGAAGAAAACAGCAATTATTCTAAGTATACCAGTGAAAAGTAATTCTGTGTTCTTCTATCCTAAAAGTAATTATTGATAAAATATGCCAGTATTCCTTCCTTTCAAGGGCAGATTATCCAGTAAGCAAGGTAGGCACTTGCTTAGGGCATCAACAAAACAGGGGCACCAGTTGTCCAAACCAAAGGCCCATGGATGCCAAGCCAACAGGACACAGGGAAAAGCAAGAGAACTGACAGATAAATGAAACTGCTGCTAGCTCCAGTGCCTGAGAATGTGCCAGCTGGAAATCAGGTTCATGCACGGTCACAATCTTTCCATTTGTTCATTCATAATCACAGCATTTATTACAAAACAAGCATCAAAACTGAAGTAAGAGACGTTTAAAACAAAGTAGGCGAAAGTCAATTTTTCATTGAGCGAGTTCACAGCATTTTCCATTGACTGTTGAATTAGCTAAGCTCACTGACTCGTTTTCTTGTTGCAGAATATATGGAGTATTCTTCTTGTAGAAAATACGGTACATAGTAAAAATTTTAGTGCCCTGCATCCACTAAAAATTTTATAATACAGTTCATCTCATTCCACTAAAATGGTATATGCCACTTCTACATTTAATTGCTAATATTATAGTTGCATTTAAAAGGAAGTTACATCATGGATAGCTAAGACACACATGCACATATATATACACACACACACATATGTTTATATAACTCACAAATCCTGTTCATATATGTGAGTGAGCATTGGCGGATTCACCACAATTACCAGTGTGTAGGTCCTCACATCCCTTAATCTGGCCCTGCTTCCTTTCCCCTGTCATTCATAAAATAAGATAGTTTTTAAAAATAAAACTATGTGCAAACTCACAAGAACATTACTGATTAACATCACTCAATTTTATTTCACAAACAATATTACACGTGCATAATATGAAAGATTTTATTCCTCAAAACATATTTTTAAAAAGTTGAACAGATGCAGTAACACAAATATTAAAAAACTTATCACTTCACTTATTAATAACTTCCTGCCACTTTCATAAGAATCTCTCTGAAAGAGGGAACAGAAAGCACCGCATTTTTAGAGGAATCAGGCACTGTAACTAGGAAAGGATTAATGAGCATAAGAAATTTGTTGTTTTTGTTGTTGTTAGATACCACTGAATCAGCTCTGATTCATAGCAACCCTATGTACAAGAGAATTGCCCGGTCCTACACCATCTTCACAATCCTTGTTATGTTTGAGCCCATTGTTACAGCCACTATGTCAATCTATTTAGTTGAGGGTCTTCCTCTTTTTCACTGACACTCTACTCTACCAAGTATGATGTCCTTCTCCAGGGACTGGGCCTTCCCGATAACATTTCCAAAGTAAACAAGACGAAATTTCACCCTCCTCACTTGAAGGAGCATTTTGGCTGTACTTCTTGCAAGACAGATTTTTTTGTTCTTCTGACAGTCCATGATATATTCTACATCCTTTCCTAACACCATAACTCAAAGGCATCAATTCTTCTTCCGTCTTCCTTATCATTGTTCAGCTTTCATATGCATATAATGCAATTGCAAATTCCATGGCTTGGGTCAGGTGCACCTTAGTCCTCAAAATAATATCTTTGCTTTTTAACACTTCATAGAGATCTTTTGCAGCAGATTTGTGCAATGCAATACGTCGTTACGATTTCTTGAATTCTGCTTCCGTGGGCATCAAGTAAAATGAAATCCTTGACAACTTCAGTCTTTTCCCCATTTTTCATGATGTTACCTGTTGGTCAAGTTGTGTGGATTTTTGTTTTCTTTATGTTAAGGTGTTATCCAGGCTGAAGTCTGCAGTCTTTGATCTTCATCAGTAAGGTTTCAAGTTCTCTTCATTTTCAGCAAGTAAGGTTGTGTTATCAATGAGTCTTTATCCAATCCTGATGCCACATTCTTCTTCACATATATTCCAGCTTCTCGGATTATCTGCTGAATATACAGAGGGAATAAGTATAGCAAAAGAATACAACCCTAGTGCACTCCTTTCCTGATTTTAAACCACACATTATTCCCTTATTCTGTTCAGACAACTGCCTCTTGACCTATGTACAAATTCTGCAGGAGCAAAATTAAGAGTTCTAAAATTCCCATTCTTTGCAATGCTATCCATAATCTGTTATGATCCACACAGTTGAATCCCTTTGCATAATCAATAAAACACAGGTAAACATCTTTCCGGTATTCTCTGCTTTCGGCCAAAATCCATCTGACATCAACAATGATATCCCTCGTTCCGTGTCCTCTTCTGAATCTAGCTTTAATTTCTGGCAGTGCCCTGTTGATGTACTGCTGCAACTGCTTTTGAATGACCTTCAGCAAAATGCTACTTGTGTGTCATACTAATTGTTTGATAATTTTCTCATTCCGTAGAATATGGATCTCTTCCAGGTGGTTGGCCAGGTAACTGTCCCCCAAATTTCTTGGCATAGATGAGTGAGAACTTCCAGGGTTGCATCAGTTTGTTAAAACATTTCAATTTTTATTCTATCACTGTCTTCAGTGCAGCTTGGACTTCTTTCAGTGCCATCGGTTCTTGATTATATGCTACCTCCCGAAATGGTTGAACATAGACAATTCTTTTTGATACACTGACTTTCTGTACTCCTTCCATCTTCTTTTGATGCTTCCTGCATAATTCAATTTTTAGCCCATACAATCTTTCAATATTGCAAATCTAAGCTTGAATTTTTCTTCAGTTCTTTAGGCTTCAGAAATGCTAAGCACGTTCTTCTCGTTTGTTTTTCTTCCAAATTTTTCAGAAATATAATACAGTACTTAATGATTTGTGAGATTAAAAAAAAAAAGGTGAGGAACAGAAAAGAGCCAAGGATAACCTAAGGTTTCTTCTGGGGAGACAGAGTAGGTTGTGGTTCCTTCAAACAAAATAGACATCATGTTTGATATGCAAAGTTTGAGATACTTCTGAGGCATCCAGGTAGAGATATGGTAGATAGCTAGATGTGAAGTTCTGAAAGAAATGTTCTCAGCTACAGATATTCTCTGGAAGTCATCAGAATATGACAGGGTGTGTGTTGTTTTTGGCATGTCTAGTCTATGTCTAGAGTGTATGAGAAAGCCCAGGGAAAGTTTGGTGTGAGAAAAGAGGTAAGCCAAGGACCCACGCACCAAACCCAGTGCAGCGAAGTTCATTTTGACTCATAGCAACCCCATAGGACAGAGTAGAACTTGCTCCAGAGGGTTTCCAAGGCTGTAATCTTTATGGAAGCAGACTGCTGCATCTTTCTCCCACAGAGAGGCTGGCGGGTTCAAACAGCCAACTTTTTGGTTATTGGTTAGCAGCCAAGCACTTAAAAACTCTGCCACCAGGGCTCCTTGAACCAAGGGCAGATCCCAGGAAAATCAAAATTTGAAAATGAGCAGAGGAAGTGGATCCTTGGAATAAGACTGGGGATTGGAAAGTGTGAATGAATTTATAGAAGCCAAAGAAGACAGTTTCAAAAGTTGCAGAGAACTCATGTAAGAGAAAGACCAAAAAACCCTGAAAGTGTCCACTGGATTTGGCAACTAGAAGGTCCCTGGGGACCCCGCCAAGGGCTACTTAATGGAATGGTAGAGTCAGAAAGTAGATCATAGTAGACTGAGTAAATAGGAGGTAAAAATTAGAGAAAACAGGCTATGCTACTCTTTCCAAAACCTGGGGCATGCAGAGTCAAAGGAGGATTTTCCAAAATGAGTGAAGCCTGATCATATCTACAGGCCAGGGTGAACTGACCACAGAAAGAGGTGAAAGCTATGAGAAAGAGGATCACACGATAAGAAAGGGCTCAAAAGGGTTAAGAGTGGTGGGATCTAGGGCATGGGTGGAAGGAACAGGCACTACTATTCCTCAGAAACAGGAGGAAGGATTACTGAAGGCAGAGAAGTTTGCTTGTCTGAGGGAAAAATTTGAGCAACCTCATTAGTTAATAGATCCACCTTTCCTGTGATGTGAGAACCCCAATCATCACCTGAGAAGCAGGGGGCTAGGTTGTGGTAAAGGCCTCACGGAGCAGCGAAAGGTTCAGATGTGGCATTGGGAAAGGCAATAACCGAAAAGTACTTTTGGATGGAACCAAAGGCCGAGTTCACTCAGAATACCTGGATGTGCGCTTGCCCACACCTAAGCCCTTTTGTGATTTCTCTCTAGCAGCCATGATGCAGATGATAAGATTGATCAGCTACACAAAAAATATCTTAAGGCACAAAAGACACAGAAACCTAGAGTTGAGTTGACTAAAAACATATCTTTTGCCTTATTTTATGTCACAAAATATTTGGCAGAGGGTTTATAATTGAGGTGGCCTTGCTCGTTCACCTCTCCACTGGATATGTTGAAAATAGCAATTAAGTCTGGACATTCTGGCCCCATGGATGTTACAAGAGGGTTACTGTATATTCATGCAGCTGATACTCAAGTATTGACAACGACATGACATGTCTTCCACTTAGAGGAAAAAGAAGAAAGTTCTGTGCCTGGTACATTTTAGTTTAGGACTAAACATCTTTTACTTCAAAAGTAATTTCATCTAGGTTGGCACTTTACTATTTGAAAACGGTAAGGTTTTCATTAGCATCACTGTTGCTGCTGTTTTCCAAACATGAAATAATATTCCAAATTGAACAAGCTTTTTCAAACTTCACCCCTTTCAGTAAGACTCTGAAGTATTTTCTCGACCATAGTCCCAATGCAGAATTACTGATATACTGCTAAGAGATACCACAACATAGGCAAGTAAAACAATAAAATCGGAAGGAAAATGCAGGACTACTGCAATTTGTAATAAATCCCCCTTCAGCGTCTCCTGAAGCAGTTCCCCAGCTAGGATTATTAGAGCTGTGCCAGTGATAGTCTTTGCTAGAGCGTCTGTCCATGTATAAACCACCTAAGAATAAGCCCCGAAAATTTAGAGTTCTGTGATTTGGGCAGCTGCCCCACCCTGTAGGAAACTGAAGCCAAAATTCTGATTGGGTTTCAGGTCCTCATAGTCCAGAGCACCTTAAATACCGACTATTGCAGTGGTACCACCACACGTCTGTCAGTTTGCCACACTATGGTGGCTTGTGTGTTACTATGAGGTTGGAAGCTATGACACCAGTATTTCAAATACCAGTAGGGTCAGATTTTAGCAGAGCTAGGAAGAAGGACCTGGTGATCTACTTACAAAAAAAACCTTATGGATAGCAGCAGAACATTGTCTGATATATTACTGGAAGATGAGACCCTCAGGTTGGAAGGCACTCAAAATACAACTGAGGAAGAGCTGTCTCTTCAAAGTAGAGTCAGCCTTAATGACATGGATGGTGTAAAGCTTTTGAGAACTTCATTTGCTTATGTGGCATGACTCAAAATGAGAACAAACAGTTCCAAACACCCATTAGTCATGGGAATGTGGGATATATGAAGTATAAATCAAGGAAAATTGGAAGTTTCAAAAATTAAATGAAAGGCTTGAAGATTGATATCCTGGGCATTAGCGAACTGAGATGGACTGGTATGGGCCATTTTGAATCAATCATATGGTCTACTATGCCAAGAACAATAAATTGAAGAGGAACCACATTGGATTCATTGGCAAAAAGAACATTTCAAGCTCTATCCTGAAGTGCAACACTGTCAGTGACAGGATAATATCCATACGCCCACAAAGAATACCAGTCAATACGACTACTATTCAAATTTACACACCAACCACTAAAGCCAAAGATGAAGAAATTGCAGATTTTTACCAACTTCTCCTATCTGAAATTGATCAAACATGCAATTAAGATGCATAGATAACTACTGGTGATTGGAATGCGAAAACTGGAAACAAAAAAGAAGGATCGGTAGTTGGAAAATATAGCCTGGTGATAGAAACAACACGGGAGATCACATGAAAGAATTTTGCAAAACCAATTCCTTATTCATTGCAAGTACCTTTTTTCAACAACATAAACGGTGACTATACACGTGGACCTCACCGGATGGAACACACAGGAATCAAATCAACTACATCTGTGGAAAGAGACAATGGAGAAGCTCAGTATCACCAGTCAGAACAAGGCCAGGGACCAGCTGTATGACAGACCATCAATTTTTCATATGCAAGCTTAAAATGAAACTGAAGAAAATTAAAACAAGTCCACGAGATCCAAAGTATGACCTTGAGTATATCGACCTGAATTTAGAGACTGCCTCAAGAACTTTTTTTTTTTCAAGAACAGATTTTTATTGTGTTTTAGGTGAAACTTTACATAGCAAATTGGGTTACCATTTAACAATTTTTATACAACTTTTTCCATGACATTGGTTACATTTTTCAAGTGTCAAAATTCTCATTATTTCCACTCTAGTGTTCTGTTCCCATTAATCTAGCTTTCCTGCCCCTCCTTACCTTCTCATCTTCGCTTTGACTGTTTGGTCTCATATAGTTAATTATTTAAGGCAGCATGGTATTCACGGGTTACATTGTTTTACAAGCCAATCTATTATTTGAATGAAAAGGTGGTCATCAGGAGTGACTTCAGATCCAAATTCAAAGGATATCTTAGGGCAATAGTCTCAGGGGTTCCCTCCAGTCTCTATCAGTCCACTAAGTCCGGCCTTTTTTAGGAATTTGAGTTTGTTCTACATTCTTCTCCCATTCTAACTGGGACCTTCTATTGTGTCCCTGGTCAGAACGGTCAGTGGTGGTAGCCAGACACCATCTAGTTCTTCTGATCTCAGGCTAGATGAGGTCATGGTTAATGCGGGCTATTAGTCCTATAGACTAGTTTCTTCTTTGAGTCTTTTGTTTCCTTCATTCTCTTTTGTTCCAGACGAGTAGAGACCAATAGTTCTCTCTTAGACGGCCACTTGCAAGCTTTTGAGAGCCCAGATGCTATTCACCAAACTAGGATGTAGAACATTATCTTTATGAACTATGTTATACCATTTGACCAAGTTTTTGCAAGAGACTATGGTCCCAAGCCTTCAAATCCAGTAAACCGATCCCTCGAGGTGTTTGGTTATGTGTACGAAGTATTCGTAACTGTTTCCCCTATGTGGTTTATTATAAATACAAATCTGTACATAACATATATATACATATGCCTACAGATATGCCTGTACATGCAAACCTGTATACTGATATGAGCCTTTCTATACATACATATGCATACATGTCTACCTATGTAACCATACACATTTTTTTTGCTCGTTATTGTTGTTGCAAAATTGTATGTTTTAACATTTACCAAAACTGTCCCTTATTCCTGCCTACTTCTTAGTATCTTCATATATCTTGGACAAGTTGTGCAGACTTCACCCATATTGGGTACTGCCTTTCCCATCACCAAAAATAACAAGTGTCTACCATTTAGAAAGTGATTCCCTCTCCCCCCTCCCATCCTTGGTGTCCTTAAAGAACATTGCTTTCTGTGTATACCTATTCTTGACCTTCTTATAAAAGTGAGGCCATAAATATTCCTCCTTTTCTGATTGACTTATTTCACTCGGCATAATGTTCTCCAGATTCATCCATATTAAAAGTTGTTTCACAGACTCCTCACCATGTTTATAGTTGCGTAGTATTCCATTATATGTATGTACCACAATTTGTTTATCCATTCATCTGTTGATGGGTACTTCAGATGTTTCCATTTTTTTACTATCGTAAATAATGCTTCAATGAACATAGGTGTGCCTATGTTTATTCGTGTCACTGCTCTTATACTTCTAGGATAGATACCTAGGAGTGGGACTGCAGGATCAGAAGGTATTTCTATTTCTAGCTTTTTAAAGAAGTACCATATTGTTTTCCATAGAGTTTGTAGCATCTTACACGGCTACCAGAAATGTATAAGGGTTCCAATCCCCCCATGACTTCATTAGCATCTGCTGTTTTCCATTTTTTTTTTTATTAGAGCTGTTTTCACAGGGGTGAGATGGTATCTCATTTTGGTTTTCATCTGCTTCTCTCTAATGGCTAATGGGAGCCCTGGTGGCACAGTGGGGTAACAGTTCCGCTGCTAACCAAAAGGTCTACAATTCAAATCTACTAGCCGCTCCTTGGAAACCCTATAGGGCAGTTCTTTTCTGTCCTATAAGGTTGCTGTGAGTCAGAATTGACTGTACAGCCATGGGTTTGGTTGGGTTTGGAACAGCTAACGATTGCGAGCATCTTTTCATGTATTTGTTGCCCACCTGAAGTGTCTGTCCACACTTTTTTTGACCATTTTTGATTGGATTATTGGTCTTTTTATTGTTGAGTTGTTGAAGTTTTCTGTATACTTTAGAGATGAAACCCTTATGAGATATGTCCTTGACAAAGATTTTTTCCCTGTCTGTAGGCTCTTTTTTTTACCATCTTGGCAAAGTTTTTGATGAGCGTTAAGTATTTAATTTAGGAGGTCCCAGTTATTTATCTCCTCTTGTTTGTGCATGTTTATTTTTATCTGGTAGACTATGCTGAAAATTAGTTCCTTAGTTTTGACCCTTTGTTTTCATCCAGGAATTTTATAGTTTTAGCTTTAACATTTAGGTCTCTGGTTCATTTTGAGTTAGTTTTTGTGCACGGTATGAGGTATAGATCCTGTTTCATGTTTCTGCATATGGATATCCAGTGTTACTAGCAACATTTTTTAAAGATGCTGTTTCTTCCCCATTGAATGGACTTTGAGCCTTTGTGGAAGATCAGCTGCCCACAGATGGATGGATTTACTTCAGCGCTCTCAATTCTATTCCATTGGTCTATGTGTCTGTCATTGAACCAGTACCAGGCTGTTTTGATTACCATGGCTGTATAGTAAGTTTTGAGATCAGGAAGTAAGAGGCCTCCCATTTTATTCTTCTTCTTCAATATTGCTTTAACCATTCATGGCCTCCTTCTTTTCCATATAAAGTTCGAGATTAGTTTTTCCATTTCATTAAAGAATGATGGTGGGATATGAATCAGGATTGCATTATATCTATAGATCACTTCTGAAAGTATTGACATTTTCACAATGTTAAGTCTTCCAATCCATGAGTATGGAATGTTTTTCCATTTATGTAGATCTCTTTTGGTTTCTTGAAGTAGTATTTTATAGTTTTCCTTGTATAAGTCTCCTATGTCCCTGGTTAGGTTTATTCTTAGATATTTTATCCTTTTGGGGGCTATTGTAAATGGTATTGATTTCTTGATTTCCTTTTCAGAGTCCTTGTCAGCGTAGAGGAACCCACCTGATTTCTCTGTGTTGATCCCGTACCCTGCCACTTTGTTGAATCCTTCTGTAAGTTCCAGTAACTTTCCTGTGGAATCTATGGGATTTCTATGTATAGGATCATGTTACCTGTGAATAAGGATAGTTTTACTTTCTCCTTTCCAGTTTGGATACCCTTTATTTCCCTTTCTTGCCTACTGCTCTAGCTAGAACTTCCAGTAAAATACTGAATAAGAGTAGTGATAAAAGACATTTTTGTCTCATTCTTGTGGTCAAGGGGAATGCTCTCAATCTTACCCCCTTGAGAATATTGGTTTTGCATATACCCCCTTAATAATTTTGATGAATTTTCCTTCTATTCCTATTTTGCAGAGAATTTTTATCAGCAAAATGACTTTTCTGTGTTGACTGAGATGATCATGTGATTCTCTTCCTTTGTTTAATTTATGTAGTGAATTACATTGATGGATTTTCTAATGTTTCTTCCCATCCCCAGTATGAATCCCACTTGGTCATGACACATTTCTTTTTTTTTAATATGCTGTTGAATTCTGTTGGCTAGAATTTTTTTTGAGAAAGTTTGCATCTATATTCATGAGGGATATTAGACTGTGCTTTTCTTTTTTCATGGTTTCTTTGCCTGGCTTTCATGACAGGGTTATGTTGGCTTCATAGGAAGAATTAGGGAGTGTTCCTTCCTTTTCTATGTTCTAGAATAGTTTGAGTAGGATTGGTGTCAACTATTCTCCAAATGTTTAGCAGCTTCTCCAGTGAAGCCATCTGGGTTGGGGCTTTTATTTTTGTTGGGAATTTTTTTTATGACATCTTCAATTTCTTCTTTTGTTACACAGCTGTTCAAATTTTTAACCTCCATTTATGTTAGTTTAGGTAGGTACTGTGTTTCTAGAAATTTGTCCATTTCTTCTAGATTTTCTAAATTTGATGGAGTATAATTTCTCATAATATTCTGTTATGATCCTTTTTATCTTCACTGGTTCTGTTATAATGTCACCCATCTCATTTCTTATTTTGGTTATTTGCATCTTCTCATTTTTTTCCTTTGTCAATTTGGCCAGTGGTTTATCAATATTATTGATCCTCTCAAAGAACCAACTTCTAGCCTTGTTGATTCTTTCTATTGTTTTTCTGTTTTCTATTGCCTTTATTTCTGCTTTGTTCTTCATTATTTTCTTTTCTGTGGTGACTCTGAACTTCTTTTGCTGCTACTTTCCAATTTGTTCAAGTTGTAGGAATAAGCTATTGATCTTGGCCTTCCTTCTTTTTTGATGTGTGCACTTCTACAAATTCTCCACTGAGAAATGTTTTTGCTATGTCCCAAAGGTTTTGGTACGTTTTGTTTTCATTCTCAGTTGATTCTAAGAATTTTTTAATTTCATTTTTAATTTCTTCTACTACCCAATAGCTTTTAAGTAAGGTGTTATTAAATTTCCATGCATTTAACTTTTTTCCTTGTTCTTACTGTTATTGGTTTCTAGTTTTAAAGCATTATGATCAGAGAAGATGCTTTGTACTATTTCGATGTTTTTCAATTTATTGAAGCTTGCTTTGTGGCCTGATATATGTCTACTCTGGAGAATGATTCATGTGCATTGGAGAAGAATACGTACTGCGCTGCTGTTGGGTGGTATGATCTATATATGTCTATGAGGTCTATTTGGTTCAGTGTGCTTTAGATCTTCTGTATCTTTTTGAATTTTTTTCTAATTGTTTTGTCCATCATTGAAAGTGATGTGTTAAAGTCTCCTACTATTTTTGTAGAACTATTTCTCTTTATAATTCTTCTAGAGTTTGTTTTATCTATTTTGGAGCTCTGTCATTGGGTATGGAGCCCTGGTGGCACAGTAATTAAGCATTCAGCTGCTATCCAAAAGATGGGCTGTTTCTATCCACCAGCTGTTCCTTGGAAACCCTATGGGGCAGTTCTATTTTGTCCTACAGGATCACTATGAGTCAGAATCAACTTGATAGCAATGGTTTAGTTTTTTAGTTTTGTCACTGGGTGCATAAATATTTATTATGGATATGTCCTCTCATTGGATTGATCCTTTAATCATTAAATAATGCCCTACTTTGTCTCTAATAATGGATTTTGACTTAAAGTATATTTTATCAGAGATTATTATTGCCACTCCAGCTCTTCTGGTTACTGCTTGTGTGATATATTTTTTTCCACCTTTGATTTTTAACCTATTTATGTCTTTGTGGTTAAGGTGTGTCTCTTGTATGCAACATATTGATGAGTCTTATTTTTTTTTAATCATTCTGCCACTCTGTAATGTAATTATTACATTACACTAATGTAATGTAATAATTACATTCAGCGTGATTATTAATAAGTATGATTTACTGCTGGCATTTTGTTATGCTTTTCAATGTGAGGTTAATGATTTCTTTGTTTCGCTTAATTTTTTGTTCTGAGTTCTATTTGTGTATGGATTTTTTTCTCATTTCCTTTGTTGTTGTTGATTTTATGTTTTCTGAGTCTTTTTGGTTTTATTCTTCTTTATTTTGGTGAGTAGATTTAATAATTTTATTTATGGTTATGCTGAAGTTTACGTTTCTCTTCCTAAGTCTAAAACAGTCTGTTATATCTTAATACAGCCTTGACTTCCAATGTATATGGAAAATCCATAACTATGCCAATTTATTCTCTCTTTTTTGTTTTGAAAAAAAAAAAGTTTTGAAGCTATTGTCATTTCCAGGTTGACAACTCTGGTTCCCTGCTTTCAGTTTTTCAGCTTTACTTCACATTTGAGAATTCTTTGTCTGGGTTGGTATCTGGGTGATACTGTCATGTGTCTTAGCCTAAGGTCTGATATCATTGGTTCTCTGTCCGAAAGACTTCCTTTAATATTCCTTGTAAGTTTGGTCTGGTCTTTATAAATTCCCTTAATTTCTGTTTGTCTGGGAATGTCCTAGTTCCACCATCATATTTGAAAGACAGTTTTGCTGGATATGTGATTCTTGGTTGGCAATTCTTTTCCTTCAGGGTTTTATATATGTCTTCCCACTTCCTTCTTGCCTTCATGGTTTCTGCCTAGAAATCAGTGCTAAGCCTTAACAGTGCTCCTTTTTAGGTAATATTTTATTTTTCACAAGCTGCTCTCAGAATTCTTTCTCTGATTTTGGAAAGTTTGATTATAATACATCTTGGTGACTTTCTTTTGGGGTCTATTCTACATGGGATTTGCTCAGCTTCTTGGATGGAAACCTCTTCTTTCATGATATTAGGGAAGTTTTATGTCAATAAATCTTCAAATATTCTCTCTGTGCTTTTCTCTCCTCCTCTTCTGGAATTCCAATTACATGTAAATTCTTCCTCTTGATAGTGTCCCACACAACTCTTAGGCTTTCTTCATTTCTCTTCATTATATTTTCTGATTGCCCCTCAAACAGATTAGTATTAAGGGAGTTGTCCTCTATTTCACTGATTCTTTCCACCATTGCTTCAATTCTGCTTCCATGTTCTTCCACTGAGTTGTCTATTTCTGGTATTTTATTGTTGATTTTTCTGGATTCTAGTTGATGCTTTTGTATAGTTTCTAATTCTGTATTTATTTTGTCATTTTGTCCTTCTTTTGTTTTCCTGAATTATACTAGGGCTTTGTGTTTTCCTTGATCTCTTTGAGGGTCCTGTATAAAGTCTTTTGAATTCCTTATCAGGTAGTTCTATTGCCATTTCTTCCTCAGAAATGTTTTATGACCCTTTATTTTGCTAACTTGTTTGAGGCATCTTATTCTTTTTGTTCATATGTTTGTTATTGTCTGCTGTCTCCATGGCATTAAGGTGTTAACTTATTTACATATTTCTTTATTGATGATATTATGTTTGTTTTGTGCTTTTTTAATTATTATTATTTGTTTTGATGTATCTGGAGCTTTGTTTATTCTCTTTCTCATTAGAATGTCTTTCTTCCTTTGTATTATTGTAATTATTGTTGCTTTATGGCTCTGATTTACGTGTGACTCTGGTGGAGTCTGTTGACTGGGTATGATTTCCTCTCACTAGTTGGTATGGTGGGTCTCACCCACATGCAAGTCCTCTGTGGTAAGGCTCATATGCCTTCCATTACTGGCTTGAGTGGAGGTTGGGGAGCAGGTTCTTTCCCTGATATTGGGTGGTCAGGGTCCTTCCATAGCCCTTGTGAGACCTTGAAATCCTTCAGGCTTGTGCTAGAAGTTACTGAATTCAGGAATTGGCTGAGTATAGGATGGGTGCTGCTGCAACTGGCCAGTCTTTGGGTGTTGGCAAAGGAAGTGCCTGCTTGTCATTGGGCAAGGGTGCTGTTGGTGCCTGCCGAGATGTACCTGGAAGTCACTGGTGGGATGTGCCTGCTGGGGTGTGCAGAGTGGCCACTGGAAGGGTACACAGGGGTGCATCTGCTAGTCACCGGCTGGGGCTTGCGGCACACCTACTAGCTGCTGGGAAATGATGCAAGGTGCATTTCCAGTTATTGTGTGTGCATGGTGGGATTGTGCTAGTCACCCAGCTAGCAGGTGAGGTCAAGAATAGATTTGAGTTGCAATATTGGAGTATTCCATGGGCAAAATATTTAATGGTGCAGGAATCATCAAAAGAAGAGGGAAAGAATACACAGTCACTATAACAAAAATAATTTGTTGATGTTCAACCACTTCAGGAAGTAGCATCTGATCAAGAACTGATGGCACTGAAGGAAGAAGTCCGAGATGCACTGAAGGCACTGGCAAAAAACAAGGCTCCAGGAACTGATGGAACACCAGTTGAGATGTTTCAACAAACAGCTATAATATTGGAAGTGTTCACTTGTCCATGCCAAGAAATTTAGAAGATGGCTACTTGGCCAACTGACTAGAAGAGTTCCATATATGTATCCATTTCAAAGAAAAGTGCTCCAGTGGAATGTGGAAATTATTGAATAATATCATTAATATCACACACAGGTAAAATTTTGCTGAAGATCATTCCAAAACAGGTGCAGTGATAAATCAACAGGGAACTGCCAGAAATTCAAGCTGGATTCAGAAGAGCATGTGGAACGAGGGATATCATTGCTAATATCCGATGGAGCTTGGCTGAAAGCAGAATATCAGAAAGCTGCTTACCACTGTTTTATGGACTGTGCAAAGGCATTCAACTGTGTGCATCATAACAAATTATGGATAATATGCTGAAAAGTGAGAATTTCAAAACACTTGACTGTGCTCATGCAGAACCTGAACATAGATTAAGAGGCAGTCATTCAAACAGAACAAGGGGATACTCTATGGTTTAAAATCAGGAAAGGTGTGCATCAGGATTCTATCCTTTCATCATACTTATTCAATCTGTATGCTGAGCAAATAATCTGGACTATATGAAGAAGAACGTGGCATCAAGATTGGAGGAAGACTCATTAACAACCTGTGATATGCAGACGACACAAACTTCCTTGATGAAAATGAAGAGGACTTAAAGCACTTACTGATGAACATCAAAGACTACAGATTTACACCTCAACATAAAGAAAACAACAATCCTCGCAACTGGACTGATAAGCAACAGCATGATAAATGGAGGAAATATTGGAGGTGTCAAAGATTTTATTTTACTTGGATCCATAATCAATGCCCATGAAAGCTGCATTCAAGAAGTCAAATGATGTACTGCCTTGGGCAAATCTGCTGCAGAAGACCTCTTTATAGTGTTCAAAAGCAAATACATCACCTTGAGGACTAAACTGTACCTCACCTAAACCATGGTATTTTCAACTGCATCATATGTATGTGGAAATCCTGGTGGCATAGTGGTTAAGAGTTTGACCGCCAAGCAAAAGGTCAGCAGTTCGAATCCACCAGGCACTCCCTGGAAACCCTACGGGGGCAGTTCTACTCTGTCCTATAGGGTCGTTATAAGTCAGAATCGACTCGACGGCAGTGGGTTTGTTTTTTGGTTTTTTTTTTTCCATATGTTTGTAAAAGCTGGATAATGAACAAGAAAGATCAAAGAAGAATTGATGCCTTTGAATTACGATGATGGTGAAGAATATTGAATATTCTGGACTGCCAGAAGAATGAACAAATCTGTCTTGGACAAAGAACAGCCACAATGCTGCTTAGAAGCAAGGATGGCAAAACTTCACCTCAGGTACTTTGGACACGTTATCAGGAGGGACCAGTCCCTGGAGAAAGACATCATACTTGGTAAAGCAGAGTGTCAGCAAAAAAGAGGAAGACCTTCAACAAGATGGATTGACAAAGTGACTGCAACAATGAGCTCAAACATAACAATTGCAAGGATGGTGAAGTACTGGGCGGTGTTTAGTTCTGTTATTCATGGGGTTGCTATGAGCTGGAACCAATTCAACAGCACCTAACAACAACAACAAGATCAATCAGCAGAAAATCATCTTTGAGATTAGTTCACATGCCCCTTAATGTCCTTCACTTTGTCCTCCAGTGTTTCTTCTATGGGATTTATTTCTGTACTATTAATGACATCCACTCCTTCCTCTAGAAGATTTCAACAATACACTAGCCATCAGGGGCTGGCATGAATCTTCCTGTTATTTCAGGAAAGCCACTTGGAGAGGTTAGCAGAAATGGATAAGAGAGAGAATGTTCCAGGTCTTCTATTCCATTTGAGCAGAAATCAGATGTACAAAATCTGAGAATAATGTACAGTAGAAAAAACAAGTTGCAGACATGAGTAGGTCAATGAGAAGGGACCCAGAATTCAGATATAGCAAATACCTGACAACACTGATTTCCAGTTGTGCATTACCTTGTAAGGTACCATGTTCCAGAATTTTGCTGTTTTCCTTCCTCCCCAATCCTTTAAAGTTGAAGATATCTAGTCATCTAACTTGAAAAAAAAAAAAAAAGTCCTTCCTGGAAAAGATAGTTTGAGGAATATTGATCTAGCAAAGGTAAACTGATTTTGAGCCCGGGCATCTGATGCCTTCTCTCATTCAAAAAGGTCAGGTGCCTGCTCTCTCCTGGGTTAGGTCACCTTGTCTCAGAGCTACTTTTCCAGGAAACCTGACACCTCCAGTATGCAAACCAGTGAAGTGGAAGTCTGCAAGACATTCCCTGAGGCTCTGAGAGGAACCCCAGTGTCCTTCTCCAGTGGTATCCCTCAAGGACAGAGCACTGTCTTATGCCAATATTTTACAGCATAAATACAACGATTCTCCAATCTCATGAAATCATTGAAATTAGCCCTCATGTTACTTAGCTAGGAAAAGATAACTCTCCATCTACCACTCGCCAGATGTTTGAAAGACATCTCATAGCTGCCAAACTACTTGCTAGAGGAGCTGCTGCCAACACAGATGGCTGTGGAAGGCAGCAAGGGTTCTATACCCAGGCAACTCACCCCATAGCAGTTCTGCTGATGATTCCGTTAAACAGGCTCTCCAGGCAGGCTATATGACCTCAATTGCCCACCTCACCAACATAAGATGAATCAGCGATTTGCAAACACTGACCCACAGCACAAATATTAAGAAAGATGTTGACTCAGGTAGAACAAAAAGTCTGCAAATCCCTACCCAGGGTTGCAGTCAGGGGCTGTATGTTGTCTAAGGCTAGAAGGGGCCTTTAGTGCTGATAGGTATAAAACTGATGAAAAGGGGAGTGTACTCCAGAGAAGAAAGAAAGATCATGTTCTTGCTTTTCTTCATCTTGTGAAAATGCCCCACATCTCTCATCTATGGAAATTTAAAATGTATCACACACAGTTCTAAATGCCTTATATCTAGAAACTTATTTAATCCTCCCAATAATCTTGTAACTTAAAAAAACCAAAAACCAAACCCACTGCCGTTGAGTCGATTCCGACTCATAGCAACCCTATAGGACAGGGTAGAACTGTCCAATAGAGTTTCCAAGGAGCACCTGGTGGATTCAAACTGCTGACCTCTTGGTTAGCAGCTGTGGCACTTAATCACTATGCCACCAGGGTTTCCTCTTGTAACTTAGGTTACTATTATCAACCTCATTTTACCCATGAGGACAATACAAACTGAAAAGGTTAAGGAATTGACATTGGTCATACAGCATGTATGTTATTGAGCCCATATTCCAACCAGGCAGTCTGATTCCAGAGTCAACTCTTAACCACTAGACTATAATGTCCCAAAGACTGCACCAGAGGAAGAAACGCAGCCTTTGTGGCCACACTTTTCCCATCACAATTACACCATTTTTCTATAGTCCACTCCCACTGCACATATTGTATTTTTGAGAATGCTAATATAATCTTTGCTTGATCCATACTTTGTTAAATGGAAGCTCAAGAATATCCTGAAATTGTATACCTAATATAATATTAATGTGCCTTTTATTAGGAGGGGACTCGTAGCTTCCATCAAATGAAGAGCTACTTCTTTAAATTCCAAGAGACATCATTGGCATAGTGGTAACACAATTGTGCTGAAGTCAATCAAACCTGGGCCCACCTCCATCACCTATGTGACCTGGATAACCTTTGCAAAATTCCTAAACGTTTTTGCGCTTCAGCCAACTGTTTCCGGGGTTATTAGGAAGATTAAATGAGAACAAAAGCAAAAGTGCCTAGCCTACTGATTCATGCTAAAAGGTGTTCACCAACAGTCGCTGTGCAGTCAATTCCAACTCATGGTGACCTGAACTCGGAATCGACTGGACGGCACTGGGTTTTTTGTTTTGTTTTTAATCACGTTTTGTAGTCCCTGGGTGATGCAAATGGTTAACATACTCAGCTGCTAAGGGAAAGGTTGGAAGTTCAAGTCCACCCAGAGGCACCTCAGAAGAAAGGCCTGGCAATCTATTTCTGAAAAACCAGCCACTGAAAACCCTATAGAGCACAGGTCAACTCTTACACACCTGGGGTCACCATGAGTTGGAACTGACTGCACAACAACTGGTGGTAAACACCATTCAGCATCAATCACTGGGCTAGGCACTTTTGCTTTTGTTCTCATTTAATCTTCCTAATAGCCCTGGAAACAGCTGGCTGAAGCACAAAAAAGTTTAGGAATTTTGCAAAGGTTATCCAGCTCACATAGGTGATGGAGGTGGGCCCAGGTCTGACTGACTTCAGCACAATTTCATTACCACTATGCCCATGATGTCTCTTAGAATTCAAAGAAGCAGTTCTTCATTTGATGGAAGCTACGAGTCTTAAAAAAAAAAAAAAAAACCCAGTGCCGTCGAGTGGATTCCGACTCATAGCAACCCTATACGACAGAGTAGAACTGCCCTATAGAGTTTCCAAGGAGCGCCTGGTGGATTTGAACTGCCGACCCTCTGGTTAGCAGCCGTAGCGCTTAACCACTATGCCACCAAGGTTTGTAAGGGTTAATTCCCCTTTTGCTTCTTTTTAATTTAGTATTCTCATCTTAAAATCCACATGAAAGGGCTGACAAGGAGCTCAGATTTTATACAATCCAGCTCCCTCATCCAACTGATGATGAGCACTTTGAGGAAAGTCAGGTGTATTGCCAAGGTCACATCTTCAACCCTCCACCATACAGAGCAATGTTTTAAGGCTAATGGGACACTATAAAGACTATGGAAACACCTTTATTTAGAACATGATTTCCTGACAATTCTCTTTCTGTAGATCCATTTATATCTCCTGAGCAGTCCTCAGTCTCTAACTCCAATACGCACACATGTACCAACAACATTGCCAATCTAACCAAGAAAGTCTACAGCAGCTGTCTTGGTTCCTAGAAATCTCACTACTGGTGACTCCTCCATATTTCCCGGAACCATATGAAGAGCGTTTTAGAGCATCAGGAAATGAAATCCTTCATCATGACCCTCTTTCAGACCAGAAGACCAAAACTGCCACCAGACTGGCTAATGTCTCTCCAGCTGAGTCAGCAAAATCTGGGCCCAGGGGCTGAGGGGGTACGGGGCCAAATACCAAAAACAGCTTGCATTTTTCCTGGTTAGGTTTTATTTTCAAGACTAAAAGTCATCTAAAATTGCAGCATTTTTTGGTGGGAAGAACAGTATGACCAGAACCCCACACCAATGCACCAATGTCCCACTGAAGTCCTGCTTTGGCATCAGGAAGGCTACCCACCCTCGTGGAACAAATTTTCCTCCCTGTTTTGTTAAATGATGTCTTTTGATAACTTCCCTCTTCCAGCCTCAAAAAACACCTTTGAAAAAGAGAAAGCCCACTGCATACTTAAAGAAATTTAGAACAAATGCTCTGCATAATCTCAGATTCCACACCACCAAAATTCAATGGTCTCTCAAAGGTCATTCAATACACCCCAGATGCCAGTGCTCACAATTACCATGGATTTCAGACAGGTCCAGTGGGATGTGTGATCACAAAGGCATTCACTGGGTTTCTCTCTTTAACGTTCATTGGTCCAAAAATAATAAAAAGCAATTTTTATACAAAATTTTCAGGCTCTAATGGAAGTAGAAGATTAAAAAAAAAAAAAAAAGTAAAAAGAGATTACTAATAGATTGAACACCAAATCCTTCTTGCTCTGGAAATGCCTTCTAATACAGGGCTGGGCACAGTATTTTCCATTTCATTTGTTCATGTAATTGTGCATTAAGATCTGTGTTCAAGAAGGAACTCTGAGTGTCTTCACAGCCATTCTTTAGTACTTGAACAGAGGGGGTAACACGAGGCATTGGAGAGACTTGGGCAAGAAAAGGGTTGTTCCTTATGGGTCTCTGAGGTCTGTTTGTGTCAGAGCACACGTGCCCTGCTCCCAGGCCCTAAGAGCTGAAACTAATTCTCAACCACAAAAAAACACAGCCAGCATGAATGAATGAATGAATGAATCATGCAGCACTAATCATTTTTGTGCCTATTTCTGTATTTTGATTTATGCCTTGATTTTTATTCTTTCTGCAGCTCTTTTTAAAGTTTGGCAAGCATGAAATGAGTTATTAAAGACAGGAAATGGTTAAACATCGTTTTGTAGAAGGCTCATCTTCAGACTTCATTTAGGTTTCTCAAACTAGAGTTCCCATGTTCCTATGGTTAACATGGATGTTTTTTGAAGTGGGATGCAAAACTTGCATGAATTAAAAAAAAAAAAAAAAAAAGAGTCAGACTTCAAAGAAATATTGAGCCAACTGTATGCTGCTTTGAGCTGTATCTCTAGACTCTCTTGTTTGCTCTGGGGGATGTTTAGGGGAATGCTTTAAGAAGCAGAGTCTGGTGTATAAGAATTCCTGCATGATAGAATAGGTAGGAGTAATATAGACATGGTCTAGGAAATGAGTGATGCTCATACGGATACCTGCATACATGTGAGTGAAAGGGGCTTTTGTAATGGCGTTTCACCAGCTGTTCATACCAGCTGTAAATACCTGGAGGCACTACTGTGGTACATGTTCTCCTTTGCCCCTCCAGCTCCACATTCCAGTCTTCACCCTGCTAGAGGCCCCAGGAAGCTAACCTCTGGGGACTGCATCCCACCCTGCCCTCTGGCTTACGTCTGGAGTCAGTCAGTGGGAAGCACCAACAGGAGACAGAAGGGTGGGAGGAGAGGGAGGTTAGGGCATTTGTTCCCCCAGCTGCCTCCCTGCCAGTCACCAGTTAGCAGTGGCCTCATTCTTCTCAATGAAGTCCCCAGCCCCTCTCAGGTACTCCCCAGCCAATAATCACATCTCCTCCTTTGGAAACCCTGATGGTGTAGTGGTTAAGTGCTACGGCTGCTAACCAAGAGGTCAGCAGTTAGAATCCTCCAGGTGTTCCTTGGAAACTCTATGGGGCAGTTCTACTCTGTCCTATAGGGTCACTATGAGTCAGAATCGACTCAACGGCAGCAGGTTTGGTTTTGGTTTTCCCTCTTTCAGTTTTGATAACAGCTCCTTCTCCTGTCAGGTCCCTAGTATCCTCCAAAGCCGCTAGCCCTGGGTCCTTCACCATCCCTGGCTGGTTTCCCTCAACCTTCCCCGCAGAGCATCCTGGAACAGAATGTGGGTCTCAAAATTCCTAACTCAAAATTTTCTACTACCTTTTGCCTTTCACTGTGAGAAATAATAAATTAAAATAATCCAGCATACTTCTAAAAAAAAAAAAAAGTACCACTGTCATGTCACAGAGTAGGAATGATCTAAAAAATGAACCAGTATAATTTGCGTGATAAGAAGCAGGTCTAAGTCCACTAATCCCACAACAATGAGGTTTTACCAACTATGACACTTTTCAGGAACATAAGGCTTGTGGTTGGCAGAGGATAAGTATCATTAAAAAAGTGTTTAGTAGGGTATTTTCAGCCTTAAACTGAAGGCATCCCAAAGGGCAGAAGTTTCTCCTTTTTAAAGATTGCAGGACATTTATCACAGGAGTTTGCATAACATAGTTTCATCAATACTGTTAAGATGTCGATTTTCCTCCATTGGGAATTAAAGGCAATCATAACCAAAATCCCAGCAGGCTCTGTTGAAGGAACTGAGAAACTGATTCTAAAATATATATAGAAATGTAAAGAACTCAAAGTGGTCAAAACAATTTTGAAAAAAGGAGAACAAAATAGAGAATGGTACATCCCGCTCCAAAGTTCTTTGGAAACAATAAGTCACATATTCAGATTAACCCATTGCTATCAAGTTGATTCTGACTCATAGCAACCCTATAGGACAGAGCAGAACTGCCTCACAGGGTTTCCAAAGAGCACCTGGTGGATTCTAACTACTGACCTTTTTGGTCAGCAGCCATAGCTCTTAACCGCTATACCACCAGGGTTTCCATATTCAGATTACAGAATTAAACACGTGATGGTTAACTTCTGCCCTTCTAAAATGGTTAGAAAGCTTTGACCTTAACCTCTAGTAAGTCCTGAGCACACTAAACGTAAACAACAGCAATAAACTGGCTTCCTATCAGCCTTTTTCCATACTCAGTGACCTGCAAAAAGTGACTCCATCTGGAACCTGTGAATGTGATCTAATTTGGAAATAGGGTCTTTGCAGAAGGTCATACTGAACTAGAGTAGGCCCTAAATCCAATATGACTGGTATTCTTATTAGAAGAGGAAAATTTGAGCAGAGACACAGGAGAGAAAGGCATGTGCAGATGAAGGTAGAGATTGGAATCATCTACAAGCCAAGGAACGCCAAGGATTGCCAACAACCACCAGAAGCAAAGAGAGACAAAGAAGGATGCTCCACTAGAATCTTCAGAGAAAGCATGGCCCTACCGACACCTTTTGGACGTCTAGTCACCAGAATTGTGAGAGAATAAATTTCTGTTGTTTTAAGCTACCTAGTTTGTTACAACAGCCCTAGTAAAAAACTACAGGCTATAAGTTCAAAAAATCAACAGAAAAAAAAAAAAAAAAACTGGTCCTATATTCTCAGACAAATAACTGACCATGTTTCTAGAACAAAAGCTCTCTCCACAGACTGCATTCTCATGAGATAATTACTGGATACACTGGGGTTTCATGCCTTATTATATGAAATACCACAGAAGTATTTCTCTGCCTTTTGATTTCTATGAGTTTGATTTCTAACATGTTGGTGGGTGACACATGCAGGTTGTCTCAGAGGCGGTCATGAGATCCCAAGTTACCACAAGGCTACTAGGATGAGGACCCTAACCAGTAGCACACAACAGGAACAGTTCCATGATGAATGCACCCCTCCCCTCAATCAAAAAAGCTATCTGGGCAAAGATGGAGGCTCTTCTATAGGTGCCCCAGCCAGTTTTATATTCCAGAGGCTATGTGACTGGCTGCATGGATTATACTGTAAATTTTCCCACCTGCCCACCTGAGGAGAGGGCATGGTTAGACCACCGGGCACTGGGCTCCAGGTAGAAATTCATTACTTTAGTCCTGCTGTTTATCAGGCTTCAGAGAGGTAGTGGTTTGTTCTTGAAGCCTGAAAATACCAGTGGTGGGGAGGAGAAAATGGGAGGAACTATAGCCAGATGGGTCATCCAAAGAACTGCCTGCTTCTCAGTTGGCTCTTTTCTTTCTACTTCTATGTGTTAAAAGCATAATTTATAATACCTAATAATTGATTAATCCAAAAATTGAAAGAATACTAGAGTCCGATCAATATAATGTCCATGTTAACTGAATGAAACCATTTGCCCTGGACTCAGTTCCATTGGGGCAACCTCAGGTGTGTCAGAGTAGATCTGGGCTCCACAGGGTTTTCAGCAGCTGATTTTTCAGAAGTAGATCACCAGGATAACTGCGTGGTTAGCCATTTGCACTACCCAGGGACTAACTGAAAGAACTAACCTATAAATACTTTGAAACCTTATTATTGCATAGCTTCCAAGAACAAATTAATCATCCTGCTTAATTTATTTTTGCAGTAAGTATAACTGATTCTTTATTTGATGCGGTCCTTTCATCCTACTTAAATTTCCTCCCCTAAATCCTTGCCACTCAGCGTGGGTCCTCACACCATCAGCATCAGCATCACCTGGGAGTTTGCTAGACATGCAGAAACTCAGGCCAAACATCAAATCTTCTGAATTAGAATCTACATTTTAACAGGATCCCCAGCTGATTGAATCATCTGTAAATCAAAATTTTATAGCCTGCTCCAAGTTACAAACTCAAAGGCAAGCCCAACCTCCAACACAGATAAATGAAAGAACTAAAGTCATTATTCTGGGCATTTGATATATAGAGAGAAAAAAATCAAGTGAGTCAGACTGGATGAGACTGATCACAGGATACACACTGAATGCTGGTTAGTAAAACGAATGTGTGATGTCTGTTTAGCATTTCCCCCATTCTCTTAAAACAGAGGACTGAAAAATTTCTAAATGGCTAAGTGGTCTGGATGGCTGACTGGGTTCTGTTTGTTTGCAGTTTAATTTGCATTTTAATGAAGTCATCACAATTAGATTCCTATAAAAAGATGCTGCTGCAAACCACTCCATAGGAAATGGAATAATTCCATTAGTCACATTTTTGTCCGCAGTATGTGAATTAAACTTGAATTCCTGGCTCAGGGGCATTCCACAACTTCTCTTAAATGAAAATCCATGAAGTTTCTCCGGGCCATACCCCAAAGTGATAAGTCACCCTTGTCTTGCTCAAAACCCCTGGTGAGTGATCCTGGCCTTTCATACTGAAACAACAACTGAAACCAGATGAGCTGTGCCTGGTTCAGGGCTTCAGACCCAACATTTCAAGTGACTTGGATTGCAAGCTGGGATTTTAACACCAGGCAACTACAGTGGTAAACAAGAGCAAATCTATTGCTATGTAAAATGTCCTATAATGATTTTTGTCATAAACTCAGATAGGTTTTTAACACAGTCGTTCGTATGCCATAGCATCACTGACACTGAGCCAATTGTTGCTTCTTCCTCTGAAACCTAACAAGCAATCAGAACCAAATACACTGTCAGCACTTGACTGTAAACAAGGCACCACATTTATTTGGAACTGCAAGGATTACCTACAAGCAGGAAGGGCAGTCACTGCCCTCTTTGAACTTGAAATTGTGGCAGAATGGAGGTTTCCTTCTGCCCTCCTTGCCTTCTTTCCTTTTCCTTTTCCCTCCTCTCCTCTTCTTGGGAGTCATGCGGCAGACTTTGTTAGAACAAAATACACTTAAATTGTGCTGTGAAAGGTGGCCAATGTTAGCAAGAGAAAGTTTCACTTGGTAGAGGTCTCTCTCGGAAGAATCTGTAAGCCCTAAAGCCTCCTCCAATGATGCCCAAGACCTCAAGAAACTGAATTTCCTCCACTTGGGATCTAGGATCACCCTGTGGAAGGGGGCCAAGAGGATTAGGAAGGAAGGAGGGGTGACAGATACCCTAGGTGGATCGCTTATGATATGTAAGCGATGAACAGCTAGGTAAAGAAGTGTTGGTACCATACTCAGTCTTCACGTGTGTGCATAAGCTACTTAAACGAGCTTTTATCCAGAATATAGTTTTACAGACTGTATATTGTCCTGGGTGTTAAGGGCAAAATTAAGGGATTACATAACTAGTTGTAAAGACAAAAGTTAAACTAAAAGAGGTAAAGTTAAATAATAACTCACTCTTAAACAACATTATCCAGGAAACCAGATGACTTCATATACCCTTAACGTGCCGAGGCAGACACAGGATGTAGTGTTTTCCAAAATCTTGTTGACCAGAGAATTATTTTGTCAAAAACAAGCATCTTGCAAGACTGATGCTGTACCAAACACGCTCTGGCAAACTCTGGGCTGCACCATGGAGACCTAGATCTGAGGACATCTTGCATCTCTAAAACAGAGCTCCTCAACCTGGTTGGCAGACGGACCACCTGTCAAACTTCTGATTAAGGAGGTCTGCACAGAGAATTCTGATGACTATCAGAATTTCTCAGACTCTTCTGATACAGACAAAGCCTTACACTTATTCCTAAGCAGTTATCAGCTTTTTAATTGTAGTAAACACATAGGTAATAAAACATTTGCCATTTCAATAATCTTCTTATGTACAGTTCAGTGACATTAATTATGTTCATCATGGTATTCAACCATCACTCTTAACCATTCCCGAATTTTCCCATCAGCCTTAACAGAAGCTCAATGTCCCCTAAGCATTTCGTCCTCCTCTCCGCCTCCCTCCCGCCCACCCCTGGTAACCACTAATAAACTTTGGTCTCTATATACTTGCCTATTCTAGATATTTCATGTAAGCAGAATCATACAATATTTGTCCTGGATATGTTATGATATCATTCAGCATAATGTTTCCAAGGTCCATCCATACTGCAGCATATATCAGAACTTTGTTTCTCCTTATGGCTGAGTAATAGTCCACTGCATGTCTATACCATATTTTGTTTATCCATTCATCTATTGATGGACATTTAGGTTGTTTCCATCTTTTGGCTATTATAAATAATGCTGCAATGAACGTTGGTATACAGGTATCTGAATTCCTAAGTAGTAGTCATTTTAATTTAATACCAGACTTACCTAACATCCAGAACTGAACATATCTCACCAATATAAGCAAATAATTAGCTTATGTTTAGCCAGTTACAAGGTGTATCACCCTGGGCAAGCCACTAAGGGTCTGTTAGTCTCCCTTCTGTGTCTGTTTATCAGTCCGAAGCTCCACACCATTTTCTCCCCTTGCTCCTTCAAGCCTGGCAGTGGTTACAGGTACTTGCTGTTGCTGCTGGTCTCTGGGAGCCTCAGAATCCACTGTTCCATCCCTTAACACTTCCTACACTTCTGCAAAGAGTCTGTTCATTGTCTCTTGAACCATCTGAGCTGGATTCTGATTCCAGCCAGGCCCTGGCTGAGACAGTATTAGACCAGTCTGGCCCTGTTGATAGCTATTCAGGGTGCACATCTTGAATCCATGGAAGGCATGGTATTTGCAGTTTTAAAACACACATGCACGTATGCACAGTCACAGAACAAAAACAGTCTCTCAGAACAGATGCTGAGAGTCCAAACATACCATTTTAATTTACGCCAAGGAGTGTGTGTTTAAGTCTATACTTATGACATTGAGTCAAAGTTCTAAAGCCCCAGTTGCAAAATAAGCCTATGTAGTAGGAAGGCCAATAGATGAAAGCCTAGTGGCTTTCAAACCAGGGTTCACTGGGAGGGAACAGAACCACATGCTTAGTCTCATTCTCCAACTCTGCATGTTGGACAAAGAGTTCTGGTTCTGCTACACAAAAGGGGGCAGGTCATTTCTAGCTTTCACCACAGTTGTTAAGAGTATCTAGCTTACATAATAAAATGTATTATGAAAATGTTCTGCATCCCACTTTGGTGAGTGGCGTCTGGGGTCTTAAAACGTTAGCAAGTAGCCATCTAAGATGCATCATTGGTCTCAACCCAGCTGGAGCAAAGGAGAATGAAGAACACCAAAAACACAAGGTAACTATGAGCACAACAGACAGAAAGGGGCACATAAACCAGAGGCTACATCAGCTTGAGACCATAAGAACTAGATGGTGCCCAGCTATCACCAATGACTTCCCCGGCAGGAAACACAACAGAGAATCCCTGATGGAGCAGGAGAACAGTGGGATGCAGACCTCAAATTCTCGTAAAAAGACCACACCTAATGGCCTGACTGAGACTGGAGGGACCCCTCAGGTCATGGCCCCCAGACCCTCTGTTAGCCCAAGACTGGAACCATTCCCAAAGTCAACTCTTCAGACAGGGATTGGACTGGACTATAAGACAGAAAATGATACTGGTGAGGAGTTAGCTTCTTGGCTCAAGCAGATACGTGAGGCTTTGTGGGCAACTCCTGTCTTGAGGTGAGATGAGAAGGCAGAGGGGGACAGGAGGTGGATGAACAGACACGGGGAATACAGGGTGGAGAGGAGGAGTGTGCTGTCACATTAGGGGGAGAGCAGCTAGAGGTACATAGCAAGGTGTGTATAAGTTTTTGTATGAGAGAATGACTTGATTTGTAAACATTCACTTAAAGCACAATTTAAAAAAAAGAGCATTGAGCTTAGTGAAGGTACAACAAAAGACCCCATCTTCTCAAACTGTCACTGAATTCTGCCTCCAAAAGCAGCCCTTCTCATAGTGTGCTAGAAGTGATAGGCAAACTGCAGATCCACGGCTAGGTCCTTTCTGCAGCATTTCATTCTATTACCCATACTCCTCTACTTCACCCTGGCTGGATTGGTTTCCCAACACCAGATACCAGAAAGATGCACAAATCCGTATCCCAGGTACCTCATCAAGACCTTCCAAGAAGAAACGTGAATTTGTGTCAATAATGATTTCTGATGAACTCCAGTGTTCAGTAGGTAACTGAGTAAATCCGAGACTTGAATAACTTCTAGGGCATCCTGGACCTTCCTGTAGGCCCCATATACAAGCCTCAGAAGAATTCAGAGTTATGTTTTCTAGAAGCCTAAAATTGTTGTACATGGGATCACTATGAGTTGGAACCAATTCAATGGAACTTAACAACAAAATAAGTACTTTTTTATTGTACTTTAGGTGAAAGTTTACAGCTCAAGTTAACCTCTCATACAATATTTTATACACATATTATCATGTGACACTAGTTACAATCCCTACAATGTGACAGCACACTCCCCCTCTCCACCCTGAGTTTCCTAGCTCCTCTCCCTTCCTGCCTTCTCATCCTGCCTCTGGACAGGAGTGTCCCCTTTGGTCTCATGTATCTGCTTGAATTGAGGAGCACACTCTTCGCAAGTATTATTTTATGTTTTATATAGTCCAGTCTAGTCTTTTTCTGAAGAACGGGCTTCAGGAATGGTTTTAGTTCTGAGTTAACAGAGCATCCGGGGGCCATGGTTTCGGGGGTTCCTCCAGTCACAGTCAGACCATTAAGTCTAGTTTTTTTATGTGAATTTCTCTTGGTCCCTCAGGAACTCTCTGTGGTGTTCTCTGTCAGGGTGGTCATTGGTGGTATCCAGGCACCATCTAGTTCTTCTGGTCTCAGGCTGATGGAGTCTGGTTTATGTGGCCTTTTTGTCTCTTGGGCTAATATTTTTCTTGTGTCTTTACAGTTCATTTTTTTTTTTTTTAGTGTTCTTCATCTCCTTTGTGCCAAGCAGGTTGGGACCAATTGATGTATCTTAGATAGCCGCCCACAAGCTTTTAAGACCCAGGCGCCACTTACCAAAGTGGGATGCAGAACATTTTCTTCATAAACTTTGTTATGCCAGTTGACCTAGATGTCCCCAAAAACCATGGTCCCCAGACCCCAGCCCTAGTTATTCTGCCCCTCAAAGTATTTGGTTGTGTTCAGGACACTTCTTAGCTTTTGTTTTAGTCCAATTATGCTGACTTCCCCTGTATCGTGTGTTGCCATGAGGGTATATTTTGACTCATATTTTGGGAATACCATATGGGACCAACTATCAAAGTTCTTAAAAATGTATACGCTCATTGATTCAGCAATTATATTTATACATTCTAAGGAATTAATCAGAGATATGCCTAAAGATTTCTCTACAAGAATACTCATTATATCTTTACTTATGTTAGCAAAATAGTAAAGACAAACTTACTAGTGCCATCAAGTCAGGCCCTGACTCATGGAGACCATGCACGATGAAATGAAACACTGCTTGGTCCTGTGCCATCCCCATCATACATTGCAAATCGGGCCACTGTGATCCAGAGAACTGTCATTGGTTGATTTTCAGAAGTAGATCACCAGGCCTTTCTTTCTAGTTTGTCTTAGTCTGGAAGCTCCACTGAAACCTGTTCAGCATCATAGCAACACACAAGCCTTCACTGACAGACAGCTGGGTGGTGGCTGGGTTTGAGGTGCATTGGCTAGAAATCAAACCCAGGTCTCCTGCATGGAAGGCGAGAATTCTACCACCGAATTATCAATGCCCTCAACCAAAGACAAACTAAATAAACAAAAATTGGAAATTAATTAAATATATTTCTGTCATTTCTATTTCTTACATTATGGTAATCTAGAAACCTTGATTGACCTTCCCATCAAAAAAATTCCAGATAAAACATAATAAACATGTTTTTCACTATATGCTGATCTGGCAAGAAACAAAATTCCAAGAAGCCAACACAAATGGTATGGGAGGCTTTAGCCCTGAGGGCATCTTCCACCTGTCTGCTTTGACAGCTGCACTGGGTTAAGCCTTGGTGATGCAGTGGTTAAGAGGTATGACAGCTAACCAAAAGGTCAGCAGTTCAAATCCACCAGCTGTTCCTTGGAAACCCTATGGGGCAGTTCTGCTCCATCCTACAGGGTAGCTATGAATTGGAATCAACTCCACGGCAATGGGTTTTGTTTTTCTTACTGGGTTAGAGGGACCCAAGATAAAGCTTAGCTACAATTAACCCAGAACCAGTACTTTAACAGGAGACCGCACCCACCCTCCCCATCCTGCATAAGGCTGGAGCCCCAGAAGAATTAAAAGTATACCTGTCCACAAAAGGAGAACAAAGAAAATTGCCTGTTTTGACCTTGGTGGAGTGATAAGAAACCCATTCCTTGGAAGTGGTGAGTACAGTTTGGCCCTCTGGGCATTTGAGGCCTAAAGTCCCACTCCCTGTGGGGTCCATGGACAAAACTTCAAGCAGCAAATGTAATCTAAAGCAGCCCTGGGTTGAGGAATGGATAGGTGCCCCAGGTAGATGGTGACTCCAGGGGCCTGGCCTCGGCAAACACCTATCCTCTCTGGAGGAGTTAATCTCAACCCTGTCCTCAAAGAAGGCCCACGGGTTAAGTTCTAAGGAATACTATGATAAAGAATAATATGCCTAATAATAAATAAATACATGTACAAAATAAGAAAGAACATGGGGAAATACTCATAGTCTTTTATTATGTGAAAAAAAAAGTTATAAAACATTAAAGAAAATGATGGTCCAGTATTAACAGTAGTTAAAGATAAAATTATGGTGTTTTCACTTCAATCTCCTTAATTTTTTGTGTATTCCAAATTTTCTACAATGCACACATACTTTGTTTTTCTGTGTGTGTGTGTGCATGTGTGCACATTTTAGGTGAAAGTTTACAGAGAAAACTAGTTTCTCATTCAAAATTTTACACACAAGTTGTTTCCTGGTATTGGTCACAATCCTCGTGATGTGTCAGCACTCTCCCCTGCCCCCTTCTTACCCCAGGTTCTCCGTTTCCATTCATCCAGTTTTCCTGTCCCTTCCCGCCTTCTTGTCTTTGTTTTTGGGCAGGTGTTGCCCATTTGATCTTGTGAACTAAGAAAGATGTTCCTCATGTGAGTTATTGATTGTTTTATAGGCCTGTCTAATCTTTGGCTGAAAGGAGAACTTCAGCAGTGGCTTCAGTTCTGAGTTAGAAAGGTGTCTGGGTGCCATAGTCTTGCGGGTTCCTCCAGTCTCTGTAAGGCCAGTAAGTCTGGTCTTTTTTGTGTGTTTGAATTTTGTTCTATATTCTTCTTCTGCTCAGTGCAGCACACTCTACATCTATGTATACTTTGGAAATTAGGAGAAAAAAGTTATTGAAAAAAACTTAACCTCAATGAGAACATCCCAATCTTTAAAAAAAAATTTGCTCTAATTCCTGCTATCTTTTTGTTCCCCTAAAATGAATACTGGAGTCCCTGGGTAGTGCAAACAGTTAGCACACTCAGCTGCTAATCAGAACCAGCTTTTTGGAGGTTTAAGTCCACCTAGAGGTGACTCAGAAGAAAGTCCTAAAGAGCTACATCCAAAAAAATCAACCACTAAAAATACTATGGAGTACAGTTCTACACTCATACACATGAGGTCACCATGAGCTGGAATCGACTTGACAGTAACTGGTAACTAGTAAAGTAAATACTAGCAGAAGCACTGATTTGATCACTGCCATTGCAAGAGGAATAAAAAGTTATTGAAAAAAACTTAACATATAAAAGAACACCTTAATCTTTAAGAAAATGGTTGATCTGATTTCTGCTCTCTTTTGCTGCCCCTAAAGTAAATATTAACAGAAGCACTTATATGAGCATTACATAACTTTCATTTTGCCACTATTAGACACATGCTGTATGCCAGACACTGCTAGGCATATGGGAAACAAGGTGAATAAATAAATATATGAATGAATGAGATCCCTGTGCCACCAGGGACCCTAATCACTACCAAACATTGTATTATTTATGCAGTTGTTACCTCTTTTTTTATCTCTTTCCTCCATTCTAATATAAAGTCCATGAAGAAAAGCTGTATTTCTCTGTACTACTATATCCCCAGCATCTACAGCAGGGTCTAGCACTTTCCTTCCTACCACTGCTGGGACACAAATGCCACAAATGGGTGGCTCTTTAATAAAGAGAAATGTATTTCCTCACAGTTTTTGAGGCTAGAAGTCTAAATCGGGGATAGGCCCTAGGAGAGGGTCCGTCCTTGTCAGCAGCCCCAGGAATTCCTTTGCGATCTTGGCGTACCTTGGCGTTCTTGGCATCTGTCATCCCCCTGTGTGTGTGTGTGTGTGTTTATTCTGCTCTTTTTATAATTTTGTGATTAGGTTAGGATCCACCCTACTTTGGTATGACCTCATTAACTTAATAAAAGAAAACCTACTTCCAAACAGGGTTATATTTACAGGCACTGGGATTAGGACTTCAACACATATTTTGGAGGACATGATTAGCTCCATAACACATATAACATGTTTTCAAATATTTACTGAATAAAACAGAAAGATGATTGCAGACAAATGCTATTAGTTGTTGTTAAAGTGTGGGGCAGGCAGTGATACAAAATGAGGCTGGAAGGAGGCAAGGACCAGGTGATGGAGGGTTTATGCACCATTGACCAGAGAGCAATGGGGATCCTCTAAGGAGCTGTGAACAGGGGAATGATATGGTCAGACTGGCCCTCTGGCAAAGATACTGGGACAGACTAAGGTATAGGAAAGAAGGGAAGCAAGGGACCCCTGAGATGGCTGTGGTAATGACCAGGCAAGGAAAACAAAGGTGAACTGAACCAAAATGCAGTAACATGTGTATATTCATTCATTCTTTTATTCATTCCACAATTATTTAACATAGATACTATTGCATATGGTACACAACTGTAGTAGCTATTATTGTAACCTCAAGTATTATAGATCCTATATGCCTTTGAATTTTGGTGTTGGCAAAGAATATTAAATATACCATGGACTGCCAAAAGAATGAACAAATCTGTCTTGGAAGAAATACAGTCAGAATGCTACTTAGAAGCAAGGATGGTGAGAGTCTACATCTCACACACTTTGGACATGTTATCAGGAGGAATCAGTCCCTGGAGAAGGACATCATGCTTGGTAAAGTAGAGGGTCAGTGAAAAAGAGGAAGACCCTCAATGAAATGGATTGACATGGTGGCTACAATAATGGGCTCAAGCATAACAACAATTGTGAGGACAGCAAAGGACCAGGAAGTGTTTTGTTCTGTTGGTACATAGGGTCACTATGAGTTGGAACCAATCTCATGGCACCTAACAACAACATTCTAATCTCTGAGGATACAGCCATGAACAAGATGGACAAGAGCCCTACCTTCACAGAGTTTAGATGCTATTGCAAACAAAAGACAGTTAAAAAGAAAATAAAAACAAAAATAATTTCAGGTAGTGAACTTATATTTCTTCAGTGCTCTGAAGGCAAATAAAGGAAGAGCAGAAAGAAAAAGATTCATGAAATATTTAAGAGGTAAAAAAATGAAGACAGAGGCAGAGCCAAGATGGCGGATTAGGCAGACGTTTCCGGTGATCCCTCTTACAACAAAGACCAAAAAAAACAAGTAAAATGATTATATGTATGACAAGCTAAGAGCCCTGAACATCAAAGGCAAAGTTAGAAAAGGGACTGAGCAGCAGGGGAAGGGAAAGATAGTTCAGAAGTGAAGAGGAGGTACCAGACCTGAATCACCGGGAACGCTCAGGCACCATTCCCTACAGCAACTGCTGCAGAGCTGACAGTAGCACTCCTAATGCAGTTTCCTCAGGGAGAGAGAGCCAGCTGCACAGGCTACTCAAACCTCCAGAACCAAAGACACATGGTGCTCTCAGCAAAAGCTAAGTACTTGTGTATGTTTTACCGTGCTCCCAGCCCCCAAGCCAGCTTCAGTGGCTGTCAATTTCCCTGGGCCTGAGACAGGCCCTGCCGAGCACCCTGAACGATTCTCCCAACCTTGGAGAAGGAATAAATTCACGATTTGGGGAAAAGATAGTCTGCCAGCTCCACTAACCTGGGGAGATCTGGAGAGATGCAGCTCCTGTCCAGGCATAAGCGGTCCATGGACTTTGAATACCTTTGCCCACTGCATAGACCTGCGTGGGCCTATTTCAGGAAAATAGGCCCTTGTTGGCAGACTGCTTTCAGCTGTGCGGTGGAGAGGTAGGTGTTTGAAGTTTGACACCACTTTGCCTATTAAACAAGGTCCTCACCTACCCACATCAGAGGCCTAAGGACCAGTGGCTCCACCCCTGTCACCTAGCCACCCATGACAGGGGTCCAAGGATAACTGGTACTTCCCAGTCCTTACAACCAAAAGCATTGGCTGCCCATGGTCCATCTGCAGAACCCACCTACATGTGCTCTAGGGAACAGGGATGCGCTTTCCCCACAGACACTCGGGAGGTGGTTGTTGGCCCCCTGCCTTGTTCAGAGTGTGACCCCGTGCTGCAACCAGATACCGGTACCTACACCAATCACCCCTGTCTCTCTAAAACTGTAGGACAGAGCCTGTTCCACACACTTGATGACCAACTGCCTGGACACCTGAGCTGAATCCATTCAAGAAAAATGAATGGACTCCTAGGCTCATATACCTGGTAACAACAGCTCTAGCCATCTGGTGACAGGATGTTAGAGCTTCAAAGGCGAAAATAATTGAGCTAGCTCACTCTAGCAGCCTATTTGGGCATATCAAAACAAATCAAAGCAAGAAGCTAGGATACAGTAAGCAAACATAAAATAAACTAATACGATAACTTATGGCTCGGAGACAACAGTCAATGCCAAATCACATAAAGAAGCAGATCATGATTGCCTCAACAAACTCTCAAAACAAAGAATCAAGGGATCTTCTGGATGAAGGTACAGTCCTGGAATTACCAGATGCCCAATACAAAAGATTTATATACACAACTCTTCAAGACATCAGCAACGAGATCAGGAAGGAGATCAGGCAAAATGCAGAACAAGCCAAGGAACACACAGATAAAGTAGCTGAAGAAATTAAAAAGGTTATTCAAGAACATAATGAAAAATGTAATAACCTGCAAGAATACATAGAAAGACAGCAATCAGAAATCCAGAAGATTAACAATAAAATCACAGAATTAAACAATTCAACAGAAAGTCAGAGGAGCAGAAATGAGGAAGTGGAAGGCAGAATTATTGAGATAGAAGATAAAACACTTGGCACCAACATATTCGAAGTAAAGTCAGATAAAAGAATTTTTTAAAAAATGAAGAAACCCTAAGAATCATGTGGGACTCTGTTAAGAGAAATAACTTACGAGTGATTGGAGTACCAGAACTGGGAGGGATAACAGAAAATACAGAGAGAACTGCTGAAGATTTTTTGGCAGAAAACTTCCCTGATATTGTGAAAGATGAGAAGATATCCAAGATGGTCACTGAACTTCACATAAGGTAGACCTCAAAAGAAAGTCACCAAGATATATTATAAGCAAAATTGCCAAAATCAAAGATAAAGAGAGAATTTTAAGAGCACCTAGGGATAAACAAAAAGTCACCTACAAAGGAAAGTCAATAAGAATAAGCTCAGACTACTTGCCAGAAACCATGCAGGCAAGAAGGCAATGGGATGTCTTATACAAAGCACTGAAGGAAAAAATTGCCAGCCAAGAATCATATATCCAGCAAAACTGTCTCTCAAATATGAAGGCGAAATTAGGACATTTCCAGATAAACAAAAGTTTAGGGAATTCATAAAAACCAAGCCAAAACTACAAGAAGTACTAAAGACAGTTCTCTGGTTAGAAAATCAATAATATCAGATATCAACCCAAGACTAGAACATAGGACAGAGCAACCAGATGTCAACCCAGATAGGGAAATCACAAAAATAAATCAAGATAAAAAAATGCTCAAAACAGGGAAACATCAATGTTATTATGTAAAAGAAGACAACATTAAATAACTAAAGAGGGACTAAGAAACGTAGTCATAGATCTTTCACATGGAGAGGAAGACAAGGCGATATGAAAAAATGAAGGTTAGGTTTAAACCTAGAAAAATAGGGGTAAATATTAGGTAACCACAAAGGAGACTAACAATCCTACTCATCAAAATAAAATACGAGAAAAAAATAAAGCCTCAGCAGAGATAAAATCAACAACAATGAATAAGAGGAAAAGACGATACATAAAGATAAACTACTCAGCACAAAAAATTAATTGGGAAAAAGAAATTATCAACAACACACAAAAAAAGACATCAAAATGACAGCACTAAACTCATATCTATCCATAAATACACTGAATGTAAATGGACTAAATGTACCAATAAAGAGACAGAGAGTGGCAGAATGGATAAAAAACACGATCTGTCTATATGCTGCCTACAAGAGACACACCTTAGACTTAGAGACACAAACAAACTAAAACTCATAGGATGGAAATAAATATATCAAGCAATTAAAAAAGTAGGAGTGGCAATATTAATTTCTGACAAAATAGACTTAAAGTTAAACCCATCATAAAAGATAAGGAAGGCCACTATATAATGATTAAAGGGACAATATACCAGGAGGATATAACCATATTAAATATTTACACACCCAATGACAGGGCTGCAAGATACATAAATCAAACTCTAACAGCATTGAAAAGTGAGATAGACAGTTCCAAATTATAGTAGGAGACTTCAACACACTGCCTTTGGTGAAGGACAGAACATAAAGAATCTCAAAAAAGACATGCAAGATCTAAATGCCACAATCAACCAACTTGACCTCATAGACATATACAGAATACTCTACCCAACATACTCTACCCAAGTATACTTTCTTTTCTAGTGCACACTGAACATTTTCTAGAATAGACCACATATTATGTCAATAAAGCAAGCCTTAGCAGAATCCAAAATATCGAAATACTACAAAAATGAAGACAAGGAATTTCAGAATACTCAACATTCACTTCAATGCTTGAGAATTTGTCTTCCTGAAAATGTTCTCAAGAGAGATCCCAAAGAAAGTTCATGAGAACAAGACACACAACGGAATCCAGAGAAACCATCCCACAGCACACAACTCAAGCACGGTGAGCTGGCAAGTGTGTGGACTGATGGTCTGTGGCTACCATATGATACCCCAAGGTGATAAACACAGATGGGGGACCCCTGGCAAAAAAACCGTTGAGTGGTATTCAAAAGAGAGAGGCTGGACTTGGACAACTTAGCCCTGCAATTAGGGGCCTGGTTTTAAACTCCATCTTCGCTTGTTTAGATAACTGAAGCGTTTCTGGATCTAAAGAGTTATCTCCACTCCTCAAATTAAATCTGAGGAATTGTTTTAAACACTTGGATTAATGCCATTTTTAATCTGTGGGGCAGTAGAAAGAAAGGAGCAATGAAGGAGTGGGGGGACTGTTTAGGAAGCATTTGGCTGAAAAAAAACAGAAAGCCTTTTCTTTTAAAGGAATGTTTGTAGGTTCAGAGATGCAAAACAACATGTTATGTAACAATTCTCACATCTCAAAGAAATCTGCCTTAAAAAGATGCTGCGTGTTCTGTGTTAGTCCTGTGACTGCTCAGCAGCCACACTGGGCTGTGTGACCCAGGTAACTCAAACTGAAGGGAAAGGTGTATATCTCAAGTGATGACAGAAAATAACAATGCTTATCACTTGTGTAATTGGTACCTGTGTGAGAAACAGGCCTTCTCCCCATGAGATTAGTTTGCTTTCCTCCATTTGGAGTTACTCTCCTTAGTTTATTCTGGCACCAATGTACCAAACAGGAAACAGTGAGAAGTAAGGAAATTATATGGAATCAGAGTTTGTTTCGTGAAAAACTAAGGTCACTGAAGACATGCTCTTCCTATGGTCATGTTGTCAAAATGTATAATTCATGTGTTTTCCAACCTCCTCAGGTCCCTGGAGGGCATATGTATGCAGCATGCCAGCTGCCAATATTTTGTAATCTGGCTCACGGGGCAAACCCCGCAGGCACATTCCTGAAATCACAATCGGGTACCCAACCATATTTCTTCAGCTCATCTCTTGGTTATGATGGACGTCAGCAAATTACAGAGCAGTGGAAGGCCTGCCTAATTTACAGCTCCCCCACAAAAGGTGGATATCAACGAAAGATAAAGAGATGCAAATCTAACTTGTAGGCTGGGGGACAAGAGTCAGTGGGTTCTATAGAATGTCCTGGAAGGAAGCCAGTCATGTGGTTTCAGCTGCACTGGGTCTCCCGGTGGAATGGGGAGCCAGTGAGCCCAGCAATATGTTCATTCAGCCATTAGTGACAATAGGCTCAGATACCCAGCTGGATCCCTGAGTAATACTGAATAGGAACTAATGGATGTTGTCTCTCTCACAAATGGGGATGTCTAATTATAACACCTTAACTTACTGAGCACTTATGCTGTGCCAACCACTGTGGTACATGTTTATTTCACTTAACCCATTTAACCCTATAGGGTAGGTGCTATTATTAGCCTCAGTTGACAGATAAGAAAACTAAGGCTTACAGGCATTGGTAAATGGCCTAACCTCACCCAACTCGTAAGTGATAGACATAGAACTAGAAGCTTCAGTCTGGGCTTTTAATAATTTATTGTTTTATGATGCTGAGCTTGTGGATTAACTCAAGTCAAGAGACCACATATTCCCTATGTAGCTGATATCTGTGACACTTACAGGCTGCTGACTAGCATCTCTTAATACAGTCTTGCTTAAGTTATTACAAAACCACTCAAAACGCAAAAGTAATATGATGAAGTATGTCCACAAATAGTTATTCTATTTCATTTGGAATTCTGCTTATTAGAATATTGTAGTAGACTTCAAACATGCCTACAAAAATCTTTCCTGTTTGCACACCACTTTACAATGTGACTTTGTGGCTCCTCCCATTAAGAGGTAGATTCTATTTCTCTATCCTTGAAGCTGAGCCTGTCCAATGTGATTCACTTTGGCCAATGAGAGTTTAGTAAATGTGAAAAAAATAAAAATAAAAAATACGCAGCTTGAAAAATCCTTACTCAAGGGCTTGGCTTGTTTTGTTTGAGAAGCTTGGGACCACCTCTCCGTGGAGAAACCCAAGCTAGCTTGTTGGATGATGAGAAGTACTCAGCCAAGTCAACCCATTGCCCCAGGTGATAACAAATGACCCAGCAGTCCAGTGAGTGGGACATCCCCAGGGCAGATGCCAGCAACCTTAGATGAGATCAACCAAGATAGCCCAGAGCACAAGAACTTCCCCACTGACCCACAAAATCAAGAGAAATGATAAATGTTAGTTGTTCTAAGCCACTCAGTTTCGGGCAGTTTGTTGCGCAGCAAAAGCTAACTGTCACAAATATTTAGAAATCAAAGCTCAGACATATCTGCAGTGTTACCAGCAGTGCAGTGTGACCCTATGGGTGTGTTCCCCCCCATACAAGTCACCCTGCTCATTGACTTCTGCCTATTCAAGAAGAGAAAAAAAAAAAATTCAAGAAGAGAAGCTGTTCTGAATTCAGGGCAATAAGCACAATATGTGTTTGTTTGGTTTTATTTTGTTTCTAGTCTGCCTCATTCCCCAAAAGTTTGGAATTGAGTGCCCCATATAAGGAGTCAATACACTAGGGCTTTCCAACCCAGACTGCACAGTAGAATCACCTGGTAGGCTTTTAATACATACTGATGTGTTAGACCCATCCTCAGAGATTCTGGTTTAATTGGTCTAGAGTAACAGCATTTTCTTCTCTAGTATCAGACAGTAAGAGTTTGATTCCAGTTCTGCTATGGCTACAGCTAGCAAAATTTTTACCACTTGTTCTAACTTGGGCCATAAAGAAATGTTTAAATCATCAGTTCATTGAGGAAAGCTAATCCTTCCACTAAGAAAAGTTATCTCCGATGAAGCATCAGGCTCCTGGCCTTTTTTGGAGGACGGTCTGAGTCTCCATATTTGAAGGCCCAGTAATAAGGCTATTAGTTGCCACCCAGTGAAAGTCACAGAGCAGGTGTAAAGCTACTTCCATGTGAGATCCCAGGTAAATTATTTAATCTCACCTGTATTCAGCTTTCTCATCTAGAAACAGACGTTGAATAATGAACCATTAAGCTCCCTTCCAGAGCCCTCATGGCGCAGTGGTTAAGAACTTAGCTGCTAACCAAGAGGTCAACAGTTTGAATCCACCAGCCGCTCCTTGGAAACCTTATGGGGTAATTCTACTCTGTTCTATAGGGTTGCTATGAGTCGGAATCAACTTGATGGCAACGGGTTTTTAAGTTCCCTTCCAGCACTGAAAGTATGATTGTATAGTAAAGTACCGATATTTCAAGCTAAATGATCAACCCCAAGTGCCTCGCATGAGGTTCAGGCAGCAAGCACTGTCTTTACCCTCTGAATAGTATTGAGTGTACAGTCCAGGGAGGTCTACCACGTGGGTTGTGAGTCAGTCATTCATGCTAAATGCCAACCATGAGCTAGGCACTGCAGAAGGGAAAAAAGGCAAAATCTCTGAGTATTTGGGGATTAACTGTGTCCCCCACACAAATATATTGAAGGTCTAACCCCAATATCTGTGAACGTGAACTTATTTGGTAATTGCATCTTTGCAGATGTGATGAGTTAACATGAGGTCATAGTGGAGTAGGATGGGCACTAATCTAATAGGGCTGGTGTCCTAATAAAAAGAGAAGAGACAGAGGGAAGACAGCCATGTGAACACAGAGGTAGAGACTGGAGTCACACTGCCACAAGCCAAGGAACAAGCGGGGCTACCAGAAGCTGGAAGAGACAAAGAAGGATCTTCTCCTCGGGCCATTGGACAGAGCATGGCCCTGCCAACACCCTGATTTCAGACTTCTAGCCTCCGGAACTGAGAAAGAATAAATTTCTGTTGTTTTATGTCAGCCACTTTGTGGTCATTTCTTACAGCACTCATACAAGACTGATACCCTAAGCTAATCATGTTTATTGAGAAGTCGAGGAGATAAGATAAATCCACACCATCAGTGATGGGCTTGTGGAATGAATCCTAAAGGAAGGGGGGAGGGCCTTCCTCCTAGGTCAGATGCAGGAAGGCTTCCCAGAAGAGGAGGGATTTCGGACGAGGGGCCAAGTAGAGGGTAAGGTGGGGAAGGATGGCATTCCTTGGATGAAAAGGTGAGGCTGAAAGGGAAAAATGAAAAAGTCAGCAAGGAAAGCACAGAGCAACCTCTCAAGACAGAAGGAAAAAAACAAAAAAGTCCTGTTTAATCCTAAGCAAAACACTCTGACACTTTGGATTCTTTCCAATAACCCTGGTGTTCCAGAACGAAAAAAGCCATTATTGACAGGCACCACCAGGCAGTTGTGTGACCCGGTGAGGCCGTGCTAACTGCTCTGTGGGTTCCTTTTCTATCTAAATCAATTAATTTTAAAGCACAAGTGAAATTGGGTGATGTCACTTATAACACTGGGACAGCATCAAGATGCAATTGTTAGTTCACACGTGTGTATTATCACAAAGCAGGGGAGAAGGAATAAAATTAGTGAAAGACCAGAAAGGCCTCTCACATCCACAAAGTGCCAGATCCAAGGCAACAGATATGGATTCTTAAACAAAGGAAGGAATATTAAACCTCAACAGCTTCAGCTTCTGAGACAATGCTGGGCTTGTAACGAAATACTCAAAGGAATCATGATTTGGTTACAAAAAAAGGGAGAAGAGGAAAGAAAGGGAAAGAAGGGGGGGTACAGAGATAAAAGTAGAAGGGTCAGAGAAAGGGGAGCAAAAAAGAAACCTCCTTTATTTGTGACTTCCGGAATTTCAAATTTCAGTGGAATCCAGATCATCTGGAGCCATTAAGGCTGAACTGCCCTGAGATAATCTTTAAACCTCAAATGAAAACTTATTCTGGAAGTTCACTTTGAATCAAACAGTTTAGCTTAACGGGTAATGTATGTCTGCCTTGAGCATTGTGCTGTTTCAAAAATTTATCTACGTGGGATCAAACTTAGGGTCAGTGGTTACTTGTTGACGGTAGTGAAATAATTTGGAAACGTAGAGTGAGAATGGTTAAACAACTTGAAGAATGTGAATGATGTCACTGAATCGTACATGTAGAATATGTTGAAATAGTATATCCTCTGTGTGTGTATATTTTGACAAAATAATAATTTAAATTAAATTTTAAAGAAAAAACACTGCAGCAAAAGGAGGAAACACACACACAAAAACCAACAATACGTAGTATGTGTGTTCATGCATACTCCTCCTCTTCTATTGACCAAGAAAAGGTTCACTTGACACAGAATTTAAAGTCATCATTAACCTCAGACCCAGCTTGTGGGAGCCTCTGAATAAGTTCTCCTTACTAACCCTAACCAACAATACCTGAGTTCATTAACATTATCTTGAAGTTAATTATATTTGCACCTAGTTGGAAAACCAATTTTAAACATTTTATGTTTTCCTATTCGAATTAAAATGTATTTTCTATGAAGAATAAGATTTTTTTCAGGCCTAGTATTATACACGTTAGATGCTCATTAAGTATTGAAGGAATGAACGGGTGAATGAGTGAATGGATGAATGGGTTCCATAGCTGACACACAAGCAGCTCTGTTAAGTGTACACATAGATTAAAAAAAAAAAGAAGAAGAAAAACCAAGCCTGTTGCCATAGAGTTGATTCCAACTCATAGTGTCCCTACAGGACAGAGTAGAACTACCCCACAGGACTTCCAAGGAGTGGCTGGTGGATTCGCACTGCTGACCTTTTGGTTAGCACCCTGAGCTCTTAACCACTGTGCCACCAGGCCTCCTAAATATACACATAAGTACCCCCCAAAAACAATCAATCTCTACTCTAGGAAAGAAGACTTTCTAAGTCAAATGTTTCATTCATTTTACTCTGTCAAAAAGAGAAATTAATAACAGACACCTTACTTTAATTTTAAGGTTTTTCTTACCCACAAAACCAAATATTAATTGTAAAAATTCCTGACCCAAAATTAATCCTGCCAATGGCTTTTATCACCCAAAGTTGCTAATCTTTTCTGTCCTGTTCAAAGCCAGGCTCACTTAATTTAAATTTCAAAAGGTAGCATGGCTGCAGGTGGGTGGAAGGCCAGAGACCACCTTGTGATTTGCTATCAGTTGATCTCAGTAAAAGCGGAAGGGCAGGGTTCAACCAATCATGTCAATATCAGCCAGTGGTTGATCTTCTATTCTTCTCCCTTCTCCTCTCTTTATAAACTTCATTGTAACTAGCCTACTTTTAGCCATTTGCTCTTTTTTTTTCCCCCCTTTGGAATCAGAATGGACTCGCTATATGCATATAGAACAACTGCTCAGAATAAACCTATGTTTCAATTTCTTTGAGTTTTGATTATTTTTAACAACTCATTTATTTAACTCATTTAGTCTCAAACATATATTCTCAAATACTGTTTGAGAACTTTCCAGGCCAGATACCAATAATAAATACATCATGATCAAATTATCCCATTTCATAGCATTTGGTAAGTGTCCATGATACACTTTTGCCAAGAGGCTATGAGCTCCATAGGGAAAAGGCCTAAGATAATTAAATCGCCACAAATCATACAACTAAAAAGCAACACAGTTGGAACTTGAATCCAGGAAGTCTAACTAAAGTGCCTGAACTTCTTAACCAGTGAGTTCCATGGTCTCCCTCTTAAGGAGGCCTGGTAAATATTTGTTGAATGAAAGATTTACATGAACACATTACTCTTGACTTTAAAACACCATGAGGCGATAAATAATACACATATTTTAAAATGAATCATTTGAAAATGATTTTTAAGATCTCAAAATAATTAGGAGTGATTATGATTTACAAAAAAACATAGGAACTATAAAAAAAAAAGGAAAACAAAAATCTCTTAAAATCACAACAACCCAAAAAACCACTATTGGCATTCTGGCATATTTCCTTCTGATTCTTTTTTTTATTTTCATTGCAATAACTTGTTTGTTCTTTTTGTTTGTTTTTTCATTACTTAGACCTAACTACTCAAAATTATACCATGAGAATTTTTCAAACATAGTTTTAATCACTCCATAATATTTTATCAGATGAAAGGACACGAACTGGTATGATAATTCCCTTATTGATAAACACACAGGTTACCTCCAATTATTCACAATAATAAATAATGCTTTCAGAATATTCTTCTCTGTAGGTCTTTATGGTTTCTCTATTTCATTAGAATAAATTCTTAGCATTTAAAATTAATTGAGGTAAAATATCTCCCCAAATTGTTAACCAAAAGCAACAGCAGGAACACACCTAGGGTTTACCTGCTAGCTAGTCTACTCTGCACACGTGGGGTCACCATGAGTTGGAACTGACTCAACGGGTACTAATGACAACAGTTTCAAATGAAGGGATCTAGCTCCCACACTCACCATCAGCTGGCACTTTAGGTGGAATAACGAAATGGAACCCCTATACATGTTAGAAGGGGTCGGGGACTAACATAACTGTGGGCCCCCCTCTCAGGGGCTATGTGGTGGTAGACGGAGGGTGGACAGAACAGCCTGACAGGAAAAGACAGCTGCAGAGGACAAGCCTTAAGCACCCAAGGTGAGGGCAACATGGACTTGATAAGGTGCTCAAAAAGGAGCAGAGACAAGCTACACCTTGGTGCCACCACCTATAAGCAAGGATGGCACAAAACCAGGAGCTCCTCTCAGAGGCTGGAATGATAACAGAACCCCTCAGATACTCAACTCACTCCAATTACCTAATAGCGAGACTGAACCACCATCTACAAGAATGGTACTCTGCCTCCTGTCCAACACTCCTCAATGGATATACATACTACTGACTTCCGGTTCTCATGTTATGGCATTAGCCAGAATTGCCTAAACAAAGTTAAATAATGATGGTAATACAGGGACGGCCTCATTTGGATCCACGTTTTATTGGAAATGCTTCTAGTTTCACAATAAACATAATTCTGTTCCTGGGTTTGTAAGCATTTTTTTTTTTAAAAAAAATCATGAATTGGTGTTGAATTTTATCAAATGCTTTTGTTTCCATTGAGACTATTATCTGAATGTTTAATATGGCACATCCCTGTGCTGTGTTTACTATTAGATTTCCTAATACCATATTGCCTCCTAAGGTGTCCTAGGACACCCCTTGATATAAAAACAACTATTTAGGGGTTGGGATGGTAGGAAACCCTACTATACTAAACGTAAGTTTCATCTACAAATGTCCTACTGTGAAAAAAAATCTTACCTTCTGGGATGAACCCTACTTGGCCCTAGTGAATGACTCTTTTAAATATTTTTTTTAATTTGGTTTACCATAATTTTATTTAGGTTTGAAACTGCATTCCTCCAAGCCTCCATGTTCATGGGTCATGCTTCTGAAGCTAGGAGGTGAGGTTGAGGAAGAAATGGAACCAGAGGAGGCTAAGCTCCAGGAGTGCTGGGTCCTTCACCTCCTTTAAACCACTCCTTCTTTTCAACAAGTTAATGTCCATTTTATCTTTTCTCCTGTCTTTATCAAGGGGGAATAATTTTGCTTAGAAGAGAAAATGCTAAGAGATGTAAAAGCACAGAAATAAATTTCAAAGCAACATTTATGAACTCACTATTTTCCATTAAAAAATTTTAAGAAAAAAGATATTTAAGTCACAGACTTCATACAAAAACGTCATTTTGAACAGAGGCCACATTTATATAAGAAATGCGTTTCTCCTACATTCCCTGGCCTCGACTCCTACTGGTTTTTTGTTTTTATTTTGTTTTAGTTTTATTTGGGAGATTTGTTTGTCTGCTTTTATACCACTTTATTTCCAATTAAGAGGTGAAACTTCTTTACTGCTATGACCACAAAAGCAAAGCAAAAAAAAAAAAAAAGGAAAAAACTAATAATTTTGGGTCAAGCACCTTGAGAAGGAAGCATCTTGTCCTAATCTTGCCAAGTTATAAACCAAAAAGCCAATCCCACTGCCATCGCATTGATTCCAACTCCTGGCGAGTAGAAATATACAGTAGAACTGAGCTCCCTTAGGTTTTCTTGGCTGTAATTTTTTTTTTTAACTAATTTTTATTGAGCTTTAAGTGAACGGTTACAAATCAAGTCAGTCTGTCACATATAAGCTTATATACACCTTGTTCCATACTCCCACTTACTCTCCCCCTAATGAGTCAGCCCTTCCAGTCTCTCCTTTCGTGACCGTTTTGCCAGTTTCTAACCTTCTCTACCCTCCTATCTCCCCTCCAGATAGGAGATGCCAACACAGTCTCAAGTGTCCACCTGATACAAGTAGCTCACTCTTCATCAGCTTCTCTCTCCTACCCATTGTCCAGTCCCTTCCATGTCTGATGAGTTGTCTTCGGGAATGGTTCCTGTCCCGGGCCAACAGAAGGTTTGGGGGCCATGACCCCCGGGGTTCCTCTAGTCTCAGTCAGACCATTATGTCTAGTCTTTTTATGAGAATTTGGGGTCTGCATCCCACGGATCTCCTGCTCCCTCAGGGGTTCTCTGTTGTGCTCCCTGTCAGGGCAGCCATCGGTCGTGGCCAGGCACCATCTAGTTCTTCTGGTCTCAGGATGATGGAAGTCTCTGGTTCCTGTGGCCCTTTCTCTCTCTTGGGCTCATAGGTATCATGTGACCTTGGTGTTCTTCATTCTCCTTTGATCCACTTGGGTTGAGACCAATTGCTGCATCTTAGATGGCCGCTTGTTAGCATTTAAGACCCCAGACGCCACATTTCAAAGTGGGATGCAGAATGTTTTCATAATAGAATTATTTTGCCAATTGACTTAGAAGTCCCCTTAAACCATGGTCCCCAAACCCCCGCCCTTGCTCCGCTGACCTTTGAAGCATTCAGTTTATCCCGGAAACTTCTTTGCTTTTGGTCCAGTCCAGTTGAGCTGACCTTCCATGTATTGAGTATTGTCCTTCCCTTCACCTAAAGCAGTTCTTATCTACTAACTAATCAGTAAAACCCTCTCCCACCCCCCCTCCCTCCCCGCCTCGTAACCACAAAAGTATGTGTTCTTCTCAGTTTATACTGTTTCTCAAGATCTCATAATAGTGGTCTTAGACAATATTTGTCCTTTTGCATCTGACTAATTTCACTCAGCATAATGCCTTCCAGGTTCCTCCATGTTATGAAATGTTTCACAGATTCGTCACTGTTCTTTATCGATGCGTAGTATTCCATTGTGTGACTATACCACAATTTATTTAACCATTCATCCGTCGATGGACACCTTGGTTGCTTCCAGCTTTTTGCTATTGTAAACAGTGCTGCAATAAACATGGGTGTGCATATATCTGTTCGTGTAAAGGCTCTTATTTCTCTAGGGTATATTCCAAGGAGTGGGATTTCTGGGTTGTATGGTAGTTCTATTTCTAACTTTTTAAGAAAACGCCAGATAGATTTCCAAAGTGGTTGTATCATTTTACATTCCCACCAGCAGTGTATAAGAGTTCCAATCTCTCCGCAGCCTCTCCAACATTTATTATTTTGTGTTTTTTGGATTAATGCCAGCCTTGTTGGAGTGAGATGGAATCTCATCGTAGGTTTAATTTGCATTTCTCTAATGGCTAATGATTGAAAGCATTTTCTCATGTATCTGTCAGCTGCCTGAATATCTTCTTTAGTGAAGTGCGGGTTCATATCCTTTGCCCACTTCTTGATTGGGTTGTTTGTCTTTTTGTGGTTGAGTTTTAACAGAATCATATAGATTTTAGAGATCAGGCGCTGGTCGGAGATGACATAGCTGAAAATTCTTTCCCAATCTGTAGGTGGTCTTTTTACTCTTTTGGTGAAGTCTTTAGATGAGCATAGGTGTTTGATTTTTACGAGCTCCCGGTTATCTGGTTTCTCTTCGTCATTTTTGGTAATGTTTTGTATTCTGTTTATGCCTTGTATTAGGGCTCCTCACGTTGTCCCTATTTTTTCTTCCGTGATCTTTATCGTTTTAGTCTTTATGTTTAGGTCTTTGATCCACTTGGAGTTAGTTTTTGTGCATGGTGTGAGGTATGGGTCCTGTTTCATTTTTTGGCAAATGGTGATTTCCAGTTATGCCAGCACCATTTGTTGAAAAGACTATCTTTTCCCCAATTACCTGACTCTGGGCCTTTGTCAAACATCAGCTGCTCATATGTGGATGGATTTATGTCTGGGTTCTCTATTCTGTTCCATTGGTCTATGTGCCTGTTGCTGTACCAGTACCAGGCTGTTTTGACTACTGTGGCTGTATAATAGGTTCTAAAATCAGGTAGAGTGAGGCCTCCCACTTTCTTCTTCTTTTTCAGTAATGCTTTACTTATCTAAGGCTTTTTCCCCTTCCATATGAAGTCAGTGATTTGTTCTCCATCACATTAAAAAATGTCATTGGAATTTGGATCGGAAGTGCATTGTACATATATATGGTTTTTGGTAGAACAGACATTTTCACTATGTTAAGTCTTCCTATCCATGAGCAAGGTATGTTTTTCCACTTAAGTAGGTTCTTTTTAGTTTCTTGTAGTAGTGCTTTGTAGTTTTCTTTATATAGGTCATTTACATCTTTGGTAAGATTTATTCCTAAGTATTTTATCTTCTTGGGGGCTACTGTGAATGGTATTGATTTGGTTATTTCCTCTTCGATGTTCTTTTTGTTGATGTAGAGGAATCCAAGTGATTTTTGTATGTTTATCTTATAACCTGAGACTCTGCCAAACTCTTCTATTAGTTTCAGTAGTTTTCTGGAGGATTCCTTAGGGTTTTCTGTGTATAAGATCATGTCATCTGCAAATAGAGATAATTTTACTTTCTCCTTGCCAATCCAGATGCCCTTTATTTCTTTGGCTAGCCTAATTGCTCTGGCTAGGACCTCTAGCACAACGCTGAGTAACAGCGGTGATAAACGGCATCCTTGTCTGGTTCCCGTTCTCAAGGGAAATGCTTTCAGGCTCTCTCCATTTAGAGTGATGTTGCCTGTTGGTTTTGGATAGATGCCCTTTATTATGTTGAGGAATTTTCCTTCATTTCCTATTTTGCTGAGAGTTGTTATCATACATGGGTGTTGGACTTTGTCAAATGCCTTTTCTGCATCAATTGATAAGATGATGTGGTTTTTGTCTTTTGTTTTATTTATATGGTGGATTACATTAATGGTTTTTCTAGTATTAAACCAGCCTTGCATACCTGGTATAAATCCCACTTGGTCGTGGTGGATTATTTTTTTGATATGTTGTTGAATTCTATTGGCTAGAATTTTGTTGAGGATTTTTGCAGGATATAGGTCTGTAATTTTCTTTTTTTGTGGTGTCTTTACCTGGTTTTGGTATCAGGGATATGGTGGCTTCATAGAATGAGTTAGGTAGTATTCCGTCATTTTCTATGCTTTGAAATACCTTTAGTAGTAGTGGTGTTAACTCTTCTCTTAAAGTTTGGTAGAACTCTGCAGTGAAGCCGTCCGGGCCAGGGCTTTTTTTTGTTGGGAGTTTTTTGATTACCGTTTCAATCTCTTTTTTTGTTACGGGTCTATTTAGTTGTTCTACTTCTGATTGTGGTAGTTTAGGTAGGTAGTGTTTTTCCAGGAATTCATCCATTTCTTCTAGGTTTGCAAATTTGTTAGAGTACAATTTTTCGTAATAATCTGATATGATTCTTTTAATTTCAGTTGGGTCTGTTGTGATGTGGCCCATCTCGTTTCTTATTCGGGTTATTTGTTTCCTTTCCTGTTTTCTTTAGTCAGTCTGGCCAATGGTTTATCAACTTTGTTAATTTTTTCAAAGAACCAGCTTTTGGCTTTGTTAATTCTTTCAACTGTTTTTCTGTTCTCTAATTCATTTAGTTCAGCTCTAATTTTTATTATTTGTTTCCTTCTGGTGCCTGATGGATTCTTTTGTTGCTCACTTTCTATTTGTTCAAGTTGTTGGGACAGTTCTCTGATTTTGGCTCTTTCTTCTTTTTGTATGTGTGCATTTATCGATATAAATTGACCTCTGAGCACTGCTTTTGCTGTGTCCCAGAGGTTTTGATAGGAAGCATTTTCATTCTCGTTGCATTCTATGAATTTCTTTATTCCCTCCTTAATGTCTTCTATAACCCAGTCTTTTTTCAGCAGGGTATTGTTCAGTTTCCAAGTATTTGATTTCTTTTCCCTAATTTTTCTGTTACTGATTTACACTTTTATGGCCTTGTGGTCTGAGAAGATGCTTTGTAATATTTCGATGTTTTGGATTCTGCAAAGGTTTGTTTTATGACCTAACATGTGCTCTATTCTAGAGAATGTTCCATGTGCGCTAGAAAAAAAAGTATACTTTGCAGCAGTTGGGTGGAGTGTTCTGTACAAGTCAATGAGGTCAAGTTGGTTGACTGTAGGAATTAGGTCTTCCCTATCTCTATTGAGCTTCTTACTGGATGTCCTGTCCTTCTCCGAAAGTGGTGTGTTGAAGTCTCCTACTATAATTGTGGAGGTGTCTATCTCACTTTTCAATTCTGTTAAAGTTGTTTTATGTATCTTGCAGCCCTGTCATTGGGTGCATAAATATTTAATATGGTTATATCTTCCCGGTCAATTGTCCCTTTTATCATTATTTAGTGTCCATCTTTATCCTTTGTGGTGGATTTAAGTCTAAAGTCTATTTTGTCAGAAATTAATATTGGCACTCCTGCTCTTTTTTGCTTATTGTTTGCTTGATATATTTTTTTCCATCCTTTGAGTTTTAGTTTGTTTGTGTCTCTAAGTCTAAGGTGTGTCTCTTGTAGGCAGCATATAGACGGATCGTGTTTCTTTATCCAGTCTGAGACTCTCTGTCTCTTTATTGGTGCATTTAGTCCATTTACATTCAGCGTAATTATAGATAAGTATGTGTTTAGTGCTGTCATTTTGATTCCTTTTTATGTGTGTTGTTGACAATTTCATTTTTCCACTTACTTTTTTGTGCTGAGACATTTTTCTTTGTAAATTGTGTGTTCCTCATTTTCATAGTATTTGACTTTATGTTTGCTGAGTTGTTATGTTTTTCTTGGTTTTTATTTTGAGTTATGGAGTTGTTATACCTCTTTGGGGTTACCTTATTATTTACCCCTATATTTCTAAGTAAAAACCTAACTTGTATTGTCCTATATCGCCTTGTATCCCTCTCCATATGGCAGTTCTATGCCACCTGTATTTAGTCCCTCTTTTTGATTATTGTGATCTTTTACATATTGATTTCAATGGTTCCCTGTTTTGAGCGTATTTTTTTTTTTTTTTAATTAATCTTAATTTGTTTTTGTGATTTCCCTGTTTGAGTTGATATCAGGATGTTCTGTTCTGTGACCTTGTGTTGTGCTGGTATCTGATATTATTGGTTTTCTGACCAAACAATTTCCTTTAGTATTTCTTGTAGCTTTGGTTTGGTTTTTGCAAATTCTCTAAGCTTGTGTTTATCTGTAAATGTCTTAATTTCGCCTTCATATTTCAGAGAGAGTTTTGCTAGATGTATGATCCTTGGCTGGCAGTTTTTCTCCTTCAGTGCTCTATATATGTCATCGCATTGCCTTCTTGCCTGCGTGGTTCCTGCTGAGTAGTCTGAACTTATTCTTATTGATTCTCCTTTGTAGGAGACCTTTCTTTTATCCCTGGCTGCTTTTAAAATTTTCTCTTTATCTTTGGTTTTGGCAAGTTTGATGATAATATGTCTTGGTGATTTTCTTTTTGGATCAATCTTAAATGGGGTTTGATGATCATCTTGGATAGATATCCTTTAGTCTTTCATGACGTCAGGGAAGTTTTCTGCTAACAGATCTTCAACTATTCTCTCTGTGTTTTCTGTTATCCCTCCCTGATCTGGGACTCCAATCACATGCAAGTTATTCTTCTTGATAGAGTCCCACATGATTCTTAGGGTTTCTTCATTTTTTTTAATCCTTTTATCTGATTTTTTTCCAGCTATATTGGTGTCAATTCCCTGGTCCTCCAGATCTCCCACTCTGCATTCTAATTGCTCGAGTCTGCTTCTCTGACTTCCTATTGCGTTGTCTAATTCTGTTATTTTATTGTTAATCTTTAGGATTTCTGAATGCTCTCTCTCTATGGATTCTTGCAACTTATTAATTTTTCCACTATGTTTTTGAGTAATCTTTTTGAGTTCTTCAACTGCTTTATCAGTGTGTTCCTTGGCTTTTTCTGTAGATTGCCTTATTTCATTTCTGAGGTCATCCCTGATGTCTTGAAGCATACTGTAAATTAGTTTTTTATATTCTGCATCTGGCAATTCCAGGATTGTATCTTCATTTGGGAAAGATTTTGATTCTTTAGTTTGGGGAGTTGTAGAAGCAATCATGGTCTGCTTTTTTATGTGGTTTGATATTGACTGCTGTCTCCGAGCCATCACTAAGATATTGTAGTGATTTATTGTATATTTGCTCACTGAGTCTTATCTTGTTTTGTTTTCCTTCAATATATGTAGATGGGCTACTAGATTGCACTGTCTTGATTGTTGTAGCCCTTGACTCACTTATGTCCTATTACCAGGTGGTTTGGGCTGTTACCAGATATATAAGCCTGAGTCTATTCACTATTCTTGAGTAGAATCTGATTTTGGGTCATCAAGTGCGTGTTGCAGACTGTCACCTATCCACTTAGAGAAGTAGTGGTGATAGTTGTGAGCACCAGATTCTAGTAGCAGCAGGGGTTCACACTCCGGGGGGGCAGGATGCTGACAGGATTCCCCCAAGTGTCAGTGAGGTAGGTGTGTCTCTATTCCTAAAGCACCTTGGTGGGTGGGCTCTGCAGCTGTACCTTAGGCCCCCAATGCAAGTACCTCTACAGATTGGTAGGTGTCACCCTCCTTAGACCCCTAAGGCAGGAGGCTAGGTGGTCTGGGGGGAGCTTCAGCCCTCAGTTCCCTGTTGTGGGTCAGTGAGGGCTCTGTTGAATATGCAGAGATATCAGACCTGGGAAACTTGTCTTTACAGTAATCCACTAAAACAATTACAGTCAGATCCCTATCAGGAATGCCTTTGCATTATAATAGCCACCTTGTTCCCTGAAGGGATGAAAGCCCAAGACTGTGGATCACATATGCTTGGCTGGAGCTGGTTCTGTGTTTTTAGTCCAATTAGGGAAGGATTTTTGGTCCCTGGGTTTTTTGTAGGTGCTTCTCTCAGGCCAGGAGAATGGGTTAGGAAAAGACCAAAAGAAAAGAAAGAAAGAAAAACCACAGCACTGATCACCCTCTGGCTCAGGAAATTCCAATGTTAATGAAGCCACCTGGGAAGGGGAGGGGAGGGTTCAGATGAATAGGAGAGAGTAGCACCCTGGAATATACACAAAGTTACTTATCTTGGTTGGGAAGACTGTTTTATCTGAGATTCCCGAGGGGTGCGTCTACTTTGTGCACTGGCTGGGCAGAGATTGCCCCCGAGGGTCAGGCCCGCATCCCGTGCTTGTGCTGTCTCAGAAGCCATGGTTAGTTCCTCCACTCCCAATCCAAAGCCCAGTGCCAAGGTTCCCCGGCTGGGACGCTGCACTCCAAGCTCCAAAACCAGTCCCTGCCTCCCAGTGACTTCTCCTCCTGTCAGCCGCGTCACTGCACTGCCCACGTGCACTGGCTCGGCTTCCCCTGAGGTCAGTTCAGGGGGCTAGGGCTGCGCCCCATGTTTGCGCCTTCACAGGATGCCCTGCTCAGCTCCCCTGTGCCCAGTCCAAAGCCCGGCACCAAGGTTTCCTGACTGGGACGCTGGCTCCAGGCTCCGAAAACAGTTGCTGCTTCCCCGTGGTTGTTTGTTCTCGGTCTCTGTCACTCAGGTCAACTCTTTAGATCTGTGTTTGATGGTCAGGGTTCGTAGATTGTCATGTATGTGATCGATTCACTTGTTTTTCCGAGTGTTTGTTGCAACAGGGATCCAAGGTAGCTTCTACCTAGTCAGCCATCTTGGCCCTCCCCTGGCTGTAATTTTTAAACACTTGTTTTTATATATCAATAATTTAATAAAGACCAAATCCAATTGCTTTCGAGTCGATTCTGACTCATGGTGGCTCCCTGTGTGTCAGAGTAGAACTTTGCTCCATAGGGTTTTCTTTTTTTCTTTCCCTTTTTTGGTATTGTGGTGAAAACATAAACACAAACACAACAACGTCCACATTTACAACTCAGTGACATTGATCACATTTTTCATGATGTGCCACCATTATCACTATCCTCATCCAAAGCATTCTACCACCATTAATGAAAGCTCAATGTCCTCCAAACAAAAACTCCCCATTTCCCCATCCCTCCCACTCCTGGTAACCATTAATAATCTTTGGTTTCTATATATTTGCTTATTTCATACACCTGAGATCATACAGCATTTGTGTTTTTGCAACTGACTTAGTTCACTCAGCATGTTTTCAAGGTTCATCCACACTGTGGCATGCATTAGGACTTCATTTCTCTTTACAGCTACATAATATTCCATTGAATATAACACATTTTGTTTATCCATTCATCTGTTGACGGACATTTCAGTTGTTTCCACCTTTTGGCTATTGTGAAAAGTACTGCAGAGAACATTGGTGTACGGGTTTCCTTTTATGTTCCTGCCTTCACTTCTTCTGGGTGTATACCTAGGATGAGGATTGCTGGGTCATGTGGCAATTGTATGTTCTTTTTGAGGAACCACCAAATTGTTTTCCACAGTGGCTGCACCATTTTACATTCCCACCAGCAACAGATGAGGGTTCCAGCTTTTTCACAACCTCACCAACGTGTTGTTTTCTGTCTCTTTGATCATTACCATTCTAACGGGAGTGAGGTGAAATCTCATTGTGGTTTTGATTTGTATCTCCCTAACGGCTAGTGAAAGAGCCCTGGTGGCACAATGGTTAAGCAGTTGGCTGCTACCCAAAAGGTTGGCAGTTTGAACACACCAGCCACTTCATGGGAGAAAAGACCTGGTGATCTGCTCCCATAAAGATTATAGCCTAGGAAACCCCACAGGGCAATTCTACTCTGTCACGTAGGGTCTCTATGAGTTGGAACTGACTTGATCGCACGCAACAACAACAATGGCTAATAATGTACAGCATCTTTTCATGTGCCTGTTGGCCACTTGAATACCCTCTGGTGAACTGTCTGTTCAAGTCCTTTGCCCATTTTTTATTGGGTTTGGCTGCCATCTGTACAAAAGCAGATGACCAGGCCTTTCTTCCATGACACTGTTGAGTAGGTTCAAATCACCGACTTTTCGGTTAGTAGTCAAGCGTAAACAGTTCGTGCCACCAAGGAACTCTCTGTAAAGGTATATAAGATCTCAAAATCCACTGAATCTTGTTAACTTTAAGAGATGCATAGGATCAAGTTATTATTACAATGCATTGATATCTACAAATCCTTCAGATTATATTCTGAAAGGGTACAGGCAGGGTTATGAACATCTACATTTTGGTTGGCCGCCAAGCTCTTAACTGCTGTGCCACCAGGGTATTTTTACCCAAATGAAATAAATACCAGCTCACATTATGAGAAAAACAGGACCCCTTGATAGACGCAACTGCCATTAGTACAAAGCATAGTAAACTGGAACAGGCAAACAAATAAATGAATAAAAGCCAAGTAACAGACAGAATAATAAAGGATGGGATAGGACTTTCTTTTTTTCCATTTTCTAATAAATTGGTACAGCTTATATATAAAGGTTTTGGTTTTGTTTTTGTTTTACATAAAAATATAGGCAAGTAGTTTTTTGTTTGTGTTTAAGACATCTGTAGGGAGACTAGATTTGAGGAGCGTTTAGGATAAGAGACATATCCCGGCTCAGGGGTTTGACAGCTGAGAAGAGAGGAATGAAGTAATCTTTGAAAGAGGCTGATTATACATACCTGCTATGAGTAGGCTGACCACAAGGCTAAAGGTGATGGAAATGTTGCAATTATATGTCTTTTAAAGTATCATTCCTATGTTCTTTTCTTATGAATCCAGAGATGGAAGCAATTTTCATAAAACAGAAAACCAAAATGTTCCAATTATGTTACATTTGTAAGGTCATAAATTTCTTGGAAATAAATTACTGAAACAAATGAGTTACATTTCCTCCATCTAAATGGTAATTCTCCACGACAGCACAAATTTTATACAACACTGTGCACAGCGCCAATGGATGCTCGTGTACATTATCACACTAACGCCTGCCTGGAAATGGCCCTAATGAGTCCTGGAAATTGGAGGCCCAGGACTCCAAGTCTATTGGCAAGGCTCTTCTCACACCAGAGCGGCCTTTTGATAAAGAAAGTGGATCCAAAGAACAACTTCTAAAATAAGCCTTGGATTCTACATTAGCACTGGAGACTAAGTGGTGGGGCCACTCTTCAAGGTTCTCCTTTGTTTGATTTTGCTAATTAGTGAGATGATATACATCATTCAAAATCTACTCTGGAATCCAGCTGGATGGGCTGGATCATCTGAGATTTGACGTCTGTATCAATCAGAAAAGCAGAAACCACTTCACGTATTTACAACATAGGGATCAGAGGAACGAAAAGCCAAACATAGGGCGATGAGGTATTTCAAACATCAGCAATTATGGGAAGCTGTTCCCACACCTGAGCTGGAGAGACAAATGAAGAGATGACTTTATGAATGAGCCCAGGCTCTGGGTTAGAAGTTGGCATGGTAGTGGGCCAGACCATGGCTAAAGAAGCCACCCAAGGTGAACTGGGAGGAGAAGAAATACCCCAGTTTCTGTCTTTTACCCACCTGACAATCTTCCACTGGCCAATCCCAGCTGGAAGACAGCGGACACTGAGCCTGGAAAAAGTAACCTGCAGGGTCCAGCCCCTGCAGCACAGAAAACAGAGGGAAACCAAGGAAGGGATCTGAGAGCAAACAGGCCCAGGGCCCTTGTGGCAACTAACTGCATCATAATTCACCATCCTCAGTGCTGAGGAATTACATTCCTGTATCCCACTGGTGTGATGCCACCAGCCTATTTAAAGAGTTGTCATTATTATTGTTGATAAATGGTTTCAAGGTCACTATTCATTATATTACATAGTAAGTATCCTCCTTTGAGAATAAAGAGAAACTTTTGCTCTTCTCAGTACCAAAAATACTTATACTTTCCGTAAGTACCCACTGCCATCAAGTCGATTCCAATTCATGGTGACCCCATGGTTACAGAGTAGAACTGCTCCATAGGATTTTCTCGGCTATAATCTTTATGGAAGCAAATCACCCGGCCTTTCTTCCATGGGTGGGTTGGAACCACCAACCTTTACGTTAGTAGTCAAGGGCAAACCGTTTGTGCCATCCAGGGACTTCCTAAGTAATTCAGCAGATTTTGGCTTATGGATGCTGGACTGTGAAATTGCTCTGACTTCCTACATTGCACTATGTCACTCAGCCTCAACCCTCCTTCCACTGTTTTCACTTTTTCTTCTTTTCTCCACTGTTTAATGTTCACTATTTCCTACTTTCTGTGTTACTATAGGCTGACTTAAACAATTTATGGAACACTCAGGAAAGGTACATGCATGTATACATATATACATATGCTCATGTAAGTACAGGCATAATTTTGAACACAGGCTAATGAGGACAGAAATAATGTAACACAAACCCAAGGCATGAGCTTTGGTGCCGTACCTAATTGCATTTGAAGCCTAGCTATCAACTCTTCATTTGTCTCATGTGCTACATATATTTATCGTTTTTTATTTACCTTGTAATTTTGTGTATGCCTTGCTGAACTACACAATATAGGTATTTAATGCTTGCACAGTTAAACCTGTTAGTCCTTTGTGGCTTCCTCCACTGACTGCACGTGTAAGGAGCCTTTCCCCATCTTAAGATCAAATAAATATTAACTTATATTTCCTCTTGGTTGTTTTAGAGTTTCCTTAAATAAAAGAAATTTTTTTTAAATCTCATGCTTTAAAGCATAACAATAATAATAGCAAACAATTATGTCGGACCTGCTCAGTGACAGATACTGTTCTAAATTGTAGTTCTAAATAGTAACTAATACAGTAGCTTACTTAATTCCCATAACTATTGTAAGACAGTCATTGTTGTTAGCTGCCATCAAGTTGGCCCCCTACTCTTAGTGACCCCAGGCACAACAGGATTGGACCACTGTGATACAAAGGATTTTAACCGGCTGATTTTCCAAAGTAGATTACCAGGCTTTTCTCCCTATTCCATCTTAGTCTAGAAGCTCCGCAAAATCGGTTCAGCATCGTAGCAACACACAAGCCCCCACTGACAGGCGGTGGCTGTGCATGAGGTACATTGGCCGGAAATCGAACCGGGGTCTCCTGCATTAAAAAAAAAAAAAAAACCCTTTGCCATAGAGTCGATTCCGACCATAGCGACCCCACAGGACAGAGTAGAGCTGCCCCATAGAGTTTCGAAGGAACAACTGGTGGATTTGAACTGCTGAGCTCTTGGTTAGCAGCCATAACTCTTAACCACTACACCACCAGGGTCTCCTGCATAGAAGGCAAGAATTCTATTACTGAGCTCTTAGGGTCAAACCGAAACCAAATCCACTGCTGCCAAGTTGATTACGATTCATAACAACCCTAAAGGAGAGGGTAGAACTGCCCCATAGGGCTTCTAAGGCTGTAATCTTTATAGAAGCAGACTGCTGTATCTTCCTCCCCCAGAGTGGCCGGTGTGCTTGAACTACCAAACTTTCAGTTAGCAGACAAGTGCTTTAATTGCCATGCCACCAGGGTTCCTGAACCTTAAGATAGCTACTATTACCCCCATCTTATAACGAGAGTATTGAGGCACACAGAGGTTAAGTAACTTGATCACAGGCACACACCTATTAAGAGGCAGGATTTGAACCCAGGCCATCTGGCTCTAGATTCTCATTGCCTAGACACCATGCCATATTGCCTCTGGGATATATTCTGATGTAAAGTATAAGGCAAGGGTCTAATTTTTTCTTTTTTTTTTCTGAGTAATCAGCTAACAATCCTAGTAACATGACTGAATCACATTTAGTTCCCACAATGAGTCACGTCAACTTTATCATATACATTCTTATTATCCTTGATATCACATATGTGCAAGTCTGCAGAGATGGACCAGTACACTTTGTTATTCGCATCATGCACTCACAAGCTCAATAACCAAGACAACTGAGATGGTAATTTATCCAAATCCCATCCCAACAGGAGGCTCTGCCCCATGTGATGTCTAACTGGCCGACCATAAATCAGCCTCTCCCAAGGCCCCACTCAAACACTGGGACACCTCGAGACACAAATGAACACTCATAACAACGCTGAAAATTAGAATTCTAGCTACACGGCTGCACTCCCGTTAGGATTTCCTCTAATTGCAAGATTGAGGAAGCTGAAATAAGAATCACCACCAGCAGCTGATGTTCACACAGGCTTTGCCTCATAGAAGAGAGAAAAACAGCTGGCCTGAAAAATATGCCAAACAAAAGAAAAAAAAACAAAAAAAGACAACAACGAAACCAGCCCCTAATTACAAAAATCAATAAATGTTTGTGGGATAAATGAAAGAATGATGGGAGTGGTTACATTCGCTATCCTCATTTGGCAAGATGATGGGTTAGCTTTTTGTTTTGTTTCATTTTCTATTTTGTCTAGGCTTTCCAAATTTCTATAATGATCATTCATTACTATCACCAGAATAAAGATCACTATTAAGATACTTCACAATGACGGATAATGTTAGTGAACCTGGAACTCAGGTTTCCTGTTCTTTCCTTCATCTGTGAACAAACACTCTTTGAGCTCCAACCCTATGTTAACTCTCCTGGAGCAATGGGGGTGGAGAACAAAAATGTTTTAGCCTGGTTTGTAATCATTTTATTTTTTGAACCTGGAGAACATATTCATGAATACTTGTGTCATTAATATTAATTTTTAAAACGGTCACAAAATGGGTAAGATGGAGAACGGTCACTGGGTGAAAGCGAAGATTCCAAGGAAAGTCTCCTCAGGGCAGCCTGATGCTCTTTCTGCCTTGCCTGCCCTTCAGTCAGAGCCCAGCCTCTGGTACCCACATTCACTCAGTTCTTACAGGGCGTTCACTTAAGAGTAGAGCAAACACAGGACATGACTGTCCTGACAGGCCTCTCTGAACCTGAAAGAGATGTAGTGACAAATGCACTCCCTGCAACCCCTTTTGTAGCTTTGATTCACTGTCCCTAAATAACTCTTGGAGCCCTGGTGGCTCAGTGGTTAAGAGCTCTGCTGCTAACCAAAAGGCAGCAGTTCAAATCCACCAGCAGCTCCTTGGAAACCTTTGGAGTAGTTCCACTCTGTCCCACAGGATTGCTGTGAGTTGGAATCGACTCGACAGTAACGGGTTTGGTTTTTAAATAACTCTTACAAAATCAGTTGCAGTCGACGCTATTATAAGAACTCACGAAATAGTTTAAACAGAGGAGAAAATATTCATTGATGGTTATGAGGGGTGGAGGGAGGGAGGGAGAGGGGTTTTCACTAATTAGATAGTAAATAAGAACTATTTTAGGTGAAGGGAAAGACAACACACAATACAGGAGAGGTCAACACAACTGGACTAAACCAAAAGCAAAGAAGTTTCCTGAATAAACTGAACGCTTCAAAGCCCAGCGTAGCAGGGGTGGGGCTTTGGGGACCATGGTTTCAGGGGACATCTAAGTCAACTGCATAATATAATCTCTTAAGAAAACATTCTGCATCCCACTTTGGAGAGTGGCATCTGGGGTCTTAAACGCTAGCAAGCGACCATCTAAGTTGCATGAATTGGTCTCAAACCACCTGGAACAACGGAGAATGAAGAACACCAAAGACACAAGGGAATTATAACCCCAAGAAACAGAAAGGGCCACATAAACCAGAGATTACATCAGCCTGAGACCAGATGAACTAGATGGTACCTGGCTACAACCGATGACTGCCCTGACAGGGAACACAATGAAGAAACCCTGATGGAGCAGGAGAGAAGTGAGATGCAAACCTCAAATTCTTGTAAAAAGACCAGACTTAATGGTCTGACTGAGACTAGAAGGACCCCAGTGTCTTGGTCCCCAGACCTTCTGTTAGTCCAAGACAGAAACCATTCCCAAAGCCAACTTTTCAGACAGGGATTGCACTGGACTATGGGATAGAAATGATACTGATGAAGAGCGAGCTTCTGGGATCAAGTAGACACATGAAACTATGTTGGCATCTTCTGTCTGGAGGGGAGATGAGAGGGCAGAGGGGGTCAGAAACTGGCAGAATGGACTAGAAAAGAGAGAGTGGAGGGAATGAGTGTACTGTCTCATTGGGGGAGAGCAATGAGGAATATATAGCAAAGTGTGTATAAATTTTTGTATGAGAGACTGACTTGATTTGTAAACTTTCACTTAAAGCACAATAAAAATTTAAAAAATAAATAAATCAGCTGTGGTCGAGTAGATGCTGACTCATGGTGCGTGCCCCCATGTGTGTCACAGTAGAACTGTACTCCGTAGGGTTTTCAGTGACTGATGTTTCAGAAGCAGATTGCCAGGCCTTTCTTCTGAGATGCCTCTGGGTGGACTCAAATCTCCAAACTTTCAGTCAGCCACCAAACCCGTTAAACATTTGCATCTCCCCCGGGCTCAAACTCTTACAAAGAACAAATTGACAAACATTTTTTAGCCCTCCGGGCTAGGCTGCCACTAGGGTTTCAAAATACTCCTTGAGATTTGGCACTTTGTAAGATCACAGGTTTTAAAGGACACAACAAATAACTAAAACATCTTTACAACATGTCTTTGAAGTGGTCGTCCAATGCTGAAGAATTCGAAACCTTCCAAAGGAGCCCATCCCACTTTGGAAAAGCTCTAATTAAAAATAAGAAAACTTCCTAATACTGAACAGTATTCTTCAAGCTTGTGATTTCTCTTTATTGGTTCTCTAGTTCAGCTCTCCAGGGCAGAACTAATCCCTTTTCCACATGACAGCCCTTCAAATGTTTGATTTAATATCCTCAGATATTAAATTATGGCAATTTTCCGTATAATCTGTTGCTGCTCCACCTCAGTTTTTTGTTTTTTGTTTTTTTTTCTTGTTTTCATACTTACCCACCTGAGAATACCTAGCAGAACCATCTGAGGTCTTCCAGGAAATCATCTGGAGTGTGAATTAGCTGCCCAGACAATCATGATCTTTGTCTTATTTATCAACTCAGGGTAGATCAAACAAACAAAAATAAAGAAATTGGACATGGAGGGCTGCTCATTATTCTATTCCACTTTTATTTGCAAATAACAGGCTAAAGAAATGGGACAGAGCCCCCAGATTCATGCCTGAGAGATCTCCACTTAACTCTCCACTGGGTCAAACACAAGTAACGTGTCAGAGACAGCACAGCAAATGGTTACCAGCAAAGATTTAGGGACAGAATCTGAACTCTGGCACACAACAGCTGTGTGACCTTGGGGAAGTCACTTCACCCTTGTGGAGTGATCTTCCTCATTTATAAGCTGAAAACAATAATACCTACATGTCATGGATTGAATTGGGTCCCCAAAAAATATGAGTTGGAGTCCTGACCCCTATACCTGTGGAAGTAATCCCATTTGGGGATAGGGGTTTTTTGCTATGTTAATGAGACCGTATCAGCATAGGGTGTGTCCTAAACATATCACTTCTGAGTGATACAAGGAGCAACACAGACATAGAGATGAGAAAGCACAAAGGGGGGAAGACGGAAGCACATGTGAGGATTGCCAAGGAACCGAGGCATGACAGGGTTACAGAAGCTGAGACAGGGATCTTCCCCAAGAGGCAACAGAAAGAGAGCCTTCCCCTAGAATTAGTGCCCTGAATTCCAGAATTCAGGAGGAGAGATGAATAAATCAATGAACAAAGGAGTCAAGGTGATGCCTATCAAGCCTCTTGGGAACTAGCACTGCAGCCCTCTCCTGGGAAATACCAAGGGCTTGACACTGGAAATAACCACAATAACTGTGCCAGCTATGCAGACACGACCACATTGGATTTGACAATAAACGGCACAGATTGGGCTGAGATCAGTTGCTTACACTGCCATCTGGAACCAGGGAGGCATTGTACCCTGACAGGCAATGCCCTTCAAGAAACCCTCAACACTTCACAGGAGAAAATCACACCCACCGCTGCAAAGTCAGAAAGACATCAAGAATAACCCAGTGTGCCCTTTTTCATTAAAACTGGTTCCACTACCTGCTGAGCTGGCAGTCAATAAGCAAGAAGAGCCTGCAGTTCCTCCACTCTCTCCCCAGAGAAAGGGTAGGTGCTAAAATAGGACCTCTCTGTAGACAGAAGGGATGAATGGGTATGGTTGCCAGGTTTAGCAAAAAAAAAAAAAACTACAGGAGGATGTCCGTGCAATATTTGGGACATACTTAAACTAAAAAACTATTCATTGACTATTTCAAATGCATATTGAACTGGGTGTCCTACACGGTATCTTGCAAGTCTATAAGCAGGGAACCCAGTTCTGTCCTGCTCTTAAAGGGCTACCTACACCTGTGGGGACACACGAGACAAACTCCAATGGACAATGATATAACAAAACAGAACAGAACACTGGACTTAGAGACCAGAGTCCTGGCTGTGTTATGTGGCTGTGCAGGTTATTTATCTCTAAGACTCAATTGTCCCATCTGTAAAATGGGAATAATGACCCTTACCTAACAGAATTCATAAAAGCTTATTGATTCATTCATTCATCTTTCCCTTACACTCTGACCTCACCGACAGAGGATAATAATGGAAGCATTTATATCTCCCACCCTGTTTTCTTGAAATTCTCTATTAACATGAAACCAAAAAAAAAAATCACCCTTTCCAACAAATTACCAAGACAGTGATGCAAACCCTGCTTGTTGAATAACCTCTCCAATCTTTCCTGCATATCATTTGGCAAGCTTTTATTGTACAAGCCACATCCATGTCTCCTTGGCAGTGAGTGAAAAAGCAATGGGACCTACATAAGTAGCAGCCATATCCACAAGGACACTTTAGCTTTACGGAGAAGACTTGCAGGTAGGAAGCTGGACTTGGAGTCAGAATTTTCTCAATGTAGAAATGAAGCAATTCAGCTCCACACAAGCCAAGTGACACCCACCCCAAGGCAATAGAGGAATGACCTAAGGTCTCAGAGCTGGCTATCAGCTCAGACAGGAGAGTCTGGCTTTAGTCATTCCAATTCCTTTCTGATATCAGCTATTATACTGTAGGAAATAGGTAAATGAAATGCTGGAATCCTCTTCTAGTGGGCATTCAAGGGAATGCTGTTTTCCTAAATCCATGCATCTGCCAAGTATCAGGAATGCGACAGATGTTTACTAAAGGTTAGTATGTGTGTCCCACTGCACTGCACCCTGGTGATTAAGAGATCAACAAAGTGAAAGCAATCCAGCATGTTACAACAGAACATGGAACAATAATTAGCATCTAGTGTGGCAAGTTCTGATATGAACATGTGTTGAAGTTAGCACTCAATACGGAAGCTTAGCTGGGTCCACATGATGTGACATCCATGGGGAATTCTGACAAACAAATAGGAATTCTCATCAGGCAAAGAAACTATCCATCCATTCATGTAATAAATACTTAGAACATTTATTATTTTTATGTTAGGCTTTTGAGGTACAGCAAGAAACAACAAAATGACCTTCCCTTATGGAACTCATAGTTGTCACTGTTCTTTTTGGAAAAACAGAAGAGATAATATATCAATGTACATAGATATAGATGTACATGTATTATAATACATATTAGAATGTCATGATTGTGATAGTTTCAGTGCAGCAGAAAAGATAATAACCAGATTTCAGGAAAGTGGAGAGTGAAGGAAAGAAACAGTGAGGTGGACTGTGTCTGCACTGGGCAAAGAAGGTCAAGGGAAAGAGATGGAGCCATACCCAGAAAAGGGTTGACAAGTATTATTTTGAAGATTGCACACTTCAGAATGTTTATGGGCTATGGATAAAGTGAGAGGAAGAACTACAAGAAAGTGAGAGAAAACATAAACTGATGCAGCAAGCTCCCAGGAAAAATGGAAACTGGGCCGGGAAGGAAATAATGAGGAGAACAGGGAGGGAAGTCCGAGCACCTCACCCCTATCGCCTCCATTTTCTCTGTAAAGTAAAAGTTGAGACCATAAAGGCTTGGGGAGAGTAGGGAGTAGGAATGGAACATTCTCTAACAAAAAAAAAATCCTTGTATTAGGATGGGTTCTCAAGAGAACCAAAACCAGTAAAGCATATAAATATATATAGAGAGAGGTTTATATCAAGGAAACAAACAGCTCACATGACTGTAGAGGCTGGAACATCCCAAGTCCATGGATCAGGATAGAGACTTCTCTGAATTCACATAGCCACAGGGGCTGGTGAACCCAAGATTGGTAGGTTGGAAAGTAGAGCTCTTGCTCACAGGCTGTGAAGATCAACGAATCCCAAGATGTAGCTGCAGGCGCTGGCAAACCCAAGATTGGCTGGTAAGCTGATAGCTCAAGTCCCAAGAACCGGAGGTCAGATGAACAGGAGGCAGTCGCAGGATCCAGAATGAACAAAAAGCCAGAAAGTCTGCTTATATTTGGATGCAGGCCACACCTCCAAGGAAACATCCTTTAAACTGATTGGCTACTGACAGTAGATTTCATCATAGGAGTGATCACATATAAACACTGGGAATCATGGCCCAGAGAAGCTGACACACAATCTTAACCATCACAATCCTCTAATAATAACATCTTCAAGCTTTTGGTCTCAAGACCCCTTTACATCCTTAAAAAACTACTCAGGACCCCAAAGATTTTAAGTTACCATAAACTACATTTTGTCAATATTCACCATACTGGGATTTTTAACTGAAAAATTTTAAGTATTTATTAATCATTTTTAAAAATAAGCCTATTATATATCAATACAAATAATATTTTATTATATTTTTGTGGCTTTTTTTTAACATTTTTTACAAATCTCTCTACTGGCTTAATAGAAGTCAGCTGGATTCTCATATCTGCTTCTGCATTCAATCTGTTGAGTTATCACATGGCATATAGCCTCTGGAAAACTCCACTGTACGCTTATAAGAGAATAAGAGTGATTAAGGCAAATAAAATCTTAGTATTGTTATAGAAATAATGTTAGCCTCTCAAAGCCCCTGAAAGGGTCCTGGGCTCCCCAGAGAGACCCTGTACCACACTAGAGAACTACTACTCAAAGCCAACTAGAGACAAATGGAAAGACAACTAGACACCCAGCAGAGGTTTCCAAACCTGCTGTGCTGGTGTCTCCTGTTGGTTTCTAGCTGCTCTGCAGTGTGTAGTGACTCATAAGTCACTGTCTATGACAGTGGGAGAGACAGAAAGCCCATCCTTGGTTCCAGCCCAGGGCTGTTCCAGTGGTCATTCGCAATGCTGGTTCCAACACGGCCAGACTCTTCACCACCTATGCGCTTTCCCCTCCAGCATCACTCTTCAGAGAAAAGTGTTCTCAAGCCTCAAAGTGAGTACGGGTGACAACTTCACTTTCAACCCAACAATTCTAAGTTGCTTCTTTTCTTGTACTTAGTAAATATATATGTAACAAAACATGTCATTTCAACAATCTTCACATGTACCGTTCAGTGATATGTTCACCATGTTGCTCAACCATCACCCTAATTCATTCCCAAATTTTTCCAACACCCTTAGCAGAAGCTCAGTGTCTCCTAAGCATTGAGCTTTCCTTTTTCCTTCTCCCACCTGCCTGCCCCCAATAACCACTAATAAACTCTGGACTCTATCTACTTGCCTATTCTAGATATTTTATATAAGTGGAATCATACAATATTTGTCCTTTAGTGACTGACTTATTTCATTCAGCATTATGTTTTCAAGGTTCATCTAAGTTGCTTCTTTTTGATAGTATCTAATATATATATATCAAGTATAGGCTATCTTCCCCTAAGTGGTGGCTACAATTGCTGGGGTGCACTGTATTGTCTTATATTCAGTGAACACTTGGTATGTACTGAATTCTTAATAGATAACTTAAGGTTTTAAGATTTAAGTATTCTTCTTGCAAAAGGAGAAATAATGGTGCCATGGCAGTAATAATATTCATGTCGATGCTTTTACTCCCAGAATAATCCCTTAGAGGACAAAAGAATAATCAAAGTTAATGTTCAGAAGGCACTGCTTTTATGTTTATAGCCAAATATGAATTGATACTGTTATTTCCAACACCTAGATTTAATTTCGAGTTCATCTCCCAAACCTTTTAAGTAAATTATGCATAGGGAAAGAACAATACAATCGAGCAAGAAAATGCATAAAATGTCACAACACAGAACCCCTGAGGAAGCAGGAGAGCAGTAGGATGCAGACCCCAAATTCACATAAAAAGACTGAGAATAGAAGGACCCCAGTGGTCATGGCCCCCAGACCTTCTGTTAGCCCATGACAGGAACAATTCCCCAAACCAACTCTTCAGACAGGGATTGGACTGGACAATGGGATAGAAAATGATACTGGTGAAGAATGAGCTTCTTGGATCAAGTAGACACATGAGACTATGTTGGCCTCTCCTGTCTGCAGGGGAGATGAGAGGGCAGAGGGGATCAGAAGCAGGCCTAATGGACACGAAAAGAGAGAGTGAAGGAAAGGAGTGCGCTCTCTCGTTAGGGAGAGGGCAATTAGGAGCATACAGCAAGGTGTATATAAATTTTTATATGAGAGACTGACTTGATTTGTAAACTTTCACTTAAAGCACTGTAAAACAAAAAAAAAAAAAAGAAAATGCATACAATCTAAAATCAGTCCCTGAGTTACAGAGAAGCATTTACGCATAAAGCTAAATCTCCCTAAGTGGATCTCCCTAAGTGCTGAATCAAGTTTTGATGCGCATACAGGCTTACAGATTCTTATCAGAGCACTGTTTCAATTCTAAGTACATAAAATACCACCCTTGAGTTTGTTTCCTGTCTGGGAAAAACATTTCATTAGATCTTTCTACTTAATTTTTATGTGTTTTTCTACCTAGCTTTGGAACCAAGGAAAAGATGAAAAACTTTAAGATACTTAAATAGTAAAGACTCATTACTGTATTCATGAATACCCCCAACGAGATGACACAAGAACAAAAGGTACTGTATTCAACTAAGTTTGTGGAACACTGCATCCTATATCTATCTCCTTCCAAAATAAAACCCTAGGAAAAGCAGAAACTTTGTTTAACTGATTATTTCCCAAATTATTTTATCTTGAAACATCCCCCTTTTTTTACATACAACCTATTGACATTGCCAGATCCCCATAGCTCACTTCCTGGAGTGTATCTCCTCCAATATCAAACCTGGGGTTGCCAAACCCTGGGGGTATTGACATGATGCCCTATATGAGTGGGTCAGAGGATATTCACCCTCCTTACCTATGCTATGGAAACCCTGGTGGACTAGTGGTTAAGACTTGGGCTGCTGACTAAATGCTGGCAGTTCGAATCCACCAGGTGCTCCTTGGAAACCCTATGAGGCAGTTCTATTCTGTCCTATAGTGTCTCTATGAGTCAGAATCGACTCAATGGCAACGAGTTTCTTTGTTGTTGTGTTTTTTTTAAGTCTGTGCCTTAGGAGCCCTGATGGCAGTTCGAACCCACCTGCTACTCCTTGGAAACCCTACAGAGCAGTTCTACTCTGTCCTGTGGGTCGCTATGAGTTAGAATCGACTCGACGGCAATGGGTATCTGTGCTATTGCTCTGAGTATGGGAAATTATAAGATAAATGCAATAATAATAACAACAATAATAATAAAGCCTTTAAAACCCTGGAATAGCTGCATCTGTTTTCAAAACAGAATCCCAAACTGAATGTCTTCCACTACAAAATCATTTTATACCCAGGCTACCTAACTGTGTAAGTATGAGTCTAAATTTAAACCTCAAAATGAAATTACAGACTTCCTATCATCAAAGACATGGCTTGTTCTAAAAGACATCTTAAAAGTTATACATTATTTTGAAAACTTTATTAAAATTCGGAGTTTAGAACTAGCTACTTCCATTGATATATTTAAGAAGTTCTTTCCCAACCTGAAGATACAAAATGCCTTAGTTTTCACTCATTCATTCATTTAACACATATTTACTGCGAGCCTAGGATATGCGAGGTACCGAAGAGCAGTAGAAGAAACAGACCAAAAAAAAAAAAAAAAAAAACCTACTGCATGAATAGATCATTCAGTTGTGACTATAGGAAAGACAATTTTAAAGAATAAGTTAAATACATGGTATATGATATAATGGAAAGTGCCATCAAGAAAAATAAAGCAGGAAGGGGTGGCAGGGAGTGTTGGGGCAATTGCAATTTTAATGAGGGTATTAAGATAAAGCTTCACTTGAGATATTTGCAAAATGATCTAAAATTGATAATATTACGAGCTCTACAGATAAACAGGGAGGGTCCCTCCAGGAGGGTAATACCATCAGTGCAAAAGCCCAGAGGCACCATAAGGATGTAAGTGTAGGTGGACAGAAAGAGCAAAAGAAGAGTTAAAAGAGTAAATCAAAGAGATAATGGCTGTGGGGGGCGGATCTTCTAGGATTCTGTGGGCCTTTTGAAAGACTTTGGCTTTCTTTCTGAATGAGCTGAAAAGTCAGGGCAGTACAAAGGAGAGACATGATCTGACTTATCCTCTAACAGGGTCAATCTGACCACTGGAAAAGAGACTACAATGCAGGAAAGGAGGGACCAGGGCACAGAATAGGCTATTCAGTAAGACAGACAAGATATTATGGTGATGGTAGAAAATTACGGTGGTGAAAAGTAGCAGGATTCTAGATCTATTTTAGAGTTTGAGCCAGAGAAGACTGGCTGATGGGCTGGATGAGAAGTGTCAAAGAGAGGAGTTGAGGATGATTCCAAGTTTTGGACCGAGGAACTTGAAAGACGGGTGTAGGTGAGGGAGACTATGGGGAATTTTTACAGGTGAGGGAGATCGGGTACTCAGTTTCTCAAACATTAAGTGTGGATACAATTAGGCACCCAAGGAGAGATGTCAAGTAGGCAGCTGAATATAGAGATCTGGAGTTCCGGAGAGAAATCCAGCTGGAAATATGAGTATCTATTAATAAATATTATTTTAAAACTTGAGATTGGATCACATCCACACTAAGTGTAAATAGAAAAGAAGTCCAAGGACTAAGCCATAGGGAACTCCAACATTAAGAGGTCAAGGAGACAAGGAGGAACCAATAAAAGAGTAGGTGAGTTGGTAACCTGGAAGCCAAATAAAATATTTCAAGAATGAGTGAATGATAAACTGTATCAAATGCTTCTGAAAGGTCACATAAGATGAGACTTGAGAAACGACCACTGAATTTAAAAATGTGGCAGTCGCTGATGACCTTAACAAGAGCAGTGTTAATGGCATGGTCATGCAGAAAGCCTGCTTGGAGCGGGTTCAAAAGAGAAGAGGAGAAATGAAAAACATACAGATAATATATTGTCAAAGTGTGGTCCAGGGACCCAGGGGGTCCCCAAGACCCTTTCATGGAGTTGAAATAATTATAATTATACTGGACTTTTCCAGAGGTTCCATGATGCATGATGACATCTTTGCTCTGACAGCTAATGGAATGTGTGTCTGATACTTTTGTGTTTTAAAATTTTCTGTTTTAACTTCCATTATGGTAAATATCAATGGATATAATCCACCCAAACCTAAGCTCTTTGGGGTCCTCGATTATTTTTATCAGTGTAAAGATGACCTGAGACCAAAAAGTTTGAGAACCACTGACATGATAGATGGGTGGATAGGTGGATGGGTGGGTGGGTGGACGGATAGATGAGTGGATGGGTGGATAGGTAGATAAGTGGATGGGTGGATGGATGGATGGGTAGATGGATGGACGGACAGACAGATGGACAGATAGATGATAGATAGGCAGACAGACATACACTGAGTGTGACTCAATAGCATGTACCTCCATATGTTGATCCCCATGTTCTATCTTCTCCCAGTTCCACTGTCTCAGTGAATGCACTCACATCTATTTCTTAAATTACTAATCAACCATTCGCTTGAGAGAATATCGTGGCCCTAGGAGTTGGCATATGCCAAAGTTTTAGCCCAAAGGGTCATGTTAGAAGACACACAGGGCCCTAGTGAGAAGTGTACAATAATTCAGTGCCATCTGTAGCTGTCTAAAAGATTCTACCCTGAAACAGTTATTTGGAGCCTGATTTTAAAATGCATATGACCAACCCACACTCAAGTACACTTTGGCCTATGAATTCAAATTCTCTTTATCTTCATTATATTTTTGTCTAAGGGGAAATTAACTTAGAACAGTTCTCAATACATAATAGTAGACAATGTCCTGGCAACTTCATGGCTTATTACTGATGAGACTAGGGAATTCTTTTAAGAAAATGTCAAAGTTAAAAGAATAACCACCATATTGTTTATTCATTCTCAAGAATTATATTCATCCAGAGTCCCTTTCACAAAACATCTGATGAGCCCAAGGTTACATTTCTGAATTTCAATCTAGTAAAAAGAATACAGACTTTGGGGATCAACAGACCTGGGCTCCACCACTTCCTAAATGAGTGATTTTGACAAGTTACTTAACTTCTCTTATACTTAATTTCCCAATCTGTAACAGGAAGTTCATAAATTTGTGAAGGTCAAATAAAGCTATAAAAAATGCCTACTATAAAACCTTTCATCAATATTATTAATATCACACTCAAATAAAATTTTGCTGAAGATCATACAAAAATGGTAGCACGAGAACAATGACAGAGAAATGCCAGAAATTCAAGTTGGATTCAAAAGAGGATGCGGGACAAGGGATACTATGGCTGATGTCAGATGGATCTTGGTTGAAAGCAGAAAATACCAGAAAGATGTTTACCTGTGTTTTACTGACTATGCAAAGGCATTCGACTGTGTGGATCATAACAAATTATGGACAACATTGTGAAGAATGGGAATTCCTGAGCACTTAATTGTGCTCATGAGGAACCTGTACATAGACCAAGCAGCATTCAAACATTCAAACAGAACAACAGGATACTTCGTGATTTAAAGTCAGGAAAAGTGTGCATCGGGGTTGTATCATTTTATCATACTTATTCAATCTGTATGCTGAACGAATAATCCAGGAAGCTAGACTATATGAAGAAGAACATGGCGTCAGGATTGGCAGAAGGCTCATTAACACCCTGCGATATGTAATTCCTGGTGGCGTAGTGGTTAAGTGCTACGGCTGCTAACCAAAGGGTCGGCAGTTCAAATCCACCAGGCGCTCCTTGGAAACCCTATGGGGCAGTTCTGCCCTGTCCTATAGGGTTGCTATGAGTCAGAATCGACTCGACAGCAGTAGTGGGATATGTAATGACACAATCTTGCTTGCTGAAAGTGAAGAAGGCTTGAAACACTTAAAGATGAAGATCAAAGACTACAGCCTTCAGGATGGATTACACCTCAGCATAAAGAAAACAAAAATCCTCACAACTGGTCTAACAAGCAACAGCACAATAAATGGAGAAGAGGCTGAAGTTGTCAGGCATTTCATTTTACTTGGATCCACAATCAATGCCCACAGAAGCAGCAGTCAAGAAATCAAACGATACGTTGTATTACATGAATCTGCTGCAAAAGGCCTCTTTTAAGTGTTGAAAAGCAAAGATGTCACTTCAAGGATGAAGGTACGCCTGACCCAAGACATGATATTTTCAGTTGCCTCATATGCATGCAAAAGTTGGGCAACGGATACAGAAGACCACTGAAGAATTGATGCCTTTGAATTATGGTGTTGGCAAAGAATGTTGAATATACCATGGACTGACAGAAGAACGAACAAGTCCGTCTTAGAAGAAGTACAGCCAGAATGCTCCTTAGGATGCAAGGATGGCAAGACTTCATCTCATGTACTTTGGACATGTTATCAGGAGGGACCAGTTCCTGGAGGAGGACATCATGCTTGGTAAGATAAAGGATCAGCAAAAAAGAGGAAGACTTTTGATGAGATGGATTGACACAGTGGCTGCAACCATGTGCTCAAGCATAACATCAATTGTGGGGATGGCACAGGATGGGGCAGTATTTCATTCTGTTGTACAAAGGGTCACTTTGAGTCAGAACTGACTTGATGGCACCTAACAACTATAAAACCTATTGTATTGTAGCTATTCAACCAATGGTGGCTTTTTTTTTTTTTTTTCAGTAATCAAGCACAAGCCACACACCCTTCAATAGTTAAGAGTGAAATAATATAAGGACATTAAAAATAGAAACACACAATAAAGGGTTTATGGGGAAATAAATATGCAGATATTCATAGTGATACTTCCTTCCTTATTCAACTTGAGGGTAAACTCCTTTTTACACGGAAGACATTCTATCAGATTCATACTCATTCAACATTTATTGAGTGCTGTAATATGCCAGGCACACCGGTAGACAATGAGAATACTGAAGAGAATAAAACAAATCCCTTGCCCTGGGAAGCTCATGGTCTAGTAGGGAAACAAACACTGAACAAAAATTGCAAATATAGGGGTACAAACTTTGAGGGCCATATACTTAGGACCACGGAGGCAGAGTGAGGCTGGGCCAGGGGCCACTACACTGCTCACTCCCCACCCAGTCCTAGGGTCTTCCTTTCAGTGAGTAACAACCCTTGGACTCTTGTCCCTAGAGATTACTCCCCTCGCATTATCACTATTCCACATCCTTCAGCTCACTGAGTTCTGCTCTGCAATGACAGACGTACTAAGACATGGAACTTTTGTTTTGGGAGGTTAGGATTTGATCCTCGTCTGCCTAAATCCATGAAAAAAAGACTTGGTTATAACCAGTTTATTTTCATATGTGCATTTCATTTAAAAAGATTTTAGGGTCACTGTTGTTTTGTTTTGTTGTTATTAAGTGCTGTCGAGTAGGTTCCAACTCTTAGCAACCCTATGTACAGCAGAACGAAACACTTCCTGGTCCTGCACCATCCTCACAATCATTATGCTTAAGTCCATTGTTGCAGACACTGTCTCAATCCATCTCATTGAGGGTCCTCCTGTTTTTCACTGACCCTCTACTTTACCAACCATAGTAAGCATGGGTCATTATGAACCCATTTGATGCTCTTATTGTGTCATCTCAGGCCAGTGGGAGAACCTCCAAGTTGCCATCAATGTCCATTTGAAATGACCCAGGTAGTCTTTGACAGCTTCCTCGCTTTAGGGGGATATTGCAGGAGCAGACTCATGGCATAACATTCCTGCTCACACCTGGAATCAACTGTTTCCCTAGGGAGGCTTGGTTCCTTTTAGTAGAAAATAAGCTCTAGGAAATGGGTCCTCAAAGTAGGAGATGGGCTACTTCTGCATGGCTGCTGTCATGAATTGAGCTGTAACCCCCAAAGGTATGTGTACTAATTTGGCTAGGTGATGACTCCCGGTATTGTGTGATTGTCCACCATTTTGTCATCTGATGTGATTTTCCTGTGTGTTGTAAATCCTACCTCTGTGGTGTTAATGAGGTGCAATAGGCAGCAGTTATGTTAATAAGGCAGGAGTCAATCTACAAAACTGGACTGTGTCTTGAGCCAATCTCTTTTGAGATATAAAAGAGAGAAGCGAGCAGAGAGACAGGGAGACCTCATACCACCAGGAAAGCAGTGCCAGGAGCACAGTGTGTCCTTCGGACCCAGGGTTCCTGCATGGAGAAGCTCCTAGTCCAGGGGAAGATTGATGACAAGGACCTTCTTCCAGAGCCCACAGAGAAAGTCTTCCCCTGGAGCTGAGGCACTGCATTTGGACTTCTAGCCTACCAGACTGTGAGAGAATAAACTTCTGTTTGTTAAAGCCATCCACTTGTGGTACATCTGTTACAGCAGCATTAGATAACTAAGAGAGTTGCCATTGCTTTTAGATGTTGTCAGCAGACAGGTGTATATCCAGATGCGGCCACCCTCACGAAGTGTCTCTGCAGCCAGGCTAGTCAATTATCAAACACCTGTTGTTGTTGTTGTTGTTGTTGCTGCTGTTGTCAGTTGCCATCGAGTTTGCTCTGACTCAAGGTGACCTTATGTATAATGAGGAAATATTGCTCAGTCCTGCACCATCTTCATGATCATGGATATGTTTGAGTCCATTGTTGTGGCCATTGTGTCATTCCAGCTCACGGAGAATTTCCCTCTCTTTCCTTGACCCTCTACTTTACCAAACATGATATTCTTTTCTACCAATTGGTCTTTCCTGATAACATGGTCAAAGTAAGCAAGTTAAAGTCTCGCCATCCTTGCTTCTAGGTAACATTCTGGTTGTACGTATTCTAAGACCTTTTTTTTTTTTTTAAATCAACATTTACCACCTTCCTTTTCAACCAGTGCTATCCATCTAGGAATCTCCCCATGGAGGCACTTATTCTGTCAAAAGTTAAAGCTCCCCTTAAGAATATGTTGCTCCTTCTCTGACATATAATTCTTGGCATTTAACCATAAATCATGGCATGTGCTAACAAAGGCAAGGAACCTTCCAGGGATATGGAAGGCTGGTTTGTGATGAGAAACTAGGAAATCTACCCTCAGGGGCAGCAGGCTTCCTGAAAATTGCCCCTCTGTGCTTTCTTGGGCACATGGCCTGATGCCATCACTGCCTCAGCAGAGGTCTGAGCAGATGGAACCATGCACTCATAACTTCTACCTAAATAAAATGACCATTACGTAAAGATCTGGGCTTGAGTCCAGTGTGCAGGGGTATGTGTTTGTTTCAGCCAAACAGCCAATGGGTCTATATTTTCCCTATGTACTTCACGTTTTGGACTGAAATTTTCCTTCTCTTCCAAGTAAGACTTACAAAATGTTCAGCTCTGAATTCTCCATGACAACCAAGAAAGATGACAATTTCCAACTTGAAGAAGTACCAAGGTACATGTTCAGACACTCAGACTTCTAAGTCAAGGGTTCGTCATAATCATAGTAACAGTAACTCACACAATTACTATTCATTGAGTAAAAGGTAAGTTAGGAGCTGTATCTCATAACTCCCCACAACAAGCATATGGGGTAGATACCACTATTATTCCCATTTTACTATGAGAAATCTGAGGACTAGTGAGGGTGAATATCACACAGCTATTAAGAGGCCATTCCAGGAAACTTGGTTAAGTGCTAGAATTCTCACCTTCCATGCAAGAGATCGAGGTTCAATTCCCAGCCAATGCTCCTCAAACACAGCCACCATTCATCTGTCAGTGGAGGTTTACATGTTGCTATGTTGCTGAACAGGTTTCAGATGAGTTTCCAAAGTAAGACAGACTAGGAAGAAAGGCCTGGCAATCTACATGCAAAAATCAGCCAATGAAAACCCTGTAGATCAAAATGGTCTAACTGGTTGTGCATGGGGTCACCATGAGTTGGAGCCCAGCTCGACTACAGGTAACAACAACAATAGCAGTATGTATGACTCCAAGGCCCATGCACTAAGCTATTACTATTTGGAAAAGAAGTGAATGAATATCCTTTATTTGACAGGCATAACAGAGGGTAACCAGAAAAACCAAACCTGTTGCCATAGAGTTGATTCCGACTTACAGCGACCCTATAGGACAGAGTAGAACTGCCCTATAGGGATTCCAAGAAACAGCTGGTGGATTCAAACTGCCGACCTTTTGGTTAGCAGCCAAGCTCTTAACCACTGCGCCACCAGGGTTTCCATAACAGAAGGTAAACCAAAAAAAAAAAAAAACACTGCCATTGAGTCGATTCCAACTCATAGCGACCCTATAGGACAGATTAGAACCGCCCCACAGGGTTTCCAAGGAGTACCTGGTGGATTCGAGCTGCCGACCTTTTGGTTAGCAACCATAGCTCTTAACCACTACGCCACCAGGGATTCCATAACAGAAGGCAAGGGTCATAAACTGACCATAAGCTTTCAGCTGGGTTCACAGGAGACACATAAACCCTGTTAACAACGGCGGCACTTGAGGGAGTTCTTGCGAACTAGGAGGATGCAGCTTGATGGTGACGGCAAGGCCAGAGGTCACCGGTACCGTCGAATCCTGAGGACACAAACCTGGTTTAAAAAATATTCTCTTTACATTGGGAATCTGTGAGGAAACAATAGAGCAAAAGCTCTTTATAATAGGTTTTGATGTTACTTTACACATCACAAACCTGACCCAAATTTAGCCTATGCTTTTAATATACAGATCTCCTAGCCTTACGGTGCACTGTGCCAGTGGAATTTTCCTGTCTATGCTAATAGGGTATTTAAATGCATCGAGGGCTATTTCTGGAACACCCTTCATCATTTAAGTGTGGTAGATGGTAGAATTTCCAAATCTCAATAATGCTTCAGAACTGATTACTTCTCCTGATGGGAAAATTAAATATAAATATATGCATAGCTAAGGACTCAGAATACACAAAGGATTTCCCTAATATAATCCTTAAACCAGGGGATAGTGAGACTGGAGCTATCCTGAGGGATTTTTTTCCTAAGCTTCATCTCTTTGCACTGAGACAATTTTCTCACATTTCTTTTGAATTATTAAGCTTTCATCTTTTTTTGCCCTTTTAAATCATCTTATACCACCAGTGATGACGTGACCCATTAGACACTACTTAAAAGATGGCTGTCTGAAGACCAGGCATGAGATTCAAATATGCCTACTACTTCTAAATATTTCAACAGGGAGGTAACTAACTCAGAATGTTTTAAATGTGGGAATGTTTTTATTGTGGAAATTTTCTAACATACATGTAAGTAAGAGAATGGTATAATAAATTCCCACACACCCAACACGCAGCTTCAACAATTATCAACATTCTACCACTCTTATATCATCTATCCCCCCTCTTCTCACTAGAATTTTCTAAAAAGGGCATTCTCTGAGAGAAATAAACCGTACGTTAGAATTCCAGTGGTGTCTAAATTTTTGTATTTTGTGACAGCGTGACGTGAAGTGTCGGTAATTACTTCGGAGTCTTCTATCGGGTGGTGTTGATCTCAGAGTATCTCAAATCCAGAATTATCAAGACCATCTACTCAGTTTCAAAACTCTAGATAGTAACTGACGCTTGGGCAATGAGTCAAGATATGAACGTGAGAACTGCTAGCGAGCCAGCTCTAAGCAACACAAACTGATCTTTTTTTCTTAAATTTACTGCATTCATGTGAAAATACAAGATCCAAGATGGAAGGAGTGATCAGAGCTAATGCAGTATATAAGATGAAAACAGGTAGCTCAAACCTAGGAAGTAAATATATATAGCCACATTTCATTCTACCACACCAAAGAATTGAGACCACAGGTCCAAATTTTGGTTATCATCATCATCATTACCAGTATCCCCACATTACCATTCGCTGACAACCTACTCTCTCCTACACCCTGTGCCAAACACTATATGCCTCTTCTCTTTCTTCCCCATCAAGATATGCAAAAAGTATTTATCATCAATTTGCAGTTGAAGAGGCTTAAAGAGATGAGATGATTCGTTCAGCAGAGTCTAGATTAGAACTCAGATCCACCTAACTTCAAAGTCTGAACTCTTTTCCCTGTAATATACCCTAACCACATCCCTGACTCTATTCCATGCCTAAGGGACCCTGGTGACACACTGGTTAAAGCACTCAGTTGCTAACCAACAGGCGGGTAGTTTGAACCCACCAGCTGCTCCTCAGGAGAAAGATGTAGCAGTCTGCTTCCTTAAAGATTTTATAGCCTTGGAAACCCTATGGGGCAGTTCTACTCTGTGCTACAGGGTCACTTTGAGTTGGAATCAACTCAACTCAAAGGTTTGGTTTTTTGTTTTGTTTTATATTGGATTAATTTGTTATGGGTATTTACTATCTTTCTAATCAAGAAAAATGCAGATATTTTCAGAAAATCTGTTAGAACTGGCTTCAGTTCTAAAGGATAATATTTCTTTACCTCCAAACTATCATTAAAAAGTTTTTGTGATACTACATGCAATACATATTTTGCTTAGATTGTGGCCATAATTGTTAAAATTTAATTGAAGGCTTAATGGACATCTGGAGTTTAATACCCGACTCCACAACTGTGACCACTCTCAAAACCCTGCTACCTACCAGGTATTCAATCAAATAAGGTTAGCACAGTAAGAAAGCCTACAATGAGCAGGTGTACACCTTCTCTACATTTTAAAATGGAAAGCACCCTAAATTCTGTTATTAATCAAATTTCAGTTAAAATTAGTAAATTTATTAACTGATACTAATGTTGGACTATTAAACATTCAGGTAGAAATTTGATCATCTGAGATTCAGACCATATAAGATGCAAGCTGAGCAGATACTTTATAAAAAAATGACTGGTGTCCCTTTCTGGAATACATAAATACAGTAAACATATACCTCATGGCTACAGGTATAGGTAAGCTACCAGACTGTGCCTAACTCTCAACCCATCATTTAACCCATCTCTGAGTCTCACTCAACCTTGGAATCCACCTCTCACCCCCACTTGTGCCCTAATCATCATTCAGGGTCAAGGTAACTGTAAGGTTTAAGCATGGGGTAAAGATGAGTGTTTTATACTCCACGTGGTAATTTTTTAAATAGCAGAATGTTTGTTGAATGGTTCAGTTTCTAATCTATGTCAGCCAACCTCTAGCCTTAAAATAGCTGCGTCCAAACCAAAATGGTCACGTCAAAATGTCATGAATTCTCGCCATCATCCAAGTTATCTCGTCATAACAATCCTGGAGAATACAGTTTCTGCCTAATTATGAGGCTTTATTAGACAAAATTATCCCTCTGAGAATACAGACCTTGTGTTTGTTTGTCTATACAGTATTTCAGGTCCCTGTGCGATGCAAACCATTTGCACTCAACTGCTAATTGAAAGACTGGAGATTCAAACCCACCCAGCAGCACCATGGAAGAAAGACCTGGCAATCTGCTTCTGTAAAAGATTATAGCCAAGGAAGCCCTATGGAGCTCAGCAATATATGGGAACACCATGAGTCAGAACTGACAAGACAGCAACAGGTATAAAGTATTTCATATTATATAACGCCCTCTCAATTGCTTAATTTAGAATGAGAAAGTTCAGTTTGGGCAGAACACATTACCCTTGACACCCGTTAATCAATGCCAGTTTTTATGCTGAGAGAGGGCACCTATGACACACAATTGCAAATGTTGGATGTTGTCATATGGAAGATTTTTAGACGTCACTTAAAAAACTCAGCAGACAGAAGTCATAAACAATCACAGGCAGGATAAATGAAAAACAAAACGACTACAACAACAAAAAACTGCCCTAACAGGTTCCGTTGCTTGGGATAAAATTTCATGCAGGACTTCCAAAAGTGCTTATCTCAAACAATGCTGAGCACTTGCACACTGAAGTGCCCTGGGACCTGGAGTTAGATAACCTGAAGGTGGCTTATTGATATCCAAGATACTGAGGTCGAATATGTACGTAAAAGGTTAATTTTTTTTCATAAAATGATAGTGTAGAAAATATTGTATCTCTAAGATAGGATTTTAAATATGTGTTACTAGATTAATAAATTAGTGTTATAAGTTGACATTCAGCTACAGCCTTTAAAATTCATTCGTACACAAAGGCAAAAAATAAAAGAATTTTCTCTTTGGAAAAATAAAGGGTGGAATTATTTTCAGGAGAGTGTGGTAAATATCATTATATTCTTTTTTAGAGAGAGTAAAACATACCGCACAGCTACTTAGTGGTTTTTTTTTTGTACTTAGTGATAGAGAGGGAATCGGTACTCAGGTTGACCCATGTCCAAATCCAGCGCTCATTCACTAGACCACACCCTCTTCCAAAATGAAGTCCCCATTATTTGTTCACTATTGAACATAGGGCTAAGCAAAAAAGTCTCTCTAGTTCCCAGCCCAGCTCTCCAGTTCCCCAAAGCAAGGGCACTTTCCAAGTAAAAATTATTCCCACACAACCTTCTCAACCAACGGAGAATAATTTATAAACCCAGGAAGTCTGATGCCTTCTGGCTGTAAACCTTGCCCTCTTAAGCTTGAAAGCGCACAGATCTTGCAAAGCTCCCCTAAACCTCATCATCTCCCCTCTTGACACAAGAAACTCATAACCGCAATGCTGAAAAACCCACACCTGTACACAGCATGCTCTTTACCACCTCGGTCCTTTTGTTCACTGCCCTGACACTTGCCCCTAGGTACCAACTATCTAGCCGAAGTCAATCTTCCTATTAACTTTCTCTGAGCTCCCTTTCCAGAATACGCTCTTTCCTTCCTCGTGACTACCATAACACATTCTCAGCCATGTCAGTGTGCAAAGAGAAATGACTCTCGGGTCTAACGACCTCGGTTCCAATTTAGATTCTCCCTACTGCTCGATCCCACTTGGATGATCTTGAGCCAGTTACTTAAACTCTCTGCTTACCAGTTTACTCACTGATAAAGAACCAGTGGCCATCTAGTCGACTCCAACCCATGGCAACTCCGTGTGTATCAGAGTAGGACTCTGCTCCACAAGGTTATCTTTCTTTAATTTTTATTGTGCTTTAAGTAAAAGTTTGCAAATCAAGTCTCTCCTACAAAAATTTATATATACCTTGCTATATACTCCTAATTGCTCTCCCCCTAATGAGACAGCACACTCCTTCCCTCCACTCTCTCTTTACCTCTCCTTTCCACCAGCTTCTGGGCCCCTCTGCCCTCTCATCTGCCCTACAGGTAGGAGATGCCAACTTAGTCTCATGTGTCTACTTGATCCAAGAAGCTAATTCTTCACCAGCATCATTTTCTATCCCACTGTCCAGTCCAATCCCTGTCTGAAGAGTTGGCTTTGGGAATGGTTCCTGTCTTAGTCTAACAGAAGGTCTGGGGACCATAACCACCCAGGTACTTCTAGTCTCAGTCAGACCATTAAGTCTGGTCTTTTTACAAGAATTTGGGGTCTGCATCCCACTGCTCTCCTGCTCCCTCAGGGGTTCTCTGTTGTGTTCCCTGTCAAGGCAGTCATCGGTTGTTGCTGGGCACCATCTAGTTCTTCTGGTCTCAGGCTGATAGAGTCTCTGGTTTATGTGGCCCTTTCTGTCTCTTGGGGTCATAATTACCTTCTGTCTTTGGTGTTCTTCATTCTCCTTTGCTCCAGGTGGGCTGAGACCCATCAATGCATCTTAGACGGCTGCTTGCTAGCGTTTAAGACCCCAGATGTTAGTCTCCAAAGTGGAATGGAGAATGTTTTCCTAAGAGATTGTATTATGCAATTGACTCAGATGTCCCCTGAAACAACGGTCCCCAAACCACTGCCTCTGCTATGCTGGCCTTTGAATCATTCAGTTTATTCAGGAAACTGCTTTTAGTTTAGTCCAGTTGTGTTGACCTCTCCTGTATTGTGTGTTGCCTTTCCCTATACCTAAAGTAGTTTCTATCTACTACCTAATTAGTAAATACCCCTCTCCTTTCCTCCCTCCCTCCCCACCAATAACCATCAAAGAATATATTCCTCTCTGTATAAACTATTTCTCAAGTTCTTATAATAGTGGTCTTACACAATATTTGTCCTTTTGTAACTGGCTAATTTCACTCAGCATAATGCCTTCCAGGTTTCTCCATGTTATGAAATGTTTCACAGATTCCTCACTGTTCTTTATCAATGTGTAGTATTCCATTGTGTGAATATATCATAATTTATTTATTCATTCATCCGTTGATGGGCACCTTGATTGTGTTCATCTTTTTGCTATTGTAAACAGTGCTGCAATGAACATGGGTGTGCATATATCTGTTTGTGCAAAGGCTCTTATTTCTCTAGGATATATTTCAAGGAGTAGGATTGCTGGATCCTATGATAGTTCTATTTCTAGCTTTTTAAGGAAGTGCCAAATCGATTTCCAAAGTGGTTGTACCATTTTACATTCCCACCAGCAGTGTATAAGTGTTCCAGTCTCTCTACAACCTCTCCAACTATTTATTAATCTGTGTTTTTTAGATTAATGTCAGCCTGGGGGTGAAACAGAATCTCATTGTAGTTTTGATTTGCATTTCTCTAATGGCTAATGGTCCTGAGCATTTCCTCATGTATCTGTTACCTACCTGAATGTCTTCTTTAGTGAAGCACCTGTTCATATCTTTGCCCATTTTTTAATTGGGTTATTTGTCTTTTTGTAGTTGAGTTTTTGCAGTATCATGTAGTAGTAGTGGTAGTAACTCTTCTCTGAAAATTTGGTAGAACTCTGCAGTGAAGCCGTCTGGGCCAGGGTTTTTCTGTTTTTTGTTTTTGCTGGGAGTTTTTGGATTACTTTTTCAATCTCTTCTTTTGTTACGGGTCTATTTAGTTGTTCTACCTCTGTTTGTGTTAGTTTAGGTAGGTATTGTGTTTCTAGGAGTTAATTCATTTCTTCTAGATTTTCAAATTTGTTAGAGTACAATTTTTCATAGTAACCTGATTCTTTTAATTTCAGTTGAGTCTCTTGCAGTATCGCCCATCTCATTTCTTATTTGGGTTACTTGCTTCCCCTCTTGTTTTTCTTTTGTCAGTTTGGCCAATGGGTTATCAATTTTGTTAATTTTTTCAAAGAACTACCTTTTGGCCTTGTTAATTCTTTCAATTGTTTTTCTGTTTTCTATTTCATTTCATTCTGCTCTAATTTTTAATTATTTGCTTTCTTCTGGTGCCTGAGGATTTCTTTTGTTGCTCTCTATTTGTTCAAGTTGTAGGGATAATTCTTTGATTTTGGTCCTTCTTTTTGGATGTGTGCATTTATTGATATAAATTGACATCTGAGCATTGCTTTTGCTGTGTCCCAAAGGTTCTGATAGAAACTGTTTTCATTCTTATTGCACTCTATGAATTTCTTTATTCCATCCTTAATTTCTTCAATAACCTGATCTTTTTTGAGCAGGGTATTGTTCAGAATCCAAGTGTTTGATTTCTTTTCCCTACTTTTTCTGTTATTGATTTCCACTTTTATGGCCTTATGGTCAGAAGAAATGCTTTGGAATATTTCGATCTTTTGGATTCTGCTAAGGCTTGCTTTATGACCTAATATGTGGTCTATTCTAGAGAATGTTCCATGTGCACTAGAAAAGAAAGTATACTTGATTGGTATTGGGTGGAGTGTTCTGTATATGTCTACGAGGTCAAGTTGGTTGATCATGGCATTTAGATCTTCAGTGTCTTTATTGAGCTTCTTTCTGGATGTCCTGTCCTTCACCGAAAGTGGTGTGCTGAAGTCTCCTAGTATAATTGTGGAGCTGTCTATCTCACTTTTCAGTGCTGTTAGAGTTTGTTTTACGTATCTTGCAGCCCTGTCCTTGGGTGCATAAATATTTAATATGGTTATATCCTCCTGGTATATTGTCCCTTTAATCATTATACAGTGTCCTTCCTTATCCTTTGTAGTAGATTTAACTTTAAAGTCTATTTTGTCAGAAATTAATATTGCCGCTCCTCCTCTTTTTGGATTGTTGTTTGCTTGATATATATTTCTTCCATCCTTTGAGTTTCAGTTTTTTTGTGTCTCTAAGTCTAAGGTGTGTCTCTTGTAGGCAGTATATAGACCCAAACTAAACCCACTGCTGTCGAGTCGATTCCGACTCTTAGCAACCCTATATAGATGGATCATGTTTTTTAATCCATTCTACCACTCTCTGTCTCTTTACTGGTGCATTTAATCCATTTATATTCGGGGTAATTATGGATAGGTATGAGATTAGTGCTGTCATTTTGATGCCTTTTTTTTTGTATATTGTTGACAGTTTCTTTTCCCCACTTAATTTTTTGTGCTCAGTAGTTTATCTTTATATATTGTCTTTTCCTCATATTCATTGTTGTTGATTTTGTTTCTGCTGAGTCTCTATTTTTTTCTTGTATTTTATTTTGATGTGTAGGATACTTTGTCTCCTTCATGGTTACCTTACTATTTACCCCTATTTTTCTAAGTTTAAACCTAACTTTTACTTCTGCGTATCACTTTATTTTCCTCTCCATATGAAAGATCTATGACTACATTTCTTAGTCCCTCTTTATAACTTTAATGTTGTCCTCTTTTATATAATAACATCGATGTTTTCCTGTTTTGAGCATTTTTTAATCTTGATTTATTTTTGTGATTTCCTGTCTGGGCTGACATCTAATTGATCTGTTCAGTGTTCTAGCCTTGGGTTGATACCTGATATTATCGATTTTCTAACCAAAGAACTCCCTTAAGTATTTCTTGTAGTTTTGGTTTGGTTTTTATAAATTCCCTAAACTTCTGTTTATCTGGAAACGTCCTAATTTCACCTTCATATTTGAGAGAGAGTTTTGCTGGATATATGATTCTTGGTTGGCAATTTTTTTTTCCTTCAATACTTTATAAGTCATCCCATTGCATTCTTGCCTGCATAGTTTCTGCTGAGTAGTCCAGCTTATTCTTACTGACTCTCCTTTGTAGGTGACTTTTCATTTATCCCTAGCTGCTCTTAAAATTCTCTCTTTATCTTTGGTTTTGGCAAGTTTGATTATAATATGTCTTGGTGACTTTCTTTTAGAATCTACCTTATGTGGAGTTTGATCAGCATCTTGGATAGATATCTTCTCATCTTCACGATATCAGGGAAGTTTTCTGCCAACAAATCTTCAACAATTCTCTCTGTATTTTCTGTTATCCCTCCCTGTTCTGGTTACTCCAATCACTTGTAGGTTATTTCTCTTGATAGAGTCCCACAGGATTCTTAAGGTTTCTTCATTTTTTAAAACTCTGATTTCATTTTTTCAAATACATTGGTGCCAAGTGCTTTATCTTCAGGTTCACCAGTTCTGCCTTCCACTTTCTCAATTCTGCTCCTCTGACTTTCTATTGAGTTGTCTAATTCTGTAATTTTATTGTTAATCTTCTGAATTTCTGATTGCTGTCTCTCTATGTATTCTTGCAGCTTATTACATTCTTCATTATGTTCTTGAATAACCTTTTTAATTTCTTCAACTACTTTATCTGTGTGTTCCTTGGCTTGCTCTGCGTATTGCCTGATCTCCTTCCTAATTTCATTCCTGATGTCTTGAAAAGTTCTGTATATTAATCTTTTGAATTCTGCATCCAGTAATTCCAGTAAGGCACCTTCATCCAGAAGATTCTTTGATTCTTTGAGAGCTTGTTGAGGCAATCATGGTCTGTTTCTTTATGTGACTTGATATTGACTGTTGTCTCTGAGCCATCTATAAGTTATTGTATTAGTTTATTTTATGTTTGCTTACTGTATCCTAGCTCCTTGCTTTGTTTTGTTTTGATATGCACAAATGTGTTGCTTGAGTGAGCTAGCTTGATCATTTTTGTCTTTGGAGCTCTGACGTCCTGTCCCCAGATGGCTTGAGCTGTTATCAGGTATAACGGTCTAGGAGTCAATTCACTTTTCTTGTATGAATTCAGCTCAGGTATCCAGGTAGCTGATCATCAAGTGTGTGGTAAAGGCTCTGTCTTACAGTCTTAGAGGGGAAGGGGTGATTGGTGTAGGTACCGGTACCTGGTTGCAGCAGGGGGCCATGCTCTGAACAAGACAGGGGACTGAGAATCGTCGCCCAATTGTCTCTGAGGAAAGCACGTCCTTGTTCCCTAGAGCATACAGGTGGGTGGGTTCTGCAGACGGACCACAGGGACCCAATGTTTTTGGTTGTAAGGACTGGGAGGTACCAGTTACCCTTGGACCCCTGCTGCAGGTGGCTGGGTGACCTGAGTGGAGCCACCAGTCCTTAGGCCCCTGATGTGGGTAGGTGAAAAAAAGGTGAGGACCCTGTTTAATAGGCAAAGCAGTGTCAAACATCAAACACCCACCTCTCCACCACACAGCTGCAATAGCTGTAGTCTGCCAACAAGGGCTTATTCTCCTGAAACAGGCCCACACAGGTCCATGCAGGGTGGAAAGGTATTCAAATTCCACAGACCATTTATGCCTAGACTGGAGCCGCTTCTGTCCTGAGCTCCCCAGGTTAGTGGAGGTGGCAAATGATCTTTTCCCCTAATTGTAAATTTATTCCTTTTCCAAGGCCAGGAGGATGGCTCCAGGCACTCAACAGGGCCTATCTCAGGCCCAGGCAAATCAACAGCCACTGAAGCCAGCTAGGGGACAAGGGGCGCAGTAAAATATATACAAGTACCTAGCTTTTGCCAAGAGCACTGTTATTCTGTGGTTCCGGAGGTATGAGTAGGCTGTGCAGCTGGCTGCTTCTCCCCGAGGAAACTGCGGCCGAATGCTACTACCAGCCCACTGGAGCTGCTCCCAGGAGTGGTGCCTGAGGGATCCCAGTGATTCAGATCCAGCAACTCCTCTCTGCTTCTGAACCGCCTCTCTCTCCCCCACCGCTCTGTCCATTTTCTAACTTCGTCTTTGATGTTCAGGGCTCCTAGGTTGTCATAAACATAATTGTTTCACTTGTTTTTTCGGGTCTTTGTTTGTTAGAGGGCTCAGAGGAAGCATCTGGCTATTCCACCATCTTGGCCCCGCCTCCCACAAGGTTTTCAATAGCTGATTTTTTGGAAGTAGAACACCAGGCCTTTCTTCCAAGGTGCCTCTGGGTAGGCTTGAACCTCCAACCTTTGGGTTAGCAGCCAAGTGCATTAATCAGCAATATCTACTTCACAGCTGACTAAGTGATGACCTGTGTTTTGATACACTGAGGACGGTGTCTGGCATATTCTAAGTTCCAAAACCAAAAAAAACAAACCCATTGCCGTCAAGTTGATTCCAATTCATAGTGACCCTATAGGACAGAGTAGAACTGCCCCATAGGATTTTCAAGGAGCACCCAGTGGATCTGAATTGCTGACCTTTCGGTTAGCAGCTGTAACTCTTAACCACTATGCCACCAGGGTTTCCATTCTAAGTCCCAGTTACTGTTAAAGCTGGATCTCATTTATGGCACTTATATACCTTCTCGTGCAGTTTATCACCAACCTGCATTGCCTTTCTGACTAAACTTCAAGTGCAGAAGTTGTTTGAGTACCTATCTTTATAGCCTATCAAGCACTCGGCACACAGTAAGGACATAATAAATAGTTTGGCTAAATGATATAAATGAAATGCTTTCTAGAGGAAAGAAACCATAACGTATCTGAACGATAAGGTCAAGCATTTAATTATTTTTGCATTTATAAAAGGATCTGTTTCACTCAAGTGAAAGGGAAACTACTCTTTCAGTATAGGAACATATCCACTGATATGCTTTTACATTCTTCAAATAAAAAAAAAGAAAAGAAGAAAGAAAAAGGCTGCAGGAACTCCCAGTGACTTGAGTGAACATGCATTCTCAGGGAGCAAGCATGGCGGAATTAACCATGGTAACATCCACCGCGCCAAAAGGCAGCAAACACTGTTCCTGGGTGGCGCTAGCATTTAATCAAATCAAAATATTAAAAGACCAGTAATCTTCCCTTTATTGCTCTCAGTTCCATCACAAGGAGTGAACTGCCTCTGTAAAAACAGCAAGTGTTAATTTGCTGCATTACTTCACAGCTTTGCTTTGGGAAGAAGAATGCCACACAGACGCTACTTGGTTACAGGCTTTCATTAACTTTCGTTCCTTGATTCAACAAGCTTTTACTGGATATCCACTAAGGGCCAGGTACTGATCCTTGCCCTGAAGATACAGTCATGAAGAAAGCGTTCAAAAATCCCTGTCCAGCGCTCACGTGCTGCTGGGGAGAGAAATAATAAGTAAAATATGTATAGTGTCTTAGTCGGTAGTAAGTTCTAGCATGTTCAAAGATACAATAAGGAGCCAGAGAGAAGAGAAATGGAGTGGAGAGAGCTGTGGGGAATGGGGAGGAAATGGGGCCAAAGAGGTACTGAGGAGCCTGATCATGAGGGTCTATGGGACATGGTGGCTTATACCTCAGGGACATGGGAGCCATTAGAGGGTTTTGAAACTAGGCCTGACATGCTCTGCCTGCAGCACTCTGGGGGTTGTGTGGAGAACAAGTTGTAGGGGTCCAAGGGCAGGAGGAGGGATACGAGTTAGGAGATTAGCTCCAGAGCTAGGTGAGAGAGGATGGTGGCCCAGATCAGGGCGGTACAGAGAGAATGGGGAAGAGCAATCAAATTCTAGATATATCCTGAAAGAAGAGATGACATGGTTTATTGATGGGCTGGATGTGGGGCAAGAAAGAGAGAAATCTAGGGTGACAAGGTGTCTTCCTGGTTCATATACAAGATACATGTATGATCGCAGTGAATTCCAAGTTCCTTCCAAGTACCTCTTCTGCTATCCTCAAAATACACCCTCTCCTCTTAGCCCTGGAAACTAGCTGTTTGAGGGCAGAAACTCACATTGACTGCTTGTCTACCTCAGATCAGACATTGAGTTGGGTGCTTTGTAAGCATATGGTCCACACTACAAACCTGGGAGGTAGCGATCGTGATCTCATCTTATAGTTAAGCAGACCAAGGCTAAGCAGAAGTAGGTCACCTGACTAAAGCTTGGTCTGGGGAAGAAAGGGCACACCTAAATGGGACAGCCTCTCTTCTGCTCCAGCAGTTGCTACCAGGAGGCAAAGCCAGCGCAGGACTGCCACATCTTCATTTTTCTCTAGAAAAACCTGAAATCCAGGTTATTACGTGGAGTCTCCTGATTTTTAAATGTGTAGGTTTTTTGTTGTTGTTGTTGTTGTTGTTTTTAAGCTAACACTATAAGGACCAAATAAACAAAAGGCACAACTGCCTAAGGGTAGCCCATCCTAGCAAGATAGAGAAGTCAATGCTGTTGGAAAAAAAAAAACAGTTACTATCAAGTCACTTTTAACTCTTGACAACTCCATGTGTGTCAGAGTAGAATTGTACTCCGCAGGGTTTTCAGTGGCTGGTTTTTCGGAAGGAAGTCACAATGCCTTTCCTCTGAGGTACCTGTGGGTAGACTTGAACCTCCAACTTTTCATTTAGCAGTCAAGTGTGTTAACTGCTTGCACCACCCTATTTCTAGATTACTTATAAACATTTTTTAAAATGATCATGCTAGGTGATGCAGAGGCAATCAAATGAACTAAGAAGCTCTTCAGAGAAATATAAGCTAGGGATTAGAAAAAAAAAACCATTGCTGTTGAGTCAATTCTGACTCATAGCAACCCTACAGGACAGAGCTGAACTGCCCCATAGCGTTTCTAAGGAGCGCCTGGTGGATTTGAACTGCCAACTTTTTGGTTAGCAGCCATAGCTGTTAACCACTATGCCACTAGGGTTTCCTATCAGGGATTAGAGGCAAGTCAAAAAAACAGTAAGAATTTTAAGACTGACCTCTGTGGCACAGTAAAAGTCTATGTTACATACTCATTGCACCAGAGAGAAGAAACACAAATGGCCTTGCCTTCCAGGACAGAAAACTGCCAACGGAAACTGAGGCAGGAAGTCTGCTGGCAATCAGTGCCCCAAGACTGCAGTGGGCAATGGGGACGCAGCTCTCCAGTTACACCTGACACGGTAACCCTGCTCTCCACTTTCCGAATGCAGGCAGATGGCTCTCCACAGCTCCCCTTGTGTGCTTCTTCTTCCCTCCCCTCCACCACATGGCCTCTGCTTCCTCTTTTCCCCTCAGGGCTGGGCAGATGAGTAGGTACAGGCATGTGGTCTGGTGCTGGTATGCAGGGTGGGAGGCACACAGACGAAGATCATGTGAAAATGGGCTATACAAAAAGGTAGTGTCCAGAGTCTGGGCTGGGGCACTTGGGAGCCAGTAGAGCAGCCCCTGACATGTTCTCTTGCAGATAGAAAGGTTATCAGAAGGACCAGTGAAGTCCAAATGCAGAGTGGAGGCTACTGAGATAAGCAAGAATTGTTTCAAAGGAATTTAGGTCAAATATAAATCAGGGTGCCCGGAAAAATCTAACTTTAATTTAGACAGAGAAAGTGTGAGAGAGAAGTTACTGATGTGCAAGACTTGAAGATCACTGGGAAAGAGGAGAACCAAAACCCATTGCTGTCGAGTCAATTCTGACTCATAGCGACCCTATAAGACAAAGGAGAACTGCCCCATAGGGTTTCCAAGGAGTGCCTGGTAGATTCAGAAGGCCAACCTTTTGGTTAGCAGCTGAGCTTTTAACCACCGTGCCACCAGGGTTCTGAAAAGAGGAGAGAATCCTTACAATCTGGAAGAGAAGGGGTGAGGCTACAGAAGGGTAGAGCTTATTCACAATCAACAGCTCCCAGGAGCAGTCAGGGAGGGTGGGGGGTCTTCTTATGCCTCTTGTCTCAGTTCCAGCTCCAGAAGAACACACAGGATTGGCCCTTTAGAATAAGTACAGACCCCAAGGACTTCTTAGTCCTACAGAAAAAAGGGCCTCCCAGCAGGAAATGTGGGCAGCAGGAGGTTAAATTTCTATATCTTTGGGCACTACCAAGAAGTGAGGGGACATGACCACAAGTGTGGAAAAGGCATTACTCACACCCCAAATCTTAAATTGGGACACTATGTTATACACGTGTATAGGGTTGTTCTTGCATGTTGTAGCTTTAGCATTTCATTTTTTAAGGATGCAATCAAACACGATCCAGTGAAATTGGGAAGTGGAGTCCCTAGGTGGTGCAAATGGTTAAGCACTCAACTACCAGCCAAAAGGATGGTGGTTCGAGCCTACCTAGAGACATCTTGGAAGACAGGCCTGGAGTTCTGCTTCTAAAAGGTCACAGCCTCAGAAATCCTGTAAAGAAGTTCTACTCGCCATGAGTCGGAATCAACTTGAAGGCAACTAACAACAACAGAAACAAGAAGGGAAAGACGAGGAAGGATGGGAGTCTAATTGCTATGGACTGACTTGTGTCCTCCAAAAAGGTATGCAGAAGTTTCTCTAACTCCCAGTACCTATGAACCTGACCTTGCTTGGAAATAGGGTCTTTGAAAATGTTATCAGTGAGGTTAACATGAGATCATACTGGAATAGGGTAGGTCCTAAGCTTGTGCAACTGGTGTCCTTAAAAAGAGAAGAGACCCAGAGACAGAGGTAGGATGCCATGTGATACTGCAGATGAAAGCCCAGAAACACCCAGAGCTACCAGAAGCTGGGAGAGATGGAACAGTTCTCCCTCAAAGCCTCAAAGGAATCAACATGGCCGACACCCTGATCTCAGGCTCTCCACCTCCAGCACCATGAGAGAATACATCTCTGTTGTTTAAAGGCACCCACTTTGTGGTTTTTTTGTTACAGCAATCCTAAGAAACTGACACACCAATTTTTCCTTTTATATTTACTTTCTAAAACTAGAAATCTATAATTGCACTTGACCATCCCTCTCACCAATTCCCACTTACCATATCCTATCAATTCTACCTTCCAAAGGTCCCTTGGTTTTGTCCACCCCTCTCCATCTCACTGCCATTACCCCTGGGCAGGTGGCCTCCGTCATCTGTCCCTCAGCCTCTGCATTCACCTCTCTGCTTCCAGTCCTACTTATCAGTCCCTCTCCCCATCTATTTTCTACACCACAGTTCAAGTGACCCTTTAAACACTCAAAACTAATCATGTCTCTCTCCAGCTTCCTACTGATGTTAGGATAAAGTCCAATACTGCCTAGCTCACAGCAAACACTCAGTAGTCACTGAATACATGAATAAATCTATTTTAAATCATTTCTGTACATGTTACTCCACTTTTGTCTTAGCATAAACCTTTAAACTGAATATTAAAAGGCATAAATAGTTCTTTGTCACTCATTAGAGTAAACTGAAAAAGCAGAAAAAGCAACATCATTTCATCCTATGGTTTTGACACAATAAATACTGGATAAAAGCTTCAGATTCAGTTATCCCTTTTGTCTGTTTATTTATTTTGTTTACTTATTGTTACTATTATGACATACACAATCATAATGTATGCAGATTTATGCATATTATTGCATTTCCATTTAATAGGAGTTTATTATCAGGAAAGTGACTTTATATCAAACAATTATCCCTTATTGAAAATTTTCCCCAGAAGAGGAACGGGAAAGGGCTACAATAAATCATGAAATTTCACAGATCATACACACGACCAGCATGGGTGTGAAGCAGCTTATAACAACGAGTTCAAGGTAAAAAGCACGCATGGTTTTCATATAATCAATCATGAATAGATTATACAAGTAGAAGCAAAAGTTACTCTAACCAAGCACTGAGAATACTCACAGAAGGCAATACTAATGTCTGATAAAATAAACTAGTCCCAAAACACCCACCCCCCAAAGCTCAAGAGAACATAATGATACCACAGGCTGGGGGTTGTCTTAAAATTTGAAAGTAAACTCCCTTTATTTTGAAAATAAATTCTCTTTACTTTCTCTTATGGTAAATTTTACTCTTGCTTTGTTTTTAATAGAGTGAAATCTGTCCATCTTTTCTGGCATAACATCTGCCTTGGTGCCTGGCTAAGAAAGATTTCCCCTGTTCTCAGTCTGCGTATTTGTTCTCCTCATTCTCCCAAGACACTTTTATCATTTTGTCTTATGCACATTAATCTTCATTCTGGCTGCAAACTTATTTTCATGCATAATATACAGAGCAAATCTGATTCTACTTTTCCCAAATGATTACTTCTTGGCCCAAATAGATTTGTGGAAAGATTCTTACATATACTTGGGTTTATATCTCAACTTTCTATAATTTTTCACTGATTTTTCTATTATCACATCAGTATTTATGTTTGTATGGTTTACTAGCTGATAAGGCAAGATCGATTCCTTTCACTAAAATTTTCCAATTTACAGAGTTTGTATTTCACATATTTTTAATCAGCCTTATATCTGTGGTTCGATGTCCTTATTCATTCAGTATTCTCTTTATATGTATTCCAATTTTGTCCTTGATTGGCCGTTCTAAAGGTGTATCTATTTTATTAGTCTTTTCAAAAAACTAGCTCTTAGGTTAACTTATCAATCTGTGATTATTTGGTTATTTGTTTTTGTGGTAAATATAGAAGTACCAAAATATTTGACATTTTAACAATACCTATAGGCACGATTCAGTGATATTGTGTTCAATATATTGTTCAACCATCAAAATTATCTGTTTCCAAACCTATCATCCCTAACAGAAGCTCACTGTCCCCTAAGCAATGAGTCTTCCTTTGCCCCTCCCTCCCGCCCACCTCTGGTAACCAATAATAAAATTTGGTCTCTATACACTTGCCTATTCTAGATATTTCATATTAGTGGGATCGTACAATATTTGTCCTTCTGTGATTGACATTTCATTCAGCATAATGTTTTAAAGGTTTATTCCTGTTATAGCATGTATCAGGACTTCATTTCTATTTTATTGTATTATTTTCTTATTCTTTGATATCTGCTTTTATCCTTATTTATTTCTTTCTCCTCTTACTTCTTGAGTTGAAGCTCATTTTATTTAATTTCATCCTTCACTGTTTAATATAAAAGCATTTAAATTGACTGGTTTTTCTGAGCATAGCTTTGCATGTATCCCATGAGTTTTTTTTGTGTGTGAAATGTATTCACTATGTGCAATGCACTCATTGCCATCAATTTATACACAGTCGCTAAATGTAGTTTTGATTTTCTCTCTTTGACTATTTAACTGAACTGTTCGTAATTTTTCAAGTCGATGGATTGTAATAAACCTTTCAAGCTATTTCCGAATTCGCTGTATTATGACAAGCACATGGTCTGTGTGATTTCTGGTTTATAGCTTAATCTAGTATTATCTCTGTAAATATTTTTTGAGCACTGGGAAAGAACTGTATTATTGGTTTACAGGACACAATATATCACCCATGTTCCCCATTTTATATATAGGTATTAATATGTAAAATATATATATAGATATATTCATACTTATAAAATGGTATATTCAGTGTGGCAGCATGCATTTTTACTTAATATTTTAATCATTACACATTAAATAAATTTGAAATATTAAATATTTCTTTAAATAGAGACAGAAAGGGCCACATAAACCAGAGGCTCCATCAGTCTGAGACCAGAACTAGATGGAGCCCGGCTACCACTAATGACTGCCCTGACAGGGAACACAACAGAGAATCCCTGATGGAGGAGGAGAAAAGTGGGATGCAGACCTCAAACTTTAATAAAAAGACCAGACTTAATGGTCTCTGAAACTGGAGGGACCCCACAGGTCATGGCCCCCAGACTCTCTGTTAGCCCAAAACTAAAACCATTCCAGAAGCCAATTTTTTGGACAAAGATTAGACTGGACTGTAAGACAAAATGATACTGGGAAGGAGTGTAGACACATGAGACTATGTGGACAGCTCCTGTCTGGAGGTGAGATGAGAAGGCAGAGGGGGACAGGAGCTAGTTGAATGGTCACGGGAATACAGGGTGGAGTGGAGGAGTGTGCTCTAACACTACAGGGAAAGCAACTAGGGTCACATAACAATGTGTGTATAAGTTTTTACATGAGAAACTGACTTGAATTGTAAACTTTCTCTTGAAGCACAATTTTAAAAAAAGGAAAAAATAAATATTTCTTTAAATAAATTTTGTAAATACAATTTTAATAGTAGCATAATAATCAATGAATTTAATATAAATGAAATAACAAAGCCCCTATTTTCTGACTGTATTTATTCCAGCATTCACTATTACTAATTTTCCCATCAAAAGTCTTACTATATAAAAAGATCCTTCTGTCTTTTTACTTTATTGTAATGTATTCCTAAAAGTGGAATTACCGAATCAAAGGTTGTAAACGTTTTTAAGGATGACACACCCAACCAGCAATTTGGAAGTATGACTTTCTGATGGGGCTCTCACCAAGAAGTAATGCCTTGTTTTTACATACCTTTTATCTTCAAAGGTTTAATAAAGTAAAAGATAAAATCCCAATTTCAATGCATTCTTGTATTAATAATTAATCTGATCTTTTCTATACCTTTCTAAATAATTTTTACGGCTTCTTGAAGAGCTACTTAGTCTAGTCCTTGGTCTCTGACTGGACGATGAATACGTCTAATGGATTACAAGACCTTTTCATGCAGTAGGAAAACAACTATCACACATTGGCACAGCGGTTAAGTGCTCAGCCACTAACCAAAAGGTGGGCAGCTGGAACTCACCAGCCGCTCTAGGGGAGAAAGTTGTGGCAGTCGGCTTCCAGAAAGATCACAGCCTTGGAAACTCTATGGGACAGTTCTACTCTGTCCTCTAGGGTCATTATGAGTCAGAATCGAGTCAATGGCAATGGGTTTTTAATACATTTCTAACAAGCTTATATTTTAAATTGTTGTGTGATCAACATGACGTGATTATTTTGTTATTTTATGCTTAGAAAACTTACCCTCATCACAAATTCAGTTATATATTTATTTTAAGTTTAATGGTTTTATCTAGTTTCATTTTTATACTTAACCCATCTGAAAAATATTTCGACTTGTGGTATAAGGTGAAGACTGAAATAATTCATGTTTTCCCCCAATTAGGTGCTGCTTCTATGACCAACTGTTGATGAATACTCCTTTCACACATTTCTGGAGTGCTTTCTTTCACCATGTGAACGCTTACATGATGCCTCTGCCTTTTTCTGGGTTTTGTGTCTTAATCTAATCTGTCTATAGATTCTTGGACAAGTATCTCATTGTTTTAATTATTTTACCTCGGTGGTACCTTAAATATCAAGAGGATAATGGTCCAGTGGTAGAACTCTCACCTTCTATGCGGGAGACCCAGGTTCAATTCCCAGCCAATGCACCTCCAGTGTCACCACGACTTGCCTGTCGTGGAGGCCTGTGTGTTGCTGTGATGCTGAACAAGTTACAGCAGAGTTTCCAGACTAAGACTAGGAAGAAAGGGCTGGCAATCTACTTCTGAAAGTCAGTCAATTGAAAACCTTATGGATCACAACTGCCCAATCCTGTTGTGCCTGGAGTCACCATGAGTCCGGGGCCAGCTTGACAGCGGCTAACAGCAATAAAATCCTCTAACGGCACAAAAGAATCCAAAATATTTATAGGTATTTTCATCTGATCATCTTACAGCCGAATTCTGAAGACATTTTTCTAGTTTCCACTACTACTGCCACAACCCCGTCACCTAAAAATAATAATAATTAATTAATTAAAATTTAAAAGATTTAAAACTCTGCTAGGCTTTTTAAAAAATTGAGATTAAGCTGGGAAGCTCTGCCATCCTTAAAATATTCAGTCTTTCTGAGAGAACAGAATATATCTCTGTATGCATTCAAGTATTTTTATATTTCGCCTATACCTATGACTCTCAGTATATAATTTTCTTTATATAATCCCAATGTATTGCTTAGTAGGGCTGGCCAGAGTTTATATTTTGTTATGTTATTATAGTAAATGGAATGACTTTTTTCTCATCCCACCTTCTGAATACTGATGATATATAAGAAAATAGTAATTTTGCTCCTTTATCATATATACATTAATACACTAAATTAATTACTAAATGAATGAACTAATTTCATGGGTTTTAGTTGAATATTTATATTTTTCTTTATATTTGTGTATCATGTCACATTCATGGAACCATATTATTTCCATTTCATGTCTCTCTGAATTAGCCTGAAATTCTAGATCAACATTAAATAACATGGTCAATGGTAGGAAGGGGATCCTTTCCATATTCCTGTTTTAACTAGAATGTCTTATGTGTGACCATACTGTAATATTCACCATAAGATTAACATTTTTTTAATCATGTGAAGGAAGAAAGACCTTATCTTTAAATAAGTAAATGAGTAATGAATCCCACCATATACTTTTCCACATTATTACCTATTTGTCAGATAGTTTTAGGTTAAACCAGAGGAAAACGCCAATCTTTGATTGTTTTTCATATATCAAAAAAAAAAATTATTATTTCCTATGGTTCAACTGAATATATTAAAAGTTGTGCTAAAAATTAAACCATCCTTGTATTTAAGAGGTGACCCCTTTGATGCCCTCCTGAATGTGGTTTGCCAGTGCTTTTATATGGTGCTTCTGCATCTACATTCATTTGTTGGCTTGGGCTAAGCATTCTTTATTCAATCTTTATCATAAGGCAATCTGTATAAAATATTAAGACAAAAGTAGGAAGTGACAGGTACTACCTCAGACAGAGACTGTCCACGCTGGCACCACACCAAAGGTCCAGCACCTTCTCCTGCCAAACAGGGGAAAGTCTTATGGAAATGACAGGACTTCGGAGTCCTATAGACCTGATTTCAAGTGCCTGCTGTACTGTGTGACTCACCAAGTTACTCAATTTCTTTGAGTCTCTGTTTCTACTTTGTACTCTAGGCCAATCATAGCGACCTCTTCAAATTACTGACAGCATTCAGTAAGAAAACAAACATTTTCCTCACTTTCTCAACTCCCCACCTCGCCATAACATCCTACTGAGAACCTCAGAAAGCTACAGAGAACTCAGACCCCAAAAGCAAAACCATAATTACCTGCAAGTATCAATGCAAAACCACCAGCAAATTTTCTATGTGGGTCTAAAAAGAAACACAAATGAAGGCAGCAAACAAAACTCTGGAAGCCCACTGTTTGTCTTCCCCTGTTTATGTTGTTCATGATGGGAAATGTTGAAAACAAATCATTCAAGAACAGCTAAGTCCACTGCTCCGTAAATAGTGGACTGTGCAGCAGAGCCCGTTGGGGAGGAGGGGACAAGTAGTCCCAAGGACCACAGACACCCATCCCGTTCACAAAAGAACCCTCCCTTGGAGAGCTTCCCACCATCATCTCAGCAACCCAGCTTTCTAAGTAGATCTCCGTATCCTTTTCATATTGCTGCTGTAACACACTGTCACAATCTCAGTGGTTTAAGACAACACAACACAAATTAATTATCTTGCAGTTCTGGAGATCAGAAGTCCAAAATGGGTCTCACCGAGCTGAAATCAAGGTGTCACGGGGCTCTATTCCTTCTAGAGGCTCTAAGGAAGCACTCTTTCCCTTGTCATCTATCTCCACATTCTAGAGGCTGCCTGCATTCCTTGGCTCACGGCCCCTTCCTCCATTTTCAAAGACAGGAAGTAGCATACCAAACCAAACCCGTTGCCTCTGAGTCAATACAAACTCCTAGTAACCCTATAGGACAGAGTAGAACTGCCCCATAGGGTTTCCAAGGAGTAGCTGATGGATTTGAACTGCCAACCTCTTTGATTAGCAGCCAAGCTCTTAACTACTGTGCCACCAGGGCTCCACTGTCCTGCCTCCCTCTTTCATTTTTAAGGACTCCTATTTTTTTTTTTTTTTATGTGGAGAAGCCCTGGTGGCACAGTGGTTAATGCATTTAGCTGCTAACCAAAAGGTTAGCAGCTCAAACTCACCAGTCCTCAAGGGAGAAAGATGTAGCAGTCTGCTTCCTTAAAGATTTACAGCCTTGGAAACCTTATGGGGCTGTTCTACTCTGTCCTACAGGGTCACTTAGAGCGGGAATCTACCCAACCACAGTGGGTTTGGTTGGGTTTTTTTGGTATGTTGCATCAGGCCCACCTGGGTTATCCAGGATAACCTTCCTATCTCAAATTCTTAACTTCATCACAGCTGCAAAGTCCCTTTTACCATGTAAGATCTTTGGGAGACCATTATTCTGCTAACACAATCTCCAAGACCATGACAATTTCTGGCTCTGAAACAATGCACTGCTTCTACGGGATTCCTGGGCAGCCAAAAGTGAGTCATGAGGAAACAGGCACTCCCACGCTGAGGGGCCTCCTACAAAATAATTGGCCTGTGATCTTCAAAAGGGTCAAAAGAAAGGCTGAGAGTTGTCTGAGATTAAAGGTGCTATAAAGGACACAACTAGCAAAGCCTGGATCAAGTCTGCAGGCTGGATGATTGTATTGTTATCAATTGCCTGACTTTGATCATTTTACTGTCATCACACAGGAAAATATCCTTACTTTTAGGAAAGAAACAGAAGCATTTAGAAATAAAGGAGTAGCATATTTGCATCTTTGAATGGTTCAAATGACTCAGAAAGAAAAATATGCATATTGAGAGACAGGGAGAGGTTAATAAAGCAAATGTGGTAAAATATATTAGCATTCAGCAAACTGGAGTGAGAGATATAGAGGAATTATTTGTGCTACTCTGTGACTTTTATGTCTGCCTGAAATTATGTCAAAATAAAATCACATAGCAAAACATCACATAAAAAAAATCACATTAAAAACCACAATTCTCAGTTCTCAGAACTCCAAAGGAAAGCTACCCAAACCACTTTCGAAACTCTTTTCTATCCTCTCACCCTCATCTGACTTCGTAACCAAAACCCATTGCCATCAAGTCAGTTCCGACTCATAGTGACCCTACAGGACAGAGGAAAACTGCCCCATAGGGTTTCCAAGGAATGGCTGGTGGATTTGAACTGCCACATTTTTGGTTAGCAGCCAAGTTCTTAACTACTTCATGCAAGCTAGATTTTCTTTCTAGGCCCTGAACCATTGCTGGTAGTAAGCTGGGCACAAGTTATAGCTACCAATGCTCAAGGTCCCATGGTGGTCTAGAAGGAGGGCAGTGGGCAGTTTCTAAAGCTTCTAGATTAGGTACCATGGGGTGATAGAAGTCATCAGAAGAAGTGAGAGGTCAACACATCTATACACCAAGCGGGCTCTGAAACCCTACACGCCAAAGGGCAAGTCAAATTCAAGATAACAGCACACTGCTAGCACTGAGCATTAGAAACTCTGTCCCCTGTTCATACGACCTGGTCATTTATAAGACTCCACCTGACGCATATGACTATAATGCAGAGTGCCACCAAATCCAGCATACAGGCTCTGCTGGAATGCCGGAAATAAAAACGAGAAAAGAGATCAAGGTCCGGAAGAACCTGGCAAAATACATGTAAGTGTGCAATGCATGGCAGGCAGTTTACTTTCTTTTCAATAGACAAAGGACAGAGAAGCATAAAGAACATAGGTACTATGTTGGAAAGAATTAGCTCAGAGTGAGAATTACATTCTGTACCAATGAAGATGTTGAGGGGATTACCAGGAAGCTTTAAAGACAGAGAAATAAACACAACTGGTACCTGTCTGGAATGGCCTGATGCGGTCATTATGAAGACTACGACTGGGTAGATGGAACTCCAGGCTTTGGCCTTTATTCCTCTGTGCCCTAAGTTCTTTCTAAACAAGAGGAGACATTTGCACTGCCCCTCAGCAAATACCAGCCAGTACCATATGCCATCAATTCAATTCCAACTTACAGTGACCCCATGTGTGTCAGAGCTGTGTTCCATAGGGTCCTCAATGGCTAAGTTTTCGGAAGTAGATCACCAGGCCTTTCTTTCAAAATGTCTCTGGATGGACTCAAACCTCCGACCTTTAGGTTAGTAATGGTGCCCATTAACCATTTGTACCTCCCAGGGACTCATCCCCAACAAAGCACACACAAACACACATACACACACAAAAACCTATAGAAAACAGTTCTAGAATAATAAGAATCACACATTAGGGCTAGCAGATGAATTTTAACTCCCAATGCCTGAGAGGGTGGGATACATGTGGAAAGACCACAGACAGAAGCACAAGGGTTTGCCCCAAGAATCCTTGATAAACAGGATCATAAGATCACTGCCAGGCCCCCTTCCAGGTAGCTGCTGTAAATGTCTCATTCCACTAGACTCTCCTCCAACAAGCTCCAATCAAAGTCTCGGATGATAGCAGAATGAAACAAATGACAGTAGGACAGATTCTATAGCAAGAGAAAAGGATGGGGTAGTAAGCCCTCCAACTCCCCAACCCAACAGCCTCTGCTCCTTTGGCACACCCACCATGTCTGTGAACTGGGTTATGCTTTTGTGCTGGGAAGTGTCAGAGGGTAGATAGGGTAGACAAAGGAGATGCACAGGAATGAGGATGAGCACACTGGGCCCTAGCCCTGCACACACAATGGAGAGCATGGATTTGGGTCCTGTACGCCTGGAGTAGAATCCCACCTCAGCCATGTTTTGTTTCTATGAGTTGGGCAGCTTACTTCCCCTGAAGCCTCAATTTCCTCAGTGAGTGCCTCCTAAGGTCCTTGCAAACTGAATGAGATCATCATTCAAAGCACCTCGCTGTTATCATTATTACCAGGAATCCTGCCTGTAATCAAAGCACATGAACTACATGACCCTTCATGCTTCCATCTGCCTGAGGAGGACTGACTGTCAACTACAGCAAATAAGAGCCTACTCAGAGTTCTTTCTTTTCTTCTCATCCTGTCTCTGAGAATAGGCTTTTCTTTCATTTTCTCTAATGGTTTCTCTATTTGGAGGGACATGGTGATTAGCCAAAACACATTAACATTTTTATTGAGTAAGTCTTCCCTGCCCTTCATAAAAATGACAAAGGATTAACAGGTGACTCATTTTAAAAACAATGAGGATTAATGAAGGAAATTTACCTCACAAATACAAATTCCCTGTGACAGAGACCAACTAGCAACCTTTCTTCTCTCCATTCTGAGGGCTTTGGGAACGCTAAGCAGAACAAAAGGTATTGCTACAGAACCCAAAAACTTGCAGAGAGGCCAAGAACACAGGGAACAACCCAGGAAAAGGTGACAGAAGTGAGCAAGAAGGAAAGGTGAGAGAGAAAAGAAAGAAGCATGGACTGAAATGTGGGTACTGAGAGATAAGGCAAGAGGAAGAGAAGACGCATTTAGGAGGACACACTGCCATGATAAATGGAATGAAGGAAAAACAGATGAGCTAAAAGGATCTTAGAGCACTTGGCTGTGCATCATTCAGCATACTGCCTCTTTGGCACCTTTGTGAGAGACCTCAGTAAATACTTTTAGTGCTTTCTAAGGTTTCTTTAGGAGCCCTGGTGCCGCAGTGGTTAAAGTGTTGCACCACAGAAAGGTCAGCAGTTCGAACCCACTCTGCGGGAGAAAGATGTGGCAGTCAGCTTCCGTAAAGATTACAGCCTTGGAAATGCTGTTGCAGTTCTACACTGTCCTATAGGGTTACTATGAGTCAGAATGGTACACATAAGGCCTCTTCTTTGAGAGTCACACTTGATTCTCCATGAAAACCTAAAAGCAGAGTCAGAAAACTCTATTATCCTCACAAATGTGGAAAGTGAGGAAACAAGCCCAGAAAGATTGTGTAACTTGAGCAAGCTTGGACAGTAAATAAATGGTAAAACCAGGACTCAAACCCAAGTCAGCCCAACTCCAACCACCATACTTTTTTACTATTTGTTTTCATTATGGTTAAATTCACATAACATAAAATTCACCATTTTAATTACTTTAAAGCAAACAATTCAGTGACATTTAGTACATTCACAATGTTGTGCAACAATCACCACTGTTCAGTTCCAGAACGTTTTCATCGCCCCAACAGGAAACCCCAGACCTATTAAGTATTTGCTCTTCATTCCTCCCTCCCCCTGATCTGCCTGCTCTGGACAATTCATACAAATGGAGTCATACAACATCTGGCCTTTTGTGTCTGGATTCTATCACTTAGCATATTTTCAAGGTTCATCCACATAATAGTACTAGAACTGCATTTCTTTTTTATGGCTGAATAATATTCCACTATGTGTGTGTGTGTGTGTATATATATATATAAAACATTTTGTTCATCCTTCATCAGTTATGGACATTAGGACTGCTTCTACCTTTTAGCTATGGTGAATAGTACAGCTATGAATATCTGTCTACAAGTATTTGTTTGAACAACTGTTTTCAATTATTTTGGGCAACACCCATGCTTTTGATCACTACCCTGCTCCAATTTTTCAGGACAGATCAATTCTCATAACAACCTCTAGGCTGTGAAATACACAACGGGGCTCAGAAAGCATTTGTTGATGGGGATAATGACTTAGAAATGCCACATTCTGAGGAAATATCCCAAATTTTACCAATTGAAACTTTCTCAATTTCACTGCTTATTTCTGAAAGCCCTAAATAATTACAGAAGCTGCAACCAATACCAAAGAATCTAATCAGAATGTAACATCACCTCATTTTCTTACTTACAAACTCCTTTTTAACTAAATTTCCAAAGGAGAATGCCCAAAACGCTAAAGTACTTAATTGTATATTTGATTATATATTAATGATGCGTTTTTGATTTTTGAATGCAAAGTGTATACATGCATGTATTTCAAGCTAACATCCAAGAAGCTACAGTGGTCAAAGGCAGGAGTGTGAGAAGGCCCTTCTAGAAGACATCAGAACCTTCAGTGGAGAAAGGCGGAGCGAGCTACAGATACAAGGAGTAGATAGAAATCAGCAGAGTTTCTTTTATTGGAGAATGATCTAATGTCTGCTAAGTCATTTATTTCTACAGCCAGACAATAAAATGAAAGTGTAGGGGATCCAGATGCCACAAGGGTGAACACCGGGAACCTTGCATGATTTTCCTGGCAATGGATTTTATTTAAACAGCATATACCACGGGTGATAGTGAAAATAGAACCGAAGACCTCCAATAGGTAGGCCTTGGTAGGACTAATTCCTGATGTTACAAATATTGAACTTATTAAAAAGTCCATTTATAAAGCCTTATGAAAATTACTTCAAAGACAGAATTTTCTTTTTATTTTCCTCATTGGTGTAAAGGCATTATACAAATCAATGACTTTTTGTGGCTATTCGTAAAATCTCTGTATCTCTATGGTAAAAGCTTTCATGGACGTTCCTTCATATAAGACATAAGCCTTGATGGTGTGCAGGATCACAGGCGTCTGAGCATTCATCAGGGGACAGCTTTCCTAGATGCCATCTCAGGGTTGCTGTCAGCTGTTCTGATTATCCCCTACTTAATATCTCTGTGCCCCGTGTCCTCATCCGTAAAACTAAGGGTAATGCTCTCTATCTCCCCACACGGCTGTAAAAATTAAATTACCTAAAGAAGCAAATGCCTGGCAAGTGCCTTCCCTCTGTTGCCCCCTTCTTTCACCTTTTCTTCACTGAGTAGCTCCCTACCTTGCTAACACATCACCTGGGACTCTGTCTCGACATTTTTGGTTCTGTAGCACCACTCATCGTCCCTGGGTGATGCAAACTATTAAGCTTTCAGCCGCTAACAGAAAAGCCGGTTGTTTGAGTCTACGCAGAGACGCCTTGGAAGAAAGATCTGATGATCTACTTCCAAAACATCATTGAAACCCTGTGGAGCACAAGTCTACTCTGACACACATGGGGTCGCCATGAGTCTGAACTAACGCAAAGGCAACTGGTTTCTGTTTGTTTTAGCAATAACTATTACCCTGATCAGCATGCTGCCCAAAAGCCCCCAGACTTGAAAGAAGAAAGGATGACAGTTTTGTCTCTGTCACATACCTCCCCATCATCTAATACAGTGATGTCACTAATTGCCATTACTTACATCAACCGTCAATACTGACATCAACCAGGAGAAACAGGTAAGTCAGGGTGGGAGGCTGGCCAGGTCACTGGATGCTGTCACCTGTGTGTATAAAACATTCTGGAAAAGTTTTATGCTTGCCTCTCTCATATGCATGACAAAGACACCTCAGCGGCTTGTTACTTTAATCCACATGCCCAGCCTGCATCGATAATCAGAATCATGCAGTGACCCTTTTCTTTCAGTCTGCCCACACAAGAGTCTATTTCCTCTTGGCAAGTCTACATTAGGAATATTTTCACAGAACAGGTGACAAGAAAAATATTTTCTGAGCAACACAATGGGCAGTTTAAATGAGCTATTATTTTTTTGTTACCCTATCTAGTGTGCTTTACAGTTAATAGTAAATAATTATGAAAAAAAAACATTATTTTAAGTAACAGCTAAGCTTTGGTAAAAGACCAGTGAGTGGGCTCCTGGCGCCAACCCCATTCACTAAAAGGTAAGGTGGCTGCTGAGAAGAGGTTAATTATCAAATTACATGGTTGAGGGAGGAACGGGCAGCTGAAACGAGCTCTCCACTTTCAGGTTTACCTCTGTTAAATCGGAACTATTTCCAGTGCCAGCTAGTAGTTCCAAAGTCAACATAAGCAAGAATACATGGGCAGCACACAGGAGCTCAAAGGAACGGCTGTCTGTATGGTCAAGGGCTCTCATCCAGCATTAAGGTCTCCTTTTATTTCTGTTTCATTTGTGTGTCAATCGAGCCCCTCAAAGATAAACTGAGAGGCATTGGCTAGACCTCTCCTGGAGCTTGCTTAGACCTAGAAATGCTCCTGCCCTAACATCTACAGAGGCCGCTGTCTCATAGAACCACGTGGCACACTGTAAAGGGCCGGAGGCCATCACTAGATCTCCATGAGGACAGCTACTGAGGGATCAGGTTCAAACAACAGTCCATCCTTCTAAAGCCAATCAAACCATGTTCCCCGGAGCGTTTAACCAAGACTGTGGTGCTGAGTGAAAAGTCTGGATCTAAGGTTATATTCTGTAAAATATCAATTAAAAAAAATTCTCTTTTTTTAACAAAATCGTGCTCACATGGTATAAAGTACATATAAATTTAAAGAGTGGTTACTCTGGGTGATGGATTGTGGGTGCTTTCTGACAAAGAACATGTATGACATTTATAACCATGAAGTAACTATTTCCAAAAAAGGAAATTTAGTTACAGCTCAGATTGAAAATATTCAATGGATAATCATTAATTCATGCATTCCATGAACATTTTCCAAAAACTTGCTCTGTATCTGACATTAAATAAAAGGTACCAAAAAAAAAAAAAAACCCACTATTGTCAAGTTGATTGCAACTCATAGCAACCCCATAGGGTTTCCAAGGCAGTAAATCTTTATAGAAGCAGGCTACCATATCTTTCTCCTGAGGAGCCGCTGGTGGTTTCAAACTGCAGACCTTGGGGTTAGCAGTCAAGCGCTTTAACCACTGCACCACCAAATCTGCTGAGGTTGAGTCGATTTTGACTTATACTGACCCTAGAGGACAGAGCAATCCTGACTCATAGTGACTCTGTAGGACAGAGTAGAACTGCTCCATAGAGTTTCCAAGGAGCAGCTGGTGGATTTGAATTGCCAACCTTTTGGTTAGCAGCCAAGCTCTCATCTACTATACCACCAGGCCTCCTATTAAAAAACAAAAAACTTATATTCTGTTCACAAACCAGTGAAACAGGAGAACCACGTAAGGTAACTGAAGCCCAGTGACTCACAGAAATGAAAATCCACGTACAGACACATGCAAGTAAAAAGTCAACCTACTTGGAATTTTATTCTAAGAAAAATGTAAAAATCCAAACTTACATGAGTTTAAAAAATAGTGCCTACCATTTTCTGAGTGCTTACTTTATCACAGGCACAGTGCTAGGCATTTTACATGCATCAGAGTAGCTCTAATCTTCACAATAATCCTTCAAGTTACGTGTCTTACAAATTTTGCTAATGAAGAAAGTGAAAAATGACTTCTCTACACCTAAACAACAAGTAATTGGCCAGTCATGTTTTAAACACAGGTCTCTTTACCTGCTGTATAAATAAATAAACCACCTGTCTGCCAGTTCGTCCTACTGTGGTGGCTTGTGTGTTGCTATGATGCTGGAAGCTATGCCACTGGTATTTCAAACACCAGCATGGTCACTCATGGTGGACAGGTTTCAGTGGAGCTTCCAGACTAAGAAAGACTAGGAAGAGAGGCCTGGCGACCTACTGCTGAAAATTAGCCAATGAAAACCCTATGGCTCACAACAGGATATTGTCCAATGTAGTACTGAAGAAGAGCCCCCTAGGTTGGAAGACACTCAAAATGCACAGTGGCTACAACAATGGACTCAGGCAAACCAATGATTGTGAACATGGATTAGGACCAGGCAAAGTTTCATTCTGTTGTACATGGGGTCACCATGAGGTGAAGCCAACATGAAACCAACTAACAAAAACATAAATAAAAGGAAACATAAAACAGTATACAGAAATTATAAAAAATTCATTTCATTTCACCCTGTGAGCTCATATAGACAGGAGGCAAGGAATACAAGCACAGAACAGAGGAAGGGGAGCACAGAAAGGAAGAAAAGCAGAGGTCAGGCAGGCATTACCTAGATGTTGGGTCAGACATCAGGTTCAAAGACTCATTGAAGGAGGGAAACTCTTCTTATCTGGGCCCCTGGATCACATTTGTCCTACAAAATTATGATAATCTGACTAACCCCTGTGCACAGCTCTCATTTCTAACCCTTCACTGTCCACTGCAGATGGCACAGCCACAATAGGAAATATTCTTTCGACTTCTGTATGCTGGCTGGAGCAGTAATTCCTCTCCTGTTATTTGCAACAGCCCAGAAAAAAATTAAATCAACAGCTGAATTCTACCCACTGGCCACAAGTTATCGCACCTAAAATTTGCCTGCCTGGGTTAGCTCACCTAGTCTACAGGTATCTCAAATACTTCTCCTGTGCTTTGGGCTAGGAAAGAGATTTTAATTCCCTACTTCATAAATACATCAGATGTCGTCAGCCACCTCCACCGGCAGATGAGTGGTAGCGGTGCCTGAGGTTCACTGGCTAGGAATCGAACTTGGGTCTCTTGCATGGAAGGTGAAAATTCTACCACTGAACCATCACTGCCTCCAGATATGTCAGTAATAAAAATGAAACCCTTTGCTATTGAGTGGATTTCGAGTCATACTGACCCTACAGAACAGACTAGAACTGCCCCGTAGAGTTTCCAAGAAGTGCCTGTGGATTTGAACTACCAACCTTTTGGTTAGCAGCTGTAGCTCTTAACCAGTATGCCACCAGGTTTCCATGTCAGTAATAGGAGTTAATTATTAAAACCCTGATTATATTGACAAGAGAGCCACATAAGAGGAAAAGAGAAGAACCTCCCTCAGGTATTATAAATGTAATAGATCCCAAACAGGGTCTGTTTACACAACTTAAAAAAGTAGGTTAAGCCAACAACCCAGGTCTGAAGATACACCTCTAATTTCTCACCTCCCTTCCAGCTCTAAAATCCTCTACGTTCGATAAACACTCTAGTGAGATTTTTGTTTTTTCACCATGAAAATGCCCCTAGAGTTTTAAAAGGGGCTTCAGCACTTGAAATGAGGGCAAGACTGATTTCTTTTAAATCTTATCCACAGCATCAAGTTCTTCCCTACAATCTAAACAGTTTTCTCAAAGGGCTTCAGAAGAGTTGATAAGGGCAGAGCTTTGAGAGAAAATGCCTATTTTTTCCTACCTAAAGCTGGTTCTCTGCATGAAAGAAATAGAATTTTTGAAAGATTCTATGGGTCTGTGTTCCAAGGCTATGGATGAGGGCCATGTACCCTGCCTACTAGGTACACAGGGTGGGCAGATAATATCAATGGTCTCTCTAACCTGAGGTTCCAGTGCACTTCTTTAGCACACTTGAGTGTGACCAAAAATAAATAAATATGTGTTATACATTTTTTTTTTTTTTTTTTTTATACATTAGGTTTTCTCAGCTCAGACAAAGTGCTTCCCAATTCTGGCCCAAATAGATGTGTGGAGTATATACTTAGGTCCCCGGTTTTGCAATCTCTTCTAAATGAAGATTCGAAATATATAAATATAGCACTAATTAGCCACCTTGAGAAAGACACTGAAATCCAAACCAAAGAAAACAAAAATAGCTGCCATTTATATTCTATGGAAATGCTACACACTGTGCCAGTACTTGAAATACTAGTCCTAATTCTAACTGCAGTCTGAAAAATCAGCATCATTTTCTGCATTTACCAAAGGGGAAAGATAGATGCACAGAGATTTGCCCAAGACCAACAGTTAGGAAGTGAGAGGTCAGGATTTGAACCCACAGCTGGCTGATTCCAAAGCCTCATCCTACCATCCTGAACCATCCTGAAATCCCACCACATTGCTTCCAAACCCTAACAAAATCTTCCTTTCTAGCACCATAGCTTATTTTTTTTTAACAAAGGCAGTCTGCCTAAAGTATCACAGCCAGCAACAAATAGTCCCTGGAGAGCCCCACCAGCACCAATCATTGACATATCACACAATACAGGTGGGCCATTCACATCACAATTCAACTGAAATACTCCCCAGTGTCCAAACCACAAATTCAGCAATTGATATTCTCTCGTGCTGAGGGGGCTAATACTTCCAAGGAGGTCGTAACTAAAGAGATCAGTCTTCATCAACAGATACACCAGGGATAATTTCTAAGTAATCAAGCACCTGCTCATTATCCCTTGTTCAGAACTGATAGTATTTCTTCCTCATGCCTTCATCATCTTTGCACCTTCCAAAAAATGCCCTCTCCTTCCACGTTACACGTCCTCAGGTTAACAAAACCCATTGCCATTGGGTCAATTCCGACTCATGCCGACCCTACAGGACAGAGTAGAACTGCCCCATAGGGTTTCCAAGGAGCCCATGGTGGATTTGAACTGCAGACCTCTTAGTTAGCAGCTGCAGCTCTTAACCACTATGCCACCAGGGTTTCCACATCCTCGGGTAGTGGGTGCAAAAAAAATTCTTAATGAAAAAATGAATTTTATTTTTAAATTCGACTGTACAAAAAGGCTGATATTGACAATTTTTAATTAAAAAAAAATGACAATTTCCAATGGCTCAGCCTTAAACTTAGAAGAGGAGGCTAGCTATTAGAATAAAGACCAAAAAATATAGTAGCTTCTATAAAGATATAAGACTGGCTCATGCAACAGTCTTAGTATAAGTAGCCCAGGACACTATGGAGGTTCTATAATGTGGAGGACTCAGGATCCTTCTATCTCATTTTCCTGCCATTCTCAGCCCATGAAATGGACATGGCTTCCATTGCATTTTTTTTCCATTGCATAGTCCAAGTTGGTGGCTCCAGCTCCCAGCATGTAGTTCAAATTTCAGCCATTGAGGAAGGCAGAAGGGGAAGTGGAATATAAACCTCTTCCCTTATGATCAAGACCTAGAGCTTTTACAGTCGACTTCTGAAGGTGGTGTAGTGGTTAAGTGCTATGGCTGCTAACCAAAAGGTCAGCAGTTTGAATCCACCAGGTGCTCTTTGGAAATCCTATGGGGCAGTTCCACACTGTCCTATAGGGTCAGTATCAGTCAGAATCCACTCAACGGCAATGGATTTTCTGCTCATATGCCACTGGTCGGAATTAGACATGTGGCCACATCTAGCTGCAAATGAGGCAGAAAATTGCTATCTTTAGCTGACTGGCCATATGCCCAGAAAAAACCAGGGATGTTACTAAACGAAAAGGGAAGAACTGATATTAGGGGCAACTGTAATCTCTGTCACATAAGGCATAAAAGAATAGGCACTGTCATACAATGTTAGAGTTTCTACGATGGATCAAGTAAAATGTGTTGAATATAAAAGCTGTAGATTTGGAGAGATGAAAATGAAGCTATGGAGAAGCAGCTAAGAGAAAACAAGTATTCTTATAATATGGAAGTTACTAAGGAGCAGATTTAGAACATGGACAAGCTCTTTGATGACTTTGGAAAAATCCACCTTTTGTGGAAATCCACCCTTTACCAACCTGGTGGAGCACACACACCCCGGCTTTGATCTCTTCCCCAGCTTGAGAGGTCATATTTGGTAGCACATCTTTCTTTTACTTCTCCTGGTAGCCAAGCTTAGGGTGAGCCATAAGGATTTTGTAAAATATTTATTTTGTAGGAAATAAATTCAGATACCCAATAATTCTTTATGATTTTCTCAACCTACCTTTTGAGGTGCTAGATCCCAGGACACCAATGCCTCCTTTCCAGATTCCTTAAGACTTTGAGCATCATAGTTACTAAAGCAGTTTGGGCTATTGGGATAAACCACCCTACATCCAAAAACAGGTGATCGTCAGACCAGTTATCCCCACTTTAAGGAAATGCAGTATATTAAAAAAATACCCTCTCCAACAGTTCAGAAGGGAGTGATTGAGAGGTTCCAGGGATATAAACATGATAACACATAAAGCAACGGATGCTCTGACACCTTTTCAGGTCCAAAACCACATGAAATTCTTCCTACACCCTTGGCAATTACACGAGACCTGGTATCATCTCAACCCAATAATACAAAAGAACATCATCAGAGTTGATGAAAAGAAAGCTGTACGGAGTTCTCGGTCATGTTAGAAAATATGAACTCTCTGGAACCAGATTCCCAAGATCAAATCCCAGTTCCATACTTGACTAGGTAAGTAATCTCAAGCAAATTGCCTGACATTTTCCTTACTGTGCTTCAGTCTCCTTACCTGTAAAAAAAGGAATAACAGCTCCTACTTTCACCGGAATTTAGAGACATCAAGATTCAATGCATTGAACAAATGACCAAGGACCAGACGAGTTGTGAAATGGCATGAAGGACATCATACATGAAGAACGCAAAGGTCATTAAAAAGACAGGAAAGAAAGAAAAGACCTAAACTGATGTCAGAAGAGACTCAAACTTGCTCTTCAATGTAGCGCGGCTAAAGCGAAAGGAAAAAATGATGAAGTAAAAGAGCTGAACAGAAGATTTCAAAGGGCAGCTGAAGAAGACAAAGTAAAGTATTATAAGGAAATGTGAAAAGATCTGGAGCTAGAAACAAAAAGGGAAGAACATGCTCAGCAGTTTAAAGAACTGCAGAAAAAATTCAAGCCTCAAGTTGCAAGACTGAAGGATTCTACGGGCAATACATTGAATGACACAGGAAACATCATAAGATGATGGAAGGAATACACAGTCACTATACCAAAAAGAACTGGTCAACGAGCAACCATTTCAGGAGGAAGTATATGATCAAGAAGCAATGGTACTGAAGGAACAGCCCAAGCTGCACTGAAGGCATTGACAAAATACAAGGCTCCAGGAGCTGACAGAATACCAATTGAGATGTTTCAACAGATACAATGCTGGAAGCACTCATTCGTCTATGCCAAAAAATCTGGAAGACAGCTACCTGGCCAACCGACTGGAAGAGATCCATCCATATTTATTTCCATTCCAAAGAAAGGTGATCCAACAGAATGTGGAAATTATCGAACAATAGCATTAATATCATACACAAGTAAAATTTCTCTTAAGATAATCCAAAAATGGTTGCAGCAGTACATCAATAGGAAACTGCGAGAAATTCAAGCCAGATTCAAAAGAGGAGGTGGAACAAGGGATGTCATTGCTGATGTCAAATGGATCTTGGCTAAAAGCAGAGAAAACCAAAAATATGTTTACCTGTGTTTTATTGACTGTGCAAAGGCATTTGACTGTGTGGATTATAACAAATTATGGATAACATTACAAAGAATGGGAATTCCAGAACACTCAACTGTTCTCATGGAGGACCTGTACATAGACTAAGAGGTAAGTTGTTCAAAGAAAACAAGGCAATACTGTGTGGTTTAAAATCAGGAAAGGTGTGTGTCAGGGTTGTATCCTTTCACTGTATTTACTCAATCTGTATGCTCAGCAAATAATCTGAGGAACTGGGCTATATGAAGAAGAATGCAGCATTAGGATTGGAGGAAGACTCATTAACAACCTGCGATATGCAGATAGCACAACCTTGCTTGCTGAAAACGAAGAGGACTTGAGGCACTTACTGATGAAGATCAAAGACTTCAGCCTTCAGTGTGGATTACACCTTAACATAAAGAAAACAGAAACCCTAACAACCGGACCAATAAACAACATCATGATAAATGGAGAAAAGATCGAAATTGTCAAGGATTTCATTTTACTTGGATCCACAATCAATGTTCACAGAAGCAGCAGTTAAGAAGCCAAACGACATATTGCATTGGGCAAATATACTGCAAAAAATCTCTCTGAAGTGTTAAAAAGCAAAAATGTCACCTTGAGGACTAAGGTGAGCCTGACCCAAGCCATGGTATTTTTAATCGCCCCATGTACATGCAAAAGCTACACAATAAATAAGGAAGACTGAAGAAGAATTGATGCCTTTGAATTATGGTGATGATAAAGAATATTGAATATACCATGGACTGCCAGAAGAACAAACAAATCTGTCTCGGAAGAAGTACAGCCAGAATACTCCTTAAAAGCAAGGATGGTGAGACTTCAACTCACGTACTTTGGACATGTGACCTGGAGGGACCAGTCCCTGGAGAAAGACATCATGCTTGGTAAAGTAGAGGGTCAGTGCAAAAGAGGAAGACTCAATGAGATGGACTGACACAGCATCTGCAACAATGGACTCAAACCTAGCAATGATTGTGAGAATGGCGCAGAACCAGGCAGTGTTTCGTTCTGTTGTACATAGGGTCACTATAAGTCAGAACCAACTTGACAGCACCTAACAACAATAACTTCCTGGTGGCACAAGAGTTAAGCACTCAGTTGCTAATGAAATGTTTGGAGGTTCAAACCCACCTAGCGGCTCTGAGGGAGAAAGACTTGGCAATCTGCTTCCATGAAGATTATAGCCAAGAAGACCCTGCGGGGCATTTCTACTCTATCACATGGGGTTGCTATGAGTCGGAATTGACTCAATGGCACCCAACAACAACTTCATAGGTTTACCATGAGAGTCAAATGAGTTAATACATGTAAACTGGTCATTTGTTTGTTATTGTTTGTTGCCGTGATTGAATCAGCCCCCAGCTCACGGCAACTCCATGCATAACAGAACGAAACACTGCCCTGTTCTGCACCGTCCTTGTAATTAGTTCCGGATGGGACCACTGTAGTCCACAGGGTTTTCACCAGCTGATTTCCAGGAGTAGATAGCCAAGCCTTTCTTCCTAGTCCATCACAGTCTAGAAGCTTCACGAAACCTGTTCAACATCATAACAACACACAAGTCTCTATTGACAGATGGTTGCCAGCTGCGCATGAGATGTACTGGCCAGGAATCCAACCCAGGTTTCTTGCATGGAAGGTGAAAAAATATGGTATTGCTCATAACAGTGCCTCCAAACCCACTGCCATCGAGTCAATTCTGACTCATAGTAACCCTGCGGGACAGAGTAGAACTGCCCCATAGGGTTTCCAAGGAGGAGCTGGTTGATTCGAACTGCTGACCTTTTGGTTAGCAGACAAGTTCTTAACCACTAAGCTACCAGGGCTCCATAACAGTACCTAATAGATAGTAAACACAATTCTTATGGCAAACCAAACTGGGCACAGGAATTAAGATACGCTGGCAGATTTTCTGTAATACTTCAGTTATTTCTTTGGTATATCAAAAGCCAAAGAGAGAAGTAAAGTCTGGATGCCCAGCTCATAGAGGCCTCCCATAGTGGAATGAACATACCGCTATGTCCACGATGGCCTTGAAAACTCCATGGCAGGAGGATATAGCAGACTGAAGCAAGAGGAAAGCCTTCCACTCCACAGAGAAGAGAGAAAGAGGTTGGAACAAAGTGCCTCCTGATTTTCACCTCCTTTTTTTTTTTTCCCTTTGAAGTAGAGGGTCAGCAAAAGAAAGGAGGATCCTCAGTGAGATGGATTGACACAGCGGCTGCAGCAATGGGCTCAAGTATGACAACAGTTGTAAGATGGTGCAGGACCGGGCAGTGTTTCATTCTGTTGTACATAGGGCTGCTATGAGTTAGAACCAATTCTATGGCACCTAACAACTAACAATAACACCCTTTGAAGTGAGGGCAATGTCAAGGGCAGAGATGATTAGGATTATGGTCCTTGGGCCCCATGAGCACTCTGGAAAGATCACTTCTTGGTTTGCCCCACTCTCCAAAATAGGGCACAACCACATCACTGTGATCACACAACACAACCTGGCGAAGGAGACTCTAGAATTTTGATTCCCCTAGTTGCCCTTGGGAAACCTGGTGGCATAGTGGTTAAGTGCTACGGCTGCTAACCAAAGGGTCAGCAGTTCGAATCCGCCAGGCGCTCCTTGGAAACTCTATGGGGCAGTTCTACTCTGTCCTATAGGGTCGCTATGAGTCGGGATCGACTCGATGGCACTGGGTTTGGCTTTTTTTTTAGTTGCCCTTGATACCCATGTTGTGAAGGTATAGATATGTGGAAGTCTGGCTGGAGGAAGGGCAGGTCGCTGAGGCATTCGCCACATGGCTCTGTAGCAAGGGCTAGGAATCAGAACCCAGTGCCAGTATGATCCAATGATCAGGAACGCACAGTGCCAGGAGACACCAAGGTGAGGCTGAGTCAGTCAGAGCTTGCCATGCCACTGGGCTTGCTTGAGCCAAGATATTCAGATCACCCCAACCCCATGAGATTATCTACACTATAATCTTCCTGCCATGGATCCAGACACTACCTGAAGAAGAGAAAAAAGGGGTGAGGGAAGTCATCTGAAAAACTTAATGTTTTTATTCCAGAACTACTGAAGGTTGATGTTATCAGGATTACTAGCTTTAAAGAAAATTGGACATTTAGGAAATTTTTCTCCCTTCTGACTAGCAGAAGGAGCCCTGGTGGCACAATGGTTAATAGCTCAGCTGTTAACCAAAAGGTCGACGGTTCGAATCTACCAGCCGCTCCTTGGAAACCTTATGGGTCAGTTCTACTCTGTCCTATAGGGTCGCTATGAGACGGAATCAACTCAGTGTCAGCAGGGATGGTTTTTTATGGGTTTAACTAGGAAAGAGGGCTCTGAAGGAAGAGAGATGAGTTCCAAACATACGTTTTTAACTAAACTTCCTGTGGACACATAGGTCACTACCATCCAACTTAAACACAAAATACTGACGAGTTCTTGAGAGAAAAAATGTTCCTACGGTTTTGTGTAAAATATGTAAGGATAAAATCATTAACTCATTCAACAAATGGGAATTTTATGTGCATACAGTAGTGAACAAATACAACACAGTTCATGATATCAAACTTATAACTCAAAAAATAGTAGGCATTGTGAACCCTCACACACTGATGATAGGAGTGTAAATTGATATACAACTTTAGGAAGCTGTTTGGCACTATCTCCTAAAGCTAAATATATGCCTACCCTAATGAATCAGTAATTCCATCCCTAGGTATTAACAAAAGAGAAATGAGTGCCTATGTCCACCAAAAGACATGCAGAAGAAAGGGCACAGCAGCTTTATTCATAATAGCCAAATACTGGAAACAAACCAAATGCCTAACAAGTGGAAAATGGATAAATTGTGGTACATTGTACAGTATACTACTACTCAGCAATAAAAAGAATGAACTACTGCTACATACAGCAACACAGGTGAGTCTCAAATATGTTATAATGAGCAAAAGCAGTATGACTCAAAAAAGTACATATGATCAAAGATTCCACAGAAAAATCCTGATCAAAATGGGGAAAATGCAGAACAGAATCTCAAATTCTCACAGACTCCAGACTTCCTAGAGCCAGGAAGTTTGGATGAATAACTGAAACTATTGCCCTGGATAGTCTTTAAACTTTAAACTACAAATATCTCCTAAAGTCTTCTCAAAATGAAACAACAGTTTAGTTTAACTAGTTAAAAAGGTCTGCCTTGACCATTATGCTCTTTTAAGGTCTATTTATATGGGACCAAATTGACAACAGCAACTCAAAAGATTAGATAAGAGCCTTAGGGGGCAGTAAATTTATGTTAGTAAGGAGGAACAACTCAGAAAAGGAGAGTAAGAATGTAATCAATGTCACTAAATGGCACATGCAGAAACTGCTAAATTGGTGTATATTTTGCTGTATATATTCTCAACAATAACAAAATAAAATTATATTTAAAAATACGTACTGTATGATTTCATTCGTATAAAGTTCAAGAACAGGCAAAACTAACCTATTGTGATAGGAATCAGAGTAGTGACTACCTGGTAGGGGAGGAGGACAGAGAAAAAGCAGCATTAATTGGGAAGGGGCATGAGAAGATCTTCTGGATGTGAAAATGTTCTGTGTCTTCATCTGAGTGGCAATAACATGGTGTTTATGATATGTAAAAACTTACTGAGCTTTACACCTAAGATATTTGCAACTTATTACATGCATGTCATACCTCATTTGAAAAGTTTCAAAAAACATACACACACACGCACATGCATATAGTCCTTCTACTTCAGTTTGAGAAAGCAGGGTATTTGGTGATGAGAGGAGGGTCATCAGTGTTACCAGGTTAGCCCGAGGATGATCTACAGCCAAACTCCATACAATCTCATCTAATGCAGTCTGGAGAGAAATGTAGGCTTCTTCCTGGTTACCTCTGATAGATTTCCTCTCCATTCACCTGGGCCACCTCTACATAAAGAGCTCTAGTTCCCATGGGATGGACAACTGGAAAAATGTAGGCTGCAGTGACCTGAGGACTAAGTCAACTTAAGAGATTTTATTAACCCTTAAATAACAGATTGAAACCATTATCTTAAATGCATGTGGTGAGAAACGTGGAGTGGTGGAGGGCATGTGCCACATGTTCACGTTGAAACAATCACAATAACTGGCCAAATCAAGAGGACCTAGGTAATCTGAGTCTTCATGGGTAAGAACCATGACCGAAACCAGAACAAACCATTCTGGTTGCCAGTAGGTAGTTCTAGCACCCACCAATGGCTATTCTGCTTCCCGCTCTTTAAGGAGTTCGGCGGAATGTTTTCGATCATCACCTCAGTAATTTAAACCCATTGGTCTTTTAGCTTTGAAGGTCACAGGCATTTTTGAGAATCTGATAAGAGCTATGGAGACCCAGAAATAAATAAATAAAATGGTGCATATATTTTCAGGGAATCATATAATCCCTACAGCCCATTTGTTGAACCCATGTTACAAATGCTGATATAAGGGAAGACTAAACCTGTTGTCATCGAGCTGATTCCGACTCATACCAACCCTATCAGACACAGTAGAACTGCCCCATAGGGTTTCCGAGGAGCACCTGGTGGATTCAAACTGCCAACCTTTTCGTTAGCAGCCATAGCTCTTAACCACTACGCCACCAGAGTTTCTAAAGGAATAGTACTGGCCCCCAAAGCTATAAATTAACCCTTTCGCAGACAAATACCCCTGTGATGATGTGTGATCATAGTGAGCATTCACATCTTTGAAGCAGAGCTGAGAAGAATTTGGAAGTTCTATTAAGTTCAAGTCCTAAGTAATACTTAATAGCTCGCAACCAGGGGACTGTAAAGCTAGCATCTGAAACCATTTCCCAATAAATCCAAATAGCCTAACAGAAGCATATATTTATCTATACTAAGGCTAAAGACTAAGTAATTCCTTATATTACTTTGCTTTTAGCTGGTGTTGTAGCCCTGGTGGCACAGTAGTGAAGAGCTATGGCGAGTTATGGCTGCTAACCAAAAGGCTGGCAGTTCAAATCTGCCAGTTCAAATCCACAAGCCACTCTTGGAAATCCTATGGGGCAGTTCTACTCTGTCCTATAGGGTCACTTGGAGTCAGAATCCACTTGACAGCAATGGGTTTGTTATCTATCAAATGTGTTAATAACACTAGATATCTCCAACTATCATCTTACTCTAATTTCAAAAATGAGGGAAATTAGCCAATGTATTACTTAGTAGAGTTCATTTCACAAGAAAAACATCTTTGAAACATGCAGTCTAAGACAGAAACTTATCCAAAAAAAACTCAGTAATTAATTAAAAAAAAAATAGAGTGAATTTGACCATTGACAAAACATCTCCAGTGTGGCCTCAGGAAAACTTACTGATTTCTTTGTTATGTAGGTAGGATGTTTTAAGCATAAGGGTATTTTTTTTTTAAGTACCCCATAAGGGCAATGTATTTCACCCTCCTCTCTCTACTGCGGAAACCCTGGAGACATCGTGGTTAAGAGCTACGTCTGCTAACCAAAAGGCCGGCAGTGTGAATCCACCAGGTGCTCCTTGGAAACTCTACAGGGCAGTTCTACTTTGTCCTATTGGGTCGCTATGATTTGGAATCGACTCGATGGCGAGGTTTCTCTCTATTGCACTGGAGATAAACTTATACTCACTGGATGGTAAAAGGCCTTACTCTCCAAATAATAACTCTGAAGCAGACCTGGGAGCTCAGAATGACCACAAAACCCTATCAAACCTCTTCCCCTAAAAGAGGGTGTTTGCAAACTTCATTACACCTAAAAATCACCCAAGAAAAATATTAAAAATGCAGATTCCCAATTTCCAAGTCTTACTTAAAAGATTTGGACTTTGTAGCTTGTAGTTTGTAATTAGGCCCAGGAAGCCATATTATTAACAATAAACCAAAACTAAACCAAATCCGTTGCCATCAGGTCAATTTCAACTCATAGCAACCCTACAGGACAGAGAAGAACTACCCCACAGGGTTTCCAAGGAGTGGCTGGTGGATTCAAACTGCCGATCTTTTGGTTAGCGGCCAAATGCTTAGCCACTGTGCCACCAGGGCTCTTTTTTAATACCCCCAGTATTCCTGATCACACTTTGAGAAAAGCCCTGCCCTGCAGATATTTGACCTGTTAAACCTCTGGGTTTAACAGGAGCAACTATGAGCCAAGGTAGGTCCCCAGGTGAGTCCTCCCACATTCCAATCCATGGTTTTGTTGTGGTGGTGGTGTGCCAGTCAGTCGATTCTGACTCAAAGCAACCCTATAGGACAGAGTAGAACTGCCCCCACAGGATTTCCAAGAATCTTTAAGGAAGCTGACGGCCACATCTTTCTCCCGCAGAGCAGCTGGTGGGTTCAAACTGCAGACCTTTCAGTTAGCAGCCTAGCGCTTTAAACATTGAATGCTGATAGTCCCATGGTTACAAGTATTACCTGAAGGAGTGGGAAAAGGAGTCTGAACATAGGTTTCCTAGAGATTCTCAACGGTAAACCCACTGAACAGGGAACAGGCAGGAAGTAGATGCTTTCCTATAGAAATATGTAGGTTAATAGGCAGGATTTGTACAGCCATCTCAAAATCTCAGGAATTATAAGGTGTATGAAAAGTATCACAACCTCCTAGGCTATGCTACCACAAATTGGGAAACTCTTCCAAGGCCTGGACCATTTATGCCATCTAACTGCTTATAACTATTATCAGGCAGAAGAGGCTGTCTGCTACAAAAGATCCTCTTTGAAATTTAATATTTCTTTCCAAGCTGCAAATCACCTCAAGCTGATTATTCCTAAATCCAAGACCACTGCCCGCAAAATAATCAAGTCAGTGCCTACAACATAATTAAGTCAAGTCGGTGCCAGTCTTAACTATTTGCTCTACCTCATACACACACACACACACACACACACACACACACACACACAATTTATATATTAGGAATCCAAGTACGGTCAAACCTTTTAAACAGAAAATAATCTTTCTACGGTGTGTGATATTTCAGAATTTTATGAAGGCTTTCACTTTTATTTTGAATTTCTGATGGCTTAAGATAAGAGACCCCACTCTCGACAAATCTATAAAAGCAGGCTGGATCAGAGTTTACTGCAACTGTACAAAGGGCTCTTTGTGTGGCTGATAATTCAGAGAGCAAGTCAGCTCTGAACCAGTGGCCTGGCGCTCTGTTAAGGGGGAAATGGTGCTTCAGTAGGGCTCTTCGACATGTGAGGGTAAAAATTTGATCACACAAAACAGGGGTTCCTACTGAAACAGGAACATCCCAGTTAAGGTTCGCTTTGCTAGTTAGATATCTAAATGGTAGAAGAGACCAGAGGCCAATGTTAGCAGTCAATCCTGGTAGCTATGTTCTATAGGTCTTGTTTATGCCCCGTGAATTAAGGACAAGGAGTCTGACGCAGGGAATGCTTGCTGGCTCCTATTGTCACCCCACCCTGCCCCGATCCCTCTTGCCAGGACAGCTGCAACTCGTCCTTAGGATCTTAGCTTAAAATCTCCCTTCTTTAGGTAGATGTGTCTGGGCCTCTCACTCTAGGTTACCTAGTTACATAACAAACTATATTTTTCTCATAGCACTTTAATTATTACTTTTTAATTAATAACGATGTAATTATTAGTGTGTGTAAAGGTTTATCTCTCCACCAACTCCTTTGGGTCTATAGACTCAACCAGGACTGCTCCGTTTCCTGCTTTATTTGGAGTTTCTAGCAAGCGCCTCGCCTACCTTAACCTTAGATTCTTAGCAAATGACTCCTACATGAATGAATGAATTCTACCAGTACAGCTTTACGACAGAATAAATAACTCTTAGAGTATGTAAATTTAGCATATTTTACCCAAAAAATGGTATGTGCCACGAAAAGTTATTATCGAGCTAAAGTACATTTATGGCATGGGCCCATTTGCACTGTATTAAATCTTTATAGACACTTCAAGATAAAATATATGTATATTCAAGTTCTTCCCACTAGCAAAAATAAACTAAGCCTTCAACTAAATGAAAATAACCAGAACGGTGAATTTCTGATTTTTCTATATCTGTTCTATGTAGCTTCAGAGTAATCACAACTGGTATTTGGCTGTGACATAGCAAATATTTCCAAACTAAGATCTCATCTATGACTTTCTCCATTCGTTCAATAAGTTCAGGAAGTACATCTATAGCCAACAGACAGCTTACATTTAGATTGTGAACCAATAAGAGCGAAGGTTCGTCATTTCCATGCTGAAAGTCTGCCCACGGATTCACCTTGGGAAATCATGATTATTATCACCTTAATTTTACATAATTCTATATATATGGTCTTATATTCTTTCATGGGTAAATTCTTTAAACTTTGTAATGATAGGCACTTTCACAGATAAATGTTAACCATTATTGAGAATGTCTAGAAAATTATATGTGCAACACCAAGGGGCTTGTACATCTGTCATCCCCTTCATATAAGCCCTCCAGCCCAGTTATTTCCTTAAGTGTTTCAGTCAGGTGGCCCCTAGTGTAAACTGCTAGAAAAACAAATGTTTTTGAAAAATAAGATGGAAATTTCCAGACTTCAAACTGTTAGAACATGTTCTTTTTTTTTTTAATACGCTTTTTCTTCCCTACTCAAACCCACTGCCTCCAAACCCACTGCCATCGAGTCAATTCTGACTCATAGCGACCCTACAGGACAGAGTAGAACTGCCCCATAGGATTTCCAAGGCTGTAATCTTTACAGAAGCAGACTGCTACATCTTTCTCCCCCAGAGCGGCTGGTGGGTTCAAACTGCCAACCTTTTGGTTAGCAGCTGAGCACATAACCACCATGCCATGAGGGCTCCTTTCTTCCCTACTAACTCCCTCCAAAAGTGCTCCACAATAATTTCTGTTTGAAACTTAATTTTGTGACAATTTTGTTAGACATTCTCAGAAATCTTTGATATACTCACAGCCAAGTGAGTCTGGTTCAGTTTGGTTTGGTTATGTATGAACACACACATACCACATTCTTGCCCGGACAAAATCGGCCCAGAAGAAAGTCAATTTACAGGAAAGTATGGCAGAGATCCTCTGGATACTTCTGTTTGTTTGCTTTTTGGGTATCTTTGTTTTTGTTTTCCAAATTACAGGCTTGAAATTAATTTAGTATGTCCCAATGAGCATATTCTTAACAATGGAATGAGATAGGACAGAGTGGAATGTAATGGGTAATTCAAGGCACAACATGTGCTGTGCTAAAATCTTTCCTAACTTAGAAACCCCAGCACCATGGGCAAAGTTGGGGGAAGATAAAGCTGTGTAAAGCTCTGTGTGTGTGTATGTGTGTGTGTATGTGTGTGTGTGTGCACACGTGTGCTGTGAAAGAGAGATTGATCCATAAGTCACATATTAAAAGTCAACGTGTCACAGACAAAAACAACTTAAAATGCCTGAAATACCTGTACAAACAATATGGCCCACTTTACCTACCTGGGGTACCAAATAAGGTCCCACTGCTTTCAACATTCAAATGTAATGATTTCTAGATCCCATCCAATGTATCATGAGAATCTCACACTTCTCCCTGAGGTCTCTGCCTCTTTTGATAAGTGCAAAAGCCAGCCCCAGGGGAGATGCCTCTCTCTAAAGAGGTCTGTGACTTTTAGCCAAAGATTGTACCATCAGCAAATGCTGTGCCTAGAATTATCCATTCCATTCCACCCATGTTGCTGTGTTGTAAAGGAGAATGGTAACTTTTATCAGTGTTAAACTCTGAGCTCCTACAGCTCCGAGTTCCTAGTTCTTCCCAACCCTAGAGAAGAAAGATGCATGGGCATATGTGTGTTTGTGTGTTAAAACAAAAGAAAAAGTAGGAAACTCTATCGAAAAAGTCCCCACAATTATTGTTTTTAATTTTGACAGCTCCTAATACAACCAGGGAAGATATTCTTAACAAAAGAGAGAGTATAAGCTTTGTACAATGTAGAAGCAGCAACAAGAAAGTCTGCAGGTGATCTTAGAAGAGGAAACTCTGGATATACACCAGAGACCCAGTCGTTCAAAGTGTTCTCAGACAAATATGATCATATAAACTGCCTCTTCTACAAACAAGCTGCCCAGGTCCCACAGAAAGAATCTCCTGGAAAGAGCAGGATCTTCCTTCTTCCATCCTGTTTACACACACACACATACACATCACTATACACGTCTCTCTCTCAATGAGAATAAACCTAATGGGGGCATTAGCAAGGCAGCAATTCAACAAAACCCAAATGTTACATAATTGGGCTTTCTGAAAGACACTTTATTATTTTTCTTACCATATTAGTCAATCAACTTTGGGCTGAACATGACCAGTATTTGACTGTTCTTACCTACAAAAATGACAATTTCATACAGCTTAGCCTCATATTTACAGAGTTCCTACCATGTACAGAATCCATAAGAATAATTGCATTTGATGTGCTACCTTCACAAAATGACAGTGCTACTCAGTGAAACCCTGACGATATTTTCACAGAATCAGAGAGATAATAATGTGGAAGCATTCTTTATGACAATACCTTTACGGGGTAAAAGGCAAACAGATAAAGACACAGGAAGTCAAACCTATGCATTGTCACTGAATACATACAAGTCATGAAGCAGTCGATCCCTATCCTTAAGCATCTATGATTTAGTTGGAAGTTATAATCCCTAAAAAAATCAGTGCATCTCAGATTACTATATAATAATCCCTCGTGACAGATAAACTGCCAGGAAGAATATCAAACTGGGAAGAACCTTAGAATTTAAATAGTTTAACTCTCATACTTAAAAAAGGTAGAAGTTAGTATAACATACCAAAGGATATCCTGCTCACAAAAGTCCTGTTAAAAAAATGTTTACATGGAGTGCTTACCTGTTTTAAATATTGCACAGAGATCAAAGAGAGTTAAGACCAAGTAATGCCACTCGATTTTATAAATAGAAAATGGGGGAAAAAAATTAAAATATTTAAGTAAAAAGACTTCTGGTTAAACTTGACACACCAATAATACGTGTTTATTACCATTTCCTTCTAAAATCCTCCAAAATGGCAGTAAAGGAATAAAAAAGGTATAAACATACAAGGACAAAAACAAGAGAGGCATCATTAGTAGATGACAGGGCTCAATACAGTTTATAGAAGCTGAAAAAAAAAAAAAAAGGATGGAAGAATGGAAACAACACAGCAGAATAGAGGAAACTACAAAAGAAAAAAGAAGAAAGTGCCTGTACAGCGGCAACCGATGGAAAAGCAGACAATTCTCACACACAAACACACTCAGGCTTAGGACCAGGTTCCACCATGTACTATAGAAGGTGGGGATAAAGTACAAACACTTACAACAGGGGATTGTTTGAAAGCCTGGGAATACAGAAGAGTTGAGTCTTCAGGTCCCTTCCTCCATCTCAATACTGGCAAGTGAAAACTCAAGATGAAACTGTGTACCAAGGCTAGGAAATAATCAGCCCAGATTATAGCAAAAGGGCAGAAGCTCCAAAAAGGAGACCTCCAGGGGTATAAAACAAAACAATCACATTATCTGATATGATTGAACATTTTATAATAATACTAGCGGGCATTTATCATATCTGATGAGGCAAGAAGAAACAACAGTAAGTAGTTCATAAAACAATAAACAAATGAAAAAACAAGGCAAGTATTAACCACAGGGAAAACAAAAAGCTATATGAAAAACATAATCTTCAGAAAATATAAACTTGAAACTTCCACTCATCAAAGGGCACAGTTAAGAAAACAAAAAGGCTATCTGGGAGAAAATATTTACAATGTATTTATCCGACAAAGGAGACATATTCAGAATACGTAAAGAATTTCTACAAATAAATGAGACAAACAACTCAAATAAAAAACAGACACTTCACAAAAGAAAATATCAAGTTACATTCAAAACCAAAAACCAAACCCCGTGCCGTCGGGTCAATTCCGACTCCTAGAGACCCTATAGGACAGAGTAGAACTGCCCTATAGAGTTTCCAAGGAGCGCCTGGCAGATTCAAACTGCCGACCCTTTGGTTAGCAGCCATAGCACTTAACCACTACACCACCAGGGTTTCCAAGTTACTATTAAGCACATGCAAAGGTGCTCATCAGGAAAATGACAGCGAAGGAATTAAAAAAGTGTAAATAATAATTAAAAAAAAAGAAAAGAAAATGAGAGGCATGAGGGATAATATCTTGGATGAAGGTTATCTTTAATAATAGAAACGTTCTATATAACTAGATCTGGGTAGTAGCTACGCAGATATCCACATACACAAAAATTCAGCAAGCTGAAAACTTAAGATTTGTACATCTTATTCAATAAAAATTATACTTCAATTTAAAAAATGTAATCCACGGCCATTGACAATTTTTGCCATAATGGATGATTAGGGGAAAGGGAAGCAGAAGGATTAGTGTAACATAGCTACACCTTTACCTATCTTCACCAAACATAAAAGGATAGATCAAGAAATAGCTGTGCATGTACTAATATGATCTTCAAAAAATTAGAAAAATTTCAACAAATATTAAATTTAACATATTAAATATTCAACCAGTCATATAAATATTAGATGGAGTTTAAAGTATGCCTCGGTGGACATGTTTTATTTTGTCAGTCCAGTGTTCATTCCCTCTTCTGTGCTCTGATTTTCCTTCCTCCTCCACCATCAGTCCATATGGTTCAAGGAGAATTTCTCCATCCCCAGCTTCAGCAATGGCTTGTGACTCAAGTCCAATTCAACCACATGGTCCTGGCAGTTGGCCATAAAGATTTTTTTCTTTCAGGGATAGGCACAAGGCCCATTTTGGGCAAATGAGAGTTTTATAAAGGAGCTTTTTTAGAATTTTGCAAAGAAGACATACTCTTTCTGCTAAAGCTACTGAGAAGAGGATATAAACCTGGAGCTGTGGCAGCCATCTTGCCACCAAGAGATAAGAACTTGCCCAAGAATGGGTTTGAGAGGATGGACAGCCAGATGAGAGACAGGGAGAGGGCAACTGAGCCCTGGTTTCTGTGGTAGAGTCCTGGTTCCATGTAGGCCCGAGCGTGTCTACTCCTGCCCTTTTCATAGTTACAGAAGGCAGTATAATGTGATGGGAAAGCATTGGATTGCTTGGGTTCAAACTCTGGCTCTACCACTTACTAACTGTATGACCTTGGGCATGCCACTTAACCTCCTCCTCATCTATAAAATGGGGGTAATACTAGTACCTACCTCCTAGGATCAAATGAGTTAATATTTATAATAAATATACACACATATGTACATGTTTATATCTATGTATACGAATATATGTACATATCTTAATATACATATATTTACATATTAAAAGTTAGTTCATATTTATTTATACATGTAAGGAATAATAAATGCTCGCTATTTTTTTTTTATTCTTATTATTAGCAATTAAATTCCCTTTTTACCTTAAGCCAATTTGAATTTTCTGATACTTTCAAATGGTAGGATCCTGATTCATTCAACCACCCGAAATAGAAACCACAGAAAACAAATCAATTTGATAAAACATAAAAAACATAACCATTACATAAACATACAAATTATGTATATCAGAAAAAATAGCAAAACAATTAAAAAGTAAATAGGCAAAAATATACACACATAATTCACAAATGAAAAAAAATCAGAATGCAAAAGAGTTCAGTTTTTAAAAATCAAGGGAATGAAATAAATCAGGAATTAATTTCCCCAGTCACAACACTGAAGATTATTTTAAACTTAATATCCAGTGAGGGCAAGGGGTTCATGAACTGCTGGTGAAAATGTAAATTGATACAACATTTCCAGAAGGCAACTTAGCTCTAATAAAAACGAACATACTTTTGACACAATAATTCTTCCAGAAATTTATCTAAGGAGAGAATTAAGGGTGTGTGCAAACATTTTCCCTATGAGTTTTTTCACTGATTTGTGTTTATATAAACACTGGATAATTGGACACCCACAAAAAAGAGAATTCATTAAATCCATACATTCTAATACTGTTCAGTCACTTAATATGTTGATGGAAAATATCCACATATATTAATTTGGAAGGACATTTGTAATTATTAACTGAAATAAACAGGTTATAAAACCATATATACAGTATGAACCTATTTTAGTTGTATAAATATACACACACATACGTGGAAAAACATCTAGTAGGATACTTGCCAAATGATAAGGGAAGCCTCTGGCTGATAAAATCATGAGTGTCCTAATTTGTTGGGTGGTTTGTTTGCTTGTTTGGCTTATATGTCTATTTCATTCTTTCTTCAATTAACCTTAACTGCTTTTTAATAAGAAAAAATACATTTGAAATTTATGAAAAGCTATAAGTCACCTCTTAAGAGCTTCAGACACGCATTTGGAGCCAAAATGCATGCAAGCTGTTAAACAGATCACAGATGATAAGAAAGCCAAGGCACATAATAAAATCTATTAGGAAAACATTCTGCGTCCCACTTTGAAGAGTGGCGTCTGGGGTCTTAAACGCTAGCAACCGGCCATCTAAGATGCATCAATTGGTCTCAGCCCACCTGGAGCAAAGAAAAACGAAGAACACCAAAGACACAGGGCCACATAAACCAGAGACTATATCAGCCTGAAACCAGGAGAACTAGATGGTGCCTGGCTACAACCGATGACTGCCCTGACAGGGAACACAACAGAGAACCCCGGAGGGAGCAGGAGAGCAGTGGGATGTATACCTCAAATTCCCATAAAAAGACCAGATTTAATGGTCTGACTGAGATTAGAATGACCCCAGAGGTTATGGCCCCCAGCCCTTCTGTTAGCCCAAGGCAGGAACCATTCCCAAAGCCAACTCTTCAGACAGGGATTGGACTGGACTAAGTGAAAGAAAATGATACTGGTGAAGAGTGAGCTCCTTGGATCAAGTAGACACATGAGACTATGTGGGCAGCTCCTGTCTGTAGGGGAAATGAGAGGGCAGAGGGAGTCAGAAGCTGACCAAATGGACACGAAAATAGAGAGTGGAGGGAAGGAGTGTGCTGTCTCATTAGGCGGACAGCAACTAGGAGTATATAAAAAAAAAACCGTATATAAATTTTTGTATGAGAGACCGACTTCATTTGTAAACTTTCACTTAAAGCACAATAAAAAAAATTTTTTAAAAAGAAAAAAGCAAAGGCAGTAGACTCTTTTGAAAAAATCTGATGGTAAAAGCAAGGAGAAGAGGGTCTCAGGAACATGTGCGGTGTAAAATTACTGAGGTGGAGAGTCTGGGCACTGGAGGAAGAGACTGAAGGTGCAGAGAGGGAGTCAGTGGGGGAGATGCTTCATGAAACCTCCAACAGCAACACACGTACTGTGCTTTCCATTCACGAAGAGCTTCCATTTGGACTTGGCTGGGCTGCTTTATCCAGATCCCCAAATGTTCTTTTCCCTTTGTGCCAAGTATATCTGATGCTGCGCAGGCCCAGAAAGAGAGCAGAACTTACCCAGGGGCTGAAACCATGCTTTCAGTTTCTTGATGGCTTAAAATGACCTAAACCAGGTACAACAGGCACTGTTCATCAGCAGCTTTCCCCAGGGAAAAAAATGGCAAGCTTGAAGCCCTGCCCAACCTCTCTTAGACCTCCACTTCCAGGGAAGAGGGACCGCCCATCCAAAAATCGTAGTCCTAATACACACTTGACCTTAATAAGAAAAAAGGTAGTTTCTTTCAATTCATGATAGCTTGCATGCTCTGTAGAGAGATTACATTTTCTTTTCATTTATTTTGGGCATATTAACAGCTGGTGACCTAGATTAAGAAATAATATGTGAAGAGGCAGGCCGTATCACTAAATTCCTTCACAGATGGCAAGTGGATTCAATGAAAAGCTTCAGACAGGAGAGTCAAGTAATTACTTGCGAAGAGAGTTGTGGGAAGGAATCAGTACAACTGGATAAAATGAAGTATTAAAATATGATCAGAAAGCCTGGCCCTGACACCAAGGCCAGCAGATCCCTGGCTACCTTCTGGACCAGTAACCAAGGACTGGAAGGGAGCAGGGAGCATTGCTAATTCAGCTGTGGAGGGAGGAGGATCACATTAGTTCAAGAAGAGCTTGGGTGGATATTAAAAGAAATACAATCCTCTTACTGCATGGAGAGTGTGCATGTGTGGAGGAAGAGGCTAGCAGCAGCCATCCAGCCTCTGGGCTTTGGGGACACAGCAAAGGGATGAGCGCCTCTATCTGCTTGGCACCTTGGGGTCTGCCTGAACTGGGAGACAGACTGAGCCTGGGCCTGACCAGGGACGTTCATTTGCACGGTGAACAAATCAGCCAAGTCTGACTTTCAGTAAAATGCTAAACACCCAGTATTCCAGGGATGGAAAATACTGCCACGTGAAAGAGAACACAGTTCAACTGATACGAATCATGGGGCTCATTAGTTGGTGTTCATTTTCAAGTACAATGCTCAAGCTACAATATAAATGTCCTTGGCTCAAGACACACACCAAGACCTCGGTGCCATCAAATCTAAGCAGTCATCAGGTAAACCAGGGAAGCTCAGTGCCTGGTACTGTATCTCTTCACTCTGTCAGGGTACAGACATGGGTTTAATTTACACACATCTCCGGGGGAGAAAAATTAATTACTGTGGGTAATTTACACAGTGCCTTGCAAAAAAAAAAAACACAACGTGTGCAATGAGGGGTTTTATAATGCAATAAAATATTGCCCTTTTTGCAGAAATGTGCAGAGGAGAGCTGCTGGGTTCAGGTCATACTTATTTTTGACCTTCCACAGAAGGACAGCGGCATCAAAAGGAACACACATACATAGACACGCGCGCACATACACACACACAATATGTGTGTGTGTAGATGTCTGTTATAAACTCCACGATTCACTCAGCAGCATGTATAAAGCTGCAGGTTTTTCGGTATCCGGCGCTATTGGTCCAAACTGATATTCTCGGCGCTTCTGCGCTAAATTGCGGTTTTACTGCACCGAGGCGCCTGTGAATTTCCCCTGAGGAAGGACTGCTGCTGCAATCTCTCCTCCGGATCTGCGGGGCCGCGTCCCTGCGTGCTGTCGGCGGGAGAGCTGGGACGCGGGCGCCCGGAGCTGCGGGGCGACCTGCAGCACCTGCGACTTCTCGTACCAGCTCTGAGCACCCAGTAGAGTGGAGCTCGCAGCGACGCCCGGGCCGCCTCCAGGGGGACCAGAACGCCGCGCGGGGAGGGGGAGAGAAGGGACCCGGGGAGATTTGGGCAGGCCCAGAGTTTCCAAGGATGGGGTCTACAGGTCCCTGGCTGCGCGCTCCCGCCTCCCGGCCCCCGCAGCGCCGGGATGCCGCCGTTGCTGCAGTCGCTGCCGGCGGAGGGCAGGACGTCCCCACGACCCCGGCCCCCCTCCCCGGGCTCCGCAGCGCCCTGCACCCCAAGACCCCGGCCCCGAAACGCCGCAACCGGCTGGGCCTCCTGCGCTCCCCTCAGCGGGCGCTGCCCTCTCCAGCCGCGCCCGCCCCCCCGCCACCTGCCCTGGCCGCCCGCCGCCCTCCTCTGACCTTTTCCTGCGCCCGGTTGAGTCGCTTCTGAACGTTCTTGGCGAAGATACCCGTCTTGATGTCGGCCATGGCTGCAGGTCGGGAAGGCTGGGCTGAGAGGAGCTGAGCGGGCAGCGGGACCGGCGGCGGCGGCGGCGGCGAGAAGGAGCGGGAGGAGGAGAGGAGGAGGAGGTACGGGAGAGGCAGCCGCGCGCGAGCAGCGGTGAGGGAGGGGCGCGACGGCGGGGACCAGCTTAAAGCGACAGAGCTGGAGGCGGGACGCGCCGGGGCTGGCAGTAACACTGGGGTGGAGGGTGCCTGCGGAAAACAACCCCAAGAAGGCAGAAGCCAAAATGCCTAGAGCGTGCCCACAAGGGTGGAAGAAGAGGTCAGGAGGAGAAAGGGAACGAGGCCAAGCAGCGGCCCCAGGCCCCGGGAGCAGCTCTCTGGCACCATCCAGGGAACATTTAACGCGGAGTTTGTGTTGAGGACCCTGAGAGGGGCCCTGATTCTTTCCAGCCGAAAATGGGAACAGAAGGGGAAAGGGGAACCGCAGGGAAGGTGGAAGCCAGTGGCCGATGGGATTGGAGCTGTTGTGCCTGCTGGTCTCCTGGGGCTCCCAGGCATAACCAGCGGGACAGCCCGGGCCAGAGCTATCACCTCTCACCGTACACCTTGTGTGTTCAAGAAGACCGTTCTGATTCCGCTCTGCCCTCAAGAGGCTCACCGCCCAGTGAGGGAAGCTGACTGGGAAGCTAAGTCAATGCGTGGTACTGGAGCCGCAGTGGAGCTAGCTGCGGATTGAGAAGAGAGAAGGCGGACCCACGGACCCGCTCTGACACTTGTTTGAACGTTAAGAGAAGACTTGGGGTGGAACAGAAGTCCATGTTGAGAAGGGTCAGCCCCTTGCTATGCCTTGGTCAAGGAACCTTGATGGTGAAATGGTTAAGCGCTCCGCTGCCAACCAAAAGGTTGGCGGTTCACACTCACCCAGAGTCACTATGAGTCCGAAGAAAGGGGTCACCATGAGTCGGAGTCTACTCTACTAGTGAGCAACTCACAACAACAATGAAATTCCTGCCCTGGGCAGGAACCCTGGTATAGGCCGTCACCAATAAATGTTGCATGAGTCAGGTCCTTTTGTAAAAAAAAAAAAAAATTTTTTTTTTTTGGAGCCTCACAAAAACAAGGTAAGATCCAGGCCTCCTAACTGGTTGTTTTCATGCGCACACTCCCACAGCCTTAACAGAGATTCACCATTCTCAGTATGTTTGACAGAAGTAGGAATAAGGAGTAAATGTGTCCTCCACCTATTCGAGCGCTTGAAAGATCCAACCAGTGTTCAGACTATTCATACTGAGTTCTCTCTGGCACTGTGAGTAAAACAAGGCAGGAAGTGCCTTGCAACCAGAGGTGAGAAGTAAAACACAAGGCTTGTGAGTCCAAGTCACCCACAGTGCACACTGGTAGCTCCCAGTGAACTGATTCCCTGTGCAGTACCCTTCCCTGGGCTCTAGAATGGCCTTGTGACTGGTTTTTACCAATAAAATGTGTCAAAAGTGATGTTATGCTAATTTAAGGCCTAAACCTTAAGAAGCCAGGCATCTTTTACACTCTGGGGAGCCCTGTGCCACTATGTAAGAAGTTCAGCTATCCCTGCTATAGAAAACACTGTGAAGGGACCATGTGGAAAGGGAAAGGCTCTGGGATTACTTGGAGAGGGAGAGAGGCCCAGATGTCCTAATATGCCAGCTGGGCCCATCCTCCAGCCAACCCACTGGTTGAATGCAATCACACAAATAGCCATCAGCAAACCAGCAGAAGAACCACCCAGCTGATCCCAATCCAGAGTGCAGAATGGTGGCAAAGAAAATGGTAGTTGTTTTTAACTGCTAAGTTTTGTGATGGCTTGCGATAAAACAGTAGGTAATTAGAACACTCAGTCTGTTTTCTTATCCTCTAGGATGACTTTCTGTCCTGGTTTGCCCAGGAGTAAAGGGCTTCCCAGAAATATGAGTTCACGCTCTCAAATGGCTTCTTAAACTTAGTTCTGCCTTGAGAATCAGCCATGAGGACACAAGCCTCAGATTGCTGGAATACACTAGATATTCTGGGGTAATTCAGCCCTTGGTCATATTTACACTATGAGTTCCAGATCTTCTTCTGCTCCCACCGGGGACCTGGCTACAAATCCCTCTGCAGATGTCACTGCCCTTTTTCTAACAAGCAAGGGACTGGAGTTTCAGTCCAGTGGGTTTTGTTTTCCAGCTTCCCTGGATTCCGAGACATCGGCTCCCACTGTATCTGCCCTTCTCTCTCCTTGCACTTATTCTCCCCACAAATTTCTTGAATGTAATGAATATCTCTTGAAATAAAATTGCAAATTGTTATCTTTTTCTTATTTTCAGATGCCCATATCTATCTAGTTCTGTAGTGTGGGTGAGAAAGGGAGGCTTGTCATTTCTTGGTAATTCTATTTGGAATACATGCCGAGCATATTAAAAAATTGTTGTGTGGAAACTGTTACTAAATTATCTCACTCCAGCTGAGAAGTAAATCAGTGCCCATTTTCAGGCTGCCATGCCGCTCATTATAGCACTTTAACTGGTACTTAGTAGGTGCTCTGTAATTATTAGCTTAGAAATGCATTCACACATAAGACTACCTCATGAGTATTGTTCTGGGATGGGAGATACCCACTTCTTACTAAGCCTTAGCCAGACTCATTAAGCCTTCACCTAGAACATCTCGAAAAACCTAAACCTGGCATGGTTGAGTTGCGTAGATGCAAACAGAGCTGATGAATAGGCTTGCCAAACAAGACCACTGAAACATGTCAAAGTACAGCTTGGCAGATCCTTAGCTATTTCTTCTGCAATAATGTCATTGGAATGTTGACATTGGTGGTGGAGGAGGGGCTCAACTGCAACAATTTCTCTTTTATTTAATTTTATTTTCTTGTGAAAATACACACAGCAAAACTCACTCCCATTCCACAGTTCCTAGACAAAATGATCAGTGACATTGGCTGCATTCTTCACATTGAGTCAACCTTCTCATTATTTCCGTTCTAGTTGTTTCACTTCCATTACTTAATCTCCCTGCCCCCAGCCTTCTCATCTATGCATTAAAATTGTGTTGATCTTTGGTCTTATACAGATAACTTTTTTTTTTTTAATGCAAACACAGGAGCAGATTATTTAATAAGCAAGGTAAGCACGGGCTTACTTGTGGTGACTTCAGGGGATACTTTCAACTCAGAGTTTGAAGATTAACACAGGGCTAGCCTCAATAGGTCTAGTAAGTCTAGATTCTTTAAGAATTTGAAAATCTGTTCCAGATTTTTCTCCCTTTTATCAGGATTCTTTTATTGTGTTCCTGTCTAGAACGTTCAGTAATGGTAAACATGCACCATCTGGTTCTTCTGGTCTCAAGGTAGAAGAGATAGTGGTTTCTGTAGACAATTAGTCCTACAGTCCAGTTACTTCTCTTCATTTCCTACTTTCTCTTTTGTTCTAAATGAGTAAAGACTAATAGTTGTATCTTGGAAGCTTGTAAGCATTTAAGATCTCAGATACTACTCACCATAATGGAAAGGAGATTATAAACTTTAAGAATTATATTATGCCAGTTTACTGGATTATCCCACAAGACCACATCCCTAAACCTCCAAACCAAGATAACTAATCCCATAAGGTGATGGATTATGTTTAATTACTATCAGCATCTGTAGCCCCACCCTTTTTTCTGGTTGTTGTTATTGTTGCATAATCAAGTGCAATAGTTTTAAACTTATTTTTATGCTATGCAGTGGGATCTTTTTTCAGACAAAATTGTATACAGGACCCAAATATATTAATCAGATGACCCTCTCTGTTTGCAGAGGTTCAGCATCCAGAGCAGGGTCCATTAGGCTGCCCCTCTGCTCTCTGCAGCCGTCTCTAATGAACATACAACTTCCAGGACACAGGTAGAAGTCCATAGAACAAGATGATCTCAGAGACACCTTCCAAGTCCAAAGTCACAGGATTCCTGCATTCGTGTTCCTCCTACATTTCCCAATACCACTGGGCACACCTGCCAACATTGCATGATTCCTTATAACTCTTCCTTACATTTTGCCATTCCCTTTTCTATGCTGTCAGTCAAGGAAAAATGTGGCTCATGCAATTCCTCATAGATTTCACTATTAACAAAAAGTAAACCCAATTTTCTTCAATTTTAAGGACAAGCTTACAATATTCTTAGTATGTTCAAATTATATTTAATATTTATTCAGGTAGGTTTCACAAACAGCATCACAATTCCAACCCCAGATCTTCACGATGCAATGCAAAATTCCAGAAGCAACTTCCTATTTTACTTTCCTTCCTTCTAAATTGTACTTTAAGTTGGTTGATAATTCAGAAATGTGAATTATGACAGGTTTTGATAATGACTGAAGTAGGTCCAGAATTACTACTAACTGTATTATCACAAAATTCATTTTCCCCATGAGTTTACCTTTTCTATGTTCATATCTTATCAGTGAGTTCAATTCAGACCCTTACAGAGATTTCTAGATCCATTTTTTAAAATAATTTTTATTGTGCTTTAAGTGAAAGTTTACAAATCAAGTCAGTCTCTCACACAAAAACCCATATACACCTTGCTACACACACCCAATTACTCTCCCCCTAATGAGATAGCCTGCTCTCTTCCTCCACTTTCTGTTTTCGCATCCTTTTTGCCAGCTTCTGACCCCCTCCACCCTCTCATCTCCCCTCCAGGCAGGAGATGCCAACATAGTCTCAAGTGTCCACCTGATCCAAGACGCTCACTCCTCACCAGCATCCCTCTCCAACCCATTGTCCAATCCAATCCATGCCTGAAGAGTTGGCTTCGGGAATGGTTCCTGTCTGGGGCCAACAGAAGGTCTGGGGGCCATGACCACCGGGGAACTTCCAGTCTCAGTCAAACCGTTAAGTCTGGTCTTTTTATGAGAATTTGGGGTCTGCATCCCACTGCCCTCCTGCTCCCTCAGGGGTTCTCTGTTGTGTTCCCTGTCAGGGTAGTCATCGGTTGTAGCTGGGCATCATCTAGTTCTTCTGGTCTCAGGATGATGTTGTCGCTGGTTCATGTGGCCCTTTCTGTCTCTTGGGCTCTTAATCACCTTGTGTCCTTGGTGTTCTTCACTCTCCTTTGATCCAGGTGGCTTGAGACCAATTGATGCATCTTAGATGGCTGCTTGCTAGTGTTTAAGACCCCAGACGCCACTCTTCAAAGTGGGATGCAGAGTGTTTTCTTAATAGATTTTATTATGCCAATTGACTTAGATGTCCCCTGAAACCATGGCCCCCAGGCCCCTGCCCCTGCTATGCTGGCCTTCAAAGCATTTAGTTTATTGCTTTTGGTTTAGTCCAATCGTGCTGACCTTCCCTGTATTGTGTCCTGTCTTCCCCTTCACCTAAAGTAGTTCTTATCTACTATGTAATTAGTGAATTCCCCTCTCCCACCCTCCTTCCCTCCCCGCTCTCGTAACCACAAAAGAATGTGTTCTTCTCAGTTTAAACTATTTCTCAAGATCTTATAATAGTGGTCTTATACAATATTTGTCCTTTTGCAACTGATGCAACTGACTAATTTCACTCAGCATAATGCCTTCCAGGTTCCTCCATGTTATGAAATGTTTCACAGATTCCTCACGGTTCTTTATCGATGCGCAGTACTCCATTGTGTGAATATACCATAAGTTATTTATTCATTCATCCATTGATGGACACCTTGGTTGCTTCCATCTTTTTGCTGTTGTAAACAGTGCTGCAGTAAACATGGGTGTGCATATATCTGTTTGTGTGAAGGCTCTTACACTGATGACTCTGTCTTTCTTCTATCTTCATTTTGATGCTTCCTACGTCATTCAATATTTTGCTCATAAAAGCCTTTAATATTGCAAATTGAGGCTCAAATTTTTTCTTCAGTTCTTTTAGCTTGAGAAATGCCAAGCATGTTCTTCTGTTTTGCTTTTCTAACTCCAGGTCTTAGCATATTTCGTTATAATACTTTACCTTGTCTTTGCAAGCTGCCCTTTGAAATCTTCTGTTCGGCTCTTTCATGTGATCATTTCTTCCTTTAACTTGGGCTACTCTACACATTCAAGAGCAAGTTTCAGAGACTCTTCTGACATCCATTTTGGCCTTTTCTTTCTTTCCTGTCTTTTTAACTACATTTTGCTTTCTTCATGTATGATATTCTTGATGTCGTTCCACAACTCATCTGGTCTTCAAACGTTAGTGATCAATGAGTAAACTCTATTCTTGAGATGGTCTCCAAATTCAGGTGGGATACACTCAATGTCATATTTTGACTCTTGCAGACTTGTTTTAATTTTCTTTAACTTCATTTTGAACTTGCATATGAGCAATTGATGGTCTGTTCCGAAGTCAGCCCCTGGCCATGTTGTACTAAAGATATCGAGCTTTTCCATCACCTCTTTCCACAGATGTAGTCAATTTGATTCCTGTGTTTTCCACGTGTATAGTCATCACTTAAGTTGAAAAATGTATTTGCAGTGAAGTCATTGGTATTGCAAAATTCTATTGTGCACTCTCCAGCGTTATTTCTATTACCAACTACTGACCGTATTTTCCAACTACTGATCCTTCTTTGTTTCCAATTTTTGCATTCCAATCACTGGTAATTACCAATGCATCCTGATTACATGTTCAATCAATTTCAGACTGCAGAAGTTGGTAAAAATTCTTCAGTTTCTTCATCTTTGACCTCAGTAGTTGGTGCATAAATTTGAATAATAGTCATATTAACTGATCTTCCTCATAAGCACATGGATATTATCCTATCACTGACAGTGTTGTACTTCAGGATAGATCTTGAAATGTTCTTTCAGAAGACAAATGCAACACCATTCCTCTTCGAGTTGTCATTCCTGGCATAATAGAACATTTGATTTTTTGATTGATTCAAAATGGCAAATTCCAGTCCATTTCTGCTCATTAATGCCCAGGATATTGATGTCTATGCATTCCATTTCATTTTTAACAATTTCCAATTTTCCTAGATTCATACTTCTTACCTTTCACCTTCCAGTTATTAATGGATATTTGCAGCTGTTTCTTCTGATTTGGGGAAGAATGGGAATTCCAGAACACTTAATGGTGCTCATGAGGAACCTTTACATAGATCAAGAGGCAGTTGTTCGGACAGAACAAGGGGATACTGATTGGTTTAGGGTCTGGAAAGGTGTGCGTCAGGGTTGTATTCTTTCACCATACCTATTCAATCTGTATGCTGAGCAAATAATCTGGGAAGCTGGACTATATGAAGAATAGGGCATCAGGATTGGAGGAAGACTCATTAACAACCTGCATAATGCAGATGACACAACCTTGCTTGCTGAAAGTGAAGAGGACTTGAAGCACTTACTAATGAAGATCAAAGACCACAGCCTTCAGTATGGATTGCACCTCAACATAAAGAAAACAAAAATCCTCACAACTAGACCAATGAGCAACATCATCATAAACGGAGAAAAGATTGAAGTTGTCAAGGATTTCATTTTACTTGGATCCACAATCAACAGCCATGGAAGCAGCAGTCAAGAAATCAAAAGATGCATTGCATTGGGTAAATCTGCTGCAAAGGACCTCATTAAAGTGTTGAAGAGCAAAGATGTCACCTTGAAGACTAAGGTGCACCTGACCCAAGCCATGGTATTTTCAATCGCATCATATGCATGTGAAAGCTGGACAATGAATAAGGAAGACTGAAGAAGAATTGATACCTTTGAATTGTGGTGTTGGCAAAGAATATTGAATATACCATGGACTGCCAAAAGAATGAACAAATCTGTCTTAGAAGAAGTACAGCCAGAATGCTTCTTAGAGGCAAGGATGGCAAGACTGCATCTTACATACTTTGGAGATGTTATCAGGAGGGATCAGTCCCTGGAGAAGGACATCATGCTTGCCAGAGTACAGGGTCAGCAGAAAAGAGGAAAACCCTCAACAAGGTGGATTGAGACAGTGGCTGCAACAATGAGCTCAAGCATAATAACAATTGTAAGGATGGCTCAGGACTCAGCAGTGTTTCATTCTGTTGTGCATAGGGTCTCCGTGAGTCGGAACCGACTCAATGGCACCTGACAACAACAACAACAATTTGGAGCTTTTTCTTCTGATTTTGAGCCAGACCACAACAGCAAGTGAAGGTCTGTAAAGCTTAAGTCCATCTACATCATTAAGGTCTACTCTACTTTGAGGAGGCAGCTGTTCCCCAGTCGTATTTTGTGCGCCTTCCAAACTGAGGGGCTCATCTCCCAGCACTGTATCAGAGAATGTTCTGCTGCTGTGCATAGGATTTTCACTGGTCAATTTTTTTCAGAAGCAGACCACCAGATCCTTCTTCCTAGCCTGTCTTAGTCTGGAAGCTCTGCTGAAATCTGCCCACCGTGGATGACCCTGTTGGTATTTGAAATACCAGTGGCATAGCTTCCAGCATCACAGCAGCATGCAAGCCCCCACAGTATGACAAACTGACAGACACATGGCAGAAAACAATACATGACGTGATTTACAAGCTAAAATGCATTCTAATTAGCCAATCTGCATTCTAATTGTTGGGTTCTTTGTGTCATTGTATATGGCAGCCCTGGTGGCACAAACAATTAAGCACTCAACTACTAACCAAAAGGTTGGCAGTTCATACACACCCAAAGGCTTCTTGGGAGAGAGGCCCAGTGATCTGCTTCTGAAAGGTCACAGCCAAGAAAACCCTATGGAACTCAGTTCTACTCTGCACACAAGGGTTCACCATGAGTTCGAATCAACTCGATGGTGATGGGTTTGATTTTGGGGTGCGTCATTATACAAAAATTAAGGATATGTTCCATTTTAACATGTTGAATCTAACTGGAATTTTGTTCTAAACCACATTATGACCAGTTGTTATACTTACCTTTTTGTTTGAAGACTATAAATAATATGAAATTTTATTTTTCTCACAGATGTTAAATGAAAATAGCAGTAAAAGGAGGATGCTATCTCTCTCTCTCCCTTCCTCTCTCTCTCTCTCTATATATATATATTTGACTGAGTATCTTATACATTTCAGGTGAAAACAATCAAGTATAACATCACAGTCCACTCTTCAAACAATGCCAGCTATCTATATTTTAGTTCCACATGTATTTTTTACAAATTTTTGCCTGCGTACCTACCTTCTTCCTTTTCTAATTTGTCCAAGTCTAAAAATAACAGTTTCCTAATACATTAATAATGCATCACTAATGCATCCCAAAAATGCTAAATAGGAGGCAGAGCTTTGTTTTACTCATACCATTGCACGTTTACCATTTACACAGACACAGCCACAGGTGGCTAAAGAAAACAATGGCACAGTATTAAATTGCCTAATAACTTTAATGTATTTCAACACTACACTTGATGCTTTTTGCAAAGTAGATACAAAACAACTCCCGTACCCCAGACAAATTGCTTGGGCGTCACTTAATAGCATACAAGCCAACCGAGAGGTCAGAGAACAAAACAAAATAGAAATTCTAATTAGCCACAACACTTTCTGAAAAAAAGAAACAGGTTCCTTATTTTATACTATTTTCTATCCACAAATGAGCTGTAAAAATTCCACATGCAAATGATGGAATCAGCAGTTGTCTGCACTAATGAGTACCTTCTTAATTATATATAGATGTATATATATATGTTAGTATGTGTATATATTATTTTATGAACCAAAACAAAACCCATTGCCCTAGAGTCAATTCTGACTCATAGTGACTCTATAGGATAGAGTAGAACTGCCCCCATTGGGTTTCCAAGGAGCAGATGGTTGATTCCAACTGCCAACCTTTTGGTTAGCAGCCAAGCTCTTAACCATTACACCATTATTTTATATATATAAAATGTTATTAGTAATTGTTTTCCAGCATGTACAAACCCCAGCTTCATAACAATGACCAACTGCAAAATCTCTTAACAAATACTTAATCATACACAGGCAGTCCCTGGGTTAGGTTCTTATTTAGTGTCAGTCATATATTTGCCTTGTTATTGTTGTTAGGTGCCATCGAGTCAGTTCCGACTCCTAGCAACCCTATGCACAACAGAACGAAACACTGCCCGGTCCTGCACCATCCTTAAAATCGTTGTTATGCTTGAGCTCATTGTCGCAGCCACTGTGTCAATCCACCTCGTTGAGGGTCTCCTCTTTTCTGCTGACCCTGTACTCTGCCAAGCATGATGTCCTTCTCCAGGGACTCATCCCTCCTGACAACATGTCCAAAGTATGTAAGATGTAGTCTCGCCATCCTTGCTTCTAAGGGGCATTCTGGCTGTACTTCTTCTAAGACAGATTTGTTCATTCTTTTGGCAGTCCATGGTATATTCAATATTCTTTGCCAACGCCACAATTCAAAGGTGTCAGCTCTTCTTCGGTCTTCCTTATTCATTGTCCAGCTTTCACATGCATATGATGTGATTGAAAATACCATGGCTTGGGTCGGGCATACCTTAGTCTTCAAGGTGACATCTTTGCTCTTCAACACTTTGAAGAGGTCCTTTGCAGCAGATTTGCCCAATGCAATGCGTCTTTTGATTTCTCGACTGCTGCTTCCATGGCTGTTGATTGTGGATCCAAGTAAAATGAAATCCTCAACAAGTTCAATCTTTTCTCCCTTTATGATGATGTTGCTCTTTGGTCCAGTTGTGAGGATTTTTGTTTTCTTTATGTTGAGGTGCAATCCGTATTGAAGGCTGTGGTCTTTGATCTTCATTAGTAAGTGCTTCAAGTCCTCTTCACTTTCAGCAAGCAAGGTTGTGTCATCTGCATTATGCAGGTTGTTAATGAGTCTTCCTCCAAACTTGATGCCCCCATTCTTCTTCATATAGTCCAGCTTCCTGGATTATTTGTTCAGCATACGGATTAAATAGGTATGGTGAAAGAATACAACCCTGACGCACACCTTTCCTGACTTTAAACCAATCAGTATCCCCTTGTTCTGTCTGGACAACTGCCTCTTGATCTATATACAGGTTCCTCATGAGCACCATTAAGTGTTCTGGAATTCCCATTCTTCGCAATGTTATCCATAGTTTGCTATGAGCCACACAGTTGAATGCCTTTGCATAGTCAATAAAACACAGGTACACATCCTTCTGGTATTCTCTACTTTCAGCCAGGGTCCATCTGACATCAGCAATGATATCCCTGGTTCCATGTCCTCTTCTGAAATCTGCCTGAATTTCTGGCAGTTCCCTGTCGATATATTGCGGCAGCCATTTTTGAATGATCTTCAGCAGAATTTTGCTTGCATGTGATATTAATGATATTGTTCTCTAATTTCCACATTCGGTTGGATCACCTTTCTTGGGAATAGGCATAAATATGGATCTCTTCCAATCAGTTGGCCAGGAAGCTGTCTTCCATATTTCTTGGCATAGACAAGTGAGCACCTCCAGTGCTGCATCTGTTTGTTGAAACATCTCAATTAATACTCCATCAATTCCTGGAGCCCTGTTTTTCTTGTTTCAAGATCTATCCTGAAGTACAACGCTGTCAGTGATAGGATAATATCCATACACCTACAAAGAAGACCAGTTAATACAACTATTATTCAAATTTACGCACGAACCACTAGGGCCAAAGATGAAGAAACAGAAGATTTTTATCAGCTGCTACAGTCTGAAATTGATCGAACATGCAATCAAGATGCATTGACAATGACTGGCGATTAGAATGCAAAAGTTGGAAACAAAGAAGAAGGATCAGTAGTTGGAAAATATGGCCTTGGTGATAGAAACAATGCCAGAAATCGAATGATAGAATTTTGCAAGACCAACGACTTCTTCATTGCAAATACCTTCTTCCACCAACATAAATGGCGACTATACACGTGGACCTCGCCACATGGAACACAGAAATCAAATTGACTACATCTGTGGAAAGAGATAGTGGAAAAGCTCAATATCATCAGTCAGAACAAGGCCAGGGACCGACTGTGGAACAGACCATCAATTGCTCATATGCAAGTTCAAGCTGAAACTGAAGAAAATCAGAGCAAGTCCACAAGAGCCAAAATATGACCTTGAGTATATCCCACCTGAATTTAGAGACTGTCTCAAGAATAGATTTGACGCATTGAACACTAGCGACCGAAGACCAGATGAGTTGTGGAATGACACCAAGGACATCATCCATGAAGAAAGCAAGAGGTCACTGAAAAGACAGGAAAGAAAGAAAAGACCAAGATGGATGTCAGAGGAGACTCTGAAACTTGCTCTTGAGCGTCGAACAACTAAAGCAAAAAGAAGAATTCATGAAGTAGAAGAACTAAACAGAAGATTTCAAAGGGCCTCTCGAGAAGACAAAATAAAGTGCTATAATGACATGCGCAAAGAGCTGGAGATGGAAAACCAAAAGGGGAGAACACGCTTGGAGTTTCTCAAGCTGAAAGAACCGAAGAAAAAATTCAGGCCTCAAGTTGCAATAGTGAAGGATTCCATGGGGAAAATACTAAATGATGCAGGAAGCATCAAAAGAAGATGGAAGGAATACACAGAGTCATTATACCAAAAAGAATTGGTCAATATTCAACCATTTCAAGAGGTGGCATATGATCAGGAACCGATGGTACTAAAGGAAGAAGTCCAAGCTGCTCTGAAGGCATTGACAAAAAACAAGGCTCCAGGAATTTGCCTTAGTATATGACATATATTTTACCTTTCTATGCATATAAAACACTTAAGAAACACTACCAACTGCACAATGTTTTCGTGAGTGTCACAAAGTAGCATGTGCATTCATTATTGTGAACCATTGTTTGTACTGAACTCAAATTTTTAGCATAATAGGTTTTATGGCAGTCTATTCTTAAGTACAAGTAGTCCATATGTCAGAAGTTCATAACCTGGGGGACTGCCTGTGTTGGCAGAGTCTTCTTTTATTCCAGGAACCTATTTTTTTGTAGGAGCCCTGGTGGTGCAGTGGTTAAGAGCTTGCCTGCTAACCAAAAATGTTGGCATTTTGAATCCACCAGCTGCTCCTTGGAAACTCTATGGGGCAGTTCTACTCTGTCCTACAGGGTCACTATGAGTCAGAATCAACTCAACAGCAATGGGTTTTTTTTGGGGGGGGGGCTTATTTTTGGTTAAATATGTCCATGTTTATATTTGTGCATGAATATAGCCATCTTGAAGTTCTACCTTTGACTGCTTGGCTGTTCCTGCTTCCTTATCACATTTTTTGTCATCCTCCACCATTGCTTAACATGAGCACTTTCTTCAAAGAAGCCCCAGAGCTGTGGCCAATAGCATTCTAAGAGTATTACCTGGACCATGCAATCCCCACCACCATGTCCATCAACTCAAAACCATCTGTTCAGCCAAAGCCACCCAAAAGATGTGCTGAAGTCATAACTTCGCAGTGCCTCTGAACATGACCGCATTTGGAGATAACATCTTTGAAGATGTTATCAGTGAACATGAGGTTATACTGGAGTAGGGTGTGTCCTAATCCAATCAGAATGTGCCATAATAATAGAGGAAAAGAGACAGAGAGTAGATAAACACAGGACAATAGACTTAAATTGCAGCTGCAAGCCAAGGAATCCCTGGGTCTACCAGAAGCAGGAAGAGTATCTTCTCCTAGAGTCTCCATAGAGTCTCTGGGCCCTGTCGACATGCTGAATTTGGACTCTCCCTCCAGAACTGTGAGAGAACCAATTTCTATTGTTTAACCCCACCTTACCCAGTGTGCTATTTCCTAGGTCTGTGATAACAACGGTGCTTTGTTATACAGACCTAGGAAACAAATGCACTGGGTAAACGAGGCTAACTCACTGCCAGCCCTCTGAGTTTGGTTTTATATGCCGGAAGTCTAGGCTAACTGTCATGTTCTCCTCTGTTGCAAACATATGCCTACTGCTCTGCTGTACAACCTTCTTTCTCTCCAGAGGCCACACTGACATTCTACCTGTTCCCACTTCTAGAATTTCCTCATGGCCTTCACCTCTCTTCCTTGCAGACTCAACAAGCTGCTGCTTCACGTCATCTCCTTGGAAATCAAGGGATTTGGGTGATGATGGTGGGGAAGAGTTCCTATTACTGTAACTTCCAGTGTTACTATAAACCCATTGACTTCAAGTCAATTCCAACTTATAGAGACCCTACAGGATAGGGTAGAAATATCCACAGGGTTTCCAAGGAGCAGCTGGTGAATTTGAACTGCCGACCTTTCGGTTAGCAGCCAAGCTCTTAAGCACTGCACCACCAGGGCTCTGTTACTGGCATAGTTCAGCATTACTATAGTTTATAAAGGCTTCAGGGGGCTAGTCTAAGACAGAAACCACCCTATTTCTTCTCAAAACACTGCATCTTGGAAAAATTTATCCCTCAATTCAAATAACTGACTGACACATGTATTTCCAAAAACAAGATTTTCATTTGTTTTCCTTTGAATCAATGTATATTTATAAGAGTATAACGTGTCCTTGTTTTTCTTCTTACTTTGGTAAGAAAAGCACGTGCTTTTTTAGAGCAGGCCCTATTGCACAGCAGATGTGAGATGGAGTTTAGGGTCAAGTTTATAAGGGATCAACATCTGTGACAGAAAGGGGCAGGAAGCAGGGCTGGCAGAGGAAGAAATCCAACTGCTATGCAGGCCTGATAAAGCCTTGGCCACCAGGCAGGAGCACTGCTCATAGAGTGTCCTCTACCTCCCCAATATGGCTGAATCTGTATTCCCCTGCCCTACCCATCACCAGAGGCAGGCTGCCTCAAGGAAGGTATGAACTCAGGGAGGCAGATCCCTGTTGCTGGAGCAGACCCTAAAGACACTGTCAGATGAACACTGCCCCTGACTGCACTCCCTACAGAAATCTGTAGCAAATCCTGCCTCTAAGGGGCATCTGGGCACCAGCCAAGACTCCTACCTTTCTGTGGTTCAGATGTGCAGCTTCTGCACGTAGTAGGCACTTGTTAGTCAGTTCTCCTCTCTAAAAGACCATCTTCTCTTTCTTCATGCCTCCTACCTACACTGACCACTACCAGTCTGTCAGTTTGTGGGACTGTGGTGGCTTGTGTGTTGCTATGATACTAAAAGTTATGCCACTGGTATTTCAAATACCAGCAGGGTCAGCCATGGTGAATAGGCTTCAGCAGAGCTTTCAGACTAAGAGAGACTAGGAAGAAAGGCCTCATGATCTACTCCTGAAAATTTGCCAATGGAAACCCTATAAATCACAGCAGAATATTGTTTGATATAGTGCTAGAAGATGAGTCCCCTAGACTGGAAGGTACTGAAAATACACAGTGGTTGCAATAATGGACTCAAGCACACCAATGATTGTGAAGCTGGCCCAGGACCAGACGTTTTGTTCTGTTGTACTTGGGGTCTCCCTGAGTCGAAGCCGACTTGATGGCAACTAACAACAACAACATATATCAAATCAAATCAAATTCACAGCCATCGAGTTGAATCCGCCTCATGGAGACCCTAAAGGACAGAGTAGAACTGCCCCATAGGATTTTCTAGGCTATAATCTTTATGGGAGCAGATCACCACTTCTTTCTCCCACAGAGCAGCTAGAGGGTTCGAACAGTCAACTTTTATAGATATAATATTTATATTTTCTGTTTCTGTAGATAACCTTAACTAAGTTCTTCTATTTTTCCTCAAGGAATTTATTTAACATACAGTTAGTTTCATGTGTTTGTGTTTGCATTACGTTTGGGGTTTTTCCCATTCCTTGTTAATTTTATTTTATTGTTTATGTAGAACATCAATAATGATTCCAAAAGTCAAAATTGTATAGAAAGCTATTCCCAGAGGAGCATTGCTCCCCTTCCTATCCCTTCAGCCCCATCCCTTAATTTTCACCCCTGGGGGTAACCATGTTATTAGTTTTTTTGTGTTTATCATCCTTATGTTTCTTTTTGCAAACTTAGGCGAATGTGTGTATATTTTCTTATTTTCCCTTCTTTCTCACACAGAAGGTAGCATACTACATACATTCTTTTGCATTTTCAGTTAATGGTGTATTTTGGAAATTACTCCCTTTCAGTTCATGAAGATTTTCCTCACTCTTTTTATCAGTTTATGGTACTCCATAGTGTGTAGATAACATGGTTTATTCAACCAACCTCCTGTATTTGAGCATTTAGGTAGCTTGCAATATTTTAAAATTACAAATAATGTTGCAGTGAATAACTTTGTTGCATACGTATTTTCACGTTGTTAGAGGTATATCTTCAAGATAAATTACCAGAAGTGAAATCCACACGTCAAAGGATAAACGTATAAGTAGTTTTGTTCAATATTGCCAAATTCTCCTCCATAGGATAGTGTCATTTTCCACTCCCACCAGCAATGTATGAAAATGCCTGTTTCTCCACAGTCTTGCCAACTGAATATACTGTCAAAGTTTTGGATTGTTGTCATCTGATGGGTGAGGAAAAAACTGAAAGAATTTTATATGTCAAATAAATGAGAGATTTTTTTTAAACATCTCCCTAGGGTTAAGAATGGACTGCCAGAAGAACGAACAAATCTGTCCTGGAAGAAATACAGCCAGAATGCTTCTTAGAAGCAAGGATGGCAAGGCTTCATCTCACATACTTTGGATATGTTTTCAGGAGGGATCAGTCCCTGGAGAAGGACATTATGCTTGGTAAAGTGGGGGGTTAGTGAACGAGAGGAAGACCCTCAAAGAGATGGATTGACACGGTGGCTGCAGCAATGGGCTCAAGTATAACAATGATTGTGAGAATGCCGCAGGACCAGATGGTGTTTCGTTCTGTTGTACATAGGGCAGCTACAAATCGGAACCGACTCAATGGCAGTTAACAGTTCTGCTTCTGCTGATTTTTTTTATCCTGATTATGAATCACATTTTTCTGCTTCTTCATATGTCTTATCCTTTTAAATTTTAAGACATTGTTTATAAAAGAGTACTGTAAAAAACCAAATCTGTTGCCGTTGAGTTGATTTCAACTAATAGCAACACCATAGGACAGAGTAGAACTGCCCTGTAGGGTTTCCAAGGAGCAGCTGGTGGGTTTGAATGCCAACCTTTTCGTTAGCAGTCAAGCTCTTTTAACCACTGTGCCACCAGGGCTCCATAAAATAAATACTATCTTTCCCCCAAATGGTATACTCTTTCTCCTGTAAGGCAGCTAGGGAGAGAGGATGATCTCTTTGATCTTACCAGCAACTTTAGTTAGTTTCAGTTCACCTCTGGTCCTCTTGAGTGTGAAGTCAAATCCATCCCTCCAACAGGGTTCTGCAAGCAACTCACCATTACACCATGAGATCGTTCCCTGTTTTTCTATTCAACCCCAGCTTCCTATACCACTGAGGGACTGAGCTCTTTATTTTACTGGAAGTTGGGCCAGGTGGAAACTGGATTTCAGTTTGTTAATCTTCTAGTTTCAAGTATTTTAGTGATGATGCCAGATCACTACAGCCTATAACAGAATAAGAAATTTCTCTGTTTTCCAACTCCATCGCCAGCCGCCACTAATTGAGGGAAAAAAAAAAAAAATCAGAGCAAAATTGTTGCATTTGAAGGGCTAGCTTTACATTTGGGGCTTGTATTAGGTTTTTATTGGTGCTGTAACAAATTACAACAAATCCGATGGCTTAAAACAGCACACATTTATTTTCCAGTCCTGTAGTTCAGAAATCTGACCAAGACCTCACTAGGCTAAGATCAAGGTATGTTCCTTTCCATAGGCTATGGGGGAAAACCCATTTCCTTGCTTTTTTTGAGCTTCTTGAACCACATACCTTGGCCCATGACTCCTTCCTTCACCTGCAGAGCCAATTATGTTGAGCCAAGTCCTTACCAGACTGCTATTTCTTTAACTTTTATCTAAACGTAACGTTTGTTATTAAATTTAGCCCACCTGAATAATCCAGGATAATCTTAAAGTCAGCTAATTAGCAAACTTAATTCTCCTGTGCTATGTAACCTAACATATTTACAGGTTTGGAGATTAGGACATAGACATTTCTGGAAGCCATTTTTCTGCCTACTACACGGCTTTTCCATATTCCGTACCATTTTGCCAGTCCATTAAGCATTCAGCTGTCTTTTTCCTGCCATGAAAGTCTTAACTACGGCAGGCCCACTCCTCTACCCATATCATGGGTTCAGTCCTCTGGGAAACAGACTCTGAAAGAGAGTTTAGTGTGCAGGATGCTTCAACGCCCATGGAAAGAGGGTAGGAAGCAGGATTGAGTACAGGGAAAATTGGAGCTGCAATATAGGCCCAACTGTCTCGATCACCCACACAGAAAGCTCTGAAGATGAAATGGCCCATCAGATGTGTACTGCATTGTACACAAATGTCCAAACCTTTACCCTCCTACCTCAGTTAGTCATAAAATGTGATGGCACTCTGTAGCTAGGGCAATCCCTGAATGGGCTGACAGTACTTTCAGCAACTGGGGCAAGAGTCCGTCTCTGAAAGGGTATCTGGCCATCACATCTCTGTGTTCATGGCAGTCTACCTCTTATGGTGCTTAGATCCACTTCTTTATATATATTTGAGGAGCAAATCCTCCAACTTTTTCTTTCATTATGATAAGAACATCCACCTGGGTTAAAGAACATCCACCTGGGTTCTGACTTGGCCCCTATTGTTGTGGAGCCTTATCATCTGCATGGCTATCAATGAGCCTAGTTCTGTAATGGCTTCTCCTACTGTCAGCTCTGCTCTGTAGAGTAGGGCCACCACTGAGTTTCTTAATGATATCTGTGCATTCTTGATGCCCTTGGCAAATGGTGGGTAGTCCAGGCCTTCCAGTAGAACATGCTCATCTGGTGGAATTTTCAGCCTTACATAGTTTATCCACTCCAGAATGCCCACTTTTAGTCCCTTCCTCCACTGTCTGTCACGACAGTTCTGGCATTTTTTCCTCACTTAGCATGTGCCATCACTTTCTGCATGCGTCTAGGGGCCATCCTACTAGCCGGTGTACAGTCCTTACCAGGGTGTTAAACTCTGTATCTGGAAGAAAAACAAAAACAAAAAACGATGTGGAGTTGATTTCCGACACATGGAGACCCTGTAGAACGGAGTAGAACTGCTCCGCAGAGTTTCAAAGCTGTAAATTTTTACAGAAGCAGACTGCCACATCTTTCTCCCGCAGAAGGGCTGGTGGATTCAAACCACAGACCTTCGGTCAGCAGCCAAGTGCTTAACCATTGCGCTAATGCAACTAAATAATAAACTCTCTCTTATCCAATCTTATGTTCTGGGCCTCCTTTATCAAACACCTTCAGAATTCTTCCCACACACACTCCCCAGCTCCTGCCAGTACATGCTGTCTGGGACTTACAACAACGTTGGAGGATAAGACTTTTCCTCCCTTATCAGGTCCTGCACAGCCCTGGTTGGGACATACTGTGACTTTACTCTAGTTACAGGTTTAGTAGGTGTTATGGATTCAATTATGTCCCCCCAAAATATCTGTCACCTTAGCTGGGCCATGAGTCCCAGTATTGTGTGATTGTCCACCATTTTATCTGATTTCCCTATTTCACTATGATGAAATGAGATGGATTAGTGGCAATTATATTGATGAGATATAAAAGATTAGATAGTGTCTTAAGCCAGCCTCTTTGAGATATAAAAGATAGAAGTGAACAGAGAGACAGGGGGACCTCATACCCCCAAGAAAGCAGTACTGAGAGCAGATCGTGTCCTTTGGACCTGAGGATCCTGAGCTGAGATGCTTCCAGACCAAGGGAAGATTGATGACAAAGACCTTCCTCCAGAGCCGACAGAGAGAGAAAGGTTTTCCCTGGAGCTGATGTCCTGAATTTGGACTTGTAGCCTACTAGACAGTGACAGAATAAATTTATCTTTGTTAAAACCACCCGCTTGTGGTATTTCTGTTATAGCAGCACCAGATGACTAAAACAGTAGGTAAACATACTTGCAGACGAGAGGCCTCTGAATCGTCTTCAAGCAAAGTGTGTGTGCTACGCTCTGATAGGGAGGGGCAAGCCACTTCTTAAAGCTGAGAAGTTTCAGGGAAATTTGGCAATTTAAGTTTATTTTTTTACATTTTTTATGGCATTTTATGTGTGTGTGCTTTATATGTAGATTTACAGAGCAAATTAGTTTCTCATTAAAGAATTCATACACATATTGTTTTGTGACATTGGTTACCAACCCCACAACATGTCAACACTCTCCTCTTCTTGACCCTGAGTTTTCCATTAACAGCTTTTCGGTCCCTGCCTGCCTTCCCGTCCTTGCCCTTGGGCTGGTGTGCCCATTTAGTCTCGTTTTGTTTTGTGGGCCTGTCTAATCCGTGGCTGAAGGGTGAACCTCGGGACTGACTTCAGTACTGAGTTAAAAGGGTGTCCAGGGGCCATACTCTCAGGGTTTCTCCAGTCTGTGTCAGGCCAGTAAGTCTGGTCTTTTTCTACTGTGATCCCTGTCAGAGCAGTGGGTGGTGGTAGCCAGGCACCATCTAGTTGTGCTGGACTCAGTCTGGTGGAGGCTGTGATAGTTGTGGTCCATTAGTCCTTTGGACTAATCTTTCCCTTGTGTCTTTGGTTTTCTTCATTAATTTAAGATTTTTAGGGCTTTCAACTAGATATCTCCATCCCATGTGTCCATGTGCCAGTCTTTCCCAACCAGGGCATAACAGATGTGCTGTGGCTGGAATTTTAACCTTTGGAGCTCAGCCATTCATATGGTAAAGCTCTAGGCCCCATCTTCAGCTTTCTCCGCACTCCCACTGAAGAACAAACCACTCTGAATTCTACCAAGAAGTACTCTGACTTTCACACTGGTCTTTCAATTGCCAGTTAAATGCATTTAGTCGCTCCTTTTCTAGAGTGTCAGATGAATTTAGCAATAGGAATCTAATTCCTATTATCTTTTTACTTACTCTTTCTCCCATACTCTTCCAATGCTGATACATTTTGCCATCTAGTTCATTCCCTTCTATTAGTGCCATGCGAGTCATCACTGATGAAAGTTTTAACAATCGGACTATCACCTTCTGTGACAGAAGTTTCTATGCCCCACTTATCACCAGTGATGATGTCTGCACACCAGCTGGATGGAGAATAACCTAGCTCCAAATTCCTCCTTAATACTCACTTTCTTGAACACGGCTGGCAGTAACTACCACAGCCTAAGTTCTCCAGGAAGCAGTTTCTAAGACAGTCTAATGTACAAGATGTTTATTAGGAATTTACATCTGTGGAAGGGAGAGGAAAGAAACAGATTCAGGCAGAAAGACAAATTAAGCTGCAATGCAGCACCAATAGTTTTGGTCAAACTCACAAAGAATTCTGGAACAAAAGGGCTGGTCACAGTCCTACGATGAGCCAAAATGGCCTGGTGTTTATACCCAGGCCTCACTCGGTGATCAGATCTGGGCCTCCCCCATGTTATAACTTAGGGAATGACAGCCAAAGACTGTCTTCTGACAGCATTCCTAGCAGCTTAGCCAAGAGGTTTTCCTCCAAGTCGTTTCTAAATTGCATATCCATGATCCCAGACAAGGCAACTATTCTCACATGGGAAAATGGCTACTGCTCACTCCTCGCACAGAAAGGGCTTGTCCCACTCTGCCCTTTAGATCAGTCAGACTTCATTGAGTCCATAGCTCATCCATGTCATAGCGACCCTATAAGACAGAGTAGAACTGCCCCCATAGAGTTTCCAAGGAGCACCTGGCGGATTCGAACTGGCCATCCTTTGGTTAGCAGCCGTAGCACTTAAGCACTATGCCACCAGGGTTTCCATGTCATTAAGGAGAAGTAAGATTTTTAGTTTAACTGGTATGTTTTTGTTGTTTAGGAAGGCACAGTTTCTAAAGCCTAATCAGTATGGGGAAACCCTGGTGGTGTAGTGGTTAAGTGCTACGGCTGCTGGCCAAAAGGTTGGCAGTTCAAATCCACCAGGTGCTCCTTGGAAAGTCTATGGGGCAGTCCTACTCTGTCCTATAGGGTTGCTATGAGTCGAAAATTGACTTGACTGCAGTGGGCTTTTTTAATCAGTATGGAAACTCCTCCAACTATTGCATTCTTAATTTCAGTTATCGTATCTCTTAGTTCTGTAACTTCCATTTGATTCTTCTTTATAATATCCGGTCTGTGCTGAAATTCTTGGGCTTGCCTTTTAGTTTTTTGGGTGCGTTAACCACAACTATTTTTAAAAGTTCTTATTTGATCAGTCTAATATTTCCTGTCCAAACATTTCTTTTCTATCTTTTCTCTTTTAAGTCAAATCTTTTTGTTTGCCTACTCTTTTCTTTCTTTTTAACATGTCAGGTTATTTTCTACTGAATGCTAGATGTTGTATAGAATATAGTGTCAAGAGAAATTGAGGCTTTCGATGATAATATTTTTTTTTCAGATAGGATTACATTTTCTTGGTTTGAGTGGGAAGTTAGAGGAGATGAAGACACAGTTCCAATAGGAATTGAGCTAATTCAAACCTGAATTTTGTGAAGCCTGGTCAATTTATGATTCACCATTATTTGGAATATCTATTATTTTGGAGATTCCAACTTAATGCTTAGGGTGCTTACCAGGTGTCTTAGGCTGAGTTCTCTGGAGAAGCAAAACCAGTGAAGCATATATATAGACAGGTAGATAGACAGAGGGAGAGAGATTTATCTGTTTATCTCAAGAAAATGGCTTAAGCAGTTGTAGAGTCTGGCAAGTCCCAAGTCTGTGAGTCACGTGTCAGGCTAGAGGCTTCTCCTGACTCACATAGTTGCAGGAGCTGATGAACCAAGATTGGCAGGTAAGATAGCAGGCTATTGGCTCACAGGCTGTGGAGGCTGATGAATCCCAAAATTGGCAGGGAATATGGCAGGCTGCTGGCTCAAGTCCCAAGAGCCAGAGGTCAGATGATGGATCCAGAGCAAGCAAACAAGCTTTGCCAGACATCTATCTATCATCTATCTATCTGTCTGTCTGTCTGTCTAGGATGCAGGCCACACCCCCAAGGAAACTCCCCTTACAACTAATTGGCTAATGACATCAGATCACATCATGTAGTATGACTACATCATTACCTAACTGCAAGACCACTGAGAATCATGGCCCAGCCAAACTGGCACACAACCTTAACCATCACACCAGGTCTCTTCCTTTTTTATGGGCCATGTACTCCAATATTTATATTCTAGTCCTATAAGACTTTCTGGAGTTCTGTTCAGTTTCTCTCCTTCTTTTAAGCCCCAGTTTCCACTTCTTAGCTTTGCATCTGCCTTTTCAATCAGCAAAAACCTGGAGGAGAAATAATGGTGCCAAATATTTGGCTCATCTATCTGTCTTCCCTAATTTATGGAATCTTGCCTCCTCAAGTCCTCACTGCTTTAGTAGCTCTCTGATGTCTTCAAACTCCTCTATGTGTGTGTGTGTGTGTGATGTGTGTTTAATTTTGTTCGACTTTCCTACACATGCTCAGAAGGAAGTTTGGTCCATAATTGCCAGAAGCACAAATTCAAGCCCTTGTTTTATTGAATTCATGTTTTTAGTAACTTGTTTTACAGCATAAAGCAGCTCTGAGGAATTTCCTTCTGTTCTTTGAGTTACATTTTTATCTATATTATGCTCTGTTTGTTTTTTCCATAGGAAATTTCTCACTTCAGTATTTCTTCTTCTGTGGCATGTTTACAGGTTGCCATTCAGTTTCTCTTTATCTTAATTGTGCTTCCCTGGCTCTTCTCTGACACTATTTTGGGTCTTATATAATGTGAATGATTTCTTGACTCTCTTCTCATTGTATCTGGGACCAGTTTGTTTTCTCCTCCAAGTTTAATATGAGGGCTGAGCAGTTCATGCTCTGCCTGATTTTTTAAAGCCTGAATGAATGGCAAGCATTGGGAGAGATTTAAGAAGGCCCTCTACAGTCTTTATTTAGATGTCTCAGGTCTTCACTTATTCATTTGACAATTTTTTTTTCATTGTCTACTACTTAATAGGCACTAATCTACAGGGTCACTATAAATAGGAATCAAACTGATGGCAACATTTTTTGTTTTTTTATTTTTGGTATCTAAGCATAGAGCCTTGGAGGCTCAGTGATTAAGCTGTAGGCTGCTAACCAAAAGACTGGCAGTTCGAATTCACCAGCTGCTCCTTGGAAATGCTATGGGGTAGTTCTACTCTGTCCTATAGGGTTGCTAGAAGTCAGAATTGACTTGACAGCAATGGGTAATCCAAGTGCACAGCAAGCCACCACAGGACAACAAACTGATAGACAACAAACCATGACATTTTGTTATGCTCATGCGGAACCTGTACATAGACCAAGAGGCAGTCGTTCAAACAGAACAGCAGGTTACTGTGTGGTTTAAAATTAGGAAAGGTGTATATCCGGACTGTATCCTTTCACCATACTCATTCAATCTATATGCCCAGCAAATAATCTGATAACCTGAACCCAGCATCAAGCTTGCAGGATGACTCATTAACAACCTTAGATATGCAGATGACACAACCTTGCTTGCTGAAAGTGAAGAGGACTTGAAGTAGTTACTGACGAAGATCAAAGCTACAGCCTTCAGTATGGATTACACCTCAACATGAAGAAAACAAAAATCCTCACAACTGGACCAATAAGGAACATCACGAAAGAGAAAAGGTTGAAGTTGTCAAGGATTTCATTTTACTTAGATACACAATCCACACCCATGGAAGTAGCAGTCAAGAAATCAAGCAATGTATTTCGTTGGTCAAATATGCCGTAAAAGACTTCTTTAAAGTGTTAAAAAACAAAGATATCACTTTGATGATGAAAGTGTGCCTGACCCAAGCCATAGTATTTTCGATGGCCTCATATGCATATGAAAGCTGGACAATGGATAAAGAAGACCAAAGTAGAATCTATGCCTTTGAATTATGGTATTGGCAAAGAATATTGAATATACCGTGGACTCCCAGAAGTACAAACAAATCTGTCTTGGAAGAAGTGCTGCCAGAATGCTCCTTAGACGCAAGGATGGTGAGACTTCATTTCATGTACTTTGCATATGTTTTCAGGGGGGACAAGCCCTGGACAAGGACATCAGGCTTGGTAAAGTAGAGGATCAGTGAAAAAGAGGAAGACCCTCAATGAGATGGATTGACACGGTGGCTGCAACAATGGACTGAAACATAGCAACAACTGTGAGGATGGTGCCGGACTGGATGGTGTTGTACTCTGTTGTACATAGTGTAACTATAAGTCAGAACCGACTGGACGGCACCTAGCAACAACAACAAGGGAATATTGTATGAATATATAATTAATATATTCATTCTCTTATGGATGAACATTTAGGGTTGTTTTTTTAGTTTGGGACTATTATGAATAAAGCTGCCACTGACACTCTTGTAGGTAGGTGTCTTTTGGCATACATGCATACTCACTTACACTGGGTATCTACCCAGGAGTGGAATTGAGGGAGTTTTTGAGAAAAGTAGAAGTATTACCTGATTTAATTTTAAGAAGATCACTTTGGATACTTCTTTGAGCATAGACTATGGGGAGCAAGGTTGGAGAGGCTGCGTCTTACATACTTTGGACATGTTGTCAGGAGAGATCAGTACCTGGAGAAGGACGTCACGCTTGGTAAAGTAGAGGGTCAGCAGAAAAGAGGAAGACCCTCAACAAGGTGGATTGACACAGTGGCTGCCACAATGGGCTCAAGCATAACAACAATTGTGAGGATGGCGCAGGACAAGGTAGTGTCTCATTCTGTGGTACATAGGGTCGCTATGAGTCAGAACTGACTCGGTGGCACCTAACAACAGCAACACCCAGGGTGGGAACAGAGGAACCAGTTAGGGGTCATTGTGAAATGCTGTATATCAGCAAATCACTGCACATGAAGAAGGGGAGGGTAACCTATTGCAATTCAGCCTTTAGTTTTGTCCAAGTCTGTTCATTGCCCTCTTGATTTAGTAGTCTCCTCCCAGCAATGTCAAAAGAAAACAAAAATAAGGATATTTAATCAGGTTGCTTCTCTCCAGCATGGAGCACTTTAGTTGAGTTTGGATCTGTTGATTCACCAATATGAATTATGTGGGTGGGGAACTAGAGTAGAATTAGGAACGCAGTCTGACGTGATGCAGAATCACTTATTTCTTCCTCTGACCATTAGTTTTTGAAGTTTATTGAGTTAGGTTATGGTTCTTTCCTTGTTTGATGACTATAGGCATTTTTTTTTTCTGGTTTTAAGTTGTTTTTCTTGTCTTGATAAGTATTGGAAAAGGAGATTTTAGACAAGTTTCAATTCACCCTTTTAACCCAGAGCTTACCTTGAAAAAAAAAAACACAACCAGTATAATTAAAAATCAAATATTGTCAAGATGTCAACACTACCTAACCCGTTGCTGTCAAGTCTATCCCAACTCATAATACTACCTAAAGCAATCTATAAATTCAACAGAATTTGCAGAAATGGATCCTTAAATTTATGTGGAATTGCAAAGGGCCAACTAGCCAAAGCAATCTTGAAAAATAAAGACAGAGTAGGAGGATTCACACTTACAAAAATATTATAAAGCTACAGTAATCAAAACAATCTGCTACTGGTATAATGATAGACACATAGACAAATGGAATAGAATTGAGAGTCTAGAGGTAAGCAGCACATCTATGGTCAATTAATCTTCAACAAGGGTGCTAAATCCATCAAACAGAGAAAGAATACTCTCTTTAATAAATGGTGCTGGGACAACTGGATTTCTACATGCAAAAGAATGAAGTTAGACTCATACCTCGCACCATATACAAAAACTAACTCAAAATAGATCAAAGACCTAAATGTATAACCATAAAACTATTAGAAGAAAACATTGAGGTAATGCTTCAGGACTTAGTTTTCAACAACAGATTCTTAGATATGATACTGAAAGCATAAGCAATAAAAGACAAAATAGACAAATGGGATCTCATCAAAATAACAAACTTCTGTACCTCAAAGGATTTTATCAACAAAATAAAGAGACAACCTACTAACTGGGAGGGTAACCAAGTATCAAATAAGGGTTTAATATCCAGAATTTTGCCTACAACTTACCAAGAAAAAGACAAACAACCCAATTGAAAAATGTGCAAAGAACATAAATAAGCATTTCACCAAAGAAGATATACAAATGGCAAACAAGCATGTGAAAAGATGCTCAACATTATTAGCCATTAGGGAGATGCAAATCAAGGCTACAACAAGCTGTCACTTCACTACCACTAGGATGGCTAAGATTAAAAAACAAACACATAGAAAATGGCAAGTGTTGGCGAGGATGTGGAGAAATCAGAAACCTCGCTAATGGAAATGCAAAAAGGTGTACCCCTGTGCAGAACAGTTTGTCATTTCCTCAGAAAGTTAAACATAAAGTTACCATGTGACCCAGAATTCCACTCTTAGGTATATATCCAAGAGACTCGTAAGCAGTGAGGTAAACAGACACATGTACCCCAATGTACACACGTTCATTGCAGCACTATTCACAATAGCTAAAAGGTGGAGACAACCTAAATGTCCATCAGTAGATGAATTGATAAAAAAAAAAAAAGTGGTACAAACATGCAGGGAAATATTACTCTGCCATAAAGAGAAATCAAGTCCTGATGCACGCCACAACACAGATGGACCTTGAAAACATTATGTTGAGTACAAATTCAATCATAAAAAGACAAATATCGTATGGTCTCACTAAATAGGCAAATGTATAAAGATCAGAGTTCAGTAGTGGTTACCAGAGGCAGCAAGGAATGGGAAAAGGAGAATTACTGTTTAGGAAGAACTGAGTTTTTACTTATGGTGATGAAAAATTTGGCAATGGATATTGGTGATGGTCATAAAACATGATTCATATAATTGGTCTCAGTTGTACACATGAAAAAATGTTGAATTGGCAAATGTTGTGCCATTGACATTTTTACAACAATAAAAAAAATATGAGGTCATTAGGATGGGCCCTAAACAGGTGTCCTTATAAGAACAGGAGAGAGGCAAGAAAAGGAAGACACAATGTGAAGACATAAATACAGATGTAAAGAGAAGACAGCCATGAGACGACAGAGGCAGAGATTGGAATTATGCTGCCACAAGCCAAGGAACACCCAAGATCACGAGAAACTAGACGAGGTAAGGAAGGATTCTTCCCCTAGAGCCTTCGGAGAGAGAATGGCCATGCTGACGTCTTGATTTCAGACTTCTAGTCTCCAGAACTGCGAGAAAATACATTTCTATTGTTTTAAGCACTCCACCCTCCCACCCCCCTACCCCCCCCCCCCAAAAAAAGCAATAGGTAGTAAGAAGTGCTGGCCAGGATGTGGAGAAATTGGAACCCTCGTGCACTTCTGATGGGAGGATAAAATGGTACAGCCACTGTAGAAAACACTCTGGCAGACCCTCAATTAAACATAGAGGTACCATATGACCCACCAATTCCATTCCTAGGTATATAAAAAGCATGAAATTTTACACTAAAGCTTGTAACAGTTTTATTCATAATAGCCAAAAAGTGGAAACAATTCAACTGTCCATCAACTGATGAATGGATAAACAAAGTGTCTTATATCCCTACAATGGAACATTGTTGTTGGTAGGTGCCATCGAATTGGTTGCTACTCATAGCGACCCTGTGTACAGCAGAGCAAAACAATGCCCGGCTCTGCACCATCCTCATGATCATTGTTATGCTTGAGACCATTGCTGCAGCCACTGTGTCAACCCATCTCATTGAGGGTCTTCCTCTTCTTGGCTGACTGTCTATAAATTATTTGACCATAAAAAGGAGTGGAGTACTAACAGGTGGAATTACCTTGCAAGCATGCTAAGTGAAAGAATCCAGATACAAAGGTCACAATACGTATGATTCCAATTATACAATATGTCCAGAACAGGCAAATTTATAGAGATAGAAAGCAGGTTAATGATTGCTAAGGAGGTGCATGGAGTGATAGCTTAAGGGTAGAGGATTTGTTCTGAGATGGTGAAAGTGTACTAAAATTGACCGTGATGATAACGTACAACTCTGTGTAAAAAAAAAAAAAAAAAAAAAATTTTTTTTTAATCGTATGCTTTAAACGGGTGAATTATATCTCAGTAAAGATGTTACCCACCACATGTCTTTCAGTTTGTCATACTGCAGGGGCTTGCGTGTTACTCTGAAGCTGAAAACTATGCCACCAGTATTCAAATACCAGCAGGGTCACCCATGGTGGACAGGTTTCAGCTGAGCTTCTAGACTAAGACAGACTAGGAAGAAGAACCTGGTGGTCTACTTCTGAAAAAAATTAGCCAGTGAAAACCTTATGAATAGCAGTGGAATACTGTCTGATATAGTTCCAGAAAACAAGCCCCTCAGGTTGGAAGGCACTCAAACTACAATTGCAGAAGAGCTGCCTCCTCAAATGAGATTCCACCTTAATGGTGTGGATAGAGTCAAGCTTTCAGGACCTTCCTTGGCTTATGTAGCATGACTCAAAATGAGAAGAAACAGCTGCAAACATTCATTAATAACCAGAATGTGGAATGTATGAAGTATGAATCTAGGAAAATTAGAAATTGTTAAAAATGAAATGGAATCCATAGACATTGATATCCTAGGCATTAGTGAACTGAAATGAACTGGTATTGGTCATTTTGAATCAGACAATCACGTGGTCTACTACGCTGGGAATGACAACTTGAAAATGAATGGCGTCACATTCATTGTCAAAAAGAACATTTCAAAATCTATCCTGAAGTACAACGCTGTCAGTGATAGGATAATATCCATATGCCTACAAGGAAGACCAGTTAATATGACTGTTATTCAAACTTACCCACCAACCACTAAGGCCAAAGATGAAGGAATTGAAGATTTTTACCAACTTCTGCAGTCTGAAGTTGGTCAAATATGCAATCAGAATGCATTGATAATTGCTGGTGATTAGAATGTGAAAGTTGGAAACAAAGAAGGATTGGTAGTTGGAAAATATGGCCTTGGTGATAGAAATAACACTGGAGGCCGCATGATAGAATTTTACAAGACCAATGACTTCTTCCTTGCAAATACCTTTTTCAACAGCATAAATTATGACCATATACGTGGACCTCACCAGATGAAATACACAGGAATCGAATCAACTACATCTGTGAAAAGAGAGGATGGAAAAGCTCAATATCATCAGTCAGAACAGGCCAGGGGCCAACTGTGGAACAGACTATCAACTGAAACACCAAGAAACACCACCATGAAAAACAGAAAAGACTGACTGTCAAGGATTTCGTTTTACTTGGATCCACAATCAATGCCCATGGAAGCAGCAGTCAAGAAATCAAATGACATATCACATTAGGCAAATCTCCTGCAACAGATCTCTTTAAAGTTTTGAAAAGCAAAGATGTCACTTTAAAGACTAAGGTGTGCCTGATCCAAGCCCTCGTGTTTTCAATTACCTCATATGCATGTGAAAGTTGGACAATGAATAAAGAAGACTGAAGAAGGATCAATGCCTTTGAATTATGGTGAACACTGAATATACCATTGACCACCAGAAGAAAGAACAAATCTGTTTTGGAATAAGTACACCCAGAATGTTCATTAGAAGCAAGGATGGCTAGACTTCATCTTAAATGCTTTGGACAGGTTATCAGGAGGAACCAGTCCATGGAGAAGGGCATCATACCTGTAGAGTACAGGGTTAGCAAAAAAGAGAAAACCCTCAACTGGGTGGATTGACACAGTGGCTGCAACAACGGGCTCAGCTATGACAATGATTGTAAGGACAGTACAGGACCGGGCAATGTTTTCTTCTGTTGAACGTAGGGTTGCCAGGAGTCAGAACCCACTAGACGGCACTTAACAACAACAAAGCTGTTAGTAAAAGAAGATCATTTATTAAATTTATAATACAAAGAAATAAAATGACAAAACGGTCCATAACCCTACCACCTAGATAAATCTTATGACATTTTTAAAAATGAAATAATACTTGTACTTGATTAGAACATTCAAACAGTAGAGAAAGTCACGAAATAGTGACAACTGTCTATCCTTTCCTCTTCTTTCCAGTCAAATTCCCCAGAAGTAACTATGATTTAAAAAATTTCCTTTCAGAAAGCATTTCATACATATACCAGTAAATATCTTGTTTATTTCGACTTGCACAAAATACCATTCTATATACACTTTTTCACACCTGGCACTTTCAACTTACTGTACCTTGGATCCACAACCAATGTCCATGGAAGCAGCAGTCAAGAAATCAAAAGACGTATCGCATTAGGCAAATCTGCTGCAAAAGACCTCTTCAAAGTGTTAAAAAGCAAATATGTCACTTTAAGGACTAAGGTGTGCCTGACCCAAACCATGGTGTTTCCAATCACCTCATATGCATGTGAAAGCTGGGAAATGAATAAGGAAGACCAAAGAAGAATTAATGCCTTTGAATTATGGTGTTGGAGAAGAACATTGACTATACCATGGACTGCCAGAAGAAAGAACAAACCTGTCTTGGAAGAAGTACAGCCAGAAGGCTCATTAGAAGCGAGGATGGCTAGACTTCGTTTCACATAATTTGGACAGGTTATCAGGAGGGACCAGTCCCTGGAGAAGGACATCATGCTTGGTAGAGGAGAGAGTCAGTGAAAAAGAGGAAGACCCTTAACAAGATCTTGTGGCTGCAACAATGGACTCGAGCACATCAATGATTGTGAGGATGGCACAGGACTGGGCAGTGTTTCATTCTGTTGTACACAGGGTCACTATGAGTCAGAACCAACTTCACAACATCTAGTAACAACAACATACAGTGGAGACCTTTCTATAATAGCACGTGTACACTTTTCTCTATCTTTCTTTCTATCCCTCCTTCCCTCCTTCTCTTTTATGCTTCCTTACCTCTCTCCCAGAAAGAGAGGCTTTTTTTTTTTTTAATTGAAATTTAAAGAAAGTGAAAGGAAGAAATGTGACAAACTATGGTTTTTAATCGGAGGAAATCCTAATAACAATACCTGAGTCTCTTCTTTTAATACCATATAATTTTCTTCTGATTATATAAATAATACCTTCAATGCTCCTTAGAAAAGGATGGCAAGACTTCAGCTAGCTTACTTTGGACACGTCATCAGGAAAGCCATTCACTAGAAAAGGATATCATATTTGATAAACAAAAACGAAGGAAACTCTCACTGAGACGGGTTGACACCACAATGGACTCAAACACACCAATGACCATGAAGATGGCACAGAACTGGGCAACAGTTGAGCCTGTTATGCATAAAATCTCCATGAGTTGGAGTTGTCACTATAGCAACTAACAATAACCTTCTCATTGCAACAAAATAAAGCAATATGTGAAAGCTTAATTAACAAAGACACATACAGTTCTTCCTGTGTGTCAGACACTCTTCTAAGTACTTTACGTATTGACTCATTAAATTCTCATAACAGTCATGTTATGATATTCTATCTCCATTTTACCAACAAAGAAACTGAGGCATGAGGAGATTAAGTACTTTTCTCAGCAAAAAAGCAGCCAAGCTACAATTCAAATCCTGCCAGTCTGGCTCCATAACCTGTCCTCTTACCTGTGACCTTTCCCTAGACTCCAATGGCGTTAGAGCACTTGGAAACCACACATCCTGAGGTAGATACCATTGACACTTTGGTGGCCACCCTTCTGTGATATCTTTGTGCATATGTTTATGAACAAATACATATTTTTATATAATTAAAGCACGCAAGTATCTAACACACATATACACACACACATATAAAATCAAGGGTTTTTGTCAATTACTTTCACAAAAAAAGGGATTATACTAGATATACTCCTCTGCATCTTGCATTCCTAATATAACAGTACCTCCAGGCATTCCTCCATGACAACTAGCATAGCTCTGAGTCTTTAATAATTGCATCATTTCCTTGGTCTACTGTACCTTCATTCATTTATCCATTTCCTTATTGATGTGCGGAGCCCTGGTGGCACAGTGGTTAAGAGTTTGGCCACTAACCAAAAGGTCAGCAGTTCGAATCCACGAGGAAACCCTATGGGGCAGTTTTGCTCTGTCCTAGAAGGTCACCATTGAGTCAGAATCGACTTGACCGCCATGGGGTAATTGATATGTATTCATTCACTTGTTTCCAGGATTTGGGGCGTCGCAAATTGTGCTGCAACAAATATCCCAGTACATATTCCCTTTTGCATTGGTACTTTTATTTTTAGAAATTACATTGCCAGGAGTTAGGTTGCTTTTTTTTTTTAGTAGATTTTACCAGATTGTTCACAAAAAAGCTGAACAATTCACTTGGTAATCAGCGGTGAACCACTATGCTCTATTCCATATCGTCTCACTTACAGTAGGTGAAATTCCTCTTTAATTTTTGACAATATGGATGGTAAAACGAAAAAACCAAACTTGTCACCATCGAGTTGACTCCTACTCATAGCGACCCTATAAGACAGAGTAGAATTGCCCCATAGGGTTTCCATGGAGCTCCTGGTGGATTCAAACTGCCAACCTTCTGGTTAGCAGCTGAACTCCTAACCGCTATGCCACCAGGGTTTCCATATGGCTGGTACACAGTGACAATTCACTGTTACTTCAATTTGTTTTTCCCTAAATACTAAAACCAAAACCAAATCCACTGCCTCTGAGTCACTTCTGACTCACAGAAACCCTATAGGACAGAGTAGAACTGGCCCATAGGGTTTCCAAGAAGCCCCTGGTGGATTTGAACCGCCAATCTCTTTTCGGTTTGCAGCCATAGCTCTTAACCACTACATCACCAGGATATCTCCCTAAATACTAGGAAGGTTAAAGACTTTTGTGGTTGTTGTTGATGATCTCTCAGGCCATTTGAATGTGCTTTTCTATGACTTACCTATTCATAACCACTGTTCATTATTCTATTGTCTTTTTTGGCTATAATTTATTATAGCTCTTTTGTTTTTTTTTGTATATAATATACCCTTTTGCTGTTATATTCATTGCAAATGTTTTTTCTCAATCTATTGTTTGTATGCTACTTTGTGTTTGTTATATTTTACCTATTATAATGTCTTAATATTTATATAGTCTGAGTAATTTTTATAATAGCTTATGGGTTTCCTGCCTCAGCAACCTGTAGCTTGTACAGATGGTCTCCTAAGTTTTCTTCTAAGATTTTATTGTTTTATTCTTTACCTTGAAACCAGTATTCCATCTGGAATTTATTTTTTATAAGATGAGAAGCAGGAATGAAATGTATGTTTTCCCAATGTGTAGCCAATTTTGCCAGCATTGTTTATTAAATAAATCTCTGTTCTCTACTGAATTAAAATATGTTCATCATATATTATATTCCCATAGGTAGTGGAATCTATTTTGGGGCACTCTATTCTACACAGTTCACTTTTTTTTTCTATTCCTATGCTAATATTATGCTACTTTTATTACAGAGGTGCAGCCATGTTTTAATATTTTACATGGCCCTCTTTCTCACAATTCCTTGACTATTGTTGAATATTTATTCTTCCATATGAACTTTAAGCTCATCGAATCCAATTTAAACACACACACTGGAGTTCTAATTTGGATCACATTCAATTTTATATTAATGGGAGTATTCATATTTTCATGATATTCAGTGTTCTCTTTCAGGAAAGTGGTGCCTCTTCCTGTTTATTCTCATTTTATTTTATGCCCTCCCGTGGAGGTGACTTCCTCGCACCCCGCATAGAACCAGGAAGGGCCAGCTGTGCAATAGGGGCAATTCTTGCAGTAGCTTTTGTATCTGCCGTGTGATGTCCTGAATGGTGACTCTTAACTGACCCCACCTTACCCTCCCTTGCCTTTTCCAAGACACTTTTTTCCATCCTTGTCTTTTATTGTTTCTTTGGTCATGTTGTCTTTTCTGGTGTCTTCTTCTAATCCTCTTGTCTCACATGTGTGCTGGTCCTTGTCGTAGGGCTATCACTTTCCACTCCTCCACTGCTCCCTCTAGTGTGTTCTGTTAGAACTGCAGTTGCTCACAAGCCCAACACTCCCTAGGGTGTGAATCAGCAACCTCATTTTTGTCCTAATGCATTGCTTCCAACCGTCCAGACCCACAAGAGGCTTGCAGGGTGGTGGTGATGGTGGCGGAGTTCCTATACCACTGAGGCTTCTACACCACAGATCTCCAAGAGGACCCCCTCACTTGCATGTCATTCCTGCTGCTGTCCCTACTGCTCACACACAAAGGTTCTTATCTGGTTCTCTGTGACCCTGCGTCATGGATTGAATTATGTCCCCTCAAAAATGTGTGATCAACTTGGTTAGGCCATAATTCCCAGTATTGTGTGGTTGGTCCTCCATTTTGTGATTGTAATTTTATGTTAAAGAGGATTTGGGTGGGATTGTAACACCCTTACTAAGGTCACATCCCTGATCCAATGTAAAGGGTATTTCCCTGGCATGTGGCTTGCACCACTTTTTATCTCTCAAGAGACAAAAAGGAAAGGGAAGCAAACAGAGACGGGGGACCTCATACCACCAAGAAAGTAGTGCCAGGAGCAGAGTATGTGCTTTGGACCTGGGGTCCCTGCGCGGAGAAGTTCCTAGTCCAGGGAAAGATTGAGACAGAGAAAGCCTTCCTCTGGAGCTGATGCTCTGAATTTGGACTTTTAGCCTACTTTACTGTGAGAAAATAAACGTTTGCTAAAGCCATACACTTGTGGTATTTCTGTTATGGCAGCACTAGATAACCAGGACACCCTGTTTACTGAAATGCCATAGGATAGCTGCCATCCACTGATTGTTTTCCCCCAACTTTTCTGACACGAATGCATTTTCTAGGTGTGTTTGTGTTGTCACCAACATGCAGAAATTTGGCCTCTTGTCAAGTCCTTTCAATTCTGGGTATCTCCAACACTTGGAAAATTAAGTTGACCTAAGAAAATTGTTACTTTTTCTCTGTACCCTCTCACTTTACAAAGAGACTGACCTCCTATAGGATGAAGCTTTCTGAGATACACATAGCTGATGACCCAAATGGTCCATGAATCCAAGCAAAATTATAAAGATCGACACGCAAAAGGATTGAGGACTGATGGTCACAATTTTTTATGCTCTCAGATTCCATCCTATCCCAATTTTTTAAAATAAAAAATATCCAGCCCCACAAGGGTCCATCGGTCTCATTCTGTAGGCCAACAAAGATTTTGTTTACACCTTCAGTATGTTAAGAGAATTTGCAGAACATTAAGAGGAGACAGATTTGAAAAACAAAAACAATAACCACCCATTAAGAGTCTACCTTTATTATGGAACCATGGGCAGGTTACCATACCTGCTATCACCTATTTATCTTGTGGAGTACAGTGTGTTGATTTTTTTAATGACAAATTTCATTTTCTGTTGGAATACTTCATAACCATAGCAGAATGCAAATAACTTTGGGCAAGTTACTTAACTTCTTCCTGCATCAGTTTCATCTATAAAATAAGGATTAAAATAGTACTTACTTTATAACACTGTGGTGAGGAATAAAATAGTTAATGTATAATAAGTCCTTGGAACAGTACCTGGGCATGGTAAGTGCTATATAAATGTTTGTTATCAACATCCTCATTGTCAGTAAGTTTCACCCAGTGCTTTTTCTCCTCAAGTAGAATTCTTTACTTTGTCAGCTTCTTAGTACTGAGTTTAATTCCTCTCTGTTACTGTTGCCAAGTTACCTCTTTTGTGGTTTTTCTGGGATCTTATGGGACTGTATTGAGCCCCGAAGTAGTGCACACGGTTAATGAGCTTGGCTAACTGAAAGATTGGCAGTTTGAGTCTACTCAGAGGCACCTCAGAAGAAAGGCTTGGCAATCTACTTCTGAAAAATCAGACTTTGAAAACCCTATGGAGCACAGTTCTACTTTGACACACCTAAGGTCACCATTACTCAAAATCTACTCAGTGGCAATTGGTTTTAGTTTGGTTTGTGGGAATAAAAAAGACTTTACATGTATATACATACATATATATATGTATATATATATACCTAAAACCCAAACCCAAACCCACTGCCGTCGAGTTGATTCCAACTCATAGTGAGTAGAACTGCGCCATAGAGTCCCCAAGGAGCGCCTGGAGGGTTTGAACTGCCGATCTCTTGGTTAGAAGCTGTAGTACTTAACCACTACGCCACCAGGGACCATATATATATATATATATATATATATATATATATATATATATATATATATACACACACACACACATATATTTACATGCATATGTATAGACTCGTAGAACCTTAGAACATTTTTGAAGTCCTCCTGAGGTCCTTCATATTCAGAGGAGCAAGGATTGCCGCATTTAAAGTCTATCTCAAAGGAAGAAACTTTCACCAAAGTTTATATATACCAAGCCCCTTTTCCACATTATAATTTGTTCTTCAGTTGCCTTTCAAATCGTCTCACTGCCTTCATGTTGCCACAATAACCCACATTCCACAATTATCTTTTAGCTTTTAGCAAAAAAAAAGAAGGCAAGGGGAAGCTTTTGATGGTCCTCTTCAAAAACAGTGTTCTTAATCCTTCTTAACCCTGTGGATTCTTGGCATCTTATCCTACAGCACTTGTCATTATGTGGTGTAACAATTCCAGGTGCATCAGACTGTCAAGTATGCCATTGAAATCCGCGTGCGTACCCCCCTTTCATCCAGAAACACAGCAAAATAGGAGCACAAAATAAAATAATCCATCCACCAAAATAAAATAATCCATCCACCAAAATAAAATAAGCACTCAATTACTAAAATCTTATGCAGTATATTGTATTATACACTATGAGTCAGAATCAGCTCGATGGCAACAGGGAACAGGTATATGCTAATCATTAACTGGCTTATGATTATGCGTATATACTTAAAAGAAATACTATTAGCACCTGCTCTATATGAGTCAGAAACTATGCTGGGCACTGGTGACATAGTGGAACAATAACTGGGTAGTTCTCTGGGAGATACTTTAGAGCTCAGTTGAAACTCCAGGGATTACTGAATAATCACACCAATAAATGCAAAAATTCAAATGTAGGTAAGTGCTGGTGGGGGAGGGGGTGGTATAACAGAAAACTGACCTAGACTTGTGGGACATAGGAGTTTTCTCTTAGAAACAGACATATGACACATGAAGAATGTCTGGGTTTAATAAGTAAAGAGGAGATGGAAGAACATATCATGTAGCTAGATTGAGATTTATGAAGGCACTCTGGTAGGAGGGGAGATGGCCAGTAGAAGATGCATGAGCATCCAAGTGACAGGGATGATGGCAGAAGACCAGATTTATGGGGGAAGAGCCTGAATTTGATCTTGGACATGGGGAGTATAAAGTGCCTTTGAGACACAGCAAAGGAAAATATTAAATAGTAGTTGGATATGTGCATCTGTACTCAAAGGAAATGTCTGAGCCAAAGATATAAAATAGGCTTAGAAAGGGCAGCCAGAGAGATAGATGGAAAACCGAGAGGGTGTGACAGCACAGAAGACAAGAAGAGGAAGAGCTGCTGGAATCTGGAAGTGCTCAATAGCATTCAAGAATGCTGCTGAATAGGGTAGTCAGGTGAGGTCTGAAATAAATTGAGAGACTGGGTATTAAGAATGTGGAGACAGAAAATATAGACATCTCTTTTAAGATGTCTGATTGCTAAGGAAAAGACTGAAATACTGTGGCAGAATAAAGAATGATTTGGGACTGAGAGAAGGTTTTGTTACCAGAATAAGTTTCTTGCCTCTCACTGGTCAAGAATGAGCGGTAAGTCATGCAGAATTTTCCACACAAGCAAAGCTTTATTGAAGTTGCTTTCAAGGGGAGACAAGGAGGGCCTAAGCAAAGCATAACTTCGTCTCACAGAACAAAAATACGCCCAGGTTTTTAAAAGTTCTTGGGTGGGAAAAGATTCGTGTTTATTCAAAGGCATGGGGGCGGAAGGGCGGGGATATGTTAACTAAGGTGCCCGTGCAGCAGCTTTCTAAGATTGTTCCTGTCCCAGAGGCCTCTCGGATTTGTAGCAGGACTTATTACGGGGTGCTGCACCTGCGCAGTCTCCTGGCTGATCCTGCAGTCCCCCGCTGCCCCTGGTGGAAGGTCACACAGCAGTCACACGTGGGTGTTCTGCTCATGTCCCTGGGGCTGGTTTTCTCCAGCTGCTTCTGAAAGACAACTTTAAAGAAGTTTGGGGGCTATTTTCTGATACCTTGCCCCATTGTTCTGGGGAATGGCTTTGTTTCTGCGCCCATTTCTTGTTACTTTGTTTGTAGATTTGGGGGGCCCTCTGTTCCCTGTCTTTGTTTTGTTTTACCTTTTTGGTTGCAAAAAATTCATATATCCAAAGTGACATTTTATATGTGTGTGGTGTGTGTACACAGTTTAAAGAATAAAAATAAACACTCAGGCACTCATTACTCAGATTCATGAAAAGAACATTACCAGAACTTGAGAAGTAGCTGTGGTCCTTCCAATTACTTTCCTCTCAAGAGAGGGTATTTTTAAGGTAGGAGATACTTAGTATGTTTAAGTATAATGGGAAGGATCTGACTGAGAAAGACTGGTTGAATATGCAAGAGAGACCAGAGAAAATTGATAGAGAGGGGTTATTGCAATAGCAGAAGAGAATAGGCTTGAAGGTACAGGAGATGTGGCCCTATATGGAGGAGGTACAACTAATGATGGGCACAGATGTGGGTAGATTATGTAGGTTTGGTGTTAGGAAACTGAAGGAGCGCCCTTCTGATGGCTTTAGTTTTCTCAGTAAAGTAGGATAGGCTTATCTATTGAAAATGAAATGGAAACAGGCCTGGGGATGTTTAGAAATAGTCATTGTCGAGAGCAGGAGAGTGAGTTGATCAAAGAAATGTGATAGTACTGCTGGTCAATGTTGAGGACCTATGTGAGGTTCGTGATCACGTGCTTTAAATTATATCAACCTGTTCTGTGTCTTTCTCCAGGAGTATTTGGCCATTTGAATGTAAGTGCAGAAAAAAACAGATTCTTATTGGGTTGAGATTTTGTTAGACATATGAAGAAAATACAGAGGAGCAAGGTAGCAAGGATATTAGCAAGAGTTTGAAAAGGAAACTATATAAGAAGGGAGATGGACAAGCAAGAGTCACAAGACCAGAGGTTCCAATGAGGGCGAAGGCTCATTGACCAGAGAGTAGGAGATTTTGGAGGTAAAGCAATTTTGGATGATGATGTAGTCTAAGCTGTGGTTGGGAAGGAGCACTTATTCTCCGCTCCTGGCATTTCCTTCCAGGTGGTACAGTTCTCTCTGTCTTCATTCACTTCTACTTTGGGAGGATGAACAACTTACCCAATAGGTGAGTTTAGAAGTGGAAGGTAAACGTAAGTCACCCAGCTCCTTCTCCTTTATCTCCTGTGTTGCCCCAGAAAGTACACATTCTGGTCTGCTCTCCTGACTTACTCATGGGGGGGCCTCCACTTATTCAGCTGGGTTGTTGTTGTTGTTAGTTGCCGTCAAGTAGGTTCTGACTCATAGCAACCCTATGCAGAACAGAACGAAACACTGCCTGGCCCTGTGCCGTCTTTATAATTGTTATTATGCTTGAGCTCATTGCTGCAGCCACTGCATCAATCTACCTTGTTGAGGGTCTTCCTCTTTTCCGCTGACCCTGTACTCTGCCAAGCACGATGTCCTTCTCCAGGGACTGATCCTTCCTGACAACATGTCCAAGGTATGTAAGATGGAGTCTCGCCATCCTTGCTTCAAAGGAGTATTACTGTTGTACTTCTTCCAAGACAGATTTGTTCGTTCTTTCGGCAGTCCAGGGTATATTCAATACTCTTCACCAATACCACAATTCAAAGACGTCAATTTTACTTCAGTCTTCCTTATTCATTGTCCAGCTTTCACATGCAAATGATGCAATTGAAAATACCGTGGCTTGGGTCGGGCATACCTTAGTCTTCAGGGTGACATCTTTGCTTTTTAATACTTTAAAGAGGTTCTTTGCAGATTTCTTGACTGCTCCTTCCATGTCTGTTGATTGTGGATCCAAATAATATGAAGTTCTTAACAACTTCAATCTTTTCTCCATTTATCATAATGTTGCTTATTGGTCTAGTTGTGAGGATTTTTGTTTTCTTTATTTTGAGGTACATTCCATACCGAAGGCTGTGGTCCTTGATCTTCATCAATAAGTGCTTCAAGTCCTCTTCACTTTTAGCAAGCAAGGTTGTGTAATCTACATAATGCAGATTGTTAATGAGCCTTCCTCCAATCCTGATGCCCCGTTCTTCTTCATATAGTCTAGCTTCTTGGATTATTTGCTCAACATACAGATTGAATAGGTATGGTGAAAGGATACAACCCTGACACACACCTTTCCTGATTTGAAACCATTTAGTATCCCCTTCTTCTGTCCGAACAACTGCCTCTTGATCTATGTAAAGGTTCCTCATGAGCATAATTAAGTGTTCTGGAATTCCCGTTCTTTGCAATGTTATCCATAATTTGTTATGATCCACACAGTTGAATGCCTTTGCATAGTCAATAAAACACAGGCACACATCCTTCTGGTATTCTCTGCTTTCAGCCAGGGTCCATCTGACATCAGCAATGATATCCCTGGTTCTACGTCCTCTTTTGAAACCGGCCTGAATTTCTGGCAGTTCCCTGTCGATACACTGCTACAGCCATTTTTGAATGACCTTCAACAAAATTTTGCTTGCATGTGATATTAATGATATTGTTCTATAATTTCTGCATTCAGTTGGATCACTTTTCTTGGGAATAGGTATAAATATGGATCTCTTCCAGTCAGTTGGCCAGGAAGCTGTCTTCCATATTTCTTGGCATATACGAGTGAGTACCTCCAGCGCTGCATACATTGGTTGAAACATCTCAATTGATATTCTGTCAATTCCTGGAGCTTTGTTTTTTGCCAATGCCTTCAGAGCAGCTTGGACTTCTTCCTTTAGTACTATTGGTTCCTGATCATATGCTACCTTTTGAAATGGTTGAACATTGTCTAATTCAGCTGGGTAATTCTAGGGTCCATTATCAGGAAGCTTATTGTTGGCCTCACAGTTAAGTCACAATCTCTGATCTATTACCGATAATAAAGATGAGGAATTTATTTCCAACTGCCCTTCTCTTTTTCTTTATTATAATTGGTTCAGAACTTTGTTATAGGAGAGGAGTGGTGCTATTTATTGTCCCATGTTAATTGACTTTGGGAGAGGATTTAAAAGGTGTGGAAGAGAAGATCATTAGAGATAAGGTGGTCAAAGAATTGAGAAACCTATGTGTTAGATGGGTTGTCCAATAGAAGTTGAAGTCACCCAGGATGTAGGAGTTGGGACTGAGAGAAATACTGGCAACTAGATTTCAAAATCTTTAATAAATGGGACAGACTGAGTATGAGTTGCTAGATAAGTGAACAAGAGGTTAAAAGTATGGTAAATCAATGGTGTGAACTTCCAAGGAGCAGAGTTTTGTTGTGTTTTATTTTGCAAGATGGGGGTGTCTAATGTTTAAAAATGGTAATGGGAGAAAGGCAGAGAAGAAACTAGCTCCATGACCCCTGAAAATGGATCAAAGGCCCAGTCACATGGAGCGTTACAGGGCTGTTGGCACAGTAGATTACCAGCCAGGAGAGCTGACATTTTGGCACTGAATGATGACAGCAGGGATCCCAGGCAGAGTAGCTGTAGTCTAAACAGCTTCATTGAGTAGTCAGGAGTTTTTCTTTCTTAGTCAAAGTTGAGAGTATTCGTTCCCAGCAGCTGCGGTCCTTGCTCATATGGACTGGGATGGTGACAAACCCAAGAGTTTGATCTTTGTGTTCATTCAGAAGTGGCCAAAGAGGTTTTAGGCCCAACATGTGTGACATAAGTATGCGGTCCCACAGTCTAGTGGAGATGGACCCTGTGGCTAAAAGGTCATGAAGCCGGTTGTAACCACTCCCTCCATTCCCCTCCCCATAGTTAACTGCAGTTTTTTTCACCTACGGACCCACACCCACCAGCTGAAAGGGTGGTGCCTGTTATCTCCAAATGACTCTTTATCTCATTAAGAGATTTAAAGAAATTAAAGAAGACCATTACCCATCATGAAAGTTTATTTTTGATTAGTTTTAGATAAGGATATGCAGCCCAACAGCACAGGTTTTCTATCATAAGGCTATCTATTCAAAAGCTATAAAGGGAGCTGAGGAAAGGAGGCCAATCGCCAATTTAGTATCTTCTACCCTTTAAAGAGGGAGTGAGGATGATACCAGGTGTGTGGCAAAGCAGATGTATGCAAAAAAAATAAAAAATAAATTTTTTTTCTAACAGATCTCATTTCCCTTTATGCTCCCCCATTCCCTCTCAGCAGTAGACAACTGGATAACGATCTTTTCTCTTCCAGCTATTCTAGTCACTCTTGTTTTGAAACTTTCATCTCATCCAGCGGAATATTCAGTTGAAAGTCACTGTTCATAGCTCCCTCTTCCAAACTGTTTCCCATCTTAAGGTCTTCACTCACCTCCTACTGATGCTATTTCTAGTTTCATAGGCCTTGGTGCCTTGTCTCTGGCCGGAAGCAAAGAGAAGTGCCTGCTTCCACAGCAGGGACACATAAGGGGAAATGTAAGGGAGCCATGCACATCCTCATTATCACCCACTTTTGGCCCTGGTGCCCAAACACAGCCGCATCATTATGGACATAGCCAGTGTGGGCTTTTTCGGGTGGCAGATGATTTTCAGCAACTGACGTGGAACCTCATGCAGCCTATAAAGACCTGCCTACTTCCTCCCACCACATCCTCCCGTACTGTGGTACATAATCCATCTACAGCTGCCTGCAGATCCTGCTTCTCAGCCACCTCCAGCAAGGATCAAGCTTATTCCCGTTGCCGTCGAGTTAATTCTGACTCATAGCAACCCTATAGGGCAGAGTAGAACTGCCCCATAGAGTTTCCAAGGAGCGCCTGGTGGACTCAAACTGCCAACATTTTTGTTAGCAGCTTAACCCCTATACCACCAGGGTTTCCAAGGCCCAGACACTAGTCCAGTATCATCCTGGGTCAGATTCCCCAGAATCTTAGATGGTGGTGATGAGGACGCAAGCGGAAGTGCTTTCAGGAGGGACCAGTACAGGAGCAGGGGAAGTAGGGGAGGACAGGGAAAGAAGCGAAGCAAGAGTGCAATTTCAGGCAGATTCCCTGGGAGGACAGCTGCAGCTGGATTCTTCAGGAGATCTCTGGACTGTAAAGGAGCCTCAGAGATGTCTGGATCTGAGGCATGGGGTTGAGCAGTCTCCTCATGCAGCTATCAGTCAGAGGCTAAGGGCCATGGGGCAGGACTCCCAGGTGGTAGGGTTGGAGGTGGAGGGGTCTGAGTTTCTGCAGACAAAATCAGCTCCAGGAGCCTGGAGATGTTTTCCAGAAGAGCTATATGTGCAGAACTTTGGAGCCAAAAGCACATGGAAGAAGGGGGAAGGAAGCAGAGAAAACAATCTGAGGGGACCCAGCAGAGCACAGATAGTACTGGCTACATGCGTTTAGAATCATTTTCGTCTTCAGGAAAGAATGTCTTCAGTTCCTCCTGGATTATGTGCAGAGGGCAGGGGGCTGCCTAGGAGGTTCCTCCCTTCCTTCTTCCCTCACAAATCCTTTTCCCCAAACTTTCTCTCTTCTTCCAACACTTCCAGCAGCGCCTTATATCTCAACCTCAGCATCAACCATTCTTCCATATACCCTCCCCGGTCCCTTCCATCTCACAATTGGTCAGTTCACCACTGTGATGTCTGCCATTTTTGTCACTTTAGTCCTTGGGTTTGTGTGGCTCTGCATGTGTCCATGTGTGTCTGTGTGCACACATATTCATGTACTAGGGCATTGGTCACAGGAGAAAGGAATGCAGAGTCACTATTTATGTCTCAAATATCATAATACTTCACTCTTAGCACAGGTAAAAGTGCTACCTTTTTGAAGTCCAACTAGAACTTTCCCTGTCTTGGTCAGGGTTCTCTACAGAAGCAGGATCAGTGATATATATATATAAAGAAAAAAAATATATATATGAAAGACCTGGAGATACACTTCTGTAAAAATTAAAGCCAAAAAAAAACCCATGGCACAGTTCCACTCTGTCACATGGGATCACTATGAGTCAAAATTGACTTGGTGGCACTTAACAATAAGAAGTATATATAGGGGGATGAATTTACTTCGAGGGGTTGGCTCATGCGATTGTAGGGGCTGTTAAGTCCAAAATCCATAGGTCAGGTGACAGATTGGAGACTTCTACTGGTTTACAGGATTGTGGAGGCCTGGCAAGTCCAAAATCCATAGGCCAGGCTGCAGTCTGGAGACTTCTGCTGGCTTGTGTCCCAAGATCCATTGGTTAGGCAACAGAAACCGTGCAGAGTGAAGAAAGATAGTTCTGCCAAAACATCTATTTATAGTCTGGAAGCAGAACTTACTCTAAGGAAATTCCCTTTTCAACTGATTGATTGATTACAATACATAGATCACTTTACGGAAAGTGATTATATTACATTGGATACCTTAGGGAATAGCAACTAGACTAGTATTTGGCTAAACCACTGGGAATCACACCCTAGCCAAGCTGACATATGAAATTAACCATCACATTCCCTTTCTTCATTGATGGACCAGTTTATTTTAGCTCAGGCAGGAAAACCTACAGACTGGGAAAAATTTGGGGGCTATGATATATCTGACAAGAGGCTAATCTCTAATATCTACAAAATACTTCAACACCTCAGGCAATGTTTGCACATTCTCTTTAGGCCGCTATACCTTTTCTTCTGTTATCCACACATCCTATGGTGCCTGTCCCATATTCCAGTTGCTACTTGGATATCTCAAGTTTTGTTCTTTATTTCTTAGAAAGTTACTTTTAGGACACACCAGTCAAATAGCCTGGCACTGTACAACAACAGACACACAGACCAGTGGAACAGAATTGAGAACCCAGACAGAAATCCATCTATCTATGAGCAGCTGGTATTTGACCAAGGGCCAAAGTTCATTAAATGAGAAAAAGACAGCCTCTTTAACAAATGATGCTGGCTTAACTGAATGTCCATCTGTAAAAAAAAATGAAACAAGATCCATACCTCACACCATACACAAAAACTACCTCAAAATGGATCAAAGACCTAAATATAAAATCTAAAACAATAAAAATAATGGCAGAAAAAATAGGGATAATGCTATTATATATGGCATAAACAGAATACGAACTGTAACTAATGATTCACAAACACCAGAAGAGAAACTAGATAGCTGGGAGCTCCTAATAATTAAAAACTCATGCTCATCAAAACACTTCACAAAAAGAGTAAAAAGAGAACCTACAGACTAGGAAAAAAACATTGGCTATGATACATCTGACAAGGGCTAATCTCTAAAATCTACAAAATACTTCAAGACCTCAACAACAAAAAGACAAATAATCCAGTGAAAAAATGGGCAAAGGATATGAACAGACACTTCACCAAAGAAGACATTCAGGCAGCTAACAGACTCATGAGGAAATGCTCGTGATCATTAGTCTTAGAGAAATGCAAATCAAAAGTGCATTGACATACCATGTCACCCCAACAATACTAGCACTGATCTGAAAAACACAAAATAACAAATGTTGGAGAGGTTGTAGAGAGACTGGAACTCTCATGCACTTCTGGTGGGAATGCAAAATGGTACAATCACTTTGGAAAATGATATGGCACTTCCTTAAAAAACTAGAAATAGAAATAACACACAATCCAGCAATCTCATTCCTAGGAAAATATACACTAGAGAAATAAGTGTCATCACACAAACAGACATATGCACACCCGTGTTCATTGCAACACTATTTACAATAGCAAAAAGACGGAAACAATCTAAATGACCATCAACAGATGAATGGATAAACAAATTATGGTACACAGTGGAATACTATGCAGCGATATAGTACAATGATTAATTCTCGAAACATCTCACAGCATGGATGAATCTGGAGGGCATCATGCTGAGTGAAAAAAGTCAGTTACAAAAGGAAAAATATTGTACGTGATCGCTATTATAAGAACTCAAGAAAAGGTTTACACACAGAAAAAAAGCATTCTTTGATGGTTACGAGAGTGGGGAGGGTGGAGAGGGTTGCTAACCACATAGTAGACAAGTGCCAACTTCAGTGAAAAAAAAAAAAGAAACCAAACCCATTGCTGTCAAGTATTTTCTCTACTTCAATTCAGGCCACCAGATCAGGGTCTGAATTGCTGGGGTGGAGGAGGGTACCCCACCAGACACAGCAAAACAAAACACCAAAATCTTAAAGTCCAGTCTTTGGGTAACTATGTGTCTTTCTATAGCAGTAAAATCATATATTGGCTCTTAAACCTGCTGCCTTGAAGTAACGGGAGGGATCAGTCCCTAAAGAAGGGCATTATGATTGGTAAAGTAGTGGGTTAGCGAAAAACAGAAAGACCCTCAACAAGATGGACTGACACAGTGGCTGCAACAATGGGCTCAAACATAATAATGATCATGAGGATGGCACAGGACCGGGCAGTGTTTCATTCTGTTGTATATAGGGTAGCTCTGAGTTGGAACCGACTCGACAGCACCTAACAACAATAACAACAGAAGTGACACACATTATTTCTGCCCTTGTTTCATAAGGCACGTGGCTATTTGTGAGTTCAACTGTGTAAGAATGTATAATCTCCTGCAGAAGTACCTCAGGAAGGAAAACTAAAATATTTGCAAAAAATACTATGTATCAAAATATACCTTAATTCAGGATCACGTAAAACAAAAATGAAACCCATTGCCATTAAGTCAATTCCGGCTCATGGCAACCTCATGTGTGTCAGGGTAGAACTGTCCCATAGGGTTTCCTGGCTGTGATCCTTAAGAAAGCAGATTGCCAGGCCTTTCTTCCATGCAGCTGCTGGGTGGATTCAAGCCACCAACATTTAGGTTGGTAGTATGGCACGAACTGCAAGACCCAGGCATAGCCTTTGTATAATAAGGTCCTCTGGTTTCTTCCTCCATTTAGTGATTTAAAAAAAAAAAAAAAAAAAAAATCCATCACCAGCTGTTATAGAAACCACAGTTTGAGTCACGAAATTCTGAATACGATTAAGGGTTATATAATTAGCAATGCAAAGTCAAGTTGATACATGGGAAGGAGGAGAATCCAAGAGTCTGCACACAGGACTCCAAGAAGTTAGTCTGACCACAGTTCCCTTTTTGGCTCTGGATACACAATCTGGGGAGAGTGTGCCAGGACCACCTGCCCATGCCTGGCTCTAAGGGACCAAAGGCCCTGAATATCACACATGAGAGTTCTGAGGCATCTGTGGACCGTAGATGCTTTTTTGCAGTTTAATATCCCTGAATGCTGTCCTGGCTGAGAAACAGATTAAAGGAAAGAACAAGCCATGATAGCAAAAACAGCATTCTCCTCACAGCTGCCTAAAAGCCTGTCTGAAGTGCTGCCTGTTTTGAAGTCAGCATTAAATGGAACTAAAAGAATCTCATTTCCCAATAATCCCATCCCAACCTCAGCCCACCCCTCAGCTTCCTTCCACAGCTGCACAATGACACTTGAAATAAAAAATAAAACAACTAGATTGCCAGGCCCTTCTTTTTAGGTGTCTTCGGTTGCTATGAGTTGGAATGGACTGGAAGGCAATGGGTTTGGTTTTTTCTTTGAGGGGTAGGTGGACTCAACTGCCAACCTTTCAGTTAGTAGCTGTGTGCATAACCATTTGCACCAAGCAGGAAGAAACTTCCATGAGGTACATCGGTCTTCAAATGCTGGTTTTGGTGGGTATCCTTGAAGCAGGTGGTCATGAGAAATACATTAACCATACCATAATAATTGTTTTTCAGAAAGTCTGCTCTTGCTACATTTTTATTACAGCTTTTGCTACAGCACTTCACCATGATTGGTCGAATCCCCAAGTTTCTTCTCTTCTGGTGGGAGGCCGAGGTGCAGGTATACTGACTGAGAATTTACCTAGCTATGGTTTATGACCTTACTGGAGTGGCACTAGAGAGCAGTCTCCATTTTTGGACCCTACACAAAGACCCATTGACCAAAAATTAGGCATAGGCCACTCGTGAGCTGCAGACATCTTCCTATCACAAGACTGAAGATCCTGCCCTTGCTCCTCATGCGTATGTATGTCACTTCCTATAAAAGGAGCAAACCTGCCCTGGTTCAGGGAGTTGGCAGCCTTAGGCCGCAGACCCTGCCTGTTTCCCAGTCTGCAAACTGTGAATAAATCTTTCTGGTTCTCCAACTCTGTGTCTGGCTGACTTCAATCCACTAGTCTACTTGACAGGAACCTATTAGTTGACAACTTCATCCTCACTTGGCCAGGCACCAGTACTTTATGGTTCATGACCTACTATTCATCCTTCCTCTCCTCCAGTGTTGCCTTCTGCAGGACTAAGGATTATTAACCAAATGGAGACTTATACCAATTTTACAAATAGCCAAGCATATAATTTTTCATCTAGATATTTTTAAGACAAAAAAGAGTGATAAAAAAGAATTTATGTAATTTGAAATATTTATTGACTCTCAAATGGCTTTATTATGTTGATAGACTTATAAAATAGTTCTATAAAATAATTTTTAAAAATAAAATAGTTTGCAAAATAAAAGCATATTTCTATGTACATTAAAACAAAAAAAAAAGCTTAACTCCTTTATATTTGATCATTTAAGCATTTGAAATAATGTAAGCAAAATAATTATTCTTGGTTCATATGTACTGACTTTAATTTGTTTCTCAGCCATTATCTGATCCTCTGTTGCTATTTTCCTGAAAATTTTTAAACATTATCTTTTCCAAAATATTGCCAGTAATCTTCTTCAAATGTGCACTTTGCAGCTATTAAATTTGAAATGATTCATACCTTCACATGACTTTTTTCCAGACACCATAATACATATTTCAATTGAGAAAATATTCTTTTTACAGTGCCTCAGAAACTCTGGTGGCATAGTGGTGAAGTGCTATGGCTGTTAACCAAGAAGCTGGCAGTTCGAATCTGCCAGGCACTCCTTGGAAACTTATGGGGCCATTCTACTCTGTCCTATAGGGTCACTATTCTGTCCTATAGGGTCACTATGAGTCAGAACCAACTGGACGGCAATGGGTTGTTTTTTTGTTTTTGTTTTTTTTAAGTGCCCAGTAAGCCCAGAACAAATTGTGCTGAAGGAAGGATATGCTCAACTCTAATTTTCTTCTTGTTGAAATATGTAAATATTTCAGTCTAAGTATTCTCACAGGTGTTGTCTTTTTGCTTCTATTCAGAGTATCTTTCTTCAAAATCATTTTTTTTATTAAAAAAACTCATTAAAAAAGTACTCTCTATGATTTTTTAAGTGATAGTCAAATTTAGGTACTGAAAAATTAGATTCTTCTTGCAAATCAAGATACTGCAAAGCGGAATTTTAGAATCTAAAAAATAAATCTAATACCCCTTTGAGCTCTCCTTGTTTAATTTTTTTTGGTTCCTTTGTTGCTTTATTAGCAACACAGGTCATTAGCTTCCTGTCTGCAAGTGTTGTAATCAAAAGTGCAATTTAAAAAAATTCTCAAATGCTGAGATTTATTGAAAAAAAAAAAAAGAGATTTATGGAGCTACATTTATTGAATATTTTGAATAAAATGCAAACAAACTGTAGATTACTCAATCTCACAAAAGTTCGATACTATTTGTAGGACACTTAGTTTGATTTACAAAGTAATGCTTCAAAGATCTCAAAATTTCTAAACTGCAATTGATGAGAGATTAAAAACAAGTATTGCCCTTCCTTAGTGTTTTAGGTTTCCGTCTTAGCTTCAACCCACATACACAAAAAATGTCGTTCAGTTGTATTGGTATATATAAAAACATGTGAAGTATTTGACAAGCACAGCTGCTTTTTTTAAAATTAAAAAAATTATTGTGGTATATATACACAAACATGTATATATATATATATATATATATTTGGAGCCCTGGTGGCGCTGTGGTTAGGCGTTTGGCTGCTAACCAAAAGGTCTGCAGTTCAAACCCATCAGCCCCTCCTTGGAAACCCTGTGGGGCCGTTCTACTCTGTCCTGTAGGGTCACTATGAGTTGGAATAGACTTGACAGAAAAGGGTACACATACATTTAAAAAAAAAACAAAAAACCCATTGCCGTTAAGTTGATTCTGACTTACGACGACCCTATAGGACAGGGTAGAGCTGCCCCATAGGGTTTCCAATAAGCAGCTGGTGGATTCGAACTGCCAACCTTTTGGTTAGCAAGCAAACACTTAACCACAGCGCCAACATTTGCTATTTCAGCATTTTTAACGTGTACAGTTCAGTGACATTAATTACATTCATCACGTTGTGCAGCTGCTATTTCGATCATAGCTTGTTTGAATGCAGTTGTGAATTATGTGCTTCACTGATTCTTTAATTTAGCAAGGACATTGTTTTTGCCATGACTCTGCATCAAAATTTGTATTTATATTAGTCCAGCAGAAAACAAATAATTTGATCTCTTTCCTAGTTGTATTTCTGCCTGAAGCAGACAGCATGGCTAGGATTTGAGTGCACACATTTTATTTGGAGGTTTGGAAGACCATCAGGGGCTTGGGAAGGTGATTTAGAAAAGGGAAGGTGGTCAATAACAGGTTGATTTCTAAGCCAGCTGACATAGTGGGTTTAGTCTTGTGGGGAAGCTCTAGGCATCCCTGTAAAACACATGCCTCAAAATCATCTCAGTGCGATCCAGCAATCCCACTCCTCGGAATATATCCTAGAGAAATAAGAGCCTTTACACGAACAAATATATGCACACCCATGTTTATTGCAGCACTGTTTACAATAGCAAAAAGATGGAAGCAACCAAGGTGTCCATCAACAGATGAATGGATAAATAAATTATGGTATATTCACACAATGGAATACTACGCATCGATAAAGAACAGTGACGAATCTCTGAAACATTTCATAACATGGAGGAACCTGGAAGGCATTATACTGATCGAAATAAGTCAGAGGCAAAAGGACAAATATTGTATAAGACCACTATTATAAGATCTTGAGAAACAGTTTAAACTGAGAAGAACACATTCTTTTGTGGTTACGAGAGGGGGGAGGGAGGGAGGGCGGGAGAGGGCTATTTACTGATTAGATAGTAGATAAGACCTACTTTAGGTGAAGGGAAGGACAGCACTCAATACAGGGAGGTCAACACAACTGGACTGACCAAAAGCAAAGAAGTTTCCTGAATAAACCGAATGCTTCGAAGGTCAGCAAAGCAGGGGCAGGGGTTTGGGGACTATGGCTTCAGGACTCCTGGGGAGTCAGGGCACTGTTGCAGTTGCTGCTGTAATTGAGAGCTGAAGATGCTGCCATCTGCAGGAGTCTAGTGAACCTAGGTGTATGCTTGGACTGGGGTTCCTGGCTGGTTGTGTGGAGTAAAGTCCAGACAGATAGCTCAGTAGATAACCAGTCTCCTATGGCAACTAAAACCAAAAACCAAACCCATTGCCGTCGAATCGATTCCAACTCATAGCAGCCATAAAGACAGAGTAGAACTGCCCCATAGAGTTTTCAAGTAACGCCTGGTAGATTCCAACTGCTGACCTTTTGGTTAGCAGCTGTAGCACTTAACCACTATGCCACCAGGGCTTCCTCTATGGCCACTAGTGTGCACTTAATTGGATCTAAGGATAGGGTGCAGGTATCAGTGACCTGGGCTGGGTTCAGGCCCATAATGTCTAAGACTTCTGGCTACACTGCCACTTACAAAGAGGAAAGGTACAGAAAGCACATGGCAAAAAAAAAAAATGCTAGAGAAAGCTGCATCCTGTAGGAACTAAGCATTGATGAAACTGAAAAATAAAGAATAATCTCCAGGAGGGAAAACTTCTTCCTTCTCTAATATCTCTCCAGGGCCCTTTCCTTACAAAGTTTAACCCATGCCAGCTGGCAAAAGAAAGTTATTTGCAAGGCACAGATCCATTAGCCCAGAGTAGGCAAAAAAGGTGAACTTGGAGCTAAGAGGCAATAAACTGACAGCGCCAGCACAATGCTGATGCTTCGCCAGCAGATTTGACTGTTTGATTTGTAACTACTAGACATGTCCAGGTGTGCTCTGTGGCTCGGAAGACAGGAAGTGAGTGAAAGAGAAAGAAGCTTTATTTAGTTGCCCAAGTAAAGGAGCACACCAAGGCTCCCCCAACGGTAGCTCAAGGGGGTTATATGGGTACATTGGGTTAGGGGTCTTCAGGGACACCTCAAGGCAAAGCCAGCTCGCTGGTTGGTTTGGCCTGAAAAGGCGTTCCAGGGGTGGTCTGATCTTCTGCGCCTGCTCAGTCTGAAAGGGGGGGCCACAAAGATGGCGTTTTGCCCACCTTTGGGTTGTAGATGGGGGTGTGTTTTTTGGCCTCCAACATCAATAGGTCCTCCAAAGGACACGATTGTTGGTATTGCGCATGTCAGGCAGGACAGACCTGGTTCAAGACAGGTTTTGACTGGTTTTGAGACCCCAGTCTCTTGTTTTTCTTAACTGAGCCGGAACCAGAAGTATACCTAAATAAGGAGATATTTTAAACACAAGGCGTTAGTTCCTATATTACCTAATAAGGAGATAGCTTAAATGTAGGGAGTTAGTTCCTGTACCACAGAAGATGGCAGGCACAACCCCTTGCGTATTCAAAATGGAGGGCATGCTGCCAGCCTCAGATTCCTGCACTCAGGGAGATAGACACAACCCTGTGTTAGCAAAAATGTTGTGGAAGTTACATGATCATCATCAATGTCCTTGAAATGGAGATTCATTACTTAATTTTACATTAAACATAAACTTTCATTTTTTAGGTCATTGATGCCAATAATATTTAAATTAGAAGAGTATTATTAAATAATAAAGTGTTAAAAATAATAAAAATTCACCAAAATTTGAACATAAGGTTTATTCTGAGCAGTTATTCCATATGCGTATAAAAACCGTTGCCATCGAGTTGAGTCCGACTCATAGCTACCCTATAGGACAGAGTAGAACTGCCCCCATAGGGTTTGCAAGGAGTGGCTGGTGGATGTGAACCGTGGACCTTTATGGTTAGTAGGCGAACTCTTAACCACTGCACCACCAATTTGCGTCAAAGTTTCTCAGAGTAGCTACTGAAAGACAATTCATAAGATAGGCACAAGAAGCAGTTTTTCTTAGAGTTAAGGCTTAGAGTGATCTCATGATGGTGCACAGAGGAAGAGCAAAAAACAAAAACCAGACCGAGTCCTCTCTCTAGATCAAAACTGAGGTCCTCTAGACAGAATCCCACCCACCCTTCTAGGTGACCCACCACAGATTTCATCCAAGTGGATGCCATCTTGGGCAAGAATCACACATTCACTGGGTCTCTGAAGCCAGCTCAAACAACAGGCATATAGGTCTATGCCTCTGCTCTACCTTGTGATTTTCCACTTTATGACAATCAACAACATTGTAACACTCTTAAAATAGCATAACACAAAACAAAGCGACACATACACAAGGAGTTACGCAATTCAGTCAGGTCGACCCATCTTAAAATTACCTCAGATCCAATCCAAGAACCCTTGTCCCAAAACTGGACAAGTAGCCCTTGCATCCAAACCAGAGCAAGTATTTTCTGAGGCCTCCCCAGGTCAAATTTGACTTTTTTTTTTATTGAGCTCATTCTTTATTGACACCAGTCCAAAGACAGTATTCAGATAACCCAAATTGGACAATTCCTTACAAACCCCTAGCACCAAACAGAAATTCCCTAAAGTGGAAAGAAAAGGACAGAGCAGATGGGAACCCATTTCCCGGGAACAGACAATGTGAAAGGGTAACTTTCCAAGGAAGGACATCCATAACCGCTCAGAGAATTCAACACACAAGGAGTGAACTAATGCCCAAAAGATTTTTACCAAGTTCCTCATCAGTGGTGAGGGAAAAATTAGACACAAGGGGCCCGTGTTTGTTATCATGTGTTTGATCTCTCACCACAAAATGCATCACTCAGCTTGGTGATCTTCTCTGAATGGATCCCCGATTTTCTCTGGGCCCTGCTTCTGACACCAAATGTTAAAAATAATAAAAACTCACCAAAATTTGAACATAAGGTTTATTCTGAGCTGTTATTCTATGTGCATATTAAAAAACCCAAACCCGTTGCTGTCTAGTCGATTCTGATTCATCGTGACCCTATAAGAGACCAAAGGAGCTAGGTACAGTGACGCTTATAAAGAGAAGGGGAAAAAAAAGAAAAAACATTGCCAACAAGTTGAATTCGACTCATAGCAACCCTATAGGGCAGAGTAGAAGTTCCCATGGGATTTCGAAGGAGAGGCTGGCAAATTTGAACTGCCAGCCTTTTGGTTGGCAGGGTAGCTCTTAACCACTGCACCACCAGGGCTCCTGTAAAGAGAAGAGGCGGGAGAAATGGAGAAGATCAACCATTGGCTAATATTAACATGATTGATTGAACTCTGCCTTCCTTTGCTGAGATCAGTTGATACCGGGTTACTTCTGGCTGGCTGCTGATAATTTGGGCCTCCACCTACCTGCAGCCAGGAGGCTTTTTGAGATTTAAATTAGGTGGCAATGGTTTGACAACAATCCTTTTCTAGCAGGTAAGACAAATTTACTTTGCTGTCTAGCAGCTTTTGGCAGGCTTTTGGAGTTCAGGTCAGGCTTTTTATGGTTAATATCTTTTCCATGGATAAGAAAAACCTTAAAAATCAAAGTAAGATGCCTATTATTAATTTTCCTCTTCAATAAAAGTAAATAAAATAAAATCACTTTAGCAAGGCCACTCAGACTCTATGTGTTCTACAGCGGGACTGCTCAGCCTCTATTTCCTGCACACATATCCCACGTTTCCTGTTTACTTTAACGAGTGGTCAAAAGCTACGATGGCTAACCAAAAGTTCTGCAGTTCAAATCTACCAGCCGCTCCTTGGAAACCCTGTGGGGCAGTTCTACTCTGTTCTCTAGGGTTGCTATGAGTCAGAATTGACTCGATAGTAACGAGTTTGGTTTTTGGTTAACGACTAGTTAGCTCTCAGCATCCGAGCATCATCTACCTGAAAACATGGGCCCATGCACAACTCACTGCTACACCAAGAGGCCTCTGGGGGCAACAGCATCAAATACTTCACCTGCTCTCAGTGGAAGGAGGGAACTGTCTCTAGTTGCTTGTAGCCACAAACACTTTGTTTTATCCCTGAGAGCTATGCATGATGTTATTTAAAAGTAGATATAAATTATGTTGTGTCTATATAAAAAAAAAAATTTTTATATGCATATGAGGAAAAAGAGAGAGATTATCTCTGGTTATTTACATGTATTAATATGAAAACTATGCTCACTGCACATGTCAGACACCCATTCCTATATGAGACCATGGCAGCAGAGGGAAGTATACATGGGTCTACCGAAGCCATTCCACTGATTTTAGTGTAACTATTAAAATTTTTTTTTTTTTTTATTAATACTACTCTCCACCGCTTGCCTGTCAGTTTGGCAGATTGTCCTATTCTGGTGGTTTGTGTGCTACTATGGTATTGGAAACTATGCCATTGATATTTCAAATACCAGTGAGGTCGCCCATGGTGGACAGGTTTCAACAGAGCTTCCAGACTAAGACAGATTAGGAGGAAAGGCCTGATGATCTATTTCTGAATATTAGCTAATGAAAGCCCTATAAATCACAACAGAATGTGTCTGATATAGTGCTGGAAGCTGAGCCCCCTAGTTGGAAATACACAGGGGACTAAATGCAACAACAGACTCGAGCATACCAAGGATTGTGAAGATGGTGCAGGACTAGGCAACGTTTCATTCCGTTGTACATGAGGTCACCATGAGTCAAACCCAGCTCAACAGCAACAATACTACTACTCTAAAACAGAAATATTTAGGACAAAGGCTACACTGGACAGGTCACTAAGACAACATGTGTTAGTCAAGTCTGTCCTGGGCAAACTGGGATGGATAGACCAGTCACTGTACTGATTCCCCACATCAAACCCTTAAAAGCTAAACTGGAGACTGCATCCAAGCAATCTGTTATCCTCCCTTTGAATCTAAGAGTTCCCTTTATTTAAACAGCCTTCAGAGAGAAGGATGGGCCTGCTTTACTCATCCAGGCACAGTGAAACAGAGATGACATGAAGGATTTGCAGCACTATTCGATACAGTGACCCAACCTAGTAGTGAAGCATGGTCCAGAGAGTGTCAGACTCTGATCAGTCAGGTCAGCCACTCTTCCTTTCAGGGATGGGTGAGTAGAGGAATGGAGAAGAATTTTAGGACAAAATACCTCCTCCATGGTGCCACGCCACCTGCATTCAGCCAAGTTAGAATCCTTCTGTCATTTTTATGTCTTTATTCTTCTTTACTACCCCCATCTTTTGCCTCAATGTCTAGTCATTGTGCTCTGTCTCTCCTTTCTCCAAAACATACCGAGAATCTACCCCGTTCTTTTCATCCTTTTCCTATTGCTCCAGTTTCAGCTTTCGTTTACTCCAGCCTGAACACTTGTTATGGTCTCCTCACTTGTCTTTGCCTCCACACTGAAGTATGGAGTCAGCTCCATACAGATGTATGAAGTCAGCTCCCTCTAAGGGCCATGGGTTAAAAGTCAAACACCTTAGCATGGAAGACAGTGGTTGCCCAAACCAATTGTACATCCCAGTTGTCCAGAATAGTCTTTAAAACTAATGAATAATGGTCTCCATCTCAGATAAACTGAATCCCTAGGGGTGGGGCACAGAAATCTGTATAATGCTTTCCATATAAGGTACTTCACAATGTGGCCTCAACTCTACTTTGTCTCTCCCTGTACCCTCCATACCCTACAGCCATATAGATTGTATTTTCCATTTTCCTACGATAACACACTCTTTCATGCAGAATAACTTTTTCTATTATAGTTTCCGAAGTACTCTTTTCTGTTCCTTTTTTTTTTTGCCTTAGTTATTCTAGATATTTCAACATCTAGCCCAATGACATTTGACGTCTTCTCTATGGGGTCCTTATCTATTCACTGGGAAGAAGCTGTCTTTCCTCAGCATCCTATAGCACTTTTCATACTTGTTCAGAAATACACATCATTATTTTTTTTGGAGTTTTAGGTAGTTCAGTAAGTAATACCTCTATTCCTTGCCTAATTCTAAGAGAAAGACACAGAAGACATAAGATGGAGTCAAAATATCAGCTCCATTACTGACAAATTATACCAGCCCTGGAATCTGGGGCTTAGGTCTCTGGCCATGTGAGCTGAATTAAACTTACCTCCATAGGGGCAGAATTTGCCCTACCCTACTTCCTATAAGCTTCCTATCAGAGAGTTTAAGAGTAGGAGTAATGGTGAAGGGAGAGAGAAGAGAGAAAGGGTTAAGCAAGAAGTAAAGCTATTCTCGTCTTCCAGACCCTCTAGCAGATAATTCACTCCTACTCTGGTTACCAGTGAGGGGATAGCTGGAGAAAAGCCTAGTGTCTAACGAAATTTTCTTCACATGAAAATATAAGAATTTGGAAATAAATGTCCCCCTAATAGTACTGTAAAGCCTTTGGGTGATGCGACTGGTAAATGCACTCAAATGCTAACTGAAAGCTTGGAGGGTCAAGTCTACCCAGAGGCACCTTGGAAGAAAGGCCTGGAGACCTACTTCCAAAATATCATCAACTGAAAACCCTATGGGTCACGGTTCTCTGACACACATGGGGTCTTCATGAGTTGGAATCAACTAGAGCCCAGTAGGTAAACAGCACTGTGTTTTTATATGATCATCTCTTATTCTACCTCCCCAGATGCTTAGAATCCCAAAGATGCTTTTGTTTATTTTTACCTTTCCCATGCCTGGTACTAAGTTCAATAAATATTTGTTAAATGAATGCTTAAATCTGAAGTGTGACTTAACACTTTAGATTTTAATGATAGTTATAGCTCAAATTTCTAAATCAAAAGCTTCTAGTAGTCTCTAATTTCCAGCAGTCTCTCTAATATAATTATATATTTTATTGGTTATATTTGGACACTGTCTCTACAAGTGGTATTTGCTATAGAATTTTCTCCTCCAAATAGCTTAGTGTTCCATCTATTTATAGGTGCTTCCTTCTTTTAAATTCGAACAGGACAAAAGCCAGCATCCAATATCCTGTCCTAGTGTACACAGTTTAAGAATGATTTCTAAAAGTCTGCTGGATTCTCTAGAAGAAAAAGACCTTGTACAATCTAGATGTATCTTTACTGAGCAGAAACCAATGAAAATTACATGATTCTGATTTACCAGAACCCTTCTTCAGATAGCAGTGACAACTGAAAGACATCCTCCTGCGTAAGCTGACAGAGGGAAACTATCCCCACAGCGGACCTTGGCCACGTCTGCTCAGCCAAACTGTGGAAAAGTTTGCAAATCAATAAAGGTGAGGCAAGGCTAAAGTAGAACTGGGGCATTGGAGAGTGAAACAGAAAGAGCAAAGGTAGTGAAACCAGAGACCCTTGGATTGGAAGTTGGGCAAGTCACATACATCTCAGAACCACAGTTTCTTCATCTGGAAAGGGGAGTTGATAATATCTCTTCTGTGGAGTTGGCCACGAGTATTGCGTGGGTCTGGGCCTGGTTCCTGAGGCAGAGCAGACACCAATCCCTGTCTTGTGTACATTCAACTAACAGTATATCAATGTCATGGTGTAGCACCCTGCTTCTCAGCTAGCTCTTTTGGACATGGAGGCGGAGGTGTTTTCTGAGCAAATTTATTTTTCAAAAACTCCTTCTGAAGCACTGCCCATATGTTAATTGGTTGATTATGTGTGTGTGTGTGTGTGAAGTTGTAAGCACACATTTGAGCACTTTCACCACATTACCATTGCTGTACTGTTTACCTTTTCTACTTGAGCACAAGCTGTGAGTTTCACTGTTAATCTGTTCCACTTGGCTGAAATGATGACTTTTTTGCCACTTGGGAATGGCTGACATTTAAATTTTAGCAGTGACTGTTGGAACACTTACAGGTTAATCTTGGAAGATTGATTTAAATCCAATTCTTTTTCATGAAAGGAAACATAAGAAACCATTAACAGTGGTTAACTTTTTGGGTGAGAGGCAAAAGGGGAAGTGTGATAGGCAGCTGCTAAAATGACTCCACCTTCTGATATTCCTGCCTTTGGGCACTCTCCTTGTGATGGTTAAGGTTGTGTGTCAGCTTGACTGGGATGATTCTCAGTGATTTGGCAGTTACGATGCAGTTTGCCAGCTATGTAATGATGTAATCAAGTCCATGGTGAGATCTTATATAATGTAATCACCTCCTTGATGAGATCTGCTATAAGCAGCCAATCAGTTGAAAGGGAGTTTCATTGGGGGTGTGACCTGCATCGAATGTGGAATTTCTGGCAAAACTCAATGGCTTTCGTTCATTCTGGATCCTGCAGCTGGTTCCTTATCTGACCTCCAGTTTTTGGGACTTGAGCTAGCAACTTACTTGATGATCTTGGGTTCACTAGCCACTGCAGCCACCTGAGTCAGGAGAAGCCTCCAGCCTTATCCACAGAGTTGGGACTTTCTAGCCTCTAGAGTTGCATGAGCCATGTCCTTGATATAAATCTCTCTCTCTCTCTCTCTCTCTATGTATATGCACCTCACTGATTTTGCTTCTCTAGAGAACCCAGCCTAAGGCATTTGGTACTGACAGAGGTTCTAGAGAAATAAAATTGTAAGAAAGTGTTTTCTAAATTGGTTCTCAAGCAAGTCTAGTTAGTCTTAAAGATGTTGATGATTCTGTTTCCAGAAGTAAAGAAAGTACTGCTAATCCATGGCGTGAGGTGGCAGTAGAAATACTCAACATATCACCACCAATAGATTGGGTAATGGTGAGAGGGGAGGCTCTGGGTGATGCATATTTGATACTTTTCTAAAATTTTGTCACAATGAGAAGTATAAGAAAGCTGGTTGATTGGTCCTAGCTTTGCTAGACAAAGTGGTGAAAGAAAGAGATGAGCTCAGGGCTTCAGAGTCACAACTCAAGCATAAACAACCTCAAACTTTCCACTTGTGCCTTGAAAGACACCCTTATTTCTTGTAGCAATAGAGCTGATATTGCCATAAATCAAACCCAGAGTCTTATCATAAGAATGGCTGAACTACAAAGTCAGTTGAATTCTTGGCCCTGAATCGTGTCTGAAATTAAAGTGAGGGCATTGACTGGGAAGAAATGGGATCCTGAAACTTGGGATGGGGACATATAAGCAGACAATCAGGAAACTGGGAATACAGAGTCCCTTAATTCTGTTGAATCACTCCTGCCAACAGAACCAGCCACCCCATTCCCATCTGAAAAAGTTATTCCATCTTTGTCTGCTAAGCCACCCTTCCCAGTAAAACCATTAGCCCCTCTACCCCCGTCTGATGAGATTAACTCACACAAAGGCTCTTTAGACACATCTGGGTTAATCTCATCAGATGAAGGTATTGCATCTGGCCTCTCCCACAACCAAAAAGAAGGCACAATGCCTGGTGAGCCTCTTTGGATTTTGGAAGCAACATATCCCTTATTTGGGTGTCCTAATCCAGTCTATTTATCAAGAGACTCAAAAAGCTGCTAGTTTTGAGTGGGGCCCAGACAAAAAGAAGGCTCTGTAACAGTTTTAGCTTCTTTATCTGCCACTTGAGCCATATGATCTGGCTGATCCAATGGTGTTTGAAATATCAATGGCAGATAAAGAAGCTGTTTGGTGTTTTGGCAGGCCCTTCCTGGTGAATCACAGCACAAACCCTTAGGATTTTGGAGCAAAGGCCTGCCATCTTCTGCAGGTAGCTATTCTTCTTTTGAGAAACAGCTTTTGCCTTGTTACTGGAGCTTAGGAGAGACTGAACACTTAACCGTGGGCCACCAAGTCGTCATGTGGCCTGAGCTGCCCATCATGAACTGGGTGTTGTCTGACCCACAGAGCTATAAAGTCAGATGAGCACATCAGCACTCTACCATTAAATGGAAGTGGTATATACAAGATTGGGCCCAAGCAGGACCTGAAGGCACAAGTTGCCTGAAGAAGTGGCCCAAATACCCATGGTCTCCACTCCTGTTACATTATCTGCCCTCTCCCAGTCTGCACCTATGGCCTCATGAGGAGTTCCTTATGATCAGTTGACTGAGGAAGAGTAAACTTGTACCCCGTTAACAGATGGTTCTGGGTAATTTTACTCTAAAGTGTTCCACGGCAGCACTACAGCTCCTTGCTAGGACCTCTCTGAAGGACAGTGGTGAAGGGAGATGGTCCTAATGGGCCAAACTCTGAGCAGTGCACCTGGTTGTTCACTTTTCTTGGGAGGAGAGATGGGCAGATGTGTGCTTGTATACTGATTCATGGGCTGTGCCCAATGGTTTGGCTGGATGGTCAGGGACTTGGAAGGAACATGACTGGAAAATTGGTGACAAGGAGGTATAGGGAAGACGTATGTGAATAGACTTTTCTGAATGGGCCAAAGAAGTGAAGATATTTGTGTCTCTTGTGAATGCTCACCAAAGGGTGACCTCAGCAGAGGAAGATTTTAACAATCAAGTGGGTAGGATGATGCATTCTGTGGAAACCAGTCATCCTTTTTCCCCAGCCACTCCTGCCATTGCCCAATGGGCATGAACAAAGTGACCATGGTGGTAGAGATGGAGGTTATGCATGGGCTCAGCGGCATGAACTTCCACTCAAGGCTGACTTGCCTACAGTCCATTGCTGTGTTCCCAATCTGCCAGCAGCAGAGACCAACACTGAGCCTCCAATATGGCACCATTCCTCAAGGTGATCAGCCAGTAACCTGGTGGAAGGCTGATTACATTGGACTGTTCCCATCACGGAAAGAGCAGTGTTTTGTTCTTACTGGAATAGACACTCTGGATATAGATTCGCCTTCCCTACACTCAATGTTTCTGCCAAAACTACCATCTGTGGACTTACAGAAGTCGTTGTGCATTGTTTTATATATATAACCAGTGAAGCGTGAGGTGGCTTCACTGGTTTTACTTCTCTAGAGAACCCAGCCTAAGACACCATCTCATCATCTCCCACACCCTCATTGGTCCTGTACCTTACAAACTTGATGTCCTATTGATGTCCGTTGATTGATTCTTCCTCGTGATCTGTCCAAAGCAAGCAAATTTAATGATGTTCTGTTGTGATCTATAAGGCTTTCATTGAGTGATTTTTGGAAATTGAGCACCAGGCCTTTCTTCCTAGTCTGTCTTAGTCTGGAAGCTCGACTGAAACCTGTCCACCATTGGTGACCTTGCTGGTATTTGAAATATCATGGCATAGCCTCCAGTATCATAGCAACTTGCAAGCCAACAGAGTATGACAAACTGACAGACAGGTGGAAGAAATCTTGATGGTGGGAGAAAAATACAACAATATCCTTGAGGCCAGCTTTCTAGTTGGATAAAAGTTTTTATGCAAAACAAAACTGTACACTGACCCTGTTTCTTGTGAAAGTGGTCATCTCACCCCAAAGTGGAAGAACACATCAAAAACTGCAAGTCCTGACCCCTAGCTAATTGAGATGCTTTGCACTAAGTTTTCAACAGATTTGTAAGAAAAATCTGTGAAGACAAAGTTGCCAGATTTCTCAGTTCCATTCCCAAGCTGTCAATCACCTCAAGAACTGGAAATAGCAGGGCTTCCTACCAAAATGCCTGAAACCTTGGAGAACTGCCATGTATGAAGTATAGACAGTGGAGGTCCAACATATGGATAATTTGGTGTTACTGCCTGAAGTAGAAGACGGGCATATATATTTTAAAACATATATGGAAAAAAATCCTTAAAAATGAACAGATACTGGGATCTACAGATAAGGGGGAAAAATTACAGTGAATGATTAATGCCAAGACATATTCTGGTAAATTTGCTAAACTACAAAATTAAAGACAGACTGCTATAAATACTCACATCACCTATTAAGTTTAAAAACCGAGGTTGAACTAAGACATCTTGTAAGTAGCATTAGATGATAGAAGATGATGGAACAACTGTCAAAGCAGAGTTACTCAAGTGTGTCTGTGGACTGGCAGCTTCAGCTTCACCTGGGATCTTGTTAGAAGGTCAAATCATGGTTCTCACCCCAGACGTACTGATTCAGATTCTCTGGAGTGGGGCACTTGTTTTAACAAGTCCTCCAAGTAATTCTGACACACACTAAACTTTGAGAAGCACTGTTCCAGAGTTTTTTGAGAGAAATACAGTAGGACTCATGAATTCTACACCATGCTAAGTTGTAGTTTACATTAATTAATTTTATTTGCATCTTTTAGCTTTTTCTATTGTGGTAGATATGTATCACCCACTGCCGTCGAGATTTGCCATTTCAACATTTTTACAGGTACAATTCAGTGACATTAATTGCATTTATCGTGTTGTGCAACCATCACCACTATCCATTTCCAAATTTTCCATCACCATTGTCATGGATTGAATTATGTCCCCCCAAAAATGTGTGTATCAATTTGGCTGGGCCTTGATTCCCAGTATTGTGTAGTCGTCCTCCATTTTTGTGATTGTAATTTTATGTTAAAAGAGGATTAGGGTGGAATTGTAACACCCTTACTAAGGTCACATCCTTGATCCAATGTAAAGAGAAATTCCCTGGGGTGTGCCTGCACCATCTTTTATTTTACAAGAGGTAAAAGGAAAAGGAAGCAATCAGAGAGAGGGGGACCTCATACCACCAAGAAAGAAGCACTGAGAGTAGAACACATCCTTTGGTCCTGGGGTTCCTGCATGGGGAAGCACCTAGTCCAGGGGAATATTGACAAGAAGGACCTTCCTCCAGAGCTGACAGAGAGAGAAAGCCTTCCCCTGGAGTTGATGCCCTGAATTTGGACTTTTAGCCTACTTTATTGTGAAGAAATAAACTTCTCTTTGTTAAAGGCATCCACTTGTGGTATTTCTGTTATAGCAGCACTGGATGACTAAGACACCCTTAACAGAGGCTCAGAGTCCCCTAAGCAATGAGTCTCACTTCCTTCCTCCCTCCCACCTGACCCTGGTAACCACTGATAAACTTGGGTTTCTATATGCTTGCTTATTCTAGATATTTCATACAGCCAGATCATAAAATATTGGTCCTTTTGAGAGACTGACTTATTTCACTCTGTATGATGTTCTCAAAGTTCATACATGTTGTAGCATGTATAAGAGCTTCATTTCTCTTCATGGTTGAATAATATCCCACTATGTTTATCCATTCATCTGTTGATGGACATTTAGGCTGTTTCTGCCTTTTGGCTCTTGTGAATAGGCATGCAATGGACATTGGTGTTCAAGTATTTGTGTTCCTGTTTTCAATTCTTTTAGGTATATATTTAAGAGTGGAATTGCTAGATCATATGGTATCTTTATGTTTAACATTTTGAGGAACAGCCAAACTGTTTTCCATAGAGGCTGCACCATTTTACAATCCCACCAGCAATAGATGAGAGCTCCAATTTCTCCACATCATTGCCAACATTTGTAATTTTCCGTTTTTTCAATCAGCCATTTTAGTGGGTGTAGGTGATATCTCATTGTGGTTTTGATTTGCTTTTCACTAACGACTAATAGGAGCACTGGTGGTACAGTGAGTAAGAGCTACGGCTTCTAACCAAAAGGTTGGCAGTTCAAATCCACCAGCTGCTCCTTGGAAACCCTATGAAGCAGTTCTACTCTGTCCTATAGGGTTGCTATGAGTCGGAGTCGACTCCACAGCAACAGGGATTAATGACGAATATGTTAAGCATCTTTTCATGTGTGTGGTAGCCATTTGTATTTCTTCTTTGGTGAGCTGTCTATTCAAGTCCTTTGCCCATTTTTTGATTGGGTTGTTTATTTTTTTTGTTGTTAAGTTGTGGAAATTCTTTATTATTCTGGATATTAAACCTAGAAAATTTAAAATAAATGACTTGCATTATACTCTTAGACATTGCTGTTCTAGATAATCATCTTTATTAATATAGTTTTTACATAGTTGCTGCAGTTTCTTTTTAATTTTGCTTTACTTTCATAATAAATGCCTGATCGAAGCTGAGAATTTTCTGCTGTGGATACATTTACTGCAATACCATTAAGGTTATGAAAAAGTCACAATTCTTATCACTAGCACCAACCCTTTTATGTCTCCATTTTTGAATCATTTTTATAAAGTAATAAGAGTGAAATAAACTCACATTTAAATAATTTCATAAGAAAACCAGTAACTATATAAAAAGTGGACAGTCAGCTGGCAGACAGGCAGTACCACCTTTAAAAATAGCTCAGAGAAGGGTCAGCTTATGTAGGAAAGTCTAAATTCAGTACATCAGAGCTGTTGTACATGAATCAACAGTCATTTAAAAGGTATAAATATTCAATATTTATGAAAATCAAATATACTAAAGTCAAGGATTACCTGTAAGACCAAAACTGCTGAAAATATAAAGATGGTGTGACAGAAACAATCATAGATGGAGACTTAAATCTCTTCTCATCATTGACAAATTACATAGACAAAAAAAGAAAACACAAATAACCTTAAGGTTATGTTATGTCTGAATAACGAAATTAATAAAAATATATATTCTATTCCCTACTTAGAAAATATTCCTCCATTAAGAAAACTATAAATGCTTCTTCTTGACTCCAAAGATTCATCATTGTGGAGGTGTCACCTCTTCCCAAGTGTGTCAATGAATTAAATGGAGCCTCAGACAAACAAAAACCCTTATTTCTGCCATTTGATCAAATAATATAAAATAATGTATAGCTGGGAATAGCTGGGAGCTATAACTGTCCCTGTTATTATAGCTTTATAATGCATATTAATACCTGCTAGGGCCAGCTCTTTCTCATTTTCTTTTCCAAAAATTTCCTGAATATTCTCACAGGTTTATGCTTCAATATGAATTTTAGAATTAATCTTTACATCAAGTTTTGCAAACTTTGTATCATTTGGTGTTTTGACTGAAATTGAATGAAACATATAGATTAATGTGGGAAGAATTTGTTGTTAGTCCCTGTCAAGTTAGCTCCAACTAATGGCGATCCCATTTATGTACAACAGAACAAAACGTTGCCTGGTCCTGCGCCACCTTCATGATCATTGGTGTGCTCTAGTCCATTGCTGTTGCCACTGTGTATTTTGAGTGCCTTCCAATCTAAGGGACTCATCCTCCAGCACTATATCAGACAATGTTGTGTTGTGATCCAGTTTTCAGTGGCTAATTTTCATAAGTAGATCACCAAGCCTTTCTTCCTAGCCTGTGTTAGTCTGCAAGCTCTGCTAAAACCTGTCCACCATGGGTGACCCTGCTGGTATTTTAAATACCAAAGGCATAGTTTCCAGCATCACAGCAACATGCAAGTCATCACAGTACAACAAACCAACAGATGGGTGGTAGGGGAGAATTTATACCTTTATAATTTGGAGTCTTCTCATTCAGGAGAGTAGTCAAGTCTCTCCATTTATTCAATAATTCATGTGTCTCCAAAAAGTTTAGGTGTTTTCTTCATATTGATCTCTTACACTTCTTTTCACATTTACTTCTAGGTGTTTCATAATTTAGGTTCCTATTGTATTTTCTTTCCTCCTTGGATCTTGGTTGCAGAGGTTTGAGTTAATCACGCTCCTTTTGATGGTCTGTACAAGCTTTTTCAATTGCCCATATTTTCCACTGATTGGTTTACGCATTAGTTCTGTGTTACTAGGTGTGCATAGATGTAATTTGATTAAACAGAGCTCTTTAGAAGGGTTGCATCAGTCTTGGTCTTCCTGTTGTCCTACCTTGCAATGGGCACCTTTAGGCATTATCAAATGTCTCAGTATGAAGTTACATGCAGAATGTCGTACTCCTTTCTCTGCAATTTTCTTTTCTCTGGGATCTTGGCTCCTAAATTCCTAGCCACCTTGTTAGATCTCTCCAATTTAGGTCCAGTAAGTGGTGCAGTGGTTAAGAGCTCAGCTGTTAACCAAAAGGTTGACAGTTTGAATCCACCAGGCGCTCCTTGGAAACCGTATGGGGCAGTTCTACTCTGTCCTATAGGGTTGCTATGAGTCAGAATCGACTTGAGGGCAACTGGTTTTTAGTCCAGTAAGACGGAGACAAGCTCCAGGTCTGTGGTGGACTCCCTTAGGTCTCTATGCTTTGCACTGTGAACTGGCAATTACTCTGCATATCAAAAGCTCTGGAAAAGGCCAGTTCACCTCTATGAATTTCCTTTCTCTCTCCTCAAGTCCTGGCTTCCTTGGTTGCTCTCTGATACCTTCAGTTTTATTTTCGAGGGGAGAATATCCTTGTGTTGTTTTTCCAGCTTTTATAGTTGGGCAGGTCAGCTATTGGAAGTCTCTATGGTTAATTGCTCGGCTGCTAACTGAAAATTTGGTGGTTCAAGTCCACCCAGAAGCACCTTGGAAGAAAAGTCTGGCAACCTACTTCCCAAAAATCAGTCACTGAAAACCCTATGGAGCACAATTCTACTCTGCCATCAGTCAGAGTCATTTCGACAGCAACTAGTTAAGTTAGATGCCAGCTGCTCTGCCATAGCCACCCCACCCACCCACCCACTGCCATGAAGTCGATTCCAACTCATAGGGACCCTATAGGACACAGCAGAACTGCCCCATAGGGTTCCAAGGAGTACCTGGTGGATTTGAATTGCCAACCTTTTGGTTAGTAGCCGTAACTCTTAACCACTATGCCACCAGGGTTTCCAGTAATAGCACCAAAAAAAAAAAAAAAAAAAAAAGACCCAAACCAAACCTGTTGCTGTCGAGTCGATTCTGACTCATGGTGACCCTATAGAAAAGAATAGAACTGCCCCTTAGATTTTCTAAGGGGTGCCTGGTGGATTCAAACTAACGACCTTTTAGTAAGCAGCCATAGCTCTTAACCACTACACCACCAGGGTTTCCAGTAATAGTACAAGCCCCTCTAATTAGATTTTTAATTAGTTAAACCACGTTATATCCTTCTCCTTAAGGTCACAGTTGTGATCACAATTTTATCAAGTGAGAAATTAAAGAAATAAGTTGTTCTAAACATGATCATATGGACAGAATTGCATGATCTGTTAGAGATTAGAAATCTGTTTTAAGAATTTGACTTGGAGAATATTTCCTAACTGAAAATCTAGCCTGGTGGGTTGGGCCTCCCCCTCATCCTCCTGCCCCCGCCCCCCCCCCCAAATTCACATTTTTCCATGGTCCTAACAGGCACTGAGACTAGAATAACAGAAAGGGGATTGGGACCCTGAAACTCCAAAGGAGGAAAAGGACAAAGACAGTTTTCACATAGAACTGCGCAGAAGAGTTTCAGGATAATCACTGCAGTGCGAGAGCCTCCTTTTCTATTAGGTAATGCCGCTCCCCTCCTCCCTTCTCTGGATCCGGAGGGTTCTCCTCCCCATTTCTGTTGAACGAGGTGCCCAAGACACCAAGCTATGGGTGGTAAGGAGTAGGTTAAACGAGGCCCTATAGGGCAGAGATTAGAGAGATTCAAAAGGGTCACGGTGTCCTTGCAGAGTGTAGTAGGGTGGATGTCCATGTGTGATACAGAAGGGGTTAGCTTTAGGAAGTTCGCTGGCAATTTCACTGTTATAAAATAATTGGAGGATCTAGGAAGACAAACGGAAGTAGAGAAACAGCTTGCAAATCTCCTCGGCACATTAAATGCTGTGTGAACTGGAATACATCAATTGAATTCAAAGTAAAGGCCTGCCTGTGCCTTTTGTATCCTTTTATGCACCTAACTGGCTTAGAGTGTGACCATGTGGCTTTGGATAAGACTGTGTCCTCGGGTTCAGAATCTAGTCATCTCCTGGGTACACCTGTTTGCAGGCTATAATTTTTTCAAAGTGTATCTGGGAAGGCAGGCTTTACATGATGGGGAACTATCCACATGGTGGAGAGGGTGTTCAGAAGCTTCGTAGCATTCATGAGTGACAGATTCCACCATAGATGGAGACCCAGGAGCGAAAGCGGCAAACACCAGACTGCTCTCAGTCTTAAAACAAAAGGGAAAGCAAAGAAAAAACACCATCTTAAAAACACCCTGAAAAGACAACTCACAGAATGAGAGAAGATATTTTTGCAAATCATATTCCTGATAAGTGAAGCCAGGATAGATAATTAACTCTTAAAGCTCAAAAACCAAAAGGCTAATAACCCAGTTAGAAAAATGGGCAGAGGGTTTGAATAGACATCTTCCTCCAAAGAAGGTACGTAGTGGTTGTCATTAGGTGCCTTGGGGTCGATTCCAACTCATAGCGACCCCGTGTGACAGAGCAGAATTGCTCCATAGGGTTTTCTTAGCTGTAGGCTTTATGGGAGCAGATTGCCAAGTCTCCCTCTAGAGGAGCCACTGGGTGGGTTTTAAGCTCTTGAAAAGATGCTTAACATCATTAGTCACTAATCAAAAAAAAAAAAAAAAAACCAAACCCAGTGCCATCGAGTCAATTTCGACTCGTAGAAGCCCTATAGGACAGAGTAGAACTGCCCCATAGAGTTTCCAAGGAGCGCCTGGCGGATTCGAACTGCTGACCTTTTGGTTAGCAGCCGTAGCACTTAACCACTATGCCACCATTAGTCACTAGGGAAACGCAAATCAAAACCGTAATGAAATATTACTTCACACCCACTAGGATGGCTATAATCATAAAGGTGAACAATAATAAGAGTTGATGAGGATGTGGAGAAATTAGATCTTGCATACATTGCTAGTTGAAATGTTAAAGAGTGCAGCCACTTTAGAGAACAGTTTGGCAACTCCTCACAAAGTTAGAGTTACCATAAAGCCCAGAAAAGAGTTACCATATGACCTAATAATTCCACTCATAGGTATACACCCAAGAGAACTGAAAATACATATGTCCACATACAAACTTGCACACGGACGTTCATAGAAGCATTATTCATAATAACCAAGAAGTGGAAATAATCCAAATGTCCATCAAGCGATGAATGAATAAACAAAATGTGGTCTATCCATTCAAAGGAAAATTATTCAGTCGTAAAAACTGATTCATGCTACAACCTGGAGACTCTTGAAAACATTACGTTAAGTGAAAGAAGTCAGTCACAAAATACCACATGTTGTATGATTCTGTGTATTTGAAATGTCCAGAATAGGCAACTCCACAGAGACAGAAAAGATCAATGGCTTCCAGAGGCTGAGGGAGGGGGGAATAGAGAGTGACTGCTAATGAATGTGGGGTTTCTTTTTGGGGTGATGAAAATGTTCTGGAATTAGATAGCGGTGATGGTTGCAGCATTTTGTGAATATGCTAAAAACCACGGAAGTGTGCACTTTAAAAGAATGAATTTTTTTCTCCTGTTTTAATATTTCTTTATTTTATTGTGCTTTAAGTGAAAGTTTACAGCCCAAGTTAGTTTCTCATACAAAAACTGATTGATGCACACATTGTTATGTGACCCTAGTTGCTATCCCTGTAATGTGACAGCACACTCCTCCCTTCCACCCCAGATTTTCTGTGTCCATTCAACCTGCTCCTGTCCCTTTCTGCCTTCTCATCTCGCCTCTGGACAGGAGCTGCCCATTTGGACTCATGTATCTACTTGAACTAAGAAGCACACTCTTCACAAGTATCATTTTATGTCTCAAAGGATGAATTTTATGATATATGGGTTACGTCTCAATATTAAAAAAGCTACTAGGAAAACAACATTTTTAAAAACCACTCTGAAACACACTAGGCAGTAGTACATATTATTCATCGAAAGGTTATTCTGTGCCCAGTCCTTAAAATTTATACCACAACTCTTTTAGGTAAACATTATTATCCCTGTTTTACTGAGGAAGGAGTCCCTGGGTGGTGCAAATGGTTACATACTTGGCTGCTAACCCGATGTTTGGCAATTTGAATCCACTCAGGTGTACCTTGGAAGAAAGGCCTGGTGATCTACTTCCAAAAAACGTGTGTCACAGTAGGACTGTGCTCCACAGAGTTTTCAAATGGCTGGGTTTTTGAAAGTAGGTTGCCAGGCCTTTCTTCTGAGGGGCCGCTGGGTGAACTCAAACATCCAACCTTTCAGTTAGCGTCGCAGTGTGTTGACTATTTGCACCCATTAATTCTAATGTTCTAGTTTGTTCCAAGTGCGATAATGTAAAGCTTCTGTCTGATTTTGTGTTCAGAAACTTTCACCATAATATGCTGAAACCTTTTAGGTAAGATAAGCAGAACAGGAAGCAAAGGAAAATCTTTTTATCCATTCCTTTGGCAAACACTGAGTACTTAACAATGCTTGGTATTAGCCTGGGATTACAGAGAATTAAGACATGCAATGGAAGGGCTACCAGAGTACTCAGTTGTTTGCTATCTGCCATTTCCAAGGAGTCCTGAAATCCCAGTCTTTCATTCCCTGGATTGGTTGCTTTGTTTGAAGAACTTACGTGAGGGTTGATAGGAGAGGGAATAATTGGACACTGACAAGAAAAAGAATAGCCAGAATCACTAAATACAGGCCAGGAAAACCACTTACATATTCAGTGAAAACAGGAAAAAATTTATTCCCAAGTATTAACAGTGATTGCCACTAAGTGTTGTAATTATGGGCGGTGGCCTTTGTAGTTTTATGTTTTAAATTCTTTTTAGAAAAAATTTTAATGAACACATATAGCTTTTCTTTTTTTAACTAGGGCAAGGACACTAAGTGACATACCCATATCAGCCTAATGAGGTTTCCAGGGAAAAGGGTGCTAAGGAGATATTCAAATGACTTGACATTTAGTTTTTAAATAGGAAGAAAAGAACAGGGAGATGAAAGATTTGGTGTTCATATCTGAAATCCTACCAGGGTGTTTACATATGGGAATTTCAAAGGGCAGGCTACCATGATGGAAACTGTCTTGGGCATGGTTCTCTGGAGAAACAGAACTGGTAAAAGAGAGAGAGAGATAAATTGAAGAGATCTGTCTGTCTGTCTATCTATCTATCTGTCTGTCTATCTATCAATCATCTATCATCATCTATCTATCTATCTATCTATCTATCTATCTATCTATCTATCTATCTATCTATCTATCTATCTATCTATCTATCTATCTATCTATCTATCTATCTATCTATCTATCTATCTATCTATCTATCTATCTATCTATCTATCTATCTATCTATCTATCTATCTATCTAATCTATCTATCTCTATCATCTGTCTGCCTGTCTACCTACCTACCTAACCATCCACCCATCCATCCACCCATCCATCCACCCATCCACCCACCCACCCACCCATCCATCCACCCACCCACCCACCCACCCACCCACCCACCCACCCATCCATCCATCCATCCATCCATCCATCCATCCATCCATCCATCCATCCATCCATCCATCCATCCATCCATCCATCCATCCATCCATCCATCCATCCATCCATCCATCCATCCATCCATCCATCCATCCATCCATCCATCCATCCATCCATCCATCCATCCATCCACCTACCTACCTAGCTACCTATCTGATCTGTCTCTGTCTATTCTATCTATCTAATCTGTCTCTGTCTCTCTCTATTCTATCTGTCTATGTATCTGCCTACCTATCTATCTAGAGAGATTTATTTTAAAGAATTGGCTTATGTAACTGTGGGGCTGGCAAATCCAAAATCTGCAGGTCAGGCAACATGCTGGAGATGCCTGAAGCCTTGTGTCCCAAAATCCAACAGAAAACAGGAAGAGTGGAAGCATTCTGGCAAGGTCACTATTTATAGTCTAGAGGCAGAATACATCCCAGGGAAACTCCTTTTTGGCTGTTATGGCCTTCAACTGATTGGATGAGGCCCACACACACTATGGAAGGTAATCTGCTTTACTTGAGGCCAACCGATTTAATCACATGTTACTACTTCATAACAACAAGTAGACTAGTGTTTCACCAAACAACTGGGCACCATAGCTTAGCCGAGTTAACACATAACATTAACCACCACAGCAACTTCCTAGAAGTTTTCTCCCCAGTGCTGGGCATATCCTCTACGAGGACATATGTGTTTACAAATATATATGTCAGAGTTTACAAGCTAGACAATTTTAAACTACATTTTTCAGTTTTAACTCTTTCTGTGAGATTTTACTTCCATTGAACGCTCAAGCACTATCTAGTCAGAGGGTAGTGTTCCACATACTCATTCATGAGCCACATTGCTCATTGATACTGTTTTTTTGTTGTTGTTGTTGTTGCCTTTTTGAGGCTCTTTGCTTCTCTCTCTTGACCAAACAAGGCTTTACTTTCAGTCAAAAAAAAATTTTTTTTTTTTTTAACTGTTTCCTCCAGGTGGAAAGGAAGACACTCTTAGTGCTGCAGCCCCAGGAAATAAAACGTTTTCTTCTTCTGACTTTCACTAATAGAACTCACTCTCTGTATGATGTCTCTGTCACCCAGAGCCTGTGCACCCAGGCACACTTACCTGCATAAACCATGGAGGGTGGTGGAATCCTCAAACCCACCTTTCACAGCCATCAGCCTCATGGAAACCCAAACTGTCCTGTGCCTCCCTCTATTTAACCTTCCTCTGCCCCTCTCCAGCCTCAGTCTTCCTCTGGACACTCCTGAGCTCTCATTTCACGATAAAGATATTCCTCTATGTCCTCCCACTAGCCCCTCCACATTCCATCCACACCCTGGTTCATCCACTCCTGGTCTACTTTTCTGGGAGGCTTCCCCAGTGCAGGTGGCCCATCTCACCCAGGATGATTTTTTTTTTACCCACCAGGGCTGTCTGCCTCATGACTGGTATTCCTCTATTTGGCGTAAAACCCCTTGCTGCTCTGAAGCCCCTGCCCACTCTCTTTGGCACCCTGGCCTTGCCCACCGGTTTCCTCATTGTCATTCCTGCAGTGTCCAGGTAAATGGCCTCAACAACACTCTTGTCTCAGTTCCTCACCTCCTCACCTCCAGTGACTTCCAATTCAGCTACCCACTCCCAAGGCCACAACTTAAACCTTGTAGTTACCTGAAACTGTTCATCTTAGAAAACCCCATAACCTCCTATCTATCGTACAAGCCCAGCACTCTCTCTTTCCCTGGGCACCTTCTCTTTGGTTTCATCACAGCCTCCACACTTTTTAGCCTTTCTGCTGGTCCTGCACCATTCTCACAGTCTTTGTTATGATTGAGCCCATTGTTGCAGCCACTGTGTCAATCCATCTCATTGAGGATCTTCCTCTTTTTTGCTGACTCTCTACTTTACCAAGCATGATGTCCTTCTCCAGGAACTGATCCCTCCTGATAACATGTCCAAAGTATGTGAGACATAGTCTTGCCATCCTTGTTTCTAAGGAGCATTTTGGCTGTACTGCTTCCAAGACAGACTTGTTCATTCTTTTGGTGGTCCATGGTATATTCAATATTCTTTGCCAACACCAGAATTCAAAGGCATCAATTCTTCTTTGGTCTTTCTTGTTCACTGCCCAGCTTTTAAATGCATATGAGGTGACTGAAAACACCATGGCTTGGGTCAGGCTCACCTTAGTCTTCAAGGTGATGTCTCTGCTTTTTAACTCTTTAAAGAGGTCTTTTGCAGCAGATTTGCCCAGTGCAATGCACCTTTTGATTTATTAACTGCTATTCACAGGTGTTGCTTATGAATCCAAGTAAAATGAAATCCTTGATAACTTCAATCTTTTCTCCGTTTATCATGATGTTGCTTATTGGTCCAGTTGTGAGGATTTTTGTTTTCTTTATGTTGAGGTGTAATCCATACTGAAGGCTGTGGTCCTTGATCTTCATCAGTAAGTTCTTCAAGTCCTCTTCACTTTCAGCAAGCAAGGTTGTGTCATCAGCATAACGCAGATTGTTAGTAAGTCTTCCTCCAATCCTGATGCCCCGTTCTTCTTCATATAGTTCATCTTCTTGGATTATTTGCCCAACATACAGATTGAATAGGTATGGTGAAAGGATACAATGCTGATGCATACATACGTTTCCTAATTTTAAACCACACAGATTCCTCTTATTCTGTTTGAATCACTATCTCTTGATCTATGTAAAGGTTCCTCATAAGCAAAATTAAGTGTTCTAGAGTTCCCATTCTTCCCAATGTTATCCATAATTTGTCATGATCCACACAGTCAAATGCCTTTGCATAGTCAACAAAACGTAGGTAAACATCCTTCTGGTATTCTCTACTTCCAGCCAGGATCCATCAGACATCGGCAATGATATCCCTTGTTCCATGTCCTCTTCTGAATCCAGCTGGAATTTCTGGTAGTTCCCTGTCTATATACCACTGCAATCGCTTTTGAATGATCTTCAGCAAAATTTTACTTGTGTGTGATATTAATGATATTGTTCGATAATTTTCACATTTGATTGGATCACCTTTCTTAGGAATAGGCATAAATATGGATCTTTTTCAGTTGGTGGCCAGGTTGCTGTCTTCCAAATTTCTTGGCATAGATGTGAGTGAGCACTTCCAGTGCTGCATCCGTTTGTTGAAACTTTCAACTGGTATTCCATCAATTCCTGGAGCCTTGTTCTTTGCCAATGCCTTAAGTGAAGCTTGGACCTCTTCCTTCAGTACCATTGGTTCCTGATCATATGCTACCTCCTGAAACGGTCAAATGTCAACCAATTCTTTTTAGTATAGTGACTCTGTGTATTCCTTCCACCTTCTTTTGATGACTCCTTCATTATTTAATATTTTCCCTGTAGAATCCTCCAATATTGCAACTCGAGGCTTGAGTTTTTTCTTCAGTTCCTTCAGCTTAAGAAATGCCAATCGTATTCCTCCCTTTTGGTTTTCTAACTCCAGGTCTTTGCACATGTCATTATAATATATTGTTACATGTCATTATAATATATTGTTTTGTCTTCTTAAGCCTCACTTTGAAGCCTTCTATTCAGCTCTTTTACTTCATCATTTCTTCCTTTCATGTTAGCTGCTCTATGTTCAAGAGCAAGTTTCAGAGTCTCTTCTGACATCCATTTTGGTCTTTTCTTTCTTTCCTGTCTTTTTAATGACCTCTGGCTTTCTTCATGTATGATGTCCTTGATGTCATTCCACAAATCCTCTGGTCTTCTGTCATTAGTGTTCAATGTGTCAAATCTGTTCTTGAGATGGTCTCTAAATTCAGGTGGGATATAATCAAGGTTGTACTTTGGCTCTCATGGCCTTGTTCTAATTTTCTTCAGCTTCAACTTGAACTTGCATATGAGCGATTGATGGTCTCTTCCACAACTGACCCCTGGCCTTGTTCTGACTGATGATATTGAGCTTTTCTATTGTCTCTTTCCACAGATACAGTTGATCTGATTCCTGTGTATTCCATTTGGTAAAGTCCACATGTATAGTTGCCATTTATGTTGGTCCTAGTCTATAAAAAATTAATTTTTACTTCCTTTTCTAAGTGGTAGGAGAAAGATGTGGTGATCTGCTCCTGTAAAGATTATGGCCTTGAAAACCCTATAGGCTGTTCTACTCTGTCCTGTAAGGTCACTAGGAGTCAGTATTGACTTGATGGCAACAGGTTTTTTGTTTTTTTTTTCTCTAATGAAGACCCTATAGGCCATCATTTTGGCTATGCTTTAGTTAAAACACATAGATTCGTATCCAATAGCCAAAACCTCTCTGTTAGTAGCTCTTGTCTCCACCTTCACTGTTCCCAGTCTCCATGCAGTAAGTGCTGTTAGAAAGTCACACAGATCCAGATTGATGGGTACAGACTTGCATTCTCTGACCTCAGGAGGACCACACCTTTCCATTCCATTGCAGCAGTGTGAAATATTCACAACCTGAATATAGCTCCTAGATCTCCTTTCCCCCAGTCTCCCAGTAGCAAACAACATCCTGTTTCCCAGAGAAACTAGCAGTCGCTAGGCAGGAGCCACTCACCTTCCTATATCTCCATCTATCCATATCCCTCTTGTGTATGCAAATTTTAGAATCTGAGATGATGGCATATCTGAATTAGATGGCTTCAAATCTAAACTTAAAAACTCCATTCTGGATTAAACTGAGAATTTCATGTCTACTTTTCTTAAAGAAAATAGTCAGCCTTTTTTCAAGGTTTTACAGCTTGAAAAACCAAAGCCCAGTGCTTATTGGGAATGTTTACACAGTTGGCTCTAGCGAAGGTGCCTTTCTGCTATGTTAAATGAAGTCACAACCTATAAATAACTTTATAATCAAGATAGACATATAACAAACCTTCTTCTTGTTCTGACTTCCAGGTTAATTTTCACTCATTAGGATTTTTCCCCTGTAATCAGCTAGGTCTTTGCAAATTGGTAATTAGGTAGAAAATAAGTTTGTTAAAATAAGTAGGATGATCATAGCTGTAAAAGGCCTGACTGTTGGTAACACAAAGTGCAGAAATTTAGGGTTTAACTTGTGTAAATAGCCTTGTTATTTCAACCACTTTAGGGGAAATACCCAGCAATGCCTGGGCTCTATCTCACTCTTCCTTAACTGAATGAGCACTGATAACATTTCAAAAGACTTTAGATTTAGAGCTGATTTAATCTTCACTCTTTTCGAGGACTCTAATTAAGTTGCCTCAGCCTGCAATACATCACTAAACCGCCACATCCAAAATGTTTATACATTTCATTTTAGAACTATTGCCTTAGTCAAATTGTATCAAGAATGTGAGATTTGTGTTAGACTAGAAACTGATGTTAAGAAAGTTTGCAGTTTAATCACTCCTTGCTAATATTCTTTCTTTCCCCTGAAACTGCTTTGATATGAACTCATTTGCATTTTTTACCCTGACTGTTAAATACCTCATTGTTGTGCCTGCAAAGCAAACCATGCACTGAAACCAGTTTGAATGTCACTCCCATGGAATGAAATTATTCCTTCAATAAAATTTTTGTTTTAATATCTGTTGGAGCATGGGTCCAGTGTTTCACTCAGACCACATTTATTCTTCCTCCCTCAAGCTCTCATTGCACTGATTTCCTCTCTCTCGGGTCTCTAGCCACTTTATCTATCTGGCCCTTTTCTGCAAACATTAAAGATGCTCTAGCCTCTCCTTGCTGAAACAAACCAAACCCCCAACCTAAATCCGTTGCTATCAAGTTGATTCTGACTCATAGTGACCCCAAGTGTTATAGAGTAGAACTGCTCCATAGGGTTTTCTTGGCTGTAATTGTTAGTGAAGCAAATCACCAGTCCTTTCTTCCACAATGCCACTGGGTAGGTTCAAACCACCAACATTTACACTAGTAATGGAGCACAAACCATCTGTGCCCCCCAGGTGTCTCCTTCAATTTCATGTCCTCCTCTGGTTACTACCTGTTGCTGTTCTTGTTCTACTCTTTATGTTTTGGACGTGGTGAGTTTGAAGACTAAGATGGTCAAAGTGAATTTATTTAGAGGGCATTTGAAGATGTGAGCCTGGAGTTCTGGAGAGCTATCTGGGCTAAAAGTATGGAATTAAGCCATGGAATTTGGAGTACTTGGCATACAAAAGATGATCATTGAAGCTACAGGAGTGGAGGAAATTGCCCAGGGAAGAGTGTTAGAGAGAGACAACAGGTCTAAGGCAGACCTATGAGAAACATGGGTTGAGGAACCTCTCAGGTGTCACAACTTCTATGAAGCTTGTGAATCACCTAAGTTCACCGAATCTCTAAAAATTATGATAACTAACATATATCTGTCCATTGCTCTAAGTGCTTCATAATTCTCATGACAACTATATGAGGAAGATATTAACAATATCCTCATTTTACAGAGGAGGAACTGTGGTTCATAGAGGTTGTGTAACTTTGGAAAAGTTGTGGCTAAGCAAATAATGGGACCCATATCAGGGCCGTCTAAAACTGCTTGCTTAGCCATCTTCCATTTTTTTAATTTAATTGATGCAATAAATATTGTCTATATGTGTCTATATAGAGTCCACGAGGAAAAAAATGGTTTATAATGTAATTGCTTGAAAGGATTATTTGCCCAAGAATCTCTTCAATATACAAACTACAAAGGGTCATAAGAGTATTTTAAAAATTATTTACAAATTTATTCTGCAACCATTTATTGAGCACTTTTCTTGTGTCAGGTATAATGCTGGATATCACGACTGCAAAGATGAGAGAAAGGCCCAGATTTTCAGTGACTTACTGCCCTGGAGGGAAACAGCCATTGAAATGCTTAAAGCAATGGGATGAGGACCATGAAAGAAGTTATTAGAAGACAGTCAGCCTTGTGCTTGAGCTCTGGAGCCAGACAGATTGAAAATACTAAGTCTTATTGGGTTGTTGCAGAGATTACATGAGATAGTGCACACTGATCCCCAGAGAGCTACCTAGTACAGAGCTGACAAGCATGAATGATAGCTGATATTTTATGATACTAATAAAATAATGATTATTGTTATTATCTCCATCTTCTTAGAGACAGTAAAGTAGTCTTTTTGAAAAAGGTGATGTTTAGGTTGAGGCTTAAAAATAAAGGAAATTTCACCAAGCAATATAGGAGTCCATGTCATTCCAGGCAGCGAGGATAAATTTTACAAAAGTACAAAAATGAGAAAGAACATTTCACAGACAGGAACCTCAGGCAGTTCAACTTGCTTGGAGCACAGGGAGCTGCAGAGAAGTGGGTGATAGCCCGAACCTGAAGAAAATTGCTAAGGAACTTAGGTTATAATCCTCTAAATCAGAGGACTCAAAATAAGGTGCATGTCCTCCTATAAGTTACAAGTGGCTCCACGGGAGAAAGGCCTGGTGATATGCTCCCTTAAAGATTACAGCCCAGAAGGTTCTATGGAGTAGTTCTACTCTGTCACGTGGGATCACCATGAGTCAAAATCAACTCAATGGCACCTAACAAAATGACCAGAACAATTAACCAGTTCTATACAGACTGGGCTGTCCATCCTGAGCAATGCTCAAGAAAAGTGTGATTAATGTTCCAATTATCTATTGCTATATAACTAATCACCCAAAACACTGTCACTCAAAATAATAGCAATCATTTTATTATTAACTCTCATAGCACTAGGGTTGACTGGGCTCAGACTGGGTGGTTTTCACTTGGCATTGCATTCAGATGGTGGCTGGGACTGGAGTTATCTTGAAGGCTTCCTCACTCACATATCTGGTCGTTGATACCGTCTGTTGGCTGTCAGCTTGACCACTCATTCAGAGCCTCTCCGTGTGTGTGGCATGGGATTTCTCAGAGTATGGTGGCTGGATTCTAAGAATGAACATCCTAGTAAGACAAGATGGAAGTACATGATATTTTTATAATCTAGCCTCAGTCACTTCTACCATACTCTATTGGTCAAGGCAGTCATATTGTATGAAAAGCATCTGAGATATATTGTGGTGGCTATTTTAATAATTTTGATTTACTAGCAATTCTTTTATCTGAGCCTGAGTGGTACAAGTGGTTTGTGATCAGCTGCTAACCTAAAGGTTGGCAGTTCAAATCCCCCTAGCAGCTCTGTGGAAGAAAAGCCTGGCAATCTGCTTCTCTAAAAATTACAGCTATGAAAACCCTATACAGCAGTTCTACTCTATAACACATGGGGTCATCATGAGTTAGGGGCCGACTCAATGGCAGCTAACAACAACAACGGTAGTTCTTTTATCTCCTCCTATTTTCTTTGATGATGTTCCCTTAACCATAAAATGCTGAAGAAGGCAGAAAATCATGGGTTTTCCCAGATTGTCCCTGCTACAACACTGGAGACCATTCCTATTTTGTATGTATTACAGTGTGCCTGTGTGTTTTACTTAAATAGCCGTTAAATGGTGGTTATATATATATATAAGAAAGAAACACAACAAAAGGACAAAGCAACTTAGAATTTCCACAATTGGAACACACAAAAGATCTTATACACATCCACATTGTTTCACACACTGAGACTGAAGAGCTGCCGTCACTATATTCCTTAAAACCATTGCAAAATGCTCTTCCATCCAACACTCACATCCATGATTAGCACTTTGGAATGAATGTTTTCTCCTCCCTTTCTAGTTCATCTATCTTAGCAGATCTTCAGTAGATTTATTCCAGGAAAATAAGATCCCTGCTTATGTCATGATCTTCAGTGGTTGATAAAATCTTCTAGTTTATCTTCATTTAAATGACTAGAGAAACTTGATTTTACCTTCTCTTTTAGTTTAACTTAAAATTAGTATAGTTAATATATATATTTTTTTTATCGTTGATCCTAGTAGCTTTCCTGACATCACAACACTGGTCACAAGATGCACAGATTGAGAAAATAAAATCACGCCTTTCCAAAGGATGCAAGCCAAATTTTGTTGCCTTCTTTGAAAAAGTACAGCACCCACGAGCCTGATGACACAGCAAATCCACAGCTTGAGTTGGCTCTGAGAAAATGTCTTAGAAGATTAATTCTAAAAGTATCTCTTAACCCTATTTAACAAGCCTACAAAGTCATGATGGTACCTAAAGACATCAAAATCATAGTTGATATGATTACTTTCCTTTGGTGTCATTAAGAAATGTGTCAACCAGTGGCACTCAATGCAGACTTCTTCCCAGGTCTAGATGAGCCAGGAATTGCACTGTTGTTGGGAGAACTGGAAAGACAGAATTTCATTTCTTAGTCAAGTAAAACATATGGGGACCTACGATAAATTGGAAGATACAAAACTTCAAGAAATATTTACTTTCAAGGAGAAGGACAAAGAGGTAGAACTTCCTTTTTGATAGAAAACGATAACTCTAAGAATTATATCCTGCTGCCCATGTTCCTCTTTAAATTTTTATGTATTTATTTTTTAGTCACCTAAGTAACATGTAAATACATCCTTATAATATCAATACAGACAAGGCCAAAAAAAAAAAAAAAAAAAAAATCCTTCTTTCCCAGTTCTCTGCCAAGTTGCAATCCTTACCCCAGAGGTAACTGTTTTTTTCTTTTTTTTGTATATACCTGATTATATACATACCTGAAGATCACAATTGCTTTGTTTTATTATACATAAAAGGACTATTTTGTGTAACTTGCTTATTTACACTTTTGTCATTTTTAGTTGTTGTTGAGTTGGCTCCAACTCATGGTGACCCCATGTACAACAGAACAAACATTGCTCAGTCCTGCACCATCTTCATGGTGGTTGATATGTTTGAGCCCATTGTTACAGCTATTGTGTTGTGTCTTTCAACCGAGAGGGCTCATCTTTGAGTACTATATCAGAGAATACTCTGTTGTGATCCAGAGGGTTTTCACTGGCTAATTACAGAGACAGATTTTCAGGCCCTTCTTCCAAGTCTGTCTTAGTCTAGAAGCTCCACTGAAACTTGTCCACCTGGGTGACCCTGCTGGTATTTGAAATACCAGTGGCAGAGCTTCCAGTGTCACAGCAACATGAAAACCACTAGGGTACCACAAACTGCCAGATATGTGGTGTTATTTTCACTTTACCATGTGAAAATTGGAGATTGGTCCATTTCAGTACTTAGATTGTTCTCTTGAATTCTGTAGCATGAATGGACCATGACTTTCAGAGGCCTTCACTGATTGACTCTTCCAATGGCTATATTGGTTATGCTTTTTGTGCCCAAGTGTTGGAATTTCTCCAGGATAGACACTTACAAGTTGAATTACTGGGATGAGGCTACATACATTTTAAAATTAATGTTGCCAAATTACCTTCCAAAAAAAGCTGTGTCCAATTTACACCTCCAGCCTACAGTATAGCAATATATCTGTTCTCTGTGTCCCTGCCAATAGCCTTGGTATATTTCATTGTATTTTCCTAAGTATCAGTGAGGTTGAGCTTTTCTGTAATTTTGCCATTTGTTTTTGCTTTTCAGTGAATTGCTTCCTCCTATCGTTCTCTCATTTCTTACTTGGGTTGTTTGAGTTTTTTTTTTTTTTTTAATTGATCTCAGCTGCTTATATGCTATAGCCATTTAGAGGAATTTCTTCTGGGAGTCAGGAATCATGTCTTAATCATTTTTTGTATTCTTTGAACTTAGCACTGTGCTAATTTATTTTTGTGAAATTTAAAAATTAAAGCCCATTTTTGGTTAAACCTCAGCTACATGTTAGATTACAAAGCCACATGAACAGACAGAACATAGCCAGCAGGGTAAAGTAATACTCATTTTTTTTAGTTGATGTCCTAGAAAGGACTAGCAATGTGCGGAAATATCCAGTCAGGAAATGGAAAAGGTTTAGACACATTTTTATTAGGAAATTGACACATTCTCTTTACTAGAAATTCAAGCAGAACAAGAGAAAAAAATAATTAAAAGAAAGCTGTATTGAAGGACAGACTCAGACTGATTTGCACCATCAGGAAGGCTCCTGGAAGAATGGACTTGAGCTGACTTGAAAGGTTTCAGTTCTCCCATTGTTAAGACAACTCTGTTCAAACAGGCTGTGTTGGCAGAATTCTTCCACAATCATCACCCTCCTGCTGCTTACAGAGGTCTCTATTTGCCTGTTCTTTCCTCAATAGACCAAGTTTTCACATTGCTGTCTGATTAAGAGGCTTGTTAACACAACTCTACTCCCCAGGACAACCTAACCATTTGCCCAGACTCACCGTCTTGCTGTCTTGAAGACACGCATCTGCTTCTGGCCTCACTTCCTGCTGATCGTCCCAGGACGTCCTCTGCCTTCCTCTCTGATGTCTCCAGGTACCAAAAGGCTTCCTTGACCTTTCCAAACCAATAGATTTCCTATTTCAGCCCCACTAATCATTGAAGGTTATATTTACGCTCTCACACACAGCTAGTGAAACTATAAATTGATACAGCCTCTATGGAGGGCATGCCATATCTGTGTTCCAAAAATCTTAAAAATGATCATATCCTTTGAGCTGAGAACTTATTCTAAGGAAATAACGCAACCACAGCAAAGATACATATATACCAGTTGCTGCTGAATGGATTCTGACTCATGACGGCCCCATGTGTGTCAGAGAACTTTGCTTTATAGGGTTTTCAATGGCTGATTTTTTGGAAGTAGATCTCCAAGCTTTTCTTCCAAGCCCCATCTGAATGGACTCGAACCTCCAACTTTTTGGTTAGCAGCTGAGCACTTTAACCATTTGCACGTAGTATAAAAAGAGTGTGAAGAAAGTGGTGGGGTAGGGTGGCAATGATAGATCTCTACACAAGACGATGTTCTTAGTTTTCTGTTTAGTTTTTACCTTGAACTGCATTAGGAAGGAAATAATATCAAAATGTTGATTATCTTGGCTATTGGGATTTGGGGTAATTTTTAAAACAATTACACTGTACATTTTTGAATTTTCCAACTCTTCTTCAAGGAGAACATAAAGTTGCTTTTATGATCAGAGAAAAAGTTCTATTAAAAAAAAAAAAATCAACAAATAAATTCCAAGGGGAAGAAACGAGGGAAGGGAGCCTGCTCATTAAAATTGACTTAAAAAGCATATCAATAAGGTCTTATCTGACTTCTGTTTTGAACAAAATAACTATAAAAAACATTTGTAAGATGATCAGGTGACTGTGAACACTGACTGGATATTTGATAGTAAGAAATTATTATTTTTTAAGATATGATAGTGAGATTGTGATTACAGTTTAAAAAAGAATTATAATCCTTTCATGACATATAAACATTTACAAATAAAATAATATGTGCGAAATTTGCTTTAAAATTATTCATTGGCATAGGAGAAGGGTGAGGATATAGATGAAACACTATTGGCCATGAACTAATAATTATTTGAAGTTGGACACTGAGTACATGAGAGCTCATTACAATATCCTATTTTTGTTACGCTTGAAAATTTCCATGATAAAAAGTTATAAAAAGATAGTAACAATTAATAAAATAACGTAGCCCCCAAAGCAGGGCAGGAGTATGTCAGCGTGGCATTGAGGCAGGGAGGCTGCACTTTGGAATTAGCTCCCAAACAGCCAGTTTTTCTCCTTGTCACTGGCTTCTGTCAACTCTCACTCCATCCTCTGGTGCCTCTCATGTTTTGTACAACTTTGCAGTAATTTAATCTCCAGATTCTTGTTTTTCTTACTTCTGTCATGCATTTAAAAATTATTCCTCTGTCTTGGCCAAGAGCCCATTGGCTGCATAACCCAGAAATATATTCCCCTTGGCAGAGTATTGGGACCATATGCTCATCTCCTTTCTAGCCTCACAGACAACCCTGAGTGGGCATGACCCAGTCCCACAGGACTGACTCAGTTTCTTATCCCTGAAAGGGTGAAATCAACATCTGTTGTCCCAGAATTCTAGCACTAATGCACAGCCACCAGTCACTTTCTCAGTTCTCTTGATGTGTTGATGTTATGGCTTGTGTTTGTGTTACCAAGCTGGGCCAATCACAGTTAATATGGAGAATTTTCTGGGACCACTGGAAAAGAACGGGGTCCCTTTCTTCCGAGCTGAGTCTCAGCTGGTCTATAAAAGCATTTCTGGGATAAAACTTTAGTTCAAGTCTCTTGAGGCCATTATGTCTTTTTCATTCAGGAACTTCCCCATTTGTTACTGAAAAATGAGGTTTCTATTATTTTTGTGACCACAATGAAAAATTATATTCATAAAATCTTAGCTGTGGATACTGCCAGTGACCAGGCTACTGGGGTTATTGAAGTCATTTTTCTATATTAAATGAATATAAGAAATTGTAGGCACTTTGGGAAGAAAACTACAATCCAATGTGTTTCCAGTGATCTTGAAGGAGTATCCGAACTATGCAGTAAGGGTGCAACCTTGCATACAGTGTCATCTAAATGCTATGTGGCAAGGAATCAAAGATATCTCAGACAGGGCAGAGACTGCTATTGCGGTGTGAGGAGGAAAACAAGCTAAAAAAATAAGCAGTAGTTTAGTTCCTTTGTGAGTCTTCCCTACTGTGCATCCAACAAAATGGTGCCCTCTGGGCAACTGCCAATTTTATGAGTGCTTTGGACGACCATGTGGCTGAATCATTCTTCCACTGCCTGAGTTGGCATCTGGATTTGGTTAGCAAGAATAAGAGAAGAGAAAGGCCTGCCCGTAGCAAAGTGTGTCAGCTCTCTTTGGAAACACTGAAATAAAGAAATACATATTGTGAACCTACTGTGCTGAAAGCACTTTATTGGGAGCTGAAGCACAGAACACTCTTCAGCTTTCACTCTTCATTTTATTTCTCTGACAAGATGGCATGTTGATGGGGCTAAAATAATGTCCAGTCTGAGAATGTACAGCCTGGTGTAGCAATGAGTTACACAGACCTGCCTACAACTTCAGACTCTGCCACTTTCCAACTTGGGCAAGTTATTTTTCCTCTTTTACCATCTATGTAAAATGAGGATAACAGCACTTACCTTGTAGGATTATTATAAGAATTAAGTAATATATGTGCCTCTTAGATAGAAGTGAACTTGAAGGAGTATCCTAACTATGCATTAAAGGTACAGCCTTGAATAAAGGGTCATCTAAAGGCAGACGGAAGACACCCATTTTTGTTGTCATTGCCTTCTTCAGGGCTACTCTTATTCATCCATTTATCTATCCATAAGAGATTTATTAAGCCTTGGCAATGTGGCAGAGTGGCCCTAAGGGAGATACACACAGAAACACACACACACACACACACACACACAGTCTTTGCCTTTCAGAGTTCACAGCCTACTGGAGTAGATGGACACTTTCATAACTATACCACGATAACTATGCCAGAGAAAGTAAAAGGTGCTAGGTGAACAGGAAAAAGGTAAAATCTGACTTAATTTGGGCCTAAAAAAGCCAGAGATTCTGGGAAAATGGAAATTGAGGAAAGTGAACCCCTAAACATAACTGCTGTATCATCAAAAATTTATAGCTTGCAAAATGCTGTTCTCTTCATTATGTACTATAATACTCCTTGACCTCCTGATTCTATGACCAATATCTCTCCCCCTTCTTCTTCTTCTCCCTCCTTTTTATTAACATCTCCACAGCAAAGAAGGGATCGTGCTTGGTCCTCTGTCTTTGGACTATCTAAAAACCACAATGACAATATCTCTATACTTGGCCACTTTAACAGAAATAGGAAGGGGAGATTGAATGAAGATTGGCCCAGGATTAGGCTTCTACAGGAGCTAACATATACTTCTCTGTCTTGCCTTCAGCTACTAGATTTGGTCTGAGAAGACCGAAGCTGTTGCAGAGTTCACTCCACTGTTATCCCAGCAGGGAACATATATTTGAGTGTGTTTTATATGCATCCTGGCCACATAATAAGGCACTGAGGGTAGACATAGAAATAAGACACTTGTTGCTTGCTGGGAATTTACAGTCTTGTGGGAATCAAGTGAATAATAATAATTTCGAGGATTCAAAATTATCTGGAATAGTCCAGGTTGCTAAGGAGACACTTAACAGAGAAACTAGCCCCATCTGGAAAGGCAGAGAAGGCAACCCTGAGGAAGCAAAGTTTGAACAGAAGGATGTGTAGGGATCAGACAGGAGGAGGCATCAGGGGGATATTTCTTACCTACTTGCCATCCCTTCCTCCCCCAATATTTTTTTTTAATAGGTTTTATTATGCCAATTGACCTAGATGTCCCCTGAAACCCAAACCCCCACCCTTCTTACTCTGGCCTTCAAAGTGTTCGGTTTATTCAGGAAACTTCTTTGCTTTTGGTTTAGTCCAGTTTCCTCCCCCAATATTGGTAAGTCGAGCCCAGGCTCTGCCTCTGCTCATGGATGAAGTGGCTTCCACCCCTTAGACGGCACTATTCACAACGGAGAAGCAAGGTGTGAGGACATAGCTAAAAGCCCTGGGTCAAATACTGACAAACTGCCATCTTCCTGGCAAAACTTCTCCACAGGTAACCCTGGGTTCTTTTAGGCCCTTCAGTCTGTTTCTCTGGATTGCCTACGCGGAGTCGGTTGTTGCTGAAACTCCTCCAGAAAGTCAACCTTGTCTCCTCTGGCTATGTGAGAGACTCCCTGTCAGACAGAGAGTTCCGGCCACATTACAGTCCTCAAGGCTAAGCCACAACTCTGTTCTTCTAGCGATTCCATTACCCTTCCAATAAATTCTCTGTTTTGATCAAACTTGGTTTGAGTTCTGTTTCTGTCACTTGTAACCACTTGGGTCCCGCCACTCACAACTAAGTGTGTCATGTTACTGAATGTATGCGCAGAAGTACTTAGTTGAACCTAAATCTTAGTGTAAACATTTTTCTTTTATTGAAGCCAAAAAGAACAGAAAAGAACCTACCTATGTTAAAATGAACTTCAAATTAAGATATCTTATCATCTCGAAGCTATACCACTGGTATTTCAAGTATCAGCAGGGTTACCCATGGTGGACAGGTTTCAGCAGAGCTTCCAGACTAAGACAGTAGGAAGAAAGGCCTGGAGATCTACTTCTGAATATTAGCCAATGAAAATCTTATGAGTAAAAATAGCCTTAACAATGGACTCAAATATATCAACAATCATGAAGATGGCACGGGCTGGTTATACGTAGGATTTGTTCTGTAATACATAAGGTCGCCATGAGTTGAAGCGGACTCAGTGGCAACTAGCAACAATAATAATTATCTGAAAATATTTTACAAAACTTTTTTTTATTGTACTTTAGATGGTTTACACAGCAAACTAGTTTCTCATTAAACAACTAACACACGTATCATTTTGTGACATTTGTTGCCAACTCCACGACACGTGAACACTCTCCCCTTCTCAACCTTGGGTTTCCCTTTACCAACTTTCCTGTCCCCTCCTGCCTTCTTGTCCTTGCCCCTGGCCTGGTGTGCCCATCTTGTCTCCTTTTGTTTTATAGACCTGTCTAATCTTTGGCTGAAGGGTGAACCTCAGGAGTGACTTCATTACTGAGCTATAGGGGTGTTCGGGGGCCATACTCTCGGGGTTTCTCCAGTCTCTGTCAGACCAGTATGAAAATATTTTCCTACGCTCTTGAGAGCACCTGTTTTAGATTTTGGAATTACAAATTTATGCCCTTGAGCCTTTTGACATTGTTTAAATATGTAGATAATTCCTGCTAAAGTCTCAGCTACACAGTTTGGTGGGGACAGCCTGACACCAAAGAACCAGAGAGAAAGCATGGTAAATAATACCTGGAGAATGATAAAGATGTGGCATTTTGGAAAGAGATTCAATACGTGAGTGGGCTTGAGTAGCATCCCTAGTTTTATTAAAGTTTGGGCAGTGATCCTCTGGACAGCAAGTGATAGCTTGCTCCTGTCGCTGAGACAGGTTCAATGCACAGATTAAAAGATTATCATATGGAAACATACTCATACTTCTTTTAGAAAAAATATTAAAAGTGAAATAAAGGAGGCATTGGTAGCTCTGTTGGAGCTGGCATTATGAATAGGCCAAATCATATGCATTAATCTGGCAAAAAATCAAAGAAGTTGCAAAATGCTCAGATGAGAGAGACAACTGGGTCTTGTCTGGGGAGAGGACAGGAGTTAAGGACCCTGTAGTGACATTGAATTCAGAAGCCAGCAAAAGACGTGGGTATTCAGACACAGGACAGATGGGCACAGGACCTGCATATAAAAATAACAGCATGTGATTAAATTCGCTGTTTCTAGCGGGACTTAGATATGCTTAGAGTGGAAAGGGACCTATAGATCAACGGCACTAACCTGCCACTCTGAGCTCAGTCTGCAGCAGATGGCCGCCAGCCCCACTGGAAGCAGCCCCTCTCCCTCCAGGGCACGGACCTGGCAAGGGCACACTCCTCTGTTGCTGGCCACCTCCAGTGTTAGAAAGTTCTCATGTTGAACCTATACTTCCTCGCTAACTTCCATTGATTAACCATGCAAGAACATGAAAGAGAGGCATCCCTCCCTTTCCCCTTTCAACTTTGCATTTTAATACCCTCCCACTTTTCATGTCTTTAAAATAACAGACTATACAAATCTTTCACTTGTTTCCTAAATGGTATAATTTCAAATTCTATCGCTTTCCTAGCTACTCCTCTCTACTTTGTCAAAATCTCTGTTAAAAAAAAAAAAAAAAAAAAATACCCTAAACATAGTGCTCTCCAGGAGGAGCTAAGATGGGTGGTTTTAGTTCAGGGCCTTTTTATGAGGCAAACTGGTGGCTGAGGTTGTAGATGCAAAGATTTGACTGGAGCTAAAGAAGCTGCTTCTAAGCTCCTGCCCATGACTGTGGGCAGGAGGCTTCAGTTCCTCACCAAGAGGACCTCTCCACAGGACTCCTCATGGCGTGGTTTTCCTGAGTGAGTCATGTGAGAGACAGCAAGAGAGAACAACCAAGACAAAAGCTGCAGTGTTTAATGTATCCTAAAATTTTTTTTTTTTTTTTTTTAATCTTGGAAGCGATATGCCATCACTTCTGCTATTGGCCACATAGACAAACCCTGGTACAATGTAGAGACTATAGAAGAAGGTGAGTACTAGGAAGTGGGATCATGGGGGCCATCATGGAAGCTGACAGGTACTAAGCTCTTGCTTCATGCTCACTGCTTTTCACGTATCAAGGAACGACTCGCAGCCAGGGTGCCTATTCACTCTCTTCCTGCTATATATCCCAACACTGGATCCTGAGGAAAGAGCCTCACGCCCAGAAAAAGAATGAGATTTTTGCTTAGTTTATCAAGGAACATTTAGTGAATGTGCTTTTTGTAACCTGCTTTTGGAAAACCTAAGAAATTTCTTTCCTTCGAGGACCAATCTATTTTAGGAGATAAGACAAGTATGTTGCTGTTGTCAGGTGCTGTCATTTCCGACTCATAGTGACCCCATGCACAACAGAACAAAACACTGCCCAGTCCTGCGCCATCCTCACAACTGTTGCTGTGCTTGAGCTCATTGTTGCAGCCACTGTGTCAATCCACCTCGTTGAGGGTCTTCCTCTGTTTTGCTGACCCTCCACTTTACCAAGCATGATGTTCTTCTCCAGGGACTGATCCCTCCTAATAACATGTCCAAAGTATGTGAGACAGTCTTACCATCCTTGCTTCTAAGAAACACTCTGGTTGTACTTCTTTCAAGAGAGATTTGTTCGTCCTTTTTGCAGTCCGTGGCATATTCAATATTCTTCCCCAATACCACAATTCAAAGGCATCAATTCTTCTTCGGTCTCCCTGATTCATTGCCCAGCTTTCACATGCATATGAGGCAACGGAAAACAACATGGCTTGGGTCAAGGTGCACCTTAGTCCTCAAGGCGACATCTTTGCTTTTCAACACTTTAAAGAGGTCCTTTGCAGCAGATTCGCCCAATGCCACACGTTTTTTGATTTCTTGACTGCTACTTCCATGGGTGTTGATTGTGAATCCAAATAAAATGAAATCCTTGACAACTTCAGTCTTTTCTCCGTTTATCATGATGTTGCTTATTGGTCCATTTGTGAGGATTTTTGTTTTCTTTATGTTGAGGTGTCATCCATACAGAAGGCTGTGGTCTTTGATCTTCATCAGCAAGTGCTTCAAGTCCTCTTCACTTTCAGCAAGCAAGGTTGTGTAATCTGCATAACGCAGGTTGTTAATGAGTCTTCCTCCAATCCTGATGCCCCATTCTTCTTCATACAGTCCAGCTTCTCGGATTATTTGCTCAGCATACAGATTGAACAGGTATGGTGAAAGGATAAAACCCTGATGCACACCTTTGCTGACTTTACACCATGCAGTGTCCCCTTGTTCTGTTTGAATGACTGCCTCTTGATCCATGCACAGGTGCCTTATGAGCACAATTAAGTGTTCCAGAATTCCCATTCTTTGCAATGTTATCCATAGTTTGTTATGACCCACACAGTCTAATGCCTTTGCATAGTCAATAAAACACAGGTAACATCTTTTTGGTATTCTCTGCTTTCGGCCAGGACCCATCTGACATCAGTGATGATATAAAAGCTAATATATTGCATAAATAGTTTTGTTATGTTTGTGCCACAGGAATGGGAAGTTGTAGTGCAAATTGCTTTAGTGCGTGTGAGGGGAGGGGAGGGAGACTATGTTGGGAAAGAAGGCGTGGATATGGGAAAACATTAAGCTGGACCTAGAAAGATGGATGGGTTTCAAACTGATGTTGAGGAGGAAGAGGGGAGTTGAAGACCTGGGGAAAAAGTATTAGAAGAGAGTTTTAAGCACTGGGAATAGCAAAGTATCTGGAAACCTGACTGGATCAGTCTGGAAGGAACAATGTAGAAGTTAGGTGCAGAATGCATCAGAGCGGTGAGAATACTGGGAACAGGAAAACTGGGCAGGGATTATAATCCATCCAGATGTTAGGTAATAAGAATCTGGGCCTGAGACATGGTAACGAGAATGCAAAAGATAGTATGGCGATGAGAAAAGATGACAGACTGGATGTAGATGCAGAGGAGGAAGAAGATGCAAAGATTAAGTTTCAGCTGGGGTGAATTTGAGAACAGATTGTGCCCATTAAACATGGTAAACAAGCAAGGCTTTGGTGATGGTGGAAGATTAAGAGGGAGAAGTACTAGGAGGTAGAGACGACAACAGGGTGTGAAGATGAGAATGTCCACCAGGACAGGGTCACGTTTAGAAGTCATGTCAAGAACTCTTTCTTTCTCTTCTCTTCCTTCCTTATTTATCTATCCATTCATATATGTATGGCAACCAGGGAAGACTGGACTTTCATTAATTCAACATTTTCAAGTGCCTAATTGTGTCACGGAGCCCTGGTGGCATCGTGGTTAAGAGCTATGGCTGCTAACCAAAAGGTTGGCAGTTCGAATTCACCAGCCGCTCCTTGGAAACCCTGTGTGGCAGCTCTACTGTGTCCTATAGGGTCATTGTGAGTCTGAATCGCCTCGATGGTAATGGATGGGATTTGTGTCACTGTACCATGGGTTGTGGATACAAAAATGAGTAAGATATTTTCCTTGCTGTTAGTGCATTCACAGTTCACAGTATGAGACACACACATAAATGGATTTGGCAGGATGATATTTTGATGTAGAAACTGAGGTGGATTGTTTTTCTCTTTGAGCTTTCTCCCTTGTTCACAGCAAAACAGCAGCAAGGGTAGAAATAATACAGCAGAGAAGTAAAAGCAAATTTTTGGCTTTTAAGTTCCAAAATAGATTCTTAAAATTCACAGTCCATGGTCTTGCAGAAGCCTGAGCCTTTTGAATATCAAAAACCAAAGTTTACACCAAAAACAATACATGATCATGTAAGGGCCAGCTCCACTATCCCATATGAGCAAGTGTTCAACTGGATGGAAGAAGAGGAGTAGAAGACAGGCTCAAGGAGAAGAGACCTGAGAGGGGGCTCCTTGCCCGGACCCAGGGCTGAGTTCTCAGATAGGTATGGGGTAGAACTAGGTATGCACCTTTGAGAATAGAAGCTGCTCAACTTTCTACTTCAAGAGGCAGCAAGCCCTGCAAAGCAACTTTCCACTCCTACCTCAAACATATACTCTTAGGCGTGTGAGGCAGCAATAAAGACCAAATTTCTTGGCAGAAGTCTGAATTTTCCACAGCACCAAGGCCATGAGGTAGTTTGACCAAGTTTCTGAAGCCCAGAGAGTGGTATGGAAGGGGTTGGGGAGGGAGGTGGACTGAAAAGGCTTAGTGGTTGGGATCACCAGGGTTAGTGCAAGGACTGATGACCAGAGACTCGCTGGGACTGCAGACATGTCAGAAACAGGGGGCTACACACAGATGATGGGCAGCTAGAGGAGATGATGGCATTTTAGCCAATGTCAGCAAAGACAGAGGTCGACTGAAGGCCAGATGCCTCCTTCTCATTGACAATGGGGCACAATGAGACCACTCCTTCACATCCCAGGAAAGAAGGGGGTCCCTGAACTAATCAAGGAAAGCCTGATTTATCAGAGTTTACCATGAGCTAGGATTAAATTGATGCCACTACAAAGAACATGAACTCAAGAGACGAATTGAAAGGTATTCTTTTGTAGACTTGAGTTTGTGGACTGAGATTATACCGAGTTGATTCTGACTCATAGTGATCCTATAGGACAGAGTAGAATGGCTCCATAGTGTTTCCAAGGAGCAGATGGTGGATTTGAACTGCTGACCTTTTGGTTAGCAGCTGTAGCTCTTAACCACTATGCTACTAGGGCTCCATGCTTACTATACAGACAACTGTAATGCAATGTGACAAAGGCAGATTGATCCCTAGGTACTATGTGAGGACAAGTAGAGGTCTCCTGCCCAGTCAGATGAGTGGGGACTCATGTCGGAGCAGTCTTGAGGGATGAAGGATAGCAGCAAATACAAAAGTAAAAGGAACCACAGACAAATTGCTAATGGCTGGAGATCCGGGAGTGATAAAAAAGAAGCTGCAAAGGTAAATGTGATGGGCTGCACAGGTCAAGCCAGAGACCAAAAGCCCTTTCACGTGCACGCCAGGAGGATTCCTGAGGGCTTTGAGGAAGGCAGGAGGTGACTACGCTTTCCCTTCAGAACGACCATTCTGGCTACAATGTAAGGATGGAACTGGGGAGTGGCTGTGTGTGGGAGACCAGCTCCTGCAGGTTGAGCTTCTCCTTCTCTCTCCCATCTTGCTTTATTACTGATAACACATTGCTACAAATCATCACAAAACCTGCAGTGCATAAGAAAAGAGGGAAGCATTCCTTCCAGGTTTTATAAAACGTCATTCGGCGAAGCATCCAGGAATGGGGGTGTGGGAAGTGAAAGTTACTGGTTAGCTTCAAAACTGGTGGAGTTTTAATAGCCTGAGTCTTAACAAAGGAAACCAGAATAAACTGGTGTAATATTTAGCACATAGGAATGTCTCCTACACACATATGTACACACACAATATGCCTAATGTTACTGAGAGTGAGCCTTAAAAGAAACCAAGGTGTGTGTCTTTATTTACACAACATTGACTTAGAAGACTTGCACTGCTGTCTGCTGCTCGTCCTTGGACTGAGGTGGGCAGCCCAGTTCTGAGGGGTGGCTTTGGGAGGCTCTCCCTGGTGTCTTCAGTCCTCTGAATTGGGTATCCACAGGGTACCCAATAATAACTTCCTTTCTGCAAGCTAGAGTGGATTTTGTTTTCTATACACTGACTGAAACAGGTCAAATAAGTTCTTAAAAGAAAAACAAAATAAAACGATCGAATATGTGGTTAAGATAACAGATTCTGAAGGCAAATTGCCTTCTAGTTTGAATTCTTGTGGTGAGACTTACTGCTACTTGACCTTAAACAAAAAAACCAAACCCATTGCCATCGAGTCAATTCCAACTCATAGCGACCCTATGGGACAGAGCAAAACTGGCCCGTGGGGTTTCCAAGGAGCAGCTGGTAGATTTGTACTGCTGACCTTTTGGTTAGCAGGTGAGTTCTTAATCACTGTGCCACAAGCTTAACTATCTTGTCCTTTAGTTTCCTTATCTATAAAATGATACTATTAATAACAATAATACCTACTTCATAGGGTGGGTATGACAATTAAATGAGATAATATATGTAAAATGCTTATAGCAGTGGCTGAAATAGTAATTGCTCAATAAATGTTTACTTTTATCATATTAAAATATATAATTTAATTATATAGAACAACCAAATTAGTTAAAAATTCATTGAGAACTTCTCAAAAAAATTCTCAAGGATGAACACACTTAAACGAGTGCGAAACCATGCTAGCTAAAATAAAAGCAAAAGAAAATTGCTACCACAAGATAACTTGGAACTTTGGCTGTTTCACACTCATTCGAGAATAGTTTTCTTGAAGCAGAGGATACGAAATACACACTGTGTACTTTGCAACTACATTTCTTTTCTCCAGCACAAGTGAGGTGGCTTTGCTTTTACCTGTGTTTCAAAATGGACTTCCTCGTGAGAATTTCTATGAAGGAACGGTTGCTCTGGTGAAAGAAGAAAAATGAAAACTAGCAGTGTAGCAGAAAGAACAGGAGTCTTTAAAGAGATGCTGAGTGAGCTGAGGGTTGTATTAAATAACAAGAAAAGAACCTTCTAGTTCTAAATATTTAAGACCAACAGAGAAAGTCCATTGTCTGCCAGAGAATATTCTTTTCAACTCTAATTCTTAAAATCTCAAAGGGATCAGCTCTCCCTCCCCACCCCAAGTGACTCTGACTTGCCACATCTACATTTTGGTCTCTTCATTTGTAAAACAAGGGGAATAATACCTACTTCCCGGGGATGTGAGAATTAAATGAGATATTGCTCACACAAAGTTCAGGGGAAGTTTGGTAGGTGGTATGTGCTCAGTACACAGCAGTCATCCTGTCTTCTACTCGGAAAGACAGACATATACAGCTGCAATTATTCCCATTTATGGGACAAAGGTAGGATGGTACAATGGTTTAAGTGCTTGGCTGCTAACCAAAAGGTCAGCAGTTTGAACCCACCAGCAGCTCCAAGGGAGAAAGATATGGCAGTCACTTCTGTAAAGATAACAGTCTTGGAAACCCTATGGGGCAGTTCCACTCTGTCCTAAAGGGTTGCTATGAGTTGGAATTGACTTGATGGCAATGGTTTGGTTGTTTTGGGATGGGACGAAGCATAGGAACAATGAGTGTGTGTTTTCACACTTTTACACACATTTTTCTTATTAGCTGTCATTGAGTAAGCCCTTGACTCATGCTGACCCTGTACACAACAGAAAGAAACACTGCCAGGTCCTGTGTCATTCCCATAGGGTTTTCATTAGCTGATTTTCAGATGTAAATTGCCAGGCCTTTCTTCCTAGTCTCTCTTAGTCTAAAAGCTCTGCTGAAACCTATTCTGCGCCATAGCAACATGCACACCTCCACTGAGAGATGGGTAACGGCTGCACTTGAGGTGCACTGGCTGGGAATCAAACCCAGCTCTCCCACCTGGAAGGCGAGCATTCTGCCAATGAGCCACCAATGCCCTCCTTTACACACATTAGAGGATGTCAATATATCTGAAGACAGATAAAGCTCATAACTTACAAGCCACCATCACAAGTTTGAATTCTCTCCTATATCTGCTCTGTGTACCACGAGAGCAAAGGAGGCACCATGGATGCTAAAGGAAACACTCTTAGGCTATCCTTTGGCATTAGGCAGTCCCACTTCTCTGGAGAATCCCTCTCAGATTTTACAGTCACCCATTTATTTCCTTCTAGCAAAAACTAACAAACTACTTTGGGCTCTCTTCTCTTTTATTCTTTATGAGGGCACCAGACACTATTGATGCAGTTGGTTAACCCAATAAAAGGAAGTCTTTCACAATGAGAAGAGTTAATGTTTATTCAGTCAACAAACAGCAAGTGCCTGCCTGGGCCAGACACTGTGCTCATCACCCAGACACATAGGACATGTGATTAATAACCATAAAGCTACACCACATTAGACTGCTAATGGTTCCCAGACAGTATTAAATGGGTAACAACTTGCATAATGTTTTGTTAAATGCCTATTAAGTAAAGATAACTGCTGTGGATGATATATAAAAAAAGCCAAGCTACCCGAAGCCCACTTTTCAGACAAAGCTTAGACGGGCTTATAAAACAAACAATAACACACACGAGGAACCTGCTTCTTAGTTCAATCAGGTATATGAGACCAAATGGGCAACTCCTGCCCAAAAGCAAGATGAGAGGGCAGGAAGGGACAGGAAAACTGGACAAATGGCCATGGGGAACTTGGGGTGGAAAGGGGGAGAGTGCTGTCACATTGTGAGGATTGCAACCAATGTCACAAAACAATATGTGTATACATTTTTGAATGAGAAACTAACCTGAGCTGTAAACTTTCACCTCAAGTACAATATTAATAGAAAAATAATGGAATAAAAAATAAGGGGGAAAAAAAACCCAGCCAAGTCCAGGATGTGAGGACTGTCAGCAGAATGTACACAGGAGGAGCCTGCTGGGTGACAGAAACGCATAGTTGGCGGTGATTGCAGACAGCTGGGGAGGAGTCTCTGCAGTCCACTTACGGTGCAACGGTTTTACGAGCGTCTGAAAAATTCATTTCTAACTTCTAGACTTATGTTTCCATTCTAAACAAAGAATGAGCCAAACCAATAAATGATGAAATATCAACTGCAAATCCAAACATTTCCAGGCCCCTTCTTTATCCACTGCTAAGAGAAACCTCTAGTTGACAGGCGTAGATGAAGAAAAAAAAAATTTTTTTTGACTCGACAGCAACGAGTTTGGGCTGTTGGTTTTAAAACATAAACACGTACAAATCTCTTAACAGCACTGGTGTCGACAAAAGCTTCTGTCGTTGCCAAAACAGAGTCTTAAAAAGAGTGGTGAGGAGGAGACAGACAAGCAGAACGGAGCTATTTTTTCATCTCCAAAATTGCGCTTCCTGGTCCACGGCTCTTAGCGCTGCAGATGTTGCAGTACTGCGCAGGAGAGTTCTAAACATGTAATGACAAAAACCACAGATTAAACACAAAATAAAATAAACTCGACCCCCTCTCTCCAGTCTAATATTCAGATACATTTCGGCAGTGCTAGTCGTTGGGTGGGGAGGAAGCTATGAAATGTCACTCCTTTTTCTGGAAATAATTTCTGGTTCACATTGAGTAAAGCCCAGCTGTTGTTCTGTGACTCACGGGATACTCCACAGCAAAATAAGTCTAATGGGACCTGGGGGAACAGGTCTTGTCACTAAAGAATAACAGCGGCATGATACCAAAATCGGGTTGAGAAAGCAACACAAAATAATTCCCTACTGTATCTCACATCTAAATAGCTTAACAGTCACCAATTTCACCTGAATGAAAAAATCATTATGCTTTCATAATGTTTATACAGTATACCAAATATTTTTACGTTAGATAAATAGATTAATTTTTCTTATGAGATATAAAACTCTATTATAACTCTGAGAACCCACAGTGCCCTAAGGATGACGGGCTGTGACTTTGAGCACATCCCTCTGGGCGTATTAATTTCTCTTCAGCTGATAGAGGCCAAGCTGTCCACTCACCATGTTCGGTACGGGCAGGCACTCCTTGTGGAACATGTGCCGGCAATGGAAGACCACCATGCTGAAGGGCTTAGCTGCATCTGGGGTGGACGGAGGAGGGAGCAAGAGAGAAAGCAATATAAAAGCAGACCAGGGCCTCTTTTTATTAGTCCTGCTGGAAAAGCCTGGTGTAGTCAGATTTTTCCGGCAATACCTAAGCTGTCTTTGGAAAATTGTTACAGGAAGTGTTTCCGAAGGTGGCACGATCACATGAAAAGCTGACGTGCAATTTCATCACTCTGTGTTCACAGGTGACTTGCTTAACCTTTGTCTCATTACCAGAACTACAAATGGGGACAGATCCATAGCAAATGCAACAGAATTTATCTTTAAAAATTAGAATCACTGTGTGTATTGCATGTGTGCTGTGTGTGCATGCACACACACACTATACACCACAAGATTAATGCTGTAGTCAATTTTGTGCCTTATAAAAATACTTCCTGCTTCTTCACCTACTGCCTCCGCCAAGAACATTGGCTGATTTCAGGTCTGCTAGGCTCTGGCTGTGACATTGCATTGTACTGCACCCCTGCTTGGGCGCATTGCCTCATCTGCCCCTACTCTGCGCGGCCGGCTTTTTTGATCTGGTATCCTTAAACAAAAAACCAAACCCTGCTGTTGAGTCGATGCCAACTCATAGCGACCCTGTAGGACAGAGTAGAACTGGCCCATAGAGTTTCCAGGGAGTGCCTGGTAGATTCCAATGGCTGACCTTTTGGTTAGCAGCTGTAGCACTTAGCCACTATGCCACCAGGGTTTCCCTGGTACCCTTAGGTAAATAAATGGGGAATTTAATCTAATTGTATGTTGTTGTTCTGCACTGCTGAGTTGATTTTAACTCCTAGTGACCCCGTGTGACAGAGAAGAATTGCCCCACAGGGTTTTCTAGGCTGGAATCTTTATGGGAGCAGACCGCCAGACGTTTTCCCCCGTGGAGCCACTGCGTAGGTCTGAACACTAACCTTTCAGTTAGCAGCTGAGTGCTTAACCATGTGTGACACCAGGGCTCCTTTCTAACGGTATAAAATGTACTCTCTTCCTCCTAAAACACTGCCCAAAACACTATAAACACTCACTACTTTTCCTGGCTCCCATTATAGTTCTTAACATAAACCATAAATAAATAAATAAACAAACAAACCTGTTGTCCTCGAGTCGACCCAAACCTATTTCATCTGGAAAAGAACCTATGGGAAACTACTTATTATCCTACTGTCCTATGAAATAATCCCTTAATTATAACAATTGGTGGGGCCTCTAGGTCTTGTAGTGCTGAATTTACATTAAAAAAGCAGTTTTAGCATGCTTTGCTAATTTCTAATTTAAAATTATGTGATTTTCCTCGTCTCCTGCCATAATCACTTTTAGGTAAGGTGCTTCCGATCATACATGAAGATACACATACACCACCCTCCCCTCCAACTACAAATGAACAAACGCTTGTTTCTTAGAGTCACAGTTCCAAAAGATGGCAAGTATTTATGTTTGCCCTGAAATGTGAGATAACTTAGGTGCCTAAAACCACACAGCAAAGAGAAAGTTTAAAGAGAGAACTATAAAAAACGATTCCTAGATATACACATGGTTCTCATGCTTTGGAGTTTAAGCACCATTGATAGAAAGTTTTCACTTGTTTTACTCTAGAGCAGTGGTTCTCAAAGTGTGGCCCTGGGGCCAGAAGTATCAATACCCCCGGGAACTTATTAGAAATGCACGTTCTCAGGCCCCACCCCAGAACCACTGGATCAGAGACTCTGGGTTTAGGACCCATTGATCAGCATTTTTAAAAGCACTGCAGGGGACGATGACACCCTGAAGCATGAGAACCTCTGTTCTCAAGAATGACAGAACCAGCATTACAGTGAGTTACGATTGTGTACCAACATTTTTCTTTAAAGTATAATTCTGAATATTATATAATTTTATAAATAGTATCAGTTAATTTCAAAACTTTAATTATATCCATCATTAATACGTATTTGAGAAATCTTTTTTCCTCCCAACATCTTACCTGATGGAAGAATGGGGGAAAGGCAGGACTCACAGATGTTCTCCTCTGCAAGGAAACAGATACACTTTGGGTTACAATGTTTCTGTCCCCCCCCCGCCCCCACCAAAGCAAGGGAGGCAGTTTGAATAGGACTATTTCAGTTTGACCCACCATCCACCAGAACGCCTTTCATTTGAGTTCGGTGCATTTTCTTCAGCAAGGACAAAGAGTCAGCTACCAGAATCTTCTTGCAACCTTCACGAAGTAGAATCTAGTGCATATATTATAAAGAAAAACCAACTTTACAACATTTAGTAACGGGGAAAAGAAAACAACTCTCATCAGGGATTCAGAAAAGTAGTATGTTTTAAATACTTCCAAGAAGCTCCTACTGGTGGTCCCTCTCTGCCCTACAAACCACTGCCAGTTGGACCTTTCCAGACACTGATTCAATCATCGCTCTCTGCTTTTTCTCTTATGAACAGTTAGTGGCTCCTGTAAAAAAAAATAATGCCTGTAAAATCAGATACGAATTCTACAGTCTGGCAAAGAAGGCTCTATATTTACCAACGGTTTTTTTTTTTTTTTTTTAATCTCACAGAGCTTCCTAACATGGGTTCTCTTTGGCAGAGTTTGGCTCCTATATGCCTGGCTCATTACAAACTCCAGATCTTCGCCCATGATGGAAGACTTGCTATTCCAAAATCAACTATTTCACAAATTCATCTGTTTACTGCATAAATACGTACTGGGTCCCTATTGTGTCTCAGGCACTGGGTATGGAGCCATAAACTAAACATGAGATCTTTATCCTAAACTCCCTTCAGCAGATGAATGCCATCTATCTTCTAGTTTACTCCTAAATCTAATCCATACTTAGCAGAGTGCAATGAACACAGTGTGTGAAGTGTTCATTGGATAAATTAGCCCTCCAATTTGGTGACTCTTAGGGGGGCTGATAATTGAAAAATGACCCCAGATATTAACATTCCATCGCATGATTTATTTTGTTATTTTTCACCTCAGTATTGAACTTTTTGTTTCCTTAGGCATTTTCTGCTGTTTCTTTGTAGGTTTTTAATTTTAGCTTTTTTCTCTGCCTAATTAGACGACAATGAGAGAGGAGGTCACAACACTCTAGCAGCCACAGAAGTCAGGGCCTCACGGTGCAGGGACGACAGCCCACTTCCGGTGGCATGACTTTGTGTTTCAGAACCAGGGAGGTGGCGGACTCAGAAATTCCCTGCCTCCTTCTAGCCAGTGGGCGCAGCTGAGAGAGGCAATGTATTTTACCTTTCAAACCAGTTTTGTTGACCATGGTGTGAGTTTTCACCCTTTTCTGGGCTTTCGTGGGTATTTTAATAGGAGACTGGGACAGGCAGTCTGAGGTGTCCTTAAACTTGATGTCATTTTATATCGGAACTTGTGGCTACTTTTAAAGCTAGGGAGATACTCAAGTCCTGAAGGACCAAGACGTTCTGGTGCTGTGCCTGCAGCATTCCTCTTCTGGCCCCATGTGTCTTATTAGATGTAATTACATATAATTTATATAGGAAGTCACATAACGAAGATATTGCCGCCTCATTATGGCCCAGTTCTGTGGCTGGGGACAAGGGTCCTGAGAAGTATAAGTCCGTAAGGGGTTGTGGTGATATCAAGTGCTTTGGCCAGCAGTGCGCTTTGGCTTCTTCATATCGATGTCACTCTCAACTCCAAAATCTAAATGGGAGTTTTTGCTTTTATAGGGTTTTAAATATATGTCACAGGGGAATGGAAGCAGGGGAACAGACAACTGTATTCTTCAATCCCCGATCACCTACAGTCACCATGTTCCTCAAAAAACCCCAAATAGAGTACTGTCTTAGGGTGAATGCAGCCAGAGGCCTCCCCCTCCCCAAATTATATGAGGGCAAAAATTCAGGGAAACAGAACTGATGTCTAGGTTAAAGTTTTATATTTGGCACTTCTCATATGCATGAGCAAGAAATTATATGATTTTATTATTTCTAGATTCATTTAGAAATCTGACTAATGAGAAATTTTGTCCTTTAAAATTCTACCACCCTGAGAGAAATTTTAAACCTTAAACCAAAACTCCCGGGAAGTCTTCTTAAAACGAAACAATGGTTTAGCTTAACTAGTGAAGAAATGTTTGCCTTGAGCACTGTGCTCTTTCAAGAATTATCTATATAGGACCAAACTGACAACAGCAACTAGAAAGATTAGATAGGAATCTTAGGAGGCAGTGAGTTTATGTTATTGGGGAGGAACAATTCAGAAAAGGAGAGTGAGAATGGTTGCATAACTCAAAGAATGTAGTTAATATCACTGATTTGTACATGTAGAAATTATTGAACTGATGGATGGTCTGCTGTGTATATTCTCAACAACAACAGAATAAATTATTAAAAAAAAAAACCTACTGAAAACTGGATTTTTAGATTCATTTTAAAAAGACATTAAAAATTTAACAGCCGTCATTAAAAACAGAAGAGAAAAATGACAAACGCAGTAGGAAAAACACCCAGGAAATATTGGCGTATTTCTTAAAACCTTAATACAGAAAAAAATCTTTAAAGCTGCTCGCCCTCCAATGCAAAAATAAAAAACTTAAGAAAAATGGCGTCAATCACCATATCTCTGGTAAAATATTTCAAAAGGCACTGGCTCCGGCCCTCAGCAGGTGTTGAAGGCCCACCACATGAATAATACAGGAGGAGGACAAGCTGTCCTGACAGAAGCCACTGAGTCTGCAAACTAAAAAAGAAAACAGTAAAAAATGCAAACTAAGGAAAAACCATCTTCTCAGCAGGAGCTCATTTTTCTAAATAGGTACAATCCATCTGCCTGCAGAAAGTGTTTTCTAGGAAAAATTTCAGTATTCAGAGGCAAACAGCCAGGAGAAGCGAAAGCATACACATGCCACTTTCTACCTTATTTCATCAAAGTCCAAGGCTCCAAATCACAAGGCTATGAACACTGCCAATTTACATGATGCCAGGCAGGTATATACCGAAGTGAGACTAATCCTTTCAGAAAACAATCGCTTCATCTGTAACATATGTAATAATTTGAAGGCAATCAAAAGGGGGGAGTGAGACAGGACTGTACAGGTTCTTATGCAGTGTTCCATTACATAGGTACTGATTTCAACATCAGACTTATGACAAGGCATTGTCTTGATTATAGATCCCCAGTAGCAGCTACATCAGTGACTCATGAAAAACATGTGCTATTGTTAACACTGATTTCAAAAAGTTCCTGTTTGCTATTTCCCATGAACACCTTTATTAAGACACTGATGACTGAAAGTCTGATGCTGCTGAAGTTTGATAATGAGATGGTCTTCATTCCCTTCTGATCACTTCTGTCTTTTAGGTCATCTTACCTTCCTAGCTGTGGACTCTCACCTTTCAACAGCCTCTTTTCTATCCTTGCAAATTTGATATTATTTACATACTGAGGACACATGTTTAATGACCAGAATGACATCGAATCACTACTACTCATATTCTGAATATCACCTTCCATTACTTTGTGCTATTTTTCTTTTTAAAATATAAAATATTTCCAAAATACAGAACACAATGAAAAATACAATATTCAAGTCCCTACCACTTAGATGTAACAAATTTTAAAATATTTTCCCATGTGCTTCAGATCTGTTTATTTTAGAAAATAAAGTACTACCAATACAGCTGATGTTTTCCCTGCACCCCACCTTTTCCAAAACTCAAAACCAAACCCAGTGCCGTCGAGTCAATTCTGTCCCTATAGGACAGAGTAGAACTGCCCCATAGAGTTTCCAAGGAGCGCCTGGTGGATTTGAACTGCTGACCTCTTGGTTAGCAGCCGTAGCACTTAACCACTACACCGCCAGGGTTTCCCACCTTTACCAGACACTAGTCGTTGCTTATCCAACATTTATTTCCTTCTTTGTCCTTATAAACACTACTCTGAATTGGTTTAGCATGTGTCCAACTAAAAAAGGCAACTGGCAGGGTCCATGCAGCATAGATCTGACCAGTGAGATAAACACTGAGCTTGGGAAGGTGTCCCTTCCCAAATACAAAGGTAAAGCCGCATTAGGAAAAAGCCCTTTGCTTCCCACATCTTCCAGCCTGGAAGGTGATATGTGAGGCCTAGAGGAGTTGCATCCACCTTGTGACTAAGAGGCAGCCAGTCTGAGGTATATTCTCCTGCTGATGGATGTTTACACTATTTCCAGTTTGGGGCTATAAAACACAAAGCTGTTAAGAACATTCTTGCACAGACAGATCTTTTTTGTGGATCTGTTTTTCAATTTTGGGGGAAATACCCAAGAGTGAAACTGCTAGGTCATGAAGCAGGTATACGTTTTATTTTTAAAGTAACTGCCAACTTGGAAAGTAACTTAATTAACAAAGTAGTCATATACCACTTCTATACCCACAGACATTAAGTTGTGATATGTCATAAATCCACTCTCCTTATTCTTCTGGAATACAGAACGAGATCCATTCCTGTGTCTTTAAGCCAAATTTGTAGGTAAGTTGGAACAGGTGCCTACGGTTCTTATTTAGCCTTACTTTAGTGCAAGAAAAGGCCTGAAGGCTTTTTAATGATCTAAAAGCTGCATGTGGGGCAGGTGAAAGTGATAGTGATGAAGAATTTGTTGAGAGGAGGGGTTGGTTCAGTCGTTTCAAGCAAAATTACATCACATTAAAGGGCAAGTATGAGTTGGCTATAAGCCAGACATTAGTAACCTAGTAACTTATTGTAACGTTAGCTTTTACTTTTTATATAAATTGTAGGACCATTTAATCAATTTCCATGAAAAGTTCTCTTGGGATCTTGATTAGAATTTTGTTGAATATATAGATTATGACTACTTTGGAAAGAACTGACAACACTTATGATATAAATGTATTTTTTAAAATAATTTTTATGGTGCTTTAAGTGAAAGTTTACAAATCAGTCTCACACAAAAACCCATATACACCTTGCTACACACTCCCAATTACTCTCCCCCTAATGAGACAGTCTGCTCTCTCCCTCCACTCTCTTTTCGCATCCATTTCGCCAGCTTCTAACCCCCTCCACCCTCTCATCTCCCCTCCAGGCAGGAGATGCCAACATAGTCTCAAGTGTCCACCTGATCCAAGAAGCTCACTCCTCACCAGCATCCCTCTCCAACCCACTGTCCAGTCCAAACCATGTCTGAAGAGTTGGCTACGGGAATGGTTCCTGTCCTGGGGCAACAGAAGGTCTGGGAGCCATGACCACCAGGGTCCTTCCAGTCTCAGTCAGGCCATTAAGTCTGGTCTTTTTATGAGAATTTGGGGTCTGCATCCCACTGCTCTCCTGCTCCCTCAGGGGTTCTCTGTTGTGTTCCCTGTCAGGGCAGTCATCAGTTGTAGCCAGGCACCATCTAGTTCTTCTGGTCTCAGGATGATGTAGTGGCTGGTTCATATGGCCCTTTCTGTTTCTTGGGCTTGTAATTGCCTTGTGTCCTTGGTGTTCTTCATTCTCCTTTGATCCAGGTGGGTTGAGACCAATTGATGCATCTTATATGGCTGCTTGCTAGCGTTTAAGAACCCAGGTGTCACTCTTCAAAGTGGAATGCAGAATGTTTTCTTAATAGATTTTATTATGCCAATTAGCTTAGATGTCCCCTGAAACCATGGTCCCCAGACCCCTGCCCCTGCTACGCTGGCCTTCGAAGCATTCAGTTTATTCAGGGAACTTCTTTGCTTTTGGTTTAGTCCAATTGTGCTGACCTCCCCTGTATTGTATGCTGTCTTTCCCTTCACCTAAAGTAGTTCTTATCTATGGGGTTGATCTAATCAGTGAATGTTCCTCTCTCACCCTCCCTCCCTCCCCCCTCTCGTAACCATCAAGGAATATTTTCTTCTCTGTTTAAACTATTTCTCGAGTTCTTATAATCGTGGTTTTATTCAATATTTGTCCTTTTACGACTGCCTAATTTCACTCAGCATAATGCCTTCCAGATTCCTCCATGTTATGAAATGTTTCACAGATTCATCAGTGTTCTTTATGCATAGTATTCCATTGTGTGAATGGAATTTATTTATCCATTCATCCGTTAATGGACACCTTGGTTGCTTCCATCTTTTTGCTATTGTAAACAGTGCTGCAATAAACATGGGTGTTCGTGTAAGGGCTCTTATTTCTCTAGGATATATTTCAAGGAGTGGGATTGCTGGATCGTATGGTGGTTCTATTTCTAGCTTTTTAAGGAAGCACCAAATCGATTTCCAAAGTGGTTGTACCATTTTACATTCCTACCAGCAGTGTCTAAGTGTTTCAATCTCTCCATAGCCTCTCCAACATTTATTCTTTTGTGTTTTTTGGATTAATACCAGCCTTGTTGGAGTGAGATGAAATCTCATTGTAGTTTTGATCTGCATTTCTCTAACAGCTAATGATCGTGAACATTTCCTCATGTATCTGTTAGCTACCTGAATGTCTTCCTTAGTGAAGTGTCTATTCATATCTTCGCCCATTTTTTAATTGGGTTATTTGTCTTTTTGTAGTTGAGTTTTTGTAGTATCGTGTAGATTATTTAGAGATCAGGCGTTGTTCAGACATGTCATAGCTAAAAACTTTTTCCCAGTCTGTAGGTAGTCTTTTTACTCTTTTGGTGAAGTCTTTGGATGAGCATACCCAAAACATAGGTGTTTGATTTTTAGGAGCTCCCAGTTATCTAGTTTTTCTTCTACATTCTTTATAATGTTTTGTATACTGTTTATGCCATGTATCAGGGCTCCTAATGTTGTCCCTATTTTTTCTCCCACGATCTTTATTGTTTTAGATTATATATTTAGGTCTTTGATCCATTTTGATCTCGTTTTTGTGCATGGAGTGAGGTATGGGTCTTGTTTCATTTTTTTTGCAGATGGATATCCAGTTATGCCAACACCATTTGTTAAAAAGACTCTCTTTTCCCCATTTAACTGTTATGGGGCCTTTGTCAAATATCAACTGCTCATACGTGGATGGATTTTTGTCTGGATTCTCAATTCTGTTCCATTGGTCCATGTATCTGTTGTTGTACCAGTACCAGGCTGTTTTGACTACTGTGGCGGTATAATAGGTTCTAAAATCAGGTAAAGTAAGCCTCCCACTTTGTTCTTTTTCAGTAATGCCTTATTTATCCGGGGGCTCTTTCCCTTCCATATGAAATTGGTGATTTGTTTCTCCATCTCATTAAAGAATGTCTTTGGGATTTTGATTGGAATTGCATTAAATGTATAGATCGCTTTTGATAGAATTGACATTTTTATAATGTTAAGTCTTCCTATCTATGAGCAAGGTATGTTCGTCTACTTATGTAAGACTCTTTCGGTTTCTTGTAGAAGTGTACTGTAGTTTTCTTTGTGTAAGTCTTTTATATCTCTGGTAAGATTTATTCCTAAGTATTTTATCTTCTTGGGGGCTACTGTAAATGGCACTGATTTGGTGATTTCTTCTTCGATGTTCTTTTTGTTGGTGTAGAGGAATCCAACTGATTTTTGTATGTTTATCTTGTATCCCGATACTCTGCTCAACTCTTCTATTAGTTTCAGTAGTTTTCTGGAGGATTCCTTAGGGTTTTCTGTGTATAAGATCATGCCATCTGCAAATAGATGCTTTTACTCCTTCCTTGCCAATCTGGATACCCTTTATTTCTTTATCTAGCCTAATTGCTCTGGCTAGGACTTCCAGCACAATGTTGAATAAGAGTGGTGATAAAGGGCATCCTTGTCTGGTTTCTGATCTCATTGGGAATGTTTTCAGACTCTCTCCATTTAGGGTGATGATGGCTGTTGGCTTTGTATAAACACCCTTTATTATGTTGAGAAATTTTCCTTCTATTCCTATTTTGCTGAGAGTTTTTATCATGAATGAGTGTTGAACTTTGTCAAATGCCTTTTCTGCATCGATTGATAAAATCATGTGGTTCTTATCTTTTGTTTTATTTATGTGGTGGATTACATTAATTGCTTTTCTAATGTTGAACCATCCCTGCATACCTTGTATGAATCCCACTTGGTCATGGTGAATTATTTTTTTGATATGTTGTTGAATTCTATTGGCTAGAATTTTGTTGAGGATTTTTGCATCTACATTCATGATGGATATAGGTCTGTAACTTTCTTTGGTGTCTTTACCTGGTTTTGGTATCAGGGACATGCTGGCTTCATAAGATGAGTTTGGGAGTATTCCATTCTTTTCTATGCTCTGAAAGACCTTTAGTAGTAGTGGTGTTAACTCTTCTCTGAAAGTTTGGTAGAACTCTGGTGAAGCCGTCCAGGCCAGGGCTTGTTTTTTTGTTGGGAGTTTTTGATTACCTTTTCAATCACATTTTTTTGTTATGGGTCTATTTAGTTGTTCTACCTCTGTTTGTGTTGGTTTCGGTATGTAGTGTGTTTCTAGGAATTCATCCATTTCTTCTAGGTTTTCAAATTTGTTTGAGTACAATTTTTCAGAGTTATCTGATATGATTCTTTTAATTTCAGTTGAGTCTGTTGTAATATAGCCCATCTCATTTCTTACTCGGGTTATTTGTTTCCTCTCCAGTTTTTCTTTTGTCAGTTTGGCCAATGCTTTATCAATTTTGTTGAGTTTTTCTAAAAACCAGCTTTTGGTCTTGTTAATTCCTTCAATTGTTTTTGTTTTCTATTTCATTTAGTTCAGCTCTAATTTTTATTATTTGTTTTCTTCTGGTGACTGAGGGTTTCTTCTGTTGCTCTCTTTGTATTTCTTCAAGTTGTAGGGATAATTCTTTGATTTTGGCCCTTTCTTCTGTTTGGATGTGTGCATTTATTGATATAAACTGGCCTCTAAGCAATGCTTTTGCTGTGTCCCAAAGGTTCTAATAGGAAGTGTTTTCACTCTCATTGGAGTCTATGAATTTCTTTATTCCATCCTTAACGTCTTCTATAACCCAGTCTTTTTTGAGCAGGGTATTGTTCAGTTTCCAAGTGTTTGATTTCTTTTCCCTGCTTTTTCTGTTATTGATTTCCACTTTTATGACCTTATGGTCAGAGAAGATGCTTTGTAATATTTCAGTGTTTTGGATTCTGCTAAGGCTTGCTTTATGACCTAATATGTGGTCTATTCTAGAGAATGTTCCATGTGCACTAGAAAAGGAACTATAGTTGGTTGCTGTTGGGTGGAATGTTCTGTATATGTCTATGAGGTCAAGTTGGTTGACTGTGGCATTTAGATCTTCCATGTCTTTTTTGAGCTTCTTTCTGGGTGTCCCGTCCTTCACCGAAAGTGGTGTGTTGAAGTCTCCTACTATTATCGTGGAGCTGTCTATCTCATTTTTCAATGCTGATAGAGTTTGTTTTATGTATCTTGCAGCGCTGTCTTTGGGTGCATAAATATTTAATATGGTTATATCTTCTTGGTGTATTGTCCCTTTAATAATTATATAGTGTCCTTCCTTATCCTTCCTGATGGATTTAACTTTAAAGTCTATTTTGTCAGAAATTAATATTGCCACTCCTGCTCTTTTTGGACTGTTGTTTGCTTGATATATTTTTTCCCATCCTTTGAGTTTTAGTTTTTTTGTTTCTCTAAGTCTAAGGTCTGTCTCTTGTAGGCAGCATATAGATGGATATTGTTTTTTAATCCATTCTGCCACTCTCTATCGGTGCGCTTAGTCCATTTACATTCAGGGTAATTATGGATAGGTATGAATTTAGTGCTATCATTTTGATATCTTTTTTTGTGTGTTGACAATTTCTTTTTCCCACTTGATTTTAAGTGCTGAGTAGATTATCTTTATATATTGTCCTTTCCTCATATTTGCTGTTGTTGATTTTGTTTCTGCTGAGTCTCTATTTTTTTCTTGTATTTTATTTTGATCAGTAGGATAGTTTGTCTCCTTTGTGGTTGCCTTATTATTTACCCCTATTTTTCTAAATTTAAAACTAACTTTTATTTCTTTGAATTGCCATATCTTCCTCTCCATATGGCAGGTGTATGATTACATTTCTTAGTCCCTCTTTATTATTTTAATGTTGTCTTCTTTTATATAGGAACATCACCGTTACCCTGCAGTGGGCTTTTTTTTTTTTTTTTTTTTTAATCTTTCTTTGTTTTTTTGGATTTCCCTGTCTGGGTTGACTTCTGGTTGCTTTGCCCAGTGTTCTAGTCTTGGGTTGATACCTGATATTATTGATTTTCTAACCAAAGAATTCCCTCAACTTGTGTTTATCTGGAAATGCCTTAATTTCACCTTCATATTTAAGAGACAGTTTTGATGGATATGTGATTCTTGGCGGGGAATTTTTTTCCTTCAATTTTGTAAATATGTCATCCCATTGCCTTCTTGCCTGCATGGTTTCTGCCAAGTAGTCCGAGCTTATCCTCATTGGCTCTCCTTTGTGGGTGACTTTTCTTTTATCCCTTGCTGCTCTTATAATTCTCTCTTTATCTTTGGTTTTGGCAAGCTTGATTATGTCTTGGTGACTTTCTTTTAAGATCTACCTTATGTGGAGTTCGAAGAGCATCTTGGATAGATATCTTCTCATCTTTCACAATATCAGGGAAGTTTTCTGCCAACAAATCTTCAACAATTTTCTCTGTATTTTCTGTTATCCCTCCCTGTTCTGGTACTCCAATCACTCATAGGTTATTTCTCTTGATAGAGTCTCATGTGATTCATAAGGTTTCTCCATTTTTTAAAAATTCTTTTATCTGATTTTTCTTCAAATATATTGGTGCCAAGTGATTTATCTTCACGTTCAGAAATTCTAGCCTCTACTTGCTCAATTCTGCTCCTCTTTCTATTGAGTTGTCTAATTCTGTTATTTTATTGTTAATCTTCTGAATTTCTGATTGCTATCTATGGATTTTTCCAGCTTATTAAACTTTTCATTATGTTCCTGAATAATCTTTCTAATTTCTTCAGTTGCTTTATCTGTGTGCTCCTTGGCATGCTCTGCGTATTGCATCATTTCCTTCCTGCTGTGTTGAAGGGTTCTGTATATTTAACTTTTGCATTCTGCATCTGCGAATACCAGGAAAGCACTTTTATCTAGAAGATCCCTGGATTCTTTTTTTGAGAGCCTGTTGAGGTGATCATGGTCTGTTTCTTTATGTGGCTTGATATTGACTGTTGTCTCCAAGTCATCTATAAGTTATTATATTAGTTTATGCTGGCTCACTGTGTCGTAGCTGCTTGCTTTGTTTTGTTTTGGTATACCCCTCTGGGTTGCTTGAGTGAGCTAGCTTGATTATTTTCGCCTTTGGAGCTCTGGTGTCCTGTCCCCAGCTGGTCAGAGCTGTTATCAGATGTATCAGTCTAGGAGTCCACTCAGTTTCCTTGTATGAATTCAGCTCAGGTTTCCAGGTATCTGATCATAAAGTGTGTGGTACAGGCTCTGTCCTGCAGTCTTAGAGGGGCAAGGGTGATTGGCGTATATACCGGTATCTGATTGCAGCAGAGGGTCATGCTCTGAACAAGACAGGGGGCTGAGCACCGACCCCCAAGTGTCTCTGAGGAAAACGCATCTCTGTTGCCTAGAGCACACTGGTGGGTGGGTTCTGCAGAGGGACCATGGGCACCCAGAGTTTTTGGTTGTAAGGACTGGGAGGTACCAGTTATCTTTGGACCCCTGCTGTGGGTGGCTGGGTGACCTGAGTGGAGCTACCAGTCCTTAGGTCTCTGATGTGGGTAGGTGAGGACCTTGTTTAATAGGCAAAGCAATGTCAAACGTCAAACACTCACCTCTCCACCACACAGCTGAACCAGTTGGAGTTTGCCAACAAGAGCCTATTCTTCCAAAATTGGCCCACACAGCTCCATGCAGAAGGGAAAGGTGCTCAAGGTCCACGGATGGTTTATGCCTGGACAGGAGCTGCTTCTGTCCTGAGCTCCCCCAGTTAATGGAGCTAGCAAATTATCTCTTCCCCCCAGTTGCAAATTTTTTCCTTCCTCAAGGCCGGGAGGATGGCTCTAGGTGCTCACCAGGGTCTATCTCAGGCCCAGGGATTCACTGGCTGAAGCCGGCTTGGGAGGGGGCGCATTAAAATATACGCAAGTACTTAGCTTTTGCCAAGAGCACACCGTTCCCCTCAGGTTCCGGAGGTGTGAGTAGTCTGTGTGGCTGGCTGCTTCTCCCTGAGGAAAGTGTGGCTGAATGCTAATACCAGCCTGCCGCCGCTCCGGGAATGGTGCCTGAGGGGTCCCCGCGATTCAGGTCTGGTAACTCCTCTCCTCTTCTGAACGGCCTCTTCCTCACCCTGCCCCTCAGTTCGTTGTCTAAGCTTGCCTCTGATGCTCAGAGCTCCCAGCTTGTCACAAATATACTCGTTTCACTTGTTTTTTTCGGGTCTTTGTTGTAAAGAGGGCTTGAGGGAAGTGTTTGTCTATTCCACCATCTTGGCTCTGCCTCTCCTGGATGTATTTTTAATAAATGTTCAGATTCAATTTGCTAATGATTTATGTAGAACTTTTCCACTTGTATTTGCAAGAAGAGGTGGGACTATCTCTTTTGTCTCTCATATTATCCTCATGTGATACTGAAGTTAAGGTTATACTAGTGTGCCATGACGAATTGGAGAATTTTTCTTTCCATTCTCTGGGGAAGTTGGTGTAAAGCTGGAGTTGACTATTTTTTTAAAGGTTTGATAAAGCTTGTCTCTAAAATCACTGATGGAATAGTGCTTTTGACTACTGATACGATTTCTTTAATAATTATAGACTCATTCTATTTGTTCCTGAGTTACACTTTGGAAACTTATACTTTCCTAGAAAATTATTCACCTCACCTAAGTTTTCAATAAATGATACAAAGTTGTGTGCAGTATTCATTTGGTTTTTAAATCTTGTGTGCTTCAGTAGTTATATTTACTTTTCTTTCTAACATTATTTCTTGTCTTCTTTCTCTTGTTCAATTTTGTTACGGGTTTTTCTCCTTTATTAAACTTTTTATTCTCCCCTCCGTTAACTGCTCTTTTATATTTTCACCTCGTTATCTTTCTGTGCTGCATTCTGATAATTTCATATTTATCTTCTAGCTCTTTAATTCTCTTTGAGTCTAGGAATTTGAAAATATAATTAAGAGGATAAAATATGATTTTGCAACTGTTTCAGTGAATAATTTACATAAAAATATAATTCCTTTTACATAAAGGCATTTACTTTGCATATAATAATAATTTTATTCTTAGGCCCAGCTGATTCAAACTATGCAAATTTATTCGTAAAAGATGAAGTGAGACTACAGTGGTGTCCATGATCTTGGCTGTCTGGAATAAGAGCCTAGTAAGAGGGATTTATTAGGTGGTTTATGTAGGCATTGTGGAGGCTGTGAAAAAGCCAGGCACATTTTCCAACCTAGAGGCCAAGGACAGAGGGGTAATTATTTAGTCATTTCCCTTGGGACAGAGTTGTTCAGAGACACCTACGTGACTTCTCAACAATCTGTATTTGGATCCTCGAGCATAACCTGGCATACCCGGGGTGTCATTAGCCAACAAAGTACAGGTCACTGTCAGACACACACACAGGTTTATAAAGCCTGACACATCACTTTCGCCAAAGTCCAATTCTTCAGAATTATTTGACTCTATGCCTGGATTATTGTCTTGCACCCTGGGATGCTGGACAACACGCAAGCTCCCATACCACATCTCCCCATCTACTAACTCATTCCCATATCGCGCTTTCCACCCTTGACTCTTTTATTCTCCCTCCCATAACCTTTCTCCTGGGTCAACTACAGATCTCTAAATTCTACTGTAAATAAATAACTATACATTTTTTTAAGTATAGGCCCTCCAATTTTTTGTCTTAACTGAATACCCATTTATTTCCCAGGATGCTATTACTCGCAAGGCCCTACTGACACCACCGCCTTCATGAATAGCCTCTCCTCCTTTAAAGTTGTGTTCTCCAGTCACCTGTAGGCTGCCAGGTTCACATTTGGTTCACTGAGAACGCTGCAGCCTGGCTTATAGCCTCCCCAATCCCTCAACTCCTCAATGTCCATTTGGATAACTCATATGTATTTTTCCATGTAATTTTAACCTAAAGAAAGGAAAACAGTAAATATACTGATATTTTGACATGCAGATTACTACCAGCCCCCCACTTAGTGTGGGGCAAGGTATCCTGAGAAACAGGGACCAGCCCGTGGAGGCACCTCAGCTCTCTGTCCACTTCAATGCACTCTGGCACAGTGCAGTTCACACGTGCCCAGTTGAGAGAATTTACATATATTTTCCAAGTTTTAAATTAAACCAGTCCTTGCAACGTAAACAGGTGGCTTGATAAGATTCCTAAAAATCTGTGAGGCAAATGTTAAAAAAACAAACAAAAAAATAAAACAATAGAGTGGCAGAGCCGGTATTCCTCCTTCCCTAGTCGAGCTTTTATTGACTCACATTATGCAGTAAAAATAGTGGCAACCCATAAATAAATAAGAAAATAATGGCATGTGTCCTAAAAGTTATTAAGTGATCAATAAGCCAACGTAATAGTCAAGGTAGAAGAAACATTTAAACAATGAGTAAGAAGGTAAACAGTTTTTAAAGAGAAACTAGACTATGAAGAGGTCTTTTTGAAAACAGATGTTTAGAAATGTTCCCATTACATAATCTTGTTGCTAAAAATGATGTTTGTATTTTTACAATGAAATCTGGAACACATTATTGAATTACGTGATTTTCTAACCTGATTTTTCACTGGGTTTTAAACTCTCTTATAAAGTAAAAATATAGTCAGTATCTTTGTAAAATAACCAATCAGCTATGATGGCCATTAAAATCAATGGTAGAATTCCTCCTACTTTAGGGGAATTACTAGATATAGCATCTCCTTTCTCTGCTGTTCCAAGAGCTCCATGACTGCAGGGGCCATGTCTATCTTTCCAATGCTATGTTTCTATCCCTTGGCAAGTGTGAATAAACACTTGTCGAATGAAAGGATGAATGAATATCATTTGCCCTTGAAGTCTAGGGCTTAGTATTACCCAAAACATTGAATAAACCACAATAAATGCATGACGAATTATTAAAAAAACAAAACAAAACAGCCAAGGGCAGAGATAGTATTGGCTTCAAACCAATCTTTTTAAGCACTCAGCTACTAACTGAAATGTTGGCAGTTTGAATTTCCCAGATGTACCTCTGAAGAAAAGCCTGGCTATCTATTTTCTTAGATTACAGCCATTGAAAACACTGTGGAACACAGTTCTCTGAAATACATGGGGTCACCATGAGTTGGAATCATCTCAAAGGCAACTGGTTGGGTGGCTGGTGGATGACAAAAAGTTAAACAATATTAAAAAAAATAATGAGTTCATTCAATCACAGTATGAAAATTAAAATGAAAACATTTTCAGTGAGAGCAAAAAGTGTTTTGGGTTCCTTTTAAACTATAAGAGAAAGCATTTTAACAATATTTTATCCTAAAACAACTTCTATCTTTGTATGTGCTTTACAGTGTATATATCTTTGTTTAGAGGTAATATAAAACTTAAGAATAAACACACGTACTGTATATATTTGTAGTCAAGCTCAAACTGATGAGTTGCATACTCCAAAGAACTGTTCCAGGACACAAAATGGCTCTATCCCTGAGCTGTTCTTCTCCCTTGGCTTGAGGATATGGTGGCCTCTGTTTGCTTCTTCCCCGACTGTTTTTGGCTGTATTCTCTTTTCACCATGCCTCGTCCCTGAGGCTGTCACCCTGAGTTCAGCAGGCAGCCCTCTACTCTTCACCCTTCCCAGTGACTATTGGTCCAACAAATTCTCATCCAGATGCTCCCTCCTTACTTGCCCTGGCAACTACTTCTCTCCCTCATGACCTTATCTTTGGCTTTACCTGCGAGAGTTTTTGTGTTTCCAGCAAAGCAATTTTATCTGTATTATAAAAAGAACTCATTTACAAATGAAACAGAGAAAGAACAGTCTGAATTTTCAAGGAAATGTGCTGAAAAATACTGAAAAATACTGAAAAATAGCTGTTAAGAGTTCTTTTAAGGAAGAGACCAGGATGCTTTATGACTAGCTTATTATTTATGTGAAAATAATGGGTTCCATTATTCTTATCACAAATTCTGAATTAATGGGGATAAGATTGTACTATTCTAGAAAAAAGACCAAAGGTTAAATAAAGCTCCATGTTTTAACATATTTCTGACAATGGGTTACTGAGTGGCTTTGAGGAAAATTATTAAACTTTCTGAAAAACAATTTTTTATTACCTCAAATGGACATAATACTCATTCTTCTTAAAAAAGTCTGAGTGGCCTGATCTAACAGCCACTGTCAGCCCTCCCACACCCTCCCCAATGCCATGGTATATTTACCACAAAAATTAGGTATAAGAATGTCTGATCAACAAGGAATGAAAATTTAGAAATAGTTAAACAATCCAATGGCTTCCTTAAAAGGGTGATATCTCTAGTTCCTCTATTTGAACAGTTTTCTAAATATCTCAGCCTAAATAAAATAAACCATCAAATTGAAAGTTTCTAAAAGATAACCCGTTGCAGTCGAGTCGATTCTGACTCAGCGAACCTATAGTACAGAGTAGAACTGCCTCATAGAGTTTCCAAGGAGCCCCTGGTGGATTTGAACTGCCGACCTCTTGGTTAGCAGCTGTAGCACTTAACCACTACACCACCAGGGTTTCCTTCTGAAAGATACCTCATATAAACCCTAGAGACGTTTACCCTGTAGTTAGTCAACTTACTTACCATGCTCATTTGTCCAAGGAGGAGTGCTTACCTGTAAATTGTAGTCTTGTAGAATTTTAACCAAGGAATCTCTCAAATTGGGAATCTCCATTCCTTCCTTAATTCGGTGAATCAGGAGAATTGGGTCAACGTGTGTGCCAATGTTGTTTAACAAGCCAGTAATAAATGCTATAGAAATACCACATAAAACAATGAACACAGGAGCAATGCATGTAATACAATTTTAGCCCCAAAATAACTCAAAGAATGTTTCCTTAAAATTAAGTGTTAAAACCATTTGAGCTTCTAAACTCTCAAGAACTAATAATCTTCCTTTACCTTTCTTATGACATGAAGGAGAAGCTAATGACTAGAATTTAAAGACGGTTGGAAAACAAGCGATAATGTACCTTCAGAATACAGTTTGCAATGTCAATGGGATACGACTAATGTATGTTGCAACTAGTATTTACGGGTCAACTATTATACATTTTTCTGCAATATTCTGCAAGGCAGAAATACTATTTGCCTCCATTGTACAGAAAAGAGAAATGGAATGGTTAATTAATTTATCCAGGGTCACATGGCCAGTAAGTAATGAGCCCAAACTCAAACCTAGGTCAGACCCTAAAATTCACGTTTTCCATTACACCCACTTTGTCTTCTTTAAGATCCATAAACTACTACCTTATCAAGCTAAACTAGATTCCCAGGTAAGTATTCATGTAAGTACCTTAATCTGGGATGGACATTAATGACATTATTCTCTTGTATCTCTATTAAAAACATAATCATAAAAGCAGCTTCCAGAATTCGCAAATCTTAAAAGAGATAAACCTCTCTTCTAAAAAAAATTCAGGGGGAAGGGATTTACAACTCCTACAGCTAGTTTCTAAATCATTTCTGTATTTTCAAAACAGAACTTAGGTTACTGTTGCAGTGACTGCTTTTGTTCATTTTTGTTCCAAAATGGCAGACCCTATGTCAACGGTCAAGCTGAAGGTCTTCAAAGAATAGATGTAAACTCCTGGTGCCTAGAGCACCGGGCAGGAAAAAAAAAAAGAGAGAGACTAAATACTCAATAGCAAACACCCAACAGTTATATGTTTCCATAAAAAGAGACTGGTAAGCACTATATACTTTCAAAATAAATGCATCCTGTGTACAAACAAAAACACCCAACACAGATGACATTTATTCAATTTGGTTGTTGCAGGCAAAAATATATTTCACAGGGATACACATTTAATATTATCAGGTTCTTTATCATGTTCAAGTAATGCAAAGAGATGTGGCTCCTGACTTCTTGACACAGGAGAAACACTGGAAATCATTATAATGCACCTGACCTTTTATTATTGTAGATACTTCATGGTATTTTTGGACCAATGCATCTTACAAAAATTGTTATCCTAGATCTGACTGGCTATGATGAGAAAAGTTATAATTGTAGACGGCTTTTCCACTTACGTGGTTTGTCAATGGAATACAGAATCAGATCCTCCCAGAGCTCTCCATCATCTTGCTCCTTGGCAAACTCAATCGCTTTATCGACATCATGTAATTCCTCCATGATCATCTTCAGGGCACTCCGACTGTTACCCATTCGGCCTAGGTGGGGTGCAGATGCGAGAAAACCTTTATGTATGATATCTTAATGGATTTTTTAAAATGAAAGATCATATTTTTTAATTTGTTGATACAATTTAAAAGCTAAGCAAAAGCACATTTTCTTTGTAACATTAACATTTACTGTCTACAACACACTGGCGAATAAATGCCTTCTATTTTTTTTATTATAGGGTCGGAAACCCTGGTGGCGTAGTGGTTAAGTGCTACTGCTGCTAAGCAAAAGGTCAGTAGTTGGAATCCACCAGGCACTCCTTGGAAACTCTATGGGGCAGTTCTACTCTGTCCTATAGGGTCACTATGAGTCAGAATCAACTTGACGGCAATGGGTTTTTTTTTTATTTACTGGGTGTTTACTTCGTGCTGAGTATTCATTTAAGTGCTTCATATGAATTATATCATTTAATGATCACTAATCCTAGGGGAAACCCTGGTGGTATAGCGGTTAAGTGCTACAGCTGCTGACGGAAGGGTCGGTGGTTCAAATCTGCCAGGCGCTCCTTGGAAACTCTATGGGGCAGTTCTACTCTGACCTATAGGGTCGCTATAAGTTGGAATCGACTCGACGGCACTGGGTTTGGTTTTTGGATAATCCTAGGAAGAACGTACTATTCCTATTCCTGTTTTACAGAAGAGGGAACAGAAATGTCAGGAAAATTGTACAGCTACTAAATGGTAGAGATGGAATTAGAACCCCAGGGTATCAGATTCCAAGTTCCATCTGACAGACCCGGATTTCTTTTGGATGTTCATACCTTCACACTCCAATAAGGTTAAGACTTAGAGGCCTGGGAGACATTCTGCCCATCAGGTGGCTTTACATGTGGTTCGTCTGATACACTTTGTGCCAACTGCAAACTTAATGGCCAGAGGGCTACCTCATTCCCTTCTCTCCCAAGTTCAGGGAAAGCCTTACAATAACTTATGCAATGAGAATATTTAACAATTATGCTTCTACTTGGTGATTATCTTTACATTCTTTGCTCATTGATCTGCTGGCATTTTAATGTTTATGTTCATAATTTTGGTTGAGTTTTTATTACAGTACACGTAGAAAGTCTAACTCCATGGAGGGCCGGTACCTACATGGCTGTGTGCTATCCCCTTGTCCCCGCTCCTCGGCCTATGGAAGAAACTTGTAACGCTCATGTGCACATTCTTCCTTACCAAGCTCAGACTGGGCTCAGGCTCCTTCTCATCATGGGCTGATCCCAGCGGCTTGTGAATTGTAAAATGAAATCCCATTGGCTATCAATTCTAGAGTATTTTGTTTTTGCTGCAAATGTTATTTCCAGTTTGGGTTTCTAAAAAATTGGTTAACTTTTAAAAACGTGTATAGAATTCCAAAATTTCCATAAAATCAGACTATATCTTCCTTTATAAGTTTCTCTACCACTTCTAAGACAGGATGACATGAAGAAAAAAATTTACTCCGCCAGAATATTTCTTGGGGGAACACTGTATTTGTTTCAAGAAGTAAACTGATAAGCTGCCTGAGGTTGTGATCAGAATCCCAAGAACACACTGAAGTAACAGTGCCTGAAACACTTCCTGCCAGGGAAGGTAGGCCCTGTAACTGGACAGCCCTGGGTTTGCTGATGACCATCCATGGGTCTGCACATCCATAAATGGGGATAGAAGATTCGGATTATTTTCCATGGCAGAGGACAGAGGAGACATTTGTGGCCCAGTGCCATATGAGGGGAGGGTATAAAGTGGAAAAACTGTAGAGGGAAGTGATGTGGGTGAAACGCCCAACAAGAATTCTATGTCGTATGTATGCTACGGGGTGTGTGATACAAACACCTGCACACAGCTTCCTTATAAAATCTTCTGAAAAATCTACATTGCTTTTGTGCTAGTGGGTCATTTACAAGGAACATGGAAAGATGATAAGTTCTGGGTATGCGTGGCATAACTTACACAGTGGTGGTACGAGCTGGAGGGCAGGGGACAAGTGACAGCTAGGTTATACTTAAAACGGTACCCTCTCTCCAAAACTCTGATATTCAAGTCCATTTCCTTCAGCTATTTTTGGGTATGATTTTTTAAAACAAAGATTATTTTCTGTCAATATAGTGGTAATATATGCTGATTATAATAAAAAAATGAACATAAACATTTCAACCCTTCTAAAACCTGTAACCTGCTGCTGTCAAGTTGATTGTGACTCATAACGACCCTGCAGGACAGAGGAGAACTGCCCCCGCATACGGTTTCCAAGGAGCAGCCGGTGATTCCGACTGCTGACCTTTTGGTTAGCAGCCAAGCTCTTAACCACTGCGTCACCAGGGCTCCTTCAACCCATCTACAATTTTTTAATGCTGTGAGGTGCTGACTGATAAAGCTTTGTTTATTACAAATTGCTAATACATTGCTTTAACAGTACATAGGTTTTCATTGTGCTGTGAAGTCTTCTTTTTCATATATTAAATTCCGGTACAAAATTGGGTCTACTTCTTACGTTACTTCAGTCTAAAACGTATGCCCATTCTTATACAATTTACATCACTTTGTCACCTCATTTCTCAATTTATGGGGAACAAAATGAATAAAAAGCTACTCACTCAGAAGATAAACTGTCTCTTCCACAAAGTTTCTCTGTTGACAGATCTCAAGAGCCTTCAATTAACCAGGGTAAAAACGTTAGTATGGGTTACCAAACAAGAACAAATATTAGCAGAGTCACTTAAACTTACAAGCTTGGATGCATTTTTTCCACTGCTTTCCTTTAAAAACAAAACAAAGCAAGCCAACAACAAACAGGGCTCCATTGGCATTGCTGGTGGCTGTACTCATACACCTCTCAGAAGAGATATTAGACTCCACACAAATCAGTTAAAAAAAAAATAGTAACAGCAGCTGACTTATATTTGAATCAACTTGGAACATTCCATGAGCAAAGGCAGAAAGCAAGACGCTGAGAGAATGGACTTTGCCATCACGTTTTCTCTCTTTGTGCTACTTTAGTTTCTTCACAGTGCCTCTCACTACCTGAAATAGAGGTGCTGGTTTATGCTGCCTGTCCCCACTAGACTATATGCTCTGTGACAAGAGGGAGGAACATCACTTTGTTCAGGGTCGCTTTTTCCCAGGACCGAGCATACCAAATGCTCAATAAGTATCTGTTGCATAAATAAACTTACTAGGGATATTTCTGTAATCACCTCACAGGGCTTAAGAGAACTCTGCTGAAAGATCTGTCAAAAGTGAGAAGGAAAAAATACATTTGACTCATTTGATCCAGGAGGGATCACATCTCATGTAAAGAAATGAGGAACTATATCACAGATGACGGCATTTCCTTGGGTGTAAAAAAAAAAACAAAACACTTTTTTTAAAATCAATAAACCAACAATTCTAAATGATTTGACACGTTTACTATATGCTCTGTGCTGGGCACTAGTGGGAAAGGATGGATAGAAATGCGAAGACAATAATAAAAAAGTGAATAATGATGAAGAGAGCAGAGGAAAGGGGAAGGAGGAGACTTCATAGAAGTGGAAGCAGTGTGAGTCCTGCCTGAGGGAGCTGAGGGCCCAGGGAGGGTGACACAGATATGACAACATATAATTGCATAATTGGAGGACAATGAACAGAGGGCCATGTGCTAAGCACAGGCACACTGAACTCTGCTGTGTTCCTATGTAAAAAGCCTCACAGAAGAGTGGACATCTGACCCAGGTGCTGTAGGATGAATAAGAAGAGTTCAACAGGAAAACCTTTTCTCATACCCCTCCTACAAAACCTTGCTATTGTGTTGCTCTGTTCAGACTAATACTCAGAATCTTTTCCACGACCTACAAGGCATCATGATCTGGCCCTGCCTTCTCTTGTGGCTTCTTCTCACACCTCGTTCATCGCTCCACTGTCACACATTCTCTGCTCCCTCTGCCTGAAATGTTGCCCTTAATCTTCACCCCTGGCATGCACTTCAGGTCCCAAGTACATGCTCCCACTGTACCCTGCACACTTCTTCACAACACTCAATCACGACTGCAATTAGCTAACTGCTCATCTAATTATTTGTTGAATTTCTGTCTGCAGGGACCATATATGCTCTAAGTCTGGTGTTTTGTACAAAGCCCGACCCATAGTAATAAATATATATTTTTATATTTTTTAAACTGTTCAGACAGAACAGGTTTCAAGAGGAGGATTACTGAGTTGCATGTTTAGAGCAGTTATTTAAAAACAACCAGCTAAGGTTGTTTTAAAAATAAGAACCAAAGAGATAAACAAGGGAAACACAAGCTCTCGGCAAGCTCTTTCAACTCAATGATTTATCTTGGGAAACAACAGCAGCAGCCAGTTTTGATATTTGGTTTTTTGACTCAAAAAATTTTGGTAGAATATGTATATTAAGTCTGACCACTGCTTAAGAGCTGAAGAGGAGAAAGTATGCTAATTGTAGAAATCGGTATAGCAAAAGATAATAATAAAGATATTAAAAAAGGAAAAAAACACTATTTTAGAATTTCAGTGAAATTAGGATGGTGTTTTAAAGTGCACACAACATTTAAATGAGGAAATGAGAATAACTGAAGGTCACAGTGTGGAGAAAAACTGTGAATTTGATTATTCACAAGATTAATTTAAAAGTTATGTGGCAGAGGTAGCTAGTTGTCCCCTAATAGCCTTTTCCCGCTTCTTCCAGATTAATAAGATTTTCACTGGGTGTGTGACCATCCAGAATTTAAAAAAACAACAATAACAAAATAGCAAAAGAACATCTCCTAGCCTGCCCAGTAGGCGGAGAGCTACGCGATTAATGTCACCAAAGGGATGAAATAGAATTGTGGCTTCTAGAACCTTCCTTAATCCTGAGTGTGTGTGAACCCTTTGCCATTTTTTAGTCCTTTTGTCCAACCTGCTCCTGCAAACATGGATGGCACTATCCTGGGTCACAAGGTCAAAGCCACATGGGGTGGAACAAGAAGAGAAAAAGGCCCAAGTGCCTAACCCCGTGACATGCCACCTTAGTGGGGCCAATCCACCATGACTTATAGGTGACAGGGAACTAAACTAGTACTCTGGTTTAAGCCACTATTATTTTGGGATTTGTAGCACTCATAGCTAAACCCAATCCTAACACTTAAGGAAATTCTCAATTGTTTTGATGGTTTACCTACCCCTATATGGTCTTGCTAGTCTATTTATCATTATAAACAATGAAACTTTTTTTGTTTTACCAACCTTTTACTCTTCTTCAGTGAAACTATCCCAAAGAGATAGGATATACATGTGAGAAATTAAAATTGTAAGAGATAAAAGACTTAAAAATCTGAAGTCAGTGGATCTTGGACTATTACATCGAATAATTATAGAGCAATCAAATGAGTGCCTGGGTTTGTGCTTGATGCTGGAGGTAGAGATAAACAACTTATGGTTTACAGTGACCGTATCATTCACAGGTAAACAGAAGACTGAAACACAATTGGGTAGGTAGAATGAAGAAAGACAGAAAAGGAGGGGTCTATAACTCAGCAGGGAGCAGCGAGGGAGTAGAATGGTGTTCCAGGAACTGCTTTCTGGAGGGGGCGATATCCGAGCAGACACTAAAAATGAATAGTTGTAGGGTGAAAGTTCCAGCACCACCATTCATCTGGGACATTCACCTCCCCAAGCCTCTTAATTTGTAATGGGGGTATTTTCAAGTTAAGAGAGTAGTATAGTAATAAGTACTGAGGAAATTCAATTATTGTAAGAATAAAATAAGAGAGCTAAAAAGGGATTTACAAATGTCGAATCACGAGCAGATATTAGCTTACGTTATTACTAGCAGGAATAAAACCAAAAACACCGTATGATAGGTGCTGAGCTGCGGGTGGTAAAGAGAGTAACTATCACTAGCATTCAGGGTAGACTTATGCTTGGACAACAGGACTCAACTAGGATCACCAGACGCAAACTAGTTCAGAGGGTCACCTGACTGTGGGCCCAAAGGGCTAGGGAAAGCAGGACTGGGGCCCTGGGTACAGCTAAAGTTTAAAAAAAAAAGTCACTAAGTCTGTTCGTTTCTCAAAAGAAATGTGATGAATTAATTGGAAAAAGCACTTGATTTGTTTAGAAGTCAGCTAACCTACTTTGTTATCTAGACTGTGCTAATAACCAGTTCTATAAAATGAGAGAATTTGGTTTAATATTTTTAATTTTCCTTCTGATATTAATATTCTACAATTCCTTAAAATGAGTGCAGAAGTGAAGCCAAGAGTCCATGCAATGGGTAACTGCAAGAGATCACAAGTAAGGGAGTGGTAAAAAGGAAGGTTACTAAAGATACAGCATGTGGGAAGCTTGGAGGTCCAACACAGGCTGTTGGGAATGTCAAGGTGTATGTTAAGAAGGAGCAGAGTTGATGAAAAAATGAAATGAAAAGGCAGGATGGGCATACAACGTAGCAAAGAACAGATGATATCGATATATTGTAGCCCTTAGTTCAGATGAATTCTATGAAGAAGCACACTGAATGAAGATCAAAGGTCTGAGGACTAACTAGAGAAAAGCTCTAACTAGAGGAGAAAAAAAGTCAACTAAGTGGGGAGAGAGGAAAGCAAAAGTGGAAAAGAAAGCATCAAGGAAGCAGCATGAAGGGGAGAACCCACTTGTACCAGCATTGTTACTTGATGGTTTTCTCTTGCCAGTGGTGTCCTTACGGCAAAACTCTCTTTACCCTCAGCCGTCCCCCCTCCACTGGATCCTGGACGTGCTAAACATTCTGGGAGACGACAGAACCCTTCTTTTGAAAGAACTGAGCGTTAAGGGGCTGGTTTGTAGGGCCATTACTGGTCTTTAGCTCTTCCTCTTGAACTCTGAGTACTCAGACAATTTGCATTTCTTAGAGCGTCCACTTCTGACTATACTTGTACAGTTTAAATAAAGATAAGTATTTATACTGTTTAAAACAGTTTATTACTAAAAGATATTCATAAATAAGTTTCATACATGGGCATTTACTGACGCTTCAAAGTGTCACTCAAAAGTTTCACACAAAACCATCCTCACTTTTCTTAGACCTATGAGAACGCCTGAAAACACGCTCGCCTCAAACTACAGAGTTTGCAGTTTGAAGGCTCAACTGAGCTGTCCAGCCACTTGCTTTATGAGGCTCTTTAAATTAATTACAATGAAAGATAATTAGAATTCAGTTCCTTAGTGGCATTAGCTTAATTTCAAACAGTCAATAGCCACATGTAGTTAGTGGTTCCCACATTGGAGGGCGCAGACAGAGAACACTTCCATCTTCACAGAAAGTTCTATAGGACAATGTTGCTCTAAGCTCTTAAATGATACTATCAAAACTGACAACCCAAGAGGGAAAAAAGTTGTCTGAAAGCAAGTCTGAAGTCAAGAATGGTCCGGAATGCAAGCAGATGTGTATCACCAAGCTTAAACTTAATTTGAGTCTCAGAAATTTGAATTCCAAAGATTTTAAAATGTTTTACAACTATTTTCTAACAGTATCTTAAAATTAGTGTCTTCTCATAAACGAGAAAATAAAGACTCTAGAAAATGCTAGGAGTCTTGAGTAAACTATAAAATGACAGTATTTCTAGTTCAGAAGATTTTCCTATAATTCACACAAATGAGGCATAAAAACAGTTTCCTTATTTTAGACTCTTGAATGTTCTAGGCCACAGTGCTCCCTCTAGAGGGGAGAGAAGGGAAACAGATTTTTAAAGTCAATACAACACCACACACACACACACACATACATACACACACATAGACACAAGACACAAAGAAAAAGAAAACAGTAATAAAAATAAAAGTGAAATGGCAGAATAAAGACAGAATATAAGTAAAAATAATATCTTAATTCTTTTTGCTGATTTAGTATAAAGGTAAGGAACAGAGTTAGCAGTTTGTAGGGCAACTAATGAGAACTTCATCAACAGTAAATTAAATAATGATTTCTACCCAGCATTGGCCCTGGAATCCTTTATCCAATCTTCTCTTTAAATTTCTTTAATGAATATCTGTAAACTTTGTGTCTCCCAGCTTTATTCCTCCGCAGTCATAAATATTGCCACCTTGTGAATGCCATTAGATATAGCCCAAGCCTGTTGCCATTGAGTAGAACTGCCCCATAGGGTTTCCAAGGAGCACCTGGTGGATTTGAACTGCCCACCTTTTGGTTAGCAGCTGTAGCTCTTAACCACTGCGCCATCACGGCTCCGTTAATTGCTATTTAAAAAAAAAACAAACAAAAAACCAAACCCGTTGCTGCTGAGTCGATTCCAAGTATAAAAGAAAAAATAGGTACTATGAATTTCTTCAAACTCTCTATCTCCTTTAGAATGAAAAAATTCATAAAACTTTATGATCAATTTTTGAATTTCAGAGTTACGGTAATTTTAAATCCTGAACTCTGGCCTCTGATAACTAGGGCCCTAAAGGGCTTTTGATGTGGTGCTGGGTCTCTACAAATTTTTTGGCCAAATACTACTGATTGTGGAGGTTTCAACCAGTTGCCAGCTTGCAGTCATCCCTCCTCTGAACTGTTCACCCACCCAGCAAAGGCAGACACAGAAATGACGAAGGCAGAGCTGTGATTCTGCCAGAATTGAATTAGCAACAGTGGATCACCACCCTCGGGGTAACTTACTTTGAAACTTGAAACATTTCCCACTTAAAATAAAAAAAACACCAAAATCCTCTTCAGCATCCACACAGCTAAATAACCTACAAACTCTTCTGAAGTAGCGATCTCTTTGGGGGGAAGGGGTACAGGCATTAAAATTTTAAAGTTCTTAATTTTATATTCAATATGAAAGAAGATCACATTTTTTTCTCTGAGTCTCTCTTTTGGCAAAAAAAAGTCAGCTTGTATTCCATGACCTTCACCTCTCTGCCAGCATACTTGGGATGTGTTTGGGGAAAAAATCTACTTGTTATTCATGAATCGGTACATACGGTAGATTTTACATGTTATATGTAAACATAAAAAGAATTTAGTTTCTAAGATGATTAAGTGTAAAGAGAATTCCTGTTTCTAAAGGAAAAGGGCTGAGATCCATCATGACTTAATAAGCCATGAATATCTGCTTTAAGACAGCTTTGCGTATCTCAGCAAAGACAGAGTGAGATGTTTCCTACAACTATACAGGTTGCTCACAATGGATCACTGACAAGTAATAATCTCTTATGAAGAAGTCTCAACGATCTGTAACATGAAAGCCCATTTAAGGAATTCTAAAAACGTGGATTATTGACTTGGTATTTCATAACGGGCTGTTTCCACCATAACCGTCTCTAATCCATTTTGTTCAAAATTCTCTTTAGTAGAAAGCAAGAGGCAATTAAAAAAACCACAACTGTGTTTACAACATAATTGGTTTCAGGATGCTTGTGTTGTGTTCTTTTATATGGTATTTGTTGTTTTAGAGGAGCAGAGAAAAAAAATCCTAAAAGCTCCACCCAAAGGGTCTAAATAAGTTCCATGTATGAGAAGAACCATGTGTTTGTACCAGTTGTACCATCTGCTATGGAGTCGATTCCGACTCATAGTGACCTCATGTGTGCAGAGTAGAACTGCACTCCACAGGGTTTTCAAGGCTGTGATCTTTTGGAAGCAGATTGCCAGGTCTTTCTTCCAAGGTGCCTCTGGGTGGGTTAAGCCAAGCGCTTAACTGTTGTGGCACCCAGGACTCCCGAGACATGTGCGGGACTGCGGTTTTTGGGATGCTCCTCTTTTGGGTCAAGCAGTGGTCCTTCTGCTGAGCTGTGCTTTAGCCAGCATGGGCTGACAGTGCGTGAAGGACATGAACATACTGGAATCCTGAGTGTTCCTCCTCTGCATCTTGTGTTTGGTGAGCAAGGAAGCCAAGCACAGGATGGCTGAGAGTCGCCCTTGTGTGCGTGGCTCTATCTGGGGAGGCCAACTGGAGACAGCCATGTCCTCTCTGGCAGCAAATGATGTTTCCTTAAAAGTTGAGATACACACGAGGGAGCACTGCTCAAAGGATAATTATCACTCCTCTTCTGGATTATAAAATTCAAGATTCCAGCGATGGAAGAGGGGAATACCTGCTTTTATTTTTAGAGCAAAGTGATGTATTCCTAGGAAGAAAAATCAGGCAATCTATTTCCAAAAATTAGCCAATGAAAACCCTGTGGGTCACAACAGTCTGATCTGCAGCCCATCATGGAGATGGTTCAGGACCAGACAGTGTTCCGCTCTGTTGTGCATGGGGCAGGGGGAGGGACGACAACCTGATGGCAGCCTACAACAACAACAACAACAACAACAATAGATTCCTAAGTTCATTCTTAAAAAAAAATCTCTTAGGGCCCCAGATATAAACACTAATGTCTTTCATAAGTTAATATTCAGGTAAGATAATTCTTCATAAACTGTAGGCTTTGAAGCAACTATAAAAGCTGTAAATGTGCACAGACTGCAAGCCATCAGTCAAGTCTTCATACATGTTCCTTACAGTCAAATATGCTTTCCTGTTTGATATGTAAAGCTGACTAAAAATATGTGGTGTGGCCATCTGAATTCATCAGGACATTTGTAGATGTCAGGAAGTGTTCCAGGTGGCATCAAGAACTGTGGAAAACAAGGCTGTTGGCCTTTAGACTGCCCAGCTACCAGTGTACATACACAGTAAGCATTATGGTTTTCTTTGAAACAGCAGCCTTATAAACCTAACTAGTCCATATTGGGCCCTAACTAGAATTTTTGTATGTATTCATTTATTCATTCACTCACTCACTCACTGTGCACATTTAGTGTCTACTGTGTGCTGGGTACTGGGTTTACCAAATGAGTAAGACAAGCTCCTTATTCTTGAAGAATTTACAGGATGGTGGGAAAGAGAGATGAACAAACCGAAACTTATAGTGGAAATACAGAGAAACACACAAGATGGATATTTAAACCAAACAGGGTACAGGACCTAAGTTATCAGCCTTGGCTGAGCAAACCCAATTCCCAACTAGAGTAACTGCTTCTGGCTGTGGACACTGGCCCTGACTCTTTGGTCCCACTGTTACTCTGGTACCTGACTCAGACTCCTGATGACTTTTTTGGCTCAGGGTTGATTATGAGTCCTAAACCTTTATTCCAATTAAGCCTGTCACAGAAATGCTTGAGCTCCTCACCCAAATTGAATCAAACAGAACCTCCACTTCTCATCCAAATGTCCAGCAAAACCTACTGCTTTGAAAGCGACAGACTTCCCTTTGAACAGAGGTAGATGAGCAGGCTGGAGGACTAGAACGATAAAGAGGGTTCCAACAGAGACAGCTTTCTAACCTAAAGTGTACACGTGGGGGAGTCGGCGACTTACCTTTTCAAGTGGGCAATGGGTGCTATCTCGGAGAAACGGAAGTAAGTTTGGCCGATCGTATTCTGCATAAAGGCTGATCTGTTTTTCGTGGTAGCGCTGCCCCTTATGATGGTCTCTCTTGAAAAGCTTATGCAAATACTAAAAGGAATGAAGGATAAACCATGAAGATTAAAATAAGAAAATAAATACCTGGTAGTGTTGTTATTTTCAGTTCTAAACAGCTTTTATGAGTGGTCAAGGGAGAAGCAGCTTTCAAAAGCCATCTGAAGGTAAGGAAGACAGGCAAAGGAGAATGCCTCCAGGGGATGGAGATTCTCAGGCTCACTCTAAAACAGCATCCAGTGACCTGGCTCTACAACTTACCAACCATGTGACCTTGGGCACTTCACCAAGTTCTCCGTTTCCATATCTGCAAAGACCTCATTGGGCTGTTGTGAGGATTATATGAGTTACTGTTTGTAAATCACTCACAACTATGACTGGTATACACTAAGTATTATAGATCTGCTAATAGTAGTAGCTGTTACTACAGTCATTATCTGCTTCACCTCAGAACCAAAATGCTTGGTTAGTGGACTTCCTAGGCCATAAAAGTTCTCTTCTTTTACATGAAAGGAGGTAGAGTCATGTGGTAAGCACATCTCCCCAAAACTCAAGCAGCAAGAGCTATATTCATTTTCATCCATTCTGCATCTCCTCTTTGTTAAGTCTTACTGGTATCTGTGCTTGCAATGAAGTGCTGCCTATACTAATAACATCAAGAACAAGCCAGGTAAGTAACAATAAATGGAGCTGGCAACAATGTTAACTCATTAGCAGGTAGACATGAATAAAAATCAAGCAGACTACAGGTGTTCTAAACCAATTTTCAAAAGACCTTCCTTACCCTAGCTGTCTGAAAAGTTAATGGACCTCAAAGGAAGTGAGTAATTCACTTTCTACTCACAGGCAAGATTAATTCTATCAATATATTATGCAGAAGTTAGAAATCGATGTTCAGTTAATGTTAAATGTAAACAAAAACCCCACAAGCCACTAGAAACGGGAAGCGCTTAATCACATCTTGAGTGGTTGTTTCCAAGTACCTTGGCTCATAATCACAGCCCTAGAAGCTGTGACTATAAATGAGCTAGCTGATTTTGACATCTACTATTGTATATATCCATCAAATAAGCCTTGTTATTGTTATATGCTGTTGAGTCAGTTCTGACTCATAGTGACCCTATGTAAAAGAGAATGAAACAGGGCCCAGTCTTGTGCCACCCTCAAAATTGTTGCTGTGCTTGAGCCCATTGTTGCAGCCACTGTGTCAATCCATATCGTTGAGGGTCTTCCTCTTTTTTGCTCGCCCTCTACTAAGCATGATGTCCTTTTCCAGAGACTGATCCCTCCCAATAACATGTCCAAAGTATGTGAGATAAAGACTCCCCATCCTTGCTTCTAATGAGCATTCTGGCTGTACTTTTTCTAAAACAGATTTGTTCATTTTTCTGGCGGTCCATGGTATATTCAATACTCTTTGCCAACACCATAATTCAAAGGCATTAATTCTTCAGTCTTCCTTATTCATTGTCCAGCTTTCACATGCATAAGGGGTGATTAAAAACACCACGGCTTGGGTTGGGACTAACTATGACATATGTACATTAAGAAACTATCCTCCGGGTAAATGTCTACATCTTCCTAAGGCAACAGGAGGAGGTCAGAGTAGTCACAGAGAATTCATCTGTGGACCAAGGCTCACACACAGCCACGCTAGTCTGATGAAAGGCCCTGTCCATCCCCTGACGCTGGAGTCCACCATGGGCTGGTATAACAATGGTGCGTGGGGGCAGGGTCAGACCTCGTTGTCTAACTTCACAAGTAGGGGGAGAAAGAATCATCATCAGGATCAACAGCTCACAGCTGATCCTGATGAGGCAGAGGTCAGACACACCTCCACCCTCCAAACTTCTGACCAACTGTGACACCAGTAGTCTCTCCCACAGCACTCTTTACTTCTCTGCTAGGTTCGATAATTTGTTGCAATGGCTACAGAGAACTCAGAGACCATATTCACAATTATGGGGTTTAATAGGGAAGTAAAGGTTTCTACTCAGGATCAGGAATGACTCAGGATACCGTTCTTTGATGAGGACAGCTTCTTCTCAGCCATGCCTGCAGGTAGGCCTCTCTCTGGCCTTTGGCCTCAGTCCCTTGGTCCAGCCTCTTTTGTGTGAGGCAAGTGTTATAAGGCTCTTTAGCTCTGCCAGTAAGTGCCCAGGGGCATGTCACTCTGCCAGAAAGTCTCCTCCCCAAAGGCATTCAGCTCTCCCTCTGTGGGTTGGCAAGCCTAGCACCGCCAAAACTGCCCAAAGCACCCCATTCCACCAGGAAGCCTCCTGCCTGAAGGCTCTCAGCTCTTGTTCCGTGGGTCAGCACACCCACTTTAACTGCCTTGGTCCTTGGGCTTGGAAGCCCACTGCACTGTCTTGTGCCTGTCTCCTAGTTCTGCTGCTGCTATTTCCTGCCACTGCTTCTCACTGTCTTGCACTGTCTCTGATGTTATGGCCCTCTGTCTCTCCCTCCTGGGTCTAGGAGGTTCTAGCACCGGAACCTTGGGTCCAAAGGATGCACTCCACTCCCGTCTATTCTTCTTGGTGGTAGTGAGGTCCCCACCTTCTGCTTCTGAGATTGCTCATTTTAAGCCTAGCAGGATGGCAAAACTGAGCAATTCCCTCGTTAGGGTTCCATGTACCTTATTTGCATGGTCCCACCCCCACAAGCGTGTAATACACCTTATTTGTACTATTATCAATCTGTCCAATCCCTTTGGTGGGCTATAAGCACCTTATCTGCACAGCCCCACCCAATCTTTTGGTGGGAGTCACAAGACCATGGCTAGAAAGGCCATGCTTCGCAGCTGTGAAACTTGGTGCTGTTTCCCAGAAGTACAAACAGGATAAGGAGTCTGTCAGGTCGAATTTATAGAGACATTACATTGGCTGATTGGGGAGATGAGCCATTTCAGTGGAGGCCTTGTAACCATTGCACTACAGCACTAATTACCCTGTCACATAGATACCTACTGCTCATAATTCTGCGTCATGGCTTAAGTGGGCCAGAAATCACTGCTTTATACCCAAGGTGGCCAGCACACCAGAGCCTTGCTTGGGTAAGCAAGCAATCTTGAGATTGCCGAGCATTAACAATACAGTGATAGCACCTGAACAACCCTTGGGCAAAATGAGCACCCCACATGCCTATCCTGGAGTCGTCAAAAGCTTCATGTATAAAACTGACATTCAAAGAAAATTCTCTATTCCCTGAGCCTCCTCCTGGGTGCAAACAGGTGCACAAGATACAAATGTACTCACTGTGTTCAACACCCTTAGTCCTATTGGTATAACCCCTACTTCCACTGAAGGCCTCTCTTGTATGGTTTTTTTAAAGGATATAGAAAACATCTACTCTTCCCTTATTACCATGATGATAACAATGCAGAGAATCAAAGTAGTCCGCTCCTCACCCCCCGGAAATCTAGAATAAAGGGCCTCAAAGAGCACAACAACCAAGATCACAGGGGGAGGTGAGATTAGCTAGTGCCAGGGTGGGGGATAAAAAATGAGGCTCAGCTCTTATCATTCTGTGGTCTCAGACATGGATCTGTTGTGTGGTATTTCCTTGACGTGAGAACTTAATATCCACAGTACACATATCAGGGCTTTTGCTGTGATTTACACCATAATTAACAGGAGCCCTGGTGGCGCAGTGGTTAAAGTGTTTGGCTGCCAACCAAAAGGTCAGCAGTTTGAGCCTACCAGCTGCTCTGCGGGAGAAAGATGTGACAATCTGCTTCCATAAAGATTTAGTTTTGGAAACGACACTATGGAGCAGTTCTACTCTGTCCTATAGGGTCACTATGAGTCAGAATCAACTAGATAGCAGTGGGTTCGGCTACACTGAAATTACATTTAATGTTAACCATAGGAGAAAGGTGCTTACTCTAGGCACTGTATGATACCACAGTAATGAATATGATGACTTCTTTTTGTTGTTGCAATTGAACCGTGAGTCGAAATAAAGTGCCTGATCTGTAATTAATCCCTGGCCTCCAGATGCACGGCATATGCCCCATTTTAATAATTGCAGAACACTGTTTGTGGGCAAATCTCCAGTCTGAATATTACCCTCTTTGAGGAGGCCACTCCAACATGCTGACACCAAAACTGGGAGTTGGTCTGACTCAATAATCAGTCGAAAAAGGCAAAACAAGACTGTCATGCTTACCACATGCTGCAACTCTGGTCTGTCTTCTAATTCTTCCACGACCTTTTTAATCTGTAGGGAAAAAAGAATATTTCAAATGTAGAGCTATGAGAACAGAAACTGAGCTGCAAAATTATCTGATAAACATGTTTCTTCTTTATGGCTTAGTGGTCCTGAACACTCATCTGGTAACATCCATAAAAACAAATAGTACTCACTGAAATTTTATCTTCATTGTCCAAAAGCATGTCAACAGCTTTCTGAAATATAAAAAATAGCCACAATCATTGAGACTTGCCATATAAGAAGAGAACATTAAACACATGTATATGTCAGGACAGTTAAAGGTAGAGGGCTTATTTTCTATACTTAAGGAGGCCCTTAGCTTTAAAATGGCACTTAAGTGAGATTAAACTTTTAAGTATGCATTCAAAATGTGTCTCAATTTGAGGCCTATGTGTTCTGCATACTACTAAAATGATGCCTTGCTAGGAGCTTACCAAAAAAAAACAAAAAAAACTTGCTGTCGAGTCTATTCCGACTCATCGTGACCCTATAGCATAGAGTAGAACTGCCCCATAGAGTTTCCAAGGAGCACCTGGTGGATTCAAACTGCCAACCTTTGGGTTAGCAGCCGTAGCTCTTAACCACTAGGCTATCAGGGTTTCCTGCTTTAACTTGCTAAGTACAAAACATCTCGAATACATATAGTCTAGCCCTCTTGATGTCTCAGGTATCTCCACAAGCTCTCATGTGACTCTCAGCAGAGAGAGAGAGTGTCTCACTGCTAGTACCATGAGAATGAACTTTTCTTCTGGCCATGTGAACCTTGACCAGGTCACCCTGTTAGATTCCACAGATACAAGGAGCTGGTCTAGGGTGGAGAGAGGGTAAGAGCCAGAAAAAAAAATTAGTGACCTGAAGTTTCATGACCATATAATGCTCATGGACTTGTAGAAGCTACATTAACCGCCTTTATCTTTCATGAGGTATGCCTGGGTGGTGCATACGGATAACGTGCCTGGCTGTTAACCAAAAGGTTGTAGGTCTGAGTCCACCCAGAGGGGCCTTGGAAGAAAGGCCTGGTGATTTACTTTTGAAAAATCAGCCACTGCAAACCCCACGGAACACAGTTCTACTCTGACACACATGGGGTTTCCAGGAGTTGGAATTGACTTGACAGCAACTGGTTGGTTGGTAACCTTCATGAAACACAAATCAGACACTGTCTCTAACAAGAGGTAGTGGGAAGCCAGCACACTAGGCTGAGTGAACTCAGGTAGAACACCTGTGTTCTGCTCCTAACCCTGATACTATCTAGCAGTTGGCCTCAAACATGTCTTTTTTTTTTTTTTTTTTGGTCTGAAATATGTTAAAATAGATTATTCCTATGGTCTAATTAGAAAACTCTATTACTCTTTACCATTGGCTTATAATCTTGAATAGCAATTAGCTTCAGCTCATTCATCTTTTTCCACAGTTACATATGTAAAAGTAAGCTCTTGAGACACATGGGGGCAGGGGTATAGACACGAGGAAAGACCAGATATAGGGGGAAATGTAATTAATTTTTATATAAGCATCTCATCCTCTTAATCACTTTCTGCTAGAGAAGCAGAACCTCTGTACCTGAGCTTCCTCAGAACTGTACTAATCCCTAAACACTTGACTCGTTCAGTATCAGCAATGGGCTAAAAGCATCTTTCGGAAACAGAGGTAAATTTACCATCGATCTAAATTTTTAAGTTTGTGAATAGTAAGTAATACACCTAAGTATGTAAAATATAATTGAAAAACGCCAAGTAGCCCTTCTGGAGAGCCTTAAGGATTCTACCCTTCGCTTTATCAAAAATTTCAATTTTCTAAGTAAGAACTACTGTGCTAGGAGACACTCTTTACTTCTATCACCAGCACTTGTCACTAGCTTTTCTTACCAATAAAAATAAAAATAAAATAAAGTAAAATCCCACAAAACACATATAGTTTGTATCACTTTATCAGAGCTACTGTGAACTGTGGAGCTGGGTCTCCTTATTAGTCAAGTGAAACGCTATTCAAATGGGTTCAATAATAAAATGACACAGTCCATATACCTTGTACCTAGGTATCAGCTGAGACCAATGGTAACTCCACATGCTAAATCCAGGAATACCGAGGAATAGATCCCCAATGAATGGGGCAAAAAGTAAATTTACTTAAAATCTCAATTTCAGGATATACAATTAAGAAGGTTAAAAGGGCCAAAGCATGTGGCTTGTTTCTTTATTTCTGCGAATTCTAAGAAATGTTTTTCTAAAAAAAATTATACACACAATTTTAAAAACTCCACATCAAATTATAGTTGCTCGCAAGGGTTCCTCAAGGCTGACAAATAAAATAGTTAAACAATACCTAGAATGGATCAGGAAGTTTTGAGCATGATTAGCATACAACCAAGCTATGTGATCCACTACCCGATCTGGCATTTATATGGATGTCTAATTATTAAAATTTGAATTAGTAAAAACAATTTGTCAGTATTAAAATAAGAAACACATTACCTCTGAATCAAAATCCATTAATAAAACAATTTTATCCTTGATAGAACTGAAAAGATTATGCTTATGGATCAACTGGAAAACGTCTTTATGTCTTAATGTTAAGTATATTTCCAGAGCATTGCCATAGTTTGTGTCATAGGTGTACCTGGTAATACAAAATATTTTACATTACATTGATGTTCAACATTTCCAATACAAAAACACATCTCTCTCTCTCTCTCTCACACACACACACACAGAGATCATGTTTTACAAGATTAAAAACCAAAAAACTTGTTTTAGAGAGAAAAATTAACTCTATTTGGAAAAATATTCCTTGGGATTTAACTACATATGACCAGTAAGTATTTCTTTCTCGAAACCTTTCCTCACATCTCACCCAAAGTTTTGAAAATTTATAAAACTTGAGTAATAAAAATTTTCATTATTGGTTCCTCCACCTCAATTTTTTTGCAGAAATTTAAATACTAGAAAGAAATTATGATCCAGAATGAAATTCTTATTCTAGTAGTAGAAAAATCAGTAAAAATTCTTATAATCAAGGTTCAGCTAGCAAACGGGTCATATTCTAAAAGTTTATTTGCAAGGCAGCTGAATAAAATTGATATGTGTTTTTCTGTTGAAACAATGTTTTTCACATTAAGTCCCTAAGCCTATTCCTCGAAGCCCACTCAACTTAGACTGCACTATTGGCAGGACTATTGAATCCAAAGAACATGTAGAACAATGTTTCCCCAAGAAAATGATCAGTATTCCAACTCAGAATGCTACAAGCACAACTCTCTGTCAAAAGTCTTAGATAATCCTGAATCCTAGGTAATTCTGATGTAACTTTCTTGGTCTTGGGCAAAAAGTAGGAAGATGGGAGAGAAGGCAATCTGAGCCAGTGGGAGTGCAGAGAACGGCTGATGCGGACTATTCTTTTTGAGTATACCTGTAGTATACTTCTTGCTTCACTAGACTAAGGCTCCTTGAGGGTGGGATGTATTCTGGCACAAAGCCTGGGTCACTGAAAGTGCCCGATAAATACGGAAAATACTAACCACAGCTTCCATTTTCTGAGCCCTGACACAGTACCAGGCACTGCACATACCTCTGATGATATCTCACTTGAACTTTAAAATAATTACAATAAAGAGATTGTCACCTCTAAGTTTAAAGACAATGAATCTGAGGTTTGAAAGATTAACTGACTTGCAGATCCAAGAACAACAACACAGAGCCTCACACCCTGGGAAATTCTTCTGCACAAGCGGCCTAAGAACTGTATAGCTTTCCTTCCTAACCATCCTCTCTACCAAGTGCTAGTGACGGGGTTCCTCTCCTTTGTGAAACAGATGATGTCAACAGTACAGCTTGATACCTTTTCCTTATTCTGTTCATTTGGGGTTTGTAAAAGGTTTTTATTAAGAGTGCATACAGGTATAAAAGGCTCCCGCCTACATCTCCTCCTCATTCCACCACCTCTACCATTTGTCATTGAGTCTACTCTGACTCATGGTGACCCCATGTGTGTCAGAGTAGAACTGTGCTCCATAAGGTTTTCAATTGCTGACTTTTTGGAAGTAGATTGGCAGGTCTTTCTTCCGAGATGCCTCTGGGTAGACTTGAATGACCAACCTTTCAGTTAGCAGCCGAACGCATTAAGTGTGTGCACCACCCAGAGAATCTGCTCTCCATTCAGAGTTTGCCAAATCTAAAATATAAAAAACTTTTTTTTTTTTTTTTTTAATTTTTATTGTGCTTTAAGTGAAAGTTTACAAATCAGGTCAGTCTCTCATATATAAATTTACATACACCTTGCTATACCCTCCTAATTGCTCTCCCCCTAATGAGATAGCACAGTCCTTCCCTCTACTCTCACTCCTTGTGTCTATTCGGGCAGCTTCTGGTCTCCTTTGCCCTCTCATCTGCCCTCCAGACAGGAGATGCCAACATAGTCTCCTGTGTCAACTTGATCCAAGAAGCCCATTTTTCACCAGTATCATTTTCCATCCCATGTTCTAGTCCGATCCCTGTCTGAAGAGTTGGCTTTGGGAACGATTCCTGTCCTGGGCTAACAGAAGGTCTGGGGACCATGGCCTTTGGGGTCCTTCTTGTCCCAGTCTGACCATTAAGTCTGGTCTTTCTACAAGAACTTGGGGTCTGCGCCCCACTGCTTTCCTGCTCCATCAGGGTTTCTTGGTTGAGTTCCCTGTCAGGGCAGTCATCGGTTGTGGCAGGGCACCACCTAGTTCTGGTCTCAGGCTGATGTAGTCTCTGGTTTATGTGGTCCTTTCTGTCTCTTAGGCTCATAATTACCTTGTGTCTTTGATATTCTTCATTCTTCCTTGCTCCTGTTGAGTTGAGACCAACTGATGCATTTTAGATGGCCGTTTGCTAGTGTTTAAGACCCCAGATGCCACTCTCCAAAGTGGGATGCAGAATGTTCAAAATATGAAAAACTTTTGATGGAGACTGATTTAGAAAAAGCAGCACTAAAATGTACTCACAATTCTGCCAGGGTTTTAAGTAAGGTCCTGTTTTGACTATCTTTCTTCAGGTGATCCCGAACGGCTTGAACTATTACTGAATTGTTGTATAGATCTCCAGGCCATTCTCGGATTAATGTGGCAAAACCCTAACCAGAGGGGGGGAAAAAAAAGATTCTTCAAAATAGGATAACAGCCCAAATAGTTTAAACGTTGCTTAAAAGTATTCACATAACTGATCAAATAGTTTTATAATTATCATCTTTTTACACAAATAATGTGTGCCTTCTATGTTTGTCAATTGCTCCCTCATCTTGCAATGTATTTTAGTAAGTACCTCTATGTCAATTTTTTTTTTACATGTTGCTATAAAAAAAAAAAAAAAAAATTAGCATATCGCGCTTATAAAAATACCTCATGGGGGAGAGAGTGGTTGGCAAAAAAAAAAGTATAAGGCGTGTGTTACCTGTGTAAAAATATGGTAAAATGTTAGTCAGTAAACCTTTCACCAATTTTTAGATTACGGGTTTCGGGGTGGCTACAGTGGCAGGGAGAATTACCGCACAATGATCCACACTTATCACTCCTGGTGAGTAGATGGTACCATTTACTTCTGTTCTTATTCTGTGAGATGTGCTACTAAGAAAGAACTCCTATTCCTTCTATAAAGTTCCACTGCACTTACAGAGTTTAGGACTAACTTGCTCCATCCTCATTCTTAACTAACTATAAAGCTTTGCATAGCATCTTTAATATCTTACGTGTATTATCCAAGTTGGCTGCTTTCCCCACCACCTTCTATGCATTGAGGTCTGGACTGCTGTGTGCAGCTGACTATCGGTTGTACTAGTGTACTAGTGTACAGCTGGCATAATTGTACATGGCGGCCCTGCTTGGGCCTAGGCTGTTCCCAAGGTGAAATAGTCTTTCGTGGGTTCATATATAATCTACTCAGGAGATCTGGCATCCTACCATTAACAAGTTACCATCTTTGTCCTCTTTTCACTCTGGCTCCCAAGTATAGTTTGATTTTAGGATTTGGGACTTTGGCTCAAGTCTTACCCGCTAGTGCTCACTCTGGTTATTTCTGGATCTTAAATTTTCTGGTTCTGAGAGATAACTCTAGAACCCCTGATCAGATCCTGTCTCCTTCCCACCACTAAAGACTGCATCTTGGCAAGTATCCTGTGTAGCCTCTGCCCTCTGATTCCTGACTTTAGCCCTCAAGTTTTATAACTCCAAGTACAGTGAAATGGTTGACTTACTGATTCTTGACAACTTTTAGGGAAAAAAATAACTTAAGATATATTCAAAAGGCAGCAAATACAAGTAAAAATGTTCATGTTATTGGAAAAACTATATTATAAATATCAAGTGATAACTAATGCTGTAATGATCTACTTCGAATTTGTTTAAATGATATTGAGAAGTGAAAACAGTCTGGTAGTTGTTGCTTCTGTAAGGCACCAGGATTTGGTAAGAAGAAAATAAAAAAAAGAAACAAGAACATAGTTTCATTAAAATTCCACCTACTTTTTACTACAATAACCACTAGGCAGGATGGTAAGAAATAAGAATAGAGACTACATGTATTCTCATTCAAATTTCAACCTTACAACATATTACCCTAATAATGACTTTAGGGATATGGGGATTCATTAAGTAAAATGACGTATTTTATAAGACTGCTAGATTAGAAAACTCAGATGTTTCTTAAGACTCTGTGCAACGTATAACGCAATGAAGTCCTTAAAGATATCCACCCCAATACTGGCAGCTTTCAATGACCCCAAGACTAGGGATAAGAGGAAGAATGCTTGGCTTAATTTTTCTTTCTCTCATCCATGTAACAGCCTCAAACTACTGTCAACTTTTAATACAAACTAAGACAAAATGACCGGTCACACTGTATGATAAAAGCATGATGACCCCAATAAAAAAATAATATAAACTGAAATAAACATTTATTACATTCCATGTCAGGCTTCGCTCTGCTTAACTGGCTTTGTATACCCTTGAATAAATGGGCTAGCTAAGAAATACTGATGAAATCAGCCCTGTGACCCTTACTATTTATTAGAGGACACAGTCATTAGGGAGCTATGACCACAGAATGAGCAAAATTGCAGAACACCTCAGTGCCCATCACAGTAAGTAAAAGGTTAGAAAGTACTCATTTCATTAAATGAAATGTCACTGAAATTGTCTCATTTTTTATATCTTATACATTTGTCATTAATATCATGGAAAAAACTTGACTATTTAAAGCAATTCTGCTAGGTTGTAAATTAACAAAACCAAACCCAGTGCCGTTGAGTTACTTCCGACTCATAGCGACCCTATAGGACAGAGTAGAACTGCCCCTTAGAGTTTCCAAGGAGTGCCTGGTAGATTCGAACTGCCGACCCTTTGGTTAGCAGCTATAGCACTTAACCACTATGCCAGCAGGATTCCTGTAAATTAATAGGTAGAACTAAATGTAATCAACTAGAAACCCCAGAGAAATAATTCTAGAAATATCATCACTTCCAGGAAAAAGTCACTTCTGATCTTTTTAGGAAGACAAGAAAATTCAGAAGTTTATATTCCCTGGAATTGCAGCTTTTTTTTAACTGCAGTCTTTTAATGCTGTGTGGCAGCATAAAACTTTCATTCCCATAATATGTGATCAAAATGTTGCTATTCAATACTACTATTGGATCAATTATGTGACAATTTAATTCAGAGTTAAACAAACTGAGACTAAAGAAAGCTAAAACAAATTATTTATGAGGGCTTATGACAATAAAAGCAAATTATTTATAACCTTCATAATAGTACAGGTCAGGCAGATACCCTAAAACATTCAGAAGAAAAATTCTACAAGCTCTAATTTTAACATTTTAGACAGTGCTTATTTTTCTGTCAGCCTCAGTCAAAACTTTTCCAGATACGAGTCAACAGAATAATTTTGATGATACAAGATTAAAATTAGTTACTAGAAAAAGTAAGAGCTGAATCCTTCAAAGCAATTATAATAGAATCATAAAAGTAATAAAATAGTCTTTTTAGGCTTAAATTATACTATTTTAAAAATAAGAAAAAGTATGATACTCCTCGGTATTTCTAAATAAAGTTCATATCATTTGCCATTATTTTTAGAGACAACTCAATTTTCTTCTGCAAAGATGTACAAAGGTGGAATATTTATGAGAGACCTTCTGTACTAGAACATACTGGAAAGAAATGAGAAGTCCGTTACAAGTCTTTGTTCAATGAAGAATTCTTATTATCCAATAAATACAGCTAATAATGGCTTCTCTATTTTTAGATTTCCTATAGGACAGATTTTCCTTAGAAAATAAAAAAATCTGTCCGTCATGGACTGAATTGTGTCCCCCTCAAATATGTGTCAACTTTGTTAGGCCATGATTCCCAGTACTGTGTGGTTATCCTCCACTTTGTGATTTTCCTATGTGTTATAAACAATAATCTTTGCCTGTGGTTAAAGAGGATTAGCGTGGGACGTAACATCCTTTCTCAGGTCACATCCCTGATCCAATGTAAAGGGAGTTTCCTTGGGGGGTGGCCTGTACCACTTTTTGTCTTACAAGAGATAAAAGGAAAAGGGAACCAAGCAGAGAGTTGGGGACCGCACACCACTAAGAAAGCAGTGCCGGGGGCTGAACACATCCTTTAGACTCGGGGTTCCTGCGAGGTGAATCTCCTAGTCCAGGGGAAGATTAATGACAAGAACCTTCCTCCAGAACTGACAGGGAAAGCCTTCTGCTGGAGCTGACACCCTGAATTTGGACTTCTAGCCTACTAGGCTGTGAGAAAATAAATTTCTCTTTGTTAAATCATTCATTTTTGGTATTTCTGTTACAGCAGCATTGGATGACTAAGACACTGTCCTATAAAGAAACCCACTGCCATTGAGTTGATACTGATTCATAGCAACCCTAAAGGACAGAGTGGAACTGCCCCACAGGGTTTCCAAGGAGCAGCTGGTAGATTCAAACTACTGACCTTTTGGTTAGCAGCTGACCTCTTAACCACTATGCCACTGTTCTACAGGAAATCTAAAAAATCTGAAGAAAATTTAAAACAAGTCCATGAGAACCAAAATATGACCTTGAATATATCCCACTTGAATTTGGAGACCATCTCAAGAATAGATTTGACTCACTGAAGACAAACGACCAAAGATCAGATGAATTGTGGGATGACATCAAGGACATCATACATGAAGAAAGTATGTTTTCTGAATAAATGCGTGTTAAATGAACCCACTGCCGTTGAGTCGATTCCGACTCATCGTGATGCTATAAGACAGAGTAGGGCTGCCTCATAGGGTTTTAAGGAGCGGCTTGGTGGATTCAAACTGCTGACCTTTTGGTTAGCAGCCAAGACCTTCACCACTGCACCACCAGGGTTCTGTTAAATGAACGAGTTTTAAAAATTATAATTTCTCTTGGATGCCTGCAAACCCCAAATTTAAATTCAAATCCTGGCATGACTATTTATTAAATCTAAGGTCTTGGGCAAATATTTAATTATTTAATCTTTGATTTTCTCATCTGTAAAATTGGGACTTTACTCCTCATCTCATAGTATTGTTAGGAACATATAACGGCAACATGCATGTAAGATGCATAGTGTATAGTAGATAAACAATGCAGGTACCGCCTTTCTCCTTGACCAATAATCTAACAGATCATTTTTCAATCTCCTTTCCCACTCCTGCCCCCAATTCTTTTTAATCCTTCTTTGGTGACCTTAGTATGGAGTCTCATGCTTTAGTCTGTGCTGAGTTCTTTAGGGGTAGTAGAGGCATCAATTAGCATCTGCCATTTTATTTATGAAATCCATAACACTGCACTTTCTCCTTTTCTTTAGCTCTTGTAAAGAGGTAATTTTAAGCAATTCTTTAAAATCAGTGACAATGTGCCTGGACTTGGAATTTCCACAGTCTAGACAAGTATTAGTTATCAACAGGGTTTATCAATCTCAGTTTCATCTATGAAACGCACTCTGCAAATCTATTTCCTTTAAGCCAATTACTCCATTTTATTATTTTTCTATTTCTTAACATTTCCCATTGAGAACAAGTAAATATTTCCACAACAGAATGCCATACCTCATAATCACTTTCCAAAAATTCATGTAAGATCATTTCATAGATGAGTGGTTTCAGAACTGGGTCCCCTCTCGGCAAATATGGACTAATAGCCTAGAGAAGAAGAAGGACAAAGAAATCCCTTAAAGAGTGGTAAAACAAAAGTTTATTCCAGTCAGTCACAAAATGTAAAGCTGCATTTCTACTTTTAAAATTTAAGGCAACGAAGTACTATGGAAAATTATATGAAGAGAAAAGATTCAAATAAACTCTATTGCAACACATTATATTTTAAAGATTATCTATGTACGTATGTAAAATGAATGACTCAATGAATAACAACTGCCTAGGCTAATCTTTATCTCCCTGTTCTCCTTGATGAATTAATGAAAATCTCAAAATTAGGAGGGAAAGGTCATAGACATTATAAAAGTCAATTTCTTAAGTAATCAAGGAATTTAGGTCATCTATTCATCTTTGCTTCCTTAAACTGGGGTATTTTAACCTTTAAAAAGCTCACAATTATCTTTTAAAATTAGGGGCAAATATAGCTTGCGCTCTTTGGGTATTACCAGTGCTGCGATAAAAGTCCGGTTTCCCGATATTGCTAAATTACTCTGTTGTGCACTATACACCAAACACCATGCTTTGCACTGGGGACAGAAAGCTAGGGGCACCATTCTCAAAGAGTTCACAGGGATCATTGAAACATTTTGTAATAAGCTTTGTAAGCGCTGGGTTGACAAAGGGCTATGGTTAGCAAAGGAGAATCTTGCACACTGAATTAGTATATGCTTTAGGTCTATCAGGCAAAGAAAAGGGAGAACAACATGAGCAAAGGTGTGGAGACATGAACACACACTTGTGTTCAGGTGGTCAAAGTGGTTCAGAGATGTGGAATGGGGGTCACTGAAGGGAGATGAGGATGAGGTGGGGTCATGAAAGGAATTTGGAAGCAAAAGAGATTAGGGAAGTGAGAATACCAGATTTACTATTTTTTTAAAGCTGTGTATGGAGTTGCCCATAGATGTATCAGAAGGCACTTGCAATAGCTCAGGTAAGACTTAGGCAGTGGTACTGGAGAGAGAGAGGAGAGGCCCAGGTGGTACTGGCAAGGTAAAACTGACAAATAGAGATTAAATAGAATAAGGTTAATAAGATGTCCTCATCAAGAACAGTGGCTTAAAGATATTAGGCATGAAGCTAGCAAGTGGTCATTTAAGATGCATCAATTGGTCTCAATGTACCTGGAGCAAAGGAGAATGAAGAACGCCAAAGACACAAGGTAAATACAAGCCCAAGAGACAGAAAGGGCCACATAAACCAGAGGCTGCATCAGCCTGAGACTGGAAGAACTAGATAGTGCCCGGCTACCACCAATGACTGCCCCGACAGGGAACACAACAGAGAATCCCTGATGGAGCAGGAGAACAGTGGGATGCAGACCTCAAATTCTTGTAATAAGACCAAATTTAATGGTCTGACTGAGACTGGAAGGACCCCAGAGGTCATGGCCCCCAGACCCTCTGTTAGCCCAAGACCAGAACCATTCCTGAAGCCAACTCTTCGGACAGGGATTGGACTGGACTATAAGACAGAAAATGATACTGGTGAGGAGTTAGCTTCTTGGCTTAAGCAGATACAAGAGACTTTGTGGGCAACTTCTGTCTGGAGATGAGACGAGAAGGCAGAGGGGGACAGGAGGTGGATGAACAGACATGGGGAATATAGGGTAGAGAGGAGGAGTGTGCTGTTACATTAGGGGGAGAGCAGCTAGGGTTTCATAGTTTTTGTATAAGTGTGTATAAGTTTTTGTATGAGAGATTGACTTGAATTATAAGCTTTCACTTTAAACATAATTAAAAAAGATATTAAACATGAGGAAATGGGTATACTGTGATGTAGTAACACATATTGAAAGGAGATGGATCAAAATTGGGGAGGATAATTAATTCATATTAATTAGAGTTGTCCATAGAATATACAAGGAGAAATTGCCACCACACAATTGGAAATATCAAGAGATCCAGGTTATAATGCCAGCAGGGTAAATATGGACCCAGGACTTGATGAGATCTGCCAGGAGGAGTTCAATAAACATGAAGAGAAGTGTCTGTGGAGGGCTCACTCCCAGGGAAGATCAACATGTACGGGTAAGCACAAGAGGAGTCATAGGCTGACCAGCTGAGTAACTGAGGCTTTTTAAAAGCATATTTATATGCCCAAGTAAGCATTTGAAAGGCCTAAAAATAAAAAATTAATAGAAAAGTTTAAAACAAGCATAACTACTAAAACTAACCCGTTGCCACTGAGTCAATTCCGACTCACAGTGGCACTATAGGACAGAGCAGAACTGCCCGAATAGGGTTTCCAAGGAGCAGCTGATGGATTTGAATTGCGAACCTTCTGGTTAGCAGCCATAGCTCTTAACCACTATGCCACCAGAGCTCCTGAACAGACTTAGAAACACTTTAATGACCAGTGTGGATATTCTGCTCTAGGTAGAGTAATAAAAAATAAGATATCAAAAGTATTCATTAGGGCTACACAGTCAAATTTTTCCATTTGTCTTCAGGCAGGTAAGATACTATTTGAAAAATACATTAATTCTTCAATAAATCTGAAAAAACCTTATGTTTTATAACCTACTGAATAAGATTAACCCTTCATTAAAAAGAACAAGAAAACTTTATCTGAGCAGAGGATCAGAAGGAGGTAAGAAAATAAACACACCATATATGTAATATGGAGCCCTGGTGGTGCAGTGGTTAAGAGCTCAGCTGCTAACTAAAAGGTCAGCAGTTCGAAGCCATCAGCTGCTCCTTGGAAACCCTATGTGGCAGTTCTACTTTGTCCTATAGGGTCACTATGAGTCAGAATCAACTCGACGGCAATGAGTTTGGTTTCTGTTTTTTTTTTAATATGTAAAAAATATATATATATATTTTTAATATATGCTATACATTTTTTATATACATATATTACATATTATATAACAGAATGTTATTAATTCTGTATATTATTATATATCTCATACACATAAAATATAAACTAGGTCTATATTTTGAAATTAATTTCTAAAAGATTTTCTTTCCAGCTAATACTCACTTCCTAGTAACTGAGTCTTTCAACTTTATTTGCATCTCAATATTAATATACTATATGCAAGATTATGCAAGATTAAGAGTTAAAAATAAAGCTTTGCTTACCTTAAGCTGTCCGATCTCTTTAAATTTATAAACCTCATATTCCCAGAGTGCTGCATTTTTCCCAAGAATTTTCTGGCATTTTCTGGTGGTGAGGTCATCCCAGGGAGGAATAAATTATAATAAAATTAAAATAAACAGACATTTGGACATTTGCCCAGGTTATCTGACAGATCTCTCATCCCAGATTTTTGACATGTGTGTAACTCAACTGCCAAATAATCAAAGTATTATTGTTACTCACTTCATAGTATACACAAGGCTGACCAAAAACCAAACCCAGGGCCATCGAGTCAATTCTATAGGACAAAGTAAAACTGTCCCACAGGGTTTCCAAGGCTGTAATCTTTACAAACCAGACTGCCACATCTTTCTCCTGTGACAAGGCTGACAGAAATCATAAAAATTAATACAAAAGACTTACAAGTAAAGAAACATCTCTTTCACAAGGCTACAATAGGGATTTTCCCAAGGATTCTCCTGTTCTGAGTTTGCTCTTTGGTTGAGCACTGTAGGTTTGAGGGCCTTTCCTGCCTTAAACAAATCTCATCATATACATCTCCAACCAAAAGTGGCAGTGTAAACCACTTCTTGAATTGCTTAAGAGAATGGACTACAAAATGACTTCAGAAAATCAGAATCCTATATTCAGGCTGCTAACCAAAAGGTTGGCAGTTTGAATCTACCAGCTGCTCCTTGGAAACCCTATGGGGCAGCTCTACTCTGTCCTATAGGGTGGCTATGAGTTGGAATTGACTTGATGGCAACAGGTTTGGTTTTTTTGTTTAGGTATATATCTATAATCTGTGGGACTGAATATCCACATATGAATCAAACCTTATTTTAAACATGAAACAAATATGTTTTCTTACATCTTAGGGGTTTAAGAGCCGGCCTCGCAGGCTGTCTCCCAGGGCTGAAAAGTCATCTTGAAGATGTGTACAGCCCCAGCAAGAGCCATTCACAAAGACCAACATTACCACCATATAATATTTATGTTGTCTGCCCACCATAGGTCCCTGAAAACCAGGAGTCTAGGGTCTGATCACTTCCATTTTACTACCGCCCTTTTGTCCGGAGACAGTTCAGCTTGGGTCTCTCAAGTTTCTGCACAAATTGTAAGCAGAGGCACTGACTGCCTTTATTCCACACTATTCTTCTCAAGGATGCTTGTAGAGTGAATAACCTTGGAAATTAGAGGATACCGGGAATGTTTCCCTCCAGAGCAAAGGGCAAGTTTGTTTACTGTCCAGTATAATAAAGATAATGTTTCACTCTGGAGCAAAGGTCAGGCAGGCTTACTGTCCATCATAAAAGATTCCGATGCCCTAAGCTCAGAATTCCTCTCCTGTAACACAATCTACTCCATGTGCATGGCCACACCTCTGTGTGTTGCCCTGTGGGAAGTGGGGCTTGGGGAACTGGTGTAAAGGCTGATATTCTGGCTACTACTATTACTGAGTTGCAATCAACTTGACAGCAATGGGTTTGGTTTGGTTTTGGTTTAGTATTGCTGAGATAGTCCTTTGTCTCTGACCCAGGAGTCTCATACCTTCTGCCAGCATCCATGAAACTATGTCAGACTAACTTGTTAGCGTAACAACAGAGTAACATTTCAGGCTCTTCAATGTCCTTGATATTTTTCTTATGAAATGTTAAGAACATTTCTCTTTTGATAAAGATGAGACAGTAGGTAGCGAAATAACATATTAATCCATTCTGTGGTTAAAACCATTAAAGTCAAAAGTTACCCTTGTTAAAAAGAATAAAGTGTCTCAACTATAAAGAATGGCTTTTTTGTTATTGCTAACACCAGTCAATTCTACTCATATTAACAAACAGTTGTAAAAATGTCATTATTACCGTGCTGCTATGTCATACTCTCCTTCCTCCACCAGGTGATTTATATATGCCAAGCCAATATCCTAGGGAAAATGAAATAGAGGGATTTCATAATTCAACTGGAACAGCCAAAATGTTTAGTCTCAGTTTCTGAGCTGGACATGACATTAAGGTCACAGTCACTACTGACTGACTTATTTATATGTCCCAGCTTGCTTTATTTAATTATGATTGCTTCTTTCTTAAGCACGCGCATATTTAAATATACTTGCGCTCATGCTCTCTAACTTTTAGAATCCTCAATTTTCAAAAAATAAATAACGTTACTATTTCAAAGGCTCCTAATCTACCCTCACTCTCATTCTTTAGAAAAGAAATCACCAATATTAAGAAACGTGATCCTGTAACTCTGGACTGTCACTGAATAAAAAGTTCTGTTTCTTGGGCTTTCACCTGTAATATCTGAGCTACCTGTCTCCTCTATTCCAAATCTGAAGAAATGCTGTAAGAAAAACTAAATGGCAGACTATCATATTAAAGTGAAATATTAAATATCAAAGTAAATATTGATGTGAAAATGAGCTCAGAAAAAACTGTAATTCAAACCCATGAGTTTACAGATGAGGAAACTGGTGTTTGAACCATTTCTTGTCGCATGCCTGTTATGAAAGGACGTTGTACTAGGAAGAAAGGTTCTGTGCGTAATTGACATAAAGACCACGCCTATTCCAAGAGCGAAGAGAGTTTTTCAGTTTGTTTGAAGTTTTACTTTAATGACCACCATGTAGGAAATCTGTAGTTAACTAGTGATAAAAAAGAAAGGATGCCTACTATCTTCCTTATTTCTCTGGAAACAGATCACATGTCACAATATCTATACAGGGTCTTTTTGTCAAGGTTCAGATGAGAGAATGTCTCCTTTTCAGAGACTATCCCTCCAACCTGTTCTCATGTTATTATGGATTGAAATGAATCCCCCCAAAAGACATGCTGAAGTCCTAACCTCTGTACTGGTGAATGTGACCTTGTTTAGGGGAATAAGGTTTTTCTCTGCAGATGTTATCAGTTAACAAAGACACTGATAGGGTAGGTTCACATCTTAATCCCTCTGAGTGGCCTCTTATACAAGAAAAGCACAGACACAGAAACGGCAACACACAGGGGAAAGACAGCATTTGAGAATCTGTCTACAAGTCAAGGAATGCCAAGAAATGTCTGGGGCTACAGAAACTGAAAGAGGTGAGAAGGGATCTTCCCCTAGAACTGACACAGAAAGAGCTTAACCTGCTGAGACCCTGAATTCAGACTTCTTCTAGTCTCCAGACCTGTGAGACAAAAACTCTCTGTTCTTTAAAGACACATGTCCATCTCCTTCTCCACTCATCCTCTTTCTCCTGTACTCCTTTAATTTCAACCACTATTTTCACTGTTTTCTTTTAGCAAAAGCATGTTTAATTGTCTCTCCTACACAAAATACACAAGAACCTTTTCACGGTGCCACAGCCTCCTGCTACAGTCCCCTCTCTTCTCCACTTCATAGTCAACCAACCTAGTTTACATTTAACTCTGCTTCATAACCATATTACATCTTACAATATGTTCAGAATAAATAGTACATATATAATTAAACAGTTAATATGCATATTACCAAACCCAATGTACAACTGTCTAGTTGGTCTTGACTTACCTTTGATCTGTTTACTTTAACTACCTAAGCATTTAACTATCTTTACCCCAAAATGTTCTCCTTTCTCAACTCCCATATGACAACTTTCCTCTATTCCAAACCTGTTTTGTATGCATCAACCCTTAAATGTAAAAGATCCCAGTGGCTCCATTCACTGTCCTCTGATGTTACACATTTATTGTGTGGACTGGCCCAAACTCATGCTTGGGTCATGACGCTTGTTTGCTGATGACTCTCCCAATCTATTTCTGAGACTAGATCTTCTTCCTCAACTCCAATGATGTCCCACAGGTGCTTAAAACTCAGTTTGTCAAAAACAGAATTCGTTATTTCCCATAATCTTGCTCCTTCTTCCAGTGTCTCTCTCTCTCTCATTGAAGGGCAATGCCATTCACCCACAGGCTCAAATGTAAAGCCAGGAGCTAGCCCAGGGACTCCCTCTCTCATTCTCCTGTCCACATGCAATCAGTCACCATATCCTGAAGATTCTAGTTTACCGTATCTTCAATATGTCTTCACCTCTCCACTTCTACCGACTCTAGGCAGGTCTCCTCACTTCCTACCCAGATTATCAAAAGGCCTCCTAATTGATCTTTGTCTCAGCTGGCCTTCTTTTGCCCCCTACCACCACTAGGTAATCTTTCTAAAAGGCAAATATGACATGGCACTGAAAGCTGAAATTGTCTTCTACAGCTTCCAAGATAAAGCCAAGTTCCTAAATACACATGGCTCTTCAGCACCTGGCTCTTATCTCTGTAGTAAATCCCTCAACTGCCCCATGTATCCAGGCAGGTCAAGTGATTTCACGTCTCTGTGCCTTCACATATGCTATTCTACTGGCTGGAATGCCTTCTGCTCCATTTCTAGATAATCTTACTTATTCTCCATATTTCTAAATGACAAAAAGATGCTCTGGTTCTTGCTTCTCCTTTTAGCCCCTGAATTATTTTGTTTGCACCTTCTTTAAGGCCCTTACCTGGAGTTTTGTAGAGAAGTTTAAGGTGGGTAAGTATAAAAAAAAAAAAAAAAAACCACTGCTCTCAAGTTGATTCTGACTCATAGTGACCCTACAGAACAGAGCAGAACTGCCCTCTAGGGTTTCCAAGGCTGTAAATCTTTATGGGAGCAGAACTGCCACCTCTTTCTCCTGTGAAGTGACTGCTGGGTTCAGTTAGCAGCCAAGCACTTAATCACTGTGCCACCAGGGCTTCTTGGGGTAAGTGTAGGCAAAGGGAATTTCTGCTGAAGCCCGTATTACCACAAAAGGCTAAGTTTCCAGTTTTCATCTGTAAAACAAGGGTACTGGGCTCGATAATCTCTAAGGACCCTTCACACTCAGAGGGTATGATTTTTTTTTCTGCCCTCCCTCTGCAAGTTCACTGCCACAGTTAGCCATGACGTGGGCTTTTCTGTCATATTTTCCCAGAGTCCAAAATGTAATAAAAATGTATTTGATGTCCTAGATTAGTCCCCATAACAAAATCAATTGAGTCAGTTATTATGGAGATACCGAAGCAATCTAGTTTTACGAAACCGCTCTTTTGATACATTCTGTGATAATGCGATTTTACCTAGGATTTAAGGAAACTTTCATACACATAACTGGAGGACTTTGTATTTAAAGTGTATTTCACCCACCGTGCCACCAGTGCTCCATTTCACAAATACAGCTTCCAAATTATCTAAAACTACCTCCTAGCAGGTGTTAAAGTCTCTTGTTTACAAGCAAAGACTGATTCAATAAAAGGAAATATTGGCCTCACAGGTTAGAGAATTAGTCTGAAGCAAATTTGCAAAAGGTAGGTTCTTTTCAAATTACTTTCAGTCTCATTATAACTTACTGAAAGAGAAAATTATATTCCATATAATAAAACTATACACTTACCAGAATCTTATGCCTTTTGATGGTCTTTTGGCTGATTTCAGCTGCCATCAAAGCTTCCTGTATTTACACAAGAATGATAAAAGGAGTAGAAAAAGAGAGAAAGAAAATGGCAGACAGTGGGAGAGAAAGATACTGGAGTTATAGACACTATATTTACTATGTTTTAAAGTTCTGGGCAACATAAATAAAGCCTCATTTTATTGTGGCTCTTGCTTGAAACACTGGAATTTTTAATGCTATGGTTGAATGAACCTCACTGAATTCAAACTTCAACAAAGGCAGTCAACCAAAATGAAGACTTCTCTTGTTTCCATTTGAATTCATTTCCACATTAGGATACTGGAATCACATTTCAGACACAAGTCAAAATACAACACACTTTCCTAGTCTCCAAACAAAAGAATTCATCTGTCATTCTAAATCTTTGTGACATATATTGAGAAAGGGGCACTTTTCTCTGTTTCAGTAAAAAGTAAGCAATATGTATAAGCTTATGTACATCTATCGTTAAGTTTTTTTTGGAAAGTTTACAATTATTATTTTACCATAAATATTTAAAATATGAAATTATTTCCGTAAGAAATTGCTGGATATAAAGCAATATGCTAATAACTGGATTATGCACTAGGTAGCAATACCTAGACTCGAACTAGCTTTTGCATTTTAAAAAGTTTTCCATCTTTTTCTTAGTTTGCTCACTGATGTTTTCAGGTAGTTACAAACTTAAAGCAGCAATCTGTTGTTGTTAGTTACCTTCGAGTCAATTCCGACTCATGGCGACCCCATGCGTGCAGAGTAGAACTGTTCCACAGGGTTTTCAAGGCTGTGACCTTTTGGAAGCAGATCACAGGCCTGTCTTCAGAGGCGCCTCTGGTTGGGTTCGAACCACTAACCTTTGGGCTAGTAGTCAAATGCTTAACTACCTTTGCCACCTAGCTTCCCTAAAAACAATGAACAGGTGGACATTTTTTGGTTGTTTTCAGCTGATTGGTATATAAGCCCATCCACAGAGTTCCTCTAACTAAACCAATACAGTTATGCCTTTGCAGCTATTAATATTAAAAAATGTTTTCTTTAAAAAAGTAAAAGTCACACTGGGGGCATTACCTACTCAAATTAGTCTGTACAAAGATTCAATGAAGTAGGCAACATCCTTCTATCTGACTGGTAGTTCAAACCATCCTAAGTGAATACTAATCTGATAGTTTTACTGTTTCATATGAAATAAACATAGAATGAATAACACTAAATTATCCAAATAATCACCTTTGAAATACTAGCTCTATTTTATTTTCCTTAAAAATTCACAAAATAAAATTTCCAATAGGGTGTATCTAACCACCCTGTCTCTCAACCACCAACTCCTCTACCAACTAACAGTAAAGCTAGTCAACCTCACTGCAAGCTTTTTTTCCTCCTCATTTCCAAAAAGGGTACTGGAAAGTTATTAACTTACTTCATATTTATGGCTTGGCGCACTCTAATTCAACTACATGAAAGATATGCTACAAAAATTTTTTATTCTCTCTATCTTACAGACTTTGTCAGTACTTTCGAGAAAATAAAATCAAACCTACTTCATATTTCTTCTTCTCAAGGAGCCAGTCTATGTGATCATCTTGGTCCCGTTCCTTGGCCACTACAACATCTCTTGGACTCACAATGTAAAAGAGTGATTCCCCTTCAGAGTACTCTACAGGTGACAGAAGAGAGGAAAAAAATTGGGTCAACTCAAGAGAAGAAACCCTGGCAATGGCTTCAGGGGACTGGTTAGGCTACACAGCCTAAGAGGAAACAGAAAACTCACCTATCTTTGGAGCAAGTGTGTTTGGCTTTGGTGGAAGAAAGGAGTGGAAGAAAGGGTAGAGAATGACAGAAAATGTTTCAGTGCTTTTAAAAATATTTAAGTGTGAAGTTACTTGAAAGAAGGAAGAAAAAGAAAGGGAAAGAAGGAAGGAAGAAAGGAAGGGAGGGAGGGAGGAAGGAAGGAAGAAAAGAAGAAAGGAAAACAAGGTGGGTTTAAAATTCTGTGTTTGCCCTGACTCCAACTTAAAATATCCAAAATTCTCCACTGCTTGCATATTAGAATTCACCTGCTATATGTAAACTTTATTTATGGTCATTTACAGCACTGTTCTATTTTTACAGAACAATTACACCCCACAGTTGGCGATAAATGTTTCCTTCCCGTGAAGGTCAAGGCCATCTAAAGCACAAATGACAGATGCCCCAAGCCCTGGGGACATAATCTATCATTTCAGCATGTTGTCCACAATGCCAGTCTTGAGGGCTTCATGCAGAATTCAATTACAAAACCTGTTCTGAAGGGTTTCTAAGTGTGTGGTAGAGTTTGCTCTCAGCAAAATACCTAGATTGGACGTTTTCAGTTATGAATCACATCTGCTTTTTGCCAAGGCTAAAACAGACTCTCACATTTTTCAACTGATTAGGGGCTTCACATAAGAAGGTTCAGACATACATGGAATACTTCTGCATTTCCCTTGGCCAACATGAGGACTGAAAATACTCTTAAAAAAACATTGTTTTCAAAGAAGAAACTTTTCAACAAGTTTGTTATATTTTCATCAGTTAATTTTACAAGGATAGGATGACACCCAAACACAGCTGCCTCTGGCATGACTAAGTAGTACTGGCCCTGCCTTCATTTCTGAGCAGTGACTAAGTGTATTCATTCATCTATTCAACAGATATTCACCGAACGCCCCCTACGTGCCAGGCACTCTTCCAGACTCTGATGATTTGGTCACAATCCTCAGACAACTGCTCTGCTATTGCAAACCATGACTTTTAGGGTCATAGAGTTGGGACTGATATGAGAGCCGTTAAACCATGCTGCTTGACACCCATGTAAGTAAAATGTCACACTAAATACCCAGGACAATGGAAAGGAAGCAAGAACAAAGACCTACCACCCAACCCACCTTAGTCCTGATCTCATCTCTACCCTTCCCATTTGCTGTGAGAGCTTAGGCAAGTTATGCAATAATCCTGGAGCTTGAGTAGCCTCATTTTCAACACAAGAGGCCTGTCCAGATAGTGTCTAAGATCCTTTCAGCACCTCAATTTAAACTCTCTTTAGCGCCACTTGAGTGGAAGGGGGAAAAACCATGAGTACAAGGAATACAATGAGCTATCTGCTATTTCTCACCTAAATGATAATCTCTACATTCATTTTCCTGAAAGCCTCTGACTGTCAGAGCATCAGATGAGATCTCTTCACAAGTCTCAGGAAGCGGCTGGATAATATCCAATCTAGGCCTGGCACAGTATTCTCTTTCCTGGGGGGGGAAACGAGGGAAAAGGCTCGTTTTAGTCACATTTCTATAAAATTATACATATTAATTCTAGTTAGCCACAGTTGCCTTGATTTTATAATTTCAGCACACGTGAGCTCTTCTAACAACATGCTGTGGACAGCTTCATGATACTGTTGTATTTTCCAACTGCTTGAGTGAGATAAACAAGGCCAGGTAGTCCTGTGTCCTCCAGCATGCCATCACTGCAGCCAACAAGGCCATGGAGTCCTATGTCCTCCAGCATGCCACCACTGCAGCCAACAAGGCCAGGTAGTCCTACGTCCTCCAGCATGCCACCACTGCAGCCTGATCACTCTGAGGTCAGTGGTGGCTCCAGGGGAGCTACCTAACGCTCAGGCAGCTCTGAGCATCTCTTTCACACAATGTGTAAGGAAAAGTAAAGAAAATTTCAGAAACTGCTCCATTATTTAAATCATTCCCACTCTTAGTAAACTTACTGGTAATGCTGAGAAGCCAACAATTAAGAGTTATCTCTAAATCAGAGCTTGCTGAGATGGTGGAAATGTTCTTATCTTCACCATTCCATATGGTAGTTACTAGTTGGAGGTGGCTACTCAATACTTGAAATGTGACTAGTGTGACTAAGAAACCATACTTTTTGTTTTATATGATTTTAATTAATTTAAATTTAAATTGTACCTGTGGCTAATGACTATAGTCCTGGACACTCCAGATCAAGACGGAAGGAAAATACATGCTCCCATTTCTTGAGTAAGAGGCCAAAAACTTAGCGGGTTTGTATACACAGGTTACTCTCATTTAGTTCTCAAATTAACCCTGCAAAGCTAGGTATTATCATTCCTAATTTTACAGGCACAGGAACTGAGATTCAGAAAAGTTAGCTAAGGTCAAAGTTATGTAAGTAAAGGGGGGGAGAGTAAGATTTTTGGATAAACTGGGATTTATGGTGAACCTTAAATTTGAAATCATGTGTGTTCTACTTTAAAGTTCATGCTTTTCAGTATTCAGCATATGGGCATAAAACATACACTTGAATATTTCCCAAAGCAACAATATCAAAAACAGTGTGATACTGCTGCAGAAAAGAACACTGATGAGACGAACAGGATGGAAAAAATACAGAACTATATCCAACTCTCTTAATTTTCCTAAATAAAACAGTAACACTTGAAGACTTCTTTGATTAATTTTGTTAGGATAACTCAGTAGCAATTACATTAGCTTTGTATCCCATACGTTTAAAATATTCCAAAAATGTTGTTCCTGTTGTTGGTTGCCAACAAGCTGATTCCAACTCATGGTGCCCCATGTGTTTCTAAAAATAGTAACTATAAAAGATGAACTGGTAGAGAAAAAATGAGAGAATATGAATTTATGATTATGAAAAACAATGAAATAATGCTCATAAAAATAGGGTAAAACAGAATAGCCCATAACTATGATTGCAACTATGTGAAAACATGTGCATATGTAAAAGGTTTAACATAGAAATATTCTGGGTATCAACATGAATGATTTAAAAACAAATTTTATTTAATGTTCTAGTTATATTGTATTTAATATGGAAAAAAAAGGGTGGGCAGAGCAGATGGCCCAAAATTTGCCTGTTTATTCCTTTTGTCTTGATTTTATCAGTTTATTTTCTGCTTAAGGTATATTTTAGTGTTATAGAAAATAAATACCTAGCTGTAACGACTATGACTACATACACTGGCACACACATTTTTAAACCATCTCCAGGCTCCCACTTCTTCCTCTGAAAAATTCCATTTTCTAATTTGCTCTGTGAAGTTGGCCTTCCTTTGGTTTTTATTCCTTCCCAATACTCTCTTTTATTAATGCAGGTTTCCTTTCTAAGTTTTTTTTTTTTTTTTCGGTCAATTGCTTATTAGGCTTTCCCCCTTTCATTTCACTGCTTCTTTCCTTATTTTTGTCAAATCACATTCTCAGTCCTCCCCAGATCCCTCGTCAAAAAGCAGTGTGTTTGCTCCCTTGGGAGCCACTGCTTTTCTTTATTTTCAAAAAATAAATAAAATAATAAAACACAGACGTCCTGATAGGGCTAGAAGCCAGCCCTATTGATTTTAGTAGGTTGGAGTGCTCACTTAAGTCGACAGCATTTCATTGCCTGGCAACATGGGCACCCAGAGCTTCAGGTTACTATAGTGATGGCTTCCTAATGCAAGTGCTGTCTCAGAGAAACGCCCGAGAGCAGCTACCACTTCAAAACTGGGGCTCCCAGGGTTTTTCTCCCCATTTTATTCCTTCCCAATTTAAAAAAAAAAAAAAAGGATACAAACAAGAAAGCCTACTTACTGTAAAGGGTTAGATAATCAATTGCTATTTCCTTTAGACAGAGCACCCAAAAGAAAATACTTTACAATAGCCTGTGTTTATGCCTTGAAGCCACGCCTATCCCCCTCCTGGCAGGACCCCTGGACAATAAAGACAAGCTGGGAATGGGGCAACCTAGGCTTCAAAGGGAGACTGAGGGTGCATGCCCCTCCGAGGGACCATATACACAAGCTGCATTCCAAAGCCACATATCAGGACACCTAGATCTGCTGTTTTCCATCAGCTAATACACTTCATAGCATCGTTTGCATTGATAACTAAGAGTGAGCAACATTCCATTTCAAAGCAGCAATCAAGCTGCTCAGAATCACTAGGCCACTGGGAAGGAAACAAATAGGTCTGGGCCACAAGAAATAATGAACTGCCCTTTCCGTAACTCCCTCTGACCCCCGGGACCCCTGCTGTTACAGCCAATCAACTTCATTGCTGTCATTTCTGCTAATGCACAGTGTCAGCTTTGCCTTTAAGCAAGAGGAATCCTTCATTCCTTTTGACTAAAATACCAAGAGAGATGGAAAAAAGTAAAAAAAAAAAAAGAACAAAGGCTGACAGTGAGTGGGGCTTCTGAAAGGTAAGTATGTTAGGTCTACAGGGTAATTTCTGCTGACCCTGTTTTATAAGCCAGGAAGTTCTGCTCTGACTATAGCAGAGCCTTTTCACAGACCGCCTGATCTGGGTGTGATGCTAAAAGTGAATCCCTGTGTCTCTTTGTATTTAGGGAAAAAATAATTACCGTTTTTTCGGAAACCTCCTTTACGTAGGAAAGCACAACAAGCTGGTCGCAGAGCGGCGCGAGTCCACTGATGTAGAATTCAGTTTCAAACTGAGACACTGCAAACAAAAGGGATATTGAGTTCACCATTAACAGGAGCAGGAAGCAGCACACACTGGGAGGGACCGTATATTCCTTATATGAATTCTGGATGGACCATTTTAGAAATCTAAGCTAAAGGCAACATTGGTAAACATGCTGAAAGTGCGCGACAATAATCAGTACTAGAAAAGGTATTTGAGAACTTTAATACTTGAAAATTTCCATCACAAACAACAAACAGGCTGAACAATAACGGCAACAGGAAAGGCCAGGTGTGATGGTGTGCACAGCTAGCTAAAACTATGAGACAGCTAAATCATATGAAGACACTTTGAAACCTGTAAACCTCAATGTAAACTATTATTAATAACAATAATAATTAAACGAAAATACCTGAGTTTAAGTTTTGTAGGGCATTAAAGTGGCACAAAAATCAAAAAGAATCCTATGTATAATTATGAAACGTTTTGATATCTTTTTTTGTATTAAATATTTTATATAAGGATTTTAAAGTAAAAAAAAGTACACAAATACAGGCTACATCACGATAAAATATCAGTATTTCTTATGTGAAATAAAGCTCAGAGGAAAAAATAAAATAAAATCTTTCCCTTTCCTTTTGAAAGATTGTCTTTAAAATTCACAAGAAACTCTGCCTCACTTAAGAAGTATATGGACTTAACTACAATGGACCCCAAACGCCTGATAGAAAGTTCAGAGGTAGAAGAAGTAAAAATACTATTACGGTATAATTCTAATGATTAGCTGTCATAAAACATAACTAATTGCTGTTTTAAGTGACTAAGTTTTGGGGTGGTTTGTTACAGGGCAAAAACTGATGGATGCAGCATTAGTACTACAGGACGCTCCTTCAGGAAATACACACTGCACTTACTGACTCACTGGGGAGGAGATGCTCATTAAGAGTTCCTTCATTCAGATCTTTCCACAGTTCTGCAGCTTTAGCTTCAGATGTAGTAGGCTTTTGCGTTAAAATTATCCTCTAAAGGAAACTAAGGGAACTCAGTGTAACATGTTGGAAATCACATTGAATGTAGAGTCAGGAAATTTTGGATATAACTTCCACTAACTGTGTGAACTTGGATAAGTCATTTTAACCTCTGTGGGTGTAACTTCTCTAGTCTATAAAACAAGGAAATTGGAGTAGAAATAATATCCATACTATGGAGTAAATGAGGAGCTACTAGATATCTCTTCTTCATATTCTCCCTTCTCTTTGCAGACCACTTGTCTTTACCTATCTTTAAGGCTTGCTCCTTACACAGCTGTCTTCACAATTCATTTTTCACACCAAAGTAAAGTTGAGATGATCAAGAAAAAAACTACCAAATGGTTGGCAACAGAAACTTTAAAAGGATAAAAACCCATTGCTGTGTAGAGTTGAATCCGACGCATAGCGATTGTACAGGACAAAGCAGAACTGCCCCACAGGGCTTCCAATGCTGTAAATCTTTACTGAAGCAGACTGCCACATCTCTCTTCTGCAGAGTGGCTGGTGGGTTCAAACCGCTGACTTTTTGGTTAGCAGCTGAGTGCTTGACCACTGTACCATCGAGGCTCCTTTTAAAAAGGATACTACTTCTTACTGTTTGGTCCTTGATCAGTTTACACAGGTAGACATTGTACCCTGGACAGGACCGTAGAATGGAAGTCCAAAGTCAAGTGCTCTGGTCCCAATCTGCCGCTAACATATCTTTCCTCAGCCTCTGTGGGCTTGAACTGAATTTTCTTATTCAGGCATTTGAAAATAGTTTTGGTTAAAGGGTAACTGATCGAGTGCTTACATGAAAAGCATAGGTGGAGAACTAGCATCACTACAACCTGAAGTGCAAAGATGAGCGCTGAAGGTTCTGGATGAGTTCACAGTGTTGTGTGTGTGTGTGGGGTTGGGGTTGGGGTAAAACAGAGGAAAGCTGGAATGTACAAATACTACTGAACAGTATGGGACACACACAGGACCCAGCAATTAAAGAGGTGGCGAGTTCACATTCTAGAAGGCACACAGGTGTATTAACAAGAGGTTTTGGTTCCCATCACTCCTGAGGTGCTAAACTCTGGTAGAAATGGACTTGAATTCTGTTTTACTAAATCACATTCCACTTGATTCCTTGTTGAAATGTTACACTACAGGTCCCTTACCATCAGCTTGGGTGAAGAACAATCACAGATGCCACAGAAGCTGTTCTCATGGGAATCAAAAGGAGGCTTTGCTGTACTTGTCTGCCACAGGCACCCAAGGGATAACATCATCTAATCCCAAAAGAAGGGTTGTGTGAGTGGGGGACTTTCCTGTTTGGAAGGCCCAATAGCTCACTCATAGGCAGTGTCAGACAGTGCCTCCCCTCCAAATATAACTAAATATATACCAAGGCTTTGGTTTTTAATGAATGAACTAAGAGATCAGTGTATATAAGCATGTAAAGAACAGGAAAACTAGAAAATAATCCTACCCAAATCTTTCCTCATCCACATCCTGGTCCCCTAATCCTCAATAGCTTACATTAGTAAGAAAGAACATTTCCTGTTCTCTAACTAAGAGCATGACAGATGTGACGGTTAATTTTACGTGTTAACTTGGCTAGGCTACGGTATCTAGTTGTTTGGCTAAATACTAGTACAGCTGCTGTTACAGAATAGTTACATGTGATTAAATCAGTTGGCTTTAAAGCAGATTACCTTCCATAATGTGCGTGGGCCTCAATCAGATGAAGGCCTTAAGAGCAAAACGGGAGTTTCCCTAGGGTGTGTTCTGCCTTCACAACATAAATAGATATCTTAACAGAACTCCCACTTCACTCTTCTAGTCACCTGACCTATGGATCTTGGGATGCAAGCTGCAGAAATCCCCAGCCTTCTGTCTGAACTATGGATCTCAGCCTTGCCAGCCCCCTCCAATCACATGAGCCAATTCCTCAGATTAAATCAATCATTCTACCCATCCATCCATCTATTTATCTCTCACTAGTTCTGTTTCTCTAGAGAACCCTAAGACAATAGATAATGTAATGTTTTCTTCTTAAAGAAAACAAGGGAAGATATGTAAAAGCATGTATCTATTTCATCTCTCATTTTCAGATACCATAATAAATTCTTATTTGTTAAGTACTAAATCTTACCAGACTTCACTAATTGAGAATTAATAATAATTTAGACAGAGGCTACATGCACTGGCTACATTTTATACTAGTAAAGAAATGCTATTTATAAAGAAAAGATGTGCTACATAAAAATATTATTGCCAAGATCGTCAGAAGCACAGCTAAGCAAACTATTTTTAAGTGGTTTAGAAAAATCCAGATAAAGCTGAAATTAAAGCATTCCTTTGTTTTTGTTAAAATAATTTCCTGATACCCACCACCCACTGGTGTTGAGTTGATTCTGACCCACAGCTGCCCCATAGGGTTTCCAAGGCTGTAATTCCTGTGGAAGAAGACTGCCACATCTTTCTCCTGCGGAGCCACCAGGAGAACTACTGACCTTTCGGTTAGCAGTTGAACCCTTTAACCACTGTGCCACCAGGGCTCCTTAATTTCCTGATAGTGACAAAAATCTTCATATAAGAAAAACATTATAATTATAGCCCTACCAATATGATTCACAAATTAAGAGTTTAAGCTGTTAATCTTAGCTTTGAGTACTCTACAATTTACCAATTCATCTCCATTCATATCTACCAGTGATGATATCATGAAAAAGAACTCACTGCCTAATGGAGGCCTTCTTGTTTTAGGAAAATGTCTACAGCTCTTCTGCACTAAAACAAGCATTTCAGAATGAATGGTGGTCTCTTGTTTTTCCATCACTTCTTACTAATGCAATGAAACAATTGTTTTCAGATCTAACATTATTCAGTTTATTCTTTATATGCATGTTGAATCCAAGAGGGCTAGAGAGGCAGTGGTGTCAGAATGAATGCCCAAGTATAAAGTATATCCCTCCCATTGAAAAGATATAGAGAAAGAAAGGTTGAGTGGGAACACATACACATAATTTATGCACAAGTTTACAGACTGACTTTGTAAAATATCTTCAAGTAATTACAGGCTTTATATTTCCAATTTTCAATAGGACCCTGAAAGTTTCAGTTAATTTATTTCCTCTGAAATTACATTCTATCCTACATAACAAAGACTTTAATAATTTTAATAAAAATTAATTTTTTTCCTAAAGGAAAGCCAGCTTAAATACAGGTGGTTTACCAGGTCTAATACCACAGAAACTCATCTATAAACTGATTATGTGGAAAAGATAAATCGCAAGGAAAATAATGGCTAATTCTGTTGGAGATTGAATATACTGAAACAGCAAAAAGTAAAAGCCATTGTTCAAAAGAGGAGAAAAAATGCAGAGTTTCCTGAGGGAACCACAAAAAACAATAGTTATATGGGAGGATTTAGAAAGAGGTGATGGCTCTAGGGACCTGCTGTGTTCACTGATATTATGAGGGGCATAAGCAACGATGGGTGTTACAACAGACGCACAGCCCAGCCCTCCTGATCTTGATGTAGGTGAAGGGCATCTGTACTTTGGTTTATTCAGGAAGATAAAGCATTCCTAGACATACCAGAAGAAATCATTCAAGAAAAAAAAAGACAAAAAAAGGAGATTCTACTAAGAGGGAGAAAGAGAGACAGTGTGTCTATGTGTGTGTGTGTGTTCCAGAAGGACTATTCACTTGTGAATTCTGTTCAGAGAGGTCTCTTGGCTCCAGAATGAAGATGAGATAAATGTGATTTTGAACACTGCCCTGATCCAGAAGGAAGGCTAGAGTTCTTGATTAGCACTGTACAGTAGAGATAAAAGGCGAGGAACAAACATAGATGACATATGGAATTTTAAATTTTCAGGTAGCCACATTAAAAAGAATATAAAGAAAAAGGTGTAAAATTAATAACATTTTATTTAATGTAACATCTAAAATATTTCAACACAGAATCAATTTAAAAATTATTAATGAAATATTTAACTTTTTATTTTCCACATTAAGTCTTTGAAATCTGGTGTGTATTTATAGTACATCTCAATTTAGACTAGCCACATTTTAAGAGTTTTATAGCCAAAAGTGGCTAATGGTCACTGTATTGAACACCACGGGTCTAGATAATTCATAGATTTTTTTCTTTGTCTTTAAAGTCTAGTAATTTTATTAGATTATGTCTTGATGTTGCTCATGCTGGACCATTATTTTCAGATACACACTGTGCACTTCCAATATACAGTTTCTTTTTTTGGTAAGCTCAAGAAATTTTTCTTGAATTATTGTGTTTAGTCTTTCTTCTATTCTGTTGGTTTTTTACTTTACGGACTCTTACCTATAGGATAAATCATCTTTGCTTGTTTTCAGTATTTACCATTTCACCTTAAATATTTTTATTTATTTTTCCTTATTGCTTTCTGATTTCTAAATTTTTCCCTATCTTTTTCTCTTAAGGAATTATATTTGTGTTTATTTGCTCTTCTGTTCCTTCTAGTTCAGTCTTCATTTCTGAAATGATTTTTTAAATAAATATTTCCTGCATTCTGTTGCTGCATTTCAGTCTTTAGTGCTTTTCAAATGGTAGGTCACAGTTTTGATCTGTTTTGTGGGCATGTCTTTCTGGTGGGTTTTCATTGCCAGGGACTTTATTCTGTTCCTTCTTTTTTTCCTTAAAATTTAGCATGGGATTTGAACTTGATAATTTTCTGGTGCTCATTTTTATGTGAAATCACTGCTATTGAACTCTTAGAAGGCATAGGGATTGGGATACGTTTTCTAACTTTGCAATACCTCTTCTGTTTTCATTAAATGTTACAAGTCTGGCCATGTGCCAATCTTAATATCAGAGAAAACAGACTTCAGGTCAAAATCTAGTATAAGAGACAAAGAAAGATATTATATAATGATAAAAGGGACACTTTATCAAGGATATGTAACAATTATAAATATTTAAGTGCCTAAAGTCAGAGACCCAAAATTTATAAAGCAAATACTGACAGAATTGAAGAGAGAAACTGACAGATCTACAAAAATGGAGACTTTAATACACCACTTTCGATAACGGACAGAACAACTAGAAAGATCAATAAAGAAATAGAAGACAGTAAATGCCAGCAAGCAGCCACCTAAGATGCATCAATTGGTCTCAACCCACCTGGAGCAAAGGAGAATGAAGAACACCAAAGACACAAGGTAATTATGAGCTCAAGAGACAGAAAGGGCCACATAAACCAGAGACTACATCAGCCTGAGACCAGAAGAACTAGATTGTGCCTGGCTACAACGGATGACTGCCCTGACAGGGAACGCTACACAGAACCCCTGAGGGAGCAGGAGAACAGTGCGATGCAAACCCCAAATTCTCTTAAAAAGACCAGACTTAAAGGTCTGACTGAGACTAGAAGGACCTTAGACGTCATGGTCCCCAGACCCTCTGTTAGCCCAAGACAGAAACCATTCCCAGAGCCAACTCTTCAGACAGGGATTGGACTGGGCTATCGGATAGAAAATGATACTGGTGAGGAGTGAGCTTCTTGGATCAAGTAGACACAGGAGACTATGTGGTCAGCTCCTGTCTGGATGGGAGATTAGAGGGCACAGGGGGTCAGAAGCTGGCCGAATGGACACGAAAATAGAGAATGGAGAGGAGTGTGCTGTCTCATTAGGGGGAGAGCAACTAGGAGTATATAGCAAGGTGTATATAAATTTTTGTATGAGAGGCTGACTTGATTTGTAAACTTTCACTTAAAGCACAATAAAAATTAAAGAAAAAAAAACAGAAGACTTCAGCAATACTATTAATCAACTAAACCTAACAGACATATCTCGAATGCTCCATCCAACAACAGCAAACAACACTTTCTTCTCCAATGCTCACAGATCATCATGATAGGCCATATCTTAGGACACAAAGCAAGTCTCAGTAAATTAAAAAAGATTGAAATCATGCAAAGTATCCTATCCAATCACAATGAAGTGAAACTAGAAATTAAAAACAGAAAGAAAACTGAAAAATACACAAATATGTGGAAACTAAGTAATACATTACTAAGCAGGAGAAAAGACCTGGTGATCTGCTGCCATAGAGACTACAGCCTAGGAAGCTCTATGGGGCACTTTTAATCTGTCCTACAGGATTGCTGGCATTTCTCAAGCTGAAAGAACTGAAGAAGAAATTCAAACCTCAAATTGCCATACTGAAGGATTCTACAGGGAAAGTTTTAAACAATGCAGGAAGCATCGAAAGATGGAAGGAATACATAGAGTCCCTATATGAAAAGGAACTGGTCAACGCTCAACCATTTCAAGAGGTAGCCTCTGATCAGGAACCAATGGTACTGAAGGAAGAAGTCCAAGTGCACTGAAGGCACTGGTGAAAAACATGGCTTCAGGAATTGACGGAATACCAAATGAGATGTTTCAACAAATAGATGCAGCCCTGGAGGTGCTTACTCATTTATGCCAAGAAACTTGGAAGACAGCTACCCGGCCAACCAACAGGAAGAGATTCACTTTTTCGCCCATTCCAAAGAAAAGTGATCCAACCGAATGTGGAAATTTTCAAATAATTATCATTAATATCAGGCAAGTAACATTTTGCTAAAGATAATTCAAAAGCAATTGTAGCAGTACATCAACAGAGAACTGCCAGAAATTCAAGCTGGATTCAGAAGAGGACTTTGAAGGAGAGGTATCATTGCTGATGTCAGATGTATCTTGGTTAAAAGCAGAGAGTACCAGAGTATCAGTGTTTTATTGACTATGAAAAGGCATTTGACTGTGTAGATCATAACAAATCATGGATAACACTGAGAAAAACAGGAAAACCAGAACATTTAATTGTGCTCATGGGGAACCTATACATAGACCAAGAGGCAGTTCAAACAAAACAATGAGATACTGAGCAGTTTAAAATCAGAAAAGGTATGTGTCAGGGTTGTATTCTCTCACCACACTTCTTCAATCTGTATGGTCAGCAAATAATCCGAGAAGCTAGACTATATGAAGAAGAATGCGGCATCAGGATTGGAGGAAGACTCATTAACAACCTTCGATATGCAGATAATACAACCTTCATTGGTGAAAGTGAAGAGAACTTGAAGCACTTATTGATGAAGATCAAAGACCACAGCCTTCAGTATGGATTACACCTCAACATAAAGAAAACAAAAATCTTAACAACTGGACCAATAAGCAACATTATGATAAACAGAGAAAAGACTGACGTTGTCAAAAATTTCATTTTACTTGGATCCACAATCAATGCCCATGGAAGCAGCAGTCAAGAAATCAAATGACGTACTGCACTGCGAAAATCCGCTGCAAAAGACCTTTTTAAGGTGTTGAAAAGCAAAGATACTATTTTGAGGACTAAGGTGCGCCTGACCCAAGCCACACTACTTTCAATTGCTTCATATGCATGCTAAGCTGGACAATAAATAAGGAATACTGAAGAAGAATTGATTCATTTTGAATAATGGAGCCAACGAAGAATACTGAATATACCACGGACTGCCAGAAGAATGGACAAGTCTGTCTTGGAAGAAGGACAGCTGGAGTGCTCCTTGGAAGCGAGGATGACGAGACTTCCTCTCACATACTTTGGACATGTTATCAGGAGGGATCAGTCCCTGGAGAAGGACATGATCCTTGGTAAAGGAGGGGTCAGCAAAAAAGAGGAAGACCCTTGATGAGGTGGACTGACACAGCGCTTATAACAATGGGTTCAAACATAGCAACAATTGTGAGGATGACGCAGGACCAGGCAGTGTTTTGTTCTGTTGTACGTAGGGTTGCTATGAGTTGGAACTGACTCAAGGGTACCTAACAACAATAACAACACGGTGAACTGATTTTCAAAAAGGGTGCTAATTCCATTCAATGGGGAAAGAAGAGTCTCTTCAATGAATGGTGCTGGGAAAACTGGATTTCCATGTGTAGAAGAATCAGGATACATGCCTTGCACTACACACAAAAAATCAATTCAAAATGGATTAACGACCTAAATGAACAACCTAAAACCATTAAATTCTTAGAAGAAAATGTAGGGGCGAGGCTGTGGGACCCAGTTTTTAATGATGTATCATCATTTACGACAACAAAAGCGTAAGCAGCAAAAGACAAAACAGATTGGACCTCATAAAAATTAAATACTTTGGTTCATCAAAGGACTTGATCAATAAAGAGACAACCTACAGATTGGGAGAAGATTTTCAGGAACCATATCCAATAAAGGTCTAATATTCAAAATATACATAAAACTTCTACAACTTAACAACAAAAAGACAAACAACCCAAACAAAAAATGGGCAGAGGACTTGAAAAGACATTTCACCAAGAGAATATTCAAATGACAAACAAGTACCTGAAAAGATGCTCAACTTCATTAGCCATAAGAGAGATAAAACTTAAAACTACAATCAAATACCACCACATTCCTACTAGAATAAACCCACCCAGCGCCATCGAGTCGATTCCGACTCATCGCGACCCTATAGGACAGAGCAGAACTGCCCCATAGAGTTTCCAAGGAGCACCTGGCGGATTCGAACTGCCAACTGTTTGGTTAGCAGCCGTAGCACTTAACCACTACGCCACCAGGGTTTCCCTCCTATTAGCATAGCAATAATCAAAAAAATGGAAAACAACAGGTGTTGGTGAGGTTGTAGAGAAAGTGGAACCCTCATTCATTGTTGGTGGGAACATAAAATGGTAAAGCCACTGTGGAAAAGTTTGGTGGTTCTTCAAAAAGTTGACCCAGTAATCCCAATTCTAGGTATATACATACCCAGAACTGAAGGTAGGAACACAAACAGAAACCCGTATGCCAATGTTCACTGTAGCACTTTTCACAATAGCCAAACAGTGGAAACAACCAAAATGCACATTAAAAGATAAATGGATAAACATAATGTGTTATGTACACACAATGGAATACTATTCAGCCATAAAGAAAAATGAAGTCCCAATACATGCCACAACATGCATAAACCTTAAAAACATCATGTTGAGTGAAAAAAGTCAGTTGTAAAAAGACAAATATTGTTATGATCTCACTTACATCCAATAAGCAAATATACAGAAACCAAAAGTGGTTACTAGGGATTGGAGGGAGTGAAAAGGGGGAGTTTTTGCTTAAGGGGCCCAGAGTTTATGTTAATGGTGGTGGAATGATTTGGAAAAGGATAGCAATAATGGTTGTACAACTTGAACAATGTAATCAATATTGCTGAACCATACATGTAGAAATTGCTGAGGTGGTATACGTTTTGTTATGTATGTTTTTACTACCGAAAAAAAAAAAAAAATCTAACTACTTGCTTTCTGAGATTTCCTGGATTTCTTCCCCTCCCCCACTTTTATTGGGACCTTCTCTTTCCTTTGTTTGTATTGTTCCTCACCTGCTCAATTTTTATTGTGCTCCCAGCAGGTTCTCCTCCTCAGTGTGAGCCAGGTCCTGGCAGGAGTCCAGCTTCTAACTGTTGAGAGTTCAGACTGCACCAGCCCCTCAAACCTAACTGCAGCCCCTTAAACTCAGTCTTCCCAGAGAACACAGGGTAGCAGTTGGCTGTTTGGGAGTTCTTCTGTTCTCAAGTCTGTCAGACGCCCCCTTGTCCTGCTCTGCTCTCTCCTGCACTGATACTGATACCACTCAAATCTTGTGGGTATCAGTGGTTTTCCCATCCCCTTGTATCTTGGGGTTCTTATGGCTAACTTGTTATCCAATTTTGTCATAAATATTGTCCATGGGTTTTTGTTTTGTGATCTAGTTGTTCTTTTTTGGGGGGGGGAAATTTTTTTTTTTTTTTTTAATTGTGCTTCGGAAGAAGGTTTATAGAGCAAAGTAGTTTCCCATTCAACAGTTCCATGACATTGGCTGCAATCCTGCAATGTGTCAGCACTCTCCTCATGACCTCCCTGAGTTCTCAATTTTCTATTTGCTCAGTTTTCCTGCCCCTTCCTGCCTTCTCTTCTTTGCTTTTAGGCATATGTTTTCCTTTCAGTTTCATTTGATGATTGTTCTAAGAGACAATTTCCTCAAGTGTGTTATTGTTTATTTATAGGCCTATCTATTATTTAGCTAAAAGGTGATCTCCAGGGATGGCTTCAGTTCCAAGTTAGAAGGGTGTCTAAGGGTCATAGTCTGGGGAGTTCCTCCAATCTCTCTCAGACCAGTAAATCTGGTCTTTCTTATGAATTTAAACTTTATTATATATATATATATATATATATATATATATATATATATATATACATAAAAAAATAATAATAAAAAAATACATACACACACACATATATGTTTTTTAATCCTAGTCTAACTGGGACCTTCTATTGTGATCATGGTCAGAGCAGTTAGTAGTAGCCAGGCATCATCTAGTTCTTCTGGTCTCAGGCTGGTGGAGGCTGTGGTTCCTATGGTTCTTTAAACCTTTGGGCTAACTTTTCTTGAGCCTTTCGTTTTCTTTATTCTCTTTTGCTCCAGATGGGAAGAGACCAATAGTTGTATCTTAGATAGCCACTTCCAAGTTTTTAAGACCCCAGATGCTGCTCACCAAAGCAGGATGTAGAATATTTTCTTTATCAACTATGTTATGCCAATTGACCTAGATGTCCCCCAAGACTATGGTCCTTAGCCTTCAAGCCCAGTAACTCCACCCTGCAAGGTGTCTGGATATGTCTAGGCTATTTCCATGACTGTGCTGTCTGTGTGCTCTATTATACATATCAATATACATGGAGCACATACAAATATGTATGTAGAAATATCCAGTCAAACCTATATATGCACATGTGTGTACCCCTATATGCCCTCCTATACCTTTTTAGCATATGTATCTACCTATGTATCCACTCATAAATTATTGTTTGTTATTACTGTTGCTGCAGAATTGTCTACGTTATAGTACTTATCTTTGCTGTCTTTTATTCTTGCATACGTCTCAGTATCTTCCCTTGCCTTGGTTATCTTGTGCTGGTTTCCCCCATACTGTGTATTGGCTTTCACTTCACCAAAGTTAACACCTGTCTAGTTAGTGGTTTTCCTTCTCTCCCTCTTCCATCTCTGGTAACTATAAAAAAAAAAAAAAAAAAAAGTTTCTTTCTATGTATAATAGTGGTCTCATACAATATTGTCCTTTTGTGATTGGTTTATTTCACCCAGCATAATATCCTCCAAATTCATCCATGTTGTGAGATGTTTCATGGATTCATCATTATTCTTTATCATTGCATAGTTTCCACTGTGTGTATACACCACAGTTGGTTTACTCATTCATCCATTGATAGGCACTTAGGTTGTTTCCACCTTTTTGCTATTGTGAATAATGCTGCAATGAACATGAGTGTGCATGTGTCTATTCTTGTCACGGCTCTTACTTCTCTAGGATATATGCCTAGGAATGGGATTGCTGGATCATATAGTATTTCTATGTCTAGCTTTTTAAGAAAGCACCATACTGTTTTCTTTAGTGGTTGTACCATTTTATATTCCCACCAGCAGTGTATAAGAGTTCCAACCTCCCCACAACCTCACCAGTATTGCTTTATTTCTATTTTTTTGATCAGTGCCATTATTGCCGGGGTGAGCTAGTATTTCATTGTAGTTTTGATTTGCATCTCTCTAATGGCTAACAATCATGAGCATCTCTTCATGTGTCTGTAAGCCACCAAAGCGTCTTCTTTGGTGACATCTCTGTCCTATAGGGTTGCTATACATCGGAACTGACTTGACAGCAATGGGTATGGACAGCATTGTTCTTATTTTTTCTCCCATGATTTTTATAGTCACAGGTTTTATATTTATGTCTTTGATCCATTTTGAGTTAGTTTTTGTGTATGGTTTCAGGTATAGATCTTGTTTAATTTTTCTGCAAATGGATATCCAGTTTTGCCAGTACCATTTGTTAAAGAGACTATCTCTTCCCCATTTAACGGGCTTCAATCCTTTGTCAAAGATCAGCTGTCCATATGTGGATGCATTTACTTTTGGGTTCTCAATTCTGTTCCATTGGTCTATGTGTCCATCATTGTACCAGTACCAGGTTGTTTTGACTACCATGGCTGTACAGTAGGTTCTGAGATCAGGGAGTATGAAGCCTCCTGCTTCGTTCTTCTTCAATAATGCTTTGCTTATTCGAGGCCTCTTTCCTTTCCACACAAAGTTGATAATTAGTTTTTCCATTTCTTTGACAAATGTTGTTGACCAGAAGAACTAGATGGTGCCCGGCTACAACCGATGACTGCCCTGACAGGGAACACAACAGAGAACCCCTGAGAAAGCAGGAGAGCAGTGGGGTGCAGACCCCAAATTCTCATAAGACCAGACTTAATGGTCTGACTGAGACTAGAAGGACCCTGGTGGTCATGGCCCCCAGACCTTCTGTTGTACCAGGACAGGAACCATTCCCAAAGCCAACTCTTCAGGCATGGATTGGACTGGGCAATGAGTTGGAGAGGGATGCTGGTGAGGAGTGAGCTTCTTGGATCAGGTGGACACTTGAGACTATGTTGGCATCTCCTGCCTGGAGGCGAGATGAGAGGGTGGAGGGGGTTAGAAGCTGGCAAAATGGACACGAAAAGAGAGAGTGGAGGGAAAGAGCGAGCTGTCTCATTAGGGGGAGAGTAATTGGGAGTGTGTAGCAAGGTGTATAGGGGTTTTTGTGTGAGAGACTGACTTGATTTGTAAACTCTCACTTAAAGCACAATAAAAATTATACAAAAAAAAAGAATGTTGTTGGAATTTGGATCAGGATCGCACTATATTTACAGATTGCTTTGGGTAGTATTGACATTTTCACAATGTTGAGTCTTCCTTTCTATGAGCATGGGATGTTTTTCCATTTATGTAAGTATCTTTTGGTTTCTTGCATTAGTGTTTTGTTGTTTTCTTTGTACAAGTCTTTTATGGTTCTACTTAGATTTTTTCCTAGGTATTTTATCTTTTTGAGGACTATTATAAATAGTATTGTTTTTCTGATTTCATTTTTGTAGTTTTCTTTGTTGATGTAGAGGAATCCAGATGATTTTTGTATGTTGATCTTGCACTCTGCCAATCTGCTGAATTCTTCTACTAGTTCCAGTAGCTTTCTTGGGGAGTTTCTGGGATTTTCTATGTATATGATCATGTCATCTGTGAAATGGGAGAGTTTTATGTTTTACTTTTTTCTTACCAATTTGTATGCCCTTTATTTTCCTTTCTTGCCTTACTGCTCTAGCTAGGGCTTCCAATACAATATTGAGTAAGAGTGATGATAATGGGCATCCTTGTCCGGTTCCCATCCTCAAGGGGAATGCTTTCAGTCTCTCTCCACTGAGAATAATGTTGGCTGTTGATTTTGTACACCCTTAATTATACTGAGGAATTTTCCTTCCATTCCTATTTTGGTGAGAGTTTTTATCAGGAATGGGTACTATAATAAAGTAAATACGGCAAAATCTTAATTGCAGAATGTAAGAGTTGAATATATGGGTATTCACTGCAAACTTCTTTATTTGTATGTTTTAAAAATTCCAAATTAAATATCAGGAAAAAATGCAGAACAGAAGAATTAATAAATTAAGAGTTAAACTGAACAGGGTATCATACCTAGCTAGATCCTCAAGTAAAAACACTTTGAGTGACACCAAAAACTGTCAGAATCCCTACTGAGACTTAGACTAAGAAATAAAACCATGTCACTCATGTGCACAAGAGAACTATTTCACTGTTGTAGCCTGTATGTCTGAGTCAAAATGATGACAGCTGAATGAAGAATGACACTTAGATCTAAGAAAAAATTTATCTCAGAGTTCCTCTCCAACATGCAGATGTTCAATTTCCAGGCCATTGTTTACTCAATCCATCAATAGGATGAAAATGGAACGACATAATAACTATATTCTAAATTTTTTAAGTATATGAATAACTAAAGATACTGGGATCACATATTGACAGGGAAAAAGATTTCCTTCTTTTCTCTTCTCTCTCTTCCTGGTTTCTTTGTGATATGATATAGATTTCCATACAGTTTTTCTATTAATTTTTTTAGAAACAAACTTCCATATGAAATGAGTCATGAATTCTTTGCATGTAAGTTATCTGCCCATGGCAGTAGATCCTGAAAAATGACACATAAATATTGACTTCATTTCCAAACATCATAATACCAGCTCTCCAGCTACCATTCCGTAAAGACCATGGAAGACGCTGGTAAAAGTTTCACAGAGTTAGGGAGTCTTGTGAGATCACAAGTGATCAAGTTAGGTTAAAATAAGGGTGGTAGGCATGGGCCACAACCTACTTTTAATGGTGTATTTGGAAGAAGAAATGACATTCAAAAAAATCCTATGCCCAGGGAATCTTTTCTTGGATTGGTGACTGGCCAGTAAGATTAATCTTCATTACCATTATAATTTTAATTTATAAGAACAGGTTAATATACTACTGACTGGAATAACTTTTGTGTTGCCAACAACATTCTGACTCAAAAAGAGTTAGAAAGACGTGGCTTCTAAGAAATGTAAAACCATATGTATTTTTTAATTCTCTATGCCATTTTCGTCTCATTTACTAAAGAACAGTGGCTCACACTGTTCAAGGCTAAAGCAAATTGTAATCCAGACCTCCTAATATTTCTCTTTCCCTTTATCCTAGTCAAGGACTCTTACTAAACCATTTTGCCTCCTGCTGTGAAAATGGCTTATATTCTTAAAGGTTTGCTCTCAAGTGGGGGACAAATGGTACTTAACCACTAACCATAGTAGTCAAATGTCAGTAATGTGATACTGTTAGTACTTATGCACAGTAAATTGCAGTACAGGTGATGTACACTTTAATGATCCCTGGGCTCTAGGGCCAGCACTGGGCCAGCTATTAGCAGTCACAGAGTAGAGATGGAAGCTTTGCACAGTGATAATAACCACCACCATTTAGTGAGCATCTACTGTGTGTTAAGCACCACATTAGGCGTGTTATCTCTATACCTCTATGTCATCTCTAATTCCCAAAAGATAGGTATTATCATCTCCATCTTACAGGTGAGAAAAGCAAGGCTCAGGAAGGTTAGGCGACCTTATCAAGACCATGCAGTGATTCAGCAAACTGCCTTGCCTCCCTGGAAGCTTTTAGGTGGCTCTACAGGATGAGATTCTATCCAGTTTAACTTCATGGTAGCAAGACCTTGGACAAACGATTTACCTTCCTGTACCTCAATTTTTTCATTTACAGAATGAGAAGTGTATCAGATACACTTCAAAAGGGTTGTTACGACAATTAACAATAAATATCAAGCAAGGAGACAAGATGACAATTACTACATTTTCTTGTCTCCCTGAGATTTTTACATCCTTAAGGATTCCCAGGGTTTTTGTTTTAGTCATCGATACTTCAACTTATCTCTCCGTATATTATGTATTGAGATGTTCAAAGTTTTGTTTTGTTTGGTAGGAAAGGACTGGGCATGAAAGGAGAAGAGATACGGAAATATGTTTATCTCATGAGTCTTTTATCCTGTGACTCACTCAGCCTTAGTAGCATTACATCCAGCGTATGCCTATTCTGCCTATATTCTGAGCAATCTAAACAATGTACTGATGCTTCCATGTTTAAAGAAAAAAAATGAGAACCTTAACATGGCCTTCTGACTTCAAGTACAAAGTATTCCAGGTTTCAATGCTGTGTTCACATTAGGCGTGTGAGTACTAAAGCCCCTGCCTTTCTCTGTTCCTAGATAAACAGTCATGAGCAAATGCTTTATTTCAGGTTCACCTTGTTACAACGACCTATCAAATTTTTATTCCTCACCCACCATCCAAACTGATGGATGATCTTTCCCAGCTGACTTAAAATATGGCAAATCTTTTTATAACTCTGTCTCATGAAGGAAATATTTCAGTTCTAAATAATACAAAAATAGCTTTTACTACATCTGTTTAAGGTATTACCCCAAAAAGTCTACCAGTTCTCATTCTTCTCATCTGAATAATTTTTGCAAACTAAGGTATAAAACTAAGTTACAGAAGCAATGGTATTTGGTTCTTGGCATACTAGTCTTAATAGCAATTTCCCAGAATCACAAATTAATTCTACGCAATATTATTTAGCACCCACTGTGTGCCGGGTATTGTGCAGGTCGCTGAGACACAAACACTGAGCAAGAGCAGACACACTGTGCGCTCTCAAAGTGCTCACAGTCTGGTGCAAGAGACAGAAATGTGTTGAGTTAATTACAAAAGCATACAACTGAGACAAGTGCCAGAAAGGAGAGGCATACAGTGTTAAGATGTGTCTAGAACAGGAGAACCTGACCTAGCTAGGGAGATCACAGTAGGCTTTCCCAGAAAAGCAACACTTGAGCTGAGGTATGAAGGATGATTAAGCGTCAGTGAAGTGGAAAGAGACAGGAAGAGCATCCCAGACATAAGTAAGAGCATGGACAACAGCTTGTGGGACGAAGAAGTATGAGTAGGTGGGAGAAGGCCAGTGTGGCTGCAGTATAGACAGGAAGGAAAAGCTTGGTATGAGCTGAAGCTAAGGCAGGTAAGAGCCAACAAAGGTCACTATGGTCCATTTAAGGAGTCCCATCTTTATCCTTAGAGCAGTGGGAAGGGACTGAAGGCGTTGGCATGATCTGATTTGTACTTTAGCTGCATAGGGGAGGATGGATTAGAGTAATACACAGTGGAACCTGACAAACCAGAAAGGAAGCTGCTGCAGTGACCCAGATAAAAGATTACCGCAGCTTGGGCCAGTCCAGTGAGGAACGAAAATTAATACTAAAAGGTACAAGCTGACAGGACAAAGCTGTACTGTGTGCTGTGCGTGCATTAACTCTTGTTCGGTAACTTCCTCATTCTGTTTGAGCACCTTTCTTTGGAATGGGCACAGCTATGGATCTCTTCCAGTTGGTTGCCAGGTAGCTGTCTTCCAAATTTCTTGGCATAGACAAGTGAGTACTTCCAACATTGCATCCATTTGTTGAAATATCTTAGTTGGTATTCCATCAATTTTTGGAGGCTTGTTTTTTACCAATGCCTTCTGAGCAGTTTGGACTTCTTACTTCAATACCATCGGTTCTTGATCATATGCTACCTCCTAAAATGGCTGAACGTCGACCAATTCTTTTTGTTACAGTGACTTTGCGTATTCCTTCCATCTTCTTTTGATGCTTCCTGTGTCATTCAATTTTTTGCCCGTTGAATCCTTCAAAATTGCAACTCGAGGCTTCAACAACTGCTTCAGTTCTTTCAGCTTGAGAAACGCTGAGTGTATTCTTTGGTTGTCTAACTCCAGATCTTTGCACATTTCATTACAATACTTTTCTATGTCTTCTCGAGCCGCTCTTTGAAATTGTCTATTCGCTCTTTTACGTCATTACTTCTCCCTTTTGCTTTAGCTACTTAATGTTCGAGAGCAGGTTTCGGAGTCCGTTCTGATATTCATTTTGATCTTTTCTTTCTTCCCTGTTTTTTTAATGATCTTTTGCTTTCTTCATGTATGATATCCTTGATGTCATCCCATAACAGGTCTGGTCTTCGGTTATTAACGTTCGATGTGTCAAATCTATTTTTGAGATGGTCTCTAAATTCAGGTGGGATATGCTCAAGGTCATACTTTAGCTCTCGTGGACTTGTTTTAATTTTCTTCAGCTTCAACTCGAACTTGCGTACGAACAATTGATGGTCTGTTCCACAGTTGGCCTCTGCCCTTGTTCTGACTGATGATATTGAGTTTCTCCATATTCTCTTTCCACAGAAGTAGCCAAGTTGATTCCAGTGTATTCCATCCAGTGAGGTCCATGTATATAGCCATCATTTACATTGCTGAAAGAAGGTATACCTACTCTCCAGTTATCAAGTATCTCATTATCCAACATTTCACATTTACAAGTAGTAAAAAATCTACTAATTAACTATTTTGTGTATTAACAATGTACATCTGGCAATAATGACGGCCGAGGTGTGAGGCCAGAGTAAGGCTGACTCTGATGGTTAAGGTTCTGTGCCACTTGGCTGGGTCATGATTCTCAGTGGTTTGGTAGTTATGTAATGATGTAATTTGGTAGTTATGTAATGATGTAGTCATCCTCCATTTTGTGATCTGATGTGGTTATCCTCCATTTTCACTTAACACTGAATTTAGTGTAATGACCTGGTCTTTGGAGCTTAATCTTGTCAATAAGTGAGGAGTAGGTACATTTCCAGTGAAAAAACTGCTGATCTTACATAATTCTATCATGCAATCTCCAGTGTCATTTCTATCACCAAGGCCATATTTTCCAACTACTGATACTTCTTTGTTTCCAACTTTCACATTCCCATCACCACCAATTATCAAAGCCTTTTTTTTTCTTAATTTTGTTGTGTTTCAGGTGAAAATTTAGAGCACAAATTAATTTCTTATTCAAAAATTTATCCACAAATTGTTTTGTAACACTGGTTGCAATCCCCGCAAAGTGTCAGCACTCTCCTCCTTTCCCTTTCCATCTCAGGTTCTCTGTGTCCATTTGTCTAATGTCCCTGTCCCTTCCTGCTTTCTGGGGTCTTTGCTTTTGGGCAAGTGTTGCCCATTTGGGCTTGTCTACTTGACTGAACAAAGAAGCACATTCCTCCTGTGTGTTATTGTTTATTTTATAGGCCTGTCTAATCTTTGGCTGCAAGGTGGACTTTCAGAGTGGCTTCAGTTCTAAGCTAGCAGGGTGTCTGGGAACCATAGTCTCGGGAGTTCCTCCAGCCTGTGTCAGACCAGTAAGTCTGGTCTTCTTCTGAGAATCTGAATTTTGTTCTACATTTTTCTTCCACTCTATCTAGAAATCTCTATTTTGATCTCTGTCAGAGTGGTTGGTGGTGGTAGCTAGGCACCATCTAGTTCTTCTGGGCTCAAGATGGTGGAGGTTGTGGTTCATGTGGTTTATTAGTCCCTTGGACTAATATTTTCCTTTATCAATGCATCTTGATTGCATGTTTGATCAATTTCACACTGTAGAAGTTGGTAAAAAAAACCTTCTATTTCTTCATCTTTGGCATAAATTCCCAACAAAATGAGGAAATCATGGAACAGTATCATTAATATCACACGCAAGTAAAATTTTGCTTTCGTAGCAGTTTATCAACAGCGAAATGTCAGAAATACAAATTGGACTCAGAAGAAGACATAGAATGAGGGATATCATTGCTGATGCCAGATAGATCCTGGCTAAAAGTACAGAATACCAGAAAGATGTTTACCTGTGTTTCATTGACTACTCAAAGGCATTTGACTGTGTGGGTCATAAAAAAATTACGGATAACACTGTGAAGAATGAGAATTTCAGAACACTTAATTGTGCTCAAATGGAATCTTGTACACTGACCAAGAGGTAGTCATACGAAAAGACAAGGGGATACTGTGTGGTTTAAAATCAGAAAACGTGTGTGTTGGGATTGTATCCTTTCATCATACTTACTGAGAAGCTGAACTATATGAAGAAAAATGCAGCATCAGGATTGGAGGAAGACACATTGACAACCTGTGATATGTAGATGACACAACTTTTCTCGCTGAAAATGAAGAAGACTTACAGCGCTTACTGATGAAGGTCAAATACTACAGCCTTCAGTATAGATTACGCCTCAACATAAAGAAAATGAAAATCCTAACAACTGGACCCATGAATAGCATCATGACATATGAAGAAAAGACTGAAGTTGTCAAGAATTTCATTTTACTTGGATCCACAATCAATACCCATGGAAGTAGCAGTCATGAAATCAAATGACATATTGCATTGGACAAATCTGTTAGAAAAGCCCTCTTTAAAATGTTAAACAGCAAAGATGTCACCTTTAGGACTAAGGTGCACCTGACCCAAGCCATGGTGTTTTTAATTGTCTCATATGCATGCAAAAGCCAGACAATGACTAACAAAGACCAAAGAAAAATTGATGCACTGGAGTTACGGTGTTGGTGAAGAATAATGAATACACCATGGGCTGCCAGAAGAACAAACACATCTGTCTTGGAAGACGTACAGCCAGAATGCTCTTTTGAAGCGAGAATAGTGAGACAAACACTTACTTTGGACATGTTATCAGAAGGGACCAGTCCCTTCATAAAGTAGAGGGTCAGCAAAAAAGAAGACCCTCGACAAGATGGGTTGACACAGTGGCTACAATGGGCTCAAACACAGCAGTGATTGTGAGGGTGGAGCAGGACCAGGCAGCATTTTGTTCTGTTGTAATAGCGTCATTACAAGTCAGAACTGACTCGGCGGCACCAAGTAACAACACTTGTCACAGATAACCTGTGAGACACGTACTCTTGTCCACATTTTACAGATAAGAATACTGAAACATGTGGTGACTTGCCCAAAGCCTACACTGTAAATAACAGAGCCAGAACCCAAACCCATGGTTTTCTAACTTCAAAGCCAACTAGAAAGTTAATGTATAAATATGAGAAATATAGTTAGAAAAAAAATGGTCTCCATGATGGAAGTTTCAAAATTTAAAACAAAAGCTTCTTGACCTATTTTATCGAGGTACCAAGTGATGAGCCCTATAAAGGACCACGGTTTTAGGCTTCCACTTAATAAAATGGACACTCTTTTGAAGTTTTACACTCACGGAAGACAAATGGTGGAGTCATACCTATTTCAACGTATCGGCTTGGCAAGTCTCTCATTTCACTGGCATGCCGTTCCTTGACTGAGCATATCTGGAAAACAAATTCATAAGTAATTTTAATCACTGGATGGAAAATTCTCCCTAATATTTTATCCAATATATGATACTTTTGTTAAATTAACCATGTAGCACTACAGATGGAGTCCACATAATCTATCATGGGACTTAAAAGACAGAAATTAATTTGAATGACATACAGCAATCATTATTTACATTCTCCAACAATATTCTTCAATAAAATCTTACTCAAGGGCAAAAGAAAAAAAGGCAACTATAACACAGTTTTAATGTTTCCAATGACCCATTCTTTTTAACTTTTAAGATTTTAATGGCAACTTCCATCATCGTCCAGACAAAGTTCTCGCAGAAGTATAAAAAAAGCCACAACCAACAATTCCCGATGGCTAATCCAGGCAATGTCCACATTAAATCTGTGTTCTTAATTGCATATTGGTATTTTATTACACTGTTGCTATAACACTTTGTAAAATTCCCACGTTTTTCTTATCTCGAGTATATTAAAATCAATGCATTACGAAAGAATACACTGCTGTTGTTGTCGAGTCAATTCTGAATCATAGCGACCCTATAGGACAGAGTAGAACTGTTCCATAGGGTTTCCAAGGCTATAAATCTTTACAAAAGCAGACTGCCACATCTTTCTCTCTCAGAGCAGCTGGTGATTTTGAGCCACCAAACCTTCAGTTAGCAGTGGAGCACTTAGCCACTGAGCCGCCTCAGGGGTTGGAAAACTAAAATCTGAGGCCCACGTTCAGTCAACAACTTATTTTTTTTATGGTCAATAAGCTATCTTTTTAAAGGATTGTAATTAAAAAAAATGAAAAGAGGAAAGAAGAAGATAGGAGGGAAGAAAAAATAAGAAAGAGAAAAGGAAAATTTGCAGCAGGTAGGTTATCTGACCCATGAAGCCAAAGTTTTTTTTTTTTACTATCAGTTCCATAAGCAAAAAAGTATGCCAACCCCTATTTCAAATTATAAGCACAGAGAAAAAGTTTGGGTAAAAATATACTACTTATCTATCACTCACAACACATACACAAACCCCACATATATACAGTTTGTATGTATATATATACATATAACCATTGCTAACGTATATATATGTGTATACATACATATATATACGTTAGCAATGGTTATTTGTAGGTGATAAGTGAATATTTTCTATTTCCTTTGCAGTATTTTCTAGCATGAATATATTCTACTTTTGTAGTAAGAAATGAGAAAAATTTACATAAGTTCAGCTACCCAGGTAAGTCTAACGTTAAAGTACTGATCCTATACAACCTTCATCAGTGATCAGGTTTTTTTAAATTCTTTTAGAAAGTATTTATTGTGTTCTGCTATAGCAGCTCCACAACTTATAATTTGTTGTTGTCAGATGCCCTTGAGTTGGCTCCAACTTGGGGTGACCTTATGTGTAACAGATCTAAATGCTGCCTAGTCCCATGCCATCTTCATGATCACTGGTATGTCTGAGTACACTACAGAAAATTAAAAAAACACATACACACACGCAAAAGGGAAAAATGAAATATCACCCATAGTCCCAACACAAAAGGAACACCATTATTGAACTTTAATAAAAAATTCCTAACAATTTACTATGAATAATTTTTTATTTGAATATTCTTCTATAACATAACTCTTGGATGTCTTTATAGTATTTCATTACATGAACATACTATCATTTAATCAATTAGTTCCCTTTTTTTGGACATTAAACCTTTTTTTTCTATCTATCTCTACTAAAAGCAATAGTACAATCAACATACTTTTACATGAAACTTTTGGACTTTTGTTTCCTTAGGACAAATTTCTAGAAGTAGAATTGACAGAACAATGGGTATGTACACTTGTACAAGTTTTCTGTTTTGTTTGCTTGCTTAATATACATGTTCAAATTGCTTTCAGTGACACTGCAGCAACTCAGTGACACTCAGTGTCCTCACTGTCCCTAACCTGGGACTTGAACCCACGACTGTGGAGGTGTATGCATTACTTAGAAGGAACTGGCTATCTTCTTCCCTTGATTGCTTTTTGCCACTTGTCTCCTGTCCATCTCATACAGTTTCTTCACCTCCCACTTTCCCCAGTTTCCTTCTTCTTTAAGTAGGCCTTTGATTTTATAAATTCTCCACTCTTGTCTCCACACTTAGTAGGAAAATTACTAATTATCTAGCAGGGGCATGCTCCACAATGCAAATGGACAACTCTTTTAATGTGCTGACAAAAGTACATGAGCAGTAGTGTCTCAAATGGTCTGAAGTATAATAATAATAAAAATAAATAAATAAATATATATATATAAGAACAAATATTAGCTAGCACCTTTTGAGCAACTACTGGGTCCCAGTTTTAGGTAACGTGCTTCACAAGGCAGAGTTGTTTTCTTAAGAAGGTTATGGTCTAGTGGGGAAGACTCACAATTAAATAAGGCATTTTGCTAGAGGGTGACAAGGAAGTACAGAAGTACAGAGCAGGGGCATCTACTGACAGAGGAGGAAGGCTTCCTGGAAGAAGTGATATCTAAGTTGAAGCAAGAGAGATAAGACAGGTGCCAAAGGGCAACGCAATAGTCTGCAAGGTCATTTAGACAGAAAAGGAGCCGTGAGGGAGAACAGAGTATAGACAGAAAAGAAACACAGGGGTCAGATCATGTAGTACCTTGGAAGTTATGCTCAAGATTAGGGTGTCATGCTATGGGCCACGAGAATCCATGGAGGGGTTAAAACAGGGAAATGATATCATCTGATCTGTACTCTAGAAAGATGACCCCAGCTGCACTGTGTGGGGCGGGGGCTGGGGGCAGAATGAAAGGTGCAAAACTACAGCCAGGGAGACCTGACAGGGGGATGGAAAGGAGAGATTTCAGCGATATTGACAGAACCTGAGGACTGACTGGACCTCTTCCAATCCTCAAAGACCCCTGAAGGTAATTTTTCATCCTTCACCTAGAGATAAGGACACTAAGGCTCTGAGAGTTACATAAGTTACCCAAGATCATATAGCTAGACTCAGAACTCAGGCAACAGACTGACTATGTCTTGCCCATGTGCCACAGTCTCTTTGAAAACAAGGAAACACGGCCTTAATGGCAGCTCAGGGCAGGGCTCTACTTCATGCCTCCAGTTCTGTGGTCTGAGTTCTTATTACAGCACCTGTCTCATAAGCAGGTGGCAGCAGTTGCAGGTATATCAACACTTATCTAAATGTTACCCTAAGCTCATGTCCTACATAAGAGCAGATCAAGGATTACAAGAGCAATTTATATCAATAACACCCAAGGACATGACTCATGAACACCAATCTGTTGCTTGGATTCTTCCAGCTTCTAGGGGTTACGGGCATTACTTTGCCACATCACTCCAATCTCTGCCTCTGTGGTCACATTTCCTTCTCCTCTTCTGTGGTAACATCTTCGTCTGCCTCTTTATAAGAAGCCCTGGTGGTACAGTGGTTAAGCATCAGCTGCTAACCAAAAGGTCAGCAGTTCAAACCCACCAGTGGCTCCTTGGAAACCCTATGGGGCAGTTCTACTCTGGCCTATGGGGTTACTATGAGTCGGAACTGACTCAACAGCAACAGGTTATGATTACATTTAGGGCCCAACTGGAAAATTTAGGATAATCTCCCCATCTCAAGACCCTTAACCTAATCACATCTCTCACCAGGTAACAGTCACCCTTTTGCCATACTTACAGGGAACGTAGGTTCCAGAGATCAGGACCTGATATCATTATCCAGACTACTAAAGAAAGCGTTTCTGGTAGCAATCAGTAAATCGGTTATGTGTCCCTAAAGGCTAATTTGCCCTGTCTTTCACCGAAAGAAAAGAAAATCTGAACTTTGAAAGAAAAAAAATCCACCTGGTCCATGTGAGGAATTCAAAAAATATAAGTTTATTGAATACGTAACCACACATGGGGTAGGGAGGCTGGGGAATCATTTTTGCTGTCCTAGACTATTGGGGACAACTTCCTTCTCTTTACCCTAAAAGTGTGAGTAGCGCTGTGTTCATTTAGCACATAAGAACAGCAAAGAGAACCTAAATCACACCAGATAAAGGCCAGGGGGATCGTATCTCAAATGTAATTAACAATGCTTGTTTTGGTCATAACAATCATTGGATTGATAATTGTTATGCTTTCCCTTTCCAGAGAGGAATGAAATTTTAAATAGCCATGTCTTTTTCGTGAAAAAAAAAACAAGTGTTAAGACTTTTCTAAAACTTGATGGAATAATAACAAGACCAAAACTAAACCAAACCAATTGCTATCAAGTCAATTCCAACTCATAGCGACCCTACAGGACAGAGTAGAACTGCCCCATAGTTTTTAAAGAGTGCCTGGTGGATTCTAACTGCCAACCTTTTGGTTAGCAGGCATATCACTTAACCACTATGCCACTATTTATTAAGTGCTTACAATATGTCAGGTTCTGTGCTAACCTCTTTGCATGCAATACCTCATTTAATCCTCCCCAAAACTTATGATGTGAGAACGATCAGTACCCCCTTTTTACAGGTAAGGATAGTCATACTTAGAGAGGCTCACAAAGGAAATAAATGGAGAAGTTGGATTTGATCCCAGGTCTTTCTGACTCTAAAGCCTGAACTGTATCCATTAGGTTATTGCTGGGATACTTTCTCCTACTATTTGTACCTCAGCTCATTTTTAGCTCATTTTGTTTACATTAAGCTATATATTTTTGAAAGGCAGCAAACAGCTTCTTGCTTTTAAGTTATCTAATTTTTTTTTTTTTTTTTAATATAAGACAAGCACCAGGTAAGCATGAAATCAAGGTAAATGAGCTTTGGATCCTGTCAGGGATTGAACTTTGTCCCCCAAAATATATGTCAACTTGGATAGGTCATGATTCTTAGTATTGTGTGGTTGTCCTCCATTTTGTGATTGTAATTTTATGTTAAAGGAGATTAAGGTGGAATTATAACACCTTTACTAAAGTCACATCCCTGATCTGATGTAAAGGGAGTTTCCCTGGGGTGTGGCCTGCACCACCTTTTATCTTAAAGAGATAAAAGGAAAGGGAAGCGAGCAGACACTGGGGGACCTCATACCACTAAAAAAGGGGAGCAGAGTGTGCCCTTTGGACCTGGGGTCCCTGTGCGGAAAAGCTCCTAGTCTGGGGGAAGATTGACGAGAAGGCTGACAAGAGAGAGAAAACCTTCCCCTGGAGCTGACTGACACCCTGAATTTGGACTTTTAGCCTACTTTATTGTGAAGAAATAAACTTCTCTTTGTTAAGCCATCGACCTGTGGTATTTCTGTTACAGCAGCACTAGGTGACTAAGACAGGTTCCTTTTGTAGGACAGTGAAATTTCATTTATCCAGGCATATAAGAGTCAGAAAATTATACGTCACAAAATATTCCCAAATCCTATTATAGATAGTTTAAGTCTGGGTCTTTTCTCCATCAAACTATTACCAAGCAAGCAGGATGATTTAGTTTTAATCTTCTCTCTCCATCATCAGTAACTTTAATGAAGACAGTAAGGGTCAAAGCAAAGGGAAATGGAAAGAACAGCAAAGAGGGGAAAACCTGACTAACCAACACAACTAACCGCATGCTCCATAAATAGCTACGGTCAACTGGGTTAAGAGATTAAAAAAAGATTAAAAAAAAAATGCAGCACCATCCTAAATACAGGGAAGATACCAAATTGTTTCACATGGTATGAAAAGAAAGAATGTTACCTTAAAATTTACACACGTGAAAGGATTCAAGCATTAAATGGTTACAGCAACATGATAACGTTAGGTGAAGAACTTTGGTTCCTAGAAGCCATTGGAGAACTCATATTTCCTTGGATCATCCTCAGTGGATCTAAAATAACATGGTTTATTACAAAGACAAGCACAGGCACCTTTATAGAAGTCCCCCAGCCAATAATTAGCGTCACGTTGTCCTTCCAGCAGAGGCTGCAGGGATACATATCCGGGCGAAGACTTATATCATCTCGGGGCACATTGGTGATTCTTTGCTTTGAGGTGATGTCAAAAATCTTCACACCCTAGAAAATAAAGTAGCATTAAAAACCCTCTACTTGGGAGAAGGAAAGTGAAGGGAAATTTATTAACCGCCACTGGTGCACACCACCAATAACCAGCACTGCAAAATATTGACCGTGGTTTCTGAGAATTGCTGATAGCTGTGCAAAGGAAAGTCCTTCTGCTGCACACAAACCCTTAAGAGAACCAAAAACAAAAGAAAAAACATCCTTCTTTCTGGGCAAAGGAGATTTTATGAAAGATGACACGGGTGACTCAAACCCAACCCATATCTGAAATGTACAGAGATCAACCAGTACATTTTCAAAATGACAGACAAGTAACATTTCTAACCGCATTGTTCCACCACAAAAATCGGGTTTATTTTTTAGAAAAGGTTTGAATCTGAAAAAAATCACTATATAAAGAAAATGATACTTGACACTTTAAAGTTCTCAAATGGAAACGTTTAGCAAGCAGCTAGCTAAAAATAAACCAAGAGGCCACAGGTTTGTTTACCTTTATCATAAACCGGAGAAGAGAAGTCCTGAAAAGTGAAGTAGATTCTGGGAGGTTTCTAATATTTAAAACCAAATAAAACTGGTTTATTAAATTATACCTTGAAATTCTAAAAGATCTGCCAGATGTCAAAAAGACATCTGTAAAAACTTTCTACCAGTCCCAACTCACAGTAAGTAAACTTTAAATAAGTGCGGCACCAAAAATTATGATCTACTCTTTTTTAAGCCAGGCCTGAACTTTTGCCTGTGATTATAAAGTAAAAAAGAAAAGAAATCAGTGGTATTCCGCACTTGTTTTATATCAACTGTTACTTGCCCTTGGCTAATAGGCAAATGGTATTTTCAAGACCACACTCCCAACGCAGCCCTTCAATTATTAAGATGGCTTTTCATTTTCTTGGCTACTCTCCAGGCCTTGGGTTTCTTACTCTAAAATAGAGTCCAGAATATGTTGGGAATTACTATATTATGAAAGCCAAAAGCAATCTAATTTCTTGTACCTTCCACGTATGATTCAGATCTTGTACCTTTCAGGTATGATTCAGATCATACCTGGAAGATACAAGAAATTAGATTGCTTTTGGCTTTCATAATATAGTAATTAGGTATCTTTTCAAAATGACTACTTATATCTTTTAGAAATGACCCAGTCAGTGAGTGGCACCCTCTCCCCTGGTTATAGGTCAACGTCCTTCCTCTGCGCAAGCATCAGGAACACAGAGGCGTGCTTTTACCATGTTGTTGGCCCAAGCAATCAAGTGGCCTCGCCACTTCACACTTCTTATGTTTCCTTCCCCTTCATGAAGAACCAAAGACTTCCATCTGCTCATCCAAGACCGTTCAAACAGCAGCAACTAGGACCAAGTAGAGAAAAACAGCATTTTAGGAACTGAGAATCACATATTAGATACCTTAACTACTATTTTTGTTTGTCTATGATGTGACTAAATAACAAGTAGCTCAATTTCAATATTTTTATGTACGCTTATAGTGGTATGGAGCCCTGGTGGTGTAGTGGTTAAGAGCTATGGCTATTAACCAAGAGGTCGGCAGTTCGAATGTACCAGCTGCTCCTCAGAAACCCTATGGGGCAGTTCTACCCTGCCCTATAGGGTCACAATGACCTGGAATTGACTGGACAGCAATGGGTTTGGTCTTCTGGTTGGTATATAAATAATTTGCAATTTGCAAAGAATTACCAGTACCCAGCCCAGAAAATTGTTTAAAATGCATTTGAGTTTTGAAGTCACTACAGTGTCATGCCACAAGATGGCACCAAAATACCAACATTCATGAAAAAGAAGCACATTAATGAATCAAAAGTTATGGACCATGGAAAGTTCTTCAAATGACTGCTCAAGAATTCATTCGTTTTGAACCCTGGAAAATCAAAACCTCATAACTTTTTCCTTGAAAATAATATACATTAATCACAGAGTAAACTGCAATAGTTAGAAGCAGTCTCTGTTCCTCACTTAAACCAAGACAAGTAATTTAATAATGGCTTTTGAGCAGTAATTCACATCACAAAATGAATTTGCTTTAGGGTTTATAACTGGTCAAAACTTCTAACACTTATGATCATGTAAAAAAACAAAAAACCCATTGCCATCTGGTCGATTCCAACTCATAGCAACCCTACAGGGCAGAGTAGAACTGCTCCATAGGTTTCCAAGGAGCGGCTGGTGGATCGGAACTGCCGACCTTCTGGTTAGCAGCCAAACTCTTAACCACTGGGCCACCAGGGCTCTGAGGATCATGCAGTCCTAGCAATTCATGAATTATTAAGGAAATAATGAAATTTTTTTGACATATTCAATTTAAATCTCTTAAGACATTTATACAATACACAGCTTAAGACAGGCAATCTTGAAATACATATCTACCCTTTAAAAGCAAATGCTGAAAACAGATTCCATTAACAGAATGTTTAAAATTCCTGTCATTAGAGGTAATTTCAGTTCATTTCAGCAAATTCTGTGTGTCCCCTAACTCAAAAGAGGAAAAGAAACGGCTAACAGAGGAAGGAGTAAATTTCTATTTCTATTTCCTATATATATATTTTCAATTGATAGGCTCCTATAGTCAGATAGAATACAATAAAAGAGAAACAAAACACTAATATTTAGTGTCCATCTGTGTAAGTAAGCTGAGGGTAAGTCACTTTAAAATACTGTAACTGTATAGATCCATTTGAAGGTCTCTATTTTCCAAGCAAAAGCAAGGTGGCATTACAGCCTCCACATTGTAGGCTGGAGGCAGAGATTTTACTGAACATATTTAGTTCTTTCTTCCCATTAGATAAATCCTATACACTGTCAAAGACCTTCTAACCTACCTTCATCTCTGCCATCCCAGTTCCAAAGTAAGAAATCGTCACCACCATGCCTTCTGGCCTCCCACTTAGAGGCCTTTCTTTAGGTATGTCCTCTGTCTGTGAGTCAGCCTCTCCCTCTGCCATCCACATGGAGAACAGAGGATGGAGGAAAGTACAAGGAGGGAAGTCACTGCATGAAGCCAAATGCAGAGGGATGATGAATGTGTTCAGTATTTCGTGACAGGATAGGTTTGAAATTTGGGAAGGGAGGAGAAAGCCTGAGAACATAGTTCTGCTATCTGTAAGATCACACTCCATGAAAGACAGGCAGCTAACAAACCTGAGGAACTGATAAGATTGAAATGTCCATCTTCCACCTGTGGCTGGGATTTAATGGACGTGATTGTAAGAAATGAGTTGGGCACAGTGAGTGCTCAATAACCACCTGCCCGATGTAATGGTTGGTTGGATGGTCAGGAGAAAAGGGTGGTGGAGGACAGCATCAAATTCCTTTTCTTCAGTTCCCACCTAGAAATGGACACTCCAGTATCAAAAGGGAAACAATCTGTACCTACGCTGGATAAATTAAATATGCCCAAATTTTTTTAAGAAAAATTCTGTAAAACATAGAAAAAAATAAGAATCTAGTGAAGGAAATAGCTTGAAGGCCTGATGGTGCAACTGCCAGGTGCTCAGCTGCTAACCGCAAGGTCAGCAGTTCGAACCCTCCAGTGGCTCCGTGGGAGAAAAGACCTGTAATCTGCTCCCATAAAGATTACAGCCTAGCGAATCCTATAGGGCAGTCTTACTCTGTCCTATAGGGTCGCTATGTGTCAGAATTGACTCAATGGCACACAACAACAAAGAATAAGCCCACTTGGGGTGTAGTTGGTCCGTTAGGTACCAGAATGTCAAACTCTTCCCACGTTCAGTATAATGGAGGCTGAAGGTGAGGGGAGCCAGGGGCAAAGCTTACCTTGGGAAAGAAAGACTAGGGTCAGCATTGGCAGCACCGACACTAGAATAGCTCCATCTGCCATCCTTCTGTAGGAGCCCAGATGGCACAATGGTTAAAGTGCTCAACTGCTAGCCAAAAGGTCAGGGGTTCAAACCTACCAGCCACTCTATGGGAGAAAGACATGGCAGTCTGCTTACAGCCTTGGAAATTCTATGGGGCAGTTCTACTCTGTTTTATAGGTCAACTATGAGTTAAAATCAACTCAATGGCAATGGGCTTGTTTTTTTCCCCCCACCCTTCTAGCCATCGCTTGGTAAGGGGAAGCAGGCACACTGGCAACAAGAGGGTGCCCACGAAGGACAGTGGTGCCAGTTACCTGAGGTGGGCAGCACCTGTATACACATCAAACTGCCTCAGTAAATACAGAAACACTTTCCTGCTGCACCAGTGATTACATTCTTTGGTAGTCATTTCCCTGACAGGTAATTGTGTTCCAATACTAGCAAAAACCAAGCATAAAACTTTTCTCTCTCCCACCATTGCCTAGAAAAAAAAAAGAACAACTTTTTACACACTAGGACAAAATCACAAAATTTGCCAACAAGAAAACTAGCAATATGGAAAAATTCAGTATCTGAAAATAATGGGATTTCTCCAAGGAATAAGAGAAATATTCCACTCCTGAGTCCAACAATGAGTCAAAAAAACAGAACTTTAAAAATAAGATCTAATTCTTGCTATCTTCATTGTCACCTGACAATAAATTTAGGCACGAAATGAGTAACACAGGATAAGAAAAATAAAATTAAAAAAAATACTCTCAATTCTTGGGTAATGGGAAATCAAATTACAACAGGGGACTTTGAAAATTAAAACACAAATACTATAAACTTAAACTTCTGGGATACAATTAAAGTTTTAAGCAAAGGAAAGTCCATAGCTGTAAAAGCTAATCACCAACAAAACCAGATCTGCACGTTTTAGCTACGTGACAAAAACACTTTACTGGGGGATACAGAAGAACTAAATAAATGGAAAGACACATTATGTTCCTGGATAAGAAGAATCAAAATTCTCACCGAAGAGCTTAATTCCCACTAAGTTAACCTAAGATTTTAATGCAAGCCCAAAGAAAATCCCAAAGAGAACAATTCTATAATTTGCAAAAAATACTAAATATTTATTGGAAAAAAAAAGTGAGAATAACAAAAATAAATTTTTTTTTTTTTAATTAAGCATTTTGGTGGTAGTAGAGGGGGAGATGGATTTGCCCTGACAGACAGTAAAATAACTCTCAAAACAGTGTGGCAATGGTTCTAGAATTGACAGACTAAGGAAAAACAACAGAAAGACCTGACAGAGACTGACCAAAATGATGTACGGCCAAACACTGGTGGGGTCCAGGGAAGCAGACGTCTTTAAACTACTAAACAGTCATCTTTGGAGTAACCTGTCTGGAAGATTCTTTAGCATTATGGACACAAAGCTTTAAAAATGACCCCAGAAAGTCTACTCCTGGGAATTTCTGCTAATGAAATGAACAGAAAAGTGAACAAAGGTATATGTAAAGTTATTTATAACAGCCAGAAATGAACTAACCACCGAGTAAAATGTGGTAAGAGCTGTTGTTATTGGGTGCCATCAAGCTGATTCTGACTCATAACAACCCAAAACAGAGTAGAACTGCCCATTGGATTTTCCTGGCTGTAGTCTTTAGTGAAGCAGATTGAGCTAGACAACTGAATAACATACACCCATTTTTAAATGATTTTTTATACGTACATTTAGTAACATAAAAAGATGTTCAGAGAATATTAAAATAAAAAAAAGATTACAAACCAGAATTAAATATGATGCCCTTTAAAGAAAACATGAATGTGTATGCATGTATAATATCATCATAAAATACGTGAAAGATACATTATAATCACAATTCTAGAAATGGGTGACAGGAGATTATAAAGTGATTATCTCCACTGAAAGTTTTCCTGCATTAAACGAAGTTTATTTTTGTAATAATACATTAATGAGAATGAAAATCTATCACCTTATTTTTACAAGCGAGACAATTTAGGGGAATAGTTGAAATAATATAATAGTAAAAATGGTATCAAAAATTCACTGGAACTTAAAGAAGGCATTTTGAAGGCACAGTGCATATGTATTGGAATTAATTCACATAAACTACTATTAAAATGTAAACTTCTTTAGAAAATTGTTAATAAAGTCTTATTGTGATTCCAATAAAAATCTAAACTCCCATTCCAATCAACCCTTTCTATTGTACTCAGTGTGGACCCTGCTCTCCCTTTGTCTCCTGCTCCAGCTCCAATGAGAACTTCCAGCAGAGGGCAGGAAGAAAAGAAGTGGAGAATTCTGAAGTCAGTCCATTCCAGTGTTGATTCTGAGTTTCCAAAGTCCTATTACAATAAGCCATGTGGGCTCTGTTTTAGCATAGAATCAGAGGAACTAAGAATCTTCTCCTTTAGTGATAGCTTTATAACACAGACACAAGCCATTCTATGCACATGATGTGCGCTCCAAACAAAAAAAAAAAAAAAAAAAAAAGGGAAGTGTTGGTGGTGGTGAATATATTAACTTCAGTAAATGAAACTAATTTTAACTAGTTTACAATTATACTTTTAGACATGCTTCATGTTCTTTTCTGATGCTTTTCAAATAGCAGTGGTTTAATTCATTTTAACCTTTATATTTTGTGGATGAAAAATAAGAAATAACCTGTAAGTAAACAGCCTTAAATACATTAGTGAAATTCATCACTTAGTAGAATTCTTTTGTAAGCAAACGATTTCCCCCTAATTTATTGGTTTCGCATACGTTTTATGGTCATGCTGGTTCTCTCATGGCACAAGGAGTACCGTATTATATCCTTTTCGCTGAGATTCATGTCCTTACCATCCGTCTTCCCAACAGACTGCCAATGCTTTGGGGAAAGGGAGCATATCTTATACTTTGCTAGACAATTATGACATCGTATAAATATTAGATACTGAGTAGACTTTCCTAGGTCTACTAGTCTTAATTCTTTGTTTTGTCGTCCATACATATAATGCAACTGTGTTTGCTACAAAAGAAGCTATGCAATTCCCCAAAGTCCTTCAGTTGCTCAGCCCGAAAAGTTGGTTAGTAATTATAAGATTATTCCCATCCCTATCCTCTGAAACTCTCCAATGCGACTATGCTGTATGCGCAGAATTTGATCTATGCCATTCTATAGGACAGAGAGATTCACAGAGGAGGAGAAGGAGCAAAAATCATTTACTCTCCACTTATTCATCTACCCTAATCTATGGGAATTTCAAGCAGAAACACATTTTCTGGCAGGAATGCCGAAGAAAGTTCAGCTTCAGTGATTTAAGATAAGCTACTTTTCTTATAAACATTCTACACTAATTTAACTACCACGAAACTATTTCCCTGTATTACACTGACATTTAATAAAACCCATTTCTTTCTTCTAGTCATAAAACTGCCTAGAGACCTACTGAGCATGAATGTTCTACAAAGCATTTTAGGGGTACGCCATTGAGCGAACTGCCCTTAAAAGCAGCTGGTTAATTTATTTGGTTCATCTTCCACATCCTGTAATACTGAATTGTCATTATCACAATACTGAGAGCAATTTAAGCTCAATGGGAGCTACGTACCTAGAGAGGAAAAACTGTTTTCAAGAGGTCTATTTTTTGTTGGAGAAAGTATTTTAGGGCTTTATTTCCCATAAATCCACATTCTGGCAGTAAAGCACTCTCAGTGCTTATATTTCAATGGGAGCCCTCGCATCCTCAGCAATATACTTTACTCTCCTATATTTTGTGCTGATAAATCTATCTAGTACTTTCCTACACTACAGAGGGGTAAGATGCACATCTCAGAATTTCCCACACATGTGGCTGGATTCCTATTGGGCTATAATAAAGCCATGGATTCTGGTAGTTTAACATTGCCATTAACCACCACCCGCTTTGCCCCGAAAGAAAGGGAGTATGATAGGCCCCTTTTTAATCATCTTGTGATCTTCCAAGTACATAAATCACTAGATTCTTCAGGCTTCCTGAATACGAGCAACACCTCTTGCCTTTGGCCATAGAAAAGGCTGAGTGGTGGCATAAACCCATGGGAATGTCTCAGATATCAGCGTGTGTTCCCACAGGAAGGACTGAGGGGCTTGAGGGAAACAGAGAGCCCACCAAAGATAAAACATCAGATAAGATAAAATTCTGGAGCACAAGATAATAAAATAAAGCAGAGAAAGAAAAAAAGTAAAACCTAGCGAATAAGAACATACCAAATAAGACGTTCTCATTAAAAACAGAGAAAGGGCATAATGATGGGGAAGACGTAAGACAGAAGGATTTAAAAATCCAAGAATGGAAAAAAATTATGAATAAAAGTTAAAAAGGCATCACTAAATAGACAATAGGTAAATGGTTACTTTGGTAAAGGGTGAGACAGCACACAATACTGGGGAAGACAGCACACAATACTGGGGAAGACAGCACAACTTGACCAAGGCAAGGTCATGGAAGTTTCATAGCCACATCCAAACTCCCTGAGGGACTGGGTTACTAGGCTGAGGTCTGGAGACCATGGTCTTGGGGACATCTAGCTCAACTGGAATAACAGTTTATAAAGAAAATATTCTACATCCCACTTTTGTGAGTAGCATCTGGGGTCTTAAAAGCTTGTGAGTGGCCATCTAAGATACTCCACTGGTCCCGTCCCATCTGGAGCAACGGAGAATGAAGAAAACCAAAGACACAAGGGAAAGATAAGTCTAAAGGACTAATGGAGCACAACTATCACAGCTTCTACCAGACTGAGTCCAGCACAACTAGGTGGTGTCTAGCTACCACCACCAAATGCTCTGACAGGGATCACAAAAGAGGGTCCTGGACAGAGCAGGAGATAAATGTAGAACAAAATTCTAACTCACAAAAAAAGACCAGACAGAAATTAGAGAAACCCCAAGAGTATGGCCCCCAGAAACCCTTTTAACTCAGTATGGAAGTCACTCCTGAGTTCACCCTGCAGCCAAAGATTAGACAGGCCCATAAACAAAACAAGACTAAATGGGCATACCAGCCCAGGAGGAAGGACGAGAAGGCAGGAGGGGACAGGAAAGCTGGTAATGGGGAACCCAAGGGCAAGAAGGATAGAGTGTTGATACGTCCTGGAGTTGGCAACTAATGTCACAAAACAATACGTGTATTAATTGTTTAATGAGAAACCAATTTTCTCTGTAAACCTTCATCTAAAGCACAATAAAAGTTAAAAAGGCAAATGAGAAAAACATTAAGACAGCAGGATATGACCAGGGATGGTGGCTGTTGCTGAGCAGCTAATAGGAATCTTGAATCTTGCTAGAGGTAGGAGAGACCAAGACAAACCCAGTGGAGCAGGTGAGTGCCTTGTCTGGCTTTGGCTCAGTACCACTGCTAAAAAAGCAAGGCTTGTCTAAACGCCACCAACAGTGTTACTATCTCCATCAAGAAAGAACATAAAATATGCAGGAAGAAAGAGGGAATATCCTAAATATATTGTTGCTTTAATCTCAGTGGTTATTTTCTGAGTAAGCTACAATCCTTCTGTGTCCCTTCCCGAAAGGCAATTCAACTTGTTTAAAAGAAGTTAAACACAGTGCAAATACTGCTACCATAGAAAGCCTCTATACACAGAACATTTCCAGAGCCCACCTGAGTCCAAACAGTATCCAAGTAGACACAATTTCAAGGCAGCACAGAATTTGGACAATCCCTTCAAGTTAACTATTGCTGTGAAAACTATACAGACAGAACAATGCTTTGAAATTTAAAAATTATGTCAACATAAGGAAACAGCCAATTTAGCAACCAATGAAATTTAAGCTACAGGTTCAATGTGAACAAAAGAAGTTGGGAACAATTTCCTTTACATTAAAAACTTGAAAATGGCACATAGATACAGATCTATTTATCTACCTACCCACCGGCCCACCTATGTATGTTTAGCAATGAACTTCAGCTGATGTGTTAGGTAGGCTCCTATTTAAACCAAAAAACCAAACTCATTGCCATCGAGTCAATTCTGACTCACAGCCACCTACAGGATGGAGTAGAACTCCCCCATAGGGTTTCCAAGGAGCAGGTGGTAGATGCGAGCTGCCTTTTGGTTAGCAGCCGTAGCTCTTAACCATTGTGCCACCAGTGCCCCCCTGTTTAAACTAGCAATATGCAATTTCTGCATATGCAAACTTAAACTGTAAATGTGATTTCAGAATGATTCACAAAAACCCAACCCAGTGCATTGGGGCATTTTAAAAAAAGAAAACTTCCATTATGGACCCATACACTTAACAGAGCTAGTTGTTAATGCCCAACTTGCAACTGCTTTCTAGTTTGCAGCTATCAGAGGATATATTTCCCAGGGCTGGGCTCAAGGTTGGACCCCCTCAGCAGCAAGGTAGAGAAAACACAGAAGTAATCCATTGAGTGGTTAAATTTCAATTAATGCACTGTGTGATAAACAAATATCTTTATTTTTCACTACACATAATTTCAATCACAGGCGAGTGGAGGGAGATCCTTGTACAGTGAGCATATGAAAAAAAAATACAACACTGCTCATCCTGATTAATATAAAGCTTTACCTGGACACATAAGTTTATGCATTTGAACAAGCATGTCACTCAATTCAAAATAAAGCAAAAAACAAAAAAACAAAAAACCCATCACCGTCAAGTTGATCCTGACTCATAGCGACCGTTTAAGACAGAGCAGAACTGCCCTATAGGGTTTCCAAGCAGCACCTGGTGGATTCAAACTGCCGACCTTTTGGTTAGCTGCTGGAGCACTTAACCACTACACTATCAGGGTTTCCAAAATAAAGCGCAAAGGGAAAAAAAAGCTCAGGCACTATTTGAAGAAGAAATCCAGTCCAATGAACCTACATTTAAGCTTTATAATCCATTCTCTTGTCGCCTTTATGAAGAGTTGAGATTAACTGGGCATACTGGCCAGTCACTGACAGGCTTCTTAGAAATGGCAGGGCAGTATTAGGGAAGACGAACACTCAAGTGGTAACACACATTCGTCCTCCTCTACACATTTTAGTGCCCACTCCAAAGTCTCATTTAGGTTCCTATTTAATGCCTCCCTGGAAACAAGAATAATTATTCCAGATTTAGCCAAAATTGGAGAAAAGGCTGTAGGCTATTCAGTAAGCAGCAATAATCTGTGCTCAAACTGACAATAAATATCAAATGGACATTCTTCATCATTCTGGCTTCTCTGGTAATATTAAAAGCTGCCCTGAGCAAAGAATGCAATCAGAAAAATCACAAAGGAAGATGTACAAGTAGCTAATGAATAAAAATGTTCAAAATCACTAATGATTCAAAAAAAAAAAAAATGATTCAAAGAAGTTGCAAAATAGAACAATCTTCCTTTGTATATCAATTTGGCAAAGAGGATGTGGTGAGATACATAGTCTCACACACTGCTGGTATAAATTGGTATGTTTTTGGAATGTAACTTTACTTGGCAGTATATACAAAAAGTGGAAAAAATAATCATAATTTTTATGAGTCCCTAACTTCAATTCTAAGAATCAATCCTAGGAAAACATTCAGAAATGGAGACAAAGGTTCATGCCAAAAGATTTCTACCTTCATCATAGCATGTTTTATGATAACCAAAAACTGGATACACTTAAGGGTCTAACAACAGAGGAATGGTTAAGAAAATTAAATAGCCCGATAAACCCACTGCTGTTGAGTCGATTCTGATTCATAGCGACCCTACAGCCCCATAGGATGGATATTATGTAACCGTTAAACAACATTTAAGCTAAGAATTTATTTTAATATTTTAGGGAAATTCGTAAGATTTATAATGTTAAAAGATCCAGAGAAGTCGTAATTACTTTTTACATTTTTTTTTAATTGTGAAAGTTTATAAATCAAGTCAGTCTCTCATATAAAAAATTTATATACACCTTGCTATATACTCCTAACTGCTCTCTCCCCCTAATGAGACAGTACACTCCTTCCCTCCACTCTCTCTTTTCGTGTCCATTTGGCCAGCTTTTGACCCCCTCTGCCCTCTTTTCTCTCTTCCAGACAGGAGATACCAACATAGTCTCATATGTCTACTTGATCCAAGAAGCTCATTCTTCACCAGTATCATTTTCTATCCCATTGTCCAGTCCAATCCCTGTCTGAAGAGTTGGCTTTGGAAATGGTTACTTTTTAAATTAAAAAAAAAATTATTATAAAGTAATGCATGCTTACTACCAAGAAAAAAAAGCAGCAAATAAAAAAGATAAAGGTCAGAAAGAACTTTCATAATCCTGCCCAGACACAAACACTGTTGTTAATAACTTGGTGTTTATCCTTCCATGAATACAACTACATATACACATTATTGTATTTCAATGCAATCAAACCATACAAACATTTTGGCAAAGTACTGCAATAGAATCAATCTAGCAAATGTTGGGCATTTTATTTGTTCCAAGTGAGAATGAAAAAAGCAGTCCTGACCTTTAGGAGCTGGCCTGGCACTCACAGCAAGGCCTTGATGTTTTCCTGGTGAATATAAACAATTTCACAGAACACCAACATCACACAGGGCCACTGCATGACCATGAAGGATCAGGAAGGAAACAAGATCACTCCATAATCATGTCTGAACACAGACAAAACATGAACATTTTCCAAGGCACCTAATGACAAACATCCTGGCTCGTATTGAGAGACTGCTGATTCTTTACCAATATGACATCAGCTTTGGTTTAGTCTTCACACCTTCTAGATTAGGTTTATTAAGGTACCTAATTATAGAATCATCCATTATTCCTGACAATATTCAATCCAGAGCAAAGTCCCATTTCCTTTAACCCTCCCCAGAATCAACTCATACAATCCCAAATTCTATAGTACACTCCTTCTAACACATTCTTACTAACACCCTGTGGTGTGTATTCTCTTTCAGAGCAAGGAGTAATAAACCCACCTTGGTCAACCACAGGTGTGTTCCTGGCAATCTTTGGCTGTAGGATATTGATATACCTAATTCACTACTGTTAGACATTTAGGTTGTCCCAATTTTTATTGTTACAAACATCAAAGAGGAATATTGGCTGACATTAAACAGAAAATTAAAAGAAAACAAAACAAACAGGGAAATAAAAAGGCCCAAAATACTTAAAGATAAATGTTATTGCTAGCTGCCATCGAGCTGACTCAGACTCATGGCGACCTTAAATATAACAGAATGAAACACTGACTGATCCTACACCATCTCCAAGATCATTGATATGTTTGAGTCGGCTGTTGAGGCTACTGTACTAATCCACCTCATTGAGGATTCTCCTCATTTTTGCTAACCTTCTAATTTACCAAACATGTTCTTTTCTAGTGATTGATCATTCCTGATAATGTATCCAAAGCATGCAAGACAAAATCTTGCCATCCTCGCTTCTAAGAAGCATTCTGATTACATTTCTTCTAAGGCTGATTTGTTCATTCTTCTTGCAGTCTGTTGTATATTAAATATTCTTTGTCAATATCACAATGTAAATGCATCAATTCCAATGAAGGATTGCAAAAATCACCCTATGGCGATACATACATACATAGACACACACACACATTTTTCCCTCTCATAAGACTAGGAACACTAATTTTCCTACCAAATCACCATTCTAATTAGTGGTCTTATTGACTGATTACCACCAATGGTGTCCCACGTATTTGCTTTTAGAAACCAACTGCCTTTTATGAAATTAAGTGATTACATATCCACAATACCTAGCATGGACCTGACACAAAGTTAAGTTTAACAAGCAAATTCAAGCCAAATACTCCCATGAAATGACTATGATTTAGTATGTATGAGTGACACCTGACTTACAATGGCTGCAACTGTGATTCCTTGCTTTTATATAGCTTTATCTTAAAAGAGAGAGACAGACTATTCATCCATTGCTGGTGGGAATGCAGAATGGAACAGCCACTGTGGGAAAGAGTTTGGCAGTTCCTCAAAAAGCTGAACATAGAACTACCATATGATCATGCAATTCTAATCCTAGGTATATACTCAGAAGAAGTGAAAGCGGGAACACAAACAGAAACTGTACTCCAACGTTCACTGCAGTACTTTTCACAATAGCCAAAAGGTGCAAACAACCAAAATCCTCATCAACAGATAAACAAAACATGGTATATTCACACAATGGAATACTACTCAGCCTGATGCATGACATAACGTGCACCCTGAAAACATGCTGAGCAAAATAAGTCAGTTGTAAAATGTCAAATACTGTATGTCTCACTTATATGAAATAAGCAAATACACAGAAACCTAAGATTATTAATGGTTAGCAGCGATATGGGAAGGACAATTGGGAATTTCTGCGTAGAGAGCTATGAGTTCATGTTAATGGCGGCAGAATGATTTGGAAAAGGGTAGAGAGAATGGTTACACAACTTGAAGAATGTAATCAATACGACTGAACTGGGCGCGTAGAAATTGTTGTGATGCCATGTTTTGTTATCTATATTTTCAACAAAATTTTAAAAAAGAGCAAGACAGAGAAAGAGAGTGAAAGAGCATTTCCCAGTGTTTATGGCAGTACTAAATACACTGGTGTTAAACCCCACAAGAAAACACGATGAGCATCTCTGAACTGTGCAATGATTCTTGAATAGTCATTAACTATTCAAAATACCTCAGAACAGGCACAGCGGTCTCAATATGCAAACATATTTTCAGCAAGGAGCAAAGGATGGTTTGATTGCTCCAAGAAGAGAGATGGTAGGCCTGACATCAGAGTTCAGGGGTAAGCTGCAATCGACATTGTAAGAACAGAGTGTGGGCAGTATCTGACCTCCTCTAACTTCACAAGGGGTAAAGACAATCAGGATCAACAGCCCAAGGCTGACTCCTATGAGGTGGAGGTCAGACACGCTTCCTCTCTCAGCTATCTTTACCAATTCTGACACCAACTGTTCCTCCCATAGCACTCCACTTCTCTGCTGGGTTCTATAATTCACTACAATGGCCACAAAGAACTCACAGACAATACTCATGACTATGAGGTTTTTCAGGGACATAACAGTTACAATTCAGGCTCAGGAACACTCAGGATACAGTTCTTCTATCAAGACAGCATCTTGCTGGGTATGCTCGCAGGCACGCCTCTCCCTGGCCCTAGGCCTCTGCCCAAACACACTGAACTTCTCTCTGTGGACCAGGAAACTCAGAAAGCCCACCGAGCTATCTCCCGCTGTCAGGTCTTTGCTTCCTTCAGTTTACAGCTCTCTCTGTCTCCAGGTTCCCAGATCTTCTCAGCACAGGTTTCCTAAGTCCACATGACATTCTGGCTCCTGGCTGTTCTTCCTTGGTGGTGGTGGGATCTTCTCTTTCCCACCTCTGGGGTAGCTCATCTCAAGCCCAGCAGGACGGCAAAACTGACCAATCCCTTTGGCGGGCCACAATTACCCTATCACACAGTCTTGCTCAATCATTTGGGTGGCAGTCACAAGACCATGACTAGAAAGGCCACACAAAAGGAATCCATTGTGCTGCAGGCCACCCCCTGGCTTTTCTAGCCATGTTCTTTCATACTTGGAGGATAACTACCCCTTCCCAATCACTTTATCAGTCCAAAACAGTCATTAACAATTAGTTCTTGAGAAGGGCAAAAGAGTATTAAGGATGAGGTTACTCAGGTACCAGACATTTGGTTCTGCTGCCGGTGTCCATCTGATTTCGTCAGGTTCTCCAATAATTCATCTTGTCTTCACCCTTTCTGGCCTCTGATAAAATTTAACTGCGAGAAGATTATTCCCTTGCTCTGAGCCGCGAGAAGTATCAGCGTAGCAAAGCCTTTAAGGGACTTTAGGTTTGGCCACCGTACTCAAGTCCAGCAGCGCCTCCCCCTCAGTCCACTCTCACACTTGCAGCTTTCACGATTCCAGTTTTACAATCACAATTAATCCTGTTAACAACACTCACAAAGGAATCATATAATCCTATCATTATCTTCCCTTACCCTCTCTTCCCTAGACTGATCAGGAAAAGGGCAATCTATTCAGTGGGGATCCTCCCTTTTGCCCCTCATTTTGAGTATAAGCACACCCACCAAAGTGTATAAGCTAGCCACTTCATGCCTTTATCTCCCCCTGTTTTAGACAGCCAATGTTTAAATTGCCTGTCTCTATATCAAAGCTTTGCTTATATCAAACCAATACTAAGAGACAAGCATCTTCCTTGGTCTTAAAGAATCTTCTGTTCCGGTTGGAACTTTAAGCATCTGCATCCACAAGCAAAGTCCAGTCCAGTCCACAAAAAAAAAAAAAAAAATCCACAGCAAGCTATCAAAATGCAGTAATCTACATCAGCTCATGGTGTCAAATATCTTTCTCTTCATTCAGGGTGAGGTTCTGGTCAGTTCATCCCTAGCCATCCAAGTTAGGTCACAATAGGTAGCAGGCTTAGGCTCAAGAGTTCACACACACCTCCTAGCACTTCAGACGGCCCCTTCACACATTCTCATCCCTAGCCCTCTGGGCCGTAAACTTCAGGGGTCCAAACAACTCCCTTTACTTCTGACCTACTAGCCCTTCTTCTCTCTCTCATCCCTAGCCCCTGTGGGCTAGGTCAACAGGTACAAATGAAACATGTCCAAACTCAGCCTGTCTCTTCATTGCTACACTTCTCCCACTTCTACTCATGCGTGGACCCAGGTGGTCACCACAAGTGAGCAGAACAAGCCCTCTACTTTTAGACTCCCTTAACTTCCAATCCCAGAAGGGTGCTCTTTCCAAAGGGCAATGACTTTTCATGTCTTGAAGCACCCAACAGCAAAGAAACTTGCTCGGGATTCAAAAAGCAAAACAGTCACTTGTTTTTCTGCAGGTCCTCCCTTCAAATACAAACCTCCTGTTCTCTCAGCAGTTCCAGGTAGTTCTGCATGTCTTTTCAAATGCAAAATCTGGGTGGGCCTCAGGTTTTCCACCCAAACCCCCCACACTATACTGGTAACGCATTCATGTAGCCTGTGTTTCTCTGGGGCAAATCCTAGTCCCTAGTCCCCCTTTTAGCACACACAATCAAGTACTGGCTGAAGATGGGATTACCCACTCTCTGTAAACTATAATACCCAATATTCATTTCTACCATACACTAGATAGGAGAAACATTCAATATGCACAGTACATTCAATTAAACACATAATCCTTTTTAAAACATTCCAGTTTTATCTTCTCTATCCATTTACTATCTTCCCATTCATATGCATACGGTTGCGGACTTCTCCCTGGGTGGTACCAATAGACCCTGGCCCCCTATCAATCATCCTGCTTATCTGGCCTGGCCTTTGCCTCAGGCCACTCTAGGTGGGTCTTTTCAGTCATTACAGGTAACACCAACCAAAGTATCCATCTAAGGATCAAAAGTTTCACTTCCCAAGCCCCTTTGTTCTTTCTCTTACAAAGTTTCATGCTTCCATGAGTCTGGAGCCATCAAAGAATCCCACTTCTGATGCCTGTCCTGTAGTTAATTACTTATTATGGCCCTTCTAGCCATGGTCTTTGTGACTCGCACACAATGAATGCGTGGGACTAAGCAAATAAGGTACACGGAACCTCTGATGGTTCAGGTTGTGTGGTAACTTGGCTTGTCCAAGATTCCCAATATTGTATGTTTGTCCTCCATTTTATGTGTTGTGACTCCTGACTTCTGTGTGTTGTGAGGCAGAATTGGTCTTGGGTCGCAGCCTTACATAGGGCATGACTCACCCTCACTCAAGGTACACCCCTCCCTGGGGTGTGAACTGCATCTAGGATGTATGCGTGTGTCCTAGCAGGGCTCTTTCTCTGTATCTGGATCCCATATCCGGTTCATGATCAACTGACCTCTGGTTCTTGGGACTCGAGCTGGAGGCCTGTTGTCTGACATGCCAATTCTGGGATTCCATAGCCCCTTGGACCTGTGGCCTATCGTGTGACCGAATTTGCCAGCTTCTGCAGCCTTGCGAGCCAACAGCCTGTGGTCTGAACAGCCGATTTGGGTCCGTAAGCTCCTGAAGCCATGTTGGTTGGGAGGAGCCTATGCCTGACCCACGGACTTGGTACTTGCCAGCCTCCACAACTGAATGAGCCATTTCCTTGATACAGTGTATAAGTTCTGTGAGACACTGCAGTGAATTAGGGAACCCAAAGAAGGGATGCAGAGTACTAAGGGGATAGGGAGTAGCTGATGTTAAAGATGATGAAGTGGTACAGCAGTTTGGAGAAGCTGGACATTTGGGACATCTTTAACTTTCACCTCATAGGAACTAGCTTTGCGCTGCTCCTTATAAAAGAAATTATTCATTTACTATGAAAACATTAAAGAATTTCCCAGAAAAGTTAGACAAAATCACTTAAGAAAAAAGGCACAATGGTTAAGTGCTCAGCTGCTAACTGAAAGGTCAGTAGTTCGAACTCACTAGTGGCTCCACAGGATAAAAGACCTGGAGATGTGCTTTGGTAAAGATTACAGCCTTGGAAACCCTATGGGACAGTTCTACTCTGTCCTATAAGGTCACTATGAGTTGGAATCAACTTGATGGAACACAAAAACATTAACAGGAATCCAGTGGATAGGAAATAAGGGAGCTCACTGAAGAAAATGAAGGTCCCAAGGATCCAAGGGGCCTCCTTGTGTTATCATTTAAAGACTTTGGGAATCCTACACATTGACATCAAAAAAGCAATTAATATTGGAAACTAACTTAATTTTGAAAGTAGTAAATAATTCCTATTAAAATGGCTTGTATTTTATGAGCACTGTACTTCTATTTTTAGCTTTGGCCAGTCTACTACATACAGAAAAACTCACAGAAATACACGGTTGCAATACAGTTGTATTACGATTTCGTTTTACATATGTAAAAAATATTTGTGAAAGTTGTATTTATGTTTTAATTTTCTATTTATTGATGGTTTTAATGAATTTTGTACGTTTACAGCATGAAATGAATTTCTATGAACAGAGTCACAATTTATAACACCGTTCCTGGACAAAAGTATTTATTTACGATGGTTCAACATGTGACCATTAGGACATAAATTTGGTGGCTGCCTGCAGTTTAATATTTAGTTGACTAGGAAGCCTTGGGGGCGTAGTAGTTAAAGTGCTATGGCTGCTAACCCAAAGGCCGGCAGTTCGAATCCACCAGGCGCTCCTTGGAAACTCTGTAGGGCAGTTCTGTTCTTTCCTATAGGGTCGCTATGAGTCGGAATCGACTTGATGGCAATGGCTTTTTTGTTTGTTTGTTTTTAGGAAGCCTTATACCCGGTGCCATCAAGTCAATTCTGACTTACAGTGATCCTATAGGACAGAGTAGAACTGCCCTGTAGAGTTTCCAAGACTGTAATCTTTACAGAAACAGACTGCCACGTCTTTCTCCCATGGAGTAGCTCGCGGGTTAGAACTGCCAAACTTTTGGTTAGCAGCCAAGTGTTTCACCACTGTGCCAGCAGGGCTCCTTTGGAAGCCTTAGAGCACGTATTTTTGATTCTTAAAAATGTTCTGATGATTCATTTGAGAACCACAACAAGTAATGTATGAGAAGCGTCTGCATGTAGAAGGCTGCCCAGGATTAGACATCTGACCACTTACGGAAATATTATACAGGAGATTCAAGCACTCGGTAACAGACCAAGTGGAATAATGGACATAAAGTCCTTTCTAAACCCAGGAACATCAGTTTCAATCTGACCAGAAGACAATGCAAACATATAAGGAAGCACTTCGAAATTTCATGTTTAGTGGTCACAGTGATAAAAACAAGGCTCGCTGGGCTGTCTGGATTCTAGAAAGAATTCCGTTGTTATAGAAAGGTGCTCTATTTAATTTTTTTCAAAAAAATTAAAAAGACTAAAAATATAATTCGTTGTTTGCAAATTATCACTGGAAACTTACAGAAGCTAGCTGATACTAGAAGTGGTTTCCCTGTCTTTCAGGTAAAATTTGCCACAAGCTTTCAGCCCTGGGCAGTGAAGCACTTTTCCTCATTTCAGTCATGCAGGCCCTTTCCTTGTTTGCTGACTGACATTTTACAGCTTACAAAGCAACCTGTCCCTGTGGCCAGGTCCCTGCATTCTATCCCACCACAACGCCAAAAAGCTGACTATCTAGTTTCTAAAAATGAACTGCGCTGCAAACAGCATCCTGACAATTTAATAATTTGTCAAAGTAGTCAAAGCAGTTATTATGAAGTGTATTTCAGAGTTCAAAGGTAAAGGTCATAGAAAGCTAAAGTTTATCTGCTGACAGAGAAATCTGGGCAATTAAAAAAGAATCCAGACCAGACCTGCTGGCAGATGTATGTCTACAATAGGAACCTCATTGCTATGCTCATGTATTAGAATTCTTGATACACAAGAAGGCTACACTTAAAAAAAATCCATTGGTTCACACGTTTGAAAGCTCCCTCCAATGGCACTTTTAAGAGATGTGCTTTTTCTTTTCTTTTTTCAACATGGAAACAAAACAGAATTTAGAATAAGCTTTTTATGCTCATGTGTCAAGCAGTGGAGTCCATAAATCTAGCTATGGCATTCAACTACTAAGAAGTCACCTTGAAAACCTAAAATAAAAAGTTTATGCCAGACAGAACTATAGCTTCCTATCTCTAGTCCCTGGTGGATAAGGAGGTATCTCTAAAGACTTAAAAAGGAAATACAATATCTGAAATACTAGCCATGTGTCAAACTACAGTTTCAGGTTTTTTTTTTTTTTTTTTCCCCTGCAGGGCTATTCTGAAATGTATGTTCTAATTGTTTTTTCAAAAACACTTCGTACAGGAATCTAAATTTGTAATCAAATCAAAACGACTAACATATTAACTCAGTCATCTCTCGCAAATATTATTAAGAAATAACACTGTGAATATCTCATTGTACAGCCTCCGTTTCTCCCAGTTAGCTTCTTGAGTCTCTGTGGCATCTTAACTCATTGTTTATAGAAGTCAGCGTACAATTCCAAGGATTCATTTAGCTGTCAGTCAAGAGAAAGATCAGTGTTCTTAAGGGTTAAGAATGCCTTTATTCACTGCTGTCCTTTAGGGTTGCTATGAGTTAGAATCAACTCAAACGCAATGCGTTTGGTTTTGGATTACTCCATATTTCACCTTCATCTGGCTATCCTTCGTTCCAAGCTTTCCTTTTTTGGGGGGGTGGGGGGGTGGGAGATTAAATTATTTCTTAAAGGTCGATAGTCAAAACCTTCAGTTAGATGATATCTGTGTTTACCCTTTACCCCCCCATATGACCTGTCATCTGCTCTAAACCGAGGGGTCTTGATATCCGTAATATATGACTAACGTAGGTTTATCACCATTTGCTGAATGTTAGGCTGTCCAAACTTGCGCTTATTTTAAAATTGCAATTGGAACAAACAGAGTTGCTATCGGGCCAATGTAGTTTTTATTTTGCTCATTTTTCAAAGGTATAAAATTCTAACCTGGCTGTTAAAAAAAAGCAGTTTCCTTCTAAAAATTTGCCAACATTTTCAAAATGAAAGTAATCATTTCATAATAGTATCCCTTTTTAAATATCACTTTATAAAAGCTTTTTTCTGAATTTTTAAAATCAAATAGGTATATTCCTTAATGAAATTAAAAATGCATTTCTCAAAATATTTTTAGCTACATAAATCTATGCCAAAATATACAAAAAACACAAATTCCAAAACTATGCAATATAAGCTGTCTTTAAAAGTGCATACCATATACAAATAGAAGGAAGAAATCTCTTAGGAGGTTTCTGCAAACCACACCAAGCTGGTTCACATTTTTAAAATCTCTAAGTATTTAAATGTATACAAAGAGGTTATCACAGTTTATTGAGTAAACAATAATTTTTACTACTAAGTATATATTTACATAATAAACTTTAATGGATCCAAAGAAATTAGTCAATAATTTGTATGTTGCTGTTGTTGTTGCACGCTGTTGAGTCGATTCTGACTCACAGTAGCTCTATATGACACAGTAGAAGTGCCCCATAAGGTTTCCTAGGCTATAATCTTTATGGGAAAAACCAGACAACCAGGTTTGTTCTACCATGGAGTTGATGGGTTCAAACTGTTGACCTTTCGGTAAGTAGCTGAGTGCTTACCCATTGTGCCACCAGGGCTCCTGTTTGTATGTTAAACCGAAAGTCAAACCCGTTGCTGCTGAGTTGATTCCAACGCACAGTGACCTTACAGGGTAGAGCAGAACTGTCCCACAGGATTTCCAAGGCTATGAATCTTTTATGAAGGGAGGCTGCCACATCTTTCTCCCACATAGCTGCTCGTGGTTTTGAACCACCGACCTTTCGGTTAGCAGCCAGGTACTTAACCACTGCACCACCAGGGCTCCCCTTTGTACGTTAAAACCAAACCCGTTGCCATCAAGTCTATTCTGACTCATAGCGACCCTATAGGACAGAGTAGAATTGCCCCATAGGGTTTCCAAGGAGCTGCAAGTGAATTTGAACTGCTGACCTTTTGGTTTGTAGTCAAGCTCTTAACCACTGTGCCACCAGGGCTCCATTTGTACGTTATAAATCTCTAAATATTTGGAGGATATATTTATATACCAACATTTCTTAAATATCTAACATAAGTGGGAAAAATTATAATGGCGTTTTAAAGAGAAAAAAATCCCAAATCAAAATGGTTTAAGAAGAGACAGCTCAAGATGGTGGCTTAGTCAAACACACTCCTACAGCAAAGAACTGAGAAGCCAAGTGAAATAGATACAGACGACAATCTGGGAACCGGAAATAGCAAACAGACGGATGAAGAATTAGATCAAACACTGAAGGGAAGGAGAAACTGAATGAAAACAGCAAACAAGGAGACTTATGGACTGTATGTGTCTGTCAGCTGGCCTGGCGCACCGTGGCCATCTTGAGACAAAGCGAGCAACATTCCTGGGTGAGGTGCACAGGAAGGCGACGTCATGGAATCCCCAATAGGAGACAGATGTACTGTGTAGACAAACCCAGAGTAAAGCAAGGTGGCCAGGACATGAACTAAGGAGGGAAGGTATAGGAAGGTGGGCAAGAGCTCCAGGGATCTTGGCAACCAGACAGCATGTAAGAGCCAGAAAATAGGAACAGAACTACTCACCAACAGCAGTCCCTGACGATTTGGGCGGGTGGTGCCGGCAGAGTGGAGGATCCTTAGAGTGGTGGCTACAGATCCCCTACCTGTCTGGGCTATGGACAACACCCTCCCCCACTCACATTTGGTTGAGACCTGGTCCTGACTGCTGGCTGCACTCTACGGGGAGTGCCCAAGCATCCATGCCAGAGGCTGGAGGAACACGATTCCCCGCCTCCTCCATGACCAGCAGTGGGCCCCCTCCCTCCTCCGGCAATCCACGGCACACACTCCCATGCCATTGGACCCATGACCGGAGGCTCATGCCCGCTCTGCCCACCTCGAGCCACCCCACCTGCCCAGCAAGCATTGGTGTGTACTTCTTCAGCCAGAGACCCTCCTCCCCTGCCCTTGCCAATCAGTAGACAGTGGTGCGAGTTCCCATGCTACCCACCCAGTGACAAGTGACCCATGTACCTTTGCCTTTACCACTTGGCAACTGGTGGTGTGCACACATAGCACTCACCCAGAAACCAACAAGAACATTCCCTGCACCCATTGCCCTGGTGGTCAGACAGACCCATCACCTCATCAACAGTACCAGGCAGCAACTGCAACTCTGCCAAATGACAAGCAAGTGATTCTAATGCCTTCATCCAATATCCGACTGGCTGCAATGTCACACATCACACACCCAGACAGTTCCTGCAAGCCGTCTGCACTTCTACTGAAATGTCATGGCATCCCATCACCTACTGAGATGCCAATTTGTGCATGCAAAGCAAGCCTGCCCCATTCATTTGGGTAGTACTCCCTCATAGTGGGAGCCCTGGTGGCACAGTGGTTAAGTGCTCAGGCTACTAACCAAAAAGTCAGCAGTTCAAATCCACCAGCTAGTCCTTGGAAATGCTATGGGACAACTCTACTCTGTCTTATAAGGTCGCTATGGGTCAGAACTGACACGTTGGCAGCAGGTCTCTCACAACGGATATGGAGACGTCCTGCCTTGACCTCCAGAGAACACACTGTTAGCACAACCCAGAAGGACCCCATGGTCCCAAAAGGGCTATGGAGTGACCCTGACCACCCAACAGTTGTCACCCAATATCAGGCAAAGAACCTGCTCTCCCACCTACACTTAATCTGGTAAGAGAAGACATACGAGCCGAACCACAGACGACTTGTATGTGGGTGAGACCCAGGCATACAAGTGTGAAGAAATCACACCCAACCAACAGATACCACCAAAGTCACACATAGTCCAGAACCTCAAAATAACAATTAAAATAATGAAAAGGAAGAAAAACATTCTAAAGAGAAAAAGAAGAAACAAAGCTCCGGATATATCAAAACACATTAAAAAAAAAAAGCACAAAACAAACATATAATCAATAGATATATAAATAAATTAATAACTTAATGCCTCAGAGTTAGCAGACAATAACAAATCATATGAAGAAACAGGATGAGATAGCTCAGACAAGTGTGCAAAATAAAGGGGCAGAAAACTTCCCTATGGAAGAAATGGTAACAGAGCTACCTGATAAGGAATTCAAAAGACTTAAAACAGTCATCCCTTGGTAATCTGTGGGGGATTGGTTCCAGGACACCTGCAGATACCAAAATCCACAGATGCTCAAGTCCCTTATATAAAATGGTGTAGTGTACACACACACACACACACACACACACACACACACACCCTGTTGCTGTCGATTCTGACTCATAATGACCCTATAGGACAGAGGAGAACTGCCCCACAGAGTTTCCAAGGAGAGCCTGGTGGATTCAAACTGGTGACCTTTTGGTTAGCAGCTACAGCTCTTAACCACTACACCACCAAGGTTTCCGTACTAACATGGTGTGTATATACATATATATGCGTATGTGTGTGTATATGTATTTTTTTACATCGCACAGGAATGAAAAATGTTTCACTCTGAAATGGAATAGTGATGCTCAGGCCAGGTTAGGGTGGAGACATAAAGTGCTAGATCAAAGCAGGAACTTTTAAGGACAGCTGCACCTGGGCCCTCCTGTTGCAGGCTGCTCTCTGGGGTTCTTCACGTAGAAGGTCTGGGAGACTTTGGGAGAATTTGGATGCCTGCATATACACAGTGCAGTGCAGAGTGCTAAATCCTGGCCCTGACAACTTTGCTCTCTCCTTTTGGCCCCAAGACCTCTGCCACAAACACACTCTGCCAGATCCTCGGTCAGGCCAAGAAGCACTGAGTGCAGTTTGCAACCCCATTCCTAGTGTCTTCATTTGTCCAAATTATGTCAGGGTGCAGCTACTTCTGTCCGCCTGTGAGCTTCTTCCTTCACAGCCATATACTGCTCTTTGGGACTGAACCCTGTCTTACCTTGGGCTGCCCTCCGCATTGCCCTAGGCCCTTGAGCTCTTTTTTTTTTCCAAATATATTCCACAGTTGGTTGAATCTGTGGATGTAGAACACCTGGATACAGAGGGTGGTCTGTACATAGGCGCCTCAAAGAGATCAAGGAAAACACAGACAAAACCCAAGAAAAATCCAGGAAAATAGTACAAGAACAAAATGACAAAACAATTAGAAACTGTAAAAAAAAAAGAAATCCATAAGATTAACAATGAAATATCATAAATACTCTACGTTTGTTTGCCAACCATTCCCTCTCTCATTGAGGTATTTTCCTAAGCACACAGTGCTACTTTTTTCACAGCAAGATATAAAAAAGCTGACATAACAGTGTTTATGAAAAGACTTTGTGGGGGGAGGGTATGGTTGGCAAAAGAACACAGAAGGTACATGTCACTTGTGTAAAAATATGGTAACTCAATGAAAGGACACAGAAGTAGAACTGAATCAATGGAAGAAAGAATCAGTGAAATAGAGGACAAATTCTTTGATACTAATTTGTCTGATGAATAATCAGAATATATAATAAAGAAAGCCTAAGGGATACGTGGGACACTATCATGAGGAATAAATTACATGTAATAGAAATTCAGAAAAGGAGGGGAAAAAAATACAGAGAGAATTTTTGGAAATTTATTGGCAGAAAACTTCTCTAATAACATGAAAAATAAGAAAGTTTCCATCCAAGAAGCTCAACAAACCCCATACAGTATAGAACCTATAAAGAAGTCACCAAGACATATCATAATCAAGCTTTCCAAAATCCAAGAAAAAGAATTCTGAAAGCAGCTCATGAAAAACAAAATATCACTTATAAAGGTGCACCATTAAGACTAAGAGCTAATTTCTCAGCAGAAACCATGCAGGCAAGAAGGCAATAGGATGACACACATTAAATCCAAAGGAAAAGAACTGCCAACCAAAAATCATATATCCAGGAAAACTGTCTTTCAAATACGATGGCAAAACTAGGACATTCCCAGAAAAACAGAAATTAAGGGAATTTGTAAAAACCAGACCAAGCTTAAAACAACCTCAAATTAAAACACGTGACAGCATCACCCAGATACCAACCCAGACAAAGAATTCTCAAATGTAAAATAAAGAAAAAGAAAAATGGCACTGTTACAAACTTTCCATATGGAGAGGAAGTCAAGGTGGTATCAAGATGTAACAGACTTTCAAACTTAGGAAGAGAAAGGAAATTTCAGAGTAACTACAAAGAAAATTAATAAATCTACTCACCAAAACAAAGAACAAAATGAAAAAGACTCAGAAAACATAAAATCAACAACAGTGATGGAAAAAAAAGAAAATCCGTAAACAAAAAGAACCCAGCAAAGAAATTAAGTGAAACAGAGAAGCCGTTAATAAGACAATAAAAAGCATAACAAAACGGCACCAATAAACTCATGCCTATTGATAATCACACTGAATGTAAACGGTTTAAATCCATCAGTCTAGACACAGAGAGTGGCAGAATGGATTAAAAAAAAACATGACCCATCAATAAGTTCCATACAAGAGCTACACCTTAGACACAAAGACATAAATAGGTTAAAAATGAAAGGATGGAAAAAAATATATCACACAAGCAGTAACCAAAGGAGAGCAGGAGCAGCAAAAATAATCACTGATAAAATAGACTTTAAGCCAAAATCCATTATTAGAGGCAAGGAAGTACATTATATAATGATTAAAGGATCAGTCCACCAAGAGGACATAATCATAATAAATATTTACATACCCAATGACAGAGCTCCAAAATATGTAAAACAGAAACTCCAACAGAACTGAAAAGAGAAATAGACAGTTCTACAATCATAGTTGGAGACTTTTAACATACCACTTTCGATTATGGACAGAACAACTAGAAAGAAACTTAACAAAGATACAGAAGGCCTAAAATAGCACAACCTATTCAACCTCACAGACACATACAGAATAAGCCATTCAACAGCAGCACAGTACACATTCTTCTCAATGCACGTGGATCATTCTCCACAACAGACCATATGTTAGGCCACAAAGCAAGACTCAATAAATTCAAAAACATCAAAATAATACAAAGCATCTTCTCTGATCACAACAGTATGATCAGAAGTCAATACCAGGAAGAACAAAGAAAAAAATTATATACATGGAAATTGAATAACACTTTACTTTTGGTGTTATTGGGTCACAGAAAGAATTAAATATGAAACTAAAAAATTCTTAGAATCAAATGAGAAGGAAAACACAGCATACTAAAATGTTTGGCACACAGCAAAAGCAGTGTACAGAGGAGAATTTCTAGTAATAAATGCACACATCAAAAAAGAAGAAAGGCCAAAATCAATAGCTTATTCCTACAACTTGAACAAATAGAAACGGAACAGCAAAATAAGTCCACAGTCACCAGGAAAAAAGAAAACAATAAAGATCAGAGCAGAAGCAAATGAAATAAAAAACAGAAACAACAGAAAGAATCAGCAGGACTAGAAGTTGGTTCTTTGAGCAGATCAATAAAACTGACAAACCACTGGCCACACTGACAAAGGAAAAAAATGAGAAGATGCAAGTAACCAAATTAAGAAATGAGATGGCTAACATTCCAAACGACCAACTGAGATGAAAAGAACCGTAACAGAATATTATAAAAAATTGCACTGCAATGAATTTGCAAACCTAGAAAAAATAGACAAATTTCTAGAAACATCCTATCTACCTGAACTAACAGAAATAGAAGTAGAAAATTTGAACAGGCCCATAAAAAAAAGAAGAAACTGAAGATATCAGCAAAAAACTCTCAACAAAAAAAAAGCCCTGGCCCAGACGGCTTCACCGAAGAATCCTACAAAACATTGAGAGAAGAGCTGACTCCAATTCTACTCAGACTATTGCAGAACTCAGATAAGGATGTGTTACTTCCTAATTCATTCTATGAAGCCAGCATAACCCTGATATTAAAGTCAGGCAAAGGCACCACTAAAAACGAAAATCACAGACCAATATGCCTGATGAATACAGACACAAAAATTCTCAACAAAACTCTAGCCAACAGAATTAAACAGCATACCAAAAAAATAATACATCATGATCAAGTGAGATTCATACCAGTGATACAAAGATGGTTCAACATTAGATAATCAATCAATGTAATTCACCACATATACAAACCAAAGAATCACATGATCATTTCGATCGAAACAGAAAAGGCACTTGATAAAATCCAACACCCCTTTCTGACAAAAACTCTCAGCAAAATAGGAACAGAGGAACATTCCTCAGCATAATTAAGGGAATAGATGTAAAACCAAGAGCAACACAATTTTCAAAGGAGAAAGGCTGAGAACAGTGCCCGTGCGAACATGAACAAGACAAGGATGTCCTTTATCACCACTCTTACTCAGTATTGTACTGGAAGTCCTAGCTAGAGCAATAAGGCAAGAAAAGAAGGGGTACTCAAATTGGAAAGGAAAAAGGAAAAGTGTTCTTATTTGCAGATGACACGATCCTATACATAGAAAATTCAGAGACTCCAGAAGAAAGTTACTGCAACTAATAGAAGGATTCAGCAAAGTGGCAGTGTACAAGATCAAGACACACAAAAAATAAGTTGGGTTTTTCTATACTAAAAAGGAGGATTCTGAAAAGGAAGTCAAGAAATCAGTATCATTTACGATAGCCCCCAAAAGGATAAAACACCTAGGAATAAATCTAATGAGGCAGGTAGAAAACTTATACAAGCAAAACTATAAAACACTACTGCAAGAAACTAAAACAGATCTACATAAGCAGAAAAACATTCTATGTTTGTGGACTGGAAGACTTAACGTTGTAAAAATGTCAATACCACAAAAGCGATCCATCAATATAATGTAATCTCGATGCAAATCTCAATGACATTCTTTAATGAAATGGACAAACTAATCTCCAACTTTACATTGAAAGGAAGGAGGCTCCAAATAGCTAAAGCAATACTGAAGAAGAAGATCAAAGTAGGGGACCTCACACTTCCCTATCTCAAAACTTACTATACAGCCATAGTAATCAAAACAGCCTGGTACTGGTTCAATGACAGACACATAGACCAATAGAACAGAATTGAGAAGCCAGAAGTAAATCCATCCATCTAAGTATGGGCAGCTGACAGTCAACAAAGGGTCAAAGTTCAGTCAATGGGGAAGAGACAGTCTCCTTAACAGACAGTGCTGGAAAAACTGGATAACCAACTTGCAAAAAAATGAATCAGGATCCATACCTCATGCTACCCACAAAAATTAAAATGGATCAAAGACATAAATGTTAAAGCTAAAACTATAAAGTTCCCGGAAGACAACACAGGGTCAAAATTAGGGGACCTAATTTTCAGCAGAAATATTCTATCAAACAAAACTAAAAATACAAATGACAGAAGATAAATCAGATAACAGAGCTCAAAAAATTAAATACTTACACTCGTCAAAAAACTACCAAGAGAGTACAAAGAGAATCTACGGATTGGGAAAAATCTTTGGCAATAACATATCTGATAAGGGCCTAATCTTTAAAATAAACAGAAAATTCAACACAACAACAATCCAGTAAGAAAAAAATGGGCAAAGGCCATGAACAGACACTTCACCAAAGAGGACATTCTGGCAGAATACAAATAACTCAGAAACATGCTCATGATCATTAGCCACCCCCCCCCAAAAAAAACCATTGCCATCTAGTGAATTCCGACTCATAGTGACCCTACAGAACAGAGTAGAACTGCCCCAAAGGGCTTCCAAGGAGCAGTGGTGGATTTGAACTGCTGACTTTTTGATTAACAGCTCATCTCTTAACCACTGTGCGGCCAGTGCTTCCGTCAGCCATTAAACCAAAAAACCAAACCCACTGCTGTCGAGTCGATTCCGACTCATAGAGACCCTAGAGGACAGAGTAGGACTCCCCCACAGAATTCCCAAGGAGTGCCTGGCAGATTCAAACTGCTGATCATTTGGTTAGCAGCCATAACACTTAACCACTTCGCCACCAGGGTTTCCTATTAGCCATTAGAGAAATGTAAATAAAAACTACAATGAGATGCTGTCTCTCCCATGCAAAAATGGCAATGATTGGAACAGAAAACAACAAATGCTGGTAAGGTTGCAAGGGAATTAAAACTCTTATACACTACTGGTGAGATTGTAAAATGGTACAATCACTATGGAAAACATTATGGTGCTTTTGCAAAAAGCTTGAGATACCACATGATCTAACAATCCCAGTCCTAGATTTATATCCTAGAGATATATGAGCAGCAACACATACAGACATATGCACACCCATGTCCACTGCAGCATTATTCAGAATAGCAAAAAGATGGAAACAACCTAAGTGCCCATCAACGGATGAATGGATAAACAGATTGTGATACGTACATACAATGGAACGTTGCCCAACTATCTGTGAAATATCTAACATGGGTGAATCTGGAACACATTATGCTGAATGAAATAAGTCAATCACAAAAAGGCAAATATTGTATGTCTGCCTGAAGAAACAGAGGTTGTTTGAATGGAGTAGCCCTGTGTATAGTGTGCAGGCTTAGGTTAAAAACCTGAGTCTCACCCATAATTTACATTTGAAAAGACACGCACAGCTATCCAGCTCTGCTGAGAGAACAGGAAAGACCTGATTTAAAAAAAAAAAAAAAAAGTTTTTCTTTTTTAATTTCAAGCAAGGGGTCTGTTGTTGGATGCATCAAGACAGGAAAAGTCAGTGCCCATCAGATGGAACCCTCTCCCAGGAATGGAAGTTAAAAAGAGCTGGCACGTAGACAGCCTCATATGTTCATCTGTGGTGACCACCCGGGTCCACACATGACTCGAAGTGGGGGAAGTGCAGCAATAAGAGAAGGGCTGAGTTTGGACATGTTCCATTGGCACCTGTTGCCCTCATCCAGGGGGGCTAGGGATGAGAGAAAGAGGAAGAGGCACTGCTGGACTCGAGTACAGTGGCTGAACCTAAAGTCCCTTAAAGGTTTTGCTATGCTGATACCTCTTGAGGTTCGGAGCAAAGGAATAAACTTCTCTCAGTTAAATTTTATCAGACACCAGAAAGGGTGAAGCTGAATGATTTTTGGAGAACCTGACCAAATCAGGTAAGACATCTACAGCAGACCTGAGTGACTGGTACCTGAGCAACCTCACCCTTAGTACTTTTTTGCCCTACTGAATGACTAATTTTTAATGACTGTTTGGGGCTGGTAAAATAATTGGGAGAGGGAAAGTTATCCTCCAAGTATGAAAAAACCACAGCTAGAAAAGCGAGGGCATAGCTTGCGACGCACTGGATCGCCTTTGTGTGGCCTTTCTTGCCATGGTCTTGTAACTCCCACCCAAGTGATTGGGTGGGACTGTGCAAATAGAGCAACAGTAGTCCACCAAAGGGACTGGTCAGCTTTGGCATCCCGCTGGGCTTGAAATGAGCCATCCCAGAAGCAAGCAAGAGAAGATCCCACTACCACCAAGGAAGAAGAGCCAGCACATCCTTTGGACCCATGAACCCTGTGCTGAGAAGTTCCAGGAACCAGGAGATAGACAGAGAGAGAATGTGCTGTATTGTAACACAAGACGGCGAGAAGTGGTGGCACAGAAATGATGGCCGGAGAGACAGCGTAGTGGGCTTCCTGGCCCAGAGAACAAGAAAGCAGAGTGCCTTTGGGCCAAGGCTTACCAGTAGAGTGGGGTACCTTTGGGTAGAGCTAAAAAAGCTTTGTAATACTTGCCTGAGCAGGGCAGAGGCTGAGGGCCAGAGACAGGCATGGCTATGAGCATAGCTGGGAAGAGGCTGTCCTGAAGGAAGAACTATATTCTGAGTGTTCTTGAGCTTCAATTGTAACTTCTCTAAAAAACCCCATAGTCGTGGGCATTGTCTGTGAGTTCTGTGTGGCCACTGCAATGAATTATTGAATCCAGCAAAGAAGCAGACAGTGCCCTGGTACAAATGGCAGAAAGAGGGGGCATGTCCTAATTCCTCCTCATAGGAATCAGCCTTGGGCTGTTGATCTAGATTTTCCTTCACCCTTGTGAAGTTAGATGAGGTCAGACACCATCCCCACACTATTTTTACTGTTGTATACACACAGAGGAAACCCTGGTGGCATGGTGGTTAAATGCTACAGCTCCTAACCAAGAGGTCAGCAGTTCAAATCCACCAGGTGCTCCTTGGAAACTCTATGGGGCAGTTCTACTGTGTCCTATAGGGTCGCTATGAGTCAGAATTGACTCGATGGCAGTGGGTTTGGTTTTTTTGGGTTTTACACACAGAAAGCAAAGTTCTTTGATGGTTATCAGGGACAGGAAGGAGAGGGAGGGGCCATCACTTTCTAGTCGGTAAGCATTTGTTACTTTTGGTGACAGAAAAGACAATCGTAAATATGGGTGAAGTCAGCACAATATGACTAAGGTAAATAAGTCACTAAGAAGTACACGAGAAAAACGGATAAATTCGGAAAATGCTGTAACATAGGCAATTTCGCAACAAGAATAAAAACAACCAAAGAATATGTGTGTGGTTACACAAGTAGATATGGATGCATATATGTGTACAGGAAGGCACATATGTGAGTAAATGCATGTGCATGTATAGGCATATGCATATACCCGCTTGTGCGTGCTGCATAATATCCACATATATGACAAACCACATAGACGGCACAGTTAAGGAGTTTTCCTAGACTTACCCAAACGACTTGTGGGATTGGTTTACTGGGTCAAAAGGCTTGGGACCATAGTCTTGGGGGAAAACTTAGTCAGTTGGCGTAACACAGTTCACAAAGACAATTTTCTACATCTCAGTTTGGTGAGTAGCATCTGAGGTCTTAAAAGCTTGCGAGCAGTCATCTAACATACAACTCTTGATCTCTACTCATGTGGAGCAAAAGAGAATGAAGAAAATCAAAGGCTCAAAGAAGAAACTACTCCAAGGGACTAAAAGTCCACAGGAACACAATTTCTTCTTACCTGAGACCAGAAAAACTAGGTGGTGCCCAGCTACTACTACTGACTGTTCTAACCAGGGACAAAATAGAAGGTCCTGGATAGAATGGGAGAAAAACATAGAACAAAACTCAAATCCCTAAAAAAGGCCAGACTTACGGGACTGATAGAGACTAGAGGAACCCCCAAAACTGTTGTCCTAAGATACCCTTAAAAATAGAACGTGGAATTGAAGCAATTGCTCAGGTCACCTTTCAGCCAAATAATAGACTGGCTTATAAAATAAACAATATCACTGGTGAGTAATGTACTCCCATAAACAACTAACTATATGAAACCAAATGGTCAACATTTACTCAAAAGCAAAGATCAGAAGACAAGGAGGGGAAGGGAAGCTAAATCAATGGAAACAGAACAAAGCGAATGGGAATACTGAGGATGCTGATATACCGTGAAAATTGTAACTAATGGCACAGAACAACTTGTTTGTATAAAAACTGCTGAAGGGGAACCTAATTTGCTGTGTAAACTTTCACCTAAAACTAATAAAATATATTAAAAAAATGTTTTGAGAGGAGTTAATTTGTTTGTCATCCAGTAATGATTCAAAAACCTAAAAGGGGTACTAATACAAGAATAAACGTACATACGATAGAACAGAATTAAGTTTCCAGAAATAAATTCTAACATTTACAGTTAAATGGTTTTCTACAAAGGCATCAAGACAATTCTATGGGGAAAGAATATTCTTCTCAACAAATGGCGATGAATCAACTGGAAATCCACATGCAAAAGAATAAGTTTGGACCCTTATGTCGTACCATACAGAAAAATAACTTTAAAGTGGAAACTGGACCTAAATTTAAAAGTTAAAACTATAAAACTATTAGAAGAAAACATAGCCACGGATTAAGCAATGATTTCTTAGATACAACACCAAAAGCAGAAAGGACAATAGAAAAAATAAATAAATGGGACATCATCAAAATTAAAAACTTTTGTGCTTCAAACAACACCATCAATAAAATGAAAAGACAGACCGGGTGAAAATATTTGCAAATCATGTATCTGATGAGGGACATGTATCAAGAATATGTAAAGAACGTTTACAACCCTATACAGACATATCTGGGCAATATCTCAGGCTTAGTTCCAGACCACAGCAATAAAACCAGTATCACAATAAAGCAAGTCACGTGAATTTTTTGGTTTCCCAGTGCATATAAAAGTTATATTTATACTATACTACAGTCTATTAAATGTGCAAAAGCATTATGGCTAAAAAAATGTATATACCTTAATTAAAAAATAATTTATTGCTAAAAAATGCAAACCATCACCTGAGCCTTCAGCTAGTCATAATCTTTTTACTGGTAGAGGGTCTTGATTTGATATTGATGGCTGTTGACTGATCAGGGTGGTGGCTGCTGAAAGTGTCAGTGGCTGTGGTAATCTTTAAAAATAAGACAACATGAAGCTTGCCACATTGATTGACTATCCCTTTCATGAAAGATTTCTCTGTGGCATGTGATGCCGTTGACAGCATTTTACCCACGGTAGAACTTCTTTCAAAATTGGAGTCAGTCCTCTCAAACCCTACAGCTGCTTTATTAACTAAGTTTGTGTAATATTCTAAATCCTTTGCTGTCATTTCAACACTGTTTACAGCATCTTCACCAGGAGTACATTCCATCTCAAGAAACAACTTTCTGCCTGTGAAGCACAGTTTGGCTGGAGAACTGCTTCCCCAGTTCGAGCCATCAGGCTGGTGGGATCCCTGGGGCCTTTTTTGTTTTGTTTTGTTCTGTTCTATTTTGTTTGTTTTTTTCTTCTTTTCCCAGCTTGGGAGCCCTATCTAGCCAGGCTGCACTTCAGGAGCCACTTCCCCAGTCTGCATGGCCATGCTGGTGGTATCCCTGGGGGCATTTCTCTTTTTGTTCTTTTTGCCTTTCTTCATTTCTCAGGTTCTTGTCTCTCTATACTTAAACCTTCTTTTCCTGTCTCGTGAATACCTGGCGCTATGTGACATCTCTGCCCCTTATAGCCAGGCTGCACTGCACAGCCTGGAAGCCACTTCTTTGGTCTACACAATCACAGCAGTAGGATCCCTGGAGGCTTTTCTTTCTTTCTTCCTTTTTATTTATTTTTTTCTTTATTCGTCTTCTCCATTACTCAGTTTCATGTCTCTCCACTCCAAAGCAACCTCCCATAGCACTCTTTCTTTTTTTGGTTTGTTTGTTTTTGACTGCTATTTCTCTCTCTTCTTTCCCACACCCATCTTAGCTCCACACATCACAACCTCCTCCCTCCTTCCTGCCTACCTGAACTGAACATCACACCCTCGAGCAGCACAGGCGTGGCCTACCAGAACTTGCCCAGCACTGATTCCCAGCCCTCCCTGTCGGCCCAAGTATGTGCCACAAATAACCCATCCCAGTCCCTCCCCTTCAGCTGGACCTACCCTGCTGCACCATAGCTGGGCAACTGACCCTGCCCAATTGACAAGGAGGAAAAAAGTATTGTGTGCACGGACAAGCAAACAACAAAGAACGCACAGCCCTGTGAGCATCCATCTAAGATATTCCACTGATCTTACCCCTTCTGGAGCAAGGGAAAATGAAGAAAACTATAGATACAAGGGAAAGATTAGTCCAAAGGACTAATGGACCACATCTACCATGGCCTCCACCAGACTGAGCCCAGTACAATTAGATGGTCCCTGGCTACCACCACTGACTGCTCTGACAGGGATCATAATAGACAGTCCTGGACGGTCCTGGGAAGACCAGACTTACTGGCCTGACAGAGACTGGAAAAACACTGAGAGTATGGCCTCAGGACATCCCTTCAGCTCTGTAATGAAGTCACTTCCAAGATTCACCCTTCAGCCAAAGATTAGACAGGCCCATAAAACAAAATGAGAATAAAGGGGCACAGCAGCCCAGAGGCAAGGACGAGAAGGCAGGAGGGGACAGGAAAGCTAGTAACAGGGAACCCAAGGTAGAGAAGGGAGAGTGTTAACATGCCACGGGGTTGTTAACCAATGCCATAAAACAATTATGTGTACGATTTAATGAGAAGCTAGTTTTGTAAACCTTCATTTAAAGTACAATAAAAAAAAAAGAAACCAGTTTGTTTGTTCATCGGGAAGAAGCAACTCCTCATCCTTTAAAGTTTTATCAGACTGCAGCAATTCAGTCACATCTTCAGGCTCCATGTGTAATTCTACTTCTCCTGTTATTTCTATATATGCAGTTACTTCTTCCACTGAAGTTCTGAATCCCTCAAAGTCATCCATGAGGGCTGGAATCAACTTCCAAACTTCTGTTAATGCCGATATTTTGACCTTCTCCCATGAATCATGAATGTTCTTAATTGTGTCTAAAACGGTGGATCCTTTCTAGAAGGTTTTCAATTTAATTTGCCCAGATCAATCAGAGGAATCACTACATATGACAGCTATAGCCTTATAAAATGTATTTCTTAAATACTAAGATTTGAAAGTCAAAATTGCTCCTTGATCCATGGGCTGTAGAATGGATATTGTGTTACCAAAAACCAAACCCAGCACCGTCCAGTTGATTCTGACTCATAGCGACCCTACAGGACAGAGTAGAACTGTCCCATAGAGTTTCCAAGGAGCCCCTGGTGGATTCGAACTGTCGGTGCCTTTGGTTATCAGCCGTAGCACTTAACTAACCACTACACCACCAGGATTTCCTGGACATTGTGTCAGCAGGCAGGAAAATAACATTTAATCTCCTTTACATCTCCATGAGAACTCTTGGGTGACCAGGTGCATTATCAATGAGCAGTAATATTTTGAAAACAATCTTTTTTTTTTCTGAGCAGAAGGTCTCAATGGTGGGCTTAAATATTCAGAAAACCAAGTTGTAAACCAATGTGCTGTCATCCAGGCTTTGTTGTTCCATTTGTAGAGCACAGGTAGAGTATGTTTAGCATAATTCTTAAGGGCCCTAGGATTTTTGGAGCCCTGATGGCACAGTGGTTAAGAGTCAGCTGCTAACCAAGAGGTCAGCAGTTGAAATCTACCAGTCACTCCTTGGAAACCCTATGGGGCAGTTCTACTGTGCCCTATATGGTTACTATGAGTCAGAATTGACTTGACAGCAACAGGTTTGGTTTTGGCTTTTTTTTCCTAGGATTTCCAGAATGGTAAATGAGCACTGACTTCAACTTAAAATCACCAGCTTCATTAGCCCCTTCATTAACCCCTAACAAGAAGCTTTGAAGCCAGGCATTGACTTCTCCTCTCTAGCTACGAAAGTCCTAGATGGCATCTTCTTCCAATATAAGGCTATTTCATTTACATGGAAAATCTGCTGTTTAGTGCAGTCACCTTCATCAATTACCTTAGCTAGATCTTCTAGATAACATGAGCATTTGCTGCTTTACATTGCACTTTTATGTTTTGAAGGTGGCATCTTTCCTTAAACCTCATGAACCAACCTCTGCTAGCTTCAAACTTTTCTTCTGCAGCTTCCTCACCTCTTTTAGCCTTGATAGAATTGAAGAGTTAGGGCCTTCCTCTGGATTAGGCCTTGGCTTAAGGGAATGTTGTGGCTGGTTTGATCTTCTATCCAGACACTAAAATTTTCTCCTTATCAGCAATAAGGCTGTTTCCCTTTCTTATCATCCTTGTGTTCAATAGAGTAGCACTTTAAATTTCCTTTAAGAGCTTTTCCTTTGCATTCACAACTTAGCTAACTGTTTGGTGCAAGAGGCCTAGCTTTTGGCCTGTCTTAGCTTTTGACATGCCTTCCTCATTCAGCTTAATCATTTTTAGCTTTTGATTTAAAGTGAAACAACCAATTCTTCCTTTCATTTGAACACTTAGAGGCCATTGCAGGGTTATTAACTGGCCTAATTTCAACACTGTTGTGTCTCAGGGAATTGGGGGACCCAAGGAAGGAAGAAAGACAAGGGATCAGTCAGTTGGCAGAGCAGGCGGAACACACATAACATTTATCAAATAAGTTCGCTGTCTTATACAGGCACGGTTCATGGTGTCCCAAAACAATTACAGTAGTAACATCAAAGATCACTGATCATAGATCACCGTAACAGACACACTAATAAAGAAAAAGTCTAAACTATTGCGAGAATTACCAAAATGTGACACAGAAACATGAAGTGAGCACATTCTGTTGGAAAAATGGAGCCAATGGGTTTGTCCAATGCAGGGTTGCCACAAACGTTCAGTTTGTAAAAAACACAATATCTGCAAAGCACAATAAAGTGAAGGGCAATAAAACAAAGTATACCTGCAATAAAAAGTAAATAGCCCAATTAAAAAATGGGCAAAGAATTTGAAGAGTCATTTTTCTAAAGAAGATATGTAAATGGTCAACAAGCACATAAAAAGATGCTCAACATCATCAGTCTTCAAGAAAATGCAAATCAAAACCACAATGAGATACCACTTCACGCCCATCAGAATGGCTGTAATCAAAAAGAAAATAAAAAATATTGTTGAGAATATGGAGAAACTCAAACTCTCATACGCTGTTGGTGAGAATGTAAAATGGTGCGGCTAACTAGAAAAACAATTTGAGAGTTCCTCAGAATGTTAGACATAATATTACCACTGTTGTTGTTGTTGTTAGCTGACATCAAGTTGATTCCAACGTATGGTGACCCAATGTGCACAGAGCAGAACTGCTTCATAGGGTTTTCAAGGCTGTGACCTTTTGCCAGCAGATTTCCAGGCTTTTCTTCTGAGGTACCTCTGGATGATTTTGAACCATCAACCTTTTGGCTAGTAATTAAGGGCTTAACTATTTGTGCCATCAGGGACTCCATAATTTGGTAACCAAGGTAAGTGAAAAGGAAATGGCCTGTGGTTATTTTTATGGCATCATATAGCTATGGAATGATGACTTTGAAGCTCAGGTACTGAATTGCATAAAAAAGGAAAACTTTTGTCTGCACAGAAAGTTGTACATACATGTTCACAGCAGCATTTTTCATAATAGTCAAAAAGAAAACAACCCAAATATCTATCAATTGATGAACGGATAAATAAAATGTGAAATGCTCATACAATGGAATATTATTCAGCCATAAAAAGGAATAAAGTACTGAGATATGCTAGAACATGGGTGAACTTTGAAAACATTATGCTAAGTGAGAGAAGCAAGACACAAGAGGCCACACACTGTATGAGTCCATTTACATAAAATGTCCAAAATGGGCAAATCCATAAAGACAAAGTAGATTAGTGGTTGCCTAAGGCTGGGGGAAGGAGAATGAGGAATGACCACTAATGGGTATGGAGTTTCTTCTTGTGGGGTGATGGAAATGTTCTAAAGATAGATTATGGTGTGTTGTACAACTCTGTAAATATACTAACAAACCATTAAAACGTATATTTTAAAAAAGCAAACTTTATGGTATGCAAATTACATAGAGTTGATTCTTGTTATTCACAGTAGCTGTGTTCTATAAAGGGGCCCTGGAGGAGCAGTGGTTAAGCTCTCAGCTGTTAACCAAAAGGTCGGCAGCTTGAACCCACCAGCCACTCCATGGGAGGAAGATATGGCAGTCTGCTTCTGTAAAGATCACAGCCTTGTAAATCCTACGGAGCACTTCTACTCTGTCCTATAAGGTCACTATGAGTTGGAATCAACTCCACGGGAATGGGCTTTCCTTTTTTTTTTGTATGGTCTGTAAAGTTGCCACAAACATTGATTTAGCGTATACCAAACCAGCTTTGTTCAACCTCAGCTGGTAATAGGTGCCTCAGGTGACTCAAGTTTTTTGCTGCTCTGCGCATATACATATCCAGGAATAACTGTGAAAGTATCTCGAGTGTTGTGTTTTGGGTTACAAATAAACTGCAGCAAGTGCGTGAATTCATAAATACAGCATCTGCAAATAATGTAGGTCAACTATATCAATAAAGCTAATAAAAAAACTAAAATATTTAACTGTCACTTCCACTGACATGTATAAATCATTATTCTTTACTTCAAAATATTATAGATGTACTTTTATCAAGACCAGTATACTAAGCCCTTTATAAAATATATTAAGACCCTAAGTATGTACTTTTTCTCAAAAATTAGTTTAATACAGAAATTCTAACTTAAAAACAACATTTTTTTTTTATTCAGTTTTTCACCAGATGATCTGAACTGTTTTTATTTTATTCTTATCCTATAGTCACATAACTGAACTTTTTTTGTGCTTGGAAAGCAATGTCTACAGATTATTTCTAAAGAACTGAATAGGAAAAAAAAGAGAAATCAGAATGCTCTCCCATAGAAGGCTGGACATAGAACAACCTGTTACACAGTCTGTGATAACCACAGACACGTACCAAACCCGTGTTCTCTTCTGTTCATCATTTGGTGAATTCTACTTATTTTACTGATAATCAGACTATTTTTACATAAATTCCAAGTTCTTTCCACATCACCTTGCTGGCACTCGGATGCTGTACTACTCTGTTTTGGGGTTCATACAGCTACTCGCTGAGCTCTGACCTGAACAGCTATACTCATGTTGTCCTTCCTACACGTTTATAAACCTTCTTTTTTTTTTAATGCTAAGTAGAAGGACAAAGACTATGTTACTGACATAGTTAACAGAGGTGTCCTGCAGGCTGACATGATGTTTATATAGCAAAGTTACTACGGCATACTTGGTGAGACTATAGGTACCCCTTACAGTATAAAGGAGCCCTGGTGGCACAGTGGTTAAGGGCTTGGCTGCTAACCAAAAGGTCGGCAGTTCAAATCTACCAGCTCCTCTTTGGAAACTCTATGGGGCAGTTCTACTCTGTTCTATAGGGTTGATAGCAACGGCTTTGGTTTGGTTTGGCTAGGTACAGTATAAAAGCAATTACTCAACTTCATGAATATGCTGATGATCTAAATAACATAAACCAACACAGGAAAACTGCATCTTCAAGTTTTGAGTTCTACCACTTGGAGATCACCAGTATATTATCTCCTATATATATATATATATATACATATTTTCAATTCTAATACCCTCAAGAAATAGGAGAATACTGTGAAATCTCTTAACTCCTAAAATTAGAAACTGGAACTCAAAACTACATCCCACACTAGCGAAATTCTTAGGACAAAGAGATTTATCAATATTTAAAGTATATGAGGGACTGTTATTGGGAAGACAGCAGGAACCTTAGAAGCGGATCCTCCAGCACCAGTCAAGCCTTCAGATGACTGCAGTCTCTGCAGACATCTGGATTGCAACCTCATTTAAGAGACCCTGAGCCAGAACCACTCAGGTAGGCACGCTGGATTTTGGAACTGTGATATAATAGAAGTTTGTGGCTTAAAAAAAAAAAATTTTTTTTAAAGCATAGACTCATCATTTTTTATTCCCACTGAGTTTTAAACAAAACTCGTGAATTTAAGCCACAGCTAAGTGAATTTTATCTCCCATAAATTTTCTTAAACAGAGAAGTATTTAGTAAAGAAATATCTTAAGAAAAATTTAAAACTATCTTCTAAAGTTGACAAAGACAAGAAAGGCAGTTATTTTTTCAAGAGTGAATCAGCTGGAGGTCTAAGCTAGAGAATGCTAGATAAATTCCTACTATAATTCCCACTGATTAATCTCTTCAACATTCTTACAGACTGACAACACTACAACCTAAGGATAACAATGTGCTGTGGGGTGGGAGGGATGGAGTTGGCTCCCAGCCAGAAACGAGAGCTGGTACAATCTTTGCGTCACGCCCTGAAATGGAATTGGGCTCTATAGGACCTGCCACTTGACCATTCCATGGCCACACCAGTGCTTGAGAGATAGTGGGTAAGGTAATGACTAGTACACTTTCCTGCCCTATTAGTCCATGAGGTAGCAGACCAAGGGAAAACTACAGATAACTACCATAAAACATTCGAAACCATTGAATAGCTGAGCCTCAAAGTAGCTACTCCATAGCTATGTGATGCTATACAAATAACACTATTCACTGAGCTCTAAACCGAATGTGAAATATATTCAGAGTTCCAGTAAAGTATAGCGTTTCCTGTTATTAAAAATGGTTTTAAAGATATCTCTGGTTTATATAAGAGAGAAAATTAACCTGACTTATTCTATAAGCAGAAAAATGCTTTTAGAATTTACTATACATATACCTATGGAAACAATGGTGGCAGAGTGGCTAAGTGCTACGGCTGCTAAGCAAAGGATGGGCAGTTCAAATGCGCCAGGCGCTCCTTGGAAACTCTATGGGGCAGTTCTGTTCTGTCCTGTAGGATCACTATGAGTCAGAATCGACTTGACGGTACTGGGTTTGGTTTGGTTTGGTTTATATATACCTACAGTAAACAGAAGATGTCAATGTACAAAACGGTTTTACTCTCTTATTTCTTAATAGCATTAAGATAATAAGATCTGCCAGTATGTGCAAGTAAAGAGTAGTCGTAATTGTTCTAAAACTTTATGAAGGCCTGTAAGAGATTTTCTCCATCAAGGAGGAAAAAACTTTAGTTTAATTGTCCTTTTGTTGTTTTTAAAAGCTACTTTGTGTGTGTGTGTGTGCGCGCGTGTGTGAAAGGAACAATATTTCAAAGCCCTAGATGGTAGGTCAAGTAACATCTTTCTTTTTTTCCCTCATATCCACATCAGATGAACGTTAATAAGCTCTGAGACACCTCTCCCCCCAAGACATGTTCATCTGAAGGTTTCATTCTATTTTTCTTTCTCAAAATGTATCCCAATGAATGATCGAAGACTAAAAATACTAAGGATAAATTAACAAAACAAACATTGAATGCTGCCTGTCATGGTAGAGATGCAAGCATTTACCTTCTTTCCTCCGGTCACAAACTGCTTGCAACTGGATCTCACGAACTGTGGGTGCACGGCGATGATCTACAAGGAAGAAGAAGAACCAAACACTACTTTGGAAATCATTGTTAAAGCACAGAACGAAAAGTCTTTACATGTTACAGGCAGTATGACCTAAAAATCATCCTGATTACGTATCTTGGTGGGAAGTAATGTATTTAGTTAATACTCTGCAACAGTTGAGGTTATTCAAGCTTTGCTCATGTGTAAAAGATTTCTTTTAAGAAAAAAAAGTTAAGAGATGAGAACAAATTAGCTGTAGTTTCTGACCAAGTGAGGACCCCTCTCAATGGGTGTCCCCTTGTTGGAGCGAAAAAGGAGGTCAATCGTGGCCGCAAGATTTCACAGTTGTTTGTAACTGAATACAATTCATAGAAGAAACCCAGAGAAAGAACATATCTCCCGGTCCAAGATGCCTTGATGGTACCAAGAGGTATAGGGGATGCAATGCAGTTTCTCAAACATTTATTGTGGTTACAGCAACACCCCATCAATGGAGACACATAAGAACTGTATGACTCAAGGTGTACAGACCCGGCCGTTCAGGACCGTCTCTTACTACAGCCGGCGTTCACATCTCCCTGGTTCTCATCTACCTTCCACTCACCCAGTCTTCTCCCACTCCCTTATATGCTTCTCCCAAGGCTGCTCCACCTCCAGTCACTATTTGGTCTGTCAGTGGCTTTATGATTATATAATGTCAGTAACATGGTATGTTGGGAGAACAGTGAAATTCCAGTGGCTCTACTCAGTACAACTATGTCTTCTTGGCTCTCCTGTGGCTTTAAGCTGCATACACTCAGCCTCTACCTTTTCATCCCCAAGCCACCCCTGAAACCACTGACTTAATGCAATTTGTTTTTTTCTAAAGTAACATATAGAAAATTTCTAGGCATAAACACACACACACAATTATACTTTCATAAACCTTCAACTACATACATTTCATTTTCTTATTAATTAACACATTTCCCTCCTCCACTGGAATAGATTCCTCTTCCCACATTATTTTTTTAGGGCTTAGCATGTGACCCCTCATTCCTCCAACCATTCTCACCTCTCAGATTAGCCCTTCATGCCTTCAGTATTTTCCTAATCCATCCTAGATTACCAGAATTAAATTATTTACACATTCTGTTCATTTTGACTTAAAATTTCTCATAAGACTCCTTTTAGTTTTCTTACAATGCATAACTCTAGATATTGACTGCTATTTCAAACATCCCTAGGCTCCTGAATCACATTACCTGATCCATTTCTTCTCTTAGGCCATAAGAAAATAAAGACAGCAGGGTTGTTGTCCTCCTCACTGTCCAGTTTCACAATAATTGGGCTCAATCTCACCTCTTCCGTGCCTGTCTCAAAGGCACAGGCTGCGTGATTCTGTTTTGAGGTAACCCCCCAACTGTGCTTTTGATTTCATCCATTACTGCCATTCCACTGGGTTTCCCTTTCTTTCACTTTTCAGTTTTTCCTTCTCTACTGAAATTTTACCATCAACCAAAACATGACCTGCAGAAATCTGGACACTGCCCCCCTCTCTATCTGCCAGTTGATCTTTCTTCTTTATTACCAGAATTTCTTGAAAAATAGTCTATACAGGGATTGTTTTGTTTGTTTTTTTTTCATTTTTAATTTACTTATTAATATATGGTGAGACTCCTGCTATTCAACTATCCTCACTAAGGCCACCAGTAACTTCGTAATTACCAAATAAAATAACCTTGTATCAGTCCTCACCCTATGTATCATCCACATTGTTTGTCTATGACCCTGCTGTCCACTCCTTCCTTCTGGAAACTCTTTCTCCCTTGGCTTCCCTGACACCACCTTTGATGGTTAAGGTTGTGTGTCAACTTGGCCTAGCCACGATTCTCAGTGGTTTGGCAGTTATGATGTAGTTTGGCAGTTGCATCATGTTGTCATCACTTTCATGATGAGATTTGATATAATGTGATCACCTCCATGATAAGATCTGCTGTGAGTAGCCAATCAGTTGAAAGGGAGTTTCCTTGGGCATGCAGCCTGCATGGAATATAAGTGGACATTCTGGCAAAGCTCGTGGGCTTTTGCTTGCTCTGGATCCTGCAGCTGGCTCCTGTTCATCTGACTTCCAGTTCTTGGGTCTTGAGCTAGCAGCTTAACTGTGATCTCACCTGCTGATCTTGGGATTCGTCAAACTTTGCAGCCTATGAGCAAAAGCTCTGCTCTCTGATCTGCTGATCTTGGGTTCACCAGCCCCTGCAGCCACATGAATCAGAAGCCTCTATTCTGACCCACAGACTTGGGAAAGTCCCGCCTCTACAATTGTGTGAGCCATTTCTTTGATATAAATCTTTCTCTATATATACTTATACGCTTTAACGGTTTTGCTTCTCTAGAGAACCCAGACTAAGACATTCAGTTATCAACAGTGGGGTGCTGCTCTAACAGATATCTACCATGTGGAAGCAGTTTTGAAACTGTGAATGAATAGAGGCTGGAAGAGTTTTAAAGTGCTTAATTGTAAAAGCCCAGATTGCCTTGAGGAGACTGTTGGTGGAATTATGGACATTAAAGACAATTCTGATGAGGACTCAGAAGGAAGTAAGGAAGTTGTTACACTGGAGATGGTACAGACGGCAAGAAGCAGCAGTAGAGAAACGGCAGCAGCTGAACCAGGAGACCAGTGAGAGACGGTGCTAGAGCTGACTCATGGAGCAAGGCTGCTGAGTGCCTTTGTGCAGGAGGCTTCCTGGCAGAGCGGGGTGCCTCCAGGCACTTAATGTGGAGCTACAGAGCTTTAGAACACTTGCCAGAGATAGGGAGATGTGGGTGGCAAGGCCCGGGGAGCTGAGAGGCCAAGAAACCAGGAAGCAAAAGCTGAAGAGAGAAGAAACACAACAAGCATGGCTGCCTCAGTCTCAAAGGGTAGGTCCACAACCTCTGGGGGTCTCAAAGGGTGGAGTTCCCACTCAGACAGACTAGGAGAATGGGGCCGCCTAAAGCCGAGGAAGCAGAATTGGCATTCCAGTGGGCTGGAAGGTGGAGCTGAAGCTCAGGGCCAAGGGGCCTCCACTCAGAATCCTGTGGCCAATATCTAAATTCTGGAGGGCAGGGCCATCATCTAAATGGTCTCAGAGAACAGAGGATTATTTTCAAGCCTTGAGGGCTAATGGAATGTGTTCTTTTGACTTGCTTGATGCCTGTTATCCCTTCCTTCACTCCAATCTCTCCCATTTGTAATGGAAAATGCCTAGCTTGCGCCTGTTCCACCACTATACTTTGGAAACAGATAGCTTATATCCTAGATTTCACAGATGAAGAGGAATTTTTAGATTTTGGACTTGGAGTTGACTTAAGACTTTTGCTATGATACGATGGCGGTGAATATGTTTTACATGTGACAATGGCATGAATTTGGGGGTCTAAAGACAAGCTACCCAGCCAACCTACTGGAAAAGATCCATATTTATGCCTATTCCCAAGTAAGATGATCCAACCAAATGCTGAAGTTATCAGACAATATCATTAATATCACACAGAAGTAAAATTTTGTTGAATATCATTCAAAAGCAGCTGTAGTAGGACATCAACAGAAAACTGCCAGAAATTCAAGCTGGATGCAGAAGAGGATGTGGAACTAGGGATATCATTGCTGATGTCAGATGGATCCTGGTTAAAAGCAGAGAATATCAGAAAGATGTTTATCTGTGTTTTACCAACTATACAAAAGCATACAACTGTGCGGATTATAATTATGGATAACATTGCGAAGAATGGGAATTCCAGAACACTTAATTGTGTTCATGAGGAACCTGTACATAGGCCAAGAGGTAGTTGTTCCAACAGAACAAGGGGATACTGCATATTTTAAAGTCAGGAAAGGTATGCATCAGAGTATCCTTTTACCATATGTTTTCAATCTGTATGCTGAGCAAATAATCCAAGAAGCTGAATAGATGAAGAACCCAGTATCAGGATTGGAGAAAGAGTCATTAACAACCTGCGTTATGCAGATAACACAACCTTGCTTGCTGAAAGCGAAGAGGACTTAAAGCACTTACTGATGAAGATCAAAGACCACAGCCTTCGGTATGGATTACACCTCAACATAAAGAAAACAAAAATCCTCACAAGTGGATCAATAAGCAACATCATGATAAACAGAGAAAAGACTGAAGTTGTCAAGGATTTCATTTTATTTGTACCCACAATTAACACTCATGGAAGCAGCAGTCAAGAAATCAAAAGATGCGTTGCATTAGGCAAACTGGCTGCAAAAGACCTCTTTAAAGTGTTGAAAAGCAAAGATGTCACCTTGAAGACTAAGGTGTGCCTGACCCAAGCCATGGTGTTTTCAAGTGCCTCATATGCACGTGAAAGCTGGACAATGAATACAGAAGAATGAATAAGAATTGACGCCTTTGAACTGTGATGTTGGAGAAGAACTTTGAATATACCATGGGCTGCCAAAAGAACAAACAAATTTGTCTTGGAAGAAGTACGACTAGAATTGTCCTTAGAAGCAAGGATGGTGAGACTATGTCTCAGTCTCATATACTTCGGACATGTTATCATGATGTTCCTGGAGAAGGACACCATTCTTGGTAGGGTAGAGGGCCAGCAAAGGAGAAGACGACCCTCAGTGAGATGGATTGAAACAGTGGCTGCAACAGTAGGCTCAAGCATAGCAAGGATTATGAGGATGGTGCAGGACCAGACAGTGTTTCCTTCTGTTATACACAGGGTCATTACAAGTTGGAATCGACTCAACAGCACCTAACAACAACATCAAAGGGTGGAATGTCATGGACTGAATTACGTCTCCCCAAAACATGTGTCAACTTGGTTAGGCCATGATTCCCAGTATTGTGTAACTGCACACCATTTTGTCATCTGATGTGATTTTCCTATGTATTATGAATCCTACTTCTATGATGTTAATGAGGCAGGATTAGAGGTAGTTATGTTAATACAGCAGGATTCAATTGACAAGATTAGGTTGTGTCTTGAGTCAATTTCTTTAGACAGATAAAACAAAGAGCTGAGCAGAGAGACAGGTGGACCTCATACCACCAAGAAAGCAGTGCAGGGAGCAGAGGGCATCCTTTGGACTCAAGGTTCCTGCACTGGAATCTCCTAAACCAGGAGAAGATTACTGACAAGGACCTTGCTTTAGAACCAACAGAGAGAGAAAGCCTTCCTCTGGAGTTGGCACCCCGAATTCGGGCTTCCATCCTACTAGACTGTGAGAGAATAAACCTCTGTTTGTTAAAGCTATCTACTTGTGGTATTTCTGTTAGAGCAGCACTAGACAACTAAGACACCACCCTTCTAGGTTTCCTTCTGTGCTTATAAATGCTTCTTCTTAGATTTCTTTGCTGTTTTCACTTCCTTGCCTGGATCTTAGAGTGTTTCAAAATTTCACCGTTAGTCTTCTCTATAGCTTTTAACTTAAATGGCTTCCTCACTCAACTGTGGTTATCAAATTTGTGTATTCAGGACCAATCTTCATCCTGAACTCCACACTCATGTTGCCAAAAACCTCCCTAACATCTTCACCCAATGTTCTATAGGTATCTAAGCTCAGGAGTGAAGGCTGAACTAACAAGCCCAGTCACACATCACTCCTTCTATAAAGCCATCCCAAACAAAAATTGCTAAAAATTACTTCTCTCAGCTTTAAACTCCTTAATATTGTCTTGACTTCTTTGAATTTTTAATCATAGACTTTTTGTGAGTTTGTCATCTCACTCACCACATCAAAAGCTTCCTGAGGGATAGACTGAGATCATAATATACATCCCGTCCTTTGTCACAGCCTTCAATATAGTATCCAGAATATTGTAAGTGCTGAATAGATGCTTACTGACAAAATCAGCATGGGATTGGTAGTCCTCAGAGTATTATACTCCTTAATGCCATATTTAATAAAACCCTTCGAAAAACTAAAACTTACTGGATACTTACTTTAATGGGACAGTCAAAAGTCTCATGAAATTCTTCTCCAGTATACAGTCCAAATACTTGTACCTAAAAATAAACAGACCAAGTCAGTTCACTGTGACAGCAACAAAGCAGGCTGCTGAGTCAATAAGAATACATACTCTCTTTTTTAAAAAAGCAGACATTTAATAATGCTAAGACCCCTGTGATCTCCATTAACTATCCAATGAAAACAATTCCATCAGGGTGAGAGCACTCTACTGCAATTAAGCCATTATAAGTATCCCATGGATCGAGATCCCTTTATCTGACACAAATTTTTTTTAGTAAATGGATGCCAACTTTTAAAAGTAAAATAGATATGAATAGGATATTAATATTCTTTTACAAATTTCCCATAGTCTATCCCCAAAGGATTTCCTTCCTTCCTTCCTTCCCTCCCTCCCTCCCTCCCTTCCTTCCTTCCTTCCCTCCCTCCCTCCCTCCCTCCCTTCCTTTCAGCAAAAGGGAGCTTCTTTTTGGAGTCATATATATAAATCTACCATGCAGATAGATCAATGTGGTGAGAGATTAGATGAACTGTACTTCATTTATAATTTCATGCAGAATCTACTGAGTATATAAATGTAAGATTTAAGTTCCTATTTATCAGTGCCCCCTTTAAAGTTATTCCAGTCTATTTTATTCATATTTAATCTTTTTCTCAATAATTTACTTAAAAAATCATGAAGTGGAATATGACATTGTAAGGTGCAGAAAGCAATTTGGCCTTTGTTCTCAGTTCCTGGGAGCCAGACCACATCTGAGGCTAATAAGCAGGGCTGACCCAATCAAGAGGGACCGCCTAGGGGACTGATGCTGACTAGCCTCAGGAGGCATGAAGTAATCTATCATGGCCACATGGGGAGGCCGACAAGAGCCCTGAACATGAAGGCTCAGATAAGCTTCCTGGCTGGTGAGAACATCTGCTCTCAGGATGGTTACACATCCTCAGGCACATGGAAGCTTTTTGCTGGGACCCCTCCTCACCCTATGTGTCTCTTCCTTTGTATACTTTTTTATGTGTCTCTTCCTTGGAAACTTTTTTAGCTGTAATAAATCTGTAGTCATAAATATAGTATACTAAGAAAAAAAAAACCCAAACCCGTTGCCGTCAATTCCTACTCATAGAGACACTATATGACAGAGTAGAACTGTTCTACAGGGTTTCCAAGGAGTGGCTGGTGCATTCGACCCACTGAAATTTTGGTTAGCAGCTGAATGTTTAACCACTGTGCCACCAGGACTCCTAAGTATAGTATTGTAGGTGCCATCGATGATCTCCATGAAAGTCTGAGGTCATTCCAGCAAATTATTGAACCAAAGGGGCACTGAGAATCAGCAGGGGTGGCGTCTGCCTATGTGGCAGTCTTTAGGACAGTATCCTTTTAACTTTTCAGCTCTGAGCTAGCTCTGGTGGCTAGGGTCAGAGAAATGCTGCGTGGGCAGCTAGTCTAAAGGACAGTGTCTTCTAATTTGTGAGCTCTGACCCAGTTCCGGTGACCAGGGCTGGGAAGAGAGTGCAATGAGGACAGCTGGCGACAAGGATGGAGAAATGGGAAGGGAAGGACTAGGTCCATCTCTACATTTTGAGGACTGGATTCATGTGGATCCTTACCACACAGTTGGCAATGAAGGTAAACTTACCCACTTTGCCCCTTACTTAGAGCAAATACACATACAGCAGAGGGAAAAATCGTAAGTATATGACTTGGCAAATTTTTACAGCATGAACACACCCCTGCAACCACCACCCAGATTGTAAGATAAAACATCTCCAAGAATCCAAGAGGCTCTTTCCTGTCTGTTTGCCATCAATAAAACCCTCAAACTAATCACTACCCTGAATTCTATCACCATAGATTAATTTTGCTGGTATTTGAACTTTATATACTTGGAATCACACACTATTTCACTGGCGTCTCTCACTCTACATTTTCCTTGGGAGATTTATTCATATGTTGCATACAGCAGTAGTTGGTTCTTTGTCATTGTTCTGTAGTATTTCAACGTATGAATGAATATACCACAACTTATGTATCTATTTTCTTTTGATGATCATTTAAGGGTTTTTTGGCTTGGTGTTATTATGAATAATGCTGCCAGGGACACTGTTTACAAGTTTTTGGTACGCTCATGTATACATTTTTGAAGGGTATATAACTAGGAACGGAACTGCTAAGGCACAGGGTATGTATATGCTCCTATTTACTAGACAGCCAAACTACAAAATGTGTGTGCTTTTTTTTTTTTTTTAAAAAACCAATCTACATTCTCACCAGCAGAGCAATAGAGTTCCAGGAGCTCTCAAACAATTGGAATTAACTACTAGGGACACTTGGAACTACTGCAATGAGTTCGGAAGTATCTGCACTTTTCCTAGTATCTAGCACAGTCATATTATATTTCCCTTAATTTTTTAAGAGTTTACCAGTACCCAATGGCTTCTTTGTGTGAAAGGTTTTTAATTGCAGATTAATATTTTAAAAATAGATACAGGACTATTCAGATACTCAACTTCCTCCTGTTTTAATACTGTTAACCTGTGAGTGATCCATTTTTGCAAGTCCCAAGAGGAAAACTCGCTCATGTTACATTACAATTTTTGGAGTCAAACTCATGTATTAACTGATAAAATCTTTAGGACACCAATCATTTCCTGATCACTATTTTTATGAACTTTTGACAAATGTGGGCTTTAAAAATGGTACAACATGTAATGTAACAAACAGAAATTTGATCTACCCTGAGGCAGTTTCTTAACTATTGGTGATGCAATTGCAAATCCATGTACGCCCCGCCAGCACCTCACCGTTCTGAGGGTATAACATCATTACTTTCATATAAATGGATAAGCATAGGATGTATTGCACTTCTTTTAAAATGGTGGTTAAGAAGTAGGAGAGACAAAAAAGCATTGTATTTGGGGTTTTACTTTACCCCAGGGAAGTTTAACTTGATTGATCCCAATGAATCTGAACAGGATGAGAGTAAGGGGGGTCCTGCATCACCTGAATCTTACTGGAGCAAATCAACAAATGCTGAAGCGGTCAACTTACCGAAGTTACCTCAGAACGAACATGTATTGAAATAGGAAATTCAGATTCTTCTAACGTTATCCATTTATATTCGGTACAACAGCACTTAAACTTTGGTTCTAATACTAATAATAACCTGAATCTTTAAGTGCTTAGAGATGCTTTACCTCACTAGCTCTCAAGCCTGACTGTACAGTAGAAACACGTGGATACTAATGCCCAGGCTACTTCCCACCCCTCACTGACCAATTAAATCAAACTTTCTGATGGGGTGAAGCCTAGGCCATGATATTTTTAAAAGCTCCACAACTAATTCTAACATGTGGCCAGGGATGAAAATCGTGTTCTGCCTCATTTGATCCTTATAGCAACACTGTGAGGTAGGACAGCAAAAATTATTATGTCTATTTAACAGATGATGCTGCAGAAAAATAAATGACTTGTCTGAGGTCATAAAAATCGTAAGAAGAGTGGGACCAGATCTAGTTGTTTAAAGTCTAGTCTCCTACAGCGTATGTTTATACAAGACAGCCTAAAATTTGCAAATAAGAACAATATCCCTTCAACATAAAGTGTAAGAAACGTACACTAGAACCAAAAAACATGCAAAAGACTTGAATGTTTGCCAAATTGAAGGTGAACAGCTGACTCTGATTTTGGCAACTCACTGAAGCAGGCTGCACACTCAACTGAATAAACCTCCTCCTGCTTATTTGCAGGGTAAAGGTGACTTTTAAAACAAAAGTTACATGATTTTTATTGCACTATACAAGGTATGGAAACCCTGGTGGCATAGCGGTTAAGTGCTACAGCTGCTAACCAAAAAAGGCTGACAGTTCAACTCTACCAGGCGCTCCTTGGAAACTCTATGGGGCAGTTCTACTCTGTCCAATAGGATAGCTATAAGTCAAAATTGACTGGACGCAATGGGTTTGGTTTTGGATATAAAGTATATGAGAGATAAACAAATGATGTATAAACCTGTTGAGAAGGACTGAGATATTAATAAATGAGTAGATACCTAATAGGTCTGTGAATCCAATGGTGAAATTTAAATTATGAGTGTCCAGGAATAAATACCCTTTGAAAATTATGAATGCATATTGAAGATACAACAGTAGTGTGATAAGGAAGAGTGAACAGAAAAGAGAACAAATCACAAAAGTTCTTAGCAAACAGGTTCTGAAAGTCAACACCATCACTAAGAATCAGTCAGAAGCGAACATGCCACAACATACCCACTGTGCAGAAGGAGGCAAAGCAAGAGTAGAACTCTCAGGTCAGTTTCTATTATATGTTTAACTGAGTAACACTCTCCTCGACTGTTCTCCATTCTCCTCAACTGCTCTTATTTTCTTCTTCAGTGTGGGTAACATCATAATTTAACAAGACAAATATCATAAACTGTGCCAGTATAATCAGACTGATTTGTAAAAATGTTTTGGTTTATTTCACTAATGTTAACAGGCCAAACTAGTTGAACACAAACTACTGCTAAAGCAAATAAAATGTCAAACAATTCCCATTCATTTCCTCTCTTTCTCGCTCATTCTGTCTCTCTCTCATCATTTTGTTGGTGAAGATCGTACTCATCCGTGAAACAGATCCCTTGAATGATAGCCTAATGGATTTCGGCTTTTAGGAAGATCTTGTCCAAGATAAGCATCACATATTTAAAGGTTACAATAGATAGGAGGAGGCGAGGCCAAGATGGCGGACTAGGTGGACGCTACCGCAGATCCCTCTTGCAACAAAGACTCGGAAAAACAAGTGAATCGATCACATACATAACAATCTACGAACTCGGAACAACAAGCACAGACGTAGAGACGGAAAACGAACAACTACGGGCAGACAGCGACCGTTTTCAGAACTAGGAGCCAGCGTACCAGGCAGGTGACCTTCGGAGCCCGATCTGGGGCAGAGCCCAGGGGGGCAGATGGCACAGACAAGGGGCCCAGCCCTACCCCCCCGAACCCATCCCGGGAGAGAGTCTAGCTGATTGGCGCGGGCGGTGTAGCGGCGCAGCCGGAGAGAGAAGCACCCGGGAGACAGTGACTGATCTTGGAGCGGGGAGAGCAGCGTCCCAGCCAGGGAGCCATCCCGCCGGGAGTTTGGCGGGAAGCGGGCGGGACGCGACCGGGGGGGGTCAGCTATATTTCCCTAAAGTGACCCCGGGGCGGGGCCCACACTTTCGTGCGGGGGGACGCCCACCCAGTTCACATGTGTGGCGCGAAGCACCGGAGGGAGAAGTCCCCGGGAGGAAGTGACAGGTCTTGGAGCGGGGAGAGCAGCGTCCCAGCCGGGGAGCCGTCCCGCTGGGATTTTGGCGAAAGCGAGCGGGGCGTGAGCGCGGGGTCCAATTATATTCTCCTGAATAGACCCTGGGGGCGGGCCCACCCGTTCCTGCGGGAGACGCCCACCCAGTTCACGCGAGCGGTGCCAAGCACCGGAGGGAGAAGTCCCCGGGAGGAAGTGACAGGTCTCGGAGTGGGGAGAGTAGCGTCCCAACCGGGGAGCCGTCCCGCCCGGATCTTGGCGGACGGGGGCGGAGTGTGAACGCGGTGATCAGCTCTATATTCTGTGGTGCTACACTCCGAGCTCTCTGATCCTTCCCCCACCCTCCGCAGGCGGCTCCATTAACATACGAAAACCTGGAGCCAGAGGGAGAATTCAGATAGGGATCTGACTGCATTTTTTTTAGCTGATTACCTGGAAAATCTAGTTTACCAGTGATGGCTCAGAGACAACAATCCATATTAAACCACATAAAGAAACAGACCATGACAGCTTCTCCAACCCCCCAAACAAAAGAATCAAAATCTTTCCCAAATGAAGATACAATCCTGGAATTATCAGATACAGAATATAAAAAACTAATTTACAGAACACTTAAAGATATCACAAATGAAATTAGGATAAATGCAGAAAAAGCCAAGGAACACACTAATAAAACTGTTGAAGAACTCAAAAAGATTATTCAAGGACATAGTGGAAAAATTAATAAGTTGCAAGAATCCATAGAGAGACAGCGTGTAGAAATCCAAAAGATTAACAATAAAATTACAGAATTAGACAACGCAATAGAAAGTCAGAGGAGCAGACTCGAGCAATTAGAATGTAGACTGGGACTTCTGGAGGACCAGGGAATCAACACCAACATAGCTGAAAAAAAATCAGATAAAAGAATTTAAAAAAATGAAGAAACCCTAAGAATCATGTGGGACTCTATCAAGAAGGATAACTTGTGAGTGATTGGAGTCCCAGAACAGGGAGGGGGGACAGAAAACACAGAGAAAATAGTTGAAGAACTCCTGACAGAAAACTTCCCTGACATCATGAAAGACGAAAGGATATCTATCCAAGATGCTCATCGAACCCCATTTAAGATTGATCCTAAAAGAAAAACACCAAGACATATTATCATCAAACTTGCCAAAACCAAAGACAAACAGAAAATTTTAAAAGCAGCCAGGGAGAAAAGAAAGGTTTCAGACTATTCAGCAGAAACCATGCAGGCAAGAAGGGAATGGGACGATGTATACAGAGCACTGAACGAGAAAAACTGCCAACCAAGGATCATATATCCAGCAAAACTCTCTCTGAAATATGAAGGAGAAATTAAAATATTTACAGATAAACACAAGTTTAGAGAATCTGCAAAAACTAAACCAAGACTGCAAGAAATGCTAAAGGAGATTGTTTGGCCTGATGATCAATAATATCAGGTACCAGCACAATACAAGGTCACAAAGCAGAACGTCCTGATATCAACGCAACTCAAATAGGGAAAGCACAAAAACAAACAAATTAAGATTAATTCTAAAAAATAAATAAATAAACAAAATAATACACATAACAGGAAATCATGGAAATCAATAGATAAACGATCACAATAATCAAACAGAGGGACTAAATAAAGGAGGCATTGAATTGCCAGATGGAGAGTGACACAAGGCGATATAGAAGGATACAAGTTAGGTTTTTAGTTAGAAAAATAGGGGTAAATAATAAGGTAACCACGAAAAGGAATATCAATTCCATAATTCAAGAAAAACATAACGACTCAACAAACACAAAGTTAAACATTATGAAAATGAGGATCTCACAAGCTACTAAGAAAAACGTCTCAGCACAAAAAAGCATGTGGAAAAATGAAATGGCCAAAAACACACATGAAAAGGCATCAAAATGACAGCACTAAAAACTTATTTATCTATAATTACGCTGAATGTAAATGGACTAAATGCACCAATAAAGAGACAGAGAGTCACGGACTGGATAAAGAAACACGATCCATCTATACGCTGCCTACAAGAGACACACCTTAGACTTAGAGACACAAACAAACTAAAACTCAAAGGATGGAAAAAAATATATCAAGCAAACAATAAGCAAAAAAGGAGTAGCAATATTAATTTCTGACAAAATAGACTTTAGACTTAAATCCACCACAAAGGATAAAGAAGGACACTATATAATGATAAAAGGGACAATTGATCAGGAAGACATAACCATATTAAATATTTATGCACCCAATGACAGGGCTGCAAGATACATAAATCAAATTTTAACAGAATTGAAAAGTGAGATGGATACCTCCATATTTATAGTAGGAGACTTCAACACACCACTTTCGGAGAAGGACAGGACATCCAGTAAGAAGCTCAATAGAGACACGGAAGATCTAATTACAACAATCAACCAACTTGACCTCATTGACTTATACAGAACTCTCCACCCAACTGCTGCAAAATATACTTTTTTTTCTAGTGCACATGGAACATTCTCTAGAATAGACCACATATTAGGTCATAAAACAAATCTTTGCAGAATCCAAAACATCGAAATATTACAAAGCATCTTCTCAGACCACAAGGCAATGAAGCTAGAAACCAATAACAGAAAAACTAGGGAAAAGAAATCAAATACTTGGAAAATGAACAATACCCTCCTGAAAAAAGACTGGGTTATAGAAGACATCAAGGAGGGAATAAGGAAATTCTTAGAAAGCAACGAGAATGAAAATACTTCCTATCAAAACCTCTGGGACACAGCAAAAGCAGTGCTCAGAGGCCAATTTATATCGATAAATGCACACATACAAAAAGAAGAAAGAGCCAAAAGCAGAGAACTGTCCCAACAACTTGAACAAATAGAAAGTGAGCAACAAAAGAATCCATCAGGCACCAGAAGAAAACAAATAATAAAAATTAGAGCTGAACTAAATGAATTAGAGAACAGAAAAACAATTGAAAGAATTAACAAAGCCAAAAGCCGGTTCTTTGAAAAAATTAACAAAATTGATAAACCATTGGCTAGACTGACTAAAGAAAAACAGGAAAGGAAACAAATAACCTGAATAAGAAATGAGAAGGACCACATCACAACAGAGCCAAATGAAATTAAAAGAATCATTTCAGATTACTACGAAAATTGTACTCTAACAAATTTGAAAACCTAGAAGAAATGGATAATTCTTGGAAAAACACTACCTACCTAAACTAACACATTCAGAAGTAGAACAACTAAATAGACCCATGACAAAAAAAGAGATTGAAACGGTAATCAAAAAACTTCCAACAAAAAAAAGTCCTGGCCCAGACGGCTTCACTGCAGAGTTCTACCAAACCTTCAGAGAAGACTTAACACCATTATTATTGAAGGTATTTCAAAGCATAGAAAAAGACGGAATACTACCCAACTCATTCTATGAAGCTACCATCTCCCTGATACCAAAACCAGATAAAGATATTACAAAAAAAGAAAATTTTAGACCTATATCCCTCATGAACATAGATGCAAAAATCCTCAACAAAATTCTAGCCAATAGAATCCAACAACACATCAAAAAAATAATTCACCCTGATCAAGTGGGATTTATACCAGGTATGCAAGGCTGGTTTAATATCAGAAAAACCATTAAAGTAATCCATCACATAAATAAATCAAAAGATAAAAACCACATGATCTTATCAATAGATGCAGAAAAGGCATTTGACAAAGTTCAACACCCATTTATGATAAAAACTCTTACCAAAATAGGAATTGAAGGAAAATTCCTCAACATAATAAAGGGCATCTATGCAAAGCCAACAGCCAATATCACTCTAAATGGAGAGAACCTGAAAGCATTTCCCTTGAGAATGGGAACCAGACAAGGATGCCCTTTATCACTGCTCTTATTCAACATCGTACTTGAAGTCCTAGCCAGGGCAATTAGGCTAGACAAAGAAATAAAGGGTATCCAGATTGGTAAGGAGGAAGTAAAGCTATCACTATTTGCAGATGACACGATCGTAAACATGGAAAACCCTAAGAAATCCTCCAGAAAACTACTGAAACTAATAGAAGAGTTTGGAAGAGTCTCAGGTTATAAAATAAACATACAAAAATCACTTGGATTCCTCTACATCAACAAAAAGAACACCGAAGAGGAAATCACCAAATCAATACCATTCACAGTAGCCCCCAAGAAGATAAAATACTTAGGAATAAATCTTACCAAGGATGTAAAGGACCTATACAAAGAAAACTATAAAACTCTGCTACAAGAAATTCAAAAGGACATACTTAAGTGGAAAAACATACCCTGCTCATGGATAGGAAGACTTAACATAGTAAAAATGTCTATTCTACCAAAAGCCATCTATACATATAACGCACTTCCAATCCAAATACCAATGTCATATTTTAAGGGGATAGAGAAACAAATCACTAATTTCATATGGAAGGGAAAGAACCCCCGGATAAGCAAAGCATTGCTGAAAAAGAAGAAGAAAGTGGGAGGCCTCACTCTACCTGATTTCAGAACCTATTATACAGCTACAGTAGTGAAAACAGCCCGGTACTGGTACAACAACAGGCACATAGACCAATGGAACAGAATTGAGAACCCAGATATAAATCCATCCACGTATGAGCAGCTGATATTTGACAAAGGACCAGTGTCAGTGAATTGGGAAAATGATAGTCTTTTTAACAAATGCTGCTGGCATAACTGGATATCCATTTGCAAAAGAATGAAACAGGACCCATACCTCACACCATGCACAAAAACTAACTCCAAGTGGATCAAAGACCTAAACATAAAGACTAAAACGATAAAGATCATGGAAGAAAAAATAGGATCAACCCTAGGAGCCCTAATACAGGGCATAAACAGAATACAAAACATTACCAAAAATGATGAAGAGAAACCAGATAACTGGGAGCTCCTAAAAATCAAACACCTATGCTCATCTAAAGACTTCTCCAAAAGAGTAAAAAGACCACCTACAGACTGGGAAAGAATATTCAGCTATGACATCTCAGACCAGTGCCTGATCTCTAAAATCTACATGATTCTGTCAAAACTCAACCACAAAAAGACAAACAACCCAGTGAAGAAGTGGGCAAAGGATATGAACACACATTTCACTAAAGAGATTCAGGCAGCTAACAGATACATGAGAAAATGCTCCCGATCATTAGCCATTAGAGAAATGCAAATTAAAACTACGATGAGATTCCATCTCACACCAACTAGACTGGCATTAATCCAAAAAACACAAAATAATAAATGTTGGAGAGGCTGCGGAGAGATTGGAACTCTCATACACTGCTGGTGGGAATGTAAAATGGTACAACCACTTTGGAAATCCATCTGGCATTATCTTAAACAGTTAGAAATAGAACTACCATACAACCCAGAAATCCCACTCCTGGGAATATACCGTAGAGATACAAGAGCCTTCACACAAACAGATATATGCACACCCATGTTTATTGCAGCTCTGTTTACAATAGCAAAAAGCTGGAAGCAACCAAGATGTCCATCAACGGACGAATGGGTAAATAAATTGTGGTATATTCACACAATGGAATACTACGCATCGATAAAGAACAGTGACGAATCTCTGAAACATTTCATAACATGGAGGAATCTGGAAGGCATTATGCTGAGCGAAATGAGTCAGTTGCAAAAGGACAAATATTGTATAAGACCACTATTATAAGATCTTGAGAAATAGAAAAAACGGAGAAGAACACATACTTTTGTGGTTACAAAGGGTGGAGGGAGGGAGGGAGAGGGCTTTTTATTGATCAATCTGTAGATAAGAACTGCTTTGGGTGAAGGGAAAGACAACACTCAATACAAGGAAGGTCAGCCTAATTGGACTGGACTAAAAGCAAAGAGGTTTCTGGGATAAAATGAAAGCTTCAAAGGTCAGCGGAGCAGGGGCTGGGGTCTGGGGAACTTGGTTTGAGGGGACTTCTAAGTCAATGGGCAAAATAATTCTATTATGAAAACATTCTGCATCCCACTTTGAATTGTGGCGCCTGGGGTCCTAAATGCCAACAAGCGGCCATCTAAGATACATCAATTGGTCTCAACCCACCTGGAGCAAAGGCAAAGGAAGAACACCAAGGTCACACGACAACTAAGAACCCAAGAGACAGAAAGGGCCACATGAACCAGAGACCTACATTATCCTGAAACCAGAAGAACTAGTTGGTGCCCGGCCACAATCAATGTCTGCCCTGTCAGGGAGCACAACAGACAACTCCTGAGGGAGCAGGAGACCAATGGGATACAGACCCCAAATTCTCATGAAAAGACCATACCTAATGGTATGACTGCGACTAGAGGAATCCCAGAGACAATGCTCCCCAGAACTTCTGATGGCACAGGACAGGAACCATCCCCTAAGACAAATCATCAGGCATGAAAAGGACTGGTCAGTGGGGGGGAGAGAGATGCTGATGAAGAGTGAGCTAATTAAATCAGGTGGACACTGGAGAGTGTGTTGGCAACTCTTGACTGGAGGGGGGATGGGAAGATAGAGAGAGAGGGAAGATGGCAAAATTGGCACGAAACGAGAGACTGAAAGGGCTGACTCAATATGGGGAGAGCAAGTGGGAGAAGGGAGTAAGATGTATGTAAACCTACATGTGACAGACTGATTGGAATGGTAAATGTTCATTTGAAGCTTAATAAAAATTAATTAAAAAAAAAATAGATAGGATCCTTTTAAAAATGGTATCCCTTATAGCAGCTCTAACAACCTCTCCCAATTTCCCACAAAAATACCTAATGGAAAAAAAAAAAAAAAACCCATATAATTCATAATAATTGGTTTTCTAGCCAATCTACTTCAAACATCTTGGAGGATTTCTCAATAACTACAAACCCGTGGTGACATATGAGTATCCCAGAAGGTGTGTTTTATGTGTTTGCTGCCTGAAACAAAGCACATCTGCCCTTACGAAACAGCAGGGAAGGCTGTGAGCCTTCTCCACTTTAGCATGGAATTCTATGTCTTTGCCACACAGAAAGCTGGACAATAACCCACGTGATATGGAGGAACTATTACTGAGGTGGTCAGAGTGCTGTACAACCCCCACAAGTCAGTACTTCCCTTGTGACAGCCTCCCTCAGACCTAGCTTCCAAATAACAATAAGCAAAAAACCCATTGCTGTCGAGTCAATTCTGACTCATAGCGACCCTACAAGTCAGAATAGAACTGCCTCACAGGGTTTCCAAGGAGCGCCTGGTGGATTCAAACAGCAGCCTTTTGGTTAGCAGCCACAGCACTTAACCATTATGCCACCAGGGTTTCCAAATAACAATAGACCAAGAATTTAAACATGGCAGAAAACATAAATGGTGCATTCCATCTAGGGTGGTAGTTAAGCACACCCTAGTAAGGGAGATTGTTACTTTTCATATTCAGTGTATCAGAGATGAGGGGTTAATGACAGAAGCTCCCACTACACTCTGGAGATCTGCCTAAACTGAATACCTCTAGTGAAAGAAAAGCAAGCTATAACCTATGCACATTAATAGGACCACTGCTGTGGATCTGAGAAGATGATCCTACAACACCGACAATGGTAACAAGTAGAGCAAGTCAGACATTGAATCTGTTTCCTAACTGAGATTCTCCCTGTTCTGGAACAGATAAAAACATACACAAGGTCCATGAAAAAATACTACAGAACACAATTCAGAAGTGAATGACTAGTAATAAAAAGTTAATATAGACTGAGAGCTCACCGTAACTGTGCTGAGCACATATAACATCACAGGATTCTCATAAAAACCTCTCATTATGCCCATTGCCTAACTGAGGAAATGGAGGCAAACAGAGGACAACAACAAGCCCAACCTAACCCAGCGGACTAGGAATGCAAGCCCAGGCAGGTGGAATGTGCTTATTAGCCTCTAAGCATTACTATCTCCCAGCCTAAGTATTAATGAGTTGTTTTTGGAAAATAAATAAATAAATAAAACAAATGGAGCTGAAGCAATAAAAACAAAACTAAAGTAAAATTTCCTGAAATGAAAAAAATACTTCAATATATGGATCAAAGGGCTTATTGTGTTCCAGGCAAAATTAATGAAAACAGACCCAGAGTTGGGCCTAACTAAGCAAACTGAATTACTGGTATTATTATTGGTATTATTAATCCTCCAACTCAAAAAGAATAAATCTAGGCTAGCCTTATATATCTCTACAAAAATAAATGTCAGAAAAAGTTGAGAGAAAATATTTCAACGTTCATATGAAACTATGCAAAACAAACAAACTCGCTGCCGTCAAGTCGATTCAGACTCACAGAGTAGAACTGCCCCATAGAGTTTCCAAGTAGTGCCTGGTGGATTTAAAGTGCAGATCTTTTGGTTACCAGCTGTAGCGCTTAGCCACTATGCAACCAGGATTTCTGAAACTATGCAAGACACCAGAAAATATACCTTATATATACTTATTGTGAAAGTTATCTAAAAACATATGTCAGTTGACTTTCAGGTTAAGTACACGAGGTATATTTTCTGATATCTTGCATATATACCTTATATAAATGTATGAATATAAAATAAAATATATGTATGGGTAAGTCTATCTTAAAATTTAGAATTCAACTATAGAGAAGCACGGAATAAAATGATATTGAGCACTAGAGGAATAAACAGAGAAAGTGTTAGAATCATAACTTCAAAACCGGATGTAAATATTAAACGTTATGATACAAAAGTTGTAATATAAAGGTTGATAAAATAGAAGATAATTATCTGCCTAGGAGCTTTAATATATGAAAGAAAAACCAGAACTACACCCATTTAAAGATATATGAGCTACAGACATCCAGAATTTATCTTCTTAATAATCTTTATGATTTTATCAGTACTAACCACTTTAACCAGATCATTCTAGACTAGCTATTCAAGTTTTATGGCTCTAACACATGCTAATGGAATCGCTTACATAAACACGTGTAAAGATTTACTTTCAATTCTATCAGTGCTAATAAAACATGAGAAAAACATTTTTCAAAATATATCATGGGCCTACACCAAAATATGGCCAGATATAAATCTGACTAAATCAGAAAATAGAGGTGTTTGTCAAGATGTGTACCACGAGATATCTGAGGGTTACCTCATTATCCACGATATTCCACAGCACCATATTAAACAATAATTCTTCAACATAAACATATTCCACATTGCCACATTAAACAATAAGTTTCTGAAAGAATTAAAAGCTCTGGAAGAATTCCTAGATGAAGTACCTTAGTAAATATTCTTTTCCAATTAAAAAAATGAATATTCTCTTTCAATAAATTAGTTCAATTAAATTGGCACTGTCTAGAAGGAATGTCTCACCTTTAAGAAATCAAAGTACGGCTTATCTTTCTTTATGAATACGAAAATGTTTCAATAGTTTGGATAATTCTTCTTACATTCTGCACATTCCAACTCCTCCCTCATTTCTTTTTGACAATCCTGTTCATCTCAGAATTTCAGGAAGTACTACAAAATTTGACAATGCTTTTTGAAAAGCATTAGTGTGCCAATTATTGTTTCAAAAGACTCTTTGGGCAACATTAGGATTAGATATATAAAATGCATTCCTGTATGCCCAGAGGACTTCATTTTTCTTTGGTTAACAGATTAAATGGGTATATATCTTTGACACTGAGAACACTGTTTTTAATTTACTCATCTTAATGGCCCATGGGTCTTAGATGATACAAAAATTACAAAATTAGATTAGGAAAGCTGCTCCATTCAGTACAGAATATGTGGGGTTCTATAATGATTCCTAATGCACTCCTTCTTAAACTGTTATTTTAGAAATGTAGCTTAAATACACTGTGCATTAGAATTTTATCATTGCAAACCAACATTCAAAAAGACTTCCATCGACTTAAAAACAAAAAAGACATTCGTGTAAGTGGAAAATCAATCACCACTAAATGTCACAGCTCGACATCAGCAAGAAGCACTGATAATTGTTAGTTCTACACTGCACACATGATGTATGTCCTCAGTCCAGGAAGTAGGGGCCACGTTTTTAGAAAACTGTACATATATTGATTTTACATTTATTTAATGTGGCCATTGCAAGACACTTTATTCTTCTGATAAACTATGATTGCTTATCAAAAGATTCTATAATTCAAGAGAAACATTCATAACTTGTGTGTGAAAATGAAAACCACCGGCCCACAGAAATCATGCCCACAAAATCCAATTTTGTGGATTTATGGCAGAAAGGCATTAAAGTACTGTCTTGCAAGAACCGCAGACTAGTCACTGAAGTGTAAGTGGCACGGCAGTAAATGATTACAGTGACACATCCCCCTGCCACAGCTGTTAATCAGCTCAATACAAGTTACATTATTGACATTCTTGTAATTACTTTTCCTAAGGCACATATGTGCAAAATATATTTTACTTTAATTATGAGCAATCGGAGGCAAGTCCAATACCCAAAAAGAATAATCAAGGTTTCTCTGAATGCAAGTATGTAGTAAGCACAGCACTTTTCCCACCAGCTGGACTTGCATAAAAGCATAGAGCTAGCTCTGTGTGCGAGCGGGACTTTAAATGTGACCACATTACGACCATACCTTGCCATCCTCCGAACACACACCCATGTGTTCTCCACTTTCATCCAGGCTAATCTGATTTATCTTCACAGGACTCTGTAAAAGAAAAAAAGGACATGTAAACTTTAGGAAAGGATCTATCATTAGTCAGATGCCTGGGCTCTTGGTAAAATTTAAGTGATAGAATTTGTCTATTAGTTTGGATGCAGGAGTCCAAGAAATACTTGGTTTTTATAAACAAAGACAGTAAAAAAAACCTTGATCCAGACATGTATCAAGCCCAGAAACCTAACACTCCTCCAGATTATCTATTTCAGGTACCTGAAGTCTTGGCTGACATGTTATTTCTCACATATTCTATACCTTTTGATCTGTTGTGTTCTATTTACTCCATAAAACTCCATACCCCTCTAAAATTATCCTTCCCAACTAAAATCCATTAAAAGAATAAAAAACAAACACCAAAATACAAATCATTATGTAAATAGTTTTAGTTTGGTTCACAGCTAATCTATTTGTTCTTCTAGAAGTTACTATGTAAGCTTACTCTTTATACTTTACGCTTAGTACTTTCTGGAAAAAATACAAGGTCTAACTGATCTAACTTTGTTTTCCACTATTTTTTCGACTAATCCCAAATTTGAATATCTGTGAAGACAGGAATCAGGCTTTCAACTTTGGATACATTTTCCAAAGAGTAAATACACAACTGTATTTTTAATATTTTTACACTGCTTTCCATTCTTTATGTAGCTAACTGCTTACTTACTAAAATATTCACACAGGTGGATTTTCTGCTAGATATCAAAATAAATAATGTCGACATCATTAAAAAACGGTAAGCTCTTCTTTTTAATTTCTTAAATAATGACAGCTTCCAACTTTCTTACACAAAGCATGGTAGGAACAAACTAACCGTGAAAAGGAAAATGAGCCTAAATATCAGTTACAAGAGGAGCTTGCAAATTAGCTTTTACAAATATATAAACTTTTAAAATGGCTTGGCTTTTTAATAAAAACAAATGGCAATACACAAAATTCAATGCTGGATTCTCAAATGGAAAATATCTCAGAACTAGTAAGCGAAGGCCAGGACAGACCAAGACTCTAGGCCTAGCCAACCACGCACTGATTGATGGTGCTAAGAGAAACTCCCATATTACAGGTTTAGACCGCTGGCTACAGAATCCTTTTTCATCTTGGTCCCTAGATTAGCAAACAAGCAACATTCCTGAAATGCAACTCATGAAAAATAAGCTATCTCCTTAAAAGTTCCTAGAATGTTAGAAGAAAGGACCTTCGAGGTAGATCTTTGATCCAGTTAATAGGAGAATAAACAGAAGCCCGCAGACAAGAATCAGAACAGAAAAAAGTAGAGCCAAGGCTACAAACCCTATAGGAGTAAAACATGGTGCGGCAAAAGGAACATTCTATTGTTGGCCAACAAGGAGCATGCAAAAACAAAATGAAAGCTGAAGTGGGAAAGCACCTAAGACAGCAGGTCTGAACTCTTGACTGAGAAGTCAAAAAGCTCAGCTTCTACAGTTTTCTTTGGATAAATTAAGAAACAAACAAACAAAAACACTGGCATTGCCTAGATTCCAATTCATGGTTACCCAACGTGTTACAAAGTAGCACTGCTCCATAGGGTTTTCTTGGCTGTAATCTTCATGGGAGCAGATCTCCAGGACTTTCTTCCATGGTGCTACTGGGAGGGTTTGAGCTGCCAATCTTTCATTTAGTAGCTGAGAGCAAACCCAATACTTTGCTCAAATTGAATATCTTCTCTTAACAGTTTCCTTATTCTGATGTTTCATTGACCAACCAACACTTTAATACCCATTTTAGTCTTACCAAATATAAATCCCACATACCTGGCAAAAATGGTTAAGTGCTCAACTACCAGCTGAAAGGGTGGCAGTACAAATCCACCCAGAGGTGCCTCAGAAGACATACTTGGCAATCTGCTTCCGAAAGATCACAGCCTTGAAAACCCTATGGAGCAATTCTACTCTGCCTAAGTGGGGGTGCCATAAGTCAGAACTGACTTAACGGCAACTAACATTATCTCTGATTATAATTTAATTGCCATCCTGTTATAAACTGCCTCAATTTATAATTTAATAGATGTGTGCAGCTTGATCCACATCAAGGTTTCCTGTGCTGTGCAATACGTTAGCCGCTTAGCCATACTAGCACATGTTAAGTGTTCCAAAGCCATGTGTGGCCAGTAGCTACTATATTGAAAAGCACATATATTGCAGAACATTTTTATCATTGCAGAAAGTACTAAACCAGAGCTGTATGCAACCAAAAAAAATCAATATAAAAGGTCCTTCTTTACTGCAACTCACACTTGGAAGCATACTTTCTGCTCAACATTTATTTTATTGCCATACACATGTTAAAACTTATATAATCTGTTGTCCTTACGTTCTGGTACTAAAATGCTCATGGCCTTTCCCAATGTCCTCCTGGACTTAAACCTAAATCGCACTGTATTATTCATCCGTATGAATCACAAAGAATTGGCATACACATTGCCAGATCTTCTCAACTTCAGGGGAAAGCAGCTGGCTAAGGATGGTTATCTCCACCTCACAATAAGGAAAATGAGGCTTCAGGAGTTTACATGAGTTGCCTAAAACAATAGCACTACTAAGTAGCTACGCCACACAGTGGTTTTCTAAGCACAGATAAACCAAACTTTTCATTAAGTGTTTCTTCCTGAATATAAACCATCACAATAGCAATGTCAGAAGGAAAAAAAAGAAAAATCAAAAAATCACTTTCCACTTGCGACTTTGCAAACTCTACATACAGGCAATGTCTACACCTAAAAATGGGTAAAATCTATGTTCCTAGGAAGGAGACAGAAAGCCAAATCAAAATAAACAGATTCTTTCATTAAGAATTAACAGCTACACTATACTATTCTTTTATGCTACTTAAAAAAATTTTTGGAGACTCTGGAAATCAGTTTTTTTTTTTTTTTAATTGTTGCTGCTGTTCTGAAACAAGAAATAAGGGTCTTATTTCTTCAGAATATTTGTTTATTCCCTACGTATAGGGAAAATTTTTTCATTATAACAATCAGCTCCCTCATTAAATTCTCTAACTCTAATCACTTTATGCTAATTCTTTTGGGTTATCTACGTAAATAAAAATGTGAATGACAAATAATGACCATTTTATCTCCTCCTTGATTAAATACATTGGCAAGCAGTGGTGATACTTGGCATTCTTCGCTCTTTCCTCCCCTTAAAGGTGCTGTGTTTTGTATTTCACCATCACGATCCTGTTTTTGTGATAAAAATTTCAGTTAGAGGAGAAAGGATCCTTCTACCCTCATTTGCCAGGAATTTTCATGATGAAAAAATATTTATTTTTACTAAATGCCTTCAGAATCTATGAAAATTATAAAATGTTTTAAGCCTTGGTCTTATTACCATGGTTAATTTATATTAATTGTCTGTTCTTAACATGTATCTGTTTTTGTATTCCCAAAACTATTTCCACCGTTGTCACTGTAAAAACAGCTACAATGAACCATCTTAATGAATACACACACATTAACACACATGTTAGATCCCTAGGAACTGAAATGGTAGGTTGACAGACATATATAAATCATTATTTTCAATAAATGTGGCTAGGTTTTTCAAAAAAGCTGAACAGGTCACATTTCTGCCCACAAAATAGGAGAATATTCTTTCCACTAGATCTGTTAGCAATGGTGGTTAGAGATTTTTTTTTTTTTTTAATTTCTGCCAATGATCAATGTTCACTGATTCGTTTCTCTGACTACTAATAAACTTAGGCATTTTTCTTAAGTATGTTGGCCATTTAATTTGCTCTTCTGTAAACTGCTTGTTAAAATTGCTTACTCATTTTTTCTATTAACATGTTTCTTGTTTCTCCTCAATTTAAAAGAGCTCTTTGCATATTACCAAAAATTTCCCTATCATCTGCATTATGAATATCTTTTTCCAAAACATTCATTTGTCTGTTAACATGGTACACACATAATTGTGCAAAAATAAATAAATAAATAAAGTTTTCATTTAATCAAGTAACTTTTCCTTTATATTTTCAGGGTACACTGCCTCACCCAGATATTCCATGTTTAGTCTGTATTTTTTACACAATGGTTATTGTTTTATTTCTTATATTTAAGTCTTTAATTCCTTCAGGATTCACTTTATTTTCTGCCAAATGGATACCCAGTTGGGCTAAACAAAAAAAAAAAAACCAAACCCAGTGCCGTGGAGTAGATTCCGACTCATAGCGACCCTATAGCAATTGGGCTAGCCCCATTTATTACATAATTTGTCCCTCCCTTCCTGAAGAGAACCATGTTTATCCTATAATAAATCTTTATGTAAACTTAGATATCCATCTGGATTTTCAATTGTGGTCTCTTTGTCCAGTCCGATATCAACTCAGTGCTGACTTAATTAGAGTGGATATAGAGTATGTTCTGATACCTGGCAAGAGAAGTCCCAGGCTCAATTTTTCACACTCTTCTTGGTCCTTCTCAAGAATTTTTCTTCCATATGAATTTTAAGATAAAATTACCACTACGTTGCTAAACATAATGGTCATTTTTTCAATCCCAACCTATTCTACCTAAGAAGAGTATTTAGCGTAACTGATAACTCTCTCCTTCTCTTTGCTTTTGGGACACTAGTCTGATTTTTCTTTCAAATTTCTGGCTGCAACTCCTCAGTATATTGTGTTGGATACCACTCATTTCCCAGATCTCTGTATCACGTGACTGAGTCCTTGCACTTCTCTTTTATATTTACAACTCATTCCCTTGAAAGTCTCTTTCAGGATATGAAATGACTCCCAAAATTTGTATCTCCAGACTGCACCTCTCCCTATTCCACACCTGTATATACAACTGCCTATCTGATATCTGTACTTGGATGCCTACTAAGAATCTCAACTAAAACATGTCCAAACCTGAGCTCCTGGTAATCCTCCAGCACCAGCTCCTCCTGCAGCTCAGTCAATGGCTACTACATTCTTCTAGTTGTTCAGGGTAAAAATTCTTGGAGCCTTTCCTGACTTCTGTCTTTTCTTACACCCCATAACAACAAATCCTATCACATCTTCCAGCAAACTTATCCAGAATTTGACCACTTTCTACCACCCCCACGGCTGGCATCCTGGTCCAATCCACCATCATTCTTGTCCGAATTATCCTAACAGTCTACTGGGTTTGATAATTCATTGGAAGGGCCAAACAGAACTCACAGACCATATTCACAATTATTGGGTTTGTTACAAAGTAACAGTTACAATTTAGGCTGAGGAACACTCAAGACACAGTTCTTCCATCAGAGCAGCCTCTTCCTACCCATGCTCCCAGGCACGTCTCTGCCCAAAGGCATTCAGGTTTTTCTCTCCATGGGCCATGAAGCCCACCCCGCCATCTCCTGCTACCAGGTCTCTCCTGTAGTCTCTCCTTCCTTGGAGGTAGTGGGCTTCTCCCCTCTGCTCTGGAATTGGCTTTTGTAAGGCAAAATGGACCAATTCCCTTGGTAGACCACAATTACCCTATCACAAAATCACCTGGGTGGGAGTTACGAGAGCATGGCCAGAAAGGCCATATACGAAAGTAACTGCATTGCAAATATGCATTTACTAAACACTGCGGTTAAAGCACATCTTTTCTGACTGAACTAAAAATAAGAATCCAGCCATATGCCATTTAAAAAGACATACCAAAAATAAAATAACACAAATTGAAAGTCAAAGATACAAAAGGATATACCAAAATGCCAATAAAAGCTGCAGTATATATTAGTATCTAGTCATTCCTTCGATAAACATTTGGACACCTGTAGTATGTCAGAGACTGTCCTGAGTACTTGGGATACTTCAGTGAACAAAGGAGACACATACCCCTGCCTTCGCAGAGCTTACAAAGCAAAACAGACATTCAAAAAGCTTTACAAGAAATCAGGAGGGCCACAACACAATGATTAAAGGTTGAACTCATCAGGATGATAACAATTTTAAACTCCCACAAGTACATAAGAGCATTGCCTAAAACCTGGAAGCAAAAAATAGATAAAACATCAAGAAGAAAAAGATAAATCCACCAACACAGTGGTTTTATCCACAATTGACAGACAGGGCAAGTAAAAACTCAATAAGAATACAGAAGAGTTGAATTAACAAGCTTGAGCTAATGATCATATATGATATAATCAGCATGTAGAGAATACACAATCCTCCCCAAATATGAATACCTTCTATACCATAAAGCAAGTCACAATAAATTTATTAGCCTGGCATCTTACATATGACCCTATGTAGGTAGTTAGAAATCAATAGCAAAAGAAAATTAAAAACCAAAACAGAAAACATAGTTTCGGAAATGAAAGAACACATTCAAAATTAACTCACAGGTCAAAGAAAAAATCATAATGGAACAGTTATTGGGCCTTAATGGAATGAAGCTAGAAATCAATAGCAAACAGAAAATGAGAAAATCTCTTTATGTTTGGGAATTAAGAAAGTCACTTCTGCCTCATAATATATGTCCTGAGAAGGGCACAACATCCCTCTTGTAGTATTTCTGCTAAAATGTATAAGCCAAATCTAATTCATAAGGAAATACCAGAGAAATCTAAATTGAGGAACAGTCTTTAACTGGTCTATTTTTTTCAAAACTATCCAGGTCATAGAGGACAAAGAAAGCCTGAAAATTCTTTCAGATTGTTTTTGGTTGGAGAAATATAAACTAAATGCCTGGTGTGATCCTGACTGAAACCTGAACCGAGGGGCGGGGGAGGGGAGAAAGTAATTCCTGATTTTGATAATTGCACTGTAGTTATATAACAGAAGATCCTTTTTCTTAGAAATATTTAGGGGTAAAGAGACATCTCCAAAAGTGTATGCGTGTGTGTGTGTGTGTATGCGCCCATGTGTGTAGAGAGAAAATATAGTAGAGCAATTGTAGAAAAAAGTTAACAATTGGTTAATTTGGGTGAATAAAATATACTTTCTAATATATTTGCAATAAAATGTTATGGGTCATAAAGAAAGCATAATGAAAATAAGACACTTTGAACTGAACAAAAAGAAAACTACTACAAATAAAAACGTGGCATATAACAAAGGGAACATTTTGTTGTAAGATGCATATATGACAGAAGACTGAAAATTAATGATCAAAACATTCTGAAGAAGTTAGAGAGAGAGCAACAAATAATTTTAAAGAAAGCAGAAAGAAGACAGTAAAAAGTAGATACTTATGAAATACAAAACAGAATCAACTAAGTAAAATCTTTTTTCTAAAAAGACTAATCAACAAACCTCTGAGAAGACACAAATAAAAAACATCTGGAATGAAAAAGGAAATGTCACCAGAATCCTACATACATACCTGAAATATAAGAAATTATATAAAACTATATGCTGATAAAAATTTGAAATTACTGAAACACAAAAAATGATAAATTAGTAAATGTCTTGAAAAATAAAAACTAGCACACTAGACAAAAGAATAGGAAACCTGCATGGTCCTATAACCACTTAAGGATGTTACAAGAAAAAAAAACCCACAAGCATGGTGAAATGAGTTCCTTTATGTGGCATTTTGCCTTGGTTCTTTGGAAAAACAGCTTGAGAGATTTTTCCCCTAAACTCTTAGGAGTTACCTTTGCCTAGTTATGCAAAGGGTTTGTTACATTTCCTGGGTAAACTGTAAACAACTTGGTTTGATACTTTTTGTCTGGTCCTGGGCTGCTGCCTGGCTTGTCATTATTATGCACCTTGCAGTGATTGGTCAATATACCATGCAAATGAAGTATCTGTGGCCTACTATGCAAATGAAGTATCTATGGCCTACCTGAGAGGGCTGACAGAAGCCCAGAGGAAGCCTGTGCTGGGGGGTGGGTAAGGGGGAGTTGAGGGGGCTGAGAGAAGGCCTGCATGGCCTAGAGGAGCTCAGAGAGCTGTCCTGCACTGAAGAAGGGAGACTTTGCCTACATGCTTCCTGATCCTGATTCCAAGTTTTACCCTGTTGCTTCCTTAATAAACCACCAAACTGTTAAGTATAGTATGGGAGTTCTGTGTGACCACTGCAACAGATTATCAAACCCAGCAGAGAAATGGAGAGTGCCATGGGGAGGACAGCTGGTGTCAGAATTGGTAAAAAGGCTGGAGGGTAAAGGTATGTCTAACCTCACGTCATGGGAACCAGTGTTTGGCTGATCTTGGTACTTGTTATCCCCCCTGAAGTTAGACAGGTTCTGAAGCTGATGCTACCACCACCATTTCAAAACAAGCAAATGTCACTCATGACCATAGAGGGGAAAATTCTAAAGACAATATTAACAAATTCAGCATATATAAAAAAGCCAAGTTGGATTTACTCCAGAAATACATGACTGGTTTAACACAGGGAAATTAATCAATATAATTTTCTACGTTGTTAAAATAAAAAAGAAAAATCATAGGATCATTCAATACATGGTGAATTTCCTGACTGAATGGTAAGTAAACAATTGCTTGCTTTGTAACTATTTGTTTCACTGCTCATTTCTATACCTTTGAATGTTACATTTAACAATAAAAATATTAAACATTCAAAAATAAAATAATTACTTGCCCATGAAAATGTCTGGGGCCAATATCTTTAATAATTAGTTCTTAGATTTTTTTCCCCCAAGGCTGTCTAGGTACTCAAATGTTCTTGTAATTCTATTCTTGTATTTGTATTTCCCCAGAACATACTGTATCACAAATTCTATGTGATGAATATTTTACTTTTCTTTTTTTTTTAATTTTATTTATTTTGTTGTTGTTGAGAATATACACAGCAAAACATACGCCAATTCAATAGTTTCTACACATACAATTCAGTGACATGGATTACATTCTTCCAGTCCAACCATTCTCATCCACCTTTTCTGAGTTGTTCCTCCCCCACTAGCATAAATTAACTGCCCTCTAAGTTCTGTTCTTTTTAAGTTACTATCTTAATAATAACACAATGATATTAATAACACTACTACTAATAAGTAGCAATGTTGTTGTTAGGTGACATCGAGTCATTTCCAACTCATAGCGACCCTGTACAACACAACAAAACGCTGTCCGGTCCTGCGCCATCCTCACAATCGTTATGCTTAAACCCATTGTTGCAGCCACCGTGTCATTCCGTCTCATTAAGGGTCTTCCTCTTTTCTGCTGCCCCTTTACTTTACCAAGCATGATGTCCTTCTCCAGGGACTGATCCCTTCTGATAACATGTCCAAAGAATGTGAGACGTACTCTTGCCATCCTTGCTTCATGTCAACTATTAGTCCTGTAGACTACTTTCTTCCCTGAGTCTTTGGTTTCTTTCTTTTTCTTTTGTTCCAGACAAGTAGAGTCCAATAGCTATGTCTTAGATGGCTGCTCGGAAGCTTCCAATATATTTTTGCTCACATCTTTACTTCTATCATTTTGTGGGACATGTATCCTTCAAAGCTGAGGGTATTTTTCTTTTAGTAACAGAATTATTGGCCCAATAAGTATTGCCTTAGTTGCTACTTCATTTTATACTTTTTAGAATTATGTTTCCCCATTTCATTTCTATTCTTCACTGAAGCTCTGGTGGCACAATGGTTAAGTGTTTGGCTGCTAACCAAAACGTCAGCAGTTTGAATCAACCAGCCACTCCTTGGAAACCCTATGGGGCAGTTTTACAAATTCTTTTCTCTTTTTAATAAATTCTTGAGAGTTTAGATGTTTTATATTCTATTTTTTTATCTTATTAGTGATTACCTTTAAATTATTATAAATTATGCTTGAATTATGTATCTTCCAAAATCAACACAATCACATTGACTGACTCATTTTAAAAAAGATGAAATATTTAGTACATGCTTTTTTTTTTATGTATTACCTTCTTCACTTCCCTGTTCTAAAGTGAGAGTACAAATATTTTATCTTTCTTGGGTCACTTCAGACAGAATTGCACAGAGAAGCTTGTTAATAAATCAGTAAAAATTGCAATCTTGAACTATACGTTTCAAGCATGAATCCATAGGAAGAGACTGTTTGCTATGGGAGTGTCCATAATTTTTAAACTGTTTTGAAAGAGGCCGTTACATATTAAGGATATGTACCCTTGTCATGTAAATTGCCAACAACTTTACAGCTTAAATAAATATTTAAAAATTTCTTTCAGAGTGCTTTTTGAAGAAATTTGAATTTTTTATACAGGTAAATTAAACCAAGTAAGTACAAGAGTCAATCTCACTAATAACAAATACACGAAAACTACAGCAATGAGATATTTTATCTATGACATCAGCAAAGATTTTTTAAGTACCCATTTGTGTAGGGAAGACTCAGCCTTACCTAAAGAGAAGTCTAGCCTTTGACCTCTGTTATAGGGAGGTGATCTCTAGATTCCATGGAATGTCCTTCCTGACAGGAGTGTTATTGTTTTTCTGAGGACTTTGGCTACTAGAAAGTCTAACAATGTGATTTATCAATTTTAACCTCTGGACTAAAGGTATTAAGCCAACCTCCGGAAGGGTCTGTAATGTCAGCCACACAGGCAGTATGTGATTGAGCCTCAACAGAAACTGTACAGTGAAAGCTCAGGTGAGCTTCCCTGGTTGGCAATACTTTGTGTGTACTGGCATGCACCGTGACCAGGAAGACTTAATGCGATTCATTTCTTCACAGTGAAAGAATTACCTGAAGTTCCACATCTGGACCTCTCCCAGACTCTCCCCTGTGTGTTTCTACCCTTAGCTAATTTTAATCTTTATCCTTTCTCTGTAATAAACCATAACCATGAGTGTAAAGGCTTTCAGGGAGTTCTGGGAGTCCTTCTAGCAAATCATCAAACGTGAGATGGTTCTGGGAACCCCTGAACTTGCAAGTGGCATCAGAAGTGAAAGCAGTCTTTTGTGGAGATTGGGCCCTCAAACCGTGCAGTTTGGCTAATTCTAATAGATTTGGAAGGAAGCACAAAAATGGACACTCTCTAACACTTCTGGTGGGGATTGAAATGTGGAAAAAATTTCTGAAGGGGAATCTGGCAACTGTATAAAAATTCTTTAAAATACGCATGCCTATTATAACCAAGGAGAAGTGAAAAGACTATTTCACAAGGTTGCTTTTTACAGCAGCTTTCTTTTATAAGATACTGAGTGTGATGGTTAATTTTATGCATCACCTTGGCTAGTCTATATTCCCCATTGTTTGGTGGAATACGGGCTGGCTCCTGTCCTGGAGCACTGACGTGATTAGATCAGCTGGCCTTGGGTAGAGTGGATTACCTTCCATCACGTAACCTAATGTAATCTAATGCAATTACCTCACCTCTTATGAAATGTGATCACCTTTCATAATGCAATCTAATGTAATGCAATCAGTCAATCACTTAAGGTCCTAAACCTAATCACTTCTGAGGTATAAGAAGATCAGAACAGACAGAGAGATACAAACAGGGAAGACAGACACCATGTGAGGATCATCTACAAGCCAAGGAACCAAGGAATGCCCGGGGCTAAGGAAGGAGTGATCACACCAAGGCCCTGATTTGAACTTTTAGCCTCCAGAATTGTGAGAAAAAAAAAATTTATGTTCTTTAAAGTCAGCCACTTGTGGTATTTCTGTTATGACAGTACTAGGTAACTTCGACACTGAGAAATAGAAATTACCCAAATTCCTAAAACCAAGAAATCTCAATGATAATTTTTTTTAATTTAGTAAAAAAAAAATTATAATCCAATGTTTATAAATATTACTATATCTAGAGGTATCTGTGTATCATATATGGGGCTAGATTAGAAGTAAAAAAAAAAATAGATACTCCAAAATAGTAACATTGGTGATGGCTAGATTCTGAGATCTTATTGTTTAGGTTATACCTCTCTATATTGTATTAGTTCTCTACAATATTTATTTTTCTTGTTATCAGAAGATAAATATTTTAAAAATATGACTAAGTAGCAAAATTCATTAATCTGAAAATAAAAACAAAACAAACTTACTCTTACCTTTTAAAGCCATCGTTCTGGCGACCTACAGCACATATTTTTGTCTTGAGTAAAAATTGAGTATCATTGCTATGCACGTTCAGTTTCCTTAACATTTGATAAAGAACAAATAAATAACAGGATTTCAGTATTACAACTGTCAATGACGCATGCAACAGTTTTACTGGCCTGGCACCAAAACTCATTCCTCTCTAAAACAGGAACAAATGCCTTACATATATCTGCCATTTTTATATTCTAGAAATAAATAAACAAAGAAACAAACAACAAAAAAGAGAAAGCATACGTGAAACCTCTGAACTTGGAGGAAAACCTGGCAGTGCAAAAAAAAATGGGGGGGGGGGCTGATTCTTCTAATTGTCATGTTTTTATACTCTTCACTATAAGAGCTGATGAGCAGAACTGGGTGTGTGCTGAAGATGGGAGGTTGGAGTAGAGCTATGGAAAAGGGAAAAAAAACAGAGGAAAAAAGATCAGAGAAAAATGGTCTCAGCTGTATTTTCCATTAGCTACAATTTTTTCCTAAGAGAGACATGTTTGGAATTCTGGACAATATAAGTGAGTTTCTTCAAAAATCAATAATGTCAAGCTGACACTACAGAACATACAAAAATATTTCCTTAATAGAATAGAAAAAGAAGTCAGAGTAAGCAGGAGGGGGCAAGCACCAATGCAAACCTTCTAAATCTAAGTCCACTACAGGTGGTCTCAAGTTCTTAAATTTAAAGAAAAGGCAAAATTGCCAACATGTACACCTCATGTGATAATCAATTACCTAATGTAAAATGCTTGAAATAAATACACTTAGTATGGATTATGTCACCTCTTCAATTAGGAATAAATTCACGGTTATTTCGAAAGCTGCTTTTAATGGTGTTCTTTGTGGCAACTTCTTTTCCCCTGACACTCCTCATCATCCCACCTTAAGCTGTTGGTCCCCCAACAGTGAACCTAAGAAATCAATCTGCTAATGTATAATTTGTAAAGCTCCTCTGACTAACAAATGGATAATTGATTCCTTCACAAATGCTGCATCCCCGTGGACAGAGAGTGGAATGAATAAGAAGCAGAAGACAGGATTTCATTTTCACTTTCTCAGAGATTCACTGGTTAACAATTCCAACATCCCCACAGTTGCCTATTTGGCTTCACGCTCTTTAGTCACAGTTAGCACGCAAGCCACACTTACAGTACATGTGTGAAAAGCAAACGTCTGTTCTTTTATACTTGGGAAAACCTCCTTTTGCTTCTTATTTTACTCTCCACTGATACACCCTCCAGGCAAGACCGCCACCTGGATTTAGAAGTTCCTGGGTAGGCGTGAGTCAATGGTAATGGTTTGGGTTTTTTGGTTTGGGTGGTGCAAACAGATAATGCACTCAACAGCCAACTGAAAGACTGGAGAGTCCGCTCACAGGTGCTTCAAATGAAAGGCCTGATGATTCTGACAAATCAGCCACTAAAAATCCTATAAGTCGCAGTACTGACACACATGGAGTTACTAGGAGTTGGAGTCTACCCCATGGCACTGCTACTGGTGGTATAAAAACACAGCTAATTGTAGCTTGTTCTTTGCAAATCTATAAAACAAAACAAAATAAAAATACAAAATAAACACTTATTTTCTCACTGCCTTATTCTAAGGCAAAAATGACCTTGCCTGTAACCATGAACCCTCACATCATCTTGTTTGCTCTAAGATTTCATCTCTAGGCTACCGCTACATCCTTTTTGATTCAGGATGGGGAACAAACTTAACAGCAAACAAACCTGAAGTTGAAGAACTTTTGTGAAGATTTCGTGAAAGTCCCAAAACTTAGGGTTCAGTAAAAGCAAAAAAGACATAAGGGCTCTAGTCAGTTCCTCAGGATAGCCATCCACTCAATGTCCCTAGAGCCTCATATCCTTTTCACTCCTAAGAACCATGACAAGTGGCTGCTGTCCACTGCTCCACTGCCAACCGCTCTCCCTAGGTCACCAAGAAAGTCCCGAAAGCTGAAGCAAATGAGAGCTCTATCAGCCTTACTTTACTCAATCACTTTGAGACAACCAATCCTGCTGACCACTACTTCCCTCAAACTCTGTTTTATCTCAGCAGAGACAACAGTATTTTCCACTGCTGATTTTCCACACGACAGGTGATATAAATATGTGCTGAATAAAATAATAAAGGATAAAGACTCCTAGTTATTCATCGTCCTAATCACAAAAGCTAAATTATAAACATATTCCATATATTTCTAACATAAGTTAAAAAAAAGCAGACTAAGAAAACATACAACCACTGTATATTGTTTGGGGAAAAATTACCCAAGGAATGCTACTACAGTATGTTTTACTTTAAGAAAACAGGAAAAAAAAAGAATGACAAATATTAAATGAAAAGACTGAAAAAAAATAAGACCTGTAAGGAAAAAAATACATATTTCTTAGACTGACTTAAAAGAATTATTAAATTCTAGATACGTTATATAATTGTATATTTAATAAATAAAGATAAAAAATAGTTTTCAACAACAGCAACAACAACAAAAACCCAGAACAATGATTAATAAACATTTAACGAGAAACCGGTTCACAATTAAAACAAAAAAATGAGGCAAAGGTAAACACTAAATTTAGGATGATGAACAAAATTTAAGAGGCTGGGGAAACAACTCTAGACGAGGCTGTCAGATACACCCTGCTGTCCCCCTATAGCAAAGATCTGAGAAACTAAGTGAAACAGATACAGATGTCAATCCTGGAACCCTGAGTATCAAGTGGAAGAATAGAGAATTAGACTGGACACCAAACGGAAAAAGAAACTAAACAAAAACAGTGAACAAGGAGAGCTATGGAGCGAAGGTGCCCTGCCAGCTAACCAGCCCCTCATAGCATGACCACTTGAGACAAGGCCAGCAGTGATTCCAAGAGAGGCGCGAGGAAGGCAAGCTTTACTGAATTCCCAATAGGAGACAGAAAAACTGTGTAGACATACCCAGACTGAAGTGAGGTGAGCAGAACATAAACTGGATCCAAGGAGGGAAAATATAGAAAGAAGGGCAACAGCTCCAGGGATTCTGGTGTCCACAGAGCAGGTAGGAAGCCAGATCCAGGGACAGAACTACTCACCAGTGGTGATCCCTGATCACTAGGGTGGGTGGTGCACATGGAGTAATAGATCCACACTGTCAGCAGGAGGCTCTCCACCCGATCACACTACCAGCAGCCTACCACCTCTCACACTAGGTTGGGGCAAATTCCAACTGCTGGCTTCAGCCAACAGGGAGTGCCCAGTTACCCACACTTGGTGACCGGAGGAACACGCTCCCCTCCCCCTGCTTTCCTGCTGAGTAGTAGCATGAATACCCTCCACCCCTGCCACCCCACCCATTCAGGGACCATGGTATGAACTCCCTCATCTCCCCACCCTACCCCATACATCACCCCACCCCCACCCTGAAAACTCAGTGAGCAGCAATAAGCGCTCCTGTATTGCCAGTTGCCTATCACATCCCCTCACCCGTCGCCCCACCAAACCAGTGAGTGGCATAGAAAGCATTGCGCTCCTGGTTGCCACCTATATCTGCAAGCAGCAGAGGGTGCTCCTGCATCCCTGGTAACATGCCAAACTCAACCTGCCTGCCACCCCACCCACCTGGTGAGTGCCACCGCATGCTCCTGCACTGCTGGACTGATGACAGGCAGTGGAGTAAGCCTGACTAGCCCACCCTCTGTCGCTCAGCATGCATGATGAACAGCAACACATGCTCACCCTACCTGCCACAGCTCTGTCCACCCCGAGATGGGTGGTGAGTGTTCCTGTGTCACCAGCACACCTACTCTGCCCACCCTGATATATCAAAACAACAGGACAAAACAAACAAACATAAAATAAACACCTAAATAAATGAAATACCACCTTAATGCCTCGGAGACAACAGACAATAATAAATCTTATGAACAAATTGGATAAGATGGCTCAAACAAGTGAAATAAAATGGCAGAAAGCATTCCTGAGGAAGAAATGGTAACAGAACTACCTGATAAGGAATTCAGGACCTATGTATAGGATCCTCAAAGAGATCAAGGAAAACATAGACAAACCCCTATAAAAATTCAGGAAAACAATACAAGAACAAAATGACAAAATAAATAGACAATTAGAAAGCACTAAAAAAAAAAAAAACAGAATTCCAGAAAATTGACAAAATATCAGAAATAGACAGCTTAACGGAAGGACACAGAGTGAGAAGTGAATTCATGGAAGAAAGAATCAGTGAAACAGAGGACAAATCCCTTGATACTAATCTGTTTGAGCAACAATCAGAAAAACAGAATGAAGAAAAATAAAGAAAGCCTAAGAGTTATGCGAGGCACTATGAAGAGGAAGAATTTACATATAATGGGTATTCCAGAAGGAGAGAAGAGAAAAAAAAAGAACAGAGAAACTTTGAAGATTTATTGACAGAAAACTTCCCTAATATGAAAGATGAGAAAGTTTCCATCCAAGCAGTTCAACGAACCCCATATAGGATAGACTCCAAAGGAAAGGCACCAAGACATATCACAATAAAACTTTCCAAAAGCAAAGGCAAAGAAAGAATTCTGAGAGCAGCTTGTGAAAAAACGAAATATCACCCCATAAAGGGGCACCTGTAAAACTAAGTGCTGATTTCTCCGCAGAAACCACACAGACAAGAAGACAGTGGGATGACATATATATAACTCTGAAAGAAAAGACTTACCAAACAAGAATCACATATCCAGCAAAACTATCTTTCAAATACAATGGTGAAACTAGGACATTCCCAGATAAACAGCCATTAAGAGGATTTGTAAAAACCACACAGACCTTGGGGCCCTGGTGTTGCAACGGTTAAGAGCTTGGCTGCTAACCAAAAGGCTGGCAGTTCAAACCCACCAGTCGCTCCTTGGAAACCCTATGGGTAAGTTCTACTCTGTCCTATAGGGTTGCTATGAGTCAGAATTGACTCAAAAGCAACAAGTATATCAACCTTATAAGAAATTTTAAAGGGAATCCCTAGTACAGAGAACCAATATCAGACGCTAACCTGAGATCAAGATACACAACAGCATCACCCAGATACCAAGCCAGATAAAGAATTTCTCAAAAGTAAAATAAATCTACAGACAAGTAATCAGAGATGTCAATTTGTAAATGACAGCAACTTTAAAACAAAAAGGGAAAATCAATGATATTGTTATAGAATTTTCATATGGAGAGGAAGTCAAGGCAATATCAAAATACAGCAGATTGTTTGAAACTTAGAAAGATAAAGGTAAATTTGAGAGTAATCGCAAAGAAAATTAGAAAATCTACTCACCAAAATAAAGCAGAATATCAAAAAGACTCAGTATACACAAACTTAACCATGTTGAAGGATATAAGAAAATCTACAACCAAAAGAACTTAGTACAGAAAATTAAGCAGAACAAAGAAACCATTAACACCAGAATAAAAAGCACTTAACAAGATGGCAGCAGTAAATCCATGCCTATTAATAATCACACTAAATGTAAATGTTTTAAACGTACCAGTCTAGAGACAGAGTGTAGCAGAATGGATTTTAAAAAGGACCAATTAATATGTTGCATACAAGAGACACAAAGACACAAGAAGGTAAAAATCAAAGGATCGAAAAAAAATATATCAAGCATACAGTAACCAAAAGAGAGCAGAAGAGGCAATAATAATCTCTAATAAAATATGCTTTAACTCAAAATCCAATATAAAGACAAAGAGGGGCATCATATAATGATTAAAGGGTCAATCAACCAAGAGGACATAACCATAATAAATATTTACCCAAGTGACAAAGCTCCAAAATACATACAAATAACTCTAACAGTATTGAAAAAAGAAATAGTTCTACAATAACAGTAGAAGACTTTAATACACCACTTTCAATAATGGACAGAACAACTAGAAAGAAACTCAACAAAGATACAGAAGATCTAAATAACACAATCAACTAACTTGATCTTATACACTGAACACACCACCCAACAGCAACATAGTACATATTCTTCTCCAATGCAAACGGATCATTCCCCAGCATAGACCATATTTTAGGTCACAAAGCAAGCCTCTATAAATTCAAAAATATAGAAATAATACAAAGTATCTTCTTTGATCATAATGTTATAAAACTAGAATTCTGTAACAGAAAGAACAAAGAATAAAAATTGAATACACGGAGACTGAATAACACAGTCGTTATGAGTTGGAATTGACTCGACAGCAAAATGTTTGGTTTGGTTTTTTTGTTAAACACTATTGGGTAACAGAAGAAATTAAAAATGAAATTTAAAAATTCATAGAAAAAAAAAAAAAAACACAGCATAACAAAACTTATGGGACCCAGCAAAAGCAGGGCTCAGAGGAGTACTTAAAGCAATAAATGCATACATCAGAAAGAATAAAGGGCCAAAATCATTAGCTTAACCTTACAACTCAAACAAACAGAAAAGAAGGAGCAAAAGAAGATCAGAGCAGAAATAAATGAAATAGAAAACAGAAAAACAATAGAAAGAATCAATGAGGCTAAAGTTGGTTTCTCTGATAAAAACAAACAAACCAGTTGCCGTTGAGTTGATTCCGACTCATAATGACCCTACAGGGCAGGGTATAACTGCTCCATAGAGTTTACAAGGAGCACCTGGTGGATTCGAACTGCCAACCTTTTAGTTAGCTGCTGTAGCTCTTAACCACTATGCCACCAGGGTTTCTCTAATAGGACCAATAAAATTGACAAACCACTGCAAAACTGATGAGGGATGTAAAAAATCAAAATAAGAAATGAGATGAGTGACATGACAACAGAACTGAGATAAAAAGGATCGTAACAGAATATTATGAAAAATTGTACATTAACAAATGTGAAAGCCTGAAAGAATTGGACAAATATCTAGAAACACACTACCTACCTAAACTAATTACAAGCAGAGGTAGAAAACCTAAATAGACCCATAACAAAAGAAACTGCAGATGTCATTTTAAAAAACTCCCAACAACAACAACAAAAAAAAACCCTAGCCCAGAGGGCTTACTAGAGAGTTCTCCCAAACATTCAGAGTTGATACCAATTCTACTTAAATTATTCCAGAATACAGAAAAGGAAGGAATACTTCCTAATTCATTCTATGAAGCCAGCATAACCCTAATATCAATCCCAGGCAATGATGCTTCAAAAAAAAAACCAAACTTACAGATCAACATCTCTCATGAGTATAGATGCAAAAATATTCAACAAAATTCAAACCAACAGAATTCAACAGCATATCAAAAAAATAATACATCATAATGAGGTAGGACTCATACCAGGATGCAAGATGGCTCAACACTAGAAAATCAATCAACATAATTCACCACATAAATACAACAAAGTAAAAGAATCACATGATCATCTCAATTGATGCAGAAAATGCATTTGGTAAAATCCAACACAATTTCCTGATAGAAACTCTTAACAAAATAGGAATAGAAGGGAAATTCCTCAACATAATTAAGGGCATATATACACAACCTACCCAAAACTACTGCCGTCCAGTCAATTACAACTCATAGTGATGTTATAGGGCAGGGTAGAACTGTACCACAGAGTTTCCAAGGAACTGCTGGTGGATTCGAATGGCCAACCTCTTGGTTAGCAGCCATAGCTCTTAACCACTGCACAACCAAGGCTCCATAAAACCTACAGCCAATATTATCTTCAAAGGAGAGAGACTGAAAGCATTCCTCTTGAGAATGGGATCAAGACAAGGATGCCCATTGTGATGGTTAATATTCTGTGTCCACTTTGCTGGGCCATGATTCTCAGTGTTTATATGTAATCACTCCCATGATGGAATCTACTGTGAGTAGACAATCAGCTGAAAGGGAGCTTCACGTTGGGGGTGTGGCCCACATTCAAATATAAGCAGATGTTCTAACTTTTTGCTCACTCAGGATCCTGCTGCTGCCTCCTGTTTGTCTCACCTCCAGCTCTTGGGACTTGAGCTATCAGCTTACCTGAAGATCTTGGGATTTGTTGATTTTCACAGCCTAAGAGCCAGGGCCCTGCTCTCTGATCTGCTGATCTTGGGTTCACCAGCCCCTGCAGCTATGTGAATCGAGAGAAGCCTCAATCCAGACCCATGGACTTGGGATGTTCCAGCCTCTACAACCATGTGAGCCATTTTCTTGATATAAATTTCTCTCTCTATATATATTTATATGCTTTACTGGTTTTGCATCTCTAGAAATCCCAGCCTAAGACACCCATTATCACCATTCTTATTCAGTACTGCATTGGAAGACCTAGCCAAAACAATAAGGCAAGAAAGGGATACAAAAGGCATCCAAAATAGAAAGGAAAATCCCTATTCACAGCTGACAAGAACGAATACGTAGCCAATACCAGAGATTCTACAAGAAACTTACTAGAACAAACAGAGGGTTCAGCAAAGTGGCAGGGTACAAGGTCAACATACAGTTTGATTCCTCTACTCTAGCAAGAATGAAACAAGAAAACAATACCATTTACAATAGCCCCCAAAGGGATAAAATACCTAGGAATAAATCTAATCAGAGACACAAAAGACTTATACAAGGAAAACTACAAAACATTATTGCAGGAGACCAAAACAGATCTACATAAAATGAAAAACGTAACATGCTCATGAACTGGAAGATTTAACCGTGTGAAAATGTCAATACTACCCAAAATAGTCTATAGATATAATGCAATCCTGATTCACATTCCAACAACATTCTTTAATGAAATGGAAAAACTAATCTTCAACTTTATATGGAAAGGAAAGGGAACCCAAATAGCTAAAGCATTACTGAAGAAGAACAAAGTAGAAGGCCTCAAACTTCCTAGTCAAATCAGCCTGGTACTGATACAACAACAGACACATAGACCAATGGAACAGAACTGAGAACCCAGAAATAAATCCTCCTAGCTATGGACAGCTGATCTTCCACAAAGGGTCGAAATCCATTCAATGGGGAAAGGACATCTCTTTAACAAATGGTGATGGCAAAACTAGATACTCATTTACAGAAAATTTAAACAGGATCCATACCTCACACCACACACAAAAACTAACTTGGAATGGATCAAAGACCTAAACATTACATCTAAAACTATAAGGTTCCTGGAAGATAACATAGGGACAAAGCTAGCGGTTCTAATTTATGCCACAAATTCACTATCAAACATAACAAAAAATGTACAAAAAACAGAAGATAAACTAGATAGCTGGGACCTCCTAGAAATCAAATACTTATCCTCATCAAAAGACTTTACCAAGAGTAAAAACAGAACCTACAGGCTGGGAAAAAATCTTTGGCAATAACATATCAGACAAGGGTCTAATCTCTAAAACATACAGAAAATTTCAACACCTCAACAACAAACAATCCAAAGACATGAACAGACACTTCACCAAAGAAGACATTCAGGCAGCTAACAAACATGTGGAGAGATGCTCTCAATCATTATTAGCCTTTAGAGAGATGCAAATCAAAACTATAATGAAATACTATCCTACCCCTGCAAAAATGGCTCTGATCAAAAAACAGAAAACAAATGCTGGTGAGGTTATGGGCAGACTGGAACTCTTATATACTGTTGGTGGGGTTGTAAAATAGTAAAACCACTATGAAAAACAATATGGTGCTTCCTCAAAAAGCTAGAAATAGAAATATCATATGATCCAGCAATCCCACCCCAGGGATATATCCTAGAGAGATAAGAGCAGTGACTCGAATTAACATATGCATACCCATGTTCACTGCAGTATTTTTCACAATAGCAAAAAGATGGAAACAACCTAAGTGCCCATCAACGGATGAATGGATAAACAAATTGTGGTACGTACATACAATGGAATACTATGCAACGATGAAGAATAATGATAGGTCTGCAAAACACCTTATAACATAGATGAATCTGGAGGACATTATGCTGTGTGAAATAAGTCAATCACAAAAGGATAAATACTGTGTGATACCACTTTTATAAAGTCAAGAACAGGTATACACAGAAAGCAACGTTCTGTGATGGTTACCAGATAGGAGGGGCGGGGAGGGAGAATCACTTAGTAGACATGTGTTAATTCTGGTAAAGGGAAAGGCAATACACAATATGTAGGAAGTCAGCACACTGTGACCAAGGTAAGTGAAGACACTGAGAGATATGCAAGAGTAAAGGACAACTATGCTAAATGGTATATACAATACTGCAACAACGGTAATCAAACCACCAAACCTGTTGCTGTCAAGTTGATTCCTACTCATAGGGGTCCTACAGATTTTTCAGTGGTTACATAGGTAGACATGTATGCTATATAGGTGGGGGAGGGTGCATGGGAGTTCATGTGCACGCACATATAGGTATAATTGTGGGCATCTGTATATACATATGTGTATGTGCTGCATACATATTCATATATATAATAGAGCACATAGGGGGCACAGTTATGGAAGCGTCTTAAGACAGATCCAAACACCTCATGGGAATGAGTTACTGGGCTTGAAGGCTAAGGACCATAGCCTCAGGGGACAACTAGGTCAATCGGCATAACATAGTTCATAAAGATAATGTTCTACATCCTACTGTGGTAAGTAGCCTCTGGGATCTTAAAAACTTGCTTGCAGCAACCTAAGATACAACTATCGGTCTTTTCCCATCTGGAGCAAAGGACAGTGAAGAAAACCAAAGACTCAAGGAAACAATTTGTCCACAGGACTAATGGCCCACACAAACCACAGCCTCCTCGAGACCCAAAACCACAAGAGCTTGATGGTGCCTGGCTACCACTAAAAACCACTCTAAGAACATAATAGAAGGTCTCAGAATGGGAGAAAAATGTAGAACAAAACTCAAATTCATAACAAAGACCACACTTGCTGGACTAATAGAGACTGGAGAAACCTCTGAGACTATCACCCTAAGACACCCTTTTAACCTGGAACTGAAGCCACTTCCAGAGGTCACCTTTCAGTCAAATAATGGACTGGACTATAAAATAAATGATAACACCTGTGAGCAATGTGCTCCTTAGAACAATCAACTGTACGAGACAAAATGAGCAATATTTGCCCAAAATTAAGGATGAGAAGGCAAGTGAAGGGCAGGGAAACTGGAGGGATGGAAATGGGGAACGCAGCGTAGAAATGAGGAGTGTGCAGACACATTGCAGGGATAGCAACCAATGTCACCAAAGAAACCATGTATAAATTGTTGAATGAGAAACTAATTTGCTGTATAAACTTTTACCTAAAACACAATAAAATGCTTTAAAAAAAAAAAAAGAGCTAAGAGGCTGAAAATTTCAGATTACTATTAGCAAATACAGAAATCGTATTAATTACGAGAAAGCTAGGTTGATACCTTTCACTTAGAAGATGATGACCTTCATTTAAATAGTAAAGCTATTGAATGTTTTCACACCAGGGATAGACAATGAACAAGATATGGTCCACACACTCTTCTGGCCTAGTTAACCACTCTGGTACCTCAAATGTGCACGAGACATAAATTTCTCATTTGACCTCCTTCACTTGCCTTTGAACATCTGAGAGTCACCATGGTGTTGGCAGCAACTCCTCTTCCTTTGCCCTTGTCTTCCCATTCATAGCCAAGTTAAGATATTTGAAGTTTAAGGGATGTAGATTTCTTAGACTAGTAAATTTAGCACGGAATTATGATAACCACCTGGAAAGAAATGATAACCACCTGGAAAGAAAACCATCCAGGGCTAGTCTAACATACAATACAAAAGAGGAACAACATTGTTGTGGGCATTGTAAATATTGCTTAAATTTGGTAACAGTCACTCAACCAACAAAGAAACTTGGTTTGCTAGCCTCTTCTGTAGCTCTTTTCCATGTCTCTCATTCATGCATGGGTACAATACATACATGCCTCTCTATTCTCTAGTTGATGTTTCCATTTACGGCAGTTTATAAGAAAATGAAGGTGTTCACAAGGAACCAATCATCCCAGGTGTACACAGGTGGTGATTGTTTACACCCTCTAATTCCTTAACACAATGCAAGCAGTCTTCTGTTTGAACGGCACCACCAGAACTGCTTGTGAAATCACTAATACCTTCCCAGCTTCCAAAGCCAATGGACTCCCTTTAGCCCCTGTGACTTTCTGGCACTTGAAAATTTCCTCCATTGGTTTCCATCACACCCATTTTGCCTCATTTCCTTCCTGCCTTTCTATTTACAACTAACTTCTCAGTCACCTTTCAACAGGCATTACTGTAATTCCTCAGTCTGCGTCCTAACTGTTGGTATTGGTTTAACTAGAGCTCAGGCCTCTCCTCAGAGCTTTATATACTCATATATTCACCTCTAGAGCTTTATGTCAAACTGTCTTCAGAACTGTACCTTATTCTGTCTTCTCAGTTTCACTGAGTGACCCTCCAAGTCCACCAGGTCATCCAAGTCAGAGTTCTAAAGAGTCATCCCAGACCAATCCCTCTCCTCACACCCCACACAAGCAATCAAAGTCTCCAGGTCCTGTTACTCTCCCACTCTTAGTATCTCTCAAATCCATCCCTTCCATGGCCTTAGGAAATGGTTTCCTAACTGATAACATTTCCCCAAACAAACCCCACATGCATGCCCACTCCCCCTCACCTTACACATCTACCACATGCTATTGCCAAGGTCATTCTTCTAAAAGCAAATTAGACATGTTGCTACTCTGTTTAAAGTACAAACTCTGTAACATGGTCATCAGATAGTGACCATATATCCCAGTTTACTATAGTCAGTTATCTTTTATGACTGCTGTTCAGCTTTAATTATCAACAACTTCCCATTTCACCTTCAAAAATGTCCTGTTTGAATAATACAATATATGGTCATGCTGTTGATAAAGTTCTTCATTATTTGGTTCCACTTACCTCTCGAGAGAAGATTCCTGCCATCCTGACCTATGTGAAATATTGTCTTTCAACTCCCTATCTTTGCATAATGCTGAAAACTGTCCAGAAATAGTCATGCACATCACCTTCCCCCCACTTCATCCACATAGCCAATTCCTGCTCTTTCTGTAAGATGCAGTGCAAATGTACACTCTTTAAGTCTGCTTATTTTCTTTTTCTTAGATGGTATAACCCTCTTGTGTGGTCCACAGTATGCTTTATTGGAGTATTCTTGTTTCAGAAAAAGCAGTCACTTTGTTGCCTGTCTCTGGCACTTAACTGTGAGCCCCTCCACAGCAGACAGCAGCACACCATCCAACTTTAAACCCTGGCCGCTGGCACAAAGAGCTCAACAAATGTTGCTAAGATAATGTGAAGCCCAGTCCCTTGAAGTCAGCACCTCATCTCACTTAACCAGAAAACAGGCAAAAAAAATTCTATAAAAAGACAATTACTTAAGAACAGAAAAGGAAAAATAAATAAAAACCAGCCTTTTGTTTAAATGTTATTTTTTAAAAAAATAAAACAAGTTTCATTTTAACCCAAAAGCCCAGTAAAGGAAGCCTGGCAAAACTCCAAAATAAGCTCAATGGACAGGGGTGAGTTCTGACATGCCCCTGCTCTTCTGGGACCCAAGATTTTCAATACTCAGTAACAGACCTGGACAGCTGAAGAAGAGCTGACGGTGTGGTCCACTTATAATCATGTCTATGATACTGACTATAATGTATTTTGTAACTAGAAATAAATACACAAGAATTGCCAGAATTGTATCTTCTCTAAACCAAACCTGTTGCCATCGAGTTGATTCTGACTCACGAGGTTTTAAGAAGATTCAACCTCTCTAAGGTTTAATAACGGTATTCATTTGATGCTACTGAAGTGCTAATCCTGCTTCTAACTGAAGGTGCTGTTTCTGCAGGTGGAGGGAAAAAAATGCCTTATCTGTAGAAATTCACTCCAACTTAAGAAATGATTTAAAATGTAAAAAGCAACAAAGGTATTTATTTTCCACTCTGGATAAACAGGTAGGCTAAAGGTGAAATGTGGCATAATTGCTTATCAGTTACTTTATAAATTTTGCAGGATAAGTGTTAAAATATTCTTTTATTCCCGTTTGATCATCTACTATATAAATTTATACTCTCAAAAAATCACCCCTATTTACATAAGTAAAGCTGAGTTCTAAGTGAAATGTATTTGTTTTAAACTGGTTTAAATATCAAGCATACCAATACTGCTATAATGTAAAACAATTACATGTCTATTATTAGAAGAGAAGTCTGTCATATTCCTAATACAAGAATTCAAAAATATTCACCAAATACCACAATTTATTGAACTGCAGATGATTTTCCTCCCCAGTACCCAGTGCCGTCGAGTCAATTCCGACTCCTAGCGACCCTATGAGACAGAGTAGAACTGCCCCATAGAGTTTTCAAGGAGCGCCTGGTGGATTTGAACTGCCGACACTTTGGTTAGCAGCCATAGCACTTAACCTCCTCCCAGTGACTTCAAACTAGCTGTAGTGCTTCAAGAAGCTTTATTGTCCTGTCAAGCTTTCCCTTGATGCTGCATAATTAATGTGAATAACATAAAACAGATACTTTAAGGTAGATACAGGATACTTTCTATATGTATCTCCAGATAGCCTTTATACATATTTTCTAACTTCTACAATAAGAATATTGTTAGGAAGAAATAAATTTATTAAGTATCTCCAATTAGCCACTTAAATTTAACTTCCATTCTAATGATCTAAAAATCAAATTGACCCTGTTAGAAAACCATGCCCCTAATTTAAACTCTCATCCTGGAAATAATCTAAAAGAAATAAAAACCATGTGGGAATGAGAAGAACGGGAAAAAATTCTGAGGAAGAGTCACTTTGTTTGGACATAAAATAATTTTGTTCACTCATTGTGTTATCACTGTTTTAACACTCAAGTTAAATTTTCTGGATTCATAAGAATGCTTATAAATCAGTCTTTGCTATTCTTTAAAATGTCCCTAAATGTTCTAATTTTTAAACGTATCCTCTAACCAAAAGTTTTTAACCATGTCCCTCCCAAGAGCACACTTAGGTATGTAAATTTATAAGACTACAGGCATGACCACCTGTAACCTCCTTTGGCACCTGAACCCCTGGGCCACTGTCCCTACCAGGCACCCAAGACCAACAGGGCGGTGTGTAAGCCTGGCTGGTAAAAGGCTCAGACATTCCCCTTGTTGCTGCCTTCCCATGATGGTCCAACCTCAGCAGACGCAAGGGGCACAGAGCACCCTTTCAGCTTACAGAAGATTTACTAGATAGATGTTCGTTTGCTAAATCCAAACAACGTTTAAAAGCACAGGGAGGATTTGGAAGGGATTGCCTCCAAAGAAGCTAGCATACTGATAATTCCTAGGGCTATCTTCCTTTTGTTAAACTTCATCTTCTGCCTGTGCCTGCCACACAGCCATGGACAACGGTAGGAGGCTGGCTTGCACACAATGCCACACAGTGACCATGTACTCAAGACAGTTCTCACTATCTGGGCACTGATGAAAGCATTACTTTGATGAAAGGAAAAAAAAAAGGCTTTGGGTACACGTTCCCTCTTCTATTTACATGCCAGGGACGGTGTGAGATACCACGTACACAGTGGTGAACTCTGTAAGTAAACACAGACTGAGCCCTCATTTAGCTTACAAATCACTGAAAGGCTGTGTGCATTTAAGACAGTGACCTTTGACAGAAGCTACAAACCTGGCAGCCCTCCTTGCAGTGAGATGGATGAGCAGCAAATCCAAAGTCAGGGCTCCTTCTCCCCAAAGCTTGCAATGCCCACATTCTGTTGCAACTGAAAGTGAAATGTGCTTAGCAGTTCAGAGTGGACGTTTTGAAAAAGTTACATTTTGGTCTCTAGATGATGTCTGGATTGATTGTCTACAATACTGAATTTGGCAGGTACGTGAGGAAAGCGCTTAACAGGGACTTCTAAGTAAATCAGTCTGGACAACAACATAAGGAGCTGGCAAAGTTTCTAGTATGCACAGTTTGAAGAGTGAATTAACCACTTACCAGACACTCCGCTTGGTTTTGATGCCCTTGTGGATACCATCGTTAAAAACATTATAACATTGTTTCCATATATAAATGACTTGAAATGAAATATAAGTGATAGTTTTCAAAGTGGCTAAATACAATGTGTGAAGTTTGATTTAAAAAAATTATTTAAACTGAATATTACCCTTGCTTATACATGTGTCCAACAAAGATACAAAGAAAGGAGGACTGAAAAAGGAAAGTAGAGTCAAGAGAGATGCAAAGTCTTGGATTATTACAAGGCAATAATGCAGAGCAATTCATTAATTAATGTATTTAACAAAAGACAGCACCAAACTGCCTACATGATACAAAGGAGATTAAAAAAAAAAAAAAAAAGACAAACAAGGCCTGCCTTCAAGGCATCCCAGCACTTTGCATATGCTTCCACTTTATCATTTAATGAATTATATTACAGATGACTGTTCACCTACCTCCCCTGCTGATTTTTACCTGAGAACAGAGGTTGTGTTTCATTAATCTCTATATACCTAGTATGCCTTTTTAATAACTGTTCCTGAAGGGATAGGAACCAATTTCTAAATGAACACCAAATCCCTTAGTACTTTTAAAAGGCAAGCTCGCTTCTGCCTGATATCATCAGGGAAGATGCCACAGACAAAGTGGGACTCTGAGCATTTCCACAGGTAATGACAGGAAAGCACATTCCAGGAAGAAGACCCAACTTGCAAGGGCCAAGGGCTGAAGCTTGGATACAGTGCAGGCACAGTGTGGGAGAATACTGTGAACGGCAAACAGGGGAAGCAATGGATACCATGTAGAAGAGCTTTGTTTTATTCCATAGGCATCAAGGAGTCACTAGAGTGTTTTCGGTGAGGGAGTAATAAAATCCCAGCACTACTTTAGGAAGATTACCTGGGCAGCTATGTGAAGGATGGATCAGAAGAGACATGAGGCAGGGAGATCAGTTGGTTTTACTGCAATAACCCAGGTGAGATTCAATAAAGACTCGAACAAGAGTGGTGGCAATATAAAGAATGAGCAGAGGAAAGAACTAACTAAGAGCAGCATCACGGGGATGTACACAGAATAATGGAGGCAGATAAAACATCATAGGGGTGGACGTAAACAGTAAGGAGAAGAAGAGATTAGAACCTTCTGAAAAGATGATAGTCATCAGAGGCCTGGAAAAGCGTAGTCTCTGTAGCTAGGCAGAGATTGGTCTTTTCAGACTTACTGGACTGGTAGAGACTAAAGCAACCCCAGAGACTATGGCCCTAAGATACCCTCTGAAATTTGAACTAAAGGTACTCCTGGAGGTCACCTTTCAACCAAATAATGCATTGGCTTATAAAATAAACAATATCACCCGTGAGTACTGTGCTCCCTTAAATAATCAAATATATCAGACCAAATGGTCAACATTTACCCTAAAGCAAAGATTAGCAGTTAAGGAGGGGCAGGGAAGCTGGATTAATGGAAACAGAGCAAACAGAATGGAAATAATGAGAATGCTGACACGTCATGGAACAATTTGTATAAAAATTATTAAATGGGACCCTAACTTGCTGTGTAAATTTGCACTTAAAACATGTAAAATACTATTTAAAAAAAAAAAAAAATTGGCCTTTTCTTGGGTCTGGTGTTTAGAATGAAAAAGAGTAGAAAATTTACCTTGTCTCGTCCAGTAGACTCCACTGACTAAGAAACAAAGAAAGATACATGAACTACTTAAAAGGCCTGTCCCACTGGCAAAATCTCATTGGGAGAAGTTTAGCGCTTGACAGCCCATGGAGCCAGAACTCAGCAGAGAAGATACAGTACTGCCCTTTCCGTGTTACCGTTGTTAGCTGCCATCAAGTCAGTCCCCAGCTCAGTGACGAAATGCTGCCTGGTACTGCGCCATCTCCATGACTGGTTGTGGGCTGAACCATAGGGTTTTCACTGGCTGATTTTCAGATCGCCAGGCCTTTCTTCCTAGTCCCTCTTAGTCTGTAAGATTTCCTGAAACCTGTTCAGCATCAGAGTAACACACAAGCCTCCACTGATAGACAGATGGTGGCTGTACATGAGGTGCATTGGCCAGGACTCAAACCTGGTCCTCCTGCATGGAAGGCGAGAAGAATTCTACCACTGAACCAAGACTGCCCTCGTTCCTTCAGTACCTGCACTAATAACATAGATATTTTCATGCATCATACAACCTAACTCATCTAAATTACTTCAAATAATAATTTAGCATAGAAATAAACACCAAGGTTTTAATACACAAATAGGTTTGGCAGAAAGTCAGGTAAATACAGTGTTCTCTGCAGGTGGCCAGCCCCCAAGGTTCCTAGTCTACAAGGTATCCAACACAACAAGTATAGAAAAAAATTATCCTTCTTCTTTTACTCAGAGAACATTCCCCAAGAGAACACAATAAACTATTTCTGGGTTTGTCACCTCTGAGACCTCATAACTAGAAAAGAAATAATAAGCATATTAACTATTCTTACAAAGTCTTCCTCAAGCCCTAAGGATCTGCTATGCCACATTTTGAGTCTACGCTTCATTAACAGAAACAGCCTGAGAAATCAAACCTCCTCCGCAATCATGATAGCTACAGGGCTATTCGAACATCTCACAAGGGCTCACAGGCGGACCTGTTTAACTTCTCAACATACAAGTTAATGATACTATCAAGGATAAACGGAAAATCTGTTAGGAGTAAGATGCTCTTTTTTTTTTCACTTTTATATATGAGTTATTGGTGAAGCTTCACTAGAGCAGCAGCAATACTAATGGATTCTATTTATCTAAAATCTAGACAGCATTTGGGAAAGCAAAACCTTTGTTGTGCATAGGTCGGTAAAATCACCTAAAAAGGGCAGCAAAAATAATTTGAATAACTGAGACCAAGTTATTAATCAAATAGAAAATGACTTTTTTTCAGATATAAGAAACAAAGGTTATTTAAAATTTTGCAAATTAAGCGGCACTTCCATCACAGATATTGTTATAATGCTCTCTGATGTAAACACACTGCCTTATCAGTTTGCCATTAAATCTTATTTCCCAAGAAGACGCTCATCACTCAATAGCTCTCAAATAGAAGCCTCTTATAAACCAACTTATGGTATCTCTACACTAAAAAGAAATTCCTGAAGGCAGCTCACTACACTTGTTCTGGGATCCATTTTACAAAACCTGGTTACCTGAGAACACATGTTCTCAAAACACCAAAGAAATATGCCTATTTGTGTCACGTGAATGAAGACACCCGCTCCCCAAATGAACAAAGGATCTGATGGAACAAGCAGCAAAATCAGTCACTAAGAATGGGTGGGTTGCAGAAGCTTCTCTTTCTTCTTTCCTTTTTTTTCTTCCTCCCTCCCTCCTTCCCTACTAAGTCGCACTGTCCTGGATACAACAAGTGCTATTAAAGCCAACCACACAAATGAATTAAAAAACAATTCTCCTTCGGCAACAGGAAAAAAATACCTGTGATCAGACTCATTTAGAAATAAGCCGTTCCATTTAAAAACCAACTGAGGATTTAACCCTTTAATCTTAACCTGTTTATCCAAATTGCTTTTGATTGAGATTCTTAGCATCTTAGTCAGAGAAAAGGGTCACTTAAAATGGGACGGTTCCAGTTTTCCTGAAGATGAGTGGTGTGGAATTTAAGTACCACCTTGGTGCTGTACAACAGCCCCAACACACACAGCCCAGGGGAGGCTCACAACGAGGGGCTCCGGAAGCACCAGCACCTTTTTTATTCTTTGAACAACACAAAAAGAAGAAATGCTTTAGTGTTCATGGCCAAGACAACAACAAAGGCAAAAGAAACAATGTGTCACACGCACTAGAGATACCCACAGAGAATGCAGAAATACTGTATCCTGTCTTTATTTTTCTTTATTTGCTGGTCCTTTTTCACTGTCAGAAATAACAGAAAGGGGAGGGCCTTGAGGATGGGACAGATCAGCTGGAAACGGGGCCCAACTAACAAGCAGGTGGATAAAGCGGCTGCTTCTGTGCTATTATGGGGAAGTTGGAGAAATCACTACAATAGTAAAAACTTCCAACAGCAACTAACAGTAATAAAAGTTCAAATAGCACACACAACAGATAGGTGGTATTCACACAGACCTGGGGTCCTGAAGGACAGCAAATCTGCCACCCAAAAGCGACAGGCCTTTGGCTTGATCCACCTCTTAGTAAAGGCCATTTCTTGAGCTTTGTGCTACATATTTTATAAGTATTACCTCATTTAATTACCAAAATAATAACCTAAATCAGAGATATGATTAGGATCCATATCGTACAGACAAGAACACTGAGAAGTAACTTGCCCCAGCTAATGAGTGTGGGGCAAGGGCTGGAAGCCAGGAGTCTGACTCTGAGCCTGGGATCGCATCCACAATGATACCCTACCCAACACCCGACTCAGGACCCACAACTTGCAAACTCCAGAAACCTGGCCGATCATCCTTTTGCTGGACATGACTGCCTTGTCAGCAACATCACATCTAATTGTCCTAACAGCACTTCTCCTCTACATCCATTCTGGGGATAAGGAAAGGAAAGTTGTGAAATCAGTGGGTACAGGGCATTGGAGATTTTTGTGTAATTTTTTTTTCCACCTGACAAGGTAAGAACTGCAGACTCCATTAGAGCATCAAGGAATAAATTCCTCTCCTCATAGTACAATGAGGATTTTCTTTTTTCTTACAGAAATGCGAAGACAATGTAAAAAGCAAAACTTTAAAATTTTCAGAAGAAAACACAGAAAGATACCTTCTGCTATTCTTAACGTGAATGCTACATCTTTTGTAACTGTCCCATAGTTCTTAGATATTCAGTTCCTTTTTTTTTTTTTTCAGTTTGGGAAGTTTCTGTTGACATACCTTCAAGCTCGCTGACTGCTTCCTTAGCCGTGTCCAGTCTACTGATGAGGCAGGCCATCAAATGAACTTCTGTTTCTTTCCTCATTTCCCTTAGCATATTAACCACAGTCATTTTAAATTACTGGACTGATAATTCCAAAATCTCTGCCAAATCTGAGTCTGGTTTTGATGTTTGCTCTGTCTCTTCAGTCTGTGTTTTTTACCTTTTAGCATGCCTTGCAATGTTTTGTTGAAAGCAGGACATGCTATGTCAGGTAACAGGAACTGAGGTAAATCGGCTTTTGGTCTGAGGGTTCATGTTTATCCCGCTAGGAGTCAGGGTATGTTTACTGTCTACCATAACTACAGATACCAAAAGGAGCCCTGGAGGCATAATAATTAAGTGCTCGGCTGCTAGTGGTTCAAACCAACCCAGTGGCTCTGCACAAGAAAGACCTGATGATCTGCTCTCGTAAAGACTACAGCCTAGAAAACCCTATGGGTCAGTTCTACTCTGTCACATTGGGTCACTGTGAGTCAAAAATTGACTTGACAGGAACATCCAACAACAACATAGATATCAGAGGCTAAAATTTCCTCTGATGGCCTCGTTTTTGTCTCTGCACTTGTCTTTGAGTTTCCCTAGACACTCCTTAAATAGGTTCTAAGCCTTACAGTTCAGCTGTAATCTCTTATTATACAGAAGCCCTATTCAGGTGATGGTAAGAGGTGGGAGGAAGGGAAACATTTTACCATCCTATAACCAGGTCTCAGCTTTTAGTAAGCCTGCCTTGCACTGGAATCTTCACAACTGCTTCTCAACTTACTTTTCCCCTGCCCTTTAAGTCAGAAAAGAAGGCTAGAAGCTAAAGGTGGCTGGAGTTGGATTCTTCTCTTCCCCCATGATGAAGGCTAGACGAGGCTGGAGTTGGTTATCACCTTTTTCCCATGTTGCTCAGGCTCTGGTGAAGTAGTTTTCCTTGATGGCCCAAACCCATTGCTGTTGTTGAGTCAATTCTGACTCATAGCGACCCCCTATAGGACAGAGTAGAACCACCCAACAAAGATTTCCAAGGCTGTAAATCTTTACGGAAGCAGACTGCCACATCTTTGTCCCACGGAGTGGCTAGTGGGTTCGAACTGCAGACCTTTCAGTTACCAATAGAGCACTTAACCACTGCACCACCAGGGCTCCTTTCCTTGACAGCAGGCCATTGTTAAAGAGAACAGATCAAAATGGTTTCTTTTCCCTTCCCCCTATAAGGAGGAGGGAATTTTTCTCTGCTTGTCACAGTGAGAATCTTGAGAACCTGGTGTGGCTCCTGGAGGTAAAGCTAGTGAACATGTGAAGGCCCCCCACTAAGGCTGGGCCTCCAGGAGTTTTTATCTCTCAAGCTAAATCATGGTCAGTATCCAGGAATTAGTCAATTATTCTTGAAATATTCCTATTCAGTGCTGGCTCTACAGTGATTTTGGCACCCAAGAAGCTGAGATTTTCTGTACCTGCATGTATCTCCATTTTGGGAGGCAATGGTTTGTTGTGTGACCTCAGTTTTATTATGGATATAAGTTAGATTATCAGTTTTCTTCCTTGTTGTGAGGACAGGAATGACAACTTTCAAGCTCCTGACATGTTGGACTGGAAACTAGAACACAAAAGGATATCTTTACAACTCTGTAGAAGTAAATACTTTTTCCTTAGAAGTAAAACACAAAAAAACACAAGCCATAATGAAAACATTGATATATATTTGAATGGATTTAAATAAAAATTTCCTGAACTGAAAATACTGTAAATGGAAATTAAAAGATAACTCATAGAATGGAGGAAGATATCTGGCACTCTTCAAACAAAAGGTAGTATTCAGATTCTATATGACTCCACCGTTGTATGAGAGTTCCTAATTCTATATCCCATCACCAGTATCTAGTATTGATCAGACTTTTAAAAATCTGCTAAACTGATGTATATGAATTGGTATCTTGTTTACATTTCCATGATTACTACATGAATATTAGTAAAACTGGGCATCTTTTCATGTGGTTATTGGGTATTCTGTTCTTTTTTTTTCTTGTGAACTGCCTACTCATATTCTTTGCCCATTTTCTTTCTGAGTTGTTTTTACTTTCCTCACTGATCTAAAATAGGATTTTATATTAAAGTAACATTTTTAACAAAACAGATATACTTTTAAAACTTGGTAAAAACATGATTATAGCTTTTATATGAGAATCAAAACAAGTGTACAAATGAAAACAATAAAGTTCAAGTTTAGGATATTAATTTAGTGATTAAGAGGGTGTTGTCCAAAAAAGTAAATTGTCAGTGTTTTATTTAATAGTAGAAAGATTCATTTGCAAGTGTTAAATATCACTTGCTGATAATGTAAGTCTTCTGATTTTGAGCATGTTGACCCATCATATGAGTCACCCTGATAAAGGGTGTTACTTTTTTCAATGTTGTTATTCTTTGCTTGTAAACAATCAACTTTTTAATTACAAATCAATTTAGTACTTCACACCTATACTAACAAAGTGTATGAACAACAATTCTCAAATGAGTAAAAAAGCCTCATTAGTAACCAGAAAAATACAAACTAAATCAATTAATTCCCATTTTCTGGAAATCTAATTGGCAAAGAATTTTTGGATGGTAACAGCCAATGTTGGTGATGCTAAAGTGATGTGCTCTCATATGGGGTGTGGGAATATAATTTGGTATAATCTAATTGCATGGAAATGCAACAATTTGTAGTAAAACCTTAAAAATGCTTATAGCATTTATCCTAATGATTTCAACTCAAAGAATCTATTCACAGGAAATAATCAGTCACAAGATTACCTTCTCCACCAAGGATATTCATTCTGTATTACTCCTCGATTTACCATCATTCATTACATGCACAGAGCTCTGGAAAGCTGGATTCTGGGCAACTCCAGGCAGTAACAGAGGCTTGCTTTTTTTTTTTAATCCATGGACAAATTTATTCTCTATGATTAGGATGGATACCCTGGTGGTGTAGTGGTTAAGTGCTACAGATGCTAACCAAGCAGGTCGGCAGTTCAAATCCGTCAGGTGCTCCTTGGAAACTCTATGGGGCAGTTCTAATCTGTCCTATAGGGTCGCTATGAGTCAGAATCGACTCAACGGCAGTGGGTTTGGTTTGGTTTATGATTAGGATTGGGCTCATTCTCACCCCCAAACCGCCACTCAAGGCCAGAGCATCCTTTCAAATGATCTATAACAATTACTTCAGTTCTAAGTATGTGCCCCATCAGGGCAACAAAAAGTTCTTCCTGTAAAAAAAAAAAATTTTTTTTTAAATAATTCTATTGTGGTAAAATAGCATCCTTGTCTTTTTCCTCAGTTTAGGGGGAAAGTTCTCAGTCTTTCACCATTGAAGATGATGTTGGTTGAGTTTTTCATAAACGCCCTTCATCATATTGAGGAAGTTTTCTTCTATTTCTAGTTTTCTGAGTGCTTTTATCATGAAGCAGTTTTATATTTTTTTCACATGCCTTTTCTGTATCAATTGATATGATCATGCATTTCTATTCTTTCTATTAATGTGGTATAATATGATTGATTTTTTAATGTTAAATCACTCTTACATTTCTGAGATGAATCCCACAGGGTCATGGTGTATAATCTTTTTCATATGCTTTTGGGTTCTGGATTTGGTTTGTTAACAGTTAATTGGAGATTTTTACATCTATATTGATAAGACATATTGGTCTGTAGTTTTCTTGTGGTGTCTTTGTCTGACTTTGCTATCATGGTATTGCTGGCCTTACAGAATGAGTTAGGAAGTATCCCTCCTCTTCTATTTTTTTGCAAGAGTTTGAACAGGACTGGTGTTAATTTTTCTTTAAATATTTGGTAGAATTCACCAGTGAAGGTATCTGATCCTGGACTTTTCTTTGTTAGAGATTTTGGGCAAACAATTCAATCTCTTTACCTGCTATAGGTCTGTTGATAGTCTCTATTTCTCCTCTAGTCAATTCAGGTAGTTTATATGTTTCTAGGTTAAATAATTTGTTAGTGCACATTTATTCATAATATACTCTCATAATCCTTTCTATTTCTGTAAGGTCAGTAGTAATATCTCTACTCTCGTTTTTTAGTTATTTGTGTCTTCTCCCCCACCCCCCATTTTTTTTTCCTTGAGAGTCACTCTAGCTAAAGGTTTGTCAATTTATTGATTTTTTTCAACGAACTCACTTCTGGCTTTGTTGATTCCCTCTAATCTTTCTCTGTTCTCTATTGCATTTATTTATGCTCTAATCATTACTTCTTTTCTTCTAGTATTTTTGAGCTAAGTTTGCTCTTCTTCTTCTAATCCTCCAAAGTGTAAAGTTACGTTATTGAGAACTTTCTTCTTTTTTAATGTAGACATTTACAACCATAAATTTCCCTCTGAGCACTGCATTGGTTGCAAACCATAAGTTGTGGTGTGTTGTACTTTCACTTTCATTTGTCTCCAAGTCTTTTCTAATTTCCGTCATGATTTCTTCCTTGGCTCACTGGTTGTTCTTCCTGAGAATTTTTTGAAGAATTATTCTGCCATGACATCAGTTTTAGACTGTGGGCTGACCATAATTTCCACCAGACGAAAAGAGCCTATCCTAGAGATGGATGTTCTAAGATATGTCTGAGCCCTTGAAATACATGAGTGAAGGTCCACTTCCCGTTGAGCCTGTAAATCCCATTTTTAGTTAACCCTAGGTGAAAGGAAGGTATATAGAATCACTATACTAAAAAGAATTGGTCGACATTACACCATTCAAGAGATATCACATGATCAAGAAATGATGGCATTGAAGGAAAAAGTCCAAGTTGCACTTAAGGCACTGGCAAAAAACACAAGCCTCCAGGAATTGACAGAATACCAATTGAGGTTTTTCAACAAATGGATGCTGCGCTGGAAGTGCTCACTTGTCTATGCCAAGACATTTGGAAGACAGCTACCCAGCCAACCAACTGGAAGAGATCCATATTTATGCCTATGCCCAAGAAAGGTGATCCAATTGAATGTGGAAGTTATCGAACAATGTCATTAATATCACAAGCAAGTAAAATTTTGCTAAAGATCATTCAAAAGAGGTTGCATCAGTATATCGACAGGGAACTGCCAGAAATTCAAACCAGGTTCAGAAGAGGACACGGAACCAGGGATATCACTGCTGACGTCAGATGGTTCCTGGCTGAAAGCAGAAAATACCAGGAAGATGTTTACTTGTGTTTTATCAGCTATACAAAGTCATTTGACTACGTAGATCATAACAAATTGTGGATAACATTGGGAAAAATGGGAATTCCAGAACACTTATTTGTGCTCATGAGGAAGCTGTACACAGATAAAGAGACAGTCATTTGAACAGAAAAAGGGGATACTTTGTAGTTTAAAGTCAGGAAAGGTGTGTGTCAGGGTTGTATCCTTTCACCATACATATTCAATCTGTATGCTGAACTAATAATCTGAGAAGCTGGACTATATGAAGAAGAATGTGGCATCAGGATTGAAGGAAGACTCATTAACAACCTGCATTACGCAGATGACACAACCTTGCTGGATGAAAGTTAAGAGGACTTGGAGCACTTATTAATGAAGATCAAAGACCACAGCCTTCTGTATGGATTTACACCTCAACATAAAGAAAACAAAAATCCTCAAAACTGGACCAATAAACAACATCATGATAAATGGAGAAAAGGCTGAAGTTGTACAGGATTTCATTTTACCCTGAACCACAATCAACACCCATGGAAGAAGCAATCAAGAAGTCAAATGCACTGGGCAAATCTGCTGCAAAAGACCTCTCTGAAGTGTTAAAAAGCAAAGATGTCACCTTGAAGACTAAGGCGTGCCTGACCCAAGCCAAGATGTTTTCAATCGCCTCATATGCATATGAAAGCTGGACACTAAATAAGGAACATCAAAGAAGAACTGATGCCTTGGAATTACACTGTAAATCAATTAGAACTCATAATCTAAGTCTCATAAGTATAACTAATAAATTTTTAAGGAGTAAATCTATTCACCACAATAGGGTACTGTCGAAGGCAATAAAAATAGATAAGAACTATGGATTATTGTGCATATGTGCACATACATTCATTTGAAACTATGTTTGGGCCCTGGTGGCGCAGTGGGTAAGCGTTTGGCTGCTAACCAAAAGGTCAGCAGTTTGAATCCACCAGCTGCTCCTTGGAAATCCTATGGGCCAGTTTTACTCTGTCTTATAGGGTTGCCATGAGTCAGAATTGACTCAGCAGCAGTGGGTTTGGTTTTGGCCTTTATAGCCCATCTTGTAGGTTGCCATTTACAATGCCATTCACCTTGAGAGTACCCAACAATTTGGTGCTACAAACATGCAAATAACAAGTATTTTTATGTGGAAATATCACCTCTGGGAATGCATTATTACATTTTTTTTTCTGTAGCTTGTTTATTTTAATTATTATTTTTAAACAGCTTTATTTAGGACACCCTGGTGGCATAGTGGTTAAGAGCTATGGCTGCTAACCAAAAGATCAGCAGTTCGAAACCACATGGCGCTCCCTGGAAACCCTATGGGGCAGTTCTACTCTGTCTTATAGGGTCACTGTGAGTGGGAATCAACTCGACGGCAACGGGTTTGGTTTTCTGATTTTTATTAATATATAAGTGACATATAATAAACTGCATATATTTAAAGTGTATTATTTGAAAAGTTTTGACATGTGTAAGCTCACTGCACCCCAATCAAGAATATGTATATATCCATCACCTGTAAAAGTTTCCTCAAGCTACTTTGTAATCCCTCCATGCCATCCCCATCTCCAGTCAACCCTTGATCTCCCTTCTGTAAGTATAGGTTTGTTTGCACTTTCTGGAATTTCATATGAATGTAGTCATACAGTAGGTACTGTTTGAGCTTAGCTTCTCTCGCTTGGCATGATGGATCTGCTATTGATCCATGTAGCATGTATCAATAGTTCATTCTTCTCATTGAAGAGCAGAATCACATTGCATGGGTATACCACATTGTGTTTATACATTCTACCAAATAATGGATATCTGAATTGTTTCTAGGTTTCGGCAATTTTAAATAAAGCTGAGATAAACATCCATGCAGAAGTCTTTGTAAGAACATATGCTTTCATTTTTTAAGAGTGGAATGGTTAGATTGTATAAAATGTTTTAAAACACTGCCAAACTGTTTTGTAAAGTGGTAATACCGTTTTATGTTTCTGTCAGCAGTGTATGAAAGCTCCTGTCCAAACACGTTCTTAACACTTGGTAAAGCCAGTCTTTCTAATTCTGGTCATTCTAGTAAGTGTTTAGCAGTATGCATCATCCATTTTACTCAGTTTTAATATAATTTTTTTTCTTCACTATTGATGAAACCAACAAAAGCTTAAATGTTAAAATTGAACAGCCGCCCCTGGGAGTAATGAATTTCTTCCTATTACAGGTATAAAGCACTGGGCAATCAAATGACAAGAATGCTGATGAAGAAGTTCATGTCCTTGGATGGATAAATGAAAAAAATACCCTTTAAGTTTCCATCTACTTTAATTATCGTGACTCATTTAAACAAAACATAAATGCCCTAATTGTCATGATTCTATTAAATGAAAAAATACGTAGAATTGTAGCTAAAGAAATAATTTCCAGAGAAGGCTAATAAAGCTAAACTATTTAAGCAGAAAGGCAGAGCTTGATTAGGAAAGAAGTATATAACATTATTTTGAAACATACTCTGTCGAGGTTCCCAGAGACTAAAAAGTCTATTACTAACAAAACAAACTCGAGGTATAAATGATTTGTTATTCAACTCCATACACAGACACTCATACCTTATCCAAATATAAGATACTTGCCTTCTGATCAATGATATCATCCTTCTGGTTTCACTTAGATCTTTAAACAGTCTGCCTCCCAAGTCAGTCACCTTCTTTTCCCTTTGATCCTACTGCCAAACCTGCTAAAGGAGTCTCTAATTCTAATGCATCTCACCATCCATCGTTTCCTCTCTACTCCTCTACTCTCAGTTACTGGAGGAAAAACAAAGTACACAAGTCTGTGATAAATGTCCCTTACCCCTTTGTGAATTTTTTTATTTCACGGCAAGATTGTATCACCCTGCAAACTGAAAAATGCTCATCCTTCAAAATTCACCTCAATTTTCACTTCCTATTTTTTTTTTTTTTTTTTTATCAGTTGCCCGGAAACCCTGGTGGCATAGTGGTTAAGTGCTACGCCTGCTAAACAAAAGGTCAGCAGTTCAAATCCTCCAGGTGTTCCTTGGAAACTCTATGGGGCAGTTCTGCTCTGTCCTACAGGGTCACTATGAGTCGGAATCGACTCGATGGCAGTGGTTTTGGGTATCGGTTGCCCATCTCCCACTTGCAAAGCTAGTCACTCCTATTCTCAGTATCCATTGTTGATAACACTTTTAAAGTACTTACTGTCCACAAGCACTGGCCCCCAAAGAAAGAACCACAAGAACTGAGGGCCCCCTCTCCTGAAGAGTGAAGTCCACAGGCTTTTCTCACAGTTATAACACTGCCTCCTACCCGGTTCAGAGTCATGTTTTGAAGAGTTAAAATTACCTCAACTCTGACTTTAGAATATGTGGGATGCAAGGATTAATTCCACTGGGTGAAGAAATATTTTCAATTTTAAATATTTAAGAGCTATTTTCCCTAATGTAATTATGACTACAGGGTCAGATATTATAGCATTCTGTAAGTATGATACTTGACTCTCAATGACAGAAGCATCCTAAAATCTAAGTATGTTTTCTTAGCCACCTCTGGCATTAATGCCACCACAGTTATCAAACTATCTATAAATAGATAATGCACAATACACAGGGGCCCTGGTGGCACAGTGGTTAAGAGTTTTGGCGTGCTATGGCTGCTAACCAGAAAGTATGGAACAGCTCTACTCTGTCCTGGCTGCTAACCAGAAAGTATGGAACAGCTCTACTCTGTCCTATAGGGTCACTATGAGTCAGAATCGACTTGATGGCAAGGGGTTTAATACACAGTTGTAAATGGTATTGCCTTCTTCATTTCTTTTTCGGAGTAGTCTTTGTTAGTGTAGAGGAAACCAACTGATTCTGTGTGTTGATCTTGTACCATGCAACACTGTTAAATTCTTCTATTCCAGCAGTTTTCTTGTGGAATCTTTATGGTCTTCTATGTACAGGATCATGTCATCCACAAACAGAGATAGTTTTATTTCTTCCTTTTCGATTTGGATACCTTTTATTTTTCTCTCTTGTCGTACTGCTCTGGCAAGGACCTCCAGTACAATGCTGAATAAGAGTGGTGATAGTAGGCATCTGCGCCTCATTCCTGTTCTCAAAGGGAAAGGCTCTCAGCCTTTCTCTGTTGAGTATAAAGTTGGCAGTTGGTTTTGCATACATGCCCTTAAGTATGCTGAGAAATTTCTCTTCTATTCCTATTTTTCTGAGAGTTCTCATCAGGAAAGCGTGTTGAATTTCATCAAATGCCTTTTCTGCGTTGATGGATATGATCATATGGTTCTTCTCCTTTGTTCTGTTTATGTGGTAGATTATATTGATTGATTTTCTAATGCTGAACCACCTTTGTAATCCTGATATGAATCCCACTGGATCATGGAGTATGATTTTTTTGATTATGTGGCTGAAGTCTGTTGGCTAGGATTTTGTTGAAAATTTCTGCATCTATTCATAAGAGGTACTGGTCTGTAATTTTCTTTTTTGTGATATCTTTGCCTGGTTTAGGTATCAGGGTTATGCTGGCTTCATAAAAACCATTCAGTAGCATCCCTTCCTCTTCTAAGTTTTTGAAGAGATTGAGTAGGATTGGTGTCACCTTTTCTCTGAATGTCTACTAGAATTCTCCAGTGTAGCCATCTGGTCCTGGGCTTTTTTGAAGAGTTTTTTTTAAGGACATCTTCAATCTCTTCTTTTGTATTGGATCTGTTTTAAAATTTTTACCTGTTTGTGTTAGTTTGGGTAGGTAGTGTATTTCTAGGAATATGTCAATTTCATCTAGTAATCAATTATGATCTTCTTTAACTCTGTTGGATGGGTTGTAATGTCACTAATTTCATTTCTTAATTTTGGTTATTTGCCTCTTCTGGTTTTTTGTCAATCTACCTAGTGTTTTGTCTATTTTAATGATCCTTTGAAAGACTTAAGGTTTGTTGATTCTTTCTATTGTTTTTCTATTTATTTCTGCCCCCATCTCAGTTATTTTCTGTTTTCTGGTAGCTTCTGTCTTCTTTTGCATTTCCTTTTCTATCTTTTCAAGTTATCGGTTTAAGGTAATGATTTTGGATCTTCTTTTTTAATGTAGGCATTTATTGCCCTGAATTTCAAGAAGGTTCTTTTAATTTCATTTTTTATTTCTTCTATGATCTAATAGATTTTTAGTAGTACACTATTTGGTTTCCATGTATTTATTTATTTATTCCTTATTTTTCCTGTTGTTGATTGGTCAAAGAAGATGCTTTGTATGATTTCAATCTTTTCAAATTTGTTGAGACTTCTTTCGTGTCCTAGTATATGGCCCGTTCTGGTAAATGATCCATGTGCGCTAGGGAAGAACGTGTATTGTTTTGATACTGGGTGGAGTGTTCCATATATATCCATTAGGTCCAATTGACTTATGGTTTTATTTTAAGTTCTCAGTGTCTTTAGTGATCTTCTTTTTAAATGTTCTCTCTATAATTGAAAACGGTATGTTGAAATCCCCTACTATAATTGTGGAGTTGTCTATTTCTCCTGTCATATTAGTAATTGTTTCATGTATTTCGGTGCATTGCTATTAGGTTAAGTCTTCTTCCTGGGTTGACCCTTTTACTGTTATGTAATGTCCTTCCTTATCTCTTGTAATAAATTCTGATTTAAGTCTATTTTGTCTGTTATCAGTACACCCACCCCTGCTGTTCTGTTGTTTTTTTTTTTTTTTTAACTGTTTGCTTGGAATATTTTTCTCCATCCTTGTATTTTAGTCTGTTTGTGTCCTTATGTCTAAGGTGAGTTTCTTGTAGACAGCAAAAGGGTGGGTCATGGTTTTTTTTAATCCATTTTGCCACTCTCTACCTTTTGCATGGGGCATTTAGACCATTTACATTTAAGGTTATTACTAAAAATGAAGTGTCTATCTCACTCATTTTGCTATTTGTTTTTTGAATATTTCATTTTTTTTTTTAATTCTGATTTTTTTCTGTTTTTGTTTGTATCTGGCCGCTTTCTTGTGATGAGTCTTTTTACTTTCTTTTTTTCTTCTGAATGTCTTTTCTTCGTGATTTCTTAGTGGTTACAACATATATTACACAACTTACTACTGCAACATTTAACATATGAACAAAAGTTAACACACAACATTAACACAATAAATCTATTCTTGATATGCTCCTCCCTCCACCATTTCTGTTGGTGTGTCTCCATTAATATCAATATAAAACCTATATTTGATAAGTTTACTTTGTGCTTATTTCTTACAAACTTAATGTTGTATTGTTTGCAGGATTTAATTACTGAGTTTATTTCCTGAAAATATCATACACTTGGTCCTCATAATTACCCATGTCATTACATTTTTTGGAGATCTCTGTTTCTCTCATTTTTTATTTATTTTCCTCAAGTATATTTTATCCATACAAGTATTTATTTAATGATCTTGCCTTCCATTTAGAGTACTCCCTTGAATAATACTTGCAAGCTGGTCTTAAAACAAAAAAACCATTGCTGTCAAATCGATTCCGACTCATAGCAACCCTATAAGACAGAGTGGAACTGCCCCATAGGGTTTCTACGGAGTACCTGGTGGATTCAAACTGCCTACCTTTTGCTTAGCAGCTGTAGCTCTTAACCGCTACACCACCAGGGTTTCCAAAGCTGGTCTAGCAGTGACAAATTCCCAGAGTTTCTGTTTGGAAATTTCTTGATTTCCCTCTCATTTTTGAATGACAATTTTGCTGAGTAAAGAATTCTTGATTGGCAATTGTTTTCGTTCAGTATTTTATATATGTCACTTCACTGTCTTCTAGCCTCTAGAGTTTCTGGGGAGAAATCCACACTGATTCTTATGAAAGGCCCTTGGTATGTTATATCGCATTTTCTCTTGCTGCTTTCAGAACTCTATCCTTGTCTTTGGTTTTCAAGAATTTTATTAGGACATGGTGCAGAGTTTTTTTTTGTATCTCCTCTGATTGGGGTTCGTGGTGTTGTTGTTAGGTGCTGTCGAGTTGGTTCTGACTCATAGTGACCCTATGTACAACAGAAAGAAACACTGTCCAGTCCTGTGCCATCCTCACAATCACTGTTATGCTTTGAGCCCACTGTTGGCACCACTGTGTCAATCCATCTCGTTGAGGGTCTTCCTCTTTTTTGCTGACTCTCTGCTTTACCATGCATGATGTCCTTTTCCAGGGACTGGTCCCTCCTGACAACATATCCAAAGGATGTGAGATGAACACTTGCCATCCTTACTTCTAGGGAGCATTCTGATTGTACTTCTTCCAAGATAGACACGTTCGTTCTTTAGGCAGTCCATGGTATATTCTATATTCTTTGCCAACACAATAATTCAAAGACATCAACTCCTCTGCAGTCTTCCTTATCCACTGTCCAGCTTTCGCATCCCTATGAGTCAATTAAAAATACCATGGCTTGGGTCAGGCACACCTTAGTCCTTAAAGTGACATCTTTGCTTTTTAATACTTTAAAGAAGTCTTTTGCAGATCTGCCCAATGCAATACATCGCTTGAGTTCATGACTGCTACTTCCACGGGCGTTGATTGTGGATCCAAGTAAAATGAAATCCTTGACAACTTCAATCTTTTCTCTGTTTATCATGATGCTGCTCATTGGTCTAGCTGTGAGGATTTTTGTTTTCTTTATGCTGAGGTGTGATTCACACTGAAGGCTGTAGTCTTTGATCTTTATCAGTAAGTGCTTCAAGTCTTCATTTCCAGCAAGCAAGGTTGTGTCATCTGCATATCACACGTTGTTAATGAGTCTTCCTCCAATCCTGATACCATGTTCTTCTTTATATTGTCCAGCTTCTTGGATTATTTGCTCACCATACAGACTGAATAAGTATGGTGAAAGGATATAACCTTGTGGGGGTTTGTGTAGCTTCCTGTATTTGCTGGCTTGGTTCTCTGCTCAGGTCAGGGAAATTCTGATTATCTCTGGGAAAATTGTTTCTATACTTTTATTGTTGTCATGGCGCTCTGGGATTCCAACAAATCTAATGTTAAATTTCTTAATTGAATCCCATATTTCCTTTTCAGCGTGCTCACTTTTCTTTGTCTTTTCTCCTGTTTCTCTTGAGACTTGACAAGTTCAGTTATTTTGTCTTCTAGTTCATTTATTCTATCTTTTGTCTGTCTGACCCTATTGTTGAATGTCTCTCCTGCTTTTTCTAATTCAGTTGCTTTATCCTTCAGTTCCATTAGTTTCCTTTTTTTTTATTTATAATATTTTCAATTTCTTTGTTGGGTGTCTCATTTTGTACCTTCATTTGTTTCCTGATCTCTGATAGTTTGTTTTCTGTGTGTTTTATGCTTTCTTTAAACACATTTAGCACCACAGTGTGAAAATTATTAATTCTTTGCATTAGTTTGGCCTCTATAGGAAAAATTTCCTCTTCATGTTTTACTTTTGATTGGTCCTTCTTTTGTAATTTTGTTTTTTACTATTTTTGTTCAACTTGGTCACTTTCTTTTTTAACTTGGAATTTTTTATTCTAGTTTTTATGGGAAAATGTTTTGATTCGGCACTCTGGTATCACAGTAGTCAAGTGCGTGGCTGCCAACCAAAAGGCCAGGTCCTACACTCACCAGCTGCTCTGTGGGAGAAAGACGCAGCAGCTCACCTCTGCAAAGACTCACAGCCTTGGGAACCTCTCAGGGCTGCTCTACTCTGCCCCACAGAGTCTCTGTGAGTCAGAATCAAACCAGTGGCAGTGGGCTTGGTATCTACTCCTAAGAGCCACTAGAGGGCACTCTTATCCTAAGGTATTTTTCAGTGCTGATTAAGGAGTTCTAGACGCTTGATCTCTGGAATTCAACACACATGCACAGGGCGTGGTTATCTGGTCACAGACATGACGTAAGCAGCAGGGCTCTCTATTTCTTTCCCTCATGGGCATCCTTGCACAGGCTCTCCCATGGTGTCCCACTGAAGGCAGGGAGCCAGCTGTTCCCCTCTGTGTTGCCTGTCAGTCTGAAGTATTACCCTCACCCTGCTGCTCTTGCAGTTCCTCCCAGTCCTAGTGCCTGTTCACCTCAGGCAAAAGCACTCCCTTGTAGCACCACAGTCTCCCTTCGCCCCTCCCAATTTGCAGCCTGCTAACTCCGACAGCCATATCTGCACTGCCTTAAAAAATCAGCCTACAGCTTCCTCAGATCAGCTCCTTTTCTGTGTTCCCTGTTTGGGATGTTGGCCAGCCCCATCCCAAAATGGCTGCCATGAGCAAGTGCTCCTGATGTTAGTGGGTAGGTTCTCCCAGCTTCTGCACCATCCCAGCTCCTCTCCCCCAGTTCTGGACTCATTATCGCTCCCCTAACACCTCAGCTGCCATCCAGAGTTCTGGGATCTCAGTCTGTGCTTGTTTTTATTTGTTGTTCAGTAGGTTAGTTGCTGGGGAAGTAAACAGGAGCATCCACTCATTTTGTCATCTTGCTCCGCCCCCCAAGGCTATAATCTCTACGGAAGTGAACTGTCGCATCTTTCTCCTGCAGAGTGGCTGGTGGGTTCAAACACCAACCTTCTGATTAGCAGCTGAACACTTAACCACCATGCCACTAGGGCTCCTTTCTACTCTAAGGTACCCTGACTTGTTCAAGGTATCCCGATTGCTGAAGATCCTTTATGTTATTAAGATACATTGATAAATCAGATATTGAAAAGCACCAATTTTTAGCATAAACTCTAGCTTATACATTATTTTAAAGTGGATACTTACTACATCAAACTTCTGAGTGATGTTCCCCTGGACATCAAGCAAATAAACCTTTCCATAATGTGTGCCCAATGCCAAAAACTGTAAGAAAAACAGGGGGACCAGAATATTAATATAGCATTAATACATAATTAGTAATAAAACTATCTTCAAAGTCAAGATGCTAAACATGTGAATGATTTGAGATGCCTCAGAAGATGCACGTTCCTCGAAGAAGACTTATTTCTGGCTTTACTGAAACAGAACAGGATCAAAAGCCTATTTTATCGTGATAATGCAAGCTGGCTGCCAGAATGACTCATGAGGACCCCTCATCTACTGACAACTAATAGTGAATATGCAGTCTGTACACAGTGCCTGAGGGACTGAGGCAGTAAATTAAAAATGCAACTATGAAACCACCACCAACCTACAGTTGAACTGAAAGTTGGAAAGGAATGATTAGGAAACTCCCCTAATTGATAGCAAATGTGCATATCTGTGCTATCATTTATATTATACACATACTCACAAACAAAATATTTTATAGCATGGAAAATCCACCACGTATAGAAGAAAGAAAAACCTCAGAGGTACTTAAGTGAGTTTTGGAACGCTTCTATAAAAATTAACTTGTAATAATATTGAATAAAAATGTTTATATACTAATGCAAAAATATTCCTGGCGCAAAATAACTGCTGAGCTACACATTCATTTTATGCTATAAAATGGGTTCATAACTCCCACTGTTTACTTCTTTGTGCTAAATCCTAAACAAACCAGAAGAAATTTTAGGACTATCTGAAATGTGACATGAGATTCTTCTTCTTCTTTTAGGTTTGAGCATTACTCAAATAGTCCCAAATTCTCTACATTTCACTGCATGTTCGCATGCTTCATTGCAATCTATAATGAAATGCTCAAATTTACAGGCACTACTAAGCATTTCAGTCAAGCAGCACAATCTTTAAAAAATAACCTTACAGGAAGCCTAGATTTAAAAGGATTTATCAAAATGGAATTGCTTAAAATGAAATTTCAGCGCATGCACTTAAAATATGTAGCCACATTAAAGAAGAGTCACAAAAAGAGAAAGAAGGGGTTCATTAGAAATTCATCCCCTTCAATGCCTTTCACTCCTGCAAGGTTGCCTTTTTTCAGGAAGAAAAAAGTCCCCCGGGTAAAAAATCAATACTGGTTAATAAAACATCAGGTGTGCAGACATAACTAGGTATGACGATTGTGCTGCACAGGCCTGCTTGAGTACACCAGGTGCCATGACGATTAGTCATCCAGGGCAGACAGCAAGCCTGGTGGAAGCAGGAGGCTTCAGCACTGGGAGGATAAAGAGGAAAGGTAATTCTGAGGGGAAATTAGTCTGAATATTTAAACCAAGCAGGAATGTGTCCTCCAAAGGGAGGGGAAAAAAAAAAAAGGCATTCTCATCAGAAATAGAAGACTCAAATGGTTATAATTTTTCTCCACGGTGACACTCTGACAATATTTGAATAGAAAAATACTACTAAAAATAAATAATGCTCTACTTCATTCTGAGGCTATCTCTAGTAAAAGAATGGGTCTTAAAAGCTTGCTGCACCCCCAAGTATCTGACGGTATTGATTCTCCTCATGAATAAAAAAAAAATACTGTATTTAATTTGTTAGAAAACTAAGGGAGCATAGATTCTTAAAATGGCTTGAATACAGTGTCATTCTCTAACAACTTTAGAAAGGCCACTTTTAAACTTATTATTCTAATTTATTTTATAGATGTTTTGAAGGTTTTATGCAGAGCCCTTTGCTCAAATTCATTTCCTTTTTTTTTTTTTGGTCAAAATTATCAGTTTCATTCATTTAATATTTAAGATAGACAGGAAAGACAAAATTATTCTTTTGATTTTATAAAGTTTCAGCCTAAAACTATAATTGCTTTAGATGAGTTCTGGAAAAAAAAAAAAAAGTTTAGGAAAAAATTTCATTTAGATTAATTATTGCTACTTTCTTTAGAAAATAATATTATGTGCTCTTCAAAAAAATCATAGTTCCTAAAAATTTATTTAGCTACTAAAATTATGGATGAGTCAGTCACACTTACATTTGCTAACATTCTGCAACAACGTAAAATAAAAATTTTTAAAAAGCCACAAATGCGACGGAGCATAATGCAAATCCTTTAAATTTGATCCTACTTTCAGCCATTAAAAGCCTTGAGCTTCGTTGAATACTTTGTTTTTAAGCATGAAAGCACTTAAAATTCAGAATCATCAAAAAAAAGTGTAATTTAATTAGCCCCTTTCATGTTTGATTACAGAAACTTGATTTATTTTATAAGTTATCAGATTAGGCACCCAATCAATCTCTCGGAACCAGTCACTAGCACAACTGATGTTACTGGAATGACTTGACTTTGTGTAAGTAAACAAGTAGAAGAGGTGGTAAGCAGTCCTTTGAATACCACAAAAGAAATGAAAAGTAGCAGTTTTCAAATTTAGTCAGCTGTATAATACTTCCACACAGTGAACATTAGAGCAGAAAGTCTTCAATCACACATGAGGAAGTACGTTCCAGGAGTTGATGTCACTTCCCTGAAAACACTCAATGAGTGGCAGAGCTAGGACCAGAATAAGAGCCAAAATGCTCTCAACTGGATCACAACCTTCCTACACAGAAACACAGACCTCTGATTAAGAATGCATGTTCTACAAGTTACCAGCGATTACTTTTCCACACCATCGGGCTCTTCATCCAGCATGATTTAAATATGGAGTTAATTAAGTTTGATCTCCAGGCAGGTCAACTTTTAACTCTTCCCTAACACACTTCTAACCTTAACACTTCTAATCTTAACTCTTCCCTAACACAACACTTGTCATTTAAAGAGTGACAGCTTTTCCAAAAACCACTTGCTATAAATCTTTCACATCTATCATTGTCTAAATAATACTTATTGTCTATATTCTACTTATTACACCCTTAGGGTGTGTTATGTGTGGGTATGTAAACATATAACCCATTGCTCTCAAGTCGGTTCTGACTCATAGTGACCCTATAGGACAGAACAGAATTGCCCCCTACGGTTTCCAAGGAGTGGCTTGTGGATTTGAACTGCCAACCTTTTGGTTAGTAGCCAAGCTCTTAGCCACTACACCACCAAGGCTCCATGTAAATAAACATATAGGTAATATTTTGGTTTTTTGTTGCTGAGGAAGAAGGGGAGGAAGAGGGAAGACACAATCACTGTCAAAAAACCACCACCAAAACAAAGTACAAACATACGCAGAATAGAAACCACTTACAAAGGAACACTCTCACAGTGCTACTTTACCTTGTCATGGACTGTCATGCAGCTAGCTGCATCCTTCTGAAGAATTTCAGTTACGCCATTGGAAAGTCTTTCATACTTCAGTTTGGGTTCCTCTTCACTCTCTTCTTCCTGCACAAAATGTACAGATAATGACAGGCATCATCCATTTACTTGAAACAGCCAAAGATCCAAATCCACTTCTCAAGGGGAAACCAGAGATGGTTCCCTCAATGATCTTGTTATTAACTACCAGCCGCCATGAGTCAAAATCGACTCCATGGTAAGTAACAACGACAACAACATAGCTAAAGGTTAAGACCTTCACATTTTGTTTTTGCAAATGTGTATACCATAAACTACAACTTCACTGGTAGAATAAATTTAAAAAGAGGAGTATACATACTGTTAGAGTAAATACAAAATTGGTCCATTATGCAAATATATGCTATTAAAAGGTGTATAGGGAAAATACTTGTCACTGTGACCCTCACAGACATGTATACTCATAGTAGTGTCATGGAAACACAATAAACCTCCAAAATACATAAAGTTTGTATTTCTTTCAAGATTACAAATAACTTTGCCAGATTTGAGAAAATCTAATTCAAATTTTAATTAGAAAAATTTACAAAATTAAAGTGAAATAAAATTGGAACTTTTATATAAAACAAAATGTGTACTCACCCTTCATATAAAAACCTTTCAATGTTTAAGTATTTGATAAACCATATACAATCATTATTTGATGTTACAAAATGTATTGTTTATTCTCATATAAACCTACTTACCCATCAAAAATGTCTTAATCATTTTGTATGTAATGTCAGCACCTTTACCTGTCACCCTCACTGTTTGATACAATACCATAAGATATTCTTAATCCCCACAGTTATCAAAAAGTTAGTAATCAATATGGATTCTAGTTGTTAGTTGGCTCCAACTCAGGAGGACCCGATATACAACAGAACGAAATTGATTCTGACGGCGATGAATTACTAAGCCAAGTACAGTTGCAAAATTACAATGATGATTTATGAAAATATTTTATTTTATTACATCAATAAGTAATAAGAAAAAAATACTGTATATATGGAAAGCCATGATAAGTTAAAGCTAGCCAAATAAAAGGTCACACAAAAAAAAATCCTTTCATTGTTATTTCCTTCCAAAATAATTGTATAATTTTCACATTCCAGCTAACATTAGAGTAGCTCGAGGCACTTCAATGCTCTTACCCAAAATAACTAGAAAGTTTTGAATAAATACGTATCATCTGTCTAAAAGCAACAAAGGACTGCTGAGAACAAGAACTAGAAAGGCCAAGATCCAGGGTGGTAGACACCTTAAACAGAAAGGAGCTGGCATTCTGTAGCCACTTTCTCCCTGGAAGCATTTACCAACTCTGGGTACAGGGCACGAGGCTAGGAATTCAAGCTCTGGCTGAATAGGGTGACACTGCTGGAGGGTAGAGAAAACAGGAAAGCTTTTGGTGCTTGTGGGGATGGAGGAACGAAATCGGAGCCTTGAGGGACCAACATCCCAATGGAAGACACAGGCAGAAAAGTGAGCCTGTTACACAGTCAGTTTTCCTTATAAAACACTGATAATTTCTAAAGCTACATAGGGTGTGAGGCTAAGAAGCCAAACAGGAAGCCCTCAAAACCAAATCAGCTGTCTCGATGTGCTAATAAGGACTAGTGTTCAGGAATCATCAGAAAATGGGGTGCCAAAGAATACTGCAAAGGCATTCAACTGTGTAGATATTAACAAACTATGGATAACATTATGAAAACACTTAGTTGTGCTCATGAGGAACCTGTACACAGATCAAGAGACAGTCGTTCGAACAGAACAAGGGGATACTGCGTGGTTTAAAGAGAGAAAAGGTGTGTGTCAGGGTCGTATCCTTTCACCATACTTTCTCAACCTATATGCTGAGCAAATAATCTGAAAAGGTGGACTACATTAAGAAGAACAGGGCATTAGGATAGAAGGAAGACTCATTAACAACCTGTGTTATGCAGATAACATAACCTTCTTGCTGAAAGTGATGGGGACTTAAAACACTTACTGATGAAAATCAAAGACCACAGCCTTCAGTATGGATTACACCTCAACACAAAGGAAACAAAAATCCTCACAACTGGACCAACAATCAATATCATGATAAACAGAGAAAAGACTGAAGTTGTCAAGGATTTTGTTTTAATTGGATCCACAAACACCACCCACAGAAGCAGCAGTCAAGATATCAAAAGACACACTGCACTTGGCATATCTGCTGCAAAAGTGTTAAAAAGCAAAGATGTAGCCTTGAAAACTAAGGTGCGCCTGACCCAAGCCATGGTGTTTTCAATCAATTCATATGCATCCCAAAGCTGGACAATGAGTAAGAAACTCTGAAGAAGAATTGACGCCTTTGAATTATGTTACTGGTGAAGAACATTGACTATACCCTGGATTGCCAAAAGAATGAACAAATCTGTCTTGGATTAAATACAGCCAGAATACTCCCTAGAAGCAAGGATGGCGAGACTACATCTCACATACTTTGGAAAAAGAGGAAGACCCTCAACGAGATGGACTGACACAGCGGCTCCAACAATAGGCTCAAGCATAACAACTGTGAGGACGGTGCAGGACTGGGCAGTGTTTCGTCCTGTTGTACGTGGGGTCACTACAAGTAGGAATCGACTCGATGGCACCTAACAACAACAACATCAACAAAGAACACCACAAGCTCTGAATTGGGACTCCTGGTTGCCAGAGAACCCACCAAACCCAAACTCAACTACTGTCAAGTCTATTCCAACTCATAAAAAAAAAAAAAAGGAGTGACCCTATAAAACAGAGCAAAATTGCTCCATAGTTTCCAAGGCTGTAAATATTTTTTATTTTATTGTGTTTTTAGGTTAAAGTTTATAGCTTAAGTTAGTTTCTTATTAAAAATTTATGCACACAGCTTCGTGACATTGGTTTCAATTCCCACAATGTGACAGCACTCTCCTCCTTTGCACCCAGGATTCCCTGTGTCTGTTCATCCAGTTCATGGCCCTTCCTGCCTTCCTGTCTTGCTTTTGGGCAAGAGTTGCGTATTTGGTCTTGAGTATTCGACTGAACTAAGACACACATTCCTCACCTGTGTTATTGTTTTTTTTTTATAGGTCTGTCTAATCTCTGTCAAGGATTTCACTTTGTTTGGATCCACAATCAACACCCATTGAAGCAGCAGTCAAGAAATCAAAAGACACATTGCATTAGGCAAATTGGCTGCCAAAGACCTCTTTAAAGTGTTGAAAAGCAAAGATGTCACCTTGAGGACTAAGGTGCATTGACCCAAGCCATGGTATTTTCAATCACATCATATGCATGTGAAAGCTGGACAATGAATAAGGAAGACCAAAGAAGAATTGATGCCTTTGAATTGTGGTGTTGGTGAAGAATACTGAATATACCATAGACTGCCAAAAGAACAAACAAATCTGTCTTAGAAGTACAACCAGAATGCTCCTTAGGAGCAAGTATGGTAAGACTACATCTCATATACTTTGGACATGTTATCAGCAGGGATCAGTCACTGGAGAAGGACGTCATGCTTGATGAAGTAGAGGGTCAGCGAAAAAGAGGAAGGCCTTCAACAAGACAGACTGACACAGTGGCTGCAACAATAGGTACAAGCATAGAAACAACTGTACGGGTGGCACAGGACCAGGCAGTGTTTCGTTCTGTCGTGCATAGGGTTGCTGAGTTGGAATCAACTTGATGGCACCTAAGGACAACAACAATCTTTGTCTGAAAAGTGGGCATCAGAGCGGTTTCAGTTTTGAGTTAACAGAGTGTCTGGGGGCCACAGTCTAAAGGTTTCCTCCAGTCTCTGTCAGACCAGTAAGTCTGGTCTTCTTTTGTGACTTTGACTTCTGTTCTACATTTTCTCCTGCTCTGTCTGGGGCACCCTGTTGTGATCCCTGTCAGAGTGGTTGGTGGTGGTAGCCATGCACCATCTAGTTCTTCTGGGCTCAGGATGGTGGCAGCTCTGGTTCATGTGGTCCTTCAGTCCTATTTTCCATGTGTCTTTGGTTTTCTTCATTTTCGTTTACTCTGGGTGGGACAGGACCAACAGATGTATCTCAGACGGCCACTCACAAGCTTTTAAGGCCCCAGACGCTACTCACCAAAGTAGGGGGTAGAACATTTTCTCTACGACCCATGTCATGCCAATTGACCTAGACGTTCCCTAAAACTATGGTCACCAGCCCTTAGCCCCAGCAACTCAGTCCTTCAACGTGTTTGGATGTATAAGAAACTTCTATGACTTTGCCCTGGTCCAGTTGTGTTGACTTCCCCTATGTTTTGTGTGGTCTTTCCCTTCATCAAAATTGATACTTGTCTACTGTCTAGTTAGTGATTTCCCCTCCCCATCCCTCTGCACCTTTATAACCATCATAGAATGTTATTCTCTATGTGTAAACCTTTTCCCGAGTTCTCATAATAGTGGTCTCATGCAATATTTGTTTTCGTGACTGACTTATTTCACTCAGTATAATGCCCTCCAGATTCATTCATGTTGTGAGATGTTTCCCAGATTCATCATTGCTCTTTATTTTTATGTAGTATTCCGTTGTGCTACCAGTTTGTTTATCCATTCATCTTGTTTACCCATGGGCACTTAGGTTGTTTCCACCTTTTTGCTATTGTGAATAGTGCTGCAAGGAACATGGGTGTGCATATGTCTATTCAAATGACAGCTCTTATTTCCCTAGGATATATTTCTAGAAGTGGGATTGCCAGATCACATTGTATTTCTATTTCTAGCTTTCTAAGGAGGCGCTATATTGTTTTCCATAGTGGTTGCACCATTTTACATTCCCACCAGCAGTGCATAAGAGTTCCAGTTTCCCCTCAACCTCTCCAACATTTGTTATTTCATGGGTTTTTTTTTTTTTGGATTAGTGCCAGCATTGTTGGGGTGGGATGGTATTACATTGCACTTTTGATCTGCATTTCTCTAGTGGCTAATGATCACGAGCATTTCCTCATGAGTCTGTTAGCCACCTGACTTTTCTTTTTTGGTGAAGTGTCTGTTGATCTCCTTAGCCCATTTTTTAATTGGATTATTTGTCTTTTTGTTGTTGAGGTGCTAAAGTATTTTGTAAATTTTAGAGATTAGGCCCTTGTCGGATATACTGTAGCCAAAAATTTTTTCCCAGTTTGTAAGTTCTCTTTTTACTCTTTTGGTGAAGTCTCTTGATGGGCATTTGTGTTTAATTTTTAGGAGCTCTAAGTTATCTAGTTTCTCTTCTGGTGTTTGTGCATTGTTAGTTACAGTTTGTATTGTATGTATGCCATGTATTATGGCCCTTAGTGTTGCTCCTAATTTTTCTTCCATGATTTTTATCATTTTAAGTTTTATATTTAGGTCTTTGATCCATTTTTAGTCAATCCTTGTCTATGGTGTGAAGTATGGGTCTTGTTTCATTTCTACACAGATGGACATCCAGCTATGCCAGCACTATTTGTTAAAGAGACTGCCTTTTCCCTCTTAACTGACTTTGGCTCTTTATCAAATATCAGCTGCTCAGAGATGGATGGATTTTTGTCTGTGTTCTCAATTCTGTTCCACTGGTTTATATGTCTGTTGTTGTACCAGTACCAGGCTGATTGACTACCGTGGCTGTATTAATAGGCTTTAAGATCAGGTAGTGTGAGGCCTCCCACTTTGTTCTTCTTCAATAATTCTTTACTTATCTGGGGCCTCCTCCCTTTCCATGTAAAGTTGGTGATTTCTTTCTCCATTTCATTAAAGACTACTGTTAGAATCTGGATTGGTATGCATTATATCCCTAGATTGCTTTGGGTAGTAATGACACTTTCACAATGTTGAGTCTTCCCATCCATGAGCATGGTATGTTTTTCCATTTATGTAGGTCTCTTAGTTTTCTTGCAGTACTGTTTTGTAGTTTTCTTTGTATAGGTCTTTTACATCCCTGATTAGATATTTTCCTATTTATCTTCTTGGGGACTATTATAAATGTTATTGATTTGCTGATTTCCTTTTCGAAGTTCTCTTTGTTGGTATAAAGGAATCCAACTGATTTTTGTATGTTAATCTTTTATCCTGCTACTTTGCTGAAATCTGCTATTCTAGTAGCTTTCTTGTGGATTCTTTGGGGTTTTCTAGGTATAGGATATTATCTGCAACTAGGGATAGTTTTACCTCTTCCTTATTAATTTGGATGAACTTTATTCCTTTTTCTTGTCTTATTGTTCTAGCTATTTTTTTAGGACTTCCAGCATGATGCTGAATAAGAGTGGTGATAAAGGACATCCTTGTCTAGTTCTCGTTCTCAAGGAGAATGCTTTCAGTCTCTGTTTAGAATAATGTTGGCTGTTGATTTTGCATAAATATCCTTTATTCTGTCAAGAAATTTCCTTTCTGTTCCTATTTTGCTGAGAGTTTTTATCAGGAATGGGTGCTGGATTTTGTCAAATTGTCTTTTCAGCATCAATTGAGATAATCATATGATTCTTTTATATTGTTTTATTTATATGGTGGCATAACTTTGGTTTCCTAATGTTGAACCATCCCTGCATACCTGGTATAAATCCCACTTGGTCATGATGTATTATTCTTTTTGATATGCTGTTGAATTCTATTGACTAGAATTTTATTGAGAATTTTTGTGTCTATGTTCATGAGGGATATTGGTCTGTAGTTTTCTTTTCTTGTGGTGTTTTTGCCTGGCTTTGCTATCAAGGTTATGCTGCCTTTACAGAATGAATTTGGGAGTAGTCCTTCCTTTTCTATGCTCTGAAATAGTTTGAGTAGTATTGGTGTGAGCTCTTCTGTGAAAGTAGAATTCTCCAGTGAAGCAGTCTAGGACAAGGCTTTTTCTTGGGGGGAGGAGGTAACAGTTTGTTTTTTTTTTTTTTTTTATTACCTCTTCAATCTCTTCTTTTGTTATGGGTCTGTTTAGTTTTTCTACTTCACTTTGTTAGCTTAGGTAGGTAGTGTGTTTCTAGAAATTTGTCTGTTTCCTCTAGGTTTTCACATTTGTTGGGGTATAATTTTTCATAGTATTCTGTTATGATTCTTTTTATTTCAGTTGGGTCTGTAGTGAAACCACCCATCTCATTTGTTATTCAGGTTATTTGCTTCCTCTCCTGTTTTTGTGAGTTTGACTAATGGTTTGTTGATTTTGTTGATCTTCTCAAAGAACCAACTTTTGGTCTTGCTGATTCTTTCTACTGTTTTTCTGTTCTCTGCTTCATTTATTTCTACTCTAATCTTTATTATTTCCTTTCTTCCGCTGCTTGTTTCTTTTGCTACTCTCTATTTGTATGAGTTGTAAGGTTAATGTTTTGATTTTTTGCCCTTTCTTCTTCTTTGATATGTGCACTTATTGCTATAAATTGACCTCTAAACACTGTTTTTGCTGTGTCCCAAAGGTTTTGGTAGGATATGTTCATTTTCACTTGTATCTATAAATTTTTTTTTTTATTCCATCCTTGATTTCTTCCATTACTCAGTAGTTTTTAAGTAAGGTGTTGTTTAGTTTCCATGTATCTGACTTTTTTTCCTTGCTATTTCTGTTACTGATTTCTATTTTATGGCACTGTGATCAGAGAAGACCCTTTGTATTATTTCAATGCTTTGGATTTTGTTGAGGTTTACTTTAAGTGGTCTAAAATGTGGTCTATTCTGAAGAATGTTCTATGCATGCTGGAAAAGAATGTATACTTTGCTATTGTTGGGTGCAGTGTTCTGTATATGCCTATGAGGTCGAGTTGGTTGATTTTGGCATTTAGAGCTTTTGCATGTTATTAAGTTTTTTTCTAGATGTGCTGTCTTTCACTGAAAGTAGTGTGTTGAAGTCTACTACCATTATTGTAGAACTGTCTATTTCTCTTTTCAATGCAGTAGAATTGTTTTACGTATTTTGAATGCTGTCATTTGGCATGTATATGTTTATTATTGTTATGTCCTCCTGGGGTATTGACCCTTTAATCATTATATAGTGTCCTTCAGTATCCTTTATGGTAGACTTTGCTTTAACATCTATTTTGTCAGAGATTAATACTGGCATTCCTGCTTTTTTGGTTATTATTCAAGGATATAAATCTACCAAAGCAGACTGCCACATTTTTCTCCTGTGGAGCATCTGGTGGGCTCAAACCACCAACTTTCTGGTTAGCAGCCAAGAGCTTAATCCCTGCCCCACCAAGGCTCCTTTGCCAGAGAACAAGAAAAAGAATTTACCCAAACTTTCATTCAGCCTTGACTAAGTTATATCCCTGATTGGATTAATATACATAGTCCTCAGCCTCTCTGCCTAGAAAAGGAAAGGATGACTACTGTTTGGAGAAAGAAAACCACTGGACCTGTACGATGTTTCACGTACAATACAAATAATTCAATAAAAAATTACCAAGCATCTCATGAGATAGGACCAAATGACCAAAGAACAAGTGGGGGGGGGGAGCCTAAAACAACACACACACACACACACAAAAGAGATAAATGGGTAACCCATTTATTGGAGAATATATAACTTTAAAATAACTATGACTAGTATGTTCAAGGGAAACCCTGGTGGTAGAGTGGTTAAGAGCCACAGCTGCTAACCAAAAGGTTGGCAGTTCGAATCCACCAGGTGCTCCCTGGGAACTCCATGGGGCAGTTCTACTCTGTCCTATAGGGTCGCCATGAGTCAGAACTGACAGGATGGAAATGGGTTTGAGTTTTTTGTTTGTTTTTTAGTATGTTCAACAAAACATGGAAAAAATGAAAAGATAGAAATTTCAACAGAGAATTTGAATCTATAAAAAACAAAAATTTTAGAACCGAAAAAAATAACTGAAATCAGAAAATGAATGGTTTAACAAAGACAGGACTAGGGAAATGGAAAACACATCAATAAAATATATCCAAAGGGAAGTTCAGAGAAGAAATATGGGTGGAAAATACAAAGAAGAATATATGAGACAGGTTGAACACCATGAAAAGCTCTAAACATACACAGAATTAGAGTCCCAGAAAGAAAAGGAAGAAAAGGAGGGGGGAGGCCAGAAGCAACATTTAAAGAACTGAGAATTTCCTCAAACTGATGAGACATCAGCCTACAGATCCAAGACATTCTGTAACCCCAGAAATATGAAGAAAATTACACCTAGGCATGTCATAGTAAAATGAAAACTAAGTTAAAAAAAAAAAGACTTGTAGAATAAATGCCAAGTCTGTTGAAGATTATAAGACTAATAAGACACACAAACTTGAATGCCTTCAGAGGTCTTTACCTCTGGGGCAAATGAGTACATTATCACATGGAAAGGGGCCAAACCAATCTGTAAATAAATGAAGAGGATGGGAAAGGATGGATATATCAAACATCATGCTAGGGGCTTTAAATCATGTATTTTATGTTGACTTAAAATTTAAAAAATGGGAAGTTAATTACAATGTTCTCATTTCACAAATGTAAAAATTGAGGATCAGAAATTTTAAGTAATTTCCTTAAGGCACATAGTGAGTAGAAAAGGCAAAGCCAAAATTCAAACTCAGTTATGAATGTGACTATGTCAATGCCTTGTATAAAACACCACCCAACCTCCTATGGAAATGGTTCTACAAGCAAAGGAAGCTTCCAGCATTTTTACATCTACAAATAACCATAAAGCAAGTGCTCAATGGGAAATATTTTTTAAAAGTCTTTATTTAGTAGGTGCATTAGTTATTCACCGCTGCATAACAAATTATGCTAAAATTTACTAGCTTAAAACAACAATAAATATTTATTATCTCAATCCGCTTAGAAGCAGATTAGGTGGGTGGCTCAGACTAAAGGTCTCTCATGAGATTGCAGGCAAGATGTCAGCCGCAGCTGCCATCATTTGAAGGATTGACTAGAATGAGTATCTGTTTCTAAGATGGTCACTCAAATGATTAGCAAGTTGGTACTGCCAGTTGGTAGGAGGCTTCAGTTCTTTACTTCAGGAATCTCTTCATAGAGTACTTGAACGTCTTCAGAACACTGCAGATGGCTTCCCCCAGGGTGAGTGGTCCAAGGGAAAGCAGGGTAGAAGCCACAATGTTTTATATGACCTAACCTTAGAAGCCACACACTGTCACTTCTGTAATATTCTATTGATCATACAGTCCATCCATGATTTGATGTGGAAGGGGATAAACACAAGGACATGAATAATAAGAGGCAAGGATCACGAGGGGCCGTTGTGGAAGCTAGCTATCACAGTAGGAATAAAATTTGAAGAGCAATAAATCTCATTTAAAAAAAAAATCTGTATTCCATGTCTGCTGATGACCTGTCTTAAATTTTCTTCCCCAAATATACACAAGTTATTATTTACTTAGTAACAGAGTACTAAAATCAAAGAGGGTGTACCTGCCATTAACTTCCTAAGAATAATTTTAAAAATGAGTAACAACAGAAGTAAGTTTAAGAAGGCCTATATATTTCTTTAAAAAGGTACCTAATGATAATCAACCCTACCCAAAAACCTAGTAAAGTCAAAAAAAGACCTGTTGTCAGTATGAAATACCTAATTAACCACGTTTAAAGAAACCTGAAAAGACAAAGTTACAAAAAGCAACAAACACTTTGGCTTATGTATCTACAAGCAAAAAAAAGAAATCATTACAAAGTTTACATTAACTGTGGCAGGAATGATGTGTGAATTCCGAAATAAATGTGTCAAATACAAATTGAATCCTGAGTGTCAGTCTGTATAATATGCCACGTGTTGCTCAAGTCTGGACATCAAATGTGCATCCAATGTGAAAAGTTAATTCTAGCCTCTTGACTACTTTGCATAAAAGCACTCATCCACAGACCATTAGATAAAGTTACTGTAAATGAGGCTTGCCTGTCTTATTTATCAGTGAAAATGAAATAATTTCTCTCACATAAATATAAAAAATATTTTCACAACACAGCTCACTGAAGCTTCGTGCTAGGCTTCAGAAACCATAAATAAAATGAAAACTCTAACGTTAGCCACTGGACATACCATTTCATGCTTCTCTGACAGGCATCTTTTATGTTAAGTTAAAAGCAGGCTAAAGGTGAATTTTTTAATTTTTCCCCCTTGCTGCAAAGAAAATGGAAAGTGACTCAAAAATACAATTCGCAGACATTATTCTACTGTTACAGACTACATATCACATTTTAAATAATTAAAAAAAAAAATTTTAAGTCAAGTAAATTTAATATGGAATTTCGTTTTAATTAAAAAAAAAATTTAGACAAAAAAAAGGCTTTCATGAAGTTTGAACTTCCACCATAAACAACCCAGTGTTAATAAAAAAAAAATCAATAATTTTTGTCAAATTTTAATAATCTTGCAAACCTACAAATAAAACCATCAACAGTCTGAGTTGAGATGACAGTTGACGGCGTTTCTATGACAACCTAGTGGAATAGTTCAAGTTCTGACTTGCAGCTAAGTGATGAACAGAGTGACATTTACCAGTACAAGAAAAATTTGCAGCTTCCCTTTAAAAAGAATCAATTCCTCAACTAACATGGATTTTTACTAAGCGTATATAGCTCTTTCAATTAAAAACAAATCTTTTTAAACCATTCTGTAGGATTCTAGAACGATACCTGAAAATAAATTGTGTATCACTGCCATCCTAAGTTTTGAACTTAAAAGAAAAAAAAAAAAAACTACTTTTAGGAGATAACGAATTAAGGCAATTAAGCATCTCTGCCTGCAAAACTGCTGAATAATTCATTACCAACACCACATGGAAATTTTTCATGGAGGAAGCCAGGTTACCTAACTTGGATTTGTATACCAACAAGAATACTGTACTTTTTACCTGATAATTAGTTTTAAAACTCACATACAAGAAGTTTCTTTTCTGGTGTTTATACTCAATGGATTCTACATTTTTCATCCTGTTTAATTTTATCAACCTTTCTCACAAATCAGTGCATCTTATGTGGTCACCACTGTTACACTCTAAATAAAGAAAAATGTGAATTTTACTTTAAAAAAAAATGTGTCCCAGGAATCCTGGGGGTTAACAGAGAGACACCATTTTATATTGGTAATATTAACATAGAACTTAAAATCTTATTTGCAGACAGCATTTCTTATTAATATCCAGCCTTTTCCACAAAACAAAATGATATTACATATACTGAAGGGGAGAGGTGAGATATCTTATACACTCCAAGTTAAAAAAAAAAACCAAACCCATTGCCGTCGAGTCAATTCCAACTTACGGCGACCCTAGAGGACAGAGTAGAACTGCTCCACAGGGTTTCCAAGGAGCGCCTGGTGGATTTGAACTGGCAACCTTTTGGTTAGCAGCCATAGCTCTTAACCACTATGCCACCAGGGTTTCCATTAGGCTAGTGGAAAATGCCATCAGTTGAGCACTCATGAACAAGCCACAATCTCCGTCTATAGAAATCGTCTTTCTTCCATGAAGCTTCATCTATGAGAAAAGACCCCAGTTGAACCTCCAGGAATTTTAAAATGTTTTTATTTGTTCCCATGTCATCAACTACATCTGGCTAGGGACAAATCCTTTCAATAAGTATCTAATGTTTCAGATCTACACATAAGAGAGAAACACTAACACCCTCAAACTAAATTCTCATTGTTTAAAAAAAAGAAAAAAGCTTCCATTCAGTTTGAACTTTCACAATAAAAAAAGTATTAATAAAAAGAAAATCAATAAGTGACAACAGGTATGAAGGTATAAAATAAAGGATTTCTTCTAGAACATTCTCTCTAGAACTCCGATTAACTTAAGGAGAGTTGAAATAAAGGAGAGCTGAAATACTCAAAACCAGAAGTCAATCTTGCAAGTTTAAGATGCAAAAATAACTATCAGAATCCAATATCAGGACATCGGAATTTTAGAAAATTTGCGTTTAAAAAAAATCTTGCTCCTTACAAATAATTCACTTCCTAGAAGCCCCATGATACACTCAAAGATCTCTTTTTAGATCATCACTTATTAGAGAAGATAGAGGGAAAACACAAAAACAAAACAAAACAGAGTAGGTGCCAAATACAAATTTTTTTAAAAGCATGATTGAAATTATACTGTAAATCAATTAGAACTCATATTTAAGTCTCAAAAACAAAACTAATAACTTTTTAAGGCATAGATCTATTTACCACAATAGGGTATTGTCAAAGGCAACAAAAACAGATAAGAACTATCTATTATTGTGCATAAACATTCACTTGAAATTACGTTATCAATGAATGTACATGCACAATATAGGGCATCGCCATATAGCTCAGATGGACTTTGAACTTTTCCAAAAAAGCAGAAGAGACCCATGATTTAAAAAAAAAAAAAAAAACCCTATTAAAAAAACAGCCAAATTTCTCCTCTAATAAATCCTGGAAAAGATTTTGTCACAACTGATTGTAGGAAGCAGCAGATTTAGCTTGATCCTCTTTACGTTGTTTCCTGTATACCGCATTTGTGTTATACAATCACAAAAGAACCTTGGCGCCAACAATAAGAAAACATTATTTTAATGTCACTAAATAATTAACAAGTAATGATTATGATAGTTGTATGCCATCAAGTCAATTCCGACTCACAGCGACCCTATAGGACAGAGTAGAACTGCCCGATAAGAGGTTCCAAGGAGCACCTGGGGGATTCGAACTGCTGACCTCTTGGTTAGCAGCTGTAGCACTTAACCACTATGCCACCAGGGTTTCTGATTATGACAGAGAATGATTAAATCAAGAACTTGAAGTTTTACAAAGATTAGAACTTTAAAACAGTGTGGCAGAACTCCACCTTCTCAATTATAATGTGAACACAAAAATTAATGGGTAAAAAATCTATTCCAAAAGGAAAAAAAAAAAACCCACTGCAGTCGAGTCAATTCCAACTCACAGAGACCCCATAGGGTTTCTGAGGCTGTAAATCTCTATGGAAGCAGACTGCCACATCTTTCTGCTGCAGAGCAGCTGGTGGTTTTGAACTGCCGACCTTTCAGCCAGCAGTCAAGCGCTTTAACCAATAAAAAAAAAAAAATTTTTTTTCAAACCAATAGAAAGTATTTATTCAGAAACAAGATTGCAGGGCAAACAAATATTTGAGCAAGTAGTTTAGCACTACTAAGCTCTTATCATATGGCTCTTAATTGTTATCCCCTTCAAATCAAATAAAAGCCAATATACCCTGATAAAGGGAATTTGAGAGACCACTTCTCTCAAGGCCGTTATAAACTGATTACTCATCAAATTACCAACAGTCACAAATAACTTGCTCTTTTTGAAAATTATTTACAAATACTCATGTAGAATGCAAGTTCTTTGAAGGAAGGACCCATATCCTTTATATGTTTTAGCACATTCTGAAATAACAACCATGAAAACGTTTCAGGGTAAAGTTTTGCTGTTGGAAGATTTACATTTCTTTTGCACTATGTGTGGGCTCAATTTCTATGCCACAGTAATTTACTAAATTATTCATACATACTGAGACAAAAGATGCCCAATAATCTATTCTACTTTAAAAGAAATCCAATTGCTTTACATAAATGCCATGTCACCTTCTATAGGTGAAAGTCCTCAAGAGTAAGCAGTATTTTAGAGAGGCGGGGCCAAGATAGCAGAATAGCCAGATGCTTCCTGCGATCCCTCTTACAACAGAGACCCCCAAAAACAAGTGAAACGATTATATTTATGACAAGCTAGGAGCCCTGAATATCAAAGGCAAAGTTAGAAAACAGGCTGAGCAGTGCCGGGCGAGAGAGAAAGTTCAGAAGCGGAGCGGAGTTACCGGACCTAAATCACGGGAAGCCCTCAGGCACTATTCCCGCAGCTGCAGCGCGCTGGTGGTAAGGTTCAGCCACAGTTTCCTCAGGGAGAAGCAGCCAGCCAGCAGCATATTCACACCTCCAGAACCAGAGAATAACATCACTCTCGGCAAAAGCTAAGTACTTGCGTATATTTTACCACCCCCCAGGCCCCCAAGCCAGCTTCGAAGGCTATTGATTTCCCTGGGCCTGAGATAGGCCGTGTTGAAAACCCAGAGCCATCCTCTCAGCATTGGAATAGTAATAAATTCACAATTGGGGGAAAAGATAATTTGCCAGCTCCACGAACCAGGCGAGCTCAGGACACAAGCGGCTCCATCCCAAGCATAAATGGTCTGTGGACTTTGAATACCTTTCCCCGCTCCATGGACCTGTGTGTGCCTATTTCAGGAGTATAGGTCCTTGTTGGCAGATTGCAACCATTTCAGCTGTGCAGTGAAGAGCTGGTTTTTTTATATTTGGCACCGTTTTGCATAGTAGATAGGGTCCTTGTCTACACACATTAGGGGCATAAGGACTGGTGGCTCCACTCAGATCACCCAGCCACCTGCAACAGGGGTCCAAGGATAACTGGTACCTCCCAGTCCTAACAAACAAAACCGCTGGGTGCCCATGGTCCGTGTGCAGAGCCCACCCACCTGTACACTCTAGAGAACAAGGACGCACTTTCCTCACAGATATTCGAGGGATGGTTCTCAGACCCCTGCCTTGTTTAGAGTGTGATATCCTGCTGCAAACAGGTACTGGTACCTACACCAAACACCCCTTACCCTCTAAGACTGTAGGACAGAGCCTGTACCACACACGTGATGATCAGCTACCTGGACTCCTGAGCTGAATTCATACAAGGGAACTGAAAGGACTCCTAGACTGTTATACCCAATCACAGCTCTAGCCATCTGGTGACAGGACGTCACAGCTTCAAAGGCAAAAATAATTAAGCTAGCTCACTCAAGCAGACCATTTGGGCATATCAAAACAAAACAAAGCAAGAAGATAGGTTACAGTAAGCAAACATAAAATAAACTAATACAATAACTTATAGATGGCTCAGAAACAACAGTCAATATCAAGTCACATAAAGAAACAGACCATGAAAGCCTCAACAAGCTCTCAAAACAAAGAATCAGTGGATCTTCTGGATAAAGGTACCTTCCTGGAAATACTGGATGCAGAATTCAAAGGATTAACATACAGAACTTTTCAAGACATCAGGAACGAGACGAGGAAGGAAATCAGGCAATATGCAGAACAAGCCAAGGAACACACAGATAAAGTGGTTGAAGAAATTAAAAAGGTTATTCAAGAACATAATGAAAAATCTAATATGCTGGAAAAATCCATAGAGAGACAGCAATCAGAAACTCAGAAGATTTCTTCAGAAGAAAATTAGACAAACTCAATACAAAGTTACAGGAACAGAACTGAGCAAGTGGAAGGCATAGTTTCTGAATTTGAAGATAATGCACTTGGCACCAATATATTTGAAGAAAAATCAGAAAAAGAATTTTAAGAAAATGAAGAAACCTTAAGAATCATGTGGGACTCTATCAAGAGAAATAACCTACAAGTGATGGGAACAGCAGAACAAGGAGGGACAACAGAAAATACAGAGAGAATTGTTGAAGATTTATCGGCAGAAAACATCCCTGATATCGTGAAAGACAAGAGGATATCTAAGCAGGATGCTCATTCAACTCCACATAAGGTAGATTCTAAAAGAAAGTCACCAAGACTTATTATAAGCAAACTTGCCAAAACCAAAGATAAAGACAGAATTTTAAGAGCAGCTAGGAAAACCCTGGTGGTGTGCTAGTTAAGTGCTATGGCTGCTAACCAAGAGGACAGCAGTTCAAATCTGCCAGGCATTCCTTGCAAACCGTATAGGGCAATTCTACTCTGTCCTGTAGAGTGGCCATGAGTTGTGATCGATGGCAGTGGGTTTGTTCTTGGTTTGAGGGATAAAGGAAAAGTCACCTACAAAGGAGAGTCAGCAAGAATAAGCTCAGACTACAAAGCAGAAACCATGCAGGCAAAAAGGCAATGGGATGACTTATATAAAGCATTGAAGGAAAAAAATTGTGAGCCAAGAATCATACATCCAGCAAAACTATCTCTCAAATATGAAGGTGAAATTAAGACATTTCCAGATAAACAGAAGTTTAGGGAATTCATAAAAACCAAACCCAAACTACAAGGAGAGTTCCTTGATTAGAAGATCAATGCTATCAGGTATAAACCTGAGACTAGAACACTGGGGAGAGCAATCCCATGTCAATGCAGACAGGGAAATCACAAAAATAAATCAAGATAAAAAACGCTCACAACAGGCAAACAGCAATGTTATTATATAACAGAAGACAACATTAAAACAATTAAGAGGGACTTTAAGAAACGTAGTCATAGATCTTTCATATGGAGACGACATCAAGGCAATATAAAGAAATAGAAGTTAGGTTTAAACCAGAAAAACAGGGGTAAATATTAAGGTAACCACAAATGAGACTAAGTATCCTACTCATCAAAATAAAATACAAGAAAAAAATAGAGACTCAGCAGAAACAAAACCAACAATGAATAAGAGGAAAAGACAATATATAAACTACTCAGCACAAAAAATTAAGTGGGAAAAAGAAACTGTCAACAACACACAAAAGAAGACATCAAATGACAGCACTAAACTCACACCTATCTATAATTACGCTGAATGTAAATGGACTAAATGTACCAATAAAGAGACAGGGAGCGGCAGAGTGGATCAAAAAACACGATCCGTCTATATGCTGCCTACAAGAGACATACCTTAGACTTAGAGACACAAACAAACTAAAGCTCAAAGGATGAAAAAAAATATGTCAAGCAAACAACAATCAAAAAAGAACAGGAGTGGCAATATTAATTTCTGACAAAACAGACTTTAAAGTTAAATCCACCACAGGGAATAAGGAAGGACATTATATAATGATTAAAGGGACAATATACCAGGAGGATATAATCATATTAAATATTTATGCACCAAATGACAGGCCTGCAAAATACATAAAACAAACTCTAATACCATTGAAAAGTGAGACAGACAGCCCCACAATTAGAGTAGGAGACTTCAACACACCACTTTCAGTGAAGGACAGGACATCCAGAAACAAGCTCAGTAAAGACACGGAAGATCTAAATGCCACAATCAACCAACTTGAACTCATTCACATATACAGAACACTCCACCCAACAGCAGCCAAGTATACTTTCTTTTCTAGTGCACGTGGAACATTCTCTGGAATACACCACATATTAGGTCATAAAGCAAGCCTTAGCAGAATCCAAAACACTGAAATATTACAAAGCATCTTCTGTGACCATAAGGCCATAAAAGTAGAAATCAGTAACAGAAAAAGCAGGGAAAAGAAATCAAACACTTGGAAACTGAACGATACCCTGGTAAAAACAACTGGGTCATAGAGGACATTAAGGATGGAATAAAGAAATTCATAGAATCCAATGAGAATGAAAGCACTTCCTATCAGAATCCTTGGAACACGGTGAAAGCGGTACTCAAAGGTAAATTTATATCAATAAATGCACACATACAAAAAGAAGAAAGGGCCTAAATCAAAGAATATCCCTACAACTTGAACAAATAGACAGCAACAGGAGAAACTCTTAGGCACCAGAAGAAAGCAAATAATAAAAATTAAAGCAGAATTAAATGAAATAGAAAACAGAAAAACAATTGAAAGAGTTAACAAGACCAAAAGCCCTTTATCACCACTCTTATTGAACACTGTGCTGGAGGTTCTAGCCAGAGCAATTAGGCTACATAAAGAAATAAAGGGCATCCAGATTGGCAATGAAGAAGTAAAAGCATCTCTATTTGCAGATGACATGATCTTATACACACAAAACCCTAAAGAATCTCAAGAAAACTACTGAAACTAATAGCAGAGTTCAGCAGAGTATCAGGATACAAGATAAACATACAAAAATCACTTAGATTCCTCTACACCAACAAAAAGAACATCAAGGAGGAAATCACCAAATCAATACCATTTACAGTAGCCCCAAGAAGATAAAATACTTAGGAATAAATCTCACCAGAGATGTAAAAGACCTATACAAAGGAAACTACAAGACACTACTGCAAGAAACCAAAAGAGACCTACGTAAGTGGAAAAACATACCTCGCTCATGGATAGGAAGATTTAACATTGTAAAAATGTCTACCAAAAGCGATCTAATAGATACAATACTATTCTGATCCAAATTCCAACATTTTTTAATGAGATGGAGAAACAAATCACCAACTTCATATGGAAGGGAAAGAAGCCTCGGACAAGTAAAGCATTACTGAAAAAGAAGAACAAAGTGGGAGGCTTCACTCTACCTGATTTTAGAACCTATTATAGCCACCACAGTAGTCGAAACAGCCTGGTAGTGGCACAACAACAAATACATAGACCAATGGAACAGAATTAAGAATCCAGACATAAATCCATCCACATATGAGCAGCTGATATTTGACAAAGGCCCAAAGTCAGTTAAATGGGGAAAAGATAGTCTGTTTAAGAAACGGTGCTGGCTGAACTGGATATCCACCTGCAAAAAAATCAAACAAGAAACATACTTCACACCATGCACAAAAATGAATTCAAAAATGGGTCAAAGACCTAAATATAAAATCTAAAAGAATAAAGACCATGGAAGAAAAAATATGGACAATGCTAGGAGCCCTAATGCATGGCATAAACAGTATACAAAACATTGCTGACAATGCAGAAGAAAAACAAGATAACTGGGAACTCCTAAAAATCAAACACCTATGCTCATCCAAAGACTTCACCAAAAGATTAAAAAGATTACCTACAGACTGGGAAAAAGTTTTTAGCTATGACATTTCCAATCAGCGCCTGATCTCTAAAATCTACATGGTACTGCAAAAACTCAACTACAAAAAGACAAATAACCCAACTAAAAAATGGGCAAAGGATATGAACGCACTTCACTAAAGAAGACATTAAGGAAGCTAACAGATACATGAGGAAATGCTCACGATCACTAGCCATTAGAGAAATGAAAATCAAAACTACAATGAGATTCCACCTCACCGCAACAAGGCTGGCATTAATCCAAAAAACACAAAATAATAAATGTTGGACAGGCTGTAGAAAGACTGGAACACTTACACACTGCTGGTGGGAATGTAATATGGTACAACCACTTTGGAAATCCGTTTGGCACTTCCTTAAAAAAACTAAAAATATAATTACCATACCCAGAACCACAGGATCCAGCAATCCCATTCCTTAGGATATATCCTAGAGAAGAGCCTTTACACAAACAGATATATGCACACCCTTGTTCACCGCAGCACTGTTTACAATAGCAAAAAGAACGAAGCAACCAAGGCACCCATCAACGGGTAAATGGATAAATCATGGTATATTCGCACAATGGAATATGCATCGATAAAGAACAATGATGAATCCGTGAAACATTTCATAACATGGAGCAATCTAGAAGGCATTATGCTGAGTCAAATTAGTCAGTTGCAAAAGGACAACTATTATATAAGACTACTATTATAACAACTGGAAAAACTGGACTAAACTAAAAGCAAAGAAGTTTCCTGAACAAACTGAACGCTTCCAAGGCCAGCGTAGCAGGGGTGGGGGTTTGGGGACCACAGTTTCAGGGGACATCTAAGTCAATTGGCATAATAAAATCTATTAAGAAAACATTCTGCATCCCACTTTGGAGAGTGGCATCTGGGGTCTTAAATATCAGCAAGCGCCCATCTAAGATGCATCAATTGGTCTCAACCCACCTACAGCAAAGGAGAATGAAGAACACCAAAGACACAAAGTAATCATGAGCCCAAGAGACAGAAAGGGCCACATAAACCAGAGGCTAAATCAGCCTGATACCAGAAGAACCAGATGGTGCTCGGCAACAACCAATAACTGACCTGACAGGGAACACAACAGAGAACCTGTGCGAGCAGGAGAGCAGTGGGATGCAGACCCCAAATTCTCATAAAAAGACCAGACTTAATGGTCTGACTGAGACTAGAAGGACCCCAGAAGTCATGGTCCCCAGACCTTATGTTAGCACAAGACAGGAACCATTCCCAAAGCCAACTCTTCAGACAGGGTTTGGACTGGACTGTGGGATAGAAACTGATACTGGTGAAGAGTGAGCTTCTTGGATCAAGTAGACACATGAGACGATGTGAGCAGCTCCTGCCTGGAGGGGAGATGAGAGGGCAGAGAGGGTTGGAAGCTGGCCAAATGGACATGAAAATAGACAGTGAAGGGAAGGAATGTGCTGTCTCATTGGGGCGAGAGCAGTTAGGAGTATATAGCAAGGTGTATATAAATTTTTGTTATGAGAGACTGACTCAATTTGTAAAGTTTCACTTAAAGCACAATAAAAATTAAAAAAAAAAAAGAGAGATAGCAGTATTTCAAAATGACAAGAACGATTAAATGAAGGTCACTTTTGCAGAAGTTTCCTTTTGAGCTACTGCTCTTTCTCTCTCCAGTTCTTCATGATCAAGCTTCTTAATTCTTTTTCTTTTTTTATTATCATTATTATTGAGGAAATAAAGGTCACTGCAACTAGGATGATACGAATCAAAACACGAACCCACTGCCGTCCAGTCGATTTCAACTGATAGTGACACTACAGGCCAAAGCAGAGCTGCCCCATAGGGTTTTCAAGGAGTGCCTCGTGGATTTGAACTGCCATAGCTCTTAACACCTGTGCTATCAGAGCTCCAGGATGATACGAGGTATTTTCAAACTTCGTGAGACAATTTCTATATTCTTTGTCTCCATTCCTGCTCTCCCTCAGTCTTGCCCCTCCACTAGAAGTTTTCTTACCAGGGATATCCCCACAAGTTCCAAGCAGCCCTAGATATGCCCATCATCAAACCTCCCAAGGCACTAGAAGATGGAGGCATCTTAACAGAGACATTCCTACCTTACACTCAGGAATGCCTCCACAAAATACAAGACAGTGCTATGTGCTCATATACTGAGACTGAACTGTGGATTCTACTGATCCAGGCAGCCTCTTCCACAAGAGACGCTGTTCTAAAGCACAAGGACCGTTCAACGGGAAGTCGCTGTGTCCCACCTGAACTTCCTGCTCTTTTTAACCCAGTTGTGTCACCCTCAGGAAGAATGGTGGCTTCACTAACTCAGCTTATCTGTCCATAAAATGCAATGTTGCCTGCATCATCGAAAGATATCTACTGTAGACAAAAGGAGGATAAAAGCATTTTTATGAAAAGCTGATGATAAGCATTATGTTACCCTATACCTGCACCCTTCCTAAATACAGCTTTAGCCTAATAATAAGAAACTTAAGGTACAAAATTAATTATGTACTATTAATTTTTTAAATTAGTTTTATATCGCCCATGTCTCCCTTCCTCCTCAAATGAATACTACTTCCTTTAAAGGGCAACTACATTTATTAATTATTGCACACCAGAGTTCTATTACAGAAGGATCATTTTATTTACACAAAAGGATGACTATTTGGTTAAAAAAAAAAAATGGCTTTATATATCCTAAAGTGTCAAAACATATCAAGAAAACTATATAAATAAGCTGAAAGAATAAGTTCTGGCTTCCATTAATAACACGAGGCATTATAGCTGCCTCAGTGACCAAACTTTTTAAGATAGTGACATGGAGATAATGGAATTTGTCTACAATAAAACAACTGTGGTCAGAGCTCGCAGGATGCCCCTTCAACAGATTGGCGATGGATAAGCAACTGTATTCTACGTGAATGCAAATAATGTTGTTATATTTTCAACTTTCACGCAATATTGGTATTACTGAAAAGAATGTATTAACAAAAAAAAAGTCGCTGAAACTAGGAGCTGGTAAGTGTAACCTAGATGACATGGGTCTGCTTCTTCATACAGACAGAAAATTTACCATGAGTCTACCATATGCATATATTATTTTTAAATGCAAAACATACATATACCCCACATGTCTGTCAGTTTGTCGTACTGTGCAGGGTTGCGTGTTGCTGTGATGCTGGAAGCTATGCCACTGGTATTCAGATACCAGCAGGGTCACCCATGGAGGACAGGTTTCAGCTGAGCTTCCAGACTAAGACAGACTAGGACGAAGGACCCAGCAGTCTACTTCTGAAAAGCATTAGCCAGTGAAAACCTTATGAATAGCAGAGGAACATTGTCTGATACAGTGCTGGAAGATGAGCCCCACAGGTTGGAGGGCACTCAAAAGATGACTGGGGAAGAGCTGCCTCCTCAAAGTAGAGTCTACCTTAATGACGAGGATGAAGTAAAGTTTTTGGGACCTTCATCTGCTGATGTGGCACGACTCAAAATGAGAAGAAACAGCTGCAAACATCCATTAATAATCGGAATCTGGAATGTACAAAGTATGAATCTAGGAAAACTGGACATCATCAAAAATGAAACGGAACGCATAAACATCGATATCCTAGGCATTAGTGAGCTGAAATGGACTGGTATTGGCTATTCTGAATCAGACAGTCGTATAGTCTACTATGCTGGGAATGACAACTCGAAGAGGAATGGTGTTGCATTCATCATCAAAAAGAACGTTTCAAGACCTACCCTGAAGTACAATGCTGTCAGTGATAGGATAATATCCATCTGCCTACAAGGAAAATCGACTATTATTCAAATTTAAACACCAACTACTAGGGCCAAAGATGAAGAAATAGAAGATTTTTATCAGCTTCTGCAGTCTGAAATTGATAGAACATGCAATCAAGATACATTGATAAGTACTGACGATTGGAATGCGAAAGTTGGAAACAAAGAAGAATCAGTAGTTGGAAAATATGGCCTTGGTGATAGAAACAATGCTGGAGATCGAATGATAGAATTTTGCAAGACCAACAACTTCTTCATTGCAAATACCTTCTTTCACCAGCATAAACAGCAACTATACACATGGACCTCGCCAGATGGGACACACAGAAATCGAATTGACTACATCTGTGGAAAGAGACAATGGAAAAGCTCAATATCATCAGTCAGGACAAGACCAGGGACCGACTGTGGAACAGACCATCAATTGCTCATATGCAAGTTCAAGCTGGAACTGAAGTAAATTGGAGCAAGTCCATAAGAGCCAAAATATGACCTTGAGTATATCCCACCTGAATTTAGAGACCATCCGAAGAACAGATTTGACGCATTGAGCACTAGTGACCGAAGACCAGAGGAGTTGTGAAATGACATCAAGGACATCATCCATGAAGAAAGCAAGAGGTCACTGAAAAGACAGGAAAGAAGGAAAACACCAAGATGGATGTCAGAGGAGACTCTGAAACTTGCTCTTCAGCATCAAGCAGCTAAAGCAAAAGGAAGAATTGATGAAGTAAAAGAACTGAACAGAAGATTTCAAAGGGCATCTCGAGAAGACAAAGTATTATAATGACATGTGCAAAGATCTGGAGATGGAAAACCAAAAGGGAAGAACACGCTCGGTGTTTCTCAAGCTGAAAGAACTGAAGAAAAAATTCAAGCCTCGAGTTGCAATAGTGAAGGCTTCTATGGGGAAAGTGTTAAACGACGCAGGAAGCATCAAAAGAAGATGGAAGGAATATACAGAGTCATTATACCAAAAAGAACTGGTCGATGTTCAACCATTTCAAGAGGTGGCATATGATCAGAAACTAATGGTACTGAAGGAAGAAGTCCAAGCTGCTCTGAAGGCATTGGCAAAAAACAAGGCTCCAGGAATTGATGGAAAATCAATTGAGATGTTTCAACAAACAGATGCAGCACTGGAGGTGCTCACTCGTCTATGCCAAGAAATATGGAAGACAGCTTCCTGGCCAACTGACTGGAAGAGATCCATATTTATGCCTATTCCTGAGAAAGGTGATCCAACCAAATGTGGAAATTATAGAACAATATCATTAATATCACACACATGCAAAATGTTGCTGAATATCATTCAAAAACAGCTGCAGCAGTATATCGACAGGGAACTGCCAGAAATTCAGGCCAGTTTCAGAAGAGGACGTGGAACCAGGGATATCATTGCTGATGTCAGATGGATCCTGACTGAAAGCAGAGAATACCAGAAGGATGTTTACCTGTGTTTTATCGACTATGCAAGGGCATTCGCCTGTGTGGATCATAACAAACTATGGATAACATTGCAAAGAACGGGAATTCCAAAACACTTAACTGCTCATGAGGAAGCTTTACATAGATCAAGAGGCAGTTGTTCGGACAGAACAAGGGGATACTGATTGGTTTAAAGTCAGGAAAGGTGTGCGTCAAGGTTGTATTCTTTCACCATTCCTATTCAATCTGTATGCTGAACAAATAATATGAGAAGCTGGACTATATGAAGAAGAATGGGGCATCAGGATTGGAGGAAGACTCATCAACAACCTGTGTTATGCAGATGACACAACCTTGCTTGCTCAATGTGAAGAGGACTTGAAGCACTTATTAATGAAGAACAAAGACCACAGCCTTCAGTATGGATTGCACCTCAACATAAAGAAAACAAAAATCCTCACAATTGAACCAACGAGCAATATCATGATAAACGGAGAAAAGATTGAACTTGTCAAGGATTTCATTTTACCTGGATCTGCAATCAACAGCCATGGAAGCAGCAGTCAAGAAACCAAAAGACGCATTGCATTGGGTAAATCTGCTGCAAAGGATCTCTTCAAAGTGTTGAAGAGCAAAGATGTCACCCTGAAGACTAAGGTGCGCCTGACCCAAGCCATGGTATTTTCAATTCTATCATATGCATATGAAAGCTGGACAATGAATAAGGAGCACTGAAAAAGAATTGAAGCCTTTGAATTGTGGTGCTGGCGAAGAATATTGAATATACCATGGACTGACAAAAGAACGAACAAATCTGTCTTGGAAGAAGTGCAGCCAGAATGATCCTTAGAGGCAAGGGTGGCGAGACTGAGTCTTACATACTTTGGACATGTTGTCAAGGGGGATCAGTCCCTGGAGAAGGACATCATGCTTGGCAGAATACAGGGTCAGCGGAAAAGAGGAAGACCCTCAATGAGGTGGACTGACACAGTGGCTTCAAGAATGAGCTCAAGCATAACAACGATTGTAAGGATGGCTCAGGACTGGGCAGTGTTTTGTTCTGTAGTGCATAGGGTCGCTATAAGTCAGAACTGACTCGACAGCACCTAACAACAAACATACATATGGTTAAATCAGTTGTTCTCAACCAGAGGTGACTCTGTCCCCAAAGGGATACTTATTTGTCAGTGTCTAGAGACATTTTTTTTGGTTGTCACAATTGGATGCTACTGACATCAAGTGGGGTGAGGGCAGGTATGCTGCTAAACATCCTACAATGCACAGGACAGTTCCCCAAAACAAAGAATTATCCGGCCCAAAAGTCAATAGTGCCCAGGTTGTGAAACTCTAGATTAAATAAATTTTCCAAGATAAAATATTACACAGAGACATTAAATCTGTTTTCAAAGACTAATAATAAAAGGAAATGCTCTCACAATATCTTGATAGATGAAAAGAAAGCAGGTCAAAAAACACAGTTTGCGTGCCCCAAATATTACTTAAGAAATTTATATACATACGTTGGGGGTCGGGGTGTTGGAAAAGATTATACACCAAAATTGTAGCCTCTCTAAGCTTCAGTTTCTTCATCTGAAGAACGGGGGTGAAGTTAGGACTCATATCAGAGGGTTACTGAGACCATTAAAGACTGCATCAAATAGACATCACTATTGTGAGTTATTCCCAATATTTTCTCAACTTTCTAAAATAAATATGTATTGTATTTATTATAAAAATAAATGCTACTTTTAAAGGCATGTTCAACATCCTCCTCAAAACTTTGTATCTACTGGTCTCAGATTCTTAGCTCTCAAAGCTTCTTTCCTTAGGGTAACAACTTTGACCAGAAAAAATGAGAAAAAGTTGAGCCTCTAATAATTGAGAGCTCTACTTAAGATTCACAAGATATGCAGCCTTCATAAACCCTGGTCTCTCCTTTGCCCTGTAGTATCAGAATTTCATGTTCAATTCAAGGAGGGAAAAAAAATAAGGTGAAAGTTTCCATGCCCTAAGCCACATACCATAAACAAGATCAACTCCCATCATTTATTTTATATTGGGAAAGCGATAAGAATATATAGAGGAGGGGGAAAAATGAGAAAAGCAAATAAGCTTTTCATTTCCTTCCAGCCATATGGAATAACCTTACCAATCTTCAAGATATGCCATTCAGGTGGACAATTTCCGCCACTAAAGCCAACATAACCCTCTTTTCCTTTCTTTCCAATATCCCTTGGTGATCACAAGATCCTGAGAAGCAGGGTTTATGCCTTTTCATTGTTCTGAACCTCACCTAACAAAACTGTGGGTACCTAATAAAGACCAGTGAAAACAAAAGTGTGCAGTAACAGCAGACAGAGTTTAGTAAGAAGATTTTCTAGGACATTCTCATTTAGATTTCCACACAGGAAAACCCAGATCATCGAATATCAGCCAAATGGAACTTCGGAGATCATCTAAACTAGGTGTTATTTTACAGATGCAGAGAAGAAAGAAAAGGGGGAGAGGATGGGTAGGTGGAGGCACCAGAGGGAAAGCGGTGATTATTCTGAAATACTGTCCATTAGAATTACAGATGCTAGTATTTTTTAAAGACAAACAGAATAGGATAACCACAGAACTGAGAAAATAAAAGTCATCAAAGAATTACCCATACCCTCCAGAAAGGTACCTGCCTCAGGCTCTTTTAGTGGCAAATTCTACTGAAAACCTTCAAACAGATAATTCCTAAGTTACTTAAACTTTTCCATTAGAAAGAAATATTTTTTTAATTTCCAGTTCATTTTGAAAAGATAGCATAGCCCTTTTGAAGGTACCAAAATTTCCAAAGAGCACATCAAAGAAAAGAAAAGCATAGAGTTCAGTCATCTCGTGTAAAAACTCTAAATAAAAACATGGTAAATCAAATCTAGTTATATATTAATAGAAAACTTCTAAGACCAAACATTGTAGCAACGCAAGAATTAGATATTAAGAAATCTGATACTCATTATTTGATAGGTCAGAGAAAAAACATAGGGCCATCTTGACAGATACTGAAACACCATTTATAAAACTGAACACTTCTGATGATAAAAAAAAAAAAAAACTTTCAATAAATTAAAAGAGAAGGCTTCTTTCCGAAGACACAAGAATGACCACTTGAAATCAAAAGTGAAATGATACTTAGCAGTGAAATAAGAAAAGCTTGCCATCATCAAAAGGCAACAACCCTCAGGTCCCAAGTGTTGCCACCATTTTATTTCAAACCTGAGTTAGGAGTTCTAGCCAACCTGAGAGACAAGAAAAAAGAAAACTCAGATCATTTTTGGTGCGGTCATATTTGAAGGTGATATGACCAGATGGAAGGAAACACAGTTTCCGTCAAGATAGAGAACTTGCTTGGGCTGCTGCCTCCCTCCCCCAATCAGCCTCCCAATGCCACTTCTCCCTGAGGGTTTACCTGAAGGTGGAACCCCAACAGAGAAGCCCCCTGATCTGACTGGGTAGCAACATAAAGACAGGTACCTGTTAGTACTGGGTGCCCAGGACTCCCCTTCTTCCTTCTCTTTAACCTCACTGAGAATGATCAGCTGAGCACTGAGGCTCTAACCTAACAGTGAGTGGCTGATACCTCTCTGGGAAACAGAGCCCACAGGCTAACATCCAGACACGGAAGTACAACCATCTCAAAAGAAGAACAACAAACTGGACAATAATTGCCATGTGAAGCAGACTTACTGGAAAAGACTAATCAAAAATTTAACAACGAACATAGTTCAAAAGCGGTAAGGGAATATATTATCAATACGAAGCAAGAACAAAAAATCATAAAGAATAACCAAAAAGAAATACTACAGGAGAAAATAAGGTTGTTGAAGCTTAAAATACTTGGGAGAAAGAAGAGAATGAATAAAGTAGAACCCAAGTGAGTTGGAAGAAGAGACTGAGGGTTCTCCCAGAAAACAGTAGAAAAGGACAGGAAGCAAGCATATATAAAATGCTGTGAGAAGCAGGAGTACAAACACTCAGATAATAGGAGTTCCTCCAAGAAATAAAAAACAGCGAGTAGAAAAAACAATGAAAAAATAATAAAAATGGAGCCAAACTTCCCAAAATCAGGAAAAGATAAATTAACGAAATAAATGTTGTTTAAATAATAACTTTACTTGACAACAAGGGCTTGATTCTACCCTGTTTAAGGCTTTGTGTATTTCTTTATTTGAAAATGATTAACAAGGTATTCTAAGATTTTTATTTAGATCAACTCAGCGATTCTTACCATACGCTATGAGTTAAGTACTATACAAAAAAACAAACCAATCCTGTTGCCATTGAGTCAATTCCAACTCACAGTGACCCTACAGGACAGAGTAGAATTGCCCCCATAGGGTTTCCAAGGATTGGCTGGTGGATTCGAACTGCCAACGTTTGGTTAGCAGCCAATCTCTTAAGCCCCATGCCACCAGGGCTCAAAGTACTACAAGAATCACATTTTACATATGATTAAACTGAGGCACAGTGAAGTAACTAAATGACCAAAAACCCAAACCCACTGCCATCAAGTCCATTTTGACTCATAGCGAGTTTACAGGGTGTCCAGGTTTGTAAATCTCTATGGAAACGGATTGCCACATCTCTCTCCTGTAGAGCTGCTGGTGGTTTCAAACCATGAAACTTTCAGTCAGCAGTCAATCATTTTTTTTAACCACTGAGCCAAATGACAGAGCTAGATAAAAGACTTTCAGTTTGAAAAGGCTCACTAAGTGCCAAACAAGAGAGAAATGGAAAATCCCGCACTAAATACATTACAGTGAAAGGTGAGAATATCAAAGACAAGGAGAAAATGAAAAACCACCACAGAGAAAAAACATATTACTTATAAAGGAGTAAGAACAGGCTGACCTCAACAGCAACAACTAGATACAAGAAGACAATGGAGTAATATCTGTAAAGCACTGAAAGAAAAGAACTTCGTATCTTAAATGTTATAACCAGTTAAATCATCCAAACATTGTAAAAATATTCACTTGTACAAGCTCAAAAAAGTTCACCACATCAATTTTCAGCTAAAATATACTTGCTGAGGAAGCATTCAAATAAGAGGGAAAAAAATACTGAATATGCTATGAGAGATATGAGAAAGAAGGATAATCAAGTATCTTGGTAAAGTTCACTAATGTCATTTAAAAAAAAGAAAAAGAAGGAAGGAAGGAAAGAAGGCAGGGACAATCCCCAGAAAAGCCACTGGAACTTATAATCAAGTGGCCAGTCACAAAATATATGAAAAGTTTTCTTATGCCAGCTCTACCATATGCAGCCTTAATACAATGGGCAAAACCCAAAACAAAAAATGCAATGGGCACATTACTTTAAACCTCAGTTGCTTCATCTTTTGTGAAGAGGATGACGGTAATGTGTACCCAATAGAATTGTTGTTAAGAATCAAATTAGATAAATGTATGTAAGGCACAAAACAAGGTATCTAGTAAGTAAAAAATGACTGTCAGTTACGAAAAATATTCCCATTATTTGTATTATAGCCTGAAGTTTAAACTGTGGGGCCCATGTGCTCCCTTCTTAGTTTACTTTCTATCACGCTATCCCAGACACTAAACTGAGAAAACCCTAACATTTCTAATCTAATTATGTCTTTATTTTATACTACTTACAAAAAATGTATATACACTACTTTTCATCTTGTTAGCTGCACAGAGTCAGCCCCCAACTCACGGCAACCCCACGCACAGTGGAACAAAACACGGCCTGTTCCTTCAGCATCCCCATGATCGACTGGGGATCAGACCATTGTGATCCACAGGGTGTTCGCTGGCTGATTTTCTCAAGTAGATCACCAGACCTTTCTCCTTTCTCCTGTCTTAGTCTGGAAGCGCTGCTGAAACTTGTTCAGCATCACAACACCAAGCAAGCTCCACTGACAGATAGGTGGTGGCTATGCACAAGGTGCACTGGCCAGGAATCAGACCTGGGTCTCTCGCACAGAAGGTGAGAATTCTATCACTGAACTACCCATGTCCCCTTTCCCACTTTTCATTTTACCACATCATTAAAAGTTTTTTCAAACAGATCCAAGTGTGAATCTTGTTATGAAGAAAGTAAGAGGAAATGCTTCAGTCTCCTACTATTAAGCCAATAGTCTCTCCTGGACACTTGTAAAGACCTGCAAGGAAGATTAAGAGACCCAAAGGAGCCCATCACAGACAAAACACCTAACAAATGCCCAGTCACTGGTGATGGGAATGATGACAGCAGATTAAAATCTTAAGCTTTATCAGAGGTTTCCTCACTCCCATTCTGATATTGTCCTGAGAGATTTATTTAATCCACTGAGGGAAAACTCAGTGATACTCTAAAGCAAAGAACTGCGATGACATGGGTGCCTGTGAATCTTTATACTTAAAAATGGTTGCACTAAAAGTAGAAACAGTTCATGGATGAAAAGAAATCTATGTTCATGTGGCATTTCGATTTGTTATAGCAAATCTTGAATCTGCAGAGAAAGAAATGCTTTAAAGCTCTGACAGGGTAGCATCTAGCCCTAATTGTCAAGTAAAATGAACATTTAAACAACATTCTTGAACAGATACCAGAAAAGATACACACGTATTTTTATAAATATAGCTCCAAACAGCATTAGCAGTTTCATTACAACTACTGTATGTTTTCCCTTAATGAATACATTTTACTCTTGAAACCCTGAGATATAAAGTCTAATGAATGTGCCAAGGAGAAAAGATCATTTACTGTATTAGCTTCCTACTGCTGCTGTAACAAATTACCACAAACTTAGTTTGAAGTTGAAACAACACAAATTTATTATCTTACAGTCCTATAGGTTTGAAGTCCAGCACGGTTCATGCTGGGCTAAAGTCATAATGTCAGCAGGGCTGTTTTCCTTCTGGAGGATCTGGGGGAGAATCTGTTTCCTTGCCCTTTCCAACTATTATGGGCTGCCTACATTCCTTAGCTGTGGATCTTCAAAGCCTTTCCTTCATCTTCAAAGCCAACAAGAGCAGGTTGAGCCTTTCTCACATCACATCACTCTGACCTCTTCTGTCTTCATTTTTTAAAGATCCTTGCAACTACACTGGGCCACCTGGATAAATGAGGATAATGTCCCTGTGTTAAAGTCAGCTGATTAAGTAACATTAATTCTATCTGCAGCCTTAATTCCCCTTGCCATGTAACACAGTATATCCACAAGTTCCAGGGTTTAGGACGTAGATACCTTTCAAGCCCATTATTCTGCCTATTTATTAAGAATAACGTAAGATCAGTGAAAATAAGAACAGTGGGCTATGAAGTTGGATGCCCTGAGCCACACAAAGCTGAAAGACGGTTCTCACTTATCCCTAATTAAACTGTGATTCCTTTGCTGACATAGCTGTGGGATACAACAGCTCAGCTAGTGACAGGAAGCCAGGGGTGGTCCTTGGTTATGCCAGTTAGTATCTACGTCAATGGGACCTCTCAAAACTGTGGTTTCTTCATCTCCAAAATCAGAACACGATGCCAACTTTATATAATTGTTGACAGCATTAATCAAAATCAATTTATTTATTCACTCACAAGCAGCTCTGCTCCAGATAATCTGGGTGACAGGGTCCCTGCCCTCATGAAAGTGCCTGATTTACCCCCATAGACTTTTTCAAAATAGTATTCAGAGTGATAATACTTAGACAAAGAACTTCCAGTGGTTTCCCATCTAACTCACAGTAAAAACCAAGGTCCATAAATTGACCTACAAGCCCCTACCTGGTTGGCCACCCATTATCCCACAGACATCATTTCCTACCACTCTCTTTTTCAGCCACTCGGCTCCAGTCACACTAACATCCTTGAATACTGGTACACCTAGTATTACCCCACTTCAAGGCACTGTATTTGCTCTTCTCTTTATCTAGAACATTTTCCCCTGGATATTTACTCAAATGCCACCTTATCAGGCATTTAATCTAACCTCCCAGGATAAAATAACAACTCCTCAGGCTACTCCACATCCCCCTTTTGCGATGTCATTTTTTCCCATAACATTCATTGTCACCTGATATATATTTAAGTGCTCTTATTTACTGGCCACCTCCCTCATCAAATACTGGTGTATCCCAACACTGTCTAGCACATAATAGTGTTCAATAAGTATTTGCTGAATGAATAAAAGGATCATCAAGTCCATCTTGGGCTGCCTAAAATAATTTTCTCCTAGGTAGTGAAATTTTAAAGTCTATCCAAAGATACACCATCCAAGTCATATTCTTCATCTTCTCTAGCATATGACAAATACTGATTCAAGAAACTTGCACTCAGAAAGTGCCTGTTAAATTTCCAAACATGTAATTTTTATAATGTATGCTTCAAAGGGAATGTTTATTCATCTCTGAATGATGCAATAATCAGCAGATCCTGTTAATATTAATTGCTCATTAAATGAAAAAACTAGTTTTTAATCCAAGGGCTATCTGCCATTTGGAAGGATATAACATTATAACCCTATATACCATTTTCCTTAGCAATCAATCTCCTAACAGGGTACACAGCCATTTTGGTTACCAGTTAGTTGCCATAAATTTGTTTATTAAAATTAATACATGTAAGGAATCAGTTTAAGTTTCAATAAATGATTCACAATGTTCTACCCACCAGGTGAGATTAATAAATTATTTTTGTGTGATGCATTTTCTGATCAAGAAAGCTATCTTCAGATTTCTCACAATGACTGGTTTTCATTTTAATGAAACTGAGAAAGAATCCTCTTTGTGGCTGCTGCACCTAGAAGCTGTATTTTATTTTAAAATTAATTTCTGCTTCAGCATAAATTACATATACCAAAAAAATCCACTGCTGTCGAGTCAATACCAACTCATAACGACCCTACAGGATAGAGCAGAACCGCTCCATAGGGTTTCCAAGGAGCGGCTGGTGGATTCAAACTGCTAACCTTTGGGTTAGTCGTGTTAAATAGGTTCAGGTATTTATCAGTCCACTCGGTTTTATTAAAATTAATATATTTAACACATTCAAGGCCTACTGAATTGTGGTATTTGGAAGAGCTACACCAGATCTAAATAGACATCTGCATGTTTATTAATAATGGTAACAGAAATTATAATGAACTCTTCTGTTATTACATGCCATGGATCAGGTACTGGGTAAGGAAAGGCACATGCCATCTTTACTTCAAAGGAACACACCGTATGCAGAATAAGCCTTAGTTTAATTATTCAGTTCCATTCACCACGAAACACAAAAGGTCACTGGAACTCACACCTGGTACAAAGCAGACCGCAGTATCTATCCGTTTCCACTCGGTGCTCTTCCCTTCCGTGCTGCCTTTCTTTTAGCTTGATCTTTTTCTCTTCTTGTTCTTCTCTTTGCTGTTCAAGTTTAATCTTGGAAGACTAGCTGAACAATTTGATGCTCCTATTTGCAAAGCTCTTTGGACAAAACATTAAACTCTTCTAAAAAAGACAAAACATACTTCTAAATACATAAAACACCACGAACTTATTCAAAGCCAGCAGGGTTTCAAAAAAACAAAAACATATCTCCATGAAGCAGAGCTGCTTCAGTTTCCCGAACTATTCCACACAGCACACTGTTCCCGGTCCATAAACAGGAAAAACTCTAGGTAAGATGATGACATTCCTGTATCATCTTATCCCAATTTCCTCTCCCTATGCCACATTCTACTTGGAAATAAATCTGTGTTATGTTAAACCACAAAAATTTTGGAACTGTTTCTTACTCCAGCATAACCAGCCTCTCCTGCCTAATCTGCTGCCGTGTAAGATTGTGGCGCTTATTAATGAGATAATGCAGCTAAAGCAAGCAGTGCAACACATGGCACATAGTAACTGCTCCACAAATGGACCGGAAAAAATTAAAGTAACTGATAAGTCTTCATGATTTAGATTTCATCTTACATTACAACTTACATTGTAAGAACGTGATGAATCAGATTTTTTAATTATCTGACAAGGATTTCAAAGCAGCCACCATAAAAATGCTTCAACCGGCAATTACAAATTCTCTTGAAACAAATGAAAAAATAGAACTGCTCAGCAAAGAGATGGAAGTTATATATATATATAAATAAAAGGAAATTACAGCACTGAAAAATACAATAACCAAGACAAATAACTTGCTGGATGAGCTCAATAGTAGAGGATAGAATCAGTAAAATTGAGGGTAGATCAATAGAATTTGCCCAATCTAAACAAGAGAGAAGAAACAGACTAGGGGGAAAAAATGAACACAGTCTCAGGGACCTGTGGAACAACAACAAAAGAGAGAACATTCATATTATCAGAGATTCAGAAGGAAAAGAGAGAAAAGTGGAAGTGAAAAAAGTATTTGAAGAAATAATGGCTTAAAACTTTCCAAATTTGGTGAAGGATAGACACCTACAGATTCAAGAAGCTGAGGAACCCCAAACAGGATAAACCCAAAGAAATCCACACTAAGGGACATCGTAATTAAGCTTCTGAAAGCTAAAGGCAAAGTAAAGTATCTTGAAAGAAGTCAGGAAGAACTGACATATGACTTAAAGAGGAACACCAACTCGAATGACAACAGATTCCTCGTCCGAAGCCACAGAGGCCAGGATGAAGTGGCAAAGCATTTCTCAAGTGCTGAAAGACAGTAACTGTCAACCACAAATGCTATATTTGGTGAAAATATCCTTTAGGTATGAAGGGAAAATAAAGACATTCTCAAATGAAAAAAAAAAAACAGAAAATTTGTCACTTGCAAACCTACCCTTAAAGAACTGCTAAAGGAAGTTCTCTAAACAGAAAGGAAATACTAACAGGAGGAGGCTTGGAACATAAAAAGGAAAGAAGATAGGAATGGGTAAAATTAGGGGTAAATACAGTAAGACTATCCTTCTTTTCATGAATTTCTTAAATCATCTTTGATAGCTGAAGCAAAAATTACAACATCAACTAACATGGCACTTGAAGTATGCAGAGTAAATACTTGTAAGACAATTGTATTTAAAAAGTGGGCAGGGTAAAGGGACCTAAATGGAAGCAAGGCTTCACTAGAACTGGTAAAACATCAAAACCAGTAGACTGTGGTTAAGTTATTTATCAATATTATAACATCTAGGACAACCACTAGACATCTATCCAAAGTGATACACTCAAAAACACAAGTAAATCAAGATGGAATCCTACAAAATGTTCAAGTATTGCACTGAAAAGGAAGAAAAGAGGAACAAGAGGAAGGAAAAACAGAGGAAACAAGCAAAAAAACAAAAAATGGCAGACTTAACACCTAACATATTAATAATTAGCTTATATGTGGGTGTCCTAACTGTATTAATTAAAAGACAGGGATTGACATATTGGAAAAAAGCCAACTCAAAAGGTTACATACTGTATGGGTCCATTTATATTTTTGAAATGAGTAAATTATAGAAAGAGAAAAGATCAGTGTTTGCCAGAGATTAGGGAGGGGGAAAGAGTAGGAAGTGGCTGTGGCTATAAAAGGATAGCATAAGGAATCCTTGTGATGGAACAGCTCTGTAACTTGACTGTGGTAGTATTCACATGAACCTACACATGATAAAATCATACACAACTAAACACACACAAATGAATGCATTTAAAACTAGTGAAAGCTGAAAAAAGTCTGTAGAGTGTGTCAATATCAACTGCTTGGTGGTTATATCGTACTACAGTTATGCAAGGGTGTTACCACTGGGGGAACTGGGTGAAGAGAGACACAATCTCTCTGTATTCTTTCTTTCTTTCATTTTTTTAATTTTTATTGTGCTTTAAGTGAAAGTTTACATAGCTCATGCAAAAATTTATATACACCTTGCTATATAGTACTAATTGCTCTCCCCCAATGAGACAGCACACTCCTTTCTTCCGCTCTCTTTTCGCGTCCATTCCGCCACCTTCTGTATTATTTCTTCCAACGGCATGTGAATCCACAATTATCTCAAAATAAAAAGGTTTAAAAAAAAAAAATCTGAAGAAAAACTGTATACTATGTAGAAAAAATTCTGACCTTATATAAAACCTTGAATAAAATAAAGAGGCTGAAAAATGAACCAAATCTTTCCCCTAGTTTCCCTGATAAAGTTTTAAGATGGAGAGGAATGACATACGGTTTCATTCTGGGTTCCACAGCTTTGCAACCAAAAAATTCTGTACACCAATACAGAAGACCCCTAAAATATTATATAGAGATGAATGTGCTTTGTTTAAAAAGGAAAAAAAAAAAATTGTTATAGCTCTGCTAAGTACATGAGCAATGAATATTTCTTATGGAAAATTTAGAAAATGAAAGGAGAGAATAATAGTAAATAAAAAAAAAAATCACACAATCCAAAGATAATATGGTATTCTTACTTTTCTACACTTATATGACAAAGCCCTAGTGGTGCAGTAGTTAAGAGCTCAGTTGCTAACCAAAAGGTCAACAGTTTGAATCCACCAGCCCTCCTTGGAAACCCTATGGGACAGTTCTACTCTGTCCTATATGGTCACTACGAGTTGCAATCAACTCCACGGCAATGGGTTTGGGTTTTTGTTTTTGTTTTTGTTATATGTAGATTAGGGGTGATGTAGAGAAACTGGATTACACTGTAAATCAGAGGTCAGCAAACTATAGCCCACAGGTAAAATCCAGACCCATTCCACAGTTTCTAGACATAATCATCAGTGACATTGGTTACATTCCTCACATTGTGTCAACATTCTTGTTGTTTGTGTTCTAGTTGTTTCACTTCTGTTAATTTAGTCTCCCTGCCCCCCTCAACCTTCTCGTGGGCTAGATTGTTACTTATTTTAAAGGTTACTTCAGGAGATAGTTTCAATTCAAGGTTTGAAGAGCAACTCAGGGCCACAGTCTCAGGAACTCCTCCAGCCTCAATAAAAGTGAAAAAATTTCAATAGGTCCAATAAATCTGGGTTCTTTAAGAATCTGAAGTTCTGTTTGACATTTTTCTCCCTTTTGATCAGAATTCAACTACCATGTTCCTGATCAGAACACTCAGTAGTGGTAGACATGTGTACACTTACGCTCATTGCAGCACTATTCACAACACCAAAGAGATCGGAACAACCCAAGTGCCCGTCAGTGGATGAATGGATGAGTAAAATGGAGTACACACATAAAATGAAAGCCTATTCAGCAATAAAAAAAAATTAGTTCCTGAAACATCTTACAATGTGGATGAACCTGGAGGACTTATGTTCAGTAAAAGAAGTCAATCACAAAAAAACAAATATTGTATGTTCTCACTTTTATGAAATGACATGAATAATATGCAGAAACTAAAGTTCATTGGTGGTTAAGCTGGGGGAGGCAGGAGAGGGAGAAGTACTCCCTAAATGATTACATTTTAAATGGCTTTATAGCTGCCTACATAATATCCTCAATATTGCCTGTTTGCCTGCAAAGCTTTAAATATTTACTATCTAGACCCCTACAGAAAAAGCTTCCCAACCTCTGCTCTAAATAGTTTTGTGAAAAGCTTTTTAATTCAAAAGATAATATGAATATTTTCTTCACATAAATATTAATCTGCCAGTAATCGTTTTAGAGGTAGAATAATAATCCATTACATGGCTGTACCATTTTTTGGAACGTTTTATTGTGCTTTGGTTGAAAGTTTACATAGTAAATTAGTATCTCATTCAATAATTCATACAAAACTGTTCCATGACACTGGCTGCAATCCCCGCAATGTGTCGCAGTTGCTCCATTTCCACCCTGGGTTCCCCATTTCCATTCGTCTCATTTCCCTGCCCCTTCCTGCCTGATCCTTGCTTTTGGGCAAATGTTGCCCTTTTGGTCTCATACAGATGACTGTTCTAAGGAGCACAGTCCTCACAGGTGTTACTGTTTATTTTACAGGCCTGTCTATTACTTAGCCTGAAAGGTGATCTCCAGGAGTGGCTTCAATTCTGTTTTAGGGCTATAGTCTTGGTGGAGCCTCTAGTCTCTATCAGACCAGTAAGTCTGGTCTTTTTTATGAATCTGAATTTTATTCTACATTTTTTATGCACTCTAACCAAGACCTTCTATTGTGTTCCTGGACAAAGCGGTTGGTAGTGGTAGCCAGGCACCATCGAGTTCTTCTCGTCTCAAGCTGGTGGAGGCTGTGGTTCATGTGAGCCATTTAGTCCTTTGGACTGTTTCTTTGAGTCTTTGGTTTTCTTCATTCTCCTTTGCTCCAGATGGGAAGAGACCAATAGTTGTATCTTAGATAGACTCTCACAAGCTTTTAAGTCCCCAGACCCTACTTACCACACTAGGGCCTCATCACTATGTTATGCCAATTGATCTAGATGTCCCCTGAGACTATGGTCCTCAGTCCCAGGAGGTATTTGGTTATGTCTAGGAAGTTTCCATAACTGTGCCCCCTATGTGCTCTATTATATATACATATAAATATACATACAACACCTATAAATATGCATGTAAATATCCACAACCATACCTATATAGCCAAAATATTGTTTGGTTTTTAGAAGACTTCAGGGGAAATTTTTGGTTTAAGTTTTAAAGATTATCTCAGGGCAATAGTTTTAGGAGTCTATCCAGGCCCTATGGCTCCAGAAAGTCTGGAGTCCATGAGAATTTGAAATTCTGTTCTATATTTTCCCCCTTTTGATCGCAATTCTTCTACAGAATCTTTGATCAAAACGTTCACTAATGGTGGACAGGCACACAAAATACTGTTTATTTTATGGTAAAACAAAAATTTTATTAGAATGATTACTATGAAAATACATTTAATACAGAATCATATTATTTGTTTCAGCTTCTACAAAACCATTATAAAAGGAGTCATCACTTTAGGGGAGACGGATACCCCGAATATAGAGAAATCAGTTCTTAGTCTTAGATTTTATTTTTCCTTTACCTATTATTGGAATTTACTCAGTTCCTACAACACCACTAAAGTAGTTATTTTGGAATCTTCTTGACTCCCCCATCTAGCTCATCTCTCACAAACTATCCTACACATGCTATTGACTGAACTTGAGAAGCATCTTCTGAAGGCAGTTTCTCTCTGTCTTCTGCTACTGCCTACCCAAGGCCCCTACTATCTCTTATGAACAGTCTTTCTGCCATGGGTCTTCCCATCTAGTTCATCTGTCACCAGTCCTCCCCTCCGCTGCCTCCAGCAATCAAGCCTTTGGCTGGCTTCCCAACATCCATAGACTCAAGTCTAAACTGCGTGGTTGTGCACATATGGAACTTCTCCCCAATTGCCTTCTCCAGCCTCATTTCCTCAACCTACTCCTACATTCCAGCTGCCCTGAACATCTCATCATTGGCTGAACATATTTGTGCTTTCATGACTCTGTCTCTACATACACATTCCCTCTTTCACAAAAAAAAAGCCCCGAAACCAAAGCCATTGCCGTCAAGTTGATTCCAACTCATAGCAATCCTGTAAGACAGAGTAGAACTGCCCCACAGGGTTTTCAAGGAACAGCTGGTGGATTCGAACTGCCAACCTTTTGGTTAGCAGATGGCCCATTTTCCAGCCTCTGCCTACATTCATCTTCCACAGTTTTGGGCATACTCACTCTTAAAGACCCAGTCAGAAGCAACTGCTGCCTAATAACCCTCTCCTCTGTATTCCCACACCACTCCACTACCACTTATACGATAGCAGTCATTACCAAGTACTAAACAGTTTACATACTTAAAAAGCTTTACATACTGACATATATACCACTTTCAATTACATTAATTATACCACAGTCAACCATTTCATCTGGACTGCAGATTTTGAGATTAATGAAAAGCAGGCAATTTTGGGCAGTCTATATTCTTTTTGCAAACATACATTAAAATAAGAATTTCGGATAAACCGAACACTGTGGCCTTTCTGCTATAATAGCACAGCTTATATGAAATATTTACTATTTCATAAAATGACGATGAATAAATTGTTACATGGATGAAAACACCAACATTATTGTTCACAGAAAGGGAAATTACGTGAGCGCTTGAATAAACAAGAGGCAGGAGAAGACAAGGAAAATGCCTACCCTGGAAAAGCTTAATTAACAATTACAAAACCTAATGGGAGAAAGAGAGAGAGGAAGAGGAGGAAGGACTAAAGGCAAGATTCTTGAGAAGACTTAGTGGAGTCTCAAAATATCACTCCTCGAACTGGAAAGTGATTCCAACTAAGTGAAGAAACCCAGGAAAAATTTCTCCAAAGCCTGAATTCCAAACCCACTTTCTAAACTCCCAGAGCCTAAGCTTGGTCTGTTACCAGTGTGGCTACTTAACTTGTCCGTAAACTCACCAGAATCAGTAATATCTGGAAAGTACTCACTTTCCAGGAGCTAATGGGGAATCTCTCCAAGCCCAAAACTGAAAAATGAACCAATATCATAAAATCTAAAACACAAGCAAAAGATCAACGGAATAATGAGAGCACAGTATGTTGCCTGATTTACAAACACAAATGTACAAAACAATAATAATTACAACCAATATCTTCTAAGTGCTTCCCATTTACTGCACACTATGCAAGACACTTTACACGCATTAATCTTGTCTAATCTTCACAGCAACCATACAAGGCAAGCAATAACCCCCGTGTTATGGGTTGAACCGTGTCCCCCAAAAGTATGTGTTTTAAATCCTAACCTCTATGCCTGTAGTTATAATCCCATTTGGGAATGGGTTGTGTTAATGAGGCAGGATTAGTATAGGGTGTATCTGAGTCAATCTCTTTTGAGATATGAGATTAAACAAGTGAGCAGAGGAGAGATGGGGTAGAGATCTCCAAGGAACCAGGAAGCAGAAACTAAAGAGACAAGGACCTTGCTCCAGAACTGACAGAAAGGGAAAGACTTCCTCTAGAGCTGGCATTCTGAATTCAGACTTCCAGCCTCCTGAACTGTGAGAAAATAAATTTCTGTTTGTTAAAGCCTTTCACTTGTGGTATTTCTGTTATAGCAGCACTAGATAACTAAGACACCCTGGTGGACAAATGAGAAAACTAGAGAATAGAGGTATTGAGAGATGTGCCCAAGGTCACAAAGAAAGCACAAAGTTGAGCTGAGATTTGAACCTGAGGGCCTGGCTCTAGTCCTTTGGTACCAATTTAAGCAGAGGACACCACAGCTGGAAGGCAAAATAACACAATACCACAGCCAGGGGACTTGTGTTTGAAGCCATTCTCCTGATAACTAGCTATATGACACTAGAATCAGGCCACCATTTGGGTCTTGTTTTCATTAGTTTTAAAACTATCTTTTACTTCAATTTCTTTCCCAAATTTGGTGAACTTTCATCCCCTAACTTCTAGTTTTTTGTCCATTTCTATTCTGAGTTTTTCAATTTCTGACTTAAGGTAGTCAGTCCTTCATACATGTAAATGCTTGTTCAAAGATACTCAACTCATGGAGTATTGCCACCATTTCCTATGCAGAAAAGTTTTGATCCTCACTTTGTTTTCTTCCTCTGATAGCTTTGTAAAAAAAAAAATAATATATATATTTTTTTTGTGTATAGACGTGTCCTAATCAGGACTTCATACCAGTTTGTTCCAGTTCAAACCATGGATAAGAATTTGCATTTTCACTCTAGATATACTGAATCAGAATCTACATTTTAACAAGATTTGCATTTCTAACAAGTTACCCGGAAGTTATACATAAGAATCACCTAGGGATCTTGTTAAAATGTAGATTCTGATTCAGTATATATCTGGAGTGAAAATGCAAATTCTCAACATGGAACTTGTTAGAAATGAAAATTCTCAACAGAGAACTTGTTAAAAATCCAAATTCTCAGGAGGGGTTTGAACTGGTTTGAAGCCCTGGTCCTAATATTTTCTGTGCATTTTAAAATACCTTGGATTTCCCTGGAGAGGAATAATAAATGACCTTATGAAGAGGGTGAGGCATTCAGGTGGTTTACTAGGTGTTTCAGTTATGTTGGTAAAATGAAGTGAATTTTCTTTAATAAATGTCGACTTTTGGTGGGGAGGGTGGGGACTAGATGAGTCTCCTGATCATATGATATCCTTTTGTTTCTGCGGTGCCTTTAATTTCTTCTACTTTGTCCCTTCCCTTTACCACCGAGCCTCCAAGGGATGCTTCCCTTTTCCCCCATAAACAGCACCATCCAACACGGCCACTTTTGGTGCACACACTTTGAAGCCCCATTCTTTAAATTCCCCAGTAGCCAGGACTCTGATCTACCAGGTCTCAACCTATTCTCACTGTTTTCCTACTCAGCGTGGGGGGGCCGCTCTATCTAAAGGTGATTTTTATCTGGGTCCTGCCACAGCTGGGGCTCAGTTGCACTCTTTCCATTTTCACCAGGTCACCACCTGACTCGGCTCCCGCATCATTCCTAGCTAGCTCTGCTGGTTTCGGATGCTTATTTCCCCACTTATATTGAAGTTTTGGTACTGTTTCCTAATCATGCTATAGGCACGGGTTATGCATACTTTTGTTGGCTTTCCTTGTTGATCTGTTTGGGATGTACAGAAAAATTTAGATTTAGACAGCTGCTAATGCCCTCCTTACCTCTGACATGAAAATCCTGGACAGAGCTCTTACAATGCATGATTCTGTACCAATGGTTCTAAGAACACAGGGGTCTTAGTGAACTAGGCACTTCCAAGTATCAGAATGGTGATCTGAAATGCTTTTCAGTATTTTACTAAAAATTAACAGATATTATACTCTATCTATAAGCAAATTCAGTAATGCCTTACCAGTTACCCCAAAGACAGTAACAGAAGTTCTTAGTAGTGCAAACATTAGGAACCACGACTCTAGGCAAAGTAGAAATGCAGGATGGCACAATGACTAACAAGTTCTCAATAGGGATATGAAGAAGCTTGCTCTTTCCCTGAGTCAGCAAACAGAACTTATACAATAACTCTGTGCAGTATCAACCCAAGTTTAATACACGTCTTATGGCTACAGGCACAACAGTGTGGATTTCCAACAGGTTATCAAAGACACCTTCTCACTTCTCTGAGCTGAATGAAGCATTAAAAGGAGAAACGGTATTTATTGTTACATAAAATTGATAATCTAACTAATTTTGTGCTATACTTAAACTTATTTCTTATGCATATTCTTAAAAAAAGAATTTTTTAAAAGCCTTTCTTTGTATATTACTTTATTTTGAGATACAGTTCTTAGTACAACCTAACTCCCTAGCAGCTTTGAAGCTGGTTATTTTCTTTTTTATTTTCCGAAGTAAACTATAATTTCAGTGGCTCAGAAATTATACCAACAAGCACATCACATTCATTAAAAGAATAAAGATAAATATCATAGAAGCTAGTATTCAAAAACATAGGTTTTTAAAGCACCAAGATTAATTTTTAAAACTTTATGCCAATTTCCCACTGCCAACATACTGCAGGTTAAAATACTGCTCAAAGTGAGAAGAAAACTTTGTTTCTTTTCCTGTGTATTAGCTAATCCATTTAATATTTTTAAAGACACCTGACATGCTCTTCCCCAAAGCTCAGTTACCTCTGCTCCTACTTTACCATGGTCCCCGGAATGCACATTTAATAAGGCTGTACAAGCTCAAGATGATAGCAGAAAGAAGAGGTCTTTTAGGTACACTGAAAACCCCAGATACTTCCTGCAGTTTCACTATTCCAGCATGGGTAGCTAGACACCCCAAGACTCCTAGAGCAGGGCCTTACCTCAGATTCATCTGTAGATTCTTCAAGGGAGCTGGTTTCCTACAAATAGAGAGGGAAAATAGTCAAAACACGTGGCAAAAGGGTAAAAATCACTTTTAAAGGAAAAGGGTTTTCAAGTCCTCAACACCAATACCCACCTGCCCTGTTTTGAAGGTAACAAACAACAACACTTTAAAGGACTCCATGTGCTCCGGCTCCCCCATGCCTCCCAGGACTTCTCCTCAGCCCTTCAAGGGCTGAGGAAGTACACTCTGGGTCACGGGGGTCCACTGCTCCTGCTGACCTCCCTCAAGCAGTCAGCAGGTAAACAGATCACCCCAGAAACTTGTTGGCTAAGTATATGGAAAACTCTTTCTCTCGTTAATAATGGGAATCTGTCTTGCAAGGCAGCATTACTGATCTTGGAAGGGAAGGGAAAGCTGCAGTCTCAAATTATCTATTGGCCAATTTTTGCACTAAAAAAAACTAGTGTGCTATCAGTTATTATGCTGTTAATCTGGCTGAATCATAACGACTGTCTTGCTTAAACAGCATTTAAAAAAGAATTGCCCGGCAGTGGTACCTATCAGACACTGTGCAAACAAGCAGTACAATTTACATTTACTCTTTAAACCATTACCCTTAAGACAAATTCTTCCATTTAACAGTTTTCCTCGCGCTAGACAATGAATCTTGCTGCTCTGGAGAAAACAAAGCAAAAAGGGGAAAAACTGACTTGATCCTGCTAATCTCTCACCTGTCCACTGGAAGAGAGAATCTGCTGATGCCACACGTCCTCGCAGGGGTCAGCAAGATGAAGATTTACTTAACGTACTTAGTTATAGATATCAATACCAATAAAAGGTTACAGCTAGTATGCTGACACTGAACGTAAGCATTTTACAACAACCCATGAGATAAACAAAGAAAGAACCAAAAACGGAGAAGTGGGGGGAGGCAAGGAAATCTTCCATAGAACTAATATTTTTACAGGAGGAAAAAAAAAAAAAGAACATTTAGAAGTCAGATGTACATATTACTCAATATAAATTGGATAGCAAGATAAATGCGAATCTAGTGTTACAGAATATTTTCACTTCATTCATCAAAAATCAGAGCCTGTGAGGCAGACACCCATCAAAACACAGCCTAGGGGACAACAGAGTCCCTGCCCTCAGACAGTAAAATGGGGATAATTGTTACTGTAATTAAGAACTGTATTAGTTATATTATTAACCATGATGGATATTAGAATCTCCTCTACTTCCCAATGCAACCTGTTGAATATAATGTTAATTTAATGTTAATCTAATTCTATTAATGTTATTAATTTGGAGCTACAATCTCCCCCCAGTAGCTTTTTGTTCTGAGCACCACTGAACCAAAAACAAAACAAAACAAACCCACTGAGCTGATTCCAACTCATAGCGACCCTACAGGACAGAGCAGAACTGCCCTGTGGAGTTTCCAAGGCTGTAAATCTTTCCCCGAGCCACCTGCCACATCTTTGTCCACCAAACTTTTGATTAGCAGCTAAGCACTTAACCACTGCGCCACCAAAAATCCAATTCCTCTGCTACCTGACAGTTACACAGGAAGTTAAGGACATACGCCACGCCCACCCTTCTCAATGGTTTCTCCTCTGCACTCACCACCCCTGGTTTCTCGTTTTGGTCCCCTGACTATCTAATCCTTCTATTTTGGACACACTCCACTTTTAACATTAATAGTCACCATGCTGACTTCTTACTGAACATCTATTACACATTGCTCGCAACGCTAAGTGCTTTCTACGTAGCATCTTTAAATTTCCTAACAACCCGTGAGGTAAGAACACTGAGGCTCAGAGCTTGAACTTAAAGGCTTCTAATTTCCCTTCCATCCCAGGGTACCCCTGAATATTAAGTTATCAGCATTAGCAAAACAAAGCTTTGCAACTCTGCCAATAAACCACACCTAGACTCCTATCTCCAAAACTCTAAAAGGACACTTGATTACTCTTTTCTGAAAAATTGCATTGAACTTTTTTTCTTACTTGGAACCCATTCAAACATGCACATGGGGTAAATGGGCAAATGTCCTGTTGTGTTCTTCATGAACACAAAAAGTCTCCAACCAGCTGTTTCAGTCCAAAGCTCAAGAATCAAACTGGCCCTTCTCTGCACACAACCCAGAGGTCTCCAAACCCCGAATATGCTCTAAGGTCCCACAGAACCCCCCAGGAGCACCACAAGGAAGGACTGCCGGCAGTCAGCTTAGAGTCTTCACTCCAGCTTCAATTAGACAGCCTGGGGTTTACGTTTTATATTTCCATGCTGCCAATCTGAGACTAAAAAAAATGGTTTGAAAATCACTGACTGTTTCTAAATCCTAACTTTTTTTGATGGCCCAATCTGTGTCTCAGGTTGTCCTGCAACCCCAGGCCACAAGATCCAAATCTGGCCTCGCATGGCCATTCTTTCTTCCTATATCCCTGGTGGCGTAGTGGTTAAGAGCTCAGTTGCTAACCAAAAGGTTGGCAGTTCAAATCCACCAGCTGCTCCTTGGAAACCCTATGGGCCAATTCTACTCTGACTTATACCGTCGCTATGAGTCAGAATCGACTCAATGGCACCTACTGACAACAACAACATCCCTCAGCTAGCAGCTAATATTAACTACTTTGTCCTAATACATAGGTCCCTGGGTGGTGTAGTTTGTCCTCAACTACTAACCAAAAGGTTGGTGGGTCGAACCCACCCAGTGGCACCATAGAAGAAAGGCCTGGCAATCTATGGCACATAATCCTACTCTGTAACACATGGGGTCGCCAGTGGGTTTACCGGTCCTAATAGCTATTTTAAAGCACTGTGGATAAACCCCAAGTCAAGTCTTCTGCCTCTGTCTCCCCACTGTCTACCCAGGGTAATAACTCAACCCGTTTGCTGATGATGATAAGAAATAAGCAGCAAATGTGAAACTTTAACATTCTTCCCCTTATACATATTCCTTTTGCATTTATGAACAATACCAAGTGCGTTTTCTCCAGACAGATGCTTGAAATATTAGCTATGGTTACAGGACAGTTACAGAAGAGGGGCTGTAAGAACACACCAGCAAACAAGGACTAAAAGAATTCAAACAGGATGTTCACAGCCTAGCAGCAGGTTTGGGGAGGGGCTAACTGGGCTTCCAGAAGGCCCCTCCAATAGGCTTTCAGCCAGCCCCACCTCTAATCATACCAACAGTACAGGCCCCAGGGACAGTGGCCTGGCAGAAGACTCAGCACCAGCTGGCTCCAGAAGCCAGCAGGAGCTAAGCAGAAGGCTGTCAGCCCAGAAGGAGAAAGAAGCCAAGACCTTCCTGAGCTGTGAAGTCCTCGAATTTTGAGGGTGCACACACTGTTTGTCGGGAGAGAAAAGCAGAATTTAGGGGAGAAATTGGAGGCTGGAAGCGAGGGTGAGAAAGGCCCGCTCTCAACACTGCAAGTGGGTTGACCTGGCTCTGTGCTGGACAAAGAAACAGGGCAGGGACCAGGCCCTGCAAAATCAGACTGGGCCTGGAGATAGGCCAGAAACACACAACATTGCATTGCCATCTTCTCTCCCTTCCCAGCAAACCACGTGCCATAGCTGGGCTTAACGGAAAAGAGGGCTGTGATAGGTCCCAGTGTCTGACATGGGCACAGGAGGGAGGACATATTTTGTGTGATATGTATTTTACATCCCTGTTCTCACAGAGGCTCAATTTCAAAAACCTCAAAGGAGCTCCGGCCAATTTTGAGCACCTGAGGTGGAAGTCCCAGTGGCACAGTGGTTAAGACATTGGCTGCTAATAAAAATGTCAACAGTTCGAATCCACCAGCTGCTCCTTGGCAACTGCATGGGGCAATTCTACTGGGTCCTCTAGGGTCGCTATGAGTCGGAATCGACTTGGCAGCAATAGGTTTGGGTTTTTTTTTTGGTTAATGCTCCACGCTGGTTGAATAGAAAAAATGAAAGTACCTGCAGAGAAGACAAATAAATAAAATCAGTTGCCATGGTCTCAATTCTAACTCAAGGCAACCCCATGTGTGTCAGAGTAGAGCTGTGCTCCATAGGATTTTCAATCACTAATCTTTCAGAATTAGACTTGCCAGCCCTGTCTTTCAAGGTGCCTCAGGGTGGATCCAAATTGTTGATCTTTCGGTTAGTAGCCAAGCACTTAACCGTATACACTACCCAGGGAACTGGCAGGAGTAGGAAAAGACTCATGTTACCAACCATGCTCAGTGCCCCCACCCCACAACCCCATCCCAGCCCAGTTACTTCACTTATTCTGCAAATGAAGAAAAACCTGGAGATCTGCCCCAGCCTGGAAATAGGACAAGCTCAGTGACCCAGTGAACTGTGACCCCCAGATCTGACTTCGAAGCAGAATCACCTAAACCGAGTTTGAGGAACTGGCTAAAAATATGCAATTCTGAGTTCCATCTTCTTCAGAGATTTTGATTCAGTAGGTCTGAAATAAGAGCTTGGAGTCAGAAGCATTGGTAACAAAAATACTGAGGGAGGACTAAGCTTCTAGAAAAAAACAAAGGCAATTGTGACAGAGCAGCCACAATGCATGAAGCACAGAAGCTCCTGGTGTGACTGACCAGACCCCCCCAAGGTGGTAATGAGGGTGCTAGGGAGACTACTAATAACCAATGAGGATCTTGGCTTCAAGCGAACCAACGCAGCCGCAGATGAGAGGAAAAACAGGCCTGTGAGGTAATAAGCAGATCCGGCTGAACTAACATTTCAGCTACATGAAGGGAAGTGTGGGCCCTCTAAAAATATGTCTGATCCTGTGCCTTTCAGTTTCCTGTCTGGGGCTTTGTTTTTCCTTTAGTTACTACTGAAGAAGCTTTTGAAAGATCTGTCTTGTCCAACCTGAAGTAGAAGGGAATGGCAAATACCCGAGCCAGCCTAAGTTTGGATGATCAAGTGCTGTCCTGGTTATAATACCATCGCTTCAATCTGGCCACTTTCACGTATTTCATCTCATTTCACTCTCACAAGTGTCCTGGGGAATAAAATTCCCAATTTGCAGACAAGGAAACTGAGACAATCAAAATGTGTCAACTCAGCTTTTATTTCATCCACAAAGGAGTACACATGCTCAGAAATATGCCATCTGTAAGTAACAAGTAATCTACAACAAGAATAGAATTTCCCCAATATCTAAAACATAGAGGGAGAAATGAGTAGACTCCTGTATCCGGTCAAAGAACAGATGCTCTGATTGATCAAATATTTTAATGAGTTAGATTCCATACAGGTTAAGTAGGAAAGGTGAAAACGTATCCGGCAGGAGTCAAGAATGTAGGAAACGTGATGTACGGGACATCTGATTGATTAATAACGTTCAAATTTTTCAAGTAAAACAATTTAACACAAATTAGGCCAGTACTAGCAGCCATCAAGTCGACCCTGACTCATGACAACCCCATGTGTGTCAGAATAGAACTGTGCTCCACAGGGTTTTCAATGGCTGATTTTTTTCAGAAGTAGATTGCCAGGCCTTTCTTCCAAGGCACCTCTGGATGGACTTGCACCCAGAGACTCCAGCATAAATTATACTGACCCTAATTTCCACACACACACACACACAACACACATACATACACCCCCCACACATATAGCCATTGCCTTCAAGTTGACTCAGACTCATAGTGACCCTACAGGACAGAGTAAAATTGCCACATAGGGTTTCCAAGTAGCGGCTGGTGGATTCGAACTGCCGACCTTTTGGTTAGCAGCTGAGCTCTTAACTACTGCGCCACCAGGGCTAATTTATAATTTTACAACTCAGAAGATTCTTCTCCCTTAATAGACCATTTAAATATTTATATTATGCAGCTAGTACATGTAAAGAATTAGCCTTGTGAAAGATACAGACATGAGTAAGCTCTCATTCTCATTCCCAAGCACTCAGCAACATAGTAGGAGAGAGAAGACAAATACAGAAATAACCAGACTTGAAGTAAAATGTTATCCCTAAGACTGGCATGAACAAATAATGGTTGGGCATCTGTGATTATGAAGGTCAACTATAAATCATTTTGAAGCTGGGTAAAACTGCTGGTTAGAAGATTTCCAGGCAGGATGCAGTATACTAGTTCTTTCTGTAAACTATGTAATATACACTTGTATGTAGTTATTTCTGTAACCATACTCAGCAAAGGCAAGGCCCAGTGACTTAAAAAATTTTTTTTCATTCATCACCAATAAGTAATTTTAGTTTGCAAGTCTGTGAACTGTTTTGTATTATGTTAATTCACTCAGTGCAGATCTGATTATTTCGGTTCTTCCTAAAACTGAGGGGAGCGGGTGACGTAATCACCAAAGAATAAAAGGCTCAGGAAAGTTAATGAAGAGATAGTTTAGTTTTGTCTTCTTTAACATTACACTCATCGTGGAGGGTTGTACATCTTGGAGGATGTACTCATTTAAGTACATGGTGCCAACTAACAAAACACTTCCCTTGCCTTGACCTGTGAAGTTCCATTCTAGTTAACTTAACAGACATCTCAATTCCTAAAACATCCAGGGGGAAAAAAAAAAAATGTGTCATGATTTTCTAAAAGACTCCAGATGGCAGAATAAAACAATTAGCAAATTCATTTACTTCAATTTTGTGCACTTTCAGCCTTCAAAAAATTAACCCTGGTGGCGTGGTGGTTAAGTGCTATGGCTGCTAACCAAAAGGTCAGAAGTTCGAATCTACCAGGCTCTCCTTGGAAGCTCTATGTTGCAGTTCTACCCTGTCCTATAGGGTCACTATGAGTTGGAATCGACTCAACAGCAATGAGTTTTGATCTTGGTCAGGAGCCCTGGTGACACAGTGGTTAAGAGATCAGCTAAGAGATCAGCTACTAAACAAAAGGTTGGCAGTTTGAATCTACCAGCTGCACCCTGGATACCCTACAGGGCAGTTCTACTCTGTCTTATAGGGTTGCCACAAGTGGAACTGACTTGATGGCTATGGGTTTGGTTTGTTTTTATCTTGGTCAAGGAGCCCTGGTGGCATAGTGGTTAAGAGCTACAGCTGCTAACTAAAAGGTCAGCAGTTCAAATCCACCACTCGCTCCTTGGAAACACTATGGGGCAGTTCTACTCTTCTACAGGGTTGCTATGAGTCGGAATCAACTGGACGGTACACAACACTGTGAAATGCAAAATACATAAATCAAGCAGAATGAGAAAAGTCTAAGCTCTTTCCTCTATAAAGGACAGATATACTGCTTTCTTAAAAAAAAAAAACAGAATAATTTATGAGTGTGTTTCCTTTTTCTGCTGTTGACAATAAACTACAGGTCTTTTTGACCAAGCTGGCGAGACAGATGCTCCCTCCAAACAAATAAAAACCCATTGCCAATCATGTCAATTCTGACTCAGGGTGACCTCATGTGTGTCAGAGTAGGAATGGGCTCCATAGAGTTTTTCTGGCTGTAATCATCACAGAAGGTGATCGCCAGGGCTGCTTGGCGGGTTCAAGCTGCCAACGTTTAGGTTGGTAGACGAGCCCAAACCATTTGTGCCATCCAGGGACCTTTCAAACACATGCTGACTATTGAAGAGTCAAAGGTAGAATAATGACTTTCAGAAAATTATTAAGTTGATAAGGGCTAATTATATTCCAACAAGTACAAAATAATTTAGAATTAGGTTCTCAAGTATTCTTAAAAAGGTGGGGTGTTCTAGTGAAAAATCATGAGCTTTAGAGAAGGAAATCTAGAGATTAAGGATATGAACCTGAGGAAGTTACCTGAGTTCTCTGAATTTCGGTTTGCTTATCTGCAAAACTCAGTCATTCAACACGTATTTTTATAACGTGCCAGACACTATTCTAGGTGTCCAGCATATAGCACTGAACAAATCCTTGCCACCATGGAGCTTACATTCTACTGGAGAGAAGACAACAAACAATTAAAAAAAAAAAGTCAGATGGTGATTAGTACTACCAAGAAAAATAAAGTTCTTGGAAGGAGGTTTCAAAAAAACATCTGGGAAGGACTCACTCAAAAAGATAACATTAGAACAAAGACTGAAAGGAAGTGAGGGGGAGAGCCTGGTAACATCCGGGGTCCAAACAGGGGACAGCACGAACATGCCCAACTTGTTGCAGGAACAGTAAGAAAGCTAGAGTAGCTGATACAGAGTGATAGGGGTGAGGGGGAGAGGGAAGGTATTGGGAAATGAAGGCAGAGAGAGAGGGCAGAGGGCAGGGGTCAACTCCTTCTGCAGGGCAACTAGGCTGTAAGGCCTTTGGCTTTTGCTCGCATGAGATGGGATGCTGTTAGAAGGTTTAGAGCACCAGAGGTCCTTGGCCTGACATATATATATATATATATATCAGTATAAACACTGATTTCACAGGATGCTTTTGTGAGGACTAAATGCAACGTGAAAGAGCTATTTACACTGGAGGGTGCTGTACAAATGTGAAGCATTCTTAATGTACCATAAACTTTCTAGATGTCTCTTTACATCAGTTTTACCAAACTTATCTTCAGCACAAAACAGTAATAAATACTAAGAGCAACTCTTTCCACTTGAATTACACTATTTCTAAGAACATAAAGAACTTGTCTGTTTTTTGTTTTTAAATCAAACCACAGAACAATTATATTTCAACATGAACTGAAGACAAACAGTGTCAAAACTAATCTCGCTCCTAATATCAAACCCAGCAATGATGAGATCATTTTCTTTTGAAGTGCTCAAAAAGTGTTGGTGGGTGACTCTCCTCTTACCACAACGACCCGTACCCATTCCCAGAGTAGACTGTGACTCATAAAGACCCTATACAACACAGTAGAACTGCCCCATTGGGTTTCCAAGGCTGTAATCTTTATAGAAGCAGATTGCAGCATCTTTCTCCCATGGAGCAGCTAGTGAGTTTGAATCACTGACCTTTCGCTTCACAGCCAAGCACTTAACCACTACGCCACCAGGGATCGTTTCACAATGACCAACCAAACGAAATTTATATTTATCAAATGTCTGCATTATTGGCACATATAAAATATATATTAGGCAACCCAAACCCACTGCCTTCTAGTCCATTCTGACTCATAGCAACCCCACAGGGTTTCCAAGACTATAAATCTCTACCGAAGTAGACTGCCACTTCTTTCTGCCGCAGAGCCACTAGCGGTTTGAACCACCAACCTTTTGGTTAGTAGTCAGTTGCTATAACCACTGCATCACTAGGGCTCCATATACTAGGCAAAGTATCATTATTTAAATGAAGTATGTTGCAAACAGAAACCCTGGTGGCATAGTGGTTAAGAGCTATGGCTGCTAACCAAAAGGTTGTTGTTGTTGTTAGGTGCCGTCCAGTCAGTTCCAACTTATAGCAACCCTATGCAGAACAGAACGAAACACTGCCCAGTCCTGGGCCATCCCTACAATCGTTATGTTTGAGCTCATCGTTGCAGCCATTGTGTCAATCCACCTCATTGAGGGTCTTCCTCTTTTCCCCTGACCCTGTACTCTGACAAGCACGATGTCCTTCTCCAGGGACTGATCCCTCCTGACAACATGTCCAAAGTATGTAAGATGCAGTCTCACCATCTTTGCTTCTAAGGAGCATTCTGGTTGTACTTCGTCCAAGGCAGATTTGTTTGTTCTTTTGTCAGTCCGTGGTATATTCAATATTCTTCGCCAACACTACAATTCAAAAGCGTCAGCTCTTCTTCGGTCTTCCTTATTCATTGTCCAGCTTTCACATGCATACAATGTGATCGAAAATACCATGGCTTGGGTCAGGCGCACCTTAGTCTTCAGGGTGACATCTTTGCTCTTCAACACTTTGAAGAGGTCCTTTGCAGCACATTTACCCAATGCAATGCATCTTTTGATCTCTTGACTGCTGCTTCCATGGGTGTTGATTATGGATCCAAGTAAAATGAAATCCTTGACAAGTTCAATCTTTTCTCCGTTTATCATGATGTTGCTCATTGGTCCAATTGTGAGGATTTCTGTTTTCTTTATGTTGAGGTGTAATCCATACTGAAGGCTGTGGTCTTTGTTCTTTGTTAGTAAGTGCTTCAAGTCCTCTTCACGTTCAGCAAGCAAGGTTGTGTCATCTGCATAACGCAGGTTGTTAATGAGTCTTCCTCCAATCCTGGCGTCCCCTTCTTTTTCATATAGTCCAGGTTCTTGGATTATTTGCTCAGCATAGATTAAATAGGTATGGTGAAAGAATACAACCCTGATGTACACCTTTCCTGACTTTAAACCAATCAGTATCCCCTTGTTCTGTCCAAACAACTGCCTCTTGATCTATGTAAAGGTTCCTCAAGAGCACAATTAAGTGTTCTGGAATTCCCACTCTTTGCAATGTTATCCATAATTTGTTATGATCCACACAGTCGAATGCCCTTGCATAGTCAATAAAACACAGGTAAACATCCTTCTGGTATTCTCTGCTTTCAGCCAGGATTCATCTGACATCAGCAATGATATCCCTGGTTCCATGTCCTCTTCTGAAGCCAGCCGGAATTTCTGGCAGTTCCCTGCTGCAGCCATTTTTTAATGATCTTCAGCAAAATTTTGCTTACGTGTGATATTAATGATATTGTTCTATAACTTCCACATTCGGTTGAATTGCGTTTCTTGGGAACAGGAATAAATATGGATCTCTTCCAGTCAGTTGGCCAGGAAGCTGTCTTCCATATTTCTTGGCATAGATGAGTGAGCACCTCCAGCGCTGCATCTGTTTGTTGAAACATCTGAATTGATATTCCATCAATTCCTGGAGCCATGTTTTTCACCAGTGGCTTCAGGGGAGCTTGGACTTCTTCCTTCAGTACCATCAGTACCAAAAGGTAGGCAGTTCGAATCCACTAGGCCCTCCTTGGAAACTCTATGAGGCAGTTCTGCTCTGTCCTAGAGGGTTGCTATGAGTTGGAATCAACTTGACAGCAATGGGTTTGGTTTTTTTGGTTATGTTGCAAACAATACAAGTTAAATTACTGAACTAGGTCAACTTCTCTTACTATAATACCAAACAACTAACCATCACACCACTTTTTTTGAGGCAATTATGGCAACTGACAGCCCTGTTAATTTGTGAGGAAGAACAGTGCAAAACTGAAATGATATTGGAAACTGAAACGTAAGGTATTTCCCCAAGCTCTGGCCTTGGTCTACTTTTTAGTCTTCCTCATTTCACTTGGTCATTTAATCTGTGGCTACCACTGTCGCCTATATGAAAATAATTCATGTTGCCATCACTAATTTCTCTGTCCAACTCTAGAGCCACGTTACCAGTTGTTGGCTGAGCGCTGACATCTGATGTCTTGCCAGCAACAAATCATCCCACCTAACTTTTATTGAGCTCAACAGTTCTAAGCACTGTAACTACACCTGAATTAACTCATTCGCCCTTCAACCACCCTCTGAGGAAGTACTATTATTGTCTCTATTCTATATTTAAGAGTTAAATAACTAGCCCAAAGTCACGTACAACAAACGGAACCAGCAATGGGCTTAGCCATTTCTGCGGCAGAACTAATGCACTGCTGCACCCCAATAGTGATTCACCTTTGTGCTTAAATCCAGATACAGAACAAAAGTCATCATCTACTCTCCTTGCGCCCCTGCAGATCAGCTCTTCTTGTCCTATTCAGAGTGGAGAGCAACTTAAATTTCAGTCACCTTGACTCAAAACTCAACTCATCTGTTATACTTCCCACCGGCAGTCAGTCTCTGGCGTGGCCCAACCTGCATTCGCACCCAAATCTCACTAGGCACAGGCCACAGGGACCGCGCCAAACGAAAGGTCGCCCATGAACGCCGGGGGTGTGTCGGTGCGCTTTCCCCGATGCCCTTCCAGAAACCAGGATCCTACACCTTCTCTCCGATCCCCGAAATGAACTTTCGGCGCCCCGCCCCAACGTGGGCCTGCCTCACCCTCCAGCAGCTCTGCACCTCTACACGCAACGCTCCGAGCCCCAACCACCTCACCCTAGTCTACCTTCCCTCTTGCCCTGAACTAGTCGTTGTAGCCTTTACCTGCTCCTCTGCTTCCGCCATGGTGCAGACGGGGAGTCACGTGACAGACCCGGAAGTGAGAGAAACAAGATACTGGGGCCCAGAGCCTGCTGGGAAATGTAGTTTTAGCTGCGTCTGAGCCGGGAGGTCTTTTCTGACAGGTAAACCTATTTTTTTGGGACAGGTTTCTGCTTCTGCCTTTCCTAGCTCAGTGGAGTTCTGCTTCAGAGAATCTGAACACAGCCATTGTTAATGTTATTATCTGTTTTATCGTTGTTCTTGTTTCTGTGATTATTATATTTATTAAGTACTTACTATGTATTTTTTTTTTTATGTATCATAAGACTGGCAACCCTGGTGACGTAGTGGTTAAGTGCTACGGCCACTAACCAAAGGGCTGGCAGTTCAAATCTGCCAGGCGCTCCTTGGAAACTCTATGGGGCAATTCTACTCTGTCCTATAGGGTCGCTATGAGTTGGAATCAACTCGTTGGCACTGGGTTTTTGGGTTATGCGTCATAAACCCTGGTGGCGTAATGGTTAAGTGCTACGGCTGCCAACCAAGAGGTCGGCAGTTCGAATCCACCAGGCGCTCCTTGGAAACTATGGGGCAGTTCTACTCTGTCCTATAGGGTCGGAATCGACTCGAAGGCAGTGGGTTTGGCTTGGTTTTGGGGTCACCATGTATCATGGCCTGGATTTATAGCTTTATATGAATTATCTCATTTAATCCTCCCAGCAATCCCTGCTATTATCCCCATTTAAAGGTGAAAACACTGTGGCTCAGAGGTCACAGAACTAGTAAGTGGCAGAGCAAGGATTACAAGTTGGCTCTTGACTCCATGGCAATGGGTTAGATTTTTTTGGTTTTAATGCCTAAAGAAGGTGCCCTGGTGGCACAGTGGTTAAGTGCTCAGCTGTCAACCAAAGGTTAGGCAGTGAAGATTTAAATCCTTGGAAACCCCATGGGGCAGTTCTACTCTGTTCTGTAGGGTTGCTATGAGTCTAAATCTACTACAGGGCAACTTTTTTTTTTTTTTTTTTTTTTTGGTTTAATGCCTAACACAGCTTAGTCTAAAAGTCTTCTTGCCTTTGAAGTACTATACTAAGTGCATATAAAGCAATCTGTGTAGAAGACAGCCAATGAGATACTCATACTCCAACAAATATTTATTTACTTCCATTGCTTGCTACTTCAAGGTGACATCGTATTCTGGAATCTGGGCATTAAAATAAAAAAAAAAAAATCTGTCATTTAATTAAATTATTTGTTAAAACTATTTTATAGGTAAATATTGGCAAACAGAATATAAACTTATCCTGGCTTAAATATATGTCAGTGGAAGAATCTATAAAACCACTGTATTACTTTCATCCTTTAGAATGCCTGATCCTCTCCCAGCGTTTCTGGGTATTATGAGCTCTCTTTCATGACCCTCAGGAATATGCAGAATCTTGTCCAATGACAGGCTCCCCCCCCCCCCCCCACTCATCTCCAGTAGCTGCTAACTAGCAGCTGGTGTTGTTGCTGGTAGTTGCCATCTAGTCAATTCCAACTCGGGGTGATTCTGATTCGTGGTGATTCCAACTTATGGTGACCTCATGTGTGCAGAGGAGGGTGTAGCAAATGTCAGCATGTGGTGGGTGCCTCCATGCACTTTTTGATCCTCTATACTGCATTGACTCTGACTTACTAGGAAGTCATAGACCTGGTTAACCCCTCAAAGGCCCAGAAGCTGAGGTGACTGAAGTCACCTCTGAGATAATGGTTTTCTCCCCAAGGCCTAGACAGCCTTAACTCCATTCTTTTTCTCCACACTTTGGTAAGATCCCTCTTCCAGTCTGCTCACCACTCAGATAGCCACAGGGAGTGAAAAAAAGACCAGCTCCAAGACATGTTGATATCCATAGCCAAGTAGCCAACGCCCTAAGTATAGGCCTTTCCAGTCCAAGTGTTTCTAAGGTCTTTTCTCTCAAGGCATCCAGGACCAAACATTGCTCATGACAGAATTCAAGTCCCAGAAATAACCTATGCAGACCCAAGAGGCTGTAGATGCCCTCAGTACAATCTCCACATAGACATAAGCCTATCTCTCTACTTTTCTGACATCTTCTCAAACTATAATCTATCCTCCTTCTATTATTAGCTAGACTGACACATAAACCTCTAAGACTAAGTTGTTGTTAGCTGCCATCAAGTTGGCCCATGACTCATGGTGGCCCCCTGCACAATGAAACAAAACACTGCCCAGTCCCATGCCATCTCCATGATCGATTACAGGTCAGACCATTGTGATCCATAGGGTTTTCACTGGCGGATTTTTGGAAATAGATCACCAGGCCCTTTTTCCTAGTCCATCTTAGTCTGGAAGCTCCACTGAAATCTATTCAGCATTATAGCAACACACAAGCCTCCACGGACAGATGGGTGGTGGCTGCACATGAGTTGCATTAGCCAGGAAACAAACCTGGGTCTCCTGCATGGAAGGGGAGAATTCTATCACTGAACACCATTGTCTCCCACATCTAGGACAACAGCCTCTCCAAGTTGGCAATCTTTTTTGCTTTAGTGAAACACAGATACCATCAGGAATAGGATTGGAAAATAGAGGATTATAACCACCATTCATCCCCCATAGGTGTTTTTGTTTTATTTTCCAATTTTACTTTGGTAAGAAGAAGTCAGGCAACCACTCCAGAGAAAGAGTGGCTATGTATTTGGAAAATCACCAATGAATTCTGGAAAAAGATCTTATTCTTTTTCTTCCCTATGTTCTCTTTTTCTTTCCTAAAAAACAGTCCTCAGAATTCTAAGGAATTCACAATCCAGGGAGGTCCTGGCTTCTCTCTCCTTCTGGACTAATAGTCACCCTCTTAGCCCCTCCTGGTTTCTGAGGCCAGCTGTGCTGAGACTTCTCCCAGACCACTGTCCCGGGCCCTGTGCTGATGGTAGGATTAGGGGTAGGGCTGGCTGGAAGCCTTTATAGGAGGGGTTTTCTGAGAGCCCAATTAGCCCCATACTGGGTTTGCTGCTCCCTGATTTCATTGCTGAATTTGCTATCTTTTCTTTTCTTGGAGACTGGAGCTCCCAAGGTTCATATGCTGGATGAGTCTTCTCCACAAATTTCCCTAAAGGACCACTCCCTCTCATCTGCCACACAGATTCTACTGGGGGACCCCTGGGAGGGAAATGCACAGTGTGGCAGCCAAGCCTTCCTAATCTCTCTACTCTTCTGGGATGAAGAATGTCACATCTCTTTCTCTTCTTCAAAGAGAGCCTCATGGGCCTGACTGAAGAAGTAGCCAGCGTTTACTGAAGAGAGAAGCGGTGCTCCTCCACTCGCTGGCTTCTGAGACTCAGCATTCCCCAAGTCTGTTCCCAGTTCAGTGTCGTGTCCTCACTAGAATAATTTATGATGAGCATCGGATCCATTATTTCCTTTGGACAGACAAGAAAGGTGAAAAGGCACAGGCATGGAAAGATGAAGTAGAGGAAGAAACTCCTTTGTGTAAACTGAGAGTTTTGGGGCTCCCTCATCTCGAAGGTTCTCTAGCTTCCCACTGCTCAAAGTGTGGTCCACAGACCAGCAACGTTGGCAACACCTGAGCTTATTAGAAATGAAGAATTTTGAGCTGCTGCACAAACCTACTGATCCAGAATCTGGATTTTAATAATATTCCAAGGTGATGTGTACATACATTAAAGTCTGAGAAGTGTTCAGCCAAACAGTCTTTGTTTCAATGGCAGATCATTTGCTTCTTTCTTGCACATCATCAGCTCACCTTCCCAACCTATCTTCAAACAAGGGAAGTAAAGGTACAATTCAACTTCTCATTCTCAGTCTACAGCACCTAATAATGTTAATAGACTTTAGAAACCAGACCTAATACGTTAAATCTTAGTTTTTTTATTGCTTGTAACAGATACCACAAGGGGGTGGTTTTAAAGAACACAAATTTGTTTCTTACAGTTCAGGATGCTAGAAGTCTGAATTCAGGGCACTGGATCTGAGGGAAGGCTCTCTATCTGCCGGTTCTGGGATAGGACACTTATTTCGGCTTCTGTAGCTCAGGGTGGGTTACAGACCTTCACATGGCTCCTGTCCTTCCCACATTTGTGCTTGCTTCCCTCTGTGTCTAATCTGCCCTTTGTATCAGTGATTAAGAGCTCAGCTGCTAACCAAAAGATCGACAGTTCAAATCCACCAGCTGCTCCTTGGAAACCCTATGGGTTTCTACTCTAACCTCTAAATAGGGTTGCCATGAACTGGTATCGACTTGATGGCAACTGGTTAAAATCATTGGGTTGAAGACACACTCTGCAGGAATGTGGCCTCATTAACATAATAAAGAAAACCCAGTTCCCAAATAGGATTGTATCTACAGGTATAGGGGTGAGGATTCCAGTGCATATTTTGAGGGGAACAATTCAGTCCATAATACCTTTTATTTGTTGAGTGGTTCACTGGCTTAAAATCTGTCTTATAAGGTCATTGCATAGATGTGGAACAGTTTACTGACTCAATAAATTGTAGCCAGTTTATTTATAATAATAACCTTATTTCCTTCTATTAAATAATAGAAATCACTTCTATATTTTCCATTATAAAAATAGTATTTCTAATTTAATGAAGCTTGGAAAATTAGCAAAGTGAAAAGAAGTAAAAAAAAAAAAAAAAAACCCTCTAGCCCTTCTAATTAGGCAGTGCTTTACAGATTCTTTTTCCAATCTTTAGTTCCCACTCCTTAGATTGCAGCCTTTTTCAGTCTAAAGGTCTTTCTTGACTGCCAGTGACAAGCAAAATTACACCACATTACACTACTGACATTGTGAAGGACATCATACTTGGTAAAATAGAGGGTCAGCGAAAAAAGAGGAAGACCCTCAAGGAGATGGATAGATTGACACAGTGGCTGCAAAAATGGGCTCAAACATAGCAGTGATTGTGAGGATGGTGCAGGACTGGGTAGTGTTTTGTTCTGTTGTACATAGCTCTATATGTTGTACACAGTGTCGCTATGAGTCGGAATCGACTCAACAGCACCTAACAAAAACACTACTGACTCCAAGCAATAATTTTTTTTTCTTTAATTAATTTCCTCTCCCAAATAGTTAAAATAATATTTATGTTATCCTTAGCAATTTCGGCAAGCTTCAGCTTGTTTTACAGCTTAGTTTTTGAAAAAACTGAACCTACTAAAAATTTTTACCTTCTAATATTCTAAATGTCATTTTAAGATACACTTTACTGGAGGTTTCCTGAACAACTACACTGGATTTTTTAAAGGACATTTTTCTAATTATAAAAATCATGCATGTTCATTATAGGTAAGTGGGAAATAAAAAATATGTATAGTGTAAAACAGAATTCAAAAGCCAACCATAATTCCTCCATCTAGATCTTTCTCTTCTCTCTTTTTCTCTCTCATTGTGTCCCTCTCTCCTTTCCCTCCTTCCCTTTTCCTGCTCTGTGTTGACTTAAAGTTCTTTTTTGTTTGTTTTTTAACAAAAATTGTATCAGGAAGTTTCTCCATCTGCTTTCTTCAATTAATCGTATTTCTGGATAATTTTCCAAGAACCTCATAAAATATTGTTCTAAAACATGATTTTAATGGTATACATTATAATTGGATTCTATGAAAATACCATAGTTTACAAAATCAACTCTTTTTTATTGTATACTTAGAGTGTATCTAACATCTTATATGTAAATTTTGTTAGATGCTCTAATGAAAGGTGGTACCAGTTTATACTCCATGAGCTATATATGACAGCTCTATATTCTTCTACCATGAAATGCCAGATATTAGCATTTTAAAAAAATTCTTCAATTCAGTTGGGGGGAAATAGTATTTCACTTATTGTTTTAATTTGTTTTTCTTTGATTTCTGATGTGTTAATATTTTCCATAAATTTACTGGCCATTTTCAGTTCTTTTCTGCATTTCCTACTCTTGATCTTTAGCCATTTTCTGTTGGAAAATTGATCTTTTTCTTATTGGCTTGAAAAAAGAATTATCTAGCAAGCAGTTGGCTATGTGGTTTTAAAGCTAAGAGAAGAGTCTGATGCTGGAGATGCTTATACTGAGATATTCAGCATGCAATTGATATTTGAAGTCCAGGGGACTATACAATAAAGGGAAAATGTGACCTGGAAGAGAGTCATTGGAAATATATAAATTTGACTGAACATTTAAGCATGTAGAATTTAGACTCTTGCTAGACTTCTGTGAAACTAATGTACCTGATTTGGACCAAGGGATTTTATTACTAAATGAAATAGTAACAGCATTTTTCCAGTACACTGAAAAAAATAATTAGTGAGACAAAGATTCCATTTAGGGCTTTTCTTGCACATGCTTTCTCCGAATCTTTGAGTTTTGCTATCGTTTAACTACAAACAAGCACTGAGAGACAAAAATACATTTTTAAAAATAGTAAATTCTAATAAAAAAGAATCAGAAAGAAAATAAATGCTTGCTTTGACAGCTCTATTTTTTAAATAAACGTGTGCCCAATGCCTAGCACAGCATCTGGCACACAATAGCAGATCAATAATTATTTGTAGACTAAAATCAATTGATTAATTTAACATATTTTGATTTCATGGTATTTCCCAAAGACCTAGGTTTTCTTGGTGCCCTGGAACCTGAATAAGTTTGAGAGCAGTTGTATTAGAAAATAAAGAGACATTGAAAGGTTTAGAGAAGTGAAATGACAAGAGGAAGGTGGTACGTGGGGAAGTTCAAGTCAGCAGTTGTGTGAGGACTGAAAGGTAGAAGTGATCAAATTTTGTTGGAAAGATCAGAAATGACTTCACGGAGGAAGTAGTGCATCAAGCGGTCCTTAAAGTATGGGTAAGAGACTAACAGTAGAAAGGAGAGGAAGGGGAAAATGTTGTATGTTGAGGGAACAGTGTGAGAAGAGATATAAGATGTAGAAAAAAACATCCAAAAAGTCAAATACATAAAACTAATTAAGTAGGCTGTTGCTAGAGTCTGTGGATACCTGGCATAAATTTGTGCTTAATTCCACTGCTAATTGCCCACTTAATATCTGTTAACCTCTACTTAGTAAGTAGAACTCCTATAATACTGGAGACACCAATTTGCTTAGATAAATAAAAGACCGCATTCCCTGACCTCTACTGCAGCTAGTTGTGGGTATGTGATTAAGTTCTGGTCAGTGGTATATAAATGGAAGTGTTACATATACCTTCCAGGAAAGTTTCTAAAAGGAAGGACAGACAGTTGGGGATATCCCTTTTACCCTTCCTGCAACTAGATCCTCCAGCAACCAGCTAGATCCATGAGGTGACCTTGAGGATGAATATCAAATGCTAAGGATGAACCAGGAAGACAGAAGGAGCCTGGGTTTCTGATGACTTTTTGAAGCCATTATGTTCACTCTGAACTGCTTACTTTCTGACTTATTTTGAATGAAAGAATAACTCATTTTGTTGTTTTGGATTGTCTCTTACATGTCGCCAGACTTGGTCCTAATGAATACAGTTGTAGAGAGTCATTGGGGATTTTGGGGAATAGGTATGACATGACTGTAAAACCAAGCCCATTGCCATCAAGTCGATTCTGACTCATAACGACCCTATAGGATAGAGTAGAACTGCCCCGTAGAGTTTCCAAAGAGCACTTGGTGGATTCGAGCTGCTGACCTTTTGGTTAGCAGCTGTAGTTGTTAACCACTATGCCACTTTTTTTTTTTTTATGCCACTAGGGTTTCCCATGACCCTAAAGCCTTCACTTATTGCGTATGACCCAGTTATCATTGTCCTACCTGCACACTGGAGAAACAGAGAAAGGAGATTGCATGTGTGTGAGAAGAATAAACTTTTTATATTTTAAGTATTTATAGACTAAGATCTTGGAAATATACGGCTTTGGCACTTTACAGTTCAGTGTAATATTAAAGAAAAAGTTACATTTGCGTCAATTCTGACTCATGCCACTCCCATGTGTGTTGAGCAGAACTGTGCTCCATAGAGTTTTCAATGGCTGATTTTTCAGAAGTAGATCACCAGGCTTTTCTTCCGAGATGCCTCTGCATGGTTTTGAACCTCCAACCTTTCATTTAGTAATAAAGTGCTTAACCATTAGCACTACCCAGGGACTCCTGTGTAATGTTTAAGAACTTGGAAATCAGATCAGGATTCGCGTCTGATTCTATGCCATTTAGGGTACAGTTTTGGGCAAGTTAACTTTTCTGAACTCCAGTATTCTCAACTATTAAATGGGCTAATAGCACCTTCCTCCCAGGGTGGTTGTGAAAAATAAGTGAGAAAATGTATGGAAAGCTTTTAGCAGAAGGTTGGGACATGGTTGTTTTTATTATTGTTGTGTTGCACTTGGGTATCCATAGAACTAATACTACAGTCTCCTCTCCAGGCTCATGACCACTCTCACACCTTACTTGTTTTTGTAGGAAGGAGAGGTGGAGTTTTGGGAATACGCAAAGTGGTCTTTAACCTGGTCCCTTAAAGAAACTCCTATGCGGGGGCTATCAGAGGTTTCTCTTCCAGGTAAGGGAAGAATGTGGCCTAAAAAATGTGATTTTTTTGTACAATTATAAAGAGCATAGAGTTATATCTTGCCCATAACAAGGATGGAAAATCTTACCCACTACATTTTTCTATAAGGAGTTCCTGGGTGGTACAAATGGTGGTGCACTGGACTACTAACTGGAAGGTTTGTGGTTCAAACTCACCCAAAGGTGCCTCAAAAGTAAGGCCTGACCATCTGCTTCTGAAACGTCACAGCCTGTGAAGGTTTTCCGCTCTGCACTCTTGGGGGCAGCATGAGTCAGAATTGACTTGAAGCAACTGACAACAACAACCCTTTTCTATAGTAATTTCCCATAAGTAATCATTGCCTTATGTACGTTAATTATTCACATTTATGAATTTCTAAAGAGAATGGAGATTAATCCCTTTGCAGAAAGAGAAAGGTAACATGTAAGTGGTCTGTCCCATATTACTCAATAGTGAATAGGAGAGAGAAGAGATCCTACAACGGTGCTTTTTTTGGCTCACTGTAATATTTGTAGGGGGTATTTTCCGTATTTTTTCCTAAGGTGTATATACAAGGAACTACTTACATATTTGAGTTTTAAACATATTTTGGATCATATGCTACAATTCAATGGTGCGTTTTAAAACTTATTAATGCATGACAAAGTAATTACACATAAGTTAATATAGGGCTATAGAATCCATTTAAGCTTATATTGTCTTCCATTGTGCTGATTACCGTAATTTATGTAACCAATCTCTCACTTTGAATATTTAGGTTGTTTTGGTTTTATCACCGTAAAACATATGGTGATGAACATTGCATTGTTTTGCACTTGTCAATATATAAATATTTCCTTAGAAATATGATAGAAGGGGAACGGCCTGGTCAGAGGACATTTGAAAGTATCTTAGAAGTTCTTTGGAAGCATCAAGAGAAAAATAATAATAATAAACCTTTTGAATACTCTGATGTGGTAATTTGGAATAATTTATAAAATACTTTATTCATCCATTGGTTTTTATGACATGTCTTTCTAACAAATATCACCAAGACCATCTGTTTGGGTTTTCCCCAGACACAGACTGTATGTGCAATCCACTTACTGAACTTCTTTCATATTTTTGACAGAAAGGCACAAAACTAATCTTTTAACTTAAAGCATAAATTCAATCTGTTCAGAATCCAGGTGTTTAGCTGTGCCAAGAAAATGTATTATTTCATAGAGAATCTTTCATTTTCAATCAAAATTTTGAAACAAAATACTTAAACACATTCTGCCAGTGAAATCTTGTGAAACAAGGTCCATTTTTCAGCAAGAGTTCAATTTCAAGGTGTGTTTGTGGAAACACGAGCCTTTCCCTTCCACATATCTTGAGTTCTAAAAATTGAAAAGAACAGGAAGAGAGAAATGGAGGAGGAGGAAGGGCTGGCTGGACTGAATGAAAACAAGGGGAGTCCCCAAACTGTATTCCAAAATCTGATGTAGCTAATATGTTAACTGATTGAAAATTTTCACTTTTTTAGCATAAATAATAATATAAATGCTTCCTGGCTAGCCCATAAAAAAAAAAAAAAAATTTTTTGAAGGCTGTTTAACCCAAAATACAGTCCAAGCTATACATGTTATGAAAAACAGTAGAAAACATCATCATTGCAGTATGAGTGCTTAAATAAAATAAAAACATTATGATGCTAGTTTAATAGTTTTATGCTTACCTTAAAAATTATTAGTGCATGAAAAAAAAAACTTAATCACCAAAAGGTTTTATTTGCACTGTACTGTGTTTCTGCAGTATTCCAGTCACTCACTGGACTAGCTAGGCTAGGATATATCAACTGGGAATGTATGGCATTGTTTTCTTCTGGCAATGCAATGTTAATTATAAGCACCTCACTCAGAAATGAGGTTTAATGGCATTTGATCACTGTTTTAAGAAGAGAAATGGCTTTAACCCCTACTAGATAGACCTGTTGTTATTGTTGTTGTTAGATGCCATTGAGTCAGTTCCAACATATAGTGACCCTGTGTACAACAGAACAAAACTGCCTGGTGCTGCACCATCTTCACAATCCTTTCTATGCTAGAGCCCATTGTTGCAGCCACTGTGCCAATCCAACTCCTTAAGGGTCTCCCTCTTTTTCCTTGACCCCCTATTTTACCAAGCATGATGTCCTTCTCCAGGGACTTGTCCTTCCTGATAATGTGTCCAAAGTATGTGAGATGAAGTGTCGCCATCCTTGCTTCTAAGGAGGATTCTGGCTGTACTTCTTCCAAGACAGGTTTGTTTGTTCTTCTGACAGTCCATGGTATGTTCAATATTCTTCACCAACACCATAATTCAAAGGCATCAATTCTTCTTCAGTCTTCCTTATTCATTGTCTAGCTGAATAGGTAGACTTAGTTCCCTTAAAAAGGGAACATTTCAAGGAGAATACAGGAAAGGAGAAGGTTCAAAAAATTAACATGTCAAATAACATTGCACGCTAAAGTGAGGGTAGACCTGCATCTTTAGGTAATCCTTGTAAGACTCCCACATGATATTTCTATCTGGTTTGACAGCTACTGGAGAAAAACCATTGCCTTAGGCCCCAGCATGATTTTGTGACAGTACCAGAACCCAAGGCCTGATATCTCTAGTTGATATAGCATGAATTCACTGTTTGACATAAAAAGCTGGAAAGTACTGAAGGAATCTCCCTGCCTCCTACCATACACACACCCAAGATCATCTGAAACTGTCTTCCCTTCCTCACCTTCCCTCACTCTGGTTCTTGCAGATCCTCCTCCAAACTAGCATGTTTTGGCCTTGCTGCTCCTTCCCTATTGCCATCCTTTCTCCCTTACCTAAGTCTGGAGATCCCCCTCTTTTTTTTGTATTTCAATGCTTATAATTGCCGGAGGCCAGTGGAAAGGAGAAAAGGGAAAGATCTTTATGATAGAATTGGCCATAGAAGAAGAAAACCATGCCCTACTATCAATTGATATAAATTATGGGCTATTCTCTACAGCAGAGAGAGAATAGTCCATAATTTATATCAATTGATAGTAGGGCTTGGTTTTCTTCTTCTATGGCTCTAACCAGAAGGCCGGCAGTTCAAATCCACCAGCTGCTTCTTGGAAACTCTGTGGGGCAGTTCTCTGTCTTATAGGGTCACTATGAGTTGGAATCAACTCGATGGCAATGGGTTTGGTTTTGGTTGGTCTCTACAAAAGCTGGTCCTGATGTTCCCCATCCCAGGTCTATTGGTTGTAATTGAGATGGCCCAATGGCCCAGAGGATACCCTGGTGGCATAGTGCTTAAGTGCTACTGCTAACCAAGAGGTCGGCAGTTCAAATCCGCCAGGCACTCCTTGGAAACTCTGTGGGGCAGTTCTACTCTGTCCTATAGGGTCGCTATGAGTCAGAATCAACTCAGTGGCAATGGGTTTGGTTTGGTTTAATGGCCCAGAAAGGCTGTTTAAGTATTTATGATATATTGTGTTGCTGTTGTTGTTAGGTGCTGTCAAGTCAGTTTAGACTCATAGCGACCCTGTGTACAAAAGAAGGAAACACTGCCGTATCCTGAGCCATCCTCACAATCGTTTTCATGCTTGAGCCCATTGTTGTAGCCACTGTGTCAGTCTATCTTGTTGAGGGTCTTCCTCTTTTTTGCTGACCCTCTATTTTACCAAGCATGATGTCCTTCTCCAGGGACTGGTCCCTTCTGATAACATGTCCAAAGCATGTAAGACAAAGTCTCTCCATCCTTGCTTCTAAAGAGCATTCTGGCTGTACTTCTTCCGAGACAGATTTGTTCATTCTTTTGGCAGTCCAGGGTATATTTAATATTCTTCACCAACACCTTAATTCTAAGGCGTCTATTCTCCTTTGGCCTTCCTTATTCACTGTCCAGCTTTCACATGCATATGAGGAGACTGAAAACACCATAGATTGGGTCAGGCACACCTTAGCCTTCACGGTGATTTCTTTGTTTTTTAATACTTTAATGAGGCCTTTTGCAGCAGATTTGGCCAATGCAGTACATTGTTTGATTTCTTGACTGTGGGTTTTCACCGGGTTTGGCTTCCATGGGTGTTGATTGTGGATCCAAGTAAAATGAAAACCTTGACAACTTCAGTCTTTTTTCAGTTTATCAAAATGTTGCTTATTGGTCCAGTTGTGAAGATTTTAGTTTTCTTTATATTGAGGTGTAATCCATGCTGAAGGCTGTGATCTTTGATCTTCTTCAGTAAGTGCATCAAGTCCTCTTCACTCTCAGCAAGCAAAGTTGTATCATCTGCATAATGCAGGTTGTTCATGAGCCTTCCTCCAATCCTGATACCCCATTCTTCTTCATATAATACAGCTTCTCAGATTATTTGCTCAGCATACAGATTGAATAAGTACGGAGAAAGAATGCAACCTTGATGCACACCATTCCTGACTTTAAACCAGGCAATATCCCCTTTTTCTGTTTGAAGGACTACCTCTTGATCCATGTACAGGTTCCTCATGAGCACAATTAAGTGTTCTGGAATTCCCATTTTTCCCAATGTTATCCATAATTTGTTATGATCCACACAATCAAAAACCTTTGCATATCAATAAAACACAGGTAAACATCTTTCTGGTATTCTCTGCTTTCAGCCAAGATCCATCTGACATCAGCAATGATATCCCTTGTTCCACGTCTTCTTCCGAATCTGGTTGAATTTCTGGAAGTTCCCTCTTAACGTACTGCATATATCATAGTAGATATTTATTGGACTGTTTGCCCAGCTCTCTTTTCCTAGGATTTGCCTCCTAAGCAACCCTTGCACCTGGCCACCACCAACATGATGCCTACGAAGTCCTTCCCCATCCTAGATACAGTTAATTGATTTTTGTCTAGGGCAATTACTCCCTTTCCTGGATTTCTAGAATTAAGACTGAAATAAGTCAAACTATTCCCGACTCATAGATCCTGCGGGATATCCCAGGAAGCTTTTTTGTTGAAACAAGTTCAAATTAGTTTTCTGATGTTTGTAGTCAAAAGACCCCTAACTGGTATGTACACACACACACATTGGCTTTTTCCACTAAACAATCTTTGCCATATTTCCTTGACATTCTCTCTGGTAAGTGGGCTTTGGTAACCAGGGAAACAGTCTTGGTTCCCAGCCCTAAGGGATTAAGGAGGGATCTCTCAGAATAGATAGAAACAAGCCTGAATTCGTTGCTCTTTGAATGATGCATATAATCGCCACTCTCACCTTTCCTTGGTGTGTTCCCACACTTGCTTGTTTGTTGTGATGGTTAAGATTGTGTGTCAAGTTGGCTAGGTCATGATTCTCAGTGTTTTGGCAGTCGTGTGATGTTGTGGTCACTTCCCTGTTGAAATCTGATATGTGATCATCCCCATTATGGGATCTGCTGTGAGGAGCCAGTCTGTTGAAGGGGAGTATCCTTGGGCATATGGTCTGCATTGAATGTAGGCAGACATTCTAGCGGGGCGGGGGGTGGGGTGGGGGTGGGGATTGCTCATTCTGGATCCTGCAGTTGGCTCCTGTTCATCTGACCTCCAGTTCTTGGGACTTGAGTTAGCAGTTTACCTGCGGTCTTGCCTGCCAATATTGGGCTGCAGCAATCTTTACAGCCTGTGAGTGAAAGCCCTGCTTTCCGACCTGCTGATCTTGGGTTTGCCAGCCCTTGTGGGTCAGTCTCTATCCTGACCCACAGACTTGGGATGTTACAGCCTCTACAACCCAGAGGTGCTGGAGATCTATTTCTGGAAAACCACCCATTGAAAGCCCTGTGGAGCACAGTTCTATTCTGATATACATGGGGTCACCATGAGTTAGAATTGACTCTACAGCAAATAGTGCTGGTAAGGGTAGAGAAATAAATGCAAAGATTAATTAAGAAATAGTTCCTGCCTAAGAGTAGCTAACTGCATAGTGTGAGAATTTTCAACAAAATTCAGAGATCCAACTTGATTGCATATTATAAATGCTTGTCTTTCTTAGATTCTTGACCGCTCCCTTTTTGAGGATATATCCTGAACTGAATGTGTTATCACTTCTCTGAAATCTCCTCCTCTTGAGTTTCATTTCTCCATGATTGACACCACCTTAAATGCAATTGCTCAAGCCAGGAAACTGGAAATCAGCCCTAACACATCTTCTTCAGTTACCTCCAGATCCCAACAAGTCACCAAGTTCTGTTGGTCCAACCTGTTAACATCTCGGTTTGCACACTTCTCTCCAGCTTTCCAATTTTAATTCACTGTCCACCATCACCTAAATCATGGCAAAAGACTCCTAACTGGTCTCTCTGCCTCTGCTCTAGTTCCCTCTCCACTTCCTTATTCACATCGCAGCTAGAGTGAGATTTTAAACAGCATACATGATTGTAAAACTCCTCTGCATTGATTCTCTGTTGCTTTGGGGAAGAAGTTCAATTGCTTTATATTCCCTGCCTCTCCAGCCTCATATACCACTGCTTCCTCTTCTACTGAGTTTTCCAGCCATACTAAATCACTTGGAGGCCCTGTGTGCAGCAGTCTCTCTGATTTCTGGGCCTTTGCACATGCTGTTCTCTTTATCTGGAAGAATCTCCGTGCCCCCTGACTCCCTGACCTCACTCCCAGACTTGATGCTTAAACTTCGGGCCTCAGAAGTGCCATCCCTTGTTATTACCTTAACAACAGCTATGAAAAATTGTCTATTAACCTCTTTTCATGGAAACGTATTTTCCAGTTGTGATTTTAGGCAACTCAAGCTTCCAGTTTATCTACACCCAGTCATCATGAAGCTATAACATATTCCCACACGTAGGATGGTCCATCTGTCCTTGGCAAGTTAGGAACCCTCAGAAAACAGAATTCTTTTAAGTCACCAGGGCATTATTCCATAAACGTAAGACAGTTTACTTCAACCTTGAGTTGAGCAAGTTTCTTGCAGTGTCTAATAGTCTATCCATAGTAACTTGTAAAATAACAGCCTTCAAATAACCTCTAATGCTTGGAACATTTGTCTTTTTTTTTTAATCTTTACAAATTGACAGCCTGTTTTCTTAAAGACGCCCAACTCTGATGCTTCTTCCCCTCCAGCCCTTACAGTCATTTTGTTACAGACTACTTCCACTGTTCCACAAACAGTTCTGTGATAGTCTCTGAGGTTCCGTTTCCTAAGTTTACAGCGCCAAGAACGTGCAAACCACGAGCACTTATTGTTAGAACCACAGGAATTTTTTGGTTCATTGTTATCATGATCAAAGCCTTTAGAAACATATTTGAATAAAATCATTAAATATGGAAAGCAAATATTTTTTTTTTTAATGGGAGTAGTAAATCTTTCCATGTGTGGAATGTAATGAATTTCATCTTCTCAGTGTTGAAAATCTCAACGCTAGGAGGGTGAACTCAGTGTACCTCACAGTTGCTGTTTTTTTTTTTTTTTTTTTTTACTAACTACATCCCACAGTAAGAACTTCATTCCATATCATGGTATCATGACCCAGTCACATTACACACATATGTATACCTACACACACGTTTGAAGCAGAAGTTTGGTTAAATAATACTTGCTATTATTACTATACGCGATACACAATGTCATTTTTTATTTTATTCTATTATTCTATGCCATGCTATTCTATTCCCCATTCCATTCCATTGCATTCTATTCCATGCTATCTTATCCTGTCCTATCAATTTCATTTATAATATTCTGGTCACTACCCATTAAGTTGATTTCATGAACTGAAATTGGGACATAACCTGCAACTTGAAAAACACTACCTTATAATTTTTGACAATAAGAAAAGAATAAGGAAAGAGCTAGCATAACTCTAGTTTTTGCCTTCCCAGAACATTTTTTTATCTTCTTTTCCTTTGAGCTCCTGGTGGTCCTAATGGGGCTCAATCACATGACTTCCTTACTATTTTCACTCTGTGAAGTGAGCATCTGACTAAAAACCAAAAAACCCAACCTGTTGCTGTTAAGTAGATTCCGACTCACAGCCACCCTATAGGACAGAGTAGAACCGCCACATGGGGTTTCCAAGGAGTGCCTGGTGGATTCGAACTGCTGACCTTTTAGTTGGCAGCTATAGCTCTTAACTACTACGCCACCAGGGTAAAGTTGGGCCAATTATAACACATTTCACCTGGAATATAATTCTTCCAGGTAAGAACACTTAACCCATGGGGTACTGATCAAAACATTTCCATTGAAATCAGTTTGGAAGATGGTTTCTTTCTACTGGGATTGCCAAGCTGTGAGGATGTGAGTCTGTGGCTGTTGGGAGCCATCTTGCTTGTGTGGAGAAAGCCTGACTGAATAATGAAGCCAAGCTCTGCTGAGGGATGGCAATAGACAAAGAGCTGGGGGCAATGTTTGAGCAACTGGGTCAAGCTGTGAAGAATTCTATATGTATCTTATATTTCTGAGGTGTATGAGACCATACAGTTTTCTTTTTCTTTAAGCTGTTTTGAATTGGGTTTTCTCACTTGCCACATGAAAGAATCCTGATAATATGGTAAAGCAGATAGGTGATGTGAATGCAAAGATCAGATGCCTACGTTCATATTGAAAATATTACTAAAGGCTATTTTCTGCCCCCCTTCATAAATCCATGGGAAAATGGGATGTTCAATTACATATGTGACAAGACAATATGTTATAAGAATGTTTTAAGTATTAATGCATATGTCCTTTCCCCCATCATTTCTTTTATCCCTTCTGTTTTCTCCCATTCCTCACTAAAGGGACCACACAGAGACATGTAAACTCTTGGCTTTTCATTTTCAATTGCCTAGGCTTCAGGAGACTATGAAGCAGGTGTGATGAATAAGAAAAAAAACTTCCTGACACTAAGATCATAAAGGAATCCCTAAGCTGGGAGGAGCAAGAGATGGAGGGGATATGATGTCGGAGAAAGTTGGGAGAGGCCTAAAACAAAGCTGCCCAGTTCTGCTCCAGCATGTAGCCCCACGAATAGGGCCCAATGCCAGGGCCTGTGGGCCTCGCTAGCTTCATCAGGGGAGTGCTTTGGATCACCTCTGCTGAAGAATTTTGTTAGTCTTCCTGCAGCTAGGCTCAGTGAGAATCTTTGACAGCGATGACTATATTACCTGCAGGATGTCTGGTAAGAAGGCTGCTTCTTTGTGTCCAGATATTTCCTAGGTACCCATTCAACTAACTCTGCATAGACAACCCAGGGTACACAAAAGCCCCCTAAAATGGAGTATAAGACATTCTTGGGGAGGAAGGAAAGCCCACTGCCTCTGAACTTGGATGGAGCAACTTATTTGATACACCAGTTGCCATCAGGTTGATTCTGACTCATGGTGACCCCATGTGTGTCAGAGTAGAATCGTGCCCCATAGGGCTTTCAGTGGCTACATTTTCTGAAGTAAATCACTAGGCCTTTCTTCTGAGGCACATCTGGGTGGGCTCGAACCTCCAACCTTCCAGTTAGCAGCTGAGTATGTTAACCATTTGTACTACACAGGAACTCTGGAGCAAATTAAACCAGCTTGAAGTCACTCCAGATAGGCAGTAATAAAAGTCCTAGTTTGCCAACCCCTCGCCACTACCACTAGTCCACCACCATCACACTTGATGATTATATATTGTGCGAAAGGGATTCAGTTGGTCAATACTAAAATATTTTACACACTTGATTCATGGCTTCTCAACCAATGTTGTTGTTGTTAGTTGCCATCAAGTTGGCTCCAATTTGTGGTGACCCTGTGTACAGCTGAAGGAAGTATTGCCTGGTCCTGTACCATCTTTACCATCGTTAGTATGCTTGAGTCCGTTGTTGCTGCCACTGTGTATTTTGAGTGCCTTCCAACCTAGGGGGGCTCATTTTCCATCACTATATCAGACAATATTTTGTTGCAATCCATAGGGTTTTCATTGGCTAATCTTTGGAAGCAGATTGCCAACTCTTTCTTCCTAGTCTGGATGCTGGTAGACATCTGTCCACTACAGCTGACCCTGATGGTACTTGAACTATCAAAGCATAGCTTCCAGCATCGTAGCAACACACAAGCCACCATAAAACTGACAGATTAGACAGGTAGCGGCAGCAAATGTTAATCAAGGTTAATTAAGCCCAGTGTTGGTTTCTGATAATGTAAAAATGACTACTACAAGATTCCCTAACTTCAAGTTGCTCTCAGAATGGCAGAAGGTATAGAAATATATGTAACTGATCCCATTATATATGGTAAATGTCGTCAGATTCAAAAGGCAAATAGGGCCAGGACACCCTGGGTGGCTTCCCAAGGCCTGTTCCTTGCTCTTATTCCATAATTTTTTATTTGTTAAACATTACCCTGCATTATTACACTTTTCTGAATAGTTCAGTGAAAGTGTTTTCCCATAATATTACCCAACAGGTAATTTTTGGCATCAGCTACAGTTTCCAAAACCCAGTGTAGACAACACACATAAGAACCTTTGATAGAGGCTTTCCCCCTCCTTTATTGATAAATTTCAAAAACAGTAAGTGACGCTAGTTCCATTTGCTGCAAGTACTTTCCACACGGCCTGAACTCCCTCTAATCATGGCCTTGCCACTGAAATGGCCACTTCCTTCATTACAATTTCCACTCCAGTGCCGGTATCAATTCTCTCCTCTTCATAGAAATAGCCTGCCCTTCCTATTTCCTCTCTTCCTCCCCAAACTCCTTCAATAATTGACACTAACTCAGAGCCCCGAGGCACAGGAGCTCACCCTTGGGCAGCCCTTGATTATGAGCTACAGAGTGGCCACGTCAGACGTCAAAATCCAGATCCCTTTGGTTCAGGTCAATGCCATTAAGTGGTGCTTGAAAGAGGCTGCTTAAGTACATAGCTTTGTGGTGGGCTTGCCCCTCCCTCCTTCTCCTCAGTGAATTTTCTAAAGAAATACATTTTGATCTAAGAGCCTCTTTCAGGGTGGAGAGTGTATTTGTAGGTTCCAAGGAATTAAAAACCAGGCCACCACCTGCCAAGATAGTTAAAATAGAGCCAATAAGCTCCACTGGAGGAGGGGTCTGCTCTTATTAAGGAAGTGAATCTCTTTCTTTATCCATGAGAGAAATGAATTTTCAGAAATGGAAGACATACTGTTTTGAAAAGATTACGGAACATTCCACAAGTATACACTTTAAGTAAAGCATTCTAATTGGGCGGCTGCATTAGAGAATAAGTTAGTAACTAAAATGATCACATCTTAATAACAAGCAAAACATTTCTCTGAACAAATGGTTTGTCTACATTCTTTTCATTCTGTAGGTTCAGAGAAGGCATTTGAATGGATCATAAGCCTTTTATGAACCCCTGACCCAGAATCAGAAATCCTGTAATCATTGCTCGCAGCAGACCTTTCATAATAAGCATAGTTCACCCTCTCCTCACCCCCAGCCCCAGAATGAACTCTAGAGGATAAAATTCAGATATCAGGAATTACATACACCAGGAATTACAACCAAAGTTCAACATAACCCTGTTGCCTTTTGGCAATAAGTTAACTAGTTAGATGTCATATTAAGTGTTGCTCATTGAGGACAAGATATTGAACTTATTTTAGTGCCATTGTTGATTTATATTTTCTTTATAACAATACTATATGGATGCTTCTCCTCTAAGGCAACAAAATTAACCTTATGCATGTTCTTCACATGTCTGGCAGCAACTTCATCACATTGATATGGCCCAAGGTTGGCATCGGAGAGAGGATTTTCAGATAGGAGGAACTGGCTGCCCAACCTGGCTGCCTGCCTTGGCAGTGGCCATTTTCCCACGTCACTGGAGACTGTTCTTAAGCTTTTCTTGAAATGCAAGAGCCCTGGTAACACAGTGGTTAAGCACTTTGCTGCAAACCGGAAGGTCAGCAGTTTGAACCCACCAGCCTCTCTGCAGATGAAAGACATGACAGTCTGCTTCTGTAAAGATTACAGCCTTGGAAGCTCAGTGAGGCAGTTCTATTCTGTCCTATAGAGTCACGATAAGTCAGAATCAACTCAACGGCAAGGGGTTTCTTAGAATCCAGGCCAACGGAAAAGGTTATTAGGGACAGGAAAGATTTACCTCTATTCACTTACAATTTCCAACTTCCTGTCCTGGGATAGTCTTCCTGATAGGATACACCTAGGAAATTTACTCTTCCAGTGGAAACCTTGGAAACCGTGGTGGCCTAGTGGTTAAGAGCTACATCTGCTAACCAAAAGGTCGGCAATTCAACTCCACCAGTTCGGATCCTCCTTGACAACACTATGGGACAGCTCTACTCTATCCTATAGGGTCCCTATGAGTTGGAACCTACTCAATGGCAATGGGTTTGGTTTGGTTTGGTTTTAGTGGAAACCTTGTTGATATTGTTAGTTGCTGTCAAATTTACTCTGATTCATGGTGAACCCATGTGTGTCAGAGCAGAATGTGCTCCATGGGGTTTTCAAGGGTGTGATCTTTGGGAAGCAGAGTGCCAGGCCTGTCTTCTGAGGCACCTCTAGGTGGATTCAAACCACTAACCTCTCAGCTAGTAGTAGAGTGCTTAGCTGTTTGTGCCGCTCAGGGACTCCTCCAAACAATTGGGGAACAGTCTTACTTTTTTTCTCATAGGACAGCCATATTAGAACATACTAGTCCAACATCAGAATAAGAGGCACAGTGTGTGGGTTCTTTCCTTGCATGATCACCTACAATAAATATAATCACAATAATTTATACAAATGGATTACATTCATGTATGGTTGCTCCTTAAATTCTCTCCATACCCTGGTGAGTTAAGCATGATCATACATCTTCCCTAACTCCCCATTATTTCCAAGATGAAGTCTAAACTCTTCAGCATGACATTCAAGGCCCTTCAAGGAGTAGACTAAGAAGAAAAGAACAAAGTTGAGCAGTGCTATTATCTTTTATTTGTGTCCATTCCTTCTTCTAGATGTGTGGTTTTTAAGAGCATACGACATTCCAATCCTGTCTCTGCCATTTTCCATCCGTGTGACTTTGGATAAACAACTTAATGTTTACATATTAACTAGTTTCTCCAAAGTCATATGGATGGAAAATGGCAGAGCTGGGATTGGAACCCAGTGTGTTTGACTCAGAGCCAAGCCCCTCAGTACCATGAGTTTATCTGAGTCAAGTCACCGGTGTTCACAGTGATAAGGAAATGGCAGGCACTCAATACATGCTTGTTATTAGTCTGTCCCACATGGCACCCAGGACTAAGTATCTGGCATAGTTTCTGGCATATAATTGGCAACTCATGTACCTTGAATTAATGGTTGAGTTAAACAATAACAAACAATAACCCGTTGTTCCAACTCATAGCGACCCCACAGGACAGAGTAGACCTGCCCCAGAGATTCCAAGAAGCAGCTGGTGAGTTGCAACTGCTGACCTTTTGGTTAGCAGCTGAACTCTTGACCACTGTAGCACCAGGGCTCCAGTGATTGAGTTAGCGACTTCCATTTTCAGATAAGGAAATTGAAACTCAGGGAGGTTAAGTGGCCTAGATAGTACAGGGATAAAAAGTGGCAGAGTCAGGATTAGAACTCAGATATTAGTGTTCTTGCCATGCTGCTAGTCATATATTTAAAATGTATAATCCATGATATACAGAATTAAAAATAGAAGCATGAGTATTTTCCCGGCATTGTTTCGTTGTGTTGTACATGGGGTCACTAAGAGTCAGAACTAACTCGACAGCACCCTACAACAGCAACGACAAGAAAAGAGATCTATTAGAGAAAAAATCATCTTATTGCTCTATTGGCAAGATTGACAGAATTTCTATTATTTTGGAAATAATCCATTTTTATACTTTTTAAATAGTATGTTAAAAAACACGTATATATGCTGTATCCCTGTAGATGAGTAAAACCAGGTTTTAACAGGAATACTCAAAAAAAAAAAAAAAAAAAAACTCAAAGGGAGTGGAAGTCGAAGATACTTAGGATAAATATGAAGGAAATCTATATCTATTGATTTAATTCTTAGGATATCAGAATAAAAGTATATGTGTGTGCTTATGTACTATTCTCTTAATCATTTTCCTCCCTTCAATGCACTTCTTAATTTTTTTTTTTTCTTACCACTTGGCATGAATACAACAGAGGAAAGCCACAGCCTCAAAAACCAGAGGTGGCCTTAGCAAAAGCAAACACATTTTATTAAGTTTTCTGCCCATTTTTCTTTTCAGAAATCCTCACTCATCTCACATTGAAATTGAATATAGCCGTAAGCTTTAATTAAAAAAAAAGAAAGAAGAAAAAGAGAATTTTCCCTTCCCCAATGCCTGTAATGCCCTATTAAAGGCTTGAGAATAAAACTTCCTTCCCTATCAATGTTGTCCTTTTCCATTAAGCAGATATTGATTTCTTCCCCTTTTGATGCAGGAGTCCAAATTACCATAGCTCTTTTGGTTTCCTTCCTCCTTTGCGCACTAACAAGGCTCTATGTGAGTTGCCTGCTGCTAGGCAGCCAACAGGGGGTGCTCACTGCATGATTTGATGAGGGAAAAAAGAAAGATTTTATTCAAAATAATCTTCAGTTTTCTTTTACTTTTGAAACAAAGATATAGACTATAGTTCTTCTTACACACAAAGGTTTTGCCAATAGTTTGAGAAATAAAGAGAGGAAATGTCTAGGTCAGTGAAGGGGGTTTTAGGGAAAGTCAGTCTTTATACATGGAGCAGGGTCGTTTATCACCAATTACACCTGAATTTTCTGGGCTATATTGACGAAATTTATTGGATAATTTATCAACTTCTCACTTTGTGTATGCGGGTACAAAGTGAGTAGTCAGAAAATATGTTCTAATTTTGCTTTTCCCCTGTTACTTTTAACACATCACTTAGCACTCACTCTCAGCCACTCTGCGTATAGAATGCAGGATGGAATTCTGTGTTCCTGCTGACAGTTTCTCCTACAAATAAACTCCTTGGTGTGCAAATGGCAAATGAAAAACATAATGGCATTTTGGTATATACAATTTTGAGGACAGCTATAAGTTATAAAATTCAGAAAAACCGGGGAGGTGTTAAAATTTGAAGTAGCTCTTACTGACTTAGATTCAGATTTAATTTGAATTTGTGGATCCCTAAAAAGTAAACGTACATGTGTACGTGCTATTATTGTCTGATCGTTTATAATGTTTAAAAGATCAAGGTTAAAACCTGGAAGACGATTTAAAAAAAAAAAAAAAGGTTGCTCCAACAGCAGACAAATGCTGATGGAAACAACCTATTTTGAATCATTTGCCTCTGATGAAGGAACCATGCCTGGTGGCAAACTGGTTAAGCGCTCAGCTGCTAACTGAAAAGTCAGTGGTTCAAATCTGCCAGCCGCTCTGCAGGAGAAAGATGTGGCAGTCTGCATCCTTAAAGATTATGACCTTGGAAACCCTATGGAATGGTTCTATTCTGCCCAACAGGGTCACTATGGGTAGGGATCAGCTCGATGGCAGTGAGTTTGATTTTGGTTTTAGCCTCTGAAGACAAATGAAAAAGATCAAGAGTGAAAAGCTCTCATTAGAAGAAAATGTATTTAGCCAAGCACTATCAAATTTATCAAGAGCATCATCAAGAAATACCAAAAGTCACAGGTACATACTGAGGTACTTAAAAAATAGTTACCATTGCTTACTTTTTATCAAACTAATATAGAATTATTAAAGTCTTTATTTTGATTTGCACAGCAAAGATTTCAGAAAGAGTGATAGCCTTGCTCATTATTCAACAAAAAACACAAGGAAAAATGTGCATCTTAGAAACACACTTGGCTTTCTCTTTCTGGAGTCCAAACAACTTCCAGCTAAAAGGCATATTTTGATTAAGATAATATTTTTCCCTAATCAATATTTTCTACCTCTGGGTTATTACTTCCTTGAAGGGTTCTCTGCTTTTTTTTTTTTTTTCCTAAATTAGTCCATGTAGTTTATGAGAAATCATCAGTGCTGCCATATGCTGCCATTTACATTAAATCTTTCCCTTAGTATTTACTGCTGGGTGGCAGGACTTGTCTCTAGCCCTTATGGTTTGGCATCAAATCTTGAAATGTGTATTTCATGCTTAATTGGAGTAGGGATAGGAGTACAGAAGCAGAATTAAGCATATAAAACCAGACTCTTTCTGACCGACATTCTCCAGTTTCCCACTTGGTTGGTAATACGCCTGGGCACTCCTTGGTGAGACCCCATATAGTGTACCTGTGCTTTGTAGGTACACCTGGAACCGTGTAATATGAGACCAGGTCTGGGCCTGTAAGGCAGTCTATAGAGTGGATGAAAATACAGGTTTTCGAATCAGACAAAGCTGGGTACCGATCCTAGCACTGTTACTGTTTATCTGTGGGCAAATTTCTCAGGCTTTCTGAACCTCAGGGTCATGGCCATCGGTCTGTTTGTTTTCAGGTCCATACACTGCCCTTTTCTTGCTCTGCTTGGTGTCACAAGGGTTTCCCAGGTTTTTGCCAACTGATTCTGGTCAAGTGTACCTACTAGGGGACCTGGTAGAAGACTGGAGGGTAGGAGCTGGGCAAACCAGGGGATTCCTCTCTTTCTTGCTCCGCCTTGGGTGGCATCTGCCCTAGTGGTTGTGCTTTTCCTGTGGCTCCAGTTGCTGCTCAGACAGTTGCCACCATGGTTCTAGCTCCTGCTGATGCCCAGCTTCTGGCTCTAGGATCATAGCCTCCCCCTGTTGTCCCTCCAGCCCTACTGGTGGTAAAAGCTTCCTGCTGTAACCAATCTCTTAATTGCACCATCTTCCCCTGCTCTGACTCTTTCATTGTCTGTAGAATAAATTCTCTGTCTTAAATTCTCTCTGTTGAATTACATGGTATGGATTTAGTTTTCTTGGCTGGGCCCTGACTAATATACTCAGTTTCATCACCAGTAGATTGCATATGATAATGCAGTCTCTCAAACTTATTTTAAGGATTACACATAAAAATGTATTGTCAAATACTTAGCAAAGTGTCAGGTAACCCCTTCGTTGTACAGGCAATAAAACCAAGGCCCAAAGACAGAAGGTGACTTCTCTAAGGCCACATAGCTAGTGTATTAGTGGCAGATAGTTCATGTGATAAGAAGGTAATTCTGAATTGGACAATGCCTTTGAAAAATCTAAATTGCTACCACAAGGAGGATGAAAGTGGTTTGAGGTCAAGGGCACTGTACTAGCTGACAGATAAAGCAGTGTCTCCAGGCATGATCTAAGGCCCATTGAAATAAGCACCCACTTCATCTTTTTTTTTTTTTTTTTCCATCTTATCTCCTCCTTCAAGGTGCAACCTAGAATGTCTGAAGTTCTTCTACTAGCTTTTTTGGGTTCTGTTTCCCATAGGGAAACCCTGGTAGCACAGAGCTATGGGCGCTAACCAAAAGGTTGGCAGTTTGAATCCACCAGCCACTCCTTGGAAACCCTATGGGGCAGTTCTACTCTGTCTTACACTAAGTATTTTTATCAAGAATATGGCAGCTTCTCCGGATCCCTTCCTCTTCATCTCTCCATAAACCCCAAACTTCTCCCTCCTTTGTTTCCTTTTCTGAGTTTTTATAGATGATATTTATTACTGCAAAATTCTGGGAAAGAGAATCTACATAAGATTTCCCAGGTCACTCCATGGAAGGGGAAGAGAAACAGAGGCCAGAGCTGGGAGTGAGAGTTCTAGGCCAGTGCCTCTCAAACAGTGGAGAAGAACCAGTTTAGTTTGTTTGTTTCATCTGTTACAGATGAAAATATAGTAAGTAGAAATTAGTAGGAAAATATAATTTAAAAATGACATACAGAATACACGTCCAACCATACAAAATACAAGCTCAAATTTTTTACTCTTGTGCCAAATTGCTATAAATCTATCTAAATGTTGACCCTGGGATTCTGTACTTATGTCATTGCATGTGAGTAACAAGTTGTTTGTAGACCAATACTAGTCTGTGGACCGTACTTTGAGTGGAACTGGTCTGGATGTAAAGAAGGAAGTTGATAATGCACTTTCTGAGATGTTACTGGCCCTTCTTAACCTTCAGTGTCTTTGGTTTCCCCAAGCACTCAGTAGCTGCATATCTCCGTTCTCCCCACCTCACCCCAAAATAGGTATGTGTGCCTGTGTTTGTGCAAACACACACGTAGCTGCCCAAGATTTCCTGAGAAAGAAAAGGGCTTTCCCTAAGCCTGAACTCTTAGGACAGTGCTCTAAAGCTCCTGCCCCTGGACTCTTACTGTTAATCACAGTGTTTGGATTTTAACACGAGAAGGGAGGAACTGGGGCCTGGGCGATGCAGATCTCCAGGTGTGGAATCAGAAGACCCAAGATATAAAGGAAGAGCATCAAAAATGCTCTGGCATATGTGGGCTCTCAACAAAGGTACATGTCTTTCTTGTTCCTTCCATAGTATCATTGTGTGGGCCAATGTGATATTGGATGTGCTTTTCTAATAAAAATAAAAGTGAAGGAGTTTTTAAGATGATGGCTAGGTATCAGCTACTTCTTCTCATTCGACCCCATTTTCCCACTGATGTATCACAACATCAAGGAAATGCAGTATTGCCACCTCACTGGACCCAGGGAGTGGCCGGTGTTACGGCAGAAAAACCGAAAAAAAAAAAAAACCTGTTCCCATTGATTTCATTCCACCTCATAGTGACAATTTAAGGACAGAGTAGAACTGCCACATAGGGTTTCCAAGGCTGTAAATCTTTATGGAAGCAGAGTGCCATACCTTTCTTCTGTAGAGGGACTGGAGGGCTCGAACTACAGACCTTTCAGTTAGCAGCCAAGCGCTTTAACCACTGTGCCACCAGGGCTCCTCCTTATGGCTGAAGAGAGGCTGTAATTCTTTTGGCAACAGGAGTCAAACAAGCCTCACCTCCACTCCTTCTTTACTCACTCTCAACTCTCATTTGTTCTCCATGTATACATTTTTTTTAAATTATTTTTGCTTGTTATTTTATTTTCAATCTGAGAGAAAAAGTGTTTACTTTTTTGTATGGTGCAGAGGCACCAGCCTGGGAGAGTGCATGAGAGCAGCAGAAGGGAAGAGAGAGTGGCTGCATTCAGTTGCCTAAGGGGCCATTTTGACCATTAAGAAAGAGTTGGGGAGACGGACCTGAAGGAGCTATACTGGGCTTTTTCTTATCTACTCTGATGTAACAAATTGCTCTAAAACTTGGTGGTTTAAAACAACGAAAATGTAATATGTAGGTCAGGAGTCCGGTTGCCACATATCCATGTGCTTTTGACTCAAGGTCTCTCATGACATTGCCCAAGTTGTGGTCTCCGAAGGCTCAGCTAGAGCTCTTCCTAACTTGCTCAGGTCATTGTTCACAAGATTCATTTCCTCATGGGCTGTTGAACTGAAGGCCTCAGTGTCTTGCTGGCTGTTGACTGGAGGCTCCTTCTGTTCCTTGACACATGTACTTCTCCAAAGGGCAGCTCACAGTTTCTCTCAACATTCGAGCAAGAGAATGCTCAAAATGGAAGCCAGAGTTTTTGTAACATAATCTTGGAAGTAACAGTCGATCACTAGTCTATGCATTCTGTTTTGTAGAAGCAAGTCATTAAATTTCTTCCACACATAAGGGAAGGAGATGGTACAGGGTGTGAATACAAGGAGGCAAGGACCGTCTTAAAATCTGCCTACCACGTGGCCCAAGTATAAAATAGAGCTTCTCAGGAATGAGGTGACCAAGGACCACACAGATTTAGAAGAGAGCCATTTACTCCCCATGCTCCACCCCACTATGAGCCATGAGGATTTATGGTGGCAAAATTTCCTTCATGTTGGTAAAAGAAATACATAAAAAAAAGCAATAAATAACAAAAGATAAGTCTCTGGTAGGAACAACAAAAGTGAATAAAACTGTGGCTTCAGCACAGATTAAAATAATCATTAGCAAATATTATGGAAAATGTTATATAATAAAAATTTGCTCCAGAATGGATGATTTTCTTGGGGAAAAAAATCTAAAATTATCACAAATAGAACTATGCCTGAGTAGAAAAAAAAATCATTTAAAAATTTAATGAATTATTTAAGAACAATGTCTAAAAAGGCTGCAGAATTACTCAGTTTTACAGGTTTATTCCACTGCTTTATAAACATTCCACTGCACTGGAAAAATAAAAAGTGGAAAAGCAACTATTCCATTTTTATAAACTTGTCTCAACTCAGATACTGAAACTTGACAAATATAGGACAAAATGCTACAGACTAATATTAATTATTTATATCAGTGCGTAAGTCACAAGTAAAATTCTCATTTTTCTCATCTACAAAGTGAGAATAATAATCCCACCTATATCGTAGTCAGAAGGATTATGTGAGATAGTGTATATCCAGCCCCTAGCAGGGTTATAGCTCGTAACAAGTGTTCAATAAATAGTAGCTGCTGCTATGAGTCAGAATGGACCTGATGGCACACAACAAAACATTTATTTTTGGGGTCCTTGAGTAGTGCAAACATTTAACATACTTAGCTGCTAACTACAAGGTTGGAGATTCGAGTCCACCCAGAGGTGCCTTGCAAAAAAGTTCTGGTGATCTGCTTCCAAAAATTCAGTCATTGAAAAGCCTGTGGAGCACAGTTCTATTCTGACATACATGAGGTTACCGTGAATCAGAATCAACTCACTAGCAACAGGCTTATGGTTTCCAAATATGAAACATATCGATGAATCCTATATACCATATTTTATAATTTTGAATATATTGCTTTTACACAAATTAATTTATAAGTTTACGACAATCAAAATACAGATGAGAGTCTCCAAAGAACCTGAAAAAGGTTACTAGTTATTCCTGAGGAATAAATTGGCAATGATAACAAGGAGAATTTTGAATATAGATGTATGATTGAGGCACTTCTAGCAGATATTACAACATGAAATGACAATATAATAACTAAAACAGTGTGCAGATACAAATTAGTGGAACAAAATAAATAGCCCTAAAATTAACTCTGTTTAGTATATGTTGATAAAACACCAAAACTACATGGTGAAAGATGAATTAGCCAACAAATGGTGTTCAGGATGTTAACCACTAGGAAAAAACAAAAACAGCAAAGCCCTCGTTGCTGTTACGTGCCACTGAGTTGGTTATGACTCACAGAGACCCTACGTACAACAGAACAAAACACTGCCATCCTCACAGTTGTTGCTATGTTTGAGCCCATTGTTGCAGCCACTGTGTCCACCCACCTCGTTGGGGTCTTCCTCTTTTACACTGACTCTCTACTTTACCAAGCATGCTGTCCTTCTCTAGGGACTGGCCCCTCCTGATGACATGTCCAAAGTATGTAAGATGAAGTCTCACCATCCTTGTTTCTAAGGAGTGTTCTGCCTGTACTTCTTCCAAGACAGATTTGTTTATCCTTCTGGCAGTCCACGGTATATCTGATATTCTTAGCCAGCACCATAATTCAAAGGTGTTAATTCTTCTTTGGTCTTGCTTATTCATCGTCCAACTTTTGCGTGCATATGAGGTTATTGAAAATATCATGGCTTGGGTCAGGCACACCTTAGTCCTCAAAGTGACATCTTTGCTTTTTAACAATTTAAAGAGGTCTTTTGCAGTGAGTTTGCCCAATGCAATACATTGCTTGAATTCTTGACTGCTGCTTCCATGGGTGTTGACTGTGGATCTAAGTAAAACAAAATCCTCGACAATGTCAGTCTTTTCTCTGTTTATCATGATATTGCTTACTGGTGTAGCTGTGAGGATTTTTGTTTTCTTTCTGTTGAGGTGTAATCCATACTGAAGGCTGTGGTCTTTGATTTTCCTCAGTAAGTGCTTCAAGTTTTCTTTCTTCTGTTTCGGCAAACAAGGTTGTGTCATCTGCATATCACAGGTTTTAAAGAGTCTTCTTCAGTCCCGGTGCCACGTTTTTCTTTGTATAGATCAGGTTTTCAGATCATTTGCTCAGTATACAGATTGAATAAGTATGGTGAAAGGATACAACTCTGACACACACCTTTCCTGATTTGAAACCACGCGGTATTCCCTTGTTCTGCTTAAAGGACTGCCTCTTGGTCTATGTACAGGTTCCTCATGAGCACAAATTAAGTGTCGAGGAATTCCCGTTCTTCACAATGTTATCCATAATTTGTTATGATCCACACAGTCGAATACCTTCGCATGGTTGATAAAACACAGGTAAGCATCTTTCAAAGGCTTTACCTTGTACCTAATCCACTGAAATAAATAAATTGCAAATGGAGTTAAGAATTAAGTGAATTTTTTTTATTGTGCTTTAAATGAGAGTTTACTGCTCAAGTTAATTTCTCATTCAAAACTTTATATATATATATATATATATATATATGTATGTATGTATGTATAGTTTTGTGCCATTGGTTGTAATCCCCACAATGTGACAGCACACTCCTTCTTTCTACCCTGGTTCCCTCTGTCCATTCAACCAGTTCCTGTCCCTTTCTGCCTTCTCATTCTGCATTTGGACTGGAGCTGCTCATTTGATCTTGTATGTCTGAATGAACTGAGAAGTATATTCCTCATATGTATTTTTTGTTTGTTTATAGTCCTGCCTAATCTTCCATTCAAAAGGATTTAAAAAGATGCCATACAGGTGAACATACTCAAGTCTCACTATGGGGAAAGACTTTCTGATCATAAATACAGTGAACGAAACAAAAGAAATGATAGATTTGATAAAATTGTGTATACCAGAAACCTTTTAAATATAAACAACACATCAGAAAATGTTAGTCTTTAAAGATCAGATGTAAATTAGTAAGAAACCATTCCAATAGACAGAGATAACTCACACACAGAAAAAAAAAAAACAGAAATTTTAATTGCCGATGAACATGTGATAAAATGTAACATGTTTTGTATTCAAAGAAATGTGAAATTAAAATGATAATGGACTATGCACAATTTGCTTGACATATAGAAAACTGATTTAAAAAACAGACAAACAAACGTTAACACCCAGCACTGGAGAGAAGTCAGGAAAAACTCCCTTGGGAATGGTGTAGACCTTGTCCCTACTCTCAGTAGAGAAGACCAGCATCAGAACTGCATTCAGGTGAGGAAGCAGGAGATAGCTAGGGGTTTGCCATCAGTGTGAGTGATTTCAGTATAAACCTCTAGGGCAACAGCTAAGAACATCAGGGCTTCTGTGACCATGCGTCACACAGCATGTGTGTCTGTGGAAATGGCCCGAGGCTGGCCAGACGCGCCTCTTTGTCAGGTGGCTCGTGGCAGAGGATAATCAGCTCCTTTTAATAAAACACATTTATTCAATTATTTATCTCAAACGTATGCAAGTCAGTCAAAAATTCCTGTCTTGGACTATAATTATATGAATACCTGCCCATATGAAAAGCATTTGAGTTACTTTAAAAAAGATAATTGTTTTAACATGGGATGAGATTACATGTGATTTTTTTCTATCTCGCCAAATACAGGCAATTCTCCTTGTAAAGTGACTTGTACTGCACCAGATTTAATTAGATGCTAAATATGTTTTTTAGTGATGAAGAGAAAATTAATGATTCTACTTACAAAAATACACGTCTTTTTGACCAGAACATATACTAAAATTAAAAAAAAAAAAAAAAACTCTGTTTTACATTGCAGTTTATGCATTTTCATACCAGCTGCATTAGGAATAAAATGTAATGTCTCTTGTCTTTGAAGTCAATTTAGAGATCAGAGAAACATTTTCGTATCACCTCAAAATAAAAATCAAAGCCTTTTTTGTTCAAACACTGAAAATGGCATTACAAAAAACAGACTCATAGATATGGCAAGCCTCTAATCACTGATTTTGTTTTTTTATTACATAATTGTGATTTTGGTACAGTTGTTTCCTATTTCAGACTTAGGGTTGGCATCTTTCTGTCTCCCTATATCGACATGCCTGTGAGTATAACAAACATGGATTCTTTAGGATTTATATAACATTTTTGTGAGTACTTAGTAGGGCTATTAATGATTATTAGTTGTTAGTGGTGGTAGTAGTCGCCGTTGAGTCTACTCTATTGGTGACCTCATACACAACAGAATGAAACATTGCCCGATCCTGCTCCACCTTCGTGATTGCTGGTATGCTCGAGTTCATTGTTGCAGCCACTGTGTATTTTGAATGCTTTCCAACCTAGGAGACTCATCTTCCAGCACTGTGTTTTCAGAATTTTAAGAAGTAGGTCACCAGGCTTTTCCCCTTAGTCTGTCTTAGTTTGGAAACTCCATTGAAACCTGTCCGTCGTGGGTGACTCTGCTGGTATTTGAAATACCAGTGGCATAGCTTCCAGCGTCACAAGCCACCACAGTTTGACAAATGAACAGATGGATGGTAGAATGTTGCCCCTAAAGAAGTCTACCAGGCTACTCTTGGTTTCAGTGACTGACGAATTATGCAGAGAAAGGACCACATTATCCCAAGGGACTGGATTGCTTCTATATCCAGGGATGATCCCTGCACAGACTTGGGAATACAGTGACATAGAAACGACTTTTTAAGCACACAGGAATCATTTATGTAAATTTCTTTCTTTTTTTTTTTTCCTCCTAAGTTTTTCCTCAAAAGACTTATCTTAATGCAGGTCTTACAAACTCAAATGCCCAGAGGGGCCAGGCAGTTGACAAGAATGTGTAGTGTCTGGTGTAGGCTGACTGGCAAGGTGAGCCCCAGCAAAAGGCATAGCTGCCAACTGGCTCCTGTGTTCCGATGTCATCCTGGCTGGAATGCAGACCCAGTTTGGCCAGGCAGTCCAAAATTTTTATGAGAAATATTCTGTTATTTAAATGTGGACACCTACAAAATTAAAAAACCAAAACTGTAGATCAAACAGAGTGGGTCAACATGACATGAAGCCGATGGCTCTCCAGTGTGTGTCCCCTTCTTAATGTCACATCAGGGTCCCTTTGCCTAGAAAGAACAGAGTGTGTTGCTTAACTGTTTTTGAAAAACAGTGGTACTTCATTCCTAGAGTTTTGTTCCAGTCTTACTGGATGTGGGGAGAGTTTGTGTGTGCACTGCAATGTCCTTCGTGAAATGGGTATATTGATACCTACTTCTCTGGGTTTTTGCCAGGCACCAAGGAGTCAGCAATGTACAAGCCTGGTATGCTATTTCTTTTCCCTCTCGTTGAGTACATTAGTCACCTGGATCCATCCTGACCAGTTTTATTATAGTCACTCCTCCTTTCTCACTTACTATGTTCATTCTTACCCTCTGCCTCTCCTCTTGTTGTGCCCCTAGTCTAGAATGCTCTCCCACTTGCTTTATCCATCCTAAACATCTTACAAGATCCAATTAACCTCTCTTTCTGCAAGAAATCTTGTCTTATTCCATCCCACACTCATCTCTATACCCTTATTTCATTATTTTTTCTTTTGTAATTGCCATTCCAGGCACAAAGTAGACACTTATAAAATCTTCATTTAATGAATGAATTTTTTAGTCCAATACCAGACTATCAACCAGCTTAGGTATTTCCTAGTTACTCATGTCTAGTTGTGCTATGTATCTGAACCAAGTTTCCCCAACTAAACTGAAAAGTCCTCAGGAGTAGGGGTACAACCCTGATAATGAGAACTGGAAAAATGTGATGAACAGAATAATTTAGATGTTCATGTCTGAGAAAAAAGAAGCTTAAAACAGACTATCTTAAGACATCCTTTCAAGTTTTATGGTTCAGATCATCATGCTTAACAAAAGCAGGTTATTTGTGAAGGGCCTTGTAATGAGTGTTGTGCTTCCTTGACTGTGAAGGGTGATATTTACCTGTTGTTATCAAGGCTATGAGATGCCAAATATGTCCTATATTTAAGCATCTTAAAGTCCATATAAAAAGTGATATAAAAATTTACTTTAAATATACAGAATAGACCCAGGCCTGCAAGATTAGATGATAACCAAGCTTAAGGTATAACTTTTCTAGGGAAAGATGTAATTGCAAGACAATCGGAACTTGTCAAGGGGTAGGGAGCCTTGGCCATCGACTTTGTGTTTCATCATCAGTATTGTCCCTGATGCAGAGGTGCATAAGACAGAACCGTATAACCTGGCTGTTAAACAGTTGATTTATTTGTTCATCTACTTAATACCCATGTTCGCCAGGTGACTTTTTTATTTTGACTTGACTTTCCATTAAGATCTTTTTATACAGCTTTCCTTGGTCACACAGATGCCAGAATTTTGGCCCGTGTAACTTTTATTTTTCATTATAAATTAACAAACTGGCAGTTTTTCTGCTTCTAGTTTTTCAAACACTTTACTTTTGCGAAACAGTTTCTTGGGCCTGATCACACCTGAGCGCTGACAAGAGTACCACTCTGAAAGGCCCTGTCCTAACAGAGTATAGTCAGCCTGGCCAATTTCTTCTCCATGAGTTCATATCCAAATTTCTACATGACACACCAAAGTGACAAAGTGAACAAATATAATCCGTTTTCTTCTTCATTCTTATCTCCTCAGCAGCCTAATTAGATTTATGGTGTACTGTAATTATTCATTCATTCAACACTTATTAAACATGTACCTCATGTTTGACCCTGAGCAACGCACTATGGAAACAGATGAAATGATATTAACCCTGTCACAGTTGAGCTTTGGTTACCAGGGGATTTTGACCCCATCTGAGTCAGTTTGGTCATGTGCAGCTATTAGGTTCTTTTTGGTAGATATTGGTAGCCACCAATATTCAAGTTGTGATGGTTAGCTAGTCGCCCCCATACCCTCAAATCTGTTTTTAAAGACAGCAAGCCTTAGAACAAATTCTGCCACACAAATCAACATTTGTTAGACCAGCATTTTTAGCAAGCAGACACATTCTTCATATCAATCATTCTGTGAGTTTCCTGAAGACTTAGCTCTCTGTTCTCTTAGGTGATTGGCAAATACCTTGAGTGGAAGGTCAATGGGAAGCTGGTATAACAACAATTCAAAGATAAAATTTAGTTTACTTGATATTGGCATCAGATAACCATTGTCCTTTGAAATTAAGACTGGAACCATTCCCCAGGTGTCATCTTCAAGGGTGAAGGGTGGAAGTCCTTATGGGTTCATGCAATCTACTCATTTAACCATTCCTAGCACTATTTACACTATCAAGCCAGTAGTTTCACCAACACAAACCTATTTCAATATTCAATATGTATATTTTCTACATTTCTACTTTTGATTGTAGATTAAGATAGATGTATCCTCTGGATAGCTTGTGACCTTTCTGATTAAACGCTAGTTGACCACCCCTTGAGTATAAATTCCTGGTTAGGATAAGCCACAGACCCCATGGTGTAAATTAAAATTAACTTGCATGTCTATTTACGTCACACTGTCTTTAATTATAGACATCATAACACAGGGCAATAGGATAGATACAATTTTAATAGGAATTCAGTTTCTTTCAAGCAATAGTTAAGCCCAAGGAGGAACTTCAGAAGAATGGAGTTTTGGCTCCTTCTCAGGAATGACCCATGTGGAATATACTCAGTGACACCAGAGTGACAACTCTGCTGGGAAAGGGAAAAATGTTATTTTAATTTTATTTATTATTATTATTTTCATTTTAAGCTGGCAGGCCTAAGTTAAAGGTAGAATCCCTTTCAGGTTAAAAATTTCTCTTGTTATCTTGAGAAATAGTTTAAACTGAGAAGAACACATTCTTTCGTGGTTACGAGAGGGGGAAGGGAGGGAGGGTGGGAGAGGGTTATTTACTGATTATATAGTAGATAAGAACTACTTTAGGTGAAGGGAAGGACAATACTCAATACAGGAAAGGTCAGCTCAACTGGACTGGACCAAAAGAAAAGAAGTTTCCTGGATAAACTGAATGCTTCGAAGGTCAGTGGAGAAAGGGCGGGGGTTTGGGGACTATGGCTTCAGGGGACTTCTAAGTCAATTGGCAAAATTAATTCTATTAAGAAAACACCCTGCATCCCACTTTGAAGTGTGGCGTCTGGGGTCTTAAATGCTAACAAGTGGCCGTCTAAGATGCATCAGTTGGTCTCAACCCACCTGGATCAAAGGAGAATGAAGAACACAAGGTCACAAGATAATTATGAGACCAAGAGACAGAAAGGGCCACATGAACTAGAGACTTACATCATCCTGAGACCAAAAGAACTAGATGGTGCCCGGCCACAATCGATGACTGCCCTGACAGGCAGCATAACAGAGAACCCCTGAGGGAGCAGGAGAACGGTGGGACGCAGGCCCCAAATTCTCATAAAAAGACCAGACTTAATGGTCTGACTGAGACTAGAAGAATCCCAGTGGTCACGGTCCCCAAACCTTCTGTTGGCCCAGGATAGGAACCATTCCCGAAGACAACTCATCAGACATGGAATGGACTGGACAATGGGTTGGAGAGAGATGCTGATGAGGAGTGAGCTACTTGTATCAGGTGGACACTTGAGACTGTATTGGCATCTCCTGTCTGGAGGGGAGATGGGAGGGTAGAGAGGGTTAGAAACTGGCAAAACAGTCACAAAAGGAGAGACTGGAAGGAGGGAGTGGGTGGACTCATTCGGGAGAGAGTAAATGGGAGTATGTAGTAAGGTGTATATAAGTTTATAGGTGAGAGACTGACTCGATTTGTAAACTTTCGCTTAAAGCACAATAAAAATTATTTCAAAAAATTTCTCTTGTTGAGTAAAATATCTTATTTGGCATTAAAAGTAGGCAATTGCCAAAATGTGGAAACAACGCAAGTGTCCATCAACAGCTGAATGGATAAACAAAGTATGGTATATACATACAACGGAGTATTATTCAGCCATAGAGAGAGATGAAATTTTGATGCATGCTACGACATGGATGAGCTTTGAAAACATAAGGCTGAGTGAAATGTCAGACGCAAAAGGACAAATACTGAATTATCCCACTTTATATAAAGTAGCTCTAACAGGCAAATGCATAGAGAGCAAAGTTTATTAGTGGTTACCAGGGACTGGAGGGAATGGGGAATCAGAAGCTATTGCTTAATAGGTACAGAGTTTCTGCTTGGGGTAATAAAAAAGTTTTGGAACTAGATAGTGGTGAGTGTTGCATAACATTGTGAATATAATTAATGTCACTGAATTGTACACCTAAAAATAGTTAAAACACCAAATTTTATGTTATATATATTTTACCACCATGTATAAAAAAAGTTTGTGAGATATAGCCTAGAAAGTTAAGACCAAGACTAGTAAAAAACTGCATTACTTTGTATTACACAGTAACTGGAATTTTTCCCCTTGGATAAAGGGAGTCCTTAGTAGACTCCAAGAAGCCCTCGTGGCTTAGTGGTTAAGCACTCAGCTACTAACCAAAAGGTCAGCGGTTTGGACCCACTAGCCTCTCCATGGGAGAAAGGTGGCAATCGGCTTCCATAAAGATCTACAACTCTGGAAACCCTATGGGGAAGTTCTACTCTGTCCTACAGGATCATTATGAATCGGAATCCACTTGATGGCAACAGGTTTGGTTTGGTAGGCAGCTCCAAGATTGGGGTTGGGTGGGGGAGAGAGGGGACATGGGGAAAACATGTGGTAAAGAGAAGGGGTCCAGTGAAGTGGAAGCAAGTGGGGGCCTTAAGGGGAAGAAAAATCCACAAAATATTATCTGCAACAAAGATAGCCTTTGGAATCTTAGCACAGTGATATCTAATACTCAATTTTATGTGGTTGCCAATTCTAAGCCACCTGTATGTAAATTCACTTTTGTTAGCTGAAACCTTCAATAAAATGTCTGCTATATAGAACAGCTGTGGTTATTGGTCCTTTGAGAAAATTAAGGAAGAGAGATGGAGTAAAGAAGTTCCGAGAGAGGACAACAGCCCAGACATTGACCAATGAGTGCAGTGACTGAGAATTCAGAAGGAGAATACACTCAGAGCAAGGGGTGAAATTGTAAGGTCCCTCTGGGAATTCTCTAAAATCTTGGGAATGAACTTCCTACAATACATGTAAGAGAGGCTGGTACCATCTTTTTTTCAGATTTTAAAAGAGTGGCCCCAGGACACTGAAGGACTCAGGGACATCTAGACTACAGAAATTGATATCAAATAATAGATTCATACTTAGAATGTTTCTCTTTACATGTATTTGATCAATTTGTTACCTTTTGCTTCAGTTCTCCAAGAAAGTACAATACTGGGAAAAGTTTCATGCAGTTTTAACCATCTCCAGATTCAAGCAGTTTATTCAATAATTTTTTTTAATTTGACTATAGAAAGTGAGTTGTTTTCTTACATTAGAAATTTGCTCTTTAAAAAAAGAGACAACATTCTTTCTATGAGTAAAAATATGTTCTTATTCAAAACTTTTTGACTTGGTGTTTAAAGCAAGATCACTACCTAAATCATATCATAAGTGCCTCTGTATTCTACCCAGTACCATGTGTCTGACACTGTACAAGACGTTGCAGATACACAGAGGGAAAGTTTCTGCCATATTTGAGTTTTAGTTAGCAGAAAGGGTAAATGCTATTGAATTTAATGAAATCTGTTTATTCTTTATTGAACCTGAGCACCCTTCCAAAATTAAAATGATGACTTTTAGATCACAAAACATACATTTCTCTAAAATGTATCCCAATATGCTTTCTTGTGCTGTGGATATTCTGGGAAGACGCAACCCTAGATTCTGATTCCAGAAAGGCTATCTTTGCCTTTGAGACTAAGGTTTTATTCACAAACAAACCATTTTTGGTCAATTTTTCCACTGGGTGTTATGATTGTACTCTAAATGACTGATCATTTTGGGCTTTCCATTGCTCTTACTCAGGCTTTAACATGTCTAAAAACACTAAGATAACTCTTCTTGTTCATTTTTGTTTGGAAAATCTGATACTTTTGTCTTACAGACACACTGAAGGTCTATTCTTACACATTCAGAATCTAGAAAATATATTTTTTTTTTTTTAAAAAGAGGCATTTCGAAGCTTATTTGGGTATCTATGATGTGAAAGATATAATCCAAAGAGTGCCAAAAAGAGTTATTTTTGTAGTGTTGGAGTACAGTGAATGGGATAGCTTCATTATGATGTAGAAGGCAATTTTATATTCTACATATGAATATTCAGAGTTGTGGTTTTTAGAGCAGAAGATGGCAGACTGAGAATGATTCAAGAAAAAAACAGAAAATGTGTGGTTGGATACATGAGTGGGTGTGTTGAGGTAGAGGTAAACAGGCAAAGAGGACACAAAAATTTCCAAAGGTGTAAAGTAGACAATTTTTGTTCTGGCTCCTTACCTATGCTTTTGGTTTCTAGACTATTCTTTGGTCTCTTTTTTCTTTCCACTCCATCTGGCCACCCTGGAGGGGCACCATAGTGGTAAATAATAGTCTCAGGAGTCAAAAATGCCTAATTTTAAATTCTAGATTCACTGCTACCTGTGAATCTTTGGGAAGAATATGTTATCTCCTTTAGCCTCAGTTTTCTCATCAGTAAAATCAGTATAATAATATCAAATGGAGGATCTTGGTAAGAATTATTATATTTCACAGAATTTAAGATACAATTAAGGAACTCCAGTAGTGGAATGGTTAAGCACCCAGCTGCTAACTGAAGGGTCTGTGGTTCAAACCCACTAGCCCACTCCATGGGAGAAAGATGTGGCAGTCTTGGAAACCCAATGGGGCAGGTCTACTCTGTCCTGTAGGGTTGGTATGAGTTGGAATTGACTTGATTGCCATGGGTTTGGTTTTTAAGATGCAATTATTTACGTAAAATAAATAGCTATGACACAATGTGAGATGCATTCTGATTTTGGAGATGCTAAAGTGTGCAATCTTAGAGTCAATGAAATATTTAATATTTAGAAGTTTTGTGAAACATAAAAAACACTATTCAAATACTATTTTTCATTATTTGTATATTGAAGTGTATAATAATATTTCCTGATAGAGACACAGAAGTTATTTTTATTAGATTCTTGTACATGAGAATGTGAAACTATCCCTAGAAACTTGAAAAGGCAGCGACTTTATTATCACATTAAGGTTTGCATCACGAAAGCGAAAGTAGATTCAAAAGATAAATTCATCCATACAGAACCATTATGTGCCACAAGGGGAAATTGTATATGCTTTAGAGGATAAATACCTGAGGTTTATTACATATAAGAGAGTGCTGTTCTTTTGCAACCCCTCCCCTGAAGGAAGTGGAAGAGATCAGATTCAGATTTTGTTATCCTCACTTTAAAAAATCCCAAAAGACATATACAAAGAAAACTGCAAAACCATATTGCAAGAAGCCAAAAGAGACCTACATAAATGGAAAAACATACCATGCTCATGGATAGGAAGACTTAACATTGTGAAAATGTCAATACTACCCAAAGTGCTCTACAGATAATAATGCAATCCTGATCCAAATTCCAACAGCATTCTTTGACAAGGTGGAGAAAATAATCACCAGCTTTATATTTTGGTTTTGGTTTATATGGAAAGGGAGGAGGCCGTGGATAAGTAAAGCAATATTGAAGAAGAAGAACAAGGTGGGAGGTCTGACAGTACATAATCTTAGGACCTACTATACAACCACAGAAGTTAAAACAGCCTGGTACTGGTACAACAACAGACACATAGACCAGTAGAACAGAATTGAGAACCCAGATGTAAATCCATCCATCTACAGGCAGCTGACATTTACTAAAGGGTCAAAGTCCATTAAAAGGGAAAAAGGCAGTCTCTTTAACAAATGGTACTGGCATAACTACATTTGGATCTGTAAAAAATGTAACAGGACCCATACCTCACACTATACACAAAAACTAACTGAAAATGGATCAAAGACCTAAATATAAAACCTAAAACGATAAAGATCATGGAAGAAAAAATAGGGACAATGCTAGGGGCCCTAAAACATGACATAAAGAGAATACAAACCATAACAAACAATGCACAAACACCAGAATAGAAAGTAGGTAACTGGAAACTCCTAAAATTAAACATTTATGCTCATCAAAAGACTTCGCCAAAAGTGTAAAAAGAGAACCTACAGACTGGGAAAAAAATTTTGGCTGTGACATATCCAAGAAGGGTCTAATCTCTAAAATCAACAAAATACTTCAACACCTCAACAACAAAAAGACAAACAATCCAGTTAAAAAATGGGCAAAGGGTATGAATAGACACTTCACCAAAGAAGACATTCAGGCAGCTGGCAGACACATGAAGAAATGCTTGTGATCATTAGCATAGAAATGCAAATCAAAACTACAATGAGATACCATCTCACCCCAATAATACTGGCCCTAATCAAAAAAACAGAAAATAATAAATGTTGGAGAGGTTGCGGGGAGGTTGGAACTCTTATGGATTGCTGGTGGGAATGTAAAATCTTTCCAAAAAAAAAAAAAAAAAACTCACTGCCGTCGAGTCGATTCTGACTCATAGCGACCCTACAGGACAGAGAAGAACTGCTCCGTAGAGTTTCCAAGGAGGACCTGGCAGATTCCAACTGCTGATCTTTTGGTTAGCAGCTGTAGCACTTAACCACTATGCCACCAGGGATTCCAAAAATGGTACAACCACCATGGAATACAATATAGCTCCTCCTTAAAAAGCTAGAAATAGAAATACCATAAGATCCAGCGATTCCACTCCTAGAAATATATACTAGAGAAATAAGAACCAGCACATAAATAAACATATGCACACCCATATTCATTGAACCACTATTCGCAATAGCAAAAAGGTGGAAACAGTCTAAATACTCATTAACAGATGAATGGATAAACAAATTATGGTACATACACTCAATGGAATACTACACAATGATAAAGAACAATGATTAAAAAAAAAATGATTAGCCTGTGAAAAATCTCAAAACATGGATGAATCTTGAGGGGATTATGCTGAGTGAAGTAAGCCAATCATAAAGGGACAAATATTGTATGAGACCACTGTTATAAAAAATCAAGAAAAGGTTTACCTACAGAAAAAAAAATTCTTTGATGGTGGGGAGGGATGGGAAAGGCAAATCATTAACTAGATAATAGACAAATGTCAGCTTTGGTGAAGGGAAAGACAACACAGAATATAGGGAAAGTCAGCACAACCTGACCAAGGCAAAGTCATAGACATTTCCTAGACACATCCAAACACCTTGTGGGACTGAGTTGCTGGGGCTGAGGACTGGGGACCATAGTCTTGAGAGATATCTAGGTCAATTGGCATGAAATAGCTCATAAAGAAAATGTTCTGCGTTCTACTTTGGTGAGCAGCGTCTGGGGTTTTAAAAACTTGCAAGCAGCCATCTAAGATACATCTATTGGTCCCATCCTATTCGGAGCAAAGGAGAATGATGAAAACCAAAGACACAAGGAAAATATTAGCTAGCCCAAAGGACTAAAGGACCACAGGAACCACAACCTCCACCAACCTGAGCCCTGAAGAACTAGGTGGTGCCAGCTCTGACAGGGATCACAATAGATAGTCCCGGACAGAGTAGGAGAAAAATGCAGAACAAAATTCAAATGCACAAAACAAGACCAGACTTCCTGGTCTGACAGAGACTAGAGGAACCCCCAAGACTATAGCCCCCAGACACCCCGCTAACTTAGAACCAAAGCCATTCCTAATGCCTGCTTTTCAGACAAAGATTGGACAGGCCTAGAAAACAAACAATAACACACAGAAGGAACATGCTTCTTAGTTCAATCAAATATACAAGACCAAACGGGCAACTCCTGCCCAAAAGCAAGATGAGAAGGCAGGAAGGGACAAGGAAACTGGACAAATGGACACGGGAAACTCTAAGGTGGGAAGGGGGAGTGTGCTGTCACAATGCAGGGGTTGCAACCTATGTCCCAAAACAATGTGTGTGAATTTTTGAACAAGAAACTAATCTGAGCTGCAAATTTTTACCTAAACCACAATGAAATTAAAAAAAAAAAAAGAACTGCAGGTTAAAAGAGTTTGTTGGTTAAAAAAAAAAAAAAAAAAAAAATCCTGAAATGGATAATGAAATTAGCATCTTTAAGAGGGGTAAGTAAAATTTTCAGTTATTTGTCATGCTCTAGACTATGGGCACAGCTTTGAGTGAGAAATTTTCCACTTCTTTGTCTTATAAAGTGGAAAGTAGGACACACCTTAGCAATGAAGCTGAAGAGTGTAAATGGTAGGAGTCTTTAGGCCATCTAAGAATCCTATTTTTAATGGTGATTATCTTTTAAGAAATTTTCTAATTTAAAAATGTGGAGAAGAAAATAACTATAAATGGAATTTTAAAAAGAGGATTCAGAGAACAGAATCCTCACTGAATATTACTCTCATCTTTTAAATTTATGAGTGTATTTCTACTCCTTGAGCATTGCAATGCTACTGATTCCATTTCTGTGGTATCCAAATATAGATCATCTCTTTTAATAGAGTAGAAAAGAAGTATGAAACGAAGTGACTTTTAATTAAAAACTCATGTATATTTGCCTTTGGCATATATTAAACCCGTTGCTGTCCAGTCGATTCTGACTCATAGTGACCTTATAGGACAGAGCAGAACTGCCCCATAGGGTTTCCAAGGAGTGGCTGATGATTCCAACTGCTGATCTTTTGGTTAGCAGTTGAGCTCTTAATCACCTTACATCACCAAATAACTGAAGCGTGTTCTGAAAACTGAACTCTACGAGACTAAGGAATTGTCTGGTTTCTTCAGTCTGACCTAAACTATCACAAAACTCTTCTAAAGTACCTGATCTAAGATGCTTGTATACCATGGACTGCCAGAAGAATGAACAAATCTGTCTTGGAAGAAGTACAATCAGAATGTTCCTTAGAAGAGAGGTTGGTGAGACTTCATCTCACTTACTTTGGACAGTTTGGATTTCATCTCACTTACTTTTGGACCAGCCCCTACAGAAGGACATCACGCTAGGTAAGGTAGAGGGTCATGGAAAAAGAAGAAGAACCTCAATGAGATGGGCTGACGCAGTGACCGCAATAATGGGCTCAAACATAGCAATGATTGTGAGAATGGTGCAGGACTGGACAGCATTTTGTTCTGTTATATATCAGGCTGCTATGAGTCAGAGCCAATTCAACAGCACCTAACAACAAAGGTGGTCATAGATAAAGACCACTTTCAGCGTCAGATCAAGGCACGCAGCTCAGCCTCAAACTTCTTCAAACTCTGGGTCAAGGGTATGGCTGGAAGACAAGAGTTTCAAAAAAATTTTTTTTACTCCATTTTTCATCAAAATATTTAGAAGATGACATTTGAGGAGGGCACATGGAGGACAGTGAGAAAATTAAAATGGGCAGTGCTTTGACCTTTTGCTCTGTTTGCTTCCTTAATACTGAAAACTACTGCTTCTGTAATTTTTTAAAATTAATTTTTCCATGATGAGTAGGTATGGAACAAAATTAGAAAAAAAAACTTGTAAAATACTTGTTATATAACAATCCTAGAAGTGTATGCTTCAAAATATATAAAACAGAAACAGCACTGAAGGGAGAAATAGACAAATCCACAATTACAGGTGGTGATTTTGACAATCCTCTCTTGGTAGCATAAGTAAACAAAAAATCAGGAGGGATATAACAGACTTGAACAATACTCTAAACTAACACGATTGATAACAGGAAGAATGTACAGCTTCCTGGAAAGACACAAATCTTGCCTTAATGCAATACCGTTACTTACTCTTCAGAAAACCAAACCAAACCCACTGCTGATGAGTCAATCCCGACTCATATAGGCTTGCCATGAGTTGGAATCAACCTAACTATTCTTCAGAAGTCGACTTAAATTTCCTCTCAGTGTGGTCTTATTCCTCTGATAATTTTAATTAAAAATACTGACTAGTTAAAACATGTATAAGCATGTTCACAGGCTATAAAAACAATAATATAGTGAACACCTGGATATCCACCACCTACCTTCATTTAAAATCTCTTCCTCATTCTTTGCTAATTCCCGTCTCTTTATGTCAACTCAGAGACAACCATTATCTTAAATTTTGAGTTTATCATTTTCTTGCTTTTATTTATAATATTACCATGTGTTTGTGTATCTAAACAATTTATTGTTTAGTTTTGCCACAATACACTCTTTGGACTTTGCATAAATGGAACCATAGTCTAAGTATTTTCCTGTGACTCACGTATATTATTCAACATTATACTCCTGAGAGTCACCCACATTACTGTGTGAGGTGGTAATCAACCCGCATTTTTATGCTGTGTAACAATTTACTATTGATGGACATTTGGGTGGCTTCCACTTTCTTTATGTTAAAAGCATTGCTGCTGCAAACACTCTTACAGATGCCACTTGGTGTTCAAGTGCAAGAATTTCTCTAGGTCAGGGGTTAGCAAACTTTTTCTGTTAACAGCAAACCGTAAATGTTTTAGGCTTTAAGGGCCATACGGTCTCTGTTGAAACTACTCAACTCTGTCCATACACTGCAAAAACAGCCATAGACAATAGGCACGTCTGTGTCTCAATAAAGTTTTATATACAAAAACAAGAGTTGAGGGGGCAGAGCCAAGATGGCGGACTAGGCAGACGCTACCTCGGATCCCTCTTAGAACAAAGACACGGAAAAACAAGTGAATCGATCACATACATAACAATCTACGAACCCTGAACAACAAACACAGATTTAGAGACAGAGAACGAACTAATACGGGGAAGCAGCAATTGTTTCCAGAGCCTGGAGCCAGCGTACCAGTCAGGTACGGCACAAGCACAGAGAGCTGCTCCACCCCCCTGAACTAACCCCGGGAGGGAGACCAGCCGGTTCTGCGGGCGGCGTGGGACGCAGCCGGTAGGAGAAGTCCCCGGGAAGCAGTGACTGGTCTTGGAGCAGGAAGAGCAGCGTCCCAGCCGGGGAACCGTCTCGCCGGGATTTGGACTGGACGCAGGTACGGCATAAACACGGAGAGCTGCTCCACCCCCCTGAACTAACCCTGGGAAGGGGCCCAGCCGGGTCGCGCAGGCGGCATGGGACGCAGCCGATAGAAGTCCCCGGGAGGCAGCGACTGGTATTGGAGCGGGGAGAACAGTGTCCCAGCCGGGACACTCGGTCACGGCACAAGCACGGGGAGCTGCTCCACCCACGTGAACTAACCCCGGGAGGGGGCCCACCTGGTTCGCGGGGGCGGCACGGCCACGCGGCTGGAGGGACCAGAAGTCCCTGGGAGGCAGTGACTGATTTTGGAGTCGAGAGTGCACCGTTCCAGTAGGGGAGCCTTGACGCTGGGCGTGGGGCTGGAAGCGGAGGATCTGACCGTGACTCCAGCGGGCCAGACCCCCGGGGGCAATCTCCACACAGCCAGCACACATAGGCGACGCGCCTGCAGGAATCTCAGATATAATAGTCATTCCAAGCAAGACAAGCAACTCTGGCTATATTCTGAGGTGCTACTCTCCTATCTCTCTGTTCCCTCCCCCACCCTCCCCAGGCGGCTTCATTAACATCCGAATAGCCTGAGCCAGAGGGAGAACTCTGATAGGGGTCTGACTGCATTTTTTTTTAGCGGATTATCTGGAAAAACTAGTTCCCCAGTGATGGCTCGGAGACAACAATCCATATCAAACCACTTAAAGAAGCAGACCATGACAGCTTCTCCAACCCCCCAAACAAAAGAATCAAAATCTTTCCTAAATAAAGATACAATCCTGGAATTATCAGATACAGAATATAAAAAACTAATTTACAGAATGCTTAAAGATATCACAAATGAAATTAGGATAACTACAGAAAAAGCCAAGGAACACACCGATAAAACTGTTGAAGAACTCAAAAAGATTATTCAAGAACATAGTGGAAAAATTAATAAGTTGCAAGAATCCATAGAGAGACAGCATGTAGAAATCCAAAAGATTAACAATAAAATTACAGAATTAGACAACGCACTAGGAAGTCAGAGGAGCAGACTCGAGCAATTAGAATGCAGACTGGGACATCTGGAGGACCAGGGAATCAACACCAACATAGCTGAAAAAAAATCAGATAAAAGAATTTAAAAAAATGAAGAAACCCTAAGAATTATATGGGACTCTATCAAGAAGGATAACCTGCGGGTGATTGGAGTCCCAGAACAGGGAGGGGGGACAGAAAACACAGAGAAAATAGTTGAAGAACTCCTGACAGAAAACTTCCCTGACATCATGAAAGATGAAAGGATATCTATCCAAGATGCTCATCGAACCCCATTTAAGATTGATCCAAAAAGAAAAACACCAAGACATATTATCATCAAACTCACCAAAACCAAAGATAAACAGAAAATTTTAAAAGCAGCCAGGGAAAAAAGAAAGGTTTCCTTCAAGGGAGAATCAATAAGAATAAGTTCAGACTATTCAGCAGAAACCATGCAGGCAAGAAGGGAATGGGACGACATATACAGAACACTGAAGGAGAAAAACTGCCAGCCAAGGATCATATATCCAGCAAAACTCTCTCTGAAATATGAAGGCGAAATTAAGATATTTACAGACAAACACAAGTTTAGAGAATTTGCAAAAACCAAACCAAAGCTACAAGAAATACTAAAGGATATTGTTTGGTCAGAGAACCAATAATATCAGATATCAGCACAACACAAGGTCACAAAACAGAACGTCCTGATATCAACTCAAATAGGGAAATCACAAAAACAAACAAATTAAGATTAATTAAAAAAAAAATACACATAACAGGGAATCATGGAAGTCAACAGGTAAAAGATCACAATAATCAAAAAGAGGGACTAAATACAGGAGGCATTGAACTGCCATATGGAGAGTGATACAAGGCGATATAGAACAATACAAGTTAGGTTTTTACTTAGAAAAATAGGGGTAAATAATAAGGTAACCACAAAAAGGTATAACAACTCTATAACTCAAGATAAAAGCCAAGAAAAACGTAACGACTCAACTAACATAAAGTCAAACACTATGAAAATGAGGATCTCACAATTTACTAAGAAAAACGCCTCAGCACAAAAAAGTAAGTGGAAAAATGAAATTGTCAACAACACACATAAAAAGGCATCAAAATGACAGCACTAAAAACTTATTTATCTATAATTACCCTAAATGTAAATGGACTAAATGCACCAATAAAGAGACAGAGAGTCACAGACTGGATAAAGAAACACGATCCATCTATATGCTGCCTACAAGAGACACACCTTAGACTTAGAGACACAAACAAACTAAAACTCAAAGGATGGAAAAAAACATATCAAGCAAACAATAAGCAAAAAAGAAGAGGAGTAGCAATATTAATTTCTGACAAAATAGACTTTAGACTTAAATCCACCACAAAGGATAAAGAAGGACACTATATAATGATAAAAGGGACAATTGATCAGGAAGACATAACCATATTAAATATTTATGCACCCAATGACAGAGCTGCAAGATACATAAATCAAATTTTAACAGAATTGAAAAGTGAGATAGATACCTCCACAATTATAGTAGGAGACTTCAACACACCACTTTCGGAGAAGGACAGGACGTCTAGTAAGAAGCTCAATAGAGACACGGAAGATCTAATTACAACAATCAACCAACTTGACCTCATTGACTTATACAGAACTCTCCACCCAAGTGCTGCAAAGTATACTTTTTTTTCTAGCGCACATGGAACATTCTCTAGAATAGACCACATATTAGGTCATAAAACAAACCTTTGCAGAGTCCAAAACATCGAAATATTACAAAGCATCTTCTCAGACCACAAGGCAATAAAACTAGAGATCAATAACAGAAAAACTAGGGAAAAGAAATCAAATACTTGGAAAATGAACAATACCCTCCTGAAAAAAGACTGGGTTATAGAAGACATCAAGGAGGGAATAAGGAAATTCATAGAAAGCAACGAGAATGAAAATACTTCCTATCAAAACCTCTGGGACACAGCAAAAGCAGTGCTCAGAGGCCAATTTATATCGATAAATGCACACATACAAAAAGAAGAAAGAGCCAAAAGCAGAGAACTGTCCCTACAACTTGAACAAATAGAAACTGAGCAACAAAAGAATCCATCAGGCACTAGAAGAAAACAAATAATAAAAATTAGAGCTGAACTAAATGAATTAGAGAACAGAAAAACAATTGAAAGAATTAACAAAGCCAAAAGCTGGTTCTTTGAAAAAAATAACAAAATTGATAAACCATTGGCTAGACTGACTAAAGAAAAACAGGAAAGGAAACAAATAACCCGGATAAGAAACGAGAAGGACCACATCACAACAGAGCCAAATGAAATTAAAAGAATCATTTCAGATTATTATGAAAAATTGTACTCTAACAAATTTGAAAACCTAGAAGAAATGAATGAATTACTGGAAAAACACTACCTACCTAAACTAACACATTCAGAAGTAGAACAACTAAATAGACCCATAACAAAAAAAGAGATTGAAACGGTAATCAAAAAACTCCCAACAAAAAAAAGCCCTGGCCCGGACGGCTTCACTGCAGAGTTCTACCAAACTTTCAGAGAAGAGTTAACACCACTACTTCTGAAGGTATTCCAAAGCATAGAAAATGACGGAATACTACCCAACTCATTCTATGAAGCCACCATCTCCCTGATACCAAAACCAGGTAAAGACATTACAAAAAAAGAAAATTATAGACCTATATCCCTCATGAACATTGATGCAAAAATCCTCAACAAAATTCTAGCCAATAGAATCCAACAACACATCAAAAAAATAATTCACTCTGATCAAGTGGGATTTATACCAGGTATGCAAGGCTGGTTTAATATCAGAAAAACAATTAATGTAATCCACCACATAAATAAAACAAAAGACAAAAACCACATGATCTTATCAATTGATGCAGAAAAGGCATTTGACAAAGTCCAACACCCATTTATGATAAAAACTCTTACCAAAATAGGAATTGAAGGAAAATTCCTCAACATAATAAAGGGCATCTATGCAAAGCCAACAGCCAATATCACTCTAAATGGAGAGAACCTGAAAGCATTTCCCTTGAGAACGGGAACCAGACAAGGATGCCCTTTATCACCGCTCTTATTCAACATCGTGCTAGAAGTCCTAGCCAGGGCAATTAGGCTAGACAAAGAAATAAAAGGTATCTGGATTGGCAAGGAAGAAGTAAAGTTATCACTATTTGCAGATGACATGATTATATACACAGAAAACCCTAAGGAATCCTCCAGAAAACTACTGAAACTAATAGAAGAGTTTGGCAGAGTCTCAGGTTATAAAATAAACATACAAAAATCACTTGGATTCCTCTACATCAACAAAAGGAACACCGAAGAGGAAATAATCAAATCAATACCATTCACAGTAGCCCCCAAGAAGATAAGATACTTAGGAATAAATCTTACCAAGGATGTAAAAGACCTATACAAAGAAAACTACAAAGCTCTACTACAAGAAATTCAAAAGGACATACTTAAGTGGAAAAACATACCTTGCTCATGGATAGGAAGACTTAACATAGTAAAAATGTCTATTCTACCAAAAGCCATCTATACATTTAACGCACTTCCGATCCAAATTCCAATGTCATATTTTAAGGGGATAGAGAAACAAATCACCAATTTCATATGGAAGGGAAACAAGCCCCGAATAAGCAAAGCACTACTGAAAAAGAAGAAGAAAGTGGGAGGCCTCACTTTACCTGATTTCAGAACCTATTACACAGCCACAGTAGTCAAAACAGCCTGGTACTGGTACAACAACAGGCACATAGACCAATGGAACAGAATTGAGAACCCAGACATAGATCCATCCACATATGAGCAGCTGATATTTGACAAAGGACCAGTGTCAATTAATTGGGGAAAAGATAGTCTTTTTAACAAATGGTGCTGGCATAACTGGATATCCATTTGCAAAAAAATGAAACAGGACCCATACCTCACACCATGCACAAAAACTAACTCCAAGTGGATCAAAGACCTAAACATAAAGACTAAAACGATAAAGATCATGGAAGAAAAAATTGGGACAACCCTAGGAGCCCTAATACAAGGTATAAACAGAATACAAAAGATTACCAAAAATGATGAAGAGAAACCCGATAACTGGGAGCTCCTAAAAATCAAACACCTGTGCTCATCTAAAGACTTCTCCAAAAGAGTAAAAAGACCACCTACAGATTGGGAAAGAATTTTCAGCTATGACATCTCCGACCAGCGCGTGATCTCTAAAATCTACATGATTCTGTCAAAACTCAACCACAAAAAGACAACCCAATCAAAAAGTGGGCAAAGGATATGAACACACATTTCACTAAAGAAGATATTCAGGCAGCCAACAGATACATGAGAAAATGCTCTCGATCATTAGCCATTAGAGAAATGCAAATTAAAACTACGATGAGATTCCATCTCACACCAGCAAGGCTGGCATTAATCCAAAAAACACAAAATAATAAATGTTGGAGAGGCTGCGGAGAGATTGGAACTCTCATACACTGTTGGTGGGAATGTAAAATGGTACAACCACTTTGGAAATCTATCTGGCGTTATCTTAAACAGTTAGAAATAGAACTACCATACAACCCAGAAATCCCACTCCTGGGAATATACCCTAGAGATACAAGAGCCTTCATACAAACAGATATATGCACACCCATGTTTATTGCAGCTCTGTTTACGATAGCAAAAAGTTGGAAGCAACCAAGGTGTCCATCAGCGGATGAATGGGTAAATCAATTGTGGTATATTCACACAATGGAATACTACACATCGATAAAGAACAGTGACGAATCTCTGAAACATTTCATAACATGGAGGAACCTGGAAGGCGTTATGCTGAGCGAAATTAGTCAGAGGCGAAAGGACAAATATTGTATAAGACCACTATTATAAGATCTTGAGAAATAGTAAACCTGAGAAGAACACATACTTTTGTGGTTACGAGGCGGGGAGGGAGGGAGGGTGGGAGAGGGTTTTTTCATTGATTAATCAGTAGATAAGAACTGCTTTAGGTGAAGGGAAAGACAACACTCAATACATGGAAGGTCAGCTCAATTGGACTGGACCAAAAGCAGAGAAGTTTCCAGGATAAAATGAATGCTTCAAAGGTCAGCGGAGCAAGCGCGGGGGTCTGGGGAACATGGTTTGCGGGGACTTCTAAGTCAATTGGCAAAATAATTCTATTATGAAATCATTCTGCATCCCACTTTGAAATGTGGCGTCTGGGGTCTTAAATGCTAACAAGCGGCCATCTAAGATTCATCAATTGGTCTCAACCCACCTGGAGCAAAGGAAAATGAAGAACACCAAGGCCACACGACAACTAAGAGCCCAAGAGACAGAAAGGGCCACATGAACCAGAGACCTACATCATCCTGAGACCAGAAGAACTAGTTGGTGCCCGGCCACAATCGATGACTGCCCTGTCAGGGAGCACAACAGAGGACCCCTGAGGCAGCAGGAGATCAGTGGGATACAGACCCCAAATTCTCATAAAAAGACCAAACTTAATGGTCTGACTGAGACTAGAGGAATCCCGGCGGCTATGCTCCCCAGACCTTCTGTTGGCACAGGACAGGAACCATCTCCGAAGACAACTCATCAGACATGAAAGGGACTGGTCAGCGGGTGGGAGAGAGACGCTGATGAAGAGTGAGCTAATTATATCAGGTGGACACTTGAGATTGTGTTGGCAACTCTTGTCTGGAGGGGGGATGGGAGGATAGAGAGAGAGGGAAGCCGGCAAAATTGTCACGAAAGGAGAGACTGAAAGGGCTGACTCAAGAGGGGGAGAGCAAGTGGGAGTAGGGAGTGAGATGTATGTAAACTTATATGTGACAGACTGATTGGATTTGTAAAACGTTCACTTGAAGCTTAATAAAAGTTATTAAAAAAAAAAACAAACAAACAAGAGTTGAGTCAGGTTTGGCCCTCAGGCCTTAGTTTGCCAACCCCAGCTCCTGGTTATTAACTAGGAGTGAAACTGCTGAGTCATATTTAGCGTATTTTTCACTTTTAACTTGACTAAATAATGCCAAGTTGTTTTCCAAAGTGATTGTACCAATTTAAATCCCCACTACTGTTTTAGAAGAGTTCTAGGTACCCCCACAATCAGGCAGACTTGAAAAGGTAAGATTTTCTCTTTGGGGGCAGTGCAAATGGTTAACGTGCTCGGCTGGTAACCAAAAGTTCCAGTCCACCTCAGGGTGCCGTCAAAGAAAGTACTGGAGATGTACTTCTGAAAAATCAGTCATTGATAATCCTATGGAGCACAGTCCTACTCTGACACACACAGGTTGCCATGAGGTGGAATGGACGCAATAGCAACTGGTTTTCTTATCTGACAAGAGGGGAAATGGCATCCGACTGTGATTTAAAATGGATTTTCTTGGTTACTCATGAGTTTGAGCTTCTTTTGATATGTTCCTCTTCTGTGAATTACTTGTTGAAATATTCCCATTTTCTATTGGACTTTTTGTCTCATTATTATCAATTCAACGTATTTAAGTGTTAATTCTCTTCCTGTTATAGTTCTGAAAAGATTTTTCCCCATTCTATGGCTTGTCTTTTCACTTTTTTAATGATGTGTTGTGAGGAATGGAAGAGCACAATTTTAATGTTATAGAATTTATTAATCATAAAAGATTGGTTTTCATCCTTTGTGTTTAAACTCTATTTAGTCTGATATTAATATGGACACAGCAACTTTCTTTTGATTACAAAATTTGCATGTTGTCTTTGTTCATGTTTTTATTTTCAAATTCATATTTTTTGTAAATAACACAGATGTGAACTTTGATCTTTTTAGTTACTATAACAACATTCTCCCTTTTTCTGGATCATTTAGTCTGTTTTACATTGGTTATGGTTACTTACATATGTGGATATATTTCTGTCTTATTGTATATTATGTGTCTGTATATTCTATGCATCCTTCTGTCTTTTCTTGTCCTCTTTTAAGTTGTTAACTTTTCTCATTCCACTATTTTCACTCTACTCTTTTGAATGGTATACACTTTTATTTCTGTTCTTATAGTTATGATCCTAAAATTACAATATTACCCTTAACTCATCTATAAGGTCGCTATGAGTCGGAATTGACTTGATGGCAACAGGTTTGGTTTATTTTGTTTTTATCAAGATTTGGAGTTAATCGATAGGTGACGTCTGCTTCGAGTCGATAGCAGGGACTGTCTTACCCTCCATCCTTAAACATCTAGACAGAATATATAAAATAATGGGCTTCTGAGATTGCACAACTCAAATACTAGGTAAATGCTGAACTGGGGCATCACCGTCTGCTCTTAATCATGGATGAGAGTGGTAAGAAAAACGCACCTCATGACATTCAAACGCCTATCCCAGCCTGTCTGTTTAAAGCATACATCATGAAGCATATAAACCAGTTGCAGTCCAGTTGATTCTGACTCATGATGACCACATATGTGTCATGGTAGAAGTGTGCTCCACAGGATTTTCAATGACTCATTTTTTTTTAAAGTAAATTGCCAAGCCTTTCTTCTGGATGCCTCTGGTGGCAAACCTCCAACCTTTCAGTTAGCAGCCAAGGGCTTAACCATGGTGCCACCCAGGGATAATATGGTTAGTTAAGTTACAGGATCAAGCTGTTAAATTGGTTAGCTAAGTCCTAGTTGATACTCATGGGCTCATGGGCTAGTTTCTGCTTACGATATTGAAAAGGCATCTTCGGATCACATCTATCTGTCCTCTATTGGAGGAGTTGGACTAAGTGGCTTTAAAGGTCTCTTCTAACTTTAAATATGAGCAGATCCTGCTGCTTTTTTAATCTGCTCTGTTTACCATGCTCTATATTAAGGCTGGAGTTCTGGTGGTGCAGTGGTTAAGAGCTACAGCTGCTAACCAAAAGGTCGGCAGTTCTAATCCACCAGGCTCTCCTTGGAAACTCAATGAGGCAATTCTACTCCGTCCTGTAGGATCGTTATGAGTCGGAATCAACTCGACAGAAATGGGTTTGCTTTGGTTTATATTAAGGTTTGCTTTGGTTTATATTAAGGCTACAGGATACTTAAAATTGAAGATGTTTTCTCATGTAGAAAATATTAACCCTCAGATACTTATACACAGTGATAGACAAATGCTATTGTCCCTGTTTAGCTGTTGCAAAACTAAGATTACCTGACGCTGAATTCACTGTGATGGGCTGTTAAAACAGTCCTTCTCTTATGGACCATTAAAACAGTCCTTCTCTTAGATACACTCTCAGCCTGCTGTTCCATAAGAGATAATTGTACCCACAGAGGGAGATGTGTTGAAAATACTCGTTGCAGGATATACTTACAGCAACTCAAGTTGAATGGAATTACGTTATTCCAACTGAACACCCAGTGAAAAAGTTAGTTAGGTGTCTCATTTGGAAGGCCATGATAACGATTTGCCAGTTATCATGAAGTGTGCCTTTTCCAGCAGTAACTGAGAAACACAGCAAGAGATGTCTTGGATCAGAGTTTTTCCGAAGAGCACCAGCAACGACAAACATAATGTTAATCATTTGCTCTGGCTAGAACACAAGAAATAACAAAATATCAAAGGTTTTATTTTGATACATTGTTTCTAGCTAGTTACTGAGCAAGCAGTAGATATTCAAGGTTCAGGAGTGAAGAAAGGAAGTTTAGAAAAGGTATACAGCCTGAGTTTTGGAGGGTTCAGAAAAAGGATTTAGAAGGAGACTTCAATATAGCCAAAAGGTCAAGATTTACAAATCTCAAAAAGATCCTGGTCACGATAAGAACCAAAACTACAAGGTACCTAGGAATAGCCTTAGCAAGAGTTGTGGGAAAGTTATAAGAAGAAAATTATAGAATTTCACTGAAACGTAAAAAAAGAAAAGTAAAAAAAGTGACGAACTTAGTTGGGAGACTGAATATGGGAAAGGTGTCAAGTATTTGCAAATTAATGCAATTCTAATAGAAATCTAAGTAGCAGGCTTTCTGGTGATTTCTATTCCCCGTGCTTTTCCGGAATTACTGAGTTTTAAAGGAGAAAACTGTGGTTTTCTTTTTAAGCAGAAAAGAAGTTATTGAAATTATACTCTGATCTTTTTAAGTGCTGAGAACACTTCTATATGCTGAGTGGCAGCATAAACTGGTGATCTGGAGTCCACTGTCTTTGCTTGAGACCGCAGGGCCACCACATTGCACATCTCCAGGTTGTTCTTGTGTGCCGTCAAGTTGATTCTGACCCATAGCTACCCTGTAGGTCAGAATAGAACTGCCCCATAGGGTTTCCAAGGAGCTGCTGGTGGATTCAAATTGCCAGCCTCTGGTTAGCAGCCTGAGCTCTTAACCACTTCACCACCAGGGCTTCTGAAGTAACATTTATATCATAGTCTCTGCAATTCTGCAGTACACAACTTAAGCCACTGTACAGGGTGGCCCTGCATATTGAGAGATTCTTATTTTTTTATTCTTTCCCATATCCCAAGGAAAAGTGACTATTCTTTTTCTCTAACTTTTTAATTTATTTTTGATAGATCTAAAAATTTTCCCGAGAGGTCATATCACCAAGTTGCAGAAACTTCACCAGACTAAAAGCAGGATTGTCTTAAAGCTCTGAAGGTGTTTTAAAGCTTTCCATTGCTATAACAGAAAACGCAGCATGCCACATCAAGAAGTTTCTGAACCCTAGCCAGGCATTCTTCATCTAAAAGGGAATTTAAGTGCTGGTGTACTGGAAAACCAGTCATTAGCTGCCCATCAGTCAGCTAACTGGTAGTAACAATGATGCCAACATCCATTATAGATTGTGCTATAGGAAAGGGCAGATTTTGATTTTAAGAAACTCACTAAACTGTTAGCTTTGGTGAATAAATACATGGTTCAATTCTCCTTTGCAAAATCTACATACGTAATGAAGTAAAAGAAAAATTTGCCTCCTTGAGCTCCAATTTTTGTTTTATATATCCTTCAAACAGCAACAGTGAAACTCCGATCCGATCCACATTAAACGCACCACAGAGATTTTCACGGAGACCCCACATGCATTTTCTTTGATAAGATCATGAATACACTGCTTCCTTAATAGTTTCATTGAAGAAACTAAAGTGATCTAGGGAACATGTGTTACCTATCTATATGTTTGAGTAACGTCATTGCCAGAAATGGGAAAGCCTGGGAAAATTTTTGCACATTAAAAAAAATATCTTACAGGAGAGAAAGATCTTTATTTCCTCTCTCAAATTAGGAAAACTGCACATATAGTTCTAAAAAAAATGAGATTATGGTGTATATTATGTATATTTTCATAACAATAAAATAAAAAAAGATGAGATTAATTTTAAGAATAAGGTGTTTTCATTTTGATAATTAATTTATCAATGAAAATAATTAATTTTCAAATTATTTTTTTATTTTTATCCAAATAATACAGGCTTTAAGCAAACCCACTAGGAGGCACCGTGGAAGACAGGCCTGGCAATCTGCTTCCAAAAGGTCACGGCCTTGAAAACCGTATGGAGCAGTTCTACTCCACACACATGGGGTCACCATGAATGGAATCAACTTGATGGCAACAAAAACAAATAGTTTTAAAAAATCAAGTAGTACTAATAGGCTTATGATGAAAAACAGCCACCCCTTCTTTGCTTTCCTCTCCTACCCCCTGGAAGCAACAGGTTTCAAATTCTTGGTTTTTTTTTTTTTTTTTTTTCTTTTAATATATGTAGCTGGTATTCCTCTTCTTTTATTTCCCCACACGGGTTACAAGTAACCACAATTTTTGGCTTAGTCTCTCATCAAGGTCTCAATATTGTGATTGCATGAGAAGAGCACCTACGTAGGAGAGCTACTCGCCCAGCAGTAGGGAGTGGCCCAGAGTCCTCTCTGGCTGTGGACTCTATTCCAAGTGAGCAACTTTTTGGACGACCTGGCCAATGGGACAAAGTAGCCCATTGAAATCAATATCTAATATCTAAAGATGCCCGTCAGGTATGTTGACTCTTCTTATGGATAGGAGATGAAAGTTGCAGCCATTTGTTCTTCACCTTGCAGGAGATGTCCTGACATGCCCTGGAACACCGAATCCTTAGAAACTTCAGATTGCAGGGTCTGGTATTTCTTTGGGATTTACCCATACCTTACGGCATGCCTGTGTGGCTTCAACAAATCTACGGTTCCTGATCTTTCCAGGTCCCCAGGCCCTTTCAGCAAGATGTCATTAAGATAGTAGACCAGTTTGATGTCTTGTCCTGCAGGATTAAAGTTGTAGTTCACTACTAATGGAAACCCTGGTGGTGTAGTAGTTAAGAGCTATGGCTGTTAACAAAAGGTCAGGAGTTGGAGTCTACCAGGTGCTCCTTCGAAACCCTATTCTTGGAAACCCAGTTCTACTCTGTACTATAGGATGGCTGTGAGTCGGAATTGACTTGATGGCAATGGGTTTAGGTTTTTTTTTTGTTTTGTTTTCACTATTAATGTGAAGCCTGAAATAGCATCTACTGACTGGTTAGGGTGATTTGTTTAGCATGGTTTTACTTCTTCCTGTTTTCTAAATTCTCATTTTTTGTTGGAATAATCAAAGTTTTCAGATTCATATTATGCTTATTTCTCATGTTATATATCTATTTTAAATTATTTTTGTCATTGTCATTAAATTTCACAGACAAGTTGCAAAATCAGGTGTCAGTAAGGTTCAGTTTGCCGTTTAAAATCTTGCTACAATCTCAAACTCCAGCCTGTGGAAACTCAATGGTTTTATCAAGATTTATAAAAATTCTCAGAGGTTTGCATTCATCCAAATTACCTAAGGCTCTGATTTCTGGCTTCTGCGGAATTTTCAAAATTCATTTTACATTTCTGCCCCAGTGTTTCCCAATTAATTCTTTTGTCTTTCACTATGCCATTCACAGAGGGGGTAGTATGTGTTAGGTTACCTGAAGTTTCAGGGGTTTAACAGTGAAAGGGGTGACAGGAGGTGGAAAGTGGTGTTGAGGACCTTTCTGCATCGCACAGAAGATAACTGAAAGCGTAAGACTAAGTGCTCGTTTAAATGAAGCCTCAAGTCTATCTACTTAGCTCCAGCTTCTCATCAAGGTAATCAGCTCCCCACCACCCCGCCTTTTTTTTCATCTCCTGTCCTTATTGCTCTTTGTCCCCCATACTATAATTTTTGTTCATTGACAAATAACATTCGCTAGCTGTCATCATCAAGCAGTAATCTGATGCTTTATGTAGAACATTCAGTTAATGCTCTCACAGCTCTGCGAGGTAGGTGCTATCATCTCAAGTTTACAAGTGAGAAGACTGAGGCAGAGGATGGCTCAGTAAATTGTGCAAAAATATAAAAACTGTTTCTCAAGTAAAAAAAAATTACTTAAGGAATAAGTATTTTAATCATCTACCGTATGTATTTAGACATTACCCCCATGTTTTATGCGTTTCGTTGTTCTCTATCTCTTCCTTTAAGCCTCTTAGAGTCAGTACTTGAATTTCTTGCCTTATTTAATTTCACTAAGCTGTAGAATATTTCTCTGAGTCATTTTTGATCAGGATTTTAGTACTAAAATACATCTGGAACCCTACACATCTGAGAGTATCTCTCTGTTGTTCCCACAGAAAAAAATGTAGAGGTACTACACGTATTACCTCAGTATTGTACCTTCATTTTTGAGGAAAATGCCAATCTGAATTTAAAATGCTTACAAATATCTTAAAACTACCAATAGATGGGAAAATGAGAAAGAAATCCAGTATGGAAATAAACCAAGAAGTTACAATGATCCTGCAGAAGAACATTAAGCAAACTGATACGAAGTTAAAAAAAAAAAAAAAAATTAGATGACACTGAATTATACATGTAGAAACTATTGAATTGGCATGCATTTTGTTGTGCATATTTTCACTACTACCCCAGTGGCATAGTGGTTAAATGCTACGGCTGCTAACCAAAGGTTCAGCACTTCGAATCTACCAGGCACTCCTTGGAAACTCTATGGGGCAGTTCTACTCTGTCCTATAGGGTCGCTATGAGTTGGAATCGACTCGATGGCACTGGGTTTGGTTTTTTTTTTTTTTTGGTATTTTCACCACAATAATAATAACAAAAAAAATTTTTAGACTTGAGAAGAAAATATTTTGGATTTGGAAAACACCCAAGATAGACAATTAAGCACATTAATCATGTGCCAGGAAAAGGTAACTAGAGAAAGATCATTCAAGCAATAGTATGAAGGAATTGAATGAAAGACTGAGAGGCCACACTATTTTTATTTTCAATTACTTGATGAACTTCCTAAGTGAACTTCCTAAGTAAGGTATCCATGCTCGATATTTCTATTTTGTCCTTCATGCTTTTTTATGACAAATGTTTAAAAGGCAAGGATAAAATTATGTTACAGGACACATGAAATATAAGGATGTAATTAATTACAACAGTGACAACTGGGGGGAGACAGTATAGGTATAGAATTTCTTGTTTGTTACTAAAGTTAAGTTGATACCAACTTACCCTAGAATGTTATAATGTTATAAATACAAGCTGTTAAATGTAATATTCATGGTAAATAGTAAGAGAATATCTAAAAAAAAAAACCCAAAAGGAACGGAGAAGGGAACCGAAATGGCTCAGTATAATAAATCAACAAAACACAAAATCAGACAGTAGTAAAGGAAAAAGACAAAGAAAGCTTAAGATGCACGAAAAACAAATAACGAAATGGCAGAAGTAATTTCTTATCAGTAATTGCAGTGAATGTAAATGAACTAAATGCTCCAATCAAAAAGCAAAGAGTGGCAGAATGGATTAAAAAAATATCAAACTATATGCTGTTTACAAGAGACAAACCTTAGACCCAAGGACACAAATAGGTTGAAAGTAAAAAGACAGTAAAAACATTCCATGCAAATAATAATCAAAGAGAGCTGTGGTGGCTATCTTAATATCAAAGTAATATTTTTGTCTTAATTTCAGAAAAAAATCTGGTAGAAGAGACAAAGATGAACATTATATAGTGAAAAAAGGGTCAATTCATCAGGAAGATTTAACAATCCTAAGTATATATGCATCCATTATTGGAGCACCTAAATATTTAAAGCAAACACTGATAGAATTGGAAGGAGTAATAGGTAGCACTACAATAATGGACGGAGATTTCGATACAGCATTTGCAATATTGGACAGACCATCTAGAAGTAAGATCAACAAGTGAACAGAGGACCTGAATGATGATATAAACCAACTAGACTTAACAGACATATCTGGAACAATATACATTCTATTCTCCAGTGCACATGATCATTCTCCAGGATAGACTTCAAAGAAGTCTTGATAAATTTTAAAATATTGAAATCATACAAAGTATTTTCTCTGACCACAATGGAGTGAAGCTAGAAATCAATAACAGAAACAAACATAAAAATGCACCAACATATGGAAATTAAACAACACACCATTAAACTACCAATGGGTCAAGGAAGAAATCAAAATAGAAGTCATAAATTTCCTAGTGTCAAATGAAAATGAAAGCACAGCATACCAAAACTTATGGGGTGCAGTAAAGGCAATGCTCAGAGGGAAACTTACGGCAATAAATGCCTACATGAAAAAAGAAGAATGATCTCAAAACAACAGTCTAACTCTACAAGTTGAGGAACTAGAAAGGGAAGATGAAACTGAGCTCAAACCCACCAAAAGAAAGGAAATAACAAAGATCAGAGCAGAAATAAATCAAATAAAAAACAAAAGAATTAACAAACCAGAAGCTGATTCTTTGAAAAGTTTAATAAAATTGACAAATCTTTAGCTAGTCTCAAAAAGAAAAAAAGAGAAAAGATATAAATGACCAAAATAAGAAGTGAAATTGGAGACCTTACAACTGACCCATTAGAAATAAAGAGAATTATGACAGAATAATATGAACAACTGTACGGCAACAAACTGAGTAATGGAGATGAAATGGACAAACTCTTAGAAGCACACAACATACCCAGTCTGACTCAAGAGGAAACAGAAAATCTCAACAGACCCATAACAAGTGAAGAGACAGAATCCCTGATCAAAAATCTTCCAACAACAAGTCCTGAGCCATATAGCTTCATTGGGGGAATCCTACCAAATATTTAGAGAAGAATTGACACCAATTCTGTTTAAACTCTTCCGAAATATAGAAAAGGAAAGAATACTCCCTAATTCATGCCATGAAGCAAATATAACCCTGATACCAAAACAAGACAAAGACACCACAAGAAAAGAAAACTACCAGAGAGTATCCCTTATGAATACAGATGTAAAAACCCTCAACAAAATACTAGCAGACAGAATAAAACAGCATATAAAAAGAGTCATACACCATGACCAACTGGGATTTATTCCGGGAATGTGGGGGTGATTCAACATTAGAAAATCAATCAATGTAATACATGATGTCTACAGGGCAAAGGAAAAGAGCCACATGATCATCTCCATGGATGCAGAAAAGCATTTGACAAAATCTAACACCTTTCTTGATGAAACACCCCCAAGAAGATTGAAATAGAAGGGAAATTCTTCAATATAATTCAGGGCATATATGAAAAACCAACAGTCAACATTATACTTAATGGAGAAAAATTGAGAGCTTCCCCTTTGAAATTGGAAACAAAACAAGGGGTGCCCGCTCTCACCACTTCTATTCAACATTGTATGAAAAGTCCTAGCCAGAGCAATAAGACAAGAAAAAGAAATTATCTCTATTCACAGATGTCATAATCCTATATATGGAAAATCCCAAAGAATACACAGGAAAGCTTCTAGAGATAATAGAGGAATTTAGCAAAGTTGCAGGGCACAAGGTCAATGAACAAAAAAATCAGTTGGATTTCTATACACTAAGAGTGAGAAATTAGGGAAATGATTCCATTTATAATAGCACCTAAGAGAATAGAACACCTAGGAATAAATTTAACCAGGGAAGTGAAGGACTTAGACAATGAAAATTATAAAACATTGCTGAAAGAGATTAATGAAGACTTAAATAAATTGAAAGATGTTCCATGTTCATGGATTGGGAGACTTAATATTAAGATGTCAATACTACCCAAAGCAATCTAAAGATTCAGTACAATCCTGATCAAAATTCTAACAGCCTTCCTTACAGAAATGGAAAAACCAGTCCTCAAATTTACATGGAATGGTAGAAGGCCCCAAATAGCTGCAGTAATGTTGAAGGAGAAGAACAGGGTGGGAGGACTCACATTTCCTGATTTTAAAACATATCATACAGCTACAATAATCAAAACAGCCTGGTTTAAAAAAAAAATAAAAACCAAACCAAACCCAGTGCTGTTGAGTCGATTCCGACTCATAGCGACCCTACAGGACAGAGTAGGACTACCCCATAGAGTTTCTGAGGAGCGCCTGGTGGATTTGAACTGCTGACCCTTTGGTTAGCGGCCATAGCATTTAACCACTGCGCCACCAGGGTTTCCAATAGACACATAGACCAATGAAATAGAATTGAAAGTCCAGAAATAAAGTGGTTGCCTGGGGTGATCAGGAGGGAGAAGAGGGGCCTATTGTTTATGGAGCACTGAGTTTTGGTTTACGATGATGGAAAAATTGATTAAGAGTAAGGTGGCACAGCCAATTAATGTAGCTGCTGATAATAAGTTGTACACCTGTAAAAGGTTGAATTGGCAAAAGTTGTGACAGGCATACTTACCACAATGACCAAAAAAAAAAAAAAGTAGCTGCTGAGGCTGCTTATGTACGAACAAACACCTCACGGGATTTGGTTCCTTGGTTTGTAGGCTTAGGGTCATGGTTTCATGGCACATTCCAGTTAATTGGCCTAATAACGTGTTTAGTGCTTCTATTCTACCTTCTAGTTCATTGCATAGTACCTGGGATCTTAAAAGCTTGCAAGTGGCTATCTAAGGCACAGTTGACCTCTATTCAACTGGAGCAACAGAGGAAGAAGGAAAGTTAAGAATAAGAAGAGGAAATGGGATGTGTGGCTAATTGCCTCCATGAACAACTGCCTCCTTTGCCATAAGACCAGAAGAATTAGATGGTGCCTGGCTACCGTTACTGCAAATTTTGATCAAAGATTCTATAGAGGAATTCTGGTGAAAAGGGGGAAAATGCAGAACAGAATTTCACATTCTAACAGACCCCATACTTTCTGGAGCCATGGAGGCTGGAAAAACTCCTGAAACTATTGCCCTGAGATAATCTCTAAAACTTAAACCAAAAATATCCGTGAAGTCTTCTTAAAACTGAATAGCTGAACTAGCAAAGAATGTCAACCTTGAGCATTGTGCTCTTTTAAGAACTATCTATATGGGATCAAATTGACAGCAGCAACTCAAAAGATCTGATAGAAAATTTAGAGGGTAATGAGTTTATGTTAATGGGGGAGCAACAATTCAGAAAATGAATGTGAGAATAGTTGCACAACTTGAAGAACGTAATCAGTGTCACTGAAATGTACATGTAGGAATTGTTGAATTGGTAAATATAAAATAAATAAGTAAAAACAGAAGGTTTTCCTATAGTGTTCCCGAGTTTGTTTTAATCACTGCTAAGAATTTTGAGGAGCCCTGGTTGTGCAGTGGTTAAGATCTCAGCTGCTAACCAAAAGGTTGGCAGTTTGAATCCACCATCTGCATCTTGGAAACCCTATGGGGCAGTTCTATTCTGTCCTATAGGGTCAGTATGAGTCAGCAATGGATTTGTTTGTTTTTTTTTTTTTTTTGGTTTTAAGAATCTTGACAGGACAATTTCAGGCTTTGAATATTAATTATAAAAACTACCCTGATTAGAGAGTTTGTCATCCAAGACTGGGTTAAAATTGAAAATACTGTATATTTGTCATAGGATGCTTAATGCTCACCCATCTACCTTTAAGTAGCTCAGTGTGTAAGAAAAAAATTTTGCAGACCCTAGAACTGGTGTAGGAAATATATATGAAAATTCTGGAATATCTTTTTGGTCCAAAAGACAAGGAAACTATCAAAGGCTAATGGGATCATGTCAAAAGTACACACAGCCAGCTTGATGGGCTCCACTGGCAAAAGATGTGACAATTTGATCATCAATAAGAGTAATGATTGTAATTGTTTAAAACTCACGGAAAATATAAAAACCTATGAGTTATTAGGGGTATTAAAAAAAGAATAAAAAGGAAAAATAAAACATAACTCACTGTGCAATAGTGGAAGTTGCTAGGACGCAAACTCATTACTCTTAAAATTGATAATGAAAGGGAAAGAACTGGGCATTTATCCTGCCTTTGCAGTAATAACTGTGTTTCAGAGAGATCAAGTATGCTCAGTGGATGAGGGCAAGTTTTCTGAACAGAGAATTAGTGCTAATAAATACAGAAGAAATTACAGCATTAAAAAAAATCACCAGTTTGCAACTTGTAACAAAAAAACTTCAGACAATGGTCATCAATAAGTAGCAAAACTGTTTGATGAAACAGGTTGTGAGCCTTAACCTATTTTTAAAGTTTTTTTCCAGTTGCCCTTCACTTGATTCTGACTCACGGTGACCCCATGTGTTTCAGAGTAGAACTGCACCCCATAGTGTTTTCAATGGCTGATTTTTCTTAAGTAGATTGCCTTTTTTCCAAGGTGTCTCTGGGTGTTTTTTTTTTTTTTTTTTTATGTTTTGTAATTTTTTATTGTAAGCTTATCTTTAATGGGATTTCTTTTCTATGGGAATAATGTATGTCCTATGGCGGCATCTATATGTAGGGGTGTTACTTTTTGCTATACCAGGAACAGGATTCCTTCAGGTTTTCTTTTTTTTAAAATAATTTTTATTGTGCTTTAAGTGAAAGTTTACAAATCAAGTCAGTCTCTCTCACAAAAACCGATATACACCCTCTGGGTGGTTTTGAACTGCCGATCTTTTTGTTAGCAGCTGAACACTTAAATCGTTTGTGCAATCTGACTTTACGTCTCAGCTAGAGCAAAGGTCACAAAACCAGCTGCTCTCTCCTTTCAACAGGGGAATGTTTATAGTTATGAACCATGAAATTTAAGCTTGTTTAGGAAGGAAATGATGTGAAGTATGAAAAGGGGGTCAGTGGTGTTGGGTCCCAATGGGGTAAAAGAAATGGTGGAATTGGAGTAAGTTCTAAATATATGGAAGCATGGTAGTAGAATAGGAGGCTTGGAATTGAGGTTATGGAAGTGTTGCAGATATTGATAAGACCTAGGTATGATCAGTCGTGAACTTCATCCTCTTCTCCCCTGAGAAATGTCCCTCATACCAGGTTTGGTGTGAGTAGCAAACATCGCTGAAGATTTGGGAATCAAAGAAGATTTACAATGCTGGGGAAAAAAAAAAAAGCTCAATGGTAACAACAACATATTCAGTTAACACTGAGTAAAAAAAAATAAAATAAAATAAAATAAAATTTTTTATTTTTTTTTTATTAGCTACCTCGATTTGTAAGTCTCATTCACCTAAGGGGATGTAGTGGGGAATTTCTCACCCACCCTCACACTCTTCAGGATCCAGCCTCCTGGTCTCTCTTGCACTTTTCTTCCTTCTCCTTCCTCTCTGTTCTCCCTGACTTTCTATTGTATTTTATTTAGCTACATTTTTGTTACCTTGTGTTATTATCAGTATCTTTACAAATTAGATCTTTATCTGTCTTTGGGGGTTGGAAACATATAAAAACTTACAGATATATTTTAATACATGCATACATAGGTAGAAAATACAGAGATCATAAAAATTTTACTCCAATGATGAAGGTTTGGATGATGTTGGTATTTTATCAGTTTCGGTAATAATTCCACTTGTGGAAGGTTCTGGATCATCTGGATTATTCTTGGGAATGGAGATGGCATTTCTAGTCAGAAAACTAATGAGGGTTGTCTGTACGGTCCTTTTCTTTTTTTCTTCATATATTTCCTGGTAACATCTCACTGCTTCTCAAATCTGCCTATTGACTTTAGCAAAGCAATCAGCGTTTGGGTCTGTGTTTTCAAGCAACTGAAGCCCCTGATTTAGTTTAGAAAACTAAATCTATACAGCAGTGTTTTGAACAGTAAATCATAAAATCGAGCATCTGTGAATGAACATCCGAGAATCATAACATCAGTAAATTACACACTACAACATTGTATGTAGTATATTACTAATGATAAGATGCACACAAAAAAAATTGTAAGTGTGGTTCATCATAACTCAAATGCACCGTAAGTCGGGGACTACCTGTATTAAAGCTGAGAAATTAAAAAAAGTTTATTAACTCACTTAAAGATAATAAACTGATTATATGATAACATAAGTAATATATGCTTATGAATGAATCTGGCTCCCTTCAGACATCCACTAAAAACTGCTTTAAAACAACGTAACTAGGTTCAAGTGCTGTGAACTTACTGATACAAGTTGGACAGTAGTATTTAGCTTTTTCAAGCATGTGGAACTAAAGCCATGAAATAAAGGGGAAAAGTCCCCCTAGTGTACTGTTGCTATAAGGAAGCAGGGTGTGGAGAATTTTCATGAGAAGTTTTGTGTTAGTGTTTGGGCTCAGGCACCAATACTGCAGAAAGTGCCTATTGAAACGCAAAAGCACTTCATTGTCTCTTTCTAAGGATGTTCAGGCAAAAGAAATATATTTTGGGAGACCAAAAAGCATAACTGTAACCAAAGCATTTCAAGAAAAGGACAAATGAAAATTAAGTGACAATTGGCTCCTTGCATTTACTTTTTCTGTTTTTCTCCAGGACACAGTCACCTGGTAGAAGACATGACAAAGTCAGGGTTCTGATAATGCATTAGAATATTTACAGGTCATGCTTGTTCAGAGTAAACAGGCTCTTGGACTTCTCAGCTGTTCATTTTAAAGGCAATATCTTGTCACTATTTCTCAGGGGAAAAACAGGGCTCCCAAATTATGTTATAGATGAAAACTGTGAATTCCAGGTCCTCACAACTGAAGGTGCCCTGGCTCTGCATTGCTGCTGACTCTCCAGCCCTTGGGTCAGCTTCGTGTGCTGGAGTCTCCTTCCCCCATTTCTCTTTTAAAAATAATCTTTTTTATTTCGTTGCTTTTCCTGACCTCAACTTCTTCAGAAATCTGAAAACAACAACAAAAGACCCCAGGGTAGAGATTAATTTTATTGCTTAAGGTCGTGTGAAAGTAAAATCAGCCTAATGTTACTTAAGGAAGCTTATGGTGGTGGGAAGACAGTTCCAAAGAAATGCTTTAAAAAAATGTAATACTGGGAAGGGGAGGGTGGGAAAATAGAGAAGGCAAAAGGACATTCCAGAGATTGATGGTACCCAATGGAATCCCAGGAAAATTTGACCTTGAAAAAGAGAAGAAGAACATGTCTTAAGGGGAGTGAACTGAAGATGCAGAAAGGGAAGTCAAGCAGAGGCCCTGAGTGTGTGTATGTACTCCCACTAAGTTGTCTCCTGTCATTTGGTTTCCACATCAGCCTCCACAGTCATGTGACTCCAGACAACTGCCTGATTGTCCCTGCTGCAGAGAATTCTCTGCCATGATGCCTATTGTAGGAAGGTCAAAGTCATGTGGACATGTAAGAGTAGGGGTGTGGGGAGACCTGAAAAAACAAACAACAAACAACTAGTTGGAGGAATGGTGAAATTAACCTGTAGAGACCAGGAAGGGTAGAAATTAAAAAGCAAAGAGCAGTAGAGAAATGGAAAAATAAAAGAAACAAACAACAACAGAGAAAGGATAGGTCTCAACAGACAGGAAGGACAGATAGTATAGAATTGAGACAAACCTACACTTTGTGCTAGCATAAGTAGAAATATACTACCTCAGTAGGAACGGTTTCACCTTGGTGACTTTTGCTGAATCATCTATCCACTTTTTTCTTCTTTTGGTTTTTGCATTCTACAAGCATCCAGCTATAAATCTCTTCTCACCTCTAAACACTGCAAAATATTTGTTGAGTACAAATAGACGACCAGCACTCCCATTTTATCCTGGTTCCCAGTGCTGCATTTTATCCTTTGTGGTTTAATGATTAAACATTAAGGGCATCCCTATCTTGAGACGCTGGCAGGGATAGGAGTTTTGGGCAATGATGGGGCCTCTTCCTTTTGAATCTTGGTGAGCTACTTTCACATTGTTGTCTTGTATACAACATGGTCATTATTGGGAAAGGGCCTACCTAGCTCACCTGTGCTACAGGAAGGTAGTCTTACAGCATCGGAGAATGCCTGGTTTTATAGAGATTTGGTGGGGAGAGGGGAAAGCAGAAGTGGTGATGATAATAGTAAAATCTGTCACTTAAGGAAATTTCTTTCCTAAATTCTACTGTGGAAGTAGGAATGGAAACAATTTGAAGTCCCCCTACCTCTCTCATTTGTCTTTCTTTGTTCTAATCTTAGAAGTGTCTACCACCTCACACTGTTGGGGAACACATAGTTTTGCTCAGGCTGTTCTCCTTGCTCAAAATAGAAGCTGCCCTCTGTTTATATGACAACCAAAATCCTTCCTCCATCTTCAGGGAGCCTTCCGTGATTCCCCCCTACCCCTGAATTCATCTTCCCTGTCTCTATGGGTCGGGATCAACTTGATGGCAGTGGGTTTGGTTTTGGTCTCTCTAAAGTCCTCCCATATGGAAATGTAACTAACATCTTTCTGGGTACCTACAGAGTATAATTCAATAGGCTTTCACAAAACATCATCTCCCTCAGTCCTTACAGTACCTGTAAGAGGTTATTATGGCCATTATAAAATGAGAAATGCATGAGTCACAGAAGTTGCCACTTTCCCAAGCCACACCACCAGTCAGAGGAAAGGAATGGAGTAGATCCTAATATATTGCTCAAAAATGGAGGCATCTTCGACTAGCTAGAATCAAACAACCCCTCAGATAAATTTTTTAAGCTAAGAGTACAGCACTTGGTTTATGGATTTTTAAAAAGCAATATGCATGATATTTATATCATTTATATGTGTCTTTGTCTCCCACTAGATTATGACTGTTTGGATGTTAGGAAGCAGGTCTTTTTAAGTATCTGTTTTTTTATTACCCAGAGTGCTTACCAGGAAATCTTACACACAAACCTGTTGCTGTCAATTCCAACTCATAGTGACTTTATAGGACAGGGTAGAATTGCCCCACAGGGTTTCCAAGAAGTGGCTGGTGGATTTGAACTGCTGTCCTTTTGGTTAGTAGCCATAGCTCCTAACCTCTGCCCCACCGCCCTCGGGTTCCTTTTCACGGTAGATGCTAAATAAAAGTTGCTGAGTTGAATAATTCAAAAATTACCTTTGTGCTTTTAGCTTTATACCCTTCCTATCATCACCATGCTAGACCTGGAGTCCAGTTCTTCCATTTTATTGGACAGAGCCTTAGGGTCCTAAACAAATGTGTGTACCAAAGTACCAAACCAAACGAAGCCCAGTGCCGTCGAGTAAATTTCGACTCATAGTGACCCTACAGGACAGAGCAGAACTGCCCCATAGAGTTTCTGAGGAATGCCTGGCAGATTCGAACTGCCAACCCTTTGGTTAGCAGCCGTAGCACTTAACCACTATGCCACCAGGGTTTCCTGTACCAAAGTAAGCTGTCTGAATTCATGCCATCTGGAGAACTAGGAAATGGAGACTCCTAAGAAAAGTTCTAGTCATGTATCTTGGTTTCCTGGTAAAAAAAAATTTTTTCCTATAAATTTTATTTATTTTGTTATTGTTGTTGAGACTATACACAGCAAAGCAGTCACCAATTTGACAGTTTCTACATGTACCGTTTAATGGCATTGATTACATTCTTTGAGTTGTGCAACCATTCTCACCCTCCTTTCCTGAATTGCTCCTCTCTCATTAACATGAACTCACTGCCCCCTAATGTTCCCATCTAATCTTTTGAGTTGCTGTTGTCAATTTGATCCAATATATATAGTTCTTAAAAGAGCATAATGCAGACCTTTTTTACTAGTTAAGTTAAATTATTGTTCAGCCTTAAGAAGACTTCAGGGTATATATTTGGTTCAAGATTCAAAGATTATCTCAGGGTAATAATTTCAGGGGTTCATCTACCTCAATGGCTCCAGAAAGTCTAGAGTCCATAAGAATTTGAAATTCTTTTCTGCATTTTCCCCCTTTTGATCAGGATTCTTCTACGGAAGCTGATCAAAATGTTCAGTAATTGTAGCCAGGCACCATCAAGTTCTGGTCTCATGGCAAAGGAGGCAGTTGTTCATGGAGGCAATTAGCCATACATTCCATACTTCTTCCCCTGGTAGGAAAATGTAATCAACTGGACAAGCTCAGAACTACCAATGAATTCCAAAGCAGTATAATGTAGAGGCTAAGAGCCTGGACTTTATCCTCAGGTGGACCTTCCCTGCCACTGCCTGCCACTGGGCAAGTCACTTCATCTTTCTAAATCGTAGATTCCTCGTCTGGAAAATGGAGATAATCATTTTTATCCTTAGGATCTGGTGAAAATAAAACAAGATAGTAGATCTCAAACCAAACTTATGATACCCATTGCGCTTCGCCAATCTTGTCTTCCTCCAAGATTCCCTAGCCCAGTAAATGGCAGCACCAACTATATTTTGTTCAAATCAGGACATCTCCCTCTCCTTCAAGTGCCACTATCAATCAGTCACCAAGTTCTGTGAATTATACCTCGTATCTTAAAACCATTCAGTTCCTTGCATCACCAGGACTCCCACCCTATAACCAGTTTCACCAAATTAACCTTTGTACCCCATCCCTCACCCCAAACTCTTTAAAGCCACAGAGATCTTTCAAATTGAGGTGTGAGAGTACTCTGCTTAAAACATTCTCAGTGCTCCTGGCATCTTTGACAAACCCCATGAGACCCTGCATGATTGGGCCTTTGCCTTCAGTGTCTCTCTCCCTTACTGTCTGTGCTCCACACAAGACACAGAGCTTTCTTTGAGCTCCTGCAATTAGCCATGGTGATTATGACCTTTGGAATTTTCCTTCCCTTTCTCCTATCATCCTTCAATTTGAGTTTGTTCCAAGTCAATTGCTTAGGGAAGGTTTGCATGAAACAACTCCCCCTTCATACACACTCAAAACCCATTAAACCCATTGCTGCAGAGTCAATTCCAACTCACAGTGATCCTATGTAAGTGGTTATGAGTCACACACACCCAAGACTTGGTCAGTCCCTTTGATGTAAGTTCTCACATTATTCTGTTGCTTACCTCTATAGCTTCTACCATAATTTTTAATTTTGACATTTCTGTGATTATTTAGCTAACATGTGTCCAAACCACTAGAATGTAAGATCCATGGGGATCTGTTTTGTTGTGTCTCTAGAAAGCGCCTGGCACATAGACAGACTCTGAAAGTCGCTCTTGAACATAGAGTAGGTTAAGTGAAAGGAGAAAATGATGAAGTAGAAGAGCTGAACAGATGATTTCAAAGGGCAGCTCTAGAAGGCAAAATAAAGTATTATAATGAAATGTGAAAAGACCGGGAGATAGAAAACCAAAAGGGAAGAACACACTCAGCACTCTTCAAGCTGAAAGAACTGAAGAAAAATTTCAAGCCTTGAGTTGCAATATTGAAGGATTCTACAGGAAAAATATTAAACGATGCAGTAATCATCAAAATAAGAAGGAAGGAATACATAGAGCCACGTTCCACCAAAAAGAAGCAGTTGACATTCCACCATTTAAGGAGGTAGCATATGATTAAGAACCAATGGTATTGAAGGAAGAGGTCCAAGCTGCACTGAAGGCACTGGAGAAAAACAAGGCTCTAGAAGTTGATGGAATACCAGTTGAGATGTTTCAACAAACGGAAGCAGCACTGGCATTTCTCACTCATCTATGCCAAAGATTCGGAAGACAGCTACCTGGCCAACTGACTGGAAGAGATCCATATTTATGCCTATTCCCAAGGAAGGTGATCCAACAAAAGTGAAAATTATTGAGCAATATCATTAGTATAACACACAAATAAAATTTTGCTAAAGATCATTCAAAAGTGGTTGTAGCAGTACATCAAAAGGGAACAGCCAGAAATATAAGCTGGATTCAGAAGAGGACATGGAATGAGGTATATCATTGCTAACACCAGATGGATCCTGGCTGAAAGCAGAGAATACCAAAAAGATGTTTATATGTGTTTTATTGACTATGCAAAGGCATTTGACTATGTGAATTACAACAAATTATGGATAACATTGTAAAGAATGGGAATTCCAGAACACTAATTATGCTCATGAGGAACCTGTACTTAGACCAAGAGACAGTAGATCGAACAGAACAAGGGGATACTGTGTGGTTTAAAGCCAAGATTGTATCCTTTCACCATATTTATTCAATCTGTATGCTGACTACTTGAAGAAAAAACATGGCTTCACGATTGGAGGAGGACTCTTTTTAACAACCTCTGATATGCAGATGACACAACCTTGCTTGCTTAAAGTGAAGAGGACTTGAAGCACGTACTGAAGAAGATCAAAGACCACAGCCTTCAGTGTGGATTTACACCTCAACATAAAGAAAACAAAAATCCTCACAACTGGACCAATAAGCAACATCATGATAAACGGAGAAAATAATGAAGTTGTCAAGGATTTCATTTCACTTGGATCCACAATCAACTGCCATGGAAGGAGCAGTCAAGATATCAAAGGACATATCGCATGGGGCAAATTTGCTACAAAAGACCTCTTTAAAATGTTGAAAAGCAAAGATATCACTTTGAGGACTAAGGTGCACCTGACCCAAGCCATGGTGTTTTCAGTCACCTCATATGCGTGTGAATGCTGGACAATGAATAAGATAGCCCAAAGAAGAATTGATGCCTTTGAATTGTGGTGTTGGCAAAGAATGTTGAATGTACCATGGACAGAAGAATGAACAAATTTGTCTTGGAAGAAGTACAACCCGAATGCTCCTTAGAAGCATGTTATCAGGAGGGACCAGTCCCTGGAGAAGGACATCATGCTTGGTAGAGTAGAGAGTTAAAAAGAGGGAGACCCTCAAGGAAATGGATTGACACAGTGGCTGCAACAATGGGCTCAAGCATAACAATGATTGTGAGGATGGTGCAGGACCAGGCGGTGTTTTGCTAGGAGTCAGAACTGACTTGACAGCACCTAACAATAACAACAACTCCCTTTTCACACACACTCAAAACTCATTAAACTCGTTGCTGTTGAGTTGATTCGGACTCATAGTGACCCTATATGAGTTGCTATGAGTGACACACACCCAAGACTTTGTCAATCCCTTTGATGTAAGTTCTCACATCACTCTGTTGCTCGCCTCTATAGCTCCTATCATTTAAGTTTTAATTTTAACATTTCTGTGATTATTTGACTAACGTGTGTCCAAACCACTAGAATGTTTTTAGGATCCATGAGAATCTGTTTTGTTCTGTCTCTAGCAAAGTACCTGGCACGCAGACAGAATTCATAAATAACTGCTGAATGAGTGAGTACTTTATACGTGGTAGCCATTATTTCGAATCTTACCTGACTTCCAGGTTTCATGTGAAAAGCACCATCTTTGGATTCAGAGCAGATTCAAATCTTGGCTCTGCTAATCTTGGGCAATAATTTTTTTTTCTTTAGCTTCATCTGTAAATGGGAACAATTGCACTTGGCTCACTGAGTTGTTATGAGGCTCTGATGAGATAATACAACATGAAGTGCTTGTACAGTGCCTGGTACAGGGCTCCATCAGTGTTGACTAATAACAATGATTATACAGCGATATATTACTTAATGTTCACGACACGTTCTGTGAAATAGGATGTTATGTGATTTGGACGTGTAAACACCGTATTATACACCGTATAGAGTTCACATGGAGGAGTGGCTGGTGGAAGCAATCTTCAGTCAGGGCGGAGAGCACATCCCATGTGTCTAGTGTGTGTCACAGACCATTTCTCTGTGTGAATCAGTTGGATTCCAAAGGCGATGTGGAGATCTTGATATATGGGTGGCTAGCAAAGATGATCATGAACTTGGCTGATCATCAACGCCAGTAGGCAAAGTTCAGAGAAGGGCCCTGCCCCAGATACCAGCACCCAGCAGGCTCAGGATGCTGCCCTTGAAGCTGGCACTCTGCAGGCTCCAGACACCTGCACAGGTTTCCCTGAGTTAGCAAGCTTTGAAGGTAGTTCAGCCCGGGCAGGACCATGCACAGGTTAAAGTGGAAGCCCTGTCTTGAACACTGTTCTCATAGGTCCTGCTTCCACCTCCTGAGCTAAGAATGATGGATTTTTTTTTCCTGTGTTAAATGTTTACAAACACGAATTTAAAGAGCTCTAATGAATTGAATTTCGAGGGGTGGGGGGAAGACCAGGGACATATATGCCTTAGAAAGTTGTCCAAAGGGACGTTAAGTGGCATATGAGTGTAATTAAGATAGGCCAGATGGTTATATAGACAACCAGAGTGTAAGCAAACAGTGCTGTCCCTGTCCCAACCTGGAGCAACATAATCTGGGTGATGGAGCGACACTGGAGGGTCTTGGGCCTCATTCTACAGCCTGGCCACCTCCACAACAAAGAGACTCCTGGGAGGTCCCAGGGAGCTTAGATTCCGAAGAAGTTGAGCCTCCAAGGAGGGGACGTGTGGAAAACTCAGGCTGCATCTCAGAGTGTCTAGTGGTGATCCCAGCCTCAGGGCTCTCTTCCATCCCCTTCCCAGCGGGAGCAGGCGGCGGGCGCGAGACACTCCTGCGCCCTGGAGGGTGGCTCCGCAGGATGCTCCAGGCTTGGCCGCTGTGACAGGAACGAAGAATCAGACATGCAGTGGAGGCTGCTCAGCTCGGCCGAGGTTGGGAGGCCAACCCTCCCTTCCTGTGCAACTTTTCCCTGGTCCCATCACACTCCGGATCTGTCTAGTGTCTGCCGCGGAGGGTTTCAGGAAAGCGAGATCAGCAGCAGAGGCGCCCCACCTTCCCTCTCTGATCCCGTAGGTTCCCGACAAATTTGGCTCAGTCCTCGCCGGTCCCTTGGCAGCCGCGGTCCCCAGCTTCCCGGCTGGGCTGGCCCTGCCTCCCCCTGGGTGGCCAGAGGCGGTGACAGTGCGCGAGCAGCGTTCTAACCTAGGCCGACTGCAGAAACGCCGGGGGTATTCCCGTGCGTCTCAGGGCATGGACCCTAGGGTTTCAGCGCCAACGGTTAACACTAAACATTTTAATAACGTTTAGAAGGGCCTTTCCAATTGTCCAGGCCCCAAGAGGGCTGCCCAGTTGATGTATGGTTTCTTTTTGTTCTTGCATGCTGACTTGAGTGTGTAAATATGTTTATTTGTGGGTAGCATTTAATGAGAAGTATACGGAATTTCAATCCTTTGTTCTTTCCTCTTAAAGCTTTTTAAAAAAGTGTAGAACTTTTTTTTCTTACTCGAAGCTCCTTTTATTTTTCAAGCTATTCTTTAATGTAATATTACAATATGTATAATACTATATATTATGTATTAAATATTCCTCCTAATTCCCCCTGCCTCTCAAGCTAAATTTCAGTTTTAAGCCTCTAAAAAAGATCTCATTTTAAAAACACAAAGTTTCTTGTAAAAAATGTTTGGAAAGTTAGGGTGAGTACACCAACTTTGGTTAAAAAAGTGGATGCAAATGTTAACTCCACAAGGCTACACAGTTAATGGATACCACTGATAGTTTTGGATTTTCAAAGAGCAATTTTGCAGCTTCTGGAGTTGTTTTGGAAATCACTTTCCAGTCTTAATCCTGAAAGGGTTAAAAAACTACTAGGCTGTCTTCATGTCACCCTGGCAATAGCCCATATAGTACTTCAGCAATCTATCCTGGAGTGTATGGGATCAAATAAAAGATCAAATAGCCTAACTTAAATGAAAAAAGTTAAAATATTTGTCATCACATTACATCAGTTTAGCTGAGCCACACGTAAATCATTTCCTAACCTTTCAGAAGATGAAAAGTTTAGCGACTACTATTTACACACTTTGAATATTTTATATTTGAGTGGTCATCACCATGTACAGAAATGGTTGTATATATCCATTCCCGATCAACAAATATCAGGATATTTTTGTTATGCGATGGTTAACATTTCAAGCATTTCTATAAAGGCGACTTTTTAAAAATAAAACTGTAGCATATTTTCAAAAGGTCACTTAGGGGAGCCTGAAAATAAAATCATTAGGGACAGCTTAAGAGAAATAGAGTAATAAGGCTATAATTTTTTAGATTTATATGATGGTGTAGAAATCAAAGTCTCAACAATCACATAAAATAGACAGTCAATTTTGTTTTTTTTTGTTTGTTCCATAGATTTCCAAAGCATTAAAAAAAAAAAAAAATCCTCAGGTTTGTTAAACCTTTAGCGGAAGATTACAGGCAATGTTTTGTCTTTGGCGAATAGCTGTTTGTCTCACTTTATTTACTTGGTATTGGATATTTGTCAATGTCATTTCATATCTACAGAAAATTCTTACGCTCTATGGAGGTAGAGAATGTGTGTGCGTGTGTGCCGGAGGTCACATGACGGTTTCATCCTATTTGGTGGAGCAGCTTGACTTTTTTTCCCCTTGCTTTTGGTGATGGTTGTGAGTGCAGAAATTGATTGACAGATGCATGCCAGAAACCCACATTCTCCTTTTCAAAGACAACATATGATGGATTGCGATCTCTCAGCGCAGCAGGACACGGGGACCATGCAAGCTGTAATTGGTCAGGTATGGAGTCAGCCATTTCTCAACTCCCCTTTTTTCCACAAGGGTCTCACCATATGATTCACATAATTCATATTTACAGTACCATCTTTCTATCTGTATCTTCAGCTACCTGCCAGCGTAGTGCTGAAAGTGCGAAAGGCAAAAGGCACCCATTAAATCTGCTCTGGAAACCTCAGCTTAAAACTTCAATGTGATGCTTACAAAGAAAAACTAAAACAACAACAGCAACAAAAAACCCAAGGACAAATCTAATTTCTAATTCTGTCCAAATGTTTAAAAATTCTATTTTGAAAATGGATTTTTCTGCTTAGATTCTTATCTCTGCAAGAAATAAAAGTGTGAGAAGAGAATAAAGTGTTATGCTTCCTGGGTGATAGTTAAAATTTTTCTAATGCTGTTCAGTATTTTTATATTGCCTGTATTCTTCTTGCTTGCTCTCTCTACATATGGATCATATAAATATATAAATATATAAATATGTGTGCCTTTACTTCTAACCCAGATAGTGCGCGATTGAGTCTGGTAAATGTACTAGGAGTCTTGGCTGCTGCAGAGGGGCCGGCTGCAAATTAAACACTGCCACAATCTGAAAGGTCCAGGTGGTCTGCTGGCACGTCCTAATGCAATCCAGCACAACAGCTTTAATAAACAGCTCTATTTAGTTCCTCCTCCCTGTATCCAGGGAGGTGAACTGGTCTGGGGCTGCTGTGATGAAATGCCAGAAGAATCTCTCTCAGAGGCCTCACCAGCTGATTTTTAGAGCTTTCCTCTTCTGTCGCCTTTGTCTTCCAAATGGGTCAGTGAGTCTTGCTCTTTCTGTTGGGTTCATTCTGTGAAGTCGGTAGTTTATGTTTGTGTGTAAATGTTGGCGTTGCAAGCTAAATCGGAAGAGGAAAGGGTCATTGTATTTTCATTTGCCTTCCAATAACCGAAGTGGTGAAAGGAATGATAGGATCCTGCTGCAGAGGGAGGGTTATTTTTCTGACTATGATGGGGGTGGGGTGAGGAAAAGGGAATATATGTGATTTTCTTTTTCTTTTTTTCTTGGTAATATATTTTTGACTCCAAAATTTCTAAGCTATCTATGCTGACTTAGGAACTGTTAACTCGTAAATCAGAATATGGTTACGAATATTTAAAAACTCTGAAAAGTTTCTTTTTTTCTTTCTTTTTTTGGGTACCCTTTCTAATCAAGACAAGCTGGTAAGGTGATAACATAAAATTTGTTGCCTATGTATTAAGACCGTGGGGGAAATATATCATCTTATTCTGTTTTCATCAAAATTATGGCAAAGGATTTCAGGGCTCTGAAAGCACATGGTTTATTAACACCAGCGTGCTTCATAATGTATTTTTAGATGGAAAATGTCAGATATATAATACTATGTTTACCACAGTCTCACACTATTTTCAAAGCAGTCACTATGTGCTTCAACAGAAAAATAGATGTTTAAAACTTCCAACTTATTTTTTTTTTCTTATATAGACATGTAGAAAGTGAAGGGTGGGCATACATTTGTCAGGAGAAAATATGGAAGACTGATTTTGTAGAGTCTTAATAGCCATTTTCACGTAAGAGCTCGCTGATGAGCAAGTATATAAAATAATGGTAAAATCACTGTGGAGTACAGAATTTCATAAATACCTGTTAAAATAGATGACTTTTTCACATATAAATAAAGCTTGAGCCCCTGACAACTGTCTTGTCCTGTTTAATAAAACTTTTCTTTGGTGGCAAGCATGCTGTCTCTTCTATATGTGATAGTTATGATACTTAATTCTGGGCAACGTTATTGTGCTTCACTCCCAAATAAGGAATAAGATTTCCTTTTGTATACATTTCCCTCATTTGGGGGGAGGGGGGAAGCTTGGTGAAAATTCAGGAGAGATACTTCTGGTTTGTTATTCAGTATTATTTACTGGAAACCCATAGTAAAGGTACATACTTTAAAAACACACATATATATACTTCTAAAAAGAATAGGTGTATACTTTATAGATCCCAGACATAACTTCTAATTTGTCAGCATTTAAAATTGGTCTTTACTCTTTTGGAGCTCTGTGTTTTGCGCATATACTAAGTAACTTTTAAAGGCTCAGCATGTCCAGGAACTATGCATGTTAATGACTTTTTATGAATACTTATTAAATAGTGCAGCCTCAGAGTAGCCACAAGTTTTCCAAAAATGTTATCTCTCATAAATTATTTGTTAAAAAAACTCGGATATACTTATTGTCAAGCTAGTAAAATTTCTGTACTAAAAATGGAGAATCTAAAATCCTAATTTTTTATTTGAAATCGAAACACTAAGTATTCAAACGGGAAAGAAAAATAGCAAACTGACCCATACACATACCTGAAAAGTCAGAAAACCTAAATCGAAACCTTAGCTATAGATGCAAGAGGAAAGGTGGCATAGACATTTGAAATGAATTCATTTTCATTATTATAGCAAAGCTAAGAGTATTTACTCATATGACTGCTTCTAGCCATCAGAAAAAGAACTTGAAAAGAATCTGCCTTTGCAGTCCCTCAGAGCCAGAAAAAGACAATTTATTTTGCAGCTCTTGATTTAAATAACACCTTAGAACTACTCAGCAGGCGTGAACTGTCCCATTTGATAATGCAAATTATAAAAAAAAGTTGTATGAGTCCCTGCTTAAATACATATTGGAATAATAATTATTATTGCCCCCCCCCTTTTTTTTTCTGTTCTGTGTTCTGTTCCTAAATGGCTTTGGGTTGGAGGAGCAAATGACCGATTTTCAATGATGTTTTCCCACTTAGAGTACTGAAAGATACTCAGGAAATCTGTTCTTCAGGTTTTTTCATTCACCTCTAGGATTAAATATCCACACATGCTCCCACGGAGGGAAGGGGCAGACTTCCCTGCTTTGCTTGCCCTAATCCATCTCGGGAGAGAGTACCAACTCCACCAGCAGATATTGCTCATATATGCCTTTCCCCCAGGGTTTGCCCTCCCCAAAGCGAGCAATTAAGCAAGCAGTCTAGTACTTGGAAGAACAAACTCTGCCTAGTGTATCAAGATCAAGAAACTTGGTTCAATCGGACAGTTTTTGGATATCAAACCCTGATTTTTGATAGCAGTTGTCTGTAGCAAGCTTCTTAGCCCTTTGAACGGTAGGATGGATTGTTTTCTTTCAGAAAATTTCGCATCAGTTCAGACGAAACAGTTAAGGAGGTTCTGAACCAGGGGTTTGAATATTATTTAGAAATGAAGACTTGCATTTCCAGCTCCCACGTTCATTAAATGTCTACTGCATCTTTTCCTTTTTGCAGATCTGAGCTTGTGAGTGACAGATTAGTTCATCAGTATTACAGACCTCCTGTTTTTCACACCCCCCCATCTCCTGCAGACAGGTCACCAGGTCCAATCCCCCTTCTGGCACTGCTGTCCCCAGAGGACCCCTGGCCAGCCTGCCATCTTGACACACAGGCCTGAGGGTCCAGGCTGTCTGCACATGTCTATAGGCGGACTTTTGCAAATAAATATTACAGAACAGAGGATATTAAATTAGTTGTTAATAAAAACAACAGATGAGGCAAATTAGATAAATATATTTATCAAGCCTATCTGTGAGCTTACTAGGAATGGGAGAGACACAACCACATCAAAGTGTTTATGGATACACTTCCAGTTGGTATCGCTAAAGTTCTAGTAGAACTGTGAAGAACCGTATTTAATTGCCATAGTTCAGTCAACAACGTTTGCAATTTTTTCCCTACTGGGAAAATCAGTCTTTTTTTTTTTGAGGTAGATTTAGGCAATTTAAAATGTTTTAAAGTTGTGTATTTGAAATTGAATGCAGGTGTCTGAGACGGTGCTGCACATGTGGGCGAGGGGTTTAGAAGTGGGGAGCAGAGAGCAGGTCAGTCAGTGTGTTTGTCTTGCCTGTGTCTCACTGCAGGGTTTCTCTAGTGAAGATTTTAAATCACAAGATATTTACTGGTAGTTGTTTTAGTACAGAAACAATTAGTTTTTGTGTGTGTGTGTGAAAATATACACAACAGAACACAGACCCCTTCAACAATTTGGTGGTTATATACTTCACATTGAGTCACCATTCTCCCCATCTCTGCCCATATTGTTTCACCCCTTAAAATTCTCATTTGTGTTAGAAGTAGTTTTGTATGTGGGCTGGTTTTACCCTGCCCTTTTCCACAAAGTAATGTAGCTTTAAGAACTGTTTGTTTACCTAGAACACGCCCAGGCTGGTATCAGACCGAGAGCACCTATGGAGGGAGGGGCCCCGGCAGTGTGTGAATAAGACACCCCAGAGCTTCCTCAGTCCTTTTAGACTGTGTTTCCTCCCTCACACAGAATAATTAAATTGGGGTGGGAGGGCTACTCTAGCCTTGTTTTACACATGTCAAGTATAACTCTCATATAGCATAACAAAAGTCATTTTTGTGTGTCTGAATGCCCATTTTTGAAACTGACATATTGCTTCAACGAATTTGTGATTTTTTGGTGTGAACTTACTAATACTTGAATTTAATTGAGAATACTTTTCCCCCCTCAGGGCATTATAGGCGAATGGTATGCCAGAGAAATACAAGTTAATTAGGGATTATTTTTTCTGAACACAAAATTAGTGCTAGTATTAATTTGGTAAGTACTGAACTCACCAAAATTGAATTTGTAATATTTATTACTCATTGACTTTAAGCACTTCTCTTAATATTCCACCTGTACTTAGAGGAAAGTTTGATGTTAGTTTTTTATTTTTTATTGGATGTGCTCAGTTTTTCTTACCTTCAGAATATATTTTAAGTTCATTTTGTTACCTGAGCAGGTGCCTAATTTGTGAAACCAATTTTGTCCATTAGAGTCAAATTTACCAATATATTGATAATAATGTACAATAATGTTAATGATAATACTAGACAACCAGCACATGAAATTGGGTCCTGAAACTAAATTTCCTTTTCTGTTTCTGAGATCAGTTAATGAACCCTTCACTATCTTCTATTCAAATATCATTTTTTAATGTTTAAGAACTTCAAAGCCTATGGATTTGTATTTCTACCATACGCAGAGATGTTGCTGCAACAATAAACTAGAATGTTTGTGAAATAAAATTTGAATATAATGTTTCCTATGACAGCAGTGGGTTTTATATGCAAAATGTGTCAGTGAAAGGCTTTTTTGTTTAACCATTTCTTTCCATGTAAACTGCATTTCATTGAACAGTTTAAAGCACCCTTTTTTTTCTTCATTTTCTTTTTACTCAATTTAACTAAATTTAGTAAATTTAACTAACATGTATGCACATATTGAAAAACTCCACCTTTTAATTGCATAGCAACATTGTAAAGGTTGTTCTTTGCTTTTTTTTTTTTTAACACCTGACAGAGCAGAAAGTAAAGTTATGAAATAAGATGCAAATATCAAAAGGTAAGACTTGATGTGCACCAAAGATAAATACTGGCTATCATCTGAACACTAAAAGAAAATCTAAATTATACAACCTTTACATTGATTTATATTTTATGGCAAAACCTTTATTGGGAGATAATAGCTGCTCGAAATATAATCTCCATCTTGCCTGTCTGTTCTTTTTCCTCTTTCTTCTTTTTTTGATACAAAGTAAATTAGTGAGTCAGGCCTTGCTTTAGGGTGCATGTGAATTGCTCTGTTGAGCCATATTGTCTTGAGCTGGTCCATAAGTAGAATCAAGATTTGTACCAGTTTTACTTTTTACTCATTTCTTCTGGAACTCAAATTGAAGAAGGAGTTATTAGGGAGAGACAATTATTACATTTCAGGAAGGAAATTCATTTTTCTTTCTGGTTTTTGTTGTTGTTCCTCCCAGTTCTACCATGTGAGCCCATTGTGAAAATTGCTTAATTTTTATTTGATAAATTCCTTCCTGGTTTGTTATAAGCTTGTGTTATTTTCTTCATACTTACTCTAGCTAAAAACAATGCTATTATTGTCGCAGCGCCTAAATATAAAACCATTGCATTAAATGGTGAAATAATTGAAAACACCTCTGATTATTTATACTAAAGGCAACTGTCTAGGTTTTAAAACACCTTATTTTTCAAGTTAGCTGGGCTTCGGAAAATAGCTTTTTGTTTTATCACTAGCTTTAAAACCCTGGTGATATGAAGGACTCTTCCTTCAAAAGACCGAGATTAGCTGTTGATACTTAGTACTGATTCTCAGTGTGCCATATCTCTGCTTCCCTCAGCAGCATTTTTTTTTTTTTTCTAACCATTAGATCAAGAGAAAAAATTGAAGATCAAGAAATTATTCTAAATTTCACCAGTTTCAGTTATTTTTTCCAGGGGTGAAAACAATTGTACTGGTAGAGATACCCATACAATTTCCAGATCTCTCCTTCTAGGGCCAGAGATGCAAATAAATGCTTTGCCACTTTAATGAAAAGGGTGTCGTTACTGAAGAGCATTCTCTCTGGCATTTTGCGCTCTTCCGTCACTGTCGTCACTGGTGTTTCTCAGTCAGCTTTCTTTCTCTTTTCCACTGTAATCCAAAGTCAGTTTGATGAGTAACAAGTAAAAAGTGAATCATTGTGGGCTGTCGAGGGAAGAAAGGGCACTCAAAAGCAAGACGAGACCTCAAGCAAAACAAAGCAAAATGCTGGCAGAAAGCTTAACAACACACTTGCTTCTTCGTTACTGTTTCTGTTATTTTTAAGCTTAATTCATCTCCCCTAGCAATTGTAGATGATACAAACAAGCAGTGAAACAATATATTAAGACAGGAAAAATAAAACTAAAGGCAAAGGAAAATTAAAAACAAACAAAAAAACTTCATAGCGCATGTGCCATAGAGCACACATTTCAATATTAAGGGCCACTGTTTGTTTTCGGAGCTTTTCACCAGAGTTTAACCAGTGTTCACATGCTGCGAAGTAGCAGTCTTATTACAAAAGATGTTCCGGGGGCTGAGTCTGATGTTGCCTCTGCACGTTTTACAAATTTGATTTTTGATGAATAATTAGAAGCTATTTTAAAAACAAAATATGCACCGCTAACACCTAAAAACTTAAAGACACAGGTGTACTTAGGAGGATTAAATACCTGTTAAATGTTTTTTTTTAGCGCCCATCACAAAACTCCTCTTTAAAAGACCAATAGGTATCATTTACAAAGTGCTTAGTTTTCAGTGCGGCATACATATAGATGATTTTTAAAAATTGAATTCTTTATTTTTGAGAGTGAGAGGCAAACATGGCACTAACACAGAGGCATGAATACCAGAAGCTGTAAGAAGTTAATATCCAAAGTAGATAAATAGATCTTCAGCTCTATTCCTGTAAAATTGAAGGCCAGGCATGGGTAAGGAGGGAGCCAGGCTCACAACCGCAGGCTGTAGTAGGCCAGACCTGCTTCAGACAGAGCAAGTTAGTTTGTAAGCCCTGAAGAACAGTAAACAAGCCTCTTTCAACCTCTTGGAGAAAAGGTTGAGAGTTGGGACAAATGTAAAATGCTCTTTAGTGTTGCACGAATAAAACCAAGAACATCAAACTTATTTCACTTAGTGCCAGTCCTGATGATCCATCGTTATGGCCAGGGCAAACTGGTCCCTGGGCTGAAACGATTTTATCTATTTTTGAAAACAGAATGTTCCAGCTTGGATCTTATATCCTTAGGGTTAGAATATTGAATTCTGAATTGGGAAACTTAATCTCTCAGCCAGATTTGACAAGATGCTGGTTGAACGGTAGGTAGAAGCGATGATGGTTTTATGAAACGCCCAAGGTCAGAATCTGGGGCCAAAGTAGGAGATTTGGGGGAAATTTGGCTGTGATGTAAGAATCCCAAATTTGAAAATTTCTTTCTGTTCATATTGGCAGATGGTATTTGAGGATCTGAAAACTAAATCGCTGCTGTATTCATATACTCTGTTTCAAATCTTTATTTAGCAAAGTGAGTCTTCACACATCCTTATGTGTATTTCATAGCGTATTTCTAATGTTGCTAATATAAAAGGTATTTGTAGTAATATTTAAAAGGTTTCCCAGAACAAATGATACCATTCTTGCTCAAATCTAAGACAATCATAGTTTGTTTCTTAGTAAAATATCAATAGTATATTAAGAAACTAAAGTTTTGTTTTTTCTTTTTTGAACATTTTTCCCACTTAAATCTGGTTTCTAAGGACTTAAGGAACTTAGAGTAAGAATTAAAACAGCAATTTATTTAGTCAAGACACTCATACACACACACCCAATTTAGACCATCAGGAACACTTGATTATTTGACCTCTAATAATCTAATTATTAGATTTTTAAAAATAATCTAAAGCCCTGGTGGCAAGTAAAAGTCATAGAACATGAATATAATTTTTATGTGCATATGATTGAGGTTAGTTACAAGGTGTAATCCTTCCTACAAAGAGCCTTTTTAAAATTCTGTATTAAAAAATATAACTGTAATGCATGCTAATGGCAAACAATTTCAACAGTACAGAACAGTGTAAAGTAGAAAGTGTTCCCACCATTCCATTTCTCACAGATAACCATTGTTAACAATTTCTTATAGCTACTTCCAGAGATTTTATGCATTCATAAATATGGAGAGCCTTTATACAATGCAAGGGAATCCATAGTGTAATACATAAACCAGTTGTCATCAAGTTAATTCTGACTCATGGCAACCCCATGTGTGTCAGAGTAGAACTGCCCTGTAGGGTTTTCAATTACTGATTTTTTAGAAATAGATCATCAGGCCTTTCTTCCAAGAAGCTTCTGGGTGGACTTGAACCTCCAACCTTCCAGTTAGAGGCTGACTGTGTTAACTTTTTGCAGCCTTCAGGGACTCCAAACCAAACCCAGTGCCGTCGAGTCAATTCTGACTCATAGCGACCCTATAGGACAGAGTAGAAATGCCCCATAGAGTTTCCAAGGAGCGCCTGGCAGATTCGAACTGCCGACCCTTTGGTTAGCCGCCGTAGCACTTAACCAGTACGCCACCAGAGTTTCCTCAGGGACTCCACACTATACATAAAACTCTTCAATTTACCTTTACATTTTAAACCATATCTTGAATGTCTTCTCGTATTACTACGAAGAGATGCGCGTCCTTCTCTGTAGTATTCCTTTTGTGGATATACAATGATTTATTTAACCAGTTCTCTTTTGATAAATATGTAACTTTTAAAAAATAAATTAGCCTCTGCAATAACAGGTTAAAATGTTTCATACATCTTAGCATAAAAAATTCCAGAATTTTCCAAATCAGGTTTACTAAGGAACTCATAAATAGCATCTTCTGAGAGTAAGTATAAAGTTAAAAGTGAAACATAGCTTTATGTCTCATGAAAAGATATTTATCAATTATAATGGACACTCAAGCCATTTAAGAACGCAATAAAGATCACAATACTGTATTTAGTCACAAAGAAGTAAGCAGAAAAGGTAATGAAATAAGGAATCAGTTCTCAAATCAATCAATCAGATACATTATAGCTTTAAAACCTCTGTTTGTTCCAAGCCGCCAGTTCAGCCGAACAAAATGCATAACTTATTTTCTTCCATGGGCCTCAATGTTATTTATTAAAATAATTGACAGAGATATATGTTTCTAATGCGTAATTCAGTTAGTATACCTAGATTAGTGAAAAGGAGACCAGAAGAAATTCATGGTAATTAATGTCAGTTAAATTCCTGTTTTCTATATTTCACATTGTCAGATCCATCCTTCAACCACGATTCATAGGTTACATAATGCAGTTGGGAGAAGGGTTGAATCAAACTAATTAAAACTGATCAGACTTAGCCCTTGAATTCCAATAATTTGGGGTTTTGGTGAGGGAAATAAATTTATACCATTTGAATATTTATGAGAGTATAAACAGTGATGTGTTACATTTCTTTTATAATACGTCTCTGCCCATTCATCTTAACCACATTGCCTCGTTTATACTGAGAAGAAAGTAGAGTGGGTGGTAATGAAATCTCGTATTTGTATAAGAGATGGAAGTTGGAGCTCACTGTGACATCTCTCACAATAGAGAGTGCCAGAACTAATTCTATGGAACTGCCAGTTGGGTGGACCCTTTCCTTCTTCCTTCTCTGTTCTTCCTTTCAGATATTAGGATAAGTAACCTGGATCGGATATACCATGCTTCATTTATAGGTTTCAGAGTAGCTGTCTCCCTGACCTGAAGCTCAAAACAGGCTCTCAAGAACCAATTGCAGAGTATGTCTTTAGATACTACCATAGTGATCTTATTTGTAACCCACAACCCTGGGAAATAGCTACAAATGATCATGGGCATGTTTTGCAAGTAGAAACTAACTCAGAGAAGGTTTGTGTTTTATTTATGGCCATAGAGCTAGTGAGGAGAAAGTGAGGTTTTAGCCCAGATCTTCTTTCTGAGAGTTCACCGTTTTCTTCTGCCTGGTTCTTAGCTCTGGCTGCCTTTTAGAACCACCTGGAGGAAACTCTGAAGATCTGCTGATGTGCGGGGCTCATCCCCAGAGATTCTGATTCGGTTTTTCTGGGTGGGGCCTGGGGACTGGTATTTTTAAAAAGCTTCATAGATGATGATGAGGTAGTCTCTCCAGGGCCTTGTAAACTGTATGCATGCTGTTTTAAATAACAAAAAATAAGATAACAAAGATTAACCAACGTACCCCTGAAATCTCATAAATCCACAGCAGAAAGAGAATGCAGGGAGTTTGTTCTGGTATTCATTTAGTGTCTATGTGTGTTTCAGTGAGCATCTTGTGAGCTTTGTTGAATATTTGAGATCATGTTTAATAGCACTTTTCATCTGGAAAAGGGCTAGGTATTTAGCCATTTCAAAAACAACAACACCAATACCAGTACTGATCTATCAATTAGTGAGCACTTACTAAATGCCAGGCCCTTTTGCAAGCATAACTTGATTTAATCCTTACAGCAGCTCTGTGAGGTAGTGTTACTGTCTCCATTTTGCTAATTGAAAAGCTGAGGCTAAAGGAGTGGCAGGGGGTCAAACAGACAGAAAGTGGCAGAGCAGGAATTTGATCTAAGGATGTTGGAGGCCAGGGTATATAAATCCTTATTCAAATACAAAAGCGAGTTGAAACACGTCCCTAAATGTTATCTGTGGAAAGTATGATTCTTAGTGTTATCTCATGACGGAGACAGGTTTCATGATAGAATTGTCTTCCTTCCTTCCTTTTCTTTCACCTCTTCTTAACAATCCATGACTTGTTCACTTCTGGATACAAGAATTTTATTGTTGCCATCAATACCTGCTCTAATTGGGCTCCACATGGTGGTCTGGAAAATGATTCTTTCATAAAATATAAAACACTATAATAGATGGTGAGTGGAAGGATGGAATAACAAGTTGAAGCTGTGTGATAGAATTCTATCAAAAGAGCTCCTGCTAACTAAACAAGTAGTCACATGGCCTCAATGCGCTGATTTCCTAACACTCCATGAGATACACTTTCAGACACAACAAACCTTACTAGAGTGCCAATAGGCACTGCTTTGCATGTGTGAGGAACAATTTCAGGGAAGGTTTAAAAACATGTTTATATTTTATAATGCTGGTGGAATCCTCACTATTTGGAATTGATAGCCTCAGAATCTCCTTCATTTATCTCATAACCAATTTAACATCCTTGCCTGAATTTGAAATCAGAGCATTGAATTTGCAAGAAGTGTTTGCTTTCTCTATCCATTCTTTCATAAAAACTCCACTAAACTCTAGCCAAATGTACATTGACACTTCTAAGCTCATTTTTATGAGCTAATTATATTGTTGTCATTAAGGATTATGGGAATGGGAAATCAGAGAGTCTACCAAGGAGGTATTTCTCAACTCAAATTTTGGAAAACATTTTAATAATACTGTAGTGTTCCTCTTTTTTCAATTCCAGGTTTTTTAGTTGCATTAAATAAAGGATAACTTTTATCATGCTTAACTATTTTCAACTACATTTCTTCCTTTCAAATGACATTTAAATGGGAGGCAGGACCGGGGCTGAAAAAAAGAAATCTCTTCTCTACCTAGTAGTTAGTAATTTTCACAAAACTTTAATCTGGTGTGTATGTGTGCACTACAGATGTAGAACCAAGTAACTTTTGCATATAATTCAGTTATATCAGGACTCCAGGATATATATGGTTAGGAGCCAATAAGATAACTCGATAAAATGAATCACCAGGATCTTCAACAAAGTACTTATTACCCTGGAGCGTTAGAAGTGAATATAATGCTTGCAAAGACAGTGTTTTTCGCCTGGAGCTCATAATTCCCTGAAGTATAATAGATCTTGTATCTTGCATTGACACCTGTTCCACACCTATATCCCTCCTCTCAATGACCCCTCTGAATCAAAGGGAGGAGAGATGGTTATTGTGCGAGCAGATGAGCTGAGTTTTCCTGCAAGAGCCCAGCAGTGTGGCAAATTGGGTTGAGCATTTTGAGAGGGAGTAAAAGTGAGGTGTGTGCCAGAATCCAAGTAAGTAGACAAGGAGATGAGTTGAAGATTTTGAGTATCAGGCTCTTTGAAAGATTTCTCATCTATTTGAATCTCTCTTTCTTCAATATTTCTTGATGGTTTTTTTTCTTTTATCCTTCCAGTTGCACCAAGTCTTTACTAGAAATAGAATTTTAAGGAAACGTTGAAGGCAAGGATTCATGCTGCCTCTTGATTATCTGATTAAAGTTAGCACATTAATACCACACCACAGTACAGGGCATAACATGGTTCAAGTTATGTTTATGAGCAAATGAACAGAAGGTTATGCCCCTGACCTATCAACTATTATTTAAATTTAGAAAAAGTTAAATTTAGGAAAAATTACTACTATACATTAATAAAAAATAAATGAGTACCTCATACACTAATTTTTAAAGTTCTACTGGGTCATAAAAAAAATAAGGGGCAATAAATATGAGTTTTTCTTTAATTCCTAAGTTTAACTTTACTGCTGGTAAACCTTGTTGAAAAATGTGACTTTTGACCTGCAGCCAAATGGGCTTGCTAATTTGTCATGTCTCCACATTTTTGATCTTGGGACAACCTACCAGAGGGAAGTTTGGATTTGTTGAAAAGACTCATTTACCCAGGTCTGCTGTCTCTTACGGGGAGCAGAGCAATAAGGGAAATGCTCAAATTCCTATGGAAGAATGGGACCAATGGATACCACACTCTTCACTCACCAATATGATATGGAATTTTTCCTCTCACAGAAAGTTCAAGGCTGGGAAAGGAAGCCCTCCCACCATCCTTTATCTGGGCAATTTCTTCAGCAGAAAATGGATAACATTGGTGTCTTATTGGAGCCATTAACAGACTAAGAATCTCAATAAAGGGGTTTGAATAAAACAAGGTTCTGGGCTTTCTGTATATTCAGTCTAGATTGTTGCAAACGTGTTTATTTTCCTTTCCTTCCCTTTTCATTTCCTTCCTCATATCCTGTCCTCTCCTCTCCCCTCCCCTTCCTTCTCCTTTGCTCCCTTTCACTCTCCTCTCCCTTTTTCTCTCAATTTTTGGTTTGTTTTTGTTTTAGCAAAATTGGCCCTGAATCAATTTGGCCCTTTGATGAGTTGAAGAAGTTGCTTGAGACTTCACAGGTATCTTGCTCTTTATAGTCAAAGTAAGCTTATTCATACTCACCATCTCTCCCTTTGTCTTCCAGTTTCCCAAACAACTATTTAGTCTTTCTAGAGCTGCTTCCTGGCATGTAATGGGAGCTCGATAATTGCTTTTGAGTGGTTGCTTCACTAAAATTGTCGCTTTCTCAATCTATATCTTGGTAGAATGCTCTTCTCAAGTGATCCTGAAGCCTTCAGTTGCCTTAGCTCTGTTCGGTTCCTTCTCAACACTCCTTGCCTGGAATTTGTGTGTGTGTTCTGCACTCAGTTTCATCTCAGAATATATAAATGAGGCTGTCCTTGAAAATTCTCATCTTCCATTTTTGTATTGATCTCTAAAAGAAAATGGGGTTCCTCGGTTATGGTTTCTTTTCCATATTTCATAATGTATTTAATTGAAGCAGCCACTGACATAATATCCAGTGTATATTTATTTTTGGAAACCCTGGTGGTGTAGTGGTTAAGTGCTACAGCTGCTAACCAAGAGGCTGGCAGTTCAAATCCACCAGGCACTCCTTGGAAACTCTATGGGGCAGTTCTACTCTGTCCTATAGGGTTGCTGTGAGTTGGAATCGACTCGATGGCAAGGGGCTTGGGCTTGGGTTTATTTTTAACACATCATAATGTTGAATCTTAAAACAGAGAGATACAGGTCTTTTTATTAACAGTCCTTAAAAGACAAAGAAGAGTGGAGAATGAGGACACAGAATTTCAGTTTCAGAATTTTGCACTCACTGGGTATTAAGCCGTATATGGATCAAATAAAACAAGGCATGACTAAAGAAATCTGACTGAAAGACAGCTTATAAATCTCATACCATTTTTTTTTTTTGAGGGATTTCCTGAAAATGCTTTTATATTATTTTTGTTGGTTGGTGAAAAATCTGTTCTACCACTTCGTCACCTTTAAAACGTATTCCTTAAAATATTACTCTGGCTGAAAAGATTGTGTTACTACTTATTTTAGCAACGTTTGATACAACACAAGTCAAGTGATTGAATAGTTTTTACCTTCCTGCAGGCTGGGAATGGATTATTCCCAATCATGTTTTAAAACGTTTAAATATAAAAGGTTACAGCATAACATGTTAATTGGCAGCTTCATGTTCACTATAAACTGATGAAGTTAATGAATAATAAAATATAATTAGTAAGGAGATTATTTTGGTACTTGGAAAATAATGGCATGAATTTAGGATCTACTCTAGCTGGGCCTTGAATAAAATTCTCTCAAAATAATGTATAAGTAAAGGTATGTTAATGAACTATTTTGCATTCCTTTGTACAGGGATAAGCAAATAATAATATGTGAACATTTGACATTTAATATGGTCTTGGTTTTCCAGCTCAACTTTAAACATAATAATTGATATATATATTTTTTACTTTTATGAAATATACATTGCTCTCCTAAATAATGAATTGAGGGAAATGGAATATAGGCCCAGTTTAAAAAAAAAAAAAAAAGAGGGAAGATTTTAGATTACATCAGTTAAAAAAAAAAAAAAGTGTTGTATTGGTTTCATTTAATTGAATGAGTACCATGAACAACAGTTATGACTTTCAAGTTTCAAATTATAATTCTGTAATATTATAAAATACGAAATGGTATCAAAAAAAAATAAATAAAATCTGACATATGTCAAAGATAATGACTGAGGAGAAAATGGGGATTTCTCAGGTTTCCAGGTTTAGGTTTATGACTCCAAAACCCATCTAAAGGAAAGTCTGTCAAGCATCTGAACTGAGACCGAACACCACCGACATTTGAATTTCAGGATTTTATACATACACACACACACACACACACACACACACGAGTCAGTGGTTTTTACCCAAATGGAAAGGTTTTTTTTTTTTTCTTCTCACAAGAGGGCAACAGTTGCAAAACCTTTAACGTACTTCAAGTTTGATTTGTTGAAGTGTAATAACATGAAAGATGAGCACGGCTGATGCTTTGAACTTGTGTTTCAGAACACTGGTTCTCATTTCTTGGTAGACAAGAGGAGCAACATGTTCTCCAGGTCTGAGTTCCTTCTGGGGGTGAATTTTTTTTTTTTTAATTAATTTTTATTGTGCTTTAAGTGAAAGTTTACAAATCAGGTCAGTCTCTCACACAAAACTTACACACACCTCGCATATGCTCCTACTTGTTCTCCCTCTAATGAGACAGCACAGTTCTTCCCTCCACTCTCTCTCCTCGTGTCCATTCGGGTAGCTTCTGGCCCCCTCTTCCCTCCCATCTCCCCACCAGACAGGAGATGCCAACATTGTCTCATGTGTCTATTTGATCCAAGAAGCCTGTTCTTCAGCAGTATCATTTTTCATCCCATATTCCAGTCCAATCCCTATCTGAAGAGTTGGTTTGGGGAATGGTTCCTGCCCTGGGCTAACAGAAGGTCTAGGGTCCATGGCCTTCAGGTTCCCTCCAGTCCCAGTCTGACCGTTGAGTCTGGTCTTTTTACGAGAATTTGGGGTCTGCATCCCACTGTTCTCCTGCTCCCTCAGGGTTTCTCTGTTGAGTTCCCTGTCACGGCAGTCATCGGTTGTGGCCAGGCACCATCTAGCTCTTCTGGTCTCAGGCTGATGTAGTCTCCAGTTTATGTGGTCCTTTCTGTTTCTTAGGCTCGTAATTACCTTGTGTCTTTGGTGTTCTTCATTCTTACTTGCTCCAGGAGGGTTGAGACCATTTGATGCATCTTAGATGGCCGCTTGCTAGCGTTTAAGACCTCTGGGGGGTGAAATTTAACACCTATCATTCATTAGATCCTTTTACTCTTCTGAGTAACAGTCATTTTTTGTTGTTCCTAAAAATTATCTTTTCCACTTGGCTGCAGAAACCCTTTGTCTACCTAGTATTCAAAGTGTCTGAGACTAATCAAAAAGCAAAGCACTCAGTTTTGATTGGCACCAACCCTTCTTCATTATTCCCAATTTTCCGATGTTAATTGGGATTTAGAGTACCATGTCATTCTCTCCTAAAAGAATCGGAACTCCAAGCTACAGGAGTACTTCATGGATAAGGCTGGTGAAGCAACAATCTGGAAATAGGAAACACACATTAGAGCCAGGAATTTATTCAGTGGATGGGACAAATTCAGCTAGGAAGGGTAGAGGTGATATAATGACTGGCACCTGGCAGGTCCCAGAGGAGGTAAGGGAGATAGAGAAGAGGGGGAAAGGAAAAGGAGAATTAATTCTGCAAGGTCCAAAGGAGGCAGGGAATGATAATTCTGCATGAAAAAGCAAGGAAAATCCAGTTACCAGGATTACAGTGCAAAGTGAGGGTTTGAATGCAGAGCCAAGATTGTGGCCTGTTTATCGAACCCATAGCCCAGGGATCGAGCAGGACCAGAAGGTTGAGCTACATAAGTGCTCTTTATTGTGTTTACTACTGAGGTTTTTACAGAACTTGGGACAGGGCTGAGTTTGGAGGTACTAGTCAATGATCCTGTGAATAAAGAAGGGTAGTATGGTCAGAGAATCAGACTGGCTCTGTCTTGTTTTCTCCATTTTCCAATTTTCTCCACCACTTCTTGTGCGCTCCCTGGTTCAGCCCCTCCTCAGCTCATGCCTATGCTCTGCTCCCTGCTTCTTCTATCTCTACGCCAATTCATGCTGCCACCAATCCCAGGTAAAGCCTCGTTGCCTGCCATTTTGATTTTGTCACTCCTCTGTTTACACTCCTCAACCCAATGGTCTCATTGCCTAATGTGGCAAAGGTTAAACTCCTCATGATATTGGGCACCATCTTGCTTTCCTCACCTTTGAATTTCAACGGTCCCCAATTGCCAAGCTGATCTACTCAGATCTTCTTATTGAGCCTTTGAAAGGGATTCCCCAACAGAAATTCCTGGAAACCAGTGAAATAGTAGATACAGTAAAATCTGTGAAAGCTGAAACATGTGTAAGGTAGAAACCTGTTAGAGAAGGAAAACTCAAATAATTCCACTAATAGAGAGCAATAGAAAAGTGGTAAGACTGCATGTACTTTGTCAAAGGCAGAAAACTTTCGAGACCTGGAAAAACAAGGCAGTCCCATGGAGTCCCAGCTCTCACAGGTTTCACTGTATTATGTTAACCTTAGATGCTGAAGCCCAATGCTTGAGGCTCTGCTATGGATTGAATTATGCCCCTAAAAATATGTGTTTAAATTCTAACCTCTATGCCTGTGGTTATAATCCCATTTGGGAATGAGTTGTCTTTGTTATGTTAATGAAGCAGGATTACTGTAGGGCATATCTTGAGTCAATCTTTTCTGAGATATGAAAGAGATTAAGCAAGCAAGATGGCAAGACACATGGAGATCTCCAAGGAACCAGGAAGCAGAAGGTGAAGAGACAAGAACTTTCCTCTAGAGCCGACAGAGAGAGAAAGCCTTCCCTTAGAGCTGGTGCCCTGAATTCAAAAACCGAAAAAAAAAAAAAAAAAAAAAAAATGTTATAATTAAAAACATTTCTTTCTATTCTTTGCTCTTACAAATTCTTTAAGTGATTTCATCACAGCTAAGCAGCTGAACAATATCTACTTCCAGACATAATAAGGATAATGAATTGAGTCTTGGAGCATTGTTGTATGCTGAGGGTTTTTGAATCTCTTTAGGGATGAAAATTGGTGATCTGTTATGCAATTTGTGATCTTTAAAGTCAGGAATATGCATAAGGCAATTTCAACATTGGGAAAAATGCCTAGTATTTTGTCTTCTATTATGAAATTATACATGGCTTCATTGTTGACCACACTTCTTGAAGCTCTTTAGTGGCTTGGTTTTCTTGATTCAAAACTTCTCCTAGTCTTCTTACTACTTAACTTGCTTCTTCTTTCTCCTCTCCAGAAACTAGAGCTTTTCCGTGGTTCAACTTCAGGTTATCTTTTTTCTTTTGTATTCCCAGCAACTTGAGTAACTTCGTCTATCATATCTCTACCTATTTATTCTGTTCACTTCCAGCCCTGACCACTTTTGACCATATTTACCTAGATACTTGACTTTCAACTTACATATATCACATTGGAGGCTATAGGAATCTTTTTTCCAAACTTATTCCACCTAATAAGAATATAGTTAGCATTTATTGAACTCTTATTATTGGTGTGCTGAGAACTTTACATGCATTTGGCAGCTATGCACAGGAAGATTGCATAATTTGACTAAGGCCACATAAATTGGTGGTAGAGTTGGGATTCAAATGCAGACTGTCTGGCTTTCACTCACTTATTTCTCCATTCACCTAAGCGTGGAACCTCAGTCGCCTTGCCATCATCTCCCACGTTTAATTAATGCACAGATCCCATGTCCTCTACCTCGACTGAAAACCCCTTTGTCCGTTTTTGCTGCTACCCTACCTTTTAGACTTTTGCTCCTCTCGCCTGGATTATCGAGCAAGCCCTTCTAGTCTTTCTGTTCCTATACATCCTGTACATCAGTGACTTTCAATCATTTCTACTCTCAATCAAATTCTACATAGAAGCCCCTAATGTAGGACAGATAAGAGAAATGAGGATCTTATTGAAGTTGAGGGATGAACCCAGATTCTTACCTGTTCTGTTGTTGACTTTGTCCCGTGGTGGCCCCGGTGTACCTGTGGAATCTTTAGGGACAAAGCCCACTGCTAAACCCGATGCTGTATTCTTCCTTTGTTCTGAAACTTTCAGTGGTTCACAGACTTGGTGATGAGGTCATGGGAGGCCCCTAACCTATCTTTCCCAGGTTTATTTATGTTCCTTCCCCCACCTCCAATCCTGTCCATCCTTCTGAAGCAACCGCTCCTCTATTAAGCTTCTATCATTCCGCCTGACCCTGTCTGGCCTCTTTTGAATCCTCAGAGCACCTATGCCTCTTTTTGGCATCCACATTCCACTTTGCATTAGGATTATTGTTATTCTGTGTTCTGTTTCCCCTTGGTGATAACCTCTCCAGAGTTATCCTCTGTATATTCCTTTGGAGCAAGAACTAAGCACAGAACATTTAACCTAGACCCACCTAACACAAATGTGTTGCAGATAGTGAAAAAAAAAAATTATTCATTTAACAAGTGTTTGTTATTTGTTGGGCAAATTTCCAAGCCCTGGAATACTAGAACTGATGCCAGGTATGGATGTGTATAAGCGGATGTGATAAGGTCCTTCTCTGCAGAGATGTGATTTTCATATAGTTATAGAATTTTTGGAGGAAAGAAATCAAGTCCAGCTGGCCTAAGCCCCTTGTTTTACTCAAAGGGGTGAGACGATTTGACTAAGGTCAGTAGCCAAACCTGGGTGAGCCTCCCTTCTGACTGATCCCTAAGCTTGAGATCTTGTTGGTTTAGAAAAATGGGGATCACAAATGTTGTTCATGGCAAAATTATCTTTGTATGGATTTCCTATTTTCTCTGACCATTTTTATACAGATGAATTCTTATTTCTTTCTCTTCTTCTCTCTACCTCCTAATCCTTGCCAATCCCAAGGAAGCATGAGAATAATGTATGCAGTTATGCATTGGCATGCTAATCATTCTAGCTAACAAATTACCTGCAGCATCTCTTAGATCCTGAAACTTCCTGAGGTTCAGGGTTAGGGAGGAAATCACCTACAATCTTTATCAAGTACTTTCTAGCTTGAGCTGTCATAAGGTATTAAGATGTACTGGAATGAACTGTAAGAACTCAGGAAGATGGAGCTACAATGTCCAGCTCCCAGTAATAGAGGGAGGTGATGCAAAAATGAGTCTTCCATGAAATCAATGCAGTAAGGTTAGACCTTGTAAGAAGACCTGCTAGTCATTATCTGCTCCAGAAAACTGATTTCCTATTGGGCCTAAGAGTTTGTTGTTGACTACTGCATTTTAGAGTTACATCCAAAGTCACACTGAAACATAGCTAATCCTTGCTCTTCAGTAGAAGATTTCATTGGGACTTCATTGTGAAGATGGTATCCAAGTTTTTAATATGCTCTGTCCAAGCAAACAGCTGAGAAACATGTCTTCCTGGCTGGACAGAAAACATTGGACACTCAAGTTTGGAACTATTTAGAATCTCTTAGAGCTTTCTCCTTGGGCATGTGCTGTGCTTTGCATGCTAAAGTTTGAATGAGTGAATTGGATGAATGAATGAATGAATAGTCACCTGGATCTTTACAAATCTGTACTCTCAGCACAAGCCACATCTGTTCAGGTCATCTGTCACTTACTTGGCATGGCCTATGATGGCAGAGACCTTCTCTTCTTATTAATGTACTTCCCACAATGTGCTCAGAATCTTTGATTGAAGAAATATGATGTGTAAGGGGAATATTGCTTTCTTGGTGGGATTTAATTTCCTTAGCATCTTTTCTTCTCTGTACAGGGATGGAAATGTTGAGAAACTACACACACACACACAGTGTGGCTTCAGGCAACTTCAGGTCTTCAGCAGCACAAAATACATAAAAAACAACCACCAGTTTCCATTAAGTTGCTTCTGACTCATGGGGACTCTATGTGTGTCAGAGTAGAATTGTGGTTTTCAATGGCTGATTTTTCAGTAGTCAGTCACTAGGCCTTTCTTCTGAGGTGCCTGTGGGTGGACTTGAACCTCCAACCTTTCAGTTAGCAGTCGAGTGCCTTAACTATTTGCACCATCCAGATACTTCATAAAACACATAAAGATGTACAAATATTGCCTGTAGTTTACACTATACACAGTATGATCTCATTTTTAACAAGCATACCTGTATCTAGACATAGGTACATTTTGATATTTATTGAGATTCCATAGGATGCATAGCAAGCCACTAAGAGATCTGAACATGTTCTGTCAAGTATTTTTAATGCAAGAAGAATGTTAGGAAAATGTAAGAAGTAATGGTTTTTACTGTTAATCCTTATAAGAGTGAGTTGGAAGGGGGCAAGAAAAGAAAGGGTAGGCTAATACATTAAATTAATTATCCAACAGTGGAAAGCTACCAAATGGACATTAAAGGGTCAGCTTTAGGAGACTGTAGTTGAAGTAGTGGGTATTTGGGGGTAGATTCTAATAGCACTTCCACTTATAAGCTTCTCAACTTAACACTTGAAAAATTTGCCAAGTTTCTGCTATTGACTACAGAGAAAGGAATTCCCCCATTTTTTGTAGTAGTTTAAGGTCCCAGTAGATATATTTCTTTATAAGCTGCTTGAGGCAGGGGCCATATTTTCCCACAGCCTTTGGCACAATGCTTTACACACAGTAGGCACTCAGTAAAGATTTGTCAACTGAATGCATAGGGCTTCTGTGAAGGCATGATCCAAGGCTGTTCAGGGGGTTTCTTACTCCATTTTTATTGCCGTTCAGAGCTTATAGCTCCCATAGCGACACTAACTTGTACCCCTCGAGCATATGTGGTATTTAGTATTTCTGTATGTGGTGTCAACTTTCATGTCATAATATACTATATACGTAACTGGTTAAGTTATGGGTGTTGTGGGAACCACAGGCCCGTTCCAGCCTAAAATAAGCCCTTGCTAACCATCCTAGTCTATGTCGAAGTCCTACTGTACTAGCTTTTCGTGTTTAATTCTCTACCATGATCCTGGGTCCCCCATTTGGTGGGTACATCTAATTACAAGAGTATGTGGGGATTATAATGACAATTCTGTGCTTAATAGTCTTCTTGCTAGTAACACTATGATGTTAAATATTTCTAAAGCCTGCTTTTATATTTCATATTGCTTTGTTAGGGGTTGTATTAGTTTCCTAGGACTGCCATAACAAAGTGCCACAAATTGGTTGGCTTAAAACAATAAAAATTTATTGTCTCATAGTTCTGGAGGCTAGAAGTCCAAAATCAGGATGTTGCAGGGCCATGCTGTCTTTGAAGGCCCTAGGGGAAGATCCTTCCTTGCCTCTTCCTAGCTTCTGGTGGCTCCTGGCAATCCTTGGTGTTCTTGGCTGGTAGATGTATCACTTCAATTTCTGCTTTCACACGGTTGTCTTCCCTCTGTATCTGTATTTTTTTTTATAAGGATATCACTCATACTGGATTATACTCCAGTATGACCTCAGTTAATTGACAACATCTTTAAAGACCTTATTTCCAAACAAAATGGGGTACTTTTATGTTAAGCGTATCTTTAAAAAACAAAGGAACAAAAAAACAAAAAACCATTGTCTTCGAGTCGATTCCGACTCATTGCAAACCTATAGGACAGGGTAGAACTGCCCTATAGAGTTTCCAAGGAGAGCCTGGTGGATTTGAACTGCTGACCTTTTGGTTAGCAGCCATAGCACTTAACCGATACGCCACCAGGGTTTCCACATTTTTAAAAGGGACATCAATTCAAGAGTTGACCTGGTTATATAAGAGATTCCTAGGAACAATGGCATAGACCAAATGTTTCCTTATCCTGTTTAGTGCAAGGAATGAAATGCAATTGCTTTGTTTTTCTAAAGTAGCTACTATCTATATCTTTTCCTTTTATCTTCTTAATCGCAGATATTTTATATATAGTTTTTTGAAACTTGACTTGGAAAAGTAACTGAACCTCATCTTAGTGCTTGTAATTCAACTTTGTGAATGGAAAAGCCAGGGAGGAAATGGGGGCAGCAAGGGTAAGGGGCAGTCAGGGGAAGTCAAGTGGAGTCAAATACTTCTCTTTTCCAGGTTCCAGAAAGCATATTCTGGGGGATAGTGGAGGATGTTGTTTAAGCAGATTGGCCTAAGCCAGTTAGGTATTTCTGTTTTTGTTACTTGAAGCTTAGAGATCTGTCTCTTGTCCTACTCTCTAAGAGAAAACCTCAGAATATCTATGCCTTCCTCAACTGAGAGCACCTTATTGTTTCAGACTGTTTTACTTAAAAGGCTTTTCCTTCTTGTAGTCACTTATACAGTCTAGTGGAGCAAGTAGGACATTTTACCAGTGCCTGTTACATAGCGGCAACTGGTTTCAGAATCTTCCATACTGTATTCTTCTCTTCTTTAATGCTCTCTTCACCCCTTCCACATATCCCACCCTCTCCGTTCTTTTCACACACACACCACAAACACAGTACTTCTCCAACATACAACTAGAGTGTAACCTCTCTCCTATACATTTGGAACGCCGATCCCAATACTCAACACTTTGTTTCCTGTTCATATATTAAAATTGGTTCACTCAGACACATTTGTTGAAATGGCATAAAACCACTGCCAAATTTTGCTTATAGAAGATTTAGAAAAGACTAAAGGGCTAAAGGAGGCATTTCTCCCCACTCTTGTCCTTTTGGTGTCCTTCCCTATGAACCACTGCCCCCTTTCCTTTTCCTTATATCTTCCAACACCTCAGTCCTTGGCAAGTCAAAAATGACCGGGCCGACCTGTAAAAAGTGGCATTGGCAAAAGTTGTGTGATAGATATATTTACAGCAATGACAAAAAAAAAAAAAGAAAGAAAGAGTAGCTGGTGAGGCTGCTTATGTACAACCAAACATCTCATGGGATTTGGTTCCTTGGTTTGGAGGTTTAGGATCATGGTTTCATGGGTCATCCCAGTTAATTGGTCTAATAACGTGTGTAGTGCTTCTTACCTCCTTAGTTGGTTGTGTAGTGTCTGGGGTCTTAAAAGCTTGCAAGCAGCCTTGCAAGGCACAACAGTTGGTTTCTCTACACCTGGAGCAACAGAGGAAAGAGAGTCAAGAACAGGAAGAGGATATGGAATGTGTGGCTAAAAGCCTTCATGAACAACTGAGACTTTTGTCATGAGACCAGAAAAACTGGATGGTGCCCAGCTACCATTGCTGAAAATTTTGATCAAAGATTCCATAGATGAATCCTGATCAAAAGGGGGAAAATGCAGAACAGAATTTCAAATTCTCATGGACTCTAGACTTTCTGGAGCCATGGAGGGTGGATGAACCAACCCCTGAAACTATTGCCCTGAGATAATCTTAAAAGCTTAAACTAAAAATATCCCCTGAAATCTTAAAACTGAACAATAGCTTAGCTTAACCAGTGTCATGGATTGAATTATGTCCCCCCAAAATATGTGTCAACTTGGCCAGGTCATGATTCCCTTGTATGATTGTCTACCATTTTATCTTCTGATGTGATTTCCCTGTGTGTCGTAAATCCTACCACTATGATGTAATAAGATGGGTTAGTGGCAGTTATACTGATGAGGTCTACAAGATTAGATAGTGTCTTAAGCCAATCTCTTTTGACATATAAAATAGAGGAGTGAGCAGAGAGACATGGGGCCCTCGTACCATCAAGAAAGCAGGGCCAGGAGCAGAGTGCATCCTTTGGACCTGAGGTGCTGAGATGCTCCCAGACCAAGGGAAGACTGATGCATCACAAGGACCTTCCTCCAGAGCCAACAGACAGAAAAAGCCTCCCCCTGGAGCTGGTGCCCTGAATTCGGATTTCTAGCCTACTGGACTGTGAGAGAATAAACTCCTGTTTGTTCAAGCCAAAAAAAAAAAAAAAAAAATGACCAGGCCAATGTTCTTTGTTAAATAGTCTGATAAAGAAATTCTTGCCAAGATATGAATAAGTGAACTGCCAAGTAGTATTTGTATCTTTAAAGGAGTTTCATGACACTACAGCACACTAACCTTAAAGATTAATTTAATGGTGGAAATTTCATGTTAGGCAGGTGAGAGAGATGTTTCTGAGTGAAAAATTCTTTTCTGTGCCTCTTAAATACTTATTCTTAATAATGCCTTTATGGCTCATAGACAATTAAAAATGACTAATAATATCACAGCACTACATTTCCTTACTGAGACAAAATATACTAGAAAGAGATTTTCTGCATCACAGGTAATTTTGATTTTTTTTTAATTTTTTTGCAACGAGCTAGAGTTTATAACCAAAATGTGGACAGGTGAGGATGACTGGCTGATTGGCTGATTCATGTGATATTTATGGAGTATCTGATAGGTCAGGCACTGTTCAATGTACCAAGAATAAAATGATGACCAAGATATTTGTAGTCCTTGTCCTCACCTAGATTGGTGTGTAGATAAGGAAACAGATTAGAATCAAATAGAAAACAAAGAAAAAAATCCCAAATTATGACAGACACCAAAGAAATAAAAAGATCATTAAGATGGTGAACTATGATTGGAGGTGGGGAACCTACATAAGATGAGGAGATGAGGGAAGGCCATGTTTAAGCTAAGTCCTCAAGGCTGAAGGGTGCTGGTGATGGGGTGAGAGAGACGGTGATGATGGTGGTGGCATTGATGGTGATGAGGGTGAAGGTGATGATGGTGATGATGATGGTGATGGTGGTGATGGTGATGATGATGGTGATGATTGTGATGGTGGTGGTGGAGATGGTGATGGTGATAATGTCTATTATGAGCCAGAATGAGATTGTAAACCAATCTATGGTAAAAAGAACAGATCTATGTTCCTTGGAAACTCTATGGGGCAGTTCTACTCTGTCCCATAGGGTCGCTATGAGTCGGTATCGACTTGACAGCACTGGGTGGGTTATGTTAAATATTACTCCCAGACACTTAACCAAAAAAGGTCTAGAAATAGTAACAAATAGGAAAAAAAAATTGTTCAATTTTACCTTTGTGCGTAATTGACTCTTGAAGTTCACTTAGTTGCAAAGAAGCAAGCAATGCTTGAAGAGCCTATGTATTTTCTTTTATACATAATGAATTCTAGGGAAAAAAAAAAACCCAACTGCTATTACTCTGTTCTTCTTTAGGCACAATCCAGGGATTTTAGAACCAGTTTCTTAATACAGTATGGTTTTGCCTTGAGGTTAGTGATTTACAAGTATCAGGGAGAAAAATAACATTTTAGGGCAGTAAACTGATTACTGATCTGCTGTTTCAGTAATTTATTGATTTGATCACTCTCTTCAGAGTGCTAAGGATTATTTTTCTCTTCAGGGAGAATTTTTTAATTTTTAATTTTAATTTTTTCTGATGGTTATTCCTCCTTCCCTGCTATCCTCTTCCCTTTCTTCCTTCTCCTTCTCCTGCCAAAATGTACTCAGCATAGAGATATGAAGGTTTCATTAAGAATCAGGTATTAATGTTAGGTAATGAACAGAAATAGTGTTTTAAAATTTGCTGAGTTGCTGTTAGTTATAGTCTCATCCATAATCTGTGGGAGAGGATTTGTGCTTTAGTTATTTATTTATTTTGGAATTTGGAAGATTTGGAAAGAACCTCAGTGGTTTCATTAAATGGAAAAATCAGGCTCTGATGTATGGTTGCTAGGGGTCTCTGTGAGTCAGAATTGACTCAACAGCAATGGGATGGGATCTATGGATATGGTGGGGGGTAATGGTGGTTCAAATGGTAGAATTCTTGGCCTCCAGAAGAGGGGCCTGGGTTTGATTCCTGGCCAATGCATCTCATGAACAGCCACCACCCAGCTGTCCATGGAAGTTTGCATGTTGCTGTGATGCTGAACAGGTTTCAGCAGAGCTTCCAGACTAAGACAGCCCAGGAAGAAAGGCCTGGTGATCTGTTTCCAAAACCAGCCAATGAAAACCGTGTGGATCACAATGGTCTCATCTGCATCCCACCATGGGGATGGCACAGGAACTGGTGGTGTTTTGTTCGGTTGTGCATGGGGTTGCCATGAGTAGGGGACCAACTGAATGAGCGCTAACAACAACAGCAGTTCCTAGTGCAGAGGGGACTGTCAATAAAGAAATGACTGATTAGAGGGATACCTAATGTGCATTCGATTTTGTCCATATTCCACCCCACCGTTTTAACCAGAAAGCAGGTATTTTATGTATAATATTTGCATGAATAATATCTGTCTGGGGTAAAAAGGGAATCCCTGGTGGTGTAGTGGCTAAGTGCTATGGCTGCTAACCAAAGGGTCGGCAGTTCGAATCCGCCAGGCGCTCCTTGGAAACTCTATGGGGCAGTTCTACTGTGTCCTAAAGGGTCGCTGTGAGTCAGAATCAACTCGACGGCACTGGGCTTTTTTTTTTTTTTTTTTTGGTTTGGGGTAAAAAGGTAAAAACAGGAGGAGTAATTGTGTTAAGAGTGTAATAAAAAAAACACTGAAAATCATGGCTGCCAAGTATTGTGCACTTGCTTTGTGCCAGGCCCTGCTAAGTCTGCTGGCAAATGTCTTCTCACCTAATCAGCAATGCCGCCCCTGACTTGCTGAACTACTTGCCTTTTCCTGAAGTGTATAGCGTCTCTGTAAGTTAGAATCCATTCGACGGCAACGGGTTACAGCCTGAAAAAAGGCACAACGGTCCGGTTCTCAGCACATGTGGTTTCTAACGCCCTTCACCCTCTTTCCAGCTCCGGCATTTGGTCCCTACCCGGATGGTTTTCCATCTCTGTCTGAGGTAGATGAGATTCAAGGTGAGAGAAAGAACAAATCCTGTAAGGTAATTCTGTCACTCACCTCATCTTCATAATCTTCCCTGAGCTTCCTCTGCTGCTCACCCTGGTATTGATCGTGTCACAGGCTATAGCCGACCAAGGCAGGGGGCTGAAAACCTTTCTGCGCAAGCCTCGCCTGCGCGCGGATTTCAGCACCAAGAAGAAAAGCCTGCTGTGAAAACAATCACTGCATTTGCTTTAGATCTAAGTGATTCCAACTAGGTCGATGCTTCATGCTGATGTGTTGAAAACATTTAAAAAATTTCTCAGAGTTTGATTTTCACTGGAACCTTGTGGCATATGTCTCGGTGTCTGCAGTTGTTATTTTTCACCAACGCAGCCGACAACTGCTTTCTGCCACAGCACACAAAAGCAGCAGGCAAACCGAGGCTTTTGTCTGGATGGATGTTCACTATGAGTGCTATTTTGGGGGACAGGGAGGACAAGTGTGTGCAGGTTTGGTTGATATCTGCACGCTATATTGACCTGCGGTAGTGCTGGCTTTTGGCTTTTTTTTTTTCCTTGAAGGAAAGATATGATTCAATGTTGAACAGTTTAAATGTCAGAGAACGGACAACTCTGTTTTTTTGTTTTTTTACTGTGGTAAAATCTTTAAAATATTACCGTGGAATTGGTTCCTACTCATGGTAACCACATGTGCTTTAGAGAGAACTGCACTACACAGGGTTTCCTTGCCTGTAGTCTTAGGAAACAGAGCCTTTCTTCCACAGCACACGGTTTGGATTCCAACCACCAACCCTTTGGTTAGCAGCCAAGAGCAAACAATTTGTACCATCCAGGGTAAAATATAAAAATATATATATATATATGACAAAATATAGTAATACAGATAACATAAATATAGACAATATATAATAATGACATATAACATAAAATTTACTATTTAAGCCATTTTTAAATGTACAATTCAGTGGCATTAATTATATTCAGCATGTTGTGCAGCCATCGCTACTAATTATTTCCTTTTTTTTTTTTCCCCCTCACTCCAAACAGAAAGTCTGTACCCATTAACTAGCTGGTTTGGTTTTGAGTTCTGAGGTTTTCTTTCTCTTGGTACAGAGTTTTCTAAGGCTGACGGTGATCATTGTTAATAATGCCCAAGACTGGTTTTATCTTTGAAAGGATCCATCGGATCTGCAAGTTTATGTTTATATTCTGAAACAATTGAACTTCTTTTTTCACAGCTTAGCATCAAGTGGATAAAGTGGCATTATTCAAGGGTATGTCCTCACTCAAATGAATAGTTATTCAATCCATAGCAGAAACGTGGGACAATATTTACTTGTATAATCTAGCTGAGAAGTTTTTCACCTGAAAAGTAAATCCCTAAAGGGACTCTGTCAGCATTTTTGCGATAGAAAATTTTGTAGTCTTAGAGAAAAGAAAGAGGGGTAGGGGATTCAGTTTAAAAGTGGGGGGGAGAGCATCAAGAATTTATCACCGTATTATATCTGATCACATTTCTAAGTTCTCCATTCTGGTTATTGATAGTAGAGTCTAGGTTTTGTTTAACAAACAAAAACAAAACCTAACTAATCTGGGGGGTCTCACCTTCCAAATTACTTTTCTTCTCTTTAGAGAGAGCATCATTAGGGTTTTTTGTTTTTTCCATATAGAGGTATCTATGGGTGAGGCAGAGTTAGAAGTCAGTTGTTTAGTGTGCTGTCCTATAAAAACTATGTGTGTCACTTCAGCTGAGTTTTCTTTGCAATGCCATCATTTAAATAAAATGTTGGGGTTTTCTTCTAGGCATGAACTCTCTTGAGTTGTGTTACCCCGTTTGCTGTTTACTGTCAAAATGTTGAAAGAATGTTCATAATGATCCAAGAGAAAGTGGCAAATGAATGCTCTTTTTCTGGTATTTTGTTGATTTTTCAGAGTGTCTAACAGTAGGAAATTCTTCTAAAACTATAACCTGTGAGCTTATTTTCCAAAAATCTGAGGAAAAAGATAGTAGTTTACTCAAAACCATGAGTGATCTGCTGCTCACCTGAAACGTCAGATTTATTTAGTGTTTCCTTAATTCCTCACCTGCTCCATCTCATGGTTCATTCTGTATACTTGAGTGATATTATGGGTTGTTTCACAGTGAACACTTACAATAAGTGCATACCAAAAAAATGAAACCAAACCTGTTGCCATCGAGTTGATTCCAACTTACAGCAACCCTATAGGACAGAGAAGAACTGCCCCATAGAGTTTCCAAGGAGCACCTGGTGGATTCAAACTGCCAACCTTTTGGTTAGCAGATATAGCTGTTAACCACAATGCCACTGGGGTTTCCAGTGAGCGCATCTTTCTCCTTATTGCTTATATATATGATCATTAGATCTTATGTTCTAAATATAAACTGTATATAAATGATCTTTTAACATATTTTTATTTCTTCTTTTAAATAAAAAGGAAAAAACCTATCTTATCTTTTTATAAGATAGACAGGCAGTGCCTTTTGTGGGGAAAGACACCGTAGATATTGGAATATTGCTTTCTATTTCTATTTTGATATACCTTTCTACCTAGGTAACTGATTGTGTGGAGTCTATTCTGACTCACAGCAAGCCCATGTGTATCAGAGTAGAGCTGTGCTCATAGAGTTTTCAGTGGCTGATTTTTCAGACGTAGATTGCCAGAATTTTCTTTCAAGGTGCCTCTGGGAAGATTCAAATCTCCAAACTTTTGGTTAGTAGTTGAGTGCATTAATTGTTTACACTACGAAGGGACTCTTTCTATCTAGGAAATCCAAAGTATTTTTGGCATGGCACAAATTATTTTTGCTCACCTGCTAATCTAAAGGTTGGCAGTTCAAGTCCACTCAGTGGCATCACAGAAGAAAGGCCTGGAAATCTATTACCCAAAAGATTATAGGCAAGAAACTCTTTGGAGCAGTTCTACTCTGTGATCATGAGTCAAAATTGATCCAACGACACGGGGTTTGGTTTTTTTAGGTCACTAATATTCATGGCTTCCTTACGAAGAAGATGCGAAGAAAATTTCCATGGAATGTACTCCGTCTTGAAGGCACCAAAGACTTGTGTTGTTTCAGTACAGGGAAAGGCAGCACAACTGGACTAAACCAAAAGCTAAGAAGTTTCCTAAATACAACCGAACACTTCGAGAGACAGAGTAGCAAGGTCTGCGGACTGTGGTTTCAGAGGACACCTAAGTCAATTGGCTTAACAAAGTTTATAAAGAAAATGATCTGCAACCCACTTTGGCAAGTGATCAAAGCTAGCAAGCAGCCATCTAAGTTGAGCCAATTTGTCCCAACCCACCTAGAGCAAAGGACAATGAAGAACATCAAAGACACAGGGAAAATATGAGCCCAGGAGACAGAAAGGGCCATATAAACCAGAGACTCGATCAGCCTGAGACCAGAAGAACTAGATGGTACCCAGCTACCACCAATGACCGCCCTGACGGGGAACAAAACAGAAAGTCCCTGATAGAGCAGGAGAAAAGTGGGATGCAGAACTTAAATTCTAGTAAAAAGACCAGACTTAATGGTCTGTCTGTGACTGGAGGGACCCCAGAAGACATGGCACCCAAACTCTATGTTAACCAAAAACTAAAACTATTCCCGAAGCCAACTCTTCAGACAAAGATTAGACTGGACTATAATACACAAAATGATACTCATGAGGAGAGTGCTTCTTAGTCCAAGTAAAAACATTAGACTAAATGGGCAGCTCCTGTCTGGAGGTGAGACAAGAAGGGAGAAAGGAACAGGAGCTGGATGAACAGACATGGGAAATTCGGAGTGGAAAGGAGGAGTGTGCTATCACATTATAGGGAGAGCAACTAGGGTTACATAATAATGTAGGTATAAATTTTTATATGAGAAACTAACCTGAACTGTAAACTTTCACTTAAAGCACAATAATAATTAAAAAAAAAAAAGACTTGTGTTGTTTAAGGGGACCTACCTCATTGCTAAAAGACCAAAAGGGAAGAATGCACACAGCATTTCTCAAGCTGAAAGACCTGTACAAATAATTTAAGCCTTGAGTTGCAATATTGAAGGATTCTATGGGCAAAATATTGAATGATACAAGAAGCATCAAAAGAAGATAGAAGATCTAAGATACTCCACTGATCTCACCCCTTTGGGAGCAAGGGAGAATGAAGAAAACTAAAGACATTAGGGAAAGATTAGTCCAAAGGACTAATTGTCCACAACTATCACAGCCTCCATCAGACTGAGTCCAGTACAACTAGATGGTGCCCGGCTACCACCACTGACTGCTCTGATAGGGATCACAATAGAGGGCCCCAAACAGAGCTGAAGAAAAATGTAAAACAAAATTCTAACTCACAGAAAAAGACCAGACTTAGTGGCCTTTCAGAGGCTGGAGAAACCCCAAGAGTATGGCCTCTGGACACCCTTTTAGCTCAGTAATGAAGTCACTGCTGAGATTCACCCTTTAGTCAAAGATTAGAGAAGCCTGTAAAACAAAACAAAACTAAAGGGGCACACCAGCTCAGGGGCAAGGACTAGAAGATAGGAGGCGACAGGAAAGCTGGTAATAGGGAACCCAAGGTTGAGAAGGGGGAGTGTTGACATGTTATGGTGTTGTTAAATACTGTCATGAAATAATATGTGTACTAATTGTTTAATGAGAAGCTAGTTTGAACTTCATCTAAAGTACAATTAAAAAAAAAGATGGAAGGAATATACAGAGTTACTGTACCAAAAAGAATGGGTTGACTTTCAACCATTTCAGAAAGTAGCATATGATCAAAAACCAATTGTACTGAAGGTAGAAGTCCAAGCTGCACTGAGGGCATTGGCAAAAAACAAGGCTTCAAGAATTGGCAGAATACCAACTGACATATTTCAATTAATGGATGGAACACTGGAAGCACTCACTCGTCTATACCCAAGAAATTTGGAAGACAGCTACCTGGCCAGCTGGGTGGAAGAGACCCATATTTGTGCCCACTCCAAAGAAAGGTGATTCAACAGGATGTGGAAATTATTGGACAGCATCATTAGTATCATACCCAAGTAAAATTTTGCTGAAGATAATTCAAAAATGGTTGCAGCAGTACATCAACAGGATAATGCCAGAAATTCAAGCCAGATTCAGAAGAGGACATGGAATGAGAGGTATTATTGTTGATGTCAGATGGATTTTGGCTGAAAGCAGAAAATACCAGAAAGTTGTTTACCTGTGTTTTATTGACTCTGCAGAGGCATTTGATTGTATGGATCATAGCAAGTTATGGATAACATTTTGAAGAATGGGAATTCCAGAACACTTGGTTGTTCTCTTGATGAACCTGTACATACACCAAGAGGCAGTCCTTTGAACAGAACAAGGGGATATTGAGTGGTTTAAAATCAGGAAAGGTGTGGTCACCGTTGTATCCTTTCACTATACTTATTCAATCTGCATGCTGAACAAATAACCTGAGAAACTGGACTATATGAAGAGGAACACAGCAGCAGGATTGGAGGAAGATTCATTAATGACCTGGGTTATACACATGACACAACCTTGCTTGCTGAAAATGAAGAGGACTTGAAGCACTCAGTGATGAAGATCAGAGACCACAGCCTTCAGTATGGATTGGATCTCAACATAAAGAAAACTAAAAGCCTCTCATCTGGACCAATAAGCAACATTATGATAAATGGAGAAAAGACTGAAGTTGTCAAGGATTTCATTTTACTTGGATCTAGAATCACTGCCCATGGAAGCAGCAGTCAAGAAATCAGACAATGTGTTGCTTTGGGCAAATCTGCTGCAAAAGATCTCTCTCTCTCTCTATATATATACTTTCCTAAAATGGGGTGACTCTTCAGAAAGTTTTGTGGTCTGTAGATTTTTAGTACCTTGGAGATAAGAGAATCAACAGATTTTGCCATGAAGATGATATGCTGTAGAGTGTTATATAGCATAAGGAAAGCAGCATTTATGTAAACCTTGTCCCTTTCTTTCCAACAACACAGTTTGTCTAAAAACGTTAAGAGAGTAGAGCTGCTGTAAGTCAACAAGTGGGAAAAATAATTCTAAAATGCCATCCTTCCAGCATCATTTCATTTGTTTTAAAAATGAACTCCTTGGGTGTGCTGTAGCAGTACTGTTTGTACTTTAAATGTACTATCAAGAGCCCTATTTGTAAAGAATTTATGCACTTAATTTATGTACTCAGCTTGTCAAATTACTTTGTTTCTGGGTTTTTCCCCCCAGAGCAATGGGGAGAGTCTGCATGAGTTGCAAAAAGAAAAACTATAGGCTTATAATAAGCTTATATTGGCTCGTGCTTGAAGCTTAAGCTACTATAGATTTTCCAGAAAATCAAATATGGATGTGGCAGAAATACCCTTCCTCGCCAGGAGAAGCAAGTCGTTATGGGGTTGTTAACTGGACATCTCTTGGGAGTGTCTTTAAGCAGTTACGTAAAGCCAATGTTTAGCAGTAGAACTTTCAGAGAGAAACACAGCCCGATGCTGGCAGTTCAGGAAAGCTGTTTTAAATGAGCAATTCCCCACAGGAGATTAGGTGAGATGGGCCTGTGGAAATGGCAGGCGGCATGGGGTTTCCCTCCAGCCCATTGGAAAAGCGTGTTTTTTGGAGAGTAGATGCTCTCACTACAAAAATGAAGATGAGCACATAGGAAAATAAGTACATAAAACTATTTTTACAGAAACAATAAAATTTCAGTTGTTCTTTAGCATCTTGAAGTGTAAGAAATCTTTCTTGTACACCTTGGGTGACACAAAAACGTTATTGTATAGTTACTGAGAAGTCTGTGAACTGGGCAAGTCTTATCTCACTGGATGAATCTCATTAAAAAATTATGTGTGAAATCTTATGGATTCAGACCAAGATGACTTGTACATTTAAAAAATATTCATTCATTCATTTATTTTTTGTGACCCTGTACATGTTGCTATTATGTAGACTTAGAAAGGAAAACTGCAGAGTTTTTTTTTGTTTGTTTTCTCTTTTCTGGTTCTTTTCCTGACTTACTCCAAACCTCAAGTTTCATGTGGAGCACCCTCTCGCAGATACTACACAGCTCTTTTTTACAGCTGGCAATAAGAATATATCCCTTGTTTAATAAATTATGGGCCCTCCCTAGATCTTAGTTTTCTTCTGGCAAAAGCTAAACTATTTCCATGAAGCTTTTGTTTTCTTCTATTTGCTGCTATTGACTCTTCTTCTCTTTTAGTTGGTTTCCAGTGCCTTTTGGCAAAAGGACAGTATATGAGGAAAAAATGAGAATCCATTATGATCTTCCTTCTCATGGTTTCCACTCAAATGAAAACTGAGAATATAGAGCTTTTTAATTATAGGTTAAAAAACAACATACCATTGAATTTTCAAAAATCATGTTAGTAACTGTGTCAGATATTTTATTTTGCTCATGGGTAGATTTCAAAATATTTTGGATGCCTGATAGTTTCTTGTTCTTCTAATCCATTTCCTTTTACTGTTTTCCAAAAAATATTAATCATACTTATAGGTCTTAATGGAGTCCTGGTAGCAGAGTGGTTAAGTTCTCAGCTGCTAACCAAAAGGTTAGCAGTTCAAATCCACCAGCTGCTCCTTGGAAGCCCTATGGGGCAGTTCTACTAGTCCTATAGGGTCACTATGAGTTGGTGTTGACTCAACAGCGATGGATTTGGTTTTTTGGTTTATAGGTCTTAATGTGTATATTAATATACATAATCCAATTATCTTTCTACTTTATGCCACAAGAAAATGGCTTTATATATACGTATATTTATATCTATATTTTTATATGTATATTTATATTTGTATACATATATAACACCAATTTCTTGCGGCATAGAATAGAAAAAGAATTTAATTCAGAGGTGGAAGTTGAGTTTAGGTAAAAGATTAAATTTGTTTATTCATTGGCTCATTTATTCATTCATTGATCCAAATAATCAACATTTATTCTGTCCTTATTCAGGCCTTATTATACAGTAGCATTTTGCTGGTGCTGAAGATAAAAGTAAAAACATACATGTTATCTGCTTTCAAGGTGCTTACGGTTTAATGTAGAGACAAATGTCAACAAATAATTGCAATGTAATGATAATTGCCTCAATTTATCCTCTCAACAAATATTTGCTGAATCCCCACAGTGAGTCAAGTCTTGTGCTAGGAATTGTAGATACAATGAGGGGTAAAAGCAGTATGGCCCCTGTCCTCTTACAGTCCAGTGGAAAAGACTACCGCTGACCAAACAATGACATAAATAAATAAATACAAAATAGTGACAAGCGCTCCCATTGAAACAAAAATGGTTGAGAGCACACCATGGGGGGCTGTGACCAGATCACGAAGATGAGAGAAACGATCAGCGGGCAAACCATTGAGCAGAAATTGAAGGAAGAGCAGAAGTTGAATAGGTCAAGATGGTGATAAGCTTGGTCCCATCAGACTGAGTATCATGTGCAAAGTCCCTGAGGCTGAAGGGAATGTGGCATATCAAGTTCAAGGGATAGAAGAACACCGGAGGCCACTGTGGCAGAAACACAGAAAACAAGGGTGAGCTTAAAATTGGGTATGGGTCAGATCATGCATGGCCTTCTAGGCTTTAGCCTAGATTTTGGTTTTATCTAAGGAACAATAGGGAGCCATTGAATGTCATAAACAACAGGAGATGGGAAAGGCTGGAGATATTACCCAGAGATGCTCCTATGGTGCCCATGCTTACACAGTTATACTAGTTTTATCTCACTGTGTTGCTTTTCTCCCTCACATGCCTGTGAGCTCCTTATGGGGAGCAACTGTGTCTTCCTCCTTGTCCCACAGCCTAGCTCAGTGTCTAACAGCAGATGCTATACTCAATAAATACTTCTTGAATAAATGAATTGAATTCTTGGTGTCATTTTCTAGAATTATCTTTAGATATTAATAAATACAATTTTACAAAACAATGGGAAGGAAAGTGTTCACTTAGGTTGCATGTGCACATGTAGTGTTGTGTATTTGTTAGTCATTTACAATCTGTCTGGGGCCCGATTACTTTTTACCAATTCCACTGGTTTTCTCTTGGCCTAAACCACCATTGTGTGTGTGTTTGTGTGTGTGTGTATGTGTATGTATTATCGTAATAGTTCTCTGTTTTCCTTTGTTCCCCTACTGTCTATTATCAACACAGTAGACAGAATGATCCCATGAAAACCTAAGATATGTTATTTTATACGTAGCTTAAAACCTCCAGTAGCTCCCCATATCACCCCAAGTAAGAGTCAAGGTCCTTGTGATTGCTTCCAAGGCCTTACCTGATCTCTACCCCAACCCACATCCCAACTAAATCTCTGACCTTATCTCCTGCTACATGCCACCTTACCTACCTTGGTAGTTCTTCTTGCAGTCTGTCAAATATGCCAAGTATGCCGTCATCTCAGAGGCTTTGAATTTTCCATTCTATCTTTATGGTGTTCCCCCTAAATGTCTGCATGACTTCCTCCTTTATACAAGACCTTCATAATTATTTTCATTGTCCATATTTTTCTGTAAGTTGAATCCAAAAATTAAAAAAAAAAAGACCCTTAGTATTTAAAATATTCACTATAAAACAAAATTGGGTGTTTGGATTCATAGGCTAAGACATATAATCTTATGTCATTAAGCCAGTGTCACTAAAAGTAGAAATACAATTAACATAAGTTGGAAGGGGCAGGGTAACGGAAGAGAGCATTTTTACTTTTCAGTATGTTAATATGCCATTTTATCAAGAATAAATTTTTGATTTACCTTTTTATCAAGAAGATTCAGTTCTTCCAATAAGAAGTTCATTACCGAGAACTCATTTGCTTCTTGGAAACCCTCCTTTCAGAGTTCCATGACTTCATGACTTCCACTGCACCCCTGGCTTCCTGGGTCCACTGCATGACCATTTTCCTGAAATTTCCTTACATTTTACTCCCTTGTTTGGTCCTTCTTAAATCTTATATTTCCTCACTGTTAGATTCCATTTTGTTTTGTTGAAGCACATTCTCAAGCAATTCTTTAAGAACAAATCTATAAATGTTAAATTTTATGAGTCCCTGCGTGTGTGAGAGTGACTTTATCTTCACTCTTGATTGGTAGTTAAAATTCTAGGTTCAAAATAATTTTTGCTTAGAACTTTAGAAGGCATTGCTCCACTGTTTTCTAGCATTCAGCATTGCTTTTGAAGTGTGAAACCAAATTGATCCTTCTTCCTTTGAAATTAGATTTTGTAATCTTTTTGGAAGCTTTTAGGATCTTCTTCAGAATTTTGGCGCTCTGAAATATTATGAGAATGTGTTTGGACTTTTTTCTCCCGTTTTTTCTGGTCAGCACCAGATGGAATCTTTCAAAAGGAAGACTTAAAAACAATCCTTTTGCTTGTTTGTTTAAGCTTTGGGTAATTTCATTCTCTTATTCCTTTGATAAACTGCTCATTTCCCTTTTCTTGGCTACCTCTTTCTGGAATGCCTAGTAGGCAGATGTTGGCCCTCTTGGATTTATTGTGCTACAAATATTTCTCTCAAATTTTCTATTGCTTTGTAATTTTCCTAGATTCTGGAAAATGCCCTTGAGTTTTTCATCTGCTGTTCCATCAAGCTCTTAAGTGTTAGCAACTATATTTTGAAATTTCACATATTTTTGTTTCTTTTATCATTGCAACCTGCTCTCTTGTTTTATGGATAAAATAATTTGTCAAATCTCCTTCAAAAAACCAATTAAAGTGAATTTCAGATTCCCTGAATTATTTCTGTTTCCTTCATCATCTGTGGATCAGTTTGTTCTTTTTGACTCTATTGGTTTTCTGCTACTATTTTTCAACTATCCAGTAAGCTTTCATTGTCCCTTTATACTTATGAATGGAGTAGGATAATTGTTATATGTTATAATCATAGATTTCCTTTGCAGCTCACCTATGTCGTGCTTCCCTCTATGATGTATGGAATAAATGGACAGGCTGAGTGTGTCCTCCCAGTCCCCAGAAGAAAATAGTGCAACCCATCCACCCTTCCACTGGCCACCCCTCACTCTGGGACATGAGCCTTCTCTCTGGAAGCCAGGACCACTGTTTTGAGGAAGAACTGACAAAGATCAGAAGAGACTGCCCCACCTAAAAAAAAAAGTATCAGTTGCTGTCGAGTTGGCGCCACTCATGCCAACCCGTGTGTTTAAGAGAACTGTGCTTCGTAGAGTTTTCATGGCTATGACCTTTCGGAAGCAAATCACCAGGCCTTTCTTCTAAGGTATCTTTGCTTGGACTTGAACCTCCAACCTTTTGGCTAGTAGCCCAGTGCTTAACCGTTTTCGCCACCCAGCGACTCCCTCACCTAGGCCCTTATTAAATAATTAAGTCTTTTTATAAGGCTGTGAGATGAAATATTTAGAACGCAAAAAGACAGGGATAAATCATTTTCTACTTAAGCTATTATAAACAATAAGATATGACCCACATTGGTTTCTCAGTTCATTACTGGTGTGAGTTCTTTTATTTCAACACTCTTTCCAGTAGTGTTAATTTCCAGAATTATGGCATTTCAATCAAAATGTGGGCATTGTGGTATTTCTGCTTTGGGGAATTTTTTGAGGTGGTCTTTGCAGCCTGATCTATGACCATGTTTTATTCCTTTTCCATGAAAATTTGAAAAGAATATGTATTTTACATCTATAGGAATCGAAGTTTTCTCCCTTACTCTTTCTCTTCAATAAATCAAACTTCTAAATTGTGTGGTTCAAGTATTCTATGTTTCTATCCACTTGATTTGTCACATTCAGAAAGAGCTATGTTATCTCCCCTAAGATTGTCGTTTCTGCCAGTTTCTCATAGTGGAATGTATCATTGATAAATATGAAATATCCCATTTAACGCATTTTACTTGAACCATTCTTTGATATTAATATCGCCACCTGATTTTTTCTTGTTTCCATTTGCCTATCATATCTTCAATTTTCTAATTCTACCTCTCTGTTATGAGTTGGAATCGACTTGATGGTAACGGGTTTGGTTTTGGTTTGGTTCTTTTAAATAGCCCCTGGCTGAGTTTTGCTTTTCTTCTCTAAGCTTGATTTTAGGCATTTTGTCTCTTAAAAGAGAAATTTAGTCCATTCTATGTATTATGTTAATTGATTTGTTTGATCTGCTCCTATTCTTACTGCTTTATTTTATGTCTTATGGCTATTTTATTTCTTTTGTTAGCTTTACTTTGAATGATCCGTCTTTTTTTTTCTCTTATTGATTCGGAGGTTCTACATCTTACTTTACTTCTACCAGTTGGTAATGGAAACTCTGGTGGCGTAGTGGTTAAGTGCTATGGCTGTGACCCAAAGGGCCGGCTATTCAAATCTTCCAGGTGCTCCTTGGAAACTCTATGGGGCTGTTCTACTCTGTCCTATAGGGTCGCTATGAGTCAGAATCGACTAGACGACACTGGGTTTGTTTTTTGATCAGAGGGTAATAGTAATTTTTGTAACAAACATACTTAAAAAATTTTTTTTTTCTGCATCTTTCATTTGTGGCCTCTCTCCATGGCCCCAGGATAAGAATTTTAGTAATCATTTACTCCATCTTACTTTCCCCAAGTTTTACTGAAAGTACCTGGAATTTTAGTGCCAGAATTTATTTATACAGAATGCCATTTTCCTTTCAAGAATTCTTTCTTCATAATTGATCTAAGCTTCAAAACCATATTGTTAACTATTTCTTAGGTCTAATATTCATTGTATTGGTTTTGTTCCCCAAACTGATTCCTGTATACTACAACTTCTCTTCATTCTATTACATTTATTTTGATTCATATCTTCCTTATATATATATACATATATATTTTTTCACAACGTGGACATACCCAAACCCAGTGCTGTAGAGTGGATTCCAACTCATAGCGACCCTATAGGGCAGAGTAGAACTGCTCCATAGAGTTTCCAAGGAGGGCTTGTAGGATTCAAACTGCCAGCCCTTTGGTTAGCAGCCACAGCACTTAACCACTACGCCACCACTGTCTCCAAAGGGGACATATATGTCATATTATCTCAAAACTTGCATCAAAAAAAAATAAAAAATGATGATTCACACAAGAATTTATTCTGGGAAAATACTTCATTATGCTAAAGGTTTCTAGAAATCTTGTTCCCTTCCTTAATGTTTGTTTGAAGACTCTTGCATTGTATGAAAAAATATTGACTTCCCTGCAAAGAAAAGAGTAAATAAAGATAGTATATGCGTGTGTGGGTATCTGCATGTACTGTCATTTTTGAAGAGTGCTTGCTTGCAGTTTTGAATATCCTTCCTATTTCCTTGATGGTGATATTAGATGATGGTGATAGTAAATAATGATTTTTTTTTTTTAAGTTCTTTACTGGTAAAAATAAAATCTGGCAATTATTTTTTTAAATAAATAATTACATCAGTTCATGAAATCCAATTTTGGATTCAATACTAGCATTTTTCTTTGAAGGTAATTTTTTTTTTTTTCCAGACATATGTAGGATTTTATCTTTATGCTTGGAAATCAGAAATTTGTCAGGCTATGCCAAGGGGTAGGGACCTTAAGACATAATGGTGTCTGGTTCTTAGGAAGACCTTTGGTTATAAAGCCTTTTGACTTTCTTCAGCAGGGGAAATTTCTTTTATTATATCTTTGATTTGTACTTTTCTTCCATTTTCTTTGTTCTCTCTTCTTTTTTTTAATGATATCCACTATTTATTTTCCACATTCTTCTGTCTTGCCTTCCAGTTTACTAATTTCATTTTCACTTGTTACTTGCTCATTTTTCATGCCTGGCTTCTCTGTCTCTCCCCTTTCCCGCCTCCCCACCCCCAATAAAATGTCCTTTCAAAATTCACTAAAATATCTTGAATATATATGTGTATTTAATGTTCTCATTTCCTACGTTCACTCTTTCCTGTAGGTGTTATGAATTCTGATGGCTTAGCCTGATTGTGACCTTCTCCCCATTGTTTTTACAATAAAATATGTAGATGTACGTTTCAATCAGTTTTGACAAATGTGTACAAAGCTGTAACCACCACCCTAATCAAGACATAAAACACTCCCATAGCCAGAGAAAGTTTCCAGTGGATCACTTCTCAGAGGCAGTTGCTATTTTGATTTTGCCATCATAATTCATTTTTTGCACATTCTGTTGTTGTCATTGTTAGTTGCTGTTGAGTCAATACCAGGTGGGTGGAATGTCATATAAATACATTCTACCCACAGTGTGTACTCTATTGTGTCTTGTTTATTTCATTCAGCATAATGTTTGTGAGACTCATTCAGATTTTTGCATGTATCTGTTTCTTTTCTCTTTTTCCACTTTCTTTTTGCTGAGGAGTATTCTCTTTAACATTGAAAACAGCCTTTCATGAATTGCCCCTTTGTCAATGTTGCTAAACACATTGCCATCCCTTCCCCCCTTAAACATACACATAAGTGCTCCATCCATACAGTTCTCTCAAGTTTTCTGAAGGTGTCTTATTATTTCATGCCTCCATGTATACATACATAAAAATATCTTCCTATGGTTTTATCATTTCTTTATATTTTACTAGGCTGTTTTTACTAGGTACGTATAAGTTTGTCATTGCTTTAGCTTCCTGAAAAATCATACATTCTACCACTAGCCAGTGACCATCTCTATCTCTAATAATAATTTTTGTTTAAAATATTATTTTGTCTGAATTAATATAGTTTGCCCCAATTTCTTTTGCTTAGTACATATCTAAACCCACTGCTGTCAAGTCAATTCTAACTCGTAGCAACCCCGTAGGGTTTCCAAGGCTGTAAATCTTTACAGAAGCAAACTGCCACATCGTTCTCCAGTGGAGCTGTTGGTGGTTTTGAACCGCTGACCTTTTGGTTAACGGTTGAGTGCTATTTTATATATATATATATATATATATATATATATATATATATATATATATAATTGAGGGTATATATTTTTTCCCAAACTTTTATATCAACCTTTCTATATATTATTTCCTTATGTTTTATATGCATCTCTTGTAACAGCATATAGCTGATTTTAAAAGTACCTGACAATCTCCTTATAGAATGATGAGTTCACATTGTTTTTAGAAAATTCTATATAAAATTGGGCTTATTCATTTCATCTTCCTTTTATTTTCTATATATTTAATTTCTTCTATGCATTTTTCTCTTTTCTTGTATTTTTTGAGCTAGTTTGAGTTTTTGAGGGCTCACTTTTATTTTTCATCCTTGCTTTATTGTCCCCCTGCTGATTTAGAATTTTTTACACTCTATTTCTAATCACTTAATTGTTACATTTGGATATTTCTACCAGGCGGATTTAACTTTTAAAAAGATCTGAAGCTAAATATTTTAACTTTCTTGATACAAGGATATTAAAAAAAAAATCTTATTCCATTCACTCCTCTTTCTGTCTCACTGGTATTTCATATTTAATTCTGTCTTTTTTTTTTTTTTTAATAATCTGTAAGTTAGTCATCATTATTTTATATAGATAATATTTTCTTGGATTTGTCTGCATGATTAGCATCTTATCCAATTACCATTAATTTCAATCTATTCTTCTCCCTAAAAAACTTTTTTTTTCAAATCTCCAATAGTAAATATCTGTTGGTGGTAAATTCTGTTTTCAATTAACTAAAATGTCTATTTTTCACCCTTGTTCTCAAAAGATGGTCTTTAGATAGACACAATTCTGTTTTACCTTCGGTGTTCCGTAGTTTCACTAAAATATGTCCAAATTTGCATTTCTTTTTGTTTATTTATCTTAGGAAATATTGCATTTCTTGAATCTTAAATTCATGTCTTTCATCATTTCTGGAATTTTTTTATTTACTTTCTCTTCCAATATTGCCTTCCTTGCATTTTCTCTATTGTCTCCTTCAGGGACTTTGTTAAATGTATGTTGGACCTTATCATTCTATCTACTATGACTCTTAATCTCACTTTTGAATTTTCCTTCTGCTAGTCTCTCTGTACTGCATCCTAAAAAATTTTAAAGTTATATCTTCGAGTACTGCAATTTCCTTTTTGGTTATATCAAATTTACTTTTCAACTTATGCATTGAATTTCTTTTTACTTCGACAACTATACTTTTCATTTCTAAATGTTCTTTTTTGTTGTTGTTGTCCGCTCTGTTTTTAAATCTGTGTGGCATTCTAGGCAGCCTCATTTTGCTTGCTCATCTTTTGACTTGCTTGCTTTATTTCTTTAAACACCTTATACATAATGATTCCATGTTCTGCATCTGACAATTCCATATCTGCAAAAGTTTTGGTGATGAGGGTAGTGATGGTGATTCTAAACCTGGTATTTGTGGTTTCTTCTAATTCTCACTTTTCATAGTGACTTTCCTCCTATGCTGGGTGAGTTTTTATTATGAATCATTGCTGTAGCATGATCCATGGATTCTTGTGAGCTGAAAACAGAGATGCTTTTCTCCAGGGTGGACTTTTGTCTGCTTCTGTTAAGAACCAGGAGATATCTCTGACCTGAAGCTGCTTCAGCTTCCCCAGAAAGTCCCTGCGCGTAAGGTGGTCTCAGGCTCAAGTTCTACACTTTGTCATGGAACAAAAACTCAAAATCCATCGCACAGTACTGCAAGACCTCCTTTCACAAGAGAGTTAGAACTTCATGCTAGTGTACAGAACAGTTCTAGTTCTTCTGCATTTTTCCTCACCTTTTCCATATCCCTTAAGAGTGTGTCCCTTGGGCTTTCTGGGGTTAAGAAGTGGATCTGTTGTTAAATCCTGTTAATGGCCATTCCCTTAGCTACACAAAGACTTGGCCAAAGATGTAAAATGACTGCTTGGCTATTAGGAAAGAAGCGCCACGCAGAGGGGCAGCATGTGCCAAAACTGAGAGGGGGGCATGCCACATGCATTAAAGGAACTGCAGAGAGACCAGGGTGGCTGCCACAGAGGAAATAATGGAAAAGGAGTAGGCGATGGGTGAAAGGTTCTGGGAGCTTGGCCATGCATAGCTTCTAGGCTACTCTAAGGACTTTGGCTTTTTCTCTAAGTAATCTGGGAAGATATTGGAGTGTTTTACTCAGAGTGACGTGAACTGCCTTATGCTTTAAAAGGGGATTCTTGTTGACAATAGACTGCAGGGCAGGTGGCAGGGAGACTAGTTAGGAGCTATTACAGTAATCCAGGTGATCGGTAGACTGGGCCAAGGTGGAGTTCTGAGAGTTGGTGGAAGCAATCGAGTTGGTTTTTGGATTCTAGATATATTTTGATACATCATTAGATTGGATGTGGATTGGGAGAAACATAGAGAAGTCAAAGATGACCCCAAAGGCTTTGACCTGAACTGGTTGGAAGGATGGAGTTGCCATTTACTGAGATTGAGAAGCCTGTAGGAGGAGCAGATCTTGAGGGATAAAAGCGGTAACTCAGTTTTGGACTAGTAAAGTCTAAGATGCCACTAGATATTCAAATGGAAATGTTGAGTGAGTGGTTGGGATGGTGGAGACTGGAGTTTTGAAGCCAGGTCTATCCTGGCACTAAATAATTGGAGGTGTCAGCATATGAATAGGCTTTAAATCCAGGAACCTGGATAATCTCTCCAAGGGAGAAAGGGAAAGAAGAGAAAGCCAGAGAACTGAGCTTAGGGTATCTTCAATACTCAGAAGTTAGGGAAATGAAGAAGAACCTGATGAAAAGACTGATAAGGCCTGGGAGTTTGAAGGAAATTCTGACAAACATGGTGTCCTAGAAGACAAGTGACAAGTGTTATAAGGAAAAGGAAGTGATCAATTGTGCCAAAGGCTGCTAAAAGGTCATGTAACATGAGAACTCAGAATTGACTATTGGATTTTGCAATATGGAAGACCTGGTGACCTTTACGGAACTCTGGTGGCATAGTGTTAAAGAGCTCAGCTGCTAACCAAAAGGTCAGCAATTCGAATCCACCAGCTGCTCCTTGGAAACCCTTTGGGGGCATTTCTACTCTGTCCTATAGGGTCGCTATGAGTCAGAATTGACTGGACGGCAACGGGTTTTGGTTTTTTGGTGATCTTTACTTTAGCAATAAATAGTAAGCAGTTCTTACCTCACTGGATTGTTGAAAGGAGCCATGTCAAGTACCTGGCATGGTGTAAGCATCCAATTACTGTCAGTATCACTGTTCATCTGACTTCCTGAGTTCAACTCTACTTTGCCTTGCAAAGAAAAGCAGCCAAGAAGAATGTGCAGCATTCTCAAGCACTTATGCACCCTATCACAGAGACGTGGGCTCTCTCTGACGAGTGGACAGACAGAAGCTGCCCTCCTGTGGTCTCTGGTGAGTTAACGCACTGCTGCTGTCAAGTAGGACAAGGATAGAAGTCATTACGTCCCTTCCACTTCAGTACAGCTGTGCTGCACCAGACACATGACAGCCAGGTGCTTGAAATCCAGTCAGGGGCTGTGTACTTCAAGTAGTCCTCAAGACAAGAGGAGGATTTGAAAAGGTCTTGGGGGGGGGGGCGCACTACTGCTATTGCAGCAGAATTAAAAGCTTTGTTACATGAAAAATAGAATCAGCGTTGTGATATGGTTGGAGGATGAATCGAGTTCTCCAAGTATGAAAAAGTTGATGTGAGGATAGGAGCTATGGAAGCAGATAACACAAAATCTATATATTGCTGATATTCCTCAAGAAAATCCAAGAAATTTTGGAACCAGCAAAGGAGATGAGAAGAAGTGGCCTGTGAAGTAGGAGGCTGGCTAGGACAGTGTCTTGGAAGCCAAGTGAAGACTCTCCACGGTCTATGTTCTAATACAAAATCCCTTTACTGCACTAAAGAAACCCTGAGCCTGCAGACCAAAAGACTTACCAAAAACCATTATTTGATTATCTGTTAAAAAAAAAAAAAAAAATGTTAGAACTTCATCTCACATTGTGCAACAAAACAAATTCCAAATGGATTTGAGAGATAAATGAAAAAAGTTTATTTAAAAAAAGGAATTAAAGAGGTCAATATTTATCTGCTATTAGTTTAGGAAGAAAATTTCCCAGGTATAAAAAGGCCATAATGGAAGTTGCAAAAGTAAAAATCTAAGAGATTTAGCTAAAATAAAAATGTGAAATTTCTATAGGGCAAACACACTACAAATGAAATTCAAGGGGAAAATGAAAACTCAGAAAAATTTGCATAAGTATGACAAAGGGTTGGCTTCATTCCCATAAAGAATTAATATGATTTTATAATAACCATGGTTGAAAATATTTAAAAAAAAAATACACATGAAAATAGATGCATGAAGAAATGTCTAGTCACAAACAAAAATTTAAGGAAGAAAATTAGATGAATGAGATGCTGCTCTTCAACTGAGAAATTTACAAAAATTGAAACAGTTGAGAAAATGCAGAGATGTTAAAGGTAGAGGAAGTTGGAATGAAAGGTGTTTAGACCTTTTTGGAAAACAATTTGACACCATTAGTTTTAGCCAAAACAATTTAACTAAAAACCTTAAGATTATTTATAACTTTTGGTGAAGTAATTTTTTATACTAAAAACTATTCTATCACAATAACTAGATACCCAGACAAAAATATGTTTAAAAGAAGGTATTCATAGTCTCTTTAAATATTAAAACATTGTAAATAGCTTAAACATCCAGCAATAAGACAGTCATCACCTTAAGTATCACACAGCCATTAAAGTGCTATTGTTGAAGAATATTAAGTGACTTTAGAAAACAGTAATGATATAAACTTAAGTTAATGAAATGGGGTAAATATATCATATGATACCAAATTTGTGTGTGTATGTAAGTGTGTATTAAAGAACTATCTCATGTAGTATGACTGTGAATGGCATACATTTTCTAATTCATGTATTTATTTTCCAAATTATCTCCAATAAATGTGTTCTTCAAAACAACAGTATTTCAGCATAAAAAGTTCAGGGAATCAAGGAGAAAGAGAGAAAGGAACAACAAAATAAAACCATAGAGTGATACTACTAGAAGCTATTTCGTCAGAGTTCATCTAGGCCCAGTTAGTGGGCAGAGGGACATTTACTAAAGTGGATCCTTTTCCATCCATCTTCCCAAATAGCCACAGAGAGCAGAAGGAATCTATCTTCTCCAAACTTTGAGATCAGCCTAAAGAAACCCATCGAAGGATTTTCATTTTGCCTGAGATAATCCAAGATAATTTCCTTGTACCTGGAAGTGTTTTACAACATAAACCAAGGAGAACAAGAAGAAGAGCCAGGCTTACCAGATCTTGATGCAATAGCTGCACACAAAGATATGGGTGAAGTGTTCCTTTTTGCATAGTTGGCACCTTCCCTTCTCTAATAAGCATCTGACCAGTCTGTATCATATTTAGCTCATGAGGTTGCCCAAGAAGTGATGTCTGGTTGGTTTTAGAAAAATTATCTAAAGTCATTTTATTAGAAGTTTAGTAAAGGGCAATTATTAGGATCAATAAAATAAACTTTTGATACAATTATTTTTCAAATTTAGAATGCAAATTGAATCAATATCAGAGAAAATATTCCATTTCAAGATTCTTTGTGAACATGGGCATGTAACGAAGCACTTACTCATTCCTCTATCTATCAGCATTCTATATATGAACCAAAAAAAAAAAACCCAAAACCATTGCTGTCAAGTCAATCCCATCTCATGGAAACCCTATAGGAGAGAGTAGAACTGCCCCATAGACTTTCCAAGGAGCACCTGGTAGATTCAAACTGCCTACCTCTTGGTTAGCAGCCATAGCGCTTAACTACTATACCACTAGGGTTTCCTTTATATGAAGGAGCTCTTATTTCTCCTTTGAAAGCAGACTGAATTCCTTCCCTCCTACTGCTTAGTTTTCCTAGAGTTGCACTTGTCTTGTGATGGGTAAGACTCAGGACTCCATGTCATTATAAGCTCTGACTTGGAGGAACTTACATTTGCATATTTCAGTAGCTGTGTCCCACTGAATCTGACTTGTGAATCAGAAGTATACTACCCATGATTTCTAGATCAATGCTGTATTTCAAATGCTTTAAAGAAGACACATTCTTCTAAAATGTTTAGGGATACCAAGAGCTCTTTCATCTGCCACCCTATGGACTCTCCTGTTGCACGTTGTTTACTAGTGGGTGTTAGATGGTAGACAATGAGGGAACTGAGACCTTATTTCTTAGAACTCTTACATCCTTGATCAGAAAACACCACAAAAGCTACATGCAAGATAGACTATAATCATAGTGAGTCCTTCTTCATGCCCAAAGAAATTATATTCACTTCTCTTTCATACCTAAATCAGTGTCAGTGTAGCTTTATTCAATTTGTTGTTGTTGTTAACTGCAGTTGAGTCAGCCTAGACTCCTGATGGTCACACACATAATGGAATCAGACCTTTGTCATCCATTGGATTTTCATTTTTCAGAAGTAGATCACTGGGCCTTTCTTCCTAATCTGCCTTAGTCTGGAAACTCTGCTGAAACCAGTTCAGCATCATAGTAAGATATAAGCCTCAACGGACAGTTGGGTGGTGGCTGCTCTTGAAGTATACTGGCCAGGAATGGAACCCAGGTCTCTGGCATGGATGATGAGAATTCTACCACTGTCTCTTTTTTATTCAATTACAAAGGGTAAAAAAACCTGTTGCTGTTGAGTCGATTCCGACTTATAGTGACCCTATGGGACAGATAGAACTGCCCCATTGGATTTCCAAGGAGTGGCTGGTAGATTTGAACTGCTGACCCTTTGGTTAGCAGCCAAGCTCTTAACCATTGCCCCACCAGGGATCCCAAAGGGTAAAAGGAGACATTTAATAAAAACTTTCACATGCAGCCCCACCTCAAAGAAACACTAGTGGATGTAATTCCTATAACTTATGGGGACATTCAGTTGAAAAAGATTTGCATATTCATCACACCTGTTTACTACAGTTTAACATGCTGACCCTCTTTTCCTGTCTTTGTCTAAAGATGCTATCCATTAAAGTAGTGCCTCTCGTGGGAGTGGTTTTCCTCCCCAAAGGAGTTACCCTGATATTAATTCTGTTATCAACTTGCATGAAGTACGAAGATATTCAGATTGAAGTCCGCCATGCTGAGAGTTTGCTTTGTCTGGCCTGGGTATTACAGGACACATGATGTTCAGCGTGCTCTGAGGCACTGAAATACCTCACTACCGCACAGGCCGTATTTTTTAATAACCACTTTAACACAGTGCAGGGGAAATCTCAGCCACACACAGCTCAGGAGGCTATAACCAGAGAACCTCCTGGGAGTAGCCGGTCCACTCCTAGACCTGTCTTGTGACACACATCTTCTGGCTAAATTCTTTAGCAAGAGTTCTTGGGTTTTGCAGTGGTAAGGAGCATGGACTCCCCAGTTGTGAAACAAATGATGAACGTGTTAGCGGGGAAGGGCTGATAGTTACACCACTTAGGTGTCATTGAGTGTAAGTGATAAAACCCATGTCTGGAGTTTCCTTGGTCTTTGCCCACAGGGAGAAACAAATATTCCTGGAAGAACTATTAACATCAGTATTCCTAAGCACATCACAGCCCTGGTATTTTGAGCATTTAGAGAATATATACTATATATTGATGAACAGGTACTTAAAAACAGTACAGATATATTTGGCTGAAGAATACTGAAGGCATACCGTGTGGCTACATGGGGACTGATATAGTTAGAAACATATATGTGTGTACAGCTATAATGACATTTCCTTGTATCACATCTATCAGGTTACAAGCAGCTAATAATTTTCTTTTTCTAGTCACAGCCAAGCATTATAATGGCACACACCATAAATCAACATCAACACGGAACATTGCTTAGCAAATATAAATGTATGTGCATTGCAGAATGATCCGAGATTACAAAAATATATCAGAAGTCAAAAGTAGCTGGTGGAGAAATGCTCTGTCTTTAGTTTATTGAGATTGTTTGGAGGATCCTAATGTACTGTCACTGAAAGAATAATTTTTCCTTTACAATCTACTTAGCAAAGATTTATCGATCCTCTCCCCCTTCATAGAGAATTACTGGTCCATTTTAGAAAATCAGATTTTCACACCTTTCATGAGAATGTGCCCAGTGCAGTCCTCAGGGGACTGCCGGCGAAGTTGACTTTGACAGAGAGTCCCTTGGAACTTGCACACCACAGCCTGGAGTCTCATCACTGATTTGTTGCACCAGGCAGTAAAATACTTTTATACATTTATAGAGAAATGATTGTACTGCAAGGGCTTATTTTCCATGGTAGTGGATGTATTCTGGGTACTGTTATTTCTGTAAACAGCCTGTTTTTCAGCTGTGCTGCTTTCTCTGTTCCGTTTTCTCCCCCTGTCTTCTCAGCTGTGATGTTATGAACAGTAAGGTAAGATAAAAGTTGTTGAAATTCCTGCTGCAAAGCCGTGGGATGCTGTAGAATTTTTCAGTGTGCGTGTAAATAACTTTCGTAGAGACATACATGTCTGCTCTCCGCTCATCACGGGAGTGTGCGAGGCAGCTAAGGAGCAGACACATTATATTGAGGTATGCATCATAATGAAGGTGATTTATTAAAATTAAAAGAGTGGAGAGGAGCTTTGCACTAGACGTATTGTGTCACAGAAGGGCTTAATAAAGAGCATTATTATTAGTTATGGATGCGGGTGAAGGATACTGTTTACCGGGAGTTAGATGAGTATTAGTCAAAGTCTGAAGTTGCTCTTTTGAGCTATTCAGTATTAGAGGGAAGGGGAATACTCAGTAAACGAAGAATTTTAATACCGGCAGGAGGCTGGCGTGTATGTGTTTGTGTGCAAGAGAAGGAGAGAGAGGGGAGAGAGATAAAAAGAGAAGAAAATGAGGTGTACCTGAAGTGGAATACTTTATTACAGATCCATGCAGACAATGGCATGCACTGTAAGCACCTCCTGTCTCTTGACATAATAACGCACATAAAGTCGGGGTCAGATTGGGTTCGCTCTGGGCTTTGATGCTGCGGAGGGTCACTGGGGGAATCGATGGACCAAAATGAGCCCTGAGTTTCATACAATCAATGCGATTTTTCTATTTAAAGTGGACACTGCTGGGTGTGAGTGCAAGCCTCAAATGTGCTTTGGCTCAGTTTTCAAATTACTAGGAAACTGCAATGCAAATTTGTTGTTTATTATCACAATCGAGATGATACGGTGAATGCAGAACGAGAGAGGCAGTCTGAAAATGCTGCTTTAAAGTTTGGCATCCTATTATTCCAGCAGCCGAACTCATAGCCACTTGATTGCTGGGAGAATGCCTTGTTCTCTGTTTACTTTCCTATTTTTCATACATCAAAACTAAGGCAACCTTTTTAAAAATGAAAAATAAATTGTTACTAAAACAAAATATTTCTAAATCTTTTGTCTATTCATCCATCCATCTATCCATCCATCCATCATCTATCTATCCATCATCATGTTTTGTTGATTGGAAGACAGCTGGAAAGATTCTCTAATGTACATATTTTTCTTTAATACCACTCATAAAATAAAAATTTAAAAAGTTTTCTCTGCTGAGAATGGCAATGGAAGATTCTTGATTGTTCATGAAACTGGAAGAGTTAGAATTTTGCTTTCTGGGTGAAGTTCCCTGACTCTACAGTGGTGAACAGATCCCTTATTTAAAAGGGCACATTATAACTGCAGTTCCCCACCAGAATGAAAGTTCTGGAGCTGCCAAAGCATCTCTTATGGGCTTCTCTTCCTCATGTCACACTGCCACTGAGATAGGCTGTGTGTCATTTAGAGAAACAGATTACAGAAGGAATGCACTGTCACTCTTTGTTTGGGGAAAGCCAGTGAGAAGAGACTGGGATTTATATTAATATTCTCAGTAATTCTATGAAGGACTTCTCATTGGCTGTATCTCACAGGAGGACAGTGACAGTGAAAAAGACAAGAGTAACCAGCAGATTCTGCATTTACTTAGGGTAAGACTTCACTTCTTCCTCTGAGGGAATCCAGGTTCTAATCTACTGAGGAAAATAAGTGGAGACTCCCAGTTGTTAAAGGACCAGGAAGCTGGAGAAATTAAAGAATATTAACCTTCCACTCCATTGAAACATATTTGCCCCTGAATTGCTACTTGATTTTTTTCTTCCCCTCTAAAAGATAACATTGCTACCTAGCTTTTAATTTGAACTTAATGTTAGCTTCCAGGGTTTTAATTTAATTAAAAGAAGACTAGAGGAAGTAAGTTGAAATTGCTGTTGACCCGTGGCAGAAAGCCAAGTTCATGCTCTCTCACACAAGCCCTGACAGACCTTTTTCATTCAAATAAACATTTTTACAAAGAGCCAATTGAATAGATTGTAATAGTGCAGGTCAAATACAACAAAGTTGAACTTTATTTGCTGAAACTGGAAAAAATATCCTCAGAGAACAAGTAGCGTCTGGGAGAGAAAGGTGTGTAAAGAACAAATCCTGTCGTCAGCAGGACATTTGCAACTGGGATAGAGTGTCCCCATGGCTGAAATTACCAGCCTTTGCATCTAGGGCACAGTTATAGTATTTTGGTATGCATTAGAACTAGGTTCTGGGCATCATCCTTATGTCATTTATGCCTCAAATGTCTTCTATAAATGATCTCTAGAGTTTTATGCAGCAGAAATTAGAGAGTTCTTCTTAGCCAAATGTTTTGAGTTTAGGTACTTAAATACAGTAATTTCAAAAGAACTCAGGCGCTCCTTGGAAACCCTGTGAGGGCAGCTCTACTCTGTCCTATAGAGTCGCTATGAGTCGGAATTGACTCGTTGGCAACAGGAACAGGTTTTCAGAAATAAGTCACTGGAGATGAAATTTCAGAAAAAGTTTACAACGGGTAGAAACTTAAATATTACGAATTTGAAATCCTATTAAACACCCATAAAACATGGCAAGAATGGTTTAAGTATAATAAATTGTCACAACGATGCTGTCTTGTTTGGCTCTAGTCACTAAGGTATTTCCTTAAGCGAACCATCAACATTTATTCTACATAATACTGGACACAAAATTTTACTGTTGGGGCAAGGCTTTTTTTTTTTTTGCTTTGTTTTATCGGTGACTTTAAGACAAGTGCCATTTAGAAATGAGAAGAAGGGAGAACTTTGAAATTTGTAGTTATAACTCTGACTTTCCAGAGTAATCTTATTTGTGAAAATAATAGAATGCTTATGTTTTCTCTGACATAGACTTTTTTAATTAGATGTTTTATATTCCAAGAAGGCATACCTGTAAATGGAATGGAGGAAATGTACTTTGCAAATATAAACTTACGATATAGGTATTTTATATTTGCATTATCTGAAGTTTGAGTCCTTTACCATTATTATTCCATTTAACTTTCATAGTGTCCTAGTATTTTAACCTGTAGAATCCACAGTAAGATGATAGAGTGACCCTCATTGATTGTGATTTTGAAATCTTTCTTAAGATATTTGAAAAATTGTCCTTATCTGGAAAAAGGAGCTGAGAGAAAACGTTGCTGTTAAAAGACCCTGAGGCCGTTTGGGGAGGGTGAATCCAAACAGTTCCTCAAATGCTGTTTTCTTCAAAACCACTCCCCTTCAGATACGGGCAAGTGGAAAAATCCTTAATCTTAAAAGCATCCCTGAATGTGCACCCATAAAATTAACCCCACTCATCCCCCTTCCCCATCTTTACCTTCTGTTTTTTTTGAACTCTCAAGAGAAATTGAGCATATAAAGTGTCCCCTCAGCAGCCCTACCTTAAACAACCAGTGTTTACCCGACAGAGCTCGGACACCCTGACAATGTCACAGGGGCATATTTTTACAGGATGGACAGCTCTGAGCTATTTTTCCAACATCTTAGACCCAAACAGACTTTTCTTTGATTTTAGACATAAAGGCTGCCTTCTTTTTTTCCTGAAAAAATACTTCCGGTGGCTATTTTTAGGGAAATCCCACTTTCCAAATAGGTTTGATTTCTCTTGTGTGTCTCCAGCAATACTTCAGGCGAATAAAGAGGTACAGGGTTGTCTTCTGCACTCATGTATTTTTATATTATTTGGAGGCACTCCTTCTGTGGTTTCAGTACCCCAGATCAACTAGTTTAACTGGCTGGTCATTAAAAAAAAAAAAAAAAAGAAACTAGCTTAGTCCTGGGGAAGGATTTTGATTGCTTATTGGGATGCTGTCTTAAAGAGGTTCTTTTCCCCATCATGCTGATTGCTTAAAAGTGCCATCAGTAGAGGTTATGATGCCTTTCTGGTTTTTTGAAGGCCAAAAGAAAATAAAACACTACTTCCCCCATTTATCACCCCAAATTAGTTAAGCAGTACAGAAACATGCAATAAGCTATTTCCCATAAATCTCTCAAAAGTCAAATATACTAGCGAGTTTATATTCATGGTCCTGAAGAGGGGACTGCTGTTGGATTCCTTTATTCCCCCAGGAATCTACTGAAGGAAGTAGTTGAATGACTCTGTGTGGTACACAGACTTTCGGCTGCAGAAGCTCCCACTAATCTAGTATTCAAAAATTAAGGAAGAAAGTTGCTTAACAACTCTGAGATGCCTCCCTTTTGCTGCATAAAATTGTTCCTTTCCACTTGGAAGACCTATCTGGAGGACTTGCTCCATCCCACCAAGATATGTATATGTACAGTTCACATTTTTCTGACACATTCTCTTATACTGTGCTTCTGATCCTTTAGGTACTCTAGTTTCCTCCAGAAATTAAAATCTGCATTTGTTTCAGGGGAAAATTAAGCCGAATATTTCTAAGGAATTTGAACACTCTGATGAATGTTTTAAAGGGCTCTTTTTTTTTCACAGAAAATGATGGCTTTGTTATGCTAAGAGTAAGTGTATTTTAATTCCAAAAGATTTAAGTTAGCTTAGAAGATAAAAAAAAAAATCCAATAGCAAATACCACCCCCCCAACAATGCTCACGTCTCTGAAATTTAGCCTTGAGGCAATTTGAATCTTGGAGAAATGTCTTACCATTTTTCAGTATGACTTGACTTTATTATAACCTTGGAATTAAGTGGTATTTATTCTTTCTTGTAGATTCCTAGAAAAACCCCTTTAATTTTTATCAATGACAAAAACTTCCTTAAGTTTTTGTCATTACTTTAATGAACTCTTTCAGTTTTCTAGTTAAGTTTTAATTTGTGAAGCATATGTTGCATTGAAAGTAATACTCCTCGGGCCGAGCTTAGCTACATCTTCTTGATTTGTCTTAGGTAAATGAAAAGTTTCCTCTTATCCCAGTCTTTCCTTCTGATAAGGAGGAATATTATGTCACCACCAAGACTCCAGAAGGGATAAATGTGCGAGCTTAACAAGGGTGGAAGACAAAACTGCTTGTAAAATGCTTTTAGTTCCTTGGGAAGAGATGAGAGATAAATACATGGATTAAGGGTGTGGATTCAAGCCAGTCTGAATTCACATAAGTTTTATTGGACAATTGTATCACGCTATTGACACAAGTTTAGATTAGGGCCCCTGGGGTATCCCTTTCTCTACTGACTTGCAGTTTATTGGTTCCACGATTCCATTATTCTTTATCAGATTTCTCAACATTTCCCTTGCTATTTTACTGTGGTCAAAATTTCTTTTTGGGGATGGCAGATACAAGGGGTTACTTGTATTTTATCAACTTCTAGCATCGGCAGTGGGTTTTCTGGGTGGCATTGTGTTTAATTTCCCTGGTTCTGGGATATTCACTTTATTCTCCACAATTTATTTTAAAAAGGGGAGGGGAGTGGACAGAAGAATCGGTAGTTGAGGAGCCTTATTAGTTAATTTCCATTGAAATCTGATTTTTCTTTTTTTTGCTATCTATGTCCTCTGAAGTCTACATATTTAATTTTGTGAAGTGTAGATAAGGCCCTGTCTGGATGCATCAACTAATTGCATTAGCTTAAAGGAAAGAAGAAAAGCTTTATTTTGTTTTATTTTTTTCCTTTACTCACTCACTGTAGACATTCTCCATCACTTCAAAAAGGAAAGAAGAGTGATCCCAAGTAATCCTAATTAGTTCAATGGACATTTCAGCTCTATTAATTACTTAAGTAACTTAGAGAGTTGTTCCCGCATCTATCCAGGTTCTTGCCAGCCCTAGGGAAAGAATTCTTCCAGGAGGCTCAGATAGAATTTATAAAAGAATCGCCTTTATTGAGAAAGCACTGCGCAATGGACCAGCCCACGGATGTTTAGACACTCCGAAGGGCACAAAGAAAAAAGCCCCAAATTAATTATAGGGGGGCAAATGTGGAAGGGGTTCTCTTGGCCTATCGGGGGTGGTTGTTCTGGTTTATTTCCTTTTTTGGACTTTAAGGTACACGTGTCCTCCTGTTTGTGTAGTGTGTGCAGGTAATACCAAGATGGTCTCCACCTCAGAGGTTTTTGAGACACATGGTTGGATCCATTGTGAGCTATTATGCCCGTGCTCTTTCCGACTCCTCTAGTTGGAGTCCCCATCTGATTGTCTGAAAGAAAAAGCTAGACGGGAAGAACAGGGGTTTCATCTGTTTTGTACGTGTGGTTTTATTTTCTGCTCTTCCTATCTTTCTTTTATGGGGTTTTTCTAAACCTTAGCCGTTCTGTCCCTAACAGAGTGGTGGTATGTTGGGTGAAGAACCATCAGCATATGGGTTGATGGTCCCAAGTAAAACAAGTGGTTTCAAACCTAGTTAATGCCCCAGACTCTGGCCTTGAGATATCTCTGAATGCAGTACTTGATGAAAGAATTGTCTAGCAATTTGCATTTCCAGTTTTTGAGCAATGGGTGAAGGTTAGATGGAGAGTATCTTTGGAAATCACACTGTGAAACCAGGAGTTTGATTGGGGCTGGTCGTGGTGAGATATTGACTTAGGCGCGCAGCTCAATTTCATGGCTTCAAATCCCTAGTGAATGCAGGTCTCTGGAATCCTGGGCTTAAGCTGGTTGTACTGAATTCCCTCACTTGCTTTTTAATCAGAAGCTGCGTTGACAAGATTTTCGTTACTTCCTAAGTGTCTGCACTGACTTTCTTTATTTTTCTTGTTAAAGTTTTATATATATATATTTAAAAAAATCAATGTATTTTTTAGTTATTACCAATTTCAACATCATATCCATTTATTAATGGCCCTGCTTTCTCTCTAATACCTCTTTTCTTCCTGACATATCTGTGAAGCCCTTCTTATTCCTCTTAAACTCCTTTAGCTCATAGTAACTCAGGCAACTTCCCCTGTATTTGTTTCTGTTGCAAGTTTTATAAGACCAATGATTTTCTTACGTGCAACATAATACATAAGTAGCAAAATGTATAGCAAATATATTAACAGCATTTTTTCATCTATTGCCATAAAAGTAATCTCTGGGTGGTGTTTGACTGCTAACTGAAAGTTTGGAGGCTGGAATCAACCCAGAGGCACCTTGGAAGAAAAGCCTGGCAATCTACTTCTGAAAAATTGGCCCTTGAAAACCCTGTGGAACACAGTTTTTTACTCAGACACACATGGGATCACCAAGAGTCAGAATTAACAACAATGACAACACTTAATAAAATCTAGTTATTTCCTCTTGAAGACACATTTTTCAATTTTACTTTTAATCAATAATTAATGCCATCTCTAAGATAATAAACAACATTCGTTCCTAAGGCAGTACTCAGAAAAGGAGTAAAAATCTGTGTACAGTCAACAAATTGCTCATGAAATGTAAACTTGGTTTTGAAAAAACCCAAAGCTATTTCCCAGGGAAAACAACGGGAAGAAAACACACTTAAATAGTTACAGTGGTTACTCTGATGTAGAAGAATTGTAGGTAATTTTTATTTTCTTCTTTATTCTCTTTTATATTTCCCAAATTTTCTGTAGTAATCATATATTACTTTAATAATATAAAGTATTTAAATCTTAATTTAAGAAAAATTATTAAAGCCATGTATGGTTCTGTATAACGATAGGGAAGTGTGAAAGGCACAGTGACACTTGGCCTCTTTCTCCACTGTGGTTCTCCTCTAGTTTTTGTTTGCCTTCTGCCTTGGTCATCTAGGGCTGCTATAACAGAAATACCACAAGTGGATGCCTTAACAAAGTGAAATTTATTCTCTCACAATCTAGCAGGCTACAAGTCCAAATTCAGGGCATCAGCTCCAGGGGAAGGCTTTTTCTCTGTCGACTCTGGAGAAAGATCCTTGTCATCAATCTTCCCCTGGTCCAGGAGCTTCTCTGTGCGGGAACCCCAGGTCCAAAGGACACGCTAAGCTTCCAACACTGTCTTCTTGGTGGTATAAGATCCCGTGTCTCTCTGCTTGCTTCTCTCTTTTACATCTCAAAAGAGATTGACTGAAGACACAATCTAACATTGTAGATCTCATCAATATAACTGCTGCTAATCCATCTCATTAACATCATCCCACTGCTGCCGAGTTGACTCATAGGGACCTTAAAGTACAGGGTAGGATTGCCCCACAGGGTTTCCAAGGAGCACCTGGTGCATTTGAACTGACAGCCTTTTGGTTAGCAGCCATAGCTCTTAACCACTACGCCACAGGAAAATCACATCAGATGACAAAATGGTGGACAATCACACAATAATGGGAATCATGGCACAGCCAAATTGACAGATATTTTGGGGAGGCACAATTCAATCTGTGACACCTTACCTTATATTACTCTGTGTGTGTCTACATTCACACACATACACACCTTTGTCATTCATTTATAGGCACTCTCTATATTAAGATACTGTAGCAGTTAAGTGCTATGGCTGCTAACAAAGATTGGCAGTGTGAATCCACCAGGTGCTCCTTGGAAACTCTATGGGGCAGTTCTACTCTGTCCTAAAGGGTCACTATGAGCTGGGATCAGCTGGATGGCAATGGGTTTTTATGAGTATTTTTGTTATGTGTGTAGTGAATACTTTATTCTAATATGTTATTTTTCTTTTCATCTTATTTAAGCTTATTTATTTATTTTTTAACCTTGTGAGATTTTAAAACTTTCTAAGTAATTCAAATCTAGGTCCTTTGCTTTATGGAATCCAGGTTTCATGTTAGACTTATAAAGGTTTCCCCAGCCTAAGGTTATAAAATTATTAGGGAATACCCTTATACTTCTCATACATGTTTCTAGGGAATACGGGACTTCCATTCCTACCCAAAGAATGTTGGAATGAACACTTAAGATCTCTCCCCTGCTTCTTTACTCTTCTCCCTGGGAGTAGAAGTGGCTACCTGGATTGGTAAGAGTCACGAGCACATATGGGCTCAGACTTACAAACGTGTGGCCAGAGTGTTAAAAGTCAGTGTTCCCAATGTCCTACCTCTTGGCTTCTTGGACACATACACTAAAGGCTGGAGAGAGGGTGGGTAGAGCGGGTGCGGGGGTAGCGGTGAAAACAGTTGTTCTTCTTGAATAAACTTTATAGGCGTGTCTTTTCAATGCTTGTTAAGACTATGAAAGCAGAAGAAAATAAGCAATTAAAATGTGCGTGGTCAATCTGTGAGATGCATAGAGAGAAAGTCAAAGAAATGGTGACTTTTTAATTTGATACTCACAATTGTGGCATATATTCCTAGTGTTTGTAGCTTTCTGGTTCATGGGAAGATGGAACTTATCTATCTTTTTGAAGTTAGGAAGGGCCATTTGGTGAGTTCTGGCAAATGGATTGTGGAGAGAAGTGATGTGTCTTATTTCCCTGCCAGAACATTTAATTATGACTGTGAAACCTTCATGTCCCGTGGTGGCACAAATGGTTACGCACTCAGCTGCTAATTGAAAGATTGGTGATTTGAATCTACCCAAAGGTGCCTTGGAAGAAAAGCCTGGCAGTTTGCTTCTGAAAAGCAACAGCCTTGAAAACCCCATGAAGCAATTCTACTCTGAATTCATGGGGTTTCCATGAGTTGAAATCAGCTCAATGGTGGGCTGGCTTGGTATTTTGTTTTTGTGAGCCCTTCACCTGCGGGGATCATGGAAGCATGTGTTGAGATGGAGTCTCTGTCAATAGGGTGTCTGAATGACTCTAATGAGCAGAACCCCACAGCCAACCAATGGTGGACATGTAACATGAACAAGACCCTAAATTTTGAAGTTGTTTGTTAAAGCAGTCTGGCTTAGCCTATGCTGACTGTCACATTCATCAGTATGGTATAAGCCCCACCCCTAGGCTCATTCCTTTGGTGTCAGCCTGTTTAGTGGTGTTTGCCCATCACCAAGTGGTAAGCAGACCTTCTCAGAGCCTGCTGGAGTTGCAGTCTGATGCCTGCTTTCTTTGTTTCAGCTTTCCGTTCCACACGGATAGCTGAGTCATGCCTTCAGTGCAGACTGACCTGTTTTGAATTGGGGCAGAGGATGTAGAAGTTGTCACTTTGTCTCTGACTGTCTCCTATGCTGCATCCTCCAATCAGAAATCCTGCCTCTGGGGGTGTGGAAGCACCTGCAGGACATGAATAAACCTGGCACATTGATCCTCATTGGGCAAGTGATCCTTGAGTGTGTCCTCATTTTCTGTAGGTTGGAACCCAGAGGAGATAATGGGAGAATCAGCCCACAAAAAAATTCTTCTTAATTTTATTCTTGTAGGGATTTTATATTTAGTTTATAGGAGCAAAACTTTAACATGTTAAATTTTGCCCATTATTGTGTTCAATATCACATATTTAATTCAGGAAGGCTGTTCTTCACTCCACCATCTCTTAATGTAAACATGGCAATGAAATACATTGGAAAAAACCTGAACTCTTGGACATTTCACTGTCTGGACTAGGAATAGGTACCAATACTGCAAAGTAGCAAGGACTCTTTGTGAAAGCAATTTGTGTGACATTACTCTGCTGTCTATAAATATGTCCTAGATGCAAGAAGACCAAAGAGGGGGGAAACCACCCTGTAATGTTCACTTGGGGAAGAGAAGGACTGCTTTACAAACCAAGGCTTCTGCTTTTGCCGTAATAGGACATCAAACGGGCAAAATTGTACCTGTTGTCAATGGCTACAGGTAATTTTATTGATTTGCAAAGTTTAAAGTGGAGACATGATTTCTAGTTTATATAAAGTGTCACCTTGGGGTAATTGCACACCAACTGGATTTTATGACCAGAAAAGAACATGGAAGCCTGCACAAATTCCTCAGGCTGCCTTGCATTTATAGTGGTCAGTAAGCAGGGAGTTATTATTAACAATTGTCTTAAATACTCAGAAGGCGCAGATGTGACCTGGGCTGGGTTTAGTTTTAATATACTTATTTGAATCATTCAAAAGGAAACATCTTTAAGTTGCTTGTCTTGCTTGATTTAGCCTAGATCTTTTCTGTCCCTGATTGTCCAGGTTGTCATGAATCTCTGACTTAGTCATCTAGTGCTTCTGGAAAAGAAATACCACAAGTGGATGGCTTTAACAAAGAGAAATTTATTTTCTCACAGTCTAGTAGGCTAGAAGTCCAAATTCAGGATGTCAGCTCTGTGTCAGCTTTGGAGGAAGGTCTTTCTCATCAATCTTCCCCTGGACTAGGAGCTTCTCTGCACAGGAATCCCAGGTCTAAAGGATGCGCTCTGCTCCTGGAGCTGCTTTCTTGGTGCTATGAGGTTCCCAGCTGTCTGCTTGCTTCCCTTGCCTTTTATCCCTTGAGAGATAAAAGGTGGTGCAGGCCACACCCTGGGGAAACTCCCTTTTCACTGGATCAGGGAGGTGACCTGAGTAAGGGTGGTGTTACAATCCCACCCTAATCCTCTCAACATAAAATTACAATCACAAAATGGAGGACAGGCACAGACTACTGGTAATCATGGCCTAACCAAGCTAATACACACGTTTTCTGGGGAACATGATTCAATCCATGACAATCTCCATAATGCTCTGTATTGCATGCACTTTCTGTACCTCAAGCTCAAGGACAAAGGCTTTGGAAAATACATGTCTCTTTAAGCAGATCATCGTAGTCTGTAGCAGTGTTGCTCAAGGTGTGATTCTTAGACCACCTGTGTAAGGATCACAAGGTTTCTAGGCTCTGTCTCAGGCTGACTGAAGCAGAATCTCTAGGGGAGAAGCCTTAAAAAGTGAGTCTTTGAACAAGCACCCTAGTAGATTCTTATGCATAGGAGAGCCTGGGAACTTGGATGTGAAGAAAGAATATACATGATCCATATTAAATTAAAATATATATATATGTTTTATTTTCATTATCACTTTATTTTACATTTATGGAGTACTTTTATCCAGAAGGAACCCTTGTGGCTGAGTGGTTATAAGTCGCTAACCAAAAAGGTCGGCAGTTCGAATCCACCAGCCGCTCCTTGGAAACCCCATGGGGCTGTTCTACTCTGTCCGATAACGCCTCTGTGAGTTGGAATTGACTTGACGGCAGCGGGTTTTGTTTGGTTTTATTCAGAGAAACTCCAAGTACCTCAGCTTTCCAAATCATTTTTATGCTGCTTTAAGGTGAATATATGCCCATATATATTTATACTTGGGAGTCCCTGGATGGTTTACACAGTTGATGTGCTTGACTGCTAACTGAAAGGTTAGAGGTTCAGATCCACCCAGAGGATCCTCAAAAGAAAGGTCTGGTGCCCATCTTCTGAAAAACCAGCCATTGAGAACCCTACGGAGCGTAGTTCTACTCTGACACGCATGGCAATTGGTTTATATTTATACAGGGATTTTTGGTATATTTTATGTAAAGATGCAGATCTGGGTCTCAGTTGTTCCATTTTTGATAATGAAGTGCTTCAGTATGTTTTTGTCAGAATTGTACATTAGAATGGGACAGACTGTAGCACTTTGATTTAAAATGAAAACACGTTAGTTTTTGGAGACTGACTCAAATTAAAGTGATTTTCAAAATATTACTACCTCTGTTGTGGAATAATAAATGCTTTCTGAGACTGACCTGTGCTGTGATGTGATCAAATCAGAAATCTATTTCTGTCTTCACAAGTTGTGGTCCACATAAGATGTCATTTCTCACAGGTTAAAAATTGCTGACCAACCCCTGAATAGGTTTGTAAATATGAACTTTTTTTTCTGCAGCTAAATGTGCTCAAGTTAGCATTCAGAAATAAAAACAAAAAAATTCCTTTTCATATGATGTTTTATAAGGAGGCTGTGATATATACTGTAAATGTGATTGGCTTATCTGGGAAACATATTAACTGGGAAGTAACATCAGCCCTCTTTGAAGGTGGAGCCCTGGTGGGACAGTGGTTTAAGAGCTTGGCTGCTAACCAAAAGGTCGGCAGTTCGAATTCACCAGCCGCTCTTTGGAATCCCTATGGGGCAGTTCTGTTCTGTTCTATCCTATAGGGTCACCATGAGTCAGAACCGACTCAACGGCAATGGGATTTTGGGGTTTCTTTGAAGGTACGAAAAGTGAATTTCGATCTGTGATCATTCCAGGCGCATGGATTTGCCCCGTCTGGATCCCCACAAGACGCAAATCTTATCAGATTTATTTCTCAGTGACTCGTGTGATGACAGACTGGCACAAGGAATGTGACTTCTAGTCAGTGACTGTTTTGGGTACACATATACCTTCCCTCATGGCAATGACTTTTCTTGAGGCTCTTTAAAGTTGTCAATTATAGTTATGACTCTAGCACACCACTCTATCAGTTTCAGCGCCTCACAGCAATATGCATCACGAATTCATACCCTGTACCCACATCTCGAGGGAGCCCTGGTGGTGCAGTGGTTAAGTGCTTAGCTGCTAACTGAAAGGTCGACAGCTCAAACCCACCAGCTGCTCCTTGGAAGAAAGATGTGGCAGTCTGCTTCTGTAAAGATTACAGCCTTGGGAAACGTATGGGGCAGATCTATTCTGTCCTATAGGTTTGTTATGAGTTGGAATCGACTCGATGGCAGTGGGTTTGGTTTTTTACCCACACCTCAAGGGGCCCTGGTGGCGCAGTGGTTAAGAGCTCGGCTGCTAACCAAAAGGTGGACAGTTTGAATCCACCAGCTATTCCAAGGGAGGAAGGAATGGTAGTCTGCTTCCGTGAAGATTTACAGCCTTGGAAACCCTATGGGGCAGTTCTACTCTGTGGTGATTTGATAGTAGATTTCTCACCTTCCATGGGAGATCTGAATTTGATTCCTGGCTAATGTACCTCGGCCACCACTGAGGTTTTCCTGTTGCTATGATGCTGATCAGGTTTCAACAGGGCTTCCAGACTAAGACAGAAGAAAGGCCTGATCAACTACTTCCGAAAATCAGCCGATGAAAACCCTTTGAATTACGATCTGATCTGCAACAGATCATGGGGATGGCACAGGACCAGGCAGTGTTTAGTTTTGTTGCGTATGGGTCACCAACAGTTGGGGGCCTACTCCACGGCAGCTAAAAACACAACGACAACCCACGTATGGATTTGAGAAGTTGTCAATACCTTGTTCAGCTCCAGGACCTTACAGTTGGGTGCCAGAGAGAGGGCTTGAGATTTCCACCTTCACCTTCAAATGCACCTGAGCAATGTTGTTATGTTTTTGTTAGGTGCCGTTGAGTCAGTTCTGACTCCTAGTGACCTAGTGACTCCTAGCACAACAGAACAAAATGCTGGCCAGTCCTGTGCCATCCTTATAATCATTGCTGTGTTCGAGCCCATTGTTGCAACCATTGTGTCAGTCCATCTCATTGAGGGTCTTCCTCTTTTTTGCTGACCCTCTACTTTACCAGGGCCTCCTATATACAATCCTGGGCAACCCCAGCCCCCATTAATCCCAGGGAAATGGAAAGAGGTGTTGTTCCTAGGCCAGGTTATAGCTCTTTAAGCTCTCTCTCTGCCCAGTTTATAGGCAATTAGTAGACTTTATGGCATTCTCTGGAGTTCCTCCACGGTGCAAATGGTTACTACTTGGCTACTAACTGAAAGACTGGAGGTTTGAATCCACCCAGAGGCACTTTTGAGAAAAACCTGGTGATCTAGTTAAAAAAACTCAGCCATTGAAAACATCATGGAGCACAGTTCTAGTCTGACCCTCTTGGGGTCTTCATGAGTTGGATTGACTAGATGGCAACTTGTTTTGTTTTTTAATGGTGTTTTCTAGTATCTGTTTATTTGTTTTACATCTGCTCTCTTCTAACTTCCCTTCTTTTACCTGCATTCCCATCCTAGACTAGGTGCTTTGTAGTGATGAATAGCTTTGATTTTTTTAAAAAAGACATTGTTATTGAGGCATAAATAACATACCATACCAATTCGCCTACTGTAAATGTACACTTTAATGACATTTTGTAAATTTACAGAGTTGGGCAATCATCACCACAAACTAGTTTTATAACATTTCCATCATTCCAAAAAATTTCCCTGTGCCCATTTGCAGTCAATCTCTACCCCCACCTCTAAACCCAGGCAACTATTAATCTGCTTTTTGTCACTATAAAATTTCCCCTTTTGGACATTTTACTTAGCCACTTTCATTTTCCATTTTAATTTCCACCACATTTTATTTATCCGCTCACCAGTTGATGGACACTTGAATTGTATCTAGTCTTTGGCTATTATGAATAATGTTGCTATGGCCATTCACACACAAGTCTTCGTGTGAACCTATGTTTTCACTTCTGTTAGAAAGAGGCTTAGGAGTGGAATTTCTGCGTGCTATATAATTATGTTTCACTTTTTAGAAAACTGCCAAATAGCTTTTCAGAATGGGCATTTTGCATTACCGATAGCAGTGTATGAGGGGTTCAGTTTTTCCAATTCTCTCCAACAATTGGTATTGTCTGTATTTTCTATTATAGCCATTTTAGTGGTGGGTAGTGGTGGTATCTGTACATATAGCCAGGATATATGAAGAAGAATGGGGCATCAGGATTGGAAGAAAACTCATTAACAATCTGCAATGCACAGATGATACAACTTTGTTTGCTGATAGTGAAGAGGACTTGAAGCACTTACTGATGAAAACCAAAGACTGCCTCCTTCAGTATGGATTACACTCAACATAAACAAAAATCTTCACAACTGGACCAATAAGCAACATCATGATAAATGGAGAAAAGTTTGAAGTTGCCAAGGAATTTGTCTTACTTGGGTCCACAGTCAAGGCCCATGGAAGCAGCAGTCAAGAAATTAAACAATGCATGCATTGGGCAAATCTGCTTTAAAAAACCTCTTTAAAGTGTTAAAAAGATGTCACTTTGAGATCTAAGTTGTGCCTGACCTAAGCCATGGTATTTTCAATTGCCTTGTATGCATATGAAAGCTGGACAATGAATAAGGAAGGCAAAAAAAGAATTGATGTCTGAATTACGGTGTTGGCAAAGAACACTGAATATACCATGAACTGCCAGAAGAATGAACAAATCTGTCTTGGAAGAAGTACAGCCAGAATGCTTCTTTGAACTGAGGATGGTAAGACTTCATCTCATGTACTTTGAACATGTTATCAGGAGGGATCTGTCCCTGGAGAAGGGCATCATGCTTGGTAAAGTAGAGAATCCGAGAAGAAGAGGAAGACCCTCAATGAGATGAGTTGACACAGTGCTGCAATAATGGGCTCAAACATAGTATATGGGATCGCTATGAGTGAGAACTGACTCCATGGCATCTAACAACAACAGCAACGGTGGAATCTCATTGTGGTTTAATTTGCATTTACCTAATGACTAAAGTAATCGAGCATTTTTCATGTGTTTTTAGCCATCTGTATATCACCTTGGTGAAAGTCTATTTAAATTATTTGCCCCTTTTTAAATTGAGTTTTGTTGCCTTATTATCGACTTGAAGAGTTCTTTATATATTCTGGATACAAGTAATTTATCAAAAATATAATTTACAGATATTTCATCCCAGCCTATGGTTTACCTTTTTATTTTCTTTCTCTTCAGATTTTTTTTTTAATTGTGCTTTAGAGGGAGGTTTATGGAGTATATTAGTTTCTCATTAAACAATTAACACACGTATTGCTTTGTGAGACATTGGTTCCCAGCACCACATTGTGTCAGCACTCTCCTCAACCTTGGGTCCCCCATTACCAGCTTTCCTGTTCCCTCCTGCCCTCTTATCCTCGCCCCTGGGCTGATGTGTCCATTTAGTCTCGTTTTGCTTTCTTTTTATTAATGATGTCATTTGAAGTGAAAAGTTATTAATTATTAATATCTGTTTTATCTTTAAAGTGGAATTTGTTTTTGGATTTGTATCTAAGAACTCTTTACATAACCTAAGTCATGGAGATTTTCTTCTTTGTTTTCCTAACAGAAAAAAAAAAAAAAACCCTAGAACAAGTTTTCTCCACAGGGGCGTTATTGACGTTTTGGGCTGGATAATTCTTTCTTTTGAGGAGCTGTCTTGTGCATTGTAGAATATATAGCAGCATCTGTGGCCTTTTTTTTTTTTTTGTGGCCTTTACTCATTAGATACCAGTAGGACACACACAGTTGTTACAGCCGAAAATGTCTTCAGATATTGCAAAATGTTTCCTGGCAGACAGAAAATCCTGCTTGAGAAATACTGTTCTGGATGCCTTATAAAGTTCCAGTATTTAGATTCATTATCCATCTTGAGTTTATTTTTGTGTGTGGTGTGAGGTAAGGGTCTAAGTTCATTTTTTGTATATGGATATCCAGTTATTTCAGCACCAAAGATTATCATTTCCTCCATTGATTCATCTTGGCACTTTTATCAAAAGTGATTCATCTTGGCACTTTTATCAAAAGTCAAAAGACCACAGATTTATTGCTAAGTAGTTTATTCTTTCTAAGAACTATTTTCTTAATTTTTATGTTGCTCATTGCCAGTATATAGAAATACAATTACTTTTTATATGTTGGTTTTGTATCATGCTACCTTGTAGTAGGTTGGTGTGTGTGTATGTGCATTCCTTAGAATTTTTCACGAATGAGTGTGGGATTTTTGTCAAATGACTTTTTTTTACATGTATTAAGTTGATCATGTAAGACGATTTTTAGATGTTAAACCAACCTTGCATTCTTGGGATAAATCTCACTTGGTCATGGTGTGAAATCTTTTTAAAAAAAATATTTTGCTTGATTTGCTTTGAATAAATTCTAAATTCATGAGGAGTCTTGATCTAGAATTTTCTTTTCTTGTGATATCTTTGGCTGTCTTTGTTAAAAGGTTAATACTGACCTCATAAAATAATTTGGAAAGTCATTCCTCTTTTTCTGTTTCCTAAAAGAGGTTTTGAATGATTGGCATTTAAATATTTGATAGAATTCATCAGCGAAGTAATCTAGGTCTGGTCTTTGTGGGAAAATTTTTTTCATTATTCAGATTTCTATACTGGTTATAGATCTATACAGATTTTCTATTTCTTCTTGAGTCAGTTTTGGTAATTTCTGTCTTTTTAGAAATTTGTCCACATCATTTATTTTGTTTGCATAAATTTGTTGATAATATTCTGTTATAATTCTTTTAATTTCTGTAGGGTTGTTACTGATATTCTTTCTTTTGTCCTTGATTTTGGCAATCTATGCCTTCTCTGATTTTTTTCTAGGTTAGTTTATTTAAAGATTTGTCAATTTTGTTGATCCTTTAAAAAAAAAATCACCTATTGTTTTTCTCTATTTCTTTGATTTCCACACAAGTCTATGTTATTTCTTTTTCCTGTTTGTATTGAGTTCAGTTTGCTCTTATTTTCTAGTTAGTTAAAGATTATTGATTTGAGATCTTTCTTCTTTTTTGATATAGTAATGAATTTCCCTCTAAGCATTGCTTTGGATGCATGCTATACATTTTGATATATTGTAGTTTTTTTTCATATTCAAAATATTTTGCAATTTCTTCTTTGGCTCATAGGCTTTATGACTTTTGCTGTTTAATTTCCAAATATTTGAGGATTTATCAAATTTCTTTTGTTGATTTCTCATTTAATTATTTCATAGCTAGAGAATATATTTTGTATGATTTCAATTCCTTTAAATTTATTTATACTTCTTTTACTGGCCCATGGACCAAATCTGGCCAATGACTTATTTTTTCTCAATCCTTAGGATAAGAATAGTTTTAAAAATTTTAAAGGGTTGTATAAAAAAATGAATATGTGACAGAGACTTATGTGGCTTGGAATGCATGAGATACTATCTGGTCCTTTAAAAATATTTTTGCTAACCCTTTCCTAGCATTATGGAGAATTTACCATGTGCATTTGAAAAGAATGTGCATTCTCTTGTAATTTGGTGACTTGTTCTTTGTATGCCAGTTAGATCAAGTTGGTTGATAATATTGTTTAAATTTTTTATATCCCCAATCTACCCAGTTTTTCTAACAATTATTGAGAGTACAATATTAGTTGAATAATAATAATTCAACTATTATTGTTGAATTGACCGTTTCTCTTTTCAGTTCTGTCAGCTTTTGTTTTATGTGTGTTGGAGTTCTTTTGTTAGATGCATATACATTTGTAATAATTATATCTTCCTGATATATTGACCCTTTTACTATTATGAAATGTCCCTCTTTGTCTCTAGTTATATTTCTTGCCTTACTATCTGTTTTGCCTGATACTAATACAGCTATTTCAGCTCTTGTATGTTTACTGTTTGCATGATATATATTTTTCCATGTTTTGCTTTTAACTTATTTCTAACCTAGTCCTTTCACATTTGATGTAATTATTGATAAGTTTAGATTCACAAATGACAAATTGCTAATTGTTATCTACTTGTATCATGTCTTTTTTTTTTTTTTTACCTCTACTTCTTTACTGACTTCTTATGTATTAAGTAAATATTTTTTAATATATCATTTTCATCCCCGTGCTGACTTTTTACTATATTTTATGGGTTGTTTTCTTAGTGGTTGCTCTAGAGATTACAATATGAATCTTATTAAAGTCTACTTCACTATAATAATAACTCAATTCTTCCATCTTATATCTGTTACTGAGCCCCTCAGTTGAACTTTTTGTTTCAGTTAGTGTACTTTTCAACTCTGGAATTTCCATTTGATTCTTATAAATTCAGTCTCCCATGTGCATACACATCACCTCTCGTTAGCCAAAGATATCAAGTGTCTCTATGACTTTCTTATGTGCCATATCTTCTGTTAAATTTCTGGCTGGCTTTCTAGGGCCCGTTGAGAACCTCTCATGCTATCAGAACTGCTAATCTTCCCAGTTCACTTGTCATCGAGATTGTTACTTATTAGTGATGATTCTGATGTGCATAGGGTTTTCCAACAACTGCTCCATATCAAGTCAGCCTCCTCTGGTAGTTAAGCTGCTAGTTATTCAGGACCTGCCCTACCTCGTTAGAGCTACCATGAATAGAGCTGGGGAAAGGGGATGGGAGCAGTCCCAGGTAAGAATACCATGGATTCCCACTATTCTTACCCCAAACTCAGTAATTATTCATTAATAACTGTTTATCAGTTTGTTCTAAGCATTTGGGAGCTGAAATGGTTGATTTTGATGTATTTTCACAGTTTTATAGTTACTGTATAGGGAGAGGATTTGTATCAGGTGAAATCCTGATTTCACCAACCCTCTAGCTTTGATTTCTCTTTCTCTGTAAGTTACAGCATCTTGAACAACTCACGTAGAACCCATGGGGCCTCCACACCTAGCCCAGGATTTAGAGCATGCCACACAGCCCAGCCTAGTGCTCTGGGATTGGGCTCAGATATCTAGGAAAAGAAAGACCTAAATCTGTTTTTATTCTTTTGTATTTTAGTGAGAATGAGCCTCATGTCATTACTTACAGTGGGTTTCTCATAGACAAAAGTCCCAAGGGCCAGGAGGATATCAAGGGACAAAAGGCACCAATCTACTACTGAACACAAGCCATTTTTGCTTAAGATCAAACTGTGAAGCTGTCTAGCTTTTACGTTGTCTTGTATTTTATTGTATGTGTTTGAAAGAACTTGAGTAGAAAATGCTTGTGAGAGTTAATGTCTACTTGTTACTTTACATGAACATAATATTCTTGGTGCTGAGGTATCTTACATAAAAACACCAGAACACTTGAGGAATGATAGCATTTCTCTACTTATACTTTTCAGAGACACTTTACAGAAATATTAATCTTGAGTGTAAAACATCAAAGCTTTTTGTGTATGAATTGGATAATGTTTGAGTCAGGCATTTAGTAATATTCTTTGAGACTTTTATAAGACAGAATCTTTTCATTGAGGTGTAGCATTCCTTTCATTTTGATTGCTATCATTTCCAAGGAAAGGAAGATTGCTCTGTTAAAACAGTTATTACAGAATGTTCTCAGAAGCAATATGGATCTAGTGGATAAGTGAGTGGACAGGAAGTTCACGAAAGAGAGTTTGACTGTATAACTCCTTACTCAAATTTAATGAATGCCCAAGTGTTTTTACTTCTCTATGGTTCATTTATTCTCTGTTTGATGAAGCTGAGGGTATCCTTGTGATGTACAATAATGTGATGGGAGATGGGTTAATTAACTATATACTTGCCATTTATGTGGCTATTCACCTTTCACATCTTCATGATTTTTGAACATGGCTAGGCCCTCTCCTAGCAATAACTATAGCAGGTGATGAGTAAGCTGATTGCTGATCATTTAGGTGTCAGGTGACCCAGTCCTGAAGTACACTGTCTGTCAGGCAGCATAGCCAACTTTAGGTAACCTTGGGACAATGGTGTAAAATAAGCATTATGTACTGTTCTTACAATGAGATAGGTGCTGCACTAGGCTACTTTAGTGTCCATTTTTCTTAATCTTTAGAACAACTCCACAAGGTAAATGTTATGACCACAATATAAAGATGAGAAAAACTTAGGCCCAGAGAAATTAAATAATAATCAAATGTCACAGAGCCAAATGTCGATCAGTAAATTGAAAGGTAAGATTTTAATCTAGATATATCTGATTGTAAAGACTGCTCCTGGCCACTATGATATACTTCTTCATTAAGCTATTCATAGGAGCTTTTAGCAAAGAAAAAGAAAGGAAGAAAGCTATTCATTCATTCAAAAATTTATTCATCCAGTGTTTATGGAGTGCCTAATGCATGCCAGAAGCATGTGAGATCTTGGTTCTTTGTCCACATTCTCCTTCATAGATTTTCCATCCTTGCATATGGGGTTTCAGAACTTCCTGAAGGTCAGCATCCCCAGACCAGCCCCATCAGCATCATCTAGGAAATTGTTAGAAAGGCAAATTCTCAGACCCACCCCAGACCTACTGAGTGAGAGACTCTGGGGGTATATTAAAGAGACAGGATTCATCACTATTTGATAGGGCTAATTATGATGAGATAGTCCCTTTATGATTATGGGAAAACAAGGACTTAGTGCTCCTTTTCCAGTAGAAATAACTCCCAAGATGAGGAGGGAACATTTAAGAAACTTTGTGTCATAGCTTCTATCATACCACCCACCACCACCCACTGCTGTCGAGTTGATTTTGACTCCTAGCGACCCTACAGGAAAGAGTAGAACTGCCCCATAGGGTTTTGAAGGAGTGCCTGGTGGATTCGAACTGCCAAACTTTTGGTTAGCAGCTGTAGCTCTTAGCCACTATGCCACCAGCGTTTATACTTCTATCATATGGGCCTTTTATTCTAAGCATTCACTGGGTAAGTTTATAGCATATAAACTATGTCGAACTGCTTTTTCTACACTTGATCTCAGGTAAATGTCTGTTAAAGGCCAGTCTAAGAGAGAATCCTGATAATTCTATTTTTCTTCTCTTCTGTCCTTTCCTTTTTCTCCCTCTTCTTTTCTCCCATCTCCATCTTTCTCTCTTACTTTTCTCTTTCTTTTTTTAGCTATATTAAATCTCTATATATTAAATACATTTGGCAATGCTCCATCCCAGAATCCCCTTTTCCCTCTCAGAGGATGCCTAGGTAAAGAATAGAATACTTAACATATAGAATTTTTTTTCAGAACATGCAAAATGGATATTTCATTTGCGTGTTCACATGCACGCTGGTATGTATGATCTGCAAGCATATGTTATAGATAATTGCCCATGTTTTTCTATCCCCTACATCAGTATTACTATTCTTCTGAAGGTATTGGAAAGTTTTCCTCAGGCTGAAATGCTGCATAAATAGTTCTTAAAAACTCTATGTCTCTGGCCTAAAAGAAATCAGCACTGGTAATCAAAATAAAATGAAAATATTCCAAAAAATCCCTAAACATATTAGAAAGTTTCTATTCCTATTACAATCAAATGGCCACAAAGCATTTTTCTATATCACACATTCGGATATATGGCTGGTCAAATAATACCTTTCACAAATAATATTAATAATTATTATTCCATTAATTAGTATTTCACACTTGAAGAGTTTACAAAATTCATTATAAACTCTAACCCTCACAACAGTCATAGAAGGTATTATTGTTCCTATTTTATAGATAAGGCTAATAAACCCTGTGCCATTGAGTCAATTCAGCCACAAAAAGTTTAAGCAACCTACTCCAGACTACACAAGTAGGAGGCAGAGCCAACATATAGCACTATAGACAGAAGCACCATGCCATCTCTCTGCAGCAAAGACCCAAAGAACTAAGTAATACAGATTCAAATGTCGATCCTGGAACCCTAAGTATCAAATGAAGGGATAAAGAACTCGATAAAACGGAACTAAAAGATTTACAACAGGGAACCAGAAATGTCAATCTGTAAATGACAACAACCTCAGAACAATAAAAGAGGGAACAAACAGTGCAGGTGTAGAACTTTCAAATGGAGAGGAAGTCAAGGCGATATCAAATAATGAAAGACTGGTTCAAACTTAGGAAGATGGGGGTAAATTTCAAGGTAGCCACAAAGAAAGTCAACAAACCTACTCATCAAAATAAAGAAAAACATAAAGCCTCAGTAAACACAAAATCTACAAAAATGAAAGAAATAAAAAGAAAATCCACAAATGGAAGGAATTCAGCACAGGGGGGTAAGAGGAACAAAGAAAACGTTAGCACCACACACAAAAAAAAAAACTACAATAAACTCACACCAACTGATAATCACACTGAACATAAATGGCTTAACTGCACCCGTAAAGAAACAGAGAGTGACAGAATGGATAAAGAAACAGGATCCATCAATATGCTGTCTACAAGAGACACAACTTGGACACAAAGACATAAATATATTAAAAATCAAAGGCTGGGAAAAAAAAATATTGTGCAAACAGCAACCAAAAAAGAGTAGAAGTGGCAGTACTAATCTCAGATAAAATAGACTTTAAGATAAAAATCCACCTTAAAAGACAAGGAAGGACATTATATAATGATTAAACGGACAATCCACCATGAGGACATAACCATAATAAATATCTGTGCATCTTTTGACAAAGCTCCAAAATACGTAGAACAAACTGTAACAGCACTGAAAAGATAAATTGACAGCTCTGCAATAATAGTAGGAGACTTCAGCACACCACTCTTGGTAAAGGACAGTAACATCTAGAAAGAAACTCAACAAAAGTACAGAAGATCTAAAGGCCACAATCAACCAGCTTGACCTCGTAGACATATATAGAAAACTCCACACAACAGCAGCAAAGTACACATTCTTTTCCAATGCACATGGAACATTCTCCAGAATAGACCATATCTTAGGCTACAAAGCAGTCCTCAACAAAATCCAAAACATTTAGATAATACAAAGCATCTTTTCTGATTACAATGCCATAAAAGTAGAAATTAATAACAGAAAGAGAAAAAAAACGAATATATGGAAACTGAATAGCACACTTCTTATGATGTAGGATAATATTGTTTGTAATGATTTATCAGAGAATGTGTCATCTCATCTTCAAGCATTCATATAGAGCTATAAGTTTCAAAAGAGGAATTATAAAATATTTAGAGATAAGATAAAGTTTTCATTAAGAAAGGAAAGCAATGTTGCGCTCTCATAGACTGAGTTCTCAGTTAAATGCATATGTACCTCAAAGAGACTTAAGAGTACAAAAAAAAAAAGAAGTGAGGGGAAAAATTGATTGAGAGGCTTTAGAAACTTGTATGTAATATTTAAAATAAGTATGCAGAACTCACTCATAAGTATAATATGTAAGAAGTGCTCAGTTTCTCAAAACCACAATGAGATACCACCACTTCACACCCGCTCGGATAGTTATAATTAAAAAAAAAAAAAAGACTGTAACAAGTATTGTCAAGGAGATGGAGAAATTGGAACCCTTCTGCATTGCTAGTGGGAAGGTAAAATGGTGCAGTTGTTGGCAGGTGGTGAAAGAAAGAAAAATGGTACAACTGCTGTGAAAAATAGTTTGGCGGTCCTCAAAATGTTAAATGTAGAGTTACCATATGACCCAGCAATTCTACTCTTAGATATATATCCAAGAGAGTTGAAAATACATATAAACACAAAAACTTGTACAGAAATGTCCATAGCAGCATTATTCAGTATAGTCAAAATGTGGAAACAATCCAAATGTCTATCAATTGATAAATGGATAAACAAATTGTAGTATAGCCCTTCAATCAAGAATATTATTCATTCCATATAAAAGAATGAAATACTGGTACATGCTACAATATGAATGAACCTTGAAAACATTATGCTAAATGAAAAAAGCCAGACACAACTGGTCACATATTGTATGTTTCCATTTATAATAAATGTCTAGCATAGGAAAATCTACAGAGATAAAAGTAGGTTAGTGTCTGCTGAGGGAGGAGGTATGGAAATTCATAGCTAATGAGCATGGGGTTTCTTTTTATGGAGATGAAAATCTGCTGGAGTTAGATAGAGGTGATGGTTGCAGAACCTTGTGAATATGCTCAAAACCACTGAATTATACACTTAAAAATAGTTAATTTTAGGGCATGTGACTTACATCTCAATTTTTATGAAGAAAAAATGCTCATGCTCACACTCAGTATCTGAAGGAATTGAAAATTTACAATAATCTGTTTATTTAATGAAGAAACAGAAAGTAGAAAGTTGCCCCTTTCCACCTTCCTGGTTTAGAAGCTCAAAGTCTGCACAGAACAAAGCAGTGTTTCTTAAACTTTCCAATAACCCCATTACATTCTTAAAAATATTGAGGACCCCAAAAGATTTCATTTATGTGAGTAATATCTATTGATATTTTTCAAATTAGAAAGACAAATTGAGATTTTAGAAGTTATATATTAATGCATTTTAAAATAACAATAATAAGCCTATTTTAGATTAACATAAATATTTTTATAAAATACCACTGTATTCCCAAAAGCAAAAAAAATTAAGAATGGAATTGCTTTACATTTTGGAAAATTTTTAAATAGAAATTTAATAGAAGACAATTGGAGCCCATATCTGTTTCTGCATTTATTCTGTTGTGATAGGTTGTTTTGATTGAATTTTATGTAGAAATCTGGCCTCACATAGATAAGTAGTTGGAGAAGAGAGGAGTATTTTAATAGCCTTTTGAGGTAATTCTTTTATACCAAACCAAAATTTGACAAGTGATAGTTTTGTGAAGATTAGTTGCAATGTAAGCTCATAAACCTATTAATGAACTTCTTTTGTACTCAATTACACGTGTCTGTCAGTTTGTCGTACTGTGGGGGCTTGTGTGTTACTGTGATGCTGGAAGCTATGCCACTGGTATTCAGATACCAGCAGGGTCACCCATGGAGGACAGGTTTCAGCTGAGCTTCCAGACTAAGACAGACTAGGAAGAAGGACCTGGCAGTCTGCTTCTGAAAAGCATTAGCCAGTGAAAACCTTATGAATAGCAGCGGAACTTTGTCTTCTATAGTGCTGGAAGATAAGCCCCCCAGGTTGGAAGGCACTCAAAAGATGACTGGGGAAGAGCTGCCTCAAAGTAGAGTCGACCTTAATGACGTGGATGGAGTAAAGCTTTCAGGACCTTCATTTGCTGATGTGGCACGACTCAAAATGAGAAGAAACAGCTGCAAGCATCCATTAATAATCGGAACCTGGAATGTATTGAAATATGAATCTAGGAAAATTGGAAATCCTCAAAAATGAAATGGAACGCATAAACATCGATATCCTAGGCATTAGTGAGCTGAAATGGACTGGTATTGGCTATTTTGAATCAGACAATCATATAGTCTACTATGTTGGGAATGACAACTCAAAGAGGAATGGTGTTGCATTCATCGTGAAAAAGAAAGTTTCAAGACCTACCCTGAAGTACAATGCTGTCAGTGATAGGATAATATCCATACCCGTACAAGGAAGACCAGTTAATATGACTATTATTCAAATTTACACACCAACCACTAGGGCCAAAGATGAAGAAATAGAAGATTTTTATCAGCTGCTGCAGTCTGAAATTGAACGAACATGCAATCAAGATGCATTGATAAGTACTGACGATTGGAATGCGAAAGTTCAAAACAGAGAAGAAGGATCAGTAGTTGGAAAATATGGCCTTGGTGATAGAAACAATGCCAGAGATCGAATGATAGAATTTTGCAAGACCAATGACTTCTTCATTGCAAATACCTTCTTTCACCAACATAAATGGTGACTGTACACATGGACCTTGCCAGATGGAACACACAGAAATCAAATTGACTACATCTATGGAAAGAGACGGTGGGAAAACTCAATCTCATCAGTCAGAACAAGGCCAGGGGCCAACTGTGGAACAGACCATCAATTGCTCATATGCAAGTTCAAGCTGAAACGGAAGAAAATCAGAGCAAGTCCACGAGAGCTAAAATATGACCTTGAGTATATCCCACCAGAATTTAGAGACCATCTGAAGAACAGATTTGATGCATCGAACACTAGTGACCAAAGACCAGACGAGTTATGGAATGACATCAAGGACATCATCCATGAAGAAAGCAAGAGGTCACTGAAAAGACAGGAAAGAAAGAAAAAACCAGGATGGATGTCAGAGGAGACTCTAAAACTTGCTCTTGAGCATCGAGCAGCTAAAGCAAAAGGAAGAATTGATGAAGTAAAGGAACTGAACAGAAGATTTCAAAGGACCTCTCGAGAAGACAAAGTAAAGTATTATAATGACATGGGCAAAGAGCTGGAGATGGAAAACCAAAAGGGAAGAACACGCTCGGCGTTTCTCAAGCTGAAAGAACGGAAGAAAAGATTCAAATCTTGAGTTGCACTAGTGAAGGATTCTATGGGGAAAATATTAAATGATGCAGGAAGCATCAAAAGAAGATGGAAGGAATACACAGAGTCATTATACCAAAAAGAATTAGTCGATATTCAACCATTTCAAAAGATGGCATATCATCAGGAACCAACGGTACTGAAGGAAGAAGTCCAAGCTGCTCTGAAGGCATTGGTGAAAAACAAGGCTCCAGGAATTGATGGAATATCAATTGAGATATTTCAACAGATGCAGCACTGGAGGTGCTTACTTGTCTATGCCAAGAAATATGGAAGACAGCTTCAAAGAGATCCATATTTATGCCTATTCCCAAGAAAGGTGATCCAACCAAATGTGGAAATTATAGAACAATATCATTAATATCACATGCAAGCAAAATTTTGCTGAAGATCATTCAAAAACAGCTGCAGCAGTATATTGACAGGGAACTGCCAGAAATTCAGGCCTGTTTCAGAAGAGGACGTGGAACCAGGGATGTCATTGCTGATGTCAGATGGATCCTAGCTGAAAGCAGAGACTACCAGAAGGATGTTTACCTGTGTTTTATCGACTATGCAAAGGTATTCACCTGTGTGGATCATAACAAACTATGGATAACACTGCGAAGAATGGGAATTCCAGAACACTTAATTGTGCTCGTGAGGAAGCTTTACATAGATCAAGAGGCAGTTGTTTGGACAGAACAAGGGGATACCGATTGGTTTAAAGTCAGGAAAGGTGTGCGTTAGGGCTGTATTCTTTCACCATACCTATTCAATCTGTGTGCTGAACAAATAATCTGAGAAGCTGGACTATATGAAGAAGAACGGGGCATCAGGATTGGAGGAAGGCTCATTAACAACCTGCATTATGCAGATGACACAACCTTGCTTGCTGAAAGTGAAGAGGACTTGAAGCACTTACTAATGAAGATCAAAGACCACGGCCTTCAGTATGGATTACACCTCAACATAAAGAAAACAAAAATCCTCACAACTGGACCAATGAGCAACATCACGATAAACAGAGAAAACATTGAAGTTGTCAAGGATTGCATTTTACTTGCATGCACAATCAACAGCCATGGAAGCAGCAGTCAAGAAATCAAAAGACACACTGCATTGGGCAAATCTGCTGCAAAGGACCTCTTCAGTGTTGAAGACCAAAGATGTCACCCTGAAGACTAAGGTGCACCTGACCCAAGCCATGGTATTTTCAATCACATCATATGCATGTGAAAGCTGGACAATGAATAAGGAAGACCGAAGAAGAGCTGACGCCTTTGAATTGTGGTGTTGGCGAAGAATATTGAATATACCATGGACTGCCAAAAGAACGAACAAATCTGTCTTGGAAGAAGTGCGGCCAGAATGCTCCTTAGAGGCAAGGATGGCGAGACTGCGACTTACATCCTTTGGACATGTTGCCAGGAGGGATCAATCCCTGGAGGACATTATGCAGGGTCAGCGGAAAAGAGGAAGACCCTTAACGAGGTGGATTGACACAGTGGCTGCAACAATGGACTCAAGCTTACCAACAATTGTAATGATGGCGCAGGACCGGGCAGTGTTTCGTTATGTTGTGCATAGGGTCGCTAAGAGTCAGAACCGACTCGACAGCACCTAACAACAACACTCAATTACACTAAAACCCATTGATCTGTCTTGCATTTTGAACATATCTTTTATCCATGCATAATTTTACAAGATCATGTGTTGGCCATTTGGAAACTATTGGTTTACGTTTATGCAATTTTTTTTTTATTGTACTTTAGGTGAAGGTTTACAGAACAAACTAGCTTCTCATTAAACAGTTAATATACATATTGTTTTATGACATTGGTTAACAACCCCATACCCTGTCAACACCCTCCCTTCTCGACCTTGAGTTCCCTAGTACCAGCTGTCCTGTCTCCTCCTGCCTTCTAGTCCTTGACCCTGGGCTGGTATGCCCCCTTAGTCTCATTTTGTTTTATGGGCCTGTCTAATCTTTGGGTGAAGTGTGAACCTCAGGAGTGTCTTCATTACTGAGCTAAAGGGTGTTGGGGTCCATACTCTCAGGGTTTCTCCAGTCTCTGTCAGGCCAGGAAGTCTCATCTTTTTCTGTTAGAATTTTGTTCTACATTTTTCTCCATCTCTGTCTGAGACCCTCTATTGTGAGGACACCAGCTAGTTGTACTGGACTCAGTCTGGCAAAGGCCATGGTAGCTGTGGTCCATTAGTCCTTAGGACTAATCTTTCCGTTGTATCTTTAGTTTTCTTCATTCTCCGTTGCTCCTGAAGGGGTGAGACCAGGGGAGTATTCTAAATGGCCAATCACAGGCTTCTAAGACCCCAGGTGCTACTCACCAAAGTAGAATGCAGAACATTTTCTTTATAAACTATGTTATGCCAATTGAGTTAGATGTTCCCTGAGACCATGGTCCCCACACTCCTCAGCCAAGCTATTTGGTCCCTCAGGGAGTTTGGATGTATTTATGGAGCTTCCGTGACCTTGCCTTGTACAAGTTGTGCTGGCTTCCCCAGTATTGTGTACTGTCTTACCCTTCACCAAAGTTCCCACTTAGCTGTTTTCTATTAAGTGTTTTTCCATCCTCACCCCTCCCCTCCCTCATAACCATCAAAGATTGTTTCTTTTTATGCGTAAACCTTTTTGTGAATTTTTATAGTTGTGGTCTCATACAATATTTTTCCTTTTGTTATTATTTCACTCAGCATGATGCTCTCCAGATTCATCCATGTTGTGAGATGCTCCCCAGATTCATTATTGTTCCTTATCGTTGCGTAGTATTCCATTGTGTGTATGTACATAGTTTGTTTATCCATTCATCTGTTGATGGGCATCTAGGTTGTTTCCACCTTTTTGCTATTGTGAACAATGCTGCAATGAATATGGGTGTGCATATTCGTGTGATAGCTCTTATTTCTCTAGGATATAGTACTAGGAGTGGGATTGCTGGATCATATGGTATTTCTATTTCTAGCTTTCTAAGGAAGTGCCATATCGTTTTCCAAAATGGTTGTATCATTTTGCATTCCTACTAGCAGTGCATTAGAGTTCCAGTTTCCCCACAACCTCTCCAACATTTGTTATTTTCTGTTTTTTTGTTTTTTTTTTTTATGCCAGTAATGCTAATATGAGATGGTATCTCATTGTGGTTTTGATTTGCATTTCTCTAATGGCTAGTGATTGCGAGCATTTCCTCATGCGTCTGTTAGCCGCTTGAATGTCTTCTTCGGTGAAGTGTCTGTCCATTTCATTTGCCCATTTTTTAACTGTATTATTTGTCTTTTTGTTGTAGAGGTGTTGGATTTTCCTGTAGATTGTAAAGATTAGACTTTTGTTGGATTTGTATACCCAATTTTTTCCCCCAGTCTGTAGGTTCTCTTTTTACTCTTTTGGAGAAGTCTTTGGATGACCGTAAGTGTTTAATTTTTAGAAGATCCCAGTTATTTACCTTATCTTCTGGAGTTTGTGTGTTGTTAGTTATGGTTAGTATCCTGCTAATGCCATGTATTAGGGCCTCTAGCGTTGATCCTATTTTTTCTTCTATGATATTCACAGTTTTTGGCTTTATATTTAGGTCTTTTGTCTATTTTGAACTAGTTTTTGTGGATGGTGTGAGATATGGGTCCTGTTTCAGTTTTTTTGCAGATGGACATCCAGTTTTGCCAGCACCATTTTTTTAAAAGACTGCCTTTCCCCCATTTGATGGACTTTGGGCCCTTGTCAAAGATCAGGTGACCAAAACTGGATGGATTTACATCTGGATTCTCAATTGTGTTCCATTGGTCAATGCAACTGTCATTGTTCCAGGCTGTTTTGACTACTGTAGCTGTATTGTAGGTTCTGAAGTCAGGTCGTGAGAATCCTCCTACTTTATTCTTCAATAGCGCTTTACTTACCCAGGGCTTCTTCCCTTTCTATATAAAGTTAATGATTAATTTTTCCATCTCTTTAAAGAATGTTGTTGGTGTTTGGTTTGGGATTGCACTGTATTTGTAAATTGCTTTGGATAGAATTGTCATTTTCACAATGTTGAGTCTACCTACCCATGAGCATGGTATGTTTTTCTATTTATGTAGATGTCTTTTGGTTCCTTGCAGTAGTGTTTTTGTAGTTTTCTTTGTATAGGTCTTTTACATCCCTGGTTAGATTTATTCCTCAATATTTTATTTTTTTAGGGGCTGTTATAAATAGTATTGTTTTCCTGATTACCTTTTCATCATTCTCTTTATTGGCATATAGGAATCCCAGCTGATTTCTTTATGTTTATTTTGCATCCTGCTACTCTGCTGAATCTTTTTATTAGTTCCAGTAGTTTTCTGGTGGAGTCTTTATAGTGTCATACCAAAAACCAAACCCAAACCCATTGCCATTGAGTCAATTCCGACTCATAGCGACCGTATAGGTCAGAGTAGAACTGCCCCACAGAGTTTCCAAGGAGTGCCTGGTGGATTTGAACTAACGAACTTTTGGTTAGCAGCTGTAGCACTTAACCACTATGCCACCAGGGTTTCCATATTAGCATATCATCCACAAATAGGGACAGTTTTACTTCTTCATTACCAATTTGGGTGCTCTTTATTTCTTTTTCTTGCCTTATTGCTGTAGCTAGGACTTCCAGCACAATGAGTGGTGGTATAGGGCATCCTAGTCTTGTTCCTATTCTCAGGGGGAATGTTTTCAGCCTCTCTCCATTAAGAATGATGTTGGCTGTTGGTTTTGTATAGATGCCCATTATAATGCTGAGGAATGTCCCTTCTATTCCTGTTTTATTGAGAGTTTTTACAGGAATTTGTTTTGGACTTTGTTGAATGCCTTTTCTACATCAATTGAAATGATCATGTGATTCTTTTATTTATGTGGTGGATTATGTTGATTGATTTTCTAATGATGAACAATCCTTGCAAACCTGGTATGAATCCTACTTGGTTGTGGTATATTATTATTATTATTTTAATATTATACTGAATTCTATTGACTAGAATTTTGATGAGAATTTTTGCATCTGTATTCATGAGAGATATTGGTCTGTAATTTTCTTTTTTTGTGGTGTCTTTGCCTGGTTTTGGTATCAGGGTTATGCTGGCTTCATAGAACGAATTCAGAAGTATCCCTTCCTTTTCTATGCTGTGAAATAATTTGAGTAGTACTGGTGTAACCTCTTCTCTGAATGTTTGGTAGAATTCTCCAGTAAAGCCATCTGGGCCAGGGTTTTTATTTTGTTGCAAGGGTTTTAAAAAATCTTCTTTTATTTTAACCTTTTCAGTCTCTCCTCTTGTTATGAGTCTGTTCAGATTTTCAACTTCATTTTATGTTAGTTTGGGTAGGCACATGTTCCTAGAAATTTGTCCATTTCTTCTAGGTTTTGAAATTTGTTGGAGCATAGTTTTTCTTAGTATTCTGTTATGATCCTTTTTATTTCAATTGCGTCTGTTGTAATCTCCCCCATTTCATTTCTTATTTGGGTTATTTGCATCCTCTTCTGTTTTTCTTTTGTCAGTTTGGCCAGTGGTTTGTCGATTTTGTTGATCTTTTCACAGAACCAACTTTTGGTTTTGTTGATTCTTTCTATTGTTTTTCTATTCTCTATTCCATTTATTTCTGCTTTCATCTTTATTTTTTCCTTTCTTCTGGTGGCTATGGGCTTCTTTTTATTTGTTTGAGTTGTGTAGCTAATGTTTTGATTTTGTCCCTTCTTTTTTGGTGTGTGCATCTACTGCTATAAATTGGCCTCTGAACACTGCCTTTGCTGTGTCCCAAAGGTTTTGATATGATATGTTTTCATTCTCATTTGATTCTAGGAACTTTTTTATTCCATCTCTGATATCTTCTATTACCCAGTGTTTTTTAAGCAGAGTGTTATTCAGTTTCCATGTAATCGATTTTTTTTCCTTCCTTGTCGTTAACTTCTACTTGATGACACTGTGGTCAGAGAGGATGCTTTGTATTATCTTAATGTTTTGGATTTTGTTGAGAGTTGCTCTGTGGTCTAAGATGTGGTCTAATCTGGAGAACATTTCATGTGCTTTTGGAAAAGAATATGTACTTTGCAGCTGTTGAGTGGAGTGTTCTACATATGTCTATGAGGTCAAATTAGCTGATTGTGTCCTTTAGATCTTCTGTGTCTTTGTTGAGTTTCTTTCTAGATGTTCTGTCCTTTACTGAGAGTTGTGTGCTGAAGTCTCCTACTATTATTGAGTAACTGTCAATTTCCCTTTTCAGTGCAGTTAGAGTTTGTTTTATGTATTTTGGAGCCCTGTCATTGGGTAGGGAGATATTTATTATCATTGTGCCTTCATGATGGATAGTCCTTTAATCATAATATAGTGCGATTCTTTGTCTTTTATGGTGGGTTTTGTTTTAAAGACTATTTTATCTGAGATTAGTATTGCCACTCCTGCTCTTTTTTGATTGTTGTTTGCTTGGTATAATTTTTTCCATCCTTTGAGTTTTAGTTGGTTTGTGTCTTGGAGTCTAAGGTGCATCTCTTGTAGGCAGCATATAGATGGATCATTTTTTTTTTAACCCATTCTGTTACTCTCTGTCTCTTTATTGGTGCATTTAGTCCATTTACATTCAGAGTAATTATTGAAAAATATGAGTTTAGTGCTGTCATTTTGATGCCTTTTTTGTGTGTGTTGTTGACAGTTTCTTTGTTCCACTTAATTTTCTGTGCTGAATCATTTTTCTTTATTTTCTTTTCATCTGTTTCATTGTTGTTGATTTTGTATTTGCTGAGTCTATATGTTTTTCTTCTTTTTTTATTTTGATGTGTAGGATTGTTAGTTTCCTTTGTGGTTACCCTAATATTTACTTCTATATTTCTAAGTTTAAACAAATCTTTTATTTCTTGATATATCTTGACTTCCTCTCTATATAAAAAATCTATGACTACATTTTTCAGTTCCTCATTTTTAATGTTGTCATCTTTTACATATTGGCGTCTCTGTTTACCTATTTTCAGTGTTTTAGCTTTGATTTATTTTTGTGACTTCACTCTCTGGGTTGATATCTGGTTGCTCTGTCCTGTGTTCTAGTCTTGGGTTGTTATCTAATGTTACTGATTTTCTAACCAGAGGATACCCTTTAGTATTTCTAATAATTTTGATTTGGTTTTTGCAAATCCCCTAAACTTCTGTTTATCTGGAAATGCCCTAATTTCACCATCGTATTTGAGAGACAGGTTTGCTGAGTTTATAATTTTTGGCTAGCAATTTTCTTCCTTCAAGGCTTTATATGTCATCCCGTTGCCTTCTTGCCTGCATGGTTTCTGCTGAACAATCTGAGCTTTGTCTTATTGAGTCTCCTTTGTAAATAATTTTTCATTTATCTCTAGCCCACCTTAAAATTCTCTTTTTTCTTCGGTTTTGGGAAGTTTGATTATAATATGTCTTGGTGACTTTCTTTTGGGATCTACCTTGTGTGAGGTTTGATGAGCGTCTTGGATAGATATCTTCTCATCTTTCATGATATCAGGGAAATTTTCTGCCAACAAATCTTCAACAATTCTCTCTGTGTTTTCTGTTATCCCCTCGTTCTGGTACTCCAGTGACTCGTAGGTTATTCTTCTTGATGGAGTACCAGATAATTCTTAGGATTTCTTCATTTTTTAAAATTCTTTTACCTGATATTTCCTCAAATAAGTTTGTGTCAAGTTCTTTATCTTCACTCTCACTAATTCTGACTTCCATTGCCTCAATTTTGCTCCTATCACTTTCTATTTAGTTGTCTGATTCTGAAATTTTATTGTTAATTTTCTGGATTTCTGTTTGCTTTCTCTCTTTGGATTCTTGCAGCCTGTTAAATTTGTCATTGTGCTCTTCTATAATCTTAAATTCTCCTATTGCTTTGCCTGTGTGTTCCTTGGATTGTTCTGCACTTTGCCTGATCTCCTTCCTGATCTCTTGAAGAGTTCTGTATATTAACCTTTTGTATTCTACCTCTGGTAATTCCAATAATTTCTCTTCCTCCAGAATATTTCTTGATTATTTGTTTTGGGAGCTTGCTGAAGCTATCATGGCCTGCTTCTTTATGTGATTGGATATTTACTGTTGTCTTTGAAGAACCAATAAGTTATTTAATTTATTTATTTCATGTTTGCTTACTGCGTCCTAGCTTCTTATTCTGTTTTTTTTTTGTTTTTTTTTTTATGCCCGAATAGGCTGTTCGTGTGAGCTAGTTTGATTATTGGTGCCTTTGAAGCTGTAACTTCCTGTCACCAGGTGGTTAGATTTTTTACTAGATATGTGAGCCCAAGAGTCTGTTTACTTTTCTTATATGGATTCAGCTCAGGTGTTCAGATAGTTGGACACCAAGTATGTGGTGCAAGCTCTTACCTCAGTCCTAGACTGGCAGGGGTCATTGGAGTAGGCTCAGGCATCTGGCTGCAATAGGCGGTCATGCACTGAGCAAGGCATGGGACTGATGGCTGCCCCTGAGTGTCTGGGAGGAAAGCATTTCCTTGTTTCCTACAATGCATAGGTGGGTGGGTTTTTTCAGCTAAACTATGGGCACTCAATGCTGTTGGTTGTAAGGACTGGGAGGCACCACTTATCCTTGGACTCCTGTTGCAGGTGGCTAGGTGGCATGGGGAGCTGCCAGTCCTCAGACCCCTGATGTGAGTAGGTGAGGACCCTGTTTAATGGGCAGAGCAATGTCAAATGCCATGAACCTACCACTCCAGTGATACAGTGAAGTTAGACTTCAGGTATGTACCCTGTTGTACTGTACTAATGAGAGCTTACGCTGTTGAAATGGGACCACACGAGTCTATGCAGGGACGAAAGGCATTCAAAGTCCATAGACCCGTTATGCTTGTGCCTAGGCCAAGGAGCTGAACCTGCCCTGAGTTCCCAGCTCAGGGGAGCTGGCAGATTATTTTTTCCTCCCCCTTGCTGGTAAAATGGCTGAGGGCACATGACAGGCCCTAATTCTGGTCCAGAGGTCATGGCAATCTATGAAGCCAGCCCTCAACCTTGTGCAGAGCAGGAAGGGAGCAGATAAATGGGAGAGAGGTTCTTCCCAAACAGGATGTTTTTTGATTTGCACAGTAGGTTATACGCATGTACTTATCTTTTGCCAATTGAGGGCGGCTTCTCGCTGGTCCTGGAGGGTTGAGCAGACTCTCCACCTCTTGGTCACTTCCAACATGGAAAATGTGTCCTGTATGCCACTGCTTGCCTCACTGCACATGGCAGCCAATTTGGCCTGCAGGGTGCCAGTTCCCACCAGGTCAGGTCTGGCAACTCCTCATTGCTTCTGAACCACCTCTCCCACCCTCTGCCACTCAGTCCGAGTCCTCAAATTTACCTTTAATGGTCAGGACTCCTAGATTTTTTTATATATTCAATCCACTTGTTTTTTCAGGTCTTTGTTGTAAGAGGGACCACCAGAAGCATTTGATTACTCTGCCATCTTGGCCCCACCTCCCCTGAATTCCTTTTGTTTGTGGATTTTTTTTTCATTTCTTTTGTTTTGTAGATTTTGTTTTTTACTGAGACTTTATGTTTTTTCTCTTTATTTTGGTGAGTAGGTTTGTTAACTTTCTTTGTGGTTACCTAGTAATTTACCCTTATCTTCCTAGGTTTGAGCCAGTCTATTATCACTTCATATCACCTTGCCTTTCTTTTCATTAGAAAGTTCTATATCTATACCATTTATTCCCTCTTTTATTGTTCAGACGTTGTTGTCATGTGCAGATTAACCTCTCTGGTTCCCTGTTGTATATATTTTGGTTTTGAATAGTCCTTGAGAATTAGTTTCCTAGGTTGGTATCTGGCTGCTGTAATATTGCACCTTAGATTCAGACTGTGGTCTGATGTTGTTTGTTCTCAAACCAAAGAACTACCTTTAATAATTCTTGTAAGTTCCGTTTGGTTTTTACAACTTCCCTTAATTTCTGTTTTCCTCAAAATGTCATAATTTCACCATTATATTTGAACAAGAGTTTTTCAGAATATATTATTCTTGGTTTGCAATTTTTTTCTTTCGAGGCTTTATACATGTCTTTCCATTGCCTTCTTGCCTGCCTGGTTTCTGCCAAGTAATTGGAGCTTAGTCTTATTGTTTCCCCTCTGTATGTGACTTTGTTTTTCTCCAGCTGCTCTCCGGATTCTTTCTTTTTCTTTAGTTTAAGTGAGTGTGATTATTATATGCCTTGGTGATTTTCTTTTGGGTCTATCCTATATGGGGTTCACTGAGCTTCTTGGATGGCCAGCTTTTCATCTTTCGTATTAGGGAAGTTTTCTGTCAGCTTTTCAATGATCCTCTCTGTGTTTTCCTTTTTCTCCCCCCTGTTCTGGAAATCCCATCACTCACAAATTTTGCTTTTGGTTGTAGGTCACATAATTCTCAGGGTTTCTTCATTCTTTTTCTGATTTTTCCTCAAAGGTGTATCCAAGTGATTTTCTTTAATTTCACTGATCCTGTCTTCCATTGTTTCAAAGCTGCTCCTCAGCCCTTCTATGACTCTATCCATTTATGAAATTTTGTTGTTTATCTTGTGCATTTCTAATTGTTGTTTTTGTACGATTTCTAGTTGTGAATTTATTTTGACTTTTTTTCCTGTATTATTTCCTGAATGCTTCCATTTTTTTTGTCTGTATTTTCCATGAATTTGTGTGCCTTTCCCATGAATTTTTCTATCTTTTCCTCATTTTTGTCTGCTTTTTGCTTCAACTCTTGGATAGCTCTGAATATTATAGATTTGAATACTCTATCAGGTAGTTCTAGTGCCTTTTTCTCTACTGGAAAGTCATCTGATATTTTATTTTGGACACCTACTGGAACCATGCTGTCCTGTATTTTTTTATGTTATGATATTGTCTGCTGTCTTTGGGCCATTCAGCAGTTATTTTCTTCATTTGTTGATTGTAGATTTGTTTGTTTCATTCTGCTTTTTTGTTTTATTTGGTTATGTCTGAGCAGGCAGTCTATGCGTTCTTTGTTGTTTGCTTGTCTGTGGGCATGATACTTTTCACCTCCTTGTCCAATCGGCAGGGTCAGTCGCTCAGTTATGGTGCAGTAGGGCAGGTCCATCTGAAGGTGAGGGGCTGGAACGGGTTGTTTGTGGCACATATTCAGGCTGACATGGCAGGCCAGGGGTCAGTGCAGGGCAGGTTCCAGCAGGTTGTGCCTGTGCTGCTTGGGGGCATAATGTTCAGCACACAGTGCAAGTAGGCAGGAGGCAAGGGGAAGGTTGTGTTGAGTGGAGCTAAGAGGGGTATAGGCAAGAAGACAGAGCGGAGAGAGAAACAGGAGCCAAACAAAAAAACAGAAACAAAGTGCTGAGAGAGCTTGCCATTGGAGTGAAGAGACAAGAAACCAAGAAATGAAGTAAAACAAAAAGGAAAAACAGAAAAAAAGAAAGAAAGAAAAAAAAAAGAAATGCCCCCAGGGACCCCACTGGCGACCAGGGAAGTGGCTCTCAGGCCTCAGGGCACCACCCATCTAGAAGGGTTGGAGATAGCAAACAGTGTGAAGTTTTCAGGAGACAGGAAAAAAAGGAAAGCAGAGACAGCTGAGCAACTAAGAAATGAAGAAAAACAAAGAGGAAAAAAGGAAAAGTGAAAGGAAAAAATAAATAAAGAATTAAAAAAAGGAAAGGTCTCCAGGGATCCTGCTGGCATGGCTGTGCAGACTGGGGAAGTGGCTCCCAAACCATGTAATACAGCCTGGTTAGAATGGGCAGAGATAACACACATCACCAGGTATTCAGGACACAGGAAATGAAGGTAAGTGGAGAGAGATAAGGAACTGAGAAATGAAGAAAGACAAAAAGGAAAAAAGGGAAAGAATAAATTAATTAATTAAATAAATAAAAGAATGAAAAGCCATCAGGGATCCCACCAATGTGGCTGTGCAGACTGGGGAAGTGACTCCGTAGCTGGGCACTACAGCCCAGCTAGAAGGGGCAGAGATGGCACATAGCAGCAGGTATTCAGGAGACAGGAATATTAGGTAAGCAGAGAGAGACGAGAAGCTGATACATGAAGAAAGACAAAGAAAAAGAGTAAAAAGGAAAAAAAAAAAGAAATGCTCCCAGGGATCCCCCGCTTATGTGGCTGTGCAGATCCAGAAAGTGGCTCCCATGCCACGGAGTACAGCCCAGCTAGAAGGGGCTCCCAAGCCAAGAAAAGGAGAAGAAAGCAAACAAAGAGACAAAACAGAAGAAAACAAAACAAAAGGCCTGGTGATTCCACCAACATGGTGGCAGAGACAAGGTAAGCAGCTCCCCAGCTGAGTGGTGCTTCACAGCCTGTCAAGAAGAAGCAAAGATGACACACGGCGTCAGGTGTTTGAGAGAAAAGAGGGAGAGGAGGTAAGAGACAGGGAAGAAACCAAAAGAAGCCCAAATAAGCAACATCAGCAACAAAGAAATGGCAATGAAAGAGTGGCTGGTGTGGGTGGGGCAAATCCAAGCAGCACGGAGCTGGCGCCTCCTGAGCCGCAGTCACTCAGCCCGCTGGGAAGCAGTGGAGACCAAGCAGGCATAAGTAGGGTGGAGAATGGGAAAGTTTATATCACTAGGTACTGTGTGCTGTCTCCGCCTGGGAGCTCCGTGAAGCTGTTTTCTCATACTCCCTGTCTGCAGATCTCCTATAGGAGTCCAAGATGACAAATCCATGCTGCATTAGCTGATAGGGGGCCTCTGCTCATAGCTCTCTTCCCTCACTGTTCCCTGTTAGTTTCTTATTCCATCTGATGCTTGGTTGAGTTCTTTCTCTTCATTTGACGCTTAGGGTTCCAGGATTGACATTTGTCTCTGGTCTTTGCTGTGGATAGGCAGCGTGGTGCTTCTGTCTATAGTGCCGTGTTGGCTCTGCACTTCCATTATACAACATTTATGAATGTTTATACATTTCTTTATAAAATATTTAAAAAACATATTGGTTAGTATCACCATTGATTTCACCAAATAGTCTTTAAGTACTAGAAAATTGTCAAGATTTGGTGCCAGATATGTTTTCCAAAATTCTAATTTTCTCTTGAAAACTCAAATTTTATCATTGGCAACAAATAATGTCAGTTATTTTCCTTGAAGTTACAGGCTCACTTTGTTCATTTTTCAAATAAATGTCTCCCTGTCAAATACCCAACACTGAAAAACTGGTTTGTCTGTCAGCTGTTTTTTCAAGTACATAAACAATTGCACCAGGGCTTTTTCTCTAAACAATCATATTCTGCTATGCAGCAGAGATGTTTTACATGTATGTCATGGATTGAATTGTGTCCCTCCAAAATATCCATCAACATGGCTAGGTCATGATTCCCTTGTATGATGTGATGTGATTTCCCTATGTGTTGTAAATCCTATCACTGTGATATAATAAGATGGATTAGTAGCAGTTATGTTGATGAGGTCTACAAGATTAGACAGTGTCTTAAGCCAATCTTTTTTGAGATATAAAAGAGAGAAGTGAGCAGAGAGACATGGGGACCTCATACCACCAAGAAAGCAGAGTCAGAAAGAGTGTATCCTTTGGACTTGAGGTTCCTGTGCTGAGATGCTCCCAGACCAAGGGAAGACTGATGCATCACAAGGACTTTCCTCCAGAGCTGATGGAGAGAGAGAGAGAGGCAGTCTTCCCGTGGAGCCGGTGCTCTGAATTCAGACTTCTAGCCTACTGCACTGTGAGAAAATAACTTTCTCTTTGTTAAAGCCATCCACTTGTGGTATTTCTGTTACAGCAGCACTAGATGACTAAGACTGTACTTCCCAGTTCGTCACAAAGAATATTAAAAAGAAATGTACTCAAGGATTGAGATTTAATAAAATTAAATTTTGCCACACCATTAAAGATTTTTTAAAATTAATTATTTTAATTGTGCTTTAAGTGAGAGTTTACAAATCAAGTCATCTTCTCATACAAAAATTTATACACACTTTGTTATATGACACTAGTTGCTCTCCCTACAATGTGACAGTACACTCCTTCACTCCACCCTATATTTCCCATGCCCATTCAACAAGCTCCTGTCTCCTCTGCCTTCTCATCTCGCCTCCAGACAGGAGTTGCCCACATAGTCTCATGTGTTTACTTGGGCTAAGAAGCACACTCTTCACCAGTATCATTTTATGTCTTATAGTCCAGTCTAATCTTTGTCTGAAGAGTTGGCTTTGGGAATGGTTTTAGTTTTTAGCTAACAGAGAGTTTGGGGGCCATGACCTCTGAGGTCCCTCCAGTCTCAGTCAGACCATTAAGTCTGGTCTTTTTTACCACAATTTGAGGTCTGCATCCCACTTTTCTCCTGGTCCATCAGGGGTTTTCTCTATTGTGTTCCCTGTCAGGGCAGTCACTGGTGGTAGCCAGGAACCATCGAGTTCTTCATTAAGGACATTTTTAAGTGAAATTGGCTTTAAAATTTTTTTGTGTGTGAGTTCATGGATGCCCCAAAACCAAACTCATTGCTGTTGAGTCAGATCTGACTCATAGCAACCTATAGGACAGAGTAGAACTGCCCCATAGGGTTTCCAAGGAGCAGCTGGTGGATTCGAATTGCCAGTCTTTTGGTTTGCAGCTGAGCTCTTAACCACTACACCTCCAGGGCTTCTCATGGATACTGTAAGTATATATACTTAGGTGCCGTCGAGTTGGTTCTGACTCATTGACCCCATGTACAATAGAACAAAACACTGCCTGGTTCTGGGGCCATCCTCACAACTGTCATGTTTGAGCCCATTGTTGAGGTCACTGTGTCAATCCATCTCGTTGAGAGTCTTTTTCTTTTTCACTTACCCTCTACTTTACCAAGCATGGTGTCCTTCTCCAGGGACTGATCCTTCCTGATAACATGTCCAAATTATGGGAGATAAAGTCTCCCCATCCTTGCTTCTAAGGAGCATTCTGGCTGTACTTCTTCGAAGACAGATTTGTTAGTTCTTTTGGCAGTCCATGGTGTATATATATATATATATAAAATAGCTGCTGTCAAGCTGATTCTGACTCACTGAGATCCTATGTGTGTCAGAATAGAACTGTGTTCGATAGGGTTTTCAGGGGCTGATTTTTCAGAAGTAAATCATCAGACCTTCCTTGTGAGGTACCTCTGGATGTACTTGAACTTCCAACCTTTTGGTTAGCAGCTGAGTGCCTAACTGTTGCACCACCCAGGAACTCCAGTTAAATACAAAGTGAACTAAATAATTATTGTAAGTTTATTTAAGAAATTGAACACAAATATGAAGTAGTACTGAAAGAAATATTACAGAGTATGAAAAGTTTTTATGATAACAAATTTGGTTGAATACTTGATATAAAGTGCGTGTTGGTGGCTGTCTAAGGCTACGTAAAACAAGTTTTCAATTTCTATATATTCAGTTTTATAGAGGGGGTGCTTAAATGATATCATTATATTCTTAACTATATAAATAAAAATTCATGTATTTTAAATATTAATAACCAGTTTAGGAATTAAAAGCAGGATATAAATCTTCCAGATTGAGATAAACAAACAAGAGAAACAAAGAAATAAAAGCTCCAAAAAAAAAGGATCATAACAACTGAAAATTAAAAAAAAAAACTAAAAATATTATTAAAACTCCAAGTAACTAAAAATAACAAATGAAGAAACCAAAATAAGATTAAGCATATTGATCCTAGCAGTGAACAAAATGTTTTTCAGTTTCTCTAGAAGACAAAAACATCAAGCTCTTCAAATTTACATCATAAAGTCCAGATACCTCAGCCATAAGAGACACACCTAAAATAAAATACTATGAAAATGCTAAAATCAAGAAGAACCAAATGTTTATCAGTAAAACACAAACAAAAGAAAACCAAAAACGAAGTAGAATTCAAGACAAGAAGCACTAAATGATAAAAAGTCCATTTATACTATTGGAAAATACAGCTGACAACTAATTAAACCATTACACACCAAATATAATTTATAAATATGTAAAGCAGGAGCTAAGAAATTCAATGTAAAATTGCTTAAAAACAGCATTGTGAGAAATCTTAACATAAGTTGAACAAGGAACTAGAACAAGGAGACACAAAGTAAATAATGCTATAAAGAATTTAAACCACAATTTTAAATGTTAATTTATATATTGGGTTCTCTAACAAACTTGGAGCATACTTTGTTCTCAAGGATCCACAGGATATTTACAAAAGTTGATTATAAACTAGATCACACACAAGAAATATTCTCTAGCAAAGAACTCTTAAAAATCACATTACCACAATATATTAAAAATAAAAGTTATTAATAAAAACCTAATTTATGTAAACCTCCACAAAATTTAAAAGGTTCTCCAAAATAATTGTTTGGACAAAGAATAAAAACGAAACACAGGGTGAGCTATTTATTAACAAAAATTAAAAAGGTGAATATGAAAATTCACAATATATAACAAATTCATAACCTTCAGTTTTCACATTATTTTTAATGTGAAAAAGTAAATAAAGTGAAAATCAAGAATAGAAGATAATATAGGCATGTAATATAATAAATATAAAAAAAGAACCAAATCTTAAAAGGAAAATAGAGTTGATAAATGCAAAAGTTCTTTTAAAAAACAACAGAATACATAAATATCTGATAAATCTAAACAACACACACACACACAAACAGCAGTATAAGTAAGACAGGAAATTTAACAATGGATGAGAAATAGATGAAAATGATAATATTTTATACAATTCTGTTCTTATATACTTGAAAACCTTGATAAAATGGTTGAATTTATAAGGTTGAATTATCCAAATTGACTAAGAAATAGAGAAATAAACACAGTAAAATTATAAAATTATTTTTAAATGTCTCCAAAAGGAAAAAGAGAAGAAAACTCCTTGTGCAGATAATTTTACTGGTAAATTATTCAAAATTTTCAAAGAAAAGATATTCCCCTGCTAGCTACATAAATTATTCCAGAGATAGGAAAACATGAAAAATGACCTGAATCATTTTATGAAGCGATCGTCATCATCTTAATACTCAAATACAACAGAGCAAAATTGTAAACCAGCTTTTATTTATAATAGACATCAATGCAAAATTCTCAGTAAAATACTCTGAAACCAGAATTCAGCTCAACAGTTAACTAAAAGAATCTAGGGTATCCGTGGACCCCAAAGATGCTTTACTTTTAGGAGATTTATCTGCATACTGAACATCAATAGTTAGCTAAAAGAAGTAAGAAAGCATCCGATATAATGCTGGGAAAATGGCCAATAAACCATTTTACCAGTTTATATCAGATATACACACAGTTTTCAAAATGTTTTACAAATCTGTAATTCTAAAATATATGCAGATTAAAATATTAATAAAATGCCAGCTTCCACCTAATAAATTAGAAAAAATAATTTAAAGGATATTATGAAAGAGAGGCACTCTAATATACTGGGATGATAAACTAGCCATTTCTGTAAAAAAAAAAAAAATCTTGATGAATTGGGAGTTTCTTCACACAATAAAGCAGATCACTCTTTTTTTTTTTTTGTTTTAACTTATTTATTGTGCTTTAGGTGAAAGTTTACAAATCAAGTCAAGTCAGCCTCTCATACTAAAAGCCATACATGCCCTGCCGTGCACTCCCAGCTACTCTCCGCTTAATGAGACAACATATTCTTCCTCTCTACCCTGTATTCTCTGTGTCCATTCAACCAGCTCCTGTTCCCCTCCTCCTTCTCATCTCCCCACTAGACAGCGGTCACCCACATAGTCTCATGTGTCTACTTGAGCCACGAAGTTCACTCCTCACCAGCATAATTGTCTGTCCAGGCCAATCCCTGTCTGCAGAGTTGGTTTCGGGAACAGTTCCAATCCTGGTCTGTCAAAGAGTCCAGGGACCATGACCGTCAGGGTCCCTCCAGTCTCAGTCATACCATTAAGCCTGGTCTTTTTACGAGAATTTAAGATCTGCATCCCACAGTTCTCCTGCTCTATCGGAGATTCTGTGTTGTGTTCTCTGTCAGGGCAATAATCCGTGGTAGCTGGGTACCATCTAGTTCTTCTGGTCTCAGGCTGATGGAATCTCTCTTTATGTGGCCCCTTCTGTTTCTTGGGCTCATATTTACCTTGTGTCTTTGGTGTTCTTCATTCTCCTTTGCTCCAGGTAGGTTGAGACCAATTTATGCATCTTAGATGGCTGCTTGCTAGTGTTTAAGACCCTAGACACCTCTCACCAAAGTGGAAGGCAGAACATTTTCTTAATACATTTTGTTATGCCAAATGACCTAGATGTCCCCTGAAACCATGGTCCCCAAACCCCCATCCCTGCTACTCTGGCCTTCAAAGCTTTTGGTTGTATTCAGGAAACTTCTTTGCTTTAGTTTACTGACTATCTCTGTGTTATGTGTTGCCCTTCCCTTCACCTAAAAAAATTTTTGTCTACTATCTGGTTAGTGAATATCCCTCTCCATCCCTCCCCACCCTCGTAACCATCAAAGAATATTTTCTTCTGTGTTTACACTTTATCTAGAGTTCTTATAATAGTGGTCTCATACAATATTTGTCCTTTTTTAATTGACTAATTTCACTGAGCACAATGCCTTCCAGATTCCTCCATGGTATGAAATGTTTCACAGATTCATCGTTGTTCTTAATCGTTGCATACTATTCCATTAAGTGACTATACCATAACTTATTTATCCATTCATCCGTTGAGGGACACCCTGGTTGCTTCCGTCTTTTTAGAGCAGATCACTCTTAAACCAGCACCAAATATCCTACCACTTTTTTACCATAGGAAACTCTGGTGGCGTAGTGGTTAAGCTCTATGGCTGCTAATCACAAGGTCAGCAGTTGGAATCCTACTAGGCTTTCCTTGGAATGGGGCAGTTGTAATCTGGCCTATAGGGTTACTGTGAGTCAGAATCGACTTCACAGCAGTGGCTTTTTTTTTTTTTTAATCTTACCATAAGGGTTCCAAGTAAAATCAAGGCTCAGAAAAGGATGCCTCATATCATTGTGGTTATACACTATTTTTTTTACAATGTTATAAGATATAAAACAGCCATAAATGGAAAGGAGGAAACATTTATTTTTATTTGATAGAGGTATGAATATATATGTACAAACCTGATAGAATCAATGGAAAACTCTTAAAGTTGATAAGATTTCAATAAATGGTAGCTTGTTCTACAGCCATAGAATAATAATAGCTTTTCTTTACGAGATCAATGGTCAAGGGGGTTGTCTTTTGGAGCCCTCATGGTGCAGTGGTTAAGAGTTCTGCAGCTAACCAGAAGGTTGGCAGTTCAAGCCTACCATTGGCTCCTTGGAAACCATGTGGGGCAGTTCTACTCTGTCCTATAGGGTCGTTATGAGCCTGAATCTACTTCATGGCAACTTTATTTTTTTTTAATAAAAAGGGAAAAGAGCCCTGGTGGTGCAGTGATTAAGAGCTCAGCTGCTAACTGAAAGCTTGATGTTTGAATCCAAACAAAATTCAATGAAAAAAATCCTTAGATCTCAGAAGAAAGACAGGCAAAGGATGTAATTTATAAAACTAGAAATGTAATTAGCTAATAAACTTGAAAATTTTAACCTTGCTAATGAGATGCAGATTGAAACATTAATAAGATGCTACCTTCCATCTAATAAATTAGGAAACAAATTTAAAGGATAATATGAAAGAGCAGCACTTTCATATACTGGGATCATAAATTTTCCACCATGCATTGCTTAAAGGCAATTTGGCAGTGGTCCATACTCTTTTAACCTGTAATTCACTGCTGAGAATGTAGTTAAAACCGTCAAAATTTTATTTTTGTGTGAATAGTTCGGAACATTTTAAATCAAGGGACTCCAAAGTTTTTTGATAACCGAGGCTTATCAATGAAAATAATTTTTGCCATGCGCTCTTTGTGTATTATTTATTTACAGTTCTTTTTGTGCCTTTCATTTTTGCCATTAACAAACTTACACAAAATAGAATTGGAAAAATTGAACTAAAAATAGAAATTCTAATACTTCCTTCATGTGCCCCAAGGTATTGTCTTGCAATATCTCCTAGTACGCAGGCCCTTGCTTCAAAGACCCTGCACAGAATGCTCCGAAGTTAGAAAAGAGTTAAATAAGCCATTGGTGTAACCATTAGAACAAATGTTGTGTAGCTGTTTGAAATCACAATTTTGGGTAATATTTAATTTTGAGAAAATGCTTACAGCATAATGTCAATAGTGCACCTAGCCTGCTTACCGTTATATCCTCAGAACCTAGCCCAGAAGCACTCACTATGTCCTTAATACATATTCATTAAATGAAAAAGTGAATTTAAAGAGCAGGCCACTAATTTCTGTATGAGATTTCAAAAACATTAACAAAGATTGTATATACACATGTTGTTAGGTGCTGTCATCAGGACTGACTCATAGCGACCCATTTATAACAAAACACTGTCCTTTCCTGTGCCATTCTCACAATCCTAGCTATGCTTAAGCCCATTGTTGCAGCCATTGTGTCAATCCATCTTGTTGAGGGTCTTCTTCTCTTTTGTCAACCCTCTACTTTACCAAGCATGATTTCCTTCTGTAGGGACTAGTTCCTCATTATAACATGTTCAAAGTACATGAGACAAAGTATCCCCATCCTCTCGTCAAAGGAGCATTCTAGCTTTACTTTTTTGAAGACAGATTTGTTCCTTCTTCTGGCATCCATGGTATATTCAATATTCTACCCCAACACTGTTATTAGAAGGCTTTGAACTTCCTTATTCATTGTCCAGGTTTCATACGTACACAAACTGATTGAAAATACCATGGCTTGGTTCAGGCGCACCTTAGTCCTCAAAGTGACTTCTTTGCTTTTTAACACTTTAAAGAAGTCTTTTGCAGCAGATTTGCCCAATGCAATATGCAGTTTGATTTCTTGACTGCTGCTTTCATGGGTGTTGATCATGGATCCAAGTAGAGTGAAATCCTTGACAATGTCTATCTTTTCTCCATTTATCATGACGTTTATTATTGATCCAGTTGTGAGGATTTCTGTTTCCTTTATGTTGAGGTGTAATCCATACCGAAGTCTTTGATCTTGATCAGTAAATGCTTCAAATTCTCTTCACTTTCGTCAAGTAAGGTAGTGTCATCTGCGTATCACAGGTTGTTAATGAGTCTTCTTCCAGTTCTGATGCTGCATTTTTTTTCATTAGTCCAGTTTCTTGGATTATTTGCTCAGCCTACAGATTGAATAAATATGGTGAAAGGATACAACCCTGACACAAACCTTTTCTGATTTTAAATCACTCAGTACCCCTCTTTACCTGTGTTTTATTGACTATGCAAAGGCTTTGTGGATCATAACAAACTATGGATAACACTGCGAAGAATGGGAATTCCAGAACACTTAATTGTGCTCGTGAGGAAGCTTTACATAGATCAAGAGGTAGTTGTTTGGACAGAATAAGGGGATACCGATTGGTTTAAAGTCAGGAAAGGTGTGCATCAGGGTTGTATTCTTTCACCATACCTATTCAATCTGTATGCTGAACAAATAATATGAGAAGCTGAACTATATGAAGAAGAACAGGGCATAAGGATTGGAGGAAGACTCATTAACAACCTGCATTATGCAGATGACACAACCTTGCTTGCTAAAAGTGAAGAGGACTTGAAGCACTTACTGATGAAGATCAAAGACCACGGCCTTCAGTATGGATTACACCTCAACATAAAGAAAAATCCTCACAAGTGGACCAATGAGCAACATCATGATAAATGGAGAAAAGATTGAAGTTGTCAAGGATTTCATTTTACTTGCATGCACAATCAACAGCCATGGAAGCAGCAGTCAAGAAATCAAAAGACGCATTGCATTGGGCAAATCTGCTGCAAAGGACCTCTTCAGTGTTGAAGACCAAAGATGTCACTCTGAAGACTAAAGTGCACCTGACCCAAGCCATGGTATTTTCAATCACATCATATGCATGTGAAAGCTGGGCAATGAATAGACCGAAGAAGAACTGATGCCTTTGAATTGTGGTGTTGGCGAAGAATATTGAATATACCATGGACTGCCAAAAGAACGAACAAATCTGTCTTGGAAGAAGTGCGGCCAGGATGCTCCTTAGAATCAAGGATGGCGAGACTGTGTCTTACATCCTTTGGACATGTTGTCAGGAGGGATCAGTCCCTGGAGAAGGACATCATGCTTGGCAGAGTACAGGGTCAGCGGAAAAGAGGAAGACCCTCAACGAGGTGGATTGACACAGTGGCTGCAACAATAAGCTCAAGCATAACAACGATTGTAAGGATGGTGCAGGACCAGGCAGTGTTTCGTTCTGTTGTGCATAGGGTCGATACGCGTTGGAACCGACTCGACAGCACCTGACAACAACAACAGTGTCCCCTTGTTCTGTTCAATCAACTGCTTTGCGGTCTGTGTACAGGTTCTGCGTGAGCATGATTAAGTGTTCTGGAATTCCTATTCTTTGAAATGTTGTCCATAATTTGCTATGGTCCACACAGTCAAATGCCTTTGTATAGTCAAGGAAACACAGGTAAACATCTTTCTGGTATTCTCTGCTTTAAGCCAAGATCCATCTGACATCAGCAGTGATATCCCTTGTTCTACATCCTCTCCTGAAACTGGCTTGAATTTCTGACATTTCCCTGTTGATGTACTGCTGCAACAGTTTTTGAATTACCTTCAGTAAAATTTTACTTTTTATGATATTAGTGATATTGTTTGATAATTTCCACATTCTGTTGGATCACCATTCTTTGTAATGGGCACAAATATGGATCTCTTCCAGTTGGTTGACCAGGTAGCTGTCTTCCAAATTTCTTGGTAGAGAATGTGAGTACCTCCAGTGCTGCATCTGTGTTGAAACACCTCAATTGTTATTCTGTCAATTAATGGAGCTTTATTTTTTGCCAATGTCTTCAGTGCAGTTTGGACTTCTTCCTTCAATACCATTGGTTCTTGATCATATGCTACCTCCTGAAATGGTCGAACATTGACCAATTCTTAATGGTACAGTGACTGAGTTCTTTCCATCTTCTTTTGATGCTCATGTGTTGTTCAATATTTTTGCCTGTAAAATCCTTCAATATTGTAACTTGAGGCTTGAATTTTTTTTTCAGTTCTTTGAGCTTCAAGAATGCTGAGAGTGTTCTTCTCTTTTGGTTTTCTAACTCCAGGTCTTTGCATATTTCATTATAATACTTTATCTTCTCGAGCCACTCTTTAAAATTTTCTGCTCAGCTCTTTTACTTCATCATATCTTTCTTTCACTTTAGCTACTCTATGTTCAAGAGCAAGTTTCATAGTCTCTTCTGACATCCATTTTGGTCTTTTCTTTCTTTCTTGTCCTTTGAATGACCTTTTGCTTTCTTCACGTATGATGTCCTTGATGTCATTCCACTACTCATCTGGTCTTCAGTCATTAGTGTGCAGTGTGTCAAATCTATTCTTGAGATGGTTTCTAAATTCAGGTGGGATATACTCAAGGTCATACTTTCGCTCTCATGGACTTGTTTTAATTTTCTTTACCTTCAACTCAAACCTGCATAGAGCAGTTGACGATCTGTTCCATAGTCAACCCCTGGCCTTGTTCTCACTGATAATTTTGAGCTTCTCCATTGTCTCTTCCCACAGATGTAGTTGATTTGATTCCTGTGTATTCCATCTGGCAAGGTCCACATATTTAATTGTTGTTTATGTTGTCAAAAAAAGTTGCAATGAATAAGCCATTGGTCTTGCAAAATTCTATCATGTGATTGCTGGCGTCATTTCTATCACCAACCCCATATTTTCCAACTACTGATCCTTCCTCTCTGTTTCCAACTTTTGCATTCCAATTGCTAGTAATTATCAATGCCTCCTGGTTGCATGTTTGATCAATTTTGTACTGCAGAAGTTGATAAATATCTTCAGTTTCTTCATTGTTGGCATTAGCGGTTCATCCCATAAATTTGAATAATAGTTGTTGTCATGGATTGAATTACATCCCCCAGAAAATGTGTGTATCAGTGTATCAATTTGACTGGGTCATGATTCCCAGTATCGTATGGTTGTCCTACATTCTGTGACTGTAATTTTATGTTAAAGAGGATTAGGGTGGGATTAGAACACCCTTACTCAGGTCACAGTCCTGATCCATGGTAAAGGGAGTTTCCCTGCACCACCTTTTATCTCTTAAGAGGTAAAAGAAAAGGGAAGCAAGCAGAAAGTTGATGACCTTCCTCCAGAGCTGAGAGAGAGAGAAAGCCTTCCCCTGGATTCGGAATTCTAGCTTACTGGACTGTGAGAGAATAAACTTCTCTTTGTTAAAGCCATCCACTTGTGGTCTTTCTGTTATAGCAGCACTAGATAACTAACTAAGACAATTGTATTAACTGGTTTTCCTTGTAGGCGTATGGATATTATCCTATCACTGACAGCGTTGTACTTCGGCAAAGATCTTGCAATGTTCTTTTTGAAAATGAAGGTGACACCGTTGCTCTTCAATTTGTCATTCCCAGCATGGTAGACCATGTTGTTGTTGTTGTTAGGCACTGTCGAGTCAGCTCCAACTCATAGTGACCATATGCACAACAGAACAAAACACTGCCCGGTCCTGCACCATCCTTACAACCGTTGTTATGCTTGAGCTCATTGTTGCAGCCACTGTGTCAATCCACCTCGTTGAGGGTCTTCCTGTTTTCTGCTGACCCTGTAATTTGCCAAGCATGATGTCCTTCTCCAGGGACTGATCCCTCCTGACAACATGTCCAAAGTATGTAAGACACAGTCTCGCCATCCTTGATTCTAAGGAGCGTTCTGGTTGTACTTCTTCTAAGACAGATTTATTCATTCTTCTGGCAGCCCATGGTATATTCAATATTCTTCGCCAACACCATGATTCAAAAGCGTCAACGCTTCTTCGGTCTTCCTTATTCATTGTCCAGCTTTCACATGCATATGATGCAATTGAAAATACCATGGCTCGGGTCAGGTGCACCTTAGTCTTCAGGGTGACATCTTTGCTCCTCAACACTTTGAAGAGGTCCTTTGCAACAGGTTTACTCAACGCAACGCGTCTTTTGATTTCTTGACTGCTGCTTCCATGGCTGTTGATTGTGGACGCAGGTAAGATGAAATCCTTGACAACTTCAATCTTTTCTCCATTTATCATGATGTTGCTCATTGGTCCAGTTGTGAGGATTTTTGTTTTCTTTATGTTGAGGTGTAATCCATACTGAAGGCTGTAGGCTTTGATCTTCATCAGTGAGTGCTTCAAGTCCTTTTCACTTTCATCAAGCAAGGTTGTGTCATCTGCATAATGCAGGTTGTTAATGAGTCTTCCTCCAATCCTTATGCCCTGTTCTTCTTCATATAGTTCAGCTTCTCATATTATTTGTTCAGCATACAGATTGAATAGGTATGGTGAAAGAATACAACCCTGATGCACACCTTTCCTGACTTTTAACCAATCAATATCCCCTTATTCTGTCCGAACAACTGCCTCTTGATCTATGTAAAGGTTCCTCATGAGCAGAATTAAGTGTCCTGGAATTCCCATTCTTCGCAATATTATCCATAATTTGTTATGATCCACACAGTCGAATGCCCTTGCATAGTCAAGAAAACACATTTAAACATCCTTCTGGTATTCTCTGCTTTCAGCCAGGATCCATCTGACATCAGCAATGATATCCCCAGTTCCACGTCCTCTTCTGAAACCGGCCAGAATTTCTGGCAGTTCCTTGTCGATATACTGCTGCAGCCGTTTTTGGATGATCTTCGCAAAATTTTGCTTGTGTGTGACATTAATGATATTGTTCTATTATTTCCACATTCGATTGGATTGCCTTTCTTGGGAATAGGCATAAATATGGATCTCTTCCAGTCTGTTGGCCAGGAAGGTGTTTTCCATATTTCTCAGCATAGACGAGTGAGCACCTCCAGCGCTGCATCTGTTTGTTGAAACATCTTAATTGATATTCCATCAATTCCTGGAGCCTTGTTTTTTTGCCAATGCCTTCAGAGCAGCTTGGACTTCTTCCTTCAGTACCATCAGTTCCTGATCTTATGCCACCTCTTGAAATGGTTGAATATCGACTAATTCTTTTTGGTATAATGACTCTGTGTATTTCTTCCATCTTCTTTTTATGCTTCCTGCATCATTTAATATTTTCCCCATAGAATCCTTCACTACTGCAACTCAAGGTTTGAATTTTTTCTTCAGTTCTTTCAGCTTGAAAAACACTGAGCATGTTCTTCCCTTTTGATTTTCCATTTCCAGCTCTTTGCACATGTCATTGTAATACTTTACTTTGTCTTCTTGTGCTGTCCTTTGAAATCTTCTGTTCAGTTCTTTTACTTCATGAATTCTTGCTTTTGCTTTAGCTGCTTGATGTTCAAGAGCAAGTTCAGACCATACGGCTGTTTTATTCAAAATGGCCAATACCAGTTCATGTCAGCTCACCAATGACTACCTACGATATCTACCTTCAAGCTTTCTATTCCATTTTTGACAACTTCCAATTTTCCTAGGTTCGTACTTCATACATTCCACCTTCTGATTACTAGTGGATATTTGCAGCTATTTCTTCTCATTTTGAGTCTTGCCACATCAGCAAATGAAGGTCCCCAAAACTTTGCTCCATCTACATTATTAAGGTTGACTCTACTTTGAGGAGGCAGATCTTCCGCAGTCGTATTCTGAACACCTTTCAACCGGAGGGGATCATCTTCTGGCAGTACATCAGACAATATTCTTCTGCTAGTTATAGTGTTTTCATTGTCCATTTTTTTTAGAACTATATTGCCAGGTTCTTTCTCCTAGTCTGTCTTGTTCTGGAAGTTCTGCTGAAACCTGTTCACCATGAGTGACACTGCTGGTATTTGAATATTGGTGGCATAGCTGCCAGCATCACAGCAACACAAAAGCTACCACGGTACAATAAACTGACAGACAAGTGGTGGGCACAAACACATACACAATTTTAAATTTTTTTATGACTCCATAATTCTAAAATAAAATTCAAAATCAATATGGATAGAAAAATAGAGATTAAAATGTAATATGAGTGTCAAATTGAATGTCAATTTTGAAAAGATGAGATAATATCTGAAATACCAAGAATATGAAATAAACAGCATTAGACCCAAAATTTTAAGACTCAGAGGGACAGAATAAGAGGAAAGTATAAAAGGTCTTCTCTTATTTAAAAGTTTTATAAATCTGTGTATTACTATAGTATGCTTTCTTCTGAAATGATCAGGAAACTTCCCTCCTTATTCCTCAGAATATAACTTTAAGATTGTAGTTCTCACACTTCAGTATTCATAAGAATTATCTTAGGAACTTGTTAAAAGTACAGGCTCCTTGGCCCCACCTGCTGAGATTCTGATTTACCAGGCTTGCTGAAGGGTCCAGGAATCTATATTTAATAACCCTTCCAGCCCCACACTGAAATCCTTGGGGGTGGTGTAAACAGTTAATGTACTGGCTGCTAACTTAAAGGTTGGAGGTCCAAATTCACCCAGAGGGAATGGGCAAGAAAAGGCTGGTGACCTACTTCCAAAAAATCAGCAATTGAAAACCCTATGGAGCAAAGTTCTACTCTGACATGCGTAGGGTCACCATGAGTTGAGATTGACTTGATGGCAACTGGTTCCTTCCAAACCAGGTGGATCTGACTCACATGCCTTAAGAATTATGCATAGATATTGTGGAGAGTGGGATCAAGTGCCCTGACGGAAATCATATAAAACTGCAGCGACATTGCCCACTATGGGTTTGAGTGGCTAAGAATGGATGACAACAGAGAGATGGAGTAGTACTGGTGTTGAGCTTTAAAAAGTACACATTCTTTGCCAGCATCCCTGTGAAACGAAAAGTTGCATTAAGGGGAGATTTAAAAGCAACAGTCCCTAAAAAGAGGTCAGCACAAACCATTAACAGTTGAAAAGAGGGCTTTATGTCATGTGGGATAGCCTAGAATGCAAAAGACCAGGTATGTTAGGAGAGGGTTGCTTTGAGAGGTAAGGCACAGCCCCCTTCTAAATTTGGGCGAAAGTTGTATGTGTTTGTGTGGTGGCAGGGCATTAATACTTAGAGTGCCCTGCTAACCCCCCCGGCCAAAAAAAAAAAAAACCCCGAACCCATTACCTTCAAGTCAATTCTGACTTGGTGGTGCCAACAGTTTGCACCAGACTAATCTAAAGACTGACTGTTCATAGTCACCCAGTGGTGCCATGGAAGAAAGGCCTGGGGATCTGTTTCCATAAAGATTACAGCCAAGAAAACACCATAGGAGGAGACAGCCCAATATGGCAGCTAAGTCAGACATACCATGTCATCCCCCTACAGCAAAGAGCTGAGAAACCAAGTGAAACAGATACAGATAATAATCCTGGAAACCTGGTCATCAAAAGAAATCCTGGAATCATTAGATCAAACACCAATTGGAAGGAGAAACTGGGCAAAAACCATGAGCGAAAGTTATGGGTCAGAGGTGCCTTGTCGGCCAGCACACCACAGTGTGGCCATCTTAGGTTAAAGTGGGGCAGAACCCTGGGTAAAGATCACAGAAAGGCAATGTTGTGGAATTCCCAATAGGAGATAGAGAAACTGTGCAGACAAGCCTAGGGTGAAGCAAGGTAAGCAGGATATGAATAAGATCTAAGAAGGCAAAGTACAGGATCCTAGTGACCACAGAGCAGGGAGGGAGCCAGGAAGCAGAGACAGGACTATTCACTAGTGGTGGTCCCTGACCATTAGGGTGGGTGGTGCACACAGAAGCAGCAATCCATAGAGCGTCAGCTAGAGGTCCCCCACCCGTCTAGACCCTGGGCAGACCTTTCCTTCACATTTGATTAGGGCCAGGTCCCTATTGCTGGCTGCAGCCTATGGGGTGTGCCCTAGAACCCATGCCCAGTGACCAAAGGAGCACACTCCCCCTCCTCACACCCTCCTAGTGACCAGTGGCATAAGTCCCCCCATCACCACCTCCTTTCTGGAGACTGCAGTATGAACTCCTCTTTCTCCCCACCCAGCCCTGCCTGTCCTGTGACCAGCAACATGTGTCCACCCTTACTCTAACCCCCCCCCCACAGCCCAGCCCACACCTGTGCCACTGGACCAACAATCAGTGTCAGTGTGTACCTGCTCTGTCCACCAACCCCTTGCTGCCCCACCCACCTGGTGAGCAGCAGTGCACACTCCTGCACCATCAGGAGGAAGACTGGTGGTGGCATGTGCCTACCCTGCCCACCACTTCCCCACTGCCAGCCCACTTACAGGGCCAGTGGCACTATGGCACCCAATGGTATCAGACTGACATACAGCAAGTGCTCATCTCACCCATCACCATCCAACTCGTCACCCTACCCATCCAGCAAGTGACAGCTTAAGTTCCTGTTCCACTGGACAGAAGACTGGTGGTGGCAGATGCCTGCTTCATCTGCCCTCTCCTTGGTGAGCTATGAAGTGATCCCATCCCTCCCGCACCCACTTCCTCCCAGCAATAGATGGTGAGTCCTCCCATGCTGCCAGACCAATGATCAGTGGAGCACACCTGCCCCACCCACCCTGGTATATCAAAACAAAAAAATCAGGACAGAAGAAACAAACATATGATCAATATATAAATAAATAAATAGCATTTTAATGCCTCAGAGACAGCAGACATGAACAAACCATATGAAGAAACAGGATTAGATTACTCAAACAAGTGAGCAAAATGAAGGGAAAGAAAATCTTCCTGAGGAAGAAATGATAATAGAACTACCTGAGAAGGAATTCAGGACTTATATTTAGTATCTTCAAGTAAAACACAGAAAAATTAAAAGAAACTAGAAAAATTCAGGAAAATAATACAAGAGCCAAATGACAGCTCCATAGACAATTAGAAACCATACAAAAACAACAACTAGTAATGCAGAAGATTAACAATAAATACCAGAAATAGATAACACAATGGAAGGACCAAAACCAAATCAAACCCATTGCTGTTGAGCTAATTCTGACTCATAATGATCCTATAAGACAGAGTAGAACTGCCTCATAGGGTTTCTAAGGAGTGGCTAGTGGATTCAAACTTCTGAGCTTTTGGTTTTCAGCCATAGCTCTTAAGCACTGCACCACCAGAGCTCCAATGGAAGGACAGGACACAGAAGTAGAATTGAACGAAGGGAAGAAAGAGTCAGTGAAATAGAGGACAAATCTCTTGATACTAATTTGTTTGAGGAACAATCAGAAAAAAGAATGAAGAAAATGAAGAAAGCCTAAGAGTTATGTGAGATACCATCAAGAGGAATAATTTGCATGTCATAGGAATTCCAGAAGAAAAGAGGAGGAAAAAAAAAAAGGTAAACAGAGAAAAGTTTTGGAGATATATTGGCAGAAAACTTCCCAAATATCATGAAAGATGAGACAGTTTCCATCCAAAAAGCCCAACGAACCCCCATACAGGATAAGATCAAAAATAAATTCACCAATACATGTTGCAGCACAATTAATTACTTTTGTGTGTGACATTTCTAGCCATGGTCTTGTAACTCCAACCCAGGTGATTGTGTGATAGGGTAATTGTGGCCTACCAAGGGGATTGGTCAGTTTTGTCTTAAAAGAGAGCCAATTCCAGAGCAGAGGTTGGCAGCAGAGACCCACAGGAGACTGTACAGTGGGCCTCCCAGCTCATGGAGTGAGAAAGTTGAGTGCCTTGGCGTAGGGACTGAAGGCCAGGGAGAAGTCTATGCCTGATCAACGAATTTGGGACTAGCCAGCCTCCACCACCACATGAGCCATTTCCTTTATATTGTTCGTGAGTTCTGTGAGACGTTGCAGAGAACTAGGGAACCCAAAGACAGGAGGTAGAGTAGAGTACTGAGGTGAGAGGAAGTAGTTGATGTTAGAGATGATGGAGTGGTGCAGCAGCTTGGAAAATTTAGACATTTGAGACTTCTATAACCTCCGCCTCATGGGAACCAGCTTTGTGCTGATCCTTATAAAAGAAACTTTTCATTTACATATCATAATCAAACTTTCCAAAATCAAAGACAAAGAAAGAATTCTGAAAGTAGCTCATGAAAAACAAAATATCACTTACAAAGGTGCACCAATAAGACTAAGTGCCGATTTCTTGTCAGAAACCACAAAGGCAAGAAGGCAATAGGATGACATTTACAAAGCCCTAGACAGTTCTACAACAATAATAGGGGACCACTTTCAACAATGGACAGAACAACTAAAAAGGAACTCAAAAAGATACCAAAAACACTGATGTCGAGTCAATTCCAATTCATAGTGACCTCACAGAGTTTTCAAGGCTATAAATCTTTATGGAAGCATGCTGCCACATCTTTCTCCTGTGGAGCGGTTGGTGGGTTTGAACTGCCAGACTTTTGGTTAGCAGCCAAACGCTTAATAAAGATACAGAAGATCTAAATAACGCAACCATCTCAACCTCAGACATACACAGAACAGACTACCCAATAACACCACAATACATGTTCTTCTCCAATGCACATAGATCATTCTCCACAATAGGCCATATTCTAGGCCACAAAGCAAGCCTCAATAAATACAAATACATTGACATAATACAAAGCATCTTCTCTGGCCATAACATTATAATGCTAGAAATCAATAATAGAGCAAGGAAAAAAATTAAATACATGGAACGTGAATAACACCATACTTAAAAACTATTTGGTCATAGAAGAAATTAAAAATGAAATTAAAAAATTCTTAGAATCAAATAAGAATGAAGGCACAACAAACCAAAACTTCTAGAACATAAGAAAAGCAATGCTCAGAGGAAAATTTATATCAACAAATGCACACATTAAAAAAGAAGAAATGTCCAAAATCAGTAACTTAACCCAACATCTTCAACAAATAGAAAAGAAAGAGTAAAAGAAGTCTACAGTCACAAGAAAAAAGGGAATAGGAATGATCAGAGCAGAAATAAATAAAATAGAAAAACAATAGAAAGAATCAACAAAACTAGAAGTTGGTTCTTTGAGAGAAATCAGTAAAATTGACAAACCACTGGCCAAATTGACAAAGGGAAAAAAATGAGAAGACACAAATAACCAAAATAAGAAATGAAATGGACAACGTTAAAACAGAACCAACTAAGATAAAGAGGATCATAAGAATACTATGAAAAATTGTACTCCAAGGAATTTGAAAACCTAGAAGAAATAGCAAATTTCTAGAAACACACTATCTACCTAAACTAAAACACAAGTAAGAGTAGAACTGTCCCATACGGTTTCTAAACAGGACCTGGTGGGTTAGAACAGCTGACCTCTTGGTTAGCAGCCTGAGCTCTTAACCACTGCGCCACCAGGGCTGCCAACTAACACCTAGAGGTAGAAAATCTAAATAGAGCTGTTAACACAAGAATGAATTGAAGATGTCATTAAAAAAAAAAAAAAAAAAAACTCCCAACAAAAAAAAAAGCCTGGTCAAAATGGCTTTATTGGAGAATTCTACCAAATATTCAGAGAAGAGCTGTCACCAATTCTACTGAAACTATTTCAGTACATAGAAAAGGAAGGAATATGCCCTAATTTATCCTATGAACCCAGCATAAACCTGATGCCAAAGCCAGGCAAAGACAAGACACCACAAAAAAAGAAAATTTCAGACCAATATCCCTAGTGAATATAGAGGTAAAAATTCTCAACAAAATTTTAGCCAACAGAATACAGTATGATACACAAAAAAAAGAAAAAAAAAACAGGAGGAGGAGCCAAGATGGCAGAATAGACAGATGCTTCTGGTGAGCCCTTTTTACAACAAAGACCTGGAAAAACAAGTGAAACGAGGATAATTATGAAAAGCTTGTAGACCTGAGCTTCAAAGGCAACCTTTGAGGGACAGGGCAAGGCAGAGACCGTTCAGAAGTGGAGTTACCAGACCTGAATCGCGGGGAGCCCTCAGGCACCCTTCCCAGAGCGGCAGTGGTGGAGGGCTGGTACTAGCGTATGGCTGCAGTTTCCTCAGGGAGGAGCAGCCATCCACACAGCCACTCACACCTCCGGAACCTGAGAAGAACGGTGCTCTCAGCAAAAGCTAAGTATTTGCGTATATTTTACCGTGCCCTCCAACCCCCAAGCCAGCTTCAGCGGCTGAATTCCCTGGGCCTGAGATAGGCACTGCTGAGCACATAGAGCCATCCTCCTGGCCTTGGAGAAGGAAAAATTTGCAACTGGGGGAAGAGATAATTTGCTAGCTCCACTAACCAGGGGAGCTCAGGACAGAAGCGGCTCCTGTCCAGGCATAAACAGTCCATGGACTTTGAGCACCTTTCCTTTCTGCATGGACCTGTGTGAGCCTATTTCAGGAGAATAGGCCCTTTTTGGCAGACTCCAACCATTTCAGCTCTGCAGTGGAGAGGTGGGTGTTTGATGTTTGACATTGCCTTGCCTATTAAACAAGGTCCTCATCTACCCACATCAGGGACCTAAGGACTAGTAGCTCCACTCTGGTCACCCAGCCACCCACAACAGGGGTCCAAGGATAACTGGTACCTCCCAGTCCTTACAACCAAAAATCTTTGGGTGCCCATGGTCCGTCTGCAAAACCCACCCACCTGCACGATCTAGGGAACAGGGACATGCTTTCCTCAGAGACACTTGGGGGTTGGTTCTCAGCCCCCTGCATTGTTCAGAGCGTGACCCCTGCTGCAATCAGATACCAGTATATACACCAATCACCCCTGCCCCTCTAAGACTGTAGGACAGAGCCTGTACCACACACTTGATGATCAGATACCTGGAAACCTAAGCAGAATGCATACAAGAAAAGTGAATGCACTCCTAGGCTCATATACCTGAAAACAGCTCTAGCCAGCTGGGGACAGGACATCAGAGCTCAAAAGGTGAAAATAATCAAGCTAGCTCACTCAAGCAACCCATTTGGGTATATCAAAACAAAACAAAGCAAGAAGCTACGACACAGTAAGCGAGCATAAACTAATACAATAACTTATAGATGGCTCAGAGACAACAGTCAATATCAAGTCACATAAAGAAACAGACCACGATCACCTCAACAAGCTCTCAAAACAAAGAATCCAGGGATCTTCTAGATGAAAGTGCATTCCTGGAATTACCAGATGCAGAATACAAAAGTTTATACAGAACTCTTCAAGACATTAGGAAGGAAATGAGGCAATATGCAGAACAAGCCAAGGAACAAACAGATAAAGCAACTGAAGAAATTAGAATGATTATTCAGGAACATCATGAAAAGTTTAATAAGCTGGAAAAATTCATAGACAGCAATCAGAAATTCAGAAGATTAACAATAAAATCACAGAATTAGACAACTCAATAGAAAGTCAGAGGAGCAGAATTGAGCAAGTAGAAGCCAGAATTTCTGAACTTGAAGATAAATCACTTGGCACTGGTATATTTGAAGAAAAATCAGATAAAAGAATTAAAAAAAGAAGAAGAAACCTTGAGAATCATGTGGGACTCTACCAAGAGAAATAACCTACGAGTGATTGGAATACCAGAACACGGAGGGATAACAGAAAATACAGAGAGAATTCTTGATGATTTGTTGGCAGACATCTTCCCTGATATCATGAAACATGAGAAGATATCTATCCAAGATCCTCATCAAACTCCACACAAGGTAGATCTTAAAAGAAAGTCACCAAGACATATTATAATCAAACTTGCCAAAACCAAAGATAAAGAGGGAATTATAAGAGCAGCGAGGGGTAAACGAAAAGTCACCTACAAAGGAGAGCCCATAAGAATAAACTCAGATTACTTGGCAGAAACCATGCAGGTAAGAAGACTGTGGAATGACATATTTAAAAAATTGAAGGAAAAAAATTGCCTGCCAAGAATCATATATCAATCAAAACTGTCTCTTAAATATGAAGGTAAAATTAAGACATTTCCAGATAAACACAAGTTTAGGGAATTCGTAAAAACCATACCAAAACTACAAGAAATACTAAAGAGAGTTCTTTGGTTGGAAAATCAATAATATCAGGTATCAACCCAAGACTAGAACACTGGCAGAGAACCAGAAGTCAACCCAGGCAGGGACATCCAAAAACCCAAAACAAGATTATAAAGAAAAAAGTTCAAAAGAGCATAACAGCTATATTATAATATAAAAGAAGACAACATTAAAATAATAAAGAGGGATGAAGAAATGTAATCATAGACCTTCCATATGGAGAGGAAGATACGGAGATACAGAGAAATAAAAGTTAGGATAAAAATTTGAAAAATAGGGGTAAATAATAAGGTAACCACAAAGGAGACATCTATCCTACTCATCGAAATAAAATACAGGAAAAAAATGTAGACTCAGCAGAAAGAAAATCAACAACAACAAATACGAGGAAAGGACAATATATAAAGAATATCTACTCAGCACATAAAATTAAGTGGGAAAAAGAAACTCTCAACAACACACAAAAAAAGACATCAAAATGATAGCACTAAATTCATAAAAAAAAAAAATTCATACCTATCCATAATTACCACGAATGTAAATGGACTAAATGCACCAATAAAGAGACAGAGAGTGCCAGAATGGATTAAAAAACAAGATCCATCTATATGCTGCCTTCAAGAGACACACCTTAGACTTAGAGACAAAAACAAACTAAAACTCAAAGGATGGAAAAAATATATCAAGCAAACAACAATCAAAAAAGAGCAGGAGTGGCAATATTAATTTCTGACAAAATAGACTTTAAAGTTAAATCCATCAGAAAGGACACTATATAATGATTAAAGGGACAGTACACCAAGAAGATATAACCATATTAAATATTTATGCACTCAATGACAGGGCTGCAAGGTACATAAAACAATCTCTATCAGCACTGAAAAATGAGATAGACAGCTCCACAATAATAGTAGGAGACTTCAACACTCCACTTTTGGTGAAGGACAGGTCATCCAGAAAAAGCTCAGTAAAGACACCGAAGATCTAAATGCCACAATCAACCAGCTTGACCTCATAGACATATACAGAACACTCCACCCAACAGCAACCAAGTATCTTTTCTAGTGCACATGGAACATTTTCTAGAATAGACCACATATTAGGTCATAAAGCAAGCCTTAGCAGAATCCAAAACATTGAAATATTACAAAGCATCTTCTCTGAACAAATGAGGCCATAAAAGTAGCAATCAACAACAGAATAAGCAGGAAAAAGAAATCAAACACTTGGAAACTGAACAATACCCCACTCAAAAAAGACTGCATCATAGAAGACATTAAGGATGGAATAAAAAAATTCATAGAATCCAATGAGAATGAAAACACTTCCTATCAGAACCTTTGGGACACAGCAAAAGCGGTGCTCAGAGGCCAATTTATATCAATAAATGCACATATCCAAAAAGAAAAAAGGGCCGAAATCAAAGAATTATCCCTACAACTTGAACAAATAGAAAGAAAGCAACAAAAGAAACCCACAGGAACCAGATGAAAAAAATAATAAAAATTAGAGCAGAACTAAACGAAATAGAAAACAGAAAAACAATTGAAAGAATTAGCAAGACCAAAAGAATTAACAAGACAAAATTGATAAACCACTGGCCAAACTGACAAAAGAAAAACAGGAGAGGAAGCAAATAACCCGAATAAGAAATGAGATGGGCAATACTACAACAGACCCAACTGAAATTAAAAGGATTGTATCAGTTACTATGAAAACTTGTACTCTAGCAAATTTGAAAACGTAGAAGAAATGGATAAATTCCTAGAAACATACTACCTACCTAAACGAACACAAACAGAGGTAGAACAACTAAATAGACCCATAAAAAAAGAAGAGATTGAAAAGATAATCAAAAAACTCCCGACAAAAAAAAGCCCTGGTCCAGATGGCTTCACTGCAGCATTCTACCAAACTTTCAGAGAAGAGATAACACCACTACTACTAAAGGTATTTCGGAGCATAAAAAAGGACAGAATACAACCAGACTCATTCTTTGAAGCCACCATATCCTTGATACCAAATCCAGGTAAAGACACCACAAGAAAAGAAAATTACAGACCTATATTTCTCATGAACGTAGATGCAAAAATCCTCAACAAAATTCTAGGCAATAGAATTCAACAACATAGCAAAAAAATAATTCACCATGACCAAGTGAGATTCATATCAGGTATGCAGGGATGGTTCAACATTAAAAAAACAATTAATGTAATCCACCACATAAATAAAACAAAAGAATCACATGATTTTATCAATTGATGCAGAAAAGGCATTTGACAAAGTTCAACATTCATTCATGATAAAAACTCTCGGCAAAATAGGAATAGAAGGAAAATTTCTCAACATAATAAAGGGCATTTATACAAACCCAACAGCCAACATCACCCTAAATGGAGAGAGCCTGAAAGCATTCCCATTGAGATCAGGAACCAAACAAGGATGCCCTTTATCACCGATCTTAATCAACATTGTGTTGAAGGTCCTAGCCAGAGCAATTAGGCTAGATAAAGAAATAAAGGACAACCAGATTGGCAAGAAAGAAGTAAAATTATCTCTATTTGCAGATGACATGATCTTATATACAGAAAACCCTAAGAAATCCTCCAGAAAACTAATGAAACTAATAGAAGAGTTCAGCAGAGTATTGGGTACAAGATAAACATACAAAAATCAGCTGGATTCCTCTACACCAACAAAAAGAACATCGAAGAAGAAATCACCAAATCAATGCCATTTACAGTAGCCCCGAAGAAGATAAAATACTTAGGAATAAACCTTACCAGAGATGTAAAAGACTTATACAAAGAAAACTACAGTACACTTCTGCAAGAAATCAAAAGAGACTTACATAAGTGGAAGAACATACCTTGCTCGTGGATAGGAAGACTTCACGTTATAAAAATGTCTATTCTACCAAAAGCGATCTATACATTTAATGCAATTCTGATCCAAATCCCAAGGACATTCTTTAATGAGATGGAGAAACAATTCACCAACTTCATATGGAAAGGAAGGAGGCCCTGGATAAATAAGGCATTACTGAAAAAGAAGAACAAAGAGGGAGGCCTTGCTTTACCTGACTTTAGAACCTATTATACCACCACAGTAGTCAAATGAGCCTGGTACTGGTACAACAACAGATACATGGACCAATGGAACAGAATTGAGAATCCAGACATAAATCCATCCACATATGAGCAGTTGATATTTCACAAAGGCCCCCAAACTGTTAAATGGGGAAAAGACAAATAAACGGTGCTGGCATAGCTGGATATCCATCTGCAAAAAAATGAAACAAGGCCCATACCTCACTCCATGCACAAAAACAAGCTCAAAATGGATCAAAGGACTAATTATAAAATCTAAAATGGTAAAGATTATGGAAGAAAAAATAGGGACAATGTCAGGAACCCTAATATATGGCATAAACAGTATACAAAACATTATTAAGAATGCAGAAGAAAAACTAGATAACTGGGAGCTCCTAAAAATCAAACACCTACGCTCATCCAAAGACTTCACCAAAAGAGTAAAAAGATCACCTACAGACTGGGAAAAATTTTTTAGCTATGACATTTCCAGTCAGCACCTGATCTCTAAAATCTACATGATACTGCAAAAACTCAACTACAAAAAGACAAATAACCCAATCAAAAAATGGGCAAAAGATATGAATAGACACTTCACTAAAGAAGACATTTAGGCAGCTAACAGATATATGAGGAAATGCTCACGATCATTAGCCATTAGAGAAATGGAAATCAAAACTACAATGTGATTTCATCTCACTCCAACAAGGCTGGCATTAATCCAGAAAACACAAAATAATTAATGTTGGAGAGGCTGTGGGGAGATTGAAACACTTCTACACTGCTGGCGGGAATGTAAAATGGTACAACCACTTTGGAAATCAATTTGGCACTTCCTTAAAAAGCTAGAAATAGAACTACCATTATATCCGGCAATCCCACTTCTCGGAATATATCCTACGGAAATAAGAGTCTTTACACGAACAGACATATGCACACCCATGTTCACTGCAGCACTGTTTACAATAGCAAAAAGATGGAAGCAACCAAGGTGCCCATCAACACATGAATGGGTAAATAAATTATGGTATATTCACACAATGGAATACTACGCATCGATAAAGAACAGTGATGAATTTGTGAAACATCTCATAACATGGAGAAACCTGGAAGGCATTATGCTGAGTGAAATTAGTCAGTTGCAAAAGGTCAAATATTGTATAAGACCACTATGATAAGAACTTGAGAATTAGTTTCAACTGAGAAGAAGACACTCTTTTGTGGTTATGAGAGGGGGGAGGGAGGGAGGGCCGGAGAGGGGTATTCACTAATTAGATAGTAGATAAGAACTACTTTAGCTGAAGGGAAAGACAACACACAATACAGGGGAGGTCAGCACAATTGGAGTAAACCAAAAGCAAAGAAGTTTCCTGAATAAACTGAATGCTTCGAAGGCCAGTGTAGCAAGGTGGGGGGTTTGGAGACCATGGTTTCAGGGGACATCTAAGTCAATTGGCATAATAAAATCTGTTAAGAAAACACTCTGCATCCCACTTTGAAGAGTGCCATCTGGGGTCTCAACCCATCTGGATCAAAGGAGAATGAAGAACACCAAGGACACAAGGCAATTACGAGCCCAAGAGACAGAAAGGGCCACGTGAACCAGAGACTACATCATCCTGAGACCAGAAGAACTAGATGGTGCCTGGCTACAACTGATGACTACCCTGACAGGGAACACAACACAGAACCCCTGAGGGAGCAGGAGAGCAGTGGGATGCAGACCCCAAATTCTCATAAAAAGACCAGACTAAATGGTCTGACTGAGACTGGAAAGACCCCAGTGGTCATGGCCCCCAGACCTTCCATTGGCCCAGGACAGGAACCATTCCTGAAGCCAACTCTTCAGACACGGATTGGACTGGAGAATGGGTTGGAGAGGGATGCTGGTGAGGAGTGAGCTTCTTGGATCAGGTGGATACTTGAGACTATGTTGGCATCTCCTGCCTGGAGGGGAGATGAGAGGGTAGAGGGTGTTAGAAGCTGTAGAAATGTATACAAAAAGAGAGAGTGGAGAGAGGGAGTGGGCTGTATCATTAGGGAGAAAGTAATTGGGAGTATGTAGCCAGGTGTGTATATAAGTTTTTGTGTGAGAGACTGACTTGATTTTTAAACTTCCAGTTAAAGCACAATAAAAAAAAATTAAAAAAAAAAATACATCATGATCAGGTGGGATTCATACCAGGGATGCAAGGGTGGTTCAACATTAGAAACTCAATCAATGTTAAGTTAGGACATAAGTAAAACAAAGGAAAAGGATCACATGATTGTCTCAATAAATGCAGAAAAGGCATTTGATAAAATCCAGCACCCTTCACTGAGAAGAACTCTCAGTAAAACAGGAATAGAAGGGAAATTCTTCAACTTAATTAAGGACACATATGCAAAATCAACAGCTAATATTATTGTCAACTAAGAGATTTGATAAAATCCAACACCCTTAGGAAAAGATCTAACCAAGGTCCTAAAAGACTTATACAACGAAAACTAAAAAACACTACTGCAAGAAACCAAAAGAAACCTACAGTCATAGATTGAATTATATCCCCCCAAAAATGTGTGTATCAGTTGGGCTGGGCCATGAATCCTGGTATTTTGTGATTTTCTTGTATGTTATCAATCCTGCCTCTATGATGTTAATGAGGTAGGATGGGCGGCAGTTGGGTTTTCGAGGCAGGACACAACCTACAGGATTAGACTGTGTCTTGAGGCAATCTCTTGAGATATAAAAGAAAGAAGCAAGCAGAAAGAAGGGGACACCTCATACCACCAAGAAAGCAGTGCTAGGAGCAGAGCACGTCCTTAGGACCCAGGGTTCCTGCGAAGAAGCTCCTAGTCCAGGAGAAGATTGATGAGAAGGCCAACAGAGAGAGAGGCTTTCCCTGGAGCTGAAACCCTGCATTTGGACTTTTAGCCTACTTTACTGTGAAGAAATAAGTTTCTCTTTGTTAAAGCCATTCACTTGCGATATTTTTGTTATAGCAGCACTAGATGACTAAGACAGCTACAGAAACGGAAAAACATACCATGCTCAAGGATTGGAAGAATTAACATTGTGAAAATGTCAATACTACCCAAAGTGATCTGTAGATATAATGCAATCCCGATCCAAATCCCAACAACATTCTTTAATGAAATGGAAAACTAATCTCCAACTTTATATGGAAAGGAAAGAGGCCTTGAATAGCTAAATCAATATTGAAGAAGAGCACAGTAAGAGGTCTCACACTTCTTGATCTCAGAACTTACTATACAGCTACAGTAATCAAAACACCCTGGTATTGGTACAATGACAGACATGAAGACCAATAGAAGAACTGAGAACCTTGAAGTAAATCTGTCCATTTATGGGCAGCTGATTTTCCACAGAGGATCAAAGTCTATTTGATGGAGGAGAGATGATCTCTTTAACAAATGGTGCTGGCAAAACTGGATATCCATTTGCAGAAATATGAAATAGGATCCATACCTCACACCATACACAAAAACTAACTCAAAATGGATCAAAAACCTAAACGTTAAACCTAAAACTGTAAAGTTCCTGAAAGATAACATAGAGATAGATCTAGGAGTCCTAATTTTTGGCATAAGTATACTACCAAATACAACTGAAAATATATGATAACAAGGACCTCCTAAAAATTAAATACTTACGCTCATCAAAAGACTTCACCGAAAGAGTAAAAAGAGAACCTACATACTGGTTAAAAAAAAATTTTGCTAATGACACATCTGACAAGGGTCTAAGATCTAAAATACATAGAAAACTAAACAGCAAAAAGGCAAACAATCCAATCAAAAAATGGACAAAGGACATGAACGGACACTTCATCAAAGAGGATATTCAGATGGCTAACAAACACATGAAGAAATGCTCACAATCATTAGCCATTAAAAAAATCAAACCCGCCACCATCCAGTCAATTTTGACTCACAATGACCCTATAGGACAGAGTAGGACTTCTCCATAGCATTTCCTAGACTATAAATCTTTACAGAAGTGGACTGCCACATCTTTCTCCTGTGGAGTGGCTGGTGGTTTCAAACTGCCGACCTTTTGGTTAGCAACCAACCACTTAAAGACTGCGCCACCAGGGCTCCCTCATTAGCCATTAGAAACCAGCTAAAAACCAAACCCTTGCCGTCGAGTCAATTCCGACTCATAGTGACCCTACAGGACAGAGTAAAACTGCCCCATAGGGTTTCCAAGGAGGGGCTGGTGGATTTGAACTGTCAACCTTTTGGTTAGGAGCTGAGTTCTTTACCACTGCGCCACCAGGGCTCCAATTAGAGAAATGCAAATCAAAACTACCATGAGATACCATCTCACCCCTGCAAAAATGCCACTGATTAAAAAAACAGAAAAATACAAAACAACAAATGCTGGCGAGGTTGTGGGGAGATTGGAACTATTATACACTGCTGTTGGGATTGTAAAATGGTAACAGCCACTATGGAAAGCAGTATGGTTCTTCCTCAAAAAACTAAACATAGAGATACGTTATGATCCAGCAATCCCACTCCTAGGTACGTATCTAGAGGTATAAGAGCAGTGACACGAATAGACATATGCACACCCATGTTCATTGTAGCATTATTCACAGTAGAAAAACGAAGGAAACAACCTAAGTGCCCATCAACAGATGAATGGATAAACAAATTGTGATACATACATACAAGGGAATACTATGCATCAACAAAGAATTTTGATGATTCTGCAAAATATAACATGGTTGAATTTGGAGGACATTATGCTGAGTGAAATAAGTCAAACACAAAAGGACAAATATTGCATGATACCACTTTTATAAAAAACCAAGAATAGGTATACATAGAAAGCAATGTTCTTTGCTGGTTACCAGGAATGGGAGAGAGAGAGAGAAGGAATCACTTACCAAATAGTAGACAATTTTTAATTCTGGTGATGGCAAAGGCAATACACAATATGGGGGAAGTCAGCACAACTTGACCAAGGTAAATGAAGACACTGACAGGTACTTAAGAATAAAAGACAACTACAGTAAAGGTTACAACATATACAATTTTGCAGCAACAGTTGTTGTTGTCAGGTGCTGTTGAGTCTGTTCTGGCTCCTAGAGACCCTATGTACAACAGAACGAAACACTGTCCGGTCCTGTGCCATCCTCACAATTGTTGTTATGCGTGAGCTCATTGTTGCAGCCACTGTGTCAAACCATCTGGTTGAAGGTCTTCTTTTTCATTGACCCTCTACTTTACCAAGCATGATGTTCTTTTCTGGAGACTGGTCCCTCCTGATATTATGCCTAAAGTAGCATGTGAGATGAAGTCTTATCATCCTTGCTTCTAATGAGCATTCTGGCAGGACTTCTTCCAAGACAGATTTGTTTGTTCTTCTGGCAGTCCATGGTATTTTCAATATTCTTTGCCAACACCATAATTCAAAGGCATCAACTCTTCTTTGGTTTTCCTTATTCATTGTCCAGCTTTTGCATGTATATGAGGTGATTTAAAATACTATGGCTTGGGTCAGGCAGACCATAGTCTTCAAGATGACATCTTTGCTTTCTAACACTTTAAAGAGGACTTTTGCAGCAGATTTGCCCAATGCAAGGCATAGTTTGATTTCTTGACTGCTGCTTCCACGAGCATTGACTGTGGATCCAAGTAGCATGAAATCCTTGACAACGTCAATCTTTTCTCCTTTGATCATGATGTTCCTTATTGGTCCAGTTGTGAGGATTTTTGTTTTATTTATGTTTGAGATGTAATCCATACTGAAGACCGTGGTCTCTGATCTTCAAATCCTCTTCACTTTCAGCAAACAAGGTTGTGTCATCTGCATATCCCAGGTTGTTAATAAGTCTTGCTCCAATCCTGATGCCCTGTTCTTTTTCATATAGTCCAGCTTCTCGGGTTATTTGGTCAGCATACACGTTGAATATGTATGGTGAAAGGATACAACCCTGAAGCACATCTTTCCTGATTTAAAACCACTCAGTATTCCCTTGTTTTGTTCGAAGGACTGCCTCTTGGTCTATGTACAGGTTCTGCGTAAGCATAACTACGTGTTCTGGAATTCCTATTCTTTGCAATGTTACCCATAATTCCTGATGATCCACACAGTTGAATGCCTTTGCATAGTCAATAAAACAAAGGTAAACATCTTTCTGGTATTCTCTGCTTTCAGGCAGGATCCATCTGACATCAGGAATGATATCCCTGGTTTCACGTCCTCTTCTGAATCCAGCTTGAACTTCTGGCATTTCTCTGTCGACGTACTGCTGCAACCACTTTTCAATGATCTTCAGCAAAATTTTCCTTGTGTGTGATATTAATGATATTGTTTAATAATTTCCACATTCTGTTGAATCATCTTTCTTTGGAATGGGCACAAATATGGATCTCTTCAGTTGGCTGGCTAAGTAGCTATATTTCAAATTTCTTGGCACAGACAAGTGAGCACTTCCATCTCTGCATACATTTGTTGAAATGGCTCAGTTGGTATTCCATCAATTCCTGGAGCCTTGTCTTTTGCCATTGCCTTAAGTGCACCTTACAACTCTTCCTTCAGTACCATAGGTCCTTGATCTTATACTGCCTCCTGAAATGGTTGAACATAAACCAATACTTTTTGGTGCAGTGACTCTGTGTATTCTTTCCATCTTCTTTTGATGCTTCCTGTGTCATTCAATATTTGTCCATAGAATCCTTCAATACTGCAGCTCAAGGCTTGAATTTTTTCTTCAGTTCTTTCAGCTTGACAAATGCTAAGGGTTCTTCTCTGGTTTTCTAACTCCAGGTCTTTCCACATTTCATTATAATACTTCTACTTTATTTGGAGTCACCCTTTGAAATCTTCTGTTCAGCTCTCTTACTTCATCATTTCTTTCTTTCACTTTAGCTATTCTGTGTTCAACAGCAAGCTTCAGAGTTTATTCTGACATTCATTTTGGTCTTTTCTTTCTTTTCAGGGACCTCTTGTTTTCTTCATATATGATGTCTTTGACATCATTACACAAGTCATCTGGTCTTCAGTCATTAGTGTTCATTGCATCAAATCTGTTCTTGAGATGGTCTCTAAATTCAGGTGGGATATACTCAAGGTCCTGCTTTGGCTGTCATGGATTTGTTCTAATTTTCTTCAGCTTCAACTAGAACTTATATACGAACGATTGATGGTCTGTTCCACAGTCGGCTGCTGGCCTTGTTCTGACTGATGTTACTGAGCTTTTCCATTGTCTCTTTCCACAGATATAGTCAGTTTGATTCCTGTGTATTCCTTCTGGAGAGGTTCATGTGTATAGTAGCCATTACTGTTGTTGAAAAAAAATATTTGCAATGAAGTCGTTGGTCTTGCAAAATTCTATCATGCAATCTCTGGCATTGTTTCTATCACTAAGGCCATATTTTCCAACCACTGTTCCCTCTTCTTTGTTTTCCAACTTTGCATTCCAACTACCAGTAATTATCAATGCATCTTGATTGCATGTTTGATCAACAACAGTAAAAACAGGCAGAAAATATGTAAGTGGTTACACAGTATTCATATAAGGGTGTGGAAAGGTGTATGGGAGTACATGTGCATGCATGTATAGGTATATTTGTGGGCATATGTATATACATGTTTGTCTGTGCTGCATATATACGCAATAAAACGCATAGAGGCACAGTTATGAATACTTCCTAGACATAGCCAAACACCTCATGGAATTGATTTACTGGGCTTGAAGGCTCAGGGCCATAGTTTCATGGAACAACTTGGTCAATTGGCATAACTTAGTTCATAAAGATAATGTTCTATATCCTAGTTTGGTGAGTTGAGTCTGAGGTCTTAAAAGCTTTCGAGTACACATCTAAGATGCAACCATTGGTCTCTTCCCAACTAGAGCAAAGGAAAGTGAAGGAAACTGAAGACTCAAGGAAGAAATTAATCCGTAGGGCTAATGGCCCACGTGAATCACAGACTCTTCTGGCCTCAGGCCAGAAGAACTAGATGGTGCCTGGCTATCACTACCAGCCATTCTGTCCAGGGACACAATAGAAGGTTCTCATTAGAATGGAAGAATAATGTAAAACAAAACTCAAATTCATGAAAAAGACCAGACTTACTGGACTTAGAGAGACAGGGGGAACCCCTGAGACTATTGCCCTAAGATACCCTTTTAACCTGGAACTAAAGTCACTCCTGAAGGCCACATTTCAGTCAAATAATAGATTGACCTACAAAATACATAATAGCATCTGTTAGTAATGTACTCCTTTAAACAATCAATTGTACAAAGCCAAATGATCATCATCTACACAAAAGCAAAGATGAGAAGGCAAGGAGGGGTAGGGAAACTGGATGGATGGAAACGGGGCAGGCGGGGTAGAAATGGTGAGAGTGCTGATACTTTGCGGGGACTATGGCGAATGTCAGAGAACAATTTGTGTATGAAATGTTGAATGGGAATCTAATTTGCTGTGTAGACCTTCACCTAAAACACGCAATAAAATATTCAAAAACAGAAAGAAAGAAGACCCTCTGGGGAAGTTCTACTCTATATATCACATGGGGTCCCATGGGTCCTGCTAGGTGAGAGCATTTTTCTGATAAGCTTAGAAGCTCTTTGTAGTCCTTAAATCCCACTGGGAATTGCCAGATATTATTTTAACTGGGGGAGATATTCAGAGAAGTTAAGCAACTCCTCTTAGGCTCTCTTCATTGGGAACTAGTATAGTGTCCAAAGAACTGACTTTGGTGGTGTTAGGCACTCTGCTCCCTTCTTCACCTAGCCCCAGGTGACCAGGGGGACTTTGGCAATAATTACCTAAACCCAACAGGCTAGAAGGAAACAACCAGTGCTGGTTCTGCAAAGGTAGATGATTCATTTGATTAATTTCTCAAAAGAAATTAAATTGATACTGGGCTGTTGGGGTAAGACAGTAAGAAAAAAATGTGGCTTAAATTTGATTTTCATAAGATTCAAGTTACTTAAATTTTCCCTTGTTCCACAGGAATAACATCTTTTAGATGGCTCAGTAGACCTGCAATGTTTTTAATTAAAAATTATCTAGTGCCCAAACTATAAGACATTTTCCTCCATGTTTCTGCTCTTGCCGGCTCACAAAGCACCCTTTTGAAAAGCAAGTCAGATTCTAAAGCACCTTGCTCAAAATTCTCAAATGGTTTTCTATCACATGTCCCTGGGTGTGCAAATGGTTTGTGCTTACTACTATCCATGGTGTTTTCAATGGCCTAATATGCAAGTGAAAACTGGACAGTAAATAAGGAAGACCAAAGAAGAATTGATGCCTTTGAATTATGGTGTTGGTGAAGAATACTGAATATACCATGGCCTGCCAGAAGAATGACCAAATCTGACTTGGAAGAAGTACAGCCAGAACGCTTCCTAGAAGGGAGGATGAAGAGACTTCATCTCACATACTTTAGACATGTTATCAGAAGGGACCAGCCAACGAAAAGTAGAGGGTCAGCAAAAGAGAGGAAGACCCTCAAGATGATGGACTGACACAGTGGCTGCAATGATGGGCTCAAACATAGCAATGACAGTGAGGATGGCCTAGAACTGGGCAGTATTTTGTTCTGTTGTACAAGGGGTCAATATGGGTCGGAACTATCTCGACGGCACCTAACAACAACACTAACCTAAAAGCTGACGGTTTTTGAACATTTCCAGTAGCACCTCGGAAGAAAGGCTTGGAATTTTGCTTTTGTAAAGATTTGAGTCAAGAAAACCCCATGGAGCTCAGTTCTACTCTGTGACACATAGGGTCACCATAAGTTGGAATCAACTCAGTGGCAACAAGCTCCTATCTCACTCGGAATTAAATACCAAATTATCACAATGGCCTATAGGCCCCATGGTCTTGCTGTTGGCCACTTCTCTGGCCTTACCTCCAGCCATGACCACTCTTTCAGTGTTCCTCAGCCACAGAGGCCTCCTGATCTCTGGGAGAAATTGGCTTCCAGCCCACACCCATTGTTGTCAATTTGGACTTATGATGATCCCACGTGTTGCAGAGCAGAACTGTGTGGGTTCGAGATACTAACCTTTTGGTTACGAGGCAATTGCAAACAGTTTGTGCCACACAGAGACCTTCTGGTCCAGCACATTTTAATCAAAGTTCTTTGTGATGCTCAGATGCCTTTGCCTTCCTTCACAGCGGCCTCTGCCCAAAGGTCCCTGTATCTGTGAGGCCTTCTCCTATCACCTTATTTGTTACACTCCTCTCCCTATCTCTCTTTATCCCACTTTTTGTTCATATTTCTGCTGCTAACCAAAAGGTCGGCAGTTTGAATTCACCATCCACTCCTTGGAAACCCTGTGGGGTAGTTCTATTCTATCCTATAGGATCGTTATGAATCAAAATCCACTAGATGGCAAAGGTTTTTTTTTTTTTTTTTTTTATCACTACCCAATGTCATGATTTTACTTAATTGTTTAGTTGGTTATTGTCAGTCTTCTGTACTGTAATTTTAGCAGCAGGAGGGCACAGGTTTCATCTGTCTTGTTCAATGATATATTCCCACGCATAGCATGTAGTACTCACTCATATACATATTTGTTGAATAAGTATCATTAGAAACAGTACCAATACCAAAGTTAAATGAGAAGGAAAAAATCACCAATAATCTTTGTGCACCAACGGATCAACTTGTCTTCCACTGAATTTTAAAAATTCATTCTATTTTCCAAATACATGAATCTCTTATTCTATTCTAATTGACTATAGCCATTTTTAATATCAAAAACTTGGAGATTCATTTCCTAGCTTGTTATCTCAATGCTAATTTAAATGTACTTTCCTGCTTGTTTTTAATCAAAAAGATGATTTCTTGCCAATTTTTTTTTTTTTTTTTTTTTAACTAAGTAACTCTGTACGCTTGATTAGAGTTTTACTTGACATGCAAAGGAAATGAATGCACCCAGGAGGCCCCTTCAGGATCCGCGAGCCCAGGGCAAGCCTCGGAGCCACAGCGCTAATCACACAGGGATTCCCAACAAAAACCATCTGTTTGTGGGCATGGAGGAAGCGATGGGCCTTGAATTCCAAGTGTGTGAGAAAGTAGCCGTCTTTCATTTTTCAGTTGTTTTGTGCAGAAAACAGAAAACTTTTCAAGCAAAATGGAACTGGAGAAATAGTGATGGAGCCAGAGGGAGTAGAGTGACAGAGGATTGGGTAATGAGGTCCACATCATAGCTGCAGTGAGCCTTCTGGGGGGAATGGCAAATTAGTGTCATTGGATGGACTCATTTACATATTCAGATCTGGGACAATTCAGTGGGCGTTGAGTTGAAATTATTTTTATTCAATCTATGAAGTATTCATTTGTAAGGAATTTATGGCAGTGGATGTGGGGATAACTCACTTAGCGACAATTGTTTATAAAAACCTTAGCACATCCATCTTTATACACCACTCTTAGGATTGTGAAGTCCCTGGGTTGTTAACAGTTAATGCGCTTGGCTGGTAATCAAAAGGTTGGAGGTTTGAGTTTACACAGAGGCACTTTGGAAGAAAGGCCTGGAGATCTACTTCTGAAAAATCAGCCATTGAAAACCCTGTGGAGCACAGTTCTACTCTGACACCCATGCGGTAGCCATGAGTGGGAATCAACTCCATGGCAGCTGATTGTTTGCTTTATTTATTTATTTAATGTTTGCACCTTACTAATTTCTTAAAATAGGTCAGCCTTCCTCTTCCTTGTCAACACATTAGCCATTCTAGTTATTATAGATGCTTATGAATATTAAGAAAGCAATTCTTTAAAGATTTTCAGTGACAAAGAGTAGTATTTTTCCTCTGTTCCATTGAGTAGTGTAGCCCTTGTTTGCTGATGATCCTGTAGGCGGCAGGGCCCTGGGGACACAGTGGTTAAGAGCTTGGCTGCTAACTGAAAGATCAGCAGGTTGAATCTACCAGCTGCTCCTTGGAAACCCTATGGGGCAGTTCTACTTTGTCCTATAGGGTTTCTATGAGTCAAAATTGACACGACAGCATTGGTTTTTTTTTTGTTGTTGTTGTTCTGTGGATGGCTGTGCTGACACTTTCGAACAGTATGTGAATTAAAAGATAGTGGGTCAGCAGTTGTGGAGATTCTCCTTAAAATAAGAAAGTAAGTGTAGAAAACCCCAATTGAAAATCCTTGGATGGAGCAACATGTTTATTCATTAGCATCCATAATTATGTCCAAACAGTGCTTCAAAGAAAGGGTGTGTGTTTGTGTGTGTACGTGCCCATTCCACGTGCTTAAGTACACACTAGGGTTTTACAGAAAAGAAAGATAAACAGTGTCAAGAAAATGTTGTAACTGTGAAAGGAAGTGTACTTGGCAGATAGAAGATGCTGAATACCGTGACTCTCTTGCCTTTATTGATGTCTAGTAGATGCTGAAATTGTTGAGGGTAACAAATGTTTCTTGATCTTTCCATTCCCCATCGTTCCTAGCACAACACCTTGTACATGATGAACTGTCAATAAATATTTGTTGAAGTGGATCAGTTTTGTGTTAGCAGACCCTGATTCAGAGTTACAACCAATTCATGCAAACTGAAGAAGACAGAATAAATATTAATAAAGGCTGACCTTGTTTTAAAATTGCCCTCCATTTCAAAGGCCAGAGATTCAAAGAAACATTTAGTGACATCTCTTTTTAGAATTTGGGTAAGAAACAAATCTGCAAAATATTTTTAATAGGGCCTAATAAGTTTTTTTTTTTTTTAATAAGTTAGTTGAGTGAATGAGCTGGGGGTGGGGGGAGCGGTGGAAAGAACCCTTTGAAAAACAAAACAGAAAAACCTCCCAGTTCACGTTTTTGTGAGAACCGAAATCCCCAGGAATGAGAAGATTTAGCTAATCTTTCCAATCACATTCTCCCTCCCTCCCCACCCCCATCTCCTTGGAATTATGTTATCTCTGCTCTTCTTAAAAGCTCAGAAGCCTTTTGAATTGAAGTGGCATTCAAAGGACAGCCAAGGGTCACCCTTGGCATATTGAAGGAGAGTGGATTACAGGAGAGAGAGGGGAAGGGAGCAGCTGGGGCTGGGCAGAGGCGCGTACAGATCCCAGGCAGGAAGAAAATGCTAGACAAACTCCACGGGAGCTGCTGTCGGCCTGAGAAAGCTGCCCAGCTTGCTACTTAAGGACAGGAAGTAGCAACATAGCAACCCACATTATTAGTGCTCCAGTGCGTGTATCGCAGTTTGGGAGTACAGGAAAGGAAAACACATATCGGTGAAATCAATTAGGCAATGGGCTTTTGAACAGAAATAGAAGGGTTCCTTTAGAGAACATGGATGCAGGAAACTTGTAAAATTAAATGCCAGATACTGTTTTAATGAAGGGATAAAATTCTACCAAACTCACCGCCCCCTAACAGTTATTTATTTATTGAAATAATAAGGCTTTAGGATTAGTATAACAAATTCCTCAACAGACTTCAAAATAATTGAGTTTTTAATTCCAACTATTATTTGACTTTTCAATTTTTATAGACATATATGTGTGTTTTGTTTTTCAATCCAATCCAATCAAGTGAGGACTGATATTTGGAGTGGGATGGTTCGAAGACAAGCCACTAGTATGCAGCAGTGGTTACTTGCTGATTTTTGCGGGGTGGGTGGGAGGGTGGGGAGATGGGTCATGAATCCCTTTGAAAATCTAATGAAAACTAAGAATCTTCTCCACAATAAAATGCACAAACATATACACACTTTGCCAGGAGGGTCATAGACACAGAGCACAGAGCAAGCAGTATATAAAACGATTAGTATTACTATGCATTTTTTTATTACTACGCATTAGGCCTGTTCTAGGGCTACCTGTGTAGCGTAAATGGTTCATAGCTTGATTACTAGCCAAACGGTTGGCGATTCAAACCCCACCCAGAGGTACCTCGAAGAACGGAACTGGCGATCTGCTTCTGCTAAGATTACAGCCTTGAAAAACCTATGGAGTGTAGTTCTACTCTGCACACATGGGGTAGCTATGAGTTGAAATCCACTTAGTAGCAACTAACAACAAAGGCCTGTTTTAAGCACTATTTGTGAATTATTTATTTAATCCACAAACCTATCCCATGGGGCATATACTACTACTGCCTGCATTTTCCTTGAGGTTCAAAACCAAAAACTAAACCCATTGCCATCAAGTCAATTCTGACTTACAGCGACCCTATTGGCTGGTGGATTCGAACTGCTGACCTTTTGGTTAGCAGTCAAGCTCTTAACCAGTGCACCACTAGGGCTCCGAATTGATTCTCAGAGTGATTTAAATCCCTTGTCTCAGACCATTCAGTGAGTAGAAGGGAAACTCCAACCTGAGCATAGGCTCTTGGACTCCAGCACCTGAACTCTTGACCATGCACCGTGGGGCTGGCATGAGCAAGGAAACCAGTCATAGTCTGCCATGGGCCAAAGGTCATCTCTGTGCAAGTTAGACAAGGCAGTCTCCAGATGCTTCATTGCCACCTACCAGAAAATCATCTTCATAATTTTACAAAAATTACAAAAATGTGAACAGCATGGTCTGTGATTGTGCAGTGCACCCTGCCACCATGGCCCAAGGGAAGCTAGACTAGGGCCTGAACGTAGAGGTCCTGGCGTGGTAGGCAGGAGTTTGGACCCAAGTTAGAAGGTACTGCAGAAACAGTCAAGTTTCAAACTGAATTTTTAGGAGTTAGTCTGTCAGCAGGGGGCAGGATGGATTTTTCTATTTATGTATGGAAATTTGAAACTACAGGGAACTAGATATTTTTTGAACAAAATGTTTTCTCCTCATCTGAAATGTTGGTTGTCATTTAGAATGGAAGGATAGAACGAGAGGTATCCACATATTAATGTACTATTTATTTAAGTGACTATTGTCCTCTGAGAAAAATGGTAGTTGGCACATTTGTAATGAAATGGTAGTTCTAATATGCTGTGTGTGTTTGATGGTGTTGCTGCTGAATGACCATCAGGAGTTCATTATGTAGTAACAGACTCAGATCTCCCCTGGTGAGATGGAGATTCTTCCAGGCTGGCAAGGGGCACGGACAGAGCCAGGAGGCTGATGCCTATAAGAAGTGATCCGAGGCTACACACATCTCCAGGCTCTGATGCTTTTGCTATGTTGAGCTTATCCTCTGGACCAGCTGGTACCTCCTCACTGATTCAGACACAGTCCTAGGGAAAAAGACTTTCCTTTTCTTTTTCATTGTTGCTATTAAATTATTCTGTTTTGTCCTCTGGTTAAACAAGGTAACCAAAACAAAAAAAATAAATAAATGAACCCAGTGCCCTTGGGTTGATTCTGACTTGTAGTGACCTTACAGACCAGAGTAGAACTGCCCCTTAAACAACGTAACACAACCACACAAACTCACTTCCATTTCTGGAAGCACAATATAGGTCAGTGTATATGGTTTGTGGGTCCCTGGGTGGTTCACCAGTTAAAATGTTTGGCTGCTAATTGAAAGGATGGAGGTTAAGGTCCACCCAAAGGTGCCTTGGAAGACAGGCCTGGCGATCTACTTACGAAAAATCAGCCATTGAAAATCTTTGTGGAGTGCATTGCTACTCTGATACACATGGGGTCGCCATGAGTTTAAACCAACTCAACACAACTGTTTTTTTGGTATGTTGTTTGAGCACACAGGTAAGATAGTTGGGGGCTTGGTTTCACACTGTGTACTTTCATACGTGGTTAACATATTTAAAAAATATTAAAAATACCAACCAAAGGCAACTCTTGGCCATAACTTTCCTTTTTCCTCCCTTCCTCTCTCCTTCCCTTCCTCCCTCCCTTCTTTCCTTCCTTTCTTCTTCTTTCCTTCCTTCTTTTTCCTGCTTCCGTCCTCCTTCCTTTCCCCGCCTTCAATCAATTAATCAAAATGCATTTATTGAGAACCTATTTTGTGTGAGACACGGTGCTGAGTGTTGAGAATTCTGACACATGTCTGCCCGAGAAAGTTTCAGACATTTCAGCTATAGAGTCTAACACCTAAACAGTTCTGGAAGAGTAAATGATTAAGCAACAAAAACTTTCATGATTTCATTGCATCCGTAAGGAGCCCTGCTGGTACAGTGGTTAAAATGCTCAGCTGTTAACAGGAGGGTTGGTGGTTGGACTCCACCAGTGGCTCCACAGGAGAAAAGACCTGCCGATCTGCTTCCATAAAGATTACAGCCTTCAAAACCCTATAAGGCAGTTCTACTCTGTTCTATAAGGTCGCTGTGAATCGGATTCAAATCACTGGCAATGGGTTTGTTTTGTTTGGTGATACATTGCAAATATGTAACCCTTTTTTCAAGTCTGCTAAAGACTTCATGTAGAATAGATTAGAGGTGCTAATATGGTTTTTAAAAATGGGCGTGGGCACTTTGGCCCTCCTCTGCCAGCCTTTGATGTCCTGGAAGTACCTTCCTAAAAACCTTGGGACTTCGCAGTGCTCCATTTGAAAACCCTGGGACAAAAGGCCAGGCCTTTCCATTCTGTCAGCTGACTATATCATCCACTTCTGCAAAAGGTTACAATTTTGTATACATATAAACATTTATTAAGTACCTCCGCTGGACTATTAAAGAGGCTAGAAAGTAAGATTTTTAAGAGCAGAGACTGAATGTTCTCTTTGTAATTCCTAAGCAACTATATATTCAAATCCCTTCAATCTGAATGTTCAAACAAAACAAACCAACCCCACTGTTCCCGAGTTGACTCTGACTCATAGCAACCAACCCTATAGGACAGAGAAGAATGTATGAATATAGGGTGTATGTATACAATGTCGATACGGCTGTATAACCCCATTACCAGAAGACCAGATCTAGATGAGCCTAGATTGAACTCTTATTGATGGTTTTTCACAAAGGCAGCAGGAATTGAATTGATGGTGCTATTAGGTTGTCAATACCCATGTCTCCCTTTCTTCCCAGATAAGTATATGTGAAGTATCGCTTGTGCAGTCATTTTAACCTCCTGGGGGCAAAGGAGCTATAGAGGTTCAAGGTGAGGGTCCAGATGAGGTGTGTCTGACTGCACTCTAGATGCTTTGTACGAGTCCAGAGCTGGGAGATCTGTGTGGTGGGTTGTTATCTCACCCTACAGGTCGATGTTGCTGAGTTGCTTTGCTTGTTTATTTGCCTGCTTGCTTTTAAAAACAGCTGCTTCTAGTGTTTGAATCTTTAATTGCAGTCATTTCTAGAGTATAAGGATAATTAAGGAGATGTGGCGCACATGGTGGGACTTGGAGAGGGTTAGAGATGCTGGGAGGCAGCTGGCAGCGGAGAAGGAAATTGCACACTTATTTAAGACTAAAAAAAAAAAAAAAGACAAGAGACTTTAAACTGTGCCCTATAGGTACTCAGTTATCACTGGTAAATGAAACATACCATCTTCTGAAACCAAAGCAAATCAGATATCCTGTAGTATTATTTCTTCCTTTTGAGATGACCCTGGGTATTCATCTTAACCAAATGTCCTGTACACATAAAGTGTTGGGGCTTGTGGGGACAGCAAATAGTATAATTTGTCCAGGGCATCTTCTGAACAAGGGCGCTAGACGCTATTTTTCCCTGTAGTGACCCTGTCTGTCTCTAAGGCAGTGTTCGTGGGGCTGTGGGTCATCATCCAGTCCCCCTGCGGCAGATGGCCTAAGCCAAATTTTATATGCACAGCTCTTAGGTTCCTTTTGGTAGATAATGGCAGCCATCGATGGTTAGAGATAGGTGAGGTTTTGCTATATCCCCAACAGGCTTGCTACTTGGCTATAGTGAAAATGAGCTCAGACCAAAAGCTGCCACACACAGAGATATTTATTAAACACACTTTTATTAGCAAACAATCCCAAAAGAGTTTTAATCAACCTCTCTGTAAGCTTGATGAAGTCCTAATTCTCTGTCATTTTAGAAGAACCTCACACACCTTGCAAGGAACTCTGATGGTGCAGTGGTTAAGTACTCAGGTGTTAACTGAGAGGTTTGCTGTTCGAACCCTCCAGCCAGTCTGAGGGAGAGAAGACCTGGAGATCTGATCCCATAAAAATTACAGCCTAGGAAACACATGAGGCAGCTCTACTCTGTCTGAGAGGGTCTCTAGGAGTCAGAATCAACTTGATGGCACGCAACAACATCAGCACACCTGGCAGGAAAGGTTCATTAAGGTAGAAATGGTAATGTTCTAGAAATAAGATGTTTCCAAGATGGAAGCGACTGTGATTCACTCATGGGACGCAGGTAATTAGTGCTACATCAGGGAACTCCCATGAGGTCTCCTGAAATCTTTTCAGTCCTTTATCTAAAACACAGTATTCCTTTTGAATTTTGAACGCTCTGCTGGATTTTCCCAGGAAATGCATCTTATTTATTTTGAGCTATAATTCAATACATTTTCAGCCACACTAACTGTAAAGTGAAGAGACCGGGGGGTAAAGGAGGGAGGAGAGTAGGTAGTAAGTAAGAATGTTGAGTTGAGGAAAAAAGTCCAGGTCGCGATCAACATTGTGCTATGAAAATCTATTGTGGGATAATTAAAGATATATATATAAGCTTTGTAATTAAGTTCATTATTATGCAAATTTCTGCCTGTTGAATATTTGCTGGACTTGTGGGATTTTCTAGTTTTCTCAAAAACATTTTTTTTTTTTTGTAGCCCAAGAGGTGACAGTTAAAATGGAAGAACCAGTGGTGGGTGAATTTATGGTGCTTTTAGTGTCCTTCTTTGATCATCATAAATTTTCAAAATTTTCTGTAATACATATATATACTTTCATCAATAGGAAAAAAAGTGTAAAATATGGCCTTATTTCTAACAGCCCAATAGAATGCTTTTTTAGAAATTATTTATAGGAGGAAATTTTGAATGGTTAAAAATTAGAAATTCTTCCTAACTTTTGTGGGAAAGCATTCTTTAGTACATTAAATTTCTTATTGAACACTAAACAAGTTAATACTTTATTTTTACACATATAACGCACACCTTCTGGTTTGTTTGCTGGCCTTGCCCTCCCCCTTGAGGTATTTTCGTAAGTGTGCTCTGCTAATTTTTTTTCCAGCGACATGTGAAAAAAGATTGACACTGTGGCACTTGTGAGGGTGCCTCACCGGGAGGAAGTGCAGCTGGCAAATGATCAGGGCATGCATTATTTGTATAAAAATACGGTAATTGGTAAAAGAAATAGAAAAATTACTTTTCTTCATGACTACAGTAACAAAATTCACACTTGAATTTTCCTTTCCCTCAAATGCACCAAGATCTAGTTTTTTCCTCTTAATTATTGGTGGTTTTTATTTTTATTTTTTTTTATTTTTACTTCTTCTCAGTGGGAGAAATTAAATACTACATATAATACTGCATGTGCATCTTAAATTGGCTGCGGATAATTTGTTTCCACTTTTATTCTAAATTGAAATGTGGCATTTTAAGAGGTGGGGTGGGGGAAGTCCAATACATCTTTTTTTCTTTATAATGAATATAATTCTTTCTATTGGATTTCTAGAAGTAGATCTGTTGTGTGTAACTTTGCCATAATCGGTGCTCCACAACAAAATAAATTGTTGCCTTGGAGTTTTAAAGCCTGCCTATCTTATTTGCATTTTTTTCCCAAACTGCTCTGATTGCCTGTTTCATAGTCGCTTTGTATATACATACAAATATGCTGGGCCCAGTTCAAGCTCAGTGTAGAAGGGCGAGGTATTTCCACTGGGTGGCTGCCCTGGACATGGGTGCTTTACTGAGTTAATGATCTCACTATTTTTAGGTCCTCTGACTATAAAATGAGAATGATTATGCTTACGAAAACTCTGTTGGTTAAATTATCGAAGACCTTTCGCTGAATTATATCTTTGTTTATCTGGTATTATTTTTAGCAGCCTGGTAAAAATCCAAGTTGAATTTTCCTTCTTGATAAAGTGTTTTATATCTACTCTTCAAATAAAGATTTTAAAACAGAGCTTCTCTATTTACAGCAGAACAGGAACTTTTCTGTTTAAAAAAATTATTCTAAAGGATATCAGAAATTATTATATAGCTAATATAATTGCGTTTGTGTGTACGAACTGTATATAAATAAAGTGTTGTTGTTAGCTGCCGTTAAGTTGGCCCCCTGACTCATGGCTACCCCGTGCACAACTGGCTTGGACTATTGCAATCCAGAGGGTTTTTATTGGTTGCTTTTCAGAAGTAGATCACCAGGTCTTTCTTCCTAGTGTGTCCTAGTCTGGAAGCTCCACCAAATCTGTTGAGTATCATAGCTGCATGTAAACCTCCATCGACAGATGGGTAGTGGCTGTGCTTGAGGTGCATTGGCCAAGAACCAAACTCTTGAACCTGAGTCTTCTGTATGGAAGGGGAGAATTCTACCACTAAGCCTGAATAATGTATTAACAAAGAAACAAACAAACAAACCCGTTGCCGTCAAGTTGATTCCAACCTATAGTGACCCTAAAGGACAGGTAGAGCTCCCCGATAGGGTTTCCAAGGCAGATTTGAACAGTCAACATTTTGGTTAGCAGTAAAAAAACAGTAAGGAGTGTTAATTAGGTAAAAGTCATTAGAATGTGAGTAGCATTGAACAGAAATATACATCTCATAATCTTCTAGTTTACTACTATCTTATTTTTTTTTAGAATTGTTAAAAATTAGAACCGCAAATTATGGATAATCTAAGCTAGCACATTCTAAAATGAGTTTTAAGGAGCTCTGGATCCATTAGAAAATATAATAAGGGTTATAAGAAGAAAGGTTTCCACAAGGAGATAATTTTGCAAAATGCTAAGTTCAACAGAGTTAAGTCAGTTTCTTTCCTGGTATTCTTCTCTGCTGTGTTTTCCACATGGGTGTGATTGTGGAACTGTTTTATTGTAGAATATCTTTTGAGGCAAATGGTGTGAAATGCACTTTGGGAAATACTGTTTTATCCCAGCTTTTTTCGTCTCCAGTGAGAAGAGTGGTTAAGTGGCTGGCCAACTTTACCTACAGCATGGACCTGACTGCAAACCTGGGAATTTGATACCATCTATGTTTTGTCCACTACACAGTGTTACCCCACAGATTTCACCCAAGCAGTGTCAGACAGAGAGGGGTTGGTTTCTACAGTATGAAGGGAAGAAGATACCACACACAAAGCAAGCTGTGGGAGTCTGTTACAAAAAGCAGACAAACAAAAAAACCCAGTTGCCATTTGCCATTGAGTCGATTCCAACCCAAGATGGCCCCATGTGTGTTGGAGCAGAACTGTGCTCCATGTGGTTGTCAGCGGCTAATTTGTCAGAAGTAGATCCCTCATTGTATCTGGATGGACATGAACCGCCAACCTTCCAGTTAGCAGCTGAGCTCATTAACTGTTTGCCCCACCCAGGCACTCCCTGAGAACCTGTTATTCAGGGCTTAACACCCTTCACTGTCACACTGGCTCTGTGGTAAAATTCAAATTCTGGGATACTCCATTAGTTACTCTTAGTTATTACCTAGGGCTGCTATATCAGAAATACAACAAGTGCGTGGCTTTAACAAAGAGAAATTTATTCTCTCACAGTTTAGGAGGCTAGAATCCAAATTCAGGGTGCCAGCTCCAGGGGAAGGCTTTCTCTTTCTGCCAGCTCTGGGGGAAGGTCCTTGTCATCAATATTTCCCTGGTTTAGGAGCTTCTCAGCCCAAGGGCCTTGGGTCCAAAAAATGTGCTCCACTAACCTACGAAAGGTATCAGCCCATTTTACAGATAAAGGACTAAGGCTCAGAGAGGCTAAGTGACTTGCTCCATAACCACACAGCTACTAAGGGGTGAAGTTGTGTTATGTACCCTAGTAGATATATCTCCAGAGAGCAGTATCTTTTATGCTGCGTAACAAGCATTGGATGAGAAAACTGAGGTTCAGGAACTTAGTGGCTCTTATGAATTGAATTGTGTCCCCCAACAATTTGTGTAGTAGGCCCTCCTTTCTTGGTGGTTGTAGGTCCCTGTCCTCTCTGCTCGCTTCTCGCTTTTATTTCTCAAGAGAGATTGACTCAAGATACAACCTAATTCTGTAGATTGGGTCCTGCCTCATCAACATAACTGTTCTAATCCTGCCTCACTAACATCATAGAGGTTAGGATTTACGACACCTAGGATAATCACATCAGATCACAAAATGGAGGACAAACACACAATACTGGGAGTCACGGCCTAGCCAAGTTGACACGAATTTTGGGGGGACACAATTCAATTCCTAAAGGTCACTAAGTTTCTGAGCCTCAGTTTTCTCATCCAGTGCTTGTTATGCAGTATAGAAAGGTGCTGATCTCTGGAGATGTATCTACTAGGGTATATAACACAACTTCACCCCTTAGTAGCTGCATGGCTTGGAGCAAGCCACTTAGCCTTTCTGAGCCTCACTCCTTTAACTGTAAAATGGACTAATACCTTTCATAGGTTGGTTAACAACAGATATATCCGAAGTGCCTGCCTGGTGGAAAGCATCCCATAAATGGGACCTATTTTAATTCTTCAACAATGCCTGAAGGAGATATAAATAATTACTGTGTGGTTCGATGTTAATCGAAGCTCTTTCCTCGTAGGGCATTGTGAAAATTTTTGTTGAGATTTAGCTAATGGAAAATCCCCTCCTGCTTCCATCTGAACTATCTTTTTTTACTGTCTGTTTTTTGGGTTGCTGATGACCCTCATGAGTGTCCTGTATTGGCACATGCTCTGCCCTATTCTTGCACACACTCAACACTGTTCCATGTTGGACCAGTCATTGTCTTCTATTGGGGCTGATAGACAAATTACAGAGAAGCCTCAACTTCTTCGTCTGTAGTAGTAAAAATTTCAGATGTTCAGATAAGAAGTCTTTATCGACTCTTTTATTTTTCACTTGCACTAGCTATTTCTGTTCCCATTTGCTGCCGTACAGATCCTTGTACATGTTGAAATGGTAGCTCTCTTATATTTCTGCAAAGCACCTACATAGGTGCATGTTGGAAAGTTTTTTCTTCACTCTGTGGCAGAAAGGATTTTATAGGCTGCCATAGCTTTTGCCAGGGAGAAAAAGGCTCCCAAGCCAAGTACTACTTGAAAGAAGCACTCCCCCCATCACTTATAAGATTGTACTTGGTGGTTACTGCTCATGACACATTTTCAAATGGACCCCCCAGTGGCTGCAGCTGTGATTAAAAGCTGTCTGCTCTCTGCCTCACTGGGGGTTTGCTGTTTAACCATGTCATGCACATATATATGTGGGCTACAGCTGCATCATGGAAAATGTAAAGTGTTTTTTAAGATGAAAAATCAAATGAGTGCTTGAATGACAAACTCCTGAGTTTTCCAAGCTTAAGTCACTGAGAGATATTGGTTGGCAACCGTGTATGAGGTACATAAAAGGAATTTAAAGAAGAAGAGCTTAATGGTCAGTGAATATATGCCATCTGCCAGTACAAGCTTTGCACACATCAGCCAGACTGAACATCTTAAAGATTTAAGTGCACTTGAACTTAGCAGCTGCATTTCAGCTCCTTCACGAGATTCGGGATTCTGTTTGACCCTTCACAAATAAAGCCAGAGAGAGTATTCTTTTTTCAGTCCACCCAGATATTCACTGATATATAAATACTCATGTTTGGCTTATCATAAAAAGAGTGAATGCCATTCTAAACACTAATTTTACCGTTAACCTTACCTTTAAAAAAAAAATGCTCAAATGAGTAGTACAGTTACAGAAACTGGGTGTTTCAGAGGCACAAGTCACACCCCTTCCTTTAGATTAGAGAGGGTGACTACTCAATCTTTTATGAAATAAAAAGAATGCACTAGAATTGAAACCTCGGCTCTTTACTTCCCACGATAAGTACACTTATAAATGGCCTGAGAGAAAGCAAAATGTTCCCTGCCTTTTACCCTACCCCAGTTGACTAACTGAATCAGAACAATCGAAACAGGCATCCTTTCTTAGCTATATAGGAAAAGAAATTTGGGGGAAATTTGAGAATTTTGTGCCCTCCCCCAAACTTCAAGCGCTCCAAATCTCAGCAGATAGACCCAGTCCATGCAATGCTAATCGATCACCAGCAAGTTTAGGCTGACAATAATGTAAATTGATCACATCGATTAGATTGATTATATTTCAAATATTTACAATATGGAGAGACAAGCCTAATTTATTTTCTAAAGAGTTCAAGGAAGGTATCACCATTTCAGAGGGGGAAAGACAATGGAGCAATGTTTGTGGTTGCTATCTGCAATAATCTAATGCTGACAGAGAGTAGTATTTTATTTAGTAATTAACAGTGTAAAGGGGAGAGGAGCTGTCATGTTGGTTCTTAAGCTGGGGAACGTGATGAAAGATGATATCTGCGATCTCATCCTTTCCACTTGTTTAGGATTGTCAGGATGAGAAATGTCAGCATTATGAAAGCTCGGCTCTGCTCTTGATATGATAAAACCCTTCAAAAGCCAGTCTTTCTCTCTCCCTCATCCCCCTCCTTTCTCACTCTCTCTCTGAACTTGCTTTTTTATTTATCCTGTTTTGTTAGATGGCAGAAATATAATTCTTCTCTTTCTTCCTATTATAAGCCACCATTTTTGTTTTATTATATGTTTCACAACCCCTAATGCCCCACTGAAAATTACCTTGTTAAATGACAGTGTTTCAAAGCCATGAATCCTTTCCACCATTCCCTCAGAGGTTTGAAACAGTCAACAGACTGTAAAGAATAAATAATAAAAAAGTATTGATTATTTTGATGACTGTGAGATTCAATTAAGTATTAATTTTGCCCTCCAGTGGACCTATCAAGGTATTCAAAAGGGAGGATTCAGCTCAGCTAAATGCGTGCTGAGTGCTTCAGCCTTAAATAGGGAGAAAATGTGTTTACCTACAGTATTTGAAGAAGAAGCGCATTGATGCAGAGAGTCCAATATTTAAGTGCTGTGCAAATTAAGCCCTGGTGACAGTGACATTGTTTTCAGTGGTATGAGTATTGACTAAAGTAGTGCATTTGATGGCAGCTTAAACTATTTGTATTGATTAACATTTTCATAGATTATCATGTGTCATATCAAATTCACTTTTCAGGCATGAATCATGAATACATTAAAAAAAAAAAATAACCATGGCCATACCGCAACCAATGTAATGACGGGACAGGGAACGTGCCGCCCCACCTGCTCCTGTGATGGTCACCTGTTTCCTGCCCAGGAACCATTTAGGCATGAACTTGGCAATAAATAGCTCCCAGATAACACAAAAAGGGCACTTCTTGCTTTTCTTTTCTTTCTGCATCCGGTATTTGTACCGAAACAGTATTATGCATCGTAGTTTGCAAATGGAATAAAAAGACTAGGCTTGGGAAATATTTCTGACCCTATAAAGCCCTCCAGATGAGCTGAAGAAAAATCAGATTTAAATTCTTGGGGGGAAAAGTTTGCCTTTTTTTTTTTGGAGGTGTTTTTTGTTTTCTTTTTCTTTAATGCTCTGGGCGTACGATGCTCTCTAGGTATCCGAATTATTGAACACAGTTTGTAAGTATTCTCACATTTCCTTAAAAAAATTTGAAGAAATTTTGTACATTTTCTTATGTATTGCTTGCTTTAAGATGTTCATTTGATTTGTGGTCATTTTGGTTCTCAGTCAGGACCGGTGAAGTCAACTTCTAAGTGTGCTTATAGAATTTACATAAGAAATATCTTTTATTCCATTGAAAGCATTTTGAGGAAGGAGTCTTTTCTCCCTATCTCTTTTCTCTGCTCTTGGGATAGGGTTTAATTGCTTCTCCCCCAGGGAGAAGACTTCTCAAAATAGCCCGTAATTCCTCCATAGGGTGCTCGTTCCTTTTTAGTATGTTGCTGGAGTATCAGCCCGGCACTTTCTTTTTTCTTACTGCATTAAAGACAGAACAAGGTGTAAAAACATTCCCACAAAAGCACATCCCACAATTAAAGCTGTGTTGGGTAGGTTGCTTTCAAAGATTTTTTTTTTTTTCCTTTCTTTCCGAAGCCTCCTGAATCTCTCTCACATGCTAGTTGAGCTTTAATAGGGTGGGGAGTAATGGAAAACTCATCGGATCTGTAATAGCTCTTCACTTGACTGCAGCCAGCAATAACAGCGGGAGCAGCCAGAGATAAGAGAGAGAGGAGAGAGGGAGTGTGTGTGTGTGTGTGTGTGTAAGAGAGAGAGAGGGAGAGGGAGAGAGGACACGCACACTAAAGCTGCCACTTTTTTTTTCCTCCCCTTCACTCTTTTCCCCCATCCTAGGATCCAATGATAGCTGGACAAGTCAGTAAGCCCTTGCTGTCAGTGCGGAGTGAAATGAATGCGGAGTTGAGAGGTGAGGACAAGGCTGCTAGTTCAGACAGCGAGCTGAATGAGCCCCTGCTTGCGCCTGTGGAATCAAATGACAGCGAGGACACTCCCAGCAAGCTCTTCGGTAAGTCTGTCTAGGTATTTCATTTCAGTCCTACCATGTTGTCCGGAAGAGCAACCTCCCCCCCCCCCTTTTTTTTTCCTCCCTCGTTGTTCATTCAGTTTTCTTGTAAGGACTAAAGAGGAGCTTCGCATCTTGGAGGTGCTAAGCCACCCAAGCTGATTCCAGCTGGCTGGGAGGATGTCCTCCAAACTTTTACCAACAGGGAACTTAGTCACTGCCCATTTTTGGACTTCTCCCATCTTGCTAGAGTCCCCGTGCTAGACAGTATTTGAAAAAAAGAAAATGGTAATAGTTATCAGGAAATCAGGTCCATTGTGAGAATTGGTTAACGTTTATTGAATAAATATCGACTCCGTTTCGGGTTGCTTTGCAGCCTTTTGTTAAAGGGAAGGAGAGTGAAGAGTTATTATCTGTAGTCAAAAGATGGGAGAGGAGAACTGGAAAATATCAATACAAGTCACTCCATGCCAGGTAAACAAAGGTGGCTACGGGAATTGCTCAAAGAACGTTTGGTAATCACAATTAGAAAGAATATTTCTTCTTTTAAAAGGGTGATGAGGAAAGGAAATAGGACCTGCATCTCTGTCCCTGTCCCTTTCCCCTTTAACATATGTTTATAATGTCGCACGAAATGTGGCAGCAGCCCAGGACCTTTTAGGAATCCGTGTTTCATAAACAAAACCAGAACAAGCAGAGTGCCACTTCAGCAAAGACATCTGTCATTCAAACAGATGACACTCGGTAAGCCAACTCAAGCAACTGTGATCTCTAATCAGAAAGGGGAGCGAGTTGTTGAGGCGCGTGCCTGAGTGATGGATGTTGATAGATGCCTCTGCTGGAGAAGCACTTAGGGCAGAGCGACGTTAGGTTTCCAGAACAATTGCTCCTGAAACACTTGCTTTTAATTATTTTCCAGTGTTTGTGTGTGTGTGTGTGTGTGTGTGTATGCACATAAATCTCATCTATACAGACACTTGTATGTATGTGTATGTACATATATATATCTATATATACAGAGAGAGAGAGAGAGAAAATTTGTTGGTCCCAGATTAAAAAGTCTTGTATGAAAACTTCAAAGAAAACCAACATCACTGCGGAGACTACTTTCTTAAGAATGTCATTAATCCAGTTAAATAACAAAAATTGTTTTATTTTTTAACTTCTGGAGAGGAAACTGCATGGATAGTTTAACAACTCTAGGCCAGCTTCAACAGAAGGGCTTTTTCCTAATTTTAAATGCTCCATCAAACAATTGAGGCTGCAGAGAAACTTTCTTTTTCAAAATTTCTATGGTTAAAATGATGCGTACATTTAAAGGTATGACAGATTCCCATTTCAAGGAACTCCGTGATATTACCCTTTCTTTGAGAAGCAGCAATTCCACCTCTGACATAAATTCTCCAAACTTAGGCATTAAGGTTTTAGTCATTTTCATTCTTAAAGAAATATTTTATTGTCTTCTAAGTTCTCATCTATGTGGGAAGACTTATGACCTAAAACGTGCATTCCCATTTTAGAAGGTTAGTAGAGAAGTCAGCTAAAATTATAAATTACAGGAAAGTAAGAGACTGTCTAATTTTGAGTAAACGAGTTCTAAGCAAGTTGTCTTTTAAAAAATAATCAACTGTGAATTCAACATAGGTACAGATAATGAATTATTTGACTAAAAACAGTTTGTTCCTAAACTTTGCATAACATTTTTTTAAAAAGTAACTGCATTTTACAGACTTGGGTTTATAGCCCCAATTTGTTTTCTTCCAATTAAATGAACAGTGGGGTAATTAATTTGGCTTTGTTGCATTTATTTAGATTTTCAAACGGTGACAGTTTTTACAGATCTCATGTCAGCTCTTATGATTTGCATGTGTAAAGAAATAAACTTCAGAAAATCCAAGAGGGTCAAAGATATTTGAACTAAAAGTTTATTGAAAATATGTTGTAAGTGGAATATTTATGGGGTGCCCTTTACGAAGGGATCATAGTTTAGAAATTATGGTAAGTTTTAGAAGGCACCACCTTCATTCTGAAATGTTCAACTTCTGAGATTGTGAGAGAGAATACCGCAACACCTATGTTCTGTGTCTTATGCTCCTTACATGTATGTTTAATTGTGGTTGGTCTCTAGACTACTTTTCAAGCACAGAATGAATGTTTCCCAGTCCCCAATTAGGGAAAGAAGAAATCAGTAGATGAACAGTTTTGAAAACATAGGGAGAAAAAATTAGAGACAATATAAGACAGAGAAAAGAAAGCTCATTGGAAGGAGAGCGCTCACATGTCCCCTTCAGGCTTCCTTAGCTCTTGGGTGTATTATACTCTCACTTTGTTAATATTACTGGGGCTCAACCTTAGGAATTCTAGTTTGTGTAACTGACTAAAACTTTCTAGAATAATTCTCTCCTAAATTTTTAGCAATGTTGGCAATATTCAGTGGGTGATAATTTTGTGAAAATGATTATACCCATAAAATGAAGTATTATTTTATTTGCCATGAATATGTTCAAGTCTTTGCTCTTTGTTTTTAAATGTAGTTTTGATAGTACTCGTTACTTGACAAGGAAGAATTGCTTTCTTCCTGAGTAATTGAGAGGATCCATTGTTTTTCTCTAAATTATGCTTTTCTATTATATGTCTCAAACCATCATTTGTGTTGCGTATACCGTTACATTATGAAAATTGCTTCTGGAATGAAAGGGCGCAGTGAAGCAAATGATGTGCGTCTTGTTATGTTACATTTCACAGAGAGATATTAACCAATCACAGGAGATAGGAAGAACTCAAATTTGTTGTCGTACCTGAGATTCCAGCATAAATGGATTTCCTTGACCCTTATTCCTGTGTCTGTGTCTTGCCCAAATTAGCAGTCCAGAGGACAAGTCTGTTTCTTTCACAGTATGGCATCTTCAGCCCAAAACTGCAGGAAGAAGGCTAAAGCCGATGCCTTCTATGGATAAACAAAGGAAATTCCAGGAACTACTGGCCTTTTATGCCTCGCCTTAAATTGCACCTCTGCACTTAACAGCATCTAAAGGGAAACATAGTGTGCAGAGTCTCTCAGTGCTCTGAGCAGCTCAGAACACCAAAAGGAGAGGCTAGAAGCCATCTGCCAGCCTGAGTAGAAAGTTCAGAAAAGGGCCCTTGTGTTTTATAAAGTAATTACATCAGAGGTAATGTTTTGCTTAACTTGAGCAGCCAGAGAAACTAAAGTACACTTAGGAGACAAGAATCCACATTTCATTGAGAAACACGTGGTTAGTTGGTGCTCTGTGATATCATTAAGCGGTGTGTTATTTATTCTCGTAAAGCCTGTGGGATAACTATCTCCTGTTTTGGTTAGTGACTGTATTATGCTAAGCTCTGAGCCATAGGAAACAGTATGGAGAAGAGGCTGGCTTCTGGGGGCGCATTATCTGAGTCTGGCTCTGTGTCTCCCTGGGCTTCAGCTGTGTAATCAAATGAGTGATGCTATGCAGGGCCAGTCATTTAATACATGGCTAGCGCTGTACATACTCAAAACCATTCTAAAACCAGTCTTTGGCAAAAGCCATCTCAAAGGGAAGAGGTGGCTGTGTTTCTCTAGTGACATTTATAGCATTTGTGTCAATGTGGTACTTCACTTTTAGATACTGGCTTTTAGTTATGCCCATCAAGAATTCAGTGGTCCCCATTCAGTCAAGCTGGATGCTGAAATCCAAATGGTAGCATCAGCAACTGGGTAAGAAAAATGACCGCAGAAAGGATAAAAGTTATATATATCCTGGAAAATTATCTGTACTAAAAATTTTTCCATGCAGTCTCTTTTACTCAGCCGAAGAAATGAAACCTTGTAAATTTTACCCTAAATATTTTCTCCCATATAGGGTCACTGTGAGTCGGAATCGACTTGATGGCAGTGGGTTGGTTAGTGGGTATATATATATATTTGAGACTTGAAAGATGATTTATTAACAGTTTTGCTTCTGGAAAATTTTCATTGTTCCAAGTTAGATGGCATGATTGCTTTTTTTTTTTAAGTCTCAACTTCCATGGGTGGCTGCTGTTAGTCTCTGTGGTTTGCTTCTTAGTTGTACTACATTGTACGGGGGTTGAACATTGTACGGCTCTAGGGCCTGGAGTTTCCACGGCAGGCACTTGGGTGGTTTTTTTTGGTTAGGGCCTGGAAGTGAGATGTAAACAAAAACACATTTGTAAACATTGTGCCTGAAATAAAAATTTGTGATCAGCTTTCTCTTACAATCTTCTGTTTTTCTAGGCTAAAAGAAATTGCATGCAATGATACTTGGAAAAGTAGATATTTGCACTGTCATTTATCTGTGAACTATAGGAAAAGGGTTGAAAGTTGGGACAGTGTTCCTCCTTGCTAGGAAATGTACCATCTGGAGTATTTTTCTTTGCCTTTCTGTTATTTTTCTCAGAGAAAACATGCATTCTAAGATTTTTTTTTTTTTTTTAAGAAATTGCCATCCGGTTGGACTTGATTAGAATTTATGGCAGTGGAGAGGTTTTCAATGACAAAAGGATAAAGGACTAAATTGTGTGTCACCCCTTGAGACAGTGGTCTCTGCAGGTCAGCGGCGAGGTCATTGGCAGGGCATTGTGGGAACTGCGCATCGTGGGGAAGCTGCTTCCAGCCTGTGCAAAGTGGAGGCCTTCATTATGGTATCACTGTCTTTATTACTTTCTTTAAACGTCTCTTGCAAGATTTCAGTGCCGTGGATATTTACAGTATCCTGATAAAATATGCCGGGGCCAGTAATCAGAACATAGGGCTGATGTCCAAGGTGGAATTAGCTAGGAGGTGATGAATAAAACTCCTGAGAGAAATATTTTTACCTAACATATGCATCACACTTTTATATTTTTCCAAATTTCTCTGTTATATCAATTAGAAATTCCTATTCATTTTTACAGAATAAAGTGTGCTTTTCCAGGGGACTATCCACCCCTGTTTTTAAAGTGTGCTTTGCGAGGGGACTATCCACCCCCTATTTTTAAATCAACAAAATAATTTGAGTAATAGATTCCATGCAAAAACAGTTCTTTAAAAAGAAATCAGTAGAAACCTGTATTTGCATAAGCAAATAGGATGTGTGATAAGGTATTTGTCACAAATCAATTATGGTTTAATAGTCAGACAAGCCCTGTTGTGCTGCTGACTACGGAGGGAAAAAAATGCACATTACAGACATTTCTTGCATTTAAGAAAATCCAATGCACTGAGATATTTCTTTTTAAAAAATATCCAGGAGTGACTGTGTGTGTGTTCAGACAAATTCAGCTTAATTTTTTTCCCCCCAGAAAACCAGAGGACTGCAGCATTGGTAAATAAATCCATTTTTAATAGCATTAATATGTAAGCTTTGAAATAAAAAATAAATCCATGCAGGACGGCAGTAACGTTCAAACTTTTCACAGCATTCACTCATCGAGCTGTGCTCATTCCTAAGTGAGGACACTGTACACTACGTGGCATAAGATTCAGTGAGGACTTTCTTAGCTGCTTTCCTTTTTTATCTCTTTGCCACACCTGGGGTGCTCAGGCATGGCACCCCAGTTTAAAGACCTGTGTTTAAAGACAGAAGCTTGACTTTGCAGTGTCCCAGAATACTGTATGGTAGCACACTAGCAAATCAAAGTGTGGATATGGCTTAAAATTTTTTTCTTTTATTTTGACCGTTGTGATTCTCATGTTTTGCTATTGTTGTTAAATGGCCCTACAAACAATTGGAAATAAGACAAAGTCTAGAAATTATATTAATCTGTATCATCATCCCTTTAATGATACCACTTTCGGTATTTTTAAATATTTTGTGGGCTTCTGACTTAAAGGTTACATGGCATCATAGTGTTTTTGCAGTTCACCCAGCCCAGCTGATATCATAATTAATAAATGGTGTACAACTACGAGTCAAGCTCTCAAATCTCAGCCCTTAAATAATTTGCCTTCTTTCTTAACTACCTGACTTGATTATAGATAGGGCAGTATTCTCTTCAAGAATTGGCCAAATATAATTTTGTCCTACTTAAAAAATGAGACTTCGGTGACTGTTTCAGGTGGACCTTTCTTGTTAGTAGACAGTAAACAGATAATTTGTGAGAGAACTGGCACTGTTTTTGATTGACGACCTTGCTGGTTTACGTTTGAGGATTAATAATACATCAGACATTCCCACATTAAAAAGAAAGTAGATGTGAAGGTGGAAGGGTGGAGGGTTCAATTTGCTGTTGGGCTGCTCCTGATTATTCTGGCCTTCCATGGGAACATAGACACCGTCAGAGGCTCAGTCACATTTACCCAGATAGGCACCTGCCTCTACTTAACATGTTTCTTGATTTTCTTACACTAAAGAAAAAGATAGCAAAGTGTTTATACCAAACTGGCCCCCTGTCAGGGGGCAATCTGTATAAAGTTTCCTGCTGTCAGGTTAATAAATTTTTAAAAAATATCCAAAGGCAGAGAAAGCTCATAGTAACAGTTGCCATTCTCCAGCAGATGGGTTTCTCTTTAATATCCAACATGGCTCTGGAATTTTCTTGTTTGTTGTCTTCCTGGGTTCTGTATCTCGCTGGTCTTTTTGTTCAGCTTTTCTTTTCTTAAGGACATTTCTGTCTTTTAAGTGTTCACCCTTTTAAATTTCAAAATTCGTTTCTTTTAGAGAGCAGTAAGTGAGCAGAATTTATTTTTAAGTGAGCAGAATTTATTTTTTAACATAGTATTTTACAAATTGAATATATACTTTACTGTGCTAGGAGCCTGAAGGAGGTTCTAAACTGGGAATTTTCTTTGGGAATGTCTTTGAGTAACACTGATATTAAAAAATTCATTCATAAAGGGTGTTTGGAGCTTTGGAAATGTGGAAGCTTCTGATGATGCCTTTTTAGTAAAGATGTTGACCTGACTCCATCTTTTAAATGTAAATTCCCATGTTCTGATTCGCAAAACCAGTTTTTATAAAAATATGAAACAAGGGCAGGCTTGTTTGTTGACATCCCTTCCTCTATGTTGTAATATGATTTTGAGCTCTCAGAAATGGACTAAACGTTTTTAGTGCGAAGTCAGAGATCAGAAAGAATAACGTTGAATCTCTTGGTTAAAGAAAGTTGGTATGTTTAGATAAATGAAAATTAACTGTGTTTTGTGAGTATTCAAAGATGATTTTCAAAAAGCATCTTATCAAGATGCATAGCTCCTGACTTCTTTTTTAAAATAATTAGTTGCTATTTTTTTTTTTTTTATACCCTGGTATATTATATGAATGTCTTTGTTTTATTTGAGAATTTATTAGAAAATCCATGCTCAAACTTTTCTTACACTCTTCCATTTTAAAAGTGCTTTTAAGGTCTTAAAATGTGACAAGGACATGCTTTCTTTTTAATTAAAGTATTAGACCCAGGAACATCATAATTGATACAGTTAAGTCACTTTTATTGCAGGACTGCATCACTATCAAAACTGTTTAAAAATAAGAGAAAAAAATAATCAGAATACAATTAGAGAAAATAAATAATATCATCATGCATAAACTAAATGCTTAAGAAGGTTTGCTGTAATGAAAACCACTTAAAAATGAGATTCTGCAGTGAAATCTGTATTTAAATTAGTTTAAATGTTCAATTAGTTAAAATCTTCAATTTTCCCATATGAAAAATGTTTATAGTTAATAACCAAAATAAAACCTGTTAAGTTAGCCTGAAAAAGAAGTAGTATATTAAAGTAGTTTTTTTTTTTTAGGACACTTATAATGTACCCAAAACGGCCCATATGAAACAATTTAACAAATATGTTTGTCCTGTGTTATATTATTTGTCATGAGCAGTTTTCTTAGTATTTCATCTTTTCCTATAGAACAATTACTGTTTGCCAGATTGATATACTTTCCAGAAGTCTTGTGTTACTTTAACTTCATCCCATTAATGAGGAAAGACCCCCAACTGTGACAAAAGTTTGTGAAAGCAAGAAACCCATATATAAAGGTTAACACTGGCACTGTGCTTTGAAATAAAAATGCAGTTTTCCATATTCTTATCACTTCAATACTTCAGTTTTGTTTCCCCTTAGTTTCTTTCTTCGACATTCTGCATGCAGAATGAATAAATGCAATGCTCTCCATGAGAAGCGTTTGTGTTTACGGTGCGTTTTTCTCCATATTTTCTCCTACGTTCTTACGATGTTTCAAATGGCTTTACTAAATTTGTAGTACACATGTATTTTCTTTATCATAAAATTAATAAAGCCTCATTTGTAAAAATCAGCATTTTTTTTTAGTTCATCCTATCCATATGTCATTTAAATATACTTCTCTGGTACCTATGTATATTTTAAAAGTGGTTTCCAGATAAACGTATCAAAATGAATAGTTTACCCATAAAAAGCAACTAATTCTAATATTGCTTCAAACGTACTTGGGCTCTAATCCAAGTTCCAGTGTCCTCTTCCGTGCAACTGTTCATGGACAGAGGAAACAACCGGGTTCCTTAGCATTTGTGCAGCTAAATTCCGTAAAGTGATTCAGAGGTTCTGTGCAATTTTACTCATAAAGAATATATATTTTTAAAAGAATACAAAACTCACCGAAGCTAGGAAAGACACTTGGAACCTATATATTGGGAACCTAAGTGTTTTGTCTATTTATGGACTATACATCTATTACAATAAACATTTATCCTTTTTCTTCTTTTTAAGTAAAAGGTATTTGTTCAATAGTATAGACAATTTCTTGCACATTTCTGCAAAGATTCCATGTGTGTAAATATACATGTATATGTTACACATGTCAGGGTAAGGTGGGTGGGTGGCACAAAAGAAAGAAATCACATTTTAAATGTTTGCTGTTAAAATAGTATGATGTAATTAATCTTCTTTTGCAGTTTTTGATGGCCACATATGTGGTAATTTGTCTTTTAATATCAGCTTGGCAAGATCCCTTTTTATAAGTTAATGGTTCGGGGTTCCTTATTGCTGAAGAGAATCACCACTGTCCAAGTAGAGAGAGGATAAGGGATTAATTTGATTTAAAAATGCAAACATTTGGAGCTGTTTAAAAAGCATGAAAAGTTATTATTGCAGAGTGAAGTTTTGCCAAAATCAACCAAGGGTAAAAGAGGATAAAAAATCCAGTGGAAAAACATATCATCCTGTATTTAGAAATGTATAGATATGTACCTTATCAAACCTGGCATTTTTTTCCTTAAATGTATCCACTGAGCATAATATTGCAAAATAGACATGGGTTAAAGGGAAGCATGTTTGCAGAAGGAGAAGCATGAAAGAAGTATTGAATAAAGTTAGTATTTTTGTTGTTGTTTAATTATATCCATATAGAGCCCTGTTATCTAGGAATGGGTAGATATTCAGAACGGGGATCATTTTGATTATGCAAGGAAACTTCCCACAAACTTTTGAGAAGAAACTTGTACATCACTGTTTTCAGAGTTGAATGGCACATCTTACTCTGATTCCTAAGAGAAAGGCAGACATTATTCTTCAGAGTTACCGAAGAAATGATTCAAATTTTCACATACCCTGGTGTATTTCTTTGCTTTAGTTTGGAGTCTTTACTTCTTGCATTATATTCCATATTTATAGCAATTTCCTAACAAGCCAATTAGGATCTGTAGACTATCAGAAAGGTGTTAAAAATTATGCATCATGCTTTAAAAGGGATTAATGCCAACAGCTGTCTGCTTCAAGAAAAAGGGCTGATCAGATGGGGGATTGTGGATGACATGGAGATGGTTCTACTAGCCTGAAATGGGAGCTACCCATCTTGTCATCTGTAATGTATCAATATGTTTTTATAATGATACAATAACCTGAACCCTGTAACAGTTTATGGTCCTTTTGAGAATTCTTATGGATTCTTAGAGTGACGGAGGTCTAAGAAAAGATCTTGAAAGCTTTCATAGAATCTGGCTGGGTGGCAGAAAACTAGCATAACTGTGATTTAGCTGCCAAGGAATTCTATCGATCGGGGACATCATTAAACTTTTAAGTTAAAAACACAAAAAAACAAATGGTTAGATATGAAGCGTCGGGGTACCCAAAATGACAGTAGATGTTTAAAAGAGCTGAAGGATCGGGGATAAGAGACCAAATGCGGCAAGCCCAATGTTGATTTTGACCTCCTACTTAAAAACACAGTTTCGTTTATCTATTGCCCTGAATATTGCAATGTGCATTGGAAACCTGTATCAGTGCATTTTCTTCATGGGATCTGTCAGAATCGGTTGTTGCTCTCTCATTTTCCTTGGCTATTTTTAGTCAATGATAAATAAAGACCGTGAATTTTGAATCAGGGATCAGAGAGGTAGAAAACCAGAGACAGCAAGAAATTACTGTGATGAGGAACTTCACATCAGCGTATGCACGGGGACCTCAGTCTTCTTAAACATTTGTAATACTGCTAATTTCTCCCAGTTTTTAAGAAATACGCTTTCACATGAGCTCTCAATACCCATCAAAGCGTGATATGTAAAGTAAATTGTTTGTCACTTGCAGACGACCTGCCATATTTATTGTCAGGAGAAATGGACATTCGTTGGAAAAGCAGTTGTTAAAGGCCAAACAATTTTTTAAAGATGGCGAAGATGCGTGAGGGTTTTCCTTTTTCTAACAATGAGCCACCCCTTCAGACATAAAAAGACAAGATAATAAGACACTTCAAGCACAATTCAAGATTATATTCAACATCTAAAGGCTCATCTCTTGTCAGTTTGCATTTACTCTCCCAGCGATGTGAAGCTTCTATCATCTTTCTGTCAAGAGGAGTCTGGAAGAAGAGGCGAGGGCTCTTATTTCACACACTTAGGGTTTTCTGTTTTTTTTTTTTTTTTTTTAATCAAATAGCCCACATTCTTTCTGCTTCAGCCAAAATGGGGGAATAATTTGAAGAAGGTCATGCACAAGTACAAATATCTCATATTGATTTGTGTGATTAGAAGGCATTAAAATTGCACATTTATGTTGGTTGCTGAGATGTTTTGTCAGTTTATTTGGTAAGACACTTTTGCAGCCCGGAAAAAGAAAAAAAAAAACAAGATGACTGAAAATTTAAAAACAGATAGCTGAAGGCCGAAACTGTTCACTTTAATCCGACCATATTTGGACATCTAACAACTGAACATAAAAATCATTTAATGCTTCTAGTTTAACAATATTTGAAATTAGCGTATATGATGAAATACTTGGTACAACGTAAAAGCAAAATACCATGATTGTGCCTCTGAGATGAAATAAATATATCTGTGAAATTATTTTCTAAGTACTCTAAAAATCGATTTCATATATTTAATATCTAGAAATATGAAATATATGGACAAAAAAGTGATGACATTTTCAATACAAATTTAATTATGAGGCTATTTTACAATGGTGATCAAGTTTTTAACATTTTGTACTCTTTGAAATTACAATGTCATTATATTTGTCATTTTGTGCCATTTTTCGTATGTATGCCCTTTTCCAGAGAAGGTACTGAAGAATAAATAAAGAAGTGATTTTTATTATTTTCTGTCAAAATTCATCACATTTCCTTCTTTGCTCTCTGCCAGTCACATAGCCATACACACAAACACTGTTTTTTTTTTTTTTTTGGCGTGGGGCACACTTACAGAAGTTAGAAGAACCAGCTTTTCCTCTCAAAGGAAAACAATTGATGAAAATAAAACCACAATATCCTGGGATCATTTCTATATTGAATCTTTGAAATTACTTTTCCTAGGAATTTTCATCAACTCTGTGTGTTTCCACTTCTTCTATTTCTCTTCTTTGCTGTGAAGTGTTTTGTAACTGGCTTTCTTACTTTTGTGCTTCTTTAACCTATTGATACAAAGGAGGTGTGCATCTATACAATGTTGTTGCAGCACGTAGTTGAAGTGAGAACCCATAATTTGTCCTATTTATTTTGAGTCTATCTATAGGATCTGTAGGATTGCTATGAGTTGGAAACGACTTGATGGCAACAGGTTTGGTTTTTTTCTTTTTGGGGGGGATTCTATACTATACAGTTTATGCAGTCAATGTTCAGAAATGAATCTATCCATTCAACCAATATTTATGGAGTCCATGCTCTGTGGCTCAAGCTCTGCTGTGTTCCAGACTCAGTGGGGAATACACCAGACCTTACTAAGCACCTCATCTAGGTCACCTGCTAAGCTGGATGCTGAATATGCAAAAATAAACAAGGTATAGTCACCCCAACCACAAGCAGTCTGCAGTCAGCATGGTGCATTGACATTCTATTTTGCTTTGTTACTTCTTGTGATCCTTCAGTAAATCTTTAAAGTCATGGATTTCAGGAGGTTTTCATTGGTCAGAAAAATCCCATTTTAAGGGGTTCCGCCATAACAGAAATACCACAAGTGTTTTTATCCCCAAAAAGTGAGGAATAAGAGAGGATTATTAAGTGACTAGTCAAAAAAAATTACATTCACAATGTTTTTTATCATAGTTTGGAGCTTGTGTTATAAAATGCAAACACTATTCTTTGATAATTGTTTCTTAGCATGTCCAAAGGGCGAATGAGCTATCTTTTCCTACCCTTCTCTCCTGCCTCTATTCCCCTTCCAAGGTTCTTATTTATTTTCTAATATAATGTAGTGGTTCAAAGCCCTGGAGTCAGGCTGTCTGGATTCGAGCCTGGCTCTGCCTTGTTTGCTGGCTGGGCAAGGTATGTAACATGTTTAAGCCTCAGATTCCCCATCTCTAAAGGAGGTCTTGATGGTATTTACCTCAAAAGGCCGTCACGTGTCTGTCAGCTTGTCATAGTGTCACCCATGGTGGGCAGGTTTCAGCGGAGCTTCCAGACTAAGACAGACTAGAAAGAAAGGCCTGGTGACCTACTTCCAAAAATTAGCCAGTGAAAATTTCATGGATGACAACAAAATATTGTTCAGCATAGCAGTGGATGATGAGCCTCTTAGGTTGGAAGACACTACACAATAGCCACAGCAATGGACTCAAACATACCGACAATCATGAAGACAGTGCAGGACCGGGCAACGTTGTGTTCTGTTGTACAGAAGGTTGCCATGAATTGGAGCCAAGTTGATGGCAACTGACAACAATTCTTCATAGAGCAGTCTTCAGGTTTACATAACATGTCATATATGGAGGCTCCTATAGAGTCCTGGAATGTAACCAACACTCAACCAATGCAAGCCTTACCACCTGTCTTGGGCTAGGTTCTCTAGAGAAGCAAAACCAGTGAAGCACATAGAGAGAGAGAGAGAGAGAGAAATTTATCTCAAGGAGACGGCTCATGCCGTTGTGGAGGTTGACAAGTCCCAGATTCATGGGTCAGGCTTCAGGCTGGAGGATTCTCTGATCCACATCTTTGCAGGGCTGACAAACTCAAAATCGACAGGTCAGACAGTAGGCTCCTGGCCCACGGGGCTGCGGAAGCTGGCAAATCCCAGAATCGGCAGGTCAGACACAGGCTGCTGGCTCACAGGGCTGCAGAAAATGACAAATCCCCAATTTGGCAGGTCCGATGGCAGGCTGCTGGCTCAAGTTCCATAACCGGAGATCAGATGATGATGAGCCAGGTGCATGATCCAGAGCAAGGGAGAGTTTTGCCAGAGCATCCATATATATGAGATACAGGTCACGCCACCAAGGAAACTCACCTCTCATCCGATACTGGCATAAGGGTGTGACTTGGTCCTTTACTCAAGTATAGAGAGTACTTAAGTAAGGGTGTAACTTGAGTAATGGTGTGACTCATGATACACTCTACACTAATCTTGCCTCATGAATATGTAGAAGTTAGGATTTACAACACATAAAAATGGAGGATAAATACATAATATCATAAAATGGAGGATAATTACATCAGATCACAAAATGGAGGATAATTACATCAGATCACAAAAAGGAGGATAATTATAATCATGGCCAAGCCAAGCTGAAACATAACATTAATCATCACACTACCTATTAAGAGTCAAAAATGAAACTTGTCATTTTTAGAAACAATTTGATTAATTTTTGGCAGTGGATACTAGAAAAACCAACAACAAAGTTCTGAAGCCTTCAGAATCAGCCGTCTTTCTCCAGAGGGATGCTTCAGCCTCCAGGACTTCCATGACCGAAGAAAAGTTCTTGACTTTTTTCTTCCTGATGCTAGCACCCTTTTCCTTTTTTGGTACATTGGTCAGTGTTTTCTTTCAAAGTCCATTCAGGAAAGGATTCAGACCTGTAAATGGGCGACAAGAGCTTTTGGAGGGGAGAGTAATTTACTATATTTATCTTGAGAAGTATGTGAGTAAGGTGAGCCAGGATGGGAGACGGAAGTGACATGTCTTACTCATCTCTAAATTTAAAATAGTGTAGTATGTGATTCTTCCAAATAATAGAGATTTAAAAATAATTCTAGCATTGAAAAGTGATATAAAACCAGATGTCTGTGGGTGGCAACAAATGCCTCTCTAACTTGTGGTTCAGTCAGACACCTGGTGGTTGCCTGCCTTTGGTTGATGTTTTTCCAAAGTACGTCCACTCTCTTTCCATGGGGATATGCCAACTCTAAATCCAAGCACGTATTTCTCTCTACCTTGTCTGCATTCGTGCCAAAATAGGAACATAGCATTTGCTTCTAGTTAGATACTCAGTGACCATACCAAGGTGCGCTATAGATAATTGGAGGAAAGATGCACCTCATTGAAGCCTCACGAAGAACTGAGGAGAATGGTGAAGTAGAAGGATCATGAGGGCTTTGGAGTCCAGGAATACAGGTTCAAATCATTGCTTGTGACCTAGGCAGAGGAATGTGATCTCTTGTCCTTTGGTTTTCTCCTAAGTAACAGGGAGTTCGATTCCCAACCAACACACTTCAGGTGCAGCCCCCACCTGTCAGCCAGTGGAGCCTTACGTGTTGCTATGATGATGAACAGGTTTCAGAGGAGCTTCCAGATTAAGGTGGACTAAGAAGAAAGGCCTGATGATCTAATCCAGAAAATCATCCAATGAAAGCCCTATGGACCAAGAGCCTGACCCACAATCGATCATGGGAATGGCGAAGGACTGGGAAGCATGTTGTTGCATTGTGCGTGGGTCACCATGAGTCAGGGGTTGACTAGAGGGCAACCAACAACAACAGAATGAGAGTTCAAATACCAGTCTGATGGGGTGCTGAAGATTATGTGGGGGAAGGCATGCAAGGTGCCTGCAGACAAGGGTGCCCCATGAACATAAGTTCCTTTCCCCCATTTTAGACCAATAGAGCATCTTCCTCAGGACTTATAAATGACTTGTTACTCTGATGGGGACTGCTAGGGAGTGTGGATCCATAGTAATGATCAGATGAGGTGGGGAGTTTGGATGATAAGATCTGCTTTCCTAATCAAACTTTCTCCATAAAAGCCAAGACTCAAGCTGGACAGAGGGAGAATCATCTCTGCTCCAGAAGTAATGAGGATTTAATTCATTTTTGGCTTTCTCTGTTTCAACGGGGAGCTATTTTCTGCCCCCAAATGAAGCACTTCCTTCAAAGGGTTAGTTATGTTTTAGCTGTTGGAATATGTTTGTAACTAGAAATCCTTGGTGCCCTCATTCCTTAGGGAATTTTTATAGCCAATGTTTAATTAGGCTTTTTAATCTTCATGAATGAACCCTGTATATACACATTTTAAAAGTATAACCAAAAATAAGATGACAACCCAAAAAATCCATTAGTGCAGCACTTCCAAGAGTAGAACATGCTGCAAATATTTAAGTAGGTTAACTAGATAGCTGAAGCCATAAAAAGGTATTATTAACTTAATTGGGGCTATTTAAAGATTTTGGATGAGAATACTAAAATCTGGTTACTTTTGTATACATCAAAATAGAATCACTAAGGGAGCATTTTGTTGTTGTTACTATGGCAACTCCACAGGTCTTTAATTACATATTCGTGCTGCATACACTTTCATCAGAAATTATTGGCACATCTAGAACCTCTTAATTATCATGTGTTGATCCATGTCAGTAAATGTATGGTGAAATTGAAATATATGAAATCATGCTTTCGGATTAAACGAGTGTACCTGTTCGTGTTCATATTTTTAAGCAGAAGAAACATACTCTCCTCTAAGCCAATGGCAATGACTATCCCCTTCACATAATGTGTCTGTTTACACATTTGACTTTCTTCCCCGAGTTTATGGGATGTATTGTCCGTAGATGCTCCAGCTGTGTTGCTGTTCTTTCTGTGGCTTTGTCATTGAATAACCAAACTTAGATCTGCCTCCACTTGGCTGCCCCACTGAGCAGTGTCAGAGTGGAGAAGGTCAGGTTAGGGAAACTAATGCAAGGCTGGGCTGTATTAAAAGGTTTGTATTTTATGTGGAAAGAAAACCAACTTCTCCCTGCCTTGGTCTGGATCAGGTGCAGGTTTATTTACTGAACCCTTCACCCAGCTCAGACGTGCCTTTCCCACCCCATTCCCTTCTAGCCGACATCTAGAAGCCACTTTCATCAAGGGGTGCCCTCCCTAGCTAAATTTTCCCATTTTTCATAATTTTCTTAAAGTTAAGTTGCATTCTTAATCAGTCCTGACTAAAAGTCAGCACTTGGGAAAAGCATTGCTTCTTCTAGAGAAAAAGAAAAAAAAAAAAAAAAATGGTTTTAACTGATTTCTCTGCTTTTATGTTTCATGGGAGTTTCTGGGTGGCACAGCCAGTTAATGTGCTCAGCTGCTAACTGAAAGGTTGGAAGTTTGAATCCACCCACAAGTGCCTTGGAGGAAAGCCTGGCAACCTACTTCCGAACGACCATTGCCATTGAAAGCTCTGTGGAGCAAAGTTCTACTCTGACACACATGGCAGTCACCATGAGTTGGCATCGGCTCCACAGCAAGTGGTTTGTTTTTCATTTCATGGTGGTTGAAAAATCTTCTTTCCTCGAGATCTTGAAAACTCCATAGGCTTTGATGTCACTAAAAATTTTTAACTTACCTTCTTCATTTAAAATATTCTAGACTTATTCATTATTAGGCTTTTTAAAAGGAAATTAACTATGAAAATGGCAATACTTTTATACTACCTTTTGGAAGAAGACCTTGGTTCTTTTTTCTGATGCTTCAGAGATGCATTTTCCCTATCAGATATTAGCCTTTTAGAGAAAAATCTACAGAATCTGTATAACAGTACATTGTTAGCCAGTATCACTTCATTTCAATTAGATGAATGGGACCAGGTGCAAATAACCATTTAATATATTGTTTATGCTCTCTAAGTTGCTTATAATGAACTTACAGAGAGTTTAATAAGTATCCCAGTCCATGCCCATATTTTCTGCTTTGTGGTCAAAAATATTTTGGCTAAGCCTTTTGATTCCCAAATTACAATGAATCCTGCATCCCCTTCCTTTTTAACTATATCATTTTTAAATCTCTTTTGCAGCCTTTTCAGTGTTTGTCTTGTGTTTTAATGACTTGTGTATTCTTCTGCCTCTCTTGCTGGATAGTGAGCCCCTAGAGGATGAATAGAATAATAGATCTTGCATATAATAAATGACAGATAAAGGTTTTTTTGAATTTAATTACTTCTGAATTGGATGTTTCTGGACATCATCCACACTTAGTAAATACTTAATGAATATTAAGGGGAAATAGACTTTACCCACATGAGTCTATTATCCTGTCTACCTAGGGGTAGATGTAAGAATATATATGTATCAGCAAAAAGTGATAACAATACCAAGGTAAAGAAGTGTTCATTCACGTATTCAACAAATATTTATTGAGGACCTTTGTGCTAAGTATTGTACTAGGTGTTGAGAATACAGTGGTGATTTAGACGGAATTGGTCCTTGAGCCCTGTGGTACAGCGGTTAAAAGATTGACTGCTAACCAAGTGTTGGCACTTCAAATCCACCAGCCACTCCTTGGAAACCCAATGGGGCAGTTCTACTCTGTCCTGTGGGGTCACTATGAGTTGGAATCGACTCAAAGTCAATGTTTTTTTTTTTTTTTTTTCCTTCATGGACTTTATAGATGATAGGAAACTAAGATATTAAGCAGTGATTGCCTAGAAATTTAATCACCATTGTGAGAAGTGCTCTGAAGGAGACGTACTGGATGCTACAGGAATGAATGATACAGGGACTTGACTTAGTTTTGGTATGATCAGGTGTTGCAGTAGACATATGGGTGGATATTACTTAGACATATAACTCCTCTTCCATTGGATACAGTCTTTTTAATATTTATTTTATTTCTGATGAAAATATACACAGCAGATCATAAGCCCATTCAACAATTTCTACATTTACAGTTCAATGACTTTGGTTACTTTCTTCATGTTTTGTCACCATTCCTGCTCCCTCTCCCCATATTGTTTCACCATCACTGACTTAGACTCACTGCCCCATAAACTAGTTACCTGTGCTTTAAAGTTACTGTTGTCAATTTTATTTGATATAAATACTTCTTTAAAAGACCACAGTGCTTAAGATGAACATTCTCTACTAATTCAGGAAAATTATTTAGTTTGAATATGATTTCAGAGGATAGGTTCAGTTCAAGGTTTAAAATTTTTCTCAGGGCAACAGATTTGGCAGTTCTTCCAGCCTAAATTGGTCCAGTAAGTCTGGATTCTATGAGAAATTTGAAATTTTGCCCCATGCTTTTCCCACTTTTGATCAGGAGTCATCTAATGAATCCTTGATCAAAACATTCAGTAATGGTAGCTGGGTACCATCCATTTCTTCTGGTCTCATGGCTAGACCTGCAGTTGATTTCCTTCTCCAGTTCCTGAGTCTTCTTCCTCTGCTACTCCAGGAGAACCAATTGTTGTATCCTGGTAGCTGTTCACAGCTTTCAAGACCTCAGGTACAACTGACTGAACTGGGGTGGGTGGTGTAGAACAGAAACTCTAGAAACAGTGCTAGACCTACTGGCTGGACAGTCCTACGTAGCCATAACCCTAAGCTTTCCAACCAAGCAAACTAATCCCAGGAGGAGTCTGGTTGTACCTAAGCAGTTTCAGCAGCTGCATCCTCTCTTTTTTTTTGGTTATTGTTGAAAAATTATATGTAATACAACATTTGCCATTTCGCCCTTTTTCTGGTGTACAACTTAGCAATTTCGGTTACGTTAGTTAAGTTGTACAACAATTACCCTTAATCAATGACAATTTTCCCATCAACATTGACATAAGCTCACTATTTCCAGAGAATGATTCACTCTCACTCTACCCCCTCCTACCCTAGGTAACCACTAATAACCATTGGTCTCTGGATATCTACCTATTCTTGTCATTTCATGTAAGAGAAATGTGATTGTGATTGACTTATTCACTCAGCATAATGTCTTTAAGGTTCATCCATGTGGCGTGCATCAGGACTTCATTTCTCTTTATGGCTGAATAGTATTCCATTGTATGGATGTACCTCATTTTGTTTATCCATTCATCTGCTTTGGGACACTTAGGTTGTTTCTACCTTTTTGCTATTATGAATACTGCTGCTATGAACATAGGTGTACATATGTCTGTTTCATATACTCTAGGTTATACGAGTTAGAATCTACTCAACAGCAATAGGTTATAGTGTAGGATATATACCTAGGAGTAGAATTGCTGGGTCATACGGTAATTCTGTTTTTAATTTTTTTGAGGAATTGCCATACTATTTTCCACAATGGTTGTACTATCTTACATTCCCACCAGCAATGGATAAATATTCCAACCTCCCCCATCCTCACCAACATTTGTTATTTTCTGTTTTTTATCATTGCCATTCTAATAGGGGTGAGGTGGAATCTCATTGTAGTTTTGATTTGCATCTCTCTAATGGCTAGTGTTGGAATTGATTTGATGGCAGTGGATTTGTTTGTTTCTTGGTTTTAATGGCTAGTGATATGGAACATCTTTTCATGTGTTTGTTGGCTGCTTGGGTGTCCTCTTTGGTGAAGTGTCTGTTCATGTCTTTTCCCTATGTTTTGATTGGTTGTCTTTTTGTTGTTTGGATAGTGTTTATGGAACTGTCAAACAAGATGTTCTATCTTCCCCTGGACAAAGGGAAGGTATATGTCCCGAAGTGGCCAATCAGGCTCTCTCTCTGGGAAGATAATTCTTGAACTGAGTGACCCAAGGTTTGAAAACAGCTAGAGCTTATCTAAACAATGTTGCCTCGGGAGACTATCCACTAGTTTGTACCACCTTGATTCCTGGAAGAGTCTTGATTACTATCTTTTCAGAGATTTTTACCTGTGTTCTTTGACTCTGTGAGCCATCTGGTACCTTTAAAACAAATTCTTTTTATTTTCGTGCTTTTTATTTTTTTTATTAAGTAAGCCAAATTAGCCTCATGCTACTTGCAACTCAAAACCTCTTCTACAGGCATGGTTATGATCTTCATGGCTGAATTTAGACAAGATATTTAAACAAAAAAAAAACTTTTTTTTATTTTTCTAAAATTAACATCTCGTAATTAGAACAGAGAAGACACTCCAGGTTGGGTGAACAGCATGGACAAAGGAACAGAGTGATAAAAGTTGTGCTCTGTTACAAGTCTTCTCTGATGAGAAGTAATGAATTGGTCCTTCCTATTAGAAAAAGAGGTAGGTCCAGGCAGATTGTTAATTGGAAATACTGAAATCTGCCTTCTGAATTAGCAGACCTGGGAAACCTCAAGAAAAACTAAGTAGGATCAAAATTTTACAGCTATCTCTCATTCCTGCTGCTTAACCCCAGTCAGGGAATCCACCACCAGTCCAAAGAGTCCTCTACTTAAAGTATAATTTGAAGCATAGCTGATTCTTAGAGTACAAATGCTCTACTTACAATTGCATGGTTGCCCTGGTTATCTACTGCTGCATTAGAAACCACCCCAAAATTTAATGGCTTAAAATAATGATAACATTTATTTTGTTCATGAATCTATAATTTGGGCAGGTCTGTAGAAACTTTGCATTTCTGTTCTGCTTTGAACTGGGGCAGTTCAAAGGCTGGAATCATTCGAAGGCTTGTTTTGTTCGCATATCTGATGATTGATGCCAGTTGTTGACTGGGAGCTTCACTGGGGTTGTTGGCTACAATATCTATGTGTGCATCTCCATGTACGCTGGCCTCCATCCCAAGATGGTGGCTGGGTTCGCAGGGCAAGCAAAGAGTGAGAATGAGAGAGATGGACAGACTAAGACAGAGAGACAGGTAGAATCCTGCTTTTGTAAACTGGACTTTTCTAATCTAGACTTGGAAGTCACATAGTATCACTTTCACCACTTTCTATTAATTACTATTGAGTCATTAAGGCTGGCTCATATTCCAGAGGGGAGGATCAAGAGGAGAGGAATTAAACTTCACTTTTTTTTTTTTGGATGAGAAGAGTATCAACTAATTTCTGGACATGTTTTAAAACCACCACAAATGTGATATCACCCCTACACATTTATTCCTTTCTCTCTGATATATTAAAACAAGTAAATACATTTTGGAGGCAGTGTCCTCTTATCAGTAAACATGTATTCCTAATGAACCAGGAATTCTTGTTTGGAGGCAAGGTTAAATGGGGGATAGCTTCTATACCAATTAGCACAGCTCAATATCTTCTAGATATTTGTGTGTTTAGTTCTACTGAAGGTTACCTTTCTTTTATCACTTTCATTTTTTCTCATAGAGATTAAGAGGTTTAGTTCAGATTTTGGAACCTGGGTCTTTATAAACATAAAAAACATAAAGGAAGTCTCATCTTTGGGTGTCAGGGGCAGATGGAAGATGGAATCTGGAAGTCCACTATGTCCACACTTATGACAGACCATTGGTTATAGAAAATGAAAATAGATTTCCCAAACCTAACATATTAAGTCCAATACATTTCTCTTAGGTAATAACAGACAGAAATTTCAGTTATAATAAACCTTTATGTCTACCACTAGACATTCTAAAGAAGGATGAGCTGGTAAAAGAAAGTTTGTGTGTTTGGAATTAAGTTTTTGGAAGGATTTCATGCAATTATTGTATTTTATAAAAATATCATCTATACCACAACTTTCTAAAAATATTGTAAATTAAATAAATTCTACATTTAAGGACTTTTTTTTTAAAATCTTGGCATTTTTTTTCTGGTTATATGCTCCCTCTTTATCATCTTGTATTCTTGTAAAAGTTGATTCCATATTTCCTAGTGTATATAATTTGTATAAAGAACGATCATCAGAGGCAAGAATGGCTGTTTTACAGCAACAGGCTTGGGTTTTGTTTTGTTTTGATATATAAACAAGGTGTAAGGTTCTTTCTGTCTCTGTCGAGGAAAGTAGGGGAGGAAAAGGCCCCATTAAAAGTCAGAATTAGCTGTGATTATTTTCAGCAAGGACGCAGCAAATTAAAAATTTGCTCAACTACTGTTGTTCAAGTCAGGAGCTGAATTCTGAATTCTTCTGACTGTTATAAGAATTCTATCCTACCATCTTATTATCCTTGGACAATACCCTCTAGGACCACTTGCCCCAAGCCATACATGAAAGGCTAAGGTGGAACTTTGCTGGGGGCCAGCCTTCACACAGTACTGTCAGGGAATGTGCCCAGGTGGAAGGAGAGTGGAGCACTGTGGGAAAATGCTAAGTAGGTCATGGCTTGTACCCTTAATACGCCATATGAAATGCCATCCTACAGACCCCTTCACAAAAACATGTTTAAAATTCAGTTACAAGGGATTCATAATAAAGTAGATCTCCAAATGAGTCTTATAAGCTAAACTTCTACTGTTTCCAGTCTTTCTTTAGTGATGATGATGATGATGATGGTCATTGCATAGACTAGCATTTTAAAGCATTGTTACTCACAACAAAGCCATGATGAATATGTTTACATGTTATGCTATATATATATATACATAAAACATAGTATATATAACAGGATTTGGCAGTTATACATGGGGGTAATACAGAGCTTATAGAGTTGTGACATTGCTTTTTCCCACTATGTAAAGACTTACTATGTAAAGACTTACGGTGCTCTCTTGTTGATCTCAGAATAAACTTCTAAAATAATATGGCTCCATGTTCTAGACAATGTGCCCCTTACTTGACCAACTGTTGAGTTGACTGTGACTCATGGCGTCCCCATGTGTGTCAGAGTGGAACTGCACTCCATAGGGTTTTCAATGACTGACTTTTTGGAAATAGATTGCCAGACATTTCTTCTGAGGCACCTCTGGGTGGGCTTGAACCTCTAAACTTTTGGTTAGCAGCCAAGTGCATTATACATTTGTACCACCCAGGGATTTTGTCCCTTGGTTACCTTCAGCCTAACCTACAATGATGCTGTAATAAAAATGGTAGCTTGCTTTTTCCACAGTATAGAAACTATAAATGTTGAGCATTTTTTTACACAAATAAACATTTTTAATAACAAAAACTCAGATGACTATGAAGTATTTTTTCATATACTATGGTGCCATTGGAGCCCTGGTGGCACAGTGGTTAAGTGCTACACCTGTTAACCAAAGGTCAGCAGTTCGAATCCACCAGCTGCTCCTTGGAAACCCTATGGGGCCATTCTACTCTGTCCTGTAGAGTTGCTATGAGTTGGAATCGACTCAATGACAATGCGTTTGGTTTCTTTTTTTTATGTTGCCATCATTTATTTAACTAATCCCCTGTTACTGGGCAGTTAGGTTGTTTCCAATTTTTCTTTAACTGGATATTTTTGTAGATAAAGCTTTTTAACATCTTTAATCATTTCCTTAGGATACATTAAAAAAAAGTAAAAATGCTGAATTAGTGTTTGAGACTGTCCATTTTCTGATTCCTTCACTAAACCTGAATGTTATCATTATTTTTGGACTTGGAAAATTTGGTTGGTAAAAATGGTATCTCATTATTTTACCTGGCATTTCTTTGATTACTAATCATGACTGGATAGTCTTTTTTTGTGATTTTCAGCTACTGGTAATTCTTCTTATTGGAACTGACTATTCACAACTTCTTCTATTGGCAAGTCCATCTTTTTCTTATTGCTTTATATGAGCTTTTGATGTAGAAAATACACTAGTATTAATTTTCCCTACTTTGAAAACTTTCATAGACCTTGTTAAAAAGAGCAAATCAAACCAGTTAACAAGGATATGATGGGAAAATATTATCTTTTGAATGTCTTAGTTATCTACAAATAAATAAATGTGAATACATGGCATAATATTATAGTAGTTTCAGTCAGGTCCTGGAATACTTAAATTGGGTGGTTTGAAGGAGCTTAATAAAGGTACTATAATACAAAGGTGTGGATAGGGTCTGGGGAAACATAAGGATAGAGGAAACTTCCCTCAGTACTAATAACAAAGGGTCATTATCACTCTTGGACCTAAAAGGGTAAGGGGAGAAGGCAGATACCACAACCTAGAAGAGGAGTCATATGGAAAGGACCTCCGGCTGTAGGGAGGTGCAGTCATCTTAGAAGCTCCGAGGAAAAGGAGGCAGCAGGAGAAATGTCTCAATCTTATTCTCTTTCCTCCCTCCATTGAACAAGCCTGACTGGAAATCAGAGAGCAAAAACAGGCTTTGACATAGTCCACATGGGCCAGACTCCCAGGGCACAGAGCAAGGTGGAAAGCGGTATAGACCTGTAGGGACAAACAGTCCCAGCACAGGAATATAACTATGATTCTGGAGTTGGTCTTAGGAAAGCTCAATTCCCCAGCCTACCGCTTAATTGTTATTTAACATCTATGTCCCTCATCTGTAGCATAAAGGTAACCATAGTACTCATCTCATATGGTTATCGTGATAATTGAATGAGTTAAAACACTTGGGACATTTTGGCATATAGCGTACATGCAGTTGTGGGAATGAGGAAACGGCCTTAAGAAGCTGAGATGTTTTCTTTCTCTTTCCTTTCCCCCTCTCCTTGATAATCCCCACTTCTTTCCTAGCCTGGCTGCTGGTTGAGATTCAGCCAGACAATCTCAGTGTAAATCAACTGGTGCCAATACTATTCTTGTTCTCAAACCTCAGCTTGGGAGTTTAAGGCAATGGCTCCCATCCAGCATCCAGACAGACCTGGGCATTTCCCTAGGATCTGCTACCACCTGACCATGACAACTGACTGTGCTGTGTCCCCAGAAGCTTCACCATCATCCTCCATCTTAGACATTTTCCAGTTGTGGCTCATATCTTCAACTGACAAGAAGGGAAGCTCTTCCAGAGATGTTTCATTTGCTGAAAGAAATTTTGAAATTAAATGAATGTATGCCCCAAAAGGAAGTTTTCTCTTGTTTTCACAATAACCATATGAAATGGTCTCTTGTAGCTATCTATAGACTTTTGTTTCAATGTTTGCTTTTTAGATAAAAAGGAAACAAACTCATCAACCCAACAAAATACGTGTGTGGAGAAGTTTGTGTATTGAGTGTGCAATAACACATAGGTTTGTATGTAGTCCTCAGATTTTCTAGGTAATAATTTGCAAAAAAGATGTATCATCTTTTGAAGCATTAGGAGAATTCCCCGATGAAAACTAGAAGAAAAGTTCAAGTATGCAGTTGTGAGCAAAAATTACTTCCTGGGGAGTCTTTAGTTTTTTTCTTGTTGGGTTTCCTAATTTTATTGCTGATTATTACTTTCTGAATGAAGTAAGGATAATTCTATATATAGTATTACTATTTTAACACTCAGTTAAAAAAAAAAAAAAAAGAAACCAAACCCATTGCCGGTAAGTCAATTCTGACTCATAGTGGCCCTATAGGACAGAGTAGAACTGCTCCAGAGAGTTTCCGAGAAGCCCTAATGGATTTGCACTGCTGACCTTCTGGTTAGCAGCCATAGCACTTAACCAATACACCACCAATGTTTCCTAATACTCAATAACAGGTGTGAATTTGCCACATTTCATTTGTTGGTGTTGATCCAAGGCCCTGATATCTGGCTGGAACTGGTATTTAGAAAGGAATGAGTTCCCTGAGGAATATTAGCATAATGTGACCATGCATACAATGAGACATCCCTCCCATCTGCTTGATGCGGATTTTAGACTACTCTAAGAAGCAATTTTAGTTCTTGTGTAAAAGATTACAACATTTTCATAGGATTGGTAAAAAGAATTGTATAGTTTGATAGAGTCAATTATATTGCATTTCAAAGACTTGGAGGAAGACTTAGAGACGTGAGCTTATATATGTATTGAAAGAATAAGAAATGTGAATCATATGGATGACATTATTAATGACGCTGTTTAGACTGTACACTTTGAGCAATGTTTCCAATTCGAATCAATGATTCCATAGCTTAGAGAGGGGTCTAGTAGATCAAGGTATGTCTTGAAAAACTGAATGTCTATCCAGGTCTACCATCAGTGGTGAGCTGGAGCCAGCTTATGATGTCTTGTATGAAACATTTGTTGTATTTTCAGAAATTTGGTGAACCAGTTTTTCAACATAGCCATTATTAAAAATTAAATTTTATAATCTTAAATAAATTTTATAATCTTAAATAAATTTTATTAAAAGCAAAGGTAGTAAATGTCCCAAACTTATCCCTTTGTAAATACTATTTTATTGTAATCTATGCGCTTGAGGTTATTTACATTTATTTGTATCTGTATGGATATACTATGTAATGATGTGCTACTGTGTATCTCTTCCCCACTTCATATTTAATGATATGATGTTATTGGTTTGAAATTGGCCATGGACAAGGTGTTTACACCACAAAAATTGGCAAGTCCTAAAAATCAGGCCTTCCCTTATTGTTTTCTTGATTGTCTAGACTTGAGAAAGTGATAGTGAAAATGTAGATTAAACGTAAAAGTGTTTGTCTTGATAGGTATTACATTGTGAATAGCACAAAGAAAGTACATATTTTTCCAGTATTCAAATAATATTATTCATTTCTGCAAGGAAATCCCTTACGTCATTGACCAATGAGTGAAGTTCCAATATAGTGAAATGTTATTTCACTTTCATCTTATTTAACTGAAAAATATTAACCAACATTCAGTCATAACTAGACACATTTGTCAATGATGTGAGCTACTTTTGCTGAATCAGATAATATGCAAACATTTATTAGTAGTCTAATTTTTTCAATACTGTTGTTGGTGACAGAATTATAAAAACTGATAGTGCTTTGTGAAAGAAATAGTAAGTCACAGAATTATAGGTGTACAGCATTTAAAGTGCCTGGCCCAAGCCATGGTGTTTTTAATCTCCTCACGCATGCTAAACCTGGACAATGAATCGGAAGGTGGAAGAAGAATTCATGTCTGAATTGTGGTGTTGGTGAAAAATATTGAGTATACCATGGACTCCCCAAACCAAAACCCAGTGCCGTCGAGTCGATTACAACTCATAGTGACCCTGCAGGACAGAGTAGAAATGCCCTATGGAGTTTCCGAGGAGCGCCTGGCAGATTCAAATGCCAGCCCTTTGGTTAGCAGCCGTAGCACTTAACCACTACGCCACCAGGGTTTCCGGACTGCCAAAAGATCAAACAAATCTGTCTTGGAAGAAGTATAGCCAGAATGCTCCTTAGAAGCAAAGACGGTGAGACTACGTCTCATGTACTTTGGACATGTTATCAGGAGGGATCGGTCCCTGGAGAAGGATATCATGCTCAGTAAAGTAAATGGTCAGCGAAAGAGAGGAAGCCCCTCGATGAGATGGGGTCACACAGTGGCTACAACAGTGGCCTCAAGCATTACAACGATTGAGGATGGTGTGGGGCTGGGCAGTGTTTTGTTCTGTTACATAGGGTTGCTGAGTCAGAACTGACTTGACGGCACCTAACAACACAACAGCATTTTAAATAGATAGTATTGTATATTATGTCATTACCTGTAAATTATGCACTACACATCTTTTAATCAATTTGTAATAAATGTATATATACACATAAATGCACACTTTTTTTCCTAAAAAGTTGGTGGTTAATCACAACACTGATTGGATGTTATTAGTCCTAAAAGCAAGTCTGGGAACTTTTGCTGCCAGATCTGTTTGTGGAGACCCACAAAGAGATTATGAAGTTGCGTTAAGGATTATTTTACCACAGGACCATCATGAAGACCTCTAGAGAGGAAAATTGTTGTACCATTTTGGCTCCAATATCAACTTTTTTTTTTTTTTTCAAGAGAAGAAGCTGTTTTTGGATTATATTCTTAGGATTTAGATTCCTGGAGATAGTAAAATAAAATAAATTTATCTTTTTCAGGTTAGACAAACATGATCTTTTTGCCTAATTGTTTAGTTCTTTTTTAATCTTTCTCTTCATGAGGAATTCAAGAAGTATTAAAATCATGGATGTTGTCTGTTTATATTCCATAGTTGCATTACAATCATACATACTTAAATAAATTTTGTAGAGGTACAGGTATAAATAGAGATGCAGAGATATGTAAGTTGTTGTTGTTGTTGTTGTCATCAGCTGCTGTTGTCAGCTGTTGTCAAGTGCAGCCCCTGACTTATGGCAAACCCATGGACAATGGAACGAAATGCTGCCCGGTCCTGTACAATCCCTATGATCAGTTGCAGATTAGATTGTTGTGATCCATAGGGTTTTCACTGGCTGATTTTTGGAAGTAGATTGTCAGGCCTTTCTTCATAGCTTGCCTTAGTCTGGAAGCTCCATTGAAACCTGTTTAGCATCATATCAACATGCAGTTCTACACTGACAGACAGGTGGTGGCTGCACATGAGGTGTATTTGTGGGGAATTGAACCCAGATCTCCCCCACGGAAGGGGAGAAAGTTACCACTGAACCACCACTGCTCTCACAGATATGTATAGACCAAAATGGCATGATAAGCTCCTGACAGCGAGCCACACTCGGTTCTACATGCCACCCTATTCAGATAGGGAAGAGCTGCAGCACATTTAGGGAGCACCCTGGAAGGTGAAAGGATCTACAACCATGCTACCCAAAGGACTGAGTAATGAAGCAGAAACAGGCAGCATGCTGGAATGAAAACAGAGTGGGCCATGGGGAGGTCTGCAACTATTGGAAGGTTGTTTTTAATGTTGGAGAAAGGCTGGGCTTTTTCTGGGTTATTTTGGGAGGCTTAACAAACTTCAGAAGAGTACTGGTAGCATAATGGGTTAAGCACTTGACTAAAGCTTGGTGCTTAGAACCCACCAGCAGCTCCATGGGAGTAAGACCTGGCAACCAGCTCCCATAAAGGTTACAGCCAAGAAAACGCTATGGGGAGGTTCTACTCTGTCACATAGAGTTGCTGAGTTGGAATCAACTCCACTGAAGCTAATGACAATAACAACAAATTTCAGTGGATGGAAGTTATAGGGAGATAGATTTGTCATAATGTACAAAGAATTATCTAATAGCTAGAATTGTGCAGAATTAAAATGTCACTCCTAGGGAGGCAGCAATGTCTTCGTCTTTAGAAGTCCTCAAACAGAAGCACTCAATACTTTAGAAGTATTGGTATAGACAAATTCAGATGGCCTTGTAGTCACCCTCCCATGTCACAATTCTATGAGTCACCTGATTTCTTACTTGTATAGTAAACCCAAAGCCAGAGTCAGCCCAAATAAATGTGTCTGCCCATTTGAGAGCTGGCTAAATATGTTGAATCTGAAATTTAGCAATTAGTTTTTCAAATGTGATAACTGAAAAAAAAAAGCCGTAATCATATACTACTTTTGAATTAATGTGGGTAAAATCCCATTGGAGCAAATACCTTTACAAAGAAGTATTCTGTATAACCAAGTTATTTTCTATACCCTGGAGGTGGGACGTAACCCAAAAGCCCTGTGATTTATTAGTGGTTGACAGACTGTTGTATGCTCACACAGCTGGTACCATGCTGCATCACAAATGTCCTCTTCATCCAATCCTTCTTTCAATCTAGTTATTTTATAGCTAAAAATAAAGGGCAGGACAGAGAGGAAACATTCAAAAGTACTGCTTAAACTGAGTTGCCAATGGCATGCCATTTTAGTAAGTATTCACACAGAATTGCTTCGGGCATAAGAATCGAGTGAGTTTTTTTCCTCCTACTTTAACCAATACGTTATCACCTCTAGGGGCCAATTACATTCCCCAAATCAGTGTTTTACTTGAAAAAGTTCATAGATCAAATGAACAAAAATGAGTCTTGACTGGCGCTCTGGAATATTAATTAGACTTGGCTGTGTAGCTCTATAAAAAGTATATGCCGAATGGATCAGTGTTGATTAGCAATGCTAATCAGATTTCTAAAGTTTCTGTTCCCCAGAGGAAAGGTTCTGCCTTCTTAAACTATTATGGATTAGGTGTTTATATTTTTAACCCCCTAATTAACTATTCTTGATTTTTATAAGACACTTGAAATTTTTGAAGTTTAATTTATTCTTACAGGGAAAAAAAATTCTAGGGATCAGAAAACTCAGAAGACTATCCTAGTTTTATCCATGAGTTAGCTTGGAATATAAATTATAAAGAAACACAGGATATAAGAAGGAACATGGGGAAAAATTTTGAAGTACATCATTGTCTTGAATTTAAATTCAGAAACCGTGCTCAGGAAAGTGCCTCTGGGTCCCCACTTTGTGAAAACACCTTTGCAAAAGCCCAGGGAGAGAGTGTTTTACTTTGTCTGGTTTTATTCTATTTTTTTAAGCATCAAGAATATGCTAAAAAGAGTGAGTAGAAACAGTGTAAATGAAATAAATGGGTAAAATTTGCCAGAATGTCTCAGAAATTTATGGCTACAATGTCTAGGGCAGCTTGCCAAGAGAAAAACAAACCTCACATTTTCTCTTCAAATCAAAATAAAAAGGGAGGAGACTAAGCAAGGAGAGGAAATAGTCAAGGAGATAAAACATTTTTCTTAAAGTTATGTAGAGGAAATGAGCTGCGGTAATGTCAGTGCTCCTATATGCCAACATAGACAACTCATTAACAATCTAGAAATTTGAAGGAGACCTGAGTATTGAATTATTGCAGCTCTCAAACCCTGGTGGTGTAGAGGCTAAGTGCTATGGCTGCCAACCAAGAGGTTGGTAGTTCAAATCCACCAGGTGCTTCTTGGAAACTGTAGAGGCAGTTCTACTCTGTCCCATAGGGTCACTTATGAGTTGGAACTGACTTGAGGGCAATGGGTTTGGTTTTGGTTTTTGGTCATCTGAGATTTGTTTCTTTTCACTTGCAAATATTTAGAAGCTGAACATCAAAAATAGCTCATCTTTAGCTTCTATAAACAAGGAAACCAAAATAATTTGTGAACCACATGGAGTTGTTTATAATGAAGTTTCATGAGAATACATTTACTTTCAACATGGGGCATGGCTGTTGGTCAACAGGGCTATTTGAATGTCAGCAAGTGTGGAGAAAGAAGCAGAAATACATTGCCATTATCAGAAAAAAATTCAAGGAAAATGTCCTGGCTAGGGCCATAGCATAATCTTAACATGTAGAGGAAGTAGGTTATCTCTTGAGAAGTGGTTTAATTGAACATTAATTTGGAGTCCATCAACATGCTAGACTATTAGGTTTACCATAAAATACATGAAAGCATCAATGTACATACAGTGAAACATATGCTGAATTGGGTATGGAATTGCATAGAAAAAGTGCCTAAATTGTGCACACAAAAATAAACATTACGAATTAAGCTATGGGGTGAACCCAAATTTCTTTGTCATTCTTGTCCTCGTTAATGACTAAATGTTAGTGATGGTGATTGTGGTCATGATTATGACCTTTCAACCAGTAGTAAAAATCTTATCCATCTTACAGTAATTTAAATAAGAGCCAAGCTTATTCATCTATTCTGAAGAGTTAGAATGAATATTTGACCGTAGGAATTTAGCATTTACCCTTCATGGGTCAATGGATCGGTGAGTCTTAAAACCTCTTTAAAAAAAAAAAAAAAAAACTTCAGGTAGAGATTATTCTAATAGAACCTTCCTCCAGCCCCTTGCCTTTCAAAGACCCAAAGCAATATTCCACATTTCTTAGGAGAAAAAAGGTCACATGTGGGGAAAGTGCAGATAGACAATGTCATTCACATGGAAATCATCACCTCCAGTTAAAGAAAAGGTGATTTTCTGGCAAAAAGAAATGGAAGTGATTTTCGACAGGTTTAAAGGCAAGGGGTTTTATTTAAAAAGTTTGGTAAGGTGCTGAATTACAGTTTTTATGCCAGAAAAATGAAGCCGTAAACCTTCACCAAAGGAAGATCATTGTCTTTTAATGTTTAATAGGTTTTTTTTGGTGTGTGCTGTGAACTGCTAACTGGAGAAATTAGTGAATATGTCTTAGCTGAGGAGAAATTTTAAATTTTATAAAAGATGCATACGTAATTAATTACACATATACATATGTGAGTACATACACACATAGAGATGGACAGATAGATGGGTGGATAGATACATAGATAGAGGGATAGGACATACATACATAGAGTTGTATGTTTGTGTGTTTGCATTATATGCTTGTATTCCTTTGATTTAAAACCATAGCGACCCTATAGGGCAGAGTAGAGCTAACCCATAGGGTTTCCAAGGAGAAGCTGGTAGATTTGAGCTGCTGATCTTTTCGTTAGCAGCCAAGTTCTTACACAGATATAAATCGTGGTTAGCTAAAATACATAGTGAAAAACAAAACCAAACCCATTGCCGTCGAGTCAATTCTGGCTCATAGCGACCCTATAGGACAGAGTGGAACTGCCCCATAGGGTTTCCAAGGAGCGGCTGGTAGAATCGAATTGCTGACCTTTTGGTTAGCAGCCCAACTCTTAACCACTGTGCCACCAGGGCTCCAAAATACATATTAGCAGTTAAAATATATAATTAGCAGTTTATGTTCCCAGTTGTGAAAAGACCAGAGAGATAGCTCCAATTTCAGGCAGGTGTGGAAAGCAAACCTTTGAGATTATTGGCCTTACTTTTCCTTCTGTAGACAAGAAATATGAGACTTAGATTGGTCCCGTTGTCATATAGCCATTGAGTGCAGGGCCAGAACTCCAACCAAGGTGTCCTGACTCTCTGTCTAGAATTCCTCAGATGTCTGTTAGTTATTATGTGCTGAGGGGTCAGGAGGTGTGATATACAACCCTATAATTCATTCTGTAAAAAACTTCAATTTCTTTTCACTTTCATATTAAATCTCAGCTTTCCGTAAAACCTTCAAAGCTTTCTTTAGGTATCTTCAATTTTCATTCTTTTCACTCCTTGTTTTCCGGTTCACTCAGCTCTAAAGAACATCGAGTCTTTCCTTGCTTCCTGGCACTGTTCCTTATAATCTAGAGGGTCTGCTCCTCCAACTTCCCCAGAGAATTTCTTCATGTCTTTAAAAGTCAGATGAGGACAGGCCTAATCCATAAAGATTTCTTGGATTACGTGGAAATGTTAGAAGTGAGAGCAGAAACTTTTCTGCATTTGGTTGTTGTTAACTGCCTTCAAGTTGACCCTGATTCTTGGGGACTCCATGCACAACAGAACTAACACTGCTTGGTCCTGCACCATCCCTGTGTGTCTTAGTTATCTAGTGCTGCTATAACAGAAATACTACAAGTGGATGGTTTTAACAAAGAGAAATTTATCTTCTCACAGTCCAGGAGGCTAGAAGTCTGAATTCAGGGTGTCAGCTCCAGGGAAAGGCCTTCTCTCTCTGTCAGCCCTGGAGGAAGGCCCTTGACATCAATCTTCCCCTGGTCTAGGAGCTTCTCAGTGCAGGAATCCGGGGTCCAAAGGACATGCTCTGCTCCTGGCTCAGCTTTCTTGGTGGTATGAAGGCTCCCCTCCCCCCCATCTTTCTGCCCACTTCTCCCTTATATCTCAGAAGAGATTGAACTCAAGATGCAACCTAATCTATCAGATCAAGTCTTGCCTCATTAACATAACTGCCTCTAATCCTGCTTCGTTAACACCATAGAGGGAGGATTTACAACACATCACATCAGATGAGAAAATGCTGGTCAATCACACAATACTGGGTATCATGGCCTAGCCAGGTTGACACATATTTTGGGGGGACACAATTCAACCTATAACACCGTGATCGGTTGGGGATCAGACTTTGTGATCCATAGGACTTTCATTGGCTGATTTTCAGAAGTAGATCACCATGCCTTTTTTCCTAACCTTAGTATGGGAGCACCACTGAAACCTGTCCAGCATCACAACAACAGGCAAGCCTCCGCTGAAACACAGGTAGTGGCTGCACATGAGGGGCACTGGCCAGCAGTGGAACCTGGGTCTCTCATCTGGAAGGTGAAAACTCTACCACTGAATCACCACTGCCCTTTCTGTATTTACTGCCTCAGAAACCACAGCAAAACCTCGGTGTGGCCAGGTGTGCTGTTTTGTAAGGAGAGGTGGAAGGTGGTCAGTTCAAAGCTTCTGGGCTCAGGTGTCAGGCCTGGTTTGTTTACTTTCTGGACACTGTACCAGTTTTAGCAGGGAGAAGAATTATAGCATTTGACGAAAACAGAATAAAATAAGACTTTTTTTAAAAAAAAGGCTCTGTCTCTTTGTGTAACGTAGATATGTTGCTCTGGCAGCAACTGTTTTTATCTAGACTATGGACCAACTGGAAGTTGTCAAGGATTTCATTTTACTTGGATCCACAATCAACAGCCATGGAAGCAGCAGTCAAGAAATCAAAAGACGCATTGCATTGGGCAAAGGACCTCTTCAAAGTGTTGAAGAGCAAAGATGTCACCCTGAAGGCTAAGGTGCGCCTGACCCAAGCCGTGGTATTTTCAATTACATCATATGCATGCTAAAGCTGGACAATGAATAAGGAAGACTGAAGAAGAGTTGACGCCTTTGAAATGTGGTATTGGCGAAGAATATCGAATATACCATGGACTGCCAAAAGAATGAACAAATCTGTCTTGGAAGAAGTGCGGCCAGAATGCTCCTTGGAGGCAGGGATGGCGAGACTGCGTCTTACATACTTTGGACATGTTGTCAGGAGGGATCAGTCCCTGGAGAAGGACATCATGCTTGGCAGAGTACAGGGTCAGTGGAAAAGAGGAAGACCCTCAATGAGGTGGATTGACACAGTGGCTGCAACAATAAGCTCAAGCATAACAACGATTATAAGGATGGTGCAGGACTGGGCAGTGTTTTGTTCTGTTGTGCATAGGGTCGCTATGAGTCGGACCTGACTGGACGGCACCTAACAATAACAACATGGACCAACTGTAGATCAACTTCGAGTGCTAGAGGATGTTTCCATTTACAGTCAGAAAGTAAGAGGTTTTTCTGAGGTTTAGTAACTCATTCACTATCCTTCAGCGAATTGGGGCAAAGACTAATCAGCAAACCCGTCCCTCTGATCCAAGTGTTATCTTTTTAGCCTGTTACACTCAGGACTAGCTCTAATTAAAACTGTAAATCAGGTTATTGTTTTCGTTATTGCTATCATTATTAACTATATTGAGCATTTATTATGGGCTGGGCACTTTGCTAAGCACTTTTCATATATCACCTCGTTTAATCCTTACAATCCTTTAAAACAGATACTATCATCCCCATTTTGCAGAAGAGAAAGCTAAGAGAGAGACTTTCTTACACAGCCAGTAGGTGAGAAACGTGGGATTTGAACTTGGGTCTCTCTGGTGCCAAAAAACCTTCTTTCAGTGGTTAACTGCTGATGTTCTTAACCATTCTACTTGCGTGCTTAGTGCCTTCAGCTCTCCTTCCAACCTATGCCCTTCCCCTTCTTCAATCCATCTCTCTTCCCTCCAGCGCCACCTGCCCTGACAATCTCCCTCCCTCCACATCGAAATCTTCAGATACTTCATTTACACCAGGATTTTCATGTGTTAACACCTCCCACAAATACTTGCACATCAAGGAGAGAAAGTCTTAAGCAAAAGAAATTTAAAAACTAGAAATAGAATTGTAGGCAGTTAAGTCAGGCAGGAATTGGCGAGGTTCAGAGGTAAATTAGGAAGTCTCTCCTGATTTCTCTAAAATGACACTATCATTGATTTAGGATTTATTGGCAGTTTATTAGTATGGCAAGCCTGAAAGAGCTCTTTTTTCTAAGTGAACTATGCCCAGGAGGCCTACGTATTCAGTTGCATATCAATTTTGTACATTTTGAAAGATAGGTATGTTTCAAGAGAATTCAGCAGTATGTACCCAGAAAATTACTTAATTCAAATGAAGTATTGCTTCACTTTTTTCATATTAAATCATTATGATAATAAATCTTCCGTGTGGTCTCTGAAAGCTTGGGCTTGAGGGTATGAAGTAGGGAAGTAAACATAAATGCCTTGGAAGGAGGATTAAACTTAAGTTACCAAATTGTCTTCCAAACCAGGGAACCAAACCCCATATTCATCACCATCAGGGGACAGATTAAAAAAAGCTGCCATGAACATTTAGTTAAATATCAAAGATTGAACACATACATTTCTCTCCACTTCCTACTGAAGCCCCATAAACATAACCATATGGGAATTTTAAAAGGTACAAACCGACAAGGTCAAAGAGGCACAGGAAGAAGACCTTGAACAAGATATGTCAACAAGCTTTTTGAAAGAGTGCAAGTGAATGAGTAACAAATAGCTTAGCTGAGTAGAGAAAGATGAGACCTTCCTGCCTGCAGGAGGAGGAGCCAACAAGAGGTACCAACTCAAGGGTAGAACCCTGGTCATCTCAGGAACTGGGAACACCTGGTACTTCTACCCAGGGAACCTCAGGGGCACAGCTGATATTTGAGTGTTCCCTGGCAAAATGACTTGTATTCAGTCTAATATATCCTCAGTCTAATAACCCCCAACTAGATATACACAGGAGCCCTGGTAGCACAGTGGTTAAGAGCTTGGCTGCTAACCAAAAGGTCAGAGGTTTGAATCCACCAGCTGCTCCTCGGAGACCTTATGGGGCAGTTCTACTCTGTCCCATAGACTTGTTATGAGTCAGAATTGACTCAATGGCAATGGGTTTTTTTTTTTTACACATAGAGGTTCCAATCAGCTTTTTGTTGCTTGTTATGGATTGATGTGCGTCCCCAAAAAATGTGTGTCAACTTGGGTAGTCCATGATTCCCAGTATTGTGATTGTCCTCCACTTTGTGATCTGATGCAATTATCCTATGTGTTATAAATTCTAACCTCTATGATGTTAACCGCAGGATTTTTTGTTTGTTTTCATGTTAATGAGGCAAGATACAAATTAGGTTATATCTTGAGTCAATCTCTTTTGAGATATAAAAAAAGAAGCAAGCAGAGAGAAGAGGGACTCCTACCACCAAGAAAGAAGAGCTAGGAGTGGAACACATCCTTTGGACCTGGGATCACTGTGCTGAGAAACTCCTGGACCCAGGGGCAGACTGATGACAAGGATCTTCCCTTATTGCTGACAGAGAAAGTCTTCCCTTGGACTGGCACCCTTAATTCAGTCTTCTAGCCTCCTAGACTGTGAGAGAATAAATTTCTGTTTGTTAAACCCATCCACTTGTGGTATTTCTGTTACAGCAGCACTAGATAACTAAGACATTGCCCTATTTTAAATAACAACTGATAGATAAGGATCACCAGATATTTGAAGAAAAACTTTAATATGAAAGATAGATAATAAGAAAATGGGCTTAGGAGGGAGAACTCTGAAAAAAAAATAGAAGCAATGCAGAGAGAGTAAAACAGAGAAAAAGATAATCCCTTCAGCAGCAAAGATATTACAATTATGAACCAAGAAAAGGATGTTACAATAAAGGGACGTTCAGAAATCAAGAAAGAGCTCTTGGAAATTAAAATATGAGAGCAGAAATTAAAAAAAAAAATCAGTAGAATGTTTAGAAGAGATAGTTGAAGTCTATCAGTTGTTTCCACAAAATACACAGAGATAGAAAATAGGATAGAAAAGTTTGAAAAGAAAATTGGGGGATGGGACCAAACCAAAAAATCTGTTGGCATCAAGTCGATTCTGACTCACAGTGATCCCATGTGTAACAGAGTAGAACTGCTCCACGGGGTTGTCATGGCTGCAATCCTGAAGGAAGCAGACCACCAGGCCTTTCTCCCATGGTGCCACTGGGGGGGTTCACACTGCCAACCTTTGGGTTAGTTGCTGTTGTTGGGTGCCATAGAGTTGATTCTGACTCACAGTGACCCTATAGGACAGGGTACAACTACTCCATAGAGTTTCCCAGGCTGTAATCTTTACAGGAGTGGCTAGTGGATTTGAATTGCCAAGTTTTCAGTTAACAGCCGAGTGCTTTAACCATTGCTCTGCCAGGGCTCATTTTTAGGTTAGTGGCGAAGTGCAAACTGTTTGTACCACCTAGGCATCTAGAGGATGGAACTAGGAGCATTGAAATACAGGGCTTGTACTTCATAAAAGAGGAAGGGGCCTCTGAGGAATTGAAGTTCTCAGGATGGGGGATACAAGGCCCGCATTTAACGTTGTTTGAAATGACTTGACAAAAAATCCAAGCCAAGCTAAGGTGCCACATGGCAGAAGAAATTATAAATTAGCACTTCCCTGTAAGAGTTTGACAAACATCACACCAGCTATTTATTGACCACAATTCCATGGGTGGGATAGTACTGTATCAAATAAATTTAGTACTATATTAAACTTCATATATCTAGTAAAGCAGAGGATCGGTGAAAAAGAGGCAGACACTCAATGAAATAGATTGACACAGTGGCTGCAACAGTGGGTTTGAGCATAACAATGATTGTGAGGATGGCACAGGATTGGGCAATGTTTCATTCTGGTGTGCATGGGGTCACTATGAGTCGGAACCAAGTCGATGGCACCTAACAACAACGACATATTTAGAATAATTTATTTATAGTGGGAATAAAACACCAACCAAAGTCCAAGGTATATAATAACTTATTACCTGTCTTTCACGAAAATTCATACTTTTAATAAAAAAGCAACATAATATACGCATTGTATTTCTATGCACTATATCAATCTGAGCAAATGAAATATACTGGATATTTGCTGCTATTCCATGATAGAAATAGCTTAAGAAAAACCCAAACTTTCTAATTTATTGACTCAACTCAACAGGATGATCTTCATATTAAAAAAAAAATTTTCTGTTCTTTTCTATCTCGTTTTTAAAAAGTTGATTTGCACCCTATGTCATAAAATCAATTTAGGGATTAGGAGCAGTATTTATTAAAGACGAAACCATGGACTAGAATAGAGTATTGTGAAATATTACAGAATAGAATCGAGTATTTGTGGCCCACAGTTTGAAAAATGCTGTACAATTCCACACAGCTTCCTTAACAGGAAGTCCGTCCCTTTCATTGCACTTCTCGAAAGCCTTAGCCCTCAATGGAATCCGATATAGAAGTGTGAAGACATGGGCGAGAATCACAGAAACAAGAAATTTGGTGAGTCGGCAGTTGTTGTGCCCTCAGAGACTTGGTTCTAGTCAACTTGCAAGATTCTGCTAGGCCACTTAGCTAGTTTTTTCAAATCATTAAAAATGTTTGCTTGTTTTAAAATTTTTTTTTTTTTTTTAACCATGACCCACAGTGACAAAAGTTCAGCATGTGTAGAATGCAAGTAAGGGTAAGTAGTGTTCTATGACACTTTTGTTTTAAATATATAGACATTTGGAGAGTGAGAGAGAGAAGAGAGAGATGCTAGGATCAGAAGGGTGTGTTGAGAAGGTGGCTGATTTAGGAATTTCACATGATTCACATGCACAGAGTGAGAAGCAACATGGCCAGACCCCAGCCATACCTCAAAAGCTTTATGACTTTGTGCCAGCTAACCTCTAAAGAGACTCAGTCTCCCCATCATTTGAATGGGTATATTAAGTTTTTTTTTTTTTTATTAATAGGCTCCTGGGTGAAATAGGTTGTAAAGACATTAGCACAGGGTCTCATGCAGAACAAGCAGTCAAAATTACCTTTAAAAGCAGAGATCACTGGGGGAGGGGAAGGAGTCTAAGAAAGCAGAATATTGCCTTTCCCTGATGCTGCTTCTTTTTCTTATTTTCTGTGTTCTAAACTGATTGCTTCTATCTCAACCTGCTTGCTGAATGAAGTTAAGCTAGGAGCCCTTCAGCTAAAGTAATGGGTGCTAGACCTTGGCCTAAACTGCAAAGGTTGTAGACACAGATGCCTCTTACTGTCCCAGTTACTACCTGTATGATTTGGGCAAGCTACCTAACTTCCCTGAGCCTCAGCTTCCCCGTATGTAAATACCGAACCAGCCTTACTGGTTGTGCAGATGTTCAGAAGGCAACTGCCATGATGACTGACCCAAGTAAAAAAAAAAAAAAAAGGTCCCCAATAAACCCTGGTTGCTGTTGTTAGCTGTTGTCAGACAACCCTGACTCACAGAGACCCCATGCGCAGCGGAACTGAATGGGCCATCCCCACGTAGGTTGTGGATCAGACCATTGTGATTCACAGGATTTTTAGCATTTTCATTGGCTGATTTTTGGAATTAGATCACCAGGCCTTTTTCCTACTCCATCTTAGTCTAGAAGTTTTGCTGAAACCTGTTCAGCATCGTAACAACGCTCAAGCCTCCACTGACAGATGGGTGGTAACATTTGTCAGGAATGGAGCCCCTGTCTCCCACATGGATGGTGAAAATTCTACCACTAAATCACCACTGCCCTCACAATGCTGAAGTTTTATAAATAATCTACTCCAGGCAATGGAAGCGATTGTTTGGTTCCTTTGTATGTCATGCACACGCACTCTGTCTCTATCGTCTTGCCTCCCCTTGCCGTGCCTACCCATTTCCCAACCTGTTTTTTTTACTGGGTAGACAATGCAGTTCCCAACACCTGGAAGGCTTGTTTCTTAGTCAGTGCAATACGAAATTTCGAAACACAAACCTAAGTTAATAACTTGTAAAGTTGGTAAGAATAGAACATTTGTTTGATTAGCTATTTGTGAAAAAAGTCTTCGGTTTTCTTTGGTTTGGGCCTGAATGAAAACATCCACTTCTAAAACGTAGTTCCTTATACTTAAGCATTATTTTCTCAGTAATTTGAGAGCCAATTGCTTATTAATTTGAGGCATTTTCAAAACTTTTGTGGGTTCCCTCTATCGTCATTTCTAGGTTGTGCGGAAGTTAAAGTACAATAACAATACTTCTATTATCTCTTGCTTATTTCCCGGATGTCTTGGGTGTTTTTAAGGCATACATTTATGATAGCACTGCCTCATAGCAATAGTGCCTCAGTTTCTTGGAGAGAGTTTAGCTTTCCTTGATATGACCTTTATTCTCTGTTTTTATTCTTTATTTTATTTACAGTTACATATACTGACATTTGAACAATTTCACATGTCAAGAAGAAAAATCAAGTAACTAGTTTTGAAAGCTGTAAATGGATAATAATAAAAGTATTTGTATACATGTACAAAATATAAATTGCATATACGCATACCTGTGCAAGACCTATACAGGACCAAGAAACCTAAAAAGTGCACCAGACCTACATAATCTTGCTTTAACTCAATTTCACCATCTCTAGAATAGGCTACTCTTGACTTAAACCTTCATGTGGATCTGGTGCCAGTTAATAAATTAATATCTGTGGAACATTTTATTTGGAACGCTTTGGGAAATAGGGCAATAGAAATGAAGAACACTTTCAATTACTAGTTAGTTTGCTATGAAGTTCAGTTTGCTACTAAATTTCCACCGATTTGAAAATTCTGTTTATCTTTGAACATCTTGAGAAATGAAACTGCACCAATGTAAAAGTAGTGTTTGGTGAGCAATGACTATACTTTTCATGAAATGGCCAATCCTATTTTCGAATAAATAAGAACAAATTTGCAGACATCGTGAAGACTTCTGCATTTGTCACTACAGTTGTCACTCTGGTGTTTACCCAGTAGTGCTTCTGCAACATATTGGAGAGTTTAATTTCCTCATGTTCTCTTATACAGTTATATCATGTTGAACCTTCGTTTCACAAAAGCAGATTAAAAATAAAAGCAACACCATCATCAACAACCGAAATCTCATTGGTGAAGACCGAGTCTTGTAGCAAAACAAAGATTTGGTGCACACAGATCATGTTTGATTCTCTAATTAAAATAGATTGGCAGGGAGATGGGACTCACATAAGTCCCTAAGTAGCAGAGGCTCATTCTCTATGTTTTCCTACCCTTATAAAAACCAGGTATAGCTTGTTACAGAAGTTGAGTTTACCTACATTTTGACTGGGATGATTAGCTGAGGTACAGATAGATCCTGAAGCTTTTGATCATTATTTTATGACTGTATCAGCTCAGGCTTTATTATCTTTTGATTTATTAATTTTTTATCATTGTGGCAAATATAATATATATATATATATATAAAATCAAACCCTTTGCCGTCAAGTCAATTCCAACTCGTAGTGACCCTGTAGGACAAAGTAGAACTGACTGTTTCCAAGAAGTGGCTGGTGGATTCAAACTGCCAACCTGTTAGCAGCTGAGCTCTTAACCACTGCATATATGTATATATATATGTATATATATATGTATATATATATATATAAAATACAAATGTGCAATTTCAATATTTTTTACATGTAGTATTCAATGACATTAATTATTTTTGTTTTTTTTCTTTATATTTCTTTGTATGTGTGTTTGTGTATGGGGGAAGGCAAAGTTTCTATTGCCTATAGAAATATTACTAAATTTGTGAAAATCATCCTGTATGTACGTGAGACCAGTAACATTAGATTTAAAAAAGCCCAAAACCAGACCTGTTGCTGTCGAGTCGATTCCGACTCATAGCGACCCAACAGAACAGAGTAGAAGTGCTGCCTAGGGTTTCCAAGGAGTGGCTGGTGGATTCAAACCGCCAACCTTTTGATTAGCAGCCAAGCTCTTAACCACTGAGCCACCAAGGCTATCTATGCAATATAATTCATATAATCTATCCAATTATAGACCCTGGGTCTTTATCTATACTGGACCCTAATACCTATTACAATCCACTATATTTTTCCTTTCAGTCTCCTTTTTAATTGCACTTTCACTTCCATAGAAAATACAATTATTCACTTTGCAAATGGAAAAACAAAACAAACCTTATGACTGGACTTGAAATCATGTACTAGCCCAGTACTTATCTTGAAACTTTGCACATGTATACGTGATACAGGCATTTATGTCTCTGTGGCGGTGTGTTAGCAGAGAGATTCCTATACAGTCGGAATTCAGTGTCAGATGGTATTTTTAAAGCTGAAATTAGATTCTCTGCTTTGATTATTCCATTGTGGGTCCCAGCTATATTTTAGTGTCCTTCACCCTTTCCTCCTTTATTATTTATAACCCGTACTCTTTGAGCAATGACCAGTACTAATCTGTAACCTTCTGTCCTTCTGCCTGACTCGCTGCCTTTTTTGAAACTCCAAGATTGAAGCATATATTCTGAGACTTTCTGTTAAAAAATATATTACATTTTTTTCATATTTCTGAGCCTGAAATAAGAGTCAGCCCTGGGTTTGCTTGTCTCATTCATTTTCAGCAGGAAAGCTTCAAAAAAGAGAGAGAGAGAGATAAAGTATAAGGAAGTCACACTTTTATATTCATTACATTATAATATCTCCACATGAACACACACATATCGTTTTGCACATACACTGGTTAAAAAGGGACCTTGTTTTGCTGTCTTGATTGCTAGATGAATGCAGTGGGACATGTCTCCCTTTCCTTGTCTTCTTCTTTTTTTTTTTCCCCTCCATCCCAAGTAGCTGGACCTAAATAATAATAAAAACAAAGGAAAGAAATTAATTTGTACTTGGTGTACATTAAAAAGAAGTGGGCCACAAAACGGCATTAGAGGCAAATTCCCTGTGGACCAAAGTGCTTCGCTGGCTCTGGACTCCTGAATGGTGCCCGTTCCTCCCATGCCACTAATGACTGAAATGGGATCCATTGCTACCAGGAGCTTTTAATTTCTTTACATTGTTCAGGTCACTCTGATGCGATGCAAAGTGACAGCTTCCATTTCAGGCTGGCTCATTATCAGCTCCTACACAAGACAGCAAGGAAATACATCTTTATCTGCACATCAGGCTTTTGTCTCCATTGAAACAGAATTTTTTTTTTTTTTTTAAGGTATAAGGTATAAAGTCATGTGGGCACTTGTGCAAGCGATGCCAGATCCACACAGATTAGAGGAAAAAGGAACGTGAAGTGATGGCATGGATTTCTCATGCACAAACTGAAAAGCTTCTTTTTGGTTAAATTCCACCATTTAGAGAGCAGGGAGACTTCCAAGGGAGATCACCATGAGAGAAGGTGAAGGTGAATTTCAGATGTGGGTGTGGAAGTGGGTACAATGTGTCTTGGTTCTCTGGGAGGCCTTCTGCGAACTGCCATGTTTTGGCCATGAACTCTCTGTCCCTGTGTAGGGTGCTGAGTTGGTCTACGCTGTTAGGTATGATTGTGGGTTACTTTTCCTTCTTCTAGGAATGGCAGCAGGAAACACAGTATCCCTTGCACTTTTTGATGCCCAGATTTCAACTGTGTTCATGTTTTAGTTAGAAATAAAAGTTATCAAGTCCAACCTAAGCTTTTCCTAAGCAGGCTTACCTCAACAAATCCAACAAAGAGAGTCCAAACTCTCAGTGTATTAGAGATCTAGAACCCTTCTCTCGAAAGCTAACACTCTCTAAAGCTGCATATGAGAAGGCTGGGCCCAACTGTGTATATAATTTTTTAAAATATATATACAGAGATGGATCCCTGGTGACACAGTGGTTAAGAGCTACGGCTGCTAACCAAAAGTTCGGTAGTTTGAATCCACCAGGCGCTCCTCGGAAACCCTATGCGGCAGTTCTACTCTGTCCTATAGGGTCGCTATGAGTCAGAACTGACTCAGTGGTAACCGAGTTTGGTTTTTGGTTTTTTGAAATATATAAAAATACTGTTGTTGGAGCTTGTAAATTAAAATTATTTATAAGATCAGAATAAAAAAAATCATTAAGGAGAAATTTTACAGCCTTGTACTTAATCTTCAGAATCCAGTCTACACTTACAGCACGTTTAAATTTGGACTTACTATGTTCCAGGGCTTAATAGCCACATGTGGCTCATGGCTGCTGTATTAGATAGCCAAACTTTAGACAGACACAGTGACTTCTAAGAAGCTCTGTTCCCTTATCAAAATGTAGCTATTTGAAAGAAGAAAGAGGTATCTTGGCTTAGGCAAACAACATTCATTCATTTATGTATTCATTCAATCAGTACTAGGCACATCCTTAATGTATAAGCCCAAAAAACCAAACTTGTTGCTGTCGAGTTGATTCTGACTCATGGTGACCCTATAGGACAGAGCAGAACTGCCCCATAGGGTTTACCAAGGCCGTAATCTTTACAGAAGCAGACTGACACATCTTTCTTCCATTGAGTGTCTGGTGGGTTCAAATTACCAACCTTCAGGTTAGCAGCTGAGTGCTTAACCACTGTGCCACCAGGGCTCCTGGGGGTAATGTGTAGAAGTGAAAAAGACAAACAAGGCCCCTTCTATTATGGAGCTGAGATTTTAATTCTGTCAAGGAACTGATATACAAGTTGGGAGTACAGGAAGAGACAAATAAGTACATAACCCATCAAATGCTGACCAGGACTGTGAAGAAAAATAAAAGAGGAGAGAGCTAGAGCATGATGGGGGTGTCTTACTAGACTGGAGGGTTCTGTAAAGGTCTCTGGTAAGGAAACATGTGAGCTGAGGCCTAAATAAAAGGAGAGATTGAGCTATGTGGCTATCTGGGAAAAGATGGCTTCGGGAAGCAGCTGCAAAGGCCCTGAGGCAGGAAAGCAAATTCCATATAATCCTGCAGGCTACTATAAGGACTCTGGCTTCGATGATACTTAAATAAGATGGAATGCCGTTGGAAATTTTTGAGCCAAGGGTAACCCATGGAAAGCAGAGAGTAGAGGCAATGTCATTTATATGCGTATGCATTTATATTTTTACTTCTTTTTGTTGATTAATCTTTCTTTTAATTATATCGTCTCTCCAAAATTAAATTCAAAATGAGGCAAAATGTCAGTTCTGACCTCTTCTCTAACAGTGTTATTATTAACCAAGCAACTGATGGTGAGATTTGCCTCCCAAATACAGAGGAGTGGAATCCCAAACATGCATTGGGTGTTAGAGCCGGTGAAGAGATTAGGCAGCTAATTTTGACATTAGCAACAACTGGGACACATATGTCATCACATATAAATAGGTTATAAATAGGTTACAGCATACATGTAGCTTAATTTGATGGTTATCAATAGGAAGTATCCCTGCATAGGGCTGTATGTTTGGACTTTTTGGTGTATAAATGCAGTATTCTAGTGTATAGTCAGTCTTTATACAAAATTCTGATCATCAACAGTGACAGATGTGCACAGGATGAAACTGGTGGTATTTTATTCTTATTCGATGTGTGTATTGCTAGGAAACAAGAAAGAAAACCAAAGATACCCAGTTTCTTGGATCTGTGATTGCCACGTGTTTTCAGGCAGTCTGGCAGTCAGATATAAGCCATTTCTTATCTCCTATTAGACCCACAAGTTATTCCTGCTCTCTGATTTAAGTTTTCTGCAGAATGAAAAAGAACATTTACCTGTGAAACGGAATTCAAGTGAAATTCTATGGGAGTATATTGGACTCTAAGATGAAATCTCTTGCCAGCATCCTTATTTAGTAAAAGACTCTCTACATGCAGTGAGGATGAAGTCCAGGATCAGGATAAGGGTGGATATGGCTTTTGGAATGCCTCGGTGATAATAAGCATATCTGAAAAGACAGGGAGCCCTTCAGGAGTGCAGACTGAATAAAAGGCAGGTGAAGAATTCAAGGGGAAGCTCTCTCTCTTGGTAATTGGTCATTTCTTAGTGTGCTCAAGAAAATTGTCTTTAAGTTGTTTCTGGCCATTATTTCAGAGCCCTGGTGGTACAGTCATTTAAGAACTTGGCTGCTAATCAAAAGGTCCAAAGTTCAGATCCACCAGCCGCTCCTTGGAAACCTTATGGGCCAGTTCTACTCTATCCTATAGGGTCGCTATGAGTCAGAATCGACTCGGTGGCAACGGGTTTGGTTTTGGTTGGGCAATTATTTCTATGCTTTCTTAGGGGACTGGCTTTATCCTCGGGAATCTCAAGGTATATTAATACCATCCAAGCTAGTTAGAATCCCAGGCTCCATAAGAGTAAAAATCGTGCCTAACTTGTTCACCATCAAGTCTTTAAAGTCTAGAGGGACCCTTAGCGTACAATAGATTCTCTACATAAGCCAGTTGAATGTTTTTGGATGAAACATGATATGAAGCGATTTTAATGTGCAGTATTCTTTAGGAGAACCTTTAGAACTACAACTGGTGCCTCCCCTTCCCTCCACTCCCAATCTAACTAATTGTGAACTTACAATATAATTTGATATTGAGGTAATGGACATTCTTCGACACTTCTCCTCAATGGCTGTTTGGCAATCTTAATATCATTCTCAAATTTAGTAAGTAACAGAATTTTTTTCATGTGTCCAGATGGTATATATCTGTGTGTATGTGGACTCAAACTTCGGGCTCCTTATACATTATTTTTTTTAACTCAATTTGAGGATATTTTTCATTCAGCAATAACTCAAACTTAAAAATCATTTCTATAATTATTTAAAATTTCATCACAGTATGCACTTAGTAAAATATCATTAAAAAAAAGCAAAAACAAAGACAAGACCTCCACCAGACTGAGCCTAGAACAACTAGATGGTGCCCGGTTACCATTACTGACTGCTCTGGCAGGGATCACAATAGAGGATCCTGGATAGAGCAGGAGAAAAATGTAAAACAAAATTCAAATTGACACACACACACACACATACACACACGCACACAAGACCAGGCTTGCTGGTTGGCAGAGAATGGAGAAACCCTAGAGCATGGCCCCCGGGCACCCTTATAGCTCAGCAATGAAGTCACTCCTGAGGTTCACCTTTCAGTCAAAGATTAGACAGGTCTGTAAGGCCAGCAGGAGCCCTGGTGATGCAGCGGTTAAAAGCTCACCTTCTAAACAAAAGATCAGCAGTTCGAATGCACGCACTGCTCCTTGGAAACCATATGGGGAAGTTCTCCTCTGTCCTGTAGGATTGCTTTGAGTCGGAGTTGACTCAATGGCAGGAGGAGAGAGGTTTATAACGCCAACAACACCACATATGAGGGATGGTTCCATTGTTCAATCGTGTCTGTGAGACTAAGGGGCACACTAGCCCCAAAGCAAAGGCGAAGAAGGTGGGAAGGGACAGGAAAACTACAGGGAGCCTGGGGTGGAGAAGGGGAGAGTGTTGACACATTGAGGGATGGGCAACCAATGTGACAAAACAATTTGTGTATTAATTGTTGAATGAGAAACTAATTTGCTCTGTAAAGCGGGCACACACACACACGCACACACAAAGGAAAGATTTGTATATGTGTCTGTGTTTTAATGCCTTATCCTTTTTATAGGATCTTCATTAACTGTGAGAAAATTTCATATCAGATGAAACAAAGCTAATGACGGTAATCCAATTCAAATAATTTCATACCACCTGGAAGGCAAGAAAACACTGCACCTATAGAAGACTGAGTTTTTCCTCAATGACTTTATTCTTTAAAAACAGGATGACCCATTTAGACACACTCGGGCCATCCTGTTTGACTGTGCTGACAATGTATGGAACTGCATCACAGCTGTTAAAAAGTCACTTGAGAAAAGTTATATGAGTAAAACCACCATGCTGAGCTAAGCTTACTATGGCTTGGAATTTTCCAATTTCAAAGTGTTTCCTTATCTATACACACAAAAGTAAAATGAAACATTGGTGAAGTACCGTACACAAATTAGGGACGCCTTAGTGGATTTTTTTTTTTAAGATAATTTCACAAGGATATGTGCAAAAATCACATAAGAAGTTTATTGACCTCAAAATACAACAACAAAAAAAGAACTCTTTCCAAAGAGGAAGAAAATAATCTATTCTGCATAATACCCTAAGTATTTCTTGATTTTTAGATGCTAAGTAGAGTCTGGGTGGGATTGTCAGTCACCAAATATGAACAAGTAAAAGGCACGATTTAATTAAAAGGGCACACTTGGGATTTCACTCTGCAGCCTGTGGAAGGAATTTAGACCTCCAGCGTCCCCACCTGCTGCCCAGCGGCGCTGTGAGCGCTGCTACCGTGTCTTACCGATGCAGGTGAACCCAGTGCTGAACCACTTTCACAGTCCAGAAAGCATGACATTCCTTGTTACCAGTGGGAGGAAAGGCTAATTGAGAAGTGTGTATAAAGGCTGTAATGAGTAGCATTTACATGTATTGATTAGAAGTAGGGCCACCGTTTCTCATTTATCACCACCAGCAGCTGTGAAATTTTCCCCACGTCGATTGGCACGGCTCATATTCCCGCTCCTCTAGTTCTTTATTGCTTTTTTTTCCCCTTCCCCTCCTGAACCAGAGTGCTGATCCACCAGCTGGAATGGCCTGGTAATTACTCCAGCTCCTCCACCAGCTGCCACAATTGCCAAACCGCTGGAGTGAAAAATTCCATCCCGCATTTCCGATTTTTTACATTACCATTGCATAATCATATTTGACGAATAATTAACCTGGGTTAATACTTCAGGGAGCCATTTGCAAGTAAATTGATAAGCTGAGTGCTGTAACGGCTCACAAGGGCTGAACACTGTGGCGATGGTACACTGTTGCCAGGGCCTTGCTGTGTTCAGGGGCATTTTCTTTCTGACCCCCCTAACTGACCAAAGCTACCGGCTTTGAAAAAGATCCATTGACCGTGATCCAGATGGGTCAGGGGAGCAAAGCCCACCTTAAGTCTAAGATCACCTTAAATGACTAGGATCTTCTCTGTCTTAAAGGGCTAAACTCATTGTCCATATCATGGGTGTGGAATGGATATTTTAAGTGCCCTGGGCTCAGTTTGAGAAGTTTTCTGACTTAGGAGATTGTGGGTTGGTATCTGGGAAATTATTAAATTTTTTTTTAATTTTCTGATCTTTCACTTAAACAATGGAAAGGCTGTTTTGGCTGGCTGGAGAGTGATTTGCTTCCCCTTCCTATGAGTGGCAGCCATTTGGAAGTGTTGCTGTTAGCTGCCCTGAAGTCAGCTCCGATTGGTGGCAACCTTACATACAACAGAACAAAATGTTGCCAGGTCCTGTGCCATCTTAGGGGACCAATCTATACTGGACAATATTCTGTTGTGAAATACAGGGTTTTCATTGGCAAATTTTTTAGAAGTAGATTTCCAGGCCTTTCTTCCTAGTCTGTCTTAGTCTGGAAGCTATGCTGAAACATGCCACAGTGGGCAACTTTGCTGGTATTTGAAATACTGGTGGTATAGCTTCCAGCAACATAGTAACATGCAAGCCACTACAGTAGGACAAACTGATAGATGGGTGGTGAATTTTGAAAGTAGAGATGTATTGATATATCTTTGAGTGTATGTAAATGTGTTACAGATACAATTATTGGAAATAGTGAATAATGTCCACATTTCCAGATCAAAAATGACTGGCTATGTTTGGAAACCTGTTTGTAAAACTAAAGTAATAAAAAAGCATCAAAGTCTAACCATCTGAATTCAAATTTCTTCATTACTCCATTTTTTTGTGACCAACTGGTAAACTGATTTTTTTTTTTTTCTTCCTGTTACTTAATTCAAATACCTCTTGTTTTCTTATCTCTTCGCCTCTTCATTTTGGGCCATGCTTTCTTTCAAGGCAGATCAGAGGGCCAAGTATTGGCCCTGTGAGTTCAGAAATAATATTTGTATCATGTGGCTGGGCTTTGATATGTGAGCTGACTGTTCTTAAAGTAGAATCGGTATATACAAGTCAGACAGAATGCCAGCACTCAGCATTTGTCACTGTGTGAGGTATCGCAAGGAAAAGTGGTTCCTTTCAGATGCAACTGTAGCACTAAGTGAAATCAATGGCCAAACAATCTAACACAATTGGTCACATATTGATAGAATTAAACACCGCTGTTAACGTGACTTGTCATTGATCTGACAAAAATGGAGTTCAGGGTAAAAGTAGCCTGAAGCCTTTAGACTGCTTTTATGCAGAAGAGGTTGGGGGTGAGGATGGAGACGGGAAAGGGAAATAAGAATCATTTTGCTCCATTTACTTAACACATGATTTTTCTCTGTATACTGTACTTCACTCTGGAACACACTTTCAGGACCTCAACTTCTTTTCCATTGGTAATACGAAAGAGGGAACTAAAGGGTGCTCATTTCAAGTTTAGATAAGATGTCACGCTCAGAGAGTATCTCTTCAATGGTGTGTGTGATGATGTCTCTGACAGAAGTCCTATAGATTCTCCTGGACAATGAAGCAAGTCAATCCAGCTCATTGTTGTTGTTGTTAGGTGATGTCAAGTCAGCTCCAACTCATAGAGACCCTATGTACAACAGAACGAAACACTGCAGTCCTGCGCCATCCTCACAATTGTTACTGTGTTTCAGCCTGTTGTTGTAACCACTGTGTCAACCCATTTCCTTGATGGTCTTCCTCTTTTTTGTTGATCCTCTGCCTTACCAACACAATGTCCTTCTCCAGGGACTGGTCCCTCCTGATAACATGTCCATAGTATGTGAGACGAAGTCTCTCCATCCTGGCTTCAAAGGAGCACTCTGGCTGTAATTCTTCTAAGACAGCCTTGTTTGTCCTTCTGGCTGTCCATGGTATATGCAATGTTCTTCACTGACACCATAGTCTTAAGGTGTCAATTCTTCTTCAGTCCAGCTTTCGCGTGCATATGAGACAATTGAAAATACTACGGCTTGGGTCATAAATCATCTTATTCTATCATATGCCATTTCTGTGCCTATAAACAGGGACCTCCATGTCAAATAGAAATTCCAAAAAGGTTTTCCATCGTTTGCACACAGTCAAATAATATTGCAAACTACTGGGGCCAGGAAAGCCTGGCTGTATCATTCCTTGTGAAGCCTCTGAGCATTGTAGTTAGGTGTTGGTGCTCCATCTGCCACAAGCAAGCATAGGATGAAGAAAAGAATGTCCCCCTGTCCGGGAAGGCAGCTGCTGTGTATAACCTGTGTGTTGTGGTTCCAGTCAAGAATACCCACCCACATCAACCACTGTGATATCTGACGGGCTGTATAAGAGGGAGGAAGGCGATATCAGTGCCTGGTCTCTGCAAGGAATAAAGCCAGGAGGTGGGATGTATTAGAAAGGTTGGGCTTGTTTCATTATTACATTGTTTTGAAATGATTCTGGGTGCATTGATGAATATGCTTAAAAATTTGAATGGGATTTTTTTTCTGTATTATGTAGTCTGTTTATTTTCTTCATGGCACTTCTCAGTCTATAATTATCTTACAGACTTAACTGTTTACCAGTTTAATATATGTCTCCTCCATGAGTAAAAGTAGGAGCCATTAACCAGTAAGCAAGGTATGCATGGGCTTAATTATGTTTACTTACTAATCTGTAGTAGACAATTTCACACGGGTTTCAAGAGCATTGCATGTCTTGTCCTGCACTGTATCAACCTAGCACCTCGTTAGTGGCAGACCCAGAGTTCATGGTTTGGTATAGATTGTGCACTGCATAACTCCGGGGGGTGGTATTCACATAGGCTACGCTGTACAACCTGTGTAAACTCTATGTCACAGCCCAAGGGGCTGCAGCATAAAAAACAGCATAGTAGATACTTAATAAAGATTTTCGAAATAGATGTATGAACTTTTCATATCTTACAGTGGACAACAGAGATGAATGACCCAATACTCAAGGTACGCACAGGCTTACTTGTGCTTACTTAATAATCTGTAGTGCACAATTTCACCTGTTTTTTTTTTTTTAACCACATGAACAATGTGGTGAAACCCATGTGAAATTGTATGTTGCAGATTAGTAAAAAGCACTATTAAGCCCGTGCATACCTTCCTTACTGTAAGCCTGTGCTTACTGGTTAATCCACCCCTGGTGGAAAGATAAACTATCACTTCCTTTATTGCCAAATAATAAATAACTACAGGCAGTCCCCGGGTTACGAACGAGATCCACGCCTAACTCTGTCTTTGAGTCGAATTTGTAGATAAATGGGAACAGGTGCATATAGTTCTTATCTAGCCTTACTTTTGTGTGAGAAAAGGCTCGAAGCGTTTTCAATGATTTAAAAGCTGCACATGCAGCAAGGGAAGGTGATCGTGATGAAGAATTTGTTGCAAGAAAGGGTTGGTTCCATCGTTTCAAAGTGAGGACGAATTTACGTAACATTAAAGGGCAAGGGTGAGTTCTCTGTAAGTTGGATGTTCGTAACCAGGCGGCTGCCTGTATAAGGAAGCGGTTCTCAAACCTTAACATAAATGAAAGTCACCTGGACGGCTTTTTAAAAAACAAATTTCTAGGCCCCACCCCCAGAGTCCCTGATTCAGTAGGTCCGGGAAGGGGTGTGATAATTTGCATTTTAACAAGTTTCTAGGTGTTGCTGATGCTCCTGGTCCAGGGGAACACTTGGAGAGCTGCTGCTAAAAGATGCACAGATAATGATGGTGATGACGTGCTGAGAGATGATGCCAGTGATGATTTGCCTCTCTTTATTTATTGTGCCTTTCACATGGGACTCCAGAGTTATTGTCCTAAAAAGCTGATCTAATTTAAGCTTCAAGCTTGCTACAAACTTTTGATGACCTCTTGTATCTAGAGTGGGAATCTCTGGATGGTGCAAATGATTAACATGCCTGGCTACTAAACAAATTTTGGAGGTTTGAGTCCACCCAGAGTCACCTTGGAAGAAAGGCCTGGTGATCTACTTCTGAAAATCAGCCACTGAAAACCCTATGGAGTACAGTTCTACTCCGACACACATGGGGTTGCCAAGAGTTGGAATTGACTTGATGACAGCTGGCGTGTATCTACAGCACAAAGTCCAAATCCTTAGTCATCCACCATCTTTCTTTAAGAGTCACCAGCTACTTTCTTCCATTCCACCCAAGCCCCAAGTCATGGACTGAATTGTGTCCCCCCAAAATATGTGTTAACTTGTTTAGGCCATGATTCTCAGTACTGTGTGGTTGTCCTCCATTTTGTGATTGTAATTTTATGTTAAACAGGATTAAGTTGGAATTGTAACACCCGTACTAAGGCCGCATCCCTGATCCAAAGTAAAGGGAGTTTCCCTGGAGTGTGGCCTGCACCACCTTTTATCTTTTATTGTTGTCATTGTTGTTAGGTGCTGTCGAGTCGGTTCTGACTCATAGAGAACCTATGCACAACAGAACAAAACACTGCCCAGTCCTGAGCCATCCTTACAATCATTGTTATGCTTGAGCTCATTGTTGCAGCCACTGTGACAATCCACCTCGTTGAGAGTCTTCCTCTTTTCCGCTGACCCTGTACTTTGCCAAGCATGATGTCTTTCTTCTGGGACTGATCCCTCCTGACAACATGTCCAAAGTACGTAAACTGCAGTCTTGCCATCCTTGGTTCTAAGGAGCATTCTGGTTGTACCTCTTCCAAGACAGACTTGTTCGTTCTTTTGGCAGTCCGTGGTATATTCAATATTCTTCGTCAACACCACAGTTCAAAGGTGTCAATTCTTCTTCAGTCTTCCTTATTCATTGTCCGGCTTTCACATGCATATGATGCAATTGAAAATACCATGGCTTGGGTCAGGTGCACCTTTTATCTTACAATAGATAAAAGGAAAGGGAAGCAAGCAGAGAGGGAGGACCTCATATCACCAAGAAAGCGATGCCGAGAGCAGAGCGTGTCCTTTGGCCCTGGGGTTCCTGTGCGGAGAATCTCCTAGTCCAGTCACAGATTGATGAGAAGGACCTTCCTCCAGAGCTGACAGAGTAAGCCTTCACCTGGAGCTGACACTGTAAATTTGGACTTCTAACCTACTAGACTGTGAGAATATAAATTTCTCTTTGTTAAGGCCATCCACGTGTGGTATTTCTGTTACAGCAGCACTAGATGACTAAGACACCCCATGTGGGAGCTCCACGCTCACTAAACCAAAAACCAAACCCATTGCCATTGAGTTGACTCCAACTCCTAGAGATGCCATAAGACGGGGGAGAACTGCCCCATAGGGTTTTTAAGGCTGTAATCTTTACAGAATCAGACTGCCACATCTTTCTCCTGAGGAACAGCTGGTGGGTTCAAACCTCTGACCTTTCAGTTAGCAGCTGAGCGCTTAACCACTGTGCCACCAGGGCTCTTTTCAGGCTCACTAGACCTGCATTTCTCGACGCTATCTAGGTATCAAAATCACCCATGGAATCTAAAATATGCAGATGCCTGGGCCCTGTTCCAGAGATTCAAATTTGATAGGTCCCAGGTGAGTTCTCTACTTTTAAAAGCTTCATGAAGGTAATTCTGATGCACAATTGCATCAAACTACTAAGTTATGTGATGTGGGCAAAGCCATGTAGTCAGAAGTAAGCTCATAATTTCATAATAAAAGATGAAAGAATGAAAAATAAATGAAATAGGCAATAACCTTAAAAAGTTATGGAAAGAACAATAAAAGAAAATTTATGGACTGAAATAAAAATGAAGACAAGAGTGCAATTCAGCAAGTTAGAAAATTAAAACAAATATAAAGGAAAATTTAATCCAGGCAACAAATCTTGAAGAAACTAAGACAGAAATTTCTGACAAGTTTATGAGTAAATATGTGTCAAGAAACTTTAAAATCTTGATGAAATAGATAATTTTTTGAGAAAATGATTATGAACGTTGACTCAAGAACTTTCAAAAATGCCAAGTGTATTCTATTACTTCAACAAATATATATCAAATACTTGCTATGTACTAGGCACTGTCCTAGGCAAAGGGTATCTAGCAGGAAATGTACCAAACAACCCAGCCCTAGTGGAGTTTACTTTCTATGAACCTGAACGTCAAAATCTGATGACCCCCACACAGAGGGCAGCACACCGGTCTCATATATAAATAAAAGCCAAAACCAGTTGCTGTCAAGTTGATTCTGACTCTTGGCAACTGCATATGTATCAGGATAGAACTATGCTCCACAGGGTTTTCAATGGCTGGATTTTTGAAAGTAGATCTCCAGGCCTTTCTTTCGAGGCATCTCTGGGTAGACTTGAACCTCCAACCTTTTGGTTAGCAGCTGAGCACGTTAACTGTTTGTATCATCCAGGGATTCCTTATATAAATAAAGATGGAAAAAAATGTAAGTGAAAGGCCATGAAACTACATTCAACAGACCATTAAAAGAATTACGTATCCATACTCATTACAGGCTTATAATGATAGTTTAATGTCAGCAGATGCATTAACCTAAAGCATCAAATCACTAAGTCCACTAATGTTCAAGAACGTTGATCTCAGTAGCTGCTGAAAAGGTATTCAGTAAAATTAAATATTCATTCCTGATAAAAGTCTTTCGGAATATTAAGAGTAGGAGGCTATTTCCTTAACCTGATAAGGGATATCTAAAACCAAGAGCCAACATCGCACTTCATGGTGAGGCAGTCGAGGCATTCCCATTTAAACCAGAGATGAGAGATGAATTCTCCCCATCATCATTGTTATTCAGCATTGTCTGAAAGTTCAGGCAAATGCAATAAACCATGAAAATAAGAAGAATAACTGTAGAAAGTAGGAAGTAAAATTGTGGCTATATGATGACAGTATCATTAGACACATGTAGGAAATCCAGGGCAACAACTATATAATGTTTTGAAGCAATAAGCAAGTTCATCAGAACTGAATAGCTGCAGGATAAATATACAAGAATCAATGACATTTTTGTGTAACAGAAAAAAGCCTGTTAGAAGATATAATGGTAGCTGAAACTATGAATTATCAAGAAATGTGTGACACCTCTATGAAGAAACCCACAAAATTTTATTGAGCAATATAAAAGAAGTTTTGAATAAATGGAAGTGCACGTTGCATTCTTGAATGAGAATACTGTAAAGTAAAATGATGTTACTTTTTCCCAAATTAACAGCTTTCACATATTCCAGTCAAAAGCCAGATGAGATTACCTTGGTTGACTTGACAAAAACACTACATAAAAGATTAAACAATTAAAAAGAGACAAAGTTTGAAAAGTAAGTAATGGGAGGAAGGGAGAGCTGGAATAGGACTTTTCCTACTAGATGTTAAAATATAATGCTATAACCGCTATAACCACTATTACAGTGAGGGACTGTCCAAAGACCTAAATTTTGGGTCAAGGGACAGCAACAGATACATCTGAGACAGTCTGAGGTTATTTGAATTCCGGGCAGAGCGAATGGAACAGCATGTGCCAAAGTTCTGTGGTGGAAAGGGATCAGTATGTTGAAATACTGAAGGTTAATGTGGCTGGAGTATAAATATGTCTACCATACATATTGGTGGTGGTGTTGTTATTACGTGCTGTCAAGTAGGTTCCGACTCATGGAGACCCTATGTACCACAGAACAAAACACTGCCCGATCCCGTGCCACGCTCACAATCGTTGTTATCCTTGAGCCCATTGTTTCAGCCTCTGTGTCAGTCCATCTTGTTGAGGGTCTTTGTCTTTACCGCTGACCCTGTACTTTACCAAGGATGATGTCCTTCTTCAGGGACTGATCCCTCCTGACAATGTGTCCAAAGTATGTAAGACGCAGTCTCGCCATCCTTGCTTCTAGAGAGCGTTCTGGTTGTACTTCTTCCAAGGCAGATTTGTTCGTTCTTTTGGCAGTCCATGGTATATTCAATATTCTTCACCAACACCACAATTCAAAGGCAAAAATTCTTGTTTGGTCTTCCTTATCCATTGTCCAGCTTTTGCATGCATGTGATGCGACTGAAAATACCATGGCTTGGGTGAGGTGCACCTAGTCTTTTCAACGCTTTAAAGAGGTCCTTTGTAGCAAATTTGCCCAATGCGATGAGTCTTTTGATTTCTTGACTGCTGCTTCCATGGCTGTTGATTGTGGATCCAAGTAAAATGAAATTCTTGACGACTCCAATCTTTTCGTCATTTCTCATGATGTTGCTTTTTGGTCCAGTTGTGAGGATATTTGTTTTCTTTATGTTAATTTTTTGAGAAAACGATTATGAACCATACTGAAGGCTGTGGTCTTTGATCTTCATCAGTGAGTGCTTCAAGTCCTCTTCACTTTCAGCCAGAAAGGTTGTGTCATCTGCATGTGCCAGGTTGTTGATGAGTCTTCCTCCAAACCTGATGCCCCGTTCTTCTTCATATAGTCCAGCTTCTCAGCTTATTTGCTCAGCATACAGATTGAATAGGTATGGTGAAAGGATACAACCCTGATGCACACCTTTCCTGACTTTAAACCATGCAGTATCCCCTTGTTCTCTCTGAACAACTGCCTCTTGATCTAAGTACAGGTTCCTCATGAGCACAGTTAAGTGTTCTGGAATTCCCATTCTTCACAATGTTATCCATAATTTGTTATGATCCACACGGTCGAATGCCTTTACATAGTCAATAAAACACAGGTAAACATCCCTCTGGTATTCTCTGCTTTCAGCCAGGATCCATCTGACATTAGCAATGATATCCCTGGTTTCATGTCCTCTTCTGAAACTGGCCTGAATTTCTGGCCCTGTCTATATCCTGCTGCAGCTGCTTTTGAATGCTCTTTAGCAAATTTTGCTTGCATACGATATTCATGATATCGTTTGATAATTTCCACATTCAGTTGGATAACCTTTCTTGGGAATAGGCATAAATATGAACCTCTTGCAGCTGGTTGACCAGATAGCTGTCTTCCAAATTTCTTGGCATAGATGAGTGAGTACTTCCAGCGCTGCATCCATTTGTTGAAACATCTCAGTTGGTATTGTGTCAATTCCCTCGCTTTTTGCCAATGCCTTCAGTGCAGCTTGGACTCCTTCCTTCAGTACCATCGGTTCCTGATCGTATGCTGCCTCTTGAAATGGTTGAGCATCAACTAATTCTTTTTGATATAATGACTCTGTGTATTCCTTCCATCTTCTTTCGATGGTTTCTGTGTCGTTTAATATTTTCCCCATAGAATCCTTCACTGTTGTAACTCAAGGCTTGAATTTTTTCTTCAGTTCTTTCAGCTTGAGAAATGCTGAGCGTGTTCTTCCCTTTTGGTTTTTTATCTCCAGCTCTTTGCACGTGTCATTATAATACTTTGTCTTCTTAAGCTGCCCTTTGAAATCTTTGTCTGCTTAAGCTGCCCTTTGAAATCATTTCTTCCTTTTGCTTTAGCTGCTCTACGTTCAAGAGCAGGTTTCAGAGTCTCTTCTGACATCCATTTTGGTCTTTCTTTCCAATCTTTTTAATGACCTCTTGCTTTCTTCATGTATGATGTCCTTGATGTCATTCCCCAACTCGTCTGGTCTTTGATCATTTGTGTTCAATGTGTCAAATCTATTCTTGAGATGATTTCTAAATTCAGGTGGGATATACTCAAGATTGCTCTTTGGCTCTTGTGGAGTTGTTCTAATATTCTTCAGTTTCAACTTGAACTTGCATATGAGCAACTGATGGTCTGTTCCACAGTTGGCCCCTGGCCTTGTTCTGACTGATGCTATCGAGCTTTTCCATCATCTCTTTTCATAGATGTAGTCAATTTGATTCCTGTGTATTCTGTCTGGTGAGGTCCATGTGTATAGTCGCTGTTTATGTTGATGAAAAAAGATATTTGCAACGAACAATAATAACAACAACAATTTCACTATTAATTTAGGGTGTGGTACTTTTCTAGGCGCTTGTTTGCACTCAGATTCTCCTTCTCGTGGTATGTGTTTTTTCATAAGCCAGGCTGGGAGGGAAGGTAGTAATTAGGAACAAAGTGTTTAGACAGGAGACCTCGGGAAAATCACCTCTCTGAACCTCAGTTTACTCATCTATAAAATGAGCGGAGCATTACTGATGGGTAGTGGTTTAAAGTGCAACTGTGAGCATCGAAAGGAATGGAAAATTCCCTTTGTAAACTTCAGAGCACTGCAGAGGTATAAGAGCTGTACCCTGTAACTCCCACTTTACCAGTTCAGGCACAGAACTGATTTTGATTTTCCACATTGGTGTCCCTCCACCTTCCAATGTTGACTGACAGAACTCTCTTGGCAGAGAAAATAGCATGTGCTAGGGGCTAAAAGCTAAGTGGCACCATTTGTTTGGGTGACTACAAATTAAATGAAATGATGCCAGTTTACAGGCAAAGTGCTTGGCCCACGATGAGTCTACTGTATAATACATATACCACCAAGAGAATTTTTCCTTTACGGTCGTCTGACAAGCACTCCATTTTCTCCTTTACATCGCGGAGTCAGAGTTTGAGAGAGTCTCTCTCCTCCCTTTCCCTCTCTCTTCTCTTGTTTCAACTCAGTAAACTGTAATTTATCACCCACCTAGAGAGGGAGCTATTGTTCACTTATAGGATTAGCTCCCTGGGCATGAGACCTGTTCAGGAACCCAAGGTCAGCGCTTGTTTCAATGCTCTGCAGTTACCGTCTTGAAAATTTTAATATTTTTTGAATGTTTTCATTGTGCAGTGGGCATTGCAAGTTTTGCAGCCAACCCTGTTCAGCAGCCCATCTTACTGATCCCACAGCATTTGCTGAAAGGTTATACTCATGGATAGGACTATCGTTGTTCCTAGATTGCTGAGGCATTCAGAGGTGTTTGGATTTGTCTAACTTCCCTCATGTACAAGATAAGAAACAGCCTTTGCCCCAAAGGGGCAGCAGCAGCTAGGGAGGGTGGGCTCAGGGCATCGTTTCAGTGCTGAGAAGCTGACGTTTTGGCTGCGCATGTGTGAGCCCCAGTTTGGATCCTCTCTGTTCTGCTCGTTCTGTCTGCTACCTGAGTTATTTATAAGATACTTGCTTGCCATAAGAATGAACTGTTATTTGTTGTTATTTTATATATATGTAAATTCATAAAAGCCACGCTGCTCCTGCACTTGGTAGCATTTGCTGTTTTCTAATCCTGACAGTCCAGATGATGTTCCGCAAGCTTGGAAATGGCTTCCGTATTCTCTTCTCATTCACGTCTGTTCACAGGTCTGGCTGGGAAGGGTTTTGAAAGAGTGCTTTAATGTGCAAACACAAGAGGGTTTTTTTTTTGGATCAGAGCAGATTTCAGAGTGGGTCTGCATTGCTGGTGAATCCAGGGGGTGTGGACAGAAGGGTGTGGCACATGTGTGGGCTTGGTCTGTGAGTTTTGACTCCCTGATTTGCAGATTGATCCAGAATGTCCCTCCTGGAAAGAAATTTGAGTCTAGCTTGCACCTAAGGAAAGCCTCAAGAAAAATAGTAGCTAGATGAGTTGAAAATCGTATGCCAACACACCCCAAAGGAAGCAGAGATTCGCAGTAGAAAGAGCCATGGAGGCAAAGTCAGGAGACCAATGTTGTCATTAGCCAGCTGCCATGATATCCTCTCTCTGAGCTTCAGCTTCCTTACATGTAAACAGGTGATATTATTACTTGCGCTCCCCTACATCCTAAGGCTGTTGTGAGGGTTAAATGGGTTGGGGAAAAGCCATCTGCAAATTGCAAATGTATGAGAGCTGTACCTCATAATTCTCACTTTTATGAATCTAGGCACAGAACCAAAGTTTCTTTTGATTTTCCAAGTTGGCGTCCCTCCATTTTCCAATGTTGGTTTACAGGAGTCTCTTGGCAGAGGGAATAACATGTGGTAAGGGGCTAGGTGGGAGCCCTGGTGGTGTAGTGATTAAGTGCTATGGCTGCTAACCAAAAATAGGTGGCAGCTCGAATCCACCAGGAGCTCCTTGGAAGCTATGGGGAAGTTCAACTCTGTCCTCTAGGGTCACTATGAGTCGGAATTGACTTGATGGCAAAGGGCTTGGTTTTTGTTTTAAGGGCTAAGTGGCACCATTTGTGCCACTACAAATAGTTTCAAAATGGCTGGAGCATAGAAGAGGTGGGAAGGGAGAGAGAGAGATGGTGGTGGATGTAAAGAAAGAGGGAGCGTATTAGTTTCCTCTGGCGGCTCTAACAAATTACCACCACCTTAGTGGCTTAAAACAACAGATTTTTTTTTCTCTCATGGTTCTGTAGGCCAGAAGTCCAAAATCAGTATCCCTGGGCTGAAATCAAGGTGTTTAGTTAGCAGGGCTTTTAGCAGAGGCTCTAGGGGACAATCCATTCTTTGCCTCTTCCAGCTTCTGGTTGGTGGCTGCCAGCATTCTTGGCTTTTGGCTGTACCATCCCAAACTCTGCCTCTGTGGTCACAATGCCTTCTCTGTGTGTGGTGAAATCTCCCTCTACCTCTCTTATAAAGACACTTGCAATTTGCATTTAGGGTCCTCCAAAATAATCTCCCCATCTCAAGATCCTCAGATGAATTACATCTGTAAAGATGCCCTTTTTTGCCATATCAAATAACATTTACCGATTCGAGGTATTGTGATATGAGTATCTTTTGGGGAGCCACTATTTTGCCTACCACAGGGAGGGAAGTGGGAAGAAATTGAAAGACCGCATAAACCTTGCTCAGGAGTTCGCTATTTATCCTGAGTGCAGCCAGGAGTTATTGGAGGGTTTTAACTGTCTGGCAGCATGTGGGGACAGCCAGGAGTCATTGGAGGGTTTTAACTGTCTGGCAGCATGTGGGGACAGCCCAGAGGGCCAGGAGCAGTGGTGGGGAGCCCAGTTAGGGAACTGCTGCAGTAGAGGTAAGCACACCTGGGCACTGGAGTGAGCCCTACCCCCTTCCCTGAAGGGTGGAGAGTCTATGGCCTTTGGCCAATTCTTAAAGTCAGAAGTTATTCTGTGGGCATCCCTAAGCCCCTGGTATTCTGACGTCATCCACACCAGAGGCTCTGAACCCCAAAGCCAAGCATTTGGGGGGCTGTGCGCCTGTCCTCATGTTCTCTTTCTTTCATCAGCAAAAGATTGAGAACACATGCAAGCTTAATTCACCACTAATGTCAAATCTCATCTTTCTTGGGCATATTTTTAATTTAATGCATAACGAAGTCTTAACAAAACAACTTGGTTGGGATTTCAGGCACCAGGAAGCAGCTGGGGGGAGGACTAAAGGAAGTGGATTTTTCCTTCATCTATGGGGAAAGCCCACCTCATTTTTAGGGTTTTTCCAAATTCCATCTCACACCCAGACAACTGGAGCTGATGCACAATTAGGGATGTAGGCGCAGGAAAGGAAGAAAGGTCAAAGCCTAAAGCTCTATGATTTATTTATTCTTCAAGATACCAGTGGCCTCGCTTTAGTAAAGTCTCATCATATTTCTTACATGCCTTAAACATAATTCCAAATATCTTTAGGGCTTTATAGTCTACCCTTCAAGTTTATCCCATAGTCCTGGAAGCATAGACCCTAATACTGCAAGTGAAAATGAAATATTATGGCCTAAATTCCCTTTCTCAGTGCTACAATAATTTATCAGTAATAATCACATGGATATTTTTATAGTGAAAAAAACGATGTTTACAGGTGGAACTTTGGGAACACCATGAAAACACTGAAAAAGTATTAAAAATGTCACATCAAACTAAATCTCATTTTCAATAAAACATCAGTGTCTTCTAATGCAAGATGGCTCCTTATACTCTTTGGTGAAGAAGCAAGTGGTTCAAGTCCTGTCCTAGTGGCTGGCAGTTTGTAACCTGCCTTTGCAGAGAGCTATTGGCCTGCATGTCAATCTTGTAACATCACCTATGTGATGAGCCAGTGGAAAAGAATGTTCATGTCATTTGCTTTACTGTTGTGTTTATACCTTCTGTAGGGCAGGAAGGCGGGTAATGAACTGCTGAAAACTGTTCGCAAGCTTGTAGATGTCCCTGTGCGTTTAGCTGCAAGCCTGTTCTAAAGGAAGAGAAAAAATTCTCTTTGAAAACTAGTGGGAAAAAAAGACTGCTTTTTAAAAACGAATAAAAATATTTCTTAATGGACTTTAGCACATGATGAAATTATGTTTTCCATGAAGCTTCATATACCCTTGGTTTTGTTTCCTTATTGATCTTTCTTTGTTGAATTCTGAGACTCTTGGCTATCAGAAGTGCACGCAGTCACATAGTCCTGGCCCTGGAAGACTTTCTTTGTCCTTCTCTAGGAGCCCTGGCGGTGCAGTGGTTAAGAGCTATGGCTGCTCACCAAGAGTTTGGCAGTTTGAATCCACCAGCTGCTCCTTGGAAATCCTATGGGGCAGTCATACTCTGTACTATAGGGTCACTAAGAGTCGGAATCAACTTGACAGCAATGAGTATACACACACACACATATATATACATATATATGTATATATATATACTCTTTTTTTTTATATATGGAAACCCTGGTGGTGTAGTGGTTAAGTGCTACGGCTGCTAACCAAAAAGTTGCAGTTCAAACCTACCAGGTGCTCCTTGGAAACTCTATGGGGCAGTTCTACTCTGTCCTATAGGGCCCCTATGAGTGGCAATCAATTTGTTGACTCGATTCTGACTCATGGCAACCCCATAAGGTTTCCAAGGCTGTAAATCTCTAAGGAAGTAGACTGCCACATTTTTTTCCCCTGGAGCTGCTGGTGGTTTCCATCCACTGACATTTCGGTTAGCAGTTGATCTCTTTAATATGTAATAAAATATATATATATATATATATATATGCATACACACACACATATATATCCATAATAAAAATATATTGAGATATGTGCTATAAAAACACCAGTGCCTATAGAAATTTAAAAAAAGACAATACTTAAGGGAGTTCTCTTACCTTTGGTGGTCTCCAAGTTGGTCCTCAAATATAGAATTAGAAGAGAGACTGCGAAGGGACAAACACAGACTAATAAAATGTGATAAACATCCTCAGTTCATCAAACATGTTAACTTTTTGGGAGAGACTGAAAAACAGGTATACAGAACTTACTTTCAAAGTATTTTGTCTAATTCATCTATGTACAACTTCCTGAGAACTGCTTAAGGACCATGCAGAAAAGATTGGCTGAAGTCAGGTCTGCTTTAATCGTGAAGGTTTGTGGGAAACTCTGTATTTGTTATTGACTTGGAAGAAGAAGATAAAGACAAAGACAAAGGCGAAGAAGAAGAAAGAGTAGTGAAGAGAAAGAATGTTCTACACAAAAGAAATAGCCTTATTTACCCAAACTGTGTATGCTTACTGAGCAGAGGTGGGTATTTAAAGGAAACCTTGGTGGTATAGTGGTTAAGTGCTACGGCTGCTACCCAAGAGATTGGCAGTTCAAATCCTCCAGGCACTCCTTGGAAGCTCTATGCGGCAGTTGTACTCTGTCCTATAGGGTCGCTATGAGTCAGAATCAACTTGATGGCAGTGGGTTTTTTGTTTTTTTTTTTGGTGAGCTCCAGAAGGCTGGAGTTTTTATGTTTGCCTTTGCATCCCTAGGGCCTAGCACAGCTTTTTGCACATTGAAGGCATTCAGATAAGTGTTAAAATAAAGAAAAATGGGCTCAGGTTAGGATGAAAGAACAAACCTTATTTAGGCTCTTTACTACTAAATTGAAGAGTTTAAATTTGAGTTAATGATTTCATTCTATTTGGGAGAATTGTTGGTCTACTAGATCTATGACGTAGTTCCATAGAACTATATCAATTATTGTGGCCTTCTTTAAGGTGGGAGATGGAAGAAAACTGAGTTCCTGAGAAATCTTCAAAAGATCTCAAAAGTTGAATTGAGGGGGTATGATGAAAAAGAAGTGGGCAAATTTAGAAAATACGATATATGGCGATTATCACCACAAGCCAAACAGAGCTCAGAACATAAAAACTGTCCATCTTCCTCCTTCTCTTCCTTCCTCCCTTCCTTCCTCTGCTCTTTCTTGCCTTCTTCAAATACTTAATATCTACTAGGTGCCAGGCACTGAGAATATAAAATTAATTAAAACTTAATCTCAGTTTTAGAGAACTTTCCTTTTGTAAAGAAATAAAAATAAAAACTACTGTACTATTCTTGCTTCTAAAAAAAGCCTTAAGATAAATACACAAAAAAGCTAATATTTGATAGAGAGTATCTACATCTCACCATTATGAATCTTAAATAAAACCATGTTGAGAAGGAAGACTGCTATTTTAAAAAGTTTCTCATATTGCACAATTGATTGATTCTGAATAATTTTGTGCAAATCTAATAATTTCAAAATAAAGTAATATTTCATTTGATTTGCATTATAATTCTTCGGAGCTCTACTTTAATTTGCGATGGGCTTTGGTTTCTATTAGTTTATATTGTTACCAATTTTATCCTTTTCCACCCTCTAAGTATCACTATAAGCAAATAACTGGATATTATTTGGGAAGTTTATGTTTAATGGAATATCTGTTAGGTAAAGAGACCTTTGGAGTGTGAATAATTACCTCATAACTTATCTATGGTCATGCAGCACTTTTAAGAGTTTCTGCCATTATTTGATTTGTCTCTACTGTCCTCCAATGCCTCATGGAAACTATCAACTGTCTTTTTAAATATTTAATTACTGTCTTAGTCATCTAGTGCTGCTGTAACAGAAATACCACAAGCAGATGGCTTGGACAAAGAGAAACATTTTCTTTCACAGTGTAGTAGGCTACGAGTTCAAAATCAGGGCATCAGCTCCAGAGGAAGGCTTTCTGTCTGTCAGCACTGGAGGAAGGCCTTGTCATTAATCTTCCCCTGATCAAGAAATTTTCTGCACAGGAACCCTGGGTCCAAAGGACACACTCTGCTCTCAGCACTGCCTTCTTGGTGGTATGGGCCCCCATGTCTGTCTGCTCACTTGTCTCTTTTATATCTCAAAAGACATTGGCTTAAGATGCTATCTAATCTTGTAGATCTCATAAATATAACTTCCACTAATTCATTAATGTCATAGTTATTGGATTTACAACACACAGGAAAATCACATCAGATGACAAAATGGTAGACAATCATACAATACTGGGAATCATGATCTCACCAAGTTGACAGATATTTTGGGAGGACACAATTCAATCCATGACAATTACTTACGTGGGCGATCTCAGGCAAGGGTCTCATTTGGTGTAATTTTACAATTCCCTTACAAAGATCCAGTGCTATATTCTTCTAGGGAGTTAGAAACATTGAGGAGATACAGCCTGAAGATTTGGAGAGCTCCTGTTGCTTCTCCTTTTGGAAGAGTCACCTTTCTCCAGTGTAACCCCAAGTGGTCTGGGCCATTATTCACTCGTGTGCAACTTACAGGCGAGATAGTGATGGCTGTATGTAGTCTTTCTCTTTTATTGTGGCAGAAATATATAACAAAACATTTACCATTTCAACATTTTTACATGTACAATTTGGTGACATTAGTTCCGTTCATCAAGTTGTACAACTATTACCACTGTCCCTTTCCAAATGCTTTCATTACCCTTAACAGAAACTCAGTGTCCCCTAAGCAATGACTCTCTTTCCTCCTCCCTCCCATCTCTGTTAACCACTAATGATGAACTTTAGTCTCTACACATTTGCCTATTCTCGATATTTCATGTAAGTGGTATCATACAATATTTGTCCTTTTGTGATTGACTTATTTCACTCAGCATAAGGCTTTTAAGGTTCATTCATGGTATAGCATATACCAAGGCTTCATTTCTCTATTGCTGAGTAATATCCCATGGTATGTATTTCCCACATTTTGTTTATCCATTCTTCTCTTGATGGGCACTTGGATTGTTTTCACCTTTTGGCTATTGTGAAGAGTGCTGCAATGAACCTTGATGTACATGAAATTCTTTGCATTCCTGCTTTCAATCCTCTTGGATATATACCTAGGACTGGAATTACTGATCATATGGTGATTCTATGTTTAACTTTTTGACGAACAGCCAAACTGTTTTTCACACCGGCTACACAATTTTATAATCCCACCAGTAATGGATGAGGAATCCAATTTTTCCACATCCCTGCTAACACCTGTTGTTTTCCATTTTTTAAATCATAGCCGTCCTAGTGGGAGTGAAGTGGTATCTCATTGAGATTTTAATTTTTCCCTCTAATATGCTTACTGACCATTTGTATATCTTCTTTGGTGAAATGTCTATTCAAGTCCTTTGTCCATTTTTTGATTGAGTTGTCTTTTTGTTGTCAAGCTGTAAAAATTCTTTATATATTCTGGTTATTAAACCCTTATCTGATTTTATATTCTCTCTCTCTCTCTATATATAGAGAGAATATAAGTACATATATATGTATTTATATATGTATATATATATGCATATATATAAAAGCATATATATATATGTATGTATATTCCCCCACGTGTCTGTCAGTTTGTCATACTGTGGGGGCTTGCATGTTGCTATGATGCTGGAAGCTGAGCCACTGGTATTCAGAACCAGCAGGGTCACCCATGGAGGACAGGTTTCAGCTGAGCTTCCAGATTAAGACAGGCTAGGAAGAAGGACCCAGCAGTCCATTCCTGAAAAGAATTAGCCAGTGAAAACCTTATGAATAGCAGCAGAACATTGTCTGATATAGTGCCGGAAAATGAGCCCCAACTGGGCTCAAGTATAACAATGACTGTAAGGATGGCGCAGGCCCGGGCAGTGTTTCGTTCTGTGGTACATAGGGTCTCTATGAGTTGGAACTGACTCGATGGCACATAACAACAATGAAATATATATATTAGACTATTCTTCCCCATTGAATGGACTTTGCACCCTTGTTGAAAATCAATTGACCATAGATGTGTGGATTTATTTCTGGACTCTTGTATTAGTCATCTAGTGCTGCTATAACAGAAATATCACAAGGGTATAACTTAACAAAGAGAAATTTATTCTTTCACAGTCTAGTGGCTACAAGTCCAAATTCAGGTCGTCAGCTCCAGGGGGGAGGTTTTCTCTCTCTAAGGGCCTTCTTGTCCATCTTCCCCCAGACTAGGAGCTTCTCCTTGCAGGGACTCTGGGATCAAAGGACACGCTCTGCTCCCAGCATTGCTGTCTTGGTGCTTTGATGTCCCCCTTCTCTTCTTGCTTCCCTTGCTTTTTTGTCTCTTGAGAAATAAAAGGTGGTGCAGGTCACACCCGAGGAAAACTCTCTTTACATTGAATCAGGGATGTGACTTGGGTAAGGGTGTTACAATCCCACCCTAATCCTCTTTCACATAAAATTACAATAACAAAACGGAGGACAACCACACAATACTGGGAATCATGGCCTAACCAAATTGATACATATTTTGGGTGGGACACAATTCAATCCATGATAACTCTCAATTCTCTTCCATTGGTCTATATGTACATCATTATACCAGTACTAGACTGTTTTGATTACTGTAGCTTGACCCTCTCACAAAACAACATATTTGGTCACTTAGAGTGGACATTCCAGCCAGTTTCCCAGTTGCAGCCTCCTTAGCATTTTCTCTCCACTTAAATCTGATTATTCAGGGAAAACGGAATAAAAAGCATTCCAATTTTTTGCCACTCTATAATGTCTTTGGAAACCCTGGTGGCGTAGTGGTTAAGTGCTACGGCTGCTAACCAAAGGGTCAGCAGTTTGAATCCGCCAGGCGCTCCTTGGAAACTCTAATGGGGCAGTTATACTCTGTCCTATAGGGTCACTATGAGTCGGACTCAACTTGACGGCAGTGGGTTTGGTTTTGGTTTGGTTTATAATGTCTTTTTAAAAAATTTACGAATTGCCAAAACAAATAAAAAAAATATTTCCCCCACAATGTGATGATCAGTATGTTCACGGAGACCTACGCAGTGAGACAAAGTATTATGCTTACATAAAAATCTACTCTGAAAGCAATTATATCACCATTTTAGGCCCTACTTTGAATTGGTAGGTGTAATGTGTGTGTGTGTGTGTGCTTGTGTGTGTCCATGTGTTGTGACAGAGAGGGAGTTCCATATACCATAAACCTGTTATTTCCCTGTCCAGTGTCTATCCTTTATTATTAAAAAAAAAAACTTGTGATCAAGTTGATTCCTATATCTCCCCAAATAGAGAGAAATAGCTCTTTGCCAGATTAGTTGAACCTATTTGCAAATGTGTAGACTGGACATAACTGAATTTCAACCTTCCTGCTTCTATCTGGCAATAATTTTAACAGGTCCTAATGAAGGCGAATGAGCTTAATGAAAGATTTTCAAGTGTTATATTAGCTCTGAAAGATTCTCACACTTTGGCTTCACATTAGGCGTAAGGGATTGGGACATTTTGAATTCACTGGCGAGTATGTAGGGAAAACAGAAGAACCTATGAACCTATGAAAAGGTTACCATCCTGGGCCCATCTTGGAAGCTGCTCTATATATTTTTAATGGGATTAAATTGTGGATAATTTTTACTTAGTTTGTAATGCCCTCTTTAGAAAAGAGAAGGAATAACAGAACCTACCCTGTACTTGTTTTTATTTATTTAGTTTTCTCTGCTTGGATCCAGAAAGACTATGAGGAAGCTTACCTCAATAGAGAGGACCCAAGGTAAAATACAATTTAAAATATTTGGAGGAGGAATTTCATTCAAGAGAAAATTCATTCATTTTTTTAACAAACTTTTGATGGTGCCGTGGTTAAGAGCTTTTTTAATGGGTGGTTAAAAGCTTGGCTGCAAACCAAAAGGTCAGCAGTTTGAATCCACCAGCATCTCCTTAGAAACCCTATGGGGCAGTTCTACTCTGTCCTGTAGGGTCACTATGAGCCTGAGTCAACTCAATGGCAGGAGGTTTGGTTTTGTGATGTGCTCAGAATGGGGCTAGGTAGTAGAATACGATGATGCACAAAACGGTTACCCTTGCATGGAGTATAGAGTCTAAAGGGGAGGACAGATATTTATCAAACAACCGCACAAATGCATAAACATTTAAAACTGTGATGAATATTATGTGAAAGGGAGCACAAGAAATAATGATCTAAATTAGCTCAAGGGAGGGAGGATGGATAATTATTAGCTTTCTCTGAATGTGAAATAAGGATGAACTGCTCTTGTGGGGTGGCAGTGGTACCGGGAGAATGGTTCTGCAGCGCTAGCAGGCTGGTGGAACAGTGCTTGCAAAGTCTTGATGCCTTTGGGGAACTGGAAGGAGTCAGAGTGGCTGGAAGGCAAAGGGAACTTCAGGGTGAGGAATGCAGCCAGTGGGTAGGCAGAGGTCAGCTCAGGCAGCAGCCTTGTCAGAACATTTGGAGACTACTGTTGTTGTTGCTGTTAGTTGCCATTAAGTTGGCTCTGACTCATGGCAGCCTTATGTATAACAGAATAAAACATTGCCCAGTCCCACATGATTGTTGGTATGTTTGAGTCCGTTGTGGTTATTATGTCAGTCCATCTCATGGACGGTTTTTCTTGTTCTCTCTGACTTTCTTCTTTACCAAACATAATGTCCTTTTCTAGCTATTGGTCTTTCCTGGTGATGTGTCCAAAGTAAGCGAGCTAAAGTCTTGCCATCCTCACTTCTAAGGAGTGTTCTGGTTTTATTTCTTGTAAGACTGATCTGTTCGTTCCTCTGGCAATCCATGGTGTATTCAATATTCTTTACCAACACTGCAGTTCGAACCCAGCAATTCTTCTTCTGTCTTCCTTTTTTCACCGTTCAGCTTTTGCATACATAGGAGGAGATTGAAAAGACCATGGCTTGGGTCAGGTGCACTTTAGTCATCAGACTGACATCTTTGCTTTTGAAAACTTTAAAGAGGTTTTTTCAGCAGATTTGCTCAAGGTATTATGTCAACTGATTTCTTGACTGCTGCTTCCATGGGTGTTGATTATTTATCCAGGTAGTGGAAGGGTATTATCAGGAGAGTAATGTGATTAGATTTCTTTTTACCATGAAAACAAGAAAACTAAAGTGAAGTTGATGGTATGGTTAGTACACCCAATCCAAACTGTAAAGTTTCATACATTCAATAGCAGGGGTTACATATTAGTAGGAGAAAAGAGGCAATGCGCCTGGCAGTGAACAGGAGGGGATGTGGTTCAACCCAGGGAAGAAGTCTCCTCTCAGTGTTCCCCAGGGCCTGTGGAGAGCTGGGCTTCAAACCATTGATTTCCTTGGTGGAGATGGGGGTGGCAGTTGGCGGGAATTATTTTATTCCTCTCAGTGAAGGCAGAGGAAACAGATCCAGAGAAATAGTGACTAGCCCAAGGTCACACAGCATATTAGTGACAGAGTGGACTGTTTACCCTTAGGGAGGAGAACTTTTTACCAAACAACCTCTAAGTCCAAAATTATCGGTTCATAGCATTTAAAGTAATTTTATAAAGAATGCGTTGGTTTGAGGATTTAAAAAAATATATATTATGTGAAAAAATTAGGTTACAAAGCAATAGACACAAAAGAAGCTTAATTACTTAAATACATTTCTATGTGTATTTGCATATACATATAGAAAAAAAAAAGGAGCCCTGGTGGCGCAGTGGTTAAGAGCTACGGTTACTAACCAAAAGGTCGGCAGTTCGAATCTACCAGCTACTCCTTGGAAACCCTATGGAGCAGTTCTAGTCTGTCCTGTAAGGTCACTATGAGTCAGAATCAACTTGACGACAACGGGCATGGGTAGAGACAAAAGCCTGGAAGAAAATACATCAAAATATTATTTTATCTGAGTGGTAGGATTGTGTATAAGTTTTGTTAACTTCTATATATTCCTTTATATTTTCTAAAATTTCCACATTAAGAATGTATACTTATAAAATAGTTTTAGCTTGTAGACATTTTCCTCTCTGATGTCTTTCAGGGAAACCAAATATAACATAATCAAATAAATCCCACTGCAAGTAAAGCACACATTTATAAGTATTTAATTGTAGGGAACAATGTGGGCTATCTGCACCTGAGTGTATAGAATACAAACATTCTGGAAAAATACAAATTTAACCAGTGTGTGGACTGAAGTTGCTTGTAAACTAATAAAGGTTGAACAAAGAAGTAGATTTTCATTTGTAAACATTGATTTTATGGAACATACTTTGAAATGAAGGGAAAAGCACCGTGGACCAGCATAGGTATGTCTTTGCACGGTTCAGTTCTCTCTCATATTTATGTTTCCTTTCTCCCCCTCATTGAAAAAATGTTCCAATTGTTCTGCATTTCTACTTTCATTTTTGCTTTTCACAAAGCAACTTAGAGAGATGGGAAAGGCAGCATTATTGGGAGAATTTAGGACACTCTGGACATTATAAGAGGGAGATAAATCAAACTTCTTGCAAACCAGAGTCCAAATGAGTAACCCTGTGTTACAGCTAGTCTAAGATCTCTTAATTTGTATCCTGTACTCATTTTAGGAAGCCTCCCTCATTTTTCCTCCCAATTTTGATGCAGTAATTTCTAGTTACCTCTGGTAGGATCATTTGCTTGTCCCACTTACTATTTCTTTGGTGTTGGTCTTGGATACCCTTTCCAGGAATAACGATAATTTTTTTTTATGGTAATTGTTACTTATTGAGTGCTTTCAATGGTCACATTAACTCATCTGATCCTCACAATAACTTTATTAGATAATGCTCTTTTCATCCCATTTACAGAAGAGAACTAGATAAAGAGGATAAGTAACTTGCCCAAATTCACGTATCTAGTAAGTGCCAGAGCTGGTATCCAAACCGCGCATTTGATTCCAGAGACCGTTTTATCGAAAAATGGTTATGGATAACCTTGAATGGTGGGGTTGAGGAGTGAACAGGAGAGGATTCAGATACTTGCAGATGTTGACATCTCTGAAGAATTTAGTCAGTAAAAAGCGGAAGGAGTAGGAGATGCCCTGGGAAGTGTGGAAGGTTTTTTTTTTTTTTTGGTTCTTAATGTTTATTAGAGTAATTAATAAATAAAGCACTTTGCATGTTTTAGTTTTTTAAGATTTTAATCTTATTGTGGTGGAATATATATACATCAAAAAGTTTGCCGTTTTAGCCATTTTTAAGTGTACAATTCGGTGATCTTAATTGCATTCACCATTTTGTGCCACCATCACCACTATCCAATTCCAAATGTTTTTTCATCACCCTAAACAGAAACTTAGTACCCTTTCAGCAACAGCTCCCGTTCTTTTCTCCCCCCACCCCTGGTAACCACTAATAACCTTTTATCTGTATGCATTTGCCTATTCTAGATATTCCCACTTATAAATTGGAATCATACAATATTTTTCTTTTCGTGTCTGACATTTCACACAGCATAACGTTCTCAAGGCTCGTTCCTGTTGTAACATGTATCAAACTTCATTTCTTTTTATGGCCGAATAACATTCCACTGTATGTTCATACCACATTTGTTTATCCATTCATCTCTTGATGAACCCTTGAATTGTTTGCACTTTTGGCTATTGTGAGTAATGCTGCAATGAACATTAATATACACATATTTGAGTCACTGATTTCAAGTCTCGGGTATATACCTGGGAATGGAATTGCTGGGTCATATGATAATTTTATGTTTCACTTTTTGAGGAACTGTCAAACTGTTTTTTACAGTGGCTGCACTATTTTACATTTCCATCAACAATGGATGAGGATTCCGATTTCTGCACACCTCACCAACACTTGTTAGTTTCTGTTTTTCTGGGTGTGAGGTAGTAGAGGGCTTGTTTTAATGGCTGAGCTTTGAGAGTACTTATTTGCTGAGGAGAAAGCACTAGTAGAGAGGGCGAAGTTGGGAAGTAAGAGAGAGAGGGGATAGTTGGTGAAGGAAGCCCTGAGGAAGCAGGGGAGCAGGGATTCAGGGGGAGTCAGACCTTGCTGAGGCATTTTGAGTAGACGTTCTGCATGTCGTGACACATTTTACATTGCTCCCTCCCTTACTGTCAGTCCCTCAGGCAAGTCGTTACATCTTTGGAAAAGATGTAGTTTTGCTATGAAATTATTGATTATGAAACCTCCATCAATTTCCCCATGTGAAGGTTGAGACTATAGACCGCTATATACTTACTTACAGGGAGTATTGCAAAATCTCATCAGAATGCGTTTTTAAAAATATATGAGGTAATTTATAGAATTGAGGGAAGATTCCTCATTCAGGAAAAAAATATTTTTTTTTGCTTTTCTGATTGTTGTTGTTGTTGGGTGCTGTCAATTCGATTTTGACTCATAGCCACCCCCTGTGATAGAGTAGAACTGCCTCCACAGGGTTTTCTAGGCTGTAATCTTTGCAGAGCAGATCTCCAGGTCTTCATCTTGTGGAGCTGTTGGGTGGGTTCAAACCATCAACCTTTCACTCAGCAGCTGAGGGCTTAACCATTGCTCCACCAGAGCTCCTTATGCTTTTCCTGATAATACAACTTATTCCTTGGGGACTGTCATGGGTTGAATTATGTCCCCCCAAAAATGTGAGTATCGATTTGGCTGAGCCATGATTCCCAGTATTGTGTGGTTGTCCTCTATTTTGTGATTGTAATTTTATGTTAAAGAGGATTAGGGTGGGATTGTAATACCCTTACTAAGGTCACATCCCTGATTCAATATAAAGGGAGTTTTCCTGCAGTGTGGCCAGTACCACCTTTTATCTTAAAAGAGATAAAAGGAAAGAGGAGCAAGCAGAGAGTTGGGGCCTTCATATCACCCAGAAAGCAGTGCCGGGAGCAGAGTGTGTCCTTTGGACCTGGGGTCCCTTCGCAGAGAAGCTCCTAGTCTGGGGGAAGACTGATGAGAAGGCCGGAGAGAGAGAGAAAGCCTTCCCCTGGAGCTGATGCCCTGAATTTGGACTTGTATCCTACTTTACTATGAGGAAATAAACTTCTCCTTGTTAAAGCCATCCACTTGTATTTCTGTTACAGCAACACTGGATGATCAAGATGGGGACCGTGTGGAACTGACTCTTCCCATCTCTTTTTCTCATATAAATTTTCCATCCTATGGGAAACGGGGAGCTCTGTCCTGTAGGTCTCATCATGATCCAAATACACTGCTGAAATGGCATTGCTTGCTTTGCTATTAAATAAGGATTTTCTGCCTCTTCTAGAAGGTTCTTTTCCTGATGGAGGTCAGCAAGTTGCAAGGTCTAGCAGTCATTGATCCCAGCTCTGCACAGCATTTTACAAAGCTGAAGTAACGACAGCCTGAGCCACTGCACAGTAAAAGTGGTTTTATGTTTCCAATGCCTGTCCTAAAGTAGTTTTAGAGGTCAGCATTAATCAATAAATCTTCCTGATCGCATGTATCCTCTCTGGGGGCCCATTAGCTTGTGGTGATGACTTAGTCATTTCACCATCAGCTTCCTTAGACTACAAGTCCCTGGGACCACAAGTTCAAATCCCTGTTGAGCTGAGGTAGCTCTTGATTCTTCTGAAGTAGATCAATTGAGCTTCACATAATTTGTTGGGCAGAGATTTCAATGAAGTGCTATCTGCTATCCTGTGGCAGTAGAATATCTATGACCCTTTTATTAAAAAAAAAAAGGAGACAATGCCTGATCCTCTCCTGTAACTTCTCTTTTCACTTAACTCTCGAATAGGGCGGCTGTATGACTTCTGAAATGGCTGGATTCATTTGATCCTTTAAAACAGAACGTCATTTCCATCAGATGAGTAGATAAAATGCTGTATATTCATATAATACATAAAGAGAAATGAAGTCCTGATACATGCTACGACATGGAAGAACCTTGAAAACATTATGCTGAGTGAAATAACTCAGACACAGGAAGATAAATATTGTATGATTCCATTTATATTTTTTATTGAGAATAGGCAAATGCATAGAGACAAGAAGTATATTAGTTGTTGCCAGGGTTGGGGGGAAGGTGGGAATGGGGAGTTTTCTTCTTAATGGCTACAGAGTCTCTGTTTGGTGTGATGAAAAGTTTTGGAAACAGCAACGATGATTACATAACATTGTATGATTAATGCTCACAATGTTGTGTAATTGTACATTTCAAAATGGTTAAAATGGCAAATTTTATTTTGGGTGTATTTTACCACAACATAAAAATGCAAATACACACACACACACACAAACAGAATATCATGACGTTGATGACGTTTTGTCAATAGTTCAAGAACTTCACTTTGTGCAGACGCTTTGAGGACTTGGGAAATAAATGGTTTCAAATCCGGTGCCTTCTAAACTCTAACAGAGGACCGGCACCAGGAGTTAATAAGGAATGGGACTGTTGGCGCCCTGGTGGCGGAGTGGTTAAGCATTTGGCTGCTAACCAAAAGGCCGGCAGTTTGAATCCATCAGCCGTTCCTTGGAAACCCTATGTAGAAGTTCTACTCTGTCCTATAGTGTTGCTATAAGTCGAAATTGACTTGACGACAACAGGTTTGGTTTTTTGGTTTGGGTTTGGGACTGATGTAAACCCTCCTGAAATACAGGAAGCTGCTGGCTCCCTACCACTTCCTGCCATGTGTAAGCCCAGGGCAGTGCTGTAGTGGTACAAAGGTCCTAGAGCCTATATGCTCCCCATCATGCATGAGCAGAGGTTCTGGCGAATGTTGGTTCCTCCTGTGCCTTGTGTCTGGTGAGATGACCAGGATGAGAATAATAGTCAGGATGCCTATCTTTCTTCCATACCCAGGAGAGCATGTGATAGAGAAAGAGGTGACCTGCAGCCCCAAGGACATTGTTCGCACTGAATAATACAGTATGCTTGCGTATACTTATGCAATGTTAGAAACTGCAGCTGAGTTTTAGTTGGGTAAGGTTATGTTTGGGAAGAAAGGTCTGGTGACCTACTTCCGAAAAATCAGCCAGTGAAAAGCATATGGATCACAATGGTCTGATCCCACTGCGCATGAGATCACCATGAGTCAGTGGGTGGATTTGGTGGCAACAACAGCAAAGTTATGTCTAAAACCAGAGTCCAAAAGTATCAGGATTATCCCTATAAATGAGATGCTCAGAGTCTTTAAATACAATCAGTACTGACTATCCTTCTCAAAGCATCCTTGGGAGGTCAACCAAGGGCGAGTATCATCTTCTGGGCACGTGGCCCCCAGGGATTTGTTAGAGAGTGACTGTGGCAATTGTTTTTCTATGGGGTTGGAGAATACTCCTGCCTCTCCTCTTGGCTGCTGGAGGTGATATTAGATGGGAGAAAAGCTCAGGAAGCATGGTGTTGCAGTTCTCTACCAGGCTGAAACCTCTCCATCTCTGTCCCTTACCAAGAGCTTTCCCATTCCTGTTGGCAGAGTCAACCAAGATGTGGGCGACAAGCAGTGAGGAACGTGAGCTCAAGAGTGCTGGTCTCCTCTTTGTGGTTGGGCTGGGTGAGTTCCCAAGGTCACTTGGTGATTTGCTGCCAGAGAGGAAATCAGTTTCAGGGTCCCCTGGCTCCGCATTCTGCTCTCCATCCATTAGACCATGCCGCCTCTCGCCGCCAGCGGGACATACTCAGGACACTTTAATTTCAGAGTTTGATTCTATGTCTATTTTTCAGCTCTTTGCTGCAACATCCTGGGAAAGTAAGGTTTAAATTTCCTACAATCCAAATCATTTTCTAGTTTACTTATAAGTGATTCTGAAACAGTTAGCTTTGGAAAGCTGACAACTTGATAAAACGTATCTTTCAAATCAACCTAGCGCTGCCTTTATATATAGTTAAATCATCCACATCGAGAGTGCCAAGTTAAGGAACGGAGATCTTCTGTTCTCGGGCTGCCTGTCACTTTGGGTAAGAAAACACACAGTTATGCTTCCTTCCGCTTGCTCAAGTGTGGTCTCACGGGAAGGAAATAAGCACTGGCTTTTGGCAGGTTTATCTGCTTTTAGCCAATAAGAAATGGTTTCTGCAGCGAGGTGCATTGGACGAAGGTGGTTTGGGGAGACTTAGTGTCAAAACCAGCAGCCAATATAATGTTGATGGAGAAAAGATTATATATATATTATTATTAAGGTTAGAGGGTTGAGGAGCAATCCCAAGCATTCAACATCAACTATGGCAGTTTCTATTGCTTTAAAAACTAGATTGATGTGCATTTGAGCTGATATGGCACCTATTCATGACATCAAGCTGGGATTGAGGTAACACACCTAGCGCCTTCCCTGCAAGAATCAAGGCTACTAGATATGGTGACTTGTTTTACTACAAAGTGGTTGCATCCCACCCTTTGGGAAAAGAGGGTGCCGAGATCATGACAAAAATAGGGAATCATTTTAAAACATCTAAATTTATATCCAGAGATTCCATATATCAACACAAGGGTTTTGATGCATTCCCATTTCAGGATCAAACGTGAAGTCAGTGAGTCTTCTTCATAATACCCCTGTCCTTGGCAATTTAATTAAAAGAAGGGGACAGGTTCAGTGATCGAGCTAATAGTTCTTAGATTGCAATGGCCCAGTAAAACTTGTGGCTACTTTTTCATTATTTTTCCTCATCTTTTGGTGATGTTTGTTTTTCTAGAGAGTTAGAATGTCAAATTCAGTAGTTGAGTCCCTGAACATTCTGGCAGAGAGTACAGAAACTTTATTGGCCTTTGTGGTAAAGGAGCTACACAAATATGTTCAGCCAGTTTGCTGGGAGGACAAGAGACCAGACGGATACCCTTGTCACTGGTGGCACAGTGGTTGAGAGCTTGAGTGCCACCCAAAAGGTGAGTAGTTCAAATCCACCAGCTGCGCCTTGGAAACCCACCCTATGGTATAGCTCTACTCTGTTCTATACGGTTGCTCTGACTTGGAATTGGCTTAATGACAATGGGTTTGGTGTTGGTTTTGGGTTTTTTTTTTTTTTGTCCATGTATAAGGTTCACAAGTAAGTGTTAAGTACACATAAACATGAAAAGTATCAACTAGAAATCTGGCTGTTCTGTGGTGATAATTGGTTTTAAGCAATGAAAGTAGATTTAGGTGTTGAGAAATAGGGTTTGGGAACACAATGAACACCAAATATATTATTTGTGGGTTTTGTAGCCAAAGATTTCAAAGCACAAACACTAATTTGGTGAAGTTGCCTAAAATCGGATGTGAAAGCTTGTGTTTCCAACTCTCCCCACTCTCTCTATTTACTGCTCTCTCTCCTTGGCCCAGGAGTAAGTAGTACAGGGTGTATAAGGGAGTGGTTAGGAGCAGTAGTTTGCTTTATTACCTTGGTGTATAAGCTCTTTTGGCCACAGAATAATAATGCTCGCAAAAGGTGGTTGTAATATGAAATGCGCTAATATATACATGAGTTTGTTCAGTTAGTGACACAGTAAGTGCTCATCCACATCACCTCTTCCTGCTGCGATCATTATGTCCAAGTTCATTAACACATAAGATCCGTAAGATCAAGGCTGATGTCAGAGTCTCCTCTAAACTACTTTGCACATTGCTAATAGTTGAAGCATTTTATTGAAATTAATTGGATTATAAATTGCTAAGATGGGCAGAGCTGTTTTCAAGAGTTGATGGACCTTGAGTGAAATAAGAATGCATGTCATTCTTTTGCAAAGAGAATCTGTGGGCGTGGTTGGAGTCTCCTGGCCAGTCTGAAATGAGTATGATGGCTAGGGAAGAGAATACTTCCATGCGATGGTTGTACTGCTGATCGTCCCCGTTTCAGGGCATGACAATCGTCCGATCTGTTTTCTATGAATCCAAGGAGAACGAGAGCAATGGAGGAGCTGGTCGTGTTTCTACAGTGAGCTAGGGCATGAAGAAGGAAAATGGTTTCACATACCCTGTGCATCCGGTGCCACAAGCTGGTGCTGATTCATGCTTCCAGCTTGTAGGATAGGTCAAATTTAGGCAAGGGAGGTAGGCCTGTGGAAGAAGTCCCCTTCCCTCCCACCCCCCAAAAGAGAGAGAGAGAGGGAACCACACCTGAAAGGTCTTCATAAATTCAGAAAGGTTAACAGTGACTCTCCTAAATAACCAATGAAGTACAATAAGCAATAGAGTAACCTCATACCCAAGCAGGTGGGCAAGATATGATGGAAAATAACGCATTTGCAGGTTTGAAAGGAACTGAGAATCTTTTGAAAGGAACGATAACTCCAAACCAATATTTCTCTTGCCACTGTTTTTTTTTTTTTTTTAGTTCAGTACTGGGAGGTTTTTTTTTTTTTTTTTTTTTTTTTTGCTCATTTATTTATTTTAGTGGTGAGATGGAGTAACTTTTTGTGAGAGGAAGAGGATAAAGAGGGCGGGAGGGGAGGATATTAAATATCTTTTTCACTGTAGCCTGAAGGTTTCACTTTCCAAGGTTCTGTGAAGATGGGAAAAAAAGGAGGAGAATTAGAGGGTGATTTTTAGAACGCCATCCTGGAAAAGCATAGTTTTCATTTAGAAAATCTCAATTTGCAAATTGTAAGCTCCAAAGATGTAAATATCTTTGAAAAACTTAGCAAACCTAAACCAAATACATTCCATAGGATTTGTCTTAAACTAGTTTCATGTTTACTGTTATGTTTTAAATCTGAGACAGCTACACATTGTATCAGAAGATTAATTAAAGAACAAACATCCAGTGCTATAATTTACATTGTGATATGATGGTCCTAATTTTTGTCCCCTAACTTTTCTGAAAGGAAGACAGGCTTGAGAGAAAAAAATTCATCTTCAAGGAAAATCTATTACTTAATTTTTAGTATGCAAACCTAATTTATATATTTAAGATTAAATGTATAAATAACAAAACGGAAAAAAAAAAAAAAACTATTCTACCAACCACCCTGATTAAACAACATATTCCTTACTACATATGCAGTTGAAGTCCCTGAGTATCCCTCCTTGAAACTACTCTTTTCTCTACTTCCAAAATGTAACAACTGTCCTGAATTTGGTAGGTCAAATTATTTTTCATATTAAATAGCTATTGGACACTTTTCCAAAAATACATGCCAAGTATACATTATGGCTGATAGGAATACAATGACCTAAAGAAACGCCCATGTGTTGTTGTAAGTCACCACATAAAATCTGCATTGTGAGCCCTCACCTAGCACGCAGCACCAGTGATGGAGGAGTACATATGCAGTGTCTTCTAAGATTAGTGGATTATGAAATGACAGTGAAACATGCATTTTGCAAACTGTCATCTTAAACACAGATCCCCATTAGATCATTTAGTTAGTTGAATGATCGTGAAAGAATAGGGCGAGTGTTCATTGACTTTTGAGGCTTTTCCATTATTCAGTAGTTACTTTGCAGTTGCGTGTGGTTTAGCCCTTTTAGCCCCGTCTCCACTCTTCATCACAGCCATGTAGTTTATGTCCAAGACTGTGCTTTAGATTAACTGGGATAATACATAAAAAGTGTCTAGAAACTGTACAGCATGAAACAAATGTTGTTATAATTGCTTTGTTACTGAGAAAAGAGCCAGAAATTTAAGTGTGACTGGCTAAAGGATAACGGCAAAAAAAAAAAACAAAAAACAAAAAAAAAACCTCACGGTGGGCTTTGTCAACTTGTTATTACACATGAAAGACATAGTCATAGATTTTTAGAGTTTTATAGCTGGAAAAAAATCTTCAAGACAATCCATTTCATCCTGTTTGTTTGAAGATGAGAAACTTAAGGCATAAAGAAGTAGAATATACCTGCTCAAAATCATTCAGGAAGATTCAGGACTAAAACCAGCTCTCCTAACTTTCCATTCAATGCTTTCTTCTTTGCTGCTTACCTCTTCAGGAAAGGGAGCCTGAGAGAGCTATCTAAATTTTAACCATGGACCAAAAAAAACTGCTGTTGAGTCAGTTCCAACTCGTGGTGACCGCATGTGTGTCAGAGTAGAACTGCTCCACAGGGTTCTCAATGGCTGTGATCTTTCTGAAGCTGATTGCCAGACCTTTCTTCCAAGTTGCCTCTTGGTGAACTCGAACGGCCATCTGTTCAGTTAGTAGCCAAGCATGTAAAATGTTTGAACCATGCAGGGACTCCAACCATGGACCACCTAGGTGCAAACACCTTCATCTGATGTCAGAATACGCTTTGCGTTACCTTGGCCAGACAGCCCAAAAAAAAAAACAGTTTTCTTCATCATCAAACCTTTACACGTCCTAAATTTTTCCAAGCTGAGTTTTCTTTTGTTTCTAACTTTAAACAAAGCAGTGTTTCTCATCCTTGTCACCACCAGGTATATCCTTAGAACTTCTTTGTATTTATTGTAATCTGTGAATATTGTGTTTTACAGCTTGTAAATTAGATATAGAATTGAATAGCGAGGCAGAGCACAGAGTGTTAAAAGTGTTCAATTCCAGTGGGGGAACCATCGAACGGTTAAGGCCTGGTGCATATAATGTTAATATTACATTAAGTACTATGTTATTGCGTAAGATGCTTATTGTTAATGTCTGTAGGGAGGATCCGTTCCAAAGATTTCAATTTCAATAAACAGATTACCCAGTTCCACCATATACAATTAGGGAGGTGGTAATGAAATGGTTATCAAGTCCCTTGTGGGTCTGTCATCTTTTTTTTAATTTTGTAAATAACATCAGAAGCATTCTAGAGGGAAGTGCTTATGCATTTATTTATTATTGATTTTTTAAAAATACATTTAACATGACTAGTTATTGCAAATCCAGTCTCAGTGAGTTGAAGAAGATAAGCCGTTTCTACATTATTAAATGCTGAATGTATAGGGAATTGTGCAGTGGTATCCTTCATATAAATATATTAAATATTAATGAATGGTGAGTGCAAGAAATTAATTTACACCTACATTTACTTTGCAAATAAAACCTTTTCAAAGTTTCACTCTTTCGTTGCACACGATGCATGTTTTAAGTACATCCCTGGGGTGAATGGTTTGGATGATGACAGTAGATTCTGTCCTGCGGCTGGGATCAGCACAACTGCAGGGAATTAAGTTGAATTAAGCACACGCTCTTTGAGGAGGCAGCTAATTGTTGGAGAGACGACTTCAATAAAATGCCAAACTTGGGAGGAGTCCCTAAATTGTTAACTGCTGTTCCTTATGGGGCGTCTGTGGGCAGTGCCAACAGCTAATGCGTGTCTGGCTGCTAACTGAAAGGTTGAAGGTTAGTAAAGCAGTAAAAATGAATGCTGGGTGGTTAGCAGCCAGTATGTCTCCTTGGAATAAGATGCCTAATGCAGTATGCAAAAGTTCAGGAAGACAGCCATTCACGTAGCCCAGCGAAGAGCAGATGTGTAAGCCAGTTGTCTAGGTTCCATCTTCCCAACATCGACAAGTTGCTCACCTTCTGTGAGCTTTCGTTTCTTCATATGTAACATGGGGGTAATAAGAATATATCTTCCTGGGGTGTTACGGACATTACAGGAGATAGTATACATTCAGTACCTAATGCATGTAGCTTACAGTGCTCAAGAATTGTTAGCTATTTTTCAAAAGTGTTCTTCATTCAGTAAGTATTAAATACATACTATTTGGCCAGTCCGTTTTTTATTTGGCCAGTCTGAATACAATGATGAATAGCAGCCCTTAAATTTCGTGGATTTTGCCAAATTTCTCGACATAATTGAGGGTTATTGAAAAGTTCAGATACTTTCCTCCAGTGCACATTGTTGTTGGCCTTATAGGATACGTTTTTGTAGTCTTCATTTTGTCTTTCACTGGCATTTTATAATTACTTGACGATATGTTGTTGTTGCTTGCTACCATCGAGTAGACTCTCACATGTGGCAACTTTACATATAACAAAACAAAATGTTGTGTGGTCCTGTATCATCCTCACAATCGCCAGCATGTTCAAGTCCATTGTTGTGGCCATTGTGCCAATCCATCTCACCAAGGGTCTCCCTTGTCATCATTGGCCCTCTGCTTCACTAAACATGATATCCTCTTCTAGAGGTTCATTCTTCCCGGTGCCATGTCCAAAACAAGTAAGTCCGACAACGTTCTGTTGTGCTCCATACAGTTTTCAGTGGATATTTTTCAGAAATAGACCACCAGGCCTTTCTTCCAGGGTGCCTCTGGGTTGATTCCAACTTCCAACCTTTTGGTTAGCAGCCAAGTGCATTAACCATTTCCACCAACCAGGGACCCCAGAACTTACTCTGTTCACCATCTATTCCTAACTATAAATGCTTATTCTCTTTCTTCTTTTTTCTATCTAGCTTTTCTTTGCTAAGATTTATCTTTACAAATCTTTTGATGAGGAGGTGGTTTAATACTTCACATTCTATATTGTACTTTATCTTTTCTAAAAAACATTCACATGCATCTCATTGAAACAGATACGCTATTTGAGTCATCTCAGTTTGTTTGAGTATATTTCTTTCTGCTAACTCAGCCTCATTTCTGCAAAGGTCAGTAGAATTGTAGTACTAAAATTTAGTATTTCCTGAGTTTTCAATCTGCCAATGACAGCTGTATGACAGATATGTTGGTACAGGTATTAACCCTGCCAGGTAGATCCATATTGTTGTCTTTGTTTTATAGATGAGAAAACAGGAACCCAGAGAGGTCAAGTGATTTGCTCAAGGTAGCTGGCTTCGGAATGGCCCATGTAGACTGACGAAGTATCTTTCATATCGAGAGAGCAGACACATGTGGCTTTCTCTTGGTTGGTGTCCCCATTGGTCAATGACAGACATCTTATCTCCCCACAATTTCATGATTCAAGACAAGTACTATGGAAATCAGGGAATATCAGGAAAAAATTATGAGGAATAGGGAAAAAGATAAATAGATCATGCAAGAAGGAAAACAGATTACTCCTGCCCTACTTACAACCATTTGTATAGGGACCAAGAATCTGGTATTATCTTATGTATCTCATCCTATGTGATGTACTGGTCACCTTCTTCAAAGACAATTTAGCCTACGTGGTGTAGTAATGCTGTCCTTTGATCAGAAAATAATGCTCTCAACCCATCATTCATCGTAACACAAGAATTGAATGGTTTTTCCTTGTGGAAACGCCTTTCTGCTGATCCATCTATACCCTCTCATGGAGTTTCCAAGGTGACCAGAATGCATTTTGTACGAAACATGGTCAGGGGCTGTGGGCACAGTCTTTGGTTGCAGAACATGGAGAAGCCAAGTGCATTTAGCAAGAGAAAAACTTGGTAAAAGAAGTAGTGTAATAACATGGACAGAGCACAAGACCAGGGAGGCAGGAAACATGCAAACAAGACTTCATGAGGAGCATTTAAAGTACTTAGGACAATTATTATTATTTTGCATTTTAATTTTTAACAATGGAAAAGCTCTGATTATAAAAGCAGCACATGTTCATTAAGCAGTCCTGGTTGTGTGCCTGCTTGAGAAGATTTTATAACTGCTAGTCCAAAAAAAAAAAAAAAATTTTTTTTTTAGTCCTAGTTACTCAATGTCCTAGTTACTCAATGTCCTAGTTACTCAATGTAGATAAATACAGTAAAGCTTCTTTGTTGTTGCTGGAAGCTGTCAAATCAATTCTGACTCATAGCGACTCTATAGGATAGAGTAGAACTGCCTCATAGGCTATAACGTTTACAGGAACAAATCACCAGGTCTTTTCCCTTACAGGGCAGCTGGTGGGTTCGAACTGCCAACCTTTTGGTTAGCAGCTGAGCACTTACCCATCGCAAAACTAGGGCCCATTTCTTCCAAAATAGTTCATAATTTCAAGGGAATAAGTCTTGCCTTTTTGTTCACACTTATGAGGTTTTGTACTACCTGCATTTTATTTTTATCAAGGTCACACAGTCTCCATTTGCTAAGTCATATAAGTTAACATGATGAAGTGTTTCCCAAAGTATGTTCCATGAAGTAATGTTTAAGCAGAATGTTCAAAGATATTATGCAAACTATGGTTCTCCAGTCAAAGAAGTTTGGCATAAACAGAGCTAAACATTCTACTGTTGGCTTTCTCAGAGCCTTTAATGTGTCATTATGCTGGTAAATTTCTAAGGGAGGGGTAGTACTCAGCGTTTCCTAGACTTTTTTGACAAAACATTTCCCCTAGAACATACATTACTGTCTCTAGGAACATTAGGATGTTTGTTAGATGCTGTTGTAAAGCCTAGGTTTTCCAGGTACCTGTGACATTGTTCTTTGTATCATCTGAGGGAAGAACCGAGTAACTGTCTGTTTTCCCATATACTCTGGAAGATCCACGTACTATTGAGGTAACCTTGCTTAGCTTTTAGACATCTGGTTTGTTATCCTTTGCCTGTAAGTCTCACCCATTTCCACATCAGAGACAATTATAAATGCAATGTGTCAGAGAGGTTGTGATCAAATAGAGTCTGACTGAGGTGAAAAAAAAAAAAATTTTTTTTTTTTTTTTTTTTTTTGAGGTGAAGTGAATATCAAATCCCAGTTTCCCTCAGGAAGTTAACTGGGCAGTTAATTAGACGATTTCTGCAAAGCTCCCATGAATCCTGTATTTAAGCCATCAGTACTGACTTGCAGGAACTGCTTTCATTCCAGTATTTGAACCTCCAGTAGGTAAGATGCCAGCCTTTTGGTGCTGACTAAAGTGGAGAAGTTCCACTTACTCCATCACTTTTTCCCCCTCCAAGGGAAGTCCTTAACGTAACTCACTGAACCCTCCAAGCCAAGACTCTGTGGACCGAGGTATGAACATCATTGAAAACCACTGCTCCCTAAGGTCCCTATTAGCTATAAAGCTCTGTGCTTGCTAAGTACTGATTGAGTAGCGCTGGGCACAGCATGGGATGAGAAGGGAGGTTGTGGAGGCATTCATTGTTTCCACTGAAGCAGACAAGGCGTCACACAAAGGGTTATTTTGTGGCTGTAGTCCAATATAGGGAAAGTGAGGGACAGGGCAGATAGGTCTTACAAGGTGGGAAATAAAGATGAGAAAGAAAAGTGAAAGCCTACTTCTGAGGTAAAAGTTGGGTTTCTATTGAGAATTTCGTGTTTGGAAGTTAGTTGTCTGGGGGAGGCTTTATAAAGAGATACTGGTCCTATTGTAAGCCAGTTAAGTCTTTTCACCCTTAGTTAACTCAATTCCCAACTCCGCATTAGGTACGGTCTTGCTCTTCCTTCTTATTAATATTAACCACAGTGCTACCCATTATTTCTATTTCTTTGAAGTCATCCTTGGCCTATTTATTTAAATTATGCAAAGGGTTTGTATTTCCTAAGATTACAACTTCACTGGGATCAATGACTATGTCTTGCTTCCCAGGGGATTACAGCCAACTCTGACTGGCAGGCCAACTGAGGGTTTTCATAAGGCTTTTCCCTGTCCTGACTCTAATCTAATGTACTTGATTAAAAGGCAGCCACATTCCTCATAGTAATGGTGCCCCAGATGGGACCAGTCCCTTCTTTATGTGTTAACCCTTTCAGTCAGACTTGAACTGTGTGTTTATTATGTTTGATGGGAAGAAAAATCTTAGAATTTGAGAGCCTGAGGAGATGTTAGAGATCATGTAGTCTATCCCATTCCAGCCCATTTCGGATGGGCACACGGAGAGATGCGACTTGCCAAGGCTCTCTGCTGGAACCCTGGTGGCTCAGTGGTTAAGAGCTCAGCTGCTAACCAAAAGGTCAGTAGTTCGAATCCACCAGCTCCTCCTTGGAAACCCTATGGGGCAATTCTACCCTGTCCTATAGAGTCACTGTAAGTAAGAACTGACTCAATGGCAATAATTTTTTAAGGCTCTCTGCTAGATGCAGTGGCACATCTAGGGTATTGCGCCAGCCCTGGTTGCATGGCGCCATCGAGCAGTTTGTATTAAACCAGTACAGCCCAACGTCCTTCCTCAAGCACGGCAATATGTTAATTAAAAGGTTAATGAGCTTGACTTGTATTTTTGAGCTGATATTATGGCAAAGTTATCTGAAAGAGTGGGGTCGGATGTTTGGACACAGGCACAATTTCAGTGCTTGTCATAGGTGCCATTTCCTATAGATAAGCCTCTGGCTGTACCGGGTTAATAGAAACTGCTCAGTGGCACCACATGCCCAGGGCTGGTGCAATACCTGCTGTATCTGCCATGCTCTAGTTACACCCCTGATAGTGCTAGGGCTGAGAGTAATGATAGTGCTAACACTTACGTCTTTGCAGTATGCCAAGCACAGTCTAAGTGCTTTATATGCTAGCATGTTTAATTCTTCTAATAACGCGACCAGGAGGGAATTAGTAGCCTCACTGTGCAAATGAGAAAGTTGAGAGTCATGGAGCTTAAATAACTTGTCCAGTTTACACAGCTAGTTATGGGGAAGGCTGGATTTCACTGGACTCTGTTTGGCTCAGAGCATCTTCCTACCCATTTCCTATAGCTGGGAAACTCAGCTTTTCTATGTGTGTGTTCTTGGCACATTTTAGTATACCAGAGTTTTTAGTGGTTCTCTACTTTTTAAAATGGAATTCTGATTAAAAACAAAGCAAAGACAAAAGCAACTTTTCTACAGCGATCACTCTATTTCTCTAGCAAACCATGTTGTTGTCTCAATAGAACGGCCCTATGTGGGTGTTGTAAACAGTTAATGCATTTGGCTGCTAACTGAAAAGTTGGAGGTTGAGCGAAGCACCTCACAAGAAAGACCTGGCAATCTACTTCCAAGAAATCAGCCATTGAAAACCCTGCAGAGCACAGCTCTACTCTGACACACATGGAGTCGCCAGGAGTCAGAATTAACTTGACAGCAACTTTTTTTTTTAATGCCCAAACGACACTCTCTTATAAAAAAAAAAAAAAGACATGTTTAATTCTTGCATGTTCTATTAAACAGGAATTATGATTTTACATTTTATTTGCTACCTATTACTCGTAGCTATACCATCTTACTTTACATCCCTGAACTTCTCTGCTCAAAGTTCTAACACACATCATAGTAAATATCCCCTCAGTTGTAGGGCAAGTAAATGTTATACATTAATCCAAGTTTTGGCAGCCCACTCTGGAAGGGTTTGCAGTAAAGCCATGGACCCACAGCACACCTGGTGAGAACCAATGTAGGTGAAGCCAAAATTCCTGATTCTTGGTTGAGAGTTCTCTGTACTGTACTTGTATTGGAATCCACATGCCTTAATAATTAGTTTTATTTTTCTGGAATAGTTGGTGACTGTGGGAATAGAATGGGTAGGAATAGAATGGGATACGTTTTTGAAGGAGGTAAAACAAGAGTGATGAGTGGTTAGATGTATGAGATGAAGGGAATGAGCTGAAAATGGCTCCAAGGTTTCAAGGCTTGGTATTGTTAAGGATCCTGATTTTGAGGGAAGAAAACCAACATTTAGTGAGAACGCACTTTGTGCCACATGTTGTAATATGACCTTTATTTTGTATGCACTAGTTCATTCATTCCACAGTTGCCTTGCAAGGCTGATATAAATGCAAATTTTCATGCTATACATGAGGATTTTCAGATTTAGGGAAAGTTATGCAGCTAGTTCAAGTTCACACAACTGACAGAGTCAAGGTTCCAGCAAAGATGCCTCTGTCTCCAAAGACCATATTTACCTGTATTTACCATATGGGGTTGCTATGAGATGACACCCTTTTTGCCCCATCCAATGGACCTTTTTCAGTCTTCATGGTGCTGAATCTCTGCCATATTAGGCTGTATCGTCTCTTCTGTCTCCCTTCCCTTGGCTTTTGAAACATCATTCTACTTCTTTTTTTTTTTTTTTTTTGAGAGTTTCTTTTCAGTGTCTACTGGTTTTTCTTCTTCTACATGCCACTTAAATGGTGACATTACCCAGGGTTCTTTCCCCACACTCTCCCTGAACTGTATTGTCTGGTCCCAAGATTTTTTTGCTGTATATGCTGATTCCAAAGTTAGTTTTTCTATCTCAAACCTCTCCCTGGAGTCAAGATTCATATAAATCTGTCTGCAGGCTTTCTCTACTTAGATAGCTCATGCTGCAAACTCAGTATGTCCGTTATCTTTTTCTGCGCAACCTCTTTTTCTTCCTATTTATCTTGTTGTTGTATTGTTCCTGTGTCGCTGAGTGGCGCCACATTGGACCTGGTCTGCCTAACTGAAAAAAACAATTAGTTAACCCCATCATCTTATAGGGAAGGAACACCTACCAAAGCTAACTTTTCAGACAGGGATTGGACTGGCCTATGGGATAGAAAGTGATACTGATGAAGAGTGAGCTTCTTGGATCAAGTAGACACATGAGACTATGTGGGCAGCTCCTGTCTGGAGAAGAGATGAGAAGGCAGAGGGGGACAGAAGCTGGCCAAATGGACACAAAAATAGTGGAGGGAAGGAATGCGCTGTCTCATTAGGGGGAGAGCAGCTAGGAGTATATAGCAAGGTGTACGTAAGTTTTTGTATGAGACTGACTTGGTTGGTAAACTTTCACTTAAAGCACAATAAAAATTAAAGAAAAAAAAAAGAAGCACCTAATTAACTAAATCTAAATTCATCTTTTTGACATTAAAGAGAAGTGACAGATGATAAGTATAAAAGTAAGGGTGACCAGCTTAGAAATGATAACAACCATGATGTCTTGTGTTCTCCAGCCTGTGAAGAGCAGAGAAGATGAAATGTAGATAATTCTTAAAGGGTCCATGTGTGGGCCCTGTGCTTCTTAGGACCTTGTTAGTGATAGAGTTTAGCCACCGAGAAGACTGCATGTTTACTGCAAAACGCCTACTAACTTCAGTAAACAGTGAATGTTCTGAGAAGCAAATATAACTTGCAGGCCAGTATCTTTCCCTGTCATGTAAAGAATTCTGAGTGATAGTAGTGAATGTGAAATATTACATTTTTGTTCAGGATCTATACAAAATTCAGCCATCACCCCCCAAAAAGTTCATTTCTAGACATGGAGAAAAGAAGGCTAGAAAATAGATCGCTTAAGGGCAGCCTTGTAATATAAATAGGCGTATCTACCAAAGTTACTTACACTCTGCCTCCAATCCCAACTGTGGGTCATACGAAGAGAATTTACTTTCACTAAAATATGAAAGATTGAAGTTAGACCAGTTCTGAAAATAACTGCCTAAGACAGTGATGATTTACACAATCTCTGGACTGTTAGGGACTCTGAAAACAATAATAGCAATTCATTAGCCTTTTTTATTGTTTCAAAACCCACATAGAAATTATACATTCACTCATAAAAAGCAACTGAAATAACAAATTTCTTTCCATAAGGTTGAAATTGTATTAATTTTGTGGTTGAATATGTTAAACTGTAACTCTGAAGGGTAGTCATACATGTTTTGGTAAATAAAAATGAGACGAAAATATTAACATTGTTAAATAAGTGCAGTTTATTTGGCATAAAAAATTTCCGAGACATGAAAAATTTTCTGGAAAAGCTCTTGATGATTAAACAGCCTAGGAATCTAAGGGAAAGAAAAGGGAGTAAAAAGAAGAGTGTTCTAGAGAATCATGGCCAATAGAGATCGACAGGCAAAAAATAATAATTAGCCAATACACGTAACAAACCAGAAATTGAACAACTATAAACGAGTAAAATTTTTCTCAGTCCCAAGTCACGAAACCTATGTAAAATGTTCTAGGTCACTGATGATAATTCTTCCCCATGGGTATCATTCCCCATTCATTCCCTCCTCTCCCACCATGATGGGTTATGCCATCTCTGTGTCCTCCTGACCGTCTTCATCGTATCTCTATCACTGTACATAACCACACAGAATGCAAATACCTGTCTGTGTTTATCTCATCCACCAGCCTGTGTCACATCTCGTGCCGTTGTCAGTCCCCTGCACAGTGCCAAACACAAACAAGGTACTCAGTCATTGGTGGTAGAGTTAACAAATGAATGAGCCTTGCTTCCAAGACCTAAGATGTCTTATCATTTTAGGTCGCATTTTACAAACTAGTATTCCACAGACACTGTGGAAAACTTGTTGGTTCCACAATTAAAAATAACTTTGGAAAATGTTATATACTATAATCTCTTATAGATGTTCACGGTAAATTTTACATACTGAAGGTAGTTAGACAGCCTCACCTAACTAAACTTGGCTTAGCTTAGTATTTCCCAGACTTATTTGATCCTGGAAACTTTATTCTCCCACTAAATTATTAAGTTCCCAGGGAAGTCAGGCTCTGACTTTTCCCTGACTGGGAAAAAGTCCTTTGGAGAAAGGAGATGTGCTTAGGAGGAGGGCCATTGAGCATCATTTTGATGGAGCCCAAGTGTCAGCCTTACTTAACTATCATCTGTGCAAGCTAGGCTGTATCATCAGTGATTAGAAAAATCACACCCCAAGGGAACTGGGAGCAGGTTCATACCCACCCCCACCCCCAGAGCCAGCTGGAGCTTTTTATGTACCCTATGAATAAGAAATAATTGGTTCTCGTTTATGACCAGTAAACTATTAAACCTAGCTATGGGATGTAAAAAAAAAAAAAAAAAAAATTTTTTTTTTTTATGGGATGTAGTGCCTGAATATTTTCCTTACTCTTGGAAGACAGAAAGCCTCTGTCCAGGTAGGTTCATTCCTAAGGGACAAAGGAGGCATTTCAGTGACCGATAGTGTCCCAACTTGAGTGGACTTTCCCTGCCGACTAAGGTTAGATCAGTGAATTTTAAAAATGGAAGCATGGGAACTCTCTGTAGCATATTCTGACAATACCTAAGTCTTCCCTTGCTGCTTCATACCTCATTCTCCATAAACACTGTGAATAAAAAAAAAAAAAAAACTTGGTTAAAATCTTTCAAGGCTTTGCCTATGCATAGTCAAACAAACTTGATTAGATAGAAAGATTGATAATATACAGGTGTATAAACATAGTTGTGTTTTGTTACAAACTAGGCTCATCCTATGCATATCGTTTAGGACTTCTTTTTTTTTAACCACACAAAATATCATTAACATCTTAATGATGTATAATCTCAGTGATCTTATGGCAGTGTGTCTAATAGCTGCATAGTATCTTGGTATACCATGTTATGGACGACTCATAATTTATTTGAAATCTCCTTTCAATTAATTTATCTTTGGGTCATTTGTAAAATATTAACTTATGCAGTGTCTCCATGAACATCCTTCTATGGACAGCTTTGTATTTGTATGACTATTGCTAAAGGAAGAACTTTCTAGAAGTGGAATTCCTGGATCTCATGTATGAACATTTTTTATTTTTACTTTAATAGGTACTACCAAATATCACTCCAAAATAGCTGTACCGTTTTACATATTTCTTTAGTTACTCGAAATATTAGGCATCTTTTCCCTTATTAGCTATTTTTATTTCTTTTGTGCATTGCTTATTAAAATCTTTTACCTATTTTTCTGCTAGTTCATTTATCTTCTTGTTGATTTATAGGCAACATTATATTTTGTGGATGTTAAGGTTTTCAATATTATATATGTGGAAATATTTTATATCATTACTTGCCTTCAAAATTTACTTGTGCCTAAGAGAATTTATACAGTTTTATATAGACATATGTGTTAAAGTTTTTCTCTTTGGCTTTTAGTTTCTGTGTCATGCTAAGTAAGGTTTAACTCAGGCTTATGAAATTTTTTCTGTTTTCTTTTGGTATTTTCTCAAGTTTATTATTATTTTTTAGATGTCCCCCTTCCCCCCAGAAAAGGTATTTAAACTATCCAGAATTTATTTTTCTGGAAGATCAGAGAAACCAGTTGCTGTTGAGTTGATTTCAAGTTGTGGCACCTCCATGTTTTTATGATCGCCAGACCTTTCTTCCAAGGCCCCTCTGGGTAGACTCCAACTTGCACCGTTTCCATTAGCAGCCGAGTGCATAAACCATTTGCACTGCTCAGGGACTCCTTGTGGTGGGCATGTGGTAGGAATTTTCAAATTGAGAAAGACCACAGAAAATGTGTATACAATAGCAACATAATGTATTCTATCTTATATTTTATAATTTACTTATATATTATTATATCTTATGAAAATTTTCTTTGAAGTCTTAGAAAAAAATAAAATTAGATATTTTGACTAAGCATTGATGATAACCTATACTTGTCTTCTCAAGAGTCATAACAGGATAAAACACTTGATATTTGTGAAACACCTTAAAGTTAGGCAAACGTTTTTGTATCTAGGTTCTCTTTCGAGCATTACAACAACCTTATGAGGCCGACAGAGCAGGTGGTATCCGTTTTAAGTGACTTATTTAAGGTCTCTAAGATAATTAATGATTGTGTTGGTGCCGGCCATTGGCTTTCTTTACATTCCAGTATTCTTTTTACTTTATAACAATTATAACTATTGCATCAGGCATGATTCCGTCCGTTTGATAAAAAATCTCAAGGCAGAAAACCTGGACTAAAATAAAAATGAAAGACTTTAAGTTAAGCAACATACCTTGTTAAAAGCATTGGTCATGATCCCTTTCTTCCCATCTCTGGCCTCACATAAATGGTTGTGGCTGTTACAGACCTGCTGGAAATGGGCCTCGGGGTGAGCGCTCAGTGCAGGCTTAACTGAGGGGCGCAAATTGTGCCAGTGTAATTCCTAATACGAGACAGTGGAAAATTGCTGGCACAATTGAGAGTTGTTAACACAATAGAAAGGACACTGAAGGAAAGCCTGATGTGTCTCTCCTGCATGGTTTTTTGTCCCCACTGCCATTTTCAGAGGGGATAAAATAAGATGACATTGGGAAGAAAACGACCACACCAGAGCCAGCTGTGATTGCCGCTTTGAATGCTGAGGAGCTGTGCGCCATGGCCAGATTGATCCATTTCAAGGCAATGGTCATTATATTGCATTTTACTCTGAAAATGCAATGCTTTTCTGTTTCCCAGGTTGTCTGTTGTGATGGATGGTCTGATGCTCTACCTCAGTCCATTATTTTATGTTTAACAGTCCTGCATCATGGAATTAACTGAGCTGTACATTTCAACAGGATTCCACAAGAAAGCCTGGACTGAGAAAATAATGCAAATTACCGGAGAGGAAGTATGAGCAGAAGGGGAGAGTTTTGCTTTGTTCAAACAACTGTACTTTAGATCTGATTAGATCCATCACCTAATTTTTATACCATCATTATTTTAATGCCAGCTAATTGTTATTCGCCTAGAAACTCTTATCCTTAAAAGAATTGACTTGAAACCCCCTTTCTGTTTTCTACTTGATTATAAAGGAGGCCTGGTTGCGCAGCAGTTATGTGCTCAGCTGCTAACCAAAATGTCAGCAGTTCAAACCCACCAGCCCGTTTTTGCTTTTTAGGAGAAAGTTGTGGCAGTCTGCCTTGGAAACTCGATGGGGCAGCTCTACTCTGTCATATAGGGTGGCTATGAGTCAGAATCAACTCCAAGGCAGTGAGTTTGGTTTGGTGGTTTGGTATTACTTTAATATTTTTAAAAAGTTATTGTCCTTTGAGAATGAAAGTGTTTGGGAGGAGAACTGTTAAATGCTTGTTAAGCACAGATATGAGCTGAGTCATGGCCATAAAGTGTCAAAACCCAAAAAACCAAACTCTTTGCAGTCGAGTCGATTCTGTCTCAAAGCAACCCTGTAGGAAAAATGTGACTTCTGGGTTCTTCTTGACCTCAGTATAGACATGTGATCAGATTGTTACTAAATATTCATAACATTTTCACCACACTCACTTCGTGTTTGACCCCCTGGTAACCAACCAGCTGCCGTGGAGCCGATCCTGACTCATGGCCGCCCCATGGTATGTCAGAGTAGTACTGTGCTCCATAGCATTTTTAAAGGTTGATGCTCTGGAAGTAGATCACCAGGCCTTTCTTTCACTATGCCTCCAGGTGAACTCCAACTGCCAACCTTTCAGTTAGCAACTGAGCTTGTTGACTATTGCAATAGCATGATACAATGATTATTTGTTGAATAAACGAATGAATTAATTAAAGGCGAATGTTCAAAACGCAATACCATTAATTTCATAAAAATTCAAGTCATTTTATGAATATATAATTGAATTACAGGATAAAAATATCATATTTGTGGTTCTGATGCTTTAATTTAGTCAGCATATTTCTCTCTCTGACTATATCTTTTAACTTTGCATGCTAGAGAGTTAGAAAAGCAAAAAACCAAACCCATTGCCATAGAGTTGATTCCAACTCATAGCAATACTACAGGACAGAGTAGAACTGCACCATAGGGTTTCCAAGGAGCGGCTGGTGGATTCCAACTGCTGACCTTTTGGTTAACAGCCAAGCTCTTAGCCACTGTGCCACCAGGGCTCCTTACTAACTTAAGAACCTACTTATTCCCATGTTATCAACCATTTTAAATGACTTCCGAGCAAATATGGAACAAAAATCAAGATCAAAATGGAATTCACATGTATATTAGATGTGTTTTATAATATATGCTTCTCCTATAAGTTTTGCTATAATTATTCACTAAAAGTAAACAATTTTCATTAGTCAAAATGTTTTAGTAGTTGTATTTAAAGACAGAATCTTCCACTTTTAAATATCAGGGCACATTTTTAATTTGGGAAACAGATAACGTGCAAACTAAAAAATTCTCTTGTTTAGATTTAGATTCTCCTAGATATTTTTTAGTCATCCCCTCTCAGCTTCGTCTATGTTTCAAAAAAAAAAAAAGGAGAGAAAACCAAAAAGAAATAAAAGAGAGCCCAACTGGATTAAAAAAAAAAAAAGTTCAACTATAGAACAAAAATAATCCTTCATTTGGCTAATGGCTGTCCCTAATAGACTCCAGCAAGAAATCCAAATTTCAGAGTATTTAGTCTTAGGAAACCCATCATTGCTTCTTTTCTTGCAATCCTAGCTAGGAAGAGGCCTGTACAAGGCAGTACCCTGTCCTTTGCCCTGTCATAAGCAGCAGCACTAGGCATTGAATCCTCTCTTTAAAAATCACTTTATTCTTTTAACACATTCAAGTGTTAAAAAAAACTTTTAAAGTCGGGAGAGACTTCCTTATACTTAATGTACATCCTTCATGCTCAACTTAGTTTTCTGACTGTTAAAGAGTAGGGCCATCTAACATTTGCTGGAATTGCTTGATTGTTTCTATTGGGTTTGGTGGAAGGGAGCAGAAAGGGCCTGGAAGAAGAAAGGTGGTTGGCTTCACTAAAACATCATTGTCTTAGTTGTCTAGTGCAGCTACAACAGAAATACCACAAGCGGATAGCTTCAACAAACAGAAGCTTATTCTTTCACAGTTTGGGAGGCTAGAAATTCAATTCAGGACACCAGCTTGAAGGGAAGACTTTCTCTTTGTGTCAGCTCTGGGGGAAGATTCTTGTCATCAGCCTTCCCCTGGCATTAGGAGTTTTTCAGTGTAGGGCGTGGGTCCAAAGGATGCGCTCCACTCCAAACTCTACTTTCTTGGATGTAGAAGGTCCCATCTCTCTGCTTGCTTCTCTCTCCTTTTATCTCTTGGATAAAAGGTGATGTAAGGCACACACCAGAGAAACTCCCCTTATATGGGATGGGGGCTGTGACCCGAGAGTAAGGATGTTGTATCCCACTCTAATCCTGTTTGACAAAACCTAATTTTGCCTCATTAATCGTAGGCAGAGATCAGGATTTACAACACATAGGAAAATCACATCAGATCACAAAATGGAGGACAACCACACAATACTGGGAATCATGGCTTAACCATGTTGACATATATTTTGGGGGGACACAATTCAGTCCATGACAATCATTTGTATAAAAGAATCACTTCCTCCATTTGGAGAAATAAGAAGAATCAAAAAGGTATAAAAAGATTGGTTAAAAAAAAAAAAAGCCCTTACCTTCCCCAATAAATAGCCATTATTAACAGTTGGTGTACAGTCTCCTAGTTTTCTTCTTTGTTCACATATTTAAGATAATACTGTACATTTGAACATTATATCCCATTTTCCAGTATCATTGTTAACTTTTTAGAAGCTTCATTTTTTGTATTTTATATAACATTGAGCCTCATGTATATCCTATAATTCACATAACCATTCCCTACCGCTGGAAATTTAGGCTGTTACCAGTTGTTCACATAACATCATTTTAGACCTGAACTTCTACGTCGGTTTAATTCCTTGGTCACATAGTCATAAATGGCTTATCCTGTAGAATTTACTGGATTACTCTATGTTGTTTGTTGAGTCAGTTTAGACTCATGTACAACAAAACAAAACACTGCTTAGTCCTGTGCCATCCTCACAATCGTTGTTTTGTTTGAGCCCATTGTTGCAGCCACTGTGTCAATCCATGTTGTTAAGAGTCTTCCTCTTTTTTGCTGACCCTCTGCTTTACCAAGCATGATTTTCTTCTCCAGGGGCTGGTCCCTCCTGATGACATATGCAAAGTACATGAGACAAAGTCTCACCATCCTTGCTTCTAAGGAACATTCTGGCTGTACTTCTTCCAAGACAGATTTATTCATTCTTCTGGCAGTCCGTGGTATATTCAATATTCTTTGTCAACACTATAACTCAAAAGTATCAATTCTTCTTATCTTCCTTATTCATTGTTCAGCTTTCACGTGCATATGAAGCAATTGAAAATACCATGGCTTGGGTCAGACATACCTTAGTCCTCAAGGTGACTTCTTTGCTTTTTAATACTGTAAAGAGCTCTTTTGCAGCAGATTTGCACAATGCAGTATGTCATTTGATTTCTTGACTGTTGCTTCCATGGGTATTGATTGTGGATCCAAATAAAATGAAATTCTTGACAACTTCAATTTATTTTTTCCATTTATCATGATGTTGCTTATTGGTGCAGTTGTGAAGATTTTTGTTTTCTTTATGTTGAGGGGTAATCCATACTGAAGGCTGTAGTCTTTGATCTTCATTAGTAAGTGCTTCAAGTGTTCTTCTCTTTCAGCAAGCAAGGTGGTGTTAGCTGCGTATCACAGGATGTTAATGAATCTTCCTCCAATTCTACGGCCACGTTCTCCTTCATACAGCCCAGCTTCTTGGATTATTTGCTCAGCATATAGATTGAGTAAATATGGTGAAAGGATACAACCCTGATGCACACCTTTCCTGACTTTAAACTATGCGGTATCCTCTTGTTTTGTCTGAACGACTGCCTCTTGTTCTATGTACCGGATTACTCTATAGGACCCAACACTATGAAAGTAGTTCTTAGTGTGTCATTGTTTTCAAGGCATTTGTAACCCAGAAAGCATAGGAAAATTGTACCTGAAGATCAGTTACTACTCACCCCTCCTGAATGTTTCAGTAAGGTGAAGATAAGAATTACCAGAGGCCTGCCCCTTTAGGTCTCTTTCCAGTACTACAGAGCAGCACTGACAATAGAAATAGGACATGAGGCACAAATATAAGCCACAGATAGAATTCTAAATTGTCTAGTAGCCACATTAAAAAAGTAAAAATAAGCAGAAAAAAATAATTTTAATAATACATTTAATCCAATATATCCCAAATATTATAATTTCAACCTAAAATAGATATAAAAATTTACTACTGAGATAATTTACATTATTTTTATACTAACTCTTCAGCATTCGGTGTGTATTTTATACTTGTGGTGCATCTCTATTCAGTCTAGCTACATTTCAAGGACTCAATAGCTACGTGTGGCTAGTGGCTACCATATTGGACAGTGCAGCTATAGCATAGGCAGTAGATAAGAAGGTGAGTTCCTTCTGGAGTTTTAGTTCCAGCTCTGTCACTTTTTGCTAACCCCAGGTAAATCAAGACATACGGCCAGGGCCAACTAACTGACAAAGTACAGCACGTACAGTGCCCAGGGATCTCAACACTTTGGGGGCCCATGAAAATGTTTGAACCGTAATCTCATTTAAAATCAGAAGAAAAATGAATATAATATTAACAAATATAATAATGAATCCAGCCTGGATTATATCTGTCTTTATACCAATACAGCCATAAAATAGAATTTTTTTTTTTTTTTTTTTTTTTTGATGGTGGAAGGGGCCCAAAGCCTGGGCTTATCCTGATTTCCCCCACACCCCTGGCCATCAACGCCCACATCACTTACCAGAAGGATTACTTGTGGCTTAACAACTCCCTAAGCTTCAGTTCCATGTATGAAAACTGCCCATGGCTGCCTTTTTCTTAGATCAATCAGCACCCCAGAGAATAGACTTGTGTCAAAGGCTTTCTCGTTTTTCTTCTTATTCTCTTCTTTGAGCTTCTCCTTCACTCTGCCATTCATGGCTTTCAGCATCCTTTTACTGGCCAGCAGCAAGGTGTTTATTTCTGCCGCACAACCACCACTGGTCTTCAGGTTGTTCCTCACCTAGGACCCATCTCCTTTCTCACCTGCTGGGAGTTTATCAACAGGTGTGAAGAAGGAACATCTCGACCAAGTCAACATTCACACCATGGTGTTTGGGGAGGGGAGCAATCATCAATCTTTCCCAGAGAGAATGAGCATGGCATAACTGCCAAAGTAGCCTCAGATTCTTCTACATTGTCCTTCATGTTTGATTTTTGAGAAAAATTGCAGCTCTTGTTATTGTTGTTAGTTGCTGCCATATGGATTCTGATTCACGCAACCCCATGTCTGATTCATGCAACCCCATGTAGGAAATGTTAATTTTATCTTTTATGTCACAAACAGTGTAAATGAAAACTCTGGACATTGCCTGCATGGATGGTTACTCAACACCCTCATGAGGCCCCTCTGTTGTCTCATTTTACCTTGTGAATTGCCATCTGCTCCATAGATTGGACCAATGAGGCAATACTAGGGGAGGCAGGAAGACAGGCAAAGCCTTTCTCTTCCCAAAATACACTTCCTCAATCATCACTGCTCTTCAGATATCTGACTGAATAACTTTGCTATCCTGGTTTTGAAATATTCTTTCATTCATAAATGAGCACAGAAACTCAGAAAAATTAGAAAGAAAACATAAAGGTACAAACACATATCCCACATTGCACATTAGCAACAAGCAACACGTTTTAAAATTTTAGAACATTGAAGCTTTCCAAATACCACTTAAAACATAATATAAGTCAACATGACCTTAGTCTGTTTAAACCCAGGAGTACATTGATGCCTACCAAAATAAGAGCCAATGAGCAGAATTTCCATTCCGTCAGAACAGTTCTTTCTGTCCCCCAGGCAAGCTGACCAAGAATACGTGTGGGAGGGGAGGGAGCATACACTCCTGCGTTTCATTTGGTGAATAAAAACTTCTTTTTCATGATTAAAGAGACATAGTGGTTTTTAAACTGGGTACAGTGTTTCCTCTGAAGCTCTTTTGAAAGCCGAAGTTTCCAGGCTACTGGCCTCCAGATAGCTGAGTTACGATTGCATTATGGTAATATGATTGTATCCCACTTTATTATAGCATTATTGGTTGGTGAGGAAAACCTAAGTGCCTGCCACCGTATGGAGACTATTGTCTTATGTGTGGTCGAATGATTCCAAAGGACCAGAGAGGGTGATCCTTTACTTCGTCAGTAAGGTGAGAATAGTATAACATTCAAGATCATACTGGTGCCAGGCCACCTGGGTTCAAGTCCCAATTCTTCTTTTACTAGCCTGGACAAAGTGACTTACCTTTCTGTATTTTATGTTCGCTGTCTGTAAACTAGAGATAATAGCAGTACTATTGCTTGTTCCTTTTATGTGTCTCTGTTACACATTCCTTGGCCACCTCCCTTATCCCACCACTAAGAATGACATGGGGACTAAGCGAGTTAATACATGTCAAGTGCTTAGAAGAGAGACTGCCCCTGATAAGCCCAATGTGAGTGTTCACTATTATTTGCCATTATAGTCCATGGAACTCAGAGAAGCAACACACATACACATACACAATCTACATCAGTGATTCACACTCTTAAAAATACACAGAAACAACCAGGGAATCATAAAATGCAGAATCTGATCCAGTAGGTGTGGGGTGGTCCAATACTCTGCAGGTGTTTCCAGGCACACTTTGAGTAGTAAGGGTCTGAAGCAGATGAAGAACAGTGTTTACGGATAATATTATCGAGAGCAGAAAATTAATAAAAGTGATGAATACTGTAATCACTCCTTGTCTACTGGGAAGTTCCCAGAGCTGGCAGAGAGTGGGGAAGACTCAGTTCTGGCTTCGACTCTGCCATTGGCCAGCTGTGTGTTATATCACTTAAGGCCTGCCACTTAAGTGCCTTGTATTTCATTTTTCCTATCTTCCAAATGGGAATAATAATACTTGCTCTACCTACATCACAGGATTGTTGTAAGGGTCAAATGAGAAAATGTATGTGAAAGCTCTTTGAAAAATTAAAAGTGCTGCCCAATTGTAAAGGGATCAATAGTAGCAGAAGGCAGGTTGGCTGAGAGATGTTTGGTGTTAATGGAGAGCTCCCCAGAAGAGCAAATGTTGAGCTTGGGTTTGAAGAAGGGGAGAGAGGCAAATTCACTGTTATTCCAATTGGGAAGTAACTGCTAATGGAGGAAACGACACAAAGACAGGAGCATATAAACCAGGTGTATGTGTTCATGCACATACTAGAGCCGAAACAAACTAACCTACTTTCAGTGGAGGGTCTTCCCAGAAGAATTAATGAGATAATAGATTTTAAAAGGAAAAATAATCAGAGAAAAAGAGTGTGAAAGGAAAGGCAGAAAGAACACTGGGCTAAAGCTAGAAAGAAATCTGGGCTAAAGCTTTTTGAGTTGGTACAAGGAGAACAGAGAAATTGTTTTGCAAAGCACTTTCAAAGTCACTCATTTAGTGAACATGCCCAACCATTAGCCAGGCAAATAGTACAGATGAAATCTCTCCACACCTGGTCCCTAACTGCTGTCTCCACTAGCTTTGATGCTGCTGGAGACTAGATTGTCTGCTCCAAAGACTTGATCCCAGAGTTGTATGTTTTCCCACAGTTCTGGAGTCAAGGAGTCCCTGATCAGGGTGTTGGCCATTTTGATTCCTTCTGAGGCTTTGAGGGAGAATCTGATCCATGCTTCTCTCATAGCTTCTGGTAGCTCCAGGCATTCTTTGGTTTGTAGCTACAGTGTCACGTGACATCCTTCTTCTGTCTGTGTGTCCCTGTGTCTCTTCTCTTTTATAACGACATCCGTTGTATAGGATTAGGACCCATCCTACTTCAGTATGACCTCATATTAACCTAACTGGTAACATCTGCAAAGACTTAAATTCCAAACAAGCTCACGCTCATATTCACAGGTACCAGGAGTTAGGGCTTCAACGTATCTTTTGTTTTTTGCGGGGGTGGGGCGGAGGACACAATTTTATTTGTAGCATATGTGAAAATCCAGCTTTATGTCTGTATCATTCCTTGATTATTTGTCCTCTGCTCGGATCAGGGCCAGTTCATGGGCATGTGACCTATGTAAGTCACACAGCATCCTGGCTCATAAAGTTCCCATGTTTCGTTCAGTGCTCTGTTATCTTAGTCTTGACATTCTTAATCACTTTTTAACAAAAGACCCTGCATTTTCAATTTGCACTGAACCCACCCTGGTTCTAGTTTCCCTCCTAGCCTCACCATTCACCTACTGCTGCCCTTCCTGCCAACCTTACCACTTTGCCTTCTTGAATACCTTTTTAATGATAATCTGCCCCATCAAAGGTTCTCAACTTGGCTACATATCAGTATCATCTGAAGCACTTTGTTATTGTTAGGTGTAATCAAGTAGGTTGCCATTCAGAGAGACCTTATTTACAACAGAAAGATATAAGGACCAGTCCTGCACCATTCTCACCACCATTGTTATGTTTGAACCCATTGTTGTAGCCGTTGTGTTAACTCAGCTCATCGAAGGTCTTCCTCTTTTTCGCTGGCCCACTACTTTACCAAGCATGATGTCCTTCTCCAGGGACTTATCCCTCTGATAACATGTCCAAATTATGTGAAACAAAGTTTTGCCATCCTCTCTTTTAAGTAGCATTCTGGCTGTACTTCTTCCAGGACAGGTTTGTTTGTTCTTCTAGCCATCTGTGGTATATCCTGTATTCTTCGACAACGTGATAACACAAATTCATCAATTCTTCTTCAGTCTTCCTTATTTGCTGTCATCTTTCACATGCATATGAGGTGATTGAAAATACCATGGCTTGGGTCAGGCACACCTTAGTCCTCAAGGTGACATCTTTGCTTTTTAACACTTTAAAGGGCTCTTTTGCAGCAAATTTCTTGACTGCTGCTTCCGTGGGCGTGGATTGTGGATCTAGGTAAAACCAAATCATTAACAACAATAATATTTTCTCTGTTTATCATAATACTACTTATTGGTCCAGTTGTGAGGATTTTTGTTTTCAATTGTGTTAACCTGTAATCCATACTGAAGGCTATAGTTTTTGATCTTCACCAGTAAGTGGTTCAAGTTCTCTTCACTTTCAGCAAGTGAAATTGTGTCATCTGCATATCACAAGTTGTTAATAAGCCTTCCTCTGCTCCTGATGCCTCATTCTTCTTCCTGTAGTCTGGTTTCTCAGATTATTTGCTCAGTGTACAGATTTTATACAGATTGAATAAGTATGGTGAAAGGGTACAACCCTGACACACACCTTTTCTGATTTTAAACCACTCAGCATCCCCTTGTTCTGTTCAAGTGATTGCCTCTTGGTCTATGTACAGGTTCTGCATGAGCACAATTAAGTATCTGGAATACTCTTTCTTTGCAATGTTATTCATAATTTATTATTATCCACAAAGTCAAATGTCTTTGCATAGTTTTAATAAGACATAGGTAAACATTTTTCTGGTTTTCTCTGCTTTCAATCAAGATCCATCTGACATCAGCAATGATATCCCTCCTTCCATATCCTCTTCTGAATTGGACTTGAATTTTTGGCAGTTCCCGGACAATGTACTGCTGCAGCCATTTTTTTTAAATATCTTCAGCATAGTTTTACTTGCATGTGATGTTCATAACATTGTCTGATAATTTTCACATTCCATTCTATTCTTTGTAATAGAATGTATATGGATCTCTTCTAGTCAGTTGGCCAGGTAGCTGTCTTCCAAATTTCTTGGCATAGGCAAGTGATCACTTCCAGCGCTGCATACATTTTTGAAACATCTCAAGTGGTACTCCATCAATTCCTGGAGCCTTGTTTTTTGTCAGTACCTTTACTGCAGCTTGGACTTCTTCCTTCAGTACCATAGCTTCTTGCTCATATGCTGCTTCCTGAAATGGCTGAACCTTGATCAATTCCTTTTGATAGAGTGACTCTGTATTCCTTCCATCTTCTTTTGATGCTTCTTGTGTCGCTCAATATTTTGCCCATAGAATCCGTCAATATTGCAACTTGAGGCTTGAATTTTTTCTTCAGTTCTTTCAGCCTGAGAACTGCTGAGCACGTTCTTCCCGTTTGGTTTTCTATCTCCAGTACTTTACACATTTTGATGTGTTGCTTTGTCTTCTAGAGCTACCCTTTGAAATTCTCTGTTCAGCTCTTTTACTTCATCATTTCTTCCTTTCATTTTAGCTACTTTATGTTCAAGAGCAAATTTTAGAGTCTCTTCTGACATCCATTTTGGTCTTTTTTCCCTTTTCTGTCTTTTTAATGACCTTTTGCTTTCTTCATATGTGATGTCCTTGATGTCATCCCACAACTCGTCTGGTCTTCGGTGGTTAGTGTCCAATGTGTCAAATGTATTCTTGAGATGACCTCTAAATTCAGGTGGGATATACTCAAGGTCATACTTTGGCTCTCATGGACTTGTTTTAATTTTCTTCAGCTTTAAATCTAACATGCATATGAGAAATCGATGATCTCTTCCACAGCTGGCCCCTGGCATTGTTCTGACTAATGATATTGAGCTTCTCCATCATCTCTTTCCAAAGATGTAGTCGGTTTGATTCTTGTGTATTCCATCTGTTGAGATCCACGTGTATAGCCACCATTTATGTTGTTAAAAAAAGATATTTCCAATGAAGAATTTGTTGGTCCTGCAAAATTCTATCATGCCATCACCAGCATTGTTTCTGTCACCAAGGCTATATTTTCCAACAACAGATCCTTCTTCATTTCCAACTTTCGCGTTCCAATTACCAGTAATTATCAATGCATCTTGATTGCATGTTTGATCAATTTCAAACTGCAGAAGTTGGTGAAAATCTTCAATTTCTTCATTTTTGGCATTAGTGGTTGGTGTGTGAATTTGAATAATGGTCATATTAACTGGCCTTCCTTGTAGGCCTGTGGATATTATCCTATAACTGATAGCATTGTATTTCAGGATAGATCTTGAAATGTTCTTTTTGACCATGAATGTGCTGCCTTTCCTCTTCAATTTGTCATACCCTGCATAGTAGACCATATGATTGTCTGATTCAAAATGGCCAATACCACTCCATTTCAGCTCATTAATGGTTAGGAAACCCTATGGAGAAATTCTATTCTGTGCTATAGGGTCTCTATGAGTCAGAATTGACTCGACAGCAACAGGTTTTTTTTTTTTTTTTTTTAATGCCTAGGATATTGATCTTCAAGCATTCCATTTAATTTTTGGTGACTTCCAAATTTCCCTGACTGATACTTTGTACATTCCACATTCCAATTATTAATGAATGTTTGCAGCTGTTTCTTCTCAATTTGAGTCATGCCATATCAACAAATGAAGGCCCCCAAAACTTTACTCCATCCATGTAATTAAGGTTGACTCTACTTTGAGGAGGCAGCTCTTCTCCAGTCGTATTTTGAGTTCCTCCAACCTGAGGAGCTCATCTTATGGCACTATTTCAGGCAATGTTCTTCTGCTATCCATAAGGTTTTCACTGGTCAATTTTTTTTTTTTTTTTTCCAGAAGTAGATCACTAGGTTCTTCTTCCTAGTCTGTCTTAGTCTGGCACTTAAAATAATATTATCCGAGTTCCACTCTAGGCAATTGCTGCCGCTGGAACCCAGACATGAGTATGTATGTTACGATATCTGTGTGATTCTAATGTGCTTCCAGGGTTGATAATACTGTCCTGTTTACAGGAAACATCCTCAATCTCCTGAACTTAACCAAAACTTGCCTCGTGGACATGGCTTTCTTTGTAGTCCTTTCGAGTAGAGACCACTCTTTCTTGTACACCCCACATACCATGGCATCAGAAAGAGGTCAGAATTGTCATGTTCTCCAAATGTTGCTAACATACCATTACTTCTCCATTGCGTTCCTTTCCAAACCTTGCTCTCTTGCTCTATACCTACATAACTTTCTCATTTCTGTAACTAAAGGCAATGTCCCTGGGCCGCCTCAACTTGAATGGTTTTTACCTTTGCTCCATGGACGTGCATCTTACACCGAACCCGTCTGTCACCCAGAACACTTCCACTTCGAAAATCATATGCTGAACAGAATGTCATTCTGTATCATCTCTCAGTCCTATTTTGTCACCGCCATGCTTGTTCTTCCTCCCCATGAGGATTTTTATTTTAATTTTCTTCCTCTCCTCCTTACAGCTTGGGCCCATGTTTGATTAGTTAAGGAACTTCTTTACTGATGTTCAGCTTTCTTACACCACAATATTCCAACCTACCCATGAACAAACTTCTTAAAAAAAAAAAAGTAGTAATCTGCCTTCTCCACACCATACACACGCAACTTTTCAGATTAGAGATACAAAAAAATTCATGGTCTCCAACCTCTTCGACCAATTCCTTTACAAATAGCTGATGATCCCATTCCTTTCAATGACTGTCTAAATATCACCACCAATCACAACTCTGAAATTCAAGCCATTCCTACTTCTCTCTCTCCTGTCCTCCTTCATGTGAAAAATTTAAGTCATCTGACTTCTTCTCCATCAGATTTCTCCATACAGACTCATTCTGTCTCTCTTTCTCTCTCTTTTTAATTGTGGTAAAAATATATATACCAAAACCTTCACCAATTCAACAATTTTAGCATGTATAATTGAGTGATATTGATTATGTTCATCATGTTGTATAACCATTATCACTGATCTTTTCCAAATTATTCCACCACCATTTATAGAAACTCAATGCCCCCTAAGAAACGAGTTACTGTATCCCTTGTAACTGCTTTGATCTCTATACATCTGCCTATTTAATATGAGTGGGATAATACAATATTTATCTTTTGGTGACTGACTTAATCTCACTCAGCATAATGTTTTCAAGATTCATCCATGTTGTATCATGTATCAGGACTTCATTTCTATTTACAGCTAAAAAATACTCCATTTTATGCATATACCTTATTTCGTTTATCCATTCATCTCTTGATGAGCATTTATTTAGGTTGTTTCCACCTTTTGGCTATTGTGAATACTGTTGCAATGAACATTGGTGTACAAGTTTCTGTTCGTGTTCCTACTTTCAATTCTTTTGGATATATACCTAGGATTAGAATTGCTGGGTCATATGGTGGTTTTATGTTCAACTTTTTGAGGATCTGCCAAACTGTTACAGCTGCTGTATCATTTTGCATTTCTACCAGCAGTGAATTAGGGTTCCAGACTCATTCTCTTTTCCTCAGTTGCAAAGGGCGATGTTTCCTTCCTTTTGTTCAAAGCCAACTCCTCACGTGAGCTCTTGAGTCCCTCCCTGTCACCTCTTTGGGGGACCTCATTCCATCAGGAGTACCAATTTTCTCTCAGTATATTTTTACCTTTCCCTCTTAACCACCTCCTTCCACTCAGATCATAAAAAACTGTAATCTGTTGCCACTGAGTGGATTCCGACTCACAGCGACCCTATAGGGCAGAGTAGAACTGCCCCATGGGGTTTCCATGGAGTGCCTGGTGGTTCGAACTGCCAACGTTTGGTTAGGAGCTGTAGCTCTTAACCACTATGCCACTCGGATCATAGCAGGCTGTAATCTCTATGTCCTTAAAAAAAAAAAAAAAAAAGTAACTTTACACTATCCTTTTCTGATTTCTAAACCAGAAGATTTAAAACTTTTTTGACTGCAACAAAGCACATTTTACGTTTGACTTAGCGTACATATACCTATATTACATAACTGAAACTAAAATTTCTTGACATAAAAACCTCGCTGCAATTAAGTCGATTCTGACTCATGGTGACCCCATGTGTGTCAGATCGGAATTGTGCTCCACGGGGTTTTCAATCACTGATTTTTCAGAAGTAGATCATCAGGTCTTTCTTTCAAGGTGCCTCTGGGTGAACTCAAACCTCCAACTTTTCAGTTAGCAGGCAGGCGTGTTAGCTGTTTGCAGCACCCACAAACAGTACCCAGGGACACCTAAATGATTTAAGCACTGTCATTTCTATCTTACTCCATTCTATTCTTTTTTTTTTTTTTTTTAATGCTGGTTGCAAGCCACTAAATTTATTTCACAACCCATTAATAGACCACAACCCACAGTTTGAAAATCAATGATCTAATCTGTCCTGCCTGTCTAACTGAAATCTCTCCAAGTTGTCCAAACATACTTCCTATTCATTCCACCACTAACTGAAATTCAGCCTTGATCTCCATGATTGCAGCGACAGTTCTCATGCTAGGGTTTATTTCTCCAACTAATATTTTAAATATTATGCCAATACTATATTGGTATAATAACAGGTCTAGTGCATATCTTTCTCTTCTGATCTTCCTTGATTCTTCTAAGGCATTGGTGTGACTACTTGCACTGTCTACTGCAAAATCTCTCCTTCCTTGACCTCTGTGATAATCATGAGCTCTCTGGATTCTTAACTCAATTTGTTGAGTGTTCTTTCTCTGTTTCTTGCTTATATATCTAACTTTTCTCCACCTTTCCTATGTCCTCTGTTTGTTCTGGTTACATATTACTGTTCAAAAGAAAATACAGCTCTAGCGCTACTGTTTATTAAATGGTGGTGGAGCGGGGAGTAGCAAACAAAGGGAAAAAGGAAACCACTAAACCTTATACCTATTTGGTGCCTTCAAATTTCACATATGCTTGTTTAAAGAAACCAACAGAAGAGAAAAGCTTCTTGTCTTACAGGTTAGAGTGCAGATATTTTAATATGAGTGTCCCTTGGAAAGCAGAAGTAAATCAGGGCACAGGGATCCACTTGGTGAGTCTCCCTATTGCATTATCCTGTAACTGCTATAAAAACAGCCCCACTGGATTAGAGCTGCGCCATTTTTGCTACCATGGTCGACATGGTGTCAGCATTTCCCTTTAAATCCTCAGTTTTGAGAAGTTGGTAATTCAACTGGAAAAACGTGTTCTGCATATGGGCTCCTCTTTTCTGTTGCAATCTTACAAAATTGGTGTTTCCTAGAATTGCATCCTTAAGTCATTGCTCTTCTAACACACTTTCCTGAGAATTCATCCACTCTAATGGTTTCAAATGCCACCTGTTTGTTAATTGTTCATGAGTCTCTGTCTCCACTTACCCCCTCTTCCAGAGCATCTATCTGGTAGTATCAACATATTCACCTAGAGTCCCATAGTCACTTCATACCCATTGTATTCAAAACATCTACTTATTCCAGGAAAAAAACACAGTGAGGAAAATCATGGGTTCTGGAACCTGGGTTGGCGACAATTGACAATATTGTATAGACCAATAATTTTCACGTTTTATTAGGCCGTATAATACCAAGAGTTCTTAGAGTTTCCCGTAGCTTCCATTTGCCAAAGAGTGAATTTAAAAATTGGCATTACTATTCATGATCCACAATAATGAATACAATTCCTTATTATTATAACACGGAATGTGCTATTCAAATATGAATTATTATTCATGCTCCAAGCCAAAGTATAAATATTATCATATTCTCAACATAAAACCATGAAGAAGCCAGCTTTCCAACCACTTGATTAAGGTCCACAAGTCCAAGCTGAAGCTTGCATTTCCCATTGAGTCTTGCAAATGCCAGGTGTCTCCTTCCCCAAGAGTCCAAGTCCTGTTTTGACAGATAATAAAGAGGGACAATTTCATTTACCTGTCTATTCCACGGGAGAGGACAAGCTGGCCCATGCAAATGGGCCAATAAATCATGGACTTATTTTCACGCCAATAGAATCATCATGAAGGTTAGAGTGGCCAAATCTATTAATTTTCCTTTTTTTCTCTGTGTTGGTTATCTTTCTCCCCTCAGGTCCAGAAAAATTTGGATCAATGCCAATTTGTTTAATTGGATTTTTTTAAAAATAAGCGCAAAAACATCAAGCAGTCCTTTTAAGCTTTTTTAGTGAGCTTAACAAGGGCCAAATCAATTAAACGAATTGCTTTAAAAAATAAAACTCCAAATAAACCTCTTCCCTACTTCAGAGATAGCATATGCCAAGGTTTATGCAGAGCACATTTTTCCAGCTGAATTACCAACTTCTCAAACCTGAGGATTTAAAGGGAAATGCTGACACCATGTCGACCATGGTAGCAAAAATGGCGCAGCTCTAATCCAGTGGGGCTGTTTTTATAGCAGTTACAGGATAATGCAATAGGGAGACTCACCAAGTGGATCCCTGTGCCCTGATTTACTTCTGCTTTCCAAGGGACACTCATATTAAAATATCTGCACTCTAACCTGTAAGACAAGAAGCTTTTCTCTTCTGTTGGTTTCTTTAAACAAGCATATGTGAAATTTGAAGGCACCAAATAGGTATAAGGTTTAGTGGTTTCCTTTTTCCCTTTGTTTGCTACTCCCCGCTCCACCACCATTTAATAAACAGTAGCGCTAGAGCTGTATTTTCTTTTGAACAGTAATATGTAACCAGAACAAACAGAGGACATAGGAAAGGTGGAGAAAAGTTAGATATATAAGCAAGAAAAAGTGAGTTATTGATTTTATTGACTGGTCTGTTAACTTCTGACATTGCAATAAAGTCTTATTTATTTGTATACAGAAGACTCAATTACATAGATACATATCATTTTAACAACTGGGTTATTTACAGGAGAATTGCAGCTTCATAAATAATATAGACCTGGAATTTCTCAAGCTGATGTTTATCCATTGTTAGCTAAGGCAGCTGTGATGGCCACGCATACAGCTCGGTGCAAAGTCATTATAACAGGATGCGGGAGATGAAAGGAGGGGGCGAAGGAGCAGCAATGTACTAAGGACAGGAGTGCTCAACCCAGCTGAAATATACAATAAATAATCCTCGGGGTAATCAGATCCACCGCAGAGCTGCTGAATTGTTTTCCCGCCTGCCACAGCATTTACAGCGAGGAAAGCTGTCAGTGGAGACAGTCGGGTTAAAGGATCCCGGTCTTCAAACTTCCATTTTAATTGTACAGGCCATTAGGATTCTATGTCAGGGTTTGTTCTTTTAAACAGAAGGATATGCCTCAAAGGAAGTTCTATAAGAATAGGGTCAAGTAGCCCCAAACATCTTCCCTTGATGGGGCAACTGGTAGAAATGGAATGGGGCAGCCTGGTGCTCCCCCTAGAGACTCAATGTTCCCTAGAGCATTGTTCAGGGGGTCTCTGGAAATACTTCTTTGCCAAACTATTAGTTAAATGTCTAGCTTTCCTGCTAGGTGATAAGCCCCAGGGGGTCATTTAGTAAATATCTGTTGGGAATGAGTGAATTCTTTCATGAAGAGAAGTGGGACAACATACTGACTTTTGTGTGTCCCTTTCAGTGGTAGAATTCTTGCCTTCCATGCAGGAGACCTGGGTTTGATTTTCAGCCAATGCACTTTATGCACAGCCAACATCCATCTGACACTGTGTCATTGGTGGTTTGGAAGAAAGGCCTGGTGACCTACTTGCAAAAATCAGCCAGTGAAAACCTTACAGATCTCAACACAACACTGTCTGACTCACTTGCTTTGGAAAGTCATCAAGGGGTCAATCAATCACTAGAGGAGGACATCGTGTATGGTGAAGTAGAGGGCCAGTGAGGGCATGGGAGGCACTTGGTGGGATGGATTGGCACAATAGCCCCAGTGATGGCCTCAGACATGCTGGTGATTGTGAAGATGATGCAGGACTGGGCAACATTTATTCTGTTGTATGTAAGGTTGCCATGAGTCAGAGTCAACTTGATGGCAGCTAACAACAATAATTGATAATGACAGCCAACATTTATTGAGCATTTATCATGTACCAGGCACAGTAATCTGTTTAGTTCTCACAACTATGAAGTACTAATGGATGTCAAGTTGGTTCTGACTCATGGCGACTCTACCTGTTACGGAGCAGAACTTTGCCACAGGATTCTCTTGGCTATAATCTTTATGGAAGTACATCACCAGGCCTTCCTTCCATGGAGCCACTGGGAGGGTTCAAACCAGCAACATTTAGGTTAGCAGCCAATTGCAAACCACTTGTAAACCCAGACTGCATAACTATAAAGTAGGTGCTATCAGTTCGGAGGACAGTTTACAGCTGAGAAAACGTAACTTAAGAGAGTTTAAGTAACTTGCCCAAAGTCACCCAGCTAGCACATGTGAAGCAAAGATGAAAACACAGTTCCATCTGGCTCCACAGTGTATTGTCAGAACATGATTTTTAAAGACTCCTGTTCCTTTCTTTTTATGGGTTCTGGTTATGGGATCATGGTGATGATTTTCCTGAATTTTTCAGAATTGATTTTCTGAAGCCTAGAGCACCCCAGACTCTGTCCCACATTCCCTTTCTTGATAAATAAGCCATCTAGGAACACATGGTCACATTATCCCAAGGATCCTATTACTTCAACATGGCCCTATTGATTAGAATTAAGTCTAGACTGAGAGTACCACTTCCTGCTTCCTAAACCTCCTGAGAGATAAAACTGTCAGACAGGCCAGCCACAAGTTTATTAGATGTTCTGCTTTTAGCAGGCCCTTCTAAGAGAAGCTCTTTACGGGCCAACACGTCTCCTTTACAAAAAAATGTGTAATTAGCCTTAGATGACACCATTCATATCTGCCATGTGCTTTGGTGACATATGCCCTTAAAATGCCATTTGTGCTTTGTTTCTCCCCCCCACCCCTACCCCATGAAAACCTGAGGAGAAGAAAAGCAGCCCTGGCTTCCAGGAGCTGGTCTGGCACTCACAGTGAGGACTTTATGTTCTCCTGATGAATATAAACAATTTCATAGAACACCAACATCAGATAGGGCCACTGTATGACCTTGAAGGATCAGGAAAAAAATAAAACTATTCCATAATCATGTCTGAACACAGATAAAAACAAGAACATTGTCCAAACCACAAAATGACCAAATACTCTTTCATCCTGGCTCATAGGAGTGAATATCATTCCTTTACCAAGTACAGCTTTAACCTTGTTTTGTTTTTCCCACCTTCTAAGAAAGAATTAGAGTACCTGGGTAGTGCAAACAATTAATATACTCTGCTGCTAGCCAAAAGGTTGGAGGTTCAAGTCCACCCAGAGATGACTCAGAAGAAAAGCTTGGCAATCTACACCGAAAAAATCAGCCATTGAAAATGCTGGAGAGCACAGTTCTACTCTGACACACATGGGGTGACCATGAGTCTGGATCAACTTGACAGCAACTGGGAAGATAAGAATTATTAAACTATTCAATCATAAGTTATCCTCTCTTCAAGATAGAATCCATCTTAGTTTCTTAGTGCTACTATAATGGAAATATCATACGTGGGTGGCTTTAAAGAACAGAAATTTATTGCTCATAGTTTAGGAGGTTAGAAGTCTGAACACAGGATACCAGCTATAGGGGGAGACTCTGTTGGCTCTGGGGGAAGATCCTTGTCTCAGCTTCTGTAGCCCTGGTGTTCCTCAGCTCTTTAGCTCTCTTCACATGGCAACTGTCTTCTCCCTGTCTGTGCTTGCCTTTCTTTCTGTCTATCCTGCTCCTTATAACTCAGGAGTGATTAGGCTTAGGACACATTCTACACAGCTATGACCTTATTAACATAACAGAGAGCCTGATTCCCAAACAGGACTTCATCCACAGGCACAGGGGCTAGGATCCCAATACATATTTTGGGGGAACACGATTCAATCCGTAACAGCATCCAATCCAGAGGGAAGCTCCACTTCCTGGAATCTTCCCCGAAATCACTTCACACAAGCTCAAATCCTGTTTCAGTTGTCCTTTCTAGCACCTTCTTCCTGAGATGCTGTGTTGTTCCCGTGGTGTGCATTCTCTCTGACTTCAGAGAGTCTATAAACCCAAGCTGGTTCAACTGCATGATGGACCTGGTGGTCTTTGGCTGAAGGGCATCGACCCACCTAAACATTCCTCATTGGAGTTCTACTCACATGTTTGTAAATTTGCCTACAACTTGGCGTAGGATTGAATGAGCATAAGAACTTGACCAGCCCTGGGTTTGAAGCACAGCAACTCTGCCTCCTTTTTTTTTTTTTTTTTTCTTTTTTAAAATAAGCTGCAGACTTTGGGTCAGTTCCTTAAATCTTCTGAACCTTAGCTTCCTTATGTCTAAGAGCGGGATGACAATATTAATATAATGAGGGGGGTATGAAGATTAAATGGTGGCAGATGTAGATTTTCTAATATGAGGCCAAACTCTTGACTGGTGCTCAGCAAATGTTAGTGTCTTTCCCTGACCCCATCTTGGTTGTATCTGTTTCTTCTAATAGGGTCTCTTATCTAACTATCACATTCCAGTCATAAATTCTAACCCACCAACTCCTGAGGATATTTAAAGATTATATGTTCCTCCTGAGGTAAAATTTCCAGTTTATTCTATTGCCTATTCTCTGTGCCATAATCTACAAATATCTAAGGCCTATGAGTACTAATATATTTTATATTTGATTCATTCTAAGATACACGGTTTTTTTTATTCATACTTTTTTTCATGTTTAATGTGTCTGAAACTGGGATATGTCTTATAATCTGTGACATAACTGGTTTAACAGACATTTTTTTTTTTCTTTTCCAGTGGCATGTAAAAACATTCATGAATCAATAGCATCTTAGAATTGATGAATTACAGTGTATATTTTTAAATCATTGGACACACTGGTGCCCCTGCGCGGTGCAAATAGTTAATGTGCTCAGCTGTTAACCGAAAAGATTGGGGGCTCGAGTCTACTCAGAGGCACCTCAAAAAAAAAAAGGCCTGGCAAGCTGCATTCAAGAAATCAGTCACTGAAAACCCTATGGAGTCGATTCTACTCTGACACACAATGGGCCACCATCAGTTGGAATTGACTTGGTTGATTCTTCCACTAGTTCACTTTTTAACTGTTGTATTCAGAATTTTGCTTTTTTTTCCCCTAAACTTACGGCTCTAAAGCCAAATGTAATACTCAAGGATTTGACTTTTAGAATATTTGGACATCAAACCTGTAAGTTATAATCTGAGTTCAACTCCTGTTTAGCAGGTGTGTTTTTGTAATATGAGCTCTGACATAGACTTTTTAAAGTTAATATAACAAATGGAAATTGCTAGACATTTGATATTGTCATGTAATGAAGTTAAAATAATGATGAAAAATAATCTGAATGAGCTCTTTGAAGCTTTTGTTCTATTTGACTTCACGTGGAACAAAATCTTCAGAACAAGAGGACAACAAAATAATGCTTTGCTAAAAGGATAAAAGAATATGACCTGAGTCTATTAGGGATATGGCACTCTATGAATGCACTTAAGTTAATAGCGTCTTTTAGCAATAGATACTTTTTCAATTACAGTAATGCTAAAAAATAAATAGGCTAAGAGGGAAAAAAATGGTCAGAGGCACATTAATTGGACTAGTAGTTTGGCTATTTGGTTTTTTATAGCCAGCTCTCAAAAGGGAAGAAAGAATCTAAACAACCATCTACCGATGGAACATTAATGTGGGTTTTCATATTCTAGATCTACTTAATCTTATTACAGAACCAATTTTTTTGTTAGCCTATCTTCGAAGAAGGCACTGTAGTTCTTGGCAATGTGTCCATAGCAAGTCATGCAAGATCCTTCCCTGGCTGCACAATTTTGTGTGGTTGTACTGTTACAGAGACTCCATTCCCATAAGGAGTTGCTAACTAGGTGTGATGCTATAATTTCATGCAATGTAATTCCTCTGGTAGTCTTTCCTTCCAGTCCTTTGCTGAGTTCTCAATGACCCTACCTTCACCAATCTTCAGTTGCACGCAAGAATGATTGCAAATGCTACTCCCTTGGAGTGTCTGTGTAGAAATGCAGTTTTATTTCAGCTTTCAGGGATTTAAAATTTTTATTCCCCCTTTTTTAAAGTGGTGATCTGGCTACTTTTGCAAAGAGTGTGATGTTCCGAGAGTAAATAACTGAAATGGAGAGACCAGACTTATCTTCACAGATCCTCACAAACGGAAAAGTAAAGATATGGATATGGAAGGAGAAAGTGGTCAAGAAAATTGCCATAAATCACAGAGCAATGATATTGGGCTAGATATGGCATCAGTTGTGCTGTGTTTTAAAAAGGATAAATATGCTTCCCTTTAAGAACGTAAGGCCAGCTCTTCCCGCTGTGAACCTTTTCCTTGGGAGTCCCCCCGCCAGCTTGCACAGGGTGAGAAGTGGTCTAGCATTATTACTGTGATTGAGAGTAGCCTTCTGGAATGTTTTCTTCTTCTCATTCTGAGTCCTCACTACCCACTCCCTCACCCCTGATTTTTGGTGTCCTGTCTCCCTGCAATATTTGCACTTGATGTATAATGTAGTGTAGTCTCGGAGTCGAACAAAATTGAGTTCAAATCCTGACTCTATCACTCCCTGTGTGACCATGGGTGAGTTATTTAACCTTTCTAAAACTTAATTTCCACAGCCATAAAATGAGGATGATAATCCCAATATCACAGGGCTTCTGTGGAGATTAAATGTGAACATGTATGTAATATATTGAGCATAGTGTCTGACCCATGTTAAGAACTTAGTAAATGGTAGCTCTTATAAAATATTTGAGTTGTGGAGTAGCCTAATGGATAAAGACGTGGGCCAGCCATCAGATAGCCCATGATACAGTCACCTCTCTGTCACTTATTCATTATGTGACATCAGGCAGTGACTTAACCTCTGTATGCTTACATTCTTGTGTAAATGGACATCATACTCATGAACATCTTATACAGTAATTACAAAAAAAAAAAAAAAAACCTGTTGTCGTCAATTCCAACTCATAGCAACCCTATAGGACAGAGTAGAACTGGCCCATAGGGTTTCCAAGGAGTGGCTGGTAGATTTGAAACACCGATCTTTTGGTTAGCAGCCAAACTCTTAACCAGTTCACCACCATAGGGTTATTATAGGAGTTGATAAAATATTATGTATAAAATAATTGGTACATTACTGGGCATGCAGAGGTTTATATATATCATGGAAATTATATGGCTGTTTCTTTAAAAAAGAGGATTGAGGGAAGAAAGAAATTATTTATTCAAAAGAGGGACTATTGTGGTCAGGTGCTTTTTCTGCCTAAAGGAGTCCAAGGATTGAGCATGCTGGGATTCCTCACATCCTACCAAGTCAATGAGAAGCTTCCAAATCTTATGTGACTAACCGGTGTCTGACTACAGCAAAGCAGTCACTGGCTGAAGGAAAAGTAAAGGAAAAAAAAAACAATGCAGCAAGTTTTTCATTAGGGAAAATTTCTTCAATTTAAAGGAGTATCCTTTGGACAGAGTATACATCCCACAGCGTGGGGGAAGGACATTAAAATACTTCCATTTTATGATATTGGTACTGCCTAGTAGTTTAAAAAAAAAAGTTTTCATTTAGCAAAATTAAATGCCAATATCCTTATTTCTACTCACCCGATTATTAATATTTTTCTCTAATAACCTGTGAAATCTCAGTCTGCGAAACTGAACGGTCAGTGACAATCTAATCACCGGCTTGTTGCAGCCACAAATGCAGCCATTGTGCGTGGAAACTACTCCTTTTCTGTGTTCGAGGTCTACAAACTCGTCTTGCACCAGGTGTCACAGAAGCAATTGTACCCGGAGGCTAAATAATTTTCAATTGAAATAATGATTCATTCTGTTGTAGCTCATGGTAAATCATATTCTGAATGTCAGATTAGTAGCCTTCTGGACACTGTAGGGTTGTGCAGTGTTCAGCCTTCTAGAAGGCATCTAGAGTCTGAGAGGAGAAGAGGGAAATCACAGATCACTGTAGTTTCCACTTAAGTTTGGTCTGAGCCAGGAATTTGCGTTCACGTCACCATGATGTGGCTACTTTGATTCAATTTGACCCTCACTTCCTTTCAAGCTTGGGTTTTCAGTTACCTATGAGGGACTGCTCTGTCAAAAGACTCGAAGAACTGAAAATAGCTTGTAAAGCTTATAATGAGACTGTTAATGGAGCAGCCCTGTAGGTCTGGAGGGCTGCAGAGACAGCTTCGCAGAGATTGGAGAACAAACCAGAATGTCTCCAGAGGAGGCCTGGAGGATGGGATATGGCAGAAAGATGTAGAACATCCTCAGACTACCTCTTGAACACCACAGTTCTATAATGCAGGGGTTGGGTAAAAGAAAACCAACTCACCTCCCTTCTTGACTCTCATCTCTCCATCCCCAAAGTACACACACTACACACAAAACACACATACTCTTTACCCAAGCTAGTACCAAAATTTCAAAGCAGACTGACAGCTCTGAACATGTTTCAAGGACATGTAAAGTCAGTTCTTAATAATTTCTGTGTGCTTTGCCATGGGCAGGTAACGTGGGAGAATTTTTGAACTAGGTCAATTGTACCACCTTGGTGTACATTTGATTATGTCCTTGTGCTGTCAAGCTATCTCCTGGTCTCCTGACCAGGAGAGAAATCAGCATTCTTGTTAGGGAAAGTGTAACCCTGGTAGAGAGGTAGATCTCTAACTGAAAAAAGACATGTGACATCTTTTATATGATTTCTATGTTAAAGGAGTCCCTGGTGGCATAAATGGTTAACTGCTCAACTACTAGCTGAACAGTTGGAGATTTGAACCCACCCAGAGGCACCTTGGAAGACAGGCCTGGTGATCTGCTTCTGAAAAATCACAGCCTTGAAAAAACCCTATGGAGCAGTTCCACTGTGGACACAGGGGGTCGCCAAGAGTTAGAATCGATGTGACAGCAACTACCAACATGCAGAAGAATCCATGCCCTGTCTCTCCACTATCAGTATAGATAACTGAGAGTTGATAGAAAATAAAATAATATTTTAATTTTAATTTTAATTTTCCACTAAACGATATAGTTATCTGGTCATAGATAACGCTTTATAATAGATACATTGATGATTGGTAGATTTGAATTCTTGTTGGGAGAAAAGCCCCGTCGAAATTTCTCTGTAGACGCAAACACTCTTTTCAGAAATTGATCTGATTTGGAGAAGTGGCTCTTTTTGAAGCAGGTGTAAGTTTAGGTGCAATTTTCAAAAATTTGAAGGACCCTTTACAAAGAGACCACTTGATGGAGAGCTAGTAACCCACAATTTTATAGAAACTGAGTCAGCAGATGCTGACAGTGAGCAGGGCAGGCCTTGCTTCATCACATGTTACCCGTGTAGTTGCACAAGGCTTGCAGCCCAGCACAGCCCAGTCCTTGAGGTTTGATGCCCTGAGGTCATGTCTTCAATAATTTTATCTTTGAGTTTGTGAAATCCAGAAGGACAATGGAGCATGTGCTGGTGGGGATGGGATTTGGAGCCTCTGTCCATCTGCCTCCTACCACTTTGTCATTTCCCAAGGATGGATGAGTTCTCGCTGCCCACTCTCTCATCACTGAGCCCTTGGGGCCCCTGGAAGCCTGGGTCTGGTTGTAGTCCTGCTTCTTCCACCCTTCACAGAGGCCTGGATTTGGGTGCCCAGTGTGTCCCAGCACGGAGGTTGCAATCACTTGGGGTCATCCATTGGCAGAGGGGTTGACACCTCAGCCTTGGGGAAGGGGATGTTGACTTCCTGCTCTAGGCCAGGGACCTACATTTTCATTCTGCCCTGAGCACCATGAATTATGTAGCCAGCTCTGGCACAGAGTTCAGCAGGGATGGTGCATGAAACAAGACTCCATTAATGGACATAAAATCACAGGGTAGGAGGCGGGGCCAAGATGGCTGACTAGGTAGAAGCTACCTCGGATCGCTCTTGCAAAAAAGACTCGGAAAAACAAGTGAATCAATCACATACATGACAATCTACGAACCCTGACCATCAAACACAGATCTAAAGAGTTGACTTGAGTGACAGGTGAGCGAAAAGCTGTGCCCTGAACCAGCGGCCGCTTCTAGAACCCGCGACTTGCTCTGCAGCCTTGAGCCCCTGTGGTTCCCTGGTGCCGAGTGGTGGGGCTGATTGCGGCTTGCTGAGGTGGGGCAGGCACGGGACACAGCCCTAACCCCTAGCCCCCTGGGCAACCTCTGTAGAGACTCAGCCAGCGCAAGCAGGCTGCACACTGACGGGGCTAACGAGAGAACGAACAACGACAGGGAAGCAGCGACTGTTTTCGGAGCCTGGAGCCAGCGTCCCAGTCAGAAAACCTTGGCGCAGGGCTTTGGACTGGGAGCAGGGGAGCTAAGCAAGGCATCCTGAGGCAGCGCAAATACTGAACACAGCCCGAGCCCCATGAAGTGACCTCGGGGAAAGCCTAGCCAGTGCACGCAGGCAGCACAGCAACGCGACTGACAGGAGGAGAAGTCACTGGGAGGCAGCGACTGGTTTTGGAGCCTGGAGTGCAGCTTCCCAGCCGGGAAACCTTAGCGCTGGGCTATGGACTGGGAGCAGAGGAACTGACCGTGGCTTCTGAGACAGCACAAGCACAGGACGCAGGCCTGACCCTCGGGGGCAATCTCTACCCAGCCAGCACACGCAGGCTACACGTCCCTCAAGAATCTCATAAAACAGTCATCACCAAGCAAGATAAGTAACTTTGTCTATATTCCTGGGTGCTACTCTCTGCTATCTATCTGATCCCTCCCCACACTTCCCAGGAGGCAACATTAACATTGGAATTTCCTGGGCCAGAGAGTGAAGTGTTTTTGTTTTGTCTTTTCCTAACCCATTATCCTGGCCTGAGAGAAGCAGCTACAAAAAACCCAGGGACCAAAAATCCTTCCCTGACTTCCCGAAATTGGACTAAAAATACAGAACCAGCTCCAGCCAAGCATATGAGATCCACAGTCTTGGGCTTTCATCCCTACAGGGAACAAGGTGGCTATTATAATGCAAAGGCAATTCTGATAGCGATCTGACTGTAATTGTTTTAGCAGATTACTGGAAAGACAAGTTTCCCAGGTCTGATATCTCTACCTATTAAACAGAGCCCTCACTGACCCACAATGGGGAACTGAGGGCTGAAGCTCCACCCAAACCACCTAGCCTCCTGCCATAGGGGTCTGAGGATAGTGACACCTACCAATCTGTAGAGGTACATGCATTGGGTGCCTAAGGTACAGCTGCAGAGCCCACCCACCAAAATGCTTTAGGATAGAGACGCACCTACCTCACTGGCACTTGGGAGAAGCCTGTCAGCATCCTGCCCCCGCCCCCGGAGTGTGACCCCCTGCTGCTACTAGAATCTGGTGCACACAACTATCACCACTACTCCTCTAAGTGAATAGGTGACAGTCTACACTACACACTTGGTGACCCAAAATCAGATTCTACTCAAGAATAGTGAATGGACTTTTAGGCTTATATTTCTGGTAACAGCCCAAACCAGCTGGTAATGGGACATAAGTGATTTAAAGGCAACAACAATCAAGACAGCGCAATCTCATAGCCCATCTATGTATATTGAAAGAAAACAAAACAAGATAAGACTCAGTGAGCAAATATAAAATAAATCATTACAACATCTTATAGATGGCTCGGAGACAGCAGTCGATATCAAACCACATAAAGAAGCGGGCCATGATTGCTTCTACAACTCCCCAAATTAAAGAATCAAAATCTTTCCCAAATGAAGATACAATCCTGGAATTGCCAGATGCAGAATATAAAAAAACTAACTTACAGAATGCTTCAAGACATCAGGGATGACCTCAAAAATGAAATAAGGCAATCTACAGAAAAAGCAAAGGAACGCATTGATAAAGCAGTTGAAGAAATCAAAAAGATTATTCAAGAACATAGTGGAAAAATTAATAAGCTGCAAGAATCCATAGAGAGACAGCATTCAGAAATCCAAAAGATTAACAATAAAATTACAGAATTAGACAACGCAATAGGAAGTCAGAGGAGCAGAATCGAGCAATTGGAATGCAGAGTGGGGGGGTTGGAAGATAAGGTAATTGACACCAATATAGTTGAAGAAAAATCAGATAAAAGAATTTAAAAAAATGAAGAAAGCCTAAGAATCATGTGGGACTCTATCAAGAAGAATAACTTGTGTGTGATTGGAGAAGAAAATACAGAGAGAATAGTTGAAGATCTGTTGGCAGAAAACTTCCCTGACATCATGAAAGACGAAAGGATATCTATCCGAGATGCTCATCAAACCCCATATAAGATTGATTCAAAAAGAAAATCACCAAGACATATTATCATCAAACTTGCCAAAACCAAAGATAAAGAAAAAATTTTAAAAGCAGCCAGGGATAAAAGAAAGGTCTCCTACAAAGGAGAATCAATAAGTTCAGACTACTCAGCAGAAACCATGCAGTCAAGAAGGCAATGGGATGAAATATACAGAGCACTGAAGGAGAAAAACTGCCAGCCAAGGATCATATATCCAGCAAAACTCCCTCTCAAATATGAAGGTGAAATTAAAACATTTACAGATAAACACAAACTTAAAGAATTTGCAAAAACCAAACTAAAGCTACAAGAAATACTAAAGGAAATTCTTTGGTCAGAAAATCAATAACATCAGATACCAACACAATACAAGGTCACAGAATAGAACATCCTGGTATCAACTCAAATAAGGAAATCACAAAAACAAATTAAGATTAATTTTAAAAAGAAAAACAATGCTCAAAACAGGGAATCATTGAAGTCATTATGTAAAAGACCACAATAATCAAAAGAGGGACTAAATACAGGTGGCATAGAACTGCCATATGGAGAGGAAAACAAGGCGATATAGGACAATAGAAGTTTTTACTTAGAAAAACAGGGGTAAATATTAAGATAACCATGAAGAGGTCTAACAATTCCATAACTCAAAATAAAAACCAAGAAAAACATAACGACTCAGCAAACATAAATTCAACTACTATGAAAATGAGGAACACACAATTTACAAAGAAAAACATCTCAGCACAAAAAAGTAAGTGGAAAAATGAAATTGTCAACAACACACACAAAAAGGCATCAAAATGACACCACTAAACACATACTTGTCTATAATTACACTGAACGTAAATGGACTAAATGCACCAATAAAGAGACAGTCTCAGACTGGATAAAGAAACAGGATCCGTCTATATGCTGCCTACAAGAGACACACTTTAGGATTAGAGACACAAACAAACTGAAACTCAAAGGATGGAAAAAAATATATCGAGCAAACAACAAGCAAAACAGAGCAGGAGTAGCAATGTTAATTTCTGACAAAATAGACTTTAAAGTTAAATCCACAACAAAGGATAAAGAAGGATACTACATAATGATTAAAGGGACAATTGACCAGGAAGATATAACCATATTATATATTTATGCACCCAATGACAGGGCTGCAAGATACATAAAACAAACTTTAACAGAACTGAAAAGTGAGATAGACACCTTCACAATTATAGTAGGAGACTTCAACACACTACTTTCGGAGAAGGATAGGACTTCCAGTAAGAAGCTCAATAGAGACACGGAAGACCTAATTGCTACGATCAACCAACTTGACCTCATCGACTTATACAGAACACTCCACCCAACAGCTGCAAAGTATACTTTTTTTTTTCTAGTGCACATGGAACATTCTGTAAAATAGATCACATATTAGGTCATAAAACAAACCTATGCAGAATCCAAAACACTGAAATATTACAAAGCATCTTCTCAGACCACAAGGCCATAAAAGTAGAAATCAATGAGAGAAAAATCAGGGAAAAGAAATCAAATACTTGGAAACTGAACAATACCCTGCTGAAAAAAGACTGGGTTATAGAAGACATTAAGGAGGGAATAAAGAAATTCATAGAATGCAACGAGAATGAAAACACTTTGTATCAAAACCTCTGGGACACAGCAAAAGCAGTGCTCAGAGGTCAATTTATATCAATAAATGCACACATACATGAAGAAGAACGAGCCAAAATCAGAGAACTGTCCCTACACTTGCACAAATAGAAAGTGAGCAACAAAAGAATCCATCAGGCACCAGAAGAAAATAAATAATAAAAATTAGAACTGAACTAAATGAATTAGAGAACAGAAAAACAATCGAAAGAATTACAAAGCCAAAAGCTGCTTCTTTGAAAAAATGAACAAAATTGATAAGCCATTGGCCAGACTGACTAAAGAAATACAGGAAAGGAAACAAATAACCCGAATAAGAAACAAGATGGGCCATATCACAACAGACCCAACTGAAATTAAAAGAATCATATCAGATTATTACGAAAAATTGTACTCTAACAAATTTGCAAACCTAGAAGAAATGGATGAATTCCCAGAAACACACTACCTACCTAAACTAACATAATCAGAAGTAGAACAACTAAACAGACCCATAACAAAAAAAGAGATTGAAAAGGTAATCAAAAAACTCCCAACAAAAAAAGCCCTGGCCCGGACGGCTTTGCTGCAGAGTTCTACCAAACTTTCAGAGAAGAGTTAACACCACTACTACTAAAGGTATTTCAAAGCATAGAAAATGATGGAATACTACCTAACTCATTCTACGAAGCCACCATATCCCTGATACCAAAACCAGGTAAAGACACTGCAAAAAAAGAAAATTACAGACCTATATCCCTCATGAACACAGATGCAAAAATCCTCAACAAAATTCTAGCCAGTAGAATTCAACAACATATCAAAAAAATAATCCACCATGACCAAGTGGGATTTATACCAGGTATGCAAGGCTGGTTTAATATTAGAAAAACCATTAATGTAATCCACCATATAAATTAAAAAAAAGACAAAAACCACATGATCTTATCAATTGATGCAGAAAAGGCATTTGACAAAGTCCAACACCCATTCATGATAAAAACTCTCAGTAAAATAGGAATTGAAGGAAAATTCCTCAACATAATAAAGGGCATCTTTACAAAGCCAACAGCCAACATCATTCTAAATGGAGAGAACCTGAAAGCATTTCCCTTGAGAACGGGAACCAGACAAGGATGCCCTTTATCACCGCTCTTATTCAACATTGTGCTAGAGGTCCTAGCCAGAGCAATTAGGCTAGACAAAGAAATAAAGGGCATCCAGATTGGCAAGGAAGAAGTAAAATTATCTCTATTCGCAGATGACATGATCTTATACACAGAAAACCCTAAGGAATCCTCCAGAAAACTACTGAAACTAATAGAAGAGTTCGGCAGAGTCTCAGGTTACAAGATAAACATACAAAAATCACTTGGATTCCTCTACATCAACAAAAATAACATCGAAGAGGAAATCACCAAATCAATACCATTCACAGTAGCCCCCAAGAAGATAAAATACTCAGGAATAAATCTTACCAAAGATGTAAAAGGCCTATACAAAGAAAACCGCAAAGTACTAGTGCAAGAAAGTAAAAGGGACCTACACAAGTGGAAAAACATACCTTGCTCATGGATAGGAAGACTTAACATAGTAAAAATGCCTATTCTACCAAAAGCCATCTATACATACAATGCATTTCCAATCCAAATTCCAATGGCATTTTTTAAAGTGATGGAGAAACAAATCACCAACTTCATATGGAAGGGAAAGAAGCCTCGGATAAGTAAAGCATTACTGAAAAAGAAGAAGAAAGTGGGAAGCCTCACTCTACCTGATTTTAGAACATATTATACAGCCACAGTAGTCAAAACAGCCTGGTACTGGTACAACAACAGGCACATAGATCAATGGAACAGAATTGAGAACCCAGATATAAATCCATCCACATACAAGAAGCTGATATTTGACAAAGGCCTGGTGTCAGTTAATTGGGGAAAAGATAGTCTTTTTAACAAATGGTGCTGGCATAACTGGATATCCATTTGCAAAAAAATGAAACAGGACCCATACCTCACACCATGCACAAAAACTAACTCCAAGTGGATCAAAGACCTAAACATAAAGACTAGAACGATAAGGATCATGGAAGAAAAAATAGGGACAACGTAAGGAGCCCTAATACAAGGCATAAACAGAATACAAAACATTACTAAAAATGACGAAGAGAAACCAGATAACTGGGAGCTCCTAAAAATCAAACCTAAGGACTTCACCAAAAGAGTAAAAAGACCACCTACAGATTGGGAAAAAGTTTTCAGCTATGACATCTCCAGCCAGCACCTGATCTCTAAAATCTATATGATTCTGTTAAAACTCAACCACAAAAAGACAAACAACCCAATCAAAAAGTGGGCAAAGGATATGAACATGCACTTCACTAAAGAAGATATTCAGGCAGCCAACAGATACATGAGAAAATGCTCTCCATCATTAGCCATTAGAGAAATGCAAATTAAACCTACGATGAGATTCCATCTCACTCCAACAAGGCTGGCATTAATCCAAAAAACACAAAATAATAAATGTTGGAGAGGCTGCGGAGAGATTGGAACTCTTATACACTGCTGGTTGGAATGTAAAATGGTACAACCACTTTGGAAATCTATCTGGCGTTTTCTTAAAAAGTTAGAAATAGAACTATACCATACAACCCAGAAATCCCACTCCTTGGAATATACCCTAGAGAAATAAGAGTCTTTACACGAACAGATATATGCGCACCCATGTTTATTGCAGCACTGTTTACAATAGCAAAAAACTGGAAGCAACCAAGGTGTCCATCAACGGATGAATGGTTAAATAAATTATGGTATATTCACACAATGGAATACTAACGCATCGATAAAGAGCAGTGACAAATCTGTGAAACATTTCATAACATGGAGGAACCTGGAAGGCATTATGCTGAGTGAAATTAGTCAGATGCAAAAGGACAAATACTGTATAAGACCACTATTATAAGATCTTGAGAAATAGTATAAACTGAGAAGAACACATTCTCTTGTGGTTTTGAGAGGGGGGAGGGAGGGTGGGTGGGAGAAGGTTATTTACTGATTAGTTAGTAGATAAGAACTACTTTAGGTGAAGGGAAGGACTATACTCAATACATGGAAGGGCAGCTCAACTGGACTGGACCAAAAGCAAAGAAGTTTCTGGGATAAACTGAATGCTTCGAAGGTGAGCGAAGCAAGGGTGGGGGTTTGGGGACTATGGCTTAAGGGGACTTCTAAGTCAATTGGCAAAATAAATTCTATCATGAAAACATTCTGCATCCCACTCTGCAGTGTGGCGTCTGGGGTCTTAAATGCTAACAAGTGGCCATCTAAGATGCATCAATTGGTCTCAACCCACTTGGATCAAATGAGAATGAAGAACACCAAGGTCACACGATAACTATGAGCCCGAGACAGAAAGGGCCACATGAACTAGAGACTTACATCATCCTGAGACCAGAAGAACTAGATGATGCCCTGCCACAACGGATGACGGCCCTGACAGGGAGCACAACAGAGAACCCCTGAGGGAGCAGGAGAACAGTGGGATGCAGACCCCAAATTCTCATAAAAAGACCAGACTTAATGGTCTGACTGAGACTAGAAGAATCCCGGCAGTCATATTCCCCAAACCTTCTGTTGGCCCAGGACAGGAACCATTCCCGAAGACAACTCATCAGACATGGAAGGGACTGGACAATGGGTTGGAGGGAGATGCTGATGAAGAGTGAGCTACTTCTATCAGGTGGACACCTGAGACTGTATTGGCATCTCCTGTCTGGAGGGGAGATGGGAGGGTGGAGAGGGTTAGAAACTGGCAAAACGGTCACGAAAGGAGAGACTGGAAGGAGGGAGTGGGCTGACCCATTAGGAGGAGAGTAAATGGGAGTATGTAGTAAGGTGTATATAAGCTTATATGTGACAGACTGACTTGATTTGTAAACTTTCACTTAAAGCAAAATTAAAATTATTTAAAAAAAAAAAAAAGCACAGGGTATACGTGACCTACCATCCAAGGGTCTCACAATAGAGTCCCATCAAATTTCAATTAAGAGGAAAGGCTCCAGGTCTGGATGAACGTTAATGTCAAGGTTGGGCCCAAAGCAATTATTTTGTAAGTGTTCAAAAGAAGTCTGTTAAAATTAGCAAGCCTTCTTAGATTAGAACACACGGCTCAGGTGGTGTAAGATCTAGCGCCTAAATGGTTTCAGTCGACTTTGATACCTATTTCCCTCATTTCAAGAAGGCCAACCCAGCAACCTACTACTACGTGCAAAAATACCAACATACAGACATGTACACGTTCACACATGTACACCAAGGCCTGGAGCTCACCTGCAGGAGATAGAAAGATGAGTGAGAAACAGCCTTTGCCCTGAAAGAACTTACACTCTTTTAGAGAGCAATATCCAAAGGATAATCCATATCCCAAACTGTCCATTTGCCACTAGTATGTCATGGCTCAAGTATGTTTGATGACTTTCTCTTTTTCAGTTTCTTTTTGGAGAGGGAGCATTTACAGAAATGGAGACTTTTATTGGACTGTGTATCACAGGAGCTCAGCTCTGTACTTATTACATTGATGTGAAAACAAATGATAAAAAATTTGGAGGAAAACTGGAGGGAGATTTAGTAAATTGTGAGGAAAAAAATCTCTAAAATTTTGTATAATACACAGATTAAATCTACATGTACAAATGAAATAATTATCTGAATAATTTTAGATAGGTATTAGAAAAAACATCTTCAGATAATCAGTCCGAATAAGGAATTTGTAGGATTTCTTTCATACTTTACCCAGATTAAAAAAAATCACTGCCATAGAGTTGATTCCAACTCATAGAGGCCCTATAGGACAGAGTAGAAGTGCTCTGTAGGGTTTCCTAGGCTGTAAATCTTTGTGGGGGCAGACTGCCATCTTTCTCCCTCTGAGTGGATGGTGAATTAGAACTGACAACCTTCCGGTTAGCAGCTGAGCACTTTAACCACAGTGCCAATAAAACAAAAAGCAAACCTGTTGCTGTCAAGTCAATTCCAACTCATAGCAACCCTATAGGACAGAGTGGAACTGCCCCACGGGGTTTTCAGGGAGCAGCTGGTGGATTCAAACTGCTGACCTTTTCGTTAGCAGCCTATCTGTTACCCATTGGGCCACCCGGGCTCCTTTTTACCCAGATAGCCATCCCAAACCTCCCACTGACTTTTCATGTATGTATATATGTAGCCTTAACAGCATTTAGAACCGGTCAGCATTTAGACTCACTGAGGGCCTAGACCCTCCACTTAAAGAAAACTGGCCCTACCTCTGCTGAGAGCCCCATTAGTTACCCACTAGAAGACTAAAAGATCCCTGGATGGCACAAACAGTTTGTGCTTGACTACTAACCTGGAAGGTGGTGGTTTGAACCCACCCAGCGGTGCATCAGAGCAAAGGCATGGCGATCTGCTTCCGTGAAGATTACAGCCAAGAAAACCCTGTGAAGCAGTTCTGCTCTGTAACTTGTGGGGCCATCATGAGTCAGAGTCAACTAGAGGGCAATGGGATTTTTTGTTTGTCTTTGTTTCGTTTTAGAAGAATGAAACGGAAGCTGTGGTGGTTCAGTGGTAGAACTCTCATCTTCCACGCAGGACACCCAGGTTTCATTCCTGGCCAATATGCCTCTTGTGTAGCCACTTGTCTGTCAGTGGAGGCTCGTATGTTGCTATGATATGGAACAGGTTTCAGGGGAGTGCCTAGACTAAAACAGACTAGGAAGAAAGGCCTGGCAATCTACTTCCAAAAATCAGCCAGTGAAAACCCTATGAATTACAATGGTTGGATCTGTAAGGGATTATGGGGATGGTGCAGGACTGGGCAGCATTTTGTTCCATTGCACCTGGGACCCCATGAGTCAGGGCTGGCCATGAGTTAGGGGGGAACTCAATGCCAGCTAGCAACAACAACAGAAGAATAAAGAAATTCATTGTTCACATTGATATCGTCAGACATTCTCTGTTCTCCAGGCCTCAGTGGATGAAATTATAAGTATCTGACAATATAACTTGTAAAACACACAAACCCTATACGAATTAGTGATTTCCAAGTGTGCCTTATAGAATCAGCCTTATTATTTTAAAGTTGCAAATTCCACCGAGGGTCTGTATAGTGTTCTGTACATAAATACATGTGTGGCCAGTAAAAAAGTGTGTGGCCAGTAGCATAAAGAAATCTGGACTGGCAATAAAAAGTGGCAAACAGTAGCAGTGGCTCTGAAAAGCTTTTTATAGACACCTCCACTCCATTCTTGGCATTTAGTAATCTTGAAGAAATTGAAAGAGAGGAAAGTTTAATTTAGGGGGCCTCTGCTCCGCTTAGCTGGGGTTCATGTGCCCAACATGAAATAACAATGCATTCAACTGTCCATCTTACAATAAGTAACCTTTGCATCCCCTCGCTCACTGGGGAAAACTGCAGACAGTGGGTTAGAAAGGTATAAATATCAGAAAAAGCTGAGGAAACTCTATGACCTTCCTGTGATTATGTTTGTGCTAATGCATAGAAGACAGATACCCACACTCTCCATCTCACAAACCCGATTCATTAAAAATGCATTGGCGGTTAACAAGGGAAGATCCCTACCGTACTTCGGAGGAATGGCTGACACCGAGGAGAAATGTGGAACTCGTTTATCTAGGAAGAGCAATTCAGATTTGCAATTCTGTTTCCTTCTCAATCTGCCATAGCCCTCCTGTCCTATTTTCAAAGGTAATGAGGTAAGGCACTAGAAAGGATTATAAATTCTAAAGACAGAAAATGTTAATATTTGTTTCTTAAAATGACTTATTCCAAAGAGTCAATTCCAAAAAGGGGAAAAAATTCAAAACTTTATATCCAAGGGCACATCTGTTAAGAGGTGCTGAGGCTGGTCTGTCTTATTTAATGTATATATACATTTAATATATAATATATATATTTTTTATTCTTATTTAATACATATGTTTTTGTTGATAGGTGCTGTCGATTCAGTTCCGACTCATAGTGACCCTGTGGAACAGAGTGGAACTGCCCCATAGGGTTTCCAAGGAGCACCTGGTGGATTTGAAATACCGACCTTTTGATTAGCAACCATAACTCTTAACCACTGCACCACCAGGGCTCCTTGGAAACCCTATGGGTAGTTCAAGGTCAGAGTTTCTGAATGACCATTGCTGCATTCTCATAGCAGGTTAGTTTTAGTTTTGCAAATATATATATATACACCACATGTCTGTCTGTTGTGCTGTGGTGGCTTATGTGTTGCTGTGATACTGAGACCTTTGCCACCAGCATTTCAAATACCATCAGGGTCATCCTTGGTAGATAGGTTTCACAGGAGCTTCCAGACTAAGATAGACTGGAAAGAAGGACCTGACAGTCTAATTCTGAAACAATGGGCCAGTGAAAACCTTATGAATAGCAGTAGAACATTGTCTGGTATAGTGCTGGCAGATGAGCCCCTCAGGTTGGAACGCACTCAAAATACGACTGGGGAAGAACGTCCTCCTCAAAGTAGAGTCAACCTTACTGATGTGGATGGAGTCAAGCTTTCAGGACCTTCGTCTGCTGTTGTGGCATGACTCAAAATGAGACAAAACAGCTATAAACATCCATTAATAATCAGAATGTGGAATGTATGAAGTATGAATCTAGGAAATTTGGAAGTCATCAGAAATGAAACAGAATACATAAACATCAATATCCAAGGCATTAGTAAGCTGAAATGGGTTGGTCTTGGCCATTTTGAATCAGACAATCATATGGTATACTATGCTGGGAATGACAATTGAAGAGGAATGGTGTCATATTCATCATCAAAAAAAAAAAAACCTCAAGATTTATCTGAAGTACAACACCGTCAGTGGTAAGATAATATCCATATGCCTGCAAGGAAGATGAGTTAATACAACTATTATTTAAATTTATGCACCAACCACTAAGGCCAAAGATGAAGAGATTGAAGATTTTGACCAACTTCTGCAGTCTGAAATTATTCAAACATGCAATCAAGATGCATGATAATTGATAATTACTGGCAATTGGCATGCAAAAGTTGGAAGCAAAGAAGGATTGGTAGGTGGAAAATATGGTGACAGAAACAACGCTGGAAATCGCATGATGGAATTTTGCAAGACCAACGACTTCTTCATAGTAAATATCTTTTTTCAACAACATAAACAGCAACCTCACCAGATGGAATACAAAGGAATCAAATCAACTACAGCTGTGGAAAGAGATGATGGAAAAGCTCAATATCATCAATCAGAACAAGGCCAGGGGCTGATCGTGTAACAGACCATCAATTGCTCATATGTGAGTTGAAGTTGAAGAAAATTAGAACAAGTACATGAGAGCCAAAGTATGACCTCGAGTGTATTCCACCTGAATTTAAGACCATCTAAAGAATAAATTTGACATGTTGAACACTAATAACCAAAGATTAGATGAATTGTGGAATGACATCAAGGACAGCATATATGAAGAAAGCAAGGGGTCATTAAAAAGACAGTAAGAAAGAAAAGACCAAAATGGATATGAGAAGACACTCTGAAAGTTGCTCTTGAAAGTAGAGTAGCTAAAATGAAAAGAAGAAATGATGAAGTAAAAGAGGTGAACAGAAGATTTCAAAGGGCAGCTCAAGAAGACAAAGTATTATAATGAAATGTGCAAAGATCTAGAGTTAGAAAACCAAATGGGAAGAATACACTCAGCATTTCTCAAGGGGAAAGAACTGAAGAAAAATTCAAGCCTTGAGTTGCCAGTACTGACGGGTTCTGTGGGGAAAATATTAAACAATGCAGGAAGCATCAAAAGAAGATGAAAAGAATAAATAGACTTACTGTACCAAAAAGAACTGGGCAAAGTTCAATTATTTCGGGAGGCAGCATATGATCAAGAACTGGGTACTGAAGGAAGGGGTTTAAGCTGTGCTGAAGGCATTGGTGAAAAACAGGGCTCCAGGAATTGATGGAATACCAATTGAGATGTTTCAACAAACCAGTCTGGCTCTCGAAGCCCTCAGTCATCTATGCCAAGAAATCTGTAAGATAACTACCTGGCCAACTGACTGGAAGAGATCCATATTCAGATACTTTCCAAAGAAAAGTCATCTAACAGAATGTGGAAATTAGCAAACAATGTCATTATTATCACATACAAGTAAAATTTTGCTGAAGATCATTCCAAAACAGTTGCAATAGTACCTTGACAGGGAACTGCCAGAAAGTCAAGCTGGATTCAGAAGAGGATGTGTAATGAGGGATATCATTGCTGATGTCAGATGGGTCTGGCCGAAAGCAGAGAATACTAGAAAGATGTTACCTTTGTTTTATTGACTAAACAAAAGCATTCAACTGTGTGGATCATAACAAATTAAGGATAACATTGTGAAGAATGGGAATTCCAGAACACTTCATTATGCTCATATGGAACCTGGACTTAGAACAAGAGGCAGTCGTTCAAACAGAACAAGGAGATACTGCGTGGTTTAAAGTCAAGAAAGGTGTGTATCAGAGTTGTATCCTTTACCATACTTACTCAATCTGTATGCTTAGCAAGTAATTTGAGAAGCTGGACTATATGAAGAAGAAGGCGCCATCAGGATTGGAGGATGGCTCATTAACAATATGGCGTATGCAGATGACACAGCCTTACTTACTGAAAGAGAAGAGGACTTGAAACACTTACTGATGAAGATCAAAGACCACAGCCTTCAGTATGGATTACACCTCAACATAAAGAAAACAAAAATCCTCGTAACTGGACAAATAAGCAACATCGTGATCAACAGAGAAAATATTGAAGTTGTCAAGGATTTCATTTTACTTGGATCCACAATCAACATCCGTGGAAGCAGCAGTTAAGAAATTAAATGACGAATTGTATTGAGAAAGTCTGCTGCAAAAGACCTCTTTAAAGTGTTAAAAAGCAAAGATGTCACTTTAAAGGCTAAGGTGCACCTGACCCAAGCCATGGCATTTTCAATTGCCTCATATGCATGTGAATGCTGGAGAATGAAGAAAGAAGACTAAAGAACTGATGCATTTGAATTATGGTGTTGGTGAAGAATATTGAATGTACCATGGACTGGCAGAAGAATGAACAAATTTCTCTTGGAAGAAGTATAACCAGAATGCTCCTTAGAAGCAAGGATGGTGAGACAGCAAGGATGGCAAGACTTCATCTCACATACTTTAGACATGTTATCAAGAGGGACTAGTCCCTGTAGACGGACATAATGGTTGGGAAAGTAGATGTTAGCAAAATAAAGGAAGACCCTCAATGAGATGGACTGACACAGTGGCTGCAACAATGGGTTCAAGCATAACAATGATTGTGAGGATGGTACAGGACCAGACAGTGTTTTGTTCAGTTGTACATGGGGTCAGTATGAGTTGGAACCAACTGGATGGCACCTAACAACAACAAACTGTATATATAGTGGAAACCCTGGTGGCATAGTGGTGAAGTGCTACAGCTGCTAACCATATGGTCGGCAGTTCCAATCTACCAGGTGCTCCTTGGAAAGTCTATGGGGCAGTTCTACCTTGTCCTCTAGGGCCACTGTGAGTCAGAATTGACTCCACAGCAATGGGTTTGGATTTTTTGATGTTTATTTATATATATATGTATATATATGTATGCATGTATACTAACAACAAAACAACTGTATATATTTGTTTAAATATTTGTTAGTTGCCTGGAGTCAGTTTTAAGTCATGGCAACCTCATGTACAACAAAATGAAATATCCTACAAGGTATGCTTTAGAACATTGTTGTGGCCACTTTGTATTTTGAGTCTTTCCAACCTAGAGGGCTCGTCTACCAGCAGTATATTAGACAATATTTTGTGTGAGGGAATGTAGCTTATACATAAGGACAGTAATTTGTATTGAGATGACTTGGGAAAGGTGATTATTGTGAATGAATTAAATATTATTAAATACTAATAGGCAACACAAATATGTGGCAGGTAGGCATTATTTCAAGTGATGTACATTTAATCCTCACAATAGCAACCCTATGATGTAGGTACTATTATTATCCCCATCTTACACAAGAGAGGAGCCCTTGTGGCCAAGTGGTTAAGGGCTATGGCTGCTAACCAAAAGGCTGGCAATTCGAATCCACCAGCCTCCCCTTGGAAACCCTATGGGGCAGTTCTACTCTGTCCTAAAGGTCGCTATAAGTCAGAATTGACTTGATGGCAATGGGTTTATACAAGAGAAAGCTGATGCATAAAGAAGTTGAAAACTTCTCCCAAGTTCACGTATACAGTTAAGTGTCAGAGCTAAATTAAAACCCAGGCAGAGATGAACATTTTTAAAAATTTCTTGCTTTTAACCCTGACAGCAAACTGCTTTTCAAATCAAAATTGGAATTGAGATAGAATTTACCAATAAGCTAAAAATTTGAAGACATTTCTAACATGGGGTCACCATGAATCAGAATCGACTTGATGCAACTAACAATAACAACAACATGCTAAACATTAGTAAATAGTCAAGTGGATATCAATACCTATCTTAAAGAAATTATACTACTCCAAAATAAAAAACGAAGGCTCTATTTCTCCTAAATGAATATTCAGTAAATATGAATGGAATAGGGTGTCACTATGAGTCAGAATTGACCTTATGACAACAGGTTTTTGGGTTTTATGAATGAAATGCCTATACTAGGGAGTGGGCATAAAATGGCAAGCCAGTGAACACGGTCCCTGCCCTGCTACAGCCCATTCCAGTGACTGTCACGTTGATTCCCACTCATGGTGACTGCACGTGTCAGAGCAGAACTGTCCTCTGTGAGGTTTTCAATGACTGATTTTCAGAAGTAGGTTGCCAGGCCTATCTTCCTAGTTTGTCTTAGTCTAGAAGCTCTGCTGAAACTTGTTCAGCATCATAGCAACACACAAGCCTCCACCGACAGATGGGTGGTGGCTTTAGTTAAGGTGCATTGGGCCAGGAATCGAACTTGGGTCTTTCATACGGGAGGCAAGAGTTCTACCTCTGAGCCAGTGCCCTCAATAGAGCCCATAGTTGTTGCCTAAAAGGCTGAGACTATTAACTTCTGAACAGGATGCGGAGCCTTTCCTGGATTTCCTTGGTCTCCAGGGATGTAACATGCTGATCCTGTTTACACTGGACCAAGAGGCACCTGCCCAACCCATTTAGAGTTTGTTTCCCTTGTCTGTACCCATAGAAACATCTAACCTCAAATTCTTCTCTAACATATGGCTATGTGTTGCTTCAAATCTCTCTGACCCCCTTAGCTGACTTCACTTATTCCTTCCAACTGCTGGATTCCCCCTCTGACTCCAAGGAGGCACCTGATTCAGGAGCCGCTTTATGACCAGACAGCTGACTTTCCGGTCCTACGACATTAAGCGTGATACATGTGTTTGGGGGAAAGGGAGGTGTGCATTAAGAAGGAACATTACTTTTTGATCCAGCCAGGAAAGCATACATAATCTCCTCTAGAGTCTGTGAAAGACTTCATTTTACACGTGAAATTGTGTGGAATTGCCCTGTACTGAACCGAACATGGTTTTTGAGAATAACCAGCCTCAGAACAAGCTACTGTGCACAGGGAAGGGCCTCCAGCAACAAAGAATAAAATGTAAGCAAATGTAATCTGTATAGAGTTACGGGTCACACACACACAATTTTGTTGATACAATGTCTACGTCATGCAGGTCCTCAACGTGACGATGGCATGTCATTAGGAACGGGATCAAAAAGTGAGCCTGGTACACATGAAAAAACACGTGATGGAAGGGTCTGACGTGGCATAAAATTAAAAAAATAAAGCTATATAGTTTTTAATCGTTTAAAAAGATTTTATTTTTCCGTATATTATAAAACTCTGCACAGTCTGGTGTAAAATTCTATGCCTGGAGAGGATGGGAAGACAACAGTTTTTAAAAACAGCTTTAAAAAACTTAACGGAGATGGATTTTTAGCCGTCCGAGAATTTGTGTTGTTTGTTGAGAATTTACCTAATCTGAATATTTGACCAAAAACATCACGTTGGTATCTGGTTAGCGCTATAAAAGCACAGAGCGCTCTGCTGAGAATTTTAAGGCAAAAATACCGTTTGCAGATAGAAGAACAGAGGTTGTGAGGTTTACACTGCGTACTGTACCTCCCTGTTTAAAACGTCCTGCTTTTCAACCATAATATGTAAATCACGCATAAAAAATTTAGAATATATTCTCTTGCACATTATTGGGGAATTGTTGGCATCTCGTGATGGGTCATCTTACCTTTGTTATTAAATGACAGCAATCATTAAAATGCCAAGCAGATTTTGGCAGAATTCACTTTATAAAATGTCAGCAAGTCTATGTTTTTATTAGTTTGTTCCAAATCAATTTAGAAATTTCAATAGAATGCTTGTAAGTATTCCCCAAGCAAGGTCCGTTTCTGACTTTCTGCACCAAAAAATATTACAAATTAATCAGATTTTGGGATTTCTGCATAATGGCTTTGCACATTTATTGCCTAATCCTATTAGAAAATGCTGTTATGATTGACACATCGCTGTGGAGATAGAAGTCAATTGAATAATATGTAGCAGTCAATTTTATTTGTAGCTTAATGTGCTGAAGTATTTTTCCCACATTTCCATTATTTATGAGTCTGTCCCTTTGGAGAATATATAGAAGAACTTGTTTTAAATGAGCCAATAATACCTTCTTTAAAATTTATAAGTGTGACAGACTCGTATCCTTTTTTCTTGGTGGTCGGTGGCATGCCAGCAAACAGGTTTTGAATTGCCTTCCACTTGCTATTCATGGACAAACATCAGGAAAAGAGGACCTTGTTAAGTTTTGCTTGGAAATGGATTTCTACTCACTCCCAACCCATTAGAAAAGGCAAGAAAACAAAAGCCACCAACTGGAAACCCTGGAAAACTACTGCTAGCTTTATTTATTTGTTCATTTACTTTTTTAATGTAGTCAGTGTTGCTACTACTATCCTCCTGCTTACTTACAGTTTGTCCTGCAACAAAGGATATAAGCACTCACAGAGAAACTATAATGTTTATATTTTGAGTCCTTTGTTTTTCACACTTTGGCATCCAATAGGATCCCAGTGAAGGAAGTCAGTTGTGTTCTATGTCCAGCATAGCGGGGCTCCCTGGGGTCAGTATGGGATTATAACTATTTCAATCAAAAAAAAAATGCCATCAAGTTGCCTCCAACTCACGACTACCCCATGTATGATAGAATAGAACTGTGCTCCAAAGGGTTTTCAATGACTGAATTTTTAGAAGTAGATACACAGGATGGACCCCTAGTAACACAGTAGTTAAGCATTTGGCTGCTAACTAAAAGGTCAGCAGTTTGAATCCACCAGCCTCTCCTTGGAAGCCCTATGGGGCAGTTCTACTCTGTCCTATAGGGTCACTATGAGTCAGAATGGACTCACCGGCAACAGTTGTTTTTTTTTTAAAGATATCTAGGCCTTTTTTATGAGGTGTCTCTGGGTGGACTTGAACCTCTAACCTTTTCGTCTGACCACCCAGGGACTACAAATTTCAGTTAGCACCCAGAAAACTTGCTTAAGGAGATATGTATTCTTTTTAGGACATTCCATAAGACGACGGTAGAAAAGGCTTTGTTTTTAGAAAAACACATTCATAAGATCCCATGTCTGAAGTTTGTAGGGGAAAGGGCTAAAGCATGAATAAGATGGAGGAAAACCATAAAAAAAAAAAAAAAAAAAAAACTACATTAAGGGATAATATACATGTGCTTGATCATGTCTGAGATCACTTTCTTTTTTCGCTTCGGGAAACCAGATTAGCTGTCGCTGGCCTATGTGTATAGGATACACTTTACCACACATGCAGAGCACTGGTGTACTCTCTACAAACTGATGTATAATGCAAGCCTAGTAGCTCAACTGATGATAAAGTCACTTTTCCTGCTGTCATATCCTTCTACCTCCCAGAATGACTTCGGCCATCTGGAATATCCATTAGCATAATTTATACAGTTGATAAGTGATTTGAACGCTGGAGCTATTGATAAACCACCGTGGCATATCGTTTGTACCTTAATGTGATATGACATCACAGGAAAATGGGACCATGGATCCAGGCTGGACCTTATATTAAGGGAGCGCTTCTCTTTTGAATTCCAGGGGCCAGAGGAAACCCGGCAGCTTCAGACCCAGGCACCCCTGACCAACACCAGGCCAGTCAGACCCACCCCACATATCCGGTTGGGCCACAGGTCAGTATTTCTCAACTGCTTTCCGTTCGGCTGTGTTTAGGATGGTTCACCCATATAAATAACCAAACAAATAATAATGAGTTAAACCCAATTAACTCCAACAGAGAAAAGATGATGATAAATTTTTTCATGAGAAGCTGTATGGCTACATTATTTATTAAGTATAATCAAGAAAAAAGATGTGTTTGCAAAACTCTTCTCTCTTTTTAAAGGAAATGTTGGTTTTAATCATTGGGAAACATTTTTTTTTCCCCCTTAAAATCCTCTTCAACTATGCTGTTGGTTACCATGCAGTTTTTCTAGAAAGTAAAACTTTAATGACTGGAGTGTGAAGAAAATTAAGTTATTTCAACCTTACTATAGCCATTTTTGAAATACAAGATGTGATTTAATATAAAAAAGTTAATGCAATTTTAATGCAAGTTCAGCTTATTGGGTTTGACAATACTGTACATCACACATAGCTCCTGCATTAATAAAGAAATACGTTCATTATTTTTTAAAGTCCAATATTTGTTTTTTGCAGCCTGATGTGGGTTATATGGAGATGTAGAACACAATTATAAAAGGCTGGGCTTTTTTTTTTTTTTTTTAATCTCTGTTCTTTGGCGTGAACCTTCCAGAGTTCACTTCACTTTTATGGGAAGCGAGCCGAGGCTTGGCCTTTTCTCTCCCTTTTGCTGTCATGGTTGTTCCTGGAAAATAATCACTTCCAGCACATTGATGGCTCATCAGTTCAAGGTTAAAAAAACTCTAGATCTTGGGTTAGTCTTGACTTTCTTGTTCCAGCTGCCGCAAAGTGCCCCTGCAGCCTGACCTCCCAGCATCCATCTCCGATGCCTTGTGCGTGTGTGCATATGTGTGCATGTACGTGCTTGTGCGTGCGTTCGTGCGTGCGTGAACAGACTAGGGGTAACGAATTCTGACGCCTCCTAGGTAAGTAGCAGAACAGATCCAGGACAGTGAGGAGTGGTGCGGGCTGTGACAAACTGGTGGATGCATGCCTTGATTTAAGCCCTCAAAGTCTGTTTTAAAAAATACTGCGGGACAAAAAAAACCCCAAATCTTCGGCCTGTATACAGTCTGAACACTATCCATTTGTCTTACCTCTCACCATAATATTGCTATTGGCAGTGATGTTACACCAGGAATCTGAGAGTCTGAGGCCAGTGACTGGTTTTGTTCTTACTCTCAGTATGTGTTTATTTTGTGCATTAGGGTAGTTTTTTTTTTTTTAAGGAGGCAAAATTACTTTGTGTGAATTTACTAAAGTATAGAGAATACCGTAGGAGCTCCATCCAACCCAGTCCGACTCATAGCTACCCTATAGGACAGAGTAGAACTGCCGTATAGAGTTTCCAAGGAGCGCCTGGTGGATTCGAACTGCTGACCCTTTGGTTAGCAGCCGTAGCATTTAACCATTATGCCACCAGGGTTTCCTCCTTAGGAGCTAGGCCCATGGAATTTGGAGCCGCGGTTTTAAAACTAGGCTGTGTGGAGTACTAGGGATTCCTCAGAGGTCTCCCAGAAAAGGCCTTGAAGGGAGGATGTGGGGAATGGCCAATGAGTAGACTCAGCCCCCACCCCACCCCCACTGATCAAATAAAACAGCCTAACCGAATCTGTACCATGAATTAGGAGTGGTGAAGAGAAGGGGCTCTAGAGCTGACTGCAGGACTGGAACCTCTCCCCACCATCACTACCTGCTAGATCTGGGACTTTGAGCAAGTAACTTAACCCCTCTAATACCTCATCGGTAGGACAACTGACTTAGTATACGTAAAGCATTAGAATAACATCTGTTGCCACCAGGTTGACTCCAACTCATGGCGACCGCATGTGTGTCAGAGGAGAACTGTGCTCCATTGGGTTTTCAGTGGCTGGTTTTTTTGGAAGTAGATCACCAGGCTTTTCTTTCAAGTCACCCCTGGGTAGACTAGAACCTATAACTTGTCAGTTAGTAGCTGAGCACTTAACCATTTGCGCCACCCAGGGACCCCAGAGCACTAGAATTGTGCCTATTTTTTTTTTAATTACGTACTGGACTTTGTACTATGCCTATATTTAGTTACTCTTTCCTTTCTAGAATCATGCTACATTAAAAAAAAAAAAGAAGTTTAAACCCCTTGATAAGAGTTTTGTAATGGTTCCCCTAGGAAAAACATGGACATTGAGACTATTGCTGCAGGGATAGGAAAAAAGTCCTGGATCAAGGACTCTAAGATCAAACGGTTCTTCCTGTTACGGGCTTGCCAAGGCAGGGGTCCTTCCTGTGTCATCCCTGGAGAAGCGCCCCACACCCTGCACTCAGACACATCTAATGTCAGCAAACACACAACTATAAGGCTGCCTTTCCATTACCAGACAATAGCTATTGGATAAATATGGGATATAAACACAAACTTCTACATCATTTTAACTGGGCGAAGTATGTTAGAGGAATGGTAAAAAAAAATTTTTTTAAGGATTTTTAAATTTATGCACATCAAATATTTTCGTTTTTCTATATTCCTTTCTCTCCCTTTCTCTCTCTCTATATAACTATATTGGCACAGTGATTAAGAGCTATGGCTACTAACCAAAAGGTTGGCAATTTAAATTCACCAGCCACTTCTTGGAAATCCTATGGGGCAGTGCTACTCTGTCCTATAGGGTTGCTATGAGTTAGGAATTGACTCAACAGCAGTGGATTGGGTTTCCTTTTTTTTTTTCTGTATCTATATGAAAATACATGTAATTTTACCATTCAATAATAATCTCATTTAAGTAAATTATTATCCAGTTTATTTTTTTATATATTTTTATATTATAGACATTTTCTGTTTTTCTAAATAGGCACCCTAATGATCCTCTCTATCGACAATGCAATCTTTTATCAAGCTTAGTACTGTAGCAAACTATTTTTCAACATTTATGTATTTTAAAATATAATGTTTATTTTCATTTATCTTTATTCCTTTTGAATTATGTCTTCAGACTACATCCCAGGAGAAGGTATTCTGAGTCAAAGGGGGTGAATATTTTTGTAGCTCTGGATACATATTTCAAAATTGCTTTCCAAAAAGATTATGCCAGTAGACACTGACAAGAGTCATATGTCCATATAACAGTTGCATTAAAGTCTCAGTTACATTGTATAACTCTTTCACATTATTTTTGCTAATTTAGCAGTCCAAAACAGTACTGCATTTCTATTTTTAACCCAATAAATTCTACTGATCCCGATGACTACTTTCTGGAACAACACAGGGTAAATTAGCCGAAGTTTCAAATATTAGAGGGTAGGACTGAATGAAAATTCATTGGAAGAATAACATACAAGTGTAAGGTATTACTCTTAAAGGTATTTGAGCTCCTTAGAGAACATCCAAAAATGAATGAAATTATCCAAACGAATAAGTAAAATGTGATTAAAAACTTTTTTTTTTCCTACCAGTTTCTTTGTGGGGTATAGAGCATGTTTCTTTACCACTTGTTCAGGAACTTTCCACCCCTGCTTCAGTGGGAGGGAACTATTCTAAAAGCCCATGCCTTTGTTCCACTGTAAAGTGAGCTCCATTTATCTGTTTCTTTGCAGCCACTTCTGACGGCACAGCAGCTGGCCTCTGCTGTCACTGGCGTGATGCCTGGAGGCACGCCTGCCCTCAATCAGCCTATCCTCATTCCCTTCAACATGGCCGGACAGCTAGGAGGGCAGCAAGGACTGGTCCTCACACTGCCTACAGCGAATCTCACCAACATCCAAGGGCTGGTAGCAGCAGCTGCAGCCGGAGGCATTATGACTCTGCCATTGCAAAATCTACAAGGTAACGCATTGTGTCCCTATGCCATGTAGGGCTCTACTCGCTGCCCTGTGTTCTCTGCAGTGGATAGGAAAAGTGCCCCAAAAGGTGAAGTTGGTTCAGACTTGCTTTCGCTGTAGAAGATACAAATGTCTTATGTAGAAAGCAAAGTTTCAAGTTGTCTGGGAATCCTGAGCCTGCTCAAGTGCTGGGCTTTATCAATCCTCATTTCATAACTTTGATATTGAAAACATTCAGGCCTTTTGGAAGCATTTATGAGCAATCATTACACAAAAGATCAAAAACTTACGTGTAAAATTACTGTGTTGTTATTGGAAGACCTCAGTTACAATCTCACAAGTTCTTTAGCTATGTCCACAAAAAGGCTAAACATTTCGTCTTTGTGTTTGAAGCAGTTGGAACATCTCAAATTCAGGCATCATTTAAAATTTTTGCCGTCGAGGCATTTAATTTAATTATTATTTAGCTTACTAAGTATATTTTAGTTATAACCACTAAACAGAAATGATTATTGTTTTTGGTCATATTTTGCAATGAGAAAAATAGACTTCTATATCAAACCTTTGGAAACCCTGGTGGCATAGTGGTTAAGAGCTACAGCTGCTAACCAAAAGGTCGGCAGTTCAAATCCACCAGGTGCTCCTTGGAAACTGTGGAGCAGTTCTACTCTGTCCCACAGGGACCCTATGAGTCGGAATTGACTCGACAGCAACAGGTTTTTTTTTTATATCAAACCTTTATATTACATGGACATATAATAAGAGCCAGACTTTAATTTTAGGAAGGGAATTATGTTGCTATTATATAAATTTTGACTTTTCTCAGAAAAATTTGATAACATGAACTGATAAAATGATTTACAAAATACTCTGTCAGGGGAAGAATTATTGTAATGGAGAAATGGGCCTGAATTTGAATAGGATGCCTAATTTATTTACAAATACATATTTATTTAATTACACATTTCTTTTGGACTGGTCAAAGGTATTTGTTTTTTCCATTGATATAAATGCTAGCAATTCAATTTTATTTATTTATTTATTTTTTTGCAGAATGACTGGGTAAGTTATCAGAACAACAATTTAAGGTGTTATTTCAGTGGGTCAAATTTCAGACCTTCTTATAATGTATTGAGTTGGTCAGAGCAGCAGTCCACAGGTTAAGAAACAGACCCTATAAGAGCTGGTTAACTCTTGGTTCAAACTTCTTCACTTGCTATGTGTTTTCATACCCAACCTATTGCTGCCCTTCTTGATTTTCAGTTTAATGTTTAAAACAATTTCTCTTTTATACTATTAAGTCGTGCCAGGAACCTGCCATTCATAAATCATGCATGCCCAGGACACACTAATGCACAAACTTTCCTTGTTTCAAATTTGAGAGTGCCTGGGAAGCCGGGATCTAGGATTAAGCAAATAAGGCAGGAATATACAAGGTGAAAGCTGGAGCAACAAAGTGTAAGGAGAGGCTTTTTAATGTAGATGGATTATGAAATCTTAATGAAGAAATGGGCATTACCAAAATGCAACCTTCCATTTGGAACATTTGTGCTTATGGGAATATAGAACCTTATAAATAAACATAAGCTCGCAGAACTACTAGGTCATGCCTTAATCCTCCTTGGTTAAGGTGGATGCCAAAGTCAGAGCCCCCCAAAACAGGCTTGGTATATCTTTATTATGATTTGGTATTTGTAGGATTTTGTTACCTGTTATTTTCAGGTTCAAAATTAGTGACCTGGTGCAATGTAGATTTCCATCAAGATTTTCTCTTTTGTTTTGTTTTGATATTAAATGTAAGTATTAGCTTACACTTTGGGTGTTTTTTTTTTTTTTACACCTTTGGTTTTGGAAAGTGAATCTTGAGGTTTGTGACCTGATTAAGTCGGCTCCACCAGAGACCACGCTCTTTTTATCCTTCAGTTTTTGCATCTGAATTAATTTTTCTATCAGCATCATCATCAAAAGTGTACTGAAGTTAATGGTCAAGCTCTTTTCTACTAAACATCTACAATCTAACATTTCTCCTTTCTCCACCCTTGAAATTTTGATGATGTTAGAGGTGGGTAGTTGTTGTAAGGTGCCGTCAAGTAGATTCCACCTCACAGCAACCCTAACTAAGTACGACAGAACAAAATGTTGCCCGATCCTGGACCATCCTCACAATCATTGCTATGCTCGAGCCCACTGTTGCAGCTACTGTGTCAATCTTTCGCCTTGAGGGTCTTCTTTTTCGCTGACCCTTTGCTTTACCAAGCATGATGTCGTCCTCTGAGGACTGGTCCCTCCTGATAACATGTCCAAAGTACATGACAGAAGTCTTGCCATCCGCACTTCTAAGGAGCATTCTGGCTATACTTCTTACAAAACAGATTTGTTCTTCCTTCTGGAAGTTTATGGTATAGTCAATATTCTTCATCAACACAATAATTCAAATATATCAATTCTTTGGTCCTCCTTATTCATTGTCCAGCTTTCACATGCATGTGAAGCAAATGAAAGCACGATGGCTTGGGTCAGGCACACCTTAGTCCTTATGGTAACATCTTTGCTTTTCAGCACTTTAAAGAGGTCTTTTGCAGCAGATTTGCCCAGTGCAATACATCATTTGATTTCTTGACTGCTGCTTTCATGGGCATTGATTGTGGATTCAAGTCAAATGAAATGCTTAACAATGTCAATCTTTTCTCCATTTGTCATGATGTTGCTTATCAGTCCAGTTGTGAGGATTTTTGTTTTTTTATGTTGAGGTGCAATCAATACTGAAAGCTGCAGTCTTCTTCTTTTTTTTTTTTAAATTGTGCTTTAGGTGAAAGTTTACAGAACAAAGTAATTTCTCATTAAACAGTACACAAATTGTTTTGTGACATTGGTTGACAACCCTTTCATGTTTATACTACTCCACTTTGGGTTTCCTGTTTCCATTCATCTAGTTTTCCTGTCTCTTCCTGCCTTCTCTGTGTGCATTTAGTCTGGTAGACATGATTGAACTATAATGCACGTTTCTCATGTGTGTTGTTTGCCCTATAGACCTGTCTAATCTTTGGCTGAAGAGTCAGCCTCAGGAGTGATTTCAGTACTGAGTTAAAAGGGTGTCTGGGGGCCATGCTTTTTGGGTTTCTCCAGTCTCTTGACCAGCAAGTCTGGTCTTTTTTGTGTGAGTTTGAATTTTGTTCACATTTTTCTCCCGCTCTGAGAGACCCTCTATTGTGATCTGTGTCAGAGCAGTCGGTGGTGGTAAAGGCTGTAGTCTTTGATCTTCATTGGTAAGTGCTTGGAGTCCTCTTTACTTTCATCAAGCAAGGTTGTGTCATCTGCATACAGCAAGTTGTTAATGAATCTTCCTCCAATCCTGATGCTTTGTTCTTCCTCATATAGTCCAGCTTCTCAGATTATTTGCTCATCATACAGATTAAGTATGGTGAAAGGATACAACCCTGACACACACCTTTTCTAATTTTAAATGATGCAGTATCCCCTTGTTCTGTTTGAATGGCTGCCTCTTGATCTATGCACAGGTTCCACACAAGCACAATTAAGTGTCCTGGAATTCCCATTCTTCACAATGTTATCCATAATTTGTTATGATCCACACAGTCGAATGCCTTTGCATAGTCAATAAAACACAGGTAAACATCTTTCTGGTATTCTCTGCTTTCAGCCAAGATCCATCTGACCTCAGCAATAATATCCCTCGTTCCACATCCTCTTCTGTATCCAGCTAGAATTTCTGGATGCAGGGGTCATTAAAATATCCCCGAATTGCAAGTCAGCCTGTTATAGGAAAAGCTTCTTCATTAGTCTTACTAGCCAAGCCCCTTCCCCTATACCTTCTTCTTTAATATCCTTATGAGTGAATGCCAATTCCTAAATTACTGTTAAGATTCAGAAAAGTCCCGCTTTCCAGTTTCCTTGAGCTTTTCTGTCCCTTTCACATTTTCCCAAATGACTTCTTCACCATCAGACCTCAGTAGTCAGCAAAGCAGAGTGACTAACTGCCCTGGTTTGTGCGTGACTCAGAGTGTTTCCCAGGGTTGGGGACTTTGAGTGCTAAATCCTGGAAAGTCCCAGGCAAATCAGAATGAGTTGGTTACCCTGTGGGAGGCCCAAGGACAATAGAGATAGTAAAGCATGGAAGTGTTCCATATCTCCAAGGCGTCCAGAATCAATGACCACAACTTGCAGGGCAATGCCAGCCAGCCATCTTGTGGGCTGCAAAAGCTGATCAGTTGGCCAGCAGCTGACGCACAGCTGATCTTCTAACCTTTAGGGAACCAACTGCTGCCCCTGGCAGCCCCTAGGAAGTATGCCTGTGGTTTGCGTAGCTTCTCAGCTTGCATAGCAGAAGGTAGTAGGACTCTTGGGCTGGTGAATAGATACCTGGCAGGCCAAGAAGTCATCTTCAGGGTCCTGGGTGACTCTGAGACCCAGCCAGTCCTAGATATCCTTGAGTATCATCGTTCCTCAAGGGCGGCGGTCTTGTAAATGGACTATAAATACCTCACAAGGAATCCTTACACACGTTCATATAGTCAATAGCCAGTGTAGAATGCTCACCCCCCTCCACCGGCCCCACCGTTAAAATGACTAGTAAGTCTGCCCATCTGTAGTTGAAACTCCACTGTCTAAGGTGGTTTTAGAAACACGGACTTGCTTGGTCAGTGTGAGGGGGAGGGACTTAAGTTGTCAACGCCCAGCCTGAAGTAGGCTGGACCTTTTCCTCTGTGGTGCCTTTAGTCAGGGACGCTTCCCCTTTTCTTCACTGTAAAATGTTAAGTTTTTATTCACGAAACAACTCAGCCAGTTGGAATTGTTTCTGACTCTTCTCTGACCTTCCTACCTGGCCCTCTAGTCTGCTTGTTCTTCCAGCTCAAAACTAAAATTTTGCTAAGAAAAAAATGGAAAATGACTGGCATCAGTTTCTTAATGGCTTGGAATGCAAGGATGAATTTTCAGGCGTTTTCCCTTTTACCTAAGTGATTGAGAGCCTGTTCATTTACATTCCCCAATCAAGTAACATGAAATAGCTCTCAGCGCAGTGAGGCCATGGATCACAGATGTGTCTTAGTGAGCACTCAAGACAAACCATTACACTGAGAGCGGCTTGTCTCCACTCAGGCAGGGTGGTGGGGTGGCCATGTCACACTCGCTCATCAAGTGTGGGCTCCAGACCAGCAGCATCAGTGTCTTTAGGGGAGCTTTCTAGACATGTAGCATCTTGGGCCCCAACCCAACCCACTGAGAAGAATCTGCCTTTTTAAAAGACCCTAAGTCATTTCTATGCATGTTAAACTTTGAAGAAATGCTGGTTTTAGAGCTTTCCCAAAATTCATTTGGTAACTCCCCAATATGGCCAGCAGGGCCCTCCACCAGATTCTGAGATTATTCTTATGGTAGTGGAGGTAGCGGGAGCATGTGTATTGCGGTCAGTGCCCTCATTAATTCTCTAGGCTAACCAAGATGTTGGAGGTTCGAGTCTACCCAGAGGCACCTCAGAAGAAAGGCCTGGTGATTTACTTCTGAAAAATCAGCCATTGAAAACCCTATGGAGCACAGTTCTATTCTGACATAGATGGGGTCACCATGAGTTAGAGTCGACTCAATGGCAACTAGTTTTTTTTGTTTGTTTCTTTTATTCTCCTGCTCTCCCTCACCACCTCTGGCCTCTAGAGGAGCTTTCTTGCATCATGCAAGTATTCTTGCAGATCTTGTCTGAGATTTTATCCAGCAAACACTTTGCATTGCTGCAAAAGAGATCATATGGTCCAGCAGAAAACCTATCTGCATAGACAATTGCTTTTCCTTTCTCCTCAGATTCTTGCTCAAGGATGGGTGGGATCTTACTACATGAAGAAGCACAAGAGTAGGGAATTAGAAATCTCTTGGGAACTTAGGATCAGGGTCACTGGATTCTCAGGGATCCTGGAATGAGGTCTGGACATTAAAAAACACAGTGACCCTCTACGCTGCAGGCTGTCATTTTCCCCTCCTCAGCAGACAGGTATGTAGCCCTCACTTCCAGAGTGACTAATAACCTGCCTCCCAGCTTCTCCTGCTCCCTCCTTGTATTAGTTTTGTAAGGCTGCTATAACAAAATACCACAAACTGAGTGGCTTATAAGAACAGAAATTTATCACCTCAAAATTTATCAGACTGGAGTCTGGGAGTCTGAGATCAGGGTATCGGCCTTGTTGATTCCTTCTGAAGCTTGAGAGAAAATCTGTTCCATACCTCTCTCCTAGCTTCTGGTAGCTCCAGGTATTACTTGGCTTGCTTCTATAGTATCACGTATTATCCTTCCTCTGCCTCCCTGTCTCTGCGTCTGTTCTTCTCTATTATGAAAGTATCGCTCATACTGAATTAGGACCCACCCTATTCCAGTATGACCTCATCTTAATCAAACTGACAACATCGTCAAAGATTATTTCCAAACAAGTTCATGTTCATAGGTACTGGGGTTAGACTTCAATGTATCTTTTTGGAAGACACAGTTCAGTTCATAACACTTCTCGTGACTTCTCTCTATTGCATTGGTTACTGTTTGGCTAGCCCATAATCTTTGTTCGTTCACCTTCTGTTTTGCATCCCCTGAGTACTTGCATCTTTCCAACTAACGTACCCAGTAAGACCCCTCCATTGCTATCCCCATCTCCATCACCTCTACCTTTATCCCTATCTCCATCTCTATCTAAACTTCAAACTCTCAAAGAGAAAATTTCTGTGCAGCTGAGCCTTTTTATACTAGGCTACCTAGCCAGACTAGAGATTGATGGTTCCATAGTCAGGTGTCCCCTCTTGTCCAATCAGCTGTAATGTAGGTGGAAGGGGGAAGCCAGGTTGGCACAATACAGAACATGAGCAAACATGCTTAAGAAACATGCTAGGCCTCTTCCATCAGCAGAAAAGGCAGTGGGTACTGCAGCCATTATGTTGGCCTGTCTGTTGGCTGGGATAACAGAATAGATCAGTAGGACCCCCTACAATATGAACTAAGATTGAGACAAACTCTTATGTCACATGCCAAAGGTTAGGTCTAGGTTCTGGCTATTTTAAGGGAAGTTCTGGCTGAGATGTAGGCCATAAATGTTCTAATCTTAGCTAAGACCTAGAAATGACTACCCCTCAATACCCTGTGTCCCTACATGTAGGTGAGGTTCATTGCCTCCTCCCATCTCACCTTGGAATGTTCCTTTTCTCATTCCAAGCAGCTACCATCATCACCTACCCCTAGGCCTCCATTGCTGTGTCCTTTGTCCCATGCTCACATTGCTTTGGTCTCAACTGGCTGTCAGCAAACTCATGCTTGTGAAATATGACCAATAATTATAAACCTCAAAGAAAATTACTAAGACCTGTCACATACTTTATAAACTCTTAACCAATGTCTCCCATTTTACTTATTTTCTTTAAAAACACAAATAACTTTACTAAAAACAATTTGCAATTGTTCTAATATGGGAACAGAAAGTATTATTTGATGTAGCAAAATAAAGGCTAAAGGAACTCAAGGAACCCTGGTGGCACAGTGGTTAAACTACTCAGCTGCTAAACAAAAGGTTGGCAGTTCGAACCCACCAGCCTCTCTGTAGAAGAAAGATGTGGCAGTCTGTTTCTGTAAAGATTACAGCCTTGAAAACCCTATGGGGCAGTTCTGCTCTGTCCTGTAGGATCATAGGAATTGGAATTGACTCAGTAGCAAAGGGTTTGGTTTGGTTTGGTTTGGTTTTCATGAAACTCACGGCAAACATGTTGGATTTCTTGCTTTGGTTTAACTTATACACAAAACGTAGGTAAATACAGCCTCAACAGTAGTGACAACACATAGCAAAGGGGTTAATGGGACAGCAGAGGTGTGTCTGCCTCTAGGACACATATTCAGGTTAGTGGCTGGTTCTCATGGCACAGGCCAGGATGACTCACTAATCACTATAGGGCCACATAAACGGAGAATATAAATGTGCTAAGGAGGAGATTTATATCAAAGTGCGAACATTCCAGTTAAGTCAAGCATGACATTTAAATTAATGACCAAAAATACATTAGAGAGTGCTGCTTAACCTGAACATGGAAAAGCAATTAGGTTCAAGGCAAGGTGAAAAATCAAGGCCAAGGATGGTTTCCCTGCCCTTAGCTCAGGCAGGAAATCTGCCTTGGTTTTCCCTGACTCCCCAAAGTAAAATCGGTATGTGGTAAAGTGTGTAAGTATAGTATTGGGGTTAGGGATTTCATGTGCAAGTTACTTTACATTTCCTTTTTGTTTTTGTTGTTTTAATTGAGGTATTATTTATATACCATAAAATGTATGAATCTTAAGTGCTCGGTTCAGTGATAATTGTGCAGTTGATAATTGCATACACCTGTGTAACCTCCACTTCAATCAATACATAAAACATTTTCATTATTCCAAAAACGTTCCCTTGTGCCCCTTTCTAGTCAATCCCCTTCCTCCAACCAGGCAACCCCTGATCTGCTTTCTGTTGCTGTAGCTTAGTTTTGCCCGTTCTAGAAGGTCATACAAATGGATTCATACACTATGTATTCTTTGCTGGCTTTTTTCACTTAGCCAAATGGGTTTGAGATTCATCTATATTTTTGTGTGTATTGTATCAGTAGTTCATTTGTTTTAATTTCCGAGGAGCATTCCACTTTAAGAATATACCAGAGTTTGTTTATATATCTCCATGGAGATTCTGATGTCCCAGTGGGCAGACTTTGTGAAGATGCCCTTCTCTGGGGCCAGGGAGAGGGTTCCTCAACTGGGCATCTCTAGGGAAGCACCCTTGGCCATTGTTCTCTGTAGCCCTTGACTACACTCCCTGGGAGATTCTTCTCTGTTTGTTAACTTCCTTGGCTACATCTGAAGAGAAAGTTGAGGAATGTACCTTTCTCTGGGGACCTTCTCAGTTCATGTGTGGCTTGTGGAAGCTTGGGGGAACCGAAGGTTGCTTGAAGTTTCCAACAGTTCAAAATTCGTAGCTTCTTTGGGAGCCCTGGTGATGCAATGGTTAAAGACCTATGACTGCTAACCCAAAGGTCGGCAGTTTGAATCTACCAGCCACTCCTTGGAAACCCTATGGGGCAGTTCTGCTCTGTCCTGTAGGGTTGTGATGAGTCAGAATCGACTTGATGGCAACAGGTTTGGTTTGGTTTTTGGTTTTGGTAATATAGCCTTCTCAGAAATTAAGACTGCTTCTGATCCTTTTGTTCCAGTTAGTTCCATGTGCCAAAGTTTTCCCCAATACATAACGTGTTGAGTCTGATTTCTTTTGCCTTCTCATTCATTCCTATTCCTCCCACCCCTTTTTAACTTAATCAGATTCAATATGAAGGCATTCTTGTCTTTTTGGTGTTTTTTGAACATACTCCTGCCCAAGGGCCTTTGCATGTGCTGTTTCCTTAGCATGAAACACTCTTTCTCCAGAAAGCATCAAGCCCCACTCCCTCTCTCCTTCCTTTTACCGGCTTTCCTTTATCTCCTTTTCCCATAACACTACCTTTGACATAACCTTAAAATCTCGCAGTGAAAATGTTTGAGTCCTTCTATATCCTTTCTTCTTTTTTAAGTGCTTAGGGTCATGACTACATACCTGTCTAGGGCAGTGGAAGCAGCACTGCGATGCTTGGCTCTGGTGCTATAGAGGAGGACACCTGTGTATAAATCTATTGTTTGTGTCTGACTCTGCTCCTAGACCATAAAGTCTGTGACAGGGATCTTTGCTTGATTCAGTGATGTGGCCCAAGAACCTTGAACATTGCTTGACTCATAATAGGTACTCTAGAATGAGTGAATGAATTTTAAAGAATTAGTAGGAATTAGTCAAGTGAAGAAAAGTAAAGAGAACACTCAGTGTAGAGAAGAAGGCTTGAGGAGCATGGCGTTTGTTGGCAAGTTTTGGTTGTTGCTTAAGTGAGAAGTCCTAGGGTGGCAAGAAATCGAGCTGGGGGGGCAGGAAAACCACTTGCTATCCAGTCAGCTCTGATTCATGGAGACCCCATGTGTGTCAGAGCAGAACTGTGCTCCACAGGGTTTTCAATGGTTGCTTTTATTGGAAGTAGATTGCCTTTCTTCCACCAACCATTTGATTAGTAGTTGAGCGTGTTAACTGCAGTGCTCAGGGACTCCAGAGGAGCAGGAATAATGCACTATTGGGACCTTGGGTGCCTCTCCTGTGTGTGGCAAGTGGCCATCAAAGAACCTGAGCATCCACTATATGCAAGGCCCTGTACCAAGCACTGATATGTTCGAGATGAACTCACTTGAAAACAGTGCAATTATGCTCCGATATTTTCATGAATATTACGTATTTACACACTTCGTTATACACCTACACATTAATGATGTATGAGCAATATTTAATTATATAGGTTACCTTTAAAGGTGCTTGATTTTATGGATTGAAGAAGAAATTGTTGGTAAGGAGTAGGCGGGTGGGGTGTGAAACATGTCCTGTGCGTTCTCCCACCATTCCTGAAGAACAAAACACATAATCAGCCACACATGCTGCTTTTCCTTGTGGTTTACTTTTGTGCTATTGAGTGATGCCTGCACTCAGAAGGTAGCTCCCCCAGTGATGGCTTGAACATAAAAGGAGAGATCTAAGACCACTCACAGAAAAGGAGAACACAATACCAGCCACAGTGGCTAGAAATGAGAAGAACCAGCTCTGGCTTTAGTATGCAATGATTTCTCAGCTTCTGATACTTGGCTGGCTGTCACCAAGTCCAATATTAAAAATACTTAGTACATAAATTTGTATTTGGAGTGTTATTCTGAAGAGCCCCACGTGACCTACCATACAATAATACCAAATCCACTGTAAAGAAGTTATGAAAAGTAGTTGCAATGTGTCTTTCTTTGGCAGTTTTTCAAACCTCCATGTCTCTCAGGCTTCAGACTTTTTATTTAAAATACCTGGAGAAGCCCGTTCTGCAGTATATTATCCTTGAAGCAGGCGTCACTGAGGCACTGGGGCATGGATTAAACTGGAAGCACATGAATGAAGAGTATGACTAGTATACTGCGTATTTAAGAGATACTGTCAATGGAATAAAGCATTGTCAAAGGATAATGGTTTCCAGCTGCCACATAAATGTCAAAGCAAAGCCAAGGCATTTATTTTCAAAGCAAAAGGCAGGGAAGTAATGTGATCCCCAGTTTGCACATAATAAGGCTGTAAATCTATCAGGGCTTTTGATGATGGCATCTAGCAACGTGTCGACACTAGGGTGTGCAAACTGGATTAGATTCCAAGCCAGGTATGAGTTGGCCAATGTGACTAGCCCTTTTCCAAGATGGCTGCCTCTAGAATGGCACTGATGCCTATATGAGGAAAGGACCAAGGTTGAAATTCCTCTCAACTGCACTCCGTTACTAAGAACGAGATGGAACTGGGCTCCTTTGTTCATCTTTCCTCTGGAATCAAAATAAAGAGGACTTCTTTATCTGTGGGAGGTGAATGTGTAAAGGGGGCAGGTATTGAAAATATGGAAATAGAAAATGGTCCTCAATTCCCCCGTGCCCACTGTTTAGGGAATGGAGAAGTAGTGTTCTCCAAGAAAGCCTTGTGTTATGTGTGTAATTCCCGCAGAGCAGACTACCAATGAGAGGTCACAGTTACATTTCTCAGCCTCTCTAGGGAAAAGCTAAACCTCCTTTCCTCCCATGAACTGCACACAAAGACTGATCGATTCCACACATACTTACCAAGTATCTGCTATCTGCCAGGCACTGTGGTAGGCACTGGGATCTACAATCTAGTTAGGAGGATACTGCAGTAACCCAGGGGAAAAAGATTCTGGTGGCAGTGATGAAGAGCAGGGGTCTGATTTAGGGGACATTAAAAAGATGGGTTTTATATGACTTGATGATGGATTAAATGTAGTGGAATGGGAGGAAAGACGAGGGGCTTGTTAGTTCTGTTTGACGTGATTTGTTCAGTTTCCTGTGAACTATTTAAATAGAAATACTAGTAGCCAGTTGGAAATACATGGGTCTGGAACAGAGAGTGGAATTTGTGCTGGAGATCCTGATGTAGAAACCATCAACATATATGACAGAAACCAGGAAGGGAAGAAATTTCTGAGGGAGAAGAGGTTAGGGAAGGTACATCACAGTTCAAACCGTGGAAGAGGAAGAGGCAGTTACAACAGAGGCCAAAAAAGAGTTTCCAACATATTATTCCCCCTGATACACGTAGAGGGTAGAAATGATAGTTCCTCAAGACACTCACTGCCTCCTCGCTTGTTTGCGTCAGGTTATGCTGAGGCTCTTGTGTTTGAATTCTCGTTCATTAGACATAATCTACTCATTCACATTGGAACTTTTGACTGTTGCTTTACCCTTATATATCCGGAGTGCAACAAGAAGGAGCCAAAAAAAAAAAAAAGCATCTGCTAGTTTGGTTTCTATCTTCTAAGGACATGCTAAGTTTCCATGTATAAAGAAGCTATTTTAAGATCTTGTACATAAAAGCTTCAACACTGTTTGCTCTTTTGCTGGAAAGCAACTCAATTGATTTAAATCTTTTATTTAAAAATGTAGTTGAAGCCTTAAAAATCTCAAAATTGAAAATGTTTGAGTCCTTTTTTTTTTTTTTCCTTCCTTGCTTCTTTTTTAAGCACCTTTAGGGGTCATGCCTGCCTTAGCAGTCTATGGCAGTGGAAACAGTTTTGTGATGCTTGGCTCTGATGTTTGGTAAAAGCTCTAGTATAAATAATACAGTTTTTTTTTTTTTAAATGTCTTACCTTGGAAAATTATACCTTATTATAAGCAAAATAAATCTCTGAAAAACTTTGGTTCATCATTGACCTTGTCCTTTAGTGTCATATTCTTCCAAATTATATTAACCAACTGTACTAACCAAGCTTATAGCCAAAATTAAAAACACACGTATTTTGTGTGCCATTTGTCACTGGGTTAAGATTAACGCAAATATACAGGTCCATCAGCACATTTTTATGCATCTCAGTTCCCCTGTGTGCCATTATTTTAGAAATTCTTAGCAGAACATATATATATATTCAACATTTGACATAAGATAATTTGAGTCTGCTGTGTTTGGAAAATAACTCACATGGGTGAAAGTTGCATTAAATAAATAATCAAGATAAAATTTATACTTCCATTTATTTCAAAGCTAATACTGCTAACTTACAATGGAATGGTAACATGAAGACACAGTGCTATAATTTGATTGATTTGTTTTGACAGCAGCCAAATAATTGAGAGTGAAAGGTGTCAGCACAGATGAAATATTGTATAAGCCACATTCAGAAAGCAACCCCAGCAGCAACAGCAACTGGAGTTTTATTTCCTTTGATTTTGTACCGTTACTCACTTCCAGTTTATTATGAAACCATGAGAGGTGCACAACTTCCCCAACTAGGGACACTTTTATGGAGAGGATAGAAATAGAAATTTGTCAAATACTGGAACAGTGGATAAAGACAAAAGGACCTAAGATGGCTACAGCATATCAAGCTACATTGTATCAGCCTTTCCTTTTTTTTTTTTTTTTTTGCAAGTTGTTGCTCTCATGCATTTTACCACATTTTTTAAGTCATTATGAGTCAGAGAAAATACTAGATTCCATATTCCAGCCCCTCGACTAGAGATGGGCAAAGGAGGGGTGTGCTTAGTACCATTTCTGGGCTCAGGTAAGGTGTTTACTCAATTGAAACCCAAATGCCGGCAAACCAGATTATTTGCAATTTTGTCTGCTAAGAATAAGATTTGAGGTGCTAAATTAACACAGAAGCTATATGGTCAGGAGAGGAACAATGAGGAGAAAGGTCCTGCCTGTAGGCAGCCACCGAGGATGGTGATTCATAGAGTAGGCACTGGAATCACATTGACAACCCACTGCCACCGAGTCAATTTCAATTCATAGAGACCCTATAGGATAGACCAGAACTGCCCCATAGGGTTTCCAAGGCTATAAGTCTTTACAAAAGCAGACTGCCCATCTTTCTCCTGTGGGGCAGCTGGTAGGTTTGAGCCACCAACCTTTTGGTTAGCAGCTGAGCACTTTAACCCTGTTCCACCAGGAATCATACTAACCAGGTTTAATTCCAAACCAGGTTTAATTCCAACCCAGTCCTAGGCGGTGCAAGTGGTTAACATGCTTGACTGCCAAATAAGGTTTGAGGTTTGAGTTCACCCAGAGGTGCCTTAGAAGAAAGGCCTGGCAACCTACTTCCAAAAAATCAGCCATTGAAAACCCTAGGGTACACAGTTCTACTCTGAATGGGGTGGCCATGCATTGGAATGGATTCATTGGCAAATGGTAATTCCAACCCTACTGCTTGCTAGCTGTGTGGCCTTGGGCTAGGCACTCTGATATCTGAGAGTTGCTTTCCTCAGCTATTTTATAGGCTTATTTTAAGGATTAAATATGATAATGTGTGGAATATTTAGTGCCTGACACCCAGTAAGTGCAACATGAAATGATAGCTGTTTTTATTACCAAAAGCTGCAAAATCCAATGTGGTAGCCAAGAGCCACACGTGGCTTCTGAGCATTTGAAATGTGGCCAGTCTGAACTGAGATATGCTATCAGTGTTAAAGAGCCTTGGTGGTGAAGTGCTCAAGAGCTAGGCTGCTAACCAAAAGTTCAGCAGCTGGAATCGCTCAGCTGCTCTTTGGAAACCCTATGGGGCAGTTCTACGCTGTCCTGTAGGGTCGCTATGAGTTGGAATTGACTCCACAGCAATATGTTTGGTTTTCTGGTTTTATCAGTGTAAAATCTATACCAGATTTTGAAGGCTTCGTATCAAAAAAATAAAAACATACAAAGTAGTAGCTCATGATTGCATGCTGAAATGACATTTTGAATACATTGCATTAAGTATATTATTGAAATGAATTTCACTTGTTTCTTTTTATTTTATTAAGAATGGATACTAGAAAAATTTTAAATTGCATATGGTAAAAAGCTATGCTCATGAAAAATAAAAATAAGCATACATTTAAATTTGAGCTCTCAAGAAGAAAACCACAAAGGATCGTTTTTGCTAACAAAGTGGAGAGTGTGTTTTATGAGTTCTCTGCTGCAGTATAGGAACTGTTTGGGATTGTTATCTATACAGATAGAAGAAGGATGTAGCATTTATGAGCATTTTCCACTGATCAAATATAAACTCCTTTTTTTAAAAATTATTATACTCTTTGAAATATTTGAAAACAGAGGAATATATATAATAACTGATCTAGTATTAACAGATGTTAACATTTTGCCACGTTTGCTTTAAGATTTTTATTTTAAAAATGAGAACATTATGAATTATGCTAAAATCCACCTCTACTTCTCCTCCCAGTCGTTCCTTAGCCTTTCTCTCTCCTGGAAGTAACCACTACCCTGCCTATGCACGTGTTTATGCATTTACTATGCATGTGCGTGATATATATTGTTTGGGGTGTATTAAAATTTTACAGTAATGGTTGTTGTTAGCTGTTGTCAAGTCACTTCCACTCATAGCAACCCTGTGTACAACAGAACGAAACACCGCCCGGTCTTGAGCCATACTCAATTGTTGCTATGCTTGAGCCCATCGTTGCAGCCACTGTGCCAATCCATCTTGTTGAGGGTCTTCCTGTCTTTCACTGACCCTCTACTTTCCCAAGTATGATGTCCTTCTCCAAGGACTAGTCCCTCCTGATAACATGCCCAAAGTATGTGAGATGTAATCTCACCATCCTTGCTTCTGAGAAGCATTCTGGCTGTACTTCGTCCAAGACAGATTTGTTTGTTCTTCTGGCAGTCCATGGTATATTCAATATTCCTTACCAACACCATAATTTAAATGCATCAATTCTTCCTTCATCTTCCTTATTCATTGTCCAGCTTTCACATGCATATGAAACCATTGAAAATACTGTGGCTTGGGTCAGGCGTACCTTAGACCTGAAAGTGACATCTTTGCTTTTTCACACTTTAAAGAGGTCCTTTGCAACAGATTTGCCCAGTGCAATGCGTTATTTGATTTCTTGAGTGCTGCTTCACTGGGTGTTGATTATGGATTTACATAGCAGTAGAGCACTCTAAACATATTTTTATATCTCGCCTTTTTTCTCTCAACATTTTGCCTTTGAGATTTATCCATGTTGAGACACATAGATAATTATATATTTGAATGTATTTTGATTATCTTATTTTGTAAGTTTGTTTTGTTACCCTGTGTTTCTGCTCTTTTTCTCATTCCTTGCATTCTAATGAATAAATCAAGTTTTCTTTTCCTCATCAAATGCATTAGAAGTTAAATATTTTGTTTTTATTATTTCAGTGGTAACTCTTATATATTGAACGTGTGCTTGCCTTAACAGGTCTAATCAGTATTTTTGTCTTTCCTCCCAAATAATAAGTGGGGTTTAGAATACTTTAATATTGATCATCCTCTCCCATCTTCTTACATCATTGATGCCTAGGATTAGTTATTCTGTTTATCGTTGTGTTTACCAGCTCACTTAGTTTTAACTGTTGTTATTGTTAGTTGCCATCTAGTTGGCCCCAACTCATGGTGACCCCACATACAACAGGATAAAATGTTGCCACGTCCTGCACCCCCTTCACCAGCGTTGGTATGCTGGAATCCATTGTTGCAACAACTGTGTATTTAAAATTTTTTTTTTTTTTCCTCCAACCCAGGGGTTCATCTTCCAGCACTATATTGAACAATATTCTGTTGTGATCCATAAGGTTTTCATGGGGTAATTTTTGAAAGTAGATCGCAAGGCTTTTCTTCTTAAATCTGTCTTAGTCTTGAAGACCTAAAAACAATCTAAATCTGTTGCTGATGAGTCGACCCGACTCATAGTGACCCTGTAAGCTGTGCTGAAATCGGTGACCCTGCTGGTTTTTGAAATACCAGCGCCATGGCTTCTAACATCACAGCAGCATGGAAGCCACCGCAGTACAACAAACTAACAAAAACAAAAAAAAAACAAACCCAGTGCAGTCGAGTTGATACCGACTCATAGCGACCCCATAGGACAGAGTAGAAATGCCCCATAGAGTTTCCAAGGAGCGCCTGGTGGAACAGACTAACAGACGGGTCCTATTCCTTCTTTCCAGGGCCTTTGGCTTCTTTCAGTGAAGATTTCTTAGTCATAAACAGTTTCATTTGTTTGAAAATGCTTCTCGTGTCCCTTATTTTTTATTATTTAGCTGGGCTTAAAATTCTAGGCTAATAACTATGTTTAGCAACTAAAGAATTTATTCCATTTCACCTGTCTTCTGCTTTTTGTTGATGATAAACAATGTCATTCCTTCATAGATAAAATGCCTTTTTTGTTGTTGTTGTTGTGGTAGATTTTTTTTTTTTTTTTCTTTGTCCTCAGGATTCTGCAGTTTCACTGTGAAAGACCTTGGTATGGATTTCTTTTTATTTATTCTTCTTGGGGCTTGTAATTCCTGACATCTCAGTCATTATCTCTTCTCCCCCATTCTCTCACTTGTCTGCATCGAGAACTCCTGTAATGTACACTGGGTCCTCTTATTCTACTGTCCGTGTCGCTTAGCCTTCCTCACATATTTTCTTTCTCTTTGTATTTTGTGCTGCATTTGTGTTATTTCCTTAGGCCTATCATCCAGCTTACTAATTCTTTCTGCAGTTGTGCATAATCTCTGTTTAACATTAATATTTTCATTTAAAGACTAAACCAAAACCAAACCTGTTGCATTGAGTCAATTCTAACTCATAGTAACCCTAAAGGACAGAGTAGAACTGCCCCATAGGGTTTCCAAGGAGTGCCTGGTAGATTTGAACTGCTGGCCTTTTGGTTAGCAGATGTAGCTCTTATCCACTACGCCAACACGGTTTCCATTTAAAGACTGTTTTTTATTTCTAGATGTTCTATTTGGTTCTTCTTTCTTTATGGTTTCAATTTTTCCTCTATTTTCTTAATTATCCTAAATACACTATTTTATAGTCTTTCCAACTAACTTTTAGCTTAAGTTCTTGAGAAACTAGTCCTTATTGTTTCTCTCTCCCTCGCGGTGGATTATTTCCTTGTATGGTAAATAATTTTTTTGTTTTGAACTCAAGCAGAGATTTTTTTTTTAATGAAATCCTTCAAACTTTGAGTTGTGTAAGGACTGCTAATAAAAGGTTTTGCGTTTTCTTCTGCCAAATGCCCAGTAAGTTCAATAGAACAATTTCTCTGCTTAGAGGTATCTGTACTAAGTACATTATATAAATTTAGACTCTATACCATGAAACATTCAGTCCTGGCTTTCAATTTTCCACAAACAATTTTCCCTACTTAGAGCCTTTAACATCCCTGGATGGTACAGATTGTTAAGTGCTCAACTACTAACCAAAAGACTGGTGGTTTGAGCCCGCCCAAAGGTGCCTCCCCCAAAAGTCCTAATGATCTGCTTCTAAAAGGTCCCAGCCTTGAAAACCTTATGGAGCATAGTTCTACTCTGCAACACATGGGGTCACCATGACAGAATGAATTCCATGCAACAGGTTACTGGTTAGAGCCTTTAACAGAGACAGACATCTGTATGAATACCCTCAGCTAGTGAATGGGGTTTGTCTAATCACCTTTCACTGATGGGGCAGCCCTTTCAGGGTTCTGGATTTTTATACAAGGATCAATGCAAACACTCCTTCTTGCCTCTTTGTCCAAGGTCGTATATCCTGTCCTTGTGTTAGTGCCCAAGCATCAGCCCCAAGCTGTCCAGGCCTGTATTCATGTCCTCTCTTAGGGTGCCAGGTGTCAGTTAGCAGGCTGGCTGCTTGGGTTTTACCCCTTTTGGTTTCTGATGCCTGAAGATTTTCCCTTCTGCCTATATATTTAAATGTTTGACATTTTTCCCAGAATGCCTACATATTGGAAGCAGGAAAGATGTCCATATTATGTTAGTCCAACATATTACCAGGAAAAGCCTCTCTCTGCTCCCGTTGTTAATTTCCTTAGGTCGATAGTTCGAATAACTAATCCTCAGCAGATAGACAACTCCTAAAAATATTTTAAAAATATCAAGCATTCAGTTGAATCTGATAATGCATTTAAATAGAATGCTTTCTGGATCTTTCAGAAATTCACCTGAATTCTTTGCAAATATCCTCTGCAAAATTATTGGAAATTTTTAGTAAGAAGGCAACAGGCCATTTACAAATCTGTCTGATATTGTGTTCTAGCATTCCCTTCTGGGATATTCTTGAATGGAAGCTATGCCTATGGTTCTGATTAGACAAACTGAAATCTGTATAGGTGCCAAAGGTTTTTTTCAGCTAACTTTTGCTCTTGAAAATAAATAACTAACAGGAATCACGAAGGAGTTAAGGCATTTCTTAATTTGGGGAAAAACATACTACATATTTTAACTTATTAAGGATATAGAAGTATACTTCTAAAGGAGCATTCTTTGAGAGAGAAATTAGTTCGCTACAGACTTCTGATCATGCTCTTCAAATGGACCAGTAAATACTATACTTACAGTATTTGTATAATTGTTGGATTTACATTTTTAGGTGCATACAAATGTGTCATAGATGCAGGTTAATACCAGCAATATTTTCTATGAAAGAAATTCCTGCAATGCAAATCTTCCATCACAATTAAAGATTTCATTGCACACACCCACAAAAGCAACCTGTAGATAAAATAAAAAATTTCCCTGAAGAAGATTTTCAAATAGTGCCCTGTTCAGTAGAATGCTGACTGTTAGAATTCAACTGAGGTATTCTTGGAAGAGATTCAGGTTCTCTTTTCCTTTGCAGGATTTTTTTTTTTTTAATCTTGAAATCTTCCATACCTTTGAGTTTCCTCCTGAATCATAAGAATTTCTTCCATGCCAAGGCATTGCCTTCTTTCCTGCTTTGAATTCCAAGAATGTTTCTACCATGTTCGTGCTTCGGTTTGGTGGGAACTCCTGGAGCATGATATGTACTTTTCTAATAAATGCTGTTTCCTAGTTCCTGTTTTACTCTAGCCTAAATGTTTATCATTATAAAGGCTTCAAGTTATACTAACAAAAGTTGATTCTCTTCCTTAGCATTTCTAGACAATCCTATACAGTTAATATATTTATTAGACATTTCTGGTGCATGTTATTTTTAAAGTTTTAATATGCAAGGCACGGTATTGTTTAAGTCAAGTGTGAACTGGAGTTAGCAAAGCTACACTTTCCTAGCAAGTTTTGGCATTTTCATAATCTATACAGTCTGCCCCATCGTCTGGCAGAGAACAGAGTACAGGATAAGGCAGCCAGATCACCTCCTAAGAATAGAGCCCTTGTACAAAGGCCCTCAAAAATCATGAAGGATTGGTGCTCATAAAACCGTATTGCATATTTTTGGAGATTAATGAGGGGGTCATAAAACAGCATGAATTTTTTGGCCAACTTCCAGTCAAAAAGTTGTGTGCTTTTCCAACTGCAAAAGCCCTGGTCTGAGAACATTTGTGGTTCAGAACACTAATGTTCTTACATTTTTTCACTTAAAAAGAATAAGTAAATAAAAACAGGAAAAGTAGCTGTTGAAATCTGTAATTTAGCCAGCTGAAGTCTAACTTATCGAGCATAGGTTCCAGGTTCATACCCACGTATGTCTTAGCTAAACTCCAGCTACTCATGGGGCATGAAGATGAGGTGGCCGGGATAGACTGCTAATGAAGGTCTCCACTGACACCCCCCAATGGACACATCCAAGCACTACAGATGGCTGCCTCACCTCACCCCAACTAGCAAACTTGAAAATACAATTTGTTGGTCACAGGAATGATACTATTATGAAATACAAAGGAAAAAGTAATAAAAAAAAAAAAAATCACTGCTACTGGGGAAAAAAAATAATAACCCAGACCAGGTGATCAGCCCCATACTCTCTGTAATGACTGACATTCATTAACTTGGGGAGTGAGCACAAAGGACATGTCAGTTCTCAATCACAGCCTTTCAGAAATCCTGGAGACCCTCAGTAAATACGGCTGATTCCATAAGTGCAGTTTTCTCTCTGAAAGCAGGGACAACTCTCCATACCTGTGCCTGCCTTCTGAATGTCCCAGAATATTATGTGACCATGTGATTTACTGATTTACACTCTTCTGCCGACTGTATTTTGAAGATGAGAACTCAGAGCACTTCTCACCTGAAATATTTCAATATTGTCTTCAAATAGAAATACCATTTATGAATTTTTTTTTAAAAATTTAAACATTTTGACATGATGAATGTAATCAATGTTGCTGAGTTGTATGTGTAAAAATTTCTGGATTGGCAAATGTTTTCCTATATATATTTTTACCACAATAAAAAAAGTAAACACTTTGAAATTGGGAAAAATCAGGAATATTATCAAACATAAAATGCTGTTCAAGATGCCATTATAATAATAGGCTTTTAAGTAATGAGCTAAAACTTGAAATGAGGCCTGTTTTATGAGGATTTTTTTGGTTCATAACTGCTTAACCTTCCCCCAAATGAAAGCTGTTTTGATCAGGATATTTCACATTCGTATAACAAAAGCATAAGATGGCCTTTTCTGTCTGAATATTTCTGAGAGTATATCTAAAATCTGAAATGACTGAGGTTGAAATCCTTCATCTCCCGTGGGATGGAAATCTGGGATTCCAAAGTATTTATTTGTTGTCAAGGCAAAATTTCCACAGCCACAATATTCCCAGAATCGTCAGGTACCATTCTGTGATCCATAATTCTGTTTTTAAAAACTGGACTAAATAGCCACATACCTGCGTGTGTAATATGTGTACGAGTGTGTGTGTGTGTTCTTCAACAAACATGCTGTACTTTATGCTGGTGTGAAATGTTGCCATATTTGCGGATTTTGTCACTACAAAATGTTTGACCACATGTGATTTCATGCCTTAAAAATACATCTGCATTTTAGGAGGGCAACTAGGATGCCTCGGGTCTCATGCCAGACTTTAATGTAAAATTAATTCCTTTAAAAAAAAAGATTTTTTAAAAAAACAACATTTTTTTCTAATGTACATTAAGGGTGTTGGAGAGTTCACTGAAGCATAGGCTCTGAGCTTTCAGGAACAATCTGTAGTCAGGCATTTTAAATGAAAATTGATTTGTGATTTACATGGTCAGTGGAAAGAAAATTAACTTATGGAAGGTTGTAATGAAATATTAGACAAGTAAAAAAGTAGATGGTGATCTAGTGGAACTAAAAGTCCCATCTGGAAGAATTCTGTGACATTTTTACATTTATCTGTGTTCTGCATGAGTTGTAATGTTAGTGGTAATTTTATGGGACTGAACTGAAATGAAAAGGGTGTTATCACAGATTGCCTACAATATAGGATTGTGTTCAGTGGAGAGTCCTGTATCCTTTTCTCCATTTTCTTATAATATGACTCATTGCACTTTTTTCAGCTACTGTTGTTGAATTCATTCAGCCTTTTACTTGAGGTTATTAAAGAAGAACATCAAACGCTCACAAATACAATCTAACAGCACATTTAAAAGCAACACTGCCCCTTCCTTTGCTCCTGCATTGTTTAAGTAATGTCCAAGAAAGAACCTTCAGAACATACAGGAAAGGACCAAATACACTGAATGTAAAGCTTTTACCTCCGACCATTTTATCCTTGTCTCAAAAGTATGATTAACACCTCACGACCTCCTAGAACAGGTTAGCAGAATGGTAAATTCATATCTTCCCAGAAACCGGCCATTCTGAAGTGGTCCATTTTTCTCCCCTTTGATTCCAGTTCTGTAAAAACAATGACAATCATTTCTGTGGCCAGAGGAGTAAGTCGTAGTAAAGAAAGACTAAAACTCCTTTCTATTTGATAAAAAAAAAAAAAAAGAAATGTTAGCCATAAAGAGAAAAGAAGTCCTGACACAGGCTACAACATGGATGAACCTTGAAAACATTACTCTGAGTGATGTCAGTGAGTCCCAAAAGGACAAATATTATATAATCTCACTCAGATGAAATATCTAGAATAGGCAAATGTATAGAGACCAAAGTTTATTGGTCTTTACTAAGGGTGGCGGAGTGGGGGAGGGGGAAGAATTGTTTAGAAAGCATGAGTTTCCGTTTATGGTGGTGGAAAATTTCACAGTGGATATTGGTGACAATCGCACAACATGATTAATGAATGTAACAAGTGTCACTAAATTGTACAGGCGAAAAATCATGAATTGGCCAGTATTGTGTTACATATATCTTTACAGCAATAATAATAAAAAAAAAGTAAATGGTAAAATAAAAAAAGAAATGTCCATCTTATTTCAGTATCAATGAAAGGATGTGAATGTTAAAAAAAAAAGGGAGGAGGGGAATGAGTAGTGGGCTTAATTACATACGCTGTTCTTTTTCCCTTTATATTTATTATATTTGGCAGATGGTCATGACTTTTTGAAGCATATAATTTCTGAATTACTGTACCTTCAACATTTGATGTATTTAAATACTTGGACCCCTATGCTAAAGCATAAACCATGAAATTATTTGCCTTAGAATTTCAAAATCCATTTTCCTGTATCTCTTTTCTGTCTTTTCATCTCTTTCTCTATGAACCACAGCTGAATATAGGTAGAGCTTCTGAAAAGTTCTGACGATTTAGGCCTTTGGCTAAATTGGTACTTGTTCTATATTTCAATAAATCCACTAAACATGAGAACTCTTACTTTTATGATTGGAGGTTTGGATTGTCCCATTTCATTTTAAACTCTTTTCATCAAGTATTTTTCACTTGTGAAATTTCCTCACTGTTTTCTCTAATAGGAGAAATAGTTATTTTAATAAATTTAAAAAGTATCACATTTATTTCTGTTAGAGTGCTAACTTCCTATCTCTATAATCTACAGTGGTGGTCCTTAAGCAGGACTGCTCCTCAGAATCACCTGAGGAGTTTTGCAGAAATATCAATTCCCAGCGCCACTGTAGGGTTCTGATTAAACAGGCCTAGGGTACCCTGTAATCCCTGGGTGGTGAAAATGGCTAACGCACACAGCTGCTAACCAAAACGTTGGAGGTTCAAGTCCACCTAGAGGCACCTTGGAAGAAAGGCCTGACCATCTACTTCTGAAACATCAGTCACTGAAAAACCTATGGAGCACAGCTCTACTCGGACACACACAGGGTCACCATGAGCTAGAATGGACTCAGCAGCAACTTTGTAATTTTTTTAGGGTGTCTTCTTTGGGTTTTTTCTGACATCAAACCAAAAACACCAAACCCATTGCTGTCGAGTCAGTTCTGACTCATAGCGACCCTGTAGGACAGAGTAGAACTGCCACATAGTGTTTCCAAGGAGCAGCTGGTGGATTTGAGCTGCCAACCTTTGGGTTAGCAGCCGAGCTCTTAACCACTATGCCACCGGGGCATCAGTACCTTTTAAAACTCCCTGGTTGGGTTAATTGCACAGCCAGGGTTGAGACTACAGCTCTATAAGTATAGGTCACAGGGAAATCTTTGTGAAGTTACTCTATTGTAGGCGTGGGAGGAGAAAAGCGGGTTCTGCGAGAGGTGGGCCTGGATTCACCCCTGCTATGTAGACAGACATAGGCAGTGGGTTTGGTTTTGGTTTTTTTTTTTTTTTATGTAGACAGACTCAACTCCAGCTAATTTTCCTGCATGCAGGTTTTATGTTCCAGGAATAATTAATTGATCCACAGTATTTGGATTTGCAGATTTGGTCTAAATACGTATACAATCAGGTTTTAAGAGAATTCTGCATTGTTTATTTATATGTGTTTTCAGTTGTATCCTCAAAATACACTTTGAATCAGTTGTTTACTATGTTAGGACTGAAGATTACTGTCCTGATTTAAAATAAAACGTTAAAAATCTTAAAACTTGCTCCTGATAGGAGGCTAACTAAGAGTGTCTGTTTTTGTAGGCAGGGGGTGGCCTACTGCTTGCCTCCTTTTAGCTTGATTTTTAGTTGTTTGGTTTAAATTGAAAGCAAATAGCCCCCGACCATGATGTCCTCTCACACCAGAATCCAAGATGGCGGCTCTGTGTTCTGACGTAGCATTTAAACAACCATTTGACATCCATCCCTCCTGTCATTTCTGTAGTGCATTCAGTTCATAACATTTCAAGGGGAAAGGTCACGGATCTGTCACCGGCAGTGTTTGTGCCACTCAGAAAATAAAACAGGGTGGTTAATGATGGCTGGGGCAGCCCACGTAATCACAGGATGCTGCTAAGGTCAATATTCCATATTGGCTTTTCGTCCTGTCCATCTGAGACAATATCCTGGAGTAAATGTAATCAGTAAGTGGTCGCAAATGAATCTTAGGGACAAAGGCATCACAGAAACAAGAGATTCAAGAAGAGATGCTAAGTGAATCTTTTGGTTTGTAATTGCAGCCCTGGGAATAATTACCCTAATTAATAGCTGCTAAACCTGGGACTCTTGCTCTCTGGCTCGTGAGTGAGTTAGCGATTGCTGTTCCGGGAATGTCTTTTGGACTCCACAGAAAGTGTCAGTGGGGTAAATGGGCCCCGGGGACCAGGCTCTGGGTCTGAGAAGCCTGTGGCCCCCTTCTTTTACTAACCGCAAGTACATCCCTGGTGATCAGATAACTGTCTCCACAGCCCACAAAGTGGTGAGCGGTGGTTATGGGATTGAACGAGCAGATCCATTTCAGCCTTATGTTCTCGTTTAGTAAAGTGAACCTTAAATATATGCAGCTTCTTGCTGATTGATAGCTCTGGTTAGAAGACAGCAGCCCTCTTGACATTTGCCTGTGAATATGTACAGAGCTAGAGAGAGAGAGAGAGAAAATGCTAGGACAGTTTTTGTTTGTGGATCCTCTTAGCCCTACTTTAATAGACTGTCTTTTTTTTAAGAGCTGGCAAAACTCTTCGGGTCTGAAGGATCAGCCACAGGCAAAACTGTGAACAAGGCCAAATTCGTTTCAGACCCTCAATTTTCCTTTCTGTCTTCCACGACACTCACTCCCTCTTCCCTCCTCACCTGGAGTCAGCTGTCCGGTACTCCACGCCTCTCTGCCTTCTCTTCTCTGTCAAAACCTCCTCTCAGGAAAGTACCCAACAAACTTGCTCATCCTGAGGTACAATTTCCCACTCACGCCTCCAGCAACATTTATGTTTTATAGGGACACAAAGGCCTGAGTCAGACATCAGTAAACTGGATTTGGGGGTTGTTTTGAAAGGAAGAAAAAACCGTCTGCACATTATATATTCAATCTGTGACTTGATTGACTTAATTAACAAGACATTGGTTACTGAGGCTCTGGTGGTGTTATTGATACATTGAGTGGTTTGCTCACTGTGTAAGCTGATGCATGAAGAACCACTGCTCATCAAGGTTTCCTCGGCAATGATCCAAACGTTATTGTTGTTGTTAGGTGCTGTCGAGTCGGTTCCAACTCATAGAGACCCTATGCACAACAGAACGAAACACTGCCCAGTCCTGCGCCATCCTTACAATTGTTGTTATGCTTGAGCTCATTGTTGCAGCCACTGTGTCAATCTACCTCATTGAGGGTCTTCCTCTTTTCCGCTGACCCTGTACTCTGCCAAGCATGATGTCTTTCTCCAGGGACTGATCCCTCCCAACAACATGTCCAAAGTATGTAAGACGCAGTCTCGCCATCCTTGCTTCTAAGGAGCATTCTGGTTGTAATTCTTCTAAGACAGATTTGTTTGTTCTTTTGGCAGTCCATTGTATATTCAATATTCTTCGCCAACACCACAATTCAAAGGCATCAATCCTTCTTCGGTCTTCCTTTTTCACTGTCCAGCTTTCGCATGCATATGATGTGATTGAAAATACCATGGCTTGGGTCAGGTGCACCTTAGTCTTCAGGGTGACATCTTTGCTCTTCAACACTTTGAAGAGGTCTTTTGCGGCAGATTTACCCGATGCAGTGAGTCTTTTGATTTCTTGACTGCTGCTTCCATGGCTGTTGATTGTGGATGCAAGTAAAATGAAATCCTTGACAACTTCAATCTTTTCTCTATTTATCATGATGTTGCTCCTTGGTCCAGTTGTGAGGATTTTTCTTTTCTTTATGTTGAGTTGTAATCCATACTGAAGGCTGTGGTCTTTGATCTTCAGTAGTAAGTGTTTCAAGTCCTTTTCACTTTCAGCAAGCAAGGTTGTGTCATCTGCATGCATAACGCAGGTTGTTAATGAGTCTTCCTCCAACCCTGATGCCCCATTCTTCATCATATAGTCCAGCTCCTTGGGTTATTTGCTCAGCATACAGATTGAATAGGTATGGTGAAAGAATACAACCCTGACACACATATTTCTTGACTTTAACCCAATCAGTATCCTCTTGGTCTGTCTGAACAACTGCCTCTTGATCTATGTAAAGGTTCCTCATGAGCACATGATCTACACAAAAGATGGCATTCAAGGAAAGTGTATGTGTTCGAGGACCAGGCAGGTATTTCATAATTGCTGTGTTTCTCCATTTACCTCTAAACAAAGATCCTGGATGTTGTGAGGAAAGGGGAGATATTAACCCCAGTAGTCACAGTCTGAGAATCTTAATGAAGTATTAATGGCAGCACGCTGACTCAAATCCAATTCACTTTTACTGAGCATGTACTAAATGTGGAACACTTTAAAAACTTGTCTCAGTTCTCACAGTACTCTGTGAAATGTGCGTTATTCTACTTACCTTTCAGAGTAGCTAACCAGGACACAATATGATTAAGAGATTTTTTTCCAAAATAATGCAATTAGAAAGCAACAGAGTCAGAGTTTGACCTTGAGTTTTCTGGTTGTGACATGATGTTTACCTGCCCTTGATTCAGGTGATTTCAAACTGCTCCACAAACTCTATAAAAATTCAGAAAGATATGTTCTTTAATGGAATTCTTTCTTTCAGAAAGACAAGGTTGTCCTTTACTGCTCAGACTTAGAGAAGATATGGATATGGCAGGTTGAGAACTATGTATGCATATCTTTGTTTCTAATCTGCTCCTTTTGTAACTCAGAAGTGATTACACTTAGAACATGCTGTACTTGGATTGGAGCCCTAGTAGCATAGTGGTTAAGAGATCAGCTGCTAACCAAAAGGTTGGCAGTTCAAATCCACCAGCCACCTTTTGGAAACTTTATGGGACAGTTCTATTCTGTCCTATAGGGTCATTATGGGACAGAATCAGTTCGATGGCAACGGGTTTTCTATTAGGGTAAAAAATCTAATCAACATAACAAAAACCTCTATTTCAAAACAGGATTACATTGACAGGTGTAGGAGGAGGTATGATTCCAACACATATTTTGAGGGAACACAATTTAATCCATAACAACATGGTTTGATTACATAATTCTTATATGCTAAAAGTAACGTAAACTTTTCATAGCACCCCCCTGAGATTACCGAGACATCCGAAGAGTCTCAAAACCGAGGGCTGTCACCACAGTTGAAGTCTAAGTCTCATTTGAAAGCTGTAGTTGGGGCATCTTGACCCAGAAATTTGTTTAATCTGTAGTTTTCATCCTGCCATATCTTCTCTGTCTAAGTTTCAGTAGTAGATGACAAGCTCGTCCTTCTGAAAGAAAGAACTCATTAGAGAAGACGCCATTTGCTTGATCCTGAGTCAGCACATCTTCGTGATTGAGAGCAAGGCCGTTTCAAAACAGAGAAACTTGGGTTTGAAATCCACAGCTAGTCCCCAAGCAAGCCACTGAGTCTTTCTGGGCATTGATTCTTTCATCTGTCAACTGGGGATAATAAATACACCCATCTCCCATGGTTGTTGAGTGGAAGAAGCAATAATGCTTGCAAAGTGCTTAACACAGTGCCTGACACAGTTAAGCCCATTGCTGTAGAATCGATTCTGACTCATAGCCACCCTATAGGACAGTAGACCTGCCCCATGGGGTTTCCAAGGCTGTAATCTTTATGGAAACAGACTGCCACGTCTTTCTCCAGCAGAGCATCTGGTGGGTTGAACCACTGACCTTTTGGTTAGCAGGTAAACACTTAATCACTGGGCCACCGGGGCTCCTGACACAGTTCAAAAATCCATTGCCATCGAGTCAATTCCAACTCATAGCAACCTTATAGGCAGAGCAGAATTGCCCCATAGAGTTTCCAAGGAGCTGCTGGTGAATTTGAACTGCCTACCTTTCGGTTAGCAGGTCAATGCTTAACCACTGCTCCACTAGGGCTCCTCTGACATAGTCAGTGACCCCAAAATGCTACCAAGTGGTTTCTTTATTTTATTTTTAAAGAAACTTAACGCATTTTAAAACTAGAATTAGACCAAAAAGTACTCCACAGCATTGTGATTTAACTTTTGAGCATATCAGAAGACAACCAGCCTGTTTCCTCCACTCATTTCTTCCTGCTCAGCACACCACCAACTCCCAGTTCCTCTTATACAGCCCAGATAGCAATAGGTGCTTAATAAAACTTGCTGAATTGAATCGAATTGATTAACTGCTGCAAACAAATGTCTCTTCGTACAGCATTTCCCCTTCCCACAACAATGGGAAAAATTTGCAAGTAAATCTAGGATGGAGAAAATCATTAGGTATCCAACAAGGAGTATCCGAACTGATTCAAATGTTTCTGTCATTCTTACAATTAACAACCAAGGAGACAACGCCTGTCGATATTGGTCAGTATCCTTAATGTTGCTTTGTGTGTGTATCTGATGAATATTACCGCTAAAAACTTCTAAAATTAGAGTTTGAGCCAAAAAAAAAAAAAAAAGCAGGTCTGTGTGCTAATGGGGTAAGAAGATGTTAGCCAAAAGATCAGAGCAGTGGTTTTCAACTGGAGGCACTTTTGCTGCCCCTGCCACCCTCTCCCCCCACACACCCCAGGAACATTTGGCCATGTTTGGAGATACTTTTTTTGTCACAACTGTGGGTGGTGATGCTGTGGCATCTAGTGGGTAGAGACCATGCTGCCAAATACCCCAGAAGGCACAGCAAACCCCCCCCAACAACAAAGATTTACCCCCCCCATAATGCCCATTGTGCCAGGGCTGAGAAACCCTAGATTAGAGATTTATGTTAGAAAAAAAAAAATTTGACAAAGACTAAAAAAGGTCTGATTGAATTCACAATCTCAAAGTGAAAGTATGTTCTGGCTAGAAACTGAGATAAGTAAGGGTCTTAATAATGCTAGCTTGATTGAAAAATTATTTCAGTGTGCTTCATGGTTTAATGGGATTAGCTTCAAAAGAAATTTCAGTCAGAGATGGAAAACAGCAACGGTAATAGGTAGCATTTTTGGACCACCTACTATATCCCTGGATATAGCATTTTTTTTTTTTTACTATGTCCAGGGAAACCCTGGTGGTGTAGTGGTTAAGTGCTACAGCTGCTAACCAAAGGGTCAGCAGTTCGAATCCGCCAGGTTCTCCTTGGAAACTCTATGGGGCAGTTCTACTCTGTCCTATAGGGTTACTATGATTCGGAATCGACTCGATGGCACTGGGTTTGGTTTCGGTTTTGGTTTTACTATATTCTGCTGTTTACTTCAGGCTTTCCACCCATCTTATTTAATCATCACAACTCTATGAAATATGTATAATTATACCCTTTTAAAGAGCCCCTGGGTAGCACAAGCAGTTAAGCTCTGAGTTACTAACTGAAACATTGGTGGTTCAATCCCACCCAGAGGTATCTTGGAAAAAAAGCCTGGCAATCTGCTTCTAAAAGGTCACACCCTTGAAAATCCTATGGAGCATAGTTCTACTCTGCAGCACATGGGGTCGCCATGAGTCTGGATCAACTCCATGGCAACTGGTAGGCAGCATTTGGTTCTTCTAGTCTAGAAACCTCTCCCCTCTTCTCCTTTTTTTTTTTTTTCCTTAGTGAAATCTTTATGGTTTTGTCTGTGCTTGGAAAGACAACTAGTAAGCATTTAGTTAATATCTGAAGAACAGGTCAAGAATAGTGTCTATTCACAAGGTAATCATAAAATTGTACATTTTTGCCTGCTATTAAAATTTTTGAAAAATTATACACTCCAGGGAGATATATGTATCACTTTATAAATCTTCATAATTAGGAAATTCATTAATGATTGTATACTTTGAATTTCTATCCAGAAAAAACAGAGAGAAATTAGACATCTTTTTTACTTTTATTTCTTTAAAAGAATTTGTACTTTTCAGACAAGGTAAATAATCACTTATCTATGGCATAATATAGTAATTATGAACAGGGGCTTTGGGATCAGAAAAACATGGATTCAAATTCCAGCTTACTTACAAGCTGCTTGTATGAATTAGGGCATATCTACTGCTCTAAGAAACAACCCCAGCATCTTAGAGGCTAAACACAATGAAGGTTTGTTTCTCTTTGACATCAAGGTCCAGTCAGGGGCAGTGGGGCTCTGTTCCACGCAGTCATTCAGGGATCCAGCCATTCCCTAGGGCTCTGAGTCTTCCGCTGCATCTGACCAGCAGTTCAGGGAAGAGGGAGCATGTGGAAGACTGCATGGGAGAACTTTTAGGAACGAACCCTGGAAGAGCGTACAGGGCTTCATCGCACATTCCCTCGGCCAGGATCAGTCACAGATCCCCATTTAGCTGCAAGAAAGGTTGAAAAATATGGTCTAATTGTGTGTTCAGAAGGAACAGGAAATGGGGTTTGGTGAACACAACCTTATCTTTGCCACACCACTCAATCTCTTACAGCCAGAATTCATCATATAAAAAAGGGTATGTTTTGTTGTTAGTTGCTGTCGAGTTGATTTTGACTCATGGTGACCCCTTGAGTATGCACAGAACTGCTCTCTAGAGGGTTTTCGAAGTTGTGACTTTTTGGAAGGAGATTGCCAGGCATTACTTCCAAGGCACTTCTAGGTGTATTTGAACTGCCAACTCTTTGTTTAGTAGTGGAGTGCTTAACTGTTCACACCATCTAGGAACTTCTTAAAAGGGTATAATTATACATATTTCATAGAGCAGTGATGATTAATTAAGATGTGTAGAATCCCTTCTGGTTAGTAGTGAGTGCTTAACCATTTGCACCAGGGACTCCAAGTGCTGCCTGCCTCTTCCTATTGCAAATCAAAATAAAATGCTGACTGTGGATGATGATCAAGGCAATCAAGCAGGAAGAGAGTCACTGCATTTCCAAGTAGGAAAACAAAGAGGAATGCCTCTGAGAAAACTATGACCCATGGTCCTTAGCTTAAGAACTCTGTAACAGAAAAGATATGATTTTATAACCATATTTATAGCTCCCTCTGACGTATGGTGAGCACTCAAATACCTCTTTAATGAATTTGAATATTCATATGTTATTACCATTATAAGGTCTAATCATAAGGAACACATACTGAAATTTTTGGTAGGTGTTATGGATTGAATTGTGTCTCCCAAAAATGTTTGTCAACTTGCCTAGGCCATGATTCCCAGTGTTGTGTGATTGTCCGCCATGTTGTCATCTAACGTGATTTTCCTGTGTGTTATAAAATCCTACCTCTATGATGTTGATGAGGTGGGATTAGCAGCAGTTATGTTAATGAGGCAGGACTCAAACTATGAGTTTAGGTTGTGCTTTAAATCAATATCCTTTGAGATATGGAAGAGAGAAGTGACCAGAGAGACAGGGGCATGGGGGGCCCTCATACAACCAAGAAACAAGAGCCAGGAGAATAGCGCATCCTTTGGACCTGGGGTCTCTGCTCTGAGAAGCTCCTCAGCCAGGGAAGACCGATGACAAGGATGTTCTCCCAGAGCCGACAGAGGGAGAAAGCCTTCCCCTGGAGCTAGCACCCTGAACTCAAACTTCTAGCCTCCTAGATAGACTGTGAGAGAATAGATTTCTCTTTGTTAAAGCCATCCACTTGTGGTATATCTGTTATAGCAGCACTAGCTAACTGAGACAGTAGGTTTCCTTTAATTTCTTGCTACCAGCAATTTGAGTTCAACATATTAAGCAAATATGGCAGTGACAATAGTTTTATGTTGCCGTGACTTGCTAAGATCAGAAGTGGTTATGGCCCATGGGATTTGGCTGAAATGATGTATATACAAAAGACAAGGTATCTGCTGGTGTGGCATCAGTTTCCATGGCATTAAACTGAGGACTTGCCCATGAAATGATGTTTTGTGTTCTCAGGGACATCTACAAAATTTCTTGACTCTGTGTGTAATTATTTTCATTATTTCTGGGACTATATATATATATATTTTTTTAAGCTTTTAAGTTTTGTAAGTGTGTTGTTGATAATATTTTAGCTCATTTTAGATCATATTGGAGCTGATTGTATATTTAAGATGTTTTCTTGCAAATTATGGGCAATTTATTCATTAATTCATTTGTTCATCAGATATTTTATTAATGACCTACTCCATGCGCTGCTCAGGGGATACCAGTTATCTGGGATCTTGACCCAAATTCTCAGTATTATAATATTCTCACACTAGTTTTTTTTAGTAATACGGAGATCACAGTTTGGTGGGAAAAGTAGACATACATACAGATAATTTACAAAATAATTTGATAGAAATATGAGCATCAGATGGAAACTAAGGAAATGATGGTTTTATCATCTGATCAGAAAAGTATATTAAGTTGCCAATATTGTCAATAATTTCTTAATAATTTTTTTTGAAATTTATTACTGAAAAGCTTCTTGCTCCACCACCTTGGGCCTGCCCGAGGATGATCTCCTTCTCTACCTCGCTGCATAAAGGGGTTGGGTGAGGTGCTGGCAAGCCAGGATGAGGACCTGGGTCACTTTGTACCTTCTCAGGCTCCCCCCACCTGGCCAGGGTACTAATACCAGTGGCCAGAATTCTGCAGCCATTAGACCTTCCCCAGAAGAAAAGAAGCATGTGAGTGTCACCTCAAACAATGTGGTTCCTCTGCTGACTGTCTTGATGACTCATTTCCTCCTCCACAGCACAAAAACAGAACAATAACTTTAATTATATCAATCCATCTGCTTGGTTGTCCCCATTTGTGTTCTCCAGACTCCCAGTTGTAAAATCAGAGCGTGTGGATATTTCCTTGGAGAGTTTTCATTAAATGGTATTCAGCACAGATGAAAGTAGTGTTGAATCTGTACATAGGGGACCTTCTGTCCTGCTTGTTTTAGTGTAAATTTTATGGAAAAAACATCTTGAGATTATGCTAAGCATACAGCACTGTAAGAGCCCCATCCTGTGGACAATAAGCCAAGGACACTGTAATTTTCTTTGCTCGACAAAATGCATATTTCCCTTTTAAAGATAAATCGGTCTGTTCAAATATTGAATAGAATGGTACCCTGGGGACTCTATGTGATTAAAATTAGATTATTGAGGGAGAAAGAGTCAGAACGGAAATATCTGCTGTTCCTCCTATTATTGCTTGGGTACTTTCGGTACTGCCCTATTATCCCTGGTCTCACTGTATTTAAATGAAACCCCTCTACATTTTATTTACCACCGTGTACACAGTGCCCCCTGGAGCTGTGTGATGCTATGGCCCTGGGTACTCTTAAACCTTCTGCTGTTGTTGATTGCTGTTGATTTGGCCCCAATTCCTGTCGACTTTATGTAAAACAGCACAGAACGCTGCCGGGTCGTGTGCCATCCTCACGGTCATTGCTATGTTTGAGTCTGTTGTTGCAGCTGTTGTGTCAGCCCATTGCTTGAAAGATTTCTCTTATTTTCACTGACCCTCTAATTTCAAACGTTACTTCTAATTGTGAGTTGTGCCACATCCCAAAATGAAGGTGCCCGAGCACTTTACTCCATCCGTGTCATTAAAGTCGACTTTAATTTGAGGCGGCTTTTTCCCAGTTGCATTTTGAGTGCCTTGCAGCCTAGGGGCTCATCTTCCAGCACTGTATCAGGCAGTGTTCCGTTGTGATCCATAAGGTTTTCATTGACTGATTTTTGGAAGAAGATCACCAGGCCTTTCTTCCTAGTCTGTCTTAGCCTCTGTGTCTGTGAATTTTGGTATGCAGGGGATTAATTTTGATCATTTACTGGATTTAGTGTTATTTGCAGGTGAAGACAAAATGTAGCCATGTTGCTGCGTGTTAATCTCTGGAAAGGAGGCTGGCAGTAAAGCACAAGATCACAGTTTGATGCTTTTGGAAACTTACTTTTATTTCTTTTTTTTATTAGATGAAGAAAACTCATTGCCATCGAGTCAGCTCTGACTCATAGCGACCCTATAGAACAGAGTAGAACTGCCCCGTAGGAAACCCATACGGTTTCCAAGGAACGGCTGGTGGGTTTGAACTGCCGACCTTTTGGTTAGCGGCCAAGCTCTCAACTACTGTGCCACCAGGGCCATATCCAAAAACCAAACCCTTTGCTATCGAGTCGATTCCAACGCATAGCGACTGTATAGGACAGAATAGAATTGCCCCATAGGGTTTCCAAGTAGCAGCTGGTGAATTTGAACTGCTGACCTTTTGGTTAGCAGCCATAGCTCTTAACCACTGCACCACCAGAGCTCAAGTCAGGATCAACTCCAAGGCAATGTATTTGGTTTTATGGAGCCCTGGTGGCGCAGTGGTTAAGAGCTCGGCTGCTAACCAAAAGGTTGGCAGTTCGAATCTACCACAGTGTTCCTTGGAAACCCTTTGGGTCAGTTTTACTCTGTCCTATAGGATCGCTATGAGTCAAAATCTGCCTGACAGCAGTGGATTTGGTTTTTGTTTGTTTAGAGGAAGATTTACAGAGCAAATTAGTTTCACATTAAACATTTAATACACATATTGTTTTATGACATTGGTTGCCAACACTGTGACATGTCAGCACTCTCCCCTTCTTGACTTTGGGTTCTCCATTCCATTCATCTATCTTTCCTGTCCCCTCCTGCCTTCTCATCCTTGCCCCTGGGCTGGTATGCCCACATGGTTGAGCTAGGTGTGTTATTGTTTGTTTTATGGGCCTGCCTAATCTTTGGCTGAAGGGTGAACCCCAGGAGTGACTTTAGTACTGAGTTAAAAAGGATTCTGGGGGCCATACTCTCAGGGTTTCTCCAGTCTCCGTCAGACCAGTAACTCTCGTCTTTTTTTGTGAGTGGAAACTCATTTTTCCTTTGTGTTTTTGCTGTTGGCTGCCTAGTACTCAACCTGCCTCTAGTTGCAAAAGCATCTTTTGTTCCAATGACACCATCCACTCCCTATTCGCATGAACAAAACTGTGATTTAACTGAGACTTTTCTAGAAATTTGTTTTGTACTAATGTCTGTTTTCTTGCCAACGCATTGAATTTCCCATGTGTCATCAATGACATTGTTCCCATCTGTTTCTCTTTCAAATAATGTTTGTCTAAAACTAAAACTCTCCAGGTAGGGCATCGACCAACAAAATCACTTTGTCTTTGCCAGACAGCTAACTGAATCTCAGCTTTCTTCCACTTTATTCTCCAGGGCTGGGCTTTTTCACTGTTTTCAGAAGCTGATTCCTTCCCATTCTAACCCAACAATCTCACCTCTAATTCATGTATTTCTAATGCCTTGTAGATCTCTATTCTGCTGTCTCTACTCCGCACCACCTAGGTGGTGATTCTGCTTCATTCCCTTGCATTCCTTGACTTTGACCTCCCTAAATATTGCACCATCTCTTCCTTTCTTCACTGTAAGAACACCTGCTGCTCACATGTTCACCTTTTTTACAGCCTGCCTTTATCTGACCCAGATCTATAGCCACTTTGTTTCATAAGCAAAGGAGAAAGCAACAAAAATATTGTAATAGATGTATCTGGAGAGATCATAACAAAAATAGCTTCCATTTCTAGAGTGTTTACCTTGTGTCAAGTACTAGGCTAAGGACTCTGCATATATTATCTTGCTTATACAAGTAGTAACTTTGTGAGCTGAATCTCCATTTTGTTTTTTTTTTTTTTGTCTGAGGTCACACAGCTGGTAAATAGTGGTGGTGAGATTTAAACCAAGGTCTGCCTGCCATGACCATCGTACCACACTGCTGCTACTCCTTCTAGTTCACTCGGCTTTCTCTCCTGAGTCAAATTCTTAGCCTGTTGCCTCTCTGAGGTCACTGGTGTTGACAAGTCCTCAGTCTAGATCAGATTACGTTGTATTCCTTTACTCCCCAAGGACCACCTCCTTTATGCTTTTTAACATACACAGAGCCCTTCCTTCAGAATAGCTGTCACTGGGCCCATTGTAATTTATACCTATTGACACTACGCTGCAGGTAATTCACCCTTGCAGGCTGTCGCTTTCCCTTGTCACCAGAAGTAGCTAGCAAAGGGAAATTGTATGCATGGTGCCTATCAACAGAGGACCTTGGTGTCGCCTGATGCAAACATACTAGAAGAAAATGAGCCTGTGACTCTTGGATGGCATAGATGTCTTGTTCTGGGCAGGAACATCCTTTGATGACTTTGAGGGAGTCAGAAGGATTCACTCCTACCATATGATCATTGTTTAAATAAAATCCTGGGCAAACTCATCTGCATTTTCTGGACCTTCCCTTCATTAGATCTTTCATTTTTTTGTGTTAAGTTGCAAAATGAAATTGCAGTATTCTCCGAAGAAACTATTAATATAAAATGCATTGCAAAACAAACCGCTCTGACCATTTCTTTATGAAGCCTCAAAGGTAAGCATGAGAGAACTATGGAATTATTTTTTTAAATGGAAGAGACTTTAGAAATTATCTGTTCCCGCCTCCTACTTAGCAACTAAAGAAATTGAGGTGCAGAAATACTAAGGGACTTGCTCAAGGTTAAACACGGTGAAGGCTCCTCAAAGGACATAACTAAAATGTCTCTCTCTAAAATTAATATCGTGGCAGTTATATGAATTTCCATACCCCTTACTTACCACTGGTCCAGTGGTGCCTATGATAAAAATAATTTATATATTCGGTAATAATGGGAACTTACTCCTGCCTTCCAATGGTGTTTGCATTTTTTTTTTCAAATCCTCCTGGTTTGAAACAGTTAAAGCATCAGCCCCAACCAATATGCAGTTGAATTTGAAATTTACTGTAGGATGCACCTGCTTTTCATTTTTTACCATTTCACACCATGTCCGCGTCTTGAGCAAGCTTGTAAGTTTTCCAGTGCATACATTTCTTGTGATGATATATTGTCCTGGTGGAAAATTTCATTTACTGGCTGTGCCCTTTGCTGAACCTGTTGCTAGTCAGGGAACATGATAAGCGTATAAGTAGCATGCTACTTCATTTATCATACATCGTTTAGACACTCAAATATCTCATATACAATTCTGCATTCAGCACAGAGGGGAACTACCCAACTCGTGGAAAAAAAAGGATCTTCAAATAAATTGTCAGTTTATGAGAGATAAATGTATCCTCTTAATAAAAATTAATCATAGTTTATACTAAATCTGTAAGTGCCCCCCCTTTTTTTTATATAAGCCTGGTTACCACATGCTATCAAATACTAATAGAAAGGATCCGCCTTTTGTGACTGGGTGTATAAAAGAAGGGGAAGATATAAAAATGCTGTCTATTTTCAATGATCGAATTACATTGTGAAATAAATAAGCACGTTGAGAATCCCAGCGGTGTTTCAAGGGTCCTGTGGCACCACGCTTCTCACCGGGGTAGCGCTTCAACGTTTTCCTCCTGTTACCTTTAGTGCAAAACACCGTAAGTCAGGAGCAGCCCTATGAAAAGTTTGAATTAGGCTGGAGAGGAGAGGTGTGTATCAGCGAATGGAAAGCCACAAAAACAAAGCTCTACGCATCTACCTTAAAGGTCTTTTTTAAAAGGGCTGTTTTCCCAGGCAGCTCCAGGAGGTCAGGCCTATCGAGTTTCAGTAACTTTTCATCTATTGATTTCTGCTCTGCCTGTCATTAAAATGTTTTACTAGCACCCATGTTTTACGTCTGCCATTAAAAAATAAAATCTACATTTTGTTCAGAATGGGGCCCTGGAAATTTTGAAAGTGAAGCCTTGATTTATGTTAAACGCTGCTTAGACTAATTAGGATCTTTCTCAGAGGAATTGTGAGCGTGAAATACAGCTAACAATTACGTGGCTGCTGTCTCCCTGTTCAGTACAGAGAGGAAGTGCTTTAGCTGAACAGAACCACACAGACAGACAAGGGCTAAGGGCACTTATGTAGAAGTATAAGTAGAGACAGATGCCCAAGTAATCGTGTTTATGTAGGAGTGTTGTCCTCAAGGTCCCTGGGTAGCACAAACAGTTTGCACTCGTCTGCTAACCTGAAGGTTGGCTGTTCGAACCCACCCAGCAGCATGGCAGAAGACAGGCCTGGTGAACTGCTTTGTCAACATTGCAGCCAAGGAAGCCCTGTAGAGCAGCGCTACTCTGTAACACTCTGTAACACGTGGGTTGCCATGAATAGGAATCCACTCAATGGCAACAGGTTTGTTTTTTGTTTTTTTTAATTGTCCTTCAGCAATGTGTATTTCAGCAGGAGCTCAGTTATCTACACATAAATATGACTCAGCTGGATCCTGCCTTGCAGGGGGGACTCACACAAAAAGAAATGCCTCAGATGAAAGCTCATTTATTGTTTTATACAGAAGCATGCCCCTTCTGGAATATAGGATTAGGATGCAGAATTTAAACATAACATCATTTCTGGCCACTGAGAAAACATCTCCACTAGATATACAATAAACCATTTGATTTTCTCTGTTTCAAATATTGGTAAAACTCTCTCTAGGCCTTGGTTCTTCCTGTTCTTTGGATCACAAAGACTTTGAGATGCTAATGAAAGCTATGGATCTTCTGCAGAGAAAAAACGCACATGCTCCAAAACATACAGACTTCTGCGTATAACTTCAGGGGGTACTCTGAGCTTCACCCATGGATCCCTGAATTCAGGGGAAAGAGCACCAAAGTCAAATCTCTAGCTACCAATTGGGCAGGCAATTAAGTCTCTGAACTCAGTTTGGGCACCTGTAAAAGGAACACAATGTTAGTACTTGCCTCAGTGGGTTGCTGTGAAGATTAAATAAGACAATCATGGACAAAACCAAACTCTGCATGGCACATGCTAGTTGCTCAGTCAGTGTCTGTTTCCTCGCCTTTCTTAGACTGAATTACCAGCAAGTGAAGTCATTCACTCTAAAGCAGGTATTGGCCAACTATAATCTTCTGATCAAATTTAACCCACCATCTGTTTTTCTAAATAAAGTTTTATTGAAACACATCCACATTCGCTGCAGTTACATTGTGCAGTAAATGCAATGTTGGACTCGATATTGGACTGACACATACCAGTAACGGTGAAGATGTTGTAGGACTGGGCAACATTTCATTCCATTTTATATGGGGTCACCCAGCCTACTCAAAGGCAACTAACAACAGTAACAACAGTATGGCTGCTTTTGTACTACAACATCAGTGTTGAGTAATTGTAATAAAAAATGTATGGCTCACAAAGCCAAAAATATTTACTATCTGGTCCATTAGAGAAAAGTTTGCTGACCCCTGCTCTAAACCAATGAACAAAAATCAAAATCACTGGCTGGCCCAGTTTCCTTTATCCTGATTGGAGGAATCTGTTTATTTCTCTTGTTAGCCCTACCCTATTGGAGGTTGGATTTGGGGTGGAGGCTGAAGACTGGTGGGAGTGAGGTCTGATAGTTAAGACTGCATGCTCAGCATCATAGCTCCAAACTGCAGTCAACTCAAAGGGCCATCAAGAGGAAAACGGATGAATAAATTATGACATATTTGTACAGTGAAATAGTGCATAGCAATAAAAGGAACAAACAAATGCTACTCACAGGAACATGGATCGAGCAAAGGAAGCTGGATACAAAAGAGTACATACTGTATGGTTGCATTCATATAAACATTCAAAAGTAATTCATGGTGAAGCAAACCAGAATATGGCAGAGGGGAGAGCCCCTGAGAAGGAGTCCAGCGGAAACTCTCTGGGCTGCTGTATGTACTCTGTACCTTGGTAACTTATATCAAGATGGTAGTTACACATGTAAGCCTTTGTTGAGCTGTATGTTTAAGGTGAATGCACTTTCTGCACTTGGTTTGTTATAGTTGAATTCAAGAAAGATTAAAGAAAGGGAGAATGTCCTGAACTGAGGCTGTCAGGGTTCAAATCCCGATTCCACCACCACTAGTTATGGGACTTGGCGAAGCCATCTTGGCAGTGACCCAGTTTTCTCAGCTTTAAAATGGCCAAGCATAGATCTAAATTCTCTCATCTACAATTTCAGAATCCAAAAATCCCTGAGAAGCAAAAGCATGTTCATGATTTATTTGGCAGGAAAACTGACCTTAACTGATACTAAGATATTTATAGTTTTCCCTTATCCCACTTAAGTGTGAAATGAATAGGTTTTGCCGCAGAAATAGGAACGTGTTTGATTATCAAATGCTGTCCTACACTGTGCTGGGGTGTTACATATGGTACATGTATTTCCATATTAACTTCTGGAAATTAAAAAAAAAAATCTGAATTCCAAAATATCTGACCCAAAGATATCAAATAGGGGATTGTAGACTTATACACTCTTCATGGGGCTTATGAAAATGACACTTGAAGTGCACTCAGGACGATACTTATCCCTTGGAAAAACTGAAAAATATATTAATTGTGGTCTGTGCTCTCATTCCAAGGAAGCTTGTGCCTATTGTTCTTGGGGCCTGTTCACCCCAATTGTGAAGAACTATCGTGTGTCCAATCTCTAAGGCCATAGTCTATAAACTTTCTCTTGATCAAACTTTAAGGGCAAGAAGTAGAAAACTGTGGACCTCGTGAAAGAGAAAGAAGCCCTGGGTTATCACCCAGGAAAACTTCACAAATGGGACTCTCTCAAGAGAGATTGTTTTATACCACATCTCCAAGTGAATACTTCTTCCACTAAGACCAGAAATTGCTAAGTGTTCTTCAACAGGGTATGAAGATTTCTCTGAAGAGCCAAGAGAGGGGTTTTATCTACTGCTGATTCTGCCTGAGTTTAAAAAATACACCACTTACAAAGTTCCTGCCGGGCAGTGCGTATTTGAAGCACTCCACTGAGAGAACTCCACTGTCCCTGACATCTTTGCTTGTGCTAGGATTAAGATGGTGGTGAGCAGGGAAATCCCCTCAATTCAGAACATAAGAAGGAAAAATTAACCGGCAAAGCCAACTGCATCAATGATCCTTCGAAAGGATTTTCAGTCCCTGAAAATAATCAAAAGAAGAGGCATCTGCTTCAGTGGGATGGGTCATGGCTCTGAATACCAAATTTTGATTCTTGTTTCTGCCATTACTTAGCTGGGTGACCTTGGACAAGCCACTTAAGCCTTTTGTGCCTCAGTTTCCTCACTTGTAAATTGACGGGAGCTTATAAATTGAAGCTGATCTCTAATATTCCCACTAATTCTGTGATTTCTCGTTGTCCCAGTTTTGGAAAGCTGGAATCCAGTTCTTACCTAACACTTCAAAGCCTTGCAGTGACATGACCGGGGATCTACAACGTTAGGAATTTTATGAACTAGTCGTTTTAAAATATGACTTTGTTTTGTTCACTGCAGCATCCCCAGCATCTAAAGCAGTGCCTGGCACAAAGTAAGTGCTCAAAAAATACTGTTGAATGAATGAAGGAATGATTACTTTAGTGGTAGATCTGTTACTGAGTCGCAAAGCTACTTTGATAAATAGACACTAAAGAAGATGATGTTATTTAATGACTCTTGCAAATAGCCAAAAACCAAGCCTGTTGCTGTCAAGTTCGTTCCAGCTCATGGTGACCCCAAATGTTACAGAAGAACTCCTCTATAGAGTTTTCTTGGTTGTGGTCTTTACAGAAGCAGATCACCAGGCCTTCTACGGTGCCACTGGATGGGTTCATACCACCTACCTTTACTTTAGAGGTCAAGTGAAGACAGTTCCCCCACCCAGGGACCTCTTGCAAATAACAGGTTGGGTATATTCAGTCATACAGAAAACCCCAACCCAAAATGATTTATAAGGAAAATGCTTTATCTCATATAACCAGAGGTCAAGAGATAGATAGCGTCTTTATTAGCTAATTCAGGGCTTAAGAGTGTCATCACAGCCCAGGTTTCTCCCATTTTCTGCTCTGCCATCTTTGGTGTGTTGGCTTTCTCCTGAGCTGGCTCATCATGCAGTTGAAAAGCAGCTGCTGCATTTCCAGGTGTCACCTTTTCTAGAAGACCCCAGCCAACTCCTTCTCATTTCTTATTGGACAGAATTAGGTCTCATGCCCACCCCTCACTGGCAAGAGGTGTGGGATTGACAATTGTCTTCGATAATTTAGGGGAGATGGTTATCTTCCCTGTGATGGCTAAGATTGTGTGTCAGTTTGGTTGAGCCATGATTCTCAGTGTTTTGGCAGTAGTATAATGTTTCAATCACTTTCCTGTTGAGGTTTGATATGTGATCACCCTCATGATGGAATCTGATGTGAGTAGTCAATCAGTTGGAAGGGAACTTCCTTGGGGGTGTGGCCTGCATCAAATATAAGTGGACTTTCTGGCAAGGCCCCGGGGACTTTTTGCTCATGCTGGATCCTACAGCTGACTTTTGTTCATCTGACTTTCGTTTGGTTCTTGGGACTTGAGCTAGCAGCTTACCTGCAGTCTTGCCTGCCAATCTTGGGATTCATCAATCTTCACAGCCTGTGAGCAAGAACCCTGCTCTCATACCTGCTGGTCTTGGGCTCGCCAGTCACTGAGATAATGGCATATGTCCTGGACATGGATGATTTGGATATTGGTCAAGGGCTGGTGAAGGCATTTCATTTGTTGGGATAGTTTGATCCAATGTAGGGAAGTAGAAACACATAGAACATGTGTTAGTGGCGAGGGGTACATGGAATGAACAGAGAGGACCTCAACAGGGGACAGAAGTTAAGGATCAGTTTGGAAGAATAGATTTTATTGCTAGGCTAATTGGCTTGACTTTATTAGTAATGAGAAGATTTTTTTTTAATCAGGTTTATTGAGCTATTACATAAAGTAAAATTTATCTTTTTTTTTTTTTTTTTTAACTGTTCTATGAGGTTTTGGCATAGGACCCTGTAATGGCTACCACAGTCAAGACAAAAAATGCTTTTCAAAAAACTTCCCTCATGCCCTTCCCTCTGTAACTAACGGCTTCCTGACTCCCCGTCCCTGGCAATCACTGCTCTGTTTTCAGCCTCTATAGTTTTGCCTTTTCCTGAATATTATATAGATAGGTATCACCTTTTGAGCCTGGTTCCCTTCACTTAGCATATACATTTGAGATGTATCTATGTTGTATGTAGCAATGGGGTTCTCTTGTGTTTCTGAGTAGGATTTCATTGTATGGCTGCACCACAAGTTGCTTATCCGTTCACCAAATGAAGGCTATCTGGGTTGTTTCCTGGTTTTGGCAATTATGGATAAAGCCACAATAGACCTTTGCATACAGGTTTTTCTGTGAACATAATTTTTTTCTCTTAGATAAACACCTAGATGTGGATTGCTGGGTTTTAGGGAAAGTGTATGTTTATAAGAGACTGACAAACTGGTTTCTAAGAGTGACTGTTCTACTTTATATTCCCACCAGGCATGTATGAGCATCCCACTTACTCCTGCCAGTACTTGTCATTGCCAGATTTTGTTTATTTTTTTCTTCCTTTTCCTTTCCTTCCTTCTTTAGTTTTGCCATTCTAACAGGTGTGTAGTGGTGTCTCATTGTGTTTTGATTGTCATTTCCATAATGACTAATATTTTTATGTGCTTATTTGTCTTCCATATGTCCTCTTTAGTAAAGCATCTAATGAGAAAAGTTTCAATTTTTTTTTCTTTTCTGTATTATACAGTATATATATACATATATATATATATATATTTTTTTTTTCTGTATCATACCCAACACCCAGTTCTACTTTGTCCTACTGGGTCTCTATGGGTTGGAATCGACTTGCCATCAAGTCGATTCCAACTCATAGAGACCCAATAGGATAAAGTAGAACTGCCCCATAGGGCTTCCAAGGCTGTAATCTTTACAGAAGTAGATTGCCACATCTTTCTCCCACAGAGTGGCTGGGGCGTTCCAACTGCTGACCTATTAGTTAGCAGACAAGTGCTTACCCACTACACCACCAGGGCTCCTTTTCTGGGTCATAGCATAGTAAAATCAAAACTTTAAAAGATTAATCTAGGTCTGGAATGGGGGAAATGGGGAAATGGAGATCAGATGGGGGGCTACTGCATGAGCCAAATACAAGGTGATAAGAGGGGCAATATGTCTGCAACAGAGCCCTGGTGGTGCAGTGGCTAAGTGTTGGCTACTAACCAAATTGTTGGCAGTTTGGATCTACCAACCACTCCTTGTAAACCCTATGGGGCAGTTCTACTCTATGAGTTGAAATTGACTTGACAACAACGGGTATATGTCTATAACTAACTGGTTCATAGTAACAAATGAATATCAAACATTTGAAAGCATCTTGCACTGTGCCTAATAGTATAGTAAAAATGATTGTTATCACTTACTAAGTGCTAGACATATGCACACATGTACATTTGAGTGTATTAACTTGTTCAATCTTCCCAGCACCACCTTGGTGTTCTATTTCTTTCTCTTGTTTTGCATGTGAGGAGGCTGAGAGGTATAGAGGACAAAATATCACCTAATATCGTACACTAGTAAGTGATAGCTGTTGGAATTTGAACGCTGGTAGTCTACCTCTAAGGAGCCCTGATGGCACAGTGGCTAAGCCCTCGGCTGCTAACCAAAAGGCCAGTGGTTCAAACCCACCAGCTGCTTCACAGGAGAAAGAAGTGGCAGTCCACTTCCATAAAGGTTAAAAAAAAAAAAAAAAAGATTACAGCCTTGGAAAACCATGTGGGGCAGTTCTACTCTGAACTATAGTGTCTCTGTAACTCGGAGTCTACTTGATGACAAAGGGTTTTGTTTTGTTTCGTTTTTAATTGGTTAGCCTATCTCCACGGCCCTGTTTGTAACCACTGCGTGATATGCTCTTCTAGAAGCAGTTTGATTATTGTTTGCTAATTAACCAATTAATAAACCATAAGAAATCACCAAAACCAAAAAACAAAACACCTGTTGCTGTCGAGTCGATTCCAACTCATTACGAACCTCTAGGGCAGAGTAGAACTGCTCCCATAGGGTTTACAAAGAGCGGCTGGTGGATTCCAACTGCTGACCTTTTGGTTAGCAGCCGAACACTGATCCACTGTGCCACCAGGGCTCCAGGTGTACCTAATTTATAGTTCTGGTTCTTAGAATCAAAACTGGTTTGACAAAGAAATCAAATTGTAACTCTTCTAGATAATATACAGCACGCATGCCATGTTGTTTGGACGATAATAAAATAGCACTGCTCCTCCTTGTTTATCCAACTGAATCAAGAATGGTGATCCCCAAGCTTAGTAGGCTTCAGGGTACTTTATCTGTTTGCTGTGATTCTTCCTCAAATCTGTCCTTCTGCTAATGGAAAAGAGAAGCACTCCTTGGCAAGGTAGCCGAAAGATAGGCTGCTTTACAGAGATGCCTCCCTCCCCGTGGTCCCTACTTGCCAGCAAACCAGTTGCCATTGAGTTGATTCCAACTCATGGCAACACTACATTTGTCAGAGTAGAGCAGTGCTCCGTAGGGTTTTCAGTGGCTGATTTTTCAGAAGCAGTTTGCCAGGCCTTTCTTCTGAGGCCCCTCTGGGTAGACTTAAACCTTCAACCTTTCAGTCAGCAGCTGAGAGTGTTAACTGATTGTACCACCCAGGAACTTTGGCCTCCACTTTGTTCTTGTTGTTGTTGTTAGGTGCTGTTGAGTTGGTTCTGACTCATAGTGACCCTATGGGGCTGAGTATATTTGAGCTATTTCCTCACCTGGCCACATGCGAACTCTCTCTCACTCCGGTGCAGGTACAGCACAACTACTTAGGAACACTTATGCCCCTCTCGGGCACAGCAGCACCCACCTGGAAATCACTTCTGCAGAGCCAGGAGGATGAGGGAAAACAAACAAAAACTACAACAAAAAGCTCTTTTATCCTTTCTCATTTCTTGGCTCAGCCATAGGAGAGTTATACTGCTGAGTCGCCCAAGAAGAGATAAGAGGTGCTAATTGTAGTATCAATAATTTAGTCTAGGGACCAAGGCAATTTGTGCTAGTAGATCAAAATGGACACATTTTTAGAGATTTTATATTGTAAGAGTGTGAAAAGCTCAGCTTTGTCAGGATAGGACACTAATCCCCAGAAATGAAGTCTCCGGAATCCACCTGATTTGTCTCTGTCAGTCAGGAAACCAAGACTTTTCTTTTCTTACTGGAACCTTCTTTAAAACAGGTATTTGATACGGTACATTAGCAAAGATTTGTATGTGAACAATGAATGGGTAGGGAGTGACACAAAAATGTCAGAACTATTTTTGGTGCCAGAAAGTTCTGAAGTCTTTGACAGTTCAGAACCCACATCAGTCTTCAACTTCTTAAAACAAGGAGATGCTTGTTGAGAGAGGAGACTTGAGGAAACTTTTGATCAAAAGAGTAACAGTGTTTGATAAATCTCTATTAGCTGAGTTAATCTTTTCCCAGTAATGCCCATTATGAGGTTGGAGATAGGTTCTCTCAAGGGAAAAAAATTTTTTTTTCCATATTTCCAGATGAAGCAGAAAAACAGAAACCCCTTAAAAGTTCATATGAAAAAACAAATTAATGATAAGGCATTATAATAAATCCCAACTATTGTGGTTAATTTTAATTGCGCTGTGCCTTTCTGAGGTATAGCCATATTTTAAATTGCTTCTAAAAGGAAGATGAAAAACAACATTTCATCCTCAATAGATGTCTACGCTACAGGCAGTCTCACATGTATACCTTTTGTTTAACCACGGAAAGCAGTTTGATTCTAGGGTAAGAGCTTTTGTGACCATAGTAAATTTTCTTTTCTGAGGCTGAATATCCTCATCTATAAAATGGGCATAAGAATACTTATACTCTAGGTTGTTGTGAGGATTAAAAACAATGACATGTGCAAAACATTTCACACAGAGTGGTCACTAATTAGTTAATAATTCCTTTTCCTAAAATTATAATATCATAAAAGCTCACGAAATGTAAACCGATTATTCATTCCTACATACATACACACACACACACACACACACACACACACTTCAAACAGGCTGCATAATGTTAATATAGAAAGTCATTGCCCAAGATGTTATCTCCGTAGCAATAGCCACCACTTTGAAAAAAAATATTTCCTTACGACTTGGCTTTTGATCAATTTTTCACCTTCCCCTTAAACCTGTTAACAAGAGACTTCTGCCGCTGGCCACCGTTTGGGTTTTTTGGCAGTCTTTTAATTCTACCTCCTGGATTAGGATTGAGCATTAATTCAAGTCTCTGTCCATTTAAGGGGAGCCTTTTTTTTTTTTTTCACGAAATGGGGTTCTCATCCCCAGTAAAAATCTATGGACTGCCCGCAGTTCCAGCTAGATTTTCAGTAGAGGGCATTAATGGGGAAATTAAAAAAAAAAAAAAAAAAAATCCTGAAACATTAGAAGGAGGACTGAACAATTTGACCAAGCAGATCATGGCTCTTACTTGTCTTTGTTGCTGAATTCAGCTCTATTTCCAACCCTTTTTTTACAAATATGATGAAGGAACAAAGTTCAGATGGCATTTTGAGATGAGCAATAGGTGTACATAAGAAAAATTTCAACGTTATTCATGATTCAGTTTCTTCTATTTTCTTCCCTGGGCTTTTTCAGGGAGCTGCATATCAGGGAGCCTTGGAGTAACGGCTAAAAGATAAAGAAACAAGCAAGACTTTAACATGACTAAAATTGAACCGAAGACTTTAATATTGTCTCGGTGGATTAATTTAGTAGACTTTAAGGAAAAGACTTTTCACAATCAATGAAATCATGTTTTCATTCCATTAGCAAATATGAACTGAGTCTCTCTTATATGCTAGGCATTGTGGTCGCACTGGGATTACAATGGGGTCTAAGAAAGACCTGGTTTCCAAGGGGACAGTCCACTGGGAGGGCAGTCATTTAGCCAAAGAAGTGCATAAAAGGCAGCAATTAATTACAAATCGTGATAAGCACCATGAAGGAAAGAAACAGGGTATCAGGACAGAGAAAACAGAGGAACAGAGTTTAAGTTGACCCCCCTCCTGAAAGTGACATTTAAGGAATATTAAGGGATGGTGATATGACAAAGCGGTTAAGGCAGGTTGCCTGGAGTCAAGTCTCAACTCCAGCACCAGGTTGTTTTTTGTTTTTGTTTTTCTATCTAAGGCAAGTTACTTAACCTTTCAGTTCCCTCATGTGTAAAATGGAGATGACAAAACAATCTCTGTAGCTCATGAAATTGGTGGGTTGATTACCTGAGAATGAGCTGATTCCTATAAATGGTTTAGGAAATATCAGTTATCATCATCATCATTGGTGGTGGTGTTGCTAGTAGTCATAGTAGCAGGAAGCTGAGACCCAAAGAATCTCATGAATCAGGACAATATTTATCACTCAGCTTTTCCTTCGTCATGTGTCCATGAATGTTTCTAACCAGAGAGATAAAGAGATTGGAAGTCTCTCTGCTCGGTTTTGAGACACATTCCCGCTCACCCCAAATTCAGGATGGCTTTTTTAGCTGGCAAGCGCTCTGATTGAACAGCATTCAAGAACAAATATTTCTTCAGTGCCTCCTGGGATTTCAAGCTCTGTATTAGACACTCTCGAGAGTGTTACCATTTAATTCATAACCACATTGTTGGTTATTATCTCCACTGTATAGAGAGAAAATGGGGACCCAAAGAGGCTCAAGAAGTTTGCTTAGTGTCGCCCAAGTGATAAACGGCAGGATTCAGATCCAGAACTTCTGATCTCAAGCCTAATGCTCTTTGTATTCTAACTTAGTCATTGAGGCACCTTCTTTCCATTAATTGACCAAATACTCATCAACATCTATTTTATGAAAAATCTCCCTCTCATTAGAGACCAGAAAGAAATTCTAGATATCACCTACTTCCTCAGGCTGGTACTTAATTCACCCAAGTCAAGCATTCACAAGCTTTTAAATTAATGTTCAATTGTAATTCAATGTTCCAGAACATCTAGGAGGTAGTATCACTGTCAGAGCCTGGAAGTCCTCTGTTATTTAGTTTCTGAGCACCTCTAGAATCTGTTTTCCACAGCAATTTCTGAGAAGAGGTTAGGCCTCTTTCTGGACAGTCTCAGATGAATCCTTTTGTCCTAAGAGGTTATTAAAAAAAAAAAAAAGTTGTCATTGAGTCCATTCTGATTCACTGTGGCCCTTTAGGACAGAGCAGAACTGCCCCATAGGGTTTCCAAGGAGCGGCTGGTAGATTTGAACTGCTGACCTTTTGGTTAGCAGTGGTAGCTCTTAACCACTGTGCCACCAGGGCTCCAAAAGATTATAAGGTACATTCAATTCCTTAGTATGTGTCCCACATGGAAGCCTCAAAATATATCCGATATTACAGATAGGACTTAGTATGATGAGTTTGATAGACCTCAGAGTCAGTGTTCTCTTTTCCAGGATAAGAATCACAGCAGCATTACTGCTCTGGGAGAAGGGGATATATTGAGTTATTAAGAAATATTGTTGACATTTCAAGTGCCAGAAAGAAGTTTAACAGGATATGGGATTAAAATAGTATTTTTCGCCAATGTGCTAGCTTTCAGACTAAGCATCAACAGAGAGAAAGTTGCTAAAATAGTATCTTCCCAATTAAAACAACAACGACAACAAAACAACCTAGGAAAGAATCCTCACCAAAGAGCTAATACTATGAGGCATGTTCAAGGAAGCAGAGAGACAGAAAGATTATCCACGCTGCCCTTGCCTGTCCCGTCCCCGACCCATCACAGAACTCTGGCGTAAGGATGCTCCCAGGGTTGACCAAGTGCCTGTGCCTCTTTACTGCAGCATGTTATAGTTGTTGCTGGGTGCCTTTGAGTCAATTTCAATTCATAGAGACCCCACATGACAGAGTATAACTGCCCCATAGGGTTTTCAAGGCTGTAATCTTTACGGAAGCAGACTGGTGCATCTTTTTCCCGATGGATGGCTGGTGGGTTCGAATTGCTGACCTTTAGGTTAGCAGCTGAGTGCTTAACCACTGTGCCACCAAGGCTCCTTCTACTACAACATAGTGGTCTAGTCAGTAATCATGAAAATCTACTCTGGGTTGAGTTTTTAAACCTTGAAGGCCCTTCTCAATGCATGCGTGAATAAAATTCTTTTCTGGGTAATTTTTGTGAAATACACCAAGAGTGAGTGCATATTCACATTTTAAACCCTTTATAACCGTTGTGCTTCCAGCACTTTTCAGCAATTCTGTTGTTTACTCTTTGGAACACAGACCTATAGCAACTTTCCTGCCATTAATTTAGAAACCGAGCTCCCTGCTTTGGCTGCCCTGGAGTAGAAATGTATCATGCAAGCAGAGAGGACAGGTTAGCTTTGTTAGTCGGTATACATGATATCTCCTAGCCCCACTGAGTTGACTTTGCCCATTTTGCTCAGATGGTTTTCAGAGTGGGAAACAACACCATTTCCCACCCTCCTCTTGAATGAGAACACATAAATAAGCACATTTTTTTCATGGCTCACCAACAAGGAGCTTCTTCAAGCCACAGTTTAACCTCCAGATCCTTATCCCAGTGACTCATTTTGTCCTGTGACTGTTCTTTTCTACCTGCTGTGTATTTGTTTCCCATGCCAGTCTCTATTCTACCTGCCCCTCTGACATCTGCGGCCCAACACAGCTGTAAAATCTTCATTGCAATGGGGTTTGAAGAATAAGAGGAAATCTTACCAGTGTTGTTGCTGACTACTACTTAACGTACTGTTGCAACATGTCTTTGAGTTCTTTTCTGACTTAATCAATTTCAAGGATTGTTTTAGGTGGTTTTTTGCTTCATCATTAAATTCTAACTTGTAAGCCTCCCTGCAGCTCCACTTAACAGATGCTACTAGCACTCTGAACCGGTGTTTGGACTGGGTCGCTTTATGACTTCTGCAGCACCCTTGGAGACTACATTCCTCCCATGGAACCACAAACGTTGTTATGTGTCTCTTTAAAACATACAGCACCCACTCCACTGCTGCTCTTTCTAAAATCACACCTGGGGAAACTGAGAAGCTCCTTTTGAAGGATTACATTACGGCTTTGATTTTTATTTATAAAACATAAAGGACTAATATATATCAGAGAGGACATTTTGCCTCCAAAGTGCATTGTAGCAAAATAATTGGAAGGCAGTTGTGGTATGAAATATATGACAGCTTTACAGGACATAAAAAGCAGCTTTTTCTTTGTAATAGTGTAATTGCCTTAAACCCCACAATCATAATTGTTATCAAAAAATAATCCCAAGGAAAGGCTAATATAAGGTGAGCAGACTATTATAAGAGCTCTAATACCCCCGATTCCTTGAACAGCAAATGCAGCTCTCCATCTCCCAGTGCTTTTAGTGTCAGTCAGAAAGCACTCAGTCATTTCTGTGCATCAAGCCTGCAGTATTGATTTTTCCACTGACTGAAACAGCCATATAAGCATAAATTTTGCATGAGCCTTTCACTCTGTAGACTCTCCTTTGGTCAGATGACACATGATGTGAACATGAAGACTGTATAATAACAATGCATGGTCAAGCTGCAGGCATTAAAGCGTGGGCTGGCGCAGCTCTGAAGGACAAAAGCTGGGATGGCAGGAGCGCTGCCTCGCTGGCTCTCTGCAAAACAAATATCATCTCCATTTTGACAGCCGGAGCACAATTTTATTTTCTAGTTCGCTTCGGTATTTTCATGACTCCTTTTCAAAAAAGCCCACAACACACATACTCACTCGCTCACTCACTCACTCACTTGCCTGCATCTTATCATCTGTTCCCACTCCAGGTAAAGCTTGGCTTTACGGAAAAGAGTCCCTCTGATAATGACTGTGTGTCCAACTTGAACTCTCTGGCTGTGCCTCTTCTAGGTTTCTCCCTGTTGTTTTGTTCTGTCGCTGATGTCATTTCTTTTATGTCGGCCCTTGAGATTAAATAGTGTGTAACAACATTTGATAAGATCAGGTATCATGCTGAAAAAAAGCCTTATCTAAAGATGGAGCTCACTGATACACAGGTACAAGAAAAACCCACACTCCTCAACAGCCACATTCCGTTTAACCTAGTCTGGCCTTGTTTGAGAGCTCCTTATTCATTAATAGTTCTCAATCTCATTTCTTTATGATTTAAAATGTCCTGTTGGAAGGACAGTCATTCTGTTAAGAGATTTCGCCGGTAGAAATGAGAGTATAATCCTACCTTCACGTGTCTGATACCACCTTAATCCCATGGAGCATAATTGCTTGGTCACAACTACCCCTCTGCAGTCGCATTAACTTTGGCCATTGGGTATGATTAATTTATATTACGATATGAAGAACTCTCAAGGTTAAATTGAATTGGCCTGGGGGAAGAAATTATCTATAATCAAAAAATCCCTGTTGGCCAGCTAGAATCAACCAGGAGAATACCATTTTCTTTCTTTTTTTTATTTATTTTATTGTAGTAGAAATGTATATAACAAAACATTTGGCAAGTCAGTCCTTTTTTTACATGTAAAATCCAGTAACATTGGTTACGTTCATCAAGTTGTGCAACCATCACCACTATGCATTTTGAAATTATTCTACTGCCACTAATAGAAACTGAGTGCTCCCTAAGGTATGACTCCCTTTGTCCCCCTCCTTCCACCACTGGTAGCCACTAATAAAATTTGGTCTCTATACATTTGTCTATTTCATAAAGGTGGAGAACACCATTTCCTTTTAAATAAAAATCATGGCACAAAATAAAGACTTGTTCTAAGGGATCATTGCAAATGCACTCACTTTTTGCCTTTGTGTAACCATTTGGAATAACAATAATATTGGCCCTTAAGCTTGCTCACCTGGAGGAAGAAAAAAAAAAAGTGGGGTTTAACTCGGAATAAAGCACTTCAGACTTCTGTAGCATCTAATTAAGGGTATAAACTTCCCACATAGGTGGTATTAGCTTTTGGTAAATGTAAACACCATTGGATTTATTTTAAAGGTAAGCAGACTGGTATTCATCTGGAAGCTCTCCATTGCTCAGAAAGGAGAAATGGACTCTCTCATTGTTAATTCTTTGAATATTTCCCCCTTCCAGAGGAGGCTGCTGCTTTTTATTACCGGTTTCATCAATAATGTTCGTTGTTTGAAAAGAGTCTTGAAAATTATTCTTTTTGTTTCCAGCTGATGGCATCACAGGAGATAGTTCTACTTAAAACCGAAGTTATTACAGCAAATGGTGTTCTCCGAAATGAGCTTTGGCCAAGGTCAATGAGCAGAATGATGCTGTGAGCCTCAGCTTGGAGAAGAGCTTGTTCTGAAGGACAGAGTGTGAGGAAGGCCTGGTTTGTGTGTTCTTTGTAGGAAACTAAAAATCTTTGGAGAGAATGCCTCCCCATTAAAGTAGGCTGACGTACCAACTGGTCAAAATAAAGATGTGTAAGGATTTCATGTTAAATAAAAAGAAGAAAATGGCTCCTCCACCCAGTTGAGCTCACAGTCCTGCATCTCCGCCCCTCACTTAGTGAATGCAGCCTCAACTCTGAGATCCTGTAAGATGTCATACAGAGACACCAAAGCCCATGAGACCGGTAAACATTGTCTGCACCAGAAACCAGAACCTACTTACAAGGCCACCAGTGCTGGGGTGGGGTGAGGGGGTTGTGGTGAATTTGACTTTCTTCCTTCCATTTCCTTTTCTTCCTTCCTTTCTTTCTCTCTCTCTCTCTCTCTTTTTTGCCTTTCACTGCCTACCTTCCCCACCCCCTGCCCTCATATTTCCTAATAACTGAGGGAGAAAAACCGGGAGTCTCAGAGAGATGAAAGGGCTGGGAGCAGAATCTGCAGTGGCTCGCTTCAGTGCCTGCTGTCTCTAATCCACCTCTGTATCTAAGCACTAGTCCTGTCCACTCAATGTCCTGTCTGCAATGTGATGACCATCTCTGTATCCTTCTGAGTGCATGGCTGTCCTTGTCATTTCTCTCATTCTCCCTAAGTCTCCATGGAGAGATCAGCACTTAATGGCAACTGAGACTAAATGACGTGAGGGTAGAGGCTGTCCCTGGAGCACCAGGAGGATTTCTCATCACTGGGGCAAAGACAGCAGTGTGGTTTCCTTTCTGTTCCCACCTCAAGTTCTGACTTATTCTACCACCAAAGAGGACCCTGGGGAGGTGTAGATCCATAAGTTTTACAGCCTTGCTACAGTCACCAGAAGTACATACACACACACACACATACGCACTTGGAATTCTGAGTGGTCCAGAACTTTCCTTGCTCATGTGAAGGTTTAAGAATGGATATTTTGGTTGTGGAGTCCCTGGAGTTCACCCAGAGGCACCTTGAGAGAAAGGCCTGGAGATTTACTTGCAAAAAAGCAGTCATTGAAAACGTTATGGAGCACAGTTCTACTCTGACACACATGGGTTTTCCAAGAGTCAGAATTGACTCCACAATAATAGTTTTGTTTTTTTTTTTTTAAATAATTATTATTGTGCTTTAAGTGAAAGTTTACAAATCAAGTCAGTCTGTCACATATAAACTTATATACACCTTACTACATACTCCCATTTACTCTCCCTCTAATGAGTCAGCCCATTCCCTCCTTCCAGTCTCTCCTTTCATGACCATTTTGTCAGTTTCTAACCCTCTCCAGCCTTCCATCTCCCCTCCAGACAGGAGATGCCAACACAGTCTCAAGTGTCCACCTGATCCAAGAAGCTCACTCCTCATCAGCATCTCTCTCCAACCCACTATCCAGTCCAATCCATGTCTGATGAGTTGTCTTCGGGAATGGTTCCTGTCCTGGGCCAACAGAAGGTTTGGGGACCATGACCACCAGGATTCTTCTAGTCTCAGTCAAACCATTAAGTCTGGTCTTTTTATGAGAATTTGGGGTCTGCATCCCACTGTTCTCCTGCTCCCTCAGGGGCACAGTAACAGTTTTTTGTTCTGTTTTGGTTTTATTAGGTACTGCCAAAACACAGCTTCTCAGAGTCTCTTCTGATTCCAGGCCTAGGTGTATGGCAGTGATGGTGCTGGTGGTGCTAGTGGGGTGTGTGTGTGTGTGTGTGTGTGTGAGAGAGAGAGAGAGAGAAGATAGTGACAGAGACAGAAAGAAGGAGGAAGAAGAGAAAGAAATGATTGCTTATTAAGTGCCAGACACCAGTTGCCATTGAGTTGATTCCTACTCACGGCGACCCCGTCTGTGTGCTCCACAGGGTTTTCAATGGCTAATCTCTTGGAACTGGATTGCCAGGCTTTTCTTCCAAGGCACCTGTAGGTGGACTCAAACCGCCAAACTTTTGGTTAGCAGCCAAGTGTGTTAAACTTTGCATCACCCAGGGACTGTGGCATGGAGTTAGGGATTTACAAATGCTATCTAATTTAATCTCCATAATGGGCTTTCTGAATGAATAGGATTCTTTTTATTTTGTGGATGAAGAAAATGAGGTTTGGAGGAAATAAATGACGTGACGGGGGTTTGCTTGGCCTCTCTGACTCATGCTCTTTGCACTGTCACACAGGGAAGCCCTGTTGGCACTAGTAGCTGCCTCATGCTACACTTGCTGGTGAGAGAAAATGAGAACGAGAAGGAAGAGGCTGTATCTGTAGGCTGAGCTGGGGCATGGGTGGCAAAGGTGACATTGGCTCTGGTGTAAATGCTGTAGACTCTGAAAAACTCCTAGTGACTGACACCTTGAAATGGAGACATCTTTGCCAGTATGAGATGATGAAAAGCATTAACTCAAAACATGTTTTGGAATACTCACAGCTTTCTCTCCCATGGAAATAGTCTTTATATCATAGTAATGAATGAGCTTTTTGATAATAGAAGTTGGCCACATGTGTTTGGAGAAACAGACAACTCGGGCTTGCATTCATGCAAGCTCCGAGTCTTTGTACTTGCTGTTCCCTTTCCCTGGCATACCTCTCCCTCCTATAACCACATGGCTTGCTCGCTCACTCTGTCAGGGTTCTGCGCATGGCACCTTACCTGCGAGTTCTTCTTGAATCATCCTGTATAAAATAGCACCCTTGCCTGTCACTGCACTGGGACACAGAGCTCTCAACACCGTGTGGCAGACCATGTATTGCCCTGATAATTTGTTCTTTTTCTGCTGCCTCCATGGAATGTAAGCTGCAGGAGGGCAGTAACTGTGTCTGTTCCTTGTGGATCCTAGCCAGTTCCTGACATCTACTCACAGCGAGTGTCTCATGAATATCTGTGTGCTGACTGCGGGGACCAACCAGTACCAACTGCTGTCAAGCTGATTCCAACTCAAGGCAGTGCCAGGTGTGTCAGAGTAGAACCGCGCTCCATAGGGTTTTCAATGGCTGATTTTTCAGGAGCAGATCCCCAGGACTTTCTTCCGAGGCACCTCATATGGACTTGAACCTCCGACCTTTTGGTTAGCAGCTGAGCATGTTAACCATTTGCACCACCCAGGGACTTCTCTGTGTACTGAGGGTGCATAGATGGTTCTCTATGTTTCCTTATCCAGCAAAGAGGAAAGAACCATCTAGAAACACAAAGGTCCTTTCAGTTCCCTAGAGGCTGCTCCAAGGTGTTTAAGCTCAGCACAAAGACGGCAGGGAGCTACTTGGAAGGATGAAATTGAGGCTGGAGAATTTCCTAGAAGACGCAAGGCTGTAGCCCTGTGTGCCACCTTCTTTGCCTTGGGTAGAGAAGGCCCGTGCACTGACAGAGGCAGAAAAAAGGGTAGGTACACAGGTTGTTGATTGAAGTGCCGGGGAACACCTGGTTAACAGAGCTTCTATTCTATAAATGTACACAGTGGCTTGTGATAGACAAGCTTTATAAAATAACAGCAATAATAGCCTTTATTTAATTTTAGTATTTCTATATTTTTTTGTACATTGCCTTTGGGCAGTGTGCAGCTTTAATAAATAAACACACAGCTTCTAATGAGGGAATGAAATTACAGAATTGCTACCAAGCCCAGAACAACAGCGGATTGCTAGTGCCCCTTGCCTAAATGAGAAGCATACAATGTAGGTCACAGTATTGAGAAGCCAGGGACCCCAGTGTCATGCAAACTCGTGGAGGAAGTAGGTGCTTTGGTTATCTAGTGCTGCTATAACAGAAATACCACAAGTGGATGGCTTTAACAAAGAGAAATTTATTTTATCACAGTTCTATTTTTTAGGAGGCTAGAAGTCCAAATTTAGGGTGTCAGCTCCAGGGGAAGGCTTTGTCTCTGTGTTGGCTCTGGGGGAAAGTCCTTGTCGTCAATCTTCCCCTCATCTAGGAGCTTCTCAGGTGCAGGGACCCTGGGTCCAAAGGACACACTCTGCTCCTGGCACTGTTTTCTTGGTGGTATGAAGCCCCCCTCCGACCCCCATCTCTGTTCACTTCTCTTTTATATCTGAAAAGAGATTGATTTAAGACACAACCTAATCTTGTAGATTGAGTCCTGCCTTATTAACATAACTGCTTCTAATCCTGCCTCATGAACGTCATAGAGGTAGGATTTACAACACACAGGAAAATCAAAACAGATGACAAAATGGTGGACAATCACAGGATACTGGGAATCGTGACCTAGCCAAGTTGCCACATATATTGGAGGGACACAATTCAATCTGTTACAGTGGGTAAAAGAAGGATGGAGGGGAGAGGTTAGGAGGCATGTAGATGTCTAGAGCAACCATTGAGAATGGGGCATCAAGAAGAAATTTCTATTTCCTTTCTCTTCAAAGCTTATTATGAAGTTATTTAACTGTTTGCTTCTATGGGGTCGCTATGAGTCAGAGTCAACTTGACAGTAACGGGTTTGGTTTGGATTTTGTATTCTTCCTTAAGATAACCAAAGCATTATTTTTTTTTCTTCTACTTTGAGTTTACTTATTATCAAAATCCTACCTCTTTATATCTGTGCTCATCGCCATTCGTTTGTTAAAATGCATGTTGCCTAGAAGGCATGTTTGTGAATAACTGACAGTAAACTTCCAGGAGTTGACATGAGCCCATTCAAAAGGCACAACACACTTTCTGGTTACTGGAAAATCAGTGCGAGAGAAGTGGTCGTTAAGCCATGCTTCCTTCTATCTTTGCATGTGCTGCGATGTGTTGTAATTTTCACACTGGGTGAAACCTCTCCAACCCCTCCTTGAGGACAGGCACAGGCTTATTCATCTTGGGGATTGTGGCCCCCAGCACAGACCCTAGCACATAATTGTTAGCTACTTTGGAGTCAGCCCCTGACTCAGGGCAACCCCATGCACGATGGACCAAAACACTGCCTTGTCCTGTGCCATCCCCATGATGGGCTGCAGATGGATCGTTGTGGTCACAGAGTTTCACTGATTTTCAGAAGTAGACGGCCAGAGTTTTCTTTCTAGTCTGTCTTAGTCTGCAAGCTCTGCTGAAACCTGTTCAGCATCATAGCAACACACAAGCCTCCGCTGACAGACCAGTGGTGGCTGCGCACAAGGTGCATTGGCTGGGAATCAAATCCGAGTCTCACACATGGAAGAGGAGAATTCTACCAGAATCCCACCACTGAACCACCAAAGCCTCCTGCACATAAAAAAAAAGGCTCTACAGATAGTTGTGGAAAAGATGGAAGACTGAATACTTTGGAGGCTAATGACAATGAGATTAGTTTCCTTTTTTTCTTTCTTTTTGCTAAAATATATCCAACAGCCTGCTAGCCATCAAGCCACAATCTTATTTGTCTGTATCTTCAGAAAAGGAGGGCAGCTTTTGCATTACCAAAAATGACCCAGTGGAAGAATAAAAGTTTGTAAAATGAATCAGTTTCATGGGTCCACCCCGCTTCCATTAGTCTGACCCTTTCAATGTGAAGCATTATAACTGTTAACAAGGATCTCCTGAGAATCTAAGAAAGAAATCACAGGCAAGTTGAGTCCCAGGGAACCAACCTTGAGAAGCCACTGGGAGACCACATCGCTCTTGCAGGAGCCTGCATGGTCTTTTCTCACAGCATCTCAGTTTCCCCCTGCATCTGTCCCTTTCCCTCCTTCTATAAATGGGAGGGCTCTGGTCATTCATAATTTCTCTTACAACTTTGACTTCCACAGTGTGATGGTTAAGGTTGTTTGTCAACTTGGCTAGGCCTTGATTCTCAGTGGTTTGGCAGTTATGTAGTGATGTAGTTTGGCAGTTATATAGTGATGTAGTTATCCTCCATTTTTCAATATAATGTAATCACCTCCATGATGTGACCTTATGTAATCAGCCAATCAGTTGTCAGGGGAGTTTCCTCACGGGTGCGACCTGCATCCAATATATATGGATGTTCTGGCAAAGCTCGTTGGCTTTGGCTCACTCTGGATCATAGATCCAGCTCATCAGCAGCTCACGTCCAGTTCTTGGGACCTGAGCCAGCAGCCTGCCATATTGCCTGCCGATCTTGGGATTCCTTGGCCTCCTCAGCCTGTGAGTCAGCAGCCTACCATCTGACCTGCCAATTGTGAGTTCATCAGCCCCTGCAGCTACATGAGTCAAGAGAAGCCTCCAGTTTGATGCTTGACCCACAGACTTGGAACTTGCCAACATCTACAACAGTGTGAGTCATTTTCTTGAAATAAACTATCTCTCTCTTCATATATGTATATACACACACACTTCACTTGTTTTGCTTCTCTAGAGAACCCAGCCTAAGACATATGACCATTTTGACAATTCTGGGTCTGCTTTCTGGATCTTTACTGTATCTTCAGTTTCAGTGACCATTGCTAAAGGTCTCTTAGCTCCAGATTTCAAATTTTAGAGACAGAAATATGATTGGCTGTGTTCATTCCTTTGAGCCACAACACATACATCTTCTAAGAGAGAATTAATTGTGAGCTGGAATATCAGGGAGCCTTCATAATGAAAGTGAGCACTGTCAGGGCCTCAGCAGGGACATAATCTCTAGATACATTAGTGTTGTTAGCTGCTATCAAGTCAGCTCCAGCTTATGCTGACCTTCTGTATAACAGAACAAAACATTGTCAGTTCCTGTGCCATCTTCATAATCGTTGGTATGTTTGAGTCCATCGCTGAGACTATAGTGGCAGTCTACTTCATGGTGGTTTCCCTCATTTTTTCTGACCCTTTACTTTACCAAATACAATGTCCTTTTCTAGTTAGAGAATTTCAAATTCTTTTTATAATTCTACCTGACTCATCCAGGTCATTTTGCAGCCCAAGAATAATTACACAGATTAACCTACAGAGAATGTGAATAATGTGGTAGGTTTATAAAGTGCTTGGACAGCTTTGAGCGTATGAACTTATCCTTTGACTAATCGTTGAGTATATAAACAGAAAAGTTAGTTTGAAACAGTCCTAAACAAATGAAACATCTCAGTTTTAAAAAATTATCATAACTTTGGTAAATTAATTTGGCTTTTTCAGATTGAAGTGCAGGTGACCTTTTCACTGAGTGATTAATATATACTGTTGTTAAAATGATTTAATTGGGAGTAAATCATTAGGATAAGAAAGTCACAACTATTCAGCTAGAGCAAAATATTAAAAAGAGGAAAGTATTAAAAGAACTAAATAGAAAAAACTAAATTGTAAAAGTATAACTTTACAGAGTTGATCAGAATATGCTCCACTAAATTATTATATATGCTTCATGGAAAGGAAACACTTTACCCACAGTGTTATAATTCAGGACAAAGAAGCATGTCTTTTTCATCTTTGTATCCCCAGTGTTGAGCACAGAACCTGGCACATATTTGGTGGTCAATAAATGTTTGAAGAATTAATAATTATAGTCTTAATATTTTGGGAAATGGAGCAGAATGTAAACTACTTTGGGAAGTAAAAAGGCTTTAATTCAAGTTATTTAAAAATTACACCAGCTCACCTGTGAGTATTGCTCACCTTTAGGAATTATCTATATGAGACCAAATGATCAATAATTACTCTAAAGCAAAGACAAGAGGGTAAGGGTACAGGGAAAATCAGATTACTGGAAATGAAAATTCCAGAGTGGAATTAATGAGAACGTTGACACGTGTAAAATGTAGCCAACGTCACTGAAAGGTTTGTGTAGTAATTGCTTAAAAAAAAAAAAAACAAAAACCATTTACTGTCAAGTCAATTCTGACTCATAGCTACCCTGTAGGACAGAGTAGAACTGCCCCATAGGGTTTCCAAGGAGCAGCTGGTGGAATCGAACTGCTGACCTTTTGGTTAGCAGCTGAATTTGCTGTGTAAATTTTCACCAAAAACACCATAAAATATTGTTTAAAATAATTAAATTAGCTAAATGTCTGGTTTGGATTATTCTGTAGCCAAATCAATCATGGTTAGCCTGTACTTTATAGGCGACAGTAATGGTACTGGACAAGAAAAGGGATTTCCAGCTGTTTGTCCAAAGCTGAGGGTGCTCTGAGGGATTCCAGATGACTTCCTCTGAGGAAGTCTGTTTGTGTATGATCTGTCTCCTCCTTCCCCTTCCCTTTAACAAATGCACTCCCATCCTCCTCCCTCTCAAATTCAGGACTGTGAGATCCTTCAGGGGAAGAACTGTATCTTCTGCTTTTCCACCATCAAGTACAGTGTCTGGGCGTTAGAAAGCTCAGTACACGTTTGCCAAATGAATGGAGCATTCCCTATAGAGACAAAATTTAAAAACACCTTACCAGTGGGTTGATTGAATTGAGAGGACTACAAATATGACACTGATTTCTTCCTTTCCCAACTAGGTTCCTTGAATTCCCCACTGACGTTTCTTCATCCCATAGTGAGATCTGATTCGCTGTTCTCTTCAAGGCTCTATCATTTTCCCCCTGCCTTCTCATAACTGTTTTCATCACTCTTGCCTTGTTATTTGTTTATATTTATTTCTGTTTCATAAAGCACATGGCCTAGCACATAGTAGGCACTCGACAAGCACTCAGTACAAGAAAAGTAGAATCTAATGAAGCAACTGAAAAACAACATGCTCTAAGGCTAGTGAGCAAAGGAAGACCTGGGTATTGAAATCCCTAAGAGAGCATGTCATAGGTCTAAGGGAAAAGAGAGAGAAGCTACCAATCTTTAGGGAGGAAGAGATCATTCAGAAAGATCAGAGTAGAATTTACTCCACATTAACTTCTCTCTCCATGTGGTAGGCAGAATAATGGCTCCCCAAAGATGTTCGCTTTCTAATCCCTGGAACCTGTGAATGTGCTGTTACATGGCAAAGGGGAATTAAGGCTGCAATGGAACTAAGATTGCTTATCAGCTGACCTTAAAGTAGATTATCCTGGATTATCCAGGTGGACCAAAGTAATCACAAGGTTCTTAAAAGTGGAAGAGGAAGGGAGATGAGGAATCAGAATCAAAGAAAGAGATGTGATAAAGAAAGCAGGTCAGAGTGATACAATGTGAGGCTTTGTTGATGGAGGAAGGAACCACAAGCCAAGGAATGCAGGCAGCCTCCAGAAGCTTGAAAAGACAAGGAAACAGATTCTCCCCTAGGACCTCCAGAGAGGAATGAAACCCTGCTGAAATCTTAATTTTTAGCCCAGTAAAACACATTTCAGACTTCTGACTTCCAGAACTTTAAGATAAAAAATGTATGTTGTTTAAGCCACTAAGTTTGTGGTAACTTGTTACAGCAGCAACAGGAAAGTAATACAGTCTATGAGAGTCTATCGTTCAGTGGTGCATAAAATGCACCCAAATGTTTCCCAGCCCTCTTATGAGGAACTCCCACCAGCCCTCACAAAAGAAGGTCATCGCATATGTTTATTTCCACAAGGCAAAGCTACGCTCGCCAACCACATATATTTATATTTCGGGAACTTGGCCTAGATAATAAAGGAGAATAGGAACTCAGGGGAAGGAAAAGGGTAGACTTTCCACTTTCTAGTATCTGAGTTGGAATCGACTCGATGGCAGTGGGTTTGGTTTTTTTGGTTTTAGTATCTTGACACTCTTCTTAATACTTTGGGAGAAATGCATGTCTAGAGTAAGGAACTTTATTTCTGGAAAACCTTGATATTATTTAGCCATTGTAAAGCCTAGTTAAATTTCAAATAGTTTAATATGCTTTAGATATGATTTTCAACTGTCAAAGGGGGAAGAAAATCTTACACAGTGAAATTTTAAATTCCTATTTATATATACTTTTTTCCTGTTGCTCATCTGAAATCATTTTATGTTATCCAGCAACAAAAAATATAATCAACCTTCTTTCAACTGCCTAACTCATGTCTCTATATGATTATACACCCACAAGCAAGCTCTGGGTATGAAAGGCACAATACTGTGTTGCTTGTGTGCCGATCAAGCTCTGGGAAGAAGCCTACTGGGAAATAAAGAGCAGAACTAAGAAAGTGAGAGAAGTGGACTTAAAAATAGAGCCTTACCCATTAAAAAGCAAGACTAAAGGGGCATACCAGCCCAGGGGCAGGGACTAGGAGGCAGGAGGGAACAAGAAAGCTGGTAATAGGGAACCCAAGGTTTAGAAGGGAGAGTGTTGACATGTCATGGCATTGTTAACCAATGTCATAGAACAATGTGTGTACTGACTAATGAGAAACTAGTTTGTTCTGTGAAGTACAATAAAAAAATTTTTTTAAAAAGTCTTAAATTGCAACTCCAAGCCTAAAGCATCTAAAGTAAAAATATATTTTTTGTGCATTTGAATAAAAATCATTTACAGCATCACAAATATCACACAGAAAATGTACACTACCACAGCTTTGTGTGTCTTTAAGGCAGAGGAAACACATTGGAAATTTATACATGCCCTGCACCCCCACGTTTCCTCTATTTTTATTCTTTTCCATAGACATGTTCTCGTGTATATAAAAGCTGCCAGATGTCTATAACATTTATCTAAAGGCAACAAAATTTTTTTTTAACGAAAATATCAGTACTTACTACTATTGAAATCCACAATTTTGAAACTCAATTATTAGGCCCACCGTGTTTTTCCCTTTTCATATTAGTGCCAGATTTGCAGTGGAGAAGAAATTTAAGTTGAGGCTAAGCCTAGGTAAGGACATCAAAAATGTTTAGTTCTCATATCCTTGAGTGGTAGAATTAACTTTCAGATGATGCCATGTAGATGACTTGGCTGTGATTGTAACTCACAATAGAAACTTAGTGTTCCCAGTTAGGTTTTGATTTTTTTCATTTATTTGTCTCCAGAAATAGACAAACCACCCAGAGGCAACGGCACTACACTGTACTTTGAAGATCTGACGGGGGCGGGTCCTCCTTTCACCTTCACAGAATATTTGCTGGGTGTAAATGAGAAAAAAAAAAGAGTATTAAGAATACCTTTGTTCTGAAGCTTTGGATTAATCCAGCAATTTTTACATATTGGTTTTTGTCTTGTGTTTCCTGCCATTCTGTTCTCATTGAAGTTGGCATGAGCCCCAAATTTTACATTTAAAGAATCCTATCCTGTTCCTTGTGTTTAATAATCAACCTATTTTTGTCCAGGTCACTGGATTCCATGGTCAGTCATTTCTTTCTGGGTTCAAATTACATTTAACAACTTTTTGACATTTCAGGTGTAAAAATTACCAGTAGTCACAAATTGGTTTCTAGCTGCTTTGTGTATCTTTGAGTCCCTAGTTAGTGCAAAAGTTTAATGCACTCAGCTGCTAACCAAAAGGTTGGAGGTTCCTGTCTACCGAGAGGTGTTGCAGAAGAAAGGCCTGGCAATCCAGTTCTGAAAAATCAACCATGGAAAACCCTATGGAGCACAGTTCTATTCTGACGCACATAAGGTCATCTTGACTTGGAGTTGAGTTGACAGCAACTGGTTTTTGTGTAACTTCACTCTAAAAACCAAAACCAAACCCGTTGCCATCAAGTTGGTTCCAACTCACAGAGATCCTATAATACAAAGCAGAACTGCCCCATAGAGTTTCCAGGGAGAACCTAGTAGATTCAAACTGCTGACCTTTTGGTTAGCAGCTGTAGCTCTTAACCACTACACTACCAGGGTTTCCATCTTCACTCCAGATAGTTAAAAAAAAAAAAAAAAAAGGAATGAGGGGACTTGTGATATTGTAAAGTGGTCCAGGTGGACAAAAAAGAAAGTGTTAACAAAGAATGCAGAATAGGTAAATGGAAAAGAAGAAGGCTGAAAAGAAAGAAATCTAATTGTAGGCCATTTGTAACTGTTAGGATTGGTAAACATATTACACTTCTCCCACTATAACGTACTGTTCTGAATGAATTGCACCTAATTTTTTCTTGTTATGCCATTTGAAGGACAAACTCATTCTTCATAGAAATTGCTTCAGGGCCTGAGGGCTCATGTAACTTGTTTAATCATGATTGTTATTTGATAGCATTACCTGGTAATCACTCTTATCAAAAGTTGGATGATTATCTAGAAGCCACATTAAGCAAGACGTTTAAAAGACTATAGGTTGATAAAAAACCCTGCTCTGCCTTCTTACAAATTTCAGTAGCTGCTGATTTTTGTTTCCCTGTTGCAATGCTGTCTTGGGTTGAGAAAAAAACAAAACAGTAGACAGCTTTTTAAGCCAGTTAACTATTTATTCAGATGTAATCCTAGATAAGTCCTTTAGCCTGACTTTGTGTTGAGAAATTTCTCAGCTCTTGAAAGTAGACCGTCCTTGTAAAATATGCACAAACCACAGTTTGCCCTTGAGGAGACAGAAAAACAAAAATGTGTCTTTGGACCACAGTAGAGAGGTGACAAGGCAATTCAGAGCAGGAGGGAAGCGTAAAGAACAGGACAGGGGATGGCCCCGTTGTGTGCAACAAGGACAGTGATGTGCCCAGCCCTGCCCTCCTGAGCCAAATAACTCTATGAGCGCTTTCCAAGAACAGTGTTTCTCTTCTGAAGAAGTCAGGTGATGAGCAGGCACTGGGGACACACAGGTGGCATTGGCCTGTGCGTTCTTAACTCCCTTAGGGCCTTGAGAGAACTGTGGGATCAGAGAAGCTGGCCAGAGTGCTGCCTTAGCTCTCCACACTTCCCCCTGGCTTCTCTCAGTAAAGCCTTTTTCCTATCCAACCACTTCCTCCCTTCCACATTGCGTTTCTGGCATTTCCCTGCCAAAGGCGTACCTCTGTATTCACTAAACATTTCTATTCAAAGCCCCTCTCAGGCTGCTCCAGATTATATTCCTCTGCTGGCCAGCTCTTACTCTCTGGCAGCCTCTTCGGCTCCTGAGGGAAATTTGTGCAGTCCTCCTTTCAGCCAGTTTGCCCGCCCCCAGCTCCCAGATTTGTTATACACTTATGCAGAGCCCAGATGCCCAGGGCTTTCCCAGTCTGTAGCTTAACTGCAACCTCAGGCCCTGTGGGGGTACTGGTGAGGCCGGGGGCCAATGTGCAAACACACACACACACACACACACATACACACTCCACATATGTATACCACACTCACACACACACGTACATGTTCACACACTCACACACACGTACACACTTCATACACTCTCCACATACATACCTATACCACACACACACCACATTCACACACACACTACACTCCACGCACTCACACAGACACACACACTTCACGTGCACACATACCCACATATATACAAGATACACATATAACACACGCACCTCGTACAAGCACACATACTCCACATCAACACATTTGCACACATACTCTACACACCCCACTCTCACACAAACCACACTCACACCCCTCACATACACACACATACTACGTGCATACACACACACTACACAAACCTGCCTCACATATTGGCAAAACAATAACAGCTACTGTTGAGACTAACTCAAAGGTCTCAGGACCACTAATTGCACAACCAGCCAGGACCCAACCTCTTGACCTAACATAAGAAACATGCTATACCTGGGACGCCCTTCCTGCTCGAGCAGCCCTTTTCCCTTCAGTCAGGCATCTCTAAAAATGTGAATTCCTCCCTAACACCTTCCCTATAACTCCTGTGCCACTTTATTGAAGCATACGTATTTATATATAATTCCAGTGATTACCTTTTAGTGCTTACCCACCCAAGCTGTATACATAGCGTTTCTCTATTTGCTCAAAACTAACCTCTTATTTAGGGCTGTCTGGTAGTGAGGCTTCCACAGTTCTTGACCTCTCTTTTACAAGACATTGTTTTCATCACTTTACCTAAAGTATCTTATTTAATCTTCCCTTCAGTCCTCACGTGGGTATTATTACTAATCCTGTTTTATAGATGAGAAAATGGAGGCACAGAATGTTTAAGTAAATTGCCCAAGACCACACAGCTAGTAAGTGGCAGAGGCAGGACTTGAATTCAGACCTAACCACACTATACTGTGTTGTCATTTCTTATCTAAGAAAAGACAAAATGGAGCTGGTAATCCCTAAAACCCTTTTCATTTCATCTCGATAGTTATGTCATTGGTTTCATACTGTGCTGTTTGGTTAAATTAGTTTTTATTTTTGTCATTTTTATGCAGATTGGCTTAAATGGAAAGTTCACTGGTTCTTTTGCCCAGTATTCCTTGATATTAGTAAAGTTTGTTGATGGGATCCACATTGGATCACTGTTCAACTCTTTGTCCAAAAATGCCAAATCCACACTGAATACAGCAATGCTGTGCTCTTTCTTTTTACAAACAACTAGATCTTTTTAATATTTAAGAAAAGCATAATCAGATGCCAACCAACACCTCGCTGGGAAACCTTTATTTAGTTATCAGCCCAGAAATTTGTAGAATTCTCATAAGAACCTAAACTTCTTTGCTTTCGAGTCTTATATGCATTTTACTTACAGCACAGTGGTAGGTTTTTTTTCCCCCAACCTACATGAAACATTGAGGCAGATCCTTTTTTTTTTTTTTAATATAAATTGCACTGGAACCTATAACATATACTTAACAAAATTACCCAGTGCATTTTCTGTGAATAGTACCCCACTCCCTTCCCCTTCTCTTCTGACAACAAGAGTGCTATTGCTCAGAAAATCACCATTTCCCTGCACTTTTATTTGACTGAAAACAGCCAAGTTTCTATAGGTTTCCTAAGATATGGCGTTTGGCTCATCGGATATGAGATCTCGTTAAAGATGATTGTGGCAATTTGTTTCCTCTCGTTGTAAAACCACATGCCGCCCCCAGAAATTCAAGTCACATTTTTAGAAGCCTCTTTTGTGTGCTTTTTATTATTCTAAACGACATATATATGTACTTGGAAAATTCCAAAAATATAGAAGAATATTAAAAAGAAAATTAGAATCATCCTTAATTTGACTTGAGAGTAAGAGAGATTTTGTTTCCTCCTGTCTCTTTTCAGTGCTATTAAAATAAAAAATTTGTTCTGAAATTACTCAGCATCTCAGAGTTAACTACCGATAATGTTTTAGCGGCTTTCCTTCCAGTGTTCTATCTAATCATACATATTTTATCTACATCTTTTTTTAAAAGTTTAAAATAGACTCTAGTAATCGGAGCCCCTGGGTGGCACAAATGGTTAAGCACTCTGGTACTAACTGCAAGGCCGGTGGTTCAAATTCATCCAGAGGCACTTCAGAAGTGAGGCCTAGAGATCTGCTTTTGAAAGATCACAGCCATGGGAAACGCTATGGAGTGTGGTTCTACTGTGCAACACATGGGGTCGCCATGAGTCTGAATCAAATCAAGGCAACTAGTTTGATTTTTTTTAAGTAGGTCTGTGAGGCTCGCCCGCAGCCTGAGAGTCAGGGTATTTAAACTCTTGAGCTGTGCGACCTCACAGACCATCCACCAAGACCCAACACAGCCTGCTGCAGGCTTTAGGAGCCAGGCAGCCTTGGGGAAAGGCTTAACAGGGTGTTTCTGCCCTCCCAACCCTGACTTCCTTTAGGAGAAACACAGAGCATCCCAAAATCTCAGCTTCATGGCATTTCTTCATCAAATTATTAGTTCATCTGAAAGGAAATTACATATATTTACGTGCGTTTACACATGCATTTCAAGAGAAGAATGTGGTTTTAAATAAGTTATCAACACTGCCACAATTGAAAGACTCCACATTTTAAAGCTATTACGAAGATTAAAAATACTAATTCATTTTAATTGGCAGTGTTTCTTATTCAACTCGATACTCCCAGAGCTGGGCTTTATACTGTAAGACAGCATCTCTGGCTAGCAGGCGAGATTTCCATCTCACTTTGACTCCATTAAAGTAAGCCTGTATAAACAGACATCAATTACAACCAGTTTTAAGGGTTTTAAAATGTAATCCAGCAGCGCTGCTTAACTAAATGAATCCCAGGAAGTGATCTCCAGTGAATTAATAGAGCAGTGTGCAGCTGACTCACTATGAGTCTGAGTTAATGACTGAAGAAGATCAAATTAATTACAAGTGTCTCCAAGGAGTTTCCAGGAAGAATTCTCCCCTTTATCAGTGAAAGTGAGTTTAACCCCTTGTGTCCAAAGTCCACTCGTTTTTTAATTGTTAAAATATCAAGTAATAAAGGGAAGAGAGAGGCCAGTCTGCCTGCTCCTTCCAAGCGGAGGCTTTTCAAATGGTTCAAAGCGTCCAACCCCACTGGGAAGGAAGAATTCCTGTGAAGACACTGTGATTCACTGGCCTCTTTTATGGACTGGAATCCAGCTGTGTTCATGCTCAACCCATCAGCTGAGTTCTCTTGGCAAGAATCCATGGTAGACTTTAATGAAGTTTCTATGGTTAAAAAGTGCCCAAGAAAGATTTAATTAGGGGACAGGACGTATCTGTGTGAGCAGGGTCCAATAAAAGCCTGCATGTACTGACGGGGAAGAAGAGTTCAAGGTCACCAGGGGTATCATTTTACACCAGACCACAGGGATGCAGTAAGTCACCAGGAAAGAGCTCCGGATGAGCTGATTTCCCCAGGAAAGCACACAGGGGCAAACGCTTAGGCCCTGCTCTTCCGCACTGTTTATCTGGCCTTCAGGGACTGCTCTCAGCCATACCCTTGGGCTTTGGCCCCTGCATTGCCATGTAGAGTGATTTTGAAATGAATATTACCTCTTTTATAACCAAACTACTTTGTATTTTATTATTGTTGCCAAGAATTATGATGGCAGGTGTCGGGTGGTGCGTAACTGAAGGGTAAAATGGCAGAGGTATAGAAAACTAAGGAAGAGGAAAGTCAAAAATAAGAGGTGAACAGCAGTGTGTGAGGAGAATGAGGAATAAGAAAGAGAACACAGAAAAGAAAGCATATTGTAGAAAACATGGCAGGAATTAGGCTTTCAGATTTTCTGCTTTTTGGATATACAAATGGCATTTTCTGTAGCTTTCATATCCTTATATGATATGAGATATCATATGAAATATGCACCCCTGATTTTTTATTGTTAAGGAATTAATTTTATGCATCAGTACCTGCTCATTGAGTGCCTCCTTTGAGCCTGGGGAGGCAGCAGGGAGCCCCATATCTGTTGCCTGTTGCTAGGTATACTGTGTCATTGTTACTAGTTGCCATCAAGTCAGTTCTTACTCATGATGACCCCATGTACAACAGAACAAGACATCGCCCTATCCTGTGCCATCTTTTTGATCTTTGGTGTGCTTGAGTTTGTTGTTACAGATGCTGTGTCTTTAAAGCACCTTCCAACTTAGGGGATTCATCTTCTACAATTGTACTGGACAAGAGTCTGTTGTGATCTACAGGATTTTCACTGTCTAGTTTTCAGAAGTAGACTACCAGGCCTTTCTTCCTTGTCTAGCTTAGCCTGGAAGCTCCACTGAAACCTGCCCACCATGAGTGACACTACTGGTATTTGAAATACTGCTGGTATAGTTTCCAGAATCACAGTAGCATACAAGCCACTGCAGTACAACGAACTGACAGATGAATGGTGGACATATCCTACAAAGGTTTAGTTTGTGGCCAGTCTGACGGAGGGAGAATTCTGGTCACTTTCTATAATTTGCATGATTTGGGAAAGCTATTCCTCTGCAGAGTAATATGCCTAACTGGTGAGTACTAGCTGTTGACTTTTCATATAAAAATTTAAAATTTAATTCCGTACATACTATTAACCGTAATTAGCCAGTTCGCTGACTCACTAATTCCTCCCGCTTGATGTATTCAGTATTTAATTTAGTCGTAATCACAAGGGTTACTCAGCAGCATCACACTCTCCCGTCCCAGCCCTTTGTCTAACTGGCAGGTCTTTAAATGATGTGACTAATAGAGGGCTTGCTTGTGAGTGGAGTTTGAACAGAAGGTGCATCCTACAGCAATGCTTCTCTTCAGAATAGTCTACTTCCAGAGACGCCTTAGCTGTTGGTGACTTTCCCAATCGCAGCCTCAGAGATAATACGCCGTGAGTTTTATATGTTGTCTGCTTAGGGAGACGTGTCCACGGAGTGTGAAAGTCATGCAGTCACACGCCCATATTGGTGGTAATTTTGTTACTGTTGTAAAGTCCATCAAAGATAATGGAAAGCAGATAAAATAAAATCACATTGCCCCATTCCACATCTACCTGAGCTAGAATTTCAGTGCGGAGACACTAATTGACGTCAGTTTAGATCTGCCTGATGTTATCTTTATGACCGTTCGTACTCGTGGGACAATCGCACCAAACGTGTCAGGGTGATGGCTCATACCAGCAAGGGGATGGGAGTCCATAAAGCAGGGAGGCAAAAGGTGCTTGATGATTTTCAATGGAGCTTTCTAAGCGGAGAGATGGAACTGTTGTTCAGTTGCTCAGACAGTGTCTACAGAGCGCTTCAAATGGCAGTGTTTAAAAAGAGCCCCCTGTTGCTTCGCATTCCATAAAATAATAGGTGAGGGACAGCAAAGCTAACGTCCTGCAATGTGTGGGCCAGTCTTGCCCAGTGGAGAATGGCCCCGCATCCAGCATGACCCTCAAATGTCCTGTCAGATGTTCATTGTCATGAAAATCCCTTTTATAATTATCTGAGCCTAGACCCATAACTCCTTTTTACGCACAAATCCAAATAACCTTTTGTACAGTTAATGCATGTCGAATTTTCCAACAATGCAGTTACCATTGACATCAGGGGAGTGCTGAACTCTGTTTTGTTCAGACCTGCCACCAAGTTTACCGAGACTTTTCACCACTCTGGGAAAGTCTTCTATTCAGATGTCGCTTGTGGTGCCTAAATTGCTAATACCACGCTCCTGTATCATTCTGATTCCTAGCTATAATCCTCAAAACCAAAAACCAAACGTTGGTCGCCGTTGAGTGCATTCCGACTCGTAGATTCCGACTCATAGTGACTCTATAGGACAGAGTAGAACTGCCTCATAGAGTTTCCAAGGAGTGCCTGGTAGATTTGAACTGCGGACCTTTTGGTTAGCAGCCATAGCTCTTAACTACTATGCCACCAGGGTTTCCTATAATCATCATGAAATTCTATATATAGGTATAAAAATCAGACTATTTCACTGTCTTTTCATATGGTCTTGCCCAAGCATTTACATATGGAAATATTTTATTATAAATTATTTTCTATTTATTTTTCCTTTATATTATATTTGAGGAATTATATTATTTTTGTTTGTTTTTAGAAATTATGTGCATAAATACGTTATACTGTTTCATTTCAGCATGGTAAAAGTCCGTTGCCTCGGAGTCAGCTCATGGCGACCTCACGCATGTCAGAGTAGAACTATTTTCAACGACAGATTTTCTTGGAAGTAGATCACCAGGCCTTTCTTTCCAGGCACCTCTGCATGGATTCGAACCGCCAACCTTTCAGTTAGCAGCCGAGTGTGTTAACCATTTGCATCACCTAGGGACTCCTCAGGGTAGTAAGGAAGTGTTAAAAAATGTTTGTTATAAACAAGTGGACATTCGGTAGGTCTGACTTGGTTGAAAGCTACCAGCCGAGAGCAAGGGAAGGAAGCTCTAGGGCCAGCAAGGATTCAGCATTCGCTGTGAGCCAGGTATGGTGCTGGTCATCTTGGCAGGCCATCTCATCTCAGTGTGATGTTGGATTTCCCTGGATGATTCTACCTAATACAGGAAAAGTACTTGCCTTCAGGAATTAGGAGAAAGACCTTGGTTTCCCAAGGTTCTCCCTGGGACAATGCCCCAGCCCTGTGACAGAGCTCTCCTGCTAGAAGCAGGTGGTCTGGAGGCCTGGCATCGCCTGGAGAAGGCAGAGGGCCAAGCATAAGCTGTTCCCTTTAATTCACTGTGAATCTTCCTTCTTGTTAGATGGGTCTTCTTTCTTTATCAATGCCTTTTAACTCAGGGTATAGTATCTACCTTCCCAAGCTGCCTCGTCTTTTAGAGCTTAAGGCAGGGGTTTGTTGCCTGCTACATCTGCTCCCCTTGGCCTGTGGGAACAATCTGCTTGGGCTTTATGTTCAGTCCTTGGTGCAAACTAAGAGCTTGTGATGTGCTATTTTACTCATTGTTTGCTTAGAATGATGTTGCTAAAGAGTGTGAGAGTCATACAGCCATGGCTATGTTGACTGTATTTTTGTTGTTGTAAAGTCCATCAAGTTAAAGGAAAGTAGATAAATGAAGTCACCTTGCCCCATTTTACAAGCCTAGGTGGCGCAATGGCTTGCAATCAACTGTTTATCTTAAGGTCGTCCATTCAAATCCACCCCATGGCTTCAGGGAAGAAAGGCCTAGTGAACTGCTTCCATAAAGATTACAGACAAGAAAAAACCCTTTTCTGTTCTATTCTGTAACACATGAGTCAGGGGCCAACTTGATAGCGTCTAACAACCACGTTCTATGCCCACAAAAGCTGGAAATTTCAATGCCTGGACCAAGCCAAGATAAACTCACAACACTTTTTTCAATAATTGGGAGGATTTTTATCAGTATTGTAGTTAAAACAATAATCCCCCCAACTGTGTACAGGAGAGCACTTGCAGCTCTCTACAATCCAAATGAAACCCATTGACGTAGAGTCGATTCCTATGAGATAGAGTAGAACTGCCCCATAGAGTTTCCAAGGAGCGCCTGGTGGATTTGAACTGCTGACCTTTTGATTAGCAGCTGTAGCTCTTAACCACTCTATCACCAGGGTTTAGTCCTTGTTTATTGCTCCCTTGTTTATCCCTGTGTGGAAGACAGGGTAGCATCATAGTAAAGAAAGTGTTCAGACCTGGATTCAGACTTCAGTGGGGGGACCTTGGACAAGTTACTTGACCAAGACTTGATGTCCCTATATGTGACAAATAATTAATAATGCCTGCTTTTAAGGGTCATTCCTAGGATAATGTAAGAGAGCAGATACCTACATATGTGCTAGGTAGTATCTTGAGAACCTTATAGGCATAAACTCAACTGATCTTCATAATAAGGTTATTTTAGTGAAGAGGAAACTCAGACAGAGAGGGGTTAAAGAAATTGCCTTGGTCTCGTAGGTATGATATCATAGAGATGGGGTTTGAACCCAGGCACAGTGGTTAAGCTCTTGGCTGCTAATGGAAAAGTCACAACACCAGCCACTCCAGGGGAGAAAGATGTAACAGTCTGCTTCCGTAAAGATTAAAACCTTGGAAACCCTATGAGGCATTTGTACTTGGTCCTGTAGGGGTCATTATGCATCAAAATTGACTCGACAGCAGTGGGTTTGAAATTCGACTTCAGAAATTATGCTTTTAATACATGTACTATATTGCCTCTAGGAAATGTATTAAGTAAATAGTAACTATTAGTATTGGAGCCCCCGTGGTACAACGGTTAAGAGCTTGGCCGCTAAACAAAAGTTTGAATCCATCAGCTGCTCCTTGGAAACCCTATGGGACAGTTCTACTCTGTCCTGTAGGGTCACAAAGAGTCAGAATTGACTTAATGGCAAAAGGTTTGATTTTTTTTTTTTTTAGCTTTTTTTTAAAATTATTATTGCTATTTTCCTTCTCTTCCCTTCCCCTGTCTGGTGGAAGATAGGAGAAGGGACAAAAGCCTTTGCAGGTAATGATGTGCGGGTAGAGCTTTCCCACCCTACATGGCCTAGACCTGAATATTGTCAAGGCTGCAATATCAATTACAGAAACAGAGACTGGATTACTGTGTGCCCGGAGGTAAGAAGGAGATAGAGGTAGAAGGGAAGTGGGTATGACTATAAAAGGACAACATGAGGGATCCTTGTGGTGATGGAATTGTTTTGTATCTTGACTGCATCAATTTCAAGACTACTGGTTGTGTGTGATATGGAACTACAGTTTTGTAAGACATTACCATTGGGGGGATCGGGGTAAAGGGCAAACAGGATCTCTGTGTATTATTTCTTAAAACTGCATGTGGATCTATAATTATCTCAAAATTAAAAAGTTTAATTAAAAAAAAATTAGTCTGCAGTGTGACATCCATCCTTGTTGGTCACTATGAGGCTTGAGGGTCACAGAACCCACCCCTCCCTGCATGCTACTCAAAATTTATTCTCCTCCTAATTAGCTGACATATTTCTAAAGTGTGAGATAATAGAAAGACTCCAAGATTAGAGAGTTGAAACATCAGTGTTCTGGTCCCAACTGTGCCACCAACTAGCCACATAACTTCAAGCCTCCTAGCTAACTTCTCCCAGACTCACTTTCTGCACCAGTAAAATGAAGCTGTTGTATTCACATGTTTCCAAGGCCCTTTCCTCTATAAGGATTCACAGATTCTCTTTCAGAGCGCTGGGTCAGTCAGCTGAGTATCAAAGAGCAATCTTTTCTCCAGCTGGGGACCAGTGTTGTCCTGAGGTCAGCTGGGTCCTGGCTTTATCTAAATCAAGGTTGGCAAACTACAACCTGTGAACCAAATCCAGCCTACCACCTGTTTTTGTGCATAGACATGCTAAGAATGATTTTTGCCTTTTTAAATGGTTGCAGATAAATCAAAATAACAATAATCTTTCATAATATCTGAAAATTATATGGAATTCGAATTTCTGTGTCTAAAAATCAAGTTTTCTTGGAACACAGACTTCATTTGGAACACAGACTCATTCATTGTCATATCATCTATGGCTGCTTTCATGCTAAACGGCAGAGTCAAATAGCCACAAAGCCTACAATATTTTCTACCTGGTGCTTTACAGAAAAAGTTTGCTGATTCTTAATCTAAATGAACGGCAAGAGGGAAAATGTCCAGGCTTTGTTTTGTTTTGTTTTTATAACAAAGAAAATCCAGGCACTGTTCTGTGTTCAACTGGTAAAATAAATAACCCTATGGCCAGGGAGCAGTCCTTATAGTCAAGAAATTACAGAAAGCCCCAAGTCCTGGCCCTATGCCAAAGAAGTAGCCATGGCAGCCTCATGAGCCGTGGGAAGCAGCCGATTACCGCTGCAGCGTGAGCTGTGCAAAACTCCCTTCTCGTGGCTGAGCAAACCTGCTCGATGTGCCACAACTTTCCATCAGTAATGTGCCTAAATGCTCATTTTCAAACATTATTTCTGCCAGGAGGGATAATTTGCTGTAATGTGGGGGCGAGAAATCCAGGAGCAATTCAGCCACTCATTCTATTTATCTCATTTTTTAACTAAAAATCTTGGAAATTGAAATGTTTCTAGTAAAACCAATTTGCTGTGAAAGAAGAAAACTGGAAGATTTTATTATTTCTGATCAAGAATGAGGCTGTGAGGATTGTATCCATATGGTTATGAAAAGGAGGAAGAACTGGTTTGTGAGTGTGTGTGTGTGTGTGTGTGTTGTTAGATCAGATCGCAAAAAGCAAGTGCCTCTGGAAGACATTCGGAGATAAGAATTTTAATACTACCATGATTATATAGAAAATTTGGGGAAAGTCCAGAGATAACCCAGAGTTAAAGGCAGAAACTATTCTGTGGTTTTTAAGGAAACAAAGCACTCAGCAGTTTCCTGGGTAGAGATGAGGCATAAACGCTAAATAGGCATTTATTAAGAGCCCATTACTTCATCATCTTTCGATCCAACATTGCCAGGTACAGAGTGCAGGCTAACTGCTACTTTACTCCATTACAACTCAGATGTAAGAGTTCCCAGCCAACTTCATCCAGCCTCCTCCCACCGAGCCAGAGTTCTCTTTTCTGAGCCCCCATGTCCTGGGAAACACCTCTATCTAGTACTTGCCAGATTGGGTTGAAAGTTTCTGCTGCTGCATATTTCTCTCCTACTAAACTGGAAACCCCTTTGTGGGCAGGGCCATGTTTGATTCCTCAGTGAACTCCAAGGACAACTCTCAACCCCAGATCCATAATGCTGCTGTTGTTGTTAGCTGTCATGCAGTGGGCTCCTGACTCGTGGCAATCTCATGCACGATGGAATGAAATGCTGTCTGGTCCTGCGCTATCCTCAAGATAGGTGCAGATCGGACCATCGTGATCCATAGAGTTCTCATTGCCTAATTTTTTAAAGAAATGGACCACCAAAGTCCTTTCTTCCTAGTCTGTCTTACTCTGGAAGCTCTGGTGAAATCTGTTCGGCATCATAGCAACAGGCAAGCCTCCACTGACAGACAGGTGGTGGGTGCACATGAGATGCATGGCTGGGAATGGAACCTGAGCCTCCTGCTTTGTTGTTGTTAGGTGCCGTCGAGTTGGTTCAGACTCACAGCGACCCTATGCACAACAGAATGGAACACTGCCCGGTCCTACACCATCCTCACAATCGTTGCTATGCTTGAGCTCATTGTTGCAGCCACTGTGTCAATCCACCTCATTGAGGGTCTTCCTCTTTCCACTGACCCAGTACTTTGCCTAGCATGATGTCCTTCTCCAGGGACTGATCCCTTCTGACAACATGCCTAAAGTATATAAGACGCAGTCTCGCCATCCTTGCTTCTAAGGAGCATTCTGGTTGTACTTCTTCTAAGACAGATTTGTTCGTTCCTTTGGCAGTCCGTGATATATTCAATATTCTTCTCCAACACCACAATTCAGAGGCGCCAGTCCTTCTTTGGTCTTCCTTATTCATTGTCCAGCTTTCACATGAATATGATGCGATTGAAAATACCATGGCTTGGGTCAGGCTCACCTTAGTCTTCAAGGTGACGTCTTTGCTCTTCAGCACTTTAAAGAGGTCCTTTGCAGCAAGTTTACCCAATGCAATGCATCTTTTGATTTCTTGGCTGCTGCTTCCATAGCTGTTGACTGTGGATTCAAGTAAAATGAAATCCTTGACAACTTCAATCTTTTCCCCATTTATCATGATGTTGCTCCTTGGTCCAGTTGTGAGGATTTTTGTTTTCTTTATGTTGAGGTGTAATCCATACTGAAGGCTGTGGTCTTTGATCTTCAGTAGTAAGTGCTTCAAGTCCTTTTCACTTTCAGCAAGCAAGGTTGTGTCATCTGCATAATGCAGGTTCTTAATGAGTCTTCCTCCAATCCTGATGCCCCATTCTTCTTCATATAGTCCAGCTTCTCATATTATTTGCTCAGCATACAGATTGAATAAGTATGGTGAAAGAATACAACCTTGACACACACCTTTCCTGACTTTAAACCACACAGTATCCCCTTGTTCTGTTCCAGTGACTGACTCTTAATCTATGTAAAGGTTCCTCATGAACACAGTTAAGTGTTCTGGAATTCCCATTCTTTGCAATGTTATCCATAATTTGTTATGATCAACACAATCGAATGCCTTTGGATAATTGGATTCATAATATTATATTATTTGAAACACCTATTTTTAAGAAGAAAGGATAATCCTTAAAAGTTGTTGTTGGTTGTATGCATTGTTGTGTGGCGTTGAGTTGATTCTGACTCATAGCGAACTATATGACAGAATAGAACTGCTCCATAGGGTTTCCTAGGCTGTAGTCTTTATGGGAGCAGATGGTCAAATCTTTTCTTCCGCAGAGCTGCTGGTGGTGGATTCAAACCTCCAACCTTTCAGTTAGCAGCTGAGCACTTAAAGGTGGTTTATTTATTGACAAAATATTTTTCCTTCCCCAATTTTGCCCTTCTAAAATAAGCAGGAGAAGAATTAATAAACACTTAGATTATATTACTGAATGTACAGTAATTCAACTCTAGTTAAACAACAAAAAGTAGGAAAGTTAGAGCCACTGACTTCCTTCTAGAACTTCTTGGTGAGGAGGGAAAAGGTGACTTTAAGCAAGCTATTAACATTTTAAGGAATCAAAGAATGGGAGATGATGAGGGAAAGTACGGGAATATGATACTTTCAGGATATTGACTGAGAACCCTAAAGTATTAATTCAGGCAAATTATAGATAAAACCAAAAAAATCAAACCTACTGCCGTCGAGTTGATTCCAACTCATAGCAACCCTATAGCATGGAGTAGAACCACCCCATAGAGTTTCCAAGTTTGTAAATCTTTATGGAAGCAGCCTGCTTCTTCCACAGAGTGACTGGTTGGAACCCCCAACATTTCCCTGAGCAGCTAAGCACTTTAACCACTGTGCTGCTAGGGCTCTCTAAGTTATTGATAAAAAGTCTCAAATCTTCCCTAAAGAAGAATTACGAATAGCATATACTGATACCCCTCCCACCAGAAGGCAAAGCATAATTCTGCCACCTACCTCCTTGAGTATCAGCTAAAAAAAAATCAGCTAGACTCGGTAATTCCATTCCAAAGAATGAAGTATAGAAAGAGATACATAGTAACTTTATAGAGGAAAAACCTGGCAAACATACCTTAAACAAGTGATAAAGGTTAACATCATCAGTGATGTCATGTAGATAACACATACCCCTGATATGATGTGATGAGAAGGCGCTTCACCTTCTTTAAAAAACCCATAACCCTATCTAATCATGGATAAACATCACACAAGCCTGGATTGGGGGACATTCTACAGGATACCTGGCCAGTACTTCTCAGGACTGTCAAGGTGATGAAAAACAAAGAGAAACTGAGAAAATCTCACAGACCAGAGATGACTTGGGAAGCTTGACAACCAAATGCAACATGGTACCCTGGATTGGATCCTGAAACAGGAAGATGGCATAAATGAAAAAATAGTGAATTCCAAATAAAGTCTAGAGTTTACCTAAAATTTTTAAAAAGGAGTGGCATCTGGGGTGGAGTTGGCACTAACTAGTTCTCTCCTTCCTTTATATCCCATTATATTGCAACTTATTAGCTACTTCTTTAACCCTTTGTCTGCTTAAGAAAAGTTAAAGATATTCCAGTTTATAGAAGTCCATATTGGCAATAAAATTGTAGTGATAACAAGGAAAAAATGTAAATGAATAAAACATTAAATCATTAATCTGCTTTTTGGAAAACTATTTACAAAATGTAAAGAGCAAGGAGAGAGACAAAGAAAAATGTAAATAATAGCCATATGGATATGACAACCGTGTACGCTTACTCCCAACAAATTTAATCTACTGAATATAAACTAACAGCTGAATTCAAGAGTTTGGTGGGCCCCTCACTCACCTTCAAACTACTCACCCAAACACTTATTGTTGCCCACTAGCATTTAATTTGAACCAGACGTATATAAAATTTTCTTTCAGAACATAGCTTCTGGAGAACTATGCCTTTCAATGGGAAGAAAATAACCAAAAATTAAGGAACAGTACAATTTCAAGTAAACAAAGGTAGATGGAAAGTTCTCTGCTTTTGACATCCCCTAGCTAATCAATCAACATAATCAGAAACAACGTATAATTATGTCTCCTAGACCAGTGCCTTGATTTCATCCCTAGGGGAGTATGGAGTACCTAACATCTCAGAACATTTTTCATCATCCATTGAGCCTGGGCAGCCCCAGGGTAAGGGAAAAGATGGATGCCCTGGTTAAATTTCCCTTCACAAGCTTTCATGAGGGTGGGCCACGAAGATGGTTGGGGAGAAATGCTCGTAGGGGAACTGTTGAAGCCAGTATAGGGAAGGGCAGGGGAAACATGGGTCAGGAACAGCTCGTCTAGGTCCCCTGGTACAAGAGGAACCCTGAGAAAAAGTAAAGAAGGGTATTTCAGAAAAGCACCTGAGGTATGAACTACTGGGCTGTTCAGCAGTAGAGGGTGGTAAGAAATTGGAAACAAGCTGCTATGTCTCTGGGCACAGGAGGCACAGACAAAGGGCATTCATTGAGCTTGGATAGGGTCACCATCTGCAAGGTGTTGTATGTACAGGAAGTTTGCTTTGCTCATTCTGCACAGCAGTCACATGGAGCCCACATGGTTCAGGTTCCAATAATTTTTAATTCCATCCTTCATGAAAAGAAGCTACTAGAGAATGACTGAGCCCACACTCTCTAATGAGAATGCTTTACAACTTACCATGATAGAGGCATGCAATGAAATGAAGGGTGTTCACAGGATTCTGACATTGGTTGACCAATCTTTCTCATAAGTGTGATAAGATTCTGAGTGGCCTAATCTGGACACCCACTTTGCCCTTGTCTTACTCTATTCCATTGGCAGAACCCCCATTACTGCTTTCTGATCACTTAGAATCTTTTGCTTGTTCAACCTCAGCAAAGCCGGTTTTTCCAGAGGCTCCCTGTCTGTGTTCTTTCTTCACACTGAGTATCCAGAGGGCAATATGGGTATGAACAATGTGCATATGTGGCCGTCATCAAGTCAAGCATGTGACTCAGCTGACAAGCCTTTTTGTGTATTTCATTCTGTGTATTATCTTTTTCAGTCAAGGCATCACCATTCATTGTATTCCTCAGGCTGGAGAACCAAGACTCAAATCTCCTTCTCCCTCATTATCAGCCACTTCCAACACCATACACCTCCACACTCTAGAATCTGTCTCTGAAATAGTGTCCAAGTTAACTTCCTGCTCCCTAGCCTCACTCTTATAGCCCTAACCCCAATCTTTGTCTTTCCTAGCTGGGATTAGAAGCTGCCCAGCCTCCTATTTTCTCCCCACTGACTCTAGTCTCTCCACACTTCCTGGTATAGCATACATAGCTGTTTAGAATCAGGCTCCAACCACCCCTTCCAATCTCGTCTCCTGCCCCTCCCTATCATACATCCTATATACTAGTCACTCAGGACTTCTCTTCATCCCCAGAACCATCTTCCTTCATGTCACCCCGGAATGCACACTCTTCTCTACCCAGCAAACATCTTCTAATGTTACAAGGCTTACCTCCAGATTCCACCAGCAAACCTTCTCAGACACCACCAAATAACTCCTGCCCAGGGGTTGCTGTGGTATTCGTACAATTTTTGTTTCTGTCTAAGCCTCTGTTTCCACAACTGTAAAATAGGAAGTGGAACGATAACACCTGTCCTGTGGGATGATTGTAGAAATGCAGTGAGACAATAAATACAAGTTTGTAGTAAGTTTTGATGTGTGCTAAACCTGTGCCCACCAACAGTGTTGAGATCTTTTGCTTGCTCCACTCTCAGGGATGATCCTAGTGTCCAAAGTGTTGTTTTTGGTGGTGTTGTGGTTAGCAGCAACCGAGTCAGCCCCTGACTCATGGTGACCCCATGCACAATGGAATGAAACGCTGTCTGGTTCTGTACCATTGCCATGATCAGTGGGGGATCAGATCATTGTGATCCATAGGGTTTTCACTGGCTGATTTTTGGACGTAGATCACCAAGTCTTTCTTCCTAGTACGTCTTAGTCTGGGAACTCTGTTCAGCACCACAGCAACACACAAATTGGCAATGACAGACAAGTGGTGACTATACATGAGGTACATTGGCTGGAGTCTAACCCAGGTCCCCAACATGGAAGGTGAGAATTCTACCACTGAACCACCAAAATTGTGTGCTCACCGAAGAAATGACAATTGGGCCTTGCTTGCTTCCTCTCCCTCCCCCAGGCACTCACATCTGACATTATGGAAACCCCAGAATCTGAAATTATGGCACCAGCCATAATACAAGTCCAAAGAGAAAGACTGAAATGGACCATGTCTCTGGAACTTACTCTCCTTTCAACTGCATCTGAAAATTGCCAAAGAGGCAATTACAGCAGCATGTTGGTAATGGAAATAATTATGACTACTTTTTGAAATTATGTATATGATACATTTCTCACAGGTAATTCAAGGGGGCAGTGAAGTGGGATAGGTGGGTTCTTCCACTGAAGGCTCACACTGGATAATTGAACAACGTAATGGAGGAAGAAAACTCTGTAAGTACAGGATAATGCAGCCAAGAGAAAAATAGGTTACATACTGATTGCTTTGGGATTTCACTAGAATCTTACAACCAAAACACCAGGGAGATCCATGAGGGAAGACAGCTCCTTGTACAAAGTCATCATCAGATGTTGGGGCCCTAAAATGTGGTGATCTCACAAGTTGGCAGACACTAGTGAATTTCCAAATATTTGTGATCTGGCTAGAATACAGAGAGCTCTGGTGCAAAATCTTTTAGGGTAACACAAAAGGATACTTTGTGCATTAAATGAATCTTTTAGTGGTTAAATGCTCAGCTACTAGCTGGAAGGCTGGCAGTTCAGACCCACCCAGAGGCACCTGGAAAGACAGAACTAGCAGTCTGCTTCCAAAAGGTCATAGCTTTGAAAACCTTATGGGACCGTTCTGCTCTGCACACATGGGGCCGTCATGATTCGGAATCGGCTTGATGACAACTAACAACGATGACAACTAACAACAAGAACAACAAGCAGAGAATCCATGACATACAAAAGCAGGTTCACTTATAAATCATGACTTTTTAAGCTTACTTCAACTCGGTGTCCCTGGGTGGTAAAATGCTTAGTGTGCTCAGCTGCTAAACAAAAAGTTGAAGGTTTGAGTCTACCTAGAGGCACCTTGGAAAAAACTTCTGGTAATCTACTTCTGAAAACCCTACAGAGCACAGTTCTACTCTGACACACATGGGGCCATCATGAGTCAGAACTAGCTCCACAACAGTTGGTTTTTAACTCATTTCCATGCCCACATATCTTATCCACTGAACATGGTAAAGAGACACTAATTTTAAATAGCTCAACCAAGAGATACTTATTTTCTTTCCTAACTTGTTAACAACTTACCACGTAAAAAAAGGTCCTCTCAAAATGTGAAACAGGCATTATTACTGCCATTCCCCAGGTGAGAATATAAGCATTTAAGTTATTGCCCAAGGACACATCTATCTACTAAGTGATGAATTCTTTACCATTGAGTTGATCCCAACTCATGGCAACCCCATATATATCAGAGTAGAACTATGCTCCACATCACCAGGCCTTTCTTCCATGGCACCACTTGGGTGTGTTCAAACTGCCAATCTTTAAGTTAGTAATACAGCACACATACCATTTCTACCACCCAGGGACCTGTGTGCAAACCCTATCCATCTGCTTCCAAGTCTGAGCCTTTCCCTTACACCATATCCAAGCCCTATATGTATTATCAAGATCCTAAAATCTTCAGAAGCCAGGGAATTACTTTATTAAAGAGGCTTGGTAGTGAGATAAATTTTCCCGACACCCGTATGATTAAGATAGATCCTTACTATGTGTGTTGGAGACCTGGCTTCTTCCGTTTAACACATCCAGCCTGGGCTTGTGCAACCCTGAATATGTAAATGCACATTTGTAGCCCAAAGGTCTTCGCAACTGGCAGCAGATTTACAATAAGGGTATAAGATATACCTCTGTGAGCTTTGGCCTTACTGTGGGATTTGCAGCTTGTGGTCTGGCCATCCACGTCCACAAGATAAAGGGGTCTAGTGGAGCTTAAAAAGGCTGCTGTCCTTGCCCGTATTTTCTCTAATGAATGTGCTATAGGAAATTTCTCTTGACAGGTTATTATGACTACTTCAGCGTACATATGGCCAGCTGTCTGGAAAACGGTTCAGATTATAAATTGTTCATAAATATACTGACACACTTGGCAACAGCACATTGTGGCACTGAACATTTAATTTGATCTTTGTTCTTTTAAATAGTGATATCACCTTCTGAGGGGGAGTGAGATACTGTATCCTTTGGAGAAACGCAGATCTCTTTTTCTGTGTGCTCGCTTTCACATACTTTCTGCTTGGGAAGTGTTTGACATTAAAATCATAACAAATCTGAGTTTCTCCATGACATTTGAGGGATAAGAAATGTGTCTTTTGTTCCAAGGTAAGTCAAGGTTGGTAAGAATATGGCATTAGCCATTTCAGGGGCTGTCTCCTCCTGCTCTGACCATACAAGATCCCAAGGTATATGTTGTTCTCAGTACCAGGGATGCCTGGGTCTTCACTTGGGGTGCTCTCTGCAGTCATTGCTTCACCTTGCAAAGGCTTCACAAGCTATGCCAAGTTCAGCTGTAGGGATCTCTACCGCAGCCCTCTAAGGGGGAATAACTTCCCATTTTATAGATGAAGAAACCTAGGCTATTCCAGTGGCTTGCTTGGTCATACAGATAGAAAGTGACAAAACCTGGTCGTCTGATCCCAAATCCATGATTTTTTTTCTAAATCGTCACAGCTGTATTTGTTGGATTTTTCCTCCTGCAGGGATCATAACTCATCTCCTACCTCCTGTTTGCACCCCACACTGCAGAGACCATATCCGCCCCCCACCCGCACCCCTCAGAACTCAGAGTCCATGATTGGTTATGTGTATGACGCATGATCTGACAAAGGGCAGGGTATTTTTCAAGACTGTCCTAGAAACCTAGGATCTCCATTGTTCCTGATTGTCTTAGGAAGATGATACATTGTACCTGATTGTCTTAGTCATCTAGTGCTGCCGTAACAGAAGTACCACAAGAGAACGGCTTTAACAAAGAGAAATTTATTTCCTCACAGCAAAGTAGGCTAAAAGTCCAAATTCAGGCTATCAGCTGAAGGGGGAGGCTTTCCCGCTTTGTTGGCACTGGAGGAAGGTCCTTGTCCTCAGTCTTCCCCTGATGGAGGAGCTTCTCAGGCGCAGGGAGCCCAGATCCCAAGCTCTGCTCCTGGCACTTCTCTCTTGGTGGTATGAGGCCCCCAACTCTCTGCTTGATTCCCTTCCCTTTTTATCTCTTGAGAGATAAAAGGTGGTACAGGCCATACCCCAGGGAAGCTCCCTTTATACTAGATCAGGAATGTGACCTTGGTAAAGATGTTATAATCCCACCCTAATCCTCTTTAACATAAAATTACAACCACAAAATGGAAGACAACCACACAATGCTAGAAACCATGGCCCAGCCAAATTGATACACACATTTGAGGGGGGAGCATAATTCAATTCATGACACTGATGTATTAGTTGCCCATAGTTTTCTAACCCACTGACCAACTGGCAAAAAGGCATTTTGAATGTGTGGTTTGTTTCCATAGCCAGTACTAAAGGTTCAGGAATTCCTCCTTGGAGTATAGGCAGAGTTACCAATTTATTTCAAAAACTAATATTTACGGAAGGCCTTATTGCTATCCTGTGATTCTAAAACTTGGATGTCAAATGTGTGGGTCTTAATGTTTTGTAAAACAGAAACACAACCCTGTTAAGAGACTAAAACCTTGTTTTTTTTTAAATCATGTGACTTAGATTTTGGGTAAAAAAACCAAACCACTATATATCCCATTCAACCATACAGGAAAGAAATCTGAAATCCTATGAAATGCCCTAGCCCCTGACTCCTAGGTGAGATGCTGAGGCTTTGGGCGCCATCTGTAGGAACTCTGCGTTCTCCCCTCTGTGTCAGAGCCTCTGCTCCTGCTCCCATAGACAGTGCCTTCCTCCCCGTTCTCAGATCTAAGCCTGTTTTCAGGGCTGCGTGTGAACTCAGCATTTACTCCCTGAGGGGAGACAGCAGGTATCTTGATGTTCGCAGTACCTGGAAGAACACCTGGTATGTGTTGATGCTCCGTAAAAGTTGATTAATGGAATGAATTAGGGAATGAATGGGTGAACAGGAGTCAATGAGTTCCTGCTCCCAGCAGCATCTATATTTGAATCTCCATCTCTAATTGTTGAATGCACAGCTTTTCTCTTATTAAATGAGCTTAGACTCCAAAGAGCCCTTGAGGAAGTTATCTGGGGAGTGGGGAAGAGGACCTCTGAAATCATGGTGTATACGGGCATACATCTATCCTGCTTACCAACATGGTGAGTGCTACAGTTTAAGTGCTGCATTGTATGAATTCAAAGATTCTAGAACTGTTAGCCAGGCCAAGTGATACAAAAGTATTTCTGTAACAGAATGGCTGGGGCACATATGGTTTTAAGTAGAAAACATCCTTGTTCAGCAGTGAATCTAAGATAATGTAATTATTTACAGACTTCTTATAACATCGTTTCATAATGTCATTGTTTTCATGCCATTTTGTGGTTAGCTGCTATCAAGCTGGCCCCTGACTGAGGGCAACCCCATACACAACAAAATGAAATGCTGTCTGGTTCTGTGCCATTCCCATGGTCAGTTGTAGTTGGAGTGCTGTGATTCACAGGATTTTCACTGACTGACTTTCAGAAGTAGATCACCAGGTCTTTCTTCCTAGGTCATGTTAGACTGGAAGCTCTGCTGAAACCTGTTCAGCATCATAGCAACACGCAGGCCTTGATAGATGGCTGTTGGCTGTGCATGAGGTGGACTGGCTGAGAATCAAACCTGGGTCTCCCGCATGGAAAGCAAGAATTCTCCCACTGCACCACGAATGCCTCATGTTTAGTACCATCAGGTAGTTTAATTGTATTGTCAAATGAAGGGGCAAAGTCAACAAGACCATGCAAAAAGCCGGTGGTATTGTAACACCAACATATTCCTTAAAATGACTTATCTTTCCAGAGATGCTCAACTTTCCGTCTTGTAGCCTCTGCTTGAGCACTTCTGATGATGGGGATTTTATTACTTTGGACAGGTCAGATTGTTAGAAAGTTCTCCTTTACGGTACTCTGAAATCTGCTTCCCTGAAACTTTCGCTCCTTGGCCTAACTCATCTGTCGACTTCGGCATTTTCCTAAGTGTGCCCTAAGGATGCTAATTAGCTCCAAGGGCTGTTAATAGGTGTTATTTTTTAGAATGGGACTTGGGGGGTTCGTGGTCAAGTAAGAGTGGAGATCCTTACTTAAAAGATGTCAAACAGGTCTGCTTGCCATGGAACTTCTCAGGGCCTTTAATAGGCTAACGTTCACTGGTGGACATCTAAGAACTGAGGCACAAACAGCGTTCTGGTGAGCTCAACATCACTTATTTCCAAAGAGCGTTGCACAAGAGTGACAGCCCAACAAGCACTGTTTATATTATATTAACATAAAATTTATATTTATTTATATTAACATAAAATAAACCTACTTTTCCTTCCACATGATAGCTCTTCAAATATCTGGAGATAATTATAAGGAAGATAAGTTATAAATCCAGGCTAAAGTAGCCTAATTCCCTAAAGGGTTGTGCCTGTGACGTTGTTCTTAGCCCTTTTCACCCTCTTTGTTATATTCGTCTCTTAATATGTTCACCTCTTTTCATGCACATGTTGAAGGCCCAGTTGCTGTCAAGTCTATTCTGACTCATGGCAACCGACCCCATGTGTGTCAGAGTAGCTGAATGCATTAACCCTTTGCACCTCACAGGGACTATGTTGAAGACAGGACTCCAGATTTATAATTCCTATCGACCATGTAGGAAACCCTGGTGTCGTGGCGGTTAAGAGTTTGACTGCTAACTGAAAGGTCGGCAGTTCAAATCTACCAGGTGCTCCTTGGAAACCCTATGGGGCACTTTTTCTCTGTCCTACAGGGTTGCTACGAGTCAGAATCGACTCTGTGGCAACAGGTTTGGTTTTTTTGGTTATAGGCTGTGTAAAGGAGCACTGGTGGTGCAGTGGTTACGTGCTCAGCTGCTAACCAACCTAAAGGTCAGCGGTTCCAACTGACCAGCAGCTCCTCAGGAGAAAGATGTAGCAGTCCAATTCCATAAAGGTTAAAGACTTGGAAACCTTATGGAACAGTTCTACTGTGTCCTATAGGGTACCTATAAGTGAGAATCCACTCAGCAGTGGGTTTGATTTTTTGGTTATAGGCTGTATAACTTTAGCAAGTTACTTATCTTTCCTGTTTCTTAGTTTACACATCTATAAAACAGGGAAAGTAATAGTCTATAACCTCACTGAGTTATTTTGAAGATTATATATATTAATATATGTAAAATACTGTATGTATTGGCTATGTGCTGTTTTTCTATTTTCTCTTCTCTTTAGGGCTTTAATTCCCTCTTATTTCTATTTGGCCTTGCCTTTTACATTCAGATACCAGAAGATAGACACAGAGAAAAACATTAGGCTGTTCATCTAATGATTTAATTCTTACCTTTCCATGGTCATCCTTTGTTTTCTCTGGAGTCTTGCTGCTCCACGATCATTAGGGAGCTGATTAGAAATGTGGAATCTCAGGCCCCAGCTCAGACCTACTGAATCAGGACCTGCATTTTAACAAGGCTCCCAGGTGATTCGTGGGCACATGAAGTGAGAAGCACTGTTCTAGAGTCGGCACACAGTACTGAGCCTCTCCACCCCCACAGCACCCAGCCCAGGGCCCTGCACGCAGCAGGTGCTCAGTGGGGCTTGCTGGCATCAGTGTTTATTCAATCAACCTCTATGAAAAATGATGGAACTAATGAAGCCGATGGCATGCAAAGAGTAGATGGGAAGGGGCTTGCCTCATAGTAATTGCCAAAATTTGCCTAAGTAAGATCAAAATGCAGGTATACTTCTCTTTGGTGGAGCTTGTTTTTTTTTTTCTTTTTAAAAATTTTATTGTGGTAAAAATTATATATAATAAAAAGTTTGCCATTTTAACTGTACAATTCAGTGACATTCATTACATTCGCCATGTTGTGCTACTATCACTACTACCCATTGCCAAGACTCTTACAGCCCCCCAAACAGAAACTCAGTACCCCTTCAGCAATAATGCCCATTCCTCCATCCCCCCTCAGCCAGATACACTTAAACATTATAAAATAATGGAAGACCCAGCTCTTAATTATCTTTTCTTTTTCAGTTGTGTGTTTTTTTTTTTTTCCTAATAAATGAATTTTCTCTTGAGTAGAAACAAAGCTCTAAATTGTGAGGGGTAAATGTTAGCAATTCAGGGAACTATCTATCCTGGAAGGCAATCAGATGCAAAGTCAAGACTGTGATCTTTGCATTGAGACAGACCTGAATTCAAAGCTCAGCTCTACCTCTCACCAGCTGTGTGACCCTGGGCAAACCACCTCACCTCTCTGAGCTTCGATGTCTTCATCTGTAATAGGGGCATAATAATGCCTATCACATAGGGCTGTTGTTGTTAGTCGTTGTCAAGTCAGCTCCCGCTCACGGCAACCTTATGTTTAAAAGAACTAAATGTTGCCTAGTCCTGTACCATCTTCATGGTCATTGGTATGTTTGAGTCCATTGTTGCAGATATTGTGTCAATTTATCACATTTAGAGTTTACGTCATTTTCACTGGCCATCTAGTTTACCAAACATAATATTCTTTTCTAAACAAGCTGAAAGTCTTTCATCATTGCTTCTAAGGAGCATTCTGATTCTGCTTCATCTAAGACTAATTTGAAAGAAGAATATAATATTATAATGCATTTACAGCTAGTGTTAGTGAATGTCATGTAGCAGGCACTCAACAAATATTGGTTTCTGCCTTCTTTACCAAATACCAACTTTCTCCTTATGGAAAACATAATGAAGGGAAAATCAAAATGCTTTTTAGATATATAACTACCTGGTTCATTGGTTTGCAAGTTCATTGTTGAATTGCAGGTCATGACCTGTCTGTCCTACTGTGCCCGCAGTCATCTTAGTGAACAGAGGGAGGACTTTTCAATCCGTTTTCCAAATACTGACAGTAGAGACCACATGATCAGAAAACAGTTGCCTCAGCATATCATGTGGATGCTGGCAACACCAGATCTTTCATAGAATCATAGTATCTGGCATGTAGAAGATGCTCAGTAAACGTTCTTAAATGAATTAATCAATTGGTCAATGAAATTGATAGTTGTAAAGAACCTTAAAGGATGTCTGGTCCAAGCCCCTATCCAATTTGAGTATATTTCTGCATTGGTGGTCACCAGGTCTCTGCCTGAACAGCCAGCAGTAGATCTTAGTGCTTCTCAAGATAGCACATTCCATCCTTAATTATCAAGTTATTAAGCTTTATCTTTATTTTCATCCCAAAGCTCACCTTCCTCTAACTTCCACGGACTGTTCCTGATCTTTCCCTAGACTAGAGCTACACTACCTATACATGAAATTCCTGGATGGCGCAAATGGTTTATGTGCTCAACTGCTAACCAAAAGGTTGGAGCTTTGAGTCCACCCGGAGATTCCTCGGAAAAAAGGCCTGCCAATCTGATTCCAAAAATTCAGTCATTGAAAACCCTGTGTAGCACAGTTCTGTTCAGACACACGTGGAGTCACCATGAGTTGCAGTCAATTCAACAGCAATGGGTACCTGAATATAATCCCTTTTCTTCATGAGAACCTTTTAAAATATAAGACAGCACCCATGTTTCCCTTTTCTATTCATTCTTCCCCTTTCTACCCTCCCCCTCCACAATTCCTTCCATCTTGGCACCTTCCTCCAGCTGCCTCTGGTGGACACCACTGGCAGTCTTGCCTGGCTAAAGGTCCTCCCAGCCCCAGCATTACCCTTACACAGGCCACGCCTCCATAGGTAAGCTCCAGCCTCAATACTGGGAACTAGATAAACAGCTCAGAAGGGTGGATGTGTCCTTGATATGAACTCCATTCCAGCAACTAAACTACTCACATGATCATGTTGCTGGCAATGCCAAATTGTCAGATTATAATCAATTAAAATCTTTTGCTTATTTCACATGTGTTGTATTAAACCAAGTCTTCCTGGTCCTATATTTGTAGAGTTGGTTTTATTTTAACCAAAAAGCAGGACTTCACATTTTTTTCTATCGACACTCACATTAAAAACTATTAAGGTCTTTCGGTATTTTGAGTCAGTTGCGAAAAATAATAGCTATCTTCTTTTTCGAAATCAGTGCTTTGGTTACTAGCTGTTTGCAACTCCAGTATGGCTGTTAATCATTCAATAAAATGGTCTGTTAGAGGAAAGTGTATATTGTCAGTTTTTAACAGTTTTTTTTTTTTCCAATAATCTGAATTTACGGTTCAAAATAGCTAGCCCTGGTTTTGATTTGGCCTTTAGAACCAATACCCTAACCTCACAATGTAGTCTAGCTCATTTACAGTTAGAGATGTTATATTTCCATTATTATTTGTAGTTTGGGACAATCCTCATGGGGCTCATTATGTCATCCTTAGACTATGTTCTTCCTCGTATTCACTGTCAGCAGTGTGAGCAGTGTTGCTGCTACGCCATCTTGGTGTGATAATATGGACCTGGCCTTAGTTCCAACCAGCAAGAAGTCCCAGTGATACTTACAAAGAATAAATGTAAGATTTATAATAGCAAAATATAAAATCATTTTTATTGGAAATTATAGTTAAATAAAACGACAAGCAAAGGTAGAAAAAATATGACTTAAGGAAAAGTCTATTTTTTTAACATAACATTTTAACAAGCTTATTTCAGTTCTTTTCTTGTACACATGGCCTTTGAGTTTTTTAAAATCAATTTCATATTAGATTAGTCTGTCTCCTCATTGGAGAACCACTTAAATTACTCTGCCCCCAGTGCTACCCACCTCCACCGAGCCCCTTTCAGAATCCAGATCTCCTTCCAGGATTCTCATTCCTGCAGCCAACTTCTCCCTTCCAGCTTTGACTTAGAGTATCTCCCTGGAGCAAGACGCTATGCTTCAGGTTGCCTGGGCAAGTCTCCCCACCAAGCGTAGAATTTTTTCTCCAAGCTTTCCACTCTTGTATTCCAGACTCTAAACATGGCTGTGCCATATTCCTTTTAATCAAGTTCTTCAAGCTAAACCTGGTGAATGGCTTTGCAAGTGCCATTTTTAAAAGACCGAACATATCGTGCTACAAAATCAATAGATGCTATATTCCCAGTTAATAAGCAGTTCTAGGTACATTGAAATTAGCCTAGGATTTCACTGAAGGTTTTTGTTGCTTGTTGCCATTATTTTTTCTCCTAACAAGGAGACGATGTGCTGGTCTTCGCATAGGAGGATGCCATATATAGTAGAGTGTACTCACTGAGTTTTATTTCAAGAAGGTGTAATGCACTTACACAGAGCCAGCCATACCCTCTCTTTCCAACCTCTTGAGATAGTCAGCAGGACTTTTTCTGGTGACTGCCCTCCTTTGAAGCCTGCAGGCCTGTGGTTGTGAAACAAAATAAAGCAAACTCACTGGTTCATATAAGGAAGGCTTTAGTCACACCATACCTTTGCCAATCAATGCTAAAGAGAATTACAAATACTTATAGAGGAGGTTAGATGACTGGTCCAAGCAATGTTACTGCTAAAAAATTCTAATCTAGATTTATCAATTCACTTTGGCCTAGGTCTATACTAACAATATTTAGAGGCAAGGAGGACGGGGGCGGTGGGGGGGGGGAACAGCATGGGATTAATTAAAGGAACTCATTATCATTGCTTAAGGTTTAAACTTTAAACTGCTAACTAGCTGTGGATATAAATTTGTGTTTCGTGGAATCACCTCTTTTAGCTGATAGCTACAAGATCTGGCAAATCTATGCTTAAAAATTAACAAATTAATTCCCATCTAACTAATCATCAGTCTCTTCCACTTTAGGATAATTAAACATGAGCTAGTGAAACGAGTCTTTTGGAGGTGAAATTACTTGGTAGTGTTAACCTACATTTGACCTCCCGTGGATGGGATGTTAGGCTCCCAGGGAAACTGATGCGTTAGTTTAGGTTTTACATTATGTTGTTGGTGACCAGCTGTAATTTTAAGGGGGAAATACATTTTTTTCCTTATTTATCACACATAATTTTAAATGGCTTCCAGATATTACATCTCATTTTGTTTTCCTCTTTGAGATGCAAAGATATTGCCACCATCCAATTACGTTGGATCACAAGCTTTACACCTGCGATGATTTAATTACATTTTTGTTCATTCAAACGTTTAGACCTCGTGTGTGTTTTCAAATCATCCTCACTCTAGTGACAATTTCCCGACGTGGCTGTGGGAGAAAATGGCCTTTGAAATGGCGCTGTCTCTGTAGTGCTTAAGAAAGGAAGGTATCACATGAAGACGAACCTCAAAAGATGGGGGCCAGGCTTGAAGCACGGTTTCATTAATAGTGGATGGCAGAAAAGGAGCCGAGTCCCAGATAATGAGGAAGGAGTTGCAATTTTTTTTAAGCTATCTGGTGACAGGGAAAACAAAAATGACATTCAGCTGACGAATGAGCGGAGTTTGACCTAGCCTTTTGACCCTTGACAATCAATCTTACCTGCTACTTCATAAAGAATTATAGCTCTGCCACTCACATTTGACTCTGGATTTTTACTATTCCTTTTTACCTTTTTTTTTTTTAAATACATGGTCCAAGAAGATAAATGTTTATGTTGTATATAGCAGAGAGGAGGAAATATGTGATACTCAGAAGGGGAAATAAAAAACCGAGAAATAGAGGAGAGAGCAACAACAAGACCAACAGCCATAAAATGGTTTATACATGCAATTCAGAATTGTCAGGGATATTTTTTATGTGACTGGCCAAAATAGCAACGGGAAATGACTGATGACCCTACACACCCTTCCGCCCAGCGCTGGTCGAGATGTGAAACCCAGAAGAGTTGGAGGGATGGCTGAGCCCACCTTCCCGTCTGCCTCTCTGCTTCCCACCTCCATCCGCCCCAAAATGCATCAAATGAATTTTGATGAATCCATTCTCTGTCCACGGGCTCTGATTGCTGTGTGTGCTGTTATGGGTTTCAGTGCCATCATTACAGGAAAGAAAGGGCAGGGGGTCCAGGCCACTGAGCTGTTTTCATTATCTGTTAAAGGCACCAGTGCAGGCACTAAACAGTTTGTGCTCTGTCCACCCTTTCGTCTGTGGAGAGAGCGTAAATCAACGGGGGTGAATAGTATCTCACCAGGGAGGGAGAGGAAACACCTTAGGAATCAGGGATAAGGTCCTTGGCGTTCAGGATGCTTTGTTTTTATATGTAATTTGACGCAGTTTGTCTTGAGACACTAAAACCTCAGCCAGTCAGCAAGAGTAGCTTTATGGAACCTCACGCGTGCACAGGCTGACTGTGGGGAGTTTTCTTGCCTTTTTGGAGTAAAGATTCTGTTTCATGATCCTACTGGACACGTCTACAAAAACCATCTCATAGAAGCGTAATGCAATTTTTGACCATTTAATCCACCCTGGATCACTGGGAACGTAAAGCTATTGTCCTCATCAAGCCAGACATTTCCAACACCAGGTCCTGTGCTGCGTCCTCCTCTGTCTTCCTGAAGAGAGAAAGCATCCGGGCAAATAAAAAGAAACCTGGCTATTGTGTGAAAAGGCACCAATCTGCCTCTAACACCTTCTTGGTAAGCAGGGATTATACATCGCTTGTAGCCGCTTCACAGCCCTAAGCGTTGTGGCTCGCTGGTGACGGCGCCAGGCGGGATCTCTGTGGCCGGCCTCGGGTGGTCAGCTGGTTCGGAGGCACCGCCCTCCGTCTCCTTGGCATGGAGTCCGTCTACTTCCAGAATTACAAGGCTGACAAGCTGTTTATGAGGTGTTTCTGGGCGGTGTGTTTATAAAGAATCTCCCCTAGAAATCGGGCGAGCTCGTTAATGGCGGAAGTGAGGTCAGTGCTTCTGACAGTCTTAACAAGGTGACAGAATTTATGAAGCGCTGGGGCAGAAAGATGTAGTTATCTGCAGTCTATTCATATAATAAGGCCACTTGGGGCCTGCCGTTAACTCCCCTTGAATTTGTTTTCCTTTCTTCGTTCCTTTTTGTTGTCCAGCTCTTCCTTTGACTTCCCTTCCTGATCCACATAGAACCATTATCACACTGAACACCATCTTGGCTGAGGTAAATGGGCACATTTCCTCAGAAGGATCAGTCAGCCTGGCTCTGAGCTGTGTGTGAGCCATGGTGAAAGGGACAATTCTGTGGGTCAAGTCCTTGGATCAGGTTTTGTGTAACTTCTAAATCTAATCAACAGCGTCTTATGACCAAGTTAAAATTTTCAACTTAAAAAAGAGAGATGAGTTACCATTTCCTTTTAAAATCCTATGTCATTTTTAATTCCAAAGAATGGTGACATCTCTTTTTTCACAACTCTGTGAGGTAGGGCTGAATTGTATTATCCCCGGGGAAACTGAGAAATCATCATGGCCTGAGGAATCAGGGGAGACTTGATGGGGCTTTACAGCTGGGCTGAACATAATAGAGCAAAGGATTTGAAAAGTGAAAGGGAGGAAAGTAAAAAGTAATTACATAGGTACATTTTTGGTATTGAAATGAGAAGACAATAGTTGTAAAAACTAGTAACATCTAAGTCAGTTAGCAACAGGAGATGAACTATTGTCTGTTTTTAAATTATGAGAATCAGATCTAATGAAATCATTTCACTGTGGGAGAATCAAATGCCCGTTCAGAAACCCACACCATGATGAAAGAGGCTGTCTGTTTTTACTTGTCAACTGAAAGTATTCAAAATAGGTTTTCCCAGCCAAATCATTAGCATGCTACATTTTGTATAATTTTTCCCAATAACAACCAACCAGTTGCTGTCATGTTGACTCATGGCAACCCCACGTGTGTCAGAGCAGAGCTATGCTCCACAGGGTTTTCAATGGCTGATGTTTCAGAAGCAGATCACCAGGCCTTCTGAAGTGCCCCTGGGTGGACTTCACTTAGCAGCTGAAAGCGTTAACCGTTTGCACCACTCAGGGACACTTTTCTGAAAATGTTGTTGTTGTTAAGTGTCGTTGAGTTGGTTCTAACTCACAGCAACCCTACGTACAACAGAAGAAACACTACCCAGTCCTGCCCCATCCTCACAATGGTTTCTGAAAATGGTACTTTGCAATTCATTGGCAAAAAGGAAAAACAGAGTTATCTCAGACAAGGAAAAAACTAAACAAAACACTGCTCTTTCTCTGTCTATCCCGACTCAAGGAGCTATGAAGTAGTACGTGAGTCAAGTCTATGTGATTCCAGACCAAAGTTCATCTCAATTTGATGTAAACAACAACTTTATCTTATCTTTGAATCTTATTGATTAAAAATCTTGGCAGTTTGATTAGTTGCTGTCTAGTAGCCTGTGCCATTGGGGCGCACCAAACACATCCTGATACATTTCAGATCTCAAGAAAGAGATGGGCTGGTCTTGGTAAAGCCGGATCGCTCAGATACTACAGGACCTGTACAGTTGCCCATCGTGTGGACTGATATTTATCCAGCCTAATCAGCGTGTGATGGCTGTGACAGCATGTGTGACCTGCTCCACAAGGCAGACTTGTATTTCACCTCAGGAAATTCCTCTCATGGGATGCTTGCTGAACTGAGCCCATGATATGAGATCATTCCAGAACCAGGTCTGGTACTTGTCGTCAAAGGACAGTCTGTACTGGGATCAGGAATGCATCAAGAGAAGGGTCCTCAGTTTGTGGTTGAGACAGGACACTCTACAACATTTCATGGATTCTGAGAAAAAAATTATTAGAGGATTCTTACATGTGGGTCCTGTTACTAACCCCTCTAGGATAGAAAGACTCCATTTGTGGGTTTATATTCTTGTAGTCCTAAACAAGATTATTTTGAATGCTTCCCCCCACCCCCAAATATTTCCAGTACAGTGTAGATTGGCCAGGTTCTGGAGTTCAAAACCTGGGGTATGATTGAATTGTATAAGCAACACAGAAAAATCCAACCCACTGCTTTCTTGGGACTGACGGGAGACTTGTGAGGTCAGAATAAAAAATTGGGTAAATCAAAAACCAAACCCACTGCCGGTGAGTCAATTCTGACTCATAACGACCCTATAGGACAGAGTAGAACTGCCCATAGAATTTCCACGACTGTAATCTTTATGGAAGCAGCCTGCCACATCTTTCTCCTGTGGAGCAGCTGGTGTGTTCAAGCCACCAACATTTTGGTTAGCAGCCAAGTGCTTAACTAATGTGCCACCAGGGCTCCTTAGAAATTGGGTAGGGAGCAGAATAGTATCAGCACATACTTGATATTTAGATAGAGTACGTCTATGTTTTGTCTTGAAAAGTGCCAGGAAGGCCTTACTACTAAAATGTTCTCTGCAACATTTTTGTCGAGTTGTCTAAATTTTAACTCTTAGAAATTTCTTTCAATATATTATTAAACATATTCTTTCAAATACAAGCAACTTGGAGATTAACCCAGTTCAACTTCATATCACAACGATATACCAAGCACTACATTAGACCTGAGAATATAAAGATGGACCCTGTTCCCTGCCTCCCAGGAGCTGCACCTCACTGTTATCAACCATTCACATTTTAGTAGAAATCAACTAGGAGCTACATCAGGGTTATCAGTCATTCATACCTTAATGTGAATTAATTTGTCTCATAAATGTCTTCTGCAATACTTAATGAGAACGAAGTCACATAATAGATTTAAGGAAATTGAAACCTAGAGATATTAAGCTCACAATTTTCTGTTTAGTAATTTCAAAATGGAGCCCAGTCTTGCCACGTAAATTCCTTCTGAGGATTGTCTGGATTTTTATCCTTTCTGGGAACACAAGATAGAAAAGTTATTTGATGATCCTTAATTATGAGACCTTTATAACTAATCATTTTTTCCTCTTGACCACTATTTTCCCTACAAATTAAATTTTAAATGTTAAATTTAGCCTCCCGTACTAACCATCCTTGAGAGCAAGACACAAAGTTTAATCATAAATATATCCCTAATAAACACATTTTTTGTGTATAGCACTTAAAGTAAGCTATCTATCCTTTCTGGGGTGTGATCTCTCCCTCTCCAAATCCACTTTGCAGCCAAAGTGATCTTTTCAAAATGCAAATCTGAGCATGTTGCCACCCTGTAGTTCTTGTGATAAATTACAAAATCCTTAAACACAACTTCGAGGTCTGGTCCAGTTTCCACTCCAGTCACGCTGCCTCTCACTTCCTCTTCCTGAAGTGTTTGCAGCTGTTGAAACCCAGTGTTTGCAGCTGTTGGAATCCAGTGTTTGTTTGCAGCTGTTGTCCCTCTGCCTGGAACTCTCCCTCCCTCCCCAGCTTATTGGTACAGACTCATTCTCAAGGAAGCATTCCATGAATCCTTCCGCTCTCTTCTCAGGGTTCTACCCACCCTCCTGTTTGCTGCCACTCTCAAGCCAGGCCGAGGTGTTACTTTGCATTCATATGTGTGATTATTGAACTAATGTATGTGTTCCCTTCCTGACTCTTAGCTCTGTGAGAGCAGGCTCTCTGCCTGGTTTTCTTTAAACCATTGTTTCTCCAGTGTCTGGCACATGTCTGACACTGAATAAATGAATGAATGAGTCTAACTGTTCAATAAAGGCTTGATGAACAGATCTTACTGAAGGCCACAGAGTGTTTAACACTAAGTAGCCCAGAAACCCTAAGGTATCAGAACAATATGTGCAGCCCAGAGAGCCTTTGATGCTAAAATAATTTTGGAAGCCTAGGTCTGGTGATGCCCGGGAGAGAAAACAGTGAAATTAAGCAGTGGTCAGAAAGAGTTAGTAATTAGAGTAAAACCTCTAATAAAAATCCTATTTAAATTGTATTTTTTTAGTGTTTGTGTGCTTAGTTATTTTAATGGAGGGTTTTTACACACAGAAATACATACACACTCACAGACACACACATGCACTCACATACACAAAGACGTACTCACATACATACATACACGCTCATACATATGTTCACATACACTCAGATACACACATACATACACACATAGCCATGCTCACATACACGTATACAGACACACTCACTTATGTACACGCATGTTCTTTTCTTGGATTGCATTGAGAATGCCTATAGGAAGCCTGGAACTTTACACCATGAAACCATAACCGCCATAGTTTCCTGTTTGCATTTGACCTGCACTATCATTTTTTTTTTTATCAGATAAAAGGAATCCCTGGTGGCATAGTGGGTAAGTGCTACAGTTGCTAACCAAAAGGCTGACGGTTCAAATCCACCAGGCGCTCCTTGGAAACCCTATGGGGCAGTTCTACTCTGTCCTACGGGGTCACTATGAGTTGGAATCAACTCAACGGCAATGGGTTTGGTTTTTTGGGTTATAAGAAAAAAAAATCACCTGAATCTCATATTTGTCAAGTGATGACATGGGCTGCATTATTATACTAAAAGAAAAGACTGGCTAAGTATATAGTTCTGCTTCAGATCAGTCAGTCCCTTATCTGGCAATTACTAGAACCACAGAGTGGAAGGACCAGCCTCCATTGCCTGAACAGATATAATCATGGCTGGTGCTAGTTTACAAGGTGATTGTGACACACACATCTCACCTGCTAAGAAATAAAATTATGTGTCCTGACAGATTTTTCTACCAAGTAGCTGCATGGATGGAGCGGTCCACTTTGTGAAGCAACCCTTGCAGTGGGGGCGGGTCCAGAGCAGTCGAATTGAGCTGCTCCTCACCTGTTTTCGGAGTCTGGTCTGTCAGATATTTGCCGTTTTCTTCATCGCTTACTTCATACATTTCTTTTCATCATTTTGAATAAACAATCTTATCTGTTGACCCTTTTGGCTACCGCTGGGTATTTCATCTCTCTCATAAAGATCTGTTTGGGTTCACTTAGAGAGGGAGCCCAAATAATTAATAAACCCAATTCCCTGAATTATGCCCACAGTATTGATACTTGCAAAAGACGCTGAAATAAACAAAACAAAAACAGCAAGAAATGTGTCAATTTCACCGCAGGCCATGGAAACAGCCTTTCCTGCCCAGCAGAAAACTACAACTGAATAAATAATGAGGGGCTGGGGTTGTTTCACATTTGGGGAATGGCCTCATTCATAATTGGGGGTTGAAATGTAAAAGCTGTGAGAATTGTATAAGCTAGATGTAAGGAGCATTTCCTTAAAGCCTAAAGAAGGCTTGGAGGTTCCCTGGCATTTGCGGTGGTGTCTGCAGGTGGGCCCTCATTCAACTCCAGAAGGGCCTTTGCAGGTGTCAAGGTCCCTCAGGCAGGAATGACTCGGGAGACTTCTCCGGGAGGGAAGCAGAGATGAGCCACAACTTGATTAATTTCACACACGGGCATTTGCCCCTGGCAGCTTCCTTCGGGCCATGTTTTTTGTTGCTAGACAGCCACTGTGCTTTCATCTCCCCAGCCAGGAGGCTCAGGCTCCTCTCAGCATCCAGCCTGCCTTCCCTAGAAATCCCAGAGAGTCCTACCCAACTTCCCACTGCAGAACCAAAGCACTTGTTTGTCCCCCACAGGCAAGCCAAAACTAGGAAGGATCCGAAAGGATACGTTACCCAATTCTGATCTCCTTCAATCACTAATGTAGTCGTCAAACCCGAATGTAGAAAATGATGCACCTCCCAGAAAAGTTATCAGACAAAAGATTAGTGAAGTTGATTTTAGAAGCGTTTAAAACTTCTACATGGCTAATTCAACACTGTGATGTCGTTGTTGTTAGCTGCCGTTGAGCCGGCCCCCAACTCATGGTGACCCCATGCACAAAGGTCCAAAACGCTGCCTGGTGCTGCATCATCTTCATGGTCAGATCGTTGTGATCCATAGGGTTTTCATTGGCTGATTTTCCAAAGTAGATTGCCAGGACTTTCTTCCTAGTCTGTCACAGTCTGGAAGCTCCACTGAAACCTGCCGTGCATAATATCAACACACAAGTCTCCACTAACAAATGGGTGGTGGCGACATGTGAAGTGTATTGGCCAGAATCGAACCCAGGTCTCCCGCACGGAAGGCAAAAATTCCACCACTAACCACCACTGCCCCCCCCAACATTGTGATAAATAACCAGAAATAAAGTGGAGACCAGAGTTCATAGTTGAGTATAAAATGGAGAAGTCCCAAATAATAGGGAAATGCCAAGATTCCCCAAAGACCAGGGAGGGAATAGAAAGCTGACAGAGCAGTATTAAGGGCTGCAGGAAGGTGTTTCGGAGTGCTAAGTGCCTCACAAGGAATGAAATGTGCCGGGGAAGGGGGCTTATGGTTTTCAGGCCCAGGTCCCCTAGCAGGCGACATTCGCTAGAGCCATAGGACAGCCACCATCTCCACCCCTCACTTGACTTCCTTACTGGAAAGTTTGCCACTCAGTCTTGCTGTCTCATTTTATACAGAAAATTGTGCCCCAGTTCATGTTTTGAGGAAATGCTGTAAAGTAATTTTGCCACTTTTATTCTCAGGATTTTCACATTTCAGTCCTCCATGACGGAAAAAGCCAATCCAGAAGTTGGAAAGTGTTTTCCGGTGTCTGACTAATAATGTTTTGGCTCCTTTTCTTGACCATCCTGTATAACGTGAATTGACACATTACTAGAAGTTTGGGTTTTGTTTATTTCAGAGTCTTGCAGCACCACCAAGAAATGATGGCATTCTTCTCAGTGCCCCTTGTATGTCACAGCATCCAAAAATGAACATACTATTCCCCAGTATTGTCTGCCGGGCTGAGGTGCAGGGGGCTTTTACCACCTTTGCCCCAGAGTTTTCTTTCATCTACCTCATCAGCTTTGGGCAACAGCACCATTCTGCTGACTCCCTTGTTGCTCATTGTCATCCAAAACCTGTAAGGCTTTTTAATGTGTGTGGCTGTTACCCCGTGGATCCGCACTCTAGCATTTCTGCAGAGATGTGTGTGTGTGTGTGCGTGTGTGTGTGTGCGTGCATATGTGTGTGCATACACGTGCATGTGTGCACAGGCGTATATTTCTAACTTGTTCTTATACTTTATTTTGTCAGGTTTGTTTCATTATCCCAGCCTGTCCTGCACATCATCGCATTGGCAGTCATCCCCCTGTCCCCCTATTCCAGTCACTAGTGAAAATGTTAAATAGGAAAAGGCCAAGGATAGGCCTTTCAGGCGGTGCATCAGAGTTCTGTCTGGGTTGACACTGCCCCATTAAAACAATCCTCTAGATTTGCTTGCTCAGTGATTTTTGAGCTTCAGGAAGCCACCAGTAGCCTACATTTTTCCCACATATTCACACCGACCTAATGAAAGACTTCATTGGTTATTCTGCCTAAATCCCAATAATAGTAATTTCTTTACCACTTCCCCAAAATCTACAAAGTTAATAAATCTTTCAGGAAAAAAGTAAAAAGATGCTTCCTCGGAATTTGTTCATGGTTAACGTGCCAGCTATCAGCTATCAGCACTGCCCCTTTTAAGTATTAACCTATTTCATACATTAGCTGCAAGTTTTGCCTGAAAGCAAAGTCAGTTTCTCCAGTCTGTAGTTTTCAGAAACTGTCTTCTTCCCTCTTTTGAAAATTAGCACACTTTCTCAATTTCACACCCTATTCTCTCATGCAGATTCAAAAGTTATGAAGCAAGTTTGGTTCAAATAAACTTTGAACCTGAGTATCCGGAGGGCTCTCAAGGGGCTAAAGGACTGCAGGGGGGACCTTCCCCCTCTCCAGGAATAAACACCAAAACAGATGAACTCAATACCAAAAAAAAAAAGGTATTTAGGGGTCACATTTATTTCCCTCAGATACTCTGCTCTTGTGGGGTTTGTTCTAAGGCCAAAATGTTTGGGTAAAATAGTCATTTGAAGATTAAGGGAACAGAAAAGGAAAAACTCAAAGAACTTAACCCTTGCACCAGTGAATTTAGTATTTGAATCTGTATTCTGCCTTGACACTGCTTCTGTCTTTGTCATGGATTGAATTGTGTCCCCCAAAAATATGTGTCCACTTGATGAGGCCATGATTCCCGGTGTTGTGTGGCTGTCCTACATTTTGTGATTTTCCTATGTGTTATAAATCATAACCTCTGCCATGGTTAAAGAAGATTAGGGTGGGATGTAACACCCTTGCTCAGGTCACATCCCTGATTCAATGTAAAGGAAGTTTCTCTGGGGTGTGGCCTGCACCACCTTTTATTTTACAAGAGATAAAAGGAAAGTGAAGCAAGCAGAGAGTGGGAGACTTCATGCCACCAAGAAAGCACTGCCAGGAGCAGAGCATATCCTTTGGATCTGGGGTTCCTGCACAGAGAAGCTCCTAGTCCACAGGGAGATTGATGACAAGGACCTTCCTCCAGAGACAACAGAGAGAGAAAGCCATCCCCTGGAGCTGATGCCCTGAATTTGGACTTGTAGCCTACTGGAATAAACTCCTCTTTGTTAAAGCCATCCACTTGTGGTATTTCTGTTAGAGCAGCGCTAGGTAATTAAGACAATCCTGTATGTTTGGTTTGGTCTCAGTGTCACTGTAAGCCTTGTGAGGGCTGGAGCCATACCTGTGTCCCTCTAGGAGGTTGCACAGTGATTAGCACAGCACAGGATTTATGGAATTACAGTAAGTACTAGTAGGAAACCTTGGTGGCATAGTGGTTAAGTGCTACAGCTGCTAACCAAGAGGTCGGCAGTTTGAATCCTCCAGGCACTCCTTAGAAACTCAATGGTGCAGTTCTACTCTGTCCTATAGGGTTGCTATGAGTCGGAATCGACTCGATGGCAGTGGGTTTGGCTTTTTTTTTTTTGGTACTAGTTATTTTCAATCGCCTCGTATGCATATGAGAGGCGGACAATGAATAAGGAAAATCGAAGAAGAATTGATGCCTTTAGATGACAGTGTTGGCGAAGAATATTGAACCTACCATAGAATGCCAGAAGAACAAACAAATCTGTCTTGGAAGAAGTACAGCCAGAATGCTCCTTAGAAGCCAGAATGGCAAGACTTTGTCTCACATTCTTTGGCCATGTTATCAGGAGGGACCAGTCCCTGGAGAAGGACATCATGCTTGGTAAAGTAGAGGGTCAGTGAAAAAGAGGAAGACCCTCAACAGGGTGTATTGACACAGTGGCTGCAACAATGGGCTCAAGCATAACAACAATTGTGAGGATGGTGCAGGACCAGGCACTGTTTCATTCTGTTGTACATACGGTTGCTATGAGTCAGAACCGACTCAATGGCATGTAACAACAACAGCCAGTTGTCTTGACTTGAAGGAAACAACCAATGAGAAGCAAGCAACTGGAGTAAACTCAGAATTATGTTTTACACAAGTGACATGAGCGCCTGTATCTTTTCTTTTCCTGTAGTTTGAGCATCTGTGGTAGAGCTGCCAACTGTCAGAGCACAGTGAGTGCCTGTAGAACTGAGCACATGGTAGGCATTCAATCTTGGTGAGTGATAAATGTCGTACATCTAGAGCTGAGGTCTAATTCTAGTCCAGTGGTTCTCAAACTTGAATGTGCACCTGAAAGTCTGTTAAAATCCAGGTTCCTGGGCCAACCCCCAGAATTTTCTATCATCAGGTCTGGGCTGGGGCCTGAGAATTTACATTTCTAACAAGTTCCCAAGTCATGCTGATGCTGCTGGCTGGGAACCCCACTTGGGGAACCACTGCCCCAGCATATAGGCTTGAAAAGGCAACAGTTGTTAGTTAATAGCACACACATTGCCTTTAATCTGTATACTGCTTTGTATTTTAGTTGTCCTGCTTGGCTATTTTATATGAATGTTTAGAAACAGCTAGCATTCTCAGATTGTTGTTGTTATTATTTACCATTAGTCATCTCTGACTCATGGCTACATTTTGTATAATAGAATATTATGTATAACAAAACGTTGAATGGTCCTGTGCCATCTTCATGATCGTTAGTGTATTTGGGCTTATCTTTCAACACTGTATCGGATAATATACTTTTAGATCCATAAGGTTTTTGTGGGCTAATTTTCAGAAGTAGTTCACCGGGCTCTCTTCCTAGTCTGTCTTAGTCTGGAAGTGCCACTGAAACCTGTCCACCATGGGTGACCCTGCTGGTTATTTGAAATATCAGTGGCATAGCTTCTAGCATCATAGCAACACACAAGGTAGCACAGTAAGGCAAACTGACAGATGGGGGTGAATTGTCAGATCATAATTGTTTTTATCCTCTATCTTTTCACAAAATTCTCATTCTAGTGACTGTTGGAAGGTGCAAAATGAGTTGACCTTAAGAATTAAGTGGAGTAGGTGGGGTAGGATGATGGTCTGAAATTTAGACTGACTTCCCTCTCTTCCGTAAATGTGGATGCAAAACTTCAAGACCAATTATGACCTTTGTGATGATGGACACAGCACTGGTGCCCATGTCATGCTCCCATCAAGCCTCAGGCTCAGGAATGAATATGTGAACTGTATATTAAGAGAAAAAAGAAAGAAGGGAGGGAGGGGATAAGTTAAATATATGTGGGAAAAAAAAATTCTCATTAATTCCACCTGGAGGAAAAAAAGTAGTTAGGAAGTATCATTCATTCAAGACCACCTTGCTCAGACCTGTATTATTTCTTACCAAGTCTGTTTACAGTCAATGCTCTGTATCCTCCATTTCGACCCACCTCAAACTACACCAAACAGGGTATCAGATTAATTCTTTATGCCACAGTCTTGATAATGTCACCCCCTTGAACAAACACCTTCAGTGAGATTTATCTCATCTCAAATGGGATTAAGCTTTTCTAAAAGTAAAAGCAAAGGGAAAAATTCATAAAGAGAAAATCTTCAAAGATTTGATGCGTAAAAACGTAAAAGAACTATATGTAAAAATCAAAGAAATGAAAAGATGAAAGAAATGACAAGCAGAAAAAGTGGTTGCAGCATACATGACAAAGAAGCATCTATAACACATAAAGAAATCTTAGAATTCAATAATAAAAGGATGAATGCACCAGAGGAAAAATTGGGCAAGGACACAGAAGAGAAATTTCACAACTGCAGAAATAGTCTTCTGGGAGCTTTTTAGAACTCAAATCATCAACTCTTGAGCAGTTATTTGGTGGGTGTCTTAGACATCTAAACAACACAATGTATTCTTAATCCCAACTCTGATGGAAACAACCAATAATCAGGGTTCTCTGGCATAGTAATTGAAACCTATGAACTCTGGCTTAGACAAAGACCAGTGATTCTTGTATGAGAAACTTACTTGAGCTGTAAACTTTCACCTAAAGCACAATAAAAAAAAAAGAAGAAGAAGAAGAAGAAGGAGAAGAAGAAGAAGAAAAGACGAATGATTCAAAGTTTAACATTAAAAAAAAAAAAAAAGATGCTCTGTTCACGCTCTGAGTACATGCACATAACATGCCTTTCTACTTGGAAAGGAAGCCCTTAGATTTTTTTGGTATTCTTGCAGAAAATTCTAAATTCCTATCAGTTTTTCTGAATTTAGTCAGATCTTTAGATTAGGTAGTGAATCCCACAGTGAGCCTGGAGCTAAAATCCCTGAGACAGTGATTACTACGAATGCCAGAATGTGATAATGAACTCTGAATAGTGGAATCAACAGACCATTATTTAGTTTAAAATCTTTCAGTTAAGTAAAGTAAGTTTAAAAAAAAAAAAGGCAAGATTTATACCTCAGGCTAATCATTGCCCAGTAAAGTACATATCCTGGCGTATATTCTACCTTTCTTCAACTAAATATATTGTGCAAATTTACAAGTTAACATATTTGATGTTAAAATCCAGTATGTGTCATATAAACCGAAATACTAATAATTACCACTGTTGACCATTTAAGCCCTGAGATAAGCTCTTCGGACACGTTATTTGTTTAATCTTCATGATGACTTTATTAGGAAGGTATCTTCCCCACATTTTACCTTTGAAGAAGCTGAGGCTTAATAAAATCAAATAACTTGCCCAAATGCATACAGTTTGCAGTAATACATCACTACTTTTGCTCTGAAATCAATTATCAATTCCTATCTCATTTTTTTAAACGTGTTTAACTCAAAATGTGTTTTATAAAGTGCCTTTCCTATAACCCTAGTTGTTAGGTGCCATCGAGTCAGTTCCAACTCATAGTGACCCTACGGAGAATAGCACCAAACACTGCCAGGTCTTGTGCCATCCTCACTATCGTTGTTACGCTTGAGCCTATTGCCCCAGCCACTACATCAGTCCATTTTGTTGACAGTCTTCTTCTTTTTCTCTGACCTTCTGCTTTACCAAGTATGATGTCTTTCTCCAGAGACTGGTCCCTCGTGACAACAGATCCAAAGTATGTGAGACAGAGTCTCACCGTCCTCCCTTCTAAGGAGCATTCTGTCCGTATTTCTTCTAGGGCAGATATGTTCATTCTTCTGGCAGTCCATGGTATATTCAGTTTTCTTCGCAAACGCCGTAATTCGAAGGCATCGATTCTTCTTCAGTCTTCCTTATTTATTGTCCAGCTTTCACATGCATATGAGGTGATTGAAAACACCACGACTTGGGTCAGGTGCACCTTAGTCCTCATAAGTGACATCTTTGCCTTTTAACACTTCAAAGAGGTCTTTTGCAGCAGAATTTCCCAATACAATACATTATCTGATTTCTTGACTGCTGCTTCTGTGGGGGTTGATTGTGGATCCAAGTAAAATGAAATCCCTGACAACTTCAATCTTTTTTCCATTTATCATGATGTTGCTTATTGATCCAGTTGTGAGGATTTTTGTTTGATTTATGTTGAGGTGTAATCCATACTGAAGGCTGTGGTCTTTGGTCTTCATTAGTAAGTGCTTCAGGTCCTCTTCACTTACAGCAAGCGCGGTTGTGTCAGCTTCATAATGCAGGTTGTTAGTGAGTCTTATTCCAATCCTGATACAATGTTCTTCTTTATATAGTCCAGCTTCTTGGATCATTTGCTCAGCAGACAGATTGAATAAGTATGGTGAAAGTATACAACCCTGATACACACCTTTCCTGATTTTAAACCATACAGTATCTCCTTGTTCTGTTCCAATGACTGACTCTTGGTCTATGTATAGGTTCCTTATGACCACGATTAAGTGTCCTGGAATTCCCTTTCTTCTCAATGTTATCCATAATTTGTTACGGTCCACACAGTCGACTGCCTTTGCATAGTCCATAAAACATAGGTAAACATCTCTCTGATATTTTCTGCTTGCAGCCAAGATCCATCTGACATCAGCAATGATCTCCCTCATTCCACATCCCCTTCTGAATCTGGCCTGAACTTCTGGCATTTCCCTGTCGATATGCTGCCTCAACCATTTTTGAATGATCTTCAGCAAAATTTTACTTGTGCATGATATCAATGGAAACCGTGGTGGTGTAGTGGTTAAGTGCTACGGCTACTAACCATAAGGGTCGGCAGTTCGAATCCACCAGGTGCTCCCTGGAAACTCTATGGGGTAGTTCTACTCTGACCTATAGGGTCGCTATGAGTCAGAATCGACTCGACAGCATGGGATTTGGTTTTTTTTTTTTTTTTTGGATGATATCGGTATTGTTCTATCATTTCCACATTCTGTTGGATCACCTTTCTTTGGAATGGGCACAAATATGTATGTCTTCCAATCACTTGGCCAGATAGCTGTCTTCCCTTAACAGGTAGCAAAAAATCAGAATGGCACTCTAAATTTAGATTGTGTGTATTCGAATGCCATCAATATGAATCGGATCAGTCATAATCAGTATGTTTATTCAGATATGCAGGAAGTGCCTGCACATTTCCTGGTGTTTGTGGATTTTATTAATAGCTATAGTCCTCAACGGAAACCCTGGTGGCGTAGTGGTTAAGTGCTACGGCTGCTAATCAAAAGGTTGGCAATTCGAATCCGCCAGACCCTCCTTGGAAACCCTATGGGGCAGTTCTACTCTGTCCTATAGGGTCACTATGAGTTGGAATCGACTCGATGGCAATGGCTCTTTTTATAGTCCTCTACAGAGAAATTTTGCAAAGATTTTCACGCACCATATTTATATGTGGGGACTCCTGTAAAGGCTTTTCCCTGCCGTGCAATTCCAAGGAGAACATGCAAGTACACCCTGAAGGGAAAAGGTTGGTTTAAATTAGCAATATTATACCTCTCTGAAAATGTAAGATGGTAAACAGGCCGTTGCTAATGTTCGTCAAATGTTAAGAACATCCTAAAGTATGATACCCTGAATTGTCATGTGTGTGATTTCCACTGAATACTTGTAAAATAAAAGGTAAATGAGTTAAATTTGCTCCAGAAAGCTTCAATAGATAGCTTCCTTTGTTGGAACAGAATAGTAGATTCTTTAACCACTATGGACTATGACTCAATTTCCTCTCCTTGGAGAATGACCCTCATTACTGTTTCTTTTTTCTTTTATGTATAGTTACTTAACTATAGGGAGAAACTTTCTATCTGCAAATTCAGAAATCCTATAGATGTGAACAATACTGAAAATTTCTAGGCTTCTAACAAATAGAGACCAGACTCGCAAATCAAAAGAGCCCAACACATTACATCAACCAGAACTGCCAGCCTGTACACCACGAATAAATTAGCATTGTTGAAAATAAAGCGATGCTTGCTTATAAAAGCAGCTATTACTGATGAGTCTCCGACTTTGACCTTTGAACAGCAGTGGTGGCATAAACCTACCGGAAATAATAACTATTATTTGTTGAGTGCCTACCATTATTCAGGCACTTTATCCACAGCATCGTACTTATTCTTCCTAACCTTCTTGCAGGTGGGTATCATTAAGCTTGCTTTATGGAAGAGGAAACAGAAACTCAGAGAGGTTAAGGAACATAGCTAGGTTCACTTAGTAAGTATTAAATATTTAAACCCAGGTGTCCAAAATCTTGCCACTACACCATCCTGCCACTATGACATCACTTCAGAGGGTCCAGTTGAGACTCTTCTGTATGATTCCACTTTCTAGAATTTATTACAACATTCTGGCATCTGTAATAATCATTGTCTCAGGGATTTTAGCTCTAAGCTCACTCTTGAGGTCACTAGCTAAACCAAATAGCTGACTAAATTCAGAAGAACTGGCCAAGAATTTAGACTTTTCTGCAGGACACCAAATTCCAAGTAGAAAGACATAGTACCTGCATCTATTCTCGACTCGTACAGAGTATCAATGTTTCTCAGTTACTTCTGTCTAAAGCAGAGTTTGTGGTTTTTATTTACTATGTCAGAGGGCCCTGTTGACTGGTTATTTCCATCAGAGTTGGGATAAAGATTGATCCTTAATTTCTTTGCCCCTGTTTTTAATTGGCTCTGACTTTACAAAATGTCAGCTGTGATTTCGGGTCCATATTTTGGAGAGAGACATGAGAAGAGGTTTGGTAGGATTCATTCGTGGGTGGAACTTTTGAGGTCCTTGGTTTGTTCGGAAGTCCAAAAGACCCACCTGAATTTGACAGCTCAAAAGATGTTGATTTGAATTCTAAAAAGTGCTGAGAAGACTGCTTCTGCAGGTACTATTACGCTTGTAAAACAGTTGACAGCAGGCACCACTTTAAAAAGCAAGTGTTTTTTTGCTAGGTCAATATTTCATAAATCAGAATATTTTTCCTAAGGGGTAGATCTGGGGTCATAGAGCCTGGTGCTTATATAATTTTGAAATCCCTCTTTAAGAAAATGAATATAAGATTAAAAATACAAAATTATGTGTAAAAGTATTTTTAGAATGAAAAATAAATCACAAAAAATTACAAATGTAGAAGCTGAAAAAAACCCTAAATGTGGCAAAATCCACAAATATAATCTACCATACTCTATAATAGTTCATATGTTTTCTGGTTTATACCTTTTGATTGCCTCTTTCGATAATAAAAATTGTGTAATATCAATTTCTATAGAGATAACTGAAAGATAGTTCAGTTTTTCCTTTATCATGGTTAATCTTTAAAAAAAAATTATTGATACTTTAGGAAAGTTACTTAGAACTTCCCTTGTAATAGGTTATATAAAGTTTTAGGATTGTTGACTACTTTGAGAACAATCTCTATTAAGTTACTTTCAATATTAGAGTTGTAAGATCTGGAAGAATTTTTCAGTCTAGCTTCTGACTTTGCACATTTCAATTATTTCCTCCACTATCCAGACGTCCAATGCCAGATGCCATACAACAAGTTCACGTGGCCCTGCATATCCCTATCACAAAGACTGATGGTAGAAGAATTGTTCGAAGCGTTTCCTACACAAAGACAACTAGTGTAACTTAACTATTCACAGAAGTAACTACAAACCATATAAAGACATCAACTAAACTAATACCAAATAAATTCTCAACTCAACTTCACCTGAAATGTCTTCAACCACTTGAGTTGAGAGGAAGTATTGAGGGGTGGGGAGGACATTAAAGAGAAGAGAGATAACAATTTAGCCAACTGCAGTTAATTAAACCTTTCACGGAATGACACAGGGCTAGGACCTCTCCCAGGGACTTTGAGATGGCCTGTGCCAGTGAGGGTCCCAGAGACTTAAGCTTCATCAGAATCAAGGTGAGTCCATGAAAGGAAGATTGTGAGGTCTGCTCACACCAGATCCTACCCAAGGCAGTACTAGACTATAGCATGAATGAGAATTTAAACCATGTTTCTATGCAAAATTACCTGCAGAATTCCAATGGTAATATCAGATACGTTCCTTACAAAACAATAGGATTTTGGACTCCCTCCTTCCAATACCAGTTGCCGTTGTGTCAGATTCAACTCATGACAACCCCATGTGTGTCAGAGTAGAGCTGTGTTCCATAGGGTTTTCAATGGCTGGTTTTTCAGAAGTAGATTGCCAGGCCTTTCTTCAGAGGTACCTCTTAGTGGACTTGAACCTCCAGCTTTTACGTTAGCAGCTGAGAGCATTAACCATTTGCACCACTCAGGGTCTCCAGCCCCCACCATACCAGCAGAAAAAGCTGAAATTCATCAGCTCCAAACTGATGTGATTGCTTTCCCCCAAAACCCACCAAACCCATTGCTGTTAAGTCAATTCCAACTCATAGCAACCCTGCAGGACAGAGTAGAACTGCACCAAAGGGGTTTTAAGGCTGTAAATCTTTACAGAAGCAGACTGACACACCTTTCTCCTACAGAGGGGACTGGTGCATTTGAACTGCTGGCCTTTCTTTTAACAGCTGAGTGCTTAACCACTGTGCAACCAGGCTCCTTGATTGCTCCTTGAACAACCAAAAAGGGAGCATTTCTACTCTGCAACAGTTGGCACCATGTGGCTGCATACCCCAACCACCACGCCAGGAAATGCTACCTGGCTGCCCATCATTAACTAGTTTCCTTCCCACTGTGGGCCCCAGAAATTGGTCTGACTATTTCTGTGTCTACTTCCTATCCTTTCAGCCCAGGATTTTGACAGCCATTTTAGATAGAAGTGTCTCACAGCTTCTCTGCTAGCATCCCGTGGCTCAAACACACACCTATACAACACCTATTACCTTTATGAGATTCTAACAAGATGCTACTGGTAGTAATGATGGCAAGCAGCTATTCAAAGTCTCCTTCCATGTTACCCCTTCCTTTGTGTTTTTTCCCCTGTGTAGCTTGAAATAAGGCATTTTTGGTTATACAAAAGAAAATAGAAGTGAGTAGGGCATAGAATATAAAGAGACGTGAAAAGATTCAACTGCATTTCAGCCAAATCAGGAACTGACAAAGGTCAAAGGAATTTTCTTTCAGGATCAGGATAAGACCCTCCATGAGCGAGAAGATGATTTAAGAAGATGGCCAACCAGTGTTCATGCTGGCGAAGACCAAGGTGGATGGACCAGCCTTTGCTGCCTCCCTCTCCCTTCCCTCCTCTGCCCTTTAATTTCTGAAGAGCAGGACAGACAGAGTAGAATGGGAAAGAAAGTGTCTGAGAGAAATGAGGGACTAGAGATGGTGAAGGAAACCCCAGAAAGTAGCCGTAGCCACTGGCTAGGACAGCAAGTTGCCATGGCTACCCACACAAAGGGGTGCCTCAGTGGCACAACTGGTTAACCCGAGTAGCTGCTAACCGTAAGTTTGGTGGTTTGAATTCACCTAGAGGTGCCTCAGAAGAAGAAAGACTTGGTGATGGACTTCCCCAAAAAATCAACCGTTGAAAACCCTGTGGAGTGCAGTTCTACTCTGACACACAAGGGGTCATCGTGAGTCGAAGTCAACTCAGCTGAAACTGGCTTTACTAGAACCACACGAAAGAGAACACAGGTAATTCCTAGCTATAGAGACTCCACACACATATTTTTTCTTAATTTTCCTCTGGTTCTCAAACTGAAGGACATTTAAAGAAAACCGAAGGGCTAGTGTAATGTCAAGGTTAACATTTTAATTGCATAAAACACCAGAAAGCCTACGCTTGTCATTTTTACAAGGTTACCTTTCCTATCCAATAGAGGCTTTTATCCAACAACTATATAAGAGTTGGTGACATGACATAGAATCTGACTTACAAAGATGGAAGAGCTCACGCTCTTTTATTTTTTTTTTTAATATAGCTCCTCCAGAAAGCACCATCAAGTAGCTAAATTGTAGCCTTTTAAACCTTTCCTCACAGATAAGAAACACACATATATGTGTCATTTTGTACTTTTGAATGCACGAGTCCTAGTTCTCCTGTAGTATGTCTGGCCCCTCCGTGCCCAGAGCCTCATCGACTTCAAAGAGGGTTTTGCAGGTGGAATGGCAGATAAGCGGTGGAGAATTTAGTTCTTTTGGACAATGTGATCACATAACAAAAGGCTGCTGTAACCCTGTGAGAAGGCAAAGTTAAGGTTACTGTTGGAACCTTAACTCTGAATTCCATGAATCTAGGGCAATCCAGAGTATATAGCCCCGCAGCGCAATACTTCACAGTGTTTTACAATAAGTGGAAAAAAAAAAAAAAAGAAAAAAATCTTGTAAAGGATGGAAAGCGTTTCAGATCTGTACATTGGATCTAATTCTTTGTTGTTGTTTTGAAAAATAACTTCCCAAGGTTGAAAAATAGTTGAAGTGGGTTTCCACATGTCACACATACTTCGGAAAATAACAGCCTATGTATAAGGTGTGGAAGGAAGAAGTGTCCTTATTGATTGTCCTTAAATGTCTATTTAAGTTTTCATTTCATAAGACTGAAGAACACAAGGGTAGTTGTCATTCATAAGCACAGGCTTATGAATGAAAGACCCTCATTTCCACAACCAGTCTTGAGATAGAAAACCAAATCCTTAAGTGTTCACGCAAAACATCTGCCATTGCCTTAAATATCAAAATGGAGATGCAGTCTTCTAGAAACAGGACTGATTCTTTCTTAAATTAAGAAAATACTGCCACACATCAGTTTATACTTTGTGATGCCAAAGGGTGATGTTAAATTACATGTGTAGAGCCCACTAGTTTTGTTCTCCCAGCCAGTAGGAAAGCAAACCAAAAAACCAAAGCAGCTGCCATTGAGTCAACTCTGACCACATGTGTGCCAGAGTAGAACTGAACTCCATAGGGTTTTTAACAGCTGATTTTTCAGAAGTGGATCACCAGGTCTTAGGAGAAAAGGAGGACTGTCATAATCACCCGGAACCAAAAACATGGATATGGCCAAATGAAAGGCAAAAGAGAAAATACAAGAGTCAAGAGCCACCAAGTGAGTGGGTGGCCCTGAAAGAGAGTCATAGAGGGAGTCCCCTGTCCCACCTCTGGCCAGTGGCCCCCACCAACTTCCGTTTTTTTCCCATCCACTGGCTAAGAAAGGAGTGGAGAGAGTGCTTGGGAAGGGAGAGTGAAGAAATGAAACGGAGAAATGACCACCTAGAGTTGACTTCTTTTGTTTACTTTGAGGAGATTCCAACCCTGAACAATCAGGGTAACCTCCAGGGAAGCAGGATCTATCCCTGTTTAGATAGGGGGATCCTAGAGTGCTATTTTAAAGAATATTTTGGAAGAGAGAGCAGACAGTGGATCTACAAAGTGACCATTCAAGTTTCCAGCAGTCTCGCCTCCTCATTCCCTCAAGCGATGAGAAGCCCCAGCCCTCAACTGAAGCTCTGAGGGACAAACAGTCTCTGATAACACAAGAAAAGGATCAGGAAGAATTCACTCACACTATAGAGGAGCAAAGAGAGTTCAGATTAGGCTAATGGTAAAAATATAAAAAGCAGTCAAGGTGCTTCTTCTAAAAAAATACTTCAGTATCACTCCTCTGCTTGAAACCCTCCACTGGTTACCTGTCTCACTTCTAGTCACCTTACCCAGAACACTCTCACCTTTTAATATATCATGTAATGTACCTACTTATTAGGGTTTTTTTAAATTTATTTTCTGTCTCCCTCTACTAGAATGTAAGCTCCTCAAGGGCCAAGGTTTTTGCCTGTTTTTAATCCCTGATTTATCTTTAGTACCTAAAATTGTGCCTGGCATTTACTGGTTGCTCAGTGAATAGTTGTTCAATGAATGAATCTATAAATGATGTTGCAACATTGAAACAAGACAGAAGTAATACAATGATATAGCTGTATCCCATTGCTGTCAAGTCAATTCCAACCAATAATACCCTAAAGCTGTATAAAAAAAGAAAAAGCTATATAGGTATAGATAAATGCACAATGGAAATTGATATACTTACAGATAAAGCCACATATAAAGGCAGAGATGTGCAGAGATGCACATAAGTGTATGTAAAATAAAGAAACTGAATATGTAAAAGCCAAGTGAAGAGCTTATCCTGGAAAAAATAGTGTCCAAGAAACAGAAAAAAAAAAAAAAAACCTCTACAAAGGAAATGAAACTAATGAAACAAGACACCTCAAAGAGGGGATGGTAACATTGAATGCAATTTTAACTTTAACAGATTAATTCAGGGCTACAGAAATGCATTATAAATCAGAATAACACTACTAGAGAATGGATTAATAAATTAGAAACATCCTGGAACAGAATACACAAAACTGAAAACAGAATGAATGGCACTATATCTTTATGCAGTAAACGTAGGCAAAAAGGAATTATAGTTTAAACCAATTCAAGGAGTAAAAGATATGGAGGATAGACAATGATGATCCAGCATAAATATAATTGATTTTCCAAAGAAAATGGATAATAATGGAAAAAAAAAATCTGGAAATTAAGAAAAGGCTGACTCAGCATGAAAAACGTGTTTAGGAAAAAAAAAATTAATAGAGACTGCTTGACATCGGCATATTCTGGTATTGTTCCAGAATTTAAAGGTCAATCATTCAGGTATATAGGCAGTAAAACAAGTTACGTAGAAAGGATAAATATTAATCTGATCTCCAGGCTGTCCACAGAGATACTCAGTTTCACAAGGTGATGGTGCAAATCCAGTAAAGTTTTGAAAGAAAGAGTCGTCTAAGTATTTTGAACTAAGCCAGTAGTCATTCAAGCATTAAAGCTACACAGTAAAAGCACAGGGAACATAGCACAATTGCAAATCCACTCAAGAAAGAGATGGGTGAAGAATCTACTTCACTCAGAGTAAAAGTTGAAGTTCTTACAGTGTTCCACAAGGTCCTAGCCTTCTGTTTTCCCCTACGTTTCTAATCTTATCTTCCGTATCTTCCCCCTTGTCCTATGCACTCCAGAGTCACTGTGTCCTTCCTGATCCCCAAACACATCAACCAGACTTCTGGTCGTTGCACCATTCCCTCTGCCTAGAGGGTTCTTCATTTACCTGTCTGAATGTCTTGCTCCTTCACTTCCTTCAGGTCTTTTACTCAGATAGGACCTATTTGGTAAGGTCTTCTTTGCTACGCTACCTAAAATTCCAATACCCACTGACGCACTCTATTTCTCTTCTCTGATTGATTTTTTCCTTAATGATTATCATCATCTAACGTATTCTATTTTCATTATTTATCTTGTTTCTTGCCTGTCTTCCCCTGCCAGGATGTAAATTTCCTGAGGACACATATTGTTATCTGTTTCTTTCATTTCTTTAACCTTAGAACAGTGCCTGGAACATGTTGCTGTTGTTAGCTTCTATCAAGTCAGCTCTGACTCATGGCAATGCCATGTACAACAGAACAAAATGTTGCCTGGCCCTGTGTAATCTTCGTGATCGCTGGTGCGCTTGGGTCCATTGTTGCGACCATTGTGTATTTTGAGTGCCTTCCCAGCTAGGGGACTCATCTTCCAGCATTATATCAGACAATATTCTGTTGTGATCCATAGGATTTTTATTAGCTTATTTTTGGAACTAGATTGCCAGGCCTTTTTTCCTAGTTTGGAAGCTCTGCTGAAACCTGTCCATCATGGGTGACCCTGCTAGTATTTGAAATATTAGTTGCGTGGCTTCCAACATCACAGCAACATGAAAGTCACAACAGTATAACAAACTGACAGATGGGTGGCAGGCCTGGAACATAGTACGCATTCAAGTATTTATTGAATTGATTAGTAAATCCCCTGGGGGTATAAGTCCATCCCTTCCCGCTCATCCCTTTAAATTTTTTTGAGCCACAGTGAACTCAGAGGGTGATGAACAGTACACTGAGGATTCTGAAAATAAGTCTTGTTAGGACAATCTAACAAAAACTTAACCCTTGTGTTAATTGACTTTAACCTTTGTGCTAATGACTCTAAATGTATTGGAAGGGATGTCAAAGAAGATTTGTCAGGTATTTCTCTAGAAACAGAATTTGGACATTTATAAAGGGGTAGAAATTTTCAGCTTTCCAGAAAATGAAAAATCATCTTATAGTCAGAGCTAAGAGGGGAATAAGCAGTTGCTGTTGAATCAATTCCAACTCACGGCAACCCCATGTGTGCCAGAGTAAAACTGTGCTCCATTGGGCTTTTGATGCCTGATTTTTGTTCTGAGGCACCTCTGAGTGGACTCGAACCTCCAACTTTTTGGTAAGTATCCTAGCACATGTTAACCATTCGCACCACTCAAGGACTCCAACAGTGGAATAGGTCTCTTCATAACACTGAGCTTCCTTGCCAGTGGAGATTGGGAAGCAGATGTTGGATGTTTTTTGACAGGGACCCTACAGAAGAAATTCACATCATGTAAAGGAATTAAGTCCAGAGAGTCCACGAGTTCTTTTCTAGCTTGGAGATTCTGTGATGCTATGCAAACGTCTTACATGCAGTTCCCATCAAGTCTGATGAGATTTTGCAGGTGTTTGCATTTTGGGACTGGAAGTATATTCCTGACTTTGGGTCACCTGCTACCTCACCCAGTTCCTACTGGCCACGCTTGGAATTGCAGCACCCCAAGCCTAGTTGTTTGACTGGCCTTTCTTGAAGAGACTGACAATTCAGCAGTGATTCCAACAGGAGAAATCTGTTTACTGTAATTGGGTAAGCAGGTCATCCCCTACTTCTTCTAAAAGTCATGACTACATTACTATGAGCTACAGGCAATTCCTCCAAACTAGGCATGAGCCTGGGTAGAAGCAGATTCCAAGATCTCCTGTAGTAAAGACAAATACTGATGGGAAGGAGCTATAGGTTCTGAAAAGAGCTGAGTTTGTTTCAGATATTTCAGTGAGAAAGCACAGTCTCACTGGTGAATTCGAAAGAGGAACATGAAACAGGTTTGTTTTTTTTTTTTTGCTTGCTTTTTTATTTTGTTGCTATTATTTTGCCAAATAAGTATTTTTGTAGCTTTTTGCAGCTACCACTGTTTCTATGTCCAGTTGGTAAGAGGCTGACTTCACAGTAGCATTAATTGCTTATATTAAATATATATACGTATGTATGTGTATATAAAAGTATATATGTATGTATGTATGTGTGTATAAAAACATATGTATGTATGTGTGTATATACATACATATATATGTGTATATATATATAGGAAACCCTGGTGGTATAGTGGTTAAGAGCTACAGCTGCTAACCAAAAGGTTGGCAGTTCAAATCCACCAGGCACTCCTTGGAAACCCTATGGGGCAGTTCTATTCTGCTATAGGGTCGCTATGAGTCAGAATCTATTTTTACCATTATATATATATATTTGGATTGGAAATTTGCAACTCTAATCACAATTTTGTTTTATAGGATACATGAACTAAACTGTACCAAAGACAGTAGAGAGATTTGGAGCTCTGGAAAAAAAAAAAAAAGCAAAGTTCCTATTAGTGTTTCAGAAATGCACTTTCTTAAGCCCAAATAATGACAATCAGCCTCCTGTAATTTAAAGTAGGCAACTTTTAAAAAGTCTCTTAGCCACAGAATCATGACAGCAAGAACTCTCCTAAAAATGGTCTGGATGAAGCTTCAGGTGATCAAAAATAAAACACAACAAAACCCCAAGCCTCTTGTATCTTAAGTTCAGAGCTGTGTTTTGTAGCATTTCTGTGACTGAGATTTATGTTACTGTCAGCTTGAGTACCTTGCTTTCCAGCTTTAGAAAGAAAGCTTAGTGTTTCCGTTTCATTGCTGAGTTGGGGATGGCTATGTAGAGGTTAGGATTTTTGAGGGAGGCTCTCTGTTCCAATTCTGTAAGCAACCTGAAAGAATCTTCTTTCCATTTCTAAATGTTTCCTTAGTGTTTACAATGTTGGTTTTTCCAGAGAAGCATGCAGACTGTAGGGTCACAGTAAGAAGGATTTGCCTTGCGTGGCGTGAGGCTGCACATTTTCACAGGTTCCTTAAACCATGTGAGCAAGTTGACCATCAAAGGTCTTTTTAAGAGTTATAGGAGATGAGGTATAGCACAGAATAAATACTCAGTGAATGCTTGGTAAACTTTTTCATTGTATTAGTTTGAGTTTTCAGGCTGATAACTGTGTATTGTTTCAAGAATAAATGCCCAGTAGTTTATGGACAGCTCCTTGCTCTCCTCCACCTTCCTGGAGGGCCGCCTTCTAGTTCCAGTGGCCTCTCACAGTAGCCACTGGAGCAAGCAGTTCTGCTCTCTTTGGGAATATCTTTCCCTCTGTTCCTCTCTATTCCATTCATCTCATCTCCTTCAAACTCCCCTGCTTATCTCACAGATTTCATTTCAGTCCAGGTTGGAGTCTCCAGTAGCAGCAATAGTGATGGGTTAGGGAGAAAGGAAAGGAAAGAATCAACATTTTCTATGTTTTATTCCATGGGTGCCACTGAGCTAGGGGCTTTACGCACGCTAACTCATTTTAGCTTTATAACATCCATGTGGAGTCACTAATTTTTTTAATTCTACAGACAAAAGACCTATAACTCACGTCAATGATTTGCCCACAATTATTTTACATCCACACTCTTGATATTCTTGCTCTGTGAAAAAATCCTGTCAGTGCAGGTAGGAGAAGTTGGTTGAGAGCAGATTGAGGAGATCCTCCTTGAATTCAACTTCTATTTAACGTTGTGTTCTGATAATGATAATAACGGAAAAATAGAAGTGACAGCAATGAGAGTATTAATGGTAACATTAATAGAGTAGCAATAGTAGTAATGGTAGTAGCTGAAATCTTGGAAGTAGTATGCCTCTCAGTCTGTTCACAGGGTTCAACATGAAACTTGCTATCTTTTTAGTACTTCTGTTTTAGATGCTCAGACAGTACTCTTTAATTAAAGTCACTAAGCTCGTGATTTGAATTTCTCTTGTTGCTAAACAGTACGGGAGGTTTTGATTTCCATTTTTAACTCCAGCATTAACAATATGTAATTGTGATCTTATTCAAAGCTGTATCTGAGAATCATCTCCAGTGAATCCAAGGACCCAAACATGAAGCTTCTGACCACAAAGGCCTAGGATCTCAGGCAATGTGGCTGAGCCTAGGAACAGAGCTTGACCCTGAGGCTGCCTTACATTCCTATCCAGGGCCCAGGGAGTGACCTGGCCACAAGCTGGAGCCAAGATGGAACTCTTGAGTGAATCCTGGCTGGAGGGACACTAAGCAGTCCCCTCCCCTGTAAAGTTTCTTGTGTTATTCTCCAGGTATGAACTGTGACTTGGGGAGCATCTAAGTTGGTCTAGTACACAGTCCGCTGTCTATAGTATCATCTGAAAGACTTTAGGTTTCTTAGTATTCTTAAGTACTCATCTCCATACTTTCAAAATACGTATTTCTAAAACAAGGCAGCAGTTTCCTCCACCCTAATGCACCACCTTGCTGTGGCTGGGGAAGAAGTGTGCTGCAATTAATGAATTTAAGAATAGAAATGTATTTTCTTTGCCACTGAATAATAAAAGAGAAAACCTTATGAATGCTTATTGGAGTCTTTCTGAATACCCGTTCTCTGTTTCAATTCTTACACTTAAAAGGTGAGGGGCAAAATCAGAGGGTGTCCATGAAAGCCTGGCCCAAGATTTTAAAAGCTTTTCAGGAACATGAGGCTGTCTCAGTTTGAGACAGGACTGAGAGATTCTGATGTTTTCCTAAGAGTCAACAACTCACTTTCCTTCTCAGGAATAAATGAGATGCTTTATTCAAGAGTAAGAACTTCTCTTTCTTGAATACCCTCCTCCCCCCATGACAGTACCTCAACCAAAAACCAAACCCATTGCCATTGAGTCAATTCTGAATCATGGCAACCCCATGTGTTACAGAGTTGAACTGCTCCATAAGGTGTTCTTGGCTGTAGTATTTTTGGAAGCAGATCACCAGGCCTTTCTTCTGTGGTGCCCCTGGGTATATTTGAACTGCCAACATTTTGGTAAATGTATCACCCAGGGACCCCTGCTGCAAGTCATCCTTTACACTTTAAGGAAGTATGTGTAGCTGAGATGCTTTGCCTGGCCTTGAAGGCATTAAAAAGGCATTGGAGGGACAGTATTTCCCAGAGGACTCTCTAACTCGGTAGCGTGTAAAACTGACTCCCAGACACCTAGTTCTAGAAACTAGCTGCCTAGGTGACTGGCAGTCATTAATGGTTTGTAAAAAGCCAGCACACTCAAAGAGAGTCATAGTTCTTTCTAAATTAAATACCTCCTCCTTTAATATTTCAAGTTTGCTTTAGCAGTCATAGTTCCTGGAACATAGTAGTCACTCAATAAATATATATTGCCTGAATAAATGAAGATACGTACACAACACAGTTTTTGTGCCAGTGATATTTTTCAGGTTTAATAACTTATGGTCAAAAGCTAAGAAATAATAAATTAGCATGAGGATTTTTTTTTTCTTTCACTCGCTTATATTATCTCGGAGCCCTGGTGGCACAGTGGTTAAGAGTTCAGCTGCTAACCAAAAAGCTGGCAGTTCGAATCCACCAGCCGCTCCTTGGAAACCGTATGGGGCAGTTCTACTCTGTCATATAGGGTTGCTATGAGTCAGAATGGGCTGGACGGCACATAACAGGGTCTCAGTACGGTTTCAGTAAGAAAAACAGTGTTATAATACAATACAGTATGTTCAGGTGGCACAAACAGTTTGCACTCAACTGCTGACCTAAAGGTTGATGGTGTGAACCTACCCAGCAGTCCCACAGAAGAAAAGGCTTGGTGATCTGCTTTTGTTAAGATTACAGCCAAGAAAACCCTATATAGAGAGCAATTCTATTCTGTAACACATGGGATTGCCATGAGTTGGAATCAACTCAAAAGCAACTAATAGTAACAACATTTATAAAAAAGATACACACATACCATAACCAGGGTGTTATTTCATTGCACCTTAAAAAAAAAAATACCTCCGTTGCCATCAAGTTGATTGGACTAAATGGGAACAGAAATGTTGCACAGAAAGATTGGCTGGGTTTTGAAGAGTATAGTGTCATGATAGAGAGAAACTGGGGGAAAGACCATTTCAGAAAGAGGAACAAACATAAGCAAGTGTTCAGCTGGAATGTCAGGTCCCATGCAGGAGAATGAAGGCAGCTAACAGCAGAAAGGGGCCCTGGTGGTAGAGTAGTTAAGAGTTCGGCTGCTAACCAAAAGGTCAGCAGTTCAAATTCACCAGCCACTCGTTGGAAACCCTATGGGGCAGCTCTACTCTGTCCTGTAGGGTCCCTATGAGTGGGAATTGACTTGACAGCAATGGGTTTGGTTTTTGGTTTTAACACCAGAAAATGGGGTTGGTACTAAGTTGTAAAGGATTTGCATGTGAAGGGTGAGTGAGGATATTGTACTTATTTTGGGAAAATACAGAGACAGTGGAAATCATTCAACAAGAAGAAATATTATTAACACAGTGAAAATCATTCAACAAGAAGAAATATTATTAATACATAGCACTGTAGCATAATTGGGTAGAAAGCGGAAACAAAGTCTAGTTCGTGTTTGCAAATGCAAACTCCTGTGTTGCCAGGCACACAGCAGGGTAAGAAAGGAAGGCGAGTAGAAAGGAAGGAAGGGAGAGAAGTGAGGGAGGTAGGGAGGGAAAGATGAGACAAGAAAGGGAGGGAAGAAAGGAAGGTGAGGTCGAGTGTGGGAGAGAGAGCAAGCCAACAAGCATGAAAGAAAGCTGTGCTTCTAAAAAACAATGTAGGACTAGAAGACAGGGGACTATTACATCAATCCAGACAAGCAACCATGAGAGCTGGATTTTGAAAGGAGAGTAGTGTCACGGAGGGAGTGAGTAGCTAATGGTGATGAGATGCCGTATGTGCCCTAGAACTCAAATCCGCATCTCCCTTCAAACAGCTTTTCTATTATCTCCCAAATCTGCTCAGGACTTGTGTTTATGTTTTCCTTCATTAATATAAGTAGTAAGGATCTGTAAGTGTCGTTCTATCAGTACTGTTAGTGAATTTCTACCCATCCATCCTATACTGTGTCTCAGCTTCCCTGACGGACAGGGTGTGCACTAGCTGTTGGTGGGGAGATGAGTGAGGCCGTGGAAGGAGGAGAGAGGAACTGACCCATGGGGGCCCCACATCCACAGCCATTCTGCCCTTGCACCACCTGCTTGCTCACTTAGCAGGGCGACGCATTTGTTATGCCTGGCTGCCTTCCCCATCCTGCTAGCTGGGGCATACTAAAAACCTGACCTTACCTCAAAACCTCTTAATCCAGATGCTCCATTATGTTTCTCCCTAGATTGGGTTGAATTTAGGTCAGTCCTGGGTTGGGATGACATTCTTCAGTCTTCCAAGATTATGATTCAATCTGTCCAACTCGGACCCACCTGAAGCACTTTTCTGTTTCTCCAGCTAAACTTCCAGGCCTCTCTAAGCTTCTTGTTTCCTCTTTGACCATATTTTAGATATATATTTCATGCTCTGTTCCTATAACACACATTCAAATATAGAATTCTTAAATGTTAATTTACTCCCCCTTAATAACTTCCTAGTTCATAAACAAAATTATCATACAGAATTTGTAGAACATGTCTCCAGATGTATCAGGGTGACTGGGTATCATTACAAAAATAAAACACAGGGATTTAACTTAGGTTTTGTATAAATCCATAACACCCCCAAAGTTAATTGCTAATCCTCACATGCTTAGAGGTCATTTGATTGACATTTAATCTCCTGGAAACCAAAGCAGCGGATGTCTTTAATGCGAAGAATTCCCCCATCATATCTCTTATTTGGTGAATCAAAGCCAAAGCAACTATATGATATATGTTGTTCTTGTTAGCTGCTGTTAAGTCAGCCCCCAATCCGTGGCAACCCCATGCACAATGGAATGAAATGCTGCCAAGTCCTGTGCCATCCCCATGATCAGTTTTGGAACAAACCAGTATGATTCATAGCCATTGTGATCCATAGGATTTTTACTGGCTGATTTTCAGATAGCCGGGCCTTTCTTCCTAGTTCATCTTAGCCTGGAACAATATGCGGCCTCCACTGATAAACAGGTGGTGGCTGCACATGAGATGCGTTGACCAGGAATCGAACCTGGGTCTCCCTCGTGGGAGGTGAAAATTCTACCACTGAACCACTGCTGTCCCCTGTGATACATGTTAGGCAACGAAAATGATACATGTTAGGCAAGAAGAATAAGATGAAACTGACAAGTAGCAACCAAATTAAGATTACATACAATTATCATTTCTCAATTATTTAGTGAGCATCTACTATATGCACATTGCAGAAATGAAACAAGACAATTAAAAATAAATTCCTGAATTAAAAAAAATGGTCACCATTCTTAGGAAGCTGACTACTCAGTAAGAGGGCAGACAGGTGCACAACAGGCAGTGCAGAGGAAAGCAATTCATTTTGACTACTGTGGGTACCATCTCTGCCAGCAGGGCAGCTGCCACTCAGCTCAAGTTCTGCTACAGGAACAGGCTGTTCCCACACAGGAAAGAGAGACATGTTGCCAGAACTTCTGACTTCTTAAAGAGAAATGGACAGTGTATATTTTATGTAGTCTCCTGATTTTTAAGTCTCATTAGCCAATTCAAATTTTTTAAAAGCCCTGGTTTGATAAATGTGAGGGTGGGGCATCCCTGTCTCCTGGCTGTGTCCAGCTATGGACCACTAGCTTCTGCCTCTGTCTGAGGGTCCTCAAAAGAAGTTAGGTTGAGTCTGCAAAGACTAACTGAAGCCAGAGCACAGCCATTCTTCAATATTGGGCTGTGGGTTAATTTTTTTGATTTTACTTGGATCCACAATCAATACACAATGGAAGCAGCAGTCAAGGCATCAAACAACACATTTGCACTTGGCAAACCTGCTGCAAAAGACCCCTTTAAAATGCTAAAAAGCAAAGATGTCACCTTGATGACTAAGGTACAGCTGACCCAAGCCATGGTGTTTTCAATCACTTCTTATGCATGCAAAAGCTAGATGATGAGTAAGGAAGACTGAAGAAGAATTGATGCCTTTGAATTGTGGTGTTGGTGAAGAATATTGAATATACCATGGATTGCCAAAAGAACCAACAAATCTATCTTTGAAGAAGTACAGCCAGAATGCTCCTTAGAAGCGAGGGTGGCGAGACTTCGTCTCACATACTTTGGACGTGTTATCAGGAGGGATCAGTCCCCAGAGAAAGACATCATGCTTGGTGAAGCAGAAGATGAGAGAAAAGGAGGAAGACCCTCAAGGAGATGGATCGACACAGTGGCGGTAACAGTGGGCTCAAGCATAACAACAATTGTGAGGATGATGCAGGTCTGACTCATAGCAGTCCTGTAGGACAGAGTAGAACTGCCTGAGAGGGTTTCTAATGCTATAATCTTTATGGAAGCAGATTGCCACATCTTTCTCCCACAGAGTGGCTGGTGGGTTTGAACCACTGACCTTTCAGTTAGCAGCTGAGCGCTTTACTGTGCCACCAGGGAGGATGGAAATGAAAACAAAGTGATAAATATAGAAACCATCTGAGTGGTTGAGTGATGCCTTTTGTGGAGGTCATTAATTTTGTTCACCCAGTTTTTCCGGCTCTCTGCTTCTCTGGGAGGTCATTGAATGGTACTTCCTGGTCTCCTTGTGTTTGAGTGGCTCCATGAGACTAGTGCTGCCCAATGAGTTGTGAGAGTAACAGAGCATTTAATTCCGTGCTCAACACCCTTTCTCTTTCCTTCTAGCGTCATCTGGCAATGTTCAAGATAGTGGCTGCTCCACCAGCCTGAGCTCTTAGGCGATACGATACACTAAGGCTGTCTGTCAACTCAACGTATGACATGAAGACAAGTACATCTTTGTTGTTCTAAGTGACTGAGATTTTAGAATTGTTTGTTACCATAGAATAACTTAACCTATACTGGTTGATATATTTCTGTTTGCTTCTTTTGTTTTCCACATTAAAACCAACCCAGTCCAGCCCAACCTACTGCCGTCAAGTTGATTCTGACTCATAGCAACCCTATAGGACAGAGTAGAACTGCTCCATAGGGTTTCCAGGGAGCAGCTGGTGGATTACAACTGCCGACTTTTTTGGTTAGCAGCCATAGCTCTTAGCCACTGTACCACCAGGGCTCCATACTGCATTAGACAAGGTAAACACAATACTATTTTACTTCCCATGTGCAAAATCAACTAGTCTGGCTGAAATCCATGAGACATTTGCAAAAACATTTGTACCCATAAAAATAATTCCAGCTTCATTAATATTCCAAAACTTATTGCTTTTTATTTATTTTCCCTGGGTTGTTTCCTTTTGACGACATTTTTCTACCAGTAGGGTTTATCAAAGGAGCCCTGGCGGGGCAGGGGGTAGTGGTTAAGCGCTCAGCTGCTAACTAAAAGGTTGGCAGTTCAAACCCACCAGCCACTCTGCAGGAGAAAGTCTGCTTCTGTAAAGATTACAGGCTTGGAAACCCTATGGGGCAATTCTGCTCCGTCCTGTCGGGTCACTATGAGTTGGCATCGACTCAACAAGAACAACAACAGGGTTCATCATTAATGTAATTAATTATTTCATTAAAGCTATTAGTTATCTCCTTTTTAACTTATAACATATGAAGAAGGCCTTTAAATGAATTACATGAATCAAACGACTAATTTTCAAATAACCAAATTGCCCATACCAAACCAAACCCATTGCTGTCAAGTCAATTCCAGCTCATAGCAACTTCATAGGACCGAGTAGAAGTGCCTCATAGGGTTTCCAAGGAGCAGCTGGTAGATTCAAACTGCCAACCTGGGTTAACAACTGAGCTCTTAACCACTGCGTCACCAGGGCTTCATGCAGTATATTAATTATATTGATTATCCTACTAAAGAGTTCTACCAAAGGAGAAAAAAGAAAATAAGAACAGCAATAACATGCACTATGTAACATGAAACCCAGTGCCGTCGAGTTGATTCTGACTCATATATGTAACATGAGTGACTTTTAAATATTAAACATTTTGCTACCAAAAAAAAGTTGCTTTGTTACTGGTTTCTTTTCAATAAATCTAGAATGGAATTTCAAATCTGGCAAGGGCATATTTTTGATTCCTGTGTCTCAAACTATAAAAATAGATGTTGCTTAAGGAAAATATTATTGTTTATTGTGAAGGCCAAGCAAAGCTAGGACACGTGCTCCTGGAAGCATGTCTGAGTTTAGATTTCTGCATCCGTAAAATGAGAGGAAATATACGCTGTCTCCTCTTCTCAAAGAACAAGCATGCACCAACAAAGTAAGATCTATAAAGCTTTTAGGCAGCCCTGAAGTTGCTGTATAGGAACAAAATTGAATTGCCTGATTAGGGAGTTTAAAGTTCAGCCTAGATAAGGAAAGTCCATGATGTTATGGGGGAAATTAAACAGAAAACATACACTTCAGCCCTCACAGCCTTATAAAGGAATCAGCCACAGCATCTTTGTCACTTAACATTTTTTTAATCTGAACTGACAGACCACTGGAGAATAACTGTAGGGAATAATCCCCACACTGGCAGAGGGGATGGATTAAATCAACCATGAAAATAAGCACTGGCCCATGTGTCTATAGCCTAAAAGGAATTTAAGTGAATATAGTGTGGTGTTTAAACCGGGCATCGTATCCATTGAATTGCCTGTAATATTTTCTCCTGAAAATCTCCATTAAAGGGGAAAGTAAATGCTGATGTTTTGAAAGCAGTTCTATCTTCTGTATTTAAATAATTATTTTATTAGCATAGGAATATAAGATGTGCATATTTCTCCCATTTCTATAGCATCTCTTTCGGTGAATACTGACTTCTCTTCTGCCCTAATGAAAGAAGTAAACATTTCCTTGGAAAAACCATGTTCAATAACTGCTAGGTATACTTTTAATATCCTTTCACCTCTAGTGGAAGGTAGATTGGCCTGAGAAGAGGTCACCAAGGATGTTAAATAACTGTTCTTCATATGGAAGGAAAAAAATTAAATTGAATATTGCATGAGTACTTTTTTGAGCTGTTCCCCATTTTACCCAAAGGTATCTTCTGCCCTTAGATCTATATGATATTAAGAAGGAAGTGAGACAAAGTCAGTGATATTCTGTGAATCTCAGACCTCTCAAAAAACAAAACAAACTTGATTGTCCCGATATTGGACAATATGCAGAATGCAGAGAACTGAAATCTAAGGACAGTACAATTGTTTTTGCCATGTTCTTCACCAAACCTTCTGCCAAGCTTGGTAAGAGGAGGGAACCAGTTACTGTGGGAATGTTAGAACTCTTTGATGGATACATTTGGTCTCATCTGTTGAACAAATGGATTTCATATAGAGAATAAATGTTTCCGTATTTATGGATTTCCATATTTGTGGTCTAGGATTCCTTACAGGTTATAGAAATATCAGTCAAGCAAAATCAAGGAATCTGTGGAATCCACCCACAGGAATTCAGTCAAAATACACATTCAAATCCTTGTAGTTCTAATTTGATATTATATTAGCACCTGAAGAAGACTTGAAAATCTAATGGAAAATGACGGGAAGGGATTATTTAATTTTTTTTTTTTTCCCTGTATGAAAGAGCTGATAAAAACCTTCAGCATTGATAGAACTGCACTGTCTTCCTTTACTCACGCTATAAGGCTTGAGGAGCAGGATAGCCACACCAGACTCCTCACAGCTAAAAACACATAACCACAATGCTTTTTCAGTGCTTTGATAGTCCAGCTATGCCCCAGGCTGTCCCAGAAGGTCACACCATGGGAAATTCCAACCCTGGTGTCCTACCTTTGCCCCCCTTCGAGAACCTTTTTCTTTATTCCCTTCTCTTCCTGTCAGACAATCCTAAAGACTTTGATCTCAAGGAAACTTTATTAAGAAATTCTTATGTTCATACTTCCCTTATGCATGTATTGACATTTCAAATCAATCAAATATGTTTATTACATTCATTCAAAGTTTCTCTTCAACACGAGTTAGCCAGTTTAACGACACCTGAGAAGCTTGATGTATGGATTAATCCGTGCGGTTTTATTAGGGATAAACTTAAGAATTTCATTATTACCTTCATTTACTTCATTTCATTTATTAAAAATTTCATTATTATGTTGAAAAAAGCTTATCACTTCCTCCAGAGACCCTGAAAAGACAGAGACACCTTCAGGTTACTTGAAAATGGTCCCCCTACAATATTATTTCCATACATATGAATAAGTTTGAATCAAAAAAACAAGATGATAGGGTTCTGAGGCGAAATGAATTTGGTCAGTATTGGATGGAAAATTTAATCAGATTTCTTTAATACTGAAATTCTAAGTCATTACTATTCTAGTGTTCACTATGAGTTTCCAAAAATAGAATATAATGGGTTGTTGCTGTCAAGATGGTTCCCAGTCATTGCGACCCCACGTACAACAGAACAAAACACTGCCCAGTCCTGCCCATCCTCACAGTCATTGTTATGCTTGAGCTCATTTTTGCAGCCACTGTATCAATCCATCTCATTGGTCTTCCTCTTTTTCACTGACCTTCTACTTTACCAAGCATGTCCTTCTCCAGGGATTGATTCCTCCTGATAACGTGTCCAAATTATGTGAGACAAAGTCTTGCCATCCTTCCTTCTAAGGAGCATTCTGGCCGTACCTCTTCTAAGATTTGTTCCTTCTTTTGGCAGTCCACAATATATTGACTATTCTTCGCCAAACCATAATTCAAAGGTGTCAATTCTTCTTTGGTCTTCCTTATTCATTGTCCAGCTTTCACATGCATATGAGGTGATTGAAAACACCATGGCTTGAGTCAGGTGCACCTTAGTCCTTAAAGTGACGTCTTTGCTTTCTAAGATTTTAAAGAGGTCTTTTGCAGTAGATTTGCCCAGTGCAATGCGTTGTTTGATTTCTTCACTGCTTCTTCTATGGGCGTTGATCAATATTATTAAGAACCAAAAATTATTTTTCCTTCTTAATGCCAGAAAGTTGTGTGGTTTGGGAACGCTGGTGGCATAGAGGTTAAGTGCTGTGGCTGCTAACCAAAAGGTCAGCAGTTTGAATCCACCGAGCACTCCTTGGAAACTGTATGGGGCAGTTCTACTCTGTCCTATAGGGTCAATATAAGTCTGAATCAACTTGATGGCAATGGGTTTGGTTTTTTGTGTGTGTGTGGTTTAGTGCGTGGATAAGGTGGAAGAATCTTGGTGATCCCAGTTGTGCAACTAACTAGTTATGTGACCTAGGACAAGTTATTTCATCTCTTTGGGAATCAGTGTTTCACTTTTAACATGAAAAGTTTATATTAGATGATCTTTAAGTCCTTTTCAACTCCACATCCTATTTATGAAATAACGTAAATGACATGGTTTGAATTATCTGGAAAGAAGAAAACATACATACTTATATATGCATATATATATACACTCACGTATATACATATGCATATGTACATATACACACATATATACATATGTATGTGTGTGTGTATATATATATATATATCCAAAAACCAAACCCAGTGCTATTGAGTTGATTCTGACTCATAGCGACCCTATAGGACAGAGTAGAACTGCCCCATAGAGTTTCCAAGGAGAGCCTGGCAGATTCGAACTGCTGACCCTTTGGTTAGCAGCCGTAGCACTTAAACACTACACCACCAGGGTTTCCATATATATATATATATATATTAAAAAAACATAACCCTCGTCTTAGGCTGGGTTCTCCAGAGAAACAAAACCAGTGAAGTGTATATATTTATATATAAAGAGAGAGATTTATCTCAAGGTAATGGCTCAGGTGGTTGTAGAGGCTACCAAGTCCCAAGTCCAGTGGTCAGGCATCAGGCTGGAGGCTTCTCCTGACTCATGTAGCTGCAAGGGCTGACGAACCCAAGATTGGCAGGTCAGACAGCAGGCCTCTGGCTCATGGACTGTGGAGGCTAACGAATCCAGGATCAGAAGGTTAGATGGTAGGCTGCTGGCTCACAGGCTGATGAATCCCAAGATTGGCAGGCAATACAGCAGGCCACTGGCTCAAGTCCCCAGAACCAGAGGTCAGATGATGACAAGCCTGATGCAGGATCCAGAGTAAGCAAGCAAGCTTTGCCAGAACATCCATATATATATTGGATGCAGGACACACCCCCGAGGAAACTCCTCTTACAACTGACTGGCTGATCACATCAGATCACATCATGCAGGATGACTACATCATTACGTAACTGCCAAACCACTGAGAATCATGGCCCAGCCAAGTTGACACACAACCTTAACCATCACAATCCGTTTCTGATCAAGTCTCACTTTCTGTCAATATATTAAAACCTTAACCAGTTCAAGGCCTTCAGTGGAGCCGAACTCTAAGCACTATGAGAACAGAAACCATTTCTGTTTTATTCTACCTTAGATCACCAGCACTCTGTTTAATAGTTATAATTGACCAATTTTTGGTACCTGGGGACCATATGTCTCATTAAGCTGGCTTGGCACCAATCAAAAGGAACCTCTTATAACTGTCCTTTGACAAAACCATTACAGTCAAACTCCACGGAAATTCACATCTTGTCACTCTGAGAGCAATTTCCATTTTCCTAATAGTATCTTTCTGTGAGTGCAGTGGTTAAGAGCTATGACTGCTAACTAAAAGGTCAGCAGTTCAAATCCACCAGCCGCTCCTTGGACCTATGGGGCAGTTCTACCTTGTCCTATAAGGTCACGATGAGTCAGAACTGATTCAATGGCACATAACAACAACATGGTCTTTTACATAGTATAAATCACTTGCCAATAGTAATTTTAAAATACTGTACTTTGAATCTTGGGCACTAAAGTCCTTTATTGAGAGGACTGAAGTGCCTAGAGTTTATGCCCCATCCCCACCTGGAACCAATGATTCACTAATGTAAGAAGGAGTAGAAGGAGAGTTTCAGGATAAACTGTGAGATGCATTTTCTGTTTCAAAACTCCCTGGGTTGAAGATGAGGCTGGGTTTGAAATCGAACCCTTGCTTAGCTTCTTCCCCTTCTTACATTCCTTACTCAGTTACTGGTTTCTCCCAGGAGCCCTTCCTTAATAAATCATTTGCACTCAAAACCTTGATTCAGGGTCTCTTTCTGGGAGAACCCACCTTAGGACACTTACTTTATAAGGTTGTTGGGAGGACTGATGGAGAAAATGAAGGTCAAGGGCTTAGCACAGTGCCTGGTACATAAGCAGATTAGCTAATAGCATACAAGAGGTAGCCAAAATTTTGGAGCTGATCTTTTGGAATTTTTATCAGTGTAGTAAATGCATGTGGTTAAAAATCAATTTGGTACACAGAGTTTATAAACTAATGTCCAGTTCTCAGCTATACTCCTCTCCACCCTCAGTATATTCTCCCAATGCAATCACATTTAACCATTTCTGGTTTTAGGCCTTATGGAGTTACCTTCATATTTCTCAATATGCTAACTGATCTTGATTTATTAACATTATATATTACCTATTCAATTCCTGCTATGGTGCATGAGGGTTTAACTCATTAACAGCATTCCAGCTTCTCTTCCCCCATCTTCCCAATAGAATTACAGCACTATTTTTTGTTAACTTTGTGATTTTAAACATCATCCTTAAAACCCTGTTTCCTGCTCCATCATCTATAGAGGCATCTCTTGATTCCCACTTAGCATCTTGGCCCTCACTTCTCCTCCTCCCTCCCACCAACTTTTCATTTCTACATTGTCAAGGATGACGGCATTTAGGCTCTCATTAAATCTTTCATGCTTTGTTTATAGATTGTTTCAAAAAACTGAAAGCCAGGAAACGCCCTTTACTTTATTATGACTATGTAAATATTGTTTCCTTCAAAGTCAAGAAATATATCGTATCGAATATTCTTCTCAGTCTGGACTTTAGCTCCACTCAAAGAGAATATTCAAATGCATTCTCCTTTCATACTCCACCAAATGCTCAAAATCATGCCACATTTTATTGTATAAATTGGGTCATATCCTTTATTTCTTTTACTGTTTCTTATAAAACAATACACTGTTTCTTGTATCATTGGTTTTGCCTGGTTTCTTATTTCCAGTTCTTTTTTAATTGTGAAAAGAAATGTATACCTTCTTTAGGAAATGACCACCATCTTCTAACTTCTTACTTTTTCTATTACTTCAAATCCATTCACTGTTTCTTCCTGGAGCTCAGTGACTTCTTGTTCTAATTTGGAACAGTTGCCTCATATCTGGATTGTGACTTTAGCAGACAGCTTTTGTATTTGCTGAAGTTTTTAGTTGGCTTTTGTACCCCACATTCTCAAATTGTTTCAAAATCTCAAATATTTGATCACTTCCTTCAAATTCCCCCTCCCCCCCCCCTTTTTTTTTTCTGGAGCTATTTCACCTAGAGCCCACTGGCCTTATACTCCAATCTGGACTGGTTGCTCTGTTGAACTGCTGAACACATGTTCACAGTGGGGCTGCCTTGCAATGCTCCCCTGGGTAATATGCACTGTTTCCTGGGTCCTAAGTCTTCCCTTTCTTGGCTCACTACCTTATTTTGCTTAAGTACCCACTAAACTTCTTAAGAAAAAGTATGTAGATATAAGATGTCAAAGACTTGCAAGTTCCAAAATGGGCCTTATCTGCTCTTACTCTTGAAAGATAGTTTAGCTAGCAATAGAATTCTAGGTTGGAGATCATTTTCCCTTAGTGCTTTGAAGGCATTGCTCCACTGTTTTTAGTAATACAGCTTGGTTAATGAAAGGTATGATGCTGATTTGATTTATATTTCTTTGTAGGTGACATTTAGTTTTCCTCCCTGAAATCTTTTAGAATTTTTAGAGATCTTTATATTTGGTGTTCTGACACTCCAAGGGGAAAGCATTAGATGTGTTTTTTTTTGTTGTTGTTCAACTTGGCTGGCACTTAGTAGGAACTTTAAATTGGAAAACTTATCTTATTATTTCCTTGGTAATACTTTCTCTTTATTTTACTTTTTTCCTTCTGAAATTCCTATAAGTTCCTTATTAGTAGAATATTGGATCTCTGCACTAATTCTGTAAATCCTAATTTTTTTTCACATTTTCTGTATCTTATTTTTCATTTTATTTTCTATACTCTCTGATTCATTATTTTAATTATCATATTTTTATTTCCAACACCTTGTTCTTTTTTTTTTTTAATTATTCTTTGTCATAGCATCCTGTTCTTATGACTACAACATCTTTTTTAAGTTTCCTAGGTATTTTTAAAAGTTCTCTTTTGTTTCCTAAACTATTCTTATTTCCACCAAGGTTACTTTCTCTATCCCCTCCCCCCCCCCGGGTCTTTTTCTGTTATTCTACAGACTTTCCAAAGGCCTGGTGCTTTTTGCTCATTTGTTTTCCATTCATACTGGTTAATAATGGACTTGGAAGAATAACTGAAGGTTCCAAATATTTGGATGAGATTGTGGACTGACAAGATTTCTTATGGTGGGCAGAGAAGGACTTTACCTTAGAGCGCCCACATCCACATTAGAATCATAATCTTCTCCAGTTTGTTCAATTTCTGTAGAGGAGAACCTTCCCATTATTTTTTTTTAGGATTTAGACCTACCTGTGGGCTTTTCTGCAGGTCGAGATGGTGGGAAGATTGGCTGCTCTCTAAAGAGACCTCAATGATTCCCCATTTTCATCTCTCCACTATACTTGCTAACACTGAGTCCTGAACCTCTTGGGCACTTTGCTGGGCAGGTGAGCCATTCCCTATAGCTCTTATTGGGAGATCCATGCTACAACTTCTTCCCTCTGCTTTACAGTGGCCACTTACCCTTCTCTTTTGACTTTCCAGAAAGCTGATGTGATTCTTCAGATGCTGAGAGCACCCACCTTTCTCATTATTGTTATGCATGTTTCTCCTGTTATATAACCTTATTGTTAATTTGGGGGCCCTGGAAGGAGAGGAAATAAATGAGTATGTGTTTATTATGCCATATGAACCCAAAGGCAAAATGACATATTTGCGTTGACACGAACATGTAAGTTTCTTAACACAACTTGTGCTGACTCTCTCAAACCTTTTCATACTATTTAATTGGGCAGCTAAAAGTTAACGTTATATTTCAGACTTAACCCTTGTTCAAACCCATAAAACCAAACCCATGGCCATTGAGTCAATTCCAGCTCACAGCGACCCAATAGGACAGAGTAGAACTGTCCCATAGGGTTTCCAAGGAGTGGCTTGTGGATTTAAACATCTGACCTTTTGGTCTGCAGCCATAGCTCTTAACTACTGTGCCACCAGGCTCCTAGCTCTTGTTAAGATACTCTAAAACCTGAGGTCCCTAAAATGTCAACAAAGGCAGTAACAATGAGTGAATTGCCCCAACTTCTCAAAGAAGGCACTGAAGAACACTGGGAGACCTCCAGATAACTGTTTTCTCTTCTTTCCGACCAGTGATTTTGTTTCAGTGGGTTTGTTTGTTTGTTTGTTTGTTTGTTTGTTTCACTATGGCAGAAGCATTTCTTTAAATGAAATATTCTCAAAGTTACAAAGATGGTTAATAAAGCTACTCAGGTTGAAGGCCAAGGGAGGAGCGGCCATTTGCAGCAACTTCCGAATGGGCTGCTAGGAACCCTAGGGGCAATGGCTCCTGGTCCCTTGGGGTAGTTCTTTAGAGTGCAGATTTTGCCCTACTCTCCAGAATTACTTGTCTAACAAGCTCCCAGGTGATTCTGATCCATAATTTGAGATTGGCTACTCAAATTGGTGAAAACAACTGACCTAAGAAAGAAGCTTGGATGGTTCAGGCAACATATGGAAATGTGTAGGGATGTTTTCGTTGGAAGAATTTTCCTCTCCGTTTTCCCCTGATATCTCAAGAGACACTTAGATCTCCGCCTTAAATGCAAATGAAGCGAACAACAAATTATGGACTTGTGTGGCCATATTTATGGAGCTGATAACACTGATCATATGTGAGATGGTTACACATCATAATCCTTGAGGCAGAATAGATTTTGCTTGTTTCTGACATTATCGCCAAGAAAAAAAGGCAGATTTCCCAGAAAGGTTTCACCTTCTGCACTTTTCAAAATCCCCAGACATGCTGTTTTCCGGCTACTTTGCAAAGCCTCTGTTTGCCAGTGCAGGCTGGCGATACCCTTAATGAGGGCACCAGGAGGGGTTCCTGACCGCATGCTTGGTTCAGCTACTTTAGATGTTATGACTAAGGGTTCGTATGTGGATGTCTAATTTTATTAACACAAAATTCCTCGACTGTTGAGTTGTTCTAGACTTTTTTCTTTCTTCTTTTGGCATTTCAGTAAGCAACAAAAAGAAAGCAATAAATATGGAATTAGGGAGGCAAAGGCTTCATCAGGGAGCATGGCTCTTTCCTTTTCACTGGCCCATAAACCCAGTGACTCTGTAAGGCCAGGGCTGATCTGAGAGTCACTATTCCCCGTTAAGGCCAAATCCAGCTGGAGCACACTTAGGTGCCACCCAAACATACTCTAGAGACAACATGTCATAGGGTCCTATGGACAATGGAGCTGATGCCCTACTCAGTTGCCTTCCTTAAACTGTCGCTAAGGCTGAGCACTGAGTTGCTGCAGTCCTACATCTAAGCACAGAGGAGGCAATTTTGTGGCAGGAAAAAAGTCTGCCATGGCTCTTTCCACCTCCCTTCCATTCATACTTCTTACTGTCCCTTCTCCTGACTCTGTGTTTTTGTTGCTTGTAATAACTCATGCCTCGTACCCAAATTAGCATCTTTATCTCAAGAAAAACATTTACATTTCGTATCAGCAGAGTTTAAAAAATATCTTGCCTACAGCAAAAAAGATACAACTACGCGATTTCCCAGAAGCTGAATGCTTCACCACTGAGCAGACCCCTTTGGAATTAGGCTCAGTAGCCAGTACCTTCGGTACCTCTTCTAAAAGGCAGAGTGTAGAAGTTTTTCTTCTGCTAGTGAGCAATTCTGCGTGTTCAAACTATTAGGGGGAAATAGATCACTCTGTCTGTACAAGTTACGTTACATTACGTTACATGGAACAGCTTTGGGAAGGGGCAGACCTGAGATGGAATTCTCATTAGTACTCACTAGCTGGGTGAACTTGGAAAGGTCATTTAACCTTTCTGAGCCCAAGTTCTAAATGTATTACATGGTAGGTGACATCACCTATTTGTATGGTTGTCTTGAACAGCTAATTCAACTGTATAAATGGAAATGATTTCCAAAATATGAAACACTTTCTTGTATTGAATCCAAATTGCTATGACTCTGTTCTGCTCAGAGTGTCCAGCTCTCAACCAAGTTTTCTCCAAGCATTTCTGGAAGTCACAGAGGGTGTCTCACATGTGCTTAGAAATAAGTCACAGTCCACTCTGATAGCACTCCCGCTGCTCTGCACTGCCAGGCCTGTGCCTCACTGGTGGGCATAGAGTTTTCTTCCTCACACTGCTTGTAATTCCTGCTGCCCTGCCCTTGTCTCTCTGGCTGCTTTACCAGGCACAACCCTTGCTGGTGGCCACCCTGAGCCCTCAGGACCACAAAGCTATGCAGAGTGGAGAAGGAGTGGTCTCTTCTCTCTGGCTTCCCAAAGCACTGTAGCTTGATCGCCAGTATGTGAGCATAGAGAAACAGCTCTTTCATCATTATTATCATTGTGGTAAAATACACTGTTGTGTAACAACCCGACGGCACCTGGACCCAAGGTTGGCCACATTTCCAAGAGACCAAAGAAAGACTTCAGAACCAGCGATCGTAACATGTGGTTTATTTCGGGAGCTTACTTACAGGACAATGGGTCCAGAGTGGCTGTTGTGTAACAACCCAGCGGCACCTGGACCCAAGGTTGGCTGCATTTCCAAGAGACTGAAGAAAGACTTCAGAACCAGTGATCGTAACATGTGGTTTATTTGGGGAGCTTACTTACAGAACAGTGGGTCCAGGGTGGTGGCTGGACAAGTTTAGCACCCTCCAACTGCCTAGCAGGGGACATAAGCTTATGTATCGTTCCAGCTGGGTCTGAGGCTTGCTGTTTTTCTTCCCAAGTCCTTGGGCAGTCAGCGTTCCCAGGGACTTCATGTCCAGGCCCAGATATTTTTCTTCTTATTGCTAAGGCATTCCTCGGCTTTAGGCACTGGCCCAGTCACACCACTCCTGGCCTTGTACCTTAGCCCGAGTCTATCCTGAGTTCATTCCCAGCATGCTTCAGGAAAGAGCAAGGCAGACCCCATTAGGAGGGGATGCATATAGCTGAATAGTATTACCCTACATACACATAGCATAAAGTTTACCATTTTAAAGTATACACGTCAGTGGCATTAAATAGATTCACGATGTTATGTAACCACTACCTTTGTCTAGTTTCAGAACATTCACACCCCAAAAGCAAACCTCGTACCCATGAAGCAGTCACTCCCCATTTCTCCCTTCCTCTTAGCCTGTGGCAGTCACTAATCTGCTCTCTGACTCACGGATTTGCCTATTCTGGATATGTCATATAAATGGAATCATATGGTATGTGGCCTTTTGCATCTGGCTTCTTTCACTTAGCATAATGTTTTCAAGGTTGCTTTTTTTGTTTTGGCTTAGTGCTTTTCATCTCCCAAGAACTAGGCTCGCACCAGGGGACTGGTAGGTTTGAAAACCCGTTATCACAGACGCTGCCCCTTCTTTCTTCCTTAAATGGGTCCTCTCCCCTCTGTAAACATATTTCTGCAGGCTACATGCCCACAGGCATGTAAACATTAGCAGGGCTGTGTTCTTTCCCTGCACACTGTCAGAGACCCAAACCACCACTTTGCCAACCATGCCTACATATGCCTAAACCTAAACTGTCCCAAAAAATGCTGAGGTTGAGATCCTAATAGAGTCATTACAATAGTATAATGTTGTACTTTGTGGCATAAAGTAGATGAGTTGCTAAGAATCATGTTTCCTTTAGTATTTGAGTACCATTTTGTTTTCTGTGAAAAGGTCCCTAGATGGCACAAATGGTTTGCACTGGACTACCAACCTAAAGGTGAGTGTCTCAAACCCACCTAGTAGCACCACCAAAGAAAATCTGTCAAGATTATAGACAGGAAAACCCTATGCAGCTGTTCAGCTCTATAGCATATGTGGTCTCCGTGAGTTGGAATCTACTCACAGCAACAGATTTGGATTTTTCTGGGGAAGGGGTGAGGGTTTCAAATACCTTGCTCAGTGTAGGACACCTTTGTAGTCCTCCAGAATCCTTCATGGACTTGCTCTTCAAACGTGGGTACATGTGGTGCTTTTCTCTGTCCATTCTCCTGGCCTGAAAGTAATCTTATGAAACTTCCACCCATTGTAATTCTGATACTTCTGGTAGTGTGCCTCTGTTTGTCTGTGTGGTTCACTGAGGAAGCCTTTAACAAAGATTCAAAATGAGAAATTGTTTCTAGTTTACAGTTGATATAGGAATGCAGGATTCTTGGCTATCCCTTGTATTAAATTATTTATATGGGAAGTTTCAAGCCACTGAAACTTCCCAGATAAATCATGCTGTCTTCTCTCTAGGAAATTCAAAGTTTGATGGAATTGTATTCTGTGTTTCTTATAATTGTAGGTTTTTTTTTTTTAATTTCAAACACTGTAATATAAATTTGTGTGCATCTCTTTTTGTTTCAGGGCTGCTGTTATTGCAGTTAAATTTTACATTTAACATTGGCCTTTCTAATGCATAATAACAAGGGATAAAGAAAATAATCATAAAAAGACATAAATACCAGGGAAGACAGTAAAATCTTTAATCTTCCATGTATAGGGTCAGAGTTCTATCCCAATGTCTAATGCTGCTATAACAGAAATACCACAAGTGGATGGCTTCAACAAATAGAAGTTTATTCTCTCACAGTCTAGTAGGCTAGAAGCCCAAATTCAGGGCATCAGCTCCAGGGGAAGGCTTTCTGTCTCTGTCGGCTCTGGAGGAAGGTCCTTGTCCTCAATCTTCCCCTGGCCAAGGAACTTTTCAGGTGTAGGGACCCTGGGTCTAAAGGACATGCTTTGCTCCCCGTACTTCTTTCTTGGTGGTATGAGGTCCCCTACTCTCTGCTTGCTACCCTTTCTTATCTCTTGAGAGATAAAAGGTGGTGCAAGCCACACCCCAGGGAATCTTTGGATCAGAGGTGTGGCCTGGGTAAGGGTAGTGTTACAATCCCACCCTAATCCTCTTTAACAAAATTACAATCACAAAATGGAGGACAACCACACAATATGGGGAATCATAGCCCAGCTGAATTGATACACACATTTTTGGGGGTGACATAATTCAGTCCATAACACCCAACAAGCATCATTTCATCTGCAAACATTGTCTGTAGTTCCAATATATCCTTGAAACTTCTTATCTTTATTCATCTTCTGTGTCCATATTTCAGTATGTTTTCCAGGAGCCTGGGTGGCACAAGCAGGTTGTGATTGGCTGCTGACCTAAAGGTTGGTGGTCCAAACCCACTCAGCAGCTCTGCAGAAGAAAGGGCTGTTTAACTGCTTCCATAAAGATTACAGCCAAGAAAGCCCTATGGAGAAGTTCTACTGTGTAACACATGGTGTTGCCATGAGCCAGAATCAACTCAACAGCAACAAGTTTGTTTTTGTTTGTTTTTTAATGCCTTTCCAGACAAGCTGCTGTTATGGGACAGAAATATCCAGGCAATGCTCACTCACAGACATAAAGGAGCAAAGACACATTTGGAACCATGTCTCATTAGTAGGTTAGGGTCTGCTGCACCTTCCTGTCTGCCAATATCTATCTGCCAATATTCCCCAGCCTTTCCTGTTTCTAAATGCTGATTTAGATAAATGCTTTTCCAACCAAAAAGAAATCGTGTGGTATTTAAGTCAACCATGAAAATAAGCACTGACATATGTGCCCCACCTGAAAGAAATCAGGACAGGCTTGATTTGAATCAGGCAAGAGGCCAGATGCAATCAGGTTCTCAAAGTCTGTAACTCCAGCAAAGGAGAGATCAACCCCCGCTCCCCCAGGACCCTCCAGATTGCAGAAGATCCTGGGAGGTCAGAATTGAGCTCTCAGATGTTGAATAAAATGTGATTTTGTACAAAAGGAGCAGGGAGGGAGACAATGGCAAAACTAGGCCTTCCTTTTAAAGTTCTGATAAAAGGGATGATGACTCGGTATGTGCCACTCCTCACTCACACACCATCTCCACCTCTAGAGTCAAGTTATGAGCGTCAGAGAATCCTAGATTTAGAAGCAGGGCAGGGCACACAACTGGCCTGAGGGTTTGAAAGACCTTGAGTAATTCTGTAGCCCAGTGAGGACTCGCCATCCCAACTGGCCCAACATGGAAGCCCTACAGAGTCTGAGAGCACAGAAGTGGTATTTGGAGCTGCTGGAAACTGTAACACTATCATTTCACCAACACAACTATACCACTTGCTGTCAAGTCGATTCTGACTCATGGCAGCCATGTGTGTGTCAGAGTAGAACTGTGTTCCATAGACTTATCAGGTGGATCACCAGGCCTTTCTTCCAAGGTGCCTCTGGGTGGACTTAAACCGCCAACCTTTCAGTTAGCAGCTGAGTGTCCTAACCATTTACACCACCCACAGACTCCAACACAGTAATGGACCTTCCACCATCTCTAGGGTCTAAAATTATTCAAAACTTCCTAGAGCCTCTGTTCCCAGGCATCCATTCCCCCCTTGTCTCTCAGAAGCTTCACCCAACCCTTGCCATAGGTCTAGGTGTTCTCTCTTCCTTCCCGCCCAATGTACGAACCTCGTCCTCTGGAACCCTCTCTGCTAACATCTGCAGCCTCCATGAATGCTGCCTTTGTCTCTCTTGCTCACTGATGACTCCCTGTCCTGATTCTTCTGGCCCCTTTTGGTCAGTTTCACACTATTGACCATTTAGTCAATTAACAGATCTATATCAAGCATGTACCATTGGCAGGACTCTGTAACAGGTAACCCCAAACTGGATTTTTTTTGTGAGTGAATCTTATCTCCCCAAATAGACTGTAAGCTACCCCTGTAGGCAGGACAGTGTCTCTTTTTTTAAGCCTACGTTTTACCTGGAACAGGGCTGATTGCCTAGCAGATGTTTGATACATTTTACAAAATGATTCTTAACTCTACATAAAATAGTCACTGGTTGATTTCCTTACAGAGAAAGTTCTTCAGTACCTTCAACATATAGTTCAACATACATATATTTCTCTAGAACATGTTTGTTGTGTGAAGGCAGGTGTATCATATGTCACTTTACTGAACCTTAAATTTAAAATGAGCATTTTTAAAAATGGGCACTAGTTTAATGTTGCAAACAGGCGTCCCTTTGGAAATCTCGACTGATTCTAAGAAGGGGAAGAACAGGAAAACATGGCAATCAAGCCCTATGGGTTCGACATTGGCCCTTATATTTATTCGTGGGCTTCTTAGCAAACTTCTTAGACTAAAAGGCAGGCAAAGAAGGAAGTGGACCTGTTTTTTAGCAGTAATTTTCTATAGATCATTCTTTGGCCAAACTAAGTGTCTCCCTGCTGCAGACATTATTCAGTGCTAGGTGGGCGTATGAGAACAAATTCAGTGTGCTCAGGGCTAAGACTGGGAACCCTGGTGGCATAGTGGTTAAGAGCTAAGGGAGCTAATCAAAAGGTTGGCAGCTCAAATCTACCAGGCACTCCTTGGAAACCCTATGGGGCAGTTCTATTCTGTCCTATAGGGTTGCTATGAGTCAGAATTGATTCGATGGCACTGGGTTTGGTTTTTTGGTTTTCGTGCTAAGACAACTTTACCCACCAACTCTTACTTTTCTTACAACAACCTTGAAAGATGATTTCATTCTCTGGCCCCTTGCCTGTCTTTGAGGTACGAATAAGTCCAATCTCCAAAGATATGGAAGGATACATCGATACACAGTTCACAGTCAAACTCTGTCACCTACTATAAGCCTTCCTGTTTGGGAGGGGGGTCCCAGCTCTTTGATCAGCAGGCAAAACATTCAGGCTCAGGCTTTTGACTCTGCAAACCTAGGAAGCATGTGCTATCTTTAGAAGAGATTTAAAAACTGCAGAAACTTGAAACCAACATGTCTCAGCAAATTGCTGGAGGTTAGAAGTAGTCAGTGGAAATGCCACCATTAATGGTATTAATGATGAAAAGGAAATTACAAAACAAATTTAGTTTTGTGTTCTTTACTTCAGTCAAGCATTTACCAAAAGAATTAAATGGGGTGAACTTTAAAATTTTCAATCAGATCTGGAAAGCATGTGTGTATTTCCCAATCAGGATGGAAAGGATGCTGGAGAGAACAAGTACTTAACCTCCTTTCCCAGTGCACCTCCCTGCCTTTATAAAAGTAATGCCTGATGTGCCATATCCTGGTCCTACCGAAATTTTAAAATTTCCCCCAAGAAGTGGCTTTGTTTCTTGCTATGCCTAACCAAAAGGCCCCTGGGTGGCATAAATGGTTTGTGCTTTGCTACTAATCTAAAGGTTGGTGGTTAGAACCCACCCATGGGCACTTTGGAAGAAAGGACTGGCAATCTGCTGCCATTAGGATTACAGCCGAGAAAACCCCATGGAGCAGATCCACTCTGTAACACATGGGGTCACCAGGCGCTGGAACCGACTGGGCATCAACAGGTTTGGTTTTTTGGTGCCTAAACAAAGAGCTTCAGGAAGAGAAGTTTAAAACTTTCTCTAAAGGAGACCCTTCTAGCTGCCAAAGAGGCAGCTAGATGTTTTGTCCTGTTTATTTCAACGCCACGTCCACTTTCTTTCCTTGTAGCTACCTCATCCCTGAACTCCCAACTACAACAGCTCCAGCAGCTCCAGCAACTCCAGCAGCAGCAGCAGCAGCAGGGGCAACCTCCACAGCCAACCAGCCAGCACCCGCCAACAACCCCGCAGCCTCCGCAGCCCCAGGCCACCCCGCCCCAGCAGCCGCCACCTGCCTCCCAGAAACTGCCAGCTCCCACGTCTCAGCTCCAACAGGCTCCTCCGCCCCAGCAGCAGCATCAGTCCCATCCCCACGCCCAGAACCAGAACCAACAGTCTCCAACTCAGCAGAGTTCAAGCCCCCCTCAGAAACCCAGTCAGTCCCCAGGACATGGCCTGCCGTCGCCGCTCACGTCACCCAACCCTCTGCAGGTACGCTCCCCGCCCCCCCCACGAGCGCAGAGCACCTTTGCGCGGGACTGTGCCGCCCCCAAAAGCAGAGGCCAGCGAAGACAGTATCCAGTGCCGTAGCAAATTGTTCTAATTCAAACTGATCTCCTAGACGTAGGGAAGAGGAAGCAAATAGCGGGCAACTGGGGATGCATGTAAACAAAACAAATAGAAGCCCAGTGATGTTGCCCTCTGAAGGATAAATGTTATCTGTTTCCTCCTGTGAGAGGTCGGCACTGTAAGTGCACTTGTAGCCAGTAATAATTCCATTTTATGATACTTTTTGAAAGCAGCAAAGATAGCATCCAATTAAAATTATTACTAGCACAGTTTTGTAGCCCCGCGGAGAACTGCATATACCTTCCATGAGGCATGGTGGTTATTTCTCTATATTATGAATATAGCAGTGTCTTACCTTAGTACTTTGTGCTCTTTTGTTTCTATTTTTCTAAAGACTCTCTGGGGTTAGGAGAGTAGAGAAATTCAGCCCCAGTCTTATGTCCCAGATTGCAACCATTACTCCATATACTAACAAGTTTTCTAAATTCATGCTGAGAGCCTCAATAAATATGCGTTTTTATAAAGTAATTAAGCATCCATATATTTACTTCATTACTGTGAAGATGAGGGCATCAAAAATAGGTATTTCTGGCTAATCATGAAAGCTCATCTTTCATCTATAGCCACAGAGGAGGAATGGGTAGGAGAATTCAGGAATATATAACTTTAAACTTCAGAAAACCATTCTTAAATTAGAAGCCTTTAAAAATAAATCACTTCAGAATGTAATGACTCTGATGTCCACACATCAGATCCAGAGATTAAGAGTTCAGCCCAGCCTCCTATTATTTGACTAACATAATGATGTTTTCCCCCATTGAAATTTCATATAATTTAGTGCACTTATTTTCTTTCCTTCCTTCCTTCCGCCCTTCTTTTTCTTCCTTCCTTCCTTCCGTCCTTCTTTTTCTTCCTTCCTTCCTTCCTTCCTTCCTTCCTTCCTTCCTTCCTTCCTTCCTTCCTTCCTTCCTTCCTTCCTTCCTTCCTTCCTTCCTTCCTTCCTTCCTTCCTTCCTTCCTTCCTTCCTTCCTTCCTTCCTTCCTTCCTTCCTTCCTTCCTTTCTCTCTTTCTCTCTCTCTTCCCATCTCTCTCTCTCTTTTCCTTTCTTTCCTCTTTCCTTCCTTTCTTTTCTCTATCCTTTCTCCCTGCCTGTTTTTTCTATGTGACAAAGTCCAACAGAGTGAGCAGTCTCTTACTCATTTCAAATGCCAACTCACCTTCCCCTTCCTTGATGGTGGTGATCAGTGCAGCCCTCCCTGACCTGAGGATGCCAATAACCATGGCATTCTTAGGTCCCAAATAGCAAAGTAAAGAAAATCAAGATTGATACACAAACAGAAAGGCAGGTACATTAGAGACTTAGTATTTTAAAATTGACTTAGCCAGTTGTTCCATAACTTTGTTTCTTTGTACATGGCTTCTATGGTGGCCCGAAGTTTTCCTGGAGATTAAAACATTTGGGTGAGATGAATAATTGTGTTTTCCTGGGCACTTGAGCCAGTTACCTTCAGTTTGAACACTTTCCTAAGTTAGGGTTGGAGGTGTATTTTTACAAATTAACAAGCAGTATGAGACAACCTAATACCTTTGGCATGGAACTGTTAAGAACATAGGCTAAAAAAGTCTTCACTGCACACTTTCTATCTACTAGGAGAGTAGGTACAATTGAATTTACAAAATGCATGATTATAGTAAACCAAATGTTTTTGGCATTTAAAATTCAACTCTTTTATTCCAAAGAATGGGTTTAATGCCTTTTAAGAGCAGTTAGACTGACCTACCCATACACCAAATGATTAAACAGTCCCTCTGTCCAAGCTACCAAAGTAAGTAAAATTGCCCAAGGAGGAAAAATGCCCTGCCCTGGGGGATGAGATGACTTAACTCTGTCTCCAGTTGTTACTTAGTCCAGTATTCCTTCCCTTTACGCAAAAGTTTTGAGTTTTGTGGACATTAGCCTTCCCTGAACACTGTCAGCAACCCAGAAATCTCTGTCGGTCAATAAAAGCCCCACGTAGACAAGCACGTTTGAACGAGCATTGACATGACTTTAGATAAGGTGAGCACTTGCCGTCATGGAAATAAAATGCCCCCAGCTATTTCCCATGGAAATCCAGGGGCTGTTTAGTTTTGTTTTGCAACAAGTGATGTCTCAGAGCCATATTTCCTTCTCTATAACCCTGAGAGAATATCTAATTTTTCACTTTTGGAATTTTAATTTATACACTTAATAAACAGAATGGTAAGAGACTGTTACAGCTTCTCTTGTGGCTCTAATGGATGATCACTAAAGGAGAGATTTGGTAAAACTTTATAAATATTACACAGTAGGTAAAGAACTAATTTTGGATCTATGTCAGTTAAGATTGAAAGGGTTTTTCCCCCTAGCTGCTGGCATGTGTGCAGGAAATACAGAATTTCATGGTTTTAGAATATATATTTTTTCTACAATGGCTGCAGGCTTTTGAGTTTGTGGAAGGTGGGATGTTTGAGCTTTTTAAAAAGAAAGCTATTTAAAAGGAATTGCAAAGATATTTTAACTCTAGCAGGTAATGACCTTCATGAACTGGAATAAAGTATTCTTGGCTGAAGATGATTACAGAAATAAAGATCAACTAAATTTATATATGACAGCTTATATTTCATTTTACAATTCTTGATTTTCCTGTGGGCTTTATCTTTTTAATTATTTAGAATTTGTCTGATAGATACTAATTTAGAATTGTGCAACTAAGATTGCCAGGGAAAGCCAGTGATAGGAAGGTTAATTTGCTTTAAAAAAAAAAAAAAAGACTTTGAAGGATAACAACAATTATTTCCAAAGCTGTGCAGATGCTGTCAGTCCTTCAGAAAAGAAAAAACAACAAATCAAAGTAGCTTGCTTAGATATATTTGAGTGAGGTGGTTTCTCTAGATAAAAAAAAAAAAAAAAATTAATATTGCTGGCGGGTAGTAATACTCTCGACTAAAATTCTCCAAATAGTTCTTGTCAGGTTTTTCTGTAATATTGCAATATAATTTTATTTCACACTTTTACTCAATTCCATGAAATGGATTGCATTTACAAAACCAGGTTGTTTTTTCCAAGGTAGATGAGCCTATAGCATTATCACTTCAGAGAAGCCCCGCTAGGGGAATAACTTTGTTCATTAATTTTGACCTCTCAGGGTTGTAGGAGGGCAGGTGGTCTAGCATGAATGCTAGAAGCTGGCCCCTGGGGGTCTGTTTTTAGGTTCTCCCTTTTTTTTTTTTTTTCTTGATACTCAAGACCCGTCCACCTACAACTTCATTCTCTCCTGAGAGGGGTGAGAAGAGAAGTTCTGGGATTCCAAGTGCAAATGTCCTAGGGGTCAGGCTGTTAGTGTAAATAAGTAAAGTAGGCTTGGGGATAAAACACAAAATCAAATTTTTGAAAACAGTGTGTAGGACTAACAAAGTGCATCTGTGAGCGGAATCCAGCCCTTAAGTTCCAAGACGAATATCATTCTACAGTCCCTGTGTTTGCTCTAACCCAGAGCCACAGGCTGTGCCCAAATCTAAAACCAGAAATACTCAGTGTGTCGGATAGCTGCAGATCAGAAATGTAAATGGAAGCAACCTGTTGGGGAAAAAGATGTGGTCTAATCAGCCCTGGGTGGAGAAAAGAGTGTACAAACTCAGGTGGAGAAAAGAATGTAGAATTTAATTTAAATATATCATTTTGATCTGGAATAAAGACCCCAGGAGCATATGAATGGCAAAATAAATGCTTCCATTCTATGACCTTGAGATAGCTTTTCTTAGGAATGTTCTTAGGAAGTTTTATTTGGGCTGGGGAAATTGAAAACATGATGTCAAAACCCTAATGTTCCCTTATGAGTGACCTGGGGATGAGCTGGGCTTAGTGGGAGCCCAGTGACGTGTAGCAGAAAGAGGGTGGCCTGAGAGTTTCAGGCTTTGTTCTAGTTCTGACTTTGCCTCCAAGTAGCTCAAAACTTTGGACAAGTCTCTTTAGCTCCCTGGACTTCATTTGCTCATCTGTTAAGTGTGAATTGGCCTAGATGATTTTTAAGGTCCTTTTCAGGCCTATGAGGCTAGGATCTAAATGTTGGTATGCCTCTGGAATGTTTATTGGTTATTCAAAACCTGGTGGCCCTGAAGATTTTCTAAGTATTCTTCAAGGTCAGGTTAATTTCTTCCCACTCAGCTGGGTGGCAGAATGAAAAGAGAGTGGGGACAAACACAAGAGGGATAATGATAGCAGAGGCAGGTTTTATCTTAGCCAGGGAGTCCAAATTAAAGTCAAGTTTTTATTCTCGAGAGTCACCGCCATAGGCTCTGGTCCCAGATTGCTTTTCCACACCTATACATTAGAGGAGCTTAAGAAACCAAATACTGCATTTAACCTTGGCCTTCTGCGTACTGTCTTGCATGGCAGAAAGCAGGGTAATCTTTTCCTTTTCTTGTTGTATTGCACATTTTAATAAATAACAGGGGGTGAGATCAGTGGAAGCAGTTAAGGCCGAGAAAGCTATCTGTGCTCGTATGAGGAATGAGGGCCATGGTCACCTCCCCAGAGGTGACGTTGCTGGAGAGATAGTTTAAAATGCTTTTTGGACAATGTGCATTTGCTAATGTAATGGTCTTGTTACACAGCTCAGGCACAGGGGAGTAAAACTGCATCTGAATTCCCCTCTGTTGCGACATGCACACCCTCCTGAGCAACTCATTGAGGTGCTTTCCCACTCACAACTTCTAAGTGCAAAGTTCCAAAGTATATAAGTGAGGGGGAAGGTCGGTACCTGATCATTTTTTAAAACAAACCCTTGGGAAGTCATTGGACCTATGTGCCTTTCATCTTTTTTAAAGCAAATGGTTTCCACTCATGGGCCTCTTCTATAGAAAAGGCCCTGCACTCTGGGCCAAGCCCCCCAACCCCAGCAATTAGTCTGGATCAGTTTCACGTGATAATCGCCCAAAACTCTGTGGATCTTAAAGTTTTTTCGTCTATAAAGTTGTTGTTAGCTGCCATGGAGTTGGCTTGACTCATGTTGGCCCCATGCGCAAGGGAAGGGAACTCTGCTAGGCCCTGCACCATCCCCATGTTCAGTTTCCCGTTGAACCATCGTGATCCACAGAGTTTGTTTTCACTGGCTGATTTTCGGAAGTAGATGGCCAGCCCTTTCTTCCCCGACCGTCTTAGTCTAGAAGTCCAAATGAAAGCTGTTCAGTATCTTAGCAATAAGCAAGCCACCACTGATGATGGCTGCACGTGAGGTGCATTGGCTGGGAATCAAACCCAGGTCTCCCCGCATAGAAGGTACGAATTCTACCACTGAACCACCAATGCCCCCCGTCTATAAAGGAAATGGACTAAATTAAATATTTTCCATAACTACCTCAGTTCTATTTAGGGTTTTATGCTATGAACCGTTAAAACCACAAAGCCTGCTAAACCTGTTGCCATCGAGTTGATTCCAACTCATAGCAACCCTATAAGACAGAGTAGAACTGCCCTTTAGAGCTTTCAAGGAGCACCTGGTGGATTCGAACTGCCGGCCTTTTGGTTAGCAGCCGTAGCTCTTAACTACTACGCCACCAGGGTTTCCACGAAGCCTGTTAGGTTACCATTATAAATGTAATAGAGCTCAGACATCTGTGTCTACACAGGCCTTTATCACCGTAAAGAAGTCTCCTAGCCAGGACCAAGACCAAGGTGAGGCAAGTGAGGCCCTCACCTCAAGTGCAAAATTTAAGTGTGCCCCAAAATGTAGTAATCAAGATAAATAATATTTTAATGCAATAGGGTTGCTATGAGTCGGAATCGACTCGATGGCACTGGGTTTGGGTTTTTTTGTGGGGGGGGGTATTCTTAAAAAATCAAAATTAATGCAAAAACCATTAAATTTTGCTCCTGACTTGGTTACCAGCTATGTAAGTGAATTAGTTAACAAACAGTCTCCACAATCAGTGGCAGAATAGGCCTTGCATGTTGTCTTATTTCCCTAGCACTGCCATAACAAATGCCACAAGGGGGTGGCTTTAAAGAACAGAAGGTTGTTTTCTCACATTTCTGGAGGCTGGAAGTCCAAATTAGAGTTTTAGCTTTTGTGAATTCCTTCCTCAGGCCCCTCTCCTAGCTTCTCCTGACTGACTGACATCAATCTTTGGTGTTCCTTAGTGTTCCTTGGCATCTGTCTTTCCCCTGTGTGTGTCCTGTGTCTATCTGCCTCTTTATATAACTCAGAGGTGATTAGGTTTAGGACTCACCTTTCTCTGGTATGGTCTCATTAACATAAAAAAAGAAAACCCCTATTTCCAACAGGATCACACCCACAGGTACAGGGGCCAGAACCTCAATACATATTGGGGGGTGGGGGGACACACAATTCAATTCATAACAAACGTAGATGGAAATAGCCAGTTCTTGGATCTCACTTTCTAGTTGCACTTGAAAGACCCACAAAATTTTGTACAGTAGAAAAACAAGTGCATGTTTGATAATGGATTGGGACAGGGAAGTAGGGAGGAAATCCATCTTCCTCAACTGTGTATTGCACAGGACCAATAAACCTATCATTCTTGATTGAATTGAAATACTATGATAATCAAATAACGGTTTTGGCTGACATTTTTCACTGAACTAATTTGTGGCTTGATAAAATTAAGTAAGTTTGGTAAAAATGGTAGAATTTTTATGATCTTCTAGAGTCGCTATGGGTTGGAATCGACTCAAAGGTGACAAGTTTTTTTGTTTTTTTTTATGTAGGCACCCGAGTTCTGGTGGTGCAGTAGTTAAGAGCTACAGCAAGCAATGGCTGCTAACCAAAAGGTTGGCAGTTCAAATCCACCAACTGCTCCCTGGAAACCCTATGGGGCAGTTCTACTCTGTCCTATTGGGTCACTATGAGTTAGAATTGGCTCAATGGCAATGGGGTTTTTTGTTGTTGTTGTTGTTTTGTTTTGTTTTGTTTTGTTTTGTAGGTAACATTCTCCCAGAACAATCAGGCCATAAGAACCTTTTAAAAACTAGAATAGTCCACATAGGTGGGTAAGGCTTCCTCTTAGGCTAAAGAACCAAACAAAATCTCATTATTATAGATGAGAAAATCCATTCAAACTCAGAGTTATTCTGGAGATTAAATATAATACTCATTGCCATCTGATGAAAATGCTGTGTATGCTGTACATTTACTAAGCAAATGTTAATTTTACAAAAGATATGAAAGAGTATAAATTTGATTCTCTTTATACTACCATTGAATAAACTGAGGGTATCTTTTATGAGGCAGGGTGGGAAATGGGAATCCTTTACCCAATTGCTTTAAGCACTGAAGAAAATAAGTGAAACCTATTTGCCCATATACTCTGCAAGGGACAATTTTTTTCCTTTTATGAAAGAAAAAATCTCCTTAAAAAAAACACACAAACAAAAAAAAAACCTCTCAGTTCAACATTACTGACATTTCAAAGAATTTATTACAAGCATTTGAGATCCAGGAGGAACAACAAAGTTTATATTGCTTTGAGAGTGGCAGGGGAAAAAATTAGTTTACCCAGAATATAGTTATATACTGCGGGTGATTCTTTATCATTGTCTAGATTTACCATTTCTGGGTACTGCTCTGAAGATTAGTGAAATCACGTAGAAGGAGATTTAAAAAAGCAGGCGGCAGGTTCACAGCACTGAATATGAAAGCTCACGTCAAGGACCAATAGACGGAAAGAGGACTAGACTCAAAGGGGGCCAGAAAGAACCTTGCAGCATTTGAACATGGCAAGTTCTAACTTCTCAAAGAAAACAGAACTGCTCCGATCCTGACAGTTTGGCAGCTCCATGGTCTGTCTGCACCGGGCTCAGCAAAGAGCCTGGGGCCACCTGCACCATCCAGTCCCACGGCTGTCTGCTGGGTAGAAGCCGATAAGCTCATCCCAAAGTCTAGTTCAGAAACCTTCTGAAACAGTTTTGCTACCATTTTTTTTTTACATAGAGGCAAGTTTTAGTGGTAATGTGAGATGCCCAAAACGTGCTGGCTGGCACTTTGTTCTGAACCAGCAGAACATAGCCAGTGTTTATGGTGAACTTAATACAGTATTCTAGTGCTTTAATAATCAAGTGTTATTCATCTCTGAGCCTCATTTCCTTTCCCACAATGTAGGTCTGGGAATTCCACAGACTTTTCAATTAACTTCCCAAGTATAGACTTGCAAGTAAGTATTTTCCAGGTCATAAAGAAAGCACTTTAATCATTACCTGCAAACATTTATTGAGCACCTATAATGCGCATGTGGCCTTTGGAAAGGTTTGCAGAACAAACAGTGCGATACTATAGAGAGAACATGGTCTATAGAAGTAGAAGACCTGGGTTCAAATCCTGGCTGAGCCTCTGTTTCCTCACGGGCTGGAGGGTTGATGTGGAGATTAATGAAATGGCTTATGTGAGAGCGTTCAGTTCATCTCCTGATAGATAGCTGGCAGTCAAAAAATACTAATGTCCTGTCTGCCCACTTTTTTTCCCCTAACTATAAATATTATAATCTAATTTAAGGAGGAATAGGAGACAAACAGACTCATTCAAAGTTGAACAAAAAGAGCCCAGGGAATGTAAAAATGCATGCCTATACAAAATTATGCAGATCAAATGACAGAGAGCCCATATTAACTTGAATGAGGCTAATAATTGCTTGTGAGTTTTGCAGAGTCATCCTGGGTCAGAGTGAGAAGGTGGGAAATCAATTGAGATGAAGATGGGAATGGAGGTTTTAGCAGAGGGTGGCGTAGACACAGCATGGCACAGGGCAAGCCTGAACAAAGCCTCCCAGTGGTGGGGATCCTCCAGGGGGTTTAAAACAGGGAGAGAAAGAACTTTAGACGTGTGCTTGGCCTCATGCTGCGTAAGTGTGTAGTCTTAAATAATTGTCACAAACCTACGGAACCTCAGTTTCTTTATCAATATTATCAAGAAATAAAAATTATTTTTCCCTCTTTATTCCACAGAGTTGTGGGGTTTCATGTGTAGGTAAGCAGGAAAAATCTTGGTGATCCCAGTTCTGCAACTAATTAACTGTGTGGCCCAGGAGATGTTACTTCATCTCTTTGGGAATCAGTGTATCACTTATAATATGAAAAGTTTATATTAGATGATCTTTGAGTCCTTTCCAACTCCACAGTCTATTTATGAAATAACACAAATGACATGGTTTGAATTCTTTAGAAATAATTATAATAACGTGTGTGTGTATGTATATATACATCATAAACCATATCACATTACTCAAGAAATACTCCTGATAAGGAAATATAATACTGGCTAATATCTGCAATGTGATTTAAAATTTACAAAATGCGTTTTTATGTGAATTATTTTGTACCTCATACGTTCACAGTTCTAGTCATAATACTCACTATCATTAATCGAATGATTGCTATGTATCTTATATTCTTTAAGTACTTCAGTCTCCCATTTTCTCCTCACAACAACCCATAAGAGGCAAAAAATATTACCTTCATTCTGACCGAAAAACACGGAGTCTCAGAAGGTTGAAACCTCACCATCACTGAATTGAGATTCCAGACTTTGTCCAACCGTGAAGCACCTCCATCCGTATTTTACTGCCTCTACAATGTTCATTGTGCCCATTGGTGAAATAGATATTCTTATTCCTTATTTGGATGCAAGCATTTTCTAATGCACTCTCTTCCACAGAACACTAGCCCAAAGAAATTATATTGAAAAGATTCCAAGGCTTAAAAAATAAATAAGTGCTACATAATATATATGACCATGAAATACTTTCCAATGAATATTGGAATCCTGAAAGCTAAGAGATATCCTGCAGTAGAGATGTCTAGGTAATGTTACTTAACTAAGAAATTCTCAAACCTATGCAACCACTGGACCTCCCCCCCGCCCCGTAACGCTAATTAATATCCCGTGGAAGATCTTTCATGAACCACTATTCTGAGGCTTCCTCCTCTAATAGGGCGAACATAACTAAAACAACCTTCCATTTCCTTACCTAGAACATCATGCAGTAATCAGTCCACTAACCAAATCCAATAGACTGAATAGTTGAGAAAAGAAAGTATAGAAAGGCTGGGAAAGAGGGAAGGAAAAACTCAAAACCAAAAGCACACGCAGGAAAAGCAAAAACCAAGGATGGGCCTTACAGCTGGCAGTGAGGGAAGGTCTGGATGGGTTGCTTGCCTTGATGGCTGAAATTTTGGAGACTCCCCTTCAGATAGTTTTCGCTTTTCCTTCCACTTTTCAATGCGCATTGCTTCTCCTGTTCACCACCAGGCACCTGGAGTTACTCCTCTCCTGGCTAGGGCACAGAACAGTGATGGGCAGAGTGCCCCTGGGCCACTTAGCCCCTGACACATCCAGGGCATCAAGAGGATTGGGAAAGAGAACACCCTCTCTCCAGCTCACCCATAGCCTTTATGTCCTTTGGCTGAGAAACAGTGTTCAGGAATATCCCTAATACCCTGATATCCTCATTTACCACCCCTGGTTTTAGGAGGATTTGTATTCCAAGCAAGGTGATACAAATGGTTAATCTCCTTGACTGCTAACCGAAAGGTTGACAGTTCGAGTCCATCAAGAAGTGCCTTGGAAAAAAGGCCTGGTGATCTACTTCCGAAAAATCAGCCATTGAAAACCCTATGGAGCACAGTTCTAGTCTGACATTCATGGGGATATCATGAATCGGAATTAACTCAAAGGCAACTGGTTTTTTGAATTCCAAACAACAGGTCAAGTCAATCTGATACCTATATGACAAGCCGAGACTAACTCCTTCTTAGCACCAGGATGTCAGAGCTCCAAGCCTGTGGAGAGTCTTAGTTATAAAGCTTCCGTTCTGGCACTTTTTCCATTTTCTTAAAAAAAAAAAAAAAGAGACCCTTGGGGGCACTGGTATTTTCTTTCTTCATTGTTCTCCCTTGTTAATTGGGCAGTCTGGCTTAAAAAAAACCAATACTCAGGCCTCAGCAAGTGCAGAGATGAGGCAGAGAAAGGCACCATGTTGAGAATACCCATTCCAAGGTTTCTTCTTTCATGTGTTAAGAGGAACCCACGTGGCAAAGGTTCAGGTGCTCCTTGGAGTAGACGTCTACCTGAAAGGGCAATTCCTTGTTCCTGGCCTCTTGGTGGGGATGCCCGAGAGGCCACAAATGAATGCGATGGTGGCTAGAATTCTCTGCATTTGTATGCGACAGCTCTGTTCTCTCAACTAGTGCCTCTGTGTCTAAGGCCCAGCTGGGCTCCGATCAATGAAACCTTCCCAGGCAATCCATTTTGTCTAAACTGCAGTGTAACAATGATCAACCCGGCACATTACTTAGTGTTCTATACAAGAAGATATTTAACTGTCATAAAACAGAACTGAAGTTAGGGGTCCCCTTCTTTTTCTCAGCTGGACTCCATATCCTCTCAGAGACTGGCTGTTCTTTCCAGAGCTGAACACTCTGTCTTTGCATTGTGAGGTTGTGAACACAACATTTAAAGAGAACAAAGCAGTGGTTAAGGGTTCAGAGAGGAGAAGTTATAAGAGAAACTCTCAACCCCGCCAAGGAAAGCTCCCCTGAGTGTGGTTGGCTTGGAAGCTTCTGTTTTTTTAAATCAGAGGGAAAATAATCTTGTACTCCTGCCTAAGATTCTGAGAAGTAACATTCCTTAAATAGTTACCACCTGCAGTACTGGGAAACTGACCAATCTGCTAAAGCCAGTGGTCACTGGGAACCAACCTGGATAAGGCAGAAAGTCATTAAAGGCAGAAAGCAAAGATGGCGTCCTTTCCAAGCTTCCTGCATGTACCTGTGACATTGAATCTGCTCTAAGCATCTTCAAGGCACAAGCCACATACCATTTTTTTTCTCAGTGAACCCCACCCTTAAGTGATAAAGTAGGTATCTTCATACCAGAAAGGAAGAGCTACATATAATCAAATCTTTTCTGGGCGGCTGGGGCCCATCAGCTCACGGCCTTGCCTGACTGGACACTCCCGCCCAACAACAGCCCCTCTTGTCTCTCCCATACAGAATCTCCAAACAACTGGGTCATGCCCGCACTTCTGGAAGCTGTATTTTGTTCAATTTCTTTGTTTATTTTGTCAGGAAAAAATTTCTAAAGTCTGTGGCAGGGGTCCTCAGCTTTGGCTGCATATTGGAATCACCTGAGGAATGTCGTTTGTTCGTTTGAAATACCAAGGCCTGGGTCCCACCACAGAGATTCTAGATGAATCTGAGTAGGGCGAAGCATGGGCATCAGCATTTTTTAAACTCCCCAAGTGACTCCAATGTGCATTGTTAAGGTCAACTACTATGTAGGCTCCCAGTTTATTCACTTCTAGAAGAGCAAATTCCTACCCTTTGTTCATACGAAGGAGCCCTGATGGCACAGTGGCTATGTCCTATGGTTAACTATTAAAGATTAGCAGTTCGAATCTACTAGCTGCTCCTTGGAAATCCTACGGGGCAGTTCTACTCTGTCCCCAGAAAAATCTCATGTCTGTTGATTCATATCTGACACTCAAAATCTAATAAGGGAAATAAATAATCCTTTCAAAATCTTTAACAACTTCTCAAAACAAGAACAACTACTACTGATTGTGAACTTAGTAGATGCCTGACTGCTGCTGAATGTTATCTCATCCAGTCTATAAAGGGGTTTCTCAAACTTCCATTTGCAGATGAGTCCCCTGGAACCTTGATAAATGCAAATTCTGACTCAGTAGCTCTCTTATGCAATTCTAAATGGCTCTCAGTTGACCCCAATGCCACTGGCCCTTTGCCTTCACCTTGAGTAGCAAAACTCTACTCAACAAACTTTCAAACCCATTTCACAGATGGGGAAATTAAGAGTAGGTCCCTGAAAGAACAGGTCCTTTGACATCAAAACCTTGAGTTCTGTGTTAATCTGCGTCTTTCTATTCTGTTTTCATCGTGCGATTTCCATCTTTTGAAGGAGATCTCATGCAACTCACATGATGATTTCTTCCCTTCCAGATGAAGGTGGAGATATCACCGTTTAGAGGAGAGACTCTCACAGTCCCACCCCTGTGACCATCCTTGTAGCTTTAGTCTTGCTTACAGCTCCTGATCTAAACCTAGATTCTGTTATTGTTCAAGAATCAGTAACTCTGGAGTTAGAAGTGGGCACATAGCCACACATTCTTCTCTTTCTTTACTAAATATAATAGTTTTGCTGAAATTATACCAAAATGTAACACGAGTACAAGGAGATTAACACCCTCTGTGACCACTAACTAAACTAGGGCTGAGAAAGCAGACAGGATATTTGTGGGAAGTCGGAAGGTCACATTCTAATTTTTAGGCCCAGGATTGCTTTGGTGTACGACCGTGAACATCGTACCTACCTATCCCAGCCTATCCGCCTCCTTTCACGTACATGTGAGACTGTCTCCCTCACTAGAGAGCGTGGAGCCCTTTCTTGCACCATCATATCAACACTCTTTATCAGGAGCACAAAGTTGTGGAGACTTTTGGAGACACGTGCAAAGACACAGGCAAAACTGTAGGAAAATCATCCTCAAAATGTCCAGGTCAGATCCCATCATTGTAGAAATCCTTTACCCTTTTAATGGGGGGGCGGGGGGGAGGCTGTCTACAAAATGACATTCAAATTAAACATCTTTACTCTAGTCACATGTTTGTATTCTGAAATGGCCATTCCTGTTAAAATGGGAAATTATATTCTTGATAACATGTGATGAAAGTTTTCAGGAACATCCTGCTTTTTGGCCTTCTTAACCTGTTATTTTGTATTTTCTGCAACGCGGCATGTGGCCTCAGTAACCCAAGCAGATCCTGGAGATTTGCTCAATGTCTGCCTACACCCAATTGGACAGGAGTCCTGCAGATTAAATGACTTGGTGGGGGGGGGGGGAACTCATTAACATCTTCATCTTCAAAAAACAGAAACTTAATAGAACGTGTAAAAATATCAGCCACTAGCCTTAGCATGGCATAGGTCACTGGATGGCACCAATGGTTTGCACTCAACTGGTCACCGAAAGGTTGGCGATTCCAGCCCCCCTCCCCGGTGGCTCCGAGTAAGAAAGGCCTGGTGAAATGCTTCTGTAAAGATTACAGGCAAGAAAACCCTATGGAGTAGTTCTATTCTGTAATACATGTGGTCACCATGAGTTGATGAATGGGAGTTGATTCCTAGGCACAAGGAAAAAAAAAAAGCCTCAGGATGCAGAAATAAAACCATGGGCTGAGCTGTAGGAAAACAAATTGGGAAAATGAACTCTTAAACCTACCAACCCAAGTCACAGCCTATGTACTTCCACAAAAGAATCAGAATATATACAGACTTCAATTTTTCATAGTTATAGGCGTGTATATTCAATGTTTATGTATATACATATGTGTGCGATTTATTTAATATATACATATGCACTTTTTTTTTTTTCAATCTTTGTTAGAAACACCAAATCAGGAATTCTTCGAAGTGTCCATCCATTTACAGGGTTATCCATGTAGTTTGGGGAAGTCAGTGGAGTGTGAGCATAGGCGAAAAATGGCATTGTCTGGGGCTTTTCTTCCTTTCCTTTTCTGCCTGGGACATTTTGCGAGAATGACTAAGCAGTGCCAGATATTATGAATTTGCTTAAGCGTGAATGGCTGATTGCAGAGTGGGAGACCTCGCCTTCCCCGGCGGTGACTGACTGGGGCGCCAGGTCTTCACACTTGATGCCTGGATTTGACTCGGAAATTCTGCCAAGTCTTTTACTCTGAAATTTATCTTAATTAGATCTGAAAGACCTGCCACAGCAGAATAGTCACACCGATTAAAATGAAAAACAGGAGAAATTACTGATCAAATTAATCATAATGTCGGGTTACAGCTGTAGGTCTGATGTAATTTGCCACTCCAGTGAGTTACATCGGCCTGGGCCGGGAAAGGGAGCTGGCTTTAGGCTGATCCGTAACCCCGCCCGCTCCAGGCGGCCCCGCAGGAGTCTGATTTCATTCATTTTGCTGGCTCGCTCTGACCTCCCTACTGCAACTAGAAACAAATCAGGCACCAAACAAATGAAGGGGGTGGGGGGGCGCCGAGAGAGGGGGGTAAACAAGAAATAATGTCTTACCCAGGTGATCGTAAAATGCTGAGCATTTAAAACTTGGCTTGGCAGGTTTGGGGCTTTGTGCTTCTTTCAGCTTTGTGCTTTTGGTTTTTCTACTTAACCTCCTTTCAGATTTACTTGAGGTGACCTGACGTTGATTAGATGCAGAACAGGAATCAAAAGGTCAGAGGACAAAACCTTTGGCTCCAAGCAATGGGAAAAAAAACTTTAAAGAAAAATCTTCTTCCCAGCATGGCTGTAAGACTACAGTATGAATGAAAATAAAGTGTCACAAGAGAGGAAGAAGAAACCTAGACTATGAGATCTGATTGTTCCAAAGTGGATATGGTCCTAGTATTTTAATGTTTAAACAAACATCACGTTATACCATACCACGTGTTTGGGGTAAGACAGTGGAGTATACTATTGTTTTTTAAGAAAACAAATCAGTCCAGATTCTTTCCATTGTGTAGCCCTGAAGCTGAACTGTGATTCAGTTTTTATAAAAATATCTCCCTATAAGGGATATAAAGAAGTGTGCCCAAAGCGCACCCCAGTCTAGACACTCAATTGGGAGATCTCATAAGTTAGAACTTAGGAGCAATTTAGAACTTCTCACCAACCACTTCTGCTGATCAAGGAACTAGGTAAAGAAAAGTCAGCCTTCCCTGCATTTTTCAGAAGTATTGTCTTAAAACAGAGGTTACTAGAAAGAGGGCAGGGAAAGGGTGTCTCCCTACCAATCAATAGTTATTGGATGCCTTTGGACCAGTAAGACCTTTATATGATGGGTTGCCCAAATGCTATTTATTCATCTCTGGGCCAGATGTTTATACCCTTCTACTCCCCAGTCTGAAAAGGCTCCCATCCTCTCTGAATGAATCTGGTACGTTTTGTAAACGAGGGGGGTCTTTTGAACCAAGGAGTACAGAGACAGGCAGTCAGAGAAGACAAAGTGGCCTTGGGCACTCAAAAGGCTATGCCTTCTGACCTCAGTGTGGATCCTCTAAAGATTAGATAGGATCACATGCCCAGGTGGGGAAACACATGGTGTTTTTCATGGCAACATTGTGAATAATTATTAAATCAGTTTAGTTATTTGAAACTAGCATTTTTTAAAAGAAAATAAAAAGTACTAGGGCTTATCACGCATAGTAAGGCTATATATATGTTCCGAAACCTTTATTTCAGTTATAGATAAATAGATATAGACATATATAGTTATGTTGTTGTTGGTAGGTGCTGTCAAGTCAATTTAGACTCATAACGACCCCATGTGACAATAACAACCCCATGTGACAGAGAACAACAGCCCCGTAGCGGTTTTCTTTTTCCTCTAATAATTTTTTTTATGTTTTAAGTGAAGGTTTACACAGTGAATTAGGTTCCCATTTAACAGTTTTTGTACACATTGTTCCATGACACTAGTTACATTTTTCAGTGTGTCAGCATTCTCATTATTTCCATTCTGTTTGTTCTGTTTCCATTAATCTAGCTTGCCTGCCCCTTCTTACCTTCTTATCTTTGCTTTAGAGTAAATATTGACTATTTGGTCTGATATAGTTGATTATTTAAGGGAGCAAAGTACTCACAGGTGATACGGTTTATTTTATAAGCCAATCTATTATTTGGATTAATGGTGACCTTTTTTTACAGGAGTGGCTTTAGTTCCAAGTCCAAAATGTATTTTAGGGCGATAATTTCAGGGCTTCCTCTAGACTCTATCGATCCAGTAAGTCTGGCCTTTTTTAGGAATTTGAGTTAAATATTCTATGTTTTTCTTCGATTCTATCCGGGACCTTCTATTGTGTCCCTGGTCAGAATGGTCAGTAGTGGTAGCCAGGCACCGTATAGTTCTGCTGGTCTCAGGCCAGATGAGGCTGAGGTTCCTGTGGGCTGTTAGTCCTATGGACTAGTTTCTTCTCTGAGTCTTTGGTTTTTCCTGCATCCTGTTTTGTTCCAGACAAGAAGAGATCAATAGTTGTATCTCAGATGGCCACTTCCAAGCTTTTAAGACCCCCCACACTACTCATCAAACTAAGAAGTACATTATCTTTATGAACTATGTTATGCCAACTGACTGAGTTGTCACCAAGACTCTGGTCCTAAGCCTTTTAACCAAGTAAACCAATCCTACAAGGCCCATAGGGTTTTCCAGGTTATAATCTTTACAAGAGCAGATCACCAGTCTTTCTCTCACATAGCCACTGGGTAGATTCAAACCACCAGTCTTTGAAAGCTGAGCACTTAGCCATTGTGCCACTAGAGCTCCTTATATAGTTACATAGACATAACTGAATATAAACAATATAAGTACATATGTAAACATACATACATAACTACATATGTAAACAACAACAACAAAAAAACCCCACTGTCATCTAGTTGATTCTGACTCATGGTGACCCCATGTGTTACAAAGTAGAACTGAGCTCCATAGGATCTTCTTGGCTGTAGTTTTTTCAGAAGCAGATCGCCAGGTCTTTCTTCCACGGTGCCACTGGGTAGGTTCAAATCTCCGACCTTTAGGTTCATAGACCAGTGCAAACTATTTGTGCCACTCAGGGGCTTATACATAGATAGGTGTGTGTGTGTGTGTGTGTATACACACACACACATAAGTAGAGGAGAGATTTGTTGGTATGTATATTTTTATATGTATGTATGTGTTGTCTGGTTAAGTGCTCGGCTACTATCCAAAAGGTCACCAGTTCAAGCCCACTAGCCACTCCTTGGGAGAAAGATGTGACATTCTGCTTGCTTCCATAAAGATTATAGCCTTGGAAACCCTATGGGGCAGCTCTACTCTGTCCTGCAGGGTTGCTATGAGTTGGAATCAACTTAACAGCAACGAGTTTGGTTTTCTGGGTTTTATGTGTTGGCTAGACGTAAAATATATTTCTCACTTTGGGACACGTTCAGAAGAATTTGAAAACTCTACTGTGAAAGACCTGGCTTTTCAGGGAGACAGAGGTAGAAGTTCATAGGCATATCACAGAGTAGATCTATCACTGTCCCAACATGCAACAGAGGTGATGTGCTCCTAAATGCTAAACACCCTCCCCAACAATCGAAAAGAACCAAAAAATTGATGCCACCCCCTCTAGCTTGCAGGGAGCTTCAAGATTCAACCTTATCCCCTTTCCTGATAAAAACTCTTAGCAAAATAGGAATAGAAGGGAAACTCCTCAACATAATTAAGGGCATATCTTCAGAACCAACAGCCAACATTATTCTCAATGGAGTAAGACTGAGAGTCTTCCCTTTGAGAACGGGTATGAGACAAGGATGCCCACTATCATGACATTTATTCAATATTGTATTGGAAGTCCTAGCCAGAGCAATAAGACAAGAAAGGGAAATAAAGGGTATCCAAACTGGAAAGGAAGAAGTGAAACTATCTCTATTCACAGATGACATGATTCTTTACAGAGAAAATCCCAGAAGCTCCACCAAAAAAAAAGCTACTGGATCTAATAGAAGAATTCAGCAAAGTATCAGGGTACAAGATCTACACACAAAAACTTGGTGGATTCCTTTATGCTAACAAGGAGAACTCCAAAAAGAAAACAATACCATTTACAATAGCCCCCACAAGAATAAAATACCTAGGAATAAACCTAACCGGGGATGTAAAAGACCTATACAATGAAAACCATAAAACACTACTGAGAGGAACTAAAAGTGACTTTCATAAATGGAAAAAAAAAAATTCCATGCTCATGGATTGGAAGATTTAATATTGTGAAAATGTCAATGCCACCCAAAGTAACCTATAGATATAATGCAATCCCAATCCAAATTCCAACAACATTCTTTCCTGAAATGGAAAAACATAGCACCAACTTTATATGGAAAGGAAAGAGACCCCGAATAGCCAAAGCAATATTGAAGAAGAACAAAGTATAAGGCCTCACACTCCTCAACCTCAAAGCGTACTATACAGCCATAGTAATCAAAGACCTGGTACTGGTTGGTTCAATGACAGACACACAGACCAATGGAATAGAATTGAAAGCCCAAAAATAAATTCAGCCATCTATAGGCTGCTAATTTTTGACAAGGGGGCAAAGTCCATTCAATGGGGTGGAAGCAGTCTCTCTAACAAATGGTGCTGGCAAAATTGGATATCCATTTGCCATAAAGATTTCTGTAAAGATTACAGCCTCGAAAACCACACGGGACAGTTGTATGAGTCCTATGGAGTCGGAATCACCTTCACGATAACTTTTTTTTTTTTTTTTTTGGTCCAACCATGGTAGCTTCCTGGGAGGGGTTGAAGTGCGCCTTGCAGCAGCAGGAAGTCAGTGATGCCACAGCTTCCCAATAAACCTTCAAAGGCAAAAGCAGTACTGGGTCCCTAGAGAAACTCTTGAGCATGAAAGGGTAGACAGGCTTAGGAACGGAATTGAGGAACGCAGTTCTTTCTTAATCCGGGAATTCCCTGTGATGGAAACAAAATAACCAGAACGGAAATAATGAGAATGCTGACACATTGTGAAAAGGGTAACCAGTGTCACTGAATAATACGTATAAAAATTGTCAAATAACAATTTGTTGCTTTCTTAAAAAACACAGTAAAGTGTTAAAAAAAAAATTCAACGTTATCCCCCTACGCATGTGGTTGATAGTTCACATACAATTAATAGTTTACCAAACCTATTAAAATGAAATACTAAATATAATGTATTAAAAGCTGACAAAGTAGTCCCACCAAAAGTGAAATCAGTAATCCTGAAGAAAAAGTGAAAGTGGGGCGAGAGAAATGGAAGGAAGGAAGGGAAGCACAGAGACCCCTTAGCTGACTAATGTAGGTTTCTGGAAGATTTATGGAGGGAAAGAGTGGTGCCCCCGACGAGTGGCGAAAATCACTGCCTGGGTTCACTGTCCCTGTTCAGAGAAATCAAGGGCTGTAGAGCTTCACAGCCAAGGTGCCCGGAACGTTATCCGCTCTCTCTCCCAGCCCAGCCCCAGGGCAGAGCTACCACCAGTGGCCCTGCCCTGGTCTAATCACTTATGTTCTCGCCCAGATCCAGTCCGTTTTGCAACCGACTGCCAACTTAATCTTTAAAAAGAGCATTTTGTTCACATCGTCCCCATGCTGAAAAGCCTTCAGAGGCTAACCACAGTTGGTCGTCCTTAGCTTGGACAATCAGCCTTACTCTTCACTGTCTCCCTCCACCTACTTTCTGTTGTGTAGCCGTGACACGCTGAGACTGGTCGCCTCATGCCCTGATGAGCCCTGCGCAGGGCACCTCCCTGATGCTGCTGGTGCCCAGCGGGTTCCCGGAAGCCCCTCTCTTCTCCCTTCACCACTCCACGTTTCCTTCATGGCACACTTCACACCCTGCTCCTTCCAGGCAACTACCATGGTTGGAAAAAAAAAAAAGGTTACAGTGAAGTTCATTCTGACTCATATAAAAGTGCCCCACGTGGTTTCTGAGGCTGAAATCTTTACAGAAGCCCGTTGCCACGTCTTTCCTCCTCAGAGCAGCTGGTGGGTTCCAACCGCGCACGTTTAGGTTAGAAGTGCAGTGCTTAACCACTCCATCACCAGGGCTCATTCCCACGTTGCCCAGGCCTTAGTAACTGCTGCGTTCTTTGAACTCACACATTGCTGCCTTTGAGTCTTTTTTTTTAATCTTTTTTTAGGGACAAGTTTGTTATCTTATTTGAATTATAAGCCCCTTAAAAAAAAAACGCTGTCTCCCACCTCTGTATATCCCCAGGACTGTAAAAAAATGTCATAAGTGATGATTTCTCATTTAACAGTTATTCCTTTCACACATATCTAAGCGCCCGGTAGCAGGCTATCTTAAATTTATTTGCAAAACTACTTGATTAAAATAAGTTACTAATGGAAGAAACAATACCTATTTATTTTAATATTTAGAACAAAGCCTGATACACACCCATTGACAACAAGTGGATTCCGACTTGTGTGTTACGTATGTTACAGAGTAAAACTGCTCCATAGGGTTTTCTTAGCTATAATCTTTAAGAAGCTGGTGGCCAGGCCTTTCTTCCTCTGCACCACTGAGTGGGTTCAAACTGCCAGTCTATAGCTTAGCAGCCAATTGCAAATTAATTGAGTAATAAAAGCTGTATGTCTGATTATGGTTCCTTTGAGATTATTTTAACCGATCCCTCACAGCGCTATCTTTTCAATGGACTTTGGGAAATGGAGACTTGATTAAGTGTGCCTTAAATCAGGTTCTTTACTTTGGGTGTAAATTAAGGGCCATCATTTTCCAATTCATCTTCTGTTATATTTTGCATCTTTCTTTTCCCCACCATCTCAACAATAATTATCTCAAACTCAATTCTTGATACTCAGAGTATAATAGACACTATTACAGTAGGACTTCTTAATGTTTTATAGATCTGATTGATCTGTGAATTAAATCATATTTTACAAAGCATAAAAATATTATAAAGCATATAGGGAGGCCCAAAGAATAATGAAAGTAATTCTCCCACCCTGGGTGCACCTCAGGCCTCCGTAGTCGTTGGATGTGTGGGACTGTCATGTGACATGCTCTCGCTGCCCCAAGCCCCACTGTTCAGAGTGCACCAACAAATGCAGAATCTCCCAGAAGAAAAATAGTGAAATAGTTTAAAAAAACAAAAACCACTGTTGAGTGTTTGACACATGCCAAGCACTCTACTGGGTGTTTTTGTATATGTTTCCTTATTTACACCTCACAATCACTTACGGAAGTGAGGAAATGAAGGCTCAGAGAAGCTGGTAACTCATGGAAAGCCACGCAGCTTGTGAGAGGTGGAGCTGGGATTTGAGCCCCAGTCAGTCTGGCCCTAGTCGGGGAGACCTTCCCATCCCCATTTAGCCAGGAGGGTCTGATGGCCAGTGTAATTGTTAACAGCACCATTTCACTCTCAGAAGTGTCCTGATTTGGAGGATAAACTATTCAGCCACCTTATCGCAAGCCCATGAGCACTATGCTGCCACCGACATTTATCCAAACGGCCTCTGCCTGCTTCTACTCCACTTGATGCCACAAAAACTAAGAAGTTTGGATGGCTTCTTAATTTAGTGAAAAGATTGAAAGAGTAATTCTCATAAATCTATTTGACCACTTAACAATTTTCAAAATGTGATTCTACTTGAAATCAGGGAAATCTTGGATGAAGGGCAATAAGTCACCTTCTTTTTGAAGTCCCAGCTGAACAGAAATTCTTTGCCTATTGAAAGATCTGCACCCATTATCAACCCTAGTCCCTGTAGTCCCTTCCTCCAAATGACATTGAGAACAACCTGACTGAGTTTGGTGCTAAGATCCTGTCTCAGGTATCAACAGTTGTGCTAGCAGAAATGTGATTTAGAACAGAGAGGAGCCCCCCCAAAAAGATGATGTGCAAGAAGTATAAGAGCATATATTGTAAGAAGTCACACACACACACACACACACACAGAAGAACAGAACTGATGATTTAAAAACAAAATCTCTGAGTAAACAAGAGCCAAAAATGCAATGTTATTAAAAGGTTTGCAGGTGGCATGGACGGGAAGGGAGAAAAGGTTTCAGAAACATGGCTGGGGGGGCCAGAGTACTGATTGCTCCACCCTCCCACCTCTATCTAGATGACTTCTGAAGGGGTCTCAGAGCAGAATCATGGTTCCCAGATTGGCCACACATCAAAACCACATGGGGAGGTTTCTTTAACGAAGAAATTGCAAGAAAAAGAGAGAGAGGCAGAGAAGAGAGACTGGGGGAATTGGACCTATAGATCAAAAGACACAGCCACCAGTCTCCTTGTGTGGAGCTTATTTAGATTCCAATTCAAGAAAACTGTTAAAAGAAAAAAAGCATGACATTTATGAGATGATTAGAAATGTGACCACTGACTGGATATCTGAGGCCGTTACAAAATTGTTTTAAATATTCTAAGACATGATACCAAAAAACCAAACCAAACCCGTTGCCGTCGAGTTGATTCCGGACTCATAGCAACCCTATAGAACAGAGTAGAACTGCCCCATACGGTTTCCGAGGAGCACCTGGTAGATTTGAACTGCTGACCTTTTGGTTAGCAGCAGTAGCTTTTAACCACTACGCCACCAGGGTTTCCTTATGTGTGATAAACCAAAAAAAAAAAAAAACCAAACCCATTGCCATCGAGTTGATTCCAACTCACAGCAACCCTATAGGACAGGGTAGAACTGCCCCATAAAGTTTCCAAGGTGTGCCTGATGGATTCGAACCGCCAACCTTTTGGTTAGTAGTATTGCACTTAACCACTGTGCCACCAGGGTTTCCTTAGGTGTGATATTGGTATGTAATTTTTTTTTTTTAAGTAGCTTTTGAAGATATATGCTGCAATACTTACAAATGAAATGTTAGGATGTCTGGGGTTTTCTCTAAAATGACATGGGGGAAAAAATAATATGGGGGAGTGGATGCTGGGTGGGAGATAGATAGCAGAAGATTGGTCATGAGTTGATAGTTGTTAAGGCTGAGTAATGGGTCCATGGGAATTCATTATACTATTCTGTTTGCTTTTATGTGTGTTTGAAATTGTCCATAATAAAAAAAATTTAATCACCTGGGGGTTCTTAAATAATACAGGTGCCTTCACCCCACCTAAGAATGACAAAATCAGAATCTCCATTGTAGCCAGTGATTTTGATGATCAACGAGGTTTAAGAACTACTGCTGTAAAGAACTGTGGTAAAACACAAAAACCATTAATGAGTTGAGACCTGATATTTTAACATCCAGGATTTTCAGCTGAAAGATTAGATAACTGAAGACGGTTGTTGATTCCTGAGGAATTGTGAAGAAAGGAAAAGGTACTAAAAAGAAAAAAAAAAACCCAAACCTGTGGCTGTCGAGTAGATTCCGACTCATAGTGACCTTATAGGACAGAGTAGAACTGCGCCATAGGGTTTCCAAGGAGCACCTAGTGGATTTGAACTGCCAACTTCTGGGTTAGCGGCAGTAGCTCTTAACCACTATGGCACCAGGGTTTCTGAAAAGGTACTAGAAGACTAAATATAGTAAATGTCTTTCCAAGTCTCAAAAAGAATATGGGAAGACTTCCTATTAAATATGGTGAATTGAAAACATTCATTTATGTCCATACCCTTCTCAAAAAAAAAAAAAAAAAAAAACCCTTAAATGATATAAAGTGGTATAAATCCAAAAGGTAAAAGGAATTGTTGAGAAAAAGCAACAAATAGTAGACAAGCAATGTTAACAAAATTTTGGAAGACAGAAAGCAGGTGGAGTTGACTGAGCTGAGAAACCTAAGAACCAAGGGCCTGAATGAGACAGGGACACAATGAAAAGCAAGACAACTCTGGACAACTTCCCCCCTCCGCCCCCACCAAAAAAAAAAAAAAGAGCCTAAAGAATTTGAGGCACCAGCTACTTGGAAGATAGGGATGAGGGAAACATGTTGATATAAACAGGGGAATGATTACATAATGAACAATTGGACCCTCAGCTCCCTCCCCAATCCAAGGAGAGAGACAACTGTCTGTCCTCCAGCCCAGCAGCTTTACTTACGAGAAATTGACCAAGCGCTACTCTAGACCAGTAGTCATAAGGTATGGCTGTAGGCTGGAGAGAGGCCCATTCCTGATGACAGGGGATCAAGCGAAAGTTTATAACTTGAAGGAGGAGACCTGGCCTCTTTGGGCCACTCAGATATGCACACTGGGGTTGAAGTATATATGCATCCCACCACCAACATTCTCCCTCACCACTGCTCCACCCACCACCACCCCACCCACCACCACTCCACCCTACCACCACCACCCCACACACCACCACCCTCCCTCTCCACCATCCTCCCTCACCACCACCCTCCCTCACCACCACCCCACCCACCACCACCTCGCCCTACAAGCACCCCACCCCACCACCACCCCATCTCACCGCCACCCCACCTCCTAGACAGGAAACTGGTAGATCCTTATCTGACAAAATGCCCCAGCTGTCCAGAGAGAAAAGACCTAGTTATTGATATTTGAGATCTTCAACAACGTAGCCAGGTGCCTTCCTCATTCTTATATATGAAAAGACAGCAAAGAATTACCAGATATTTGAGAAGTGCCTTTATCTGAGATTGAAACCAAAACCAACTGGGAGGGGAAAAAAGGGAATTTATAGGAAACAGAAACTCAAGAAGGAGAAAAACAACTTTTTGTAAAAGTCTAAAAAGTAAATATCCTCTAGAGATTAGTAAAGACTACATATCCAAGAAACATATAGCAGGTGCTATACCCAAGGAACATTGACAGAACAATTTGGAGAACATGTAGATAATAGTGAAAATAATTATAGCATAAATAAAAAATCCAATAGAAGGTTTAGAAAATAAATGTAATCTCTCAGAAAGTAGAAGAAAAGGACAGAAAAGGGGAAAAATGTAGTCAGATAGGTTTTACCATTTTTTGTGATGAGTTTAGGAGGAATTATTGATTAAAAAAAAAACTAAGCACATAAACAAAGAAGCAATGAACAACTTTGAGAAGAACAAAAAATTTGTAAGAAAGGAAGTGTAATCATGGGGTACTAATTGCCTCGGCAGTAAACAGTACTTTCATAGTCCTGAAAAGGTAAACACTGAAGACTGATTAAATCAGAAACCATGTTGGAGGGTGAAGGGAAGTAGGAGGAGGGGAAGTGTTATTTGGGCTGTGAGAGCACTTGATCCTCCTCTTCCAAGCTGGAACTCCAGAGATAATGCCCAAAATTGGCAAATCAAGAAAAAACCAACTTAAGCATGTTATTTAGAAGGTAGATAGCAAAAGAAACATCTGAAACAATTTGGAGAGGAGTCTGAGAGGTAAGCAAGTATGAGGCAGGGGATTTTTTTTCTTTATTTTAAATTATACTATTTCAGTATTTGACTTTCTATACTGAGAGCTTTTGTGTTTATTGTTTCCTCTGCCTGGACACTTCACCCTTAGGTACCCAGCTTAGTCCCTCACTTCATTTACATCATTTAGGTCTTGGCTTAAATTTGGCTTCGTCAGAGAGTACTTCCCTCACTATCTTATATAAAATTGCACATATAGCAACTCTCTACTCCCTTGCCTTCTTTCACTTTTCATCAGAGGACTTCTCATCATCTGACATATTATATATTTCTTTGATTATTTACTTATTTATTTTGTTTATAACTAGAATGTAAATTCCACAGGCACAGAGACTTCGTCCTGTTTATCACAGCAGAATAAAAGTGTCTAGCACATAGTAGACACTCAGTAGATATTTTTTGGATCTATGAATGAATATACATGTACTGTCTTGATAGAAAATAAATAATAAAGAAGAAAAGAGAGAAGAAAGGAAGGGAGAAAGGGGGGAATGGAGGAGCGAAGGTAGGCTAATTTAGCAAACAGTCCTAAGTAATCTCAATCTTCAAGTTAGGATGGACTATTAAAGGGATAGGTTGCAAGGGCTCAGAAAAGGGCGTGAGGATCCTTGGAACCCAGCAAATGTTCACTAGGACATATTATATGAGTCTCCTGTCATTTCCCTTTGAAAGGACTCATGACAAGATTGTTGTTGTTGTTAGGTGGCATTTTGGCTCATAACGACCCTATGTACGACAGAAGGAAGTACTGTCCAGTCTGCACCATCCTCACAATCATTGTTATGCTTGAACCCGTTGTTGCAACCACTGTGTCAATCCATCTCATTGAGGGTCTCCCTCTTTTTCACTGACCCTCTACTTTACCAAGCATGATGTCCTTCTTCAGGGACTGATTCCTCCTGATAACATGTCCAAAGTATTGAGACAAAGTCTCACCATCCTTGATTCCAAGGCACATTCTGGCTGTACTTCTTCCAAGACAGATTTCTTTTGGTGGTCCATGGCATATTCAATATTCCTTGCCAGCATCATAATTCAAAGGCACAGATTTTTTTCAGCCTTCCTTATTCATTATCCAGCTTTTGCATGCAACTGAAAACATCATAGCTTGGTTCAGGTGCACCTTAACCCTCAAAGTGACATCTTTGCTTTTTAACACTTTAAAAAGGTCTTTTGCAGCAGATTTGCATGACAAGACTAGGGATCAGGAAAATTCCTCATCCTGGAGCTTCTGGACTCCCACAGGCTTTATCACCATCTAATTTCAGACCAGGCTCAGATTAAAGGACAATTAAGTGAACGAGTAACTTGCCCCAAAGAGATTCTGGTCTCCTTCAGACTCTGTATTTAGACTAGGTTTTTTTTGCTGTGTATTTTTACCAATAACTTACATAATTTTGGAGCCTTGATGGCATAGTGGTTAAGAGTTCAGCTGCCAACCAAAAGGTCGGCAGTTTGAATCCACTAGCCACTTTTTGGAAACCCTATAGGGCAGTTCTGCTCTGTTCTATGGGGTCGCTATGAGTCAGAATCAACTTGTTGGCAATGGGTTTGGTTTTTGGTTTTTATATAAAGTTATGGAAGGGATGCCTGTTAAGTGTTGGATAACGTGAAGTGGAAAGGAATAAAGACCACAAAAGAGATAAGTTAACTGGGATAAAAATAGATCCTATGCTTTTTTTTTTTTTTTATGCTTAGATCCATGAACCCATTGAACTTGTATAGAAACGGGGAGAAATGTGAAAAACATTGGAGGGTTTCTGTCTATAGTCAGCTCGATATGAATCAACATTATGCTATCGAAAAAGGCTAATGGGTCTGGGGCTGTTTTAGTGGATGTGCAATATCTAGAAGAGAGAGAGGAGGTATGAGCTCAGTGGACTCAGCACTGTTCAGACCATCTAGAGGATTGTGTTCAGATTTTAGAATCCACTCTTATTAAAGGTATGTAGACAAAGTAAAAGAAGAGGGCTTTGGTGGTTCAGTGGTAGAATTCTCATCTTCCATGCCAAAGACCCAGGTTCAATTCCTGGCAGTGCACCTCATACGCAGCTACCACCTGTCTGTCAGTGGAGGCTTGCATGTTGCTATAATGCTGCACAAATTTTAGGGGAGCTTCAAAGCTAAGACAGCCTAAGAAGAAAGATCTGGAGATCTACTTCCAAAAAATCACCCAGTGAAAACCCTATGGATCACAATGGCGTGATCCCATTGTGCTTGGGATCACCATGAGTTGGGGGCTCACTAGACGGCAGCTAACAACAACAACAGCAGACAAAGTAAAACCAATTCAGAGCCATCGGGATGAGAAAGAAACTTCAACAGGGTCACATAAGAGCTGATTGAAGGAAATGGAAAGTATGACAAAGGAAGAAACGGTGACTACCACCAAATAACTGAAGAATTGTCATCTAGAACAGGGATTAGAATGAATCGTTATGCCCTAAGGTAGTAGGATTAGGATCAGTGGGTACAAACTATAAGAAGGAGCTTCTAAGATACTTGTGCAAAGATGGGGTGTGCTGTCAGGTGAGCTGGCAGGATGTCATCAGGGAGAATCAGGAGCCATGTTAGTGGTTCTCCTGTAGCGTAGAGGTGTTGAACCAGATGAGCTTTATGGTCCTGTCCAACTCGGAGATTCTGTGGTCAATGCCGAGAACAGAACAAAAGGAAACGGAGCTGAGCTTCTGTATAAAAAACAGAGTAAGATGACAGGAAGAAGCATTTATCACCAGATGAAATAACTTTGAAACATGATGAAGGAAGTTACATTATCTTCTTGGCAGCTCTTTAAACACAGGTTAAGGTCTCATTGCATTGCTGTTGTTGTTAGTTGTCATGGATTTTGATCCGACTCATGGCGACCTCATGTACAACAAAATAAAATGTTGCTCAGTCCTGCACCACTTTCACAATCATTGGTGTGCTCAAGTCCAGCATTGCAGCCACTGTGTATTTTGAGCGCCTTCCACGCAGGGGTTCATCTTCCAGCATTGTATTGGGCAATATTCTGTTGTGAAGCATAGGATATTCATTGGCTAATTTTCAGAAATATATCACCAGGCCTTTCTTCCTGTGTGTCTTAGTGTGGAAGGAAGCTCCAGTGAAACCTGTCCACCATGGGTGATCCTGCTAGTATATTTAATACCATTGGTGTAGATTCCAGCGTCACAGGAACATGCAAGCCACCACAGAACAGCAAACTGACAAACGAGTGGTGGCTCATTGCCTAGGCTTTGTTTAATGCCTCTGTGAGTCTTATTCATCTCTACGTCTGTCATGCCTAATTTTAAGAAAACCATTGCTGTTGAGTTGATCCTGACTCATGGCAACCCCATGTGTTAAGAGTAGCACTGCTCCATGGGGTGTTCTCAGTATAATCTTTACAGATGCGGATTGCCAGGCCTTTCTTCTGTGGCGCCTCTGGGAGGGTCCGAACTGTCAACCTTTAGGTTAGTGGTCAAGGGCAAACAATTTGTGCCACCCAGAGATCTTCATGCCTAATACGTGGTACTTATTTAATGGGACTAATTGAATTCCATGATGGTCTCAGATTAGTTGCTCCTCAAGATAATTTCCATGAAGAAATGGATGACTTTTTTTTTTTTTTTTTGGATTTGGTATAAGAGGAGAGAGAAGGAAACTAATATGGAATAAATGTCCAACAATGTGCCAGGCAGTATATAAGTGGTTTCCAACATTTAGGCTAAAGTTGGTTTTGCAAAGGGAGGCACCATTTCTAAGTCTTACTGCTGTTTGGCCTTCTCAGTGGCCCTGCACCTTAGAGCCTGCAGAGAGAAACACCCTCTAACTCGACAGAATACTCCTGCTTCTGAAACATTCTGTGGATTTATAATAGAAAAATCTTCTACTATAAAAATTTGCAGTTTGTGGCTTTCTTTACTAAAACTATAAACAGACTTCCTATTAAAATATTGTTATATAAAACACCTGTTCTCAGCTTAATTTTGTGGAAATAAGAATGTAGGTACATTGTAAGGTCTAGTTGCTTGAATTATCACATACCTAGACCACAGAGGTAGAAGTAGGAACAAGCAAGAGGAATGAAGTCTTCTGTTTTATCTTTCAGATACCCAGTGCTTTCTGCAGCAGTTGGTCGGGGCACTGTCAAATGCACTGATGAGAGGTTTCCCAAAGTTAATTTTTCTCATAATACAATAACCAAATTTGCTTTAACACTTGAAAAGGCCCATCCATACTAAAAAGAATCAGTTGCTTAATCCTAAAATTAAAGGTTATCGCATGCGAGAGAAAATAATTACATGCTCAAAGTACGGAAAAAAGAAAACTTTTTAAATATGTAGGTGTTTGTATAATTAAAGACTAATCAAGCGTGAAGGGCTGCTGACTAAACCAGAAAATGAGATTGTTGGCAAGCAATATTGTAATGTAAATGCCATTTTTGTTTAACTACTAAGAAGCTGGAGAAATGATATCCCAAACAGATTAAAAGCAAACAGCATTGATAATAAATATTTAACAGATTTCAAATGCAACACGCGGAATTTTTATATTTTACATGCAAGATTTGTTTGCAGTCAAGTATTCAGGTGCTTTTCAAGGGGGTAGTAACATCCTCATTGAGAACTGCATTTTCAGATAGTATCTGCCTTCTGTTAAAGTACATGCAAAATATTAACCAAGGGCAGGTGCCACTTTTCAGATGTAATGCCCACAATGCAATTATCCGTTAATTAGGGTTTTGCTAATTAGTATTAGTTAATTAGTACTAGGCAAACACTTCCTAATGAATGTACTGAATATGTTCTTATGGAGAGAGAAAGTAGATTAAAAACCACACGCAATTGTTAAAATAAAATGGAAACATTAAACATGAAATACACAGTTTCTATAAACTGCAGGCTTACTTTTAAAGTAGGAAGAGTAGAAACTTTGGAGTCACATACAACCATTCTGAGACTTTCTACAACTATAAAACATTACGCAGTGCACACATTCGTTGTAAGGATTAAATAACATATAGGAAGCACCTTTCAGTGCCTAGGACATAATAATCACTCGGTGAATCTTAGTTTTTCTCCCTTTCTGCTCTCTTCTCTGCTGACCACTCATGAGTCTTTTCTCGTGGAGATTCTGTTGCCTCTGGAAACTCTGTGAAGTCACCCGACTGCATTCTGGGTGTGCACAGACAGCCTGACTGGGCCTGACCACATCGACATTCTCGAAACCTAAAAGTAATCTAAGGGGATGACAATCTGAATTTTTCTCTTGGTTTGAGGGAACTCAGAAATTCAACAGAAAGAGAGTATATTGCAAAGAGGTGAAAGATTTTAATCTAATGAAGCCCTTGCTGTAAAATTTACTTCCTTTTTGTGTGTGGTGACTTCCATGTGCTCAGCTGTAGCTCAGCCCTGATTTATCTTATAAATCAAAATCTGCTGCATAGATGTAGGGGCGAACTCTGAAAAGCCAACTTCTTGACCCACTGAAAAAAATATGACCGAATTAATCAAAAGTAGCTTTTGAAACTCAAGTGTTGTGAAGGAAAGTATGCTGCTTTTCTTCTACCACAAAGTGTAATTCTAGATAAGTTCTGAGGAGAGGAGGCAAGACTGTCTTTTTTTTTTTTTTTTTTACCGTTCAAAACCAATAGAAGATTCACTTTTCGGTTTCTAAATTAGAATCCATCAGTTTGACTGCCTGTGTTTCTTTTGGGTGTGATGCAGATGGTATGTAATCCAGAAAGTTGAAAGCTTGCAGACCTACTAAAATGCGTTTGGGGAATTTGAGAAACAGAGTATTGAGTGACAATATGATAGCCTTCAGGCTTGCTGCTGGAAATTTTTATTTAACTTATTTTCTCCCTAATGTGGTAGTAACACGTACCTATTTTCTGAAGATTGCCGAACACATCATCAAATGACAGCTCAAAAAACATTTTAGAGTGTATTCTTTTCCCTTTTATGTAACTTACTTTGAAAGCCAGGAAACAGCACCAAAAAAAAAAAAAAAAAAAGCTGTTTCTCTTATCGCCTCTCCCCACTCAAACAGTTTGAAGAGGTCACAGTGAAATTGCAAATTCTTGAATCTGAAGAAAGAACACCCACAAATGTTTGAGGTCTGGTTTTAGAGAGAACCTGAGGTTGTTCGCCCAAGCAAGTGGGTCAGACAAAAGGGTGGAGCCCACAGAAAATGCCTCTGTCACGTAGAGGCGGTGTGTCCTTCACAAGCTGCACGTGGACAAAGCACCTGCTCCTGCAGGGCATCACCTGGTCCCCCAGGTGTCCTCACCTGGTGACTGAGAGTGTAGAGTGTTGCTCCAGTTCGTAGAGTCCACGTTTCTACAGCAGTTCCCACTCTCGCCTCATCTGGGAATACAGAGCTGCTGCTTCGGTGAATCCAAACAAAATTATAATCTAGTCTGAAATTGTACACAAAACACCGTCCACTAAAATGCATCTTGCAGTCTCCAGGCCTGACCAAAATTCAGATAGCATGCATTTAGTCAATGGCTTTTTATGTCCTATTGAAAGCTATCAACTGCCAGGAAAAAAAGGGAAATGGAAATGTTTATTCCAATGGATATAAGAATTGAGTAGCCCACGAGAGAAATCCCTGCATGACACGAACAGCTCACATGCTCGGCTGCTAACTGAAAGGTTTGAGGTTTGAGGCACCTTGGAAGAAAGGCGACCTACTTCTGATAAAATCAGCCATTGAAAATCCTACTTTGGCACACATGGGGTAGCCATGAGTCAGAATCAACTCAAAGGCAACTGATGTCGGCCCAAGAGAAAGCCTGCCAGAATCCCCCAGTTGGCACCCCCTGTCTGGCTATGTCTGCTCATGGGCTACTGAGATTCACAGAGGACACTATGGCAAACTGAGACTTCATCATCTGGGGACAATTTTTTTTCTCAGGTTCCATGTTAGATTTCTGATCCCATTTTAATCCTTTGAGTCATTCATTCATCCATTCATTCAACAACTGTGTATTGAGCATCTGTGGATGTCAGGCACTATTCTAGGAGCTAGAACGGGGATCAGGGATGCATGTAAATAAAAACAGTAAACACTTAAATACATAGTGTGCCAAGCATTGATAATTTCTATGGGGGAATAAAAAATAGGGTAAAAGGGAAAGAAAGTACTGGGGGGGGGGTGGGTTACTATTTGATACAGGTTGATCAGAGAAGGCATCTCTCTTGGGGCAGACTGCTGTTGGGAGAGAACCCTGCCAACATATGGAGAGAGCATGCCGGGGCACGGAACAAGGGTGAAGCCCTGAGGTAGGAGGATGCTTGGTAGGTTCAATGGAGAGCAGAAAAGCCAATAAGGATGGACAGGGGGAAGTGACAGGAGATGAGGTCAGAGAGGGAGCAGGGGCCAGATCACATCTTGGGTCTTGTAGGCCACTATAAGTTCTTTAAAGGAGTCCTGGTAGCACAATGATTAAAGCACTCAACTGCTAACCAAAAGGGCAGTGGTTCAAAACCACCAGTAGCTCTGCAGGAGAAAGATGTAGCAGTCTGCTTCTGTGAAAATTTACAGATTTGGAAACCCTGTGGGGTCTGTGTGAGTTGGGATCAACTCAACAGTAGTGAGTTTGGGTTTTTTTGGATAAGGTCTTTAGATATTACTCTGAGTTAACAGGAAGCTGCATAGATGCTATGAAGAGAATAGACTGATGGGGGTCAAGAGCAGAAGCAGCAAGTCCAGTTAGAAATCTACAGGCAGGAGTGATGGTGGCTTGTACTAGGTTGGAAGTGGTAGAAATGGTGAGAAGTAATCAGACTTTGTATACATTTCAAGGAAGAACTGAAAAATTTGCCGATAGACTGACTAGGAGATGTAGGAAAAAGAAAGGAGTCACGCCTGTCTCCAATGATTCTGACCTTTGCAACTGGAGGTATGACATTGGCATTCACTTGAAGTGGGGAAGGCTATGGGAAGAGCAGTTTTGGAGACAGATTTTATTTTTAGCGTGTCGGCTTGGACAGATTGTGCTTGAGAGACCATTAAATGACTAAGAGGAAATGTTGAGGAAGTAGTTGGATAGTTAAATTTCAGAAAAAGGTCCATGCCAGAGATACAGATGTGGGAATTCACCAGTATACTGCTGGCGTTCAAAGTTGTAAAACTGAGATCACCTAGAAAGTATCATAGATAGAAAAGAAGTTCAAGAACTGGGCCCTGGAGCACTCCAACATTAAGAATTCCTTAGGAAGAAGAGAAATTGGCCAAGGAAACCGAAACCAGTGAAGTAGGACAGGGTAGTGCCCAGAAGCCAAAGTAAAGAAAGTGACTCACGGAGGGATTCGTTAACTTGTCACCTTTTTTGGATAGATCAAGTAAGAAGAGGGCTGAGAATTAATCATAGAATTAAGCACCTGCATGTAAATGGTGACGGTGACAAAGGGTTCAATGGAATGGTAGTGATGAATTGGAGTGATTAAAATTGATTCCAGAAAGAATAAAAGGAGAAGAATTGGATAGATCGAGACTAGGCCATTCTTTCTGGGCATTTCACTGTAAAAGGAAGCAGACAAATTGTCCAGTATCTGAAGAGGATGTGGGGTCAAGAGACGCTGACTTTTTAAGATGAAAACTGAAACGGAATATCTATATACTGATGATAATGCTCCAGTTAACCACTAGTTAATGTCGTGTCTACCTCATCTCATGGTGCCACATGTGTGTCAGAGTAGAACTGCACTCCATAGGGTTTTCAGTGGCTGATTTTTTGGAAGTAAATCTCCAGGCCTTTTTTCGGAGGTGCCATTGGATGGATTGGAACCTCCAACCTTTTGGTTAACAGCCTACCACATTAACCATTTACATCCCTCATGGACTCCAATGACCCAGCAGAGGTCATTTGATGAAACAAGTCAGGGGTATTCTTCAGAGACATATTGCACTAGTGGAGGGTTTTCCCTAGAAAGGAACTCAGCATGCTTGGTCATAAAACCAGGAGAATGTACAGAATATACAGACATAGATGTTGTGGGCAGATAGTGGAGGCAATCAAAGGTGTGAAAGTTCTCTTCTGATTGCTTCTATTTTCTCAATGAAATAAGCAGCAATGTAAACAGCTGAGAGTAAGAATGGGAAAAGGACTAGAGAAGAGAAACGAGAAAGCATCAAACGGTCCTTCTAGGATGTGGGAAATTGTTCTGACCAGGAAAATGCCATAGGGTAGTTGGGTGTATCAAGGGTCTCCTTGAGGTTAGCAGTTATGTTCTTAAAGTGAGGCTGGTCAGCACAGTTGTGAGCTTTTCTCCAACCAATTTCAGTTGTGTGGTTGCAAGCATAGAGTAAGTAAAGAGTTGGATTTAGCCCAGAATGGAGTTTGGCTGGGAGAGGAAGTCAAAGGGAAGGGAATTAAGGGTGCACACAAGGAAGTTACCATGGAGGCCAGGGAGAGGGGTGTTTGTACTTAAGATGATGGAAGGGTTGTGGTTATGGACAACACAAGAGCATGACCTTGAACGTGCTCATTTGAGGAGAAAAGGGCAAACAACTGAGAGGTCAGGATATAAAAATCGCACATACACACATACACTTGCCATAGCAGTGTTGTTCCACAAAGAGTGGCAGAGAGTCCAGAGCAAATGTGGTGGGGTGACTTAAGGATCTATGGATGATTGCAATAAAGGGTAGCAGGTCGTGTAGTCCGATAGCATGAGCTTCAAAGCTGGGGTTCTCAGGGAGATAGGAGGGAGAATGGTCTGAGAGCATCAGTGACAAGCATCAGGACACTCACCTACCTCCAGGCCCGGGACCCTAGGAATAACTTAACCACCACATAAGAGGTGTGCAGGGAAGCTGTAACCTCAGGAGTGACTCAGATTTCTGCTCAGGCAAAAAGATGCAGAGAATATTCAGATAAGACATTGAGGAGATGATGTTTTGATTGATGAAGGACGATAAATTCCAGAGACTGTAGTGGAAGGGTCTCAGGAGTTGGGGAAGGGAGGGAGATGGGTATCCACAGCCGTATGGGGAAGTGTCCTGAAGATGAGGATTGACCTGGAATTCTTGGGATTCTGCGGTGACCTACACAACAGGGATACAGACGTGATGTGTTATTCCCCATGACCTCCAAAGAAGACTGAGGTGGGAGCTTTGAGAGCCCAGAGAGGAGTGAGGATTTCTCCATGAGTACACAACACTTGGGGGCTCATCTTCACTTCCACAGATAGAGGTGTGGAGACTGGGAGAGAGTAATATTTTGAGAATCACAAGGAAGCATTGGAGCTTTATTCACTCCCGACAATCCCTTATCTGATATGTCATTTGTCAAATAAATATTGATGAGTTAGCCTCGGTTAATCAACTGGCACAAATAATAACAGTTTGGGAATTCTTTGCTTTTCTCCTCTCGGTCAGAAAATGCAGATACATTTAAATTTGAATCTCTAAATTTGAACTTCCAAATATACAATTAGCCTGGGAAGCCATTTGTCTAATAGCTACCCATGCCAGGAAAATAAACATAACTCTAAAATGTGAGAATGCATGTACTTTAAAAAATCCCAAATGGAAGAAAATCAGAATAACACAGAAAAACCTCAGCTATTCATCACCCTCAAAGAAATAAGTTTCTCCTAATAGCTAAGTTTCCCCAGAAAAGCGAAGGGTTAAACCTTTTAGCACTAGAACTGTAAAACTTGTAAAATGTAAATCTTTTAAAAGCATTTTACTTCTATCCCCTGTCTTCTTAAGCAGAGTATCATAGTAATAAAAATCTTCTATTTGTATCATGCCTCGTGGTTTACAAAGTACTTCCACAAACATCTCCTATTATTCTCCAGCATCCTTGTAAAGTAGGCATTTCATGCATTTTACAAATGGGTGAGGTGGATATTCACACGGGTGTGAATTGCCCATTGTAGATGCAAGGGAACATAACTTCAACTCTCTGACGACTTTGGGTTGTTATTATCAATATAGATTATAGGGATGCTCCCAGAAGGCAAGGCCAGCATGCAATGTTAGAGTACATAATGAAGGGCCAAACTGTGAGTTCAGGCTGAGTGCTTTCAGAAACCCGAAGAGGGGCCAGGCAAGCACTAGGATGGTCCAAGAGGACATCCTGGAAGTGGTGGAACTTGAGCAGACTGTAAAGTTTTAGTAGAATTTGGAAAGACAGGAAGAGGCAGAGGAAGAAAACAATTAAGTATGCTCCTGGATGTTTGCCTTGGTAGTCATCATTCATTTGGATAGGTTCTTTTTTGTTGCAAATGGGCACCACTGCCTTGTCCAATTGTGCCTCTTCCTCCCCATCTAAATCAGTCTCTTTCTCTTATCCAGTCCAGTTACCATGGAGTCAATTCTGACTCATGGCAACCCCATGCGTGTCAGAGTAGAACTGTGCTCCATAGGGTTTTGATGGCTGGTTTTTTGGAAGTAGGCCTCCAGGCCTTTCTTCCAAGGCACTTCTGGGTGGACTCAAACCTTCAACCTTTTAGCAGCCAAGCACCCAGGGACTCCCTTTTTCATATATCATATGAATCTCCGGGAGGACAAAAGGAGTACAATACCCTCTGGAAAGTATGGACCTCTGCAGTGGGTGGAAGGAAGAATGCTTACCCATAAAGTCTATGGGATCAAGAATGTCCCTGTTTATCAGGGCAAAAGAAGCCCAACCCTGGGGCAGTGGTTCTTCAAAGTTGAGTCTGGGAGCAAACCAAGCCCAGAGCGTTAGAAGGCGGTTTTCCCTTCTCCTCCACCTCTAGTTCACCAGTTATCACATCACCTTTACAAGCTTTTCACTCGAGTCAGCTCCATGGCTTTCTCCGACACTACCTAATGGGAGAATCAGGCTGGGCACACTTTGGTTAAAAAAAAAAAACAGCTGCTATCAAGTGGACTCCATGTGTCAGAGTAGAACTGTGCTCCCTAGGATTTTCAATGGCTGGTTTTTCGAAAGTATGTATATCTCCAGGTCTTTCTTCCAAGGCACCTCTGGGTGAACTCAAACCTCCAACCTTTGAGTTAACAGCTGAGTGCATTAACTATTTGCACTGTCCAGGGCCTTCACACTTTGGTAACCCTCTATTATTTGACTCTGCCAAACACCCAGTCAAGACAGATGACTATTTAACTGGATCGATCAAGCTAATGAGTTTACGTTTATCCACAGGTTCACTGCTATGGATGCTTAACATCAAACTTTTTATGTTAAGGCCAGATAGAAAATATTGTAGGCTTTCTGGCCTAAAAGGCAAAATCGAGGATATTTTGTATGTACTTGTATAACAAAATTAACTTCCACAATTTTTTCACTGATGGAATTCAAAATATATCAATAATAAGTAAAATTTTTTGTAAGACAGGTCTACTAATGAAAAGAATGCAGTTCTTTTTTACTTAATTGGGGCTAATTGAGGTCCAAAATTAGTGTTCTTATCATCAAATTGATTGCAAATGTTCATCTATTAAACACTCACACACACACACACTTTTAGCTTGTGGACCCTTGCAAAAAGATTCTGTGGGCCAGATTTGGTCTTTGGACCATAGTTTACTGACTCCTGCAAAAGAATAATGTTAATGATGATAATAACAATAATAATGTCCTCTAAAAATACAGATGAGAGGCAGTACAGTGTGTAGTTACGAGCCGAAGCTGAAGCAGTTCTGCCTAGGTTTGAAATCCGACTCAGTAGCTATATGATCTTAAGCGGGTTGTTTACTGCGCCTCATCTGGAAACCCTAGGGGCGTAGGGTTAAGTGCTATGGCTACTAACTAAAGGGTTGGCAGTTTGAATCCACCAGGCACTCCTTGGAAACTCTCTGGGGCAGTTCTACTCTGTCCTATAGGGTCGCTATGAGTCGGAATCGGCTCGACGGCATTGGGTTTGTTGTTTTTTTTTTTTTGGTTTTGGACACCTCAGTTTTCTCCTTTTTAAAGTGCGGATAATAGTCTCAACCTCATAGCTGTCCTTTGAGGATAAAATTAGTATCTGTAAAGTTTTGAGACCAATGCCCGGTCCATAGTGAGTGCTTTGTGAGTATTAGATATGCCCGGTCCGTAGTGAGTGCTACCTGAGTATGAGATATGATGACGGTGATGACAGTGATGTTAATGAAAGCTGAGGAGGAGGAGCCTAAAGCAGATGAGGAATAAATCCTCATGATGCCAGGGTGGGAGTGGTTTCCACAGGCTGTGAATGCTGCTAGAAAATTGATTAATTGCCCTCTAAGACTGACTAACCCTGTTAGCAACTCAAATGTGAGATATGTGCTTGTATTCCAAGCACCAAGTGTCATGGTCTCATATCATAGCCTAATAATTAAGAGTATTAATGTCTATTTTACACTGGACACTCTACAGCCTAGCAGGAATATAGGATGGGGAGAACAGGGAGGTGGAAGAATTTTGGTACTTACCTTCAGAAATGACTTGGAACCCAGCACACAGGCTATGGAGTCCTGTGACCTAGTCTTAGCTAGCTGTGTGAGTTTACTGGAGAAGCAGTAATTTTACAAAGAGGCTGGGAATTGGTCTCCTTATTGAATAAAAAAATAAGCTCCCAGATTTACATCCATTGATTTTTCTATCCAGTTTCTATCTATGTTCATCATGTTTAATTTCTTCTTAGTATCCAAAGTCAAGCCATTGAGAAAGCAAACATATCTCTCTCTGTGCTCCATTTAATGTCCACACCTCTTGTAAATGTCGCCTACTTTTTATAGATCTTGATTCTTAATTATGCTCATTCCAAAGAGAAGATTTTTTTTTAAAGAAATAATGGATTTGGAAAAATAAAAAGATCTAGCCTTATTGCTTTGAAGAGGATTTGCCACCTGTGACCCTTTAAATATTGAACTTGGACTATAAAAATATCACTTCTTATTGATCACATGGTTATTAAAGTCAGTCAAATGCTGAATTTATATGTCAAACACTTATAATATTTCCTGTAAATATTAGGGCAAAGGGAAAAGATGACAGTGCCACTGTGAAGAGTCATATTAGATTTGTTCAACTTCACGTAACTGAGAAATAATCAAACTGTCATCAAGCATTTCATTATATATGCCAAGCGCTTGTCAAAAAGCTGCACATGATTTATACATGTGTATGTGTCTGTGTAGGAGCCCAGAAAACATATTCATGAGTGTGACACAGAGGAGAATGGAGGAAAAAGCAACCCATACCCCTACCCATCTTTACTGTACCTACACAGTGTAGCACCTGACAGCAGGGATTGTTCCCGCGGCCCCCAGGTTACAAATGAGATCCGTTCCTAACTCTGTCTTTAAGTCGAATTTGTAGGTAAGTTGGATCAGATGCTTATGTTCTTATTTAGGCTTACTTTAGGGCAAGAAAAGGCTCAAAGCCTTTTCAGTGATTTCAAAGCTGCACGTGCAGCAAGTGAATGTGAGTATGAAGAAGAATTTGTTACGTGTAGGGGGTTTAGGGGCTGGTTGGATCATTTCAAAGTGAGGGCAAGTTTTGTTGTTGGTGTTAGGTGCCATTGAGTCACTTTCAACTCATAGCAACCCCGTATATAACAGAAGGAAACACTGCTCAGTCCTGCGCCATCCTCACAATCGTTGTTATACTTGAGCCCATTGTTGCAGCCACTGTGTCAGTCCTTCTGGTTGAGGGTCTTCCTCTTCTTCCCTGACAGTCTAATTTACCAAGCGTTTATATAACATTAAAGGGCAAGTACTAGTTGTTCGTAAGTCAGACTTTTGTAAGCCGGGAACTGCCTGTATACACATTTGAGCTTGCTTTTCTTGAACTTCAACCTGCTATGGAATGCTGAACAACTGCTGGCTCTGGAATCCCGTTTTATTGTTGTCATTTGCTGTCAAGTTGACTGCGACTCATGACAACCACATGCACAACAGAACGAAACCCTGCCTGGTCCTGCCCATGTTCACGATCATAGCGCTATATCAGACAGTATTCTGTTTGATCCCTGAGGTTTTCATTGGCTGATTTTCAGAAGTAGATCACTAGGCCTTTTGTCCTAGTCCGTCTTAGTCTGGGGGCCCGGCTGAAACCTGTCCACCATGGGTGACCCTACTGGCACTTGAAATACCAGGCATAGCTTCCAGCATCATAGTAATACACAAACCGCCTCAGTACGACAAACCAACAGATGGGCAGTGGTTGAACCCTATTTATTAGTTTATAAATACTAGTCAAATGTTTAAGGTAGATTTTTAATGTCCCTTCTAATGGCAATCACCGTGCTTTGGGGGAGAACCATGGGCATGACAATCCTAAGATCTGATTTTCTCCAAGACACCTTGCCATATAAGCAAATGCTTCCACGTGAGTAACAGAAAGAAAACATTACTCAGTCACTGGGGAGCCTTCAGTGCAAGACTTCGATTGGAGGCCAGGGCGGGCCTGGGAACGGGAGGAGTGTGTGGGCATTTCTAATGGCATTTTGATGTACATGCACAAAATTGATGTCGGAAGGATCATTGTAAAGCCCCAAACAGTGGAATATTGAGGACATTTTCAGGTGGCAGTCAGATTCTGGCTGGGTGAGCCCAGTATATTTTCTCATGTCACAGTTGATTAGGTTCACAGGGAAGTGGAAAGAGTAAAAAATTCTCTTATTACTGCAGCAATGCCGTCTCAGCCTCTTTTCCCTTTGAATGCAACATTAGTTTTTGTCCAGAAGTCTAACTGCTTTCTACAGTTTGGGGAATTGTAAAGCAGAAACAATTTTCCCAGCCAGGCTGACCTTCACAGTAATGCGAAATGACTGGAATTTCTCTCTATCTCTCTAACATTTGGGGGAGATTTTGGAAGGGGGGAAAGCAGGAATATGCTTGTTTTACCTGATACGATGTGGTGGGTGTCCATTTGGCACCTTGAGCCTAATTTTTTTCCATTCAAGGGATTACATGGACTGTTGCACCCTCTGACCCGGCAGTCAGGCCACAAGTGTACTGAGAAATGACAGTAATGCACTTTAAACCTTTTGTTATCACAGCAGAGGTGGCATTTTGTTTCAGCCATTAAACGAATAAATATTTTTCTCTTGGGGATGGCTATTTTCATTTACTCTCCAGTCCTTACTCAGGTGATCAGCAGTGGAGTTGAGAAATTCACGATTCCTTTAGGCGGGTGCCACAGAGTCTCTGGTGCCCTTGGAGCCCTGGGGAAACATCCTCCCAGTCTTCTAGAGCTTTCCAGAGACTTTCACGGAGACTCCACTGTGAGCCAGCCAAAACAGTGCTCCTGTCCAGCTGTTTCACCCTGTGATCCTGCTCACCACTCGCCTCTCTCTTTGCCAGGATGGTGGGATAAATGAGCTCTCTGGCTGAGGCCAATGCTTCCTCCCTGGTTATTCAAACTACATAAGGTTCTTATTTAAGTGCAGGAGTCACTGGGTAATGCAAACAGTTAACCCACTTGGCAGCTATACTAAAGGTCGGCAACTCAAGGTCACCCAGAAGCACCTTGGAAGAAAGGCCTGGTGATCTACCTCCAAAAAACCAGCCATTGAAAACCCTATGAAGCACATTTCTACTCTGATAGACATGGGTCACCATAAGTCGGAGTCAATTTGAGGACAGTGTGTGGCTGCTTATTTAACTGCAGAAACGTGGAAAGGAAGGGACAGGGGCATGCAGGAGACAAAACTTAGCATAGCCCATGTCTGAGTCATCTAGTGCTGCTACAACAGAAATACCATAAGTAGATGAGTAAATTTAACAAGATAAATTTCTTTCTTCACAGTAAAATAGGCTAAAAGTCCAAATTCAGAGTGTCAGCTCCAGGGGAAGGCTTTCTGTCTCTGTCGGCCTTCTCAACAATCCTCCTGTGGACTAGGAGCTTCTCTGCACAGGGATTTTGGGTCCAAAGGATGCACTCTGGTCCCGGTCTTTCTTTCTTGGTGGTATGAGGTCCCCTCTCTCCGGTGGTGCAGACCACACTGCAGGGAAACTCCCTTTATGTTGGATCAGGGCTGTGACCTGGTAAGGATGTTACAATCCCACCCTAATCCTCTTTAACATAAAGTTACAATCACAAAATGGAGGACAACCACAGAATTCTGGGAATCATGGCCCAGCCAAATTGATACACATATTTTGGGGGGGAAATAATTCAATCCATGACAGCCCCCTAGAGGAGAAGTTAGCTCTCAAGGAGAGCTTTAATCCCAAGAGGCATACATACTTTGATCTGTACTGTATCTGAGTATTCACATACCCCAGGGGACACTTTGTTAGAGAGAGTACCTTATTGGAGCAGAGGGCCTATTTTGGTGTCCTCCCAGTTGTATTCCTGCCCCCTTCTCCATCTCAGGTAGGCAGTAAAGTATTATGACTATACTAAATCCAAATCCTATCTCTACCACTTAGTAGCTGTGTGACCTTAGGCAAGCTCCTTAACCTCTCTGAAGCTCAGTTTCCCCAAGTGTAAAATAGGACTAGAGTAGTACCTACTTCACAAGGTTTTTTTGTTTTGTTCAGAGGAAAAAACAGCACACTCAGCTGTGTGCTGCCAAAAAAACCGTAGTCTAAATTATTAATCCAATTCTGTCCATTGTAAGTATATTGCAAATTGGTGATTAATTTGTTTTATGGAGTTATACCAAAACATAAAACCAAACCCGTTGCCATCGAGTCAATTCCAACTCATACTGACCCTACAAGAAAGAGTAGAACTGCCCCACAGGGTTTCCAAGGAGTACTGGGCAGATTCAAATTGCCGACCTTTTGGTTAGCAGCTGTAGCTCTTAACCACTGTGCCACCAGGGTTTCCATGGTATTATACAAGACTCCACTGTTAACCCATTAGTGATATGTGCTATAGGAGGTGCTGTGGATGCCCACCTTATGGCAGCACATAGAGAGATACCTGGTTTGGGCCTGAAACACCCTTTTATTTTTGGACCACAGTAGTGCCTAGCACTTTGCATGCAGTATGATTCCAACTCATTAGCCACCTTAGAGAACAGAGTAGAACTGTCCCATAGGGTTTCCAAGGAGCGGCTGGTGGATTCAAACTGCTGACCTTTTGGTTAGCAGCCAAGCTCTTAAAAACTGTACCCCCAGGACTCCATCAAAAAAACCAAACCCGTTGCCATCAGGTCAATTCCGACTTACAGCAAACCTATAGGACAGCGTAGAACTGCCTCATAGGGCTTCCAAGGAGCAACTGGTAGATTCAAACTGCCAACCTTTTAGGGGTTAAAACTAAGTGATGAAACTAGCAAACTAATGAAAAGTAAAGACCAAGAGTGAAATCTGCAAGAGGAGCAGCAGCAGGGCAGGGGAGCAGCTGGCGACTTGATCGAGTTGTAGATAATGGGAAGCAGCCTGCTCCTGGGCTCTCCAGCCCGGAATTTTAGTCCTTGCTCTGTCCACAGCTCAGTGTTGACCTCTCTGCTGAAGAGGACTTGGTCAAATCTGGAATTTTCACCTGGATAACCTCAAAACTGTGTTACCTCATAGGTTAGGAAAATGAGACCCAGAGCGTTGAAGAAACATACTTAAGGCCACAGATGCCGAGTGACTAGATAATCCCTAAAGGCTCTTCCAATTCTAAATTTTGTAATTCAACTATTTGCTATTTAAAAGAGCCACAATCACCATTTTAGCATTGGATTTCTAGAATAGAGGTACAGAACTCAGAGCAGCGTTTTAAACACATGGCCATCTAAAGTCGGATTATTTGTAGTGGTCAGAGCTTTGTTATGCCACAAACAACTAAAATGATATCTGAACTCTAAATTCAGTTTAGATGATAAACCAAATTTTATATTTACAAATGGAAAATTATTTCTATTGTTCAAGACTTGTACTATTAATTTCATTATGCTGTACAATAAATTCATTGTTAAATTACAAGTATATTTCTACATTTATCCCCATGGTGTTTTTATTAGTAAATTTAAAATTTGGCCATAATGAAGAGAACAAGGATTCTCTTCCTGAACCCATACCTCCAGGACTTGCCAGGGTACACAGGTATTGGTAGCTTTGCAGGAAGGCTTTCAGAGCTTCAGTTAATGGCTCCAGTTTATGCTTCACATGTCAATAACCAGCTTCCTGCATCAACCTCATTGCATCAACCTTGGGGGAAAAGAATTTAAATATATTTGCATTGTAATATGTGTTCAAAGATAGCTTCAGGCTGGAAAAATGTGGGTACAATCCCAGCAATTCTTTGAAGAACTAGAGGTGAGCTTGGGAGGGGGACTTAGTGGAAAGGTGAATTATTAAAAATAAAAAAGCAATCAGAGAAACAAAAAGCTTACTGACTTATAAAATTAATTTTTTAATAACCTGGATTTAAAAAAAAAAAACCCTCCACAAAAGGTTGGAACCACTAAGAAGAGCCAGTTTAGGAGACGAAATTTTCCTGCACTTCAAACTTCTCCTTCCCCCTCTTGCTTAGACCTAAATCTGACTAAGTTTCCTGCCAGCACATGTCCTCAAGGATACGCATCGCTCAAGGAGTTTCGTGCCACACATTGGTCTCATGATGTAAACAAGTACAGGCAGCCCGTTTCCTCAGCCAGGTTTTGCTGGAATCTTATGAAAGATTTACTGACCACCGCCTTGGGAGACAATCCACCTCTCGTAATGATGAATTAAATTGTTTCTTATAATTTGAAAGACTAAATAAGCCATATTTGGCTAACAGGAGCACAGAAATGTCTAATGCTCATATTCTGACTGAATTTTGTGGTTACTGGAGTTTTTGTGGGGAAGATTAATGAAACATGGAGAACACTAAGGTAGATCAGATGATCTTGCAATAGTTCAGATGAGAAAAGAAAACCAAACCAGACAAAACCCACTGCCATCAAGTCGATTCCGACTCAAAGCAACTCTATAGGACAGAGTAGAACAGCCCCATAGGGTTTCCAAGGAGCATCTGGTGGATCCGAACTGCTGACTTCTTGGTTAGCAGCTGAAGCTCTTAACCACTATGCCACCAGGGTTTCCAGGTGAGAAGAGGTGGAGCCTTAATTGGCCAACAGCAGCGGATAGGAGAAGTGGGTAGATCTTCAAAGTCCAAATAATATTTAGCCATTGATTGGAGACCCTGGGTGGTGCAAATGATCAACGGGTTGACACACTTAGCTGCTAACCAAAAGATCGGTGGTTCAAGGCTGCTCAGAGAAGCCTCAGAAGAAAGGCCTGTCGACTACTTCCAAAAATTAACCACTGAAAACCCTATGGAGCACAGTTCTGCTCTGACACACATGAGGTCACCGTGAGTTGGAATCAACTCAGTGGCACCTGGTACTGGTGGTCGTTGATTAGACCTTAGAATTGAGGAGAAGGAGGAGCCAGAGAGGAACGACACAGGGATGAACTCGGGAGCAAGGGCTGTAAGGGAAAAATATTGAGTTCCATTTTGAAAACGCTGAGCTTTAGGTGCCGTGCGTCATTACCATGAAAATACACAGCAGCCCGCTGGGATTTGTCCGGAGTGAGGCTGAAGTTGAAGGTAGAACTGTAGATCATGAGATGGAATTATTGATATTAAATACCCTGCTGGTGTTAAGCCAGCCTTTGCTACCCTGCTTTCGTCCAGCAGTCCCTCCTCTGCTTCTTATCTCTTGGTTATACAATCACTGTTACATTTCGAAAGTCCACGAACTTACTGAGCTATCACTTTCCCTTCTGTCCTCGACCTCCCATCTCTGTTCACCCGCACACAATTCCTTTCAGTATCATTTTATCTCCTTTCCTTAAATGCCAACGCTCCTAACTTAGATGTCAAGGAACATACAGAAATTGTTTATTTTTTCATCTCTCGCATTACCCATTGCTGAATGCTCTTCAGCTAAATCTCTACCCAGTTTCTGCAAAAGTGGAGCTTGCCAGCCTACAAGTTCTGCTTTTCCCATGACAGCTACTATTGTTCTCCTTTCTTCTTTTTAAATTATTTTAAACAAAAAGAAACCCAGGTCCAGTTTCTCATCTTCGCTCCCCATCCTGCCTCCCCTCCATGTGACCAACACTCACCCCCTGGCTTCCAGAGAGCACTGTTCACTTGGGTCAGTGAGCGAGAGGATATTTCTTCTCAAAATGAAGGCTGGCGTCATTGTGAGCGAAAATGCCGTTCTATACAGAGCTGTATGACTTTCTGAAAGAGGGCATTTATAGAACCTCAAATAGATGAATCGTTTTCTTTCAAGCAGGGAAATGTATTTTACTCTTTTTGCTTCAACTGGGATTGAGCCCATTCATTTCATTTTTTTATGCTCTCCTGTTTTATTTAGAAATGATCTATTCATCCCAACCCAATTGAAGAAATACAGATAACTCAGGCAAAAAAAAAAAAAAGTGACTGCATTATACATATGAGAAGTATAGAACGGTCCCACTGAATATTTTCATAACTCCGTGTAACTTGGGCTGTACAAACCAGCCTACAAAATTCTCTTTTATTTGTTATCCTCTAAGAAGGCAGCATAGTCACCAGAGTGAGTGAAACCCAGATTCTAATTGCAGCTGCTCCACGCCCCCTTGGACAAGTTATGTGAACTCAATTTCTTTACCTGAAAATGGTGGTTGTTGTTGTTAGGTGCCATCAACTCAGTTCTGACTCATAGTGTCCCTGTGTACAATGGAAAGAGCCCATGGTTGCAGCCACTGTGTCAATCCATTTTGTTGAGGGTCTTCCTCTTTTTCACTTTACCAAGCATGATGTCCTTCTCCAGGGACTGGTCCCTCCTGATAACACATCCAAAGTATGTGAGAGGAAGCCTTGCCATCCATGCTTCTAAGGAGCATTCTGGCTGTACTTCTTCAAGGCAGACTTGTTCATTCTTCTGGTAGTCCACGGTATATTCGGTATTCTTTGCCGATCAATTCTTCTTCAGCCCTTATTCATCGTCCAGCTTTCACATACATATGTGGTATATGAGGCAACTGAAAATACCATAGCTTGGGACAGGCCCATCTTAGTCCTCAAAGTGACATCTTTGCTTTTAACACTTGAGAAAATCTGCTGGAAAAAGAGGTCTTTTCCAGCAGATTTGCCCAATGCAATACATTGTTTCATTTCTTGACTGCAGCTTCCATGGGTGGTAATTGTGGATCCAAGTAAAACGAAATTCTTGACAACTTCAATATTTTCTCCTTTTATCATGATGCTGCTTATTGGTCCAGTCTTGAGGATTTTTGATTTCTTTATGTTGAGGTATAATCTATACTGAAGACTGCAGTCGTTGATCTTCAACAGTAAGTGCTTCAAGACCTCTTCACTTTCAGCAAGCAAGGTTGTGTCATCTGTATGTTGCAGGTTGTTAATGAGTCTTCCTCCAATCCTGATGCCTCATTCTTCAAATAGTCCAGCTTCTACAATTACTTGCTCAGAATACAGGATGAAGAAGTATGATGAAAGGATACAAGCCTGACACACATCTTTCCTGATTTTAAACCATGCAGTATCTCCTTATTCTGTTCGAACGACTGCCTCTTCATCTATGTACAGGTTCCACGTGAGCACTATTAAGTGTTCTGGAATTCCCGTTCCAGAAAATGGGGATAATAGAATCTATTTTTCAAGGTGTTGTGAAGATTAAATGAGATTATATGTGTTAGCATCTGACCTATACTATATTATATGGTAAATATCATCACATGTGTAAAAAGCCTATTTTGCAGAAATTTTCTACATCTCTGGCATGGTTGATGTACGCCCCTCTGCCAGCTGAACAAGGGAGGAGAATGCTGCAGTTCACACCTTTATTCTCAGCTCAGCACGGCTTATATTGCAAATTGCCAGTGATTTGTAAATTATAATAAAATAAGAATGGTGTAAGTGTGAGAGTGCTGAATGCTGGCAAAAAAAAAAATCGCTTCATTATAAATTGTAACCTCTTTTTCCTAACAATTTTTTTAATCATGTTAACATTTATCTGCTTCTGTAATAAATATTTGTAGAGGGGCAAAGCAATTAAAGTTGCTGAACATCAGCTGCCTCCTACCCTTTTCTCCTGTAAGTCTTCCCTTCTTGGACTCCCTTCGCTGTGGTATGCAGGAATGTCTGTGGTCAGAGAGGTAACTGATCCAAATGCTCTCCTTAGTGGTGCCATGAAGAAGTCAGTCTTGTCCAGGAGAAATTCTACTCACACAGGGACACTAGTTTCTTCAGTGGCCCCTGGTGGAAGCATCATGTAACATTGTTGGGGAGAGGAGGCTCAATGCCCCTCAATGACTTCAACCTCACACGAGGGAGAGATTTACCATGGCGGAGCTCAGGGCACATATGTGATGTAGGAGAAATATGATCAGCAATCCAGCCTCTTCCCTTTTTTCCCAACTTGGTGGCTCCCTCTTTCTCCCCTCCCTGCCCCCCGCCCCCGGCACAGGGTGTTTCACCTTGAGTTACCTCATATCAGCCTATCCAAAGCTACTTTCAAGTGAACCCCAATAAAATCCTTTACTTTGGGTTGCAAAAGACTGATTTGTATGTACAGGTGTTTCTCCCCACCACCACCCCCCACCACCGACCCAGATATTTGCATGATTTCAGGGGCTAATGCCCCTATTCCAATTTAAATAGGAAAATGACCTAATTATGAGATGGATTTCCATAATCAGTTGATTAGATTCCCGGTTTCCCCCATTAACCTTCTTGTTTATGTCTTTAGTTGAGTTATAAAAACTCTGCCTGAACCTGTTTATGTCTTTAAGAAATCGCTTGTGCTAATAGCTACACAATTTCATGATGAAATGTAAGAAAAAAACAATTTTGTTTTCATTCAAAATCAGGGTAAAGACTCCCTATTGGAAACGCCTCTGTCCAGCAACTCAACTATTTGAAACAACTGAGAATCAAGAAACAGGCAAAAAATAACAATAACATAAAAATAATAAAATCTTTGCCAAAATGCCCGTGCACATTATTTGCTGATATTGTTAGTTGCCTTCAGCTTGGCTCCAACCCGTGGTGCCCAGGGTGGATTAGCCAGTAAGCCAGGTAGGCTGGGCTCACATTAAGCAAGGTACATACGGACTTAACTGTGTTACTTACTAATCTGCAGTGCATAATTTCACATGAGGTTCACCACAAAGCAGGTGAAATTGTGCACTACAGGTAAGTAAGTAAGCACAAGTAAACCCATGCTGCTTATTGGGTAATCCATCCCGGTTATCTCTGGTTGGAGTAGTTTTATTTAATTTTTGTCTTATTTGTTTGTCTATATTTTACAGTTGTCTACAACAAACATGTACCTCTTGTGTAATAAAAATGATAAAGGGTATAAGAAGGTAGTGAGGTTGGCAATGCACGTGGTGACCTTATGTATCACAGAACAAAACGTTGCCCAGTCCTGTGCCGTCTTCATGATTATTCATATGTTTGAGTTCATCGTTGCAGCTATTACAGTTCCTGCCAACCTAGGGGCCTTGTTGTCTGTCCAGCACTGTATAGGACAATGTTCTGCTGTGATCCATGAGATTATCACTGGCTAATTTTCAGACGTAGATCACCAGGCCTTTCTTCCTAGTCTGCCTTAGACTCTCCACCATGGGTAACCCTGCTGGTATTTGAAATACCGGTGGCATAACTTCCTGCATCATACCAAAATGTAAGTCACTGTGGTACGACAAACTGACAGATAGGTGGTGGTCATTAAGTTTAGGAAGGCAAGAAAAAATTATTGGTATGGAAAGGTATGAATTATATACAATACAAATTAAAAAGTGATATAAATAAATAGGTAACAAAAAAGTACTTCTATTGTTGTTAATACATACATCGATAGGGAGAAGTCCAAGAGGACAGACACCAAAATGTTTAGCACTGTTGTCTCTGGCTGGAGTAGTTTTATTTATGTCTTATTTGTTTGTCTATATTTTACAATTGTCTATGACAAACATGTACTTCTTGTGTAATAAAAATGAGAATGGGTAAAAGAAGGTAGTAAGGTTGGAAATGCATTTTTTTTTAGCTTTCCCTTGTACAAAATTAAAACTACTTAAATATGCTCAGCCATCCAGAAGTCCTGGTGATCCGAGGTAATTCATGCCTCTAGGAATCTCAGACAGCTGAGATTCTCCTTCATGAAATAAGAAGCTCAGTCTAAACCACCTTGAACAGAAACTTTCTATACTGCTCTCTGCTGCAATATTTCAGCCTATTCTTATAAGAAAAAGGTTAGATTTCCTTTGATCTGTTTAGATTCAAGAGACTTGAGCTTCATAAAGACTCCCAGTTAGATCAACCCAATTGTGTAAACTCTTCAAAAATTAAGAGCTATGTCTTTGACCTCTTTTGTCTTCATCTATAGACTTTCGAAAACAGCACTGAGTCCACAGAAAATGTTCAGTGATGCTTAGCCACTGACCAAAACTCAAAAGAGTTTCATAAAAGTGCCCATGGTCACAACACAACAGTATTTGAGAGGCCCAAACCCCGACCCCCTGAAGGCTAATCCCCCCTTGGATGCACGAAAGCCACAGCAATTATAAAACATGCTGGGAAACTTCCTATAAGAGAGCTCTGCTCTTCTAAGAACCTGGATAGTCCTCTGAGCCTCAGTTTCTTTGTCAGTTGTCTACCTCTCTGCATCCCTATTACATGAGAGCCTGCGAAAATGCTTCTTAGATTTTAGCTGTCCTCTCTTAGCCATTTCTGCAAAGGTTATTGTTGTTGTTAGCTGCCATCCAGTTGGTCCCCAACTAATGGTGACCTCATGGCGACCATTGTGATCCATAGGGTTTTCTTCAGCTAATTTTCTGAAATAGATCACCAGGCCTTTCTTCCTAGTCTGTCTTAGTCTGGAAGCTCCACTGAAACCTGTTCAGCATCATAGTAACATGCAAGCCTCTACTGACAGAGGGGTGGTAGCTGTGCTTTAGGTACATTGGCCAGGAATCAAACCCGGGTCTCCCACATGGAAGAATTCTACTCCTGAACCACCATTGACACTTCTGCGAAGGTAGAATGATGTAATTGTATCATCATTTCTCAAAATGCTTGATTTGAGTATGATACCTGAGCCCCCAAGTGGAAGTCTTAAAATATATGGTAAATTACAAATTGCTCAACTATAAGCAACTGAAAAACCTTTGATCAGAGGCTGATTCAGTAATCCATAGCGCTGCCCCATTAGAGGTCAGGGAGTGAGCGATAAATTCAAACGAGCCTCAGCGGTTCTCATTTGTCCCAGTAAAGTCTGGAGAGAGGAATTTTATTGGTTGTGGCTCATAAAATAATAGGTACTCCATCCTTAGAAATGCTTGCAATTGATTCAGATCAAATGCTGCAGGGCTTGGACCTGGCACCATGGCCAGGCTGATTCTCTTTTGCTGTAGCAAAGACAGTTCACCATGTTAAAAACCTTATAAAGCTTTTAAGAAGTTCTGACAAAATACTCTGAAACTCGAAGCATGCTCATATTGGTTATCGTGTCTGATGTCTACAGAATGTAAGATGAGAAGTAAATGGGTTGAAAACTAGAGTCTGTTGGAATCTGCAGTTTTTTGTTTGTTTTTGTTTTGTGTGTGTGTGATTCTTTATCAATCTGCCATGTGTGTTGGGTATAAATTAAAATAACCAATATTCTAGTAATTACAAATGTTTCTCAAGCCTGAGGGTTATAAACAGGCTTACTTGTTTTTGCCTCAGGGCCTTTGCAGTTGCTCTCCCCTCTCCACACAGTTCTGCCTCCGAGTAGGTATGTGGCTGGCTTCTTCCCATATCTAAGCTATCACTCAAATGTCACCTTCTCAGAGAGATCTTTCCTGACCATATAATCTAAAGTGTCTGTTCCCTTTGCCCCCACCCATCCCTCTATCACGTTCTCCTGTTTTCTTTTTTTGCTAATACTTCTCGCTACCTAAAATTATCTTGTTTGTTGTTCACCTGTTGCGGTGTGATAAATCACTTTTGTGTGGCCTTTCTCATCATGGTGTTGTAACTCCCACACAAGTGATTGGGTAGGACTGTGCAAATAAGGTAATTGTGGCCCACCAAAGAGATTGGTCAGTTTTGCCATCCTGCTAGACTTAAAATGAGGCCTCCAGAGGTGGGATGGAAAGGATCTCATCACCACTAAGAAAGAACAGCCAGGAACAGAGCGTGTACTTTGGACCTAGGATCCCTGCACTGAGAAGCTCTTGGAACCAGTAGACTGAGAAAGATAGAGAGAGCAGTAACACTGAAGACGGCAAGAAGCAGTAGCTGAGAGACCAGCAGCAGGGTCTGGGAGGAGAGAGTGCATTGGGCTTCCCAGCCCATGGAGCGAGAAACCTGAGCACTTTCAAGCCAAGGCTTACTGGTGCAGTGGGGGGCCCCTGGGCACTTATTGGCAGAGCCAAAAGAGCTTTGGAATACTTGCCTGAGCAGGGCAGAGGCTGAGGGGCCAGAGAAGGGGGTGTCTGCAGTAGGTATGGCTAGGAAGAGGCTATCCTGATGGAAGAACTGTATCTTGGGTGTTCCTGAACCTGAATTGTAACCTGTTACTTCCCTAATAAACCCCATAATCATGAGCATGGTCTGTGAGTTCTTTGTGGCCATTGCAATGCATTATTGAATTCAGCAGAGAAGTCAGAGAGTGCCCTGGGAGGGACGGTTGGTATCAGAATTGGTAAAGATGTCAGAGAAAGGAAGCCTGTCTGAACTCCACCGCACAGGAATCAGCCTTGGGCTGTTGATCTTGATCCTCCCTCCCTCTTGTGAAATTAGAGCCACCCCCACGCCATTTTTATACCTGTTAACTGTGTCCCCCATGAGAATATAAGCTATAAATGAGCAGATACCTTGTCCATCATTTCTATATCACTCCCTGCTGTACCCCCAGTACCTAGAATGGTGCCAGGCACTTACGTGAACGGTACTCAATAAATAGGTACTGAATGAATGAATGAATAATTCCACTTATTTTCCCCTTAATTTCAGCATCTATTTCTGCCATGCAGACCATATTTAGGCAAGATTCCTACCATATCTTAGCTATAATACCTTCTTTCCTTAATTCCCTGTAAACATAGAATGGGAGCAAAACATATTGAGTCAAAATGATTCAGAACACTTGGAAACATTTGTAGCCTATAAATAAATTCTTATAGGTAGAGGGATGAGTTTTGATTAGTCGGTAATAATTAAATGTCCTTCAAAGACCAGAATTTGGAAGATGGTGTTGTTTGCACACTTGTAAAATATAACTTGCATTCTTCAAAAGGATCTGAGAGGGCTTATAGTAAAACATCATACCAGGAACAGAGCCAATAAAACAAACACCAAAATCCATGCGGAGTAAAGGAGAATAAGATACCAAATGTCTCAGCTAATATCATTTCTTCACCACCTGTCTGTCAGTTTGTTGTACTGTGATGGCTTGCTGTGTTGACAAGATGCTGGAAAGCTACGCCACTGATATCTAAAATACCAGCAGGGTTACCCATGATGGTATCTCAGCAGAGCTTCCAGACTAAGACAGACTAAGAAGAAAGAACTCGCAATCTACTTCAGAAAATTAGACAATGAAAACCTGATGGCTCACAATAGAATACTGTCTGATATAATGCTGGACCATAAACCCCCTAGGTTAGAAGGTACTCTAATTATACAGTGGCCACAACAATGGACTCAAGCATGCCAACGATCATGAAGATGGTACAGGACTGGGCAATGGTTTGTTCTGTTGTACGTAAGGTCCCTATAAGTCAGAGCCAACTCGACAGCAACTAACAACAACAACAACATCATTTCTACAATTGCTTATGAAATTTAACCCTGGACTTCCTAACAATAAAGTTAGAAAAGGAATAATCAGTTCTGGAGATCTCAAACAGGAAGATACCAGTTCATCATAAATGACCACTCTTTCCCTTTCCTGAACTTATTCGTTCAACAACCTGCATCCCTTGCCCACCAAGGCACTGTGCTTGGTGCCGGAAGGGGAGGGAGGAAATGAAGAAGAATGAACATGTCTCTGCCCTCAAGTTGCTCTAGGGTTAGAGGGACTGGGCAGAGTTAGACATGACTATGATTAATTATAACACGAGACATATTACATCAGATTCACAGACAGAGTGCTGTGGGAATAACAGAGGAGGGAGTCATTCGCTGTGCCTGGGGGAAGGACTTTAGAGGGAGATAGTATTGGCTCTGGATTGGGAAGGTGTTCACCAGTGAGAAAGGGGGATTTTAGTCAGAGGCCTGGAGATGTGAGCCTGTTGGGTTCTAAGAACAGCATGATTCAGACTGGTTGGAGTGTTAAAAGCCCAGTAAAAAATTGTATAATAGCTAACATTTTTTGAGCATTTACTAAGGACCTGGGCATGAAACTTCATATGAATGCTAGAAGGTACATGCTTTTATTATTCCCCAATTACACTGGTCCCTGAGTGGCACACTTTGAACTTGACAACTAACCTAAAGGTTGTCAGTATGAACCTATCCAGTGGTGCCACAGAAGAAAGGCCTGGTGATCTGCTATAAAGATTAGAACCAAGAAAAGCCCGTGAGGCAGTTATACTCTGTAACACATGGGGTCACCGGGAGTTGGAATCAGCTTGATAGCAACAGATTTACACTGGAGGAAACTGCGTTTAGAAAGGATACGTATTTTGGACACTCTGATGCCACCCTGATGCCCCTTTAATGAAGGGCGCGTTGCCCCGGCTGCCTGGGAGTGCCCTTGGCAGACAGGCCTCAGCTGTCAGACCCACCTCGGCAGCCTCCTTCTCCAAGCCTTACCCAAGGTCACACCCCTTTCCAGAACAACCCCCATGCATTGGCCTACTGACATGGGGTACCAAGGTCCAACTGGAGACCCCACTTATGAACCATTCTAGCTCCCGAGTTTCTTTGTGGGGCTGACGGAGACATCAGGCCTGCATTGTATCTTGACTTCTCCTCTGCTTGCTCCTGCTTCCTCCTTCTCCCTTGCTCCAGCATCAATCTCAAACGTATGCATTGATTAAAATCCTGCCCACTGAACCCCCCAGAGTCTGCTGCTGGGGGAACCTAGTATAACTATACAGTAACACTGTAACACTAAGTAACTTAATCATTAAGGCGATCCAGGCAATATGAATCTGGAGAGGACCATTTTGAGCCTAGCTCTCTGTATTCATTTCCTGCGTGGCCATAACAAATTACTACTAACCGAGTGGCTTAAAACAACAGAAATTTATTCTTTCGTAGTTTAGAAGGCTAGAAATCCAAAGTCAATGTGTCAGCAGAGTCAGTTCCTTCTGGAGTCTCTCTGAAGGAGAATCTGTTCCATGCCTCTCTCCTAGCTTCTGGTAACCGGTTGTCATCGAGTCAATTCTGACTCATAGCAACCCTGTAGGACAGAGTAGAACTGACCCATAGAGTTTACTAGGAGCTCCTAGTGGATTCAAACTGCCGACCTTTTGGTTAGCCGCTGTAGCACTTAACCACTACACCACCTGGGTTTCCTAGCTTCTGGTAGTTGACAGCAGTTCCTGGTGTTCCTTAGTTTGTAGCTGCATCACTCCAGTCTCTGCCTCCATCATCACATGGCCCTCCTCCCTGTTTGTTCTATCCTTATCTTCTCTTGTAAGGACACTTGTCATTGATTCACGATCCACCATTAACCAGGATGATCTCCTCTTGAGATCCTTAACTTTATTATATCTGCAAACACCTTTTTGCCAAATGAGATCACATTTACAGGTTCTTGGAAAACACCTTTTTTGGGGGGCTACCATTCAACCCACTACATTCTCTGAAGCCTGATGCAGAATGACAAGGAGGCTGAACATGTAAGTTTGGGCCAGACTAGAATTCCCTTTTGTGCCATTCCAAGGAGGTGGGATGTTATTCTGAGGTCAAGAGAGAATCATTAGGTCATTTTAAACAGGAGAGCAATATCATCAAAATTCTTTAAGACAGCCACTCTGGCGACAGAGCTGGGACTGGACTAGGAGGGGAATGTTGGCCAGATCTCCATAATAGCTGTGGTTGAGTAAGAATCCCACCTTATTTTATTTATAATCCTGTCTTTAACTTTCTGAAAATAATGCAAAAGAGACCAAGAATAAATTGGGTCAAGTAACAGTTGAACATGGTTATTAGCACATTTATCCTGTGCATGAATTATTAGATAGATGGAATTACAGTCTGTCTTCAACACGAAAATTGGTCTTTGACTACACAGCCCATGGGCCAGTTAGGAGATGATTGTAATAGTCAATACCATTCTTCATTTACTCTTCCCCTTTTTCATTGGGTTCATGACATCATCCTTGAAAGTAGGACAGAGACAGTCTATACTTAAGCACCAACTGTTCAAGGGAGTTGTTTACCAGCTGGGAATACCAGCTGCTCAGGACCAGTGGCAGAAGGAGCCCCTGTGGCTCAATGAATCCACATGGAGTGCCTCCTGCTGGTGGAAGGGAAAGCCATTGGACCCAACAAACTCATCCCCAGGAACCTAGGGTCACCCAGTGAACAATCCTGCTTGTCTCTCCAAGAGTGGGTCTCTATGGGAGAAGGTGCCCATAATCCTTATTTTATTTTCCATCTTTCTGGAATATTATTATTTTGAACATATACCACAATGGCAGAATAGAAACATGATATTTGTTTCACAGTTTACTTAGCCGATTTTGTGTACTTCTACAGTTACATTATGTCTCTAACAATTACATTATTTTTTCCCTTTAAAGAATAGGGGACTGCATTGGAATGCTTGTATTAGTTTGGTATATTGGGGGCACATTCTATCCATGTGAACCCCCAAACAATGCAACTAGTTGATCAGCTGGGTACCGTTGTTTAGCTTTATCTATTTCAGTACAGGAGAGTTTCTGTGAAAAGCAGTTGTTTTCAGTTGATACAGTTGCTCTTGAGCTGTTATCTTTATAGTCATCAAGTATCATGCGTTAATCAAACATTGATTTGAGAGTTCATTGGATGCTAGGTACTGAGCTATGCATATGAATGAATGAAATCTAAGATTTGGCCAAACCAAAAAACCAAACCCATTGCTGTCAAGTCGATTATGACTCATAGCGACCCTGGTATCATAATGGTTAGCACTTAGCAGCTAACCAAAAGGTCGGCAGTTCAAACTCACCAGACGCTCCACAGAAGAAAGATGTGTTTGTTTCTGTAAAGATTTCAGCCTTGGAAACCCTACAGGGCAGTTCTGCTCTGTATTATGAGGTCGCTACGAGCTATGAATATTTGGCCACTGCCCCTAAAGGTTCACATCTCACGTGTACACCTGATTCCTGAGGCCGCTCTTGGTTCCTGGGAGGAAAGCCAGGCCTTGTGCACTGAGAACAGTCATCCAGTCCATTTGAAAGTCACATCATATTATCTAACTATAAAATAAAGGGATAAAAGAAGCAGTTATTTCCAGGAAATTGTAATCCCTCAGGTATGACCCTTCAAGGAAGGAGGGAGTAGATGTTTTTCAATCTTTACATAAAAGAGAATGAAGAGGCATTTGGGTGGAAGCAGGGATGGACTTTGTATCTCTTTTCATAGTCACTGCTCCTCTGGAAAACGTAACCATCATAGGAGCAGAGAAGGGAAGTTCTCTGTAGGTGTCTCCATGGATCCATGATCAATAAAAGTAATCTCCTTGCTTCCACTGTTTGAATATCCCATTGGTATCCTAGTTTGGGTATCAAAATGATTTTTAAACAAAGAGAATTGAACTCCCTGGATTTAGTCTTCTAAGAAGCACAAAAATCAGAAATGATGGGAAAAAGTCCTTATTTTGCTGCCAAGTAGATCTTCTATCTAATCTGTTAAATGAATGGCTAGTACACAAACTTCATCTTATATTTGAAGCTGTTTCTAGTTGAGATAACCTATTTTGTAGTGAATTGCAAGATTACTATTTGAATACTACTGGGTAAAGTTCACGGAAGAGGAGTGCATTAAAAATATGTTTAGAAAATTATAGGATTGCTTCAAAAATCATCTGAAATGGAATGCGATCTTCTGTACATTCCCTGGGCTTACTTACCATAATTTTATTGTTTTACTCCGGGTACTTCATGGACCCTTACACTGGGTTTTATTTTATACACACCAGTTCATTGAGCCCTCTTTTCGAGAAGATGTTTATCACAGAGAAATATATCTGCAGTAGTGATAGTGTTAGCAACAAGGGCCATAGAAGCATTTAGTGTCATTCATTTTAAAAAACAGACAACAAGCCACTGTACCATATTATTCTATGCAGATAAGTGAAACTTAAGGAGAAAGCATATGAGTATATTTTGGATTAATTTATTTCCAGGAACAATAATTACACGTTTTCATTTTATTCTGACATGATTTGAAATAATTTTGTCAATGACAAATTCTAAAATAGAAAGCCGATTTGTTTTAGTGCCATGCTTCTAATTGAAAGATTTAATTATCATTTGTAATCACTATATTTTGTGTTAAGGTAACTTTTTTCCAGAACTTAACCAAACCAGCATCTTTTGAGTAAGTTGCCTTTTTTGCAATTGTGATGTAAAGCAAATGATATTTGGGCACAAATTAGCTGCCAAGGTTTCCAAGATTTTTTAAAAACAAAAAAAGTTTTTCCTTATAGAAACTAAGGAAAAGAGAGAACGAAGTATAAAGTTTTAGATTTGCTTCTTAAAACAAGAAATTTTCTTAACCGTAATGAGCTAGATACACGAAAGTGTTTCCTGTGTTTTATTTTTCTTAACTTTGAGATTTAAAAAAAAAAAAAAATGAAAGTTTAGTGACCATTTTTTTCCCTGTGTTTAGCAGTTATCTACTATGGCACAAACCAATTGAAAATAATAAAGAATGTCATTCTCAAGGCAGAATGAGGCAAGTTAGCCCCAGAGGAAGTTCATCACCCAGAGCCCTTAAAATAGGCACATGGACACCCACGGCCCTGTTCTGCGTCCTCAGGTACCCAGTACAGAGAAGCACCTGGTTTTCATCTCTTAGGCATTCCTTCTCTAGCACTTGTGCTTGCTTTCCATTGCCTCATGGAGTCTGTCCTCTTCTCTTTCTGGGAAGTAAAAGGTGCTTTATTAGGTGAAAACAATGAGGACACCATCAGACACTCTCATACTCCCTTAAGTGATATTATGTCACTTAATGCAGAAATATTGTCATCATGATTGCTTCATGGTACCATAGATGTGTTTGTGAATGCCTAGAGTTCACGTGTCTCCATGGTTCTTTTTAATCAATAAATCTTACCTTAAATAATTTGCATAAACAGTAATAAAAGCGCCAGAGGGAATTTTGTTCAGACCTCAACTGTTTATGGAGCATCTAGATGTGGACGATAATTTTTTTTTTTAGATATAGTTGATAAGAATAGTCAAGGTGGATTGCAAGCTTATGCCTTGAGGCCATTCACTAACTACGTGGAAAAGAGAGTAAAACATCACTCATCCTTTTCAAGCGTGCGTAACACAGAACACAAGTTGTATCAGTAGGTATTACATAAAAAAGAGGTATTATGATCAAACAGTATTGTGATATACAAAATTAATCAAGCTGAAATTTTTTTTTTTTTTTACCCATGGGCAATTTCTAGAACCTTAAACTTGCTCAGATACATTATAAATCATCAAGAGGTAGACACTTCATGTTACTTTATTCCAGAGCAAATTCTGTTCCATAAAATGCAACTTAGGAATGTAATTCTCAAGTGCTCTATGAAAATATCATTACCTGCTAGCATGTATAGCTACAAGCTAAAAAGACACTGTTTAAAAGACATTTTGAACTCCCACTTCATCTCGATATATCCTGAAAATTAATTTTCTCTTGCTACTTGATGGGTTTTTCTCTTGAAAAGTCATGTGATTCAAAACCACAATGAGATACCATTTTATGAGCCCTGGTGGTGTAGTGGTTAAGAGCTCGGCTGCTAACCAAAAGGTCAGCAGTTCGAATCCACCAGCTGCTTCATGGAAACCCTGTGGGGCAGTTCCACTCTGTCCTATAAGGTCACTATGAGTCAGAATAGACTCAGTGATGAGTTCGTTTTTTTGTTTTGTTTTGTTTTGTTTTGGTGGGACAGTGGTTAAGAGCTCCGCTGCTAACAGAAATGTTGGCAGTTCAAATCCACCAGGGCTCCGTGGAAACCTTATGGGTGGTTCTGTTCTCTCCTCTAGGGTTGCTGTGAGTAGGAATCGAGTCAATGGCATTGAGTTCAGTTTTTATGGGAGGATGGCTAAGATGAAAAAACAGAAAATAACAAATGTTGATGAGGATATGGGAAGATTGGAGCCCTTATCTATTGCTGGTGGGAATGCAAAATGGTATAGCCATTGTGGAAAACAGTGTGACAGTACCTCAAAAAGCTAAAAATAGAACTACCATATGACCCAGCAATTCTTTGAGGTATACACCCAAAAGACTTCAAAGCAGAGACTCAAACAGAGGCTTGTACGCCAATGTTCACTGTAGCACTATTCACAATAGCCAAAAGGTGGAAACAACCTAAGTGCCCCTTAGCTGACAAATGGATAAACAAAATGTGGTACATACACACAATGGAATACTACTCAGCCAGTAGGAGAAATGAAGTCTTGATACATGCTACAGTATGGATGGGGTTTGAAGACATTATGCTGAGTGGAACAGGCCAATTGCAAAAGGACAAATATTGTATGACCTCACTTATATAAAAAGACAAGAAAAGACAAATGCATAGAAATGGAAGTTTATTACTGGTTACCAGGGGCGAGAGAGAGAAGGGTAAGGGGGGGTTAGTGGGGATAGAAAATTGCATTGATTAAAGGTAGGGTTTTACAACTTATTATTATAATTGATATAAATAAGTTGTACACCTATAAAAAGTTGAATCAGCACAAGTTGTGCAATAGCTGTATATACAATAACAACAACAAAAAAAAGAGTAGCTACTGAGGCTGCTTATGTACAACCAAGCACCTCATGGGATTTGGTTCCTTGGTTTGGAGATTTAGGGTCCTGATTTCATGGGACATCCAGTTATTTGGCCTAATACCGTGTTTACTACTTCTGTTCTACCTCCTAGTTCATTTCATAGTGCTTGGGTCTTAAAAGTTTGCGAGCAGCCATCCAAGGCACAAAAATTGGTCTCTATTTGCCTGAAGTAACAGAGGAAGAAAGAAAGGCAGGAATAGGAGGAGGATATGGAATGTATGTTTAATTGCCGCTAATGAACAACTGCCTCCTCTGCCATGAGACCAGAAGAACTGGATGGTGCCCAGCTGCCATTACTGAACATTTTGATCAAAATTTCTATAGAAGAATCCTGATCAAAAGGGGGAAAATGCAGAATAGAACTTCAAATTATCATGGACTCTAGAATTTCTGCAAACCCTGGTGGCGTAGTGGCTAAGTGCTACGGCTGCTAACCAAGAGGTCAGCAGTCCAAATCCGCCAGGCACTCCTTGGAAACTCTATGGGGCAGTTCTACTCTGTCCTATAGGGTCGCTGAGTCGAAACCGACTCAACGGCAGTGCATTTGGTTTTCTAGAATTTCTAGAGCCATGGAGGCTGAATGAAGTCCTGGATGAACTGTTGCCCTGAGATAATCTTTAAGCCTTAAACCAAAAATATCCTCTGAAGTCTTCTTAAAACCGAGCAATAATTTAGCTTAACTGTTATTAAAAAAAAAAAAAAAAAGTCTGCCTTGAGCATTATCTTCTTTCAAGAACTATCTATATGGGATCAAATTGACAACAGTAACTCGAAAGATTAAATAGGAACCTTAGGGGGCAATGGGCCTATGTTAATGAAGGAGGAACAACTCAGAAAAGGAGGGTGAGAATGGTTGCACAACTCGAAGAATGTAATCAGTGTCACTAAATCGTACATGTAGAAACTGTTGAATTGGTATATGTTTTGCTGTGTATATTCTCAATACAACAACAAAATAGATATAATTTAGAAGAAAAAAAGTCATGTGACTCTTTTAGGGGAATTTGTCTAAGTTCTTGAAATGGAAATCTTAGAAAAGATGTATTTTTTCATATTCTATTTCTATATTTTATTGAAACAGTTTATTATAAAATATTATGTTTCTAAAGTTGTTGTATATTTTTTCTTCCTTTTTTCATACATAGTCTTTTTGTTTTATTTTCCTCCGTGTATTGCAATTGAGAAGCATAAAGGCACAAAGAACAATAGACTTGTGCTCTTATTAAAAAAAAATATGTAAAACAGGAACTAAGCAATGTACATGCTAATCTAAAACTTCATGAAAATTTTCTACCATCCGGGAACAAGAATATGGCCAAATAAACCCAAATTATTCTGGAGTTTCCTACTATAGTTAAACCCATTTAAAAAAAGAAAACCGTTGCCATCTAGTCAATTCCAACTCATAGCGACCCCCTAGGACAGAGTAGAACTGCTAACAGGGTTTCCATGGAGCGACTGGTGGATTCAAACTGCCAACACTTTGGTTAGTGGCCAGACGTTTAACCACCAGGGCTCCACACCAAAGTTATATAACAAAGTTATATGATACAAACTCTTAGCAGGTTTATCTCACTGTTGGGGCAGTGGTGGTTCAGTGGTAGAATTCTCACCTTCCTTTTAGGAGACCCGGGTCCCCAGCCAATGCAGCTCACACTCCAGCCATCACCCACCAGCCCCTGGAGGCTTGCATGCTGCTGTGATGCTGAACAGGTTTCAGTGGAGCTTCCAGCTAAGAGTAGAAAAAAAGGGCTGGCAATCTACTGAGAAAATCAGCCAGTGAAAACACTATGGATCACAATGGTCCAATCCCCAACTGATCATGGGGATGGCGCAGGACCAGAAAGCATTGTGTTCTGTTGTGTATGGTGTCGCCATGAGTCAGGGGCCAACTCAACGGCAGCTAACAACAACGTTTCACTGTGATGACCAGCCTCCTTCCCTCCCTTCTGCGGTGGTATCCTTCAGCACACAGGTAAAACTGAGATAGGCCAATTCTTAGTCTTTGCTCTAGTACTGGAAAGTCTTTGCTTGAATGACTTACAATTGTTTAACATCAGATAATTAGCTTTTTATTAAAAATCTATTACAAATTAAAATTTCGGTTGTTGCTTCCTATGATGGGACATTTGATAGCTCTGGTCATGCTGGAAAAGCCTATAGTCCCAACTTCAGCTCAGGGGTGTTCGTCAGCTGACCGCTGCTCCTTGCCCATTGGAAGCCGACCCGGAAGTCAGGGCACAGCTGAGTTGCTTTAGGAACTTCAGAAACTTGCTATCTGCCCTGACCTAAGCACATACTCCAGGCATATTTTCCCACTTGTTAAAGAAGATTCAGAGAATTATGTGTATTTACTATATTTATTTGGTAATTCTTACAGGAGTGATAGGACAGTTCCAAATTTTTATTCCACCGTTTTAGCATCATCATAGAATTTTACTTACTGTTTGAAGGAACCTTTAGAGATTTTCTTGTTTGTGGGTTTTCAGGCTTTAATGTGCATCAGCGCCACCTGGAGGGTTGGTTAAAACAGAGATTGCTGCTCGCACCCCCAGAGTTTCTGGTTCAGTAGGTCTGGGTGGAGGCTGAGAATGTCTAACGTTCCCAGGCAGTGCTGACGCGGCTAGTCCCAGATGACACTTTGAGAGCCACTGAGGTAGAAAGCCCGCTTCATCCAGGCCTACTCCAGAGAGTCTGAGCATCCCTGGAGCTGGCTTTCAGTCCAGACCTCTGCAAAGCTATAGCGGGAGGGAGGAAATCATTTCTTCATTCCTTGGAGCAGCACAGAGTCACTGATCGGTGGGCCTCAGGGACCACTACCCATCTGTCAGTTTGTCATACTGTGGTGCTTTGTGTGTTGCTGTGATTCTGGAAGCTATGTCATCACTATTTCAAATACTAGCAGGGTCAGCCATGGTGGACAGGTTTTAGTGGAGCTTCCAGACTAAGACAGACCAGGAATAAAGGCCTGGCAATCTACTTCCCAATAAAAATGCTATGAATCACAACAGAATATTGTCTGATATAGTGCTGTAAAATGAGTCCCCTAGGTTGGAAGGCACTACAGAGTAGCCACAACAATGGACTCAAACACACCAATGATCGCGAAGATAGCACAGGACCGGGCAACGTTTCATTCTGATACATAAGATCGCCATGAGCTTGAGCCAACTAATAATAGTAACATCTGTCAAGGAAGGCTAACTCTGAAAGACACATCACTAAAACCCCTGTCGTTTAACTCCTGCTCGGGGACCACCTCTTGAGAACCACTGATCTAGTTCCAACTTGTCATACAAACAAGGAAGTGGAGGCTCAGGCAGGTCAAGATGACACAGCCAGTTAGCTGCTGACTCAGGAAGAGGCCTCGGGTCCCCTGACTTCCACTGACTCGCCACATTCCCTCCTACACCACTAGTTACTTAATTCTGGCCTGTAAATGGACAGCCAATAATTGCCGTGATCTCCATAGTTACCAGTATTGGCAAGATAATTTCAAAACCATTTTTCTCTTTTTTAATTGAGTGGATTGGTTTCTTCAGGCAGTAACTGTGTGCTCTCTTCTCCCGAAATGTGGAAAGTTCTGCCTTGTTTTTGCTCTTGGTGAGATTAAGCTTTATGTTTTTTACCTCATGTTTGGTTTTGTTAATGGGAATTTCCCAAACAATCTATACAACAACTTCTTATATTTTCTTGGCTTACGGCTTCTACAAGTATTGGTTCTTACCATTAGCTTAATGTTTTTAGAACAGCCTATAACCAATATATATTTTTTACCTCTGAGCATTCTAGTCATGTTTTTTGCCTTCTCTCTCATGTATTTACCATCCTGTTTCTACAGTCATAGCTTCTCTAGTAATCTGGGCTGTTTGTTTTTCCTAATGGCCTAGTTCTCTCCTGGATGTTTCTACCACAGCACATCTGACATGGGTATGCGAGGTATTCTTGTGACAGGCCAAGTGACTTCTAAAGCTACTGGCTAAGAACCTACTTTCTTCTCTTTGCAATGAAGTGAACCCTGCTGTTGTCGTTAGGTACTGTCGAGTCAGTTCTAACTCATAGCGACCCTATGTACAACAGAACAAAACACCTCCCGGACCTGTGCCATCCTCACAAATGTTATGCTTGAACCCGTTGTTGCAGCCACTGTGTCACTCCATCTCAGTGAGGGTCTTCCTCTTTTCCACTGACCCTGTACTTTACCAAGCATGATGTGAACCCTAGTGGATGTTAACCCAGGACTGTATACAGACACTCACATAAAGATGGGTGTGGCATGACCAGAAATGGCATTTTCTTCTCCCTGTAGTACAAATAGAGTCCTTGGAAGGTGCAAATGGTTAATATGCTCGGCTGCTAACCAAAAGGTTTGAGTCCAAGCAGAGGCAACTTCTACTTCCAAAAGATCAGCCATCAAAAACTCTATCAAGCAGTTCTACTCTGATATACATGGGATCACCATAAGTTGGAATTGACTCAATGGCAACAGGTATACCAGTCCTTACTGTGAAAGTTGATACTGTCCTAAGATTGAATTGCAGACCAACAAGTATGTTGATTTCTGCCGGTCCTTGGAAGAAAATAATTCATGACTCAAATGTAGTATTTTTATTTTGTTGGAAAAATAGCATATCTTCTGCTAACTTTCTTCTGTGAGAGCTGTTTGGTGAATAATTTTATGAGGAAAGCAAGCCATTATGCATAATAATAAAACTTAGTAACAGCTGAACAATGCTCTCCATTTGCCCATGTGTTGATAAAGCCAAGATACTATGCGTAACATTTGTTATAAACACATTTTGATAACCAATGTTGTTATTAGGATGGAAGAAAGAGGAGGTATAGGTCTCGTTCTTTATAAGGGATAAATTGAACTGGTTGCATTTATGAAAAGCTTCTTGAGTTTCAATGGCAAAATCAATATCTATCAAAAATGTCAAAAAAAAAATACACATATTCAGGAGTAAAGCAACCCCAAAGTAAACAAAAGACTTCTATCTATTCTAGATAGATTCTCAGAGGTCTGAGATCTTATTATAAACTAGTACGGCCCTTGCAATTAATTTATAAAATAACGGCTCAGTCTTAACATTAGACCCAGTCATAGATACAAGGGTGGTCCTTCATAATCCCTTTCGTAATTTTTTTGTAACAGAGAACATTCCGTATTTTAAAAGATGATGGCTTCATTTTATTTTTCAAAGTTTAACTGCTAACTTTTGGTCAGTCAGCAGTTTAGATTCCCCTTTATAAAAAATAAATGAAAATACTTTATGACTTGATGACTATCAATTATAGTGTTTTTCCCGAGCTACAAAGCTTTTAAGTCTAACTACATAAGGCTGCAGAAGGATATGAGTATTTCGGAGTTTTCATAGCAACAGCTTGCAGGGAAACTGCTCGCAGACATTCTATCTCTACATATGAACACCTGCGCACAGCTCACACCTGTACTTACTAATTTATGTTCCTACCTTCTTTCTCTGCCTTCAGAACTCAGCTTAGAATTTTCCCAGTCCCATCTCCTGCCCTAACTGTTCTCTGGGCCTCCAGAACATACCGGGTTTTCTCAGGTTCCCATGATCTTGCATTTATTATTTCTTCTGTCCTAACTGCCTTTCTTCTCGCTTTTGCTCAGGAATCTGCCATTTATTCAGGATTGAGCTCCTGTCCTTGCTTTTGTGAAGTTTCCCTGATACCCCTCCACCTCCCCCGCTGAGCCAGCCAGTTCCCCAATGTCCTGGCGGTTCATTGAGCATGCCTCTACCCCAGCTTGTCTACATGGGCTCCTAATTACCTATCTACAAGTCCGTCTCCCCATCCCCTGGAAGCTCTTGGGGGAGAGACCACACCACTGTGCCTGCCATAAGTAGATGCTCAGTATTTGCTGGACTAGCGAATGGTGAGAGAGCCTGTCTTTGCTCCCACCAGCCTCCTGTTCTTTGCCTCCAGGCTGACCACCCCCGTCCCAGCCCGACTTAATCTCCGAAGTGACAATTCTAAAATTAAGGTCTGATCCTCTCTCTCCACCATTGCCTACAGAATGAAGGGCACGCCCCACAAAATAATACACAGCATCCTCCATCAGCTCACGCTTCACCTCGTCCTCTGCTGTTTCCCCCCTTTCAACTTTATGTTCCAAAAGGTTGCCAAACTAGTGACGCCACATACACAAAATGCTGCTTCTCACCTCCCTGTCTTTGACCCTGCTCTTCCAGGTTGGTGAGATGCCTTTTCCTCTCACTTCATCTCCTAATCAACTCCTGTTGTTGTTAGCTACCACCTCTGCCTCATGGTGACCCCATGCACGACAGAAGGAAATGCTGCCTGGTCCTGCACCATTCCCATGATGGGTTGTAGATCAGACCATTTGTGATCCATAAGGTTTCCATCAGCTGCTTTTCAGAAGTAGATCATCAGACCTTTCTTCCTAGTCTTAGTCTGCAAGCTCCATTGAAAACTGTTCAGCAACACACAAACCTCCAGTGACATATGGGTGTTGGCTGCACATGAGATGCGTTGGCTGGGAACTGAACCCAGGTCTCCCACATGGGGGGTGAGAATTCTACCACTGAACCAACAATGCTTTCAATCAACTCGTAGTTATCCTTTCAGATTCAGTTCCAAAGATGTCTTCTCCAAGAGACCTCCCCTACTTCCTCAAGGCCCAGTGAGGGTCTCTTGTCTGGGCTCCCTGTAGCCAGTGTTGGTTCTCTTAGAACACTGGTTACATGGAGTGGAAATCAGCAGCTGTGTGGCTAGTCTGGAAATGACTCGATGCAAGGGGCTCTGCTCTTATTCACCACTGTACACCTGGTTCCTGGCACAGAGCCTGGCACCTAGTGGATAATCAGGTAAAATCTGACAAACAGAATTGTCCTGAGGACTCATACAGGTGAAAAATGTACTTCGGCCTTCTGAGACCCTCATCCTTTCTTGTCTTTGCTCTCAACAGCACCTATTTTCCCTATCAGGGATCAAGTAAGGACTCAACAAATACTGGAGCTAACTTAAATAAATTAGGCATGGATGGGTAAAGAGTATATTGTGCTTTCCAATAATGAGAAACCAGAATAATACCAAATATGGTACCATGACACTTATTTATTTCTTAAAAAAAGGATAGTTTTTTTCTTTTATCACAGGAGTGCTTCCAATCACTTGTTTAAACTGGATGATAGAATAAGAAAAAAAAAATACAGAAAGAGTAATTTTGAAACATCAACAAATGCACCTACCTAATGTGCCGTGACGCTAGGCAATCACTAAGAATGGCACTGTTGTATGTAAGTAAGAAAGTAGCATGAAACTCAATAAAAAGAGAGATTTCCAGGTTATTAAATGGAGGACTAGACAGAAAAGGAAATGAGATGTGTAGGCTTGCAGTAGCACGGAATTTGTCTACAAATACTTGTATCAAATCTGATTTAGAGTTGGTGTGTTTCCATAATACTGACCTCTCTACTTGAAAATCAAATGTATTGGGTTAAGTTGAAAGCTAGTTTTGCCCTTCAACTCCGGGCTTGACTATTATATCAGGAAATTTAAAAAGAAGAAAAAAAAAAAAAGAAATGTGTGCCTTTGGAGAGTTTTCGAATAGTTTGCCACCAACTCAGAGAGTGCCAGTCAGGAGTGTTTATCTTCTTCTCCTTCCTCCACGTGTCCCCATGTTCCCTCCATGCAGAACTCACTGACCATCCTGCATAACTTTGGCCCTGGCCCCTTACACAGCCCACCTCTATCTCCAGTGTGCTTCAAGAAGATTGTCTAGGGTGTGCACATGTGCTCATGAGTCGTCCCTTCTGTTCACATCAGTGATGTCCAGGGTTTATGAAACCATCTGAGTGGAGCCTTACTGTTGACCCTGCACCCACTGTCTTCCAGGAGCCACTAACCACCTAAATGCCCAGGTGCCCAACACCCTACAGTTCCACCATAGTGAGGCCACACAAATGGACAGCATGCCTGCTCCTTAACTGATGTTGCACTCCATCACCTGAGCCTTGAAGCAGCATTGTTTGTACCCAGGGCACAGAAGGTCCATCTGGGAAAGCAGCCCTGTTAGCTCCTGCTCACGTGACTGTCAATATAGGGCTTTGCTCTAAGTCCACAAGGCTGGGGTAGGGGATCTAAGCTACATAGCCCAACTCCGTCTCCACCAGACTCCAATGATAACAAATAAAAACGCTCATTCAAAGCCACCTTATCCTTCAGCTCCAGATAACCTCAAGCCAAGATTAAGTCTTCCCCATATGATTCCACGCCTGCAATTTCTAGCGTTGTAAGAGGACTTTGGTCCAAGAAAGACGTGGGAAGGGAAGAGCTGAGCCTTCATCTTCAGATGCTGCCATTGTTGAGTTTTATATCCTGAAGTGTTCCAGATCCAGAAAAACCATTCAGTGCTAATTTTAACCATGTGGGAATCTGCCTGAGCAGCTGAGACCAAAAACCAAAAAACCAAACCCAGTGACATCAAGTCGATTCTGACTCATAGCAGCGCTATAGGCCAAAGTAGACCTGCCCCATAGGGTTTCCAAGGGGCAGCTGGTAGATTCTAACTACCGACTTTTTGCTTAGCAGCTGTAGCTCTTAACCACTACGTCACCAATGTTTCTGAGCAGTGAGAGGAAGACTATATTTGTTTGTACTAATTTGCATGATGAATTGACACACAGGCAATTACTCAAGAGCTCTCAGGATTCTGAGTCATTCCGAGTTTGAGGCTCTGGCCAGTAAGCCCAGTGTGGTGTGAGAGATTATAAAGTGGGGCCCTGTGTTTAAAAAAAGAAGACTTTAGACAAATTGGCCTCCCAAATTTTTACTCTTTTTTGTAAATGTTGAAGGAGCAAAGTCCCACTAAGGTCTCAATCAGGCCTAGATATCTTAGACTCACTCCTTCATCTATTCATTCAATTAACATTTACCGAGGGCCATAACATTTGTTATATTAAAAAAAAAAAAAAAGTTGCCATCGAGTCAATTCTGATTCACGGCAACTCCATGTGTTTCAGAGTAGAACTGTGATCCGTAGGGTTTACAATGGCTGGTTTTTCAAAAGTAGATTACCAGGCCTTTCTTCCAAGGTGCCTCTGGGTAGACTTAAATCTCCAACATTTCGGTTAGCACATTTTAATAACCAATGTGGCCACTGGGATGGAAGAAAGAGAAGGCATGTGTGCCAGGCACTGTTGGAGGAGCTGAAGATATGGCAGTGAACAAAGTTTATATTCTAGGGACAGAGAGAAATAAATTAAACAAGTAATTGAATAATATATCAGATACTAATCATCTCTGTGGAATAACTGAGAAGACCGGCTAGAGAATGAAAGGAAATTTAAAATTTCTTTATGGTGGAAAATTGTAAGCATACATAAAAGTAGAAAAAATAGTAAAACAAACTCGCCTGTATCCACTCACTACCCAGTTTCAATAGTGATCGACCTAAGGCCAGTCTTGTTTCACCTATATCACTACCCCTTTTTCCACCCACCATGGATTATTTTGAAACAAATGCCAGAGATCGTATCATTCCTTCTATAAATGCTTTGGCATGAATCTCTAAAAGAAAACGGCTGCTACTTAGATAAAGAAGTTGTCCCTAACCTGGGAGAATGAGATATATGAATTGGAAAGAAAGTTCCAGAAGTAGAAACAGCAAGAACATACCCAGAGGTAGATAAGCATCTGCAAGAAGTCCTCAAGGGACTAAGGGGAAGAGAGGTCCCAATCCTGAAACGACAGTATGACCAAAAATTCCTAGAACGACTGAAAACTATTATGACAAAGCTAAAAAAAAAAAACCCACTGTGTCGAGTGGATTCTGACTCATAGCGACCCTATAGGACAGAGCAGAACTGCCCCATAGAGCTTCTAAGGAGCACCTGGCAGATTCAAACTGCCGACCTCTTGGTTAGCAGCAATAGCTCTTAACCACTACGCCACCAGGGTTTCCACAAAGCTAATATAGTGCTTACTATATACCAGGCACACGTCTAGTGTTTTGTATATATTAACTCATTTAGTTTTCACAACAACCTTCTGAGGTCACTGTCACTATTATTATTCTCATTTTACTAAAACTGAAGAAACTGGGACACAGAGAGTTTGAGTGACTTTCCTAACATGATACAATTAGATGTTGGAAGCCTTGACATTTAAACCCTGATAATCTGGTCCCAGAATTCAGGTTCCTCTTCCGTACGCTGTGCTGCTTCCCTTTTCAAGGTAGAATGGCTCATTCATTGCAAGTGACATTTCTTTGCGACTATGAGCAAATCCAGATGCAGAGACTCAGAGCTGCCCCTCCTGGGTCTCTTTGAACTCACCGTCTTTGACTCCCCAGCCCCAGACCGCCATCTTTCTCCAGGTCTGATACTGCTCCCTGGCCAGCTCACTTTTTCCTACTTCCCTTCCCTTCCCATGAAAATCTCTTTCCCCATTTGCCTATCAGCCCCTTGAGGGCAGGAAATACGTCAGTCTATCTTAAACACACTGTCTCCCCTCACACAGTGCCCAAAACATAGCTGGCCCAGAATAAATGTGTTAAAAGAAGAAATGAATGAGTAATTAAATCATAAAATAAACAACAACGGGGTTTGGGGACTATGGCTTCAGGGGACATCTAAGTCAACTGGCAAAATAAATTCTATTAAGAGAACGTTCTGCATCCCACTTTGAAGTGTGGCGTCTGGGGCCTTAAATGCTAACAAGTGGCCATCTAAGATGCATCAATTGGTCTCAAACCACCTGGATCAAAGGAGAATGAAGAACACCAAGGTCACAAGATAATTAGGAGCCCAATAGACAGAAAGGGCCACATGAACTAGAGACTATATCATCCTGAGACCAGAAGAACTAGATGGTGCCCGACCACAGCCAATGACTGCCCTCACAGGGAGTACAACACAGAACCCCTGAGGGAGCAGGAGAACAGTGGGATGCAGACCCCAAATTCTCATAAAAAGACCAGACTTAATGGTCTGACTGAGACTAGAAGAATCCTGGTGGTCATGGTCCCCAAACCTTCTGTTGGCCCAGGACAGGAACCATTCCCGAAGACAACTCATCAGACATGGATTGGACTGGACAATGGGTTGGAGAGAGATACTGATGAGGAGTGAGCTACTTGTATCAGGTGGACACTTGAGACTGTGTTGGCACCTCCTGTCTAGAGGGGAGATGGGAGGGTAGAGAGGGTTAGAAACTGGCAAAACGGTCACGAAAGGAGAGACTGGAAGGAAGGAGTGGGCTGACTCATTAGGGGGAGAGTAAATGGGAGTATGTAGTAAGGTGTATATAAGTTTATATGTGAGAGACTGACTTGATTTGTAAACTTTCACTTAAAGCACAATAAAAATTATTTAAAAAAAATAACACCAGTGAGTACTGAGCTCTTTTAAAAAATCATCTACATGAGACCAAACAGTCAACAATTACCCTAAAGCAAAAATGAGAAGGTTAAAGGGGGGAAGGCAGGGTAGCCAGATTAGTGGAACCAGAAGGGAAATAAGGAAAATGTTGGCATATTGTGAAAAATGCAACGAGACGTCACCAAACAATATGCATAGAAAATTTTCAAACGGTAACCTAATTTGCTGTGTAAACTTTTACCAAAAATGCCATGAAATATTTATATATATATATATATATATATATATATATATATATATATATATAAAAGAAAGGAACGAATGAGTAAAAGGCAAGTGATATTTACAGTGCAGCACACAATATTAATGTTCCATCCAGATCCTCTGAAGTCACTCTTTTCTGAGTGTTACTCTCACTCCCTTGGGGGGCTTTCAACAACCAGCACCTGCAGCTCTTCTTCAATGGACTACCTCTGGCCCTAGAGCCACTTTACTCCAAGAACAAAGAGCCAACAGTGCCTTTGCAACCCTTGCCTCCACCCCCGGGGCTGTTAACCAATGACAGTCAAATGTGGAGTGTGAACACCCTGCTTTTTTGCCTTGAGGTGGGACAACTCTGAAGCCAACTCACACTCCGGAACTCCCTGCAGGATTAGGCTTCCCCCTTCTCTGTCCTCATCAGGTCTGCTCCTGGGTGATGCAAATGGTTTGCACTTGACTACTAACCTAAAGGTTGGCAGTTTCAATGGACCCACAGGAACCATGTAACAAAGGACTGGCAATCTGCTTCCTTGAATATTACAGCCAAGAAAACCCTATGGAGTTCTGCTTTGTAACACACGGGATCACCATGAGTTAGAATCGACTCAATGGCAGCAGGTTATTAATGTGTAGGAGTACCTGGATGGTGTACATGGTTAACACACTCAGCTGCTAACCAAGAAGTTGGAGGTTTGAGTCCACCCAGAGGCATCTCGGGAGAAAGGTCTGGCTATCTACTTATGAAAAATGAGCCACTGAAAATCCTATGAAGTACAGTTCTACACTGACACACAATGGGGTTGTTATGAGTTGGGGTTGACTAGATGACAACTATTTTTATTATTATTATTATTATTATTATTGTTAATGTGCAAAATTCTGGCTTCTAAAAAAAATTCCTGTTAATCTATGTGGCTGTATATTGGGGGTACTAATGCAAAGTTACTATATCTCTAGTTTTATAAAATAAATAAAAATAATACAAATATACTTACCACAATTTTTAAAAATAAAATATAATTAATTATAAAATTATGCTGAAAGGGCTATGGCTTCACACTGATGAATTAAAAGGCATTTTAGGATGTCCCAGTGCCTCAGAGTCTTCGAGAACCTCAGGTCTTCCAGCCCCAGAGATGTCTCAGCAGTGGTTAATGGAGAGTTCTGGCTGGCAGAAAGTTGAGTGGTCAGTATTTAGCATGTTGCCATCTCTGTAGGGAAGTGGGCAGAAAGCAAGCAGCAAAGCTTGGCTCAATTTTAAAACTCACAAAACTGATTTCCAACTGTTATGAGGGTTTTATAGCACAATAATAATCATAGGACCACGGGGAAAAGCCAACTAGGATAAAACACACATCAAGGAAGTCGTTGAGATGAATATGGCCATTTTCCCAATATTTGTCTACTAGAATTTTCCTTGACCTTTTAAGAGAAAGATTAAGGGTAAGAAGTGCAAGTACTGATTTGGTTAAAAGAGTCCTAAGGAACCAAGAGACACATTTTTTAGACATACAGATAGAGGGAAGGTAAAGGACCTAACAGGTAGATAACCTCTGAAAGCCCAATTGGCCGTCCTGTTTGTAGGCAGCCACTGCTGAGTCATTTTGGACCTGAGATGAAGAGTGAAATGTGATGAATGCATTTTGAACATCCTTATTTAAAAACAAATGGCACAACAGTGCCCGAGTTCTAAATTGAAAAGTTAGTAGCAAAAAGAGCTGTTCCAAAATCCATACTCTATAAAATCCACATAGCTCATGAGGAGAATGAGAGAACTATAGATCATGGGCAATTATGCTCAAAGAACGATTTGGAGCCTGCTGCATTCAGAAGGCCCTCTTGGAATAAAGGCAACAACGGTAGGTGCTTCGCATAAATGCAGGAATACAACCACTGCTACACTGCCTCATCACACTGCCATATTTTTGTAACTAAGATTTATAATAATAGAGCAGTGTAATCAGCAAATTTCCAAGAAACTATCGTGGCTACTAATGCTCAGGCCCAAGAAACCTGAATCCCTCCCAGGCTACAGGACGTGAGCCTCTCAGAAAAAGAGAAGACGGGGTAGGACTTGGGGAAAGATAACCCTCCCTGATGTCATGATTTTATGTTTTTAGCTAAGAGAGTTGGGGAGGCTTCATGAAAAGTTTTCCTTCTCGTCACCATTTAGTGTCCACTGATAATGAGGATAAGCACAAAGCACTATAGGTTGGGGAATATGGATTTATTTCTATTATCAAATTAAAAAAAAAAAAAGTTGCCCTGGAATCAATTTCAGTTCATGACGATTCCCCGTGTTATAAAGCGCTCCATCAGGTTTCCTTGGCCACAATCTTCATGGAAGCAGATCGCCTGGCCTTTCTTCTGTGACTCCTCTGGATGGGTTCCAACCACCCAGTTTTAGGTTCGTGGTTAAGTGCAAACTCTTTGTACCACCCAGGGACCTTATTATGAGATGGGCACCCAAAATATTTCAAATAAATAATTGCAAATCTTAGGGGAAAAAAATAATCAAATAATCAACTGTGGGAGAGAATGGCTCACAATTTTCTGACATGAGGCAGGAGTTAAACTCCAAAATGAGGATCCTTGTAGAAACCTGGGGCCCTGGTGGCACAGTGGTTGAGAGCTACAGCTGCTAACCAAAAAGTCAGCAGTTCAAATCCACCAGGAGCTCCTCGATAAACCCTATGGGGCAGTTCTGCTCTGCCCTGTAGGGTCGCCATGAGTCGGAATCTACTTGATGGCAACGGGTTTGGTTTTTGGTTTTCAGTCTGAAATACTTTTAAGCAGCATGTTTGTCTTTTAAATCATGAAACTCAACTCCTCTAGTAACCATGTTGGTTCACTGATAGCGTCCTTCAATTTGCCCTTTTAAAAAAGTAAACTAAAAGGACTATATAGAGAACACAGCTACCTTTGGTCACATTATTTCCAAAATGAGAAGATACTGAGGGAGACATGTTCTAATTCTGATCAATTAATTAGTTCAAAACCCTTAGGCATAGTATGCACTGTGAGAATGTTGTTACTGTTAGTTGCCGTCGAGTCGCTTCTGACTCATACCGACCCTATGCACAACAGGATGAAACACTGCCCGGTCCTGCACCATCCTCACAATTGTTATTATAAGAATAGTAAAAAAAAAAATTAAGATTCTATACAAGCTCTAACGTAAAACTGCTCTTTGGGACTCCATAGAGACAGCCTGTGTTGCTGCTGGGTCCCTGGTGATGTATGCATCTCCTTAATAAACTTTCTCACTCTTTCTGACTTGGAGTATGTTTCATTGGCTCGACTGCTCCAGGGCACGGACCCTAATCAAGTAACATACTCATCCCACTGCACTGTTTTAATTGTGGCATTTCTCTACCGGGAACATCTTTCACAATTGGGGAGAAGTATTATATATCCTTAAAACAAGAATAGTAGCTAGCATTTATTAAGAACACGATATATGCCAAGCATTGCTCTAAAATTTGACATCCATTATCTCATTTAATTTTCATCAGAACTCTGTGAGTTAGTTCTATTTTTATACCAATTTCACAGATGAAAAATTGAGGCTTACAGATACTGGTTTACTGAAAGTCACAGCTAGCAAACCAAGACAGTCTGGTTTCAGAGCTGGTGGCTTATCTACATGAATGGATGGGGCAGGGGGAGGGGGTATAAGCTTTGGGGCCTTCCTCACTGGTACAAAATTATTTTTAATAATTCTTCCATGCTATTTTATTCTCTAAAATTCTAGGGGCGGGGATCGGGGAGGAACTCTCTTAAGAAATCAGTTTTTCTGTAAGTAGGTATTTAGACTACCTATTTTTATGAGTTATTTTTATGAGTTCTAGAACTATAGCTTAATCTATTCAAGGCCCAAAATCTATTAGAAATAACATGAATACCCTAACCCACTGCAAATCTTCGCTTTGAGAGCTTCCACATTTATAAACAAGCATGCACCAGAATTCAGCATGTCTTTTGAGTTGGTCTGTTGAAACCATGACCACGTAATAGATCAGATTTCATTTGGGCCAGCCCTTGCTGGGCAGGCACATTGGCAATGAAAGAGCTGAAGGATACACTTGGCAGCAACTTTAAGACAGCCAGCTGGTCCTGGAACATTAACGTGTTCATTATGTGCATTTGTTGCGCCTGGGCTCCCTGCTGTCCAAATCTACCCTGGGTCTCCAATCAGGAAGTACTGATAGGAACACTGCTAATATGACACGACTGGGGACAATACAGAGTGACATGACCCGAGGTGATGAGGAGAACACGTGGTTTCCTGGCCACCCCCCTCCCTGCCACATATCTTAATGCGTATTATCATATCCCTGCCTTGGCAGTCACCGACAGAAAAGCCAAAAGACATTTATGAAGCTGCGTCCATCAACAACTCCAGTGGCCCACCTGAAGTGCTGTCAGCTTACAGATTGACTTATACCCACTGTCTGCATAGACCACACTCACCTGGCTTCGGTTATAGCGCTAGTTCCAGGGGCCAGCAAGGCATCTCCCCAGAGCCCCCGTGCCTTTCACAAAGACCCGCTAGGATATGGGGTAGGAAGTCAGAGAGTCATCTGAGTTGGCATTTGCTCCATTAAGAGGGAAAGGCAACAAAAAGAGGGACAAGTTGGATTTCAACCTACAGTCAGGATATAGGGGAAATACACATTAAAAACAAACAAAATGTGCACCTATTCCCAGCCCCATAACACAAAAGTTCAGAATCCTACTTTTAAATACATGCTTTAGTTGTTAGTATATATTCAGGATGATAGCTTATCCTTTACATACCTGAATTTACAGTAAGTATGTGGGACTCTAGCTGAACAATACATTAGCATCCTAAATGTAGGAATCCTTAATCTATACTCTCATATTGTAACAAGAGAGTAATTCCATAATTTCCTATATGAATTTTAGATTGGCCTAGATGACACACTTTCTAAAAGCATTTTCTCTTTGAACACTTTTCATTAAATAGGAATCACTATCTTCTTCAGAGAGCATTTTGTAAGCACTGATGTAAAAATGTTCACCCAAAATTTCTGGACAAAATTGCATACTCAACACTAAAACCAAACTGTACAAAATTTAATCTCTCTTTGAGGATTGAGAATCTCATTTAGAGGTCTTCCTAAAATTCAGTAATTTCATTATGATTTCAGTTTGTATTGCATTAAGGAAACGTAAACATAGGAGTCGACAGATGACCTGATAATGGTGTACCAGTTGGCAGTGACTGCACTAATCATTTGGAAACCCTGGTGGTGTAGTGGTTAAGTGCTATGGCTGCTAACCAAAAGGTTAGCGTTTGAATCCACCAGCCGCTCTTTGGAAACTCCATAGGGCAGTTCTACTCCATCCTACAGGGTTGCTATGAGTCGGAACCGACTCAATGGCAGTGGGTTTGGGTTTTTTTTTTTTTTTTTTTTTGGTGCTAATCATTAGAAGCCCTGGTGGTACAGTGGCTAAAGCACTCTGCTGCTAACCGAAAGGCAAGCAGTTTGAACCCACCAGCCACTCCACAGGAGAAAGAAGTGGCAGCCTGCTTCTGTAAAGATTACAGCCTTAGAAACCCAATGAAGCAGTCCTACTCTGTCTTATGGGCTCACTATGAGTCTGGATGGACACGATAGCAACAGGTTTTTGGCGCTAATCATTTCAGAAAGGTAGTCCCCAAATGGTCTTCTCACTTTAGGAGTAGGGGAAAAAAAAACATAATATGAACTCTTCTCCCTTTAGGTGGGCAAGCTAAAACGACACAACTCACCTCATACACACTGTAAAAATACACTCAAAAAACCAAGATCAAGGCAACCTGAATTTCAAACCCTATGGCGGTGATCTGGGCTAAGACAGGGTTTCTCTCTAGGCAGATGAATGAGAATTTTTTTTCTCCTTAAAAAGAAAGTCATTATTGTCTTTTAGGAGAGAGATAAAGGCAAAAGACACATAAAGAAATGAGCTTAAAATGGATTTTCCTCCTTAAAAAAAAATCTGCTAGGTCAACAAAATTACTGTAGAATTAGTTATGGGAAATTTGGTTATAAATGAATAAAGAAACCAACAAGATAAGCATATCACATTAATAAAAAAAGAATTATTAAATCCTCATTCTCTTGATGTTTCCTCTGACAATGAATATTTCCTTCCACATCAGATGATATAAGCTCTAGGCAAATTTCCAAAGGAATTAAGTAATATAATACATGTTGAGGGGAAGAAAGAAAAAGGGAGGAAGAAAAGGAGAGAGAACAGAGACTGAAATGGAATGGAGAAAGTAAAAAAGAGAGTAAGAAAGAGACATTTTTAGAAGAGCTTCAGGACTTGAATTAAGTATAGCATTAATTTTTTTTTTTCCACCAAGTCATAGTCTTGGCAGGTTTCTGCTAAAATACAGAAATTTCATGGAAAATGCATTATTACACACAATTGTTGTACTTGAGAGAAACTATATGAGAAAAAAATAACACCCTAGAATAAATACAAATGAAATTCATGTATCAAAACCAAGACTGTGAAAATAGTTTAAATGTTTCTTGAATTTATATCTAGTTATTAACCTAAATGCAGATTTTAGTTCAAGCCACACTTCTGCCTCATGGTCAGAAGACCTGAAAACCTATGGCGTGGAAAATTGGCAGGATAAAGAATATTGAATTGGTCTCCATGGAAAAGCGGGTTTTGGCAGCCATAACATTCTCCGCGAGCAAGTTTCTCTCCCCCTTTCTCTCTCTTGTCAAATTCTCCTTCCTGTTTCATTCTTGTCCCAGAAAAGAGGCCAAAGGAAGGCCAAAGATGAGCTATTTTAGTGAGCAGATGTCAACCTGACCATTCACCAAAGGACTCTTCTCCTTGGCCTTAAATACAATGATGGACTAGAATCCCATGGTCAGGGTGAGCCCCTTAAAAAAAAAAAAAAAAAAAGAAAGGAAGAAAAGAAATCCCAACCTTAAATTCATCCTCTGAGAACAGAGACTGGAGATTTCATTTCTACTTTGGTTCTCTTCTTCCTCCGAAGAAGGAAGGGCAGTGACACATCTGCCTTATTTGATGACCCTAAAAGAAAGTGCAATGCACAAAGGGAAATGATCAATTCATTCTCAGAAATCCTTAAAATCTATTTCACTCTTCCTACCACCCCCATCCTGTTTTAATCCCACACTCTGGTTACCTCAAGGAAGGTGGACATTTCCCCCACAGTTTTATTTAGGACTGAGATAAAATCCACAGACTTCTCTGAAATCATCCCTCCACCTGAAAAGCACCTAACAGCCCACCTCAGCTTTTAAAATCAGCCTGGATCCCCCTTGGGGCTAGTCCTAAACCGAGGATCCACGAAGCAGCCCAGTGCTGGTGAGGTGATATTCCTTCCAGCTTTGCTTCCATCCTCCCCAGACCCCACACTTGAGAGGGAATATTCACCAGGCCTCTTCCGATGGGTTCCCGGCCCTTTGCATGAGCGAGTTGGGGTGAGATGGACCTCCCCCGGGTGGATGTTGTATCCCTGTACTGTGCCTGTGCCTTTTGGTGGTTTTCACCCTGATCTTTTCTCTCTTTGCAGCTGGTTAATAATCCGCTAGCAAGTCAGGCTGCGGCGGCTGCGGCAGCAGCAGCCATGGGCTCCGTAGCAAGCACACAGGCCTTTGGCAATGCCCTCTCCAGCCTTCAGGGGGTCACAGGTCAACTAGTTACTAATGCGCAAGGACAGGTGAGTGGGAGATGGAAACAAGAGTGAATTTTTATGGCAGTTTGAACTCGGAAAGGAAATGAATTTCTTTTGCATGACAGTGATATGTAACCACATCCATTCGAGGCAAATAAATAATGTTTACTAGCAATGTCAAGAACAGGAGACGGGTTGGGAGGTGTTTCCATATTTTAGAGGCAAGATTTTTTTTTTTCCTTCCCCTAGAATGTCAATGTTTTATTTTGGTTTTCTTTCTACACGATGACTCATGTGATGACCTTAACTGAAGAAGTCACCTTTCATTACTGGGCATTCTGTTTTTTAAATAAAATTTCAGCTTTGCCTTTTTTTTGTTTTGCTTCTCCCCCCCCCCACCCCCCGCAACTTGGGTATTGGGGAAAACTGGTAAGTTTCCTTTTCTGATCACCCTAAGATGTCTAAATTCGCCTTCATAAAGCCAATTTCTGAACGTATGAATACACCTAGCAAAAGAAAAGGGCTTGTGCGAGTGAAGCCAGCTGCAGATCAGCTGGACTTCCCCAGTCTCTTGCTTGTTCTCCCGGAAGCTAGTCTGTCTCCGGCAGGCTTGGAGATTTGCTTGCTTGTCGGAGCCAGTAAACCTTCCTCACCACGTGAGCAGCGCTGTGCGTCCCTTAGACCGATGATGCGCCTTCCGTCGCCGTCACCCGGGCGTTAACTGAGCTTCAGATGAGGGTAGCAACCTCTTCAAGATCCCAGTAAAGCAAACAAGCGTTCAAGCTGCGGAGGGCAGGGGTACCCTCCTTTGAAGGTCAGACAAAGAACTCGGCCTCAGTGGTTAGGGCACGTAATTCTCAAATTTTGCTGTTTGCTAGGATGAACCACAAGGGAGAAGCCCCTTGCACCCTCACGAAGCTTTTTCCTGCCCGAGTTGTTTACCCAGCAGTGTGTCTACGTACTCCCAGCTTGCACTGCTCTGTGGAGAAAGGCAATTGCCATGTCTTGAACCCTGTTGTTATTTTACATAAAGAGTAAACAAAGATGCGTTATAAGCTAAACTGTCTCCATCTACGTCCCAGGGAAAAAAAGCTGACCTTGTTATATTTCCTGGGCGGGTGCAGGATTGCCCCTTCAGAACCCTGAGGGCTGAACGATGGAGCTTGTCAAAGAGAGGCCCTGTGTAATGAATCATCTTATCACAGGTGCACACCGCACATATTAAAGGGGGAATGTATGAACACTGTGCCCTCTACAGTGACCTTTCAATGTCTGCTTTAACCCTTGTTCCAATCCCTTTTCATCAAAAGATCATTTTATGCAGCCCAGCTCTAAATGGAGGCTCTCAAAAGCCTATTAAGATTTCTGGAGGGGTGGGGTGTTGGGGTGGAGGAAAAGTTGGTTATAATATCTATTACTCATAGTCAAATCAGGTCTGTCCAGAAAGCTGCTTCCTAGAGTTGTGCCCAGAGATAGAATACCTCGCTTCACTCCTGCCAGGCGGCTGGCCCTTGAGATGTAAATTTTAAGAGTTGAACATAGAAATTATACCCACTGATTAGTATTTTCCTCTGATTTTTCTGGGCCAATATCCAAGTAAAATGCACCACTATGCTCCACCACTGAATACTTATGACAGAGAAAATGCATGATTATTTAAAAGGAATTATTAGGTCCTTAGAGCCCTGGTGGTACAGTGGTTAAGAGCTCAGTTGCTAATCAAAAGGTGAGCAGTTCGAATCTACCACCCATTGCTTGGAAACCCTATGGGGCATTTCTACTCTGTCCTGTAGGGTCACTATGAATTGAAATCAACTCAACAGCAATGAGTTTTGGTTATTGGAACTTTAAGTAGCCCTGGTGGAGCAATGGTTAAGCACTCGACTATTAACCAAAGGCTGGTGGTTTGAACCCACCCAGGTGCTCCACAGGAGAAAGACCTGGTGATCTGCTCCATGGGGAAGTTTTACTCAGTCATATATGGTCACTATGAGTCGAAATCACCTCATGAACACCTAACAACAACAACAACAACATTAGGACTTTATTCTTCTAATGATATTATGACTAAACATTTTACAAGTCACAAAATGGCAAATCCGTTCCCTTCTCAGGGGATAAAGTTACAAACTTTGTTTGGCCTTCCTTTATCAGCCACCATTCTAGTAATACCTTTCCCTATCCATAAATACCCATAAGAAAATGAGTTGCAAAATAGTTTGATTAGCACTGAGCATATATTGAATAAGAATTGACTTTATTTCAATTTTTTTAGTTTTAGAAATGGTGTTATAGCAGTTCATTTGATACAGTATACAAACCTCTGAAAGTGGAGAAAAATTTGCATTTTCAGAGAAATTAATAACGCCCACTCGTGAAGTCATGTCTGAGGGTTTCTTGTACATCTATTTTTCAGACACAGGGGCAGTGGTATCAAGTCCTCCTCCTAATAGGGGAAGAGTCCAAGACTTAAACACTCACAGTTGATGAATTGGCTATATTCTTGCAGCATTATGCTTTTTTCTTGTCTTTGGAATGTAAACATAATCGTCTCTTCAGAAAAAGCCACATGCCCTGCATCTGTTGGCAAGAAGATATTTGTCTGAACCTCATGAAGGGGTGGGAAACACCATAGGGTCAAATTGCACCGAAAGGAAAAGGCAAAAATTATTTCTGTGTGTGTGTGTGTGCCTGCCTGCCTGCCTGCCTGCCTTTAAAAAATATATATGGTACAAACGGTAAGAATACATTAGAATCAGGTTGATACAATTAGCCTTGCTCAAAATATTATGTAAACTAGGATTACTACAATTACTGCGCTCAGCCCATTTTACCCAGCCCATTTTCAACTTCTTAGAAGTTCCCATAGAGCTTTCCCAGAAAAGATAAAGCCCGTTGCCATCAAGCTGATTCCAACTCGTGGCAACCCCGTGTGTGTCAAACTGTGCTCCATAGGGTTTTTTTTTTTTTTTTTTAATAATTTTTATTGAGCTTTAAGTGAACGTTTACAAATCAAGTCAGTCTGTCACATAGAAGTTTATATACACCTTTACTCCATACTCCCAGTTAATCTCCCCCTAATGAGTCAGCCCTTCCAGTCTCTCCTTTCGTGACAATTTTGCCAGTTTCTAACCCTCTCTACCCTCCTATCTCCCCTCCAGACGGGAGATGCCAACACAGTCTCAAGTGTCCACCTGATACAAGTAGCTCACTCTTCATCAGCATCTCTCTCCTACCCACTGTCCAGTCCCTTTCATGTCTGATGAGTTGTCTTCGGGGATGGTTCCTGTCCTGGGCCAACAGAAGGTCTGGGGACCATGACCGCCGGGATTCCTCTAGTCTCAGTCAGACCATTAAGTCTGGTCTTTTTATGAGAATTTGGGGTCTGCATCCCACTGATCTCCTGCTGCCTCAGGGGTTCTCTGTTGTGCTCCCTGTCAGGGCAGTCATCGGTCATGGCAGGGCACCATCTAGTTTTTCTGGTCTCAGGATGATGTAAGTCTCTGGTTCCTGTGGCCCTTTCTGTCTCTTGGGCTCTTAGTTGTTGTGTGACCTTGGTGTTCTTCATTCTCCTTTGATCCAGGTGGGTTGAGACCAATTGATGCATCTTAGATGGCCGCTTGTTAGCATTTAAGACCCCAGACGCCACATTTCAAAGTGGAATGCAGAATGTTTTCATAATAGAATTATTATGCCAATCCCCTTAAGCCATAGTCCCCAAACCCCCGCCCTTGCTCCGCTGACCTTTGAAGCATTCAGTTTATCCCGGAAACTTCTTTGCTTTTGGTCCAGTCCAGTTGAGCTGACCTTCCATGTATTGAGTATTGTCCTTCCCTTCTCCTAAAGCAGTTCTTAGCTACTAATTAATCAGTAAAAAACCCTCTCCCACCCTCCCTCCCTCCCCCCCTCGTAACCACTGAAGTATGTGTTCTTCTCAGTTTATACTATTTCTCAAGATCTCATAATAGTGGTCTTATACAATATTTGTCCTTTTGCCTCTGACTGATTTCGCTCAGCATAATGCCTTCCAGGTTCCTCCATGTCGTGGAACGTCTCACAGACCCGCCACTGCCCTTCATCGGTGCGCAGTACTCCCCTGTGTGAATACTCCACTGTGTGAATACTCCCCTGTGTGAATGCACCACCGTGTGAATGCACCACCGTGTGAATGCACCACCGTGTGAATACTCCCCTGTGTGAATGCACCACCGTGTGAATGCATCACCGTGTGAATGCACCACCGTGTGAATGCACCACCGTGTGAATACTCCCCTGTGTGAATACTCCCCTGTGTGAATGCACCACTGTGTGAATACTCCCCTGTGTGAATGCACCACCGTGTGAATGCACCACCATGTGAATGCACCACCATGTGAATACTCCCCTGTGTGAATACTCCCCTGTGTGAATGCACCACCATGTGAATGCACCACCGTGTGAATACTCCCCTGTGTGAATACTCCCCTGTGTGAATGCACCCCCGTGTGAATGCACCACCGTGTGAATACTCCCCTGTGTGAATACTCCCCTGTGTGAATGCACCACTGTGTGAATACTCCCCTGTGTGAATGCACCACCGTGTGAATGCACCACCGTGGTTTATCTACCCATTCCTCCGTCGACGGACACCTGGGTTGCTCCACAGGGTTTTCAATGGCTGATTTTTCAGCAGTAGTTCACCAGGACTTTCTTCTGAGGCACCTCTGAGTAGACTTGAACCTCTAACCTTTCATTTAGCAGCCAAGCACATTAACCATTTGCATCAAACTTCAGAAAAGATACAAAGAGAAAACTTTTAATATATTTAGAAAGTCTTTCTCATTTGAGTTCTTGACATCAACTGTTTTTTTACATTTGAAAGTTCTCCTTACCTAGACCCAGGGATAATATGAAAATACACCTAAGTTTGAAAGCACGTTTCATAGCCATTGATAATTTGGCCAGGTGAGATCTGTCGAGAAGGCATCAGTCAGGGGCTTTCTGTTACCAGAAATGTCCTGACCCTCGCTCCCTGCCTGCTGAGATTCTTTGGGCTCCCTGGAAATGAAGGGACACATACCCAGTAGTCACAAACTCTGACTGCGAATTCTGACCTATCTAGGACTGGTTTCGGACTTCATATCTTTTTAAGGCTGTGAGGAGGTGCCTTAACCGGGCTGAGCCAAAGCCCCGTTCTTGAAGTTTTAATGGAACCTGTGTGAGAAGGCTGGTCAAAGCATGCTCAGCCTGCAGTGTAGACAGCCTGCTGCCTGCGGCCCCGCCCTGGCAAGGCCTGGCAAACGGTCCTAAGTCAGTCTCCTCTGCTGGGCAGATCCCCACCCCACCTGGTGGGGCCCCACACTCTTTCTTCAGGTTCTGGGCCTTCAGCTCTCAACGGGACGAAATCCCACAACCTTCAACTTGCAGTTTTGCTATCCTGTCTTGGAACCTGACTGGGTTTTCACTTACTGGGACTCAGTAAATTTAAAGAGATGGAAAATCTGGATCTATTTAAGGTACAGTTTTTTATGTTCCCTTTTTTTCCCAACCAGTGGTTGTGAACAAATATGGAAAGAAAACATCCCTCATTTTATACCTTTTTGACCCTGCCTGTTCATTTGCAGTTAATTCTGAGACTAGACCCGGTTCAATGGTACTTCAAAGATTAATTTTAACAGAGATACTGCATTCAAAAGTCACAAAGTATGTGCCTTACCTGGAGATGTTAAAGTACTTTAAAATTATATCATACTCAGTGTCACTGAAGTGGGAAGGTAGCAAGTGTCCTACCGGTAATTAAAAATCTGTTGCGGTCGAGTTGATTCCAACTCATAGCGACCCTATAGGACAGAGTAGAGCTGCCCCATAGTTTCCAAGGAGCGCCTGGTGGATTCCAACTGCCAACCTTTTGGTTAACAGCTGTAGCACTTAACCACTACGCCACCAGGGTTTCCTACCGGTAATTAGTGATCATGAAATTGGCAATGATTACAGGGTTGCTGAGAAGAACCTCCTAGTTCTTTACTTACTGGATCAGGAACTCCAGCGTGTGTGGAAGGCAGGCAATGGAATGAGCACCGTGGACTTGTTTGAATACCAGGTCAACCAATAACTAGCTCAACGATCTTGAACAAATTACTTAAGCTCTCTGAACTTCAGTTTCACCAACTATAAAATAAGGATGATAAAATCTGAGCCTTTAGGTTGTGAAGGTTAAATGAGATAATGTGTGAAAGAAGCTTACCACAATGCCTGAGTTCACAGTTAAAGACTAAATAAATGTTTGCCATAATTAGCAGCAGCAAGCATTATTTAGAATTTTGTCTAACGTTGGTTGGAAACTTACATTTGCTTTAGATATACAGAGGGACAGTACAGTGTACAGGCAAAGAGAATGGGCTCTGGAGCCAGACTGGCACTTTCTAGCTGTGAAACCTTGGGCATTTTACTTACCCAAGAACTTGTGCCTCAACGTCTTCATCTGAAAAATGGGGGCAATAATGGACCTACCTCATAGAATTAAAGGAGTTAATGTGTGTAAAGTGCTTAGAGCTGGTAAGGCACATAGTCATCACTCAGTAAATGCTGTCTGTTATTACTCATTAAGAAATATATGTTATCAGTTCACAACTGTGCACACAAGTCCACAATGAGATCTTTGTACATGTGAGGAGCTTGATAATGTGAGAATATTGGTAGTAGGATACATTATTGTAGGGAAATTCCATCCTTATCCTGGATACTTCAGTAGGGGTCTGTGTGAGTGCTACATGTGTGTCCCTAACACTCATTCAGTGGGTATGTTCAGGATTTGGCAAGTAGATTTACCATCAATTTGTTCAGCTATAGAATTCATTTCCCTAGGGCCCCCCTGGCAATATCTCCTTCTTGGTATTATTGCAGAAAAGTAAAAGCAAATGAAATTTTATTTTATCCTGGGGCTAAAGAAAGCATTTTACATTTTAACTGAAGCTCAGAATGTTTCCTGATGAATTTAGTCCTCAACCACTGTGAGATTTTCTTAAGTGGTGGTGATTAAAGTCAAAGGCCCTCCCTTTGGTCATCAAAGAGCCAGTCAGGGAAAAAAAGTCATCAGTAAGACTTCTCACATTCATTTGTCTTATCACATTCATTTGTTGTGGGATAAATGTGATAATAGCAGGAAAAGTGCTTAGCACACATGCCTGATATGTCTTAAGAATTTAATAAATTACAGCTGTTCCTTTTAGGATGATAAGCTAGCAACTGACAATGAACTATGGGTTGCTAAAGGAATTTAACACATAATTTAAATAAAAACGTGAGAATCCTTTAGAGTGAATCACGACAAGATGAACTAAGATAAAATTATGATAAACACAAATCTCATCCAAAGGACTAATATATAATGAAATTGTTCACTTTATATTTCTCGAGCCCCTCTATACAGGGGCCCTGGTGGTGCAGTGGTTGAGAGCTCAGGCTGCTATCCAAAAGGTTGGCAGTTCGAATCTACCAGCTGCTCCTCGGAAACCCTATGGAGTAATTCTCCTCTATCTATCCTAAAGGGTCACTGTGAGTCAGAATCAACTCAACAGTAATGGGTTTGTTTGTTTGTTTTTTGATTGGTGAGTTTTATTAGGTTTATTTGGGAGAACTAACAAAGTTGTAGCTGCCCATGTTTGTAAAACTATTTCAAACCCTGGGCAAAAGAAATAAATAGTATGTAACTGACAATGTGACTAAAGCAAACGAGATGCATTAGAAATACCCAGCTAAAGTCCATTGATTGAAATTTAGGGACCTTCACGTATACTCTTGTATTTCATTTTTAATAATGAAACATGTTAAATGTTTACAAAGTTACAAAAAAGAATACAAAAAATACCTATGTTCCAACCACATAGATGTACCAGATACTAACCATTTTTCCATATTGCCTTTAATTCTCTTCCCATTGCCATCCAGTCGATTCTGACTCATAGCGTCCCTACAGAAAGAGTAGATCTGCCCCATAGGATTTCCAAAGAGCAGAAGGTGGATTCAAACTGCTGACCTTCTGGTTAACGGCTGAGCCCTTAACTGCTGCGCCGCCAGTTCTCTTGCTTGTTTTTAAAAGAAATAAAACATTGTAGTTACCATTACAGCCTTAACAGCCTCCTCTCCTATTCCATCTCCCTCCCTCCCCAAAGTAATTACTATGATAAAGTTGGTGATTCCTTTTTACGCAAGTTTTGTATTTTTACTATAAAATATTGATTGGAAAGCAAGTTGCAAAATGATATGTACCATTTTTTAAATACAAAAAATAGAAAATACTGCTTTCCATAAGTAAGAACCAAAAGTATTTTGTTGTAAATTCAGAGATGGTGTCTTTATACTCTCTTCCAAATATTAAGAACAGACCAATCTATTTTTGTCATATGTTTAACCACGTTTTCTAAACCAAAAATCAAAATGGTCTGTCAAGATGTTTTATTTTCTCATTTGAAAATGTTATAATATAAAACCACAAATGAGGTTTTAAAAAAGATATAAAAATTAAATTCCATCTAGTGAAACCTTTATCAAATGGCATTTTTGCAATAGAATAATATTTTTTAAAATCAGATCTTTCTAGGGACTGGGAAATATGTGTTCACAGGGTTAATAACATTACAAGAATTTTACCCTGGTTTCATCCAAGTTATAAAGATAAACAATAACAACAATAAACAACCTCTATCTTTCCACTAACATATCAGATTTCCCCTTTGAGCACAGTTAAGAGCTTTATTTCCTCATTTCAGGAGAGGCAATTGCATTAAAGCTGTGTTTCCCTAAGTGTGTGCCTCGAAAAAACGAGCCCCTCAAGATGCTCATCAAACAAAAATTCCCATCAGATGAGCCGGGGAGATACTGAGGGGCCATCTCACTTGGACGCAGGAACTCAGGGTCCTGCAGGGAAGTGATTTGCATAGTTCATATATAGGAATGACATTACACAGGCGAGGCTGGCCCCACGAAGCTTACACTCCAGAAAACCCCTTTAACTTTTTAACCCCAATTTTCCCAAACTTAGTCCCTGAATGGCCTAAACAGTCTGTGCTGGCTGCTAATCTAAAGGATTGGCAGTTTGAATACACCTGCCTCTCCTTGGAACACACCCAACCACGTGGAAGAAAGGCCTGGCGATCTGCTTCCGTAAAGATTACAGCCAAGAAAAGCCTATGGAGCAGCTTTGCTCTGTAACACGTGGCGTTGTCATGAGTCCCAATAGGCTCCATGGGAATGGGCTTCCCAAGTGCTGTGCCCTGACTATTCAATAGAATTTGTGTTTGTAGAGCACACTTTACAACAGGCTTCACTAAAGCACTTCACATTCATTCCCATCCACTCTGTTTCCTGTGAAAAGAACCACATTCAGGGGATTTCTGTTTTACAACAGGGGCTTTGTGTGATCTGTCTTTTGAGTACACACACAAGTCCCGTTTGTGCACAGAAATAGGGATCTCAGACAGTTCTGAAGAACTCCCGAAGACTAACATGCAAACCCGAGGGGAAATAAATGTGTGGCCGTCCCAGGCCTGGCAATGAAACAGCATTATCTCTGGAGTTTTTTAACGTCCAGTTAGTGGGCAGAGGCAGAGAGTAGGGTGTGGACGAGATGGTGGCATCAGGCGGTGGGCCGGGCCCTCTGGTCCACGTTATTCTGACAAGTGGGGCCTGGTGCGCTAGGCCTCTTGACGCTAAATGGTGCTAATGAGGCCTGATGGCTCTCTGCTCCTCACAGGCCTCTCCTCTGCGCAGCGATTACGATGGAGATGGATTCGATCGGATGTGTTATTTCTGTAGTGGCTCAGCTGCTGACACTCGGACGTAATCAGGTCACAGAGCTGGTCAGCACCATCAGCAGAAGCGCGGCACCGTCCCTCGTTACAGGGAATCGGTCAGCCCAGACCGTTGCTTCCCTGCCAGAGGTCTCCCCTCTCTCCTTTTCCCGCTTCCCCCCCCCCATTTTTGAAATGAAAGGGTTAATCACATTAGCGTCATCGGTCCAAAGAGCTGGTCAATTTAAAGAATTAAAAATAAAGCTCCCTGGGGAATCTTTCTCCTCCTTCCCTCCCCCAGCGAATCTCAGCACAATCTGTCATGTACAATAAAAACTGTGAGCAGGATTACATAAATAAGTCTAAATTTGGGGATTCCGCCATGACGGAGGCAGGGACACCCAAATTTCTCTCTTCAAAAGGGAAACTGTGGTGCTTTCATGTGTTTTTCTCTTCTTGCTGCAGCTTTTTTTTTTTTTTTTTTTTTTCTCATGTATTCCCCATTCATGGGTATTTCATTTTCCTGGGAAGAGGGAAATATCTTCCTGTGTAGTTTTCTGGATCAAGAATGTTGGCACATCCTTTCTGTCTAGTGGCTTAAAGAGGGGCAGCCTAATCAACAACTGTCATTCCAAACAGGTAAGAAGTTACTAGACAGGTTTTCAAACGGACAGTTCCCTCTGAGCTACTCTGATTTCTCAGATACTTGTTTCACGAGTGTAGTTTACATCCAGTTAGAACACCCTTATGGTAAAATAAGGAGTCCCTGGATAGTGCAAACAGTTAAAGCACTTTACTGCTAGCCAAAATGTTGTAGGTTCGAGTCCACCCAGAGGCTCCTCAGGAGAAAGGCCTGGAGATCTACTTCCAAAATATCAGCCATTGAAAACCCCATGGAGCACAGTTTTACTCTGACACACATGAGGTTGCCACGCATTGGAATCAGCTCGACAGCAGCTGGTTGTGGCAAGATAACATCACTAACTAACGTTCACATGGCTCATTTCAGCACACGAAGCTCTTTAATCATGTTACTTCTTAGAGGAATACTAGGTTTTAGCTGAGTATTCCTTCAGGATGAGTGGTTTCTAGAGAAGAGCAATAAAAATAATGACGTCTCCCATGCACCGAGCCTTCATCACTGGGCTTGCGCTGGAGTAGGGACTTTGCCCGGCTCATCTGTGATCCTTAAAGGTGCACTTTGCAGTAGGTTGGATTATCTCAGTTGTGCAGATGAGCTAACACAGACGTCAAGAGTTCACTGACTCCTCTAGTAAGTGACGGAACTGAGATTTGAACCCAAAGATCAAGGTTAGTTTCCTGGATGCTCCATAGACATGTCGCAAACTCCTGAGCCTTCATTTTTCCATCTGTAAATGGGAACCGTAATTCCTGCCCCATCAACTTCACAGAGCTCTTGGGAAAGGAAATTGCTGCCGAGACAATTCTAGCTCATAGTGACCCTATGAGACAGGGTAGAACTGCCCCATAGCGTTTCCAAGGAGAGGATGGTGGATTAGACACCTGCCGGCATTTTAGTTAGCAGACAAATGCTTAATCACTGTGCCACCAGGCCTCCAAATATATATATGTATATAGCCTGTTTATATAATACACATACACTTCAAAAATTGTAAAGAGCTTTACATTTGTAAATAAATATAGGATGTTTTTATTTATATTATCACGATTATTATTTTTGCTGATCAGAGAAGCTGGAGAGGCAGATTCAAGAAATTCCCTAAAGTAAAAACATAGTCTTGAAAACTCAACCTCAGATCTCCACTTGGTCAAGACACCAGGGTTATTAGGGGCCTGTAGGTCTCCTGCCTTCTAGCCAGGCATCCCAGCCATGAGGAAAGATGTACGTGGCACACATTTAATATGGGGGCTCACCAAAGTGAGCCTTTCAGAGCTAGCAGGAAACCCTATCCCAGTGCATCTTCTGTTGGGCCTCATAGTAGCCCACCACAGCAAAATGATTTTCGAATTGATTGAGCTCCCAAAGTGGCAAAGCAGCAAGGCCCCATGTATTCCTAGACCTGTTCTTTTGGGAGCTGCCCTTTAAAAAAAAGAAAAGACATACTTCATGTTGTATTTTGAGTCTAAGATATCACTGATTATAAGTTATATCATCAATATAATCACAGCTTTTTGGGAAGGGAAGAAAATACTCCCACATTAAATATATCAATTGTTAGAAGCAGCCTAATTTCACAAACGTTTAAAAAGGAAAACACATGGGAGTCTTATAACTGAGAAATTGCTATTTGATAAAGAGCCTTAACCAAATCCAGTATCAGACAAAACGGCCACTAGGTTGTTAATGATGGTCCTCTTTTTAGTATTTAGTAAAAAGTCAGGGATGAGGTGGAAGCTATTCATATCTCAGTTTTTTCCAGCTGAAAAAATAAAAACTAAACTTGATTTGGGTCTAGGGGCAAAGAAAGGGAAGAGGTGTTAATTTTGACTTAACACCCTAGCACATCAGTCCTTTCTGCAAACTATTTTTACAATTAAGCAGAGCATTTTCAGAAAGGGGAAAAACATTAAATTCACATTTAAGACACTGAGCATCCAAACAAACATTCATTGTACCACTTACTACATCATATGCCCAATAATGGGCCCAACTGCCTTTTTGGCACACAGTTGTTAATATGACATATACTTTTTAAAGACATACGTATCATGTCACCATCTCTTAGGCCAATAAGAAGAAAATGAGAAATAGATCAGCAATAGGCAGGAATGGAAAAGTCAACTCAGGGAAGTGAGAAGCACCAAGTTCAAGTTCAAAGGTAAAGATGCAGGCCTTTGAGTGATTCAATTGAATTAAATGCATTAGGCATAGGACACTGCTCCAAATTGTTATTCATCCCGTCAGTTGAGCATTTCCATCTTGTAAAAATAACAATGTAAATAGATCCTGAGAAGGTGTCATAGGGCAGAGAGCTCAGAATATTCCAGTGAAGTAGATATCATACAGCTTTATACTTACCTGTGAATGGTATCAACCAAGCAAAACATGGGCATACAAAGAGAAAAAAATGTGACGTACTCCCTGGATCTGGCACTTGCTGATAAATATTCACAATAGTCCAGTCCCATCAGGGTAACAGAGGTGGGGAGTGCAGGTAATATCCGTGTGCTCACATGGAAGTCGGCCCGGGAAAAAGAACCAAAGGAAAAAAAATCACACCTGTTGCCGTCCAGTCAATTCCAACTCAAGGAGAACCCATGTGTTCCAGAGTAGAGCTGGTCTATAGGGTTTTCTTGTCCATGACCTTTATAGAAGCAGATTGCTAGGTGAGTTTGTACCACCGGTGAGCCACTGAATAGTGGAGCACAAACCATTTATGCCAGCCAGAGACCCAAGATAAAGAACATGGGCTTTCAAATCAGACAGATGGGTCTGAATCCCGACTCCTTCCCTACACAGCTCCTGGGCAAGTCATCAAACCTTACTCAGCTACAGTTCTCTTATCTGTGAAATGACACCAATATCTTCCTCTCAGCGTTCTTGGGAGGATTAGTATTAACAGGGATAATGAAATTAGTAAGTTCCTGCATTTATTGATTATTTTCTATGTGCCAAACACTCTGCTTAGTACTTGACACATGTGATTTCATTTCTTTACCACTACCGTGGGATATATGTTTATCCCCATTTTACAGATTAAGAAACTTTCACCCAGTTAGAAATGGTAGGATTCAAACTCAGGTTTGTCTGATACTAGGATTGCTCTTAATCACTGGGCTCTAGCAATAATGTTAAACTTCTTGTTTTCTTCAGTGATGGATCTATCCTAGCGGCTAGGACAGTACTGGGCACCTAATGAGTACTTCATAAAACCTGTCGGCTGAATGAATGTATTGAGTATTTTATAGAGCTAATATGCAATTTGATAAGCATTTTGCACAAATACATCATTTCATTTTATTCTCCAAACGATCTTGCTTGGTAGGCACTATTATCTCTAATTTACAGCTGAGGAAACAGAAGCTTAAAAAGTTAATAATCTCTCCGGGGCCACACAGTTAGCAAGTGATGGAGCCTGGATTTGCACCCAGATCCGGCTGCTTCCAAGCCCACTTTTCCACTGAGTAAAGCAGCTTTCAGAATTATGTGTATGACGGTCTAATACAGTGTTTACCGCATAGGAGTCATTCCATAAACGGAGAAAATATTGAAGTTGTCAAGGATTTCATTTTACTTGGATCCACAACCAACACCCACGGAAGCAGCAGTCAAGAAATCAAACAATGTATTGCATTGGGCAAATCTACTGCAAAAGATGTCTTTAAAGTGTTAAAAAGCAAAGATGTCTCTTTGAGGATTAAGGTGTGCCCGACCCAAGCCATGGTATTTTCATTTGTCTCATATGCATGTGAAAACTGGACAATAAATAAGGAAAACCAAAGAAGAATTGATGCATTTGAATTACAGTGTTGGCTAAGAATATTGAATACACCATGGACTTCCACAAGAATGAACAAATCTGTCTTGGAAGAAATACAACCAAAAAGCTCTCACATACTTTGGACATGTTATTGGGAGGGACCAGTCCCTGGAGAATGACACTATCTTTGGTAAAGTAGAGGGTCACTGAAAAAGAGAAAGACCATGAGCAAAATGAATTGACACAATGGCCGCCATAATGGGCTCAAACATAGCAATCATTGTGAGAATGGTGCAGGACCGGGCAGTGTTTTGTTCTGTTGTACATAGTGTCGCTCTGAGTTAGAACCCGCTTGACGGCACCTAACAACAACAGTCATCCCGTGAATATAGCATTTGCTCTCTCTATATATATATCTGGAGCCCTGGTGGCATGGTGGTTAACAGCTTGGCTGCTAAGCTGTTCCTTGGAAACTGTATGAGTCAGTTCTGCTCTCTCCTATAAGGTCCCTATGAGTTGGAATTGACTCCTCAGCACTGAGTTTGGTTTTTAGTAGATAGATAGAGAGAGATCCATATAGAGAGACAGAGAGAGAGATAGATAAATCCAGTTAGGGAACATGATCTAAAATAGGGTCTGTTTAATATATTTAAGTTTTATGTAGAAATGCTTTTAAGTAGGCCATCCAGCATTACCATATTGATGAAAATAGCAATTGTCTGTTTACTTAACTTTCTTTAATTTTTTTTAAACAATATTTCAGGGTTATTGTAAGGAAGGCTAAAAGTAGTACCATAACCCATTGTTGTCAAGTCAATTGCAACCCATAATGACCCTATAGAACAGAGTAGAATTGCCCCTGAGTGTTTCCAAGGTGGATTCCAACTGCCGACCTTTTGGCTAGCTGCTGTAGCACTTAACCACTACACCACTAGGGTTTCCCCTAAAAAGTAATAAGGCATGTTAAATGCTTGACATGGTACCTGGCATTTAGTAAGTACCACGCTGTCTCCCACCTTGTTCCCTTGACTACATCTGTCTTGAACTCCCGGTCCCTCCAGCTTGCAAAGAGGACCCATTTGATAACTTTGAGTCTGCTGCCCACACCGTTGGTAGCAGGGAAAACTGGATGACCCTGCTTTCTTCATATTATCAGTGGCAGAAGATGAGATGCTATCTAGCTTGCTTCTGTAAAATACAGCTTCGCGGCTGCTGGATCCAATAGTATCCACCTTTCTCTGTAACAAAATGTTGTACAGGTAGTTCCCGACTTACGGCAGGGTTCCATTCCAACAATTCCATCCTGAATCAGTTCTGAGGTAAGTCAAATGCCACTTCTTTTTTTTAGTTTTCATTATTACTAACTTTTATTATCAGTATCTTTATAAATCCAATCTTTGAACATTTTCCAGTGAACATCTGAGAATGATAGCATTAGCATATTACTTGCTGCAACATTGTATGTAGTACATACTACTAGCAATAAAATGTAAAAAAAAAAAAAAGAGTCATAACTGCAGGTTCGTCATAACTCAAATATGTCATACGTAAGTCGGGTACTACCTGTACTTCGTTCAATCAGAAGGAAGGGCCACAGGTTCATTTAAGTGCTGTTGGTTTCCTCTGATGTCGAGAGTGAAAATGTTTCCATCTGCTTTCAGTCAACCTGCAAGTCACGTTAACAAGCTATCGCCGACAACCAAAAGAAGAGATGAGTGACATACGCAACTAGAAAAACAAAAGTCTGTTTTAAATTCCCATTGAATTTGAGGATTTGATTGCGAGTTAAAAATGGAAGCATGTAAAAGTCTTCTCAGTATTATTGGGTTATATTTGAACTATTTTGTTGTTTTTTAAATATGGAGGGTGATTTCCTTAGGAGGAAGAATACTGTAGTCATAATTTCTGTTTTAAAGGCTGTAAGAAAATTACTTAGATGAACACAAAAGTGAGTGACGTAGCATGCTACTCAGGATTCTGATAACTCAGTTTGAATTTTTTGAAATCACAAAATTATATACATTTAAAAACATGTAAAAAGCAGAGTTTCCGTCCCTCTCGGCCCACGTGGAGATAAAAAATGAGGACAATTTTTTGCATAACTAGACTTGTTCCTGTAATTCAGAACCTGGCTGAATCAGAAAGTACTGAAAACATAATCCTGCTTAGAAATCATTCCTAGAAATGCCCTAAATTTTTTAGAGAAGTTAACCAGATTAATTTTAACTCTGAGTTATGGACTGAAATAGTGGTTTTAATGATCTTAAATATCTTAAATGTCTCAATTGTTCTTTAATATAAGTATCGCTATGCTAGCTTCTCCATTATTCAATAACATCATGTGTGTAGTTGGTGAATGAAGTGACCTGGGAAAACTGAAACATGTCCCTTATGAGGCTATACTTCAAAATATCTTTTGATATTAAAAATGGCAAAATTCATGCTACTGGCGTAAATTATAAATTATTGAGCTTGGAACACGACAGAAAATCACTACATTAGCAGTTTATTAGCGATAATGAATTACCTTTCCCAAGGGCTGAACTTGAAGTACCAGAATAAAGCAGATTTTGTTCTGAGGGACATTTAAAGAAGGAATCAAAAAACTATGAAAAACCACAACTGGAAGATACATCTTCTTACATCTATCAAAAACTGCCTGATCATTATGGGAAAGGACGTAGATTGGTCACCTATGAAAATGGAGATGCAATTTTACGGGGAAAACTCATCAGCATAATTCTAATGAGTTATAGTCTTTGTCGTGAGAAATGAAAAATTCTGTGGTCTCACCCTAAAGAACATTTAAAAAAAAATTGCTGGAAGGAAATTGAGAAAGTAATATATGTTAGATTGATGAGGACAACTTTTTTTTCTGATTGAACAGGTAGATAAATATTGCAGGCAAGTATCAAAATGTATTTAATTTTGCCACAACAATGGATATTCTCTTCATAAAATGCAGAAGAATCATCTTGGACACGTGCAACTGGGCGGAGATAAATTGATGCATCTTTAATGGCATTTGAAGTGGCTTCATTCTCTGTCCGCCCCCCCCCCCCCCGCTTTTTTTTTCTTAGAGGCTTGTTTTGTTGTTTGCATTGATTTATATTCAGCTTTAGAGGCTGCATTCACTCACTAAGCATAAACGCAGCACTAATACCAAAAACAAAACAAAAAACTAAACCCTTTGCTGTTAAGTTGATTTCAACTCATAGCGACGCAGCACGGTTGTTCTTATTAGGTGCTGTGGAGTCAGGTCCAACTCCTAGCAACCCCATGTACAACCGAACGAAACACTGCCAGGCCCTGCACGATGCCCACAATCATTGTTACGCTTGAGACCAGTGTTAGAGCCACTGTGTCAGTCTGTCTCGTTGAGGGTCTTCCTCTTTTTCTGTCACCCTCTACTTCACCAAGCATGATGTCCTTCTCTGGGGGCTGATCTCTCCTGACAACATGCCCAAAGTATGTAAGACATAGTCTCACCATCCTTGCTTCTAAGGAGCATTCTGGTTGTACTTCTTCCAAGACAGATTTGTTCATTCTTTTGGCAGTCCATGGTATATTCAATATTCTTTATCAACACCACAATTCAAAGACATGAATTCTTCTGTCTTCCTTATGCATCGTCCAGCTTTTCCACGCATATGATGCGATTGAAATTACCGTGGCTTGGGTCAGGTCACCTCTTCAAGGTGACATTTGCTTTTCAACACTTTGAAGAGGTCTTTTGCAACAGATTTGCCCAACGCAATGAGTCTTTTGATTTCTTCACTGCCGCTTCTGTGGGTGTTGATTGTGGATCCAAGTAAATGAAATCCTTGACAGCCTCAGTATTTTCTCCATTTACCGTGATGTTCCCTATTGGTCCAATTGTGCGGATTTTTGTTTTCTTTATGTTGAGGTGTAATCCATACTGAAGGTTGTGGTCTTTGATCTTCAGCAGTAAGTGCTTCAAGTCCCCTTCACTTTCAGCAAGCAAGGTTGTGTCATCTGCATAATGCAGATTGTTAACGAGTCTTCCACCAATCCTCATGCCCCGTTCTTCTTCATATAGTCCAGCTTCTCAGATTAGTTGCTCAGCATACAGATTGAATTGGTATGGTGAAAAAAATACTACCTTGAAGCACACTGTTCCTGACTTTAAACCATGCAGTATCCCCTTGTTCTGTTCGAACCACTGCCTTTTGATCTATGCACAGGTTCCTCATGACCATAATTAAGTGTTTTGGAATTCCCATTCTTCACAATGTTATCCATAATTTGTTTTGATTCACACAGTCGAATGCCTTTGCATAGTCAATAAAACACAGGTAAATATCTTTTTGTTATTCTCTGCTTTCAGCCAAGATCCATCTGACATCAGCGATGATATCCCTGGTTCCATATGCTCTTCTAAATCCAGCCTGAAATTCTAGCAGCTCTCTATCGATATACTGTTGCAGCTGCTTTTGAATGATCTCCAGCAAAATGTTGCTTGCACATGATATTAATGATATTGTTCCATAATTCCCACATTGGTTTAGATCACCTTTCTTGGGAATAGGCATAAATACGGATCTCTCCCAGTCAGTTGGCCAAGTAGTCGTCTTCCAAATTTCTTGGCCTAGACGAGTGAGCCCTTCCAGGGCTGCATCTGTTTGTTGAAACATCTCAGTTGGTATTCCGTCAGTTCCTGGAGCCTTGTTTTTTGCCAATGCCTTCAGAGCAGCTTGAACTTCTTCCTTCAGTGCCATCGGTTCCTGATCATATGCCATCTCTTGAAATGGTTGAATCCTTTCTATTATCAAGGCCGTATTTTCCGACTACCAATCCGTCTTCTTTGTTTCCAATTTTCACATTCCAATCACCAGTAATTATCAATGCATCCTGATTGCATGTTTGATCAGTTTCACACTGCAGAAGTTGGTAAAAGTCTTCAATTTCTTCGTCTTTGGCCTTAGTGGTTGGTGTGTAAATTTGAGTAATAGTTGTATTAACTGGTCTTCCTTGTAGACGTATGAATATTACAGCATTGTACTTTAGGATAGATCTTGAAATGTCCTTTTTGACAATGAATGCAATGACATTCCTCTTCAAGTTGTCATTCCTGGCATATGATGATTTCCAATTTTCCTAGATTCATACTTCATACATTCCACATTCTGATTATTAATGGGTGTTTGCAGCTGTTTATTCTTATTTTGAGTCAGGCCACATCAGCAGATGAAGTTCCCGAAGGATTGACTCAATCCACGTCATTAATGTCGACTACTTTGAGGAGGCAGCCCTTCCCCAGTCATCTTTTGAGTGCCTTCCAACCTGAGGGGCTCATCTTCCGGCACTGTATCAGACAATGTTCCGCAGCTATTCATAAGGTTGTCACTGGCTAATGCTTTTCAGAAGTAAACTGCAGGGTCCTCCTTCTTAATCTTAGTCTGGAAGCTCAGCTAAAACCTGTCTGCCATAAGTGACCCTGCTGACATCTGAATACCCGTGGCATAGCTTCCAGCATCACAGCAACACATCCCCACAGTAGAACAAACTGACAGACCCATGGGGGGACACAGCACTAGGTGATGCTAAACACATGCAGAATTTTCTTGAGCAATTGCCAAATATTTTCTTTACCAATTCCCATTGCTACAAAGAATTTGAAATATTGGAGATCATTGATTCCTGATTCAGGTCTTTTTTGCTATCATTGCTGTAGCTCTTTTTTCTCCTGTTTGGAAAGAAATATGAAGAAAAAAAAAGTTCGTAGATCCAGGTTTTCATCTAGGACTGTTTGCTAAAGCTTCTAAGGACCAAGGCTGAGTCAAACTAAAAGGTGTTCTCCCAAGCAATAAATAACTTAAACCTGATTTAGTTACTTAATCTGGCATCAACAAGCAGAAGCAGAAATACTGCTGCTAATTCTAGGTATTTTTTGCTGGTATTAAAACTTAAATCCTTAGGCAAAGCCATATAAAAGCTTACAAAGTTGGTCTTCCTGCAAAAACGATGGCTTCACCAGAGTTGTGGCTCTCTTTTCAAGAAAAAAAAAAAAGTTTTAGCAATTCTGTAGTGCTGGTAACTGCAGAGAAAATGGAAAGTATTTGTAGTTTAATTTGTAGTCAGTAGGGAAAGAGGTAATGAAAAGAATTGTTTTTAGTCCCCTTGTAAGAATTTTTCTTTGTTTTCTGGTCCATGCAACATTCTTAAACTTTGTATTTGAAAAATATAATGAAAAGGTAAAACTACTGAAGAGAATTGGAAATGGAAGCATTAGATCATATTTATAAATATTTTCATTTCCTGACACCAAAAGTAGAGTGAGAAGCTACCAACTAAAACCAAAGCCACGACGACTTAAAGGAATTTGCTTCCCATGAGACATTGTACTTCCTCTTCTTTAAATAATTATGAATTAAAATGTCCATTCATTTTTATTCCATTTAGGATTCCACAGATAGAATAATTAAAATATATTCAGAGATGGGGTGGGGGGAAGGTTTGTGAGATCATAGTGGAACTGAGTCATCTTTTACCAAGAAATAAGTTCATATGAATCCTTGTGATGACATCTTTGGTCTCTGAGGAGGAACATTCTTCTGTGGGAAACCAAGGGAACTCCCATCTGTCATTTCTACTCTGTGGGAAACTGGAACTTTGAACTTCTGTTCTTGGAGACCCAGAGGTTTCACTGGATCCATCTCCATCTGCTCCCATAAAGCAGTCCAGTCCTAGTGGCCATCTGACTTCTGCAGGCATTTTAGCCATCTTCTTTTTACAACCAGAGTGGCTTAAAAACAAAGTTAAAGGTAGTCAGATATTTCCTAGACTCACAAAATCTAGCACAGTGCCTGGTACATAGTGGGCACTCAATAAATATATGTGGAATGCACAAGTCAATTTTCAATAATATTGACCTCAATCCTTCACTCCATTCTGATAAAGCATTGCCAGTACGTCTGTGTTATAGATAGGTAGATCCCTGTTAAATAGACAGATTAGATTAGACATTTTCAATTGGCCTCCATTTCCAAAAGGATCCCTCCAAACTCCACTCCCCTTGCCCAAGGAGAATTGTGCATAGTGCTGAGAGTCTTGCTTATTTGGCCCTTGCTGAGACAGCCTCCTGTGCACCACTGGATATTTCTCCCCATTTACAGTCCATCATTGGTTCCAATATCATGCCCAACCAAACCTTGACAATAGCGCTTTGCAAAATTGACTCTCCCTTTTCTATCTTCCTCATCCACCTTCTAGATGAGTAAAAAGTAAGCAGAACAGTGAGGGAAAACAGAACCATAAAGTTGCTATGTTGTTGAGTGCCATTCCAACCCATGTTGTTGGATCCCAGCTCATAGCAACACCATGTGACAGAATAGAACTGCCCCATATGGTTTTCTTGACTGTAATCTTTACTAGGGCATATTGCCAGGTTTTTCTCCAGCAGAGCTCCCAGGTGTGTTGTTAGCAACCGAGCACTTAACCCTTGAGCCACCAGGGCTCCTTATAGAGAAGTTACCCGTTGCTGTCTAGTCAATTCCAACTCATAGTGCCCCTACAGGACAGAATAGGACTGTCCCATGGAGTTTCCAATGCTGTTCTTTTTATGGAAGCAGACTGCCACATCTTTCTCCCGAGCAGTAGCTGGTGATTTCAAACCACCCACCTTTTGGTTAGCAGCTGAGCACTTAACCACTGCACCACCAGGGCTCCTTCATAGAGAAGTTAAAAACAACAACAACAAAAAATTGTCATCGAGTCAATTCCAACTCTCAGGAACTCTATAGAGCAGAGCAGAACTGCCCCATAGGGTTTCCAAAGAGTAGCTGGTGGATTCAAACCACCCACCTTTTGGTTAGCAGCTGAGCACTTAACCACTGCACCACCATGGCTCCAGAGAAGTTAAGAACCCCTAAATAATCCAGAATTTGCCAGTATGCTTTTCAGCATAGTGGACATGTCATTCAGATATAGTTTTAAAAGCTGTGTTGATGGTGGGCACCTATACTGGTGGCACAAAGACTTACGTTCAAGGAAAGGATACATTTTTGAAACATCAAACCCAGCCCACCAGTCACCCCAGAAATTGACCACATGGGCAATTCTGATGACTTCTCACTTAATTCTAGTCACAATCTCAATATTTAATCAAGATTGATGCTATGCAATCTCAATGTAATTTCACCTTATATAAATTTAATGTTTTTCATTATATTCTGGACCAAAACGTTTTTCTATCAATGTTTCTTAATCTTTGAGTGGGAACTCAGATAAAAGAGAACATAGCAAATTTCCCTATTATAATAAAATATGTAAGAACAGATACTGCGGTGTATCTTAACCAAAAAAATAAATAAAACAACCTGCCTCCATGATGTCGGGTGTGCCAGATTCAGTTGTAGTATTATTGTAGTGGAAACTGTCAACAGCCTAGAACAGGGTCGCGCCTGCTAACTTCATTTTACCAATGGTCTCAGGAAAGATTCAGGTCCAATAAGAATGATCATTGTATCAATTGAGTTGACTCTTACCTAGGAGGCCTGTCAGTTCTGTGAGATGTGGAGTTTCTTGTGAGATGTGGAGTTTCCTCTGAGATGTTTGCTGCTAATGGGCTGTGTAAGTAGGGTTTAGGCCTGCTCTATAAGCAAACTTTCCTTGGAAAGCATATTTGAGATTGACATTATTCATCCTGTCTTACATCGTTAAGATCTAGTAGGATCCTTTGACCCCTGCCTCCTTTGTAGCTGGAAAACAAAGGCACACATGTTAGGCCATTTCTTTTCCAACAAGTAACAAAAGACCGTGCTCAATAATGTATTGGGGAGTTTGGGTAGTCTGGTGTTTAATGAATGAGAGGAAATGGAGGCACACAAAACCACATTTTATTATATTTTATAAATATTGCTGATTACTAATAAGGATAATCTTGCTAACATAATTGTCAATTGGCCAAGCAAAATTTCTCTTGACATGTCTGAACTTTCCTTGGGCATCATCACTATTTTTCTTTTGGTGGGCTCTGGTTTTCCCTGTTATAATTTTAAGTTTTCAAAAGCTTCAGAGAAGTTTCCACGACTAACGCATCCATTTTTAAATCAGCTGAAACTTCAACAGTCAGTATTATAAATAGCAGCAACTATCGCTCAGAAATAAACCAAATTCATAGTTTATGGGAAAACGTATATTCTGCTGACAACTTAGAATTCTCTAACTTGGTAGCTGGTTAAACTTTTTTTTCTTCCTCATCCTTTTCTTGCCTTCTTTCTTCTTTAATTTTCAAGCATTCTTAGTTGATGAAGTCCTGACATTGTGACCCATGAAATCTCCTTTTTTAGTGTTATTGACCTTGATATGTGAGGAGAGGACGGTTGTTATCTTTATCTGTTTTTAAAATTACAAACAACAAAGGCTTAGAAAATATGTATTTAATAATAGGCTACAGTTAAATTATATAAATTACTTAACTGTAGACCCAAATGCTAAGTTTAAATCTAAAAATAAAAAGATAGTAAATTACTCTCACAATTAACCCCCTCACACATACAGTAGTCTGGGGGCAGGAAAGGACTAGAAGAGAGTGTTTGTTGTTAGTTGCCTTCCAGTAGATCCTGACTCATAAGGACCCTATGCGCAACAGAATGAAACACTGCCCCGTCCTGCTCCATCCTCACAATTGTTGCTATGTTTGGGCCCATGGTTGCAGCCACTGTGTCAATCCATCTTGTTGAGGGTCTCCCTCTTTTTCATGGGCCCTCTGCTTTACCAAGCATGATGTCCTTCTCCAGGGATTGATCCCTCCTGATAACGTGTCCAAAGTACATAAGATAAAGTCTTGCCATCCTTCTTTCTAAGGAGCATTCTGGCTGTACTTCTTCCAAGGCTGACTTTTTCATTTTCTGGCAGTCCATAATATATTCAATATTATTTGCCAACACCAAAATTCAAAGGCATTAATTCTTCTACAATCTTCCTTATTTATTGTCCAGCTTTCACATGCATTTAAGGCAATTGAAAACACCATGCCTTGAGTCAGGCACAATTTAGTTCTTAAAGTGTCATCTTTGCTTTTTAACACTTTAAGTAGGTCTTTTGCAGCAGATTTGCGCAATGTGATAAGCCGTTTGATTTCTTGATTTCCATGAGTGTTGATTGTAGATCCAAGTGAAATGGAATTGCAAGCTCAAATTTCTTTGCCTAGTAATTTATGATTATCAGCCTCTTCATGCCAACTCCAAAGCCTTCCTGTGTAAGTGAGGAAATAACTCATAGTCAAGAGGTGTAATCATCAAAGCAACTTTATTCCTGCCCCTTCCCAGTTGCAATGGTCCTTCTCGTGGCTCTGGGTAAAAATGCAGGCTCTTGTCCCATGGCATTTCTGGGCATTCTTCGTACAGAGTCCCTGGCTAGTGTAAACCGTTAATGCCATCAGCTGCTGACCAAAATGTTGGAGGTTCAATTCCACCCAGAGGTGGCTCAGAAGAGAGGCCTGGTGATCTATGTCCAAAAAATCCCCATTGAAAACCTTATGGAGCATAGTTCTACTCTGACACGCATGGGCTCGCCATAAGTCAGAGTCCACTGAACAGCACCTGGTTTTTTAGTAATTCAATCTTCTATGGTCAAATTGCAAACAAGATGTTCTGTCCCAACAATGGAAACCCTGGTGGTGTAGTGGTTAAGTGCTACAGCTGCTAACCAAAAGGTTGGCATTTCGAATCCACTAGCGGCTCCTTGGAAACTCTATGGGGCAGTTCTGCTCTGTCCTATACAGTCGCTATGAGTCTGAATCGTGGCAACGGGTTTGTTTTTTGTTTTATCCCCAAAATAACCAAAACTGCAAACCTAACTTAAATGTAAAACTCCGCCTCTCCATCACCACCAGTGTCCAGTTGGGACCTCCTTCTTGATGCCTGCTATTACAGAAAAGGCAGGCAATACCTTTCTCTTTCCCTGTGGGAATGATTCTCCTCCTTCCCCAGCTTGCTAAGCCTATTTCTGACTCAGTCATATTGAAGTAGGGAAAGAAGAGGAGGGGTGTAAAAATAGTCCCACTTTACTGAACTGTCCTAAGATGGCTTCACATGCCCTGGGCCAGCAGATGGTGCAAGCCAACTCTTGGGAGCACTTTCACGAGTTCTTCGGAGGCCCAGTTGGGACCTTCCAGTGGCACTTTCTGTCATATTGGCAATGTGTTTTCTTCCCCCTACCCACTCCCCTCTCAGAGATAGGTTTTTCTAGAGGTCTACTCCTCAAAGCTCTGTGTCCCAGTGCCCACTCCCCTGGGGGTTCTCTGGGACAGGAATTTTAAATAGCTCTGACTTCATCCCTGCTCTCAACAGAAGCATAGCTAGCCCCCCAAAGCAGTGTGCTGTAGCTCGCTCTCTCTTCCTCTCTCTCTCCCTCTACTTTTTCCTTTCCTCTCTCTCTCCCTCTTCTTCTTCTCTCCCTTTCTCTCTCCTCCCCACTCAGCTTGAAAGCCATAGCCTCTCACCTTTAGATTTCTCCCCAGATCTGAAGAGACATTATTTGTTCATCTACTTTTGTTAAGTTTGAGGTGAAGAGAAACCTCCCTATGCCCCACCCCTGGGAGGGAGGAAACTCATAGAATTTCTTAAATTCTCTCTCTACCCTCATGGTGGGTATCTGAGTTCTGGAATTACCTCACTGATTTTCAGAAACTTCCTGTAAATTCTGTATTTAGTCTAGTGCCCCTCTATGGAATGCAGCACCGATTGAATCTTGATGCCATTATGGAAACTTCCAACCTAGCACTCCATTACAGGACAAGAAAATTTTAATTATTTTTCATGGTAAACTACTGTTTACTGTTTTCTGTGGTAAAATATTCTCATGGTGAGGTTATAACATTCAAATAACTCAAAAGAGCCTTTGCAACTCAGTGCAAATGCCCAGAAGTTACCAAACGAGTATGTAAGCAAAATGAAGTTATGATCAAATATTTATTGAACACCTATTTGGTTGATAAAGCACAGTGCTGAGTGCTGTACATATATAATTTTATTTAGTCTTTACAATAACCTTATGAAGTTCACATTCATGAGCAGACTGAGAATCTATAAGGTGAAGTAATTCACCCACACCCTCCCACTAGTAAGCGGCAAAGCCTGAGCTTGAACCCAGTCCCCTGATTCCAAGCCAGTGGGGAATCGTTTTCCTCTATGTAATACATCTTAAACTATATTAAGGACAAATATCTTTAGTGGCTTTTAAGAAGCTTTTAGGGTTGATGATTGTTTTTAATGTTATTGCTATTTTTATAATATCAGTGTTCATGCAAATTATTTTTCTCATAATGTGACAGAAAGTGACATTTTAAAGATCCTCACACCTTTAATTTTTTACTCTGTATAAGTGTGTTTCTAAAGTTGAGCCCAAACAGTAGCACACCCAGCAGGGGACCTAATTCTAACTGACAGTGGAAAACATCAGGTTGGTGCATATTCCCAGGAATGGAATACCTATCGGTACTCATAATATAAACATTAAAACGTACACATTAAAAAATTCTTTCTCTTAGATGGTTGTTAAAAAAATGTGTGTCATCTATTTCTTGCCAGTTGGTCTAAGGCAATTTGTCTCATGTACTGGGCTTTGGTGATGCCACCTTTAGGCACACTGTCATTCCTTGTTTCCATACCTCTACCAGACATTTTTTACGCATCATGGCTCTCTTTCCTCCTGAACCCTGGAACCTCCAGAGCTCCGGGAAGCAAGCCACAGCCAATTCATTGACATTGCCTGCAAGATTAAACCTACTTGTCCTTGATTTGGAGTCCCTGAGTGGTACAAATGATTAATGCACTAGGCTGCTAACCAAAAGTTGGAGGTTCAAGTTCACCCAGAGCTCCACAGAAGTAAGGCTTGGCAATCTACTTCCAAAAATCCTTTGGGGCCATTGAAATACTTTCGGCCATTGACAGCCCAGTGGAGCACAGTTGTACACATATGAGGTTGCCAGGAGTCGGAGTCAGCTCTATGGCAACCAGTTAACTGATCCTTGATTTAGTGTCTTCCTTTCATTGATCTCTTTCATGTGCTTATCTTCATGCCTTTACCATTCTCTGATGTGGATTCTCTCTTGTTCTCCGCCTTAAAAAAAAAAAAAAAAGACATAGCAAAATATGAGAAGGCACTAGATAGTGTCTTAGAAAAGTAAATTTTGTTTGGGAAATAAATGTCCTGATTGGAGCTGCCAGAGTTAACTCTAAGTGAATAGCCCTTAACCTGGTCTTATTCTCCTACAGCTGCCATAAGCAAACACCACAGGGTGGGTGGCTTTAAAGAACAGAAATTAGTCTCTCAGTTCTGGAAGCTAGAAGTCCAAATTAGGGTCTCATCCATGTCAATTCCTTCTGGGCTCTTTGAGAGAGGAACCGCTCCATGCCTCTCTCCTAGTCTCTGGTGGTTTCTGGCAATCCTTGTGTTGCTTTGCTGCTTATAGATGCACTAGCTTCTATCATCACATGGCGTGGGGTTTCCCCTGTGACTCTGCTTCCATGTCTGTTGCCCCTTCTTATAAGACATCACTCAGAAAGAATTAGGCTTAGGACCCTAAATTGTACCTACTCTGGTATAATTTAACCAATGATATCTTGGAAGAAAGACCCTATTTCCCCCAAACAAGGTCACATTCACAGGTATAGGGGCTAGGACTTCAACATAGCTTTTTTAGGGGGACACAGTTCAACCCATAACAGACCTTAAGCTTGAGAACACAGTGAGTGTTGAATGAATGTATTATATAAAGAAGATAAAATCATCACTTGGAGGCAGGGAGAGAAGTGGCCACGGCCAGACCAGAAAGGAAGGGAAAGGTGATTGGCTGTTTCCCGCCTGGTGATGATTCACCACCAGCTCCTCTGCTCTCCCAAATACCATAAGCTCTTTGTTCAAGACAGTGCTGTGTTAACAAAAGCCTCTTGACCAAAAAGTGCTGAAGTTGTACAAATATTTGAGAAAGAATTGTCTCTGCTGATAGATTGAAAGACCTGAGGAATTCACCGACTTACAGCGTTGGTGGATTTCCTTTTCTTAAAAATATGTGCAGCAAAATTACTTGTCAATTTGACACCTGCAATCCCATTCTCTGTAGCAGAGTTTAACAGCATGTCATAGGCTGTTACGACTTGTGGCTCATCAGACCACTTGTCTGAGTGCCCTGGGTTCTGTGAAGCCAACCTGAGGCTGCTGCTAATAGCACCTACGTGTGACAGTGAATAAATTCTGAGCACTTTACCCTCCATCAGTCACAATTCATCCCCACCAGATACCTCAACTAAACTGACGTCCATATGAGCATTATAAAGATAACCTAGTGACCCAAGGGAGTATGTGGACCTGAATTCCTGTGCTTTGCTCTAATCTCAAAATAATCTTTATCATGGCTTTAATTGAAGCCCTGGTTGCACAGTGATTAAGAGCTATGGCTGCTAACCAAAAGGTCAGCAGTTCAAATCCACCAGCCACTCCTTGGAAACTCCATGAGGCAGTTCTCCTCTGTCCTACAGGGTCACTCACTATGAGTCAGAATCAACTCAACAGCAATGGCTATGGCTTTAATTATAATTGCTGCTGAATTAATGATTGCCACATTTATGTGTAAGCCACCCAAGTATGAGAGGAATAGGGATTTTTAAAATATGTGTGCTAATAAAAAAAATTGCTTTAATGATTTATTTTACTTTTTGGTTGTTCTTGCAACATCAACTTTATTCCTCGGTTGTGATTTATGCTCTTAACCTATGTAAAGAAAGAGACAGGTGGACATGAACAGCAATAACCAAATAAATCCCCTGTCAGAGAGGCCCAGAACTCCTTTAGGTCACAAAAAATTTTCATTACAGTGCCAGTGTAGTTCAAGCATTCATCAGAGATGAATCATTACTGTTGGAGAGTCAGGGTGAAGACATAGAGGATCATTGTAAATGGTGCCTGAGCCATTTGCCATGGTACTGATGAGGCAATAAACTCAACCAAAAATTTCTAATGTTGCAACCAAGGCTTATAGTAGATAGTGCTTCTTGAATTAAAATGGAAGTCAACGAATCAGACAACCCCGACATCAAGGATTCATTGAGGCATTTTGTTTCACACTTGGAGACTACAACAGCATCCTAGCTAGTAATCTCCTGTTCTGCAGTCTCTCTTCTATTTCAGTCCATTCTATCCACACCAGAAACAGCTTCATTTCAGCACCACCACACCCCTTATCCAACTCCCTTGGGTTGTGTGGAATTGCCCCTTCCGTACCGAAGTGTTACTTCTCCACCATCTCAACTCTCTCTTGTATCCAGACTAGCAACTCAGCATCTGCCATGTTTCTCACCTTTAGCCTAGTCTCTTGTTTGACATGGTTTCTCTGCTTTGCCAGACTCCACCTAGCTTCTAAGATCTTGCTCAATCCCCATTTCTTCTGTGAAATCTTCCCTATCCATCGCCCCCCCAACTTTCTTCCCCTGAAGTCACTCATTTATCTCCTAATATTCTTTAGAGCACCCAACACATGGGTAGAGAGATTTTTATGGGATAGCCTTTGGCACTTGATTGAGGCTTATCATTTCCTCTGTTGGATTGTTAGAATATTTTCATGGAATGTGCCTTTTTTACCATGCCCTCCTCCATCTCTAAAGAATCTTCTTCTTGTCCTCCACAGCACATGATGCAGTGTGCAAGAGTCTCCAAGCATTTGCTGCTCTGCCACAGTCCCCAGAATTGTAGAAGAACTTGTATTTGTGTTTCGCATTTAATGGCTTGAGCAGGAGTCATAGCCTAGTTGTCTTGTTTTCCCAGTGACATGTCCTCCCATTAGGATTTCTCCTTGCCCTAAATCCCTAGCTCTGGGAGCCAGGAGTCCCTCGGTGGTATAAATGGTTAGCAGGTTCAGTTGCTGACCAAAAAATTGGAGGTTCAAGTCAGCCTGGAGGCACTGCAGAAGAAAGGCCTGGCAATCTACTTCTGAAAAATGAGCCATTAAAACTCTATGGAGCACAGTTCTTCTCTGACACACAAGGAGTCACCATAAGTCAGAATCAACTCAACAGAAACTGATTTTGTTTTGTTTTAGGAGCCAGAAACTCAAACTCCAAAAGCTGAGGCAACTGTTTCAAAAACATCCTGTTTCTTCCTTTTCCCTCAAATCAGAGATGCCCAAAGCCTTTTCAGACCTCAGTTTTAATTTCTTGATTTAGTTAAAATATGTGTAGATGCAAATACTTCCCTTGAATATCAAAAGGGCTTTAATTTAAAATACTATCTTCAAGGGTAAAATTGACAACTTTTCATAAGTACTGAGCATCTCAGACCTTTCCTTGGCTCTTCTCTTTCTCTTGTTGTGATCACTTTGAAGTCAGAGTCCTCAGGGGAGTTTCAGTAAGATCTGTGGAAGTGTGAAGAGAAGTAAGAACCAGGCTAAGTAAAACAGGAATATCCTTGAATTCTTAGACAACACAGTGTGAGATAATCTCCACCCTTCAATGAATGGAAACAAATTAAAGCCAGCATGTTATAATACATCGGGGAATATTACAAAACTCCCCTCAATGCACTGCCAAGTTCCTGATATGCTGAGATGCTGATACCAACTCGTCTGAAAGGGAAACAAAAAATAAGAAATGTATAATTTCACAGAAGGCTTCCTTACTTCAGAACCTCTCCTGACCCCACCCTCACCTCATACCCCCAAACTCTCTTTATTGAACGGTTCTTTCAGTAATGCCCTTACGGATTTATCTGGCTCCATCATTAGCATTATCTGATCCTGGTTAAGTGATGCAAAGGCCTACGAGAGAAGAGAAGTGATGTGGTGAGGGACACACGTGTTTTAGTAAAGTCACAGCAGTGTTGAGAAAGGAGGTGATACTTAGGGAAGAGGCTGGTGAATTGCTCGCTCCTGTTTGCCTGCCTTCTTTCTGCCCAGAAAGCTAGCAGAGCAGTCTCATTACCAATGAAGCAAGCGCAGACGCGTGTCAATCTTCTGCGGCGGGAATGCAGCTCTGTTCGTTACCAGCATGTCCTCTGTCTTGTGCCATGCCTCCCTCTGAAGCATTCTCCTGGATGCCTAAACACACTGAAATCCTGCCTAAAATAGAGCCCACAACCCTGCCACATAAATGAATCCAGCTTCCTCCACAGGCTTTCAACCCAAGCCAATCAGATGGAGCTGGGCTTCCAGGCTCAGAAATTGGGGGAAGCCAGGGTGAGTGGGTTATGGTGGGTAGGTTGACTGTCAAGTTTTGTGGGCATGTGTGGAAAGGGGAATTATCCAATGTAGATGCTCTCCCAGCCTCTCTTATATTGCCTGCAGGGCCATATAAACAGCCTTTGAATCCTGAGCTGTTTAATGCAAGACCACTCATCAATAAAGTACTTATGAGCTCTGATCTATTGATGTGGACTCCTCCTGACCTTGCTCACACGGGTGGGACGAGTTTGTTGCTGATGCTGCTGGGCAGACACCACAGGCTCGCTCAGTGAGACTGAGGGCTGCCAACTCCCTAAGGGACTGCTGACCTCTCTCCCAGTAATTACTTGACCTTTATCAGCATCCATTGACAACTGCGGGAACTGCCATTGATACCTGACACTCACACAGTTCATCCATTAGCACCATCCCACAGGGCTTTTGTGGTGGAAGCAACTGCCAAGTGAGGAGGGGCCATTTCTGCAGCCTGAGCTTTGTCAGCGAGTGGTGTGGTCTCACAGTTCTCCTGGGCTCCCGGTTGTATGTGATAGCTGAGTCTAGAAACCAGTCATTCATTCAAAAAACACTTATTGAGAAAATATGTTCAAGGTCCTGCTTAGGATACTGCGGGAATCAAAAATGGAGTCATTTATAAACCCTGTCTAGTGGGAGATTGCAAAAAGGATTGTGGTGCCTTCACTAGGAGCTGGTCCCCTCCAGTGTCCTCCATGCAGTTGGGAGTCAGGTGACACAATGGAAAAACAGGAATTTGGGGATCAGCCAGACCTGGACTTCAGTTCCAGGTTGTTGTTGTGAGCCATCCAGTCAATTCCGACTCATAGTGACCCAATAGGACAGAGCAGAACTGTCCCATAGTGTTTCCTACGCTGTACAGGAGCAGAACACCAGGTCTTTTCAAATCTCCCACCTTTCAGTTAGCAGTTGAGCACTTCATCATTGTGCCACCAGGGCTCCATAGTTCTAGCTTACCAAAAAAAATCTCATTGCCATGAAGTCGATTCTGACTCATAGGGACCCTACAGGACAAAGTAGAACTGTCCCGTAGTCTTCCAAGGAGCAGTTGGCGGATTCGAACTGCCCATCTTTTGATCGGTAGTTGAGCTCTAAACCACTGCACCACCAAGGCTCCAGTTCCAGCTTACAGGCTGAATAATCTTGGCCAGGTCAGTTAACTTCCCTGAGCCCCCATTTTTTAATCTTTCAAATGGAGGTTTGACTAATACCTACTTCATAGAGTTGATATAAGAATACAGAGCGAAATCAAATCTTATATGTAAAAACACTAGCTGAGGTATTATTACCAATAGGCCTTGGTGGCCCATGGGCTATGTTATCTCAGTGCATGTCTGGGAGGCTGCCCTTGAAGCCAAAAGCCAAGCAGAGCTGCTTAACCAACCTACAGGGTGTGGAGGGAAGTAAGCTTCACACAGCAAGCTCCACGACTCCCCATCAGGGAACTCCGTAAGTCTGGAAGCATAGATGTTATTTTAGTTTCTTACAGATTACGTTTGTCCCTGACAACATATGTACATTGGTCTCCATTTCCATATGTTATGGACACCCTGTATATTTACTGCCCTAGCACACCCCCTCCCTCTTTAGCACGGTAACTGGATCCAGCCAAGCCCCTCCTACTGACCATCCACACAATCCATTCATTGAGGCCAGAGGCTAAAACCAGTCGTCATACTGACTCAGGGTGACCCTATATGTTTCAGGGTTTTCAAGACGGTGACCTTTTGGAAACAAATCTTTCAAGGAGCTTCTGGGTGGGTTTGAATCCCCAACCTTTTGGTTAGTAGCTAAGCACTCAACCATTTGTGCCACCCAGGGACTTCTGAGGCCTCTGCAAAGAGCCCATACTGCCACCTGAATCACTAACCTTTAGGTCCCAGATTAAAACACATCATTTAATATTGACTTTTTTTTTTCTAATTTCAGTCCTCAGTAGTCATTTCCCCTCTATTTTAAGTGTTGCAAGGATTTGTTTATAAACCTAATTCTGCCCAAGCCTTCAGACAGCTTGAGTTCCTTGACTAACATTACACAGCAAGTGGGTGGCACAGCTGGGAACAGAATCTCCTCTCTGACTGTAGAGCTCAGACTCTCAGCCACCATGAAGATGCTGGTGCTATAACAGGGCCCTAATCCTATTGGAGGAACCCTGGTGGCACAGAGGTTAAGAGCTACAACTGCTAACCAAAAGGTCAGCAGTTCAAATCCACCAGCTGCTTCTTAGAAACCCTGTGGGACGGTTATACTCCATCCTATGGGGTCACTATGAGTCAGAATCGACTCAATGGCAGTGGGTTTTTTGTTTGTTTGGTTGGTTGGTTGGTTTAATCCTACTGGGAAGTCCTTCGGTGATACAAAGGATTAATATGCTCAGCTGCTAGACTAATGGTTGGAAGTTTGAGTCCTACCAGAGGTGCCTCAGAAAAAAGATCTGACAATGTACTTTCGAAAATTTAGTCACTGGATCAAGTAGACACATCAGACTATCTGGGCACCTCCTGTCTGGAGGGGAGATATGAAGGCCCCAGGGGAACAGAAGCTGGCTGAATGGACACAGAAACACAGGGCAGAGAGGGGGAGAGCAACTACCAGTACATAGCAAGATGTATATAAGGTTTTGTATGAGAGGCTGACTTGATCTGTAAACTTGCACTTAACACACAATAAAAAAAATTTTTTTTAATTTAGCCAATAAAAATTCGGTGGTGCACAGTTCTACTCTGACACACATGGGGTCACCATGAATCGGAATCAACTCCACAGAAGCTGGTTTTCTGGTAATCCTGTTGGGGGTGTCAGGGAGAGCCCCCCAGGGGAGTTGACTCCTGACCTTGAGAGAGAGCTCGATGCTGCTGAAGGGATGGGGAGAGCAGAGGGAATTGCAGGTGGAGGAACAGATGCACTGAAGCTCGTTGTGTGAGGAGCACTCAGGGACAGGTATGCGGCTCCCGGGTAGACAAGGGCCTGGAGTGCCTCGGCGAGTTCTCCAGCTCTCTGGTTCTGAGGAAAAGGAGATGGCTGTGCCCCCCTGGTAGAAACCACGTGTCTATGCCATTACCAGTGATTTTTTGTACTATTTAAAGACTTCTTCCCTTCCCTCACATGAAGTCAGGCCATGTGCCTTTATCTCTTCTTCATAAGGACATCCCCTGTCACTCTCCCCCACACCCACGTCTCCAGCCCCGTTGGTACATTCGGGTCAGCTTCAAGTAGCATTCCCCAGAGACGCGGAGGGATCCTCATACAGGTACACCACGGCCCAGGGCCGGCTCCTCACCTCTGGCCTGTCTCTTGCAGATCATTGGGACCATCCCACTGATGCCTGGTCCCGGGCCGTCGGGCCAAGCGGCGAGCGGTTCTCAGGGCCTTCAGGTGCAGCCAATCACCCCCCAGCTCCTGACAAACGCCCAGGGCCAGATCATCGCCACAGTCATCGGGAATCAGATCCTGCCAGTGATCAACACCCAGGGCATCACGCTTTCCCCCATCAAGCCAGGCCAGCAGGTAAAGACGCCATGTCGAGGCAGCCAGGTCTCCTCGGACACCTCTCCTGACCTCCTTTCTTCCACTTGGGCTCCATCAATGAAAAGTCGTTTTTGGATTACAGTATATTTAATCCCACTAATCCTAACTAACAACACTTATAAAAAGGAAAGTAGTTTTATTTTCCATTCTTAGTGAGTGTAGGTGATAACTAAATGGTTTTCAAATCTAAAAATATGACTATATTACAGAGGGAGTGGCTTAAAATTCAGTAGCGGTGTGTTCTTATTACCTAGTTTCATGACACTTGATTTTGAGATGATTTTTTTAATGTGATCAAGAAGAAACCAAGAGCACCTATGTCTTACCTCTAAATGAAAAAAATTATTAAGCACCAAGTGATCCCAAGTTGATGCTGCTAAGACTGCTGGCTGCATATTAAGGAATGAACCGTAGCAATTGCTGGATGGTCAGATTTCCCCATTACCATGATGATCCAGTCCATTTTTTTCATTCAAATATCAATCAAGTGCTTCTTATGTGTTATGTTAGACTCTGGCTATCAAGCACTGAAAAAGGAAGATGTGGTCCCAGACCACATGGTGCTTCTAGTTAATTGGTTCCTTCAACAAACATTTTTTGATAACCCACTGTATAGTAGGCCATTGCTAAATGCTAAGTTAAAGAAAGAAAGAGAATGATCTTAGGGACACAGATTTATAAACTGAGTCCCATCATACAATAAAGTAGAGAATATTCTGTAACAGGGCAGGTGTGTACAAGTTTTGTATGAGCACAGAGGTGGGAGTGACTGCATTAGGGTTCTTCGGAGAAACAGAACGAAGAAAATACATACATACAGAGAGAGAAGTGGAGTCCCTGGGTGGCACAAACAGTTAAACGCTCAATTACTAACCAAAAGGTTGGCGTTTTGAATCCATTCAGGGGTGCCTCAGAATACATGCCTGGCGATCTGCTTCCAAAAGGTCACAGCCTTGAAAACCCTATGACACACAGTTCTAGTCTTTACATATAGGTGCACCATGAGTCAGAATTGACTCGACAGCAACTAACAGCAACAACAATAGAAAGGTTTATCTTAAGTAATTGGCTCACATGATTGTTGGGAAAAGCAAATCTGAAACTCTTAAGCCAGGTAACAGGCTGGAAACTCCACAGAATATCTGTGTTCCAGTCTTCAGACAAAATCTTTCTTCCTCAGAAAACCTCAGTTTTTGCTCATAAGTCCTTCAGCTGATTGGATGAGTCACACCCACATTATGAAGGGTAACCTGCTTAATTTTTAAAAGCCTCATGTAAATACCATCACAGCCACATCTAGACTACTGCTAGACCAAATATCTGGGCACCATAGCCTATCCAAGTTGACACATAAAATTAACCATCAGCGTGACTAACTCAGCCCAGGGGAGTTTGAGTCTTCACAGAAAAGATGGTTAAGGATCTGAGTCTTGATGGATGAGTAAGAAAGAGTTAAGCAGGTAAAGAACAGATTAGCCAAAGGCACGAAGAAAAGATTAGCCAAAAGGACTGATGAACCACAACTTCCACAGCCTCCACCAGACTGAGTCCAGCACTACTAGATGGTGCCCAGTTGCCACCACTGACTGCTCTGACAGGGATCACAGTGGAAGGTCCTGGACAGAGCTGTAGAAAAATGTAGAACCAAGTTCTAACTCACAAAAAAAGACCAGACTTACTGGCCTGGCAGAGACTGGAGAAGCCTCCACAGTATGGCCCCCAGACACCCTTTTAACTCAGTAATGAAGTCACTCCTGAGGTTCGCTCTTCAGCTGAAGATTGGACAGGCCCATAAAACAAAATGAGACTAAAGGGGCACGCCAGCCCTGGGGCAAAGATGAGAAGGCAGGAGGGGACAGAAAAGCTGGTAATAGGGAACCCCAGATCGAGAAGGGAAAGTGTTGACATGTCATGGGGTTGGTAACCAATGTCACAAAAAGATATGTGTACTAATTTTTTAATGAGAAGCTAGTTAGCAACCTTCCAGGCACTGGGAACAGCAGGAGCAAAGGCAGACAAACATGAAAGAGGAGGGAGGGTTGAGAGACAGGAGAAAGGGCTGTGTGATTAGAGCACAGAAGGAGGCTAAGGACAGTCGAGGAAGGGCTTCATAATCCAGCTAAAAAGGATGGACTTGGTCTCTGTGTGAAATAGTAACATGTTGCTCGGCATCTCTGTAGCCCCGTTTCCTCATCTTTAAGATGGGGATACACCGTACCTACCTCAAAGTGGTTGTGGGCATTAAATGAGTTAATAGAACAGCACCTGGTGTCAAGTGCGTACTTGTATGATCATGACAATGGTGATGACGGTGATGGTGATGATAATTTACCCTGAAGCTCTGGGAATCTATGAGAGGTATTTAAAGAGAGGGATGAAATGCTCAGCTTTACTTTTCAATAAAACAACTCTGGTATTGGTACGGAGGTTAAGCTGAAGTAGCGAAGGAGCTAGTATAAAGAAGCCACTTAAGCAAAAACACAAACAAAAATAAGTGAAAGTGTGAACTGGAAGAGTATCCCAGATAGAATGAGAGAAAAATGTAGAACAAAACTCAAATTCCTGAAAAAGGCCGCAGTTACTGTACTGGTAGAGACCAGAGGAACCCCCAAGACTACCACCCTGAAACACCCTTTAAACTTGGAACTGAAGCCACTCCTGGAGGTCACGTTTCAGCCTAATAATAGATTGGCTTATACAATAAACAATGTCACCTGTGAGTACTGTGCTTCTTTAAATAATCAACTGTATGAGACCAAAGCAAAGTCATCTTTGCTTTGCGGGGTGGGTTGCGGGGGACAAGGAAGCTAGATTAATAGAAACAGAACAACCAGAATGGAAATAACGAGAATGCTGACACATTGTGAAAAATGTAACCAATGTCACTGAACGATACGTATAATACCAAAAACCTGTTGCCAGTGAGTTGATTCTGACTCACAGCAACTCTACAGAACAGAGTAGAACTGCCCTATAGGGCTTCCAAGGGGTGGCTGGTGGATTTGAACTGCTGATCTTTTGGTTAGCAGCCGAGTTCTTAACCACTGGGAACCTAATTTGCTGTATAAACTTTCTCTAAAAACACAATAAAATATTATTTAAAAAAAAAAAAGAAAGTGTGTACTAGATAGTTGAAAATAAAGGTCAAGAATTGTAAAGTTCAGGACAGAGGAGCTAAATCTGGAGTTATTAGCGCACATGTGAGAGCTGAAGGCACGAGAACAAGTGAAGACATTCAGAAAAAGTATGAGGAACGAGGGAAGGAAGGAAGAACGAGGAGTAATCTTGGCAAACACCAGCTTTTAAGGGATGGACGAGGAAGGGAAGGGACAGAGTGAAGAAATGGTCAGATAGTAGAAGAACCAGAGAGTGAGGTGATCTACCATCCAAGAGAAAAAGAGTTTCAAGAAGCAGGAAGTGGACAACAATGTCTAATGCTGCAGGGATAAAATCACATAAAGCGAGGGAATAACATCAATTCCTCTATTTCTTTATTGTAATATTTTAAAGCCTGGCTTATCTCTGTTTGAAATACTTCTATACACGTAGTTCCATTAACTGGGTTTGAGAACCAAAAGTTGGGCAAGTCTAAGATCCAGATGTAAAGTTGGAGGATGTTCTGATAAAGGAGAGATAGTAGAAGGAAAAGGTGAAGACTAACAGTGTGTGACCTGGTAGATGGCGTTATGTGTTGTTGGGGAAGCACATAATGTAGAGCAGAAAGCAAGAAAGGAATCCTTGGGTGGTGTAAATGGTTAACCTGCTTACCACTAATGGAAAGGTTAGAGGTTCGAGTCCACCCAAAGGCACCTTGGAAGAAAGGCCTGGGGATCTCCTTCTGAAAAATTGGCCATTGAAAACCCTATGGAACACAGTTCTACTCTGACACACATGGGGTCCCCCTGAGTTAGAATCAACTCAATTGCAACTGGTTAGGAAACAAGGGAATAAAATACAACAGAAAGGGAAAGAAGAAAGTACCACTCTCCTCATTCATCTGCAACAAAGCAGAAGCATCCTTCCAGGGCCTCAGACATTGCCTCCGTTTGGCTCTTGATCCAACCATAGAAACAGCCCATGCTTGACTCTCAGAGCCTATGCTTGGAAAATTCATTCACTTGTTCAACAAAAATAAAAATCTTTTTAGTAGAAATGTACATTGACCACCAACCTTATGCCAAGCAACTGTGCCAGGAACCTAGGCTATGAAGTTGGGCAAGATGGGTACCATGCGCCCTACCTTCATGGTGTTTACAGTCTAGCAAGGGAGATGGAACCAGGATCTGCAGTAAGTGCCATGGATTTCACCGACACCATGAAGATCCAGTTCGTTTTTTTTAAATCAAATATCAATTGAGTGCCTCCTATGTGTTATGCTAGAGTCTGGGTACATAGCGCTGGAAAAGAAAGACATGGTCCCTGACCACATGGCTCTATGTGAGTGTCCATCTAGTGAGGTAATCAGCTTCAAAAAATGGAGCCAGGTCTGAACACATCTCCCAGAGGTGGAGCCTTCCTATCTCACTGCCTCTGATTCTCTCTCTAAATCTAAATCACTGAGACTGTTCTCTAGCCGGTGAAGCCAAGATTCCCAGCCACCCTCTCCTACCTCAGCTTTAGCCCAGGCAGTGGTGCAAACCAAAAAAACAGTTGTTATCAAGTCAGTTCCAACTCATAGACAGCTCTGTGTGTCAGAGTAGAACTCTGGGTTTCCAATGGCTGATTTTTCAGAAGTAGATCACCAGGCCTTTCTTCTGAGGTACCTCTGGGTAGACTAGAATTTCCAACCTTTAGGTTACAGCCAAACACGTTAACCATTAGCACCCCCCACCCCCGGGACTCCAGGCAGTTTGGCAATTCCTGCCAAACATATCATTAAGAGCTTTCCCTTCCTCTCTTCAGCTGGCTTGTTTGTTTTACTATTTACAAGCTTCCATTGGATTCTTTATCCTCGAAATGGTTTCCAAAATAAATCAAGATTTCCTATCTTCTGCTGGCTTTTAAAACACCCTAGCTTTATCGGTTCTAAATGATCTCTAGGGGAAAAAATGGGGAGATAGCCTCTTTTAGTACAATCTGCTAAAAACTATTTCTGTCAGCAAAGCCAAGTTGTAAATTGCTAAAAAGGTGATGAATTAGTTAGAAATCATTAACATTTAATACAAAGTAGCTCTCACTCGGAAACCGTGGTGGCGTAATGGTTAAGTGCTGTGGCTTCTCACCTCGAATGTCAGAAGAGGGTGTGTGGGTGATAGACTGTTGCCGTTATATAAAATTACAGCTCTAGATTGGAGGTAGAACAGTTTTGATGCAGAAGAAGGGCCTAACCAAGAAATGGCAAATATGAGGCCATGATGGCACCACTCCTCAAAACCTTGTCCACACTTGACATCATTAATTCATTTCCGTGGTCTTTCAAATGAGCCCAAAGGCATCCTGGAAATTTTCTCACAGCACCTGTTGGTCCCTGGCATAAAACCTCATTATGACCACAGGAGCATAGGCTTCCCAGCTGGCCTAACCACTACCACTGTCCTCCTCACTGAAGAATTGGAGATTTAGTGACTGAGAAGAAACAGCCAGCCTCTAGGGGGTGTACCTTGCAAATCCAACTCATGTCAGCTACAGTCAACATCCCAGGCCACAGCAGGTGTCAACAAGCTCACCCCTCTTGTCCGAGGCCAATACCAGCAGCCTATCCCAGACCCAGAAAAATCAGAGGAACTGAGGACGAACCTGGTCAGAAACATCGAGGAAAATCATGGGAACAAATGAATGCTCTTACTTCTTGGCATCAGCTGCAGTTGAAACCCCTCAGCACATGTAGTAAAGTTCACAAGGTGGGCAAATCGGCAAGAGATGCGCAGGTCTGAGTCCCTGATATAAAAGCTGTGATTCTGAGAATAGCAGATCATAAAATTCCCAGAGCCAAAAAATAAAAAGCTCTTCAATTTTTTTTTTAAATACTACCCTCTACACTGAAGAAATATAATATGGACAACCACTAAAAAAACAGAGGATTTCTGTTGTACAGTAGAGAATTTTCTCAATTCCTTGCTTCATGTGATTTATGACAGATTCTTGATTTCATAAGAGCACATTTCCAACAGTGAAATGAGTTATAAATTATGGGAGCGGAGAGTTCCCTAACTCACCATCAGAAGGAAGCCTACGTTCATGAAGTGCACTACAGAGCTTCCTGACCAGATGACCTAGGGTGGCTTGTTTTAATTTAATAAAAATACTTACAGCATTAATTTAATTCTGGTGTACTGTGGATTACCAAAAGAAGGAACAAATCGGTATTGAAGAAATACGACCAGAATGTTCCTTAGAAGCAAGGCTCGCGATACTTCTCGCTTACTTTGGACATGTCATCTGGAAAGACCAATTGCTAGAAATGGACATCATGGTTGGTAAAGTAGAGGGTCAGTGAAAATGAGGGAACTCTTCAATGAGATTGACACAATAGCCACAACAATGAACTCAGACATACCAACGATCATGAAGATGGCACAGGACCAACAGGGGTCTACCTACAGAAAATAGCACCTATGGCAATTAGTTTTAAATTGCTGAATGATCTCTCACAGCTGGCAGTGGAAACTGCAATGACCAATAGAAACTGCTTGTTAGTGCCCCTTCTCAGGCAGTACCCAGGGCATGTGCCCTACCTGCCATACCTTAGTTACGCCTCTGAACTGGGCAACATTTTATTCTGTTATACGTAAGGTTGCCGCGAATCAGAGCCAAATAGATGGCAACTAACAGCAACCTCTAATTAAAGAGCTTGAGTGAATTCTAAGGGTGTCAGCCAGTCTTGATGATTATTTATCTTTTCAGTGATGAAAGGTTGAAAAGAATCTGCAAAGTTACTGTGCTAGTTATCTAGTGCTGCTATAACAGAAATACCACAAGCGGATGGCTTTAACAAACAGAAATTTATTTTCTCACACTTTTGGAGGCTAAAAGTCCAAATTTGAGCTCCAGCCCTAGAAGAAGGCTTTCTCTCTCTGTCAGCTCTAAAGGAAGGCTCTTGTCTCTTCAGCTTCTGCTTCTGCTTCCTGGTTCCCTGGAGATTTCCCTGTGGCTTGGCATCTATCTTACCCCATCTCTACACTGCTTACTTGTTTAATCTCTTTGATATCTCAAAAGAGATTGACTCAAGACACACCCTACCTTAATCTTGTCTCATTAACATAACAAAGACAACCCATTCTCAAATGGGATCATAACCACAGGCATGGAAGTTAGGATTTACAACACATATTTTTGGGAGACAAAATTCAACCCATAACACTCCATCCTTTGGCTCCCAAAAATTCATGCCCTTGCCATATGCAAAACGCATTCACCCCATCACATCATCCCCCAAATCTTAAATCAACTCCAAGTCAAAAATCTCATCTTATGAATCATCTAAATCAAATATGGGTGTGACTTTAAGTGTATTTCATCCTGGGACAAAATTCCTCTTTATCTGTGAACCTGTGAAATCTAGATTATAAGTATTTGTTTCCTTAGTACAATGATAGAACAGGCACAAAGTAGACATTTCCGTTACAAATGTGAGAAATTGGAGGGAAAGAAGAGATAAACAGGCACCAATCAAGTCCAACACCCAGCAGAACAAATTACATTAGCTCTCAGAGCTTGAAAAAAATCCTGTTTTCTGAGATCTGGGCAATGGCCCCACCCTATAGATTCTGGGTGTTTGCCATGCCCCCTAGATTCCAGGTGCAGGCCCCTTGGCCCTGGGCTTCAGCTCTGCCTTCTAGACCCACTGGGATGGCGATTCTGCTCCCTCTGCTTTGGGTAGACCCATTCTCCTAATCCATCTGAGTGGGGACCCTACCCCCTTTGCCTCAGCAGGTCCCTTTCTTCTGTCCCTTGGCAGGCCTGCCCCCTCAGCAGCTCCATCCCCCTGGAACACCTTAATGGCAGCACCACACTCAGGAGCCAAGTTGGCAAAGATCCAACTCTTTGAAACCTAGGAGGCTGTGTCCCCACCTTTCGAGATCCAGGACCCACTGAAACCAAGAAGGCCCTGATTCCCATGCTCCTTCCAACATTTCTGCTGATCTCAGAACTGCTCTAGCGATGTCTTTTTCTTTTCATGGAGGACAACAGATGTAGCTCCTTTGGTTTGTTTCCTGCCTGTAGAATTCCAGGAGGCAGACAGCGTTCTTTCTCTGTCCCCTTCAGTCTAAGCTAATGGGTTTTCTGCTGTGGCAGTTGGTTAGATTTGTCAGTCACAGGCTTAACCTCTTTAACAAGATTGTGTAGCCGTGTCCTTGGTGAACATTCTAGGACACGTGTCCTTAGTTTGTACAACAGAATTTTCCAAATCTTTAAGTTCTGTTTTCATTTTGCACTGTTCATTTTTAAGTCCATCTCTTTCCTCTCACATTTTACTCTAAGTGGTAAGGAGAAAATATGTGGCCCCTTTAAGATCTTGTTTAGAACTCTTATCAGCCAGATATCCAAGTTTATCACCTAGAAGCTCTACCTTCCACCAAACATTTGAACATAATTCAGACGAGTTCTTTGCCACTGCATAAAAAGCATCACCCTTCCTCCATTGTCTGATCACATGTTCATCATTTTCTTTTAAAACCTCACCAGAAGCACATTTAACGTCTGCATTTCTAGCAACATTCTGTTGCTGGCACCATATGCCTTCTGCAAGATAACAGAGACTTTCTCTATAGCTCTGCTTGCTTCCTTCTGAGTCCTCACCAGAACTGCCTTTGACATCCATAATTCTACCAGCAGTCTCTTGAAGGATATCCAGGCTAGCATTTATTATTAAAAACCATTGCCATCGAGTTGATTCTGACTCATAGCAACCCTACAGGACAGAGTGGAACTACTCCATAGAGTTTCCAAGGAGCGCCTGGTAGATTCAAACTGCCAACACTTAGGCTAGCAGCTTTAGCACTTAACCACTAGGCCACCAGCGTTTCCCTTTTACTGTTAGGCACCTTAAAACTTTTCCAGCCTCCCAAACCACTTCCACATTGTAGGTATTTGTTAGAGCAACACACCACTCCTGGTACCAAATTCTGTGGACTCAAACATACCAACGATCATTAAGGTGGCACAGAATTGGGCAACATTTTGTTCTTTTATACGTAAGGTGGCCACAAGTCAGAGTTGAATAGACAGCAGCTAACAAGAACAACCTCTACTTAAAAGAGCCTGAATAAAATCTAAGGGCGTCAGCCAGTCTTGATGATGATTTATCTTTTCAGTGATGAAAGATTGAAAAGAATCTGCAAAGTTACCATCTGAGATCCACGTAGTATTAAAAAGAACAAAAATTCATCAGGATCCTATAGCCCTAGATATAGCTTCCACAGTATCACATCAGAGATCCTTGGTGAGCAATGCAAGAAAATAAGTCGGGAAAGTACTAGATTTAAAAAAAAAAAAAAGATCTCCCTGTTCAACAAAAAAAAAAATATGAACAAACCTGCTTAATACGAAAATATTTGGATGAGCTCAAAAGTAACCTTTCGTTCTCTCCATGGGATTCTACAACTGCTGTGACTTACGGTAAATGCCCCCCAAAGTCACCGTGGCCCCAGAACTCCAGGTCTTCTTTCCCCTTCTCCTGTGGATGTGAATTAGTGATTTCCTCATATGCTGCACAAGCCATCATTGTTGTGTATATTTATTCTTCCCTTGACTAATTCCAAGCAAGAATTAACTGGAGTTGTTTAGTGTCGTTTAAAGGGTAAAGACATTTGAAAGGAAAAATATTGCAACTTTTAAAATTGAAACATTAAAATTTTTTAAAAATTAAATACAACAGCTATAATGCTTAGAGATTACCCTCTATGAAGGCACTCAATTTGTCTTCCAGAAATAATCTTGGTGCTAATAGGAAGCCAGTGGAAGTTGGCGTATTTAAATTAGCTCTGTAAAATGCCACGTGCTTATCCAAATCCATCCATTTTCTTTTCAAGTAAATACAAAAATACTGTTAGTTTAACGGTTTTTTTAAAAATCAACTTCCTTCCCCAGCACCAGTCTGAATCACCGGTTCTGACTTGGAGGAACCCAGAATGAGACATAAATGAGACAGTTCCACCAACAAGGGGGTTCCCTAAGTGAATGAAAAGTAGATCCGTGAATTGCATGCAAAACAGCTTGTTGGCCTTCCAGTCTGTATTTGGGAGTATTTCCTCTCTCTGGTCTCACCTGGTCACTCTCTACCAAGCTCAGCCACACACAGTCCCCACTTTCTGCACATTCTGTGGCCCTGGTTCGGGACACCTTTTCCCACCTTCTCCGCCTGGCAAACTCCTGCTCATCAGATCCACTGTCACCTCCTCCATAAAGCCTCCCTGCCCTGCTCCCTCACCTCTGCTCCCTCCCATGCGCTACTCTATTTGGTTTTTGTCAGACTGCATTGTCATTATGAGCCTACACACCTTCCTGGATCACTAGAAGGGTGCACCTGAAGGGCAGGGACCAGGTTGATTCATCTGTGCCCACATGCTGCAAAACCCAGCCCACGGGAGGTGCTTGGGAAATCATGTTTAACTTAATTGCTGCTGAATTGCAGTGTTTCATTGTCTAGAGCACCAGCATCCCAGAGCTGCTGCTGCCAAGACACCGGCTCAGGCCCATGTGTGTCTTTCCAGTCGGTGTCTTCTGTCATTTGCCAGCATCTTCCAAATTGGTGCTGCCGACAGCTGGTGAAGAACTTCCAAGCAACACTGTCTTCTCTATTTATGTCTTTACTGAATGTCAACCCACTCCTCTCACCACACTCTCCCACCTCATTACTTCAACTGCAATTAATCCTGTTTTCCACTTTGCGCTAAAACCTAACTCCTGTTTCGCCATTTGTTCCTGCTGAGCTCCTGTTGTGTGTTTTATGACTGCCTTGGCCTTCTATTCCTTTGCTTAGGTATCTCCACTGAATCCTTCTTTCCTCATTCTCCTCACTCACTCACATCCTCCTCTGTGTCTGGCAACAATGAGGCTGCTTTCTTCTCTCTTCCTTGAAGCCACAGGCATTTCTGCCACACTCTTCCTTCTTGTTGTTAGCTGCCATGGAGTCAGCCCCAACTCATGGTGACCTCATACACAATGGAATGAAACGCTGCCTAGTCCTCTGCCATCCCCACAATTGGTTGCAGAGCAGACCGTTTTGATCCACAGGGTTTTTATTGACTGCTTTTTGGCAGTAGATCACCAGGCATTTCTTCCTAGTCCATCCTAGCCAGGACATTCTGCTGAAACCTGTTCAACATCATAGCAACATGCAAGTCTCCACTGGCAAATGGTTGGTGACTATGCATGAGGTGTATTGGCCAGGAATCACCCAGAATCAAAACAGGTCTCTTGCATGGAGGGTGAGAATTCTACCACTGAATTGCCAATGTCCCTCTGCCACACTTACTCTCCTGCAAACAGGGAAGTGTCTGTAATGGAGAATTAAAATTGGGTTTCTTCTTCCAACTTAGGCTAAGTTGATATCTCAGAGTCATGGAATAGAGCTGGGAAGAAAGCCCAATAAACCCCTAAACTCTGGCAAAAGACAACCCCTCTTCATTTTTGCAAACTCCACAAAGGTCTAAAATCTCTGTGGCATTACGTTCCAAGGCCTGAAGACTTCAAGTTCGATTGTCCTAATGTCAATCCTACAACTTTCGGCAAATCTAACACCTCTGCTCTTGTCCTGTCAGCAGTAGGATGAACTCCCCAACAATATTCATGCATTCGTTACGTCCTTTTAATTGTTAATCTGTTAAAAAAAAAAAAAAAAAAAACCATTGCCATCAAGTTGATTCCAACTCATAGTGACCCTATAGGACAGAGTAGAACTGCAAAGGTTCTTATTAAATCTGGGCTCTGGCTTCTCTTGTCTATGCATCATAAATTCACTTTCTTTACCCTTGTTCTAAGAGACTGGTTGCCATCAAGTCAATTCCAACTCATGGTGACCCATGTGTGTCAGAGTAGAATGGTGCTTCATAGGGTTTTCCATGGCTGATTGTTTGGAAGTAGATTGCAAGGCCTTTCTTCTGAGGTGCCTCTGGGTGGACTGGAACCTCCAACATTTCAGTTAGCAACCAAGCACATTAACCTTTTGCACCGCCCAAGAATGTCTGTTCTAAGAGAAACTCCTTCCAATATCTTGTGAGGTCCCCCAACCAGCAGCATCAGCATCACCTGGGAACTTATTAGAAACACAAATACCTGACCCCACCCTGGACCTACTGAATCAGAACTCTGTGCATGGGCCCCAGTGATCTGTGTTTTAGCAAACCCAAGCCATGGTGTTTTCAGTTGCCTCATATTCATGTGAAAGCTGGACGATAAATAATAAGACCGAAGAATAATTGATGCCTTTGAATTATGGTGTTGACGAAGAATATTGAATATACCATGGACTGCCAGAAGAATGAACAAGTCTGTCTAGGAAAAAGGACAGCCAGAGTGCTCCTCGGAATTGAGGAAGGTAAGACTTAGCCTAAAGTACTTTGGACATGTTATCAGGAGGGACTAGTCCCTGGAGAAGGACATCATGCCTGGTAAAGCAGAGGGTCAGTGAAAAAGAGGGAAGACCTTCAACAAGATGGATTGACACAGTGGCTACAGCAGTGGGCTGAAGCATAACAATTGTCAGAATGGCACAGGACTGGGCAGTGTTTTGTTCTGTTGTAAACAAAGTCGCTTTAAGTCGGAACTGACTCAATAGCACCTAACAACAACAACCAGGTGATTCTGATGCATGCTAAATCTTGAGAACCACTAACTTAATTTCTCTAGCTGTTATGAGACCTCCAACAAAATACAGTATGAAGAAAAATGCCAGCCAGAGCATGGAGGGTAGGGAGGATCACAATGATCTTCCTGCATGCTCTTGCTTCTGTAAGACCTCTCCAGGCTCTATTAACTTTCTCCATTCCGCCACATGGGGCATGTAGCTGTGGTTCATTATGGCAGCCTGATCTGTCTCTAAAAGGCTAGATGTTATACATTTTGCCTTTGCATATTTCGAGGATTTTTTTTTCCCTCCTCAAATGAATTTCTCTGTATTTAACCCCATTTGAATTTTACTGTTTTATGCATTTGCTTTTCCAACTATCTAGCACATTCTGCATTTTATCCCATGTTCCAAGACACTTGTCAGCCCTACTTATTTTTATTTCAATTGTGAATTTAATTAGAAGATGCTTTATCCCAAGAGCTAAAACATTGTTAAAAATATACTGCATTACACATGAACAATATATGGGAAGCAGTGGCACAGAAAATCTAGAAAGCATTTAAAGAGTGCTTTTTTTTTTAATTTATTTTTGTTGAATATATTATACACCTTGGTAGTGCCAACCAACACAAACAAACCAATGAAGCCAGCCTGTTAGAGCCAGCAGGAAATATAAAACTTTTCAGGCTCTGACTCATGTTCCTTCCTGTCTCTCATCTTGTGTATAGGATGGACTTCATTCCCTTCTTCTCTGATTAATGCAAACCCTAGGCTAACGTGAACTGCCCTTTCCCTCTCCTCCTTTCTTATTGACTTTCCCTGCTCTGAGCCTATTTACACATGACTCATAGCTTGAAAGAGCCCTGGTGGAGCTGTGGTTGAAGTGTTTGACTGCTAACCAAAGGGTCAGTGGTTCGAACCTACCAGCTGCTCTATAGATAAAGTTATGGAAGCCTATTTCTGTAAAGATTTACAGCCTTGGAAACCCTATGGGACAGTTCTACTCTTTCCTATAGGGTTGCTATGAGTCAGAAACAACTTGACGACAGCAGGTTTGGTCTTTTTTGGTCACAACTCGAAATAGGGCAAGAAAGCAATTAGTTATCTGAACCTAGAAGGAGATAAGGGGCCCTGGTAATACAGTGGTTAAGAGCTCAGGCTGCTAACCAAAATGTTGGCAGTTCAAACCTACCAGCTGCTCCTTGGAAGCCCTATAGGGCAGTTCTACTCTGTCCTACTATGAGTCAGAACCAACTCAATGACACCTAACAATAACAACAGAAGGAGATAAACTCCAGCTTCTATTTAAAAAAAAAAAAACTATTGCCATAGAGTTCATTTCAACTCATGGCGACCCCCTATGTGTCAGAGTAGAACTACGCTCCATAGGGTTTTTAGCGGTTAGTTTTTCAGAAGTAGATCACCAGGCTTTTCTTCCCAGGTGCCTCTAGGTGGACTCAAACCCCCAACCTTTCTGTTCGTAGTGGAGCGTATTAACTGTCTGCATCACTGCGAGACTCCATAGACAGTCTACTCAGGGTGTGGTGAGTAAATAGTAATCATGACCTATAAACAGGAAGTAATACAGAGAAAAGTAAGCTTGGGGTATTAGAAATAATTCAGATTCATTATACCAAGCAAAGGGCAATCTTTATGCAACCCCAAGATGTGTCTCCAGATTACAGTAAAATCAAAATAATATTTTTGGAAAATCCCTAGCCACCTGAGAGTCCCTTGTTTTCTTAAAAACATAAAAGTTTAAATATTTTAGGATCTGTAGAGAATATTTTCTAAACCAATAATTAAACTATTAAAATTTCATATTTACAAGAAACAAATGAGATATGTTCAAATTGATAGGCATAATGACTACACTAAACCAAAAAAACCAAACCTGTTGCTGTCAAGTCAATCCCTATGCATACCGACCCTATACTAGAAAAAAAAAAAAAAAATACTAGTGCTGATCAATTCTAAAGTGCAGCGCATCATGAGCTTTCAATTCGAACACGTCTCATTTGTCTCCATACTTCCCAACTAGAGCTTCCTACAGCTTCTCTGACTTCTAGCCACTCACCTGCAACGCTAGACCAGAGCTGAGAGCACTGTGTGATCTCAGACAAGTCATTTAGTCAGGTCTCTGTTTCCTTTCTATAGTGGTATCACCAACACCTAGCAAAGAGGGCTATTGCCAGAATTAAAAACAATGGATGTTAAAAACACTCAGGAGGCATTCAATAAATGGGACCCATAGACTTGGCCTTTCAAGATAAAGGCAATATAATAAAACATCTTTCTTTATAGAGCTTCTAAGTTTCCCTTTCTCTCCATTTAAGGAATAAGTTCATCCTCATGGTTTAATTTTTCCCTAACTCCCTACATTTTTTTTTTTCATAAACTATTCCAGTTGTTGTGGCCAGTTATGTTTTGAATATTTACATATGTTTCTTTATCCAACGATTAGGCAAAATCAAACTATACATGATTTTCACAGTTAAGTCAGTATCTGAGAAACAACGTAATTAAGTAAAATTAAATATTTTCCTAGTGCTGTTTATTTAAAGTACATTAAAATTTTATGTTGAACCACAGAGTTGCTTCATGAAGTAGGCTTAAATCTCTGCTTTGTATTTTCTTATTTGAAGAATATGTATATATAGCTTAAATTATTTAACCATAAAACAGAAAGATTAAAAAATATTTAACTAAGAATATCAGATTTTAGTTTGATATTACTAGTGCTAGTTTTCGTATTTTACCCAAAAGAATTATAGTTTTAGGGATGGAAGATAACAGAAGTGGTACCTCTACTGTTCTCTTTCCCTGAGTAAGAGTGATGAAAGAGACGTGGATCTCTAGGCTGTTCTATCAGGGTTCACAGTGATTCTAGAATTAACAGATACACGTCTACACTGGCAAGTGGAGTGAGACATATGGACTCCATTAGGATGTTACTGTCTATATAATCTTCACGATTCTTGACAAGTAAGAACCTTCAAGAATTTTTATTGGTTTTTCTGAACTGTCCAGTTGAACTCTGGAGGATAAACAAGATACCAGTGTCCTTAACAAAAAGTGCTTATTTACCTTGGAAGAAAAATCTCTTTCTTAGATTCTTAGGAACCTTAGATTCATCTCTGTCTTTGACTGTGTAGACATAGAACAAGTTCTTAAGAGAACTATTTCATTTTCCTCTCGAATTTCATCTCCTGCACAGCTTAATGCATAAGCCCCCTCTTAGTTCAGTGACTATAATGTAAGATGCAGCGTAGTAATTTTTCCTTTATGGCATTGCATCTGAAGAAGAAATATTTAAATTGATTATTGTCTTATCCAGTTCCTTGATGGTACTTTACCACACCCAGGGCCAATAAAATATTGATGGAATGATAAAACTGAAGACTACCTCATGATTCAGTAACTCAACCTGTAAAAAGCTTTTGTCAAGTAGCAGTATTTAGAAGGACAGCTCAATAGTTTAGCCGGAGTAGACTGACATGCAAATATACATCACATTTTATTAAGCAAATTAAAAATAGATTTAGTGTTTAATATGTCTCCCTACAGAATAAAATTTACTGGATTCAATTGCTGATTATGTGCTCAGCAGATTGGCTAATTACCTTAGGCAGTTGCTCAATGCATATTAATCTGGGTTCCCGTGTTGATTATAACTACCTTTGCTTCATAATCTAGCCTCCACTTAGCACAGTTGTGTAACAATAAGGGTATTTACTAGAAATCTGCCTGCAGGCACCCTGGGAAGAACCCTGAACTAACAGTTGGGAGACTGGGTTCTGCCACTCAGAAAACCACATGGCCTTGGGGCAGTCATCTATTACTTGTTAGGGCCCCCTGAGTCAGTTGCGACTCATAGCAACCCTATATACAACAGAAGGAAATAATGCCCGGTCCTTCACTATCCTCATTATCATTGTTATGCTTGAGCCCATTGTTGCAGCCACTGTGTCAATCCATCTCCTTGAGGGTTTTCCTCTTTTTCTCTGACCCTCTACTTTTGGTCCCTCCTGATAACACGCCCAAAATACGTGAGACAAAGTCTTGCCATCCTCGCTTCCAAAGAGCACTCTGGTTGTACTTCTTCCAAGACAGACTTGTTCATTCTTCTGGCAGTCCATGGTATATTAAGTATGCTTCACCAACACCATAATTCAAAGAAGTCAATTCTTCTTCAGTCTTCCTTATTCATCTAACTGGTGTCTTCAAATTTAAAATCCCCATAATCAAGCCAGGCATATCTACCTCATGGGAATGTTATATGGATCAGGTGAGCAAATGCATTACCACAAGGAAGCAGACGGGAAAATAGCTCCTTAAACACGTTCTCCAAAGTAGCACTTTACCAACAATTGTTTTAAAGGTAATATGTTAACTCGATGGAAAAAAACACTTTAGAAAATTACAAAGGCTCACAATCCCAAATCTCGACGAGGATATAGAGCAACTGGAATTCTCATACATTGCTGCTGGAAATATAAAATGGTACAACCACTTTGGAAATCAGTTCAGTAGATTGTTGAAAAGTTAAAAATGTATTTACAGTATGACCCAGTAATTCCATTCCTCAGTATTTGTATAAGAGAAACCAATACAGAAGGATACACAAAGATTTGTACAGGAATATTTATAACAGCCTTATTCATTAAACCCCCTTAAATAGCCCAAACTGTAAACAACTCAAATGTCCATCAACAAATGAATGGATAAACAATTGACTGTTTATCTACAGTGGTATACTATTCCACAATAAAAGGGATGAGCTACTGATACACACAAATAAAAGGGGATAAATCTCAAAAGCAGTATGCCAAGCAAAAGAAACCAGATACTGAAGTTGTACGCACTGTGTGATTTTACCTCTAGAATCATGCCAAACAAATCCGTAGTGACAGAAAGCGAATCAGTGGTTGTCTGGGTCTCGGGGCTGGGGTAAACTGATTGCAAAGGGGATGAGGGAACTTTATAAGGTGATAAAAAGGTTTTATACCTTGATCGAGGAGCCCTGGTGGCCCAGTGGCTAAGAGTTTGGCTGCTAACCAGAAGGTCAGTAATTCGAATCCACCAGCTACTCCTTGGAAACCCTATGGGGCAGTTCTACTCTGTCCTATAGGGTCACTATGAGTCACAATCTACTGTACGGTAACAGGTTTGGTTTTGTTTTTGGTATCTTGATTGTGGTGGTAGTTTCATTTGACAAAACTCATAGAACTGTATGCTTAAAATGGGTGCATTTTAGTATGTATAAATTATATCTCAATAAAGTTGACAAAAAAAACAAACATACACAGACTTTGGGAAAGCAGCGAAAAGGTGAAGTTGAAACAACCCAGGATGGCCCTTAGATACTGAGAAAGTGGCCAAAGATTGGCACCTGTTTTGTGGTTTGCTCTGCTCCCAGACTGCCTCCTGTTTTATAAAAAATCTTGCCGTAGCATGCATGAGACCTGGGTTCGATTCCCAGCCAATGCACCTCATGCTCAGCCATCGACCGTCTGTCAGTGGAGGCTTGCATGTTGCTATGATGCTGAACAGATTTCAGTGAAGCTTCCAGACTAAAATGGACTAAGGAGAAAGGCCTGGAGATCTACTTCCAAAATCAAAAAATGAAAACCCTGTGCCTCACAATGGTCTGATCTGTAACCGATCGTGGGGATGGTGCAGGGCCAGGCAGCTTTTCTTTCTGTTATCCATGGCATCACCATCAGCGGCAGCAAACAACAGCAACAACATACCTCTGTGAGTGTGATGATGGATATGAAAGCACTTTGTAAACCAGGGAGGTAGGTCGTGGGGGTAAAACTATCCAATTGACAAAGGTGGCTACTGCTGAGGGCACCCCTGGGCCTCCACGAGGACCCAGCACTGGAATCATTTCCCTTTCCTCTGTCTTTCCTCTCCTCGGCTAAGCCCCTCTTCCCTCTCAGAGCACAATCTTTTAATAACCCATAAAGGAGCTGGTGACTAAATGTACATGAAGACATTTCATTCTTAAGTGTGGCATCATGGCTAAGAGCTCAGGCCCCAGAGTGAGACCAGCTGCAGCACGGTAGCAGGAAAAGCCTATAAAATCATTTAACCTCTCTGTACCTCAGCTTCCTCATCTGTAAAGAGGTGAGACTAGTACCCACATCACAGGCTGAGAAAAGAATTACATGAGATGGGACATGAATGACCTTAACACATTGATTGGCACAGAGTAAGAAAGCAATTAACTAGTAGCTACAAATATTACTTGCTGTTTTTGTTTTGAGGAGGCTCTGGGGAGTGCATATGGTTAAGTGCTTGGCTGCTAACCAAAAGGTTGGAGATTCAAGTCCACCCAGAGGCACGTCAGAAGAAAGGCCTGGCCATCTACTTCTAAGAAATGAGTGATTGAAAACAGCATGGAGCACAGCTCTACTCTGATGCACATAGGGTTTTCACGAGTCAGAGTCGACAACAACTCTGGTTTGTCCTGGCTCCCCTAACCTCTTCCTTAATTTTCCATAGGCTGTCAGAGAGCCTTTTTTCCAGCTCCACAGTAATCCATCCAGATGCTTCTGTCAGGAGAGCAGAAAGTTCCTATATCATATACACTCAGCCTAAGTTGGAACTTTCCCTAAATCCTGGTGATAGAGGATATAACGGTTTGGTACAGCTCATCTATTAAGTTTGAGGTTTGCATTCCAAGTTGATTGTAAGCATTGTTTCTATCTATACATATTTGAGCAGGCTGTCAAGTCAGCTACAATCGTGTAGCAGAAAGGGTCCAGCCACAAGCCATGGTAGAGAAATGTAGAAAATTGGGTGTTCCAGCAAGCCAAGTAGGGAATTAATAATATATTTAGAATTCCGAATAAAATACCTGTCAAGTAAGCAACAACATATTACGTACGTAAAAATTCTTGCCTCTTCTGTAGACTATGCACTCTTCCTGAGAAGTATATATCCTTGGAAATAAAACGATTCAACTCCATCTGAAACTTCTGTTCCCTTGGAGTTTTTCCCCTAATTTTTCATTCATTTGTGTATTTTTTACATCCCCCCGTGTAGCTCCACCAACCCTCCCAGACGTCAATGGGTCAAGCAGCCTCCCAAGGCAACCTCCTGCACCTGGCTCACAGCCAAGCCTCCATGTCTCAAAGTCCCGTCCGGCAGGCTTCCTCTTCTTCCTCCTCATCCTCCTCTTCTTCAGCTTTGAGTGTGGGCCAGTTAGTCAGCAGTAAGTATCCTTTCTGGCTCGGTTTAACACTGTGGCCTTCTCATTGCCTATTTGCAATCTCTTCCCTTCTCTTCCTTTCTCTTCCCTTCCCTTCCCTTCTCTGTTTCCCCTCCTCTCTCTCTCCCTCTTTCTCTCTGTTTCTCTTTCTCAGCCCTGCAGAGGGGTTCCCTGGTTCTGCTCTAAGGGACTAGGCCAATATTGGGATGTAGCTCATGCCCAGGACCGAAGGGTTCACCCAAAGCACACCCCACCTTGATGAGTACATGTACTGGGGGGAAGTGGTTCCATGCCAAGCAGCTCCTGATGTGCTGAGTCAGTCCTGCCTCTTCCGAAGGTAGAAACTGATCAGCTTGCAGGGCATGAACCACACAGCTCAGAGCTGAAATAACCAACAACGGGCGCTCAGCTGCAGGTCAAGCTGCTTTTCTGTGCTTTTGAAGTCCCCTGCCGTTCTGTTTGTAGGTGTCAGAGCAAATAAAAGAGAGGGTGCCTGTGGGCGGGTGGGTGTGTGTGCACAATGAGCCACCTTCAGGGGCATGTCGGGGGAGCTGCCTGGACTGGAAGCACATGGAAAATCTCTGAACTACCACTAGTAACATAAAATAAGCCTACAAATCTGTCTCTCTGAGAAGGCCTTATATATAATTTTTAGAAATGGTATTTGGACCTAGGCGAAGACAGCATATTTATACATGCAAATAGAATGCTAAAATGAGTGGGACAAAGATGTAATTTAATGTCTACTATTCACCTTTGGTGCAATTTTTGCCTATATATAAGATTACAGTACATGTACATAGATCATTATTCACCAGGGACCAATTATCCAGTCCTTTAAAGGATTAAAACAATATATAGGCATCTATGCCATAAAATGAGGACTCATGTGAGTAACTGTTTGGTTAAGTGTCATGAATGACCTGTTATAATAGGAACAGGAGGGATTCTCACCTAACATGGGGTAAGTCTAGTAACATGAAGCAAAATGGAAGGTTTTTATGTCCTCCCTCTCCTCCACAAGCACCCATCCATATCATTATATGAATAATTTAGGCAAGAAAGATGACTATGGAATGGAGAAGAGAGTGAAGAACTATAGAAAGATATTAAAATGCCCAGGTACTTCAGTGGCTTAAGCTGGATGCTCTTGATCTTAAAGATGGTTCAGTACCAAATCGTTTTAGAGGACGTGGAGTTTTCCATCAGTTATTTTAGGAACCTGCTTATTTGGGCCAGAAACTCTAGTCTTACTCGAATAAAATCGTGGATAAAATGAATTTAACAGATTTTCCCCAATAGGAACTATTTCATAGAGTTGTTGTAAGGACTGAACGGGACAGTGGATGCAAAGCCACTAGAACAGTGCCTGGTGCATGGTCATCATGCTATAAATTTAGTCATTAATAGCATTATCCCTTCACTTTGTACTAAGCCCAATCCAGCGTCTGTAGTCCAACAGACCTGAGATTGAATCCCTGCTCCATCTTACTAGGACTGTCTTCAGCAAACACTCCTGAACTTCTCTGAATATGTTTGCTCCTCTGTAAAACTGGTCCATGATATCACCTACATCATAAAAAAAAAAGAAAGAATTGAACGAGATCATTATGAGATCACTTAGTATGTTGTCTGGCAAATAATAAGTGCTCAATAAATGTTAACAGCCATTATTCTGAAAGCATTGTTTAAATGGAGTGCTCATCCTGGCAAAAAATTCAAACTTTGTTCCAACTGAATATTCTACATAAAGTGCTGCAGAATACTCTGTAAATGGCAACAAGGTCACAGGACAGACAGCTAAGCTTTGGGCCTGAAAGAAAGGAGACCTAGGCCAACCACCTTATAGACAAGAAATAAGTATAAAATTAAAATACAGCCCATCCCACTACTACAGTATTTTACACAATGCGAACACTCAATACATGTCAGGTGGGTGGACAGATGGAAGAATGGACAGATAGATGGGTGGATGGGACTAGGTACTGAAAGGATAGATTAGCCCTTTATAGAAATCAAGTAACTCCCTAACTACAAGGGTACTTGATGGGCCAGATGGAATTTCAGTTGCATAGTAACCAATAGAACATCTAAGTTCAAGCTTTAAAATGAGGGAACCATATTACAATCTTTGATGTGAAACATAAAGAACTGAGGAGGGAGAAGCCTTTACTGTATATAGCTGAAACAGAAAACTCAAAACTCACATACAGAAAACTGAATGAGAAGCCCACACTAACTCTACGTGGTCTTCTCTTTCCATTTGAGAGGATCCAGCAATACCATCAGGAGTCTCTCCCTGGATGGCACAAACAGTTAAGCACTTGACTAACCAAAAAGTTGACAGTTCGAATCCAACCAGAGGTGCCTCGAATGACAGGCCTGGCTGTCTGCTTCTGAAAGATCACAGCCATGAAAAACCTGTGGACCTCAGTTTCACTCTGTACACATGGGGTCGCCATGAGTTAGAACTGACTTGAGGGCAACAGGTTTGTTGTTTTTGGTAGCAATACCACCAGGGTCAGACTGTGCAGCAAGCCTATGGCTGAACTTAGAACAATTGCTACAGATTTTGAGCCTATTGCTTAGTCAGTTCCCTTCTGTCTCAAAACCCAACTACAGAATGAGTAATACCTGGATCATTTTCTGATGCCAATTACCTCTATTAGAACCTTCGTTGTTAACGTAGCATTTTCAAAGCACTTTCACCATTTTATTCATTTCAATATTCACAACAGGGTAGTATAAATCTTCATTTTCATATGTTGAAACTGGCACTAATTAGATCCTGAAAAGTTAACCCATCTTGACTATCTTATGTGAGAGGGGTCAGTTTCAGTCATACCTAGAGACTGTGACTTTCTCTGTGTGACAAATCTCATGGATGACAGAGCCAGGAAGAAAACCCCAGTTGTCTGACTCAAAGCAGGCTCCACATTCTCCATAGTGCAGTTGCCTTAAACAACAGGACATACACATGGATTTTTATCCAGTGAATTTTTAATAACATCAACATACGAAAAATCTAAACACTTTTCAAATGATGTTTTAAAAGCTTGGTCCCTCCCATGCCTTATAATTAGAACACAGGATTTTCTGTGAGCCAATATGAAGAAAGAAATGAGACATCTCACATGTTTTGAAATTTGTATTCGAGTGAAATATGTATTTAAAATTCTTTTTCTGTGACATGAAACTTCATCCAATCTATAGCTAAGCTAATTTGGGCGACCCAACCACATATTTCAGACATAGTTGTTATGCATGTTAAATTGCAGAGAAAAAAGAAGGATATTTCAGTTGGAGGCAGTCAATTGAAAAAGAAAAAACACTTACTGAGCACCGTGTATATGCCAGGTAAAGCGATAGAAAGTAAGAAAGCAGAAACAAGCAATCTGTGGTTCCTGCCCTAGGGGAGGTCCTGACATACAATAAAACAAAGAAACAGACATACAATAAAGGGAAATAAATGCTATGATCAACATATGTATAGGGGCTATAGCAATATAAAAAAAAAAGGGGAAATAAAAAAACAACAAAACCCATTGCCATCACTCTATTCCGACTCATAGCAACCCTATAGGACAAAGTAGAACTGCCCCATAGGATTTCCAAGGAGCACCTGGTGGATTGGAACTGCTGACCTTTTGGTTAGCAGCCATAGCTCTTAACCGCTACGCCACCAGGGTTTTCAATATAGTAAATAGATACCTCAATTTTAAAGGCTGAAACAAACAGAAGATCTGTTCAGAGTAGATAATCCTTTAACTGAATTGGGTGGTTAATTGGCTAACAAATCCCACCAATAGGCCAAGGTCATAAATTTCAATGAGGTCAAACTGGATTTGAACCTTTGGTCAAAGTCATGGTCAATAACTCTAACCCTACTGTTGGCCAACCTGCCATTGTCCCAGATTAACTAAAGTGGGTGGACATCCAAAAATCTTCCCCATTCCAGGCAAAGGAATGAAGAGTTAATTAATGCCTTAATTATGATAGTAGGATACACTTTTTTAAAAAAACCCTGGCTTGTAAGCTTCATTCTTAGACATGATTCGCAATTCATACCATTTTCCACAACCCAGTGAAGTCACCATATTGCAAGTATGCTGCTCTCTCAAATTGTATTGCACGTTCCCAAATGGCTCCTTGTTTCTCAGAAATGTTTGGTAAATATGCCCATTATTTGCTGTGAGACTAGCACTAAAAAGCAGATGGATGTTTACTTAAGGCAGTTAATTCATACTTGGCAGCTTCTTTAAAGACGCATATTTCTCCTATAACAATCCCACAAGTATGGGTCATAGAAGGATGACTTTGATGAATGGTGACTGCTCAGCCAGTTTAGCGTCCCCTCATACTCATGCCCAGGCTGCCGGAAGGAGCTAAACTTAAAAAAGAAAATCTGTCCTAGTTCTTCCTGAGCACTCGATTCAGTATGGGCCCAGTGACCATGCAACCCAATTCTTATACAATTTGCCTTCAGCCCCCCATAAAAATCCTTTCACATTTTAGTCCATGCATTCCAGATTTGACTGGGAAAGGCCATCATTTTACTTGAGTCACTATCAATCTACAACGCCATTTTATCCTCCATCTCCAGGCCAGTTAATACCTGTATAGGTTGTCTTCCAGCTCCTTTAGCAAGGGTCAGATTAGGATGGGCCCCAACAGTCATTGCTATTGCTTTCTGATCATGTATTTAAAACACTGGGCTGACTTAATCTGAAACAAACTTCTCTGAAAGATGCTACCTGGTTAGAGGTGTTGGATCCACCTTCTGGGGATCTAAAGTTTCCTTCTGAGCTTCCCATCAAGGTGGCCTTTGATTCATCCTTAAAATGAACCCAGCCTCCCCAGGGCCAGGAGAATGGATAACGGAAAGCCAGATTGACTATCCCGGGGTGGAATCTCAACCTCTGAGCTAGATTTGAAGCTAAGGTGATGTTCGAGGGAAACCTCCAATTACCACATCCACCTCTTGCTTCCCTTCCTCAACCAGAAGGGTATATATCCCGTAAGGAAGGAGAACTATGTGAACAGTGGGAGAAACCTCAAGAGTTTAAGACAGGAACTTTGGGATCAAAAAAAATAACATTAGTCTTTTGATTGATTCAAAATATCTTACAGACACCATCTAATGAATAAAACTCTTTGTCCAGGGGTGGGCTTCCTCTTTGGATAAGGAGACCTTTTGTAGTCTTGGAACTCACGGAAAAAAACCGGCAATAATACATTTTTTTCATCCCACTTTTGTGGATAAGAACATGAATATAAAGAAAGCCAAGCAACTCGCCTCCAACACTGCACAAAGAGATGCTGAGTTTTCATCCCTGGGTCTTTGCCAGTGGTCCATCACCCTGTTTAAATTTCACAAGAATCCCTATCTTAGAACTGGGAAGACAAGAGGGAAGTGTGTGAGAGGAGGAAGAGGGAATTCAACTTCCTGTGTGATGAATGTTGTTTGGGGGCCTCTTGGAAGCCACTCCTATGGGACAGTTCTATTCTGTCCTATAGGGTCACTATGAGTTGGAATCAACTCGATGGCCACACGTTTGGGTTTTGGTTTTGTTTTGTTTTGTTTTGTTTTTGGAAGACATTGGGCTCAGTGGCACAGGCTCCCATCTCTCTGAGCATTAGAATGAAATTATTGATAATCCACACAATACTGCTCAATGCATCGGGGCTAAAAGTCCACAGCCTGCCTTTTTGCTTTTCAGTGATCTGGCAAAAAGCAGCCAGCACCATCACACATACAGTTAGTTCTTGGTCTCAGGGAACTAATTACGAGACATAAAAAATAAAGGCAACAGGAGAAGGGAAAAAATATGACAGAACCATTTTACATGAAATTGCAACCAAGCCATAAACCTGCCCATTATTGTACTGTTAAGTTTGGTGGCAGCACAGGCCCTGGGACTGGAGTAAAACCAGTTGCCATCAGGTCAGCTCCAACTCGTGCCAACCCCCTGTGTTTCAGAGAGGAATTGTGCTCCCTTAGGTTTTCGATGGCTGTGAACTTTTGGAAGTAGATCGCCAGGCTTTTCTTTCAAGGCACCTTGGGCATATTCAAACTGCCAAGCTTTTGGTTAGTATCTGAGTCAATAACCGTTTGCACCACCCAAGGATTTGTGGGACTGGAATAGACCAGAGGAAATCGTTCCAGATTAAAGACCTGTGCCTCATGTGCTGGTTAACTCAACTGATTCTCTTTGAGCTAGAATTGGGGTTCATATGAGCCAAGATCACAAATTTACTTCCCACAGGGGCTCAGAGAGTCTCTCCCTGCAGCCCCAGAACACCAGGCCCCCTAGGTCCCTCACTCCCAAGATGTTTGCTACTCATCATATGCGGTGGAGGTACAGGTAGGGGAAAGAGCAAAGAGGAGTCTGCCTGCCCAGGATCCCCTTCTCACCAGGCCTGTCTGGCCCCATCAGTGTTGCACAGGTGGGAGAGCAGTTTTCTGTGTTGTGGAACCTGGTGACTAATAATGCTAAAGGGTCAAGAAAAGACAATGCATTGCAGAAGATTCCACACCCAGACTCGGTCAGGCTGGAACCACCTAGAGAAGAATTTCAGAAAGTGGGTTGTGGACCCCTGTGGCAGAATAACCTGTGATGCTAGTTAGAAATGAACATTGCTGGGCTCTACCAGGTGATTCCGATGCCCCCCAAAGTAAGAAAAACAGAGTCCTGCAAACCAAATTGTTCGAGGAAAGCCTCTGTCTTTGTTTCTCTCCCTCTGTTTTGAACCTCCGTTGTCTCCCTTTGCACGACGGCCACCGCCCTCCTCCCTGTCTGTTGAAGAGAAGCCAAGCCCCTCTCTCGAGGTACCCTTCTGTGCCCAGTGCCCCTCCCTCCTCTAATCGGTGTTGCTCAGCTACTTTTTAATTATCACCACTCCCAACGAGGCTTTTTAGACTACTTTTACCTAATTGTCCTCTACCCCCCATGACATTGTGGAGGCCTGGTAGTGCAGTGGTTAAGAGATTTGCTGCTAACCAAAAGGTCAGGAGTTTGAATCCCTATGGGGCAATTCTACTCTGTCCTATAGGGTCACTATGAGTCAGAATCAACTCTCTGGCAATGGGTTTGGTTTGGGTTCCCTATGAAATTGTAACATCTCAGTGACACTGCATATCTCTTTGTATACCGTGGCCCTTTGCAGGGCACTATCATTGTAATTTACTAAGATTTTTTTTACCCCCCACCCGAAGAACAAATTTTGCCCTTCCTTTGGCTTGGGGTCAGAAAACCTGGTGGTGTAGTAGTTAAGAACTACAGCTGCTAACCAAAAGGTTGGTAGTTTGAATCCACCAGGTGTTCCTTGGAAAACCTATGAAACAGTTCTACTCTGTCCTATAGGGTCACTATGAGTCAGAATCAACTCGATGGCAACTGGTTTATGGATTTGGCTTGGTGTCACCATAAGTCGGAATCAACTGGAGAGCAAAATATTAGAGTTGTTTTTTGTTTTTTGGAGAAGGTGGGTGGGAGGCAACACCAGTCACGTTGAAAATGCATGCCTTAAATGCAGAGGTTAAAACTTAAAACCCTCTGGGCTCAGCAGTCAGACCAAAAAAAAAAAGAAAATCCCCTTGAATCATGAAGAGTCCACGCATTACAGAGTAGAACCGCTCCATAAGGTTTGCTCGGCTGTAGAGGTTAGCTTTTCAAACCCACCAGTGGCTCCATGGAAGACCTGGTGATCTGCCCCCATAAAGATGACAGCCTAAAAAACCCTATGGGGCAGTTCTACTCTGTCCTGTAGGATTGCTGTGAGTTGCAATCCACTTGATGCCATCTCTACAAAAGCAGATCACCACACCCTTCTTTTGTGGCATCTCTAGATGGGTTTGAACAGCCAACCTTTTAGGTTAATAGTTGAGCACAAATTGTTTGCCCCACAGAGTGACTGGCAGGCAGAGGCCTGAGGAAAACTGGAGATGAGGATGGTGAGGATCTGAGAGGCAGTCACTCAGGTTCCAGCTGGCTGATTGTTTCCCAGTGCCAGTGCAGGCCCAGCTCAGCCAAAGCTTCCAGAATGTCAAGAGAAGGTGAAAATCTAGATTTTTCATTAGAAATCTTCCAGTGTTTAAATGTTGGCAAATAATTCAAAATACTTTTAAGTACTAGGCAAGCTAGGTCTCATTTGCAGGCTGCTCATTTGTAACTTCTGCGCTGGGAATTTTAAAATGAAATGAGAGAAAGGGCTCAAGGCTCCTGTGTGCTTGGGTGTGACTTGCCGGAGGCCTTAGGGAACCTGGAAGCTGCTCTTGGCTTCTGTGCTGGTGGGATTTAAGATCTAGAGGGCAACCTCCACCAGGGACAACCCAAATAAGCCTTTCAAATAACAGGATATTGTCAGCCTTCTGGGGGAAATTTTTGGAAGAAAAAGCAGGGTTTTAATTAATCATGAAAGCGAGGCAGCTTCATAGTCCTCCTGTCTGAGCCCCAGCCCCTTCCATACACAGAGATTCTCAATTGTGCTATAATGAAACATTTGCCACTCATAGCACACACTCCCTACTCCACCCACCAACATCCTTCCTAGCCCCACAATGCTTTGTTCCTTTCTGCATTTGTGCTTGTCTGCACACTGTCCCCGCTGACCATAAAATGCCTACTCCATTACTATGGGTCGGAATCGACTCGACGGGTGCAGGTTTTTTCATTCTCTGAAAGGAGTCCCTAGGTGGATCAAATGGTTAACACACTCAGCTGCTAACCTTGGAAGAATATCCTGGCAATCTACTTCCAAAAAATCAGCGATCAAAAACCCTGTGGAGCCCAGTTCTACTCTGACACACATAGGGTTGTCACACGTAGTCAACTACACACACGTAGTCGACTAGACGGCCACTAGTGATATTCTCCAAAAGCAGCCCCTTGGGTAAGGCCCAGGGGAAGCCCCCCTCCTGTTGCCTCTCCCTTCTTGGCACATTCTATTGTGAGCATCACACCGTTAGTCATTGAGTATACTCTGGCTGATACTCTCCTCTAATTGTTTCTTATGCATTTGTATTGATCCCCCAACTCCTATAGACTGTTAACTCCAAGAAGGCCAGGCTGCTTCTTATATTTCTCTTGTCCCCTCCCTCCACTCAGTTAGGGCACCCAGCAGTCCCTTAAATAATATGTACAGACAGTAACACCTGTAAGGCAGAGTCTATTGACAGGGTCAGTTGTCCTTTGGCAAGAGAGGATCCCTGTCTCGCAATAAGAGACTTTATACATGAAGCTTCAAGCCCACCACAAATGCTAATGTCCTTATTTAAAAGTCCTTGAAAAATTGGCACTTGGGATGCCAATGTTTATTTCTTATCATGATAACAGGAGTTTCAATAGCCCTGAGCCCAGAAGAGTAATATACTCAGCCACAGTCGCTGGACAAGCACTAGAATTTACTGAAATTGACGGGTTATTGTGCAGCAAGAGGAAAAGACAAACTTTTCACCTAAGTCCAAGGAATGAGGTGAAGAACAATAGAGGCAGCTCACTGGGAGAATGGCTTCGCTACAGGCAGGACTGAGCAACACTTTGAAATCTTCCACCATCCCCATCCCATGCTGTCTCCAGCCTGCTGCACGCTTTCATTTATCCAGGGATCAGTAGCAGGGGGAGGGGAAGTTTCATTCTCCAGCTGTTGTGTCATTTCCCTTGATAAGTCCTAAATTGACCATGTTATCCGGTACCAAAGGAGCCTTTCTGTGGTAGGCATTTTTTTATTATGCGCCATTTCAGGGGACAAAGGCAGCTGTGTCAGTAAACTGCTATGGGTGGAAAAAAGACAATATTGTTCTCACAGATTCATAAGCACGCCCTTCTGAGGGGCTAATGCAAACATAAGAAATGAGGCAACATTGCCATCTACTAGCCTAGCTTCAAGAAACCCTGGTGGCACAGTGGGTAAGCCCTTGCCTGCTAACCAAAAGTCGGCAGTTTGAACCCATCAGCCCCTCTGAGGGAGAAAGATGTGGCAATCTGCTTCTGTAAAAACTACAGCCTTGGAAACCCTATGGAACAGTTCTACTCTGTCCTGTAGGGTCACTATGAGTCGGAATCGACTCAACAGCAAAGAGTTTGGTTTCTTTTTTTTAGCCTGGCTTCATCAGTGGTCAGGTGAAGGAAAAACAGCAAATACCATCTCCTTCAAGGGCTTTTTTTTAAGGGCTTTTTTTTAGCACTAAAGATCTCAATCAAGATATTTCAAATAGAAACCGTTCCATTTTTGTATTTTTGCACATTCAAACACATTTACAGACAAAATGGAGTTACCGCTGCCACCACCCCCCCCCCCCCCCCCCCCCGCATAGCAAGCGCTGCTATTTGTTAAACCCTAAGAAACCTGTGGATTTATCTGGGATAGAAACATCTCCAAGGATGATTTATGGCGGGCCAATGAGTTGAGGATAGGAGCTTGGGTGCCTCACCTGGGAGACAAAGAGAACATTCCACAACGCCAGTTTCCCCACTGCTTTGCTATTAAAGACACTTTCCTATAAACCGTAATAAACAGATATGACTCGGATGTGCGTTGACAGTATTGATCCTATTTTTAAAAACATCTCCACAGATCCTCAAACGGCAGCGGGTGAGGTGGATGGGGTTAATCTGGAGGAGATCCGAGAGTTTGCCAAAGCTTTTAAAATCCGGCGCCTGTCCCTTGGTCTGACGCAGACTCAGGTGGGACAGGCTCTGAGTGCCACGGAGGGCCCCGCATACAGCCAGTCGGCCATCTGCAGGTAACCCGCACCCGCGTCTTGTCACCTGTCCTGGCCGGGCCTCGTTTGTCCTCGAGGCTTAGCTTTTCTTCATCGGGTGGGCAAAGCTGAGGGGCCACGCATGGGAACAAAGTCAGGGGTAGCTATATGTTGGGATTGTTGGTATATGATGGAAATAAAGGTGCTGAAACAGACTCGGAACCCTGGCTTGATAACTCAGGTCAACTCACAAAGAACCTCCAAGGCGGTCTTGGTACAAATACACAACCCCAAGCCAGGGGGCTTCCCTCTGGGACCACCCTTCTGTGCAGTGAGAGCCATCCTTTCCTGTCAGCAATGAGGGATTCTGAGCAAACATTGTAAAGCTGCCAGTCCTCATTTGTGTTAACATTCCCACCATCTCTGCCCAGGGATACCCCTCAAGATTTTCCAAGAAAACACACAGCCAAAAAAAAATTAACTGTCTCATTACCTGAAGGAATGATTTAACTTGCCCTCCCAGACACAGCTTTCAAAGCACATTTGAAAAAGCAGTAGCTGCTTTCAATGGCTCTGAAAAGCGTAGGGAGAATCTGGTCTACTGTGGTCCCCCTGAGATTAAATAAACAAGTGACAGATCCAGCCTTGGTTGCGTTCAAGTTGATCTGGGTTAAATTGTCAGAGGCAGACCCTGCTCGTGCATGTGTGTGTTGCACTAATCCCATGTTTATGCATGAGTCAACAAAGGCACTTCAGTAAGAGCTTTTTCCTCTTGGGCAATGCCTTATGGGTCCTCCTCCATCAGGAAAACCCAAGAAACCAACTCTAAACTCATTTAAGTGGATTTTGTTCTTGGTGATCCATGAAATGCCGTCTTTTTATCTGCTCTTTATACTTTTAATGTATTCCCCAAAGGACCGAAGTGTACTTTTCCTGCAGTTTAAGACTTAGGTTATAAATAACATCAGTATGGGGTAGTAGCTTGCAGCTCACATTTTGCTCAATGATTTTCCATAAAACCCATTGATTGTTGTTAAATACAAAAAGCACCATAGGATCCTCTCACTTCTATGGCCTCCCCCACTGTTTTTTCTTATAAGATACCTCCCTGTAGAAAATAACCTTTATTCAGTCTATACAAGGATACTACTGCTGGGAAATTTGTCTCAAGGCTTTATAACTGCATATGTTATTCTGAACAACATCTACTGAAGCATGAGCTCTAACAAGCAGCATCAATGATATGAATACTGCCGCTCCCTGCTGGGAAACATTAATTTTGTTTCATCTTGACAGACTTGTGATAAAGGCAGCCACAGGTTTTTAAGTTGTTGCCAATTTGTTATTGTTGCTAAATTCGTGTTTGGCTTATTTTTTAGTCCTAAAATGTGATTTCCTTATTTTGTCTTAAACGCTACCTGATGTTTCTCAGGCATCCCCAGTCAAATATGTTGATTCCTAAAGTCTTCCCCCGAGAGGGGAGCCCATAAAGCTATGGCTGAAATGAAAAGAGACCTTGGAAATTCATTGCATGATAAAACATGCCAGATGCCTTGACTAGCTTCTTTTCTCTAGCTTCCAGCGTTTCCTGAGGTAGCCTCAGGAGCTAGCTACAGAGAAAAGAATGGAACGTATTGAAAGAGACCTAGCTCTTACATTGGGACCATGTCAGTTAATTCAAAGGGTTGGAAAACCAAAAAACGAAACCCACTGCCGTCGAGTGGATTCCAACTCATAGGAAGGGTTGGAAGGAATCTGCATTTGAGCCTACACCCAGGTGTCGCTTCCTTATTACCTGTGGTGTATCCTAGGTGCTGCTTTGAGAGGTCACCCAGAGGAAAAGACACTGCCAATGCCCTGGACATCCTTATCACGAGCTTTGGCCCCCAGTGCTGTGGAGTCGTAAAGCCTGTGTCATACTATCAAGAATTTAAGCTTAGGCCTTTTACGGTAAACAATGGCAAAATGTGGCATGTGGCAAATTAGCAGGGCAATGACAGTCTCTGGGGAGCTTGCCACAAATGACAAGCTTATGAAATGACATTAAATGGTTTTCTCCTTTGGTATGGAAAGCAAAATGTACTTCTTCCCTCCTGGGCCAGTACTAGAAGTTGGGATTTTAAAAACAAGCAAAAAACTCCTTGAATTACACATGGAAGTGTATGCTATGGGGAGCGCATTAAAATTTGGTACTATTTGTGCTGCTTGTCACAACATATCTAAAATACAGTGCCAAAAATAAGATCACGGCATATAATCTTATGCCTGTTCTATAATCCTATAGTCACATAGTCTTATGCCTATCCTTTTGTGTTCTTTTGCAAACATCTCTTAACTGACTAAAGCAGGCTTATTTTAGCTCCATGAGAGCAGACCAGTGTAATAAGATGCAATCTGCAACCAGGCTGTTGTTTTTCAACAGCACTGAACAATTTAAAAGAGAGAGGGGAATTCTGGGTAACCAAAATTGTCATACTATCCAGTACAGATAGCTGTGAATTCAGATTTAGAATAAACAAACAAATAAAAAGGAATGGGTGCTTTTTTGTATTTCATTAAGAGTGAGGATGAATTTAGTACCAGGATGACCTCTTAAAACATTCTATATAATTTTGTCCAAGATGCTTCATATTTTTTAAAGTCAATGTAGCAAAGAATTGCTGATGGCAATTGATGTATAGAAGACCTCATTTACAGAAAATGATATCATTCAAGGACAGTTTGCAGATATCACACATTAAACACAGCTTGATGCCCTGGTACAAAAGTACACCATTATGCTGGACCTGTTTGGAAGGCATGAGGTGGCCTTAGCACATCCCAGGGTGGGTTGTTCATAGTGATTACAATGTGTCCAGCTGTTTGAGTGGAACAGTAAAGTAGCAACTGGCTCTGTTTCACCTGGAAAAGGAGCATGCTGGTAACTTACATATGGTGAAAATTGTTTGCTACCAAAAAGAGAGAGAGTTAAAATGAGACACACATGACAGAGAGACATAAAAGAAACTTAGCCCAGTTGCCATCCATGACTATTACAATAACTATATAACGTTTTCATCACCAAATCAATGGGTGGAATTTAAAAAAAGCCAAATGTCGTCAAAGAAAATTTGGTACACTGTTAGGAGTGAAAGAAAGTTTTATTGAGGAATAATACGGCTTGAGCTGGGCAGTGCTAAGTAAAAATACAAAGCACTCTACTATTCAAGCTGAGAGAGGGGTCTGCATACACAGAGAACAAAGGGAAGGTAGGGGGTTAATGATTGATTATAGATAAGATCAGCTTCAGCTTGAAGTCCTTTGAAATGTAAAGGTCGGTTACTTGGCTAGAAGCAAGTGAGTTACCTACCACCTAGGTGAGTGGCGTCAGCAGGTGATACATGATTGCAGTCATGAACACATTTTTCCCAGAAACAAATTGTTTACGTCTTGACACATTCCTCTCATGAACAAATGGTTTACATCCTGACCTTTGCTTCCTGGGAATGCATGCTGGCCTTCTTTTGTCTGACACAAGTGCCTCCAGTTTGAAACTTTTCCTTTTACAGTGTAAAGCACATAAAGAAATAATTTTAAATGAAAGAACATGACAATTATTGTGTTAATTGTTGCCTTAAAGATTCTAAGGATTGGGGACAAGGTGCTGGTACAATGAAAATAAAAGCTTAGATCTTAGAGTTTTTTCTCATTGTCATATCTGTGTGTCTTGCTGTCTCACCCCTCCCTGACCCTCTCATTGTGTGTGGCTTGAGGGTTGCATGCTCTGGCATGAGGCATGGTGGGAAAGTGGGCATTGGCTGAGGGTGGGGGTGGCCACCTTGCAGCTGGCTGTTAACCTGGAGTGAATTAGCTCTGCCAGTCAGTCAGGCAGGCAGGCAGGAGGCCCACCCTGGCAGAGGACTCAGTGTAAGACTGTTCTTTCTCAATTTTCCCCCCAGACACACCATCCTGAGAAGCCACTTTTTCCTACCACAGGAAGCCCAAGAGAACACTATAGCTAGCAGTCTGACAGCCAAACTGAACCCTGGCCTTTTGTATCCTGCCAGGTTTGAAAAGCTGGACATCACCCCTAAAAGTGCCCAGAAGATCAAGCCGGTGCTTGAGCGGTGGATGGCTGAGGCTGAGGCCCGCCATCGAGCAGGTATGCAGAACCTGACCGAGTTTATCGGGAGTGAGCCGTCCAAAAAGCGCAAGCGGCGCACCTCCTTCACACCCCAGGCCCTTGAGATCCTCAATGCCCACTTTGAGAAGAACACACACCCCTCTGGGCAGGAAATGACAGAAATTGCTGAGAAGCTGAACTATGACCGGGAAGTAGTTAGAGTTTGGTTCTGCAATAAGAGGCAAGCCCTGAAGAACACGATTAAACGCTTAAAACAGCATGAGCCGGCCTCTGCGGTCCCTCTGGAGCCCTTAACAGACTCTCTGGAAGAAAACTCCTAAGGAGAAGCCCACCACATCATCGGATGCAAAATTCACAGAAACTCACTCCATCCAACCTTGGGATGTCAAAATAAAATAAAATAATTAAAAAAATAGTCCCAGTCATCACCCTTGTAAGTAAGAGACTAAGAAAACTACCAAGTGGACAGAATGGTTTATAAGTGTCCGTTGGTTTTCCAAAAACAAACAAAAAAATTTTTTTTGAAAATTTTTAAACAAGGAATACACCACGCTGAAGGTGTGTGTGATAGGATAGTTCCCTCGCCCCACCTGTCTCCCCGAAGGATTTTTTAATGACTTAAAGCAAACCAAATAACCACATACTCTTTTCTGTATATTAAGAAAATGTGAACGCGTTTTAAGGAAAAAGAAAAAAACAAAACTAAGCCAAAAAAAAAAAAAAAAAAAACCCACACACGAAATGACAAAACAGCAAGCAAGCAAAAACTTTTACCTGTTAAAAGCGAATACAAGCCTGCCACCTGGAGGAAGGACTATATCCTTTCAGGTACCAAGTGCTGATTCACTACGAAACCTATTAACCAAAGTCTGAAACATGGCATTGCAAACGCGATTGTTAGTCTACTCTTCTCTGCGTGTAGAGTTGTGTTATGAATTTTTACATTTGTACTTAACGGAAAAATACGAAGCCTGATTTCTCTCATCTTCCGCATCTATTGTCGCCACCTATGTGATGTGTATCATTGTTGAAGCCATTCTGTCAGGCTCATTATTGGGTTTTTCTTTGGGTGCTGTTGGGGGGGGATTTCCTTTTTTTCTTTCTTTCTTTTTTTTTTTTTTTTTGCAAGGGGGGTCATCCTGGATCGTGTGCCAAAGCATCTATTGCTTTCTTCTCACTATGACTTGTGGGTTTGAGAAAAGAAAATGGAGCTCGCATTTCTCCATCTCCCCTCAAATGTGGCCTCCTGGGTCTGCTGGAAGGGTACAAAAGTGGGGAGGAATAAAGTGTCTTTTCCACTCAGATCCTAGAGAAATGCAGCAAAGACTCCAGAATAACTAGGGCTTTGCTCAATGAACTGTCAACACTGGCGTAAGCTGTAATTGTGCTCACTGTCCACACCGGAGCTTGGGATTTTTCTCAGTCTGTTGGCCACGTACATGGAGAGCTGACCAAAACTAATTTTGTAATATAAACATAAGCTGCACATTTGGTTCAATACTTACATCTGTGTTATGCTTCTGTGCAAAGCAATTTCTCTCAGAAGCCTGATAACCAAAGAAATGTCTCAAGATTTCAGTCAAAATACACACATAGCATGCACACACCCATACACACACACACAAAGAAACAGTCTAAAAAAAAAGTGATGGTGACAGGATTGTTAAAGACTATCCTGTATCCTGTTAATCTCATCTTTTCTGCTACTTCTTTCATTCCAATAGCAATGGCAGACTTTTTTCAGGGGGAGGGAGCAATTGCTCTTGGGGTATATAAATGCAGCAGAAAGTTGACAAATTCAAACAATTGGAATTGGGGGATGGGTTCTTGAGGGAAAAGGAAGTTTTAACAGTGAAGTATCCACTAAAAGAAAAACCGGAGAAGTGGCTTATGGAACACATTGGAATAGCCATCACTATTCCAACTAGAGGATATTCCATTTCTAAAACTTACTTAAAACATCTGTGGGCCAAAATAACCTAATAAGCGAGAAGGAAATGTTGAGATGTGAGGATGATTAGCACTTGGCTCCCACAGTTCATGTTTTTGTCCAAGTATAGGTAGAAGGTGCTTGGTTAAAGGAGCAGAGAAAGAAGACCCGTCTACTTGCCTGCTGTTGAAATGTAAATATTTCTGAATGATTAAGTAATAATCATATTCATGTATTATCTAGAAGTAAAGTCTGAAAGAAAAAAAGGGAAACCCCACCTCAAGTTTTCCAACTGATGAGAAATGCCATGTTTTTGCCCTAATACGTACACTCACTCCACTATGGAATTTGAGGTTTTTTTTGTTGGCCCCTTTGCTGGTTATATAAATGCAACTGTATATTTGTCCCTCCAAGATGGATTCAGACAGCAGCCAGGAGACTACCAGCAAAGAAACTAAAAGGAATCCTGGAAGTGGAACCAGGTGCTTATAAAAGTGTTTCCATTTCACCAGCTTGATGCTCAGTGGGCAGTAGCTAGCCTGATCTTCAATGCCAACACCACCATGGTGCCCATTTTGCCTCTTCAAAACTGCACAAATACCAATAACCCAGAAACCCAACAATCTATTGATTAAAACAGATTTTGTATTCTCCTAGGACCTGCTCGAAATTCCATCAAGAAAAGCTCTCCAAGACAAGAAGTAAACAAGATAACATATGATGGATGCTAAATGTTTAGGTATATCCTGGCAGCGGTTACGTGAGGCCTGCTCAGTTCTGGGATGTATAATTGGGAGGGTATAACTAGGACAGTGAAAGTATAACATAAATGTCATCTTCCAGAGCAGAACAAAAAAAGAAAGATATTCATCCCACAGTCATAAAACCATTCATGGGCAGTGATTTTTTTATAGTTTTATAATTTTGTATTGTTTTATAAATTATTTATAAGGTGTTGTAATGCTTCTTATATTAATTTTTTACAGATAAATTTTTTGCTATGAGGCATAACAAGGTGCCGGAACAGATTCTTAGGAATATAAATTATAATGTGTAACACACATCTTTGGGACCACGCCTACCAGTTAATTTTATTGTGACATTTCTTATCTCCGCTTGTAAATGACTTCGTATACCAACAGCATTTAAGTGTCTTTTATGTTTCCATAAACTGAAGGTTGAGGTTGCCACCAACAAAATATAAAAGCCACTTCAGGCATATGTGATTATATTTCAAGCTTCACTATTTTTGATATTTTCAAATTATTGTCATCTTCATTTTCTTCATTCCTTGCTAAAAAAAAAGGCAACTGATGCTATATTACACACTTGTTTGTGGGGTTTTTTTTTTCCAACCAGAAACATTTTGAACAACTGGACGTTTTAATGGCATTGCAGGGTTTTGGTTTCTTTATGTCGTAACCACACAGATACACACACACACAAACACACACACAAAAGAGAGAATAAGAAAACAAAAGGAGCTAGGGAAAAAAAAGAAATCCAAGTAGAGGGGTATCAAAGAACTCAAGCTAAAACCAAAAAAAAAAAAAAAATCGTAAAATGCCTTTGCCCGTCTTCTCTACGCTGGACCAAAGCTCGATGTTTGTAGGTATATGCACACTGTATAGCTATGGCTAAATGTTGCTGACAATCTTGCAATACTAAACTCTTCCTATTTTAAGAAAAAAAAAAAGAAATACAAACTGTTCATCAGTGTTTTACCTCAGCACTCTTCTTGTACCCAGTTAATGAGCAAGCTTAAAAAAAAATGGAGAAAAAGGAAATTGATTTTCATTTCCATGTTTGACTGTAAAATCTGTTTGGATAACATTTCGTAATGAGCTTTTTGTCATGTGATTTGCTTGTCTTCAACTTGGAATTATGTGAGGCACATTTGTTTATTTGTTGTTAAGAACGTGATTTTTTTTGTCCTGTGTGCTGTGATCTAGACTGGTCACCAGGGTCATGGATGAGGCACCGCGGAGATGCCTGCTGCTCTGTGCCTGGGGCAGGCAGTGGGAAGGAGGGCAGGAAAATGGACTGGGTGGTTTTGAAAAAATCATCATGATGAGACACTGACATGATGGACTTGTGACCAAGAAGCCAAACTGGATGTTTTAAAGCTCCTTACTTGCTCTGATATTGAAACCAAAGTTGATTTATCTGCACAGGTTGCTTAATGTTTAAAAAAAAAAAAAAACTGACAAAACTGTACTTAATCTAGAGCAATATCTGTATGGTCAGTAAAGCTGCACTTTGTGTATTTCTTAACAGCTTCAGATCTGTCACTTTTAATTTGTACCATAAAAAATAAAGAATTGTTTGACATGAGCTGCCAGGCTAAGCATATCTTGAATTCAGATGTCATTTAATTGTAAGCATTTAAATAAGCATACGTTACAACCTCAAATGTTAAGAAAAGTGTAATTCAAGACAGACTGGTTAATATCACGATTATTTTACTTTTCAAATGAAATACTATATTAATTAGGACTCCTTTCGTTACAAGTCACAGAAACCCAACTCAAACTTGCTTAAACAGAAATAGACTATTTTGTTTTACTTAACTGGGAAGTTATATTGTGGACTCCAAGCACAGTTGGCTATAATGGTTCCAATGATGTCATCAGAGCCCTGCCTGTTCTGCGTAGCTTCCTTCTCATATTTAATTCTCTTACCATCCACTCCAGGACATTGAATCATTGCCCATCTCTGAACTTAGCACCGTTGCCAGGAGACGGTGCACTTGAACTGGCCATTCACGGTCATAGATTCATCCCTATCCATGGTGGAGGGATGGGAACCTTGTGGCAACAACCTCCCAAAACCAAATAGAATGAAGGAGGAAGTCTCCAGAAGACGGAAGATGAGAAATGAGGTGGACAGACAAAACTCATGGCCACCCCAGTCTGCTGCTAACACCTAGCTTTGTGCTAGGTGTTATATAAGATTCTGCTAGGAAAGAACTTGCTGCCCTTAAGTAATACCGTACTTGCATGTTCTGGAAAATGTAGGCATTTAGTATATGCTCATGTTTAATATAGTAAGATAACCCTTGGATGAGTTAATGTTGTTATATAACATACTAATTCAAAAGGAAGGTAGGAACATCTTGCTAAAGGAGGCAATAAAAAAAAATACATATTTAGAATCACGATCCCCTTATTTTTAACAACCTTTGGCAAACTTATGGCACATGGAAATCCATATTTCAACTTCATGTTATGATTGATAAAAAGTGCTTTGAAGCAAGCAACAGAACCAAAAATCTGAATGCCCATGCATTATAAATGGGGCAAGGAAAGTGACCAGAAAACTCCAAGGCTGACTTTAAGAGTGCTGATGTTTCTGCCCCCATGGGTGGGAGAGAGAAAATAAAACCATTTATCAGCTTTCTTTACATCTGAAATACTCTGAAAATATTTTGGACAAAGGCCCTGCCTATGATTATGTCTAAAAATATCTCCTTTAAAAGACAGCCAAGTGACCATCATTTAAATTAAATCATTCCACATTCCATAAACATCTACTAAGCACTTCATATGTGCCAGAAACTTCCATGTGCCTGTGACTCGGAAATAAACAAAAGTAATCCTTGCCCCCCAAGAAACTCACATCCATTGCGCAAAAAAAAAACCCAGTAACATTTCTCCGGAAATTGAAATCCTGCCATGTTTCTTGTACTACAATGTTTTAAAATGATGAAAAGCAGTTCTGAGGGCTGACTTGAAACTGAAAATGAATGGGTAGGAGTAACGTAGGCACAGTATCTGTTTAGAATTATTCCAAAGCTGTTCCAATGATCATCTTCCACAAAACCAACCCTATGCACGTAACCTATTCAGTGGCAAGTAAAGCAGGACAATGGTTCATCCACAGTCTATGGTTGGAAAGAGCTCAGGACAATCTATTTCTACATGTACATAAACCACCTCCTCACTAACAAACACAGAGCTGGGCTTCTCATTGGTTGTTCTAGCCCTTGAAAGAAGCAGTAGTTTTGATCCATTTGACTTACCTACTGTACCATAAGAAAAGCCATGGTCAGTGAAAGAACACGACAACAAATAAAGTTTTCAGTGTATGAGGATGAAAATCTTCCTAAAGCATATAAAACATTTCTGGTGTCTTACAGCAGACCACAAACATAATGTATCCTCTTCTCGATGTACTTTCTCCTTCTGTTTGCTAGTGGCACCATCCATTGGCCATCCGAAGCAGAAATCCAGGAGTCAACCCAATCCCTCTACACATAGACACATATGCTAGTTTATCAAAAGTCCTGGTATTTCTGTCTCGTGAATTCCTTTTGACCCTGTTTCCTGGTCACCATCCTCACTGCCACTACTTAGTACAGCTCCATCCACCTCACCTGGACTACCATGACATCCTCCTCCTGGTCTCCACATATCTTGTACTTGCCACCAGAGTGATTATTCTAAAATGCCAGTATAAACATGTTTCTGTTTTAATTAAAAGCCTTCCAACATTTCTCATTGCCTTCTGAATGAAAAACAGACTCTAGCATTCCACACAGTACCTTTCGTGATCTGGTCCTTGGTTATTTCTTCAGCCGTATCTCTCATTAATTTCCAGTTCATATGATTGTGCCCTAGCCTCACCAAAACTTCCTAAAATTTCTTCAATTCCCAAAGCCCTTTTGGTGCTGTACCATCTCCCTGGAATGTCCATTCACTCTACCTTTTACTCTCTAATTTCTACTCACTCTATCAGACTCAATTACGTTCAATTCCACAAATAGTTCCTGAACTCCTACCATGTGCCAGGCATCATGCTTTCTTCACCATAGCATTTACCAAGTTTGCATACTTATTAGCCACCACTTATATGTTAGAACATCACCGACAAAGTTCTCTGAGTGTCCTGTAGACTTGGCTTACAGATACGTGTAGTTTGTCATTTGTATGTGACTGACCTGGTAAGAGTAGCAATAATCTCTTATATTTGTGTCATTTTCAAAACTATTTGACACACATTATTTTATTTTCTCCTAAGAAAACCTCTTGAAAATATGAGTATTCCTACTTTATCAATGAGAACTAAGAATCGTAAAAGTTAAGAGGCTTGACCAAGGTCACAGAGTTCATTGATGGACCTGACACTTAAATACATCAGGAATTAGAGTGTTCACCAAGATGAAATGGTTTCTGATACTACCATGTCTTTGAATCAGTATCTTTTATAGGATAGGAGTTCAGGAAACGCTTACTGTTGCTGATAATAAATCCTTATTATCTAATTACCAAGTCTACCATGATTTGGTGAACTTAGCCTGAATGATCAGCTTTTGGTAGAAATAGTAAAATACACACAAAGGGATATACAGAAATCCTCAAAACTGGACCAATGACCAACATCATGATAAAAAGAGAAAATATTAAAGTTGTCAAGGATTTCATTTTATCTGAATTCACAGTCAAAACTCATGGACGCAGCAATCAAGAAATCAAACGACACATTGCTTTAGGCAAAGCTGCTGCAAAAGACCTTTTTAAAGCGTTTAAAAGCAAAGATGTTACTTGACTAAGGTGTGCCTGACCCAAGCCGTAGTATTTTTAATTGCCTAATATGCATGCAAAAGCTGGACAATGAATGAGGAAGATGAGAGAAGAATTGATTCCTTTTAATTATGGTGTTGGCCAAGAATACTAATAAACCATGGACTTCCAGAAGAACGAGCAAATCTGTCTTGGAAGAAGTACAGCCAGGATGCTCCTTAGAAGGGAGGATGGCAAAACTTTTTCTCGCATACTTTGGACATGTTATCAGGAGTGACCAAAGTGACTAAAGAAGGACAATCATGCTTGGTAAAGCAGAAGGTCAGCAAAAAGAAAGGGAGATCTTCGAGGTCGACCGACATAGTGGCTACAACAGTGGGCTCAAACATAGCAACAGTTGTGAGGATGGTGCAGGACCTCCCAATGTTTCGTTCTGTTGTTCATAGTGTTGAACTGACTCAATGGCACCTGACAAAAACAACAACATATATGTTGTATCATTTCACTATTATCCAAAGAAAATGAGTTTAAACCAATTAAAAAGTACAGGCAGTCAATCCTAGAGGCTATTTAATCCCACCAGCAAGCGAAGAACATGCAAGGTGTGGGGAAACAGGAAGCCAGCCTGGGGCCTGGACTGGCAGGTCTGCTCCAGAACTTCCTTTGATACTTTCATGCCACTTTTAAGAGTCTTAGTTCCCTTCCTAACCATTTAAAAGCTTCTAGCTTTATCAGACCTTCTGATATGGTCACTTGGGAACCGATCACACATTTCCTGTTGCCTTTGTTGTAGCACTGAAGTCTGGCATCTGTGTGGCAACCTCTCTCTTATATGTGTTAATGGGCTTTGTTATTGAGGTCATTGTGACATCATCTCTGAAACAGGGAATGTTTCCAGTGTGTTTAACTAAGTGCACTCATGTAATGGTAGGAAAGCCAATATAACCAAACAGGTCCAGAACTGGCATAGCTCCAAAAACTGAAAATCAAAGTGCAAGGGACTTATATGTAATAACAACATTCATGGTGAACCTTGATATCAAAGCCCTTTGCAGATGCTCTTATTAAAAAGGCAAACTTCTGTATAAAAACAGAAAAGAGACTGACATTTCTTGAATACTTAAAATCATTTACAAATCTTTGACTGCTATCTCAGATTTCAGGCCTGCTTAGATATACTTCTTGTTGTTGGTTGCCATTGAATTGACTTCAACTCAGGGCGACCTTATGTATAACAGAACGAAACATTGCCTGGTCCTGTGCCATCTTCCTGATCATTGGTATGTTTGAGCACATCATTGAGGCTGTTGTGTCAATCCACCTCATTGACAGTTTCCCTTGTTTTCACTGACCCTCTACTTTATCAAACATAATCCCCTTTTCTAGTGAGTGGTCCAAAGTAAGTAAGACAAAGTCTCACCAGTCTCATTCTCAGGAGCCTTTTGGTTGTATTTCTCCCAAGAGTGATACTAATATGTGTTCTCACGGAGGAAGATTTACTAAGATCTGAAGGAATTATTTCCCTCTAGACTGATTAAACCCCTTTACTAACACATCATTGTAGTAGATCACTAGGCCTCAGATCAGTCCAAACCTTAGGTCCCAGGGATCTGGCCACCGCATGGACTACGTCTGTGACTGAAAATGAAATAAAGATTTCAAGTGGAAAAACGTTTTTCTTGTCTTTCCTTCCAGTTTTTGTTGTTGTTCTATTTTATTATACAAGTAATTATGTTTATTATAGAAAAATAAGAAGATACAAAGAAAGATATTTCCATTGTAACATATTATAGTACAACTGTTTTCTTTTATATTGCTCTATTTTAGCATTTATGGGCCGTTTTCTACTTATTTATTTAATGAGTTGTATTAAATTATTGTCTTGAACTGCACCGACAGAGGGTAAGTTAGGAAATCAAAAACGGAATTTATTTATCTTGAAACCCCCATGTCTGTTGGAAACCCTGGTGGCGTAGCTGCTAACCAAAAGGACGGCAATTCGAATCCGCCAGGCACTCCTTGGAAACTCTACGGGGCAGTTCTACTCTGTCCTATAGGTTCTCTATGAGTTGGAATCAACTCAACGGCAGTGGGTTTGGTTTTTTTTTGTTTTGTTTTGTTCTGCTAACCAATTAAGAAGCATTAATGAAAACAAGTAGATTTCAGTCATGGAGATGTGTGTCCCCTGGTGATTGGCAGGACTGTAGTGGCTAAGATCATAAGTTCTTTCTTAAAATTAGACACTCTACCTTACATTCTGAGAATGGTTTTGTCTTCATTTAAAACCAAACCATATCAATGCTTTTGATGACCATATTATTTACACACTAAACATTATACAGAGCCCTGAATGGCACAGTGGTTAAGAGCTCGGCTGCTAACCAAAGAGTTGGCAGTTGAAATCTACCGGTTGCTCCTTGGAAACCCTATGGGGCAGTTCTACCCTGTCCTATAGGGTTGCCGTGAGTTGGAATCGACTCGACAGCAATGGGTTTGGTTTGTTTGGAAGCATCATACACATGCACCACAATGGGAAGCCAGTCTGTGATATAATGGCATGAGAAAATAACTCCAACCCATCAAAGCCATTCTCTGCCTTCTAATTTGACAACACACTCCCACATACACACATCAGATAGATCAATTGCTTCTTCCCAGCAACACAAACTTTACACTTAGTCCCTAACATACGCCCCCTGTGCCATCTCCTGTGCTGTCGACGCTCAAATGTTCCTGCTTTTGAGCTTCGTGCTGCTCTGGAGAGAGGGGGAAAATCTTCACAGGCTCATGGCTCTGCTCCTGGGAGGTCACAATACAACCTGTCTTACTAAAAAAATAATGTAGGCTCAAGCATTTGCCATGTAGGTATTCTTTATTCCTGCCCCTCAGAGGAACAAAAAAGAAAAATGATGAATGTATCTGGAGGCTCCAAAGAGTATAAGAGCAGAAGGTTTCTGTATTATTCCCCTCCAGAGGAAGCACTGGCCTCCAAAGGGAAATATTTATTCTTCCCGAAGAGATAGGAGCAAAAACCTGGCAAAGACAGCACTGCCGTCTGTCCCCTCCTTTGGCAGAGCAGCCACATCCTCCCTGCTTCTCCTCCTCTTCCCAGGCCTTTGTCTTCCGATTCTCCCCTTTAAACTTTGCCCTCACTTCTCCAAAGCTGGAAGGGTGAGAAGTATCAGTTTAGCCAGACAAGACAATGTGCTGTTCCTTGGACACACGCCTTCAACATTCTCAGCCACGGGACTCTGCTTGCACTTATCAATCCACACATCGAAACCCGGGTCAGCCTCCAAGGTCCAGATGAAAGGCCCAAGATTTGGAAATATCACAAGACAGTAACTATTTTTGCCTAAGCTCTTGACGAGTTCCTATTATGTTGTTGTTGTTGTTGTTAGGTGCCATTGAGCCAGTTCCAACTCATAGCAACCTTATGTACCATAGAACGAAACACTTCCTGGTCCTGCACCTTCCTTACAATCCTTGTTATGCTTGAGCCCATTGGTCCAGCCACTGTGTCAGCCCACCTCGTTGAGGGTCTTCCTCTTTTTGCGGACCCTCTACTTTAGCAAGCATCATGTCCTTCTCCAGGGACTGATCCCTCCTGACATGTCCACAGTATGTAAGACGCAGTCTCGACATCATCGCTTCTAAGGAGCATTCTGGTTGTACTTCTTCCAAGACAGATTTGTTCATTCTTTTGGCAGTCCATGGTATATTCAATATTCTTCGCCAACACCACAATTCAAAGGCGTCAAGCTTTCCTTATTCACTATCCAGCTTTCACATGCGTATGATGTGATTAAAAATACCATGGCTTGAGTCAGGCTCACCTTAGTCTTCAAGGTGACATCTTTGCTTTTCAGCACTTTAAAGAGATCCTTTGCAGCAGATTTACCCAATGCTATGTGTCTTTTGATTTCTTGACTGCTGCTTCTATGGGTGTTGACTGTGGATCCAAGTAAAATGAAATCTTTGACAACTTCGCTCTTTTCTCCATGTACCATGATGTGGCTTATTGGCTATATCATCCTCACAACTATATCTACTACAGGAGCCCACAAACATTTTCTGTAAAGAATCAGAGGTCATAAATAATTCAGGTTTTGAGGGCTGTGCTTTTCTCTGTCACAACTGCTCACCTCTGCCCTTGTAGCACAGAAGCAACCATAGACAGTGTGTACATGAATGAACATGGCTGTGTTCCAACCAAACTTTTTACAAAAGCAGCTAGATGTGGCCCTCAGACTGAAGTTTGCTAACTCTTGATTTATTAGATTAAGTTGGTGTTTGGCTGCACAGTCCCCATGTGTCTTCCATGGATTCTGGGGAGACCCACCTTCTGGCCACCTGTAGTGACTGGCAGTGCTCAGCCTGAACCCCGGGATACCTTTTAATGATTTCTGTGCAGCCCTCCCAGTTTCGAAGAGATTTGCCTCCAAAATTCTGTACCTGGGACTCTTTTCCAGGAGGGCTTCCTCAACCTGTCGGAGTCGCTTTTGCCTACAGGAGCAGAGTCCCAAGTACCTGGAGTTTATGTCCTCCCACCCCTGTCCTTATTCCACCCCTTAGCCCAAGACTGATAGTTGGGGGAAGATGACTGCCCAGCCCTCCTGCCTCCAGTCTGGACATTGAGGCTCATCACACTCCTGAGTTTCCCTGAAAGTCTGCAGCCATTCTCCAGGGAATCTGAAAACGCAGCTTGTCCTGTTTCTCTACTCCCTTAGCAGTTTTTTCCAGAAGCACTTTTCAAAAAAAAAAAAAACCATTTATACCCAAATCTCTGAAGAACTTGACTTTAGGCACCATCTTAGAATATTCCAGGAACTTCTTGCCTTCATGAAATGTTTGCAGACCCTGGAACAGAGGCCCAGACACATCCCTAGATTGGCATGGGGCCCAGAAGCCCTGTGGGAAAGACCTTAAACCCAGTCCACAATCGAAGTTCAAACATGAACCTCAACTGAGAGACTAGGGTTTTCCCAGAGACAAGGATTGGAGTGGGGCTCTTAGGAGAAAATCTCCTACTAAAAGGCCCCAGGAGACAGGACCAGCCTGAGCAGGGTCCAGAGAGGTGATTCCAAGTATAGGGTGAGGTGGAGATCCTGTGTGCATTGGGAAGGGAAAAGGCAGGAAAAACCCACGGCATTTAAGGCTAAATGGCTCCTCACCTTTAGAAACAAGGCCAGGACGCAAGTGAGAGCCCTAAGGCACAAAATTGAAGGAGGCACTGAGGGGCCGCCCCAGACCATTTACATTTCCCGCCCTAATGCCTCCCTCGTCTCATCCTAGTCATGACCCTGCTAGAGGGGCTGGTTCCAAGAAGCTGAAGGAGAGTTCTTGCCAGCCAGAGAAGAGCTTTAGAAGGTCAGCTGCCTGGAGGAAGGTGGCAGCTATTAATGTACTGTTGTGGGCAGTGACTCCCAGGAAAATGCTGCTTACCCAGCTAGTGACGTTTCAGAGTCTCAAGTTTTGTGGTCAAGCTCTAAACAGGATCCAAGTGGTCTCGAGCCTCCTTGCTTTTCCTGGGATGTGCCAGGCACCCTTCCTGGCTCAGCAGTTTTACTTGATCTGTACACACTGGCCAGAAAGCTCCTACTGCCTCACCTCCTTCCTGTCTTTAATAAAATAATCACCTTTCTTAGTGAGGCCTGCAATAACCTTCCAAATAAACACTGCTATCTGTACCACCACCCCCCAGCACTCTACTTTTAGAGTCTCTGGGTGATGCAAACAGTTAATGCACTCAGCAAAGGCACCTTGGAAGAAAGACCTGGCTATCTGCTTCCAAAAGATCACAGCCATTGAAAACCCTATGGAGCACGGCTCTACTCAGACACACGTGGGTCTGACACATATGAGTGGTCAAATCGATTCAGCAGCAACTAGACTGGAGTGGCCTTTACTTTTTCTTTCTTCCATAACACTTGTTATTATTCCATACACTACATAACTTAATTGTTTAATGTTTCTTATTTGTTATCTATCTCTTCCTGCTAAAATCTAAGCTCCTCAAAGTCAGCAATCCTTGTTTATTTTTTGAAAGTCCTGACAATAAAGTGCCTGGCAAATGATAGGTGATCAATAAATATTTCTTGCCCGAATGAATAAACAAAGGAATGAAGTCAGGAGACATACTGGTTTAGGGTAGCCAGGTTTAACACATACGAATACAAGATGCCCAGTTAAATTGAATTTCAGATAAACAAAAAATTTTCTTAGCATAAGTATGTCCCAAATTTTGCATAGGACACACTAAAAAAATTTTTTTTTGGCAGGAGGGCATATACTTATCCTGTCTTATCCTGACAGAACAAAGCATGGTCACCAAATTGAGGGTGGAAGCCCTGGAGTTGTCACTGCTTCTTGGAACTCCAGAGACTCATTGCCAGCTCCCACCTCAGACCTCTCAGAGCAAGGAGGCACACTGGCAAATGCCTGGAACCCAAAGGATGTTGAGCTTTTTCCCTAAATCTGTGATAAACCATACTGAAATGGTTCAGCCCTCCTATGCAGACCAGAACAGAGAGAGCTGGGAAAGTCGACCCCTCGTCTGTGATTCGGAGGCCCTCTGTTTGAGGATAAATGCCGACTCTGGTTACCCGTCACCGCAACACTTTGGGCAGGATGCTGTTAAGGACCAAAGGTATAAACTGAAACTTCTCCTAAATATTGGTAATTAAATAAAAAGGCATATTACCTTTCATGATGGTTAAAGTTATAATACCCAGTGCCATCGAGTTGATTCCATCTCATAGAGACCCTATAGGGCAGAGTAGAACTACCCAAAGTTATAATAGAGGTCATAAACCCAAATGCTTACAGCCAAAAAACCTAACCTGTTGCCATCAAGCCGAATCCAACTCATAGAGACCCTATAGGACAGAGTAGAACTGCCCCATAGGGTTTCCAAGGAGCAGCTGCTGGATTCAAACTGCTGGTTAGCAGCCACCAAAAAACCCATTGCTGCCAAGTCGATTCTGACTCACAGCAACCCCATAAGACAGAGTACAACTGCCTCACAGGGTTTCCAATGCTGTAATCTTTACGGAAGAGACTGACGCAGCTTTCTCCCACAGAGTGGCTGGTGGGTTCGAATTGCCAACTTTTCAGTTAGCAGCCAAGTACTTAAACCACTTCACCAGGAAAATCGCATAAGCACAAGGATAAAAAGTAACTGACAGGTGGCCTCAATGTCAGGGACGGTAGGGAGTGGTGGAGAGTGTGGCGAACTGGAGAATGTTTGCCTTGTTTAAGGGACATAACCTTGACTCATTTCTGGCTTACTAAGACTGTGTGGGAAAGCAAGTCCAGTGTTGCCACATCTTCCATCTTTCAGTTGGGTGCGTTTTTCCCTTGTGAACCTAATAAGATTCAGAAAGTTCAATCAACTGTCTCCTCTTCTTTTATGGTTTTTCTATCTCCAGTAATCTGTGCAAAATTAAAACAATTTTTTTTTTTAATTTTTTTAAAAAGAATGGGATCAAACCCCTTAGGATTATTTAATACTATTGTATACAACCTTTCTTTGTGAAATTAAAAGAAATCCACCTCACTCGAAGGATTATAAATAAGGAAGAAAACTCATTATTTGTATTAATTAGATGTCCACAGAATTGTGCTTCATCATTTACAAATCAATTTTCTATAAATTTTACCATTTTATCTTCCAGATGACCCTATACTACTATTTATCCTAGCTATTTATTAGCTCTATTTCACAGATGGGGAAATAAGCTCAGAGAGGTTAGGTTACTTGCTCAAGGTAACACCGCTAATATGTAACAGAGCTAGGATATGAACTCAAGGCTTCTGACTTCAAACTCTATACTGTCCACATTATCATCCCTTTAGTGGAAATTCAGACATATGTATCAGCCATATGGGATTTATTGAATTTAGGATTTTGATGTTTGGATATTCCATGTTGTCAAAGACACACATATATAGAGAGTCCTGGATTCATCTGAAACATTTATCTGCTTTTAATAATAATAAGTTTATTAATAAGTATATTTAATCTGTCAATAATAAAACATACAAATCCTCTCTTGTCTTTCTCTTGATAAAGGTCTTAGTTATTAGGCAGTGTTAATGGTGTTGCATCAGAAGTTGGAACCAAGGGGCTTGAATTAGAAGAGAACTAGAGAAGATATTGAGCTGGGCTTGAGATGCCTCTTGAGCTACTCTCAGGTGCTGGTGGGCATCATGAGCTGATAGAGTTTCCCATAATTCTTCAGTCCAGATTGATCTGTCTTTCCTGTGCTACCCAGGAGTCCCCAAGGACCGTGGCCACTAAAGGGGCAAAGCTGGAGGTGGCATTGTTCTTCAACTCAGTCATCATTTGTTAATCACTTAGTTTTAAGTGCTGGACACTCAAAACTGAATAAGACACGGTCCCTGCACTACTTGAAAGTTGCTGAACGTCATGATTCATGAATCGTCTAGTCTTCGTACTCAGAGATTGACAACCAGTAGTATTTAGACAGGCTTTGTTTGGTCTGCACTATATTTAATTTTTTTTTAATTGTTGCCAATGTTTATAAATAAGGAGAATTCACATAAAAATACAGATTTTTAGGTTTTCTGGAAATCTGGAAGGTCTCATTTATATGCACATGCTGACAAGCATCTGGGTTGGCCACGCATGGCTGTCAGGGACTGAAGAGAGGGAAGATTGTCCCTTTCACCAGCAGTAGTGAGAAGCCAACTCAAATCAACTCAACAGCAACGGGTTTTTTAGTGATAGGCCAGGCACCGCCCACCATATCATGAAGACCGCACACAGTGGGGAATTCTCCCAATACAGCAGCTAGGGTTGGACACAGTAAAGTAAAAAAAAAAAAATCAAAACCCATTATGAGTGAGGCACTTCCATTTTACAAAACATTCTGGAGTAGCATAATAAAAAAAAAAGCATAATACAGAACTGATATTAGAGGATATATATTGCTATACCCATTGGTCCTAAGCAGTGTCTGTTCAGATTGGCTTGTGTTGTCAAATAGTTTTAACATCATCCTGTATACAAGGCCATATGAAGCAGATTAGACTAAATAAGGTGGGTGACGATGCTAGGTAATAAAAATGTTGGTTAAATAAAAGGATGTGATTATAAAGCAATGAAACCAGTTTTATGGTGTGATGTATAGGTAAGCTCTAAGGGCAGTCCCAATGGAGGAGTCCAGAAGGTTTTTGGTCTTTGCGCTGGCACTGGAATAAGGAGGCTATGGTGAGAGATAATTCCCCTTTATGTGTAAAATGCTGGTGTATTTGCTTAGGAGTCAGTCTTTTTACCTCACAGTCCCAGGATAAACATACCCACACATAACAAACCATCCTTTATGTACAAAGACAATATGGCTGACCAACTGTTGTTAGTCAAGAAATTTTGAAGAGAAGAGCAATAGGTAAGTTGGGGTAAACAAAAAGTGAGTGAAAGGAAGCTTTCTTTTAAAGGGTAGTTATTGTGTTCAAATAGCCCAGCATCCAAGCCAGAAAGAAAGAGTTGCAAGAGAAAAACATCAGAATGAATAACATGGGCGTGCATTCATTCAATGGACCGAAAGGATCAGCACAAAGAGGAAGGCAAACTGGACTCACAAGAAAAAATTTTAAAAAGAGACAACCACAGGCACGGGAGGGCAAGAAGAGGGAAGAAATGGAAGAATCAAAATGAGTCCACACAAAATCTAAAAAGAAAAACAGAATTATAGATCTTAGGGCTGAAAAACCAAACCACTGGGGCCATACAAAGCCTCTGGTGAAGGCAGTCCTGTTCGCTACACTAAACCCTTTCGTTTTTCACCTGCTTGGCTCTGGACACCCAAAGAGGGGCCACTCTCTACAAACCTCTCCCCAGTCCCCATTGTTAGAAAGTTGGGTCCTTACCACTGAAAGATTGGCCTGATGCTAACAGGGCCCATTATTCTTTGCTCTACTTTTAACCACGGTCAATAATGTGTCCCTTTTCCTTCCGTTTATTCCTCAGTATTTATAGATGAGCCCATGGGTTCTTTCCTGCGAAATGTATATATTCAATTCCCTCAACCCCAACTACCTTCAAAATCTCTGATTTTGTAAAGACGGGAAGGAGAGAGAGAAAAGGGGCATCTTTATGATCTAGACGTATCCCCAGTTTATTAATGTCTCCTCAACAGTGAGAAAGGCCAAACTGGACCAGGCATTTTGTCCTCTAAGTGAGCATGTCAACCAGCCCTCCCTATATATTGATTAGTTAATTGACTTTTAACATTTATAGAAATGCACTCACTGCCAAGGTCTCCAGGCACCTCTAGGACAGTAACATTAAACAAAACAAAGAGGTGGATATTCCCTTGTCCCAAAGGCTTCTTCTTGCCATTCAAGAGTTTTTTTAAACGTACATTAGAAGGTAGACTTTATAGCATGCATTGAAGGTCATCGAAACAAGATTTGCTCAGGCATCAGAAGGAAAAATTTGCAATGCCAACAACAAACCTATGCCGAGATCCTTCTCTCCAGCCCTTAGAAATTCAAAGAATTTCTTGGGAAAGACCTTAAAAACCATTAAGACTGATGTTTCCCAAACACTCACCATGGTTCAGTGTTAGTCTTTGATGAAATTTTCACTGGTCCAAGTGAAGTTAGAAAAAAGCAAATGCCAAGGTAGTAAGTTCTCCTAAGAGCTAACTCAATTTAAAGAACTAATCAGTATTCTAAGACAAGGTTCTTCCTAATTTTTGTTATTAATATATACTTCATTTTCTAAAATGATGGTGGTAGTAATTAGTAGTTGCTTCCTATAATACCTTTACTTGGCAAAACAAAAAATTGGCAAGATATGTTAATCCTCAAAATTTCCTTCGAAATTTTACTGGTCAGTAAATTTTACAATCTGGAAGTCACTGATTTTGCAGATAAGATAACTGAGGCTCAGAGAAGCTGAGTGACTCCTGAGGTTTCCAGACAGTCGCTGGCAGAATATGGACGAAGAGACAGACCTCCTAACTCCCACATCTTTGCTGCCTCTTCCAAACCACCAGAGCGCTGAGAAGTTTACCTCAAGATTTCCAGTTGCCTTCAGGATTCCAACTCATGGTAACTCCATGTGTATCAAAGTAGAACTGTGCTCCACAGGTTTTCAATGCTGATTTTTCAAGAAGTAAATCACCAGGCCTTTCTTCTGAGGCGTCTCTGGGTGGACTCAAACCTTTGACCTCTAGGTTAGCAGCCAAACGTGCAATCATTTGCACACCCAGAGACTCCCATTTCTTGCTACCCCATCACAAAATCTTTTCTCTTTGGGGAACTTCTCCCTACTGTTTGGGTCTTGGTGGAAGGCAGAGCCCAACTTCTGGAGAACCAGTCAGTCAGTTACTTCCTCTTCCCACTCCCTGGCAACCATAGGGTATGGATGCATGGCCCACACTCCCATGCTCCCCCCTGGGACTTTCAACCCTGAAGGAGTAACTTAGAGGTGCAGAGAACATTACGACACCCTGCAGTAGAGGTGCGAAGAGCCAGTGACTCCAGAGGTGACACTCTAATCAGAACATTCTATGACTCGGCCCTAGCTGTGCTTTGTCTTCCAGCTCCCTTGGATCCTACCTTTTTTCTTAATTCTTTGTTTTCATCCTTCCCATTGATTCTCTGAGTTACCTTAGATCCTTCCAACAAAATCCTTTACAGTCAGAGTTCGTTTAGTCAGAGTAGGCTTCTGCTATTTGCAGACAACAACCCTAACCAAAACTCCTTCCCAAATTACCACTTATCAGCACTGGGTGTTTCAACTCAGAGCTTCTCAAACTATGTATAATGAAGGACCAGTTATTATTTTCCCTACTTCCTCATATAAAGTTGCCGTATTTCGAAAATAAAGAAGTACCAGAAGCCCAGTTAAATCTGAAATTTGAATTTATAATAAACAATGTTTTAATAAGTATGTCTCACACAATAACATTAACAACGTATTGGACATCATTATTCACTGTTTATCTGAAATTCAATTTCTTTTTTGTTTTATTTTTAAATATTTGCCAATTCAACATCTTTATATTGTACAGTTCAGTGACACCAATTACAATCTGAAATTCAAATTTAACCAGGTGTCCTGTATTCTATCTGGCAACCCAAGTCATGGATCAAGACGTACTTTCACTTTGCATGACTGGTATACAGCACAGAACACATGAGACTCATCCCATGATTTTGACACCACCTGAAATGGTCTATACTCTTTTCAAAGAGATGAGTGAAAATACTCCTTGGCTCTACCTCCAGAGATTCTGATTTAATAGGTAGGTCATGGATGGGGCCAGAGCATAGTTTTTAAAACTCCCCAGATGCTTTTAGGGTGCAGCAAGGATTAAGAACCACTGGACTAATGGATTTGATTGAACCCATCTTAAGCATGCAACATAGATCAAGGCATCTTTCATTAAAATTCAGAGCTAGACCTAATTAATCTCAGGCATTGAACACATATAGCCAAGGCTCCCTGGGTGGTCCATAGTTGAATTGGGCTAAATGCCAGGAATTATTTCAGTGTAATCATCTCAGGTCACTAATTAGCAAGGGTTATTGGTGATTCAAATCTAGCTGTAAGTTGAATAGAGCATCTTGGCTTATCAAACAACCAAAACAATATCTCCTTCTTAGTGGAAATCTAGTCCAGGCATGGTCTGCCACTGCCAAAGATACAACCAACTAGGAGTATAATACAAATAAAAAGAGGTTAAGGGGCAGGGAAACAAATAATTTATTCATTCATTCCAGAAAAATGTTTACTTTTTTTTTCTTTAGGTGAAAGTTTACAGTACAAATTAGTTTCACATTCAAAAAGTCATACATAAATTGTTCTGTGACACTTGTTGCAATCCCACCACAATGTGTCAGCACTCTACCCCTTTCCATCTCAGTTCGGTTCCCTGTATACATTCGTCCAGTCTTCCAGTCCCTTCCTGCCTTCTCGTCTTTGCTTTTGGGCAGATGTTGCCCATTTGGTCTTCTACACTTGATTAAACTAGGAAGCACGTTCCTCACATGTGTTATTGTTTGTTTTAGAGGTCTGTCTAATCTTTGGCTGAAAGGTGGACTTCAGGAGTGGCTTCAGTTCTTTATTAGTAGTGTCCACGGATCATAACCTCAGGCGTTCCTCCAGTCTCTGTCAGACCAGTAAGTCTGGTCTTTCTTTGTGAATTAGAATTTTCTTCTACATTTTTCTCCCACTTTGTCCAGGACCCTCTTTTGTGTTCCCTGTCAGAGTAGTTTGTGGTGATACCCAGGCAACATCTAGTTCTTCTGGGCTCAAGCTAGTGGAAACTGTGGTTCATGCGGTCTGTTAATCCTTTGGACTAATATTTTCCTTGTGCCTTTGGTTTTCTTCATTCCCTTTTGCTCTTAGCTGGCCACTCACAAGCTTCTAAGACCCAAGACTCTACTCACCAAAGTAGGATGTAGAACATTTTCTTTGTGAATTATGTTATGCCAGTTGACCTGAAGGATTCTACAAGGAAAATATCAAATGACACAGGAAGCATTAAAAGAAGATAGAAGGAATACACAGAGTCACTATACCAAAAAGAATTCGTCAATGTTCAACCATTTCAGGAGGTAGCATGTGATCAGGAACCAATGGTACTGAAGGAAGAAGTCTAAGCCCCACTGAAAGCACTGGCAAAAAACAAGGCTTCAGGAACTGATGATACCAATTGAGATGTTTCAGCAAACAGATGCAGTGCTGGAAGTTCTCTCTCATCTATACCACGAAATTTGGAAGACAGCTCCCTGGCCAACCAACTGGAGAGATCTATATTTATGCCTCTTCCCAGGAAAGGTGATTCAACAGAACGTGAAAATTATCAAACAATATCATTAATATCACATTCAAGTAAAATTTTGCTAAAGATTATTCAAAAGGGGCTGCAGCAGTGTATCAACAGGGAACTGCCAGAAATTCAAGCCAGATTCAGAGAGGACATGGAGCAAGTGATATCATTGCTGATGTCAGATAGGTCCTGGCTAAAAGCAGAGAATACCAGAAAGATGTTTTTTTGTGTTTTATTGACTATGCAAAGGCATTCAACTGTATGAATCACGTCATGGATTGAATTATGTACCCCCAAAAATGTGTGTATCAACTTGGTTAGGCCATGACTCCAGGTATTCTGTGGTGGTCTTCCATTTTGTGATACTAATTTCACATTAAAAGGATTAGGGTGGGGTTGTAACACCACCCTTACCCAGGTCACCTCCCTGATCCAAGCTAAAGGGAGTTTCCCTGGGGTGTGGCCTGTACCACCTTTTATCTCTCAAGAGATGAAAGGGAAGTAAGCAGAGAGTTGGGGACCTCATACTACCAAGAAAGCGGCACCAGGAGCAGAGCACATCCTTTGGACCTGGGCTCCCTGCGCCTGAGAAGCTCCCTGACCATGGGAAGATTGAAGACAAGGACCTTCTTCCAGAGCCAACAGAGAGAAAAAGCTTTCCCCTGGAGCTGAAGCCTTGAATTTGGACTTTTAGCCTACTTTAATGTAAGAAAATAAATTTCTTTTTGTTGAAGTCATCCACTTGTGGTATTTCTGTTATGGCAGCACTAGATAACCAAGACAGAACATAACAAATTATGGAAAACATTGAGAAGAATGGGAATTCCAGAATACTTAACTGTGTTCATGAAGAATCTGTACATAGATCAAGAGGCAGTCTTTTGAACAGAACAAGAGTATACTGCATGGTTTAAACCCAGGAAAGATGTGCCTCAGGGCTGTATCCTTTCACCATACCTATTCAATCTGTATGCTGAACAAATAATCCAAGAAGGTGGGCTATATGAAGAAGAATAGTGCATCAGGATTGGAGGAAGACTTACTAACAACCTTCGACATGCAAATGACACAACCTTGCTGCTGAAAGTGAAGAGGATTTGAAGTACTTACTGGTGAAGATCAAAGACCACAGCCTTCAGTATGGATTACACCTCTACAAAAAGAAAACAAAATCCACACAACTGAGCCAATGAGCAACATCATGATAAATGGTGAAAAGATTGAAGTTGTCAAGGATTTCATTTTACTTGGATCCGCAATCAACACCCACGGAAGCAGCAGTCAGGAAATCAAAAGACGCATTACATTGGGCAAATCTAGTTCAAAGGACTTCTTTAAAGTGTTGAAAAGCAAAGAAAGACGTTACCCTGAAGACTAAGGTGTCATGGTGTTTTCATTCACCTCAAACACATGTAAAACCTGGACAATGAATAAGGAAGACTGAAGAAGAACTGACACCTTTGAAGCATGGTGTTGGCAAAGACTATTGAATATACTGATGGACTGCCAGAAGAATGAACAAATCTGTCTCGGAAGAAGTGCGGCCAGAATGCTTCTTAGAAGCAAGTGTGGTGAGACTATGTCTCGCATACTTTGGATGTGTTATCAGGAGGGATCAGCCCCTGGAGAAGGACATCATGCTCTGTAGAGTGGAGGGCCAGGGAAGGAGAGGAAGACCCTTGACAAGATGGGTTGATACAGTGGCTGCAACAATGGGCTCGGGCATAACAGTGCCCTTGCGCTCCATGTCCTCTCTGGATCTGGCTTGAATTTCTGGCAGTTCCCTTTCGATATACTGCTGCAGCCCCTTTTGAATAATCTTTAGCAAAATTTTACTTGGCGAAGGACTGGGCAGAGTTTCATTCTGTCATACATTGGGCTGCTACGAGTCAGAACTGACTGGACGGCACCTAACAACAACAGTTGACCGAGGTGTCCCTGAGACCTTGATCCCCAGCCCTCAGCCCCAGTCTGGGAAGCTTCTATGACTTTGCCTTGGTCAAGTTGTGCTGACTTCCCCTAGAATGTGTGTTGTCTTTCCTTCTACCAAAGTTGACAGTTGTCTACTATCTATTTGGTGATTTCCCCTCAACACCCCTCTCCTCCCTAGTAACCATCAAAGATTGTTTTCTTTTGTGTGTAAACCTTTTCATGAGTTTTTATAATAGTGGTCTCATATAACATTTGTCCTTTTTGTGATTGACTTATTTCACTCAGCATAATGCCCTCCAGATTCATCCATATTGTGAGATGTTTAGTGGATTTGTCATTGTTCTTTATTGTTGGGCAGTATTTCACTGTTTTTTATGTACCATAGTTTGTTTACCTATTTGTCTGTTGATGGGCATTTAGGTTGTTAGCATCTTTTTGCTATTGTGAATAAGGTTGCAGTGAACATGGGTGTGCATATGTTTGTTCGTGTAACAACTCTTATTTTTCTAGGATAAATTCCTAGGAGGGGGATTGCTGATCACATGGTATTTCTATCTGTAGCTTTTTAAAGAGGTGCCATATTATTTTCCACAGCGGTTGTACCATTTTACATTCCCACCAGCAGTGTATAAGAGTTCCATTCTTCCCACAAGCATTCCATCATTTGTAGCTTTGATTTGCATTTCTCTACTGGCTAATGATCACAAGCATTTCCTCATGTGTCAGCTGCCAGAATGTATTCTTTGGTGAAATGTATGTTCATATCTTTGCCCATTTTTTAATTGGATTATTTATCTTTTGCTGTTGAGATGTTGAAGTACCCTATAGATTTTAGAGATTAGACCCTTAGCAGATATTTTGTAGCCAAAACATTTTTCCCAATCCGTAGGTTCTCTTTTTAATCTTTTGGTGAATTCCTTCAATGAGCCTAAGTGTTTAATTTTATCTTCCTATGCATGAGCCTGGTATGTTTTGTTTGTCCCAGGAAACCCTGGTTGCGTAGTGGTTAAGTGCTACAGCTGCTAACCAAAGGGTTAGCAGTTCAAATCCACCAGGCACTCCTTGGAAACCCTATGGAGCAGTTCTACTCTTTCCTACAGAGTCACTATGAGTCAGGATTGGCTAGACAGCAATGGGTTTGGTTTTTTGTATTTTTAGTATTGTCCCTGTTTTTTCTTCCACGATCTTTATTGTTTTAGGTTTTATATTTAGGCATTTGATTCATTTTGAGTCAATTTTTGTGTATGATGTGAGGGATGGGTCCTGTTTCATTTTTTTACATATGAACGGCCAGTTTTGCCAGCCCCATTTGTTAAAAAGACTGTCTTTTCCCCCATATAATGGACTTTGGTCCTTTGTCAAAGATCAGCTGGCCATAGGTGGATGAATTTACATCTGGGTTCTCGATTCTGTTGCATTGGTCTATGTGCCTGTCAGGCTGTTTGACTACTGTGGCTCCATAGTAGGTTCTGAGATCAGGTAGTGTGAGGCCTCCAACTTTGTTCTTTTTCTTCAAAAATGCTTCGCTGATCTGGGGCCTCTTTCCTTTCCATTTAAAGTTTGTGATTAGTTTTTCCATTTCGTTAAAGAATCCTGTTGGTATTTGGATCGGGATTGCATTACATCTGTAGATTGCTTTGGGTAGATTTGACATTTTCACAATGTTGAGTCTTCTTATCCACGAGCATGGTATGTTTTTCTATTTACGTATGTCTCTTTTGGTTTCTTGTAGTAGTGTTTTGAGTTTTGTTTGTATAGGTCTTTTATGTCCCTGGTTAGATTTATTCCTAAGTATTTTATCTTTTTAGAGGCTACCATAAATGGTATTGTTTTCCCAGTTTCCTTTTTGAAGTTCTTTTTGTTGCTGTATAGGAATTCAATTTTTATTGTTTCAACGTTGTTGTCATTTACAGATTGACGTATCTGGTTCCCTGTTTTAAGTCCTTTAGCTTTGTTTCATTATTGAGAATTCTTTACCTAGGTTGATATCTGGCTGATGTCTCGTGTCCTAGGCTTAGGTTGTTGTCTGATGCTGTTCATTCTCTAACCTAAGGACTCCTTTTAATATTTCTTGTAAGTTCAATCTGGTTTCTTACAAATTCCCTTAATTTCTGTTTATCCGAAAATGTCCTAATTTCACCATCATATTTGAATGAGAGTTTGGCAGGATATATTAGTCTCGGTTGGCAGGTTTTTCATTTGTTCGTTTGTTTTCTTTCAAGGTTTTATATATGTTATCCCATTGCCTTCTTGCCTGCATAGTTTCTGCTGAGTAATCAGAGCTCAGTATTATTGTTTCCCCTTTGTAAGTGACTTTTTGTTTTTCTCAAGATGCTGTTGAGATTCTTCCTTTGTCTTTGGTTTTGACAAGTGTGATTATGATATATCTTGTTGACTTTCTTTTGGGGTCTATGCTATGTGGGGTTCATTGAGCTTCTTAGACAATCAGTTTTTCATCTTTCATGATATTTAGGAAGTTTTCTGCCAACAAATCTTGAAAAATTTTCCGCATTTTCCATTTTCTACCCCTGTTCTGGAACTCTGATTGCATGCAAATTTTTGCTTTTGATTGTGTCCCACATAGTTCTTAGGCTTTCTTCATTTTTCTTCATTAATTTCTCTGATTTTTCCTCAAAGTGGCATCCATGGATTTGTCTCCAATCTCACTGATTCTGCCTTACATTATTCCAAATTTGTCCCTAAAACTTTCTATTGAGTTTTCCATCTCTGAAATTCTATTATCTTTTGGATTTCTAATTGTTTATTTTAATGTTTTATTCTTGTATTATTTTCCTAAATTTTTCTTTTGCTTTGTCTGTGTTTTCCTTGATTTTGGCTATGTTTTCATTGGCTTTGTCTATGTTTTCCATGGGTTTTTTTCTATTTTTCCCTTATTTTTTTCTGTGTTTTCCTTGATCTCTTTCCTAATCTTTTGGCGAGCCCGAAATAGTAGTCTTTTGAATTCTGTATAGGGTAGTTCCGATGTCTTTTCTTCTACCAGAAAGTTATCTGATTCCTTATTTTGGTCACTTGCTGAAGTCATCTTATCCTGCTTTTTTATATGTTTTGATATTGTCTGCTGTTTCCAGGACATTAAAGTATTATTTTCTTTATTTATTGATTGTATGTTCATTTGTTTCATTCTGCTTTTTTGTTTTGTTTCGATATGTCAGGGTGGGCGGGCCAGGCATGCTTTGCTGCTTGGTCGTCTATGGACACACTAGTTCTCACCACCTTGTCTGGGCAGGCAGGGCAGCAGCCCGCAAGGTGAGCCCACTTAGCTGTACACTGGTTTGGTGTAATGGCTGAGGGCGAATTGGGCAGGCACTGTCTGCCTCCTGATTTTGGTCCTGTGTTGTAGGAACGTTCACAGCCCCTCGCTAGCTGGGCAGGAATGTCGGACATGGAGTAGTATGGATTCACTTCCCAACATTCAGCAGCTGGTCGAGTGGCAGAAAGGGAGGAGTAATGCAGGCCCAGTGTGGCAGCAGGCCTGAGCATTAGGGGCACTCTAGCTGTGGCAGCACAGCTGAGGCTGGTGGGAAGTGGGGGAGGTGATGTACAGTGCTAGGTAAGAGGAAGAAAGAAAAGAAAAGGAGATGAAAAAAGTGTGGAGTGGCAGGAGCTGGTGGGTGGGGGGCAGGGCAATCCTTGGGGCTGGCAGGAAGAGGGGGAAGTGGTATACAGGGTTAGGTTGGAGGGAGAAAGAAAAGGAAGAAAGAGAGAGGAAAAAATGGGGGCCAGTGAGTAGGGGTGGGACAGACCTGCAGGCCAGTGGGAAAGGAGGGGAGGTAGAGTACTGGGTTAAGTGGGAGGGAGAAAGGAAAAAAAAAAAAAATGGCCACGTAGCAGGAGGGTATATGGTGGGCCTAAGAGGAGCTCGTATTGTGGACCCCAGAGGTAAGGGCTGCCAGGATGGGTGTGGGGGGGGGCGGGATTGTTGTTTCTACTCACCAGAAGGGTGAGGGACGGGAAAATGTGTTTTTCTGGTTACAGGATGCTCTGTCTCCTGTTAGGAGCCCCTTGAAGTTGCCTTCCTGTACTCCCTGTCTGGGGTCTTTGCTGGCTATATTTCAAGGTGGCCATGCTGTGCCATGTTAGTTGGCAGGGAACTTCCACTCTGTATCTCTCCTCATTCTCTGTTTTCAGTGTTTGATGCAGTTCTTTATCCCTTCATTTGATGCTCAGGTTTCCAGGATTGATGTTTGTATCTATTTTACTTAGTTTTTCAGGTCTTTGCAGCAGAAGGATAGCATGGTGCATCTGTCTAGGGCACCACTGTTGGCTATACCTCCAGAAATGTTTACTTATTGCCCACTACATTCCACATGGCATTAAATTTGCTGAGAATATAGTATTGAGCAAGAAAGACCAGCTCTCTGCCCTTGTAAGGTTCACATTCTTGTGGGTAGGGGCCAGGGGTTAAAGACAGTAAACAAATGAGTCACCGGGATGGTGACCCAGTGCTATCCTAGACACAAACCAAACTCAACCTTACCACCATTACCCAGTGGGCATAAAGTCCCTCTGCACTCCTGAAGCCCCTTGAATTCCTGCTCCTCTGGAGGTCACTTTACCTAGTAAACACAGTCTCAGTTCAGGTCTTTCTCAGACTAGGAGCCTGCAGTCTGAAAGGGAGGCATTCTTTCCTCTCCCTTTTCTCGCACTTCCTAGTCGATGTATTGCTCCCTGTATGGGGCTGGGCAGGAGAAGGGAGGAGAAATGAGAGATGACAGTGCTCACACGGCTGTGTGGCTTTGGGTCTGACACAGTTGGAGCTGACTCTCACAGCCCACCTTCACAGTCCTGAGGGAGATGCTCTGCAGAGCCCCTGTTCCCTGACCAAGATCACATACCTCTATTCCAGGAGGCTGTTTTTGACTCCTTCCTCATCCCAGAACAACAGTTACTCATCACCAGCTCTTTTTCACTTAGGTCTCTTTGCCCTTCCTGGCTGCCCTAATGGACAGGACCTAGGACCACCCTACACAAGTGAACACTGCTTCCTTACCAATGATGACCCTAGCCTACTTTGCTCCTCCCATCTCCTAGGTAAACACCAGTGTGATACCCAATCACTGAGTTGCCCCCAGTTCCTGAAAGCACTCAATCCAAAACAAACCCTATTCTTTAAACTCTCCCCAATATCACCCAGCATCAGCCTAAATCCTTTAAGAAGACTCTTCTGACTCCTCTTATCAAGACACGCCATGGTTCCCCTGGTGTGCAATTTCCCTTGCTGTGGGAAGTTAATAAATATAATTTTGTCTGACTATAGGTGTGTTTCTGGTGGCTTTTGATGAATGGGCTTCAACAGTACCAGGAAGTGAGGTGCTACTATAACAAATACCTTAAATATGTGACTTTGGTTTAGTGGGTGATTAGTGGGTATTGAGGTCTCAAGTTATTGGAGCTTGGAAAGATGATGATACACACCATGAAGTGGTGAAACTTTGGTGAAACTGTCACTTGTGGTTATTTTGAAGTTAAATCATGTACTTAATGAACTTTCAGCTCTAGGGAAACAACTGGAAAACAGCATATCAGTAGTATGTGTTGGCTGCTATTGGATGCATTTGGCAAGGTACTATAAGAAAACATAAGCTTAGAAAAGTATCTGCTGGTGTACAAGTGATAATGAAAGGGAAAAGAGAGTCTAGAAACTCAGGGACTTGCTGGCTGATAGAGGAAACTGCTTTTCAACCCAAGTGGTTAAAGAGAGAACTTAGAAGGCTCTGAAGAAGGAAAGCCAAATAAAACTCAGCCTTCAAGACCTCTACAGTCAAACTATTTTTTAAAACCCTTGAATGAATTAAGGGGCCTCTGAGTAAAGGTTCAACTAAAGCAATGGAGCCCAAAAAAGTCCTTTCTATTGGAAGAAATGACACAGTGAATAGAAACTAAAAGTCTCTATTCACTGCATCATTTCTATGCCTGACAAGCTCAAGGTATTCTACAATCAGGGTAAGAAAAAGAAAGAGTGAGCCTAGGGATGAGAAAGCAAAGAATTATAGCAAATCTAAGACATATGTCTAGAAAAGAATTGTGAGTGTGGCTACATGGAACTGAGAGGAATCAACTAGCTCAAGAGTAGACAAACTTTCTCTGTAAAAGTACAGATTGTAAATATCTTAGACTTTGAGGGCTGTATGGTCTCTGACGCAACTACTCAACTCTGCCCTTGTAGAGCCAAAGCAATCACAGACAACATGTGAATAAATGGACAAACCTGTGTTCCAATAAAACTGTATTTCAATAAAAATGTATTTACAATAAAACTGTATTTGGCCCATAGGCCATAGTCTGCTAACTTCTGAAATAGATAAAAAAGCCTACTAAGCTTTGAAGATAGTTGTACAGGCAAAGACACTACAGCCTAGACTAGAAAAGTGACTGACTACTTGAGACATAAACAACACAACCCATTATTGTTGTTCCACAGAGGCCTATCCTAGATCTTATGCTCTCATTTTATATTCTGTTCCTGGCGAGCCTAGTCAAAGCTCCTTTGGTTGCAAGAAACAGAAGTTCACTTGAACTAGATTGAACACAAAAGGGCAGCATTCATTACAAGGACCAGGGAAATATCCCAGAGCCCCGGAGCTAATGGGAGTCGGGAACCAGGAACTAGAAAGAAAGCTGTCGAGAATCCAGGTAGCTAGCTACTTAATAATTCTCTCTGTCTGTGTCTCTATCTCTGTCTGTGTCTGTCTGTCTGCCTCATTCTCGCTCTCTCTTTCTGTGTGTGTGTGTGTGTGTGTGTTTGTCTCCCTTACTCCCTACTCTCTCCCCTTCTCTCTGTACATTCTGATTCATCTATCTCTCTAATTTAGCTTTCTCTGCTAGTATGTTGCTGGACTATGATCCTTAGGTGTCTACCTGGAAGCAGGCAAGCAGAGTAAACATCACACAAACTTTGATTCTGGCCTCTATCCTTGGTGGTAAGGCAGTTTAGTGGTGCTCAGGACGGAAGGGGTGAGACTTGGCTGGTACATAGCACTGAAAGTATCTTACAAGACCCCCTACACTTCCTGATATCGTTCCTGACTACCTCTCCAGGCTTACTTCACAGTATTCGACACTCACCATCCTGTGCTGATCTTGACATTCTCTTTCTCTCTGACCTCTCTTCGCCTTTGCCTAAGCTGGTCCCTCTGCCTAGAAGCATCCTTTCTTCTCCTTTCTCCTGGCTAACTGTTTCTTACCTACCAGGTCTCCATGTCATTTTCTCCAACTAGCCCTCCAGGAAAAAGTGAGATGTTCCTCTGCACTCCTATAGCTCTCTGGATTATTGTAGCAATTAGAACTCCATATTATGTACTTTTCTACCTCTCCAGCTTCTCAAGGGCAGTTTTCCCTGTGCCTACCTGGCATATTGTCAGTTATCAATAAATACTTGCTAACCAAATGACTGTATCAACTCCCCAGACTCCCCTTTCCTTCTTCCCTCCACTCAACTCAGCTTCAAAATCAATCGTTCCAACAACAATTTCACAAGCTTTCTCAATCCCCTCGCACTGGGTATTACTATGCCCAACAGCCCTGCTCATCCTAAGCCCCAATTCAATTCAAACCTCTCTTTTCTTCCTGGGCTGCCCAGCACAGCTGGAAAAACTGCATACACATACCGGATGATACCATTTCAATCGAAGGTTTCCAGTCTCTGCGGAACAATGAGAGGAATTCAGCAATCTTGTAACTTTCCCTGGTCTGGTACATTTTTTGCCTTCTAGGTAGCTGTTCCAAAACTTTGCTAGCATGGAGTTTAACTTACAGCTTAGCTTGCTGTTGTCATATTCTGGCCCGTCTGTATATGTTGGAGGAGCTAATTAGAGAGGGTCTTCAGAAGTCTGTAGACATAGGAACTTTAGACTATATAGTTGGGGGGAGGGAGTGATGGAATCTGCAGACCCCTTCAAGAAAGAGTTTTTGTGAGACAACAGTGATATTTACCTAGTGACAGAGCCTTAGTCATTGGAGCACAGGGAGGATTCTGAGAACAGCAAGGTGGCTATTATTCAAATGTACGCCTAAGCCAGACCTTGGCTGCTTGTCTGCCTACTAGGGAGAAAGAAGGCTGTGACTAAAAAATTAAGAGCTGTTTCTGTTAATACTGAAACATGCCAAGATCTCGGTAGCAAAGTTTTGGAGTACATTGGCAGAAAGCACTCAGAAGGACCAGCAACAAGAGACTCCTAGGTCAGAAGAAGCAGCGAGCAGCCCAGAGGAGCAGCCTGGGGTCAAAGGGGTGGCCTCTTGCCTGGCCAGGCAGCAGCAGCCACTCAACTGTGGCAGCCAATGGGGCATTATGGAGACCCTGATACCATGGGATGGACATATCCCTGAGCACATGAAAGACGTTTTTAGTAACTCCTGAAAAGCATGTGGGCTTTATAAGGGGCTGGTGGACCTAAGGAGAAAGAAGACGCAGAGCTAGAGTGGCCTGGGGTACACTTGACCACTCCCGTTCACCTTTACTGCCTCTAGGCAATGAATTTGCCTCCTGCTTCGCAGAGAAATAAAGGCCCTGAGGTATAAACATAATTTCTTACCTCATCTCAAACACCTAAGCCTAAATTCTTGACCCACATTACTGATAGGAGTGAAATGAGAGAAAGAGAGAACATGCTGGAACATTTATAGGGTGTGGGTTTTGATGGGAAGGAGTAAAGGTCTGAGGTGGGTGAGCTCAGGGCCTTTTCTTAGGAAAACTTTGAAAGAAAATCTAAACTCATTCTATAGTACCACTGTCTTCCTTTAAAAAATAATTCCTTTTTGAGAGTAGGGACCATGTCTTAATAATCTTTGTTTTTCCAATGGCAGTAATAAGTGCCTGGCACCTAGTAAAAGCAATAAAAGTAAATGAATGAAGAGTAGATGAATTAACGAATTTCCTAACTCTATGAAGACTTGATGTGTCCTAGAGAAAAGGGATTTGAGAAAGGTAGACTTAATAGCTAAAATAATACTGGCCCATGTCTTAGTTACCTAGTACTGCCATAACAGAAATATCACAATGTGGGTGACTTTTAAAAACAGACATTTATCTTCTCACAGTTCAGGAGGCTAGAAGTCTGAATTCAAGGTGTGGCTCTAGGGAAAGGCTCTTCCTTGTCAATTTCAGCTTCTAGTAGCTGCCAGCAATCCTTGGCATAGATGTATCTGTCTCCATTGTCCATCTTCCTCTCGCTCTGTGTGTCTCTGTGCCTATTCTGCTCTTTTTATAACATAGAAATGATTAGGTTTAGAACCCACTCTACCCTGGTATGGCCTCATTAACATAACAAAAGAAAATCTCTCTTTCCAAACATTTACAGTACAGAGGTTAGAATTTCAGCACATATTTTGGGGAGACACAGTTCAATCCATAATGGCCTGAGACCTCCTTTGGATCCATGAACATGGATATGAGAGATGTGGCCTATCTCAGCATAGAGCCTCAGGCTCAGGGGAAAGAAGAAAAGCTCATTCAAATTCATACTATGTCTATATCAATGGTTCATAGTAACTTTTTATTGCATGGTCCACTGGGAGAAGCTTTAATCTGCCATGGACACCCAGCACGAGGGCTGAGGGCCGGGCAGGAGTGGTCGGCCAGTGAGCAGTGGACTGAACTTTCAAAAGGATGCTTACAAAGCTAGTGAAGTGAGAATAAGAAGAAAGGAAATCAGAAGAAACTTTAGGGTCCACAAACACAAAACCAAACCACAGTGGCAGCTCCACTTTGGGAGGGACAAGTGGCCCTCATCTGAGCTAAGGTCCAACTCAGGAAGAAGAGGAGTTCCACCTGGTGTGATCTTTTCTGAATCTCCTTGCAAATGAACTGTTTGATCAAAACCTTTTCACAGGGAATGGCTTTACTGGGCAGTGTAGGTAAGATGTCTAGGGTTCTTCTTAAGCCATGGCAAAAAACTCTTGGATTGCTATGGAAATGCAATAAACTTAAAAGCAGTAGGTCATTATTTTTTCTCTCAAGATTGACATTTATCAATAAATATCAGTTTATGCCTGGCCTAGACACGTAATATTTAGTCCTACATATCACATTTGTAGTGAAAAAATTCACTGACCAAAAATAAAATAAAATAAGAAATAAAGTAAATCATGGAAATTAAATATTTTCTTTATTAGATTTCATTTTCCAGCTGTTTTAACTTAATAGAATTTTTTTCTCTTAATTTTAAATTACATAATCCTTTTTGCCTGAACAATGATTATCTTTCCAGCCCAATGGTCTTCTTCTGTCAATGGCAATTAAATCCACAACAGTGATTTGCTTTCTAACTGTTTGAGAGTCTTGTTGTCCCCTCGCACATCAGACATTTTGCTCAAGTCAACCAAATTCTGTTAGGGAATTTTTATTTGATAAGACAGGATCTAAAATCCCCAAATTAAAATGCAACCATCTTAGGGACATGCCAATTGCAAGGTGTTACTGTATAACTTCTATAGGGCTTTGTACATATTGATAGACTGAAAACCAGATCCACTGGGCTTTTCTGTTTTGTTTTCTTAGAGTGTATTTTCTGGGTTCACATCTCTCGTTATTCTAATAAGTCATGATTAAAGAGTCAGATCCAAATACAGACCTCAGCAAAATTTTCTTAAATGTTATTTACTATCATGTGGCTGTATATACATGTTTTATGTGATTTTAAATCTCCTTATTTCAAAGGATTATTCCGTACCATTTAAGTAGGTGAACCTTTTCAGTAAAAGTGAACAAATAGACCCTGAGTCTACTTAAAAAAGAAAAGAAAACCCTGAATTTTAGAGTTCTTTTCAAACCATAAAAAATAAATAGCCAAATCAGATGAGGGCTGAAAATAAAATACAAAGTTTTTGAGTCTTTCTTTTTTTTTTTTTTTTTTCCTTTTTCTACACTCTGCAAATCAGTTCTACGTGTTAGTGTATTTTAAATAGTTTTTAAGGTCTTGCAACCCATAGTCTATACTTGAATTCTTCATTTCTCTGACAACAGGATTGTACTCATTGAAACACAATCCAATTGATCTCTCACCTTTATCTAGAATGTCTTCCCCCCCCCCCATCTGGTTTTATTCAGAAGACTAAATGCAATTAGATCCACCAGTGACCAATAAGGAGTACTTACTGCAGATGTTCAGGGGGGAAATTTTTAAGAAAACTCTATTTGAGAGTCAGGGTTAGGCTGGGGGAGAAATCATTTTCCCTCCCAATCTCTTCCCTTAATGCTTAGATAGGAAACATACAAATCAGACTGCCCACAGAAGAGGCCTGGAAAAAAGGAACTAAAATGTTGTTTTTCTCCAATTCGCTTTAACAGAGGACTAAACCTTAAGCAATCATATTTTTGTTTGGACTTTGATATTTTATCAGAGTATAACCCTTCCTTCCCTGGGCCACTGAAATAGTTTTGGAAAAGCTATTTAGCTTTAGTAATGATAATTGTTGTTTTTGTTAGGTGCCATCAAGTCAGCTCTGATTCATAGCAACCTTATATACAACAGAACGAAACACTGTCCGGTCCTATGCCATTCTCATAATCATTGTTGTACTTGAGCCCATTGTTGCGCTTGAGCCCATTGTTGCACCCACTGTGTCAATCCATCTTGTTGAGGGCCTTCTACTCTTTCACTAGCCCTTTGCTTTACCAAGCATGATGTCCTTCTCCAGGGACTGGTCCCTTCTGATAACATGTTCAAAGTATGTGAGACACATTCTCGCCATCTTTGCTTTTAAGGAGCATTCTAACTGCACTTTTTTTCAAGACATATTTGTTCGTTCTTTTGGCAGTTCGTGGTGTATTCAGTATTCTTCACCAACAACATAATTCGAAGGCATCGATTCTTTTTCGGTCTTCCTTATTCATGGTCCAGCTTTCAAATGTATATGAAGTGATTGAAAACACCATGGCTTGGGTCAGGCACACCTTAGTCTTCAAGGTGACATCTTTGCTTTTCAACACTTTAAAGAGATCTTTTGCAGCAGATTTGCCCAGTGCAATACATAGTTTGATTTCTTGACTGCTGCTTCCATGGGTGTTGATTGTGGATCCAAGAAAAATGAAATCTTTGACAGCTTCAAATCTTTCCTCTGTTTATCATGATGCTGCTCATCGGTCCAGTTGTGAGGATTTTTGTTTTCTTTATCTTAAGGTGTAATCCATACTGAAGACTTTGATCTTCATCAGTAAGTGCTTCAAGTCCTCTTCACTTTCAGCAAGCAAGGTTGTGTCATCTGCATAATGCAGATTGTTAATGAGTCTTCCTCTAAACCAGATGCCTCATTCTTCTTCGCATAGTCCAGCTTCTCTGATTATTTGCTCAGTATACAGATTGAATAAATATGCTGAAAGGATACAACCTTGACATACACCTTTCCTGACTTTAAACAACACAGTATCCCCTTGTTCTGTTCAAATGACAGGTAAAGACTCCTCATGAGCACAATTAAGAGTTCTGAAATTCCCAATCTTCACAGTATTATCCATAATTTGTTATGATCCACATAGTTGAATGACTTTGCATAGTCAATAAAACACAGTTAAACATCTTTCTGGTATCCTCTGCTTTCAGCCAGGATCTATCTGTCATCAGCAATGATATCCCTGGTTCCATGTCCTCTTCTGAATCTGGCCTGAATTTCTGGCAGTCCCCTATTGATGTACTGCTGCAACTGCTTTTGAATGATCTTCAGCAAAATTTTACTTGCGTGTGATATTAATGATATTGTTTGATAACTTCCACATTCTGCTGGAACACCTTTCTTTGGAATGGGTATAAATATGGATCTCTTCCAGTCGGTTGGCCAGGTAGCTGTCTTCCAAATTACTTGACATAGATGAATGAGCACTTCCATTGCTGCATCTGTTTGTTGAAACATCTCAATTGGTATTCCATCAATTCCTGAAGCCTTGTTTTTTGCCAGTGCCTTCAGTGCAGCTTAGAATTCTTCCTTCAGTACCATCATTTCCTGATCATATGCTACCTCCTGAAATAATTGAACGTCGACTAATTCTTTTTGGTACAGTGACTCTGTGCATTCCTTTCATCTTCTTTTGATGTTTCCTGTGTCATTCAATATTTTGCCCATAATAATTATGTGATAATACAATAATAAACCCAGCACTCTCGAGTCATAATAATAATAGCTGCCATTTATTAAACTGATCCTGCCAGGCACTAAACTAAGTGCTTCAACAAAAAATAGTATATGTGTAATAAAGACTAAAACGATAAAGATCATGGAGGAAAAAATAGGGACAACGTTAGGAGCCCTAATACAAGACATAAACAGAATACAAAACATTACCAAAAATGATGAAGGGAAACCAGATAACTGGGAGCTCCTAAAAATCAAACACCTATGCTCATCTAAGGACTTCACCAAAAGAGTAAAAAGACCACCTACAGATTGGGAAAAAATTTTCAGCTATGACATCTCTGACCAGCGCCTGATCTCTAAAATCTATATAATTCTGTTAAAACTCAACCACAAAAAGACAAACAACCCAATGAAAAAGTGGGCAAAGGATATGAACACACACTTCACTAAAGAAGATATTCAGGTGGCTAACAGACACATGAGAAAATGCTCTTGATCATTAGCCATTACAGACATGCAAATTAAAACTACCATGAGATTCCATCTCACTTCAACAAGGCTGGCATTAATCCAAAAAACACAAAATAATAAATGTTGGAGGGGCTGCGGAGAGATTGGAACTCTTGTACACTGCTGGTGGGAATGTAACATGGTAACCACTTTGGAAATCTATCTGGCATTATCTTAAACAGTTAGAAATAGAACTACCATACAACCCAGAAATCCCACTCCTCGGAATATACCCTAGAGAAATAAGAGCCTTTACACGAACAGATATATGCACACTCATGTTTATTGCAGCACTGTTTACAATAGCAAAAAGCTGGAAGCAACCAAGGTGTCCATCAATAGATGAATGGTTAAATAAATTATGGTACATTCACACAATGGAATACTACGCATCAATAAAGAACAGTGACGAATCTGTGAAACATTTCATAACATGGAGGAAATTGGAAGGCATTATGCTGAGTGAAATTAGTCAGATGCAAAAGGACAAATACTGTATAAGACCACTATTATAAGTTCTTGAGCAATAGTATAAACTGAGAAGAACACATTCTTTTGTGGTTATGAGGGGGGGAGGGAGGGAAGGTGGGAGAGGGTTATTTACTGATTAGTTAGTAGATAAGAACCACTTTAGGTGAAGGGAAGGACAATACTCAATACATGGAAGGTCAGCTCAACTGGACTGGACCAAAAGCAAAGAAGTTTCCGGGATAAACTGAATGCTTCGAAGGTCAGAGGAGCAAGGGTGGGGGTTTGGGGACTATGGCTTAAGGGGACTTCTAAGTCAATTGGCATAATAAACTCTATTATGAAAACATTCTGCATCCCACTTTGAAGTGTGGCATCTGGGGTCTTAAATGCTAACAAGCGGCCATCTAAGATGCATCAATTGGTCTCAACCCACCTGGATCAAAGGAGAATGAAGAACACCAAGGTCACACGATAACTATGAGTCCAAGAGACAGAAAGGGCCACATGAACTAGAGACTTACATCATCCTGAGACCAGAAAAACTAGATGGTGCCCGGCCACAACTGATGACTTCCCTGACAGGGAGCACAACAGAGAACTCCTGAGGGAGCAGGAGAACAGTGGGACGCAGGCCCCAAATTCACATAAAAAGACCAGACTCAATGGTCTAACTGAGACTAGAAGAATCCCGGTGGTCATGGTCCCCAAACCTTCTGTTGGCCCAGAACAGAAACCATTCCCGAAGACTACTCATTAGACATGGAAGTGACTGGACAGTGGGTTGGAGAGAGGTGCTGATGAAGAGTGAGCTACTTGTATCAGGTGGACAGTTGAAGATTGTATTGGCATCTCCTGTCTGGAGGGGAGATGGGAGGGTAGAGAGGGTTAGAAACTGGCAAAATCGTCACGAAAGGAGAGACTGGAAGAAGGGAGCAGGTTGACTCATTAGGGGGAGAGTAAATGGTAGTATGTAGTAAGGTGTATATAAGCTTATATGTGACAGACTGACTTGATTTGTAAACTTTCACTTAAAGCATAATAAAAATTATTTTAAAAAAATAAAATATTGTATGTGTATTTAATTTTTATAACATTAAAAAGAATTTTACAATATTACCTTCATTATAAAGATGAGAAAAATAAGGCTTATTAAGTTTAATTTTTTTTTTTAACTTACCCAAGAAAATGTCAGAGGTGGAAATTAAATGTATGCCTGTCTGACCAAGAGTCCATATCCTGAACCCCACATTATATTAACTATTTGTTCCTCATTCCTAAAATGTTTCTCATCCAAGAGCATGGGCCTCCAACCCCAGAATTGTTGATTTAAGGTTTCCATTCCACTTGAAATCCAGGACAAACTTCGGAGACTTTAGAAACATCTGAGCTTTTGGAGGCTTCTGAAATTTCTTGGGAGTCCCTGGGTGGCACAAAAGGTTAACACACTCAGCTGCTAACAGAAAGGTTGGCAATTTGAGCCCACCCAGAGGCACCTGGGGAGAAAGGCCTGATGGTCTACTTCTGAAAAATCAGCCATTGAAAACCCTGTGGAGCATAGTTCTACTCTGACATACATGGGGTCACCATGAGTCAGCATGGACTCACCAGAAATTGGTTAACTGGCACAATTTCTTTGAGTAGAGGTCTTCAAGGGCAACAAAGATGACGCATCATGTGTGTTCTCTAGCAATCACTCAGGGGAGTCTGGGGAAGAGAAATAAAATAATAATAGCCAGTGTTTACCTCCCTGCAAATTTCTTCCACCTTCTAGGCTCAGAGGAATAATTAGCTGCTTCAGCTGCTTTGAAGACTGGTTCCAAAATGCTCAAACCACAAAGACAATGTTACTATCACCTGAGAATCAGAAAGTGGTTTCTTTCAAATCTAAATCTCTTGACGTGCAGTAGGATCACTGATATGTTTTAAAAAGAGGGAAAGTTTGAAATTTACAGTTATGAAAAGTGCTATTTACCTCATGTAGTTGCATGTAATAGAGCACTTGGTAATTTTGCACGCGGAAGGTTGTTAAAGCACTTCACTAATGCACAGACGCACTTTGAGTGAAAAAAAAGGAAGAAAAAAGGCAACACTTTCAACTGAGCAGAGGTTTACTTTAATTCAGAGGAAAGAAAAAAAAACTTCCATCATAAGCCAACGTCTGTGTAGAACTGTTGAAATGTGCTATTGCAATCATGTTTCAAACACAAGGGATTTTATACGTTCATTTGTTATAGCTTGTAGCTTAACCTCCGCCAAACTCATTCTATCCCGTTCACTTGTTCAAACAGTGTTTGATCTATTGTTCTTAATTGAACATTTTGCTACTGAACTGAAATTTAAAAAGACAAAAGAATGAGGCACAGTAATTGTAGATTTTCCCCATATTAAAACAAATCCGAAGTGAATGAGCTGAACAATCTTCCACATCTTGAAGGTACTGAAATAAGAAGTTGGAGATTTACCAAGATTTCCAAAATATGAATTATATTTTTGCCCATTCGACAAGATTTTCAATTTCCAAACAATCAGTAAACATCAATAGTGCACCCATTGCTCATCTGTAGAACATGGAAATAGCTTCTTTACTTAATGATAGATAAAAGCAAAGAGAATGAATTATTAAAAGCCATAAATATTAGCAATGTCTTTGTTCTCAACTGTTTGGAATTTGGAGTTTCCGATACAGCAAATAACCCATTGCCGTCAAGTCAATTCCAACTCATAGCATAGGACAAAACACAATTGCCCTATAGGGTTTCCAAGGCTGTAATCTTTATGGAAGCAGCCTGCCACATCTTTCTCCCACAAAGCAGCTGCTGGGTTCAATCCACTGACCTTTCAATTAGCAGCCAAGTGCTTAACCACTATACCACCAGGGGTCCTTAGGGTAAATAAAGATGGCCTGAAATAGTTTTAAACAAAGTCCATTTTTGTTTGTTATCATCAACTAAAAGAGCTTTCTCTATGATCATAGATGCATTCAGATTTAATGATGAAAACAATAAATTGTTAATAATATTATCAATGATTAAGAGTCTACCATATGCCAATATTAGGTGCATTACACAAAGTTAATTCTCATTTTACATATGAAGAAACTACTTCATAGGCTCCTGAGGGTCAAAGCACCAGGAAGAAATACAGTGTGTTTGTACTGTCATCTCTTTGGTTTGTTTAAGATGTGTAATTGGCCTAATGGGGTAATTTTATGACTGTCACAGACAATAACAACCTGATGCATAACCAATGGAGGAGATAGAAAAAAGTTCAAATCTAACAGGCAGGACAGCCACTCTTCAAAGGGCAACATGGTCATGGATGTGGAGCTGATGTGATAGCCAACCAGATTCACACGTACTGTTTGTCCATGTTTCATAAGATCTGCATGTCAATGAGTAACATCTAATGTTGGGAAAACATTGGGAGAAAGAGAGTTTCCCCACTCTTCCCTCACTTAGGTCCACTCCTTCCCCTTTGATGAAGACATTTGGGATTGCTTTTGCACAAAACTCTCTGTGCGTTCTATCCTTCAGCACCTCAGGCCATTTAATCCTTCATTCTCCATTGAAACTATTCGTGCATCTCCTCTCCACCAATCTATAACTCTGACTTCCCCTGAACCAGCTCTCAAGTTTTATAAAGCCTTCTGTGACCTACTCATCTCCATGCTGATCATTCCATACTTTCCTTCTTTCATTAATCCATAGAGCTCTTTGAATTTTGCTTCTCCAACCAGATTGTAAGTTCTTCAAGGGCCAAAGTTCTACTTCTACTTCCTTTTTACATGTGTCTGCTGATTACCGCATGAATGATAATTTTGTTCCTACTTAAGTCGTAGAAATTGAACCCAGAGGAGAGTTTCCAAGCCACACCAGTCTACTAGAGTACCTACCCATGGGTTAAGAACTCACTAAGAATGCTTAATTCATGATTCAGCCAGTTTACTGATTCTACCCTCCCTCTGTAATAAATGTACATGTCCTCTTGCCAAACAATATCTCAGCAAGTTTCATAATATAATTCAACTTCATTTAAAACCTGCCACTTCATTCTGTGGCTTGCTCAATCACCTAGTTTTTATGAGCTCAGTGGCCCTTGGCTCCATCAAAATTCTTGTATGAATGAGCCCTCCTCATTACATAACTCTGGATTTTGAAATCATTTCTCAAATAATCTTATCCATCTGTATTATTTCTGTTAGCCTATCATTTAATATCAAATAAACCCAGATTTCTTGGTGGTTTTGTACATAAAAGTTTATATTTTGCTCACACAAAATCCAATTTGGACTTTAGGCTTGGAGAGCAAGGACATTTCTCTATCCAGCCAGTATGGCAGGGGAAGAGAGTAGGTGGAGGAGGGGCACTGGCTTCTAACTGCCTTCACCTATAAGTGACACATGTCTCTTCCGCTCATAATCCGTTGCCAAGAACTGGTCACATAGTCCCAGTCCACTGTGGTGTAAGCCCTCAAATTAAGTTTCAATATTAAGTGTCATCTTTTTTTTTTTTTGATGTCTAGGAGAATTGAGAGTTCCTTAGATAAGTTCCACTCTCCACTTTGCTTCAACCAATAATGCCCCATAGCCAAACAAAGCTCCTTACCAATAGGACCAAGTGATGTGCCTGTTTATCCCTGTGGGCAGACTTTAATTTCCTGCCAGCCTGTGGAATTGTTCAAGCAATTCAACCACTTGCTTCAACCAATAATGCCCCATAGCCAAACAAAGCTCCTTACCAATAGGACCAAGTGATGTGCCTGTTTATCCCTGTGGGCAGACTTTAATTTCCTGCCAGCCTGTGGAATTGTTCAAGCAATTCAACCACTTACTCCTACAGGAACCAGGGGTCACCCCATCCTCTTGTTACTACAAAGCCAGCCTCCCGCAGCCCCTTATTTTTCACTCTGTTTCAAGTACAACAGCCATTTGGCCCTGCATGGTATGGTGTCCTCCTCCCCCAGGCTGTGATACATGTAACTAAGAGTCTACTGTTGATCTCATCTGTCCAGTGTTGGGTGTCATTTGTTCAGCCATCCTTATAACCTAGAGTGGAAATCCCTCCCTCACCAACGTAATGAAGAGGAGATGAAATAAAAGATCTACTTGCCAGGGGCTCTGGGAAGTATAGGGGGTCTCATAAACATTCAGTAAGCATTTATTAACCATCTGGGACACACCGTCTTTTGAGACCCAACTCAAATATCTTTTTTTCCATGAATTTCTCTCCAGTCTTTCCCAATTGGGTCAGTCTAGTCTCTTCTCCCAATTCCCACCATTCCATTGGCCCATGCCCATGTCTCCCATAGTTTATATTATTTTCTTTAGATGGAATTTGCTTATTTTATCCACACTTTTCTAACTCTAAGATCCTTGAAGTAGGGGCTATGTCATATCCGGCTGGTTAAGGTCTTCTTTAAAACCAAGCACATCTCAAGAATGTTTGCTGCAGTCCCGTGAATCAGGTAAGGATCAAGGAACGTAAGTATCCAAAAGCACCTTTGAGGAAAGAGCAAAAAAAGCAGCAAAGTTTATTAAAATCCAGAGGCAGAAACCTCTCTTTGGAAAATTCTTCTGCATTTTCTCATGCTTGGTGGGCACAGTAAGATGGCATCATTTGAAGATATTGGCCATGACTGAATGATATATTACAGATGGGTTTAAAATTGGCAGTTAAAAAAAAAAAAAAAAGTTGCTTTGAACAGAGTTTCAACAAAGCAAAGCTCTCTTTGAGCCCTGCTTTTTTTTTTTTTAAAAGTTAGAAGGCAGCTTTCTGCCTGCTACAAATCATCAGAAGTAAAGTATCAAGTCATAAATGCCCCCCAGTGACCGACTGGGCAAGCTGGTGTGTTTTTTTTTCCCCCCTTCTACTTTGCAGAAGGAAAAGACAGTAAAAGTTTCTTCAGCAAGCTGCCAAGGTGCTCCCAGGCCATTGTGCAGAATCATTGTCAGGTTAAATTAGGGAGTACAGACTCCATGAGTGTAAAAAAATCAATACTTGATGGAAGATTGCTCCCCGGAAAATCTGTTTTGATTCCAGGATTAATTCGCGACCAAAGGCTTCTGCAAAATGACATGCCATTAGTCAGAAAATGAACACATTCTATCCTTGAAATTGGATGGAAATATGTCAGCTGATTGACCCATTCATTCTCCCCACTCTCTGGGCAGAAAGAGTAGGTGTGGTAGCTGTGTGAATTAGTGCCCCAAACCTGGTCCATTTTCAAAACAGGATTAAAAAATATATATTTTTTTAAAGTCCAATGTGAATTGGGAGTAGTTTCTAGGCCCTTGTTGGAGAGCTATTGCAAATGTGTTTCATCAAGGCAAATGCATTTGTCTGGAAGGCCCAACTCTCCTGAGTTTTCCAATCTCAGAATAAACCCAACTAAAAATCTTAAAATAAAACAAAGATTTTGCCCCCCAAAGCAGTGACTTGCAATATTAATGACAATGTAATTTCTTTGTCATATATAAAGTAACACTCCTCCCACTCCTGTCTGTTAGGTTCCATCAACTACAAACTTTTGCAAGAGGCAAGCACCAGCTTTTCAATCATGCGAATGTCATCAGTCTTCAGGGCCCTTCCTGACTTGGACAGTTAGCTCTGCAGCAAGGGTGAATTTCATGCCATGAGCCCTAATATGCGTAAAAGTCATACTCTTTAATTCCTTTAAATCAAATTAAATCTAATCAGAAGTTTTCTTCATCCCTAAGGTCATGAAAGACCCCAAGGACTTTTACAGAGAATTGTTCAGACACCCCTCTGTTTTTCCGTCCACTCTGGTCACTGCTGATGGCCTCATGGTCCATGGCCTGCATGGTTCCTTGAAAGCAAGTGGTTCTACTACTTTCACTAAGGCACAGAAAACCTTGCCAAGACTAGTTCTGTTGCCCAGGATCAGACTTCTTCTCCTCTCTATTTTTCGCATGTCTGCCATCTTCCCCGAAGTCTTGCACCTTCCCCTCCTCCTCCTTGAGGTCTCCTCCATAAGCTCATTATTACAAAAAACAAACATAAGGAAAAGGGATTATATTCAACAACTATGCTTTCAATCCTTTCTGGCAAGAGAGTACAAATTCCTGGTTAGCTTTTTGGAATGGAGGAAGAAACTTAAAGGGAGACCAGCAGCTAAAGCAGTTACTGTCAAGTCAACTCTGACTCGTGGTGACCCCATGTGTGTCAGAGTAGAATTGTGCTCCATGGGGTTTTTATTTATTTATTTGGTGAAAATATACACAGCAAAAGATGTGCCATTTCAAAATTTCTAAATGTACAATTCATGACATCCATTACATTCTTTAAATTGTGCAACGTTCTCACTATCCTTTGCCAAGTTATTCCGTCACCCTCAACATAAACTTACTGCCCCTAAGCTTCTCATCTAAACTTTCAGGTTGTTGTTGTCCATTTGATCCCACATAGATAATTCTTTAAAAGAGCACAATGCTTAAGTAAGATATACTTTACTAATTGTTACAGAGTGAATTTTGTCCCCACAAAATATGTGTTGTAAATCTTACTATGCCTGTGGTTGTAATCCCATTTGGGAATAGGGCTTTCTTCATTATGTTAATGAGGCAGAGTTAGTGTAGGATGTCTTCAGTCAATCCATTTCTTTTTTTTAAGTGTCTTTTTTTTTTTTTTTTTTGTACTTTAGATGAAGGTTTACAGAACAAACTAGCTTCTCCCAACCTCACAACGTGTCAGCACTCTCCCTTCTTGACCCTGGGCTCCCTATTAGCAGCTTTCCTGTCTCCTCCTGCCTTCTAGTCCTCGCCCCTGGGCTGGTGTGCCCCTTTAGTCTCATTTTATTTTATGTGCCTGTCTAATCTTTGCCTGAAGGGTGAACCTCAGGAGCAACTTCATTACTGAGCTATAAGGGTGTCCAGGGGCCATACTCGGGGTTTCTCCAGTCTATCAGGCCAGTTAGCCTGGTCTTTTTTGTGAGTTAGAATTTTGTTCCACATTTTTCTCCAGCTCTGCTCGATTGTGATCTCTGTCAGAGCAGTCAGTGGTGGTAGCCAGGCACCATCTAACTGTGCTGGGTTCAGTCTGGTGGAGACTGGTAGTTGTGGTCCATTAGTCCTTTGGGCTAACCTTTCCCTTGTGTCATTGGTTTTCTTCATTCTCTCTTGTTCCCCAGTGCGGTGAGACTAGTGGAGTACCTTAGATGGCTGCTGTGCTCCATAGGGTTTTTAATGGCTGATTTTTTGGAAACAGATCACCAGGCCTTTTTTCCTAGGTATATCTGGATGTACTTAAACCTCCAGCTTTTGGCTTAGTAGCCAAATGTTATCAACTGTTTCCAAAGGAAGGTATTCCAAAGGAAGACAAAACCCACTTAATATTTCGTTAATTCATACAGCAGCAGACACATCCCAAGGGACTGGTTTAGCAGCCCCCCACCAAAGCCTCCTGCCCCTGCCCACCAAGACACATGCCTCATCTCCAGGTGCAACGGGACATCTCAATCTGCTTGCTGATGTACTCTGGGCCCACACGAAGGTTGCTAACAGTGTCAAAGCACGCTGAATGCGTGGAACAGGAGGGGGGTCATGACATTAGATGTTTGTATTCATTTAACAGGGAGAGGAATCGCCAAGGTGAAGCTCACCTCATTCTTTGAGCATTTTTCCCTGCAGATACCAAAGGCAAAGACAGCGGTTACACAGCTAAGTACCAGGCAGCAGGAACAGACCCCACAGGAGAGGACCACAGGGGCCTAGCCTCATCACCCATGGTGAGTTCATTAGAATCCTCTTACTTGGGAGTAAATTGAGATGGCGGGAGATAGTCTTCAAGCCTGCATTGAAAACAGAAAAGCTGCAAAATTGCTGTGTAGGCCCTGGTGCTCAGATGCACTGGAAAGCTCTTGTTATCCCAGCTTAGCGGCTCACCCTCCTGACTGTAGCTCATGTTGACAATATTTGGCATTCAGGGAAAAAAAGGACACTAGAAAAGAAAACAGATGCAAGCACCCAAAGACTGGCACGTCAGCCCACAGTCCACCTTGGGCATCTAATTCCAGTGTTTCCGTTTGGCAGAGCAGCCTGAGCCCCCGAGCCCCTTAGGGACCTGAATTAGTGACCGAAAGATGTGAATATGTTAGCATGAATCTTCACTGTTTAAAAAGTGTGGGTTATTAAAGAACTATGAAATGTGTTGACATTTTCAACAAAGTTGGGTAAATACAATGAGTTTATGTATCAAGAGAAAAGATTTATGAATCCTTTATTGCATATTGTTACATATGTGATGAAATAAAACTAAAATTTTTGCTTTCTTTGTTAAAATAGCCAAGTCATTCTCTACTCAAATAACAAAAGTCCCTTTTATCACCACCAAACCCAAAACCAAATCCATTGCCTTTGAGTTGATTCCCACTCATGAGACCACAATATCTATTAGCTCTGGTTTTTGGCACACTTTTAAATAATTTTAACTAAAGTTTCTTTTTCTTTGAAAATGTTGAATTTCCTAATTTGTTTTTTTTTTTTGAATTTGAGAAAATACCTTTATTACAATTATTATACACTCTGCTCCTGTCCCTGCCCATAGCTGGGGACTGTTTCTCACCATGCCTCCCCATTTGAAGTGTGATCCTCAAATGTGGCTGTGCCTAGGAGATCCTGACTCAGGAGGCTCTGGAGTCTGATTCCTACTCATGGAGACCCTATAGGACGGAGTAGAACTGCCCCATAGTGTTTCCGAGGAATGGCTGGTGGATTTGAACTGCTGACCTTTTGGTTAGCAGCCTGAGCTCTTAACCACTAAGCCGCCAGGGCTCTTTGTTTAACAAGCACCTTAAATAACTCTGGTTCTGTTGATTGAAGCGTCTCCCACTGAGAAGCAGAGTTAACTGATGCAAGGTTCTTCTATTTTTTTTTTTAATTTAATTATTTCGCAGTTTACTGCTATTTTAAAATATTGCTTGGTAAATATTACCTTTATGACATATGCTCATATTTTTTACTTAAGATGTATATTCATATTTTCCCTTTCTGATGACCCTTCTTGACTGTGCCTTTAGCAAATTCAGCCTCCAAATTCAAAATAGTAAAACTAGTAAGACTTCCCCAAAAAAAAAAAGTGTAGAATATTGTGCGTGGTGAAATGAGTTCCTTCATGAGGCCTTTGCCTTGGTTCTTTGGAAAGACAGCTTGAAAGATTTTTCCCCTAAACCCTGAGGAGTTACCTTTGCCCTAGTGTTCTACCCCAGATAGTTTGTCACTTTTGTCCAGGTTGATTGACATTTCCTGGATAAGATGTAAACAATGTGGTTTAATATTTTTTGTCTGAAACTGGGCTACAGCCTGCCCTGTCATTGGTATGCACCTTGCAGGGACTGGTTCATAGACTATGCAGATGAAGTATCCGTGGCCTACCAAGAGGGGATTCGTCAGTTCATGGCCCTGGTGGAAGAGCCATGCCTTGAAACTGATGTGAGTTTGTAGGTATAAGCAGACAAGCCCACAGAGGCTTTCCAGACAGAAAGAAGCAGGAAGAGAAACAGCAAGAAGATGCAGAAGGAAAAAAGAAGAGAGAAGAAGTAGAGAGTGGAGGCAAGGAACCTCCTAAAAGAGCTGTAATTTGGGTCAAGGGCTGTAACACTGAAGACAGTGACAGGCCTGCAAGGGGCCCAGTGGCAGAGCCGGTGGCAACAGATGGCAGGGCCAAGAGAAGCCTGTCCTGAGGGGGCTGAGAAGTGCCTGTACTGAAGGGGCCAGAGGAGGAGACTTCCCCAAGGGCTAAGCGGAGGTCTGCATAGTCGAGAGGAGCTGAGAAAGCTGTTCTGCACTGAAGAAGAGAGACTCTGCCTACATGCTTTCTGATCCTGACCCTGATTTGTACCCTGTTGCTTAATAAATCACGTAACTGTAAGTGTGGTCTGTGAGTTCTGTGTGGCCATTGCAACAGATTATCAAACCCAGAAGAGAAGTAGAGAGTGCCATGGGAGGGACGACTGGTGTCAAAATTGGTAAAAATGTTGGAGAGTGAACGTGTGCCTGACCTCCATTTCATAGGAATCAGCTTTGTGCTGATCGTGATTTGCATTAACCCCCTGAGTCTAGGAAGGTTCTGATGCTGCTATTAGTACTACGACCCTTTCACATTTTGAAACTAAAAAAATAAACTTAACTAAACAAAGTTATATGGGAAGTTTTCCTTACCATTGCTTGCAAATGAGAAAAGTATCAAAGTCATATTAAACATCAGCTTTTTTTATGTTCTAGCAATGCACAATAATCATGTTTACTCTTTGGCATAAATACTGATACCCTAGTTCTATCATAAACTGAAGGTAAAATCTCTGAACAAATGGAAAGAGAACTGTCAAAATCCAGCCCTCTTTAGATACGAAAGCATAATTTCAACTTAAATTAAGATCATTAAAACTGAAGTCTTTCCCCCAAATAAATAAAGACTGAAGGAGTTGGCATTATAATTAATTACATCAAAATATTTCCGCGTTTATGTAAGGATTTTAAATATTAGGACTCAGTTGCTAGATGCCTCTCTTTTATTTCTATTTTAGAATACCACTCTCCCACACACTAGAAGTATATCCAGTGTTGCCCCAGCAGCATGTAGGAGCTGAAAGATTAGGTAAGGAATCACGAACCTTGGATTCTTTGACTGAGTCTTCTACTAGCTCTAGAATTCTAGGTTCTTCTACAAAGTATAGGACTTTTCTAAACCACGAGATAATTGGAAAGATTTTTCCATAATCTGATCAGAACTCCTGGTATTCTTTATTACAGACACATTGAAGAAGAGGTGTTCCTATACACGTATACATTGAAGATGTGGTATTTGTTTATATGTTGAGAAAGAGGTATTTGAAGTAAATGTAATTGAACTTGAAAGGTATATAATTACCCAAAACAATGATTAGGTCCCCTCTGACTATCTCATCTCAGAGGCAACTTAATGCCAAAATTTTCAGTTGACTGACAATGTTTGCGACAGAGCTCAAATTAACAGTGCCTGGTTTTTTTTTTTGTGATTATCCTGTGTTTATACTCAGATAGCCTGAACCAAAACCAGCCTTGAAACCATGCTAAAAAGGAAAGACGATATATCTGCAACTAATTCACAAGAGTCCCCTTAAACATTCTAAAATGAGAGAATTCTTGGTGATTTTCCCCAAACTGTATAGTGAGAATATAGAAGCTTTAGGGCTAACAAAATGAAAAGATGGTTTCTCAAGAAAGCCTTTGCCCATTTGTCTTAGTTTCCTAGTGCCATTATAATAGAAATGCCACAAGTGGGTGGCTTTAAAGAACAGAAGTTTATTTCCTCACAGTTCAGGAGTCTAGAAGTCCAAATTCGGGCCATCAGCTATGGGTAAAGGCTCTCTCTCTGATGGCTGTAGGGGAAGATCCTTCTCTTTCAGCTTTTATAGCCACAGCGTTCCTCAGTTCCTTGGCAATCTTCATATGCCCTCTATCTTCCGTTTTTACAGAGAACTGTGCCTAATCTGCTGTTTCTATAACTCAGAAGTGATTAGATTTAGGACACACCTTACACTGGCATAGGCTCATTAACATAATAAAGAAAATCCTATTCCCAGACAGAATTACATCCACAGGTATGTTGTTGTTGCTGTGTGTTGTGGAGTAGATTCTGACTCACAACGACTCTATAGGACAGAATAGAACTGCCCCATAGGGTTTCCTAGGGTATAAATCTTTACAGGAGCCGATCCCCAGGCCTTTTCTCCCATGGAGCCAGTGATGGGTTTAAACCTCTGACCTTTTGGTTAGCTGCAGAGAACTTAACCACTGCACCACCTGGGCTCCTCTTCCACAGGTATACCAAACCAAACCAAGCCCGTTGTCATCAAGTCGATTTCAATTCATAGTGACCCTATAGGACAGAGTAGAACTGCCCTATAGGGTTTCCAAGGAGTGGCTAGTGGATTCAAACTGTCCACCTTTTGGTTAGAAACCGAGCTCTTAACCACTGCACCACCGGGACTTCCACAGGTATGGGGGTTAGAATAGCAAAACGAATTTTGGGGGACACCATTCAATTCATAACACCACTGTTAAGAAATGTCCGTGTCCTGTGAATAAGGTCCTGATTTTATTCAGTCATTTGAACAACCAACTTTTCACAATTAACTGAATCCAAAGGGAGCTCTAACCACCAGAGACGCCATCTTCCTGCCTGGAATGTTTCATCTTGAGCATTGTTTTCTGAGGGGTTACAGAGGTGTCACCCTTAAAGGGTGAGTACAGGCAGATAACAAATGGCCCAGAAATCCATGAGGGGAATCTGTCTACCTACCTGCGTCTTCTTTGTCTTCTGGCTTCTTGGTCCCACTCAGAAGGCTGGAGGTCATGGAGATCACTAGAGAGCTGTGAACTGGGGCTGCCACATAGCCCACTCGAGGTGCACTAATCACTTTCCCTACACCCACTTCACACTTCCCAAATCTCAGATGCTCTCTCAGCTGTGGAAAACACGGTCATCCCACTGCCATCAGAGCTGAATTCCAGGCTGTCCCAGCCCTGCCTCATCACTCCCACCTCATAGTTCATAGAGATCTGTTGTTGTTGTTAGTTGCTGTCAAGTCTGTTCTGACTCATGGAGACCCCATATGTCCAAAATAGAAGTGCTCTGTAGGGTTTACTAGGCTGTGACCCTTCAGAAGCAGATTGCCAGGCCTGTCTTTCAAGGCGCCTCTGGATGGGTCCAAATCGCTAACCTTTCAGCTAGTAGTTGAGCGCTTAACTATTTGTACCTCCCAAGGACTCATATAGTTCTACTTTTCCTAAATAACTAAGCTCATAGCATCCTTTTCCTTCATTTCTTCTCAATAGTTCTCACCAGACACACTGCTATACATTGTTCTTTGACAACAGTTTTTGGAGGTCTTCTCTCCAAGACGAAGCTTGAAGCACTTAGGGAGGCATAAGATTTAAGTCAAACAGAACTAAGATCTACATCTGATTGTGAGACTCTTAGGAAAATTAATTAAACTTGCTTAGCCTAACTTCCTGGCCCATTAGCCATCTGAGAGGTCTTAATTCAAAAGAATGGCCTTTAGCATTGGTTCATAATAGATGAAGTTAAGTCAACACATCTTAACTCCTTTTTCTGCACTTTGGTCCCTTCTCCAGGTACATACTCCTTGTCTTTCCAACTATGTTGTGAACTCCTTAAAAGAAGCAATGACTTCTCTTACTCAGCACTTCTAAGGTAACGTGCTATGATTTGAAGTTAAATCCCGACTCTCCCAACCCACTATTTCCTTCATTTCCTACAAAAGTTTGAACAAGTTAGTTGATGCCTTGAGTCCCAATTTTCTCAACTGGGAATGAAACTATCCTACAGGGTTGACATGAGAACCAGTGACTTAAGTACCTAGCACATTATGGGTACTTGGTAGGCTTTCTGTATAAGAATTATCTTTTTTCCCAATAAATATTCTTTCATTTTGATTGGCTGTTTCTAGGTACTGCTTCTGGCTGGCCCTCAATACCAACAGGGATGGGAATCAGTCTTTGGGCTTTAGTTCAAAAATTCTCCCAAAATATCATGTTTCCTTGCACATTGAGCACTGCAGATCCCTGGCCACAGAGGACAGCAACTTGGAGGCATAGAGCAGATCAAACTAAACTGTTGGAGCAATTCATTGAGGCAAAAGACAGTTAATTTCAGGATTTATAGTTAATCTTAATTTCTGTCTTTCTCTTCTCCCCAAACTCATCCTCCTTAGAGGATACAGCAAGGAAAAACAAGTGTAAAAAATGATAATTGATTTACTTACTGTGCTAGGTGTTGAGAGGGACATAGAGTTGAATTTCCAAAGGTAGAAAAGATGGATGAGATTGTGAAATCCCATGAAAAAAAAACTTTGATTCAGATCTTACTCCCAATCTAAACGTCCCAGCAGTAGCCAGAACAAGGAAACTCTGAGCAAAAATCAGATTTTAGTTTTGAAGTTCATTTAAGCATTTCTTAAAAGAATTTGTTTGTGGGCTTTTCTACTTTGTCTTATAAAGGACAATGAACTTTATGTGTGACTTTCCATCAGAGTTGGTAGATGTAGTTCACAGGAGTTAATGACTTTTTTTCTATTCGATTTCACCCAACAAGATAAAACAGAGCTCTACCGGAGTTTTCCTACAGCAGAGTGACTGGTCAATTCCTTGCTGCTTGTTCTGTCAATGCCATCAAAATATTGTTTAATAATTTAGGAACAACCATGTAATTTTCTTCCCTAGTAAGCACAAATTAGGCACTTACTAAATAATTGACAAAAATACTTAATTCTAGGGATGTCTTCAGGGCATGCTATTATTCAAAAAGAATTTAAAATAAAATTTTCTTTCAACTACTCAACAGGTTACTTTCATTTTCACAATATTTTCGTGCCCTGTGACATCTTGCAACTATATCAGAGTTTGCCCCTCACATCCCAATGTCCTTACTCAAAAGCGTGTCTACAAGTGTCTATATAGGGAATGTGTGTGATGTCCCTGGTCAAGATCACTTGCAAAGGTGGGCTGAGGCCAAAGTGGGTTAAACAAAGCCTCTTTTCTGTAGGCCTGTTCCAACCAGGAACACCAACAGGGATATAAAGAAAATGTGACCCCTAGAGTTTTAGGGTCAAATAATGAGATGCCCTCATTAAGGACACTCATACTTGGAACACTTTTCCTTGGTTACCTGCCAAAGCAGAGACTCACTCATCATTAGGCTCTTGGGCTGAGATCTATTCATTCAATCAGTCTCTCTCTCAAAAATTCCATTTGAGGTGGTTTCATGGGCCTCTCCAGTCGATGGGCCTAATATTGCTTTTAGAGTTTCTGCTCTACCACCTAGTTCAATGAGTAGTGCCTGGGGTCTTAAAAGCTTGTGAGCAGCCAATCAACGTACAACAATTTGTCTCTACTTGCCTGGAGCCACAGAGAAAGAAGACCCAGGAATCGGAGAAGGAAATAGACTACAGGTCTAATTGCCCCCATAAACTATTGCCTCCTTTTCTACAAGACCAAAAGAAATGAATGGTGCCTGGCTACCAGAACTGAACATTTTGATCAAGGGCCCAATAGATGGATCTTGAGGAAAAATTTGGAACAGAACTTCAACTTCTTATTGGAAACCAGACTTACTGGATACCTTGAGACTGAAAGAACCCCCAAATCTATTGCCTGGAAACAACTTTTAAACCATGAACCAAAACTATCCCATGAAGTCAACTTTAAACAATAATTCAGCTTATTTAATAAGGAATGTTCACCTTGCGCGTTGCGCTTTTTTAAAGAATTATCTATATGTGATTAAATGGACACGAAATGCAAAAAATAACAAACCCACTGGCATGAAGTCAATTCCAACTCATAGTGACCCCATAAGACAGAGCAAAACTGCCCCATAGTGTTTCCAAGGATGTACATCTTTATGGAAGCTGACTGCTACATCTTTCTCCCATGGAGCCACTGGGCGTGTTAAACCCACAGACCTTTCAGTTAGCAGCTGAGCGCTCACCCACTGCACCACCAGGATTCCTAAATGCACAATAATCCAAAAACCAAACCCAATGCCATCGAGTCGATTCCGACTCATAGCAACCCCATAGGACAGAGCAGAACTGACTCATTGGGTTTCCAAGGAGTGACTGGTGGATTTGAACTGCTGACCTTTGGTTAGCAGCTGTAGCTCGTAACCAGTGCACCACCAGAGCTCCAAATGGACAATAGTAACTCCAAACACAGATGAGAACTTTAGGGGCAGAGAGTCTACGTTAACGGTGAAACAATATGGGCAGAGATAAGGAGAATGGTGACACAATTATGTAGCCACTGTCAATGAACTGTACATGTAAAAATTGTTGAATGGGTATATGTTTTGTTGTGTTATTTTCACCAAAAATAAATAAATAAATAAATAATTTTTTTGTGTGGGCTTTTGAGACATTTTACTTAACACTAAATTATCAAAATATCCTAGGTAGAGTCATGATTCATATGCCAGTGTATTAATCTGTGACTTTACAAGTTAAATGGATAGGGAAAGAAAGTAATACCATGTCTTCTGTTTCTATATCAGCAATGAGGTATTTTCTAGAACCTTCTGTTCTTTTCACTGTACTGTCCCAAAGGGCAGTTCTGAGAATAAGACTCTTAAATATCCAAATAAGAGCCAATCCTTTCCCTCCAGCATTTTCCCCTTGACTTAATTTCAAGGGAATGGAGAATAGTGTCAGCCCACCTCTCCAATGCCATCGCCCACCAACCTTACTCATGAATCCTGTGGCCTCTCCAGGGAGTTAAAATTTCTTCAGTGCCTACCACAAGTACTATTCTAGACCCACAGAGAACATGAGTGGGGGATTGTCCCAGAATCCTCAAACCCTACTCCAGCTAAAGTCATTCTGGATTATTCTAGGGACTGCCTTTATGGATGGTGATACACACAACCAGAATTTCAGCATTGTTAGATGGTGTTCTAACAACACCTAGATTTTGGGTTGTGAAATCCAGACTGCTTTTTATAGGTGCTATCAGGATCAAATATCGAATACACATATTACGACAATCAAAACAAAAGTATTTTATCCTTTTCTTGAATCTTTTAATTAACAGTCAGTGTGGCACAGTGGTTAAAAGCTTGGCTGCTCACCAAAAGGTCAGCAGTTTGAATCCACCAGCTGCTCCTTGGAAACCTTATGGGGCAATTCTACTCTGTCCTGTAGAGTCACTATGAGTTGGAATGGACTTGATGGCAACGGGTTTTTTTATAGTATTTTAGAAGTCCTGTGCTTTTCCCCTTCTGTTTTCACACATCTTGTGGCTTTTCAGAGATATTCGCCTTCTAAAGTTCCTTCTCCCCTGCCTCCTTCTTTTACCTCAGTCTTAGTTATCTAGTGCTGCTATAACAAAAATACCACAAGTGGATGGCACTAACAAGCAGAAGTTTATTCTCTCACAGTCTAGTTAACTAGAAGTCCAAATTCAGGGCATCAGCTCTAAGGGAAGGCGTTCTCTGTCAGCTCTGGAAAAAGGGGCTTGTCGCCAATCTTCCCTGGGTCTGGGAGCTTCTCTGAGCAGGAACCCCAGGTCCAAAGGACGCTCTCAGCTCCCAGCACTGCTTTCTGGGTGGTATGAGGTTCCCCTGTCTCTCTGCTTGCTTCTCTCTTTTATATCTCAAAAGAGATTGCCTCAAGACACAATCCAATCTTATAGATTGAGTCCTGCCTCACTAACACAACTGCTGCCTGTTCTACCTCACTAACATTACAGAGGTAAGATTTACAATACATAGAAAAATCACATCAGATGATACAGTGGTGGACAATCACACAATACTGGGAATCATGGCCTAGCCAAATTGATACACATATTTCTGGGGGACACAATTCAATCCATAACAATGTCTGTATCCCAGGTGTTCTTGGTACCTGACCCCAGCCATGGAGGCTTTTGTCTTTTGTTAGCTTCCCCTTTTCCATCCACCACTCTGGTCCGACTTCTTTCTACCCAATCACAAAAGCCTGTGAACTTGGCCGGTAAAAACAGCATAGAGCAATAAATATGACACTTATGTCCTAGTGAGGAAATACAATAAATAAATAAGCAGTAAACCAAAATTATCAGATAGGGTGTGTTTGCTGATAGAGATAAATGCCGCAAAGAAAACAGAAGATGGTAGTGAAAAGGACGGCTGGTGGGTGTGGGGGCCAGGGCCACTATAGATTGGGTGGTTAGGAAAGACATTTCTGAGGATATGGCTTTAAAGCAGACGTCTAAATGACAAGAGAAAGCTAGTTTTGCAAGCATCTGGGAGAAAAGTTTTCTCGGAAAAAGGAACAACTAACACAACATCCTTAAAGTGGAAATGAGTTTAGCATGATTGTATTTATGTAGTAGAGAAGGAGAGAGATGCCTGGAACTATAGAGCTGCCTCCTTCTTTCACCTCCTCATCAGTGCCCTGAAGCCTGAACACAGCTGAGATAGAGCTCCCAAAGAAGGAGTGTGGAGTCTTTATTACTATTTATCAATGTCACCTACCCCACCCTACAGGGCGTCTATACTACCTACCCCATTAAACTCAGATGTTGCCATGTGACTTGTGTTGGTCAATGATGTATGACGTGTGACACTTCCAAGCAAAAGCTTTTAGAGTCAATTTGTGCTTCACCAAGTCCTTTTCTCTTCCTTCTCTTCCAGGTCACCAGCAGTGTTCCAGAAAATGACTGCTTTATGAGAACGGGCCCTGGAATGAGAAAGGTAATGATGCAGAACAAAGCCCTTAGCTAACACATCAGAAAGTAATGTAAGCAAGAAATAAATCTTTGTTGTTTTAACTATTGTGTTGGGGGAGGGGGTATTTGTTACTACAGCATAATTTTGCCCAGCCTAACTGATACAGAATCCTTGAACAATACACTAAAATGACTCCAGCTCCAAATAAAGTAGCTACCCAACTGGAAAAGAGGGGCGTATACTAAAAGAAGTAATTTTTATGACTTATGTTTTAGTACTTGCCTCCACCCCAGTGTAAAATGCTGGCCTCCTGGAACTCTCCCCGCTGCCTCAGGAAATACCTTATGTGACTCGGCAAGGAAGCCTATAATGTGTTGATTTCTCTGTCTCAGTCTCTCTGTCTCTTTCTCTCTCTCTCCTTCTCTCTTTTTCTTTCCTGGTCTTCTGACAGGACACCTTTTTCTGAGGGATACCTGAGGGACAGTAGAATATCCTCTGGGCACCACACCAGCTTTGCTGGGTACTACCACTTCCCACCAGGCCATGCATGTCAGCCTTTCTACAGGACTCTGAGAACTAGGTGTGAAGAATGCCATTCTCTCTCTCTCTCTGTCTTGTGTTTGTGTGTGTGTGTGCTAAATTCTATTGAAGAGTACAAAAATGATGCTGCTTGTGTCTTTCAGAAACTTTAGTTGAATTTGGCTGTTTTAGTTGTTACTTGTAGCATCCCACCTCCCTTCCCCCTCCAGGGGTCTAGACCAGGCAGGAAAGCCAAAAGAGAGAGGATCAGAGAACTTAGGCACTTCACAAATCTTCAATTATAGGGAGCATACCTGACCAATGACTGCTCCTAGCCAACAAGTTGTTGTTCTTAGGTGCCATTGAGTTGGTTCTGACTCATAGTGACCCTGTGTACAACAGAGTGAAACATTGCCTGGTCCTGTGCCATCCTCATAATCATTGTTATGCTTAAGCCCATTGTTGCAGCCACTGTGTCATTAAGGTTGACTCTACTTTGAGGAGGCAGCTCTTCCCCAGTCATATTTTGAGTAACTTCCGACGTGAGGGGCTCATCTTCCACCACTATATCAGACAATGTTCCTCTGTTGTTTATAATGTTTTCACTGGCTAATTTTGTTTTTCAGAAGTAGACTGCCAGGTCCTTCTTCTTTGTCTTAGTATGGAAGCTGAGCTGAAACCTGCCCACCATGGGTTAGTAAGGCAGAAATACTGAGACAGGCCCGTTCCTTGGAGACACAAGACCTCTCTAAGAGAAACTTTGGCTCAAGGACTCCCAACTAGCCTTGTTGAACTTTCCTTAGATTCCACAGCAATCTAGGGCATTTCTACCCAATCTTTTTTCCTTCTTTTCTTCACACAGGACCAGACGTGCTTTGTGGTCTGATGGCCCTCTCAGCTTTATCCAGCTCCTTCTCTGTTTCCTCTCACACAGGTGTTTCCCCTTAAAAAGTTCTTATACTTTTACTTCTGTCTTAGCATCTGCTTCTCAAAGGACCTAGACCAACACACCCTGCTCCTCTAATAAATATTTGGTGAGAGAAGTGAAGCATCTACCAGTCAGGGGAAGCATCCCAACATCATGTATTTGAAACTCCCCAACTGTCTTAGTTATTAGTGCTGCTATAACAGAAATACCACAGGTGGATGGCTTTAACAAAGAGAAATTTATTCTCTCACAGTCTAGGAGACTAGAAGTCCAAATACAGGGTACCCTCTCCAGGGGAAGGCTTTCTCTCTCTGCGCCTTGGGGGGAAGGTCCTGTCTTCCCCAGCCACTGAGCTTCTCAGTGCAGGGATCCCGGGTCCAAAGGACATACTATTCTCCTAGCTGTTTCTTGGTGGTATGAGGTCCCCATGTCTCTCTGTTCCCTTCTCTCTTTTATATCTCAAAAGGGAGCGTTGTCTTCAGAGAGTGAGAGGAATTACTCCTACAGAGAACAGATCTCCATTAGATGAGTTGGACTACCAAAACCTAACACTTATCAGTAGAGTTTAAGCTACCTATGGGTCTAACACTACTTGCCTTCAAATCACCATCATTAAGCAAAGAAATTTGTTAGGACACATGACTGTTTTTAAATTTGGATATAGATTTTTTTTCCTTCTTTTTTTTTTTTAATTAATTTTTATTAAGCTTCAAGTGAACATTTTCCATTCCAATCAGTCTGTCACATGTAGGTTTACATACATCTTACTCCCTTCTCCCACTTGCTCTCCCCCTATTGAGTGAATATAGATTTTCTAGACACAGTGGGAAGTCAAAAAGCATGATCATTAAGAGTCCATAATTACTCCAGAATGGAAATGAAATTTAGCTTCCCAAATCTGTCTTGGATAAAAGTACAGCTAGAATGCTCATTAGAAGCAAGGATGGCCAGACTTCATCTCACATACTCTGGACATGTTATAAGGAGGGATCAGTCCCTGGAGAAGGACATCATGCTTGGTAAAATAGAGGGTCAATGAAAAAGAAGAAGACCCTCAATGAGATGGTTTGACACAGTGGCTGCAACAATGGGCTCAAGCACAACAATAATTGTAAGGGTGGCGCAGCACCGGGCAGTGTTTCGTTCTGTTGTACACAGGGGTCGCTATGAATCAGAATAGACTCAACAACACCTAACAACAAGTTTAAGAGTCCTCAAGCCATAAGCAACACAGGCTAAGTTTTTGTGTCCTGTGTGTTTATATTGACATTATAGTATTTGGACTATAATCTTATCTAAAATGGCTGTACATCTGAAGACTGGCAATTTGAACCAGTGGCCCCATCATTAACCTGGGAAATGGACTTAACAATTCTGTACCTCCTTTTCCTAATCTACAAAACAGTGCATCACAAGCACTCCAATAGCCTTGCTGTTGTTGTTAGTTGCTGTCGAGTCTGTTTCAACTCATGGCAACCCCAAGTATAACAGAATGAAACATTGTCTGGTCCTGCACCTCTTCTCCATCATTGGTATCCTTGAGTCCATTGTTGTGCTGTTGTGTATTCTGAGTGTCTTCCAATCTAGGGGGCTCATCTTCAAGCACTATATCAAGAAACATTCTGTTGTGATCCATAGGGTTTTCATTGGCTGATTTTCAGAAGGAGATCACCAGGCCTTTCTACCTAGTCTGTCTTAGTCTGAAAGCTCCTCTGAAACCTGCCCACCATGGTTGACCCTGCTGGCATTTGAAATACCATTGGCACAGCTTCCAGTATCATAGCAACACACAAACCCCTACAGTACGACAAACTGACGGACGGGTGGTAGTTAATCACCTTACGAAGTTCTATATAAAAGAACCATACACACATTTGACAGATTGTCAAAACCTAATTCCCTAGCCCCCAGGAGTTTTCCCAAACACAGAATTTTTATTCATTTGTAAAACTTTACTAATGTTAAGTTAAGATAAAAAGTTACATAACTAATGTTTCTTTCTTCCCTCCCTGCTATCTTATTCAGGAAAAAAAAAAAAATATATATATATATATATATATAATCACTGACATAGCACACAGACTAAGACATGTGGCTCTGAAAAGACAGCTGGCGCATACAAAGTCTCATTTCTTAATGAAACAGCATCTAGCCAAGGGTGCCTCAGTGGGATTAAAGGCCCAGAAACTCTTGCCTTCTGCTTGGTGTCTGAGCTGCAGAAAAGAATCTCTGTATTTCCAAAAAGAAAAAAGTTATAAAAATGTAGTCACCATTACAACAAGGCTGAATAAATATCCTAGCTAGGTAGCCTGCCTTTTGCTCTGAATAAAAGGATGCAATAAATATCCTAGAAGTATAAATAACTCCTCAGTGCTGCTCAGGCCCTCTCTCCTATCACAAAGGAATATTTACCCTCCTCTCCCTTTACACCCCTGCTGCCCCCCCACCCTGCCCAGCACACACACACACACACACACACACTCCTATTCACTAATTCAACAGACCTAAACAGGGAAATCATTAGACTAAGCAACATTCAAAATAGCTTTAAAATCAAGAAATATGTTTTCTTTGGAGCCCTTTGGCAATAGCTACATAAAACATCTTATGGTGTGGAGGTGCCTGGAGAGAGCAGAGCCTTCGCATTTAGGTGATGGGTACAATATTAAAAAAAAAAAAAAAGCAGCCCAGATGGCTCAGCTAATAGAGTCACAGCAGTAAGCCTGTATTATACTAGGGGGGACTGAGATTACTAAAAGAGAAGTAAAATGCCTCAGGATTAAGCAAGGCTCTTGCTGTTTTGTTCTACCAGGAAAACCTCAATGGAGCTGAATGTTCTTGACTTCAAAAAGTACTCAACAAAAATAAAGGAAGATGAGAGAGAGAAAGCGAGGGAGAGAGTTTGGTCACAGAAAGGGCTGGTAAGATAGTTGAAGGTAGCTGACTCACAGAATTGGATTCACGGAGTTCATTTTTCTCCCTGTTAATGAAGTGCTTTCCTGTCCCATATCTGTTCAGCAATGCCAGAGACTTTGCCAGTATATTGAAGAATTACAAAAGGGTACTGTACCTTTCATATTCTCTATCATAGTGAAAGGAGCCCTGGTGGCACGGCGGTTAAGGGCTTGACTGCTAACTGAAAGGTCAGTGGTTCAAACCCACCACCCACTCCGTGGGAGAAAGATGGGTCAGTCTGCATCCATAAAGATTTACAGCCTTGGGAGCCCTATGGGGTAGTTCTACTTTGTCCTATAGGGTGTCTAGGAGTCAGATTCAACTTGACAGCAGTAGAGTTTTCTGGTGTTATAATGGAGGAGTCACTGGGTGGTGCTCGGCTTTTAACCAAAAAGTTGGTGGTTCAAGTTCACCAAGAGGTACCTCAGAAGAAAACCCTGGTGATCTACTTCTGAAAAATCAGCCATTGAAAACCCTTTGAACCACAGTCCAACTCTGACACACACAGGGTCTCCATGAGTCGGAACCGACTCAGTAGTGAAAACAGGAAAATTTATGTGATGTTATAAATCCTCACTTAATGTTTAAGTGAGGCATGTTCATAGCATAAAGCTTATTCCTAAGCAGTATAGAGGGGGTTTGATTCCCAAAAAGAAAAACAGGAATTAATAGGTTCCTCTTGCATGTAGGTATGACACCTACATTTTGCACGCCAACCTCATGCCTCACTTCACTTTATTTTTCCTACCCTCATTTCCTAAGCCCTGATTCTAATTGCTTTTTCTAATATTGTATTTCATATTTTTGTTGTTGGCCACATTTAAATTCTTTTTTTAAAGGCTAAAATCATACTGCTTATATTTGCTCGTGGCTTCAGATATACTGGTTAACCTTTGTTATATTCCAGGAAGTATACTGAAGTGTCCATTGATGACATCACTGATCAAAATCAAGTGTCAGGGCAAGTAATCTCTACCAGTGTTTCTCAACGTGTGGCTCCAGGGTCAGCAGCCTCAGCATCGCCTGAGGACCTATTAGAGATGCAAATTCTCAGGTCCCAGACCTACTATTTTCGTTTTCTATTTCTGTACAACAAATGACCCCAAACTTAGCAGCTTAAAACAACACACACTTATTATCATGCAGTTTTCATGAGCAAAGAGTCAGGGCACGGGTTAGCTGGGTCCTCTGCTCAGGACTTTTCCAGGATAAACTCAAGGTGTTGGCCAAGGCTGTGATTTCATCTGAAATTTAGAGTCCTCTTCCAAGTTCACTGGTTGTTGGAATAATTCAGTTCTTGTGGATATAAGACTGAGGTCCTCACTTTCTTCTTGGCTTTCAGCTGGGGGCCGTTCCTAGCTCCCAGAGGCCATCTATGTTCTCGTGGTCCACTCCACAACATGGAAGTTTGCTTCTTCAAGGCAACGGGAGATCTCTCCTGCTTCAAATCTCCCCAGTCTGCTAAGATTAAGTCCTAAATAATGTCATCTAATATAATGCAATGTAATGATGATTATCTTATCACCTTTTCCATATAACATATTTTTTTTTTTTGTAGTCAAAGGAGTGACTATCCTATCATATTCACAGATCCCACCTGCACTCAAGAGAAGGGGATTATGTCAGGTGTATGCAATAGGGGGCAGGAATCTTGGGGCCATCTCAGAATTTTGCCTTCCTGAATTGGAATAATCAATCTGAGATCCTAAATGATTTCCCTATACCTCCCAACTCTTCAGCATAGACTGAGAAATATAAAAGGTGGAAAAATTTAAGGATTCTGTGAAATGAATGTTTACTTATTGCTTCAAAAGAAACTTCCACATAAATGTTCTACATTCTACTTTGGTGAGTAGTGTCGTCTTAAAAGCCCGTGAGCAGCCATCTAGGATACACTACTGGTCTCACCCCACCAGGAGCAAGGAAGAATGAAGAAAACTAAAGACACAAGGGAAATATTAGTCTAAAGGACTAATGGATCACATCTACCACAGCCTCCACCAGACTGAGTCCAGTACAATGAGATGGTGCCCAGTTACCACTACTGACTGCTCTGACAAGGACCACAATAGAGGGTCTTGGACAGGGCTGGAGAAAACTGTAGAACAAAATCCTAACTCAAAAAGAAAGACCAGACTTGCTGGTCTGACAGAGACTGGAGAAACCCTGAGAGTATGGCCCCCGGACACCCTTTCAGCTCAGTAATGAGGTCACTCCAGAGGTTCACCCTTCAGCCAAAGATTGGAGAGGCCCCTAAAGCAAAACTAGACTAAAGGGCCACACCAGCCCAGGGGCAGGAACTAGGAGGCAGGAGAGAACAGGAAAGCTAGTAATAGGGAACCCAAGGTTGAGAAGGGAGAGTGTTGACATGTTGTGGAGTTGTTAACCAATGTTATAAAACAATGTGTGTACTGACTGTTTAATGAGAAACTAGTTTGTTCTGTAAACCTTCATCTAAAGTACAATAAAAAAAATTTTTAAAAGAAACTGCCACAAAAATATTCGCTACTTGAGCTTCACAGGTACACTCTACTCTCTACGGGAAACCAGACTTTCCACTCTGACAGCCGAAAGGCCAGATCAATCAAAGGGTTAATTACACAGATCATTTTCTGGCTCCCATGGGCATAAAGGTTATAGATGGCCGCATATTTATGCAGCCATTGTTAAAAATTCAACCGCAGCATTTATTTCAATGAACTCCTTTGACTACATGCTCAAAAGATGCACTAAGGGACCACAGAAAACATTATCTCTATTAGCTCAAATTTTCTGAGTCCTTAAAAGCTTCCAGTGACTGAAGGACAAATGCATCTGTAATATACCGCCTGCCATTACAAACGCATTCATTAAAATACAAACAGCGGACGAATAATTGAGCATTAAATATGTGCACGTGTGTGCACGCACACACAGAGTAGCTTGCATGTGGATATTTTTAAATAGCACATTATGTTTAAGGCTTTACAGTTATTAACAGACCTGGATAACATCTACAAACTATCAAAGCACTGCTTTAAATCGCAATGATCCCTTCAGTGTCTTAGATGTTCCCTAAGTACCTTTAATCCTAAATGCACAGTACTGCCTGGAGCTGTATATTGAGAACAGCAGGTGCTTCTGCTGCGTGGGACCCTGAGGGAACAGAAGGGAACCTGGGGGTTCCTAGTATGTCCCTGTCCAATTTCCAACCCTAAATCTCCTCCCAGATAGAGGTGATTTTATAGATCAGTGTTAATTCATATTGGTGGTCTCCACATCATTATGGAAATCTACAAAGGGAGAAGTTCCCAAAAGTATCCAAAAAAAAACCATTGCTGTCAAGTCGATTTTGACTCATAGCAACCCTATAGGACAGAGTAGAACTGCCCAGTAGGGTTTCCAAGGAGAGGCTGGTGGATTCAAACTGCTGGTGGATTCGAACTGCTCCTGTTAAGATTATAGCCTAGAAAACCCCATGGGGTAGTACTACTCTGTCCTATAGGGTCGCTATGAGTCTAAATCGACTCCATGGCACACAACATGCCACACCCTGCTTATTTAGCCACAGATACTTAGAGAAGGCAGCTGATCAGAGCCACTCCAGGTTTTCTACCTTGCCGCTCTAGTGTCATGCTGTCTCCCCATTGTCACCAAATAATCGGCAAGTTGTTTCAACAGAAGCCATTGTACAAACGCATGCAAGGACTAACTCTGCTAAAAATAATAACATGTGATACCAACTGCAGTTAAGAAAGGACAGTCAGAGCAATGGGGAAAGGGCTTCTGTGGAGATTCAGACCCCTCTAGCTGAGAAATACTGTTTGTCCTTGGAAACTCACCCTTAGAGGAAACCGGTGAGTTCTTCTCTAGGGCTCTGGAGAGCCCCTGGCCCTCCGTGTTGGAGAAACAGGGACCTTTATGGTGGGGAGCAGAATCACTGGGCAATACCAGCCCAGTGAGTTGGTGTAATAACGAGGGAGATTCTCCTTGTCACATTAGAAAGGCTGGATTTGAGGACAGGGAAGTAAGAGGTTGTAAAAAAAGGAAGGGACTTGGGAGGGCCCTGAGTTACCCCTCTTTCCCAGTACTGGCTAGGGTAAGGAGGGACACCTCCCTTGGATTACACTTACTCTGCCAATGAAAAACCTGACATCTGAAGATGTTTATACCACAGACAATCAGTGGAGAGGACAAGATTCATCCTTTGGTCTCCAAACTCAGTTTTTGTTTTTTTGTATGACTTTCCTATCTTAAATCTTCCTTATACTTCAGAAATATGAGCACACGTTTATAGGCTTTTTGTGAGGCCTTACGAAAGATATCATAGAAGTGTCGAGTAACGTGTGTTTTCCTATAGAATCATTGGCACTGTGTCTGTGAGAAGAAAAGATTATATTAATCATACTTTTTACCTTAGAACCAACTCTTGAAAAAGCTAATCATAACCCTTCTTTGCTCCTACTGCTGTCATAGACTGAATTAGTATAAATTGGCAGCAAAATGTCTAAATAACAGTTCCAAGAGAGAATGTTGAAATAGATGGAACAAACGCAGAAGACTTAGAAAATTGCTCTCTCGGCCATTGAACAAGGTACTGTCCTCTGACCTGAGTTATGACAAGCAAGATGAGTAGAACTAAGCTAAGAACACAGTTCAAGACAGTTAACCCTCCCACCACCTCATCCTCTCCCTTCTCATAGAGGCCCTCAGAACAAGGAGGGAATGGAGACGGGGGTGGGGGGGAGAGAAGGGATACACCCTTTCATTCCAAGCCAGCAACCCAATTCCTGGTGCAACCATAATTGGGGCTCACCCAGCTCAGGAAGTTCCATGCTCAGCCTCCCTCCTACAGCAGGAGAATAATGTGAACAGGGGATGGCAGCAGCCACATATTTCATGTGGAGGCCAGGTCAGATTAGACAAAATGGTGGATTACCAATGTAGAGGGAATTACTTGGCTCAAAAGCTGCATCAAAACTGTCCCTTGGTAACTGTAAAATGGTATAGCCGCTGTGGAAAACAGTTTGGCGGTTCCTTAGCTAGTTCAACATAGAATTGCTATGTGACCCAGCAATCCCACTCCTAGGTGTATACCCAAAAGAATTGAAAGCAGGAACACAAACAGATAGTTGTATACCTATGTTCATTGCAGCACAATTCACAATAACTGAAAGGTGGAAACAGTCTAAAAGTTCATCAGCAAATGAATGGATGAAGAAGACATGATACATACATACAATGGTATATTATTCAGTCATAAAGAGAAATGAAATCCTGATACATGCTACAACATGGATGAACCTTGAAAACATTATACTGAGTGAAATAAGCCATACACAAATGAAGAAATATTGTATGATCCCACTTATATCAAATATCTAGAACAGGCAAGAGTATAGGGGCCAAAGTTTATTAGTGGTTGCTAGGGGTGCAAAGGAGGGAGGAAGCAAGGGGGGACTCACTGCTTAAGGGACACTGAGCTTTGCTAATGGTGATGAAAAAATTTGGAAATGAATGATGGTGCTGGATGAACAACATGATACATATAACTTAAATACTACACAATAAATATAATTAATGTTACCAAATTGTACCACAAACACTCAACATTGTGAAAGTGTCAGTTCTACCCAAAGTGATCTACAAATGCACTGCAGTCCTGATCCAAACACCAACGGCATTCGTTAACAAGATGGAAAAACTAATCATCAGCTTTATATGGAAAGGAAAGAGTCCTCAGATAGGCAAAGTATTATTGAAGAAAAAGAAGAAAGTAGGAGGCCTCACACTACTTAATCTCAGAACCTACTATACAGTCACGGTAGTTGGTGCTGGTACAACAACAAAGACCAATGGAACAGAATCAAGAACTCAGAAGTAAACCTACCCACCTATGGTCAGTTGATCTTTGACAAAGGACCAAAGTCCATTAAATGGGGAAAAGACAGTCTTTTTAACAAATGGTGCTGGCAAAACTGAATTCCACCTGTAAAACAATGAAACAGGACCCCATACCTCACACCATATACAAAAACTAACTCAAAATGGATAAAAGACCTAAATATAAAACCTAAAATGATAAAGATCATGGAAGAAAAAATATGGACAACGCTAGGGGCCCTAATGCATGGCATAAATAATACACAAACCATAACTAACAATACACAAACACCACAAGATAAACCAGATAACTGGGAGCTCCTGAAAATTAAACACTTATACTCATCAAAAGACTTCACCAAAAGAGTAAAAAGAGAATCTACAGACTGGGAAAATTTTTTTGGCTATGACATATCCAACAGGGGTCTAATCTCTAAAATCTATAGAAAACTTCAACTCCTCAATAACAAAAAAACAAACAATACAATTAAAAAACGGGCAAAGAATATGAACAGACACTTCACCAAAGAATATATTCAGGTAGCTAACAGACACATGAGGAAATGCTCATGATCACCAGCCATTAGAAAAATGTAAATCAAAACTACAATGAGATACCACCTCACACTGGCATTACTGGCATGAATTAAAAAAAAAAACAGAAAACAACAAATGTTGGAGATGCTGAGGGGAGTTTGGAACTCTTACACACTGCTGGTGAGAATGCAAAATGATACAAGAATTTTGGAAAATGATATGGCACTTCCTTAGAAAGCTAGAAATAGAAATATCATGATCCAGCAATTCCACTCCTAGGAATATATCCTAGAAAAATAAGTTCTGTCACACAAATAGACATATGTACTCATGTTCATTGCAGCATTATTCACAATAGCAAAAAGATGGAAACTATCTAAGTGCCTATCAACAGATGAATGGATAAACTAATTATATTACATACACATACAATTATGGAATACTATGCAGTGATAAAGAACAATGATGATTCCTTGAAACATCATGGATGAATCTGGAGGGTATTATGGCTGAGTGAAATAAGACAATCACAAAAGGACAAATATTGTATGAGACCACTATTATAAAAACCCCAAAACAGGTGTACGCACAGGAAAAAAACATCTTTGATGGTTCCAAGGGAGGAATGGGGAGGGGAAGTCACTAACTAGATAACAGACAAATGTTAACTTTGGTAAGGAAAGACAACACACAATATAGAGGAAGTCAGCAAAACTTGACCAAGACAAAGTCATAGAAGCTTCCTAGACACATCCAAACACATTGAGGAACTGAGTTACTGGGGCCAAGGGCTGGGAACTATGGTCTCGGGAGGGTGGATGGGGACATCTAGGTCATTTGGCATAACATAATTCATAAAGAAAATGTTCTACATCCTACTTTGGTGAGTAGCGTCTGAGGTCTTAAAAGCTTATGAGCGGCCACCTAAAATACATCTATTCGTCCCATCATATTCAGAGCAAAGGAAAATGAAGAAAAAACAAAGATGTAAGGAAAATATCACTCCAGAGGACTAATGGACCACATGAACCACAGCCTCAACTAGCCTGAGACCAGAAGAACTAGATGGTGCCTCGCTACCACCACTGACCATCCTGACAGGGATCACAATAGAGGGTCCTGGACAGAGGCAGAGAAAATTGTACAACAAAATTCACAAAAAAAGATCAGGCTTACTGGTCTGACAGAGACTGGAGGTACCCCAAGACTATGGTCCCTTCACACCCTGCCAACTCTGAACTGAAACCACTCCTGAAGTTCAACTTTCAGCCAAAGAGTAGACAGGCCTATAAAACAAACAGTAACACATGTTGAAGAATGTCCTTCTTAGTTCAATCAAGTATACAAGACCAAAGGGACAACACCTGCCCAAAAGCAAAGACGAGAAGGCAGGAAAGGGACAGGAAAACTGGAGGAGTGGACACAGACAACCCGGGGTGGAAAGGGAAAGGGGGAGAGCGCTGACACATTGTGGGGATTGCAAACAGTGTCACAAAACAACTTGTGTATGAGTTTTTGAATGAGAAACTAATCTGCACCGTAAACTTTCACCTAAAACACAATAAAATTTTTTAAAAGACTGCAGTCAGTAAATATTAAAAAAAAGAAAAAGTCCCCTAGTGACTCCCATATCCACTCTGCAAGAGACTAGTGTAAATCATGCAATCCGCAAGACGCTTAACCAGACCAAAAAAAAAAAAAAAAACCTGTTGCCCTAGAGTCAATTCTGACTCACAGCGACCCTCTAGGGCTGAATAAAAATTGCCCCAGAGGGTTTCCAAGGCTGTAATCTTTACGCAAGCTGACTGCCAAGTCTTTCCTGCAAGGGGCAGCTGGTGGGTTCGAACTGTCGACATTTCCTTTAGGCGCAGAGCACTTAACCGCTGTACCACCAGAGATCCCTGCTTGTCCAGTCCATTCCAACTCCTAGCGACCCTATAGGACAGAGTAGAACTGCCCCACAGGGTTTCCAAGGAGCGGCTGGTACATTTGAACCGCTGACTCTTTGGTCAGCATCCCTAGCTCTTGACCACTACGCCACCAAGGTTTCACTGCTTAACTATAAGGCAAAAAAACCAAACCCGTTGCTGTGCACTCGATTCTGACTCATAGCAACTCTATAGGACAGAGTAGAACCACCCCATAGAGTTTCTAAGGAGCTGCCTGGTAGACTTGAACCTGCCAACCTTTCGGTTAGCAGCTGTAGCACTTAACCCCTATGCCACCAGGGTTTCCTGCCTTTTTAGTAGACTCAAGATCAGAAAAGGAAGGGCTGATACTTGAATTCTCACTTTTAAAAATATTCCTCCCTCCTCATCCATCCCAAAAGTCGCTTCCCACAAACCCTCCCTCTAAATATTCCTGCATCCTCCCAGTTGCACCAAGGGAACAGCCTCCTCCCAGGAATATTTGTCATTCTTTAATTCAGAGCCCTGGTGCTGCAGTGGTTAAGGACGCAGCTGCTAACCAAAAGTTTGCAGTTTGAATCCACCAGCTGCTCCTTGGAAACCCTATGGGACAGTTCTACTCTGTCCTATAGGGTCGCGGTGAGTCGGAATTGACTCCAAGGCAATGGGATAGTTAACCAAGCATCTCTGGTTGTGCAGTAGTTAAGTGCTCTTCGGCTAACGGAAATGTCAGCAGTTCAAACCCACCAGCTGCTCCTCGGGAAAAAGACGTGGCAGTCTGCTTCCATAAAGATTATAGCCTTGGAAACCCTATTAGGCAGTTCTACTCTACCCTTGGAAACCCTATCGGGGAGTGCTATGTGGGTTTTTTGGGGGGATAACTTGGTAGCTTTTGTCTTTCACGATCCTGGGGTTTACGTTTTCTTGTAGCAGATCTTGCTTCACCTCCTGCTCTTTCCCTTTCTATCCCTTAGAAGCCTAATGGGAGGGATTTTATTTTTACTTTTAAACCTCTGGTCTCCCTTTGAGATTTTATCCTCCTGGTGACAGCCCTGGAGAAAAACATTTATGGGCACACTGGAGACTTCTAGGAAAAGGGATTTTATTAAATAAATAATAAAATCCAAGCTGGTGGGACTTATGATCTCAATCACCCTACAGGGTTTGGCCCTAGTCATGGATTGAATTATGTCCCCAAGAGAATGTGTGTAACAACTTGGTTAGGCCATGATTCCCAGTATTGTGTGGCTGTCCTCCATTTTGTGATTGTAATTTTATGTTGAGAGGATTATGGTGGGATTGTAACACCACCCTTACTCAGGTCACCTCCTTGATCCAAGGTAAAGGGCATTTCCCTGGTGTGTGGCCTGTACCACCTTTTATACCAGGTTTCCAAGGAGCAGCTGGTGGATTTGAACTGCCAACCTTTTGGCTAGCAGCAGAACACTTAACCACTGCGATACCAGGGCCTCAGGAGAAATCTAAAAAAACAAAAAACTAAACCCTTTGTGGTAGACTTGCTCTGTAGCGACCCTATAGAACAGAGTAGAACTGCCCCACAGAGTTTCCAAGGGCACCTGGTGGTGGATTCGAACTGCCAACATTTTGCTTAGCAGATGTAGCTCTTAACCACTATGTCACCAGGGTTTCCAGGGGAAATTTAGGGAAGTGTTATTTTAAACTTTTGCTTCCCTCCTCTAATCTCCATTCCTGGGTACCTACAAGGGTGAAAGCAACCCTCAATGAATCCATTCTAAAAAGCAGTTTCAGGTGAGATTTGTTTTCATTTTTTTTTAGAAAAACTGTGGACTTTTTTTTTTTTTTTTTGGCCCCTTGAGACCTCAGTAAAGTTATTGCGTGATCTATTCCTCTGGGGGTTGGGGGTGTCAGCTCTCTAAACAAGGAACCTCGGCCATTTGACAGAAGCAATCCTTAGCGTCCGCTGGCAACAGAGTGTAGAGAGGCAACGCTTGCCTTCCTTTCACACACCCTTAAAGAGCTCCGCGCCTTTCCCAGGGGCAGGTAAGACCAACTAGTCTATTTCCAAGTTCAGTCCTTTAGCGCCACCTGGTGCTGACTACTCTAATCACACTTTTATCCAATAAATGAAAAAATAACCTCTTTTTCTTTTTAAAAGTCTTACCTACACCTAAGTTTGATTAACAGTGTCAAGTTCACATATGTAGGTAAAGTTTGCATGAAAGAACAATGTTAGCACTGCCGTTCATTCAGTAAATCACCGGGCCTGGAACATAGTGAACACTAGATCAACGTTGGTTGTTTTTATTTTATGGTTGGTATTGCCAAATGAAAAGTTTAAGAAACAAGGATTTCGAAGAATTTATAGTAAGTAATTTTTTTTTAAGGTATAGTAGACTTCTCAGATTATCAATTAATTGTATTTTATGAGGCGCTAACCACAGATACTTAATCCATCTATCAGTTTGTCGTACTACGATGGCTTGTGTGTTGCTGTGATGCTGGAAGCTAGGCCACCAGTATTTCAAATACCAGCAGGGTCACCTGCAGTGGACAGGTTTCAGTGGAGCTTCCAGGCTAAGAAGAAAGGCTTCTCCAGGCTAACTACTTCCAAAAATTAGCCATGAAAACCCTATGGGTCAAAACAGAATATTGTCCAATATGGTGCTAAAGGAGGAGCCCCCTAAGTTGGAAGACACTGAAAAGACACCGTGGCAGCAACAACAGACTCGAGCACACCAAAGACTGTGAAGATGGCCCGGGGGACGTCTCGTACGTGGAGCCACCATGAGTCAGAGCCAATTCAACAGCAACTGACAACAGTAATAGATACTTGAAAATCGAATAAATATTATGTTTATGGTAACGAGAGTAATATCTTAAATTAAAATTTTTGAGGAAAGACAAACTCTAATTGAATTTTCTATGTATGTCAGGTTTAAAAATTGTTGTGTTTGTTACTATTCATATTTTAGAATATTCCTGTAAAATATGTTAGAGCCCATCCCTCCTGAGAAAATACAAGAAATAATAGAAGCTTTGATGGTTTCAGAATTATCTACGGATGTTGAAATTACGGTTCTGAAAATAAAAGTACAGACACAGAAGGCAAATACCTATTCAGAGTTCAGGATATACCTTAAAAGGTGATGTCCGTGTTTTATCGTTATACTTTTTCCTAAAATTAAGTGCAGCAAAACACTTCTATTAATTAAACCCAGACCATAGTACACATTTGAATGTACCTTACAAATTAATGCATATTTGCAAATTCTGACAAATAACCAGTTCTGAGGATTGAAGGCCTGAAAGAAATTATATAGAAAAGCTCTGAGCTATCAGATGGTAAGTGAGAAAGTCATTGTCTTAGTTATGTAGCGCTGCTATAACAGAAATACCACAAGTGGATGGCTTTAACAAAAGGAAGTTTATTGTCTCACAATCTAGGAGGCTAGAAGTCTGAATTCAAGGTGCCAGCTCCAGGGGAAGACTTTCTCTCTGTGTCAGCTGTGGTGGAAGGTCCTTGTCATCAGTCTTCCCCTCATCTAGGAGCTTCTCAGTGAGGGACCCCAGGTCCAAAGGATGCGCTCTGCTCCTGGCACTACTTTCTTGGTGGTATGAGTTCCCCGTCTCTCTCCTCTCTTCTCTCTTTTATATCTCAAAAGAGGTTGACACAAAATACAACCTAATCCTGTAGATTGAGTCCCGCTTTACTAACACAACACCCTCTAATCCCGCCTCATTAACATCATAAAGGTTAGGATTTACAACATATAGGAAAATCACATCAGATGGCAAAATGGTGGACAGTCACACAATACTGGGAATCGTGGCCTAGACAAGTAGACACACATTTTTTGGGAGGCCCAGTTCAATTCATAACAGACATCATCTGAAAAAAAATAAGTTCTTAAGTGGTATATTATTCTACACCACAGTAGAACAGGGGGAGGGGAGGACTACAAGGGAATTGGTTAAATGAATATGGTTGCAATCATAATAACTAACTTTGAGCACTTATTATTTGCCCAGCACTATTCTAAGTGCTGGAGTCCCCAGGTGGCACAAACGGTTAATGACTACTAGCCAAAAGGTTGGCTGTTCAAATCCACCCAGAAGCACCTCAGAAGACAGGCCCAAATTTCGTAGCCTTGAAAACCCTGTGGAGCAGTTCAGCTCCATGGCAACTAACAATAACAGCAACATTTTAAATGCTTTACCTGCATCATCTCATTTAATCTTCCCAGCATCCTCATGAGGTCGGCACACCTAGTATAGCACCTGACCCTTTGTCACCAAATTGCTCATATAGGATTGGTAAAGAGGGGGATGATGTTGGTGTAACACATTAGGCTTGTTCATCCATGATTTTTCCCAGCATATTAATGTTTTAAAGTGAGCAGGAAGAAGCTTTTTCACAATGAAAGAAAAGCTTAGCAATTAATGAAGACTTTAAGGAAAAAAAAAAATTTTTTTTTTTTTAAGGAGAAACTTACCAAAGACCTTTCTTTAGTGCAAGCGAAGGCTGGTGTAGAGGCTTCAAAAACCACTAGGTTTTCCACTATGTTGATCCATTTGGCAAAGTTACAAGAGCTGGTGAACCAGTTGTAAATATATACCTCCTTTATTAAAATGGTGGATTAATGAAGATGAAAAGCAACATCCTCCAGTACCTACAACTTGAAGAGGGAGGCATGAACCCCAGAGCAAAAAGTTGCAAAGGATTGATTAGCTCTGCTTCTAGGTGCCAGTCCCTACAGAGAGCCAGGCTAGTACTTTCATGAGGGTTTGTCTTAGTTATCCAGTGCTGCTATAACAGAAATACAACCAATGGGTGGTTTTAACAAACAGAAATTTAGGAGGCTAGAATCACAAATTCAGGGAGCCAGCTCTAGGGAAAGTCCTTCTCTCTGTCAGCTCTGGAGGAAGGTCCTTGTCTCTTGAGCTTCTACTCCTATACAATGTTCATGTGGCGTGGCATTTCTCTTTCCCCATCTCCACTTCTTGCTTGCTTGTTTAATCTTTTTTTTATATCTCAAAAGAGATTGACTCAAGATATACCCTACACTAATGCTGCCTCATTAACATAACAAAGAAAACCCACTCCCAAATGGAATTATGACCACTGGTAGAGAGGTTAGGATTACAACACATATTTTGGGGACACAATTCAAACCATGCTACAACATAGATGACCCTTGAAAACATTATGCTACTTGAGAGAAGCCAGTCACAAAGACTGTATATTGTACGATCCCATATGAAATGTCCAGAATAGGCAAATGTATAGAGATAGCAAGTGATTGTCTAGGCTGATGGAAGGAGCCCTGGTGGCGCAGTGGTTAAGTGCTGGGCTGCTAACTGAAAGGTTGGGGGTTTGAACTCATCAGCCACTCCACGGGAGAAAGACGTGGAGGTCTGCTTCTATACAGATTACAGCCTTGAAAACTCTATGGGGCAGTTCTACTCTGCCCTGTAGGGTCACTGTAAGTGTGAATCTGCCATAATGCATTTGGTTTTGTTAGGGCTGATAGGCGATGGGTTAGGAGGGGGATTGGGAGTGACTGCTAATGAATATAGGATTTCTTTTAGGAGAGGCAAAAAGTTCTAAAATTAGATTGTGGTCGCATTTGCACAACCTTGTGAATATACCAAAAAGCATTGAATCACTTTAAATCAATGAGTTGTATGGTATGTGAATTATATTTCAGCAAAAAGCTGTCTTTAAAAAAGAGAGAGAGAGAGTGGCTTCTGCCTTGTTCCTTCTCTTTCCTGTATCACTCGCTATGAGAGAAACCAGCTTCTATACGGTAAAAAGAAGCCCAAGTGGCAAGGAACTGAGGCCTCCAGTCCACAGCTATCAAAGGGCACCATCTGGTAAGCAGATCGTTGCATCCCAGCCAGGCTTTTAGTTGACTCTAGCTCCTGCTGACACCTTGACTGCAACCACATGAGAGAACCAGAACCAGAACCACCCAGCTAAGCCTCTGCTGGGAATTCCGGACCCTCAGACTGTATGAGATGATAACTTGTTCTAAGCTGACAAATTTGGGGGTAATTTGTTACACAGCAATAAGCATATTCTTAAGTGAAAAAGCAAGTGGCAAAACATTATTCACGCTGTGATTCCTTTTTTGTTTAAACAGTATCTGTGTACATACAAAAAAAATTCCAGATATTGCTCTCTCTGGGCAGAGAGAATTTGCATTTTTTTCTTTTAAATTTTATTTTCCAACTTTTCTATGATCTCTTTTGTTTCTGTAGTAAAAGAAATTGAAGTTAATTTTTAATTTTTTATAGATTGAATGTGGGGCAAGATTAGGAAAGGCTTTGACAATAACTCAGGCATCAGATGAGGGCTTGGGCCAGATGCAAGAACAGTGTGAAGGAAGAAAATACAAGGAGCGTTTTGAAAGGAGAAAGAAGAGGCAGAATTTGAATGACTTTGTGCAATGGATGAAGGGATGAGGAAAATCTGAGTCTATTCACACAGATCTCAATGAGTGTATGTTGAGTCACCCAGTTTTCTGGTTTAAAAACCTGGATTTGTGTTACCTGGTACTCCGGCAAGAACAGTCTACTCTCTACTATTGAGATGTTTGTCCAGCTACCTTCAGGGCTACTAAAAGCCTCCTCAGCTAAGCATTCGTTGACCAAACCTCACAGAAAGTTCTCTCATTTTTCAAGAAAGGTGAAAGTGTAATTATAGGAACACTTGCTTTCACTCATATTACCATAGCCTGGGACCAGATGTAGGCTGTGACTTCAAATATGTCACTTTTTTTTTTGTGTGTGTGTGGTATTAGCTACTATTTCTTCCACTTTTTCTGGGTGTCAGCACTGGGCTCCGTAATAGAGTATGTTATCTCAGTTATTTCTCACTGTTTTCTGTGCTGGTATTCTTTCCATGGGGGCAGTGGTGGTTCACTGGTAGAATTCTCACCTTACATGCAGGAGACTCAGGTGTGATTCCAGACTGATACACCTCATGCGCAGCCACCCTCTATCTGTCAGTAAAGGTTTGTGCGTTGCTACAGTGCTGAACCATTGTGAGGCTGGCTTGGGACCAGGCAGCAATTTGTTCTGTTGTGCACAAGGTCGCTACGAGTTGGGGGCCAACTCAAGGACAGCTAACAATGATAACATTCTTTTCATATTCCAGGGAAGAGAAAATCAGAGAGCTTAAGTTTTTTTTTAAGTTACTTGCCCAAAGTGTCACAGCTAGTTAATAGCAAAGCTTGGCCCTGAACTTACTTTTGTCAAAAAAAGCAGAGCAGCCCTGTAGACAGGCCTCTCCGAGGAAAGACTGGTGTTGCAGAAGGGAGCAACATAGCCTGCTGCCCTGCCTGGAAAGTTTCAGCAGCTGGCTCAAGCCAGCCTGAGTCCTCCAGCTGCTACTAGCACCACCGCCTCCTATAACGGGCTTTGTCTCACAGACAGTAGCTAACATGGCATCAATAATTCAAAGCCACAGGCACTGGCAGGTTGTAAATAATTTCAAAATATAATCCACGTCCATCCTCATTACTGGGAACCAGTTGGGCTCTATTTCTCTTCTATTTATTAAAACAGAGACGCTTGTTTATATAAAAGTTATGACTAGCAAGAACAGGAATAATACCTCAGGTAAATGTTTTTTCAAGTTTTAAGACACTTGTGCACTGTGGCTACAAGGAAAAAGCACAACAGTAGGGGAGTTGTGAGTTTGTTGTTGGTTTGTCGTTTTGGCATTTTTTTCCCCACTTTTGCTAACGTGAAGGAGGCTGGCAATTGTTTGGTGATGGAAGAAAAGGAAATCACAGCACCTCTAAACAGCAGGCTCTGAAATTCTGTCCGTAGGAATATTCCTCAGAAGAATTGGTGCCTCATTAAGCCATAGAAAAACATTAAATGAAATAATGGTTTCCAAGAAAAGGAGACCAAGAAACAGACGTTTCCTGATGCTCACAGGGATGTCATACAGGAATATGATGAGCAAAAGAGAAATAGAGAGGCGTTCCACCAAGCATCTCTCGTGCTGCGTGAAAAGCAAAGGAACAAAGACCCAGGAACCAGAGTACAGAAAGGAGAAGAGGGAGGGAGGAAAATGAGAGTCCTTGAGCTCCTGCCGGGACCCCTGGTGAGCCGTTTCACATTGGAAGAAAGACGGCCTTTCTCAAAGCAGCCTTTACATTTTCGTCTTATATCCTCCTCGTTCCTGGCAAGAGATTTCTGAGAAAGGGAGAAAAAAGCATCCAGTTTTCAATGAGCACCAAAAGTTTGAAAGGGACTCTCTTAATTAGTTTCCTCACCTCTAGAATGAGCAGCAAGTCTTGTGCTATAGGCAGAACTCTCCCACTGATTCTATTCACACGCGCACACACACACACACACACGCTAGGATGCATATGTATGCCCATACCGGCACACTGACACACATGTATTCACATTTGTGTAAGCTCACATCCATACTAGTTTATGCAAATACTCTCACACACGCATACTCACACGCATGCACCTGTTCTCACACACACATACAGAACACATATATACACCCTCACCTACACTCACACACAAGTATATCCACATGTGTGCACTCTCATACCCACACTAATTTACATGCATATGCCATCTCACACACGCATGCGCCTGATCTCACACACACACACGCAGGCACACATACACCCACACCTGTACACTCACACATGTATATCCACATTTGTGTGCACATACATACACACACTAATTTTCACATGAACACTCACTCACACATACAAATCCACATGCATGCACACCCACAATGTACACAAATGTACACCTACACTAAACCCCCAAAAAAGCCAAACCCATAGCCACTGAGTCAATTCCAAATCCTAGCAACCCTATAGGACAGAGTAGAAGTACCCCATAGGGTTTCCAAGGCTCTAGTCTTTATGCAAGACTGCCACATCTTTCTTCTGTGGAGCAGCCGTTGGGTTCGAACCACTGACCTTTTGGTTACTAGTAGAGCATTTAACCACTGCACCACCAGGGTAGCCCTTGCACCCACACTACCACCCACATATACCCACGTGTGTGCATACTAATTTACACATGCACACGCACATGCGTACTCACATACATAACACGTATATACACCCATACCAGCACCCTCACAAACATACCTACATATGTGTAAGCTCACAAACACATACTAATTTATACACGCTTCACACATGCATGCTCACATACATGCACACATGTACACCCACGCCAGCCAGCACACTCACACACATATACTGACACTTGTGTGCATTCATATACACACATTGATTTAAACACACACACTCATACACATGTATGTACACTCACATGCACCATGATACACACACACACCTCTCCTCTGGGACCCCCTACCCCTGAACATACATGTATTTAAGCATCTATGGCTTCTATGCTTTGCTCTACAGTGGTCCATCTGGGGCTTTATCTTGCTTGGGAAAGGTGCCCAATGGCTTGAAATTCCAATACCACCTCCCTCAGAAATACATTTGTATCCTGTGTACTCTTCTAGAAGATCATTTTAAGATTCTATCCATTCTAACTAAGAGAAAAATAAATAAAATTGAATTGATTATATCACTTTTCAAAAGAAAACTTAAGGAAAGAAGGAAAGAGAGACAGAAGAAGGGAGGGAGGGAGAGAAAATACAACCCTCACTAAGAACTTGCAAGGTCCAAATGCTATGTTAAGTGTTTTACAGGTTCTCTCACTTATCCCTCAAAACAATACAAGGCGGTGGATTTTATTATCCTCTTTTGCAGATAAGGAAACTGAGGCTTAGAAGAGTTAAACAAACAGAACCCAGATTTGAACCAGATCTGCCTGGTTCTGAGTATGGAATTCAGAAGGATGATGGGGAAGAGGGGTGGTCCTTGGGACAAATTAAGAAATCCCTCAGTGGTGCAAAAGGCTAATGTGCTCGGCTGCTAACTAAAAGGTTGGAGGTTGAAGTTTACCCACAGATGCCTGGAAAGAAAGCCCTGCTGATCGAACTCCAAAGAATCTGCTACTGAAAACTGTACGGAACACAGTTCTACTCTGACACACATGGAACTGAGTGGGAGTGGACTCGATGGCAACTAGTGATGGCGGCACAGGACAAACTAATTTTTCCTAAGTGTAAGAGTTGCTACTGAATGTGGCGCTCCCTGAAAGAAGTGAGACAAATTCAGGGCCTCGTTGTATCTCACCAAAGACTGACAAACTCCTGAGAACTTTTATGTTTGTATCACTGGCTCCATTTTGTTTCCCACTCTTGTTTTACCTCTTCCTTAGAGTTCTATGCTATCCAGTGATATTTCACGATTCTTCTAAGCCTCCTTAAGTCTGTCTGGAACAATATATAAACAAACTAATTAAAAAGAAATGCATCAACATGGGTGAACCTTGAGAACATGCTGACATGTTTACACAAACATGAGGACAAATATTGTATGACCTCACTTACATGAAATATCTGGGATAGGCAAATTTAAGGCCAAAGTAGATTAGCGGTTACCAGGGGAGGCTGGGAGGGAGAAGGGGAAGATATTGCTTAAGGGGTACAGAGTTTCCATTCAGGGTGATAAAAAAGTTTTAGAAATAAATACTAGTGATGGCTGTACAATGTTGTAAATATAACCAATGCCACTGAATTGTTCACTTAAAAATGGTTAAAATGGTAACATTTATGTAATATATATTTTACCACAGTAAAAAAAGAAGCCAGTGGACACAACATAGATCCCAAATCTCCTAGGACTATCACGTTGCCATCGAGTCAATTCTGACTCATAGCGACCCTTTAGGACAGAGTAAAACTGCCCCATAGTTTTCAAGGAGTGCCTAGTAGATTTGAACTGCCAGCCTTTTGATTAGCAGCCATAGCTCTTAACCACTATGCCACCAGGGTTTCCCTCCTGGAGTGATCCAAATGTAATGGCAATTGATGGTGGCTGGTTTGAATCAGAACTGTGAGAGACACCTGACGCCCGTCTCCCTTTCTCTAAATCAAACTTGATCTGCCATTGGTTTCCTGAATGAGTGTGGTCAGCTGTCTCAGCAAAATGTGATAGCAGGATTTCCTGTGAGGAGTTTTAATAAGGTTTTGAAGTGTGTAGGTAAAAAGAGCCATACACAATCTTTGGTTTTGTTTTTTTTTTTTTTCATCAATACCTTACACCCAACGTTCAGTTACCTTTTAAGAGCAGCTGAAGTGAGCTGTGCTCCAAAATGCAGACTCACGGAAAGTACTGGAAGGCTTTGTAAAAGCAGCTAAAGAAGCCCATCCCCAGCTCTCTCCTGAGCCCCAGCGGAGCCCTCAGCCCCCAGAGTTTCCTTGTAGGGTAGGTGGTCCTCGCCCAATAGCAGGATGGCCGGTGTCACTAACTGAGCAGCCAGCTAGGCCCACGTCAAAAGGCTAGCTTCATCTCTAAGTAGCTACATAATCTTGGGCAAATTATTTAACAGTACCTCCCTTAAACTTTGTTATTAGGATTAAACAGGATAATGAATAAATGTGCCCATGAACAGGAGTCACTACTCTCAACACTTTGAGGAACAGCTGCAGCCTCATCCCTCAGTCTGCTGTTCATCTTCTCTCCTCCTGTGTCCTTTCTTAAGGCAGACACAACAGAGATTTTGGTGGTGAGGGGTCCATTTCTGGCAAGGCCAAATGTTCTGGGTATTTGGGTTCTACGGAGAGAAAAACTTTTCATGTTGCCCCTCCCCAGCCCCTACCAGGGATCTGACATTCTCTCTTTAAAGCCTCTGCCCATTACCCTCTGAGACCCTTGAGGCATCCTTCATCTACTTGTAGGTTTCAACCAGGCCACAGCTGAGGTAGATATTGAAGGCAAGGCTCCATGGGGCTGGGAAGTCAGGAGGCTCTGCCATCTCTATCAAAGATGGCAGTGAAATTAAACACTGCCTCTTTGGTTCTGCTCTTTAGAGCATTTGGGACCTTGTTATAGAATTTGGAGGCAGCAGAATTAGGAGGAAAATGAGGGAAGAGATTGACATTTACACAAGCACTTGACCAGGGCCACTCCTAGGGTAGAAGGGACCCAGGCAAAAAAATAATAATAACTTTTTTTTTTTTCCCATGGGCCCTATGTCTATATAGGAGCCCTGGTGGCGCAGTGGTTAAGCATTTGGCTGCTACCCAAAAGATCGGCAGTTCAAATCCACCAGCCACTCCTTGGAAACACTATGGGGCAGCTCTACTCTGTCCTATAGGATCGCTATGAGTTGGAATCGACCTGATGGCAGTGGGTTTGGTTTGGTTTTTTTGGGTGGTACAAACAGTTAACACGCTCAGCTGCTAACAGAAAGGTTGGAAGTTTGAGTCCACCCAGAGGTACCTCGGAACAAAACTCAGCCATTGAAAACCCAATGGAGCACAGTTCTACTCTGACACACACATGGTGTCACCATGACTCGTGAAAAACAGTTTTAATTCTCCTGGAATACAGATTTCTGAGGTTCATGGAGTTGAGGTAACTTTACCCAGGCCATTGCCCTTAGATATCCTTTTGAATCTTGAGCCTTGATCTGGCTAAAAACCAAAAACCCACTGCCATCAAGTCAATTCTGACTCATAGTGAACCTAAAGGACAGAGTAGAACTGCCCACAGGGTTTCCAAGACTGTAATCTTTACAGAAGCAGATTGTCACATCTTTCTCCCTCGGAGCGGCTGGTGGGTTCAAACCACCCACCTGAGTGCTTTAACCACTGCACCACCAGGACTCCTGAAAGCAGACTGGTCTCCTAAAAGTCACCTTTAAGTCAAACAACAGCCTAGTAAGCAGTTTAGTGAAGACAATTTTGCCTCAGGCATTGTGCTCTTTTGAAGAATTCAGTCAGTTTCAGAAAACAGAAACTCTATAGTCTGACTGGAAGCTGTGTTTTAGGCAGGGCTTCGAGCAGTTTCGTTCCGGTTAGAGCCCCAGCTAAGAATTTGCATTTCTTCCTCAGATGTACTGAATCAGAATCTACATTCTAACAAGACCCCTAGATGATTCTTCCAAAAACCCAAACCAAACCCACTGCCGTCAAGTCGATTTTGACTCATAGGACACCACAGGGTTTCCAAGGTTGTAAATCTTTACAGAATTAGACTGCCACATTTTTCTCCCACCCACATATAGTAAAATTTGAGAACTGGTCACTAACCAGCAGCATTAGCATCACCCGAGAACTTGTTAGAAATGCAAATTCTCAGTAGGGGTTCCAACCAGACTGAACAGGTTTTAGGGTAAATTGCTAGGACACTGTTCTGTCCTTTTCCATAGCAATGCTGATAAGAGTTTTTGGAAGTTCCTTTGATTTGCAAACAGCATGTTCAGTTTCTGTTACTAACTTAATATGATTTTCATCTTAACAGAGTCAACAAACAAGCAACCCGGTTAATTGGTTATGTCTATGTTGACAATTTTTTTTTTTTTTTTATGTTGACAATTTAAGTCACCAAATCAGCATATCGGCACCATCTGTCAGCCCAATCTCCTAGGATCAAAGAAATGCCAGCCAACCAGCAGGAGCAATCCTACCACCAGGCCACCATCCTGCAACTGGGGCCCAGGAACTCACCCCAGGACGACATCATAGGCGTGAGTCTCAGAACTCCTCGGGCAACTGGCCGACGCCACATGAGGGGTAGAGGATGGGAGTGTGCCCCAAATGGGGAGAAATGGCTACCACAGGCTTCATAGGTCCTGGTCCAGGGCCAAGGAGCCCCACCTGGACAGCACTGCTGACTCCTACCTGTTCTGGGCATCAAAAGGGGAATTAGAAAATTTTGATGAAGGCTACAAAGATTAGAGTCTCTTAGGGTGTGGAAAAGACTGCATTTGATTCTAAAGCTTCTGAGAAAGTTGCCGTCTCTGACCCAGGCTCAGAAGGAGCTCTGCCCCCTGCTTTCTAGAGTGTGTGGACGTTGTTGGCTTCTAAGATTCTGGGCCAGATAGTCTCCCTCTTTTTTAAAGTTACCCCAGCATTTCAAGGACCATAGCTGTAGACTAGAAGATCTTAGTGTTGTTACCATGAACTATTTGCCCTACAGGTGATGTGGCTAATACAGATTTTAAAAAGTCAGCTCTGCTGAGCAAGGGAAATGTGTTGTATTTTTGTCTTGTGCCAATTCTGACTTGTGGCAACAGCATGTGTTACTAGGGCTGAATTGAGAAGAAGAAAGTTCAGTCATATGGGTTGCCGGGAACTGTTTGCAAATTCAGTGTTTTTACTTGAAAAGTTAAATGCCTGGACACCCACACAGATCTGCCGCTAATATTTACAGGCTTGGAACAAGAATACAAACAGAAGCTTCTCACCCAGAGTTCTTCCTTCCTCTCTTTTCTCTCCTGGTTCTTCCCAGATTATAAAAGACCTTTTCATATGGGTATTACCTATCCAAACTCCATCTCCCTCCACCACTGCCAAACAACTGCCCCTTGGCCACCCTTTGGACACACAGGTGGCACTATTAGCCCTCAGATGGACAGGCCTGGGGAAGAAACCCATGTAGGCATTGGAAGAAGGCTTAGTGTGTTTGGGAGCAAGGTTCAGAAGTCGGGCATGGGCTCCAGGTGGGCACACCCTTTGACCTCCTGGACTTCCCATCCCAGGGGGAAGGAGCATCTGGAGGAGGGCCAGAGCCTACCTTGTAAGCAGGCCTGTTTGCTTGAGTCTAAGGGTGATACAGGATCCCTGGGTGGTGCAAATGATTAACATGCTCGGCAGTTAACAGAAATGTTGGAAATTCGAGTTCACCTAGAGGCCCTTGGAAGGAAGACCTGGTGATCTACTTCAGAAAAATCAGTCATTGAAAATCCTGTGGAGTACAGCTTTATTAGACATACATGGGTTGCCATGAGTTAGCAACTGGTTTTCAAGGGTGACATGCCTCACCATGCTACTTCCCCACCCTACTTCACCTTTCAGTTTCTACTTCCCCAGCCTCCTTCAGCCCACTCCCAACTGCTCTTTTTCTTTCATTTATGAGAATTCCTGGTTCCTATTTTTGAGTCATCCTGAATCTGACCTTGAAGTTAGTCTTATACGAAAAAGGAGATACTCTATCTTTTTAAAAAGTATACAGAACCTGAATATTTATGATATGCCACATCAAGATGTCCTGGTAAAGAAATGTAATTCATGTCATCCTGGCTACTGAAAAATTATGTTCTGGATTCACTGGTGGCACTTTTTATCTTTCATAGGCCGACAGATAGTGGGATTGCTGGTTTCAAACTGTAATCTCCTCATCTTATTGTGGGTTCCGGAAACAACAACAAAAAAAGGCAACATCGTTAAGCTCATAGAGGACTGAACAGACAGGCAGACAAAATAATGCTCCATGGCAGGAAGTTCCTGCCCTGTCAGAGATCTAAGGGACTTTACACTCTTCCCAGGGGAATCCATTTTGTGGATTGAGGATACCAATGGAAAGAAGAGGAGCTAAGAGATTTGCCCCAGACATCCAGCCCAGGGCCGGTTGACTACAGAGTCCAAGTCCTTTATCATTATATGACATGGCAATACAAAGTCATAGAAAAAAATGGATGAGAGCTTTCTTGTCTTTGAACCCATGTAATGCTTTCCTTGTAATTTCCTCTTAGTGGTTATCTGGCACTGCCCTGTGTTGTGGTCACTTATGTTCCTGATTTTTTCCTTCTATTGGGTGCATTCTCTTTGAGGGCAAGAATTGGGTCATACTCATATTTGTATCTGTCACAACACCTAGCACAGAGCCTGGCCTATAAGAAAAGATGAATAAATGATGTTAAATAGGTTCAAATGTGTTCTGTTCTGCCTGCTCGTTTGGTCTTCTTTATGATCATGTATATTTAGGAAGGTTCGGTTGGGCTAGCCTATGGCTTGGGGTTGGAGGACACAGTGATCTTAAATAGTACCGAGGTGTTTAAGAAGAATCATGGTGTTCACCAAGAATATGCCTCCAAACCTTCTCACATGGGACTATGAAGAAAGAAGGAGAAAGGCTGCTATAAAAGGGCTGGGCAACAAGCTGGATCTGGTCACCAGGTGACTGACTCTCACTCACAAGCACCTTGCAGCATCGATGATTCAGATTCGTGCCTCAACAATTATACATTTTACCTTATAGAATGGATGTTTAGGTCACTCTCAAGTGGCTTAAACTGTAAACCATAAATGACAAGAGGCTGCTATGTGGAAAAATTTCTGTCACATCCTAATCAGCTGAAAGTCTGGAACAAATTGGACTAATACGGTAAAACTCCCCAAGAACTGATTTACCAGTCATTCTCAACTTCTTGAATTGCCTGAGCCCCTGTCTTTGCCTCTAACCCAGTTCTGGGACCATATCAGCAACTTGTCCCAGCTTCGGCTTCAGAAACTTTCCCCAAATGTAAGTATTAAAAGTTATATCTACTGCAATTAATTAGAATAGAGATGAATGAGAACTTGGCCTTCCACATTTTCACTCTGGAGTTCCTTAGAGATGAACTTTAATAACAGGCTTGGTCTGTCCTTAGGGAATTAAAGCCTCCCTCCCCCTGGCATCTAATCATTAACAATGACTATAAAACCAAGAAGACCCTGAACCCCCCACAGATCTCTGGGCACCCTGGGGCAGAAGCAGGGAAGGGATCTTCACAGCCTTTCTAGTGGCTTAGCAGGGCTTGTCCACTTGTGGAATTGCCAGCAGGCCTCAACATTTCCCCAGGTCTCCTATGCCTCCCACTCTGGTGGGCTTGTTGATTCTCGTGGGCTTGTTGTTAGCCACTGTGGAGTCAGCCCCTGACTCATGGTGACCCCACGCACAACAGAACAAAACATTGCCCAGTCCTGTGCCATTCCCATGATCAATTTTGGATTGGACTACTTGATCCATAGGGCTTTCATTGACTGATTTTCAGAAGTAGATCACCAGGCCTTTCTTCTTAGTATGCCTTAGTCTGGAAGCTCCACTGAAACTCGTCCAGCATTGTAGCAACACACAAATCCCCACTGACAAATGGTGGCCACATTTGAGGTACACTGCCTAGGAATCAAACCCGGGTCTTCTGCATGGAAGGTGAAAATTCTACCACTGAACCACCAATATTGCCTCTGGTTTAAACCCATATTTTCCTTCAAATGCCAGACCACAGTGCAGTGAGCGTAAGAGAAGCAGGTACACCAGGATGACTTGTTCTTAGAGTGATGGAATGTCAAGCCTTTATTGCCCCATATCTTTTATTGAGGAGAGAAGAGGAAAGGAGAGAGAAAAGGAAGGAGGAAGGAGAGAAGAAAGTGGATAGGAGAAGAGAGGACAGGATAGAATAAGTAGAATAGGGAGAGAGAAGAGAGGAGGGAGGAATGGGAGCAAAAGGGGAAAGGAGAGGAGAAAGAGGAGAGGAAAGGAGGAGACTGGAGGGGAGGGAAGGGAAGGGGAAAAGAGAGGCTAGGAGGGAAGGGCAGAAGAGAGGCTGGAAGGGCAAGAGAAGGGAGAGGAGGGCAGATGTGCACTGTTAACCAGTGCAATGATGTAAGGCTGACTGGCCTCTTGGCTGGCCAGGCCATGGGCATGTGGTCACCCAGGAGTATATTCTGAGGTGCAGTTCTTCACTTGAGCATGGGGAAATTCATATTGTTTGTAGAAAAGGCTTCAGCTAAAAGCAAGGCTTGAGTGGACTCCCAAAATCATAACCACAAAAGACCAAGGGAAGCCACTGACTACTTTAGCCCACTCCCTGGACCAGAGTTCTCTTGACTCCCTGCAGGATAATCTCCAGTACCTCATCCAATCTATTCTCCCTTGCCTCAAGTAGCAGAATTTCCACAGCTTCTCTTGGAAAGGGATTCTTACAGTCAAACGGGCTGGGTATTTTTCCTGATATGGAACCCCCATTTTTCCCTGTCTTAACTTCATCCCTGTTATCCTGGGGGAATAAACACATGCCTTCAGCACTGCCTTTTTCTCTTAGTGTTTACTGATGCAGTTCCTGTGCATAGTTACTGTACAGCTTCAGCTTCTGAGCACTCGAGCTGCAGAGATCAAGAAACGTCTAAGAAATGCCATGACAAATAAAGGCTCTGCCATCTGGCAGGCATAAACATAAATGAGATGTGAGCCTAAAATCTCAATAAAGAAGGGATCATCATCAATCCACCCTCCACGCAGAGTCCCGCGACAACGGCAGAATTACTCTGCCGTGAGTGATGCTCTGCCAATGGGGCCCTGAACCCACTGTGATTAATTTTCACAATCTAATGAGTTCTCCTCCCCAAAATGATTTTATGAAACACCAAATTTATTTTATTGTATGTATCTTCAATTTCATTCACCCCACCTGCTATACTTTTTATTTTATTTTATTGTGCTATGGTGCAGAAATGGGTGCCCGGGGTATAAATTCTCGTTGTACAAACTTTCGAGAATTCAGAGCTTTCTAGCTCTTTGTTATAAATAGAGCAGACAAAGTGGGCTCACTGATGAATATGGGGGGATTTGGGTATCTTCTTCTACACCTAGAACCTCTTTCCATGATCCAGAAGAGCTCCACTAAGTATTGCTATTGAACCCTGGTAGGGTAGTGGTTAGGTGTTATGGCCGCTAACCAAAAGGTCAGCAGTTCAAATCCACCAGGCACTCCTTGGAAACTCTGTGGGGCAGTTGTACTCTGTCCTATAGGGTCGCTGTGAGTCGGAATCTACCTGACAGCAATGGGTTTAGTTTTGGCTTTGGTTTATTGAACCCTGTTAACGCATTCATCTGCTAACCAACAGGTTGGCAATTTGAGTCCACCCAGATAAGCCTTGGAAGAAAGGCCTAGAGGTCTACTTCTAAAGACTCACCCATTAAAAAAAACCTATAGAGCACAGTTATACTCTGACACACATGGAGTTGCCATGAGTCGGAGTCAACTCCACCCGCAACTGGTTTTTTTAAATTGAAGCAACTAGCTCCCGTCAAACAAGCCTCCCTTTTATCTCAACATATACATCACCTCAACATATACACACGCTGCTCACCCTACTTTCCTTCAAATATTTTAATACGGTGCATCTTTCTTTCCAGCAAAAACACGGCTTACAGAATATTATAGCTAGAAGGTTCCTTAGCAATAACCTAGCTGAGACTTTTTTTTTTTAACAGAACTGAGACCTAGAGAGAAAAGGTCTGATATTCAACTCAGTGCACCTTTCTTTTTTCCTCCTATTTCTTAAAAATTACATTTATTCAACAACAACAACAACAAAAATACATGTATTGAACACTTATTAAATGACACAAAAATCAAAGATGCAATCCCTATCCTGGAGGAGCTCTCAGACTAGTGGAGGCAACAGACAATTAAACAGAAAATTCAGTTATGATTAATAAGCGCCATGCTCAAATAAGCACCAGGGGCTTCAGGAATTATACATGAGGGGCTTCTAACGCATCATTCCTTTAACTCTTGACCTCCCTTCAATCCATTCCCCAGATTATAGTCAAGGTGATCTTTTTAAAGCATGAATGAGATCAGGTTATTCCCCTGCTTAGAAAACTTCGAGGGCTTCCTGTATATTCAAATAGAGTCAAACTCATTATGGCACACACGGTCACACAAGATCCAACCTTGCCTACCTCTGCAACTCCATCTCTTATCACTCCATGGCCCACCATATTTCAGATCCACTGGCCCACTGTCAGTTTCTAGAATGTTCTTTCCTTCTCAGGGCCTTCCCTCTGTCTAAAATGGTCTCTTTTCTGTCCACCCCCCGCCCCACCTTGCTGTGACTTCCTACCACATCACCTAGTTTACCTAGCTGGCTCTTTGGCACTCTCTAGGTATCAGTTCATTTGTCATCTCCTCAGAGAGAACTTCTTCCTGTTTGCAAGAGGTCCCCACTTCACCCCCTTAGTCACTTTCATTGTACTGTTTTTTTTTTTCCTTCAAGGCGCTTACCACAATCTTCCTTATATATTTATTTGTGTGTTTCCATGTTTCATGTTTGTCTTTCCAAACCATTGCTGTTAGCAATTAGTATTAGCCATAAGTTCCATGACAACAAGGATCGTGTATGTTTTATATACAAAACACTAAGGTCAGTGCCTGCACAGACCGGCTCAGCAAATATTTGCTGAAAGACTGGCTTCCTGAGGAGGTGACAGTTGAGCTAAGTCTTGAAGGGTAGGCTGGAGTAAGAGGTGTTGTCGCAGGAGGTGAAGAAAATAAAAAGGTGTGGACACATGAGTAAACCTGACCAGGCAGGAGCCCATTATCCCGCACAGCTTAGACATAAGGTACATACAAAAGGAGGCAAGGAGGGAGTGAGGCTGGAAATGCCTGCCAAGGAGTGTGAACATCCTCCCATAGACCGGGGAGAATTAGCAAATGATTTTAAACACGGCAGCAATATAGACCAATTTACATCTTAGGAAGGTCACTTTGGAGGAAGGGTGAGATCAGAAACAGGGAGACTGTTGTGGGCACCCAGTTGGTTGATAATGAGTACCTGAAAAGGAGTGAATGATACAAGGGAAATGTAGAAAATCGGACGGACTTAGTGAATGATTAAATGTCGGATGAGGGAGAAGGAAGAATCCAAGATAACACCTAAATTACTGGCTGAGGCCATAAGGCGAAAGGTTACCATTAATCGGAAGCAGGATGATAGAAAGAATGTAAATCTATCATATTTCCTTCAAGTTCAAAATCAAGATTCTCCTATATCATCCTACAATGATTTTCTCCTGCTTTGAACTCGATCAGCATTTATTCACACAAACTGTACAGCACTCAAAGCAGGATGGAGTTGACTCATATCCATCAGGCCCCTGCAGGAAACAAACGACACTTTTAAAGGGTATCATTGAAGAGCTTATTGAAGGGACCATTCACAAAGTTGCAGGCGGGGTTAAGGGAAATCAACGAGGATAGTGAAGCACCTTAGCAGTCTCCGTAATGACAGGGGGCTGTCACCTCCCTTATCCCTTCTCTAGCATGATCACTCCTGCCTCAAGGCCATTACGTTTGCTGTTTTCTCTGCTTCAAATGCTTTTTCCCCAAATATCTACAGCTGGCTTCTTCACCTCTTTAATTCTTTACTAAAATGTCACCTTGGTCTGGCCTACATAAAACTGTTAAAAAGCAAAACAAAACAAAACTTCTCCTCCCCTTCTCAGAGTCCCTGGGTGGTACATACAGTTAACACACTCAGCTGTTAACCAAAAGGTTGGTGGTTCGAGTCCACTCAGACAAACTTTGAAATGCAATCTATTTCCAAAAAATTAGTCATTGAAAACCCTATGGAACACAGTTCTCCTCTGACACACGTGGAGTAGCCATTAGTTAGAACTGACTCAACAGCAACCAGTAACTGGTAAGCACATATCACTGTAGCATACTGTATATTTTACATATTTATCTTATGTACAGTCTGTCTTCCCTTCTAGAATGTAAGCACCATGAGGATAGGAGATTTTGTCTGTTTTATGCACCACTGTATCCTAGCACCTAGTACAATTGTTCACACATGTGTTGTTCTTAGTCGCCATGAGCTGATTCTGACTCGCGACAATCCTATATGTGCAGAGTATATCTGGCCTTTCAGAAGTAGACTGCCAGGTCTGTCTTCCAAGGCACAGGTTCAAACCACCAACCTTCCAGCTAGTAGTCAAGTGCTCAAGCAGGGATTTCTGCTTCACACATAAAACCAAAGCACAACCTGAAAGCATTTCCCTTGAGAACGGGAACCAGACAAGGATGCCCTTTATCACCGCTCTTATTCAACATCGTGTTGGAAGTCTTAGCCAGGGCAATCAGGCTAGACAAAGAAATAAAAGGTATCCGGATTGACAAGGAAGAAGTAAAGTTATCACTATTTGCAGATGACATGATTATATACACAGAAAACCCTAAGGAATCCTCCAGAAAACTACTGAAACTAATAGAAGAGTTTGGCAGAGTCTCAGGTTATAAAATAAACATACAAAAATCACTTGGATTCCTCTACATCAACAAAAAGAACACCGAAGAGGAAATAACCAAATCAATACCATTCACGGTAGCCCCCAAGAAGATAAGATACTTAGGAATAAATCTTACCAAGGATGTAAAAGACCTATACAAAGAAAACTACAAAGCTCTACTACAAGAAATTCAAAAGGACATACTTAAGTGGAAAAACATACCTTGCTCATGGATAGGAAGACTTAACATAGTAAAAATGTCTATTCTACCAAAAGCCATCTATACATTTAACGCACTTCCGATCCAAATTCCAATGTCATATTTTAAGGGGATAGAGAAACAAATCACCAATTTCATATGGAAGGGAAAGAAGCCCCGGATAAGCAAAGCACTACTGAAAAAGAAGAAGAAAGTGGGAGGCCTCACCTTACCTGACTTCAGAACCTATTATACAGCCACAGTAGTCAAAACAGCCTGGTATTGGTACAACAACAGACACATAGACCAATGGAACAGAATTGAGAACCCAGACATAGATCCATCCACGTATGAGCAGCTGATATTTGACAAAGGACCAGTGTCAATTAACTGGGGAAAAGATAGCCTTTTTAACAAATGGTGCTGGCATAACTGGATATCCATTTGCAAAAAAATGAAACAGGACCCATACCTCACACCATGCACAAAAACTAACTCCAAGTGGATCAAAGACCTAAACATAAAGACTAAAATGATAAAGATCATGGAAGAAAAAATTGGGACAACCCTAGGAGCCCTAATACAAGGTATAAACAGAATACAAAACATTACCAAAAATGATGAAGAGAAACCCGATAACTGGGAGCTCCTAAAAATCAAACACCTATGCTCATCTAAAGACTTCACCAAAAGAGTAAAAAGACCACCTACAGATTGGGAAAGAATTTTCAGCTATGACATCTCCGACCAGCGCCTGATCTCTAAAATCTACATGATTCTGTCAAAACTCAACCACAAAAAGACAAACAACCCAATCAAGAAGTGGGCAAAGGATATGAACACACATTTCTCTAAAGAAGATATTCAGGCAGCCAACAGATACATGAGAAAATGCTCTCGATCATTAGCCATTAGAGAAATGCAAATTAAAACTACGATGAGATTCCATCTCACACCAGCAAGGCTGGCATTAATCCAAAAAACACAAAATAATAAATGTTGGAGAGGCTGCGGAGAGATTGGAACTCTCATACACTGCTGGTGGGAATGTAAAATGGTACAACCACTTTGGAAATCTATCTGGCGTTATCTTAAACAGTTAGAAATAGAACTACCATACAACCCAGAAATCCCACTCCTCGGAATATACCCTAGAGATACAAGAGCCTTCATACAAACAGATATATGCACACCCATGTTTATTGCAGCTCTGTTTACAATAGCAAAAAGTTGGAAGCAACCAAGGTGTCCATCAACGGATGAATGGGTAAATAAATTGTGGTATATTCACACAATGGAATACTACGCATCGATAAAGAACAGTGACGAATCTCTGAAACATTTCATAACATGGAGGAACCTGGAAGGCATTATGCTGAGTGAAATGAGTCAGAGGCAAAAGGACAAATATTGTATAAGACCACTATTATAAGATCTTGAGAAATAGTAAACCTGAGAAGAACACATACTTTTGTGGTTACGAGGGGGGGAGGGACGGAGGGTGGGAGAGGGTTTTTTTATTGATTAATCAGTAGATAAGAACTGCTTTAGGTGAAGGGAAAGACAACACTCAATACATGGAAGCTCAGCTCAATTGGACTGGACCAAAAGCAAAGAAGTTTCCGGGATAAAATGAATGCTTCAAAGCTCAGCGGAGCAAGCGCGGGGGTCTGGGGAACATGGTTTGCGGGGACTTCTAAGTCAATTGGCAAAATAATTCTATTATGAAATCATTCTGCATCCCACTTTGAAATGTGGCGTCTGGGGTCTTAAATGCTAACAAGCAGCCATCTAAGATGCAGCAATTGGTCTCAACCCACCTGGAGCAAAGGAAAATGAAGAACACCAAGCCCACATGACAACTAAGAGCCCAAGAGACAGAAAGGGCCACATGAACAAGAGACCTACATCATCCTGAGACCAGAAGAACTAGTTGGTGCCCGGCCACAATCGATGACTGCCCTGACAGGGAGCTCAGCAGAGGACCCCTGAGGGAGCAGGAGAGCAGTGGGATGCAGACCCCAAATTCTCATAAGAAGACCAAACTTAATGGTCTGACTGAGACTGGAGGAATCCCGGCGGCCATGCTCTCCAGACCTTCTGTTGACACAGGACAGGAACCATCCCTGAAGACAACTCATCAGACATGAAAGGGACTGGTCAGCGGGTGGGAGAGAGACGCTGATGAAGAGTGAGCTAATTATATCAGGTGTACACTTGAGATTGTGTTGGCAACTCTTGTCTGGAGGGGGGATGGGAGGATAGAGAGAGAGGGAAGCCGGCAAAATTGTCAAGAAAGGAGAGACTGAAAGGGCTGACTCAAGACGGGGAGAGTAAGTGGGAGTAGGGAGTGAGATGTATGTAAACTTATATGTGACAGACTGATTGGATTTGTAAACGTTCACTTGAAGCTTAATAAAAGTTATTATAAAAAAAAAAAAAAAAAAAAACCAAAGCACATTGCCATCAAGTCAATTCTGACTCCTAGTAACCCTACAGGACAGAGTAGAACTGCCCTACAGGGTTTCCAAGGAGCAGCTGGTGGATTCAAACTGCTGACCTTTTGGTTAGCAGCCGAGCTCTTAATCACAGAGCCATCAAGGCTCGTAGTAGGGTGCAAATAAAGATTTGTTGAGTGAATGTTAGCAGTTCCATAATGCCCATCTCAGAAGTAAGCATAAAGTATATATACTAACCTGACGCCTAGAATATTTTTGCAATAATTTCATAAGGAGAATACATTACCATATTTGCTCTATATAGCCTCATGTGTTCCTATCCACCTCTCTGGGGTTTCCATCAACTTCATTAGCACAAGTCTTATGTACTTCCCAAAGTTCTTGGATTCTCCAAGACTTTTGAAAGACCAGCAGTAGTGCTAACTAATTCATCAGGCTTTCACATTTAAATGTCATGTAAACTCTCCAATTGCCTTTGCTCTGATTCTGTGCCCACTGAGCAACATCACAACTGTAATTCATCCCATCCATTCATTTAAGAAATACTTATTGAGCATCTACTATGTATCAAAAAAATTCAAAGGCTAGAGATATATATCAGTAAGCGAAAAAGACAAAGCCCCTATTCTCAACCCAAAAAAAATAAAAGTAAATTCAGTGTTAGGTGGTGATAAATACTATGAAGAAAAATAAGGCAGTGATGAGAGGTGCTATGTTATATAGATGAAGAGAAGCCTTTCTGAGAGAATGACATTTGAGCAGGAAAAGCTGGACCCCGTCTGCACCTCTCACCACCTCCTAGCTCGACATCATGACATGCAGGATGTACCATGGGATGGCTGCCCATGCACCTAGAGATCTGGCAGGAGCCGGAGGAGCTGCCCCACACCAATCATGTGAGCTCTCAGGTCAATGACAATGTGCATAAGCTTTCACATTTCCTGGTACCCTGCACCCATCTTCAGAGACAAAAAAAAAAAAAAAAACATGGTTGCTGCTTCACCATCTAAATCTTGGGCAAAACATACCTTATAGCTAACACTAAGCTGGAACCATACAGGGAAGAATTCTGGGGCATGCTCTGAGTTTAGCTAAGTTGCCATGTTAAAAAGCCACCATCATGCTCTAAATATGAATCAGTCGTATAGCACTTAGTATGTGCCAGACATGATTCTAGGCCCTTCACCTATATTAAACACCCATTGCCGTCGAGCCGATTCCAACTCACAGCAACCCCATAGGACAGAGTAGAACTGCCCCATTAGATTTCCAAGGAGGGGCTGATGGATTCTAACTGCTGACTTTTGGTTAGCAGCTGAGCTCTTAACCACTGCGCCACCAGGGCTCCCTTTACCTATATTAAACTTACTTAATTCTAACATCAACTTCAGGTAGTGCATGCTATTATTTGCCTAACAAACACTAACTGGCACACAGTCAATAAGTGACGGAGCTGGAATTTGACCCCAGGCAGTCTGGCTCCAGAATCTGTGTTCTTAAACAGCACTCGAGTATATTATGTCTACACAGCCCCACATTCATGGAGAGGCAGACAAAACATTACGTCAATATGTAATATAATGTCGGGTAACAATAACTGCTATGACAAAAGCAGACAGGATAGACAATGATGGGGGTGGGGGAGCAGCTATTTTGTATAGAATAAAGGGAAGACTTCTCAGAATGAAGTAAGAGAGTGAGTGGTGGAAATATCTGAGGGAAGAGTGTTCAGTGAGAAGAAGCAACACAAAGGCCCTGAGGTGGGAGTGTGTGTTTCATATTCTAAAAACCAAAGAGGCCGGTCTAAGTGGAGCTGAGGGAGTGAGGGTGAAAGTCAGAGAGTTAAGGCAGGTGGGGGCCGGGGTAGATCATGTCAAGGATTGAAGGACCTTGGCTTTTACTCTGAGCATGATCGGAAATCCCAGGAAGGTTGTGAGCAGAGAAAGGACACAATCATACAGCAGCAAAACAAGCTGAGACGCCATTGCCAGGGTTCAGGGCATGGATAAGGATAGGGGGGAGAAGAGGTCAGATTCCACATATGTTTTAAAAGTAGAGGTGACAGAATGTCCTAAGATTGGATGTAAAGACACCTCAGATGTTTTACTTAAGTGACAGAAAACTGTGAATTGACTGCTGAGCTTGGGAAACGACGGTCAATTCAATTTTCCCACTACCCGCCCCCTCCCTGTTCAAAAGTATTCATGCTCTGGGAATGGTTTCAGTTCTGGGTTAACAGAGCATCCAGGGGCCATAGTTTCGGGGGTTTCTCCAGAACTGAAACCATTCCCGAAGCCCACTCTTCAGACAAAGATTAGGCAGCATGATCAAACAAAAAATAATATATATGAGGAGTGTGCTTCTTAGTTCAATCGGATACACGAGACCAAATGGGCAGCTCCTGTCTGGAGGCAGGATGAGAAGGCAGGGACAGGAACTGGTCTAATGGACACAAGGAACCCAGGGTGGAAAGGGGGAATATGCTGTCACATTGTGGGGATTGCAATTAATGTCACAAAACAATACATGTATAAATTTTTCTATGAGAAATTAACTTGAGCTATAAACTTTCACCTAAAGCACAATTTAAAAAAAGAAAATGCGTCTATATCAGCACTCTCTACTAGAACTTTCTGCGATGATAGAAATGCTCAGTATCCGTGTAGTCCATTATGATAGTCACAAACCACATGTGGCAACTGAGCATTTGCAATGTGGGAAGTGAACTGAGGAGCTAAGTTTTTATGTCATTTTAATTAATTTAAAGTTAAATGGCCACATGTGGTTTGTAGTTACCATATTGGACAGCACAAGGCAAATACTTAGAATAATTGAATTATTTTTCCTCCAAAGGTGTTCAGTGTTGCTACATAATACCCTAAAAAAAAAAATTATTCCTTTTTACTTTCTCAAAATTTTGCTGAAGATCATTCAAAAGCGGCTACACCAGTATATCGACAGGGAGCTGCCAGAAATTCAGGCCAGTTTCAGAAGAGGACCGTGGAACCAGGGATATCATTGCTGATGTCAGATGGATCCTGGCTGAAAGCAGAGAATACCAGAAGGATGTTTACCTGTTTTTTATTGACTATGCAAAGGCATTCGACTGTGTGGATCATAACAAATTATGGATAACATTGCGAAGAATGGGAATTCCAGAACACTTCATTGTGCTCATAAGGAACCTTTACATAGATCAAGAGGCAGTTGTTAGGGCAGAACAAGGGGATACTGATTGGTTTAAAGTCAGGAAAGGTGGGCGTCAGGGTTGTTTTCTTTCACCATACCTATTCAATCTGTATGCTGAGCAAATAATCCGAGAAGCTGGACTATATGAAGAAGAATGGGGCATCAGGATTGGAGGAAGTCTCATTAACAACCTGCATTATGCAGATGACACGACCTTGCTTGCTGAACATGAAGAGGACTTGGAGCACTTACTAATGAAGATCAAAGATCACAGCCTTCAGTATGGATTGCACCCCAACATAAAGAAAACAAAAATCCTCACAACTGGACTAATGAGCAACATCATGATAAACGGAGAAAAGATTGAAGTTGTCAAGGATTTCATTTTACTTGGATCCACAATCAACAGCCATGGAAGCAGCAGTCAAGAAATCAGATGATGCATTGCATTGGGTAAATCTGCTGCAAAGGACCTCTTTAAAGTGTTGAAGGGCAAAGATGTCACCTTGAAGTCTAAGGTGCACCTGACCCAAGCCATGGTATTTTCAATCACATCATTTGCATGTGAAAGCTGGACAATGAATAAGGAAGACCAAAGAAGAACTGACACCTTTGAATTGTGGTGTTGGTGAAGAATATTGAATATACTGTGGACTGCCAAAAGAACGAACAAATCTGTCTTGGAAAAACTACAACCAGAATGCGAGACTGTGTCTTACATACTTTGGACATGTTGTCAGGAGGGATCAGTCCCTGGAGAAGGACATCATGCTTGGCAGAGTACAGGATCAGCGGAAAACAGGAAGACCCTCAACGAGGTGGATTGACACAGTGGCTGCAACAATGAGCTCAAGCATAACAACAATTGTAAGGATGGCTCAGGACCGGGCAGTGTTTCGTTCTATTGTGCATAGAGTCGCTATGAGTTGGAACCAACTCGACAGCACCTAACAACAACAACAACTTTCTTAAATGATCTTTGTTCCAAAGTAGGATTTCTCTGAGAAACTGTTGCCAAGATCTTTTCTATACTTAGGCTACAGTGCCAAGAGAACTAAAAAGCTGAGACAAATATCCACATGATTCAAGGCAAAAAAAAAAAAAAAAAGCAGGGGGGAGGACTTTCAACTGAAATAACAAGGCAAAAGTTATGCAATGATCTAAATTACAGACCGTTTTTATTTTTAAGGTTTTTTCCCCCCCTTCATTATTGTTGTGGTTTGAATTGTGTCCCCCAAAAATATGTGTTGGAACCCTGACACCTAGACATGTGGAATTCCCATTTGGGAATTGGATTTCCTTTGGTATAATAATGAGGTCATATCAGTCCAGGTGTGTCCTAAACTTGTGAGTTATAAAAGGCAGACTTAGACCCAGAAAAGAGCACACACAGAAGACAGACTCTATCTCATGACAACAGAGGCAGCTGAATCTATAAGCCCAGAAACTCCAAGGACTGCTGGATACTAGAAGCTGAAATAGACAAAGGAAGACCTCTTTCCTATGTGGTTCAGAACCACACACTGAATTTGGAACTCTGTCCTCCTGAACTGTGAGAAAGGAGCCCTGGTGGCAGTGGTAAGCGTGTGGCTGCTAACCACAAGATCAGTGGTTTGAAACCACCAGCTGCTCTCGGGGAGAAAGATGTAGCAGTCTGCTTCTGTAAAATTACAGCCCTGGAAACGCCATGGGACAGTTCTCCTCTGTCCTAAAGGGTCTCTATGAGTCAGGATTGACTTGATGGCAATGAGGTTTTTTTTTTAACTATGAGAAAATAAATTTCTGTTCTTAAAAGCCATCCTCTTGTAGTATTTCTGTTACAGCAGAACTAAGAAACTAAGACAGTTATCTTAAAAGAGTCTCACAAACGTGCTATGAGAAGGAGCAGAGACTTTGGACGTGGGAAAACTGGAGCAAGAAAAAGGTAAATTGACAGCCCAAAGCAAATGTAATCAGTCCCATGACCTGGAGGACCTGAACGCTGGACTTCTAACTTCAGGTTCCATGCCTTCTCCCTGGGGATAGGCCAGTCCTTCACTTCTCTTAGCCTGTGCTAAAATTTTTCCAAATGAGTCCCTGTGTTCTTCCAAGCGATTTTACCAATTCAATTTTAAAACTACAATCTCCTCAACCTTTTTATTTGCTTAAGTTACCTAAGGGTTATTTTTGACAAAACTTATGTTTGCAAAGAGAGCTGTCAAAAGTATTTTACGGGGTTCTATCACTAGCTACGATGGCACTGGGGTGGGTTTATCACTAGCTACAATGTGGCTTAACTAATAAAAGAAAAGGAAAATAACTATTACTCAATATTCAATTTCCAGAAAACTGAAGCGTTGGCTAAATGATTTTAAAGAAGAATTTATCAAACTAAATTAAGATTAAAAAACTTAAAAAGAACAATAAGATTTTAGGGGCAGGGCCAAGATGGCTGACTACTTAGACGCTACCTTGGATCCCTCTTGCAACAAAGGCTCGGAAAAACAAATGAATCGATCACATACATGACAATCTATGAACCCTGACCATCAAACACAGATCTAAAGAGTTGACCTGAGTGACAGAGACTGAGAATGAACAACTACGGGAAAGTAACGACTGCTTTCAGAGCCTGGAGCCAGCATCCCAGTCAGAAAACCTTGGCGCCGGGCTTTGGACTGGGCACAGGGAACCTGAGCATGGCATCCTGAGACGGCGCAAACACGGGTCGCAGCCCTAGCCCCCAGAAGTGACCTCGGGGGAAGCCCAGCCAGTGCACGCAGGCAGCGCAGTGACGTAGCTGACAGGAGGAGAAGTCACCGGGAGGCAGGGACTGATTTTGGAGCCTGGAGTGCAGCGTCCCAGCCGGGGAACCTTGGCGCTGGGCTTTGGACTGGGAGTGAAGGAACTGACCATGGCTTCTGAGACAGCACAAGCACAGGATGCGGGCCTGACCCTCCGGGGCAATCTCAACCCAGCCAACGCACACAGGCTACATACCCCTCGGGAATCTCAGATAAAACAGTCATCGCCAAACAAGGTAAGTAACTTTATCTATATTCCGGGGTGCTACTCTCTCCTATTTATCTGATCCCTCCCCTCCCCTTCCCAGGCGACTTCATTAACATTGGAATTTCCTGAGCCAGAGAGTGAAGTGCTCTGCGGTTTTTCTTTTTTTTTTTTTTCGGTCTTTTCCTAACCCATTCTCCTGGCCTGAGAGAAGCAGCTAGAAAAAAATCAGGGACCAAAAATCCTTCCCTAATTGGATTAAAATACAGAACCAGCTCCAGCCAAGCATATGAGATCCACACTCTTGGGCTTTCATCCCTACAGGGAACAAGGTGGCTATTATAATGCAAAGGCAATTCTGATAGAGATCTGACTGTAATTGTTTTAGCTGATTACTGAAAAGACAAGTTTCCCAGGTCTGATATCTCTGCATATTCAACAGAGCCCTCACTGACCCACAACAGGGAACTGAGGGCTGAAGCTCCCCCCAGACAACCTAGCCTCCTGCCTTAGGGATCTAAGGATGGTGACACCTACCAATCTGTAGAGGTACATGCATTGGGTGCCTAAGGTGCAGCTGCAGAGCCCACCCACCAAAGTGCTTTAGGAATAGAGACACACCTACCTCACTGGCACTTGGAGGAAGCCTGTCAGCATCCTGTCCCCCCCGGAATGTGACCCCCTGCTGCTACTAGAATCTGGTGCACACAACTATCACCACTACTCCTCTACGTGGATAGGTGATAGTCTGCACCACACACTTGGTGACCCAAAATCAGATTCTACTCAAGAATAGTGAACAGACTCTTAGGCTTACATGTCTGGTAACAGCCCAAACCAGCTGGTAATAGGACATAAGTGATTCAAGGGCTACAACAATCAATACAGGGCAATCTAGTAGCCCATCTACGTATATTGAAAGAAAACAAAACAAGATAAGACTCAGTGAGGAAATATAAAATAAATCACTACAATATCTTACAGATGGCTCGGAGACAGCAGTCAACATCAAACCACATAAAAAAGCAGACCATGATTGCTTCTACAACTCCCCAAACTAAAGAATCAAAATCTTTCCCAAATGAAGATACAATCCTGGAATTGCCAGATGCAGAATGTAAAACACTAATTTACAGAATGCTTCAACACATCAGGGATGACCTCATAAATGAAATAAGGCAATCTACAGAAAAGCCAAGGAACACACTGATAAAAGCAGTTGAAGAAATCAAAAAGATTATTCAAGAACATAGTGGAAAAATTAATAAGCTGCAAGAATCCATAGAGAGACAGCACTCAGAAATCCAAAAGATTAACAGTAAAATTACAGAATTAGACAACTCAATAGGAAGAGGAGCAGAATCGAGCAATTGGAATGCAGAGTGGGGGACCTGGAGGACAAGGGAATTGACACCAATATAGCTGAAAAAAAAATCAGATAAAAGAATTTAAAAAAATGAAGAAACCCTAAGAATCATGTGGGACTCTATCAAGAAGAATAACTTGTGTGTGATTGGAGTCCCAGAACAGGGAGGGATAACGGAAAATACAGAGAGAATAGTTGAAGATCTGTTGGCAGAAAACTTCCCTGACATCATGAAAGAGGAAATGATATCTATCCAAGATGCTCATTGAACCCCATATAAGATTGATCCAAAAAGAAAATCACCAAGATGTATTATCATCAAACTTGCCAAAACCAAAGATAAAGAGAAAATTTTAAAAGCAGCCAGGGATAAAAGAAAGGTCTCCTACAAAGGAGAATCAATAAGTTCAGACTACTCAGCAGAAACCATGCAGTCAAGAAGGCAATGGGATGACATATATAGAGCACTGAAGGAGAAAAATTGCCAGCCAAGGATCATATATCCAGCAAAACTCTCTCTCAAATATGAAGGTGAAATTAAAACTTTTACAGATAAACACAAGCTTAGAGAATTTGCAAAAACCAAACCAAAGCTACAGGAAATACTAAAGGAAATTGTTTGGTCAGAAAACCAATAATATCAGATACCAGCACAACACAAGGTCACAGAACAGAGCATCCTAATATCAACTCAAATAGGGAAATCACAAAAACAAATTAAGATTAATTTTAAAAAGAAAAAAACGCTTAAAACAGGGAATCATTGAAGTCAATATGTAAAAGATCATAATAATCAAAAAGAGGGACTAAATACAGGAGGCACAGAACTGCCATATGGAGAGGGAAAGAAGGTGATATAGGACAATACAAGTTAGGTTTTTACTTAGAAAAATAGGGGTAAATATTAAGGTAACCACAAAGAGGTATAACAACTCCATAACTCAAAATAAAAACCAAGAAAAACATAACGACTCAGCAAACATAAATTCAACTACTATGAAAACGAGGAACACACAATTTACAAAGAAAAACATCTCAGCACAAAAAAGTAAGTGGAGAAATGAAATTGTCAACAACACACACAAAAAGGCATCAAAATGACAGCACTAAACACATACTTATCTATAATTACACTGAATGTAAATGGACTAAACGCACCAATAAAGAGACAGAGAGTCTCAGACTGGATAAAGAAACACGACCCGTCTATAGGCTGCCTACAAGAGACACACCTTAGACTTAGAAACACACACAAAAAAAAAAAACAATAAAAGGGTCCTTAACAAAATTAGGACCCAATGGAGCACATCCCTTGCTAAAAATAGATTGTTCTTTGTGTTCAAGAAGCGGGGATTTCATTGAAAGAGACCAAAATTTGTTAATGACTACCAGGGGCAGGTGGGAAGGAATTAAGGGAGTTTTGCTTAAAGGGTACAGAGTTTTGTTTGTTTGTTTGTTTGTTGTTTTTTAGCACACGCCATGCATGTACATTTGAATCCAGTAGATGTGGAGTTGAATGCATTTGAAACAAAAGGTTCATGTTACACAAAGTAAAGAGAATCAAATTTTGCCTGAGAATACTAAAGGAACATCATGCTTTGCATTTCTTTAAGGCAATGTCCAGGTAGACGAAACGGTGATTCAGCATGACACGTGTCTTGTCACTAAAAGAAAACAAATACAACCCCTGACATTAATGAGCTAAACCTGGTTGTTTACTGAAGTTGTAATAAGGCAACCTGTTCTATCATGAGCAATTACCCCCTGTGTATTGTAGACTTCAGAACATATTCCCTAAACTGGACATGTTCATTCATCATTTTAAGGTGCAGAAGTTTTTAAGGGTGATGAAAAAATTTGGACACGGATAGTGAAGACAGCTGTACAACATGGTGAATATAATTTGTGTCACTGAGTTGTACCTGTAAAAAATGGTTTAAATGTTTTGTTATATAAATTTAGTCACAATAAAAAATTTTTGAAAAAAGAATTGGTGGCTTCATCTCCATTGACAGTTATTGCTCACACTTTACATACCACAGATGTGTAAGAAGCATCCCTTTTCTGCTTACCCAAAGAAAGGTGTGGTTGCATTTAATGACTTCATCACACTCCCAGCAAGTGGCCTGGGTTTTCATTTGTAGTGACAAACACATGTCCCAAAGGGCTGCACAGTGATCAGAAAGACGCTGTGCGCCTACAATGAAGTTCCCAGTGGGCGTGTCCCCTCTCAGCTCCATCTTTTACTTTCTGACAGTTTTATTCTTGAGGGCCCACCTGCAGAAGAGAAGAGCTCTCTGTGCTTCTTGTATGTGCTACACAGACCTTAAAATTTGATGTTATTCCTTTAAATCCCTGAAGGTAAAGCTCATGTTGCTGTTTCTGAATATAACATTGTTGTTAGCTGCTGTCTAGTCAACCCTGACTCATGGGGACCTTATGTACAACAGAGCAAAACATTGCCCCATCCTGCGTCATCCTCACAGATCATTAGCACGTTCAAGTCTATCATGGCAGCTGTTGAGCCAATCCATCTTACCAAGAGTCTCCCACCACCTTATTGTTCCTCTACTTCACCAAACATGATGTCCTTCTCTAGCAACTGATCCCTCCTATTGATGTGTCCAAAGCAAGCCAGTCATACCATGTTCTGTTATGATCCACAGAGTTTTCTTTTTTTACTTTTTTTTAAATTGTACTTTAGATGAAGTTTTACAGAACAAACTAGTTTCTCATTAAACAGTTAGTACACATATTGTTTTATGACATTGGTTAACAACCCCATGACATGTTAACACTCTCCCTTCTCAAACTTGGGTTCCTTATTACCAGCTTTCCTATTCCTTCTTGCCTTCTAGTCCTTGCCCCTGGGCTGGTGTACCCCCTTATTCTCGTATTGTTTTATGGGCCTGTGCAGTCTTTGGCTGAAGGGTGAACCTCAGGAGTAACTTCATTACTGAGCTGAAAGGGTGTCCAGGGGCCATACTCTCAGGTTTTCTCCAATCTCTGTCAGGCCAGTGAGTCTGGTCTTTCTTTTTGAGTTAGAATTTTATTCTACGTTTTTCTCCAGCTCTGTCTGGGGCACTCTATTGTGATCCCTGTCAAAGCAGTCAGTGGTGGTAGCTGGGTACCATCTAGTGGCACCAGACTCAGTCTTGTGGAGGCCATGGTAGATGTGGTCCCTTAGTCCTTTGAACTACTCTTTCCAATTCACAGGGTTTTCACTGGCTAATTTTCAGAAATAGATCTTCAGGCCTTTCTTCCTAGTGTATCTTAGTCTAGAAGCTCTGCTAAGACCTGTCCACTTAGAGTGACCCTGCTGGTATCTGCAATACTGGTGGCATAGCTTCCAGCATCATAGCAACATGCTAGCCACCACAGTACAGCAAACTGGCAGACAGGTGGTGGAATACCACATACATAGTAGGAACAGCACTGGACTTGGAGTCTGAGGGTCTGAATTCAAGGCTCCCACTGCCTCACTGGTTTTGTAGCCCTAAGCTAATTGACTGAACAGGCCTGTTCCCTTGTCCATAAAGGGGAGATAATGACACCTCAAGACAAGATGGTGGTAATGAGCATATAAGATAATACATGAGATGTATTTTACAAATTACAAAGTACTTTTAAAAGTATGAAGTACAATCGCATCTTCTTGCTCAATTCATCATCCACCACAGAAATTAAGATTTCCCTTCTGCTGTGCACACTAGGGTAGCCATTGCTGCAACAGCAGCTTTGGCACCCTGCAAAACTCATCTGATCTTGGCTGACTCAGCCTGGTGCTTTACTAGAACTATTGGCAGTTCAGAGGGAAAATAAACATTAGTCTTGGCAATACCTTCCTTAACCTTTTCGTGAGGATGAATGAACAAATTTACTTGGGCTAATGAAAGGAAAGTGTCTTTAGATCTTAAAGGCCACAGCATACTTCACACATGAGTACATAATCCAGAGCAAAAGGTGAGGGGTCAAGGTTAGAGTTCCATGCAAATGAAGACTGGGCAGTTATGATAATAAAGGCGATCAGTTTTGAGTTCTTAATCACAGGCACTTGTGAAAGTACTTATATGACATTATTTCATTTAGCCTTCTTAATAGGTAAATATTATCCCCATTTGCAATTGAGGCTTACATTACTTGCCTCAAATTACATAACTGATAAGTGATAAAGCCAGAATTCAATCCAGTTTTTCAAAGTTCCAAAACCGTACTCATAATCACATTGCTAAACCCGTGAAGAAAGGTGTATGTGAGAACATTTGTTCCTAGAACAATCCTAGGGTACTTGCCCAAGCTCAGCACTTAGCTGAGTGGGTCCCCTCTGCCCTGAGACCCCAGCCCCAATCCGGGCTGGTTATGTAAGCCCTGATTCACAGGTACAATATTGGAACGTTAATGTGATTTTTTAAAAAAGGCAAAATCAGAAAGAACATTTAAATTATTTATCAGAAATAGCTAGGCATATTTTTTACTTCTTTTTGAAAGCCAAATAGAACAATTTAGTTTTAGAATTATTTGCCAATTCCTCCTAAATAATTTAAAATAAAACTTGGTTTTGTTATTCCTAAATGAAAAGTTAACTTGTACATGATGTCCCCTGTCCCCTCCTTGAGTAGATGTCAATAATTCTGTGTCCATTGGCCTCTTTCCTGCTTTGCCCCGAGCCTGACATTACCCCTGTTCAAAGGCATTCTTTATTGAACCAATTGCCATCAAGTTGATTCTGACGCATAGCAATCTGATAGGACAGAGTGGAAGTGCCCCATAGGGCTTCCAAGGCTGAAATCTTTACAGAAGCAGATTGCCACATCTTTTCCCCTTGGAAAACCCAGTGACCCGATTGGCTGGTAAATTCGAACCACTGACCTTTTGGTTAGCAGATAAGCACTTAACCACAACACCACCAATGTTGAAGTAGTATGTAAATAGACTTTTAAAAGTATGCCGGGAGCCAACATGGCACTATAAACAGAAGCATCATGCCATCCCTACACAGCAAAGACCAAAAAAACTAAGTAAAACAAACATCAATCCTGGAATCCTAAGCATCAGATAAAGAAATAAAGAACTCAAAAAAGATTAATGAAAACTAAAAGATTTAGGGTAAGAACCAGAGAGGTTATTCTGTAAATGACAACAACATCAGAACAATAAAAGAGGGAATAATCAGTGTAGGTATAGAATTTTCACATGGAGAGGAAGGCAAGGTGATACCAAGTAATGAAAGACTGGTTCAAAGTTGGGAAGATAAGGGTCAATTTCAAGATAACCACAAAGAAAGTTAACAAACCTCTTTATCAAAATAAAGAAGAAAAACATAAAGACTCAGAAAACACAAAATCTACAAAAACAAAAGATATGAAAAAAAATCCATAAACAAAAGGAATTCAGCACAGGAGAGTAAGAGGAACAGAGAAAATGTCAGCACCACAAAAAAAAAAAAAAAAGCACTACAAAATGACAACAATAAACTCACATCTACCAATAATTACACTGTAAATGGCGTAAATGCACCCATAAAGACAGAATGAGAGAATGGATAATAAAAAATAAAAAAATAGGATTCATCAATATGCTGTCTACAAGAGACACACCTTAGAAACAAAGACATAAACTTATTAAAAATCAAAGGATGGAAAAAATATATCAAGCAAACCGTTACCAAAAAAGAGCAGACATGGCAATACTAATCTCAGATAAAATAGACTTTAAAACAAAATCCATCATAAAAGACAAAGAAGGGTATTATTTAATGATTAAAGGGACAATCCATCATGAAGACATAACCATAATAAATACCTACACGCCCAATAAGCGAGCTCCAAAATACATAAAACAAACGCAAACCACATTGAAAAGAGAAACTGAAAGTTCTACAATAATAGTAGAAGACATCAACACACCACTCTCAGTAAAGGACGGAACATCTAGAAAGAAGCTCAACAAAGATACGAAGATCTAAAGGCCACAATCAGCCAAATAGACCTCATAGGTATATATAGAACACTTCGCCCAATAGCTGCAAAGTGCACATTCTTTCCCAACGCACATGGAACTTTCTCCAGAATAGACCACACACCTAGGCCACAAAGCAACCCTCAACAAAATGAAAAACCCCAAGATAATACTAAGTATCTTCCCTGATCACAGTGCCATCAGAGTAGAAATTAACAACAGGAAGAGAAAGGAAAAAAATCAAATACATGGAGACTGAATAACACCTTCTTAAAAACCACTGGGTAACAGAAGAAATGAAAGATGGAATCAAAAAATTCCTAGAATCAAACAAGAATAAAAACACATCATACCACAACCTTTGGGCAGTGCTCAGAGGTCAATTTGTAGCAACAGATGCACACATTAAAAAACAAGGAAGGGATAAAATCAAAGCATTAGCTATACAACTCAAACAAATAGAAAACAGCAAAAGAAGCCCACAGCCACCAAAAGAAAGGAAATAATAAAGATCAGGGCAGAAATAAGCGAAACAGAGAATAGAAAAGCAATAGAAAGAATCAACAAAACCAAAAATTGGTTCTTTGAAAGGATCAACAAAATTGACAAACCTCTGGCCAAACCAACAAAAGAAAAACATGAGAAGACACAAATAACCCAAATAAGAAATGAAATGGGGGACATTACAACAGACCCAATTGAAATAAAAAGGATCTTAACAGAATACTAAGAAAAACTATGCTCCAACAAATTTCAAAACCTAGAGGAAATGGACAAATTTCTAGAAATACGCTACCTACCCAAACTAACCCAAAATGATGTTGAAAATCTGAACAGATCCATAACAAGAGAAAAAAAAAGAAAAATTAATTAAAAAAACAAAACAAACCAAAAAACCTCCCAATAAAAAAAGTCCTGGCCCAGATGGCTTCACTAGAGAATTCTACCAAACATTCAGAGAACTTACACCAGTACTACTCAAACTATTTCAGAACATAGAAAAGAAAGGGATACTTTCGAATTCATTCTATGAAGCCAGCATAACCCTAATACAAAAACCAAGCAAAGACACCACCAAAAAAAAAACTACAGCCCAATATCTCTCATGAATAGAGATGCAAAAATCCTCAAAAAAATTCTATCCAATAGAATTCAGCATCATATCAAAAAAATAATACACCAAACCCAAGTGGGACTCATACCAGGTATGCAAGGATGGTTTAACGTTAGAAAATCAATCAACATAATCCACCACATAAATTAAAAAAAAAGAATCACATGGTCATCTCAGTTGATGCAGAAAAGATATTTGACAAAGTCCAACACCTATTCCCAATAAAAACTCTCAATAAAATAGATATGGAAAGAAACTTTCTCAACATAATAAAGGGCGTCTATTGGCCAGCATCATTCTTAATGGAAAGAGGCTGAAAACATTCCCCTCGAGAACAGGAACAAGACAAGGATGCCCTTTATCACCACTCCTATTTAACACTGTGCTTTAAATCCTAGCTAGAACAATAAGGCAAGAAAAAGAAATAAACGGCATCCAAATTGGTAATGAAGATGTTAAACTGTCCCTATTTGCAGATAATATGATACTATACATAGAAAACCCGAAAGACTCCATGAGAAAACTACTGGAACTAATAGAAAGATTCAGCAGGGTTGCACAATACAAGATAAACATACAAAAATCAGTTGGATTCCCACACACCAATAAAGAGAACTACGAAAAGGAAATCAGGAAAACAATACCATTTATAATAGCCCCTAAAAAAATAAAATACTTAGGAATAAATCTAACCAGGGATGTAAAAGACCTATACAAAGAAAACTACAAAACACTACTGCAGGAAACCAGAAGAGATCTACGGAAATGGAAAAACATACCATACTTATGGATAGGTAAACTTTCATTGTGAAAATGTCAATTCTACCCAAACCAATCTACGAATACAATGCAATCCCCATCCAAATACCAACAGCATTCTTTAAAGAGATGGAAAAATTAATCATCAACTTTATATGGAAATGGAAGAGGCCTCAGACAAGTAATGCGCTACTGAAGAAGAATAAAGTAGAAAGACTCGCACTACCTGACATCAGAACCTACTATACAACTACAGTAGTCAAAGCAGCCTGGTACTGGTACAATGACAGATATATTGACCAATGGAACACAACTGAGAACCCAGTTGTAAATCCAACCACCTGCAGTCACCTGATCTTCAACAAGGGCCCAAAGTCCATCAAATGGGGAAAAGACAGCCTTTTTAACAAATGGTGCTGGCAAAAATGGATGTCCATCTGCAAAAAAATGAAACAAGACCCATACCTCCCATCATACACAAAAACTAGTTCAAAATGGATGAAAGACCTAAATAGAAAACCAAAACTATAAAGACAATAGAAGTAAAAATAGGATCAACACTAGAGGCCCTAATACACAGCATTAACAGGATACAAACCACAGCTAACGACACACAAACTTCAGAAGATAAGCTAGGTAACTGGAATCTTCTAAAAATTAAAAACTTATGTTCATTGTCTTAGTCATCTAGTACTGCTATAACAGAAATACCACAAGTGGATGACTCAAACAAAGAGAAGTTTATTCTCTCACAGTCTAGCAGGCTGGAAGTCCAAATTCAAGTCACTAGCTTCAGAGGAAGATATTCTGTCTGTCGGCTCTGGAAGAAGGTCCTTGTCATCAGTCTTCCATTGGTCTGGGAGCATCTCAGTGCAGGAACCTCAGGTCCAAAGGCCATGCTTTGCTCCCGGGACTTTTTTCTTGGTGGTATGAGGTCCCCATGTCTCTCTGCTTGCTTCTCTCTTTTATATCTCAAAAGAGATTGGCTTAAGACACTACCTAATCTTGTACACCTCATCAATATAATTGATTTTTTTAATCCATTTTATTACATCATAGTGATAGTATTTACAATACATAGGGAAATCACATCAGAAGATAAAATGGTAGACAATCATACAAGGGAATCATGACCTAGCCAAGTTGACAGATATTTTGGGGGGGAAACAATTCAATCCATGACACTCATCAAAAGGCTTCACCAAAAGAGTAAAAAGAGAAGCTACAGACTTGGGGGGGGGGGGGGGCGGGGGGACTGGCTATGACAAATCTGGCAAAGTTCTAATCTCTAAAATCTGCAGGAAAATCCAATACCTCTACAACAAAAAGACAAATAATTCCATTAAAAATGTGCAAAGAAAATGAACAGACCTTTCACCAAAGAAGTCACTCAAGTGGCTAACAGACATATGAGGAGACACTCATGACCACTAGCCGTTAGAGAAATGCAAATCAAAACTACAATGAGATACCATCTCACCCTGGCATTACTGGCACGAATCAAAAACAGAAAATAACAAATGTTGGAGAGGCTGAAGGGAGATTGGGACTCTTACACACTGCTGGTGGGAATGCAAAATGGTATAACAATTTTGGAAAACGGTATGGCACTTTCTTAGAAAGTTAGAAATAGAAATATCATGTGACCCAGCAATTCCACTCCTAGGAATATATTCTAGAGATATGAGAGCAGTCACACGAATAGACATATGCACACCCATGTTCATTGCTGCATTGTTCAAAATAGCAAAAAGCTGGAAACAATCTAGATGCCCATCAACAGATGAATGCATAAACAAACTATGGTACATACATACAATGGAGTACTACGCAACAATAAAGAAAAATGATGAATCTGTGAAGCATCTTACAACATGGATGAATCTAGAGGGCATCATGCTGAGTGAAATAAGTCAATCACAAAAGGACAAATACTGTATGAGATCACTACTATAAAAACTCATGGAAAGGTTTACACACAAAATGGAACAAACTTTCGTGGTTACAAGGGAGGGAAGGGGTGGGGATAGAAAAACACTAAATAGACAACAGATAAGCGGTAATTTTGGTGAAGGGTAAGACAGTACACAATACTGGGAAAGCCAGTACAACTTGTCCAAGGCAAGGTTATCCAAACTCCCTGAGGGACCAAATTGCTGGGCTGAGGGCTGTGGGGACCGTGGTCTTGGGGAACATCTAGCTCAATTGGCATAACATAGTTTATAAAAATAATGTTCTATATTCTGCTTTGGTGAGTAGCACCTTGGGTCTTAAAAGCCGTGTGCTGCCATCTAAGATACTCTACTGTTCTCACCCTGTCTGGAGCAAGGGAGAATGAAGAAAACCAAGGACACAGGGGAAGGATTTGCTCAAGGGAGTAATGTACCACAACTGCCACAGCCTCCACCAGACTGAGTCCATCAAAATTAGATGGTGCCCAGTTACCATCACTGACTGTTCTGACAGGGATCACAATAGAGGGTCCAGAACAGAGCTGGAGAAAAATGTAGAACAAAATTCTAACTTACAAAAAAAGACCAGACTTACTGGCCTGACAGAGACTGGAGAAACCCCGAGAGTATGACCCCCCAATGCCCTTTTAGCTCAGTAATGAAGTCACTCCTGAGGTTCACCCTTCAGTCAAAGATTGTTGTTGTTGTTGTCGTTAGTGCCGTCCAGTCGGTTCCAACTCATATTGACCCTCACCCAAAACCCTACGTAGCACAAAACGAAACTGTCTGGTCCTGCACCATGCTCACAATCATTGTTATGCTTGAGTCTATTGTTGCAGCCACTGTGTCAATCCGTCTCGCTGAGACTAAAGGGGTACACCAGCCCAAGGGCAAGGATGAGAAGGCAGGAGGGGAAGGAAAGCTAGTAATAGGAAACCCAAGGTCGAGAAGTGGAGAGTGTTCACGTGTCATAGGGTTGGTAATCAATGTCACAAAACAAACATGTGAACTAATCGTTTAATGAAACACTAGTTTGTTCTGTAAACCTTCATCTAAAGTACAATTTAAAAAAAAAAAAAGTACATTTCTGAGAGTTCCCAGTCCAACTACCTAACATATGCTATACATCATTTACAGCATTTATGTAATCCAAACACAACATGTGAGATAGCCTACTTACCACATTTTGCAAATGAGCACACTAAGACATAAAGAGATCAAATAAGTACTGAACAAGGAAATCAGAATTTGTATCCAGGTCTCTCTGAGTCCAAACCATGCGTGGCTGTGTGTGTATGTGTATGTGTGTGTGTGTGTGTGTGTCTGTGTATATGTTTTAAATCTCTGTTTAAGTACAAAATCTAATCTCAGCATCGTTTTCCCTCATAACCTTAAAGATATTTTCATGGTCTCTTCTGTACTCTACAGTTGCCAATAAGAAATCTCTCCAAATCTTTGTTGTTCTTTGTAGGTAATCTGATTTTTCAGTTTGGTGACTTTTAGGATTTTCTCTTCATCCTGGGTTTTCTGCCATCTCATCCTGCAGTTTCACTGTGATATGACTTTGGGTGTTTTCATTCCTACTCAGCACCCTATGGGCATTTTCTTAAAAAAAAAAATTTAAATTGTGAAGCGTAATACACAGTGGAAAGTATATAAAATATAAATATATAACTTAACAAAACACTGTAAAGAGAATACTCATGCAACCCCTCTCAGTTCAAAAAATGAACATTGCCAAGAACCCATAAGCCACCCATGTTCCCCTTCTCAATCACAACCACCACCCTCAAAAACACTATCTGGACCTCTATGATTTGTTCATATTTCTTTCTGGATTTACCACCCATGTCTGCATCTCTACACAGTGCAATTTTGTTTTGTCTGGTTTTTTTGGAACTTTATGTAAATGGAATCATTCAGAACATGTTATTTTGGTCTAGTATCTTTTACTCAGTATTAAGATTTATCCATTTTGTTGCACGTAGGGGCACTTTATTCCTTTTCACTATTGTATAGTATTCCATTGTATGACTCTACTGCAATTATTAGTTCCTTGTGGAGGAATACTTGGGTTGTTTCTACTTTTAGGTTATTGTGAGCAACGTTACTATAAATATTATTTAGGCATCCTGGTGCACATAAGTCTTTGCCCATTTTCGTACTGGGTTGTCTCTCTTTATCTTACTGACTTAACAGGAGTTCTATGTGTATTCTATCTAGAATAACAAGTTCTTTGTTAGTCACAGGTGTTGCAAATACCTTCCCCCTGCCCCCATTTTGTCTTTTTGTCTTGGACCTTTTTTAATGAGATTTTTTTTTCCCCTTAAAAATCCTCAGCCATTCTATCCTTGGATATTTCCTCTGCCATTATCTCTATCATCTCATTCTGGAACTCGTATGTTGGAGCTTCTTATTCTGTAAGTTTTGCCTGTGAGTTCATCTTCCATGGAAATGTTGATCTGTGGAAGTTTTTTCTGGGAACCTTCAATTATAGAGGCCATGAGACAGGCAGGTGGATTCTCAGTTGCCTTTACCTGGGCCCCTGAGGGTTTGGTTTTCAATCCAATTCCTCACCTTGGGTTTTCCACGCTGCACCCATGAGGGCTCAGGGTTCCAATCTTTCAAGTGACTTTTTCCATCCACATCCCGAGCATACTGCAATCTTTTGGCCATGACTGGGGATTGGTGGATGGGGGTGTTTAGCTACCATTATACAAAAGTTAGTACATTCCTGCCTCATGGCCCCATTAAGGGACACCATTTCTATTCCTTCTGTTCAGGCCCTGTAGCTTCTCCTCCCATCCTTGCCTGTATGTGTTGAAACTCCAGACCCTGTCGCCTCCATTCAGTCCAGGTTCCCTATGCACCTCATGGTTTCTTTGGCCACTCACTTTCTTGGCTCCCTAGCTGCTTCTGAAACCCTTATTGCTTTTCAGCTTACTATTTAAAATAGTTTATCTATAAACTATTTCTATATGTTTAGAACTGAAATTGGGTTAAGTTAGCAGCCAGATGTCTTCTTTAAGAAACAAAAATTGACTAGGTTATTTTTAAAGTTTCACAATACATATTGCATTAAAACAAATTCAAAATGGCAGAGTATATAAAGAATGAAATTTACCCTCCTTCCTTCCAAACCCACTCCCCAGTGATAACTACTGATAACAGTTCAATAGGTTCTCCCAAACTTGGTTATATATGTATATATACAAACATGTACTTATATCTACATAAAGGAAGTAGATTAACTTAATGTTCAAAATATTTGTGATTCCTACCTATGGGGCCCCTTCCAGAAGGAGGGTTGACACTTCCACAAGGACGTGTGACACTTCTGAGCAGAAGCTTTAAGAGCGATTATGTGCTTCCGCCGGCCTCTTGTTCCTTTGCCATGAGAATAGCGATATCCCTGACAGGGACTACTCCTTCAGCCTGGATCCAAGAGTGAAGATGTGAAACTGAGCTACAGCCAATCCAAGCCAACATGTAACATGAGTGAGCCACTCACTTGACTGTTGTAAGGGCTGAGATTTGTGAGTTGTTTGTTACTGCAACATATTGTAGCCTAAGCTGCTTAATACAATATACAAAAGGGACAAAATAGCTTATTTTTCAACAACAGATTCAGACTATAAATATTACTCTTCAACTTCCTATTTTCAGTTGTTGATGTTAGCTGCTGACAAGTCAGTCCCTGACTCATGACAACCCCGTGCACAATGGAACAAAATGCTACCTGGTTTGGCATCATCTCCTTGGTAGGTTGCAGATCAGGCTGTTGTGAACCATAGGGTTTTTACTGAACCCAAGGTACCTGCACTGAGAACCCCCTAGACCCAAGGGAAGATTGATGCCAGGACACATGGGGATTTTCAAGGAACACGGGGCCCACAGAGTTGAAAGGAGACAAGGACCTTCCCCAAAAGCCAACAGAGAAAGCCTTCCCCTAGAGCTGGAGCCCTGAATTCAGACTTTCAGCCTCCTAAACTGTGAGAGAATAAACTTCTGTTTGTTAAAGCCATCCACTTTTGGTATTTCTGTTATAGCAGCACTAGATAACTAAGCCAGGAGACCTGGAAGAATCTCCAGAAAGCAGCCTATCAGAAACAACTACGTAAGCAGTACGGCCTAATTAAGACCAAAGCTTAACAAGAGCATGGAAAACTTACTTGACACTAGACATAAATAACAAAGCTTTACAATAATACCAAATTTTCCTTTTTAGGGAGAACAAAATTTCTAGTCTTCAACTTCTACTACTGATAAGGCATTGGCTCTGAGGCTGCTATTCAGCACTTGTCAGAGCAATATATTGACATTAATGCACACTATACTGTTTCTTTCAAATAGATACAATGGCATTTTAAATAGCTTTCTTTTTCTTTCATTATGAAAGTAATATGCTCATGATAGTAAACTAGGAAAATAAGTATAGATATAGCAAAGAAAATATAAATTAACCATTTACCCACAACTCAGAGATAACCCCTATTCATATATCGACACTTTTCCTTCCTATATGTTTTCCATGCATATGGTTTTCTCAGCTGGGATCATACTTTATATAATGCACTTTTGCACACTGCTTTTCTCATTTAATGTTATAATCCTAATTATTTGCAATGTGTTTTAAAAGTCCTCAAAAATATTTAATGCCAGCATTATATTCCACCATTTATGTATCACAACGTGTCTAGCTATTCACCTCTTCTTGGACATTTTTAATACTTTAATAAGTGACTTGGTACATAAATTTTTGTCCACTTTTTTTATTATTCACTCTTTGTTATTTACTTAGAGCAGATTTTTCAAAGTAGAATAATTGAGTCCAAGGAATATTTTAAGATTTTTTATGTATTTTGATGCTGCCCCTAAACCCACATAAGAGCTGGAAACTTCATAACAGAGATCTACCCATATCACACATAAACATACATATACACACACAAAAAAAAAACATTTATTAAAGAACATTTGAGTGCCTGGGTCAACCGGGATGCAGGGCTTAACGCTGGGATAGCATTATCCATAACCCTAAACATACACTTTCATGAATAAGACCAGTCAGATCCCAGGGAAACATAACTTCACATCTCTTGCCCATGTTCTCAAAACCCACAGTAACTACATCTAAATAGCCACAAGATTTGTGGATTATGCCCCTACCACTTCACAGATGAACACTTCTCTGGAGGTCTAGGTAGCACCTTGCTGTTGTGTGCCATCGAGTCAAGCCCGATGCATAGCGACCCTATATGACACAGTAGAACTACTGCATAATGTTTCCTAGGCACCGATTCAACAAAATACAAAAACAACAATCTTTATGTGAGGAGATCTCCAGGTCTTTTCTCTGATGGAGCGGCTTGTGGGTTCAACTCACTAGCCTTTCAGTTAGCAGCTGAGTACTTAACCATTGCACCACCAGGGTTCCTAGGAAGCACCTAGTAAGAGACAAGACATATTAACTTGACAAATCTTGTCCCTCAACATAATTGCAATAGATTTTTAGAAAACAAAGTGTCATTTCCTAGCCTTCAACTTTTTCTTTTGCTGTTGTTGAGAATATACACAGCAAAACATATACTAGTTTGGTAGTTTCTATATGTACAATTCAGTGACATTGATTACATTCTTTGAGTTGTGCAAACATTTTCATCCTCCTTTTCTGAGAGTTGTTTCTCCTCATTAACATAAACTCATTGTCCCCTAACCTTCCTATCTAATCTTTCAAGTTGCTGTTGTCGATTTGATCTCATATAGACAGTTCTTAAAAGACATAATACTCAAGGCACACATTTTTTTACTAGCTAAGCTAAATTATTGTTTGGTTTTAAGAAGACTTCAGGGGATATTTTTGTTTAAGCTTTAAAAATCATCTCAGGGCAATAATTTCAGGGGTTCACCCAGCCTCCATGGCTCCAGAATATCTGGATTCCATGAGAATTTGAAATTCTGTTCTGCATTTCCCCCGTTTTGATCAGGATTCTTCTATAGAATCTTTGATCAAAATGTTCAGTAATGGTAGCCAGGTACCATCGAGTTCTTCTGGTCTCCACGGCAAAGAAGACAGTTGTTAGTGGAGACAATTAGCCACAATTCCATATCCTCCACCTGTTCCTGACTCTCCTTCCTCTGTTGCTCTAGGCAACTACAGACCAATTGTGTGCCTTGGATCTAGCCTTTAATTTTTGTGGAGTTCTCAGTGTTTCTCTACATTTGACAATTTGGCCATTCAGCTATGCTCTTACCTTCAAAAATTCCTCTCCAACAGCAAAGAGAAAGGTGTAAATGTTTTAAATAGTTCAAGGCAGCGAGGTGTTCTTCTAACCTTCCTATATGTATATTTACTCTTAGATTGTTAACAAGCTGGATCATCCTCAGCCAGGCAGAAAAAGTAATGACTTTAGATAATTATCCTAGAACTGACACCAGCTCAGGCCTAATAACCTTTCTGTGTGAAAGCATTACTCTGACAATAGAAAGAATTTGTTACAAAGAACAAGACAGAAATAGTCGATAGTCATTTTCCCTTCTCATTTGCCCTAAGTTAGAGCCCAGAAACCTCTAGAGAGAAACAAAAGTATCATACATTGTGCAACAGTCTTCAACAAGGTCTCATCAACCCTGCTCAGCCTCACCCAACTTTGGTCCAAGTCCTCCACTTCTTCCCAAAGACTAACTGGCACACTCAACCTTGATCTAAGTTGTGTCATCTACTGTTACTTCAGAGCTCTATGCTGTTCCCACCCCCATCGCCTAAGCCTAGTTTACCCCCTTTACTCTTCCTTGCTAAGAGTGTTGTCATGGATTGAATTGTGTTCCCCAAAAATGTGTGTCAACTTGGCTAGACCATGATACCCAGTATTGGGTGATTGCCCACCATTTTGTCATCTGATGTGGTTTTTCCATGTGCTCTAAATCCTACCCCTGTGATGTTAGCGAGGTGGGATTAGCAGCAGTTAAGTTAATGAGGAAGGAATCAATCTACAAGATTAGGTTGTATCTTAAATCAATCTCTTTTTGAGATATAAAAGAGAGAAGTGAGCAGAAAGACAGGCAGACCTCATACCACTAAGAAACAAGAGCAGGGAGAATAGTGTATCCTTTGGACCCAGGGTCCCTGTGCTGAGAAGCTCCCTCACCAGGAAAGATTGAAGACGAGGACCTTCCCCCAAAGCTGACAGAGACAGAAAGCCTTCCCCTGGAGCTGGCACCCTGAATTCCAACTTCTAGCCTCCTAGACTCTGAGAGAATAAATTCCACTTTGTTAAACCATCCACTTATGGTGTTTCTGTTATAGCAGCACTAGATAAATAAGTGTGAAATAAATGGTTTCTGCCCCAGATTCCCTACCACTGCTCTGCAACTCCCAAGTGCCACCTACACTTACAGTGATCTTTAGATCCCTGAGGTGCTCCCTGAACCCCTAAAGCCCTAATTCCAAACCAGACCCTATGCCTTATCTGCCCCACTCACCACCACAAGAAATGTACACATTGTATGTCCTGAGCCTTCCCATGTCTGTGTCTTTCACCAACTAGAATGTGTTTATCTTCTTTTCCTATAAATTCAAAAGTTCAGTTAAAATGTCTTCTCAAAGTCTTTCTTCATCTCTCCACCAAACATCATCTTTCCCTACTCAGAAAAATTTTTCTAGAACTCTCTTTATCTGTATGCTTTAACGGCATTTTACTTTCTACGTTATATTATGGTTTTCTTATGTTCATGATTTATTTCCCTAGTAGATTATAAGCTCTTTGCTGGGAAAGAGCTCACAGTCAAGTCAGAGAGGCATGAAGTTATTTATCCATGTTTGAGTTATCTTTGTGTTCACAACCTGGCCTGGTGTTTGTCACTTCGCAGTCACAGAACGAATACGTGAATAAGTCCTCCATCTTGCTATATGGCTCTATATTCAACCCAATCACCTCAAGGGAGTAATTCATCCACGGAATGAACATGCGTAGAATCTGCTAAGTAAAGTAGAAGAAGCTCTGTTCCTTTCTCCACATGAGCTCATGGGGGAAATCAAACCGATTTGTCTGTTCTTAGTGCCAAATTTATTTTTTGCCCAGAATACAGGATTACAAGACCCACAGCAACTTTTGAATCTGAATCAACCCACAAAATATAAAAGAGTTAGCTAGGGTCTTTCCCCCTAGTAAGATGGCTATAGTTGAACTGCTTTTTTGTTATTTGCTCCCAAAACTAAAAGTTTCAGGCCTCATGCAGACTTCTGAGAACAGTTCTGAAGAGCTTTTATGAACCTGAAGACCACAAACCACATTGTATCAAGGACAACCTCCATTATCCACTATCTGCTAATTTGGAAAGAAGTGAAAACTTTGCCTCGCCAGTATTTGGTGATTTATTCTTTTCAGAAGAAGTTAAAAAGAGAAAAAGCAAACACTTTCAAACAATAAAAGTCTTGGCAAGTTCACTTCATGACTATCATCCCTGGAGATTGGGCATGATCTCTATCTTTCCCCACATGGAAAATTGTCACAGCTCCACAGAAATGTTTTCCCCTAAACTCAACAGCTGATGAGAAGCTCAAGAGAAGAGAAACAAGAAAGAGACCAGAAGGAAGGGCTGAACACTGATCTCCATTAAGCTGACTCAACTAAATAAATGGTGAGGCTCAACTGCCTCACTTCCCTTCACTATGCAGGCGGATGCTTCCATTTTATTGCTACAGTAAATTCAGACCAGAAAGCAGCAGAATATTGGCATTTCAATCAAGAAAGCTGCAGCTAGGCACCGCGCATGCACGCACACACTCTCACACACGCTCCCTGCCCAGCCCATCTGGCTCTGTGTATTGAAAGCTTTATGAAAGAAAGCCTGCAGGATATCCAGAGATTGCTGACAAGATTCAAAGGGATGGGATTTTACAAACCCTTATAAAAGAACCCAGGGCCCTTGCCAATGGGAATTTGAAATATATCCCTCCACTCCTCTGACTGTGCAGAAGAAAAAAACCCTAAGCAAGTTGCCAAGAAAATACATTCCCAGAGAACCCATCATCCTCAAGCTAAGTGCTCACTGTCCCCTCTTCTTTAAGAACTGGTAATCGTGACATTACTAGGGTAGTATCAACCTGCCCGAAACCTTCAATCATTTGGCAAATTAGAAAACAGGGCTATGTCACTTCAGCGCCAGAAATAAAGAGGCAGATCGACACTATCAAACAAGCACACACAGTGCAGGGGTATAAGAAATGGGGCAATATTTCAAGTGCTTGGGAAGTGACAAATTTTATGTTGAGCCACATCTACTGCAGGGCACTGTATGATATTTCTTCCAGTGCAGACATTGCATGAGGGCAAACTGCTCTGTGCACATTTGTAAAGTATTTATATCCCATCAGCTTTCTTGCCAGTTGGAAAATAATAGTGGTTCTCTGCACATATGCCAGATGGGTTTTATAATGGGAGCCACAATCTGTTTCTAAGTAAATTATTAAATCACCAGCTCTTTAATGAAATAGAATTGTCTGCACTGATCTTTCAGATAAAAGATGCTCTTTTGCAGAAAATGAATGCCCCAGAATAGGAGAATAAATTCAACCACATCCTTCAGAAGAAGGTGGGAAGGGAAGGGAACCAGTATTTATTGAGCTGAATGCCAGACACTGAGTAGGCACTTGTTAGATGATTTCACTAAATCATAATATCAAGCCTGCAAGAAAAGAACCATTACTCCCACTTCGAGGACATTAGAAGAGGCTAGATCATTTGCCCAGCAACATGATGCTAGGAAGTGTTAGAAATGAGACATGGAAATATAAAACCAAAAAAAACAAATCCATTGCCATCGAGTTGATTCTGACTCATTGGGACCCTATAGGACAGAGTAGACCTGCCCCATAGGGTTTCCAAGGAGCACCTGGTGGATTTGAACTGCCAATCTTTTGGTTAGCAGCTGTAGCTCTTAACCACTATGCAACCAGGGCTTCCCTTGGAAATATGTTGTTGTCATTGTTAGGTGCCGTTATGTCGGTTCAGACTCATAGCGACCCTATGCACAACAGAATGAAACACTGCCTGGTCCACCACCATCCTTACAATTTTTGTTATGCTTGAGCTCATTGTTCCAGCCACTGTGTCAATCCACCTCGTTGAGGGTCTTCCTCTTTTCCGCTGACCCTGTACTTTGCCAAGCATGATGTCCTTCTCCAGAGACTGATCCCTCCTGACATCATGTCCAAAGTATGTAAGACACAGTCTCGCCATCCTTGCTTCTAAGGAGCATTCTGGTTGTACTTCTTCCAAGACAGATTTGTTCATTATTTTGGCAGTCCACGGTATGTTCAATATTCTTCACCAACACCATAATTCAAAGGCGTCAATTCTTCTTTGGTCTTCCTTATTCACTGCCCAGCTTTCACATGCATATGATGCGATTGAAAATACCATGGCTTGGGTCAGGCGCATCTTAGTCTTCAAGGCGACATCTTTACTTTTCAACACTTTAAAGAGGTTCTTTGCAACAGATTTGCCCAATGCAATGCATCTTTTGATTTCTTGACTGCTGTTTCCATGGCTGTTGATTGTGGATCCGAGTAAAATGAAATCGCTGACGACGTCAATCTTTTCTCCATTTATCATGATGTTACTCATTGGACCAGATGTGAAGATTTTTGTTTTCTTTATGTTGAGGTGCAATCCATACTGAAGGCTGTGGTCTTTGATCTTCATTAGTAAGTCCTTCAAGTCCTTTTCACTTTCAGCAATCCAGGTAAAACCTTATTTCCAAGGTAGCGGAACACTGTCTTGGAAATATAGGTCTTACTAAAACCCAAGTTCATTCCAATACTGTATTCAAAACTCTCAACCTGGACAAAGTTGGCCTAGATCATTTTGCCCTGGGTTTTCAAGCCAAAATTAAATATACTTTTAATAAACAAGTATTTATCAGTCAACTGATGTGTGCTAATGTCCATACACATTGATTAATTGGTGGCATTCCAATACATGTCTTACATGTAGACTAGACTATATGCCCTAATATAATTGCTGTTAGCAAAAAAGATTCACTAATCACAAGGATAGTCAGAACAAATTTTTAAGGGAGTTGAATAGAGTGGGAAGCTAAGAGTCATCTAATCCATCCACGCATTTATTCATTTAACGAATTTATTGAGTGTCTATGAACTATGCACTGTTCTAGATATTGGGGGCACAGCAGTAAACAAAACAGATAACCTCCCTACTCTTATGGATCTTATATTCTAATGAGGAAGACAGCCAATAAATAAGAAAACAGATAGTATGTTGTTAGTGTCATGAGGAAAATAAGGCAGATTTAGAGAAGGAGAGAGAGTACTCATGGCTCTATTTTATATAAGACAATTAGGTAAAAGCCTCTCTGTTAAGACGACATTTGGACAGAGGCCCAAAGGAGGTGAGGGAGGAAGCCATCTGGAAGTAGTTTGTTCCACAAAGAGGGAACAGCAAGTGCAAAGGCCCTGAGGCAACAATACACTTAATAAGTTCAAGGACAACAAAGAAACCAATATAGCTGGTAAGAAGTTAGTATGGGGAGAGTGGGTAGATTAAAAGGAAACTGAAAAGACATATCAGTTGAATACAATGTGTGGGGTATTTAGATTCTGATATAAACTAACTGGAAAAATATGATATTTATCAGATAATTGGTAGTGGGGAGAAATTGAGATGTAGGCCAAGCAAAGGGGATGGAAAGAGAGAAGATGGGAAGAAAAAGTGATTGAGTTATTCAGGAAACAAAAGTCCCTGAGAGGGAAGCATCTGATCCCCGGTCAGATAAGAGAAATAAAAGTAATAGCTAACATTTATTGAGCACTTTGAATTGCACCAGGCACAATTCGGAGAGGTTTTGTATGGTTATTCATTAATCCTAATGACACCTACATGAGATTATTAATATTCAATGTTATAGATGAAGAAACTGACGTACAGAGAGGTGAAGTAATTTGCCCAAGCCCGTTCCAATAGCAAGTGGCAGAACCAAGATTGAAACCCAAGATATACATGGAATCAAAGTTATACCACGCATAAATCATCCCTGGAAAAACGTGAAGACCTCAAAACTAGAAAGTAGATTAAAACTAGAAATACAAGTATAGGAAAGTCCAAGAATCATGAGGTTTACATACAGTGCATGAAATCAATTAAATATATAGACTTTAAAATAAATAACTTAAAAATGTGGTTTGACAAGACAGATTGACACATTGGCTGCAACAATGGGCTCAAGCACAGCAACAATTGTGAGGATGGCGCAGGACTGGGCAGTGTTTTGTTCTGTCATACATAGGGTTGCTATGAGTTGGAACTGACTCAACGGCACCTAACAACAACAGCAGCAACAGGAATATGGTTACAAAATTGAAAGGAAAAGCAAAAAGAAAATTCACAAAACATAATTTTTTAATTATAATTTGCCCTTTCTATATGTTGCCTAGTCTACCCTCCTAACATCCTAATCTTAATTTATTCTGGATTTATAGACACCTTTTATTATTGTATAATTATAAATGGAACATGAAATTGCTTAAAATGTGGTGCTTGAAGAATTTTTAATGAAATCCATGATTTATTTGACAAATATTTATTGAGGATTGTGCTAGGCACTAGAGATAAAAGAGTTAACTAGAACACACAGTCCCCGCCTTCACAGAGCTTATAGCCTAGTAGGGAATGTAGGCGATGAGATGTTTATAACACAAGGTGGGAAAGACTAATATACAAAGTAAATGCTGTTATGGAATCACGTAGGAGGGATAACTAACCCAGACCTAGAAGACCAGAAAAAACTGATCTTGTAAGGGAAGGAAGCAGCATCTAAACTGAGACCTGAAATATAAGCAGTCTTTGGAAGAGGGAGAGGGTGCATTTCTAGGCAGAAGAGAAATCGTAAGGCAAAGGGCTAAAAGTGGGTATATGCCAGTGAAGGGTGGCAAGAAGTGGGGCCAGAGAGGTGAACAGAAGCCAGATTACACCTGACATTTTTGGCCACGTAAAGGTATTTGGACTTTATCTTAAGAACAATCAGGAATTATTAAAGGAAATTAAGCAACAGTTGGCCCCATCAGGTTTTGCTTTAGGAATAATGCTCTGGCCAAGTAAGGAAAATGGGTTAAAGGGGAAGCAGGACGTGAGGCAGGAAGACCACTTAGGAACTGGTGTAGTATCCAGCTAGGAAATGATGGTAGCCTGAACCAGGGAAGTGACAGTGGGATACAGAAAAATGGATACATTTGAGAAATATTTAAGACATGATAAATGAGCCAATGGGGCCATAGAGAGGAAAAGAGGAGTAAGGTTCCTGGCTTGAGGAACTGGTGGTGGTGGCATTCAGTGAGGTGCAATGCTTCTCAAATGTGACTGGGCTTATAGATCATCTGAGGCTGAAAATTCTGATTCAACAGGTCTTGGATGGGACCAGGGGCTGCATTTCTAACAAGCTCCCAGGTGATTCTGATGCTACAGGTGCCTGCACCACAGTTTGAGTCACAAGGAGCTAGGTAACGTACAAGGAAGAAGTGCCTTGAAAGAAAAATAAAGACCGATTCAGATGTGATGCATTAGAACCACTATGAATAACTTAAGTGGCGATATCTAAAAGATAGTTAGATACTTCAGTCTGAAACTTAGAGAACTGGGCTGGAGAGAAGCATTTGAGTCACTAGCAGAGATATTGTAGAAATTATCACCCCCATTTAAAATGCACTAGAAGGTTTGGAAGCCAGACTCAGTAAGTTGAGAAGTTAGAGTTGCAGAAATAGAGACACTGAGTCTTTCAAGAAGTTTAGCTGTAAAAGGAAAGAGAAGTGTAGATCAATAGCTAAAGAAGAGCTTGGAGTTGAGGAAGGAATTTTTTTTTTTTGGATGGGTCAGACTTAAACATGCTTAAATTATATTAGTCATAAATGTCCATCAATAGGCCATTAAAAAGATCAATCAGGCTTCCTGTCTGACATTTCTACTTCATCTCTTCTAATTGTCAACAAACATTCTATATTGAACTAATAATTTTCCTCCTAGCTTTGACAGCTGTATTATAACTGGGTCTTCTACAGACCCAATATGTACTTTAAAACAAAAGGGGCAACTCTGCCCAGGATTTACCTACTGTCTACTATCCTACTCTAAGGCCCTCTCTTTAGAAGCCACATTTTGAAAGCTATCCCACCTATTTCACCACTAGGAACAATTTTTTCTCTTGTTCTTGTTGTTAGGTGCCGTCGAGTCAGTTCTCTCATAGCGACCCTATGCACAACAGAATGAAACACCACCCTGTATGTTATTTTTCTAATACATATTGTATAGCCTTAGGGAAATCCTAGTGTAAGCAATTCAAAGACAGCATCCAAGGACTCGATCACTGAATACTACTCAAGATCTTAGACATATGAATCTTTAGGAGAGACAGAAAAAGTAAGAAACTACTTCTCTTGGCATATGGAAATCAGGAGTACTGCTGGCTGATCGCCAGAGACACAGTGATTAAAGCCAGTACGCTAGAAACTGCAGAGGGTTCAAGAAAAAGGTCTGTGCCTCCTTAAAGTTTATTTTACCAACTACAAAAGAGCAGTTTGCAAAAGGCACAAATAAAGTGTGGAAGACTGAGATAAAGAATGAAAGTCAACAAGAGAGAAGTAGAAGAACATAAAAAAGAATTGCTCAAGACTTTGAAAGAAAAGACAAAGATGAACAATATACAGAAAAATAGGAAGAATATGCAGTGAATCCTAAAGGTTGACCTCATCAAAGAATATTTACATAAGAGATACTGAGTGTCTTAGTTATCTAGTGCTGCTATAACAGAAATACCACAAGTGGATAGCTTCAACAAACAAAAGTTTATTCTCTCACAGTCCAGTAGGCTAGAAATCCAAATTCAGGGCATCAGCTCCAGGGGAAGACCTCCTCTCTCTGTCGACTCTGGGGGAAGGCTCTTGTCATCAATCTTCCCCTCATCTAGGATCTTCTCAGTGCAGGGACCCCAGGTCCAAAGGACGTGCTGTTCTCTTGGTTCTTGTTTCTTGGTGGTGTGAGGTCCCCATATCTCTCTGGTCACCTCGCTCTTTTATATCTCAAAAGAGATTGACTTAAGACACAATCTAATATTGTAGATCTCATCAACATAACTGCCACTAATCCATCTCATTAGCATCGTGTTGATAGGATTTACAACACATAGGAAAATCACATCAGATGACAAAAATGGTGGACAATCACACAATACTGAGAATCATAGCCAGGCCAGACTGATACACATATTTTGGGAGGACACAATTCAGTCCATGACACTGAGCTACAAGATAAGTTTACTAAATATTTTGGAGTGAGCTCACATTGTGACACCAAAATTTATGCAGGAGATATTATTGCTATTTATAGTTTATTTAAAAAAAAGAAAGAAAGAAAAAGAGAAGCACTATTTTGGAAATAACAGAATCACACGGTTGAAAGGACCTTGAGAGATCATTTTCTTCTTGACAAAGGAGTACAGTTAGATGTCAGCCTCCAGTTGTTGGCACCAACAGGATCTGTCTCAGATTTCTAGCCAAGGCCACAATCTTCAGGGCATCTGCCAGGCAGTGATCGAGATGGCAGGGGCACCAAGGCCTGGCCATGCCTGCCTAACACAAGAGTCCTCTTTGCTCTTTGCTTAGAGCTCCCTTTTATGTTGGCCAAGACTTTGTCAGATTAATATTGCAATCTGTGGCTCTCTCTGCCAATCCTGCTAATTTCTCCCTTTCCTACTACAGAGGTCAGATCAGCATCACTTTCTGAAGGCTTTCCCAGCCTAATCCTGCTCCTTCCTCTTTTTACCTTTCACAGGTGTTATATTCCACCCTCCAATAAACCTTTTGTACTCCTAACTCTGTCTCAGCCTCTGTTTTCTGACTGAACATGTTTGCAATACATAGTTCTGACAAAGGATTTGTATCCTGAATATGGAAAGAACCTTTAAAACACAAGAAGACAAACAACAACCCAATTTTTTTCTTCATTTAAAAAAGATATACGAATGGCAAATAAGTACATAAAAAGATGTTCAACATCATAAATCATCTGAGAAATGCAAATTAAAACCACAGTACACACTCACCAGAATAACTAATATGACAAGACTGATAACCCCAAGTGATAATGAGGATGTGGAGAAATGGGCACACCCATACATTACTGGTGGAGTGAAAAACCGTACAATCACTTTGGAAAAGAATTTTGCAGTTTCTTATAAAGTTAAATTTATACTTATCACATGACCCAACAATTCGACTTCTAGGGAAGAGAAATAAAAACGTGTACACAAAATGACTTGTACAAGAATGTTCATAGCAGCTTTATACCTAATGTCCCAGAACAGGAAACAATCCCAATGTCCAGCAACAGATGAATAGGCAAATTACGGCATATTCATACAATTAAAATAGTACTTAGCAATAAAAAAGAACACCCTATTGGTATATCCAACCACATGAACGAATGAATCTTAAAACATCACGTTGAGTTAAAGGAGCCAGACACATAAAAGGACATTATCCCATTTCTATGAAATTCTAAGACCCCCAAAACTAATCCACAGCGATAGAAATAGGATCAGAGGTTGCTGGGAGTGAGGGATTGCCTGCAAAGAAGTACAAGAGAATTTTTTGAGGCAATGGAAATTTTCTGTATCTTGATTGGGTGGTTTCACAGGTATATATAATGGTCAAAACTCATCAAACTGTGTATAAAAAGACAAGAAAAGGCAAGTGTACGGAGACTGAAGTTTATTACCAGGGGTGGAAGGGAGGGGGGAAAAGAGGGGTTAATGGTGATAGAAAAATCAAATTGTTAGGGTAGGACTGCACAGTTGATTATTGTAATTGCTGTCAATAAGCTGTAAATCTGTAAGAAATTGAACTGGCAAAAGTTGTGTGATAGATATATTTACAACAACGACAAAAAAAAGCAGTAGCTTCTGAGGCTGCTTATGTACAATCAAATACCTCATGGGATTTGGTTCCCTCATTTGGAGGTTTAGGGTCATGGTTTCACGGGACAGTCCAGTTAATTGGACTAATAATGTGTTTGGTGCTTCCGTTCTATCTCCTAGTTCACTGTATAGTGCCTGGGGTCTTAAAAGCTTGTAAGCAGACATCCAAGGCACAACAATTGGTCTCTGTTCACCTGGAGCAACAGAGAAAGGAGAGTCAGGAATAGGAAGATAGGATGTGTGGCTAATTGCTTCCATGAACAACTGCCTTCTTTGCCATGAGACAGGAAGAACTGGGTAGTGTCCAGCTACCATTACCGAATATTTCGATCAAAGAGTCTACAGAAGATTCATGATCAAAAGGGGGAAGATGCAGAGCAGAATTTCAAATTCTCACGGACTCCAGACTTTCTGGAGGCATGGAGGCTGGATGAACCCCTAAAACTATTGCCTTGAAATAATCTTTAAACCTTATAAATATACCCTGAAGTCTTCTAAAACCTAAAAATAGTTTAGCTTAATTAGTAAAAAAGGTCTGCCTTGAGCATTATGCTCTTTCAAGAACTACCTATATGGGCTCCAACTGACAACAGTAACTCAGAAGATTAGATAGGAACTTTAAGGAACAGTAAGTTTATGTTAGTGAGGGAGGAACAATTCAGAAAGAGAGTGAGAATGGTTACACAACTCGAAGAACGTAATTAATGTCACTAAATTGTCCATGTAGAAACTGCTGAATTGGTGTATGTTTTGGTGTGTATATTCTCAACAACAAAATAAATAAAAATCTTTAAAAACTCATCATACGTACCCTCAAAATGCATGCATGCTACTGTATGTAAATCCAAAACCACCAGCAGCTCCTCAGAAGATATCTAGATAGAAACAATTATCTATAAGAGTACAAACTGACAATAGTTAATCTACAGCATACATAAGAACTTTATGGAGCAGGACACCTAAATTAATAGTGATAAAACAATGTGGGTAGAGATAGTGAGAATGGTGATACAACATGAAGTATGTAATCAATGTCATTGAACTGTTCATGTAGAAATTGTGAATAGATGTATGTTTGGTTGTGTATATTGCCACCAAAAATTAATATTTTTTAAAGGAGTAAAAAGTACAAAGTAATTTAGATTGCATGATTCCATTTGTTAGTTTTCATTTAAAAAAAAAGAATACTACATACTTGCTGTTGGATTTTTGGTAAAGTCTTCATCACTTTGCAGTTTCTATTTTTCTTTCATTTGGTTTTGTTAAGAATGACTTTTAAATGTTTTCAAATGACTTTTCGGTGACAGTGAGTTTCTGTTACTGAGGAAGAAACAATTCAGAAAAGGAGGGTGAGAATGGTTGCACAACTTGAAAAATGTAATCAGTGTCACTAAATTGTACATGTAGAAACTGTTGAATTGGTGTATGTTTTGCTGTGTATGTTCTCAACAACAATAAATATAATTTGGAGGGAAAAAAATATGGATTACACCTCAACATAAAGAAAACAAAATTCCTCACAACTGGACAATAAGCAACATCACGATAAACAGAGAAAAGACCAAAGTTGTCAAGGATTTCATTTTACTTGGATCCACAACCAACACCGGTGGAAGCGGCAGTCAAGAAATCAAAAGACTCGTTGCATTGGGCAAATCTGCTACAAAGGACCTATTTAAAGTGTTGAAAAGCAAAGATGTCACCCTGAAGACTAAGGTGTGCCTAACCCAAGCCATGGTATTTTCGATTGCATCATATGCATGTGAAAGCTGAACAACGAATAAGGAAGAGAGAAGAAGAATTGATGACTTCGCATTGTGGTGTTGGTGGAGAATACTGAATATACCATGGGCTGCCAAAATAACGAACAAATCTGTCTTGGAAGAAGTACAACCAGAATGCTCCTTCAAAGCAAGGATGGTAAGACTGAGTCTTACATACTTTGGGCATGTCGCCAGAAGGAATCAGTCCCTGGAGAGGGACATCATGCTTAGTAAAGTACCGGGTCAGTGGAAAAGAGGAAGACCCTCAACGAGATGGATTGACCCAGTGGCTGCAATAAATGGGCTCAAACATGATTGTGAGCATGGCACAGGACTGGGCAGTGTGTCCTTCTGTGGTAATAGGGTTGCTATGAGTTGGAACCAACTCTACAGCACCTAACAACAACATTCTTTTGATAAAGTACTGGATTCTTTTTTGAATATATATTCACCTTAACTTAAACTTTTGCCTTTTTTGTTTGTTTGTTTAGTATTTATCTGGTCATGGTAAGACTAGTTGCATGAAATGATTTAGGGAGCATCTACCTGTCTTTTAGTCTGCTCTGGAATAGTAAAAATTACATTTAATTACCCATCTTTCTTTAAAGATTAAAAAAAAGTTGAACTGCCTAGTTTTAATGACATTTTCTATGGTAGATATTTAATCTCCCAATTTCTCCATGGTAATTAGTTTCTTAATATTTTCTACTTTTTGGGTTAATTTTGTGATTTTTTTTTTCAGGAATCACTCATAACTTCCAGGTTTTAAAATGTGTTACTATCGTGTTTTAATTAGTATTTTTTTAATATTTGGATTTTTCCTCCAGTGGTTGTCGCCTTTTACATTCCTATAGTGTATAATTTTGTTCTCTTTTTTCTTAATCAAGGTCATGTAAGGACTATCTTACCCATCTTTTCAAAGAATCAGCTTTTGGATTTATTTAATCAAGTTTGAAGGGTTTCTATGTCATTAATTCCAATTGTTATTTTTACTGTTTCCCTTACTACCAACTTTTTTCTAATCAATATTTATAGTAAGTTTGTATAGTCTTTCTTAATAATAAAGATATTTAAGCCTACGGAATTGCCTCTTACTACAGCTTTCATTTGGTCCCGTATGTTTTAATATGAAGTATTTTAATTTTAATTGCGTTCTACCTATGTAATTCCAATTTTGATTTTCTTTTTGTTGCAAATGCTATTTAGGAAGGTGTTTCTAATATCCGGTAGTATAGTTAAAATTATTGGGGGTCATTTTTATTTTTTATTATTAGTTTTATTGGATTATGATCAGAGAGTCTGACCTGTAAGATCACTATTCTTTTTATTCGGTTATGGGGAGGGGGGAGCACACAATGTTTTTTAAACGTATTCCATGGACATATCAAGAAAAACATAAATATTCTTTATTTGTGGGATGCAAAATTTTCTCTGCATAAGTTGTAACTTGCATCACCAGCGCCCCACTCACACACACCCATGGTTCCCGTTACTTTGCTTGTTTTTAATTTTTTTCATAGCATTTATCATCTTCTAACAAGCTATATAACTTATTTTCATATTGCTTATTTATCATCCGTCAATTCTACATGAATATAAAAAGGCCACGAAGGCTGGGAACGTTTGCCTATATTGTTCATTAATATATCCCAAAAACGTAGAACAGTTCCGGGCAGAAAGTGGGTGTTCCAGAAATATATGTCGATAAATAAATCATTATCACATGACTCATTTCACTTACACAAAGGACAAAAAACGGAAGGCTACTGTGTCCATTCATTCACAAACGTCTATTTGAACACCTACTATGCGCGGGAACCACCGTGCTGTGTGCCGAGGCTAATAAAACTGGTCCCTGGCTTCCCGAAGCCACCCAGTTTCCTTTGTGGATGAAGAACAGGAGCCAGTGAAGGGCCCTGTGAATCAGTGAGAAATGTATTCGTTTTACAAATATACTCCTTATATCTCTTATTAGCCTCAAGTCGGTCGCTGTACCTAATTTTTCCATTTAATTCTTCTTTGCTCCAAGCTCCTAACAGTTAAAAATGCCGGGCTGTAAAACCATTCGAACACACTGTGGGGGGGTTCTAAACGGAGTCTTTGGCTAAATTGCCAATCAATTTAACTACCTAGCAGGTTTTTAACCAATGCGCGCGTCTTCGAAAACTCAGGGCACCGTAGAGACGACGGTGGGAATGTTCACTGACAGCCGGGGCTGCCTTCCGCAGACGCCAAGGTCGCACGGGCCTCGCAAGGAAGGAATCCGCCTTGCCCACAACCGCCACGCACCCACCCTTTGTGTCAATTGAGGGTGCTCCAATACACGACGAAGAGATAAGACAAGGTCGCACAGCCGAGACACCCGAACACCTCCGCCGCGCACGCGCAGCCCAAAGCCCAACTCGCCGTCTGGGCCCCGCCCCCTCGGACCGGAAGGAGTTGCGGTGCTTCCGGTACCGAGCGACCCCTGGTTGCCTCGGTGATGTCGTGGGTTCAAGCTGCTGGCTTGGTCGGATGCCCTGGAGACGAGGGGGATGTGTTTGATGAGGAGGCGGACGAGTCGCTTCTGGTGCAGCGAGAATGGCGGAACCACATGCACAGACGAGTCCAAGTAAAGCTGGGTGTAGGACGCGGGGGTTTCCTGGGATGACGGGTTGCCGGGAGAGGGAGCGAGGATGGTGGAATTACTGGTCCGGAGAGTAGAAGGCAGAGTGGCCCCAGCCTGGCCCGGCGCTGCCCTCCCTACCCGTTGCCACCTAACACGGCCGGCATCTTGCTAGACTTTCCCAAAGGGTTTCTTGAAAGCGTGTCAGACCACAAGGTGCGTTTGACGCTGGGGACGGACCAAAATAAACTGTCCAGACTTTGAAGAGATTGCAGTTTGATGAGGATTACAGAGAATGAAGTGGGAAAGAAACGTAAACAGACTGTACTAATTATTGCTGTCAAGGGCATGTGCACAGTTTACTTGGGTGCTTGGGTGGGTGTGAAGCCTAAAATTAGGAGTGCTGTCAATCAAGACTTTGTGGAAAAGGTGAACTTAATGTAAAGGCCACGGATTGTCAATGGGTAATTCCAAACCAAACCCGTTGCCGTTGAGTTGATTCCGACTCATAGCGACCCTTTAGGACGGAGTAGAACTGCCCCATTAAATTGTCCCTAAAGCTGCAGTTGGAAGTCTGCTCTCTTGTGTAGTGTTTCAGTAAAGTAATATTCGCTTACCTCAGCAACAATATTGTCAATTGCAAAAATAGTTTATGTAAAGCTGAGGCTAAAGCAGTAAATATTGAGCCTTGTTTGACTGCTATGGCACTAGTGGAAAATGCCCACGAAAAGTTTGCAGTTTATTGGAATGTAGATATGAAGCAGAATTTCTAGAACCAGATGTGTCATCTTTGTTTTCCGAAACCAGCTTCCCCTTCTTTTTCCCTGCTTCACTTAATTATTCGGTACCCTCCCCAACCCCATTTACTGCCCTGCTTCTTCACCCACCAACCCGAGCTGCTGCCAAGGGGCCATATGTGTAATTCTCCGTGTAAGAAGCAGTATTTTAAAATTTTCCCTGTGAGTCCAGACTTCAAAAGTGGGATAAAGAAAGATTACCAAAAGCCAAACCCGCTGCCATCCAGTCGTTTCTGACTCCTGGTGACCCTCTAGGAAAGGGTAGAACTGCCCCCATAGGGTTCCAAATCTGTAAATCTTTACAAAAGCAGACTGCCATATCTTTCTCCTTTGGAGCAGCTGGTGGGTTTGAACCTTTCAGTTAGCAGTTGAGTGCTTAACCACTGTGCCACCAGGGCTCCCCAGAAAGATTAGCCAATAATAAACTTCTATGGGAAGCACAGGCTGCTTTGGTTGTGTGGCTATGCCATATGTTATGGAACCATTATGTTAAGTAATGTAAAGGCCCATTTCATCAATTTCCTAAATTAGTTCTGGGCCTTTCTAGAAAAACCTACCTGTAGTACTAGTTGCAGCTACAGTTCTTCATTTCCTCCTTATATTTAGGAAGGTTACAGAGATGGAGTAGATGCTGGCAAAGCAATTGCTCTTCAACAGGGCTTCAATCAAGGTTATAAGGAGGGTGCAGAAGTCATTATAAACTACGGACAACTCAGAGGAACATTAAGGTACTTTTAAAAATTTAAGTTTTGAATCATTTTAACTGTAATAGTTCTGAAGAATGTTTATGAAAGTAGTATGTAAAAATGAAGTATTTAAACGGAATTGCTTTTCCTGGTGTTAAACTCATAAAAGAATGCTGCAGAGCATAGCTGCAGAGCATAATATTGCCTCAAAGAGTCAAAAACATCATCAGTTCATCTACTTTAAGATATGAGCCAGGTGTGGTCCTTTCTGGCAAAGAAATGGTAGGAGGGTATATATTTTTGCCACCCAAACTACTACCAACCTATGTCTAAAGTAAAATATCTATAGGTTTTGAATAAGCTTTTAGTCTTGGCGCATAGTGGCAGAACACAGTGTGACAGACCTCTAGACTAGAAGTACATGATGAAAATTATAGATGGCAGTAGAGAGAAAATGGCTCCATTTACTTTAGTTCTGGTAATTGAATACCTGTCAAGATACCATAGCAACAATGGCATATATCAGAGCCAAGGCTTTGTCAAATGACACAGGGAGTCAGGAGCATGACAGACTTGTCCTCTTTGATGTTTTGTACCTTTTATACTATCCTCAGTAGAGAAAAACACAATGCTCCAAAGAAGCACTAATAACAGGTTGAAAATAAAAGTTATCAAAACAAGAAAAATTCATTGTGTTTAGGATTTTGGAAAATAAACTGTCAGAAATCAGAATTTATAAAGGCTACTACAGTAGGAATATGATCAAGTGTTCATCGTAAAATCAAGTTAAGTTAATCTTTTATAAGTGTAAAAAGGTTATTGCTGAATCTTTTGTCAGTTGATTCCATTTTTTAAAACATTTTCACAGTAATCATTATTTTATGACTTTTATAATTATCTGAAAGGAGCCCTGGTGGTGCAATGGTTAAGGACTCAGTTGCTAACTGAAAAATTAGAACCCATCGACTGCTCCACGGAAGAAAAGACCTGGTGATCTGCTCCATAAACATTACACCATAGGAAACCCTATGGGGCAGTGCTCCTCTATCCTGTAGGGTCACTAGGAGTCAGGATTGAGTGGGCAGCACAGGACAACAATAACAACATGATTATCTGAACAATCTAAAATGACAAAAAACAGAAGTTCTTTGTGTCCATACTAGAAAAGTAAAGAAAAACATTAACTCTATTAGGACTAGAAGGCTTCGTACCTTCCTTAAAAAAATTGTTAATAGCTCAGCTAACAATGTCTACTCTATGACAAAGCTGGTAAAGTGAAGTTGCTTCAATTTTTTTTTCTTCTAACCTTGGCAAGCATCTGTATGCTTAGAACAATAGTTTTCAACCTTGGCTACACCTTGAAATTATCTGAGAAGCTTTAAAAAAAAAAAAAAAAGACTGATGCCTGGGTCCTTCCTCCAGAGATTCTGATACAATTAGTCTGAGGTGTGACCTGGGCCTTGATAGTTTCAAAAGCTTCCCAGGTGATTCTAATGTGCACCCAAGAGTGAGAATCGTTAGCTTAGATGCTGTCTGATATCCTCACGGGAGAAACTCATTTTTCTGATCTCTCTTTCTCAGAGCCATATCCCACTTCAACAATAGTTTTGCATAATAAGGAAAAGTCTAAAATCAGGAAAAGTTGGATGAATGGGGGTGGGGGGGCAGTTAGGATTATAGCCAGTTTATATATGATTAAATCCAATTCTTTCATTTATATTAAAAGGTCATTTCCTTATTTTTTTAATCCTATTCTATCATTAATTTTCTGATTTTTACTTATATTAATATTATTATCTTTAACCCATTTTTACCTGGTGTGGTCTGAAAGAGAAATGTATAGTTTAAAAAAAAAAATTCTAAAAGCCTATGATTATTTTTTTTTCCTGTTTAACTCTTGTTTATGTTTTCATTCAGTGCTTTGCTCTCCTGGTGTCACCTTCATGGTAATAGTTCTGCTTTGATCAGTAAAATAAATAATCTTCTGGATGCAGTTGGCCAGTGTGAAGAGTATGTGCTCAAACATCTGAAATCAATCACTCCACAGCCCCGTGTTGTAGATTTATTGGACTCCATTCAGGATATGGACCTTTGTCATGTAGTTCCAGCTGAGAAAAAGATTGATGAAGCTAAAGATGAAAGATTCTGTGAAAATAATGCTGAGTTTAACAAAAACTGTAGCGAGAGTCCTAGTGGGATAGATTGTTCCTATTTAGAATGTTGTAGAGCACAGCAGCATGCACATCCTGAAAGCCCAAGCCTCACCTGGATTTTAGAACAGACAGCCAGTTTAGTAAAACAGCTGGGAATATCAGTAGAAGTATTACAGCACCTCAAGCAATTATAAAAGTTACCACTTTTCTAATGAAAAGAATGTCTCAGAACACTTCTTAGCGTGTTATCATTGTTTCTTAACCAAACTTTGCACCGATTTCTACATTAAATACTTGAGCTGTTAGGATTATCCTTCATGGAATTTTGAAATATCTTCAAAATTAACACTATTAACTGTAATATAAGACTTTTTTCTTTGACATTGGTCCAACATTCTGCCATTTCTGTATCTGCTCAATCAACATTACTTACCTGCTTACAAGACAGTAGTCAGGGTTGATTTATCTTGTAACCTAGAAGGTGGGAGAAAAATCTCATTAAAACCCTAAGAATGATTTTGGTTTTCTAATTTTTATGTAGTTTAAGATATGCTAGAGATTCCAGTTGCCTTTGTCATTTTCAAATTTCTGATCAAAATCAAGCATTTTCAGGCTAGTTGGCAAAAGTGAACAAGAAACATGTTTTGTAAGGACCCAACCCTACTTTCTGCTGCTATCACTATTACGTGGTCAGTACCAAAGTTACCAAAAATTACATACTGGCTAATGTAGATAGATAAATAGACATAAATATATAGATATGTATGTGTGTATATAGAGAGAGAAATTAAAGAGACTACAAGTGTGAGAAACTGAAGTGATGTTTATACTGATTAAAAATAAAATTTGTTTTAGTTTCATGTTGATTAAAAGTACATTCGAGGATGGTACTATTGTGATTGCTGTCATTAAGTTGTACATGTGTAAAAAGTTGAATTGGCAGAACTTGTGTGATAGATATATTTACAACAACAACAACAAAAAAGAGTAGTTGCTAAAGCTGTTTATGTACAATCAAATGCCTCACGGGATTTGGTTCCTTGGTTTGGAGGTTTAGGGTTATAGTTTCATGGGACATCCCAGTTAATTGGCCTAGTAGCATGTTTAGTGCCTCTGTCCCATCTCCTAGTTCATTGAGTAGTGCCTGGGATCTTAAAAGCTTGCAAGCGGCCATCCAAGGCATGACAGTTGGTCTCTATTCACCTGGAGCAACAGAGGAAGAAAGAGAGTCAGAAATAGGAGGATATGGAATGTGTGGCTGATTGCCCCCATGAACAACTGTCTCTGTTGCCATGAGACCAGAAGAACTGGATGGTGGCCAGCTACCATTCTAACACTTTGATCAAAGATTCCATTGAAGAACCCTAATCAAAAGGGGGGAAATGCAGAACAGAATTTGAAATTTTCATAGACTCCAGACTTTCTGGAGCCAAAGAGGATGGATGAACCCATGAAACTATTATCCTGAGATAATCTTTAAACCTTAAACCAGAAATATCCCCTGAAAAAAAAAAAAAAAAAAAAAAACCCTTAAGTCATCTTAAAACCAAAGAATAGTTTAGCTTAATTAGTAAAAAAGGTCTGCCTTGAGCATTGTGCTCTTTTAAGGACTATCAATATGGGATCACATTGACAACAGCAACTCAAAAAATTCAATAAGAACCTTAGGGGGCAATGAGTTCATGTTAATGAGGGAGGAACAACTCAGAAAAGGAGGGTGAGAATGGTTGCAAAACTTGAAGAATGTAGTCAGTGTCACTAAATTGTATGTGTAGAAACTGTTGAGTTGGTGTATGTTTTGCTTTGTATATTCTCAATAACAACAAATAAAATTTGGAGGAAAAAAATAGTACATTCAATTCCTTGAAAAATAAAATACATCTCATGCTGAAGTCTAAAGAAAAGTAGCTTCTTAGTTTTTTCCAAGTATTAAGATGTTAGTAGAGTTGCCTAACAATATGCCAGATTATTTCTACTGGAGTTTTGCTTCATATCAAAGGCAACAGCCCTGAGACCACTGACTTCTATATTACTTTCTGGCACTATCCTTAGTCTAGCATAGGCAAAATTAGACTGAAACTTTACTCCAGGACCTAACCATGTCAAGATAGGAAAGGATTTTTCATCACTTTTTTTTACCTGAAACAAAAACTTATGTGAAGTACATGGCTTCCAAGATACCCAGTAAGGAAACCAGGGCACGGAAAGACTAGGTAACTTGTCCAATTCACACAGCTAAAAATGGCCCAATTGAGATCTAAACCAAGGCAAGCCTGGCTCCAGAGTTTGTGCTCAGCATAGATGCTTGCTAAATAATAACAGTAGCAGTGATTGTATTGTTTTCCTCTTGCTCTTAATGTCTACTTTTCATCATTTTTCAAATTTTCCCCCATCAGCAAGCATTATTTTTATGTAATAAAATGTGTATAATAATCAGTGGTTAAAAGGAACAGAAAATTTATCAGAAACTTTTTTTCTGTACATGTAAAAACAGAAAAATACCATTCTGTGCTGGGAGGAAAGACTACCATCTATAAAGGGGTTTAGCATATACAGAAGCAGTATTTTCCTTGGACTCCTCAGATTTTCTGCACACCTACAGAGGGTAACTCATGTCGCTAATTTTGTGATAGTGTGTCTTTAGTTTGCACATATGCCTTATTAACTGTCACAAAAGGTTGTTCACTACTTATAAATGTACGTATTGCTACAGATCTGCCGGAGAACCACATCCACAACATACGCCAAACTCTATTTTCTTGCCCTATAAGTAGTCTGCAGCCCTGGAGGCACGGTGGTTAAGAGCTTGGCTGCTAACCAAAAGGTTGGTGGTTTAAATCCACCGGTTGTTCCTTGAAAACCCTATGGGGCAGTTCTACTCTGTCCTACGGTGGGAATTGACTCGATGGTAATGGATTTTTTATAAGTAGTCCAGTCTTTCCAGAAGTCAGGTCAATAAAGTACAACTCAGTATTACCTATGGATTCAGTTCTGTGGAAGTTGAACCCTGGTGCTCTCAGGCATGTGTATGCAACTCACCATTGAGAGGCTCTCACTTGTAGATCCTCTTCTTTTTCAAGGAGTTGTTGAATTAGTTCAAGGCCACTGGGTGGTGCTGGTGCATCCCGATATATTAGAGTATGTTTCACTCCCAGGTAACGCACAGTTTGCTTAGCCTTACGTCACGAGGATAAGAAGCCAATGATTATCCCCAAAGCTGTGCCAAACAGACTGAGTCATTTGTAAGACTGGGTGGGTGTGGGTTGCTGAGAGTTTTCCGGAGTATGTTAACAAACTCAAGAAATTAGGATACCTCTCTTTTTTTTTTAAATCTAGGCTGAGTATTTTTCTAAATCAAAATAACCAATCATAAGGAAATCTGCTCACAGAAAAAAAAGCATATTTTTATTTTCCGAAGCTCTGAGGCCTAAAAGTAAACACCTGAGCCCAAAGCAGACAGACTTCAATCAGAATTTACAGATGGTAAAATTATAATTTCACATGCGTGGAGCTTCTCTACTTGCCAGGCAGGACTGTGTCAGAACTCTTTCAAACAGCAGTGAATCTCAATATCTATCTGTCTCATTCTCTCTTTCTCTTTCTGCAACAGACACACATATACACACAACTTTAAAGGGAGGGAGGGAAAACAACTTATATTGGTAATCTATTTAAATATGTCACAACCCTTCTTTTTAGTCAACAAATCTACAACCAAGCTTTCCTCATATCAGCTCATCCCAGCTCATATTTAAGCCTGTTTCCTTGTGAATTGCATAATAACTATTACCTGTGTAATACTGCTTTGTGAGATAAAAAAGAAGTATATGATTCTATAAGGAATTTTTAAACATAAGAAAATAATTTGTCAAATCCCCTGTAATAACAAAGTAAGAGTGATTTGAAAGTTCTTGCCAATAAGGTAGAACTGGACTGAAATGAGGGGATAATATAAATTACCTGAAAATAAAATCTCTTCCTTTTCCTTAGTTGGAGACATGCAAAAGACCTTGCTTTCAAAATTAGATCATAAACAGGACTCTTAATTTTGCAATTATAAACCATACTTTGGATCATCAAATCATACTTTGGGAAACTTCAGTGATGAAGTTATTGTGAAAAACCATAATTTTTTAACCTATCAGCTATACTAGAAATTATTTCTGTGGAGTTGAGATTATGGAAGGAAAGCCCATTTCCTGCATTTAGACATTTAAATCCCAAATGGGAGCCAATTAAAAATATTCTCATTCGAAGTAACTTTATATTTTGGTATCTAAGATACCAAATAGTATTAGTCTGATTTTAATCTTACAGGCCTGTATGACGTTCATCTGATGTGTGGAGTCTGGCAGAGTGTTAATCATTACCCCACTTCTCAGTTCAGAGAGCATTTTTATATATGCGAGTGTGCTGGAACAAAGGACTGCCCTCATAAAAAGCACAGCAGCACTGAGGTCAGAGATGTGCTCCATTTTCACCCTGCTGGCTCTGAGGCCTCCGCCTCATTAGCGTGAACATGATACTTCTGAATTCATCATAGGTTGCTGTTGTCTCCAAGGAAGTAACCAAGGGACAACTCAAGAAAGCAAAGCTAAGTAAGTGGCTCAACGTTGACAGATGGTGTTCAGTTGATGGAAAGAATGAGCGGAGGTGCTGACCAAGATGTATGTCAATGAATGATATAGCTTTTCAGTAAAACAATGCAGAATATGTATCAAGTCGAAAATACATTAATATTCATTAACCTGGAAATCCCACTTCTAGGGATTTGACCTAAGGAAATAATTAAACAGAAGATAAAACGTTTCACCATAAAGATACTCATTGCCACATTCTACCTAGAATAGGGAAACCCTGCTTGCATAGTGGTTAAGAGCTACGGCTGCTACCCAAAAGGGTGGCAGTTCGAATCCCCCAGGTGCTCCTAGGAAACCCTATGAGGCAGTTCTACTCTGTCCTATAGGGTCGTTATGAGTCGGAATCGACTCAACAGCAGTGCATTTGGTCTGTTTGTTTTTTTAATCTAGAATAGAGAAAAATTCGAAACAATCTATATGACCAAGTGTAAAAGAATTACTAAGTAAATGATGACACATGATTTACTCAAAGAAATGTTATGTACCCATTACAAGTTATCATTATGAGAACTATGGAAACAAGGAAATATCTATGGTGTTTTGGAAGTGAAAGTCACTGTAAAATGTTATGTGCACATCTGGACAAATCATGTAAAAATGAGTATTTTGCAGATGAAAATGAAAGATTATTCTCAGATGTGGTAATTATTGCATTAATGTGGTAGGACTGGGTTTTTTTTCTTCACAGTGTTCTTTTATGTTGTCATGCTGTTTTTACAATAAGAGAAGGAGAATATTTGGAGAAGTATTAGGGTTTAAGAGAAGGAGCTATGTTGCATGCTTTGTCTTGAAAATCAAAATCTGGAACAAAACAAATGCACTTTATTCAAAACAATGGATCACAAAAAGATTCCCAGACTAATATCTGGTAAGGGAATAAAATAAGAAATCAGAAAAAGTGTATTAAATTTATAATTTTTTCCAATTATATCAAAACCCGAAGTTTACATCTTGAAGTATACTTAATCAACTTTAAATCCCAATGGAAGAAAAAGGGGTATGGGAATGCTAGAAGCCATTCATACTTGCCTCAAGTGCATTTTCTGACTGTCCTGGTATGGTTTTACTTCAGCCGATAGAAACATTTATGTTCCCTAGGACACACCCGCTGGGCGCTGCCTATGCATTCTCGGTACCATGAGTAAACTGGCTTTCTTCACTTAAAAAGCTCTGAGACTGCCTTCTCTTAACAAAATAAAAATAGAGTCCCTTATTAGATTTGTCGTATCATTTCTTCTGTTTTCAATGAGAAAGATCAGTTCACAAAATTGGAACTACTATTAGCTCAATCGAGTTATTTTTCATTAACTCCTGGGGAAAACCAATATCATACATATAAGCCACTTCTCCACAATACAGCATATCCAATAATAAGCTAACTCAGACAGAAACCTCAGAAAATTTGATGAGAAGTGACTGACTTCTAACTTAAATTGATTCGGGAGAGAATATGATGTTCATGTAATTTCCTTGGTTCTCCACACTGATTTGATTGTGGCAATAACTTTGGCCATGTATGCCTTTATTTTTCAGGAGAGAATTCAGCCTTAGTTTGTAAGTCTGTAAAATCAAGGTAATGGTACCCATCTCATTTTTTCTATAAGGATTGTTGTTGCAGGCCATTGAGTCAATTCCAACTTATAGCATCCCTATAGTACCTCATAGGGTTTCCTAGGCTATAATCCTTACAGGAGGAGCCCTCGTGGTTTGGTGGTTAAGTGCTTGACTGCTAACCAGATGGTTCTTTGAACCCACCAGTTGCTCTGTGGGAGAAAGGTGTGGCAGTCAGCTTTTGTAAAGAAACAGCCTTGGAAACCCTATGGGGCAGTTCTACTCTGTCCTATAGGGTCACTATAAGTCAAAGTTGACTAGATGGCAACGAGTTTACAGGAGCAGATCTCCAGGTCTTTTCCCCTGCTTTTGGTTAGAAGCTGACCTCTTAACCTCGTGTCGGGCACCTAGTAAGCCCTCAGGAAGGGAGAGCTAGTATCCTGTGGTGGCTAAGCACAATCACCTTGAAGCCAGAGGGTTTGAAGTGCAGCTCCATTTGTTGCAAGTCACTTAACTTCCCTGTGCCTGTTTCTCCATCTGTTAAATAATAGTCCCTAATTTTTTTTTTTTTTTTATCTCATAGGATTGTTATAAAGAATAAATGAGTTTGTATATGTAAAGCACTTAGGACAGTGCCTGGCACGTATTCAGTGCTGACTAAGCATTACTTTTATCATATTTTCTCCCGAGCACCATGCCTACAATTTAGATAAACTGCCACAAGAGGTTTAACTCTTGTCAACTCAACAGCACACAACAACAAATCAACTTTAGCTGTCATGAAGCTCTGCTGTAAGTCAAACACAGCCAAGCTTCCCACTGGCATAGCTAAAGGCAAAGAGCATGATTTCCTCCTCAGTTATTGTCTTAGTTATCTAGTTCTGCTATAATAGAACTACCACATGTGAATGTCTTCAACAAACAGAAATTTATTCTCTCAGGGTTTAGGAGGTTTTGAAGTCCGAATTCAGGGTGCCAGCTCTAGGGGAGGCTTTCTCTCTCTCTCTTGGCTCTGGGGGAAGGCCCTTGTCTCATTTCAACAACTGTAGTCCCAGCATTCCTTGGAGATCTCCATGTGTCCTGGCATCAATCTTCCCCTGGGTCTAGGAGGCTCTCAGTGCAGGAACCCCAGGTCCAAAGGACACACTCCACTCCCCACTCTTCTTTCTTGGTGGTAGCCAGGTCCCTCTCTCTGCTTGCTTCTCTCTCCTTTAATCTCTTTTAAGATAAAAGGTTCTGCAGGCCACACCCTAGGGAAACTCCCCTTATATCAGACCAGGACAATGACTTGAGTAAGGATGTTACATCCCACCCTAATTCCCTTACAACTGATTGGCTGGTCAAATCAGATCACATCATGGGGGACGATTACATCATTACATAGTTGTCAAATTACATTATTACATAATTGCCAAACCACTGAGAAACATGGCCCAAACAAGTTGGCACATACTTTTGGGGGACACAATTCAATCCATGACATTAATTATTTAAAAAGAAAAGGAAGGAAGGAGGAAAAAGAAAAAAATGTTTTAAATATGTGCAAATACTAGTATAAAATTATGTTCTATAGTTGTTGTTGATAGGTGCCATTGAGTCGGTTCCAACTCATGCCGACCCTATGTACCACATGACGAAACACTGCCCAGTCCTGCGCCATCCTTGCAATCATTGTTATGCTTGAGACCATTGTTGCAGCCACTGTGTCAGTCCATTTCCTTGAGGGTCTTCCTCTTTTCTGTTGACCCTGTACTTTACTAAGCATGACGTCCTTCTGCAGGGACTGATCCCTCCAGACAACATATCCAAAGTATGTAAGACACAGTCTCGCCATCCTTGCTTCTAAGGAACATTCTGGTTGTACTTCTCCCAAGACAGATTTGTTTGTTCTTTTGGCAGTCCATGGTATATTGAATATTATTCGCCAACACCACAATTCAAAGGCATCAATTCTTCTTCAATCTTCCTTATTCATTGTCCAGCTTTCTCATGCATATGATGTGATTGAAAATACCAGGACTTGGGTCAGGCACACCTTAGTCTTCAAGGTGACATCTTTGCTTTTCAACACTTTAAAGAAGTCCTTTGCAGCAGATTTGCCCAATGCAATGCATCTTTTGATTTCTTGACTGCTGCTTCCATGAGTGTTGATTGTGGATCCAAGTAAAATGAAATCCTTGACAGCTTCAATCTTTTCTCTGTTTATCATGATGTTGCTTATTGGTCCAGTTGTGAAGAATTTTGTTTTCTTTATGTGGAGGTGTAATCCATACTGAAGGCTGTGGCCTTTGATCTTCATCAGCAAGTGCTTCACATCCTGTTCACTTTCAGCAAGCAAGGTTGTGTCATCTGCATAAAGCAGGTTGTTAGTGAGACTTCCTCCAGTCCTGATGCCCTGTTCTTCTTCATATAGTCCAGCTTCTTTGATTATTTGCTCAGCATACAGGTTGAATAGGTATGATGAAAAAATACAACCCCGACACATACCTTTCCTGACTTTAAACCATTAAGTATCCACTTGGTCTGTCCAAACAACTAACTGCCTCTTGATCTATGTACAGGTTCCTCATGAGCACAATTAAGTGTTCAGGAATTCCCGTTCTTCGCAATGTTATCCATAATTTATTATGATCCACACAGTCGAGTGCCTTTGCATCGTCAATAAAACACAGGTAAACATCCTTCTGGTATTCTCTGCTTTCAGCCAAGATCCATCTGATATCAACAATGATATCCCTGGTTCCACGTCCTCTTCTGAAACCAGCTTGCATTTCTGGCAGTTCCCTGTCGATATACTGCTGCAGCCATTTTTGAATGATCTTCAGCAAAATTTTGCTTGCATGTGATATTAATGGTATTTTTCTATAATTTCCGCATTCAGTTGGATCACCTTTCTTGGGAATAGGCATAAATATGGATCTCTTCCAGTCAGTTGGCCAGGAAGCTATCTTCCATATTTCTTGGCATAGATGAGTGAGCACTTCCAGTGCTGCATCCGTTTGTTGAAACATCTCAATTGATATTCCATCAATTCCTGGAGCCTTGTTTTTCGCCAATGCCTTCAGAGCAGCTTGGACTTCTTCCTTCAGTACCATCAGTTCCTGATCATATGTCACCTCTTGAAATGGTTGAATGTCAACTAATTCTTTTTTGTACAGTGACTCTGTGTATTCCTCCCACCTTCTTTTGATGCTTCCTGCATCATTTAATATTTTCCCCATAGAATCCTTCAGTATTGCAACTCGAGGCTTGAATTTTTTCTTCAGTTCTTTCAGCTTGAGAAATGCTGAACGTGTTCATCCCTTTTGGTTTTCTATATCCAGCTCTTTGCATATGTCGTTATAATACTTTACTTTGTCTATAGGGTCGCTATGAGTCAGAATCGACTCGACAGCACTGGGTTTTTTGTTTTTTTTTTTTTTTGGTTTTGTCTTCTCAAGCTGCCCTTTGAAACCTGTTCAGGTCTTTTACTTCATCATTTCTTCCTTTTGCCTTAGCTGCTTGAAGTTCGAGAGCAAGTTTCAGAGTCTCCTATTAAACCGTCTTGGTCTTTTCTTTCTTCCCGGTCCTTTCAGTGACCTCTTGCTTTCTTCATGTATGATATCATTCCACAACTTGTCTGGTCTTCGGTCATTAGTGTTCAACACGTCAAATCTATTCTTGAGATGGTCTGTAAATTCAGGTGGGATATACTCAATCAAGGTCGTATTTTGGCTCTCGTGGACTTGCTCTGATTTTCTTCAGTTTCAACTTGAACTTGCATGTGAGCAATTGATGGTCTGTTCCACAGCCGGCCCCTGGCTTTGTTCTTACTGATGATATTGAGCTTTTCCATCGTCTCTTTCCACAGATGTAGTCAGTTGGATTCCTGTGTATCCCATCTGGTGAGATCCATATGTATGGTCACTGTTTATGCTGGTGAAAAAAGGTTAGTCTTGCAAAATTCTATCGTTCTATCTCCAGCATAGTTTCTATCACCAAGACCATACTTTCCAACTACCGATCCTTCTTTGTTTCCAACTTTTGCATCTGAATTACCAGTAATTATCAATGCATCCTGATTGCATGTTGGATCAATTTCAGACTGCAGAAGCTGATAAAAATCTTCAGTTTCTTAACCTTTGGTCTTAGTGGTTGGTGCGTAAATTTGAATAATAGTAGTATTAACTGGTCTTCCTTGTAGCTGTATGGATATTATCCTATCACTGACAGCGTTGTACTTCAGGATAAATCTTGAAATATTCTTTTTGACAATGAATGCAACACTATTCCTCTTCAAGTTGTCATTCCCAGCATAGTAGAATACATGATTGTCCGATTCAAAATGGCCAATACCAGTCCATTTCAGCTCACTAATGCCTAGGATATCAATGTTTGTGTGTTCCATTTCATTTTTGACGATTTCCAGTTTTCCTAGATTCATACTTTGTACATTCCAGATTCTGATTATTAATGGATGTTTGCACCTGTTTCTTCTCATTTTGAGTCGTGCCACATCAGCAAATAAGGTCCTGAAAGTTTTACTCCACCTACGTCATTAAGGTCAACTCTACTTTGAGGAGGCAGCTCTTCCCCAGTCATCTTTTGAGTGCCTTCCATCCTGGGGGGCTCATTCTCTGGCACTATATAAGATAATGTTCCCCTGATATTCATAAGTTTTTCAGTGGCTAATTCTTTTCAAAAGTAGACCACTGGGTCCTTCTTCCTAGTCTGTCTTAGTCTGGAAGCTCATCTGAAACCTGTCCTCCATGGGTGACCCTGCTGGTATCTAAATACCAGTGGCATAACTTCCAGCATGACAGCAACACGCAAGCCCTAACAGTACAACAAACTGACGGAAACATGGGGGATACTCTAGAGAAGTAGTGATAAATGGAGGAGTTTTGGGAAATCAGGGGCCCATTTTTTGGTTGTCAAAGTGATGAGTTAGGGCTACCACTGGCAATAGTTGAGAGGAGGGGATGCTAGACATCCTGTAATGCTCGGCTCAGTCTTACACGACAAAGAATTGTCCTATGTTCCTTCCAGTTTTCAAATGCCCCAGGAGACTGTCTTGTAAATGAAAAATGAATTGATAATTATCTAATCACAGAATTTAACTATATTTTATGGATATACACAGATAATTTTTTTTATCCTAACATTATTGTTTCTCTTGGGTTATAAAATAATTAGACTTCTTGTAAAATATTTAAACATTGCAGAAAAATGTGACTTTGGAAAAGGAAATCTTCCATATTCCCAACCCTCCAGTTTTTTCCAGATTCTTTCTATGTATAGACTAGCAAATGGTGCAGTTTTCTTTCATAGAAATTCATTCCTTCAACATAGATTTATTGAATACCTACTATACGTCCGGGGGGAACGCATTGCTGAACATAAACAAAATCCGTACTGAAATGAAGTCATACCAAATACACACACACACAAAAAAAAAGCTTACCTTTTAAACTTAAAAATATATCCTAGGTATCAAATGTCAATAATAACTCTCATTTACTGACGGATTTTTATATTCTGGAGTCCCTGGGTGATGCGAACAGTTAACGTGCTCAGCTGCTAACCAAAAGGATGGAGGTTTGAGTCCTCCCAGAGGTGCCTCAGAAGAAAGGTTTATCAATCCACTTCTGAAAAACTAGCCACTGAAAACTCTGTGGAACCCATTTTTACTCATGAGGTCTTCATTAGTCAGAATTGACTCCATGGCAACTAGTTTGTGTATGTTCTGGGCAATGGGATAAACACTTTGCCTACAATGTGTTAGAGTAGCCCGTACACCTTCAAGTCAAATGAGATAATAGACTTGAAAGCACTTTGGAAACTCTAAAGCCCAAGCTAAATAAATACAAAGGGTGTTCCTTCAATAGAGGCATTTCATAGATTCAGTGACTACTAACCACCAAGCCTAGAATTCTACCCATTATACATAGTGTGAGGAAACTGAGGCCCAGAGAAGATGGGAGCTGCTTTCTACAATCAACAAATTGATTCTGGTCAATGAAAACAAAAGATAATTTATTGCAGGATATTGGAGAACCAAAGGAGAGCCAAGCTCAGAAAGCAAGTAAGAGTCACAGAGGGTGGCAGCAGCTCACCATTCCCAGCCACAAAGTATCCTGGGCTTTTGACTCTACTGTATGACTCTCAGCATCACCACTGTCTCTGGAAATAATCTATAACTACTCCAATGTTTTTGTTTCACTCCCATCGGATTCTAAGCCCCAGGCAAGAATATCCAATTAATTGTTCTGCCCAGGCAAGGAGAGGGACTATCTGGTATCTTTGGCGGTTGAGTATTGGGAGGTAGAGTCACATCTCTACACAAGCCTCACACTACGGGGGAACCTCAATCAAGGAAAGGAAACTAGATGCTGGGTGGACAAAGGGCAAATGTCCACTACAAGGGGAAAGGGAAGAATTCAGGACTTGAACTCAGGTATCCTGGCTTTCAGTTCAACCTTTTTTCTACAACCCCTTTCTTTATCATCTTTGTACCATGGCTATATTAAAAACACAAAATATCTTCTTCTTTGGTAGTTTAATGCATGCTAAATTTTCCACGAATACAACTACTAACTAAAATAGAAGGAATGTTGTACTGTGTTGAATCTGGAACTTTATCAACTAATAACAACATTGTTCCTGGTAGGAATCACCAGTAAAACACACCTGTGACCATTCCCTGTATCTGACTCCTTTATTATGCATTAGTAGCCTGTGCCCCAGCACTTATATATCAACATACGTATTATTTTGCTATGAATTGCCTTCCTTTTATTTCTCATTTACATGACAATTAGGACCTTATCATAATTTTTAAAAAATTATTAGTGTAGGTAAGTGATATTATCTGTAAATTTCATTTCAGGGTGTAAAAAGAGCTTACTATGTTCAAGAGCAAGTTTGAGAAGAGTCTTTTCTGAAACTTACTCTTGAATGTAGAGTAGCAAAAGCAAACAGAAGAAATGATCATGTAAAACAGCTGAACAGAAGATTTCAAAGGGCAGCTTGAGAAGGCAAAGTATTATAATGAAATGTGCAAAGATTTGGAATTAGAAAACCAAAAGGGAAGTACACACTCAGCATTTCTCAAGCTGAAAGAACTGAAAAAAAAAATTCAAGACTTGAGTTGCATTATTGAAAGATTCTGTGGGCAAACAATTGAATGACACAGGAATCATCAAAAGAATATGGAAGTAATACACAGAGTCACTGTACCAAAAAGAATTGGTCGACATTCAACCATTTCAGGAGGTAGCATATGATCAAGAACCAACCGTACTAAGAAACAAGTCCAACATACACTGAAGGCATTGATGAAAAACAAGACTCCAGGAATTTACAGAATACTAATTGAGGTGTGTCAACAAACAGGTGCAACGCTGGAAGCACTTACTTGTCTATGCCAAGAAATTTGGAAGACTGTTACCTGGTCAACCGACTAGAAGAGATTCATATTTGTGCCCATTCCAAAGAAAGGTGATCTAACAGAATGTGGAAATTATCCAATAATATCATTAACATCACATGCAAGTAAAATTTTACTGAAGATCACTCAAAAGCGGTTACAGCAAGTACATCGATCAACGAGGAACTGCCAGAAGTTCAAGCAGCATTCAGAAGAGGACATGGAATGAAGGATATCATTGCTGATGTCAGATGGATCCTGGCTGAAAGCAGAGAATACCAGAAAGCTGTTTTCCCGTGTTTTATTTACTATGCAAAAACATTTGACTGTGTGGATCATAACAAATTTTGGATAATACTGCAAAGAATGAGAATTTCGGAACACTTAAATGTGCTCATGAGGAACCTGTACACAGACAAAAAGGCAGTTGTTGGAACAGAGCAAGGGGATACTGTGTGGTTTAAAATCAGGAAAGATGTGCATACTTATTCAATCTGTATGCTGAGCAAATAATCCAAGAAGCTGAACTATATGAAAAAGAAAGGCATCAGGATTGGAAGATGACTCCTTAAAAATCTGCGATATGCAGATGACACAACCTTGCTTGCTAAAATTGAGGAGGACTTGAAGCACTTACCAATGATGAAGATCAAAGACCCCAGCCTTCAGTATTGATTATACCTCAACATAAAGAAAAAACAAAAATCCTCACAAATGGACCAATAAGCGACATTATAATAAGAGGAGAAAAGATTGAAGTTCTCAAGGACTTCATTTTACTTGGATCTATAATCAATGCCATGGAAGCAGTGGTCAATAAATCAAACGAATTGCACTGGGCAAATCTGCAAAAGACCTCTTTAAGGTGTTAAAAAGCAAATATGTTACTTTGAGGACTAAGGTGTGCCTGACCCAAGCCATGGCATTTTCAATCGCGTCATACGCATGAGAAACCTGGACAACGTATAAGAAAGACTGATGACGGATTGATGCCTTTAAATTATGGTGCTGGCAAAAGAATATCGAATATACCATAGACTGCCAGAAGAATGAATAAATCTGTCTTGGAAGAAGTACAGCCAGAATGCTCCTTAGAAGCAAGGATGGTGAGACTTCATCTCGCATACTTGGGACATGTAATTAAGAGGGACCAGTCCCTGGAGAAGGACATCATGGTGGGTAAAGTAGAAGATCAACAAAAAAGAGGAAGACCCTCAAGATGAACTGACACAACGTCTGCATCAATGGGCTCAAACATAGCAACAATTGTGAGGATGGCAAAGGATTAGACAGCGTTTCATTCTGCTATGAGTCAGAACTGACTCAACAGTACCTAACAACAACAAAAGGGAGTATCATATGTAATGAAAAAGGGTTTGTTTCTAAAAACCACTGCTTTAAAAATAAAATAACTTAGGACGAAATTTAGAAAACTAACACTTTTTTTTTTTTTAATCTTTCTCACTACTCTTTATTTTTTTTAACCTCTATTTATTTGCTTTGCTTTGCTTTGCTTTGCTTTTTGGCTGATGGGCTCCAATTTCTTCTTCGTCTGTCTCTGCTAGTTTCCAGGACTTGTTAATAGATCCAGACCCCCCTAGTTGTCTCTTACCCATTGCTGTCAGGTTGCTTCTGACTCATAGTGACCCTACAGGACAGAGTAGAACTGCCCTTTAGGATTTCCAAGGAGGTGGATTCCAACTGTAGACCTTTTGGTTAGCAGCCAAGCTCTTAACCACTTCACCACCAGGGCTCCAGTTGCCTCTTAAAGATGTTAAAATTTCATCAATTTTTCTTTTGCCCCCTTCTAAATTTAATTAACATATTGCTGCAGACTTTTTGGTTCTGAAAATCTGGTGTTACCTAGTCCGTCTTTGTACATAGAGGAGCTTGATGGCTAGCCAAAATTTAGAGAAAAAATTATAACTGCCCTGTGTACTGCCCAGCAGTAACTGGATCTTCAGTGTTTCTTTACTAATGATAATCATCGTCCTTTCTCAAAGGAGACTCCCCCGCTTCTATCAACATGTGGATATTTGGTTAGTAGTTGTTTACTGATTACATGACTCAGCCCACTTGGTCTCATTAACAGATTGAACAAGGCTTCCTGTTTATTCCCTTGCCTGATTCTGGTTTTCAAAGAAACCACACTTCTTTTTAGAATTTACCTTAAAAGATTTAAATGCTATACAATTTTTAGTTTAAAATAAAGACCTTTTATTATAAAATAAGTTACTTATTATAGCAATTTTAGAAGCTATAGAAACTAACTTTATAAACTGGTGAGTTTTGAAAAGTGATGGAAATAGACAAAAAGTCCTGCGTGAAGCTTCCTATATAGCACTTCCGGTGCCCTCAAGAGCACATGTATTTTAGAATCTGACATCTAAAATTGAACCTGTTCATTGACTATTTAGGAACGACATTTCTAAACATGTGCAAAGGAGTGCTGGTGTTGCCTTCCTGTTGAAATATTAATTATGCAGTTTCTGGATTGCTTTATGAGGAGCCCTGGTGGCCTAGTGATTAAGCTGCTCAGCTGCTAGCTGAAAGGTCGGCAATTGGAACCCACCAGCTGCTCTGCAGGAGAAAGGTGCAGGAAGATGCAGTAGTCGGCTTCCACAAAGATGTCAACCCCGGAAATCCTATGGGTCAGTTCTACTCTATCGTATAGGCTCACTATGAGTTGGAATTGAAAGGGACAGCAATGGTTTTGATTTTTGGTTTGCCATTGCTTTATTAGAATCAGAAGTGTTCAGACTTGTAGATGTGTGCAAAATTACTTATAAATTATCATTTCTTACATAATTTGAAAAAACCAAACCCATTGCCGTCAAGTCAATTCCAACTCAAAACAACCTAAAGGACAGAGTAGAACTGCCCCATAGGGTTTCCAAGGAGCAGCTGGTGGATTTGAAATGCCCACCTTTTGGTTAGTAGCTGAGCTCTTAACCACTACACCACCAGGGCTCTTTCTTATATAATTGGGGACCCCCGAATCCTCTTGGCATTTCCATATTCTTCTTAATAAAGATTTATCAAAGAACAAACTGAAGTTTCTATTAAAATTAAACCAAAGAGTTTTATAGAAGGAATAAAACGGATCAGTCAGAGTCCGGTGATTCATCACAGGGTTTAAAATCCAGGTATTTACAAAAAAAAAATTCTCATTGGTTGACATTTACAAAATTATGTTTTAACATACACCAGACAATTCTAAGATCCCTTAAGCATTGTTTTTTTTCTTTTTGATTAATTTTTATTGTGCTTTTTAAGTGAAAGTTTTCTGGGTTTTGAAGTGAAAGTTTACAAATCAGGCCAGTCTCTCATACAAAAATTTATACACACCTTGCTATACACTCCTAATTGCTCTCTTCCTAATGAGACGGCACAGTTCTTCCCTCCACTCTCTCTTCTCATGTCCGTTCGGGCAGCTTCTGATCCACTCTGCCCTCTCATCTCCCCTCCAGACAGGAGATGGCAACATAGTTGCGTGTGTTTACTTGATCCAAGTCATTGTTAACCAGTATCATTTTCCATCCCATATTCCAGTACAATCCCTGTCTGAAGAGTTGGCTTTGGGAATGGTTCCTATCTTGGGCTAACAGAAGGTCTGGGGACCATGACCTCCAGAGTCCTTCTAGTCCCAGTCTGACCATTAAGTCTGGTCTTTTTACAAGAATTTGAGGTCTGCATCCCACTGCTCTTCTGCTTCCTCAGGGGTTCTCTGTTTTGTTCCCTGTCAGGGCAGTCATCGGTTGTGGCCAGGCACCATCTAGTTCTTCTGGTCTCAGGCTGATGTAGCCTCTGATTTATATGGTCCTTTCTGTCTCTTAGGCTCATAATTACCTTGTGTCCTTGGTGTTCTTCATTCTTCCTTGCTCCAGGTGGGTTGAGACCAATTGATGCATCTTAGAAGGCTGCTTGCTAGCCTTTAAGACCCCAGACGCCACTCTCCAAAGTGGGATAAAGAAGCATTGTTTTGTTAATCATAAAGTTTGAGTCAGTTAGAATCTCGTTAATCTATGAATATTTTGGGGGCCAGCCTGAGTGAACGTTCTTCCTGAGAGCATGCTGTGAGAGGAAAGGGGAGGAGGGGAGCCCACAGGCTTCCTGAGGTATACTGGCTACCTGACTTTTGAAAGTCAGCTCAGAATAAGCAGTAAACAGCAAAAAATGGAGTCCAGCCTGCAGTTTTGGCAGGTGCATCTCCTTATGGCAAGTACCTAGATTTTTTAAAAGCTCCTTCACAGATTATGAAGCTCAAACCCAGTATTTAGCTAGGTGAGAACCCCTATTTTCTTCTCTATAGTGTTTAAGAACTGAGGAACTTTTAATTCTCATGGAATCCAGATTTCTGGGTCCATGGAATTGGAATGACCCAATTACGGACTGAGGTGTGCCTGACCCAGGCTACATGGTGTTTTCAATCACCTCATATGCATACAAAAGCTGGACAATGAATAAGGAAGACCAAAGAAGAACTGATGCCTTTGAATTACAGTGTTGGCAAAGAATATTGAATATATCACAAACTGCCAGAAGAACAACCAAATCTGTCCTGGAAGAAGTACAGCCAGAATGCTCCTTAGAAGTAAGGGTGGTGAGACTTCACCTCATATACTTTGGACGTGATCAGGAGGGACCAGACCCTGGAGAAGGACATCATGCTTGGTAAAGTAAATGGTCAGCAAAAAAAAAGAAAGACCCTCAATGAGATGGATTGACATAGTGGCTGCAACGATGGGCTCAAGCATAACGACAATTGTGAGGATGGCTCAGGACTGGGCAGTGCTTCATTCTGTTGTACATAGGGTCGCTATGAGTTGGAACTGACTGGACAGCACCTAACAACAACAACAACAACCCAGGCCAGTTGCTTTTAGGTGTTCTTTTGAACCCTGAGCCTGGTTTTCCTGGAGTCAATATCAGGTCAAACATTAGCCTAGTAAGCAGCTTAGGGGAGACCATTTTGACTTAGGCATTGAGCTTTTTGGAGAATTACCTATGAGGATCCCTGGTGGTGCAGTGGTTAAGAATTATGGCTGCTAAACAAAAGTCTGGCAGTTCAAATCCACCAGCTGCTCCTTGGAAACCATATGGGGCAGTTCTACTCTGTCCTATAGGGTTACTATGAGTTGGAATTGACTTGACAACATTGGTTTTTTTTTTTTTTTTTTTTGCTTTTTATTTTAAGTCAGTTTGAGAAGCAGGAACATGAGGGTCTGACTGGAAGCTGTGTTTTAGAATATATGGCATGTCTTTACCTTCAGGAGACTACCCTGCCTGGACCCCACCTGTATAACCTGTTTCCACTGTCCCGTCTTAAGAACGCCTTCCCTATATTTTAGGTTTTAAGCTGCCTGACACAAACCACATTTATCACAATAAATACATTCTGTTTCACTAATTTCTGGGGTTTCACTGTGCATTACGTTTTAACAGAACCAGCATGGTCTAATTTTTCCTCCACTGCCCATAATCTCTTGTCACTCCCTAACAAAGGGCCTCCATTTAACCTACCTGGTAAGGTTATTGTGAGGAAGAATAGTAGCCCCTCTTATCTGCAGTTTCATTTTCCACAGTTACTGTTACCTGCAGTCAAGCGCAGTCTGAAAATGTTAAATGGGTGAGAGATAGACAGAAAGAACACATTTACACAACTTTTATTACAGCATATTGTTATAGTTGTTCTACTTTATTTTTAGTTATTGTTGTTAATCTCTTACTGCCCTAATTTATAAGTCAAACTTTATCATAGATATATGTATGTATCGGGCAAAACATAGTATACATAGGGTTCGATACTATCCTCACTCTCAGGCATCCACTGGGGATCTTGGAATGTATCCTCCATGGATAAGGGGGGACTACTGTAAACTACTGGAACACAATTAGACTTAAACACTTACTGTTGTTGCTGTTGCCGTGTGTCATCAAATCGATTCCAATTCATAGTGACCCTATAGGACAGAGTAGAGCTACCCCGTAGTGTTTCCAAGGAACAGCTGGTGAATTTGAACTGCCAACCTTTTGGTTAGCAACCATAACTCTTAACCACTGCACCATCAGGGCTCCACATAGGTAATTCTCCAAAGAGCTCAATGCCTAAGTCAAAATGGTCTCTGCTAAGCTGCTTACTAGGCTATTGTTTAACTTGATGTTGTGATGTTAGTTGCAATCCCCAAAGTGTGTCAGCACTTTCCCCTTTCTCTTTCCACCCTGGGTTCTCAGTGTCCATTCGTCTGTTTTCCTGTCCCTTCCTGTTTTCTCATCTTTGCTTTTGGGCAGGTGTTGCCCATTTGATCTCATATACTACATGCATTCTTGCTTGTTTTATAGGTCTGTCTAATCTTTAGCTAAAAGGTTGACTTGGGAAGTTCTGAGTTAGTAGGGTATAAGGCTGTGATTTTTAAGGGAGCAGATTGCCATGTCTTTTCTGCTATGATGTCTCTGGGTGGATTCTAACCACCGACCTTTCAGTTAGCAGCTGAGCTCTTCACCACTGTGCCACCAATTCTCCCTCAACACCTATTTCTTATTGTTGCCATTGAGTAGGTTTAAACTCATGGTGACCCTATGTACAATGGAACGAAACACTGTCTGGTCTCGCACCATCCTCACAATCACAGCTATGTGTGAACCCATTGTTGCAGACACTGTGTCAATCCGTCTCCCTGAGGCTCTTCTACATTTTTGATGATCCTCTACTGTACCAAGGATGATTCCCTTCTCCAAGGACTGGTCCTTCCTGATAACATGTCCAAAATATGGGAGACAAAGTCTCACCATCCTTGCTTCTAAGGAGCATTCTGGCTGTACTTTTTCCAAGACAGATTTGTTCATTCTTCTGGCAGTCTATGGGATATTCATTATTCTTCATTAACACCATAACTCAAAGGCATCAATTCTTCATCGGTCTTTCTTATTCGTTGTCCACCATTCTCATGCATAGGAGGTGACTGAAAATACTATGAATTGGGTCAGGCACACCTTAGTCCTCAAAGTGGTATCTTTGCTTTCTAATACTTTGAAGAGGTCTTTTGCAGCAGATTTGCCCAACACAGTGCATCATTTGATTTCTCGATGGCTGCTTCCATGGAGGTTGATTATAGATCCAAGCAAAATGATATCCTTGACAACTTCAGTATTTTCTCCATTTATCGTGATGTTGCTTATTAGTCCAGTTGTAAGGATTTTTGTTTTCTTTATGTTGAGCCATAAGCCATAGCGAAGGCTATACTCTTGGTCCTCATCAGTAATTGCTTAACAAGATCGTGTTATCTGCATGTTGCCGGTTGTTGTTAATAAGTCTTCCTCCAATCCTGACGCGGTGTTCTTTTTCATATAGTCCAGCTTCTGGGATTATTTGCTCAGCACACAGATTGAATAAGTCTGGTAAAAGGATACAACCCTGACGCACACCTTTCCTGACTTTAAACCACGCAGTATCCCCTTGTTGTGTTCAAATGAACGCCTCTTTGTCTATGTATAGGTTCCTTCCGAACACAATTAAGTATTCTGGAATTCCTATTCTTTGCAATGTTATACATAATTTGTTATGATCCACACAGTCAAATGTTTTTGCATAGTCAATAAAACACAGGTAAACGTATTTCTGTTGTTCTCTGCTTTCAGCCAAGATCCATCTGACATGAGCAAAGATAGCCCTCATTCCAACTCCTCTTCTGAATCCAGCTTGAATTTCTGGCAGTTCCCAGTGGATGAACTGCTGCAACTGCTTTTGAATGATCTTCAGCAAAATTTTACTTGTGTGTGATATTAATGATATCATTTGACAATTTCTATGTTCTATTGGATCAACTTTCTTTGGAATGGGCACAAATACGGATTTCTTCCAGTCAGTTGACCAGCTAGCTGTCTTCCAAATTTCTTGGCATAGACAAGTGAGCACCTCTAGTGCTGCATCCATTTGTTGAAACATCTCAGTTGGTACTTTGTCAATTCCTGCAGCCTTGCTTTCCACAATGCCTTCAGTGAAGCTTGGACTTCTTCCTTCTCTACCATCATTCTTGATCATATATGCCACCTCCTGAAATAGTTGGATGTCGACCAATTCTTTTTGGTACAGTGACTCTGTGTATTCCTACCATCTTCTCTTGATGCTTCCTGTATCCTTCAATATTTTCCCCATAAAATCCTTTAATTTTACAGCTTGAGGCTTGAATTTTTTCTTCAGCTCTTTCAGCTTGAGAAATGCCCAGCGTGTTCTTCCCTCTTGGTTTTCTAACTCCAGGTCTTTGCACATTTCATTATAATACTTTATTTTGCCTTCTTGAGTCACCCTTTGAAATCATCTGTTCAGTTTTTTTACATCATCATTTCTTCCTTTTGCTTTAGCTACTCTACGTTTAAGGGCAAGTTCCAGAGTCTCTTCTGACATCGATTTTGGGTTTTTCTTTCTTTTCTGTCTTTTTAACAACCTTTTGTTTTCTTCATGTATAATGTCCTTGATGTCATTCCACAACTTGTCTGGTCTTTGGTCATTAGTGTTCAATGCGTCAAATCTATTCTTGAAATGTTCTCTAATTCAGGTGGGATATATCAAGGTGGAAACCCTGGTGGCGTAGTGGTTAAGTGCTACAGCTGCTAACCAAAGAGTTGGCAGTTTGAACCCGCCAGGCACTCCTTGGAACCTCTAATGGGCAGTTCTACTCTGTCCTATAGGGTTGCTATGAGTCGAAATTGACTCGACAGCACTGGGTGGGTTATACTCAAGGTCATACTTTGGCTTTAGTGGACTTACTCTAATTTTCTTCAGCTTCAACTTGAACTTGCATATGAGCAATTGATGGTCTGTTCCGCAGTGAGCCCTTGGCCTTGTTCTGACTAATGATATTGAGCTTTTCCATTGTCCCTTTCCACAGATGTAGTTGATTTGATTCCTGTGTATTCCATCCGGCGAGGTCCACATGTATAGTCACTGTTTATGTTGCTGAAAAATGTATTTGCATTGGTCTTGCAAAATTCTATCATGCAATCTCTGGCATCATTTCTATTACCAAGGCCATATTTTCCAACTACTGATCCTTCTTCAACTTTGCCATTTCAATCACCAGTAATTATCAATGCATCTTGATTGCATGTTTGATCAATTTCAGACTGTAGAAGTTGTCATTATTGACTAGATAGAATTATACTATTTATATCTTAATCTCTCTTAAAATCTTGTCAGTGATTAATGTTATCTCTTGAATTCCATCAGAGAGACAAAAATCTAGTGTTTAATAAGTGATAAAGAGATTGAGTTAATTGTTTGGTAATTGTTTAGATGGATTCCAGAAAAGGAGACTCAACACAGAAATATTTGTGGTGTTTATCCAATACTGCCCTAGGGAGGAAAAAATGTTTTCTTTAGCTGAGCACTCAGTCATGCTCAAGGTTGCTGTAAAATCCATTGATTTTAACTTCTATTGCCTAATTCTGGCCTTTCCCAATTTTCGTCTGGACTATTGAAATATCTTCCTAACTTCGTTTCTTACTTCCCATTGCTCCCTTGTCCTTCACAACATTATCAGAACAATTTTTCTAAAATACAGTTTGATGATATCGTTCTCTGCATTATCTCTCCTTGACTCTGAAACAACTGGTCCCAGCCTCCCATTCCAGTCTCATCTTCTGTCAATACAACCAAAGAAATTCACACATGAATGATTGTAAGATATGCTATTTCCAAAATAGCCCATGACCTTGTAAGGATTTGTTACTATGCCTGGAATAAATTTTTTCCACTGTCACTTCCTTTAAAATGGGGGTAAAATATCATCTTTCCTAGGAAGTCATTACTTACTCTCTCAGGTCTAAAGTAATAACTTTTTCATTTGTGCTTGTCTAGTACCTCCCATGTAAAACGTTGTTATTGTTAGCTGCTGAGTTGGCTCCTGGCTCATCTCATGGTGACCATGCACAATGGAATGAAACGCTGCTTACTCCTGTGCCATTCCCATGATCCATTGTGGATCAGACCACTGTGATATATAGGGTTTTCATTGGCTGATTTTCTGAAGTAAATCACTAGGCTTTTCTTCCCACTCCATTTTAGTCTGGAAGCTCCACTAAAACCTGTTCAGCATCATAGCAACATGTAAGCCACCACTGATAGACAGGTGGTGGCTATGCATGAGGTGTATTAGCCGAGAATCCAACCCAGGACTCCCGCATGGAAGGTGAGAATTCTACCAGTGAACCATCACTGACCCCGTTGTAACACATAATGTATTATATTATTTCTTGGTGCTGCTGCATTAGGTTGTGCATTCTTTCGAGGTTTTGGACAGATTTTATTAAAATCTGGATCTTCACAAAACACTATCAAAATTTCAACCGCTCTTTTTGCAGAAATGGGAAAGCCAAACTTCAAATTCATATGGAATTGTAAGGGGCCCCAAACAGCCAAAATAATCTTGAAAAAGAACAAAATAGGAGGAGGCACACTTCCTGATTTCAAAATTTACTGTAAACCTACGGCAATCAAAACAGTGTGGTAGTAGCAATAAGGACAGATACATAAATCAATGGAATAGAATTGAGTCCAGAAATAAACCCACACATCCATGGCCAGTTGATATTCAACAAAGATGTCAAGTCCATTCAATGGGGAAAAGTAGTCTCTTCCACAAATGGTGCTGGGACAACTGATTTCCACAGGCAAAAGGATCAAGTTGGGCCCATACCTCACATCATATATGAAAATAAACTCAAAATGGATCGATGACCTAAGTATAAAAACTAAAATTGTAAAACTCTTAGAAGAAAACATAGGGGTAAAGCTCCAGGAGCATCAGGATTTTGTTTTTGGCAATGGGTTCTTAGACAGAACACCAAAACCATGAGCAACAAAAGACAAAATTAAGAAATTGGACTTCATCAAAATTAAAAACTTTTGTGCATTAAAAAAAAAAAAAATTCATTGCCATTGAGTTGATTCCAACTCATAGTGACTCTGTAGGACAGAGTAGAACTGCCCCATAGCATTTCCAAGGAGCATCTGGTGGACTCAAACTTCAACCTTTTGATAAGCAGCTGTAGCCCTTAACCACTACACCACCAGGGTTTCCTTTTGTGCATTAAAAGAATTTATCAACACCCCGAAGAGACAATCTACAGAATGGGAGAAAATATTTTGGAACTACATATCTGAAAAAGGTTTAATATCCAGAATATATAAAGAACTCCTACAACTCAACAACAACAAAAAAGAAACAACCCAATTAAAAAATGGGCAAAGGCACCAAGAAGATAAAATACTTAGGAATAAATCTTACCAGAGATGTAAAAGACTCATACAAAGAAAACTACAATACACATCTGCAAGAAACCAAAAAAGACCTACATAAGTAGAAAAACATACCTTGCTCATGGATAGGAAGACTTAACACTATAAAAAAGTCTATTGTACCAAAAGCGATCTGTACATTTAATGCAATTCTGATCCAAACGCCAGCGACATTCTTTAATGAGATGGAGAAACAAACACCAACTTCATCTGGAAGGGAAAGAGGCCCCGGATAAGTAAAGCATTACAGAAAAAGAAGAACAAAGTGGGAGGCCTTACTCTACCTGATTTTAGAACCTATTATACTGCCACAGTAGTCAAAACAACCTCATACTGGTACAATAACAGATACATAGACCAGTGGAACAGAACTGAGAATCCAGACGTAAATCCATCCACATATGAGCAGTTGATATTTGACTCAAACCCAAAAAACCCACTGCCGTAGGGTCAATTCTGGCTCATAGTGACCCTATAGGACAGAGTAGAACTGCCCCATAGAGTTTCCAAAGAGCACCTGGCGGATTCGAACTGCCTACCTTTTGGTTAGTAGCTGTGGCACTTAACCACTATGCCACCAGGGTTTCCTGATATTTGACAAAGGCCCCAAAATAGTTAAATGGGGAAAAGACAGTCTCTTTAACAAATGGTGCTGGCATAACTGGATATACATCTGCAAAAAAAAAAAAAAAAAAGACCCGTACCTCACTCCATGCAAAAAACAAGCTCAAAATGGATCAAAGACTTAAATATAAAATCTAAAAGGATAAAGATCATGGAAGAAAAAATAGAGACAATGTTAGGAGCTTTAATACATGGCATAAACAGTATACAAAACATTATTAAGAATGTAGAAGGAAAACTAGACAACTGGGAGCTCCTAAAAATCAAACACCTATGCTCATCCAAAGACTTCACCAAAAGGGTAGAAAGATTACCTACAGACCGGGAAAAAGTTTTTAGCTATGACAGTTCCGATCAGCGCCTGATCTCTAAAAACTACATGATACTGCAAAAACTCAACTACAAAAGACAAATTATCCAATTTAAAAAATGGGCAAAAGATATGAATAGACACTTCACTAAAGAAGACATTTCAGGTAGCTAACAGATACATGGAGAAATGCTCACAATCATTAGCCATCAGAAAAATGCAGATCAAAACTACAATGAGATTTCATCTCTCTCCAACAACAACAACAAAAAAAAACTGGCACTAACTCAAAAAACACAAAATAATAAATGCTGGAAAGGTTGTGGAGACAACAGAACACTTATACACTGCTGGTGGAAATGTAAAATGGTACAACCACTTTAGAAATCGATTTGGCACTTCCTTACAAAGCTAGAAATAGAACTACCATACAATCCAGCAATCCCCCTCCTCAGAATATATCCTAGAGAAATAAGCATCTTTACACAAAAAGATATATGCACACCCACGTTTACTGCAGCACTGTTTATAACAGCAAAAAGATGGAAGCAACCAAGGTGCCCATCAACAGATGAATGGATAAATAAATTATGGTATATTCACGCAATGGAATACTACGCATTGATAAAGAACAGTGATGAACCTGTGAAACATTTCATAACATGGAGGAACCTGGAAGGCATTATGCTGAGTGAAATTAGTCAGTTGCAAAAGGGCAAATATTGTATAAGACCACTATTATAAGAACTTGAGAAATAGTTTAAACTGAGAAGAAAACATTCTTTTGTGGTTACGAGAAGGGGGAGGAGGGAGGGTGGGAGAGGGGCATTCACTAACTAGATAGTAGATAAGAGCTACTTTAGGTGAAGGGAAAGACAACACGCAATACAGGGGAGGTCAGCACAACTGGACTAAGCCAAAAGCAAAGAAGTTTCCTGAATAAACTGAATGCCTCAAAGGCCAGCATAGCAGGGGCAGGCGTTTGGAGGCCATGGTTTCAGGGGACATCTAAGTCAATTGGCATAATAAAATCTATTAAGAAAACATTCTGCATCCCACTTTGAAGAGCGACATCTGGGGTCTTAAACGCTGGCAAGCAGCCATCTAAGATGCATCAATGAGTCTCAACCCACCTAGATCAAAGGAGAATGAAGAGCATCAAGGACACAAGGTAATTACGAGCCCAAGAGACACAAAGGGCTACATGAACCAGAGACTACATCATCCTGAGACCAGAAGAACTAGATGGTGCCCAGCCACAACCCATGACTGCCCTGACAGGGAACACAACAGAGAATCCCTGAGGGAGCAAGAGAACAGTGGGATGTAGACCCCAAATTCTCATAAAAAGACCAGACTTAATGGTCTGACTGAGACTAGAAGGACCCCAGTGGTCATGGCCCCCAGACCTTCTGTTGGCCCAGAACAGGAACCATTCCCGAAGCCAACTCTTCAGACATGGATTGGACTGGACAATGGGTTAGAGAGGGATGCTGGTGAGGAGTGAGCTCCTTGGATTAGGTGGACACTTGAGACTATGTTGGCATCTCCTGCCTGGAGGGGAGATGAGAAGGTAGAGGGGGTTAGAAACTGACGGAATGGACATGAAAAGAGACAGTAGAGGGAGGGAACAGGCTGTCTTATTAGGGGGAGAGTAATTGGGAGCATGTAGCAAGGTGTATGTAAGTTTTTGTATAAGAGACTGAGTTGATTTGTAAACTTTCACTTAAAGCACAATAAAAATTATAAAAGAAAAAATGGGCAAAGGACTTGAATAAACATTTTGCCCAATAGTATGTACAAATGGCCAACAAACACACGAAAAGATGTTCAACATCACTAGTCATTATGAAAATGGAAATCAAAACTACAATGAGATGCCACTTCACCCCTGCTAACCCAGTAAACCCAGTGCCCTCCATCACCCCTGCTAGGATGGCTATTATCAAAAAAAAAGGAAAATAGTAAGTGTTGGTGGGGATGAGGAAAAATTGGAAGCCTGGTACGTTGTTGTGGAAATGTAGAATGTTGCAGTTACAGTGGAAAACAGTTTCAGGGTTCCTCAAGATGTTAAATACATGACCCAGCAATTCCACTTCTAGGCATATATACAAAAGAATTGAAAGCAGGGACTCGAACAGATACTTGTACACCAATGTTCACCACAGCATTATTTACAGTAGCTAAAAGGTGGAAACTATCCAAATGCCCATCAACAGGTAAAAGGATAAACAAAATGTGATGTATCCATGTGATGGGATATTATTCAGCTATAAAGAGAAAAAATTCCTGATAGAAGCTAAGACATGGATAAACCTTAAAAACATTATGCTGAGTGAAATAGGTCAGTCACAAAAGAACACATACTGTGTGATCCCACTTATATGAACTATCTAGAATAGGAAAATGCATAGAAACAAAAGTTTATTATTGGTTACCAGGGGCTGGGGGAAGTGGGAATGGGAAGTTATTGCTTAAGGAGTAATGAGTTTCTTTTTCATGTGATAACCTTTGGAAAGAGATACAGGTGATGGCTGCACAAACATGGTGAATGTAATTAATGCCATTGAATCTTATGGTTAAAATGACAAGATTTTAAATATATATTTTAGCACAATAACTTTTTTTGAATATCTGAATCTTCAACATTTAGCACAGTGCTATATACATAATCTGTCAGTTTGTCACTTGGGTGTCAGTTGGTGGTTTTCATGTTGCTGTGATGCTGTAAGCTATGCCACCAGTATTTCAAATACCAGCAGGGTCACCATGGTGGACAGGTTTCAGCAGACCTTCCAGACTAAGACAGACTAGGAAGAAGGACCTGGCAGTCTACTTCCGAAAAATTAGCCAGTGAAAACTTTATGAACAGTAATGGAACACTGTCTGATACAGCACCAGAAGATGAGCTGCTCAGATTGAAAGACACTCAAAATATCATTGGGAAAGAGCTACCTCCTCAAAGTAAAGTTGACCTTAGTGACATGGATGGAGTTAAGCTTTCAGGACCTTCATTTGCTGATATGACACGACCCAAAATGACAAGAAATAGCTGCAAACATCCATTAATAAAAGGAACATGGAATGTATGAAGTATGAATCTAGGAAAGTTGGAAATTGTCAAAAATGAAATGGAATACATAAAGATAGATATCCAAGGCATTAGCGAGCTGAAATGGACTAGTATTGGTCATTTTGAATTGGACAATCATATGATCTACTATACCAGGGATGACTAATTGAAGAGGAATGGCATTACATTTACCAGCAAAAAGATTTCAAGATCTATCCTGAAGTACGACAAGGTCAGGGTGTATAATAGTCATACTCCTACAAGGAAGACCAGTTAATATGACTACTATTCAAATTTACACACCAAAACACTAGTGCCAAAGATGAAGAAATCGAAGATTTTTACCAACTTCTACAGTCTGAAATTGATCAAACATGTAATCAAGGAGAATTGATAATTACTGGTGATTGAAATGCAAAAGTTGGTAACAAAGAAGAAGGATCAGTAGTTGGAAAATATGGCCTTGGTAATAGAAATGATACCAGCAACTACATGAGAGAATTTTGCAAGCCCAGCAACTTATTCATTGCAAATACCTTTTTTCCAACAACATAAACGGTAAATATACATGTGGACCTCACCAGATGGAATACACTGGAATCAAACTGACTACATCTGTGGAAAGAGATGATGGAAAAGCTCAATATCATCAGTCAGAACAAGGGCAGGGGCCAACTGCGGAACAGACCATCAATTGCTCATATGCAAGTTCAATTTGAAGTTGAAAAAAATTAGAATAAGTTCATGAGAGCCAAAGTACAACCTTTAGTATATTCCACCTGAATTTAGAAATGATCTCAAGAACAGATTTGATGCTTTGGACACTAATGACCGAAGACCAGACCAGTTGTGGAATTACATCAAGGACATCATACATGAAGAAAGCAAGACGTTGTTAAAAAGAGAGGTAAAAAAGAAAAGGCCAAAATGGATGTCAGAAGAGATGCTGAAATCTGTCCTTGAACATAGAGTAGCTAAAGTGAAGGAAGAAATAATAAAGTAAAAGGGCTGAACGGAAGATATCAACAAGAGGCTCGAAAAGACAAAGTGTTACAATGAAATGTCCAAAGACGTGGAGTTAGAAAACTAAAAGGGAAGAATGCACTGGGCATTTCTCAAGCTCAAAGAATTGAAGAAAAAATTCAAGTTTCGAGTTGCGATATTGAAGGATTCTATGGGGAAAATATTGAAAGATGCAGGAAACATCAAAAGAAGATGGAGTGAATACAAAGTCACTGTACCAAAAAGAATTGGTCAACATTCAACCATTTCGGAAGGTAGCATATTGTCTTAGGTATCTAGTGCTGCTATAAGAGAAATACCACAAGTGGATGGCTTTAACAAAGAGAAATTCATTTACTAGCAGTAAAGCAGGTTAAAAGTTCAAATTCAGGGTGTCAGCTCCAGGAGAAGGCTTTCTCTCTTTGTTCACTCTGGAGGAAGGTCCTTCTCATCAATCTTCCCCTGGACTAGGAGCTTCTCCACGTGGGAACCCGGGGTCCAAAGGATACGCTCTGCTCCTGGCACTGCTTTCTTGGTGGTATGAGGTCCCCCTGTCACTTTTCTCCCTTCTTTTATATCCCAAAAGAAATTGGCTCAAGACACAATCCAACTTTGTAGATTGAGTCTTGCCTCATTAACATAACTGCCACCTAGCCCCCCTGATTCACATCATAGAAGATTTATAACATACAGGAAAATCAAATCAGATGACAAAAATGGCGAACAATCTCACAATACTGGGAATCATGGCCTAGCCAAATTGAGACACATATTTTGGGGGGACACAATTCAATCTATGACACATATGATCAAGAACTGATGGTACTAAAAAAAAAAAAAAAGAACCGATGGTACCGAAGGAAGAAGTCCAAGCTTCACTGAAGGCATTGGCAAAATCAAGGCTCCGGGAATTGAAAGAGTACCAACTGAGATGTTTCAACAAATGGATACAGCACTAGAGGTGCTCATTCATCTATGACAAGAAATTTGGAAGACAGCTATCTGGCTTGTGTGTTGCTGTGATGCTGGAAGCTATGCCACTGGTATTCAGATACCAGCAGGGTAACCCATGGAGGACAGGTTTCAGATGAGCTTCCAGACTAAGACAGGCTAGGAAGAAGGACCCAGCAGTCTACTTCTGAAAAGCATTAGCCAGTGAAAACCTTATGAATAGCAGCGGAACATTGTCTGATATAGTGCTGGAAGATAAGCCCCCCAGGTTGGAAGGCACTCAAAAGATGACCGGGGAAGAGCTGCCTCCTCAAAGTAGAGTTGACCTTAATAACGTGGATGGAGTAAAGCTTTCAGGACCTTCATTTGCTGATGTGGCATGACTCAAAATGAGAAGAAACAGCTGCAAACATCCATTAATAATCGGAACCTGGGAGGTGCAAAGTATGAATCTAGGAAAATTGGAAAGCATCAAAAATGAAATGGAACACATAAACATCAATATTCTAGGCATTAATGAGCTGAAATGGACTGGCATTGGCCATTTTGAATCAGACACTCATATAGTCTACTATGCTGAGAATGACAACTTGAAGAGGAATGGTGTTGCATTCATCGCCAAAAAGAACGTTTCAAGATCTATCCTGAAGCACAACGCTGTCAGTGATAGGATAATACCCATACGGCTACAAGGAAGACCAGTTAATACTACTATTATTCAAATTTACGCACCAACCACTAGGGCCAAAGATGAAGAAATAGAAGATTTTTATCAGCTGCTGCAGTCTGAAATTGATCAAACATGCAATCAAGATGCATTGATAACTACTGGCGATTGGAATGTGAAAGTAGTAAACAAAGAAGAAGGATCAGTAGTTGGAAAATATGACCTTAGTGATAGAAATAATACCGGAGATCGAATGAAAGAATTTTGCAAGACCAAAGACTTCTTCATTGCAAATGCCTTCTTTCACCAACATAAACGGCGACTACACACATGGACCTTGCCAGATGGAACACACAGAAATCGAATTGACTACATCTGTGGAAAGAGATGATGGAAAAGCTCAATATCATCAGTCAGAACAAGGCCAGGGGCCGACTGTGGAACAGACCATCAATTGCTCATACGCAAGTTCAACCTGAAACTGAAGAAAATCAGAGCAAGTCCATGAAAGCCAAAATATGACCTTGAGTATATCCCACCTGAATTTAGAGACCATCTCAAGAATAGATTTGACGCATTGAACACTAGTGACCAAAGACCAGAAGAGTTGTGGAGTGACATCAAGGATATCATCCATGAAGAAAGCAAGAAGTCACTGAAAAGACGGGAAAGAAAGAAAAGACCAAGACAGATGTCAGAGGAGACTCTGAAACTTGCTCTTGAGCATCGAGCAGCTAAAGCAAAAGGAAGAATTGATGCAGTAAAAGAACGAACAGAAGATTTCAAAGGGTCTCTCGAGAAGACAGAGCAAAGTATTATAATGACGTGGAAAACCAAAGGGGAAGAATATGCTCAGCGTTTCTCAAGCTGAAAGAACTGAAGAAAAAATTCAAACCTCGAGTTGCAATAGTGAAGGATTCCATGGGGAAAATATTAAATGATGCAGGAAGCATCAAAAGAAGATGAGAGGAATACACAGAGTCATTATACCAAAAAGAATTAGTCAATATTCAACCATTTCAAGAGGTGGCATATGATTGGGGAACAACGGTACTGAAGGAAGAAGTCCAAGCTGCTCTGAAGGCACTGGCGAAAAACAAGACTCCAGGAATTGATGGACTATCAGTTGAGATGTTTCAACAAACAGATGCAGTGCTGGAGGTGCTCACTCGTCTATGCCAAGAAATATGGAAGAAATCTTCCTGGCCAACTGACTGGAAGAGATCCATATTTATGCCTATTCCCAAGAAAGGTGTTCCAACTGAATGTGGAAATTATAGAACAATATCATTAATATCACATGTCAGCAAAATTTTGCTGAAGGTCATTCAAAAATGGCTATAGCAGTATATCGATAGAGAACTGCCAGAAATTCAGGCCGGTTTCAGAAGAGGACGTGGAACCAGGGATATCATTGCTGATGTCAGATGGATCCTGGCTGAAAGCAGAGAATACCAGAAGGATGTTTACCTGGGTTTTATTGACTATGCAAAGGCATTCGCCTGTGTGGATCATAGCAGACTATGGATAACGCTGTGAAGAATGGGAATTCCAGAACACTTAATTGTGCTCATGAGGAACCCTTACATAGATCAAGAGGCAGTTGTTCGGACAGAACAAGGGGATACTGATTGATTTAAAGTCAGGAAAGGTGTGTGTCAGGGTTGTATTCTTTCACCATTCTTATTTAATCTGTATGCTGAACAAATAATCCGAGAAGCAGGACTACATGAAGAAGAACGGGGCATCAGGATTGGAGGAAGACTCATTAACAACCTGCATTATGCAGCCGACACAACCCTGCTTGCAGAAAGTGAACAGGACTTGAAGCACTTGCTGATGAAGATCAAAGACCACAGCCTTCAGTATGGATTACACCTCAACATAAGGAAACCAAAATTCCTCACAACTGGACCAATGAGCAACATCATGATAAACGGAGAAAAGATTGAAGTTGTCAAGGATTTCATTTTACTTGGATCCACAATCAACAGCCATGGAAGCAGCAGTCAAGAAATCAAAAGACGCATTGCATTGGGTAAATCTGCTGCAAAGGACCTCTTCAAAGTGTTGAAGAGCTAAGATATCACCCTGAATACTTAGGTGCGCCTGACCGAAGTCATGGTATTTTCAATCACATCATATGCATGTGAAAGCTGGACGATGAATAAGGAAGACAGAAGAATTGATGCCTTTGAATTGTGGTGTTGACGAAGAATATAGAATATACCATGGACTGCCAAAACAATGATCAAGTCTGTCTTGGAAGAAGTGCAGCCAGAATGCTCCTTAGAGGCAAGGATGGCGAGACTGCATCTTACATACTTTGGACATGTTGTCAGGAGGGATCAGTCCCTGGAGACAGACATCATGCTTGGCAGAGTACAGGGTCAGCGGAAAAGAGGAAGACTCTCAACAAGGTGGATTGACACAGCGGCTGCGACAATGAGCTCAAGCATAACAAGGATTGTAAGGATGGCGCAGGACCGGGCAGCGTTTCGTTCTGTTGTGCGTAAGGTCACTATGAGTCAGAACCGACACGACGGCACCTAACAACAACAACATCTGGCCAACTGGCTGGAAGAGATCCATATTCATGCCCTTTGCAGAGAGAAGTGACCCAACAGAATGCGGAAACTATCGAACAATATCATTAATATTACACACAAGTAAAATTTTGCTGAAGATCGTTCAAAAGCAGTTGCAGCAGCACCGCAACAGCGAACTGCCGGAAAATTCAAGCCAGATTCAGAAGAGGACATGGAACCAGGGATTTCATTGCTGATGTCAGATGAATCTTGGCTGAAAGCAGAGAATACCAGAAAGATGTTTACCTGCGTTTTAATGACTATGCAAAGACATTTGACTGTGTAGAGCATAACAAATTATGAATATATTGCAAAGAACAGGAATTTGAGAACACTTGATTGTGCTCATGAGGAACCTGTACGTAGACCAAGAGGCAGTCCTTTGAATACAACAAGGCAAGACTGCCTGATTTAAAGTCAGGAAAGGTGTGCATCAGGGATGTATCCTTTCACCATACTTATTCAATCTGTGTTGAGCAAATAACCCCAGAAGCTGGGCTATATGAAGAAGAACATGGCATTAAGATCGAAGGAAGACTCATTAACAACGATATGCAGATAACACAACCTTCCTTGCTGAAAGTGAAGAGAACTTGAAGTTCTTACTGATGAAGATCAAAGACTACAACCTTCAGTACGGGTTGCACCTCAAGACAAAGAAAACAAAAATCCTCACAACGGAACCAATAAGCAACATCAGGATAAACAGAGAAAATATTGAAGTTGTGATGGATTTCATTTTACTTGGATTCACAATCAACAACCATGGAAGCAACAGTCAAGAAATCTAATGATGCATTGCATTGAGCAAATCTGCTGCAAAAGACCTATTTAAAGTGTTAAACACCAAAGATGTCACTTTAAGAGCTAAGGTTGCCTGACACAAGCCATAGTGTTTTCAATCACCTCATAGCCATAGGATAGCTGCACAATGAATAAGAAAGACTGAAGAATTGATGCCTTTGAATTATGGTGTTCGTGAAGAATACTGAACATACCACGGACTGCCAGAAAAATGAACAAATCTGTCTTGAAAAAGTACAGCCAGAATGCTCCTTAGAAGCAAGGATGGTAAGACTTCGTCTCACATACTTTGGATATGCTATCAAGAGGGACCAGTCCCTGGGTAAGGACATCACGCTTGGTAAAGTAGATGGTCAGCAAAAAACAGGAAGGCGCTCAAGGAGATGGATTGACGTAGTGGCTGCAACAACGGGCTCAAGCATAACAATGATTGTGAGGATGGTGCAGAGCCAGGCAGTGTTTCATTCTGTTGAACACAGGATGCCTATGAGTCAGAACTGACTCCAAGGCATCTAATAACAACTCACACAGTAGCTGCTCGTATACGTGTATTAGATGAATGACATTCCATAGGCTGATTCTTTTAGCTCTACCGTAGACTACGTGAAACTTCCTTAAATTCATCCAAGTCCCATTTTATCTGGGAAAAGTGTCTTGAATGTTTCTGAGAATTTTGTCCACTGTAAAGATATTAATGAATAAAGTGACATTATCAATCTTGTTGGTTTAAGTTTCTTCTGAGTTTATTTTATATGACTCAATCTGCCAGAACTTGAATTCTTTGGTTGAACAAAAAAAAAAAAATTGAATTCCTGAGCACATGGTCATGGCCTATTAAGCAACCCATCAAGGACCTTGATAACTGTTAGAATTTTCTCTGCTTCATCTTAACTTTTATCTCATTCTATCCCTGGAACCCTGTCCTATTGGATCAAATGGATTTATAGATCCATTTGGGATTGCTTGGGTATAAAAAATTTCCAAACAGCTTATGTTCTTTGACTATTTCATTCAGTTATTATGTTGGCTGGTGTTTTTCGTAATCATCTGTGATGTGTATTTATTTCTATTTTTATTTTTGTTTTGTTCTTCGTAAATTATTTTTCAAACTGGAAATAATTTTGCTATCCCTAACTCCATAATCTGGGATTAAATTGACTGTTTCTTTTACATTCGCTGCATTTAAGGAGTTGTTTTTGCTCACTCATTTATTCATATTTATTCCCAGATGCTTTGTTTATTGAAATATTTCTTTCACATGTGAGGGTAGTTGTCATGGATTGAATTATGTCCCCCCAAAAATGTGTGTATTAACTTGGTTAGGCCATGATTGCCAGTATTCTGTGGTTGTCTTCCATTTTGCGATTGTAATTTTAAGTCAAAGAGAATTAGGGTGGGATTGTAACACCACCCTTACCCAGGTCACATCCTTGGTCCAAAGTAAAGAGAGTTTCCCTGGGGTGTGGCCTGCACCACCTTTTATCTCTCAAGAGATAAAAGGAAAGAGAAGCAAGCAGAAAGTTGGAGACCTCATACCACCAAGACAGCAGCAAAAGGAGCAGAGCGAGTCCTTTGGACACGTGTCCCTCGGCCTGAGAAGCTCCTCGACCAGAGGAAGATTGAGGACAAGGACCTTCCTCCAGAGCAGAAAGAGAGAGAAAGCTTTCCCCTGAATTTGGACTTGTAACCCATTAGACTGTGAGAAAATAAATTTCTCTTTGTTAAAGCCGTCTACTTGTTATGTAGCACTAGATGACTGTTATGGCAGCACTAGATGACTAGGACAGTAATGTTTTGTTTTTGTTATTCAGAGCTGTGATTGTGGCATCCCAATAAGTGCCTGCTAATATCTGGTGCTCAATAAAATATCTGTTGAATCAATGAGTGAACATTTTAAATAAAAAAAAAATTTTTTAATCACCCGACTCCTAGTACTGGTTATAGTATACACGCAAATTTTTTTTCTTTTATTTAAATCAATAAAAAGCTAGTTGTGCTTTTAATAAAAATAAAACACTTTTTGAAACGTGCTTCTAATATTGTCTTAAACACTAATTTTTTTAGAAAGTACGTTGGCTCTTTGAAACTCAATGTGATCTGAGAATTTTTTTTTTAACGTTTTTAAGACAGAAGTTCTGTATTTAAATTTTTATTCCTCTTAACTACCGAAATAAAAGGATAATCCATTTTGATCACTAATTCTGTTATGGACTTCGTGTTTTCCTTAAATAAAGGCAATTTACTTAAGTACCTAACATCTTTGTTGCAAAATAGTGTCCTGTTTCCCAGGAGGCCCCATGAAGCCCCTCAAGGGCATTTCCAGGAATACCACAACAGCAGCTTTAGCAGTAACAAAGCAGTTGCAACCCCTCAGCGTTTAGGGAACTATAGACTTATTTCAGGAAGCAGTTCTTGGAGGCAGTAGGTAGATGATAAAGTCACACATTACCACAAGAGACCAACATGATGACTTACCAAAAGTACCTCCAAATCCAGTGACATAGAGGAAGAAAACACCTGACATAGCGTATTGATAAAATATACGTTGTTGTTGTTGTTAGGTGCCGGCAAGTCGGTTCTGACTCATAGTGACCCTATGTACAACAGAATGAAACATTGCCTGGTCCTGTGCTATGCTCACAATCGTTCTTATGCTTGAGCTCATTGTGGCAGCCACTGTGTCAGTCCATCTCGTTGAGAGCCTTTCTCTTTTACACTAACCCTCTACCAAGCATGATGTCCTTCTCTAGGTACTGATTCTTCCTGACAAGGCCAAAGTATGTAAGACATAGTCTCGCCATCCTTGCTTCTAAGGAGCATTCTGGCTATACTTCTTCCAAGAAAGATTTGTTCGTTCTTTTGGCAGTCCATAGTATACTCAATGTTCTTTGCCAACATCACAATTCAAAGGCATCAGTTCTTCTTCGGTCTTCCTTATTCATTGTCCAGCTTTTGCACGCATATGATGCAATTGAAAATACCGTGACTTGGGTCAGGTGCACTTTAGTCTTCAAGGTGACATCTTTGCTCTTCAACACTTTGAAGAGGTCTTTTGCAGCAGATTTGCCTGATGCAATGCATCTTTTGATTTCTTGACTGCTGGCTGTTGATTGTGGATCCAAGTAAAATGAAATCCTTGACAACTTCAGACTTTTCTCCATTTATCATGATGTGGCTTGTAGGCCCAGTTGTGAGGAATTTTGGTTTCTTTATGTTGAGGCGTAATCCATACTGAAGGCTGTGGTCTTTGATCTTCGTCAGCAAGTGCTTCAAGTCCTGTTCACTTTCTGCAAGCAGGGTTGTGTCATCTGCATATCTCAAGTTGTTAATGAGTCTTTCTCCAACCCTGGTGCCCTGTTCTTCTTTATATAATCCAGCTTCTCAGATTATTTGTTCAGCATACAGGTTAAATAAGTATGGTGAAAGAATACAACCCTGACACACACCTTTCCTGACTTTAAACCATGCATATGCGTTATATTTTATGGTATGTGTCTGTAGAAGCAGGAAAATTCAGAACACTAAGGAATATAATCTCAGTACAGCTCAGCCCCACCAACATGAAAATCATATTTGCATATAAATGAACTTAGTATTGAATACCAAACCAAAAACCAAACTACTGGCGTCAAGTCAATTCCAACTCATAGGGACCTTGCAGGACAGAGTAGAATTTCCCTGTAGGGTTTCCTAGGTTGTAAATCTTTACAGGAGCAGAGCAGACTGCTACATCTTCTCTCCAAAAGAGTGGCTGGTGGGTTCAAACCGTGGATCTTTCAGTTAGCAGCTGAGTGCTTTAACCACTGTGCCACAGAGCTCCTTTTAGCATTGGATATTTACTATATAAGTACCTAGTATATTATTTACTAAGGCCCTGTTTCGAACTGCCAATCTTTTAGTTAGCAGCCAAGCACTTAACCACTGTACCACTAAAAAGGTCTATACATTAAACACTATAAACCACAATAATACAGTTAAGATTCCCAGTATAAATTAAATTTTAATCATTTTAATTTCAGGAGATATTTTAAAACAAATTATCATCATTTATACTAATCTCACAGGGTTGCCATGAAATTAAATGATAAAAAAAATAATAATGATACTTATTGAAAACTTAAAATATGTCAGATAATGATGAAGCATTTTACATGGACTCCATTATTTTATTCTCATAAAATGGTATGATCCCTTACTTTACAAATCAATAAAGAATTAGTAAGGTTGAGGAATGCCTGCATGGTGCAAAGAGTTAACACACTCAGTTGCTAACTGAAAGGTTGGAGGTTCAGCTCCACCCAGAGGTGCCTCAAAAGAAAGGCCTGGCAATCTACCTCCAACAAGTCAGCCATTGAAAACCCTACAGATCACACTTCTACTCTGACACACATGGGGTTCCATGAACTGGAATCAACTGGAAAACAGCTGGTTAGTAAGGTTGAACCCATATCTGCCTGGCTTCAAAGCCTGTCCTCTAAATTTCTGTGATGTTTAGCAATATCCCTTCAGCACTTTACGTTGTAGCACTCACATTATCTGATCCCCAAACATCTTAACACTGTACCTTTAATTGACTGGCTTCCTTTTGCTTTCTTTCCCTTTCTTACTTTCCCACTCCCTTTCCACATTTCCTGGAATCACTTACCAGATAAACTACTTCACTTGAAACTGTTTCAAGGTCTTCTTGGGAGAAAACAGGTTCAGACCTAAAACTTTGAGTATACTGTTTGATACAGAGTAGGTACTCAATTTATCTTTAGTATTTTTTTGTAGCACAGGTCTGCTGGCAGTGAATTCTCTTAGTTTTCATTTATCTAAAAATGTCCTTATTTCACTTTCATTCTTTTTTCCTCCCCCTCTCTTTTTTTTGTTGTGCTTTAAGTGAAAGTTTACAAATCAAGTCAGTCTCTCACATAAAAACTTATATACACCTTACTACATACTCCCAATTACTCTCACCCCAATGAAACAGCCCACTCCCTCCTTCCACTCTCTCTTTTCGTGACCATTTTGCCAGCTTCTAACCCTCTCTACCCTCCCATCTTCCCTCCAGGCAGGAGATGCCAACATAGTCTCAAGTGTCCACCTGATCAAAGGAACTCACCCCTCATCATCATCCCTCTCCAACCCATTGTCCAGTCTGACGAGTTGGCTTCGGAAGTGGTTCCTGTCCTAGGCCAACAGAAGGTTTGGGGGCCATGGCCACTAGGGTCCTTCTAGGCTCAGTCAGACCATTAAGTCTGGTCTTTTTATGAGAATTTGGGGTCTGCACCCCACTGTTCTCCTGCTCCCTCAGGGATTCTCTGTTGTGTTTCCTGTCAGGGCAGTCATCGGTTGTGGCTGGGCACCTTCTAGTTCTTCTGGTCTCAAGATGATGTAGTCTCTGGTTCATGTAGCCCTTTGTGTCTCTTGGGCTCGTGATTACCTTGTGTCTTTGGTGTTCATTCTCCTTTGGTCCAGGTGGGTTGAGACCAATTGATGCATCTTAGATGGCCGCTTCCTGGCATTTAAGACCCCAGACGGCACTCTTCAAAGTGGGATGTGGAATGTTTTCTCAATAGATTTTATTATGTCGATTGACTAAGATGTCCCCTAAACCATGGTCCCCAAACCCCCATTCCTGCTACTCTGGCCTTTGAAGCATTCGGTTGTATTCAGGAAACTTCTTTGCTTTTGGTTTAGTCCAGTTGTGCTGACCTCTCCTGTATCATGTGTTGTCTTTCCCTTCACCTAAAATACTCCTTGTCTGCTATCTAATTAGTGAATACTTCTCTCCCTCCCTCCCTCCCCACCCTCGTAACCATCAAAGAACATTTTCTTCCGTGTTTAAATTTTTTTTTTGAGTTCTTATAATAGTGGTCTCATACAATATTTGTCCTTTTGCAACTAATTTCACTCAGCATAATGCCTTCCAGATTCCTCCATGTTATGTGAGATGTTTCATGGATTCATCGTTGTTCTTAATTGTTGCCTATTATTCCATTGTGTGAATATATCATAATTTATTTATCCATTCATCCATTGATGGGCACCTTGGTTGCTTCCATCTTTTTGCTATTGTAAACAGTGCTGCAGTGAACATGGATGTGCATGTATCTATTCATATGAAGGCTCTTATTTCTCTAGGATATATTCCAAGGAGTGGAATTGCTGTCACTTTCGTTCTTGAAGGATATTTTTGCTAGATGTATAATTCTAGACACTTTTATTAAATATAAAATATGTATAAAAATCTAGGCTTTCCCCTCCCCCCCCCCCAGCACTTTAAATATATCTTTTCATTGCCTTCTGGCTTCTGATGAGAATTCAGCTGTCATAATGTTTCATTGTTGCCCTGTTTATAATAAAGTGCTGCTCTTCTTTGGCTGCTTAATGAATAATTTCTTTTGTAAGGATCAGCACAGAGCTGGTTCCTATGAGGCAGAGGTTAAAGATGTCACAAATGTCCAACTTATTGAAACTGCTGTCCCAGTCCATCATCTGTAACATCCACTTCTCCCTTTCTCCTATTTGGTTTCGGTAATTCACTGCAACCTCTCAAAGAACTCATGAATCATACTTACAGTTAGGTAGTTTATTAGGGAAGTAACACGGTACAACTCAGGATCGGGATCAACTTGGAAGTAACAGGAACAACTCAGGATGTAGTTCCTCGGTCAAGATAGCTTCTTCTCTCCCTCTGCTGCCAGGCCCTCCTGAGGACCTACTCAGGCAAGTGTTACAACTCTTAGCTCTGTGGGCAGGCAACCCTCACTGTGTCAGTCTCCTGGTTCCTACCATCTCGAGCCACTATCACTCTTGTTACTACTGTGCCACTATCTCTTGCTGTCTTCCATGTTACAGCTACTCCTCTCTCTCTCCATGTCTCCCTTTAAGCTTAGCAGAATGGCAAAACTGAACAATCCCCTCATTAGGGTTCCATACACCTTATTTTCATGGTTCCACCCCCACAAGCATGCCATACGCCTTATTTACATCATTAGCAAGCTATCCAATCTCTGTGATAGGCCACAGCACCTCATTTGCATAGTCCCACCCAGTCGTTTGGTGGGAGTTACAAAAACTATGCCTAGAAGGACCATATTAAGTAATTAACTGCAACATGCTGCTTTAAAGATTTTCTTTTTACTTTTGGTTTTCAGTAGTTTGATTACGATGTGCCTAGGTGGGGTTCTCTTTGTATTTATCCTGCCTGGATTTCACTGAGATTCTTGCATATTTCACCAAATTTGAGAATGTTTTGACAATTATGTCTTCAAATTTTGGGATATTCTGTAACTCTATCCTTCAGGGATTCAATTATACATAATGTTAGATCCCTTGATATTGTCCACCGAGTCACTGGGACTCTGCTCCTTTTTTTCCCAGGCATTTCTCTCTGTTTTTCCAGATTGGATAATTTCTATTGTTCTACCTTCAAGGGCATTACTTCTTTCTTCTATTATCTTCAATCTGTCATTAAGCCCATCCAGTGAATTTTTTATATCAGATATTTTAATGTTTAGTTCAAAATTTCCATTTGGTTATTTCTTGATAGTTTCTATTTCTCTACTGAAATTTCCTATCTGTACATTTATCACAATCGTATTTTCTTTTATATCTTTGAGTATACCTATATAACTGCTTTAAAGTCCTTTTCTGCTAATTCCAACATCTGGGGCATCATGGGATTGGTCTCTACTGATTATTTTTTCCTTCAAGTATTGGTCACATTTTCCTGTTTCTTCTTATGTCTAGTAATTTTGGATTGTATCCTGGATGTGGTGACTGATATACTTTAAAAAAAAAAATAGAGACTCTAAAATCTCTTATGTTCTTCTCAAGATACTTATTTTTGTTCTAGTATACAGTTTGGCAGAACTCAGACTCCAAACTCTGTTAAACTATGTTAGTTAACAGTTGAAATCTGCTCAGTTTTTATATAAGCTGCTTGAATTCTGCCCCACACATGCATAGTTCAGGGTTCAGCCAGATTTTCAAGAAGAGTTTATATTCAGAAACTGGTGCTCCCCCTCTGTGGTTTTCTTGTTTCTGGAATATCCTTCTGCACATTATAGCTGCTGAAGTTGGTCCAAAGTCTAGTTCTGAGTTATTAACCTCTAAGATTTCAGGTTTCTGAGCCTTAGTTATCCTGTATGATCCTAACTTCAGCCTACCCTTAGGTGAAAAGTCATTAAAAATGGGAAACTAACCCAGTATCTTTCCTTTCTTCCGAATGTTGACTCCCCTCCATTTCTGCCTGTGCTGGTCTTTTCAGTGCCTTCCTACTTTTTTTTTTTTTCGTCCAGAGTTTATAGGTGTTACCTTTGGAATGATTGGGCTCGCACAAGCTACTCCACCAGTAATGGAAGTGAATGTCTTTTTTTTTTTTTTTTTCTTTAACCAGGATAAATATGCTCCATATCTAGACATCTGTACTGTATTTATTTATACCAACATTGTTTCTCCCAATCACCCAAAACATCCCTGATTTTTGACCTTTTCAGAAGTAAACCTTTGGGAAAGAGAACTGCCTCCTCTCTCATGTTGTGGTGCTCCTGTCTCATTTATTTGCTAAAAAGAAGCTGCCAAGTTACCTTTTCTCCAGAACCTCCCTACTAATAGGATTTTGCTTGTCCTGACTTACCCTGTGATTCTATTCCTGTGGATAAGTGAGTAGAAACATTATAGACTGGGAATTTTTTTTCCCAAGGTTGAGGAAAAACCTGGGAATATTTCCAAGTATTCCATTCAATTATTCTCTTTTTATTGATGAGAATACTTACATGAGATTTTTCTGGAGGGTTGTACAATAAGTTTTTGAATAAAGGGGATTTGAGTTCACATCCAGTGGCATAAATATGAGAGGAGTAAGGATTATCACCCTGGGACATGTGCCAGAGGAGAGAGATGGAGAACACTGCAGAGGAATACAACCAGGCCACACAGCCAATTCAATTCAAGAAAGCTTTATTGCCAAACTTTGCTGGTCTCTAGGGGAAAGGACATTGGAGTACAGTATATATGTTTTTAACAATTTTATTGAGGTGTAATTTACATGCCACTCTATAAATGGTTTAGTTTAGTTTTTTTTAAAAGAATGAATATTTGAATGAATGAATGAATAAACTTTCTCAATAACTGCTATATGTAAAATTGTGCCCTTACCTCCTGTTCTCAAATACCATTATTGCAGATGTCCTCAGACATAGTCAAAGCTCTTGGGCCAGTTTTGGAAACAGTGCTGGTAGCAATAGACAAATATATGGGTGAGTTTCAAGTCTGGAAAGATTGGGCTTTAAAGATGGAAAGAATTCAGCACTCAAGGAACTCAATGGGAAAATATCTTCATCAAGTCCTCCTGAGATAGGAAAGAAACGTATTTTCTTTGTCTGATCAAGCCTGTGTACAGCATATTTCTTTCTCTAACGCAAGCAGCTAAGTTTCTGTTCCAATTGTTAATTTTCTGCATTGACTACATTTTTTTTTCTTGATTCCTGATGTTCATAATTGAGAGAAAACAAAGGCAGTCACACATGGCTGAATCCTTCAACATTAAAGTGTGTGTTTCTTTTAGAGTTTGCAAAACACTTGGGAACTGAGAAATAAAAATTTTACTTTATAGCTGCCCCTACCTGATCTGGCTGTCTACAAGTCATTTCTAAGAATAATTACCCCTTATAATGTTTTCTCATCCTGAAAAATTTCCTGACCCTGCCCACCTGATGACCTGGGTTAAGTGCTGGCCTTGTGTGGTTCCTGTGCATACTTGTATTGTATTATTTATCACATTGTATTGAAAATGGCTATTTACTTATCCATCTCCTCCACTAGACAACATACTCAATCCAGAATTATTGGTATAGTCTGTGGAGGAAATTCAGTTTCTGGGAAGAAAGGAAAGTCCTAAAAGGAAAGGGAAAGGAAGTAGAAGTGAGATAAGAATGGAAGGAATGTTGATGGAAGCAATAGATAGACTTCTGAATGTGGGAGAGTGAAAAAAAGAAAACAACAAAGAGAAAGAAGAGAAATTATAACTCAACCCTGGGAATTGACCACAGCTTAGCCCTGGTGGCTCAGTGGTTAAGTGTTATGGCTGCTAAACAAAAGATCGGCAGTTCAAATCCACCAGCCATTCCTTGGAAACCCTGTGGGGCAGTTCTACTCTGTCCTATAAGGTCGCTATGAGTTGGAATTGACTTGATGGCAATGAGTTCGGTTTTTTGGTATTACATTACATCACTGTTCAAAGATAGAGGTAAGACATTTTTTTCAATTCACCCCACCACGAAAAGTATAATGTAGGAGTTATCAAGCTTAGGTGCCAGACCATCTTAGGTTTAAATCCTCAATCTGCTACTAGCTAGGCTTCTCAGAGCCTTGGTTTCTTCATCTGCAAAGTAAGGATAGTCATAGCGATTCCACGTGACAGAGTAGAACTGCCCCATAGGGTTTTCTTGGATGTAATCTTTATAGAACTGTTGGTGCCATCAGGTCTTCTTAGTCAAAATCGACTCAACAGCACCTAACAACAAAGAAAGGATGATAATAGCTCATACCTTGTAGTGCTATTTTAAGTATTAAATGAGATAAATTACATGATGAAGTTTTCAGAATGCTCAACAAATATTGGCCATTATTATCCTTTTTTAGCTATCCAGCCATATCATTTATTGTCCCCTTTAACTTCAGTTCTTTGGAAGTGAAAAAGGCTATAGATGAAGAGGTACAAATCCATGAATTGAAGATTCTTGTGGGTAAGGACTCTGTCTTATTTAGTGTTGCATTCCCAGTAGGTAGCAGAGTGCCTGGCACACAAATGGTAAACCGTGGTTAAAGGAACAAAGAAATTACATTAAGCGACATAATTTTAATTACAAGTTAGTCACATCGTCACCTTTATATGAAGAAGACTTTGTATTCTAATACATAGGTATAGTTTGTGGTGGCTTGAATATATTCTGAAAGAGAAGCTTTTGCTAGTATTATTTTGTTTAAGCAAGCATTATTCAAACCAAACAAAATCAAGAATAAATTATAATAATTTTTGGAAAAGCGTACCTCTAAAATTTTATCTAAGTAATTTTAGGGAAACCAGTATCATATTATTAAATTCTGTGCCGGGGCATGCTTAATTTCTGACATCACAGGTGACTAAGAGCCTTGGCGGGGCAGTGGTTAAGAGCTCAGGCTGCTAACCAGAAGGTCAGCAGTTCGAATCCAACAGGTGGTCCTTGGAAACCCTATGGGGCCATTCTACTCTTCCTGTAGGGTCACTATGAGTCAGAATCGACTTGACGGCAATGGGATAAGATGACAGAGTAAACAGACTGCAAACAGCAATAGATCAGTTCTCGTTGTTTAACTTTACTTGAGTCAAAGTTCTATAACCACTTTTAACACTATTTTAAGAACATTTTTAAAAAATTATAGGGCCAAGTAACACTAGTAAATAAGAGCTTCTGATTCTGGCATCCCACCCCTCTTTTAGTTCTCAATGATAACTGACTATAAAATGCAACAATAAACTACAAATAACAATCCAACTTCCTTGACTTAACAGATCCTTTTCTGCATTAAATAATCCCATTTAAATTAAGCAGGAACTTAGGTACAGCATAATACAGGTTTGCGATTAAGATAAAATTTAAAATGTCTGAAGTATTTTCATGAGAATCCTAATTTCAAGGGGTATATGTAATGACGAAGAGTGCCCACTAAGTAGCTGGCATATAGAATAAACTTTAAATAAAGATATGAATGAATGAAGGCAGCAGATTACTTCTGAAAACTGAACCACAAAGGAGTAATAAACTGAAACTGTGGAGTAGTAACTGTCTTGGGATCATGTTTGTAACTGCTATCTAGTTCAGGAGCAGACTGTTGTTGTTGTGTGCAGTCAAGCTGATTACAACTCATAGCAACCCTGTAGGACAGAGTAGACCTGATCCATAGGGTTTCCTAGGACGAAATTTTTACAGAAGCAGACCACCAGATCTTTTCTCCTGAGGAGCCACTGGTGGGTTCTAACTCTCAATATTTCAGTTAGCCCACTGATGCTTAATCATTAGGCAAACAGGGCTCCCTCAGGAGCAGACCAGAGGGATTCGAAGAAACGACAAAACCTCAGAAAAACAAACCCATTGCCATCAAGTCAATTCTGACTCATAGCAACTCTATAGGACAGAGTAGAACTGCCCTATAGGGTTTCCAAGGAGTGGCTGACGGATTCGAACTGATGACCTTTTGGTTAGCAGCCAAGCTCTTCAACCACTGTGCCACCAGGACTCCAGGATACATCCAGTCAGAGAGAAAGGACCTAAGAGACCAAAGAGAACATCCGGATAGTGATACATTAAATCTAGCACTGACTAAGCCTTTACAATCTCACTGAATGACCAACACCAATCTGCTGATGCCAGAAAGATGCCACATCCCAACCCAATCTGGCCAATAGGATACTGAAAAAAAACAGTGACACAGTTTGCACCTGATACCTAAAAGACCTACAGAGCTAAATAGACAATAAATTTCTGAGATAAAAAAAAAAAAAAGTGTAATTTGACTTTATCCAGTCCTTTACTATGAATAAAAACTGTTGATGAAGTGAGGGATCTCCATGTCATAGAGCTCTTTTGCAACACAAAAGGATTCAAAATTTCTGAGAAGATGCACCTCACAAATATTCTAGCACAATTGCTTGTTATATTAGCTATTCTTGTGTATGATAGAAAAAATATATTATTTAAAATTCAAAGCTACTATAGCTGCATCTTTCTTTTAGGTGGAGTGGCATAATTCATATCAGTGGGAAAATTACTCTCTATGCTGCTTCCTTCCATTTGCAAAGGTTGGTAAAACAGGAAGAAAGAAGAGACTGACATTTTAGAGCTTCTGCCAAAGTTTCTATGTCTCCAAAAGATGTGACCCAAAGTTGATAGTCCTTAATTTAGCAGAGCATGTAATGAGTTTCGGATATGCAAAGGTATACCAGAATCCTGGAATTGGTAGAGAACTTATTGATTTGAAAATAAGCTGTAGGAATTGTGATGAAGTGCTTCTTCCTAAAGAGATGAACTTGAACAACAAAACCAGAGACTGCTGACTGTGGGAGATGACCAGGGAAAACTTTCAATAAATCGAAGTGCTGAGGATATTTTAAAATGTGATTGTATAATAATTCATTTTAAGATGTTTTACTGGGGTAATGTAAACTCCACTCACTTACCTGAAGCTCTCAATATAGTTTCACATACACACACACACAGAGCTTTGTGTGTCTGATGTGAGTAAATTTTTTTATATTGAAAAAACGATCAAGCTCCATGGTTGGATCAGCACAATGCGTAAGGAAAAATTTTGCCAGAGGAGAGGAAATAAGAATGAGATCAAGAGTGCAGTGGTATCAGGAAGATGGATGTGAAGATAACTGTGAGAATATTGAACTGAGGTAATTCAAAGAAATATTGGGAGGATATTGGATTTCCCACCAACTGTGAGATAACGGTTTACTCAGTTTTCGTAATGTTCAAGAACAGAGATTATCAATTTAAAATGATTTTGGCTGTTAGTAACAGAAAATGCTGATCCAACTTGACTTAAACATAAAGGAGTTTGTTATTTCATATAACAGGAAGTATAGAGGAAGAGCAGGAAATATGGAGGAAGTGCTGGTTGACTCAGTGCCTCAATGATGTCATCAAGGGCTCAGGTTCTTTCCATATCTTCACTCTAACATCTGGAAACATTCAGATATCACATCCATGGGTAGGAAAGAGGCCATTTCTTGGCACCTCCTTTTTTCAAATGAGAAAATCTTTCCAAGAAGCAAGTCCAGCAGATCTTACTACATGTATTTGGCTAGAACCGGATCACATGCCTGCCATTAAACCAATCTCCTGGCAAGGGGAATGGAAGCACCCTAATTGGCTTAGACCAATCAGATTTTGCTCTTGGGCTGGGGAGGATTCACCTTCTACTGAGTCACAGGGAGAGGGGTAGCTATCTAACAAAATAAGGGTTGCTAGGTATACAGTGTAACCTGCAATAATATTCAAGTATCAATGAAAACAGTACGTTGCAAGATTATTACATTGGTGATAACATGTGGTAAAGCAGACAGAGGAATCATTTATGTAAAGTCCCTAGACAGCTTGCAATGTATTAAGACTAGTTTGAGTAGTAGTATCATAGTCATAAATAATGGTTTCAGTGGTTCTTTCAAAACACCTTTCGTTTAAATGGGAAGAACATTAAAGGAGACTCAAAGTTGATTTTTTCAGTATAAAGGAATCAGAACACATTTAGAATACTCTGTCCAGTTTAAGGCATAACATTTCATAAAAACTGACAAAATCAAAAGTGTATAAAAATCATATAATATGAGGAACAGGAAAAAAAGATAGAGCTATTTAACTTGAGGGAAAAAAAGACACTTAGGAGAATATGATGTTGTTGTTGTTAGGTGCTGTCAAGTCGGTTCTGATTTACAGTGACCCTACATACAACAGAACAAAACACTGCTCAGTGCTGTGCCATTCTCACAATCATTGCTATGCTTGAGAATATAATAGGAGTCTTACTTTATTTGAAGAGCTAGTATATGGAATAGAGCATCGATTTATTCTGAGTAGATCCACAGGCTAGAAGTAGGACAAATGGCTGGAAATTATAGACAGACACACTTCAGTTCAATATGATATATACCTGTTGGTGTTGTTAGGTGCGGTTGAGTCAGTTATGACTCAAAGCGACCCTATGCATAACAGAACTGCCTAGTCCCACGCTGTCCTCAGGATCATTGCTAGGTTTGAGGCCATTGCTGCCACTACTGTGTCAGTCCATCTCCTTGAGAGTCTTCCTATTTTTTGCTGTCCCTCTGCTTTATCAAACATGACGTCCTTCTCCAGGTACTAGTCCCTCCTGATAACATGTCCAAAGTATGGGAGACAAAGTCTTGTCATCCTTGCTTCTAAGGAGCACTCTGGCTGTACTTCTTCCAAGACAGATTTGTTCATTCTTCTGACAGTCCATGGTATATTCAATATTCTTCACCAACACCGTGATTCAAAGGCATCAATTCTTCTTCAGTCTTCCTTATTCATTGCCCAGCTCCTGCATGCAGATGAGGCGATTGAAAATACCATGGCTTGGGTCAGGGGCACCTTAGTCCTCAAAGTGACAGCTTTGCTTTTTAACACTTTAAAGAGGTCTTTTGCAGTAGATTTGCTCAATGCAGTGTGTCACTTGATTTCTTGACTGCTGCTTCCATGGGCATTGATTGTGGCTCCAGGTAAAATGAAATCCTTGACAACTTCAATATTTTCTCCAACATGGGCCTATTTAATAATTAAAGCTGCCCATGAGCTTTCTCACAATTGATTTCCTCATTGCAAATTTCTGAGTAGAACGTTCATGGCTATTCGGCAGCAGCATTATTGAGAGATTCTTGCTTTGGATGGGAAACCGGACCAGATCAAAATGATTTTTGTAAGCATGGTCTACATCCTACATGTGAGCTGTCATCTTATCTCACGGACTGACTACTTTCCCCAAAGCAAGTCCTTTCTTCATTCCTTACAGGTGTGATGTATGTTCTCTACCACCACCACCGGTTACTGTTGACTTCTACTCATGGTGACCCCATGTGTGTCACACTAGAACTGTGCTCCATAGGGTTTTCAATGACTGAGTCTTCAGAAGGAGATTGCCTGGCCTTTCTTCAGAAGTGCCTCTGTGTGTACTTAACTGCCAGCTTTTTAGATAGCAGCCCAGCACTTTAACCATTTGGACTACCCAGGAATTGTGTATGTTCCCTAGGTAAACATTTTTACTTAGTACGTGTGTTCTTAGTTATCTAGTGCTGCTGTAACAGAAATACCACAAGTGGATGGCTTTAACACAGAATTTATTTGCTCACAGTTTAGTAGGTGTCATGGATTGAACCGTGTCCCCCTAAAATATGTGTCAGCTTGACTGGACCATGATTTTCAGTGGTTTGGCAGTTACGTAATGAAGTAATTAGCCTCCATTTTGTGATCCGACGTAATTGTCCTATGTGTTGTAAATCCCAATCTCTGTCTCTGGTTAATGAGGCAAGATTAGGTTATGTTAAAGAGGATTAGGGTGGGATGCAATATTCTTACCCAGGTCACAGTCCTGATCCAATGTAAGGGAATATTCCCTGGGGTGTGGCCTGCATTACCTTTTATCTTCCAAGAGATAAAAGGAGAGAGAATTGAGCAGAGAGAAGGGGACCTCCTACCGCCAAGAAAGAAGAGCGGGGAGTGGAGTATGTCCTTTGGAACTGGGGTCCCCGTACTGAGAACCTCCTAGACCCAGGGAAAGATTGATGCCCAGACACTTGGAGATCTACAAAGAATGTGGAACCTACAGGTGTTGGAAGCAGACAAGGATCTTTCCCCAGAACCAACAGAGAGAGAAAGACTTCCCCTAGAGCTGGCACCTGAATTCAGACTTCCCGCCTCCTAAACTGTGAGAGAATAAATTTCTGTTTGTTAAAGTGATTTGCTTGTGGTATTTCTCTTATGGCAGCACTAGGTAACTAAAAGAATAGGCTAGAAGTCCTTTTTCAGGGTGCCAGCTCTAAGGGAAGGTTTCCCCTGTCTCTGTGAGCTTCTGTTCCTGGGCAATCTGCATGTGGTTTGGCATTTCTCTTCCCCCACCTCTGCTCTGCTTGCCAGTTTATTCTTCTTTATATCTCAAAAGAGATTTACTCAAGATACACCCTGAACTAATTCTGACTCAGTGACATAACTAAGACAACCCATTCCCAAATGGGATTATAACTACAGGCATAGAGTTTAGGATTTACAACACATATTTTTGGGAGACACAATTCAATCTATAACACATGTCTTATTAGTCACCTTAGCAAGGTTTTGAGGATAATTAAAATTTGATAGTATTTTGTTTTCTGGTTCTACTTCAATTTTTATGGACTAATTGGCCATCACTGAGTTCTTTTTACTGGAAAATGGAAACAGGTGTGCTACAGTCTTTTGCCCTAATTTCAGGGCTCCAGGTTAAAAAAAAAAAAAAAAAAAGAGCCCTAGAGGCAAGAGCTAGGTTAAGAGCTCAAGCAGCTAACCAAAAGGTTGGCAGTTTGAATCCACCAGCTACTCCTTGGAAACCCTACGGGGCAGTTCTACTCCGTCCTGTAGGGTTGCTGTGGGTCAGAATTGATTCGATGGTAAAGGGTTTGGTAAAAAAATCATTGAGTGACTTTGTCCTAGACCACTTGAAAAGTCCTGCACTTTTAAAATCCTATTATTATATTAATTTACTGCTTCCTTAATTTTTAAGAAAATTAATTTTAATTAAATTTAAGTTTTTCCTTTTTTTTTCTTTGAGACTTTTTGTGCTTAAAAAGAGAAAGTTTTAGCACAAAATCAAAAGTGTAATAGCAAAAGAGTGTTATGGATTGTATTTTAAAATAGCCAATTAAAAATAGCAAAAATTAACAAATAATAAAAAATTTTAAAATAGCCAGTTCAAAAATGTAGAGACATTTGGGGTTTAGACTTCAAATTTCACTTAATACATTTTTTGCAACTAAAAAAATGTTAGTGTATTAAGTCCACATGTAGTTAAGAATTGTGTTTAATATTGAGAAACCTTATGCAAATTTGAAAGGAACAGAGAATTCTAATCTCATTCTCTTTGACAAAGATTAGTTTGTGGCTCATAGCAAGAACAAAAGGAAAAAATGAAAGTGTTATTCTGTGCTATAGAAAACTACTCCAGCCTTGGTGATTCTTGCTGAGTATGGGGGTGGAACCGAGTGAATGGCGAGGTAGAGATAACACTCTAGTTGCTATATTAGTGCATACCATGAGGGGTGTGCCCAGTATTTTCTATCAGGTGTAAAGGCAAATTAGAAGATTCTGGACACAATACTAAAATAACACTAAAAAAATGAAGATTCAAGAGAACATTGTTGTTGTTGTTGTGTGCTATTGAGTCGATTCTGACTCATAGTGACCCTATAGGACAGAGTAGAACTGCCCTATAGGATTTTCTTGGCTGTAGTCTTTATGGAAGCAGATCACCAGGTCTTTTCTCTCACAAAGCTGCTGGTAGGTTCGAACTGCCAGCCTTTTGGTTAGCGGTTGGGTGTTAACCATTGTACCACCTGGGCTCCTTCAGAGAATGTTATTCAGTAGTTACGAGAGCCACATAAAACTGCTTAGCAAAATCCAAAATTCATAAAGTTGTGTGATTGGTGGAATATAATCCTTTTGTAATTTGTATAGAATTTAGGAGAAATATACTTTCTTGTTTTCTAATGTCACTTTTAAATTTGAGTCTTTCAAGAGATAAATGATTCAATTTTACTCTTTTATGAATATTTGGCATTTTTTACCAGTACAAGTTGATTTCAGTGTTTCATTTTCTGTTAACAATTACATGACATATCTGAGTTCTTCCCACCCTTGTTATTCTATGAAAATATTAAGTATTCTCAACATCATGGATTATCCTTTCTTCACTGCTTCCTTCATATCATCTACTCATCCAAATTATAATGTTTATCTAATGCCATAATTTTTCCCTATTTTGGGACTATCTAGATCATCTCCTTTGTCCATTTGCTGTGATAGGCAGAATAATTCCTGCTCCCCCTCCCCCAAGTTGTCTTTGTCTTTATCATGGAATATGTGAATATGTTATGCTACATAGCAAAGGGGAGTTAAGGTTGTAGATGGAATTGAGCTTGCTAATCAGATGACTTTAAGATGGGAGTTTATCCTGGATTATCCAGGTATGCCCAATGTAGTCACAAGAATCCTTAAAAGTGGAAGAGATTGGAAGAGACAACCACAGAGATGGCAGTGTCAGAAGAACTTAGCCCAACCTGCTGGCTTTGAAGATGGAGGAAGGGGGCTACAAGCCAAGAAATGCAGGCAGCCTCTAAAAGCTGGAAAAGGCAAAGAAGGGGATTCTCCCCTAGGGCCTCCAGAAAAGAATGTACCCTAGCAATACCTTGACCCAGTGAGGTCCATGTCAGACTTCCGATCTATAGAACTGTAAGATAATAACTTTGTGTACTTGTAAGCCACTGAATTTGTGATAATTTGTCACAGCAGCAATAGAAAACTAATAATTTGTCTGGTTTGATCTGGTGTTTAGACTTTCCTCTGCACTGATTCCATTTCTATTGAAATCATTAAAAACCCTCAGGTCAAACTCAAAGATCATAGTTTATGTTCACCCTCCCTTGATTTCTTTATTTCTGTCAACAAATTAATTTAATTAAGAAAGCTGCCGAATAACCTTGAAATTAACAAAGGTACCCATTGTTATAAGGTATAAAAGTATGCAATTAAAACAAAAATTGACTCCTAAGAAAGGTTATGAGTGAAATGACATTTGCCTATAGTTCTAAAATCTTTCAATAGCTAGTAATTCATTGAATGCCTATGAAATATTCAGCGCAGTTTCTTAGAGAAGTTAAAAATTGGGACAACATCTATAACAAAGTCCTTGTTTTGGCTGCCTAGGGAATACATAGAAGGTACCTGTGTTGAGCAGGTGACTGGTGAGAAAAGAAGAGGAAGGAATTGGAGAACAGGAAGTGAAAAGTAGAGTGAGTAGAAGGAAAAGAACGTTTAATGGATGATTTTTAGAATGGGGAAAAGGAGGAGAATAGAAAACACACAGGAGGAAGAAAAAGTGTCAAAGGTAAGAACTCTCAGGAGATAATCAGAGGATGATCTTGTCTGTAATAAGCACCCAACGAATAATGACAGGATGAATCTCTGGCGGTACTATGATTTCTTCTCAGCAGAGAGCCAAGAAGGAGGTTAATGTTCTTTAACATACCTATTAAATAGGATTAAGGTCTCATTAAAGTTTTTTTTTTTTTCTGGAGTTTTTCTCCATATTACAGATGTTTAATAATTATGTACTAATTCTCAGTGTCTACCAATAAGGGGTCTACCAAGCCTTCAGAAACGAATCAGATTTGGAGTCCAGACAAATGCTTTTAACAATTCTTTCATTAATTATACAAGAGACTGGGCAGTCGTAGCTGCAGAAATTATTAGATAATTTATTTATACAATCAATACTCATTCTGAGTGTTACTTGTCAGAATTACAGATCTGGGATTCATTTTACACCACAGTCAAATCTGATTCATGAGCCTAAGGATGAAGTCAGATTTTTAAATCTTTCCAATCACTGTAGAACATACAGACAATAGTCTAACACATCAGAGATCTAACTTTTAGAAAAGTTGCATGTCCCCTTTTCCACTCGCCCTTCCCTTTTTATAAATACAAGTTGTTGAAGAAAGCAATGAAGGGAAATTACAGGATGTGAGCCATGCCACAGACCTAGAGAACAGACCTCTGCCAGAGAGTGGGAGGACTAAAGGCTGCAGGAGGAAGAGGTCTGAAAGAAGAGAGGGGACCTGATAGATAACACAATGAGACACCTGGAAAGTATGAACAATTCCTGGTTAGCAAATTTATAAGTAAAACTACAAGGCAAATAACCCAAAGATAAGCAAAATCTTTAGAAAAGGAAACGCAACCACACTTTTCTATTTGGTTCTGCAGTAAATAATATTTACATTATCATAGTCATACACATGAAGTTCCTGGGTACTACAAACGGCTAATGTGCTTAGCTGCTAAGCAAAGGTTGGAGGTTTGAGTCTACCCAGAGGTGCCTCAGAAGAAAGGCCTGGCGATCTACTTCCAAAAAATCAGCTAGTGAAAAGCCTATGACACACAGCTCTGCTCTGACATGCAAGGGGTCGCCATGAGTCAGAATCAGCCAGATAGCAACTGGGCTTTTAATGATGTAAAGACTGGTTATCAGTTTATTAAAAAATAATGATGTTACCAAATTGAGAGGATGGGGAAATTTGGAGGGGCATATGATAGAGCCAGCTCTTTATCTATCAAAACAGGAAGTCAACAAATAATATTCAAAATTAAAAAAAACAACACGTGACAGCGTAAGCACATTATGGAGAAAGATGAAGGTAAATACTAGAAGAAGCAAGAGGACGAATAGTACTTGTCCCTGGGGAGAGGGACTTGCAATCTTATTTAATTTTTTTTTAGCTATGTGTATTAATTTGCTATTTATTTACTTATTTACTGTGGTAGGCTAAAGAATGGTCCTCCAATGATATCCATGGCCTAATCCCTGAAACCTGTGAATATGTTACTTTGGATGGCAAAATGGACTTTGCAGCATGATTTTGAGATGGGGAGATTACTGGTGGGCCCAATGTAATCACAAGAGTCATTATACCTTTGGTCCAAAGGAACTAGATCGTGCCCAGCTATCACTGCTAACCGCTCTGATGAGGGACACGATAGGTGGACCCTGATAGAATGGGAGAAGAACACAGAACAGAACTCATATTCTTAAGAAGTCCAGACTTACTGGACCAGTTGAGACTGGAGGGCTCCCTGAGACTGTTGAAAATAATATTTAAACCTTGAACCAAAATTATCCTCTGAGGTCACCTTTTAGCGAAATAACAGGTTGACACATAAAACAAAGGGTATTACCCATGAATACAGTGCTCCAGTAAAAAACCTTCTATATGAGACCAAAAGGTCAATAATCACCAGAAAGCAAAGATGAGAAGATAAGGGGGCAGGGAAACTAGAGTACTGGAAACAGAGAAACCAGAACACAATTAAAGAGAATTTGACACATTGTAAAAATATGACTAATGTCACTGAATGATTTGGGTAGACATTGTCAAATGGGAACCTAATTTGCCGTGTAAACTTTCACCAAAAACACGGTAATATTATTTAAAAAAAAAAAAAAAAAGAATTATTAAATGCAATTCAAAACAAGAAAGAAAAAAAAAAAAGAGTTTCAGAAAAGGCAGGCAAGAGGGTCAGAGGAAGAGAGGAGATGTAGGAGTAGAAACAGAGGTCAGGGTGTTGTGATTCCTGGCCTTGAAGACAGAGGAAGGGGCCACAAGTCAAGGAATACAAACAGCCTCTACAAGGTGGAGAAGGAAAGGAAATGATTCCTCCTGGAGCTCTCAGAAGGAGCACAGCTCTGACAACCCATTTTAGACTTCTGACCTTGAGAACTGTAAGATAAATTTCTGCTGTTTTAAGTCACAAAGTTTGTGGTAATTAGCTACAGCAGTAATATGAAACAAATACATTTATTTAGAAGATAAAACCAGAGGTTGTAAGAATGTTAAATCAGAGGAAGTAAAACATGCTAAGAAATGAATTAGAGAAAACTTACCATCTGCTGATGAAAACAGAAGTTCAAAATAAAGGAATAAATTAACCTGAATTAGAAAGGGATGACAATTGTAAATTTTATGATTATGTGGTTGCTCATTATACCTTGGGGGCCCTGGTGGCCATGTGTTTATGAGCTCGGCTGCTAACCAAAAGGTCGGCAGTTTAAATTCACCAGTTGTTCTTTGGAAACCCTATGGGGCAGTTCTAGTCTGTCATATAGGGTCACTATGAGTAGGAATCAACTCAACAGCAATGAATCTGGGTTTTTTTTTTTTTGTTTGGTTTATTATACATTGGACAAGATTAGGTAATTTAGGCCTAATCATACGTCAGTCAACGCTTAGCCACATTCTAATATTCGTTTCCATATATACTTATCATCCCTTTTCACTTGTTTCTTTCCCATTCCTCTGTGTGTCTTCCCTCTTCCTGTCATTGACACACTGTTGGAGTAGCTGTCTGGTTCACAGTGATTCTATCATATTCTGGAATGGCCCTCAACTCTTGAGGCGAGAGTGGCAGACACCATGTTTATGATCTATGAGCCTGTCCCCTGGCTCACGGATGGCTGATCTGGGAGTGGGCACGTGGTTCCTGCTAGACCATTCAGAGCCCTTCCCTAGGATTTACTGAAGGAACAGGAAAAAGACATTTAGCCTTCTCTGGTGTGGTGGGACTCATGAGGCCTGAAGATTGGAAGGCATCAGTGGCCATATGGAGTCAGTCATTCTACAATGGAAGAGATTGAAATTAATCTACAGAAAGAAACAGAGACAACATAGGGAAAAAAGAGTCTTGGTTCCAGTTGTCAATGAGGATCATATGCACTCCTGCATTTTCAAAGTGTCTTAGTCACATAGTGCTGCTATAACAGAAATACCACAAGTGGGTGGCTTTAACAAACAGAACTTTATTCTCTCACAGTCTAGTAGGCTAGAAGTCCAAATTCAGGGTGCCAGCTCCAGGGGAAGGTTTTCTCTCTCTGTCAGCTCTAGAGGAATGTCCTCATCATGAGTCTTCCCCTGGTCTAGGAGCTTCTCAGCCCAGGGATACGGGGTCCAAAGGACACACTCTGCTCCTGGTACTACTTTCTTGGTGGTAATGAGGTCCCCCGTCTCTCTGCTTACTTCTCTCTTTTATATCTAAAAAGAGATTGACTCAAGATACAGCCTAATCTTGTAGATTGAGTCCTGTCTCCCTAACATAACTGCCTCTAATCCTGCCTCATCAACATCATAGAGGTAGGATTTACAACACCAAGGAAAATCACATCAGATGACAAAATAGTGGACAATCACACAATACTGGGAATCATGGCCTAGCCAAGTTGACACACATTTTTGGGGGAGATAATTCAAGCCATAACACAATGTCTTGCTTTTTATCCCCCATTTCTATGAGCTACTCTAATATCACTTCCTTTTTTCCTAAACTAGATTTAGCTGGCTTTCTATCACACACAGCCAAAAGACAGAGTATTCTATCATCGGGGTATATACAAATGCTTCTGTTCCCCTTTCCTTCAGAGCATATGGCAAGATTGCCCACTTTGTATAGGCACAACTACGTGACTTACTTTGTCAACGAAGTAGGAGTGGAAGTATGTCACTTTAAGAGCCAGTGCAAGATTTGACAGGTTCTCTTCACCTGCAGTGATTGTGGAAACATGTGTCACTCGGTGCCTCCAACGGCTAGGTTCCTGAGTGGCCATGAGGAGCAGAGAATTCCTACGAAACCAGCACTGGACGTGCAACATGAGCAAGCAATACACTTATGTGACGTTAAGCCACTGAGATTTTGCAGTTTTCTATTACTGCAGTATAACCTAGCTTACCTTGATCAAAACAGGCGACACTTATATTCACAATATTTTTTCATGATTCATTCATCTAAAAAATTGGAATATTGAGCCAATATAGGTTATAACAGTACATAAAATAGATACAGTCTCTGCCCTCCCAATAAGAAACACAATAAGTAATTCCAACATAGTGTGATATGCACCAAGAAAAGTACAGGACACAAGGGGAGCACATGCCTATGTCACTTACAGTAGTCAGGAAAGGTATGGAAAGGCTTCCTGCATGAAGTGACATCTAAGTCATGATGTGAAAAATGAGTAGGAGTTACTGGGAGCAGGGGAAGAAGATGGGACGGGTTGCTTTCTGTCCAGACAGAACAACAGGGATAAGAATCCAGAGAGAGGCACAATTGGTCCTACACATTAATTGCCTCTGAATCCCACCCTTTACCTTTTCTAGGCTGAATTAGGACTATAACGTATCTTCTGATTAAGAATAATGTGAAGCTTTTATATGTAGTGGTCTTAATTGCCCGCCAACAACTTAATTTCAGAGTACTGGTATCTTTGGACAGCACTGTCTATGCTCAGAATTTATGCGATGGCAATTGCTTTGTGTTTTTCTTTTTTTTTTTTTTTGTATTTTCTGCATTTGAACCTAGCATTCTATAGGAAAAAAATGAAAATGAAAAGTGCTGCTGTTAACAACAGAATAATTAAGACAAAGGTCCCCACAGTAATTAGATTTGCTTATAATCATGAATCTTTAGTCTAAACCCAAGTGTGAAGGAAAAGAGCAATATGAAAGCACAGTTAGGAAACAGTAGAAATTTATCCTTGACAATTGTGTCTAAAACATAAAATTTAGTGGCAAAGGAAATACAGAGGTTGTTAAAATGACAAATTGGTAGTTACCATCCAAAAATGCTCCAATGATTCAAACACAGAAAGAACATGGTAAAAGTGGGAATAGGGATACAGCTTACTGTATATACTTTTAATTTCTGTACTTAGACTGCATTATGTAGAAAAGCAGGTAACTACTTATATCTTTGGAGTTGAATGTGTGTGTGTGTCTGCACTAAAGGAAATCATAAGTAATCAGAGATGAAACTCCAGACGCACACAGACATTAGATTGTGTAAAACCTTGCATGTGAAGATTTCACACTATCCTAAAATTAATGGAGGTTGCGATGGTTAAGGTTGTGTGTCAACTTGGCTGGGCCATGATTCTCAGTGGTTGGCAGTTATGTAATTGTTATGGATTGAATTATGTTCCCCCCCCAAAATGTGTATATCAACTTGGTTAGGCCATGATTCCCAGTATTGTGTGGTTTTCCTCCATTTTGTGATTGTAATTTTATGCTGAGAGGATTAGGGTGGGATTTTAACACCACCCTTACTCAGGTCACCTCCCTGATCCAAGGTAAAGGAAGTTTCCCTGGGGCTGGGCCTGCACCACCATTTATCCCTCAAGAGATAAAAGGAAAGGCAAGCAAGCAAAGAATTGGGGACCTCATACTACCAAGAAAGCAGCACCAGGAGCAGAGCATGTCCTTTGGACCTGGGGTCCCTGTGCCTGAGACGCTCCTTGACCAGGGCAAGATTGAGGACAAGGGCCTTCCTTCAGATCCAACATAGAGAGGAAGCCTCCCCCTGAAGCTGACTCCCTAAATTTGAACGTTTAGCCTACTTTACTGTGAGGAAATAAATTTCTCTTTGTTAAAGCCATCCACTTGTGGTATTTCTGTTATGGTAGCACTGGATGACTAAGACAGTAATGATGTAGTTATCCTCCACATGAGCCGATGTGATCAGCCAACTAGTTGTAACGGGAGTCTCCTCATGGTTGTGGCCTGCATCCAATATATATATGGATGTTCTGGCAAAGCTCACTTGCTTGCTCTGGAGCCTGCACCCAGTTCATCATCATCTAACCTCTGGCTCTTGAGACTTGAGCCAGCAACGTGTCCTATTGCCCGCAGCTCTTGGGATTTGTTGGTCTCCAGAGCCTGTGATCCAGCAGCCTGCTATCTTACCTGCCAGTCTTGGATTCGTCAGCCTCTGTAGCCTGTGAGCTAGTGGCCTGCCATCTGCCCTGCCATCTGCCCTGCCAATCTTGGGTTCATCAGCCCCTGCAGCTACATGAGCCAGGAAAAGCCTCCCGCCTGACACCTGATCCAAGAACTTGGGACTTGCCAGCCTCTACAGCCACATGAGCTGTTTCCTTGAGATAAATCCCTCTCTTTACACATGAATATATACACTTTGAAAAAACCAAACCTGTTGCCGTTGAGTTGGCTCTGACTCATTGTGACCCTATAGTACAGAGTAAAACTGTCCTGTAAGGTTTCCAAGGAGCAGCTGGTGGATTTGAAACTGATGACCTTTTGGTTAGCAGCCGAGCTCTTAACCACTGTGCCACCAGGGCTCCAGAGGAACTTGGTAAGACCAGTGAATTCCATTAGCATGTGCCCACTGCTGCACTTCATTTGCTGTGAATACACCTATGAGGCTTTTTTTTTAAAGTTATTACATTGAAAGTGGAAGCCCTGGTGGCGTAGTAGTTAAGAGCTATGGCTGCTAACGAAAAGGTCAGCAGTTCAAATCTACCAGGCACTCCTTGGAAACCCTATGGGGCAGTTCTACTCTATCCTATAGGGTTGCTGTGAGTTGGAATCTACTCAACAGCAATGGTTTTATATATATCCATATCTATGTAAAGTTAATGTACACTCATATTTTTTATAAATTAGTATATAAGCATGTGCATAAAAATATATACACTATATAACCATAAATATATTTAAATGGATTTATATACGCATAAAACCAAAATCAAATCTGTTCCCATGGAGTCAATTCCGACTCATGGTGACCTCATGTGTTACTGAGTAGAACTGTACTCAACAGGGGTGTCTTGGCTGAAATCTTTATGGAAGCAGATCGCCAGGCCTTTCTTCTGTGGTGCAGCTGGGTGGTTAGTAGTCAAGCACAAACCAATTTCATATGCATAACCTTTCAAAAAAGAATGAAACTATCAAAGTAATGAGAAAAATTTCATTTACCTTCGGAATAAACATTGGACAAACTTCACAGTTTTTCCAACTAAACAGTGATGGGCACGACAGATGATTCACAAGAAAACATGTAACTGAATGTAAATTCTGTGTGGTTCTACAGGGATACGAGTAATGACAAAATCATACCTGCCTTGTACTTCCCCCAAAGTAGACAGTAGCTATAATTAGCAGTGAGCTTACATCACTAAAATGTCTTTTTACTCTTTTACTAACATACCATAATTGTTTATACACAAGGCATGATAAAAATAGAAATTAAACCCATGAGTCAAATTTAAAATATGCTTTTTTATATACATATATGTATATATATATATATATAAAAGCATATTTTAAAGCAGAATCCTTCATGTTCTCCGAGGTGTCCACATAGCAAATTTAGAAATGCCTATGAGTTCTGCTGGATATTAGTGCTATTATTAATAATATGTGCTTACAATTATAACCTTTCATCCAAGTACCTCAAAGAGCTTTTAAAGCATTAATTTGTTATTTCTTTTAATACCTCTGAGGGGCCAGCTAGTAGAAAGTTATTATTATCTCTGTTTTACAGCCAGAGAATCTAGGGCATAGAGAGGTTAAGTGACTTTGCTAGGGTTATATAGTGATTAAGTAACGAAAAAGAGACTGTGAGTTAATTCTTCTCGTTTACAGTTTAATACATTACCCATTACATGGTCATTTAATACACTTAAATATATTTCTATTCTAGGAAAAATTAGAATAATATATTTGAATAATCAACAACTAAAAGTTGATGAAAGAGTTCCTCATTTTTGTGTCAAAAAATGTTGCTATACAGGGGTATAAAGTAAAAACTAATAAGTAGTCTTTGGTTTGCCACCTTACAGGCCTTTTGCTATTTGTGGCTTTCTGAAGCTTCTGCTCAAAAAGAACCATTCTATTTCATACTGCTTTATGCTAGGTTAGCATAGCTGTGAACAGCCGAGGAGCAGCTGAGACAGGCTGACTAATGAATCTGAAGTTGCCTTTCATTGTGTTCCCATTGCTCACTCTTCTTGAACTCATCCTCCTCTAGTTTTCCACTCAAATTATCTGTATAACTCACTATTCTCAATCCTTGGCCCATAGCCAGTCTAACTAAATTATCTCACCGATGAAATAAACCAATTTTTATTATTAAAATATCAACAGAGATAATACTTCATTGTATGAGTTTACTACGTTATACCAGTTACCAATGTCATATTCAGTTTCTGGTAATACTGACCTTTACAGTCCTTTGAAGACAATCAAGTATCTGACTCTTGGCCTACAGACAGCACATACCATCCCTTGGGAATTTTTTTTTTTTCTTAATGATACATTGTTGTGTTTTCAGTGAAGGTTTACACAGCAGTTTAGGTTCCCATTCAACAGCTTCTGTACAAGTTGTTCAGTGACATTCTTTACAATACGTGGACATTCTCATTACTTTTGTCCTGGCTGTTCCATTTCCAGTAATCTAGTTTCCCTACCCCCTTACATTCTCATCTTTGTTTTAAAATAATTGTTGACCGTTTGGGCTCATATAGGTGACTTTTTAAAGGAGCACAGTACTGATGGGTGATATTATTTTTGAGCCAATTCATTATATAGCTACAAGGTTACTTCAGGAGTTAGTTTCAGAGTATCTCAGGGCAGCATTCCTGGGGAGTCCTCCATTCTCAACCAGTCCAGTTGATCCGATTGTTTTTTTGTAAATGAATTTGAGGTTCTTCTGTTTCACATTTTTCCCCCATTCTATCAGGGTCCACCTATTGTGGCTCCGATTAGAACTGTCAGTAACGGTTACTGGGCATAATCCAGTTCTTCTGGTGGAAACTTTTTTTTTTTTTTTAATGTAATATTTCAGCAATTTTCCCAAGTTAAGGTAGAGAGAAAAAAATGGTTTTGAAACCGTGTTCAAGGACGTGAGATGCATGATCTGCTTTGACGTGGTAACAGTAGCCCAGATCCTCCCTAGAACTCTAGGCCCATAGAGCAACTGCCATAGTATAGCACCACGGATACTTCAAACTCACCACCTCCAAAACTAAACTCATTTTTCTGCTCCCTCCACCTTCCTCCCCACCTTCACCCCCCCCCCCCAATTAATCTGTCCTCCACCAACAGGATAGCTTAAATCCTAAATCTGTTCAGAGGCATTCCTCTACTTGAATCCTTTAGGAGTTCCTCACTGCTTAACCATGGCATGAAAGTTCATTCTTGGTTTCTGTCTGCTTCTCCAGTTTCATCTTCTTCAGCAACTCAGGCTTGAACTTTAAATCCTGTAAATACTCCTCATTCCTCTCGGCACACATTATTTCTTGTCTCTGTACCTGTGTACATGCTGCAAGTTCTTTCTATTCCAATTCCGATTTGCCATTCCATCCCCTATTTTTGTGCCTGAAAAATTCCTATTTATCTTTCAAACTCTAAGCCAAAGTCAGTAAACTCATCCATTCCTTCCTCTGTATACCTTGATATCCGTGCTTCCAATCATAATTATTTGCTTTCATATCTGTCCGCCCACTAGGCTGGGCTGGGCATTCCTTGAGAGCAAAGATTAAGTCATGCCCTGCACATAGCTGGTACCCGTAACTTTTTTGGGGGTGGGGGGGAGAGGAGAGATAAGAGAATGAACGTCGCGAGATAACAATGTGTAGCTCCCAACAGATGTTATGCAAACAGATCTATTTAGCATCTGTGGTGGAATTTAAAAAGGAACCGCTTCTAACTTCAGTTCCCAAATCAAAGTGCCGTGGGGCTGCAGGCTGATCTCAGTGCCACACCAAGCTCCAGACCGCTGTGTCCAGGAGGGTCCCTGAGCCACTCAGAAAGGGCTCCCTGGCCACCTGCGGAGGCGAGTTCTTCAAGGGTCAGCAGTTAAGCATGAGGCCCGCAGCAGCCAACGGGACCCCCCAACCCGGGCAAGCGACTGACCCAACCCACCTCTTAGGGTTCGGCCCGCATCCAGCCACGTTGCCGGCTGCACTCTAGGAAACCCTGGCCACAGGACCCGGGTGGTCTCCACCCTAATACGACTCGGGAGAAGGGGCTGCCCCAGTAAAAGCAAGATGGCGGACTCAGCTCTCCCCTCCTTCCCCCAAGAACCCCCTCCTGGTCCCCAGGAAAGAGACGAGGCAAGGACGTCGCGGCGCCGACGCCCAGATCCGGGAATCTCCGCGAGCCTGGCGGCCACGCCCGGGCCCCCGGGAGGTGATTTCACCTCGCGGGACGCAGAGCCGAGGTGCGGCCGCCCGAAACGCGGCGCAGACAGGTCTAGGGACCCAGGGGGCGGGTCCCCGCTAGCCCTCACTATCCCGACCATTGTTCTTCAGCCCTGGCCGGTGTCCGCCCTACTCGCCGCTCGCGGACGGGAAGTTACTCCCCGGCCGGCCCCGCCCGCTTTCCGGCGCCCCGGAAGTGATCTGCGGCGGCTGCTGCAGAGCGGCCAGGAGGAGGGTGGATCTCCCGAGAGCTGAGCGCCGGGAATCCTCCTCCTCTTTTTCCTCCCGCCGCCCAGGATCCGCCGCCGCCCGTCTGACTCCTCTTCAGCCGCTCCCCGGCGCGGTGCCTTTCTGAGGACAAGGGCGAAGCACTCTCCGGCCGGAGTCAGTGCAGCCGCGGCTTCCGAAGCCCGTGGGGCGGCGGACCGGCTCGCGGTGCAGGTGAGTGATGCCCGCCTTGGGCGCCCCGGGAGCGGCTTGGGCCGACAGAACGGCGGCGGGGGTGTGTCCGGGCGGCGGCGGGCCGAGGCCCAGGCGCAGGGCCCGGCTGCCGAGATTGCACATCCCGCGTTCTGCCTGGGGGACGAGCCCGGGCTGGAATCCCGGGCGCCGCGTTCGCGGCTGTGCGGGCGATTGCGCCCCCGAGAGCTGGCGGCTGCGGCGAGGTCCCCCGCGCCCGGTAGCACGTCCGAGTTAGTCTCGCCGGAAGGTCACCCCGCATCTCTGGGCCGTCCCCGCTCCGCCACGCCGAGGTCCCCGGGCGGTGCCGGTGAACTGGGGGGACCCTCCGCCGCAGTCCCCGCGCCTTCCTCCACCCCCTCCCTTCCCTTTCTTTCCACTCCTTTGCGAAAGCGGTTGCTTTTTAAGCATCTCTGCCGGTGTTTTGTGCCAGTTAAAGGAATGGCTTTTTCAGCCTGAAGTTATTAGACGCTCCGCACTGAACTGAATAGCAGATCCTGAGCTCTTGCACAGGTTTAACCCGTATTCGGGTAATCTAAGCTATGAAACGAGGAAGCAGAGAGTGTAGATATTTTCGGTTGTAGAGATTTATTCTCCGTTCGTTCTTAAAGGATTTCCAGATGTGGAAGACGTGAACTGTATGCTTTAGCCAGGGTACATGTGTGTAAGTGGGCAGGGATGACGGCGCAGAGGTGGCAGTGTTGTTTTAAGATTTAGGGAGAATTAGGGAGTTAACTGGCCTTTGCTGGGAAACCTGAATGTCCAGACTTGTGAGAGCTCATCCAAGTGTCATTGAGATAGTGTGAGAGCTCCAGTGCCACACCCTACTTGTCGAGCTGAAAAGCACCTAATTTACAAATTATATTTGGTGTGGGAGGGAAAAACTTCTCTAGGGAAATGCTTTTTTTTTTTTTTTTTTAATTTTCTGTGATGCAAAGGCTTTCTAGTTTTTTTTTAGTTTCTTTCTCTCCTCCTTTAAAAACTGAGTTTGTATGTTACACTTAAAAGCAAACCATCCTTTGAAGAGAGTTGCATTAATGTATAAGAACAAATTTGGCGTTCTTCTTAACAGAACGTGTCATAAGTTAATCTTTTGCTAAAAGCAAATTACAACTTGAATCATGTTCCAAAAATCGATAATGAATCTCAGTAAACTCACAGTAGAAGGCATTCCTTTTGCCTTATGCTTATTAAAGTATTTAAATATATTTTATTAGCTTATATTTTTCTGACACTACTAATACAGAATTGTTATAAAATAACTTTTGCGACTCTTAAAACATTATTTTTGGACCTTCAGTTTCTTCAAGACAGAAGCCATGTCTTATTGCTGTGTGTCCATGTGGTGTGCCTAGAACTTAGAAGCTACTCATACATTTCTTTACTGAATGAATGAATGAATGAGTAGGTGGTCTCACAGTGGCTTTCCAGGAGTCATTTATTTTTGTTTGGTTAGATTTTTTTTGTTATTGTTCCAATTTCTTGTACATAAGACTTTGCTTTTCTTTTTGTTCTTCAGCAGGGTCAAAGAACAATTCAAGAAGACTCTCTTGTCTGCTAAAACTTTATCTATCCTTCTCTGAAAGGTTAAAATTATATTTGGGAGATTATGAGGGGATGTTATAATAAAATTTATATTCCAGTGTTAAATGCTTACTACTTGAGGATGTTTGTCCGGGGTTATCAGGAAAGAGATTTATATAACTTCTTGTTTTGAGTTGATAACCATACCCTATCTTAAAGAGGAAATTGGGAGTTACCACTGCTTGGAAAACATGATGTATCACAGAATTGCTTAGAGTGGCTGGTTCTTCCTGTGGATGCATGAAATCTTCTGACATTCTAATATGACCTTGGCATAGTTTATGAATAGCTACATTGACTTTTCTTTTCAGAGATCCATATGCCGTTCCATAGTGTATCTGCTTAGCATGCGTCATCTATATCACTTGTTTGAAATAGTTTTTCAGTGTAGCACTTTATTCTGATGGTTTATTACGGGAGTTTTAATGGGTTATTATGGGAGAGAATTTTGCTTACTATTTGTGAGAGAAGATTTTTGTCTGTAGACGGTTGGATTTTAAAAACTGCTGATGTCTTCTTTCCTCCAACTATCTGGTGGTGATCCTGTACTGGTTTTCCAAGTTCAGCTTCCACAAAACATAAATAAACCAGTTTATCTCTTCTTGTAAATGTGTATATTCGCATAATATGCACTTATATTCCTGAGTTGGTATGTGGCAAGGATAATCACTTTTAAAATACTGGAATAAGAGGCTGTGAATGTTAATGAGGAAAAGGATTATGATTTTGAAAAAGAAGGGAAGTAGTTTATGCTTGTTTTATAAAATTCTTAGACACTAAGGAGACACTGAAAACCCTGGTGACATAGTGGTTAAGTGCTGTGGCTGCTAATCAAAAGGTCAGCAGTTCGAATCTACCAGGTGCTCCTTGGAAACTCCATGGGGTAGTTCTACTCTGTCTTAAAGGGTCGCTATAGTCAGAATCCACGTGACAGTAATGGTTTTTTGTTTTTTTTTTTTAATTTAAGGAAACAGTGCAATTCTTTTATCTCAGCAACATAACCACTGTACACAGGTCAGATTTCCCTTTAATTCAACAACTCTCCTAGTAATAATAGTTCTCATATGTTGATTGCCTACCTGGATTCGCAAGTATGAGCACGGATATTGCAGTTAATCCTGGAATGCTGAGGAAACGGTGATTCTGATTGAGCCAAGATACTGATCTCGGCACCCTTTTCCTTGACGGGGCTGGGAACTGCCAGTGATGCTGGGCAGGTGGCCTTGGGCAGCAGCCTCTCTTCTGTTTATCTCCATGGTTCCTACAAATTCAGTGTTACCACTCTTTATGTGAGACATGATGAAAAAAAATTTAGGAAGCACTGTGAATCAGGACATTGTTCACATAGGCAACCTGCTGGAGTATCAGGAACACAGCTCTGGTGTTTGATGACCAGGTTGGAAAATACTGCTTTTTACCTCTAAAGTATCTGGATGGCTCCTATTTGAGAGGACCACTGTAGTAAACCTTTCCTGAAACCATGTAGTTCCTTAGTTCGTTCTTTCCCTGCTGGAGATGGAGGCAGGTGGGGCTGGAAGTAATGGTGGATGAGGTAGAGGTGTGCTTGCTCTGTGTTTTTACCATTTAAGATCATAAGTCATTTTCTTTTTGGGTTTAGCATGCAGTTTTAAAGGTGACTGAACTCTTGTAAATCTAATTGTCATTCAGTACTGGTAGAATTCTGTACACTCTTTCCAAGCCTAGGTACTTTTTTTAGTGCACTTTTAAATGGGCTTAATTTGAAGAATGTGAGAATACATGTTTATTTTTGTCCAATTACTCTTACTGGAACTATGTTAATGAAAGTTGTGTTCATCTCCTGGTTTAAAAAAAATTGAAGACTATCTCTCTAAGTAAAAAACAGTTCATTCTCTGGAGCCCATTGGTAACAATTATTCTTTGTTTTTTCTTTAGCTCTGAAGTATCTTATTACGTTGTAACATTCATAATTATTTGATTTCAATATAGAAAGAAATTAAAGCTTTGTGAGTTTTTGAAAGATGTACGAGTAAATTTTAGAATAGAATTTGCACCTTTGATTTATACTTGAAGGTAAACACTTATTCCTTCAAAATTATAAAATTAGTCCGTGTAAGCCCCGAAGAGGCATAAAGCCCCGAAGAGGCAAGCTTCCATAAAGGCTTACGATACTATTCTTAAAGGCCTTTTTGCAGGTGGAGTCTTGAATTTGATGCAGTAGATGAACACTTCACACACAAACTGTCTTTGAAGTATGAGATCCAGTTTCATTGCAGTATTCACTTATTGAATCTATGTATCAGGGTGTAAAAATAACACTGTGGCGTCAGAGGTCCTCTAACTTCAGAGGGAGAGAGGTGAATCAAGATAAGCATCAGCCCAAAGTTGGTCCCTGTGAGGTAGAGGTCAGACATACCTCCTCTTTCAAACCTTTTCCCCAATTCTGGCACCAGCCATCCCTCCCACTGCCCTATTTCTCTGCTGAGTTTTGATAATTCACCACAGTAGCCACATAGAACTGACAGACAATACTCATGATTATGGGCTTTATTAGGGAGGTAACAGGTTATAACTCGGGATCAGAAATGACTAAGGATAACTAAGGATACAATTCTTCCATCAGGACAGCCTCTTTTTAGCTGTGTCCGCAGGCAGGCCTCTCACTGGCCCTCGACCTCTCACTGGCCCTTGGCCTCTCAGTCCAGCCTCTGCCCTTCTCAGGCAGGTATTACAAAGCTCTTTAGCTCTGTCAGTAAGTGCCTGGGGACGCTCTACTCCTCCAGTACTGCCTTGAGCCTAAGGCACTCAGCTTTCTTGCTCTGTGGGTCAGCAAGCCTAGCTCTGCTGACAAGTGCCCAGAGGCACCCCACTCCGCCAGCAAGTCTCCTGCCTGAAGACGCTTATCTTTCTTGCTTCATGGCACACATATTGTAGCAGCCTCTGTCCAAGCACACCATGCTGTCTCATACCCGTCTCCTGGTTTTGCTGCCGCCGTTTCTCTTCCGCTGCTTTTCTCTGTCTTGTGCCGTCTCCAGTGTTACAGTTGTGTCTCTTTATCTGTCTCCTGGGTCTAGGGGGTTCTCTGCATAGAGATCCTGGGTCCAAAGGACATGCTCCACTCCCATCTCCTTGGCGGTAGTGAGGTCTCTCTTTGCTCTGGGATTGGCTGTCTTTAAGCCTAGTGGGTGGCAAGACTAACCAATCCCTTCATTAGGCTTCCATGCACCTTATTTGCATTACTAGTGAGCTGTCCAGTCTTCTTGGTAGGCCACAAGCACCTTATTTGCATAGTCCCACCCAATGATTTGGTGGAAGTTACAAGACCATGGCAAGAAAGGCCATATAAAAGCGATCCGTTGCACTGCACGGGGTCTGACAGTTTCATGCTGGACATGGAGACACATCAAGATTTTGAAGTGACTTCTACTCTCAGATGTGTTGTGAAGGTGGGGGAAAGAGAATCCCCATTTTCCACAGAGATTATGGTTGTGTGAACATCTAAGCCACAGAATCTCTGCTTTCTTATGCAGTTAGGCATCTAGTATTGTAATCCATTGAAAATGGAGGTTACCACATGTTGCAAAAACGCTGCTTAGAGCCCTTTCATGGCTCCTTCTTGCCCTCAAATAAAATTCAGACTTCCTTTTTTTATGTATATATTTTATTTTATTTTGTTGTTGTTGAGAATATACACAGCAGAACATACACCAATTCAACCGTTTCTGTATGTACAATTCAGCGAGAACTGATTATATTCTTCGAGTTGTGCAACCATTCTTATTTTCCTTTTTACATTGTTCCTCCCCTCTTAACATAAACTCACTGCCCCCCTAAGTTTTGTATCTAATCTTTCAAGTTGCTGTTGTTAATTTGTTAAAAGAACAAATGCTCAAGGTAGACGTTCTTTACTAGGTAAGCTAAACTATTATTCCATTTTAAGAGGTAATTTTGCTTTAAGGTTTAAAGATTATCTCAGGGCAGTAGTTTCAAGGGTTCATCAACCCTGCATGGCTCTAGAAAATCCGGATTCCATGAGAATTTGAAATTCTGTCCTGCATTTTCCCCTTTTGATCAGGGTTCTTCTATGAAATTTTTGATCAAAATGTTCAGTAATGGTAGCTGGGCACCATGCAGTTCTGGTTTTATAGCAGAGGAGACAGGTTGTTAATGGAGGCAAGTACCAACACATTCCATATCCTCCTCCTATTCCTGACTCTGCTTCCTCCTCTGATTCTCCAGGCTAATAGAGACCAACTGGTGTGCCTTGGATGGCTGGTGCAAGCTTTTAAGACCCCAGGCAGTACACCATGGCCCAGGAGTTAGAACTGAAGCACTAAACACACTATTAGGCCGTCATGAAACCGTGACCCTATACCCCCAAACCAAGGAACCATATCCCATGCAGTGTTTGGTCGTACCTAAACAGCCTCAGCAGCTACTCCTTTTTTTTTTTTTTTTTTTTTTCTGTTTGTTGTAAATATACCTATCACAGGACTTTGCCAGTTCAACTTTTTACAGGTGTACAGCTTATTGACAGCACTTACAATAATTGGCTGTGGAACCTTACCCTCACTCAGGTGGTTTTTCTGTCACCGTAAACCAAACGTCAGTACACCATAAGCAATAACCTGCCCTTCTTCCCTCTCTCCCACCCCTGGTAACTACTAATAAACTTTCGTCGCTGTGCATATGCCTTTTCTTTTCTTTTTTATATAAGTGAGATCATGTAACATTTTTTCTTTTGTGATAGACTGATTTCCCTCACCCTAATGTCTTGAAGCTCCACCCATGTTATAACGTATCGATACTTCATTTCTTCCGCTGGCTGAATGGTATTCCATTGTATGTATGTACATTTTGTTTATCCGTTGATAGACGTTTAGGTTGTTTCTACCTTTTGGCTATTGAGAATAGCACTCCAGTGAACATTGGTGTACAAGTCTCAGAGTCTCTGCTTTAAAAAATTGAGACTTCTTGAAACAACCAAGGTGCCCATCAACGGATGAATAGGTAAATAAATTCTGGTATATTCACACAATGGAATACTACTCATGGATAAAGAACAGTGAGGAATCTGTGGAACATTTCATAACATGGAGGAACCTGGACCGCATTATGCTGAGTGAAATTAGTCAGTTGCAAAAGGGCAAATGTTGTATAAGACCACTATGATAAGAACTTGAGAAATAGTTTAAACTGAGAAGAAAACATTCTTTTGTGGTTACGAGAGGTGGGAGGGAGGGAGGGTGGGAGAGGAGCATTCACTAATTAGATAGTAGATAAGAACTACTTTAGGTGAAGGGAAAGACAGCACACAGTACAGGGAGGTCAGCACAATTGGACTAAACCAAAAGCAAAGAAGTTTCCTGAATAAACTGAATGCTTCGAAGGCCAGCGTAGCAGGGGCAGGAGTCTGGGGACCATGGTTTCAGGGGACATCTAAGTCAATTGGCATAATAAAATCTATTAAGAAAACATTCTGCATCCCACTTTGAAGGGTGGCATCTGGCGTCTTAAATGCTAACAATCAGCCATCTAAGATGCATCAATTGGTCTCAACCACCTGGAGCAAAGGAGAATGAAGAACACCAAGGACACAAGGCGGTTACGAGCCCAAGAGACAGAAAGGGCGACATGAACCAGTGACTACATCATCCTGAGACCAGAAGAACCAGATGGTGCCTGGCTACAACTGATGACTGCCCTGACAGGGAACACAACAGCGAACCCCTGAGAGAGCAGGAGAGCAGTGGAATGCAGACCCCAAATTCTCATAAGACCAGACTTAATGGTCTGACTGAGACTAGAAGGACCCTGGTGGTCACGGCCCCCAGACCTTCTGTTGGCCCAGGACAGAAACCATTCCCGAAGCCAACTCTTCAGGCATGGATTGGAGTGGACAATGGGTTGGAGAGGGATGCTGGTGAGGAGTGAGCTTCTTGGATCAGGTGGACACGTGAGACTATGTTGGCATCTCCTGCCTGGAGGGGAGATGAGAGGGTGGAGGGGGTTAGAAGCTGGCAAAATGGACACGAAAAGAGAGAGCGGAGGGAGAGAGCAGGCTGTCTCATTGGGGGGAGAGTAATTGGAGTGTAGCAAGGTGTATATGGGTTTTTGTGTGAGAGACTGACTTGATTTGTAAACTTTCACTTAAAGCACAATAAAAATTATTTAAAAAAAAATTCAGACTTCTTAATCTGATGTACAGAACCTTCCCACTCTTTCCTAACTCTCTAGCTTCATCTCTCTTCTTCCATGATATTCAGCTTCTGGAATGCTAATGTTTTCTCTCTCCCCCATTTCCTCTTTCTGGGATTCTAGCCACCGCTCCTTCCCTCAATCTCATGTACTCTTACTGGTCCTTTAGAGCTTGGCTTAGGTGATGCCTCTCCAATAATTGTATTTTGATTAGATTCTTTCTCCCAAACCCATCTCAGGGAAAAAAAAAAAAAAATCTTCAAAGACTGGTTTAGTTGCTTCTCTTTAGTGCTACCATAAGAGCTGTCACAGCACTAACTACAATATTGACAATATGGGTGTGCCTCCATTAGCCTGTTACAAATTTGGTTGACAAGTAATTTCATAACCATACGTACAGGCACACGCACACACGTATGCACACACACAATAGTCACACACTCTTAACGGACTCTCAGGTCTTTATCAGAGGTTCCCAAATTTTCTCATTTAATGGCACCCTTAGTGTATCAGTAATTTTTTTTTTTTTTTTACAACACTCTAGATCAAAAGATACATCTAACAGCTTCGTTTATTAGTTAGGTCCAAACAATTTAATAGATTTTGTGTCCTAACAAATTAGTCTGTGGAGTCCTGGGTGGTGCAGCCACTTAAGCACTTGACTAGTATCCGAAATGTTGGTGGTTCGAACCCGCCCACAGGCATCTTGGAAGACAGGCCTGGTGCTCTGCTTCCTAAAGGCCACAGTCTTGAAAAGCCTGTGGAACAGTTCTACTCTGCACACATGGGGTCGCCACGAGTCGGAATCGATTCAGTGGCAACTAACAAGAGCTTACTCTGGGGCCCTAGGTGGCGTAAAGTGGTTTGTGCGCAGCTACTGACTAAAAAGTGGGTGGTTCGTACACACCTAGTAGCGCTGTGGAATAAAGGCCTGGCAATCTGTTGTAATGATTACCGCCAAGAAAATCCGATGGAGCACTTCTCCTCTGTAACAAATGGGGGTCACTATGAGTCAGAATTGACTTCATGGCAACAGGTTTGGTGTTGATCTTTCTAACAGCTTTGTAGCCATTTGAAAAAATAGTATGCAGAAATTAAAAACAAAACTTTCATTCTTAGTCACATAATACTTCACTGTATGTACCATGGTTTATTCACCCGTTCTCCTGCACTTGAACATTTAAGTAATTTCCAGTCTTTGCAGTTACAGGTAATGCTAGAATGAGAAGGTTTGTGCATATATATCTTGGTATTGTTGAAGGTATACCTTTAGGAGAAATGCATATATAGGTTTTGTTTGCTATTGCCAAATTCCTCTCCAGATAGTTTATACCATTTTGAATTCCCACCAGTAATGTATAAGAGTGTCTTTTTCCTGGTACCCTAACTGACAAAGAGTGTTTTGTCAAGCTGTTAAATTTTTGCCAATTGAATGATTGAGAAATGGCATCTCAGAATAGTTTTAATTTGTATTTCTCGTTTTGAGCATTTTTATATGCTTAACAACCATTTTGGTGTCTTTTTATTAATTGTTCATATTAATAAATATGACCATTTCTATATGCTTTTTGGTGTGTTTTTCCTCAGTTTTAAAAAGCTGTTCGTACTGGAGAATATTAGCCATTTAACTTTGACATATGTTGCAAGTATTTTCTCTAAGTCGTCTTTCAACATTGCTTATGGTGTTTTTTTGCCATGCAAAAGGTTGTGTTTTTACATAATCAAATTTATGAATCTTATATTTCTTGTGTCTGAATTTTTCATCATAGTTAGAAAGGCTTTTTCTGCCCCCAGATTGCAGAGGAATTCACCCATACTTCTAGTACTTGTGTAGCTTTATTTTTTACATTTAGGTCTCTGATCCATCTGGAATTTACTTCTCTCCGTGGTGTGAGGAATGGATCTAATTTTATCTCTTAAAGAAAGATAGCTTCGATAGCGATATGTAGTTAGTGGACTTCCTGTATTGATCCATTGGATTTTCTGGTGATACATACACCAGGACCAGACTGTTAATCATGGAGGCTCATAATATGTTTTAATATGTGGGAGGGGTAGGCCCCCTTCGGAGCTTTCTCTTCAGTGTTCTCACATGTTTATTTTTCTATATGAACTTAAGCATCCGTTTGTCTAACTCCATTAAAAAACTCATTGCTGTATTGATTGAGAGCACATTAAACTTATGATTTAACTTAGGGAGAACTGATACCTTGATGGGGTTGAGACCTTTTTACCAAGAACAGAGGATGTCTCCTCATTTTCTCAAGTCTACTTCTGTGTCTTTGAGGAATGATTTATAGTTTTCTTCATAAATATTGAAAATTTATTTGTTTAAGTTTATTCCCCTGACTTGAAGAGGCCAAGCTTTGCCCTCTGGCATATGCTGCCATCCTGACAGAAAGGCTGGGCTAGTGGGATGAGATCTTTCCTGTTCTTTTTTGCCCCCCCGCCCAACCACTTTTTAGTTTAAGGAAAACTCCTTCTCTCTCTTCCCATATTTCTGCCTAAGACATTTGCCTGTGCCAGAAAATCCCTATCTCCTGAGGTCTCAGGCCCTAGTCATTTAATGCTTTGATTATTGGTAATCTTCCTACTAAAAAGTTTCTGTCAAGTTGATTTCAACTCATGCCAACCCCATGTATGTCAGAGTAGAACTGTGCTCTCTAGGATTTTTAGTGGCTGATTTTTCAAAATTAGATCACCAGGCCTTTCTTCTGAGATGCTGCAGGTGGACTTGAACCTCCAACATTTGGGACTGAGCTGAGCACATTAACAATTTGCACTACCAAGGGACTTACGACTACTACCCTGTTAATATCCAAGGTCACCCTATTTCATGTATCTTTACTACCTGTGGAAAAAAAAAAAACCCTGTTACCGTCAAGTCAGTTCTAACTCATAATGACCCTATAGGACAGAGTAGAACTGCCCCATATAGTTTCCACGGAGCTTCTGGTAGATTCGAACTGCCAGCCTTTTGGTTAGCAGCCACAGCTCTTAACCACTGTGCCACCAGGGCTCCATGTATTACTACAATTAAAGTAATTTTCTGTGCCTGTTATATCACTTAATTTGCTTTATTGCTTGTAGTTTTCAGTAACTTTCTTGGTCTCTCTGAAATAAATTTTGATCATTTGCTCTGCTTGACTTTGCTTTTGGGCCAGACAGTATAACCCATTCTTGTCTTACTAAGTTTATATTTAATTGGTTACAAGTATTTGATTTTTTTTGTACATTTATTGGTTATTTTTCTTATTCCGTGAATTGTCTTTTTTTGTCCTTAATTGGGGGCGGGGCAGGCAGCTGGATCTTTTTTAATAATAGCTTTTTTTTTTTTATTGAGACATAATTTCCGTATGATAAAATTCACCCTTTTAAAGTGTACAAGTTGGTGGTTTTTAGTGTATTCACAGAGTTGCGCAACCATTCACCACTATCTTAAGTACAGAACATTTTCATCACCCAGAAAGAAACCCCATACCCATTAGCCATCATTCCTGATTCCCGATTTCCTCCTCCCCCTGGCCCCAGCCTCTAGGAATCTCATCTGCTTTCTGTCTATAGGTTTGCCTAATCTGGAGTTTTCGGGATTCCGTGAGTGGAATCATGCAACATGTGGTCTTTTGTTTCTGTCTTCTTTAATTTAGCGTAATGTTTTTAAGATTTAGCCATACTGCAGCATGTATCAGTACATCATTACTTTTTATGGCGTAATGGTATTCCGCTGTATAGACTGTTACAGAACAAAGTATACCATATTTTATATCTGTTCATTGTTTCTACTTTGTGGCTACTATGACTAATGCTGCTGTGAATATTGATATACATATTTTTGTGTGGACATATGTTTCATTTCATTTCTCTTGGGTATAAGTGTGGAATTGCTGGGGCATATGGCAATTCTAGGAGCCCTGGTGATGCAGTGGGTAAGTGCTGAGAAGCTAACCAAAAGGTCAGTGGTTCAAATCCACCTGTCTGCTTCTGTAAAGATTTCTTGGAAACCTATGGGGCAGTTCTACTCTCTCTTATAGAGTAGCTAGGAGTTGAAATCAACTTGGCAGCAATGGGTTAATGGATTATGGTAATTCTATTTTTAATATTTTGGATAACTGCCAAAATGTTTTCTAAAGTGACTGCACCATTTAGTATTTCCCACCAGGAGTGCATGAGAGTTCTCTTTTCTTCATATCCTCAGCAACTCTTGTTTCTGTCTGTCTCTTTTATTACAGTGATCGTAGTAAGTGTGATTCCCGTCTTCTTTCGTCTGTTAGGGTACCTTGTCTAAGCTGTCCTTTACGTATGAAGTAATCTGCATCTCGGATACAGATTTTTTCTTCTTAGATATCTTAGTTCAAGGTTCAGTTTCAAGAATAATGTCTTTATTGTGAAAACTATAAATGTGACTTTTTGTTTTAACTTCTAGATGACCTTTCTTTTTGTTTCATAACAAGATTTTTCTTTTACATTATTATCTGTGACTTTGAAGCTGTTAAAACCTCTAATCCTTTTAAAAGGACACTGCTACAACTTGTGGCCTGGCAAGGCTTACGACAAAATGCCTAAGTTACAGTAGCGAAGGGGAGTTATTTGCAGTTAGCGCTGACAGTATCTTTAAGTGGATTGTTGGTTCAGTGTTGACTGCAGTCTTGAGGAACCCAATTATACCAACAAAAAATGATGTGAGGCTTAATCCTATGTTTGTATTCCTAGCCTTACCAGGCAGGTACTAGTGTAAGTGACTTTATTTTTTTTTTAATTGAAGCTTAGTACCTTTTTTGTTGTTGTTTTTTAATTTTTATTGTGCCTTAATGAAAGTTTACAAATCAAGTCAGTCTCTTATACAAAACTTTATACACGCCTTGCTATATACTCCCAGTTGCTCTCACCCTAATGAGACAGCACACTGCTTCCCTCCACTCTGTCTTTTCTTGTCCATTCGGCCAGCTTCTGATCCCCTCTGCCCTCCCATCTCCACCCCCCCCACCCCCAGACAGGAGAAGCCAACATAGTCTCATGCGTCTACTTGATTCATGAAGCTCAGTCCTCACTAGTATCGTTCTCTATCCCATTGTCCAGTCCAGTCCCTGTCTGAAGAGTTGGCTTTGGGAATGGTTCCTGTCTTGGGCTAATAGAAGACCTGGGGACCATGACCGCTGGGGTCCTTCTAGTCCCAGTCTGACCATTAAGTCTGGTCTTTTTTACAAGGATTTGAGGTCTGCATCCCACTGCTCTTCTGCTCCCTCAGGGGTTCTCTGTTGTGTTCCCTGTCAGAGCAGTCATCAGTTGTAGCCAGGCAACATCTAGTTCTTCTGGTTTCCGGCTGATGTAGTCTCTGGTTTATGTGGCCCTTTCTGTCTCTTGGGCTCATAATTACCTTGTGTCTTTGGTGTTCTTCATTTTCCTTTGCTCCAGGTGGGTTGAGACCAATTGATGCATCTTAGATGGCCGCTTCCTAGCGTTTAAGACCCCAGGCACCACTCTCCAAAGTGGAATGAAGAATGTTATCTTAATAGATTTTATTATGCCAATTGACTTAGATATACCCTGAAACTGTGGTCCTCAAACCCCCACCCCTGCTATGCTGGCCTTCAAAGCATTCAGTTTATTCAGGAGACTTCTTTGCTTTTGGTTTAGTCCAGTTGTGCTGACTGACCTCTCCTGTATTGTGTGTTGTCTTTCCCTTCACCTAAAATAGTTCTTATATACTATCTAATTAGTGAAATCCACATCCCTCCCTCCCTCCCTCCCTCGCTCCCGTAACCATCAAAGAATATTTTCCTCTCTGTTTAAACTATTTCTCAAGTTCTTATAATAGTGGTCTTATACAATATTTGCCCTTTTGCAACTGACTAATTTCACTCAGCATAATGCAGTCCAGGTTCCTCCATGTTATGAAATGTTTCACAGATTCCTCACTGTTCTTTATTGATGCATAGTATTCCATTGTGTGAATATACCATAATTTATTTATCCATTCATCTGTTGATGGGCACCTTGGTTACTTCCATCTTTTTGCTATTGTAAACAGTGCTGCAGTAAGCATGGGTGTGCATATATCTGTTCGTGTAAAGGCTCTTATTGCTCTAGGATATATTCCAAGGAGTGGGATTGCTGGATCGTATGGTAGTCCTATTTCTAGCTTTTTTTAAAAAAGCGCCAAATCGATTTCCAAAGTGGTTGTACCATTTTACATTCCCACCAGCTGTGTGTAAGTGTTCCGTTGTCTCCACAACCTTTCCAGTATTTGTTGTTTTGTGTTTTTTGGATTAATGCCAGCCTTGTTGGGGGCAGTTCTACTCTGTCCTGTAGGGTTGCTGTAAGTCAGAATCAACTCGATGGCAGTGCGTTTTTGTTGGAGTGAGATGGGATCTCATTGTAGTTTTGATTTGCATTTCTCTAATGGCTAATGATAGTAAGCATTTCCTCATCTCTCTGTTCACCGCCTGAGTGTCTTCTTTAGTGAAGTGCCTGTTCATATCTTTTGCCCATTTTTTAATTGGGTTATTTGTCTTTTTGTAGTGGAGTTTTTGCAGTATCGTATAGATTTTAGAGATCAGGTGCTGATCAGAAATGTCACAGCTAAAAACTTTTTCCCAGTCTGTAGGTAATCTTTTTACTCTTTTGGTGAAGTCTTTGGGTGAGCATAGGTGTTTGATTTTTAGGAGCTCCCAGTTATCTAGTTTCCCTTCTGCATTGTTAGTAATGTTTTATATACGGTTTATGCCATGTACTAGTGTTCCTAACATTGTCCCTATTTTTTCTTCCATGATCTTTATGGTTTTAGATTTTATATTTAAGTCTTTGATTCATTTTGAGTTCGTTTTTGTGCATGGTGTGAGGTATGGGTCTTGTTTCATTTTTTTGCAGATGGATATCCAGTTATGCCAGCACCATTTGTTAAAGACTGTCTTTTCCCCATTTTACTGACTTCGGGCCATTTTCAAATATCAGCTGCTCATATGTGTATGGATTTCTGTCTGGATTCTCAATTCTGTTCCATTGGTCTATATATCTCTTGTTGTACCAATACCAGCCTGTTTTGATTACTGTGGTAATATAATAAAAAAAATTTTTTTTTTTTTTTATAATAGGTTCCTTTTTTTAAAAAATCAGGTAGAGTGAGGCTGCCCACTTAGTTGAAGCTTAGTAGTTTTGTGTATATGATCTCATTTGATCTTTTCGTGAGCCGAAGAGTTACAGGTGAAATGAGTGCTGTTCCAGATGGGACAACTTATTGACCTTTATTCCACAATGTTTCAGCACCAACTGATAACTGTGTTGCCTTATCTTAAGTGATATGTCAAAACATATGTTAGCAACAGCATTTTCCTAAAGCTCTAACTTGTTCCTTCTTTGCATAATTATTTTTTACTTTTAGTTCCCATTTGTTAGTTCCTGTATGTTAACATAGTCATAGACCAAAGAAATAATAACTATTATGCATTAACCGTGTACCTCTTTCTAAACGTACAGAAAACTTGCTTTAATGATTCCTTTTACTTTTGGTTATACTTTAAAATGAGAGTGCCGTTTTTACACCAGCTTTTTGTTTGAAACCTTTTAAACCTATGGAAAAGTTGAAAGAGTAATACAGTGAATGATTATATACCCTATATCTATATTCACCAGTCACTGTTGCCACATCTGCTTTATCTAAGTATAGGTGCTTTTATTTCTCTGAACTATTTGAAAGTAAAGTTGGAGACATAATGAAATTTCATCTGTGTATACTTCAGCATGCATCTTCTGAAATTAAGGGCATTCTTTTGCTAACCATAATACTGCTCTAACACCTAAGGAAATTGGTAATAATTCCATAACATCTACTATCCAGTCCAGATTCAAATTTCCCCAGTTGTCTCCTAATGTCTGCAATAGCTGTTTTTCTTTCATCCAGGATCCAGTCCAGGTTCAAGATTTCTATTTGCTTATGATGTCTTCTTTAGTTTCTTATTTCTTTATTTTTTCAATTTAATTGTATTGTGGTATAATTTACATATAAAATTCACTCATTTTAAGTGTACAGTTCAGTGATTTTTAATAACTTTATTGAGTTATATAACCATCACCATAATCCAGTTTCAAAACATTTTCATCACCTCAGTAAGATTGCTTATACCTATTTACAGTTAATCCCTTTTCACAGCCCTAGCCTACCATTTGCCTTCTTTCTGTTTCTATAGATTTGCCTTTTCTAAAAATTGCATATAAATGACATCATACTGTATGTGGTCTTTTTGTCTGGCTTCTTTCAGTTAGTGTAATGTTTTTGGGGATCATTCATGTTGTGACAGGTATCAGTAGTTCTTTCCTTTTTATTGTTGAATAATGTTCCAGTGTATGGATATACCAAATTTGACTTACCATTCATAAATTAGTGGACATTTGTGTTATTTCCACTTTTTGAGTATTTTGGATAATGCTGCGATGAACATTTATTTGCAAGTCTTTGTATGGACATATGTTTTTATTTCTTGTGGGCAGATACCTAAGGGTGAAATTGCTAGGTCCACTAACCAAAAAGGTCAGCAGTTCAAATTCACCAGCCACTCCTTGGAAACCCAGTGGGGCAGTTCTGCTCTGACTTAAAGGGTTACTGTGAGTCAGAATTGATTCAATGGCAACGGGTTTGTTTTGTTTTGTTTTGTTTTTATAGTACATTTAAAAGGAGACTTGCTGGCACAGTGGATAAACACTTGGCTGCTAACTGAAAGGTCAGAGGTTCGAACCTACCAGCCACTCTGCGGGAAAACGATATGGCAGTCTGCTTCTGTAAAGATGTACAGCCTTTGAAATATGTGGGGCAGTTCTGCTTTGTCCTGTAGGGGCGCTATGTGTAAGATGCGCCTCGACAGCAGTGGGTTTTGGTTTTATACTACATATGAGGAGCCGTGGGGGCACAATGGTTAAGTGCTTGGCTGCCCACCAGAAGTTCAGCGATTCAAACCAACCAGCAGCTCCACGGGAGAAAAGACCCGATCATCTGTTCCCATAAAGGTTGTAGCCTAGGAAACCCTGTTGAGTAGTTCTACTCTGTCATATAGAGTCGCTATCAGTCAGAATCAACTGCACACAACATAGTACATTTATGTACTTCATCTGTACATGCCAGACTTTTCCAGGGTGGCTGCATTGTTTTATATCCCCACTAGCAATGTTTGAGGATTCCCGTATCTCCATATTTTTACCAATATTTGTTGTAATCTTTTTTTTTTTTTTTTTTTAATTATAGCCTTTCTAACCAATTGCCATCAAGTTGACTCCAGCTCCTGGTGACACTATGGGTGCAGAATAGAACTGCACTCCATCGGGTTTTCATGGCTGGGTTCTTCAGAAGCAGATCGCCAGGCCTTTCTTCCAAGGTCTGCCTTTGGGGGGACTCAAACCACCTCTTGGTTGATTAATCGTTTGTACCACCCAGGGATTGCATAGCCTTTCTCCCAAACCAAAAAAAACCAAACCCTTGAGTCGATTTTGCCATTGAGTTGATTTTGACTCATAGCGACCTTATGGGATAGAGTACAACTGCCCCATAGGCTTTCCAAGGTTGTAAATCTTTACGGATGCAGACTGCCACACCTTTCTCCTGTGGAGTGGCTAGTGGGTTTGAACCGCTGACCTTTTGTTTAGCAGCCAAGCACTTTAACCACTGTGCAACCAGGGCTCCTTATAACCATTCTTAAAAAAAAAAAAAACCCCAAACCTGTTGCCATGGAATCGATTCTGACTCACAGCGACCCTAAATGTTATATAAAAACCCCAAATTTGTTGCTATTGAGTTGATTCCACCTCATAGCTACCCTGTAGGACAGAGTAGAACTGCGCCATAGGCTTTTCCAAGGAGCAGCTGGTGGATTTTAACTGCTGACCTTTTGGTTAACAACCTGAGCTCGTAACCACTGCGCCACGAGGGCTCCTGGGAGAAATATTATATAGCGGATACGAAATGCTTTCCCATTATGATTTTAATTTGTATTTCCCTAATAACAAACGGTGTTGAGCATCTTTTTTATGAACTTTTTAACAATTCATGTTACCTTCTTTTACCCATTTTTAAAAATTGGGTTGTGTTCTTACTGAGTTCTAAGAGTTCCTTGTGTATTTTGGATACACCCATTGCAGTCAAGTTGATTCTGACTCATAGCGACTATAGGACAGAGTAGAACTACACCATATGGTTTGCAAGGGCACCTGGTGGATTCGTACTGCCAGGCTTTTGGTCAGCAGCCATAACTCTTAACCACTACACCACCAGGGTTTCCTGTTTGGGATATAAGTTACCAGATAATGTGATTTGCAAATCTTTCTCCCAAAGAGTGTTTTATGTATTTTTCAGTGATGCTGACTATAAACTCACTTAATGATTTCTAATTTGCCGTGGGGCTTTTTGGAGGGTTGGAATATTCTGTTTTTAATTCCTCCACAGGCCTAGTATTAAAGCAGAGCCAATGATTAAAGACAATGATGGTCACCTTCATCTTGATTCTGCAGTTAAGCATCAAGAACCTCTTTCTTTTCCAACAAGAGAAGGAAGTGGAGACACTAGATGGTAGGGCCCTTTCAGTTGCAACAACTAAAAATCCAGTTCAAGGTACCTTAAGCAAAACAGAGTTCTGCTCTTTTTCTCTCACTGTCTCAGTTCTGCTTCCTTCTTCATTTTGCTGGTAGACTATTCCATGAGATGGAGAAGATGACCACCTTTATTTACAGATTCAATTCTGCTCAGCTCAGCAGAAGGCCAGTCTTCCTCATTAGCCCTATCTGAAAAGCCCAAGGAATGGAGTACTCTGGCCAACCGAGGTCTCTTTCCCTGCTGGGGAGGGATGCTGAGCCTCCTGACTTACAGTCCTACTGTAGTGGGCTCAGGAAAGCCTGGATTCCTCTAGAGGAAGGGGTGCTGGGCAGGCAAATCATATGTCTACTTCTTTGGGGGTATCCTGTCATTTTTGTCCACTTACACGGATTAAGCAAAAAGTAATGAATAGAAGGTTAATATCTGGAGTATTTGAAAAAAAAATCACATTTTTTTATCTGATAAATTTTAACTCTAAATTAGGCTTTACTGGTAGCATTCTCTTTTGGTTAAACAAACTCGTGTGATGTTTGAATTAAATTAAAACGTTGGATGTATCTTGTCCCAGCTCCAAGGGGATGAGGGGACCTACAGTAACAATGATAGCAATAACTTGCTAATTGTGGGTGATTTTTCTGTCCTTCTAATGGTATTCTTTTATATAGGATTTTTTTTTTTTTTTTTTGGCTCTTTAAGTGAAGCTTATATCCAACTGTCTTAGAGTTCTTACATTCCCACAGATTGCGGAAATAAATTTTTTGTAATTATTTGTTTCCCCTCCTCTTTGATTTACTTGGATCCTCAAGCTCTGTCAGTGTCCATATGTTATGATTCATCTTTGAAATGATTTTTTTAAGTAAGGATAGTTCCCAGTTTCTTTTCATGACGCTGGGTGTGTGACGTGTATGGTGATGGTGCTGTGGATGTAGCTGTGATTTTCCTGCTTTAAAAAAATAATAATAATTTGTCAATTGAAGCGCTTTGTATCTAAACCCTTAGTAGACAGATGCAACTGGTATGTAAATACCATTATGCTGATAAATAATTTTGGATACTGTGTGAATCTTGCATTGCTTCCTTATGGTACACTTCAGGATTTATTTTCAGTGTGAAAATTAAATGCAAAAACAGAAACTTCTGATTTTGGATTACTGATGTAAAACATATTTTCAATAGAGTTGAAATGGGCCTTAAAGTATCATCTAGTAAGGTGTCCATCCTTTCCAGAAACCCCCTCAAAACTATCCAGCCACTAGCCACTGCTTAGGCACTTGTAGTGATATTATGGCAATCTTTTTCATTTGGGGATGTTTAAATCAGAAAACGTTTCCTTGTTTTAAACTGAAGTCTATTGTCCTGTGATGTCTTTTTGTTTCTGGCTTTGCTATCTGGAGCACGCACTTCCAATTTAAATATCAGATATATTTTTAAGCACTTTTAAAACAGTGCATCTGTTGACAGAATAATCAGTTTACACATACCTTTCTTTAAATAATTTAATACTGCAGTCATATAACCCTCCCATTGGCTTCCCAAGTGGTCTGGCTATTCAGGCCACATATCCCTGATTTCTTCAAGTTAGTTTGTAATTATCCTGATCACAAACTTCTAAAAATAATACAGTCACATTCACATATCTGAAGCTCAAATTTTGTAGTTCAAATGTAACACACACTGGAGCGGTGGAGGAAGTTACCAGAATCTATAGATTTCCTTCTTTGGCTGAGCCCTGAGCTAAGCAATTTCAAATTCATTATTTCATTTAACCATCCAGAGACAACCTTGTGAGGTAGAAGATGAAGAACTTAAGATGGCACCATTAAGAATCAGGAATGAAAGTTAAAAAACAGTTAAGAAAAAACAAAACACAACACTTTTGAGTGTCCAAAGTAGAAATGCCAAGATCCTAGCGCTATAAAGGCTGTATACCTCTGATGCCGAGAGTAATTCAGCCATCACCCAGAACCTACTTACTTTGACTTTATACCTAGTTAGAATAAGCCTGGTAGTTTGCTTCCACACAATTTATAGGGGTGAAGATATACTGCTGAAGGTAGATACATAGGCAGTAGTGGTCAGTGAGGGACAACTATGAAAGGAAGGAAGGAGACAGAAAGACTATCAAACGCCAACAGGAGAATTCAGAATTCCATATTCGGGGGCTACTGCATCCAGGGAAAACTGCCATGAATTCACTATAGCTTCTGAGAATCAGATAATAGTTGATGATAATCTGGGTCATTAAGAAATTTTTAAAAAAATATTCAGTTAAATTAAGGAATTTGTGAGATAAAATTCTGAACTCAAAATCTCTGCTAAATACAGTTCAAAAATGAAAACACTAATCTACCTGAGTCCTGCTTCTGGTAACCAAATCACTTGTTCCTCCTCGATTGGGAAAATTCCCGTGAATTCCCTGGGGAATTCTCATGATGATTTTGTGTGTGTGTGTGTGTGTGTGTGTTAGGAATAATACGGTATGCAGTAAATAGTAGATACTCGCTCATTGATAACTGGTTTTGGAGGTAAGGTATCCAGTCAGAATTGATCATTTCTTAGAACCTTGACTGAATTACCAAGGCGTTCCCTTGGGGGACCCGTTAAGGTTTATGCTAGCTTGACTTCTCTTTGTGTCACAGCACATTCTGGTCCACTTCCCCTGCTATCCGGCGGCTAAGTATTTAGAGAATGATGAGAATGATGGTATTAGCTTAAGTGAAACATTACTAAAATCTTTCATACAAAAACGTGTGTAAGTACTTTTAAAATTATCCAGTTAACTGTTGTTTTCTTTTAGAATAGGGGAGGAAAGAAAGTAAGATTGTATTATGCCTGGAATACTTTGGGAGTTTCATCCTTTATCTCATTTTCCTCCAAACTCTACAAGTTCTTTGTTTGCTATTTTGCCATAAGTAGTTGAATAGTTGAGTAGTATATCCTTTATTCTTACTGTTTTAAATTGTATCTAATTTTATTGCATCTTTAATTCTTTGATACTAATATTGACAATTTATTCTTCAGCTAAAAAAATTGATTAAAACATGTAATGCCGGAATATTTATGCTTTTTCTTTTTTTTTTGATTGAAGACTTAGAGTAATCCTCATCAGAGCATTGCTGCCAGGGAGGTTTGTGAAATATGTTCATCTGTGCTTTCAGTGAAATTTTAGTGACTTCATGTTAAGAACAGTTTTGTTGTGCAGCATAGAATGTATGTCCTCACCTGACAGATCTGCGTAAAATGTAGGAAACTCAGATTATCCCTGTAAATTGCTTGTTGCTGTTTGCTTGTATTGATGAATTAAGAAGTACGATGTAACTAGATGTTTCAGTAGCTCTCCTAGATCCTAAAAATGCGAAGCGCTCTTTGGTTTAAATTAGTGAGTTTATAGTAATCGTGAAATTATTTGCGTTCAGGAACTCAGCACTCAATTTTCCAACTTATTGTCAGTACAAAAGTATTATCACTGGCATTAAAGTGCTTGGCCCAAGGGTAAACGGCGGCAGGTTTCCTTTTTGTACCTTATTTTTGTTCATATTAGTCAATAAACCTATTTTGTAAGCCCATGTCACAGCGTTGGAGGTGGAATAGATGAGTTTAGAAGAGAAATATTCCCATTTAAGGCAGTCATCTGAAAGTAATTTTGAGATTAAAATTGTTATTCCTGTTTGTTTTCTTCTTTCCAAAACTGGTGGCCGTTGTGGTTTCAAATGAAATAAGAAAGGGAAGAAAGATAACAATGAAAGGGTTGTTCCCCCACCCCACCCCACCCCCCACCCCCCAAATTAGAAGATTTTTGGGTTTTTCTTTCAGTTTGAAGCTGATGGACATCCATTTATTGCTAGTAGAGTGTAAAGTTTTGAATATGCACGTAGAACTTTCTGGGGAAAAGAGTGTGGTCTAGTGACATAAACATATGCTTTGTTTACTTAAATGGTTGTTGAAAGAATAGACACCTGTGTTGCAGGCACTGTGCTAGACACATAGAAGGCACAGACAATTTAGGTTTAAGGAACAGGGAAAGCTTTCCAGAAGGGACTGCAAGGAGGATGAGTAGGAGTTAGTCAGGTAAAGGGGATGTATCAGATTGAGGTGGATGTTGAGCGTTCAGGCCTAGGGAATAAAATTCAGGCCAAGAATTTAGACTGACTGTGGTATGTTCCGGAAACCCTGGTGGCGTAGTGGTTAAGAACTATAGCTGCTAACCAAGAGGTTGGCAGTTCAAATTTGCCAGGCGCTCCTTGGAGACTCTTACGGGGCAGTTCTGCTCTGTCCTGTAGGGCCGCTGTGAGTCAGAATTGGCTCAATGGCAGTGGTTTTTTTTTTTTGGTGGTATGTTTCTGCAGGGTAAGGAGGGAGAAGGGAAAAGATACTGATAAGAGTGGGTCAGGAGGGTTGTGTCGTTGTTGTTGTTAGGTGCCGTTCAGTCAGTTCCAACTCATAGTGACCCTGTGTACCACAGAATGAAACACTGCCCAGTCCTGCGCCATGCTCACGGTTGTTATTCTTGAGCCCACTGTTGCAGCCACTGTGTCAGTCCATCTCGTTTGAGGGTCTTCCTATTTTCCGCTGACCCCGTACTTTGCCAGAAAGGTTGTAGCCAGATCATAAAGCATCTCAGCTTGGACTCTGGAGGGGCCACTGAAAACATTTAAGATGCATTATGATCAGGTTTGCCTCTATTCACTGACTCTTCTTTGCACCAGTGCTTTTCAGACTATCTCTGGTGAAGGACTATTCTTTAAATTTTCAATATGAAGCAGGCTCCTACTCTCACAAAATGCAATAAAAATGAATTACTAGGAAGATGAAATTTAAAAAGACAGAAAACAAGCCCATTTTTTAAAATTATATTGAACAGATATATAGTTACTCCTCAGGTTCCTGTAAATGTATACTCTGAAATTTTATTCTTTTCTACTTACACACTAGTTACACTTTGGGTTCCTTTGCTGTAGAAGTGATCTATTTTTGATCATGCACCCAGTCGGTACATTTATTTGTAAATCATATACATGTACTAGCGTGAAGTTACATGGTATACATTATAAAACAGTATAAATTAGAAAATGAGAGGTTAAATAAGCTATGTTAAAATTCAGGGTTTTAATTTTAATGTTGTATTGTTATTGTTGTTAGCTGCCATTGAGTTGATTCGGACTCATGGCAGCCCGGTAAGTATTTTAGAGTAGAACAGCTCTCCATAGGGTTTTCATAGTAATGACTTCTCAGAAGCAGATCACCGGGCCTTTCTTCCAAGGTGTCCTTGGGTATGTTCGAATGCCAGTCTTTTGGTTAGTAGCTGAGCACTTAATCATTTGCACCACCCAGGGACTCACTCTTCTCTTAGGATCTCTCAGACTTCATATATGCTGTGTCTGTTTGACACAGAGACCTGGCAAGGATGCCGGTGTCACTCAGTATGTTGGCTATTAATAAAGTTTAATTTCTTTCTTATTTTTTAAGATTAGAAGCATATATAAATAGAAGTTCTAATATTTTTCCCATATCCCAGTGACTCTATACATTCCTCCTGGGATGCATTTAAGTCTGTTCTATATTGGTAGAGGGGTCAAGCTACAAGACTGGGATAATATAACTGTTATAATAACCCAGGCTGATATGGTGGTGTCCTGAATTGAGTCAAGAGTATTGAGAAAAGCAGCTGGATTTGAAATACTCAGGAGGTAGAATCTATAGGACTTAGGTGACTAATTGCATGTGAAGAGTGAGCAAGAACCCGGCAAGAATAACTCAGATTTCTGGTCAGGGTACATTAGCCTGAGTGAATGGGGACACCATTCAATTGAAATGGGGAATGTAGGCGAAAGAACAGGTTGTTCTAATCATTTTGAGTTTGAGTATCTGTAAATACCCAAGTGGGTATGAACACTACCAGCTGGAAGCAAATGGATTATATTCATAATCTCCACTCAGCCGTTGATTTTGAATTCTTAGCAAGTTGCAAAATCTCAGCGTCTTTTTTTTTTTCTTTTTCTTTTTTTAATGTATCTGGTGCCTACTTTACAGGGTCATCTTGATAAATACTGTAAAATATTGGAAAACAGCAGTCATTCACCCACAAATTTCACCTTCCTTTCCTTAAAAATAAGCAGGAGTATCTGTTAGTTACTGGTGAGAAATATAATTGGTAGTAATAGTGCTAAGGAGCCCTGGTGCCGCAGTGGTTAAGTGCTTGGCTGTTAACTAAAAGGTTGGCAGTTCGAACCCGCCAGCTGCTCCAGGAGAGAAAGATGTGGCAGTGCGCTTCTGTAAAGATTACAGCCTTGAAAACCCTATGGGGCAGTTAGGGTTGCTGTGAGTTGGAATGGACTCAATGGCATGGATTTAATAGTGCTAGTAAGTTGCAGAACCTCGATATTCCTGAGAATTTTTGTTGCATGCTGTTGAGTTCTTTCCAACTCATAGCAGCCTTATAGGGCAGAATAGAAGCCCTGTAGGGTTTCCTAGACTGTAATCTTTACGGAAGCAGACTGCCACATCTTTCTCCTCTGGAGCGGGTAGTAGGTTCAAACCGCCGACCTTTCAGTTGGCAGCTGAGCATTTAACCACTGTGCCGCCAGGGTACCTCTTCTGAGAATGACTACATATTAGCTTATGAGCAGATTTCTTTCTAGTAGGAAATCTACATAACCTCTGTCCTATGGGGCTTACTCTGTGAATTCTGGGACCATCCTTCTTAACGTCCTAATTGTTGGTCATCCTCCTGTCATCTTACGTCAAACTTAGCTGTGAAGATGATTTTTGTAAATATTCTAGACAAAGAGTCCAGCTGCCTGTCTTCTCTGATCAGAAGGTTCCTTAGGTATCTCTGGCTCTTCTAGGTATATTGTGTGTCTTTGTAACTAAAATTTGATGTATGTGGTATGTTATGTTTCGGTACATGTATATGGAAATGAATTTGAAGTTCCATAGACCCTGTATTTGAATTCCACCTGAACCGTTTATTAGCTCTGTGACCTTGGGGGGGGGGGGCATATTTTTATGGCCTATTCAAAAATATAAAGTAAGAATGAAAATTCCTTTCAGTGTTTGTTATTTCAGTGTTATTGTTGAAGACTGAAATGTCTTTTTCAAGTATCTAACATAAAACCTTGGGAATTTTAAGCCCTTACATAAGTGTTTCACCAGCTTACCAGCTTGTATGACATTTTTCCTCTGTATAACATGACATTTTTTCCAGGCAGCAGACTTGTACTTCCCTATCAGCACACCTTTATATAAATTGTGGTCAGATCCTTGTGGGTTTGGGGAGTGCCTGTAATCACGCAAGCTCCTGAAGTCATGCAAAGTTGGGAGACTGTAGATTTTAAAGAGGTCCAAGGATCCTAGTTCAGTCCTCTCATTTTACTCATTTTAAAAATCATGGTCTTTAGAGAGGGGTAAGTGACAGAAAACCAAAGTCTTTTGAGGCTAGCAAGTGGCAGAATCTAGGTGTATTGACTCATATTCTAGTCATTTGCTGCAGTGTGTAATTAGGGCCTTTGGTTATGTTTAAAAACACCATGAATATGGGAAATGAGAAAAGAAAAAAGTTAGTGTATATAATTCATTTTGCTAATAAGATTTCCATCAGCTTAGAAAGTATTTTTTGTCTCTTTTCACAATTAACTCATTCATTCAACAAATCTTTTTTAAGCACCTGCTGTGTATGAGGCACTATCCGGGGTAATGGAGACATGGCAGTAAACAAACTAGAAAAATCCCCTGCCCTCGTGAATCCTATATTCTATAGGGAAGAGACCAACAATAATTAAGGTAAATATGTTAACTATTTGATATATTAGATGGTAAGCCAAAAGCAGGACAGAGAATATTGGAAGTGTCCTAATTTTGGTATCATAGCCAGGGAAGAACTCCCTGAGAAGTGATGTTTCAAGGACCTGAGAGAATGAGCCATGTGCCTATCTTCCAGTAGTAAGAATGGCAAGATAATTTAGGGCCTTGTAAGCAATTATAAAGTTTTTATTCAGAGTGATGTGGGAAGTCTTAGCAGGAGTGGATATTTTTAAAGGGTAAAATTGACAAATTTGCCAGTAAATCAGGTATAGGCTGTGAAAGAGGAGTCAAGATTGACTCTAAGGGCTTCGGCCTGAGCAGCTTGAAGAATAGGGCTGCCATTTACTGACAGAAAGGAAGCTGGAAGAGGCAGGTTGGGGTGGGTGAGATTAGTAGTTGAGTGTTGGACATACTGAGTTTGGGGTGCCTGTTAGACAACCAGCTGAAGGTGTTGAGCATGCAATTGAATATGTGAGTTTGATGTTAAGGGGAGAGATGAAACTTGGAGGTGTAAGTTTGAGTGTCATCCCCGTGTAGATGGTATACTAAATGCCATCGTGCAGGGATAATGCAGACTGAGAACTGACCGGTGATTAGCAGTTTGTAGGTCATTGGTTACCTTGACAAGAGGCTGTTACGAGTGGACTGGGGAGAAGATAAGTAAAATTGGAGACAGTGAGTTTAAGAAACAGATGTAGGATTGAGAGTTTTTTTAAGATAGAAATAACATGTCTGGATCCTGTAGAGAGATAAATTAATGCATGAAAAATTCCTGGAGTAAAGTCTCTTGAATCAGCAAGAGGGAATGGGATCTACTGTATGAGTGGAAGGGTTGATCTTGCTAGAATCTTGACAGTTTCACTTACAGCAACCCATGTCCTGGAGCCAGATGCAGCCTGCTGCCTGTTTTTGAAGGAGCCCTGGTGGCATAGTGATTAAGTATTCAGCTACTGACCAAAAGGTCGAGATTCAAATCCACCCGCTGCTCTGTGGGAGAAAAATGTGGCAGCCTGCTTCTGTAAAGATTGCAGCCTTGGAAACCCTATGGGGCAGTTCTACTCTGTCGTATAGGATCGTATGAGTCGGAATCAACCTGACAACAATGGGTTTGGTTTTTGGTTTGGGCCTGTGTGGTGCGGTGAATTACTTAATACGGCCCTTCTAGCCACAGCCTTTGCAACTCCCACCAAATGACTGGATAGGACCATACGAATGAGGTGCTTGTGACACACCATGGGAATTGGATAACTTCCTAATAATGTAAATAAGGTGCATGATACCCTTGTGTGGGTGGGACCATCCATGGAAATAAGGTGTATGGAACCCTAACGAGGGAATTGTTCAGTTTTGCCATCCCACTAGGCTTAAAGGGAGATACGGGGAAAGAGAGAGAGAGAGAGAATCTGTAACACGGGAGACAGAGGCAGCAGAACCAGGGCAGGGAGAGAGAGCTGTAACACCAGAGACGGCAAGAAGCAGCGGCAGGGAAATGGCGTCAGCAGAGGTAGGGAAATGGCATCAGCAGAGGCAGCAGAACCAGGAGACCGGCAGGAGATGGTGCAGTGGGCTTCCCGGCTATAGAGTGTAGAAGCTGAATGCCTTCCTGCAGGAGGCTTATTAGCAAAGTGAGGTGCCTCTGGGCATTCATCAGTGTTGACCCTCAGAGTAGAGAGCTGAGTGAGTGCCTTTGCACAGGGGGTCTCCTGGTGGAGTGGAGTGCCTCAGGGCAATTATTTGCAGAGCTAAAGAGCTTTGTAACACTTGCCCAAGCAGGGCAATACTGTGAGTATTGTCTGTGAGTTGTGTGTGGCCATTGCAACAAATTATCCAATGCAGTAGAGAAGTAGTGCCATGGGAGGGCAGCTGGTGTCAGAAGTAGTGAAAAGAGCAGACAGAGGAGGGGTGTCTAACTTTCACCTCCTAGCAGTCAGCCTTGGGCTGTTGATCTTGATTCTCCTTCCCTCTTGTGAAGTTAGAGGAGGTCAGGTGCCTCAGCGCCGCCATTTTTATAGCCTGTTTTTAAAATAAAGTTTTAAACTGGAACACAGTCATTCCCATTCATTTAGGTATTGCCTATGGCTGCATTTGAACTACAGAAGAGTTGAGTAGTTGCAACAGAGAAGCCCAAGATATTTACTAACTGGTTCTTTACAGAAAAAGTTTGCCAACCCTCATTTCCAGTTGGAGTCCCTGGGTGGTGAGTTGTGTAAACGGTTAATGTACTTGACTGCTGATGGAAAGGTTGGAGGTTTGAGTCTATCAGAGGCACTTTGGGAGAAAGACCTGGTGATCTGCTTCTGAAAACTCAGCCATTGAAAATCCTATGGAGCACAATTCTACTCTGACAAACATGAGTTTTCCGTGAGTCAGAAGCACCTCAACAACTGAGTTTTTTTTAGATATACATTAATGAAGAGAAGATGATGTTGTTGTTAGGTGCCGGCGAGTTGGTTCTGACTTGTAACGACCTTATGTACCACAGAACGAAACACTGCCCGGTCCTGTGCCATCCTTACAATCCTTGTTATGCTTGAGTGCATTGTTGCAGCCAGCTATATCAATCCATCTTGTTGAGGGTATTCCTCTTTTCCGCTGACCGTGTGATTTACCAAGCATGATGTCCTTCTCCAGGGACTGATCCCTCCTGACAGCATGTCCGAAGTGTGTAAAATACAGTCTCACCATCCTTGGTTCTAAGGAGCATTCTGGTTGTACTTCTTCCAAGACAGATTTGTTCGTTCTTTGGCAGTCCGTGGTATATTTAATATTCTTCTCCAACGTTACAATTCAAAGGTGTCAGTTCTTCAGTCTTCCTTATTCATTGTCCAGTTTTCTCATGCATGTGGTGCAATTGAAAATACCATGGCTTGAGTCAGGTGCACCTTAATCTTCAAGGTGACATCTTTGCTTTTCAACACTTTATAAAGAGGTCTCTTGAAGCATATTTGTCTGGTGCAGTGCGTCATTTGATTTCTTGACTGCTGCTTCCATGAGTGCTGATTGTGGATCCAAGTAAAATGAAATCCTTGACAACTTCAGTCTTTTCTGCATTTATCATGATGTTGTTAGTTGGTCCAGTTGTGAGGATTTTTGTTTTCTTTTTTTTTTTTTTACGTTGAGATAATCCATACAGAAGGCTGTGGTCTTTGATCTTCATCCCTAAGTGCTTCAAGTCCTCTTTACTTTCAGCAAGCAAGGTTGCATTATCTGCATAACGCAGGCTGTTAATGAGCCTTCCTCCAATCCTGATGCCCCATTCTTCTTCGTATAGTCCAGCTCTTCGGAATATTTGCTCATCGCACAGATTGAATAGGTATGGTGAAAGGATACAATCCTGACGCATACCTTTCCTGACTTTAAACCACTCAGTATCCCCTTGTTCTGTCCGAACAACTGCTTCTTGATCTGTGTACAAGTTCCTCATGAGCACAATTAAGTGTTCTGGAATTGCCTTTCTTCGCAGTGTTATCTGTAATTTGTCATGGTCTGCATAGTCGAATGCCTTTACATAGTCAGTAAAACAGGTAAACAGCCTTCTGGTATTCTCAGCTTTTAGCCAGGATCCATCTGACATCAGCAGTGATATCCCTGGTTCCACGTTTTCTGAATCTGTCCAGAATTTCTGGCATTTCCCTGTTGAAATACTGCTGCAGCTGCTTTTGAATGATCTTCAATAAAATTTTGCTTACATGTGATATTAATGATATTGTTCTATAGTTTCCGCATTCGGTTGGATCACCTTTCTTGGGAATAGACATAAATATGGATCTCTTCCAGTCGGCTGGCCAGGTAGCTGTCTTCCAAATTTCTTGTGATAGACAGGTGGGCACTTCCAGCACTGTATCTGTTTGTTGAAACATCTCAGTTGCTGTTCCATCAATTCCGTGGAGCGTTGTTTTTCGCCAATGCCTTCAGTGCAGCTTGGACGTCTTCCTTCAGTACCGTCAGTTCCTGATCATATGTTACCTCTTGAAATGGTTGAACGTTGACTAATTCTTTTTGGTCTATTCCTTCTACCTTCTTTTGATGCGTCCTGCATCGTTTAATATTTTCCCCATAGAATCCTTCACTATTGCAACTTGAGGCTTGAATTTTTTCCTCAGTTCTTTCTCAGTTTGAGAAACGCCGAGTGTGTTCTTCCCTTTTGGTTTTCTATCTCCAGCTCTTTGCACATGTCGTTATAATACTTTGTCTTCTCGAGCTGCCCTTTGAAATCTTCTGTTCAGTTCTTTTACTTCATCAGTTCTTCCTTTTGCTTTAGCTGCTCGATGCTCAAGAGCAAGTTTCAGAGTCTCCGCTGACATCCGTCTTGGTCTTTTCTTTCTTCACCTTCTTTTCAGTGACCTCTTGCTTTCTTCATGGTTGACGTCCTTGGTGTCATTCCACAACTCATCTGGTCTTCGGTCATTAGTGTTCAGCATCTCAAATCTAGAGATGGTCTCTAAATTCAGGTGGGGTGTACTGAAGGTTGTATTTTGGCTCCCATGGACTTGCCCTGATTTTCTTCCATTTCAACTTGAACTTCCATAAGAGCAATTGATGGTCTTTTCCACAGTTGGCCCCTGGCCTTGTTCTGACTGATGATATTGAGCTTTTCCATCGTCTCTTTCCACAGATGTAGTTGATTTGATTCCTGTGTATTCTGTCTGATGAGGTCCATGTGTATAGTTGCCATTTATGTTGGCGAAAAGAGGTATTTGCAATGAAGAAGTCGCTGGTCTTGCAAAATTCTGTCATTCGATCTCCAGCATTATTTCTGTCACCAAGGCCGTATTTTCCAACTACTGATTCTTCTTCATTTCCAACTTTCTTATTCTAGTCACCAGTAATTATCAATGCATCCTGATTGCGTGTTCTGTCAATTTCAGACTGCAGAAGCTGATAAAAATCTTCAGCTTCTTCATCTTTGGCCTTAGTGGTTGGTGCGTAAACTTGAATAATAGTTGTTTTAACTGGTATTCCTTGTAGGCGTATGGATATTATCCTGTTGCTGACAGCGTTGTACTTCAGGATAGATCTTGAAATGCAGCACCATTCCTCTTCAAGTTATCATTCCTGGCATAGTAGACTGTATGATTGTCTGATTCAGAATGGCCAGTACCAGTCCGTTTCAGCTCACTAATGCCTAGGATATCAATGTTTATGTGTTCCATTTCATTTTTTATGATTTTCAGCTTTCCTGGATTCATACTTCATACATTCCAGGTTCCGATTATTACTGGATGTTTGCAGCTGTTTCTTCTCAGTTCGAGTCATGCCACATCAGCAAATGAAGGTCCTAAAAGCTTTACTCCATCCACGTCATTAAGGTTGACTCTACTTTGAAGAGGCAGCTTTTCCCCGTTCGCTTTTCGAGTGCCCTCCAACCTGCGTGGCTTATCTTCCAGCACTATATCGGACAATGTCCTGCTGCTATTCATAAGGTTTTCACTGCTGATTCTTTTCAGAAGTAGACTGCTGGGTCCTTCTTCCTAGTCTGTCTTAGTCTGGAAGCTCAGCTGAAACCTGTCCTCCATGGGTGACTCTGCTGGTATCTGAATACTGGTGGCATAGCTTCCAACATCATAGCAACACGCAAGCCTGCCCCCTCCCCCCCGCCCCAGTACAACAAACTGACAAACACGTGGGGGAAGAGAAGATAGGATGAAGTATGAGTGAGGGAGGGGATGAAGCACCAAGTTTACCTAGGGAACTAAGCCTTTTAAGAACATATTCAAATATCCTTTCTGGTTTTGGGCAAACCAGATGAGAAATCAGAACCTTGAAGTTAGAGCAAAGAAACTTAGATCCTAGGGGGTACTTTTTACTGTATAATTATCTGTTGCTTGCAAATTACCCCAATCTTAACACCAAAAAAAAAACCCATTGCCATCGAGTTGATTCCAACTCATAGCAGCCCTGTAGGACTGGGTAGAACTACCCCCATAGGGCTTCCACAGAGCTGCTGGTGGAATCAAACTGCCAACCTTTTGGTTAGCAGCCAAGCTCTTAACCGCTGCACTACCAGGACTCCACCCCAATCTTAGTGGCTTAAGACAACAAACATTTGTTATCTCAGTTTCTATAGGTCAGGAATTCGGAAGCAGTTTAGTTGTACCATTCTGACTCAGAGTCTCTCCTGAGGCAGCAATAAAGGTGTCATCTGGGGCTGCGGTCATCTGAGACTTGGGTAATTTTACAAGATCTGTTTCCAGGCTCACATACGTGGCTGTTGACATGTTCCCTGCCACATGGGCTTCTCCATTGAACTGCCCACACCATGGCTTTCCCTAGAGAGAGTAATGAGAAGAAAGGGCCCAGGAGGGAAGCCTCAATGTTTTATAACCTCAGTCTGGAAGTGACATGTCATCATTTCTGCTGTACCCTGTTGGTCACACTGACCAAACCTGCTCAGTACAGGAGGAGATTACGTAAGGGTCTGAGTACGAAGAGGCTGGGCTCATTGGGAGCCTTTTGACTGGCTGCCACACTTGACCTGCTTGAGTATCACAAAATTCTGTGCATTATTTTTTGTACAGAGCAGCTTTTTGTGAAAGTTTGATTATATTAGAGCCCAGCCGCAAACACCATTTTAACTTTTTTTTTAACTGAGGTTTTTTTTTTTTCTGACTACAGAAGTATTGTACTCACGGTGGATGTTTGTCAGAATAGAACTTTAACACATATTGTAATATGTATTTGTCAAAAATAAGTTCATACATAAATACCATCTGGTAAGCTGTTTTCAGGAGCCCTGGTGGCGCAGTGGTTAAGCCGCTCCTTGTAAACTCTATAGAGCAGTTCTCTGTCCCATAGGGTCCCTACAAATCAGAATCAACTTGACGGCAATGAGTTTGGTTTTGGTTTTATAGTGATTTTAGTGAATGACTATGTGATCAAAAGATTGAGTTTCTTCATAGCCAAATGTTATATAACAATGACATGGTTGTATTAATTAAGAAAAGTAGAGGAAGTGTCAGCTCAACTCAGCAGAATTATCTCAGACAATTCAATTTTATTTTTTCAGGAGCTTTTTTGAATTTAGTCTCATGAAAGCTAACTTAGCATCTGAGACCACTGTTTAATTTGTCTATAATGCATAATACATTGTAATTCCAGAGAACGCAACATAGCATTATCAGATGTGGGAGCAGTCTGACTCCTTTGCTGGTTCTCCTTTCCCTGTCCATCCCTGTAATCAGCAATTCTTAACTGGGGTTTGTATTCCTTCAGGAGGAATGTATCAACTTTTTTTTCCAAAGTCATTTTCTACACTTTAATTTCTTTTTCAAATATGTATGAGGCACCAGCTGTCTGCTAGATACTGTACTAGATGCTAGGATTATAGAGCTGAAAAAGACAGGTATCTGCTGTAGAAAAGCTCCTAGTGAGTAACATGGCGAGAGGCACTACTTAAAGTCTGCCCAGAATGTTGTAGGAACCACCAGAGGAATTAGCCCCTTAGGTCTGAAGAACAGTTGGAAGGTAGGGAAAGCTTAACAGACTAGGTTCTGTTTAAACAACTTGATTTACATTGTGTACACACTCACATCACCCAAGTTACCTATTGGGCAAAAAAATGTTTTACTGAATTGTATTGACTAAGAACTTAATTGGTTATTTCTCCATATTTGATTAATATATCAAATGTATATTGGTCATCTTGGAAATAATTAAAATGTACACATTTTACAAATGCACAGATCCACTTTGCTTGTTATCATTTAACCTAAACTTCTCCAAATTGTCCACAGGTATTTCACTGGTTTTTTGTTAGATGCTTTCGAGTTGGTTCTGACTCAGTATAGTGACCCTATGTACAATGGAACGAAACACTGCCTGGTCCTGTGCCGTCCTCACAATCATTGCTATTCTTGAGCCCGTCATTGCAGCCACTGTGTCAGTCTGTCTTGTTGAGGGTCTTCCTCTGTTTTGCTGACCCTCTACCTTACCAAGCATGATGTCCCTCTCTGGGAGTTGGTCCCACTTGATAACATGTCCAAAATACATGAGGCAAAGTCTTGCCGTCCTCGCGTCTAAGGAGCATTCTGGCTGTACTTCTTCTAAGACAGATCTGTTTGTTCTTCTAGCAGTCCAGGATATATTCAGTATTCTTTGCTAATACCATAATTCAAAAGCATGAGCTCTTCTTCTGTCGTCGTTATTCATTGTCCAGCTTTTGCGTGCGTATAAGGTGATTGAAAATAGTAGAAATTTCAGGGTGCATCAAGATCAAGGTATATAAGGTTTAAGGGGGAGGAAAGTGAAAAAGGAATGAGCAGGACAGATAATACAGGAGTTTTATAGACAATACGGAAACCCTGGTGGTGTAGTGGTTAAGAGCTACGGCTGCTAACCAAAAGGTCGGCAGTTCAAGTCCACCAGGCACTCCTTGGGAACTCTATGGGGCAGTTCTACCCTGTCCTGTAGGGTCGCTATGAGTTGGAATCGACTCGACGGCAGTGGGTTTGGATTTTGGTTTACAGACAGTATTAAGGGTGTTGTTTGGGTAGACAGTATTAAGGAATTCAGATTTTAACATAAAAGCAATAGGAAATTTTGAAGAATTTTAACTTAAGTAAGCCATGTCAAACTAATTTGACCTTTTAATGTGATAGTTCACCTAAAATGGCAGGCAGTAGTAAATCTCAATATTAATCAGTCCCTTTGGTATTTAAGTTAGTATAGTTTTTTGGAGGGGCAGTATCAAAATCCTTATTCCTGATATCTTAAATTTATTTCTCATGCTTTCTGCATAATAATTGCGTTCTGTCAGCTGAAATGTAGCTAGCAATTGAAAATCCAGGATTACCTGAGTGTCTTTGCTTCTGTTTCTTGGGTTTATAAGAGTGACAACTATATTAGGCCTAAGAATTTAGTCTACTGGAATTTAAAACACAGGCCTCATCTACTCATGCTTGCTGATTCTCAGTTTGAAGTCTTACAAAGAGCATGTAACAGCTTTAATATTTTTGTTTTCTTCCTTTGGAACCTATAGAGTTAAGGTTCACTAATTTGGGATTAGCTGTGATTCTCTGTGAGGCCCGCTACTGATTCTTGATGGCAGCAAGAATCCAGAAAGGAGAAAAGGTGATTGACGAGCAATAGCCAAATACCTGGCAACCAGAATACCTTGTTTTTAATGTGTCTATTGTAACAAGTCTCTTTGTTTTTATACAGCACTTGTCACTGCACAACCAAGATTTTTTTTTTTTTTAACACTTGGCATAGCATGAAACTACTAGGTCACATTGAGGCCAATCCTGCAGGAAGTCAGACTCATTTAGTTAAACTGAGACTCAATTAGCCCTCAGCCCTCCAGTATAATAGATTGGTGATGTGGTAAGTGGCTACCCATTGCTAAGTAAAACAGACATGCTTAGCCTATCCCAGGAGCTGAACCCCAGTTTAGATAGAGTAAGAGAATGAGGGTAAGGGATGTTTGCTTCAAAAATCAGTTGCAGGTACACAGTGATTTCTCATCGGATCTGTCTGCAGTGGCATAGATACGTAGAATCTGCTGGCTCATACCATCCTGGGTCTGTTCCGCTTTTAACTCTACCACGGTTCTCTGTGGAACTACTTGCAAGTAAGTTAACTCCTCTCAAGCCCTTTATTTCCTCGTATGAAAAATGAGAGGGTTGGCTTAGAAGATATCTTAAGGCTTCCTTCTGTGGTTCTTAAGTTATTCAAAGGCAGCTAACATGCTTTGTTGTTATTGGCCATCATCAAGTCTGCCCCACCCCGACTCATGGTGGCCCCATACACAGCTGGAGGAAACACTGTCCAGTCCAGCGCCACCCCCACGATCGGTTGCAGGTCAGACCATTGTGATCCATGGGGGGTTCATTGGCTCATTTTCAGAAGTAGATCACCAGGCCTTTCTTCCTAATCCTTCTTAGTCTGGAACCTCTGCTGAAACCTGCTCAGCATCTTAGCAGCAGGCAAGACTCCACCCACAGATGGTGGCTGTGCACAAGATGCATTGGCTGGGAACCGAACCCAGGCTTCCTGCTTGGAAGGTGAGAATTCTACCACTCAACATTTTATGCTTACCTGACTTAAAAGAACATTTTGCAGTGAAACTTGTAGCTAAAAATGAAAGCAACTTATTAAAATCATATCGCATGTGAAACTGGAAGAAATAGACTAGTATACTGAAGGCTGTTGTATTGGATAAGGTCCCCACTTCCTGTGAGACCTGTACCCTCCAAACAAATGTTACCTCTTTGGTCATGAGACTGACCTCTATATTAGCTGAAGCCTGTAAGCCTTAAATTATAATGAGATGATGCAACTTTGCTTCCGATGACTAGTTTAATTTTGGTGAACATGATTGATGTTTGATTTTTAAATGTATGGATTGGCCCTTAGTGCTAAAATTTGAAGATTGGAGTCTTATTTGTACATAGGCCTCCTGCCCAGGCCATGGTACCTGACCATTCCTGACGAGCCCATAAAAGAAAGAGCACTTTTGCACACTTTATCTGTGACCTAGAGTAACAGGATGTGCATTCTAGTCCACACATTTACTGTTAGACGCATTGGAAATGACTGAGAAAGGCTTGTCCTTTCCTTTACCACATAGACAGTTGCTAACTGCAGGACTTGTCTTAAATGTTCTTCAGTATCTTCTACTTCCACCATCAATCAATTTCTAACCCCAGCGATCTTTATCCCAAATGTAACAGCGACTTGCCTTATGGGATACCTGACTCAGCTACTTTTTCTCAACTGACTCTCTATCCCTTTACCTCTCCATATAAAGTCTAGGTATATTTTTGCCCACATCTTGTCTAGTGCATAGTGGTTAAGTGCTACGTCTGCTAACCAGTTCGAATCCAGCAGGGGCTCCTTGGAAACTCTATGGGGCAGTTCTACTCTGTCCTATAGGGTCGCTGTGAGTTGGAATCGACTCAGTGTAACTGGGTTTGGTTCTTGCCTAGTGTTATCAAAACTTTCAACAGTAGGTATAAACAACTTAAGTAAAGGTACCTGGTACAAAGTAGTATGTTCAGTAAATTTTGGCTGTTTTTATTCCCTAGCACTTTCTGTTAGGTAAGTTACGCGAAATTGCTGTTTTTGTATGTAAAAAAGGATCTCAGGTTGGCAATTTCATATGTTTCAACTTTATAGGTATCCTCCAATGAGAGTTCTTAACCAGGGACGTGAATGGGAATTAGGTAGGTAGCTTGTTACAGAATATTCTCTGTCTGCATCCTAGACCTATGCATGGGTCCTAGCTAAACATATTTTGAAAAAAGCTATGCAGATGATTCTGATTTATACTCCTGGTTAAAAACACCTGCAAGATCCATCAGCAGATGAATGGATAAACAAAATGTGGTATATACAATGGAATATTACTCAGACATAAAGAGAAACGAAGTCCGGATACATGCCACAAAATGGGTGAACCTTGAAATAAGCTGGCCAAAAAAGGACAAATACTGTATGGCTTCACTTACACGAAATAAACAAATATATAGAAAACAAGAGATTATTAGTGGTTACGAGAGGTGGGAGGGAGGGGAAAGGGAAAGTTTTTGCTTAGCAAACGTTGACTTTACATTAGTGGTGGTAGGATAACTGGGAAAAGGATAGTGATAATGGTTGCACAGTATGGAGAATGCAGTCAGTGTCACTGAATGTTACAAGTAGAAATTGATGAATTTTGGTGTGTATATTTTTACCACAATTCATTTAAAAAAAAATTCTGCAGGAGAATCTTCCCCTCAGGCTATTTTTCTTATGTTTTTGATGCGTTCTGATTTCTGATGATGAGCTGAAACTTTAGTTTTAGGACTTCATAAATTACTGTCTCTTTTAATTTTATGATCAACCTCCTAGTTCATGGCTTAGTACCTGGAGCCTTAAAAGCTTGCAAGCAGCCTCCAACCAAAAAAAAAAAAACCTGTTGCCGTCTCTTCAATTCCAACTCATAGCGACCCTATAGGACAACGTAGAACTGCCCTATAGAGTTTCCAGGGAGCGCCTGGTGGATTCGAACTGCCATCCTTTTGGTTAGCAGCCGTGGCTCTTAACCATTATGCCACCAGGGTTTCCAGGTGGCCTCCAGGGTATAACAACTGGTCTCTCTTTGCCTGGAGCAACAGAGGAGGAAGGAAAGTCAGGAATAGGAGGAGGAAATGGAATGTGTGGGTAGTTGCCTCCATGAACAGCTGCCTCCTTTGCCATGAGACCAGAAGAACTGGATGGTGCCTGGCTACCGTTATTGAACATTTTAATCAAAGGTACTGTAGAAGAATCCTAATCAAAAGGGATAAAATGTAGAACAGAATTTCAGATTCTCCTGGAATTCACATATTTTGGAGCCATGGAGGCTGGATCAATCCCTGAAACTATTGCCTCGAGATACTCTTTAAACCAAAAATACCCCGCCGGAATGTTTTTAAAACCAGGCAAAGTTTAGCCTTAACTAGTAAAGAATGTTTGCCTTGAGCATTGTGCTCTTTTAAGAACAATCTGTATGGGATCAAATTGATAACAGCAACTCAAAAGGTTAGATAGGAAACTTAGGTGGCAGTGAGTTTATGTTAATTGGGGGGGAACATCTCAGAAAAGGTGGGTGAGAATGGTTGCACAACTCGAAGAATGTAATCAGTGTCACTAAATTGTACATATAGAAACTGCTGAATTGGTGCATGTTTTGCTGTGTATACTCTCAACAAGAAAAATAAATTATAAAAAGAAAAGATATGATCAAACAAAACTCAAATTAAGATTTATCAATACTTAATCTTTTCAGAGACTTTTCAAGGCTTATTTTTCCCTGTTATAGCTTCACATTGTCTTTCATGTTGTTAGGTTTTAGTGCTTTTCAAATACACTATTGCCTTTCCTTAAGAAAGGAGTTAACAGTAGTGAGCAAGCCACAGTTCAGTGTACTTATCTTGATGACTCACAACTCAGCTTACCTACATGATTCATAATTTCAGTGTAGCAAGAGAAACTGGAGTTTCTTTAAACACTGATGGTAATTTGTGTGTTATGCTCTTACTATTAACCAGTGTTTTGAAATCTCTGGGTAAGTAGACCCTAGATAAGCCCAAAATTCTGAGCAAAAATTTTCTTTTATTTCCTTGGCAACAACAGAAAAGAATTTTAAAACCCAGAAAAGAGGGTTCTCTGTACTCCACTATCATGTTCTTTCTAATTTACATCCTTAAAAATGAGTTGTGCTGGCTGTAGTGGCACATACACTTTGTTAAAAAACTAAAATACAGGGAGTTTCATGTGGGTCCTGTGCAAGAATGACTCTCAGATTGTGATAAAATCCACTTAGCTGTAATGGATTATTTTAATAAGAGATAAAATTCAGATGCTTTTTTGTTTGTTTAATGAAATTTTATAGAATTTCTGTATTTATAAATAAAATTTTACTGTAGTTTTTGGGTATGATTATTGCTATTTTGGTACCACTGACTTCATAAAATGATTTGGGTAGATTTTCTTTGCCACCCATGAGAATTATCTTTTTATGTTTAAAAGAAATTGCCTTGAAAACTGCCTGAGCCCTGAACCTTTTAGAGAGGTCATTTGTACCAATTCTTTCTTAAAAAAAAAAAAAAAACCCAAAACCAAACCCGGTCCATCGAGTCAATTCCAACTCATAGTGACCCTATAGGACTGCCCCATAGAGTCTCCAGGGAGCGAGCGCCTGGTGGATTTGAACTGCCGACCTTTTGGTTAGCAGCTGTCGCACTTAACCACTGTGCCATCAGGATTTCCAGCTCTTCCTTAGTGGTAGGGAAGTTTAGATAGTAAAACCTGAGGATCTGAATTTTGTTTTAGCCTGGCTCCACACCAGCAGTATGACCTTGGACCTGTTTTTTAAGCTTTTGAAGGCTTAATTTCTCACCTGTAAAATGTGGATAATGATTATAAAGTTGTTTTGAGGGTTTCATGATATAATCAAATAATTGAAAAAGTGCTGGGTCTGTAATATGCACTCAGTAAATGAAAATACTATTTATTTTCCCCAAGGTTATTATCTTACTTGGATACTGTGATTTTTTTATCTTTTTATCTTCTCCCTTTTTCCTGCTTTCCTAGGAATATTCCTCCTAGCTTCTTTAACCATATCATTGAATGCTTTGTGTAAAATAGTCATAGAAAAAGATAAAAATTCAAACATATTTTAACAGTGGATAATAGGGCCACACAGGTGATTTTCTCCCTTCTTATCTATGTTTTCCAAGTTATATATGATAAACACGTGTTACTTTTGTAATTAGTGACAAATGTTGAGGAAAGGAGGATGGCTTGGGTAGGGGGTGTGTGTGTGTGCATGTGTCCGCACGCACACACGTAGCAAGGATTACCCCCCTACACGCACACACACACACGCACACGCATATTTATTTTTATAAGGGTAATGATTGGATTAGGAGTACTAAACGGCGTTCCAGGTATGACACAGTGGTGGTTCGGTGGTAGGATTCTTGCCTTTCATGCGGGGGACATGGGTTCAGTTTCCAACTAACGCACCTCATGCACAGCCATTGCCTTCCTGTCAGTGGAAGCTTGTGTGTTGCTGTGTTGCTGAACAGGTACAACTATGACACTGAACAGCAGAGCTTCCAGGCTAAGACAGACTAGGAGGAAAGGCCTGGTGATCTACTTCTGAAAATCAACCAGTGAAAACGCTGGGTTATAAAGGGTTGATCTGCAACTGATCATGAGGATGGTGCAGGACTGGGCAGCATTTTGTCTTGTTGTGTATGGGGTCACCATGAGTCAGGTTCCAACTGGACAGCACCTAACACCAAACAGATTTGTAATAGAGAACATATTTGATACTACTCAAGGTGGAATTAAGTGTAATTTCAGATAATGTATTTGCTATATTCATTGTCAAAGAGTTGTTTTTTAATTAAAAAGGTGATGTTTACACCCCTTTGGGAGCAAGGGAGAATAAAGAAAACTAAAGACACAAGGGAAAGATTACTCCAAAGGACTAATGGACCACAACTACCACAGCCTCCACCAGACTGAGTCAAGTACATCTAGGTGGTGCCTGGCTAGCACCACTGACTGCTCTGACAGGGATCACAATAGAGGGTCCTGGACAGAGCTGGAGAAAAATGTAGAACAAAATTGTAAATCACAAAAAAAGACCAAACTTTGTGGCCTGACGGAGACTAGAGAAACCCTAAGAGTATGGCCCTCTGGATACCCTTTTAGCTCAGTAATGAAACCACTCCTGAGGTTCACCTTTCATGCAAAGATTAGACAGGGCCATAAAACAAAATGAGACTAAAGGGGCACACCAGCCCAGGGGCGAGGACTAGAAGGCAGGAGGGGACAGAAAAGCTGGTAATGGGGAACCCAAGGTTGAGAAGAGGGGGTATTGACATGTCATGGGGTTGTTAACCAGTGTCATAAAACAATATGTGTACTGTTTAATGAAAAGCTATTTTGTTCTGTAAACCTTCATCTAAAGTACAAAAAAGAAAAAATTTATACACACGAAGAAAAAGGTAATATTTACTGAACATTTGCTATGTCTTATACAGTAAAAAATTTTTAAGCACCTTATAATACATACCAAGAGGTTAACCTTGATTGGGTGGATGTGTGGTGCCATGTATAACAAGTTAGAATTCTAGAGGTTTTCAGTTTATGTATAGATATACATGCACATATATATATTTTTTAAGTGCTCCCTGTTATTCCTTAAGGAAACCCTGGTGGCGTAGTGGTTAAGTGCTACGGCTTCTAACCAAAGGTCAGCAGTTCGAATCCACCGGATGGTCCTTGGAAACTCTATGGGGCAGTTCTACTCTGTCCTGTAGGGTCGCTATGAGTCGGAATCGACTCGACAGCACTGGGTTTGGTTATTCCTTAAAAAGACTACTAGCTTGCCTTTCTCACCTCTACCACCTGCATGTCACTCCCACTCTTTTTATACCAGAATCTAGCCAGTCTTTTTTTTCAAACTTTATTGTTCTGTATTTCTGATACTTTGGTCACCTATATCAGGAAACTGATTTTTATAATTGGTACTGAATAGTAGTTTTCTTTAAAGCCTAAGCTGATTCTAACTACATGTCTTTCATTGAGATTGGTCTTAGTTTCTAACTTGAAATATTTTTTTGGTTTCAACTCAAAGGTTTTAACTCAAATTTACTTGAAAACCAATGGACTAAATTCATGTGTCTGAACTCTTCTATCCCCAAGATCCCTGTGAAATAACAGGGAAAAAAAAAGTGTACAGACAGTAATTTGTAAATCCATTAACAGCCCTTGAGAATGGGAACAGATGGAGTGACCATCAGCAAAGCAGAGACTTTACAGATTCTAGAAGACAGAGATCAGGTGGCATTGGTGGATAAACCAGGGTGAAGGAAGCCCCAGCACTGCATACCCATGAGGGAAGGCTGCAGGTGAAATCTATTTTTCCCTGTAGAGTCCTGAAGAGACTTCAAGCTCAAATCACCAGAAACAGCAGAAGAGATGATAGAACACAGTGTTAATTAAACGACTAGATATAGGTAACTGGAAATACTATCCACATACCCAATCCATACCAAGACTGCAATAGCAGCATTGGTTCCTATACCAATTTTGTAAATCTGCTTTCTAAATTTCTTTTTTCTGGAACTCTTAGGGGAAGACAGGGAGTTCTAGTGAAAGTTTAGTGACTTAAAGGGTAAACTCTCCTTGTTTTGATATTTGGGGAAGGTCCAACCCGTGAATCTGTTTCTTGCCCATGAACTGTCTTGAGCTGCTAGCTCAAGTCCCAGGAACTGGAGGCCAAACGAACAGGAGCCAGTTGCGGGATCCAGAGTGATTAAAAGCCCATGAATCTTGGCAGAAAGCCCACTTATATTCTATGCAGGCCACACCCCCAGGGAAACTCCTTTCAGCTGATTAGCTGCTTACAACAGATCCCATCACGGAGGTGATTACATTATATCCAGTCTTACCATGGAAGTGATCACATCATCATATGACTCCCAAACTGCATCATAACTGCCGAAACCACGGAGAATCACAGACTGTGACATGAAATTATTAAAAAGGTAATAAGAGATACTATTGCCAGATGAATAAAGAACATGAACTAACAATTCACAAAACAAACACATGGAAAAAATATATCACAGATATAATTGGAAAGACTAAATGAAATTATTTTCTCAGTAAGGAAAGTTTTAAAAAGAATACCCATTGCTGATAGAAATGTGAATACTACAGGCTAGAGTTCACCAAGCAGTTGTACAATATGCATAGTAAATCTTCAGGAATTCATTCATTTCCATTTCTGAGACATTGTCTCATGGAAGACAGTGTAGAAGTAGGTGGTCATCCATTATAATGTTGAAGGATTTAAATAGCAGCAATAGGGGATTTGTGAAGTAAAGGGTTTACATCTAAAAAAAAAAAAGAAGAAACCAGGTGTCGTCAAGTTGACTCCAACTCATGAAACCTCATGTTACAGTAGAACTGTGCTTTGTAGGGTGATTTTTTTTTTCCACTAAGTTTTATTGTTCTTGAGAATATAAAAACATGCACCAGTTCAACAGTTTTTACATGTACAGTTTAGTGATACTGATTACATTCTTTGAGTTGTGTGACTATTCTCACCCTCCTTTTCTCAGTTGTTCCTCCCTGTGAACAAAAACTCACTACCCTCTAAAGTTCCTATGTACTCTTTTCAGTTGGTGGTGTTAATATGATCCAGTATTGATCTTAAAAGGGCATATTGCTCAAGGCAGACCTTTTTTACTAATTAAGCTAAACTATTGTTTCCTTTTAAGATGACTTCAGGGGATGTTTTTGGTTAGGGTATAAACATTATCATAAGGCAGTAGTTTCAGTGATTCAGCCAGCTTTCATGACTCCAGAAATGCTACATTCCATGAGAATTTGAAATTCTATTCTGCATTTTCTCCTTTTTAATCAGAATTCTTCTATGGAATCTTTGATCAAAATGTTCAGTAATAGTAGCCAGGCACTATCCAGTTCTTCTGGTCTCATGGCAAAGGAGACAGTTGTTCATGGAGGCAATTAGTCACACATTCCATATCCTCCTCCTGTTCCTGACACTGTTTCTTCCGCTGTTGCTCCAGGTGAATCAAGACCAGTTGTGCCCTGGACGACTGTTTGTAAGCTTTTAAGACCCAGGCATTACACAACAAACTAGGAGGTAGAATAGAAGCACTAAACACGTTATTAGGCCAATTAACTGGGACGTCCTGTGAAGCCATGACCCTAAAACTAACCAAGGAACCAAATCCCATGAGGTATTTGGTTGTACATCAGCACCCTTAGCAGCCACTCTTTTTTCAGATTGTTGTTGTAAATATATCTTTCACAAAACTTTTTTTTTTTTTTAATTGTGCTGTAAGTGAAACTTTACAAGTCAAGTCAGTCTGTCATACAAAAACTCATATACACCTTGCTGTGTACTCCTAGTTGCTCTCCCACTGATGAGACAGCACACTCCTCCTTACCACTCTATTCCCGGTGTCTGTTCAGCCAGCTCCTGTCCCCCTCTGCCTTCTCATCTCCCGTCCAGACAGGAGCTGCCCACATTTTCTCATGTGTCTACTTGAGCCAAGAAACTCAGTCCTCACCAATATCATTTTCTATCTTATCATTCAGTCCAATCCCTTTATGAAGAGTTGGCTTTGGGAATGGTTCCAGTCTTGGGCTAATAGAAGGTCCAGGGACTGTGACCTCCGGGGTCCCTCCAGTCTCAGTCAGGCCATTAAGTGTAGTCTTTTTACAAGAATTCGAGATCTGCATCCCACTGTTCTCCTGCTTCATCAGGGATTCTCTGTTGTGTTCCCTGTCAGGACAGTCATCAGTTGTAGCCGGGCACCCTATAGTTCTGGTCTCAGGCTGATGCAGTCTCTGGTTTATGTGGTGTTCTTCATTCTCCTTTGCTCCAGGTGGGTTGAGACCAACTGATGCATCTTAGATATCCGCTTGCTAGCGTTTAAGACCCCAGACACCACTCACCAAAGTGGGATGCAGAATGTTTTCTTAATACATTTTGTTACGCCAGTTGACCTAGACGTCCCCTGAAACCATGGTCCCCAGGCCCCCACCCCTGCTGCACTGGCCTTCGAAGTGTTTGGTTGTATTCAGGAAACTTCTTTGCTTTTAGTTTAATCCAGGTGTGCTGACCTCTCCTGTATTGTCTTTCACAGAACTTTTGCTAATTCAGCTTTTTACAGATGGGCAATTTATTGACAGCAAATACAGTAATCGGCTGTGTCAACCCTCCCTTTAATCAAGCGATTTTTCCATCACTGTTAGCCCCCTTTTTCCCCCTCCTTCCCACCCCTGGTAACCACTAATAAACTTTGTTCTCTGTACATTTGCCTTTTTTTTTGTCTTTTTATGTAAGTGACCAAAACCAAAAGCTGTTGCCATCGAGTCAATTCTGACTCATAGTGACCGTAAAGGACAAAATGAAACTGCCCCATAGGTATATAAGCCAGGTTATACAATATTTGCCCTTTTGTGATTGGCTTCTTTTTCCTCAGCATAATGTCTTCAGGATCCATCCATCTTCTAGCATGTATCCAGCCTTCATTTCTCCTGTTGGCTGAGGAGTATTCCGTTGTATGTATGTACCACATTTTGTTTATCCATTCATCTGTTGATGGGCATTTAGTTGTTTCCACCTTTTGGCTATAGTGAATAGTGCTGCAATGAACATTGGTGTACAAGTCTGTTTTTGAGTCTCTCAAGTCTTTTGGGTATACACCTAGAAGTGGAATTGCTGGGTCTTTTGAAACCCTATGGGGCAGTTCTACTCCAGCCTTTAGGGTCGCTATGAGTTGAAATCGACTTGTTGGCAGTGGGTTTGGTTTGGCTTTGGTTTTATAGATAATATCAGTTTCATAATGTACCAATAGTAGACAGTCAAACAGCATATATACACCTGATTTATAGCTTATACACAGTAGAACTTAACCCCGTTGCCATTGAGTCAATTTCAACTCGTAGCATTCCTGTAGGACAGAGTAGAACTGCACCATTGGGTTTCCAAGGAGCAAACTGCCGACCTTTTGGTTAGCAGCTGAAGCTCTTAAGTACTATGCCACCAGGGTTTCCAAACCAAGCCCACTGCCATCGAGTTGATTCCGACTCATAACGACCCTATAGGACAGAGTAGAGCTGCCCCACAGGGTTTTCAAGCAGCAGCTGGTGGATTTGAACTGCCGACCTTCTGATTATACGCTGAACTCTTAACCACTTAGTAGAACCTAAAGCAGGTGTAAATTATTTGCTGCACTTGTTTTATTAGATGTAGTGAGCATCCAGGCTTTGAATATCATTTCTTTATACTGAGTTGTTAAATTCAGTAAATAAAACATTTTATATATTTAATTTTCAAGTAAGTGATACATTCACATGGTTCAGAATTCAAAAGGTTTCCATGTGTCGTGAATCCTTCTAGAGTTAAGAATATGGAAGCAAAACACATTCTTTACGATTAGTAATTAATGTATTCCTAAAATGTTGTTGTCAGTTGCCATCAGGTTGATCTCAATTCATGACGACGCGGTGTGTTACAGAATAGAACGGTACCATAGGGTTTTTTTGGCTATAGTCTTAACGGAAGCAGATTGCCGGGCCTTTCTCCCATAGTGCAGCTGGGCGGGTTCAAACCACCAGCCTTTAAGTTAGCAGTCATGCATATACCGTTTGCACTACCTAGGGACCTTTTCCTAAACTGTATAATCTTATTGTAATCGCATATTTAGGGCTTTAAAGACAAATGTGTAAATAGCAGTTTTATCAGTCTGTTACTCTTCCAGCTTTCAGGCCCCACTCTGTTATTTATTTCTCAACATTGCTGAAAACATTTAGGCGTAATGTACTGGGAGAAGCACTGGGCGGGGATAAGAAAACTGCTTATACTTAGGCTGTACTTAGATTCTTCTTTTCAAAGATAGAATTGATTTCTGTGGTTTCTTGTGCCACCCCCCCCCCACCCACCCAGATGTTCTTTATTTCTCTTCTTTTCCTTACCCATAGCCAGTCAAGCCAAAAATCTGAGTAATTTGGCTTGAATTCTCCCTTCCTTTCAACCCCCACATCTAATCTATCACCGAGTTTGCTTGACTCTTTTTTAATATATCCTGAATCTCTCCATCCCTTCTCCCCAGTTCAAGCCCAAGTCACCTTTGCCTTGAAACTTTCTGAGTCATAAAACCAAAAAACCCATTGCTGTTATGTTGATTCCAACTCAAAGCGACTTTAAAAACTTCTGGTGGTTCTTCATTGCTTAGTTTAAGGGTAGAAATCCAAATTCCTGTTTTATATAGTTCTCCTGTTTCTGGCCCATTTTACTTCTTATAACTTCTCTCTCCATCACCCCCAAGTTCACCTGGTTTGCTAATGCCTTCTCCTTCAAGCCTCAGCTTAGCCATCACTTCATCCTGTTTCAGAAATTTTGTTTGTTTTCACCGTGGTTAGGGGCTTTACCTTTGTGCTGCTGGTAGTAATTTTGCACTGAGTGGAGGCCGAGTATATGTTGCAGATAAAGTTAGAATCTTCTAAAAAAGATGCCTCAGCGTTTAAATTTATTGTTTAAACAATATTTACCCTTTTTTGAATGCTTACTGTATGTTGGACATTGTGTTAGGTATGTTGCATATGCACTTTCATTAATCTTAACCTTAGTTTTACAAACAAGTTGAGATCCAGGGAGAGAAAGCAATTAGGCCTTCCTGATCTTAAGAATCTATGCGCAGTGGGTTATGCTTTCATGTCTGACAACATGTCGGCAAGTCATGTAAATAAGTTTTATTGTGTAGGCTAGGAAAATGTTATCTTTAAACCGTTTTCAACTATTATACTCTTAGAATATTTCTTTCATTAGTTCAATCTTGGTTATAATTTTGTGTTCTCTTATTCAGTGGGGTTTAGGTAATTAAAAAAAAATAGGAAATATTAAATTGTTACATTTCAAAAATAGAACAATGCCTCAGGGACTTTGCATTTTGAATGTGAGCTCTAGTGGCAGTGTTAAGAGTTTGGTTACTAACCAAAAGGTCAGCAGTTCAAATCCACCAGCCACTCCTTGGAAACCTTATGGGGCAGTTCTACTCTGTCCTATAGGGTCTCTATGAGTCGGAATCAACTTGATGGCAGTGGGTTTGGTTTTTGGTTTGGTATATAGTACTTGATTGCATACTTTAAAATGAAGAGGAACTTGTAAGAGTTTAAAAAAAAAAAAAAGAGTTTAGGGGTCTCTTAATACTAATGTTATGTTTAGCCAGGACTGCCTTCCAGTTTTTGTTTTTTTTTTAATAACTAATGACTAAATAAGGCTTTTCATATGAATTTTCAAATACAATAGTTTGTTATTTGAAATTTGCCAGAGATTTCTTGGGACACCAAAAATGCAAAACATAAAATTTTTTTGATGAATTGGGCTTCATCAAAATAAAAAACTTCTCTTCAAAAAAACAAATTAAGGAAATGAAAAGGCAAGCCACAGACTGGGAGAAAATATTTTCAAAACGCTTAACCTGATAAAGGATTTGATTCCAAAACACTAAAAAGCCAACCCAACTTTTAAAAAAATAAATGATTCGAGCACCAAAGATATGGATGGCAAATAACCACATGAAAAGATGCTCAACATCATTTGTCATTAGTAAAATGCAAATTAGGAACACAGTAAAATACCACTACACATCCACTAAACGAAAAACCAAAACCACTGCTGTCAAGTCGATTCCGACTCACAGCGACCCTATAGGACAGAGTAGAATTGCCCCACAGGGTTTCCAAGGAGCACCTGGTAAATCTGAACTGCCAACCTTTTGGTTAACAGCCGAACTCTTAACCACTACGCCACCAGGGTTTCCGACACATCCACTAGAATGCCTGAAATTTAAAGACTGTGACCAGGATGTTGAACAACTAGAAATCTCATGGATTGTTAATGGTTATGCAGGAAGATACAGCCACTTTGGAGAACATTTCAACACACACTTAACATACAGCCTAGCAGTCCCACTTATAGGTATTTAACAAAGAGAAATGAAAACATGTATATACACAAAGACTTACACTCAAAATATTATTCAGCCATAAAGAGAAATGATATTCTGATACATGCTACAACATGGATGAACCGTGAAAACATGTTGAGTGAAATAAGTCAGACACAAAAGGACAAATATTGTATGATCTCATTATGTCAGATATTTAGAATTGGTAAATGCATAGATCATTGGGGTTTTTGTGTGTGTGTGTGTGAGGAGGTGGTTTGATGCCTTACTTGGTAGAGTATTCCTTATTAAATATTAGAGAAAATAGAGTTAAGAGCGTGGATTGGAGATTTGTGGTTAGAAGCTCCTTGACCCACTTCCTCTATGTGTAGATTGGTTAATGGCCCCACAAGATGTCTACATCCTGATCCACAAAACCTGCTAATGTCACTTTATGTGGCAAAAAGGACTTTGCAGATAGGGTTAAATTAAGGATTTTGAGATAGGGAGATTATCCTGGATTATCTGGTGAACCCTAAATGTAATCACAAATTTCCTTAGAGAGAGAGAGAAAGGGAGATTGGATTACAACAGAGGAAGAGGCAATATGGCCACAGAAACAGAGATTGTAGTCTTGTGGCCAGGAGCCAAGGAATGCATTGGTCTTTGAAAGTGGAGGAGGCGTGGTTTTCTTCTGACACCTCCAGAAGGAACTGACCCTGTTGGCACCTTGATTTTAGCTCCATAAGACTCATTTTAGACTCTGGCCTCCAGAAATGCAAGAAAATAAACTTGCGTTGTGCTGATCTGCCACAGCAGCGTCAGTGAAATAATACTCTGTGGTACACGTTACCTAAAACATGAAGGCAGGGACCTGGGACTGTGGGATTGAACCCCGTATCCCCAGCACCTAGAACAGTGCTTTACGTAATGAGGTAGGTGCTCAGTGTATTTGTTGAGGAAAGGGATGGTGGTGAAGGGAGAGAAGAGGAGGTAAGAAGAAGGTAAATCAGGTGGCTGATCATTAAAATGACTGTTGTGAGCTGCTGTAGGCTTCTAGTTTATGGATGAAGCAGAGAAAAACAGTAAAGTTGAAAAGTTGAAGCCCACTCATGGCAAATAGGTTCTATGGTGTTATTCAAGACACTGCTTTTAAAAAGTTGAACAGTAAAAGGTAGAAAATAATTGAGGAACCAAATAAGCCAAAGAATTTGAAATTTTGAGTACATGCACATGAATAAATCATATTTTAATTAAAATTCAAATTCAGTCCTCCAATTCCTAGTGTATATGAGGTGCCAAGAAGGTAATAAATTGCACCTTTGCCAGGTGAGTATAAGAAATAAACAGATTTGTATTATTGATTTATGACTAATTGTAATTTTATTTTTTTAAACAAGTCATTTGTTCACATAATACTGAGATCAAAACACACAAAATGGTATACAGTGAAAAGTTGCTGTCCACCTCTATCCAGCAGTAACTTAGTTTTCATCCTCACAGGCTCAGTGCTATGATTTTTTTTTTTTTTTTTTTTTTAATATCCTTCCAAAACAAAACCTGTTGCCGTGGAGCCAGTTCTGACTCAGTGACCCTGTAGGACAGAGTAGAACTGACCCATGGAGTTTCCATGGAGCGCCTGGTAGATTCAAACTGCTGACCTCTTGGTTAGCAGCCGAAACACTTAACCACTACGCCACCAGAGCTTCCAGTATCCTTCCAGATTGTAAATAACCAAATTCCTGAACAACCCTTTTTTTCTTATCTTTTCATGCCTTTCAGTGCATACAGGATACACTGCTCTGTACCTTATTTCTATCACCTAACAATATGTTTGAGCTCCTTGTATACCAATATAAAGAGCTTCCTTATTTTTTTATTGTTATGTATTATTCCATTTATCATAATTTGTTTTGTAAGGACATGTCCATTGGTTATTTCCAAACTTTTACTGTTATAAGCAATGCTGAAATGGATAACTGAATAACAAACTTTTATGAATGTCAGTGGCAGTGGGCTTTCATCTTTAGGATCTTACACATCCCAGCCACCAGTAATTATCGGTGCATCCTGATTGCATGTTTGATCAGTTTCAGACTGCAGAAGTTGGTAAAAATCTTCAGTTTCTTCATTTTTGGCCTTAGTGGTTGGTGCATAAATTTGAATAATAGTTGTATTAACTGGTCTTCCTTGTAGGCGTATGGATATTATCCTGTCACTGACAGCCTTGTACTTCAGGACAGATCTTGACATGTTCTCTTTGATGATGAATGCATTGCCATTCCTTTTCAAATTGTTACTCCCAGCATAGTAACCTATATGATTGTCCGAGTCAGAATGACCAATACCAGTCCATTTCAGCTCACTAATGCCTAGGGTATCGATGTTTATGCATTCTGTTTCATTTTTGACGATCTCCAATTTTCTTAGATTCATATTCCATACATTCAATGTTCCAGTTATTAATGGATGTTTGCAGCTGTTTCTTCTTATTTTGAGTCATGCCACATCAACAAATGTAGGTCCCAAAAGCTTGACTCCATCCACATTATTATGGTCAGCTCTACTTTCAAAAGGCTGCTCTTCCCCAGTCGGATTAAAGGGCCTTCCAATCTGAGGGGCTTATCTTCCAGAACTATATCAAGCAATGTTCTACTGCTATTCATAAGGTTTTCATTAGCTAAATCTTTTCAGAAGTAGATCACCAGGTCCTTCCTAGTCTGTCTTAGTCTAGAAGTTCAGCTGAAACCTGTCCACCCTGAGTGACCCTGCTGATATCTGAATACCGGTGGCATAGTTTTCAGCATCACAGCAACATGCAAGCCCCCACAGTATGACAAACTGACATACATGATAGAAACGATGCCAGAGATTGCATGATGGAATTTTGCAAGACCAATGACTTCTTCATTGCAAATGCCTTTTTTCGCCAACATAAACAGCGACTATACACATGAACCTCGCCAGATGAAATACACAGGAATCAAATTGAGTACGTCTGTGGAAAGACAATGGAAAAGATCAGTGTCATCAGTGAGATCAAGGCCAGGTGTTGAGTGTGGAACAGACCATCATTTGCTTATAAGCAACTGAAGAAAATAGAACAAGTAGATGAGAGCCAAAGTATGACCTTGAGTATATCTCACCTGAATTTAGAGACCGTCTCAAGAATAGATTTGACGCATGAAACACTAATGACCAAAGACCAGATGAGTTGTGAAATGACACCAAGGACATTATACATGAAGAAAGCAAGAGGACATTGAAAAGACAGGAGGGAAAGAAAAGACCAAGATGGATGTCAGAAGAGACTCTAAAACTTGCTCTTGAACGTCTAGTAGCTACACCAAAAGGAAGAAATGATGAAGTAAAAAGAGATGAACAGAAGATTTCAAAGGGAAGCTTGAAAAGACAAAGTATTATAACGACACGTGCAGAAGACCTCGAGATAGAAAACCAAACAGGGAGAACACACTTGGCGTTTCTCAAGCTGAAAGAACTGAAGAAAAAATTCCAGCCTTGAGTTGCAATACTGAAAGATTCTACAGGAGAAATATTAATGCAGGAGGCATCAAAAGCAGATGCAAGGAATATGCTGAGTCACTATACCAAAAAGAATTGGTCAGCGTTCAACCATTTCAGGAGGTAGCATATGATCAGGATCTGATGATACTGAAGGAAGAAGTCCAAGCTGCACGGAAGGCATTGGTGAAAAACAAGCCTTCAGAAATTGAAAGAATACCAATTGAGATGTTTCAACAGACGGGTGCAGTGCTGGAAGACACCTACCTGGCCAACTAATTGGAAAAGATCCATATTTATGCCTATTCCCAAGAAAGGCGATCCCACCAAATGAGGAAGTATCAAACAAGATTAATATCACACGCAAGTAAAACTTTGGTGAAGATCGTTGAAAGGCAGCTGCAGCGGTATATCAACAGGGAACTGCCAGAAATTGAAGCTGGATTTAGAAGAGAAATTCAAGCTGGAACCAGGGATATCATTGCTGATGTCAAATGGATCCTGGTTGAAAGCAGAGAATACCAGAAAGATGTTTTCCTGTGTTTTATTGACTATGCTAAGGCATTTGACTGTGTAGATCGTAACAAATTATGGATAACATTGTTACAAAAGGGAATTCCTGAACACTTAGTTATGCTCATGAGGAACCTGTACATAGATCAAGAGGCAGTAGTTCGAGCAGAACAAGGGGATGCCACATGGTTTAAAGTCAGGAAAGGTGTGTGTCAGGGTTGTATCCTTTCACCATACCTATTCAGTCCATATACTGAGCAAATAATCTGAGGAGCTGGACTATACGAAGAAGAATGGGGCATAAGGATTGGAGGAAGACTCATTAACAACCTGCATTATGCAGATGACACAGCCTTGCTTGCTGAAAGTGAAGACCTGAAACACTTACTGATGAAGATCAAATACAACAGCCTTCAATATGGATTACACCTCAACATAAAGAAAGCAGAAATCCTCACAAGTAGACCAATAAGCAACATCGTGATAGATGGAGAAAAGATTGAAGTTGTCAAGGATTTCATCTTCCTTGGATCCCCAGTCAACACCCATGGAAGCAGCAATTAAGAAATCCAAAGATGCGTTGCATTGGGCAAATCTGCTACAAAAGACCTCCTTAAAGTGTTGAAAAGCAAAGATATTACCTTGAGGACTAAGGTGTGCCTCACCCGAGCCATGGTGTTTTCAGTTGCCTTGTGGTGGTGTAGTGGTTAAGTGCTACAGCTGCTAACCAAAAGGTTGGCAGTTCAAATCAGTTCAAATCCAAGGCGCTCCTTGGAAACTCTATGCGGCAGTTCTACTCTGTCCCATAGGGTCGCTATGAGTCGGAATCGACTCGACAGCATTGGGTTGGGTTTTCATATGCATGTGAAAGCTGGGCAGTGAATAAGGAAGATCAAAGAAGAAGAAGAATTGGCACCTTTGAATTGTGGCATTGGCAAAGAATATTGAACATTCTATGGACTGCCAAAAGAATGAACAAACTTGTCTTGGAAGAAGTACAACCAGAATTCTCCTTCGAAGCAAGTATGGCGAGACTACATTCCACATACTTTGGACCTGTTATCAGGAGGGATCAGTCTCGAGAACAACATGCTTGGTAGAGGATCAGTGTAAAAGAGGAAGTCCCTTGAGAATATGGATTGACACAGTGGCTGCAACAGTGTGCTCATGCATAACAAGGATTATGAGGATGGTGCAGGACTGGGCAGTGTTTCATTCTGTTGTACCTAGGGTTGCTATGAGTCAGAACCGACTCAGGGGCCCCTAACAACATCTTTAGGTTAAATTCCTAGAAACACAATGTCTGGATCAAAGGCATGTGCATTTGCAGTTTTACTGAAGGGTCATCCTCTGAGATTGATCCGATTTATATTTCCACCAACAATGTATGGAAGTGCCTTTTCCCTGCACAAGGTATCAACAAACTTTTTCTCTAAAGGACCAGATAGTAAATATTTTAACTTTGTGAGCTACATACATCCTTGGTATGGTTTTATTTAGAACCCTCCCAAAACATAAAAACTGTTCTTTTCACCAAGGTGGCCATAATTCGTTGACCTTTGCCAACATAATGTTGTCAATATGATAGTTGCAACGGTGGTGTGCCAATATAGTTTTATTTGTATTTCTCTTATCAATGAAGCCGAGTATATTTAAAGCCATTTGTATTTCTTTTTCTTTGACTACTGATAATTTTTGCCCATTTTTTATAGTTGTTGGTCTTATTTATAGTCACTCTTTTTATATAGGAAAATTAACTCTCATCTGTGAAATGAGTTGCAGATATTTTCCTCAGTTTTTATCTTTTTACTTTGCTTATTGAAGTTTTTGCCATGTAGGTATTTTTCTGAGTAGTAAAATATATCAAATTTAGATTTTATGAGTTGAGTTTTATATAATACTTTAGATCTTTCCCACTCTAAGATTATAAAAAACAGTCTCTCATGGGTTTTTTTCCTGGTGCTTTTGTGATTTCATCTTACCATTTGAATCTTTGATTCATTTAGAATTTATGTTGGTGTGGAGAGAATGGTTCCAGCTTTGTTTTTTTCTATTTGGCTCACCAGTTGTCCCAACAATCATTTATTAAATTACTTTTCATCCCTTCCATCATAGATTTGAATTGCCACCTTTCTTACACACTAAATTACAATATGTGTTTGGATCTATTTTGTCTGATCTATCTAGACAGGCTTTGTATTCTAATTCATCCACTAAATTAGCCGTGTTGTCATATTTCATTGAAGAAAACTAGATGCAGTTAAAGAAATGACCACATCTATCTGCATCCTGTACCTATATCCTTGTTCTTTGCTTTGCCTTGCCTTCTATTACAAAGGAAGCAGTGTCCCTGTTCTTGTGTTCTGGGTCTCGACTTTTCTGTCCACTCAAGAACTTTGTTCCTAGAGTCACCCTCTCTTCTGTATTACTAATTTCTGCCTCTTTTGGATCATTACCATACAAATATCCCTTCATGATATTTAAAAAGCAGACAAACAGAAAAATCTTGCCTCCAACAATACCTTGCATCTATGGCCCTTTAGTTCTCCACTCATCTTTAGAGTATTAATACTCCTTTTCTATGCTTCCTGTTTTTTCTTCAATCCATCCCATGCAAGCTTTGGTTCCTACCTCATTGATGCAAGGTTACCAGCCACCTCCATCTTGTCAAATCTAGTAGTTAATTTCCCTGTTCCTATCTCTCAGCAGGATATGGCACCCTTAACCAGCTTCTGTTACTGTACAATCACTAGATTTCCTCGTAGGTGGCCACTCCTCCAAACCAGACTGTTGTCTCAGGGCTCCATCCTTTGCTGCGCTGTTTTGGCCCTAAGTGAGCTCATTCACTTCTGTGACTTTAAATACCATCTGTAAACTGACATTCAAATTTTTGTCTCAAATCTAGTACTTCCAACCATGACCTCCAGACTAGAATATCCAGATTCCTATGCAACAACTCCAGTTGGATGCCTAATATGCAGTTGGATGTCTAACATGCAAGTGGAGCTTAGGATGTCTTTCCCAAACCTGTTCCTGCCTTTGTCTTTCTCCATCTTGAATAATGGTACTACCACATGTTTAGACATTTTGACCAAACTTACTTTCACCTTTTCATTAAATCAACAAGTCCTGTCAGCATTTCCTCCAAAATATATCCTACATAGCATGGTGCTTAAGAGAGTCAAGCTGCTTTAGTTTGATCCTGGCTCAGCCATTGCGTAGCCTTGTGCATGTCAATTTCTTTATCATTAAATGAAGTTAAAATAGTACATACCTCATTGTATTGTTCATATATGAAATATGATGCTCAACCATATTTGTATATATGTAAAGTACTCAGAACAGTGCCAAGTACTTAGTGCTCAGTAAATGTATGTTGTTGTTGTCCTCAGTATAGATGGTGTTAGTGGTTATAACAGCACTAGTTGTAGTGGTGGAACTAGTATCGCTGCCATCTCTGCTGCTGCCACTGTACTGCAAGCCTCTGTCCTCTCTGGAATGAACTACTGGAGTACCTCCTGGGCTTTTAACTCTTGCACTTCTGCTGTCTGTTTTCCACACACCAGCTGGGGTAATCTTTTCTAAAACATAAATGAAACTGTCACTATCCTGCTTAAAAACACTCCAGAGCATCCCATGGCAATTATAATAAAATCCATATACCTTTCTGTGACCCTCAAGGCCTTCGTATTTTGGCCTCTGCCTACCTAAACGTGCTACTGTTACTTACTGTCATTCACTAGAGTTCATCCACTCTGGCTTCTTTTGGTCCCTGTTGTTGTTAGGTGCCATCGAATCAGTTCCAACTCACAGCGACCCTGTGTACGACAGAACGAAACACCGCCCAGTCCTGTGCCATCCTCGTAATCTTTGTTATGCTTGAGCCCATTGTTGCAGCCACGGTGTCAATCTCTCTTCTCAAGGAATTTCCTCTGCTTTGCTGACCCTCTACCGAGCATGATGTCCTTCTCCAGGGACTGATCTCTCCTAACAACATAGCCAAAGTATGTAAGATGTGGTCTCACCATCCTTGCTTCTAAGGAGAATTCTGGTTGTACTCTTCCAGGACAGATTTGTACGTTCTTTTAGCAGTCCATGGTATGTTCAGTATTCTTCTCCAACACCACAATTCAAAGGCGTCAGTTCTGCTTCGGTCTGTCTTATTCATTGTCCAGCTTTCCCATGCATATGAGGCTGTTGAAAACACTGTGGCTTGGGTCAGGCACACCTAAGTCCTCAAGTCCCATCTTTGCTTTCCAACACTTTAAAGAGGTCTTTTGCAGCAGATTTGGCCAATGCAGTGTGTCTTTAGGTTTCTTGACTGATGCTTCCATGGGTGTTCATTGTGGATCCAAGTAAAATAAAATCCTTGACAACTTCAATCTTCTCCCTGTTTATCATGATGTTGCTTATTGGTCCAGTTGTGAGAATTTTTGTTTTCTTTATGTTGAGGTATAATCCATATTGAAGGCTGTGGTCTTTGATCTTCATCAGTAAGTGCTTCAAGTCCTCTTCACTTTCGGCAAGCAAGGTTGTGTCATCTACATAACACAGGTTGTTAATGAGTCTTCCTCCAATCCTGATGCCCAGTTCAGCTTCATATAGTCCAGCTTCTTGGATTATTTGCTCGGCAAACAGACTGAATAGGTGTGGTGAAAGAATACATCCCTGATGCACACCTTTCCTGACTTAAACCACGCAGCATCCCCTTGTTCTGTTCGAACGACTGCCTCTTGATCTATCTACAGGTTCCCCATGAGCACAATTAAGTGTTCTGAAATTCCCTTTCTTCGCAGTGTTATCCATGATTTGTTATGATCTGCACAGTTGAATGCCTTTGCATAGTCAGTAAAACACAGGTAAACATCTTTCCTGTATTCTCTGCTTTCAGCCAGGATCCATCTGACATCAGCAATGATATCCCTGTTTCCATGTCCTCTTCTGAATCTGGCTTGAATTTCTGGCAGTTCCCTGTTGATAAGCTGCTGTAGCCACTTTTGAATGATCTTCAGCAAAATTTTACTTATGTGTGATATTAATGATATCATTTGATAATTTCTGTATTCTGTTGGATCACCGTTCTTTGGAATGGGCACAAATATGGATCTCTTCCAGTTGGTTGCCATCTTCCAAATTTCTTGGCATAGACAAGTGAGCACCTCTAGTGCTGTATCCATTTGTTGAAACATTTCAGTTGGTACTCTTTCAATTCCTGGTGCCTTGTTTTTCGCCTGTACCTTCAGTGCAGCTTGGACTTTTTCCATCAGAACCCTTGGTTCCTGTTCATATGGTACCTCCTGAAATGGTTGAACACCAACCAATTCTTTTTGATATAGTGACTCTGTGTATTCCTTTCATCTTCTTTTGATGCTTCCTGAGTGCTTGAATTTTTTCTTCAGTTCTTTCAGCTTGAGAAATACTGAGTGTGTTTTTCCCTTTTGTTTTTTCATCTCCAGGTCTTTGCACATGTCATCATAATACTTTACTTTGTCCTCTCAAGCCGCCCTTTAAAATCTTCTATTCAGCTCTTTTACTTCATCATTTCTTCCTTTTGCTTTAGCTACTTGACGATCAAGAGCAAGTTTTAGAATCTCTTCTGACATCCGTTTTGGTCTTTCTTCCCTGTCTTTTTAATGACCTCTTGCTTTCTTCATGTATGTGTCCTTGTTGTCATTCCACAACTCGTCTGGTCTTCAGTCATTAATGTTCAGTACGTCAAATCTGTTCTTGAAATGGTCTCCAGGTCATGCTTTGGCTTTCATTGACTTGTTCTGATTTTCTTCACTTTCAACTTGAACTTACATATGAGCAGTTGGCGGTCTGTTCTGCAGTTGGCCCCTGGCCTTGTTCTGACTGATGATATTGAGCTTTTCCATCGCTTCTTCCCACATATATAGTCGATTTGATTCCTGTGTATTCCATCTGGCGAGGTCCACATGTATAGTCACCGTGGGGGCTTTGGTCCCTAGAATATGCCAAACCTCTTCCCATCTTAGGGTCTTTGTATTTATTGTTCCCTGTGTCTTAATGTTCTTTCCACAGAGCTGGCTGGTTCCTTTATATTATTCAGTCTCAGATCAGATGTCATCTCCTGAGAGGATTCATGCTTGACCATCCTAGTTAAAGTAGCCCTTTCCCCAACTTTTTATCCCTTTGCCCCCTTATGCGTTGAGTTTGCATTAATGGAACTTTTTAGTTTGTGTATATGTTTATTTATTTGTCTTAAACTCCAGGTAGACAGGAACTTTGGCTTGTTTACCATTCAGAACAACATCTAGACGAGGAGTTGGGAGCCAAGTTGTGAAATTCCAAGTTTTGAAATGGGGAAAGAGGATTTTCTCCTTGGAAGAGCTTCTTCCCCTGGATCAACAAAACCAAACCAAACACAGTGCCGTCGAGTTGATTCCGACTCATAGTGACCCTATAGGACAGAGTAGAACTGCCCCATAGAGTTTCCAGGGAGCGCCAGGCGGATTTGAACTGTTGACACTTTGGTTAGCAGCCGTAGCACTTAACCACTACACCACCAGGGTTTCTTGGAAGTATGAATGCACAGCTAATAGTTAGAGAGTGTTTGCACTTTGGAAAAATGTCTGGGAATTTCTGCCTTTTTAATTTCTATGTCGTAGATCGTATTTTAAGTTGTTCTGGGAAAAAAAAAAAAGTTTTAACCCAGTTGGTGTAACTGCTAAATGTTTTGCTTTGAAAACACACACAAGTCTGAGAGTATTAATTGATATGGTAACACCCTGAGCTCATGTGGTACTTAGTGTTTTAAAAATAAAACAGTGGTTAAGTAGCTGTGAAATGACTACAGCTGCCAGCAAGTAAGAATCATAATAATGAAAAGAAGTCATTGCTGATTTATTCAGGAATACCTTCAACAACATGCTTCATAACCTTGCTTAGACTTGGTGTCTTTTGGATTTTTAGTCCGGTATCTGAAGTATATTATTAACTTTCAGTGTTTTTGCACAGGGATAGTCACGCAGGATCTAGGGATCATATCATCAGGACCTAGGTAAAAAAAAAAAAGAGGGGGTCAATTCTTGTTTATTGAGTTGAATTGAACTTGTAGCCTATAAGTGGATTCTTTGCTATGCCGGTCATAGTTCAAGCAGCTTCTGCTCAAATATTTGTGGTAAAATAATAAGCAAAATGGGATTAAAAATTGTACACATACGTATGTATAGTTGGAAACCCTGATGGATAGTGGTTAAGTGCTACAGCTGCTAACCAAGAGATTGGCAGTTCACATCTGCCGTATGCTCCTTGGAAACTGTATGGGGCAGTTCTAGTCTGCCCTGTAGGGTCAGTACAAGTCAAAATGGACTCGACAGCAGTGGGTTTGGTTTTGGTTTTATATGTATATTTAACGTAACTGAGATCACTCTGTGTGTGTGTGTGTGTGTGTAGTGATCTTAGTTATGCTAAATATAGATTAAAACCAATCTCAAAGGACTTACGTTAACATGTTAATATTGTTAACTGGATAGGAGGTTTATGGGTTTTTGCTTTTTTCTTAAGTGTTTTCTGTATTGGGCAAATGAGCATATGGGCATGTGATTTCTGGATAGGGACTGAAGCAGTGCCCAGCCCTTGGGTGCCCTGTGCAGCCAGTATGGGAGACACAGACCCACAACCAACTGCATGTACTTGCCTGGGCTTGTAATTGACTCTCTAGTAGCAATAGCTACTTTACATTAGTAAAGTCTAAAGTATTCTCCAAGGTTACAAACTGCAAACATTTGTTTATTTGTTCATTCAACACGTATGTATTGAGTGGCTTATTTTGCCAAGCCATGTATTAGTTACCTTAAGCATAAAGTAAACCAATATATGTGGCCCCTGTACTTAAGTTGCTTCTGGTATACTAAGTAGAAGACCCATGTTAAAACAAGCACGCGGCATGACAAAAGTAAATGATGCCGTTGAAAAGCGCTCATGAGAAAAGGGGGCCTGTACCAAAGAATTTGACATGTATAAGAAGGCAGCGACTCCAACGAAGCACAAAAAAAGTCTAGGATCATATGTGGATGAGTAGGTACAGGTGTACTCCTATGTGAGAACAGAGAGAACTACTTGTATGTACGTGTAAATATAGATGTGTGTGGGCAGGCACATATATTCATTGAAGACAAAACTGCAGATACTCCTCAGACATAACTAAACACCTTCTGATATCAGTTTTCAAGGTTTGAAAGCCTAGGACCATAATCTCATGGGACAACTCAGTCAACTGGCATAATATAGTTCACAAAGTTCATGTTATGCATCCTAGTGAAGTGAGTAGCATCTGGGGTCTTAAAAGCTTGCGAGTGGACATCTAAGATAAAACTATTGGTCTCTGTCATTCAGGAGTAACAGTAAAAAAAAAAAAAAACAGTAAGGAGGTGACCAAAATCAGAGAGAAGAAACAAATCTACAAGGCTAATAGCTTACATGAGCTGTGACCCCAACTACCCTGAGACCAGAATAACTAGATGGTGCCCAGCTACCACCGCTGACTGATCTGACCCGAGGCATAATAGATGATCCCAGTTAGAATGGGAGAAAAATGCAGATGAAAATTCAAATTCTTAAAACAGTCCAGACTAACTGGACCACCTGAGGCCAGAGGACTCCCTGAGATTATTGCCCTGAGATGCTTTTTAAACTTTGAACCAAAACTATCCCAAGATCACCTTTTAGCAGAAAAGCAGAGTGACAGAAAATAAAGGATATTACCCATTAGATCAGTACTGTACTTAAAAAAACATCTGTAAGAGTCCAAAAGGTCAACAGTTAACCTTTGAGGGGCAGGGAAACTAGAATACTGGAAGTGGAACAACCAGAACACAGTTAAAGAGGATGTTGACACAATGTGGAAAATGTAACTATAATGTCATTGATCAGTTTGTGTGGAAATTGTGAAGGGGAACCTAACTTGCTGTGTAAACTTTCACGAAAAACACAAGAAAATATTCTTTAAAAAATAAGTACCCACACAAGGCAATTTCAAATTGGGGTAAGGGTTATTCAGGAAAAGCATAATATGCTATTGAGAACACAGGGCAGGGTAAGGCCTAATTTAGATTGAGAGTTTCCAGTAAGGCAGAGGCCCAAAACCTAAGAGAAATTAGCCAGATAGAATGGAGAATATGACAAATAGAGGAAACTGTGTTGGAAAGCCCAGGAGGTAGAGAAGAGCATTGGAAGAACTGAAGGTGACCAGTGTGGTTTTGATGCCACTGAGCCGGGAGAGGAGTGTGCAAGATAGAGAGGTAGGCAGGATGGGGTGTGGTTCTTTGAGATGCAACTTAGGAAAGCTGTATCTGACTAAAACAAGTCAGAGGCTGAGAAGGAGAAGTGCAATCCCCTGGGTCCCCTGATAGCAAATAGTCTCTAGGCTTGGGCCTACACACAGGCTCAGCGTTTGTTGTGACCTCTCTGCCTGTCTTTCAGGGGTCTGGTACCATGGCCAAAGGTAACTAACTGGGTGCCGTTAGTGCATGTCACCACTACAGCTTCTGTGGGACCGTGGCCTTTTCCACACTGAACACATAAATGTATTAAACAAGTACACATTCTGAGGAAACTGAGGCATGCTAGATCCAGGTCTTTAAAGATTGGCCATCACCCTAGAATACACAGAGAGGTTCAGGAAATATGACTTGGAAGTTGAGTGTGCAGTATTCTATTTATTATTCTACTACCAAGATGTTTGGATGGGGTTTTCCTTTTATAAAATGGCATTAAGTAAGCCTTTCAGTAAGTGAAGTCTTTAAGGGCATGATGTAATAAGACATTGACAGTCTTTCTTTGAACATTTTATTGTGCTTTAGGTGACGGTTTGCAGAGCAAATTAGTTTCCCAGTCAATAATTTATATGCAGATTATTCCATGGCATTGATTGTAATCCCTGCAATGTGTCAGCACTCCCCCATTACTACCCTGAGTTCCCCGTTGCCATTCATCCGGTTTTCCTAACCTTCTGCCCTCTCGTCTTTGCTTTTGGGCAGATGTTGCCCTGTTGGTCTCACACAGATGATTGTTCTAAGGAGTGCTTTCCTCATGGGTGTTACTGTTTATTTTATAGGCCTGTTATCTGGGTGAAAGGTTATCTCCAGGAGTGGTTTCAGTTCCAAGTTAGAGGGGTGTCTAAGGGTGACAGTCTTTTTTTTTTTTTTTTTTGGTCAGTATCTTCTCACTGAAACTTGAAGGAATATCTCTTTAATTGTTGCAAACACAGGTTAATATGAAAATAAAGTGATCAGTTAGCCTGTTTTCATAGTCTGTGTGATTATATTTCAATTCATCTAATACCCCTTTGGAGCCCTGGTGGCGCAGTGGTTAAGAGCTCCACTGCTAACCAAAAGGTCAGCAGTTTGAATCCACCAGCAGCTCCTTGGAAGTCCTATTCTGTCCTGTAGGGTCTCTATGGGTCAGAATTGACCCGACAGCAGCGGGTTTAATATCCCATTACTGTCAGCATGTAGTTGAGCAGGCAAATTTTCACTTGTAGACACAGCTCGTTACAGAAAACCAACTATTTTAAGAGAATGCCCTTGGGTCAAATGCTCACTTCATTGCTGGTGTTCTCTGATGAATGGCTCTTCACTGAGTGTTTGTCATTTGCCATCTGTTTAAAATCACTGCAGAATGAAAACTAGTTTCTTGAACCCCAAGGACATCATATCTGTTTTTCCTATGATGGAATTATGGAGAAGAATGCACTGAGGACTGCTTATTCTTTCATTCTTCATAGATTCTTCTTCATCCTTGGTGAAAACTCTGCAACAGAAGATGGCTGCAAATAAGCCAAAGGGTCAGAATTCTTTGGCCTTACACAAAGTCATCATGGTGGGCAGTGGTGGTGTGGGGAAGTCTGCCCTGACTCTACAGTTCATGTATGATGAGGTAAGTGCTGGTTTTATAATGGATATCTGTGTTTGAGTTGTCAGAGACCATTTCTCTAGCTTAGATTTGGTGTTATTTTGGGTAGATTCCTTGAATCTTTGAAAGCTACTTATCTTTTTTTATCCATTTTTAAATTCCGAGCCAACATCTATACTTAACTTGATTTTACAAGTCAAAGACTCAAGGTCCTTAAAAGCCTCAAGCTTTAAAAAAAAAAAAAAGGTATGTATATGTGTGTTTGTGTGTGTTTTCAGTACGTGTGTGTATATATATATGTGTATGTTTGTTTATTATTTATACATATACTGAAAACAGTACCTAATTTTGATTTAGAAGACTGAAAACGGTACTATATTTTGAGCAGTCTAACTCTGGCTTATTTTTAGTGTTTTAATGGAGCGTCCCACCTTAAATTAATAGAACTGATGGATATAATACCTGAGACATGAGGTTAATGTATATAAAGTGTCCTTTAATAACCTCAGTGAAGAGGTTGGTTGTTCATTATGTATTTGGCCTGGCACTACATTCACCACTGTAACAGATAAAATGTGTCCCTAAAACTTACGAGTAAACTACAGGTTACAGATTTCTGTGCATGTAATTTGGGACAACTTTATTGTCCCAGAGTTAAGGTGTCTGTCCATAAACAGCAATGTATTCTTCTCCTGGAGAATGACTATCAAGTCTTAATGACTTAAGAGTGGTAATCCAGTTTAAGCATGTATCCTCAATTCTTCTTCCTCCCAATGGGAACAAAGTTTAATCATTATATTCTTTCTTTCTTGATGCTTTTTAACAATCCTGCATGTAGGTGGTGATATCCCCATTTTACAGCTGAGAAAACAGAACCTCAGAGGGGATTACCCAATTTGCCCAAGAAGAGGGATCTCTGATGAGAAACCAGGTGCAAATCTGGTCTCTTGACAAAAAATCTTAGATTTTTGTCACTCCATGTCTCTTTCTGTTGTCTCCTCGACAGCAGTTCTTTCATACACACAGAACCCTTGTTGGTGATTGTAATAAAAAGTTCGGAGAGGGGAGGATTAAAACAGTACTTTAAATGAGATTACTAATTAGTTCATTTCTGTTTTCCATACTATTATTCTTCTCTCAAGCTAACCCTTAAACTAGTCCCCTTCTTTCTGACAATAAGGCGGCCAAAAATAGGAATATTCAGATGCCTAACATTTGCTGAATGGCTAACAATATTAGTATGTAAATATAGTACAGTGATGTTTAGCTTTTACAGTTACAAATACACTATGCCCAGTTTTTAGTAAGTATTTATTGAGTGCCTACCTTGTACCAGGCTGTGGAGATAAAGCAGTGAGCATAGTCAAGGTCCCTGCTCTAGGGGCTTAAATACTAGTAGGGGGGTGGAGACCTTAAATAAATAAGAAAATATCAGATAATGAAAATATTTAAGGTGACTAATGTAAAAAGTCTGCAAAGGTGTGTGTGTGTGTGGACACATGCTAATAATGAGATACTTATCAAAAAGGTACATCAAGGTGACAAAAATGAGAAGTAATGCAGTAGTTGACTCTATGCTGAAGATTGATAGGGTTGGAGGTACTAGTGGTAATGTAAAGTTGTATAATTTTTTTAATTTAAAGTTATTTATTTATAATTGGAGGGGAATCTCAAAGTCCAGGATTGGCCTTGCACAGAGTAGTATAAACCACTTTAATGACTTGGTTCATTTTTGAGAAAGAGAAGATTTAATGGTACTTCCAATAGTTTTGTAAATATTGACTTCCTTTCAAGGTACTAGAATTTGTATTTAGAGTAACATAGAAAGGGATAGATTTGATAAAACATATGTGTAATAGTTTGTGCAGGTATGAGGCTTTAAGGAAGAAGAAAAGGGCACAGTTTTCAGACTGTAAACAGCCTGGAAATAATAGTTCAACCTCCTCTTTTTGCACCTGAGGAAGCTGCCAAATTGTCTAAAATGAAAATGTAGTTTTTACCACTGGCAGAAACTGGGTGAAGGGTACACAGGACCCCTCTGTGTTGTTTTGGCACTTATGTGAATTCTGTTTCTTTCAAAATAAAAAGTTTTGAAAAGGAAAAATAATCATTTAAAAATTGACTTTTCTCGTCTTTTCTAGTTTGTGGAGGACTATGAGCCTACCAAAGCAGACAGCTATCGGAAGAAGGTAGTGCTGGATGGGGAGGAAGTCCAGATCGATATCTTAGATACTGCTGGGCAGGAGGACTATGCTGCAATTAGAGACAACTACTTCCGAAGTGGGGAGGGTTTCCTCTGTGTCTTCTCTATTACAGAAATGGAATCCTTTGCAGCAACAGCAGACTTCAGGTATGTCAGGGAGTAATGCTGTTGCTCTCTCATGCTGCATGACAACTTCCTTCCCCCAAAACAAGTGGACAGCTAGAGACTCTTCCTTGTTAGGCTTTGACTCAGTGTCTAATTGTGTTTATTTTCTCTTTGATATTAGTATATGACTCTACACACTATGTACTTATACTCAGGTGTTTAGTACGCCTTGCATGATCTTACAGCTATCCCCATGTCAGTTGTATTAGAACTTGAGTTTGTGATAGCCTCAAGTACCCAAAGTCTCTTTATACATTGCTGAAGTATTTTTCTTTGGAGTAAAATACTACTGCTGCCATAATAGCTAATGCTTAGATCACATCATGGAGCTCTGACCCAGGTTTTAAATCTTCCTGTATTAGTCACTGGTTTCTCAGCACCTGGGTGATGCTCAGCAGCACACTGTCATCCTCCTAACAATACAGATGCCCTAACAGCACGGGCTGAATGTTTTTAATAGAAATAATATTATCGTAGGTTGGCACACTTGGTTGTGTTGCTTAATTAAAATCTGGCGTCCATTTTTTTGGACGTTTTTGGTAAGGGGGTGAGGAGTTCCTCTCTCTATAAGTGAAATTTGACATTAAGGTCTTGAGTAGTCTCACAAATAAATACTATGTGCATACACAAAGATATTCTTTAATTATATATTTTCATTTCGTTGTTAAGCATCTGCTTTGGGTTGTGGGGGACACAAAAGAAGCATGTGATTTAGCCTCTATTTTCAAGATGCACACAGCCTGCTTGATTGTATAAGGCATGAAACCAAGAGCAAGTTAGTGACAAAGTAGGAGACATGGGCAGTGATAAATATGGGGCATCCAGAAGGGAAGAGGAGCTGGGATGGCTTCATGAAATGGATGAGCCTGATTTCCACAGATGAGGAAAGAAGGCTTTTCAGGTGGTTGAGCAAGAAATGGAACCTGGGCTTGTAGAAAGCATTTTTTTATGTACACTCAAAGGTCTCAAGAACTTAAAGGGTTCTTAAAAGAACACTCCACAAAAACGTGTCATTACGTAGCTTATAAAATTTATTTGTAAGTTTGTTGGTTTCTATAGGGAAGGAATCTCATAGATGATAAAGTGCAGGGGCATTTACAGACCGTGGTAGTATGTAATCCTGGGAGGCGTGTTGAGAGTTACGTAAATGTCAATATTTATTCATTTGTTCAACAAATGGTTAAGTGTTTATTATGTATCAGGTCCTGTTCTAGGTAATAGAATAAGTTTTGTCATCATAGTCACGAAAGCCAAAGTGGTATCTCAAAGGAATAGTTATTTTTATGCCAGAAGAGAGAATCTTGGCTATTGCTATTACAGAAAATAAATGGATGATTCATTTTTTTTTTGAAAAAGTTACATTGCACACTTCCAATGTGTTGCCTTTGCCTAAATAAAAATGGCCCTAGTGACTCACCAGCAATAGGAAAGGCATTTTTGAGAAGGTCTGAAGGGTTACGGTAAGGCACTCCACACGTGCTGACCTGCGCAGTATGGCGTAGGTGTCGGCCCCTCTCGTGAGTCTTCCTGAGCATCCCCATCACCAAGTAAACTCCATTGCTTCCTCATCTGTGTATGGGATATACCTGCTACAATGCCAGTATCACACTTCTCATGCTCCTGTATTAAGCTTGGTGTATATGTGTTTTTCTTGACAATGTAAAAACAGTTGAGAGCAGGACCCACTTCTTTATATATCCCAGGTATCCTTAGTACCCATGTTTGGCACAATTGCTAACATATAACATTTAGTGCATACTTAGTAAACCTGTGATTTTATTTGAAAATTCCCTTACCCTTATGGTCCCCATTTTCTTTACGTTAAAAGTGAAAAAGTTAGACCAGATTGTAAAGGTACTTTCCTATCCTGAAATTCTATAATAGCCTCTAAAATTGTATTTAAAGACAGCATCACATTAAGCAAAATGTATATGACGTTTATGGTAATGGTATTACCTTTCTCTGACATCCAGGAAAGTGGCTAATAAAACCAGCTTAATAACTCTAAAGAATATTGTCTTCTCACCCCTGAGCCCAGAAGGACTAGGTTTACCACAGCCAATTTTCTGATAGCTTGACCACACTGTAATTTCAGTATTGGTCTCCCTACAACACTTGACCCAGTGTAGCTTAAACCCGCTGACATCGAGTCAATTCTGACTCATAGCAACCCTATAATGCAGAATGGAACTGCTCCATAGGGTTTCCCAGGAGTGCCTGATGGATTCAAACTGCTGACCTTTTTTTGGTTAGCAGCCGTAGCTCTTAACCACTACGCCACCAGGGTTTCCCAGTATAGCTTAGTAGGTTTTTATTAACGAATGACTGTTTGTACATATGACCAGAAATGTTAGAGTCACAAATATCTGAGTCAAGCTATCATTCATGGTGGCTAGTGAGACCAGTAACATCGGTAAACCTCTTAGTTTAGGCAGTTGATGAAGGAAACTGGTTGAGTTGATTCCGACTCAGAGCGACCCTATAGGACAGAGTAGAACTGCCCCATAGGTTACCTGGTTAACAAAGTCACAGAAAATAGTTGTTACCAGCCCTGGCAAAAGATTATAGTTGGCCAAAATCCTTTTCACAAATATATATTTAATGGCAATAATGGTGAGTGTTGATGTGCTTTCTGCAAACAATTGTGAGTGGTAGGAAACATCACAGCACTGTGTAGTGTTGTACAGCTTAGTGTGTATCACCCAGGTACCGTGCTCATTTAGCATTGTGATTTTCTAAAAGAATGTTTAGGATAAGTACAAATCAGTGAGGGGTGGAGGTGGCTTTATGTATGGTCCATATTCTGTCCTGTGAATGTAGGGTATCAATTTTTTTATATCTCCGTTAGAACTGAGAATAGTGATTTGCTTTCAGATTCAGATCCAAAAACTTAAACTACAGCTATTGAGTCTGTTAGAATTTTTGTTACACCATCTGTAATCAGGTGAAGTAATAATAATAATACCACCTATTTTAGTCATCTAGTGTGGCTATAACAGAAATACCACTATTAGATGGCTTTAACAAAGAGAAGTTCATTCTTCCACAGTCCAATAGGCTACAAGTCGAAATTCAGGGTGCTGGCTCCAGGGGAAGGCTTTCTCTCTCTGTCGGCTCTGGAGGAAGGTCCTTGTCATCAGCTTTCCTTGGTCTGAGAGCAGGAACCTCAGGTCCGAAGGACGTGCCGCGCCCCCTCGCACAGCTTTCTTAGTGGTATGAGGTCCCCCTGGGACAGCAACTCTGCTCCTTCAGCTTTAGGCACACCATTCACCTAGCCCATCTAAGTGGCATCTCCACCCTTAGAAACACCAGAGGCCATGGCTCCACCCTTTGAAATCCCAGAGGTCATGGCCATACCCTATGAGACTGAGGCAGCTTGGCTTCCTGTGTTGTCTCTTCAACTCCACCTAATACTTACATGACACTTACTGTGTGCCAGAGACTGCTGTAAGCACTAACATATGTAAACTCATTTATCAAACAAGCCTATGAGGTAGATACTACAGTATTTCACGGATTCTGGGACGTACATTTTTACATTTTAACATCTCTTGAAAGCAGGGCTACCTTTTACAATGTGGCATCTTACAGTGATAGCTGACAGCAGTGGTATTTAAATTGACCAGGTAGTGGTACGTAAAGTAATGTTTACAGTGACTGACTTCTTAGATTTGCTATTTTTTGAAAGTATCATCAGAGTTCGTAGATGAAGAAACTGAAGCAGAGGAAAGTTAAGTCGCTAGTCCCAGGCCCTGCACCTAGGGAGTGGCATTAAATGAGCAGATTAAAGTCTGCGAGTTCTGGCTCTGTGTTCTTGCTTTTAATGACTCTGCTCTGCTGGGTCTCATAAATTAATAAAGACGCTTTTATAAAACCACATGGCCACCACATTTCACATTTTAAAACGGAATATGGTAAGTTTCCTATCTAAAACAGGCTTTTTCCCTGCTGTTTATTTTGTAACGTAGTAAGCATTTTTTCGATAGGACACTGTATAAATCATATAATTAAAATATCCTATGACGTTGTTGTAATATCATTTGTTATCCTGTTAATACCAGTTCTAACCCTCCACTGGAACAACTAATTTAAAACATTTTTCCTAAAACATCAAATGGTCTTTATAGGACCCACACATTCCTATCACCTTTCTTTATATCATTTGTTATCCTGTTAATACCAGTTCTAACCCTCCACTGGAACAACTAATTTAAAACATTTTTCCTAAAACATCAAATGGTCTTTATAGGACCCACACATTCCTATCACCTTTCTTTTACCTCACGTTTCCCTGTGGGTTTGAGCTGATCACTCTGTCTAATAAAGAAGTTTCCCCTCTGTCAGTCTGTAACTTTGCCATGCAGAGGAAATGTTGTCTGGCGTGCAGAGCTGCGCTGTAGTGCCCAGTGGACCTGGGTGTCCATTCCGTATCACAGGTGGGGTCTCGTGATGAAGAACTTTTGGGAACTAAACCTTCTTGAATAAGGTTTGTTCCCTAGATAATCCCGTTACGGGAGGTCCCATGGCATCCAGTGTAGAAGCTGAGTACATGCCCTGGAATTAGATTGCTCAGGTTCAAATCCTCATTCTTTAACTTCTGAACAAGTTATGTAATTTCTCTGCCTCAGCTTTCTTATCTCTTAGATGAGAGTAATAGTAATAGGTTTGCAGTGCAGATTGAATGAGATAATGTATGTAAAGCATTTAAAACAGTGCCCAGCACATCATGAGAGCTCAGTAAGGTGTTAGCAATACTGCAGGGGGTAGTGATGGTGGTGGTGTTCGGGGAACATTGCTTAAGAGGCAGAGTAAACTGTCTCTTAAAATAAGTCATGATGGAGGTTTTTACTCAGTCTTTCAGATGTCACTGTAAGATCCCCTGCACCATCTGCTATACTTCGCTAAGCTGCCATTATAATGTTGTTGTGCACCATCCAGTCAAATCGACTGGTAGCAATCCTATATGACAGAGTAGAGCTGAACCCGTAGGGTTTCCAAGGCTGTGATCTTGACGGAGCAGAGGTCTTTTCTTCCGTGGAGCTGCTGGTGGGTTTGAATCTCCAACCTTTCAGCTAGCAGCCAAGCACTTAACTGCTGTGCCACCAGGGTTCCTTGTCATTGTAATAATCTCTTTGATTTTCTCATGGTCCAGAATACTTACATACCTGTAGTTTCCGTATGTTCTAGTAATTTCAAAGGAGAAGCATCTGTAAGAGAGCAAGATAGTAGGCCTAGGTCTTACAGATTTCTTTGGTCTGTTGATTTTACAAGAAAACATCTTCCTCTAGTGGATTATTATAATCATAAGAGCAGCTAACATTTATTGGGTATTTAATATGTGCCAGACACAGTTCTAAGCATTTTACATTTAATTCTCACAGCAACCGTATAAGGAAAGTATTATTGTTAGCCCCATTTTATAGATGAAAAAACTAAGGCAACGAAATAACCTGGCTCAGGGTCACCTGACAGGCAGGGCAGAGCCCTGATATAAACCTTTAAAATTGGTGACATTTCCACAGTATATAACATATCTCTAAATGTAAAATCAGAAGGTGGATTTCAGGTAGTCCTGGCATATGCAGTGCCTTAAACATTTAGTGGGACCCTTGATATGATGTGATGAGAATGGCATTCTACCTCTGGTCTTTCCTCCCCGAAACTCGAAACTCGTAACTTCAGTTTAGTCATGAGAAAAGTATCAAATGAATCCCAATTGAGGCACATTCTACAAATGACCTGACCAGCATGCTTCAAAGCTGTCAAGGTCATCAAAAACAAGAAAAGTCTGAGAAACTCACAGCCAAGCAGAGCCTAAGGAGACATGATGACTAAATGTAATGTGTGTCCTGGACAGGATCCTGGAACACAAAATAATATTATGTGTAAAAACTAAAGAAATCCGAATAAAATATGAACTTTAGTTAATAATAACATAGCAATATTGGTTCATTAATTGTGATAAATGTACCATGCTAATACTAGACATTAGCAGCAGGGGAAGCTGGGTGTGGGTTACACAGGAACACTCTATACTACCTTCACAACTTTTCTGTAGACCCAAAACTGTTTTAAAATTAAAAGTTTACTTTTCAAAAGAAGCATTTAAAGGGGAATTGGATTTGACTTATTTTGTACCTCTATTGCTAGGCTTATGCATTCTTCTTTGGTGTATTTTTTCTTTGCTGGTGAGGTAATGTGGTGATGTGTAACTCAAATGATTGATGGTAGAGTAAAGAAGAAGTACTGATTATTTACTGCCATAGACTAAATGAGCTTGTTGTCATTGTATAGGAACATATATAAATTGTAACTAAATACCAATTGCAGATGCTATTTGTTATTATGTAAGGGTAATGTTAATAATTTTCTTCTCTCACCCAGGGAGCAGATTTTAAGAGTAAAAGAAGATGAGAATGTTCCATTCCTGCTGGTTGGTAACAAATCAGATTTAGAGGATAAAAGGCAGGTTTCTGTAGAAGAGGCAAAAAACAGAGCGGACCAATGGAATGTGAACTATGTGGAAACATCTGCTAAAACGCGAGCTAATGTTGACAAGGTAAAATGTGACTCTCCTACTGCTACATCATGTTAAAAATAGGATGGTTTGCTTACTCCGCTCCGTTTTGTTTAGAGATTCTATGAGACTTTCAAGGAGAAAATTTTAATATGTGTTCATTTTTATCAGCCCTGAATGCTCAAGTACAATGTGTTAGGAATCTCTTATGCAGCTTGTCCCTGGGTTTCCAGAGACATTCAAGCCTGAGACATTACAGCTAAATGTTTTTTTTAGCACTGGCAGGATTCCTGACCTGAATCCATGCCTTTTTTTTGTTAACCTGATGGGCTGGATAATTTCCGAGGAATTGTGTAAGTCCCAAGATGCCAGCACTGAGTTTGCTGGCCTCTGACCTCACTCCTTCCTGGCCCCATTAAGGTGAAGGTGCCTCCCAGGATGAAGGAAGCCCAGATAAGAGGATTCTAAAATCTGCCACTATTCCACTCCCCACCCTCAACCCTTACTTCCCCTGAGAGGAAGGGGAAGCACTGCCCTACATTTCTGTGGTGTTTTCTCCACCCTCTCCCCTTATTTCTTCACTTTGTTCAGAGTGGGCCTTCCTCGGGGAGACCTGATGTGGAACACCCTTACCTTGTTTCTGGAATCCCCCCAAGTGCATTTCGTCCTGCTGGAGACCATTTTCAGTATTGAGGAATCCTGCCCATTGGGCTGAGGCAGCTCAGGCTCTTAAAGCTCTCTTGGTGGGGGCCTCTTTTCAGCTTGTGTCTGTGTCTGTAGAGTCATAACCCTGATTCCCAAATCATTAGGTTAAAAAAAAAAAATCTTTCTGTTCATTTTATTTGTTTTAGTCACATGATCAGATTCCTATAGATCCAGGATACCTGTACAAAGATCAGTACTATGAGATTCCTGCTCAATATACTAGTTTTCTTTAAAATTAGGGCAAACGTTTTTAAAGTACCAATAAAAATATGTTTTAAGGTTCAGTGTTTTGGAAGGCAACACTGAACATTATCATAGCATATATATTCTCTTATTTGTTTCCTCTTAATTGATGTCTTGAGCTGGTTGAAGAATACACTCTAAAAGATATTTGAACTGAGGGGAATGGGAAAGTGTGGTGAACATGAACAGTCCAAGGGGAGGTATGGTGGTCTACATTATCAGCTCTCACAGCACAGTAAAAGACAGACCAATGACCCAATGGAAAAATGGTCAAAACACATAAATAGGAATGCTGCAGTAAAGAAATGCAAATGGCTTTTAAACTTGAAAAGAGTTGTATCTTAGTTATCTAGTGCTGCTATAACAGAAATACCACAAGTGGCTGGCTTTAACAGAAATTTATTTTCCCACAGTTTAGGAGGCCAGAAGTCCCAATTCAGTTTGCCAGGCCTAAGGGAAGGCTGTTTCTTTGTGGGCTCCTTGTCTCTTCAGTTTCTGTTTCCTTGGAGATCTCCATGTGATTTGGCATCTATCTTCCCCACTCTTTGCTTGTTTAATATCTTTTCTATCTCAAAAGAGGTTGACTCAAGGCACACCCTACATGGGTCCTGCCTCTTTAACATAACAAAGACAACCCATTTCTAAATGGGATTATAACCACAGACATAGAGGTGAGGGTTTACAGCACATTTTTTTGGAGGGGCACAATTCAATCCATAGCAAGGTGCAGTCTCACTTATAAAAAGAGAAGTGCGATTAAAAATAGAATGACATGTTTTTCACCTGTCAAATTGGAAAGAAGGAAAAAGGTTGACAATAGACTGTAAGAATGTAGAAAAGCGGCAATTCTCATATGTTGATAGAAGGACAATTTGGCAGTTATCAAAATTATGACCCAGAAATTCAAGTTCTAAAAATTTATTTTACAGATAAAATTCTACATTCATGCATAAATGTATGTCCAGTATTAGTCATAGAAGCAAAAGACTGGAAATAATCCAAATGTCCAATAACAGACTAGTTTAAATTGCAGTGTATTTGTAATATGAAATACTATACAACCATTAAAAAGAAATGAGGGTAGGACTAAATGTGCTGATCTGGAATGATCTAAAGCATAACGTAAGTGAAAAAAACAAGGTGCCGAATGACATCTGTAGTCTGCTGCCATCTCTGTTTTAAATGCACACACACAGGCAGAACGGAAAAATGTGAGAACCTGGTACCTGTGGTAGCCACCAGAGAACTAAGCCATGGGTGTATGCTTTTTTCACTGTAAATAAATAACTTCTGTACTTCTGTATTTAAATGTGTTACCATAAACATGTATTAGTTTTTTAAAAGAGAAAAATTAAAGAGCAGATTTAATTACCATGACTGTATAACAGAATACACCCCTAAACTTAGTGGGTAAAACAGCCTTTTATTATGCTCATGGATTCTGCGGGCTGAGAATTTGGACAGAGAAACGTGGGATGGCTTGTCTCTGTTCCTACAATGTGTAGTGCCTCAGCTGGAAGAGTGAAGTCTGGACACTGAACGTGTCTAAACTTAGATCCTTAGGTCTTGTTCACACATGTCTGGCAGCTGATGTGGCTGCCCAGGGATGCCTCAGTTCCCCTCCACGTGGGCCTCTCCATGTGATCTTTCAGTGTGTGCTGGTTTGAGCATCCTCCCAGGCACGGTAAAGAGTTTCAAGTGCAAGTGTCCCAGAAGAGTAAGAACCGGGCAGAAATGACCTAGCCTTGGAAATACATAGCTTTATTTCTGCCTCATTCTACTGTCCCAGGCAGCCACAAGTTCACATCTAGGTTCAAGGGGAGGGGAAATAGACTCTACCTCTTGATGGGGAGTAGCAAGGTTCAGAAAAAGCATGTGGGATCAGAAGTATTGCTGTAACCGTTTCTGAAAACTACAAGCTGAAGTCAAGGGCACCTCTTCTGAACAGAATCACTTTAAAAGAGGCCGCTTATAAACTGAGGAACCCGTTCATATTGGAAACTATGATTCCATGTACTGCTCCATCCTGGAGAGTGGCTGACAGAGAAATAGTGTACCTCAGTGGCTAAATAAAAGTCACTTGCCAGCAAGTACTCAGTTTCCAGATTGGGGCTGTAGTTGATTTTTTGCTGAGGAGATAGTCAATCTAACAGTAAGAAGAGCTCATACTTATTAGTGCTTCTAAGAGCCAGGCACTGTGGCAAGCAGTAAACATGTAATCCTTAACTTTTTAGAGGAGGAAGCTGAGGTGTGGACAGATTAAGTAACTGGCTCAAGGTCTCAGGGCTGGTGATGGCATCTGCTGGTCTGGGTCTGGCCAACTCTTGTGTCCACCTTCTTTCCTCACTATTTTATTCCAAACTATAGTTGGAATAGCTTGTGATATCTCTGGTTTTGTATGTCATTCACTACTAGAGGCCTGACTGTGAATTTTCCAGGATGGTGAGTGTTAATGTCTGCTTTCATTAAATTGCAAAGTATTGTGTTTTGTCACAGAGAACAGATACTAGCTCCCCCATAAGATCTTAAGGGTTTATACCTTATCTGCATTCCAAATGTAACCAGTGGATGAAAGCTTCAAAAAGACAGGCTTTAAATCTACTCTGTGAAAAAGCTTCATGACCATCAGAACTGTTGAGCCGGGGCATGGCCTGTCTTCTCATACAGTGATCACCCAGAGGCCAGGGGACTGTAACATTGCACAGAATGGGAATTCCGGAACACTTAATTGCGCTCATGAGGAATCTGTACATGAATCAAGAGGCAGTCATTCAAAAGAACAAAGGGATACTGCATGGTTTAAAGTCAGGAAAGGTGTGTGTCAGGGTTGTATCCTCTCACCACACCGATTCAGTCTGTATATTGAGCAAATAATACGAGAAGCTGGACTATATGAAGAAGGATGGGGCACAGGATTGGAGGGAGACTCATTCACAACCTGCATTATTCAGATGACACAACCTTGCTTGCTGAAACTAAAGAGAACTTGAAGCACTTACTGATGAAGATCAAGGACCACAGCCTTCAGTATGGATTGCACCTCAATATAAAGAAAACAAAAATCCTCACAACTGGACCAATAAGCAACATCATGATGAATGGAGAAAAGATTGAGGTTGGCAAGGATTTCATTTTACTTGGATCCACAATCAACACCCATGGAAGCAGGAGTCAGGAAATCAAAAGATACATTGTATTGGGCAAATCTGCTGCAAAAGACCTCTTTAAAATATTAGAAAGCAAAGATGTCACTTTGAGGACTAAGGTGCACCTCACCCAAGCCATGGTGTTTTCAGTTGCTTCATATGCATGTGAAACCTGGACAGTGAATCAGGAAGACTGAAGAAGAATTGATGCTATTGAATTATATGATGTTGGTGAAGAATACTGAATGTTCAGAATACACCATGGACTGCCAGAAGAATGAACAAATCTATCTTGGAAGAAGTACAGCCAAAATGCTCATTCGAAGCAAGGATAGTGAGACTTCATCTCACAGACTTTGGACGTGTTATCAGGAGGGACCAGTCCCTGGAGAAGGACATCACGCTTAATAAAGTAGAAGGGCAGCAAAAAAAAGAAAGACCTTCAAGGAGATGTGTTGACACAGTGGCTGCAACAATGGGTTCAAACATAGTGACAACTGTGAGAATGGTGCAGGACTGAGCACTGTTTTCGTTCTGTTGCACCTAGGGTCATTGTGAGTCGGAATCAACTTGACAGCACCTAACAGCAACACCAGCAGCAAATTACTCTTATTCTTAAATATTAACTCCAAGGTTGCCCTTAATTTTAAGGAACATCTTGGAGGAATGAAGGGAACAAGTGGATATCCAAAGGGAGAGTATGGTTTATTATGTCAAGAGAGCCAATTTTATATTGGGGAAAGAATTTTAGTAGAAATATACTGTATTTTTTTAAAGCCATTTTTTGCTTTAAATTGTACAAGTAATTGTACAATTTTTTGCTTTTAATTGTACAAGTAACACATGCTTATTGTAGAAAGAATCAAGTCCATAAGGCAGAAGAATAAGCAGTAAAAAATGAGTCATCGTTCTCCCAAATTCCACTCTCTTCACTTCCCTAAAGGTAACCATTGCTACCAGGTGTGTATTTTTCCAGCCCCTTTTGTTTTTAGTTAGGCAGGCACACTAAGGCAGATATCTAAGGGAGAGTTTGGATTGATTTGTTTTTCCCCCATACAAATAGGATTTTACTATATACAGTATGTTTCTGTGGCTTTTTTTTTTTTAATAATTTTTATTGTGCTTTAAGTGAAAGTTTACCAGTCAAGTCAGTTTGTCACATATAAGCTTATATACACCTTACTCCATACTCCCACTTACTCTCCCCCTAATGAGTCAGCCCGCTCCCTCCTTCCAGTCTCTCCTTTCGTGACGATTTTGCCAGTTTCTAACCCTCTGTACCCTCCTATCTCCCCTCCGTGTGGCGTACTTTTAAATTTTACAACAAAAGTAGATCTTGTAGCTACTGCCACGTTATTGGATATAGATCCACCACATTCTTTTTAAAAGCTATAAAGTATTCCAGAGTCAGACATTTTCCTACTAATGCCATTTAGGCATGTCATGGATTGAATTGTGTCCCCAAAAAATGTGTGTCAACTTGGCTAGTCCATGATTCCCAGTATTGTGTGATTGTTCACCATTTTGTCATCTGGTGTGATTTTCCTGTGTTGTAAATCCTACTTCTATGATGTTAATGAGGTGGGATTAGTGAAAGTTTTGTTAGTGAGGCAGGACTCAGTTTACAAGATTAGGTTGTGCCTTAAATCAGTCTCTTTTGAGATATTAAAAAGAGAAGCAAGACTTGTGGCCAGCATGGCGCCTTAGACAGAAGCAGCACACCATCTCTCTATAGCAGACCCAAACAACTAAGTAAAACAGAGACAGATGTCATTCCTGGCGCCCAAAGTATCAAATGAAGAGGGAAAGAACACAGCCAAACACTAAGTAGGAAACTGACAGAAGACAGAGAGGAAGGAGAGAGATGTCCTGAGATTTCTTATCAGTTAATGCAGCACAGATTCGCTATCTTGGACTCCTCTTGGGTATTGGCGGAGAGAGAGCACAGGAAAGTAGCTTCATGGAGCTCCCAGCAGGAGAGAGAGCACCCGGTAACCAGCAGTTCATGCTTTCCCACCCCCCTATCCTCTCCCTGCTGCTCTACTCCCAAGCTTCCTGGCTAGCTGCAGTGGCTCAGCTGGCTGGAAAGTGAGCGTCTATGCGGCTTGGATTCAACCCACCCACATGGCAGATTGGCGGACAGGGAGTACAGGAAAGAAGCTTCACGAAGTTCCAGCAGGAGACAGAGCACCCGCACAGACACAGCCTACCGCAACCTGCCCAGCACTGGTTCCTGGCCCACCGTGTTGGCCCTAGTATGTGCCACAAACAACCCATCCCAGCCCCTTCCCTTCAGCTGGACCTGCCCTGCTGCACCAAAGCTGAGTGACTGGCCCCACCCATTGGACAAGGAGGTGAAAAGTATTGCGATTACAGATGAGCAAACAACAAAGAACGCACAGCTGCCTGCTCAGGCATGACCAAAAAAACAGAAGGAAACAAATCTACAATCGGGAAGTGAAGAAAATAACTACTAAATGTCCCAAAGACAACAGACAATATCAAAACATTAAAAAAAAAAACTGGAAAGGATGGTTCCGGTAGGTGTCCAAAATAAAACAGCAGATGACTTTCCAGTAGAAGAAAAGGCACTAGAACTACCTGACAGGGAATTCAAATCTCTAATATTCAAACCTATCCAAGAGTTGAAGCAAAAAGCAGACAAAAGTGTGGAAAAAATAGATAAATTTATGGAAAAGGCAGACAAATTAATGAGAAATGCAGACCAAAAAAATGAAAGAATACAGGAACAAAATGTCAAAATAAATTCTCAACTAGAAATCATACAAAAACAACAATTAGAAACCCAAAAGATAAACAACAAGATTTCAGGAATGGACAGTGTCATAGAAGGGCTGAGGAGTGGATCTGAAATGATGGAAGACAGAATCAGTGAAATTAAAGACAAACACTTGGCTACAACTCTGTCTGAGGAAAAATCAGAAAAAAGAATGAAGAAAAATGAGGAAACCCTGAGAATTATGTGGGAAACAATCAAAAGCAAAAATGTGAATGATCAGACTTCCAGAGCAGGGAGAGAAAGCATAAAACACAGAGAGGATCATTGAAGAGTTGGTGACAGAAAACTTTACTAATACCATGAAAGGTGAAAAGCTAACCATCCAAGAAGCTCAACAAACCCCATATAGGATAGACCCCAAAGGGAAAACACCAAGGCATATCATAATCACACTCCCTAAAAACAAAGATAAAAAATCCTGAGAACAGCTTGAGAAAAACAAAAAGTCACATACAGAGGAGAAACAGTAAGACTAAACTCCAATTATTCGGCAGAAACCATGCAGGCAAGAAGGCAAAGGGATGACCTGTATAAAACCTTGAAAGAAAAATATTGCCAACCATGAATAATATATCCTGCAAAACTTTTGTTCAAGTATGATGGTGAAATTAGGATATTTCCAGATAAACAGAAAGTAAGGGAATATGTAAAAACCAAACCTACAAGAATTATTAAAGGGAGTCCGTTGGTCTGAGAACAAACAACATCAGACCATAGCCTGAATCTAGGACACAAGATTGTACCAGGCAGATACTAGTGTAGGAAAGGAACTCTCAAGAACTATCCAAAACCAAAAGAATTTCAACAAGGAACTGGAGAGGTTAATCTGTAAATGACAACATCAGAACAATAAAAGAGGGAATAATAGAGAGGAAGGCAAGGAGACACCAAGTAATAGACTGGTTCAAACCCAGGAAGGTAAGGGTAGATTTCAAGGTAACCACAAAGAAAGTTAACAAACCTATTCATCAAAATAAAGAAGAAAAACAAAGTCTCAATAAAAAAAAATCTACGGAAACAAAGGAAATGAAAACGAAATCCACGAACAGAAGGAACTCAGCACAGGGGAGTAAAAGGGACAAAGAAAATGTTAGCACGACAAAAAAAAAAAAGGCACTACAAAATGACAGCAATAAACTCACACTTATCAGTAATTACACGAATGTAAGTGGCCTAAATGCATCCATAAAGAGAGACTGACAAATTGCATAAAAAGCAGGATCCATCAGTATGCTGTCTGCAAGAGACACACCTTAGAAAGAAAGACATAAATTTGTAAAAAACCAAAGGATGGAAAAAAATATATCAAGCAAATAACTACCAAAAAAGAGCAGGAGTGGTAATACTAATCTCAGGTAAAATAGACTTTAAAACAAAATACACAATAAAAGACAAAGAAGGGCACTATATAATGATTAAAGGGATGATCCATCATGAAGACTTAACCATAACAAACATCTACTCAACCAATGACAGGACTCCAAAATACATAAAACAAACTCTAACGGCACTGAAAAGAGAAATTGACAGTTCCACAACAATAGTAGGAGACTCGAACACACCACTCTTGGTAAAGGGCAGAACATCTAGAGAGAAACTCAGCAAAGATACGGAAGAGCTAAAGATCACAGTCAGCCAACTTGACCTCATAGACATGCATAGAACACTCCATCCAACAGCTGCAAAGTACACACTCTTTTCCAACACACATGAAACTTTCTCCAGAACAGACCACATTTTAGGCCACAGAGCAACCATTAGCAAAATCCAGAATATTGAGATAATACAACGTATCTTCTCTGACCACAATGCCATCAAAGTAGAAAATAACAAAAGGCAGAGTAAGGGAAAAAAATCAATTACATGGAAACAGAATAACATCCTGCTTAAAAACCACTGGATGATAGAAGAAATACAGAGATGGAGTCAGAAAATTCCTACAATCAAACGAGACTGAAAACACATCATACCAAAACCTTTGAGACACAGCAGGGGCAGTCCTCAGAGGTCAGTTTATAGCACTAGATGCACACATCAAAAAAGAAAAAAGGGACAAAATCAAAACATTAGCTACACAACTTGAACAATTAGAGAACAGCTAAAGAAGCCCCCAGCCACCAGAAGAAAGGAAACTAATAAAGACCAGAGTAGACATAAATGGAATAGAGAAGAGAAAAGCAGTAGAAGAAATCAACAAGTTGGTTATTTGAAAGGATCGACAAACCACTGGCCAAACTGACAAAAGAAAAACAGGAGAGAAGGCAAATAACCCAAATAAGAAATGAAATAGGGGACATTACAACAGACCCAAATGAAATAAAAAGGCTCATAAGAGATTATTATGAAAAGCTGTATTCCCACACATTTGAAAACCTAGAACAAATACACAAATTTCTAGAAACATACTACCTACCCAAACTAACACAAAATGATGAGGTTGAAAAGGTAATTTAAAAAACTCTCAACAAAAAAAAAGCCCTGCCCAGATGGCTTTACTGGAGAATTCTACCAGACATTCAGAGAAGAGCTTACATCAGTACCGCTCAAACTATTTTGGAGCATAGAAAAGGAGGCAATACTTACGAATTCATTCTATGAAGCAAACATAACCGTGATACCAAAACCAGGCAAAGACACCACACACACAAAAAAGTTACAGACCAGTATCTCTCCTGAATATAGACGCAAAAATTCTCAACAAAATTCTTAACCAGTAGAATTCAGCATCATATCAAAAAAATAATATGCCATGACCAAGTAGGATTCATATCAGGTATACAAGGGTGGTTCAATATTACAAAATCAATCAACATAATCCACTACATAAATAGAAAGAAAAGAATCACATGATCATCTCAATTGATGCAGAAAAGGCATTCAACAAAGTCTAACACCCATTCCTGATAAAAACTCTCAATAAGTCAATAAGGTAGGTATAGAAGGAAAATTTCTTAATAAAGGGTATATATGCAACACCATCAGCCAACATCATTCTTAATGGAGAGGGGCTGAAAACATTCCCCCTGAGAACAGCAACAAGACAAAAGTGCCTTTTATCACCACTCCTATTTAACATTGTGGTGGAAATCTTAGCTAGAGCAGTAAGGCAAGAAACAGAAATAAAGGGCGTCCAAATTGGTAATGAAGAAATTAAACTTTCCCTATTTGCAGATGATATGATACTAAGAAAATCCAAAGGACTCCACCAGAAACTACGGGAACTAACAGATTCAGCAGAGTAGCAGGAAACAAGATCAACGTACAAAATCAGTTAAGGTTCCTATACACCAATAGAGAGAACTACAAAAAGGAAATGAGGAAAATAATACCATTTATGATACCCCCTAAAAAAATAAAATACTTGGGAATAAATCTAACGAGGGATATAAAAGACCTATACAAAGAAAACTACAAAGCACTACTGCAAGAAACCAAAAGACATCTGTGCATAAATAGAAAAACATACCATGTTCATGGATAGGTAGACTCAACATTGTGAAAATGACAATTCTACACAAAGTGATTTACAAATACAATGCAATACAGATCCAGTTGCCAACAGCATTCTTTAAAGAGATGGGAAAACTTATCATTAACTTTATATGGAAAGGGAAGAAGCCCCAGATAAGTAAAGCACTACTGAAGAAAAAGAATAAAGGAGGAGGACTCACACTACCTGACCTCAGAACCTACTATACAAGTACAGTAGTCAGAACAGCCTGGTACTGGTACAATGACAGATATATTGACCAGTGGAACAGAATTGAGAACCCAGATGTAAATCCATCCATCTGTGGCCACCTGATCTTCGACAAGGGCCTAAAGTCCATCACATAGGGAAAAGACAGTCTTTTTAACAAATGTTGCTGTAAAACTGAATGTCCATTTGCAAAAAAATGAAACGGGACCAATACCTCACACCATGTACAAAAACTAATTCAAAATTGATCAAAGACCTAAATATAAAGCCAGAAACCATGAAGTTCATAGAAGAAAACATAGGATCAATGCTAGAGGCTCTAATACACAGCATTAGCAGGATACAAACCACAACCAACAACACACAAGCTCCAGAGGATAAGCTAGATAACTGGGATCTTCTAAAAATTAAACATGTATGTTCATCAAAAGACTTCACCAAAAGAATAAAAAGAGAATCTACAGACTGGGGGAAAAAAAATTGGCTATTACAAATCAGACAAAGGTCTAATCTCTAAAATCTACAAGAAAATCCAACGCCTCTACAACAAAAAGACAAATAATCCAATTAAAAAATGGGTAAAGGAAATGAACAGACACTTTATCAAAGAAGACATTCAGGTGGCCAACAGACACATGAGGAAATGCTCACCATCTCTAGCCATTAGAGAAATGCGAATTTCAAAACCACAATGAGATAGCATCTTACCCTGCCATTACTGGCACAAATCAATAAAACAAAATAACAAATGCTAGACAGGCTGTGGGGAGATCAGAACTCATGCGCTGCTGGTAGGAATGCAATATGATTACAACCATTTTGGAAAATATGGCGCTTCCTCAGAAAGCTAGAAATAGAAATACCATATGATCCAGCAGTGCCACGGCTAGGAATATATCCTAGAGAAATAAGAGTCACCATGCACTCTTATAGATATATGCACACCCATGTTCATTGCAGCATTGTTCACAATAGCAAAAAGATAGAAACAACCTAGATGCCCATCAACAGATGAATGGATAAACAAACTGTGGTACACAGTGGGGTATTATGCAATGATAAAGAACAGCGATGAAATCTGTGAAGCATCTCATAACATGGATGAATCTGGAGGGCATTATGCTGAGTGAAATAAGTCAATCACAGAAGGACAAATATTGTATGAGAGCACTACTGTAAAAACTCATGAAAAGGAGGCAGGGCCAAGATGGCGGACTAGGTGGATGCTACCGCATATCCCTCTTGCAACAAAGACTCGGAAAAACAAGTGAATTGATCACATACATAACAATCTACGAACTCTGAACAACAAACACAGATTTAGAGACGGAGAACGAACAAATACGGGGAGACAGCGATTGTCTTCAGAGCCAGGAGCCAGCGTACCAGCGGATTTTCTGGAAAAACTAGTTTACCAGTGATGGCTCTGAGACAGCAGTCCATATCAAACCACATAAAGAAGCAGACCATGACAGCTTCTCCAACCCCCCAAACAAAAGAATCAAAATCTTTCCCAAATGAAGATACAATCCTGGAATTATCAGATACAGAATATAAAAAACTAATTTACAGAATGCTTAAAGACATCACAAATGAAATTAGGCTAACTGCAGAAAAAGCCAAGGAACACACTGATAAAACTGTTGAAGAACTCAAAAAGATTATTCAAGAACATAGTGGAAAAATTAATAAGTTGCAAGAATCCATAGAGAGACAACATGTAGAAATCCAAAAGATTAACAATAAAATTACAGAATTAGACAACGCAATAGGAAGTCAGAGGAGCAGACTCGAGCAACTAGAATGTAGACTGGGACATCTGGAGGACCAGGGAATCAACACGAACATAGCTGAAAAAAAATCAGATAAAAGAATTAAAAAAAATGAAGAAACCCTAAGAATCATGTGGGACTCTATCAAGAAGGATAACTTGGGTGTGATTGGAGTCCCAGAACACGGAGGGGGGACAGAAAACACAGAGAAAATAGTTGAAGAACTCCTGACACAAAACTTCCCTGACATCATGAAAGACGAAAGGATATCTATCCAAGATGCTCATCGAACGCCATTTAAGATTGATCCAAAAAGAAAAACACCAAGACATATTATCATCAAACTTGCCAAACCCAAAGATAAACAGAAAATTTTAAAAGCAGCCAGGGAGAAAAGAAAGGTTTCCTTCAAGGGAGAATCAATAAGTTCAGACTACTCAGCAGAAACCATGCAGGCAAGAAGGGAATGGGATGACATATACAGAGCACTGAAGGAGAAAAACTGCCAACCAAGGATCATATATCCAGCAAAACTCTCTCTGAAATATGAAGGAGAAATTAAGATATTTACAGATAAACACAAGTTTAGAGAATTTGCAAAAACCAAACCAAGGCTACAAGAAATGCTAAAGGAGATTGTTTGGTCAGATGACCAATAATATCAGGTACCAGCACAATACAAGGTCACAAAACAGAACGTCCTGATATCAACTCAAATAGGGAAAGCACAAAAACAAACAAATTAAGATTAATTCTAAAAAATAAATAAATAAACAAAATAATACACATAACAGGGAATCAGGGAAATCAATAGATATAAGATCACAATAATCAAAAAGAGGGACTAAATATAGGAGGCATTGAACTACCAGATGGAGAGTGATACAAGGCGATATAGAACGATACAAGTTAGGTTTTTACGTAGAAAAATAGGGGTAAATAATAAGGTAACCACAAAAAGGAATATCAACTGCATAACTAAAGAAAAAAGCCAAGAAAAACGTAACGACTCAACTAACATAAAGTTAAACATTATGAAAATGAGGATCTCACAATCTACTAAGAAAAACGTCTCAGCACAAAAAAGTATGTGGAAAAATGAAATGGCCAACAACACACATGAAAAGGCATCAAAATGACAGCACTAAAAACTTATTTATCTATAATTACGCTGAATGTAAATGGACTAAATGTACCAATAAAGAGACAGAGAGTCACGGACTGGATAAAGAAACATGATCCATCTATATGCTGCCTACAAGAGACACACCTTAGACTTAGAGACACAAACAAACTAAAACTCAAAGGATGGAAAAAAATATATCAAGCAAACAATAAGCAAAAAAGGAGTAGCAATATTAATTTCTGACAAAATAGACTTTAGACTTAAATCCACCACAAAGGATAAAGAAGGACACTATATAACGATAAAAGGGACAATTGATCAGGAAGACATAACCATATTAAATATTTATGCACCCAATGACAGGGCTGCAAGATACATAAATCAAATTTTAACAGAATTGAAAAGTGAGATAGACACCTCCACATTTATAGTAGGAGACTTCAACACACCACTTTCGGAGAAGGACAGGACATCCAGTAAGAAGCTCAATAGAGACACGGAAGACCTACTTACAACAATCAACCAACTTGACCTCATTGACTTATACAGAACTCTCCACCCAACTGCTGCAAAATATACTTTTTTTTCTAGTGCACATGGAACATTCTCTAGAATAGACCACATATTAGGTCATAAAACTAATCTGTGCAGAGTCCAAAACATCGAAATATTACAAAGCATCTTCTCAGACCACAAGGCAATGAAACTAGAAATCAATAACAGAAAAACTAGGGAAAAGAAATCAAATACTTGGAAAATGAGCAATACCCTCCTGAAAAAAGACTGGGTTATGGAAGACATCAAGGAGGGAATAAGGAAATTCTTAGAAAGCAACGAGAATGAAAATACTTCCTATCAAAACCTCTGGGACACAGCAAAAGCAGTGCTCAGAGGCCAATTTATATCGATAAATGCACACATACAAAAAGAAGAAAGAGCCAAAATCAGAGAACTGTCCCGACAACTTGAACAAATAGAAAGTGAGCAACAAAAGAACCCATCAGGCACCAGAAGAAAACAAATAATAAAAATTAGAGCTGAACTAAATGAATTAGAGAACAGAAAAACAATTGAAAGAATTAACAAAGCCAAAAGCTGGTTCTTTGAAAAAATTAACAAAATTGATAAACCATTGGCTAGACTGACTAAAGAAAAACAGGAAAGGAAACAAATAACCTGAATAAAAAACGAGAAGGACCACATCACAACAGAGCCAAATGAAATTAAAAGAATCATTTCAGATTACTACGAAAATTGTAGTCTAACAAATTTGAAAACCTAGAAGAAATGGATAAATTCTTGGAAAAACACTACCTACCTAAACTAACACATTCAGAAGTAGAACAACTAAATAGACCCATAACAAAAAAAGAGATTGAAATGGTAATTAAAAAACTTCCAACAAAAAAAAGTCCTGGCTCGGACGGCTTCACTGCAGAGTTCTACCAAACCTTAAGAGAAGACTTAACACCACTACTACTGAAAGTATTTCAAGGCATAGAAAAAGACGGAATACTACCCAACTCATTCTATGAAGCTACCATCTCCCTGATACCAAAACCAGGTAAAGACATTACAAAAAAAGAAAATTACAGACCTATATCCCTCATGAACATAGATGCAAAAATCCTCAACAAAATTCTAGCCAATAGAATCCAACAACACATCAAAAAAATAATTCACCCTGATCAAGTGGGATCTATACCAGGTATGCAAGGCTGGTTTAATATCAGAAAAATCATTAATGTAATCCATCACATAAATAAATCAAAAGATAAAAACCACATGATCTTATCAATAGATGCAGAAAAGGCATTTGACAAGGTTCAACACCCATTTATGATAAAAACTCTTACCAAAATAGGAATTGAAGGAAAATTCCTCAACATAATAAAGGGCATCTAAATGGAGAGAACCTGAAAGCATTTCCCTTGAGAACGGGAACCAGACAAGGATGCCCTTTATCACCGCTCTTATTCAACATCGTACTTGAAGTCCTAGCCAGGGCAATTAGGCTAGACAAAGAAATAAAGGGTATCTGGATTGGCAAGGAGGAAGTAAAGCTATCACTATTTGCAGATGACATGATCGTATACACGGAAAACCCTAAGGAATCCTCCAGAAAACTACTGAAACTAATAGAAGAGTTTGGCAGAGTCTCAGGTTATAAAATAAACATACAAAAATCACTTGGATTCCTCTACATCAACAAAAACAGCACCGAAGAGGAAATAACCAAATCAATACCATTCACAGTAGCCCCCAAGAAGATAAAATACTTAGGAATAAATCTTACCAAGGATGTAAAAGACCTATACAAAGAAAACTACAAAGCTCTACTACAAGAAATTCAAAAGGACATACTTAAGTGGAAAAACATACCCTGCTCATGGATAGGAAGACTTAACATAGTAAAAATGTCTATTCTACCAAAAGCCATCTATACATATAACGCACTTCCGATCCAAATTCCAGTGTCATATTTTAAGGGGATAGAGAAACAAATCACCAATTTCATATGGAAGGGAAAGAACCCCCGGATAAGCAAAGCATTACTGAAAAAGAAGAAGAAAGTGGGAGGCCTCACTCTACCTGATTTCAGAACCTATTATACAGCTACAGTAGTCAAAACAGCCTGGTACTGGTACAACAGCAGGCACATAGACCAATGGAACAGAATTGAGAACCCAGATATAAATCCATCCATGTATGAGCAGCTGATATTTGACAAAGGACCAGTGTCAGTTAATTGGGGAAAAGATAGTCTTTTTAACAAATGGTGCTGGCATAATTGGATATCCATTTGCAAAAGAATGAAACAGGACCCATACCTCACACCAGGCACAAAAACTAACTCCAAGTGGATCAAAGACCTAAACATAAAGACTAAAACGATAAAGATCATGGAAGAAAAAATAGGGACAACCCTAGGAGCCCTAATACAGGGCATAAACAGAATACAAAACATTACCAAAAATGATGAAGAGAAACCAGATAACTGGGAGCTCCTAAAAATCAAACACCTATGCTCATCTAAAGACTTCACCAAAAGAGTAAAAAGACCACCTACAGACTGGGAAAGAATATTCAGCTATGACATCTCAGACCAGTGCCTGATCTCTAAAATCTACATGATTCTGTCAAAACTCAACCACAAAAAGACAAACAACCCAATCAAGAAGTGGGCAAAGGATATGAACACACATTTCACTAAAGAAGAGATTCAGGCAGCCAACAGATACATGAGAAAATGCTCCCGATCATTAGCCATTAGAGAAATGCAAATTAAAACTACGATGAGATTCCATCTCACACCAACTAGACTAGCATTAATCCAAAAAACACAAAATAATAAATGTTGGAGAGGCTGCGGAGAGATTGGAACTCTCATACACTCACTGCTGGTGGGAATGTAAAATGGTACAACCACTTCGGAAATCCATCTGGCGCTATCTTAAACAGTTAGAAATAGAACTACCATACAACCCAGAAATCCCACTCCTCGGAATATACCCTAGAGATACAAGAGCCTTCACACAAACATATATGCACACCCATGTTTATTGCAGCTCTGTTTACAATAGCAAAAAGCTGGAAGCAACCAAGGTGTCCGTCAACGGATGAATGGGTAAATAAATTGTGGTATATTCACACAATGGAATACTACGCATCAATAAAGAACAGTGACGAATCTGTGAAACATTTCATAACATGGAGGAATCTGGAAGGCATTATGCTGAGCGAAATGAGTCAGAGGCAAAAGGACAAATATTGTATAAGACCACTATTATAAGATCTTGAGAAATAGAAAAAACTGAGAAGAACACATACTTTTGTGGTTACGAGGAGGGGAGGGAGGGAGGGAGAAAGAGGGTTTTTTATTGATCAATCAGTAGATAAGAACTGCTTTGGGTGAAGGGAAAGATAACACTGAATACAAGGAAGGTCAGCCCAATTGGTCTGGACTAAAAGCAAAGAAGTTTCCGGGATAAAATGAATGCTTCAAAGGTCGGCGGAGCAGGGGCTGGGGTCTAGGGAACATGGTTTGAGGGGACTTCTAAGTCAATTGGCAAAACAATTCTATTATGAAAACATTCTGTATCCCACTTTGAAATGTGGCGTCTGGGGTCCTAAATGCTAACAAGCAGCCATCTAAGATACATCAATTGGTCTTAACCCACCTGGAGCAAAGGAAAATGAAGAACACCAAGGTCGCACAACAACTAAGAACCCAAGAGACAGAAAGGGCCACATGAACCAGAGACCTACATCATCCTGAGGCCAGAAGAACTAGTTGGTGCCCGGCCACAATCGATGACTGCCCTGTCAGGGAGCACAACAGAGAACTCCTGAGGGAGCAGGTGATCAGTGGGATACAGACCCCAAATTCTCATCAAAAGACCATACTTAATGGTCTGACTGCGACTAGAGGAATCCCGGCGGCAATGCTCCCCAGACCTTCTGTTGGCACAGGACAGGAACCATCCCCGAAGACAACTCATCAGACATGAAAGGGACTGGGCAGCGGGGGGGAGAGAGATGCTGATGAAGAATGAGCTAATTGAATCAGGTGGACACTGGAGAGTGTGTTGGCAACTCTTGACTGGAGGGGGGATGGGAAGATAGAGAGAGAGGGAAGACGGCAAAAATGGCACGAAACAGACTGAAAGGGCTGACTCAATAGGGGGAGAGCAAGTGGGAGATGGGAGTAAGATGTATGTAAACTTACATGTGACAGACTGATTGGAATTGTAAATGTTCACTTGAAGCTTAATAAAAGTTAATTAAAAAAAAAACTTATGAAAAGGTTTACATACAAAAAGAAACAATCTTTGATGGTTATGAGGGAGGAGAGGGGTGAGCATGGAAAAACACTTGATAGACAGTAGCTAAGTGGATGGAAACTTTGGTGAAGCATAAGACAGTACATAATAATGGGGAAGCCGGCACAGCCTGTACAAGGCAAGGTCATGGTAGCTCCATAGGTACATCCAAACTCCCTGAAGGACTGAATTGCTGGGCTGAGGGCTGTGGCAACCATGGTCTCCGGGAACATCTAGCTCAACTGACATAACATAGTTTATAAAGACTATGTTCTACATTCTACTTTGGTGAGTAGCATCTGGGGTCTTAAAAGCCTATGTACAGCCATCTAGGATACTCCACTGGTCTCGCCCCTTCGGGCGCAAGGAAGAATGAAGAAAACTAAAGACATAAGGGAAAGGTTAGTCTAAAGGACTAACGGACCACATCTACCACAGCCTCCACCAGACTGAGTCCAGTACAACAAGATGGTGCCTGGCTACCACCACTGACTGCACTGACAGGGATCACAATACAGGGTCCCAGAGAGAGCTGGAGAAAAATGTAGAACAAAATTGAACTCAAAAAGAAAGTCCAGACTTGCTGGCCTGACAGAGACTGGAGAAACCCTGAGAGTATGGCCCCTGGACACCCTTTCAGCTCAGTAATGTGGTCACTGCTGAGGTTCACCCATCAGCCCTGGGGCAGGGACTGGAAGGCAGGAGGGAACAGGAAGGCTGGTAATAGGGACCCCAGGGTTGACAAGGGAGAGTGTTGACATGTCGTGGGTTTGTTAACCAGTGTCATAGAACAATGTGTATACTAACTGCTTGATGAGAAACTAGTTTGTTTTGTAAACTTTCACCTAAAGTACAATAAAAATTTTAAAAAAGGAGAGGGATTGAATTAAAAAAGAAGCGAGTAGAGAGACCTGGGGACCTCATAAAAAAAAAAAACTAAATACCACCATGAAATACGAGCCAGGAGAATAGCGTGTCATTTGGGCACAGGGTCTCTGCATTGAGAAGATCCTGAACCAGGGAAGATTGATGACAAGGTCCTTCCCCTGGAGCTGGCACCCTAAATTTGGACGTCTAGCCTCGTAGACTGTGACAGAATAAATGTCTCTTTGTTAAAGCCATCCACCTGTGGTATTTCTCTTATAGCAGGACTAGATAACTGAGACAGGCGGCTTGCAGTTTTTTTCTATTACAAACTATACTGCAGGGAACTTTCTGACTGCACCATGCAAGAATAAAAAGGAAGAGTGCGTTTTAAACTTTGATAATGACAAGTCACCCCCTAAAAAGGCTGTCCTTACACACCCACCCACAGTATGTGAGGAAGTCTTACCCCCATGGCCTTGCCAGCACCAATTAAAACCAGACTTTATTAATCACTAATCAGATCGATAAATCATTGTTACAATTTGTTTCCCTGATTGCTAATGGACTGAGCATCTTGTCATTGATTCATTGGCCAGTTGCATGTCTTCTGTGAATTCTGTGAAATGATGTTCTTCTGCCTGTTTGCCTAAGGAGTTGTTTATCTTTTTGATTCATGAACCCACTTTATATTCAGGACATTAATTCTTTGTCCGTTTATATCTGTTGTGAATAGTCTCCTAATCTGTACCATGTCTTTTATTTTGTCCTTTGCCATGGAAAAATTAAAGATTATGTAGTTGGATTTGTCAGTGTTTTCCTTTGTGACTTTGGGGTTTTGTAGGTTGCTTAGAAAAACTTTTTTCCATCCTAAACCTTAAAAAATATGTACATAATTTTTTACTTTCTTTTTGTATTGGCGTTTATAGTAGATCCCTAATCCGTTTGGAAATCCATTGAACTAGGAGCTGCTGAGTACTTAAAATGAAGAAACTGGGGAAGGGAAAGTTTTAGATTTAGGTTAACAGCCCATGATGCTTTTTAGAGAGATGCTGATCAGTTCTAAATAAGTTTATATAGGTTTCCAACCATAAATACTCTGAGCTAAACAGGCCAACCTTGTTTGTTTTGTCTAGTTTGGTTTTATTTTATGTAGGAAGAAGGGGGATTCCTATGATCTCTAGTCTGGAATTAGAAGAGCAAGTTTTATACATACCAGATTGCCCTATAATGTCTATATCAAAGGAAGTCAGAAGAAGCTGTGTGTTTGGGGGATTATCATTTGTCTAAATTCATTAAAACTGGTTTCTTATTCCTATCCCTAGTTACCTATTTGCTCCCGCTTGACAGTTGAAACAGAGCTTCCTGTAGCTTTTCCTAATTAAATTAGCTGATGCAGACTCTGAAAGTCTCCCACTGCTTTTGCTAATCAAAATGACCTTGTCAGTTTCTAATATGAATTCATTTGAAGTTTATTGCAGATATCATCTAAAATTAGAAACTAAACCTTACTATAATATGCAATACATAATGATGTATCTGTACCAAAAAGTAGTACTGGGAATACTATAATTACCGTTAGTATGGAGGCTTCCAGAAGTGAATTTAAAGCAGAGGCATTCAGAAATCCCAGTGCCCAGGGAGGCAGAACTGCAGCAAGTTGGGGCAGGAACTATGGGGTTTTATATAATCACTGTGCTTCAGTCTATTGCATTTCTTTTTTTTTTCCCCTGGGGGCGGGAGTCCTTAATTTTTTCCTTCTTTAACCAGTGGCATCCCTTGGTATTAGACCTGTGTTCGTTCATCTGACTCAACCCATTAGTCTTTGATAGTTTGTTTGCTTTCTGCCTTAAATTTTGTTTCCTGCTCCAGAATAGGAATCAGCTATTCATCTAAGAAACTCTGGTTCCTTTTGGTAGGAATATATTTAGAGACCACAGTCTGGGCACTAACTCGTTCCTTGCTCTTGGGTTTCCATTAATTCATGGCCTTTTCAGTGACCAGTACTAGGAAATACGTATTTAATGGGGGGGGGGGGAAGTCATGAGATAATACTCTTATTTCCAATTCAAATTTAACAGTACAGTATTTTTATAGTTATATCTTTTGTATAGCTTTATAGTTATATCTTTTCTCTTACACTGAAAGTCTTGGTTCCTAAACCATATTAACATAATCATTAACTTGCATTATCTTTCAACATATATAAAGTATTTCCAAAAGAGCAATACCAGTATTACTATTAACAACTATAAACTACTCAGTGAAGTTTAAGATTTCTTTTTCTTGTTTTGTTTTCTGTTTAAGTTTTGCTTTTAATTTGTTTGCTTTTGTTTTTATTTTTGTCCTTAGCATTTATTCTAAGGTGAATACCCCACAAGCTGGGTTTTAAAGTCCCTTGAAATAATTCTTTCCTGTGTGTGATTATTTCACCACTTTGACATCCAGCTAGGCTCATTTGTTTTGAGTTTCAGTTTTTAGGGATTACTTTTTTGTTTTTAATTTTATTTTTGAATATGTAAAACATTTATTTTCCAAAGTAGAAACTACATAACAAGGTATGTTCAGAGACACTTCACTGTTCTCTCTACTCTGTTCCCTTCCTCCTGAAAATAAAAATGATGATTTGTTTTGGGCTCATACTTCAAATATTTCTTTTTGCAGATGGAAGCCAATACATATGTGTTCCTACTGTATGCACACAGATGGCCCTCCATCTTTACTATTCTGTATCTTGCTTTCCTCAGAGTTTCCACTGGAAAGCTGGAGGCATGTCAGAAAAGGCACATCAGTCAGTACATAGACACATCTGTTTACTTACGGCATTCGTCATCTCTTTTTTATATCTGTTCGTTTTTATTCTTAGTGAATTTTTTTTAAGTAGTAATAATTTTTTTTTAAACCCAGAATGCAAGACTGTGGGCCTTATAAGTTATTCATGCATTTATCACACACACTCATAACTCTGTGTACAGTGTGAGTGCTTTCCTTCCAGTCCTCATCTGTGTGCATGCAAACATTTGTTACTTAACTTTTGAATTATTGTACTAGTAACTTTTGAATTATTCTGCTAGTGTTTCTCATCTTCTGCCAGTTTCTAGACAGCAGACAAAAACTGATAAATTTGCAAATACAGTGCAACAAAGAAAGCTGTTTTCTAGTGCCTGGTGTCAAAACGATAAAGCACCCATTTCCCTCAGAAACATTTCTAAAAATGGAGCAAAAGAAAAGTTATTAAACATAATAAATAGTTATTAAATACAAATTTTTATAAAGCATAAATTAATGACTATTAAATATGAATTAATAAAATACTCTTGCTAACTACTCAAATGCAGTCCATCACTTTGTCATCACTTTGGAGTGCATTTTTGTTATGTTAAAATGGGGATGGAAAGGTCAGATTGTATCATATGAACATTTTTTACCAAAAAAAAAGTTTTTCTTAATATTGCACCAAGTTTTACTGCTGTGATTTGAGTAGTTACTAAGTGCACATTGTCCCTGTTTGCTTTATTTACATCATTCTCTTTTTTCTAGGTATTTTTTGACTTAATGAGGGAAATTCGAGCCAGAAAAATGGAAGACAGCAAAGAAAAGAATGGAAAAAAGAAGAGGAAAAGTTTAGCCAAGAGAATCAGAGAAAGATGCTGCATTTTATAATCAAAGCCCAAACTCCTTTCTTATCTTGACCATACTAATAAATATAATTTATAAGCATTGCCATTGAAGGTTCAATTGACTGAAATTACTTAAAGATTTTGGAAATTGTTATGTATCACTAAAAGCATGAATTGGAACTGCGCTGAAAGTCAAACTCACTTAAAAAAGAAATTAGTGTGGCTTCACCAAGAAGCAAACGTGCCGCCTATTTCATAATTGCCTCCATTTATCACGGTCCCGAATGTAGCGTGTGAGCTTGAGTTTCGAGGCCAGTCTTTCTTGAACTGTTAAATAAAGAGGTGAGATAGGGGTGGCGGATGGGAGGAAAGGCTAATTCCTCTGGCTTATTATAAATCTTAAATTTTATATCATTTTAAAATGTCTTGGTCTTCTACTGCCTTGAAAAATGACAATTGTGAACATGATAGTTAAACTGTACCACTTTTTTTTTAACCACTGTTATGCAAAATATAGAAGAAAAAGTGATTGGCATGGTTGTTGCATATTGTTAAATTGAGAGTAATTCATCTGTGAACCTGCATTAATTACCTGGTGATTAAGTTAGAAAAGTGGTGTAAACTTGTACCTGAAAATGTTTGAATATGCCTTAATTTAAAAACCGAAAAGTACCCAGTTACATTATCCTGGATGTGTCCTCCCTGGCTTCATGGGCTCGTTACCCCATGTGTCCTGGTGAGAGAATATATGCCTACTATCGAGTACAGCTTTTGTATAGAAGATCCTTGAGAAATAACTGTCTGCTAGGAATCTGTCCCAATTTAAAATGTGTGCCATACTCTGGTTCTTGAAAATAAGGTTCCAGAGCTCCTTGATTGCTTTTAATCAACAATACGCATTGCCGTCGAGTCAATTCTGACTCTTAGTGACCCTACAACTATAAGGTAGTTTAAAATGAAGGGCCAGCAGAAACTTGTAAGATGATTTTAGACTGTACAAGGATTCAGTACCAGTTGTGCTGGTCCCTGGAAATCCCCTTCTGCAAGTGGTGAGCATGGAAGTATTAAGTTTTTCATTTCCTTGGAGCAGGGCACGGGAAAAACATCCATAATGCTCTAATGCATTTTGCACTAGGACATTTTGGGAAAATATTCATGCTCGCCACCGTCGATTTCTAAATTCGTACTCATGAGGTAACAGTTTGACAATATGGGAGTTATTAGGGGTGTCTGTAGTTGTTTGTGTTCATAATGAAGAACACTGCAGCTACATTTTCCTAACGTTAACATCAAGCAGCCCAACCCGTGTATATAATGCAGAAAACGTGTTTGGCATCCACAGACCAAACATTAGGCCAGTGTGCTCTGTCACCATTGTGTGGTGTTTGCTCCACTGGAAGAATTGTAGCACGTTATACGGTAACGTAATTTCAATGGGAAGTATGCCACTGTTAGATTTCTTTCCTTTTTAGAATAGGGTAGGACAGTTGATTCAACAAAGTTTATCTTCTTTTGTTCAGTCCTAATTTCAACAGGTCAAAGATTCCAGGTAACTGGTATATATGTAAAGTTAACAGAAATAGGCATTTTAGGAACTCAGCTCTTTAGATATTACATCTGGCTTGTCATGTTAAATATTTGTCCTTCAAGGGTTTGAGATGTACATCTTTCATATTTTTCATAGGCTATGCCATGTGCAGAATTAAAATTGCCCGTGTAACGCTGGCCCAGTGGGGGCCCATTGATCTTAATGTGTACTCATTGCAGTCTTATTTAACCAGGGGTCCTAACCACTAACATTGTGACTTTGCTTTGAGACCTTTCCTCTCCTGGGTACTGAGGTGCTATGAAGCCAACTGACAAAGATGCATCATATGTCTTAGGCTGATGCCACTACCCAAATCGTTTATTTGCAATTTGAGCCATTTAAAGACCAATAAACTTCCTTTTTAAAAAAAAAAAAAAAAAAAAGTTCATGGTGTTATTTGATGTTTACAGTAGAACATGCGAAGTTCAGATTTATCAACCTGGGCATCTTCACCAGAAATTTAAAAACATCCAAATCTTTTCAGCTGTCAGTTTGGGGGTTTCTTTTGTGTGACCTAGAATTTCCTAAATAACAGTAGCATCATTGCTTAGGTTTCACCAGGGCTTGATGTGGAAGAATCTTGTGCACACAGTTACCCGGAAGGTACTCCCTTATGCTGCTGTGAAAGTAACAAATGTGTACCTCACTTTCAGAATGCCACTAAACTCCAGAATGTATAGGTGACAGCTTTGTATACATTTTCTAATCAGAATGACCCCAGAGACAATTTAATTTCCAAATTCTGGCAGGAGTTAAAACTTTGAGATTAACCACTGTCTTAGTCATCTGGTGCTGCCATAACAAACACCACAAGTGGATGGCTTTAACAAAGAGAAATTTATTTTCTCAGAGTCTAGTAGGTTTACAAGTCCAAATTCAGGGTGTCGGCTCCAGGGAACGCTTTCTCTCTCTGTTGGCTCTGGAGGAAGGTCCTTGTCCTCAATCTTCCCCTGGTCGGGGAGCTTCTCAGGCGCAGGGACCCCATGTCCAAAGGACACGCTCTGCTCCTGGTGCTGCTTTCTTGGTGGTATGTGGTCCTGAACTCTGCTAGCTTCCCTTTCATCTGTTGGGAGATAAAAGGTGGTGTAGGCCACACCCGAATCCTTTCAAAATTACAATCACAGATTGGAGGACAACCACACAATACTGGGAATCATGGCCCAACCAAGTTGATACACATATTTTTGGGGGGTTACAATTCAATCCATGATAACTACCTTTTTACCATTTCACCAAAACTTAGGCCTTTTTTTTTCCATATTTAATGTCTGGTGGGAAATAGTGGCCTAATAACTGTTCAACAGCCTGTGAGCTAGAAACACTCTGGACAATGTTGAGCACAGTCTTTCAAAATCCAGCTTGTTTTAATTTTTTTTTAACTCATAAGCAGCAGGATGAACACATTTCAGTTAGAACTGGTGTAATTTAAACCTCACTGTGTGGATCCATTCTTACACCACGTGGGATATGATGTTAAATATGCATCAAACGACCGGATAAATGGCATCAGAATGTCACGCATGTCTCAGAATTTTGTGACAAGGATATAAAACTTAAAATGTGTCACCCTAATACTACTACATTAAAGGTAAACTATCAAAGCATTAAAGTTCATGTTGTCATTGTTAGGTGCCTCATAGTGATCCTGAAACTGCCCCATAGGGTTTCCTGGGCTGTAATTTTTATGGGAGCAGATCACTAGGTCTCTTCTGCACTGGAGCTGCTGGTGGGTACAAAGTGCCGCCCTATCAGTTAGCAGCCAAACGCTTAACCACTCCACCATCAAGACTCCTTGAAAGTTCCAGCAGAGATTTCAAAGTAATATTTTTTTTTAATTTAATCTAGTTTGAAAAGTCCCCTTTAGCAAATTACTTTGAAAGAGTGGCAGGTCAGTAGAGGTCTTCCTTCATGCCTTTAGTGTAGGTACTTCTGAAGATATGTAGATGAATGACAAATGTGAGTTGGGGGCAATTACAGAGATGCACACTGAAGAAAGTAGCTATGTACCTCGGAGTATGGACAGGAAGTGAGTTTAAAAAAGATTAAACCTAGGTCTCCTTGGTCTGGACTAGGCCCTCTATTTCTCATGATTGCCAACCTATAAAATAATGGCAGACTCATAGTGTCCTACATGCAAGGCACTATAAATTTAATACTTTATAAGGTAGGTGCTATTGTTGGCCCACATTTGCAGATGGAGAAACTGAGGAATAGAGAAGTCAAATAACTTACCCAAGGCCACAAAGCTAATCATTAACTGGGATTGGAAACAACACAGTGTGGCTCCCAAATCCATGCTCTTAATCACTGTACAGCAAAGGAGATGCTGAATGGAGCTCAGACTATAATTATTCATTAGCCTGTACTAAGGTGGGAAACTCCCAAGATTTGCCAAGGCTGCAGTCACTTAGTCAATGCTCTGTCTTCAGAAAGTTTGCAGATGTTGCTGTGTAGGTGGAAAAGAGACCTCTTGTGCTTACAGCCTGGTTGCTAAGGGAGAGATCTTGTCGAGAGGGAAAACCCAGTGCAGAGCTCAACGGCGGAGTCAGGCCTACCGTGCTTTTTCCATAACATCAGTAAAGAGGCAATGTTCCTTTGGCAACCTAGAAACTTTCATCCCTTTTTTTTTTTTTTTTTAACTGCAAAATAATTTCCTAGTCCTTTGCTCCAGCAGCCCTGCATGCAGCTGTTGTCGACAACTGCCTATAGATGTACAGCAGCCAGTGAGGGGGGAGGTTTGGCCATCTGTACTCGCAGTCTTTACAGAAACACTGTTGGTGGGGAAGGGGGGTGCTGAGGATCATTTAACAGCTGCTTAAAAAAAAAAAAAATTTTTTTTTTTTAGGGAAGCTGAGAGACTTGCATGGCTAATCTGATAGGAGGAGGAGATTGTTTTTATCAAAAGTCCCGAGAAAGCCAGCTGAAGTTTTAAGCAAATTCATCAGTGCTGCAAGCACCTAACAGAAAATACTTCTAAGGGCAGAGTGTTTGAAAGAGCCAAAAGGTAAGAGTCCAGGCTTGTTGAATTGGAAGGGCGAGGGGTATGTGTGAGCGCTAACTACTCCTGGGCCTCTGCTGGACGTAACTGGTCTAAGGAGGATGTGCAGTGGAATCTCAGGTGGTACCCTCAGAGTTGCATCATCACGTACCAACTGTTTGTTTATGGACCCATCTTTCTAAGGGATGCTAGATTTGGTGGAAAGATAGATGGTTTTCTTAGAATCCTAGAATTTGACCTAGAAAGACCTTAGAAGCCATCCATCCTCCCCTCAGTATACAGGTGAGAAATTTGAAGGAAAGAGAAGAGAAATAACTTACACAAGATCACACAACCAGTAATATAAGAACCAGAAATAAAATGTAGTTCTCTGCTAATTCTAGCTCTTCCCATTTACCTTTCCAAGTTCTGCATGTATGCTGAGGGTGCTTTAAATGGAAACAACACAGTAGAGTCAGGGTTCCCAGATCCTGGCGAACTAAAACTCAAATGCTGCCTCCATCTCTTCTCACAGCCTTCAGAGAACCCCAGGTTCTTGATTACAAAGCAGGGTATGTATTGCCTAACTCCTAGGGTTATTGTGAGGATTGCACAAAGAATATGCTATTTTTATCACAGGGTGTATTTTTTTTTTTTTAATGCAGAGAAAGTTTTAAACATGCCCGGCTTTTTCTCAATAAAAACCATTTCTCTGTACATTCTGTTTGGCAGTGATTAAACCATGAGAATGCCTCCTGAGTTCATATATTTTATGTTGGCATGTGGGGGAAGAAAGAACTAGGAGACTCTAGTTGAAGGAGCCAGAGATTCAGGCGGCCCCATCTCTGTATTCATGGAATGTTAGCACTGAAAGCGCCCTCAGAAGATGAGTCACAAGGAAAAAAAAAAACTTTTTACAAGGAAAGGGAAGTGAAATTCACGAAGACCAAGTGGCTTGTCCAAGGTCATGGTTGAAGAGGGAGGATGAGGACTTAGTTCCACATCTGGCTGCGTCCCACGACCACCCTATCCTAGCACCTTTCAACAGAATCAGCAATTCCTGCAAGTGAGGTGGAAGGTACATGGCCTGGGAACCCTGGAGAGAATAGGTCAGAAATACAGCTACTGGTTCCTCTCAGCTTCCCTTGGAGGCCTGGAGCATTGGGATGAGACAAACTTAAGGGGTCATCAAGAAAAGGAAGGAAGGAAAAGAGAAACAAGAAAACTATGAACAGCAGCATCTGTGAAAAGGCCAGCCAGTACCCTACCTGGGTTCTCTACCTGCCCTCCTGCATATCTGCCAAATAGAGATGGAAACATTCAAACAATCCGAACTGTTTTTGTGAGTTTGTTCTTGAGCTGGCAGGACAGTTCAGCTGTGCCATTATCCTGACGCCAAAGGTCTAGAGCCATTTCGCAGGAGAGAAGGTGTGAACCTTCTGAGAAGTCATAGTACCAAGTGGGCCTTGGAAGGCCAGACTGTGATGGGAGGATGGCTGCATGTCTCCACAGGGCAGCTACACGGAATGCTTCAAGAGGGAAATCCCTAAGCTTCTCTGATCTACTATCTGATCACACCCCCTTTCACCCCACTTCCCCACACCCAGTTCTTTCTAGCCTTGTTCATGCCTATCAAAAAAAAAGAAAAACCCTTTTGCTTAATTCTTAAGACATTTGCTCATCTTATGGCCAGAGCATTTTCCCTATTGCAATACCTCCCCTGCCACCTGCCCCACCAGGGCCTTTGCAATATCCTTTTAAATAAAATCTCTTCTTATTAAGTCTGGATTTGTTATTTGACACAGCTTCTTGTGTTTCCCCCCAGAGATCACCTCTGCATTGATGCACACGTAAGTATTTATACAAAAATGCATTTTAGAACACAGAGCCCTTGTCTGCTTTGATGTGTTGGTAAATAATTCTGGAAAGAAAAATAAGTGTAGAAAATACCGTAGTCTATCTTCCTTGCAAGGTATCTCTGGGTGGAACAAATGGTTAAGCGCTTCACTACTATTCCAAAAGTGGACGGTTCAAACCTACCCAGAGACGCATCGGAAGACAGGCCTGGTGATCTGCTTCTGATAGGTATAGCCTTGAAAACCCTATGGAGCAGTTCTACGCTGCACGCATCGGGCCACCATGATTTGGAGCCGATTTGACAGCCATTAACAATGACAGCACCTTTCTTGCAGGACGTTTTAACGTAGTAAAAGCTCAGAGAATGGTGTTTCTCAATTTTATTTGAACACAGATCTCTTCCTTTAGGGAGTATCCTAAAGACTTTTTCCAGTACTGGTATTTTCTGACACCACCTCTAGGTGAATACTCATGTAGCAAGATGATATTTGATAAATTAGCCAATGTTTTTCATTGCTGGTCATTCCTGGTTCCTTGAGACCTTCCCCTATTCAAGCATCGGCTACAATATTCTGGCCTCACAGCACTGGGGAGAGGGGTAAAAAAAACAGTTGTCCTTCAGTCGATTCCAACTCATGGCAACCACATGTGTGTCAGAGTAGAAATGCACTGCGTAAGATTTTCACCCCATGTGTTGCATAGTAGAGCTGTGATCCAAAGAGTTTTTAAGGTTGTGACCTTTCAGAAGCAGATTACCAGGCCTTTCTCCTGAGGCCACCTCTGGGTGGACTCGAACCACCAGCCTTTCAGTTAGTAGTCAAGCACTTACCTGTTTGTGCCACCCAGGAACTCTGGAAAAGGGGTACAGCAACACAAAAATGTCCATTCTGGACTTCTGATTTTCTAACTACATTTTTGAGACAATAGAATGAGAGAGAAAGGTTTTGAGTCTCAAAAGTCAAGGCTCCAAGGGACTCAGTACATGAAGTTTATGACAGAAATAATAAATTTGGACGAATGTAAGAAGGTACATTTTTCCTGCCCTAGATTAGGAAACCCTGATGGCGTAGTGGTTAAGAGCTATAGCTGCTAACCAAAAGGTCGGCTGTTCAAATCCACCAGGCGTCCTTGGAAACCTTGTGGGGCAGTTCTACTCTGTCCTGTAGGATCGCTATGAGACAGAATTGACTCGATTGCAATGGGTCTGGTTTGGGTTTTTTAGGAGAGATTAAGACCTTATGAACTGAGGGAAGGTAGAAAAAAGTCAGAAGAGAAATAGAGATCAGGTGCTGTGAGTGGCTCTGAGAAGGTGCACTATGTACTGTCCCCTAGACTGAGTTCTGGTTGAGGAATGCATGATAAAACCCCCAAATTAGTTTGAAGAAGGGGAGAACAGATATTGGGGGGCTAGAGTGGCTGCCAGAAGTATTCAAGGCAAGCAGGCTTGAGACTATTTCACCAAGTCCCCGTGGACTCAGTACTGACCTGGGGAGTAGTAGCATGATCTCTCCAAGTGGTCAATGGGAGAGGAATCGTAGCTCTCTGACCTTATTTCTTCTGCTCCACCTCTTAAACTCCTCATCCTGCAGCGACTCCTGTTGCCCCTCTAAACTCTGTCAACCTCTCGACACTAACAATCTGCCCGGCTACTGTCAACGTCACGGAATTTCCGCTATCTCATTCGGGGATATTTCCTCTTCTCCTTGTGTGGGAAGGAGGGAGTGCTGTGGGCCCTGGAGACCAGGAAGGTGGTTTCCATGGTGACGGCAAGCTGGCTGCCCAGGCCTCCCTGACCTGCGTTAGGAGAAGGGATCCCCAGGGCAGAGGCCGCTAAATCTGTAGTTGCAGTGCCTGGAAACAGGAAACCTGGAGCATCCCTGGCTTCCGGCTTGCTCAGCTTCACAGAGCAGAATGGAGTTGAGGTTGGGTGGGCGCCGGGCCTAGGTCGAGACTTCAAGTCAGGTGGCCTCTAGCTTTGTTTTTTCTGCGGTGACCTCAAGCTAGAGCTAGTCTTCTTCCTGCTCTAGGCTTCAGTTTTGCATAAGTAAAACTGAGGGCTGTGCGCAATTTGCAAGCAGCTTCCACCTCAGAGTCAAATGTTATCACCCAGCAGGCTGAATTCTAGAGCTGTCCTGCCTCTGGCCTCAGTTTCCTCATCTCTAAAATAAGAATCTTGGGACTTCAGATGCTGGAAAGGGAGTAGAGTGGAGGGGCATTACAGCCCCTCTAGGCCTGTGGTTCCCAACCTAGTGTCTTTGAGGGGTTCAAGATGAAGTGACCTGCCCCAGGCCCCACAATTAGGAAGTGCCTGAGTCTGAATATAGATCATTTCCAGAGCTTCTACCCATCAGGACACACGGTGATCTTTCAGAGCCTCAGTTTTCTCCTTTGTAGAATGCAGACTCTGAGCCTTTCCTAGTAGGGAGTTGTGAGAATTGTGTGGGGCCAAATAAAAGGTCCCAGGCACTTGGTTAACACTTATTAATAGTCATTGTAATGTCATTTAAAAAAAGAAAGAAAGAAAATGAATAACTACTAAATGTAGACTCTGTTGGGTCCCTTGTGCTTATTCTTCTGTTAACCTTGTTTCTGCCTCAGGTAGCCTGCCTTCTGCTTCTCCCTAGTTCCAATTCTATACGTATGCCAGGGACCCAGCTTCTTCTCTTTCCTGGTCACATCACCATTCCCTCGGGGAGGTCTGTTCCCCCAACCTGATGTAGAATGAGACCATATCTCCCAGGTTCCTCATGTCCTCACTATCCCCAAGTGCAAGTGTCATGGATTGAATTGTGTCCTACAAAAATATGTATCAACACTATTATAAAATCTCAAGACATAGTTTAAACAGAGAAGACAATATTCTTTGATAGTTACAAGAGGGGGGAGAGAGGAAGGGAAGTAGAGGGGGATTCCCTAGTTAGCTAGTAGACAAGAACTAATTTAGGTGAAAAAAAAGACAACACAAAATACAGGAGAGATCAGCACAACTGGACTAAACCAAAAGCAAAGAAGTTTCCTGAATAAACTGAATGCTTTGAAGGCCAGTGTAGCGGGGGTGGGGGTTTGGGGACCATGGTTTCAGGGGATATCTAGGTCAACTGGCATAATAAAATATATTAAGAAAACATTCTGCATCCCACTTTGGAGTGTGGCATCTGGGGTCTTAAATGCTAGTTAAGCAGCCATCTAAGATCCATCAATTGGTCTCAACCCACGTGGAGCAAAGGAGAATGAAGAACACCAAAGACACAAGGTAATTATGAGCCCAAGAGACAGAAAGGGCCACATAAACCAGAGACTACATCAGCCGGAAACCAAAACAGCTAGATGGTACCTGGCTACAACCAATAACTGCCATGACAGGGAACACAACAGAGAATCCCTGAAGGAGCAGGAGAGCAGTGGGATGCAGACCTCAAATTCTCGTAAAAAGACCAGACTTAATTTAATGGTCTGACTGAGACTAGAAGGACCCCAGATAACATGGTCTCCAGACCTTCTGTTAGCCCAAGACAGGAACCATTTCCAAAGCCAGCTCTTCAGACAGGGATTGGACTGGACTGTAAGATAGAAGAAGATACTGGTGAGGAGTGAGCTTCTTGGATCAAGTAGACACATGAGACTGTGTGCAGCTCCTGTCTGGAGGGGAGATGTGAAGGCTGAGAGGGCCAGAAGCTGGCTGAATGGACATGGAAATACAGGGTGGAGAGAAGGAGTATTCCGTCTCATTAGGGGGAGAGCAACTAGGAGTATATAGCAAGGTGTATATAAGTTTTTGTATGAGGGACTGACTTGATTTGTAAACTTTCATTTAAAGCACAATAAAAATTTTTTTAAAAATGTGTCAACTTGGTTAGGCCAATGATTCCCAGTATTGTGTGGTTGTCCACCATTTTGTGATCTAATGCGATTTTCCTATGTGTTAAAAATCCTAATCTTTGCCTGTGATTAATGAGGCAAGATTAGGTTGCGTTAAAGAGGATTAGGGTAAGATGTAACACCCTTGCTCAGTTCACATCCCTGATTCAATGTAAAGGGGGTTTCCCTGAGGTGTGGCCTGCACCACATTTTATTTTACAAGAGATAAAAGGAAAGGGAAGCAAGCAGAGAGTTGGGGCCCTCATACCACCAAGAACAAGAGCCAGGAAAAAAGCACCTCCTCCTGTGATGAGAAGCTCCTAGTCTAGGGGAAGACTGATGGCAAGGACCTTCCTCCAGAGCCAACAGACAGAAAGCCTTCCCCTGGAGCTGACACCCCGAATTTAGACTTCTAGCCTACTAGACTGTGAGAGAATAAACTTCTGTTTGTTGAAGCCATCCACTTGTAGTATTTCTGTTATAGCAGCACTAGATGACTAAGACAACAAGCTGGCAAACATTGCTGTAATTAAGGGTTTTATAGTTCTTACTATGGGAACACAGAGAGGTACAAGAAAAATAACAAACCGGAGGCAATTGTGAAAGTTAAGGAAATGCTACAAAGTTGTAATGTGATTCCTCTGCCAGGCTCTTAAATGCCAGCATCTCTCAGAGTCTTGGTCTAAACTCACTTCTTCCATCAAGTGCTGTCTCCGCAGATAGCTCCTGAGTCCCTGCTGCTAGTTCAGACCTCTCCTGACTTCAGTGTGAATTATGTGCCTCATCTTTCCATTCAAAAGCATTGATCTCTCCACTTCTCTAAGTAGGTCTCAAGAGACCTACCAGTGAGAGACAAGCCCCACTTCTGATCTAACAGCCTGAAGAGGGGTGGAGCCAGCTAGCAGAATGTAAGGCGCTCTGTGAGACAACAGAGCCCCCTGAAATACACATTTTGTTTGTTCAGATGATGCTTTGATTCCAACTAGACTCTATGTTCTGAATGAAGAATGAAGAAAAAAGGAGAGGAGAGAGAGGAGACAAGGATGAATTATCAGGCTTAGTAAAATGCTAATACTTGTTGAAATTGGAGGATTGTTATACAAGTGTTCATTTTACTATTCTCACTACATTTGCATATATTCAATAATTTACTAATTTTAAAACAAAAAAAGAAGCGTACATATATATATTCACAAAACCTTGGTTAGACACGATAAGGCCAAACACAGACATTTCCCCTTTTGCCTGAACCTGTTAACAAGGCCAAACAAAGACCCTTCCCCTAGCCAACTTTTCATTCTTTGTCTCATGATTGGTTAGCTAAGATTAGAATTGTTTCCTTAAAACTGGCTAGACACAGAAATAAACCTTGAAATTACCTAGACACAGAAATTAACATTTCTTGTTGAGCAAACTGAGAGATCACCCAACTGCAAAATAATCCCAGCCATAAATCTCCCCACCTTAGACTTGTCTTGTCAGTTACTGTTGAATCAGCCTCAATTTATGGTGACCCCATGCGTGTCGGAGTAGAACTGTACTCCATAGTGTTTTCAATGGTTGATGTTTTGGAAGCAGATCACAAGGACTTTCTTCTGAGGTGCCCCGGGATGGACTCAAACCCCCAACTTTTCATTTAGCAGCCGAGTGCATTAACTTTTTGTACCACCCAGGGACCCTTTGTGACAATGGGACCCTACAATGATATGACTCCCCAGTATGAAGCACAATACCTAACATAGTGTAGGTTATGGATTGAATTGTGTCCCCCCAAAATATGCATTGTAAATCCTAACCCCTATACCTGTGTTTATAATCCCATTAGGGTTTGGGTTTCCTTTGTTATGGTAATGAGGCAGGATGAGAGTAGGATGTGTCTGAAATTAATCTCTTTTGAGATATTTAAGAGCAGATTAAGCAAGCAAGCAAGCAAGAACAGATGGGGGAAGAAAGATGCCATACCAGACGAAGATCACCAAGTAGCCAAGGAACAGAAGCTGAAAAGAAACAAGGACATGTCTCCTGACCCAAAAGAGAGAGAAAGCCTCCCCTAGAGCCCTGAATTTGGACTCCTACCCTCCTCAACTGTGAGCAAATAAATTTCTGTTTGTTAAAGCCACCCGCTTTTGGTATTTCTGTTACAGCAGCACTAGATAACTAAGACAGATTATATACTCAATAAATATTTGTTGAATAAATAAGTGGTTGATCCTTCTTTCTGGCAATGACTATCTAGCAGTTACCCTCTCCTCAGGCCCTCCTAGTTCGAAGAAATAAAGTGTTATATATGCCTATACAATGTTTTCAAATCACATAGGCTAACGTAATGCTTTCAACATTATTATGCTTTTACAACTCACTCATAAAACAAACTTAGAAATAGAATATACATTAAAAAAAATCAAAACACATAGAAATTAAAACAGGGTTTATTCAGCAGTTATTCTACATGCACATAGGGAAACAATTCAGTTTCCAAAAAAAAAAAAGGCTCAGTGTAGGCTAGTTACAACGAAGCTTTTAAGGGAAGAAGAGGGACTAGAATAGAAAATCAGCCACTGGCTAATCTCAATGTGCTCATTGAACCATGCTGCTCCCTTACTAAGATCAGGTGGTATCAGGTTACTAGACAGTCTCTAGCCTGGCCGGGGGTGAGGAGAGATGAGAAGCGGGTATTCATTTGCACAAATCTTTAGGCGTAGTCTGGAATTTTTTAAATGATAAAAAGTACCTCAATTATTCAGGGAATTCCAAGAGTTATCTCTCGGGAAAGTACCTAAAGTTACATACCTTGCATTAGATAAACTCTGAGTTACTTTGTGGTTAACAAATGTCATTGTCACAAACGTGGTTTGCAAAGATTTAATCACTGTGTTAAACTGGGACTCCTTTTTTTTTTTTTTCCATTATTAACAACATATATGTCTATGATGCTCTCTAACTAGAATACGTACATCATTAGCAATTTACAAGCTGTTATAACTAGAAGTCATCAGAAAGTTATTCAGAAAATTTCTAACTTAATAGAAGAAATTGATTAATAGAAAAATGTGGTAAGCTACCTCTAGACTTTGGCATTGCACTCGCGTGTCATGGTATAGAAATTGTAACTCATAAATAGAGATTAATATGGATATAAAATCAAAATAGGCATCTCACTTAAAATGGTGGAACTAATGCTAAAGCTTAATGTAATCTTTCACACAGATTCAAACTCTGTTGCTGAGAAACCAACCCTATTACTAAGGCTTTGTGGTTAGGCTAAGACTGTGAATCTGTAACCAAGCCTTATCAAAAATTCTTTGTGTTAAATCTCCCCAGGAAATCTTATGCTCTGGGTGAGGTAATGCTTAACAATATGTTTCTGACAGAATCATCATACCAACGTCAAGCCATTGTTTTGTGAAGGTCATAAGGCCCCCTCTCCCCAACCACTTGTAATTATGTGCTTTAGCCAATTAATGTACTCCAGCTGTATTAATGTAACAAATAATGTTAAAAATTATGCTTTGCTTTGTCCCTCCTTTGATTGACCTCAATCACTGTAAGCCAATCAGGATATTGTGTTTGCAGTTCTGTATACAGCACTATAGTTATGGGTGGTTTGTACCCCTCCCTTGGGATTTTTGTGAGCTTCAGACCCTGAGGCTTTCACATTCTCCCATTTGAATGATATCTTGGTTTCAATAAATCTTTTTGGCTTTAATAGAGTTGGAGAATATTTTCTCTACAACATTTGGCAGAGTTTGGAAGGATTTAGAGTCATCTTTCCCCAGTGGACCCCTGAGGAGCTGAGAAACCTGAGTCAGGCACTGAACGGGTGCCTCTTTTGTCCTCTCACTTTTCTTGGACCTCTTGGGACCTGTCCAGAGGTGTAAGTGCTCCCGAACTCAAACCTGGAGCATTTTGATGTGGTTCTTTGGGATTTATCCAAGCCGCTCTCCACTTTCAGTTTTTCATTCATGGTTGAACATATTTATTAGAGGTTTGTGGTTTTAACTGTAGTTTGGGTGTTCCTGCTAAGTGTGTTAATGCTCATTTTTCTTTTCTGTTTGCTGATTTCTCACTTGCAGTTTGAACATCTGTCTACTGAGGTGCTTTTGAGTCTTACAAGGCACAAAAACAAAGGGCACGCACTGACCTCTTAGAAGCCACAAGAAAAATACAGCCCAACCCCGCAGATAATATCAGACCCCGTAAAGTGCTGAAGTTTTTAGTAAGCTTTTGGTCCTTTGTTTCTGTTTACAGTTTGAACATCTTGTAGAAACTTTGGGCATGGCACATCTGCTATCTAGCAGTTGTAAGATACAACTACCAGCACAAACCTTTTCATTTCTCTAGGGGTGCATCAGGCACAGTGCACATTTCGGTTGCCGCCATGTACAGGTTACTTAATCAACATGCTTTCAGGTTCAGTACACATAAGGGTTGAGTCTGTGGACATGCACCTCCTGGTTTTCTGTACTTATGGGTTATGTAGTAAGATAAAAAAAAAAAAATTAAGATAGGGAGTGCCAATTTGACCATTGGCATGTGCTTGCTAAGAAGAATTTAGCATTTGACTTAAACAAATTGAGTTCTCTGCAGTAAATTAGAATCTGGGGCCTCTGAATTAAACAAAAATTAGTATACTAAAAAACTAAGTTCCTTATGTTGTATGGTGTTATATAAGCCTGAGTTTGGAGCTGGCCTCACAGACAGGTAAATTTATATAGCTTTTCTGTTTCACGTTGTTTAAGAGCTTGCCTCTAATGTTATGTTTGAGTTTCTGCCTTTTATCAAATTAAATGCCATGACTGGAAGTTACTGTTTTCCATAAGACTGTCTTTTCTCTTCCAAGAAAAATTGCTTTTGGCACCTGGGATTTTTGGTACTTACTCTAAGAAACTTTAATATGAATTGATATATTTGAAAAGTGCACTAAAAAAAAAGATGAATTGTTTATTTTAATGGGTATAACAAGGCCTCAAAAAGAGACAAATTATTCTAAATTACTTCTTTAAAGGATCCTATAAAGCAGAAAATAAGGTTAATAAAAACATGATAATCTCTTACATTCGGATGGTATTTTTTAATTAGATTCCAATATTTCTTCAAAGAATGTACTCTAATTGATTTAATAATAGACACACATTTATACACAGTCCAAATATTTCCAAAAATTAATAAAAGTGAATTTGTTCTGACAAAGATTTTTATGTTCTGTAAAATGTCAATCTTAAAAGCAAAACCTTTCTAAGTAACTTAAGCTAGGTATCATATATTATTTTAAAAAGGTAATTTCCAAGACCTTAGATAACTTATTGATATTAAATTGAGTTAATATTCCAGTTTATACTCTTTCTATGCCACACAGAAAACATATGTTGCCACTTAAACGGTTATACAAAAGACGAAGTTTAAAAGGTTTATTTAAAAGGTGGATTTATTTGATATAATCAAAATTTTTATGTGCCTGGTTAAATTTGATAGGTTTATTTATGAGATTTATAAGAACTTTGTCCTAGTCATCTAATGCTGCTGTAACAGAAACACCACACATGGATGGCTTTAACAAAGAGAAATTTATTTCCTCACAGTAAAGTAGGCTAAGCCCAAATTCAAGGTGTCGGCTCCAGGGGAAGACTTTCTGTCTCTCTTGGCTCCGGAAGAAGGTCCTTGTCCTCAATCTTCCCACGGTTGAGGAGCTTCCCATGCAGGGACCCCAGGTCTGAAGGATGCGCTCTGCTCCTGGTGCTGCTTTCTTGGTAATATGATGTCCCCCTCTCTCTCTGCTTTCTTCTTTCTTTTATATCTCAAGAAATTGCCTTAAGATACAATCCAATCTTTAGATTGAGTCCTGCTTCACTAACACAACTGCCTCCCATCCTCCCTCATTAGCATCATAGAGGCAGGATTTACAACATATATGAAAATGATACAATACCAGGAATCATGGCCTAGCCAAATGGAGACACACTTTTTGGAGGGGGACATAATTCAGTTCATGACAGAAGCCACAAAGGATATGATCTTTTTTCTTTAAAGAAATGCAGAAAGGGTTTATTCAATATGTTATGAATTGCATAAACATGTCGTCAAGTCAGAAAAAGTACTAAATTTTCTTTAAGTTAAAATTTATATTAGTAATATTTGTCTAGTGCTAGACAACAAGCACATGATACTATGTTGTAATTTCATCGTTTCAATTGCTAACTTAGCCATAACTTTGTTTCTTTTAAATGTAGCATCATAAAAGCCAATTGTCCTAATTAGGGAACTTACAGCATTTATCCATAAAGCCTTTATTGCCATTCAGTGATTAGAGACTTAATAATTTTAATATATTATTGATATATCCTGACTGTATAGTGCTATGTCTCAAAATTATTATGTTGTATCTGAAGCTCTTTGAAAATAAGGTTTTTTATTATTATTATTACTATTATGTTTAGAGATGTTTTTGCTAAAGTTTTTATTTAGCTTTGCATTACTTTTGTAGTTAATGCCCAGCAGGTCTTTTCACCTTTAAGACTTGTTATTATAAGTTAACCATAGCCATTTTTAAGTCTGCCATTCACAGATAAGTTTTATCTTGCTGATTCACTGAAAATGCAACAAAAATAGACTATATCAAACTCACAAAGAGAACTATGTTTTAAATGTGGATCCCTTTGGATTAAATCAGGATTTTTAGAATTCTGTAGAAACCAACAAGATTTTTCAAGCTGCTGCTAATCCAGAATAAAATGGAACCAAAATTAATTACATGGGACTGAGTAAATGAAAAGAATTACTATAACATTTATATAAAAATGTTACTAATATACAATGTTCTACTTTCTAGATATAAAGAAACCATTTCCTTTTCCTTCTTAATGTAAGAATCAGCTATTTCAGTAACTAATAACATTATGTCGGTTACAGAATATCCTATAAATCAAAAGATGTTATGGTTCATGTCAAAATTCTGACTGAAATGTATTTAGAAAATGCCACAGACTCCAAGAAATGAGTACTGAAATAATTATACTGAAAAAAATAGTTCTTCAAAACCAAGTGACCCTCCCTTATGTTACTTATACCAAGTTTAATATTGTTAAATGTTGTCAATCCTTAATCCAATACTCTAAGAAAGGTTTTCAGAGGTTAGAGTTTTTGTGTGTGTGTAGAATAATGCGACAGAAGCAGAGAGCTCTGCCCAAGACAATGGAAGAAGACTCCACATAGGCAGCTAAGATTTTTGGACTGTGCTTTATAATCTTTGCTTTTCTGTTTATCTTATTTATTCTTCACCAAGTAGGTCTATTCCCATGTAAAATATTTCATATGGGAACTTTTGAAGTAGTTGCTTTTTGTGTGAAATTTGTGACTGTTAAGGTTGTCTTATTTTATCAACTAGGGTTTATAAAATGGTGATATTAGATTATTACCTTCATTCTCATTGACCTATATTATCATTATAAGATTATATTTAAGTTGTATTATTCCCTTATCAGAAAAATTTCCTAATTGTTGTTAATACTAGCACGTGAATTTATATAAGTTGTTTAGAGCTTTAGTCACTTTTATGCTTATTCATTCTTAGTGTCTTAGGTATTATTTTTCTGTTAATAATTGTGTTCCATCAACCTTATGGTAGTAACTGAATGAGTTTATTTTATATTAACTACAATTTCCTGCCTTATTGCTTTTGTATATTACCTTTAGATAGTATTTCTATATTATAAAGCTTATCTTAAGTATCATCAAAAGCTGTTTAGGTACATTCTATACCCACTATGACTTTACCATCCTTTTCTGATATCTTCAGTTGGATACCTAATAGTGCAGGTTCTTGTTTACTGTCTCTGTACTAAACTGGGTTAATTATACTACTACTAATAATCCTTATTATTAAAATTATAAAATGCTTTATAAGATGTGTATCTACCTTAGGGACTGATAGTCCCATTTCATCTCATGCTCAGACAACTATGTATATAAACAGTGCATTTGGGAACTCAAAACTAGAGAAGTCTCATGACTTAGATTAGCCATTTGGAAGTAGGTCAGGTTGTTCCTCCAATGTGGCCATACCCTATCCATTCCTTATACTAAGATCATTGAAGACAGCTGCTCTGTCATAGCATGGTGGGTCTGCCCAGCAACCAAGGTACCAGTGGTCCCTGACTATGGGGAAAAAGGGGCTTAACACAAAAAACTACAAAGGTTGAGCCACCACCTGGGAGCAGCATATTAACAAACCCATGTAGATGAGAGTATCCACATAAGTATGACCAAAAGATGTTCTTTGTACTCCTTGATCAAAAGGAGGGAATGATATAAGATATAAAATCAAAAGAGGCATCTCACTTAAAATGGCTGAACTAATGCTAAAGCTTAACATAATCTCCCAGACAGATTCAAACTCTGTTGCTTAGGAACTAACGCTGTTATTAAGGCTTCATCGTTAGGCTAAGACTATGAATCTGTAACCAAACCTTATCAAAAACTCTTTATGTTAAACCTCCCCCAGGAGCTCTTATGCTGTAGGAGAGGAAGTGTTTAACAACGTGTTACCTACAGTATTGTCATGCCAATGCCATGCCATTGGTCAGTGAAGGTCACAAGACCTCCCCACCCCCTGAAACCACATAACTTGCAATTATGTCCTCTGGCCATTTATGTATTCCAGCTGTGTTAATGTAATCAATAATGTTAAAAATTATGCTTTGTTTTGTCCTACCTTTGATTGACCTCAATCACTGTAAACCAATTAGAACATTGTATTTGTAGTTCCTTATACAGCATTATAACTATGGATGATTCATAACCCTCCCTTTGGGTTTTCATGAGCCTCAGACCCTGAGACTTTCACTTTCCCTCATTCTAATGGTATCTTGGCTTCAATAACCCAAAAACCAAAACCAAACCCATTGTTGTCAAGTTGATCCTGACTCATAGCGACCCTATAGGGCAGGGTAGAACTGCCCCATAGAGTTTCCAAGGAGCAGCTGGTAGAGTTGAACTGCCAACATTTTGGTTAGCAGCCCAATGCTTAACCACTGTACCACCAGGGCTCCTTGCTTCAATAAATCTCTATGATTTTACTTTAATGGAGTTGGACAGTCTTTCCTCTATAAGAGTTTTCTAAATTGGAAATTTAAAAAATTTGAAGTATGTTGCAATGATGTGACATATAGTTAAACTTCCCCAAGTTGACTTGTCATGTACACGATATGATAGAAATCTCCCTCAATTGACTTGGCACACACATGATTTGAGAAAGGAATTATGACATAATATTATATGTTTATAGGTGGCCTTGAGACACTAGGCAAGTTGTTAAAAAAAAAAAAGTTGTTGCCATGGAGCCAATTCCAAATCATAGCAACTCTATAGCAAGCCTATAGTACAGAGTAGAACTGCCCCTTAGGGTTTCCAAGGATCAACTGGTGGATCCAAACTGCTGACTTTTTGGTTAGCAGCTGAGCTCTTGACCACTGTGCCACTAAGGCTCTGGTAACTCATAAACAACCCCCTAATCTTTGACCTTGCAGGAAAAAAAAGGTGACTGCCATGGATTGAATTGTGTCCCCCAAAAATGTGTGTCAATTTGGCTAGGTCATGATTTCCAGTTTTGTGTGGTTGTCTACAATTTTGTGATCTAATGTGATTTTCCTATGTGTTGTAAATCCTACCTTTATAATGTTAATGAGGCAAGGTTAGAGGCAATTATGTTAATGAGGCAGGCCTCAAGTCAATTTCTTTTGAGATATAAAAGAGAGAAGCAGCAGAGAGACAAGGGGACCTCATACCATCAAGAAAAAAGAGCCAGGAGAATAGCACATCCTTTGGACCCAGGGTCCCTGTGCTGAGAAGCTCCTAGACCAGGGGAAGATTGATGACAAGGACATTCCCCCAGAGCCAACAGAGAAAGAAAGCCTTCCACTGGAGCTGACACCCTAATTTCAGACTTCTAGCCACCTAGACTTTGAAAGAATAAATTTTTGTTTGTTGAAGCCACCCACCTGTGGTATTTCTATTATAGCAGCACTAGATGACTAAGGCAGTGATATACTAGACTTTGTTAAACATGACATCACCTTGCCCTTATCACAGGAGGCCAAAGTTAAAAATTCACATATATGCACTGGATTTCTGCTCATACTCTGAGAGAGGAGCAGAGGCAAGAGACTCGTCTCTAAACTCTGACACTCTCTAAAGAGGAGACTCTGCCAGAGGCTAAGACTGAGACTTTGCCCCCTGATGATCTTGGGCCCTAGCTACATGACCCCTCCACTGAGTTCAGGCTATGGCCAAGCCTTCCTTCCAAAAACCTCTCATAAAAGCCTGAAGTCTAAAGATTAAGACTCTAACCATTGAACTGACATTGTAATTGTTCATTCTGCTTCTTCAGTGCTGAAATGAGTGTCTTGAAGTCTTACTCACTTGCCTTACCATGACTACCTTGCAATAAACTAAATGAGTTTGTGTATGACAAACCTGATCATTTCTTTATTTATATTTAAGATAAAATCCTAATCTCCCTATTGATTATTTAAATTTTAAGATAAAATCCTACGAGACATAAAGTGTACCATGCATTTATTACTGAATGCTTAACTCTCTGTCTTCTGTAGCATGAAAGTTGAATGTAGCCATTTAGAAGTTTATATCATTAAAAAATAAGTTGAAAAGAAGGGAGGCCAGATCATAGCACTGCGTTGGGTTTGCTGGTCATTTCTAACAGTCCAATCTGAAGGCTGTTTCCATGAAAGCCTGGCCTCCTTTTTCCAGTGGCAGATAACTGACAATGGCTCTCAACCTTGTCTTCACATCAGAATCACCTGAGAGTTTAAAAAAATATTGATACCTGGGCCCCACCCCCAGAGATTCTGATATAATTGGTGTGGGTGCGGCCTGGGCAACGGGATTTTTAAAAGCTCCCCAGGCAATTCCTATGTGCAGCCAGAGTTGAGAATCACTGTTTGGTCTGAACCTGACCATCATGAGTATCCCCTCATGGCAGGTTGGTGGAAGCAGCCTCAGTGGAACAATGAAGTGAGTCTCCACTTGCATGGCCCGCCACTAGAATTGAAAATCTGGCTGGCGCAATGCCAGCAATCTCAGCAATGGCAGCCCTAGACAATTGCAGATAAACCAGTCTCCAATCTTGACTGGTGGCAGGATGCCATCTCTAGGGTGAAGTAAAGTCTGGCAGCTCTGATTTCATCAGCAAGGGGCCTGGACTGGGGAGATCGGCCTTTACCTAGCCACAAAAGGCACCCAAAGAGCTGGATGAGGCCAAAATGGAGTAGCCGGATCTGATTGGCTGACACATAACATCAGTTTCCTCATCTGTAAATTGGTGATAATAACAACTACCTGCCTCATAAGTAGTTATGAGGAATAAATGAGTTAATGTACATAAAGCACTACTAAGTGATACATAAGCCTTAGCTATTACTATTGTTTGGAGAGATAAGGAAATGGGGTACAATAGGAAGATTTTTCACAGACTTCCCCACCCATGTGGTCTTTTCATATGATGATGTTCATAGTTTATCTTTGTTTTTAGCTTCTATCTTAATGAAAATATTCCAATGTTTACACTGTCACAGTATAAATGAATTTATGTTTCATAAAGTTTGTAGTTTTCATGTGCTAACATGCTTCATATTCTAGCAAGCTTCTGATAAATTGTGTTTTCCTCCTCTGGAACACCAATAAGACATTGGATTTATACTGGGACTTGACCTGTTGGGGGGATTACCTCTTAACATGTTGGGGGCATGGAGTGATAATCGGGACGGGCCATAGCTCTTTCTTCACCAACCAACCCTGTGCTATGCCTTTGGCCTGAACTCATGGTTTGGCTTATTGGAAAAAAGACACTTGGGAGGCAGAATCTTTGGGGACAAGGACAGCTGGGTATGGCACTTCCTTCCTGCTCTCTCTGAAATCACTGGTTTATCTATCTTGAATAGAGAAAGAGAGTCAAGGAGACCACCTGTTTTTGTCCAGAGATCCAGAGACAGGCTGCTGGGCCTCCCCAAGAAAACCCAAACCCATTACTGTTGAGTCGATTCCAACTCATGGTAACCCTGTAGGACAGAGCAGAACTGCCCCATAGGGTTTCCATCTTTACAGAAGCAGACTGCCATATCTTTCTCCTGTGGAGTGGCTGGTGGGTTCTAACCACCTTTCACCTTTCAGTTAGCAGCCAAGCTCTTAACCACTGTGCAACCAGGGCTCCTTTGGGTGGCTGGGCAAGTCTGTTCTATCACCAGATCCCAAACGGGAGTGGGTGGGAACCTCACAAATGCACTGGCTTCCCCTAGGCCGCTTCATGTGTTGACTCTTCACATATCAAACTTGGAGCTCAGGTGCAAGCAACTCAACCTGCTAACAGGATTAAACAAAAATATTTTGCCCTAGCCCAGCAATCCCATTTCGAAGGAATAAGGCTCTGAAACTGTCAACAATTTTGGTCAAAAGCAACTGACACAAAGATAAAAATACTATATCAGGATTAGAGAGACTGCAGACTATTTTTTAGCCTCCTGGAAAACTGGCCTTTTTCGAAATAATTTGTAACTGAAATTCAAATTCTGAAATCAAGCTACTTGCGCACACCAAAAGCAGGGCAATAACATTTATTGATCTTTTATATGCCAGTCAGTGATAAATGCTTCACATAGGTTGAATCATTTTAAAGCCTCTAAATACAACCATCTTCATTTTTATTTGTCTGGAAAAGACGAAGTTCATAAACTGAGGTAACACAAAGTAGCATGGCTAATAAGTGTTGGGCCTGGAAGGCCACACTGAATGTTTGTAGAGTATAAGTTCTGAGGGGTGGCAATTTATCTCCTGTCTTAATGGGAGTAAAATGACTAGATATCTTTTTTAAGATATGGGTTTTATAGAAGATGTATATAAACAAAAAGAAAAATTATACATAATCTCCCACCCAAAGTTACACTTTGGTGATATATTTGAAAACATCAGTACATTTACTTATTTTTGACATTTGACAATACTACATATACCTAACCTTCTTCTAGGTCAGTAAATGTAGCTCTGTATCGTCTATAGTTGGCTGGATAGTATTTCAGTATGTGTGTATATATCTCTCATCAATTATTCGTCCCATTCCCCTATCATTAGACATTTAGGTTGCTTTGAATTTTTAGTTATTATAGACAATGCTTGAATACATATCTTTGTACATTTTTGGGTACTTTTATTATTTTTTTCCTTAGGGAAAACTCCTAAAAGTGCAATTGCAAGGTCAAAGGGAACGTACCTTTTTTTTTTTTTTTAATCTATTCTACCTGGGGGGCAGGGAATTCTCAGCTTTCCTGAGCCAAAGAGCCAGGATTTTGATTGCTTTAGCAAGCTGCAGGGACCCTGCCAGGCAGATGACTGCCAGGTCAGTCCTGAAAGTGGGCGGTAATAGGTGCCAGAGCCAGATAATAAATAGGTAATAGGATGTCACTAGCCATATGGGAGGGGGCAACGATTTAGTCCCCCAGGGTGGGTCTGGTGCTCCTTCAAGCCTTTCCTGAATGTGCCAGGACCTGAGCTAGGGCTGAGTCCAAGGGTCAGCCATCTCCAGATGGCCTGCTGGAGGGAAGGGGTGGGGCTACAAACAAGGCAGGGTCTGATACACATTTATCTGGTTAGATAAACTTCCTGGGGAGGAGGGTAGAAATATGGACAGGGTGTGGCCATTCAGAAAAGCAGAAAAATAGGCAAGACCCAGGCACTGGTTTATGCTCTACCACAAAGAGAGGTTTAGAAGCAGGCCTGCTCTAGCCCACCCCCCATGATTTTTCCAGCTGCTGGCTAGGCTCTGCAGTGTGGGTGGAAGGTGTGGACGCTGAGGATGGCATTAGGCTTCAGGGTCTGGATAGGTTTTGGCATCACTTGAAGGCTTGTTATATCTGATTGCTGGGTCCCACCCTAGGGTCTCTGCTTTAGTCATTGCCATCCAATATATATATCCATTGCTGTGGAGTTGGTTCTGAGTCATGTTGTTATTAGGTGCCATCCAGTTGGTTCCTACTCATAGTGACCCTATGCACAACAGAACAGAAACACTGCCTGGTCCTGCACCATCCTCACAATTGTTGCTGTGCTTGAGCCCATCGTCACAGCCACCGTGTCAATCCATCTTGTTGAGGGTCTTCCTCTTTTTCGCTGAACCTCTATTTTACCAAGCATGATGTCCTTCTCCAGGAACTGATCCCTCCTGATAACATGTCCAAAGTATGTAAGACGCAGTCTTGCCATCCTTGCTTCTGAGGAGAATTCTGGTTGTACAATAAGACAGATTTGGTCGTCCTTTTGGCAGTCCATGGTATATTCAATATCCTTCGCCAACACCACAATTCAAAAGTGTCAATTCTTCTTCAGTCTTCCTTATTCATTGTCCAGCTTTCTCATGCATATGAGACGATCGAAAATACCATGGCTTTTTCGATGAGGCACACCTTAGTCTTCAAGGTGACATCTTTGCTTTTCAACACTTCAAAGAGGTCTTTTCAGCAGATTTGCCCAATGCAATTTGTCTTTTTATTTCTTGACTGCTGCTTCCATGGGTGTTGATTGTGGATCCAAGTAAAATGAAATCCTTGACAACCTAACATTTTCTCCATTTGTCATGATGATGCTTATTGGTCCAGTTGTGAGGATTTTTGTTTTTCTTTATGTTGAAGTATAATCCATACTGAAGGTTGTGGTCCTTGATCATCATCAGTAAGTGCTTCAAGTCCTCTTCACTTTCAGCAAGCAAGGCTCTGTCATCTGCATAACGAAGGTTGTTAATGAGTTGTTCTCTAATCCTGATGCCCTGTCCTTCTTCACATAGTCCAGCTTCTTGGATTATCTGCTCAGCATACAGACTGAGTAGGTATGGTGAAAGGATACAACCCTGACGCACACCTTTCCTGACTTTAAACCATGCGGTATCCCTCGTTCTTTTCAAATGACTGCCTCTTGATCCATGTACAGATTCCTCATGAGCACAATTAAGTGTTCCGTGATTCCCATTCTCCAAAATGTTATCCATCATTTGTTATGATCCACACAGTCGAATGCCTTAGCATAGCCAATAAAACACACGTAAACATCTTTCTGGTGATTCTCTGCTTTCAGCCAGTATTCACCTGACATCAGCAACAATATGCTGGCTTGAATTTCTGGCAGTTCCCTGCCTATATATTGCTACAGCCACTTTTGAACGATCTTCAGCAAAATTTTGCTTGCATGTAATATTGATGAGATTCTTTGATAATTTCTGCATTCAGTTGAATCACCTTTCTTAGAAATAGGCATAAATATAGATCTCTTCCAGTCAATTGGCCAGGTAGCTGTCTTCCAAATTTATTGGCATAGATGAGTGAGTGCTTCCAGCGTTATATCCATTTGTTAAAATATCTCAATTGGTACTCCGTCAATTCCTGGAGCCTTGTTTTTCGCCACTGCCTTCAGTGCAGCTTGGACTTCTTCCTTCAATAGCATCGGTTCTTGATCATGTGTTACCTCCTGAAAAGGTTGAACGTCAACCAATTCTTTTTGGTATAGTGACTCTGTGTATTCCTTCCATCTTCTTTTGATGCTTCCTGAGTCGTTTAATATTTTCCTTGTAGAATCCTTCAGTATTGCAACTTGAGGCTTGAATTTTTTCTTCAGTTCTTTCAGCTTGAGAGATGCCAACTGTGTTCTTCCTGTTTGGTTTTTTATCTCCAGGTCTTTGCACATGTCATTATAATACTTTGTCTTCTTGAGGCTTCCTTTGAAATCTTCTGTTCAGTTCTTTTATTTCATCATTTCTTCCTTTTGCTTTAGCTACTCAACATTCAAGAGTAAGTTTCAGAGTCTCTTCTGACATTCATCTTGATCTTTCCTTCCTGTTTTTTCAATGACCTCTTGCTTTCTTCATGGGTGATGTCCTTGATGTCATCCCACAATCTTCGGTTATTAGTGTTCAATGCATCAAATGTATTCTTGAGATGGTCTCTAAATTCAGGTAGGATATACTCAAGGTCGTACTTTGGCTCTCATGGACTTGTTCTGATTTTCTTCAGTTTCAACTTGAACTTGTATTTGAGTAATTGATGGTCTGATCTGCAGTTTGCCCCTGGACTTGTTCTGACCAATGATATTGAGATTTTCCATTGTCTCTTTCCACAGATGTAGTCGATTTAATTCCTGTGAGGTCCATGTGTATAGTTGCTGTTTATGTTGGTGAAAAAAGGTATTTGCAATGAAGAAGTCATTGGTCTTGCAAAATTCAATCATGCTTTCTTCCACATCCTTTCCATCACCAAGGCTGTATTTTCCAACTACCAATCCTTCTTTGTTTCCAAATTTCATGTTCCAATCACTGGTAATTGTCAAGTGCATTCTGATCGCGTGTTCAATTAACTTCGAACTGCAGAAGTTGATAAAAATCTTCAATTTCTTCATCTTTGGCCTTAGTGGTTAGTGCGTAACTTTGAATATCAGTCGTATTAACTAGTCTTCCTTGTAGGCATATGGATATTACCCTATCACTGATAGTGTTGTAATTCAGCATAGATCTTGAAATGTTCTTTTTGAGGATGATTGCAATGCCATTCCCCTTCAAGTTGTTCCCAGCATGGTAGACCAGTCCATTACGGCTCATTAATGCCTAGGATATCGATGTTTATGGGTTCCACTTCATTTTTGATGATTTCCAATTTTCCTAGATTCATATTCTGTACATTCCAGGTTCTGACTATTAATGGATATTTCAAGCTGTTTCTTCTCATTTTGAGGCATGCCACATCTGCAAGTGAAGGTCCTGAAAGCTTGACTCCATCTACATCATTAAAGTCAACTCTACTTTGAAGAGGCATCGCCTCAGTCGTATTTTGAGTGCCTTCCAACCTGAGGGGCTCATCTTCAGGCACTATCAGTTTGTCGTACTATGGGGGCTTGTGTGTTGCTGTGATGCTGGAAGATATGCCACTGCTATTCAAATACCTGCAGGGTGTCCCATTGCCGACAGGTTTCAGCTGAGCTTCCAGACTAAGACAGACTTGGAAGAAGGACCCGGGAGTTTACTTCTGAAAAGAATTAGCCAGTGAAAATCTTATGAATAGCAGCAGAACATTCTGACTCATAGCAACTCTATAGGACACAATAGAACTGTCCCATAGGGTTTCCAAGGAGTGGCTGTTGGATTAGAACATCTGATGTTTTGGTTAGCAGCCAAGGACTGGTATAGGATACTAGAATTTGTGTTTTTAACAAATTCCAGAGGATGCTGATGCCTCTGGGCCAGATCATACTTCAAGAATCACTGAGGTAACACATGCTTGGTCTCGCTTTGACCTGGAGTCATGAAGAGGTTGCTTGTGGCTGATGAAGCCAAAACCAGTTGTCACTCCATGTGTGTCAGATATAGAACTATGCTTCAAAGGGTGTTCATAGGCAGATTTTTTGGAAGTAGATCACCAACTCTTTCATCCAAAGATTGTCTAGGTGGACTCATACTTCCAACCTTTCAGTCAGCAGCCAGGTAAGGTGTCTAACCATCTGCATCCCCTAGGCACTTCTGGGGCCTAGAATAGAGCACAGGATTTGGAAGACGAAGCCTCAATTTGTATGCTGGCTCGGCTACTTATTTTCCACCTCTATAAAAGGGTAATTCTGAATCTGAAATAAGACCTTAGATGTGAAAGCCCTTTGTAAAAGGAAAAGTGAGATTCAATGTCTATTATTGTTTATGCTCAAATACAGAGTTGTAAAATTTGTTTCTCCTAAGATAATTATGGCTGTCATTTAAGGACCACACCTACATCAGAATCTCCTGGGATACTTCTTAAAAGGGTGGATTGTGTAAATTTGAATCTTGGGTTGGAGCCCAGCATTACGTTTATATTTTTAACACATCTTGCATGGTTCCTGCGTACCCCAAGGAGTATGAAAGCCACTAGTTAGTGAGGAATTTAAAAAAAGGCAGTCTGAAGTTTTTCTGATTTGCTTTTGGGCCACAAAGACTTTCCCCCTGGCCTGCAGTTCCGTTGCCGCCTGCATGTTCCTGGAGCCTCACTTTTCTCTGCAGCTCAGTTTTCCGGAAGGCCTGTATCCGCAGCCGCCATGCTCCCCGCTGGGCACCAGGCGCCACCTCCTGGTAACAAGGCTTTTGTCACACTCTTGTGTTTCTCAGACCTTCCCACGCCTGCAGAAGTGTTCTGAAAAAGAACCCTTCTAATGTCAGAGGGAAGTGTGATTCTTTTGCATTTGACGAGTTTTAATGCCTCTTTAAATGTCTCAACTATTCATGATTTTACTGTTCCGCTATTTGGAGTCACCTATGCTTAAAGAGGTTTAGGCATTTTCTTGCAAAAGTGAAATGCACATTGGATAGGTGGTTTCCTTCTTCCTAAAGGGTCAAATTGTTTCTATGAAAGCACCACATCTCTGTAGGTTTGTATAGAGGGTGTTTGTGGCTTCAGGAGACCTAATAACAGCTGGAGACTTGCTCTGAGCCTTCTGTGAAATTGTCTGGTTACTTTCATCCAGGAATCCTGGAGCTGGGGGAAGTATTAAAGCTGTTCTCAAATGGTGATGTGCACACCCAGCACATGGAGATCTTGTTAAAATGCAGATTCTGGTTCACCAGGTCTGGGCTAGAGCCTGGGATTCTCCGTTTACAACAAACTTCCTGGTAATGTCAATGCTGCTGGTCTACAGACCAGACATTGAGTAACAAAGTCATAAAAACTTGTCGCTGCTGAGTCAATTCTGACTCAGGGCAATGTGCCAGAGTAGAACTTTACCCCATAGAGTTTTCAGTGGCTTAAAAGATGTGTTATTTTTATTTGACATACAATGGGTTGCTATGGGTTGAATTTTGCACCCCCCCCCCCCCAAAGATATGTTTAAGTCCTAACCCCTGGTACCGTGAATACGACCTTGTTTGGAAACAGGATCTTTGAAGGTATTATCAGTTAACTGAGGTCATACCAGAGTAAGGTGGGCCCTAATGCCATCTGAGTGGTGTCTTATGACAGAGGAGAACAGACAGGCAGAGTCAGAGAGAAGGATAGCCACGTGGCAGATGCAAGCCAGGGAGTGTCAAGGATTGCTGGCAGCCACCAGAAGCTAGGAGAGAGGCAAGGAATAGTTTCTTTCTCGACTCTTCAGAAGAAATCAGCACAGCTGATAATCTGATTTGGGCTTCTAGCTCCCAGAACTGTGATAAAATAAATTTCTATTCTTTAAAGCCATCCAGTTTGTGCTATCTTGTATGGCAGCACTAGGAAACCAAGACACGAGTCTATTATTGTTATTGCCATGGTCACTCCATGGAAGTAGATGGGTTCCTCGACTCAAAATTTGGTTTGGTTGTCAAGATTGGTGATGCCACACATCTGCCAAGGGGTAGGAAGAGATTTATTACTTACATAATGAGACTCTCTGGGGAGAAGAGGGGAGGCTTCCAAGCAGGTCCATAAATGGCTTGAGAGAGCAGGGAAGGGTGACTGGCTTGGAGTTAAAGTGTGGGGCTGGAACAAGGGTTCTCTCAAGTGGGCCAGAGCTCCTGTGGTTTGAATCTCCCTTCAGCACCAAAGGAGCTCACTTGTAGGCTTTCTTATTGGCTTGCTCAGATGTGGGGCAAGAGGGGAAGGGGAAGTATAGAGCTTGAAAGCTGTCAGGAGTCAAACATCAGAAATGGAGTTAAACTATAAGAATTCCCCAGATGTTTGATTAATGACTGAAACCTGCTGTGTTTCTTTTTGTTGTAGCGGTCCTACTTAAAGTAGACTGATTTCTAAGTAACGGAATAAATGGGCTTAAATAAAATTTGTAAGTGATGAATATGTTGCCTCCAGGACACAAAAAAGGCTTAAAAGATGTTGAACTTGTTTTAGCTACAGCTTAAAGCATATTCAACTAAACCCATTGCCGTAGAGTCGATTCCGACTCATAGCATGAGTAAAGTACCATGTAACTTTCTGGGGGGGCTACTTTTCATTTAGAAGAATCTCTGGCAGCACAATCATTAAGCACATGGCTGCTAACCTAAAGGCTGGTGGTTCGAACCCACCCAGCGGCTCCGTGGGAGAAAGATGTGACAATCTGCTTCTGTAAAGATTACGGTTAAGAATACCCTATGGGGCAGTTCTGCTCCATCACATGGGGTCGCCATGAGTCAGAATAATACCAACAGCAACAACTTTTCATTTAAATTAAACATTGTCATTGTTGGGAAAGAAGTGTCTAAGCTACCTCAGAATCATATTCTAAATTCTAAACAGAGCTGAATAAAAGTTCATGAAGGCTCAGTCTGCAAGGCCCCTCACTTGCACAGGCCCCCGTTAGGGCCCTAGAACTAATTTCTATGTGTAATTTGGCATTCTTTTTCTTAAAGATGGCTACCCAATCTGTATCAGCTTCAGGCCCCATAAAACCTGGATCCATACCTGTTTCTAAACTATATTTTTTCCCTATTATATATGCTGGAATGTTTTTGAAATAACTTGTTTTGTTTTTCTAACGAGAAACAATAGGAGTAATTTAAAAAAGAGCTGCTGTTTGCGTTAGGGCCCTTTTTGGTGTCAAAGAAAGAAACCCAAATGAGTTAGTTATTTCAAGGAAAAGAGAGTTTATGGTAAGGATATGTGTGTACTGGGACTAGAGAATCACCCAGAACAAGTTTGTCCCTTTCTCCCTTAGCAGCCACATGATCTCTCATTTGTGGCCTCTCTGCTTTTCTTATGATTTCATCTGCTCTGTCCTCCTTTCCTTACCACTGGGCTTCTTCTTACCCTCACCTTGTACATGGTCCACAGTGAGCCCTGATTTAGCTGTCACAGCTAACTTGTCCAGTCTTCTATTTACTAACTGCCAATCACTAAAGGAGGGATGTTGAGGCATTGGCCATTCAGTGGTAGAATTCTCACCTTCCATGCAGACCTCTGTTCAATTTCCAGCCAATGCACTTCATATGCAGCCATGCAGCCACCACCCGTCTATCAGTGGAGGCTTGTATGATGCTGTCTCAGTTACACAGTGCTGCTATAACAGAAATACCGGGAGTGGATGGCTTTAACAAACAAAAATTTATTCTCACAGTCTAGGAGGCTGGAAGTCTGAATTCAGGGCACCAGCTCCTGGGGAAGGCTTTCTCTCTGTGTTGGCTCTGGGGAAGGTCCTTGTCATCAATCTCCCCCTGGATTAGGAGCTTTTCAGCACAGGGACCCCAGGTCCAAAGAATGTGCTCTGCTGCTGGTTCTTCTTTCTTGGTGGCATGAGGTCTCTTCTTTCTCCCTTTCTCTCCTAAGATAAATGGTGATGCAGGCCATACCCCAGGGAAATTCCCCTTACATTGGATCAGGGTTATGACCTGAGTAAGTGTGTTGCATCTTACCCTAATCCTCTTTTACATAACCTAACCTTGCCTCATTAATCACAGGCAGAGATTAGGATTTATAACACATAGGAAAATTGAATCAGATCACAAAATGGTAGACAACCACACAATACTGGGAATCATGGCCTAGCCAAGTTGACACACATTTTGGGGGGACACAATGCAATCCATGAGAGATGCTGAGCAGGTTTCAGTGGAGCTTCCAAACTAATACAGACAAAGAAGAAAGGCCTAATGATCTATTTCTGAAAATTAGCCAATGAAAACCCTACAGACCACAACGGTATGGTCAGAGCCACAATCAATCATGGGATAGTACAAGACTGAGTACTGTTTCATTTTGTTGTGAGTGGGGTCACCATGAGTTGGGGTCAACTCCACAGCAGCTAACCACAACAATAACAAACGAGGAATATGAGTGGCTCAGTTCAGATTTTCAAGCCAGGCCAGCCTGATATGGGTCACCCCTGTCCAGTGCCCAATTAAGTCACAGCTGGTGTTAGGGACTGAAATGTGTCCCCCCAAAACATCTGTCAACTTGGCTAGGCCATGATTCCCAATATTGTGTGATTGTCCACCATTTTATCATCTAATGTGATTTTCTTATGTGTTGTAAATCCTACCTCTATGATGTTAATGCAGGGAACTCTGGTGGCATAGTGGTTAAGAGTTCAGCTGCTAACCAAAAGGTGGGCAGTTCGAATCCACCAGGCATTCCTTGGAAACTCTATAGGGCAGTTCTACTTTGTCCTATAAGGTCACTATCAGTCAAAATTGACTGGATGGCCAAAGGGTTACAGGTTTTATGATGTTAATAAGGTGGGATTAGCAGCAGTTATGTTTAGGAGGCAGGGCTCAATCTATAAGATTAGGTTGTGTCTTAAGTCAATTTCTTTTGAGATATAAAAGAGAGAAGTGAGCAGAGAGACAGGAGGACCTCATACCACTGAGAAACAAGAGCTAGGAGAATAGGATGTCCTTTGGACCCAGGATCCCTGCTCTGAGAAGCTCCTAGACCAGGGATGATTGATGACAAGGACACTCCCCTAGAGCTGACAGAGAGAGACCCCTGGATATGACACCCTGAGTTCAGACTTCTAGCCTCCTAGACTGTTAGAGAATAAATTTCTCTTTGTAAAACTATCCACTTGTGGTATTTCTGTTATAGCAGCACTAGACGACTAAGACAGCTGGTGAGAGGTGGGGAGCAGGATCCTGTGACACAAACCTTAGCCAGCTGGGCCGCAGATTCTGAACACATGCCTGACCCCTTGGAAGGGACTGGTCAGCAGCAAGTTCAGTAAACAAAAGCTATTCTGATCGTTTGAACTTTGAGTTTTTGCTCCATATTTTAAATTAGACTTTAGTTCAGTATTAACTGGAATATTATATTGTTATCTTTTTTGAAGTGCCACTTACAAACAAAAAAATTTTTTTTTTGTTTCACCTAACTTTTCAGTGTTTCACTTCGAGTACAAAAAATGGTATTTTCCATTTTAAAAACGTATTTCTTTTGGAGTGTATTGAGTGTCCAACTGCCTGACTTCCAGATTCTTTGCTAAATCATTGGAAATTAGTTGTAAGTTAAAGATTTCAAAGAAAAATGTGTTTAGTTCTGCCTAGATGTCACTCTGAACCAGTCGTTAAGCAAAAGAATCCATGGTATGTCTAAACAGACAGCTTCTCTAGGATGTGTTTAACTGCTTGGGATTTTACACTTAATCTTGACCTTTAATTTGTGAGAAAGATGCACAAACTCGCTGCTGAGTCAATTCCAAAATGCCTCCAGCTTTCTTTATCTCTCTTTGGTGATCCCCTAGGATCCTCCCAATGCTTAGTGGGCTGTACAACAAAGCTATTGCTTTGTTTATTAGTAACAGCAAAACATGTCCCTATGGCTTTTTAAAAAAATATCCTGGAAGCAGAAGCCCCACATGGAATGTTGCTTACAAATTTTAAAGCCTTCTGGATAGTTTCAGGAGAGAAGACTGGAGACGAAAGCAATTCAAGCATAGGAAAGCCTATGATAGTCCTGGTGCTCTTTTGTTTTATACTTGGTCCCAGGAAGTCTTCTCAGATATTATCCCCATTTTGAAGGTCAGGCAGTAAAAGATTGCTAGACCCCACCTTTCCTCTGTAGCAGACAACCATCTTGGGCAATGGTTTCTAAGTGTGGTTCCCAGCCAGCAGCATCAGCATCACCTGGGAGCTTGTTAGAAATGCAAATTCTCAGGTCCCACCTCAGGCTCACTGAGTCAGAAATCCTGGGAGCAGGGTCCAGCATCTGTTTTAACAAGCCCTTCAGGTGATTCTGAGGCTACAGTTTTACCATTGCTCTACCAGTTGCCATGGAGCCGATTCAGACTCACGGCCACCCACCAGGTACACAGTAGAACAGTGCTTTATAGAGCTTTCAGTGGCTGATTTTTCAGAAGCAGATCACCAGGCCTTTCTTTCTCGGCCCCTCTGGGTAAACGCAAACCACCAACTTCTGGTTAGCAGCTAAGGAAGTTAACTATTTGCATCAGCCAGGGAATTGAAACACTCCTTTAACCCATTGCCATCAGAGTCACGTCTGACTCATAGAGACCCTATAGGACAGAGTAGAACTGCCCCACAGGGTTTCCGAAAAGCAGCTGATGGATTTCAACTGCTGACCTTTTGGTTAGCAGCCACAGCTCTTAACCATTGCACCACCAGGGCTCCAAACACTCCTTTAGGGGCTTGCATTTCAAGGTATAAAGATATGCAACATACACACAATAACTGCAACAAGATCATAAGAACCTCTGACCCACACCATACATCAAATGTTCTCTCTCGTTTTCGGGTCTTTATTCAGGTTATTCCTATACCTAGAATCCTCTTTCTCCCTTCTTGTCCAGATCCACCTGCTGTAATTCTGTCCTTTTTTCAAAGCCAAAATTCCCAAACCAAACTCATTGCCGTCAAGTTGATTCCAGCTCATAGCGACCCTATGGGACTAGAGTAGAACTGCCCCACAGGGGTCCCAAGGCGGTAATCTTTACAGAAGCAGACGGCCACATCTTTCTTCTGTGCAGCAATGGTAGGTTCAAACTGATGGCCTTTTGGTTAGCAGCTGAGCGCTTAACCACTGTGCCACAAGCACTCCTTCCTCAAAGTCAAACCAGTTCAGAATCTGTTTCCTCTAAGTACCTACCCCTCTTGAATCTAGTGTCTATCTTCTAAAGGGAGCCTAATCATAGAACAAATTTTTGTCCTGGGGATACTAAAGTTTTACACCACCAGATGAAAATAATTTGGGATGAGTGGAGGGGCTCTCCCCATGACAGCTACTAATTGATGCTTCTGGATGGACTTTTGCATCATCAAGTCCTGCATGCTCCTGCTTCAGGGTCTAATTGATCCCTCATCTGAATTGGGCTTACTTGAGATCAGGGGTCAAAGATCAGGAGTAGGAGTCAGCAAACAACGGCCCATTAGCCAAATGCAGCCCATAGTCTGTACCTGTATGGCATTCTAGCTAAGAAAGTTTTTTATACTTTTAAAGTGTTGGAAAAAAAAAAAAATCAAAAGAAGGTATGTATTTTGTGACATGTAAAAACTACACAAAATTCAAATATCAGTGTCTATAAATAAAGGTTTATTGGAAAACAGCCACACCCAATTATTTATGTTGTTTTTTTATGGCTACCAGGGCAGAGTTGAGTAGTTGCAGTAGAAACTGTATGGCCTGTTAAACTAAAATATTTACCATCTGGCTTTTTACACAAAACACTTGCCGACCCCTGCTCTTGATAACCTTCTGACTCCCTCTCACTTCATGCAAATCACTGCTCAAATGTCACCTTAGAGAAGTCTTCCCTGACCATCCTACCTAAATGGAACACACACTGCACCTTGCTTTCTGCACTCTTGTGAGGCTTTGTTTTTCTTTGTAGCACTCATCCTCAGTTGATGTTACGTGTTTGTTGTTGGTTTCCCTCACTAGAATCCAGCTTTATGAGATGACAGCTTTTGTTTTGATTTGTTACTATACGCCTGTTGTTGTTAGCAGCTGTTTAGTCAGCCCTGACTCATGGCGACCCCGTGCACAACAGAAGGAAATGCTACTCGGTCCTGTGCCATTCCCATGGTTGCAGATAGGATTATTGTGATCCATAGGGTTTTCATTGGCTGATTTTTGGAAATAGATCACCAGGCCTTTCTTCCTAGTCTGTTTTAGTCCAGAAGCTCTGCTGAAAACTTTTCAGCATCATAGTGTTATCTAGCTCAAGTTCTGGCTTTGGCCCAGTGTGACTTTCGCCAATAAAGATGACAAACCCCAGGGTGAGGAACAAAGAGAGAATTTATTCCAAGTGTGTGCACAAGCTGAGTCAGAGTGGGATGCAGTCCTTAGATTCTGCCTGTCTTGGGTTACATGGGTCAGGTCTTTTATACTCTGAAGAAGGAGGGAGCTCTTAACAAATCATACAACTACAGGTTTCTACATTTTCTAACACACTACGCAAGTCCAATATAGACCTAATTTCATTCATTGTTGGAATGTCTCATTATCCTGTTAAGGTTCTGCCTAGAGGAGTGATTTTTAATATGTTAATGGGTCCTTTTCTGACCTTTGGGCTCAAGGTTCTTGTGTAAGCGTTAATATTTGACAGTCTGCCTCTTGTTGTTATTGTCCTGAAAGTTTAACAGGGAGTTGCTGTTTTGTTCTTAGCAACCTTGTGTAAACGAGCCTCTTTGAGGACAGACTGATGGTATCGACAGCAACACACAAGTCTCCACTGACACACAGGTGGCTGCACAAGAGTCGTACTGGCTGAGAATCGAATCTGAATCTCTCTCAGGGAGGCAAGGATTCTACCACTGAACCACCAATGCCTTACTACATGCTTAAAGGCGCTCAACAAATATTTAAATGAATGAATGAATGTTCTCTAATCAGAATCCCTCTGGGACCTTTCCTGGTGGTTAAATTATTTGATTTTTATTTTCAGAGGGACAGAGAGTCAATTAAGTGTAGCTTCTGGACTAGGAAACGATAATACAGAGAAAACTGGAGATATTGTTTGCATTTTATAAAATAACAAACATGGATTTTGGAATATTTTTTAATTAAAAAGCCTGAAGGCAAAGCTTTCAGGCTATTTATCAAAATCATTCATCTAATTTTTAATGAGAACATCCAGAGGTGCCAACTGGAATTCTAGGAGTTGATTTTGACCACTTGTTTCTTAAAAGGAGTATTTTGTCCCATTCTATTTCTGTTTTATTTCACAGTTCTTCCACAATTTAATTCAATTTTACAGCCATAGAATTGTCAAAGAGCAAAACTCTCAGACTCTGTTAAGGTGAAACAAAGGGATTTATTGAAAGCAAAATGAACATTCGAATGGGGAGAAGTTAGCCTGTACAAGTGAGAACCAATGAACCCAAGGGGTGGCTGCTTCACAGGGATAGTTACAGGGCAGAATCAGGAAACTCCCAGCAAGATTATGATTGGTTGACCCTCTCTGGGCTTGTGTGGACTTGTCTAATTACAACCTAGGCTTGCCTGGATGTGTTTAAGCATAGCCGCATAGTCTGTTCAGCAAACTGCTGAAATTAGTACAAGGGTTATAACTTTAAAGCAGAAGCAGGACTGCAAAACAAAATGGAGTCAGGCCTACTCCTAGGCCAGCCAACCTAGATATGCCAGGCACTTCTGTTCTGGAGCTCTTATTCAGAATGTAGGCAAAAATTGGGTTCCAAGTGGTTTAGGAAATAATATTGGGAGTCATTATTTCCTTTCCTTGAGCATAGAGAATGTGACCCAGCTGGAGCTGGACTCAAAAGGACTCACAAGGACTCACAAAGACACATCAACTAGGCCCTGAGGTATAAAGACAATAGATAGAAAAATCTTGGAAAATATCTTTTAGGAAAATTTCACATAAGCCAGAACACAAAAGACTTTCCACTCTTATCTTTTTCTATTAACATTTAGTAAATAGAAGTTTGTTGGACCAATGAAGACCCTTCTGACTGTCGTTACTGAAACCTGTACCAGTGATTGTTAAGAAAGGCAATTCAAAATGTAAGATCACAGTTTCTAGCCAATCTGAAAAGAAGGCAATTCAAAATGTAAGATCACAGTTTCTAGCCAATCTGTGAAAAGGCGAAGCTTTCAATGGTTTTGCCCATTTGTAATGGTAATATATACTCATGACTCTGTAACCTTCCTTGGACTCAGGCACACATGGCTGTGGCAGCATGCTTGTCCGTTTTCCCACTTTTGTCTACTCTGTAATTTCCTTAGACTTGGACAGACATGGCTGTGGTAGCGTGCTTGTCCGTTTTCCCACTTTTGTCTACTCTGTAATTTCCTTGGACTCGGACAGACACGGCTGTGGCAGCGTGCTTGTCCGCTTTCCCATTTTTGCTTACTCTGTAATATTTCTTGGACTCAGGCAGACATAGCTCTGGCAACATGCTTTGTCCGCTTCTCAACTTTTGTCCTTTTGAATATATGCTGAATAAAACTTCCTTTTTGCTTTACTAAACTTGGAGATGTTTTTTCTCCTACAACACAAGACATAATTGCTGATTGTTTGGGAGTAAGGAGTTTTCTGGAAAAGTAGCCAGCATCACTCAAGAGCTTCCAATATATCTTCCCATGCCCTCCCAATTCAAAGTCAGATCTACTGTTCTTACGGAAATAACTTGTTTACTTTTGTAAAAATGGCCTGGCAGGGGCATCCGACCTCCTGTGGGGGAAGGAGAATCAAGATCAACAGCCCAAGGTTGGTTCCTATGAGGCAGATGTCAAACATACCTCCACCCTCGAACTTTTCTACCAAATGACACCAGCCGTCCCTTCCACGACATTCTCTACTTCTCTGCTGGGTCCAATAATCCCTTGCAATGGCCACACAGAACTCATAGATTGTGGGGTTTATTAGGGAAATAACACAGTACAACCTGGGATGAGAAATGACTCAGGATACAGTTCTTTGATCAGAACAGCTTCTTCACATCTGTGTCCACAGGCAGGCCTCTCTCTGGCCCTCAGTCCCTTGGCCCAGACTCTGCTCTGCTCTGCTCAGGCAAGTGTTACAAAGCTCTTTGTTCCACTGATAAGTGCCCAGGGGCACCCCACTCTGCCAGCAAGCCTCCTGCCTGAAGGCACTCAGCTTTCTCACTTCCTGGGCTTGGAAGCCCACCCTGCTATCTCTTGCCAGTCTCCTGGTTCTGCTGCCTCTGCTGCCGCTGTTTCCCTACAGCTGCTTCTTGCTATCTCTTGCCATCTCTGGGGTTACAGCTCTCTCTCTGTCTCCTGGGCCTAGAAGGTTCTCAGGGCAGGGATCCCAGGTCTAAAAGATGCACTCCACTCCTAGCTCTTCTTTCTTCGTGGTGGTGAGTTCCCTCCGTACTCTGGGATTGACCCTCTTTTAAGCCTAGCAGAATGGTAAAAATGACCAATTCCTTCATTAGGGTTTTATATACCTTATTTGCATGGTCCCACCCTCACAAGGGTACCATGCATCTTATTTGCATTATTAGCAAGCTGTTTGCCTTAGTCTGGGTTCTCTAGAGAAGCAAAACCAATAAAGCATATAAATATATATAGAGAGAGAGATTTATATCAAGGAAACAGCTCAAACAATTGTAGATCCTGGAATGTCCCAAGTCCTTGGATCAGGATAGAGTCTTCTCTCTATTCTTGTACCCACAGGGGCTGGTGAACCCAAGATTAGCAAGTCGGAGGGCAGGGTTCCCAATATCAGGCTGTGAAGATTGATGAATTCCAAGGTCTGCAGATAAGTTGGTAGTTCAAGTCCCAAGAGCCAGAGGTCAGACAAAGATGAGATTCAATCATGGGAGTGATCACATATAAACACTGAGAATCATGGCCCAGCCAAGTTGACTTGGCTTAACCATCACAGTGTCTAATCCCCTTGTTGGGCCACAAGCACCTTATTTGCATTGCTCCATCCAATCATTTGGTGTGAATTACAAGACCATGGCTAGAAAGGCTATATAAAAGTGATCTATCACACCGCAGGCTACTCCCAGGCTTTTCTAGTCATGGTTCTTTCATATTTGGAGGATAACTCCCCCTCCCAATCATTTTACCAGTCTAGAACAGTCATTAACAATCAGTCCTTCCATAGGGCAAAGAGTCCTCAGGGTGAGGTTACTCAGATACCTCCCATTCGGGCTGTTGCAGGTCATCTGATCTGGTCAGGTTCTCCAAAGTTTGTCTTGTTTCCACAGTTTCTGGCCTCTGATAAAATTTAACTAAGATTATTCCCTTGTTCTGAGCCTCTATCAAGGTATCATCACATCCAAACCTTTAAGGGAGTTTAGGTTTGGCCACTGTAGTCCAGTCCAGCAATCCTCCCTCTTGGTCCACTCTTTCACAGTTACTGCTTTTATAATTACAGTTTTTACAATCATAATTAACCCTCTTAACAGTCAACACTCACAACTGAATCATATAATCCTATAAGCGTCTTCTCCCCAGACCCATCAGGAAAAGAGGAATATATTCAATGGGATTCATTCCTTCTCCCCCTCATTTTGAGTGTATGCACACTCACAAAAGCATATAAGCCAGCCATTTCATGGCTTTATCTCCCCCATTTTTACATAACCAGTTTCTAAATTGCCCATCCTTATAAAACCAGTACTCTGAGGACACAAGCATGTTCCTTGATCTGAAGAATCTTCTGTTCCAGTTGAAACTTCAGCATCTGCATCCATATGCAAAGTCTAGCCCAGAGCAAGCCATCAAATTGCAGCAATCTAAACCAGCTCACATCATCAAACATCTTTCTCTTCATTCTGTCAGGTTCTGGTCAGCTCATCCCTGGCCCTTGTGGGCTGTATCAGTTGGTACCAGCCATAGGTTTGGGAGTTCACACACCTCTCTGCACTTCGGGCCAGCCAGTCCCTTCTTTCTCTTTCTCATCCCTAGCCCCAGTATCTCTCATGAATATAGATGCAAAAATTCTCAACAAAATTCTAGCCAATAGAATTCAGCATGATATCAAAAAAATAATACACCACAATGAAGTGAGATTCATACCAGGTATGCAAGGATAGTTCAACATAAGAAAATCAATCAAAGTAATCTACCACATAAATAAAACAAAAGAAAAGAATCACATGATCATCTCAGTTGATGCAGAACAGGCATTTGATAAAGTCCAATACCCATTCCTAATAAAAACTCAATAAAATAGGAATAGAATGGAAATTCCTCAACATAATAAAGGCATCTATACAAAGCCAACAGCCAACATCATTTTCAATGGAGAGAGGCTGAAAACATCCCCCCTGAGAACAGGAACAAGGCAAGGATGCCTTTTGTCACTATTCCTATTTAACAATGTGCTGGAAGTCCTAGCTAGAGCAATAGGCAAGAAAAAGAAATAAGGCAAATCCCAATTGGTAGGAAAGAAGTAAAACTACCCCTATTTGTGGTTGATATGATACCACACCTAAAGAGTCCAAAGGACTCCACAAGAAAACTACAGGAACTAGTAGAAAGATTCAGCAGAGTAGCAGGATACCAGATAAACATACTATAATTAGTTGGATTCCTCTATATCAACAAATGCAACTACAAAAAGAAAATGAGGAAAGTAATGCAATTTATTATAGCTCCTAAAAAATAAAATAATTAAAGATCTAATCAAGGATGTAAAAGACCTATACAAAGAAAACTACAAAACATCATGGCAAGAAACCAAAAGAGACCTACATAAATGGAAAAACATACCATGCTCATGGATAGGTAGATTCAACATTAAGAAAATGTCAATTCTACCCAAAGGAATCTACAAATACAATGTAATCCCAATCCAAATACCAATAACATTCTTTAAATAGATGGAAAAACTAATCAATAATTTTATATGAAAAAAGTCCCTGGATAAGTAAAGCACTATTGAAGAAGAATAAAGTAGGAGGACTTGCACTATCTGACCTCAGAACCTACTATACAGCTATGTTAGTCAAAACAGCCTGGTACTGGTATAATGACAGACACATTGACCAATGGAACAGACTTGAAAACCTAGATGTAAATCCATCCCCCTACGGTCACCTGATCTTTGACAAAGGCCCAAAGTACATTAAATGAGGAAAAGATAGTCTTTTTAACAAACGGTGCTAGCAAAACTGGATGTCCATCTGCAAAAAGATGAGACAGGACCTATATCTCACACCATACACAAAAACTAATTCAAAATGGATCAAAGACCTAAATATAAAACCGAAAACTATAAAGATCATAGAAGAAAAAATAGGGTCAACACTAGTGGCCCTAATACATGACATAAACAAGATATAAGCCATAAGTAACAATACACAAATACCAGAAAACAAGCTAGATAACTAGGATCTTCTAAAAATTAAGCACTTACGCTCATCAGAAGACTTCACCAAAACAGTAAAAAGAGAAACTCCAGACTGCGGAAAAAATTTTGGCTGACAAATCTGACGAAGGCTTAGTCTCTAAAATCTGTAGGAAAATCCAATACCTCTACAACAAAAAGACAAATAATCCAGTTAAAAAATGGGCAAAGGATATGAACAGACACTTCACCAAGGAAGACATTCAAGCAGCTAACAGACACATGAAGAAATGCTCAAGATCACTAGGCATTAGAGAAATGCGTATCAAAACTACAGTGATAGCGACCCTATAGGACAGAGTAGAACTGCCCTATAGAGTTTCCAAGGAGCGCCTGGCGGATTTGAACTTCTGACCCTTTGGTTAGCAGCATTAGCTGTTAGCCACTATGCCACCAGGGTTTCCAAAAAAACTACCGTATGACCCAGCAATTCCACTCCTAAGTATATAACCAAAAGACTTGAAAACAGAGACACAGAGACTTGTACACCAATGTTCATTGCAGCACTATTCACAATTGCTGAAAGGTGGAAACAGATGAATGGATAAACAAAATGCAGTACATACACAGAATGAAATACTACTCAGCCAGTAGGAAAAATGAAGTTTTGATACATGCTACACACTGTGGATGTAACTGAAAGACATTCTGCCGAGTGAAATAAGTCAATCACGAAGGACAAATATTGTATGACCTTGCTTGTATAAAAAGACAAGAAAAGGCAAAAGTATGGAGAGCTAGGTTTATTAGTGGTCTCATGGATTGAATTATGTTCCCCCAAAAATGTGTGTATCAATTTGGCTGGGCCGTGATTCCCAGTATTGTGTGATTTTCCTGTATGTTGTAAATCCTGTCTCTATCATGTTAATAAGGGGGGATGGCCGGCAGTTGTGTTAGTGAAGCAGGACTCAATATACAAGACTGGATGTGTCTTAAGGCAATCTCTTCTGAGATATAAAAGAGAGAAGCCAGCAGACAGACAGAGGGACCTCATACCACCAAGAAGGCAGTACTGGCAGCAGAGCGAGTGCTTTGGACCCCGGGTCCTTGCAAGGAGAAACTCCTAGTCCAGGGGAACATTGATGAGAAGGCTGACAGAGGGAGAAAGCCTTCCCCTGGAATTTGGACTTTAAGCCTACTATTACTGTGAGGAAATAAACTTCTTTTTGTTAAAGCCAAAAAAAAAAAAAAACTACAGTGAGATACCGTCTCACCCCAACATTACTGACATGAATCAAAAACACAGAAAATAACAAACGTTGAAGAGGCTGCAGGGAGATTGGAACTATTATGCTTGTGCTGGTGGGAACGCAGAATGGTATAATCACTATGGAAAACGATATGGTACCTCCTTAAAAACCAAGAAATAGAAATACAATGTGATCCAGCAATCCCATTCCTAGGAATATATCCTAGAGAAATTAGAGCTGTCACACGAATAGACATGCACACCCATGATCATTGCAGCATTATTTACAATAGCAAAAAGCTGGGACCAATTTAAGTGCCCATCAACAGATGAATGGATAAACAAACTACGGTACATCCACACAATGGAATATTATGCAACAACAAACAATGATGAATCTGTGAAAAATCTTACAACATGGATGAATCTTGAGGGCATTATGCTGAGTGAAATAAGTCAATCACAAAAAGAAAACATTTATACTATTATAAAAACTCATGGAAAGGTTTATACATTGAAAGAAACAATCTGATGGTGAAGGGGGATGGGAGGGGTAGACAATATATAAGTTTTAACTTCGGTGAAGGGTAAGAGAATACACAATGCTGGGGAAGTCAGCAGAACTTGACCAAGGCAGAGTCACAGAAGCTTCACAGACACTTCCAAACTCCGTGAGGGACCGAATTACTGGGCTGAGGGCTGGAGATTATGGTCTCTGGTGACATCTAGCTCAACTGGCATAACACAGTTTATAAGGAAAATGTTCTACGTTCTGCTTTGGTGGGTCGAGTCTGGGGTCTTAAAAGCTTGTGAGTGGCCATCTAAGATACTCCACTGGTCTCACCCTGTCTGGAGCAAGGGAGAATGAAGAAAACCAAAGGCACAAGGGAAAGATTAGTCCAAAGAATAATGGACCACAACTACTACAGCCTCCACCAGGTTGAGTCCAGCACAACTAGACAGTACCCCTAGCTACCACCACTAACTGCTCTGACAGGTATCACAATACAGGGTCCCAGACAGAGCTGGAGATAAATGTAGAAAAAATTCTAACTTACAAAAAAAGACCAGACTTACTGGTCTGACAGAGGCTGAAGAAACCCCAAGAGTAGGGCCCCAGACACCCTTTTAAATCAGTGCTGAAGTCATTCCTGACGCTCACTTTTCAGTCAAAGATTAGACAGACAGGCCTATAAAACATCATCCTTGGTAAAGTAGAGGGTCAGCGAAAAAAAGGAAGACCCTCGATGAGATGTACTGACACAGTGGCTGCAACAATGGGCTCAAGCATAACGATTGTGAGGTTGGTCCAGGACCCAGCAGTGTATCATTCTGTTGTATATAGGGTCGCTGTGAGTTGGAACCGACTCGATGGCACCTAACAACAACGTAAAACAAACAATACTACACATAGTTCAAACATGTATATGAGACTAAATGGGCACACCAGGCCAGGGGCAAGGACGAGAAGGCAGGAGGGGACAGGAAAGCTGGACAGATGGAAATGGGGAACCCAAGGTGGAGAAGGGGGAGAGTGTTGACATGTTGTGGGGTTGGCAGCCGATGTCACAAAACAGTACTTGTATTAGTTGTTTAATGAGAAACCAATTTGCTCTGTAAACCTTCACCTAAAGCACAATTCAAAAAAAAAAAAAGGAATGGAGAAAGACTGATTTTAAAGGGTTTCTCCCCACCTTTTTTTGTGTGTGTTTCTGGTCTCTGCTAAAGGGAAATTAAAAATTACGGAAAATAAAGAAAGCACATTTCTTCATCAAGGAATGGTAGGACATTTTGAGGTTTAACTGTCCAAGGGAATAAAATGGGTGTGTTTCAAAGTGCAATCACTTAGGTTTAGAGAATGCTTTCTCAAATACTCTGTGGGTCTAAAGCAAGAAATCGGTCTGTCCTGTTACAGATACAGCTGGGAGCGTTAATGCTTCTGGGCTTAAAGAAACTACACCAGAGAACTGTGCTGAGAGCAGGAAAACATGCCTGACCAAAGATCTGTTATGAGGGCAACTGATCAGTTAGAAGCTGTACAACCAGAAGAAAAACGAGCTTGAGAAGAAGTGTGGAACAATGACAAATCACCACCGTACATCGAGGGCCCTCCGCTTTCTCTGACAGATGGAAACCCTCCGCCATTCGCAAAGGCGGAGAAACATCCTAACAAAGGAGGCTCTTAAGATTGTTTTTGGAGAAACTGAGAGAAAAAACAGCACCTAAGTTCTTTTGTTGTTGTTCTTGTGTGCCATTGAGTTGATTCGGACTCACAGCAACCCTACAGGACAGAGTAGAATTGCCCCATAGATTTTCCAAGGAGTGCCTGGTAGATTCAAACTGCCGACCTTTTGGTTAGCAGCCTGAGCTCTTAACCACTTTGCCACCAGGGCTCCTTAAGTTCTTTTAGAAGAATTAAAATTTCAGAAAACCCATCTGTCTTAGTTTCTTAGTGCTGCTGTAACACAAAAACCACAAGCAGGTGGCTTTAAAGAACAAAAACTTTATTTTCTCAGAGTTCTGAAAGTTAGAAGTCCGAATTAGGATCTCAGCTGTGTGGATCCCTGCCTCTTAGGTAGTCCTAGGCATTCCTTGGTGTCTTGACTTGTAGATGGTCCTCACATGGCCCCTGTCTTCTCCCCATGTGAGTGTGTCTCTGTGTCTAATTGCTCTTTTGTATAGTTCGTGATTAGATTTAGGACCCACTCTTTTTCTACTTAGGTATGATATAATAAACATTAAAAAGAAAGCCCTATTTCCAAACAGGATTATACCCACAGATATGTTGATGTTGTGTGCCAATGAGTAGATTTCAACTCATAGCAAGCTTATAGGACAGAGTAGAACTGCCCCAGAAGGTTTCCTAGGCTGTAATCTTTATAGGGGTAGATCACCAGATCTCTTCTTCTGCAGAGCAGCTGGTGGGTTCTAACTGCTGACCTTTTGGTTATCAGCTGAGTGCTTAACCATTGTGCCACCAGGGCTCCTTATCTACACTTATAGAGGTTAGGATTCGAACAGATATTTTGGGGGGACACAATTTAATCCATAACACTATGGTTAGGAAGAAGAGAACAGGGTTTAAGTTTATTCCATTTACTTCAGTAACAATTAGCCAAACTATTTCAAGTGTCTTCCTTAGTTCTTAGTGTTCAAAAGTAGAATAAGCCTACAATTCCCTCCTTCCTAGAGCTGTTGTGAGAATTAGATTAAAAACAAAAAACAGAGGCAGAACCAAAATATCTCTCTTAACAGTAGTGCTATAAGTGAAAAAAAAGAAAGACTGAAATTTACTGTATGGAAAAAAAAAAAAAAAAAAGGCCAGAGTCTACCTAGCTCTAGTTTTGACACGACTCTTTCTTTTGCCCAGCACAGTGGGCGTTAGTTGTTTTGGTATGTCCTGCACTGATAATCTTACTTTAACTGAATTATTTTATCAGTTATAAAGATAAAACTTGTATTTTTTTGGTAATAATACACAACTGGAAGTCAGTTTTATAGGTTTCCTTCAGTTTCTTGAAATAGTGTTTCTTTAACCTCAACACTCTTAGCGGCCCAAGACCATAGTTGGAGAAGCCCTTCGAAAAACACTGTACAAAAATTTCTCTAAAGACCCTCAGGTTTAACTGACTCGTAAAAAGTTCTTAGGAAAATAGTGAGGATTAGGGGTGGGAGTGGGGGTGGGGGCAGGGAAGGCATGAGGTAGCCTGTAAGTCCTTGAGGTCTTTTAATAGGCCTTTCCCAGTTCCATCAAGTCTATTCTGACTCACGACAACCCCATGTGTGTTTCAGGCCAGAACTGTTCTCCATAGGGTTTTCATTGGCTGATTTTTCAGAAGTAGATCACCAGGTCTTTTTTCCACGATACCTCTGGGCGGATTCTAATTGCCAACATTCTGGTAGTAGCCAGGTGCTTGACCATTTGTGATACCCGGGGACTCCCAATAGTAGGCCAAACTAAAAAACAAAAAACCAAACCTGCTGCTGTCAAGTCGATTCCAATTCTCAGCAACCCTATAGAGCAGAGTAGAATAGCCCCATAGGATTTCCAAGGAGCCGCTGGTGGATTTGAACTGCCAACCTTTTAGTTAGCAGCCAATCTTTTAACCACTGCACCACCAGGGCTCCACATAGTAGGCAGTCAGTAGTGTTTGTTGAATGTATGAAGGAAGGATGAGATGGACAGATGCCATGACTGGTCATACCCAGATCCTTTGCCTGTATTTGTGGCTAACTCAGCCAAAGCAGTGACTTTTCATACATTCACCAGAAAACTTGGTTTCTGCCCTAATGGGTTTGGTTTTGTGAATAAACAATGGACATAGATTTGACGGCAAAGCTTTAAGACTCTGGGAGCATGTGAGGACAGGAAATCAATTCGTAAGTTAAATTACCAAGGGAAATAAAATTGCTGCCCCCAAATCACAATCCCTTTGTTCATAAAGTATAGAAATGCCTTGGTTTGCTAGAAAATTGAAAAGTTTAACTGTTTTATTATAAATATATGCTGTGTCAATCAGAACAGGGTAGCCTGTGGTGTTAACTGCCTATACTACAGCAACGAACCCCCAAAACCGCAGTGGCTCAAGCTTATTTCTTACTTTTGCTACGTGTCCAAGGTGGATCAGCAGGGGCTTTGCTTGTGGTCATCATTCAGGGCCCAGGCTGATAGGGGCTTCATCTCAGCATGTACTTCCTTGATCACCATAAGACTGGGAACGGGGACATGGTAAGTTGTGCACTGGCTAGGAGGGTCATGTGTCACTTGTGCTCAAATTTCATTGATCCAAACAATTCACATAATGCACTGAAAGGGGGCCCAGACTCATGGCGACCCATGTGCAATAGGATTGGACCATTGTGATCCATAGGGTTTTTATTGGCTGATTTTTGGAAGTAGATTGCCAGACCTTTCTTCCCAGTCCATCTTAGTCTGGAAGCTCTGCTGAAACCTGTTCAGCATCATAGCAACACATAAGCCTTTACTGACAGAAGAGTGGTAGCTGCGCATGAGGTGTGTTGGCCAGGAATCTAATCCGGGTCTCCCACATGCAAGGCAAGAATTCTACCACCTAACCTACAAATATTTAGTGAATAACATTTAATGATTACTGCAAATGTTCATTATGGAAAACAAACCTATAGAATTAGAATTGCAAAAGTAAAGATGGAAGATCTGTACTGGCTCTTCAACTACATATTTGCAACTTCTGGCGCAAGTTATAATTGTAGCTGTAGCTGTTGGTTGGGTATTTGAAGGCCAATGCAAATCAAGGATTGTTAGGACCACAGTAGGGAACGTCTACATTTCCCCCATGTTATTCTTCACCTTTGACTCACAAAGGCATCTCTGGCTCTCTACTTCACCACACACGCATTGCTCATCATTTCCTTATTTAATAAAAATCTTTGCAAAGACATCTTTTCTACTCTTCTAACCCAATTTTCTTTTTTGCAAAAGCCTCTTAGAATTTCAAAATGCTGATTTTTTTTCTGATGACATTAGGATAATTTGAGACAGGGTAATAAGAAAATCACAGGAACTTGGAACTGGAAAGGAAAGCAGAGTTGGTCTGGCGCAGGCACCTGATATTACAGTCATGGTAAAAAACAAAACCCTGTGACTTAAGCTCCCTGGTTAAACAATGTTACCACTAGAAAGTCACAGAACTTGAACTTAAGCTCACGTCTTCTGATTTCAACTCAAGTTTTCTTTCCTTTATATGCTTCCAATTTATGTTGAAAGATGTTGGGTTCTCTGTACAACTTTCTGTTTCGTCCAGTTACCTGGCCCTCGTTTTCTTTTGGCAGGCTATGTTGCTAGATCTTTCTTGGGAATGGAGCGATAACCACCAATCATTATATTAATAATAATAACGATAGATAGATATCTGCCTTTGAGTCAACTTTGACTCATAGCAAGCTTATGTACAACAGAACACTGCCCAGTTTTGCATCACCCTCACAATACCTAGCATGTTCAAGCCCATCGTTGGGGCTATTGTGTCAGTCTGTCTCCTCGAGGGTCTGTCTCCCTTGCCCTCTCTAGCCCTCTATTTCACCATACATAATGTCCTCCAGTGACTGATCCCTTCTGATGATATGTCCAAAGCAAGCAAGCTGGACTATGTTCTGTTGTGATCCATATGGTTTTCATTGGCTAATTTCATGAGTAGATGACCAGGCCTTTCTTCCTAGTCTGTCTTAGTCTGGAAGCTCCACTGAAACCTATGCACTATGGGTGGCCTTGCTGGTATTTGAAATACAAGTGGCATAGCTTCTAGCATCACAGCAGTAGGCGGGCCACCACCGTACCACAAACCAACAGACAGGTGTACCAAATGACTTTTACTTGCCAGAGAGTTAGTGCTTTTTTTCCATATGATTACTCCATGAAGATAGGGTTTTATTATCCCCATTTTACAAATGAAGAAACCAAGGCTTACCAAGGTTAAAAGACTTACTAGAAGACTTAAGAACCATGACCACCAAATCAATGTGTAGACCTTATTTGGATGCTGGAAAAAGTCATTTTTGAGCTAATTAGGGAAATGTGGATATGGATTAGTCACTGGCTATTCTTCACTTATTGTAAATTTTATTATTAATATTTGTTTATTATTTTAGATAATGCTGATTTATGATTAACTTTGTTAGGTATACTAATGGCATAGTGGTTATGTTCTTAAAAGTCTTTATCAGTAAGTGAGGCACACTGAAGCATTTATGGGTAAAATTTCGTGATGTCTGTAGTTTGCTTTAACATGATGTAGCCAAAAATAAATAAATAAAAGTGGTTGGAAGATGGATGAAACAAAATAGACAAAATGTTGCTAATTGTCAAAGATGGGTGATGTTTGTGTAGGGAGTTATCATAGTATATATTGTACTATTCTTTCTCTTTCTGTATATGTAATAAAAAGTTTCTTTCTAGAGGGAATTCAGTCCTAGTACCCTAAGGCATATGTATGTAACGAATTAACCTCTCTCCTAAGTATCTAGCATGTACAGTAATATCCTGTGACAATTGAGAAAATAATCACTCAGATTATTTTCTATGCTCTGTGGTTCTTCATCATTGTCTGAGACCGTTTTAGAGAATTCTAAAAACCATCCCCCAGAGGGGAAGCCCCGTTAGGAAAGGGGAAGGCACAGTCTAGGCACCTGATAAACCACCCACCCTGCTTGTCATCCCGGGCAATTGTAATTGCACTGTGTGAACTTGGTGTGTTTTTTTTTTGCCCAAGGTCAAAATAAGGATTGAGGGGACATGAAGAGAAGGAATGGGGGCAGTCATGGGCATACCCCTCTGGGCACTTCTCGGCCTTCTCTCCATTCTCTCTCTAGTATCCACTTGCTTCTCTGTGTGCTGCCACCAGCTGGTAAGTCTGACCAGGATTCTCTCCTCCCTAGCCCTCCCAAACCCAGCCCTAGGTGACTTTTGGCTTGTCCATTGTCTGTTCTTAGATGATGGGGTGTCCTCTCTCTGTCCCAGTGTATCACTCAGAGTTCAATCGGAGAAGAAGAACCATCAGGAGTGATACATAGAAAAGGATTTATTATAAGTACAAGGCAATTTTGGGAACCAGTTAAACAATCTATGCAAGGCTGGTACTGGGGTCTGAAGCCCACAGGGAAGACACACTGGAAGAGGAGATGGATGTGAAGTGGAGGAGAGTAAGGACAACTGGAACCAATGAGCACGAGCTGGACCCCAACGACTGATTGGAATCCACCTTTGCCTTTCTTAAAGCCTTCAGTTTTGCAGGAAAACCTAGAGCCCTTCATCATGCAGGTAGACACACACCTGGCCCAGGTGTCAGAGGGGGTGAAGGAGGCTCCAGGGGGACAGGAGCTGTGAGCCTGGCTGCTGCCCACACAAGGTGAGGAGCAAGTGAGCAACATGAGCATGAGCCGAGACAGTGCATTGGGTCCTGCAGAGATGGACCATGGCTCTGCTTCACCTCTGCCTTCTGAATCCCCCTCAAGGTGTCTCTTGTGGTTCATGGTAGCCTAGAACTATGCAGGGAAGGGAATTCTGGGAAACATAGTTCCAGCTTAGCTAACCAGTTGCTGTCCAGTCGATTCCAACTCAAGGCGACCCCACGTATTGCAGAGTAGAACAGTGCTCCATAGGGTTTTCAGTAGCTGATTTTCCAGACTTAGAACACTAGGCCTTTCTTCTGAGGTGCCTCTGGGTGCACTCGAACCTCCAACCTTCTGGTTTACAGCCAAGTGCATTAACCGTTTATGCAACGCAGGACTCCTTTAGTTTAGCTCATTTGATATAATACAAAGCCACACAGCTGGGATGGTGACACCGTACTGTTACTGGAGAAGATCCTCTATTCTTTCTCTGGCTGTCAAAAAGTCAGACAGACACACACACACACAAAACATCTCCTGCCCAGGGAACTTTTCCTCTTTAATGTTTCCTTTGTGCTTTGTTTAAGAACAAAGGTGGAATTATTCCTTTCTGCCAACCTCTAGTATGGACACCTGAACGGCACCTTGGACAATCTTCAGAACTACCCACATCCTTCTGACCTTGGGCCTTCTATCCCAGATCAAAACACAGTTACAATAAGCAGAGAATTCTTGACAGTCGCCAGAGATTTTGATGAGTTTGAGAAATACTGCCATTTTTTTTTAAGCGTCTTAATTATGTAAGCATTGTGTTCTAAAATATACTTTTTCTAACCTGGACAATGTCTTTTGAATATGCCTGGTGGTACAGTGGTTAAGAGCTTGGCTGCTAATCATAAAGGTTGGCAGTTCAAATCCACCAGCAGCTCCTTGGAAACACTATGGGGCAGTTCTACTCTGTCCTATAGGGTCGTTATGAGTTGGAATCAACTTGATGGCAATGGCTTTGGTTTTTTTTCACATGAAGTAAAATGACAGTATCATTTTGTCTACTACACTGTTTATTGCTGATCACCACAGTGGGTCTAGGCCTAGAGTTGTTGCTGTTTTTTTAATATTCTAACAATTGGAGGTAGTATAGCATAGGTGAGTGGTTGTCAAACTTTTGCATGTAGCAGAATCACCTGGAGGATTTGTTAAAATCCAGACTGCTGGTCATCCTCAGAGTTTCTGATTCAGAACACGTGGGGTGAGGCCCAAGAATTCTCACGCCTGTCAAATTTCCAGGAGATGCTAACACTGATGGTCTGGAGGCCATATTCTATGAACCACCAGACTTGTGGTTAAGAGCACCGTCTTCGAGACCAGACTTCCTGGTTTGGACTCCCAGTTGACCATCTGTTTGCTGTGTGACCTTGAGCAGATTACTCAATATCTCCATGCCTCCATTTCTTTATATGTAAGATGGGGATAATAGTGGTACCTACTTTTCCAGGTTGTAGTGAGGATTAAATAAATTAACTCACATAAAGTAGAACAGTGACCCTGCTACAGTAAATATGTATTCAACAAACATTTGGTATTATTTTAATTCAGTTTGTTTTATTTTTATAAGTAATTATGTAGCAAACACATATTAGAAAATACTCAACATCCATAGATTTTTCACAATTACAAAGGATGAGCCTAAAGAAATCACAGTCTTTGATTTCATTTCTCAGTAATTAGCTGTGAAATCCTCATATTACTTCAGATTTGCCCCTTAGTGTTCGTCTGCAATAGTTACTGGTGATTGGAATTGAAAGTTGGAAACAAAGAAGGATTGGTAGTTGGAAAATATGGTCTTGGTGATAGAAATGACATCAGAGGTCACATGACAGAATTTTGCAGGACCAACGACTTCTTCATTGTAAATACCTTTTTTCAACAACATAAGTGGCGACGATGCAGGTGAACCTCACCAGATGGAATATACAGGAATCAATTCAGCAACATCTGTGGAAAGAGATGATGGAAAAGCTCAATATCATCAGTCAGAACAAGGCCAGGGGCCAACTACAGAACAGAACATCAGTTGTTCATATGCAAGTTCAAGTTGAAGCTTAAGAAAATAAAAACAAGTCCAGGAGAGCCAAAATATGAACTTGAGTATATCCCACCTCAATTTGGAGACAATCTCAATAATTGATTTCATGCATTGAACACTAATGATTGAAGAAGACCAGACAAGTTGTGGGATGACATCAAGGACATCATACATGAAGAAAGCAAGAGGCCATTAAACAGACAGGAAAGAAAGAAAAGACCAAAATGGATGTCAGAAGAGACTCTGAAACTTGCTCTTGAACATAGAGTAGCTAAAGTAAATGGAAGAAATGATGACGTAAAAGAGCTGAACAGAAGATTTCAAAAGGCTGCTCAAGAAGGCAAAGTATTGTAATGAAATATGCAAAGACCTGGAGTTAGAAAGCAAAAAAGGAAGAACATCATAGGCGTTTGTCAAGCTGAAAAAACTGAACAAAAAAATTCAAGCTTCAAGTTGCAAAATTAAAGGATTCACTGGGAAAATATTGGACGACACAGGAAGCATCAAAAGAAGATGGAAGGGATGTACAGAGTTGCTATACCAAAAAGAACTGATAAAAGAATTTCAGGAAGCAGATGATCAAGAAACGATGGTTTTAAAGGAAGAAGTCCAAGCTGCACTGAAGACATTGGCTAAAAACGAGGCTGCAGGAAGCTGACAGAATACCACTTGAGATGTTTCAACAAATGGATGCAGTCCTGGAGGTGCTTACTCGCCTATGCAGAGAAATTTGGAAGACAGCTTCCTGGCGAACTGACCGGAAGAGATCCATATTTGTGCCCATTCCAAAGAAAGGTGATCCAACAGAATGCAAAAATTATTGAACAATACAATTAATAGCAAACACAAGTGGAATTCTGCTGAGGATAATTCAAAAGCAGTTTCAGCAGTAAATCAAAAAGGAACTGCCAGAAATTCAAGCTGGATTCAGAGAGGACATGGAATAAGGGATATCATTGCTGATGTCAGATAGATCTTGGCTGAAAGCAGAGAATACCAGAAAGGTGTTTACCTGTGTTACCTTGACTACGCAAAAGCATTTGACTGTGTGGATCATGACAAATTATTGATAACATTGTGAAGATTGGGAATTCCAGAACTCTTAATTGCGCTCATGAGGAACCTGTATGCAGATCAAGAGGCAGCCATTTGAACATAACAAGGGGATACTGTGTGGTTTCAAATTAGGAAAGGTGTGTGTCAGGCTTTTATCCTTTCACCGTATTTATTAAATCTGTACACCGAGCAAATAATCTGAGAAGCTGGACTATATGAAGAAGAAAGTGGCATTAGGATTGGAGGAAGGCTTATTAACAACCTGTGATACGCAGATGACACAACCTTGCTTGCTGAAAGCGAAGAGGACTTAAAGCACTTACCAATTAAAATCAAAGACTACAGCCTTCAGTATGGATTCACCTCAACATAAAGAAAACAAAATTCCTCACAACTGGGCCGATAAGCAACATCATGATAAACGGAGAAAGGGCTGAAGTGTCAAGGGTAAGGGATCCACTTGGATCCACAATCAATGCCCATGGAAGCAGCAGTCAAGAAATCAAATGACGTATTGCATTGGGCAAAACTGCTACAAAAGACCTCTTTAAAATGTTGAAAAGCAAAGATATCACTTTGAGGACTAAGGTGAGCCTGACCCAAGCCACGATATTTTCAATTGCTTCATATGCATGTGAAAGCTGGACAATGAATAAGGAAGATGGAAGAAGAATTGACGCATTTGAATTATGGTGCTGGCAAGGAATGTTGAATACACCATGGACTGCCAGAAGAAACAAGACTGTCTTGGAAGAAGTGCAGCCAGTGTTTCTTAGAAGTGAGGAGCATGGCAGGACTTTGTGTCACATACTTTGGACATGTTATCAGGAGGGACCAGTCCCTGGAGAAGGACATCATGATTGGTAAGGTAAAGGGTCAACAGAGAAGAGGAAGACCCTCAAGGAGATGGACTGACACAGTGACTGCAACAATGGGCTCAAACATAGAAATGATTGTGAGGATGGCACAGGACCAGGCAGTATTTCATTCTTTTGGACATAGGGTCGCTGTGAGTTGGAACTGACTGGATGGCACTTAACAGTAACATTTTCCTATGAGAACCACGGAGTTTGGAAATAACCAAGCAAATGCATTAGAAAAAAATGTATTATGATAGAAATATAGCAAGTGCTCTTTTACAAAATATAATTTTAATGGAAAAGCTTACTGTGGTTACCAAAAAAAAAAAAAACGAACTCTTGCATTCGAGTCGATTCCGCATCAGTGACCTTATAGTACACAGTAGAACTGCCCTATGGGGTTTTCAAGTTGCAGCTGGGGGATTCGGATTCAAACTACCCACCTTTTGGTTAGCCACAGAGCTCTTAACCAAGGTTCCCTAAGGAGTCTAGTTTACCGCAAAGTTTGAGTTTAATTTCATAATTGTCCAGTGGGTGGCAGCACTCCATCGGAATTTTGCAGAAGAGTGCTGCTCTCAGGAGCCCTGGTGGCGCAGTGGTTAAGCGCTTGGCTTCTGAAGCTGAAAACTGAAAGGTCAGCAGTTGGAACCTATCAGTTGCTCTTTGGGAGAAAGATATGGCAGTCTGCTTCCCTAAAGATTAAAGCCTTGGAAACCCTATGGGTAGCTTTACTTTGTCCTATTTTTTTTTTATTACTATAGTATTACTATGTGTCGGAATCAACTTGACTGCAATGGGTTTAGGGTTTTTTTTGGTGTTACTTTTCTCAGCCCCTTCCCTTACCCTTATCCCAGGCCCCCACAGGGCTGGCTTTCTTGCGCTGAACCCCATATCCTGAGTCTCCGATTCCTCTTTACACTTGTGGCTTTGGATCGTCACCTACATGGGCAGAGCCCCCTTCCTGTTGGGGACTCCCAGTGTTACTTCCTAGATTAGAAACAGCATGCGTTTCACCTTGGCCACAGCACTAACCTGAAGTGTAACTCTGGACAGATCACTGTGCCCCTTCTTAGCCTGTTTTCCCTGTGTGAAACAAGTACAGTGGAAAAGAGGCACTCCGAGTCCACTAAGCCCTGCAGTTTGAAATTCCACATTCAGAGTCAGAGCAAGTAAGAGCTGTGACAGGCAGGTAGATCCAAACGGGAGATGCTGGGGAAACTCAGCTCGCTTGCTCTCTTCCGGCTGCAGGAAAGAATGCTGCAGGATGCGTGGGTCGGGGGCTGTGTGTGCCTGAGACGGTGAGATGGGCACAGCACGCTCTAGAGCATCAAGTTTACCTGGGCATAAGGAATATAAAACATTATGTATTATACTAAACAAACAAGAATGTATTTGGAAATTCAATGGAAAGTCACATTAATTATAAAGCTGGTACGTCAAAGAAATCGTATGCCTCAGAAATCGTCTTCAGGAGCTAGCTACCTGTTCTCTCTTTCCTGCCTTTAGGGTTACTTTGGCAAAGGCCGTCACTTTGGGCAAGTGTTTCGTTTAATTGAAGCTTAAGGGTTTTTTGGGCAATAGAATCCTCTTTTGGATAATGCTCTGGCACCCTCTGGTGGCTCATTTCAAGTACGGCATCACTTGCCTCAAAGCCTTGTTTTCAACTTCTCACACCAAGTAAGCAAGTTTTTGCCTTTTGAGTTGTATGTTACTCTTCTTCTGGATTGTTATTACTTTTACAGTTAACTCTGACACCCCAAGTAGAGGTTATAAGATCCCATGCTGATAAACAAGCAAGATCAGAGAAGTGCCAATAAATAACTTTGTGAAGCAGCTAAGTCTTCAGTGTTACCTATCATTTGATAGGGAAACAACAGGCATTAGGAGAAATAGATGTCAGTCCCAGCCTAGGGAAGAAGATCTTCCAGGAGCCTCACATTTTCTGTGCTTGTTGTCCAGGTAGCTGGTTCTCTGGATTCCCCACCCCTTCCTCTATCTTACATCTCTGTGGCTCAGACAGTATGACTAAGCTTCCACCTCAGTTCCTTGTTTGAGATACCAGTTCCTCACAGGCTGGATCCTCTTGGGGCCCTGACATCTCTCCTAGCCCTCACCAGCGCTCCTGACCAGCGGGGAGCTAGACCCTGTTCCTTATGCCTGGAAGTGTTGCTAGAAATACCAGTATTTCTCAAGGAGTGGTCCATGGACCACCCACATCAGAATTTCCTGGGATACTTGTTACACCCAGACTCCTTGGATCCCAAACTTGTTGAATTAGAATCTCTGAGGGTAGAGGTGCGAATTATACATTTTTATGGTTCTAGAATTCACTTATTTTTCTGGTTAAACTCATATGATTTCCCACTCATTCAATGATTACCGTTCGTCATTCTTAAATGCAGTAAAAAAAAGGAAAACATAATTAAAGCATCGTTCTATTCCAGCAAATTGACCGTGATCATTTAATAAGTTAACATTGTTTCTGCCACAATAATATTTTCACTTAAATTGTCTTATTTACAATAATTATTCCTTAATTTTCATTGCAGAAATGAAGTAAATATTCTTTTCAATGCATTTGATTCTGTCTTGAAAATATCAATAGTGAGACAGAAATGAAAACGCCATGTGTAATTCATTTTATCTGTATTTATTAAACATTAATTGACCTTAATATGTAGACAAATACACTAAACTTGGCATTGTATGGGAAGAAAAAGTATTTAATTTAGTAATTGATTAGAAAAGACAACGTTTGACAAAGCTGAAGACGGGACCTCCAGGCTTCATAGACAGAATTATGTTGAATCCATTTTCTAGATTCCACACTACTCTTGAATTCTTCTTATGGGAGAAATGAAAACCTTTGCGTTTCACTTACATTGAACAGAATTTATGAGCTACACGTATAATCCATGGCAATATAGTATATCTTTAAATCATATTCCTCATGCTATTTTCATGTAACTGTGTCTTCAGAACAAGCGACTTTTAGAGTATATCCTAGTAGAATAAAACCACCATTTTACTACTTTGTGGAATCTGTCTTCTGTTCACAAGGCCTGAAACTACCTTCATCAGATTACACATTTTTTACACCATCCCTAGGTGACTGTTAGGCAAACTAAGATTTAAGAACTGCTTTGTAGATTTTTTGTAGATTTGTCACTCATCATCCCGAAATCTTCTGTCCATACACCAAAGTAAGGCTGTCGCAAGTGTCTGAATTTCCACTGCCACTTCCCCACCCCAACTGCAACAGGATTGCGCCTTCCTAGATCTCCCTACCAGCCTGGGTGCACAAGCATGGATCTCTTGGCTCCCTCCCAGGAAACAACTTCTAGTTTCCCAGCTTCTTCCTGGTCCCCTTTTTCTCTCCCAACATGTTAGTGTTTCTGAGGCTGAAGCAAGCCTCTTTGCTGAGCAACTTTAAGTTATGCCCCCAACATTAAAATAAAAATGTCAAGGACTAAGAGATTGAACTTCAGAGATCATAAATGCATATGTAGCCTGATATGTACATAGTCCCAGAATTATTTCTATTTAGGCAGAATAAAAGTTGATACTGAAGGAAGAAGTCCAAGCTGCACTGAAGGCATTGGCGAGAAACAAGGCTCCAGGAATTAATGGAATATCAAAAGAGATGTTTCAACAAACGGATGCAGTGCTGGAAGTGCTCACTCGTCTATGCCAAGAAATTTGGAAGACAGCTACCTGGCCAACCGACTGGAAGAGATTCATATTTATGCCTATCCCCAAGAAAGGTGATCCACCGAATGTGGAAATTATTGAACAATATCATTAATACCACACTCAAGTAAAATTTTGCTGAAGATCATTCAAAAGCAGCTGCAGCAGTATATCGACAGGGAACAGCCAGAAATTCAGGCTGGATTCAGAAGAGGACATGGAACTAGGGATATAATTGATGATGTCAGATGGATCTAGGCTGAAAGCAGAGAATACCAGAAAGATACTTACTTGTGTTTTATTGACTATGCAAAGGCATTTGACTGTGTGGACCATAACAAGTTATGGATAACATTGCAAAGAATGGGAATTCCAGAACACTTAATTGTGCTCATGGGGCACCTGTACATAGATCAAGAGGCAGTTGTTCGGATAGAACAAGGGGACACTGATTGGTTTAAAGTCAGGAAAGGTGTGCGTCAGGGTTGTATCCTTTCATTGTACCTATTCAATCTGTATGCTGAGCAAACAATCTGAGAAGCTGGACTATATGAAGAAAAACGGGGCATCAGGACTGGAGGAAGACTCATCAACAACCTGCGTTATGCAGATGACACAACCCTGCTTGCTGAAAGTGAAGAGGACTTGAAGCACTTACCAATGAAGATCAAAGAACACAGCCTTCAATATGGATTGCACCTCAATATAAAGAACACAAAAATCCTCACAACTGGAGCAATGAGCAACATCATGATAAACGGAGAAAAGATTGAAGTTGTCAAGCATTTCATTTTACTTGGATCCACAATCAACGGCCACGGAAGCAGTGGTCAAGAAATCAAAAAGATGCATTGCACTGGGCAAATCTGCTGCAAAAGATCTTTTTAAAGTGTTGAAAAGCAAAGATGTCACCTTGAAGACTAAGGTGCGCCTGATCCAAGCCGTGGTATTTTTAATCGCATCATACACATGCGAAAGCTGAACAATGAATAAGCAAGACCAAAGAAGAATTGACGCCTTTGAATTGTGGTGTTGGCGAAGAATATTGAACATATCATGGACTGCCAAAAGAACGAGCAAATCTGTCTTGGAAGAAGTATAGCCAGAATGCTCCTTAGAGGCAAGGATGGCGAGACTATGTCTTACATACTTTGGACATGTTGTCAGGAGAGATCAGTCCCTCGAGAAGGACATCATGCTTGGTAAAAAGTACAGGGTCAACGAAAAAGAGGAAGACCTTCAACGAGATGGATTGACACAGTGGCTGCAACAATGTGCTCAAGCATTACAATGATTGTGGGCATGGCACAGGACTGTGCAGTATTTTGTTCTGTTGTACCTAGGGTCACTGTAGGTTGGAATCAACTCGACGACACCACCACCAACAACAAACCAATTTTCTGTTGAGGTGTTTTGGTAGCTTTTCCAGGCTGAAACAGCCATCAGCTCTGTTTGAGTCTGTCCATCTTTCTGCCTGTGTTAGGTGTGACACTCCACTGGACACTTGACATGACAGGAATAACTTGAAATTGAGCATCTGCCCTTTCTGTTAGCAGAAACAGTGAGGTCATGGGCCTGAAACATGCTCTTCAGAGACCCAGTGTTGGAAAGGCCATTAACGTCCAACTTCTCCCCCAGGGCAGGAATCCCTTCCCCAGTACCCATGACAGAAGGACCATTATATTAGATGCGACTTGTGCAGCTATCTGCCTTGAGATCTATTTTCAGGTATAATTTTTGTCCGATTATCCAGTGTGTCCTCACCAAGTAAAGCTTACAGAAGAGGCAGAGAACAAAATAGCCTATGAATTCACTAATACCGGTCACTAGTGTTACTTATGCTGACTCAGCAGTTCGAATCTGCCAGGTGCTCCTTGGAAACTCTATGGGGGCAGTTCTACTCTGTCCTGTACGGTCGCTATGAGTCGGAATCGACTCGATGGCACTGGGTACTGGGTAACATCACAGAGTCTAGACCGTTGCTGTTGTATAACATTGAGTCAATTCTGACTCAGAGAGACCCTGTATGACAGAGTAGAACTGCCCCACAGGGCTTCCTAAACTGTAATCATCGGGGGAGCAGATTACCATGTCTTTTATCCCTTGGAGCAGCTGGGTGAATCCAAACCACTGACCTTTCATTTAGCAGCTGAGCTCTTAACCACTGCGCAATTAGGGCTTCTTCACTCTAGATTAGCCATGTCCAATACCGTAGCCACTAGCCATATGTGGCTACCAAGCACTTGAATTCTGGCTGGTGTGAAACGTGTAGTATGCATAAAATACATACCAGATTCTGAAGACTTACTACTAATAAAGAATGTGAAATACTAATAATTATACTGATTGCGTGTGGAAATTATACTATTTGGGATATACTGGGTTAGATAAAATACACTATTAAAATTAATTTCACCTGTTTATTTGTACTTTCTAAATATGGCTACTAGACAATTTCGAGTCCCTGGGTCGTGCAAAAGATGACCGCTTGGCTACTAACTGAAAGGTTGGAGGTTGGAGTCTACCCAGAGGCACCTTGGAAGAAAGCCTTGTGATCTACTTCCAAAAAATCAGCCACTGAAAACTCTGTGGAGCACAGGTCTACTTTGACATACACGGGCTGCCATGAATCGGGGTTGGCTCCACAGCAGCTGGTCAACTGGTTACTAGACAATTTAACATTACGTATAATGGGGTTCATATTGTATTTCTTTTGCACACTGCTTTTTCTACTCTATACTGGTCCACACCTGTGGTATTAATCTGATGGCCGCTACTACAGCTAACCTATTGGGATTTAACCACTTCCCGAAACTGCATGACCCACCTGCTTCCTCCTAGTCCTTCCCCTGTGGCCCGTGTTGCTGTGTAACATACGACTGCTATTGCCAGAATATCTTGCTAAAATGCCCCAGGTTGCTCATCCCATGGCTGGGTTTCTCTAGCTGTTAGAAGATTCCTTCTTATGGATAAGCCAAAATATCCTTCCCTATCTGTGACAGTTTGCCTTGTGAATAATATGAGCCTACTGATTTGTGTTGAATGACTACATAGCATACAAACGTATAGCATTTCTTTAACCAATTTTCTAATGCTAGTCATTTAGCTGGTTTTCAGTTTTAAAAAATTGTACAAAGAAAATCATCCTTATGGTTATATTTTTGTACATATGCAGATCATTTGCTTAGGATACAGTCTTAGTAATATAACTGCTGGGCTAAAAGGTATATTACGTCTTTAAAGCTTTCCACGCCTTTCTCTATTACCTGGAAAACATTGGACAGTATAATTTTTTAAATCTTTGTAATTCTTGTAGGTTAAAAAAAAAAAAAGGCAAACTGGTGACTACCACCAGAATTAAGTGGGTCAATACATTTACTTAGCCAGCAGAGTCTTGTTGCTGGTCATCACCCTAGTAGGAAATCAGGGGAAGACTGTATTTTCTCACAGCTATGTAACTAACAAAGTCACCTTGGGCAAGACTTGAATTCACTTCACATTTATTGAGCATTGTGGGATAAATACTGAGGATACAAATTAATGATGTGTGGTCACTACCCTCTAGGAGCACAGAGTTAGTTTCTACTATTGAATTAGTTGTTGTTGCTGTTAGATGGTGCCGAATTGGTTTCAACTCATAGCAACCCTAGGTACAACAGACCGAAACACTGTCCAGTCCTGTGCCATCCTCACAATTACTACTATTTTTGAGCCCACTGTTACAGTCAGTGTCAATCCATCTCATTGAGAGTCTTCCTCTTCTTCACTGATCCTCTACTTTACCAAGCATGATGTCTTTCTCCAGGGACTGATCCCTCCTGATAACATGTCCAAAATATGTGAGACAAAGTCTTGCCATCCTCTTCACTTCTAAGGAGAATTCTGGCTGTACTTCTTCCAAAACATATTTGTTCGTTCTTCTGGTAGTTCATGGTATATTCTGCATTATTTGCCAACACCATAATTTAAAGGCATCATTTCCTCTTTGATCTTCCTTATTCACTGTCCAGCTTTCACACATATATAATGTAATTGAAAATACCACAGCTTGATCAGGTACATCTTAGTTCTCAAAGGGACATCTTTGCCTTTTAATACTTTAAAGAGGTACTTTGCAGCAGATTTGCTCAATGTAATATGATTTCTTGACTGCAGCTTCCATGGGCATTGATTGTGGATCCAAGTAAAATAACATTCTTGACAACTTCAATCTTTTCTCAGTTTATCATGATGTTGCTTATTGGCCCAGTGTGTCAGCTCCAGGGGAAGGCTTTTTTCTCTGTTGGCCTCCTCATCAGTCTTCCCTTGGTCAAGGAGTTTCTCAAGCATGGGGACCCCAGGTCCAAAGGACATGCTCTGCTCCTGGCACTACTTTCTTGGTGGTATGAGGTCCCCCTGTCTCTCTGCTCACTTCTTTCTTTTATATCTCAAGAGATTGCCTCAAGACAATCCACATTATGCTGAGTGAAATAAGTCAATCACAAAAGGACAAATATTGCATGAGACCACTACTGTAAAAACTTATGAAAAGGTTTACATACAAAAAGAAACAATATTTGATAGTTATGAGGGAGGGGAGAGGTAGAGATGGAAAAACACTTAATAGACAAAAGATGAGGTAACTTTGGTGAAGGGTAAGACAGTACACAATACTGGGGAAGCCAGCACAACGTGTACAAGGCAAGGCTATGGCCAGACACATCCAAACTCCCTGAGGAACCAAATTGCTGGGCTGAGGGCTGTGGGGACCATGGTCTCAGGGAACATCTAGCTCAATTGGCATAACACAGTTTATAATGAAAATGTTCTATATTCTACTTTGGTGAGTAGCATCTGGGGTCTTAAAAGCCTGTGAGCAGCCATCTAGGATACTCTGCTGGTCTCACCCTTCGGAAGCAAGGAAGAATAAAGAAAACTGAGGACACAAAGGGAAGATTAGTCCAAAGGGCTAATGAACCATATCTACTACGGCCTCCACCAGACTGAGTCCGTACAACGAGATGGTACCCGGCTACTACCACTGACTACTCTTACAGGGATCACAATAGATGGTCCTGGACAGAGCTGGAGAAAAATGTAGAACAAAATTCTAACTCAAAAAGGAAGACCAGACTTGCTGGGCTGATAGAGGCTGGAGAAACCCTGAGAGTATGGCCCCCAGACACCCTTTCAGCTCAGTAATGAAGCCACTCCTGAGGTTCACCCTTCAGCCAAAGATTGAACAGGCTCACAGAACAAAACAAGGCTAAAGGGGCACACCAGTCTTGGGGCAAGGACTGGAAGGCAGGAGGGAACAGGAAAGCTGGTAATAGGGAACCCAGGGTTAAGAAGGGAGAGTATTGATCAGTCATGGGGTTGTTAACCAATGTCATACAACAATGTATGTGCTAATTGTTTGATGAGAAACTAGTTTGTTCTGTAAACCTTCATCTAAAGTTCAATAAAGAAAAAAAAAAGACATAATCCGATCTTGTAGACTGAGTCCTGCCTCACTAACACAACTGCCGCCCATCCTCCCTCATTAAGATCAAGAGGCAGGATTTACAACATATAAGAAAATTGCTCAATACTGGGAATCATGGCCCAGCCAAATTGATACACTCATTTTTGGGGGGACATAATTCAATCCATGACAGGGAGGTACTGGCATTCAGAAATATTTAAGTACATGAGTTATTTGAAAACAGTGTGTTGCACTTTCTGAGCCATGGGACCAATACGTCCCATGTGTGTGATGTCCTTCATGGAACATAAGACTGATACGTCTTGCTGGCAGTTGGCACCCCATTTTTTCAAATAATAAAAAACTGCCAACAATGATTCAGCATCCATTCCATTAGTGGAAAAAAAAAAAAAAAGGAAAATCCGTGAATGGGTTAAAGTTAACTTCCCAGCATTCATTAGACCCAGGTAATTAGAACAAACCAATCATGAAAATTTGTACTCCTTGCTACTGACTGGTTCATAAGTGGGTTTGTGATCACAATATGGTTAATGAGATCTGAAGGGAACCCTGGGGGATGGGAGATGGTTCCTAGAAACTTCTGCTACCCTAAGAAAAAACCACAAGAACAGATGCTTCCTCCTTTTCCTCCTCTGCCCAAATCCTGAAGGCATCTTGCCACCAGCCTGAGAAGAAAATCGAGTACAAAGCATGGCAGAACAGAGATATGGGAAAAAACTTAGAATGAAGGTCATTACGTATCTGAATCAACCAATCCTGATTCTTGTTACATTGCTACATAAGATAATAAATTTCCTTCTTGTTAAACCAGCTTCTACCATGTTTCTATATTTTAGTTTGGAGCCAAAACAAACTACCTGATATAGTTCTTCAGTTTCTACTATCATTCCTAAAATAACTATGTATAATCCTCAACTTTCTAATCCCTTTGTCAGTCTATAAATAGTGTAATTAGATAAGCTTCGGATGATCTAAAATTGAGCTCCAGAAAGGGAGAGGGGCATGACCAGGGATTCTTTAATTATTTATTTTCCCCTTATTAATCTTACACATGGCTCTTAATTATAGGTAAAGCACATCTTAGATCTGGCCATGGGTGGGCCTCATTCTATCATTTCCTACTGTGGGTCAGGCCATTGAGGTATGATTTTAACTAGTGACTGATATAGGGTATCTTCTTTTCCCTAGCCAGAATGTATGAATCTGGAGATGGGAGTGGTCCTATTCACTATTACACCATAATCCAGAAAAAAAAAAAAAAAAAACCCAGTTGCCACTGAGTGGACTCCGACTCCTGGCGACCCCTTGTGCGTCAGAGTAGAACTGTGTTCTACAGCTGTCAGCTATCTACCCAGGCTTCAGTCACACTTCTTTCCTAACAGCACCTAGATTTTGCTTACAAGAATAGCCCTCTTCCTTGCAGCCACAATGCCCCCAGTTCTAAAGGTAGGCCTGATTCTTCCACGTTGTTCTAAGCCACTACATTTTGTGAGGGTTTGTTACAGACCAATTGCTAACTAAAACAGCCACCAAGCAGTAACCCTACAGAGAAGGACTCTGGGAATAAATGTTTCAACCTGACTCTCCTCCCTCCCTCTGATCTTGTAGATGCTCTCTTAGGTTGAGCCTAATCAGAAGTAGAAGGCAAGGGAGCCCTTTGATGTTGCCCACAAAGGTTAGCCTCTCAGGGCATAGAGCAGGTGTGAGAAGGATGGAGACTGGATCTGGAGAGGTGAACAGATGATATTCAACAGGGTCCACCCCTTCCCCCAGTCTGCATCAACTCTTATTCTTTGTGCAGGTGAAAATTTGTCTCTCCATCACAGAAGACACAAAAAGTCCTTCAGCCTGTGTCATCATGGGACAATGTCTATTCTGTCATAGTCCCACCTGTTCTTCACATGAAGAATGAGACGGTATTGGTGAAAATAATGTAAAAGATAGCTATTAGCATCCTTGATTTTCTGACTTGTCATGCAGTTTAAGCAGGTGGTATTCATAGCTGTTTTCCTCCACATTTCATGTTCCCTTACCCACTGCTAGCACTGCAGTTGGACAGAGTTCTTTAGCTTGTATGGGGACTCAAACCTTCATTCCTATGGGATTTGAGTCCTTAATGGTCTTGTTTATAATAGGTTGCTACAGTTTTCCATTGACTGGAACAATTGGGCAAGGGAGTATTAAGAGGCACCCCAGTGGGTTCCAAACATAGTTCTCTGCCTTCTTTGTGCAGCAGGGACTCAATTTCTCCCTGGTAATCAGGATCAATTACCCCAGCTCAATGATCCTATTCTCTGAATTCCTCCCTTAGCACTGGGATCTCTCTAAATCCACAGAGGTCATGTCGCAGGGATGAAAAGCAAAAACTCTTTCAGTGTTGGTGTAATAGGGGTCCCTGAGTGGTGCAAACAGTTAACATGCTTGGCTGCTAACTGAAAGACTGGCAGTTCTAGTCCAATCAGAGGTGTCTTGGAAGAAAGGTATGGTGATCTACTTCTGAAAAACCAGTCATCAAAAACCCTATGGAGCACAGTTCTACTCTGACACACCTGGGGTCACCATAAGTCAGTCTTCTCAACGGCAACTGGGTTTTTGGTTTTTTTTCTGGTTTATGGTATAATAGTGAGCAGGACCACTCCCATCTTCAGACCTATATACTCCAGCTAGGGAAAAAGAGATACTATGTATCAGTCACTGGTTAAAAGCATACCTCAATTTGTAAATCAGAACCCTACCCTCACAAGGTGTTGTCTCCCAGCTGGTGCCATGACATCACATAGGGTGTCTCTGGAGGTGCTGTAGGGGGATCCACTGAGTATGAGAACAGCCCATCATGAGGAGGAAGGGAGACGCATCCATCTGCTGGCTCTTTCCTGTCTCCTGGATTCTATTTGTCCAAGTTTGGCCTGTGTCTTAGTCATCTAGTGCTGCTATAACAGAAATAGCACAAATGGATGGCTTTAACAAACAGAAATTTATTCTCTCACAGTCTAGTAGGCTAGAAGCCCGCAATTCAGGCCTTCAGCTCCAGGGGAAGTCTTTCTCTGTCAGCTCTAGAGGAAAGTTCTTGTCAGCAATCTTCCCCTGGACTAGCAGCTTCTTCGTGCAGGAACCCTGGGTCCCAAGGACATGCTTTGCTCCTGGCGCTGTTTTTCTGGTGGTATGAGGTCTCCTGTCTCTCTGCTCCCTTCTCTCTTTTATATCTCAAAAGAGGTTGGCTCAAGACACAATTCAATCTTGTAGATTGAGTCTGGCCTCATTAATTTAACTGCCGCCTATCCCACACCTCATTAACATCATAGAAGTAGGATTTTACAACACAAAGGAAAATCATTATCAGTTAAAAAAAAATGGTAGACAATCACACATTACTGGGAATCATTGCCTAGCCAAATTGATATACATTTTTGGGGGGATACAATTCAATCCATAACAACCCCAAAACCAAAAACTAAACCAGTTGCCATCAATTCCAACTTGTGAAGAGCATAACTACTTCATAGGGTTTTCATGGCTGTGACCTTTCGGAAGCAGATCGCCAGGCCTGTCACCTGAGGAGCCTCTGGCTGAGTTCAAATCTCTAACCTCTGGTTAGTAGTCAAGTGCTTAACTCTTGGCACCATGCAGGAACTCCTAAGTTTGCCCCATAGGGTGTTATTTACCCTGCCCTCTGGGTTGTGCAGGGAAAGCTTCCCCGTGCTTCATCTGATTCTGGAACTTGTGAGAGGGGCCAGTTGGTGGTCAGTTTGGACCTGGGGGGGTGGGGGAGGGCTGCTGAGTCAGCAGTGCTGTTAGAAGCTGAGGTGAGCTCCACTGAGCAAGAGTCCAAGGTCCGTGGGTAGGGCCAGATGGAGACAAGTGAACCTAGGCTGGTGCATAAGCTTGGTTGGTATATTGTGAGTGACTTTGGGCAAGTCACCTAAGCACTTCAAGCCTCAGTTCCCTCATCTCTAAAAAGGGTCACAGTATCTACCTTATATGCTGACTCATATTTTTCATATATGTTATCCCCACATAGGTACTCTCGACTTAGAACAGGGTTCTGTTCTGGTGACTCCATAGTAAGTCGGTTCTGACATAAATTGAATACCTCATTTTTTTTTTAGTTTTCATTTTTGTTGCCTTTTATTACCAGTATCTTTATAAATCTGATCTTTATTTGTCTTTGGGGGTTGAATACATTATGTATAAATTACAGATATATTTTAATACATACATGTATAAAGAAATACATGTTCTTAAAAAAATGCAGGGCACTGGCATTTTGTAAGTTATGGTAGTAACTCCACTTATGGAAGGTTCTGGATCATCTAGATTATCCCTGGGAATGAGGACAGTGTTTCCAGTCAGAAAATTAGTCAGAGTTGTCTGTATGGTCCTTTTATGCACTACAACATTGTTTGTAGTACACAATGAAGTACATATCAGTGTCATGGATTGAATTGTGTCCCCTCCCCCCCAAAAATGTGTCAACTTGGCTAGGCCATGATTCCCAGTATTGTGTGGTTTTCCTCTGTCTTGTGATCTGAGATAATTATCCTCCATTTTGTGATGTGCTGAAAATTCTAACCTCTATTTTATACATTAATGAGGCAAGATTAGTGTGGGGTGTATCTTGACTCACAGCCTTACAAGACGGTGTGACTCACGTTATACACTTATTCAACTCAGACCATTACTCAAGTCACACTCTTATTTGAGTCATACCTTTTATCTTATAAAAGATAAAGGGAGAGAGGAGTGAGCAGAGAGGGAAAGGACCTTACTACCACCCAGGAAAGAAAGGCTGAGTGCAGAGTATGTCCTTTTTACCCAGAGTCCCTGTGCTGAGAACCTCCTAGACCCAGGGGATGATTGATGCCAAGACACATGGAGATGTCCAAGGAACTCTGGGCCCATAGATGTTGAAAGGAGACAAGGACCTTCCCCTGGAGCCGACAGAGAGAGAAAGGATTCCCCTAGAACTGGTACCCTGCGTTTGGACTTCTAGACTACAAAACTGAGAGAATAAATTTCTGTTTGGTTAAGCCATCCACTTGTGATATTTTTGTTACAGCAGCACTAGACAACTAAGTCAGTTACTAACATAAGATGAAAAAAAAAAAAGACGGTTGTAAGTATGGATTGTGGTAACTTGAATATATCTTGTCACGACTTTGTAACAATAGGCAAGGTAGCTATCATTCTTGCCATTTCATCGATATGGAAATTAAGGTGGTGAGAGATTAAATGAATAAACCAATAAATCAATTGCCGGTGACTCATGACAACCTCATATGTGTCAGAGTAGAACTGTGCTCCATAGTTTTCAGTGGCTGATTACTTGGAAGCAGACGACCAGGTCTTTCTTCTGGGACACATCTGGGTGCACTCGAACCTCCAACCTTTTGGTTAGCTGCCAAGCACAGCTGTTTGCACCACCTGACTCAAAATGGCAGCGTCAGAACTAGAACTCAGTTCCGCTATTAGCCTCCTACTCTTTCCACCATATCACATTCCCTTTGAGATTTCATCAGGGGACTGAATTTCAAAACTCTCAGAAAGATTCAAGCATAAAAATGAGTGAAAAGTTACACATGGGTGCAGATGTTATAAAGAGTAAAATGTGTATCCAACAACAAGCAACTCTAAGAATTTCTTAATGGATTTCATAAAGTAAAATGGTACTTTGAAACAAGTATAGTTTTCTAAGTACTCAAAATGTGTTTGTTTCAAATTATTTCTGTTGAACTGAAGTGATCTGTGGAAGCATAAAATATAAGACCCGTTCTTCCAAACGGATCTCACTTGCCCAGCGAACGCAGCAGTAAAGCTGCTATCATTGCAATCACACATGCTCTGACTTGTCAAGACCCACCTTCGTGCTTTCCTCCTGCCAAGTAACAGGCTCAGCTATCATGACCTCTAATCCCTTGGATCCAGCTGCCTCTCAGACTGCAAGAGCCTAAGTCACATAGCTCCCCACTGACAGCAAGCGTCTTTTAGAGCTGAGTGTTCCGAGGGGAGGGAAAAAAAAAAAAAAAACGAGGTGGAGGGGTTATTAGTTAAACAAAGCCCCTGTAAATGCTGCGAGTAGAACTCAAAGTTAATTTTTTGTACTTTCTGTGAATACAGATTTACATAAATTCTAGCCTTTAAACTGTCTGAGTAAGGTGATATGGTAATGATGTTAAGGCAACGGACATAGGCAGAGCTCTTACAGAAGCCCCTCAGTTCCCAGAAGCATAAAGCAGAAACAAGCCAGTCCATAATGGAAGAGTTTTCTTATGAATTTGATGGACTTCATAAGTCCTTGGAAACAGAAACTGGCGCCTGTTAATTACCCTGAGAAGCGAAGGCTGGAAGAGGTGAGAAGGTCATCTAAATGTTAGACTGCGTCAGATGTCCTGGACACCCAGTGCGTCTTCATCATGAGAGAGCAATGGAGCCCTGCCTCTCCAAGCGCACTCTCCTAGCCATAACCCTGAAAGGAGCAGGGCCAAATCATACTATGATAACCAACGGGTTTCTTTCTTGGGGAACTGAACTGGGAGCTACTACTAATGTAAACACTTAAATGGACTATGCCTGTGGCCATTTTTAGTGATAGGGAAGAAGAATCTCAAATATTTTACACTGTAGAATAGCGGAATGCTATACAAACAAATTTCAAATAAACATTCCACTGAAAGAAATAAAAACTGTGCTGTCAGAGAAGACACAAGTCTGCTTTACGTCTTTATACTCTTATGCCCAGAATGGTGCCCTCTTTCTCTACATATATCCTAATACACAGACACACACATTCACACACACATATAGTAGGACTGTACATACATATGTATAGCACGACTCAACAAATCTTTGTCATTGATGCTGGTAATAAAAAGTCTGGATTAAAAAAAAACTGTTTAGGCTTTCTTAAGCAATTATTTCCCTTTCAGTGAGCAGGGAGTGAAAATATGTTTGCTTTGACTTCAAATGATCTCATGAGGCATTAACCGGCTGTCATTCCACGAACAGCTGTGAAAAAAATGTTTCCAACAATTGTGCTTTCTGTAGACTATTATCCCCATTTCCTCTCCTCCCCTTTCTCCAACATTTACAAATACCACTGAGGGCTCTGCTCTTTGTCAGTTGCGCGAGGTTGAAAAAATCACACAATTTCTTTGATCTGATATTTTCACATCTGCGAAACAGGGATGCTAATGATACCTACCTCACAGGGCTGTTTTGAAAAATAAATGTTGTTTGGGAATGTCCTCAGCAGGATACTTAGTGTGCTGTAGCTATTCATAGGCTTATTGGATAAGAAAACAGGCAAAAATGACAGTTAAGTTTTATTGATGATATTAAAATTTATCTCAATAGATGCATGGATTAATAATTTGGTACACACATACCAAAACCAAAACCAAACCCATTGCCATCGAGTCAATTCTGACTCTGCCCCACAGAGTCTTCTTGGCTGTAACCTTGATGGAAGCAGATTGTCAGGCCTTCCTTTCAAGGAACAGCTGCGTGGGTTCAAATCACCAACCTTTAGGTTAGCAGCCAATTGCAAACCACTTGCCCCACCCACTGGATGGCATATATGCATGTCATGGAGTATTATTCAGCTATAAAGAGAAGTGAAGTTCTGATACATGCCACTACATGGGTAAACCTTGAAAACATGCTAAGTGAATAAGCCAGGCACAAAAGGGCAAACACTGTATAACTCCACTTATTTGAAATATCTAGAACAAACATATCCATCAAGACAAAAGATTGGTGGTTACCAGGGACTGGGAAGAGGGGGCTGGGGAGTTAAAAAAAAAAAAAAAAGTATAGTTTAAATAAAATTTATGTCTTTTGAATCAGATGTGAATATCAGAAGAAAAAGGGAGAGCAGCAGGAAATAGTGCATATTTTGGAAAGTGCTTTAAAAGAAAGACAACGACATGTGACCTAAAGCTTTTTCTCAGATTTAGGGCGAATTCTATCTTTTCTGAAATATGGTCAATTTGAATCTTCTTTTGTTTTTGAAGAATTTTGTTTGAATCAAAGACCTTTATAAATCTAGATTTTTCAAAGCAAAATCATAAAAATTTATCAGATAAAAATCCTGCAGCATTTCTGGTTTCATCAGGATATGAATTTATAGATTTTTAGTGTCTTTTTTTTTTTGTAAAATGGTATAAATTGTTAACCTTCATGAATTCTATCATTTTCACTTAAAATTTTGTGCAAAAAACTTCATATTTCATCTAGAGATGAGTGGAAATCAAGTCTTTTTAAAAATTATCATCATCAGTAAATATTTAGTGAAAGCCCACCAGTTTCTACAATATGGCAAGCTATGATAATATTCAAGTGTTCAGGAAACTTACATACAAGTCATTGAAAATGAAATTTAGAAAAGGTGATTATAAGTGCATCGTTCTATGAGGAAACAATCCTCTTTCTTAGTACAAATTTTGTCTATTATTTTTTCTGTTTGATTTTGTATAATTCTGAGGTTAATGTCTGGGACATCTGCTGTTAAGTGGGGAAGAGGGCAACTGAACTGTAAAGGGATCTGTAGGGGGAGGGAGGTGCAGCTTAGGCAGAACAGGCAGGGGTTGATTATTCATCAGGGTCAGGATATGTCCATTTTATAAATGATCTGAGAACTAAAATTATCATTTAGAAACAAAAAAAAGAAGCTGCCTCAGTAAGACCAACTTTTATGGCCATAAGGTTACAAATCCACTTGTGAGATTAGGGTCTAAAATAATGCGTGAAGAAGCCAAACTATGATGAGCTATCCAATAAGATGTTGTGGAAACGCCCAATGTGGATATACAATCCCGGCTTGGAGGGCTCTAGAGAAGTTCCTTCCCTTGACCAGGGGCAGAACTAAGCTGAGCTTTCATGGATACTTAGGAGCTAGCCACAGAAAGGAAAGTTGGAAAGAAAGAGCTCCATGTCCAGGAGCTCAGATGCAAGGGTCAGCAAGCACACACCCTGGATTGGTTGGAGAGAGCTGAGAAATGAGGCCAGAAAGGTGAGCAGAGATCAGATCAATAAAGACTGTAACTCTAGTCTGAAGGGAAGGGAAATAAAATAAAAGGTTTAAATTAGAAGAGAGGTTTAAGCAGATTTGCCTGTGAGTAAGGTCCCTTTTCCCTTAGCTGTAGGATGGAGAACAGATTGAGGGAGATAATCTGGATATTGGTCCAGTTTTCCGTAAGTGGCTTTAAGAAAAGAAAGTGACATATAATAAACCTGTTTCTCAAGTTTAATCCAATTTTAATTTAATATTTTTCTTAGAATCACCCTGGAGATCTTGCATAACTGCCTAAATACATAAATTTAGCTTGCAAGCTTCGTGTACATATATCCTGCTAATGTGTTGGGAGGCTTTTATAGAAACAACAATTTCAAGATAATCTTGGTGTTGTTCTAGAATTGATATTCCCCCTAGTGTGATCTCTATGATTTGGTTTCTTTGGATTTATCATTTGAAGTCAGTCATGTCATATGATATGAACAATTATATAAATAAGGATCCGTACTCCCTTTTTGAAGAGCACAAATGCTTCCATGAAACGCAAACAGTATTTTCAAGGTTTTTATAGGTGATTTGAAAATGAAATTACTAGACTGTATTCTTACTTCCTTAGTTTCTCAATATTGTAAAAACCTAACAGGTTTTATTATCCAGTGGTTTCAATTCATAGTTGAAAGCATACTCAGGATTTAGGACTCTTACGCCTTTATAAAGATCAATTCCGGGAAACAAAAAAATGTGGAAACAGACACGTTTTCTCTGTTCTTTCAAAGGTGGTAACACCTATTTTTCCTTTAGAGAGAAGCATTGTCTTTTGCTACCCCTTCAAACTTTTCCCAGCTATTGGCCTCTTCAGTTGCTGCTGGCAGAAAAATTTAGTTATGTGCACTTCTAGAGTAACTTCCTGGTAAGCCTAGTAGCAATGCCTACTTACCTTTTAAAATCAAAGAATATAAAAGAACTTATAATGAAAAGAACAGTCACCTGCCCCACCCTTGTACTATTTTAAAGAGGCAACTACTTTGAATAATTTTACTGCTGTTTCTTAATTAATCAGACATTTAGACATTTTCTTTTGACTCCTGCTCTGACAGATGAAGATTTAGCACACGTATACCACATCTCAGTTCACTTGTCTCCTTTTTGAGTTCTGTGAGTCATAGTCCTATACTGTATTTAGTTTCTCTATTGCAGAGGTTGCAAACAGATGGCCTGCAGGCTAGATCTGACTGTAGATGTATTTTGTTTGGCTTGCATTGAGTTAAAAAAAAAAAAAATCCTAGACTAAAAAATTGTATATAGGAAAATCAGTCCTCAACTTTATATGGAATGACGAGAGGCCTCGAGTAACTAAAACAACGTTGAAAGAGAAGATCAATGTTGAAAGAGAAGATCAATGTTGAAAGAGAAGAACAAAGTAGGAGGACTCACACTGCCTGATTTTAAAACATACTATACAGCTACAGTAATCAAAACAGCATGGTACTAGTATAACAATCGGCACATAGACCAAAGGAATAGAATTGAAAGTCCAGTAATAAACCCACATACCCTTTTTCACAAGGGTACTAAATCCATTTGATGGGGAAAGAAGAGTTTCTTCAATAAACGGTGCTGGGAAAATTGGATTTCCATATGCAGAAAATGAAACCAGATCCATGCCTCACACCATACACAAAAACAAATTCAAAATGTATTAAGGACCTAAACGTGCAAACTGAAACCATAAAATTCTTAGAACAAGGATAACTGCTGTCAGGCCTAGCTTTTAACAATGGATTATCTAATATAATAACAAAAGCACAAACATCAAAAGACAAAATAAATAAATGGGACCTGATAAAAATTAAAAACTGTTGTTCATCAAAAGACTTTACCAAAAAAGTGAAAGGACAAGCTAACGACTGGGACAATATCCTCGGAAACCATATATCTGGCAAGAATCTAATAACCAAAATATAAACAAAACTTTGACAACTTCACAACAAAAAGACAAGTAACTCAATCATAAACTGGGCAAAGAACTTGAGTAGACATTTTACTGAAGAGGACATGCAAATGGCCACCAAACACATGAAAAGATGCTCAGCATTCTTAACCATCAGAGAGATGCAAATCAAAATCATAGTGAGATACCATTTCACTCTCATTAGGACAGCTAAGATTAAAATTTAAAAAAAGCAAACAGAGAATAACAAATGTTGGCGAGGATGTGGGGAAATTGGAACATTTATCCATTGCTGGTGAGAATGCACGATGGTAGAGCTGTTCTGGAAAACAGAGTGATGGTTCCTCAAACAACTAAAAATAGAACTACCATATGACCCAGCAATTCCAGTCCTAGGTATATACCCAGAAGATTTGAAAGCAGAGAGTCAAAAAGAGACTTGGACACCAATGGTCATTCTAGCACTATTCATAATAGCCAAAAAGTAGAAACAACTTAAATTTCCATCAACAGATGAATGGATAAACAAAATGTGGTACATACACACAATGGAATTCTACTCAGCCAGTAGGAGAAATGCAGTTTTGATACATGCTACAGTATGGATGGGGTTTGAAGACATTATGCAGAGCAAAATAAGCCAATCAAAAAGGACAAATACTGTATGACCTCACTTATAAAAATAGACAAGAAAAGGCAAATGTATAGAGACCAAAGTTTATTAGTGGCTACCAGGGGTGGGAGGTGGGGGCGGGGATGAATGGAGATGGAAAAATTACGTTGATTAAGGGGAGGGTTGCACAGCTGATTATTCCAATTGCTGTCAATAAGTTGTACATCCGTAAAAAGTTGAATTGGCAAAAGTTCCGTGATAGATATATTTACAACAACAACAACAAAAAGAGTAGCTGCTGAGGCTGCTTATGTACGACCAAATACCTCATGGGTTTTGGTTCCTTGATATGGAGGTTTAGGGTCATGGTTTCACAGGACATCCCAGTTAATTGGCCCAATAATGTGTTTAGTTCTTCTGATCTACCTCCTGGTTCGTTGTGTAGTGCCTGAGGTCTTAAAATCTTGCGAGCAGCCATCCAAGGCACAGCAATTGGTCCCTATTCACCTGGAGCAACAGAGGAAGAAAAAGAGTCAGGAATAAAATGAGGATATGGAATGTGTGGCTAATTGGCTCCATGAAAAACTGCTTCCTTTATCATGAGACCAGAAGAACTGGATGGTGCCCAGCTACCATTCCTAATCATTTTGAACAAATATTCCATAGAAGAATCCTGATCGAAAGAAGGAAAATGCACAACAGAATTTCAAATTCTCATGGACTCCTGACTTTCTGGAGCCATGGAGGGTGGATGAACCCTTGAAACTACTGCCCTGAGATAATCTTTAAATCTTAACTAATAATACTCCCTGAAGTCATCTTAAAACTCAAACAATAGCTTAGTTTAACTAGTGAAAAAAGATCTGCCTTGAGCATTATGTTCTTTTAAGAACTGTCTATATGGGATCAGATTGATAAGAACAACTCGAAAGATTAGACAGGAAAATCATGGGAAGTGATTTTATGTTAATAGAGGAGGAACAACTCAGAAAAGGATGTAATCAATATCACTAAGTTGTACATATAGAAACTGTTGAATTGGTTTATGTTTTGGCGTGTATATTCTCAACAACAATAAAATTTAGAAGTAGAAAAGTTGTAAAGTTTATGATAAAAAAAATCCAAATGTTTAGCTCTCACAAAAAAAATCAGATGTTGCAAGTATGGGCCCCAATTCCAACAATTGAAGCCCTGGTGGCACAGTGGCTAAGAGCCTGGCTACTAACCAAAAGGTCGGCAGTTCAGATTCACCAGCCGCTCCTTAGAAACCCTATGGGGCAGTTCTACTCTGTCTGACAGGGTTGTTATGGGTCATAATCTACTCAATGGCAACGGGTTATTTCAACAACTAGCCAAAGTTGGTCAAGTCACTGTTCTCTCCAGATAGGGTAGGCACCTGCTAGTGTGCCAAAGTTCTTACCAAATCCAAGTAAACACATACACCCTATTTCTTATTTATGTTACTTGCTTGGCTCCTGTGGGAATCTGTTTGCTAATCACGCTGTTGGTTACCTTTATAACTTTTAAATAATACACCTGTTATAGATTAAATTGCGTCCCCTAAAAATGTGTGTCAACTTGGCTAGGCCATGATTATTGATTATGTGATTGTCCACCAGTTTGTCATCTGATGTGATTTTACTTTACATTATAAATCCTACCTCTTCGATGTTAATGAGGCAGGATTAGAGGCAGTTACTTTAACGAGGCAGGACTCAATCTATTAGATTAAGTTTTGCCTTATGCCAATCTCTCTTTTTTTTTCTTTTCTGTCTTCAGCAAGCTTTATTTTGCTTGAGTCAAGCAATGTCAATCTCTTTTGAAACATAAAAGAGAAGCGAGCAGAGAGACAGGGAGGCCTCATACCACTAAGAAACAATAGCCAGGAGAATAGTGTATCCTTTGGACCCAGGGTCCTTATCCTGAGAAGCTCCTAGACCAGGGGAAGACTGATGACAAGGACCTTCCCCCAGAGCTGACAGAGAAAGCCTTCCCCTGGGGCTGGTACCCTGAATTCAGACTTCTAGCCTCCTAGACTGTGAGAGAATAAATTTCTCTTTGTTAAAGCCATCTGCTTGTGATATTTCTGTTATAGCAGGACTAGATAACTAAGACAATACCCAAAACCCCTATTTTATCTTTCAGAAATATTTGTCAATATCTCATGACTCCCTTACTGTTTTGTAAGAGCAGAATATTAGTTTTTCCATGTTTTCCTGGATTGCTTTGTTTCCTTTCCATCTCACAAATTTTGTCAGCAACACCTTTACCTACATATGTTCGATGTTATGCCATTTATGTTGTTCCGAAATTTTAAGTAAATCTTAATGTTGTGTGGTCCTTAAACGCCTACTGATCCTGGGTTATCCATTCATATTTAACAATGAGGCAGTAGACTTCTGCTTCTACTTATGAAGGAATCACCAGTATGGGGCTTTCCATCTCACCATAACTAACTAGAAAACTGCAAAAAAAAATAAGTATGAAATAACTGTTTTTTTTAAAAAAATTTATGCTACATATATATGTAAAAAATGGCATGGAGGAGGTGTCTGACTTCCTCTAACTTCACAAGGGGGAAGGAGAATTAAGATCAACAGCCCAAGGCTCATTCCTATAAGGCGGGGGTCAGATATCGCATCTCTCTGCCATCTTTACCAATTCTGACACCAGCCGTCCCTCCCACGGAACTCTCTATTTCTCTGCTGTGTTAGATAATTTGTTGCAATGGCCACACAGAACAGACAATAGTAACAATTATGGGATTTATTAAGGAACTAACAGGTTACAATTTAGGTTCAGGAACACTCAGGTTGCAGTTCCTCCATAAGGACAGCTTCGGCAAGTGTTGCAAAGCTTTTAGCTCTGCTGATAAGTGCCCCGAGGCAGCCCACTCTGCCAGTAAGTCTTGGCCCAAAGGCACTCAGCTCTAGCTCCTTGGGTCAGCAATCCTAGCTCCACCAAGTTCCCAGAGGCACCCTACTTCACCAGTAAGTTTCCTGCAAGAAGGCACTCAGGTTTCTTGCTCTGTGGGCTTCCGGCCCATCTCACTGTCTTCTGCTGTTCTCCTCGTTTTGCTGCTGCTGTTTCTCTGCCACCACTTGTCTACTGCTTCTCGCTATCTTCAGTGTTTCTTTCTCTCGGTCTCCTGGTTCCAGGAGCTTCTCAGCACAGAGATCCACGGTCTAAGACACACTCCACTCCTGGCAGTTTCCTGGTTATGGTGAGATCCTTTTCTCCTGCCTCTGAGACGGCTTATTTTAAACCTGGCGGGATAGCAAAACTGACCAATCCTTTCATTAGTGTTCCATAGAACTTATTTGCCCAGTCCCACCCCCACGTGGGTGCCATAAACTTTATTTGCATTATTAGCAAGTTATCCACTTCTCTTGGTGGGCCACAATTTCCTTATTTGTATAAAAAACAGAAACAACTTATTTGTATAGTCCCACCCAATCACTTGGGTGGGAGTTACAAGACCATGAAGAGCAGGTCACATAAAAGTGACCTATCACACCACAATATACAAAAAAAATTTGCCATTTCCACATTTTTTTACATGTACAGTTCGATGACATTAATTACATTCATCATGTTGTGCAACCATTGCCATTATCTGTTTCCAAATTTTTCTATCGCCCTTATAGAAACTCAGTGCCCCTTTAAGCAACCACTCCCTCTTTCTCTTTCTCCCCCTATAATCACTAATAAACTTAACGCTTTATACATTTAACTATTTTAGATATTTCACTTAGATATTTCATACAATATTTGTCCTTTTGTGACTAACTTACTTCACTCAGCATAATGTTTTCAGGGCAAAACAACTGTTTTAAATCTTTTTAGCCATTGAAAGAAAGGAAACCAACAAGGTGTGCCTTCTGGTTGATGCAGTTTTCTTCCTGAAGGCAATTTCTGGACCATGGCACAGGGAGGGGAAGCCCAGACAGCTGTGGGAGACCTCACTGAGTTGATGAAATAGAGATACAAACTTGGGGAGGCTGAGGCAGCTGGAATTTGCGGGACACACTACCACAGGAAAAAAAAAAACCAAACCCATTGCCGTTGAGTCAATTCTAACTCATAGTGACCCAACAGGACAGAGTAGAACTGCCCCATAGGGTTTCCAGGGAGTGGCTAGTGGATTCGAACTGCCAACCTTTTGGTTAGCAGCCAAGCTCTTAACCAATGCGCCACCAGGGCTCCGACTACCAAACAGGAGGGAGATACGCAGAGAAGGAGATCCAAAAATCTGCAAATGGGTCCCCTTGGTTATTTGATTGAATATTAGCCTGAACCCAAGGAAGGTTAAAACCATACCAGGCTGGGGAAAGAACAAAGGCTGGGAAGCCATAAGCTAAACAAGTTCTTGAGCTCACAGAGGCCTAGGGGACATTTGGTCTCCTACTAACCAGAGTGAAGAGCGCTTATTAAAAACCTGAGGCACTTAGTAGAAAACCAAGAAAGATTATGTCTTATTTGTTTTTTTTGGTGCCATTTAGTTGATTCTGACTCACAGCAACCTCGTGTGACAGAGTAGAACTGCCCCAATAGGGTTTTCTAGGCTGTAATCTTTAGGAGAACAGATCTTTCACCTCCGGAGCAGCTGGGTGTGTTCAAACTGGCAATCTTTTGGTTAGTAGCTGAGCACTTAACCATTTGCACAACTAGGGATCCTTCGTGTCTCAGTAGTAGGGCTAAATAACCCTTAGAATAAAAATTATTTTAATCCTTTCCTAACAAAGCTTAAAAGCAGGCCTTTAAATAATCAAGCTGATCCACAAGTAACAAAATTGCCTGCCAAATTCTACATTGATTAAAAGATGACAACAAAATTAAAATATTCAACAACATCTATAATGTGCAATATCCAGTTCAATACTCAATGTTGTTCAATATCCATAACATTCAATATCCAATGAAAAAAAGGGGGTGTATGAATTAATCAGGAAGATATAATAATCCTAAAAGTGCACGCATTTAAGAATAGGTTTCAAAATATATGAAGCAAAAATTAATAGAATTAAAGTAGAAATTGAAAAATCCACAATTACACTTGTGGATCTCAACATTCAACTCAGTTACTGGTAGATTAAATAAAGGGCAAATCTGTAAGAATATAGAAAACCTACAAGCCAAATTGACTCAACTGACTTTAGAGAACATTTTTTTAATTATAGAACACTGCACCCAATAACAGAGGAATACACATTCTTTTTAACTGAACATAGAATATTCACTAAAATAGACCATACACTTGGCCATAAAACATGTCTCAATGAATTTGGAAGGATTCATATCATAATAAATATGTTCTCTGACCAAGCAGAATTAAATTAGAAACCAGTAACGAAAGCCCCTAATTATCTGGATAATCAACACACTTATAAATCATCTATGGGCTGAAAAAGAAGTCACAGAAGAAATTAAAAAATATTTCAAACTGACTGATAATAAAAATATTACATATCAAATTTGTGGGATGTAGTCAAAGCAGAGCTTAGAGAGAAATGCGTTGCTTTCAATGCTTATTTTTTAAAAAATCTAGAATCAATATGCTTCTTCCTTAAGAAGCTAAAAAATGAAAAGTAAATTAAACCTAAATTAGAAGGAAAGAAATAGTAAAGAGTGGAAGTCATTAAAATAGAAAATGGTCAAAGTGGGAAATGAGTAACTAAAGCTGACTCTATTAAAAGTGATCACAAAAAATAAGTTAGTAGCCAAAGAGATTAAGAAATTGAGAAAATAAATTGAAAACATCAGATTTGAAAGAGGAGAGATCACTACAGAGATTGAAAAGATAATAAAGCAATACTATGAAGAACTTCATGGCAATGAATTCCACAACACAGACAAAATGGGCAAATTCCTTGAAGTACACAACCAAAACTGACTGAAGAAGTAAAAATTATTATAGAAATTGAATTCATAATTAAAAATCTTCCAACAAAGAAATCTTCAGGCCCAGATGGTTTCACTGGTCAATTCTATTAAACATTTAAGTAAGAAATAATTCTAATCTCCTATTAAGTCTTTGAGGAAATAGAAAAGTGTCTCAGGCTGGATTCTCTAGGAACCAGGAAAGCGTATAAATATATCGAGAGAGATTTATATCAAGGAAACAGGTCACGCGATTGTAGAGGTTGGAAAGTCCCAAGTCCATAGATCAAGATGGAGGCCTCTCCCATTTCACAGAGCCACAGAAGCTGGCAAACCCAAGATCGGCAGATCGGAGAGCAGGGCACCCGCTCACAGGCTGTGAAGGTCAAGGAATGCCAAGGTCGACAGGTAAGCTGCTAGCTCAAGTCCCAGGAACCGGAGGTCAGACAAGAGGCAGCTGCTGGATCCAGAACAAGCCAAAAACCTTTGCAAGGTAAGCAGGAAGGAAATAGACAGCAGAAGGTGGAGAGATGAAGGCTGAGGGGGCGGTGAGGCACCACAGGCCCCACCCCTGCTGGTACCAATCAGCAAATTCCATCATGGGGGTGATCACATATCAAATTTCAACAAGGAAGTGATCACAACATTATACAACTGCCAAAACACTGAGAATCATGCCCCAGCTGAATTGACACACAATTTTTTTTTTAATAATTTTTATTGTGCTTTAAGTGAAAGTTTACAAATCAAGTCAGTCTCTCACACAAAAACCCATATACACCTTGCTACACACTCCCATTTGCTCTCCCCCTAATGAGACAGCCCACTCTCTCCCTCCACTCTCTCTTTTCCTGTCCATTTTGCCAGCTTATAATCTCCTCCACCCTCTCACCTCCCCTCCAGGAGGGAGATGCCAACATAGTCTCAAGTGTCCACCTGATCCAAGAAGCTCACTCCTCACCAGCATCCCTCTCCAACCCATTGCCCAGTCTAATCCATGTCTGATGAGTTGGCTTCAGGAATGGTTCCTGTCCTGGGCCAACAGAAGGTCTGGGGTCCATGACCACCGGGGTCCTTCTAGTCTCAGTCAGACCATTAAGTCTGGTCTTATGAGAATTTGGGGTCTGCATCCCACTGCTCTCCTGCTCCCTCAGGGGTTCTCTGTCGTGTTCCCCCTCAGGGCAGGCATCGGTTGTAGCCGGGCACCATCTAGTTCTTCTGGTCTCAGGATGATGTGGTCTCTGGTTCATGTGGCCCTTTCTGTCTCTTGGGCTTGTAATCACCTTGTGTCCTTGGTGTTCTTCATTGTCCTCTGCTCCAGGTGGGTTGAGACCAATTAACGCATCTTAGATGTCTGCTTGCTAGCGTTTAAGACCCCAGACGCCACTCTTCAAAGTGGGATGCAGAATGTTTTCTTAATAGATTTTATTATGCTAATTGACTTAGATGTCCCCTGAAACCATGGTCCCCAAACCCCTGCCCCTGCTACCCTGGCCTTCGAAGCATTCAGTTTATTCAGGAAACTTCTTTGCTTTTGGTTTAGTCCAGTTGTGCTGACCTCCCCTGTATTGTATGCTGTCTTTCCCTTCACCCAAAGTAGTTCCTATCTACTATCTAATTAGTGAATGCCCCTCTCCCACCCTCCCTCCCTCCCCCCTCTCATAACCACAAAAGTATGTGTTCTTCTCAGTTTAAACTATTTGTCAAGTTCTTATAATAGTGGTCTTATACAATATTTGTCCTTTTGCAACTGACTAATTTCACTCAGCATAATGCCTTCCAGGTTCCTCCATGTTATGAAATGTTTCACAGATTCATCACTGTTCTTTATCGATGCGTAGTATTCCATTGCATGAATATACCATAATTTATTTGTCCATTCATCTGTTGATGGGCACCTTGGCTGCTTTCAACTTTTTGCTGCAATAAACATGGGTGTACATATATCTGTTCTTGTAAAGGCTCTTATTTCTCTAGGAAATATTCCAAGGAGTGGGATTGCTGGATCATATGGTAGTTCTATTTCTAGCTTTTCAAGGAAGCACCAAATCGATTTCCAAAGTGGTTGTACCATTTTACATTCCCACCAGCAGCGTATAAGTTTTCCAATCTCTCCACAGCCTCTCCAACATTTACTATTTTGTGTTTTTTGGATTAATGCCAGCCCTGTTGGAGTGAGATGGAATCTCATTGTAGTTTTGATCTGCATTTCTCTAATGGCTAATGATTGTGAACATTTCCTCATATATCTGTTAGCTACCTGAATGTCTTCCTTAGTGAAGTGTCTATTCATATCTTTTGCCCATTTTTTAACTGGGTTATTTGTCTTTTTGTAGTTGTGTTTTTGCAGTATCATGTAGATTTTAGAGATCAGGTGCTGATCAGAAATGTCATAGCTAAAAACTTTTTCCCAGTCTGTAGGTAGTCTTTTTACTCTTTTGGTGAAGTCTTTGGATGAGCATAGGTGTTCAATTTTTAGGAGCTCCCAGTTATCTAGTTTTTCTTCTGCATTCTTAATAATGTTTTATATACTGTTTATGCCATGTCTTAGGGCTCCTAATGTTGTCCCTATTTTGTCTCTCAAGATTTTTATCGTTTTAGATTTTATACTTAGGTCTTTGATCCATTTTGAGTTAGTTTTTGTGCATGGAGTGAGGTATGGGTCTTGTTTCATTTATTTTGCAGATGGATATCCAGTTATGCCAGCACCGTTTGTTAAAAAGACTGCCTTTTCCCCATTTAACTGTTTTAGGGCCTTTGTCAAATATCAACTGCTCATATGTGGATGGATTTATGTTTGGATTCTCAATTCTGTTCCATTGGTCCATGTATCTGTTGTTGTACCAGTACCAGGCTGTTTTGACTACTGTGGCAGTATAATAGGTTCAAAAACCAGGTAAAGTAAGGCCCCCCACTTCATTCTTCATTTTCAGTAATGCCTTATTTTTCCGGGGCCTCTTTGCCTTCCGTATGAAGTTGGTGATTTGTTTCTCCATCTCATTAAAGAATGTTTTTGGGATTTGGATCAGAATTGAATGAAATGTATAGATCGCTTTTGGTAGAATAGACATTTTTATAATGTAAAGTCTTCCTATCCAGGAGCAAGGTATGTTTTTCCACTTATGTAAGTCTCTTTTGGTTTCTTGCAGAAGTGTACTGTAGTTTTCTTTGTATAAGTCTTTTACATCTCTGGTAAGATTTATTCGTAAGTATTTTATCTTCTTGGGGGCTAGTGTAAATGGCATTGATTTGGTGATTTCTTCTTCGAAGTTCTTTTTGTTAGTGTAGAGGAATCCAACTGATTTTTGTATGTTTATCTTGTATCCAGATACTCTGCTGAACTCTTCTATTAGTTTCAGTAGTTTTCTGAAGGATTCCTTAGGGTTTTCTGTGTATAACATCATGTCATCTGCAAATAGAGACACTTTTACTTCTTGCTTGCCAATCTGGATGCCCTTTATTTCTTTATCTATCCTAATTGCTCTGGCTAGGACCTTCAATACAGTGTTGAATAAGAGCGGATTGGCACACAATCTTAACCATCACAGGGAGAGATACTTCTCAACTCATTTTAAAAAGCCAGTGTAACCATATAAAAATGGTGTGATGGGACATCTGACCTCCTCTAACTTCACGAGGCAGGAGAATCATTATCAGCATCAATGGCTTAAGGCTGATTACTACGAGGCAAAGGTCAAACATACCTGCACCCTCCAACATTTTTACCAATTGACATCAGCTGTCCCTCTCATGGCATTCTCTACTTCTCTGTGGGTTCAATAATTCGTTGCAATGCCACATAAAATTCACAGCCCATACTCACAATTATGGGGTTTATTAGGGAAATAACAGGGTACAGATCTGGATCAGAAACAACTGAGGATACAGTTCTTCAAGCAGGACAGCTTCTTCTCACCATGCCCACAGGTGGGTCTCTCTCTGGCCCTGAGATGCTCAACCTGGCCTCTACCCTGCTTAGGCAAGTGTTACAAAGCTCTTTGTTTCACCAATAAGTGTCCAGAGGTGCCCCACTCCACCAGCAAGCCTCCTGCCTGAAAGCACTCAGCTCTCTTTCATTCCGTCAGTGTGTAAGCCTAGCTCTGCCAAGCACCTGGAGGCACTCCACACTGCCTGCAAGCCTTCTGCCCCAAGCCTCTCAGCTTTCTTGCCCCGTAGGTCAGGAAACCCACCATGCTGTCTGTCTCATGGCTCTGCTGCCTCCGCTGCTATTTCCCTGGGACTGCTTTTCACCATCTCTTGCCACCTCCAGTGTTAGGGCTTTCTCTCTCTGTCTCCAGGGTCTAGGGGGTTCTCAGCACAGGGATCCTGGGTCCAAAGGATGCACTCCACTCCTAGCTCTTCTTTCTTGGTGGTGCTGAGATTCACCATCTCCCCACCCCCGTCTCCGGGATTGGCTGTCTTTTAAGCCTGCCAGAACGGCAAAACTGCCCCATCTCCTTGTTAGCGTTCCATACACCTTAATTTGCAGGGGTTCATCTTCCAGCACTATAACAGACAATGTCCTGCTGCTATTCATAAGGTCTGGAGTCCTGGTGGCATAGTGGTTAAGAGCTTGGCTGCTAAACAAAAGGCCAGCAGTTCAAATTCACCAGCCACTCCTTGGAAACCCTATGAGGCTGTTCTACTCTGTCCTACAGGGTCACTATGTGTTCGAACCGACATGATGGCACCTAACAACAGCACCCCCACAAGGGTGCCATGCACATTATTTGCATTATTAGCAAGCTGTCCAGTCCCCTTGGTGGGCCACAAGCACCTTATTTGCATAGTCCTACTCAATCATTTGGTAGCAATTACAAGACCATGGCTAGAAAGGTCATACAAAAGTGATCCATTGCACTGCAAACCGTGATACCAAAATGTGAGAAGACAGTAAAAAAAAAAAGTATATATGTATATATATATAGACCAATATCCATCATTAATAAATATATATATATAGACCAATACCCATCATTAATAAAAAAAAAATCATTAATAGGGAGGCAAAAATCCTTAACAAAATTTTAGCAAATCAAATCTAGCAATATATAAAAATTATAATATATTCCTAGCAAGCAGGCTTTATTCAAATAATGCAAGGTTTGTTACCATATGAAAAGCAACCAATATAATTCACCACATATAAAATGGCAGTAGTAGCGTCGGAACCTGTCTAACTTCAGGGGGGATAATAAGTATCAAGATCAGCCCAAGGCTGATTCCTGTGAGGTGAAGGTTGACATACTTCCACTCTCCAACCTTTTTTTTTTTTTTTTTTAACCAGTTCTGACACCAGCCTTCCCTCCCACGGCACTCTCTACTTGTTTCCTGGGATCAATAATCTGTTGCAATGGCTGCACAGAACTCACAGGCTGTAGAATTCAGTGGTTTATTAAGGAAGCAACAGGGTACAACTCAGGATTAGGATCAGGATCAGTGGTTGCCAGAGGATCAGGAGGAGTTGGGGAGAGGTGAATAGGTGAAGTACAGGGGAATTTTTAGGCAAGTGAAACTGTTCTGCATGACATGGTAATGGTGGACACATGAATATTCATAGCAGCTTTATTTACAATAGCCAAAACCCTGAAACAAGTCAAATGGCCAACCACAGGCAAATGCAAAAACAAAATGTGGTATATCTATTTGGCAATAAAAGGGAATTAACTATCGATACAAGATATAACATGATGAATCTCAAAAACATTATGCTGAGCAAAAGAGGCCAGAACCACTTACCGTGTGATTTCATTCATAAGAATTTCTAGAACATGAAAACGAATCTGTAGATAGTTGCTGGGACAGGGTAGTGGTGGTGAAGGATTTACTGCAAAGAGGGACGAGGAATTTTTTTTATTTTTGTGAATGAAACGTTCTTTACTTTGATTGTGGTTATGACTACATGTCTTATACATTTGTCATTACAGTGAGAACTGAGAGCTGGAACTTGATGGCACAGCCTTGTCTTTCCTGATTTTACAGGTTTTCTGCCTTTGACAGGGTTCGGTCGCCACTTGTCTATTGCTCTCTATTTAGTAGAAAATATTTCACTTTTCCTTCTCTGACAGGTTTCCTCCTTACATAGGTTCTGGCTTTTGCAGGTTTTACTGTATATTATGCATAAGTTATGTATCACTGAAGCCCTGGTGGTGGAGTGGTTAAACACTCAGCTGCTCACCAAAAGGTCGGCAGTTCAAATCCACCAGCCCTTCCTTGGAAACCCTATAGGGGTAGTTCTACTCTGTCCTATAGAGTTGCTGTGAGTCAGAATTGACTCGACAGCAATGAGTTTGGTTTTTTATACATCAATAAAGTCAATTTGTCTAAAAAGGAACCAACAGTAAGATTGAATGAGTGATTTATGCACAAAGTAGGAGATTCTCAATTTACAGGCTTCCCTTGAGAATACAGGTCAAGGGTTGGCTTTTACTCTGGAAGCCTCCCAGATGCCAGATGAGAGCTGGTCTCTACTGCACCAACTCCTCGCTGGCAGTCCTAGTTCTCTCTAGGCAATTCTTTGGAAAGGAATTCTGCCGTCTCTGCCTCTCACTGCCACCCACCCAGGGGTAATCACCCAGCTCCTAACCTGTGCTTTAGGGTAAGAGTGGGAATTCGTTTGTTCTTTATACACTTTCACTCTCTTTCTGCCCCACTTTTCCCTCCTTCCAGCTGTAACACTTCTTATCCAAGTCCAGAACCTTTTCAAAGTTCTGCAAATCCAAATTTGTTAACTTGTTCTTCAAATTTTTACTTCTTGATGTCCACCCATTGATTTAGCCCTAATTCAAGGGCGGTGTATTGGTTATCTATTACTGCACAACAAATACCATAAGATTTAAGGGCTTATCAAAACCAGAACCAATGCCATGGAGTCAATTCTGACTCATAGCAACCCTACAGGACAGAGCAGGACTGCCCCATTGGGTTTCCAAGGCTGTAATCTTTAGGGAGGCAGACTGCCCACATCTTTTCTCTGCTGAGTGGCTAGTGGGTTCGAACCACCAACCTATCAGTTAGCAGCCAAGATCTTAACCACTGAGACGCCAGGGTTCCATTTTAAGGGCTTAAAATAACTGTGAAAAGGAGATGAGGCTTATTGGGGGCCATCTTGGAGGCTGGCTACCACAGGCAGTAAATACCCCTGTGTCTATCTCCATGTGCTTCATTCCTCAGCAATTCCTTCACCTGCCAGTTATGAAGAAAATACCGTCACTACCATGACAGACACTATTATAAACATAACTATGAAGTTTAGAATATTTTAAAATTATATTTGTTCATACTTTTTTTTCATCCCTGGTTCTTAAGGTTTACACTGGCTTTTTCTTAGATGGTTCATTTAGTCCGTAGCTGAGAAAAACCCTTCTTCTTGTTTTTAAGAACTTGAATTTTTATTAGCTTCTCATTCAGTAATAATTACCACAAAGTATTCTCAAAATTCATACAGACATTTTAAAATTTATTGAGTGATTTTCAGTCTCTTGGATTTCTAGGCTCATGATCATTTCCACAGAAAGGTAGAATTGATTTTTACAATTGAGATTGGAGCACTAAACTTTGCATAATGCAACCAAAAGTATTTCAAGTTCTTTTCAGTTGACGTTTTAAATGTCTATTTCGTTATCACTCTCTTTTCTTAACTTGGCACTTCATTAAGAAAACCTTCTCGTATAACCATGTCTGAATTCCTGAGTATGCCATTTCTGAAGATGCTTCCTGAAGAGCATCTTCAAACACATCACACTGAATTCATGTGTTCTTAATACTTTTGAAATTGTTCTAGAGGCCTTAATACACACGGCACCAAAAAAAAAAAAACAACTGTATGTGGCAATACATATTTTGCTTTAGTTCTAGACAGCTGTAATGGACAGCTGTGCTTTGTTAGCTGCAGGGTATCCAATCTTCTCCTCCTATCTGAGGGAATTCCCCGCTCTCTTGGTGACAGTCATGGTCCTCTGCCTACTCTGGAATCACGAAGGGCCATATCCTGATGTTCCCCATCCTTGCATGAGCACACGATCTAGGCACAGCCAATGATAATTTTTACAGAACTTTGAATCTTGACCAAGTGACACAATGACAAAAAGGTGATGAAATTTAATTCACAGTTGTGGGGAGGTTACCTCCAGGGTCATTGGCGTAGAATCATAAAAAGGGAGCAGTAGAGCTCTACAGCAAAGGTGGTCATGTCCTACCCAGGTTATTCCTGCTGAAATGCTCCTTCTTGTCTGTGTGGAGTGACTAGGGTCTCTACTTTTCAAGCCTGGTATTACAGCTTTTTGCCAATTCTTGAGCCCTTGATGCCCTTCCAATAAATTTAATTTTCAGTTAGGATTATTACTGTAGCTGTTACTTTTATTTTGTTGTTGTTGAGTATATACACAGCAAAACATACACCAATTCAACAGTTTCTACATGTACAATTCAGTGACATTGATTATATTCAAGTTGTGCAACCATTCTCACTCTCCTTTTCTGAGCTGTTCCTCCTTCATTAACATAAACTCACTGCCCTCTAAGGTTCCTATCTAATCTTTCGAGTTGCTGTGGTCCATTTGATCCTGTATAGATAGTTCTTAAAAGAGCATAATGCTCAAGACAGATCTTTTTTACTAATTAAGCTAAACTATTTTATTGTTTGATTTTAAGATGACTTTAGGGGGTATTTTTGGTTTAAGGTGTAAAGATTATCTCAGAGCAATAGTTTCAGGGGTTCATCTACCCTCCATGGCTCCAGGAAGTCTGGATTCCCTGAGAATTTGAAATTCTGTACTGCATTTTTCCCCTTTTCATCAGGCTTCTTCTATGGAATCTTTGATCAAAATGTTCAGTAATGGTAGCTTGGGCACCATCCAGTTCTTCTGGTCTCATGGCAAAGGAGGTAGTTGTTCATGGAGGCATTACTTTCAATAAAAGTATTTTTTTCTCTCTCTCTTTTTTAATTGTGCTTTAGATGAAGTTTTACATAGCAAATTCATTTCTCATTAAACAATTAGTACACATATTGTTTTGTAATATTGGTTGCCAACCCCACATGTCAACACTCTCCCGTTTTTGACCTTCTGTTCCCCATTTCCATTCATCCAGCTTTCTCAAAAAAAGTATTTTAATTGATGAGTTAGCAAAACCAATCAATCCACTCATTTAATTCTCTGATATTTATTAAGCACATACCTGGTACCATACATTGTGGTATGGCTTAAGAATATGATGGTGAATGAAGTAGGCACTGTCCCTACTGTCTTGGAACTCACAATTCATTGGAGGATACAGACAAGGAAATAGATGACTGTGCTATATGCATGATGGAAAGGACACTATTTTAAGGAGGGGCATCCAGTCCAACCTTGGCAGTGCTGCTAGTGGAAGGGTCAGAGGAGTGATATCAACATTGACATTTGAAAATATGTAATAATTAGACTTGGTTGAGGAGGTAGGAGGTGGGGTGAGTATCCCGAATAGAAGGAATAGCCTATGTGAAAGCCCAGAGTTGAGAGAAGGTATAGTATCCACAAATAACTGAAATGTTCTGCATGACTGAAGTGAAGATTTAAGCAGAGATAAAAAGATGAGTCTGGAGAAGTAAGTGTGACACAGATCATGCAGAGTAATGTGAGTCACATAAAGAATGGTGTTTCTCCTTTAAGCAATTGGGAGCAATTAAAGGGTTTTAAGCAGAAGCTTCATTATACGGCAATGGGGTGCTTCAGTGCCTGGGGAAATTGTGTAAGAAAAGGCTGCAAAATTCAGGGCTGGGAGCAAAAATATCTGATATTTCACAATTTCAAAATCATTAATTTTTTTTTAAGAACAATGATAACGCGCTTTCCTTTATACGTGGAAATAATACTGCGTTAAAAAATAGCAGACGGGTTTGTTGAGAGTTTTTTCCTATAATGATAATGGATTTATAATGAATCATCAATATTCCACAGAGAGGACTGAGTATGAGAGCGGTCTTTGAGTTTTTTGCTGGTACTTACTGAAATAAGTTTGAAAACCATATGTCCCTTTGTACATTTTCAAGTTGACAGTTAAGATTTTTTTCACTATATATTTAAATAGTTGCAAAACATGCGATTGCCTGTCATACTGTAAATATTAACATTTTAAAACAAAGCTATTGAACAACAAGAAAGTATATGAAAAAAATCAAACTATTGTATCATTATTGTATATGTATCCAAAAGACTCTCAAACCATAGCAATTTGACATTTATCATCTTTCTTTTAAGGAACTCTGGGAGAGCCTTGGTGGCACAGTGGCTGCTAACCAAAAGGTTAATGGTTGGAACCCACCAACTACTCCACAGGAGAAAAGACCTACAATCTGCTCCTATAAAGATTTACAGCCTAGAAAACCTTATGCAGCAGTTCTACTAGTTCTACTCTTTCATACAGGGTCACTATGGGGAGGAATTGACTAGATGGCACACAACAACATAATCCTGTCATAAAGATAGATATGTACATATAAATTGACATTTCCAGTGTTAAAATTTTTCTTCTGAATTGATTCGTAATTTCAAACCACAATATATTTCACATTTTGATAAATAAATGTTAGTCAGTGTGCTTCCCATTAGTTCACACGTCCATGAGGAGAACACTATTTACTGATACAATGCTTTGTGTTGTGGCTTTGTTTGGTTTTGTTCTTATACTTTGGGACAACGCACCTCCATTCAGAGTAGAGAATGAAAGAGAGTTGTGTCTTTCTCTCTTTCGTAAAGTGGGAAACAATCAGCAAGACACTTTGACCACAAGAACATTCTCAGGCAGCTCAATTTTAGAAGTGTGGATGGTGAAGATCTAAAAAATGATTCCTTCAAAATTTTCACTGTCTATGTTCCCCCTTGGACTACATGATGCAGTATTTAAGGTGCTTAACTGTTAACCCACAGGTCAGCAGCTCAAAACTACCAGCAGCTCCGCGGGAGAAAGATGTGGCCATTTGCTTCCAGAGAGGTTTACAGCCTTGAAAACCCTATGGGGTTGCTATGAGTTGGAATCTACTCAACGGCAGTGAGTTTAGTGGTAGGCACTCAAGTTTGAAATCCAGAATATGGTATAACGAGGAGGGGAGACAAAATAAATTGAGCTTCTTTCACAAAGTAGCATTAGGACCTTGGACAAGACATTTGATTTGTGTAAATCTCAGTTTCAATCAATAAAGTGAGTGTGGGGGGATTGGCTGACTTTTAAGATTCTTTCCAGCTCTAAAATTCCTCTATTTCCACTGGAAATTTTCAGTTATGCCCAGGGCACTGGGAAGAAAGCCACACACCCAGACAGAAAGGAGAAAGAAACATAGATAGCATTTGCGTGGAACACAGGACACGATGAAGGAAGAGTTTGTGTGAATATAGATGAAAAAACATTTTTTAAAGGTGTTTTTTATTTGTGTTTAGGATATGTTTTTGGGTTAAAACCCTAGTTTTCCATTATTGTTTATGTGGCTGTAGGCAGATCAGTCTCTTTTAAGCTTTACCTTTCTTGACTATTAAATGGGAATACCACTTACCTTGTACTTCAGTTGATGATTAAAAGAGAGAATCTGTGGCTTCTTTCAGTTAATATAATGTTTTCAAGGTTTATCCATGTTGTACCATGTGTCAGTACTTCATTCCTTTTTATTGCTGAACAATATTGCATTGTAAGGATATGCCACATTTTGTTTATTCATTCATCAGTTGAGGGACTCTAGGTTGTTTCCACTTTTTGGCTATTATGAATGCTGCAATGAATTTGTGTAGACACATGTTTTAATACCTTGAAGGTATATACCTAGGAGTGAAATTGCTGGGTCATATGGTAATTCTATATTTAACATTTTGAGGATTTTCCAAAGCAGCTCCATTTTTTTTTTTTTTTTTTTTTACATTTCCAACAGCAATGAGGAGGATTTCAATTTCTCTACATCCTCGCCAACAACTTCTTTATTACAGCCATTCTGTTGTGTGAAGTGGTGTCTCCTTGAGTCTTGATTTTCATTTCCGTAATGGCTACGAGTCAGGGTCAACACGATGGCAAATAGGAATGGCTAATGATGTTGAGCATTTTTCATGTGCTTATCTGCCATTTGTACATCTTCTTTGAACAAAATGTCTATTCAAATCTTTTGTCCATTTTAAATTGGGCTACTTTTCTCATTGAGGAGCCCTGGTGGCACAATGGTTTAGTGCTTGGCTGCTAATTGAAAGGCTGGTTTAAACCTATCCGGTAGCTCCAACGGAAAGGCCTGGCGATTTGCTCCTGTGAAGATTACAGCCAACAAAATCTTATGTGACAGTTCCAGTCTCTCACATAGGGTCGCTGTGAGTTGGATTGACTCGACAGCATCCACCAACAACATCTTTTCATTATTGAGTTGTAGGAGTTCTGTATATTTTCTAAGTCCCTAATCAGATACATGATTTGCAAATATTTTCACTTTCTTGACGGTGTCATTTGAAGCAGAGGAGTTTTTAGTAGTGATGAAGTCTGATTTACCTATTTTTTTCTTTCATCACTTGTGCTTTTGATGTCACATCTAGGGTTTTGCCTAACCCAAGGTTATAAAAATTTATTCATATGTTTACTTCTAAGAGTTTTGTAGTTTTAGCTCTTATTTTTGGGTCTCTGATCTATTTTCAGTTAACTTTTGTATATGGTTTGAGACTGGGGTCTGACTTCGTTCTTTTGCGTGTGTATAGCAATATGTCCCAGCACCATCTCTTGAAAAACTATTCTTTCCTCATTGCATTATCTTGGCACCCTTGTCAAAAATCAACTGATGATAAATGTAAGGGCAAATCAATTTTTAAATGCTGATTTTAATACTTTTACTGTAATGCTGTATAAACAAAATAAGGTTCACATTGTCAATTAAAAAATTCTGGTAGAAATTATTTCCTTTGAGCTATATCACCAATGGAAACCCCAGTGGCATAGTGGTTAAGTGCTACGGCTGCTAACCAAAAGGTTGGCAGCTCGAATCCACCAGGCGCTCCTTGGAAACTCAATGGGGCAGTTATACTTTGTCCTATAGGGTCACTATGAGTCAGAATCGACTCGATGGCAGTGGGTTTATATAGCCAATACTGCATTTTAAGATGTTATTTACTCTACTTATGAGAAATTTTAACAAAACTGTTTTGAATTGTTCATATTTGTGTATGCTTTCTCCATCAAATCTGTTGACATAATTAGTAATTTATTTTTGTTCTGTAGTTGAATTGATCCACACTCCAATCATAACAAATTATGGATAACACTAAAGAACAGGAATTCCAGAACACTTAATTGTGTTCATGAGAAACCTGTACATAGATCAAGAGGCAGTCATTTGAAAAGAACAAGGGAATACTGCATGATTTAAAATCAGGAAAGGCATGTGCCAGGTTTGTATCTTTTCATCATACTTTCAATCTGTATGCTGAGGAAATAATCCGAGACGCTGGACTATATCAAGAAGAACATGACTTCACATTTGAAGGAAGGCTCACTAACAACCTGTGTTATGCAGATGACACAACCTTGCTTGCTGAAAGTGAAGAAGACTTGAAGCACTTACTGATGAAGATCAATGACCACAGGCTTCAGTATGGATTGCACCTCCATATAAAGAAAATAAAAATTTCCACAACTAGACCAATAAGTAACATCATCATAAATGGAGAAAAGATTGAAGTTGTCAAGGATTTCATTTTACTTGGATCCACAATCAACAGCCATGGAAGCAGCAGTCAAGAAATCAAAAGACACATTGCATTGGGTAAATCTGCTGCAAAGGACCTCTTCAAAGTGTTAAAAGGCAAAGATGCCACTTTAAGTACTAAGGTGCACCTGATCCAATCCATAGTGTTTTCAGTCACCTCATATGCATGCAAAAGCTGGACAATGAATCAGGAAAACTGAAGAATTGACATCTTTGAGTTATGCTGTTGGTGATGAATGCTCCATGATGGACTGCCAAAAGAATGAACAAATCTATCTTGGAGGAAGTACAGTCAGAATGCTCCTTAGAAGTGAGGAGGATGGTGAGACTTCGTCTCACATACTTTGGACATGTTGTCAGGAGGGACTAGTCCCTGAAGAAGGGCATCATGCTTGGTAAAGTAGAGGGTAAGTGAAAAAGAGGAAGACCCTAACAAGATGGACTGATACAGTGGTTGCAACCATGGACTCAAGCATAACAACGATCATGAGGATGACACGAGGCCAGGTAGTGTTTCATTTTCTTGCATGTAGGGTCACTGAGTTGCAACTGACAGGAGGCACCTAACAACAACAGTCGAATTGAATCTCTTAAGAGTATATAAACATTCTTGAGAAATTAAAGCTGAACAAAATATTTATTTATTCTAATATGTCCCATTTAGATTGTAGCATAATTCAATGTATTCATTTGATCTCTATAACTGAGGCATAACTAGTACAACAAAACTGTAATAGAGTTTTGTGCTAGAGCATGATTCGTAAACTTTTACACCAACCAATTCCCCAAGTAATCACAAAAATTACTCCTGGACCAGGAGGAAAAATAATTCCAATGCTTATACCATCCCTGATAATGAATGCCGGTAGGATTGTGTTGAGATGGATTCTGAGGCTATATTTAGGATAAGCAGGAAGGAGTGCTTTCATCAAATAATGATATCCACCATGGAAGTGGGGTCAGGGAGTCACTCTGTATTATTAGGAATGTATCTCGGTTGTGGAAACGCTGGTGGCATAGTGGTTAAGTGCTACGGCTGCTAACCAAAGGGTCGGCAGTTCAAATCTGCCAGACGCTCCTTGGAAACCCTATGGGGCAGTTCTACTCTGTCCTAGTCACTATGAGTCGGCATCGACTCGATGGCACTGGATATGGTATGGTATGGTATTTCAGTTGTGGTAAAATTGGAAAAAAGCAGTGGCATATTATTTTTTTTTTATAAACAAATGAGCAGTTTTCCATTTGTCTTTTAAGTCCAAGTTTGGTTTGATGGATCTACAGTGTCCTCAGGGACTCTGCTCCTTCTATCTTCCTCTTACCCGTGTGAGCAAGGGTGTGCTTGTCCCTTCGTAGTCACAAGATGGCTGCTCAAACCCTGGTATTGCATTTGAGTTCCAGAAGTAAAGAAGAGGAAGGACAAAGCACAGGCCAGTTAAACCAGCCTTCCATTATAAGGAGCTTTCCCAGAAGACTCATCCAACAACTTCCACTTACACTTCATTGCAGTCAAAACTGCAGAATATAGTTACAGCCCTCACCTGCAATGAATGCTGGGAGATATAGTTTTTGGCTGGTTACATTTATACCCCCAACAAAATCAGTGTTTTGTACAATAGCAAAAGGATGGAAGCAACCAAGGTGTCCATCAACAGATGAATGGATATTAAACTATGGTATATTCACATTGATAAAAAACAGTGATGAATCTGTGAAACTTTTCATAACATGGAAGAATCTGGAAGGCATTTTGCTGAATGAAATTAGTCAGTTGCAAAAGGACAAATATTGTATAAGACCACTATCATAAGAACTCGAGAAATAGTTTAAACAGAGAAGAAAAATATTCTTTGATGGTTATGAGAGGGGGGAGGGAGGGAAGGCGAGGGGTATTCACTAATAAGATAGCGGATAAGAACTATTTTAGGTGAAGGGAAAGACAGGAGAGGTCAGCACAACTAGACTAAACAGTAAGCAAAGAAGTTTCCTGAATAAACTGAATGCTTCGAAGGCCAGCATAGCAGGGGCAGGGGTTTGGGGACAATGCTTTCGGGGGACATCTAAGTCAATTGGCATAATAAAATCTATTAAGAAAACATTCTGCATCCCACTTTGGAGAGTGGCATCTGGGGTCTTAAACACTAGCAAGCAGCCATCTAAGATGCATCAGTTGGTCTCAACCCACCTGGAGCAAAGGAGAATGAACACCAAAGATACAAGGTAATTATGAGCCCAAGAGACAGAAAGGGCCACATAAACCAGAGACTACATCAGCCTGAGACCAGTAGAACTAGATGGTACCTGGCTACAACCAATGACTGCCCTGACAGGAAACATAACAGAGAACGCCTGAGGGAGCAGGAGACCAGTGGGATCCAGGCTCCAAACTCTCGTAAAAAGACCAGACTTAACGGTTTGACTGAGGCTGGAAGCAGCCGGTGATCCTGGTTCCCAAACCTTCTGTTAGCCCAAGACAGGAACCATTCCCAAAACTAACTCTTCAGACAGGGATTAGACTGGACAATGGGATAGAAAATGATACTGGTGAAGAATAAGCTTCTTGGATCAAGTAAGATACATGAGACTATGTTGACATCTCCTGTCGGGAGGGGAGATGAGAGGGCAGAGGGAGTCAGAAGCTGGCCAAACGGACACAAAAAGAGAGAGTGGAGGGAAGGAGTGTGCTGTTTCATTAGGGAGAGAGCAATTAGACTATATATATATATAAAAATATATATATAGCAAGGTGTATATAAACTTTTGTATGAGAGACTGACTTGATTGTAAACTTTCCCTTAAAGCACAATAAAAATAAAAAAATCAGTGTTTTGTTGCTTGGTATCAGCAGAGAAATCAGTATCAGGAAGGCCACTAGAAATCTACTTCATCCCTCCTGTTTCATAAATGGATATCCTCAGCATTACCAGCAAGAACTCCACCCTTCAACCCATAAAAGAAGCACTGCGCTCCTGGAAAGAATTGATAGCAAGTGTCAGCCTGTGTAAAACCTGAGCCAGGAGAGGACGTCTTTTACTTCAGGGTTTTATTCATGAAACTGATCTCATAATTTTATCATAAATTTTGCTTCATGCTTTCTAATTTTACTTCTGGACTATATTACTATAATTGAGCTCAACATAAATCTGAGGAACACTTACACTACTGGGAAATATCTTGTAATTCCTAAAAGCACAGGCTTCGAAGGCAGACCCGAGTTAGGATCTCAGATTCGCACTTAGTACAAGTGTAATTTGAGCAAGACACTCGTATCTCTTTATGCCTCAGTTTCCACATTTGTAAATTGTGGATAATAATCTTTACAAGTAGGGTGACCAGACAATTTATGTCCAAACTGGGAAACTTGTGTGATCGAAAGGGGATACTATTAAGAATTGCCTGAACAAATGGCATAAACCAGGACCACCCCAGGCAAACCCAGGACTATGGTCATCCTACATATTTCCATAGAGAGAAACTGACTATAAAGCATTTAGCACAGAGCCTGGCACACAGTAAGTGTCCAGCAAATACTAACCAAAAAGAAAAAAAACAAACAAAAAAAACCCCCCAAAACTAAAAAAAAGTGGTATATATTTTTTTTAATAGCCACTGTTTATTATTGAGAACTTCCTTTGACTCAGCTTTGGTATATCTAAATTTTTTTTTTTTAACAATAATATATTTGGATTTTCTTTAACAACAATGTGCCTGATATTCTTCACTGTGATGAATAACTGGCTGCAATAGAATTTGAATTTTTGCAAAACTGAGAAAAACCTAATTGTTAAGTCAAACAATCAGCCTTACTAAGGGAGGAACAACATTGACAGACACTGTGGAAGTTCCTGCTTATAAGAAAGCGTCTGGAATGATAGCATTTGACCTGTCCTTAGCAAGTTTTCTTCTTTTTTTTTTTAGCATTGTAAGGAAACCCTGGTGGTGTAGTGGTTAAGAGCTACAGCTGCTAACTGATAAGGCAGGCAGTTCGAATCCACCAAGCGCTCCTTGGAAACTCTATGGGGCAGTTGTACTCTGTCCTATAGGGTTGCTATGAGTCGGAATCGACTCTATGGCAATGGGTTTGGTTTGACCATTGTAAACTGTTTGTACTATTAGAAACATGAAGGGGATAGTTGGAATTTTTAAAGCTTAGTATAAAAATCAAACCAAACCAGTTAACGTAAGTTGACTCCAATGCCTGGTAACCCCATGTGTTGCAGAGCAGAACCATGATACCTATGGTTTTCAAAGCTGTGCCTTTAGGGAAGCAGATCACCAGGCCTTTCTTATGAGGCACCTCTGCGTGGGTTCAAACTGTCAATCTTTTGGATAGTAGCCAAGAACTGAACTATCTGTGCCACCCAGGGACTCCAAAGATTTAGTATAAAAGAAAAACCAAACCCATTACTGTCAAGGACAGAGTAGAACTGCCCTATAGGGTTTCCAAGGCTGTAAATCTTTATGGAAGCAGACTGCCACATCTCTCCTGTGGAATGGTTGGTGGATTTGAACTGCTGACCTTTCAGTTAGCAGCTGAGCACTTAACCACTCAACCACTAGGGCTCCTTAAAGATTTAGTATAGTTCTTAAATGTTTTGGTCTCTGAATTGCTTAGAACTCTAAAAATAATTGAGGACTGCAAAGAGCTATTGTTTATATAAGTTATATCTATTTATATTTACCATATCACAAATAAAAATTGAGAAAGCTAAAAAATCTTTAATCCATTTAAAGTAACAATAAATTCATCACATATTCACATAAATAACACATTTTGTAATAAAATGTAACTATATTTACAAAATGAAAAACATTAGAAGAGGGTTATTGTTTTACTGTTTTGAAAATCATTTTCCTGTTTGGTTTTAATAGATTTGAAACTAAATACTCATATGTGCTTTTCATGTAATTTATTAGACTATGTTGGAAGTATACGAAGAAGATACATTATTGGAGAAAGTGGAGTGTTTCCAGATAATTGTGGTTATCTTAGATACTACACCAAAAAACTTCAGGGTTCTTTCTTGAAGGTGGGTTGCAAAGCAGAATCTGAAATCAGATCAATGAACTTTTTGTTCTTTGTTACATTAAAACTCATCAGTCTGTCTTGCACTTTCAATCTTTTACTCATGATTTTTGTAACATCCTGTACTGGTCATCTGGAAAATATTGGTTCACTGAGCTATGCAGATATTCCAAAAGTTTACACATTTCAGAAAACCACTACCTTGGAACATTCTAGAAAACATATGAACACACAACACACATTCCATTAGCCATCAGAATGATGATATCATCATGTCTTGTTGCCTTTGGAAAACTCCGCTGTACATTTGTGAGAGAATAAGAATGAAAAAGGCAAATTCTATCTTATTACTATGAAAATATTTTTTACTGTACAGACCCAATGAAAGGGTCTTATTCCCCAGAAAACACTGAAGAGCTGATAAACCAGACCACCCACTGCCATCAAGTCGATTCTGACATAGCAACCCTACAGGACAGAGCAGAACTGCCCCACAGAGTTTCCAAGGGCTGCCTGGTGAATTCGAACTGCTGACCTCTTGGGTAGCAGCTGTAGCACTTAACCACTATGCCACCAGGGTTTCCAAACCGCTGATATGACCTGTTAAAGAAAGAAAGCAAGTAAAACAACTTACCATCTTACATTCACTTTAAACCAGGAGGCAATAAATTATACTACATAAATAGTAAAATACTATAGTCCTAAATGGCAATTTCAAATCTCTTTATATTTAAGCAAGGAGACAGGCTTATAGAACTAGATGGCTTCTAATTTAAAGGTCATTCTCAGTTTTTAGACTTTGAATCCTATTAATTGCTAATATTCCAAAGCATGTGGACAGGTGGTTGTATGCAGGCTGTGGATTGTAACTAATTGTTCTTTGGGGAGCTCAGAATGCTTCATTTCTCCCTCTTCTTCCCCTCTCCAGCCCAATATAGAATCTTTGAGGAAACATGTGGGTGGCAGAACCCCACTAAAAATATTAGAACATATTTTCTGTTTGTAGCTTAGATTGGAACCTATTCATTCACTATGAATCAAGTTTTCTTTGCAAGAATAAGTTAGAAGATGACACATTCTCAAGTGGAACTGGTTATGTATCTGGGGAACTGCGCAATAAACATCTTATTTTATTCACCTGTTCTGTTACTCCAGGCATTTCAAAGGACAATGTGGCAGGTAGATCCTCTTTTTATGGAAAAAGCCACTTGCTAACCAGTCTTGAGCAGAAGGCTGCTTATGGGACCTTCACTCACCAATTTATTTTAGGCGCCCTGCCCCCTACTTGTCTGTTCAGGTTCCCAATGTCCTTACCACTTCTTTCTGACCTTCTGTCCCACAGTATGGCCCACCCAGGACTGCATTCCTGAGAAATGCTATGACTTCAAAATTATTTATTTGTCCCCTAGTTTATTCAGCAAACATCCTTTGTGTTATTTCGGTGCAGTCTGAGGTACAGTGCTAGTGGATATTAAACTGGTTAAAGTTATACCTAGATACACCAAGTGTGTATGAACGAAGAAACCAAGTGATGGTCTGGACAAATAAACTCGTATAAGGTGTGACTACATGTAACCACTGAATGCACTACTTGGCTTTTCAACTAATTAAAAGCCAAGAAGCCATTTAGATTTTAATCTAATTATCCTAAGTGTCCAGTTAACAACTAAAAGTTAAACCTGGTCAGGCAGTTAATGAGATGTGAGGTCATAGAATGGCTATGTTTTAGCAGCCCCACCAGTTTTAGATACTAAGGCGAAAAAAAAAAAAAAGGTGAACGTGGGTGAAATTCCAAGAGGGACGCCCTCATACAGGCAAGCTGTTTTGCCTTCGAGGCATCAGGTGATAAGCCTGGGATTTTCAGTAGCTCCTTTTGACGTCTCATTTACTCGCTGGATTAATTTAAAGCTTAAATTTTTTTTTTTTTTTAAAGTTTAGTGTTATCGAAGCTCGAGACTGAAACACCCAACTGTGCTTTTAGGTTAAAATAGGGCCACAAACTTGGGTGTACGAGAGACAGGATCAGCCAACGTCACCTCTGCTCTCTTTTGCGGGGTGTCCTCCCACCTCCCGCATCTGTTTCAATCCCGGGGTTTAGCTGAGGGTATATGCCCAGGGTGACTGCCCAGCCCAGAAGGCCATTAGCTGCATTATTCCTCTCGGAGTCTCTAGGGAGTCTTATTCCCGCTGCGACCTTTCATTCAATAGGCAGGCCGTACAGAGCCTGCGAGAGCCCATGACCAACGGTGCCCTGGACGGAAGCAACAGGCGTGACCAGCGTGACACCACTTCGACAGTCTCAGGCGACAGCAGTAGGCGGTACGCGAGTTCCCTTTCTTTAACTCTTCCTCACACAGGCCCACCCCCACCGGAAGCGAAGCGGCTTCTACATACGCCACTTCCGGGGCGGACAGGACGGGCGCTGGCGGGAGCGAGCACGCTAGTGCGCGGCACCATCGTTCCCGCCTCCTTGTCCCTGCCACCATTCACCTTCGGCTTTCTCGGAGCGTGACGTGCGTGCGCGTCCCCGGCCTGGCGTCGGGGCCGAGGGGAAAGGCCGAGAGAGCGAAGCAAGAAGGAGGGGTTGTGGAGGTTAGAGCCCAACCAGCAAGTCCCATCGCCCTCCCTCCTCCTCCCGACGAGGAGCGGAGAGGGAAGGGGAGGAGCGAGCCGAGGCCGGCCGCGCACACCAGGAGCCTCCTCGTGGAGGGGGGGGTGGGTGGCTGAGGAAGGGAGTAGCTCCGTCACCTTTGCTTGCGGCGGCAGCTAAGGAAGAAGAAAGTCAAGAGCCCGCACCCACCGCCATAGACTCAGAAACGCCCCCGCCCCCATCTCCCCGGAAACAGCCCTCCGCCCAGCCCCGCACACTCGCTGCCCCAGCCGAGAGCCGCAGCACGGTCGCCTCCGCCTCGCCCCGCCCCGCCGCCCATCCCCACGGGCCGCCGAGTGAGCGAGGCCTTAGGCTGGGAGTTGTTGTCAGGCCCAGGCCACTTCCGAGGCACCCGCGGTGTGTCGCCGCCACCACAAGAGGACGACGTCGACGCGGAGGACAAGGCGGCGGAGGCGTGTTGTTGTCTCGCCCACTCCCTCCCTTGAACTCGCACCCAACGTCAGGGCGCGATGGAGTGAAGCGGCGGCGAAGGTGGTACTTCCGCGTTGCGCTGCCCGCCCTGCCTGCCGGAGCGGAGCGCGGCCGAGACCGCTCCCCCACCTCGGGGGCACTTGGAGGACTCCGGACTCCCCCGCAGGTCAGCGCCTGGCGCATCTGCTGTTTTTGCTGCCGAGGATAGGACGGCGACCACGCTCTGGAGCTCTGTCGCCTGGATTCCTGCTGTCCTCAGGCTCGGAGGCCGCTGCGTGCTCCACTGTGACCTGGGACGCAGGAACCCGAGTCCCGACCCGGATTATCGTGGCGCGTCTGCCGGCTGGGCCTGGTGCTCGGTGTACCTCCGCCGCCGCCGTTCCCGTTCCGGCCGCGGAGATGGCCAGGATCTGACCCGGGAGGAGGCCGCACCCGCGCCGCGCTCTGCGGAGGGCTCTAGGCAATGCCGAGCAGCTCGGACACGGCGCTGGGGGGAGGCGGGGGCCTGAGCTGGGCGGAGAAGAAGTTGGAGGAACGCCGCAAGCGGAGACGATTCCTGTCCCCTCAGCAGCCGCCGCTGCTGTTGCCGCTCCTGCAGCCGCAGCTCCTGCAACCGCCGCCGCCCCCGCCGCCTCTGCTCTTCCTGGCTGCTCCCGGCACGGCCGCCGCCGCAGCCGCCGCCGCCGCGGCCTCCTCCTCTTGCTTCAGCCCGGGCCCCCCTCTGGAGGTCAAGCGGCTGGCGAGAGGCAAGAGGCGCCCAGGAGGGCGGCAGAAGCGGCGCCGCGGGCCCCGCGCCGGGCAGGAGGCGGAGAAGCGTCGGGTCTTCTCGCTGCCCCAGCCGCAGCAGGACGGCGGTGGCGGTGCTAGTAGCGGCGGGGGTGTGACCCCGCTGGTGGAATATGAGGATGTGAGCTCCCAGTCCGAGCAGGGGCTGCTGCTGGGGGGGGCCAGCGCGGCAACGGCAGCGACGGCTGCCGGGGGAACGGGGGGCAGCGGCGGGAGTCTGGCCTCCTCCTCCGGCACCCAGCGGCGCGGGGAGGGGTCGGAGCGCAGGCCCCGCCGAGACCGCCGCAGCGGCAGCGGCCGCAGCAAGGAGCGCCACCGCGAGCACCGGCGGCGGGATGGGCAGCGCGGAGGCAGCGAGGCCTCCAAGTCCCGTAGCCGCCACAGCCACAGTGGCGAGGAGCGCCCCGAGGCCGCCAAGAGCGGCAGCAGCAGCAGCAGCGGCGGCCGCCGGAAAAGCGCCTCGGCCACGTCCAGCAGCAGCAGTAGCCGCAAGGACCGAGACTTGAAGGCCCACCGAAGCCGGACTAAGTCGTCCAAGGAGCCGCCTTCGGCCTACAAGGAGCCGCCCAAGGCCTACCGGGAGGACAAGACCGAGCCCAAGGCCTACAGGCGGCGGCAGCGGTCCCTGAGCCCGCTGGGAGGCCGGGACGACAGCCCGGTGTCCCACAGGGCCTCGCAGAGCCTGAGGAGCCGCAAGTCCCCCAGCCCGGCAGGAGGTGGCAGCAGCCCCTATTCTCGGCGGCTGCCGCGCTCTCCCAGCCCCTACAACCGCCGCCGCTCCCCTAGCTACAGCCGCCACAGCTCCTACGAGCGGGACGGCGACGTGTCCCCCAGCCCCTACAGCAGTAGCAGCTGGCGCCGCTCCCGGAGCCCCTACAGCCCTGTAATCAGGTGAGTCCCGCCGTCCTGTCCGTTTGTCTTTGCCTGGGCCGACAGCATCTCCAGGAGACAGGGAGAATGGTGATGGGACTCTTCAAAACCACCAGGTCTTCATTCTGGACTAGAACGGGATTTAGACGGTGTTCCAGTAGGGAGGGGCGTTTCCGCGCGCCCGTGACACATTTTGGAGGGTTGGAGGGACAAAGCAACAGGTCCGACATAGTTTTTCTTCTAGCTCTGGGAGGGGAGAGTTCTAAGGGAGGCTTAAAAGTTTTTAACTTGCTGGGTTATATATTAACATTTCTCCAAGCTGCGCCTTGCTTTTCCAGCACAGTTGGTTTTGGGTAAATCTAGAGGTTGTGTGATTTGTGTTAATTTGGAAAACTTTATGAAGAGGTTTTATTGTTGGAGATTTAGGAGTGGAGCGCATGTGAGGGGGGATCAGAATCACGTTCTGATGTCAGAGTTGGATATAGACTGTAAATGCTTCACACAATTAATCTAGTGATGGGAAAAGCAGCCTTTCTGTGAAGTTTATTCTTTTAATAAGTGAAAAAAGCTGATGTAAAAGCTTATAGTTCTAAATTCTGAAGATAAGGAAGATGTTCATTGTGTGATATTCTTGTGTGGGTTAGTTTTCTACGTGATCTTTCAAAGTCATAATTAAAAAGAAAAGGCAAGATTCTGGTTTCTTTGTTGGTTCATAATAACATTCACTTGGTAAGTAACATTACCTTATAAATACAATCTAGCTGGTGTAAAAAAAAAAAAAAAAGTAACCCAGTGTTAACAAAGCGAATGGCTTAGTAAATTCTTACATTGTTAAAAACTTGTAACTGCTTCTTTTAAAGCTAACTAGGTTTTTCTTTTAAATATCAGAATCTTTGTTCAGAAATTTTAGATGGTTTAATTTAATCTAGTGAAATTTGAGTAAAGCTTTTATGTAGTCATTATGCTTTGCTTGTTACGTAATACTGTTCTCAAAATGTGTATGTGTTGCTATGTACTTATTGAAGCAAAGAGAATTAAAAATAACTTTTGAGTGTTTTACAGGTTATAATAGTCCTTGAGATGCCTGGAAATTCTAGGCCTTAAAGTTTAGAGTATTACATAATGACATTTGGATTGCTTGTTCTTTTCCTATTGATCTTAGTTTTCAGTTATGCCAAGTGAATGCTGAGTATAGGTTATGTTGAATTCTCAGTGCAACATATGTACCTGTAAAATTAGTAGATCTCTTTGAAGTGTCAGTCTCGTGTTTGTAAAATTCTGACGTGAGTAGAGATCTGGGCGCAAATTGCTTTTAAACGGAAACAGCTGTGTAAATTTCTTTATTCATACCGTAATGCTAGTTGATGCCGTAAGCAAAGAATATTGCCGTTAAAAACTTGCTTCACCAAATTTAGAATTTGTAAGACTTTGTATTTTACTGTTAATGATAATATTTTAGGTTTGCCAAAAGATTTACATTTTGGGGGTAATTCGTTTTGGAAACTGATTAAGTTTTATGGCTTAGATCGCATGTAATGCAATTTAAGAGTGGGATTTTGTTTTCATCAGGGTTTTTAGTTGCTGGGATCTTTAGCAAGGTCCTTTATTATATGGTAGTGATACATGTGATTAGGACTTCATCTTTAGCAAATATTTATTTATTGAGCACGTGTTGTATGCCAGATACTATTCTAGTGATTAGGATATAGCTGCCAAAAAGACAGACAGGAGGCCTTCATGGAGCTTGCATTCTAGAGAACCATTCATTACTGAATCTTTTCATGATCTTTAGATTGACAACCAGTATTTCTAATAGATTGAATCTGATCGAAGCTTTAGAATATCTTGCCTGCTATACCTGAGAGATGGCTTTTTGTTATGTGCTTGAATTTATCTAGACGTGAGAAGCATTTTACTTTGAGGCAGCCTGTTCTTTAGGTTTGGAACTTGAGTTCTATGAGCTCTAGTCTTGATTTGCCACTGTTCCTTAACAAGACTTTTGAAGACTTAGTTTCCTAAACTGTAACAGGAAACTACTTGTTTTTCAGATTGTAAATGAAAATTCGTGTTTTGCAAACTATATAGCATTATAGAAAGTAAAGTGGGTTAATAGCTTGAATTGTTAGAATTCATAATGAAAAAGAAATCTGCCTCTATGTAACTTCTATCCATTCCTCCAAGTATTACCTTTTGGCAAGCTACAGCAAACCCGTGCTAGCTCTTTAAAGTGTAAGGACAGTTGACATGCCTTCTAAGTCTTGTCTTGTCTAGGCCAAAATCTCTCAGTTTAAGTATTTGGTATAGACCATGTGTTATGCTATAAGAAATAGCAGTGTGATCTTTTTCCAGCCTATATGGAAGTTACATATTAATGAATTGCCAGTGTTTTTTTTTTTAAGGAAATACATGCACATTAAAAACCATGAAATGAAGATTAATTTCTGTGTTACTTCCTATAGTAAGGCTTCTCCATTCTAACGACTTCTGTTTAACAACTTGCTTTTGCCTTCATCTGAACTTCCAGTCTTTAACTTACGCTTTTCTTGTCATCGGTTCCTTCTGAGCTTTACCTCCCCCTTGTATAACCTGTTTACTATATTTTCTTTACTACTTAACTATTGGAATGTGGGCAGTCACTTAATCTTGCTGATTGGCCCTGTGTGTGAGGGTGTGTTCAAGAGAGAGGCTGTTTAGGAAGGGAGGAAATGGTCTTGACATTTGTCTTTTATATGTGCCAGTCAAGGTCCCTGAGTGGTGCAAATGGTTTGCTCTTTGTTATTAATCAGAAGGTTGGCAGTTTGAATCCACTTGGTGGTACCATAGAAGGAAGGCCAGGCAGTCTGCTTCCACAAAATTTACAGCCAAGAAAACCCTATGGAGTGCAGTTCTAATCTGAAGCACATGAGGGTTATTATGAGTCCAATTGACTTGACCAGCAGTGTTTTTTTTTTTTTTAATGTGCCATTGATAAATAACATATATTCACCCCCAAATCCATGTGATAGTTAGAAATATTTCCATTGAGAGATTGAGAAATGGGAGCTCTGAAGAGTTAAGTGATTTGTTCTGAGGTCAGCTTGGATTCAAATCCAGTGCTGATTCTAAATTACATGTTGTGTTCTACCTCAGCTGGCATTCAGAATAGCTGGCCACCTCACATAAAGTTCTGTTTTGCTAAAACTCAACCTCCGTCTTGGTATTTATGGGTTAATTTCTGTTCCCTTGCCATCTTTTCAGCATTTTGAACATTAAAAAAACAAGAAAAAAAGAACAGTTTTTCTAAAGATTCTTTCAGTTCATTTTATCTGTATTAATTTGTAGCTTTTACAAGCAATGTTGTTATTAGTTCCTGTCTAGTCAGCTTCAGCTCCTGGCAACCTTATTTATAACAGAAGAAGTTTAAATATCTTGGATGTCTTTTTTATTTTGTCTTTACAAAGATTGACTAAAAACATTCCTCGAAGACATTAATTACATTTAGTTGTTGACAGTTGTACGGTGGACTGTCTTGATCTGAAGACACTGAACTCGGATCTGTTATAATCAGCATAATAAATTGTTGTGTATAATTGCTTCTCTCTCTAAACCTGGGGAAGTTCCATTCCACCAAAGAAACAGAAGCCTCTATTATGCAATAATATTAAGACCCTGATAATTTGAAGATGATGAGTGGATTTCAGATATAAGCAAAATGAAACTACTGTTATTCATTTGCCAATATGGGGTACTTACTTTATGGATTATTTAGCATTTCATCCTGAAAACTAGCATTCAGAAATATATAAAATGCAGGCATTCCAGAATTAAAAGAAACAACAACAAAAAGCCCCCATCACTCATAAAATACTACTAATTTAGTATATATTTAGTAGAAATAAGTTATGAGTGTCCTTAGAAGAATAGAGTTCTTAAAATGCTTTAAAAAACTGACAAAAAATATAGGATACAAGAATAAATGCAGAAACAGTCAGAAGGGAATAGAAATTTAGATGAATTGCCTTAAGTCTCCAAGCTTATAATCACTGCTTACTCTTAGAAGATGATTTTGTGTTTTGCTCCTTCTCTGGACAGTCCTTATCACATTTCTTTGCTTTGACTCTGACTTTGACACACATGGGGTAGCCATGAATTAGAATCAACTGTATGCAACTAGTTTGGTATCATTTCCAGCATTCCCGCTCTTGTCCAGGGAGCCCTGTTGGCATGATGGTTAAGTGCTTGGCTGCTGACCTAAAGGTTGGTGGTTCAAAACCACCCAGTGGCTGTGCACAACGGGAGATCTGCTCCCATAAAGATTACAGCCTATCACATGGGGTTGCTGTGAGTCACAAATGACTTTGCAGCACCTAACAAGTTCTGGTCCTCATTTTTAACTGGTTAGACTTCTCATTATCATTTTTTTTTCTTCCCACTTTATTCTTTATGTTATCAGGAGAGTTATCTTAAAACTAGAATAGATTGTGTCATTCCCATTATATAGAATTAAGTCCAGGCTTTCCAAGGCATCGTGTTAATAATGCCTTTTATGATCTGGTCCTGTTCTGTCAACATTGTATTTTCAGAGGTACTCTGTATTTTTATTTACCCCTGTCTTAGCTTGAAATTCCCATAATTTCTTTCTCTGCCTCCAGCATTGCATTCAAGCTTAGCTCAGATCTCCGTCTCTTGAAATCTTTCTTCATTTACCTAGAAAAAAGCAGTTCCTTTTCTTGTGTTCGCACAACATTTTGCTTTATCTTTGTTATACAAGTTTTAAAAAATTCTATTTAGTAGTCTTAGTTGGCTGGATACATTTGTATTTTCCTTACTAGATTGTAAGCTCCTGAAGGAAAAATTCCAAATTGTATTTAGTAGAGGTTGAATTAACTTAAATAGCATTTTTCTCCACAGATAATTTTAAACCAGTCTTTGCAAAGATACCAGTTATCTCTAAACTTGCTCTCTACTTTGGTTTACATAATACTTTAAGTTGAGAGAAGTAATGATTTTGATTTATAAAGATGGAATTTAGTAATATCTTTCCCCTGTTAGCTCCTTCTTTGCTGGAATGTAGTCCATGATGCTGGGAGTCATTTTAGTGATCAGAATAAATTTTGACTTAGTGTTTATATTTGTACTCTTTTGTACCGATCAAGATAAGTGATCTGTTTTTCTTGGTGAGTTTGGATTAATCTTTAAGGTGGAAATTTTCTGGACAGAGTGTATGTCAAGCTTTTATTTTCCAACTTGGCAAATTACAGCTATTTCTGAAAAAATCAGGTTAGAGTAATGGTACTTAATACTCATATTTAAGACAAGTTTAATCTTTTCCTTTATTTTTAATTTTTTTTTGAATATATCACAAGTTTTTTTGTTGTTGCCGTGGGCGTTCTTGGTTGACTTTGTTTCATAATGCAGAGGTTTATAAGCTTTGAAGTGTGGTGTTGGAATTAAAAGTATCAAGCTAAAATCAGAAGCATTTCGTGTTTGCAATGATTTTGTTCCTTGAATTTCTGCACATCTAAATTGTGAGAGAATCTCCTGTTATTAATATATTTGGAAAATAAGACATGTAAATTAGAGAACAAAATACAGGTTAAAAATTGGAATTGAAATGAAAAGAGTAGTGAGAGGAACTGAAAACTGAAAGTGGTAACTGGGCTGCATGCCTCCCCACTGAATGTTTTCTGCATTTTCAGTTGCATAAGGGCACTTTCACTGGGGTGTTATAGTGACGCTCCAGACTCAACTTACCTAACATTAATTATGTCTCTTCTTTTGGAGTCACTTCTTTTTTTTAATATTCCTGTCTGTTATTTCCCCTGTTTACGAAGATAATACAAGCCCATTACAGAAATTTTGAGTCAGTACAGAAAAGTGTAAGAGATTAGAAGTCTCCATAAATCCAACCACTTGAGATGATCACCCTTAATATTTTTTAAAATAATATTTTATTGTGTTTTTGGTGAAGGTTTATGCAGCATTTTAGGTTCCCATTCAACATTTTCTACTTAAATTGTTCAGTGACATTGACCACCCTTAACATTTTTTTGTGTGTATAAAATTTTTTTTATTTGTTTTTGCGGTGCTTTAAGTGAAAGTTTACAAATCAAGTCAGTCTCTCATACAAAAATTTATATACACCGTGATGAGTCGGAATTGACTCGACGGCACTGGGTTTGGTTTGGTTTTTTTGATAAACTTCTAGTTGCTCTCCCCCTAATGAGACAGTACATTCCTTTCCTCCACTCTCCCTTTTCGAGTCTATTCGGCCAGCTTCTGACCCCCTCTGCCCTCTCATCTCGCCTCCAGACAGGAGATGCCAACATAATCTCATGTGTCTACTTGATCCAAGAAGCTCGTTGTTCACCAGTATCATTTTCTATCCCATTGTCCAGTCCAATCCCTTTCTGAAAAGTTGGCTTGGGGAATGGCTCCTATCTTGGGTTAACAGAAGATCTGGAGACCATGACCACCAGGATGCTTCTAGTCTCAGTCAGACCATTAAGTCTGGTCTTTTTACAAGAATTTGGGGTCTGCATCCCACTGCTCTTCTGCTCCCTCAGGAGTTCCCTGTTGTGTTCCCTGTCATGGCAGTCATCGGTTGTAGCCACACACCACCTAGTTCTTCTGGTCTCAGGCTGATGTAGTCTCTGGTTTATGTGGCCCTCACCCTTAACATTTGGATGAACATTTTCCTGGACTTCTCTATGCATATGTGCACAAGGACAAATAATTTTCAATAAATGAGAACATAACTGCAATGCTCTTTTGTACCCTCTGCCCCATAGCATATTCTTTTTAGTGGCTTCTGGTATTCTGTTGTATGGGTATACCATAACTTGCTTAGCCAAGTCCACTTTGATGGGTGCTTAGGTTTGGTTTTGTTTTTGTTCTCTGTGTGTATATTTATAGCAGATATCTTTTTTGTGCATTTGTCCCACCATCTCTTATAGATTAGATGTCGCAGGGGTAAAATCGTTGGGTCCAAGACGATACACACATTTATGATTTTGATACATTGTCAGAATTGGCCCCTCCGAAAGCCGGTGCCAATTTACATTTCCAAACAGTGTAAAACCAAAAAACCAAAACCATTGCTGATGATTCAATTCTGACTTTACAGTGACCCAACAGTTGGGGTGCCCATTTCCCCAGTGTCACCAATATTTGTAGTTGTCAGCTGTCTTATCGTTGTTGTTTGTATTATCTCTTAAGGCTGAATATATTTTCGTGTATTTATTGGATGCTGTAATTTCTTGTCATTTTTCTGTTTTTTATTAATTTGTAAGATCTCTTAAATGTGTTACAGGTATTAACTGTTGGCCCCTGTGGCATTAGCGCATATTAGCAAAAAGGACAAGTTTGTCTTTTAACCCTGTTTATATAATATTTTAAGAAGTTTTTGATTTGTATATGTATGTATGCACCTTAATGGCAATACTTTGTCCCTGGCACCCAGTACCAAAGCTTTAGTAATATTTATCTCTTCTCTTTTATCTCCATTGCCGATGAATTGCTTGTTCTGTCAGTCCTTTTGCAGTGTTCTTTAGTCTACTCTTGACCTATTCAGAACTTCTCTAGCTTAGGTCTTTGTTTTTGGGCCTGATTGCTTTTGGGTTTTTCTTCTTTGATCCCTTACTGTTTTCTCCATTCAGATGAATCTTAAAATACCATGTTGATTCTGTCATTTTTTAATAAAAAGTATTTACAGAATCAAAATCTTGACTGGGCATTTAAAGCTCCCCACCCCAGACTGACCAAAATGACCTATTTCTCAATATATATCCTGATCACAATACAAACTGGATGGTTTACTATTTTATAAACATGTAATTGTAACCTTAGAGTCAACTCGGTGGCAACCAACAACAGCAACGGTATGCGTTAATTCATGCTCTTCCCTCAGTTGGCTAATCCTGTGTGTCCATTCTGCCTGTGTTCGTTCAGGTGCTGTATTATCTGTGAAGCCTTCATTAACTTCATCCGGAAGTGACTTTTATTAATGCACTCAAATTACTTATATGAGTACTTACTACATCCCGTACTTGAATTAGAGTTGTCTCTTTTTTTTCCCCTTTTTCTAGGTATATTTTATTCAATTATTTTTTTTAAAACAAATCAGTTTGAGGTATAATTTACATACAATAAAATTCACCAATTTTGAAGTGTACAATTTAGTAGGTTTTACCATACATACATGTGTAACCACCACCACTATCATGGTATAGAACATTTCCATCACCCCAGTAAGGTCCTCTTTGCATTTAGTTCCCTGCTCCTATCCTTGGACCCTTACTTTACAGTTTTATCTTTTCCTGAACTTTATATGAATGGAATTATAAAATATGTAGTCTTTGGTGTCGGACTTCTAGCATGCTTTTGAGGATTCATCCATGTTGTTGCATGTTTGAGTAGCTTGTTCCCTTTTTATAGCTGAGTACTATTCCATTGTATATGATAATCAGCTTATCCATTCACCTAGTTGGTGGGCATTTGAGTTGTTTCTAGTTTTTGGCTATCACGAACAAAGCTGCTGTGAACATTTGAGTACAGGTGTATGTGTGTTTCTATTTTTCTTAAATAAGTACCTAGGAGGGAGGTTGCTGTTACATGCTAAGCGAATGCTTGACTGTAAGAAAATGCCAAACTGTTTTCCGAAATGGCTGTACCATTTTAGAGTTCAGTCAGCAGGGTATGAGCATTCCACTTGCTTCCCGCCCTCATCAAGACCTCAATTTTTTGGTCAGTCTTTGGTTTTAGCCATTCTAGTGGATTTTTTTTTTAATTGTGAAAATACACACAATGAAGCATTTGCCAATTCAGCAAGTATTGTGGCTTTGCGACGGATTAATGTGCTTCACTGCTAAACAAAAGGCTGGTGGTTTAAGTCCACCCAGAGGGTCCTCAGAAGAAAGGCTGAGCTCTCTACTTCTGAAAAATCAGCCATTGAAAACCGTATGGAGCACAGTTCTACTCTGTCACACATAGGATCACCACGAGTCAGAATCAGTTCCACAGCAACTGGTTTATGGGTAAATGAATGACGTTGAGCATCTTTTCATGTGCTTATTTCCCCTTCATATCTTTTGTGAAGTGTCAAAATGTTATGCTCATTTTCTTTGTGAATTGGGTTATTTACCTTACTGAGTTTTAAGAGTTGTATACATATTGTGGATACAAGGTCTTTATCAGATACATGTTTTGCTAACATTTTCCGTTTTTTTTTTTTTTCTCAATCTTTAGTTCACTTTTCCTTTTCTTAACAGTATCTTTCAAAAGAGCAGGTTTTAATTTTGATGAAGTCCAAACTACCAGTGTTTCTTTCATGATTTAGGCTTTTTATATCTAAAAATAATCTAACCCACAGTCATAAAGATTTTCTGCTTGGTTTTACAATATATGCCTTTAATTTATCACAGCCTGCCTTCATCTGAAGTATAACATTACAACAGAACACTTCGTTTCCTTTCTCTTGTTTTTTGTACTATTCTTGTCATATGTTTTATTTTTATATATGTATGACACAGTATGTTATATATAAAACAATCCGTTGCCATCCTATCGTTTCCTACTCATAGGCATGAAATTAAAGAATGAGAAAAGTCATTTATATTTACTTACATGTTTATAATTTCAAATAATTTTTATTCTTTTGTGTACATCCAAGTTCCCATGTAGTATCATTTTCCTTCTTGCCAGAGGAATCTAAACATATCTCGTAATGCTGGTCTGTTGTTTTGTCTATCTGTAAAAATCTCCATATTTGAGCTATTTTTACTGGGTATGGAATTCTGAGTTGACAGTTTTTTCCCCCACTGTCTTCTGTCTTGTATAGTGTAATGAGAATTCCCGTGATATTTTGTTTTTGTTTTCAACCACTGGATTGTTTGTTCCATGAGGTTCTTTTTCCTTTTTTTTTGATCATAGTGCCTCCTAAGCACTTAGCACACCTAGCAAATGATATTAAATTGATTTGGATAAGAAAATGTCCAGCACCGTAGTGTTAAAAAGTCTGTTGATATTAACAGGGCCTATTTTTTTTTTTTAATATTGGCTTATGAATAAATTCTTAATGACTTGGGAGAAATTAGTCCAAGCATATGCCTTTGTATAAATCAAGTACTGAACCCTTCTCTAATCTTCTCACCTTCTTCTCTTTTTTCTCTCTCCACAAATACATCTCAGGACTTGGTTCAGTGAAACATGAAGATACGCCCAGAGTTTATGCTCAGTGGGCTTGAACTTGTTTGTTTGAGCAGATATGTAAAAAGTCAGCCATATGTCTTTTTTGTTTGTTTGTTTGAGGTTTAGTGTTGCATAAAGAACGCAAGGCAAGGGAAGTATACTTATTTTAGGATCAACATAAAACATTTCAGTTTTATCTTATTTATTTACTCCAGTTTTTAAAATAACAGTTTTATTGAGACGTAATTCATAAACCATAGAATTCACTCCTTTAAATTGTACAATTCAGTAGTCTTTAGTATATTTACAGGGATTTGCAACCATCACTGCTATCTCAATTTTAGAGCATTTTCAGTACCCTAAAATGAAGCCTCAGGGTCATTAGCCCTCATTCTTCATCCCATGCCTCCCTTAGCCCCACCCGCCACCTCCAGCTCCTGGCAGCCATTAATTTGCTTTTTGTCTCTATGGTTTTGCCTATTCTGGACATTTCATGTAGATAGAATCATACAGTACATGGTCTTTTGTGACTAGTGTTTTTTACTTAGCGTATAATGTTTTCAAGGTTCGTTCATGTTGTAGCATATATCAATACTTCATTCCTTTTTATTGCCAAATAATATTCTGTTGTATGGCTGTATAGCATTTATCCATTCATCAGTTGATGGACATTGGATTGTTTCCAGGTTTTGACTGTTGTGAATAATGCTACTATGAACATTTATGTAAAAGTTTTCATTTGGACATGTGTTTTCATATTTTGTGGGTATACACCTAGGAGAGAAGTTGGTAGGACATATGGAAGGAATAATACACAGAGTTACTATGCCAAAAAGAATTGGTCGACGTTCACTGATTTCAGGAGTTAGCATGTAGTCAAGAACCGGTGGTATTGAAGGAGAAGTCCAAGCTACGCTGAAGGCATTGGTAAAGATGTTTCGAGAAATGGATGCAACGTTGGTGGTACTCACTCGTCTGTGCCAAGAAATTTGGAAGACAGCTGCCTGGCCAACCAGCTAAGAAAGATTCATATTTGTGCCCATTCCAAAGAAAGGTGATCCGATAGAACGTGAAAATTCTCGAACAGTATCATTGATATCACATGCAAGTAAAATTTTGCTGAAGATCATTGAAAAGTGTTTGCAGCAGTACATTGACAGGGAGCTGCCAGAAATATAAGCTGGATTCAGAAGAGGACGTGGAACCAAGGATATCGCTACTGATGTCAGATGGATCCTGGCTGAAAGCAGAGAATACCGGAAAGATGTTTACCTGTGTTTTATTCACTGTGCAAAATTGACTGTGTGGATCATAACAAATTATGGGGAATATTGCGAAGAATGGGAATTACAGAACATTTTATCGTGCTCATGGGGAACCTGTACATAGACCAAGAGGCAGCCATTTGAACAGAACAAGGGGATTCTGTGTGGTTTAAAATCAAGAAAGGTGTGTGTCCGGGTTGTATTCTTTTACCATACTTAGTCAATCTCTGTGCTGAGCAGATAATCTGAGAAGCTGGGCTATATGAAGAAAAATGTGGCGTCAGGATTGGAGGAAGACTTATTAACCTGCAGTATGCGTATGACACGGTCTTGCTTGATGAAAGCAAAGAGGACTTGAAGCATGTGCTTGGTGAAGTTCAAAGATTACAGCCTTCAGTATGAATTACACTTCAGCTTAAAACAAAAATCCTCACAACTGTACCAATAAACGACATCATGATAAACAGAGAAAAGACTGAAGTTGTCAAGGACTTCATTTTACTTGAATCCACAATCAACACCCATGGAAGTAGCAGTCAAGCAATCAGACAATGTATTGCATTGGGCAAATCTGCAAAAGACCTCTTTGAAGTGTCGAAAAGCAAAGATGTCATTTTGAGCGCTAAGGTGTGCCTGACCCCCCAAAAAAAAAAAAATTTTTTTTTTTCCAAGCCATGATATTTCAGTTGCCTCATACGCATGGGAAAGCTGGACATTGAATAAGGAAGATTGAAGAATTATTGATGCCTTTGAATTATGATATTGTTGAAGAACACTGAATATACCTGGGCTGCCAGAAGAATGAACAAGTCTGTGTTGGGAGAAGTACAGCCAGAGTGCCCCTTGGAAACAAGGATGGTGAGACTTTGACTCATATACTTTGGGCATGTTGTCCAGAGCGACCATTCCCTGGAGAAGGACATCATACTTGGTAAGGTAAAGGGTCAGTGAAAAGAGAAAGACCCTCGACGAGATGGACTGGCACAGTGGCTGCAACAATGGGCTCAAACATAGCAACCATTGCGAGAATGGTGCAGGACCCAGTAGTGTATCCTTTTGTTGGACATAAGGTTGCTGTGAGTCGGAACTAACTTGAGGGCACCTGACAACAAGAACAGTAACATGGTAGTTTAACATTTGAGGAATAGCCAGACTTTTCCAGATTGGCTGAACCTATCTTATATTCCTGCCAGCAGTGTAGAGGGTTCCAATATTTCCACATCCTTGCTGAATCTTGTATTTTTAATTATAGCCATACTGATATGTGAAGTGATATCTCATTGAGATGTTTTTTTTTTTTTTTTCCAGATTGTACTTTTGGTGAAAGTTTACACAGCAAATTAGATTCCCGTTTAACAATTTCTGTACATATGGTTCATGTCATTGGTTAAATTTTTCACACTGTGTCAGCATTCTCATTATTTCCATTCTGGTTGTTTTGTTTCCATTAGTCTAGCTTTCCTGTCCCCCATTGTCTTCTAATCATTGTTTTAGGGTAAATATTGACCATTTGATCTCATATAGATGATTATTTAAAAGAAACACAGTACTCACAGGTGATATTATTTTATGAGCCAGTCTATTTTTTGGCTGGAATATGATGCCTGGGAATGGGTTCAGTTCCAAATTTCATGAGTATCTCAGGGTGATGGTCCCAGTGGATCCTCTAGTTTGTACTGGTGCAGTATGTCTGGCCTTTTTTAGGAAACTGAGGTTCATTCTACATTTGTCTCTTTTTCTGTCTGGAGCCATCTGTTGTGTCCCTGGTCAGAATGGTGGTTAGTGGTAGCCGGGCACCATCTTGTCCTTTTGTTCTCAGGATAGTGTGGCTGTGGTTCGTGTGAGCTGTTAGCCCTATAGATTGGTTTTTTCTTTGAGTCTTTGGTTTCCTTCTTTCTCTTTTGCTCCAGACAGATACAGACCAAAGTTGTATCTTAAATGGCCACTCACAAGCTTTTAAGACCCCAAATGCTACTCACCAAACTAGGTGTAGAACTGTATCTTTATGAACTATGTTATGCCAATTGACCGAGTTATCCCGTGAGGCTATGGTCTTAAGCCTTCAAACGCAGTAAACCAAACCCGTAATATGTTTGGTTATGTCTAGGAAGTACCTGCACTTGCACGCCCTATGTGCTTTATTATATATGTGGATATATATGCAGCGAACACAAATATGTATATACATAAGCCTATAGAAAGACCTGTACATGCACACCCATATGCTCACATGTGCCTTCCTGTACACATACTTGCATACATCTCTACCTATGTAACCACACACATGTATTTTGGTTGTTATTACTATTGTTGCAAAAGTGTATATGTTATAACCCAACCCAATGCCGCCGAGTCGATTCCGACTCATAGCGTATATGTTATAGCATTTACCAAAATTATCCCTTATTCTCGTATAGTGTCACTATTTATCTTGGTCATGTTGTGAAGACGTCACCATATTGGGTATTATCTTTCCCATCAGTAAAAGTAACATATGTCTACTATCTAGAAAGTGATTCCCCTTCTTCCCCCTCTCATCTTTGGTAACGATTGAAGAACGTTGCTCTCTGTTGTGTATATACCTGTTCTTGTCTTTTTATAAAAATGGGACCATGCAATATTTGTCCTTTTGTGATCAACTTCTTTCACTCAGCATAATGTCCTCCAGATTCATCCATGTCATAATATGCCTTAAGATCTCATTATTCTTTATAGCTGCTTAGTATTCCATTGTATGTATATATCACAATCCATTTGTCCATTCCTCTGTTGATAGGCACTTAGGTTGTTTCTCTCTTTTTGCTATTGTGAATAATGTTGCAGTGAACATAGGTGTGTATATGTTTATTTTTGTCACTGCCATAAGATCTCTAGTGTATATGCCTAGGAGTGGGATTGCTGGATCATGAGTTATTTCTTTTTTCTTGCTTTTTGAGGAACTCCCATACTGTTTTTCATAGTGGTTATGTCATTTATAATTCCGCTCCCAGTGTGTAAGAGTTCCAGTCTCCCCATGACCTCGTCAGCATTTGTTTTCTGTTTTTTTGATCATAGCCATTTTTTGCAGGGGTGAGATGGTATCTCATTGTAGTTTTGATTGCATTTCTCTAACAGCTAATGATCTTGAGCATCTTTTCATGTGTTTGTTAGCCATACTGAATGTTCTCTTTAATGAAGCATCTGTTTAAGTCCTTTGCCCACTTTTTGACTGGATTACTTGTCTTTTTGTTGTTGAGTTGTTTAAGTTTTTTATGTATTTTGAAGATTAGAACCTTACTGGATATGTCATTCCCAAAGATTTTTTCCCAGTCTGTAGCTTCTCTTTTTACTGTCTTGGTAAAGTATTTTGATGAGGATAAGTATTTAATTTTTAGGAGGTCCCAATTATCTAATTTGTCTTCTGTTTGTGCATTTGTAATCTCATTGTGGTTTTGATTTTTATTTTCTTAATGAACAATAATACTGGGCATCTTGTGCTTATTGGTCGCTTGTATATTTTCTTTGAAGAAAATGGCTATTAAAATCCTTAATCCATTTTTAAAATGGGTTGTCTTTTTATTATTGAGTGTTCAGAGTCTTTTATATAATCTGCATGTAAGTTTCTTATCAGATAAATGATTTTCAAATATTTTCCTATTCTGTGGGTTCTGTCTGAATGAAAGTGACCACTAAAACACAAATTTTTTTTTTTTCCCCTCATAGCCTCCCTTTTTAGGGTACAGTTCTGCAGGATTTGACAAATGCATACAGACATGTAACCACCCCAGCAATCACGATATAGAGGAGAAAAAGATATAGAACACTTCTACCATTCCAAAAACTTCTCCTGTGAAATTTGTAGACAATCCCTCTCCTCCAGCTCTCCTGTGTATAACTTTATAAGATACTGCCAATATTTTCCAAAATGACTACCATTTTACATTCCTATTAGTCAAGGTATGAGAGTTCCAGTTGTTCCACATCCCTGCAGGCACTTGGCAGTTATTTTTAAATTTAGCCATTTAGTAGATATGTAGTTCATCTCATTGTGTAGCACAAAGGTTTTTAATTTTGATGAAGTGTAGTTTTTTCTTTTTTTTTTTTTTGTGCTTTCGGTATCATATCTAAGAAGGCTTTTCCTAATCCAAGGTGTCTTAGTTATCTAGTGCTGCTGTAACAGAAATATCACAAGTGGGTGGCTTTAACAAACAAATTTATTCTTTCACAGTTTAGGAGGCTAGAAGTCTGAATTTAGGGTGCCAGATCCAGGTGCAGCCTTTCTCTGTGGACTCTGGGAGAAGGTCCTTGAAATCAGTTTTCTGGCCTAGGAGCTTCTCTGTACAGGGACCCTGGGTCCAAAGGGCATTCTCTGATCCTGGTTCTTTCTTGGTGGTAATGAGGTCCACCTCCTCTCTGCTCACTTATCTTTTCTGTTTCTCAAAAGTGATTGACTCGAGATATAACCTAATCCCGTCAACTGTTTACTGCTTCATTAACATAACTGCCTCTGATCCTGCCTCGTTGACATCACAGAGGTTAAAATTTACAACATATAGGAGAATTACATCAGATCACAAAATGGAGGACAAACCACACGGTAATGGGAGTCTTGGCCTAGCCAAGTTGACACACATTTTTGGGGGAAACAATTCATTGCATAACATGAGGTCACAAAGATTTACTCCTGTATGTTTTTCTAAGAGTTTTTGTAGTTTTAGTTCTTACATTTAGATCTATAGTTTATGTTCTTTTTTGTGTATGGGATGGGGAAGAGGCCCAAATTAATTCTTTTGCATGTGGATGTCTAGCTTGCCCAGCACCATTTGTTGAAAAGACTGTTCTTTGCCCGTTGAATTATCTGAGCATTCTTGTCAAAACTCAGTTGACCATAGATGTAATAAGGGTTTGTTTCTGGACTCTCAGTTCTATTACATTGATTTTTACATTCATCCTTATGCCAGTACCACATAGTCTTGATTACGCTAGCTTTGTAGAAAGTTTTGAATTGAGGAAGTGTGAGTCCTCCAGCTTTTATTTTCCCAAGTTTTTTTTTTTTTTTTTTGGTTACTTTGGTACCTTGGCATTTCTATTTGAATTTTAGAATCAGCTTTAAGTTGTCTTCATTTTTGGCAAGCAAGTTTGTGTCATCTGTATATTGCAAATGGTTAATGAGCTTTCCTCCAATCCTGATGCTGTGCTCTTCTTCATATAGTCCAGTTTCTTGGATTATTTGCTCAGCGTACAGATTGAATAAAATGAGGTGAAAGAGTACAACCCTGACACCCACCTTTCCTAAATTTAAGCCACCTAGTATCTCCCTGTTCTGTTCAAATGACTGCCTCTTGATCCATGTTCAGATTCTGCCTGTGCACGATTAAATGTTCTGGAATTCCCATTCTTTGTGATACTATCTGTAATAACATAAAAGCATTTGATAGGAACTACTAAATTGCCTTAAAAAGGCTTCACAATTTTATATTTTGTCTCATGATTATGCAAGTGTTTCCCTGCATTCTGTCAGTACTTGATATTTTCAAAATTCCTATTTTTGCCAGCCTGAGGAATATAAGCTTACCGTTGTTTTATTTTGATTACCAGAGAGAGGGAGCCTGTTGATTCTTTATTGGCCACTTGTATTTCTTCTGTGACTGTATTGTTTTTCTAATCAGAAAGACCCTCTAGATCTTAAAAATAAGCAGTTAATGTAATATTACTTAAGGAAAATTATTTTTGCTTATTAAATCCTTAATGAGATAAAATGGTTGTTAATAAAAATGATAAATTCAGATCAGTGTTAATTATTAGCAAGCCGTTAACTAAATGTTACCTTTTTAGCTTAAGTAGAACTTTTATCAGTGGATCTGTACCAGTTCGTTAATCACTGATGGGCCAGTTATTTTCAAAGCATTTTGCTAGTGTTTGTGGTCATTTGAGAAGGAGATAACCTGTTCTTAAGCCCTTTCATTCATCGATTTAATAAATATCTTTTGGCCCCTTACTACATGCCAGACAACAGTTGTAGGCACTGCCAGTGATGAAGTGATAAGACAGTGGTGGAGGAGAGGGATAGGTGCTAATTTATATTTGTGGCAAAGGAAAGCCTCACTATGGAATTGAAAATTAAATGAGAAACCTGTGATGATATAAGCATTTCAGGAAAAGAACAATATGTGGTAAAGCAAAAAGTTAGGAAGAAGCTTGACCTTTTGAAGAATCAGAAGAGAGACCAATGTGACAGGAGCCTATTGAGTGAAGGAGGGTGTGGTAAAGATGAAATAGGCATTTTGAGTCTTGTGGGTTACAGTAAGGAGATTGGTTTTTATTATAAATGCAGTGAAAAGCCATGTGAGAGTTTCAGGCAAAGGCATGGCATGACTCAGTTTATGTTTTTAAAAGACAAAATACAAAATGTGAAAAGTGCCATGTGATTTCAGTAAATGAGGTTACTGAGAGATGGGACTCGAGCTTGATTTGTAAGAGCTAAATAAGAATTAAATGAATGCAGGATAAGGAGGTAGTGTAAAAAACCACTGCCGTCGAGTCGATTCTGACTCATAGCGACCCTGTAGGACAGAGTAGAACTGCCCCATAGAGTTTCCAAGGAGCGCCTGGTGGATTTGAACTGCCGACCTCTTGGTTAGCAGCTGTAGCACTTAACCACAATGCCACCAGAAGTTTCCAGGAGGTAGTATGGTATGGTAGAAATAGTGCCTTGATGTGAATTGGAGGACTTGGGCTTGAGTACTGACCTCATAGCTCTTGATCTCTAAGTAAATTTCTTAATCTTCTTTATCTTGGTTTCCCCGTCTATTGAGAATTGACGTAGCTGCTTTCTCTACACCTTGGTTGCCATGAAGATCAAAGAATCAAATAAATAATGCATGTAAAAGTGTTTTGTAAAATGTGAGGCTCAATGTAGTGTATTTGTCATTCAGTAAAAGATTTTCATCTGTGTGATAAAATGCTAAGGGCTGTGGAGGGATACAAAAATGAATTAGATCTGGTTTCTGCTCTTTAAAGAGGATATTGTCTAGTAGATGCGGTGAATATCTAAAGTATAACATTAAGATTGATAAAGATCATAAGAATGGTGCAAATACAGGACTATGGAGGTTCAGAGAAATGGGAGAGCTTGCTTCTTGCTTGGAATTGGTAGTAAGGCTTTATAAAGAAGGAAAGGCATTTATTTGAATTAGGTCTTGAAGAAGATGGAGGGGAAGAAGATACTCTCAGTAGGGGAATCTATGGGAGTGATGGCTTAGAATATTGGGCAAATTCAGGACGTGATTAGGAAAGGTAAGTTAGGACTAGACAAATCATGAGGCTAAGGAAAGTGAATTATAAAAATAGTAATACTTATCAGCAGTATCCTTAATTTTGCAAGTAGTAATTGAACATCTGCCATTGGCAGGCATTGTGCTAGAAATCAGGGATACAAGGATGCAGTGGTCTTAGCTCATTTGGGGAGACAGATTGTTATCTAATTATTATTATACTAATGAGATAAACCAAGTGTTGTAGGATCACAGGATAAGGAACATCTGTAACTGCCGTGCGTAATAAGGGAAAACTTTATAGAGGTGGTAGACATTGTGCTGAAATATGAAGTATGTTTTTGCTTAGTAGATAAATGAGGGGAAGAGAAGAATGTGCGAGAAACATTCTAGGCATGGTACTTCATGTATTTTGGGATGGATGGATAAGGGCTTTGTATGCAGTGCAAGGCTGAAGAAATTCGTTGGTGAGGCAACTGGAAGATTATTCAGGTGACAGTGTGGAATGTATATTGGAAGGGATGGAGACTCAAGGTGGGGAACCTGGCAAGGATAATGCTGAACTGGACCAAGTGAGAGATGATTTGGGACCTAATAGAAATTGTAGCTGTGGGAATAAAGAGCCTGGAAAACTTGGAGATGTTTAAGATGTAGACTTGACAGGACTTAGAAACCAGTTGGATGTGGGATAAGGGATCATGTAGAATATAGAATGACTTTGGGTTTCTGCTATTTTGGTAGGTGCCATTGCCTGAGAATAGGGTATATTTAAGGAGAAAGGGGGTGGATTTGAAGAGGAAGTCCTATACTTTGGGTTGTGTTGTGCTTAAGATGCATGCAGGATAGTTGTAGGAGGGAGGATGATTTAAGGGAAGGTCAGTAATATTTAGGTGATCATTTAAGCCATACGTAAGCATAAATTGTTGTGGGGGAATGAGTATAGTGAGAAAGAAGAACCTCAAAGAGCACTGAAACAGCCAGAGAAGTAAGAAAATAATTAAAAAGAAAGGTAATGGAAGTGATTAGGAAATGTTTCTAAGAGTATGGTCAACATTTTCGTGATAGACATTGTTATTCTTTTTTTTTTTTTGAGAGGAAGGTCATTGGTCACGTCAAATTTACACACAAACCACTAATGCCAAAGTTGAGGAAATTGAAGATTTTGGTCACTTCAGTAATTTCAGTGAGTACGTAAGCCAGTTTGTAGTGGTTTGAGGGTGTTACGGATTCAATTGTTTCCCCCCAAAATGTGTGTCAAGTCAACTTGGCTAGGCCATGATTTCCAGTATTGTGTGGTTGTCCTGCCAGTTTGTTATCTAATGTGATTATCCTATGTGTTGTAAATCCTAATCTCTGTGATGTTAATGAGGCAGGATTAGAGGCAGTTATGTTAATGAGGCAGGACTCAATCTTTCAGGATTAGGTTGTATCTTGAGTCAGTCTCTTTTTAGATACAAAAGAGAGAAGTGAGCAGGCTGGAGAGGGAACTCATTACCACCAAGCAAGAAGAGCCAGGAGCAGTGTGTGTCATTTGGACCTGGGGTCACTGTGCTGACAAGCTCCTAGACCAGGGGAAGATTGATGACAAGGACCTCTCCCCAGAGCTGAGAGACAAAGAAAGCTTCCCCCTGGAGCTGGTGCTCTGAATTTGGACTTACAGCCTACTAAACTGTGAGAGAATACATTTTTGTTTGTTAAAGCCATCTACTCATGTTATTTCTGTTATAGTAGGACTAGGTAACTAAGGTAGAAGAGTGTATTAGGGGAAAAGAATTTGGCTGTAACTGGAAGGAAAGATGAAGATACAGTATCAAGTTAACATCATTTGATTGGTTTTGGTTTTGTTTTCTTGTTTCTAAAGATCTTAGAGATTTGAGTTATTTATTCCTTGAGGGGAAAAGCCAAATGGACACCAAAGGGTTGAAGTCACAGGTAATGGGAATAAGCCAGTCATAGCCGTAAAGGAACCTAGCACAGAGCATCTCAAATATTAATGGGTATCCTGTTAAAATGCAGATTCTGATTCCATAGGTCTGGGCTCAGGCTTGAGATACAGCATTTCCAAAAAGCTTCTAGGTGATACTGATGTTTTCTTGCTTGTCTGTGAACCATACTTTGTGAAGTAAGGATCTAGCAAGTGTAAGGCTGATACCATTATACAGTAGTTAGCTTTGGATAGGAAGTGGAATAACTCCTCTCTGAGATTAGGTAGCATGTAGGGTGGACGGAGATGCAGATAAGTTTGCAGGCAGGAGACATGCTTGATACCCTTTGTTGTTTTTCTGTGAAATAGAAAGTAGAGTTACATCAAGGGAATGCATTGGGAGTGGGGTTGTGTGTTTGAAGAGAGTTGTGAAGGTTTAGAATAGCACACGAGGGAAAGTGAGTGAATTTGAGACACGCAGTACTCACTGAAGAGGAGCCCTAGTGGTGAAATGGCTAAGCGCTCGGCTGCTAAAGGAGAACGGCTCCATGAGAGCCACTTCACAGGAGAAAGATGCAGCAGTCTCCGTCCACAAAGATTTATAGCCTTGTTTTTTTTTTTTAAACCTGATGGGACAGTTCTCCTCTGTGCTTTGGGGTCGTTATGAATTGGAACTTGACTCAAGGCAGTGGGTTTGGTTTTTTTTTTTTTGGAGTAATCGCTGAAAAGTGAGGATTAATTTGGAGATGGTGTCTGTAGGAATAATTAGAGCTGGCAGAGCGTCTGTATAAAGAGATCATTTGTTTTTAAAGTGATTATGGCAGCAGTGATTATGGAGGTAATTAGGTCTGAAATAAAACAGTGGCAGTGAGAATGAAATGGAGGATGTGGTAGGCTGAATAATGACCCCCTGAAACATCCACATCCTGATCCTTGGAACCTATGAAGATGTTACTTTACATGGCAAATAGGACTTTGTAGACATGATTACTCCCATTTGTCTATCAGTTTGTCTTAACTGTGGTGATTTGTCTGTTGCTGTGATGCTAGAAGCTATGGCACTGGTATTTCAAATACCAGCAGGGTCACTTGTGGTATTTAGAGCTTCCAGACTAAGATAGTCTAGGAAGGAGGACCTGGCGGTCTACTTCTGAAAAAATTGGCTGGTGAAAACTTTATAAATAGCAGGGGGACATTGTCCGATATAGTACCAGAAGATCAGCCCCTCAGGTTGGAAGGTACTCAAAAGATGACTGGGGAAGGAGCTGCCTTCTCAAAGAATAGTCAATCTCGATGATGTGGCTGGAGTCAAGCTTTTGGGACTTTCATTTGCTGATGTGGCATAACTCAAAATGAGAAGAAACAGCTGCAGACATCCATTAATAATTGGAACGTGGCATGTACAAAGTATGAATTTAGGAGAATTGGAAGTCATCAGAAATGAAATGGGATGCATAAAGATCGATATCCTAGATATTAGCGGAAATGGACTGGTATTGGCCATTTTGAATTGGACAATCATGGTCTACTATGCTGGGAATGACCGCTTGAAGAGGAATGGTGTTGTATTTGTCTTCAAAAAAAGAACGTTTCAAGATCTATCCTAAAGTACAATGCTGTCAGTAATAGGATAATATACATACACCTAAAAAGAAGGCCAGTTAATACGACTGTTATTCAAATTTGCACAAAAACCACTAATGCTAAAGATGAGGAAATTAAAGATTTTTACCAACTTCTGCAGTCTGAAATTGATCAAACATGCAATCAAGATGCATTGATAATTACTGGTGATTGGAATGTGAAAGATGGAAACAAAGATCAGTAGTTAGAAAATAAGGCCTTGGCGATAGAAACCATGATGGAGATCACATGATAGAATTTAGCAAGATCAACAATTTATTCATTGCAAATACCTTTTTCAACAGCATAAATGACGACTATGTGTGTGCAGAAGGAACCCTGGTGGCACAGTGGTTAAAGTGCTCAGCTGCTAACCAAAAAAAGGTTGACGATTTGAACCCACCAGCTGCTCTGTAAGAGAATGATGTGGCAGTCTGCTTCCATAAGGATTTACAGCCTTGGAAACTCTATGGGGCAGTTCTGCTCTGTCCTGTAAGGTTGCTATGAGTTGGAATTGACTGGACAGCAGTGGGTTTGGTGTACTCGTGGACTTCACCAGATGGAAAACACAGGAATCCAATCAACTACATCTGTGGAAAGAGACAATGGGAAAGCTCCATATCATCAGTCAGATCAAGGCCAGGGGCTGACTGCAGAATGGACCATCAATTGCTCATACACAAGTTGAAGTTGAAGAAAATTTGAACAAGTCCATGAGAACCAAAATATGACCTTGAATATATCTCACCTGAATTTGGAGACCATCTCAGGAATAGATTTGACACACTGAATACTAATGACTGAAGACCCGACGAGTTGTGGGATGACATCAAGGACATCGTACATGAAGAAAGCAAAAAGTCACTAAAAGGGCAAGAAAGAAAGAAAAGACCAAAATAAATGTCAGAAGAGACTTGGAAACTTGCTCTTGAATGTTGAGTAGCTAAAGCAAACAGAAGAAATGATGAAGTAAAGAGCTGAACAGAAGATGTCAAAGGGCAGCTTGAGAAGACAAAATATTACAATGAAATGTGCAAAAACCTGGAGTTAGAAAACCAAAGGAAAGAATACAGTCAACATTTCTGAAGCTGAAAGAACTGAAGGAAAATTCAAGTCTCAAGTTGCAGTATTGAAGGATTCTCCAGGCAAAATATTGAGCAATGCAGTGGAAGGAATTCACAGAGCCACTGTACCAAAAAGAATTGTCCGTGTTCAACCATTTCACGAAGTAACATATGATCAATAACTGATGGTTCTGAAGGAAGAAGTCCAAGCTGCACTGAAGGCATTAGTGAAAAACAAGGCTTCAGGAATTGATGTAATACCAACTGAGATGTTTCAACTGATGGATGAAGCATGGAGGTGGTCACTCATCTATGCCAAGATATTTGGAAGACAGCTACCTGGCCAACTGACTAGAAGAGATCCATATTTATGCCTGTTCCAAAGAAAGGTGATGCAACAGAATGTGGAAATTATTGGACAGTATCATTAATATCACATGCAAGTAAAATCTTGCTGAAAATAATCCAAAAACAGTTGCAGCCTCGACAGGGAAATGCCAGAAATTCAAACTAGATTCAGAAGAGGACGCGGAACAAAGTATATCATTGTTGATGGCAGATGGAGCTTGTCTGAAAGCTGAGAATACCAGAAAGATGTTTATCTGTGTTTTATTGACTGTGCAAAGGCATATGACTGTGTGGATCGTAACAAATTACGGATAACATTGCAAAGAATGGGAATTCTGGAGCACTTAATTGGGCTCATGAGGAACCTATACAAAGACCAAGAGGCAGTCGTTCGAATAACACAAGGGGATACTAAGTGGTTTAAAGTCAGGAAAGGTGTGCACCAGGGATGTGTCCTTTCACCATACTTATTCAGTCTGTATGCTGAGCAAATAATCTGAGATACTGGACCATGTGAAGAAAAATGTTGGCATCAGGATTGAAGGAAGACTCATTAACAACCTGTGGTATGTAGGTGACACCTCCTGCTTGCTGAAAGTGAAGAGGACTTGAAACACTGATGAAGACCAAGGACTACAGCTTTCAGTATGAATTACACCTCAACATAAAGAAATCAGAAATGCTCACAACTGGACCGATAAGCAAAATCATGATAAGTAGAGAAAATATTGAAGTTGTCAGGGACTTCGTTTTACTTGGAACCACAGTCAACGCCCATGGAAGCAGCAGTCAAGAAATCAAACGAGGTATTACATTGAGCAAATCTGCTGCAAAAGACCTCTTTAAAGTGTTGGTGTCACTTTGAGGACTAAGGTGCACCTCACCCAAGCCATGGTATTTTCAGTTGCCCTCATGTGCATGGGAAAGCTGGACAATGAGTAAGGAAGACCAAGGTAGAATTGACGCCTTTGAATTATGATGATGGTGAATAATATCAAGTATACTATGGACTGCCAGAAGAATGAATAAGTATCTTGGAAGAAGTACAGCCAGGGCGCTCCTTAGAAGTGAGGATGGTGAGACTTCGTCTCACGCAGTGTGGGCATGTTACCAGTCCTTCAAGAAGGACATCATGCGTGGTAAGGTAGAGGGTCAGTGAAAAAGAAGAAGACCCTTGATTGACACAGTGGCTGCAACAGTGAGCTCAGGCATAGGAAAGTCGTGAGGATGGCGCAGGGCCAGGCAGTGTTTTGTTCTGTTGTACACGTTGCTGTGAGTCAGAACCAACTCAGTGGCATCTAACAACAAACAGGCATGATTAAATTAAGCATCTTAGGGAAATTATCCTGGATTACTGGATGGGTTCCTTGTAATCACAGGGTTTTTATAAAAGGGAGGTAGGAGGACTGGAGTTGGAGAGGACAATGTGATGACAGAAGCAGAAGGATAGAGGAAATGTGAAAGCAGAGGTTGGAGTGATACAAGCCAAGATCCAAGGAATGCCAACAGCCTCTAAAAACTGGAATGAAACTGGAAAAGGCAGAAAAGAGATTCTCCCCAAGAGCTCCAGTAGGCACAAAGCCATGGTGACATTTTGATTTTATTCCACTGAGATTCATTTTGCACTTCTGACCTCCAAGACTGTAAGAGAACAAATTTATGTTGTTTTAAGCTACTGAGTTTGAGGTAATTTGTTACAGGAGCAGTAGGAAACTAATAAAGAGGGTATGCATGCAAGGAATTATAGGGTAAGAGTTGATAAAATATGGCAATTGATAGGATGTAGGTGGGTACCAGGAACCTGCGACACTTTCTAGTCTGGCTAAATTGGTGAAAATTAAAGCTAGAGAATGGCAGAAAGCAAATGTCAGAGGAATATCTGTATACTTTCCATGACTTAATTTGGGGTATGAGTCCCAGTCAACTTGATGCCAGTGGGTTTCTTTTTTTTTTTGTTGTTGTTGGTGGACGTGGTTGGAGCCCTGGTTGCACAGTGGTTAAGAGCTATGGCAGCTAACCAGAAGGTCAGCAGTTGGAATCCACCGTCTGTTCCTTGGAAACTCCATGGGGCAGCTCTACTCTGTCTTATAGGGTTGCTACGGGTCGGAATCTACTCGTCGGCAACAGGTTTGGTTTTTTTGGTTTGGTGGACTTGATGGAAACTTTTATTGATTGCCGTAAAATATATGCAGCATAAAATAAGCCATTTTAACCATTCTTAAGTGTACAGTTCAGTGGCATTAATTGCATTCACAATGTTTTGCAGCCATGACTACTGTCAATTTCTAAACTTTTTCATTACCCCATTAGGAAATTCATATACATTAAGCAGTAACTTATCATTTGCCCCTCCTCCCATAAACCCATTGCGGCTGCGTGGACGACCCTACAGGACAGAACAGAATTTCCCCTTCGGGTTTCTAAGGCTAGACATCTTCACAGAAGCAGACTGCCACATCTTTCTTCCCGGAGCGGCTGGTGGTTTGAACTGCCAACCTTTCGGTTAGCTGCGGAGCACTTAACCACTATGCCACTCAAGCCCCTGGTAACCTATAATTTACTTTGTTTCCAGAATTTGTCTAGTGTAGTCTGTATATGGAAACCCTGGCAGCATAGTGGTTACGAGCTACGGCTGCTAACCGAAAGGCTGGAAGTTCAGATCTACTAGGCACTCATTGGAAACCATATGAGGCAGTTCTTCTCTGTCCTGTAGGGTCGCTAAGTGTCAGAATTGACTTGACAGCAATGGGTTTTGGGTTTTTTTTAAGCCTGTGTATAAAACATAAAACATTTTGTGTCTGTCTTATTTTACTCACAGTACTTTTTCTTTTTTTTTAATGTTTTCAAGGTTCATCCGTATCATAGCACGTACCAGAACTTTATTTCTCTCTATGGCTGAATAATACTCCATTCTGTGTATATGCCACATTTTGTTTAGCCACTGAGCTGTTGATGAACATTTGGGTTGTTTCCACCTTTTGTCTATTGTGAGTAATGCGCCAGTGAACATTGGCATATAGGTATCTGTTTGAGTACCTGTTTTCAATTATTTTTGGTAAGTAGTAGAGTTGGAATTACTGAGTCATGTTAATTCTATGTTTAACTTTTTGAGGAACTGCCAAACTGTTTTCCACAATGGCTGCACCATTTTTACGTTCTTGCCAGAAATATTGGGGGTTCCAGTTTCTCTGTATCCTTGCCAACATTTTTTGTTTTTCTTCATTTTTAAATAATAGCTGTCTTAATGGGGGTGAAGTTAATATCTCATTGTGTCCTTAATTTGCTTTTCCTGAATGATTAATGTTGTTGAGCGTGTTTTATTGTGTTTATTGTCTATTTGTAATCTTTTTTTGAGACATGTCTACTTAAGTCCTTTGCCTATTTTTAAACTGAGTTGTTTTTTGTTGTTGAGTTGTAGGAGTTCTTTATGTATTCTGGATAGTAAGTCCTTATCAGATACATTACTTCCAAATATTTTTTCCCATACTGTAGGTTGTCTTTTTACTTTCTTGATAATAATGCTTTGATGCATAATATTTTTAATTTTGATAAAGTCCAGTTTATCTATTTTTTTCTTCTGTTTCATGTGCTTCTGTTGTCACACCTAAGAATTCATTGCCAAATCCAAGTTTCTGAAGATTTAAGTCTGTTCTTTCTTATAAGAGTTTTATGGTTTTAGTTCTTGTATTTAGGTTGTTGATTAATTTTGAGTTAAGTATACAGTATGAGGTATGGGTCCAACTTCATTCTTTTACACGTGGAAATCGTGTTGTCCGGCACTGTTTGTTGAGGAAACTATTCTTTCTCCATGGAATGGACTTGGCACTGAAATGAATCTCAGTCAGTCCACTTTAATTCAGTTCTATTTTGACAGCAACTGCAAATGCAGTACTTTTTCCCCTGACTCTTAACCACCGGAGATAAGCCAGACCTCACAAGCAAAAAGGCACAATCCTGTAGACTGCCAGGTCTGCCCAAGACTTCACACACCAGGTGCAAGCTTGGAAGTCGCCAGGGCACCTTCACTTCTGACCTGCTGGCTACAAATTTGGGTGCTCCCTACCAGCCATAAGTTTGGAGGTTGTCAGGGCCGTGCCTACTTCTCACCTCCTGGCACCCACTGCTCCTTTGGGTTTGGTAATTTGCTAGAATGACTCATAGAATTCAGGAAGGTGCTATATTCACTGTTAAAATTACATTTACAATAACATCAACTAGGAATAAATTTTCCCAAAGAAGTGAAGGACTTGTATTTCTGAAAACTACAAAGCATTGCTGAAATAAATTTAAAAAATGTAAATAAATTAAAAGACGTCCCCCGTTCATGAATTGGAAGACTTGATATTGTTGTCAGCACTACCCAGAGCGAAGTAAAGATTCAGTGCAGTCCCTATTGTAATGGACTGAATTGTGTCCCCCCAAAACGTGCGTCAACTTGGTTAGGCCATGTGTGGTTATCCTTCGTTTTGTGATTTTCCTATGTGTTATAAATCATAATCTCTGCCTGTGGTTAGAAGGATTAGGGTGCGATGTAACACTCTTGCTCAGGTCACATCCCTGATCCAATGTTAAGGGAGCTTCCTGAGGTGTGGCCTGTATCACCTTTTATAAGAGATGAAAGGGAAGCAGGCCGAGAGTGGGAACCTCATACTACCAAGAAAGTAGCACTGGGAGTAGAGTGCATCCTTTAGACCTGAGGTTCCTGTGCTGAGATGCCCCCAGACCAAGGGAAGACTGATGACAGGGACCTTCCTCCAGAGCCGAGAGAGAGAAAGCCTTCGCCTGGAGCCGGTGCCCTGAATTTGGACTTCTAGCCTACTGGACTGTTAAAGCCATCCACTTGTGCTGTTTCTGTTACAGCAGCACTAGATGACTGAGATACCCATCAGACTTCCAACAACCTTCTTAATCTCCATGGTGTCATATAAGACGTTAGGAAGCGTTCTCCATCTCTTGTTTCTGGGAAGAGTTTGAGAAGGATTGGTGTTAAATTAACTTTTTTCAGTGTTTGGTGGAATTAGCTAGTGAAGCCATCTGGTCCTGGGCTTTTATTTGTTGAGTGGTTTTAATTACTGATTCAATCTCTTCACTTGTTATAGGTCTGTTGAAAATTTCTGTTTTTTCTTGAGCCATTTAAGGTAATTTGTGTGTTTCTAGTAAATCATGTGTTTCTTCTAGATTATCTAATTTGTTCTCATACAGTTATTCATAATATTTGCTTATAATCCTTTCTATTTCTGTAAGGTTAATAGTAATGTCACCACTTTGATTTCTGATTTTAGTTATTTGTGTCTTCTCTCTTTTTCTTTGTTAGGCTGGCTTAGTTTTAAAAAAACCAAAAAAAAAAAAAAACCAAACCCGTTGCTGTAGAGTTGATTCTGACTCATAGTAACCTTGTAGTTTAGCTAAAGGTTTGTCAATTTTGTTAATGTTTTCAAAGAATCAACTTTTGTTTTCATGAATTCTGTTTTTTTGTTCTCTACTTCATTTGTCTTCACTCTAGTCTTTATTATTTCCTTCCTTCTACTAGCTTTGGATTTAGTGCTTGCTTTTTCTAATTCCTGAAGGTATAAAGTTAGAATATTGATTTAGGATCTTCCTTTTTATCTATAGGTGATTACAGTTATGAATTTCTCTCTGAGCATTGCCTTCACTGCATCTCATAAGTTTTTTTATGTGGTGCTTTCATCTCCAAGTATTTTATTCATCCCTAAGTATTTTCTAATTTCCTTTGTGATTTCTTCCCTTGTGATTGACAGTGTGGTGTTTAATTTCCACATAGTTATGAATTTTCTGGTTTTCTTTCTTATAATAGTTTCTAGCTTCATTCCACTGAGGTCAAAGAAAATACTTCATATGATTTTAAAAGAAACCTTTTAAAATTTATTTAGACTTGTTGTGTGGTATAACATATGGTCTATACTGGAGAATATTTCATGTTCACGTCAGAAGAATGTGCATGCTGTAGTTTTCAGGTAGAGTGTTCTATATATGTCTGTTAGGTAGAATTGGTTTATACTGGTGTTCAGGTTCTCTGTTTCCTTATTGATCTTCCTTCTAGTCATTCTATCCATTACTGAAACTGGTGTATTGAAGTCTCCAACTGTTGTTGTAGAACTTGTCTGTTCTCCATTCTGTGAACGTCTGCTTCATATGTTTTGGAGTTCTATTCTTTGGTGCATATATGTGTGTAATTGTTATATATTTTTCATGGCTTAACTCTTCTGTCAGTATATAATGTTCTTTGTCTCTTATAACAGTTTTGACTTAAAATCTACTTTTTTCTCATTATTTGTACAGCCACACCTATTTTCATGGAATATCTTTTCTGTTCTTTCACTTTCAACTGTTTATATCTTTGGATCTAAAGTGAGTCTCTTGTGGATACATATATAGCTGGATCATGGCTTTTTTTTTTTTTAATTCATTTTGCCAGTCTCTGCCTTTTGATTGGAGAGGTTAATCCATTTACATTTAAAATAATTACTGATAAGAAATCACTTGCTTCTGCCATTTTGCTCTTTGTTTTCTGTCTGTCTTAATTTTTTTGCCCTTAATTCCTCACCTTTTTGTTTTTAATTGATTTTTTTTTTTTTTTTGTAGTAAATTATTTTGGTTCCCTTCTCGTTTCCTTGGTGTATATATTTTGATATTTCTTTGTGGTTACCACGGGGATTACATTTACTATTACAAATTTATTACAATTTAGTTTTAATTGGGGCCTGATTTAACTTCAATAGCATACAGAAACTCTACTCCTTCCAGCTCCATCTTCTCTCTTTATGTGTTGCCAGAAATCACATCTTTATATATTGTGTGTCCATTAATTTAGACTTGTTATTTTTCATGTATTTGTCTTTTTAATCCTGTAGGAAATAAAAAATGGAGTTACAAACCAAAAATACAATTATACTGGCTCTTATACTTGCCCATGTAGTTACTTTTACTGTAGGTCTTTATTTCTTCATACAGCTTCCAGTTATTGCTAGTGTCTTTTTATTTCCGCCTGAAGGACCCTCTTTAGCATTTCTTAAAGGGCAAGTATAGTGGCTTTTGTTTGTCTAGCCAAACCAAAACCCACTGTCATCAAATCGATCCCAACTTATAGTGATCTAGGAGTGTTAATTTCTCCCTCATTTTTGAAGGACAGTTTTGCCAGATAGAGAATTCTTGGTTGACATTTTTCTTTCGGTACTTTAATACGTCATCCCACTGCCTTCTGGTTCCTGAAAAAGTGGCTGTTAATTTTATCGTGGAGCCCTGGTAGTGCAGTGGTTAAGAACTTGACTGCTAATCAAAAGGTCAGCAGTTCAGATCCACCAACCACTGCTTGGAAACCCTTTGGGGCAGTTCTCCTCTGCCCTGTAGGGTCGCCATGAGTCAGGATTGACTCTGTGACAATGGGTTTTTTAAGGTTTGGTATGGACCTCTTGTACATGATGAGTTACTTCTCCCTTGCTGCTTTGTAATTCAATCACTGCCCACTGCTTTTCCAGCCTGGGTGAATTCCAGGTTAGGCAAAACATGGATGAGTTACCTTACATCAGTTCTTTTGGTAGCCTCTGGACAGGTTAAAAGAGAGATCCATAATCATTTGTATTGAATAAGGTCTGTTCTGCTGCCTCTGGAACCAGGGACAAGCTTCGCACGCGGGAAATGCAGCCTGCTGTCTTCAAGATTGCTACTGAGCCAGAAATGAGAAACAGGGCAAGATCAAGTAAAAAGGCCACAGAGCTTTCCTACTATTGCTAGGTTTTCTTCTTGATTCAGTGTTCTTTTAGTTGCTGTAATTCTTCGCTTCTTTTCAAGAGTTGTAACAAAGTTCTGACATTTTCTGCCTTTTTTTATGTTCTGTATTGAGATAGGCAGTTGGAGCTGCATACTTTGCCATTCCCTGATGTCACTCCAAAAGCAGTATTTTGAGTCTAGTGGGGGTGGATTAGATGAGGTGGAGGAAGACTGGAAACAAGAAGATGAATTTAAGAGGCTACTATAGTACTAACCGGAACCCTGGTGGCACAGTGGTTAAGATCTTCGGCGAGCTACGACTGTTAACCAAGAGGTTTGCAGTTCGAATTCAGCAGCTGCTCCTTGGAAACCCTATGAGGCAGCTCTCTTCTGTCCTGTAGGGTTGCTGTGAGTCGTAATCGACTCAATGACAATGGTTTGGTTTGGTTTTATAGTACTAACCTAAACCTAAAGATAGGTGGTATGAATCCACCCAGCCTCCCAGTGGAAGAAAGGCATGGCAACCTGCTTCCGTAAAGATTACAGCCGAGAAAACCCTATGGAACAGTTCTGCTTTGTAACACATGGAGTTGCCATGAGTTGGAATTGACTTGACTGCAGAGGGTTTGGTTTGAGTTTGGTTTATAGTACTGTTATAGCTAATAGTGATGTTACGACATGTTATATGACAAAACATACATGGCTATTTAGAGGTTTGACTGAGAATATAGATAAAGGGATTGCTGTGAGAGGTAAGTTTTTGAAAAAATACCATTTTTATGTGGTACTTTTCTTTTTTTTTTTACTTTTCAACTTTAGAAGCATTTTTATACATTTTCGTGGGGTTAACAAAGTTTTTGAAATGGAAACAAGCTATTAGCATGTGAAATAAGCAGAGTAGAAAAATTAGGCTCAAAAAAGTTGTGGATCATAGTTAGTATATTGGACAGCACTTGTATAGAACATTGTATCGTTACCAAAAGTTCCTTTGGGTGGTGCTGTTCTGCAGTGTTTTATGTAATGAGAGATTGGATGCTATTATAGTGAAATATTTAGGAAGCAGTGTTTGCTAATTAAACACAGTTTTCAAAAGACCTGTACTCTCAGAGAGATTGTGATATAACGGAAATGAGCAGCACCGTGCTGTTTCTCTAGGAGACACTAACTAGCCTTATTAGCTATGAGCACTAATCAGTTTTGGTTTCAGAATACTGGATTTTTATCTTGATTGTGCTTTATGTTGTATGAATCTGGGGAAACCTCTTAGAAACAACAACAGAAAAAGAGTCTTGACTTCTTAGCGTTTCCATAACCTTCTAAAAGTAAGCAAGCAAGCAAACAAAACAATTTATGTTCACCGTAGATTCTAGTGTAGAAATATTAAAAAATACCTTGAAAAAATCTATAAAACAAGGATGTACCTAAATTTATTAGCAAATATACAGTATCTGAGAGGACGCAGGCTTTCTAGGACATGAAATAGAAATTTTCAGGAGTTTTTGTAGGAAGACAAAGGAATGGGAGAGAAATGGAGATGTGTTTAGAAGAATTGAGTTGGTATAGAGATCAGATACCATAAAAATAAAATTTCTAGAATATCCTTTTTGTAGAAAAAGAAATTTTCTAAGTCTTTACTGATAACTCTATTCAGATTCTATCCAGAAGAGAATAATAGGCCAGAGGAGTTAATTGTGTGAGAATTTTGCCTAATATCTTTGTACCTCTTTTAACATTTATTGACTACAAAGCTCTCAGTAAAATATTTGTGTCTGTAGGAGCCCTGGTGGCTTAGCGGTGAAGAGTTGGGCTGCTAACCACAAGGTCAGCAGTTTGAATCCACCAGCCACTCCTTGGAAACTCTAGGGGCAGTTGTACTCTGTCCTGTAGGGTCTCTGTGAGTTGGAATTAACTCAGTGGCAACAGGTTTGGTTTATGTTGGTATGTAACTGATGACTGAAATCTTGCTAGAGCAGGAAAGTTAATTTAGGAAAACTGCTGTTACCTTTGATTAATTTAGGAACTGATGAGATGACACTCTCTGTATTCTCCTACTGCGTTCCTTTTTGCCGCTCATCAGTATCCAGTCGGGACTAGAAATACAATTTACGTCAGACTTGTCTTGAACTACTACAGATGAAGGGAGAGGAAATTAAAAATGTGGCCAAGTGTTTTATATTATGGCACTTTTGGTTCCTGTATTAAAGTTCTCCAAGTTATTTTATAACAAACTTTTCACTTTACATTTAGCCAAGCACATCTTTCTTGTCATTTCCATGAATAACGAACGGTTAGCTCAGTGGTGATTTTTTTAAAATAATTTTTATTATGCTTTAAGTGAAAGTTTACAAATCAAGTCAGTCTCTCACATATAAACTTACATACACCTTACTACATACTCCCATTTACTCTCCCCGTAATGAGTCAGCCCACTCCCTCCTTCCAGCCTTTTCTTTTGTGACCGTTTTCATTGGTGATTTTAATGATTGGTATGTACAAATATTTAATGATGAGCAGGTGTTACAGTATTTTCTAAACCAGTGTTCCCTTAATCTAAAGTAATCTAACATCCATAGCATATATACAGTATGGGATTTGTATGGAACGCTACTAGCTCAGTGCTGGACATTAGTTGATGCCCTCAGCTCATACTGATTTTTGAAAGAATTGAGGTATAAGTTTTATTTGAATTTATTCTAAACCCAGTCATCATTCTGTTTTGATCTTAGAATTATGGAATGTTTTTAAACACTGCCATCCACCCTATATTAATGTCTGGTATACATCAAATATTCCAGTTGTTTCTTTTTTTTCTCTGCCCATTTTATTTATGGATCCTAGGAGTTTCTTTGGTTTATTTACCCTTTCCCCATAACTTGTACAGAATGTAGTAAAAGCTGTCTCATTGGCAGTGTGTTCAGAGTATCTATCTACTTTAGAGTCAGAAATCCCTTGTTAAACACCTGGCACACTACTAGATCATTCAAGGTTCTGGAAGTAAATAGAAGGCAACTCGGACAGTTCATGAGACTTTGATGAATGGCCTTCAGAGGTAGCATGGATTAAGGGAACCCACAAAGGGATATTGACACTAGTAATAGAGGGAAACCCAGAGAGGAAAGGAAAATACGGTGTTATTGGAGTGTGGTGAGAGAGAGAGTGCCGTGGAGAAGGAGCTGCCTAATGGGAGCGCTAATGATGGAGGGACACATCTTCTGCCAGAAAATGTGCCTCAAAGGAGGAAGGGAGCTGGGAGGACATAACGCAGTCTTTTCCTGCCTTCTTATCTTCTGCCAGTGACAGACAGTACTGAAATTCAGAAGGTACGACTGTGGGGGTTGACTTCCTTGGAATAGACCGGGGCAGAAGAGTATCTGGGGGATAGAGTAGGGGCAAAAGATAATAACCAGTGTAACTTCTAATGCATGCGGGAATGACCTCAGGTAACAAAATGTCGCTGAGACTCAATTTTTTATCTGTAAGCTGTATGCAACAATTAAGTGCTCGGATGTTAACAGTTTGAACCCACCAGCGGGAGAAAAGACTGGTGATCTACTCTTGTAAGGGTTACAGCCTAGAAAACCCTGTAGGACAGTTGGAATTAACTGGACGGCAGTGGGTTCAACTGTAGATACTTTACTGGGTTCATGTGGACATTAAATGAGAACATCAAAGTACTATCACAGTGCTTTTGTCTCATCAGTACATTTTTAAAATTTTGCTCAGGTGTGGATCTGAAAAGCTCAGCTTCATTTCATTTGGTGCTATGTTACGTTTATTTTGTAGGAACTTTGGTTGCCACCATACTTATGGATATATGTTAGTTTTTGTGTTTCCAGTCATTTTTTTGTCTAAATTTTATTTATTTTGTTGTTGAGAATATACACAGCAAAACATACACTGATTACAGTTTCTACATGTACAATTTAGTAACATTGATTGTATTCTTTGAGTTGTGCAGCCATTCTTACCCTCCTTTTCTGAGTTTTTCCTCCCTCATTAAGATACACTCTCTGCCTCCTAAGGTTTCTATCTAGTCTTTCGAGTTGCTGTTGTCAATTTGATCCCATAGATAGTTCTTAAAAGAGCATAATGCTCAAGGCAGACCTTCTGTATTAGTTAAGCTAAATTATTGTTTGGTTTTAAAATGACTTCAGGGATGTTTTTGGTTTAAGAATTAAAGAATATCTCAGGGTGACCATCTGAGATACTCCACTGGTCTCACCCCATCTGGATGAAGAAAACCAAAGACACAAGGGAAACATACTAGAAGGTGCCTGGCTACCACCACCGACTGCTGTGACAGGGATCACAATAGAGGGTCACGGACAGAGCTGGAGAAAAATGTAGAATAAAATTCTAACTCACCAGTAAAAAAACAAAACCCAGACTTACTAGTCTGACAGAGACTGGAGAAACCCCGAGAGCATGGCCTCCGGACACTCTTTTAACTCAGTAATGAAAACGCTCCTGAGATTCACCCTTCAGCCAAAGATTAGACAGGCCCATAAAACAAAACAAGACTAAATGGGAACATCAGTCCACAGGCAAGGACGAGAAGACAGGAGGGGATAGGAAAGCTGGTAATGGGGAACCCAAGGTTGAGAAGGGGAGAGTGTTGACATGTTGTGGGGTTGGTAACCAGCGTCACAAAAACAGTGTGTGTATTAATTGTTTAATGAGAAACTAGTTTGCTCTGTAACCTTTATCTAAAGTACAATTTAAAAAGAAAAAAAAAAAATCTCAGGGCAGTAGTTTCAGGGGTTGATCAATCCTCCATGGCTCCAGAAAGTGTGGAGTCCATGAAAATTTTTTCTGCATTTCCCCCCTTTTGGTCAGGATTCTTATATGGAATGTTTGATCAAAATGTTCAGGAATGGTAGCCGGGCACCATCCAGTCCTTCTGGTCTCATGGCACGGTAGGCAGTTGTTCGTGGAGGCAGTTAGCCATGCATTCCATATCCTCTTCCTATTCCTAATGCTCCTCCTTCCTCTGTTGCACTAGGTAAGTAGAGACCAATTGTTGTGCCTGGTTGCTCCAGGTGAATAGAGACCAATTGTTTTGCCTAGGATGGCTGCTTACAAGCTTTTAAGACCACAGGCACTGCACATCGAACTCTAGCAGATAGAATAGCTGTAAACCCATTGCTGTCGAGCCCATTCCGACTCATAGCGACCCTATAGGACAGAGTAGAACTGCCCCATATGGTTTCCAAGGAGTGCCTGGTGGATTTGAACTGCAGATCTTTTGGTTAGCAGCTGTAGCTCTTAACCACTACACCACCAGGGTTTCCAGTAGGTAGAATAAAAGCACTAAACACATTATTAGACCAATTAAGTGGGATGTCCTATGAAACCATGACCCTAAACCTCCAAACCAAGGAATCAAATCCCATGAGGTGTTTGGTTATACATAAGCAGCCTCAGCAGCCACTCTTTTTTTTTTCTGGTCACTGTTACAAATATATCTACCACACTGCTTTCACTGGTTCAACTTCTTAGGAGTGTTCAACTCATTCACAGCAATTACAATAATTGTCTATGCCACCCTACCCTTAACCAATGTGATTTTCTCATCACCATTCGCCCCCCCTTTCCCCCTCCATCCTGCCCCTGGTAGCCGCTAATAAACTTTGGTCTCTGTACATACAGTATTTGTCCTTTTGTAATTGGCTTATTTCATGCAGTGTGTCTTCAAGCTCCATTTATACAATAGCATATATTGGGACTTCATTTCTAGAAAATTACAGCCTGGTATTCTTTATGAACATAGACACAAAAATTCTCAACAAAATTCTAGCCAATCGAATTCAACAGCATATCTAAAAAATAATACATCATGACTAAGTGGGATTCATTCCAGGTAAGCAAGGATGATTCAACATTAGAAAATCAATGAACGTAATCAACCACATAAATAGAACCAAAGAAAAAAATCACATGATCATCTCAGCTGATGCAAAAAAGGCATGTGATACTGTCCAACATCTGTTCCTGATAAAAGCTCTCAGCAAAATAGGAATAGAAGGGAAGTTCCTCAGCATAATAAAGGGCATTTATACAAAACCAACAGCCAACATTATTCTCAATGGAGAGAGACATAAAGCATTCCCTTTGAGAACAAGAAACAGACAAGGATGCCTGTTATCACCACTCTTATTCAACTGGAAGTCCTAGCTAGAGCAATGAGGCAAGAAAAGGAAATGAAGGACGTACAGATTGGTAAGGAAGAAGTAAAACTATCCCTATACACAGACAATATGATCCTATACATAGAAAATCCCAAGACTTGCACAGGAAAGCTTCTGGAAGTAATAGAAGGATTAAGCAAAGCAGGAGGATATAAGATCAACATACAAAAATCAGTTGGATTCCTATAAACAACAAAGAGAACTTTGAAAAGGAAACCAGGAAAACAGTATCATTTACAGTAGCCCCCCATAAGATAAAATACTTAGGAATAAATCTTGTTAGAGACATAAAAGGCCTATACAAAGAAAACTACGAAATGTTACTGCAAGAAACCAAAAGAAACCTACATAAATGGAAAAACATAACCATGCCTCTGGATAGGAAGACTCACCATTATGAAAATGTCAACACTACCCGAAGCAATCTACAAATATAGTGCAATCTCAGTCTAAATTCCAGGAACTTTCTTTACCAAGATGGAAAAGCTAATCACCAACTTCATATGTAAAGGAAAGAAAGCAGTATTGAAGAACAACAACAAAGTAGGAGGTCTCACATTACCTGATCCCAGAACATACTGTACAGCCATGGTAGTCAGAGCAGCCTGGAACTGGTACAACACCAGACACATAAACCAATGGAACAGAATTAAGAACCCAGACATAAATCCATGGTCAGCTGGTCTTCGACAAAGGGCCAGAGACCCTTTTGGGAAGCGATAGGCTCTTCAGTAAATGGGGCTGGCAAAATTGGACGTGCATCTGTAAAAAAAAAAAAAAGAAGAAACAACCCATACCTCACACCTTAAATAAAAACTAACTCAAATTTGATCCAAGACCTAAATAAATATAAAACCTAAACTATAAAGGCCGTGGTGGAAAAAATAGGGATAATGCTAGGGGCCCTAATATATAGCGTAAAAAGAATATCAAACATTACTAAAAAAATATATCACAAGATGAATTAGATATTTGGGATCTCCGAAAAATTAAACACTTAGGCTCAACAAAAAGACTTCTCCAAAAGAGAACCTACAGACTGGGGAAAAAATTTTGGCTGTGACATGTCCAACAAAGGACTAATCTCTAAAATTTATAGAAGGCTTTAATATCTCAATAATAAAAAGACAGACAATCCAGTTAAAAAATGGGCGAAGGATATGAACAGACACTTCACCAAAGAAGACATTCAGGTATCTAACAAATGTATGAAGAAATGTTTGTGTTCATTAGCTATTTAAGAAAAAAAAACCAAACCCATTGCCTTTGAGTCGATTTTGACTTATAACCGCCCTATATTATATATAATATCTATTAGATGCAAATCAAAACTACGGTGATGATGCCATCTCACCTTGAGATTACTGGCACTAATCAGAAACACAGTAACAAATGTGGGAGAGAATGTTGGGAGTTTGGGACTCTTATACACTGTTGGTGGGAATATAAAATGGTGTAACCACTTTGGAAAACAGTTTGGCACTTCCTCAAAAAGCTGGAAATAGAAATACCATATGATCCTGCAGTTCTCCTAAAAAAAAAAAAAAAACCCAAATAAATAAGACCTGTGACATGAATAGAAATATGCGCACCCATGTTCATTGCAGCACTATTCACGATAGGAAAAAGATGGAGACAATCTAAGTGCCAGTCAGCAGATGAGTGGATTAAGAAACTGTATTATCTATGTACAATGGAATACTATGCAACAATAATAATGAAGAACCCTGAAACATCCCTTAACATGGATGAATTTGGAGGATGTTACGCCACGTGAGATATGTCAGTCACGAAAGGACAAATGTTATATGAGACCACTACTGTAAAGTAACAGCAAAAGGCTCACACATCGGAAAAGTAGAAAAAAAATTTTTTTTTGATGGTTACCAGGGACAGGAGGAGAAGGGAGGGAAGATTACCAATTAGATAGAAGACACAAGTTAATATTGATGAAGGGAAAGATGATACATAATATGGGGGAAGTTAGTACAGTATGACCAAGGCAAGAGAGGACACTGAAAGGAGCGAAAGAATAAAGGGCAACTGTGGTTAACTACTATAGTTTAGACAATCCTACACCAATAGTGTCAATAAACAATAATTTATGAATGGACAAATAGGTAGGTAGATATGCCAGGAAGTATGGGAGAATGTAAGGAAACACACCCTCCAGCAAATAATAGCTTTGGTGGTAGATATCTCTACATACATGACTGTAGGTGTGGCTCATATAGAGCACACAAGGGATATAATAGGGAAGTCTCTTGACTTAGCCAAACACTTGGCAGGATGACTTTCTTAGGCTAGAAGATGAAGGACCACCTTTTGGCTATGTAAATAGTGCTGCAATGAACACTGGTGTACAAGTCTCTTTTGAGTGTCTGCTTTCAAGTCGTTTGGGTACATACCTAGGAGTGGTCGATGGATTATATGGTAGTTCTGTTTTTAGTTTTTTTGAGGAACTGCTATACTGTTTTCCCTTATGGCTTTACCATTTTGCGTTCCCACCAGCGATGGATAAGGGTTCCAGTTTCCCTGCATTCTCGCCAATATCTGTTATTTTCTGTTTTTTTTTTTTTTTCTTCTTTTTTTCATCCTAGGCATCCTAGTGGGAATGAAATTGTATCTCATTGTGGCTTTGATGTGCATCTCTATGATGACTAATGATGCTGAACATCTTTTCATGTCACTAGTGGCCACTTGAATGTCCTCTGGTGAAATGTCTATTCAAGTCCTTCACTCATTTTATGATTGGGTTGTCTTTTTGTTAAGTCATTGAAGTTTTATATGTATATTTTTGTTATTAGATTATTATTGGATATATGGTTTCCAAAGATATTCTCCCAGTCGGTAGTTTGTCTTTTCACTTCTTTGGTAGAATCTTTTATTTTTTATTGTGCTTTAGATTAAGGTTTACAGCTCAAGTTAATTTCTCATATAAAAATTTATATTATTATGTGATAACTAGTTGCAATCCTTGTAATGTGACAGCATACCCCCCCTTTCCACCTCGGGTTTCCCCTGTCCATCCAACCAGCTCCTTTCCCTTCCTGTGTTCTCATCCTGCCTCAGGACAGGAGCCGTCCTTTTGATCTCATGTAGCTGCTTGAACTTAGAAGAACATTCTTCACGAGTGTTATTTAATCTTTTATAGTCCAGTCTAGTCTTTGTCCGAAGTGGGCTTCGGGAATAGTTTTAGTTCTGGGTTAACAGAGAGTCCGGGGCCCATGGCTTCAGGGGTTCCTCCAGTATCAGCCAGACCATTAATCTGGTCTTTTCACAAGAATTTGAGTTCTGCTCCACACTTTTCTCCTGCCCCATCAGGGACTCTCTGTTGTGTTCCCTGTCAGGGCGGTCATTGGTGGTAGCTGAGCACCATCTAGTTCTTCTGATTTCAGGCTGATGGAGTCTGGCTTATGTGGCCCCTTTGTTTCTTGGGCTAGTATTTTCCTTGTGTCTCTGGTATTCTTCATTCCGCCTTGCTCCAAGTGGATTGGGACCAATCGATGCATCTTAGCTGGCCACTCACGAGCTTTTAACACCCCAGACGCCACTCACCAAAGTGGGATGCAGAATATTTTCTTAAAAAAACTTTATTAGCCTATTGACCTAGATGTCCCTTAACAATGGTCTGCAAACCCCAGCCCCAGCTACTCTGTCCCTCAAAGTGTTTTGATTGTGTTCTGGAAACTTCTTAGCTTTTGGTTTAGTCCAGTTGTGCTGACTTATCCTGTATTGTGTGTTGTCCTTCACTTCACCTAACATGATTCTTGCCTACTATCTGGTTAGTGAGTACCCCTTTGCCTTCCTCCCCACCCTCATAACCATCAAAGAATATTTTCTTCTGTGTTTAAACCTTTTCGTGAGTTCTTATATAATAGTGGCCTCATACAATATTTCTCCTTATGTGACTGATTTCAGCATAATGGTAGAATCTTTTGATGAACAAAAATTTTCAGTTTTTACAAGGTCCTGTGTATTTATTTTGTCTTTTGCTGTTTGTGCTTTTGTTATTATATTAAAAAAAAAAAAAAACCCCAGTGCCATCGAGTTGATTCTGACTCATAGTGACCCTATAGGACAGGGTAAAAAGGGCGTGAGGGTAGCGTCTGACCTCTCTGACTTCATAAGGGGGAAGGAGGCTCAAGATCAACAGCCCAAGGCTGATTCCTATGAGGCGGTGGTGACATGCTTCCTTTATCCACCATCTTTACCAGTTCTAACACCAACCTCCCATGACACTCTCTGCTTCTCTGCTGGGTTTGATAATTCATTGCAGTGGCCACACAGAACTCAGAGACCATACTCATGATTGTGGGATTTATTAGGAAAGTAACAGGTTTACAATTCAGGCTCAGGAACACTCAAGGATACAGTTCTTCCATCAGGACAGCCTCTTTCTAGCCTTGCTCGCAGTCATGCCTCTTCCTGGCCCTCAGTCTCTGCCCAAAGGCATTCAGCTTTCTCGCTCCGTGGGCCTGGAAGCTGACTGAGGCGTTTCTACAGGTCTCTCCTGTAAGTTTCTGCTCCCTTTTCTCTGTTGTTGGGTCTCTCCTTCCTTGGTGGTGGTGGGTTCCCCTCTTCTTCGCCTCTGGGTGACTCACTTCAAGCCCATCAGGATGGCAAAAACTGGCCAGTCCCTTTGGTGGGCCACAGTTATAATATATGCACAGTCCCGCCCAATCAACCTGGGTGGGAGGTACAAGACCATGGTGAGAAAGGAGAAAAGCCACACAGCAGTGATCCATCATACCATAATGTTGAACGCTAGGCCTGATGGTGTTACCCCTGCATTTTCTTCTAAGGATTTTATGGTTTTAGTTTGTACATTTAGGTCTTTAATACATTTTGAATTTTTTTTTGTGTGTGCATGGTGTGAGGCATGGGTCCTGGTTAATTTTTCTTCATGTGGAAATCCAGTTCTCCCAGTGCCATTTATTTGAAGACATTCTTCTTTCCCCATCGAATGTACTTAGGACCTTTGTCAAAAATTAGTTGACCAATAGAAGAGAATATTCTTTGATGGTTATGAGAGTGGGGAGGGAGGGAAAGAAGGAGAGGGGTATTTATTAATTAGGAGACAAGAACTATTTTAGATGAAGGGAAAGACAACACACAGTACAGGAGAGGTCAGCACAACTGGACTAAATCAAAAGCAAAGAAGTTTCCTGAATAAACCAAATGCTTTGAAGGCTAGCATAACAGGCGCAGGGGTTTGGGGACCATGGTTTCAGGGGACGTCTAGGTCAATTGGCATAATAAAATTTATTCAGAAAATATTCTGCATCCCACTTTGGAGAGTGGCATCTGGGGTCTTAAATGCTAGCAAGCGGCCGTCTAAGATGCATCACTTGGTCTCAACCCACCTGGAGCAAAGGAGAATGAAGAACGCCAAAGACACAAGGTAAGTATGAGCCCAAGAATCAGAATATGCCACATAAATCAGAGACTGCATCAGCCTGAGACCAGAAGAACTAGATGGTGCCCGGCTACAACTGATGACTGGCATGACAGGGAGCACAATAGAGAATCCCTGAGGGAGCAGGAAAGCAGTGGCATGCGGACCTCAAATTCTGGGAAAAAGACCAGACTTAATGGTCTGACTGAGACTAGAAGGACCCTGGAAATCATGGTCCCCAGGCCCTCTGGTAGCCCAAGACAGGAACCATTTCAAAGCCAGCTCTTCAGACAGGGATTGGACTGGACTATAAGACAGAAAATGATACCGGTGAGGAGTGAGCTTCTTGGATCAAGTAGACACATGAGACTGTGTACATCTCCTGTCTGGAGGGGAGATGTGAAGGCCGAGGGGGACGGAAGCTGGCTGAGTGGATTTGTTTCCCTATTTCCTTTTCAGATTTCTCATTGCTGTTATGGAGAAGCCCAACTGGTTTTTGTTTGTTGACCCTGTACCCTGTAACTTTGCTAAATTCCTTTATTAGCTTTAGAAATTTTGGGGGGACTCTTTGGGATTTTCTATATATAGTATTATACCACCCACAAATAAAGATAATTTTACTGCTTTTCTGATCTGAATACCTTGTATTTCTTTTTGTTGACGTATTGGTCTGGTCTAGGACTTCTAATACAATATTGAAAGAAGTGGTGATGTGGTATATTATTTTGATTTCTAATGTGGAACCATCCCTGAATTCCTAGAATAAAGCCCACTTCGTCATGATATATGACTCTTTTAATATGCTGTTGGATTCTGTTCGCTAGTATTTTGTTGAGAATTTTTGCATCTGTATTCATAAGAGATATTGGCGTATAGTTTTCTGGTGGTGTCTTTGACTTTTATATCAGGGTTATGTTTGCTTCATAGAATGAATTGGGGAATATTCCTTGTCTATCTTTTGGAAGAGCTTAAACAGCAGTGGTGTCAGTTCATCTCTATGTTTGGTAGATTTTCCCAGTGAAGCCATCTGATTTAAGACTTTTAGTGTTGGGAGGTTTTTGATCACTGATTCGATTTCTTTACTTGTTATGGGTCTGTTAAGACTTTCTATTTCCTTTTGAGTCAGTTTGGGTAGGCTGTGTGCTTCTAAGATTTTGTCTGTTTCATCTAGGTTATCCAGTTTGTTGCCAAACAGATGTTCATAATGTTCTGTCATAATTCTCTTTATTTTGTCTGTCAGTTGTAATGTACCCTTTCTAGTTTCTTAATTTGGTTATTTGCATGTTTTCTTTTCTTTGTTAGTCTTCTAGAGGTTTGTCAATTTTATTGATCTTTTTGAAGAACCAACTTCTTGTTTTATCAATTCTGTTTTTGATTTTTTTCCCGCTCTGATCTTATTTCCTTTTTTTGATAGGTTTAGGCTTAGTGTGCTTTTGTCTTTCTAGTTCTTGGAGTTGTCGAGTTAAGTTGTTGTCTTCCTTTTTTTTTTTTTTTTTCATGTAGGCCTTTATTGCTGTAAGTTTCCCTCTGAGTGCTGCCTTTGCTGCATCCCAGAAGTTTTGGTATGTTTTCCTTTCATTTTCGTTTGACCCATAAGAAATTTGTGACTCCTCTTTTGATTTCTTTCTTGACCCGTTGGCAGTTTAAATAGTGTGTTGTTTCCATATGTTTATGTATTTTTCAGTTTTTTATTCCTGTTATTTCTAGCTTCACTTTTTTTAAAAAAAAAAATAATTTTTATTGTGCTTTAAGTGAAAGTTTACAGATCGTCAGTCTCTCACACAAAAACCTGTATACACCTTGCTACACACTCCCAATTAGTCTCCCCCTAATGAGGCAGCCCGCTCTCTCCCTCCACTCTCTCTTTTCGTGTCCATTTTGCCAGCTTATAACCCCCTCCACCCCCTCATCTCCCCTCCAGACAGGAGATGCCAACATAGTCTCAAGCGTCCACCTGGTCCAAGAGGCTCACTCCTCACCAGCATCCCTCTCCAATCCATTGTCCAGTCCAATCCATGTCTGATGAGTTGGCTTCAGGAATGGTTCCTGTCCTGGGCCAACAGAAGGTCTGGGGTCCATGACCACCGGGGTCCTTCTAGTCTCAGTCAGACCATTAAGCCTGGTCTTACGAGAATTTGGGGTCTGCATCCCACTGCTCTCCTGCTCTCTCAGGGGCTCTCTGTTGTGTTCCCTGTCAGGGCAGTCATCGGTTGTTCTAGCTTCACACTTGTGGTCAGAGAAAATACTTTGTATGATTTCAGCCTTTTTAAATTTATTGAGACTTGCTTTTTGACCTAACGTGTTCTATCTTGGAGAGTGACCCATGTGCACTGGAGTAGAATGTATACTGTACTGTTAGGTAGAGTGTTCTATATATATCTTTTAAGTCTAGTTGGTTTATAGTATCTTTCAGGTCCTCCGTTTCCTTGTTGATCTTCTTTCTAGATGTTCTGTCCAGTATTGAAATTGGTGTATTTAAGTCTCCAACTATTGTTGTAGTGCTATTTCTTTTCCTTCAGTTCTATCAGTATTTGCTTTATATATTTAGGTGCCCCCATGTTGGGTGCGTATGATGGTTAAATCTTCTTGAGGACTCTTGGTCATCTTTATCTCTTCCAACAGATTTTATCTTAAAGTTTACTTTGTCTGATTTATATTATTATATATATTAAATGGAAACCCTGGTGGTGTAATGGTTAAGAGTTATGGCTGCTAACCAAAAGGTTGGCAGTTCAAATCCACCAGGCAGTCCTTGGAAACTCTATGGGGTAGTTGTACTCTGTCCTATAGGGTCACTGTGAGTCATAATCGACTCGACAGCAGTGGATTTGGTTTTTGGTTTTATGTATTAAATATCGTCACCCAGCTTTCTTTTGATTATTATTTGCATGTAATATTTTCTTTCAGTTCTTTCAGTTTCAACCTATTTGAGCCTTGGATCTAAGGTGTGTCTCTTGTAAACAGCATATAGGTGGATCATGTTTTCTTATCTATTCTGCCACCCTCTGCCTTTTGATTGGAGCATTTAGTCCATTTACATTCACTGTAATTACCAAGAAGAAGTGACTTAGTTCTTTCTGCCATTTTATTATTTGTGTTCTTTTGTGTGTCTTAAGCCTTCTTTGGAGACCTGGTGGTGCAGTGGGTAAGAGCTAAGCCGCTACCCAAAAGTTCGGCAGTTTGAATCCACCAGCTGCTCCTTGGAAACCCTGTGGGGCAGTTCTGCTCAGTCCTTTAGGGACAGAGCTGGAATTGATGGCAATGAGTTTTTTTTTTTTTTTTTTTAATTCTTCTTTGTCTTTTACTACTGCTTGCTTTTGTGTTTCGTTGGTGTATCGTAGAGAGCCATTTTGGTTCCCTTCTCCTTTCCTTTTGTGCATGTTTTCATAGTGGTACCATGAATGTTACATTTAACAGCTTGTATGTATAAAAAAAAAATTTTTTTTTTTGATGTATAACTTTGTAGAGTAAGTTGTACCAACTTAACTTCAGTGACATACAAGAAGTTCTGTATCTATACCATTCCTTCCCGTTTCCCGTTTGTTGCTATTATCACTAATGATGTTTTCATATTTCATGTGCCCTGTAACACAGTTTTATCCTTGCTTTTATGTATTTCTTATTAAGAAACATGAAGGACAACACAGTCAGAATTATCAAGCATGTAGACTTTATTACTAGCCCTTATACTTGTCCGTGAATTTTCTTTTATTAGAGATCTTTCTTTTTATGTATAGCTTTGAATTACTTTCTAGTATCTTCTCCCTTCCATTTGCAGAACTACTATTAGTATTTTTGTTAGTGCCATTCTGGTAGATATGAACTCTCTGAACTCCTGTTGGGCAATGTTTTAATTTCACCCTCATTTTCAAAGAATAGTCCAGTAATTTTAAAAAAGTAATTCCACAGTCATTATTAATTTCTGAAGATTTAGTTTTTCGTAATTTTACTGAGCCAGGAGCTTGAAAACCGTAAGTTCCAGTTCAGACTATCCATATATTTGTGGCATAACTCTTCTGGAAGTTAGCTTACTTCTCTGTGTTTTCTTCTTCTGACAAGTAGGAGGAATAATACTTAATGTGGTAAGTGTTTAATCTGTTATGGTAAAATAAAGTGAAGTACTTTGAGGATTAAATGATATATAAATTAATTTTTACGTATTTAATTTATCTTTCATTTAAAAAAGTTTATTAATAGAGCTTAGATTGAGAATGATTATGGCTTTTACTTTATTGTATTTTCTATGTGAAATTATGTAGATAATAAAACATCTTGTACTTGTGTTTATGTGAGATTGGTGATTATGTGCTTATGTAACCAATTTAGTCAACATGTGTGTGACTGTAAGCTTTTTTTTTTTAATTTAAATTATCTTTCTGAAGTGAACCCCCAGAGACTGTTCTTACTTATCGCCTGATGACAGGTTTTGTCTTTTACGCTTGCCGTAGAAAGAATACAGCTTACTTCTAAACATAATGGTGGAGGGTACTTTTGAGATGTAGAAGTTGTCTTCCTAGCAAAAGATTTGCCAGGCTTTACCCAGCTATTGCAACCATTAGTGTATCCTTATTGCCCACTTCTATTTTCTAATGCAACAGTGGTGTCTGGCACTTTTTCTTCCCAATTTTTACATTATTTCTTCTCACAGAGACCTACTTTCACCCAGTCGTGCCTTTGAGCATTTGTAGGACAGAAGCCAGATCAAGACAGTCTATTAAAAAAAAAAAATTCTATTGTAGTAAAATATAAATAATAAAAAGTTTGTCAATTTGTTGTTGTTTGCTTTTATTTTACAAGTTGGTCATGGTTTGGCTGTTAAAGAAAAAGTAACTTTTTGCATTTTGATACGGGCAGCCATAGGCAATTTTTTAAATAGTATTTTAAATTGTGTTTTTGATGAAAGTTTGCATAGCAAATTGGCTTCCCATTTGACGACTTCTATACACATTGTTCAGTGACGTTAGTTAAATTTTTCACGTTGTGTCAGCATTCTCTTTAATTGCGTTCTGGTGGTTCTGTTTCCTTTGGTCTAGTTTCCCTGCCTGCTTATCTTTTCATTTTTGCTTTACAGTAATTGTTGACTTTTTGGTCTTACATAGTTTTTTTTATGGAGCACCATTCTCAGGGGTAATATCCTTTGTGTATGTCATCCTTTTATTTCAGTAAAAGGTGACCTCAGGAGATAGTTTTGGTTCAGGGTTCAAAGAGTATCCCAGGGTGATAATCTCAGGGAATCCTCTAGTCTCGACTGGTCCAGCAAGTCTGGACTTTTTAAGTATTTGAATTCTGTTCCACATTTTTCTCCTGTTTATCAGGGTTCATCTGTTGTGGCCCTGATCAGAACAGCCAGTAGTGGCAGCCAGGTACCGTCTAGTTCTTCTGGTTTGAGGGTGGATGAGGCTGTGGCTCATGTAGGCTATGAGCCTTGTAGACTAGATTCTTCTCTGAGACTTTATTTTCTTTTGCTTCTGATGAGCAGAGATCAGTAGTTGTATCTTAGATAGCTGCTCACAAGCTTTGAAGACCTAAGATGCTACTCACCTCACTAGGATGCAGAACATGAACTTTGTGAAGCCAGTTGACTGAGTTGTCCCATGAGACTAAGGTCTTAAGCCTTCAAACCCAGAAAACCATTCTCATCAGGTGTTTGGCTATGTCTGAGAAGTATCTGTAACTGTGTCCTCTGAATATATATGTGTGTACAAACATATATATGTACATGTACATATAGCTATTTCTGTGCATATGTATATATTTGTACCTACCCATACACATATATGCCTATACACATACATATGTGACTGTATACTTGATTTTTGGTTATTGTTGTTGCTGTTGCCAAATTATATATGTAACTTTTTTTTTTTTTAGCACAAACATCCTTTTCTCTCGTGTGCTTCTTAGTGGCATCATTTACTTTGGTCAAGCCGTGCTCATTACACCCACATTTGGTGCTGTTGCTTTTTAATAATTTTTAAGTGTACAATTTACTGACATTACACATCATGGTGTGCTGTTACACCACTATCCGTATCCAAAATTTTTATATCACTCCAAACAAATTCAGTATCATCCCAAACATAAACTCAGTGTCCCTTCAGCAATAAGTCCCAGCCCCCCCATAACTACTACCTAGTCTAGATATTTCATGTAAGTGGATCATACAATATTTGTCTTTTTGTCTGACTTATTTCACTCACAATAATGTTCTTAGGGTTCATGTATGTCATAACATGTATCAGACTTTCATTCTCATTATGGCTGAATAATATTCCATTTTATGTATAGGACACATTTTGTTTATGCATTCATCTGTTGATGGACTTTTAAGTTGTTTCCATCTTTTGGCTATTTTTGAGTAGTGCTACAATGACCATTGGTGTGTATGTATCTGTGTTCCTGCATTCAGTTCTTTTGGGTGTATTTAGTAGTAGAATTGCTGGATCATACGGTAATTCTGTTAAACTCCTCGAGGAACCACCAAACTGTTTTCCACAGTGGCTGTACCATTATATAATCCCACAAGCAATGGATAAAAGCTTTAATTTCTCTACATCTTCAACCACCCTTTTTTTAAATCATAGAGATCTTAGTGGGCATGAAGTGATATCTCACTGTGGTTTTGATTTGGATTTCCCCAGTGACTAGTGACGTTGGGCATCTTTTCATGTGCTCGTTGGCCATCTGTGTATCTTTTTTGGTAAAATGTTTATTTAAGTCCTTTGACCCTTTTTTGATTGGGTTGTTTGTCTTTTTGTTGTTAAGTTGTAGGAGTTCTTTATATATTCTAGATAGTAAACCTTTATCAGATATTTAAAAAAAAAAAACCCTGTTGCCTTTGAGTCGTAACGACCCTATAGGACAGAGTAGAACTGCCCCATAGAGTTTCCAAGGAGCGCCTGGTGGATCCCAAGTGCCAACCTTTTTGGTTAGCAGCCGTAGCTCCTAACCACTATGCCACCAGGGTTTCCTTATAGATATATGGTTCCCTAAAATTTTCTCCTTCTTTGTAGGTTGTCTATTAACTTTGTTAATAAAGTCCTTTAATGAACAAAAGTTTTTTTTTAATTTTGGTGAGGTCCGTTCTGTCTGTTTTGTCTCTTATTGCTCATGTTTTTGGTGTCATGTATGAGAATCTGTTGTGAAAAAACTAGGCCCTGAAGCATGACCCTTATGAGTTTTATGGTTTTCGATCTTATATTTAGGTCTTTAATCCATTCTGAGTTAGTTTTCTTATCTGGTGTGACGTATGGATCAGGCTCATTCTTTTGTTTGTGGAAATTCAGTTATCCCAGAACCGTTTATTAAAGTGACATTCTTTCACTATTGGGTGGACTTAGCACCCTTGTCAAAAATCAGTTGACTCTAGATGTACAGGTTTTTTTCTGGACTCTTAATTCTATTCCTTTGGTCCATATATTTATCATTATGCCAGTACCAGATGGTTTTTATTACTGTAGCTTTGTGGTATGTTTTGCAATTGAGAATTGTTAACTTTGTTGTTTTTCAGGATTGTTTTGGCAGTTTGGGGCCCCTTACATATTAATTTGAGGATCAGCTTTTCCATTTCTGTGAAAAGTCTCTTGGAATATTGGTAGAGATTGTGTTAAAGACAATCTTTTTAAGAAAACTGTAGCTACCAGATAATATTCTACTCTAAAGCACTTTGTGTTTTTTTTAAAGTCCTCCAAACAAAACCATATTATGATTTTGAAATGCTTGAGTAACATTCTATTTCATTTCACAGACTGGGGTTTAGCACTGTCTTTGTAAATTTCATACTGGATCTTTTTGAATTACTGACTAAATCTTAATTATTTTCCAGTAGACGGTCTGCCAAATCCCGAAGCAGAAGTCCATATTCATCTAGGCATTCAAGATCTCGTAGCAGGCATAGACTGTCTAGATCCAGAAGTCGTCATTCTAGCATTTCTCCTAGCACACTAACTCTGAAGAGCAGCCTGGCAGCTGAACTGAACAAGAATAAAAAAGCACGAGCTGCAGAGGCTGCAAGAGCTGCAGAAGCAGCGAAAGCTGCAGAAGCAGCCAAGGCTGCTGAGGCCGCTGCTAAAGCTGCAAAAGCCTCAAACACTTCTACACCCACCAAGGGGAACACAGAAGCGGGTGTCAGTGCATTGCAAACAAACCATGTGAAGGATGTGAAGAAACTTAAGACGGAGCATGCACCTTCTCCCTCAAGTGGTGGAACTTTAAAAAATGACAAGGTGAAAACAAAGCCACCTGTTCAGGTAACAAAGGTGGACAATAATTTGATCGTAGATAAAGTCGCCAAGAAAGCAGTTGTAGCTGGGAAGGAGAGTAAACCTGCTGCTACAAAGGAGGAACCAGTGTCTGTCAAAGAGAAAACCAAATCACTCACACCAAGCATAGGAGCCAAGGAAAAGGAGCAACATGTGACAATAGTGACCTCTACCTTACCACCATTACCTTTGCCTCCCATGCTGCCTGAAGATAAAGATGCTGATAGGTAAGTGCAAAAATTTTTGTCAGTAATTGTTTAAAGAAAAAAAAAAAAATACAAGTTTTCAAGTTGAAGTGAACAATTACTGGATCTGCCTCTCCCCAAAAATCCCAAACTTTAGTAAAAAGTGAACTAATTATTTTATACCTCTTAAAGTAAAATGCATTGCTTGTAGAATGAGAATTATAATTTATGCTAAGAAATCCAGGAAAAATTTCTGGTTGCCTCGGGATAAAAATATATATATTTCAGGATGAATTTGGGCAGGTGTTAGAAATGCTGGCATTCTCGTTGGCTTAATACTCCTTGATGACGCTATCGGAGATGGGACATTTTATGTGAGTCTGCCCTGAATGGGTTAAATCTTATAAGTATGTATCTCAGTTATTTCTAGGTTTCCTTGGTGTCTTTAGGAATTTGTCATTTTTCTTGGCCCTTTTAGGTTCTTTTAATCCTGTCTTGCACCAAAGGATTTATCACATTATATATTAAGTTTTCCTTTAACATGTTTAAAATTGTGAATATGTGGGTGTGGCTTGGTTTTAATCTGAAACATTTTATTCTTGAAAGGGTGAAGGTAAGAGTGACTGTAAAGTAAACGCAGCGAAGAACGTTTCTTACCTGTATCCTAGGGTAACGGCGTCACGCTGTTGTGTGATTTATCTGCCTATGAAACCACTTAACCTAACTTCATCTTTATTTTTATGAAGAAATTAGAACTGATTTTTCCCTAGTTTTTATTTTTCCCTAGTTTTTATTAAAAAGCAGCTATCTGAGCAGTTCTTCCAGCTTGCTTTCTTCATAGAATTTGAAAGCAGGTGCAAAAATGCCGTGTGGGCAGGCCTTTCAAGTGCTCGGTTTGGCCCAGTTTTCAGTTTTTATGAAAATCTTATAATTTACAACAAAAGTTAAATCATGATTCCTGTGATTCATGCCCTCCAAGGTGCCTTTTGTCTATGATCAGAGTGTTGCCAGGAGTCTCTAACCAGTTTAATCAGGTGTTACCCATTCACATGACTCTAATTGTGGTATTTGCAGGTTTAAATGTTCCCCAGGAACACTAAAGGCCCATGACAGTAGTGTTTTGTAATTTTGGTGAGTCCTGGAATTGTCTGTCCAGCATAGAAAGGCTTGAGCCACTTCCTTGAGTGAGAGAGTTGAACCATTTGCTGAGCATCCAGGTCTCCTCAGACTTGTTCTATGCTTTATTCTTTATATATGCTTTACGGGTAAATTTTTGCTAGGTGTTTTTTTGATAACTCAAGATGTACCTGTGTGAATGTTTATGGGGATTTTTTTATGCATCTGTTTTTAATGTGGTAGTACACATGTCATTCTTGGTCATTGAAAAGCTTTTTTTGGACCCACTTCCTTTCCCTTTCTCTGCCTTTCTCTTTCTTGTGTCTCTGCTCTGTCTTCTTCTTTGAGTCTGCCTATGTTTCAAGGCTATAGAAGTTTCTTAAGACTCCTGAGTACTATGACTACTGTGACTAACATGTCTATGTAGTCAAAGAAATTCTACACCAGAGGAACTTGTTCATTTCAGTAGTTGTAATTTACCAAACTTTAAATGTAGGAAGAGGAAACATCTGTCACCTTTCCTTTTATTTTTTACAAAAGGTATAAGTGATTAAAAATGTGTAAAGGAGAAATGGTTAAAAGTTATTACTTTTGGAAATAGATTGGGAGTTGAAGGATATGGTTAGGGCAAGAGATTTATTTTGCATTTAATATTTTTAGAGCTGTTAGGAGAAATGCAATGAAAAGCTTATCAGTGGGCTATAATAGAAGGTTTAGTTTTATTCTCAGTTGTACCTCTTACCAGTCTTGAGTTCCTCTTTGTATCCCTCGGTATGACAGTAGTTTCATGGATGAGAATCAGCATAAAGCCAGTTCCCAGAAGGGGGAGATAAAGCACATCCTGCTCTCCCACTCCTCCATCATTTCCGACACCAGCTGCCCGCACCTGCCCGCACGGCTCTCTCTCTGTCCTTAGCTACCTGGGCTGGGGACAGACCTCACGAGTTAAGGGAGCATTGTCTTTGGGTTTGTTAATGCGCTGGGATGACTCACAGAACTCAGGGAGCATACTATGCTTATAACTACCGGTTTTATTATGGTAAAAGGATATAGATCAGGATTATCATCAGGAAGAGGTGCGCAGGCAAGGTCTGGGAAGTTTCCCAGTGCAGAGCTTCAGAAAGAGCATGTCACGTTCCCTTCACCAGCCAAGAAGCTTTCTAAGCCTTGGTGTTGCCGGGTTTCTATCGGCCAGTGCTGCATGTAGAGGCTCAATTTTGCTTCCTGAGGCTAGTTGATAGTGGCCTCCCAGGTGAGTCTTTTCTGGTTTGGCCAGCCCCCATTCGCCTGCACAAATCCTCAGGTGTGGCCTGGAATGGGACTTCCAAGGCACCCCAATTACTCCAAGGATTATTTCGCAGGAACCAAGGGTGAAGGTCACCTTACCTTGGATAAAACTAGGTCCTTTACTCCACACTCCACACAGATAAATTGTGAGGATTAAATGAAATGATGGACAGAATTTTACAGACTGAAAGTGCTGTACATGTCAGATTTTGTGACTGTTAGTTCTTGGTGACAAATCTAGACAGTGGGAAATAATACATACTTTAGGTTAGTGATGCTTTTATTGATAGCAAAAGAGACAAAGTGTAAAATGACATTGTTATACTGTGTAGCATAGTGTAAAAGCCATAGTACTTTGTTTAAAAAGGTTTAGTTTTTGTAAAGAAGGAACTGTTGTTGTTTTTTTTTTCCATTTTATACTTGTAAAAAGCAACTCTTCTGTGTCCCCCCCCCCCCCACTTTTAATGAACCAGTATGTAATGGTCATGGTAAGTTCATGCTTAGAAGTCTCTTTTTAGTAATTATTGCTTACATTTTATTTTGTGTTAAACAACTATTAGTTGAAAATGACTTGTAAAGAAATAATCTTTTCTGCCATAATATACTTGAGGAAACTTGAATACAGAGCGTAGTTTTATATAACTGTTATTCACAGTGAATTTAAAAATCTTTTTAAAGAAGATGAATGATCTGCATATTTTAAGGTTGAATGAAGAAAGCTTTTGATCTTTGCTTACTTTAAGCACATCTTTGTCCATTGGTGACGTTGTTCTGAACTTCCACTGTTGTATCCCCAAATACATTTGCAAAAGGGTGTGTGTGTTTTGTAGGGCCTCTTGATTTTGCAAATCGGTATTCCACTAGCTTTTACCCTTTCATTTTGTTGTATCCATCTCCCTCTTCTATTTTTTATTTTGAAAGTTTCAAAGCATCCAGTAAAATTAAGACTTTAACTTTTCCCTCTAAAAAATGTTGATCTGAATCTTCAGACAAATGAGTTTTTGACTAAAACCTAATTATAGAGATGACAGTTTTCTAAAATTATTTTAAATAGGCATATTTTCAGACAGTATTCAAGTGCTACCTTTTTGAAAAAGAAGCGTTTACTGTCTTTTAAATCTGATGTAGCTACCAGTGTTTCCACATGACTCTGGGAATCCATTTTTGTAGTACTTTATCCCTCTGAACGAAGTTGTTGCTTTGCTTATCCGTGTCTTCCAAAAGACTGTAAGCTCCTTTATGGCAGGAGGTGTTTCAGATGTGTTTGTTGTTGTTGTTGTTAAATCTTTTGTGCTTTACACCATCCCTGGCACACTGAATATTTTTTGAAACTACAAACCACTTTCTTTTTGAACGTGTTTTCACTGTTAAAGAACCTTCTAGTGAGTAACACGGAGTTGTGAAGAACAGGCGGAATTTTATTAATACTGATATTTTTTATCAGTTGGTATTAAAGGAGCCATTTGTTTTACAATAATACTAAAGTTCTACACGAATAGAAAAAGTGATAATTAAATGATTTACATTGATAACATCTTTAGTAATTTTATAACAGTAGTGTAGGGTCACTAAATTTTTTCTTCATGGGGCCCATAACTACTATGAACGTATATGAAGTCTAAATTTTATTCTTATCATAGTTTTTTCTTTCAATGTGTTATATTAGATAACAGATTTTATAATGTTTACAAAGTTTAAAATAATCAGTTAAGATATACTTTAAAAATCAGAGCTTTTTTATGAATGCAGATTCATAAAAGGTGCAAAACTAACTGCTTATGTTTTCAGCTGTAACTATAATAAGCTAACTAAGCCATTGCTGTCAATTCTGACTCATAGTGACCCTGTAGAACAGGGCAGAACCTCCTCATAGGGCTTCTAAAGCTGAGTAAGAAGCCCTGGTGCTGCAGTGGGTAAACCCTTGACAGCTAATCGATAGGTCCGAGATTTGAACCCACCAGCCACTCCATGGGAGAAACGTGGCAGTCTGCTTCCATAAAGATTTACAGCCTTAATAAAATCTATTAAGAAAACATTCTGCATCCCACTTTGGAGAGTGGTGTCTGGGGTCTTAAACGCTAGCAGGCGGCCATCTAAGATGATCAATTGGTCTCAATCCACCTGGAGCAAAGGAGAATGAAGAACACCAAAGACACAAGGTAATTATGAGCCCAAGAGACAGAAAGGGCCACATAAACCAGAGACTACATTACCCGGAGACCAGAAGAACTAGATGCTGCCTGGCTACAACCGATGACTGCTCTGACAGGGAACACAACAGAGAACCCCTGAGGGAGCAGAAGAACCGTGGGATGCAGACCCCAAATTCTCGTAAAAAGACCAAACTTAATGGGCTGAGTGAGACTAGAAGCACCCTGGTGGTCATGGTCTCCAGACCTTCTGTTAGCCCAAGATAGGAACCTTTCCCAAAGCCAACTCTTCAGACAGGGATTGAAGTGGACTATGGGATAGAAAATGATACTGATGAAGAATGAGCTTCTTGGATCAAGTAGACACATGAGACTATGTTGGCATCTCCTATCTGGAGGAGATGAATGGTCAGAGGGGGTCAGAAGCTGGTCGAATGGACATGAAAAGAGAGAGTGGAGGAAGGGAGTGTACTGTCTTATTAGGGGGAGAGCAACTAGGAGTATATAGTAAGGTGTATATAAATTTTTGTATGAGAGACTGACTTGATTTGTAAACTTTCACTTAAAGCACAATAAAAATTGGGGAAAAAAAAAAAAAGATTTACAGCCTTGAAGACCATATGGGGCAGTTCTACTCTGCCCTATAGGATTGCAATGAGTTCGGTTTTGACTGGACGGCAGTAGGGTTTTAATCTTAACAGAAGCAGATTGCCACATCTTTTTCTCAGGGAGTGGCTCGTGGGTTTGAACAGCCAACCTTTTGGTTAGCAGCCAAACGCTTAACCACTGTGCCATCAGGGCTCCTTATAGTACGCTCGAGCCTTGTAAAAATTTTAAAAGAATCATTGTTCAATTCAGAAAATTTAATTAACCCTGGAAAAGGGTGAGGGTGAATTACTTGTTATTTGTGGTTATTTAAACGGGCAAAATAAATAATAGCGTGTGGTTTTATTTCTTTGTTAGAACAAAACAACTTTTGTCTGTCTATCGAAATCAAACCAAATGGTATTACAAAACTAACAAATTTTCCTGCAAGGCATGAGCAGTTGTCTTCCAGTTTTAATTTTCAGTTTTGTGTAATTCTGTATCATTTTAAAAAGTGACCTTTTTTTAGAGCAGTTTTAGGTTTCCAGAGAAATTACAAAGATACAGAGTCCCCATACATTCTGCACCCAGTTTCCCTATTATTAGCATTTTGCATTGGTGTGGTGCTTTTGTTACAGTTAATAAACCAGTGTTGATACATTATTGTTAGCTAAAGTCCATACTTGGTTCAGATTTTTCTTAGTTTTAACATAACTTTGTATCATTTTTATCCCTGAATTATGTTTTTTGCAGTTGAATATATTGCATTACCTTAGCTGGAATATAAAGAAACTTAGATTAGTGTTTTACAATGTGAAACACTCCAGAAAATTCACTGTTACATGCCACTTAAATGTAAGACATGCCACATTTGTATTTCTCAACTAAACAAATTTTTGTGTTTTGTTTTACTCCTTTTTTAGCCTACGAGGAAATATTTCAGTAAAAGCAGTTAAAAAAGAGGTAGAAAAGAAACTACGATGTTTGCTTGCTGATTTACCACTGCCCCCTGAGCTACCAGGAGGAGATGATCTATCAAAGAGTCCAGAGGAGAAGAAAGCAGCAACACAGTTACATAGTAAAAGGAGGCCTAAGTATGTGCTTGCTTTCTACCTGCTCTTAAATTTACCAGAAATGATTCTGGATAATCATAAAATTAGAAAACACAAATTAAGATTTAAAATAATAAAGTGTATTCATTCTTTCAACTTAAACGTATGAATAAATTCTTACAGCGTTTTAAAAAATTCATAATCGCTTGCGTACCTATTCACAATATTTAATAAAAACCAAATTTAACTTTCTCTCACAGTTTGTAATGTTACTAATTTCTTGGGATATTTATATGTTAAAGACAATTTCTATAATTACAATGTTTAAATAATACGGAAACACTGATATTAAATGAGGTGGAAGTCAGCTTTCATTGAGCCCATACAAAATTAATAATGGGCAAGCTGCTGTGTTTTCCTTTGCTTTTAGCTCTATTTTCCCCCATAATTCAATGCATTCTTCATTTTGCAAGAAGTGGAGTAGAAGAAGGTTTGAAATCTATATCCTAAATTAGCCTCAAGTAAGCAACTAGAGGTAATGCTTTTCTCTAACATCTGTTTGTCAGTTAAGGAGGGGAGGGCATTGATTTCTTGTTTTACTTCTGTTTAACTGAGGGAAAGTATGAATTAGACTTTGAGTTAAATCTGGTTTTAGAATTGCTGTTCAGTAGAGCCTGGTGTAAATATGAAGTCATATTCTAGTATGGAGTAGAAAGCTAGAAAATTTTTAAAAATAATCTCTCGGGTAATTTCACTTCATTTTTTTTACTTGAATTGTTATGAACTATCAGAATATTAAAACATGCCTTTATGAAGAATATACTTTTTGTCATTTATATATCTTTGCATTTATAGGTTTACATATATATGTATGTATGCGTATATATATGCTTAAGTGTGGATTCCTAAGAGTAAATTATATTAATAACTTTTGTGCTTTCTTAGGCTGAAAAACTACTTCCTGTTATTCCCATTTTTAAAATTACAACATCCGGCCATAAGTCTAAATTTGCCAATAAGTTTTATAGTTATGTTTTGTTAATGTTCACTATCAAACTCCTGTTTTTTTATAGGCATGTATGTGTGTGTATTTATATATATCTGTATATACATATTCACATACATGTAGATGTACTTGTATACATATATGATACAGTCAGTGAATCAATAATAAAACTTTCTGGAGGTTGGTTAGAGAACTTTGTCTCTTGCTGTTAGTGTTGCTTCATATAAGCTGTACTAATTCTCTTTCCCAGTTTAAGCTCTAGTCTACAGAACACAAGAGTCAGCCTGGAGAAATGATACCATGACTTTCATGATATAATACCAAATCACTGTTACTTGTCTTGGATAGATGATCATGAATATACAAGGGTGAGGGGAAAAATAAAGGATATAAGATTGGGAGGAGGGTGGGTAATGAGTTATGAAATAGTTTATTTAATTTGCTTGATTGTATATAAAAACTTCAGAACTATATTTGATAGAATATGTGGGCCTCGCTATGGTGAAATCAAAGAAAAAGACATTGACTGGGGAAAACGCTGTGTGGATAAATTTGATATCATCGGAATTATTGGAGAAGGTACCTATGGACAAGTTTACAAGGCCAGGGATAAAGACACTGGTAAGAATGCCAAGTACTGCGGGTCTTTGAACCTGTGGAATGTATTTAATTTGTGTTTCTCATCTAAAGTGTAGCTTTAAGAATTTTCGAAAAACAAAAGTTAAATTATGAGTTCCGTCATGCTGTTATTTATCTTGTATATCTGCTTACATAAAATAAAGAGTACGTTTAAAACGTTTAAGTGGGTATATTTACAGAAACATTTAGAAGTGATTCTTTAGAATTTGTGATGTGCTTGCTGTATGGTAGAATTTAGATTTTTTTTTTGCTTTATTGTGAATAATTCTTACATTGCTAGTCATCATGAGAAGAATGTGTCTTGACCAGATAATTACTCTTAGTAAAAATTTTTTTTAGACCTTCATAACACTTTCAGTTTGCCTAAAAATTTTTTTTCCTGTAAAAATCACCTTTTACTTGGAGGCCAGGTTTTGCAGCTAAATCTTTCAGAACATAATCAGGAACCTGGAAGAAAGTTTAAAAGGCCAGGCATCAGAGGAAGAAGTAATTTGTGTCCTAGACTGTGTGCAGAAGCTATGTACTTCACTAGGTATTGCATAGAGCCAGTCATTAATCTTTACTCATAATTTCTTGTTGAAATAAACCAATAGATTAAAATAGCACAGGTTATTTGAAGCCACTTAGTAGAGGAGAGGAAAGGTGCCCTTCTGCTTAGAAACTCCTGAAGAAAATTACAGCATAGAGCATTGATACTTATGATGATGATTTTGTATTATCAAAAAGAGATTAAATTTTAACTTTTAAAACTTTAATAATTAAAGAATCATACTATATTCTAGGAAGACTTCCATAAAAAATGGGTAAAATATATTTTAATGATTAAAAGGATAAACTTCCATCTGTTGGAAAATTTGCAAGTACAGAATTCCTTTTTTCTTCAAAGAAGTGGAATGAAGAAATCTTTATTAAAGTGAATTTTTTCTTATAACAGAGTTTTATTTTTGTGTGTGGTTTATCACTCATAGCTAAATTATGGGGCAGTTCAGCACAGTGGGAAGAGCACATTCTTTTGAGACAGCTAAACCAGGTTTTGAATCCCAGTTTGACTACTAGGTAACTGGGCAGCTTTGGGCAAGTTAATATGTCAGAGCTTATTTTCTTGTTTGCACAATGTACAGTATCTTCTCATCTGTTCAGAGAAATTTTATACATGAGTATATTTACACTTCCCTGTTTAAAAAAAAAAAACAAACAAGTGGCAATGTAATATACTCACTATTCAGTATCTGTTCTCACTTGATCTATCTTGGAGAGGATGAAGTAACAGTGCATATGACCGACCTTATTCTTTTTAACAGTTACATAATACTGGGTAAGAGTTCTGCTGCTAAACAAAAGGTCAGCAGTTTGAATCTATCAGCCACTCCTTGGAAACCCTGTAGGGCAGTTCTACTCTGCCCTGTAGGGTTGCTATGAGTCGGAATCGACTCGACAACGATAAGTACAGGTTTTTTTTAGTGTTCTGTGATTTGGATTAATGCATCATACTTTAACCAAACACTTAATTTCTCGAACCTTAAATATCATCATTTGGTATGTTGAAAATTAAAATATATTTTATGGGTTGTAATATGAAGAGGTAGGAGCATAAATTATAAGATAAATTTAAATTAAGAAAAAAGTCATTCAGTTTGGTGGTAACTTGGTTTTATTTAATGTTCTAATAGGAGAAATGGTAGCCTTAAAAAAAGTACGTCTAGATAATGAAAAGGAAGGCTTTCCGATTACAGCAATTCGAGAAATTAAAATTCTTCGGCAGCTTACCCATCAGAGTATTATCAATATGAAGGAAATAGTGACAGATAAAGAAGATGCTTTGGATTTTAAGAAAGACAAAGGTATGTTAACATATTGAAATAACCAATTCTCTGTATTGATAATGTTGCTCACCTGTATATTTTGCTATAGGTACTGACCATGTGAAATTATCAGTTACATAAAATTCTGTTGCCCTAATGTTAAAAGTCTGCATTTTCAAATTTAATACAATTGAAGAATCATTCTATTTAATAGTGGTTTTTGAGTCTGGTCAGCATACCTACCATAATTATACATAAAGTATTAAGCAGTACTGTTTGTTCTTTTGGGCATCAGTGTATAATTTTTTTTTTTTTTTTTGTGCTTTTAGGTGAAAGTTTACAAATAAGTCAGTCTTTCAGACAAAAATTTACATACACCTTGCTGTATACTCCTAGTTGCTCTCCCCCTAATGAGATAGCACACTCCTTCCCTCCACTCTCTCTTTTCGAGTCCATTTGGCCAGCTTCTGATCCACTCAGCCCTCTCATCTCCCCTCCAGACAGGAGATTGCAACATAGTCTCATGTGTCTACTTGATCCAAGAAGTTCATTCTTCACCATTATCATTTTCTGTACCATTGTCCAGTCCAGTCCCTGTCTGGAGAGTTAACTTTGGGAATGGTTGCTCTCTTGGGGTAACAGAAGGTCTGGAGACCATGACCTCCGGGGTCCTTCTAGTCTCAGCCAGACCGTTAAGTCTGGTCTTTTTATCAGAATTTGAGGTCTACATCCCACTGCTCTCCTGCTGCCTCAGGGGTTCTCTGTTATGTAATGTATAATTTTACTCTTCATTTTTTAGTGATTGAAAAATGGTTGATAGTAGAGTATTTTTATTCCATATTTTTATGTTATAATGCCTTAATGTTCAAGGAAATTTTATGGTAGGCATATATATTATTTCTAAAAGTTTTCTTTGAAAATGCTGCTTGAAATTACCTCTAAAAAACTATACTTACATGCTTATATACTTACAATATATAGTTGGTTTTTAACAGAAAGCTGCAAAGAAATTAGCCTGCTTATAAAACTAGCTTTCATAGGGTATATCATAGGGCATAAATGACTGTAAGAAAGTTCTCTTGCCAGTATGTTTTAGATCTTTAGAGTAAGATTTCCAAACCAGAGTTGACTTACTTTATAATCTGTGGTTTTCAAATAGCAGAATTCTTTTTTCAGACTAAATCTAATATGGAACAGATTGAATAAGTATGTCCTCATCGAAGGTAGTACGTAGCCTTTTTTCCCCACAGCTGTCCCCACCTCATTTGTATTTGTTTTCTGCTCATCTCTCTCTCTTTCTCTCATTACTGCTTTTCTGGGGAATATAGTTTGAAATTGATGTAACATATGGTAATTATTTTGAATAAAGGAGCTTCTGTTTGAAAGTATTTCATATATAATATAGAAATAACCAAAATAATCTTTTAATTAATGTCATGTTCATCAGTTTTGTGCTGCAAAGCCCATATTCCTTAGCCTGACATTTAAGAATCTTACTTTGCCTTTTAACCTTATCTGTTGATTAGTTGTTTATTAGAAAGGGTATGGGTTTGACTTGATTTAGAATGTCTGGATTTGAGACTTAGTTTATTAGCCTTTGACTGTATTAGCAAGACCTTTAGCCCTTCTGAATCTTATCTCTTTATCCATAGAAGGGAAACATTATCTCTTTTATTGTGTTGGAAGGATTAAATTAAGACCTTATAGGTGAAGGTGGTGTGCAAATATTTTTTTTGTGTGTGTGTTAACCCAGTACTCCAGCCAGACTGGCATATTTGCTTTTCCTCAGCATACCCTGGACCTCCTGCCTCCTTGAACCCTGTGATCTGCTCCCTGCCTACTTCTTTAACTATGCTATTCTTCTCCTTGTTTGTCAAGCTTCAGTTACATTGGCTTTTTGGGTCCTCACATATGCCAGAGACCTCCTTCTGCCCAAAGGCTTCATACATGCTACTTCCCTGAGCTTTAAACCCCGCACGTTCACCTGCGTGCTGTCCTGTTTGTATGACTTTTCAACCTCTAGGTCTTAGCCTGATATTGCTTCCATTTATTAGTGAGACTTTGAGCCAGCATTCCACTTTTTTCCACATATAAATAGACACACAATTTTAAAACTCTAGTCTTTGTTTATAATCTTTCCCAATAAGAAAGGATAATTTCATTGTCTTGTTTATTTGTTTCTCCCCATGAGGATGGGAACCATACCTGTTATAGTCATTGTTATACCCTCCATACCTAGCTCAGTGGCTGGATCATAGAAGGTACTGAGCGAATAATTGTTGAATGAATAAATGAGTTCCAGTTATTATGATTCTATTTCTACTTTAACACTTTTGTTATAAAAAGACTACCACCTCTGAACGTATGAAGTATACATAATTTTTCTTGTATTATTTTATGCTTAAAATTTATTTTCTTTATCAGATTATAAATTCTCTAAAGGCTTTGTTTTTTTTTTTCCTCTATAGGCCTAGTACTGTATTTTACAAATCATAGATTTTCATATATTTACACCTTCACCTTCTTTTTCCCCACCATAATCCAGTTTGTAATTATATGAGTCATGGCCAGTAAGGAAGTATTTTACTATGTTAGATGTTACATTTATGTACAAAATATTAGTTAAATGTATTAGGGAATGTGAGGGGGTATAAAAGTAAAGCATAATCCTTTTTTATGAATCTTATAATATTGATGGGAACCATGATGAGGTAGCATGATTTGATGAAAAGGGAGCTAGGTTTGGAGTCCCGGGTCCTAATCCTGAGCACGCTAGTTGTGTGATATTATACTAAATATATAGTGATTGCCATGCCGGGGCAGAGAGACATTACTGGTACTTTGACTTAGTGTTGTGGATTAGTCTACTACAAGTATATTAGAATGCATAAACATAAAAAAGGTAAAATAAGTACTTAAAACAATTTAAATAAGAAATTATAAATAATAGAAAACATCAAGTAAAAATGTGAACTTATAAACATAAAAATATCTTTAGCATTGTGACACAAGCCATTAGCTATATAAGATAAACATCATAAAAGTAATTTTAAAATACTACTCCTACTTAAAAAATAAAGAAAAATTAATCATGAGAAATTGAAAGAGCCTTTTAAAAGTCTTTAAAAAATTGTTGTCCTTAAACAGAGACTTAAGTAGTATCACCAAATCATGAGTGTATTTTTGTGCAAAAATTCACAGATGCTGAAGAAGCTTTTTCTGAACTACTTGGGGGAATGTTCTGGAGATAAGCTAATTCTAAATATTTCTTCTGACTCTACTTCATCTTCAGGCAGTCCCATCTCCTTTTAATAATTTTAAGGGAATCTTGAACTTTTTTGCCTTTCTCAAATCTTTTTTATGGATGGCAAGTTGGAATTTTTGTTTCAAAAATGCATTTCCTGTTTCTATCTTTAGTTCTTCATGTATGGAAGGAGGGTAGGATGCAGTTACTTGTATTAACTTAGGTACGGTCTTGTTCATATTTTATTGTTCAAAAAGTTTGGAGTTTGAATTGTTTTGCAACAGAAGCTTTACTTTGTTTTCTTCCTCCAGCTGAGGATTATGAATTTATAGAAAGAAAGATGCTTTCTGAATAAATGCAATGATATTCAATTAAAATTTTTAATGCAGCTTATAATTCTCTGGGTAGAGAAGTTTTTTTTCTTAAATTCTATAATTATACACAGTACATAATAAAAACTTCAGTCATTGATTTCAGTCTCAAGATGTAAATATTTCAATGTCTGATTAAAAAGAAAAACCCATTGAAACAAGAGTATCAATCCACCAAAATAGCATTTTGGTACTTAAAATTAGCATGGTATCCTGGCCAACTAAAAGCCAGTATTGTAATTACTCTATACAAAGTAATTTAGCTGTAATGCTTTCAATATTAGTGTTTGTATGAAGGAATTTGAGCACTCTTTTAATTGAAGATTTCCATAAAAATCAAAAGAATATTTTGTAGTAAATGCTTCTGAAAAAGTATTCTTTGTTATAGGGAAGAAGTCCTCAGATGCCACTTCCTCTACGGTCCTTGACTCCCATGTGTAGTATTAGGTGCCCCCCGGTACTTGCATTGCATGCTATATATAGTTCTGTAATAGTATTTTCTGTTTCAGATTGCCTTTATGCTTTCGTGCCCTATTCACACAGAAGTACCTGAGGGCAGGGACTGAGTTTTATTCTACTTCTTATTCAAAATATGCAGCACACAGTAGATTATCATTAAATACAAGTAACTAAATGAACGAATAAAATGCAGAGGTGGGAAGAGGGCATTTTAACTCATAACTTCATAACTTGACTTAGGAGGCAATGAAAGGAAGTGAGAGATTGGCATAGCCCCTAAAGTTACCTACCCTATCTCATATTTTTAAACATTTAAACTCTGAATCTCACATTATAGACCTGTTGCTTTCCTGTAAGGTTTGGGAAGAGGGCAACATTGATTGATTTGTACATTTCTTTATTCCACAAATGTTTATTGTGCCAGCCCTGGTGGCACAGTCATTAAAGCGATCGACTGATAAGTGAAAGGTTGATGGTTCAAAACCACCAATGGCTCCACGGGAGAAAGATGCGTCAGTCTGCCTCCGCAGAGATTTACAGCCTTGGAAAACCCTATAGGGTCGCTATGAGTTGAAATCGACTCAGTGGCAGTGGGTTTGGGTTTGGTTTGCCAGGTTCTAGACCTAGGATGACAATACAGAGGACGTTAGCCACCTGTGGCTATTTAAATTTAATTAAAAAGTGCGATTTCTAAGTTGCATTAGTTGTATTTCAAGTGCTCTGTAGCAACATGTGGAGCGCTGGTGATGCAGTGGTTAAGAGTTCAGCTGCTGACCAAAATATTGGCAGTTCAAATCCACCAGCCGCTCCATGGAAACCCTATGGCAGTTCAGCTCTGTCCTTAGGGTTGCTTGAGTCAAAATTGACTCGATGGCAATGGGTTTGGTAGCTACATGTAGCTAGTGGCTACCATTTTGGGTAGTGCAGCTACGTAACGTTTCTGTCATCTGAGCAAATTCTGTTGAAAAGTGCTGGTGTAGACTGTAGGGTTATAGAAAGAAGTAACATGTGGTTCTTAATCCAGTGAGTGAGTGAGTAAGGGGAGATGCCTGATTGGAGAAAGAGTGCAAAAGAAAAACAGAGTTTCTGAGAATCAGAAGGGTCAGCACTGGTAGACCTAAATCAGACTAACATAGGAATGAGAAACTTATTTCAGCCTAGAAATTTTTCCTTATTGTTAACTCAGTGAATCTGAGTTGTTGGAATTTCAACTGTAGGTGTTAAGTTTCAAAAGAAGTGAAAAAATTGAAGCAATGAAGGCTGAGAAACCTACCAAAAAAGAAGAGTGCTTTGGAAAAGGCTCTGCTTCTAGCAACTATAAGATAGGTCTCCCCCCGCTTTTTTTTTCTTTAAGAAAGAAATTAATTCTGAAGTTATTTTAGTAAAATGAAGTTTTTCTATGTCAGTGGAACCTCCTCCAATAGCATGTTGAGTCAGGGTTGAAAATCATTTGTAAGTTTAAACAGTTTTTTAAACTAGAGCTGCCTATATTGTGTTATTCTATCATATAAAACTTAAAAATTTTCATAAATTTTATTTATTGTTACTGAGAATATACACAGCAAAACATACACCAATTCAACAGATCCTACATGTAAAATTTAGTGACATTGGTTACATGATTGTGCAGCCATTCTCACCCTCCTTTTCTGAGTAGTTCCTCCTTCACTAACATAAAGTTACTGCCCGCTAAGGCTCCTATTTAATCTTTTGAACTGCTGTTGTCAGTTTGATCCCATATAGATGATCTCATATGCACAATGCTTAAAGGCAGACCATTTTTTACTAGTTAAGCTAAACTACTGTTCGGTTTTGAGAAGACTTCAGGGGATATTTTTGGTTTAAAGTATAAAGATTATCTCAGAGCAGTAGTTTCAGGGGTTTATCCGTGCTCCATGGCTCCAGAAAGTCTGGAGTCCATGAGAATTTGAAAATTTGTACTGCATTTCCCCCATTTGATCAGGATTCTCCTTTGAAATCTTTGATCAAAATGTTCAGGAATGGTAACTGGGCACCATCCAGTCCTGGTTTTATGGGTGAATGAAGCAGTTGTTCATGGAGGCAGTTAGCTACACATTCCTTATCCTCTACCTGACACTCCTTTTTCCTCTGTTGCTCCAGGTAAATACAGACCAATTGTTGTGCCTTGGATAGCTGGTTGCAGGCTTTTAAGACCCCACGCACTACGCAGTGAACCAGGAGATAGAATAGAAGCACTAAACACGTTATTAGTGTTCAACAATAACACTAATAACGTGTTATTAATTGGGATGCTCCATGAAATTATGACCCTAAACCTCCAAACCAAGGAACCAAATTCCATGAAGTGTTTGGTTGTACGTAAGCAGCCTCAGTAGATATTGTGTTCTTTTTTTTTTTTTTTGGTCATTGTTGGAAATAAATCTATAACGTAACTTTTGCCAGTTCAGCTTTTTACAGATGTACAACTTATTGACAGCAATTAAAAATAATGGGCTGTGCAACCCTACCCTTAATCACTGCGATTTTCCCATCACCATTAAGCCCGCTTTCCCCCCTTCTTCCTGCCCCTGATACCCACTAATAAACTTTGGTGTTTCTAAATTTACATTTTCTTGTCTTTTTATATATGTGTGAGGTCATACAATATTTGTCCTTTTGTGATTGGCTTATTTTGCTCAGCATAATGTCTTCAAGCCCCATCCATACTGTAGCACTTACCAAGACCTAATTTCTCCTACTAGCTGAGTGGTATTCCATTGTATGTATGTGCCACGTTTTGTTTATCCATTCATCTGTTGATGCGAATTGAGGTTGTTTCCACCTTTTGGCTGTTGTGAATAGTGCTGCAGTGAATATTGGTGTACAAGTCTATTTTTGAGTCTCTGCTTTCAAGTGTATACCTAGGGCTGGAATCGGAATCAACTCGACAGCAATGGGTTTGGTTTTTTGGTTGGTTTATGATAGTTTTTATTTTTAGTTTTTTGAGGAACTGCCATACTGTTTTCCACAACTACTTTACCATTTTACATTCCTACCATCAGCGGGTAAGGGTTCCAATTTCCCTACATCGTTTGTTAGCTGTCCTAGTGGGAGTAAAATGATTATCCCATTGTGGCTTTGATTTGCATCTCTCTGATGCAAATGATGCTGTGCATCTTTTCATGTGTCTGGTGGCTATTTGAATGTCCTCTTTGGTGAAAGGTCTTTGCCTGTTTTGTGACCGGTATATTTGTCTTTTTGTTAATAAGTTTTTGAAGTTTTTATATATTTTAGTTAAGATTCTTATCAGATATATAATTTCCAAAGGTATTTTCCCACTTGGTAGATTGTCTTTTCACTTCATTGATAAAGTCTTTGGTGAACAAGCTTTTAATTTGTATGAGTTCCTGTGTATTTGTTTTATCTTTTGCTGTTTGCACTTTTGTTATTAGATAATTCATTATTAAAAGTTGGGTTTGACAGCATTGCCCCTGCTTTTCTAAGAATTTTATGGTTTTAGTTTGTACATGTAGGCCCTTAATCCATTTTGAATTTGTTCTTGTGTGTAGTGTGAAGCCTGGGTCCTTGTATAAAACATAAAACATTTTATAGTACTTGAGGTGAAGGTTTACAGAGCAAATGAGTTTTTCATTAAACAATTTAAACACATACTGTTTTGTGACATTGGTTGCCAAACCCACGACATGTCAGTGTTCACCCCTTCTCAGCTTTGGGTTCCCTGTTAACCAGCTTTCTTGTCCCCTCTTGCCTTCTCATTCTTGCCACTGGGCTCATGTGCCCATTTAGTCTTATTTTGTTTTATGGGCCTGTCTGATCTTTGGCTGAAGGGTAAACCTCAGGAGTGACTTCATTACTGAGTTAAAAGGGTGCCCGGAGGCCATACTCTCAGGGTTTCTCCAGTCTCTCTCAGACTGTTAAGTCTGGTCTTTTTTTGTGAGTTAGAATTTTGTTCTACATTTTTCTCCAGCTCTGCTGGGGAACCTCTATTGTGATCCCTGTCAGAGCAGTCATCGGTGGTAGCCAGGCACCATCTAGTTGAGCCGGCCTCAGTCTGGTGGAGGCGGTGGTAGTTGTGGGCCATTAGTCCTTTGGACTAATATTTCCCTTGTGTCTTTGGTTTTTTTGATCCTCTCTTGCTCCAGACAGGGTGGGACCAGTAGAGTATCTTAGATGGCCGCTTACAAGCTTTTAAGACCCCAGGCGCGCTACTCAGCAAAGTGGATGTAGAACATTTTCTTAATAAACTGTGTTATGCTAGTTGAGCTAGATGTCCCCTGAGAGCATGATCTCCAGGCCTCAGCCCAGTAATTTGATCCCTCAGGGGGTTTGAATGTGTCTATGAACCTTCCGCCAGGTGCTCTTTGGAAACTGTGTGGGGCAGTTCTACTCTGTCATATAGGGTAGCTATGAGTCGGAATCGACTCGACGGCATTGAGTTTGGTTTGGTTTTGGTATGAAGCTTCCATGAATTTGCCTGGGTCAGGTTGTGCTGACTTCCCCAGTATTGTGTATTGTCTTCCCTTCACCAAAGTTACTACTTACCTGTAGTCTAGTTAGTGTTTTCCCTCCCCATCCCTTCCCTCCCTAGTAACCGTCAAAGATTGTTTCTTTCCCTGTGTAAACCTTTTCATGAGTTTTTATAATAGTGATTTCAGATGATATTTCTCCTTTTGTGATTGACTTATTTCACTCAGCATAGTGCTCTCCAGATTCATCCATATTTTGAGATGTTTTGCAGATTCATCAATGTTCTTTATTGTGTAGTATTCCATTGTGTTTATGTACCATAGTTTGCTTATCCATTCATCTGTTGATGGGCACTTAGGTTAAAACATAAAACTTTTTAAAAACAGTCTGAGTTGTACATTTTATATGTATCTAGAATTTTATGTGAAATTTCCAATTAAGGTACCAGTTAGGGATTTCTAGTTTTGAGATCCTATATCCTCTTTTTGTTTTAATATTATCACTATGTGGTGTTAATACCTTTGATGGGGTGGTTATGGCAGGGGAGGAGAGAGGAATATGTTAATGTACAGGTGTTCTTTACTTGATTATAAAAGTAACATGTTATTGTACACTAGAAGAGTAAAGTATAATAAAGAAAATAAAATAACCAAGATATTATCGCTATCATTTTTTCTTTTATCTAGTCTCCATTTTCCCACATACATGTGATTATTCGTTCCCACACTGGGGTTCTCCTTTTTAATTAAGACCATCTTTAATAACATGCTTTATAAATAGGAAAATATGTCACTTGCGTGTACCGTGTTTTATTCTTACATGGTTTCATATTTAGGTTCTTTTAGATACTTCACTACTGTTTTCTATATTGAATTTTTACACTTAGAGATTCTAGCAGACGCCTGCAGCTATTCATATAACTTTAACCAAAGAAGAGACTTTATCTGTTAGGAAAAGCCCTCCTAATCAACCCTGAATTGCAGTTTTGCTTAGAAATGAAGTAGTGAGGGATAAATGTCTCGTATAATTAGTAGATACTCCATCAATTCTAGAAGTCAGTGGGTCCACAGACATTGGACCCAGATTTCCTTCACATTCTGAAAGTCGTTTCACCTAAAACTTTTTTTTTTACACCTCTGATTATTACCTAAAATAGATTTGTGGAAATTCACAGGGGCAAAGGATTTGAACTCTGAAATTTCATGACACATATTGCTAAGTTGTTTTACAGAAAAGTTGTGCCAATTTATAGTCTCACATTTGTGTAGCATACTCAGCAAACGGGGAATATAAGTTAACTTCCTTAACATGATAAAAGGCATTTATGGGAAACCCACAGCTAGCATCGTATCTGATAGTGAAAGACTGACTGCTTTTCCCCTATGATCAGGAGAAGACTAGGGTGACTGCTTCACCACTTCTCTTTAACTTCATCACTTCTATTCAAACCCTAGTCAGCAATTAGGCAAGAAAAAGAAACAAAAAGCAGTTAAAAAGAGGCAGTAAGAAGTAAAACTATTTCTAGTTAGTATATATGATATATGTGTATGTGTGAATCCACTAAAAAATGAGTTCAGCATGGAGGCAGGGTAGAAGATCAATATAAAAAAATCAATTGTAGTTCTGTACACTAGCCATGAACAATGAAATTAAGAAAACATTTACTATATCCTTAAAAAGAATAAAATACCTAGGAATAAATTTAATAAAAGATGTATAAGGCTTGTACTTTGAAAGCCTACAAAACGTGACTGAAAAAAATTAAAGAAGACATAATTAAATGGAAAGACACTTCATAGATAAAAATACTTGGTATTGTTGAGATGGCAGTACTACACAAATAGATCTACAGATTCAGTGCCGTCCCGATGAAAATCTCAGCCGCTGTTTTTACAAAAATCGACAAGCTGATCCTAAAATTCATATGGAAATTCAAGGTACTTGTGTTTGCCCAAACAATCACTATGATCCATAGGGTTTTTATGGGTTTATTTTCAAAAGTAGTTCACCAGACCTTTATTCCTATCTGTCTAGTGTAGAAGCTCTGCTGAAACCTGTTCAGCATCATAGCAACACGCAAGCCTCCACTGATGGATGGTGGCTATGCATGAGGTTTATCAGGTGGAAATCGAACCCAGGTCTCCTACCTGGAAAGCGAAAATGCTACCACTGAAACACCATTGCCTGGGATAAATAAAGACATATAGATCAAAAGATTGGAATTGAGTTTTTTTTAATTGTGCCTTAAAATGAAAGTTTACAAATCAAGTCAGCCTCTCATACAAAAACCTACACCCACCTTGCTATGTGTTCCTAGCTGCTGTCCACCTTCTATTCCCTGTGTCCATTCAACCAGCTCCTGTCCCCCTCTGCCTTATCTCGCCTCCAGACAGGAGTTGCCCAGATAGTCTTATGTGTCTACTTGAGCCAAGAAACTCACTCCTCACTGGTATCACTTTCTGTCTTATAGTCCAGTCTAATCCGTGTCGGAAGAGTTGGCTAGAATTGAAATTTTAGAAATAAACCCTTCAGATAAACCATCAGCTGGTTTTCAACAAACACGCCAAGAGAATTCTGTTAGGGAAAGAATAGTATTTTCACTAAATAGTGTTGGGACAACTGAATATCCATATGCAAAAGGATGAACTTGGATCCCTTCCTCATATTATGTATAAAAATTAACTCAAAGTATTGACTTAAATATAAGAGCTAAAATTATAAAACTCTTAGAAGAAAATATAGGAGTAAATCTTCAGGACCTTGGATTAGGCAAAGCTTTCTTAGGTATTACACCAAAAGCATAAACAACAAAAGTAAATTTGATAGTGTTCTGATGAAAATAACTAAATTGAGAGGGTAAGTATTGGAGAGGTTGTACAAGATGAGACTAGGAAAGATCATTAGAGCCAAAATTGCAGTGATTATGGTGCTTTTCACTAGCATTAATGGTGGTTTTATTTAATCTTTGGCATTTTGGTTGGCAAAAAATGGTGTCCTCTTCTTCTAAATTACTAATAAAATTAAGCAGTTTCTTGCACTTAGAGGCCATTTGCATTTCTTTATCCATGAATAACCTATTAATCTTCTTTGCCCATTTTTGTATTAGGATACTACTGTTTAAGTTAATTTTAAATATATTTTTTATGTAGTAAGAATGCTCATCTTCTGAGTGAATTAAAGACTACCCAGCCATCTGCTTTTCTTGCTGTCCATGTGTTTCTTCTGTGAGTGTTCAATAAATGTTTGTTGAGTTGAATTGAGAAGAAAATATTTATAAAACAGAGTGGAGTTTGGCCCAGAATAACAAACCTTTTATGATTATGAATTTTGCACACTCAGTAAAGGATATAAGAAGATGCTTTAAATTCATGTCAAATAAAGCTTTTAAAGGAAAAAAATTAATCTTAAAAATGACTTCCATCTTTGAGTCACAAAGAAATGTAGTTAACACCATGTGTTGATATGTAGAGTTCAGTGAACATAAATGTGTAGGTGTAGGTGTTCACCAGTGGATGATCTACGGCAAAAGGATCGTCCCAGAGTTAAGGGAAAAGGAATCAATGAGAAAGTAAGGGAAGAAGTGGGTGGCAATGGAAAGGGATACCTTTCCCTAGTGGGGTGCCTTTTCCTAGTTAATGTTTTCTAAATACCCAAACAAGAAATGAGTTCTTCTTGTGCACATTTTACAAGGTAATTGCACTGGGCAATATGCATAATGTCTAAAAGCGTGAGTTTGAATCCTTGCTTCCATCATTGTGTACATCTGCAAAATGGGGTGGTAATAGCAAACTCATTGGTTTGTTATGTTTAATGAGATAATATGTGTGAAGCACTTAACCTAGAATGTTGCACACAGTAAGACACAGTAAAGTTGACTGTTATTATTGTGGCTTGGTGGTATATTGGTTGTGAAGTTAGAAATAGATTATTAGCAGAGTAATTGTTTATAATTAGGCAGAGAAGATAGAATGTTGGAAGAAAGGAGTATTTTAGTTTCAGTCCTATAGTGGAATAGCATTATATGATCAGACATCAGAAATGGTGCTGATGCAGAAGTTTAAAAAAAAAAAGGAAAAGTCTTTTCTGAAAGCTGAACAGCAGCCTGTATTCTTAATAGTAAAAGTCAAGAAGATCAAAAAGTACAGTCACATCTGACTAGCTGTGGTTGATTGGTTAACCACCAGAAGGAAAAAAAGTGAGCTCACTGATTGGGGTCAAACCTAACTAGGTAGGAGGGAAGCATCAGGGAAAGGAAGACCGAAGAGTGACTCAGCAGCAGGCAATGAGAGAGATGCAAATAGCAGAAGCAGTGGCGTAGGTTAGAAATGGAGATAAGGGGGAAGTAAGGAAGGAAGGAAGAGATTCTCTGACATTGAGAATACTGTGTCCAACTATGAAGAGACATAGAGAGGATGTGGGTGGTGAGGGGTGGAAGTGGCATAGCATCATTTGAGCATTGTCACCATTTAGGGCATGTAAACCACAAGGTAGTTGTCATATGGCTATGTGGTTACGAGCTTTTTCCAAGGAAGCTAATATAATAATTCACTTCTGTTTCTTCTTGGTGGAAAGAAGGATAGAACAACCAGGCTGCGAGGTAGTTTTACTCTAGCCATTTAGTAGCTGAATAATCATGGGCAAATCAATGTCTCTTGCATCTTACATGTTAGAAGGAGGTAATACTTTTCGAGTTATTGTTGTGAGGCTTAAAGTGAGAGAATATGTGAAGTACTTTTACCTGTGTAGTAGTTTACCATTTTTTTTCTGCTTGCCATTAGAGTCAACGTATATGGTAGAGTATCACTCATTTTTTAAATAATACTTTATTTTGTTTTTGGTGAAGGTTTACATAGCAGTTTAGGTTCCCATTCAACAGTTTCTGTAGAAATCGTCAGTGATATTGGTTATATTCTTCACAATGTGTTATTATTCTCATTATTTCCATTCTAATTGTTTCATTTCCATTAATCTAGTTTCCCTGCCACCTTACATTCTTTTCTTTGTTTTAAAGCGATTTTTGACTGTTTGATCCCATGAGGTAATTTGGTAGGCTATCACTCTTAATGTGACATATTACAAAAGAGACTTAATATGCAAATACCACATGAGACTAGGTTTTTTATTATCTTAGTTTGTGTTTAGAGTTTTGTTGAAAACCAGATGTTAGAATTCGGAGGGTATTATGCCAAGTCATTCTGACGCAATGGCACTGGATTTTGGGTTTTTTTTATGCCAAGTATCATGTCTTAAGAAGTTTATCATCTGATAAAAAACATCATCTGATGTTGAAGAAAAATATGAACCGTAACTTAACTACTTTGGACAGTAAATGTAAGCAAAAGTCAGCACTATAATATTCAGCAACACTATAGTGAAAGAAATGTAATTTAAATAAAATACATATTTTACCTGTTAAAAGCTGGTAAAATTTGTTAAAGAGCTTTCCTCCTGATTTTTTAGATACATTATAAAAGTAACACTTGGTGGCTGGAAGTATATAAATAAAAAATGAATAGAAGAGAGAAAAATGGCAACAGATGCATTGACACTTGCAAATACTTGGGCAAACAATGAAGAGACACCAGAGTTTCCCCTTCTTCAGTTTCTTTCCATACATTTTTCTATACAAAACAAGCATATGCGTTATTTACTCATTAATTTTTTACCAAATTAAGGATATAATATGCAGTATTCTGGACAGTATACATCCTTCTGTGTCATGTGTTCATTTAAAAAGCTGGGTAGTGCTCTGTAGTTTGTGATTTGGATTTGATTTTCTTAGGTATTCTCCTATAGGTGGATATTTAGGTTACTGGTTTTTAGCTTCTACTAACAGTGCTTTCCCAAACACCATTAAACTTAAATATGTATATATTGGTGGATGTGTTCCTGTAGGATAAATTCCTACAGGTGGAATTGCTACGTTAAATGATGTGACTGTTTTTAATGTTAATAGTGTGGCTCAATTGACTTACAACAAAGCTTAGTGTAATTTACATTCTTAGCAAAATTGTGTGACTGCGTACTTTATTGAAACAGTACATTATTAATTCTACATTTTTGCCCATCTGATAAAATTTAAACAGATTTTGCCAAACTGTTTACCTTCTTGTAAGGTTAAACTTTTTTTTCTCCCCCATATTTTGCCATTTCTTCTATGAATTGTCCATTCTTATCCTTTACCTATTGGGCTGTTTGGTATTTTCTTATTGATTAGAGATTTATAACATTATGTATATCAGTGCTTTGTGTATTACACGTGTCACATTTTTCCAATTTTTGTTCCTTTCCCTTTGTTTTTCTGTGTTCTCTGTTATTAAGAATATTTACGTGGTCATGTCTGTCAGGCTTTTCTTTGTTTTTGTGGGGTTGTCTCATTTTTAGGAAGGCCTAGCCCTCTGGAAAATTATAAGCTGTTTTTCTGTATTTTTTTCTAATTCTGTTGTAGTTTTAAAAAAATATTTAGTTATTTAAATTATTTTTATCTTATACTGTTCTGCCATCTTTATGCTGTATAAAGTTCCTACATGTTTGTGGGCTTTTCTGTTTCATTGATCCTTTTGTATGTACTGCAGCCCTGTAGTATATTTTAATTTCTGGTAGATAAAGATCCCCACCACCTGCCAAATCTTTTCTGTTCTCATACATTTACTGTTGTAGATGGTTATGAGGTCTGAAAACTTATCCATGGAGGGTTTATTTGTGTTGTGTTTGTTGGTCTGTTTCTATTGTGGTAAATACAGTGAAACTTGTGAGAGTGAGAACTCCACGGGACTGCCTTGTTTTTCTGGGTCTTGCAAGTTTTCTGCCTCTGACAGAGTACAGCCATGACTTTTCTGTTGCCCTCTGTTTAGTAGAAAATACCTGAGTTTTTCTTCTGACACGTTTCCGCCTTATAGAGGTTCCAGCTTTCATAGGTTTTACTATATGTGTAAAAAAATATTTACCATTTATCCATGGAGTTTTGATTGGAATTACATTGTGGTTAATTTGGTGAGTGGCAAGGATTTACAAAAAAAATTGGTCATGTACGCTGGAGAGTGAAAATTGTTATAACCTGTAGAGAGTATTTAAGGGCATGGCATAGTGCCCAGCTATACCAAGAGGTCGGCAGTAAGAATCCACCAGGTGCTTCTTGGAAACTATGGGGCAGTTCTACTCTGTCCTATAGGGTTGCTATGAGTTGGAATCAACTTGATGGCAGTGGGTTTGGGGTTTTTTTTTTTAATAATTTTTATTGTGCTTTAAGTGGAAGTTTACAAATCAAGTCAGTCTCTCACACAAAAACCCATATACATCTTGCTACACACTCCCAGTTACTTTCCCCCTAATGAGACAGCCTGCTCTCTCCCTCCACTCTCTCTTTTTGTGTCTGTTTCATCAGCTTCTAACCCCCTCCACTCTCTCTTTTTGTGTCTGTTTTATCAGCTTCTAACCCCCTCCACCCTCTCATCTCCCCTCCAGGCGGGAGATGCCAACATAGTCTCAAGTGTCCACCTGATCCAAGAAGCTCACTCCTCACCAGCTTCTCTCTCCAACCCATTGTCCAGTCCAATCCCTGTCTGAAGAGTTGGCTTCAGGAATGGTTCCTGTCCTGGGCCAACAGAATGTCTGGGGGCCATGACCACCACGGTCCTTCCAGCCTCAGTCAGACCATTAACTCTGGTCTTACGAGAATTTGGGGTATGCATCCCACTGCTCTCCTGCTCCTTCAGGGGTTCTCTGTTGTGTTCCCTGTCAGGGCAGTCATCGGTTGTAGCCGGACACCATCTGGTTCTTCTGGTCTCAGGATGATGTAGTCTCTGGTTTATGTGGCCCTTTCTGTCTCTTGGGCTTGTAATTACCTTGTGTCCTTGGTGTTCTTCATTCTCCTTTGCTCCAGGTGGGTTGAGACCAGTTGATGCATCTTAGACAGCCGCTTGCTACCGTTTAAGACCTCAGACACCACTCTCTAAAGTGGGATGCAGAATGTTTTCTTAATAGATTTTGTTATGCCAATTGACTTAGATGTCCCCTGAAACCATGGTCCCCAGACCCCTGCCCCTGCTACACTGGACTTCAAAGCATTCAGTTTAATCAGAAAGCTTCTTTGCATTTGGTTTAGTCCAATCGTGCTGACCTCCCCTGTATTGTATGCTGTCTTTCCCTTCACCTAAAGTAGTTCTTATCTATTATCTAATTAGTGAATGCCCCCTCCCTCCCCCCTCTCGTAACCACAAAAGAATGTTTTCTTCTCAGTTTAAAGTATTTCTCAGGTTCTTATAATAGTGGTCTTATACAATATTTGTCCTTTTGCAGCTGACTCATTTCACTCAGCATAATGCCTTCCAGGTTCCTCAATGTTATGAAATGTTTCACAGATTCATCACTGCTCTTTATCGACGTGTAGTATTCCATTGTGTGAATATACCATAATTTATTTATCTATTCATCCATTGATGGGCACCTTGGTTGCTTCCATCTTTTTGCTATTGTAAACAGTGCTGCAGTAAACATGGATGTGCATATATCTCTTCATGTAAAGGCTCTTATTTCTCTAGGAAATACTCCAAGGAGTGGGATTGCTGGATCATATGGTAGTTCTATTTCTAGCTTTTTAAGGAAGCACCAAATTGATTTCCAAAGTGGTTGTACCATTTGACATTCCCACCAGCAGTGTATAAGTGTTCCAGTCTCTCCACAACCTCTCCAACATTTATTAATTTTGTGTTTTTTTTTTTGGATTAATGCCAGCCTTGTTGGAGTGAGATGAAATCTCACTGTAGTTTTGATCTGCATTTCCCTAATGGCTAATGATCGTGAACATTTCCTCATGTATCTGTTAGCTACCTGAATGTCTTGGTTTGTTTTTATAGTGCCCAACACATGCTAAATGGTGTATAAATAGTTGATGTTGCTGTTACAGTTATTCCTTAAAACGTAATCTCTTCTTTAATTCAGCAATTCTGTTTTAAAAATATATAGAGTGAAACCTTTGAGAGCTGGGACTCGATAAGACTGCCTTGTTTTTTCCAAGTCTCGCAAGTTTTCCACCTTTGACAGGGTGCAGTGTTAACACTTTTCTGTTGTTTTTTTTTTTTGATGGAAAATATTTGTTTTCCTTCCCTGGCAGGTTTCTGCCTTGTACAGGTTCCGGCTTCACAGGTTTTACTGTTTAAGGAAGTAATCATGACTTTACATATAGCTTTTTTTTATGAGGGTGTTCTTCATGATATTGATTCTAATGACAAGAAGTTAGAAACAATCTAAATATCTATTAAAAGGGGATTATTGAACAGAACTGTGATATATTACTATTATAGAATGCTATATAGCTGTATATATTTTTTTATAGAAATATTATTGTAAAACTTCATTGATAAGAAAAATTATACATTCTGTATTAGGGAAAAGCTTATGAAGGACTATGTAAAGTTTAATCCAATTTTCGTATTAAAAAATGAATTCCATAAATACAAAGAAACTTTTGGGAGTAATGGATGTGTTCATTATGTTGATTTTACTCATGGTTTTATAGGTGTATTCCCACATCAAAACTACTTAAATTATACCTTTTATATACAGCCTAGAAAAGCCTATAGGCTGGTTCTTCTCTGTTACATGGGGTCACTATGAGTCGAAAATGGACTCAATGGCACCCAGCAATGACAACAGATATATACGGTTTATCGATGTCAATTGCACGTCATTGCTGTAAAATTTTTTTCACTAAAATGTAATAAACTTAAAACTACTGGGCTTATTACTTCAAGAAATAGATTGTTTTTAAAGCATGCTGCCCCCACCAAATGTGTGGGAAAGACCACATTGCAAGGCTACCCCTAAAATGTTAGTAGTGATTATATTGGGTGGTAGAATTTTCATTTGTATATTCTAAATGATCTTTAGATTTTAAAAATCTTTGGATTTTAGATCATATAGTACTTTTTTTTTTTTCATTAATTTTAGATACAGGCTATTAGTATGTTTGTAGTAATCCAGAAATGTTTTGATGGTATACAGATAATTTGAAGGACACTGTATCAGGGTGATTTTAGTCAGAGTAACAAAATCTGATTGAAATGGTTTTAAATGATACGGAAATTTATTAGTTTACATAAGAAGAGTTTCAGAGATAGGGCAGGCTTTAGGGTTAGTTGATTCAGAGACCCAAGTTCTGCCATGCACATTGTCTGCTTCATTCTCCTTGTAGGATGCTTTGAAGGGGCAGTTGTTCTTATCTGATGAAAGAGAGCCTGACTTCTTATGGCTTTGAAGTATAAGACTTCTCTCCCAGGGACCTTCCTCATTGCCTCATAGGCCCAGTCACCTTATGCCTACCCATCTGCGAACCAGTCATCAGCAGCAAGGTTACCAAGAACCTACTTAACCTAAAATGTACCAGAGTTACAGTATGATAAAGAGAAAAGAAACTGGGAAAGTAAGCACCACTTTGAGAACTCAGGAGATTGTTAGGAGGAGGGAGGTAGCTCAGCTGCACAGAGATTTCACTGGCATTGCATCAAGCCTGCAGACTATTTTTAGGGTATTGTGGAAGGAGGTTGAGAAATATCTACTTTGCTATGTGAAATAAAGGTTGTGTAAACTTTTTTCCATTTCAAGTTAGTCTGTGTCTCTAGGACAGGTAAGGATTGGCAGCCAAATGTGCTGAGTCATAAAGTTAATGGAGTAAAGACTAGATTACTTTTTTTAATTTGAGGTATGCAAAATTGTATTGATACCCTCTTTTTTTTTTTTTTTTTAATATTCTGACTTTAGTATTTTTTTAGTGACTTTAATAATTGTTTCCTGACTTGATCCTCCGTCCTTGGGTTTGTTCATTAGGGTTTGTCTGTCGTTTCACTTTTGGGTTTTCAGGCACCTAACTCAATTTGGGGACTTTGTGGTTGTTTTAGTACATAATGGGATTTTCTAACAAATGTTATACACCTATAAAATGTGTCCCTTTTTACAGGTATTTGTTATTTTCTTGGGCTTTACATGAAATGTTTAAAAGTGAGTTGAAATTCTACATTATATTCTGGATCTGAGTTCAGATTTTTTTTTTTTAAACTTATTTTTGGTGTGAAAATACACTGCGGATCATACGGCCATTCAACAATTTCTGTATGTACAGTTCAGTGACACTGGTTACATTCTTCACATTGTGTCACCATTCTGTCTCTCCCCATATGATTACACCATCATTGACTTAGACTCACTGCTCCATAAACTGCTCATCTGTGTTTTTTTAGCATTACTGTTGTCAGTTTGATCTCATATAGGTAATCCTTTTAAGAGTGCAGTGCTAAAGGTGAACATTCTTTACTAATTCAGCTAAAGTGTTGTTTCGTTTGAAGATGATTTTTTTTTCCCCCCAGACGATAATTTCAGTTCAAGGTTCAAATTTTTTCTCCGGGCACAGATTTGGGGATTCTTTCTGCTTTGGTGGACCCGGTAAGTCTGAGTTCTGTAAGAAATTTGAAATTGTGCTCTAGACTCCCCCCTCCACCCCATTTTGATCAGGATTCATCTATTGGATCTTGATCAAAATGTCCAGCCATGGTAGCCAGGCACCACCCAGTTCTTCCGGTCTCATGGGAAAGGAGGCAGTATTTATGGAGGCAACTAGACCCGCAGTCCAGTTCCTTCTCCCATTCCTGTATCTCCTTCTTCCTGTGTTGCTCCAGGAGAATAGAGACCAGTTATTTATCTTGGATGGCTGCTTGCAAGATTTTTAAAAATCCTGGGCACTACTCACCAAACTGGGGGTAGAACAGAAATTTTAGAAACAGTGCTAGGCCAATTGGCTGGGCAGTCCCACAAAGCCATGATCCTAAGCCTTTGAACCAAGAGAACTAATCCCATGGGGTGTTTGGTTGTACCTAAGTAGTTCAGCAACTGAATCCCTTTATTTTGGTTGCTGATGTTATAAAATTATATAGAACACAATGTTTGCCATTTCTTCCTTTTTCTGGTGTACAACTTAGTGATAATCAGTTACATCAGTCAAGTTATATAACCATTAAGCTTAATTGATGCCAGTTTCACCATCACGATAGACATAAACTCACTACTTCTCATAAAGTGATTTCCCTCTCTTTCTCCACCCTTTTCCCCCGGGTAGCCATTAACAACCATTGGTTTCTGTATATTTAACTATTCTTGTCTTTTCATGTAAGTGAGGTTTATTTGTGCTTCAGTGATTGACTTACTTAATTCAGCATAATGTCTTTGAGGTTCATCCATGTTACAGCATTCATCAGGACTTCGTTTGTCTTTATGGTTGACTAGCATTTCATTGTATGTATGTACCCCATTTTGCTGATCTATTCATCCATTGACTGACACTTACGTTGTTTCCACCTTTGTGTTGTTGTGAATAATGCATCTAGGAACATAGGTATGCGTGTGTCTGTGTCATTACTCTTATTAGATCCTTGTGATATATACCTGGGATTAGAATTGCTAGGTCATATAGTAGTTCTGTTTTTTTTTGAGGAATCACTGTACTGCTTTCCACAATAGTTGTACCATTTTACATTCCCACCGGCAGTGCATAAGGGTTCGTTCTGATCTCCCCACATCCTCACCAACATTTGTTGTTTTCTGGGGTTTTTTTTTTTTTTTTTTTTTTGATGATTACCATTCAAGTAGGGGAGAGGTGGTGTCTCATTGTAGTTTTGCTCTGTATCTCTCTAATGGCTGATAATGATGATGAGGATCTTTTCATGTGTTTGTTGGCTGCTTGGCTGTCCTCTTTGGTGAAGTGTCTGTTCATGTCCTTTGCCATTTTTGTATTAGGGTATTTGTCTTTTTGTTAAGTTGTAGAAGATTTTTATACATATATATACATACATATGTATAAGTTTTAATATATTTTATTTGACCCAATATGTCCAGATATTATCCTTTCAACATGTTATCAATATAAAAATGAGTTGATGAAATATTTTACATCCTGTTTCTTATACTAAGTCTTTGAAACCTGGTGCGTGCTTTACACTTAGAGCACATTTCAGTTGCTCAATAGCCACATGCGGCTATTGGCTATCATATTGGATAATCAGGTATAGATAATGGAATCGCTATTGTCCTTGAAAAAACTCAACCCCAGAAATTTTTTGTCTTTGTCTCTATCTTCCAAATATCAGATTTTTGGGAGAGAAAATCTTGTTGGTCCATCTTGGGCTTATATTTTTGATATTAGACCCTTACTGGATATATGGTTCCCAAAGATTTCTTTGCCAGTCTGTAGGTTGTCTTTTTACTTTTGAGATAAAGCCTTTAGATGAATGTAAGTATTTAATTTTTATGAGGTCCCGGTTATCTGTTTTGTCTTCTATTGCTTATGCATTTGTTGATGTGTTTGATAACGTGTCCTTAAAAAAAAGGAGGTACCATAGCTTCAACCCTATATTTTCTTCTAAGAACTTTATGATTTTAGATTTACCATTTAGGTCCTTGATCCATTTTGAATTAGTTTTTGTGTATGGTGTGAGGTATGGATCCTGCTTCATTTTTCTGCATGTGGAAATCCAATTTTCCCGACATCATTTGTTGATCCTTCCCCGTTTAATTGACTTAGCACCCCTCTTGAAAATCAGTTGACCATAGATGTATGGTTTTATTTCTGGGCTGTCAGTTTTATTGCATTGATCTACGTGTCTGTCATTAAACCAGTACCGGGCTGTTTTGAACTCTGTAGTTGTATAGCATGTTTTGAAATTGCAGAGTATGAGGCCTTCTGTTTTGTTCTTATTTGTAATTACTCAGTTGCTCTTGTCTTTTCATATAAAGTGGAGAATTAGTTTTTCCATTTTTCTAAAATATGGTGATGGAATTTTGATCAGGATTGTATTGAGTCTAAAGATTGCTTTAGGTAGTGTTGACATTTTCAGAATACTAAGTCTTCCGGTTCATGAGCATGGAGTATCTTTCCATTTATTTAGGTCTGTTTGAGTCTCTTGCAGTGGTGTTTTATAGTTTTCATATCCCTGATTAGGTTTATTTCTAGGTGATTTATTCTTTTGGGTCTTATTGGAAATGGAATTGTTTTCTTGATTTGCTTTTCAGATTTCACCTTGTTGGTTTGAGTTCATTTTTTTTTTTTTTTTAATCATCATCTCATGTTATTTATCCAGCAGCTATTTTGCCAACCAGGATTCCCTTTATTGATACTTCAACATACCTGTACTCGTCGTGTTTAAAGCATGTCTTCCCACCTCCCCTTTCCCCATATATTTTGGTGCGTGCAGAAGGCTAGACTGGCATGCTACCCCTAAAATGTTAATGTGGCCCAGACTGTAATCGAGGTTGTAAATGCTTATTACTGCATCTTCAGGTTTTGCAGCAGAAGTTGTATTTCCATTGCTGTCAAGTCCATTCCGACTCATAGTGACCTTAAAGGACAGAGTAGAACTGCCTCATAGGGTTTCCAAGGCTGTAAATCTTTATGTAAACAGACTGCCACATCTTTGTCCTGTGGAGCGGCTGGTGGTTTCAAATCGCCGACCATTTCTTTAGCAGCCGAGCGCTTAACCACTGTGCTACCAGGGCTCCTTCAGAAGCTGTATTAAATGATGGGAATTTAATGAAACACTCATGGTTAAACCCACTGTTGCTTAAATATAACAAATGGAGCCCTGATGGTACAATGGTTAAGCACTGGCTGCTAAACGAAAGGTTGGTGGTTTGAACCCATCCAGCAGCTCTGAAGGAGAAAGATCTGGTGATCTACTCTTATGAAGATGACAGCCTCAGCTGAGCCTGCTTACGTGTAACCAGAGTCCTCCTGTACAGCCAGAGTCCTCCTGTACAGCCAGAGTCCTCCTGTACAGCCAGAGTCCTCCTGAACAGCCAGAGTCCTCCTGTACAGCCAGAGTCCTCCTGAACAGCCAGAGTCCTCCTGTACAGCCAGAGTCCTCCTGTACAGCCAGAGTCCTCCTGAACAGCCAGAGTCCTCCTGTTGTACAGCCAGAGTCCTCCTGAACAGCCAGAGTCCTCCTGTTGTACAGCCAGAGTCCTCCTGAACAGCCAGAGTCCTCCTGTACAGCCAGAGTCCTCATGGGGTTTGGTTTCTTGGTTTGGAGGGTTAGAGTTACGGTTTTGTGGAATATCCTAGGTAATTGGCCTATTGACTTGTTTAGTGCTTCTGTTCTGTTTCCTAGTTGTCTTTGTTATGTTAATGAAGCAGGATCAGCATAAGGTGTGTCTTGAGTCAGCCTCTTTTGAGATACAAAAGAGATCAAACAAGCAAGGGAGAGAAGCAGAGATGAGATAAGATCGGGGCCAACTACATGGAGATCTCCAAGGAACCAGGAAACAAGCTGAAGAGACAAGGGCCTTCCTCCAGAGCTGATAGAGAGAGAGAAAGCCTTCCCCTGGAGCTGGCACTCTGAATTCGGACTTACAGCCTTCAAAACTGTGAGGAAATAAATTTCTGTTTGTAAAAGCCATCCATCCACTTGTGGTATTTCTGTTATAGCCGCACTAGATAAAGCTACGATACTCATTGTCAGTGGTGGTGTCATTGGAGGCCTGAAATTAGGAATGGAAATCCTGAAGTGAAGTGCCAGGAACGCCCAAGTTTTGAGAGTTTGAAGCTTGCGGGGTCAGGGGTTTCTTTTTGGTGTAAATACCCCGAGACATTTGGTTTCATGCTGGCACAATGATTAAATCTTTATTTTCTGCCATTTCAAGAATTGACCCAATTATCTTTTTATTGCTACTACCACTCTCAGCCACAACGTCTTGTAATATACATGTATCTTTTTTTAGATTTTGTACCCCAATGCCAGAGAGAAAGAGATGAGGATAGGTCCTTTCCTTCTCTGCCAGTACCCATATCGCCAAGTATCTTCTAGTCTTTAAGCCTGTGGGAAATGCAGATACAATTGTGACTTTTTGGTAAATAAAAATGCTGGAATGAGGTTCTTGAATACTTTTAGCAGGAATTATTTAACAAATGTTGAGACCCTGTTATATTCTAGGCGTTGTTCCAAATGCTGGGAATAGTCAGTAATCTAGATAGACATGGCCCCTTCCCTCATGGTGCTTACATTGTAGTGTATAAGACTTAGGGTTTCTTGTATGTTGTATCATAAGAGTTGAAGATGGAGGCTGGACTGGGTTGGGGTAAGAGGGAGTAGGAGAAATATCTTCTTCGTTTCTCTTTGCCTCAACTTGAACAGAACAGGGTCAAAGGAGTCTAGAGGAATGTTCAGATCCACTCTCAACAATGCCGTTTGGCTTGGGGCTCTAAGGTTAGGTTGATAATTCATTTCCTCCCTTCCGTTAAAGCTAGAAATGTTCTCCAGCAAGTACAGATTACCTTTTGTCACACAACAATGGGAGAGTCACAGAAAGAGATGTTTTTGCTTTCTTTATTCTTTTTTTGTACATTTCAGGCAGAAATGGTTTGAATTTCATATAAAATGTCTTGACATTTTATACCCTACAAATACTTAGTCTTCAATTCTTTTATGTTTTCTCACTTAAAGAGCAATGCTATCTTACAGTCCTTCATTTTACAGTCAGCACCCATTAAATTATGTCCCTTAAACGCTCTTCCTTGATCATTTCTGATGTCTGATTTGAGAGAACAGACCAAAAACCAATTGCCTTCGAGTCAGTTCCTATTCATAGCCACCTTATAGGATAGAGTAGAACTGCCCCATAGAGTTTTCAAGGCTGTAATCTTTATGAAGCAGACTGTCACATCTTGTGTGCAGCGGTTGGTGGGGTTGAACTGCTGAGGCTTAACCACTGTGCCACCATTGCTTCTTGAGAGAGCAGAGTTCCTATACAACTTATAGTTTACTTTTGATTATACACTTTCACAAGGTAAAGATATTTAGGGTTTGTCTTAGTTTCTTCGTGCTACTATAATAGAAATAACACAAATGGGTGGATATAACAAACAAATTTATTTTCTCATTGTTTAGGAGGCCAGAAGTCCAAATTCAAGGTGCTGGCTCTATGGGAAGGCTCTGTTTTGTCCCCTGTGAGGTATCTTTGTCTCACCTCCATATGGCATCTGTCTTTTCCCCATTTTTGCTTGCTTGAGTCTGTGCCTAACCTGCTCCTTTTTTTTTCTTTTTTATTAACTTTTACTGAGCTTCAAGTGAATGTTTACAAATCAAGTCAGACTGTCACATATAAGTTTATATACACCTTACTCCGTTCTGCTGCTTGCTCTCCCCCTAATGAGTCAGTCCTTCCAGTCTCTCCTTTCGTGACAATTTTGCCAGCTTCCAACTCTCTCTATCCTCCCATCCCCCCTCCAGACAGGAGATGCCAACACAGTCTCAAGTGTCCACCTGATATAATTAGCTCACTCTTCATCAGCATCTCTCTCCTACCCACTGATCAGTCCCTTTCACGTCTGCTGAGTTGTCTTCGGGACTGGTTCCTGTCCTGTGCCAACAGAAGGTTTGGGGACCATGACCGCAGGGATTCCTCTAGTCTCAGTCAGACCATTAAATATGGTCTTTTTGTGAGAATTTGGGGTTTGCATCCCACTGATCTCCTGCTCCCTCAGGGGTTCTCTGTTGTGCTCCCTGCCAGGGCAGTCATCGGTTGTAGCCGGGCACCATCTAGTTCTTCTGGTCTCAGGATGATGTAAGTCTCTAGTTCATGTGGCCCTTTCTGTCTGTTGGGCTCTTAGTTGTCGTGTGACCTTGGTGTTCTTCATTCTCCTTTGATCCTGGTGGGTTGAGACCAATTTATGCATCTTAGATGGCCGCTTGTTAGCATTTAAGACCCCAGACGCCACATTTCAAGGTGGGATGCAGAATGTTCTCATAATAGAATTATTTTGCCAATTGACTTAGAAGTCCCCTTAAGCCATAGTCCCCAAACCCCCGCCCTTGCTCCGCTGACCTTTGAAGTATTCAGTTTATCCCGGAAACTTCTTTGCTTTTGGTCCAGTCCAGTCCAGTTGAGCTGACCTTCCATGTATTGAGTATTGTCCTTCCCTTCACCTAAAGCAGTTCTTATCTACTAATTAACCAGTAAAAAACCCTCTCCCACCCTCCCTCCCTCCCCGCCTCGTAACCACAAAAGTATGTGTTCTTCTCAGTTTATGCTATTTCTCAAGATCTTATAATAGTGGTCTTATACAATATTTGTCCTTTTGCCTCTGACTAATTTCGCTCAGCATAATGCCTTCCAGGTCCCTCCATGTTACGAAATGTTTCACAGATTCGTCACTGTTCTTTATTGATGTGTAGTATTCCATTGTGTGAATATACCACAATTTATTTAACCATTCATCCGTTGATGGACACCTTGGTTGCTTCCAGCTTTTTGCTATTGTAAACAGAGCTGCAATAAACATGGGTGTGCATATATCTGTTCGTGTGAAGGCTCTTATTTCTCTAGGGTATATTCCGAGGAGTGGGATTTCTGGGTTGTATGGTAGTTCTATTTCTAACTGTTTAAGATAACGCCAAATAGATTTCCAACGTGGTTGTACCATTTTACATTCCCACCAGCAGTGTATAAGAGTTCCAATCTCTCCGCAGCCTCTCCAACATTTATTATTTTGTGTTTTTTTGGATTAATGCCAGTTTTTTTTTTGTTGTTGGAGTGAGATGGAATCTCATGGTAGTTTTAATTTGCATTTCTGTAATGGCTAATGATCGAGAGCATTTTCTCATGTATCTGTTAGCTGCCTGAATATCTTCTTTAGTGAAGTGTGTGTTCATATCCTTTGCCCACTTCTTGATTGGGTTGTTTGTCTTTTTGTGGTTGAGTTTTGACAGAATCATATAGATTTTAGAGATCAGGTGCTGGTCGGAGATGTCATAGCTGAAAATTCTTTCCCAGTCTGTAGGTTAACCTGCTCCTTTTATATCTCCAACGCGATTGGCTTAAAACACACCCTAAACTGAAAGAATCTCATTAACGTAACAAAGAAGACCCTATTCCCAAATGAAATTACATCCGCTGTATAGCCCAGAAAACTCAATGCCGCCAAGTTGATTTCAGCCTAGTGGGACAGGCCCCCATAGGGTTTTCAGGGCTGTAAATCTTATATGGTTAATGACCGAGGACTTTAACCACTGTGTTACCAGGGCATTTTTCCACAGACAGAGTTTAGGATTTACAGCACGTATTTTGGGGGACGCAGTTCAATCTGTAACAGGATTTGTAATGGATAATTTTTAAGACCCCTGCAAATAAACTCGTATCTCTTGATACGTTGTCCTTCTTTCACACCTGCCCTGATATCCAGCCTTGGATTGATCATGTTTTTTTCTATACTAAACCCACTAGAGAAAAATTATGCAACCATGTGAAGTTTCTCCTCAGATTCATGGTCTGCACAACTGGGACCACAGGGACTGCTAGGCATTCCTTTTATTTGTCCTTAGTTAGCTTATTCCATTCTACAAACTTCTGTTCTCTTTCTCTTAATAAAAGAAAGACGTTGCTTCGTTTTTGCACTTACCAGTTGAGAACTGGCTCTCTCAACTTCTAGCCTTCCATGCACTTGTCTCACTCCATACCAGTTTCACTCTTTTGTCTCAGAAATGTAATTTCTGAGTAGTATTTCTCCTTCCTGCTTGAAGTTGATTCCTTTCGGTTCCTAGAAACTTCGTGTGTTACCGCTTCCATATTTTCAACCTTTTCCTTTTCCCCTGGCTCCGTACCTTCAGCACTAAGCCTACTCATATCTCCTGTATCTTAAACAGCCAAAAACCTTTCTTTGGAATGTGCTTAGGGCTCTGTTGTTGCCAGACTCTGTGAAAGAGTAGTCAGCACTTGCTGTCTGTATTTCCTTATGTGGTCATTCAGTCATTGGTCTGAATTTATCCCATCATTGAAGACAAGATTGCTAATGATCTTTGGCCAAAACTAGTAGTCATATCTCAGTTTTTTTCTTATTTGACGTGAGGAGCATTTAGTATGTTGACTGACTTCTTGACACTCGTCTTGGCTTTTGTGAAAGAGCTATACACCCGCTGTTGTCACTGTAAATTGTTACGTGTCCTCGACTCAGTTTGGACTCATAGCGACTCTGTGTACAACAGAATGAAACACTGCCCAATCCTTTTCTGTCCTCACAATCTTTGCTGTGTTTGAGCTGTACATCGACTCCTCACTTTTCTACTATCGCGTTATCCAACATTTTGTATTTATGACAACTATAAAAAAAATTCGCTATCTGACTATTTTGCACATTAATAAGGAGGCAGGCATGGCAGCAATGAGTGCAGAGTTTCCCCTCCATTAAGGGGGGGTCTCCAGGCGGCCTCCTGGAAGTTGCCCTGTGCCCTCTGCTCCCTCTTGCCTGCAGGGGTGCTGCACCCAGCTGTTGTGAGGCGCTGGCCTTCCCCATGGCCATGGCCTCTAGGCGGATACACAGGCAGCAGGGGACCAGTGGGCATCTGTTCTGGACTCCCAGCTCACTCCTATGCTGACTGAGGCCCTGTAGCTCACAATTGCTGTGGAGTGGAAAGGGAGGAAGAAAGGTATCACAGGGGATGTTTGGAAGAAATGCATGTGAGTTTAATGACGTCCTAAAGTGAGCCAAACTGGGCCTGAAGCCTCTGCCTAGGTGGGGGTGGGTGTGCGGCCGGGCTTCCAGTCCCCTGCCCTTGCAGGAAGTCCTAAGTCTGGTGACTCGCCAGATCCAGAGGGCAGAGCAGGTCCCTGGATGGCGAACACAGGGCTTGCAGGGCTGGGAGTGCAGCCCTGGAGGTGGCTCTGCGAGGGAAGCTGTGACCCAGTACAGGAGGAAGGTAAAGTGGTTAAGCCTTGGGCCCTCCAGTCACACAGCCTGGCTTTATCCAGCTTTGTCCCCCGCCAGGCCTCCTTTTCCACAGAGGAATAATCTATAACTGGACTGGTCACAGCGATGAGCACATCAGTAAATCTAAGCTATTATTATATCTATGATCATATTTTTTAAATTAAAAAAAATCAGAAAAATGAATAGTCTGAAAGCAGAAGGAAAAAAAATCCTCCATTTTCACATAATGCCAATTTTCACATAAGTATCTAGTCTTTGGAACCTGACCATGCTGATAAGTGAGGAGTGGGTGTATTCAGGCTTACTCTCTCCCTTTCTGGCTGTTTTGTCAGTCTTCCTTTCTGGACTCTATTTGCTTTCTCCTTATGTATGAGTGTTCTTGGGGTTATGTCCTTGGTCATCTTCTCCTTCCCAGATATTCTCATAGCATCGTGGCTTGTCGTGTCATCATCATCTCCAAGCTAACACCTCGTGCAAATATTTCCAGAACTGAGCTCCAGTTAGCTGCAGTTGCTCACACACATGCAGTTCATGTTTCACAATTGAAAAAAAAAACCCAAACCCATTGCTGTTGAGCCAATTCTGACCCATAGCGACCCTATAGAACAGAGTAGAACTGTCCCATAGAGTTTTCAAGGAGTGCCTGGTTGTTTTCAACTGTGGACCTTTTGTTTAGCAGCCGTAGCTCTTAACTATTACTCCACCAGGGTTTCCAGTGTTTCATAATAGGTATTTCAAACTCAGCCTGCCCCCCCACACTTACCAGTCAGCCTGCTTACTCCTAGTCCTGCTTTAAATCCCAGCTTACATATCTCTTCCTGATTCTCCAATCAGGTTTAATCCTTTGAGATCTTACTGTGTTTGTAAACCTGTGAACTAAAGCATTATAACCCAAAAAACTAAACCCATTTGCCTTCAAGTTGACTACAACTCATAGCAACCTTATATGACAAAGCAGAATTGCTCCATAGGGTTTCCAAGGTGGTAATCTTTATGGAAGCAGATTACCATATTTTTTTCCTGCAGAGCACCTGGTGGGTTCAAACCGCTGACCTTTCAGTTAGCAGCTGAGTGCTTAACCACTGCACGACTAAATCCACTGCTGTTGAGTCAATTCCAACTCATAGCGACCCTATAGGACAGAGTAGAACTGCCCCATAGAGTTTCCAAGGAGTACCTGGCAGATTTGAACTGCCAACCTTTTGGTTAGGAGCCATAGCACTTAACCACCATGCCACCAGGGTTTCCTTACTGTACAACCAGGGCTCCTTAAATATGCAGTTATTCTATGTACATATTTGTCTGCAGTGCTACATTGTGAGACTCTTGATGTCAGCAACTCCTATTCAGCTTTGTACGTGTAAATGATATTTTGTTGAATAAAGTTTCATGAACTTAAAATTCTAAAATACTTGATATAGTATAGAGTTTATATAAAATATATAATCTAAAAAGTCATTTAAATTAGGATTTGTAAATGGAAATGTTAGTTTTTGGTCCAAGTTTACTATTCCTATTCCTTGTATCTACTTCCAGTTCTTATTGGTTTATTAGCCTTGAACAAGTCGGATCTAGGTTAATACAGGTAATTTTTAGAGTAAATAATTAAGCGTTGATCAGTCTTACACATCTTTTCTGTCTTAGTTATCTAGTGCTATAACGGAAGTACCACAAGCAGATGGCTTTAACAAACGGGAATTTATTCTCTCACAGTCTCGGAGGCTAGAAGTCCGAATTCAGGGTGGCAGCTCCAGGGGGAAGGCCTTCTCTCATTTGGCTCTAGGGGAAATTCCTGGTCATCAATCTTCACCTGGCCTAGGAGCTTCTCAGCACAGGGACTCCAGGTCTAGATGATGAACTCCCCTCCTGGTTCTTCATTTTAGGAGGTGTCTTTCTTCTTTGCTTGATTCTGTTTTATATCTCAAAAGAGATTAACTCAAGATAGAACCTAATCCTATAGATTGAGTTCTGTCTCATTAACATAGCTGACTCTAATCTAGCTTCATTAACAGCAGAGATTAGGATTTACAACACATAGGATAATCACATCAGATCACAAAATGAAAGACAGCCACACAATACTGGGAATCATGGCCTAGTCATGATGGCATACATTTTTGGTGGACACAGTTCAATCTATAACATCTACTCTGGCCCTCCCAAATTCTTGTCCTTGCCACATGTAAAACACATTCAACCCCTCATATCATCCCCAAAAGTCTTAAGTCAGCTCCAAGTCCAAACTCTCATCTTCTGCAAAATTCCACTTCATCTGTGAAATCTAGAAAACAGGTTAGCTACTTCCAAAGTATAATGGTCGAACAGGCAGAAGGTAGACATTTCCATTACAAATGGAAGAAATTGGAAGGAGAGACAGGATAACAGGCACCAAGAAACTCAGCAGACCATATTAAGTTAGCTCTCAAGGCTTGAAAGTAATCCTCCATTCTCTGAGACCATTTTAAGCAATGGCCCTGCCCTCCAGACTTCAGTATTGACCACACTGTCTGGATTCTGGGTGGAGGCTCTTCAGCCTTAGGCTTCAGCTCCGCCTTCCATACCCACTGGGACAGCAACTCTCCTCCATTGGGTTTGGATGACCCCATTCTCCTAGTCTCTCTGAGTGTCAACTCTGCTCCCTCAGCTGTAGCAGGCCCCGTTCTTTTGCCCCTTGGGCGTGGCAGCCCCACCCCCTCACCTTTGGGCAGCGAATCTGGCCACATCCTTCTGCCTCTCATGAACAGCAGCCCTACTCTCTGGATCCAAGTTGGTGAAGATTGGCTCTTTGAAATTCAGGAGGCCGTGGCCCCATCCTTTGAGACCCAGCAGGCTGTGGTTCTACCCTTTGAGACCCCAGAGGTTGTGACCCTACCCTTTGAGACTGACGTAGCTCTGTTTCCTGTGTTCTTAGTCTCTTCAGCTTCTGCTTCCTTGGCCCCTGGGCCTCTTGGACCAGGCGGCTTCTACCCTACTCTGGCAAGTGTTACAAAGCTCTTTAGGTCTACTGATAAGTGCTTGGAGGCACCCCACTCTGCCAGTAAACCTCAGCTGGAATGCACTCAGCTCTCTCACTCCTTGGGTCAGCAAGCCTAGCTTTACCAATAAACACCCTGCTCCACCAGGAGGCCTCCTGCCTGAAGATGTTAATCTCTTTTATTCTGTGGAACCTAGGTCGGTTTCTGTGTCATTTCACGCTAGTCTCCTCATTCTGCTGCTGCCGTTTTTCTGTTTCAGCTTGCCATCCATGCCATCTCCAGTGTTACAGCTCTCCTCATTTCCTTATGAGCCCTCACGAGAATTGTCTTTGATGTCTATAATTCCACCAACAATCTCTTCAAGGCAGTCTAGGGTTTTATTATTGTTGTTGTCAGGTGCTTTCGAGTTGGTTCTGACTCATAGTGACCCTGTGGACAACAGAACGAAACACCGCCTGGTCCTGTGCCATCCTTAAAATTGTTATTAATGTTTGAGCCCGTTTTACTGTTAGGTACTTTAAAACTGTGCTAGCCTCTACCCAGTCAGTTTTGAATCTGCTTCTAAATTTTAAGTATCTGTTAGAACAGTACCCCACTCTGCTGGTACCAAATTCTGTCTTTATCATCTAGTGCTGAAATAACAGAAATTCCACAAGTGGATGGCTTTAACAAACAAATTTATTCTCTCACAGTCTAGTAGGCTGAAAGTCCAGACTCAGGGTGCCAGCTCCAGGGGAAGGCTTTCTCTCTCTGTCGGCTCTGAGGGAATGTTGTTGTCATCAGTTTTTACCTCGTCTAGGAGCTTCTCAACACAGGAATCTCAGGTTCAAAGGATGTGCTCCCTTCCTGGTTCTTCTTTCTTGGTGATAGGAAGCCCCTCTCCTCTCTGCTCAATTCTCTCTTTTATGTTTTAAAAGAGATTGATTTAAGATACAACCTAATCCTGTAGATTGAGTTCTGTCTCATTAACATAACTGCCTCTAATCCAGCCTCATTAACATCATACAGGTTAGGATAATCATATCAGATCCCGAAAAGGCAGACAACCACACAACACTGGGAATCATGGCCTAACCAAGTTGACACATTTTTGGGGGATACAATTCTCTACATAACATTTTTCTTAAAGATTTCCTCCCCTCATTAGTAATAATCTTACTGTAGGAATATCAGAACACATTTTTATAAATTAGTCTAGCCGTGATTTTACTTCGGTATGTGTGAAATACTATTTTGGAATCAGTAATAAGCGAGCAATTTAGTTTCATTTTATTTCAATCAGTATGTCATTGAATTTATTGTGTTCATTTTCTTTGCGTAGTTTCTACTTTATTACCATATATAAACATTTGAGAAGAAACTTGAAAAACAGATCATTTGTTCTCTTTGTTTTCAGCTGAGTTCTACTAGCAGATATTTTTCTATGAGAAGCAATTTTTTTGTTGTCAAAGTACGCTAATGTTTAGATTCCTATGGTCTGCAGTAGTGAAGAAGAGAAATTTTGAAATGGTTTCTCTTATTCTTTTATTCTGAGCTGTTAATGATCTCATAAATGATTAGAAAATTCCTCCTCCTTACCTACAAGGGCCCTTTTTACTTAAAGCAATTTTTTCTTTTTTTGAAATAGCCAAAACATGCAGTTGGAAGGGCAAAGGGTAGGTTAACTAGATTTCATAGACCTTTACTGTGATTGTCTTACATTTGTGAGCTTGTCACTATCACCTTCTCAGCCCTTATTTTAAAATGAAAATACTGATACAGTACTGGGAAGTAATCAGAGTAAAGAAAATATTATAGTGCTTAGTTAAAATAATAGTGGGATTATTTGCTTCAGAATCTTTTTTCGTTTTACAAACTTCTTTAAAACAAACTGTTATACGTTATGTATGAATTACCTGTTTTTTCCCCAGGGTGTTAACTGATCAGGAAAGTGGTTCCATCTCTTTCTGACTCTAGAACAGTGTTCTAGAAATATATATCTCTGTATTTAGGTATGTACAGTTGCTGTTGGGTCAGTTCTGACGCATGTTGACCCCACGGGTGCAGAGTAGAACGGCTCTATAGGGTTTTCAAGGCTGTGGCCTTTCAGAAGCAGACCACCAGGCCTTTCTTCTAGAGCACTTCTGGGTGGGTTTGAACTGCCAACCTTTGGTTAGTAGCCCAGCGCTTAAATATTTGCGCACCCAGGGGCTATGTAGGAGCCCTTGTGGTATAGTGGTCATGAACTACTAACCAAAAGGGGGGCAGTTCGAATGCAGCTGATCCTTGGAAACCGTGTGGGGCAGTTCTGCTCTTTCCTATAGCATCGCTATGAGTCGGAATTGACTTGATGGCAGTGGGTTTGGGTTTTGGCTATGTATGCATGTATATTTATATTTTAGGTTTTCTAGAAACCTCATTTAAAGAAGTGAAAAAGTTGGAGGTGAAATTATATTTAATATATTTTATTTAATTCAGTATCTCCAAAACACTATCATTTCAGCATGTAAGCAATATTTAAAGACTACTGAGATATTTTATACCTTTGCATTGTTCTCAAAATCCATTGTGTATTGTACACTTACCACACAGGTTATCTCAATTGAGTGTAACCACTCAATTTTAAGTGTAGACACTTGGGATTAGTGCCTCCTGAGTGGACAACATAGTTACAGAATATAGTTTGATACTGGCCCTAATTTGGAGTAGGTGTTGTATATGTTTTGGAGCCACCCAGCACTTGTTTATCCTGCTTCCTGTAAGAGCTCTGGGTTTGTGTCCATTTGTTTGAGGATCTACCTTCGTTCATTCTCAGTCCATGTAGTTGTGGAGCTGATTTCACTCTCAGCACGTGACCCAGATCTGGCCAGTTAGAGCTTCACAGGACTATCCACAGTGACACTTCTGGTGAGACTGTATAGAGAGAGGTCCTCTTACCTGTGACATGTGAGCCTGAGAGCAAGAGGCTATTGCTACAACAGCATCTATCTTGAGACAGTTGAGTTCTGAGAATAGAAAAAGTGTTGAGAAATGGACAGAGGAAACATAGGCTTTTTCCATAGGATTTTAAAGGTGTGTTTTACTCCATACCCAAAACAAAGTAGAATGTTTAGATTGATAAATTACATTTTTTGTTTAAGTCAGTGTATACTGGGTTATCTGTAACTTGGAGCACAACTGAACAAGGGAGGTCCAATTTGAAATGACCTTATGGTCTTAGAATACCCCAGTAGGATAGAGTTGTTCTGGGATTAATGGGAGGGTTTCTGTCAATTAGAAGTCAGGTCCATTGTGATTCCCAGGGCCTCATTTGCTTGAATTGACTTCTTGCTAAGGCTTTCCCAAACCTGTAGGTAAGGCAGATATTTAAGGGCTAATTGTAATTACAGTGAACAATAACTATACTGTCTACTGAATGAAGGGGATCAGAAATGCAAGTAACAAAGTTAGCACAGCTTGACATGGTGTGGTCATGGAAGCGGCATAGACGTATGCAGACTCCCTGAGAGACAGAATTACTGGGCTGAGGGCTAGGGAGCATGGTCTTGGGGGACATTTAGCTCAATTGGCATACATCCTACTTTGGTGAATAGCATCTAGGGTCTTAAAAGCCTGTGAGCAGCCGTCTAAGATACTCCACTGGTACCACCCTGTCTAAAGCATGGGAGAATGAAGAAAACCAAAGACATAAACATTAGTCCAAAGGATCCCAACTACCACAGCTTGCACCAGACTGAGTGCAGTACAACTAGATGGTGCCTGGCTACCACCACCAATTGCTCTGACAGGGATCACCAAAAAAAACAAAAAAAGACCAGACTTACTAGTCTGACAGAGAGTGGAGAATTCGTGGACAGCCTTTTAACTCACTACTGAAGTCACTCCCGAGGTTCACCCTTCAGCCAAAGGTTAGACAGGCCCATAAAACAAACAATAATACATGTAGCTCAACCATGTATAGAGACTAAATGGGCACACTAGCCCAGAGGCAAGGACAGGAAGGCAGGATGGGACAGGAAAGCTAGACAAATGGAAACGGGAAACCCAAGGTTGAGAAGGGGAGAATGTTGACATGTCACGTGGTTGGAAACTAATGTCACAAAACAATATATGTATTAATTGTTTAATGAGAAACTACTCTGTAAACCTTCATCTAAAGCACAATTAAAAAAAGAAGAAGAAGAAATGCAAGTAACATGATCATTTGTTCCCCTGGGGGGGTTCTTTTATTGCTTCTTATTACCTGCTTTGCTAATGAGCGTACAGCTTATTTTGCTTAGCTTTTACTGAATTTGAAGTCGCTTGTATTTTAAGGACTTTTAAAGCATAAATTTTTAAGTCTTTCTTTTCAAAACAAAGTTCCTATCTTAGAATCATAAAATGAAATTGAGTTTAGTGTAATCATTGAAATAATATATACATAAAGAAAAAAATTAATTTCCCATTTTCTCTTGGCTACTTTCTGCCCAGGTCTGTTTTAACAGCCTAGTGTATGTATATCCTTCCACACTTTTGTCTGTGTTCAAAAATACAAATAGAAATAATAGAAATAGGTATAGAAATAAATACTTAAATATATATAAAAAGAGAGACAGGCAGTCGGGCAGAAACAGAGTCCAACAAAGATTCACAGAGTCTGAGAGAGAGAGAGAGAGCAAGAGAGGCACAGAAAGTCCAACAAGAGATATACAGTGAGATAGACAATAGAGACACCACACTCAAAGGATTTTGTTGTTGCTGATTGTTTTCCACTCTGTTTTATTTTTGTTATTAAATAATGTAGCGCATCTCCAGGTGATATGCATTTCTTTTACATAGCTGCATAATATGCCACAGTATGGATATATCAGATTTATTCAACCATTTCTTTGTTGATGGGCATTCAAGTTTTCCTGGCTTTTTTCCATTACAGACAATACTGCTACAAACATCCTTCTGTACTAGTGCTATTATTCTTTAGCTTTACTCCCAAAGGTGGGGTTGCTAAATCAAAAGATATCTGTATTTTTACTTAATAGATATTGTCAGATTACTTTCTCAAAAGGTTATAGCCATGTATGAGTTTCCTTTCATTTTGGCCATCACTAGATATTGTCAGTCTGATGGATGAAAATGGTATCTTGCTGTCACTTTGACTTGTACTCGATTTGATTACTGGTGAGATATGGAGCATCTTGCGTGTGTTCACTTACCAATTTCCATTTCCTCTGAATTCTCTGTGATGTTGCCATTTTCTTTCATTTGGGTTTTTTTTTTCCTTATTAATTTGTGTATTAGGCATGATTTTTAATATTTTTTAAAATTATTGTATTCATTGTAGAAAAGTCAGAAAATGGCAGCAAAAAGAAGAAAATAAAATCCCCCATCTGCTCAAAGAGATAAACTGCTCTTAGAATTTTGATATTCGACATATTTCTAAGCATATGTATGTATATAATTTACTAGCAAAATGAATTTTACTAGGCATGCTGTATTTTAAAAATATTAATTATGATTTTATTGATGTTTAAATCCAATGGAGGAAAAAAATACGAGTCAGTACACAAGACCTAATAGATTGATTTTGTGACCCGTAGTTGGAAAAAACTTTGGTTTAAGCTACATAAATATATCACCTTGTTAAACATAAAAACTAAATTTTAGAAATTGGGAATAAAAAACCTTAAATCAACGTTAATTTCAAATCCTTCTAAATTTTTACTTTTTTAAATTTGTTTCAGTCATTAAAAAAAAGCCTTTATTATGGAGGTATACAAGCATACGTAAAAGTAGAAAAAATAGCAGAATGGTCCCAGTGTCCCCATCCTCTGGCTTTGGCATTTATTAGCATTTTGCCAATCTTGTTTCGTTTATCTTTCTCTACATTTCTTTTTTCTTCTGCTGGATTATTTTTAAGTGAGTCCCAGGCACCATATTCCAACCATAAATAATTGATTATCGACCTCGCATAGATAATAACATTGTGTTTGGGTTAAAATAAAAAGGTCTTATATTTGACAAAATTGGCAATGATTTTATAATGTCATCTAATAGTCCACATTCACATTTATCCAGTTATCTCAAAAATGTTTTTTATAGCTGCTGTGTTTGCACCTGGATTCAGGCAAGGTCTACAGCTGGCATATAATTAACTAGCATCTTAGGTCTCTTTTAATTTATATTAGCTCCTTTTACTTTTTTTCCCCTATTCTGTTTATTTTTTGAAGAATAGATCACATTTTAGATTTGGCCACATGCTTCCTTTTGATGTTGCCTTCCTTCTTCCTCTACCTCTCATATTTCTTATAAATGGTAATTAGATCTAGAAGGTCTAGATAGAGGTTCCATTCTTTTGGCAGTTGTACCTCAAAGGTGATGTTGGGAGCTCCCTATTGTACCATACCAGGAGGCACAGAATATTTGGTTGTCCTATTTAGGATAATTTTAAACTTGACCTATGACTTCAGTTATTAGATCCTGTTCTACCCATTTATTTGTTCCCCATTAATCTTTTACTTAAGGGCTTTATCAACCATTTGATGATAATTGCCTAGATCCATTATTTCATTAGATTTTGAAAAAGTATGCTGAAATTTCCCTGTAAAGAAGAACTTTTCTGTATCAACTGCTTGTCTATCCCCAGATATTTCATCCAAGACAGGTAGATTAAAAGCTCAGTAATTTCTCTTTATGAGTTTTGAGAATGAGTAGGTGTCCCAGAAGCCTCCAGAGGTACCCAGAGAATTTGTTTTGTTTTGTATTGTAGTATCATTATGGTGTCAGTGGATTTTAAAATATTTGATGTATTTTAATCAAGTGCAGTCATTTGCTTTGATGCTCACATTGTCCCATGCTTTGAACAGTAAGATGTATCTTTAAGTTGGCTTCTGTGTCATTTTTATACAACCTAGAAAATCTTTTATCATTTCCTTGCTTTCTGGCACAACAAGATATCCTAGGATCAAATTGTATATTTCTTGCTCCTGGAATTAGACATTTTTTCAAGGAACCCTGTTTCTTTCTGGTGGAAATTATTTGGGGATCGAGTGTGGGTGCTCATTAATGCTAGATTGTTAGTTGTTCGTAGGCCCTTCTAATGTATTAAACTAGGAATTTTTTTTTTTTTTAGAAAGGGAACAATAAATCTCCTAAGTCCATACTGATATTATATTGCTTTATAGCAAATCACCCTAAGACTTGGTAACGTAAAACAATAATCATTATCTCTTGCTGTTTCTGTGGGCCAGGAGTTTGGGTGCAGCTTGATTGGGCAGCTTTGGCTCGGCATCTCTCATGCAATTGCAGTGAGATGTTGTCTGGGGCTGTAGTCACGAGAGGGCTTGGCTGAGATTGGAGAACCCGATTCCAAGATGGTCCACTGAATGCGACTGGCAAGTTGTGGTTCCAGTGTTGGTGGGAGGTCTCAGTTCCTGTTCACATGGGCTTTTCCATAGGCCTACCTGGTGGCGGGTTACTTCCAGGGCAAATAATCTGAGAAATTAAGATGGAAGCTGCAGTGTCTTTATAATCTAGCCCTGAAGTCACACACTATTACTTCTGGTCATACAGACGAGCTCTAATCAGCGTGCAAGGACACGGATACCAGGAGAACAACAAGATCATTGGAGACCATCTTGGAGGCTGGCTATGACAGATGATTTTAATTTAAATTTGAAAGTGCAGAATTTATACTTCTTTGATTTTATAGTTGTCTTTCTTTTATGCTAAAAATCTTGGTTCCTAAGACATTAACATAGTTTATTTTATCCTATAATAATTTCAAAATAACAATCTAATATTAATTACTAACAAGACTACTGAATGCAGTTTAAGGTGTCTTAGTGGTTCTTTTTGTCCTTAGACTATACCCCACCAGGGATGTATAGTCAGAATAGTAGAGACACATATGAAATAATTCTTTTCTGTGTTGTTTATGCAACCAGCTCCCTTGTTAATAATTTTTTGAGATTGCTTTTTTAAAAATCATTTTTGATGTAATGAGATTTTAATTGTTTAACACATTTACATGCTTCCAAATTCTAAACTATAAAACAAAGTACATTCAGAATAGTCTCACTTCCATTTCTCTCATCCACTTTGTTCTCTCCCTTACCCACAGGTAAGTGTCAGTCTGCTGGGTGAAAATTGTTTTTCTTTTCTGTATATTCACTTACTCTCTCTGTTCCCTTTGTGTATACCAGACCAAACCCATTGCCATCAAGTTGATTGCAACTCATAGTGACCCTATAGGACAGGATAGAACTGACCCCATAGGGTGTCCAAGGCTGTAATCTTTACGGAAGCAGACTGCCACATCTTTCTCCCACTGGGTGGCTGATGGGTTTGAACTGCTGACCTTTTAGTTAGCAGCCGAATGCTTAACCACTGCACCACCAAGGCTCTTCCCTTTGTATATAAAAGGTAGCATATTATAAGCGCTGTATTGTGTCTTGTTCTTGTCATTTAACTGTATGTCTTAAAGATTACTCCATTTTAGTGTACGTAGAGATTGTCTTCATTCCTTTGTTATGGCTGTATAATACTCTATTGCGTGGATGTATCGTAGTTTATTCAGCCTGTTCCCTATTGATATTTCCGTCTTTTACTGTTAGAAATAATGCTGTATTGAATAGTATATCCATACATCATTTTCGTTTTTCCAGTGAATTTTTGGGACTAGGTCCTAGAATTGGGTTTGTTAGGTAAAAGAGAAATGTTAAATGCAATTTAGCTAGAAATTGTCAAATTCCCCTCCATAGGGGTTGAATCATTTTGTATTCCCACTAGCAATGTACAAGAGTGTTTCTCACACCTTTGCCCATAGAGTATGTTGTCATACTTGTGGAGGTTTGTCAATTTGGTATCTAGGTCAAGTTTTAATTTAAAAAAAAAAAAAAAGCTTTTTTTAAAATTATTATTATGAGCAAGTTTGAGCAACTTTCCATTGGTTTAAGAGCAGTTTGCACTTCTTTTTCTGTGAACTCTGTCTTTTTTGCCCACTCTTGTATAAGGTTGTTGTTTTTTTCTTTTCGATTTCGAGAGACTCTGATAGGTACTAGTATTTGTTTTGAGTATAATTTGCAGATAGTACTTTTTTCAGATGCAGTATTCTTTTTTTTTTTTTTGCCATGCAGAAGATCTTTATGTTTACATAGTCACAGTTACCAGTCTTTTCCCCTTACTGCTTCTCTGTATATTGATTCTTAATTAGGAAAGGTTTCCCCACTCTCAGGTTATTAAGGAATTCTATATTTGTTTGCTTTCTTAAGTACTTGTATGATTTTTTTTTAATATTTAAATTATAGATTCATTTGCAATTTATGTTTTCATTCTTATGCCTCTATTATAGCACTGTCCAATAGAAAAATAATGTGAGCCATTATTTTTTTTTTTTTAAATTGTGGTAAAATATACATAACTAAAATTTACCCTTTTACCCATTTTTCAGTGTACAATTCACAGTGTTGTGTTACCATCACTGCTATTTCCAGATCTTTTCTATCATCCCAGATAGAAACTTTATACCCTTTAAACAATAACTCCCCATTCCTCCCTCTTCTTATTACTGAATATCCTCTATTCTACTTGCTGCCTCTTCTAGGTACCTTATATAAGTGGAATCATACAATATTGACCTTTTATGCCTGGCTTATTGCACTTAATGTCTCCAAGGTTTATCTGTGTTGTAGTGTGTATCACTTAATTCCTTTTTATGTCTGCATAGTATTCCATTACATGAATATACTGCATTTTGTTTATCCATTTATCTATTGATGGCCCCTTGGGTTGTTTCCACCTTTTGGCTGTTGTATACAATGCTGCTGGGAACATCAGTATACGAGTATCCATTTAAGTCCCTCCTTCTCAGTTCTTTCGGTATTTTCTAAGAGTGAAATTGCTGAGCCATAACGTAATTCTATTTTTAGTTCTTTGAGGAACCACTACACTGTTTTCCGCAGGCACTGCATCATTTTACATTCCCACCAGCAGTACCTAAGAGTTCCAATTTCTCCACATCCTCATCAAAACTTGCTGCTTTCCATTTTTTTCTTTTTGGATGATAACCGTCCTATTAGGTGTGAAGTGCTTTCGCATTGTGGTTTTGATTTTCATTTCCCTAATGGCTAATGTTGTTGAACATCTTTTCATGTGCTTATTGGCCATTCATATATATTCTTTGGAGAAATGTCTATGTAAGTCCTTTGCTTATTTTTAAGTTGGATTATTTGTCTTTTTGTTGTTGAGCTGTAAGAGTTCTTTATGTATTCTGGATATTAAATCCTCATAAGATATATGGTTCCCAAATATTGTCTCCCATTCTGTAGGTTCTCTTTTTTTGAGCTTTAAGTGAAAGTTTACAAATCAAGTATACTCCCAATTGCTTTCCCCCTAATGAGACAGCCCGCTCCCTCCCTCCACTCTCTCTTTTCCTGTCCCTTCCGCCAGCTTCTAACCCGCTTTACCCTCTCATCTCCCCTCCAGGCAGGAGATGCCAACATAGTCTCAAGTGTCCACCTGATCCAAGAAACTCACTCCTCACCAGCATCCCTCTCCAACCCATTGTCCAGCCCAAGCCCTGTCTGAAGAGTTGGCTTCGGGAATGGCTCCTGCCCTGGGCCAACAGAAGGTCTGGGGTCCATGACCACCAGGGTCCTTCTAGTCTCAGTCAGACCATTAAGTTTGGTCTTTTTACGAGAATTTGGGGTCTGCATCCCACTGCTCTCCTGCTCCCTCAGGGGTTCTCTGTTGTGTTCCCTGTCAGGGCAGTCATCAGTTGTAGCCAGGCACCATTTAGTCCTTCTGGTCTCAGGCTAATGTAGTCTCTGGTTTATGTGGCCCTTTCTATCTCTTGGGCTTGAAATTACCTTGTGTCCTTGGTGTTCTTCATTCTTCTTTGATCCAGGTGGGTTGAGACCAATTGATGCATCTTAGACGGCCGCTTGCTAGTGTTTAAGACCCCAGATGCCACTCTCCAAATTGGGATGCAGAATGTTTTCTTAATAGATTTTATTATGCCAGTTGACTTAGATGTCCCCTGAAACCATGGTCCTCAAACCACCGCCCCTGCTATGCTGGCCTTTGAAACATTCAGTTTATTCAGGACACTTCTTTGCTTTTGGTTTAGTCTAGTTGTGCTGACCTTGCCTGCATTGTGTGTTGTCTTTCCTGTCACCTAAAGTAGTTCTTATCTACTATCTAATTAGTGAATATGTAGGTTGTCCCTTAATTGTCTTGATAAAGTCCTTTGATATACAAAGGTTCTTAATTTTGATATATTCCATTTTATCTTTTCTTTTATTGCTCCTGTTTTTGATGTCACATCTAAGAATCCATTATCAAAAACTGGGTCCTGAAGCATTCCTGCTGTGTGTTCCTTTAAGAGTTTTATGGCTTTAGTTTTCATATTTAGATCCTTGATCCATTTTGAGTTAATTTTTGTGTATGATATGAGATATGGGCTCACATTCATTCTTTTGCATGTAGAGATCCAGTTGTCCTGGCTATTTATTAAGAGACTGTTTTTTCCCCATTGAATGGAGTTGGCACCTTTGTTGAAAACCAGCCATAACTGTATGTGTTTATTTCTAGATTCTCAGTTCTGTTCCCCTGGGCTGTATGTCTGTTCATATGCCAGCACTCCACTGTTTTGATTAGTGTAGCTTTGTAGTATGTTTTGGAATCAAGAAGTGTGAGTTCTCCTACTTTGTTCTTCTTTTTTTAAGATTATTGGCTTTTCCAGTTCTACATAGAAGGTGGAATTTTGGTGGGGAATGTGTTGAATGTATAGATCACTTTGGGTATTGACTTCTTAACAATATTAAGTGTTCCGGTTCATGGACATGGGATGTCTTTCCATTTATGTCTTTAATTTCTTTTAGCAGTGTTTTGTAGTTTCCAGTGTAGAAGTCTTTTGCATCTCTGGTTAAATTTATTCTTGACTGTTGTATTCCTTTTTGATGCTATTGTAAATGGAATTGTTTTCTTAATTTTCTTTTCACTTAGCTCGTTGCTGATGTTTTGGAATATAGCTGATGTTTGTGTTGACGTTGTACCTTGCAACTTTGCTGAATTTTTTTTTTTTTTTTTAGCTCTAACAGTGTTTTGTGAATTCTTTAGGGTCTTCTGCATGTAAGATCATGTCATTTTGCAAGCCATGATCCTAAAAAAAGAAACAGACAAAAATAATTTTAATAATATATTCTACTTAATTCAGTAAATTCACCAGATCATTTTACTATGTAATCAATATAGTGAATTCTTAATGAGATACTTTGCTTTTTTTAATATTAAGTCTTCAAAATAAGCATGTTTTACGCTTGCAGCACACTGGGACTGCTACGTTTCAAATACTCAATTATCAAATATGACTAGTAGCTTCCGTAGTGAACAGAGGAACTGTAAATGCTTTTTCATGTTTGTGTTACTTAATACTACCACACAATGTTAAATAACAGCAGAGATAGCGGGCATCCTTGTTTTGTTCTCCACTTCGGGGGAAATATACATAGTATTTTTGCAATCTGCTTACTTTTGCTCAACATCATCAATAGATTTCCACATCATAATTGTACCTTTATAGTATTTTTCAAAGTTGCATGGTATGGTATAAATGTACCATGACAACTTTTTTTTTGATTGAATGTTTTCGTCTCAAGTGTTTTATTATAAACAGTTGCTGCAGTTTTTTAAAGTTTTGATACATATTGCTAGATTGTGTTTTCTGAATATTTATACCAGTATACTACTACCACTGTATAACAGTATCTGTTTTTCTCACATCTTGCTAATACTGTAGCATCTCTTCCTTTTAAGTAAAAGTAGTATATTTTGAATAATAGTGGGATTAAATTTCTTTCATGTTTTTTGAACGTACACATTCTTTTGCATAGTCACAATACATTTTGTTTCTCATTTTCTGTTGTGGGATTAAATCTTTTTTGGTACTTATTTGTAAGACTTCTTTTTATATTAAGGATATTAGTTTGTGTATGTTGCCGATATGTTTCCCCAGTTTGTCTTTTATCTTTTACCCCCAGTTCACAGTTTTGTTTTAAATTTTGGTGAAAATATACACAGCAAAAATATACCTATTCATCAGTTTCTATATGTACAACTTAATAACATTGATTACATTCTTCACATTGTGTCACCATTCTTGCTTTCTCTGCCTATATTGTTTCACCACCGTTGGCCTAGACTCTCCAGCCTCTAAACTTCTCATCTGTGCTTTAGTGTTACTGCTGACAGTTTTATCTCGTATAGACAATTCTTTAAAAGAACGCAAAGCTCATGTTGAACATTCTTTACTTACTTAGCTCAACAGTTGTTTAGTTTAAAGATGATTTAAAGGGATAATTTTGGTTCATGGTTCAAATAGTTTCTCAGAGCAGTAATTTCAGGTGTTCTTCCAGTCTTAATAGGACTAGTAAGTTTGGATTTTGTAAGTATTTGAAATTCTGATCTGTGTTTTATCCCTTTTTGATCAGGATTTATCTGTCGAGTCCTTGATCGGAATGATCAATAATGGTAGCTGGGCACCATCCAATTCTTTTAGTCTCATGGCTAAGGAAGCAGCAGTTCATGGTGGCAGTTAGACCTGTAGTCCAGTTCCATCTCTTATTCCTGGGTCTGCTTCTTCCTGTGCTGTTCCAGGTGAATGGAGACCAGTTATATCTTGGATTGCCACTTGCAAGCTTTTAAGACCCCAGGCACTGCTCATTTAACTAGAAGGTGGAACAGTAATTCTAAACGCAGTATTAGACAACCCATGAAGCCATGACCCTGTCTGTACCTTTGAACCAACAGAACTAATCCCATGGAGTGTTTGGACGTATTTAAGTAGTAACAACAACTTTACGATTTCTCTCTCTCTCTCTTTTCGTTCATTTGTTTTTGGTTGCTGTTATATGATTATGAATAACCCAGTATTTGCCATTTCACCCTTTTTTTGGTGTAGAACTTAATGATAGGAGTTATACTTGTAAAGTTGTGCAACCATTACCCATCAATGCCTATCTTCCCATCATCATAAACATAAACCCACTACTTTGCAGAGAATAATTTCCTCTTTCCCCACCCTAGGTAACCACTAATAACCATTGGTCTCTATATATTTACTTACTTTTGTCTTTGTATGTAAGTGAAGTCAATACGGTATTCGTCTTTTTTATGATTGACTTATTCTACTCAGTGTAATATCTTCAAGGTTCATCTATTTTGTAGTATGTGTCCGGACTTCATTCTCTTTATGACTGGGTAGTATTCCGTTGTATGTATGTACTACATTTTGCTTGTCCATTCATCTGTTGATGGGCACTTAGATTGTTCCTACCTTTTTGCTATTGTAAATAGTGCTACAGTGGACATAGATGTGCATGTGTTTGTTTGCATCCCTACTTTTAGATTCCAAGAGTATATACTTATGATTAGAATTGCTGGGTCATATAGTAGTTTTATTTTTAGTTTTTTGAGGAATTGCCGTACAGTTCACAACAGTTGTACTATTTTACGTTCCTACCAGCAATGGATAAGGGTTCCGATCACCCCACACGCTAGCCCACATTTGTTATTTTCTGGGTTTTTTTTTTTTTTTTTGGATGACTGCTACTCTAGTAGGGGTGAGATGGTATCTCATTGTAGTTTTGGTTCTCATCTCTCTGATGGCTGATGACGACGATCATCTTTTCATGTGTTTCTTGGCTGCTTGGATATCCTCTTTGTTGAAATGTCTGTTCATATTCTTTGCCCTTTTTTTTTTTTTTAATTGTGTTTTAAGTGAAAGTTTACAGTTCAACTTGTACAAAAATTTGTACACACATTGTTATGCGACCCTAGTTGCTCTGCTTGTAATGTAACAGCAGACTCCTCCTTTCCACCTTGTGTCCATTCAACTAGCTCCTGTCCCTTTTTGTCCTCTCATCTCGCCTCTGGACAGGAGCTGCCCATTTAGCGTCATGTATCTGCTTGAGCTAAGAAGCACTCTCTCCATGAGTATCATTTTATATCTTACAGTCCAGTCTAATCTTTGTCTGAAGAGCTGACTTTGGGAATGATTTCAGTTCTGGGCTAACAGAGTCTGGGGGTCAAGTCTTCCGGGGTCCCTCTAATCTTAGTCAGACCATTAAGTCTGATATTTTTATTAGAATTTGAGTTCTTCACCCCACTTTTCTCCTCTGTCAGGGACTCTTCTGTTGTGTTCCCTGTCAGAGTGGTCATTGGTGGTAGCTGGGCACCGTCTAATTCTTCTGGTCTCAGGCTGCTGGAATCTCTGGTTTATGTGGCCCTTTTAGTCTCTTGAGCTGATATTTCCCTTCTATCTTTGGTGTTCTTCATTCTCCTTTGCTCCAGGTGCATTGGGGCCAGTTGATAGATCTTTGATGGCCACTCACTAGCTCTTAAGACCCCAAACACCTCTCACCAAAATGGGATCCTTTGTCCATTTTTATTTTCCCCATTTTATTTGTCTTTTCATTGTTAAACTGTAGCAGTTCTATATATATATATATTAATTAAAAAAAAAAACAACCCATTGCCGTCGAGTCAATATGTTTTAATATTAGAGCTTTATTGGCTATATCGTTGCTGAAGATTTTTTCCCAATCCGTAGGTTGTCTTCTTACTCTTTGGATCAAGTTCTTTGATGGACATAAGTATTTAATTTTTATGGGGTTCCAATGATCTCTTTTGTCTTCAGCTACTTATACAGTTGTTAATGTGATTGGTAATCTATCATTTAAAAAAATGAGGTGCCATAGTTTCTCCTTTATATTTTCTCATAAGAATGTTGTGGTTTTAGATTTAACATTTAGGTCCGTGATTCATTTTGAAGTAGTTTTTGTGTATGGTGTAAGGTACGGATCTTCCTTCACTTTCCACATGTGGAAATCCAATTTTCCCAGCACCATTTGTTGAAGAGACTGTTCCTTGCCCGTTGAATGGCTTTAGCACCCTTGACAAAAGTAAGTTGACCGTAGATGTTTGGATTTATTTCTGGGCTTTCAGCTCTATTCCATTGGTCTATGTATCTATTGTTAAACCACTATCAGGCTGTTTTGAGTGCTGTAGCTGTGTGGTATGTTTTGAATTCAAGAGGTATGAGTCCTCTTTGTTCTTTTTCAGTATTACTTTGGCTGTTCTAGGCCTCTTGCCATTCCATATAAAGTTGAGGATTAGTTTTTCCATTTCTATAAAAAATGCTGTTAGAATTTTGATCAGGATTGCGTGGAGTCTATGGATTGCTTTGGGTAGTATTAATACCGTAACTATATTAAGTCTTCCAATCCAGGAACACAGAACATCTTTCTATCTATACAGGTCCTCTTTAGTCTCATTCAGCAGTGTTTTATAATTTTCATTGTATAAGTCTTTCACATCCCTGGGTAAATGTATTCCTAGATATTTTATTCTCTTAGATGTTATGGAATATGGAGTTTTTTTTTTTTTTTCTTAATCTCCTTTTTACATTTCTAATTGCTGGAGTATAGAAACCTCATAGTCTTTCTTATGTAATAACTTTAAATTTGTTTAGTGAAATCTGTCAGTTTTTTTGTGGGTTTTGCTTTTTGTGTAATTTTCCACCTCTGTGTGAGGTTACACTTTTGTTCCAGTATCATTTTGCTTATTCTTTCTTCACCGACTTAAAATGGCTGTTTTCATAACCTAGTTATCAGATAATGAGATTTGTTTTCTGGTATATATTCCACTGTTCTGTCTGTCCCTACAACATGACAGCTCATATTAATTTCTCGTAGGACAAGCATTTTCATAAATGCTTTGGCCAATGCTCTGGTTTTTACTAATTGCTAAATTAAACTCTACTTGATTGTGATAGTCCATTATATAGCTCTAGATTTAAGTTGTACAAGTATCACTTAGACTTTCTGAATCTCTTTCATAAATACAGTTATTTTGTAGTTTGTGTATATGTGTGTGAGCTATGTGCTATTTTAGGTTTTGTTAGTAGGATTAAGCTGATTTATAAAATTTATAATTTTTATGCTTTCAAATGTTCTGGAACTGTAGAAATAGAATTAAATTACGTGTCTCTTAAAGGCTGAGTAGAAGTCATCTAAAGTCCATCTGGGCCCAGACTCTCTTATTGTTTTAACAACTCTTATTTTCTTTGATGAAGTATACTGATCTTACTCAGCTTCTGCTGAGAGACTGATATCTAAAACCGTTAAGATTTTTTATGTAAACATTAATCACCCCCAGAAATTATGCAATGTGGGAATAACCGGGGCTGTTTTTAGATGACAACTGAGTTAGATGTTTCCTTGGGATGTATTCATTGATAATCAATTCAGGAAGAAAGGTGAGTGCTATTAAAGTGACCAAGTAGCAGCTCTTATCCAGAATTAATTTTTGTCCCAGCATTTTACTTTTAAAGATTTTTAACCTATAGAAAAGTTGCACAAATGAAAGTCTTTAATGTATTTTTCTCATTCTTAGGTGCTTTTTATTTGGTGTTTGAATATATGGACCATGATCTGATGGGACTACTGGAATCAGGCTTAGTTCATTTTAATGAAAATCACATAAAGTCATTTATGAGACAGCTCATGGAAGGTCTGGATTATTGTCATAAGAAGAACTTTTTGCATAGAGATATTAAGTGTTCAAATATTCTTCTAAACAATAGGTATGGATATGAGCTTGCAATATATGTTCAAAATGAGTGCTATGCCTTAATTCTGTTAAAAGGATTTTAGATTTAGTTTATTCATACCTTCAAACATTTTAAAAACATAATAACAATATTATAGCTTAGGTTACCTCTAAAATTGTGTTAAGTATATTTTAGTTAAATTAACTTACGTTAATATTTCATAGTGTACGTAAAATAATACTGGGTTGGCTTTCTTGTTTGATAGTCTTCTAGATAATGTTGACGAATCTTCTCATAATTAGTAATATGATTTCAGCTTTAGGTTAATGATAGAATTCTAGAATTTTTCTCTTACAACAGTCATCATATTTTTAAGGTGAATTTCTTTTGAAGTGTACACATATGGAAACACACACAGACATACCTATATATTTAAAAAGCTTATATTAAATAGTTCACTAACAGCATTAAGTTAAACTCTGACACTTCTGTTGCAGTTGGTACTATTCGTTTGTTTAAATGAAGCTTGCCTGGTCCTGGTTTTAATTAGTAGAAAATGTTTTATGCATAGCCCTTCCAAGAACTGGAAATGTAAACATAATTTTAAAATAATGTAATTTAGCTCTTGAGCATTGTTGAATTAAATAAGTAATTTGTCTTATTGCTAAGTATTACTGGTGGAAATTAACTCATTTTGTTTTACTTTCATTGAAGTGCCCTTTTCTAAATAGTAACTGAATAGTGCTGAAATACTATCATATTAGTACTATTATAATAATAATGTTTATAATAATAACAACAGTACTAGTACAACAATGACACTGTTATATTAGTACTGAATAGTAACTGAAACTATCCAAAGCAAAGTATTAATTTTTTACCCACCTTTTCATGGATTTGTCCCTCTTAAGTACAGGACCTTGGTGGTACTGCGTTATGATGAAAGTTAGAAATATGATCAAAGTTAAAGTTTATTTATGAAGTGTATTTTTAATTAGTTCTAGGAATAGGATATGAATGTTATGATCAATTTTGAGTAGACTAATAATAGTTTTTGTTTATTTGTCTTACTTCCACCAGAGGGCAGATAAAACTTGCAGATTTTGGACTTGCTCGATTATATAGCTCAGAAGAAAGGTAAGAATACTTTCAAATGACTATTAATAGACATTAGAGTCCAGTTTTAGAAGCTTTACTAAGAACTCCTTATTGATAACTTTTTTTTTTTTTAAGGGGGAAAATTTACTTTTCATTAATCATGAAGCTTTATATTGGTAAATATAATTTATTTTTAAAATGTGAAGTTTTAAATGTAAGTGAGATAAGCCTATGAATTAAAAAAAATTATACATAAATGTCTAATGGAAGTTCAGACATTAAGATGCTCTTAATTTTTAGTGAAAAATCTTAGTTTATCCTTTTTAAATTGCATGTTTAAACTTACGAACTTTGTCTTAATTATTATTTTAGACTTAATGGTTTGTCTGTTGTTGTTACATCTACAGTTTTGTTTTTTAAACTTCCTAGAGCCCTTTATTTAAACAAACAATTGTGAGGAAGTTCACTGTGGAAGACAGAACAAAGTAGAGCTGTGGCTAAAGTGGGGATGTATATCCCACTTGACCCCTATTGTGCCTGGTGGTAGTGAAATGTAACTTGTCTTATTTTGAACTAATGGAATTTCAAAATAAAATACTTTTGTAAAGTAGTGGATTTACATAAGTAAACTATGGGACTAATTGGGCTCAGTACATTTCTAGAATCAGTTCAGCCCATTCCTTTACTGTCAGACAGCATCGTATCTTTTTTTCAGATGTGTGTGTGTGTATATTTAATTCTCTTTACGTATGACAATTCTGTATTGATTTTTAGTGCTACCATAACTGAGTATAATAAGACATCAGTTAATTGGAAATCTTAGAAAGAGGCGTTTGCGTTCACTGAATTAATTGAATTTGAGTAAAAATTTTCATTCAACAGTGAAAAAGTTTTTAAATGTTTAAGATAGAAAATTTGTCTATTTTTTAATCTTGCTGTACCTGTGATATCATTTGGAAAATTATTGCCTTGTTTAGTATTCTAGAGTAGAGGTTTTCTAATATTGTATTTTGGATACATTAGCATGCCACCTGTTTGAAACTGTGGTGTGGAGGGGGTTGTGATGGACAGGACTCCACTCCAGTCCTCTGTACCTGCTTTAGCCAGGGCTCTTCTGCTTTTATTCGTTTTACCTATAGTTCCACTTAATATTTTGAGAAAAGGTTCTGCGTGTTCAAAAAAAATTTTTTTTTCAACTGTTCTAGAGCTTAAAACCTATTACCCTCATTTTGTGTTTGAGAAACCCCAAGACCTTGGAAAAATGTTGGATAACTTAAGGTCCAAATATATTTGTTGGTAGAGCCAGGCATGTATATTTCAAGGTTTCTGATTGCCAGTTTTTTATTTCCATCATATTATAACAGTGACTCTTGGTAGAAATTGAAAAAAATTGGCTCAAATGTATACTCGATCCCAAACTTCACTTGAAGCATGTTTTTTGAGTGGTCAAATTTCAGTTGCTGTTATTTTGGGTGAAATTCTGATTAATTAAGGATTCTGTCTCTTTGCTGGTTGAGATTTCAGTGTGGTTAGATCATCCTTTCTTAATACAAATGTGTGTCTGTGATGTTTGAATATAAATCCCTTTCTTCTTGTTAGGTTTCAGTAGAGATGGAAAACAGCTAATTACCATTTCCCATCTAAGAGATTCTTTTTATACAGATACTTGTTCACATGTGGAAGAGATACGTTCCAGAAAAACTGACTGTAAAGCAAAATTCTATGTATCAAACTCTATTTTCCCACTGATGCTGTTTTAAAATGGAATGTTGAGTTGCAGTGGAGTGCCAGGGGTGTGGCATGTTCACTGGGCTGTGGTCCCCGTTCCTCTGCTGGGTTGATACAGGAATCTTGAGCTTAGAGAAGCAAGAAATTTGAAATCTCATAACTTTGCATCTTCTGGTAATGTATACTGAGTTTTTCTGCTTAACCAAATTTATAAGATAAAAACTTGGTGTATCATTTTGTTCTATGAGCAGATATAATCCTTCAGTGGTTCAGTTACTCCTTCAGAACTTTTCCAGATTAGAATAATTTCAGTTTCTTTAAAGTCTGTTGGAGAAGTTGGCTTGATTTAATGGAATGCCTTTAAAATACAAATATTTTCCTATAACTTTTAATAACATCTCAATTTTAAAAGAAATCTTCCTTTAGCCAACTTACTGTATTGTCCCAGATCTTTCAAAGATTTTTTGAAAAAATATATATCAAATGATTTTTTTTTCGTATTTCTACTTCGTTATTATAAGCAGAAGAAAAGGTAAGGCTTAGCCATAATATACCCATTCAAAAATTAAGTCAGTTTGAAATATTTTCTAAGAAATTTGTTGCTACAGATACAATAACTGAAGTGTCCAAAAAATTTAGTTTATTTCAGAATACAGCAGATTTAAGGTTATCACTGTAATGATACCAAGTATGTCTCTCTCATTATATTTTGGATAGGCATTTTTGAATTTGAGGGAAACTGGGTGGAGTTACAGCTAGCACTGTAGGAATTGCACGTTGGTGGTGTGTGACGAATATGGATCTCCTCTGTCATGTGTGTGTGCTACAGTAGAAGAAAAAAGGAGAGCCATTGTATTAAAATTAGGAGGAAATGATTCCTTGAAACCTAAAGAATCCTTTCCTCAGTTTGAACATCAATATTTATAGGCATTGAGAAGTATAGAACTTGAATATTAATTTTTGCCCCATTTCTTCATTATCTGTTCATCTTTCAGTACCAATTTTAAGTCAACTTTTCCTGATACCTTCCGCCTCATGATATTTCCTTCTGAGTTTTTATTTTACCAAGTCGTTGCTCCACTGCTTTTCTAAAACACGGAGTATCATTTTCTTTTTGTGTGATTGTCCCACTTATTTTTTTAAGGTACTTTGCACAAAAGTTGAAGATTTCATTTTCTAGAGAAGAACCTATAACTGAGCACATTTGTTTTTTTTTAATGCAAGGACAGAAGATCCACAGGCCTGAATCAGAGAACTTCGGCTCTAGTGCTAGCGTTGCCATTTAACCAGTTGTGGAATCTTGAACAAATTACTTAATTTCTCTAGGCCTCATTGTTCTCATCTTTTAAGATGAAGGATTTAGAATAAATGATCTCTAAAATCTTTATTTATAGAGTGTTGAAAAACGAATCTATTAATGGTTCTGAAATTTACTGCAATGAAAGAATAATAAAACGAATAAAAAATTTTAAAACAACTACCAAAAACTCACTTAATTTCTGTATTATGATCCAATTATAATTAAGAAATTAAAGGAGCCTTGAAGTGTTACCACGAAGAACCAGATACACTGGGTCACTACCACCACCCTCCCAAAACATACTCACCTTTTTTGGAGGCAATGCCACCATCTAGTGGCTTTTTAGAAAATTGCCATTAAAGACAAAACAAAATTTTCCCAAAGTTTTAGGCATTAATGGATGGAGAAATATCCCGCTAGCTACTTCTCCAAGGTCAAGGTGAAGTTATATTCAGGATTAAAATTACCTCCTGAACTCTGGTCACTATTACTTTTGTTCTTGTTTTATCACTCCATCTAAATTGTAGTTACTTTAAAGACAGGGACCATTTTATACTTTTGTGTTTTCTATGCCCTAAAACATTGAATACAGGAATTCCTCGATGGATTCTGATCTGGGAGAAGGTCACTCTGATCTACCCGCTTTTTATAGATCAGTGCAGGGGGCTTTGGCAATTTCAGATAATAAAAAGAATCTTTTAGGAGGCTCTGGACAAGATTGGAAGAGCCATGGTAATAAAAAGGTCACTAATAACATGAATAGCAATAAATAATACGATTAAACAAGCTTCAGGAATGGAAATATCATTTAGATCACTGACTTAACTGTAAGGTCAAGATTAAATTATATTTCCTTCAGCTCTAATTTAGTAGCTTATAGTTTTCAGCATATAAAGAAAAAAGGCAGACAATTTAATTCTTTAGGTTACATTGTTCCCCACTCCTCCTGTGGGAGGAATCTCATCCGTGTGCTAAATACTGAAGACCCTCAAATTAAATTTCAAGCCTTGATCTTTCTTCTGACCTCCAGATCTGTATGTTTACTGAACATCTCTACCAAGGTGATCTGGGTACCTTAAACATACTGTTACAAAACCTGTCTCCCCTCCCCCAGAAGAAAGCCTGTTCGTTTTCCTTTATTCCCCCTTTTAGTTAAAGGTATCTGGTCATTTCCGTATACAGATATGTCTCATATAAACCCACCGCTGTTGAGTAGATTCCAACTCATAGTGACCCTATAGGACAGAGCAGAACTGCCCAGTTGGGTGTCGAAAGAGTTGGGGAGGATATATGTCAGAGTTGTATCCTTTCACAATATTTATTCAATCTGTGTGCTGGACAAATAGTCTAAGAAGCTGGACTATACAAAGAAGAGTGCAGTGTCAAGATTGGAGGAAGACCCATTAACAACCTGTGATGTGCAGATGACACAACCTTGCTTGCTGAAAGTAAAGAGGACTTGAAGCACTTACTGATGAAGATCAAAGATGACAGCCTTCAGTATGAATTACACTTCAGCATAAAGAAATAACGTGCTCACATCTGGATCAGTAAGCAACATCATGATAAACGGAGAAAATATTGAAGTTGTCAAGGATTTCATTTTACTTGGATCCACAATCAACACCTGTGGAAGAAGCAGTCAGGAAATGAAATGATACATTGCACTGGGCAAATCTGCTGCAAAAGACCTCTTTAAAATGTTAGAAAGCAAAGATGTCAATTTGAGAACTAAGGTGCGCCTAACCCAAGCCATGGTGTTTTCAGTCCAGCTCATATGCATGTGACAGCTGGACAGTGAATAAGAAAGACCGAAGAATTGATGCCTTTGAATTATGGTGTTGGCGAAGAATATTGAATATACCACAGACTACCAAAAGAATGAACAAATCTTTCTCCAAAGAAGTACAGCCAGACTGCTCCTTAGAAGTGAGGATGATGAGACTTCATCTCACATAGTTCGGACATGTTATCAGGAAGGACCAGTCCCTGGAGAAGGACATCATGTTTGGTAAAGTAGAGGGCCAGTAAAAAAGAGGAAGATCCTCAGTGAGATGGATTGACACGGTGACTGCAACAGTGGGCTCAAGCAAAGCAGTGATTATGAGGGTGGTGCAAGACTGGGCAGTGTTTTGTTCTCTTGTACATAGGGTTGCTATGAGTGGGAACTGGCTCGATGGCACCTAACAACAACCTTCGTGGAAGCAGACTGCCACATCTTTCTCCCACGGAGCAGCTGGCGGTTTCCAACTACCAACCTTTTGTAAGCCAAGTGCTTAACCACTATACCACCACAGCTCCTATACGAAACCTGTGGCCATCAGGTTGTTTCCGATTCATACAGACCATGGCAAATAGAATTTTATTAGTTTTCCTGTCCCTGGTGTTTCTCCCGAGCCGTACATTCCTGTTATCACCTCATCACCTGCCACCCAAATAATGCCAGTGTTGAGCCATTTGCAGTTTTCTAAACATGCCATGCTCTTGAATGCTTATGTAATTTATATTTTCTTTTGTATGGATTTGTACTTCCCACTACCTCACCCTGACAAGTTTGTTTCTTTCATTCAATATGGAGTTTGGGCATTATTACCTCCTCCTTTGAAGTATGTCCTGAATCAGGCATCAAAGTGTGCATTTTCCTTTAGGTGTCCAGAGTACTTTATACATTATTCTGTGTAGTATTATAATTTATATTTATATTGCTACTAGACTTTAAGGCTCTAAACAACTAAGTTTGTTTTTTGTTGTTTGTTTTTAGTCCAGTCATCTGTTAGTGCTTAGCATGGTGCTTAGCGTTTCAGTAAGTATTTGTTGGTTATGAGAAAGGAAAGGGAACAACCTTAATTAGCATTGGTACATAGTACTTTATTATATACAGTCTCCTTTAAAAGAAATATTTTAAGGGAAAGCAGTCTTCTGAAATGGCTTATAGGTATCATTCTTAGGCACGTTTTCAAGATTAAAAAACTGAAGTTTAGAAATTTAAAGTACATTTCTGAGATCATACACCGGTAAGTGGTAGAGCTAAGAGTTAAACTTGGGTCTTTTGACAGACTATTTTCCTTATAATGATGTGCTTCCCTGGTTAAGACTCTGGATGCAGCCTTTATTTCCTAAAAGTATTTTTGGATAGGGAGCTCTACGGGCCTCTGAAGTCTCCTTTGGAGGTACCGTTAGGCTGGTGATAGTTTTCTAGAGTCTTGTAGCAAATAGTTTGCCGAATTTTCTGTCTCTGTCCTTTCACCCTGCAAATATAAAATTTTGCTGAAATAGGTGTACTGTAGTTCCAGTCTTCTAGCAGTTAACAAGTTGTTTGATAGCATTGTATATGTGGTATCGTATCGGTTTGCTTCTTTGTGATCTAAACAGGTCATCTTTTGGATGCTTAAAACGGGCGACCAGACCTAGTAGACCAAATCTGAAATGTTTGTTTTTGGGACTCTGGATTTTCGTTTATTGGTCTACTTTTGGATGATCTAGTTTCATATTACAACAGTGATTTACTTGTCCTGGGATTTAAATTTCCTGACTTGTGGCCTGTTTTCGCATGACCCTTGAGCTAAGAATTACTCTTTAAATTTCTAAAGGTTTGTTTAAAAAATAGAAGAAGAAATGACACAGACACATGTGGCTGGCAGAGCTAAGATATTTATTAACTGAGGCTTTACAGAAAAAATCTGCCACCCCCTGAGCATTCTATTTAGGTCCTGTATTGACCTACTGATTACTGCATGAGAGCAAAAGCTGTTTAGTTGTCTGTTTTTTCTCCCATAAAGAGAAGACGGGAATTACAAGAATACATTCTTTGTTAACATGTTTGATGTTAAATGGACACCACTGAAATGTACTTTTAATATAATAATAGGTGCTGTTTCTAGTAGATATACCACAGTAAGTGTATCTGTATTTTTTTTATATATTTATATCTGTCAGTGAATCAGTCAATCAAGATACGTTATTTAAAGTTTGCTTATCCAGGCTTTCCTCCTCCCACTTCTCTGCTGTTTTTTTTTTTTTTTCCTGTGTAGTCACTGTCGGTTACCTTGGCTCAGTATTAAGACTGTGTAATTTTTTTTTTTTAACCTAACCGCAGCTACAGATTTGGATTGTTTAGTTGTAGAGTATCACTTTGCTGTTACAGACGAAATATTGAGTGTGGAACACTTAATATTTGACAACTAATTAAATGCCATGTATTAGGAATTGTGCTAGTCACTGAGGATTAAAAATTGTGGGAAAAAAGACAAAATACCTGCCCTAACAAGACTGTACAAACTAGGAAATACAGACAGGTAAACAGGAAGTTATAATGTAATGTGTAATACTATAGTACTTATATTAGGGCAAGAAAAAATGCTTTGGGGACATCTCATGTAGACTAGGCCTTCTAGAAGAAGTGATACCTAAGCTGCAATCTGAAAAATGAGTAGAAACTAAGTGAAATGCAATGTTTCTGTGAGCCCAGCAGGGAAGGCAGCATTTGTCTGGCCTCCTCAGGGAACTGAAAGCTCAGTGTGGCTGAAACAAGAACAAAATCATGAAGAATCTAACAAGCCTTGTGTGGATAGTTTGTAGACAACAGCGGTGTGTACTGGAAGTGTATGGAACACACTCACACTTGTATTTATGCCATCGCTCTGAGTGCATCTGGAGCATAGATCGGCCTTAGAAGTTTAGAAGCCAGGGCAATCAGTTAGAAAGCTGTCGCAGCAAATCTAGGTGGATGATAACAGCAAAACTAGAGAATGGGTGTAGGTGTTGGAAAGACAGAGATGAATTACAGGGATCTTAAGAATATAAAATTGTTAGAAACTTCATGATTGGTTATATGTTGTAAGACACATCCCTATCCTCCACCCCTACTGTAAGGTTTCTGCTTAGACAACTTAATAGTTTATTTAAGATAGGCAGTGCTCTTGTAGCTCAGGGAACTTCAAAATTCAGTGATTTAAAGAATAGGAATTTTATATTTTTCACTTAATAATCTGGAGTGGTTGTTGCTTACCTTGGTGCAGAATTAATATTTAACCAAATCACTGGTAGTGATTCTGTTTCATACTCTCATTCAGGAAATCAGGCCAGAAGATCTGTCATCTTTCATACATCCTTATACATCCCTTCCGAGATTGTCACCATCTCTGTCAGCCAAAAGAGAGAAAAGAGGAGGGAGGAGTGTTACGAGCCAGGCCTAGAACTGGCACTCATCACAGAAGCTGGCTGTGTAGCCTCACATAAGTCAGCGAAGGTGGGAGGTGTAGTGTACCCAGGCAGCTACCTTAGAAGAAGGCAGAGCAGATTGTAGAGCGCTGGTCTAAGTCTCTATCACGAGTGGTAGATAGGAAGAGAAACAGCAAAAGATAGTGAATTTTCTTTTGGATGTGTTGAGATCAAAATAGTTACAGGACTTCTAAATTTGGAAATGTAGTAAGAAAGAACGAGTGAGAACAAGTGATCATCAGGTGGTAGCATCAACTGGAAAAAAATTACTTTTGTTTATCCATAGTAATATGATACAAGAATTTCAAAAGTCATATTTTTGGGAGAGATCAAAAGGAGGGCAAGGGGAGTGGAAGTAGAAAGGAATAGCGAAAGGGTAAGAGGAAGAAGATTGTATTTACTCTTATGTAGTTATAGGTCAGTCAGTTAAAAATTATCAATAAGTACTTACTATATGTCAGTCGTGGTTCAGTGATAGAATTCTCCCCTTCCAGGCAGGAGACCCAGGTTTGATTTCCAGACATTATACCTTATGCACAGCTTCCACCCATCTGTCAGAGGAGGCTTGCATGTTGCTGTGGTGCTGAACAGGTTTTGGCGGAGCTTCCAGACTAAGACAGACTAGGAAGAAAGGCCTGGCGATCTCTTCTGAAAATCACCTAATGAAAACCCTATGGATCACATATTCTGATGCTGTGATGCAAGGGGTTGCCATGAGTCGGAGATCAACTCAACAGAAGTTAACAACAATAACAGCAACATATGCCAGGCACTGAACTCCAGGTATTAACTAGGTATTGTAGATATAAACCCCCAAAAAACCAAACCCATTGCCATCGAGTCGATTCTGACTCATAGCAACCCTATATGACGGAGTAGAGCTGCCCCATAGGTCTCCAAGGAGTGCCTGGTCGACTCGAACTGCTGACCTTTTGGTTAGCAGCTGTGGCTCTTAACCACTACACCACAGACCAAGTCCCTGGTCTCATTTACATTGTCATGAGGAAAGTTAGACAATAAACTGTGGAGTGGGGGGAGGGCGGAGAATTTAAGATACAAAGTTCTGTAAAGTAAATAAAATGCTGACTGTAGGATCACTCTGTGGGGGGGTGGGCAGCAGCTGGGTGGTTTTAGCTACAGCAGTTAGGGCAGACCTCATTGAGGAAATAAATTTGAGCTAGGACCTGAGTGATGAGAAGGGGAAAACCTAATGACCTGGGGGAAGAACATTCTCCCAAGTAAAAGGAACTACGCAAATGCAAAGCCTTGGGAACAGTTTGAGGGTCAAAAAGTTGCTCAGTGTCATAGGAGATAAGACCCTGGAGATAAAGCCCTAAGAACCAAGGTAAAAAGTTGCAGTTTTATTGGCTTTTGCCGTGGCACATCAGCAGACAGCTTTAAGCAAGTAAGTGACACGACCTGGTTGAATGCTTTAAAAAAAAAAATTGTGGAGAAGCGGGGAGGGGAGAGTACTGGTAGAGGCAAGGAAACTAGTTAAGTGATTGTCAGAGCAGTACCAGTGGCAAGATAAAAGGGTTGTAGAGGGTGACCAGTGGTTGGATTGGGGATTTATTTGGGATGTAGAGCTGCAAGAAATTGTTCATAGATTAGATGTGAGGTGGAGGGAAAGAGCTATCAAGCAGGACTCCTGGATTTTTTCCCTCTGAAGCTGGGTCGGTAGGTGTTAACTATAGGTCCCAGATTTCTTCTGTAAATTGTGTAGCTGTTTGTGCAGTGGATTCTGAAGTTGGTGTGACGTTTTGTGCCTGTGATGGATTTAGTTAACTGAAGGCTGTCTGTATTTTTAACCTTTTGATTTATTAAGATTATTAAGTGCAGCAGCCAGTGGGATTAAGAGTATTGTAGTAATCAAAAAGGAAATATATTGCGCTGTGTTTATAATCAGAATTGTATTTAAGAATTTAAGTTTTAAAATAGAATTTCTTCATGTATCTGCAGTGCCTAGCTGTGGTGCCTTAACTATAGTAAGCATTCAATAAAGATTTGTTAAATAAAGAGGTATTTTGTAGATGTTTATGAATGAATACTATGTTTTCTCTAAAACAGTATACATTCTTGTCTAAAAAAATAATAAATGTAGACTTTATTATATATGTTGTTGGAAAAATGAGGCATTTTGGGGCTACTTAACTTACTTTTATAGGATTCTTTTTTTTATTTCTTGGAATGATCCTTAACAAAGGCAGCAGCTCTGGCTTGTACATTTTAACTGGAATTATCCAGAGCACTCAAACACTTCAAGGGCCTAGGATCTGCCCTGAATACCTGCTTTGCCTTTTATGTATCTAGATTAGAGAGGAGGCTGAGCTGCATGCCAGCCTGGGGATACACCCTTATAGCAGTTCTTGGTTTACTGGGGATCCAGTGCTGCTTGTCAGGCTCTCGGGTGGGGAATGCCATAGCATACCTCATTTTCCTGACCGCCCCAATTTCTGAATTCGGGATTGTCTAGGGGCAAAGTATCAGAATCTATCACCGGACAGGTAGAAAGCCTTTGGTTTTTACTGTGCGGATACTTCACTGAATGTAAATAAAAATGGCAGTGTAGTGCTTTGTTTTATACAAAGTCTACCTAGCTCTTTTCTTCTGACAGAAAACAGACACCTGGGAATGTTTGGAAAAGCTATTGATTAGTATACAGTAAATATTTTTGCCGTGCACTTAGACATGTACTTCATTTAGTTTTGTGTTTAATCATTTTTGAAAATGCACAAAATATTTTTACTTCTGAATTTGATGGCAGTTAACCAAGAAAGTAAGCTAGTCTGGTTTTACATGCCAAAGATGACTCTCTGTGTTGCCTAGAACTTGATACATAGTATATAAAAGAGCAGTAATTTTTTTATGTAAACATTCCTTTTTCAGTAAAATTTAGTAATCTGAATTTGTGTGGTTTTGCAACATAATTCAGTATACTTAAAAAATACATGTATATATGCACACATATACATACATTATACATACATTTCTCCACATAATTCAACATACTTTTAATATATACGTAAAATATGTTTCTTTTTGCAGATTTTTCTTGACTTACAGAGGTTTATATTACTTTAAACATTTTCTTGAGACTGTAGATTTATCTAGTTGCTCTTCAGTAACATGACCATAGTTTTCCTATGCTTATAGACCCTGAAATGTGTTAGAAAAGCTAGTCGTCATAATTTTCATAAACTTTGTTCTCCCATCCAGCTAATTCATGTATGTTACCTAAAGTTTTAGGGCCATACACGTTAAGGTGCCTGCCCTGTGCCCAGCATTGTTCTGGGTTTTGTCTGTGGGGATCATAATAAAGAATGACCTGGGGTCTTTTGATTTTCTGGGAAGATATAAAACATAAATAGAGGAGAGTTCAAGACAGTGGTAAGTATGATATGAATTTAAGAATGTGAAAATAATAAATCTACTGTTAATAGAGATTAGACTTCATGGGAGTGGGTTGTTCACTTTGCCTTGAAGGAGATACAGAGTTTGAATGAGAAAAAATAGATTTCCAAATTTAAAAGGAGTTACAGGATAAAGAACAGAACGTATTTTTAAAGAATGATTAAGCCTAGCTTTAAGAGTAGCTAGAATTAGAAAAAAAGCTTCTTCATTATGTGAAGAAAAATGATGCCAGGAAACAAACAGAAATGACCAAGAAAAATACATAAATAATGTTAGAAAAATCTAAACCTAATTCACTGTTGAAAATAGAGTGTCCTTTTTATTTTCACTACTTATATGTAGGTCAATAACCCCCTCCCCCCCCCAGTTGGGAACACTGTTACAGTAGTCCTGTCTGTAGTAGTGCTGTGGTAACCAGATTGATGCCTTATAGTATGAGTGCTTAAATTATTTGGAGAAATTTGACTGAATGGGGCAGAGCAGGGCCAGATTGCTGAGGTCTTAAGCTGCCTGGAACTTCAGATCTATGTCGTTGGCAGTGTGAATACCTGAAGGGAAAGGCTTTATAAATCATATGACTCTTCTCCTTCCTCCCAAAACTGGTCCAGGTCCAAGCCAACCTCAGGTAAATGGGCTTGGAATACTACCTTCCTGAGGAGTTTCCTATGATATGAACTTTGAATCCTTGTGATTTGGAGGATATCTGTAAAGAAAGACAGGTTTAGAATTGACCTAAAGACATATATGATCACCCTGAAGTATATACCCTAATCCTGGATCAGTCGGAGAGCCATCTCTGACTTCTTAAGACCTTTTTCATTCATGTTAGTCAGCTAGAACATGATCATTCTCTCAGGATTGAAAACCCTGTCAGAGAACATGTACTGTGATGGTCAGATTGGCCCCTAATATAACCTCTTCTGTCTGTGGCAAAGGAAGAAATGAGCAGTATGTGTCTGTCATTGTTGTTAGAAGACAACAAGGGAGTCATCTGATAAAATACTGTCACTGTTGTTAATGGTGTATTGCAGAATAGACCCCAGCTACTATAGTCTGCATTTTTGCACTTTGTATTCACATATTGTAGTGGATTGAAATCAATGAAATGTTGCCAATGATAGGCCCATTTGAAAACTTTTATTAATTGACCCCAACTTAAACTATATCTTGGCACCTACTAGTAAGTTGCCAGATTTAGTCTAAATTAGTCAATCTCTTTAAAAGATACTATGGAAAGGAAAAACAGTATTGAACAGTTGAGTTGATGGCTGCTAACCAAAAGGTCAGCAGTTCGAATCTGCCAGGCACTCCTTGGAAACTCTATGGGGCAGTTCTACTCTGTCCTATAGGGTCGTTATGAGTCGGAATTGACTCGACGGCACTGGGTTTATTTGATCAAATTATGGTTAAAACCACCCAATTGCTTTTTATTTTCAAATACTTAAGGGAAATTTTCGGTTCGTGTTGCTCTCAGATGTATTTTACAATCACATACTAGATACCAAAGCGTGTCTGTATTTGTAGGCACAATAGAGTGGTTTTAGTTAGGATTGTAGGATTGCTATGACAGGCTACAATAGTGTTTCCTAAGCGAATCTCTCTTATTCTAACAAATACTAACTCTAAAGAATGCTTTTTTGTGTTTTTTAGTCGGCCGTATACTAACAAGGTCATCACTTTATGGTACCGTCCACCTGAACTGCTGTTGGGAGAAGAACGCTATACGCCAGCTATTGATGTCTGGAGCTGTGGGTAAGATAGGCTTACTGATTGGTTTATTTTACTTGAAACTTGTGGTAATAAAGTAAAATCAGCTCATTTGTTAATGATGGGTATTTTTTCTATTAGATGCATCCTTGGTGAGCTCTTCACTAAAAAACCTATATTTCAAGCAAATCAGGAACTTGCACAACTAGAATTAATAAGGTAAGCTCATGGTTCTAATATTTGGGGCAGAAGGAGGTCATACTCCATAGGAGATTTAAAATCTATCAAGCTTGTCTTTTCAAGAGGAAACTATCACAGTTCTTTTGAAGGCTAAATGAAGGAGAAACTAGTATGTGGACACTTTGATACTTGTTCCAATAAAGTTAAGAATCTTAAAGGCCCTAGATCTTTCTTTTGTGTGTGTGTGTGATTAAATTTAAGGTTTTGAGGCCCAAAAGATAAGACTGGCAAGGAAGAGTAAATAAGGAACAAGAGAATAAATGGTAGCTCCTTCTTTATAAAGTACGGCAGAAACTACTGAAGAATTAATGTTTTGCTATATTGTAAAGAAATAGTCTATTTTATATACACACAGACACGTTTATATATGAACTTATACATTTGTGTATGTGTATACACACCAAAATATATTCCTGTACCGGGTAGCACAGGTCTTTACCATTTGGAGCCTGTCCTAGGACCTATCTCATGAGGAGCTACTCATACACATTAGTCATCTTTCCCTTAATCCCATATTTAACATCATTTTAGGAAAGATGTTAGTATAAGGTACAAATTTATAGAATTTTACTTTCCCAACTGGACAAAATGAACATAAAACAACAAATAGTAACCAGAGAAGGATCCTAACTTCATATTGTAAACTGTGAAAAGCAGTACCCAGAGACAGACAGTTTTAACTGAACTAAAAGAAGATCCTGAGAATTCACAAATGTCTCCTTTTTGGGAAGACCATTACAGTTAGGTAGAATGTGGGCAAAATAATTTTTTTTTAAAAAAAGTAAAGAACAAAACACCGTAATATTACCCTTTCTGATGATTGGGGAACTACAGAGTAATGCAGGGAAAGATGAGTGCCCCAGTTGGAGCCCGCTTCTCCTCTGGGGATAATTCGGCTAAAATCAGAAATACACGAGCCAGAGGCCGGCAGTGGGTTTCCTCCACAGCAGCCAGTTGTCGCACCCTAAAGTGGAAGCACAGAGCCAGTTGTGTCTGAGACTTGACATGAGGGGATTCCAGCACAGAACTTTTATAAGGGAGGCAGAGAAGGAGTTCACCGGAAACATACTGTTAGAAAACTTTTATTTAACCTCTTTTTATTGTATAACAAACAAGTAGATAAAGCTATGGAAGAATTAATAGATACTCCTGAAAGTAAGAAAAATACTTTTTTCAGTGCTAATTGGACATTTACAAAAGTTGGCTTATATATTAGTAGAAAAAAAAAGACGGTAAACTGCAAAGCGTTGAAATAGTACAGACTATATTCTCTAACAAAAAATAGAGTAAAACTAGAAATTAATATAAAATGGAAACAGCAAAGCCTCTCAACTATCTCAAAAGTTTAAATGTGTTAAAGATAATTATTAAATAATGATTAAAGAGGAATCAAACTATGTTTTGTATGAAAAGCTATGTATACAACTTGAAATTTACTACTAAATAAGAAAAATGAAAGAAAATGAATTAAACATTCAACTAACAAGCTAGGAAGAAAAATCAAAATAAACCCAGAGAATAAAAGTAATTAATGAATTACAATACAGCAAAAGATAGAACTTGTGAATAAATCTAAGGACTGGTCTTGGGTTTATTCACAGACATGAGCAATATAAACTAAGCACTAGTTTTAACTTAGTAATAAGAAAAGAGTATAAATAAATAAAATGAAGTTATAAGATAGGAATTGACTACAGATATAAAGAAAATCAGAATAATTGTGAGACTACTTGATTGACCAGACTTGACCCTAGAACACTTGGAATACTCAAATAGAGGAAATAATGTTGTCAAAACATTTCTCAAAAGAACCACCCAAACATTGGTCCCAACATTTTCATAGGAAATTCTTGAATATCTTTTAGAAACTGATCATTGTAATGTTTCTTAACCTGTTCCAGAACAAAAGAGTAATGTATTAGAAGCTTTCTTATTTCAGCCTTGCCTTAAACAGACTTGTTAGATTAACCAGTGTTCTCCATTCCCTCTGTAAATAAATACGGGTTTGAAGACGTGGCAAGCACAGCGCTTGCAGCGTAGTCAGTGACCAGTTTCTAGTAGGACTGTGTTTACTTATCCTACCAGTTAAAGAATATGATGACCAAGCAGTGGTGGTTTGTTTATAAATTTTTTATGTGAGCGGTTCTTATTATAGTTGTGTAGTTTAATTAAATACTACACAGATGCATGGCTTTGCACCTAAAAGAGTTGCTGTCAGATTAATTAGTGGGCCAGGAACTATAAAAGTTAGAAACAGAAGTCATAAAGATCTAGAAAGATTTAGCACTCATTCCTCTGGAAGTGTTTTTAACTTCTAGCTTTACTTAAACTAAAATGTGAAATCCTTGATTTATGGGTGTGTTTTGTGTAAGAAAGCTAACACAGAATTTTGTTCAGTGAATCCTGTGTTCAAAGAGAGGCCTTAATCCTGTGTCAGAAGATTGGACAATAAATGTACATTTATAAATTTTCAGTTAAAATAAAATGGTTAAATTATGTATCTGTGTATCTTTTTTTTTTTTTTTTGATGATTCCCTCTTTAACTTGTTTCTTTAGTTAACTAACCAATATTGGTCCTGATTATATTGGATACTAGGGCTTCTAGTAATGATAGTTAATGTTTATTTAGTTTATACAGGATGTAAGCATTGTTCTAAGAGTTTCTCCTGAACTGTCTCACTTAGTTTTGTAACAACTTATGTGTTCATTTTATAATTAAGAAAATGAAGTTTATAGAGGTGAAGATTTTGTCTAGGGTCATACAACTAGCACAAGGCAAATTGGGATTTGAACCTAGACAGTTTTACCTAAAAGTCTAAACTTTTAACCATTACTGTATACTGTGTAGGAAGTAAAATGTCATTGAGCTTTTTACAGAGTCCTTCCAACAGAATACCAATAGTTGACAAAGACAGCATGACACATTTCTACATGATATTAATCCAGAAATTCTAAAGGAGATATTAGCAAATAGTATCCAACTTCTCATTTTAAAAATTTACTTGCAGAATCAAATAGGAGTCATCTCAAGAATGTAAGTACATTGAGAATTAAGAAATCAAAAAAGATTGTCTTTTGGTATTTAAGAGTATTCTAGAAGTACTAGCCAGTTAACTAGTTGTGTTAGGAAAGTGAACCAAGAAGAGGTACAAATAGTGGAAAGATGGAGGCAGTATTGCCAGAATTTGTATATGGTAACATTGCATATATGGAGCATGTAAGGGAATCTCCTGAAATACCTCAAAATAAAGAAGTTGGTAAAGTGATAGGTGTGAAATTATGTGTGTGTGTGTGTGTGCATGCATGCATGTATGTAATACACAAATATGTATACTATATTATGTATGTGTATTATAAATTATATACTAATAATAGATATTAAAAGCAGTAGATTTTTAAAAACATATATATTGATAATAACCACTTAGAAAACATAGTGGAGAAAAAGATGCCTTTAACAGAACCTCTACCATATATATCCCAGGAATATTGAAAATTATAATGCCCTACTGAAAAATGTAAAGAATATTGGAATAACTGTTGACAAGGCATATTTCATTCTTGATTAGGAAGCTTAAATTTTTATTTAAAGATGGCAGTTCATCCTAAATTAATCAGTGCATTCCTAATGAGAATTTTTCAGAAGATGTTTTTTGAAACATGACTATTGATTTTAATGTTTTATATGGAAGAATAAACATGAAAACCAGGAAAATTCTTAAAAAGAAAGAAAACTTGCTACATCCTAGTTGGGGGAGACAGACAAAATAAATTAATAAATATATCAGGTGGTGATAAGTGTAGGAGAAGAAAATAGTGGGAGGTGGTGGTGCATACAGGGTCTGGGAAGGTCTGCCATAAGGGTGACATTTGGGCAGAGATCTGAATGAAGTAAAGGAACAGCACAGTTGTAAAGACCCTGAGGCCACATGAGTGTACTTGGGTTATTTCATGAATGTGTTAAGTCAATTAATGAACTATATGGAAAAGAAAGCTGAATCTGTCCATCTGGTTCCAAACAGTACAGTTACCAGAAAGGAGATGGTAGGTCTGGAGATACTTAAACGTGGAAAAGCAACCCAACGTTGTATGAAAAGAGCAGTTTTGCAGAAGTCTGTATTTGGTATGATCCCATTAAGGGAAAACAAGTTATGTACATCAAAAGAGTCTGGAAATCGGAACACAGATTTGTGAGAGGGTTAGGGGAGGGACAGTTTTACTTTCTTTACTTTTTAAATTTCAGCATTTTTTGTGTATCTAAGATACCAAGTATTTATAATATAAAAAGATTGTTCAATTTTGATTCCATAGCATATGTTCTAAAATATGAAGAAAAAAGGAAGTTTCTGATTAAAAAACGATCTCCCAAGTGTGAGGAGGCAGCAAAGTATATTGAAAGGGGTGTTGTGGGCTCTGGAATGTTACAGACCTGAGATCTAATGCCAGCTCTGCTACTTTCTGGTCTTGTGACAAGGGCACATTCCATAATGCCCTAAGTTTATTTCTTCACATGTAAAACAGGACTAATAACATGCGTAGGTTTGTAAGAATGAAATAAAATAAGCTGTGTAAGTAAATTTCCTGGTACATTCTTCTCATCTTAATTGCAGTGATTACTGGGATCTTCCCCCAACCTAAAACCTTAGGTTCTGCATTGTACAAATGCATGTGAAGAATATGTGGTTACTAATCAGAATGTATCTTAAAGAGCTGTACACTACAGAGGTTAAGTTATTTTATTTATGCTTTGCCTTGTTCCAGAAAGTATTTTAGGCAGGTTGTAAAAGTCTTGTGATAAAAGTAGCATGGGTTAAAAAGTGATGGAAAAAGAGAATAAAAAACACAGGCGGGGACAACATGGCATGAATTGAGGGCAGCAGCTGGGTCACACTTTTGACTTTTAAGCCTTCTAGCGGCCAGCTAAAGAGCCTCTATATCACACAATGTATATTCCTTCTGAAATAAAGATTTATAATCATGGAAGAAGTTAAAAGTAGATTAAAGTTAAAAGAGTCCTGCTTCCTTCTCTTCACCCCATCTCCATCCCCTATATACATACAGACAAAGCCTCAGGCTCAATGGTCACACAGGTAAAATTTTAAAAACTTTAAAGGACTAGACTTTGTTTTTTCCAGAATATAGGAAAAGCAAACTTTTCTTTTTTCTTCTTGTTTTTTTTTTTTTTGTAAATGAAGCTTGTATACCTTCATAAACCAGTAGCATAAGAAATTCTGTAGACTTGTGCTTCTTAATCTTTTTGTTCTCAGGACTTCTTTATGCTCTTAAAAATTACCAAAATCCCAAGAAGCTTTAGTTTATGTTGGTTATATCAATATTTATCACATTAAAAATTAAAACTGAGAAATGTAAGAAATATTTATTCATTTTAAAACAATTTGTTAACATTTTTAATTTTTAAAAATCTATTATTTTCCAAAATAAAAGGAAATTTTTTGAAATGGATGGCATTTGTTTATATTTTTACAAACCTTTTTAATGTCTGGTTTAATAAAAGTGACACTTGGATTCTCTATCTGTGATAGGCTGTTTTGGTTCAGATACATGGAGAAAATATATATATGAGGTTGGAAAAGGGAAGAGTGTTTTAATACTCTTTTCAGGTAATTGGGTGTTCTTTGAAACTGCAGAAGAACTCAGTAAGTGGTAATTTTTTACAGGTTAGTTGTAATATGCAGTCTGAAACCATATGAAAAAACATTTTGTACTCTTAATATGCTGAACTCCACTGGCCTGTTTTATACTTCGAATTGATTTTCTGCCATTAGGGAAAATATTGGTTCATTGAATTAAACCTGTCTTCCAAATGTAACATTTCATTGTATAATATTTGTTATCATCATTAATCTTATCATGAAAGCTTCTGAAGTATTATGAAGCTGTCAATTTCATGGTGGTGGATATAGGTTTTCCAATATTCTGATTATTTCTTGAAAGCTTAAATTTTATTATGGATGATAAATACAGTCAGTTGTTCCTGAAGTGACAGGCTGACTTTGTTAACATTTGAGAAAGTGCATGGCAGATACGCATGTATAACCATAGTTTTTGTTAGTTGTTCTTACAGGTAAAAATGATAAAAGGAACTACCTTAGCTTGCAACTTTAATAATTGTACACATGCTTTTCCTGAAGATAACCATCATATTTTGTTGTATAGCAGAAGCACTTTATGGATATTTCCCACTTTATCATGGAGAATATTAAAACGGTATTATTCAAGGGTTGGAATTTAATAAAATTATCCATTTTTATTGCTTCATGAAGCACATTTTTTCTCCCCTGAAACTGCGTGGTAGTGAAATGTACAGTTACTGCTAGTGCGGTTTGGTGCCACTGCCTGGAATCATGCTAAGGCACCAGCAGATTTACCCATCAATGGTTTTGTACCATTGGTGCACAGCCAGCACATTGGAAAAGGCAGATAACATCTTAGTGAGGACTTGGGCCTGGCAGACCCACTGAAGGGTTTCAGGGACTCTCAGGAGGAACTGCTTGTATATATACCAATTTCATATGTGAGTATTGAAACAAAACATCTAAATTAGCAAGTAGAATACAACATTACACTAAGATAATAGTACTTTTATTAGGCCCAGGCAGTATTCCTCCTGTATTAGAAAATCTGTTAATATAATTCATGATATTACCAGCCCAGTGGAGAAAACACAGAGTTGAGCTTCATAATGTTGTTAGTTGCCATCAAGTCAGTTCTGACTCACGGCAACCCTATGTGAGAGTATCTAAAAATCAAACTGATAAAACTACAGCACCCTTTTTTTTTTTTTTTTAACATAAAAGCCACAAAAATAAAAAATCATAGTGAAAAGGAATAAATGAATGCTTCCTTAACAGGAAATATGTGTGTATATCGTGAAATATCTTTATTAATGTGTTTTGTGATTCCCAGACCAAAAGTCTTCATCCTTCCTAGTGGTAAAAATTGAAAGTACTCCCATTAAAATCAGAAACAAAACAAAGTTAACCAGTATTATGTGCCATCACTATGATTTTTACATTGTTAGTTTCCAGATAACAACATACCATAATGATAAAAGATTTGAAAAATATGGATGAATTACAACTGTTTACATATGGTAAGACTGTAGACCGGGAAAGCCTGAAAGAAGTAACTGTTGATACTTTTAGGAACTATAGGATCTCAGATGGCCACTTAAAAATTTCATCTGCCAAATTTCAAGGCATTCCTGTAAATAAAACTTTTTAAATTAACTGCTTAAAAATATAATGAAGTAAAAACACGTAAGAGCCAGAATTAGAACCTATAGCAAGAAATGTACAATATTTAAACAAAGAAAAAATATAAAACAACTGAGGGAAATCGAAGAATAGAGTATTTCTAGGATAGAAATATTAAATATTATAAAGATATCGATCATTTCTAAATTAATGTATAAATTCAGAGCAGTAGTTGAGTCCCAACAGGATTCTCTTTCTGTTGGAATGTGACAGTATCAATTCTACAGTTGATCGGTAAGAAAATTATAAGGAGTAATTGTACTGGATGGAGGTTGGATGGAAGGATTTGTATATCAGCTTTTCAAAAATTAATAAAATCTTACCATATTTTGTTACCATATTATACTGACACCGGAGTAGGTAGATTATAGTAGTTCAGAGTAAATTCCCAGATATTTGGGGATTTAATGTATGTGTTAGCATGGGATGCATTTCAAGACATCTTTGGTAAGTGGTATTGGGGTAGCTGGCTGGCCATCAAACACAGATTGCAGTGATACACAATAGTTTACAATTGCTGTCAACGTCCACCTCCCAAGTTTCTGGTTATTTTCCCTGCCTCAGTATTCCATCCTTTGAGCTACTACCAATTAGATAACTGCACGACTTAGGTATCTTCCCACAACATGTACAATGAAATAATTGAAATTCCTTAGCTAAGGGTTAATGGGATTGATAATTTATTATAAGGTGATAAATTATTATAAGGTACTATATACTGAGTTCATTTAATTTTGCAACCTCTGAGGTGGCACAGTGGTTAAGAGTTCAGGCTGTTAATCAAAAGGTCGGCAGTTTGAATCCGCCAGCTGCTCCTTGGAAACCCTGTGAAGTAGTTCTGCGCTGTCCTGTCGGGTTGCTATAAGAATGAACTTGATGGCTTTTTTTTTTTTTTTTTTGAGGTTAAATTAATCTCCATTTTACATAAGAAACAGACTCTTAAGCCATGCCAGGATTCAAATCTAAAGTTTGTTTATAAAGTCTGTCTTCATTAGAGTTAGGCAAACTGTCTCTCAAAATTGTGTCATGTGGCTCCAGTCTACTTTTCCACCTAACCTCCCTGATCCCTGAACCCCACCTACATGGATCTACTTAGTCTTCCCCAGTTTATCTCTACTTTGCCACTTCATGCCTTTGCCTATCCTCTCATCTTTACCATTTGTATATTCCTCTTCCTTCCTTCCATAGGTGTTTACTTACCCTAGGAGTTGTAGCCAGAATTCTGCACCCCCTCCCTAACTGGTTAAGCTTTTTGTATTTCTGTAGTTGAAAGTATCCTTCATTTCCTGTATTCCAATATACTTTATACTTCAATTATAATAAGCACAGCCTGCTTGGAATTCATTATGTTTGTGTAGTCACTTGGAGAAGTGTACAGAAGAGGAGGGACATGGTTCCTGAGCATAATTTCATAAGAGAAACAGACATGTAAACGACTGAAAATACAAGGCAAAATGAAACGAGAGTCAAAAAAAAAACGAGAAGCATTGATCACTGTTACACACTCTCATTCTGAATAGTACTGGAGATAGAGAAGACCTCATTGAATAGAATGCTTTTTGATCTGAACTTTGACAAATGAAAAGGATTCAGCTAGGTAGAATCTGGGGGAGAAGGAAGATGAGCATAATCGTGGAGGAGTGGTCTGTGGGGAGAGAGGCACTGGGAGATGAAACCAGGCAGGCAGTTGGGACTAGGCCATAGAAAGCCATGCTGTGGAGTTTGGCGTTCTTTCCTAAAAAAAAAAAAAGACGCCATTATATTTTCGAGAAAGTTATGATAATTGGCTTTTAAGGAAGAAGAGACTGGGAGTGTGCAAAGAATAAAACCTCAATACCTTTGAAGAGCTTGGGTTTACAAAAATCTTAAATTATATCGAAACATAAAAAGTACGTTTCTTGGCTTAAACATGAGCAGTTTTCTCATGTAAGTGTGTTTCTGAGGTAGCCCTCTAAAGCTCAACTAAAAAATGTCAGCTTTAGTCATCATTTGCTTATATATATTTCTGTAGGGTCACTATGAGTCGGAATCGACTTGATGGCAACAGGTTTGGTTTTTTTGATTTTGGTTACATGCATATGTATGTGAGTATATATGTTATTGGGGGTCCCTGAGTGGTACCGATGGTTAAGTGCTCAGCTTCTAACTGAAAGGTTACCAGTTTGATTCCACTCAGCGGCACCTCGGAAGGAAGGCTTGGCAATCTGAAAGATCATAACCATTGAAAACCTTGTGGAGCTCAGTTCTACTCTGAAATACATAGGGTTTAGTCAGAATCAATTTGATGGCAACTGATTTGATTTTGATTTTATGTATGTATATAATAGGGAAACCTTGGTGGCATGGTAGTTAAGTGCTACAGCTGCTAACCAAAAGGTCGGCAGTTCCAATCCACCAGGTGCTCCTTGGAAACTCTATGGGGCAGTTCTGCCCTGTCCTGTAGGGTTGCTATGAGTTAGAACTGACTTGATGGCAGTGGGTTTGGGGTTTTTTTTTGGTATGTATAGAATATTTTTACTTAAGTCAGTGATGCGTCAACATTTCATATTCGAGACCAGCTGATAATTTTATAAACTATATACATTTACCCTTGAGATACGTTTTACTCGAGCATATTTAACCAAGTTTTCATCTACATGTTACCAAATCACTTAGTTTTCAGGTGTCTACCAGCTGGAGCTGTTTGCTTATAGCATTTCTTCTACAAACTATCACAACAAAGACTTATTAATTAATACTGACATAAGGAAGATTTTTAAGATATAGATAAGCAGAGAATAAAGCAGTTAAAATTTCTAAATACCTTGGAATCAGTGGCACCACTTAAATTCATCTCTGGGTGGTGTAAACAGTTAAGCTTTTGGCTACTAGACCAAAGATTGGGAGTTCAAACCCGCTAAGAGGCACCTTGGAAGACAGGCCTGGTGATCTGCTTCTGAGTGGTCACAGCCTTGAAAATCCTATGGAGCAGTGCTGCTCTGCAAACATAGAGTTGCCTTGAGTCAGGATCTACTCAACAGCAACTAACAACTTAAACTTGATGTTTCAGGAGTTCTATTTTTAGGGTCTTCCTGTTGACAGCATTCAGTAGCAACCTTTACAGTACAGTTACCTTCCCGAGATGGTGTAGGAAGTCTGTTTCAGCTTTTTATGCAGACTACCTTATTTTCATGGGATGAGGTAGTAACACATACTTAAAAAACCGGACAAAGACATAGACTAAAGTATAGTTCTGTAACCTAGTGGCAGAAAATTCTTTGTGTTGCTTTTAAGGGTCACCTATGTTATTTTAAAATTTTATTTTGCAAATATGAAGGTCCTCTTTCTAGAACTTGTAATGCCTGGAATACTAGAAACATCCCCTGAAAATAAATTGATTTCCTAAAACAAGTATTTAAACTGGGAGGACTAAAATATTCAGTGGAATTTCTTATATATTATGTTAGAGCTTCAACTTTGTGTATTTGAAAATGAGTTGATGTTTTGTGTAGCACTTGCATATGTTGTTTTTTCTGTAGTTGATAATGACATACTAATTTTTGTGTGTTGTTTAGCCGTATATGTGGGAGTCCATGTCCTGCAGTGTGGCCTGATGTAATCAAACTACCGTATTTCAACACCATGAAACCAAAGAAGCAGTATCGTCGAAAGTTAAGAGAAGAATTTGTTTTGTAAGAAGGGGATGCTTAAATATCCATATTGCATTTAATGTTTTTTTAAGTTATTTCTTATGAATTCCAAGTGCTACTCTGTCTGATTATTGACCTGAAGTAGATCTAGCACAGATCTTGTAGTTCCTTGAATTTTGCATTTCCCTTTGCTACATGCAAATTCCCTTTTCATTATCATTGTGGAATCAGTAATTTACAGGTGTGCTTGATTTGGTGCTTACATAAAAGAACTTTAATGATATTGTTTTAAATTTCAGGGAAACGGCTTTCAAGTTACTTAAGCTCAGGTTTTCATTTTGTTTTAGGAAACTATGTTACAAAAGCAAATTGCCTGTAGAATAATAAAATATACTTTTTTTTGGCCAAATTTCAAATTATTTAGAATAATAGTTACAAGCTTATATAAAATGAGATACTTTTTCAAAGAAAACTTAAGAGTTTATTGGAATAAAGTAAACATACTATAAAATGCTAGTATTTAAAATAAGCTCAAAAAGAAACACCGAATATTCTGCTTAAAGAACATGCATGATTTTTGTAATCTCTCGTGTTAGTATCCCTGCAGCTGCACTAGATTTGTTTGATTACATGCTCGCCTTGGATCCTAGTAAGCGCTGCACAGCCGAACAAGCTCTTCAGTGTGATTTCCTGCGAGATGTGGAACCCTCAAAAATGCCTCCACCAGAGTAAGTGACTTTTTATTGTATTAGATTCTCTATATTCAGAATCTGGAGAGTTTTAATAACATTTCTGCATAATGATCAGAAGATATTCCATGCTCAGTTAAATCAAAAGAAATAGAACAAGTCAAAAAGATAAAATAAGAAATAGATAAAATAGCAGTAATACACATAATTTACACATATAGAATCTAGATATACTTAATGTTCAGCTAACCACAGGAAAAAGCTGCTTTACTCTGGCCAGTTTTAGGGTTAATTGTTCTCAAGTTTTTATTAATGTATTTCAACTCTAAGAAAATATTACTGCTGCTGCTATTCTTTCTAGTACTACTTGTACAAGTACTACTGCTTATACTACTACTAATATGCTGTAGCTAAAATTTTGAGTGCTATGCTAAGCGTATGTATTACATGTATTCATGTATTACATTAATCTTTATAATCCTATCAGGTAGGTATTAATATTATTATCCCCATTTTACAGAGGTGGAAGCAGGCTCAGAGAGGTTAAGAAACTTGCCCAGGAATACAAATCTAGTAGAAGAGTAGAGTTAGCTCTCAAATTCAAGTTCTCCAATAAGAAAGAGAATTTCTGAAATACTCCTTTGCATATTATACAATTGAAAATACCATTGACTAGAAGAATGAGTATCAGAAGCCTTTGTGGAATAAGTTTATTGTCTGCATAGAGTTCAGGAGTTGGAGTATCTGGGCTCCTGAACCTTAACTCCCTCTCCCTGTGGCTTCTGTGGTTTTTCTAGGATTGATCTGGGGAGGGGGAAGGGAGACAGCAGTCCATCTGGTTCTCCCTCTCGATAGGATCTAGAAACTTTGTAGGTATTTTCTCAGTAATTTTTTGAATGATGATGAGCATGAGATCAAGCCTATTGCTGTAATAAAATGTTTCTGTGTGGTGAAATTAGCATTGTGAATGAACAAACATGGGCTTTGGAGTTCAAATCCTGGCTCTTTCACTTACTAGTTCCATTGGGTTTATTATGTTTCTGTGAGACTGTCAGATTCGTTATGTTTTTATTGACCTATATATGAATGGTCCTTGTGTGATTTGAGAGGCAGAAATGATCTATTTGACATGCTGAGGAACCTGAATCATTCGGTGTTGAATTGTTTAATGTTCATTTACATATCAGTATATATCAGCAGCAGTCTTGAAACTTTGGCTCTAGTACCCCCTTCAAAGAATTTGTAAATTTTTTGATTTTTAAAAATTTTAACCCTACAGAAAAATAGAATAATACACTGAGCATTCATATATCTTTCACCTAGATTCAACAGTTATTAATATTTGGACATATGCCTCATCAGTCTATAAAAATTTTGTCTTTTTCCTGAACTGTTTGAATGATAAATGCAAAAATGATACGGCATTCCTAAATATTTCATTATGTTTCTGTAAGAACTAGGACTTTATTCTGCGTAGCTGCAGTGCCGTTATAAAGCATAAGAAATTTAGCATTGTAATATCTAATACGTAGTTCATCTTTGTACTTCCCCATTTAGCTGAATAGTTTCTTTTATAGATTTGCTCAAACATTATATTAGTTGTCATGTCTCTTTAGTCTTTAATCCCTCCTTGGAAAGAACTTTTATGACATTGACATTTTTGAAGAGTCCATGTTAGCTGTCTTACAAAACATGCCACAATCTGGGTTTGACTGCTTTTTTGTGATCAGAATTAGATTAACAGTTTTCATCAAGAGTACTGCCGAAGAGGTAATATGTGCTTCCTGCCTATCACATCAAGAGGAATATAATGTCAGTTTGTCCTTTTATTGGTAATACTAAAGTTGATCACTTGGTTCAGGTGGTCCATCTGAAAGAATTCTCGTTTAACTGTGTATCTAGCACGTCTCGTTTTTTTAAATCAAGAGTAAATAGTTGCAAAAGATGTCATTTTCAGTATATTCTAAATGTTAACATTTAAAATGGAGCAGTTAAATCACTCTTGTAAATGCGTCCTGTGGAATCTAAATATCTTAACATTTTGATATCCACCAGCATTCACTTAAAATATGCATAAACAAACTCTTCTTTAACAATTGGATGTTATTCTGTTTTTATCTTGAACTTATAGAGTACTCCCATAGGTTTTTATTCTACTGTAATAGTATTTATGCTTGAAAGTATTGTTTTGATTACTCTGGTCTACTTACTTAAAACAATTATACATATAGAGACACAAATTTAATTTAAAAGGTTTTTTTCTGTACTAATACAGCTTTTTCTTCTTGATTAAATTGTCATTGCAAATAGTAGTAGTACATATTTCAGTTAAAAAGAGGAAAAAAATGAGTAAATTTTGTTGGAAATTCAGTCTAATGCAATAGAAGGAGCTGAGATTTTTCTCCCAAATGGTTTGCATATCTGTTGATTAATTTTACTTGTTCTAGAATAAGAAATAGTTCCACGTCAGTTGTAATTATATGTTTTATTAATAAGGTCCCTTATAAAAATAAGTATTTGAAAATAGGAGCTGTATCATAGCTGTACTGTTGAGTTCGTTGAGCTCCTGCAATTTATCCAAAAATCATAGTTGATCTAGCATCAAAAATTATTTTAGTCATCTTTTAGATGTCAGCTTAATATTCTTTTTTATTCAAATTTCTTGACAATAAAGAATTGTAAACCACATGACTTGCAAAAGGATTTCTTATGCAGTCATTAGTCTTTTACTTTCTCAGCTTTTGAGAAAATGAACCTAAAAAGCTTTACCAGTACTTACTAAGTGACTTCTTATTATACTTGTTACTTTTTCTTTTAACAGCACTTCTTTATTTCGTTATACTCAGAAAAGGTTAGGGAGTCAGAGTATTAATTTCAGCGTTACTTTGCCAATCCATTTTTAAAATTAGGTGGTTTTTTTATTACATACTTTTTTTTTTTTTGGTCAAAAACTTTGGAGCTGTAGATTTATCCCATTCAGTTCATGGAAAATGTCTGCCATATATCTTAATTGTAAATTCTGTCCATACTCTCAGGCAGATCACCTAAATCAGACATAATTTTTATCAGAAAATGCCTGACTGCATTTTTTCCATAAAAATATAAGCATGTTAGTACACATTTTGAAAAGCATTCTGTAAACCAGTAACAGATTCTGGAATGCATGTTTACTGAAGCAGTCAGGTCAAGATTAAATGATATCAATCTAATGTCTTTTTAGTAAAAAGTTATATAAACAATATAACATTTCTCATTTTTTAATATAATTAATGAGTAGCTAAAATTATAAATTATTTAAGAAGTAAGGACTATGAAGAAAGGCATGGTGTTTCTTTGGGAAATCTGTGTACATTCCAAACTCTCATGCTCAGTTTTTAGGAATAATCAAATGAGAATAGAGTATTAAAGAAATCAGAAATAGCTCGATTCGTTGTGTTAGATGCCCTGTCAACCTTTTCTTATATACTTAATTTTAAAAAGTATATATGTGCTAACAAAGAAAACAGATTGGCAGCTAGCCTGTAATTTTATTTTTTATTAACAGCAAGTAAATCGTATTAAGCAATTGTAAGGTGAAATATGATGAACTATAATTGGAATAAATATTTCATGATATGATTTGATAAAAATGGTTTTAAACTATCTTACTGAATGGTGATATGTAATGTAAAATATAGTGCCTACTATGTGAGAGGCATGATCTAAGCATTTTACATATGTTAACTTATATTACCTCTCCCCCATGAGGTAAATACTATTGTTCCTATTTTTAAAGATAAGGAAACTGAGGCACATAGAGGTCACTTGCCTATTGCAACACACAAAGTAAGTGGCTGAGCCAGCATTTGAACCTTCAGAAAGCACATAAAAGTTAGGTCATCTTAGAAAGCATTCCTGGTACAGGTAGCCCCCGACTGATAACATATTTGAGTTGCGATGAACCGAATTTACGACTTCCCTTTTTTTTTTTTAACATCTTGTTAGTAATATGTACTACATACAGTGTTGCAATGAGTATCTGTAAGTTTATATATAAAGTTTCCTGTCCTCCAAAATAAAGATTGGATTTGTAAAGATATTGATAATAAAAGGCAATAATAATGAAAACTTAAAAAAAAAAAAAGGGTATTCAACTTAGGACAGAACGGACTTATGATGGAGTCGTCTGAATGGAACCCTGTTGTAAGTCAGGGACTACCTGTACTTGAAAAGAATCAGCATTATTAACCTGTATGGTTTTACCTATGTGTTGGGTAATGTTTTTCTTTCCTACAGATGAGTATTGAGAACATCCATAAAAAATCTCTTACCTTTAAATTGTAGGAGGGAACGAAAGCCCTTTTTGATTTACTTCTTTGCTTTGTTCTCATGGTCTCTGCCACGAGAGCAGTGCCTTCCCTGACAGTCAGTTAACCCACTCTGCAGGACTGCATTATATCTGAATTCATAGTATCCCAGCAAAGGCTAAGGCCACAGATTGTGTAACACATGCACGCATGCGCACACGCACACACACTGAACAAAGGAAGGAGAGTCTTTGGCAGGTTTATGATGCTTTAAAGAGGCTTCCCAGTATCAATATTTCAAATTGTCCCTTTGTTTGTTACTCCAGGAGGTTTTTACACGCTGAGGCAATGCACCATAGTAAGATGGCTGAGAGGTATGCCTTTGTTTTTTTTTTTTTTTTTTTTTTTGGACCTCAGGTGCATAGACTTGGTTTAATCATAATCCTTGTTTCACTCATCATTGGTCCATGCATGGCTCTATTTTATTTATTTTAGTTACTTAATTAGTTATTTTTAGTAATGTTTATAAGCAGCCATGAACCCACCATGCCCAAACAAAAGCTAGAACCCTGAAAATAACCTACTTGGATCATATCATATCCGCCTCTTCCCACCGACCCATCCCCTTGCCTTCTTCTACCTTGTTTTCTTTGTATATACTTTTGTTGCCATCTATATGTACTCATATGAAGTTATATTTTACTTTAGTTGTTTTTAATTTTATAAAAGGGTGTCATGCTGTTTATAATCTTTTGGGAATTACCTTTTTACTTAAAATTATATTGCTAAGATTCAACCATATTGTTGCATATGCCTTTATTTTATAAAATAAGGAAAGAGTTAATTGTGAAAGAGGAGGTGTGAAAAGAAGAGCCTGCTTGAACATGCAGGCCATTCTCAAAGGTCAGTTTTGAGAAAGAGGACATATGGATGAGGAAATGAATTGCTTTGAAACAATTCCTGTCAGGTATACCCCCTTGGAAAGTCTTCATGTACCCCTAGAAGTAAACATATCCCAGTTTGAAGACTGCAGATACACATCACCAGGTTGGGGCTGCTTAAAAGAATTTGTAGATGTTCTGGGCAAGTTTATTAACCTTTTCCAAGCCTCACTTTTCTCATCTTTAAAATAGATGTAATAGTAACTTTCCATTGGATTTTTTATTAGGGTAAGAAAAGCCATTTATAAATTAGCATATTCTCCAATGTTGTTAGCTTTATGAAATTATATTAAGGTAGAATTATTTCAGTATTGTGGCCAGTTCTGATAGTTGCTAGTTACTCAGAATTCTTTATTGATGAGTGATGGATGAGCCTCTTGGTGCTTGGGTTACCTGTTTAGAAACTCATCTGTAGCATCAGTTTAATTTTAGAGCATTTGACTATAGAAGCAAATAAGAGAACATTAAAAAGTAAGAAGCTTTGACTAGAAAGTTTTTCACAAATGTTATGTTCCATCTTTTACTACTTTTTCATCCTGTGTTTAGCTTCTGCAAATGGCATATTGTTTTGCCTCCTTTTTTTATTCAAAGTATGATGTACTGTGATAAGAATGGCTTTAAACGGTTGCATGAAGGATCATAGTAACCTGCTTTTATGAATATATATTCTTCATTCAAAGTTTTAGTAAATTATTATTGATTATTCAGAAGGCAAAAAAAAAAAAAAAAAAAAAATTTTTTTTTTTCTATAAATAAAGGTGAAGCCCTGGAAGGAGAGGGCAAGGCATCAAGGATGATTTTTGTTGGAGGAGTTTACAAAGCCTAAGTATGAAGTCTTCAAGACAACTTTTTTTTTTTTTTGCCTTTGGTTTTACATAGTAAATATTAGCCTTTTTTTGTTATGAAATGCCACTCACAATCTAACATTTATATTTTTTCTTTCAGTCTTCCTTTATGGCAAGATTGCCATGAGTTATGGAGTAAGAAGCGAAGAAGACAGAAGCAGATGGGCATGACTGACGATGTTTCCACAATTAAAGCTCCCAGAAAGGACTTGTCTCTGGGGTTGGATGACAGTAGGACCAGCACACCCCAGGGTGTGCCGCCATCTTCACAGCTGAAATCTCAGGGCAGCTCGAGTGTAGCACCTGGTTAGTAGTAATTCCATGATGTGTTTCCTTCATGTTGCTTTCTAGTTAGTGTTGATTATATCGCTCTATTGTAAAAGTACCTTGTGGCTAAAAGATGAAAATTAAGGTCTTTTCAGTCACCTTGACAGTTCCTTGTTATTTGTGCCAGTATAGACATTTCATTGCTGCTGGCACCACAGTTTTAAGCAATCTTAAGGTAAGAAGGCATGAAATTATTTAATTTGGTGATTGGTCAGATTTCTGTGGTTATACCCTTCTATTCCCCAGTGCAGGATTCGGCAGGACCTTTACTACCACTGTTCTCAGTGAGGCTCAGCATTCAGTGTCTGTGAGTGCTAACGGGAACTGTAAGTGTGGGAAGAAAGATATAGCAGAGACAGCCAAAAATCCGAGTGGGAACTCTCTCATGCAATTTATGATGTCTGGTTACTTTTTAGAAACTTAAATTTCCTCTGATTCAATTCTGTCATAAGGTTTAAACATCATGAGAAGTCCTCCTTCTAAATGTTATCAGAAATGTTAAGTTCATCATCTTAGTGAACAACTAATTTTTAAAATGGAATCCACTCTCATTTTGCCTCAAGAATCCAGAAAGCATTCAGCATTAGTTTAGTTTTTTTTGTGTGTGTGTGTGAAGAGAGACTGTGTGTGTGTGTGTGCGTGTTTGTGCATTGGCCGGTTTACTAAACATGAAAAAGTAGCCTAGCACATATTAAGAAATAAAAAAATGTTGATTGGACGGTTGGGTGATTAAAAAAAGATCTGATAGTTAAGTACCATAAATATATATATGTAAGCTGAGAAAGATTATTGCCCATGTAATCTACAGGTTTACATTTGACCTTGGTCAGACTCCATATTTAAAGTACTGATACATTTCATGTGAAAAACAAAACAATTGTTATTTCTTATTCAGAAGTATTCTTCAGAGTTGCTTGAAGTAGTGAATTCCCTTTGTACATGAAGGTATTATATACACAGTAACTTTGGAGAACCTGTTGCTATAGAATGAGGGTTATTTATATCAAGTTCACTATTTCTCTTCATCTTAAAAATATGTAAAATTTGGAGAAAGAAGAGAAGCAACGATAAGATTTCTTAATTCTTATTTATTTTATGTTCTATATATTGTCTACTGCTAAAAAAAAAAAAATTTTTTTTTTTTTTTTACTGCTAAAAATTACAGCGAAGAAAACCCTCTGGGGCTGTGTCACATGGGGTCACAGCAGCAAGAACTGCTAAAAAAGAAAAGGATTTGAGATGGAATAACAGGAAGTTTAGATTGTGGTCACTTGTCCCAGGGGACAGTTGTCAGATTCCTTAACAAGATTAGCAGGAGCATACTCTGTTCCTCTTCATGGAACTTTTGTCCTTATTTTACCAGCAAACCTAGTGAGTAGTTATTTCACTCTGTTTTAGCTGGTAAAAAAAAAAAAAGAATTACTTTTTCTGGGTTCGTTTTGTTTTGCTTTTTCTCACTCTCCTTTTTTTTCTTTTTTTTAAACTTACCACTATTGAGAAGTAAGAATTCTGGTTTTTTGAAATAGGGATGAATCCCCTCTTGCTCTACTTTCTTCTCCTTCATCAGTAAGTGTCTTGAAATAAGAAAATGCCCCTTCTGCAGAAGGGGATGCCTTAGTTATGGAGTACTTCCCAGTGTTCACACAGAGGTACCTCCACTGAGAAGTGAAAAGGAAAGTGGCCAGTGGGGTGTAGCAGACCAGCATGGTTGATAATTAGTGCCTATAAGTCATAAGAAGAACACTGCAAAAATTTGTTTTGAATTAATCTAAAAGCAGTATAAAAAAGTAATGTATCTCAAAGTATATGAAGAAAGAATATAAAAATAGAGCATTAATCATTAGTTTTTCATCACCGTGGAGTTTTTCTACTCATTTGTGGCTATGGGATTTGTTTTTCAATGTTCATTCTACTAATTATATGTAGTATTGTACGTTATTATAGGATTCTGGTAATCTTCCACAAGAACCTGCTTAAACCATCACAAGTCTAAAGTGAAAGTTGGAAAAAAAAAATCGAGTCGTTTTTACTGGTGATAAATTAATAACCTTCATATATGCAGTATGACAATGATAAGCATGCTTCTGTAGGAGTTCCTAACTAACTCAAAGTGACTTAAAATAAGAGTAATATGAATTAAAAAAAACAGACTTTTTTTATCAGAGAGTCTGCTACATCCTAGTGTGAATTTACTGCAAAGATAAGGTTAGGTTCCTAGATAATCAACTTTATCTCAGAGAAGCAGCATAGCATAGCAGTCAAGAGCCCAGACACTAGAATCAGAATCTTTGGGTTCAGATCTCACCTCTGCCACTTACAAAGTCTCTGACCGTGGGCAGATGATTTAGTCTTTCTGGGTGTAAGTTTCTTCTTCGATAAAATGAAATTAATAATGAATTACAAGATTGTGAGGAATAAAGGGTATAAAATGCTTAGAAAGTACCTGTGTAGATATCATCAAAGGTGCCCTGGTGGTACAGTGGTTAAAGCATTTGGCTGCTAATTGAAAGGTGGTTTGAACCCACCAGCTATTCTGTAGGAGAAGGATATATGGCAGTCTGCTTCCATAACGATTACAGCCTTGGAAACCCTATGGGCAGTTCTCCTCTGTCCTCTAGGGTCACTATGAGTCGGAATCGACTTGTTGGCAGTGGGTTTGGTTTTTTTAGATATCATCATCGTTATTATTAATTTCCCATTCACAGGTTAAATCTGTAGCTTGGTGTTTTAGTAGGAGTCTTGGTTTTCCTTTTGAAGTATTTACCCCTTAAAGATACTCAAAAATTGACTCTGCTTCTTTTTCTTTTTGTTTAAATTTATGTGCATTACAGTTTAAATGTACATGAAATTGAATTAAATTGAGGATTCTTTTTTGTGATATTTTTTAAATACCCAACCTCAAATGTACCTTTTTAATATGGTAATACAGAGGCTTTGTGGAGGATGATGGCTGTAAGGTATGGCAATTTGAATTAATACAGATTTTGTCTTTAGTAAAAACAGGCCCTGGACAACAGTTAAACCACAGTGAATTGGCAATTCTGCTAAACCTACTACAATCTAAAACAAGTGTTAATATGGCTGATTTTGTCCAAGTGTTGAACATTAAGGTAAACTCTGAGACTCAACAGCAGCACCTAAGTAAAATAAACCTTCCTGCTGGAATTTTGGCAACAGGTGAAAAACAGACAGATGCGTCAACACCACAGCAGGAGTCTTCGAAACCACTGGGAGGAATTCAGGTGCCTTCTCAGACCGTCCAGCCGAAAGTGGAGACTGACGCTGCCCAGGCAGCTGTGCAGAGCGCGTTTGCGGTTTTGTTGACTCAGTTAATAAAAGCTCAGCAGTCGAAGCAGAAAGACATGCTACTGGAAGAACGGGAAAATGGATCGGGACATGAAGCATCATTACAACTCAGGCCGCCCCCAGAACCTAGCACTCCAGTATCGGGTGAGTGTGCAGATAAGACTACAGCTGCATTTAGGGCACTTTCTTGCTTATCTACAATGCGTATTGTTCAGTGGCATTGTCAGGAGATGTCCTGAAAATTCTCAGGTCACTGGTTATAGGTTGGTGTTCTGGTCTGTTTATTCCCAGGAATTCATGCTTCAGCAACTTACGTGTGATATAACTCATTATGAGTGCTTTACGTTTTTTTCGGGTAAGCATATGGTTAAGAAATAACCTTTGACTCTGAATATAAAAGGATGATTGGCCGTGGCAGAACCTTTATGTATACAGCAGCTTTTGTTCTTCAAACAATAAAAGATGAGTATATGTGAGATACCTTTGAAAAGCCAAACACAACGTAGACTTAGAACGGTAGCAGGTAACACCCATACTTGTAAACCCTTTTCCTTTTCATTTAATGTTGTGCCAGAGATGGTCTAATAATCTTTAGGACCACCCGTAGGAAACAGACTATTTTGAATATTTAGTTTCACCTGATAACTTTTTACACTTTTTTGCTTTGTTTCACTTAGGGCAAGATGATCTCATTCAGCACCAAGATGTGAGGAGACTGGAGCTAACACCAGAACCGGACCGGCCTCGGATTCTGCCTCCTGACCAACGACCTCCTGAACCACCGGAACCGCCACCAGTCACTGACGAAGATCTGGATTATCGGACAGAAAACCAGCACGCGCCCAGCACTAGCTCGTCGTTAACTGACCCTCATGCCGGGGTAAAAGCAGCCCTGCTACAGCTGCTTGCTCAGCATCAGCCCCAGGATGACCCCAAAAGAGAAGGTGGCATCGATTATCAAGCAGGAGACACTTATGTACCCGCTGCAGACTACAAAGACAATTTTGGATCTTCTTCATTCTCTTCTGCTCCTTATGTTAGTAATGATGGTCTAGGAGGTAGTTCTGCTCCACCATTGGAACGACGTAGCTTCATTGGAAACTCAGATATTCAGTCTTTGGATAACTACAGTACTGCTTCATCTCATTCTGCTGGCCCACCTCAGCCTGCTGCCTTTTCAGAGTCATTTGCCAGCTCAGTAGCTGGGTATGGAGACATTTACCTCAATACTGGTCCCATGTTGTTTAGTGGAGACAAGGACCATAGATTTGAATATAGCCATGGTCCTATTGCAGTCCTGGCAAACAGCAATGACCCTTCCACAGGGCCAGAGAGTACTCATCCTTTGCCAGCAAAGATGCACAACTATAACTATGGTGGTAACTTACAGGAAAACCCTGGTGGCCCTGGCCTCATGCATGGACAGACCTGGACTTCTCCTGCCCAAGGACCTGGATATTCACAAGGATACAGGGGACACATTAGCACATCAACTGGCAGAGGTCGAGGCAGAGGGTTACCATACTGAATATCTGTTTTTCCTCAGGCACATCATTTTTATCTGGAAAGACTTTTCTAGCTGCAGTTTAAGCAGCACCCAAGAGACTTGAATAATATTAATTCAACAACAGCTTTATTTTTATGTGGAAAGGGTCTTGCATACAATAGTAAAAAAAAAAAAAAGGAAAAAAAACCTTTGCTTAAATTCATGCTGTTCTAAAAATTAGATCTGTTGATTGTACATCGTCACAAATTCTAGTTAACAATTTTATTTTGTATTCTCGCAGTTTTAAGTGGATGCTAATCTTAGGGACATAAGCCTTTTATGACCCTCTTGCAGATCTTCTGAACTATGCACATTTGTGCTTTTTTTGTAAGTTTGGACCAACTTTTATGTAACAAGCAGACACCACCCCCCTCCAGTTTTACAACAATCAGAAAGGGCACTGATTTATTTGGTATTTTTCTTTTTACAAAGCTACCTTTAGTCAAAGGTCACTGTCAGTCTTTGCACCTGCTTTCAGTGTTATTGTGAAAGGTGTACTTTGTGCTCGTTTCAGAAAATAAAACACAAACCTTTCTCTTGATGCAACAGTTTTATAAAAAAATGGTCAACGTTATTTTTGTTTTGTTTTGCAGATTATCATAGCCTAGCAAAATGCATTCAAATGAAATAGTGGGTTTTATATGGAAAATATGGGTGGGGTGGGAAGGGTAAGTAAGTGCCTTAACAGGTAAACTTGAGGTCTGAAAAAGTAGTTAACCTTACACCCATTTGTCTTTTAAAGGGAATCAATGCATTGTATGGAAGAGGCAGGAAGCCCTCGCGTTTTTCAGGGCTGCCTGTTGAGTTCCTGGTAGGTCCATTCCCCCTGCCTGTCACACCATCTCCTTTTCTCCCATCTTTGGGCTTTGTTACCTTTCACTACCACCTGCTCTCAATAGGGGAGTGACAGCAAGGAAAGGGAGTAGAACTCCAACCAGTACCTTTTGTTACCGCTGAGAAGTTTGATATTTAAATTGTTGAAAGTAATTGGTAAAGGAGAATTTGAGTACCATTTTCATTCAAGATGCCATATTGTCCCTGCTTGCATTTGCCACGAATAACGGGAGGGCAGTAGTGTAGAAGCAGGGGTTAACAACAGAATTTACATAATTCTATTAAAGTTCATTGAGGGAGGGGTGGCAAACACCATGTTTTAAGTTCTGTAATTGCCATGTTAAGGAAAAGTCAACTCTACTCACTTTACTCGTTTACTAGAAGCATCTAGAAGCATCGCCTCGAGTGAATTTATTGAAGCAGAGGAAAAAGCAGTTGAGAGTACCTCTTATTTCCCTTCCTCTCACCTTCTGTAAGGTTTATTATGACTTATGCCAGACTTTTAGGGCAATTTTAGTTCATTTAAAATGTTTTCTTTCATTACAAGCAGCAAAGAATGATGACCTAATCCGTATTTAAATTGTAATAGTGTCAAGTCTAACTATCTTTGCGTGCACATTCATATACACAAAATTAGAACAATTGTAGAAAGGAACCAAAGGTAAATAAGCAGTGTTTCCATTATGAATAAATGTAAAAATAGACTCTGGAAATTAGATTTGTGCCAATGAACCATTTTGTTTTAACTATTCTGCTGTTAACTGATTTTTTGGTTGGAGTCTTAAAATGGAACAGCTATTATAAATGGAAATTGCTGCAGTTCTGAAGTCAGTTTTTTACCCCTGTGCCCTCTATCTGACTTGTGAACCCTTATTTCAGTGAGCCTTCATTTCAAAACAGTCTGTGGGAAGCATTATAGTTTGGTGACACCAAGAATATTTTAAAGTGGACAATTTACCATTTTACTACTATGAGTTGATGTCAGTTGACCGTTTTATTTTTTGATGGCTTTTTTTTTTTTTTTTTGGGAAGGAGGAAATGAATGGAAGAAAAAATTATTTTGTTTCTGTTTGAATATTGAGTACTAACAACTTATAATTAATTACTACATTGCAGGAAGTAAAGAAAGATATTTTGAAATTTAGCAAAAATAGCTACAGTATTCAAGTATCTGAAATTTTAATATGGTAAGTCTTAGAGCTTTAGACTTTCCAATAAGTGACAGTACCTAAGTTATTCTTAATAGTCACACTAGATAATTCTGCTGACTATAAGCAGCTAACCTAAAAATAAAGATATTTATGTGACATGAATAGCCTGTGTTTTAAAGAATTAAATATTTTATATAAAATCGAACTGTGTTTGGATAGTTTTTCTAATTAAACATTTCAGTTATATATTTATGGTGGGAGAGTGGCTGGGAGGACAGGGAAATTATTGCTTGAAATTGGAAATTTGAACGATAGCTTCTTGTATTAAGACAGTATTGATTGTAAGGCATACCAGTGTTTATGTACAGCTTAGAAAAAATGTTGCCAATTATAACGCAATGCTAAGATGCCTTCGGCTATAAGATATATTCCACTTTCAGAGAGATTATTTTATGAAAGAATGTATCTTATAATTGATGAACTACAATAGTAAAATCTCATTGTACCCTTCCATAGCATTTAATACATTAGTTCAGTCAATTTGGAATTCAAAAAAGAGCAGGGTTGAGAAATCACTAATTCTGTAGGTTATAACAGCCTCAGTAATTACTGAGTCTTCTTGAGTGACATCTAAGGAACATAAAATATTTGCTAAATTTGGGGGGAAGAAACAGGTAAGTCAGATTGCCAATAAGATGAACTAGAAAAGACTTGACCTACCCAGAGGAGAAAATATCTTCTCCCATGTCTCATTTCATTTTGAAGAGTATATTTTCCGACACAATAGGTTTTTTTGCATGCAACTCAGTATGTTTCCCAAGTCTTCATTATTTGTTGGAAAGTTGCGGTGATTCATAAAATTTTAAAAAAGGCTCAGTTTTAAGGGGCTTATTGATTAAATAGGTTGTGGAATATGAATTAAGATAACACTTGATCTGTGGGTCAGAGCTTCAGTCAGTTAATATCTATTCAGTACCTACTGTGTGCCAAGTACTATTCTAGTACTTGGTGGTATGTCACTAAGCATGAAAGGTGTTAAATCTTACTTCTAGCTATAGTAAGCACAAAGATTTAAAAAGTGGAGAAGCTAGTGGTATTTGCTACTCTCAGCTGTATTTAAACTACACTCGAGTGTAAGAAATGAAAATTTGAGTGTCTGTAAAATTTTAAAGTGAAATTTGAATAGAGAACAAGGTTCTGGAAAGAAATAGAGCAACTAGAAACCTAACAATAAAAACAAATTTTAAGTTGCATTTGGCCAATTTGCAGTAGGCCAGAATTTGTAGAAAATACCAAGATTCCTTGAAAACATGAAGAGTGGGTTGTTAAATGCTTCCAAACTAATATGTACTTCTGAGTTAAGGTTTTGCTGTATTTACTATGAACTTAATTGAATTTTGGATGATTTTTCATCCTAAGATTTTTTTTTTTAATCTGAAATACAAGTTTTGAATAAAGACCTACTAAATCTCTGTTCCTTGGTTTTGATACTGGTTTTAAAAGGCTGAACAGTATGTCCCAATAATCTAAAATGATCTGATCAATCTCTTTACTGTATAGCTAATGAGGTTTACAGAGATTGATTGTTAAAACCTTTTCTTTCTTAAATCCCAGACCAGTGCTTGTTCTGCTAAGCCATATCTAAATTCCACACTAAGAATGTTCTAAGGAAAATTGCCTGTTAAAACACCTGACCAGTGTTACAGTAAAAGAAAATAATTAAATTTAGAATACTGGATTGATACTTTAACACAGATGGCTTTGAAAGTCAACTTAAGAAAAAAATGGTTTTCTGGTAATTCAGGAAAATAAACTAAAAATTTTAGAAAACTTATGAAGAGCTTTAGAGACTTTGCTTCATATATGGATAGTCTTTACAAAGGAGGGTCTTGTGTTTTTTTAAAAACAGTAAAGTATCAGGTTAAATTATTAAAATGTATTTATGTCTTTGCAGGAGGAGGATTGGGTATTAGCAGGCATGGAAACAGTTTGCTTTTAAATTCTTTTAAGGTTTAATAAGGGAGCAATGGTTTGTCATTTACCAAAGGCCTCTTCAGATAATTTCTTAAGTTATTTCTAGTTTTCTTAAACATAGCTTTTAAATAACAAATTAATAAATTCAGTTGAAAGTGGAGAAAATTTTGATTTTAATGGGGAAATGCCTTTGGATTATGTAAACTGGCAAATTTTGTGGGTTTACGCCTTTCACCATATCAAATGTCATATTAAAGAAGCATTTCCTAGTTCTAATAGCATTCATAATGAGGCTCTGTAGTGAATAGAGAATCATGCTTTAAATTTTTTTTTGTGTTTATATTAATTTGTATAAGGTGTGAGTACTTTTTGCAAGAACTTGTAGTAAAGTCTGTTGAATCTAATGTGTTAATATAAACCTTTTTTTTTTTTTGGCTGTATTTGATAGTCTGTAAATAAACTGCCCTAAGACTTCCAGGCCATTTTTATCCTTATTTTCTTTTTCCTTATAGCCAGAACAGAGTCTTAAAAATAATTTTATCTGATAAAGACCACTTAAAATCCACTGTCATGTTTTGTTGACAGAGCTTAAAACCTGCAAACCTCCCCTGCACCACCCTTTTTTGTATTTGTACATATTCAAAAATGTAGGAGCACAGAGAAAAACATCTAGAGATAACCACCATTAATATTTTGCATTTGATAGATGTATATGAATGCATATCTAATTTTATTCTTGAAACAATGGAGTAAACACCTTCTCACCAACATGGTTAGGTTCCAAAGACCAGGTCGTTACTAAAAATTGGCATTATACAAAAATGGAGGATGACTACATCATTACATAATTGGCAAATACATCATTGCAAAACTGCCAAACCACTGAGAATCATGGTCCAGCCAAGTTGACACATAACCATTTGCAGCCAGCGTTACTCTTGCCTAGCACCTTGGCATTTGTTACTGCCAGACATGTTGTTAACGTGCAGATTAGTCAGTAGATTTTTTACTGTTGTAAATGTGAAATGTTCGATTATGAGATAGTCAATAAGGGAGGAGGAGGTGTACTGCCCATTAGCTTTGTAACTTGATTTTTTTCATTTAACATTATGTTGTGAATGTCTTTCTATGTCAGTCAATTAAATTCTACCTTTTTTAACAGTTGTAAATTATTCCTTTATAGAAGAACCATAATTTAACAATCCTTTAGTATTAGAATAAATATTTCTATTCTGTTATAAATAACAATGTAAATAAAATCCACATGAATACATACATATAAACATAATTTCCTTGGAATTGCTGGGTTAAAGAGTGCATGTTTAAAACTTTGGCTATATGCAATTGCCCTCCAGGAAAGATTTACCAGTTTTAACTTAGGTATGTTGGGTATTGGAAAAGTTTAAATCTTTGACAGTTTGACAGGTGATAAATCATCTAGTTTTAATTTTGTATTTAATTACTAGTTAAATTCAACATTTTTTCGTGTTAGCCATGCGTCTTGTTTATTAACTGTTCATATGTTTACTTATTGTTTATGTCTTGCCTTGAAGAACTATATAAGAAAGCCCTTTGTGAGCTATAAGTATTAAAAATATTGTCTATGGTGTGTTTTGATATAGGAACATTTAAAATTTTTTATGTAGTCACCTCTGTTAACCTTTTCTTTATGGTTTCTCCTTAGAAAAGCTTTCTCCAAGATTATTAAAATACACAAATTTTATGTTGCTTATTTTCTGGCTTTCTACTTTTACATTTTTAAATCTAGATTTTATTTGGTTAGGTGTTGTAAAGTAAGGATCCAGGTTTACATTTTTCCGAGTGGTTATACTAAATATGTCAGCAGCATTTGTTAATTAAGCAATTCATCCTTTCCCCAATAGTTTGAAAATGTCAGCTATTGGGTCTATTTCTGGGCTTTCTGTCAGTTTCACTCTGATCTTTCTATTCTGGTTATAGGCACTATATTATGCATCTGGCATCACAGGCCTTTTGTTTTTAATCCCTCTTTTCGATTCCTAGAATAATGTCTAGCACATAGCAGGTATATCTGTTGTAGGAGATAATGTAAATTAAGTTTCTGTTTTTTGAAGTTTTCTATTCCTATTTATTTTTCCAAGTGACTTTCAGAATGATTTTTTATCACTTCCCCCAAGTACCCTCTTGGGATTTTAATTGAAACCATGTTAAATGTTTTTAAATGTTTAATTAAGGAGTTTTCCCATTGACAGCATAGTAGTGTTTTTTTCTTTTTCCTTTTGCATGTTCCTTACTAAAAGTTTCAAATTTTTCCTTACTATAGTTCATATAAGGAGCCCTGGTAGAGCAATAGTTAAGCACTCAGTTGCTAACCGAAAGGTCTGCAGTTAGAAACCAGTAGCTGCCCCGAGTGGGGTTGGGGGTGGGGAGAGGACCTGGCAATCTGTTTCTGTAAAGATTACAACAAAAAAGTTGCCCTCGAGTGGAGTCCTACTCCGAGCAACCCTATAGGACAGAGTAGGACTGTCCCATAGAGTTTTCAAGGAGTGTCTGGTGGATTTGCCCTGCCAGCGTTTTTGGTTTGCAGCTGTGCACTTAACCACTATTGCACCAGGAGGAAACCCTATAGGGCAGTTCTACTCTGTCCTGTAGGGTCGCTATGAGGTGGCACACAACAACATAGTTCATATACATTGTTTTTTTTGAAGTTTCCAAAAAATATTTTTTGCTTATATAGAAAAGCAGTTGTGTTTTGCTTACATAGGAAAGTGGTTGTGTGTGTGTGTGTGTGTTAACTGGCACAATACTTTTATAATTTCTAATTGTTTTTTATTTCATTGTGATAATGGCCATTCTTGTTTACTATTTTCTAAATTAGACAGGTTTTAGCGTTTCACTCTGTACAATTTAAACTAGAAATAGAATATTATGTTTTAGGAGAATCTTATTCATGAAGCACATTAGGGTCAGATGTTAAATTTTTTAAATGCTTTTCAGTGTCTGCCGGTATATTTATATGGATTTTCCCCTTTGATCTACTGATGATAGATAGTAATTATATTAATAGAATGTAATATATATATTTTTTTTAATATGAAGCCATTCATTTGAAATACAGCTGTGTTCTATTCACTAACCATGTATTTAGGATTTTGCATGATGTTCATAAGTGAGATTAGTCTATGGTTTTGATTAGCAGGTTATGATAGCTTTGCAGAATGAACAAATGTTTGATTTAGAGTGGTTTATATATCTTGAGAATTAACTTTATTGATGTTAAAGCTATTTAATTATAACCAGATACACCTTGCTCTTTTCTTGAAGGTAATTCTTTCACAACTTTCTATTTCCTCATGTATTCTTGGTTTGTTCAGGGTAGCATACAGTTGTAATAGTCATCTCTTAAATGTTTTAATACCTATTTCATCTAGTATTATGCATATCTTTTGTTTCTTTTCTTTTTTTCTTGATTAGCTAGGGTTTGTCCTACCGTCATCCTCTCTCTCACCACCAGGGAACAATAATATATCATTTATTTTCTAATTTAGGTATTTTGACTTTGATTTCTTCCTCCTACATATTTATTTGTATTCGTTTCTGACGTCTTGAGCTAAATAGTAGGTTTATTTTTCTTTTTTAAAATCCTAAAAAAATATTTTAGCATTATAAATTATCTTCTGATTATTTCTTTGGCTCCATTCCATAAATTAAGAATGTTGTATTTTTATTATTTTATAAATATTTGGTGGTTGCAAATTTGATTGTTTGATCCCAGGGTTTATTGGACTAAACGAAAAAACCAAACCCATTGCCATCAAGTCAAATCCGACTCAGCGACCCGATAGGATGGAGTAAAACTGACCCATGGCAGCCTGCCACATCTCTCGCACAGAGCGGCTGGTGGGTTGGCACCGCAGACTTCTCAGCAGCTAAGCACTTAACCAATGTGCCACCACCGCTCCTGTTAGTTAGGATACTGTTTTTCAATTTCCAGGTGTTTGGATATATTTTATTTTTTAGCTTAGTTTTTAATAATTTCTAGGCCTATTACATTATGGTCAGTATATGCGGTCTTTATTATTTCAGTTTTAAGGGATTCATTGAGGATTTATTTTTAGTCTGGTAAACAAATTTTGTAAATATTTCCTGGGTGCCAGGAAGGGTATGATCTTTGGTATAATTTGTCATATACCCATCAAATTGATATTATTAAACACCAGCGAGATTCTCTACCATTTATCTCTGAAGGCAGGAGATATGTAAAAGAAGGTCTTATATGGCTTTTATGTATTTTTTTCTTTTATGATCCTTTTTGCTTTATATATTTCAGTGCTATATTCAGCATATAAAGGTTCATAACTACTTAGTCTGTCCCATTTTTTTAAGTTCGTTTTTGTTTTTAATTTTGAATTCTACTAGGTCTAATTTTGGAGCCCTGGTGGCACAGTCCGACTTATCATAGTGACCCTATAGGACAGAGTAGAACTGTTCCATAGGGTTTCCAAGAAGCAGCTGGTGGATTCAAACTGCAGACCTTTTGATTAGCAGTGGAACTCTTAACCACTGTACCACCAGGGCTCGACTTGACAGCAACAGGTTTGGTTTTTTGGTGTGATAGCACAGTGGTTAAACCCTGGGCTGCTGACTGTAAGGTTGGCAGTTCCAACCCACCAGCTGTTCTGTGGGAGAAAGAAGTGGCAGACTGCTTCCACAGAGGTTAAAGAACTCATTGCTGTTGAGACTGTTCTCTGTCCTACATGGTCTTGATGAGTCGGAATCAACTCGATGACAATGAGTTTTTCAATGGGTTAAGTCTAGTTTTAGTGTTATGATACTTGATCTTTCATCAGTTTATTTCATGCTTTCTGCTTGGTTTTTGTTTCGTTGTTGGTTTTTTCATGCTATCTTGCTGTTTTTGTTTTTAATCTCTGGCTAGACCAGTTTTCTTTTTAAATTTTATTTGTATTTTGGAGCCTTGCATTGATTTGGAATGTCTAGTGTTGTTTTCTGTTCAGCTTTAAATATCTCAAAGACATCTTTAGACCTAATTATTGAGGAATAACTTCAGGAATAAAAGAGTTGCTATAAATTTTGTCCCATATCAAATGAAATTTGCACACTTTTTTCCAAACCTGTATTTTCCTTCCCCCTCTTTTTCGTAAAATTAATGATTTTTTGACCCATTTAAAAATAGTTTCAGTTCTTTTATATAACTATTGTAATTATTACCAAAACTTAAACATACTGGGAGTGGCATGAATGTTAGACATATTCATTTTAAGATCTGAAATGAGCAAGGATATCCATTAGTAGATTCTGCTGGGTACTCACTGTTTTGTGGCAGGTCTTTGTTACACAGTTAAGAAGGAGAGATGGGGAGAGGGAAGAAGGAAGAAAGGAAGAGAAAAAAAGATTTGGAAGGGAAGAAAAAATTCTTATTAATTGCAGACTGTACGATTATGTAGAACAGCCAAGAGAATCTATAGAAAAAAAAAAATTAACGAGATGTGAGCAAGTTGCTAGATACATTTATCTGAAAGAACAGAGGGTCAAGAAAAGCTAAGATAATTTTGAAAAACAAGAATTTGGACTTACTCTACCAGATATTAAGACTTTTGGGATAACTGGTTATCCACAAAGAAATAAAATTCAGGAAAAGGCAAATTTAAAAAAAGATTTTTCGTAAGTTTGAATGGCAACAATTAAAAATACCAAAGAAGGAAAAATACACTTTGGCACAGCAATTCCACTTCTGGGTTTACTCAGAAATAGACTGTACAGACATATGCTTTGTTACTTATAAAGTGAAAAAATGTAAACATCTTAAATATTCATCTATGGGAGAATAGTTAAATATTACTATAGGATATATATATATGTGTACTGTCATGGGAGGCTCTCCAAGCTAATATGGTTGAAAAGAAAAACCAAGTTGCAATGTAGAAGTATGGTATGATTGCATTTGACTAAAAATAGTTTTTATATACACTGTGAAAAAAAGATTTTGAAAACTCAAGCAGTGGTTTGGGTTATGATGTAGCATCTCCGTTACTTCATTGCCGTCGAGTTGATTCTGACTCATAGGGACCCTACAGGACAGAGTAGAACTGCCCAATAGAGTTTCCAAGGAAGCACCTGGTGGATTTGAACTGTCAGCCTTTTGGTTAGCAGCTGTGGCACTTAACCACTATGCCACCAGGGTTTCTGTAATATAGCATAGTGGTTTAAAAAGCAGGCTTATAAGGCCAAGCCAAATCCTGGCTTTACCATTGATTAATCTGCACGGCCTTGGACCAAGTTTTGGACTTCTCTATTTTTCAGTATTTTTCCACTTGTGAAAAGGAGGCAATGCGTAAAAGTTTGTTTTGGGCATTAAATAGTAGTGCCTGGTATATAATAAGTGGTTAATGAGTACTTACTGTCGTTATTGAGATTGGATGGGAGAGGTGGAAAGGAGAATTCTGCTTTTTTTTTTTTTTTTTAATACTTTTTTACTTTAATTGAGAAGAACACTTGTAATAAGATAAATTTTAAGTTGACAATATCGGCTTCAGTCAACAAATAACAATATTCACCACTGCCGCTTTCTGTGGAATATAAATATTTGAACTATCTTCTGTCTAGTTCCATCTAACAAATCCAAAAAAAAGTGATTAGTTGAGAACTGTCTAAAGTATATGTGGCCCACTTATTCTTTTAAACACTAAATAGAGTTTATTATCTTCAGTTCCACATGATTGATTTCTCTGTCCTTCATTGAAAGAGATAAGAATAAGCTAATTGTGTTTGTTATAAGGAAATGTTGTAAATCTCATAGGATTGAAAGCATTCACATCGAAAATTGAGATTTCCATCAAGTGCTCAGATCGACTCAGTTCAGTCAACGCTTGAACTCAAAATTTTGGGTGTGCATCGGGATCACGTGTTAAACTTTGTTTTCAACTTAGATTCTAATTTTAAACTTTTAAATAAGTATAACGTGTACATTAAGTTACTTGTCCCCTTAACGAATTTTTATGTATGTTTACATCCATGTAACCACCATCCAGATTAAAAGAACATTTCCAGCACTCCCAGAAGGTTCTCTCATGCTCCTTCCCAGTCAGTATGCCCAGAAGGATCCACTACACTGACCTCTATCACTGTTAGTTTTGCTGCTACGTATCAACCGTGTCAAACGGTATATACTCTTATGAACCACTTTGTTCCAACAAATTTGATAAGTTAAATGAAACAGACAAATAGAACTTAAAACTGACACAAGAAGAAATCTAATAGTCATACCTTTTAAAGATACTAAATCTGTAATTAAAATCTTCCCACCAGAAACAAAAAATATAACTCAAAGATCAGAAGGTTTTGCTGATGAATCCTTCCAAACACTTAAGAAAAGTAATGATTTTACACAAACTCTTAGAGATTAGAGAAAGAATGAATATGTTCCAACTAGTTTTATGAGTTCACCATAAACCTGACACCCAAAACTGACATGGAATTTGCAAGAAATTGTAATGTTCATCTCTTATGAACATCCTTTACAAAATACTAGTAAATCCAGATATTAAAAAAAAAAATGATATATGATCAGCAAATAGTTTATTCTAGGAACGCAAGGTTGGGCTAACATTCAGAAATCATTGTAATTTACCACATTCAGAGTATTAAGGAGAAAACCCTGTGATCATCTCAGAAAATGCAGAAAATATTTATAAAATTAAACACGTTTATGATTAAAATTCTCAGCAGACTGGAGGAAGAAGGGAATGTCCTCGGTTTAATAAAGGATATCTATAAAATACAGCTAGCATACCTAATTTGGAAATATTGAACACTTTCTCTCTGAGGTCTAGAACAAGACAAAGATGTCTGCTACCACTGCTTCTTGTCAGTATTTTACTAGACATTCTAGCCATAACGCAAGTGTGTGTGTGGAGGGGGGGGAGGGTTGGATTTTTTAAAGCTTGGAAAGGAAGAAATAAAACTGTCTTTATTAGCAGATGACATGACCGTGTACATAGAAAACCTAAAATAATTTACAAACAATTTAGCAAAGCAATGGAATAAAAGATCAATACTCAAAAATCAATTGTATATACATATACTAGCACCAACAGTCAGAAAATGAAATTTAATGAATACCACTTAGCATTACAAACACTAAATACTTATGAATAAATCCTATGAGAGATGTACCTCTACACTAAAAAAAGTATATATGATAAAATAATCTTATATATAAAAATATAAAGCTTATAGATTGAAAGCCTCAGTGTTATGTCATTTCTATTCCTACTGATCTATCTCTAGATTCAATACAATCCCAATCAGCATGGCAGGCTTGTGTTTGGAGGGGTGGGGTGGGGACTGATAAGCTGAAACCAAAATTTAAGTGAAAATACAGAGGAGCTAGTACAGCCAATGCAATGCTGAAGAAAATTTGAGAACAGACTCTACCAGATTTCAAGGCTTAATATAAAGCGACAGTAATTAAGATACTGTGGTATTAGCACAATAATAGACACAGACCAATGGAACAAAATACGGGTCCAGGAATGGACCCCCACATACAGCTTCACCTTCATGTAATCCAATGGAGAGAGAATAATCTTTTCAATAAATGTTGCTGGAGCAATTGGTATCCATATGGAAAAAGAAATGAGTTTGACTCCTATATCACGTCATATCCAAAAATTAATTTTAAATAGCTCTTAGGCATAAATGTGAAAAGTAAAACAAAGTTTGTGGGAAGAAAATTGGAAATTTGTATGATCTTGGACACAACACAAAACACTAGCAATACTTTATTAAAATTAAGAACAAGACCATTTGTTCTTGTAGTTAGGATAATCCTTGGATCATGACAGACCATCAGAACACTAAGTGCTTTCCCCATTATCTTGGTAGTTTGCAGAATTGCCTTAACATTTTATTTTATACTGTCAGCTTTTTATCAAAGGATACTATAGGAAACACTCATGAATTTATTACTGCATTTGATGTCATTGGTTATTTATTTAATAAACACTTTAGTGTTTACTGTGGACCAGGCATTGTTCTAAGCACTTTATAAATCATAACGCTCATAACTCTTATATCCCCCTCCCCCCAAAAAACAACCCACTGCCTACAAGTTAGTTCTAACTCATAGCGACACTATAGGTGGTTACTTTTCCTATCTATGTTTTACAGAAGGAAATGCTGGCAAGGAAACCAATTGCCTGAGGTCAATCAGTGGCAGGGCTAGGCTATGAACACAGGCAATCGGGCTCCAGAGTCCATCCAGTACCACCTGTATTAAGGTCCACATGAAAATTTTCTTTTAGAAATTGGTGCAAGGAGAGATTAGCATATAGGGCACACCTATTTTTGTCTCTTCTCCAAAAATGTATGTTTGTGTTTATAAACAATAATTCAATAACGGTACTTAGGAATTCTTGAAAGCTAGAAAGGAGATAAATTGAAGGAGGAACTAGGGTAGAGAAAACAACTGAAAACATAGGACTGACACAGGGCCGACAAATACAGGCCATTTTCATACAAGGATAGTCGTTGCTGCAAAAGACTACTTACAGTGAATCCACTCTAAATGGGGGACCACAATTCCATAATGGGGAAAACACTTTGGTTGGCCAAAAAATAACTGTGAAAGTTATGAAAATTTATGAAATAAATTTATTAAATTTTTAGTGAAATTTTGGTTAAAATTACAACTGTGCTAATTATTATAAAGATACTAATTGAATCACCCCTTTGCCTTTTTTGGTATATTTCTGATGAAACAGTGTGAGAACACAAACATCTCTCATCCCATACTTCATTTTTGTAATCTATTTTTCCCTCTGACCTTCTTTTTAATGATATCTGGCCTTGAGGCAACATGAAACAATAGCCTTGGGTAGGAAGGAATGGTTCCTAATACTATAGTTCTGAGAGAGGTCAGATTATTTTTTTTTTTTCCTTAATCTCATCTCCTACTATATCTCTCACTTCCTGGGGCAGAGGAATCAGCTTTTCCAGTCCTCAAGGCCTCAACGTGGATTGCAGGCCACAGCTAGAAAGGAGCACTTCTTGCAGACATAGAGTCTTCAGATGTGTGCATCTCTTCTCACAGCATTTTTTTGGAGGTTACAAGCAATAGTCAACATAGTCCAACATCTTGAATTTTTCCTACCAGTTCCCTTAATACTACACCTCTGTAGGCACACATGGTTAGTGTCCTGATATATAATGTAACAACTTAGGCAACTGCAAGGGTCTCCCTAGCCTAGAATAGTGGGGATCATGTTATGCACATTTTAGGATTTGCTATTTGAAGCACCCCAGTTCTTTTAACCAAATCTGTATCAGGTCAGCATGCTTTCACTGCAAATACCAGAAAACCTGGCTTAAATTTGCTTAAGCAATAGGGAATTTTATTTTCTCTAATAAATCCAGAGAAGGGTCAGCATCAGACATGGTACACCAGGACTTTAGGTTTACTACTTCATAGTCTTCTTGGTTTTGCCCTTCTCTGTGTATTGGTTTCATCTTCAGCACAGTAGCAAGGCTACTGTGGTAGTTCCAGGTATCACATTCTAAGAACACTGTCTAGACCAAGAAAGATTGCCTTTTAAGAAGTACATCTTAAGAAGCCAGAATTGAGCTACATATACATTGCCAAGCCAGTCACTGAAGTGGAATTACCATGACTGACTCAGGCCAGGCTTGAAGGCAGGTTGGGGAGTCATTTATTTAAAAAAAAAAAAAAAAAGGATGGACAAAAATAAGAATCAGCGTTTTTGGATGTTAAAGCGTGATTGCAAAGAAACAAAAGAAAGAAAGAAAAAAGGATGGGCTGAAAAACAGAATATCCCCAGCTTAGGATCAAATTAGTGAACCTAACAAGCTGAGAGATTCTGGGGATGATCCTCCCCGAAATTCAGCACTACAGATTCAAAAGGAGAGAAGTCTAAGAGGAAAACTGAGAACTGGAGGATAGATCTAGCTATCTCACTACCCATCTAATAGGAGTTCCAAAAGCAGAGATGAGAGAATATGAACAGGAGGCAACAAAGAAGTGTTAGAAGACAATATCCCAGAGTTGAAAGAGATGTGAATCTTCTAACAGAAGAAGTCCATGTATGTCAAGCAGGATACATGATAAAAGATTTACACTTGGGATACATCAAGGTAAAATTTCAGCATTTTAAATTTTACTAGCACTTTTATTGTTGTTAGGTGCCATTGAGTTGATTTTGACTCATAATTGACCCCATGTAACAGAGAAGAACTGCACCATAGGGTTTTCAAGGCTGTAATCTTTACAGGGGAGCTGTTCGCCAGGTCTTTCTCCCAGAGCTGCTGGGTAGGTTAGAACTGCCAACCTTTTAGTAAGCAGCTGAGTGCTTAACCATTTGCAACACCAGGGCTCTCCTGGGGAACTTTAGATTTATTTATATTGAAGAGATAACAAAATGGTATGTCTACTAAAGAATCAGGTTGGTATCATGCTCCTCACCATTGGATGCTAAAAGAGTTCCCACAAAGTCTAAGGGATGTAATTTTGAACTTAGAATATCATATTCTGTGTTAAGGTAGTATTTTATTTGAAGGAGTTATTCAGATATCTTTTCTCTAAATGCTCCCTTGATCTTGCTTTGACTGAAAACTGGCTCTTCCCTAAGGACATCGCCTGTAAGCCTTCTTAAGTGGAGGCTGTTTTCTCCCCCTGGTACCACTGGGCCTGGAGTCCAGCTAGCTATCCTCTGTAATCCTCATTTATTCATCGTCAGACAATTTTTGCTCACTCCTTGAAACTACATTGCTTTGAATCTCACTTCACCAGACTGTCCCACCCACTTCTCCTGTTGCTGTCATTTACTGACCCCTGAGCCATTCTTCCTCTATCACCCTCCTTCCCTACACTGGCCCATTCGTGGAAGCTTGTAACTCCCAGCTCACTATCACTCTTTCCTATTTCTGTCTTGATTTCAAGAACCATGTAGATGATCCCTGTAGAACCATGTAGATGATCTTGGCTTCTTAGTTCCTTGACCACTGCTTTAGTGATCATATTCTTCATCTCATCTCGGCAACTTGTACCCTTTTCATATAGTAGAACTTAACACCAATGCCATTAGTGCCCCCCCACAATCTTAGTTGCAAGCATACTGCTTTCTGAAAACCCCCTCCCAGATCTGCAGCTTGCTTCTTTTAGTACTCTGAATTCAAGGAGCCTTTTCATACTCTTGTATACATATTCAACTGCCTTGCCACTGCTTTCTCACTTGACAAAACTAAAAAAAAAAAAAAAAGCTCTGTTTAAACCCAAACTCCTAAAATTTGGTGGAAATCCACTCTGTGCCTGCCACTATGCAGCTGAACAGGCTGGAAAAACCCAACCTTGCTGTCTGGTTTCACTTTGACCTCATGTTGTCCCTTAAAGGTGCCCAACAATTACACTGCTGTATTTCATCAATTATGAAACTTTTTTTTTTTTCACATTCGATGTCTCTGAAATGAGGATGTATCATATATGGCACTTTGGCATGTCAGAGTTTAAATCAGCAGGATTTTTCCTTTCTTACTGTTACCTAAAATAATGGTGTCTTATAGTCAATGACATCTTGTTGTTGTTGTTGTTAGGTGCTGTTGAGTTGGTTCCGACTCATAGTGACCCTGTGCACAACAGAACGAAACACTGCCCGGTCCTGCGCCATCCTTACAATCGTTGTTATGCTTGAGCTCATTGTTGCAGCCACTGTGTCAATCCACCTCACTGAGGTTCTTCCTCTTCTCCGCTGACCCTGTACTGTGCCAAGCATGATGTCCTTCTCCAGGGACTGATCCCTCCTGACAACATGTCCAAAGTATATAAGACGCAGTCTTGCCATCCTTGCTTCTAAGGAGCGTTCTGGTTGTACATCTTCTAAGACAGATTTGTTCATTCTTTTGGCAGTCCATGGTATATTCAATATTCCTCACCAACACCACAATTCAAAGGCATCAATTCTTCTTCGGTCTTCCTTATTCATTGTCCGGCTTTCACATGCATATGATGCGATTGAAAATACCATGGCTTGGGTAAGGTGCACCTTAGTCTTCAGGGTGACATCTTTGCTCTTCAACACTTTGAAGAGGTCCTTTGCAGCAGATTTGCCTAATGCAATCCGTCTTTTGATTTCTTGACTGGTGCTTCCATGGCTGTTGATTGTGGATCCAAGTAAAATGAAATCCTTGACAACTTCAATCTTTTCTCCGTTTATCATGATCTTGCTCACTGGTCCAGTTGTGAGGATTTTTGTTTTCTTTATGTTGAGGTGTAATCCATACTGAAGGCTGTGGTCTTTGATCTTCATTAGTAAGTGCTTCAAGTCCTCTTCACTTTCAGCAAGCAAGGTTGTGTCACCTGCATAACACAGGTTGTTAATGAGTCTTCGTCCAATCCTGATGCCCCATTCTTCTTCATATAGCCCAGCTTCTCGGATTATTTGTTCAGCATACAGATTAAATAGGTATGGTGAAAGAATACAACCCTGACGCACACCTTTCCTGACTTTAAACCAATCAGTATCCCCTTGTTCTGTCTGGACAACTGCCTCTTGATCTATGTAAAGGTTCCTCATGAGCACAATTAAGTGTTCTGGAATTCCCATTCTTCACACTGTTATCCATAGTTTATTATGATCCACACAGTCAAATGCCTTTGCATAGGCAATAAAACACAGGTAAACATCCTTCTGGTATTCTCTGCTTTCAGCCAGGATCCATCTGACATCAGCAATGATATCCCTGGTTCCACGGTCCTCTTCTGAAACCGGCCTGAATTTCTGGCAGTTCCCTGTCGATATACTGCCGCAGCCGTTTTCGAATGATCTTCAGCAGAATTTTGCTTGCGTGTGATATTAATGATGTTGTTCTATAATTTCCACATTCGGTTGGATCACCTTTCTTGGGAATAGGCATAAATATGGATCTCTTCCAATCAGTTGGCCAGGAAGCTATCTTCCATATTTCTTGGCATAGATGAGTGAGCACCTTCAGCTCTGCATCTGTTTGTTGAAACATCTCAATTGCCATCAATTCCTGGAGCCTTGTTTTTGACCAATGCCTTTAGAGCAGCTTGGACTTCTTTCTTCAGTACCATCGGTTCCTGATCATATGCCACCTCCTGAAATGTTTGAATATCGACTAATTCTTTTTGGTATAATGACTCTGTGTATTCCTTCCATCTTCTTCTTTTTTTTTTTTTTTTTGGTAACTCTTATTGAGCTTCAAGTGAATGTTTACAAATCAAGTCAGACTGTCACATATAAGTTTATATATACCTTACTCCGTACTCCCACTTGCTCGCTCCCTAATGAGTCAGCCCTTCCAGTCTCTCCTTTCGTGACAATTTTGCCAGCTTCCAACTCTCTCTATCCTCCCATCCCCCCTCCAGACAGGAGATGCCAACACAGTCTCAAGTGTCCACCTGATATAATTAGCTGACTCTTCATCAGCATCTCTCTCCTACCCACTGTCCAGTCCCTTTCATGTCTGATGAGTTGTCTTCAGGAATGGTTCCTGTCCTGTGCCAACAGAAGGTTTGGGGACCATGACCGCTGGGATTCCTCTAGTCTCAGTCAGACCATTAGAGAAGAGGTCTTTTTATGAGAATTTGGGGTCTGCATCCCACTGATCTCCTGCTCCCTCAGGGGTTCTCTGTTGTGCTCCCTGTCAGGGCAGTCATCGATTGTGGCTGGTCACCAACTAGTTCTCCTGGTCTCAGGATGATGTAGGTCTCTGGTTCATGTGGCCCTCTCTGTCTCTTGGGCTCTTAGTTGTCGTGTGGCCTTGGTGTTCTTCATTCTCCTTTGCTCCAGGTGGGTTGAGACCAATTGATGCATCTTAGATGGCCGCTTGTTAGCATTTAAGACCCCAGACGCCACATTTCAAAGTGGGATGCAGAATGATTTCATAATAGAATTATTTTGCCAATTGACTTAGAAGTACCCGCAAACCATGTTCCCCAGACCCCCGCCCTTGCTCCGCTGACCTTTGAAGCATTCATTTTATCCCGGAAACTTCTTTGCTTTTGGTCCAGTCCAGTTGAGCTGACCTTCCATGTATTGAGTATTGTCCTTCCCTTCACCTAAAGCAGTTCTTAGCTACTAATTAATCAGTAAAAAAACCCTCTCCTACCCGCCCTCCCTCCCCCCCGGTAACCACAAAAGTATGTGTTCTTCTCAGTTTATACTATTTCTCAAGATCTTATAATAGTGATCTTATACAATATTTGTCCTTTTGCCTCTAATTTCGCTCAGCATAATGCCTTCCAGGTTCCTCCATGTTATGAAATGTTTCACAGATTCGTCACTGTTCTTTATCGATGCGTAGTATTCCATTGTGTGAATATACCATAATTTGTTTAACCATTCATCCATTGATGGACACCTTGGTTGCTTCCAGCTTTTTGCTATTGTAAACAGAGCTTCAATAAACACGGGTGTGCATATACCTGTTTGTGTGAAGGCTCTTATTTCTCTAGGGTATATTCTGAGGAGTGGGATTTCTGGGTTGTATGGTAGTTCTATTTCTAACTGTTTAAGATAACGCCAGATAGATTTCCAAAGTGGTTGTACCATTTTACATTCCCACCAGCAGTGTATAAGAGTTCCAATCTCTCCGCAGCCTCTCCAACATTTATTATTTTGTGTTTTTTGGATTAATGCCAGCCTTGTTGGACTGAGATGGAATCTCATGGTAGTTTTAATTTGCATTTCTGTAATGGCTAATGATCGAGAGCATTTTCTCATGTATCTGTTAGCTGCCTGAATATCTTCTTTAGTGAAGTGTGTGTTCATATCCTTTGCCCACTTCTTGATTGGGTTGTTTGTCTCTTTGTGGTTGAGTTTTGACAGAATGGTATAGATTTTAGAGATCAGGCGCTGGTCGGAGATGTCATAGCTGAAAATTCCTTCCCAGTCTGTAGGTGGTCTTTTTACTCTTTTGGTGAAATCTTTAGATGAGCATAGGTGTTTGATTTTTAGGAGCTCCCAGTTATCTGGTTTCTCTTCGTCATTTTTGGTAATGTTTTGTATTCTGTTTATGCCTTGTATTAGGGCTCCTAAGGTTGTCCCTATTTTTTCTTCCATGATCTTTATCGTTTTAGTCTTTATGTTTAGGTCTTTGATCCACTTGGAGTTAGTTTTTGTGCATGGTGTGAGGTATGGGTCGTGTTTCATTTTTTTGCAAATGGATATCCAGTTATGCCAGCACCATTTGTTAAAAAGACTATGTTTTCCCCAATTAACTGACACTAGGCCTTTGTCAAATATCAGCTGCTCATATGTGGATGGATTTATGTCTGGGTTCTCAATTCTGTTCCACTGGTCTATGTGCCTGTTGTTGTACCAGTACCAGGCTGTTTTGACTACTGTGGCTGTATAATATGTTCTGAAATCAGGTAGAGTGAGGCCTCCCACTTTCTTCTTCTTTTTCAGTAATGCTTTGCTTATCCGAGGCTTCTTTCCCTTCCATATGAAGTTGGTGATTTGTTTCTCTATCACCTCAAAAAATGACATTGGAATTTGGATCAGAAGTGCATTGTATGTATAGATGGCTTTTGGTAGAATAGACATTTTTACTACGTTAAGTCTTCCTATCCATGAGCAAGGTATGTTTTTCCACTTAAGTATGTCCTTTTGAATTTCTTGTAGTAGAGCTTTGTAGTTTTCTTTGTATAGGTCTTTTACATCCTTGGTAAGATTTATTCCTAAGTATTTTATCTTCTTGGGGGCTACTGTGAATGGTATTGATTCGGTGATTTCCTCTTCGATGTTCTTTTTGTTGACGTAGAGGAATCCAAGTGATTTTTGTATGTTTATCGTATAACCTGAGATTCTGCCGAACTCTTCTATTAGTTTCAGTAGTTTTCTGGAGGATTCGTTGGGGTTTTCTGTGTATAAGATCATGTCATCTGCAAATGGAGATAATTTTACTTCCTCTTTGCCAATCCGGATGCCCTTTATTTCTTTGTCTAGCCTAATTGCTCTGGCTAGGACTTCTAGCACAATGTTGAATAAGAGCGGTGATAAAGGGCATCCTTGTCTGGTTCCCTTCTCAAGGGAAATGCTTTCAGACTCTCTCCATTCAGAGTGATGTTGGCTGTTGGCTTTGCATAGATGCCCTTTATTATGTTGAGGAATTTTCCTTCAATTCCTATTTTGGTGAGAATTTTTATCATAAATGGGTGTTGGACTTTGTCAAATGCCTTTTCTGCATCAATTGATAAGATCATGTGGTTTGTGTCTTTTGTTTTATTTATATGGTGGATTACATTAATGGTTTTTCAAATATTAAACCAGCCTTGCATACCTGGTATAAATCCCACTTGGTCGTGGTGAATTATTTTTTTGATATGTTGTTGAATTCTATTGGCTAGAATTTTGTTGAGGATTTTTGCATCTATGTTCATGAGGAATATATGTCTATAATTTTCTTTTTTTGTGGTGTCTTTACCTGGTTTTGGTATCAGGGAGATGGTGGCTTCATAGAATGAGTTGGGTAGTATTCCATCATTTTCTATGCTTTGAAATACCTTTAGTAGTAGTGGTGTTATCTCTTCTCTGAAAGTATGGTTGAACGCTGCAGTATAGCCATCCGGGCCAGGGCTTTTTTTTTTGTTGGGAGTGTTTTGATTACCTTTTCAATCTCTTTTTTTGTTATGGGTCTATTTAGTTGTTCCACTTCTGATTGTGTTAGTTTAGGTAGATAGTGTTTTTCCAGGAATTCATCCATTTCTTCCAGATTTTCAAATGTTAGAGTACAATTTTTCATAATAATCTGATATGATTCTTTCAATTTCAGTTGGGTCTGTTGTGATGTGACCCTTCTCATTTCTTATTCGGGTTATTTGTTTCCTTTCCTGTATTTCTTTAGTCAGTCTAGCCAATGTTTTATCGATTTTGTTAATTTTTTCAAAGAACCAGCTTTTGGCTTTGTTAATTCTTTCAATTGTTTTTCTGTTCTCTAATTCATTTAGTTCAGCTCTAATTTTTAGTATTTGTTTTTTTTCTGGTGCCTGATGGATTCTTTTGTTGCTCAGTTTCTATTTGTTCAAGTTGTAGGGACAGTTCTCTGATTTTGGCTCTTTCTTCTTTTTGTATGTGTGCATTTATAGATATAAATTGGCCTCTGAGCAGTGCTTTTGCTGTGTCCCAGAGGTTTTGATAGGAAGTATTTTCATTCTCGTTGCATTCTATGAATTTCCTTATTCCCTCCTTAATGTCTCCTATAACCCAGTCTTTTTCAGGAGGGTATTGTTCGGCTTCCAAGTATTTGATTTCTTTTCCCTAGTTTTTCTGTTATTGATTTCTAGTTTTATTGCCTTGTGGTCTGAGAAGATGCTTTGTAATATTTCGATGTTTTGGATTCTGCAAAGGTTTGTTTTATGACCTAAATAATATGTGGTCTATTCTAGAGAATGTTCCATGTGCGCTAGAAAAAAAAGTATACTTTGCAGCACTTGGGTGGAGAGTTCTGTATAAGTCAATGAGGTCAAGTTGGTTGATTGTTGTAATTAGGTCTTCCGTGTCTCTATTGAGCTTCTTACTGGATGTCCTGTCCTTCTCCGAAAGTGGTGTGTTGAAGTCTCCTACTATAATTGTGGAGGTGTCTATCTCACTTTTCAGTTCTGTTAAAATTTGATTTATGTATCTTGCAGCCCTGTCATTGGGTGCATAAATATTTAATATGGTTATATCTTCCTGATCAGTTGTCCCTTTTATCATTATGTAGTGTCCTTCTTTATCCTTTGTGGTGGATTTAAGTTTAAAGTCTATTTTGTCAGAAATTAATATTGCTACTCCTCTTCTTTTTTGCTTATTGTTTGCTTGATATATTTTTTTCCATCCTTTGAGTTTTAGTTTGTGTCTCTAAGTCTAAGGTGTGTCTCTTGTAGGCAGCATATAGACGGATCGTGTTTCTTTATCTAGTCCGTGACTCTCTGCCTCTTTATTGGTGCATTTAGACCATTTACATTCAGTGTAATTATAAATAAGTGTTTAGTGTTGTCATTTTGATGCCTTTTTTATGTGTGTTGTTTACAATTTCATTTTTCCACTTACTTTTTTGTGCTGAGACATTTTTCTTTGTAAATTGTGAGATCCTCATTTTCATAGTATTTGACTTTATGTTTGTTGAGTCATTACGTTTTTCTTGGCTTTTATTTTGAGTTATGGAGTTGTTATAGCTCTTTGTGGTTACCTTAATATTTACCCCTATTTTTCTAAGTAAAAACCTAACTTGTATTGTCGTATATCGCCTTGTATCCCTCTCCATATGGCAGTTCTATGCCACCTGTATTTAGTCCCTCTTTTTGATTATCGTGATCTTTTACATATTGACTTCAATAATTCCCTGTTTTGAGCATTTTTTTTTTAAATTAATCTTAATTTGTTTTTGTGATTTCCCTATTTGAGTTGATATCAGGATGTTCTGTTCGGTGACCTTGTGTTGTGCTGGTATCTGATATTATTGGTTTTCTGACCAAACAATTTCCTTTAGTATTTCTTGTTGCTTTGGTTTGGTTTTTGCAAATTCTCCAAGCTTGTGTTTATCTGTAAATATCTTAATTTCGCCTTCATATTTCAGAGAGAGTTTTGCTGGATATATGATCCTTGGCTGGCCGTTTTTCTCCTTCAGTGCTCTGTATATGTCATCCCATTGCCTTCTTGCCTGCATGGTTTCTGCTGAGTAGTCTGAACTTATTCTTATTGATTCTCCCTTGAAGGAGACCTTTCTTTTATCCCTGGCTGCTTTTAAAATTTTCTCTTTATCTTTGGTTTTGGCAAGTTTGATGATAATATGTCTTGGTGTTTTTCTTTTTGGATCAATCTTAAATGGGGTTCGATGAGCATCTTGGATAGATATCCTTTCGTCTTTCATGATGTCAGGGAAGTTTTCTGACAGCAGATCTTCAACTATTTTCTCTGTGTTTTCTGTCCTCCCTCCCTGTTCTGGGACTCCAATCACACGCAAGTTATCCTTCTTGATAGAGTCCCACATGATTCTTAGAGTTTCTTCATTTTTTTAATTCTTTTATCTGATTTTTTTTCAGCTATGTTGGTGTTAATTCCCTGGTCCTCCAGATTTCCCACTCTGCATTCTAATTGCTCGGGTCTGCTCCTCTGACTCCCTATTGCGTTGTCTAATTCTTAATTTTATTGTTAATCTTTTGGATTTCTGCATGCTGTCTCTCTATGGATTCTTGCAACTTATTAATTTTTCCACTATGTTCTTGAAGAATCTTTTTGAGTTCTTCAACTGTTTTATGAGTGTGTTCCTTGGCTTTTTCTGCAGTTTGCCTTATTTCATTTCTGAGGTCATCCCTAATGTCTTGAAGCATTCTGTAAATTAGTTTTTTATATTCTGTATCTGATAATTCCAGGATTGTATCTTCATTTGGGAAAGATTTTGATTGTTTTGTATGGGGGGTTGTAGAAGCTGTCATGGCCTGCTTCTTTATGTGGTTTGATATCAACTGCTGTCTCCCAGCCATCACTAAGATATAGTAGTGATTTATTCTATATTTGCTCACTGAGTCTTATCTTGTTTTGTTTTCTTTCAATATACGTGGATGGGCTACTAGATTGTGCTGTCTTGTTTGTTGTAGCCCTTGACTTACTTATGACCTATTACCAGCTGGTTTGGGCTGTTGCCAGATGTACATGCCTAAGTCTATTCACTATTCTTGAGTAGAATCTGATTTTGGGTCATCAAGTGTGTGCTGCACCCTAACACCTATCCACCTCGAGAAGTAGTGGTGATAGTTGTGTGCACCAGATTCTATTAGCAGCTGGGGTTCACACTCCAGGGGGGGCAGGATGCTGACAGGCTTCCCCCGAGTGTCAGTGAGGTAGGTGTGTCTCTATTCCTATAGCACCTTGGTGGGAGGGCTCTGCAGCTGTACCTTAGGCCCCCAATACAAGTACCTCTACTGATTGGTAGGTGTCACCCTCCTTAGACCCCTAAGGCAAGAGGCTAGGTGGTCTGGGGAGAGCTTCAGCCCTCAGTTCCCTGTTGTGGTTAGGGCTCTGTTGAATAAGCAGAGATATCAGACCTGGGGAACTTGTGTTTCCAGTAAATCCGCTCAAAAAAAAAAAAAAAATGCAGTCAGATCCCTATCAGAACTGTCTTTGCATTATAACAGCCACCTTGTTCCCTGTAAGGATGAAAGCCTGAGATTTGGATCATATATGCTTGGCTGGAGCTGGTTCTGTGTTTTTAGTCCAATTAGGGAAGGATTTTTGGTCCCTGGGTTTAAAAAAAAGGGAAAAGCAAAGCCGCGGAGCCGGAGCTGTTCTCCCTCTGGCTCAGGAAATTCCAATGTTAATGAAGCCTCCTGGGAAGGGGAGGGGAGGTTTCAGAAAAACAGCAGAGAGTAGCAGCCCGGAATATAGCCAAAGTTGCTTATCTTGCTTGGGATGATTATTTTATCTGAGATTCCCGAGGGGCGTGTCGCCTATGTGTGCTGGCTGTGTGGAGATTGTCCCCGAGGGTCTGGCCCGCTGAATCCGCAGTCAGATCCTCCACTGCCAATCCAAAGCCCAGCGTCAAGGTTCCCCTGTTGGGATGCTGTACTCCCAGCTCCAAAATCAGTCGCTGCCTCCCGGGGACTTCTCGTCCTGCCTGCTGCGTTGCCGCGCCACCTCCGTGGACCGGCTAGGCCCCCTGCCGGGGTTAGTTTAGGGGAGTAGGGCTGCGCCCCGTGTTTGTGCCGTGACCAAATGCCGCCTTCAGCTCCCCTGTGCCTATTCCAAAGCCCAGCGCCAAGGTTCCCCAGCTGGGACGCTGCACTCCTGGCTCCAAAACCAGTCACTGCCTCCCGGGGACTTCTCCTCCCACCAGCCACGTGGCTGTGCCACCTGCGTGGACTGAGTGGGCCCCCTCCCGGGATCAGTTCAGGGGGCTGGGGCTGCGCCCCGTGTTTGCACCATCACAGATGTCGTGATCAGCTCCCCTGCGCCCAGTCCTAAGCCCGGCGCCAAGGTTCCCTGACTGGGACGCTGGCTCCAGGCTCCGAAAACAGTCTCTGCTTCCCCGTAGTTGTTCGTTCTCCGTCTCTGTCACTCAGGTCAACTCTTTAAATCTGTGTTTGTTGTTCAGGGTTCGTAGATTGTCATGTATGTGATCGATTCACTTGTTTTTCCATGTCTTTGTTGCAAGAGGGATCCGAGGTAGCGTCTACCTAGTCAGCCATCTTGGCCCCGCCAGTCCTCCCATCTTCTTTTGATGCTTCCTGCATCATTTAATATTTTCCCCATGGAATCCTTCACTATTGCAACTCGAGGCTTGAGTTTTTCCTTCAGTTCTTTCAGCTTGAGAAACGCTGAGTGTGTTCCTCCCTTTTGGTTTTCCATCTCTAGCTCTTTGCACATGTCATTATAACACTTTATTTTGTCTTCTCAAGAGGCCCTTTGAAATCTTCTGTTCATTTCTTTTACCTCATGAATTCTTCCTTTTGCTTTAGCTGCTGGACACTCAAGAGCAAGTTTCAGAGTCTCCTCTGACATCCACCTTTGTCTTTTCTTTCTTTTCAGTGATCTCTTGCTTTCTTCATGGATGATGTCCTTGATGTCATGCCACAACTGGTCTGGTCTTCGGTCACTAGAGTTCAATGCGTCAAATCTATTCTTGAGATGGTCTCTAAATTCAGGTGGGATATACTCAAGGTCGTATTTTGGCTCTCGTGGACTTGCTCTGATTTTCTTCAGTTTCAGCTTCAACTTGCATTATGAGCAATTGATGGTCTGTTCCACAGTTGGCCCCTGGCCTTGTTCTGACTGATGATACTGAGCTTTTCCATCGTCTCCTTCCACAGATGTAGTCAATTTGATTTCTGTGTGTTCCGTCTGGAGAGGTCCATGTGTATAGTCGCCGTTTATGTTGGTGAAAGAAGGTATTTGCAATGAAGAAGTTGTTGGTCTTGCAAAAGTCTATCATCTGATCTCCGGCATTGTTTCTATCACCAAGGCCATATTTTCCAACTACTGATCCTTCTTCTTTGTTTCTAACCTTCGCATTCCAATCGCCAGTGATTATCAATGCATCTTGATTGCATGTTTGATCAATTTCAGACTGCAGCAGCTGATAAAAATCTTCTGTTTCTTCATCTTTGGCCTTAGTGGTTGGTGTGTAAATTTGAATAATAGTCGTTTTAACTGGTCTTCCTTGTAGGCGTATGGATATTATCCTATCACTGACAGCGTTGTACTTTAGTATAGATCTTGAAACTTTTTTTTGACGATGAATGCAACACCATTCCTCTTCGAGTTGTCATTCCCAGCATAGTAGACTATGTTTGTCCAATTCAAAATGGCCAATACCAGTCCATTTCAGCTCACTAATGCCTAGGATATCAATGTTTATGCATTCCATTTCATTTTTGATGATTTCCAATTTTCCTAGATTCATACTTTGTACATTCCAGGTTCTGATTATTAATGGATGTTTGCAGCTGTTTCTTCTCATTTTGAGTCATGCCACATCAGCAAATGAAGGTCTCAAAAGCTTTACTCCATCCATGTCATTAAGGTCAACTCTACTTTGAGGAGGCAGCTCTTCCCCAGTCATCTTTTGAGTGCCTTCCAACCTGGGGAGGCTCATCTTTCAGCACTATATCAGACAATGTTCCGCTGCTATTCATAAGGTTTTCACTGGCTAATGTTTTTCAGAAGGAGACAGCCAGGTCCTTCTTCCTAGTCTGTCTTAGTCTGGAAGCTCATCTGAAACCTGTCTTCCATGGGTGACCCTGCTGGTATCTGAATACTGGTGGCATAGCTTTCAGCATCACAGCAACACACAAGCCCCAACAGTATGACAAACTGACAGACACGTGGGGGAATGACATCTTAGATTTGATGAAATGTAGCATAATTCCCTAGTCCTTTTCATTCTCAGATGATGGTTTCACACTTTCTCCTCAAACCTCCAAATGATTCCACCCCCATCCTCACTTTCAATGATGATCGTGTGTCCTATTTCACTGAGACAGAAATAAAGAAATCCCACAGTGCCTACTACATCATCTCCACGTTCTGTAACTGTCCCCACTGACCTTCCTTCTTTCCTGTTGCTGTGGATAACTGTACGCCTCGAAATCCCCCTTTGCATAACAAAGATCTTCACTCCAGCATATCAATTTTCATCTCATGTGTCTTCAGTTTTTCTCATGCAAGCTCCAGGAGGGCCCAGAGCATCTAGAACTGTGCCAGGCACATCACACATCATATCACATTTTCTGGCTTTTATTTGCTCAACATTATGGTTTTAGATTTATACATGTTGAGCCATGCAGCACTAACTCATTAATTTTATTGCTGAATTCAACTCCACCTGAGAAATATACAATTTATTTATCCTTTCTCCTACTGATGGATATTTAGGTTATTGCCTTATTTTTTGCTCTTACAAACATTACTGCAAAGAACATTGTTCAGTATTTCTCTGTGCACAAATGAAAGTATTTATCTAGGCTATATACTACGGAAGAAAATAATTTGTTGTGTTTTAATTCTGTATTTTATTTGCAAACATTAACTTCTGCAAGGAGAAAGGATTTCAGATGACTTTTTTATTCAGTGAAAGAATTAACATTTTTATGCTGGATAATTATAAAAACAATTAGGTCACGGTCAGTGGATTATTATCATAAAGCTGCAAATGATTTTTATGCACAAATATTTTAAACATTTGTTGTGGTCGTTGTTAGGTGCCATCGAGTTTGTTCTGACTCATAGCGACCCTATGTACAGCAGAACGAAACACTGCCGGTCCTACACCATCCCTACAATTATTGTTATGCTGCAGCCCATTACTGCACCACTATGTCAATCCATCTCATTGAAGGTCTTCCTCTTTTTCTCTGACCCTCTACTTTACCAAGCATGATGTCTTTCTGCAGGGACTGATCCCTCCTGACAACATGTCCAAAGTATGTGAAATGTAGTCTTGCCATCCTTGCTTCTAAGGAGCATTCTGGTTGTACTTCGTCCAAGAAAGATTTGTTCACTCTTTTGGCAGTCCAGGGTATATTCAGTATTCTTCTCCAACACCACAATTCAAAGGCGTCAGTTCTTCTTTAGAGTCTTCCTTATCCATCGTCCAGCTTTCACATGCATATGAGGCAATTGAAAACACCATGGCTTGGGTGAGGTGCACCTTAGTCCTGAACGTGACATCTTTGCTTCTCAATGTTTTAAAGAAGTCTTTCGCAGCAGATTTGTCCAATTCAATGTGTGTTTTGCTTTCTTGACTGTTGCTTCCATGGGTGTTGATTGTGGATCCAAGTAAAATGAAATCCTTGACAACTTCAATCTTTTCTTCATTTATCATGATGTTGCTTATTGGTCCAGCTGTGAGGGATTTTTGTTTTCTTTATGTTGAGATGTAATCCATATTGAAGGCTGTGGTCCATGATCTTCATCAGTAAATGCTTCAAGTCCTCTTCACTTTCAGCAAGCAAGGTTCTGTCATCTGCATAACGCAGGTTGTTAATGAGCCTTCCTCCAATCCTGATGCCCTGTTCTTCTTCATACTGTCCATCTTCTCGGATTATTTGCTCAGCACATGGATTGAAGAGGTATGGTGAAAGGATACAACCCTGACGCACACCCTTCCTGACTTTAAACCACACAGTATCCCCTTGTTCTGTTCCAACGACTTCCTCTCGATCTCTGTAGAAGTTCCTCATGAGCACAATTAAGTGTTCTGGAATTCCCATTCTTCGCAATGTTATGCATAATTTGTCATGATCCACACAGTCGAATGGCTTTGCATAGTCAATAAAACACAGGTAAACATCTTTCTGGTATTCTCTGCTTTCAGCCATGATTCATGTGACATCAGTAATGATATCCCTGGTTCTGAGTCCTCCTCTGAATCTGGCTTGAATTTCTGGCAGTTCCCTGTTGATATACTGCTGTAGCAGTTTTTGAATGATCTTCAGCAAAATTTTACTTGCGTGTGATATTAATGATATTGTTCAATAATTTTTGCATTCGGTGGGATCACCTTTCTTGGAAATAGGCATAAATATAGATCCCTTCCAGTCAGGTGGCCAGGTAGCTGTCTTCCAAATTTCTTGGTGTAGATGAGTGAGTATTTCCAGAGCTGCATCCATTTGTCAAAACATTTCAATCGGTATTCTGTCAATTCCTGGAGCCTTGTTTTTCTCCAATGCCTTCAGTGCAGTTTGGACTTATTCCTTCAGTACCATTGGTTCCTGCTCATATGGTACCTCCTGAAATGGCTGAACATCAACCAAATGTTTTTGATACAGCGACTTTATGTATTCCTTCCATCTTTTTTTGATGTTTCCTGAGCGTTTAATATTTTCCCCATAGAATCCTTCAATATTGCAACTCGAGGTTTGAATTTTTTCTTCAGATCTTTCAGCTTGAGAAATGCAGAGCGTGTTCTTCCCTTTTGGTTTTCCATCTCCAGGCCTTTGTACATGTCATTAGAATACTTTGTCTTCTCAAGCTGCCCTTTGAAATCTTCTGTTCAACTCTTTTTACTTCATCATTTCTTCCTTTCGCTTTAGCCACTCAACGTTTAAGAACAAGCTTCAGTCTCTTCTGACATCCATTTTGGTCTTTTCTTTGTCTCCTGCTTTTAATGTCCTCTTGCTTTCTTCATGTATGATGTCCTTAATGTTATTCCACATCTTGTCTGGTCTTTGGTCATTAGTGTTCAATGCATCAAATTTATTTTTGAGATGGTTTCTAAATTCAGGTGGGATATACTCAAGGTGGTACTTTGGATCTGCCCGACTTGTTCTAATTTTCTTCAGTTTCAACTTGAACTTGCGTAAGAGCAATTGATGGTCTGTTCTGCAGTCAGCCCTTGGCCTTGTTCTGAATGATGATATTGAGCTTTTCCATTGTCTCTTCCCACAGATGTAGTCAATTTGATTCCTGTATATTCCATCTGGCAAGGTCCATGGGTATAGTTGCCCTTTATATTGGTGGAAAAGGTATTTGCAATGAAGAAGTCGTTGGTCTTGCAAAATTCAATCATGCAGTCTTCAGCATCATTTCTATCACCAAGGCCATATTTTCCAACTACTGATCCTTTTTATCCCCCAGCTTTTCAATTCCAAATCTCCAGTAATTACTGGTGCATACTGATTTCATGTTTGATCAATTTCAGACTGTAGAAGTTGGTAAAAATCTTCAGTTTCTTCATCTTTGGCCTTAGTGGTTGGTGTGTAAATTTGAATAATAGTCATATTAACTGGTCTTCCTTGTAGGAGTATGGGTATTATCCTATCGCTGACACCGCTGTACTTCAGGATAGACCATGAAATGTTCTTTTTGATGATGAACGCAATACCATTCCTCTTCAAGTTGTTATTCACAGTGCAGTATATCATGACTGTCCCATTCAAAATGGCCAATACCAGTCCATTTCAGCTCATTAATGCCTAGGACATCAATGTTTATGCGTTGCATTTCATTTTTGACAACTTCTAATTTTCCTAGATTCACAGTTCTTACATTCCACATTCCAATTATTAATGGATGTTTGCTGGTGTTTCTTCTCATTTTGAGTCGTGCCACATCAGCAAATGAAGGTCCGAAAAGCTTGACTCCATCCATGTCATTAAGGTCAACTCTACTTTGAGGAGGCAGCTCTTCCCCAGTCATCTTTTGAGTGCCTTCCAGCCTGCCGAGCTCATCTTCCGGCAGTATATCAGACAATGTTCTGCTGCTATTCATAAGGTTTTCACTGGCTAATTCTTTTCAGAAGTAGACCCCTGGGTCCTTCTTCCTACTCTGTTTTAGTCTAGAAGCTCAGCTGAAACCTGTCTGCCGTGGGTGACCCTGCTGGTATTTGAATACTGGTGGCATAACTTCCAGCATCACAACAATATACAAGCCCCCACAGTATGATAAACTCACAGACACGTGGGGGATTTTAGACATTTATTTTTCTATTAACTTCATGTTTACAGGCTGCAATCCTTAGAGGATAACATTAAAAACAAATGTATGATCAAATGGCCAAGAGTCATGAAAAGATGCTCAACATCATTAGCCATTACAGAAATGCAAATTAAAACAAACCACAATGAGATACCATTTCACTTCCCCTAGAATGGCTAGGATAAAAAATAAAACAAAACAAAACAAACAAAAATGGAAAATAACAGTTGTTGGAGGGGATGTGGAGAAACTGAAACCTTCATCCACTGGTGATAGGAATGCAAAATGGTACAGCCATTGTGGAAAACGGTCTGGTGGTTCCTCAAAAAACTAGAGGTAGAGCTGCTATATGACCCAGCAGTTTCACTCCCAGGTATATAACCTAAGGATCTTATAGAAGTAAACATGACATGTGCACACCTATGTTCATTGTAGCACTATTCACAATAGCAAAAAGATGGAAACAACCCAAGTGCCTGTCAACAGATGAGTGAATAAATAAAACATACAATCGAATACTACTCAGCAATATAGAAAAATAAGTTCCTGAAACATCTTACAATATGGAACCTGGAGGACATTATGTTGAGCGAAATAAGTCAATCGCAAAGAAACAAATATTGTATTTGTCTCACTTTTATGAAATGATATGAACAGGTAAATATACAGAAACTAATGTTCATTAGCGGTTACTAGGGGTAGGGGAGGAGAAGGAAGAGAGAGAAGTACTCCCTGGGTAGTAGTCTCTTTTTGCTTATAGAAATGGAAAAGGTGGCACCTAATACGAGTGAAGTTTGCACAGCATGACTTATGTAACTGATGTCAATAAGCTGTACATAGAGGAAAGATATGAATGGGCAAATGCTAGGTTATGTATGGTTTTGCAACAATAACAACCAAAAAAGGGGGTGCTACATATGCTGACACTGATTTGACATAGCCAATCACCTCATAGGATTAGTTCTCTTGGTTTCAGAGCTTACAGCCATGGTTTTGTGGGACAATCCAGTGAATTGGCATAATATAGTTCTTAAGGGTTAGGTTCTACCCCCCAGAATGATGAGTAGTATCTGGAGTCTTAAAAGCTTACAATCAGCCATCTAAGATACGACTATTGGTCTTTATTCTTCTGGAAAAAAAGAGAAGGAAACCCAAGAATCAGATAAGGAACTGGACTACAGGACTAATTGTCTACATAAACCACCGCCTCCTCCACCTTGAGACTCCAAGAACTAGATGGCGCCCCGCTATCACTACTGAATGTTTTGATTAGAAACACAATAGATGAATCCTGATAAAGAGGAAGAAAAATGTGGAACAGAACTAAATTCTTAAAGAAACCAAACTTACCGACGACCTATTGAGGCTGGAGGAGTTCCTGAGACTATGGTCCTGAGTTGCTCTTCAAACCTTGAACTGAAACTATCCCTTAAAGTCTCCGTTAAACTAATACACTTTAGCTCAAAGATTAAAGACTGTTGCCCTTGAATATTGTGGTTCTTTAAAGAAAAAACAAAAAGTATATATAGCCGTTGATATAAGTGAGACCAAAGGGTCAACAGGTATTTTAAAATAAGAAGGTTGGGCGGGGAGGGGCAGGGAGATTTAATAAATGGAACTGGGAAAACTAGAAATGATGAAAATGTTGACACAAAGGGAAGAATGTAATCAATGTCACTGATCACGATGCCTAGAAACTATGCGATGAGAGCAGGTTTTCTGTGTATATTCTCATCAAAAATAAATTTAAATAATAAAAAAAAATCTATGACTATTTCAAGAATAAGTCTTTTTTTGCCGTTCTCAGTAAACACTCAACTTCATGATTACAGAACAGAGAATAAGTACATTTAGCTGAAATACTGTGGTTGTTGTTAGGTGCTGTCAAGTTGGTTCCAACTCGTAACAACTCTATGTATAACAGAAGGAAACACTCCCTGGTCCTGTGCCATCATTATGTTTGAGGCTATTGTTGCAGGCACCATGTCAATCCACCTTGTTCAGGGTCTTCCTCTTTTTCGCTGACCCTCTACTTTACCAAGCACGATGTCCTTCTCCAGGGACTGGTTCCTACTGATAACATGTCCAAAGTATGTGAGACATAGTCTTGCCATCCTCATTTCTAAGGAGCATTCTGGCTGTACTTCTACAAAAGATTTGTTTGTTCTTCTGGCAGTCCATGGCATACTCGATATCCTCCGCCATTACCATAATTCAAAGGTATCAATTCTTCTCTGGTCTTCCTAATTCATTGTCCCGCTTTCACATGCATATGAGGCAATTGAAAATACCATTGCTGGGGTCAAGTGCACCTTAGTCCTGAAAATGACATCTTTGCTTTTTAACACTTTAAGGAGGTCTTTTGCAGTAGGTTTGCCAATGCAATATGCTGTTTGATTTCTAGACTGCTGCTTCCATAGGGATTGATTGTGGATCCAAGTAAAGTGAAAGCCTTGACAACTTCAATTTTTTCTCCGTTTACTATGTTGTTGCTTATTGGTCCAGCTGTGAAAATTTTTGTTTTATGTTGAGGTGAAAACTTACTGAAGGCTATGGTCTTTGACCTTCAATTAAGTGCTTCAAGTCCACTTTCTACTTGTGTCATCTACATATCACAGGTTGTTAATGAGTCTTCCTTTAATCCTGATGTCATGTTCTTCTTCATATAGTCCAGCTTCTCCGATTATTTGCTCATTGTATAGATTGAATAAGGATGGTGAAAGGATACAACCCTGACACACACTTTTCCTAACTTCAGAACATGCAGTATACTCTTGTTCTCTTTGAACAGCTGCCTCTTGGTCTATGTACAGCTTCCTCATGAGCACAATTAAATATTATGGTAATTGATAATGTTAATGTTCTCTAACGTTTAAAAAAAAGACTAAATATTCTTGCATTCTCCAAGATCTATCTTAGAGAGCTTTCTCATTAAATTCTATTCTGATTTGGGGCTAATGTTTCAAGCTACAATTTTAGCCAAATGTGAATTATGCTCATTGAAGTTTATAACAATTTTATTCCACAAAATCTAGACATGGATTGGCTAGGCTGTAGGGTATTGAGCATCTTTAGCTTTACTATACATTGTGAAATAGCTCTTCAAAGTGGTTTTACCAATTTATACTCCCATAGCAGTTATGTACGATGTTCCACATCTTCACCAACTTTTGCTGTCAGGCTTTTTAATTTTTACCAATTTGATGGGTGTGCCACTAATGGTTTGTTTTTGACTGCTAACCTAAAGGTTGTTGGTTTGAACCCACCCAGCAGTACTGTGGTAGATATGCCTGGTGAACTGCTTCTGTTAAGATGATAGCCAAGGAAACTCCATGGAGCAGTTCTACTCTGTAACGCATGGGCTGCCATCAGTTGGAGTTGACTCAATGGCAACTAACAACAAGAGTGATAACTGGGGATTCATCTGCTTACTGTCCATCTGGTTTCTTCTTCTATAAATTGTCTCTCATACTCTTGGCTCATTGGACTGCCTGCCTTTTTTTTAAAAAAATTGATTTGTAGGAATTCTGTACATATTTTGGATACCAATCATTTGTTAGTTATGTGCACTGTAAATACTCTATCCTTTTAACACTTTCATGTTCCTGGCTATCTTTAGGGACTGAGTAGTTTTTCTGCCTCTGAAGGTTTATTGGGAAGCTGCTGCACCACTGACATTATGTGCTGTGGCAAGGAAGGGACCTTTATGACTCTTTGAAACTGAAGAAATGGGTATGTGCCACAAATTACTGTTTTTAAAGAGTATTTTATGAGGTGTCTGAATTTTTGGTAGGAAAAATAGAAATTTTGAAAAATTTTGTTACACATATGTTCCAACAGATCCTGGTGGGGACTCTGGAATATAATTAGTGGTGCTTCATATGTACCACTAAACACTTACGGTAGGCTTGTGGGAGGGGACAAGAAAAAAATCCATACTACCTACCAAAAATTCAGACACACTCAATGATTCAGCATGTGTCCATTAATGAAAGCACAAGGTACCAACAAAAAATTTAAAGTAGAAAATAATTGGCTCACGAAAGGGTTAACTTTGTTTATGGTGCCATTGTTGTGCAAAGGTTTTACATTTTAAGTCAAATTTGTCAAGGCTTCAAGTGCTTTATCTTGTATAAGAAATCTTTCCCTATCTCTATTACAAGGAAGACTCACTAACAACCTGCAATATGCAGATGACACAACTTTGCTTGCTGAAAGTGAAGAGGACTTGAAGAACTTACTGATGAAGATTAAAGACTTCAGTATGGATTACATTTCAACATACAGAAAACAAAAATCCTTATAACTGGACCAACAAACAACCTCATGATAAACGGAGAGAAGACTGAAGTTGTTAAGGATTCCACTTTACTTGGGTCCACAATCAACGCCCATGGAAGCAGCAATCCAGAAATCAAATGATGCATTGCATTGGGCAAATCAGCTACAAAAGACCTCTTTAAAGTATTAAAAAGTAAAGACGTCACTTTCAGGACTAAGGTGCGCCTGACCTAAGCCATGGTATCCTCAATCGCCTCATATGCATCCAAAAGCTGGACAATGAATTAGGAAGATTGAAGAATGGAAACCTTTGAATTATGGTGCTGTTGAAGAATATTGAATATACTATGGACTGCCAGAAGAACAAACAAATCTGTCTTGGAAGAACAGCCAAAACACTCCTTAGAATCAAGGATGGGAGACTTTATCTCATGTGCTTTGGACATGTTATCAGGAAGGACGAGTTTCTGGAGTATAACATCGTGGTTGGTAGAGGCTCAGTGAAAAAGACCCTCAACCAGATAGATTGACAGAGTGGCTGCAGCAATGGGCTCAAACACAGCAAGGATTGTGAGGATGGCACAGTTTAGTTCTGTTGTACGTAGGGTTGCTCTGAGTTGGAACAGACTCAACGGCACCTAACAGCAACAACATCGCAAGGTCATAAAAACTGTTGCCAATACTTTCTTCTGAACATTTGTTTTCCTTTTCATATTTGTGTCTTATTCTACTTGGAATCTTGTTCTTAATGTGAAGGATCCACTTTTATTGTTTGCCGTATGCATAACTATTGGCCTGCTATGAACTACTGAATAGTCCATCCGTTCCCCCACTGATATGTGGTGCTATCTTAATCATATATCAAATTTCTATATACCGTACTTCTACGCAAATTAAGCACACCTTCCACACTTGTTTGCCAAACACGCCCTGCCCCCTGCAAGGTATATTCATAAGCACTGCTATGCCCAATTTTTCCACCGTACTGTAAAAAATTAGCATAGCACATAAACAAACATAGAAGGCACACATTATTTGTGTAAAAATATGGTATATTTTTCATTAGTTTGTTTATTTCCAAATTGGTCGCTTACTTTTACAAGTTTCCTTATTTGGTACAGCAATATCAAATTTCTCTTCTTCAATATTTTACGACTAATCATGGCCCTTTCCACTTCCACATAAAGTGATTCCCATTATTCATAGATTCTGTATTTGTGATTTCACCTATTCTCTAAAATTTATTTGTAACCCCAAAATCGATGCTAATGGCACTTTCACAGTCATTTGTGGACATGTGCAGAGTGGCGAAAAATTTGAATTGCCTGATGAGCACGTTCTCAGCTGAGGTTGAACAAAGGGACACTTCGCCTTCTTGCTTCAGCTGTCATACTGTAAATAGTCCTTTCCATGGTCTATTTAGTGCTGCGTCTTTCTCATTTTTGTGCTTTTTATTGGTGATTTCACTGTTTAAAATGGCTCCCATGTGTAGTGCTAAAGTGCTGTTTAGAGTTCTAAAGTGCCAGAAAGGTGCCATGTGTCATACATCACACAGTACGTGTTTGATGACCTTCACGAGTTACCGTGCTGTTGGATGTGAGTCCGATGATAGTGAATCAACAATATGTATTAAAGTGTTTTAAAACAAACACACATTAAAACATGGTTATGTATCGATAAGTTGACAAAAATGTTGTGACCAGAGGCTTGCAGGAATCTAGCCCTGTACTTCCCCTAGGAACAACGGTTCAGTTTAATTCAGAATTTGCAGCAACTTAATAGAACATGATATTGTGAATGAGAATTGAATGTAAATGTTGGAATCAGTTTGCAAGGTTCACAGAAATTATCTTGAGATTTTGACTGGAATAGGATTGAATTTACAGATTTAGGGAGAACGAATATACTCGTAATATTGTGTCTTTCAATTCATTAAAAATATCTCCAGTTAGTCATGTTTTAAAAAATGTTCTTCAAAAATGCGTTGTAGTGTTCTCTATAGAAATATTTTATTTAAAAAAATTTATAACAGCTAGCTATTAAGGATGAAGTATTTTTTATCTATTGCACTTTTTAAAATAATTTTTATTGTGCTTTAAGTGAAAGTTTACAAATCAAGTCAGTCTCTCACACAAACCCATATACACCTTGCTACACATCCCAATAAATCTTCCCCTAATGAGACAGCCTGCTCTCTCCCTCCACTCTCTCTTTTTGTGTCCATTTCACCAGCTTTTAACCCCCTCCACACTCTCATTTCCCCTCCAGGCAGGAGACCAAGTGTCCACCTGATCCAAGAAGCTCACTCCTCACCAGCATCTCTCTCCAACCCATTGTCCAGTCCAATCCCTGTCTGAAGAGTTGCCTTTGGGAATGGTTCCTGTCCTGGGACAACAGAAGGTCTGAGGGTCATGACCACCAGGGTCCTTCTAGACTCAGTCAGACCATTAAGTCTGGCCTTATGAGAATATGGGGTCTGCATCCTACTGCTCTCCTGCTCCCTCAGGAGTTCTCTGTTGTGTTCCCTGTCAAGGCAGTCATCGGTTGTAGCCGGACACCATCTAGTTCTTCTGGTCTCAGGATGACGTAGTCTCTGGCTCATGTGGCCCTTTCTGTCTCTTGGGCTCCTAATTACCTTGTGTCCTTGGTGTTCTTCATTCTCCTTTGATCCACGTGGGTTGAGAACAATTGATGCATCTTAGATGGCTGCTTGCTAGCATTTAAGACCCCAGATGCCACTCTTCAAAGTGGGATGCAGAATGTTTTCTTAATAGATTTTATTATGCCAATTGACTTAGATGTCCCCTGAAACCATGGTCCCCCGACCCCTGCCTCTGCTATGCTGGCCTTCGAAGCATTCAGTTTATTCAGGAAACTTCTTTGCTTTTGGTTTAGTCCAGTTGTGCTGACCTCTCCAGTATTGCATGTTGTCTTTCCCTTCACCTAAAGTAGTTCCTATCTACTATCTAATTAGTGAATGTCCCCTCCCACCCTCCCCGCTCGTGTAACCACAAAACAATGTTTTCTTCTCAGTTTAAACTATTTTTCAACTTCTTATAATAGTGGTCCTATATAATATTTGTCCTTTTGCAACTGGCTAATTTCACTCAGCATAAAGCCTTCCAGGTTCCTCCATACTATGAAACGTTTCACAGATTCCTCACTTTTCTTTATCGATGCATAATATTCCATTGTGTGAATACACCATAATTTATTTATCCATTTATCCGTTGATGGGCACCTTGGCTGCTTCCAGCTTTTTGCTGTTGTAAACAGTGCTGCAATAAATATGGGTGTGCATATATCTGTTCGTGTAAAGGCTCTTATTTCTCTAGGATATATTCCAAGAAGTGGGATTGCTGGATCGTATGGTAGTTCTATTTCTAGCTTTTTAAGGAAGCGCCAAATCGATTTCCAAAGTGGTTGTACCATTTTACATTCCCACCAGCAGTGTATAAGTGTTCCAATCCCTCCACAGCCTCTCCAACATTTATTATTTTGTTTTTTGGATTAATGCCAGCCTTGTTGGAGATGATCTGCATTTCTCTAATGGCTAACAATCGTGAACATTTCCTCATATATGTTAGCTACCTGAATGTCTTCTTTAGTGAAGTGTCTATTCGTATCGTTTGTCCATTTTTTAATTGGGTTATTTGTGTTTTTGTAGTTGAGTGTTTGCAGTATCATGTAGACTTTAGAGATCAGGTGCTGATCACAAATGTCATAGCCAAAAACTTTTTCCCGGTCTGTAGTTAGTCTTTTTACTCTTTTGGTGAAGTCTTTGGATGAGCATAGGTGTTTGATTTTTGGGAGCTCCCAGTTATCTAGTTTTTCTTTTGCATTCTTAATAATGTTTTGTATCCTGTTTATGCCATGTATTAGGGCTCCTAACGTTGTCCTATTTTTTCCTCCGTGATCTTTACCATTTTAGAGTTTATATTTAGGTCTTTAATCCATTTTGAGTTACTTTTTGTGCATGGAGTGAGGTATGGGTCTTGTTTCATTTTTTTTTGCAGATGGATATCCAGTTATGCCAGCACCATTTGTTAAAAAGACTGTCTTTTCCCCATTTAACTGTTTTGGGGCCTTTGTCAAATATCAACTGCTCGTATGTGGGTGGATTTATGTCTAGATTCTCAATTCTGTTCCATTGGTCCATGTATCTGTTGTTGTACCAGTACCAGGCTGTTTTGACTACTGTGGCGGTATAATAGGTTCTAAAATCGGGTAAAGTGGGGCCTCCCACTTTCTTCTTTTTCAGTAATGCCTTATTTATCCAGGGCCTCTTTCCCTTCCATATGAAGTTGATTTGTTTCTCCATCTCATTAAAGAATGTTGTTGGGATTTGGATGGGAATTGCATTAAGTGCATAGACTGCTTTTGGTAGAATAGACATTTTTATAATGTTAAGTCTTTCTATCCATGAGCAAGGTATGTTCTTCCACTTATGTAAGTCTCTTTTGGTTTCTTGCAGAAGTGTACTGTAGTTTTCTTTGTATAAGTCTTTCACTTCTCTGGTAAGATTTATTCCTAAGTATTTTCTCTTCTTGGGGGCTATTGTAAATGGCATTGATTTGGTGGTTTTCTTTTCGATGTTCTTTTTGTTGGTGTAGAGGAATCCAACTGATTTGTGTTTATCTTGTATCCTGATACTCTGCTGAACTCTTCTATTAGTTTCAGTAGTTTTCTGGAGGATTCCTTAGGGTTTTCTATGTGTAAGATCATGTCATCTACAAATAGAGATACTTTTACTTCTTCCTTGCCAATCTGGATGCCCTTTATTTCTTTATCTAGCCGAACTGCTCTGGCTAGGACCTCCAACACAATGTTGAATAAGAGCGGTGATAAAGGGCATCATTGTCTGGTTCCCAATCTCAACGGGAATGCTTTCAGGCTCTCTCCATTTAGGGTGATGCTGGCTGTTCGCTTTGTATAAACGCCCTTTATTATGTTGAGGGATTTTCCTTCTAGTCCTATTTTGCTGAGAGTTGTTAACATGAGTGTTGAACTTTGTCAAATGCCTTTTCTGCATCAATTGACAAAATCATGTGATTCTTGTCTTTTATGTGGTGGGTTACATTGTTTTTCTAATGTTGAACCATCCCTGCATACCTGGTACAAATCCCACTTGGTCATGGTGAATTATTTTTTTGATATGTTATTGAATTCTGTTGGCTAGAATTTTGTTGAGGATTTTTGCATCTATGTTCATGAGGGATGTATGTGTATAATTTTCTTTTCTTGTGGTGTCTTTACCTGGATTTGGTATCAGGGATAGGGTGGCTTCATAGAATGAGTTTGGTAATAGTCTGTCCTTTTCTATGCTCTGAAATACCTTTATTAGTAGTGGTGTTAACTCTTCTCTGAAAGTTTGATAGAACTCTGCAGTGAAGCTGTCTGGACCGGGCCTTTTGTTTCTTGGGAGTTTTTTCATTACCTTTTCAATCTCTTCTTTTGTTATGGGTCTATTTAGTTCTACCTGTGTTTGTGTTAGTTTAGGTAGGTAGTGTGTTTCTAGGAATTCATCCATTTCTTCTAGGTTTTCAAATTTGTTGGAGTACAGTTTTTCATAGTAATCTGATATGATTCTTTTAATTTCAGTTGGGTCTGTTGTAATATCGCCCATCTCGTTTCTCATTCGGGGTATTTGCTTCGTCTCCTGTTTTTCTTTTGTCAGTTTGGCCAGTGGTTTATCAATTGTGTTGATTTTTTCCAAAAACCAGCTTTTGGTCTTGTTAATTCTTTCAATTGTTTTTCTGTTTTCTATTTAGTTCAGCTCTAATTTTTATTATTTGTTTTCTTCTGGTGCCTGTGGGTTTCTATTGTTGCTCTGTATTTGTTCAAGTTGTAGGGATAATTCTTTGATTTTGGCCCTTTCTTGTTTTTGGATGTGTGCATTTCATATAAATTGGCCTCTGAGCACCGGTTTTGCTGTGTTTCTACGGTTCTGATAGGAAGTGTTTTCATTCTCACTGGATGCTCTGAATTTCTTTATTCCATCCTTAATGTCTTCTACAATCCAGTCTTTTTTGAGCAGGGTATTGTTCAGTTTCCAAGTGTTTGATTTCTTTTCCCTGCTTTTCCTGTTATTGATTTCCACTTTTATTGCCTAATACGTAGTCTGTTCTACAGAATGTTCCATGTGCACTAGAAAAGAAAGTGTAATTGGTTATCGTTGGGTGGAGTGTTCTGTATATGTCTACAAGGTCAAGTTGGTTGATTATGGCATTTAGATCTTCCGTGTCTTTATTGAGCTTCTTTCTGGATGTCCTCCTGTCCTTTACCAAAAGTGGTGCGTTGAAGTCTGCTACTATTATTGTGGAGCTGTCTATCTCACTTTTCAATGCTGATTGTTTATGTATCTTGAAGCCCTGTCATTGTGTGCATATTTAATATGGTTATATCTTATTGGTGTATTGTCCCTTTAATCATTATATAGTGTCCTTTCCTTATCCTTTCTGATGGATTTAACTTTAAAGTCTATTTTGTCAGAAATTAATATTGCCACTCCTGCTCTTTTTTTGATTGTTGTTTGCTTGATATATTTTTTGCCATCCTTTGAGTTTTAGTTTGTGTCTCTAAGTCTAAGGCGTGTCTCTTGGAGGCAGCATATAGACAGATCTTGTTTTTTAATCCATTCTGCCACTCTCTATTGGTGCATTTAGTCCATTTACACTCAGGGTAATTATGGATAGGTATGAATTTTTATGAATTTAGTGCTATCATTGAGTCTTTTTTTGTGTGTTGTTGAGTTTCTTTTTTCCCACTTAATTTTATGTGCTGAGATTTTTATATATTGCCCTTTCCTCACATTTATTGTTGTTGATTTTGTTTCTGCTGAGTCTCTATTTTTCCCTTGTATTTTATTTTCATGACCAGGATAGTTTGTTTCCTTTGCGATTACCTTATTATTTACCCATAATTTTCTAAATTTAAAACTTATTTCTTTGTATCACCATATCTTCCTGTCCATATGCAAGGTGTATTACATTTCTTAGTCCCTCTTTATTAATATTGTCTTCTTTTATAGAATAACATCTCTGTTACCCTGTCTTGAGCTTTTTTTTTTTTTTTTTTAATAATCTCACTGTTTTTTTTTTTTTTATTTCCCTGTCTGTGTTGACCTCTGGTTGCTGTGCCCAGTGTTCTAGTCTTGGGTTGATACCTGATATTATTCATTTTCTAAGCAAAGAACTCCCTTTAGTATTTCTCATAGTTTTGGTTTGGTTTTTATGAATTCCCTAAACTTTTATCTGGAAATGTCTTAATTTCACCTTCATATTTAAGGGACAGTATTGCTGGATACATAAGTCTTGTCAGGCAATATTTTAAATATGTCATCCAATTGCCTTCTTGCCTGCATGGTTTCTGCTGAGTAGTCCAAGCTTATTCTTATTGGCTCTCCTTTACAGGTGACTTTTCATTTATCCCTCGCTGCTCTTATAATTATCTTTGGTTTTGGCAAGTTTGATTATATGTCTTGGTGACTTTCTTTTAATATCTACATTTGGAGTTCGATGAGCATCTTGGATCGATATCTTCTTAGCTTTCATGATATTAGGGAAGATTTCTGCCAACAAATGTTCAACAATTTTCTGTTATCCATCCCTCTTCTGGTACTGAAATCACTCAGGTTATTCCTCTTGATAGAGTCCCACATGACTCTTAAGGTTTCTTTATGTTTTTAAATTCTTTTATCTGATTTATCTTCAAATATATTAGTGCCAAGTGATTTATCTTTGAGTTCAGAAATTTTAGCTTCTACTTGCTCAATTCTGCTTCCTTCTATTGAGTTGTCTAATTCTGTAATTTTATTGTTAATCTTCTGAATTTCTGATTGCTCTCTATGGATTTTTCCAGCTTATTAAACTTTTCATTATGTCCTGGATAATATTTCTAATTTCTTCAATTGCTTTATCTGTGTGTTCCCTGGCATGTTCTGTGTATTGCCTCATTTCCTTCCTGATGTCTTAAAGGGTTCTGCATGTTTAACTTTTGCATTCTGCATCTGATAATTCCAGGAATGCACTTTTATCCAGAAGATCCCTGGATTCTTTGTTTTGAGAGCCTGTTGAGGTGATCACGGTCTGTTCCTTTTGTGACTTGATATTGACTGTTGTCTCCGAGCCATGTAAAAGTTATTATATTAGTTTATGCTTGCTTACTGTGTCGTAGCTGTTTGCTTTGTTTTGGCATACCCCTATGGGTTGCTTGAGTGAGCTAGCTTGATTATTTTCACCTTTGGAGCTCTGGTGTCCTGTCCCCAGCTGGCTAGAGCTGTTATCAGGTATATCAGTCTAGGAGTCCATTCAGTTTTCTTGTATGAATTAAGCTCAGGTTTCCAGGCAGCTGATCAAGTGTGTGGTACAGGCCCTGTTGTAGAGTCTTAGAGGGGTAGGGGCGATTGGCGTATATACCGGTATCTGATTGCAGCAGGAGGTCACGCTCTGAACAAGGCAAGGGGCTGAGAACCAACCCCCGAGTGTCTCTGAGGAAAATGCATCCCCGTTCCCTAGAGCGTGCAGATGGGAGGGTTCTGTAGACAGACCATGGGCACCCAAAGTTTTTCGTTGTAAGGACTGGGAGATGCCAGTTATCTTTGGACCCGTTGTGGGTGGCTGGGTGACCTGAGTGGAGCTAGCAGTCCTTAGGTTCCTGATGTGCGTGAGGACCTTAATAGGCAAAGCAATGTCAAACACCCACCTCTCCACCACACAGCTGAAATGGTTGGAGTTTGCCAACAAGGGCCTATTCTCCCGAAGTAGGCCCACACATGTCCATGCAGAAGGGAAAGGTTTACAAGGTCCACGGACGGTTTATGCCTGGACAGGAGCCTCTTCTGTCATGAGCTCCCCTGGTTAATGGAGCTAGCAAATTATCTTTTCCCCCCAGTTGCAAATTTTTTCCTTCCCCAAGGCCGGGAGGATGGCTCTAGGTGCTCAACAGGGCTATCTCAGGCCCAAGGACTCAGCCACTGAAGACGGCTTGGGGGTGGGGGGCATGGTAAAATATACTCAAGTACTCAGCTTTTACCTAGAGCACTGTTCTTCTCAGGTTCCAGAGGTGTGAGTAGGCTGTGCGGCTGGCTGCTTCTCCCTGAGGAAACTGCGGCTGAATGCCAGCACCAGCCTGCCGCCGCTGCTCTGGGAATGGTCTCTGAGGGCTCCCCGTGATTCAGGTCCGGTAACTCCTCTCCACTTCTGAACGGTCTCTTTCTCCCCCTGCCCCTCAGTTCATTGTCTAAGCTTGCCTTTGATGCTCAGGGTTTCCAGCTTGTCACTAATATACTTGTTTCACTTGTTTTTTTTCATGTCTTTGTTTAATGAGGGCTCATTGGAAGTGTCTGTTCTGCCATCTTGGCTCCTCCTTCTCTATTGTATTTGTTGACTGGTGCATAGGAGTGCTACATTTGGATATCACTCTTAGATCCAGAGTATTATTTCAAAACTCTTTTGCCTCTCAAAGAGTTATACATGGCAACCATGCCTGCCAATAAGGTCAGTTTCATGTCTTCCTTTACAACTCTCACACCTCAGACCTACTTTTCCCTCTTCTCTAAGCCTTTTGCATATTCAACATTATGGAATTTTTTTTAATCTCCTGTTTATAGCTTTTTCCTTTTAATTGATCTATAAGGTACATAACAATAAATTTCCAGATGCTTAACTGTCATTACAATTCTGGGATAAACTCTACTGGTTCACTTTTTGTTTTTGGATACCAGCTGACTTGTAATATCTTCAAGATTTTTGGCAACTATGTTCTTGAGTAAAATTGATCTACGATTTCCATATAGAGGATCCTTGGCCAGTTCGATATCAAGGTTATTCCAGAAGTATGAATTGTGTTGGATACTTTCATTTTTTCCCTAGACGTTTGTATAAAACAGGGATTATACATTCCTTGAAGGTTTGGTAAAACTTACGTGGGTCTGGTGTGTTTTATGGAAAGAGACTTATATGATTATCAGTTTCTTTAGTTGTTATTTATTCTGGATGCCTATTCTTCTTGAGTCAACTTCGATAATTTCCATTTCATTAAGAAAATTCATCTGCGTTCTCAAATACTTGGTTATAAAGTTGCCCATCATATGTTTTTGTGTGACCTTCAAATCTTCTATCTGTAGGTGTATCCTTTTTTCATCTTAACCCCTGTATACCAAGACAAATAGTCATTTTCTATCTGGGTGCAATGGACGCTTCCTTAAAAAAAAAAAATTTTTTTTTTGGTCATTTAATGAAAATGTGGAGAATACAGATAAAAACAAATTTTATTAGAAATCTTAAAATGTAAGGATAGGAAACCCAAATTTTTATTCTACTTCTTCCAGGTTTTGAAGGTACAGAATATCAGAGATTGTTAATGTTCCTTGAATGCAACTAAATACCCATCAGCTACCATGAACCTAGATCATATTCACTGGGGCAATCTTGATTCCACGCTTCAAATACGTATCCAATAGGTTCTAGTTTATCCTTACTTCTTTCTCTTGCATCATCAAAATGCAGTACCTTTAAAAACTTTTTTAAACTTTATATTTTTGTTGGAAAGAGAATGGACATCTTCTTAGCTTCATAATTGCAAAACATGTTCACCTTTAGATTTGTAAATACCAATTAGAATGATCAATCCAATTATTTTTTGTTTCTATATCATTTCCTTCCCATCATCTCTGAACCTGCCTTTGCATTTATTTACTTACAAACTCTGTCAAGTAAATTCTGCTGTACAAAATTTGGGAGATATTTTTGCAATAAAGTATTTCGTGATGAAGTTGTTCCTTTAGATGACTAACTGGATGAAAGTACCATGTCTACTTTGTGTTCTTAGAAATACATTGTTCACTTATTGAATATTGCCATCTGAAAATCCACAGGAATTTTGCTGCTAAGATCAAACTTACCACCATTTTGAGTCTAGAGTGCTGCTTTTTGCATTCACCTTCTGATTTGTCTAATAATCATGAAAAAACAAAACAAACTAACCCATTGCTGTTGAGTCCATTCCGACTCATAGTGACCCCACAGGACAGAGCAGAACTGTCCCATAGGTTTCTAAGGAGCAGCTGGCAGATTTGAACTGCAGACCTTTTGGTTAGCAACTGAGCTCTTAACCACTGAGCCACCAGGGCTCCAATAATTATGAAACATGTCAGTTTTCTTCCCTTTGCCATTATGGATTAAAAATGTTGAATTCTCAACTGTGCCCAACGAAAATGTGAAAAAACAATTATATAGTGTCTCTAGATTTCTTTTAGAAGCCCTCATGGCAAAATGGTTGTGTTCAGCTGCTAACTGAAAGACCGGTGGTTCAAAGCCACCCAGCGGCTCCATGGGAGAAAGACCTGGCAATCTGCTCCCATAAAGATTACAGCTGAGAAAACCTCATGCAGCAGTTTTACTCTGTTGCATGGGGTCGCTATGAGTGGAAACCAACCTGACGGCACCTAACCACAGAGTTCTTTTATATCTTCGTGAAAAGTGATGTTCTTGGGAAAAAAAACTAAAAAAACAAAACTGAAAGATGATGTAATAATGATTTATTTCACTACAGCATTATCTTTCTAGGTGATTTCACCCATTCTTTTCTATTATTGTTTACTTACTAGTCTTTTTTTAGTATAGTTGTGAATAACTGATGAACTCATTCCAAGCATTACTAAGTTGCAAAATATTTCAAGATATAGAAAAAATAAGATGTCTTAAAATCCCTTCATTTCACATTTATAAAATGGGCCAATGGATTCATATGGTAATTGCTACAGAGAATCAGTTTTATTATATTTTTTAAAGTAAAATTTTTCTTAGTTTTTGGGAAAACTTCTAAGAAAAGTCATGAGAAGTCAATTTCCACAAATAGAATGGCTCAAAAAGGAAACAAAACCTGATGTAATCCCAAAGATCAATAGTTTTTTTCCTTTATCAGTCTTTTAGATTTGTCTCTTTTATTCAAAGAATGAGTTTTTGCTTTTGCTGACATTCTAATTTTAGTTTTCTGTTTCACTGATTTATTCTCACATTTTTTGGGAGGGGTGCTTGTTTTTAAATTTATTGATATTTTGGTAAAAAAATCATCTGCATAACAATCAATTCTTTGAAATTTGTGGACTCCTTTGTGACTTAGAACATCTATAAAATTTTATTATACACTGTGTACTTGAAAATAGTATATATACATACATACATGAGTTTGAAACTTTTTATAATTATTTTTGATGTCTTTTGTAAACCTGCAAATAGAGTTCTCTAATCCAATCTCATGTCTTTTAATTGGAAATTTTACTTTATTTGCACATACTGTTGCCATTTTTATTTTTACGTTTTTCCTTCCTTCTCTGATTTTGCTTGGATTCATAGTTTACTACCTTTCCTCTTTTCCCCTCTCTGTTTTGGGATCTTTACAATTTGGTCACATAGTCTCTAAAACAATTTTGAAAATTAATGTACCCTTTTATACATTTTTAAGTTGATAATTTTTTTTTTTTCTTAAATCGTAAGTTTAAAATCTGGCAAAGGAAGTCATTTCTGGAATATTGCAAATACTGATATTTTAAGGTAGAAACCATTAATTACATCATTATTTTAAATGCATTCAATAGAATCTAAATACCACCATGATTTGACATCCACCATCCCTTTAAAATACAAGTTCTTTAATAAGAAATTTTACATTATTTCTTTAAGCCCCAACTCCTACTTCCATTACACCTCATGTAATTTTATCTCAGTGTAATATAATGTTTGAAAGTCTTTTACTGACTCTATCATATATTTGTTTCCCAAAATGTAATAAAACTATATTTATTGAAATAAAAATTTATAAATTAAAACACATTTCCTGTGAATATAAATCTCCAAGTACTTAAAAATCTGTCACGTGAATTATCATTACTATTCAAATGATGAAAACAACATAAATATATTAATTTTATTAAGTAACTATTAAAGACAAATTAAAGTTTGGAAATTATCTCTTAGTGAGATGGAAGATGCTGTATTTTTCTACACTTGCTGACATTTTTGTTATTTTTTATGTATAGATATAAGTGCTGAGGAACCTTACATATATAAGAAAAAAGGGATGGAAAGGATTTTGTTACAGCAATGCAACTCAACTCTCAGACTCCTTCACATTTATATTCTGAAAATCACAAATTCATCTATCATCAAATTATTTTTAATGATCTTTTACTTGACAGTTTAAGTTCTCCTTCAATTTTGTTGAAAGCAAAGGACTTCATCAGAAATGAAAAAAGATCTAATTGTTCAAGTCATTCTCCTTCTCCTTAGGAAATTAACCAGAAGGTTTTACCAAGACTTATCCATAACCATTTCATTTAGAAGGATATTATTTTGGAGCTAAATTTAAGTAAAAACACCATAAAATTGGAAACTGCATATATTTTGTGATAATTATATACACAGGTAGTCCCCGACTTAGGATGTGTTTGAGTTATGACAAGTCACATCTGGGCTTTTTTTCTGGCGTACCTTATCGTTAGTAATATGTACTACATACAATGTTGCAGTGTGTAATCTGATGTTATCATTCTCAGATGTTCACTTGCAGATGTTCAAAGATTGGATTCATAAAGATACTGTCAGAGATGAATTGTGTCCCCCCCAACATATCTGTCAACACTGGCTAGGTCATGATTCCCCGTATTGTATGACTACCATTTTGTCATCTGATGTGAGGACTTCTCTATGTGTTGTAAACCCTACCACTATGACTTAATGAGATGGATTAGTGGCAGTTATATTTATGAGATCTACAAGATTAGACAGTGTCTTAAACCAATCTCTTTTGAGATATAAAAGAGAGAAGTGAGCAGAGAGACATGGCGACCTCATACCACCAAGAAAGAAGCACCAAGAGCATAATGCGTCATTTGGACCTGGGGTATCTGTGCCGATAAGCTCCTAGACTTCCTAAGGAAGACTGATGACAAGGACCTTTCTCCAGAGCCAGCAGAGAAAGCCTTCCCCTGGAGCTGATATCCTAAATTCCAACTGCCAGCCTACTAGACTGTGAGAAAATAAATTTCTCTTTGTTAAAGCCATCCACTTGTGGTATTTCTGTTATAGCAGCACTAGATGGCTAAGACAAGTACTGATAATGAATGGTAACAATAATAAAACTAAAAAAAAAAAAAAAAAAAGACAAGTCAGAAAGGAACCCTGTCAGGTTGGGGACTGCCTGTAGACTGAAATTTTTATTTCATGATTAAAAAAACCAATTATCATACTTTCTAAAGAATTAGAACAGAATATCTAAGGAAAATTAATCCTAATTAAGTAAAGCTAATTTTCAGAAGTTAAATGCACTATATCCTATACTACATTTAGGCAACATTTACTCCTTACTTCTGCACGTAAGGGCGTGTTGTGTTTTTTCAGAGTACTGCTTATGTTATTTCATCAAGCTAACACACACAGTTTAACATCTCTGAAACTGGGACTCAGCTTAAAATAGATGGCATATCACAGTTTAATTGGCAGTAGTTTTTCCTAAGTGGTACACAACATAATGGAGAATCTTGTAATAATGATGTCTTAGATTAGATGATAAATTGTGGAAACTAAAAGCAAAGAGATAAGAAGATATTGAGTCACTAGTAACTTCAGGGCTTATACAAAATATCCCCAAACCCACTGCCGTTGATTCCAACTCATAGCAACCCCATGGGGTTTCCAAGGCTATAAATCTTTACGGAAGCAGACTGTCTCATCCTTCTCCTGTGGAGTGGCTGGTGGGTTTGAGCTGCTGACCTTTTGGTGAGCAGCTGAGTGCTTTAACCACTGCACCACCAGGGCTCCCTATACAAGGCAATGACTATTGCAAATGTATTACTTAAAATCCATGATATCTTTCTGTTAATTTAAATCTAAGTACATGATAGGAACAAAAACAGCAGAGAAATGGTTGAATGACAATAAGCAGGAGACTTGGGCCCACATAAAGAGTTAATATGGATTTACAGAATCTAATAATATACTGGCAAAGTTTAATGAAAATGCTTCTCCTAGAAATTTAAAAAATGTACCAGAAAATGTAAAACCATCAACTTACCTCTAAAATATGTTCTTTTAACTTGAAGATGTAATATGTCAGAAGCATACATGAAACTTTTACCATCTGCCTCCTTGAAATCATGCAGATTATGCTACTAAGACAGGGACTGAGACACACCCATCAGACTCTATCATTATTGAGAATGGTGGGAATACAGAGTTTGCCTCATAGCCAATTCACCAATTCTCATCATGCTTTTACACCAATCTTGAATATTTTAAGATCGATGCAGCAAGGAATCCTACCAGGTGTTTGTTGCCTAAAAATAAGGTGCCTTTCCTTTCATGTTATATTCATGTTCTCCTTGCTTTTCTTTCATGGGATTCACCCTCGTGAAAAATGGTTTTTTGGACAACAGGAGACAAAAAAGGCAAGGTCATTAAACAAAACTGTCATCATGCCATCTTCCCAACTGACAACACATTTAAATTGTGAACACCTACACATGAGCCAGTAAAACATTTCTAAGACCACACTTTACCCATAATAAAAATACATTAACTTCCACAATACTCCTTTGGTTTCAGGGCAGTGAGAAATGCTCTTTTGGGTTTAAGGCGAAGGGACCTAAGTCCACATCTTGATGGGGTAGCAGCAAAGTTCTGCAAGAGTATGTGGGACCTGAAATAGTTGTAGTCACTTTTGGAAAATACAATCTGTCATAGGTTTCTTTTGTAAAGTGGGAGAAGGGTGATTATGAAAGGGGAAAACAAAAAAAGAGAGATGGCATGACCCCAATGTTCTAAGGAAAATCAATTTTAACAGGGTATTTTTTTTTATATATGAGGATTTAAAAAAGCATATATTCTTTTTAAAGCTATTCATGCCCAAGTGCCCCACCGGAAAGTTTAATACTCCTCAGAGTATGCATACCTTCACTTGAAGACCCTGCTACAGATTATACTTGAATTCTAAATTTTTAAGATGCATACTAAATTGACTTGATGGCAATGTGTTTTTCATTTTATACTTAACTATAAATTTTTCTAACAAAGTTATTTCAGTATTCCTATTGAAGAAAAATGTGTACCCTGAAACACTAAAAAGAAAAAAATCGTTTTCCATTTTAAAGAATGATCAATTCCTTTCACTCACTTTCATATCTAAACAGAGTAATGAGAAAAATAAACCAAAATAACAAAGTCACAAGAACTTTGATAACTAAATATTATACTATCAACTAAAGTAATATATATAGCAATGTACCTTTCTTGAGGAAAAAAATTTCCTTAGAAAACTCAAAAAAACTACAGACTTCTGAAGATAGATGTTGGTAAGTTAGGAAGGTATTTTTTTTTTTTTAACATTATGCTTATAAAGCGCAATGAAATAAAATCTACATAAGCCATTTGAGGTTAAAATTGGAATTTACCTTCCAAATATGAACATAATGGCATAAAATCCTTCTTGACTTCATCTTTGCCAATAACTGAAAGATTTCTAAGAGATGGTTTAATATTTCCATGTGTCATTTCCTAAAGATAGTATTTTTTTAATCTACGAAGTTCATGAAAAGGTACGTAAGAAACTATTCTACTTACTCTTAATTTTCATCATTCATCATAACCTCAAACATCCAGGAAGACTAGATATTAGAGAATATGTTTACTTTAAAATATTAGGGAAAAATTTGCTATTTTTCCTTTTATATACAGGAGAGTACACAGATGTATTATGTATTAATTATAATTAGAGTTTCTGCATTCATTCACCAAATATTTTTTTTACACATCTATTTTCCAGGCACTATTTTAAGAGCTAAGAACATATAAAAAAAAAAAAAAAATAGGTGGAGACAAAGTAATTGCTACCATTTATTGACAGCTTACTATGTGTCAGGCCCTGGCCTGAGTTTCACACATGTGAACCTATTTAATCTTCAAAACATAACACCTTTATAACATGGGTACTATTAATTTCCTCATTTTACAAATGAGAAAACTGAGGCATAGAGAAGTTAAGTAACTCATTCAACTAGTAACTGGTAGAATTTCTAAACTTCTGGCTCTTATGGAGCTTTTACTCACCTAAAACCCCTCCCTTCTCAATTTCTTCTTTGTCTCTGCGAAAGACCTAAAGAACAAACAGAACTTGGTACGGCTCAAATAGGTGGTGTGACTCTTTCATTTTTAGATAACAATGTTTCTTTCTGGAAATGCTTAAAATTTAACTAGCTCCATTTTCATCATATTGTGACCCCAAAACATCCCCCAAATCTGCCTAAGACCCGATTTTGTTTTAAATGTTGGAGAAAAAAAAATTCTTAGTATTTTTGCCTCTGGGTTTTTTTTTGGTTTTGCTGTAGGCATAAAAAATATATACATATACAGCATCCCTTCCTTTGGAAAACCACTTCTCTACTCCAGGTAGGCCTAGTAAGGCTGAAAATTATGGTGCCTGTCTCATTACAGGGAGGGTTCATGATTACAAGCTAAGCAGGCACCACTTTCTTGGTAGTTATTGGTTCAGGAATATAGAAACATGATCCAAGCATGGCCAGTCTGCTTCCCTGGGGTTGATGGAATTGGGAGTTGTTTTCTTTGCATTGGAAGTGAATTTGAGACCGATGATAGCCATTTTCCTTGGCATCAGGAGAAAATTATTACATAATCCTGAGAGATACAGAGAAGAGAAATTCAAACACAGAACACTCTGATCTAGCTATGCTTGAAACAGGACTATCTTTGTACTTTCCAGTTAAATGAGTATATAAATGCTTTTTTTTTTTTTTTTACTTATGCTAAAGTGGGTTTCTGTCACTTCCAACTAAGTATCAAAGCATTTTTACAAATGCATTAGATAAAATATGCAAGTAGAACACTGGTTATAATGAATATGAATATATTGGTATGGAATTCTTTGTCCTCTTCATTCCTCTCTCCCTATAAACAAATATATAGCTCTGTACCGCTCAAGGGTGGTTTATCTATTTCATTTTAAAAAGTAGTTTCTAAAAGACAATTTACCTATGCTTATAAAGCATTATTTTAATAATTCTGCTTTTTAGCATACAACAAAACCACAATATAGCTAGAAAAGACAAAATGTTTTATTTCAAAATGTTGGAGAAACATTAAAAAGACAAATGTCCAATATATAATCAAATGTTTTAAATATATGGATTTATATATATATATATATAGCTCACCACCAAAGAGCTAAATACTGCAAATTACCCTACCATATTTCTTCTCTAATTTAGACCAATAATACTTGGTATATGCTGACAAAAAATACCAAGCGCCTATACTAAGGCATCATCTTAGGGTTCAATTACACAAGTCATGGTTTTGTTCAAGATGTTCCTGACACGTGAAGCTTCCAGGTGAATTTCAGAAATGTTAAGAAAAGTATCTTCCTTTTTTGCCTGTGAATGTTTGAGTATTGCTGTACTGTTGGCTTATATCGGCTACGGATACTGGTTCTAGGCCAGCCCAAGGATCCTCAAGCATGGAAGGCTTGAAATAACTTTCCACCTCATTAGACATTCTGTTTTCTCTACCACGCCCTGATCCAAATGGTGTAGATGTCCTTGGAGAACCCTTGAGAAAAAAAATCAGTTAAAAAAACATTTAGTAGCAATACTTTGTACTTTTTTCTTTAATAGCTAAAGGCTCATGGGGATCACACTGCTAGTTAAAAGCTGTGACTTGAACCCATTATGTTCCATGGCAAAGTCCACATTTCCTTTAGTGCGGTGTTGTTTTAAAAAACATAACTGAAACCACGTATTTATTAATAATTCCATTCCCACCATCATCTCAAACACTATTGGGTTTCTAATGTAGTAACTTTACAGACCTATCAAGCAGTGATAAAATTAAAAACCGTATTTCAATTTCTTTTTTCCTCAAAATCTGCATTGTCTTTCTGCAGGAAAATTAAGGAAAAAGTTTTTTTTTTTTTTTAATATATGGCTTCAAAATTTCTGGAACCTTTCTATCCATGAAAATTTTTTCTCCTATCTTCAGCCTTAGAAAGGCGGGGTTGGTTTAGTATACAAAAAATTGGAAACCATCAGTACATGCAAATTGTTAACCACTCCTGTAAGTCGTAAACCACTACGTAAAAACAATTTTAAGAATGGCGCAGGACCGGGAAGTGTTTCCTTCTGTTGTGCATAGGGTTGCCAGGAGTCGGAACTCGCTCCACTGTACCTAACAACCACCACCTAAAAAAAAAAAACCTGTTGCCGACCAGTCGATTCCGACTTGTAGCGACCCTACAGGACAGAGTAGAGCTGCCCCATAGTTTCCAGGGAGCGCCTACTGGATTCGAACTGCCGACCTCTCGGATTAGCAGCAGTAGTACTTAACCACTACGCCAAACTACTACCTAGACACACCAAAAGTACTCCCGCTGTTTCTGTATTCACACTGAGAGGCACGAAACACTTTCACTACCTCCTATTTATTTTTTCTTGAGAAGACTTGGAAAGCTGAAGTTGGTGTAGTCAGAAAAAAGACAGGCAAACACAAAAAGTAGGGGGAAGATGGCACCAGCCTTTAAGAGTGCTAGCCTGGGGTTCATCCACTTCCTCCCCTCCCCTCGGAGCCAGGGGGCTCAGAATAATTTACTGAGAAAAGAAAAGGCCCCCCCCACCCCGGCAAAGGAGAATCAGGAAATCTGTGTATCAGTGGCAGTGTCCCGGCTAAAAGCAAGAGGTCTCCGGAGTCAGAACGTACAGGTTAAAAACGTGAATGCCACTTTTGCAGGGTAATCTTAAGAAAGTTACTTAACTTCTCTAAGCCTCAGTTTACTCATCTGCAAAATAGGGCTAATCGTAAAATTTCAAAAACAATTCATGTAAAGCGACTCCTCCTACCGTGCCTGCCATACCGTAGGAGCTCAGCCAACGCTGGCTATTATTACCTGGGGGTGGGTCTGCTGTTGCCCTGGGGAGTAGCCGAAATGCTGCTGGGACCCCGCGGGGGACTTGGAGTAGGAGCCAGGGTAGCCTCCAGGGGACGGGGACCCGAAGCGGCCCCCGGGGAAGCCGCCGCCGTGTCGTGGAGAGTGGCTGCTCCCGTAGGGCCTAGAGCGCGGCCCGTACGGCGGCGTGTGGTGTGGACTCCCGTAACCGTCCCGAGGGGAGGGCGGCCGCGGTCCGCTCCCGCCCAGGGTACCCCGGAAGCTGCTCCCGTTACCCCAACCTCCTACACCGGGGCCAGGGTAAGGAGGGGTCGGGGGTCGAAAATTCTGTCGGTGCATAGCAGGAGGCGAAGACGAAGTCCTCACTGCTGCGTTCTCCAGCCGGAACTGTCCCGACGAAGCCTCCACAGAGAACTGGTTAGTCCTTTACCAAAACAGTCCTCTGGCCGCCCGCGCCGTCAAGCACATTGGTTCCGGTATCACAAATGTTCCGGAAGGGACGGAGCGATAAGCGGGTTACGGAATTGGGTGGAGATTGGGCGAATTGAAGTGAAGAAGGAGGAAGAAAAGGGATAAAGACTGAACACTCGATGCAAGGAATGATCTTTGCACTGTGGCGGTCATTGGTCGAGACAAATTGACTAGACGCCCTCCCAATGGGTGAGGCGGGCCTGAGAGAGCAGGCCCCACCCGGACCGCGCCTCGGCTCCGCCCACCCTCGCCCTCGCCCAGCCCCGGGTCGCTGGGGGCGGGGTCTGGGTGTCTCGAGCGCCCTCAGTGGCTGCAGGCCCCGAGCGTAGCGGCCACGCCTCACCCGGGGAAGGAGGATCTGAGAGGCGTACGAGGTTGGCGGCTCTGCGGAGAAGCGGCCTCCTTTCCGGCCGGGGCGGCGGGAGGGGGCTGTGGACCGGACGCCCGCAGTCAGGTACCCTCCGAGACACGGTCCGGGCGGCGAACGGGATCCCGGCTCCAACCAACCCGTTCAGGCGGCGCGCTGCGGAGAGCGCCTGCACTTTCCAGAAGCATCTGCTGCCCCCAGGACCCGTGCTTAGCTCTTCTCGCCTTCGTGCGCCCTTGTTCCGTGGCCCCGCGGCCGTCCTAGTCTCGCTCTCCCGGCCGTACCGGGCTCGCCCTGCCCGGCGCCTGCGCTCCAGGTCGGGCCGAGGTCCAGCGCTTACCACTGCGGGGCCCGCCCCCTGCGCGGTCGAAGTGGCGCGCGCCTCGCCTCTCTCGCTTTCCTCCTACCCTCTCGCACCCAAAGTTAACTTTAGTAACGTACCAACAGCCATCTTTCAGAAATGACTTCAGGCTGCTGCTTTAAATAGCTTGGTGGGGAGGCTGTGTTAACAAGTTTCGGGCTTCACCCTCTTCCTTTCAGTTCTGGTTAAATGGGAGCGAGAAGTGATGAGGGAATTAGGAAGCGGATAATTGCTTCTCAAAAAGAGCAGAATTGGGCCAAAACTTTAAAAATCTCGATTGTTTCACAAACTTTTAGTTATAAAGAAAAGTGTGATGATGCAAGAATGACACCTTGATAAAATAGGACAGGTACCAGATACCTGTCCCAGCATTTTATTTAGAGGGTGAAATTTAGATTCACTACAGTTGTATAGAATTTTCTTTGCTCTCCCAAGATTTGAGAATGGCAATTCACTATGAATCTGGAAATCTTGTAGGAAGCAGAATCTTAAAGAACTTCCAAAAAAAAGCTGGCTTCAAGTAGATTCCGACTGTAATCTTCTGTGGTCCCGCTGGGTAGGTTCCAACTGCCAGCGTTTAGGTTAACAGTCGTTGGCAGACTGTGCCACCCAGGGACCCTTAATGAACTTAGGTCCAGTGGGTAGCCCGAACCTGTGCTTTTTAGCCTGCCCCCTTCTAGCTGCCGTTCCTCACTCTGTCTCTGACATATTTTTTGACATGCCTAGTTGAAGGATGTTATGTCTTATCAGCCGCCATCCTCCTTATGAGTGGAGACATAAACACAGTTCCATTGCTGATTGGGGGAGAAGGGTCTGGTCCACCAAATTTCTATTTTCCTTTGGACACAAGTTGTAAAGTCAATCAAGGCAGGATAATGCTATCAGGCTTAGTGGTGCAATAAAGGCCTGAAGATCCCAGACTGGTTGGTATTCTTCTGTCCTGGCCAAAAATTCACCTTTCTGGATGTTGTCATCAGTGCCTAGATTAATGCCTGGTAATCAGGCACTCAAGTATGTATCGAATGAACGAATGGGTCACGTACACTGTATTGGTCAGTGATCCTCATCATCTTTTATATCATAAACCAGTCTATTTATTATGATGGAGGGGCAGAAGAGGGAGAGTAGTGGACACCAAAATTACCTTTATTACTCTTTTTAAAAAAGAAAATGCAAACTGGGTCTCTGTTTTTAAATTGGCAGTGAGATTATAGAATTGGTTCTCAGCCTGCTAAGTACTGTAAATGACTTTTTTCTTTGGCTTACACTTTTAGCATACTCTTCCCTGTAGTGTCTTCCTTGCTGTTTTCTATATGTATGAACTTGTACTAGAAATGGGGGAGGAGGGGAGAAATACAGTGGAAAATTGTTGACTGGTAGGTTAAGGGTGACAGTGTACCTCTCATCATATTTTCAGACATATATGAGGATTGAGGAAGAGTGAATTCTTAATAATTACATGAAAATCCCTAATCCCATTGGGCCTCTTCTGGGCCCCTCTAGTGAGAATAGGCCCCTTGCCTCTTCGCAGTTGGGAAATCCACCAAGAGAAGTTAAGTGACTTGGTTAAGTTCACACAGCAAGCAGAGTTGGAAGCAGAACTCAGGCCTCCTGAATCTCAATAGCTTTTTTTTCCAAGTAAAGAATTATAAGTGACAATCAGTCTGCCTTTTGAAAAATGCGGTAGTGAAATAAACACGTAAATTTTTGAAAATGGTTCTGTGTAGCTAATTATTTTAGATTTTGAGGTTAGTAGATATAACCTTAGTACTGAATTTTTATAAATGTGGCGAGGGGGTCTTCCCATGCTTGAGCCTGAGGAATGCAGTCTGGCTGTCTGAACTGGAGGGCCTGAGCTTCCTAGGCTTCTGTTTGCATGGAGTCTATTCGTATGGTGGTGGGTTCAGAGGAAAGGGTGAGAGGAAGAGGAAGAAGTTTTATGTTGGGATAACTGGAGGTAGAAAAGTGAAGAACTGAGATGATGGGTGGGAAAGTATGGTGGTTGCCCATGGGCTAGTCTGTGTCCTCTGGTGAGAAAGCAGCACCTCTCATCTTTGTAACAGGTATGGTTCTTGCAAAAAGAGCATCACAGCACAATCACAAAAACAGAACATCAAAGAACTTTCTAAGCATTCTTGAGCTACATGGGGGGCTTCAGAAGCATTTACGTTAACTTTGTATGGTAGTGTCTCGTAGAAGTTTTACATTAATGCAGGTAAGGGTATCAAGCTGAAGGAATTTAAATATAAATGTAAACAGGATCTTGTCTATTCCTGTGAGACTGAGGACCTTTACTTATTTAGGTTTTTTGCTAGCTGCCCTCCAGCTGGACCAGTGGCTTTCAAACTTATTTTTATTTGTAGAGCCTTATCTTCCACAAAACCCACAAAAAACAAAAACAAACAAAAAAACTTACTTGCAAGCCCAAAATATAAGAGCAGACGGTATGTGTTTGAAACAGGGATTGGGGTCCCAGAGTCCTGCTCAGTCTGTACCCTATTTTATCTGACCTGCCCTGCCCCCAAAGAGACTTCTGGGGACACCCCTGGGGAATTTCTCAGGCTTTGCATAAAATGGCTTGAAAACCAATGCTTAAGGTAGCTGTCTGGGATTAACAAGTGCTACAAATAGAAATATTTTGGTTAGTTTTACTATGTATTGTCAAGAAGTAAATATTGTCATTTCTCTTCATGGTTATGGCTTTGTAAGCAAAGAAACGTAGAACCTAGGGTAAAGAACAAGGGTGCAGTGATGGTTCAGTGGTAGAACTCTTGCCTTCCATGTGGGAGACTGGGTTCAATTCTGGGCTGATACACCTCATGCGCAGCGTCTGTCCTTGGAAACCTGTGTGTTGTTTTGTTACTGAAGGGGTTTCAGTAGAGCTTCCAACTAAGACAGACTAGTATGGAGTGTTTTGTTCAGTTGTGCATGGGGTGTATTTGAATGGTCCAGCTGGAGGGCAGCCAGCAGCAACAGGTTAAAGCACAAGCCTTAGAAGTTAAAAAGGTGACTGAATAAGTAGTTAGAGAATGGTTTACCTCTCAGGTGGTATGTGTTGGTCTTTTAAAGGGTGATAAAACCCAGAGCTTGTCTTATTTTCCCCATTTGAACTCAGAGTGACCCCATGTGACAATAGAAATGCTCAATATGGTTGGGCTGTAATCTTTATGGGAGCAGATGGCCAGGCCCTTTCTCCTGTAGAGCCCTGGTGGGTTTGAACCACAGTTGAGTGCTTAACCATTGCTGTACCAGGGATCTGTGTCCCCTCCCTTCCCCTCAGACAATTATTTACATTCCAAAGCCTAAGAACCCAGGTACTTTCTTATTGTCTCCCCATGGAGAAATTGTTTACATTAGGAAGATTAGATTTCTCTCTCTCTGTAGGGGCAGTGGTCACTGGGCTGTTAGTTGCCAGTGGAGTTGATTCTGATTCATGGCGATCTCATGTGTTACAGAATAGAACTGCTTTATAGAGTTTCCTTGGCTGTAATCCTTACAGAAGCAAATCGCCGGGCCTTTCTTTACTTTCTTTTCCCATGGAGAATTAGTTTACATTAGGGAGATTAGGTTTTTCCTCTCTCAGTAGGGGAAGTGGCAGCTGGGCAGCGATCCTATACTCCCAGATTGATAATTTTGGGTTTCCTTTCCTGTGTTTCAACCCCTGTGTGTGTAGGCTTAATCACTGGCTCTCATTGGGTCATCTGTGGGGTATTAAAAAGCTTGTGTTGCCTTCGAGTTGATTCTGACTCATAGAGACCTTATAGGACACAGTAGAGCTGCCCCGCAGGGTTTCCAAGGAGCGCCTGGTGGATTCGAACTGCCGACCTTTGGGTTAGCAGCCATAGCTCTTAACCACTACACTACCAGGGGTATTAGGTTTGAGAAACTGGTTCGTTTATAAATGAAGTAACGATAACTCTGATCTCTGCTTCAGAAACCTCATGTTTTCTTTCAGGCTAAAAATGGATAAATAGTGATATTAAAAACTTATTAAATATTTCTGATGAGAAATACTTCTTAGGACAGGAGAATGTCCTTCATAATTTCTATGTATAGAAATGTTTGTATGTATACTAAGAATAAGCTTTAATGTAATAATACCTAAAACTTTTCAGGTTATCTCAGTTTTCCTTATAGAGGTATGTTGTTAGCTACTTGAAGACTGCCAGTAGAGGAAAAGTAAATGCATCTCTAGGATGTGATTATTTCACTCATTGATAGGGTTAGGCCTGTATTGAACACAGTGGACCATTTAAAGACAACTGGTGGAACCAACTCAGTGGCAATAGGTTTGGTTTTTTTTTTTTTTTTTTTTTAATTTTTGAATGTTCTCAATGAAAAAGCAAATATTAGAAGCAGTTTGTTTTCAAAATAATCCTTGAGAGCCTAATTTCACTGTTTCATTAAAATCTAATCTTTTCAATTCAAATCGTGTATCCTTTGTCCATGGTTGTTGAGTACAGGTGAAATGTTTTATTATTATTTATTTTTTTGTAGACTAACATTTGGAAACCCTGGTGGTGTAGTGGGTATGTGCTACAGCTGCTAACCAAAAGGTCAGCAGCTTGAATCCACCAAGCACTCCTTGGAAACTCCATAGGGCAGTTCTCCTCTGTCCTATGGGGTCGCTGTAAGTCGGAATCGACTTGACGGCAACGGGTTTATTCTTCACCTAGGTGTAATACAGGTAACTATGCATTAACTCACACTTACAAGCATTTTCATTAAAAATAACTAAATTTGCTGACAGAATATTTTGTATGAAGAAAAATGTGAGAAAAAACCCACTGCCGTTGAGTATGAACATTGTTTTCCAGATACAAAGACTGAAACTTTGTCTTAAAATAAGTAAATAAAATTTTAATGTCACTAGCATTTGCATTTTTGTCTTTTTTTCCAATTATAAAAATAGTACATAATTTTTGTAAAAGATCTGAGATGCTCAGGAAAATAGAAAGGAGTAAAAAATATTAATCTTTTATCTAAGAAGCAACCACTTATAACTTAATATCTAAATAGAAAAAATAAGCCCCAGATAGTTTAAATCTTTATATAGGAAAGTAAAAGCTTTTTAAATTGGAAAAACAAAAGTAAATGAATATTTATATAATCTGGGGTTGGGAAAACGTGATACCTGTGCCAAAAAAAGTTAACACGGTAGGCTTGAGGCTGCTATTTTTTGAAGGATCTTCTGCAAGTGTGGCCCTTGTTTGATGTCTGGGAACTTGGTATTTGAATAGTTCTGTAACTGATCAGAGTGGCTTACTGTACCTAGACAGTTTGTACAAACAGTGTGATTTATGGATACCTCCTATCCTTCTGGGAGTCTGGAATTTTGATCAGCTCCCAATATAAACCCTAGGTGCTGAGTCTCTAATGCACTTTCCTGCACAGAAATATTGCATATGTTACTGTACTTTTTATTACTGGAAAAGGAGTATGCAGATGTGGTCCCTCATGGGAGAGAGAGAAGGAAGCCTGTGCCTGGATTTTTGCAGACTTCATTTGTGTCTCTTTCCCTTGCTGATCTTGTCAAGTATCCTTTCGTTGTAATAAACGTTAGCCATGAGTACAGCTATATGCTGGGTACCATGAATCCTTCTAGTCAATCACGGAAAGCTGTGTGGTATTGGGACTCCTGAAACCATACCAAAGGCAAAAACCATACAAGAAATGATTTAAAAAGAAATCCCCCAGCAATTTAATAAAGCTTGCAACAAATAGAGGAAAATTACTTTCAACAAATATGAGTGATAAAAGGTTAATATACTTAAAATGTACAGAATCCATACAAATCAATAAGAAAAAGATAAATTTGCCAATAAAAATATAGGTAAACAACAAGGATAATTTATAAAAGAAGATACATGGCCAGCAGAGATGGAAAAAATATTCAATTTCAGAAGTCATTAAATAAATGCAAATTAAAATGACAATGACATGCTGATTATTGACTGTTGAATTGGCAAAAAACAAACAAGAAAAATTTAAAAGTTATATTCAGGGTTATGGAAGATGGTTGAGAGCACCATTTTTGTCTTAGTCTTCTAGTGGTGCTATAAAAAATACCACAAGTGGGTGGTTTTAACAACGAAATTAATTTTCTCACAGCTTGGAGGCTAGAAGTCGAAGTTGAGGGTGCTGGCCCTAAGGGAAGGCTTTTTCTGTCTGTAGGCTCTGGGGGAAGGTCCTTGTCTCTTCAGTTACTATTCCTTGGCTCCTTGGTGATCTTCATATGGCATGGCATCTGTCTTCCTCAATCTCTGCTCTCCTGCTTGCTTTTATATCTCAGAAGAAGTTGATTTAAGACAAACCATGCGCTAATACTTTCTCATTAACGTAAGAAAGAAAACCCATTCCCAAATGGGATTATAACCACTACAGGGATAAGGGTTTACAACATTTTTTTTGGGACGCAGCTCAATCCATAACATTATACCCTTTGGCCCCCAAAATTCATGTTCTTCCCACATGCAAAAGATATTTACCTTATCACATCATCCCAAAAGTCTTAAATCAACTCCAAGTCCAAAATCTCATTTTCAGAATCATCTAAATCAGATACGGGTGAGTCTTTAGATGTATTCCATCCTGGGGCAAAATTCCTCTTCATCTGTGAACATGAGAAATCTAGAATACAAGTTATCTGCTTCCAAAGTACAACGTGTCTGTCAGTTTGTCGTACTGTGGGGGCTCCTGTGTTGCTGTGATGCTGGAAGTTATGCCACTGGTATTCAGATACCAGCAGGGTCACCCATGGAGGACAGGTTTGAGCTGAGCTTCCAGACTAAGACAGACTAGGAAGAAGGACCCGGCAGCCTACTTCTGAAAAGCATTAGCCAGTAAAAACCTTATGAATAGCAGCGGAACATTGTCTGATACAGTGCTGAAAGATGAGCCTCCCCCAGGTTGGAAGGCACTCAAAAGATGACTGGGGGAAGAGCTGCCTCCTCAAAGTAGAGTTGACCTTAATGACGTGGATGGAGTAAAGCTTTTGGGACCTTCATTTGCTGGTATGGCACAACTCAAAATGAGAAGAAACAGCTGCAAACATCCATTAATAATTGGAACCTGGAATATATGAAGTATGAATCTAGAAAAATTGGAAATCGTCAAAAATGAAATGGAACGCATAAACATCGATATGCTAGGCATTAGTGAGCTGAAATGGGCTGGTATTGGCCATTTTGAATCGGACAAACATATAGTCTACTATGCTAGGAATGACAACTTGAAGGGGAATGGTGTTGCATTCATCGTCAAAAAGAATGTTTCAAGATCTATCCTGAAGTACAACGCTGTCAGTGATAGAATAATATCCATACGCCTACAAGGAAGACCAGTTAATATGGCTATTATTTAAATTTACACACCAACCACTAGGGCCAAAGATGAAGAAACAGAAGATTTTTATCAGCTGCTGCAGTCTGAAATTGATCAAACATGCAATCAAGATGCATTGATAATTACTGGTGATTTTAATGTGAATGTTGGAAACGAAGAAGGATCAGTAGTTGGAAAATATGACCTTAGTGATAGAAACAACACCGGAGATCTAATGATAGAATTTTGCAAGACCAACGACTTCCTCATTGCAGATACCTTCTTTCACCAACATAAACGGCGACTATACATTTTTATACACATGGACCTCTCCAGACGGAACACACAGAAATCAAATTGACTACATCTGTGGAAAGAGACGATGGGAAAACTCAATCTCATCAGAACAAGGCCAGGTGCTGACTGTGGAACAGACCATCAATTGCTCATAATGCGAGTTCAAGCTGAAACTGAAGAAAATCAGAGCAAGTCCATGAGAGTCAAAATATGACCTTGAGTATATCCCACCTGAATTTAGAGAGCACCTGAAGAATAGATTTGACGCATTGAACACTAGTGACCGAAGACCAGACGAGTTGTGAAATGACATCAAGGACATCATCCATGAAGAAAGCAAGAGGTCACTGAAAAGACAGGAAAGAAAGAAAAGACCAAGATGGATGTCAGAGGAGACTCTGAAACTTGCTCTTGAGCGTCGAGCAGCTAAAGCAAAAGGAAGAATTCATGAAGTAAAAGAAGTGAACAGAAGATTTCAAAGGGCCTCTCGAGAAGACAAAGCATTATAATGACACGTGCAAAGAGCTGGAGATGGAAAACAAAAAGGGAGGAGCACACTCGGTGTTTCTCAAGCTGAACTGAAGGAAAAATTCAAGCCTCGAGTTGCAATGGTGAAGGATTCCATGGGGAAAATATTAAATGATGCAGGAAGCATGAAAAAAAGATGGAAGGAATACACAGAGTCATTATACCAAAATAGTCGATATTCAACCATTTCAAGAGGTGGCATATGATCAGGAACCAATGGTACTGAAGGAAGAAGTCCAAGCTGCTCTGAAGGCATTGGGGAAAAACAAGGCTCCAGGAATTGATGGAATACCAATTGAGATGTTTCAACAAACAGATGCAACGCTGGAGGTGCTCACTCGTCTATGCCAAGAAATATGGAAGACATCTTCCTGGCCAACTGACTGGAAGAGATCCATATTTATGCCTATTCCCAAGAAAGGTGTTCCAACTGAATGTGGAAATTATAGAACAATATCATTAATATCACACACAAGCAAAATTTTGCTGAAGATCATTCAAAAATGGCTGCAGCAGTATATCGACAGGGAACTTGCAGAAATTCAGGCCGGTTTCAGAAGAGAACGTGGAACCAGGGATATCATTGCTGATGTCAGATGGATCCTGGCTGAAAGCAGAGAATACCAGAAGGATGCTTACCTGTGTTTTATTGACTATGCAAATGCATTCGACTGCGTGGATCATAACAAACTATGGATAAGAGTGCGAAGAATGGGAGTCGCAGAACACTTAATTGTGCTCATGAGGAACCTTTACATAGATCAAGAGACAGTTGTTCGGACAAAACAAGGGGATACTGATTGAAGTCAGGAAAGGTGTGGGTCAGGGCTGTATTCTTTCACCATACCTATTTAATCTGTATGCTGAACAAATAATCCGAGAAGCTGGGCTATATGAAGAAGAATGGGGCATCAGGATTGGATGAAGACTCATTAAGAACCTGCGTTATGCATATGACACAACCTTGCTTGCTGAAAGTGAAGAGGACTTGAAGCACTTACTAATGAAGATCAAAGACCACAGCCTTCAGTATGGATTACACCTCAACATAAAGAAAACAAAAATCTTCACAACTGGACCAATGAGCAAGATCATGATAAACGGAGAAAAGATTGAAGTTGTCAAGGATTTCATTTTACTTGGATCCACAATCAACAGCCATGGAAGCACCAGTCGAGAAATCAAAAGACACATTGCATTGGGTAAATCTGCTGCAAAGGACCTCTTCAAAGTGTTGAAGAGCAAGGATGTCACCCTGAAGACTAAGGTGCGCCTGACCCAAGCCGTGGTGTTTTCAGTCACATCATATGCATGTGAAAGCCGGACAGTGAATAAGGAGGACTGAAGAAGAGTTGACGCCTTTGAATTGTGGTGTTGGCGAAGAATACTGAATATGCCACGGACTGCCAAAAGAACGAACAAATCTGTCTTGGAAGAAGTGCGGCCAGAACACTCCTTAGAGGCAAGGATGGCGAGACTGTGTCTTACATACTTTGGACACGTTGTCAGGAGGGATCAGTCCCTGGAGAAGGACATCATGCTTGGCAGAGTACAGGGTCAGCGGAAAAGAGGAAGACCTTCGACAAGGGGGATTGACACAATGGCTGCAACAATGAGCTCAAGCATAACAACGATTGTAAGGATGGGCAGTGTTTCATTCTGTTGTGCATAGTGTCTCTGTGACTCGATGGCACCTAACAACAACAACAACAACAACAACAACAACAACAACAAAGTACAATGGTGAAACAGGCAAAGGGTAGACATTTCCATTACAATTGGGAGAAACTGGAGGGAAAGAAGGGATAACAGACACCAAGCAAGTCCAAAACTCAGCAGAACAAACTGTATTAACTCTCACTCAAAGCTTGAAAATCATCCTCTGCTATTCAGGACCATCTGGGCTTCAGCTCTGCCTTCCAGTCTCACTGGGGTAACGACTCTGCTACTTTGGTTTTGAGTGGTCCCATTTTAGTCTATCTGAGTGATGACCCTACACCCTTAGTCCCAAGAGACCCCGTTCTTCCCCTTGGGCACAGAAGCCCCACCACCTCAGCTTTGGGCAGAATCCCCATCCTTTTGGCCAAACTGAATGGCAGTCCCACTTTACAGAACCAAGCTAGTGAAGATCTGAATCTTTGGAGCCTAGGAGGCTGTGACTCCACTCTATGAAACCTAGGAGGCTGTGGTTCCACCCTTTGAGACCTAGGAGACCTTGGCTCCACCGTTTGAAACTAAGGCAGCTCTGCTTCCCAAGCTCCTTCCAACAGTTTTGCTGATGTCCAAACTTCTCCAAGGATGGTCCTTTTCCTTTCTTGGAGGACAACAGATGTAGCTCCTTTGGCCTATTTCCTGCCTGTAGAATTCTAAGAGGCAGACAGCCTTTCTTCCTTTCATCCTATTTTTGTCCCCTTCAGCCTAACCTGATGAGTTTTCTGCTGTGGTAGTTCATTATGTTAGATCCATCAGTCAAAGGCTTAATCTCTTTAACAAAAGATTTTGTAGCTATGTCCTTGGTAAATATTCTAGAACACATGTCCTTAATTTGTATAACAGAATTTTCCAAATCTTTAAGTTCTGTTTTCATTTTGTGCAGTTCATTTTTAAGTCCTTGTTTTTCTTTTTGCATTTCACTATAAGCAACAAGGAGAAACCATGCAGCCCCTTTAAGTAATTGCTTAGAAATGTCCTCAGCCAAATATCCATGCTCATCACTTACAAGTTCTACCTTCCACCCAACTCTTGAACGTAATTCAGACAAGTTGCCACCGCATAACAAACATCGCCCTTACTCCGTTGTCCGATCACATGTTCACCGTTTCCTTTTAAAGCCTTACGAGAAACACATTACTAACCACCTTATGTTGCTGGTGCCATATGTATTCTCTAAGACGATAAAGACTTTCTTTGTAGCTCTCCTCGCTGAGCATTCACCAGAATTGCCTTTGATGTGCACAATTCTACCAACAGTCTCTTCAAGGCAATCTAGGCTTTTACTTTTAGGAATCTTAAAACTCTTCCAGCTTCTGCCCATTACCCAGTTTCTAAAACCACTTCCACATTTTAGGTATTTGTTAGAGCAGTACCTCTATTTCTTGGTACCAAATTCTGTTTTAGTTATCTAGTGCTGCCATAGCAGAAATACCACAAATGGGTGGTTTTAACAAGCAAAAATTCGTTTTCTCATAGTTAGGAAGCTAAAAGTCCAAATTCAGGGCGTCCACTCTGGAGGAAGTCAATCTTTCTGTATTGGCTCTGGCGAAAGGCCTTTTTCTCTTCAGCTTCTATTCTTTGGCTCCTTGGTGATCTTCATTTGGCATTTGTCGTGGATTGAATTGTGTCCAACAAAATATGTGTCAACTTGGTTAGGCCATGATTCCCAGTATAGTGTGATTGTCCACCATTTTGTCATTTGATGAGATTTTCCTGTGTGTCGTAAATCCTATCACTGTGACAGTAATAAGATGGATTAGCTGCAGTTGTATTGATGAGATCTACAGGATTAGATAGTGTCTTAAGCCAATCTCTTTTGAGGTATAAAAGAGAGAAGCAAGCAGAGAGACGGGGGCCTCATACCACCAAGAAAGCAGCACCGGGAGCAAAGCGTGTCCTTTGGACCTGAGGTTCTTGCGCAGAGAAAGTCTTAGACCGCAGGGCGATTGATGACAGGGGTCTTCCTCCAGAGTTGATGGAGAGATAAAGCCTTCCCCTGGCTCTGGTGCCGTGAATTTGGACTTCTAGCCTACTGGACTGTGAGAGAATAAACCCGTGTTTGTTAAAGCCATCCACTTGTGATCTTTCTGTTATGGTAGCACTAGATGACTGACACAGAATTTGGTACTAGGCATGGGGTCCTGCTCTAACAGATATCCAAAATGTGGATTGGTTTTGAAGCTGAGCAGATAGAGGACTCAGAAGGAAGTAAGGAGAACCGTTAACAGCAGAGATGGCGCAGGTGGTGAGAAGCAGCAGCAGAGGACCAGCAGCAGCAGAGGACCAGCAGCAGCAGAGGACCAGCAGCAGCAGTGGACCAGAACCAGGATACCAGCACCAGACAGCACTGGAGCCAACCCATGAAGTGAAAGAGCAGAGTGCCTTGGTTCAGGAGGCTTCCTGGTTGAGTGGGGTGCTTCCAGGCAGTTATTGGTGGAACTAGGCTTGCTGACCCACTATGCAAGAGAGCTGAGTGCCTTCCAGCTGAAGTTTACCTATGGAGTGGGGTGCCTCCAGGCACTTATTGGTGGAGCTACAGAGCTTTGGAACACTTGCCCCAGCAGGGCAGATGTGGGCATGAGCCCCCAGGAGCCAGAAGGCCAAGAAATCAGGAAGCAGAAGCTGAAGAGCTAAGGAGTACAGGAAGCCTAGCTGCCTCACTCTCAAAAGGTATGGCCATGACCTCTGGGGTTTCAAAGGGTAGAGCCATGGCCTCTGGTGTTTCTAAGGGTGGGGTCGCCACTCAGATGGACTAGGAGAATGGTGCACATAAACCAAGAGAGCAGAGTTGCTGTCTCAGTGGGTCTGGAAGGCCGAGCTGAAACCCAAGGCTGAGGGGCCTTCACTCAGAATCGAGAGAGTGTAGCCAATACCTAGAGTCTGGAGGGCAGGGCTGTTGTATAAATGGTCTCAGAGAATCGAGGATTATTTTCAAGCCTTGAGGGCTAATGTAATATGTTCTCCTGGCTTGCTTGGTGCCTGTTATGCCTTCTTTCCCTCCAATTTCTCCTGTTTGTAATAGAAATATCTTCCTTGTGGCTGTTGCACCATTGTACTCTGGAAGCAGATAACTTGTATTCTGTATTTCACAGATGAAGAGGAATTTTTGGATTTTGCACTTTGAGTTGATTTAAGACTTTTTTATAATATGATAAGGTGAATATGTTTTACATGTGGCAAGGACATGAATTTTTTGGGGGCCAAAGGGTAGAATGTCATGTGTTGAATTGTTTCCCCCCAAAATATGTATCAACTTGGTTAGGCCATGATTTCCAGTATTGTGTGTTTGTCCACCATTTTGTCATTTCATAAGATTTTCCTGTGTGTTGTAAATCCTATCGCTATGATGTTAATAAGATGGATTAGTGCCAGTTACATCAATGAGATCTGCAAGATTAGATAGTGTCTTAAGCCAGTCTCTTTTGAGATATAAAAGAGAGAAGCAAGCAGAGAGATAAGGGTACCTCACACCACCAAGAAGGCAAGCACCAGGAGCAGAACATGTCCTTTGGGCCCAAGGTTGCTGTGCAGAGAAGCTCCTAGACCACAGGAAGATTGATGACAAGGACTTTCCTCCAGAGTCTACACAGAGATAAAGCCTTCCCCTGGAGCTAGTGCCCTAAGTTTGGACTTCTAGCCTATTAGACTGTGAGACAATAGGCTTCTGTTTGTTAAAGCCATCCATTTGTAGTATTTCTGTTATAGCAGCACTGGATGACTAACACAGCATGACATCTATCTTCCCCCATCTCTGCTTTCCTGCTTGCTTGTTTAATCTCTTTTATATCTCAAAAGAGATTTACTTAAAACACACCATACATTAATGTTACAAAGAAAACCCATTTCCAAATGAATTATAACCACTATAGGGATTAGAGTTTATAACACATATTTTGGGAGGACATAATTCAACCCATAACAATTTTCATATACTGAGTGAAAAAAAAAATTTTTTTTTTTTGCCAGTACCTCTATATATAACAGTACTGCCATTCTGGTAGACAATTTGACAATATGTATTAAAAACTTTGAAGACATAGAATGAATATGGCTAGGCCACCTTAAGGCCTACTCTCCATTCACCATTCCCCAAATCACCAAAAGCCATAAAGAATAATTTTTATCTTAGGACTTGAAGAGAAGTCTCTGGGAGTACTCCATAGCCCTTCATATAGAAAGTATCTTACATTTCTCTCTAGGTATCTCTCCTGCTCTTCAAAGTTACCCATTGGAAGCTGTTAAAAATAAATCATAAAACATGTTCTTATTGTTATGGATTGAATTATATCCCCCCAAAATATATGTCAACTTGGCTAGGCCATTGTTATGGGTAGAATTGTGTCCCCCCAAAGTATCTGTCAACTTGGCTAGTCGTGATTGCCAGCATTGTATGGTTGTCTACCGTTTTGTCATTTGATGTGATTTCCCTATGTGTTGTAAATCCTACCACTATGATATAGTAAGATGGCTTAGTGGCAGTTTTATCAATGAGATCTTCAAGATTAGATAGTGTCTTAAGCCAATCTCTTTTGAGATATAAAAGAGAAGTGAGCAGAGAGACATGGGGGACCTCATATCACCAAGAAAGCAGCGCCAGGCACAGAGTGTGTCCTTTGGACCTGAGGTTCCTGTGCTGAGATGCTCCCAAACCAAGGGGAGACTGATGACAAGGACCTTCCTCCAGAGCTGACAGAGAGAGAGAGCCTTCCCCTGGAGCCGGCACCCTGAATTCCGACTTCTAGCCTACTGGACTGTGAGAGAATAAACTTCTCTTTGTTAAAGTTATCTACTTGTGGTATTTCTGTTATAGCAACACTAGATGACTAAGACAACCATGTTTCCCAGTATTGTGTGATTATCCACCATTTTGTCATCCTGTGTGATTTTCCTATGTGTTGTAAATCCTGCCTCTGTGATGTTAATGAGGCAGGATTAGAGGCAGTTATGTTAATGAGGCACGACTCAATCTACACGATTAAATTGTGTCTTAAATCAATCTTTTGAGGTATAAAAGACAGAAGTGAGCAGAGAGACTGGGGGACCTCATACCACCAAGAAATAAGAGCCAGGAGAATCGCGTGTCCTTGGGACCCAGGGTCCCTGCGCCGAGAAGCTCCTAGACCGGGGGAAGATTGATGACAAGGACCTTTCCCCCAGAGCCAACAGACAGAACAAGACCTTCCCTGGAGCTGGCACCCTGAATTTGGACTTCTAGCCTCCTAGACTGTGAAAGAATAGAGTTCTTTTTTTAAAGCCATCCACTTGTTGTATTTCTGTTATAGTGGACAGTCACACACCCATCCTACATACTTCTTCCAGGTTGCCCCTACTTCCCTTCTGTTCCTGCTAGTAAAATATCCACCTTGTTCTGTAGAATGGGACTTAATTTTTGAGTCAAAAGGGACTCATTACATTCATAGTTTAAAACTGCAAACCCACCCTGCCCCCACAACGCATACACATTTTCTTTTCTGCTGTAGTGATTATATTCCCTCTCAAATACCTATGAAGGTGTTTTTTTTTTTTTTTTTTTCTAATTCATCAACCTAGAGAGGTCATTGTTTTGCTAGTTGTCCCCTGATGAGTGTGTCTTTTTCTAATTTGCACAAAGGTCTTCGCATAGGTTGGCCTTCTACCAGAGGGCAGCCACTGGGCCTTATGATTAACATCACCAATACTGAGAAGTTCAAGGGGCCACTTGGGCTTGTGGACACTCTTATGTTCAGTAATTGTTAGCTATAATTTGCTCTACCAGTTACTGGTTCAACCACTTCTGATCCTCTGAACCAGGATGGCCCAATGAAGAAGCCTGAAGAACTAAGAAGTTTTTCCTCTGGCTCATTGACTTGTGGTTATAAGTTGGTACTATTTTCCATCATTACCAATCTATAGCAGTCACCTACCTGCTAAAAGATGTTTGAAAAACAAAATAAACCCTTTCGTACTTTAAGTTGATATTTAAAATTTTTCATCACGTGAGTGAATTTTTCAATGTGAACTAAGGGTGAGGGCCAACTGAATATGGTATAAATATTTTATGATATGATTTGATTTTAAAAAGCACAGCAAATATAAAGAAATAAATTTATCTCTGTGTTTTATACAGTTACCTTGAAAAATTTGAGAGTTCTGCAAAAATTCCAGTTACATTTAAACAATCAGTGACACTAATCTCTACCCCTTCAGATGCTCTAAAATCAGAGTTTCCCAACATAGGCTGCAATACCCTGTTTTTAATGCCAGCTTCTCTTTTAGCCAAAATATGTGTTAGTCAGGGAAAGGCAGGAAGCCTATGGCTTTAAGGTTGCCTTGGTTAAGGTGACTTTCCAGAACCAATATTTTGATTATTCCTTTGGTGCCCCAGAGGTTTTTATACCCCGGAGTAGTACACTGTAGTAAGATCTGGAATGTGTGAGGGATATGCTTTCCTTTTGCCTACTGGGAGAAGAGTTTTGGTAAAAGCAGGCTCCTTTGTAGGCTGATCGGTTTTAGGAAAGAGTACCTGTGGAAGTTGAAGACCTGGAAATTGATTTCTTTAAACGATTCATACATCACTTAGGGAAGTTTTCCCCTACTTCAGTTTGAAGACTACAGGTAAATGGACAGTGAAACAATCTACCCCTGACATGGACATCTAGTTGTTGGTGTTGATGCCTCACTTAGAGGTTAGCATCTCTCTACCTTCACTCCTTGGTATCTTTATTAGGTTATGCTGTGGTGCAAATTAGTCCGCCATTTCAGTGGCTTAATAAAGAAAAACATCTTTCTTGCGCATATAGTTACACTATGGGAAACTTCTAGCCTCGATTGTTACTGCAGCAGGGGAACAGAGGGCTGGAGGGTTTCATGGGATGGTTTACAAGGTCAGGCCTGGAATTAGCTTATATTACTTCTGCCTTTGTTCCATCAGCCAGAACCCAGTCATTTGGAACTAACTTCAAGGAAAGCTGGTGCATGTAGTGTAGCAAAGGGATTTCGCATGAGCACCGACTTGTATTTTGGTCGTGGCATCCTGTAACCGTGACTCAAAAATGCTTTTTCCAGTTTGTTTACACTGTCCTTTCTGTAAAATTCTCAAGTTTTCATTATAAACAGTTGCTTCCGATACTACCAAACCTGCTTGGTCATAAATTCCATAGTAATAGCCAAGTTCTTGTAGGGGGAGGGAGATCTGAAGAATTTGGGTGTTGAGAGAGAGTAAATTATAAACTATTATCCAGCTAACTGTGGTTCTCTGAAGTAGCCCTGGTGATGCACCATGCTCGGCTGCTAGCTGAAAGGTTGGCGGTTTGAACAACAACATGGTTTTCTGGTCGTTCCTGAATGGTGTGATTGCCCCACAGCTTCATCATCGTTTCCATACTCTTTTTTGATTTTATGATAGGATTCCAAGAACGTAATAGCTAGTGTCTGGTTGACTTACACTTTTTCACATGAGATTCCAATAGACTGGTATTCTTGGTAGAAATGTCTTCTTGACACAGTTGTAGGCAGCCAGTTACTCTGAGGGGCAGCTCAGTATTTTATCTTAGATTTAAAGTTTTGGGTTGTAGCCCCAAAATATTAAGGGATAAAAGCAGGTTTTGATATCATGTAGCATATGATTAGAATTTTCAAAAAAGTTACATATCTTCTCTCTCTGAAAGGATTTACACCAAAAGCACGAGCAGTTATTAGCATTGAGTGATTCAGTAATGAGTGATTTTATTTTTTTTATCTGTATTTTCTCTATTTCTTGCATCGATTTGCTTGGGTAGACAGAAAACCTGAAAATTAATGCAAGAGTTGAGATTTTTTTGTTGCTGTTTTTATTGTGTTTCTTTCGTTGACTTTCTTAATGAATGTGACAGGTGCTTCAGAAATTCATGCTAATTAAATTAGAAAGTGAATTCCTATTTTTCATTATAAGTAACTTAAACATTTGATGCTGAAAATTTGTTTTTCTCTCCTGAGATTTTAGAGAAAGAAAATGAATTTAAAAATATCCTTTCAACATGGCTCTTCCAGGGGTAGTTGTCTGAGAGAAGTAAAGTGGATGATGATGAGAAAATAAGCAACCTGTGATTAGTGTCAGTGTATACACTTTGGGGGTTTCAGTGAAGAGTAGCATTGAAAAGCCCGTAAGTGCATGAAAATCCTTTAGTTTCCTTTTTACAGCCTTCTCTTGCTTACCACAAACCTAGAAATGAAAAAAAAAAAATTATTGCCTGGTGATCTCAAAAATGTAATTTCCCTGATGTCTTCCTGGGATATTAATTTTCTAGGAATGCTAAACTCCTAAAATTACCTGCCAGATTAGGAACAGAGTTTCTTTCATGACTTCTAATGCATGCTAGAAAGAACACAGAATACTAACTATTGTAGATAAAACTTCAGCAGGTTAAGAGAGTATGCTTTGAAGATAGGTCCATCTTCAGCTTTCTCACTCTTAAATTCTGGTAGTTAAGTTCTCTGTATAATAGCACCTTAAAAAATCTTTTTGGTGTGTATTACATGTTCTATTTGATGTTTGATCAGTTTGTTTTATGACTTTTTTGACTTGGGTTTTTTGTTTTTGTCTCAGTAGTTGGCCAACATGGGTGGGGAGGGATGACTGCATTGTTGTCACACAGATGAGCCACTTGTGTGGGCATCTGTCAATTATCATCACTCTGGTGCTGCCCAAGCTTATTTGTGTCTTGGAAACCCTAGGGCCAGGTACCAGAGGAGTCCTAGAAGCAGCCCTGGCAAGCTTAGAATTGATGGCAGCTTCATGATAATTATACTTTTTTGCATGGCTGCCTAGCTGTATCATTATAATAGCTTTTCATCCTAGAGGCTAAATAAGATAGAGAGATGCCCAAGCTGCTTAATATATCTCAACAAATTACATTACCATCGATGCCTTTTCCAACTGGTTTCTCCCCTGTAAGCACCCTCCTCTCACCCAATCTATTCTGTTCTTTCATAAACAGGCAAACATGTGGCTCCAGATGCCCTTTTTAAGTATAGAATACTGAGAACCATGCTTTATTTATTTACTTTTTGTTCCTTAAAATAATCGTGTATTTTTCTTGTTTTCAAATCTGGGTCTGAAGTACTCAGTTTTAATAGGTAAGACTGTATAATAAATATATGGTGATGATGACGGTAATAATAATAGCGATGGCAAGTTGTTAATGAGCGCTTACTATATGCTGGGAAGTATACTAAGCATTTTACATTTCATTTAATCCCTGCCGACCCTATGAGAGAGGTGCTTCAGATGAGGAATCAGAGACTCAGAGAGGTGAAGTTACCTGCCCCAGGTGCTGGTGAGGTAGCAAGTAGTGGAGAAAGGCATTGCACCCATGATCATGCTCTTAACTATTTAAAAGTCATTCATTGATTTTGTTTTAAATATGTCTTTTTTCTGGGTGTCTTCTCAGATAATAGAAGTTAAATTATTTTGCCTCATGTTAAGTGTATTCAGTTTAAAAGTTTTTGCTTCATTAAACAAAATTCTACTAACTTATTATGGTCGTAACATGGCATTGGTGGTGAAATAAAGACTTTTTCATAGATTTGTAATGAAATGAAGATTTATGGGATGAAGAGACCTAAATATATTTTGTGTATCACTTGAAATAAAATAAGGGCCCCAAAAGAGACTTAAGTGCAGAAGACCAGTATTTTTGGAAAATATAAATATTTGATGCTAAAGATTAATGTTTTCCCCCTTGAGACTTAAGAGAAAGAAAACTAACTTAAAGATATTTCGGCACGAGTTTTGCCTGGTGGCTTTTATAAGAGAGAAGTAAAGTGGATGATGAATGTTAACTTCCTGTTTTTGGAAGTTCTTTAGCTGTTGTGTTAGTTTCCTGGGGTAACAAAGCACCATAAATTGGGATGGCTTATAACAACAGGAATTTATTGTCTCACAGTTCTGGAGGCTAGAAGTCTGAAATGAAGGTGTTGGCAGGGCCATACTTCTTCTGAAGTCTCTAGGGGAAGATTCTTCCTTGCCTTTTCCAGCTTCTAGGCAGGCCTTCGTTTATGGCAGCATCACTCCAGTTTCTGCCTCCATCTTCACATGGCTGCCTTCCCTTTGTGTCTGTCTGTCTGGGTCTCTTCTCCTCTTTTTGTAAGGACACCAGCCATCGGATTAGAGTCCCCTCTACTTCCGTATGGCCTCATATTAACTAATTTCATTTGCAAAGATGCTATTTCCAAGTAAATGTCACATTCATGGATGTCAGGGGTTAGAACTTCAACATAATTTTTTGAGGGGCACAAATCAACCCATAACAGCCATTCTGCTGAGGGGAATTTCCCTCTGGTACTTTTTTTCCTGCCATTTTGTTCAGCTTCCCCTCCTTTGTCTAATCTTCCATTCCATTCTGGCTGTTAAGCTTACCTGTACCCCCTCTCCCTCTCACTCCCTCCCAGAGCTATCCCTCAACTAATTCTTAGTGTCAGCCACTGTTCTAGGCAATTCTAGTGGGAAAGATGGGTAATAAACAAATAAATCAATTTAAGGTAATATGAGGTAACTGTAAGTGTTATAAGAAAAGTAAAGCAGAGATAGAGACTCAGAGGAGTGTCGTCCTATTCAGAGAGGATGGTCAGGCAAGGTTACTCTAAGAGTGAGATATTCAAGCAGAAATTTGTATGGATCGAGAAAGACATGCAAATGTACAGAGGAAGAGATTTCCGGCAAAGGAAATAGCAAGTGCAAAGGCTCTGGCATGTGTTGGGTTCTCTAGAAGGCAGCTGTGCCAACGGAGCTAGAAGGGCAAAGGGCTTACTGGGGAGTAACACCTGTGAAAGGGAAAGGAAGGCAATAGGGCTGGACACAGGGAACCATCAAACTGCGTGCTGACCTGACAAAGGTTCTGCTTGTCCACTGGGGAGTTCCAGAGCCATTACCCCAAGGAGGGCTGCTGCCATAGTCCCTCACTGAGTGGAGGAAATGGCTAGGTCTTTCTGCCCCTACTTTGCTTAGTCATTTGACCAGAGAATCATGGGATCTCAGCTGGAAAACTGATGTGGACTCTGATGAAACTAATAGCTGGAGGTTGTCAGGTAAGCCCAATCCTTGCAGGTGGGCATCGAGGCCTTTCTTGAAGGGAATCTTAGTGGTCCACCTCTTTTTCGCCACAGGCCCTGAAACAGAAGTTTGCTCGATGTGTTCAAGGAACCGCAAGGTCAATGTAGCTGTAGAAGAATGAGTGAGAGGGAGAGTGATAGGGAGCAAGGTTGGAGAGATAGCCAAGACCAGAAGAATCAGGCTCTTGAGGGATATGGTAGGACATTGGATTTCATTCTACTTGTGGTAGAAAGCCATTAGGAGATTTTGAGCAGGGAAATATCTTATTTGTTTTAAATTTTAGAAAGATCACCCTGGCTGCTACAATAGGCCATCTCTGACCTAAGCCATTCGTATTGGTTTATCTATGCCTGCATGACCAACAACTCCACAATTTAGTGGCTTAAGTTAACAGTGGCGAATTTTTTTCTCAAAATTCAATGGATTGACTGGGCCATTCTGCTGGACTCACCTGGGATCATTAGTGTGCCTGCAAATAGTCGCTTGGCTGGGCCTGGACCTGCTAAGATGGCCTCTCCCCATGTCTGGGTGTCAGCTGGAATGGGTGCAATGACAGGACGACCCCCCCGCCCTGTGCACGTGCTCTTTCATCTTGTGCTTCTTCACACGAAGGCAGAGGTGTTGCAGGAAGTCAAACCCAGTGTGCAGGCATTTATCCAGCTTTGCCTGCATCAAGTTTGCTCATGTCCCATTGGCTAAAGCAAGGTAATGTCCAAGCCCAGATCAACATGGGAGGGGATCATTCAAAAGTGGGGATCTCTGGAAGTGTTATTCATGAGCCTATTGCTGTTACAATCTACCACATTAAACATTGTTTCAGCTCCTTTCATTTTTCTGATTCCCTGCTCATCAAGTTACTTTGAGTATAATCTGATTTCCCACATAAGTGTACTTCCAAGAAAATAATGCACCAATCTCATGGACTTCACATATTTCCTATTGCTGTGACAGCAATTCTTTATTGGAAAATAATAAATTGGCTTATTTCAAGGAGAAAGTACGTGCCATATGGACTTCCAGTATTCTGTGCTAGAGCACTGTGGTCTGTGATCTCTTACCTAAGAATCATTTCAAGTTTATATATATGTAAATTCTATAACCTTTTTCTTAATCCACTGGTGATGGATCTACATTCAGAATTTCTTAGAAATATTTCAAACTGGTTGCTTATCATTTTTCCCCATGTAGGTTTAAGTACAATTCAGCTTGATCTGAACTTTGTAGGCTATTTGGCTAAAATTTGACTTTGTGATTTAATGTTGCCATTACGTGTATATGATGAATTACTAATATAATTATTGATCTGTGTATCAATTTTTATAGTTTATGGGTGAAGAGAAAAAAAAGAAATATACATGTGATTTCAAATTGTTTAATAAGCTTTTTTTTTTTTTTTGCCCATTCCTTCCTCCCTATCCTTAAAGTAGAGCAAACATGCAAGAGAGCTTTGTTGCTACCTTCAATAGCCCACATCTTAGGATATTTTTTATTACACAAAATATCTTCATGTAGTTGTAGATTTTATTAATTGGGAGTAATCTGGTATTTGTTATTGTTGTTAGCTGCTGTGGAATTAGCCTCAGATCATGGGGACCCCATGCACAGTGGGATGAAATGCTACCCGATCCTGTGCCATTGCCATGATCAATTGCAGATCAGCCTATTGTGATCCACAGGGTTTTCATTGATTTTCAGAAGTAGCTCGCCAGACCCTTCTTCCTAACCTGGTTATTAGAGGCTTTAATTTTTACAGAGTAACTATCAGGTCAAGCTTACTGTGTTACATATAAAGCAGAAACACTGTGAAGGAAAAAAACATAATTTGGGTAGTAGAGATTATTTAAAAGAGAATATGAAAAATTCTGCACTGTTCCTCTTGAAAATTAATAATGAATATTGTTTAAATATTATCTGTGTTTTGCCAGGCACTGACAATATGAAGCTATTGGAAGGTGTAAAAATTCTGGATCTAACGAGGTTTGTATTGGTTTAACTAGGTTTTGGTGACTGGCTTTTCCCTTCTCTTTGAAACGATGTTTATATGCTTATTTTCAAAATTTTAGAAAAGAAAAAAATAAAACTAAAATTCTATAATCCCATCATTCTAAGAGATAACCAGTGTAATATCTGTGCATTTCTTTCTAATCTACATATTTACATATGATTTTACAAAAGAAAAATTAGAACCATATTGAAATTAGTTTTACCGACATTTTACACGTAGTGTTGTATTTTGAATATTTTCCTATGTTATTAAAGATCCAACAAAAACATAAGATGGTATTTATTTTATCATTATGTAACAATTACAAACTCATCCCCCAGTATTTCACAATTATGGATTAGACTTCAGGGAACCTTCTTGCACATATATGTTTGCCTTGTTTCTGATTACTTTCTCAGGACAGAGCTTAGATGTAGAATTCCTCAGTCAAAGGGGGTATACTGTGACCAAAGTACTTTTTAGAACAGTTTTAATGATTTTAGTTCTTAATGTGAGCTTTTTTGCGTTGATGGACTTTTGAGAAAATAATATAAAATTCTTTAAGATGGTAACTAATTCATTTATCATTGTTAATATTGTATTGGCGGGACCTTTTGCTACTATGAATTTAGGAGACCTTGGAGCAGAAGTTATAAAAGTGGAAAGACCAGGTAAAGCTATTGTTCCCTTTAAAAAATAGAAGCAAGCTAATAAATCTCTTAAGTAATTCCCTAAATACCCATGTTAGTGTTCTTGTGTGTGGGAGGAGGAGAGAATTGAAAGGAATCAGTTCTTTTCCCCATTCCTTATTTTCTCCTGAGCCTAAACTACTGGTTGCTGTCAAGTCGATTCTGACTCATAGTGACCCTTTGTGTGTCCGAATAGAACTGTGCTGCATAGGGATTTCAACTGCTGATTTCTCAGAAGTAGATCGTCGGGCCTTTCTTCTGAGGCTCTTCTGGTTGGGCTACAGTTAGCAGCTGAACATGTTAACCCTTTGCACCACCCAGAGGCTTCCAGCCTACAGCAGTGATTTCTTATTCTTCAGAGGGGCCAAAGGCTAAGGCTCAAGCCATGTCCTTTCCATGCACCTGCAAGGCTCTGGCTGAAGCCAAGATGCAATGTATAATAAAGATGATAATAACACTTATAATAGTGCCAGTCAAAGTTTTAAGTACTTTGCCTATATTAATTTATTATATCAGGATGAGATGATGTTATTATTTCTAGTTTACAAATGAGAAAACAGAGGCACAGAGAGGTAAAGCAATTTGTCCAAGATCAAACAGCTCCTAAGGAATATCCAGGCACTCTGTGCTGATCCTGGCCCTTGCTTTGCCCTTGAGACTCAGATAAGAGAAGGTCTGGACACATCCCCTTACTCTGGGATGCAGAGAAGGCAAGGAGAGGGAACTAGACAAGGAAAGGATAAAAGGGAAGAAGTAGACCAGATAAGGAGAGAAGGAAAAGGAATCAAAGTCCTTCAAAAAGGAATCCAAATACCCCAACTTAAGTCATTCTATTTCTAATAAAAGAAACATTTTCCCATTTTATAATTTTAAAACTCTTGAGGGAAAAACACCCAAGCTTAGATCAGTTCTTTGCTTTATGTTTTTTATCTGACATCTTTCTTGTTCTTCTGTCTTCGTCTCCCAAATACACATACTTTGTGAATACAATTCTCAATTTTATTTGTTGTCTTTTTAGCATTTTGGTGTTTTGTTGATGCTGCTACTGATAAAGTTGCTTAGAAAGTGTCATTGTTGTGTGCCCTTTCTCTCCAATAAATACTTAAAGGCTAGAGTCTCTGTTCCATTTTTTTTCTTTTTAAAAATTTTATTGTGCTTTAGGTAAAAGTTTATAGTGCAAATTAATTTTTTATTCAAAAATTTATACACAAATTGTTTCATGACATTGGTTGCAATCCTCACAATGTGTTAGCACTCTCCCCCTTTCCACCAAGGGTTCCCTGTGTCCATTCATCCAGTTTTCCTGTCCCTTCCGGCCTTCTCCTCTTTGCTTTTGGGCAGGTGTTGCTTATTTGGTTTTGTATACTTGATTGAACTAAGAAGTACATTCCTCACATGTGTTGTTGTTTGTTTCATAGGCCTGCCTAATCTTTGGCTAGAAGGTGGACTTTCGGAGTGGCTTCAGCTCTGAGTTAGCAGGGTATATGGGGGCCAAGTCTCGGGGGTTCCTCCAGTCTCTGTTAGATCAATAAGCCTGGTCTTTTTTTTGTTAGTTTGGATTTTGTTCTACATTTTTCTCCTGCTCCGTCTGGGACCCTTTATTGTTCTCTATTGTGATCGCTGTTAGAGCTGTCGGTGGTGGTAGCCGGGCACCATCTAGTTCTTCTGTGGAGTCCATTTTCTTTAAACCCTCTACATCATTTTTCAGAAGGTTTGAAAAATTACTATTATTACTTCCGCTTCAGGACCTGATCCTTGTGGATCTGAAAGAGAATTCCCAAATCAGTGAGGATTAGCTAGCCCTGGATAGTCTGCTAATATTTAAGACTCACCAGGAACTAAATTATAATTATATCACTTGATAATTTACCTTAAGTGATGAATCTTATAAATAGAATACTTGATCTGGAAGATTTAACTTTTTGCAACATAGATTTTGTCTTAAGAGGCCAAAGCAGTTAGCAGAAGATTCTCTGGTCTATATTGAAATTATATTGTACATTATTACATTATATTTTATTATGCTATGTTTATCTCATCCTGTGCTTATCAGGAGCCCTGGTGGTACAGTGGTTAAGAGCTCAGGCTGCTAACCAAAAGGTTGGCAGTTTGAATCTATCAGTCACTCTTTGGGAGCCCTGGGGGGCAGTTCTGCTCTGTTTTTCTTTAGGGTCACTATGAGTCAGAATCGACTTGACTGTAACGGGTTTGTTTGTTTTTTGTGCTTATCAGGCTCTAGGTAGTAGAAAAAATATTCATCTTTTTTGGTAGTAGCTGGATACATGCCAAAGAATGTTTATTTTCTAACTAGATGTCTTTCTTTTTTTTTCAGTTTCCGTGAAACTTCTGATTTCTACATTGTTATCAGTTTCAACACCTTAGCACTTCCAGATTTCAACCTTTGATTTTCTTGGATCTTCCATTCCTCAGTAGAGCATCCAATCTAATTCTCTTGCTATTTCAGGTGGTAACCTGGCCAATGTTTGTATTTGTATTGATTTTTTTAAATAATATTTTATTATGTTTTCAGTGAAAGTTTACACAGCAAGAGGACCAATATTTTTTTTTTTTAATAATTTTTATTGAGCTTTAAGTGAATGTTTACAAATCAAGTCAGTCTGTCACGTGTAAGCTTATATACACCTTACTCCATACTCCCACTTACTCTCCCCTTAATGAGTCAGCCCTTCCGGTCTCTCCTTTCATAAGAATTTTGCCAGTTTCTAACCCTCTCTACCCTCCCCTCTCCCCTCCAACAGGAGATGCCAACACAGTCTCAAGTGTCCACTTGATACAAGTAGCTCACTCTTCATCAACATCTCTCTCCAACCCATTGTCCAGTCCCTTCCATGTCTGATGAGTTGTCTTTGGGAATGGTTTCTGTCCTGGGCCAACAGAAGGTTTGGGGACCATGACCACCGGGATTCCTCTAGTCTCAGTCAGACCACTAAGTCTGGTCTTTTTATGAGAATTTGGGGTCTGCATCCCACTGATCTCCTGCTCCCTTAGGGGTTCTCTGTTGTGCTCCCTGTCAGGGCAGTCATCAGTTGTGGCCGGACACCATCTAGTTCTTCTGGTCTCAGGATGATGTAAATCTCTGGTTCATGTGGCCCTTTCTGTCTCTTGGGCTCATAGTTGTCGTGTGACCTTGGTGTTCTTCATTCTCCTTTGCTCCAGGTGGGTTGAGACCAATTGATGCATCTTAGATGGCCGCTTGTTAGCATTTAAGACCCCAGACGCCACATATCAAAGTAGGATGCAGACTGTTTTCATAATAGTATTATTTTGCCAATTGACTTAGAAGTCCCCTTAAGCCATAGTCCCCAAACCCCCGCCCTTGCTTCGCTGACCTTCGAAGCATTCAGTTTATCCCGAAACTTCTTTGCTTTTGGTCCAGTCCATTTGAGCTGACCTTCTGTGTATTGAGTGTTGACCTTCCCTTCACCTAAAGCAGTTCTTAGCTACTAACTCATCAGTAAAAAAAAACCCTCTCCCACCCTCCCTCTCTCCCCGCCTCGTAACCACAAAAGTATGTGTTCTTCTCAGTTTATACTATTTCTCAAGATCTTATAATAGTGGTCTTATACAATATTTGTCCTTTTGCCTCTGACTAATTTCACTCAGCATAATGCCTTCCAGGTTCCTCCATGTTATGAAATGTTTCACAGATTCGTCACTGTTCTTTATCTTTGTGTAGTATACCACTGTGTGAATATACCACAATTTATTTAACCATTCATCCGTTGATGGACACCTTGGTTGCTTCCAGCTTTTTGCTATTGTAAACAGTGCTGCAATAAACATGGGTGTGCATATTTCTGTTTGTGTGAAGGCTCTTATTTCTCTAGGGTATATTCCTAGGAGTGGGATTTCTGGGTTGTATGGTAGTTCTATTTCTAACTGTTTAAGATAACGCCAAATAGATTTCCAAAGTGGTTGTACCATTTTACATTCCCACCAGCAGTGTATAAGAGTTCCAATCTCTCCGCAGCCTCTCCAACATTTATTATTTTGTGTTTTTTGGATTAATGCCGGCCTTGTTGGAGTGAGATGGAATCTCATCGTGGTTTTAATTTGCATTTCTCTAATGGCTAATGATCGAGAGCATTTTCTCATGTATCTGTTAGCTGCCTGAATATCTTCTTTAGTGAAGTGTGTGTTCATATCCTTTGCCCACTTCTTGATTGGGTTGTTTGCCTTTTTGTGGCTGAGTTTTGACAGAATCATACAGATTTTAGAGATCAGGCGCTGGTCGGAGATGTCATAGCTGAAAATTTTTTCCCAATCTGTAGGTGGTCTTTTTACTCTTTTGGTGAAATCTTTAGATGAGCATAGGTGTTTGATTTTTAGGAGCTCCCAGTTATCTGGTTTCTCTTCGTCATTTTTGGTAATGTTTTGTATTCTGTTTATGCCTTGTATTAGGGCTCCTAAGGTTGTCGCTATTTTTTCTTCCATGATCTTTATCGTTTTAGTCTTTATGTTTAGGTCTTTGATCCACCTGGAGTTAGTTTTTGTGTGTGGTGTGAGGTATGGGTCGTGTTTCATTTTTTTGCAAATGGATGTCCAGTTATGCCAGCACCATTTGTTAAAAAGACTATCTTTTCCCCAATTAACTGACACTGGGCCTTTGTCAAATATCAGCTGCTCATATGTGGATGGATTTATATCTGGGTTCTCAATTCTGTTCCACTGGTCTATGTGCCTGTTGTTGTACCAGTACCAGGCTGTTTTGACTACTGTGGCTGTATAATAGCTTCTGAAATCAGGTAGAGTGAGGCCTCCCACTTTCTTCTTCTTTTTCAGTAATGCTTTGCTTATCTGAGGCTTCTTTCCCTTCCATATGAAGTTGGTGATTTGTTTCTCTATCACCTTAAAAAATGACATTGGAATTTGGATCGGAAGTGCATTGTATGTATAGATGGCTTTTGGTAGAATAGACATTTTTACTATGTTAAGTCTTCCTATCCATGAGCAAGGTATGTTTTTCCACTTAAGTAGGTCCTTTTGAATTTCTTGTAGCAGAGCTTTGTAGTTTTCTTTGTATAGGTCTTTTACATCCTTGGTAAGATTTATTCCTAAGTATTTTATCTTCTTGGTGGCTACTGTGAATGGTATTGATTTGGTGATTTCCTCTTCGATGTTCTTTTTGTTGATGTAGAGGAATCCAAGTGATTTTTGTATGTTTATCTTATAACCTGAGACTCTGCCAAACTCTTTTATTAGTTTCAGTAGTGTTCTGGAGGATTCATTGGGGTTTTCTGTGTATTGTATTGATTTTATAGATTGATTATTTCCCATTTACTTAGGACTATTTCTATTTTGTGCTTTTTAGTTTCCGTCATAGGGAGACCTTTCTTTGTCTAGGCCTTGATTGTGCCCCACAGAGTCCCTGGGTGGTACAAATGGTTAACACACTTGATTGATAACTTTAAGGTCAGAGGTTCTTGTCTACTCAGAGGTGCCATGGAAGAAAGGCCTGATGATTTGAAGATCACAGCCATTGAAAGCCCTATGGCGCATAGTTGTACTGTGACACACACAGTGTTGCCATGAGTTCAAGTCAACTGAACGTCAACTTTTTTTTTATTGTGTCCCATACACTTATTGTCATTCTTTGCTCATAGTTGGTGTCCATTGCTGTTTTTTTGACTTATTGCTCTGACTTTCCCTTGGCTCCCATGTCCAGTACACTTTAATGCTCATAGTATTTATTTTGGGTTTCCAAGATACTTATTCGACATGGAGATGAAGAAAAGTGCATTAAAAGTGGCTTGAAAATATTTTCAAATTTCAGTAGAGAACTAATCTCTTTTCTTGTCCTCTTCTCCAGTTTATTCAAGTCAATAAAATTTGGTTGTAGTTTCCAGTTTAGGACTTAAATTATTCTTATCTGGATAATCAAAGGGTGTATCAAACTTAAGTATACTTTTCGTCTCCTTTTAGTGCTAGTCAGTCAGTGGGTGTAAACTTACGTGTCTGCAGGGCCAGGCAGGTAGATGCTGCTGCTGCTGTTTCAGGACTGCCCCCACTAGGGGTGGGGATGTTTGTCTTTTGTCGACAGCTGTGTCTCCTCTGCAAAAGAAGCATGCCTGTGACACAGTAGATACTCAATACTTATTCGTTGAATGAATGAATGTAGGAACAGGTGTCTTGTGTTGTAAGATTACCTAAGAAAGGCAGTTGGAATTTTTGAGATCTCCAGATTTTGATGTCATGGTAGCTAGTTAAAAACTTTAAAAACCATGTAGGTCAAATAAAACATGTCTCTCAAACTGCTAGTTTTACCAGTGCATGACCTTGCATTTCCTGTCCTTGTGCCATAGGCGCTTAGTTTCTGTCTCTAAAGCCCTGGTTATATCTCAGGGGCCACAGGTGCAGGAGGGACTCCAATTTAGACTTCTGACATGATGTCCACTTGAGGGATGAATGTAAACATTTAAAACAAACCATCTAATATTAGCCTTATCTCAGCATTCCTTCTTCTTTTTCTTTTTTTTGTGTTTTAGTGTGAGTGCTTCAAAAAAAAAAAAAAAAAGGAAGTGGCTGGACCCTCTCCTGACTCTGAGAGGTCCTGCGTGAGCCTGAGTATCTAAATTGATTCACACATTCACAGTGAAGCCTTTGCTGGCTCTTGTAGTGTGCTTTTCCTCTAGATTTTTTTTTTTTTTTTTATCATTCCATTCCATTTGGTACTTACCATTGATTGCTTTGTGTTGCTCTTGGTTCATCTCCAGTTAGTTGTGTCACCCCTTTTCTCCTCTCTCCTGTGACCTCTGTTTCTCTTGTCTTTGTTTATTTTTTTACTAAATGAACCTGTTTTTCAGTCCCTGTTCTTTTTTCAAAAGGCAATGTCTATTTTCCTTAATTAATTCCAGTGAGTAAAGCCTAACAGGCTAATAGATTGATTGTATCATTAAATGATTAGAGTTTAAGACTTTGACCCACATCCACAAATTCTCAGAATAAAACATTCACTCTATTTTTTGGTGGTTTTAAGCTTTGAAGCAAGACCTAAATGACTAAAATTTTATTTAAAAAAAACTGTTAAATTATGGCCATTTGCTATTTAGTGTCATATTTTGCCTTTCCTTATTCCTTCATTGTTGTATACCTAGCCCTACCGTGCCACCTTATCATAAGGGCTCACTTATCATTTTTTCTGATTTTAATTACAGTTAACAAAGATCTTTCGCAGACTCAAGAGTATTTTCTTTGCCCAATGGATGCTAGAAATATTAAGAGCGGATTGATTTGCTTGCCAAAAACTGTGAGTAATTATTTTCCTCAAATTTGTCATTTATTAGTAATGAAGACTGTCAGTAGCTTGCCCATGCAGCCTAAAGAGGAGACTTTAGTGATTGTATAAACAGGTGGAAGGCTTGGGTGGTGTCAACAAACTCACAGGGCCTCCTCTCGGCTGCAGACTCCACTGGGCTGAGTGATCTCGTTCAGGCACCTGTGAATGCCTGCGATGAGTGAGCCTGCTGGTTTGAAATGTTTCAAAGATTAATAGCACATATTATCATTTTCAGGAGTTGGCGATGACACACGAACTTGGGGGCCATCTTTTGTGGGGACAGAAAGTACTTATTTTCTCAGTGTTAACCGAAATAAAAAATAAGAACATCGTTTCTTTTTTGCTTTCTTTGTGTAATTCTTTGGTAAGAACCAGACTTTTGATACTGTCGTGGCTTGTTTCTTTGTTTTTTTGTAGATATAACTAATGTCTCAAATAAGGTGAAATTTTAGCTGTTCACCAGTCACCAAATAGCAACAATAGAGCTTTCTATTAATCTTCCTTCTCTACCAAGTTCCTTAAAACATCTCCTGAGAATTTATAATGGAAACAATAATTTGTTAAAAGAGAGTAATGATTTGATGCTCTACGTTTGTTATTCTTTTGGAGAAGGCTGGTTGCCTGATACCCAGTATCACCATTTGAAAAATATTTACGATAATTCTTGCTATTGTCCTAACTTATCCTAATTGCAACTAAAATCAGCAAAGATAATTTAAATGTATCTTCATGAAGAAAATAAATTTTCTTAAAGAAGAGAATCTATGCTATGAATGGCTTTGTTGTTGACTAGAACTGTTAATAGTTAAAAAAATATCTTTATGGTAGTATTTTAATACTTACTTAATTTTTAGAGTATAGCTGTCAATATCAAGAATCCAAAAGGGGTGAAAATCATCAAAGAGGTACAGTATACTCTATGGAAGGCATTTTACCACTGTCGTGGATTGAATTGTGTCCCCCCAAAAAAATCATGGGCCATGATTTCCAGTATTGTGTGATTGTCCACCATATTGTCATCTGATATGATTTGCCTATGTGTTGTAAATCCTACCTCTGTGATGTCAGTGAGTTAGAATTAGAGGCAGTTATGTTAATAAGGCAGAACACAATCTACAAGATTAGGTTGAGTTTTAAAGTCAATTTCTTTTGAGATATAAAAGAAAGAATCAAGCAGAGAGATAGGGGACCTCATACCACTAAGAAACAAGAGCCCGGAGATTGCGCATCCTTTAAACCTGGGGTCCCTGTGCTGAGAATCTTCTCGATCAGGGAAGATTGATGACAAGGACCTTCCTCCAGAGCTGACAGAGAGAGCAAGCCTTCCCCTAGAGCTGGCACCCTGAATTTGGGCTTCTAGTCTCCTAGACTGTGAGAGAATAAATTTCTCTTTGTTAAAGCCATCCACTTGTGGTATTTCTGTTATAGCAGCACTGGATGACCAAGACAAGCACCTAGGCTGTAATTAGGTATTTGAACATCAGAGTGAAAATATTCAAAGCATTATTTCATTGACAATCTGTGATCTTGATACAGAGTCCCTTGGTGGTGCAAATAGTTAAATGCTCAACTACTAGCCGAAAGTTTGGTGGCCTGAACACACCCACTGGTGCCTTGAAAGACAGGCCCTGATGATCTGCTTCTGAAAGGTCAGAAAGCTTTGAAAACCCTATGGAGCAGTTTACTTGGCAAACAAGGAGTCACCATGAGCCGAAATCAACTTGAGGATAATTAACAACAGCAACAATCTTGATATAAATGCCATTTAAGAATTTCACTTGCCTCTTATTGTAGGTATAATACACTATATAATTTCTTGTATGTAGTGCGTAACGATGTTAGCTGCCTTTGAGTTGGCCCTGACTCATGGCAGCCCCGTGCATAATGGAAAAATATGTCGATCTGTCCTATGCCATTCCATGATTGGTTGCAGATTGGACCATTGTGATCCACAGAATTTTCACTGACTGATTTTCATAAGTAGATTGCCAGGACTTTTTTCCTTGTTTGTCTTAGTCTGGAAGCTCTGCTGAAACCTGTTCAGATCATAGCAACGTGTAAGCCACCACTTATAGATGGGTGGTGGCTGCACATGAAGTGCACTGGGCAGGATTTGAACCCAGGTCTCCCACATAGAAGGTGAGAATTCTACCACTGAACCACCAATGCCTCATAAATGAGGTATTAAAATTCCCTTTTTCATAGGAAAGATTGAGTTTCAAGGGGGCTTAAGGAAGCTCTAAAAATTACATAGTAAGAAGAAGAGCTGAGATTTGAACCCGGAATCACATCACTGAAGAGCTATTTTTTCCAACACTTATATGTCCAGACCGTAGCATCTTCCCTTGAGGGGCAATATATCATAACAGTTAAGAGTGCATACCCTACCATTTCACTTCCTGGGGCCTGTTGAATCCTGCCTCCTCTACTTACTATGTGATCTCAGCCAGATTACCTAACTTCTTTGTGCCTCAGTTTCCTCACTGGTAAAATAGCAATAATAATAGTACCTACTAGGGTTTTTGTGAGAATTGCATTCATGCATGTAAAATTCGTAGACGAGTGCCTGCCATATTGTACTCATTAAGTATTAACTCAGTATTGTTTCCTGATCCATATAGTGTTGGATTCATCATATGAATGAAAGGTTGTCTGCCATCCTTTTTGAAGTTTAAAATCAATCCAGTGAGTGCAAATCTAGGGAATGCTTTTATATCAAAGCATCAACCCTAGCTTTATTGCTTTGCTGCCACTTTTCTTATATATCCAGGCGATTGAATGTTAATTTCCTTGAATCATTAAGACCAGAACCAGCAACCATCTTCTTTGGCTCTGCTGGATTAAGCCAAAAAATTTAAGAATTTGTGTTTACCAATGTATTTTGAACCTAGAGTTCTACCTTCAGATCTTACTGTCTTTTTCCTTACGTCTTCCTATAGCATAACTTAGGTTTATTTTTTGTTTTTTCCTTTCAGTTGAGCCTCAGTTTGACTTCCTAAATTGTTCTCCATTATTGTTGGCCTGCTCTGTTTTTCTACAGTGGCTAATCTCACCTTGGCCACACCCCCATTGTCTTCATTCTCAGACCCTTCTTTTTTCTTATCTTCAGATAAGGAGATGTCACTGGGTGGGACAAGTGGTTTGTACTTGACTACTAGTTGAAGGGTTGGTGTTTTAAACCTACCAGTGGTACCACGGAAGAAAGGCCTGACAGTCTGCTCTTGTAAAGATTACAGCCCAGAAAACCCTATGAAGCTCAGTTCTACTCTGTAACATATGGGGTCCCTGTGATTTGGAACCTATTCAATAGCAACAGGTTTGTGTTTTTTTTGGCTCTTCTCTTAATACTTCTCATTCTGTTCTGTGCTTTTCTGTTCCAACTTCTGTGTTCACTGCCTCGCTTCTTTACTTCCATTTCAGAACATCCTAGATATTTTATCCAGAATAGTCAAGATTTGAGATTTGGTTTTACCAGTAAGTGGTAAGTTTGGTGAAGGGTAAGACAGTACAAAATAGTGGGGAAACCAGCACAACTTGTACAAGGCAAGGTCATGGAAGTTCCATAGACACATCCAGACTCCCTGAGGGACTGCATTACTGGGCTGGGGGCTGTGGGGACCATGGTCTCAGGGAGCATTTAGCTTAATTGGCATAACATAGTTTATAAAGAAAATGTTCTATATTTTACTTTGGCGAGCAGCGTCTGGGGTCTTAAAAGCTTGTGAGCAGCCATCTAAGATACTCCACAGGTCTCACTCGTTCAGGAACAAGGAAAAATGAAGAAAACCAAAGACACAAGGGAAAGATTAGTCCAAAGGATTCATGGATCACAACTACCATAGCGTCCACCAGAATGAGTCCAGTACAACTAGATGGTGCCTGGCTACCACCACTGACTGCTGTGATAGGGATTACAATACAGGGTCCCAGACAGAGCTGGAGAAAAATGGAGAACGAAATTCTAATTCACAAAGAAAGCCCAGAGCTACTAGCCTGACAGAGACTGGAGAAACCCTGAGAGTATGGCCCCCGGACACCCTTTTAGCTCAGTAATGAAGTCGCTCCTGAGGTTCACCCTTCAGCCAAGGATTAGACAGTCCCATAAAACAGACCAAGACTAAATGGGCACACCAGGCCAGGGGCAAGGACTAGAAGGCAGGAGGGGACAGGAAAGCTGGCGATAGAATACCAAAGGTGAAGAAGGGAAGAGTGTTGACATGTCATGGGCTTGGCAACCAATGTCACAAAACAGTATGTGTACTGTTTAATGAGAAGCTAGTTCTGTAAACCTTTGTCTAAAGTACAGTAAAACAAAACAAAACAAAACAAAACAAAACAAAACAAAACAAACACATTTTCAGTAGGGGCAGTGTTAGGTTTAATTTATAACTCTCGCTACTAAAGACATCAGTGTACATTTGAATATTGTTAGCCTACATGTACAATAGAATCCCTGGGTGGTGCAAACAGTTAACTCTTTCTGCTGCTAACCAAAAGTTGATGGTGTGAGTCCATCCAGAGGTACCTCAGAAGAAAGGCCTGGCAATCTGCTTCTGAAAAACCAGCTGTTAAAAACTGTAGGGAGCACAATTCTACTCTGACACACATGAGGATGGGGTTGCTATGTGTTGGAGTCAACTCAGTAACAACTGGTTTTGCACGTGTACAGTTCTGACCAAAATAAACAAATTGCGGGATTTCCCTTCCCACTCTCCTTGGTTCCTGGCAGTGTCCTTTACCAGACTGTAACAATTTAAAATTAAGTTTCATTTTGAGCTGGATTTTTCTGTAAGTATGGTTAGTAATATTAAAATACCACGTTCACCTTGTCTTAAAGCTGATGAATTATCTGGGAACGTTATTTATGTCTATTGTTTTTTAGCTAGTTATACCGTTCATAAGTTATTTGCCTAGAGGAAAAAATATTTTTGGTATAGTCTTTTATATTCCTTCTGGCGTGGATTTCTCTATTGGCTTTAAGAGTAGCAGACCTTGGAGGCTATGATTGCTAATGAAATGAGTTTATAGCAACGGTTCCAAAGTATTATACAAAGCAATCAGCTGGATACATGAGAACTCCAAAAAGTATGACTCCTTTGTCAATGAGGCTAACCAAAACCAGGTTGTATTAAAAAACACAGCTTTGGTTAGAAAGTCTATTGGAGCCTAGTATTTTCCTGATAATATGATTTGATAACTTTTTAACACTTGTCATCCTATATTTCAAAAAATTCTGCTTTAATTAGTTTAAGAGTCACAACACCCTGTTGTGACTGGGCATATATTAGAGTTGACAGAGCAATGTCATGTTTTCTTTTCCTTTCCAACTTTTTATTATGAAAAATTCAAAACAGAAAAGTTGGAAGATAGTATAATGAACTCTCATATACCTTATACCTAAATGCAACAATCTTAATGTTTTGCTGTATTTGCTTATTTATATACGCATGTGTGTGTATTTTTTTTTAAACTATTTAAAAGTAAGTTGAAGATATGAAATTTTGCCCTTCAATCCTTCAGAATGCACCTCCCACAAACAAGGACGTTCTCTGACATAACATTTTTAAAGGTTATTTTATGATTTCTTTATGCATAAAAATGGTTAGTGTTGCCACTTTTCCCTCTATTTCCCATCTTGCTTAATCAGCCTATTCTTGAATTATATCCACTGAAAATAACTCAAAATTAAGCACTCTCCATTTCAAACTGATTTTACTTCTTATTTACTCTGTAACTGGAAGGAAGATAACAGTGTATATTTCCTTTTCAAAAAGAGAAAGATAGTGGGTTCTCTAAATCACACATAGCTGTGCTTCTCATTTATTCTGGTCAAGATTCTAGAGGAGATAATTAGGTGATTAGGTTAGCACCTAGACAAGGAAGAGGTGATCACCAGTAAAACTGGGAATAAGTCTTTTTTTTTCTCACTTTACTTCCAAGTAGACCCTTATATCAGGAAAATGCAGTAAACATTTGGTCTCCACTGCAGCAGTTGACTTGTATAATACTTGCAGACATTGTTGAGAACCATGACGCTGGAGCAGTTAACATCCTAACGACTATATATGTGTATCTCCAGTCAGAGGTGTTTTCTTGTGGTTCTTATTTCAGCACTGCTCCGTTTAGAATTTTTGTGAATGACTTAGCTGAAACTATAGGGAACGTGGGGGTGGGGCATGGTGATTCAGTGGTAGAATTCTTGCCTTCTGTGCAGGAGACCTGGGTTCGATTCCCATCCAGTATACCTCATGCACAGCCACCCCCCATCTGTCAGTGGAGTCTTTCATGTTGCCATGATGCTGAGCAGATTTCAGCAGAGCTTCCAGACTAAGGCAGACTAGGAAGAAGAGCCTGGTGATCTGCTTCTGAAAACCAGCCAGTGAAAACCCTATGGATTACAATGGTCTGATCCCATGGTGCATGGGGTTGCCATGAGTCAGGGACTCACTCCACGGCGGCTAACAACAGTAGGAAACACACTTGATCTTGAAATGGGTGGATATGGGTAAAGGTCATGAAACTTAGAGGAAAGACCAAATATGTTGAATAACAGACTCACTAAGCCTCTGTATTTAGTGAGTAACTAGTACACATTTATTTACTATAAATATAAATGGAGAAAAGAATAATTTCTGTTCTATACACTTTCCTAGAGATATTTTGGCAATAACTATCGCAATGCATATTAAGTTCTTGTGTAATCATTAAAAAAACAACTACTGAGCATCTTTATTAGTAGAAATCTTTAGCTCCAAAACTCAACTTTCCCATATTTTTGTAATAATATCATAGAGCTAGACTATGTGCTATTCTGAGCACAGCTCTTTTTTTTAGTTTTTAATTTTTTTTTCTTGTTTCACAAGTAATAACTGTTCATGGCTAAAAAGTTGTAATTTCACATCACACTAAGACATTACCCACTGCCATATTTTTATAATAATATCATAGAGCTAGACTACGTGCTACTCTGAGCACAGCTCTTTTTTTTTAGTTTTTTAATTTTTTTCTTGTTTCACAAGTAATAACTATTCATGGCTAAAAAGATTTAATTTCACATCACACTAAGACATTAGTTAATATTTTAGTGTGTCATATCAAACCCTTCTCTATGTCCTCATATACTCACTTTCTCCCACCCACAAACATGAAATAATACCATGCATATTGTTTTATAATGTTTTTTTGGTCATTTAACAATATACTGCTTATACTTCTCTGTTAGCATAACTTCACCATTGCATTTGTTTTCTTGTCCCATTGGAACAGTGAATTTGTTTAGGGATCATCAGGATGCTTTATGTGGATTGAGATGTGATTTAGGACATTGTAGAAGTCTAGGAATGCATACACCCCACAGGGCTACTAAAATTAAAAATGGTTTATTAAATACCATTTGCATAATGTACTATACTGTGTGTCTTAGTTATCTAGTGCTGCTATAACAGAAATACCACAAGTGGATGGTTTTAACAAACAGAAATTTATTCTTTCACAGTTTAGGAGGCCAGAATTCTCCATTTGGGGCACCAGTTCCAGGGAATGGCTTTCTGACTCTGTCGGCTCTGGGGAAAGGTCTTTGTCATTAATCTTCCCTTAGTCTAGGAGCTTCTCCGCATAGGGACCCCAGGTCCAAAGAATGCACTCCGCTCCTGGTTCTTCTTGCTTGGTGTTAATGAAGCCTCTCTTCTCTCTGCCCACTTCTCTTATATCTCCAAAGAGATTGATTCAAGATACAGCCTAACCCTGTAGATTGTGTCTTGCCTCATTAACATAACTGCCTCTGATCCTGCCCCATTAACATAATGGACAGCTTACTCCCAAATAGGATCGTAACCACAGACATAGAGGCTAGGATTTACAACACATAGAATAATTACATCAGATCACAAAAAGGAGGACAACCACACAATGCTGAGAATCATGGCCTAACCAAGTTGATGCATATTTTGGGGGGATACAAGTCAATCCATGTCACTATGCACCATGCAGAATAGATGCAGCTAGGAGGTGACCATTGTAGTAGCCTAGATGTGTTTGAGGTAGTGTGTTTCCTTTGTGCCTGCAGGCAGGCCTTGTAGTAGATAGAAGCTCAGGGAAAATTGTGGGATAAATTTAAGTGGAACTGTAGCTTTGTGTTTTACTTAATACTAGTACCCTTCCCCTATTCCAAGCAATGCTTAGTAGAATCATTAACAATAAATAAACGCACTGCTGCTGGGACTCACAATGGACCATGCCACATAGAGTTGCCCATGTGAGAAGCGGCTCAATTGTTAATTAGTACATGAAATTTGGAAAGTATGTCTTGAGATTTGGGGCATGTACTTAAAACCTTTTTGTCTCTGTGCCATGTCTTAATGTGTTTAGCATGCTTTTCCTGACAGGTGGTCACCTGGACCTTTGGTGCCTCTGTTTCAGGGGCTCTGGAGAATAATAGCTCATTTCCTTGAGATGCCTCCTAATACCCGCCCCTACACCCCATTTTGTTAAGTCAGACAATTCCAAATATACAATCCAAATTTGGTGACACAGTAACAGATAGAAACCCAATTTATTTGCATGTTTCAATCTAAAATTTATGTTAATTCAACCTTTTCCATTTAGTGCAGAGGTTGTCAAACGTCTATTGTGGTCTAAATCAAGCCCATGATTTGTTTTTTTGTATGGCCCACAAATTAAGAATGGATTGTATAATTTTAAAGATGGTTTAAAAAAAAAAATAGAGAAGAGTATGTGACCAAGACTGTCTGTGGCCCACAAATCCTAAAATATTTTCTATCTGACCTTTTTCAGGAAAAATTTTTAGTGACTCTATTATCCCACCCCTGATTGAGAGTCTTATTTTATTATGTGAGATGTGTGTGAATAGATTTAAATCTATGTCAGCATGGCAATTAAAAAAATATTGGATAGTTTATAGGCACCTGGATGTGTTCAAGAATTACTATAATTTCTCTGTGTGGCCTAGTAAAATTTTGTGATGACTTGCAAAAGATTTTAAAACGTATTTACAACAGAAATTTTGAAAAAAAATTTTAAGATTAAGGTTTACAATGGCTCAGTGTCCTCTAATGCTGATAGCGGTGGTCTGGGAATCAAAATCCAGGTCCCGTTTAATGGATCGTGAAAAGCAATAGTTTATTAAATACATTTAGAACTCTTGGAAAAGAAAGCGTTTGAAACATATGAAAACATTTCAGAATCAGGATTGCATGTATTAAGTGCCTGTATGCTTGTCTTGTAATGAGGAATATTATGTAATAAGGACAGTGTGGTACAGACATTGTATGTAGTTTTTTAATAAAGGTTTTCAAAGATGTTTTTAAATATATTTTATGTACTTACATTCTAATTTGCTACCTAAACCTCTGAGAATATATTTGGACATATTATGTAGCCTAGCTTTTTCTTACATTTAAAATAAGCTGAATCCATTTAATATTATGACATTTACTGAAAAATGTAATAGCCATTGTTTTATTGTCAGTAATACCTCAAGTAGTTGCCCAAGGCTTTTATGTTTACCTACTTCTACTTCATCTGTCCTGTGATTTTTTTCTGGATTATTAGAAAATGAGGATCAATTTTGTTTACTGAAATTAAAAGAACAATTCCATCATGTGGGGATTTGTTGAAATTTTGGAAGTCCCTTAAGAAGCCTGACTCATCTTCACCTCTTCCTTCAGCTTGCAGCTGTTTGTGTTGTATTTGTGGAAAACTATGTCCCTGGCAAACTGTCTGAAATGGGCCTGGGATATGACGATATAGACAAGATTGCTCCTCACATCGTCTGTTGTTCCATACCAGGTATTTCAACCCCACACCCTCATCAGTGAGTAGGTTTTCCAATTTCTGTGTTTCTTTGTTTATGTAAGTGATGTTGGTTTTCCGTAACTTGTTCTGCTCCCCTCTGCCCAAACCGTTTTAGGTTACTGACCATTAACCATTAATGAATAGTTTTCATATATTTCATGTCTTTATTGGTTATTTATATTTCTTCTGTGAATTGTCTGTCTATAGTTTTTGCCAATTTTTCTATTGATGTTTTTTAATTTTCTTATTTACTTGTATAGACTCTTTATATATTAAATTCATTGACTCTGTCAATCGTGTTTATTGCAAATAACTTTTGTGAGTTTATGATCTCTTGACCCATGGAAGTCTAAATTTTTATGTTGTAAATCTAGTCATCTCTTTCCTTTTGCTTTCTTCTAATACATTTAAGGTTAGAAAATCCTTACCACCCAGAGATCATGAAATATTTTCCATAGTCTAAATTTTTAATGTATTTTATTTAATTGCTTTTATTTTTCATTGATCCGTTTAGGGTCTCTTAAGAATGGTATAAGAAATAAAGGAGTGAACCTTATAGATGTTGGCTAAGAAAGCTTCAGACAGGTGGAACAGCAGTGCAAAGGACTTGAGGTCAGAGAATACCGGGCATGTTTGAATACTGACAAGGATGCAGTATGACTGAAGTAGAGTGAGTGACGGGGGGTGTAATAGGAAGAAAATCAGGGTGAGGTTGGTGAGTAAGATCATAAAGGGCCCAATGGACTACCCTTAAGGAATTTGACTTTGAGTACAGTTATAATAAACTAATGGAAGGTTTTGAGCAGAGGAGTGATATATTCTGACATATTTTAAAAAGGATCACTGTAGCTATTGTGTTGAGAAGAGACTGTAGAGAGCAAAGGTGGAAGCAAAAGAACAATTAGAAAGCTATTGAAACATTCCAGGCTAGAGATGGTGGTGGCTTGAAGTAGGTAGGGTAGGAGTGGTGGAGGTAGTTGAATACATTTCCAAGGCAAGTGGATTTACAAGTAGATCATATGTATCAGAGCAAGAGTAGAGTTAAGGATGATTCCAAGGTTTTGGCCCGAGCAATTGGAAGAATGGAATTGCTGCTTACTGAGATGGGCAAGGTTGTGGAAGGAATTTTGGTGGGAAAAATACCAAGAATCTGATTTTGGACATGCCTAGCTTGTAGCTTGAGATGCCCATTAGACATCCAAGTGGAGTTGTAAGTAAGGGATTGGATTTAGGAATCAGGAGTTCAGGGGAGATGTAAAGTTTGATAGTTATGAGTGGTTGGATGGCATTTGAAGCCTTGCGAGATCACGTAGAGAGTGAGTGTAGGTAGGGAAAGGAGTGTCCGAGGGTTTGAGCCTGAGGCTTTCTTATGACAAGGATACAGTGAAGGAGATTGAGGAGGAATTATCAGTGAGGTGGAAGGTGAACCCCTCAGACGTCAAGTGAAGAACATGTTTATAGTCATAGATACTTTCATATTCTCACATTTTTATAAAAAGCATACTGCATATATTGACTACTCTAGTATTACAGGAAAACCTTGATTAACTTGGATTTCTTGTATTCCTTAAAATCTCTATGCTTTCTCTTGTTTGAGAACCTTTGCACATGATGTTCCCACTGCTTGGAACATTCCTTCCCTAACACACCTGGCTACTCTCTTTGTCCTTAGCTCTCTGCTTGCATGCCATTACTTCTGGGTAGACTTTCTTGGCCTCTCTGGATTGGGTTCAGAGTTGTCCGATTTGCCTGTCTCCCCAACTAGTCTGCAGGCTCTTGTTCTATTCCCAGCTCTAACCATAGTGCAGACCACATGACGGGGCTCAACAGTGGTTTCTTAATGAATACGTCATCAGAACTTGACTAATGAGTTTTTAATGAAAAAAACCAACCCACTGCTTGCCATTTTTTCTGCATTTCACTTTGTGGAGAAAAGGGGAGCGGTAAGTATTAACATTTTCCAAAGAAACTTTCAGAGCATAGCCTGGGGTTGGTACGTACTCAGCCTAATCTGTTACCTCTTCTACAGTTTATCCATAGTTTGTTCATAGCTCACCCTTGCTTTGAAGTATCAAAGGACCCTGCACCATTAAATAATTATTCAATGATTGTCATTAAGTCTTTATGCCTTAGGTCTTTTCCTAAGGCAGGGAGGAGAGCAAATACATTTAAAAGAGATTGAAAAAAAAATTGAGCAAAAATGTTTCTTCTTATATTCCAGCAAGTTAATCATAAAGTAGATGGGTAAATTCTTATTTTACTGTAAAAGTCAGTAAAGATTTATGTTGTTTTTAAAATACTTATTATTAGTAAAATAATAACCAAAATATTCCTATTTCTGTGTATTCAGGTTAATCTAGATATTGTAATACTTTGTCCATGGCACATTACCATAGTACAAATAGTGTAGTTTTTTCAAAGTGTAATTATCTAGGGGGTGGTATCTTCATGTAAAGTAAGCTGTGACTGCAGTGTTTTGCTGATTGTTCTTGCTTTAGACAAAAAGCTGCAGTGGTCATTAACTTCTCTACTGGACCAAGATGAGACACCAAAGAAAAAAAAAAAAAAAAACGCCAAACCCATTGCCGCCGAGTCGATTCCAACTCATAGCAACCCTAAAGGACAGAGTAGAACTGCCCTATAAGGTTTCCAAGGAGTGCCTGGTGGATTCAAACTGCCTGCCTTTTGGTTAGCAGCTATAGCTTTTAACCACTACGCAACCAGGGTTTCCAGATGAGTGATGTGTTCTATAAACGGTAGATGACTCTTTGCCACTAGATCTGACTCTTTTTCACATACACTATTTTATAGATCTGTAATCAGATTTTTATTTTTGTCTTTGTATATGTGAGAGAAGATGAGTTTTTTTCTTAGAATCTCACAATCCAATGGAAATGTTAAGGTCTCAAGTATTTAAATAGGTGAAATATTATCTCCTGTGTTCTTGTATTACCATAGAAATGCTGTATAACAAACACAAAATCTTATATTACAATGCATATTTATTTCTCATTTCAATGTCTGTCCATGAGCTGAGGTTCAGCTGGTCTAGAGTGGGCTCGGCTGGATTCGACTGCAAATTGCAGGTTGGGTGCTGGTGTGCTCTCTGCGTCTCTTTTCCTCTTTGGTCCAGGGACTACCAAACACGTGTTCTTCTCATAGTGAAAGACAAGAGTTCAAGAGAACAGGCACATGTGCTCACATCATGTCTGTAACATCCCTTCGGCCAGGGCAAGTTATGTGGCCAAGCTCTGTACCAATAGGCGGTGAAATATATTCCCCTGTAGTGGGAGGGAGGAACTACAAAGTCACGTGGCAGAGGGTATGGATGAAGAAGGATGAAGGATGAAGATTGAGAATAATAATGCATTTTACTACATCACCTAACCAAATAAAATGCTAATCCAATTAGGAAGTCTCCCACTCCCCAAAGTTTCACATCTATAACAAATTATGGGTAGGGTCAAAACTTCTTCTGGGCCTGGGCTTATAATTGGAGACCCTCTTTCCATTTTCCCCCAAATTTTTTTCTGAAAAAATTCCACAACTGGAATTTTCTTCTAGTTCTCAGATTCTGTGCAGCATTGTAGGGGCCCTGGTGGTGCAGCATTTTAATGTGACAAAAGGCCCTGGTGATAGGTTATGTAATTCAGTAGTTCTCAGCTAAGGGGAGAGGGAGTGTTTCAGATGCTTTCCTGTGAAGGGGTTAGTGGTGTTAGAGGCTGATAGGGAGAGGCATGTGGACCCTAAGAAGCACCTCTCATTATTCTATATTTCCCTCCATCCCCACCTCCCACAGTCATTAAAAAAGCATTGATACAGTTTATTCTCCTTTATTTTCTGACAAGGAAATGGATCTAGAATGGCTGGATCTTGTCTAAGGTCATACAGGGATCTGTCTAAGGTCATACGGCTATTAAAGTGGCAGGTGGGATTGTAATTCAGGCTTCCTGACTCAATACTATATGGCTCTTTGCTTTCCATATTCAGAAATCTGTTAAGTGACACCATGGACACTGTGATTATAAGACACAGGACAGCTTTACTTGAGAATAATAAAATCTGCCATTCTCTTTTATTTTTTTGTTAATCATATTTGCCGTGGTGGAAGTTATTAACAGATTTATAGTTAAGGATTCTAAATTTCAGCAGATTTTTCTGGAAGCAGAGGTCATTTGTGAGTCATGAGTGTGTATGTATACAAAGCGAGGCCCAACCCTTTTTAAGAAGTTTGATATTCTTGGTAATCAATGTTTGGTCTTTTTTTATTTTTTAATAAGACTGATTAGATCAGCCTGAAGTTGCACATGTTATGATTGGGATCCTAGAATTTCCTGCTGTTTCCCAGTGGTATTGCTGTCTTGTCAGTGCTGTCCAAGCCCAAATTATCTGTTCTCACTCACATATTGGCCTTATTGCTGATGAGAGTAATCTTAGAACTGCTGGAAGATTTACTTTAATGCACTCTGACAGTTGTGTGGTTGAGATTTCCTCAGTCTATGAAATCTGGCCCGTGGGACAAAAATGCTAGACTGATCACAAGGGAGGAAGGACCCAGTTCTTTTTATTAGCATGGTCCCCTTGTTGTAGAGAAAGCTGAGGGTGAACATTAGAGGGCAGTGTTTAAAAAGCTACAGTTCACTAGGACTTACTTTTTGAGAAAACTGCAGTATTTGCTGTGTACCTCGGGCTAAAGAGACTCTCTGAAGGGACATATTTATAAAGAATTTTTTTTTTTAAAGTTACCACCACTCTTTTCCTCTCTATAATTTAAGAAGTACAGTGGTATTTTCCCTAACAATTTAATTTTATGTTTAAGTTGTACTTTCTTTACTTTGTGTCTTCTAAACATGTTTTTGGTTATAAAAATTTAGAGTTAAAATCCTCTCCCCCACATTTAAAAAGGAGCCCTGATGGCACATGGTTAAGCACTTGGCTGCTAACCAAAAGGTGGGTGATTTGAACCCACCAGTGGCTCCGTGGGAGAAATGGCCTGGTGATCTGCTCCCATAAAGGTTACAGCCTTGGAAACCTTATAGGGCATTTCTGCTCTGTACTATAGGGTCACTATGAGTTGGAATTGATTCAACGGCACACAACAGCCACCACCACCACATTTAAAAATATATTTTTCCTCTTTGTTAACTTCATTACTCTTTAGTTCTGGAAGGATAAACATTACACTATATCATTAGGATAATTATGTTGTAGAAATATTGTGTATGTCCTTTAACAAAATTACCTGAAATTTTTTTTTTTAGGAGATGGGTTTCATATTGGTGAATTCCTGAATGCACTTTCTTAATCTCTGTCCTTACAGGGACAGAATGCAGGATTCTACTTGGGGATAGGGCCTCCTGAGGGATCTCAGGATTCAGTTCAGAGAGAATATTCTAGAGAGTTAGACACACTTGTCAGTTCTAAATAGAAAAGCCTGAGAGCTCTACTTCTGAAAAATAGCAATAGGAATATACAAAAGAATAGCATATGTAAAAACAAAGGGACAAAAATAGCCAAGATAGTTTTCAGTAAGAATAGGATAGGCAGATTTGCCCTGTTAGATATCAAGACTTATTATACAACCGTAATAATTAAGACAGTGTGGTATTGGCACAAAGAGAAATAGACCAATGGAACAGAATATAGAGTTCGGAAACAGACTGACACGTATATAGAAGCATAATTTTTTTTAGGGTTTACGCTACGGATCATAAAGAATGGGTTATGCAGTAAATGATGGGGGGATAGATAGTTATCTTCATGGAGAAAGATAAAATTGAACTTCTGATTTATTTTATACATTGAAGTAAAATGCCAGGTGGACTTAAGACCTAAATGTGGTAAGCAAAACTTTAAAACTTTTAGAAAACAATATCAGAAAACATCTTTGTGACCTTAGGATAAGGAAGAATTTCATAAACAATACGCAAAAAGTGAAAACCGCAAAGGAAAAGATTTATAAACTTGACTGCTTATTAAAATTAAAAATTTCTCTGCATCAAAAGACACCGTAAAAAAGCGAGAAGACAAGTCACAGACTGTCGGAAGATAACTAACCAAGAATTAGAATCCAGAATATATAAAATGTTCCTTCAAGTCAAATAGAAAAAGATAAACAACCCAACAGAAAAATGAACAAGCCCTAGAAAAGGAAATCTGAATGGCTAGTAAATAAGTTACTGAGCATTAGTAGTCTTTAGACAAATGCTAATTGAAACAAAAATTATATTCCATTTCACACCCCTGAGATGGGCAGATATTTAAAATCTGACAATACTAAATGTGAATGAAGAGGGGAACTCTTGAACATTGTTGGCAGGATTGTAAATTGGTATAACCACACTGGAGTACAGTTTGGTAATTGTTAAATTAGTAAAGTTCTAGACAAGTCTATGCTATGACCAACAGTTTCATTTCTAGGTGTGTACCTGTAGAAAATCTCAAAGATATGTATAAGAAAACATGAAGAAGGATGTTCATAGCACCACTGTTTGTAAGTAAAAAGACAAAAAATCAAATATCTTTTGTCATGGATTGAATTGTGTCTCCCCCAAATATGTGTCAACTTGGATAGGCCATGATTCCCAGTTTTGTGTGATTGTCCTCCATTTTGTGATTCATATAATTTTCCTATATATTGTAAATCCTAATCTCTGTCTGTGGTTAATGAGGCAAGACTGGATTATACTGAAGAGGTTTAGGGTGGGATATGATCCCCTTGCTTGGGTCACATCCCTGGTCCAATGTAAAGGGAGTTTCCTTGCAGTGTGGCCTGCACTACCTTTTATCTTACAAGAGATAAAAGGAAAGGGAAATGACCAGAGAGTTGGGGACCTCATACCACCAAGAAAGTAGTGCTGGGAGCAGAGCACGTCCTTTGGACCTGCGGTTCCCACGTAGAGAAGCTCTTAGACCAGGGGAAGATTGATGACAAGGACCTTCCTCCAGCGCCGACAGAGAGAGAAAGCCTTCCTCTGGAACCGATGCCCTGAATTCGGGCTTGTATCCTACTAGACTGTGAGAGAATAAATTTCTCTTTGTTAAAACCATCCATTGTGGCATTTCTGTTATAGCAGCACTAGATGACTAAGACATCTTTCAACAGGAAAATGTATAATATAATGGGATACAAGTAAGTGGTTTGTGGTACTGTGGTGGCTTGTGTGTTGCTGTGATGTTGGAAGCTATGCCACCAGTATTTCAAATACCAGCAGGGTCACCCATGGTAGACAGGTTTCAGTGGAGCGTCTAGACTAAGACAGATGAGGAAGAAGAACCTGGTGATCTACCTCTAAACAAAAATTGGCCATTGAAAACCTTATGAATAACAGTGGAACATTGTTTGATAAAGTGCTGAAAGATGAGCCCCTCAGGTTGGAAGTCACTGAAATTATATCTGGGGAAGAGTTGCTTCCTCAAAGCAGAGTTGACCTTAATGATGTAGATTGAGTAAAGCTTTTGGGACCTTCATTTGCTGATGTGGCACTACTCAGATAAGAAGATACAGCCACAAGCATCCATTAATAATCAGAATGTGGCAAGTATGAAATATGAATGTAGGAAAATTGAAAGTTAAAAAAAAAATGAGATGGAACACATAAAGATCAATATCTTAAGCATTGATGAGCTAAAATGGACCGTTACTAGCCATCTTGAATCAGACTATCATATGGTTTACTACGCTGGGAATGACAAATTGAAGAGGAATGGCATCACATTCATTGTCAAAAAGAGTATTTCAAGATCTATCCTGAAGTACAGTGCTGTCCGTGATAGGAATATATCCCTATGCCTACAAGGAAGACAAGTTAATATGACTATTATTCAAGTTTACGTACCAGCCACTGATGCCAAAGGTGAAGAAATTGAAGATTTTACTGACTTTTGCAGTCAAAATTGATCGAACATGCAGTCAGGATGCATTAATAATTACTAGTGATTGGAATGCGAAAGTTGGAAACAGAGGAGAAGGATTGGTAGTTGGAAAATATGGCCTTGATGGTAGAAGTGATGCTGGAGATAGCATGACTGAATTTTGCAAGACCAGCGACTTCTTCATTGCTAGTCCTTTTTTTTCACCAAACCTAAATGGTGACTATACATGTGGACCTCACCAGATGGAATACACAGGAATCAAATTGACTACATCTGTGGAAAGAGACGATGGAAAAGTTCAGTATCAACGGTCAGAACAAGGCCAGGGGCCGACTGCAGAACAGACCGTCAGTTGCTCATATTCAAGTTCAACTTGAAGCTGAAGAAAAGTAGAACAAGTCTGTGAGAGCCACAGTATGACCTTGAATATATCCCACCTGAATTTATAGACCATGTCAAGAATAGATTTCACACATTGAACGCTAATGACCAAAGACCAGATGAGTTGTGGGATGACATCAGTGGCATCATACATGAAGAAAGCAAAAGGTCTTTAAAAAGACAGGAAAGAAAAGACCAAAATGGATGTCAAAAGAGACCCGGAAACTTGCTCTCGAACATAGAGTAGCTAACGCAAATGGAAGAAATGATAGTGTAAAAGAACAAACATTTCAAAGGGCAGTTCTAGGACACGAAGTAAGTTATTAGAATGAAATGTGCAAAGACCTGGAGTTAGAAAACCAAATGGGAAGAACACACTCAACATTTCTCAGGCTGAAAGAACTGAAGAAAAAATTCAAGTCTTGAGTTGCAATATTGAAGGATTCTACGGCAAAAATATTAAATGATGCAGGAAGCATTGGAATACAGAGTCACTGTACCAAAAAGAACTGATTGATGTTCAACCCTTTCAGGAGGTAGCGTATGATCAAGAACCAATGGTATTGAAGGGAGAAGTCCAACTGCAAAAACAAGGCTCCAGGAGTTGATGGAATATCAATTATGAAGTTTCAACAAACAGATGCAATGCTGGAAGTGCTCACTTGTCTATGCCAAGAAATTTGGAATACACCTACCTGGCCAACCTACTGTGAGAGATCCATATTTGTGCACATTGTCCAAAGAAAGGTGATCCAACAAAATGCTGAAATTATCGAACAATATCATTAATACCATATGCAAGTAAAACTTTGCTGAAGATAATTCAAGAACGGTTGTGGCCATACATTGACAGGTATTAGCCAGAAATTCAAGCTGGATTGAGAAGAGGACGTGTAATGAGGGATATCACTGCTGATGTCAGGTGGATCTTGGCTGAAAGTAGAAAACACTAGAAAGATGTTTACCTGTGTTTTATTGACTATGCAAAGGCATTTGACTGTGTGGACCATAACAAATTATGGATAACATTGGGAAGAATGGGTATTCCAGAACACTTCATTGTGCTCAAGCAGAACCTGTACGTAGACCAAGAGGCAGTCATTCAAACAGAGCAAGAGGATACTGTGTGCTTTGAAGTCAGGAAAGGTGTGCATCAGGGTTGTGTCCTTTCATCATACTTAGTCAACCTGTATATTGAGCAAATAATTTGAGAAGCTGGACTATATGAAGAAGAGTGCAGCATCAGGATTGGAGGAAGACTCATTAATAACCTGCGATGTGCAGATGACGCAGCCTTGCATGCTGAAAGCAAAGAGGACTCGATGCACTTACTGATGAAGATCAAAGACCACAGCCTTCAGAATGGATTACACATCAACATAAAGAAAACAAAAATCTCACAACTGGACCAATAAGCAACATCATGATAAATGGAGAAAAAAATTGAAGTTGTCAAGGATTTTTTTTACTTGGATTCACAATCAACACCCATGGAAGCAGCAGCTGAGTAATCAAACAACGTTTTGGATCGGGCAACTCTGCTGCAAAAGATCTTTAAACTGTTTAAAAGCAAAGATGTCACTTTGAGGACTAAGATGTGCCTGACCCAAGCCATGGTATTTTCAGTTGCCTCATATTCATGGGAAGGCAGTACAATGAATAAAGAAGACCGAAGAAAAATCGATGTATTTGAATTCTGTTGTTAGTGAAGAATATTGACTATACCATGGACTACAAGAATATGAACAAATTTGTCTTGGAAGAATTACAGCCAGATGTTGCTTAAAAGCAAGAATGGCAGGACTTCATCTCATATACTTTGGACATGTCATCAGGAGGACCAGTCCCTGAAGAAGAACATCATGCTGGGTAAAGTAGAGCATCGGGAAAAAGATGTAGACCCTTGACGAGATGACACTGTGGCTGCAACAATGGGCTCAAGCATAGCAATGATTTTGAGGATGGCACGGGGCCAGGCAGTGTTTTGTTCTGTTGTACATAGAGTTGCTGTGGGTTGGAACTGACTCGACAGCACCTAACAAGAACAACACAATTAAGTGATAGAATGAGTGAGCTGGAATTACCTCACATCAGTGTGGATGGATCTTACAATGTAATATTTAGTGAAGAAAGCAGGTCACAAAAGAAGATAAACAGAAGGACACTATGGATATAGAGTTTAAATCATGTAAACTATTATATATTTTTAAGCAATTCACTCATAAGTTGTTAAAATATAAAGACAGGCATGATAATGTTGTTGTTAGGTGCCGTCAAGTTGGTTCCAAATTATAGTGACCCTGTGTACTACAGAATGCAGTGCCCGGTCCTGTGCCATGCTCATAATCATTGCTATGCTTGAGCCTGTTGTTGCAGCCACTGTGTCAATCCATCTCATTGAGGGTCTTCCTCTTTTTTGCTGACCCTGTACTTTTCCAAACCTGATGTCCTTCTTCAGGGACTGGTCCCTCCTGACAACATGTCCAAAGTATGTAAGAAGTAGCCTCGCCATCCTTGCTTCCAAGGAGCATTTTGGGTGTACATAATAATGAACAACATAAAATGCAAGAGAGTAAGAGGGATATGACATGGGAGAAATACTTGTAGGACTTCAACTATATTTGCAAAATAAGTTGGCTGGAACATTGTTGTTATTCTGTATACCACCTTGTGTATGAAATAGCAACAACAACCTCAAAAGATTCAGAAAGCCCAAATAATTCCCTTCTGTATTTCTTTCCTTTCCTTCCTTTCTCCTCCTCCACCCCCAGCAAATATCTCTTGAGTGTCTGTATTTTCCTACCTGTGTTGTATGTGAACAGTACAGACATGGTTCCTGCCTTTAAGGAACTTACAGTCTAGACAGACTCTAAGCAAGTTAAAACTATGTACATATGGCATATATTAACAAAGTGTGGAAATTCTTATAAAAGAATCAAGTGGTAGCAGTTAATAGAGGGGGGGTGCATGTTGTAAATGGATGGTCGGGGAGGCCTTTCTGGGAAGGTAACACTTAACAGACTGAAGCATGAGAAGGAGACAGCCATGCAAAGAACTAGGGGAGGAGTGTTCCAGGCAGAGAGCACACAATGTGCAAAGGCCCTGAGGTAGGAAAATCTAGATGCTTTCAAGGGCCTAAGAGAAAGCCAGAGTACCTGGGATAGCAAAAATTGGGAGCAGAATGCTTGCGAAGACACTGCAGAGTATACAAGTGCCATGACAAAGCTGGAGAGTTTCTGAGCGGGGTGGGGGTGAGGGTGGGGGGTTACATTAAAAAAATCTTTCAGAGAGGTAGGAATCAAATACTGGTTGACTTGCTGGAGACCTTCATTATAAACTTTGGACACTGAAATGAGGTTCATATTTCAGAGAGTAGCTATTGAGATAAAACCGATTTAGATTTTTAAATATTCCCATAGTGTTTCAGAGTCAGTAGCAGAGAACAGAGAGACCGAATGGATATGGCAAATCATCTAGCAACTGCATCCAACATTCATATCATGGCAACGAGAATACAAAACAAAACATTGCTACAGCTGGATTCTCATGGAGTGACTTAGTCTGTGTGTATATGTATTTTCCGATTTTTTTTTGTATTCACCAAATAAATTTAAAAAATATATAGAATAATTAGAAGTCTGCCTAACTACAAAGCCATAGGAATTTTAAGGTGAGTAAAGAAAGAAAGACTGGAAGAGATGGAAAAGAAAGAAGGAAGGGAAGAAGAGAGGAAGGAAGGAAAGACAAAGAATCAGAATAAGGTAGAAGGAAATAATACAGTGGGCAACTTTTTTCTTTTTTAAACCTCTAAAAACAGAAGCCCAGCTTAGTTCTTCCTAGACGATGTTCACATTTCATGAAACATCATTTCTAGATAGAATAGGTAAATAATCAATATAGACCTGTGTCAGTTTTGACATTAAAAGCAGTCCTCACTGGAAAAAAAATTAGGAACTACCGGTTTAAATTTTGAGTGTCTCTGTTGTACCCTTTTCTATCAGGAAAGATCACCTTTCCACGAATTTCAGAATGTTGTGGCCATTTTTCCAACTTTATCATCAGTGATCCCTGGCAGAAGTGTGGTTTGACAGACTTACTATTTCATACTTAACTCGTTATTTAAACAAATTATGACACCATCTCTGCAGGGGAAAAGAAACTTAGCACATGAAAATGTGCAACATAAATACAGGGCTTCAAAACACAGCTTATAAAACTAAGAACTGAGATGATTTTTTGTCTGTAGACATGGACTGACTCCAGAAAGTGACTTTATACCTTCATGTTATCCTCTGAGGGTGTAACCTTTTTGTCTTTAAATATTTCTTTTTACCCATGCAGATATAACAGATGTGTTACATGAGTTGGAGTCAGTGGATTGCAAGCAGAGAACTTATTTTTTTCCTCCACCCTGTCTCTGCAAACAGCACTGTTGACTCGTTTTCCTTGCTCATGGATGAAATCCTGGGCAAGTCTTAGAGTTTTTTTTTGTTGTTGTTGAAGTAATTTCCTTTAAAGTATTAAAAAGACTAGTCCAATCTAACACCGAAACTTCTATTCTTGTCAAATTTATGACTTCTTCCTTTCCCCAACTTGGGCCTACCTACTTGGAAGCCTGAAGTGTGGGTATGTGTCTGTGTGTGCATGTATGCACATGTGATCCATCTCGTCCCTCAATTTCTATTTACTGTTTGTGGCTCCTTCAGAGTCAAGCTCTCTTAGAGAAAGGAAGTGAAAACTGTTACTTACTTGACTGGGGTAGTTGTAGCCCTGCACAGGAGCCTTCTGTGTGCCTGAAGCTCAGTTGGTGGCTCTTTGTCTTGTAGGAAACTTTGTAGGCAACTCAGAGACCTGAGACTGTAGTTATCCCCTTCCGTCCATGGCTTTTTGTGGTCCTCTACACATAGAATTCATCTGTTGGGGTTACCTTGCCCTACAGGTGGCTCAACTGGGCAGAAATCCTTTTAAGACAAATTAGTTCTGCTCTCTTTCTACAGTCTCCTTGGCCCATGGGGAAATCTCTCCCTTCCCCTGCCACCATTGGCAGGAGTGCAGCTTACTCCGAACTCAGTTTACTCTACTGCCTTTGACTGATGTAACCATTACCTCTTGCTTTGGGTATTTTTTTAAGCACATGGCACGTTCTTCGGTAAAGTGTCAGAACACAGGCCCAGAATGCTGATGCTTTTTCTGAAGTCTCCCTCCTGTGGCTTGGGTAAGGGGGAGTCAGCTTGCCCCTTCCCTTTAGCAGAGTAGAATGCGTAGCACACTGACAACTGTTTCCAAGAAAATCCTTGCTAAAGGTTTCGTTTACTTACCTTCCCATGTTTTCTCTCATACCCTCAAACTGATGATGAACAAGGACGGCAAAACTGGTTTCATAATCTTTTTTTTTTTTTATATTGCTGTTCTGGCACTTAACCGACCAGCTGCTGTTCATTTGGTTCTGACTCCTGGCAACCCCATGTGCATCAGAGTAGAACTGTGGCTACGCAAGGCTTTCAATGACTGATTTTTTGGAAGTAGATAGGCAGGCCTTCCTTTAGAGGTGCCTCTGGGTGGACTTGAACTGCCAACCTTTAGATTAGCATCTAAGCACATGAACCATTTGCCTCACCCAGAGACTCCTGTTCTGGCACTTATGAAACCTTTTTGGGTTTGAAGCTTCTGTTAAAACTGAGACAACAGAGTCCCATTTTAACATTCTTTACCCCAAACTTTACTGAAGAAAAATGCTCTTTAGGTAGTAAAGAATAACATGAAGTAGAGCAAATCTGAATCATCTGTCTTTAGCTGTGAAAAGATGATAAAAGAGTTTTGATTAATTTCATATATATTTTCAACTATTTAAACCCAGGTGAAAAGGTTAATTTTTCCCATATATGTAATTAATAAATAAATATCTTTTCCCCATAGCAAATACCACTTTGAAGACAATACTGAGTTGTTATGGATATAAGGAACATTGAGATGGTTCTTCATGGGAATTCTTTATGAAGCTATGGGGCTAAGAAAATCTGAACTGAAGCATGGATAAAATGATTCCCCATTAAGTTAAAAGAGATGAGATGCTCTTCTCAAAATAGCTCTGCCAGGCGTAATTATAGATGTACAAGGGAGTATCATCTCATGGCACAATTTTATATATAAATGTATGTTTGATGTATATTTGATCCAGTTCCCAGATACTTTTATTTCTCTTATACTACTGATTGATAAAAGAGAAATCCAGGACTCGATAAGGAAGTTGAGCTGTTTTTTCATGCTCTGCAATTCTAGGAGCAAAGCGATAGCCTAGACCCATGGCATAAATCTAGTGTAGATCTTTACCGACCAGAATCCGTTGACTTCACCTTTGGTCTCTGACTTCTCATATATGGATATAATCATTCTCAATGAGAAGAATCTCTTGGCGACCAGGGACCTGCAAGAGGGAAAAAGATGACAATGTTAGTTAATGTCAAAGCAGTAGTTATTTCAAAACCTTCACAAATTGAATGTTTCATAGATCGTGCCAGATAAACATGCCAAGACTCAGCTACCATCCAAAAGCCCTGTCATCAGAACTGAATTGTTTCCCCTTATGGTAATAGGCCTTAAGAAAGAAATCCATAAATTTAAAGAAGCAAAGCTAGATAAGAAGAAATTTTATACTTAAAAGGATAAAAAATAAGTGTTAGATAAAAACTTAGATAGTGTTTATTTCATGAATGCTAATGATTTTTTCCCTTCTTTGGATAGATAGCCTTTCGAGCCAGCCTTAGTGCTGTACTATAGCTTCCAGCTTTTTATTTGAGCCATAGTGTATTTTATTACAAAGGTCAAAAGCAGGTGGAGTAAGGAACAATCATGCACCCTAAACGGCAGAGATATTGCTAGAAAACCAGGTTGTAGAAGCAGTGAAATCTTATTTGTAAAGAACCTAAGACCTATAAAAGTTTATCAAGAGAATAAATACCAAAATTAAAAAAAAACGGCAAATGTATTTGGTCATAAGAAGGGCTAATCTAAACTACAAGGTCTATTGTGGAAGACTTTCAGATTCCCTTGTTATAACCAAAAGGGAATGTTGTTTTAACGTCTTGGATAAAACCCAGTTGCCATCGAGTTGACTCTGACTCATGACGATCCCATGTGTGTCACAGTAGAACTGTGTTCCATAGAGTTTTTGGAAGTAGATCACCAGGCCTATCTTCTTGGACATCTCTGGGTGGGGCAGCCAGTGTGTTAACCATTTGTACCACCCAGGGGCTCCGTGTTTTGGATACCAAGAACCAAAAGCCTGTTGCTGTCAAGTTAGTTCCGACTCATGGCGACTCTACAGGACAGAGTAGAACTGCCCCACAGAGTTTCCAAGGAGTGGCTGGCTGGTGGATTCAAACTGCTGAACTTTTGGTTAGCAGCCGTGGCTCTTAACTACTGTAGGTTCTACAAATACGAATATTTGATGGCTAGATATTAACTATATAAAACTCTCTTGTTCAACAATAAATTGATTTTTATACATATAAATTGAAAGCCCTTTATTTCAAAGATGTTGTCTTTTCTTTTCAACACTGTGTGATTTAACATTGTAGGGCATATAATTGTCATTCACTTAGTATTAAAATCATGGTCAGTATCCTTTGTTTTTTGTCAAAATCCTATTCCATACAGTGACTCTACATCTTATTAGATTCTTATTTGCCCTGTATTTCTCATTCTGCTGTAAGAAATTTATCATTCCTAATATTGAATAATAAATACCCAAATATTGAGGACAGGGAATTTAGATTATTAATATTTCCTAAAGAGAAGAATTCCCTGTTAGTATAAACAGTTATAGTCATGAGAGTTCTCATGAGAGTTCTATGAGAATTACTGATTTGACTCCAAAATAAAAATTGATGATATTATAATTATTTCTTAGTTTTTAATCTGAGAAATGAAAATTTCATGGTTCCAAATGTTTCTAGGAGGGCACATTTTTCCTACCCCAGCTAAAAATTTCATTCATGCTTTTTGCTGCTCCCAAGGAAAGCCAAAATGGTAGTGAGGGCCTAGACTTCACCTCAGTTAGATTCACCCAGAACCTTATTCTTGCTGATGTCTTCTCGTACTTTGAATCTTCTTCTCTTCTTCCCTCACCATACCTCTGCCCTTGCCTCCCACACACCCTCAGTCTCTTCAAAATCAGCATATGGGTGCAAAGATTCCAGTAAACTGTATGTATTCATGACTACCTGCCATAAAAATACCCTCTTTAGATCTTTTACCTGTCAGCGTTTAGTTGAAGGAGCACAGAATCAGTTATCAGCAACTAAGTCTTCCGTCTTCTTCCTCAGGGTTTCTATTGGTCTTTTACTGAGATATCATACACTTCTGCTCTCCAATTCCTCTATCACTTATTTGGACTTGAACTATTTATTATGTTTGGAGGCCATGGGGATTGCTGAACATAACTTTTTGGTCCAACATTTTGGTCACCTTGAGCTCTGCACTATCTAAGACCATCAAAGCTGAGGTAGAAAGCATAGAACAATGAAAGACGTGGCCCAAACTCTTCTCAGGTAAAGACAGTGGAGGAAAAGAGGGACAGGGCATAGAGGACCTCAAAGGAATCTCAGATTGTGAGATACAGGTATGGAGCAACAATATATTAAAGTATCCACTAGCTTTCTTCTTTATTCTCCCTCTCCATCTTTCTGTCCCCCCCCATTCCCAGGATTTCCTTGGATTCCTTCCAGTTTGCCAATTCAGTTATCTAGAGCAGAGTCTTGTAAGGGCCTGTCCATCACATCCCACCAGCTGTCTCCTTTTGAAAATAAATTTTATTGGAGCACAGTCACATCCATTTGTTTGCTTATTGTCTATGTAAACAATATGTTGCTTTTGTGGTACAGCTGCATAGTTCAATAGTTGTAATAGAGACCTGAAAGCCCACAAAGCCTAAAATATTGACTATCTGGTCATTTATAGGAAGAGTTTACAGGCCCCAAATCTAGAGTATGTGGTATGCATGGCCTGAAGGAATGACCACAGTGGAAAGAAAAGTGTTTTCTTTGTTCCCTTTTGAACTTACGAAGCCTAGGTCCTGAGGATATTTAGGGTAGAAAATATGTTATGATATAAAACCCAGGAATCTGAGTCCTGTGCCCACATTCCCAAGAATGAAGATAAACAGTGAAAATCATTACAGAACTATTAAGAAATGGAATGAGGAAAAAATTTAAATTTGGTTTGGCTATGTAGCATAATCTCTAATATTCGTTGAGTGATTACTATGTGTTAGGCACTTATCTAAACATTTGCATGTATTATCCCATATAAAATGGTACATAATTGGCATAATTCACATATAGGCAAACTTGTAATTATGACATCAATATTAATTACTTATCAATTTTAAAAAATAATGCAGCATAATTGGAAGCTTTTGACTAGGATTTATGAGATTGATGTCATGTGACCTTGGGCAGGTCATCCCACTGGGCAGACCCTGAACATCCTCATTTCTAAAGTGGGAGTAAATCTGCCCTACTTAGCTCATAGGCTGCTAGTGAGTCTGAGATATCATTCATAATTTTTTTTTTCAAAACCATCAGTCACCTATTGATATTAAAGACATTCAGTATGTTTCAGATGGACTTGTGTAGATTTTATGTTGTGCTCATCATGCCTGAAACTCTTCTCATGAGGCTACATAATGGAGAGCAGAGGTTCAGTAGTCAGAGGGCCTGGTTTTAAGCCCCAGTTCTACCATCATGGTTGTGTAACTTTGATCACATTATTTAATCTCCCTTAACCTCTGTTTCCTGGCTATGAAATGAAAACAGTGATGCTGGTGGCTCCTCCTACAATGTTACTGTGAGGATTAAATAAGAGTGAAATAGGATCTATAAAAGTGATACGATCTTATTCATGCAACGTTATTCTCCAACCTTGAATGTTCTACTCTCCATCTTCTACAATACTCCAGACTTTGACTTCCACCTACCCTCAGCTCCAGTGTATGTGTACCCAAAAAAACCAAACCTATTGCCGTCGGGTCAATTCTTATTCATAGTGACTCTATAGGACAGAGTAGAACTGCCGCATAAGGTTTCCAAAGAGCTGCTGGTGGATTTGAACTGCTGGACTTTGGTTAGCAGCCAAACCCTTAACCACTGTGCCACCAAGGCTCTAGCATACGTTTGCTGTGATACTCAAAACTGAGAGGAAACTACTCTTGAACAACCCTTTCTCAGGGCAAGGACTGTGAAGTAAATATGCTAGTCCTCATGTTCTAATGCTCCCCACATTCTCTGGCTCATTGCTGATTTCTGTGCTCACTTTGTGGTGTGTCATATTTAAAGTACACATTTATTTTCACTTTCTAATCTGAGCCAAAATAAAATGATATACAAAAAGAGAACACTTTCTAAATTAAAAAAAAAAAAAAAATCATGGTGCCAATACTGAGGTGATATAATAGCTATCCATTCATGAAATATTTATTGACACAGATACTTTGATAGGTACAAGGAGTATAAAGATGGCTAAGACATGTGGGGAGCCAACAGCCCCTGGGGAAGGAGGCTGTTCCAGTGGAACCAAATTGTTACGAATCAATTTGAAGAATGGTTGAAAGTGTGATGAGAGTACGGAGTAGGAATTGACTGTGTGGTGGTGATGGTGGGGTGTTAGGGGTGTATTAACAAAGGAGGTAATATTTAAGCTGATTTTTGAAGTGGATTAATTTTTTTTTCCAGGTAGAGAATGGAGGGCAACAGGGCATGAACAACATGATGTGTTTAAAGAACAGTGCAGAGTCCCATGTGGACAAAGCTTGAAGGAAGTATGGAAGATGAAGCTCGAAAAGTAGATTAAGGTTGCACAGAAGGGTTTATATGCTGTTATCGATAGAGAGTCATTAAAGGTTTTCAAGCTGGGAAATGTCATGGTCAAATCCATTTTAGGAAGATTGCTAACTCTAGGGTAGAAAATTGCATTTAACAAGAGAATATTCTGGCAGCAGTTGACCAGTTATGAATATACTTAAAAAGTCTTGGGGAGAGACAGTGAGCCTGAACAAGGGGTTATTGCGAGTTGGAATTGACTCAAAGGCAATGGGTAATAGTTTATGGTAGTTCTGTGTTTAACCTCTCAGTGTACACAAAAATCAGAGCCTCAGTGGCACAGTGGTTAAGCATTTAGCTGCTAACTGAAAGGTCAGCAGTTCGAGTCACCAGCCGCTCCTTGGAAACCCTATGAAGCAGTTCTACTCTGTCCTGTAGGGTCTCTATGAGGTGGAATTGACTCGACGGCAGTGGGTTTGGTTTTAGTTTTGGTATACAAAAATCAGTTTCTTATGAAACATAAATCTAAATGTGAAAGGCAAAGCCATAAAGCTTATTATTTAAAAAAAATTTTTATTGTGCTTTAGGTGAAAGTTCACAGCTCAAGTTAGTTTCTTATACAAAAATTTATACCCATATTGTTATGTGACCCTAGTTCCTATCCCCGTAATGTGACAGCACACTCCCCCTTTACACCCTGGGTTTCCCGTGTCTGTTCAACAAGCTCCTGTCCTTTTTTGCCTTCTCATCCTGCCTCCAGACAGGAGCTGCCCATTTAGTCTCGTATATCTGCTTGAACTAAACAATACGCTTCATGAGTATTATTTTATGTTTTATAGTCCAGTCTAATCTTTGTCTGAAGATCTGGCTTTGGGAATGGTTTTAGTTCTGGGTTAACAGAGAGTCCGGGGGACGTGCCTTCTGGGGTTCCTCTAGTCTCAGTCAAATCATTAAATCAGGTCTTTTTATGTGAATTTGAGTTCTGCACCCGAATTTTCTCCTCCTCCGTCAGGGACTCTTTGTTGTGTTCCCTGTCAGGGTGGCCACTGGTAGTAGCCAGGCATCTTCTAGTTCTTCTGGTCTCAGGCTGATGGAGTCTCTGGTTTATGTAGCCCTTTTGTCTTTGGGCTAATATTTTCCTTGTTTCTTTGGTGTTCTTCATTCTCCTTTGCTCCAGGTGGATTGAGACCAATTGATTCCACTTAGATGGCCACTCGCAAGCTTTTGAGACCCCAGACAACACTCACCAAAGTGGGATGCAGAATATTTCCATGATAAACTTTGTTATGCCAATTGACCTAGATGTCCCCCAAAACCGTGGTCCCGAGACCCCTGCCCCTGCTACTCTGTCTCTCGAAGTATTTGGTTGTATTCAGGAAGCTTCTTAGTTTTTGGTTTAGTCCAGTTGTGTAGACTTCCCCTGTATTGTGTGTTGTCCTTCCCTTCACCTAAGATAATTCTTGTCTACTATCTAGTTAGTGAATTCCCCTCTCCCTCCCTCCCAACCCTCATAACCATCAAAGAATGTTTTCTTTTGTGTTTAAACCTTTTCTTGAGCTCTTATAATAGTGGTCTTGTACAATATTTGTCCTTTTGCAACTCGGACTAATTTCACTCAGCATAATGCCTTCCAGATTCATCCATATTATGAGATGTTTAGCAGATTCATCTTTGTTCTTTATCATTGTGTAGTATTCCATTGTGTGACTATAGCATAGTTTGTTTATCCATTCATCTGTAGATGGGTGCCTAGGTTGTTTCCATCTTTTTGCTATTGTGAACAGTGCAGCACTGAACATGGGTGCACATATATGTATTCGTGTGATGGCTCTTATTTCTCTAGGATATATTTCAAGGAGTGGGATTGCTGGATCGTATGATACTTCTATTTCTAGCTTTTTAAGGAAGCGCCAAATAGATTTCCAAAGTGGTTGTACCATTTTACATTCTTACCAGCAGTGGATAAGTGTTCCAGCCTCTTCACAGCCTCTCCAACATTTATTATTTTGTGTTTTTTGGATTAATGCTAGCCTTGTTGGGGTGAGATGGTATCTCTTGTAGTATTGATTTGTATTTCTCTAATGGCTAATGATCCTGAGCATTTCCTCATGTATCTTGTTAGGTGCCTGAATGTCTTCTTTGGTGAAGTGTCTGTTCATATCCTTTGTCCATTTTTGATTGGGTTTTTGTCTTTTTGTTGTTGAAGTTTTGCAGTATCTTGTAGATTTTCGAGATTAGACCCTGACTGAATATGTTGTAGCCAAAATTTTTCTCCCAGGCTGTAGTATGTCTTTTTACTCTTTTGGTGAAGTCTTTTGATGAGCGTAAGTGTTTGATTTTGAGGAGCTCCCAGTTATATAGGTTCTCTTCTGGTGTTTGTGCCTTGTTGGCTATGCTTTGTATTCTTTTATTCCATGTATAAGTGCTCCTAGCATTGTCCCTATTTTTTCTTCCATGATCTTTATTCTTTTAAAATTTATATTTAGGTCTTTAATCCATTTTGAATTAGTTTTTGAGCAAGGTGTGAGGTATGAGTCTTGTTTCATTTTTTTGCAGATGGATATCCGGTTATGCCAGCACCGTTTGTTAAAGAGACTGTCTTTTCCCCATTTAACTGACTGCGGGCCTTTGTCAAATATCAGCTGCTCGTAGGTGTATGAATTTACATCTGGATTCTCAATTCTGTTCCATTGGTCTCTGTGTCTGTTGTTGTACGAGTACCAGGCTATTTTGACTACTGTGGCAGTATAATAGATTCTAAAATCAGGTAGTGTGAGGCCTCCCACTTTGTTCTTCTTTTTCAGTAATACTTAACTTATTTGGGGCCTCGTCCTTTTCCATATGAAGATGGTTATTTCTTTCTCCATCTCATTAAAAAATGTTGTTGGAATTTGGATCGGGATTGCATATTATCTGTAGATCTATTTGGGTACAATTGACGTTTTCACAATGTTGAGTCTTCCTATCCATGGGCAAGGTATGTTTTTCCACTTATGTACATCTCTTTTGGTTTCTTGAAGTAGTGTCTTGTAGTTTTCTTTGCACAGGTCTTTCAGGTCTCTGGTTAGATTTATTCCTAAGTATTTTATCTTCTTGGGGGTATTGTAAATAGTATTGATCTGGTGATTTCCTTTTCGAAGGTCTCTTTGTTGGCGTAGAGGAATCCAACTAATTTTTGTATGTTTATCTTGTATTGTGATACTCGGCTGAAATCTTCTATTAGTTCCAGTAGTTTTCTTGAGGATTCTTTGGGGTTTTCTGTGTATAAGATCATATCATCTGCAAATAGGGATACTTTTACTTCTTCCTTACCAATTTGGATGCCCTTTATTTCATTTTCTTGCCTAATTGTTCTGGCTAGGACCTCAGCACAATGCTGAATAAGAGTGATGATAAAGGGCATCCTTGTCTAGTTCCATTTCTCAAGGGAAATGCTTTCAGACTCTCTCCATTTGGGATGGTGCAGGCTGTTGGCTTTGTATAAATGCCCTTTATTATGTTGAGGAATTTCCCATCTATTCCTCTTTTGCTGAGAGATTTTCTTATTATGAATGGGTAAGTAATAAAACTTTTAGGAATGAGAGAATATCTTAATGGTTTTTTGGCTAGGGAAGGATTACTTAAACAAAACAGAAGAAACAATAACCTAAAGAAAAACACTGATAAATTTTTTCACATTAAAATGAAGAACTTCTTTATATTAATAGGTACTATTAAGAGAGTGAATAGACAAGCCATACCCTCCCTGTGCCATCGAGTCAATTCTGACAAGCCATAGATTAGGAAAAAGAATTTGAGACTAAAAAAACAAACCACAAAGTGGTAAAAGATATTTGCAGCACACATAGTTAACAAACAGCACTTCTGTCTAGAATATATAAAGAACAATTAGAAATCAATAAGGAAGAAATAATTTTGGATAAAATAAACATAAGAGAGAACATTCAAATAGCCAATAAACATATGAATTAGATGACTAACTTAGTTAATAACTAGGGGAATGCATGTTTAAAACACAAATTACAGAGATTAAATTGGCATACCTACTTGTGCACTATACTGACAAAACACAAAAAGTCTGATAATACTAAGTGTTGGTGAGGATGTGGAGCAAAAGAAACTCTCATAAACAGATGGAATTTTAAATTGGTGCGATCTCTATGGTTGTTTGATAGTTTTGGGTATTTCTGAAAATATATATACACTATGATCTAGAAATTCCACTTCTAAATGTATGTCTTACAAAAGCACAGCTTATGTGTACCAGGATATTTGTGTATAAGAATGTTCATAGTAGCTGTGATGGTTCAGATTGTGTGTCAACTTGGCTAGACCATGATTTCTCAGAGTTTTGGCAGTTGTATATTGTTGTGATCACTTCTCTGTTGAGATTTAATATGTGATCACTGCCATGATGGAATCTGCTGTGAGTAACCAATCTGTTGAAAGGGAGTTTCCTTGGGGGTATGGCCTGAATCCAATATAAGGGGACATTCTGGCAAGGCTTGGGGGCTTTTTTTGCTCGTGCTGGGTCCTGAAGCTGTTTCCTGGTTGTCTGACCTCCAGTTCTTGGGACTTGAGCTAGCAGCTTACCTGCAGTCTTGCCTGCTGGTATTGGTATTCATTGATCTTTACAGCCTGTGAACAAGAGCCCTGCTCTCTCACCTGCTGATCTTGGGTTCACCAGCCCCTGTGGCTATGTGAATCAGGTGAAGCCTCTAGCCTGACCCACGGACTTGGGGCATTCCAGCCTCTACAACTGTATGAGCCGTTTCCTTGATATAAATCTCTCTCTGTGTATATATTTATATGCATTACTGTTTTTGCTTTTCTAGAGATCTCAGCCTAAGACAGCAGTATTGATTGTAATAGCCCAGAACTGGAAACAAATATCTGTCAACAGAAGAATAAATAAGTAAATTGTGGTTTGTGATTTTGTACAATGAAATACTTTACACCAAGAAAATAACCCTCATTATGTACAACAAAATGGGTGAATCTCAAAGCCTTAACCTTGAGAGAAAGAAGCCAAACATAATTAAATATATGCTGTATGATTTCATTGATATACATTTGAAAACAGACAAAATTAGACTGTATTTTTAAGGATGCGTAATTAGAAAGACTAAAGAAAAGCAAGGAAGTGAGTTGTATAAGTTAGTGGTTACTATTGCAAGGCTGGGCTTGGAGAAGAGGGATTTGATTGGGAAGGAGTACCCAAGGGGTTTCTATGGTGCTGATAATGGTCTTCTTTTTGTCTTTGAATGGGTGTGATATCAGTGTTCATGTTCAACAACTGATTTAACTGTACATAGCATATTCCACACTGATTGCACTGTACTTTTCTGTACATATATTATATTTCACAGTTAGAGACAAAATGATATAGGTAGATGAGTGGTAACTTAGCAGAGCAGAGAAGGTTTAAGCCTAGTACCTGCAGATAGAGCAAACCAACAAGATCAGTTATGCTGTGAAACCTTAAAAGGGTCAGGAATGGGAGGCATCAGGTGCCTCTAGAGGCAGGAGTGATGAGTCAGCTTGAAAACCCAAGAATTGGTTGAAAGCCTGTGTCAGGACAGTTAGCCTCCCTGGGTTCCTATTTGTCCCTGTACAATTGTGACTATACTTCTCTTTCTCATGCAAACGATATAAGATGTTCTCTGGAAAAATGGAACCAGAGACACTCAGGATAGGCACAGGTTAGATAGGAGTGAGAAACTGCAATGAAAGCAAGGATTAAGTGAACGTCTTTCTAGTGAGCTATGAAACCCATAGCCCTCTTTCTCTGTTCAATTCCCAGAGTACTGGCCTCCTGGCTGATACTTCCCTCCTGGCAGAAGGCAAGAGAATTTTTCTCTGGAGAAATTGTAGGATTCCAAGGAAAAGCTTTTAGATACAGGTGTGTGGGGGTTCCCAATGAAATGACTAGTCACTACTCAGTCACCATACAGTGAAGTCCACTAGTCTGTAGGCCCTTACTACATACACACAGCTTCCAATCGGCTTTTAAGTCGTCACTTTTAAATATGGCAGGCAATGGAGAATTAACAGACATTCAAAAAAAGCCTCTGACCTTAAAACAGACCCCAAAACAAATAGGTGAGAGAGACTCAGGGAAACAGACAATGCAGAGATCAGATTAAAAAAAAAAAAACCTTTAAAAAGATAAAAGAGTCTACTGTAGTTTTAGAGAGATAAATTATACCCAGATCACAAATATAAGATGTTATAAAAAGGAACATTCAAACATAAAAAGATCTTTTTAAAAATACATTTTAATTATATATTAAAAATGTGATAGCAGTAATAAAAATTCAGTAAAACCAAAATCAAAACCAAACCCATTGCCACTGAGTTGATTCTAACTCATAATGACCCTATAGGACGTAGTAGAACTGCCCTGTAGGGTTTCCAAGGGGTGCCTGCTGGATTTGAACTGCCAACCATTATGGTTAGCAGCTGAACTCTTAACCACTACAACACCAGGGTTTCCAAAAATTCAATAGTAGACCAAAAAGACAATGGGATGGCAAGCAGATTGTGAAACTTGGAGAATCAACCCAGGAGGTTCAGCATGAAACCAATACGAGTTACAGAAAGGTCAGAGAAAACAGACATTTCTTGCTGAAAGTTTCAGAGACATCATAAAGGAAAATACCATCATGAAATTTAAGAATATCAGGGATATAAAGAAAAATCTCCAAAGAGAGAAAACCCAAAAGCAGAGAGAGAGAAAGAGGGAGAGAGAGAGAGAGAATAGGAAATGAGAGAAAGAAGCAGAAAAATAGAGAGAGGAGGGGGAGAGGAGTGAGATGGAAAAGAGAACAAAGTAGAAGAAAACCAAGAAGTTACATGCAAAGGTTTGTGGAGAGAGAATAAAACAAGGGGGTGGCGGTAGGGGGACCTGACCTAGTTTGAAGGGGAAGAGAAAGCTCCTTTCAGTAGTGACCTCAGTACTCTGCTTTGTGAAACAATCCCTTGTTGCCCCGGGATTTTGGATGCTACGTTGTGCATTCTACACTTGTCCAATTTTCTGTTCCCCACTCCATATGTCAGCCATCAAATTAGAGGTGTTTGTGGGCATCCAGGCTTTCCTTTACTTCATTTACTCATTCATTTGTCTATTCAGCAAATACTTATTGAAATGGTATTCTAGGCCATTTTATCACTGGGAATTCAACAATGAACAAAATAGAAAACTCTCGGCCCTCATGGAGCTTACATGGCAGTAGGATAATAATGGCAATTATTAAACACTAAATGTCAGGAACTGTCATCATTTTACATGTATTAATTGACATAATCTTCACAACAGCCCCACGAGGTTACTTCTATTATCATTCATAATTTTTAAGCAAGAGAACTAAGGTTTGAGAGTGGTTTCTTAACTTGTCCAAGATCACCCTACTAGTAAGCAATGGAGCCAGACTTGAACCAGGCAGTCTGACCCAGCCTGGGCCCTTAACCAGTACAGACCCAGTATTGCCTCTTTCTATGAGGAAATGAAGCTTTCTTAAGGAGGTAAGTTACATTTATTTCTGCATTATAGACCTTTGTCCAATCTAATCCCATTTTGATTGTGTTTTGCAGAAATTTCTATATTTTGGGCATTTGGAAGACACAGATGCAGGTTTTTTCCATTTTTATAATTCCTTGGTTATTTCAGTGAGGATTGGGAGAGAGAATTGTGACCCCTGAGCTCAAGCCACTATCCTTGACCCAGTGGAAGCCCATTGGAAAATTGTAAATAGGGTTGTGATTTGCACCTCTTTGCGTATCAGAACTATGGACTTGGAGTGGAGAGTTGGGGTTGTGGTGATATTCTCCATAGAGGTAACATGGGTGTAAAATGAGGTTTAGTCAAAGTAGAAAGCATATATAAAGATCAGGGAATGTATACTTATGTGAGAAAATTCAGAGGTAAAACTGATAGGTCCTGATGACGTGGGGAATGAGCTAAAGGTCTGAGAAAGACCTCCAAAATTCGTAGCATGGGTGAGTATTTTAGAGTGTATCAAAATTAAGAATGTCTCCTTTTTTTCTGGGCCACGTTATACTTTGATATTTTTTAATCAAAATGACGTAGATCTTTTAGGGTACCAACAAACAATCAAAGAGTTTCACATGCCCTTTATTTCTTATCAAATGCAAATAATATTTAGAGATATTTGAGAGTTAGGAACTTCAATAGTATGAGTAGTCCTGGGTCCTGGAATTGATGTTTCTTTACTAGTAAGTACAGGTAGAAACTTAGTAGTGGAAGTTGTTAAAGATTTCATTGTACTTGGATCAACAATCAATGTCCGTGGAAGCAGCAGTCAAGAAATCAAATGATGTATTGTATCAGGTACTTCTCCAAAAGGCCCCTTTAAAGTTTTAAAAGGCAAAGATGTCACTTTGATGACTAAGGTGCAGTTGACCCAAACCATGGTTTTTTCAGTGACCTCATATGCATGTGAAAGCTGGACAATGAAAAAGGAAGACAGAAGAAGAATTGATGTGTTCGAATTGTGGTGTTGGTGAAGAATATTAAATATACTGTGGACTGCCAGCAGAACAAACAGATCAGTCTTAGAATAAATACAACCAGAATGCTTCTTAGATGAGAGGATGGTGAGACTTCAGCTCTCTTACTTTGGACATATCATCAGGAAAGTCTGCTAGAAAAGAAGGACATCATAGTTGGTAAAGTAGATGGTCAGCAAAAATGAGAGAAACCCTCAATGAGATGGATTAACACAATGGACTCAAACATACCAATGATCATGAAGATGGTGCAGTTGGAGTCGACTCAATGGCACTTAACAACAATGAGAAGTAGAGGCAGATGATTGCAATCCAAAACCCAGACTTGGTAGGAAATTTCTGGGCTATATTGCCTTTTGTAGGACACAGATTATGGATCGAAAATGAAATTTACTTATGACTTCCATCCACAGAGGATGCTTGTTTTGGGACACAAAAGGGTTTCAAAAGAGGGTTTCTTTTTTTTTTTTTTCATATTGATGCAGATGTACAGACAGCTTACATGAAGGAACATGAGCGGCTAACTGCTTAAGAAGAGCGTTGTAACTTATTAGTGTCCACTTCCTATAAGAAGGACAAAAATCATTACAGGGCAGATGTCAGGAGGTTCGGGCCATGTAAAGGAGTATTCTTTTTCACTCTGACTCTTTACCTGGATGCTGAAATTTCCCCTTTAAGTATTACACTGAATGGCAGATGGTTTGCAGAATCTATATCTGAATTTACCAGGGGTTTGCTGCGCTGGGGTTTACAGTCTCCTGCTTCGACTGCCTTATACTGTGATTAAACCAGGGCCACAGATGCCATTTGAAGTTTTTCCCCAATCCCTGCCATCACTCCACCATTAATTGCTTCCAGAATTATTCTTGTTTCCACCCCTGCTTACAGGGCGTTTCCTGAGGTAAAGCCCTGTAAGCAGGATGCTGAGCACTTCTGCCCATCCTCATCTAGTTTCTTCTCTGATGTCAATAGGAAACGATTGTCTGTATGAATGGATGTAGAAGGCAAAAGTGAGTGGGGCTGCTGGAGAACCCCATATTTTGGGTCTGAAAAGTTGCCTGTTGTCCTTTTCCGTGTAGTTTCTGAATTCTAGAATTAATGACTGTGCCCGGATACTCTTGTAAAATCTTGCATTTGTGGGCAGAGATGCTTGGCAACTTGACGTGTGACAATCCTCTGGAAAAAGATGGCTTAAAAAACTGTCACTAGTGTCCCTAAGGAGCCCTGGTGGCGAAGTGGTTAAGAGCTCAGCTGCTAACCAAAAGGTAGGCAGTTAGAATCCACCACCTGATCCTTGGAAACCCTATGGGGCAATTCTGCTCTGTCCTATAAGTCGTTATGGGTTGAAATGGACTCGACCGCAAAAGGTTAGTGTCCCTAGAGTCATACATGCTTAGGGTGTTCCATTCCAAGAGGATAAACTGCACAGTTTAAAAGAAAATGAATGAAAGCAGGAGATGTTCTTCCAAATTATTTTATTTTGCTCTTTGGGGAAATATGCACATGTACCACTTTGTAGTATTAATGAATAGAGGAAGCCTGGCTCTCAGTGCTCCAAATGAGAAAATAAAAATAATCCTTTTTTTTTTTTTGTTATAATTGGATGCCATTATGATCACTTATTTCAATTATAAAAGTCAGGCCACTGTGTCTCTTTGGGAGGTACTGACCAGGCCATTGCCATGGAAATTTTCCATGGATAAACTCTTTTCTCCAGTGGTAGGGGTGGTGGCTTTGCTGCTTGGATGTTTAAAACAAACATCAAATAGACATAACAAAACAAAAAACAAACAAACCAAACAACAACAACAAAAGTCTCATTATCAGCAAAGGGCTGAAAAACTAGGGCAGATAATACATTACAGTAGAAAAAAAGGGACCGTGTTAAAAATCCCTTTGACCCAACTTTTTTTCCTTAGAATTATAAGTCTTTTGTTCACTGCCTTATAAAAAGCATCAATTAGTTAATTAGGACCTGGTTAAGATAAGGAAGTCCTCCCTAATCTCTGGCTAGTTTTCCTTAAAACAGGAACATGTGGTGGAATGAGTCAAAATCTTTTTTTTTTTTTTTGCACATTTCAAGGTGGCCTGTACTATTCTGATTCAGAGTAGGACACATATAATTTATTATCCAATAATGTGCTTCTTAATCATTTGCACTAATAATGCTTTCAGTGGAAATTCTCCATTACACATGGTTGTTGGTGCTGATGAGTCGGTTCTGAGTCATAGTGACCGTATGTACAGCAGTACTAAATGCTGCCCAGTCCTATGGCATTCTCACAATCGTTGTTATGCTTGAGCCCATTACAGTAGCCACCATGTCAGTCCATTTCATTGAGGGTCTTTTTCTTTTTCGCTGACCCTCTACTTTACCGATGATGTCCTTCCCCAGGGACTGGTCCCTCCTGATAACATGTCCAAAGTATGTGAGATGTAGTCTTGCCATCCTTCCTTTTAAGGAGCATTCTGGCTGTTATTTCTTCCAAGACATATTTGTTCATTCAAGTGTGGTCTATGATATTATCTTCCGTTTAAAAGTTTTTGTGGGGTTTTTTGCCCGTTTTGATTTTTATCTTATATCTCTGTAAGTATTTTGACCGAATGTTGAGAGGAAGTATACTGGCATGACTGTCTGCTGCCATGTTAACCCAGAAGTCAGAACAACTACTTTTGATACAATCTCTGATATCCCATCTGGCTCTAATGATATTTTCAGAACGTTCCAGATATTTATTTGGATCTGGTGCAAAGCTAGAATTAATTAAAAACATAAACCTGGCTTTGCAAATTGACTGTATCATGAGGGAAACTGGTATTGGTTCATGCCTTTGCGATAAGCTTGTTACCAAATATTTCCAGGATATCAGACCATCAGGCCAAGTGATGTTCTCTGAGTGATGATGGAAGACACCACTTACTTTAAGTTACATGAGGAGATGACAGAATCAGAAAGTCTCTAATCATCGAGCTCATTTAATCTAGGGCTGTAACTGAAACTACTTTTTGTGAAGTAGTTTCTCATATAATGTGGTAATTTTTTTTTTTTTTTTAATTCTTGGCATGATTTCCACAAATAAATGGAAGCATTCATTTTCTATGAAAAATACCACCTCACCTTAGTTTCTTGTTCTAGCTTGGTAAATTCTAAATGATTATTTTTGGATTAGCCACAGAAAAGTTTTGATATTGGCTGAAGTGCAGGGAGTTCCCATATACTCCCTTGCCCAAACTCAGTATTTCTACTCTGAGTATCTTGCATTCCTATGGTACTTTTTTTTTTTTTAATATTTTTACAATTGATAAACAAATATTGATATGTTATTGTTAACTAAAGTCCATAGTTTACATTGTTATTGTTGTTGTGTGCTATCAAGTCAACCCTGACTCATGACCCTATAGGACAGAGTAGAACTGCTCCGTAGGGTTTCCTATGCTGAAAAACTTGTGGGAGCAAATTGCCAGGTTTTTTCTCCTGCAGAGCTGCTGGTGCGGTTGAACTACCAACCTTTCAGTTAGGAGCTGAGTGTTTTAACCATTGTGCTACCAGGGCTTCTCCGAAGGTGTACTTTTTGTGTTGTCCAGTTCTGTGGGTTTTGACAAATGCCTAATGCTATGTGTCCACCATTACAAAACCGAACGGAATAGGTTCAGTGCCCTAAAAATGCCCTGTGATCCACCTATTCATCCCTCCTTCCTCCCTGACCCCCTGGCAGCCACTATGTTTTCATTGTCTCTATAGTTTTGCTTTTCCCAGAATGTCATGTTGTTGTTGTAGTTGTTAAGGTGCTGCCGAGTAGGTTCCGACTCATAGTGACTGCACACGCAACGGAATGGGACACTGCCTGATCCTGCACCATGCTCAGAGTCGTTGTTTTGCTTGAGCCCATTTTTGCAGCCACTGTCAATCCATCTCATTGAGGTCTTCCCCTTTTTCGCCGACCCTCTACTTTACCAAGTGTGATGTTCTTTTCCAGGGACTGATGCCCTCCTGACAGCACATCCAAATTATGTGAGACACAGTCTTGCCATCCTGGCTTCCAAGAAGCATTCTGGTTGTACTTCTTCCAAGATAGATTTGTTTGCTCTTTTGGTAGTCCGTGGTATATTCAATATTCTTCGCCAACACCACAATTCAAAGGTATCAATTTATTGGCATTCCTTATTCATTGTCCAGCTTTCACATGCATATGGGGCGATTGAAAACCCCATGTCTTGGGTCAGGTGTGTCTTAGTCCTCAGCATGACATCTTTGCTTTTTTAATACTTTAAAGAAATCTCTTGCAACTGATTTGCTCAATGCAGTGTGTCTTTTCATTTCTTTACTGCAGCTTCCTTGGGCGTTGATTATAGATCCAAGTAAAATGAAATCCTTGACAACCTCAGTCATTTCTCCATTTATCATGATGTTGCTTTTGGTCCAGCTGTGAGGGGTTTTTGTTTTCTTTATGCTGAGGTATAATCCCTCCTGAAGGCAATGGCCTTTGATCTTCATCAGTAAGTGCTTCAAGTCCTCTTCACTTTCAGCAAGCAAGGTTGTGTCATCTGTATAATGCAGGTTGTTAATGAGTCTTCCTCCAATCCTGATGGCTCATTCTTCTTTCTGTAGTCCAGCTTCTAGGATTATTTGCTCAGTATACAGATTGAATTGGTATCGTGAAAGGATACAACCCTGACGCGCACCTTTCCTGACTTTAAAGCATGTAGTATCCCCTTGTTCTGTTCGAACAACTGCCTCTTGATCCACGGACAGATTCCTCATGAGCACAATTAAGTGTTCCAGAATTCCCATTCTTTGCAATGTTATCCATAATTTGTTATGATCCACACAGTCGAACGCCTTAGCATATACAGTCAGTAAAACACAAGTAAACATTTTTCTGGTATTCTCTGCTTTCGGCCAAGATCCATCTGACATCAGCAATGATATCCCTGGTTCCACATTCTTTTCTAAATCCAGTTTGAGTTTCTGGCAGTTCCCTGTCGATATACTCTGCCCCTGCTTTTGAATGATCTTCAGCAAAATTTTGCTTGCATGTGATATTAAAGATGTTGTTTGATAATTTCCACATTTGGTTGGATCACCTTTCTTGGGAATAGGCATAAATGTGGGTCTTTTGCAGTCGGTTGGCCAGGTAGTTGTCTTCCAAATTTCCTGGCATAGACGAGCAAGCACTTCCAGTGCTGCATCTGTTTGTTGTACAGGAATTCCCACCTAATGCAATAGACAAGAAAAGGAAATAAAAGGTATACAGCTTGGAAAGGAAGAAATAAAATTGTCTTCACAGGTGACATGTTTATCTATGTAGAAAATCTCAAAAAATCAACAAAAATCTCCTGAACCAATAATCAGTTATAGCAAGGTTGCAGGATACAAGGTTAATATACAAAAGTCAATTGCTTTCCTATATACCATCAGTGAAGAACTGGGATCTTAAAATTGAAAACACCATTTATATTAGCTCCAAAATAGTTAAATATATAGGTGTAAATCTAACAAAATGTGTACAAGATCTATATAAGGAAAACTACAAAATCTTGATGATATAAATTAAAGGAAATCTAACTAAATGGAGACTTATTCCATCTTCATGGATAGGAAGATTTGATATTGTTAAGATGTCAGTTCTTCCCAACATGAAATTTGGGAAGATACAATGAAATCCCAGTCAAAATCTTAGCAAGTTACTTTGTGAATATTAACAAAATGATTGTAAAGTATATAGGGAAAGGTAAGAGAATCGGAATAGCCAAGACAATATTGAAGAAGAACAACAAAGTCGGAGGACTGACACTACGCAACTTCAAGACTTCTAATAAAGGTATAGTAATCAAAATAGTGTGGTATTGGCAAAAGCCGAGACAAATTGATCAATGGAATAGAATACTGAGCCCAAAAGTGGACAGGCACGAATACAGTCAACTGATCTTTGACAAAGGCATGAGATAAGTCAATGGAGAAAATGTATTGTTTTCAACAAATAGTGCTAGAAAAACTGGATGGCCACATGCCCAGGAAAAAAAAAAAAAAAAAAAGACTCTGCACACTGACCTTACACCTTTCACAAAAATTAACTCAAAATAGATCGTAGTCCTAAATATAATACATGAAACTATAAAACTTCTAGAAAATAACATAGGAGAAAATGTAGGTTACCTTGGGTTTGGCAATGAGTTTTTAGACACAACACAAAAGCACAATCCATGGAAGAAAAAAATGATAAGCTGAACTTTATTAAAATTAAAAACTTCTCTGTGATAAGAAGAAGGAGAGTTGGGAATAGGAAGAGGAATGTAGTGCATGGCTAATTGCCTTCATGAACAACTGCCTCCTTGGCCATGAGACCAGAAGTACTGGAATGGTGCCCAGCTACCATTACTGAACCTTTCTGGTCAAAGGTTCTATAGAAGAAACCTGATTAAAAAAGAGAAAAATGCAAAACACGATTTCAAATTCTCATGAGATCCAGACTTTCTGGAGCCACTGAGACTGGATGAATGCCCAAAACTATTGCCCTGAGATAATCTTTAAACCTTAAGCCGAAAATATACTCTGGAGTCTTCTTTACAGCAAACAAAAGTTTAACTTAATTAGTAAAGAATGCCTGTCTTGAGCATTGTGCAAAAGAACCCTCATTTATTACTAGTGTGAATGTAAAATGGTACGGCCACTTTGGAAGACAGTTTTGCAGTTTCTTATAAAGCTATATACCTGTGGCCGTGGAGTTGTCTCTGACTCATAGCAACTCTATAAGACAGAAGTGAACTGCCCCGTAGGGTTTCCAAGGAGTGGCGGGTGGATTCGAACTGCCACCATTTGGTTAGCAGCCATAGATCTGAACCACTATGCCACCAGGACCCCATAAAGCTATATGGTCAAAAATTTGATAACTTAGAGAAAATGGACTAATTCTTTGAAAGACAAGACTACCAAAACTCCCACAACAAGAAATGGATAATATGAATAGGCCCATATTTTTCTTAATTAATCAATAATAACTGACCCTCCAAAACAGAAAGCACCAGGCCCAGATGGTTTCATTAGTGAAACCTACCAAACATTTAAGGAAAAAATGACGCGACCATATTTTTACACAAATGACGCATGCCTTCTACATTTGTTTGCCAACTGATCCCTCCCTCTGCAAGGTATCTTCAAAAGTGCTGCTATGCCAACTTTTTTTTTTACATGTTGCTGTAAAAAAAAAAAATTACCACACCTCACTTAGGAAAACAGCTCTCAGGGGGAGGGAGCTGTTGGCAAACAAACGTAGAAGGCGTCCATTATTTGTGCAAAAATACAGTAATTCTCCACAATCTCTTCCAGAAAATAGAAGCAGAGAAAACATTTTCTAATTCATTCTGTGTCCAGCAATACCCTAATACCAAAACCAGACAAAGGCATTACAAGGAAACTCAGACCAATATCTGTCATGAACATGGATGCAAAAATCCTCAACAAAATATTAGCAAATCAAATCCAACAACGTATAAAAAGAATTATGCAACTCTACCAAGTGCTGGTACCAAGCACTATCCCAAGTATCCAATTTTATTGATCTTTTCTAAGAACCAGCATTGGGTTTTATTTTTCTCTAGTGCTTCTCTGTTTTTAATTTCATTTATTTATGCTTTAATTTTTTTTCTTCTGCTAAAAAAAATTTTTGATTTGGTCTTTTTTTTATAGTTTCCTAAGGTGGAAGCTTAAATTATTGATTTTCAATTTCTCTCCTTTTCTAATATATGCATTTTGTGCTATGATTTCCCTCTAAGCACTGCTACATTCTATACCTTTTGATAAATTATAGTTTCATTTTCATTTAGTTCCAAATATATTTTAATTTCTCTTGAGACTTCTTCTTTGGCTTCTGTGTTATTTGGTAATGTGTTGTTTAATCTTCATTTATTTTGGGATTATCCTGTTTTCTTTCTGTTACTGATTTCTAGTTTAATTCCATTGTGGTCTGAGAGCATGTTTTCTATTTGTTAAGGTGTGTTTTACGGCCCAAAATGTGTTCTGTCTTTGTGAATGTTCCATATGAGCTTGAGGAAAAAAAAAAAAAAGTGTATTCTGCTGTTGTTGGATGAAGTACTTTGTAAGTATCAGTCAGATGTAGGTGATAGATGGTGCCAGTAAGTTCAACTGTATCCTACTGTTTTCTGCCTGGTGGATCTGCCAATTACTGATAGTTTTCAACTATAATAGTGCATTTGTCTGTTTTTCTCTGTAGTTCTATCAGCTTTTGCCTCATATATTATGAAGCTCTGTTGTTAGGCACATACACATTCAGGATTATATGTTTTCTTGGAGAATTGATCCCTTTATCATAACGTAATACCCCTATTTATCTCTGGTAATTTTCCTTGCCCTCAAGTCTGCTTGTCTGTAATTAAAAATAGCTATTTTTAATTAGTGTTAACACCCGATATCTTTCTCTGTCCTTTTAATCTATCTCTTTATATTTTATGTGGGTTTCTTGTAGAAAATATTTAGTTAACTCTAACCTACTCTGACAGTCTCTATCATTTAATTGGTGTATTTAGGCCATTAACACTTAAAGTGATTACTGACGTAGTTGGATTAAGCTATCATATTTGTAACTGTTTGCCATTTGTTGCCCTTATTCTTTGTTTCTTTTTTTGTCCTCTGCTCTTTTTCAGAGTTTTTTGGTTTTCATGAGCATTTTATATGATTCAGTTTTCTTTCCTCTCAGCATATAAATTATACTTCCTTTTAAAAATTTTTTAGTGGTTGGCCTAGAATTTTCAATATAAGTTTACAAGTAAATTAAGTCTACCTTCAAACAATACTTTACCACTTTACAAGTAGTGTATGTACCTTATAACAGTGTAGTCTCGATTTCTTCCTTCCATCCCTGTTACATTGCTGTTATTCATGTCACTTATCTGTAAGCTATAATCACCTGATAAAAAATACATTGATACTATTATTTTTATTTTGTTGTTGGGAATATACACACAAAACACACACCAATCCAAGTTTCTACGTGTACAGTTCAGTGACACTGATTACAGTCTTTGAGTTGTGCAACCATTTTTATTCTTTTCTGAGTTTTTCCTCCCTCGTTAATATAAACTCACTGCTTCTTAAGGTTCCTATCAAATCTTTTGAGTTGCTGTTGTCAGTTTGATCCCATATAGATCTTAAAGGAGCATAATGCTCAAGGCAGACATTTTTTACTAGTTAAGCTAAACTATTTTTTGGTTTTAAGAAGATTCAAGGGATATTTTTGGTTTAAGGTTTAAAGATTATCTCAGGACAATAGTTTCATGAGTTTATCTAGCTTCTGTGGTGCCAGAAAGCGATTATTATTTTGAACGAACTGTTATCTAGTAGAGCAATTGAGAACAAGAGAAATGAAAGTTTTTATTTTACCTTCATTTATTCCTTCTCTATTGCTCTTTCTTTTTGTTGATCTGAATTTTTGACCTATTTCATTTTCCTTCTCTCTGAAGAATTAACATTTCTTGCAAGGCAGGTCTACTTGTGACAAAATCATTTAGAGACTGATTTTATTTCTCCTTTTTTTTACTTTTGAAGGATAATTTCACTAGATACAGAATTTCAGGCTGGTAATTTTTTTTCTTTCAACACTAAGTATTTTATTCCACTCTCTTCTTGCTTTCATGGTTTCTGAAGAGAAGTCCAATATAATTCTTCTCACTGTTTCTCTATAGATAAGGTGTTTTTTCCATCTGACTTCGTTCAAGATTTTCTCTTTGTCTTCAGTTTTCTTCAATTTGAATATGATATGCGTAGGTGTAGATTTTTTTGTATTTATCCTACTTGGTGTTCTCTGAGTTTACTGAATCTGTCATTGGGTATCTGTTACTTATTTTAGAAAATACTCAAACACTGCTACTTCAAATATTTCTTCTGTCCATTTCTTTCTTGCTCTCTCTTTTATCCTTCTTGCATTCCTGTTACACATATGTTATACCTTTTGTCATTGTCTCACAATTCTTGGATTTTTTTCAGCTTTGTTTTTTAAGTTTGAGTTGTTTCTATTGTCATATCTTCAAGTTTATGAAAAAGTCTATTAAAAGCGTTCATTTCTGATAAGTGTTTTTGATTTCTAGCAATTCCTTTTAGATCTTTCTTAGAGTTTCCATCTTTTTGCTCATGTTATCCATCTGCTCTTGCATGTTGTCTACTTTTTCCATTACAGCCTTTAATATATTGATCAGTCGTTTTAAATTCCCAATCTGATAATTCCAAAATGTCTGCCATATTTGAGTCTGGTTCTGATGCTTCCTCTGTCTCTTAGACTGTGTTTTTTACCTTTATCATTTTTTGTTGAAAACTGAAGGATTAGATATCCTAAATTTCTTACTTAGATACAATATTGGCTTATGAGGTGGGTTGTATGTATACTGGCTCTGCCGCTTACTACTTATGTAACTCTGTGCAAATTACTTAACTGTGTTGCAGTTTTCTCACCTGCAAATTCTAGGGTTATTTTAAGGATTAAATGAGACAATGTGTATGAAGTACTTAGCACATAGAAAGTGTTTAGGCAATTTTAACTACTCCTCTTCCTGTTCCTCTTCTTCTTTTTACTCCTTCTTCTTCCTAAATCATAGGGTCAAGTTAAATGGTTTTTCAGATGCATATTAAAACTTATTACTTATAGAATAGTTTATTATTCCAGGTATTCGGATATACATACACATTTGCTTTATCTTTTTGCCAGTCTATCTTCTATAATATTTTTAAATGAACCATTTAAGTTACAGGCATGTAATTCCTCTTTACCCCTGAACACTTCAGTTTGTATTTCCTAAAAATGAGGAATTTTCTTGCCTAACCATAGTACAGTTTTCAAAATCAAGAAATTAACATTGGAATAATACTATTATCAAATCTACAGAACTTATTGATATTTTGTTAACTGTCCAGATATTGTCCTTTATGGGAAAAGAAACTCTAAAATCTGCATTGCATTCACTTGTCATGTCTCTTTAGTCTCCTTTTATCTGGATCTTTCCTTGTAGTTCAGGACATTGACATTTTTGAAGAGTGCAGTTTAATTATTTAGTAGGATGTCCCTCAATTTGGGATGTCTGATAGTTTGTTATGAACAGAAACAGGTTGTGCACTTTTGGCAGGAACATCACAGTTCTTCTTGGTGCATTATGTCAGGAGGCATAAGCTCTCATTTAGTCCTGTTGCTACCAGTGTTAATTTTGATCACTGGGTTAAGGTGGTGCCTGTCAGATTTCTCCTGTGCAAAGTTATTAGTTCATCTTTTGTAGTTAAAAAGACATCTTGTGGGAATATACTTTGAGACCATGTAATTATCCTGTTATTTGTCAAACTTTCATCCACTAGTTTTAGGATACATTGATGGTTCTTGCCTGAGTTTACTACTATTATGACATTGGTAAATAGTGATTTTCCACTATTCCTTCTGCATTAATTTATTAGCTGTCTTTCTATTACAAGGTAGAGCTTTCCTTTCTTCCTTATTTATTTATGTTAGTGTAGACTGATGTATTCATATTTTGATCAGTAGGTCGTAATACTTTACTGTGATTATTTATTTTGAGGCTGTAATTGTCCTACATTTGGCCAATGAGAGCATTTATAAGATGGCCTCTCTGTTCTGTTGATTTATCTTCATTCTTTTAGCATTTTCTTCTTTTTTAACATAAGATGTTCCAAGTTCATCTTGTTTTTCTTCTTTTTTTCCCCCTGCTCCAGCCATGGAATTAGCCATTTCCATTTAGTGGAGAATGGCATTTAAAAAACCAAGATGTGGGCTTTAACTGCAAACTTTTAAAACTTCCTATCAGTTACTCTATAAATGATTATTTTCACCAGTGCCATTGCATGGTATACTATTTCTCCTGGTTTTAGGATATTTCTGGTCTCTAAAAAAAAAAAAAAAAAAAAATTTTATTGGTGTAACTGTGTGTGTTTTCTTTCCTTGAAACCTGCACTTTTGAAAAGTGTCGAATTGGACATTTCAAAGGTTACTAGCTTTTGTATGCTGTCTTGCTAACTTGGGTTATTTTCTTCTCTTGTTTCATTAATCTCTATTAACTAAAGATGTGGACTGTACTTAATTGAGTGTATTCCTCTTGGCAATGGAACAAGGCTAAAGGTGATTCTTGTTAATTGGTTACTCAATTGGATTATCCTTTTATCTGGATTTGATCTGAGATGATATTTAGTCTCTGTTTGTAAAGAAGTCTGGACTGAACATTTTTCTGTTTGCTTAAAATGGCCTTTCACAGGCTGACGTAGTGCTGCTATTTGTAGTGTGGGAATCTAGCTATAAGGAATTGGTTTTATGTGAGAGTTTGGCTGGGTTTTTATTTTCTTTTCTACTCATAGAATGTGCTTTATATTTCTGTCATTTAAAATTTGATTTTGCTCCTGAAAATGAAAAATACCCAGCAATGGTATTCTCTTCATATTTTAATGATCTTAACAGGCATCTGTTAGAATGTGAGCTGCCTTTCACCTTGTAGAACATGTTGACTCTTGAGGTAGAGATCTAACTGCTGATGTAGTTTTTAGGACTAGGTGCCATGAAAATATATTTGAATACTTCATCTGAGGGCAAGTTCTGCAATTTATTTTCATTGCATCAGTGTGGTTTATAGTTGTTTTTTCTCTCCTACTTGAATGAGTCTTCCAGGATTTATGATCATCCGTGTGTGCATTTGCATGTGTGTAAGTGTATATATATATATATGCAATTGTGTGTAGTTATAGTCGCTTCTAGCAGTATGCATTGACATGGATCATCAATTATAGACTCAATTTGGAAGATGAGAGCTTTGAAGACTTTTGATCCTTTTTATTTCTTTTCATAAAAAAACACAGTGTACACTGTAGACTAGACAATAGCATGGTATCCGACTTTCCCTAATAAAAAAAAATCTCCCTAGCCCCTGTCAACTCTGGAAAAACATTTATTTTTATAGTTTACGTAAGGAATATCATAGGTGTGTATGCAGTAGTTTAAAATGCAAAAATGTGGGCTCGTCAGGTGACAAGTATTTATTATGTTCCTACTGTCTGCTTAGTGTTATGCTATTTGGTTGGGGAAAATGAAAATATACATAAGAAACAATTGGTCAATAAAACATGCTTTTTAATATATTAGCATTACCAGATTGGATATCATAAAACAAAACGGTAATTCTATGATAAAGACAAATATCAGTATAAAATTTCTTTCCTCTCAGTATACTTTTTCTGCATCTCAGAATACTGCTCAACTTACAAATTTATTTACTTTTTCTGGCCAGGGACATATGCTTAGCATTATAATTTAGACGTTTTAGGTGCTATACAGTTGTTGGAGCCCTGGTGGCACAGTGGTGGAGCCCTGGTGGCACAGTGGTTAAGAGCTCAGCTGCTAACCAAAAGATTGGTAGTTCAGATCCACCAGCTGCTCCTTGGAAATCCTACGGGGCAGTTCTACTCTGTCTTTTAGGGTCGCCATGAGTCGGAATGGACTTGGCGGCAACAGGTTTGGTTTTTGGTTTTGGTATACAATTGTTATTGCTGTTAGGTGCCATCAAGTTGATTTTCTGCTCATAGCGACCTCATGTGACAGAGCAGAACTGCTCCATAGGGTTTTCTAGACTGTAATCTTTACGGGAAGGAGCTCTGGTGGCAAAATGGTTAAAGTACTCAGCTAACCAAAAGGCTGGTGATTCAAACCCACCATGTGCTTCACTGGAGAAAAGACCTGGCCATCTGCTTCCACAAAGATAACAGCCTAGGAAGCCCTATGTGGCAGTTCTACACTGTCCTAAGGGGTTACCATGAGTTGGAATCAGCTTGATGGCACAGAATCTTTTTGGGAGCAGGTAATCAGTTCTTTCTTCCACAAAGCCGCTGGGTGTGTTTAAACCACCAGCCTTTCAGTTAATAGCCAAGCGCTTAACCGTTACACCGCCAGGACTTCTTGCTACACAGTTAATCAACCAGTTTCCTGCCTGTTTATGATGGAGATTGAGAGGTCTGATTTCAAAAGTTACTGAGGTAACAAACTCTGTTAATCACATTTTTGTTCTTTTAACAGTGTGTGGTTTATTGATACTCATGGTAACATTTCGTAAAAGTGGTTACATGGTAATGAGTGTTAACAGTTCAATGATTACTTACAGAGTTAGAGTAAGTAGCTGTGTGTCCTCGGTAAGGTACTTAATTTCTCAAAACCTCATATTTCCCAATAGGAAGTAAAACAGGATAATAAAATTTACCTCAGGTGGTTCTTGTGAGGCTTAAATAACACGTTTTGTTCTTGTTGTTCGGTGCCATCAAGGTGATTCTGACTCACAGTGACCCTGTGTACAACTGAATGAAACACTGTCCAATCATGCACCATCCTCACAATCATTGTGATGCTTGAGCCCATTGTTGCAGCCACTGCGTCAATCCATCTTGTTGAGGGTCTTTGTCTTTTTTGCTGACCCTCTACCTTACCAAGCATGATGTCCTTCTCCAGGTATTGGTCTCTTCTGATAACATGTCCAAAGTACGTAAGATGAGGTCTCACCATCCTCGTTTCCAAGAACCACTCAGGTTGTACTTTCAAGATAGATTTCTTCATTTTTCTGGCAGTCCATGGTATATTCAATATTCTTCACCAACACCATAATTCAAAGGCATCAATTCTTCTTCAGTCTTCCTGATTCATTGTTCAGCTTTCACATGCATATGAGGAGACTGAAAATACCATTGCTTGGGTTAGGCACACCTTAGTCTTTAAAGTGACATCTTTGCTGTTTAACACTTTAAGGGGGTCTTCTGCAGCAGATTTGCCCAGGCAATGGTGCAACACATTGTTTGATTTCTTGACTCCTGCTTGCATAGGTGTTGATTGTAGATCCAAGTAAAATGAAATCCTTGACAATTTCAATCTTTTCTCCATTTATCACGATGTTGCTTAATTTTTGTTTTCTTTATGTTGAGGTGTAATCAGTATTAAAGGCTGTGGTCTTTGATCTTCATCAGTAAGTGCTTCAAGTCTTCTTCACTTTCAGCAAGCAAGGTTGTGTCATCTGTATAATGCAGGCTGTTAATGAGTCTTCCTCCAATCCTGATGCCTCATTCTGCTTCATATAGTCTAGCTTCTCGGATTATTTGCTCAACATACAGACTGAATAAGTGTGGTGAAAGGATAAAACCCTGACATACACCTTTCTTGACTTTAACCCACACAGAATTTCCTTGTTCTGTTTGAATGACTGCCTCTTGGTCTAAGTTCAGGTTCCTTATAAACAAAATTAAGTGTTCTGGAATTCCCATTCCTCGAAATGTTATCCATAATCTGTTATGATCCACATAGTTGAATGCCTTTGCATAGTCAATAAAACACAGGTAAATATCTTTCTGGTATTCTCTGTTTTCATGCATAATCCATCTGACATCAGCGATGATAGCCCTGGTTCTAAGTCCTTCTGAATCCAGCTTGAATTTCTGGCAGTTCTCTGTCAATGTACTGCTGGGATTGCTTTTGAATGATTTTCAGCAAAATTTTACTTGTGTATGATTTTAATGATATTGTTCGATAATTTCTGCATTCTGTTGGATCACCTGTGTTCAGAATGAGTACAAATACGCATCTCCTCCAGTTGGTTGGCCAAATTGCTGTCTTCCAAATTTCTTGGCATAGATAAGTGAACACCTCCAGTGCTGCATCCTTTTGTTGAAACTTCTGAATTGGTATTCTGTCAATTCCTGGAGCCTTGTTTTTCACCAGTGTCTTCAGGGCAGTTTGGACCTCTTCCCTCGGTACCACCAATTCGTGATCATATGCTACCTTCTGAAATGGTTGAAAGTCCACCAGTTCACTTTGGTACAGTGACTCTGTGTATTTGTTTCATCTTCTTTTGATGCTTCCTGCATTGTTTAATATTTTCCCTGTAGAATCCTTTGGTGTTGCAACTCAAGGCTTGGATTTTTTTCTTCAGTTCTTTTAGCTTGAGAAATGCCGAGTGTGTTCTTCCCTTTTGGACTCTATCTCCAGGTCTTTGGGCATTTCATTATAATACTTTACTTTGTCTTCATGAGCTACCCTTTGAAATCTTTTGTTCAGCTATTCTGCTTCATTGTTCCTTCTGTAAGCTTTAGCTACTCTATGTTCAAGAGCAACTTTCAGAGTCTCTTCTGACATCAATTTTGGTCTTTTCTTTCTTTCATGTCTTTATAATGACCTCTTGCTTTCTTCATGTATGATGTCCTTGATGTCATTCCACAACTCCTCTGGTCTCCTATCATTAGTTTTCAATGCGTCAGATCTATTCTTGAGGTGGTCCTAAATTCAGGTGTGATATACTCAAGGTCATGCTTTGGCTTTTGTGGACCTGGTCTAGTTTTCTTCAACTTGAACTTGCATATGAGCAATTGATGGTCTGTTCCACAGTCAGCCTTTGGTCTTGTTCTGACTGATGATATTGAACTTTTCCATCCTCTTTTTCCACAAATGTAGTTGATTTGATTCCTGTGTATTCCATCTGGCAAGGTACACGTGTATAGTTGCTGTTTATATTGTTGGAAAAAGGTATTTTCAGTGAAGAAGTTGGTGGTCTCCAGTGTCATTTCTATCACCAAGGCCATATTTTCCAACAACCAATCTTTCTTTATTTTCAACTTTCGCATTCCAATTTCCAGTAATTATTATTGCATCTTAATTGCATGTTTGATCAATTTCAGACTGCAAAAGTTTATAAAAATTCTCAATTTTTCATGTTTGGCCTTAGTGATTGGTGCATAAATTTGAATAATAGTCATATTACCTGGTCTTCCTTAAGAATGTCATACTTCCAGTGAGAATGTCGTACTTCTCACTTCTGAACATGTCTCATTTAGTTCTCACAGTGGAAGAAAGAGGTATGATAGGGAAATGTCTACAAAACACAAAAAGCAACAAAACAAAACAACATGAAAACCAAAAAAAGAAAGAAAGAAAAAAAACCCAAAACAAGAACAACAAAACACTTAATAGTAAACTGAGCCTTGAAGTTGTTTCTGAAATAATTCTATATAGTGGCTGAGAATAATATACAGAATACAATATGAACTGTCATGTTCAGATGAAGAAGGATTAGTTTAGGGGACTGAAAACTTTGAATTTTATTTCTAGTTTTGCTACTGATGAACTGATGACTTTGGCCAAGTCACTTAACCTCTCTGGGCCTCAGTTTTTTCATCTGTAAAGTAAGAATTTTTGTCCCAGATCTATCTAGCTGTATTATTCCTTAATGTACTTTCAGGTATACAAAATGAAGTGCACATATCATTTTAAAATTTGTTATTTTTTAAGCTTTTTATTGTGGAAAATTTAAATATACATAAAAATACAGAGAATAGTATAGTGGGTCTCCATGAGCTCAACAGTGATTAATTCATGACCAATCTTATTTCATCTCAACCTATTCTCCCTCCCTTCAATTATTTAAAAGCAAATCTCAGACTTTGTATTATTTCTTCTCTAAATATTTTAAAATGTATCTAAAATAAAAGGATTCATTTTAAAGCATAACACTGAATGCCATTCAAAACCAAACCTGTTGCCGTCAAGTCAATTCCGACTCATAGCGACCCTATAGGACAGAGCAGAACTGCCCCATAGAGTTTCCAAGGAGTGCCTGGTGGATTTGAACTGCTGACCCTTTGGTTAGCAGCCATAGCTCTTAACCACTACGCCACCAAGGTTTCCGTTACCCATGTAAAAATAATAATTCCTTAGTATCAGATATGTAGTTGGTTTTCAGGCCTTCCCAATTATCTTTTTTAAAATAGTTTGTTAATTTGAATTGAAATATAAATAAAATCATATCATTGCATTTGATTGATATGTTCTTAAGTCTTCTTAAATCTGTAGTGCCTCCTCAATCTTTTTTTTTCTTGCAATTTATTTCTTTAAAAACTGGTTCATTGATCCTGTTGAGTTGTTCACAGTTTAAGTTTTGATGATTACATTCCCATGATGTTGTTTAACTCTGTTTTGCTGGTTGTTCTTTATAAATTGACAGATCTACAGACTTGGAAGTATTTTGGAAAAATACTTTATAGAAAGTGGTGTGTACTTCCCTTGGAAGGCAAATAATGCCTGAGTATGTCTTGCTTTGTAACGTTACCAGACATTGATGATAATTGCCGAGATATATTAATTCATTGGGAGCTTCAAAATGATAATATTCTAATTCTGTCATGCCTTTTTTATATATTGATTGGAAAACTTCTATTAAGAGATTTTCCCTGTCATCAACTCTTTGGTTACCCCAGTTCTTTTCCTTTATTTACGAGTTGTCATAATAATGCATTTATTCCCTAGTATCCACCTAAGGAGAAACCCTGCCAGTGTAGTGGTTAAGTGCTATGGCTGCCAACCAAAGGTTAGGCAGTTCGAATCCACCAGGTGCTCCTTGGAAACTCTATGGGGCAGTTCTACTCTGTCCCATAGGGCCGCTATGAGTCAGAATTGACTTGACGGCAGTGGGTTTGGTTTTGGTTTTATCCTCTTAAGGTGGCTGATGAATTTTTTTTTTTTAATAAAATTTAACATATTTGCTGTGTTTCAATCCATCGTAGGTATTGTCCTTATTGATGGTCTAATTATCTCATCTTTGGCCAGTGGCAGCCTCTTCAAATTGACATCTGCATTCTTTTGATATGAAACCAATAGCCTTTGATGGCCTTCTTGCCTTCTGGTATAACAAGTCATTCCAGGCTTATTTTATGCATTTCTTGTCCCATCCTGGAATCAGGTATTTTTCCAAAAAATCTTAGTTTTTTTAAGTGGGAATCATTATTTAGAGTCCGCTGGGGCCTCTAGGGATGCTCATTACTACTGGGCTCACCATCATTCTAGGCCTTTTCAGTAGACCATGAAAATAAGTACTTAAAAAATATAAACTGCATAATGAGTTCATCATATATAAATTTAATTCAGAAACATTTTACATACCAGAAAATGAGCAGAGACTTCAACACAGTCCAGATAGTTATATACATTTTGAAGAATTGCATTATTTATTGTAAAACATTTTACTGTCTTCTGTTCTCCTTTCAGGTAGATGATCTGTTATTAGAGTTTCTGTAGCTGCTAGGATAGTAATCTTAGCTGTCTAGCTAATACTCATGGTATTAATTTTAAACGTATTCTTGCTTTGTTTTTGAATTCATTACCAGGATAGGTTTTAGTCCTTTTGGAAACCTCCTTCTTTCTTGCCTTTAATAGCTTGTCACTGACTAGGTCTACGTCCTCAAAAGGAATATGCTACCTGACAGTCAGGTAGAAGTGGAAATCATAAATAAAATGGCCTATGAGGAGGCCCATCTGACATAAGCAATGATATTCCTTATTCTATGCCCTCTTCTGAAGCCAGCTTGAATTTCTGGCAGTTCCCTGTTGATGTACTGCTGAAACCCTTTTTGAATTATCTTCAGCAAAATTTTACTTGCTTGTGATAGTAATGATATCGTTCAATAATTTCTGCATTCTGTTGCATCACCTTTCTTTGTGATAGGCACAAATAATCTCTTGCAGTCAGTTGGCCAGGTAGCTGTCTTCCAAATTTCTTGGCATAGAGAAGTGAGCACTTCCAATGCTGCGTCTATTTGTTGAAAAATCTCAGTTGGTATTCCGTCAATTCCTAGAGTCTTGTGTTTTGCCAATACCTTCAATGTAGTTTTTTTTTTTTTTTTTTTTTTTCAATGTAGTTTAGACTTCTCCCTTCAACACCATCGGTTCTTCACATACGCATCCTCCTGAAATGGTTGAATGTTGACCAATTCTTTTTGGTATAGGGATGGATCCTGGCTGAAAACAAATACCAGAAGATGTTTACCTGTATTTTATTGACTATGCAAAGACATTTGACTGTGTAGATCATAATAAATTATGGATAACATTGCAGAGAATGGGAATTCCAGAACACTTAATTGTGTTTGTGAGGAACCTGTATATAGACCAAGAGGCAATCATTCGAACAGAACAAGAGAATACTGTGTGCTTTAATATCAGGAAAGATGTGTGTCAGGGTTGTATCCTTTCACCATACTTATCCATCCTGTATGCTGAGCAGATAATCTGAGAAGCTGGACTACATGAAGAAGAACATGACATCAGGATTGGAGGCAGGGTCATTAACAACCTGCATTATGCAGATGACACAACCCAGCTTGCTGAAATTGAAGAGGACTTCAAGCACCTACTGATGAAGATCAAAGACCACAGCCTTCAGCATGGATTACATCTCAACATAAAGAAAACAAAAATCCTCACAACTGGACCAATGAGCAATATCATGATAAATGGAGAAAAGATTGAAGTTGTCAAGGATTTCATTTTACTTGGATCCACAATCAACAGCCATGGAAGCAACAGTCAAGAAATCAAATGATGTGTTGCATTGACCAAATCTACTACAAAAAAGCCTCTTTAAAGTGTTAGAAAGCAGAGATGTCACTTTGGGGATGAAGGTGAGCCTGACCCAAGCTGTGGTATTTTCCATTGCCTCATATGCATGTGAAAGCTGAACAATGAATAAGGAAGACCAATGAAGAATTGATGCTTTTGAATTATGGTGTTAGCAAAGAATATTGAATATACCATGGACTGCCAGAAGAACGAACAAGTCTGTCTTGGAGAAATACAGCCAGAATGCTCCTTAGAAGTGAGAGTGGTGAGACATTACCTCATGTACCTTGGACATGTTATGAGGAGGGACTGGTCCTTGGAGAATGACATCATGATTGGTAAAGTAGGAGGTCAGTGAAAAAAAGGAAGACCCTCAAGGAAATGGATTGACACAGTGGCTGCAACAATGGACTCAAACATAGCAACGATTGTGAAGATAGTGCTTCTTTCGTTCTGTTGTACATAGGGTTGCTATGAGTCAGAGCATAACAACATGAGGAGGCCCAGATGAATGCATGAAAGAGCCTTACATCTTTGGATAACAGCTATACTAAGTATAAGTTGTTTTGGAGGAAAAGCATGAGATAAGATGTAAGCCATAGGTAGGGGCCAGATCAAACAGAACATAGTATGTCACACTAAGGAATTATTTTTATCTTGTGGGCAATTTAGTAAGAATTTTACTAGAAGGAATGACTTGATCAGAATTACATATTTGAAAGACTTTTGTAGCCATGTGGAGAATAAACTGAGGTAGGGGACCAGTAAGTAAGTTAAGGACATAAGGGCTTGGATAGATTAGCAGTTACTTGGCAGGTCAAATCATCAGGAATCAGTGATCAATTGGACACACAGTGAGGTTCTGAGGACCAGAACATTTTGTGTCTGAGCGTATGTTCAGTTTCTTTCTCCTGGGGAAAGCTCATAGCTTCTCACCAGTTTGTCAAAGAGGTCTGGGACCACCAAAAGGCTAACGAGTGATAGTGTGTTCAACACTGTGGGAGGTATCGAAGAGATCATAAGAAAACAAAAGCACCAATGATAGCTCTGCTGCCTGAGAACTCAGAAGATAAGGAAAGAAGAAAAACACAAATTTAGACACAATTAAAGAAGAAAAATGAACTAAATGAGGGTTGGGAAGGCCAGATCATGTGTTTTCTGAGCAATATCAAGGGATGTTAAGAGAGATTTTCCCTTCAGCTTCCTTCTCCCATATAATTTTACTTATGTAGGGCTGGAAATGCAACAGATTTGTAGTCAATATTCATAAAAGCCACAAGATGGCGAGGTTGTTCCTTAAAATGGATGTGAGTGAGTGTGTGTGAGTGTATGTGTGTGTGTGTATGTGGGGTGTTACTGTCTGATTTTCCGTAACTTCATTCAGTTTCTTTTCCCCCTTACTTGAAAATAGAGCTGACATGCATACATTTTCCCTCTTTAATTTGTATTTTGATCATAGTTGTTTTTGAAATTGTAAAGTTAAAAATAAAGTAAGAAAAGAACTATTTGGATTACATGCCTACCAGTTTTTTTTTTTTTTTTTTTGGTCTTTATTAAATTATCAATGAACAATTCCAGTCTGCACATTGCCAACAGAGTAATCTTTGCAAAATGCGGTTTTGATAATGTCAGTTCCCTACTTTTCAACTTTCCATTTGTTTATTGTCATAAATATTTCGTGATAGTATGGTAGTCAGTGTTCAGATCCTTAAGGAAAATATAAAGTGAAAGAGGAGAAAAAGCTTTTGAGTCCTGTTACAGAAATAAATTTATTTATTTATGTTTTCAGCTTCTTTTCTACCATGAACAAGTGCATGCTTCCTAGTACAAAATCTCCTTTCATTTTTTATGGGTTATTAAATAATATTTAAGTGCAATGCTTAGAATAGTCTCATCATTTCAACATACCTCACAGCAGTTTTCTTTTTGTTACTCTCAATATTTTCTGGAAAAGGCAAGCTAATATATTATTAGCATATCGATTAATGCATGTTCATTAGCAATGTATATTGAGCTCTCTATGTAAAGTGCACTTTGCTTATGCTGTCTTATCCAATACAATCCTCGTAAGAAATCTGTAAGATAAATGTGAATATGGGCCTTTTTACAAATGAGGACATCGAGGCTCTGAGAGATTAAGTGAATTGTTGAAGACTTAGAGGTTGGCAAATCTGTAATTTGAATCTAGATTTTTTTCAGTCCTAAAACTCATCCTCTTATTCACTATGCCATACTGCTTCCAAAAAGAGTAACTATTTCTACTTCTCTTTAATAGATACTCTTGGCAGTTGTAATTTAAAGTAATTAGGATATTTGTGCCTCCTCCTTGATGTAGGCTGAACAAAAAGGGCATTTGTATCAGAAGACAACTATTATGGCACACTTTAGCAAGCTGTTTATTTTTCTAAGCCTATTTTACTGCAGCCTTTTATTTAGAAGATTCCGTTTAGAGTTGTGTGGATGGTGTGGGACTTCACATGATCCCATCTGAGGGATTTGGGCCCTGGCCAGAAGCCTAAGAGCATTGCACCTGATTTTCCCAACCTGCAGCTGATTGAAACTTAATTCCTCCCCTTGACTTCCTATTGAGACAACAGGTGGTTCATGGGGCACAGAGAGTTCCTGCCTTAGGGTGGCAGCTTCTCTTTGCTCCAGGAGACCTGTTTGATGCTGGAGTTTAAACTTGTGGTTTAAAACCATTGTGGTGAAGACCAAGAGGCTGGGCTAGGACACCCTGTTCAGCAGCAAACAAGCTGCCTCGGAATATAAATTCATTCTCTAAAACTTGGCATTAATTTCCATATTTCTGCATGGGGAATGTTGAATTGTGCTTTTATTTCCCTTTATGTTCCTTTCATATCCCCTTTTTATTTTCCTAAGATTTAAAAAGAAATAGTTCAGAATTTACAAGTTTTGTTTTTCGAATTAGGAGACAAACATAGCAGAGGGTAGGACTTTGTGTAATTGGCTTTTACCTGAATCAAGACATTTTGCTGGTGCTTCCTGGTTTTAGGGGTTCCTGGCTGGCCCTCATGGGACAGTGGTTAAATTCTATGGCTGCTAACCAAAAGGTGGAAATCTACCAGGCGCTCCTTGGAAACCCTATGGGGCAGTTCTACTCTGTCCTGTAGGGTCACTATGAGTCATAATTGACTTGACGGCAACAGATTTGGGGTGGCACAAGGTCCCTGGGTGGCAACACAGTTCAGCATTTGGCTACTAACCATAAGGTTTGAAGTTCAAATCCACCCAGAGGCCTGGCTATCTATCTGCTCAAGATTATAGCCATTGAAAACTCTGTGGAGTGCAGGTCTTCTCTATATGTGAGGTTATCAGGAGTTAGAGGCAACTCAATGGCAACTGTTCTTCCCCCTCCCATGATTTTACTCTTTTCTTCATAAAGTTTTTTTTTTTTTTTGTGTTTACTTTTTTTTTTTAATAACTTTTATTAAGCTTCAAGTGAACGTTTACAAATCCAATCAGTCTGTCACATATAAGTTTACATACATCTCACTCCCTACTCCCGCTTGCTCTCCCCCTCTTGAGTCAGCCCTTTCAGTCCCTCCTTTCTTGACAATTTTGCCGGCTTCCCTCTCTCTCTATCCTCCCATCCCCCCTCCAGACAAGAGTTGCCAACACAATCTCAAGTGTCCACCTGATATAATTAGCTCACTCTTCATCAGTGTCTCTCTCCCACCCGCTGACCAGTCCCCTTCATGTCTGATGAGTTGTCTTCGGTGATGGTTCCTGTCCTGTGTCAACTGAAGGTCTGGGGAGCATGGCCGCTGGGATTCCTCCAGTCTCAGTCAGACCATTAAGTTTGGTCTTTTTATGAGAATTTGGGGTCTGTATCCCACTGATCTCCTGCTCCCTCAGGGGTCCTCTGCTGTGCTCCCTGTCAGGGCAGTCATCGATTGTGGCCGGGCACCAACTAGTTCTTCTGGTCTCAGGATGATGTAGGTCTCTGGTTCATGTGGCCCTTTCTGTCTCTTGGGCTCTTAGTTGTCGTGTGGCCTTGGTGTTCTTCATTTTCCTTTGCTCCAGGTGGGTTGAGACCAATTGCTGCATCTTAGATGGCCGCTTGTTAGCATTTAAGACCCCAGACGCCACATTTCAAAGTGGGATGCAGAATGATTTCATAATAGAATTATTTTGCCAATTGACTTAGAAGTCCCCGCAAACCATGTTCCCCAGACCCCCGCACTTGCTCCGCTGACCTTTGAAACATTCATTTTATCCCGGAAACTTCTTTGCTTTTGGTCCAGTCCAATTGAGCTGACCTCCCATGTATTGAGTGTTGTCTTTCCCTTCACCTAAAGCAGTTCTTATCTACTGATTAATCAATAAAAAACCCTCTCCCACCCTTCCTCCCTCCCCCCCTCGTAACCACAAAAGTATGTGTTCTTCTCAGGTTTACTATTTCTCAAGATCTTATAATAGTGGTCTTATACAATATTTGTCCTTTTGCCTCTGACTCATTTCGCTCAGTATAATGCCTTCCAGGTTCCTCCATGTTATGAAATGTTTCATAGATTCGTCACTGTTCTTTATCGATGCGTAGTATTCCATTGTGTGAATATACCACAATTTATTTACCCATTCATCCGTTGATGGACACCTTGGTTGCTTCCAACTTTTTGCTATTGTAAACAGAGCTGCAATAAACATGGGTGTGCATGTATCTGTTTGTATGAAGGCTCTTGTATCTCTAGGGTATATTTCTAGGAGTGGGATTTCTGGGTTGTATGGTAGTTCTATTTCTAACTGTTTAAGATAACGCCAGATGGATTTCCAAAGTGGTTGTACCATTTTACATTCCCACCAGCAGTGTATGAGAGTTCCAATCTCTCCGCAGCCTCTCCAACATTTATTATTTTGTGTTTTTTGGATTAATGCCAGCCTTGCTGGTGTGAGATGGAATCTCATCGTGGTTTTAATTTGCATTTCTGTAATGGCTAATGATCGAGAGCATTTTCTCATGTATCTGTTGGCTGCCTGAATATCTTCTTTAGTGAAATGTGTGTTCATATCCTTTGTCCACTTCTTGATTGGGTTGTTTGTCTTTTTGTGGTTGAGTTTTGACAGAATCATGTAGATTTTAGAGATCAGGCGCTGGTCGGAGATGTCATAGCTGAAAATTCTTTCCCAGTCCGTAGGTGGTCTTTTTACTCTTTTGGAGAAGTCTTTAGATGAGCATAGGTGTTTGATTTTTAGGAGCTCCCAGTTATCGGGTTTCTCTTCATCATTTTTGGTAATGTTTCGTATTCTGTTTATACCTTGTATTAGGGCTCCTAGGGTTGTCCCAATTTTTTCTTCCATGATCTTTATCGTTTTAGTCTTTATGTTTAGGTCTTTGATCCACTTGGAGTTAGTTTTTGTGCATGGTGTGAGGTATGGGTCCTGTTTCATTTTTTTGCAAATGGATATCCAGTTATGCCAGCACCATTTGTTAAAAAGGCTATCTTTTCCCCAGTTAATTGACACTGGTCCTTTGTCAAATATCAGCTGCTCATACGTGGATGGATCTGTGTCTGGGTTCTCAATTCTGTTCCATTGGTCTATGTGTCTGTTGTTGTACCAATACCAGGCTGTTTTGACTACTGTGGCTGTATAATAGGTTCTGAAGTAGGTAAGGTGAGGCCTCCCACTTTCTTCTTCTTTTTCAGTAGTGCTTTGCTTATCCGGGGCTTCTTTCCCTTCCATATGAAATTGGTGATTTGTTTCTCTATCCCCTTAAAATATGACATTGGAATTTGGATCGGAAGTGCGTTAAATGTATAGATGGCTTTTGGTAGAATAGACATTTTTACTATGTTAAGTCTTCCTATCCATGAGCAGGGTATGTTTTTCCACTTAAGTATGTCCTTTTGAATTTCTTGTAGTAGAGCTTTGTAGTTTTCTTTGTATAGGTCTTTTACATCCTTGGTAAGATTTATTCCTAAGTATCTTATCTTCTTGGGGGCTACTGTGAATGGTATTGATTTGGTTATTTCCTCTTCGGTGTTCTTTTTGTTGATGTAGAGGAATCCAAGCGATTTTTGTATGTTTATTTTATAACCTGAGATTCTGCCAAACTCTTCTATTAGTTTCAGTAGTTTTCTGGAGGATTCCTTAGGGTTTTCTGTGTATATAATCATGTCATCTGCAAATAGTGATAACTTTACTTCTTCCTTGCCAATCCGGATCCCTTTTATTTCTTTGTCTAGCCTAATTGCCCTGGCTAAGACTTCCAACACGATGTTGAATAAGAGCGGTGATAAAGGGCATCCTTGTCTGGTTCCCGTTCTCAAGGGAAATGCTTTCAGGTTCTCTCCATTTAGAGTGATATTGGCTGTTGGCTTTGCATAGATGCCCTTTATTATGTTGAGGAATTTTCCTTCAATTCCTATTTTGGTAAGAGTTTTTATCATGAATGGGTGTTGGACTTTGTCAAATGCCTTTTCTGCATCAATTGATAAGATCATGTGGTTTTTGTCTTTTGTTTTTTTTATGTGATGGATTACATTAATGGTCTTTCTGATATTAAACCAGCCTTGCATACCTGGTATAAATCCCACTTGATCAGGGTGAATTATTTTTTTGATGTGTTGTTGGATTCTATTGGCTAGAATTTTGTTGAGGATTTTTGCATCAATGTTCATGAGGGATATAGGTCTGTAATTTTCTTTTTTTGTAATGTCTTTACCTGGTTTTGGTATCAGGGAGATGGTGGCTTCATAGAATGAGTTGGGTAGTATTCCGTCATTTTCTATGCTTTGGAATACCTTCAGAAGTAGTGGTGTTAACTCTTCTCTGAAAGTTTGGTAGAACTCTGCAGTGAAGCCGTCCGGGCCAGGGCTTTTTTTTGTTGGGAGTTTTTTGATTACCTTTTCAATCTCTTTTTTTGTTATGGGTCTATTTAGTTGTTCTACTTCTGAATGTGTTAGTTTAGGTAGGTAGTGTTTTTCCAGGAATTCATCCATTTCTTCTAGGTTTTCAAATTTGTTAGAGTACAATTTTTCATAATAATCTGAAATGATTCTTTTAATTTCATTGGGTTCTGTTGTGATGTGGTCCTTCTCATTTCTTATTCGGGTTGTTTCCTTTCCTGTATTTCTTTAGTCAGTCTAGCCAACGGTTTATCAATTTTGTTAATTTTTTCAAAGAACCAGCTTTTGGCTTTGTTAATTCTTTCAATTGTTTTTCTGTTCTCTAATTCATTTAGTTCAGCTCTAATTTTTAGTATTTGTTTTCTTCTGGTGCCTGATGGATTCTTTTGTTGCTCAGTTTCTATTTGTTCAAGTTGTAGGGACAGTTCTCTGATTTTGGCTCTTTCTTCTTTTTGTATGTGTGCATTTATCGATATAAATTGGCCTCTGAGCACTGCTTTTGCTGTGTCCCAGAGGTTTTGATAGGAAGTATTTTCATTCTCGTTGCTTTCTATGAATTTCCTTATTCCCTCCTTGATGTCTTCTGTAACCCAGTCTTTTTTCAGGAGGGTATTGTTCATTTTCCAAGTATTTGATTTCTTTTCCCTAGTTTTTCTGTTATTGATCTCTAGTTTTATTGCCTTGTGGTCTGAGAAGATGCTTTGTAATATTTCGATGTTTTGGACTCTGCAAAGGTTTGTTTTATGACCTAATATGTGGTCTATTCTAGAGAATGTTCCATGTGCGCTAGAAAAAAAAGTATATTTTGCAGCAGTTGGGTGGAGAGTTCTGTATAAGTCAATGAGGTCAAGTTGGTTGATTGTTGTAATTAGATCTTCCATGTCTCTGTTGAGCTTCTTACTGGATGTCCTGTCCTTCTCCGAAAGTGGTGTGTTGAAGTCTCCTACTATAATTGTGGAGGTATCTATCTCACTTTTCAATTCTGTTAAAATTTGATTTATGTATCTTGCAGCCCTGTCATTGGGTGCATAAATATTTAATATGGTTATGTCTTCCTGATCAATTGTCCCTTTTATCATTATATAGTGTCCTTCTTTATCCTTTGTGGTGGATTGAAGTCTAAAGTCTATTTTGTCAGAAATTAATATTGCTACTCCTCTTCTTTTTTGCTTATTGTTTGCTTGATATACTTTTTTCCATCCTTTGAGTTTTAGTTTGTTTGTGTCTCTAAGTCTAAGGTGTGTCTCTTGTAGGCAGCATATAGATGGATCGTGTTTCTTTATCCAGTCTGTGACTCTCTGTCTCTTTATTGGTGCATTTAGTCCATTTACATTCAGGGTAATTATAGATAAATAAGTTTTTAGTGCTGTCATTTTGATGCCTTTTTATGTGTGTTGTTGACAATTTCATTTTTCCACATACTTTTTTGTGCTGAGGCATTTTTCTTAGTAAATTGTGAGATCCTCATTTTCATAGTGCTTGACTTTATGTTAGTTGAGTCGTTACGTTTTTCTTGGTTTTTATCTCGAGTTATAGAGTTGTTATACCTTTTTGTGGTTACCTTATTATTTACCCCTATTTTTCTAAGTAAAAACCTAACTTGTATTGTTCTATATCGCCTTGTATCACTCTTCATATGGCCGTTCAATGCCTCCTGTATTTAGTCCGTCTTTTTGATTATTGTGATCTTTTACCTATTGACTTCCATGATTCCCTGTTATGTGTATTTTTTTTTTTAATTAATCTTAATTTGTTTGTTTTTGTGATTTCCCTATTTGAGTTGATATCAGGACGTTCTGTTTTGTGACCTTGTGTTGTGCTGATATCTGATATTATTGGTTCTCTGACCAAACAATATCCTTTAGTATTTCTTGTAGCTTTGGTTTGGTTTTTGCAAATTCTCTAAACTTGTGTTTGTCTGTAAATATCTTAATTTCTCCTTCATATTTGAGAGAGAGTTTTGCTGGATATATGATCCTTGGCTGGCAGTTTTTCTCCTTCAGTGCTCTGTATATGTCGTCCCATTCCCTTCTTGCCTGCATGGTTTCTGCTGAGTAGTCAGAACATATTCTTATTGATTCTCCGTTGAAGGAAACCTTTCTTTTCTCCCTGGCTGCTTTTAAAATTTTCTGTTTATCTTTGGTTTTGGTGAGTTTGATGATAATATGTCTTGGTGTTTTTCTTTTTGGATCCATCTTAAATGGGGTTCGATGAGCATCTTGGATAGATATCCTTTCGTCTTTCATGATGTCAGGGAAGTTTTCTGTCAGGAGTTCTTCAACTATTTTCTCTGTGTTTTCTGTCCCCCCTCCCTGTTCTGGGACTCCAATCACCCACAGGTTATCCTTCTTGATAGAGTCCCACATAATTCTGAGGGTTTCTTCATTTTTTTAAATTCTTTTATCTGATTTTTTTTCAGCTATGTTGGTGTCGATTCCCTGGTCCTCCAGATGTCCCAGTCTGCATTCTAATTGCTCGAGTCTGCTCCTCTGACTTCCTAGTGCGTTGTCTAATTCTGTTATTTTATTGTTAATCTTTTGGATTTCTACATGTTGTCTCTCTATGGATTCTTGCAACTTATTAATTTTTCCACTATGTTCTTGAATAGTCTTTTTGAGTTCTTCAACAGTTTTATCAGTGTGTTCCTTGGCTTTTTCTGCAGTTATCTTAATTTCATTTGTGATATCATTAAGCATTCTGTAAATTAGTTTTTTATATTCTGTATCTGATAATTCCAAGATTGTATCTTCATTTGGGAAAGATTTTGATTCTTTTGTTTGGGGGGTTGGAGAAGCTGTCATGGTCTGCTTCTTTAAGTGGTTTGATATGGATTGTTGTCTCCGAGCCATCACTGGGAAACTAGTTTTTCCAGAAAATCCGCTAAAAAAAAAATGGAGTCAGATCCCTATCAGAGTTCACCCTCTGGCTCAGGCTATTCAGATGTTAATGAAGCCGCCTGGGGAGGGTGGGGGAGGGAACAGAGAGATAGGAGAGTAGCATCTCAGAATATAGCCAGAGTTGCTTGTCTTGCTTGGAATGACTATTATATCTGAGATTCCCGCGGGCGCGTCGCCTATGTGTGCTGGCTGTGTGGAGATTGCCCCCGGGGGGTCTGGCCAGCTGGAGTCACGGTCAGATCCTCCGCTTCCAGCCCCACGCCCAGCGTCAAGGCTCCCTTACTGGGACGGTGCACTCTCGACTCCAAAATCAGTCGCTGCCTCCCGGGGACTTCTCGTCCCTCCAGCCACGTGGCCTTGCCGCCCCCGAGAACCAGTTGGGCCTCCTCCCGGGGTTAGTTCAGATGGGTGGAGCAGGTCCCCGTGCTTGTGCTGTGACCGAGTGTCCTGGCTGGGACGCTGTTCTCCCGCTCCAATACCAGTCGCTGCCTCCCAGGGACTTCTCCTACCGCCTGCGTCCCACGCCGCCCGCGCTACCCGGCTGGTCCCCTTCCCGGGGTTAGTTCAGGGGGGTGGAGCAACTCTCCGTGTTTATGCCATACCTGTGTCCAGTCCAAATCCCTGCGGGACGGTTCCCCGGCTCGGACGCTGCTCTTTCTGCTCCAAGACCAGTCACTGCCTCCCGGGGACTTCTCCTACTGGCTGCGTCCCACGCCACCCGTGGAACCGGCTGGTCCCCTTCCCGGGGTTAGTTCAGGGGGGTGGAGCCGCTCTCTGTGCTTGTGCTGTACCTGACTGGTACGCTGGCTCCAGGCTCTGGAAACAATCGCTGCTTCCCCGTATTAGTTCGTTCTCCGTCTCTAAATCTGTGTTTGTTGTTCAGGGTTCGTAGATTGTTATGTATGTGATCGATTCACTTGTTTTTCCGTGTCTTTGTTGTAAGAGGGATCGTCTGCCTAGTCCGCCATCTTGGCTCCGCCCCCCAGCCAATCTCTTTTGAGATATGAAAAAGAGAAGCAAGCAGACAGAGGGACCTTATACCACCAAGAACGCAGAACTGGGAGCACAGCGTGTCCTTTGGACCCAGGATCCCTGCACCTGAGAAGCTCCTTGACCATGGGAAGACTGATGACAAGGACTTTCCTCCAGAGCCAATAGACAGAAAGCCTTCTCTTGGAGCTGATGCCCTGAATTTGGACTTGTAGCCTACTAGACCGTGAGAGAATAAATTTCTCTTTATTGCAGCCATCCACTTGTGGTATTTCTGTTATAGCAGCTCTAGATGACTAAGACAACTAGGGACATCATTGCTGATGTCAGATGGATCTTTGCTGAAAGCAAAGAATACCAGAAAGATGTTTACCTGTGTTTTGTTGACTATGCAAAGGCATTCCGCTGTGTGGATCATAACAAATTATGGGTCACATTGGAAAGAATGGAAATTCCAGAACACTTAATTGTGTTCATGTGGAACCTGTACATAGATCAAGAGGTAGTTGTTCAAATAGAACAAGGAAATACTGTGTGGTTTAAGACTAGGAAAGGTATGCATCAGTGCTGTATCCTTTCACCATACTTATTTAATCTGTATGCTGAGCAAATAATCTGAGAAGCTGGACTATATGAAGAAGAATGTGGCATCAGGATTTGTGGAAGACTGATTGACAGCCTTCAATATGGAGATGACACAACCTTGTCTTGTTGAAAGTGAAGAGGACTTGAAGCACTTACTGATGAAGATGAAAGATCACAGCCTTCAGTATGGGTTACAGCTCAACATAAAGAAAACAGAAGTCCTCACAACTGACCCAATAAGCACCATCATGATCAACAGACAAAAGATTGAAGTAGTCAAAGATGTCATTTTATTTGGATCTACAACCAATGCCCATGGAAGCAGCAGTCAAGAAATCAAACATTGTATTGCAGTAGGAAGATTTCTGCAAAAGACTTCTTTAAAGTGTTAAAAAGCAAAGGTGTCACTTTGAGGACTAAGGTGCACCTGACCTAAGCCATGGTATTTTCAATCGCCTCATATGCATGGAAAAGCTGGACAATGAATAAGGAAGATCAAAGAAGAATTGATGCATTTGAATTATGGCATTGGAGAAGAATTTTGAATATACCATGAACTGCCAGAAAAATGAAGAAATTTGTCTTGTATTAAGTACAGCTAGAATGCTCCTTAGAAGCAAGGATGGCGAGACTTCATCTTACCTACTTTGGATTTGTTATCAGGAGGGACCATTCCCTTGAGAAGGACATCATGCTTGGTAAAGTAGAGGGTCAGCAAAAACAAGGAAGGTCCCTCAAGGAGATGGAGTAACACAGTGGCTGCGACAGTGGGCTCAAACATAGTAATAATTGTGAGGATGGCGTAGATCAGGGAACATTTGTTTACTGTTGCTCATGAGGTAGTTATGAGTTGGAACCAACTCGACGGCAACTACCAACAACAACAACAACAGCAGTCATCAATATGGCCTAATGAAAAATAATGCTGTGTTTAGCAAGAGTCAATAGACCAGGTGGTGAACAAATTTTCGGTATTTATATTATTTAAGCTTAATGTAGATACCTTCATGCGACTGAGGAGTACTGTTTCTGTGAAGTAAAGTGGCTAACTAGACTGGATTACAGATGTCCATTTCTAGACAGAATGCCTTTATTTGACTTGTATACATAGTAGAAGGTTGTTTTTTTCCCCCTTGGATATTGTAAGGATTGTATATTTTAAAATTTGTTACTTAAATCTTCAGGTATATTTGTGTTTCGTCTGTCATGTGCATTAGATTTGACAGTGCATGAATAATTTGATTTTTTATAACAGTCTGTATCCAGTTATGGTGGGTGGTGAAGTTCCTAAAAAGTACATAGTTGGTCAGAATATCACTGGTTTAATCAAAGTCTCCTAGAAGACAGACTGTTGGAGAAAACAAAGCAAATAGAATTACGTAAAGTCGCAAGTTTAAAGCCTAGTAAAAATACTAGAAGACATCCATTTCCAAAGTCAACTGCATTTGGAGCCTTGAAAAACTTGTTCCAGTAAATGTTCCTTCCATGAATCATTATCTTCCATTAATTCTTCAGGAAATAGTGCTTCAGTGTTGGGATAAACTAAGGCAACTCTTCTCTTTTGCTCTCTCTGCTTCTTTTCATAAGATTCAAAGCAGCCCTTGGGGTTTAAATTACCTGAAATAGAAAGTCTTGTACTTTCATTCTCTGTTGTTTCATTTTCACCAGTCTTAGAAAAATGCTTGTGGCCTTTCCTTAAAATATTCAAGGACTCCTGCTTTCTTTCCATCTATTGAGAGAATGGATCTTGGACAGATCTCTCTTCCCCACAGAGGCTCTTATGTGGTTAAGACAGCATTATTGTGAGTGATTTTAAGGAATGGTCATGCAAATTAAGCAGTCAACAAGTTAGGCACAATTCTTGCCTTCCTGAAGGTATCAAAGTGGAAGACAATTACTTAACAGAAAATAAACATTATATATGAATAGGAAGAACTCTGAAGAAGAGTACAAGGTGCTATTAGTACCTGTAACAGCGTGCTGTCTTAGTTATCTAGTGCTGCCGCAACAGAAATACAAGTGGGTGGCTTTAAAGGACAGAAATTTATTTTCTCACAGCTCTGGAGACTAAAAGTCCAAATCAGGGTCTTGGCCATGTCTATTTCTTCTGCGAACCTCTGTCTTAGTTTCTGGTGTCTGCAAGTGATCCTTGGTGATCCTTGGCATCTGTCATCCTCCTGTATGTGTCTCTGTGCCTCTTCTGGTCTTTTTATAACTCAGAAGTGATTAGGTTTAGGATCCACTCTATATTGGTGTGACCTCATGAACACAGCAAAAGAAAAACCGTATTTCCAAACAGGATCACATTCATAGGTACAGGGATTCAACACAGATTTTTGGAGGATACAATTCAATTGATAATAGTGCTTCACACCAATATTATTCTTTCATAAATCTCCACAAAGTGTGGTTTATTTGGCAGCAAGTGATAAAAGCAGATTGAAGAGAATCAGGTAATGCAGGGAGTCCCCCTTAAGAGAGGTTTTTTATTTTATCAGCAGTAAATTCTAATTCCCTAAGCCTCTCAGCAGAGGCTGCATAGCAAGGACCCTTTTGAAAGCCCTGGCTGATATTTTTAGCTTGCCAGCACACTTACACTATTGCCAAGTATACCATGTTGCATATGAACTTTTATCTAACCTGTGCTGTAGCATAGCTCCATGTTGTCAGATGACAGACTGGAACACAGGCTTGTCTATCTTTAGGAAATCTCACAACATTGTCAGTCACCACAATGTCATCCTAACATTGTCAGGGTACTCGTGAAAGGCTTCTCTGAGGACAAGACGTTTAAGGTGGAACCCGATCAGGCACTAGCCCAGTGAACAGAGGGCAATGCCGTGCTTGAAGGTTTAGATGCTGGAGAGTCCAGTACATCTGAGGTCTGACCAAAAGTAGGTCAGCATTGTTGGATTATTGTGAACTAGCAAAGAAGGAGGCAAGGTAGGGCTGGAGAGATAGGGAGTAATGGCTGAATGATTGTTTATGGACTTAATAGTTTGATGAAAAGATACATTATTTTATATAAATATGTTTTTAGAGATGATCTAAATACATTTCTGCCAGGAAATTGAGCTCCAAGGGTATAGATTGGTTTTATGATGAAAAAACTCAAAACGCATGTTCTTTCTATGATGGAATAACAATGCCATTTTTATTCAAAAGGACATCACCTAAATGTATATGTAGAATAAAAATATTTAAAAAATAATATTTATTTTTGGTGGCAACATACACAGCCAAACCTGTATCCAATCACAATTTCTACATTAACAAGTTCAATACCATTTGTTGCGTACTTCACAATGTGTCACCACTCTATCTCTACTCATATTGTTTCACCATCATTAATTTAGGCTCTCTACTCTTTAAAAAAAAAAAAAATTTTTTTTTTTTTTACTCTTTAAAGTTCTCGTCTGTGCTTTAGGTTATGTGTTGTCAGTTTGCACTCATATAGATAATTCTTCATAAGAATGCTGTGCTTGAGGCAAACATTCTTTGTTAACTGGGCTAAACTATTTAGTTTGACAGTGGCTTCATGGGATGGTTTCTTTTTTTCATTGTACTTTAGATGTATGTTTACAGAGCAAACTAGCTTCTCATTAAACAATTAGTACACGTATTGTTTTGTGACATTGCTTACCAACCGGACATGTCAGCACTCTCCCCATCTTGACCTTGAGTTCCCTATTACCAGCTTTCCTGTCCCCTTCTGCCTTCTAGTCCTTGCCCTTCGGCTGGTATGCCCCTTTAGTTGTTTTGTTTTATAGGCATGTAATCTCTGGCTGAAGGGTGAACCTCAGGAGTGACTTCATTACTGAGGTAAAAGGGTGACTGGGGGCCATACTCTCAGGGTTTCTTCAGTCTTTCTCAGGCCAGTAAGTCTGTTCTTCTTTTGTGATTTAGAATCTTCTTGTATGTTTTTCTCCAGCTTTGTCTGGGACCACCTATTGTGATCCCTGTCGGAGCAGTCAGTAGTGGTAGCCGGGCACCATCTCATCGTGCTGGACTCAGTCTGGTGGAGGCTGTGGTAGTTGTGGTCCATTAGTCCTTTGGACTAATCTTTCCCTTGTGTCTTAGTTACCTAGTGCTGCTATAACAGAAATACTACAGGTAGATGGCTTTAACAAAGAGAAGTTTGTTTTCTCACAGTAAAGTGCTAAAAGTCCAAATTCAGCGTGTCAACTCCAAGGGAAGGCTTTCTCTCTCTGTCGGCCTTCTCATCAGTCTTCCCCCAAACTAGGAGTTTCTCTGCACAGGGACCCCGAGTCCAGAGTACGTGCTCTGCTTCCAGCACTGCTTTCCTGGTGGTATAAGGTCCCCCTGTCTCTCTGCTAGCTTCTTTCTTTTGTATCTAGACCTAAGTCCCAGTGATCCCCAAAAGATGAAGTACAAAGTGTGACCTAGGAGAAGATACTCTACACTGTAAAAGAACTTCTTGACTTTTCTAATATGTACAAACAGAAACCTGGGGGAATATGTGTGGGAATGGCTATTAAGGGTGTGGGATAATGGTGCAAGGAACATAAAGATGGATTAGTCTGAGTTTATTGATATGGGTCCACTAAGCACAGATTCTTCATTCAGTGTTTCAGCTCGAGAAGTTAGGAAAGGATCTAATTGTTTGGCTGGGTTGCTGAAGCATGGATTAGTGGCCTACACTAAAACCAAGTTGAAGTACTAGACCTGCCTTGGTATACTGTAGAAGAAGGTATCCAAAGGCTTAGGGAAATTGGTATTTCCCTAGAAGTGGATTTATCAGGTTAGACCCACAGACCCACAAGTGGAGTGCCTAGAGGAGACACCTTTTACCACAACTGTGAGGAACAAATTTGTAAAGGTAGCTCCAGCATCCTTGAAGACTGCTGTAATTGCTATTTCATGTAAATCAGATTTGACAGTGGAAATTGCTCTAACTGAATAAAGACACCTAACTACAGTGGGGCTGATTGGACCCCGTGGTAGTAGGGGCCAAATGGCTGCACTTAATTGACAAAGACAAGGTGGGCATGGTTACAGTGATGGACAGTGGGAGTCAAAGCAATAATCAGAAAGTCTGACTTGTACGGACTTATAGCATTGGCTACTTAGTCATGGTGTGTCTAGGAGTGAAATAGATGGGAAACCTACCAAGTGTTTACTTGATCTGTACCAACGGATAAATTCTAGGTCTGGTGAACAGCAGTCTAACTTGAATCACCAGAATAGAGAGTCATGGTCCCTCAGTCAATTCCCAGATCTGAGCGAGTTTAAAGACCTACAACCCCTTGAATGAAGGGGATGCAGGTCCCCTTGAGGAAAGACTCTAATACACTACAAAAGTTTATACTGTTAATATCTCTCCCAGCCTTCCCCAAAGGGATCTACGGCCTTTTACGAGAGTGACTGTTCATTGGGGAAAAGGAATAATCAGACTTTTCGGGGATTATTGGATACTGGCTGTGAACTGATATTAATTCCAGGAGACCCACAGTGTCACTGTGGTCCACCAGTCAGAGTAGGGGCATATGGAGGTCAGGTTATTAATGGAGCCTTGACTCATGTCCATCTCACAATAGGTCCAGGGGGTCTCCAAACCCATCCTGTAGTGATTTTCCCAGTTCCAGAATGCATAATTGGAATAGATATACTGAGCAACTGGCAGGACCCCCATGTTGGATCTCTGACAAATGGAGTGAATTCTATTATGGTAGGAAAAGCCAAGTGGAAGATATTAGAACTGCCCCTACCTAGGAAAATAGTAAACCAAGATCAATACTGCATTCCCAGATTACTGCCACCATCAAGTACTTGAAGGATACAAGGGTGGTGATTCCTACCATATCCCCATTCAACTGTCCTATTTGGCCTGTGCACAAAAAGAGATGGATCTTGGAGAATGACAGTAGATTATTGAAAACTTAACCAGGTGGTGACTCGAATTGCAGCTGCTATTCCAGATGTAGTTTCATTGCTTGAGCAAATTAATACATCTCCTGGCACTTGGTATGCAGCTATCAATCTGGCTAATGCCTTTTTCTCCATATCTATTTTGAAGATTGTTATAAAAAATCAGATTATTCATGCACTGTCAAATCTAATGCATATGACAGAGGAAACACAAATATACCTGAAGATTTAAGTAACAAATGGAATGCCCTCCTAAAGACACAATTATGATATGAGCTAGGTGGCAAGACCTTGCAGGGTTGGGGCAATGTTCTCCAGGAGGCTGTATATGCTCTAAACCAGTGCCCAATATATGGTCTGTTTCTCCCATAGTCAGGATTCATAGGTCCAGGAATCAAGGGATGGAAATGGGAGTGGCTCCACTCACTATCACCCCTAGCGACCCACTCTCAACATTTTTGCTTCCTGTCCCTGCAACCTTATGCTCTACAGGCCTAGAGGTCATAGTTCCAAAGGGAGGAATGCTCCCACCTGGAGACACATCACTGATTCCATTGAACTGGAAGCTAAGAATGCCACCTGGCCACTTTGGGCTCCTTATGCCTCTGGAGCAACAGGCAAACAAGGGAGTTACCATAATGGCTGATGTGTTTGATCCAGATTACCAAGACGAAATTGGATTGATACTACATAATGGAGGTAAAGAAGAGTATGTCTGGAATGCAGGAGATCCCTTAGGGTGTCTCTTAGTACTTCCATGTTCTGTGATTAAAGTCAGTGGAAAGCTACAGCAACCCAATTCTGACATGACTACTAATGGTCCAGACCTTTCAGGAATGAAGCCTTGGGTCACCCCGCGAGGCAAAGATCCACGACCAGCCGAGGTGCTTTCTGAGGGCAAAGGGAATACAGAATGGGTGGTAGAAGAAGTAGTTCTAAATATCAGTTACGGCCATGTGACCAGTTACAGAAACAAGGATTGTAATTGTTATGAGTATTTCTGCTTTGTATGTGTGCATCAGATATTTTTGTTTTCTTCACTTATAAAATATAAGATGTAAATGGAGCTAGTGCATTTTTCGTTTACGTGTTAGTTGTATAATGTTACGTGCAAGTATGACTTTGTAATTGTGTTTATTCAGAGATTTTTGTATGGTTTGGGGAGATGTGTACAGATGCCAAGTTGACAAGGGGTGGACTGTGATGGTTAAGATCGTGTGTCAACTTGGCTGGGCCATGATTCTCAGTGTTTGGCAGTTATATAATGTCATGATCACTTCTGTGTTGAAATCTGATATGTGATCACCCCCATGATGGAATCTGATATGTGATTATCCCCATGATGGAATCTGCTAAGTGGTACTGGTGGGGGTGGGGCCTGTGGTGGCTCACCACCTCCTCAGCCCTCATCTTTCCGCCTTCCGCCACCTACTTCCTTCCTGCTTGCCTGGCAAAGGTTGTTGGCTTGCTCTGGATCCAGCAGCTGTCTCTTGTCTGACCTCTGGTTCTTGGGACTTAAGCTAGCAGCTTACCTGTCTATTTTGGGATTTGTCAATCTTCATGGCCCATGGGTTCATAGCCTCTGCGGCTACGTGAATCAGGAGAAACCTTGCAGTCTTGCCTGCCAACCTTGGGATTCCTCGACCTTCACAGCCTGTGAGCGGGGGCCCTGCTCTCCGATCTGCTCATCTTGGGTTCACCAGCTTCTGTGGCTCTGTGAATTGGGAAAGTCCTCCATCCTGATCCAAGGACTTGGGACATTCCAACCCCTACAATCGTGTGAGCTGTTTCCTGGAAATAAATCTCTGCATATATATTTGTACGCCTTACTGGCTTTGCTTCTGTAGAGGGCCCAGCCTAAGACACCTTGTGTCTTAGGTTTTCTTCATTCTCCCTTGCCCCAGATGGGGTGGGACCAATGGAGTATCTTAGGCCGCTCACCAGCTTTAAAGACTCCAGATGCTTCTTACCAAAGTAGGATGTAGAACATTTCCGTTTTAAACTATGTTATGCCAGTTGAGCTAGATGTTCCCCAACACCATGGTCCCCACAGCCCTCAGCCCAATAAGTTGGTCCCTCAGGGAGTTTGGATGTGTCTATGGAGCTCCCATGACCTTGCCTTGGACAAGCTATGCTGGCTTCCCCAGTTCTGTGTACTGTCTTACCCTTCACCAAAGTTACCACTTATCTCTTGTCTAGTTAGTGTTTTCCCCCTCCCTATCCCTCCCCTTCCTTCTAACCATCAAAGATTGTTTCTTTTTGTGCATAACCCTTTTTCATAGTAGTGGTCTCATACAATATTTGTCCTTTTGTGATTGACTTATTTCACTCAGCATAATGCCCTCCAGATTCATCCATGTTGTGAGATGCTACTCTGCTGAATCTTTCTATTAGTGCCAGTAGTTTTCTTGTGGAGTCTTTTGGGTTCTTTATCGTTGAGTAGACTCCATTGTGTGTATGTACCATAGATTGTTTATCCATTCATCTGTTGATGGGTATCTAGGTTGTTTCCATCTTTTTGCTATTGTGAACAATGCTGCAATGAACACGGGTGTGTATATGTCTATTTGTGTGACAGCTCTTATTTCTCTAGGATATATTCCTAGGAGTAGTATTGCTGGATCATATGGTATTTCTATTTTTAGCTTTCTAAGGAGGTGTCATATCATTTTCCAAGATGATTGTACCATTTTACATTCCCACCAGCAGTGTATAAAAGTTCCAATCTCCCCCCAGCTTCTCCAACGTTTGTTATTTTCTGGGTTTTGATTCATGCCAGTAATGCTGAGGTGAGATGGTATCTCATTGTGGTTTTGATTTGTATTTCTCTGATGGCTAGCGATTGCAAGCATTTCTTCATGTATCTGTTAGCCCCTTGAATGTCTTCTTTGGTGAAGTGTCTGTTCATTTCCTTTGCCCATTTTTTAATTGGATTATTTGTCTTTTTATTTTAGAGGTGTTAGATTTTCCTTATAGATTTTAGAAATTAGACCTTTGGCAGAATTGTCATAGCCAAAAAATTTTTCCCAGCCTGTAGGCTCTGCTTTTATTCTTTTGGTGAAGTCTTTTGATGAGCATAAGTTCCAATTTTAGAAGATCCCAGTTATCTACCTTATCTACTGGGGTTTGTGTGCTGTTACGGTTTGCATCCTGTTAATGCCGTGTATTAGGGCCTCTAGTGTTGATCTTATTTTTTCTTCTGTGAGCGTTATAGTTTTTGGTTTTATATTTAGGCCTTTGATCCATTTTGAATTAGTTTTTGTGTATGGTGTGAGGTATGGGTCCTGTTTGATTTTTTTTTTGCAGATAGAAATCCAGTTTTGCCAGCACCATTTGTTAAAAAGACTCTCTTTTCCCCATTTAATGGACCCTGGGCCCTTGTCTGAGATCAGGTGACCATAGGTGGATGGATTTACATCTGGGTTCTCAGTTCTGTTCCATTGGTCAGTATGTCTGTGTTCGTACCAGTATCAGGCTGTTTTGACTACCATAGCTATATAGTAGGTTCTGAGATCAAGTAGTATAAGTCCTCCTACTTTATACTTCTTCTTCAATAGTGCTTTACTCATCCAGGGCCTCTTCCCTTTCCATGAGAAGTTAATGATTAGTTTTTCCATCTCTTGAAAGAATGCTGTTGGTATATGGATCAGAATTGCATTGTATTTGTAGTTTGCTTTGGTTTGTTGTTGTTGTTAGGTGCTGTTGAGTTGGTTCTGACTCATAGCGACCCTATGCACAACAGAAGGAAACACTGCCCGGTCCTATGCCATTCTTACAATTGTTTTATGCTTGAGTCCGTTCTTGCACCCACTGTGCCAATCCATCTTGTTGAGGGCCTTCCTCTTTTCCATTGACCCTCTATTTTACCAAGCATGATGTCCTTCTCCAGAGACCGATCCCTTCTGATAACATGTCCAAAATATGTGAGACATAGTCTCGCCATCCTTGGTTCTAAGGAGTATTCTGGTTGTACTTCTTCCGAGACAGATTTGTTCATTCTTTTGGCAGTTCATGGTATATTCAATGTTCCTCGCCAACACCACAATTCAAAGGTGTCAGTTCTCCTTCCGTCTTCCTTATTCATTGTCCAGCTTTCACAGGCATTCGAGGTGATTGAAAACACCATGGCTTGGGTCAGGTGCACCTTAGTCCTCAAGGTGACATTTTTACCTTTCAACACTTTAAAGAAGTCCTTTGTAGCTGATTTGCCCAATGGAATGCATCTTTTGATTTCTTGAGTGCTGCTTCCATAGGTGTTGATTGTGGATCCAAGTAAAATGAAATCCTTGACAACCTCAGTTTTTTCTCTGTTTATCATAATTTTGCTAATTGGTCCAAAATCCAGGTGTGAATTTTTGTTTTCTTCATGTTTAGGTGTAATCCATACTGAAGGCTGTGGTCATTGATTTTCATCAGTAAGTGCTTGAAGTCCTCTTCACTTTCAGCAAGCAAAGTTTTGTCATCTGCATAACACAGGTTGTTAGCGAGTGTTCCTCCAATCCTGATGCCGTGTTCTCTTTCATATAGTTCAGCTTCTCAGATTATTTTCGCAGCATACAGATTGAATAAACCAAAAACCAAACCTGTTGCTATTGAGTCAATTCCAACTACAGATTGAATAGGTATGGTGATACAACCCAGACGTACTCCTTTTCCGACTTTAAACCATGCAGTATCCCCTTGTTCTGTTTGAATAGCTACCTCTTGATCCATGACCACAATTAAGTGTTCCAGAACACAATTAAGTGTTCCGGCGGAATTCCCATTCTTCGCAATGTTATCCATCATTTGTTATGATCCACACAGTTGAATGCCTTAGCATTGTCAATAAAATACAGGTAAACATCTTTCTGGTATTCTCTGCTTTCAGCCAGTATCCATCTGACATCAGCAATGATATCCTTTGTTCCATGTCCTCATCTGAATCTGGCTTGACTTTCTGGCAGTTCCCTGTTGATACACTGCTGCAGTTGCTTTTGAATAATCTTCAGCAAAGTTTTACTTGCATGTGATATTAATGATATTGTTTGATAATTTCCACATTCAGTTGGATCACCTTTCTTGGGAATAGGCATAAATTTGGATCTCTTCCAGTCAGTTGGTCAGGTAGCTGTCTTCCAGATTTCTTGGCATAGATAAGAGAGCACTTCCAGCACTGTATCTGTTTGTCGAAGCATCTCAATTGGTATTTGTCAGTTCCTGGAGCCTTGTTTTTCGCCAATGCCTTCATTGCAGTTTGGACTTCTTCCCTCAGTATCATCGGTTCCTGATCATATGGTACCTCCTGAAATGTTTGTCCGGGGGCCATATTCTAAGGGTTTCTCCTATCTCTATCAGGTCAGCAAGTCTGGTCTCTCTTTTTGAGTTAGAATTTTGTTCTACCTTTTTCTCCAGCTCTGTCTGGGACCCTCTATTGTGATCCCTGTCAGGGCAGTCAGTGGTGGTAGCCAGGCACCATCTAGTCATACTGGGCTTAGTCTGGTGGAGGCCGTGGTGGACTAATCTTTCCCTTGTGTCTTTAGTTTTCTTCTTTCTTTCTTGCTCTCGAAGGGGTGAGACCAGTGGAGTATCCTATATGGCCACTCACAAGCTTTTAAGACCCCAGACACTACTCAACAAAGTAGAATGTAGAACATTTTCTTTATAAACTCTGTTATGCCAACTGAGCTAGATGTTCCCTGAGACCATGGTCCTGACAGCCCTCAGCCCAACAATTCAGTCCCTTAGGGAGTTTGGATGTGTCTATGGAGCTACCGTGGATTTGCCTTGTACAGGTTGTGGTGACTTCCCAGTATTGTGTACTGCCTTACCCTTCACCAAAGTTACTGCTTATCTTTTGTCTATTGTTTTTCCATCCCTACCCCTCCCCTCCCTTGTAACCATCAAATATTGTTCCTTTTTGTATGTAAATGTTTTCCTGAGTTTTTACAGTAATGGTCTCATGCATTATTTGTCCTTTTGTGATTGACTTATTACACTCAGCATAATGTCCTCCAGATGCATCCATGTTATGAGATGGTTCACAGATTCATCATTGTTCTTTATCATTGAGTTTATTTCTGTTGTTTTGTAGTGCTTTTTTTTTTTTGTGGTGCTAACGTTTTCTTTGTTCCTCTTACTCTCCTTTGCTGAGTTCCTTTCGTTTGTGGTTTTCTTTTTTATTCCTTTTGCTTTTGTAGATTTTGTACTGAGTCTTTGTTTTTCTTCTTTATTTTGATGAGTAGGTTTGTTAACTTTCTTTGCGGTTACCTTGAAATTTACCCTTATCTTCCTAGGTTTGAACCAGTCTATCATTACTTGGTGTCGCCCTGCATTCCTCTCCATTCAAAAGTTCTATACCTATACTGTTTACTCCCCCTTTTATTGTTCTGATGTTGTTGTCATTTACAGATTAACCTCTCTGGTTCCCTGTTGCAATTGTTTTGGTTTTGGATAGTCCTTGAGAGCTCATTTTCTATGTTGGTATCTGGCTGGTACAATCTTGCATCCTAGATTCAGGCTGTGGTCTGATGCTGTTTGTTCTCAGACCAAATAATTCTTGTAGGTTTGGTTTGGTTCTTATGTATTGCCTTAATTTCTGTTGGAAACCCTGGTGGCGTAGTGGTTAAGTGCTATGGCTGCTAACCAAAGGGTCAGCAGTTCAAATCCACCAGGCACTCCTTAGAAACTCTATGGGGCAGTTCTACTCTGTCCTATAGGGTCGCCAGGAGTCGGAATCGACTCGATGGCACTGGGTTTGGTTTTTTTGGTTTGGAATTTCTGTTTATCTGGAAATGTCCTAATTTCACCATTATATTTGAATGAAAGTTTTGCAGGATGTATTATTCTTGGTTGCATTTTTTTCTTTCAAGGTTTTATATATGTCATCCTATTGCCTTCTTGCCCGCATGGTTTCTGCTGAATAATCAGAGATTAGTCTTATTGTTTCTCCTCTGTATATGATTTTTGTTTTTCCTGAGCTGCTCGCAGAATTTTTTCTTTGTATTTTGTTTTAGCAAGTGTGATTATGATATGCCTTGGTGTTTTTCTTTTGGGGTCTATCCTATATGGAGTTCATTGAGCTTCTTGGATGGTCAGCTTTTCATCATTCATGACATTAGCAAAGTTTTCTGTCAGCAGTTTTTCAGTGATCCTCTCTGTGTTTTCTGTCTTCTCTCCCTGTTCTGGAACTCTGATCACTCACAAATTTTTGCTTTTGAATGTATCCCACATCATTCTGAGGTTTTCTTCATTTTTTAAAATTCTTTTTTTCTGATTTTTCTTCAGAGCTGTATCCAAGTTTTTGTCTTCAATTTCGCTGATTCTGTCTTCCATCATTTCAAACCTGCTCCTCAGCCTTTCTATGACACTGTCCATTTCTGAACCTTGTTGTTTAACTTTTGGGTTTCTAATTGTTGTTTTTGTATGATTTTTATTTGTGAATTTATTTTGGCATTTTTTTTCTGTATTACTTTCCTGAATTGTTCCATTGTTTTTGTCTGTATTTTCCATTAATTTGTCTGCCTTTTCCAAAAATTTGTCTATTTTTTCCTCATTTTTGTTTCAACTCTTGGATTGCTCTGAATATTAGAGATTTGAATTCCCTGTCAGATAGTTCTAGTGCCTTTTCTTCTACTGGAAAGTTATCTGGCGTTTTATTTTGTATGCCTACTGGACTCATCCTTTCCTGTTTTTTTAATATGTTTTGATATTGTCTGCTGTCTTCGGGACATTCAGTAGTTAATTTTTTTTGTTTCTTGGTTGTAGATTTGTTTTGTCCTGCTTTTTGGTTTTATTTGGTTATGTTTGAGGAGGCAGGCTGTGTGTTCTTTGTTGTTTGCTTGTCTGTAGTCATGATACTTTTCACCTCCTTGTCCAATGGGCAAGGCCAGTCATTCAGCATGGTGGAGCAAGGTACTTCCAGCTGAAGGGGAGGGGCAGAGAGGGTCTTTTGTGGCTTGCACTAGGGCCAACAGGGTGGGCCAGGAATCAGTGCTGGTCAGGTTCTAGTAGGCCATGCCTGTGCTGCACAGAGATGTGATGTTCAGTGCATGATGCAGGTAGGCAGGAAAGAGGGGGGAGGTTGTAATATGTGGAGCTAATAGGGGTATGCGAAAGAGGAAAGATAGGAGAGAAGAACAGAGGCCAAAAACAAACAAGCAAAGAGAAAAAAAAAAAGAATGTTAAGGGAGCTTGCCATTGGAGTGGAGAGATAAGAAACAGAAATGGAGAAAAGCAAAAAGGAAAAAAGGAAGAAAGAAAAACGGAAAAAGAAAGAAAAAAATAATTAGATAAAAATTTGTAAAGAAAAGGCCCCAGGAGTCCCAGAGTCCCACTGGTGGGGCTGCTAAGACCAGAGAAGTGGCTTCCAGGCTGCGCAGTATAGCGTGGCTAGAGGGGGTATAGATGTCACACAGCAGCAGGTATTCAGAATATAGGAAAAGAAGGTAAGTGTAGAGAAACGAGAGCTGAGAAATGAAGGCAGACAGAAAGGAAAAAAGAGAGAGAAAATAAAAAAAAAAAGGAAGGAAGAAAGAAAGAAGAAAAAGTGAAATGCCCCCAGGGATCCCAACTATGCGGCTACAAAGATTGGGGGAGTGGCTCCTAAGCTGTGTAGTGTAGCCTGGCCAGAAGGGGCTTCCAAGCTGGAAAAAGAAAAAGGAAATAAACAAGCAAAACAGAACAAAGCAAAACAAGGAGAAAAAAGCCCCTGGAATCCCACCGGCATGGTGTTGCAGGCGGGGGGAATGGTTTTCCAGTCTATCATGGTTTCACAGCCTTTCAAGAAGCAAAGATGGCACATGGAGCAGGTGTTCCAGAGAATGGAGGGGGAGGTGGTAGGAGGCACAGAAGAAACCAAAAGAGATGGAAAGAAGCAATACCAGCTCAGGGGCCCAGCCATTGTGGGCAGGGTGAATCCAAGCAGCCTGAGGCCAAAGCAGTTGCCTCCTGGCCAAGAGACTGTGGTTGGTGGGAAGCAGAGGAGGCCGAAGGCGGGAAAGGGTGAGTTAGGAAAGCGAATATCGCTTGTTCCCGGGTGCTCTGTCTCCTGCTGGTATCTTCGTGTATCTGGTTTCCCGTGCACCCCGTCTGCTGATCTCTGACATGGGTGGGGCGAATCCATGCAGCACTGACGCTGCACTTCCCAGGCAGCTGAGCCACCACAACCAGCCTGGAAGCTCGGAGGTACAGCAGCAGGGAGAGAATGGGGGGTGGGAAAGCATGTATCTCTGGTTCCTGGGTGTTCTGTCTCCTGCTGGGAGTTCCAAGAAGCTGCTTTCCTGTGCTCCCTGTCTGCCATCCCTTACTGGAGTCCAAGATGGTGGGTTTGTTCTGCCATAGCTAATGGGGCCCTCTGCATGTATCTCTACTTGCTCTCTGTCCTCTATCAGTTTTTTATTCCATTTGGTGCTTGGCTGAGTTCTCTATCTTCATTTGGCACTTCAGGTTCCAGGAATGACATTTGTGTTTTACTTCGTTTGTCAGGTCTTTGCTGTGGAGGGATGGCGTGGTGCTTCTGTCTATGGCACCATGTTGGCTGGAAGTCCTGGTGGCTTGAATTTTTTGTTCAGTGCTTTCAGCTTCAGAAATGCTGAATGTGTTTTTCCCTTTTGGTTTTCTGTCTCCAGGCCTTTGCACATGTCATCAAAGTACTTTGTCTTCTTGAGCTGCCCTTTGAAATCTTCTGTTCACCTCTTTCACTTCATTTTTTCCTTTTGCTTTAGCTACTCAACATTGGAAAGCAATTTTCAGAGTCTCCTCTGACACCCATTTAGGTCCTTCTCTCCTGTCTTTTTAATGGCCTCTTGCTTTCTTCATGTATGATGTCCTTCTCTAACTTGTCTGGTGTTTGGTCATTAATGTTCAATGCATCAAATCTATTCTTGAGATGGCCTCTAAATTCAGATGGGATATACTCAAGGGTGTACTTTGGCTCTCATGGACTTGTTCTAATTTTCTTCATTTTCGACTTGAACTTGCACATGAGTAATTGATGGTCTGATCCACAATTGGCCCCTGGCCTTGTTCTGACTTGATGATATTGAGCTTTTCTGTTGTCTCTTTCCACAGATGTAATCGTTGCTTTGGGTAGAATTGACATTTTCACAATGTTGTGTCTACCTATCCATGAGCATGGTATGCTTCTCCATTTATGTACGTCTCTTCATCTTTTTGGTTTCTTGCAGTAGTGTTTTGTAGTTTTCTTTGTATAGGCCTTTACATCCCTAGTTAGATTTATTCCTAAGTATTTTTAGGGGCTATTATAAATGGTATTGTTTTCCTGATTTCCTTTCAGTCATTGTCTTTATTGTTGTATATGAATCCAACTGATTTTTGTATGTTTATCTTGTATCCAATCCAACTGATTTTTGTATGTTTATCTTGTATCTTGCTGCTCTGCTGAATCTATTAGTTCCAGTAGTTTTCTTGTGGAGTCTTTTAGGTTTTCTACGTATAGTATCATATCATTGCAAATAGGGACAGTTTTATGTCTTCATTACCAATTTGGATGCCATTTACTTCTTTTTCTTGCCTTATTGCTGTAGCTAGGACTTCCAGCACAATGTTAAATAGGAGGGGTGATAAAGGGCATCCTTGTCTTCTTCCTGTTCTCAAGGGAAATGTTTTCATCCTCTTTTTGTTAAGAATGATGTTGGCTTTTGATTTTGTGTAGATTCCCTTTATTATGTAGAGGAAGTTCCTTTCTATACCTATTTTATTAAGAGTTCTTATCAGGAATGGGTGTTGGACTTTGTCGAATGCCTTTTCTGTGCCAATTGGGATGATCTTGTTATTCTTTTATTTTATTTATATGATGGATTATGTTGATTGATTTTCTGATGTTGAATCATCCTTGCATACCTGGTATGAATCCCACTTGGTTATGATGTATTATTTATTTGATATGATGTTGAATCCTATTGGCTAGAATTTTGTTGAGAATTTCTGCATCTGTATTCATGAGAGATATTGGTCTGTAATTTTCTTTTTTTGTGGTGTTTTTGGCTGGTTCTGATATCAGGGTTATGCTGTCTTCAAAGAATGAACTCAGAAGTATCCCTTCCTTTTCTATGTTCTGAAATAGTTTGAGTAGTACTAGTATAGGCTCTTTTCTGAGTATTTGGCAGAGTTCTGTGAAGCCATTTGGGCCAGGGCTTTTTTTTTTTGTTGGTAGTTTTTAAAATTACCTTTCAATCTCTTCTCTTGCTATGGGTCTGTTCAGGTTTTCAACATCTTTTTGTGTTAGTTTGGGGAGGTAGTGTGTTTCTAGAAGTTTGTCCATTTCCTCTAGGTTTTCAAATTTGTTGGAGTATAGTTTTCCACGATAATCTGTCATGACCCTTTTTATTGCATTTGGGTCTGTTGTAATGTCCCCCATTTCATTTCTGATTTTGGTTATTTGTGACCTCTCCTGTTTTTCTTTTGTCAATTTTGACGGTGATTTGTCGATTCTTTTAAAGAACCAACTTTTGGTTTTGTTGATTGTTTCTGTTGATTTTCTATTCTCTGTTTCATTTATTTCTACTCTGATATTATTTCCTTTTTTCTGATGGCTGTGGGTTGCTTTTACTGTTCTTTTTCTATTTATTCAAGTTGTGTAGCTGATGTTTTGATTTTATCCCTTCTTTTTTGATGCGTACATCTATTGCTATAAATTGACCTCTGAGGACTGCCTTTGCTGTGTCTCAAAGGTTTTGGTATGATGTGTTTTCATTCTTGTTTGATTCTAGGTATTTTTTTGATTCCATCTTTAATTTCTTCTTTTAGTCAGTGGTTTTTAAGCAGGATGTTACTCAGTTTCCATGTAATTGATTCTTTTTCCTTATTCTTCCTGTTGTTAATTTCTACTTTGGCAGTGCTGTGATTAGAGAAGATACTTTGTATTATCTGAGTATTTTGGAGTTTGTTGAGGTTTGCTTTGTGTCCTAAGATGTGGTTTATTCTGGAGAACGTTCCATGTGTTTTGGAAAAGAATGTGTACTTTGCAGCTGTTGGGTGGAGTGTTCTGTATATGTCTATGAGGTCAAGGTGGCTAATTGTGGCCTTTAGATCTTCTATATCTTTGTTGAGTTTCTTTCTAGACATTCTGTCCTTTACCAAGAGTGGTGTGTTGAAGTCTTCTGTTACTGTGGAACTATCAACTTCTCTTTTCAGTGCTGTTAGAGTTTGTTTTATACATTTTGGAACCTTGTCATTGAGTGCATGGATATTTGTTATGGTTGTGTCTTCATGATGGATTGTCCCTTTAATCATTATGTAATGTCCTTCTTTGTCTTTTATGGTAAATTTTGTTTTATAGTCTGTTTTATCTCAGATTAGTATTGCCACTCCTGCTCTTTTTTGGTAGTTATTTGCTTGATATATATTTTTTCCATCCTTTGATTTGTCAAAATTTATCTCTTTGTTTCTAAGAGGCATCTATTGTAGACAGCCTCTTGGTGGATCCTGTATTTTTATCCATTCTGTCACTCTCTGTCTCTTACAGGTGCATTTAGGCCATTTACATTCAGTGTAATTATTGATAGGTGTGAGTTTATTGCTGCATTTTGTGGTGTTTTTTTTTTTGTGGTGCTGACGTTTTCTTTGTTTCTCTTAATCTCTTGTGCTGAATTCCTTTTGTTTGTGGGTTTTTTTTCATTTCTTTTGTTTTTATAGATTTTATGTTTACTGAGCCTTTATGTCTTTCTTCTTTATTTTGTTGAGTAGGTTTATTAACTTTCTTTATGGTTACTTTGAAATTTACCCTTATCTTCCTAAGTTTGAACCAGTCTTTTATTACTTGGTACCACCTTGTTTTCCTCTCCATTTGAAAGTTCTATACCTGTATTATTTCCTCTTTTATTGTTCTGATGTCGTTGTCATTTACAGATTAACCGCTCTGGTTCTCTGTTGTAAATCTTTTGTTTTGATTAATCCTTGAGAGTTTATTACGTAGGTTGGTTTCTGGCTGATGCAGTTTTGCAGCCTAGATACAGGCTGTCATCTGATGTTGTTTGTTCTCAAACTGAAGAACTCCCTTTAAAATTCTTGTAAGTTTAGTTTGGTTTTTACATAATCCTTTGATTTCTGTTTATCTGGAAATGTCCTAATTTCACCTTCATATTCAAGTGAGTTTTGAAGGACATATTATTCTTGGTTGGCAATTTTTTTCTTTCAGGGTTTTTTCTGTGTTATCTCATTGCCTTCTTGTCTGCATGGTTTCTGCTGAGTAATCAGAGCTTAGTCTTACTGATTTTCATTTTTCTCCAGCTGGTCTCAGGTTTCTTGCTTTGTCTTTGGTTTTAGTGGGTGTGATTATATGCCTTGATGATTTTCTTTTGATGTCTATCCTATATGGTGTTCGTTGAGCTTCTTGGATGGTCAGCTTTTCATCTTTCATATTAGGAATGTATTCTGTCAGCAATTTTTCTGTTATCCTTTGTGTGTTTTCTTTTTTTTCCCCCTGTTCTGGAACTCCGATCACTTGCAAATTTTTGTTTTTGATTGTATCCCACATCATTCTGAGGACTTCTTCATTTTTCTTCATTCTTTTATCTGATTTTTCCTGAAAGTGGTATCCAAGTATTTGTCTTCAGTTTCGCCGATCCTGTCTTCTTTTGTTTCATACCTGCTCCTCAGCCCTTCCATGACACTGTCCACTTCTGAAATCTTGTTGTGTATCTTTTGGATTCCTAAGTGCTGTTTTTATATGATTTTTATTTGTGAATTTATTTTGACATTTTGTTCCTGTATTATTTTCCTGACTTCTTCCATTGTTTTGTCTGTCTTTTCCATGAATTTGTCTGCCTTTTCTATGATTTTGTCTGTTTTCTCCTCATTTTTGTCTCTTTTTTTTAACTCTTGGGTAGCTCTGAATATTAGAGAGTTGAATTCCCTATCAGGTAGTTCCAGTGCCTTTTCTTCTGCTGGAATGTCATCTGGTGTTTTATTTTGTATGCCCACTGGAACCATCCTGTTCTTTTTGTGTGTGTGTGTGTGTTTTGATGTTGTCTTATGTTTTCAGGATATTCAATAATTATTTTCTTCATTTATTGATTGTAAATTTGTTTTGTCCTGATTTTTTGTTTTATTTGGTTATATCTGAGCAAGTGGGCTGGGCGTTCTTTGTCTGTGGGCACGATAGTTCTCTCTACCTTGTCCAATGAGCAGCACTAGTCACTCAGCTATTGTGCAGGGCAGGTCCAGTAGAAGGGGAGGGGTTGGGATGTGTTTTTTGTGGCATGTTCTGGGGCTGACAGCGTGGGGGTGGGGGTTAATGCAAGGTAGGTTCTGATAGACTGTGCCTGTGCTGCTTGGGGGGTGTGCGATGCACAATGCACGATGCAGATAGGCAGGGGGTAGCAGGGAGGTTGTGATGTGTTAAGCTAAGTGAGTGTGGTAAAGAAGAGAAAGAAGGGAGAGAAAGAGGAGCTTAAAAAAAAAAAAAAGCGAAGGGAGCCTGCCATTGGAGTGGTGCAGACCTGGGGAAGCTGTATGCCAGTGTCTTTCTAGCCAGGCAATGAGGCACAGCCCAACACAAAGGGACACATATGGCACATGCAGCTAGATGGGTGAGAGGAATGAAAGGAAGGAAAGGAAGGAGTGATAAGAAACTAGATTTTAAAAAAGAGGAGTGAGAAAGGCACATATGGCTAGATGATTGGGAGAAAGGAATGGAAGGAATGTAGAGAGAGACAAGAAACTGAGGAAAAAAGAAGAAAGTAAAGGAAAAATAGAGAAAAAAAATGCCCCAAGGGAGCCCACCAGCAGTGGGTCCCAAGCTGAGTGGCACTGCACAGGCTGTCTAGAAGGAGCAGAGGTGGAACAAATTGCCGGGTGTTCAGGAGAAGAGAGGGAAGGATGGTAGAGAGAGACAATAAATTGAGCAAAGAAAAAAAAAATCCCCAAGCGAGCTCACTGGTGTCATGGCATGGACCAGGGAAGTGGCTTGCAAGCTGCTAGGCACTGTACAGCCCATCTAGAAGGGGCAGAGATGGCACACAGTGCCAGGTGTTCAGGAGAGAGGAAAGAAGAAAAGTTGAGGGAGGTGAGAAACTGAGAAATGAAGAAAAATAAAAAAGGAAAAAAGAATAAGAAAATAATAATAAACAAAAAAAGAAATGCCCCCTGGGAGCCCACCAACATGGTGGTGCGGACTGGGGGAAGTAGCTCCCAAGCCACACAGCACAGTCCATCTAGAAGGGGCAGTGATGGTGTACAGTGCCAGGTATTCAGGAGACAGGGAATGAAGGAAAGCAGAGAGAGATGAGAAATCAAGAAATAAAAACAAAAAGGAAAAAAGATAAAGACAAAGGAAAAAAGATAAAGACAAAGGAAAAAAATAATAAAAATGCCCCCACAGATCTCACTGATGTGGTGGTGCAGACCAGGGAAGTGGTTTTCCAGCTGAGCAGCACTTCACAACCTATCGAGAAGGAGTAGAGATGGCACACGGAGCCAGGTGTTTGAGAGAAAGGAAGGGAAGGAGGTGAGAGAGAGAAGAAATCAAAAGAAGCTGAAAAAAGCAACAAGAACAAGAAAATGGCACTGAAGGAGCTGACCAGTATGGATGGGGCTAATCTAAGTGGCACAGAGTCAGTGCCTCCCTGGCTGAGCGACCGCGGCCTGCTGTGAAGTTGCAGAGGCTCAGCAGGGAGAGGGAGAATGTGGGGTCAGAAAAGACGTATCGCTGGTTCTGGATGATCTGTTTCCTGTTGGGAGTGCTGCGAAGCTGCCTTCCTGCACTCCTTGTCCAGTGATCTTCGTGGCTGAGGAGTCCAAGATGCTGAATCCATGTCTTGTTAGCTGATAGGGGAACTCCACTCCATAACTCTCCTCGCTGTCCTCTTAGTTTCTTATTCCATTTGGTGCTTGGTTGAGTTCTTTATCTCTTCATTTGATGCTTAGGGTTCCAGGATTGATGTTTGTCTCTATTTTACTTAGTTTTTCGAATCTTTGTTGTGGAGGAATGGGGTAGTCTTTCTCTCTATAGTGCCATGTTGGCCTGGAGACCTCATGGGACAATTTTGGTTCAAGGTTTAAAGATTATTTTTGGGCAGTGGAGTTGGGGGTCCCACTAATCTCAATGGATCCAGTAATTCTGGTTTCCATATCAGTTTGGAGTTTTATTCCATGGTTTTCCTCATTTTTATCAGGATCCACCTTGTTGGGTGCTTGATAAAATGTTCAGTAATGGTAGCCAGGCACCATCCATTCTTCTGGTCTCGTGGTAATGCAGGCAGTAATTTATGGAGGCAGTTAAACCACGGTCCATTTCCTTCTCCGATTCCTGGGTTTCCTTCTTCCTCTGCTTATAGGGTAAATTTTTTTTTAAATAATTTTTATTGTGCTTTAAGTAAAAGTTTACAAATCAAGTCAGTCTGTCACATATAAGCTTATATACACCTTACTCCATATTCCCACTTACTCTCCCCATAATGAGTCAGACCGGTCCCTCCTTCCAGTCTCTCCTTTCATGACGGTTTTGCTAGTTTCTAGCCCTCTCTACCTTCCCATCTCCCCTCCAGACAGGAGACGCCAACACAGTCTCAAATGTCCACCTGATACAAGTAGCTCACTCTTCATCAGCATCTCTCTCCAACCAATTGTTCAGTCCCTTCCATGTCTGATGAGTTGTCTTTGGGAATGGTTCCTGTCCTGGGCCAACAGAAGGTTTGGGGACCATGACTGCCGGGATTCTTCTAGTCTCAGTCAGACCATTAAGTATGGTCTTTTTATGAGAATTTGGGGTCTGCATCCCACTGATCTCCTGCTCCCTCAGGGGTTCTCTGTTGTGCTCCCTGTCAGGGCAGTCATCGGTTGTGGCCGGGCACCATCTCGTTCTTCTGGTCTCAGGATGATGTTTAAGTCTCTGGTTCATGTGGCCCTTTCTGTCTCTTGGGCTCATAGTTATCGTGTGACCTTGGTGTTCTTCATTCTCCTTTGATCCAGGTGGGTTGAGACCAATTGGTGCATCCTAGTTGGCAGCTTGTTAGCGTTTAGACCCCAGATGCCACACTTCAAAGTGGGATGCAGAATGTTTTCATAATAGAATTTATTTTGCCAACTGACTTAGAAGTCCCCTTAAACCATGGTCCCCAAACCCCCGCCATTGCTCCACTGACCTTTGAAGCATTCAGTTTATCCCTGAAACTTCTTTGCTTTTGGTCCAGTCCATTTGAGCTGACCTTCTGTGTATTGAGTATTGACCTTCCCTTCACCTAAAGTAGTTCTTATCTACTAACTAATCAGTAAATAACCCTCTCTCACCCTGCCTCCCCCCTCGTAACCCCAAAAGTATGTGTTCTTCTCAATTTATATTATTTCTCAAGATCTTATAATAGTGGTCTTACACAATATTTGTCCTTTTGCCTCTGACTAATTTCACTCAGCATAATGCCTTCCAGGTTCCTCCACGTTATGAAATGTTTTACAGATTTGTCACTGTTCTTTATCGATACGTAGTATTCCATTGTGTGAATATACCATTATTCATTTAACCATTCATCCATTGATGGACACCTTGGTTGCTTCCAGCTTTTTGCTGTTGTAAACAGAGCTGCAATAAACATGGGTGTGCATATATCTGTTCATGTAAAGGCTCTTATTTCTCTAGGGTATATTCTGAGGAGTAGGATTTCTGGGTCGTATGGTAGTTCTATTTCTAACTTTTTAAGAAAACTCCAGATAGATTTCCAAAGTGGTTGTACCATTTTACATTCCCACCAGCAGTGTATAAGAGTTCCAATCTCTCCGCAGCCTCTCCAACATTTATTATTTTGTGTTTTTTGGATTAATGCCAGCCTTGTTGGAGTGAGATGTAATCTCATCGTTATTTTAATTTGCATTTTTCTAATGGCTAATGACCGAGAGCATTTTCTCATGTATCTATTAGCTTCCTGAATGTCTTCTTTAGTGAAGTGCGTGTTCATATCCTTTACCCACTTTTTGATTGGGTTGTTTGTCTTTTTGTGGTTGAGTTTTAACAGAATCATATAGATTTTAGAGATCAGGCGCTGGTCGGAGATGTCATAGCTGAAAATTTTTTCCCAGCCTGCAGGTGGTCTTTTTACTCTTTTGGTGAAGTGTTTAGATGAGCATAGGTGTTTGATTTTTAAGAGCTCCCAGTTATATGGTTTCTCTTCTTCATTTTTAGTAATGTTTTATATTCTGTTTATGCCTTGTATTAGTGCTCCTAACGTTGTCCCTATTTTTTCTTCCGTGATCTTTATCGTTTTAGTCTTTATGTTTAGGTCTTTGATCCACCTGGAGTTAGTTTTTGTGCATGGTGTGAGGTATGGGTCCTGTTTCATTTTTTTGCAAATGGATATCCAGTTATGCCAGCACCATTTGTTAAAAAGGCTATGTTTTCCCCAATTAACTGACACTGGGCCTTTGTCAAATATCAGCTGCTCATATGTGGATGGATTTATATCTGGGTTCTCAATTCTGTTCCATTGGTCTATGTGCCTGTTGTTTTACCAGTACCAGGCTGTTTTGACTACTGTGGCTGTATAATATGTTCTGAAATCAGGTAGAGTGAGGCCTCCCACTTTCTTCTTCTTTTTCAGTAATGCTTTACTTATCTGAGGCTTCTTTCCCTTCCATATGAAGTTGGTGATTTGTTTCTCTGTCACCGTAAAAAATGTCATTGGAATTTGGATTGGAAGTGCATTGTATGTATAGATGGCTTTTGGTAGAATAGACATTTTTACTATGTTAAGTCTTCCTATCCATGAGCAAGGTATGTTTTTCCACTTAAGTAGGTCCTTTTTAGTTTCTTGCAGTAGTATTTTGTAGTTTTCTTTGTATAGGTCTTTTACATCTTTGGTAAGATTTATTCCTAAGTATTTTATCTTCTTGGTGGCTACTGTGAATGGTATTGATTCGGTGATTACCTCTTCGATGTTCTTTTTGTTGATGTAGAGGAATCCAAGTGATTTTTGTATGTTTATCTTATAACCTGAGACTCTGCCAAACTCTTCTATTAGTTTCAGTAGTTTTCTGGAGGATTTGTTGGGGTTTTCTGCGTGTAAGATCATGTCATCTGCAAATAGAAATACTTTTACTTCTTCCTTGCCAATCCGGATGCCCTTCATTTCTTTGTCTAGCCTAACTGCTGTGGCTAGGACCTCTAGCATAATGTTGAATAAGAGCGGTGATAAAGGGCATCCTTGTCTGGTTCCCGTTCTCAAGGGAAATGCTTTCAGGCTCTCTCGATTTAGAGTGATGTTGGCTGTTGGCTTTGTGTAGATGCCCTTTATTGTATTGAGGAATTTTCCTTCAATTCCTACTTTGCTGAGACTTTTTATCATAAATGGGTGTTAGACTTTGTCAAATGCCTTTTCTGCATCAATTGATAAGATCATGTGGTTTGTGTCTTTTGTTTTATTTATATGGTGGATTACATTAATGGTTTTTCGAATATTAAACCAGTATTGCATACCTGGTATAAATCCCACTTGGTCATGGTGGATTATTTTTTTGATATGTTGTTGAATCTTATTGGCTAGGATTGTGTTGAGGATTTTTGCATCTATGTTCATGAGGGATATAGGTCTGTAATTTTCTTTTTTTATGGTGTCTTTACCTGGATTTGGTATCAGGGAGATGGTGGCTTCATAGAATGAGTTAGGTAGTATTCCATCATTTTCTATGCTTTGAAATACCTTTAGCAGTAGTGGTGTTAACTCTTCTCTGAAAGTTTGGTAGAACTGTGCAGTGATGCCATCCGGGCCAGGGCTTTTTTTTTTGTTGGGAGTTTTTTGATTACCTTTTCAATCTCTTTTTTGGTTATGGGTCTGTTTAGTTGTTCTACTTCTGATTGTGTTAGTTTAGGTAGGTAGTGTTTTTCTAGGAACTTATCCATTTCTTCTAGGTTTGCAAATTTGTTAGCGTACAATTTTTCATCATAATCTGATATGATTCTTTTAATTTCAGTTGGGTCTGTTGTGCTATGGTCCATCTCGTTTCTTATTTCGGTTATTTGTTTCCTTTCCTGTATTTCTTTAGTCAGTCTTGCCAATTGTTTATTGATTTTGTTAATTTTTTCAAAGAACCAGCTTTTGGCTTTGTTAATTCTTTCAATTGTTTTTCTGGTCTCTAATTCATTTAGTTCAGCTCTAATTTTTAGTATTTGTTTTTGTCCGGTGCTTGATGGATTCTTTTGTTGCTCACTTTCTATTTGTTCCAGTTGTAGGGACAGTTCTCTGATTTCGGCTTATAGGGTAAATTTTATGAAAGCACTTTTTAGGATGAGATTTAAAGCAAACTAGTTACAGTTGACCTCCATTGAATCTAAAATCTAGCCTTTTTGGTATGCAATGATGCATTCATAATAACTCATAATAATTAGTGATAGAATTCTCACTTTCTGTGCAGGAGACCTAGTCTAATTTACTGACCAATGCACACCATGGGCAGCTACCACTTGTCTGTCAGTAGAGGCTTGTGTGTTGCTATGATGCTGAACAGGTTGAAGCAGGGCTTCTAGATTAAGACAGAATAGGAAGAAAGGCTTGATGACCTACTTCTGAAAATCAGCCAGTGAAAACCTACAGACCACAACCTTCTGATCCACAACTGATCATGGAGAGGTGCAGGACCAGGTGGGGTTGAATTCCATTGTGCGCAGGGCTACCATGAGTTGGAGACCAACACAACTTCAGCTAACAACAACGATGCTGTCAGATAAGATTCATGTTTGATTAGGGAAAAAAAGAACCAGTTTTGAGTGCCTATCCTGTGTTAGACTCCATGGTAGAACTTGTACATATGCTGTTATCTCTTTTCACCCTGACATTGATCCTTCCAGAATTGATAAATTCTGTAATTGAAACTTAGAGGCTTAAATAACTTGTTCAAAGTCCCCAGGTACGTAAGCGCTAAAGTCAGGCTTTGAACCCAGGTTGCTTTACTCCTTATAGCCTGGGCTTTTTCCCCACTCCATGCTTCATGTAGAATGAGTCCTGACTTTTACTGTAATTGCATCATGTTTACCTATGCTACTTGAGATATGTTACAGTATAGTGAATAGACCGTTTGGTATTGCGAGAAAGCACTTGGCAAATATGAGCCTGGAAGCCTGACTCTATCACAATTACTTCTGTGTAATGTTTGCTGATATTCATAATGTTTTTACTGGTGAATTTTTTCAGAAGTAGACTGCCATGTCCTTTTTCCTACTTTGACTTAGTCTGGAAACTTTGCTGAAACCTGCTCACCATGGGTGATCCTGCTGGTATTTGAAATACCAGTGGCATAGCTTCCAGCATCATAGCAATACACAAGCCACCACGGTACAACAACTGACAGACATGTGGTAGACTGACAGATCCATGTTTGTGGCCATTCCAAAGAAAGGTGATTCAACAGAATGCAGAAATTACTGAACAATATCATTAATATCACACACAAGAAAAATTTTGCTTCAGGTAATTAAAAAATGGTTGCAGCAGTACATTGTTAGAGAACTGTCAGAAATTCAAGCCAGATTCAGAAAAGGACATGGAATGAGGGATATCACTGCTGATGTCAGATGGATCCTGGCTGAAAGCAAAAAATACCGGAAAGATATTTACCTGTGTTTTATTGACTATGCAAAAGCATTTGACTCTGTTGGTCATAACAAATTATGAATAACATTGCAAACAATGGAAATTCCAGAACACTTAATTGTGCTCATGAGGAACCCTGTATGTAGACCAAGCGTTAGTCATTCAAACAGAACGAGGGAACACGGAATGGTTTGAAATCAGGAAAGGTGTGCATCAGGGCTGTATCCTTTCACCATACTTATTCAATCTGCATGCTGAGCAAATAATCTGAGACGTTGGACTATATGAAGAGGAACACAACATCAGGATTGAAGAAATGCTCATTAATAACCTGCGATATGTAGATAAAACAACCTTGCTTGCTGAAAGTGAAGAGGACTTGAAGCACTTATTGATGAAGATCAAAGATCACAGCCTTCAGTATGGATTATACCTCAACATAAAGAAAACTGGACCAATAAGGAAAATCATAATAAATGAGGAAAAGTTTGAAGTTGTCAAGGGTTTCGTTTTACTGGATCCACAATCAACACCCATGGAGGCAACAGTCAAGAAACCAAAGGACACATTACATTGGGCAAATCTGCTGTAAAACACCTCTTTAAAGTATTAAAAAATGAAGATGTTACTTTGAGGACTAAGGTGCCCCTGACCCAAACCATTTGTCTTAGCTTTCTAGTGCTGGTGTAACAGAGAGACCACAAGTAGTGGCTTTAACAAAAGAAATTTATTCTCTTACAGTGTAGGAGGCTAAAAGTCCAAATTCAGGGTGCCAGCTTCAGGAGATGATTTTCTCTCTGTCAGCTCTGGGGGAAGGTCCTTGTCATCAATCTTCCGCTGGTCTAGGAGCTTCTCAGTGGAGGGACCCTGGGTCCAAAGGATGCGCTCTGCTTCTGCTCTTCATTGTTGGTGGTAGGGAGTTCCTCTCCTCTTTGCTCACTTTTCTCTTTTATATCTCAAGAGAGATTGACTCAAGATACAACTGAATCCTGTAGATTGAGTTCTGCCTCATTAACATAACTGCTTCTAATCCTACCTGATTAACATCGTAGAGGTTAGGTTTTACAACACATAGGAAGATTACATCAGATCACAAAATGGAGGACAACGACACAATACTGGGAATCATGGCCTAGCCAAGTTGACACATATTTTTGGGGGACACTATTCAATCCATAATGCCGTGGTATTTCCAATCACCTGATATATATGTGAAAGCTGGAAGATGGAAGAAGAATTGATGCCTTTGAATTATGGTGTTGGAGAATAATATTGAATACACCATGGATTGCCAGAAAAACAAACAAAGCTGTCTTAGAAGAAGTACAGCCAGGGTGCTCCTTAGAAGTGAGAACGGTAAGACTTCGTCTCATGTACTTTGGACGTGTTATCAGGAGGGACCAGTCTCTGGAGAATGACATCATGCTTGGTAAAGTAGAGGGTCAGTGAAAAAGAGGAAGACCCTAGATGAGATGGATTAACACAGTGGCTATAACAATGGGCTCAATCATAGCAATAATTATGAGGATGGCTCAGGACTGTGAAGTGTTTTGTTCTGTTGTACCTAGGATCCCAATGAGTCAGAAGCCACATGACAGACTTAATAACAACAATGACATTGTTTACTGATTGCCTAAAATGGGCCCCAGTAGATTATACACCTCATAAGAATATGGTCTTTGTTTTGGCCACTACTGTATCCCCATGCTTAGAACAGAGCCTGGCACTTAGTAAGCACTCAATAAATATGCATGGAATGAATAAACAAATGAATACCTGGAGAATGCTTTGTGACCTTGCATATATCGTATAGCTTCTTGGTGTTTCAATGAAGTGGATGTAAAAGTAAAGCTCACATGCCTCCTCTATAAGATATTGTAAAGAGCAAATGTAAATATACAATGCACAATGTTGTGTATAACACAAGGTACTGCACCTAAGAATCAGTGGTTTCTTTGTATACCTGTAAAGTGTTGAGCCCCATCCTTAGAGATACTGATTAGTTAACCCTGGTATAGGCCCACAGACGTGCCTATTTGATGATGGCCTCTAGTCCTCCTGATGGAGGAGATTTGTGGACCATACTTTGAAAGACTTATGGGAGGCGTTATTATTAAAAACCCTATTCCACTGGAAGTAGAGAGCAGATATTTTTTCATAGACTCACATAGGAGTTAATGACTAATTAACATTTATATATTTTACTTAGATCATAATCTTGTACTTCAGACTAAATCATATTCTTTTATTTTTTCATGGTAATAGCTTTGTGCTTTCCCGTTATTACTCAAAAGAGATGAATATATATATATTCATATATATATGCATAGATACATATTCTTCTGTCACTCTGTCTGTCTGTCTGTCTAGCTGTGTATCTGTCATCCTAACCAGCCCTGGTAATGCAGTGGTTAAGAGATCAGCTGCTAACTAAATGGCTGGCAATTCAAATCCACCAGCCATTCCTTGGAAATCCTGTGGGGTAGTTCTCTGTCCTATAGGGTTGCTATGAGTCAAAACTGACTCAACAGCAATGAGTTTTATATATATATACATATATATATGTATGTTGTATTTATAATATATATAATTATATATATTTTATAGTTATATGTTAATGTATATAATTATATATAATTTTTTAATGCATAGGGAATATAGAGAGGAACTTGGGAAGGAAATCAATGAGTATTAGAGACTCTGGAAAGTAAATGACCCAGACATATGTACTGTATATCCTAAGTAATAAATTCACTTATCAGTTGTGGTATACTTCAACATCAAGAATTATATCAATCAGTCAATGAAGACCATGTTGACCATATGTATTCATTATTTTATTAGGTACCATCAAAATTTTAATAAGTTACTCTGTAAGTGACAATTTATTTGGTTAATTTAGTTGAATTAATCATGGAAAAATTAGAAAACAATAGGAAACTGCGCAAAATTAAGTGGTAGGTTATGTAACACATAATACAGAGAATTTTAAGATAGAGGGTCTGTTACTTTTTTTTGAGCATAAACAACTTTTGAAAGCCCATGAATTTTATGATCCTAGAGGCCTGAGGCTAGGGAAGGTGTGTGTGTGTGTGTGTGTTTGTGTGTGTATGTGTGTGTATGGTGTTGATAATGACAGTGAAGTCAGCTGAGAGTGGCAAGTGGGTGAAGGGAAGTTGGTATAGTGACAGTTGCCAGCTGTTTCTGTGAGATATTTCAGAGTAGGGACAGCCTCTTATTCACCTTTATGTCCAATTGTCCAATGCAATAGATGTTTTTAAAATTTTTGTCTGTTTAATTAATAAAAGTCTTCAGAATCTATTGATGGCTTAGAATGAATCCATTGGAGAGGATTTCTTATTATAACTTGAAGAAATAAAATATATATGTGGCTCAGGTTAGTACTTCAAGGAAGTGATTGAACTTGAGTCACAAGGTACCTTGAAAGATGGATAGTGTTCAGATGGATTGAGACATTCCTGGAGGAGATCATAGAGTGAAGAAAGACAGGGAAGCAGGAAGGAACCAGGCATATTTGGGACTAAGCAACAGGCCAGTGAGAGAAGAGCTGAGTGCTAAGCTTTCAGAGTAGTGGGGGAAGGTTGGTTGAGGCCATCTTTTGGAAAGTCCTCAAGGTCAGCTAAAGAAATTGGGATGTTTTTTGCTCACAGTGGAAGTTGGAGGAGGTTTTTCAGAAGGGGAGCGACAGGATGAAAGCTGTGTTTTGTGAGATTAGTTTGGCTCAAATGTGCAGGATGGATTAAATCAAGTTTACAAGCATTTCTTCTTAGATATTTATCTTCCCTTTTAAAACTAAGGAAACACAAATAATTACACAGGGAAAAAATCGCTCTTGCATTACTGCCAAAAGGCACAGTATTTTATTTAGCCTGAATTGTATTTATAATGCCTTCACATAATGCTAAATCCACAAGGTACATAAGTAGGTTGACTATATAACATGTCATATAAACCAGCACACTTTTAAGAGTAAAAAAGAGCTCTATTATAAAAACATGAGGACATAAACCTGATTTGTTTTTGTCACTCTAAGAGTCCATAGTGTAAATCTCCTTCCTGCTCTGTCCCACTTCTCCTTTGAGACAATCAGTGTTGTCACTTTTCTTTTGCATCCTTTCAGAGATACTCTGCTCAAAAACAAGCAAAATAGTCTCTCTTTCATCTTCTTAAAAACACAATTGATAACATACGTTCTCAATGTTTTTTTTTTTTATTAACTTTTACTGAGCTTCAAGTGAACGTTTACAAATCAAGTCAGACTGTCACATATAAGTTTATATACACCTTACTCCGTACTCCCACTTGCTCTCCCCCTAGTGAGTCAGCCCTTCCAGTCTCTCGTTTCGTGACAATTTTGCCAGCTTCCAACTCACTCTATCCTCCCATCCCCCCTCCAGACAGGAGGTGCCAACACAGTCTCAAGTGTCCACCTGATATAATTAGCTGACTCTTCATCAGCATCTCTCTCCTACCCACTGTCCAGTCCCTTTCATGTCTGATGAGTTGTCTTCAGGAATGGTTCCTGTCCTGTGCCAACAGAAGGTTTGGGGACCATGACCGCCGGGATTCCTCTAGTCTCAGTCAGACCATTAAGTATGGTCTTTTTATGAGAATCTGCAGTCTGCATCCCACTGATCTCCTGCTCCCTCAGGGGTTCTCTGTTGTGCTCCCTGTCAGGGCAGTCATTGATTGTGGCCGGGCACCAACTAGTTCTTCTGGTCTTAGGATGATGTAAGTCTCTGGTTCATGTGGTCCTTTCTGTCTCTTGGGCTCTTAGTTATCGTGTGACCTTGGTGTTCTTCATTCTCCTTTGCTCCAGGTGGGTTGAGACCAATTGATGCATCTTAGGTGGCCGCTTGTTAGAATTTAAGACCCCAGACGCCACATTTCAAAGTGGGATGCAGAATGTTTTCATAATAGAATTATTTTGCCAATTGACTTAGAAGTCCCCTTCAACCATGGTCCCCAAACCCCTGCCATTGCTCCGCTGACCTTTGAAGCATTCAGTATATCCTGGAAACTTCTTTGCTTTTGGTCCAGTCCAGTTGAGCTGACCTTCCATGTATTGAGTATTGTCCTTCCCTTCACCTAAAGCAGTTCTTATCTACTAATTAATCAGTAAAAAACCCTCTCCCACCCTCCCTCCCTCCCCGCCTCATAACCACAAAAGTATGTGTTCTTCTCAGTTTATACTATTTCTCAAGATCTTATAATAGTGATCTTATACAATATTTGTCCTTTTGCCTCTGACTAATTTCACTCAGCATAATACCTTCCAGGTTCCTCCACGTTATGAAATGTCTCACAGATTCGTCCCTGTTCTTTATCGATGCGTAGTATTCCATTGTGTGAATATACCACAATTTATTTAACCATTCATCCGTTGATGGACACCTTGGTTGCTTCCAGCTTTTGGCCATTGCAAACAGAGCTGCAATAAACATGGGTGTGCATATATCTGTTTGTGTGAAGGCTCTTATTTCTCTAGGATATATTCCGAGGAGTGGGATTTCTGGGTTGTATGGTAGTTCTATTTCTAACTGTTTAAGAGCCAGATAGATTTCCAAAGTGGTTGTACCATTTTACATTCCCACCAGCAGTGTATAAGAGTTCCAATCTCTCCGCAGCCTCTCCAACATTTATTATTTTGTGTTTTTTGGATTAATGCCAGCCTTGTTGGAGTGAGATGGAATCTTATCGTGGTTTTAGTTTGCATTTCTCTAATGGCTAATGATCGAGAGCATTTTCTCATGTATCTGTTAGCTGCCTGAATATCTTCTTTAGTGAAGTGTGTGTTCATATCCTTTGCCCACTTCTTGATTGGGTTGTTTGTCTTTTTGTGGTTGAGTTTTGACAGAATCATATAGATTTTAGAGATCAGGTGCTGGTCGGAGATGTCATAGCTGAAAATTCTTTCCCAGTCTGTAGGTGGTCTTTTTACTCTTTCGGTGAAGTGTTTAGATGAGCATAGGTGTTTGATTTTTAAGAGCTCCCAGTTATTTGGTTTCTTTTCATCATTTTTGGTAATGTTTTGTACTCTGTTTATGCCTTGTATTAGGGCTCCTAAGGTTGTCCCTATTTTTTCTTCCATGATCTTTATCGTTTTAGTCTTTATGATTAGGTCTTTGATCCACTTGGAGTTAGTTTTTGTGCATGGTGTGAGGTATGGGTCCTGTTTCATTTTTTTGCAAATGGATATCCAGTTATGCCAGCACCATTTGTTAAAAAGACTATGTTTTCCCCAATTAACTGACACTTGGCCTTTGTCAAATATCAGCTGCTCATATGTGGATGGATTTATATCTGGGTTCTCAATTCTGTTCCACTGGTCTATGTGTCTGTTGTTGTACCAGTACCAGGCTGTTTTGACTACTGTGGCTGTGTAATAGCTTCTGAAATCAGGTAGAGTGAGGCCTCCCACTTTCTTCTTCTTTTTCAGTAATGCTTTACTTATCCGAGGCTTCTTTCCCTTCCATATGAAGTTGGTGATTTGTTTCTCTGTCACCTTAAAAAATGACATTGGAATTTGGATTGGAAGTGCATTGTATGTATAGATGGCTTTTGGTAGAATAGACATTTTTACTATGTTAAGTCTTCCTATCCCTGAGCAAGGTATGTTTTTCCACTTAAGTATGTCCTTTTTAATTTCTTGTAGTAGAGCTTTGTAGTTTTCTTTGTATAGGTCTTTTACATCCATGGTAAGATTTATTCCCAAGTATTTTATCTTCTTGGTGGCTACTGTGAATGGTATTGATTTGGTTATTTCCTCTTCGATGTTCTTTTTGTTGATGTAGAGGAATCCAAGTGGTTTTTGTATGTTTATCTTATAACGTGAGACTCTGCCAAACTCTTCTATTAGTTTCAGTAGTTTTCTGGAGGATTCCTTGGGGTTTTCTGGGTATAAGATCATGTCATCTGCAAATAGAGATCATTTTACTTCCTCCTTGCCAATGCGGATGCCCTTTATTTCTTTGTCTAGCCTAATTGCTGTGGCTAGGACTTCTAGCACAATGTTGAATAAGAGCGGTGATAAAAGGGCATCCTTGTCTGGTTCCCGTTCTCAATGGAAATGCTTTCAGGCTCAATCCATTTAGGGTGATGTTGGCTGTTGGTTTTGCATAGATGCCCTTTATTATGTTGAGAAATTTTCCTTCAGTTCCTATTTTGGTGAGAGTTTTTATCATAAATGGTTGTTGGACTTTGTCAAATGCCTTTTCTGCATCAATTGATAAGATCATGTGGTTTTTGTCTTTTGTTTTATTTATATGGTGGATTACATTAATGGTTTTTCGAATATTAGACCAGCCTTGCATACCTGGTATAAATCCCACTTGGTCGTGGTGAATTATTTTTTTGATATGTTGTTGAATGCTATTGGCTAGTATTTTGTTGAGGATTTTTGCATCCATGTTCATGAGGGATATAGGTCTGTAATTTTCTTTTTTTGTGATGTCTTTACCTGGTTTTGGTATCAGGGAGATGGTGGCTTCATACAATGAGTTGAGTCGTATTCCGTCATTTTCTGTGGTTTGAAATACCTTTAGTAGTAGTGGTGTTATGTCTTCTCTGAAAGTTTGGTAGAACTCTGCAGTATAGCCCTCCGGGCCAGGGCTTTTTTTTGTTGGGAGTTTTTTGATTACCTTTTCAATCTCTTTTTTTGTTATTGGTCTATTTAGTTGTTCTACTTCTGATTGTGTTAGTTTAGGTAGGTAGTGTTTTTCCAGGAATTCATCCATTTCTTCTAGGTTTTCAAATTTGTTAGAGTACAATTTTTCGTAATAATCTGATATGATTCTTTTAATTTCACTTGGGTCTGTTGTGATGTGGCCCTTCTCGTTTCTTATTCGGGTTATTTGTTTCCTTTCCTGTATTTCTTTAGTCAGTCTAGCCAGTTGTTTATCGATTTTGTTAATTTTTTCAAAGAACCAGCTTTTGGCTTTGTTAATTCTTTCAATTGTTTTTCTGTTCTCTGATTCATTTAGTTCAGCTCTAATTTTTAGTATTTGTTTTCTTCTGGTGCCTGATGGATTCTTTTGTTGCTCACTTTCTATTTGTTGAAGTTGTAAGGACAGTTCTCTGATTTTGGCTCTTTCTTCTTTTTGTATGTGTGCATTTATCAATATAAATGCTGAGCACTGCTTTTGCTGTGTCCCAGAGGTTTTGATAGGAAGTATTTTCATTCTCGTTGCATTCTATGAATTTCCTTATTCCCTCCTTAATGTCTTCTATAACCCAGTCTTTTTTCAGGAGGGTATTGTTTGGTTTCCAAGAATTTGATTTCTTTTCCCTAGTTTTTCTGTTATTGATTTCTACTTTTATTGCCTTGTGGTCTGAGAAGATGCTTTGTAATATTTCAATGTTTTTTTTCTGCAAAGGTTTGTTTTATGACCTAATATGTGGTCTATTCTAAAGAATGTTCCATGTGCGCTAGAACTCAATGTTTTTAAATCCCATTTTTAAAAAGAAGGATAAGCTATACACAATAAGATGAAAGATCTAAAGAGTCAGGTTCAGTGAATTTTAGGTCCCTGGGTGGCACAAGTGGTTTGCATTGGACTACCAACCTAAAGGTTGGCTGTGAAGAAAGTGGTGCTGTATAAGAAAAGCCTGGAAATTGTCCTAGAAAATGACTTAGGAAAAAGAAAATAAAAAACGAACTATACAAAAATTATAGCCAAGAAAGCCCTACGGAGCAGTTCTATCCTGTAACACATGGAGTTGCCATAAGTTGGAATCAGCTTGACGGGAACTGGTCTGGTCTGGTCAATGATTTTTTACAAATGTATACAGCTGGGAAAATACCACCCAGTTCAAGATACGGAACATTTTAATCATCCCAGAAAGTTCCCTCATACCTCTTCCCAAGCAGTACTACCTCTTCCCAGAGATACCTACTATTTTGATTTCTAATTCTATGGAAATGTTTCTTGATCTTCTGTAAGTAGAGCCATATAGTGTACATTCTTTATGTCTGACTTCTTTTGCTTGACATAATGGTTTTGAGAGTAATTCCATTTAGTATATCAGTTTTTTTTTTTTTATTGTTAGTAGTATTCTATTGAGGGAATATACCACAATTTATCCATTGTTCTGTTGATGAACATTTTAGCTGTTTCCAATTTTTGCCTATTATGAATAAAACTCTTATGAATATTCTTGTGAATCTTTTTTGTTGGAGATACACACTTATTTCTCTTGGGCGTATACATAGGAGTGGAAGTGATAGATCACAAGCTTGACGGATGTTTAGCTTTAGTGGATTGCCATTTTCCAAAATGGTACCAGTTTACACTCCACCAATAATGTGTGGAAATTTTAATTATCCTTACCAACTCTTGTCAATGTTACCAAACCAACCCAGTGCTGTCGAGTCGATTCTGACTCATAGCAACCCTATAGGACAGAGTAGAACTGCCCATAGGGTTTCCAAGGAGCACCTGGCAGATTCGAACTGCTGACCCTTTGGTTAGCAGCCGTAGCACTTAACCACTACGCCACTGTCAACGTTAGTCTTTTTAATTTTAGCCATTTTGGTGAGTATCTTATCGTGATTTGAGTTTGCGTTTCATGATGAGTGATGATTAGGTACATGTTTCATATGCTTATTGGCCAGTTGGGTATCTTTTTTTGTGTGTGTGTGAAATACATATTCAAGCCTTTTCTGTGGTTATTGGAGTATTTGTCTTTTTCATATTGATTTATAGGAAATTCTTTCTATATTCTAGATAAAAGTATCTGGCATATATATATGTATGGTGCATATTTTCTCCTAGTTTGTAGCTCACTTTTTTAGTTTCTTGGTGATATTTTTGACGAGCAGTTTTTACTTTTGTTTGCATCAGGTTAGTCAATTTTTTCTTTTATAACTAGTATTTTTTATGTCCTGTTTAAGAAACATTTGCCTGGCCTGAAGTCATGAAGATTTTCTTCCAGAAGGTTTATGGTTTTAGTTTTTACATTTAATTTAGGGTTACCTGTTGTCTTAGGCTGAGTTGTGTAGAGAAGCAAAATCAGTAAAACTTAGAAATATATATATATATAGAGAGAGAGAGATTTATATCAAGGAAATGGCTCACGTGGTTGTAGAGGTTGGAACGTCCCAACTCTGTGCATCAGGATAGAGGCCTCTCCTGATTCATGTAGCTGCAGGGTCTGGCAAACCCAAGATTGGCAGGTCGGAGAGCAGGGCTTATGGTCACAGGCTGTGAAGATTGACGAATCCCATAATCGGCAGACAGGACTGCAGGTAAGCTTCTAGCTCAGGTCCCGAGAACTGTAGGTCAGACGAACAGGAGCCAGCTGCAGAATCCAGAGTAAGCAAATGTCCCTGAGCCTTGCTAGAATGTCTGCTTATATTTTAATGCAGGCCATACCCCCAAGGAAACTCTCTTTCAACTGATTGGCTACTCACAGCAGATCCCATCATGGCGGTGATCACATATCAAATCTCAACAGGGAAGTGATCAAAACATTGTATGACTGCCAAAATGCTGAGAATCATGGTTCAGCCAAATTGGCACACAATCTTAACCATCACAGTCCACCCCTTGTCAACATGGCACCTGTACACATCTCACTTTATGTATCTTGGAGACTATTCTGTGTAAGTACACTTGCTCTTAATGTGTCTATATCTTAGGATGTACCATAGTTTATTTAACTAGTCTCCTCTTGATGGGCATTTAGTTTCTTTCCATTATTTTGCTATTACCATAATACTTTAGAGAGTATCTGCGTACCTATTTTGTTTTCCATATGTGCAATTATCTTTAGGAAAAACCTCTAGAAAGAGAATGCTGTGTCAAAGGGTTTGTACATTTGTATTTATTATAAATATTGACATCCCAGAAGATTGAAACAATTTATACTCCTACCAGCAACATGTGAATAAGGAAACCAATTTTAAATATGGGATATTTATGTAAATAAAACAATTAAAGACAAGATGTGCCTCAATGAAATACACTTTTAAAATATGTAACATTATTTACTTAGACATAAATTACATTAAAGGAATAAAATTTCCCAACAACTATTAAAGACATTAGTTTTCTTTTAAAAATACAGTTATAATGTATTTTAGAACCTGGGTGTTTTCTTCAACATGTCATTGTTATCATTAACACAAATAAAATAATTACGTCGAACATATTTATTATTTGTGGTTTTTAATCTTAGTTGTGATTCTCAGAAATCTTAGAATTCTCGTTCTGAACTTACTACTTTTGTTCAAGAACTAGAATTTCAATTTGTATTAAAGAGAGTCTTCCTTTTATACCCCCTCCTAACATGTGTGCATGCACATGCGCGTGGACACACACATACTTTCCTTTTTTCCTACCGTATTTCATAATTTATTAAAATATATGTTCACCCTTGAAAGGTGTCAAAAAGTCTACTTTCAAATGAAGAACTTCATGCCCATTAAATATTATAGGGAATAGGGTACATTTTAGGCATATCAAATATATTTTTTAAAATTTTATGATTTAGGATTATATTTTCCTTTACTTTAATCTTATTTATTTATTATAAATATTAATATACAAATATAACATAATCTCTAAATTAATCAAATTTTCTTCATTCATGCACTTTTCTAAGATGACACTGCTTCAACTTTGCTGACCATTGATTTTTCAAAGTTAATGGTAGAATAAGTGAATTTTTTCGTTTTATTCTTACTTTATTTCAGTACACTTAAAAAAGTAATTATTTTTATAAGTGATATAGACTCATAAAAATTATGCAAAGCAGAAAACAATGAAGATGAGAGCAACAAATTATTCTCAATTTCACCATTCAAAAATGACTGGTATTAATAGTTCATGGGCATCATTCCAAGACATCTTGTTATACTTATATGTGAACATATTCAGAGAACATGATATGAACAGGAATAATATTATAAGAATGATACCATAACATTCATGTTAATTTAAAGCAAGTGAGCATTAAGCTTATTTGGATTTAACAGAATAATAAATTGAAGTGAAATGGAAGGCATGCTCAATTTAGCTAAATGTTTCTGCTTCACAAAAGCAATAATTTCTGAAAGATCCTTTTAAGATTGAGACAAGAGATTATGAAAACCATTAAGATATTGGAGTCATTTTGTACTTCTTTACCTACATTGTGAATAAATTTCATGCTAAAAATGCTATGAGAGATGAATAGCATTCTTACATTTCCTCCCTGTCCCCCATCTCACTTCACTTCCCAGTTGTTGCTGTTTAAGTGCTTTTACTTAGTCAAAGTTGACTTAGTACTTTTACTTATTGTTACTTTTACTTCATAAGTACTTATATAAATACTTTTGCTTACTTACTGAATCCTTAACCCTAGTCAAGTTCTATAACACGGACGTTCTATACTAGTACCATATTTTCCCCAGTTTGCAATTGCCTGAGGTACTGGAACCAGAAGTAGGGTGAGGTTGAAGAGAAGGTGTGGTAGGAGGCCAAGCCTTGTGGGGCTAGGTGCAATACTTACTGGGGCTTTGCATAATTGGCATTATGCAAAATGGAGGATGTCCACCTCAGATCACAAAATGGAAGATGATTGCATCACTACACAACAGCCAAATTACATCATTACATAACTGCCAAACCACTGAGAATCATGGTCCAGCCAAGTCGACACATAACCATCATAGCTAGCGTTACTCTCACCTCACGGTTCGGCGTTCGTTATGCCAGAGGTATGTCATTAATGTGCAAAATATTTGAATACTAGATTTTTTTTATTGTCAAAAATATGAAATGTTGGATAATGAGATAGTTGATAAATGAGGAGTAGGTATACACAAGGTTTCTATCTAGGCTCTGCAATTACTCCAGTAACTTTAGTCAAACTATTCCGACAAGCTACTATGAACCTCCCTTTCGTAATTTGTAAAATGAAGAAACATAATTCTTTTTCATGGTTGTTATGAAGATCATGCCTATTATAACTAAATAATACCCATAAAAATTTGTTGCCATCAAGTTGGTTCTGACTCACAGTGACCCTATAGGACAAAGTAGAGCTGCCCCATAGACTTTTCAAGGCTGGTGGACTTGAACTGCCAACCATTCGGTTAGCAGCCAAGCTCTTAACCACAGCACTTAAATAATAGATATGCCCAATAAATGGAATACTTGAACTTGAATTAGTGTCTTATTAAATGAAGATTCACTCCTGAAAGGTTGACATCAATTTTAGGCGGTGCACCCACCTCCACAATATTCTCAGTTACTCTCTAACCCCTTACTCTCCTTTATTTTTCATAGCACTCAGCTTCACACATTTACACATCATTCTTACTAGTTTATTTTCTGCCTTCACCTCTAGGATGTAAGCTCTACGAAGGGAGAGACTTTGGCTTGGTTATTATGGTAGCCTCAGAAAAAACTGAACCCATTGCCATCGAGTTGATTCTGTCTCATAGGTGGCATAGTGGTTAAGAGCTACAGCTGCTAACCAAAAGGTTGGCAGTTCAAATCCAGCAGGTGCTCCTTGGAAATCCTATAGGGCAGTTCTACTCTGTCCTGTACGGTCACTCTAAGTCAGAATCAACTTGACAGCGACCGGTACATCATAGGCACACAAATATCGGTTGACTGAATGCATGCATAAATTTACGTGGGTCAAAACGTTGAGGCCTTCAATTATTTCAGTGAAACTACAGATAAATTTAGAGAAAATAAGTAATTACGTTTCTTCTCCCTTTAACTGATTTGTTGGTTGATTGAATTGACTTCTTGTATCAGTTTTCTAGGGCTGCTGTTTCAAATTACCACAAACTGGGAGGATTAAAAAAACATATTTATTCTCTCACAATTCTGGAAGCTACAGATTTGAAATCAAGGTGTCAGCAAAGCCATGCACCCTCTAAAGGCTCTAGGGTAGAATTCTTCCTTTTCTCTCTCAGCTTCTGGTGGCCCCAGGCATTCCTTGGTTCGTGGCAGCATAACTCCAGTCTCTATCTCCGTCTTCACGTGGCCTTTTTCCTTGTGTGTTTCTTCTTTCTTCTGTGCTTCAAACCTTCCTCTGCCTTTCTCTCATAAGAACACTTTCTTTTTTTTTAAATAATTTTTATTGAGCTTTAAGTGACTGTTTACAAATCAAGTCAGTCTGTCACATATAAGCTTATATACACTTTACTCCATACTCCACTTACTCTCCCCGTAATGAATCAGCCCTTCCAGTCTCTCCTTTCGTGACAATTTTGCCAGTTTCTAACCCTCTCTACCCTCCTCTCTCCCCTCCAGACAAGAGATGCCAACACAGTCTCAAGTGTCCACCTGATACAAGTAGCTCACTCTTCATCAGCATCTCTCTCCAACCCATTGTCCAGTCCCTTCCATGTCTGATGAGTTGTCTTTGGGAATGGTTCCTGTCCTGGGCCAACAGAAGGTTTGGGGACCATGACTGCCGGGATTCCTCTAGTCTCAGTCAGACCACTAAGTCTGGTCTTTTTATGAGGATTTGGGGTCTGCATCCCACTGTTCTCCTGCTCCCTCAGGGGTTCTCTGTTGTGCTCCCTGTCAGGGCAGTCATCAGTTGTGGCCGGACACCATCTAGTTTTTCTGGTCTCAAGATGATGTAAGTCTCTGGTTCACGTGGCCATTTCTGTCTCTTGGGCTCACAGTTATCGTGTGACCTTGGTGTTCTTCATTCTCCTTTGATCCAGGTGGGTTAGGACCAATTGATGCATCTTAGATGGCCGCTCATTAGCATTAAAGACCCCAGATGCCACATTTCAAAGTAGGATGCAGAATGTTTTCATAATAGTATTATTTTGCCAATTGACTTAGAAGTCCCCTTAAGCCATCGTCCCCAAACCTGCGCCCTTGCTCCCCTGACCCTTGAAGCATTCAGTTTATCCCTGAAACTTCTTTGCTTTTGGTCCAGTCCAGTTGAGCTGACCTTCTGTGTATTGAGTGTTGACCTTCCCTTCACCTAAAGTAGTTCTTATCTACTAACTAATCAGTAAAAAACCCTCTCCCACCCTCCCTCCCTCCCCGCCTCGTAACCACAAAAGTATGTGTTCTTCTCAGTTTATACTATTTCTCAAGATCTTATAATAGTGGTCTCATACAATATTTGTCCTTTTGCCTCTGACTAATTTCACTCAGCATAATGCCTTCCAGGTTCCTCCACGTTATGAAATGTCTCACAGATTCGTCCCTGTTCTTTATCGATGCGTAGTATTCCATTGTGTGAATATACCACAATTTATTTAACCATTCATCCGTTGATGGACACCTTGGTTGCTTCCAGCTTTTTGCCATTGCAAACAGAGCTGCAATAAACATGGGTGTGCATATATCTGTTTGTGTGAAGGCTCTTATTTCTCTAGGATATATTCCGAGGAGTGGGATTTCTGGGTTGTATGGTAGTTCTATTTCTAACTTTTTAAGAAAAAGCCAGATAGATTTCCAAAGTGGTTATACCATTTTACATTCCCACCAGCAGTGTATAAGAGTTCTAATCTCTCCTCAGCCTCTTCAACATTTATTATTTTGTGTTTTTTGGATTAATGCCAGCCTTGCTTAAAAAAAAATTTTTTTTTTTTTGTTGGAGTGAGATGTAATCTCATCATTGTTTTAATTTGCATTTCTCTAATGGCTAATGATCGAGAGCATTGTCTCATGTATCTGTTAGCTGCCTGAATATCTTCTTTAGTGAAGTGCGTGTTCATTTTCTTTGCCCACTTCTTGATTGGGTTGTTTGTCTTTTTGTGGTTGAGTTTTAACAGAATCATATAGATTTTAGAGATCAGGTGCTGGTCGGAGATGTCATACTGAAAATTCTTTCCCAGTCTGTAGGTGGTCTTTTTACTCTTTTGGTGAAGTGTTTAGATGAGCATAGGTGTTTGATTTTTAGGAGCTCCCAGTTATCTGGTTTCTCTTCATCATTTTTGGTAATATTTTGTACTCTGTTTATGCCTTGTATTAGGGCTCCTAAGGTTGTCCCTATTTTTTCTTCTATGATCTTTATCGTTTTAGTCTTTATGTTTAGGTCTTTGATCCACTTGGAGTTAGTTTTTGTGCATGGTGTGAGGTATGGGTCGTGTTTCATTTTTTTGCAAATGCATATCCAGTTACGCCAGCACCATTTGTTAAAAAGACTACATTTTCCTCAGTTAACTCACACTGGGCCTTTGTCAAATATCAGCTGCTCATATGTGGATGGATTTATATCTGGGTTCTCAATTCTGTTCCATTGGTCTATGTGTCTGTTGTTGTACCAGTACCAGGCTGTTTTGACTGCTGTGGCTGTATAATAGGTTCTGAAATCAGGTAGAGTGAGGCCTCCCACTTTCTTCTTTTTCAGTAATGCTTTACTTATCCGAGGCTTCTTTCCCTTCCATATGAAGTTGGTGATTTGTTTCTCTGTCACCGTAAAAAATGTCATTGGAATTTGGATTGGAAGTGCATTGTATGTATAGATGGCTTTTAGTAGAATAGACATTTTTACTATGTTAAGTCTTCCTATCCATGAGCAAGGTATGTTTTTCCACTTAAGTAGGTCCTTTTTAGTTTCTTGCAGTAGTACTTTGTAGTTTTCTTTGTATAGGTCTTTTACATCCTTGGTAAGATTTATTCCTAAGTATTTTATCTTCTTGGTGGCTACTGTGAATGGTATTGATTTGGTTATTTCCTCTTCGATGTTCTTTTTGTTGATGTAGAGGAATCCAAGTGGTTTTTGTATGTTTATCTTAAAACCTGAGACTCTGCCAAACTCTTCTATTAGTTTCAGTAGTTTTCTGGAGGATTCCTTAGGGTTTTCTGTGTATAAGATCATGTCATCTGCAAATAGAGATCATTTTACTTCCTCCTTGCCAATGCGGATGCCCTTTATTTCTTTGTCTTGCCTAATTGCTCTGGCTAGGACCTCTAGCACAATATTGAATAAGAGCGGTGATAAAGGGCATCCTTGTCTGGTTCCCGTTCTCAAGGGAAATGCTTTCAGGCTCTCTCCATTTAGAATGATGTTGGCTGTTGGCTTTGTATAGATGCCCTTTATTATGTTGAGGAATTTTCCTTCAATAGCTATTTTGGTGAGAGTTTTTATCATAAATGGTTGTTGGACTTTGTCAAATGCCTTTTCTGCATCAATTGATAAGATCATGTGGTTTTTGTCTTTTGTTTTATTTATATGGTGGATTACATTAATGGTTTTTCGAATATTAAACCAGCCTTGCATACCTGGTATAAATCCCACTTGGTCATGGTGGATTATTTTTTTGATATGTTGTTGAATCTTATTGGCTAGGATTTTCGAGATATAGGTCTGTAATTTTCTTTTTTTGTGATGTCTTTCCCTGGTTTTGGTATCAGGGATATGGTGGCTGCATAGAATGAGTTAGGTAATATTCTGTCATCTTCTGTGCTTTGAAATACCTTTAGTAGTAGTGGTGTTAACTCTTCTCTGAAAGTTTGGTAGAACTGTGCAGTAAAGCCGTCCGGGCCAGGGCTTTTTTTTATTGGGAGTTTTTTGATTACCGTTTCAATCTCTTTTTTTGTTATGGGTCTATTTAGTTGTTCTACTTCTGATTGTGTTAGTTTAGGTAGGTAGTGTTTTTCTAGGAATTCATCCATTTGTTCTAGGTTTGCAAATTTGTTAGTGTACAATTTTTCATCATAATCTGATATGATTCTTTTAATTTCAATTGGGCCTGTTGTGATGTGGCCCATCTCGTTTCTTATTCGGGTTATTTGTTTCCTGTATTTCTTTAGTCAGTCTTGCCAGTGGTTTATCAATTTTGTTAATTTTTTCAAAGAATCAGCTTTTGGCTTTGTTAATTCTTTCAGTTGTTTTTCTGTTCTCTAATTCATTTAGTTCAGCTCTACTTTTTAGTATTTGTTTTCTTCTGGTGCCTGATAGATTCTTTTGTTGCTCACTTTCTATTTGTTCAAGTTGTAAGGATAGTTCTCTGATTTTTGGCTCTTTCTTCTTTTTGTATGTGTGCATTTATCGATACAAGTTGGCCTCTGAGCACTGCTTTTGCTGTGTCCCAGAGGTTTTGATAGGAAGTATTTTCATTCTCGTTGCATTCTATGAATTTCTTTATTCCCTCCTTAATGTCTTCTATAACCCAGTCTTTTTTCAGCAGGGTATTGTTCAGTTTCCAAGTATTTGATTTGTTTTCCCTAATTTTTCGGTTATTGATTTCCACTTTTATGGCCTTATGGTCTGAGAAGATGCTTTGTAATATTTTGACGTTTCGAATTCTGCAAAGGTTTGTTTTATGACCTAATATGTGGTCTATTCTAGAGAATATTCCATGTGCGCTAGAAAAAAAAGTATACTTTGCATCTGTTGGGTGCAGTGTTCTGTAAAAGTCAGTGAGGTCAAGTTGGTTGATTGTAGCAATTAGGTCTTCTGTGTCTCTACTGAGCTTCTTACTGGATGTCCTGTCCTTCTCCGAAAGGGGTGTGTTGAAGTCTCCTACTATAATTGTGGAGGTGTCTATAAGAACACGTTCTTAATGGCCAATAGCCTGTTATAGAAGCTGTTATTCTTGCCACTTTCTAAACTGTCCAAAAAATGCAAACAGAATTGGAATAAATGGTTTTTACTGAGCATTTTAACCAAATTATATCTTTATGCTTTTTCTCTTGATATTGTCAATATCATTTTCAGTTGTGTCCACTCTTGCTTCACATTGCAGAGCAGGAATATCAGTAGAGTTCATGTATATATAGAGAATCCAACATTGATACTTTTGCATCTGGAATACCAAGTTCTTTTTAGCATCAAAATTCCAGAGAAATGCCAACAAATTGAAAATTTTGTTATTTTTTAAAATTTATTGCGTTTTAAGTGAAAGTTTACAAATCAAATCAGGCTCTGATACAAAAACTTATGTATACTTTACTATGTACTCCTAGCTGCTCTCCCCCGAATGGGACAGCACACTTCTCCTCCTCACCCTGTATTCCCCGTGTCCATTCAACCACCTTCTTTGCCCTGTGGCTTATCTTGCATCCAGACAGAAGCTGCTCACATAGTCTCATGTGTCTACTTGAGCCAAGAAGCTTACTCCTCACCAGTACCATTGTCTGTTTTATAGTCCAGTCCAATCACTGCCTGAAGAGTTGGCTTCAGGAATGGTTCCAGTTTTGGGCTAACAGAAGGTCCTGGGACCATGACCTCTGGGGTCCCTCTAGTCTCTGTCAGACCATTAAGTCTGGTCTTTTTACGAGAATTTGAGGTCTGCATCCCACTGTTCTCCTGCTCAATCAGGGATTCTTTGATGTGTTCCCTGTCAGGGCGGTCATCGGTGGTAGCTGGGCACCATCTAGTTTCTATGATCTCAGGCTGGTGTAGTCTCTGGTTTATGTGGCCCTTTCTGTCTCTTGGTCTCATATTTACCCTGTGTCTTTGGTGTTTTTCATTCTCCTTTGCCACAGGTGGGTAGAGACCAATTGATGCATCTTAGATGGAAGCTTGCTAGTGTTTAAGACCACAGAAACCCCTCACCAAAGTGGGATGTAGAACGTTTTCTTTAATACATTTTGTTATGCCTGTTGACTTAGATGTCTCCTGAAACCATGGTCTCCAGACCCCCATCCCTGCTACTGTGGCCTTTGAAGTGTTTGGTTGTATTCAGGAAACTTCTTTGCTTTTGGTTTAGTCCAGTTGTGCTGACCTCTCCTGTATTGTGTGTTGCCTTTCTCTTCACCTAAAATAGTTCTTGTCTACTATCTAATTAGTGAATACTGCTCTCCCCGCCTCCCCACCCTTGTAACCACCAAAGAATATTTTCTTCTGTGTTTAAACTATTTCTCGAGTTCTTATAATAGTGGTCTCATACAATATTTGTCCTTTTGCAGCTGACTAATTTCACTCAGCATGATGCCTTCCAGATTTCTCCATGTTTGAGATGTTTCACAAATTCGTCATTGTTCTTAGTTTTGCATAGTACTCCATTATGTGAATATACCACAATTTATTTATCCATTCATCTGTTAATGGGGACCTTCGTTGCTTCTTTTTGCTATTGTAAACAGTGCTGCAATGAACATGGTTGTGCATATATCTGTTTATGTAAAGGCCTTATTTCTCTGGGATATATTCCAAGGAGTGGGATTGCTAGATCATATGGTAGTTCCATTTCTAGATTTTTAAGGAAGCGACAAATTGAATTCCAAAGTGTTTGTACCATTTTACATTCCCACTAGCAGTGTATAAGTGTTCCAGTCTCTTTACAACCTCTCCAACATTTATTATTTTGTGTTTTTTGAATTAATGCCAGCCTTGTCGGAGTGAGATGGAATCTCATTGTAATTTTGATCTGCATTTCTCTAATGGCTAATGATTGTGACCATTTCCTCCTGTATCTGTTAGCAGCCTGAATGCCTTCTTTGGTGAAGTGCCAGTTCTTCTCCTTTGCCCATTTTTTAATTGGGTTATTTGTCTTTTTGTTGTGGAGTTTTTGCAGTGTCATGTAGATTTTAGAGATCGTATGTTGATTGGATTTGTCATAGCCAAGAACTTCTTCCCAGCCTGTAGGAAATCTTTTTACTCTTTTGGTGAAGTCTTTGGATAGAGCTTAAGTGTTTGATTTTTAGGAGCTCCCAGTTATGTAGTTTCTCTTCTGGTGTTTGTGCATTGTTAGTAATGTTTTTTATTTTTTTAAAGTAATTTTTATTGTGCTTTGAGTGAAAGTTTACAAATCAAGCCAGTCTCTCACACAAAAACCCATATCCGCCTTGCTACACACTCCCAATTACTCTCCCCCTAATGAGACAGCCTGCTCTCTCCCTCCACTCTCTCTTTTCATGTCCTTTTCGCCAGCTTCTAACTACCTCTACCCTCTCATCTCCCCTCCAGGCAGGAGATGCCACCATAGACTCAAGTGTCCACCTGATCCAAGAAGCTCACTCCTCAACAGCATCCCTTTCCAACCCATTGTCCAGTCCAATCCGTGTCTGAAGTGTTAGCTTCGGGAATGGTTCCTGTCCTGGGCCAACAGAAGGTCTGGGGGCCATGACCACCAGAGTCCTTCCAGTCTCAGTCAGACCATTAAGTCTGGTCTTATGAGAATATGGGGTCTGCATCCCACTGCTCCGCTGCTTCCTCAGGGGTTCTCTGTTGTGTTCCCGGTCAGGACAGTCATCGGTTGTAGCCGGGCACCATCTAGTTCTTCTGGTCTCAGGATGATGTAGTCTCTGGTTCATGTGGCCCTTTCTGTCTCTTGGGCCCGTGATCACGTTGTGTCCTTGGTGTTCTTCATTCTCCTTTGATCCAGGTGGGTTGAGACCAATTGATGCATCTTAGATGGCTGCTTGCTAGCGTTTAAGACCCCAGATGCCACTCTTCAAAGTGGGATGCAGAATGTTTTGTTAATAGATTTTATTATGCCAGTTGACTTAGATGTCCCCTGAAACCCTGGTCTCCAAACCCCTGCCCCTGCTACACTGGCTTTCGAGGCATTCAGTTTATTCAGTAAACTTCTTTGCTTTTGGTTTAGTCCAATTGTGCTGACCTCCCCTGTACTGTATGCTGTCTTTCCCTTCACCTAAAGTAGTTCTTATCTACTATCTAATAAGTGAATATGCCTCTCCCACCCTCCCTCCCTCCCCTGTCTCGTAACCACAAAAGAATGTTTTCTTCTCAGTTTAAACTATTTCTCAAGTTCTTATAATAGTGGTCTTATACAATATTTGCCCTTTTGCAACTGACTAATTTCACTCAGCATAATGCCTTCCAGTTTCCTCCATGTTATGAAATGTTTCCCAGATTCCTCACTGTTCTTTATCGATGCGTAGTATTCCATTGTGTGAATATATCATAATTTATCTATCCATTCATCTGTTGATGGGCACCTTGGTTGCTTCCATGTTTTTGCTGTTGTAAACAGTGCTGCAATAAACATGGGTGTGCATATATCTGTTTATGTAAAGGCTCTTATTTCTTTAGGAAATATTCCAAGGAGTGGGATTGCTGGATCGTATGGTAGTTCTGTTTCTAGCTTTTTTAGGAAGTGCCAAATTGATTTCCAAAGCGGTTGTACCATTTGACATTAACACCAGCAGTGCATAAGTGTTCCAGTCTGTCCACAGCCTCTCCAACATTTATTGTTTTGTGTTTTTTGATTAATGCCAGCCTTGTTGGAGTGAGATGAAATCTCATTGTAGTTTTGATCTGCATTTCTTTAATGGCTAATGATTGTGAACATTTCCTCATGTATCTGTTAGCTATCTGAATGTCTTCTTTAGTGAAGTGTGTATTCATATCTTTTGCCCATTTTTTAATTGGGTTGTTTTTTGCAGTTGAGTTTTTGCAGTATCATGTAGATTTTAGAGATCAGGCGCTGATCAGAAATGTCATAGCTAAAAACTTTTTCCCAGTCTGTAGGTAGTCTTTTTACTCTTTTGGTGAAGTCTTTGGATGAGCATAAGCCTTTGATTTTTAGGAGCTCCCAGTTATCTAGTTTTCCTTCTGCATTCTTTATAATGTTTTCTATACTGTTTTTGTCATGTATTAGGGCTCCTAACATTGTCCCTGTTTTTTCTTCCATGATCTTTATCATTTTAGATTTTATATTTAGGTCTTTGATCCCTTTTGAGTTAGTTTTTGTGCATGGAGTGAGGTATGGGTCTTGTTTCATTTTTTTTGCAGACGGATATCCAGTTATGCCAGCACCATTTGTTAAAAAGACTGTTTTTTCCCCATTTAACTGTTTTGGGGCCTTCGTCAATTATCAGCTGCTCCTATGAGGATGGATTTATGTCTGGATTCTCAATTCTGTTCCATTGGTCCATGTATCTGTTGTTGTACCAGTACCAGGGTGTTTTGACTACTGTGGCAGTATAATATGTTCTGAAATCAGGTAAAGTAAGGCCTCCTACTTTGTTCTTATTTTTCAGTAATGCCTCATTTATCCGCGGCCTCTTTCCCTTCCATATGAAATTGGTGATTTGTTTCTCCATGTCATTGAAGAATGTCGCTGGGATTTGGATCAGAATTGCATTAAATGTATAGATCACTTTTGGTACAATAGACATTTTTATAATGTTAAGTCTTCCTATCCATGAGCAAGGTATGTGTTTCCACTTATGTAAGTCTGTTTTGGTTTCTTGCAGAAGCGTACTCTGGTTTTCTTTGTATAAGCCTCTGGTAAGATTTATTCCTAAGTATTTTATCTTCTTGGGGGCTACTGTAAATGGCATTGATTTGGTGATTTCCTCTTTGATATTCTTTTTGTTGGTGTAGAGGAATCCAACTGATTTTTGTGTGTTTATCTGGTATCCCGATACTCTGCTCAACTATTAGTTTCAGTAGTTTTCTGGAGGATTCCTTAGGGTTTTCTGTGTATAAGATCATGTCATCTGCAAATAGAGATACTTTTACTTCTTCCTTGCCAATCTGGATACCCTTTATTTCTTTATCTAGCCGAATTGCTCTGGCTAGGACTTCCAGCACAATGTTTAATAAGAGTGGTGATAAAAGGCATCCTTGTCTGGTTCCCGATCTCAGTTAGTAATGTTTTGTATATTGTTTATACCATGTATTAGGGCTCCTAGCATTGTCTCTATTTTTTCTTCCATGATCTTTATAGTTTTAGATTTTATATTTAGGTCTTTGCCCCATTTTGAGTTAGTTTTTGAGCATGGTGTGAGGTATGGGTCTTGTTTCATTTTTTTTGCAGATGGATATCCAGTTATGCCAGCACCATTTGTTAAAGAGGATCTCTTTTCTCCATTTAACAGACTGCGGGCCTTTGTCAAATATCAGCTGCTCATGTGTGGATGAATTCATGTCTGTATTCTCAATTCTGTTCTATTGGTCTCTGTATCTGTTGTTGTACCAGTACCAGGCTGTTTTGACTATTGTGGCAGGATAATATGTTCTGAAATCAGGTAGTGTGAGTCCTCCCTCGTTGTTCTTCTTTTTCAGTAATGCTTTACTTATCTGGGGCTTCTTTCCCTTCCATATGAATTTGGTGATTTGTTTCTCCATTTCATTAAAAAATGTCATTGGAATTTGGATCAGGATTGCATTGTATCTATAGGTCGCTTTGGGTAGAATAGACATTTTTATAATGTTGAGTCTTTTTGTCCATGAGCAAGGTTATGTTTTTCTACTTATGTAGGTCTCTTTTGGATTGGATTCTTGCAGTAGTGTCATGTAGTTTTCTTTGAATAGATCTTTTACGTCTCTCATTAGATTTATTCCTACATATTTTATCTTCTTGGATGCTATTGTAAGTGGTATTGATTTGGTGATTTCCTCTTCGATGTTCTCTTTGTTGGTGTAGAAGAATCCAACAGATTTTTGTATGTTTATCTTGTATCCTGATACTTTGCTGCAATCTTCTATTAGTTTCAGTAGTTTTTTTGAGGATTCTTTAGGGTTTTCTGTGTGTAAGGTCATGTCACCTGCAAACAGAGATACTTTTACTTCTTCCTTACCAATTTGGATACCCCTTATTTCTTTATCTAGCCCAATTGCTCTGGCTAGGACCTCCAGTACAATGTTGAATAAGAGTGGTGCTAAAGGGCATCCTTGTGTCGTTCCAGTTCTCAAGGGGAATGCTTTCAGACGCTCTCCATTTAGGAAGATGGTGGCTGTTGACTTCGTATCAATGCTCTTTATTATGTTGAGGAATTTTCCTTCCATTCCTATTTTGCTGAGTTTTTATCATGAATGGGTGTTGAACGTTGTCAAACGCCATGTCTGGTTTAATTGATAAGATCATGTGGTTCTTTTCTTTTGTTTTATTTATATGATGGATTACATTGATTTTTTTTTAATGTTGAACCATCCCTGCATACCTGGTATGAATCCCTCTTGGTCATGGTGAATTATTTTTTTGATATGCTGTTGAATTCTATCGGCTAGAATTTTGTTGAGGATTTTTGCGTCTTAAGTTCATGAGGGATATAGGTCTGTCATTTTTTTTTTTTTTTTGTAGTGCCTTTACCTGGTTTTGGTATCAGAGATATGCTGGCTTCATAGGATGAGTTTGGGAATATTCCATCCTTTTCTATACTCTGAAATACCTTTAGTAGTAGTGATGTTAACTCTTCTTTGAAAGTTTGGTAGAATTTTCCAGTGAAGCCGTCAGGGTCAGATCTTTTTTTTTTGTTGGGAGTTTTTTGATTACCTTTTCAATCTCTTCTTTTGTTATGTTTTTTTTTTTAAGTTGTTTTATCTCTGTTTGTGTTATTTTAGGTAGGCAGTTTGTTTCTAGAAATTTATCCATTTCTTCTAGGTTTTCAAATTTAGTAGAATACAATTTTTCATAGTAGCCTGATATGATTATTTTAATTTCAGTTGGGTCTGTTGTGATATCGACTTTCTCATTTCTTATTTGGAGTGATTTGCTTCCTCTTCTGTTTTTCTTTTTTCAGCGTGGACGATGATTTATCAATTTTTTCAGAGAGCCAGGTTTTGGTCTTGTTAACTCTTTCAATTGTTTTTCTGTTCTCTATTTCATTTAATTCTGCTCTAATTTTTATTATTTGCTTTTTTTCTGGTGACTGAGGGTTTCATTTTTTGCTCTCTTCGTATTTGTTCAAGTTGTAGGGGTAATTCTTTGATTTTGGCCCTTTGTTCTTTTTGGAGATGTGCATTTATTGCTATAAATTGACCTCTGAGCACTGTTTTAGCTGTGTCCCAAAGATTCTGATAGGAAATGTTTTCATTCCCTTTGGATTCTCTGAATTTCTTTATTCCATCTTTAATTTCTTCTATAACGCAGTAGTTTTTGAGCAAGGTGTTGTTTAGTTTCCAAGTATTCAATCTCTTTTCCCTGCTTTTTCTGTTATTGATTTCTGCTTTTATGGCTTCATTGTCAGAGAAGGTGCTTTGTAATATTTCGATGTTTCAGATTCTTTTAAGGCTTGCTTTATGACCTAATATGTGGTCTATTTTAGAGAAAGTTCTATGTGTGCTGGAATAGAAAGTATACTTAGCTGCTGTTGGAGTGTTCTGTATATGTCTATGAGATCAAGTTGGTTGATTGTGGCATTTAGATCTTCTGTGAGCTTCTTTCTGGGTGTTCTGTCTTTTACCAAAAGTGGTGTGTTGAAGTCTCCTTCTGTAATTGTAGAGCTGTCTATCTCACTTTTCAATGCTGTTAAGAGTTTCTTTTATGTATCTTGAAGCCCTGTCATTGGGTGCGTATTAATATTGTTATATCCTCCTCATATATTGTCCCTTTAATCATTATATAGTATCCTTCCTTATCCTTTTTGGTGGATTTTACTTTAAAGTCTATTTTGTCAGAAATTAATATTGCCCCTCCAGCTCTTTTTTGATTGTTGTTTGCTCGATATATTTTTTTCTATCCTTTGAGTTTTAGTTTTTTTGTGTCTTTAAGTCTAAGGTGTGTCTCTTGTAGGCAGCATGTAGACAGATTGTATTTTTTAATCCATTCTGCCACTGTCTGTCTCTTCATTGGTGCATTTAGTCCATTTAAATCCAGTGTTATTATGGATAGATATGAGTTTAGTGCTGTCATTTTGATGTCTTTTTTTGTGTGTTGTTGACAGTGTCTTTTTTCTACTTAATTTTTTGTGCTGGGTAGTTTTTCTTTTTATATTGTCTTTTCCTTTTTTTCCTTGTTGATTTTGTTTTTGCTAACCCGTCATGATTTTCCTGTATATATATATATTTTTTATGTGTAGGATTATTTGTCCCCTTTGTACCCCTATTTTTCTAAGTTTAAACCAATCTTTTATCTCTTTATATGTCCTTGACTTCCTCTCCATATAAAAGATGTGTATTTTTTAGTCCCTCTTTATTGATTTCATGTTGTCATCTTTTACATAATGACATTGCTGTTTCCTTGTTTTGAGCATTTTTTTAATCTTAATTTATTTTTGTGATTTCTCTATCTGGGTTGGTATCTGGTTGCTCTGTCCTGTGTTCTAGTCTTGCATTGTTATCTGATGTTGCTGATTTTCCAACCAGAAAACTCCTTTTAGTATTTCTTGTAGTTTTGGTTTGTTTTTTGCAAATTCCCTAAACTTCTGTTTTTCTGGTAATATCTTAATTTCGCCTTCATATTTGAGAGACAGGTTTGCTGGATGTATGATTCTTCGGTGGCAGCTTTTTTCCTTCAGTGCTTTATATATGTCATCCCATTGTCTTCTTTACTGTATGGTTTCTGTCGAGTAGCCTAAGCTTATTCTTTGAAAATATTTTAAAATAACATTAAGAAATGAAAGCGTCTCTCTCTCTCTTTGTTTTTAACCAGGAATAAAGACCGAAGTAAATATAAACCATTTATTTAAACGTAGGACAAAAAAGGACATTGCTGTTAGTGCCCCTATTGAAAGCACTGATGGGTATGCAGGACTTCTATTCAACCTTTATGACCTGTTTCCTTTCTCAGCTTTCTTAGGCAAAATCTGTCACTTTTTTCTCCATGATACTATATAATTTAATTCATGTTGATAATTGTATGTCTCTCTCCCTTTTTAGAATGTAAGTGTTTTAATTCAGGGAAAGTGTCTTTGGGACAATAATTTTTATCCCTAGAGCATAACTCAGGTGTATTACAGAGTTGGTGCTCATTGATTACTTGGAACTTTGACTTTGGACTCTTTTATTGCTTCAGGAAGGACTCAACTTCAGTTTGATATTAAGAGGTTGTTATATGGTAGCAATAGCCCTGGCATGTATAGTTTAACTTGAGATTCCTTCCAGAGTTCTTTAAGGCATATGTGTAAAAATAAAAGGAGAGTCTCTCCCATAAAGTAGACCATTTAATACAACCTTTTTTTACACTCAGAAAATGTGGATGGAGAGTTTCTGGGTTGCCAATGTTTGGAAAATATATGGAACTTTTATATAGTCAGCTTTAGGTAAGGATTAAAAAGCACTTAAACAAGTTTCTCTGTAATGTTTTTCACCTGTTTACCTTCTGAATCTTATGAAAGAAAGAACCTTCTTCTATTTCACTAAGTGGTTACTTTTGAGAGCTTTGTGTTTATTTTGGGTTATCATGCTTTGAAAAAGTTGCATTACAATTACAGAAGATTCTGAAAAGAATAATCAAAATCATCTCAGGGATGTAAAAGTTTCTTCAATAGAAATCCATGAGGAATAGATTTGTTTGCCTTACATAAGGCAAAGAAATGATTTGGTTTCTGTTTTCATCCATCAGAAGTGTTTTAATGGGGAAGATATGGAACAATTATTTTTATTGTTCATAGAACAACGAGGAAGAGGAAATCAGCTCATATCAGAGACAAGAACTTAGTTAGCCGAATGAAGAAGAGCTGTTTGACCTTTAGGATAATGAACATTGCAATGAATAGAGAGACAGGTCATACAATTTCTATTAGTATGGTGGGGTGGAAAGATCACAGACCTTGTGACAGTTCTGGCTTGGAATCCTGGTCCCACTTAACATCTCTAAACCTCATTTTTTTTTGAATCTGTAAAACAGTGTGATAAAACATATTCTGAAAGATGCACCGAGATTAAATAAGATAATGTGTGGGAAAGCACCCAGGAAATACTATTTAAGGTTGTGTGTCAGCTTGGTTGGGCCATGATTCTCAGTGGTTGGCAGTTATGATGCAGTTTGGCAATCGTATAATGATGTGATCACTCTCATGATGAGATTTGATATAATGTGATCACCTTCATGATGGGATCTGCTGTGAATAGCAAGTCAGTTGAAGGGGAGTCTCCTTGGGGTTGTATAGGTGGAAATTCTGACAAAGCTCATGGGCTTTTGCTCGCTCTGGATCCTGCACCTGGCTCCTATTTGTTTGATCTCCAGTTCTTGGGACTTGAGCTAACAACTTACCTGCTGTCTTGCCTGCTGATCTTGGGATTCATAGGTCTTCACAGCCTGTGAGCCAGAGCCCTGATGTCTGACTTGCTGATCACCAGCCCCTGCGACTACGTGAATCAGGAGAAACCTCTAGATTGACCCACGAACTTGGGACGTTCCAGCCTCTACAATTGTGTGAGCTATTTCCTTGATATAAATATCTCTCTTCTATATGTATTTATACACTTCACTTGTTTTGCTTCTTTGGATAACCCAGCCTAAGACACGTGACATTTAACAGGAACTCAATAACTGTTCTCCTTCTACTGGAGATCTTTAAGGAGAGAAGGAGAAGCATCTCGCCTAGATTATTTAGAAATTTACTTACCTAATATCAGGGAATTGGACCAGACAACACTCTAAGATTTTTTACAGTTTTTTAAAAAAGCTTTAGGAATCTTTTTTTTTTTTTTTAATTGTTTTTCTTTTCAGAAATTTAGTAATGAAATACATGTATTTATGTTTAATTAAAAATATTTAAAAAAAATTCTCTTTGGGAAGGGTTGACCAGTCAAGGATGTTGTCTCTGATTCATGCTGTAATTCTACACAGTAAAAAAGAAAATGCATGAGTTATAATGAATTATAATTATAATGAAGTACTGTTTGATCCACAGGGAATTTTGATGGATAATGATAGTTTAAATTCTGAGTTAGCATTATCCCTAGGAGATTGGACTGCAGGATAAACCACAATGTGTATCATTTTGTCTAGTATTTTTATCTAAGTAAAATCAGAATAAAGTGACTGTGAAGGAAGAGCTGAAAGGGTAAAAGGAGTCCCCAGAGGGCAATATGCAGCTTTATGGAAATACAGGGAAATAAGGATTAGCTCAGGTAACCTAAGTTCTCAGCTATATCCTTCTCTCCAATTGTTATTCCCCGACTGGCTATTGAAGCACCATAACTCTGGTTAGTTGTACCTAGAGGATAGTTTCTGAGCTAACTTTCAAGAAAATAGTTTAATTTTCTGTATTTCACTGCATCGTCAAAGAGGAAGGAACATCTGCAGTCTTGGTTTGGAAAGTTGTAAGCCAGTTTTGATCCTGACTCATAGCAACCCTGTAGGACAGAGTATAACTGCCCCATAGGGTTTTCAGGGAGTGGCTGGTGAATTCAAACTGCTGACCTTTTGGTTAGCAGCTGAGCTCTTAACCACTGAACCACCAGGGTTTCAAGCTATTAAAGAAGGAATAATATTTAAGTCTCTGTAAGAGCAATAGTTTTCATTGGGGTCCTAAGAGCAGTTACCAAGTATAATATTACTAATCTCTAGATAGTATTTCCTTTTATAGATTGAAGATAAACAGGTACAAAGATATCAAATATTTTCACTGGGAAAGAAATTTGAGCTCTTTTTACTGAGCTCACATTTGTGTTAGTAGATTGTGATTCTGGTCATGATGGGTAAGGGATGTTGAGGAACTTTTCAGTATGGAGCTATAGGATTTAATCCTGATGTCTTTCAGACACTGATTGAATTAAGGATCTTCACATTGTGGAGCACTGGCATTGATATTGTAGTATTTTGTAGTATCGCCACAAAAGTAGTAAGCCTTTAGAATTGCTTCTTGTTGTCTTTAGTTGCTGTTGAGTCAGCTCCAACTCATGGTGACCCTATATACAACAGAATGAAACATTGCCCGGTCCTGCGCCATCTTCATTATCATTGGTGTGGTTGAGTCCATTGTTGTGGCCAATGTGTACTTTTAGTACCTTCCAACCTAGGGGGCTCATCTTTCAGCACTATATTGGACAGTATTCTGTTGCAATCCATAAGGTTTTCATTGGCCCAATTTCAGAAGTAGATTGCTAGACCTTTTGTCCTAGTCTGTATTAGTCTGGAAGCTGTGTTGAAATCTGTCTACCATGGGTGACTCTGCTGGTATTTGAAATACTGGTGGCATAGCTTCCATCATTGTAGCATCATGTAAGCCACCACAGTACAACCAACTGACAGATGAGTGGTGGTTAGAATTTCTTAGAGAACTTTAAACAACATGACTTTCCTTGTCTTAGACCTAATGAATCAGAAACTTAGGATGGTAGTAGTTATGTATCTGTATTCTTGAAAAGACTCCCGAGTGATTCTGATGATCTGGCTGGCTTGGGGATCACTGGTCTAAGTAGTAACAGGTAACATTAATGCTTTGTGAAAGAGGAGCATGTGATTTATTTCATTTCTTGACCCATTGCAATCTGGCATCCATACCCACCCCACTAATGACGTTGCTCTTGAGAGGGTTACCAATGACCTCTTAATTGCAAACTACAGTGGATACTTTCCCTTCTTATGTCAGTTTTGTGACAATAGACACTGTTGGCTGATCTTTCCTTTATATTCTTTCTCTTCTTGTCTTCCATATTAGTCTTTATTGAGTTTCCACCTACACATCTGCTCCCTCTTTCTCAGTTGCCTTCATGGGCTCCTTTTCCTCTGCCTGCCTTTTAAATAACAATTGTGCCCAGGGTTCTATGCTTTGATGTCTTCTCTTCTTTTCACTTTTTTGTGCTGTTCTATGTGGTAGCCATTAACCATATATGTCTATTAAGCATTTCAAATAAGGCTAATTCAAATTGAGATGCACTGTAACTATAAAAATATGAACTGGATTTCAAAAGACTTATATGAACAAAACTGTGTAAAATATCATAATAAATAAAAAAATGATTACATGTTGAAATGGTAGTATTTTAGATATATTAGGTTAAAGGAAATATTATTAAAATTAATAATAATTTAAATTAAAATTAATTGACCTGTTCTTTTTTCTGTTTTTTAAGTGTGGATACTAAACATGTTTAAATTAAATATGTATTTTGTAATTTGATCATTATGTTCTATTGGATAACATTGTTCCATATGTTCTTTCTGGAGAATATCTTAAGACTGCTGGTGATTTTAACTACCATATATAATGCTTTGGCTTTCAAACTTGTGTCTTCTACCCATATCTTTCTTTCCTGGGTCCTAGGTTTGCATAGTCAACTCTCTCTTGAATTCCCTATAAGCCCTTTAAACTAAATATACAAAAAAATTCACCAAATCTAGTTCTGTGATGGTTAAGATTGTGTGTCAACTTGGCTGGGTCATGATTCTCAGTGTTTATATGTGATCACTCCCATGATTGAATCTGCTGTGAGTAGCCAATCAGTTAAAGGGAGTTTCCTTGGAGGTTTGGCCTGCATCCAAATATAAGCAGGTGTTCTGGCTTTTTTGCTCACTCTGGATCCTGCAGCTGCCTCCTTTTCATCTGAACTCTGGCTCTTGGGACTTGCGCTACCAGCTTATCTGCAGACCTTGGGATTCGTCAGTCTTCACAGCCTGAAAGCGGGAGCCCTGCTCACCGACCTGTTGATCTTGGGTTGACCAGCCCCTGCGGCTGCGTGAATCAAGAGAAGACTCTATCATGATCCATGGACTTGGGACGTTCTAGCCTCTACAATTCCGTGAGCTCTCCCCTTGATATAAATCTCTCTCTCTATATATTTATATGCTTTACTGGTTTTGCTTCTCTACGGATCCCAATCTAAGTCAGATTACATGAAGCTGAGGTTAAAATTACAGTTTCTAACCTTTTGTTTCCTAGGTATTCCATCTACAGTGTATGCCAGTTTTCTTCTTGTTAAATTGTAAGCCTGGATTACTATTTCACTAAAAACTACGGTGTAACAAATCACCCCACAATTTAGTGACTTGAAAACAATCATTTTATTAACTGGCATAGTTTCTGTGGGTCAGAAATTCTGGAAAGGCTCAACTGGGTGGTTCTGGCTTGAGGTTTCTCCAGCAATTGCAGTAAAAGCAGGAACAGTGGTGGGGAGGACTGGAGCAGCCTGGGGCTGTTGGACATCTCCCTCTTCAAGGAGTCTCAGGGCTTCTATGAATGATCCCTCTGTAGGGGCTGGTGTGGGTCTTCACAGTATGTGGCCTCCAGGCAGTCAGACTGTTTACATGGTGGCTCAGGGCTCTACCAGCACAAGTGTTCCAGCATAGAAGGTAAAGGCAGCATCACCTTTTGTGTCTTAATCATGGAAGTCCTGCCCTGACACTTCTGCAGTATTTTATTGGTTACAAGTATGTCAAAAACCCACCTAGATTCAGGGAGAAAGAAATTATTATTTTATTTTTTATTGTACTTTAGATGAAGATTTACAGAACAAACTAGTTTCTTATCAAACAGTTAGTACACATATTGTTTTATGACGTTGGTTAATAAACCCATGACATATCAACACTCTCCCTTCTCAACTTTGGGTTCCCTTTTACCAACTTTCTGGTTTCCTCCTGCCTCCTAGTCCTTGCCCTTGGGCTGGTGTGCCCCTGTAGTCTCGTTATGTTTTATGGGCCTGTTCAACTTTTGGCTGAAGGGGGAACCTCAGGAGTGACTTCATTACTGAGCTGAAAGGGTATCCGGGGGCCATACTCTCAGGGTTTCTCCAGTTGCTGTCAGGCCAGCAAGTCTGATCTTTCTTTTCGAGTTAGAATTTTGTTCTCCATTTTTCTCCAGGTTTGTCCAGGACCCTCTATTGTGATCCCTGTCAGAGCAGTCAATGGTGGTAGCCAGGTACCATCTAGTTGTACTGGACTCAGTCTGGTAGGGACCATGGTAGATGTGATTCATTAGAAGGAGAAAGAGATTAGACATCATCTTTTGATGGGGGATGGCAAGGTACCAGAAGACCTGTGGGATGGGAAATATCGTTGCAGCCATCATTGGAAATACAATCCACTAGAGCCTCTCAATGTTAAGATGTTACACAAGAGTAGGAGGGATTCAGGCATGGTTTTTCCACTTTGTGGAGGAATCTGTTAGGAACAATGGACTGTTTGTAGCTTTAACTGATCCTTTCTTGACTTGTGGTAAAAATAGGTTATGGACTAAGCTTTAGGAACTGAATATAAACCTTTGGTACTATTAGTATCTGAATCTAATTACCAAAGAAAGAGCCAGGATTGAAAGAAACAGAACAGATAACTCTTGACAGATTAGATAGCAATTTTGAGTGAATAAAAAGGATATGTTTTCACTATTTATTCTACACTTTTTAACCTTCTATCTTAATGACTTGATAATATATTTGGATAAAATGAATGACCTGCCATAGAGAGCAGAAAGAGAACTGTCCCCTATATGCTGATGGCTTATTATTGTGCACTAAAAATGGCCTTAATAGGTCACTGGTTCTATCTGTTTTTTTGTTATAGAGAAGTAAAGCTAAAATAATTATTTTTACAGATTACCTACAGCTTTTTTTTTGGTTTATTCTAACAGCTCCATGCAGGTGGTCTGTTTCTAACCAGTTTATCTTGGAAGGTTCAGGAAAAACTGTATTGGGTACCTTATAAGACTCATTTAGAAAAATTTGTCTTGCAATAGTAACTGCATCCAAAGCCTGTAGTGTAGGTTTTTGAGAAACATGTATTGGTGGAAAATGAAAATTAAATAAAACAGGTACAATTATAGAATAGTAACAGACCTAAAGAGATCACCTGGTTCTTTGCTTCTAGTTTATGGCTCTACCTAAATCATACCAGATGTAGACAAATCCTAATTAAAGAATTAGATCTAGAGTTAAGGTCTGGAGCTCCCTTCTGAACTATATAGGACTGAGTTCAGAGGAACCCCGATATATACAGAATTAAGTATATGCGAATCTTGTTACTGTTGTTGTTAGTTGATTGAGTTGATTCTGACTCATGACGACCCCATGTGTGCAGAGTAGAACTGCTCCGCAGGGTTTTCAAAATGTCTTCGGAGGTGCCTCTGGGTGGGTTTGAACCGGAAGTCTTTCAGCTGATAGTTGAGTGCTTAACCATTTACCCTACCTGAGGATTTAATGGATGTGAATTTGTTTTACTGTAAAAGTTGGAAAAATTGGCTTTCAGGTTTGGTTTTGCCTTTTTCTGACCCATTAGTCTAGAAAACGGAGGAGTAACAATAACTAGAAAACTTTTTGTTAAAGAGCAACATGGAAAGAAAAACGTTTCTAATTATTTCTTACGCCATCCTTAAAATATCACAATTCCCCAACCATTCATTTTATTTCTTCCAGTCTTCCCTATTTAAACCCATGAGGACAACCAGGGTAGGTGATATTTTGAGCATCTCACTGTGAGAGCTATGTCAAATGGATTTAGATGGCATTTAATCACTTCGACAAGAAAATAGTGTGATTGGTACATTAGAACATCTTTGAAAATTTGTATTTTGGTCTACTTTTGAATTTAGTAGTAACCTAGTTAATGAATTCTTCCAGTCACTTTCTGAAAAAAGTTTTGCTTTACATTTTCTGAGTGGTAAAAGTATGTTTTTCTGTAGGTGCAGTAGACTATTTGTAATTCAGTTGAATTGCATAGAACAAATCATTCCATATCAGGACCAATAATTTCTTTTTTTTAAGTTTTTTTTTATTGTACTTTAGATGAAGCTTTACCAAGCAAACTAGTTTCTCATTAAATAATTAATACACATATTGTTTTGTGACATTGGTTGCCAACCCTATGACATGTCAACACCGACACTCTCACCTTCTCGACCTTGGGTTCCCCATTACCAGCTTTTGTGTGCCCTCCTGCCCTCTCGTCCTTGCCCTTGGGCTGGTATGCCCATTTAGTCTCATTTTGTTTTATGGGCCTGTCTAATCTTTGGTGGAAGAGTGAACCCCAGGAGTGACTTTAGTACTGAGCTAAAGTGGTGTCCAGGGGCCATACTCTCGAAGTTTCTCCAGTCTTCCTTAGAACAGTAAGCCTGGTCTTTTTTTGTGAGTTAGAATTTTGTTATACATTTTTCTCTGTCCAGGAGGACCAATAATTTCTTGACTGTAATTGTAGAAATGACAGATAAACTCACACATTTAACATTTTCGTTCTCTAGTGATTGTTTGAAAGGGAAAAGAATGATAAATATTGGAATTACAAAATAATATATGAAGGCAAAATGGTAGCAAAAATAACAGAAACATTTGGGTAAAAATTTCTCAGTTCTAGTTCCATTTGTACCATTTGCTGTCTGTGGTCTGTGGCAAGTTACTTTATCATCTAAACCTGTCTTTCATAATCTGTAAAATGGAGTAATATTGATACATAAAGAATTATTGTTGAAAATTACATGTAACAGTGTTGTTAAAGCACTTTAAAAGCATGAAGTGTTACACAAACATTAATGAACATGCAGGAGACCTGAAGATAGCATCTTACTGGTTTAATAAGCAATGTGATAGAGGCAGAGGATTCAGGGTCATTTGATTTGGGTTCTCATTTTGACTTTACAATTAAATGGCTGTAACGCCTTACAGTAGTTACTTAACCTTGCTATTCCTCAGTTTCCTCATCTGTAACAAAGATATAATATCCAATTGCTATTTCTGAGGTTTGTATAGAGATTTAGTTAGATACTTGTTTAAAAAGTACATTGTAGTGCATCAAAGGGCATTATCAAGAAAGTGAAAAGGCAACCTACAGAATGTGAGAAAATATTTAGAAACCGTATGTGATAAGGGTTTACTATCCAGAATATATAAAGAACTACTACAACTCAACAACAAAAAAGACAAACAACCTAACCAAAAAATGGGCAAAGGATTTGACTAGACATTTTTCCCAGTAATATATACATATGAAAAGATGCACAACATCTTTAGTCGTTAGGGAAACGTAAGTCAAAACCACAATGAGATACCACTTCACATGCATTCACGTGGCTATTATCAGAAAAACAAAAAATAAAAATGTTGACCTCGATATTGGCTACTGTCAGACGTATGTCATTAATGGGCAAAATAGTTGGATAGTAGATTTTTTACTATTGTTGTAATGCAAAATGTTGGATAACGAGATACTCGATAAGTGAGGAGTAGGTGTTAGTGGAAGACTCTTATACTTTTTCATTCCACTATAACTGTGTCTCTTAAGTTTTAGCTGTTTTTAGTTGCCACTGAGTTGATTCTGACTCATGACAACACCGTGTATGTAGAATAGCACTGCTCCATAGGGCTTTTAAGACTATGACATTTTGGAAGCTGATCACCACGTCTATCTTCTGAGGTGCCTCTGTGTCGGTTTTAGCTGCCAATTTTTCGGCTAGTAGTTGAGAACTTAACCATTATTGTATCTTTGTTAGAGGCGTATCTGTCTTAGTTTTACAGGAAAACCATTACAAATCTTTCTTACAAAATGGGTACATTTATTTATTTATTGTTAAAGGGCTAAATATACTTAAAGCAGTTTCTAAGTAACCATGACAGAAATAAAAATAATTCTCTTATCAATTCCTAGAATCAGGATTTAATAAAATAAAAATATTACATAATTAAAAAGATGTTATGTAATTTTTAAAAGTCAACATATGAGCTCAAATTCCTTTTTTTTTTTCTTCTACTTTTTGGCTATTATGAATAATGCTGCTGTGAACATTGTTGTATGCTATCTAGTTGATTCTATCTGGGAGTAGAATCGGGGAGACCCTGTGTGACAGAGTAGGTTTCTTAGGCTGTAATCATTACGTGAGTAGATGACCAGATGTTTTCTACTGCAGAGTGGCCTGGTGGGTTCGTACCGCTGACGTTTTAGTTAGCAGCCTAACACTTAACCATCGTGCCACCAGTGCCCCAGGCTATGAATGTTAGTGTACAAGTTTTTGCGTGGGCATGTTTTCATTTTCTTGGTTATATACCTAGGAGTGGAATTGCTGGTGACTCTATGTTTAACCTTTTGAGGAGCTGTTGGACTGTTTTCCAAAGTAGCTGCACCATTTTATGTTTCCACCAGCAATGTATGAAGGTTCTAATTTCTGCTCATCCTCACAAACACTTGTTATTATCTCTTTTTTGATTATATAGCCATTCTAGTGGGCATGAGGTGATGTATCTTGTGGCTTTGATTTGCATTTCGCTAGTACTGAAGGTCTTGAGCATCTTTTTATGTGCTTATTGGATGTGGGTGTGTCTTCTTTGGAAAAATTGTCTTTTCAGATCCTTTGTCCAGTTTTTAAACTGGGTTATTTGTCTTTTTATTACTGAGTTGTAAGAGTTTTTTTTTTTATATATTGTAGATACAGGTTCCTTATCAAACACGTGTAACATTTGTAAAATTTTTGTCTTATTCCATGGGCTGACTTTTCGCTTTTCTTATGGTGTCCTTTGAAGCATAAATGTTTGAGATTTTGATGATGTCCTACTTATTTATGTTTTCTTTTGTCAGATGTACTTTTGGTGTAATACTTAAGAAACCACTGCCAAATTCAATATCATGAAGATTTACTTTTTTGTTTTCTTCTAACTTTGTTATAGTTTTAGCTCTTACATTTAGGCCTATGATTAATTTTGAGGTAATTTTTTAATATAGCGTGAGGAAGGGCTCCACCTTCATTCTTTTACATTCTTTTCACCAACTATTTAAAAGACTATTTTTTTCTCCATTGAATTGTCTTGTCCCTTGTTTCATTCATGATTTTGTAATTTGAGTCTTCTTTCTTTTTTCTTAGTCTTACTGTAGGTTTGTCACCTTTATTGATCTTTTCAAAGAACCAACTTTTGGTTTTGTTGATTTTCTTATTGTTTTTATGTTCTGTATTTCATTAGTTTCTACTCTATATTATTTTCTTCCTTTTGCTTGTTTTAGGTTTATTTTGCTCTTTTTTTCCTAGTGTATTTATGTGGAAGGAAAATTATCTTAGTAATTTGAGATCATTCTTCTTTATTACTGTAGGCCTTTGCAGATATAAATTTACCTCAAAACACTACTTTAGTTGCATCTTGTAAGTTTTAATATATTGTGTCTTCATTTTCATTTTTCTGAAAGTATTTCTGATTTCCCTTTTGATTTTTTCTTTTACCCATTAGATATGAAGGAATATGTTGTTTAATGTCCTCCTGTAAGTGAACACCCCAAATTTATTTCTGTTATTAATTTGTAATTTCATTCCATTGTGATCAAAGAACATATTTTGTATGATTTCAGTCTTCTAGATTAATTGAAGCTTGTTTTATTGCCTAGCATATGGTCTATCCTAGAGAATATTTTATGTACCCTTGAGAAAAATGTGTATTTTTTATTGGTTGTAGTGTTCTGTAGATATCTGTTAGGTGTAATTGGTTTATAGTGTAGTTTAAGTCTTTTATTTTCTTATCAATCTTCTGTGTAGTGTTTCTATCCTTTATTGACATTTGGGTATTGAAGACTTTTTTGTATTGTTGAGTTGTCTATATCTCCGTTCAATTCTTTGTTGAAGAATTGTTTCATGTCTTTGGGAGCTCTGTTTTTGTTTCATGTCTTTGGGAGCTCTGTTTTTGGTGCATATATGTTTATATTTGCTATATCTTCCTGAAGGATTGAGCCTTTTATCATTATAAAATAACCCTCTATATCTAGTAACATTCTTTTATAGCTTGTAACATTTTAAAAGGTCTATTTTGTCTGATATTAGTATAACTGCTCCAGCTTTCTTATGGTTATTGTTTACATGATGTATCTCTTACCACTCTTTTATTCTTAACCTGTTGGTAGTTTTGAATTTAAAGTGAGTTAACAGGGCTCTTTTCATCAAGTGTTAACCTAAAATTAGTTGGAATAAGAGGTCATTTTTACTAGTTATAGTGTTGTCTTTAATATATGGATAGCTTAATATTTATTTAATGTTCATACCTCACAGGTTATTATTCTGGGTAATGATGTTTTTAGAAGATTACTCAGATATACTCCCCCCTTTAAAAGAAAATTAAAATATAATATAAAGGATTTATTATCTTTTTATTCCTACTGGTTTGAGATATAGGGGATAAAATCTGATTACATTCATTTTATGATAAGTAAACAGATGTCTGCAAACTTAAATTTGAACTTATCTCTGGATTTGAATGCCTTCAATAACCTTAAATCCCAATGAAAAATTTAATTTTAAATTTACTGATTCAAGCCACTATATTACATGTTTTGCCAGTACTAAAAGTTAGGCTGCCAGAAGTTTCCAATTTTTGTGACAATATCTTCCTTGAAATTGTATTGCAAAGTAGAAAACACAAAAATGTTTAGTCACTATAGCCTTCATTTCCTTCCTGTTAACATTATTTATCACTCTTGTGAGGCGATTAACATGGTTTATGTAGGAGGTGAGGAAAGGGAAAATGGTGCAGTGGTTAAGAGCTTGGCTGCTAACCCAAAGGTTGGCAGTTCAAATCTACCAGTCACTCCTCAGATACCCTATTGGGCAATTCTTTTCTGTCCTATATGGTTGGTATGAGTTGAAATTGACTGCGATGGTTGTTGTGTGAAAATGACTAAACAGCAGCAGGAATTAATAAATAAGGGAATGAATGAATGTGCCAACCAGATAAAATGTGAAGTGTGTGTGTGTGTGTGTTTTAAGGTATTCTGTGCTGTGAAGGGCCTAGGAGAATTCAAGGTAGTGAAAAGTGGAAACTGTCTGATATAATGACTGATGATAATGTTGATTATAATTTTGATAGCTAACTTTTACAGAGTACTTACTGTGTGCCAGGCATTTTGTAAAACCTTTGCATATAGGCAAAGGATTGGATTGTTAAATGATACTGACATGAATTAGAGATATCAACTGGTATCAAGCTTTATTAGTAATTTCAAGGATACAAGCAATCAGAAGGCACAGGAAAAGCAGAGAGAGGACCTGGACATTCAGGGATCCTTTCTTCCCCTATTAGAGAACAACTTGCAGACCCAGAACAATAAATAAGCTTCCTAATGAAGTGCATGGATTATCGCACATCAAAGAGAGGACTAGAGACTGTGAAACATCTTCATTTTATATTCACATAGTCTCATAGCTCATGCTCCATGAGTCATAATTCTATAGGCACTACTAGGTTTGTTTGCCATACCCATTGTTGTCAAGTCGATTCCGACTCATAGCGACCTCATAGGACAGAGTAGAACTGCCCCATAGGGTTTCCAAGGAGTGGCTGGTGGATTCAAACTGCTGACCTTTTGGTTAGCAGCCAAATGCTTAGCAATACTAAACCAGGAACATCCTACTAAAAACATTCTATGGATAAGTGCACTTCTAACAACTACCATTAGTTTATTTGCCAGCTCTTAGCATGTTTTTCAGGAGACTAGACCAGATCTCTTGTCTTCTTTGTTTCCGGGAAGAGCTTCCCATTCAGCAGGAGAAAAATGCTGCTTTAACTCCTTCTCTCCAGCAGATTAACTCATTTGAATTCAAATTCAAGTATTTATTTTTTTTGTATAAACAAGGTAAACTATTTTAAGAAGGAACTTCAGACAGGTTAAAAAAAATCTTTTATTAGGTTTGGTTTGATTTAATTTGATTGGTAGAGGACACAATAAGAAAAACTAAATATAAATATATTCCACCACCAACAGATATATACAATGACAATTTATTATATTTTGTTTTGTGTGTGTTTGAAGGCACACTTTGTATACAATTTTGTCTTTTGTTTAACCTTATTATATTTGAGAAATCATATATGGTTTTAATATTCAATTTTCTCTCTGTCTTTTCAACCCAATTCTCAAATCAGGATGGAGATCCAGTTCACCCAGGAGTGGCCAGGACTGATCTTGCCACTGGCCTGTATGCATATGGAGCCATCATGGCTGGATTGATTCAAAGATATAAAACTGGGAAAGGACTGTTCGTTGATTGTAACCTACTGTCATCTCAGGTATGAATCCAAATATCATTTGAGAGAATGGTATAAAAGCATGTATTTAGGTTATACTTTTTTAGGTCAAATCCTGTGGTCATACATGCAAAAACAGTAAAAGAACAACAGCAATAACAAAACAAAACAAGATAAAAGAACAACAAAAGTTACCTCTGTTTTGATGTACTTAATTATTGTCATATTAAAAGATATAGACCATGAAGATTTTGTCATAATATAGACATTGTTGAATTAGAATTTTAGACTGTTTTTATTAAACTGGGCCTATTACTACTTGAGGAGTCTTGGTGGTGCAGTGGTTAAGAGTTTGACGGCTAACCAAAAGGTCAGCAGTTTGAATCTACCAGCTGCTCCTTGGAAGCCCTGTGGGGCAGTCCTATTCTGTCCTATAGAGTTGCTGTGAGTCAGAATCGACTTGACAGCAATGGGTATCACTGCTTGTGTGACAAGAATGCAGTTGCTTCTATTTTATCGTTCTATTATCTCTTTGGAAACCCTGGTGGCGTAGTAGTTAAGTGCTAGGGCTGCTAACCAAAGGTTCGGGAGTTCGAATCCGCCAGGCACTCCTTGGAAACTCTATGGGGCAGTTTTGCTCTGTCCTATAGAGTCGCTATAAGGCGGAATCGACTCGATGGCAGTGGGTAGTGTAGTGTATTATCTCTTTAACTTCTTTTGATGAGGGTGTCTTCATCTTTTTTTTTTGTGCCACGGACTCCTTTGGTTGTCTGATGAAGGCTGTGGATCTTTTCTTAGAATATTGTTTTTAGCTGAATAAAATGATATACTTAGGATTACAAAACTAAGCCAATTATATTGAAATATAGTTATTGAAATGTAAAATTGTCAACTTTAGTAATATAGGTGATTCTTTGTTAATATATTAAACAACAATATCTAGCAATGGGTCCAATAACTTACAATTTTCAGATAGTATTAAGCATAATATTTCAAGATCTCCCTAACAAATATAATATGACATGAAAATATCTATAATTTTTTATTGAAGATCAAGTCATAAACCAAAGATGAAAACCAAATCCATTGCCGTCAAATTGATTCTGACTCATACCAGCCCTTTAGAACAGAGTAGAACTACCCCAGAGAGTTTCCAAGGAGCGTCTGGTGGATTTGAACTGCTGACCTTTTGGTTAGCAGCCATAATTCTTAACCCCTGCACCACCAGGGCTCCAATCAAGTCATAGATACTGCTAATACCGTGGTGGTTTGTTGCCTGCATTCATAATGGAAGAAAATGTTAAAAACTAGTTAGACATCAATGAAAATAAAGATGTAATTTTTTCCATTCAGGTCGTGAACTCCTAGAATTCTGTCTGTGGACCCCAGTTATCAGTTATGTTTTGCTAAATACTAAACTGGTGGAATAAAAAGGTTCATTCACTCTCAAACTGACATTTTATCTCCTTTCTACTGATCAGTCCCAAATTCTGTACCATATGTGAAAGTTGCTTCTGAATAGATAATTTTTCAGGAGATAGAAAAGAAAATATTTAATTTATGTGAAGAGACTTTACTGTGGGAAAAATTACTTTATAGACATAGAGGCTTCTGTTGGGAATTTCAGATTTAGATGCCATACATGGCAAAAAATAGTAAACTTGGAACATTGCTTTGGAATTTTTTCTCTTAGGCAAAATTAAGGAGGTGTATGTTGTTGTTTTTATTAGGTGCTGTCCAGTCGGTTCCGACTCATAGCGACCCTATGCACAACAGAATGAAACACTGCCCAGTTCTGCTCCATCCTTACAATCATTGTTATGCTTGAGGTCATTGTTGCAGCCACTGTGTCAATCCACCTCGTTGAGGGTCTTCCTCTTTTCCGCTGACCCTGTACTCTGCCAAGCATGATGTCCTTCCCCAGGGACTCATCCCTCCTGACAGCATGTCCAAACTAAGTAAGACGCAGTCTCGCCATCCTTGCCTCTAAGGAGCATTCTGGCCGCACTTCTTCTAAGACAGGTTTGTTCGTTCTTTTGGCAGTCTGTGGTATATTCAGTATTCTTCGCCAACACCACAATTCAAAGGCATGAACTCTTCTTCGGTCTTCCTTATTCATTGTCCAGCTTTCACATGCATATGATGTGATTGAAAACACCATGGCTTGGGACAGGCACACCTTAGTCTTCAGGGTGACATCTTTGCTCTTCAACACTTTGAAGAGGTCCTTTGCAGCAGATTTACCCAGTGCAATGCATCTTTTGATTTCTTGACTGCTGCTTCCATGGCTGTTGATTGTGGATCCAAGTAAAATGAAATCCTTGACAACTTCAGTCTTTTCTCCGTTTATCATGGTGTTGTTCATTGATCCAGGTGTGAGGATTTTTGTTTTCTTTATGTTGAGGTGTAATCCATACTGAAGGCTGTGGTGTTTGATCTTCATTAGTAAGTGCTTCAAGTCCTCTTCACTTTCAGCAAGCAAGGTTGTGTCATCTGCATAATGCAGGTTGTTAATGAGTCTTCCTCCAATCCTGATGCCCTGTTCTTCTTCGTATAGTCCAGCTTCTCAGATTAGTTGTTCAGCATACAGATTAAATAGGTGTGGTGAAAGAATACAACCCTGATGCACACCTTTCCTGACTTTAAACCAATCAGTATCCCCTTGTTCTGTCCGAACATCTGCCTCTTGATCTATGTAAAGGTTCCTCATGAGCACAATTAAGTGTTCTGGAATTCCCAATCTTTGCAGTGTTATCCATAGTTTGTTATGATCCACACAGTCGCATACCTTTGCATAATCAATAAAACACAGGTAAACATCCTTCTGGTATTCTCTGCTTTCAGCCAGGATCCATCTGACATCAGCAGTGATATCCCTTGTGCCAAGTCCTCTTCTGAAACTGGCCTGAATTTCTGGCAGTTCCCTGTCGGTATACTGCTGCAGCCGTTTTTGAATGATCTTCAGCAAAATTTTGCTTGTGTGTGATATTAAGGATATTGTTCTATAATTTCCACATTCGGTTGGATCACCTTTCTTGGGAATAGGCATAAATACGGGTCTATTCCAGTCAGTTGGCCAGGAAGATGTCTTCCATATTTCTTGGCTTAGACGAGTGAGCACTTCCAGCGCTGCATCTGTTTGTTGAAACATCTCAATTGATATTCCATCAATTCCTGGTGCCTTGTTTTTCGCCAGTGCCTTCAGAGCAGCTTGGACTTCTTCCTTCAGTACCATCAGTTCCTGATTGTAGGCCACCTCTTGAAATGGTTGAATATTGACTAATTCTTTTTGGTATAATGACTCTGTGTATTCCTTCCATCTTCTTTTGATGCTTCCTGCGTCATTTAATATTGTCCTCTTGGAATCCTTCACTATTGCAACTTGAGGCTTGAGTTTTTTTTCCATTCTTTCAGCTTGAGAAATGCTGAACATGTTCTTCCCTTTTGGTTTTCCATCTCCAGCTCTTTGCACATGTCATTATAATACTTCACTTTGTCTGCTCGAGAGGCCCTTTGAAATCTTCTCTTCAGTTCTTTTACTTCATCAATTCTTCCTTTTGCTTTAGGTGCTTGATGTACAAGAGCAAGTTTCAGAGTCTCATCTGATATCCATCTTGGTCTTTTCTTTCTTTTCAGTGACCTCTTGCTTTCTTCATGGATGATGTCCTTGATGTCATTCCACAACCCATGTGTCTGTCAGTTTGTCATACTGTGGGGGCTTGTGTGTTGCTATGATGCTGGAAGCTATGCCACCGGTATTCAGATACCAGCAGGGTCACCCATGGAGGACAGGCTTCAGCTGAGCTTCCAGACTAAGACAGACTAGGAAGAAGGACCCAGCAATCTACTTCTGAAAAGCATTAGCCAGTGAAAACCTTATGAGTAGCAGCAGAACACTGTCTGATATAGTGCTGGAAGATGAGCCCCCCAGCTTGGAAGGCGCTCAGAAGATGACTGGGGAAGAGCTGCCTCCTCAAAGTAGAGTCGACCTTAATGACGTGGATGGAGTAAAGCTTTTGGGACCTTCATTTGCTGATGTGGCACGACTCAAAATGAGAAGAAACAGCTGCAAACATCCATTAATAATCAGAACCTGGAATGTACAAAGTATGAATCTAGGAAGATTGGAAATCGTCAAAAATGAAACGGCGTGCATAAACATGGATATCCTAGGCAGTAGTGAGCTGAAATGGACTGGTATTGGCTGTTTTGAATCGGACAATCATGTAGTCTACTGGGCTGGGAATGACAACTCGAAGAGGAATGGTGTTGCATTCATCGTCAAAACGAACATTTCAAGATCTATCCTGGAGTACAACGCTGTCAGTGATAGGATAATATCCATACACCTGCAAGGAAGACCAGTTAATACGACTATTATTCAAATTTACACACCAACCACTAGGGCCAAAGATGAAGAAATAGAAGATTTTTATCAGCTGCTGCAGTCTGAAATTGATCGAAGATGCAATCAAGATCCATTGATAATTACTGGCGATTGGAATGCGAAAGTTGGAAACAAAAAAGAAGGATCAGTAGTTGGAAAATATGGCCTTGGTGCTAGAAACAACGCTGGAGATCAAATGAGAGGATTTTGCAAGACCAACGGCTTCTTCATTGCAAATACCTTTTTTCACATTATCGGCAACTATGTACACATGGACCTCGCCAGATGGAGCACACAGAATTCAAACTGACTACATCTGTGGAAAGAGACGATGGAAAAGCTCAATATCATCAGTCAGAACAAGGCCAGGGGCCGACTGTGGAACAGACCATCAATTGCTCATATGCAAGTTCAAGCTGAAAATGAGGAAAATCAGAGCATGTCCACGAGAGCCAAAATATGACCTTGAGTATATCTCACCTAAATTTAGAGAACATCTCAAGAATAGATTTGACGCATTGAACACCAGTGACCCAAAACCAGACGATTTGTGAAAGCAGGTGTATAGAGGTAAAAAAAACATCCATATAGTTGAAGGTGAAATACCATATAGGGGTTTTTAACAGTAGCTTTGAGTCACATTCAGAAATATAATGGTTGTAAAAAGGGTGTAAGAACTCTCTGCAAATGATTGATCTAGTTCCTTATCAGAGAATCATAGATATTAGTTCTGGGAGGGAACTCAAAGTCTTCTCATCCCACCCCCTAATTGTATAGCTGCAATGAACCTGTGGCATAGTAGGTTAAGACTGTCTACAAGCTGCTTTTCTGATGAATATGGGTGGTGGGCAGGGCTGACTTCATGGGTGCGTGAACTGTGCAGTCCCAGGGGGTCCGAGCCTTAGTTTAGTTAATGCTCTGCTGCTTCCATCTTGAAATTTTGAATAATTTTTGAACAAGGGTTCCTGTGTTTTCATTTTGCACTGTTGTTTTTAGGTGCTGTCAAAGCGTTTCCGACTCACGCTACCCTATGTACGACAGAACGAAACACTGTCTGGTCCTGCGCCATCCTCACAATTATTGCTATGTTTGAGGCAATTGTTGCAGCTACTGTGTCAGTCCTTCTCTCTCAGGATCTTCCTCTTTTTTGCTGACCCTGTACTTTACCCAGCAAGATGTCCTTTTCTAGGGACTGGTCCCTCCTGCTAACGTGTCGATAGTACATGAGATGAAGTCTTGCTGCGCTCTCCTCTGAGAAGCATTCTGGCCGTACTTCTTCCAAGACAGGTTTGTTCATTTTTCTGAGAGTCCATGGTATAGTCAATATTACTTGCCAACACCATAATTCAAATGCATCAATTCTTCTTTAGTCTTCCTTATTCATCATCCAGCTTTTGCATGCATATGAAATGATTGAAAATACCTTGGCTTGGGTCAGGTGCACCTTAGTCCTTAAAGTGACATCTTTGCTTTTTAACACTTTAAAGAGGCCTTTTGCAGCAGATTTACCCAATGCAATAGATAGTTTGATTTCTTGATTGCTGCTTCCATGGGCATTGACTGTTGATCCAAGTAAAATGAAATCCTTGATAACTTCACTGTTTTCTCCATTTGTCATGATGTTGCTTATTGGTCCAGTTGTGAGTTTTTTTGTTTTCTTTCTGTTGAGGTGTAATCCATACTGAAGGCTGTAATCTTTGATTGTCATCAGTAAGGACTTCAAGTCCTCTTCACTTTCAGCAAGCAAGGTTGTGTTATCTGCATATTGCAGGTTGATAGTGAATATTTTTTCAGTCTTGATGCTGCGTTCTTCTTCATTTGGTCCATTTTGCACTAGGTCTAGTGACCGCAGATCAGACGAATTGTGGAATGACATCAAGAACGTCATCCATGAAGAAAGCAAGAGGTCACTGAAAAGACAGGAAAGAGAGAAAAGACCAAGATGGATGTCAGAGGAGACACTGAAACTTGCTCTTGAGCATTGAGCAGCTAGAGCAAAAGGAAGAATTGATGAAGTAAAAGAACTGAAGAGAAGATTTCAAAGGGCCTCTCGAGCAGACAAAGTGAAGTATTATAATGACATGTGCAAAGAGCTGGAGATGGAAAACCAAAAGGGAAGAACACGGCTCGGCGTTTCTCAATCTGAAAGAACTGAAGAAAAAATTCAAGCCTCAAGTTGGAATAATGAAGGATTCCATGAAGAAAATATTAAATGACGCAGGAAACATCAAAAGAAGATGGAAGGAATACACAGAGTCATTATACCAAAAAGAATTAGTCGATATTCAACCATTTCAAGAGGTGGCCTACAATCAGGAACTGATGGTACTGAAGGAAGAAGTCCAAGCTGCTCTGAAGGCATTGGCAAAAAACAAGGCTCCAGAAATTGATGGCAATTGAGATGTTCCAACAAACAGATGCAGCGCAGGATGTGCTCACTTGTCTAAGCCAAGAAATATGGAAGATATCTTCCTGGCCAACTGACTGGAATAGACCCGTATTTATGCCTATTCCCAAGAAAAGTGATCCAACCGAATGTGGAAATTATAGAACAATATCCTTAATATCACACACTAGCAAAATTTTGCTGAAGATCATTCAAAAACGGCTGCAGTGGTATATCGACAGGGAACTGCCAGAAATTCAGGCTGGTTTCAGAAGAGGACTTGGCACAAGGGATATCACTGCTGATGTTGGATGGATCCTGGCTGAAAGCAGAGAATACCAGAAGGATGTTTACCTGTGTTTTATTGACCATACATAGGCATTCGACTGTGTGGATCATAACAAAGTATGGATAACAGTGCGAAGAATGGGAATTCCAGAACACTTAATTGTGCTCATGAGGAACCTTTACATAGATCAAGAGGCAGATGTTCGGACAGAACAAGGGGATACTGATTGGTTTAAAGTCAGGAAAGGTGTGCGTCAGGGTTGTATTCTTTCACCACACCTATTTAATCTGTATGCTGAACAAATAATCCGAGAAGCTGGACTATACGAAGAAGAACGGGGCATCAGGATTGGGGGAAGACTCATTAACAACCTGCATTATGCAGATGACACAACCTTGCTTGCTGAAAGTGAAGAGGACTTGAAGCACTTACTAATGAAGATCAAACACCACAGCCTTCAGTATGGATTACACCTCAACATAAAGAAAACAAAAATCCTCACAACTGGACCAATGAACAACATCATGGTAAACGGAGAAAAGACTGAAGTTGTCAAGGATTTCATTTTACTTGGATCCACAATCAACAGCCATGGAAGCAGCAGTCAAGAAATCAAAAAACGCATTGCATTGGGCAAATGTGCTGCAAAGGACCTTTTCAATGTGTTGAAGAGCAAAGATGTCACCCTGAAGACTAAGGTGCGCCTGACCCAAGCCATGGTATTTTCAATCGCATCATATGCATGTGAAAGCTGGATAATGAATAAGGAAGACCGAAGAAGAGTTCATGCCTTTGAATTGTGGTGTTGGCGAAGAATATCGAATATACCATGGACTGCCAAAAGAATGAACAAATCTGTTTTGGAGGAAGTGCAGCCAGAATGCTCCTTAGAGGCAAGGATGGCGAGACTGCGTCTTACATAGTTTGGACATGCTGTCAGGAGGGGTGAGTCCTTGGAGAAGGACATCATGCTTGGCAGAGTACAGGGTCAGCAGAAAAGAGGAAGACCCTCGACAAGGGGGATTGACACAGTGGCTGCAACAATGACCTCAAGCATAACAACGATTGTAAGGATGGCGCAGGACCAGGCCGTGTTTCATTCTGTTGTGTATAAGTTCGCTATGAGTCGGAACCGACTCGACGGCACCTAACAACAACAAGAACGCTTTTTACATGTACAATTCCATGATATTAGTTACTTTCATCATGTTGTAGAACCATCACCACTATCCATTTCCATTGGTATTTTATTATCTCATAGCACCTAACACAGTGGTTGGCAATGTGAAAATGTGTGTTTCCCTGGGGTGGGGGAGGTTGGAACTACTTTAAGGCTATTTTGAAGTAAGAGTACAAAGAGTGCAGCTCACACACATATATATTTCAGTCATTTTTGGTATGGGTGTCTTTATCCTACTGTTTTCCATGTTGTTTTTTGAAACTGTAAGTTCTGTGAGTGCATGGACATTGTTCGTTTTTGCTTATAGTGATATCCTCAGTGCCTGGCACGGTGTTGTCAAATGGCAGACTCTCCAATCTTTTGAGGTCAGTGGGAGAACTGCTGCTGTCAGTGGGAATGTCTCATGGCCCTTAGGTAGTTCCAACCTACCGTACCTGCACCCCAGGGAAACACACATTTCCACATTGTCAATCACTGTGTTAGGTGCTACAAGGTAATTAAATTATGATTTGGAATGGATAGTGGTGATGACTCCACAACATGATGAAAGTAATTAATATCACTGAATTGTACATGTGAAAAAATGTTGGTGGTGAAGATTAGTAAAAGGCAGAAAACCATTGAGTTAAGATAACTGGTTGGTAAACAGGTGACGATGCGATGATTTTGCCTTTGGCAAATATGGTAGTGGTGATCTGGCCTATTGTGCTGTTGCTAACCCAGTCCTCGAAGATTCCTAAGATCATTAGTGCCTTTAAGACTTATGAACTGTCTTTTAATAATAAGAATGTATTTTACCTTATTTTAGAGCTAAACACTTTTACATCTACTGTTTTACATGATCCTTATAATAATCACTTGTGGTGTGTGTCTAGGGTAGGAATTTTTATTTTACTCATGAGGAAACTGAGGCGAAAAGAGCTTAAGATATTTGCTTGAGCAACAGAGTCACAGCAAGAACTCAAGTTTCTGACAAACTGATTGATCTCTCTCTCTCTTTTTTTTTATTTCATGAAGGCAAAAGCTTTGGGAGACATGGCACTGAGAGACAGTGGAGCTTTAGACTTTGCTGTGGTGATGCCTCAGGTGAGATAAAAGGCACAAAAAGTATAGCCAAGTGGGCCCATGTGGATCATTATTTATCACGTTTTGGTGAAGTGAGTGAAAACTATCATGGAATTTAATTTGATGGACAAGTGTTTGTGTTGAAATATGAGAATTTTGAGAAAAACAGTACAGTTATGGGATGAATGGACTTTTTGTTTCAGTCCTAGTCAATTGAGCACTCGCTGTGTCCCAGGTTCTGTGCTATCTAGACTTGCAGCAGGATGAGACACATCTGTCCAAGGGTTAGGTAGGGAGTCAGATCAGATTTGTTACAGTGAAGTGTGGTAAGTATAGAAGTAGAACCAGCTGAGTTGTCAGGAGAGTTGAAGGTGATATGTGAGCTGTGTCTTGAAGTCTGGGTAAGGGCACACCCAAGTTGGAGGTAGGAGAAAAAGGTGCAGTCCTGGCAAGGTTATCAGCAAATGCAAAGGCAAAGAGATACAACAAAGCTGGAACTTAGAATATGGGTGGTTAAAGGCAGGAGACAGTATTAAAGAGTTTCGTTGGGCCAAGATTGTTAAGGGTCTTGTATGCCATGCTTAAAAAGGAATCTGGATTTTCGTCTCTCAAAATTTCTGTTTCTGTATCTATAAATCCTGTTAGGCAACAGCCTTTTCAACCAAAGAATATGTCCCTTTGGATGCTTGATACATCTGCCCCATTCGAAGAGCCTCTGAGCTGCGAACAGTAGAGTGTGAAAGGGTGGTAACAACAGATAATACCTTATGCTGAAGCCTCCCTGAAATTCAAGACTTTTTCATTTTGAAGGATGTCCACCTTGGAACCCACTGCAGGCTGAACACCATTTTTCTCTGCCTCTGCGTCTTCCTTATTCCTTGTCTGGGGCTCTCTTCTTAGGTGTGCTTCTTTAGCCTGGGCACCGTTTTCTTCTTTGTCTTTTTCTCACTTGTCAGTCTTTATTCTCCTGTTTTCACTCCTCTTCTATGCTCTCTGCCTTTCCCCTTCTCTCTCCCTTTCCTCCATCCTTAATTAAAAAAAACCACTTCCGTCAAGTCGATTCCAACTCACAGCAACCCTATAGAACAGAGTAGAACTGCCCCATAGAGTTTCCGAGGAGCACCTGGCGGATTCAAACTGCTGACCTCTTGATTAGCAGCTGTAGCACTTAAACACTATGCCACTAGGGTTTCCCCATTCTTAATTATGTGGAGCTAAAGTTGCAGCAGTTCTGGTTCCACGTATTATACTCTTATACCGTACCGTTAGGAAAATTTCAGCATCTTCTAGCAGTTCCCACGGGAGAAAAAGGAAGTTCTCCTTCCTAGGAGTCCCAGAAAACAAGGCCATATATTTCATTGGGTTAAATGACTGTTCCTGATTATCGAGGTCTGAAATATGGGATATGTTGATTGGCTTAAGCCTTTCCTGGTACTATGGATGAAGTTAACTCCACCTAAACCATATGGCTGAGGCTAGGGGAGAGTTGATGCTCTCAGAGAAAGATCTGGTTATTTTTGGGTAGAGGAAGGGAAAATGGATGCTGTGAAGCAGTCAAAAAATATCCAGTATACTAACGTACAGGGTCCTTTTGAGGATCTAATGCAATATAGAGGATGTGAAAAATGCCTTGTAAATTAGAAAGTATTGTTGAAAAAATATTTTAGAGCATTAGAAATGTGCTGAGATTGTTATAGACATAATTATTTTATTATAATGAATATAATGTTTTATAATAGGAAAATTTTGACTAACTTCACTTTATCTCTCAATTTAACATAACATTCATAGATTCTAGATCCAAAAATCAAACCACAAGATTATTAAAATCTGCTTTATGTAAATGAGAAGTGCTATTTCTAGATACTATTCACAGTAACATAATAGGAAACTTTACCTTTTTAAAAAATGCATTCATTTTCCTTCTTTTAAAATATAAACGTTTACCTGCATTAAGCAGATTACCCTTGAACTTAATTTCCACTGCCTGGAAAATGACTGAGATTTAATGCAGTTGTAAAAAAAATATATGTTTTCTATTTATATTGATTCCGTTACGTAGGAGGACGAATGATTATAACATTCAGTGTCAGCTGCTAAATATGAAATTTTGCACTCCCTTTCTTAATAGTAATCTGGTGTACAATAGACAAATTACACTTGATTTGAATAGTAGCAAATTATTAACTCAGAGATGATTGCCTCTACCACAACAAAACCATTTCAAGTAGTTCATTGTAGAGACATGACAATTGCCAGGATGTGGTTTGTAGTGGGTACCAGATTTTTGTAGTTTCAAGGCTATAAACTTTTAACCCTTATTATAAAATTCTTTTGATTTTTTTTAGTCTTCAGATGATTTAAAGTTGTCAACTGAAGATTGTCTAACGTCAGCATCTAAACAGTGTCCTTTTAACGATATTGGTAAATAACAAGGAAGTGGGTTTGGATGTGGTTCCAATTACTCTGTTGCTCTTATTCTTCTGTTGTGGCTTACAGAAACATCTCTTGGAACTTTTAATATCCTTCCTGTATTTAATTGCACCCAGGCTTTCCAAATTACTACTACAATGGGTTAGTTTCTTTAGTACCAAACTTCCATAATTATTTTCACATATAGAATGTTTTACCATTTTTGATGTTCCTAACTTTTCTCCACATTTATACTATATTGTTCATCTTTAGGCCAGATAAAAATTTAGCTCTCATTATCTCAGCACATTCTAATGGATAAACTTTTGAATCTCAAAATATATAGTAATCTGAAATTTGTCTTTTTGTTTCTTTCAATACACCTGTGTTTGTGCTTTACTTTTTTCTTCTGTATCTTTTTTGAATAATTTGATTGATATATATTTTATATATCACAAAATGCACTCTGTTTTGTGTACAATTTAATGATTAATAGTCTATTTATTGAGTTGTGCAACCATCACTATAAATAAGATTTTGAAGAAAGTTTTTGTACTGTTACCTTTGGTCTGGGTCTTACCCATGAGGCTGGAGTGGTTCAGTTTTGAGTGGGGAGGGGCCTGGGATTTGGGTGATCCAGTAGAAAAATTGAGGGCTGCATTATGGCTTTTGTAGACACTAGGCACTTTTGCCTTCATTGGAGCCTTTCCTCCATAAAAAAAAAAAAAATGAAAATTATATTTTATGGCTGCGTGGGTATGAAGATGAATGTAACCCAGGTTATATATTTATTATTATTGCATTCATTTTTATTGTAATTTTAAGAGGAATTAAATCAAAACAATTTTGTGGACCCCTAAAAGTATCCACAAAATTGAGCCCTAGGCACTGTGCCTACTATGCCTAATTGATGTTAGCTCTGGAAGAATTGCTTGAGAATAGTGTATAAATATGCTAAATCTGTGAGGAAAGACAAGCGTGTGTCCAGGAAGGAAGTGGAGTCTGAAAGCGAAGGTAATGCAGAAGGGTGAGTAGAGAGGCAGCAAAGTGTATGATCACGGAAGTTGAGAGAACAGAGCAAGGGAAGAGAAAAAAAGAGAAAGGGATTTTGGAAAACTCAGAAAATCAGGGAACACTGATTTGAACCTCTTTTTGAAGAGTCCAGTACATTTTTGCCTTAATGAACCTTGCCAGCCTGACAGCTCTGTTACCTGTGGTCAATTTTTTTTTTTTTTTTAAAGCTTCTTCTTCTTTTTATTTTAAATCATACTTTAGATGAAGGTTTACAGAGCAAATTAGTTTCTCGTGAAACAGTTAATACACACACTTTTTGTGACATTAGTCGCCAAACCCACAACATGTCAACATTCTTCTCTTGCCGACCTTGGGTTCCCTGTTACCAGCTTGCCTGTCCCCTCCTACCTTCTTGTCCTTGCTCCTAAGCTGGTGTGTGCATTTAGTCTCATTTTATTTTATGGGCCTGTCTAATCTTTGGCCGAAGGGTAAACCTCAGAAGTGAGACTTCATTACTGAATTAAAAGGGTATCTGGGGGCCATACTCTCGGTTTCTCCAATCTCTGTCGGACCAGTAAGTCTGATCTTTTTTTGTGAGTTAGGATTTTCTTCTACATTTTTCTCTAGCTCTGTCCAGGACCCTCTATTGCGCTTCCTGTCAGAGCAGTTGGTGGTGGTAGCCGGGCGCCATTTAGCTGTGCTGAACTCAGTAAGGTGGAGGCTGTGGTAGTGGTGGTCCATTAGTCCTTTGGACTAGTCTTTCCTTTGTATCTTTGGTTTTCTTCATTCTCCCTTGCTCCAGATGTGGTGGGACCAGTGAAGTAATGGCCACTCACAAACTTTTAAGACCCTAGACGCTACTCACCAAAGTAGGATGTGGAATATTTCTTATAAGCACTGTTATGCCAGTTGAACTAGGTGTCCCCCAAGACCGTGGTCCCCACAGCCCTCAGCACAGAAATTCAGTCCCTCAAGGAGTTTGTATGTGTCTATGAAACTCCCATGACCTTGCCTTGGTCAAGTTGTGCTGACTTCCCCAGTATTGTGTACCATCCTACCCTTCATCAAAGTTACCACTTACCTGTTGTCTAGTTACTGTTTTTCCCCTCCCCAATCCTCCCCTTCCTCATAACCATCAAAGATTGTTTCTTTCTGTGTGAGTTTTTATAATAGTGGCATCATACAGTATTTGTCCTTTTGTGATTGACTTATTTCACTCAGTAGTGCCGTCTGGATTCATCCATGTCGTGAGATGTTTCCTAGATTCATCATTGTTCTTTATCGTTGCATAGTATTCCATTGTGTTTATGTACCAGAGTTTGTTTATCCATTCATTTGTTGATGGGTGCTTAGGTTGTTTCCATCCTTTTGCTATAGTGAAATGTGGCAGTGAACATGGGTGTGTGTATGTCTACTTGTGTAATGGCTCTTATTTCTCTAGGATGTATTGCAAGAAGTGAAATTGCTGGATCATATGGTATTTCTATTTCTAGCTTTTTAAGGAAGCACCATATCATTTTCCAAAATGGTCGCACCATTTTTCATTCCCACCAGCAACACCAAAGAATTCCAGTCTCCCTGCAGCCATTCCAACGTTTGTTATTTTCTGTTTTTTTGATTCATGCCAGTAATGTTGGAGTGAGATGGTATCTTATTGTGGTTTTGATTTGCATTTTTCCAATGGCTAGTGATCTCAAGCATTTCTTCATGTGTCTGTTAGCTGCCTGAATGTCTTCTTTGGTGAAGGGTCTGTTAATACCCTTTGCCCATTTTTTAATTGAATTCTTTGTCTTTTTGTTGTATAGGTATTGGATTTTCCTGTAGATTTTAGAGATTAGACCTTTGTTGGATTTGTCATAGCCAAAAACTTTTTCCCAGTCTTTAGGTTCTCTTTTTACTCTTTTGGTGAAGTTTTTAAATGAGCATGAATGTTTACATTTTAGAAGATCCCCGTTATCTAGCTTTTCTTCTGGTGTTTGTGTATTGTTAGTCATGGTTTGTATGCTACTTATGCTGTGTATTAGGGCCTCTAGCATTGACCTTATTTTTTCTTCTATGGTCTTTATAGTTTCTTGTTTTATATTTAGATCTTTGATCCATTTTGAATTAGTTTTTGTGTATAGTGTGAGGTAGGGGTCCTGTTTTATTTTTTTACAGACGAACATCCAATTTTGCCAGCATCATTTGTTAAAAAGACTGTCTTTTCTCCATTTAATGGACTTTGGGTCTTTGTTGAAGATCAGGTGATCATAGATGAATAGATTTATATCTGTGTTCTTGGTTCTGTTCCATTGGTCAATGTGTCTGTTGTTGTACCAGTAACAGACTGTTTTGACTACTGTAGCTGTACAGTAGGTTCTGAGGTCCAATAGTGCGAGTCCTCCTATTTTATTCTTTTTCTTCAATAGTGCTTTACTTATTCGGGGCCTCTTTCCTTTTCATATAAAGTTGATGATTAGTTTTTCCATCTTATTAAAGAATGCTGTAGGTATTTGTATCGGGATTGCATTGTATTTGTAGATTGCTTTGGGTAGAATTGACACTTTCACAGTGTTGAGCCTACCTATCCATGAGCATGATTATGTTTTTCCATTTATGTAGGTCTTATCTGGTTTCTTGCAGTAGTGTTTTGTAGTTTTCTTTGTATAGGTCTTTTATGTCCCTGGTTAGATTTATTTCTAAGTATTTCATGTTTTTAGGGGCTGTTATAAATAAATGGTGTTGCTTTCCTGATTTCCTTTCTGTAGTTCTCTTTGTTTGTGTATAGGAATCCAACTGATTTTTTTTTTTTTAAATGTCTATCTTGTATCCTGTTACTCTGCTGAATCTTTCCGTTTGTTCCAGTAGTTTTCTTGTGGAGTCCTTTGGCTTCTCTGTGTATAGCATCATATCATCCACAAATAGGGATAGTTTTACCTCTCCCTTACCAATTTGGTTGCCCTTTATTTCTTTTTCTTACCTTATTACTGTAGCTAGGATTTCCTGCACAATGTTAAATGTTGTTCTTGTTGTTAGGTTCCATTGAGTTGTCTTCAACTCATAGCTACCCCGTAGGAACAATAGAATGAAACACTGCCTGGTACTGCACCATCCTCACAATCAGTGTTATGCTTGAGCCCATTGTTGCAGCCACTATGTCTGTCCATCTCGTTGAGGGTCTTCCTCTTTTTCTCTGACCTTCTACTTTACCTAGCATGATGTCCTTCTCTAGGGACTGTACCCTCCTGATAACATGTCCAAAGTATGTGAGACGAAGTCTCAGCATCCTTGCTTCTAAGTAGCATTCTGGCTGCACTTCTTCCAAGACCAATTTGTTTGTTCTTTTGGCAGAATATTCAATATTCTTCTCCAACACCATAATTCGAAGGCATCCATTCTTCTTTGGTCTTCCTTATTCATTGTCCAGCTTCTGCATACATATGAGGTGATTGAAAACACCATGGGTTGGATCAGGCACACCTTAGTCTTCAAGGTGACATCTTTGCTTTTTAACACTTTAAAGAGGTCTGTTGAAGCAGATTTGCCCAATGCAATGTGTCTTTTGATTTCTTGTCTGCCGCTTCCATGGGTGTTGACTGTGGATCCAAGTAAAATGCAGTCTTTGTCAACGTCAGTATTTTCTCCATTTATCATCATGTTGCTTATTGTCCAGTTGTGAGAATTTTTGTTTTCTTTATGTTGAGGTGTGATCCATACTGAAAACTGTAGTCTTTGATCTTCATCAGTAAGTGCTTCAAGTCCTCTTCACTTCCAGCAAGCAAGGTTGTGTTTTGTGCATAACGCAGGTTGTTAATGTTAAATAGGAGTGATGATAAAGGGCACCTTTGCCTTGTTCCTATTTTGCAGAAGAATGTTTTCAGCTTCTCTCCATTCAGAATGATATCTGTTGGTTTTGTACAGATGCCCTTTATTATGTTAGGAATTTCCTTTCTATACCTATTTTATTGAGAGTTTTTATCAGGCATGTGTGTTGGACTACCTATGGTCAATTTTTAATCCTAGTCAGACTTTCATTCTTTAACCAGTTCTCCCTAACTAAGGACTCCCACTGCTCTGTTGGTTTGAGTTCAGGAGATACAAATGAATATTAACATTTATCTAATATTAAGATAAGTAAAAGGAAGCAATAATAATATACCTTGGACTGCCAGAAGAATGAACAAATCTGTCTTGGAAGAAACATAGCCAGAATGCTCATTAGAAGTGAGGAAGGCTAGACTTCCTGTCATGTACTTTGGATGTGTTACCAGGAGGGACCAGTCCCTGGAGAAGAATATTATGCTTGGTAATGTAGAGGATCAGCAAAAAAGAGGAAGACCCTCAACAAGATGGACTGACATGGTGGCTGCAACAATAAGCTCAAGCATAACAATGATTGTGAGGATGGTGCACGACTGGGCCGTGTTTTGTTCTGTTGTACATAGGGTCACTATGAGTCAGAACCAACTCGACAGCACCTAACAACAACAGCAATTGAAGGTAAAGATACATCAAAACATAAAAATTCAGATGACTCCCAAGAAATCTGTAAAGAATTTTAGATAGTCTGCTATTTTATGTTATTATTTTATGCTATGTGTTGGAAACCCTGGTGGCGTAGTGGTTAAGAGCTGTGGCTGCTAACCAACAGGTTGGCAGTTCTCATCCCCCAGGTGCTCCTGGGAAACCCTGTGGGGCAGTTCTACTCTCTCCTATAAGGTCACTATGAGTCAGAATCGACTCTACAACAGTGGGTTTGGTTTTGGATTTTTGTTTGTTGGAAGATACAAGTTAGCTGCAATACGAAACATGGATCTTAAAAAAGATTTCCTGAAATACAAGCGTATTGGGAGAATGCTCTGGTTTTATATAACTGAAATCAATAGTTATATTCATGAATATTGCATATTTTTATATTACATGAGCCACAAGTGAGGGATACGAAGCCTTTTAACTCATACTAATTGATAATTACTAGTGGGAGTGTATACCAAAGCAGGAAAGAGTAAAACAGGAAGACAAATTTCATGGTGATCTAATTTAATTCCCTTATTAGATGCTTTAGAACAATTTGGTGCTTTTGAAGTGTTCTGAAAAATAGAAACATAATTAAGACCAAGATATAAAAGAAATGGGAAGTAAAAGATCCACTGGTGTTGACAAGTATTTCCTTAAAACAGATTTTGTCTTTGCTGAATGATACAGAATAATGAATTTAATTGACTGCGTCTAAGGGTTTTTTTTTTTTTTTTTTTAAGGGTTGGTTTAACAGCATTACCGATGTCCTCCATTACCAGAATAGAACAATTTGCTCTTGTCACTAAATTAATCAATTCTACTTTCATCTTTGTACTTGTGGGGTCAGGAAATTTTATGTAGAATAAAATATAGTAGTCATATCTTTGCGTATTGGCTAATTAATGGTGACAATTTACCTGCCATAAGTTAAGGATCAGCTGTTTCATAGTGGAATATGTCTATTTGCTTCCAACTAATTATGTCATCATTGTTGCTAAAAGATATGCAAACCATTAGCATCAAACATGGTGGATAAGATTTAATTCTAGGAAAATTAGTTCTTCACAAAATGGGTACGAGGTGTAATGGTGATTAATTTGTTCATGTTTGTAATTCTTTTTTACCCTAGAGTCATTATACACTAAAAATGTATAATAAGACCTTGATTAGCTGGAGTGCTGAGCAATTTGGATATTCTGGTTGATTCCATTTTCTAGATAACTGAGGGTTAAAAGGAAATGCCTTTGATTCCAACTCTTGTGTTAAAAAATCTTCTAAAATGCTTTAGTTTACTTTCCTATTGGGCTAAGTGCCACATACTAGATATATTTTTACCTTAAAAGTTGTTACTCTGATCTCTGACTCTTTTTACATATAGTTATTCACTTTAGGGAGTAAGATATTAAGTTGTATCTGCACTAACAGAATCCATCCATCCATCCATCCATCTCTCCCTCCCTCCCTCCCTCCCTTTTCTGCGTCTACTATATGCCAGAGTATATAGTGAATGATAAATCAGTCAGCAAGGTTTCTGCCCCCAAGAAACTTACGTTGTAGTTGGAGAAACAGTCAATAAACAAGTAATAATTGATAAATGCACAGAAGGAAATAAACAGTTTGATTGAGATAACAGGAGTGGCTCTGTTAGGCTGATTAAGACAGACTTCTCTGAGTTAAATTCCGGGGAATGAAAAGAAGCCTGCCACGTGACTAGCCAGGGCAAGATTGTTCTAGGTAGAGGGAACAATAGACGCAAAGGCTTGAAGCAGGACAAAGCTTGGCACGTTCTAGGAAATGACAAAAGCCTGGTGTCACTGATTGCGAGGCATCTCTTAGAAGCTGATATTGGCATCAATCTGGCCATTTATGAATATTCATCTGAAGAATAAACATATGATGTGACATTTCAAATAGTAACCCAATATTCTTAGTTATTAGGCCCATGTGAAGTTCGGAATCAGCAATAGACTATTTTCTTTTTTTTGGAAGAGAGATTCCTTGGCAGTGTATTGGGTTAATGCTGTAGAGCAAGGGTTGAGTCCTGGTGCCATTTTGGTTGAATGGTAGCAGAAGCAACACAGGACTGCAAGTAATTTTAATCTTCTCTGCTATTTTGGCTAACTGAAGACTGGTATTGAGGATGCAACTTCCTGGAAGAATAGTGCTGTGATTATTAACAATGTTTACCAAGGTTTAACACTGGGAGATTGATATATACTTGCTGACCTTGGAGTAGATAGATCCTGCATTGCACAGATTTCATAGGCTGTTCATTCCCCAAAATTGAATTGTTGAGAGTGACTTTAATAACATACCAAAACCGATATAACATCTAGTGGATACTAGGCACTGTTAAGCACATTATAGATATTAATTATTTCCCTAACAGCTGTATTATTGCCAGTTTACTCAGGAGGAAGCAGAGGCACCGCATAACACTATAACTTGCCCTGTGTCACAGAGCCAGTAAGTAGCACCACTGGAACATATACTCAGTCTTGCTCCAGAGTCCATGCTATATACTGCTTCTCTCTGTAAGGGTATATGGCCCATCCATTATTCATTCATTCATTCACAAATATTTATTCGGTACTTGATGTTACATATGCTGTTATTCCTGGCAATGTGATGGTAGATAAGGATGTCTAGGCAATATGTTTTAGCTCCCAAAGATAACACATCTTGGCTTCTTTTTTTGGAAAATGGCTTTAATAAGTAAAGTGTTCAGCACTGATCAGTACAACTGACTGTGATGAAAGAAATGTTCTGCGTCTGCATTGTCCAATACAGTAGCCACCAACCATATATGGCTCTTGAGCACTTAAAATGTGGCAAACATGACTGAGGAACTGAATTTTAAATTGTTTTTAATTTTAATTACTTAAATTTAAATAGCCATGTATGGCCAGTGGCTACCTTATTGGGCGGTGTACCTCTAGACTGTGTTTTTTTTCAATAATGGACCATTTGATTAGAAGTCCTTCTGTACTTTATCGAATGATGAATGGGTAAACAAAATGTGGTATCCCAATACAATGGAATATCTTAGGCAATGAAAAGGAATGAAGTACTAATACATGCTACGACATGAATGATTATTTAAAAATAATAGCAATGGTGACTAGTCCATTAGCTATTATAAATGTGAATCCTTAGCAGTAATACAAAAGCAGCTTAAAAATAGTTTGATCTACTTTATTCATGCAAAGGTGCACAGTTTCGTATCCACTGCTAGTGCCTGATCATTTCTGACTCAGTCAATGAGAATATTGGTACAACGTAGGTTTCAACTGGTATTACCCTCTTCTTTAAAGAAATGTCTAAAATGGGCTTGATCCTCCATTGCATATCTTTGTGCCTATGCGCCCTCCAAGATCTGTATTCATTTTTCAGCTTCTTTCTTGCTACAGGTACCTGTTTTCACTGAACACAGTATCCCTGCATTCATGCTCTTCTTTCAACCCTGCATGTACCTTATGTGGAACTCAGTCCATTTTCTTTTTTCAAAACCACTCACCCAAGGCACTTGTGTTTGTTATATATCTAACTGAAGGGGTTTTATACCCTAAGAATACAAGAATTTGATATTGAATATTACACATCCCTATTCTTAATCTCCCATGCATCTGTCAGTTTGTCGTACTATGGGGGCTTGAATATTATTGCTGTGATGCTGGAAGCTATGCCACCAGTATTCAAATAGCAGCAGGGTCACCTATGGCAGACAGGTTTCAGCTGAGCTTCCAGACTAAGACAGACTAGGAAGAAGGACCTGGCAGTCTACTTCTGAAAAGAATTAGCCAGTGAAAACTATACGAATAGCAGTCGAACATTGTCTGATACAGTGCCGGAAGATGAGCCACTCAGGTTGGAAGGCACTCAAAAGATGACTGGGGAAGTGCTGCCTCCTCAGAGTAGAGTGGACCTTAATGACGTGGATGGAGTTAAGCATTCGAGACCTTCATTTGCTGATGTAGCATGACTCAAATGAGAATAAACAACAGCAAGCATCCATGAATACTTGGAACATGGAATGTACGAAGTATAATCTAGGAAAATTGGAAACCATCAAAAAAGAAATGGAATGCATAAATAGTGATACCCTAGGCATTCACGAATTGAAATGGACTGGTATTGGCCACTTCGAATCAGGCAATCATATGGTCTATGATGCCGGGAATGACAAATTGAAGAGGAATGGCATTGCATTCATTGTCAAAAAGAACATTTCAAGATCTATGCTGAAGTACAACACTGTCAGTGATAGGATAATATCATTTTTTTTTTTTTATAAGGAAGACCAGTTAATATGACTATTATTTAAATTTATACATCAACCGCTAAGGCCAAAGATGAAGAAACTGAAGATTTTTACCAACTTCTGCAGTCTGAAATTGATCAAACATGCAATCAGGATGTATTGATAATTATTAGTGATTGGAATGCGAAAGTTGGAAACGAAGAAGGATCAGTAGTTGGAAAACATGGCCTTGGTGATAGAAATGATGCCGGAGATCGCATGATAGAATTTTGGAAGACCTTTTTTCAACAACATAAACGGCAACTATATACACGGACCTCACCAGGTGGAATTTACAGAGATCAAATCGACTACATCTGTGGAAAGAGACAACAGAAAAGTAAGTCAGTATCATTAGTCAGAACAAGGCCAGGGGCCAACTGCAGAACAATCAGTTGCTCATATGTAAGTTCAGTTTGAAACTGAAGAAAATTAGAACAAGTCCGAGACAGCCAAAGTGTGACCTCAAGTATATCCCACCTGAATTTAGAGACCATATCAAGAGTAGATTTGACACACTGTGCACTAATGACTGAAGACCAGACAAGTTGTGGAATGACATCAAGGACATAATATAAGAAGAAAGCAAAGAAGGCATTAAAAAGACAGGACAGAAAGAAAGGACCAAAATGGATGTCAGAGGAGACTCTGAAACTTGCTCTTGAATGTTGAGTAGCTAAAGCAAATGGAAGAAATGACGAAATAAAAGAGCTGAAAGGAAAATTTCAAAGGGCGGCTTGAGAAGACAAAGTATTGTAATGAAATGTGCAAAGACCTGGAGTTAGAAAACCAAAAGAGAAGGACACACTCATTTTCTGCTTCTTTTCTCGTTTAAAATCTGAATCATCCTCCCTTCTCTTACATGCCTGCTTCTATGTAGGATTGTTCAGTCTTTAGGTGAAGTAATTAAGCCTTTCCTCCTTCTGCAGACTCCAGGCCAATACTTATATAATCAAAGACTCATTAATGTGCTTGTTTATATATTTTGTACTTACCTCTTAAAGCAGTGTTGTACAATATAAATCTAATGGGAGCCACATGTGCAATTTTTTTTTTAAATAACAACTTCATTGTGATATAATTCACATATCATAAAATTTACCCCTTTAAAGTGTACAATTCAGTGGTTTTCAGTATATTTGTAGAATTATGCAACCATTATCACTCTAATTTTAGAACATTTCATCACCCCATAAGAAACCTTGTACCCATTAGCGGTCACTATCCATTCCTACCTCCTCCCAATCCCTGATGACCACTAATCTTTTCTGTCTCTATCCATTTGCCTGCTGTGGACATTTCATATAAATGGAATCATATAATATATGGTCTTTTTTTTCATAATTTTTATTGTGCTTTAAATGAAAGTTTACAAATCAAGTCAGTCTCACACAAAAACTTACATACACCTTGCTCGTGCTACATACTCCCAATTACTCTCCCCCTAATGAGACAGCCTGCTCTCTCCCTCTGCTCTCTCTTTTCCTGTCCATTTCGCCAGCTTCTAACCCTCTCCACCCTCTCAACTCCCCTCCAGGCAGGAGATGCCAACATAGTCTCAAGTGTCCACCTGATCCAAAAAGCTCACTCTTCATCAGCATCCCTCTCTAACCCATTGTCCAGTCCAATCCATGTCTGAAGAGTTGGCTTCGGGAATGGTTCCGGTCCTGGGCCAACAGAAGGTCTGGGGTCCATGACCACTGGGGTCCTTCTAGTCTCAGTCAGACCATTAAGTCTGGTCTTATGAGAATTTGGGGTCTGCATCCCACTGCTCTCCTGCTCCCTCAGGGGTTCTCTGTTGTGTTCCCTGTCAGGGTAGTCATCGGTTTTAGCCAGGCACCATCTAGTTCTTCTGGTCTCAGGATGATGTAGTCTCTGGATCATGTGGCCCTTTCTGTCTCTTGGGGTCATAATTACTGTGTGTCCTTGGTGTTCTTCATTCTCCTTTGATCCAGGTGGATTGAGGCTCATTGGTGCACCTTAGATGGCTGCTTGCTGGCGTTTAAGACCCCAGACGCCATTCTTCAAAGTGGGACACAGAATGTTTTCTTAATAGATTTTATTATGCCAATTGACTTAGATGTCCCCTGAAACCATGGTCCCCAAACCCCTGCCCCTGCTACAGTGGGCTTTGAAGCGTTCAGTTTATTCAGGAAACTTCTTTGCTTTTGGTTTAGTCTAGTTATGTTGACCTCCACTGTATTGTGTGTTGTCTTTCCCTTCACCTAAAGTAGTTCTTATCTACTATCTAATTAGTGAATACACCTCTCTCATCCTTCCTCCCTCCCTCCTTTCATAACCACAAAAGAATGTTTTCTTCTCAGTTTAAACTATTTCTCAAGTTCTTATAGTAGTGGTCTTATACAATATTTGTCCTTTTGCAACTGACTAATTTCACTCAGCGTAATGCCTTCCAGGTTCCTCCATGTAATGAAATGTTTCACAGATTCCTCACTGTTCTTTATCAATGTGTAGTATTCTATTGTGTGAGTATACCATAATTTATTTACCTATTCATCTGTTGATGGGTACCTTGGTTGCTTCCATCTTTTTGCTATTGTAAACTGTGCTCAGTGAACATGGGTGTGCATATATCTGTTCGTGTAAAGGCTTTTATTTCTCTAGGATATATTCCGAGGAGTGGGATTGCTGGATCGTATGGTAATTCTATTTCTAGCTTTTTAAGGAAGTGCCAAATCGATTTCCAAAGTGGTTGTACCATTTGACATTTCCACCAGCAGTGTATATGTGTTCCAATCTCTCCACAGCCTCTCCAACAATTATTATTTTGTGTTTTTTTTGGCTTAATGCTAGCCTTTTTTTTTGTTGGAGTGAGATGAAATCTCATTGTAGTTTTGATCTGCATTTCTCTAATGGCTAATGATTGTGAACATTTCCTCATGTATCTGTGAGCTACCTGAATGTCTTCTTTAGTGAAGTGTCTATTCATATCTTTTGCCCATTTTTTAAATAGGGTTATTTGCCTTTTTGTAGTTGAGTTTTTGCAGTACTGTGTAGATTTTAGAGATCAGGCGCTGATCAGAAATGTCATAGCTAAAAACTTTTTCCCAGTCTGTAGGTAGTCTTTTACTCTTTTGGTGAAGCCTTTGGATGAGCATAGGTGTTGGATTTTTAGGAGCTCCCAGTTATCTAGTTTTTCTTCCGCATTCTTAATAATGTTTTGTATACTGCGTATGCTATGTGTTAGGGCTCCTAATGTTGTCCCTATTTTTTCTTCCATGATCTTTATCGTTTTAGTCTTTATGTTTAGGTCTTTGATTCATTTCGAGCTCGTTTTTTTGTATGGAGTGAAGTATGGGTCTTGTTTCATTTTTTTCCAGATGGATATCCAGGTATGCCAGCACCATTTGACAAAAAGACCATCTTTTCCCCATTTAACTGTTTTGGGGCCTTTGTCAAATATCAGCTGCTCCTATGTGGATGGATTTATGTCTGGATTCTCAATTCTGTTCCACTGGTCTCTGTATCTGTTGCTGTACCAGCATCAGGCTGTTTTGACTACTGTGGCGGTATAATAGGTTCTAAAATCCGGTAAATTTAGGCCTACCACTTGTTCTTTTCCAGTAATGCCTTATTTATCCGGGGCCTCTTTCCCTTCCATATGAAATTGGTGATTTGTTTCTCTATTTCATTAAAGAATGTCATTGGGATTTGGATGGGAATTGCATTAAATGTATAGATCGCTTTTGGTAGAATAGACATTTTTATAATGTTAAGTCTTCCTATCCGTGAGCAAGGTATGTTCTTCCACTTATGTAATTCTCTTGGTTTCTTGCAGAAGTGTACTGTAGTTTTCTTTGTATAGGTCTTTTACATCTCTGGTAAGATTTATTCCTAAGTATTTTATCTTCTTGGGGGCTACTGTAAATGGCATTGATTTGGTGATTTCCTCTTCAATGTTCTTTTTGTTGGTGTAGAGAAATCCAATTAATTTTTGTGTTTTTATCTTGTATGCCCATACTCTGCTGTTTTCTTGAGGATTCCTTAGGGTTTTCTATGTATAAGGTCACGTCATCTGGAAATAGAGATACTTTTACTTCTTCCTTGCCAACCTGGATGCTCTTTATTTCTTTATCTAGCCTAATTGCTCTGGCTTGGACCTCCAACAGAATGTTGAATAAGAATGGTGATAAAGGGCATCCTTGTCTGGTTGCTGATCCCAATGGGAATGTTTTCAGGCTCTCTCCATTTAGGGTGATGTTGGCTGTTGGCTTTGTATAAATGCCCTTTATTATGTTGAGAAAACTTCCTGCTATTCCTATTTTTGCTGAGAGTTTTTATCATGAATGAGTGTTGAACTTTGCCAAATGCCTTTTCTGCATCAATTGATAAAATCATGTGATTCTTGTCTTTTGTTTTATTTATGTGGTGGATAACATTAATTGTTTTTCTAATGTTGAACCATCCCTCCCTCCCTACCTGGTATGAATCCCACTTGGTCATGGTGAATTATTTTTTCAATATGTTTTTGAATTCTGTTGGCTAGAATTTTGTTGAGGATTTTTGCATGTAAGTTATGAGGGATATAGGTCTATAATTTTCTTGCGGTGTCTTTAGCTGGTTTTGGAATCAGGGATATGGTGGCTTCATAGAATGAGTTTGGTATTATTCCGTCCTTTTCTATTCTCTGAAATATCTTTAGTAGTAGTGGTGTTAACTCTTCTCTGAAAGTTTGGTAGATATCTGCAGTGAAGCTTTCCGGACCCAGGGCTTTTTTTTTGTTGGGAGTTTATTGATTATCTTTGCAATATGTTCATTTGTTATGGGTCTATTTAATTGTTCTACCTCTGTTTGTGTTAATTTAGGTAGGTAGTGTGTTTCTAGGAATTCGTCCATTTCTTCTAGGTTTTCAAATTTGAGTATAGTTTTTGATAGTAATCTGATATGATTCTTTTAATTTCAGTTGGGTCTGTTGTAATATCACCCATCCCATTTCTTATTCGGGTTATTTGCTTCCTCTCCTGTTTTTCTTGTGTCAGTTTAGCCAGTGGTTTGTCAATTTTGTTGATTTTTTCCAAAAAACCAGCTTTTGGTCTTGTTAATTCTTTCAATTGTTTTTCTGTTTTCTATTTCATTTAGTTCAGCTCTAATTTTTATTATTTGTTTTCTTCTGGTGCCTCTGGGTTTCTGTTGTTGCTTTCTTTCTATTTGTCCAAGTTGTAGGGATAATTCTTTGATGTTGGCCCTTTCTTCTTTTTGGATGTGTGCATTTATTGATATAAATGGGCCTCTGAGCACCGCTTTTGCTGTGTCCCAAAGGTTCTGATAGGAAGTGTTTTCATTCTCAATGGTTTCTCTGAATTTCTTTATTCCATCCTTAATGTCTTGTATAATCCAGTCTTTTTTCAGCAGAGTATTTTTCAATTTCCAAGTGTTTGATTTCTTTTCCCTTCTTTTCCTGTTATTGATTTCCACTTTTATGGCCTTATGGTCAGAGAAGATGCTTTGTCATAGTTCAGTGTTTTGGATTCTGCTAAGGCTTGCTTTATGACCTAATATGTAGTCTATTCTAGAGAATGTTCCATGTGCACTAGAAAAGAAAGTATAGTTGGTTGCTGTTGGGTGGTTTGTTGTGTATATGTCTATGAGGTCAATTTGGTTGATCGTGGCATTTAGATCTTCTGTGTCTTTATTGAGCTGCTTTCTGGATGTCCTATCCTTCACCAAAAGTGGGATGTTGAAGTCTCCTACTATTACTGTGGAGTTGTCTATCTCAGTTTTCAATGCTGGTAGAGTTTGTTTTATGTATCTTGCAGCCCTGTCATTGGTTGCATAAATATTAAATATGGTTATATCTTCTTGGTGTATTGTCCCTTTAATCATTATATAGTGTCCTTCTTTATCCTTTCTGATGGATTTAACTTTAAAGTCTGTCTTGTCAGAAATTAATATTGCCACTACTGCTCTGTTTTGATTTTTGTTTGCTTGATTTATTTGTTTCCATCCTTTCAGTTTTAGTTTGTTTGTGTCTCTAAGTCTAAGGTGTCTCTTGTAGGCAGCATATAGATGGAACTTGTTTTTTAATCCATTCTGCCACTGTCTGTCTCTTTATTGGTGCATTTAGTCCATTTACATTTAGGGTAATTATGTATAGGTATGAATTTTTTTTTAGTGCTGTCATTTTAATGTCTTTTTTTGTGTGTTGTTGACAGTTTCTTTTTCCCACTTAATTTTATGTGCTGAGTAGATTATCTTTATATATTGCCCGTTCCTCATATTTATTGTTTTATTTTGTTTCTGCTGAGTCCCTATTTTTTTCTTATATTTTATTTTGATGAGTAGGATAGTTTGTCATCTCTGTGGTTACCTTGTTATTCACCCCTATTTTTCTAAATTGAAACCTTATATTTTTTTGTATTGTCATATCTTCTTCTACATATGGAAGGTGTATGATTACATTTCTTAGCCCCTCTTTATTATTTTAGTGTTATCTTCTTTTATATAATAATATTGCTGTTACCCTGTTTTGAGCTTTTTTTTTTTTTTTTATAATCTTGCTTTTGTTTTTTGATTTTCCTGTCTGGGTTGACTTCTGATTGCTCTGCCCAGTGTTCTAGTCTTGGTTGATACCTTGTATTATTGATTTTCTGACCAAAGAACTCCCTTTAGTATTTCCTATAGTGTTGGTTTGGTTTTTACGAATTCCCTAAACTTGTTTTTATCTGGAAATATCTTAATTTCGCCTTCATATTTAAGAGACAGTTTTGCTGGATATATGACTCTTGGCAGGCAATTTTTTTCCTTCAATTTTTTAAATATGTTATCCCATTGTCTTCTTGCCTGCATGGTTTCTGCCGAGTCGTATGAGCTAATTCTTATTGGCTCTCCTTTGTAGGTGAGTTTTTGTTTATCCCTCGTTGCTGTTATAATTATCTCTTTTATCTTTGGTTTTGGCAAGTTTGATTGTAATATGTCTTGGTGACTTTCCTTTAACATCTACCTTATGTGGGATTCGATGAGTATCTTTGATAGAGATCTTCTCATCTTTCATGATATCAGGGAAGTTTTCTGCCAACAAATCTTCAACAGTTTCCTCTGTATTTTCTGTTATCCCTCCCTGTTCTGGTACTCCAATCACTTATAGGTTATTTCTCTAGTTAGAGTCCTACATGATTCTTAAGGTTTCTTCATTTTTTTAATTTTTTTTATCTGATTTTTCTTCAACTATATCAGTGCCAAGTGATTTATCTTTGAGTTTAGAAATTCTGGCTTCTACTTGCTCAATTCTGCTCCTCTGACTTTCTATCGAGTTGTCTACTTCTGTAATTTTGTTGTTAATCTTCTGAATTTTTGATTGCTGTCTGTCTATGGATTTTTCTAGCTATTAAACTTTTCATTGCGTTCCTGAATAATCTTTCTAATTTCTTCACCTGCTTTATCTGTGTGTTCCTTGGCTTGTTTTGCGTATTGCTTCATTTCCTTCCTGATGTCTTGAAGGGTTCTGTATATTAAACTTTTGTATTCTGGTTCTGGTAATTCCAGGAATGCACTTTCATCTAGAAGATCCCTATATTCTTTGTTTTGATAGCCTGTTGAGGTGATCATAGCCTGTTTCTTTATGTGACTTGATATTGACTGTTTTCTCCGAGCCATCTATAAGTTGTTGTATTAGTTTATGCTTGCATACCGTGTGGTAGCTGCTTGCTTTGTTTTGTTTTGGTATACCCCTATGGGTTGCTTGAGTGAGCTAGCTTGATCATTTTTGCCTTTGGAGCTCTGACATCCTGTTCCCAGATGGCTAGAGCTGTTATCCAGTATATCAGTCTAGGAGTCCATTTAGTTTTCTTGTATGAATTCAGCTTAGGTTTCCAGGTAGCTGATCATCAAGTGTGTGTGGTACAAGCTCTGTCCTACAGTCTTAGAGGGGCAGGGGTAATTTGCATATATATCGGTACCTGATTGCAGCAGGGGTTCATGCTCTGAACAAGGCAGGGGGCTGAGAACCGACCCCTGAGTGTCTCTGAGGAAAGTCCCTGTTCCCTAGAGCGTGCAGGTGGGTGGGTTCTGTAGATGGACTATGGGCACCCAAAGTTTTCAGTTGTAAAGACTGGGAGGTACCAGTTATCTTTGGACCCCTGTCGCGGGTGGCTGGGTGACCTGAGTGGAGCTACCAGTCCTTAGGTCTCTGATGTGGGTAGGTGAGGGCCTTGTTTAATAGGCAAAGCAATGTCCAACATCAAACACCCACCTCTCCACCGCAGAGCTGAAACTGTTGGAGTCTGCCAACAAGGGCCTATTTTCCTGAGATAGGCCCACACAGGTCTACGCAGAAGGGAAAGTTGCTCAAAGTCCGTGGACCATTTATGCCTGGGCAGGAGCAGCCTCTGTCCTGAGCTCACCGGGTTAGTGGAGCTACCAAATTATCTTTTCCCCTAATTGCAAATTTTGTCCTTCCCCAAGGCTGGGAGGATGGCTCTAGGTGCTCAACAGTGCCTATCTCAGGCCCAGGGAATTCAGCCGCTGAAGCTACCTTGGGGTTGGGTGTCTCGGTAAAATATACGCAAGTACTTAGCTTTTGCCAAAAGCGCCCTTCTTCTCAGGTTCTGGAGGTGTAAGTAGGCTGTGTGGCTGGCTTCTTCTCCCTGAGGAAACTGCGGCTGAATGCTAGTACCAGACCACCACCGCCCCTCCAGGAATGGTGCCTGAGGGCTCCCTGCGATTCAGGTCTGGTAACTCCTCTCTGCTTCTGAATAGTCTCTTTCTCCCCCTGCCCCTCAATTCATTGTCTAAGCTTGCCTTTGAAGCTCAGGGCTTCCAGCTTGTCACAAATATACTTGTTTCACTGTTTTTTTCAGGTCTTTGTTGTAAAGAGCGCTCACCGGAAGCATGTCTATTCCGCCTTCTTGGGTCTGCCTCCATATACGGCCTTTTGTGACTGGCTTATTTCTCTTAATATAATATTTTTAAGGTTCATCCATACGTTAGCACGTATCAGTACTTCATTCCTTTTCATTGCTGAAAATACCTCACTGCATCCTGGAGCCCTGTTAATGCAGTGGTTAAGACTCTGGCTGCTAACTAGAAGGTCGGTAGTTGGAATTGACCTGCTGCTCCTTGGAAATCCTATGGGGCAGTTCTATTCTTTCCTATAGGATGGCTATAAGTTGCAATCGACTTGATGGCAATGGGTTTGATTTTTTTTTGGTATGGGGATACTGTATTTTGTTTTTCCATTCATCAATTGATAGAAATTTGGGTTACTTCCACTATTTGGTTATTATGAGTAATGCTGCTGTGAACATTTGTGTATACGTTTTTGTGAAGACATATGTTTTCAGATCTCTTTGGTGTATACCTAGGAGTATCACTGCCAAGTCAAATGGCAGCTCCATGTTTAACCTTTGGAAGAGGTGCCAAATTGTTTTCCAAAGAGGTTACAACATTTTACAATCCTGCTAGCAGTGTGTGAGGGTTCCAGTTTCTCTACATACTTACTAATGCATGTTGTTCTTCACTTTTTTTTACTTTAACCTTTACTGTGAATATGAAGTGGTATATCATAGTGGTTTTGATTTTCCTTTCCCTAATGACTGATAATGTTGAGCGTCTTTTCATGCACTTATTGGACATTCATGTATCTTTTTTGGAGAAATGCCTGTTCAAATCCTTGCCCATTTTTCTAATTGAATTATTTGTCTTTTTATTATTGAGTTGTAAGAATTCTTTTTATATTCTGGATAAAATTATCTTATAAGATATATGATTTGCACATATTCTGTCGATTGACTTTTCGCTCTCTAAATGTTCTTAATTTTGATGAAGTCCAATATATGTATGTAGTTTGTGCTTTTGGTATCATATCCAAGAAACCATTGCCAAGGAAAAGAGCACCAAGGTTTACACCTATGTCTGCTTCTAAGAATTGTGTAATTTTAGGTCTTATGTTTATGTGTATGATCCATCTTGAGTTAATTTTTGTTTTTGCTGCGAGGTAGGGTTCCAACAAGTAGCTCTGGTTATGCAGTGGTTAAAAGCTTGGCTGCTAACCAAAAAGTTGGTGGTTTGAACCCACCAGCTGCTCAGTGGTAGAAAGATATGGCAGTCTGCTTCCATAAGGATTACAGACTTGCAAACCCTATGGGGCAGTTCTACTCTGTCCTACAGGGTCACTATGAGTTGGAATCGACTTGATGGCAATGGATAGGGTTCCAACTTCATTCTTTTGCATTCTTTTCAGCATTTGTTGAAAAAAATATTCTTTCACCCATTTAATTGTCTTGGCACCCTTGTTGAAAAATGTGTGACCATAGATGTTATTTTTGGATTCTCAATTCTATTCTATTGATCTATATGTCTATTATGCCAGCACCACACTTTCTTGATTATCGTAGCTTTATAGTAAGTTTTGAATAGGAGGAGTATACATTTTTTACCTTTGTTTTTCTTTTTCAAGATTCTTTTAGGTCCCTTGTAGTTCCTTATGAATTTTAAGATGAGCTTGCCAATTTGTACTAAAATCTAATTGGGATTGTATCAAATCTGTAGATCAATTTGAACAGTATTTTTGTCTTAACCATTTTAAGTATTTTGATTTCATGAACATGTAATATCTTTCAATTTGTGTAGGTCTTCTTTATTTTCTTTTAACAGTGTTTTGTAGTTTTAAATATACAAATATTGCACTTCTTTTGTTAAATTTATTGCTAAGTATTTAATTCTTTTTGATGGTATTGCAAGTGAAATTGTTTCCTTAATATTTTTTCATAGTTAGTGTATGGAAATATAGTGGATTTTTGTATACTGATCTTGTATCCTGCAAGTGTTCTGAACTTGTGTATTAGTGCTAAGGATTTTTTTAGTGGATTTCTTAGTATTTTTTATATACAATATCATGTCATCTGCAAATAGAGATAGTTTTACTTCTTTCTTTCCAATCTGGATGCACTTTATTTCTTCTTGTCTAATTGCTCTGGCTGGGACCTCCAAATCTATATTAAATCAAGGTTGTCTTATCCCTAATCTTAGGGAAGAAGCATTTGGTCTTTCACCATTAACTCTGATGTTACCTGTATTTTTTTTCCATAAATACCCTTTCTCCGTTTGGGGAAATTTACTTCTATTCTTAGTTTGCTGAGTACCTTTATCATGAAGGGGTGTTAGTGTTCTCTATTTGTTAAAACAATTGTGTAGCTTTTGTCTTTTATTCTAATGATATGATGTATTACACTGATTGATTTTCATATGTTCAACCAGTCTTGCATTCCTGGGAAAAATCTTACTTGGTCATACTGTATAATTCTTTACATATGGTGCTGTATTCACTTTACTAGTAAGTTGAGAAATTTTTCATCAATATTTTATAAGGGATATTGGTCTGTAGTTTTTCTTGTGTGTGTGATGTCTTTGTCAGTTTTTGGTATCAGGGTAATACTGATTCACATAATGAATTGAGAAGTATCCTTCTGTTTTTTGGGAAGAGTTTATGAAGAATTAGTACTAATTATTATTTAATTTTTTAAGAAGAATTTACTAGTAAAGATATTTGAGTCTGGGCTTTTTTTTATTGTTGAGAATTTTGTGATTACTAATAAAATCTCTTTACTCATTATAGGTGTATTTGGTTTTTCTGTTTGTTCCTCATTCAGTTTTGGTAGTTTGTGTCTTACTAGGAATTAGTCCACTTCATCTAAGTTATCTGATATTTTTGCATATGATTAGTCATAGTATTCTTATTTAATCCATTTTTTTCCTCCATAAAATTTTTCATTTTTGTAAAGTTGATATTGATGTTCCTTCTTTCAGTCCTGAAATTAGTAATTTGAGTGTTTTATATATACATACATACATATGTGTGTGTGTGTGTATATATATATATATATATATATATATATGGAAACCCTGGTGGCATAGCGGTTAAGTGCTATGGCTGCTAACCAAGAGGTTGGCAGTTCAAATCCACTAGGCACTCTTGGAAACTCTATTGGGCAGTTCTACTCTGTCCTATAGAGTCGCTATCAGTCAGAATCCACTCGACGGCAGTGGGTTGGTTGTGTGTGTATGTATATATGTGTGTGTGTGTATATATATATATATATAATTTCTTTTCTTTTTCCCATTTAGGACTGAAGCACTCTGTTTAGTATTTCTCTTAGGACAGGTCTGCTAAGAATGAATTCTCTCATTTTGTGAGAGCTGGTTAGAGTGGGATGGTGATATGGCTGGCAAATTGAAAAGTCACAAAGCTTGCTATTCTTACTAAGTGTCAGCTGTCTGACGCTTGCTATTCTTACTAAGTGTCAAATCCTTGGTTGTTGCAAGATTTTGGTTAATTTCCAGAGTTTTGAAAAAATTGATTGCAACAATTTTGTCAATGTTCTCATTGCTTTTATGACAGAAGTCTTTGTTCTGCAATTTTAGAAATACTTCCTCCCTACGTATGTAATTTCAAATTTTTCTAATAGCCACATTTAGAAAAGTAAAAAGGAGCATATGAAATTAATTTTCATAGTATGTTTTATTTAACCAAATATGTAAAAATATAAATGGAAAGTAATGAGATATTTTACTTTGTTTGTATTATGTCTTAGAAATTTAGTGTGTACTTTACCCTTACATCACATCTTATTTTGGATTATCCTCATCAAAGGCTCTATAGCTGCATGTGCTTAGTGGCTATCATAGTGAACGGAACAGTGTTAGGATACAGAAGAATGGGTAGAGGCTTTGAGTTCCAGTCTTCCATTTCCTTCTTCCCCACTAGTGTTGAAAGTGAAAAGCAATGTTTAACTACTACTATGTCCAATTTTCTACTTTTCATCCCTGTAATCTTTGAATATGTTACCTTACATGGTAAAAGGGACTCTACAGATGTGACTACATTAAAGATCTTGAGATAGGGAGATAACCCTGGATTATCTGGGTAGGCCTAATGTAATTTAAAAAACCCCATTGCCGTCGTATCGATTTTGACTCACAGTGACCCTATAGGACAGAGTAGAGCTACACCACAGGGTTTCCAAGGAGTGGCTAGTGGATTTGAACTGCTGACCCTTTGGTTAGCAGCCAAGGTCTTAACCACTGCACCACCAGGGCTCCAAGAAAGGCTTCCCTGACCAGAAATCAAACCGGGTCTGTGGCAGTAAAAGCACCAAGTCCTAACCAGTAGACCACAGGGAATGTCAGTGTAATTACAAGGGTACTTATAAGAGGTAGCCAGGAGCATCAGAGTCAGTGATAGGAGATATGACTATGGAAGCAAGAGACTGGAGTGATGGTGCAAGGAAAGGGCCACAAGCCAAGGAATGTAGGCAACTTTGAGGAACTGAAGAATTATGGAAACAGATTCTCTCCTAGAGCCTCCAGAAGGAGCCAGCTCTGCCAACACCTTGACTGTAGCCCAGTGAAACTGCTTTTGGACTTCTGACCTCCAGAACCATAAGATAATAAATTTGTATTGTCTTAAGCCACTAAGTTTTTTTGTAATTTGTTGCAGCAGCAATAGGAAAGTAATACACCACTGTAACAGGCACAAGTAACCGTGGTCAGTTTTGGTTTTATATTACAATTTTTTTTAACGTTATAGAACTCATGTTCTATACAAGCAAGGGTCCATATCATTTCTGATCCAAACTTTACATCACTGATTGAGGCACTCATTTTTAATTATAACAATTTCATTTTTTTAAATGGCTTTTCATAGGATCAGGGGACGAAAATATTGTAAAAAATTTGGCACATGGCTAGAAATTTCAAGGTAGCTCTCGAATTTGTATAGTTATCTCTAATGTTCCTGGAACACTGCATCTTCTTGGTGTGATAGTTTGTTTTCAGTTCAGTCAATTCTTCCTGAAACTGAACCACACGTATAGGATACATGCGTGATGATTCAGATCCATTCTGAGGTTTTCTGCAAAGGAAGCTGCAGAAACTTAAAGCATGATTTGACATCATGTAAATCACTGAGTCTCTTTTGAAATGATGACTTCCTTTCTACCAAATAGCTTTGTAAAAAAAAATTTTTTTTTTTTTTTTTTAATATCTTTGATTCTGCTGAACTCAGGCCAGGCCACAGTAGTTAAATGAGTACATTCTTGTTTTGCCTTTCTGCTCAATCTACAGGCTGCTGTTTGAGTCTGAAATTGCCCTTTTTTGAGTAAAGATATGCTTTTTAAATTCTGTGACTATAGTTTCAGATTCAGTGTATTCAGATATTTGTCTCAACTTTAATAATGTACTATCTTGTGTACCACTGAGAGTAAACCAAATTGATCTGTCTAATCTTTTCCCTACAGCTTTCGTGACTTGAGAAAGCAGCTCACAGAATCTTTGTTTCTCTGACATTGACCTTAAAACTTTATACACATTCTGCTTCAACATCTTCTAAATATCCCCAAACTGTTGTAGATTGATTTATAACAGCCGGAAAAAAAGAAAACACACAATCTTGGTCACTTTCTCCATTATTTTATATAATGAAACTGATTGCAGTATTCAGAGCATAACTTTTCTGTCCATGGATGCTGGACTTAATAAGCTTCCCTTTTGTTTGAATCTAATTCACTTTTGAAAACTCTTTTTCTGTATGTGGTTATAATTGATAAAGAGAATTTTTCCTTGTTGAAAGCAGACTTAACCTCTTTCATGGCAGCTGGTTAGGTCTTACTCATTGCCACCATGACTGTTAAACAATTTCTTTATTGACGTTATTGTTAAAGATCTCATACTGAGTGTGTCTTGAATCAGGCAGTCTGAATTTGGTCTCTAAGCTGCATCTCAGACTTCTGTGACACCGGTTCTCAAACTTGACTGCGTTTTGGAATCACCGGGGAAGGTTAAAAAAATACTGATGCTTGTGGCTCACCCCCAGAGATTCTGGTATGGGGTGTGAGCTCAGAATTAGGATTTTAAAAAGTTCTCGTGATGATGCTGATACACAGCAAAGTTTGAGAACTGCTCTTCCACAGAAAGATTCCCAAACTTATGATGTATAAAAATGACCAGGGAGCTTAAAAAAAAAAAGCAAACCAACATATTCCCAGGCCTCACACTCAAGCATTCAGACCCAGTGTGTCTGGGGCAGGAGTCAGGAATCTGTACTTTGAAGCAGCACCCCAGGTGACTGTTGCAGACTTGTGGGTCACAATTTAAAAAGAAAGTGTGTCTGATAGTGAACCATATACTTCATTGCTGCCTTTGTTTGTTTGTTTGTTTTTGAGGGTTCATAGTGCAAGTTCTGCTGGTGGGGCAGGGGAGCTTCCACAATTTACTTTGCTGTTCGGAGCAGGTGCTGGCAACTCTCATCACTGACAGCTTCTGGATGAGCCATAATCAACCAATTGAAAGATTGTATTAGGAAGCACTGAACAACCCTATTTGGGGACAGTATGCCCCCATTGGGTGACTAAGATACTATTGATAAATTATTTGAATTATTTTGAAGAGAATGAAGTAGTCTATTAAATTTTCAGCAACCCCTCTTACCCCTCAAGAAATAGTTTGGGTTAGTCTTGTCAAAAACCATGTATTTAATTAACAACTAAACAAAAAAACAAACCCATTGCCATCGAGTCGATTCTGACTCATAGTGACCCTAAAGGACAGAGTAGAACTGCTCCATAGAGTTTCCAAGGAGTGGCTAGTGGATTTGAACTGCTGACCTTTTGGTTAGCAGCCACAGCTTTCAACAACTGTGCCACCAGGGTGCAGTGGTTGAAAAATAAACAAATGAAACAAATTAGCAAATAGTGGGGAAGAATTTTAAATGAAAGTGTAATTTGGCAAAAGTTACAGTAAAATAAAGGATAGGTTGTTACTAATGTAATTTCCCTTTTTTATATGAAAATTCTGGATTAGTTGTAGAAATCTAGAACAGAGAGCATGTACACGTGATTCACCTCGTTGCCCCTGGATGGCACTGTGGGCCCAGGAGCCGCACCAGGAATAGGATCTCTTTGGTGGTTAAAATACTGTGCTCCCCTGTTTCTGAAGAAGGCTTTTTATGTTCATTTCTAATGTCTATAATTGCACTTGTTACTTGCTGCCAAGTACATATAAAATTTATATTGTGTTTATTAGGTAGGAGAACATTTTAAGCTGAATTCAAAATGTTTTTTTCCCTATAAGGTAAAACCTCAGTGTTTTTTTTTTTTTTAACTTAATTTCAAGCTTACTGTTGAATTAACTCCTTTACATTTTGTAACCTTCCTATTTAGCCAGTATAGGTAGAGGTTAGGAGCAGGGACTCTTTAGCCACTCTGCCTGCACTTAACTCCTCAATATGCTAGTAAGTAGCTGTGACCCTGGGCAACTCATGAAATAGCTCTATGCCTCACTTTCTTTATTCATTAAGTGGAGATAATAGTGTTTGCCTCCTAGGGTTGCTAAAAATATTAAAATAAGTCAATATGTGTAAAGTGCTTAAAACAGTACCCGATGTATAATATCCCTTATTAGCTTTTATTACTATATTATTATTACCATTGATTGTCTCCACCTTAGTTTTTCCTTTTTTGTTCCTTTTCATTTGATTCCTCTTCTGCACCAAACCCAAACCCAGACCAAACCAGTTGTCATTGAGTTGACTAGGATTCGTGGTGACCCCACATGCATCAGAGTAGAACTGTGCTTCCTGGGATTTTCAGTGACTGATTTTTTGAAAGTAGACTGCCAGGCCTTTCTTCCATGGTTCCTCTGGGCGGACTTGAAACTCCAACCTTTCAGTTAGCAGCTGAGTGCGTTAACCATTTGCTTCACCCAGGGATTCCTCTTCTGCACACCTTCACCTTGTCACTACATTCCTTAACCCTGCATGCCCTGCCAATGGAGCCTATCGGCTGTAGCTGACACTGATTTTTACCCAAGGCCTTCACTTTTAGTGAAGCCTTGCAATTATTTAAAATATAAACATTATAAGGTAAGAGTCTTTGCTACTGCCTTCTGTTTTTTCAAGTCTAAGCTATGTGCGTGTTAAAATGCCACAACCAAAGTTAAAAATAGTAATGACATGTTGCTTACTGTAAATGTCCATGTGAAGCCATGGATGCTGGCTGGTGCTTGGTCTAGGCAGAGCACTGAGATAACTTATTGTAAATCCAGGAAATAGCTCTCCTCTAATCAGCTGCCGCGCAAACCTGAGAGTTTTGAATAACAGTTCTCCAGCTAACGTCCAGTGCTTTTACTGAACTAGATCTTGATGGTTACTGAGGCCTAGGCCTTCATTATTATGTGAGTGAAAATCAATACATTGAACCCAAGCTCAACATAATAGTTACTGTATATCACTAATTCACATAAAACTTTTTTTTTTTTGGTACTAGCAACAAACTCCTCTTGACATTAGCTGGACCCTTTCCTGGGCTTTCCCATGTACACTTGAGTGACACAATTGCTCATGGGAGCATGTCAAAACACACCAACCAAATATTTTTCAGGATGATGAATAACAGTTTTTGGATTCTGCCCCAGCCCAAAATTTACAGTAAGGGAAATCTAAAAGGATGCATGACAGTTGCTTTCCTCCTCCTTGTTTTCAGCATGGCCCTTTCCTCCCATGTTACCTAGAAATATGCTTTATGTCCTTCCTTTGTTCCCTCCTTTCTTTATTTCTCTTCATTTCTTTAGTCTCCTTGTTTTCTTGCTTTAGTAAAATCAACCCTATAATTTTTGGGCTAGGGTAAATTTCTAAATACTGGTTATTATTGAAAATCTTGCAAAGAGATCAGTCACCATGCTAAATTAGGCCTGAGATTGAAAACAAATTTCGTGGAGGTAGAGAAGGGCAGGTAGATTTTTAAAGGAGGTGCACTGGGGTAGAGACTCCCTACAGGAGCTCCTGTTGCCCATCCTTAGGTGGTAGTGCTTACCGTTAGGACAGAATCCAGAAATACGGAAACCATTGATGGGAACTGTGTTATAAACTCCCATTGGTCTGTGTTCTTTCCGTATTTCTCCTGCTGTCTTTGTTCTTGGGACCTTGGAAGTGGTTTCTGGAAAATGCTGCTTTCCTAGCGGGTAGACTATGATGCTCATGCCCCGAGGGTGGGGAGTGATAAATGAAAGCCTTATTGTCTTTGGAAGCACAGACCTGTGTTAGGGCAGGCTAAACAACAGTCATCCATATATGAACCCACTTAATGTGACATGAAAGGGATTTTCCTGACCACTATCATATCTAGTTACATGTTCAGACATTCTTACTGACAGAGTCATTTAATCAGAGGTTTGTCCTGTGTAGGCATTTTTGTGCTCAGGTTTTCATCAAATATCCATATAAGGTTTTTAGACAACCCAAAAACCCTTCATAGTTTTGAGAAGCAGTGATGCATTTTCCCTTAGAAATAAAATGACCCAGTTTTTCATATTTTCTTTCCTAAGAGTATACAATTAAATCATTTCCTTATCTTTAAATGTATCCCTTTTTGATAACTGCTCATTTTATGATTTGAAACCTGTGTTACAATGTTCTATTGAGTTTAAATAACACAATGGTTAGAAAATGGGAAAGAAAAAAGGATTCTAAAGATGGTATTTCAGTTTGTCCAAAAGTGTTAAACTTAACCCTAAAAGTTTTTGTTTATTTGCTCTTAATTTTCATGTAATCACGGTAACCTGATTTTTTTTTTTTTTCTGTATTAACATCATTTAAGAGTTTGTTTTGAATAGAGTGTTGCTGTGAAGGAAGGGTTACAAAATCAAATGTTTATGTATGCCAGGCAGGTAATTAAAATAAGTGAATCAAAAAACAAAAACAAAAAACACATCTGTTACCATCGAGTTGATTATGGCTCACAGCAACCCTGTAGGACAAGGTAGAACTACCCCATAGGGTTTCTAAGGAGCGGCTGGTGGATTTGAACTGCTGACCTTTTGGTTAACAGTTGAGCTCTTAACCGCTGCACCACCAGGGCTCCAAGTAAATCAAGCCAGGTGAAAAACAACAGGGAATAGTGAGGGGTATGGTCTAAAGAGTCCTCATCATATCTGAGGGGATGATCACTGTTTACTCCAGCCAGTTGCTGCCATGTGAGATCGTGGGCTCAGTGCAGGGGTGCTGGTAAATGTTTAACTGGCTTTCTTAAAAAACAAAACAAAAGCCTTTATTTGTAACATTTGCCAGTTCTCATGGTATAAATGCTTTAACGTAGCTAATTTCAAGTCTTCTATGTGATTGTCACGGAACATGTTGGGAAGAAATATTAATAATTGGCTTTTGTGAGCCAGTAGAAGCCAGCTGTAGCACATTACTGTCCCAGTGAAGCCAGATTTGCAATTTCTGATGCAAGACATTTGAATTTATTACGTGAAATCTCTCAATTTCTGAAACATTATGTAGGCCAAACAAAACACATTAGTAAACTGAATCACGCCGATGAGCTGCCAATTTGTAGCCTCTTTGGGGGTAAACTGGAAATCCTGGTGGCATAGTGGTTAACAACTACGGGTGCTAACCAAAAGATCAGCAGTTCAAATCCACCATGTGCTTCTTGAAAATTCTTTGGGGCAGTTCTACTCAGTCCCATAGGGTTGCTATGAGTCGGAATCGACTCGATGACAATGGGTTTAGTTTTTTGGTTTGGGGGTAAGCTGGTAATACTTAGAAACCTTATTAGAAATTAATTTTGCCACTTTATAGTCAAACTGTAGATGTTTAATAAACAGTTCTACTGGTATTTTTTTCTAAATCAACAGTGTTTTAAAGCTTAACATTTGTAGAAGGTAAAAATTAGCAGTTTCTTTGATTGATTGAAACCATCAATATACTTGGAATTTCTAAAGCTGACCAACTGACTTGACTAGCTATCTGTGGGAGCTGTTTTCCACAGATGGAGTGTTTGTATCTGCCAAAGATGGAAAATAGCAATCTAATTCATAGAATGACTAAATTGTTATGTGGTAAAACCTAAGTTAGCTGTTTGGTCTGTATTAACTTGGATAATATGTTTTTTAAATCCTAAATTTTCATTATTCTTCCTGTTGAATATTTTCAAGGCACTTTTACAATGTTATTCTAAAGCTCTGCAGAGCTGTTAGGGAGCTTTATGAATTGAATTGTGTCCCCCCTCCTTCCCCTGCCATGTGTGTTGAAATCCTAACCCCTGTATCTATAAAGGATGGCCTAGGTGGCGCAAATGGTTAATGAGCTTGATTGCTAGCCAAAAGGTTGGCAGTTTGAGTCTACACAGAGGCATCTTGGAAGAAAGGCCTGGAGATCTACTTCTGAAGAATCAGCCATTGAAAACCCTATGGAGCACAGTTCTACTCTGACACACACGAAGTTGCCATGAGTTGGAACTGAGTCGATGGCAACTATTTTTTTTTTTCTGGTACCCATAAATATAATTGGAAATAGTTTTTGTTATGTTAATGAGTTCCTAGTTCAATGCGGGTCCTAAACCTAGTCAATTCTGAGTAATAAAAAGAGTAGAATAGACACTGAGATACACACAGGGGGAAGATAGGCAACAAGGAATGTCAAGAAATGCCAAGAATTGATGGCAGTCACCAGAACTAGGAAAGTGGCCCATAGGATACATCAACGCAGCTGAGACTCTAATTTGGGCTTTTAGACTCCAGAATTATGAGAAAATAAATTTCTGCTCTTTAAAGCCACCCACTTGTGGTATTTCTGTTACGGCAACACTGCGTAACTAAGACGGGGGGGTTAGTGATGTTTTGCAAACTTGAGTCAGGATATACAACTTTGCTATTCAAGGAAGCATAATGAGGGGCTAAGCTGAGACTGAGACTCTGGCCTGTTGACTCCAGGTCCAGATTTCTTCCCACCAAACCGCTGAGGATGTCAAAAAAGATCGAAAGGTGATGCCCGTTTTGGAACTGTCTAGCCCTTCAGTTGTGGTTAAGGAGTAGGTGGAGGATATGGAGAAGAGAATGAGCATTGCTGATGAGTATGAGAATTGACACAACAAAGCAGAGTGACTTCTTAAGGATTCTCTCGTATTACAGTCTTCTAGCATATAAAAACCTATTTGTGGATATGTCAGAATGCAGGTCATATGCAAATGTGCCGAATGAGGGACATATGAGAATATGGATATATGATATGGTGTACCATCAAAGGCTGATTATGTTGGTGTACTTTTGAGGTCTCTTAGAGGTGATATTGAAAAGCCCAAACACGTCTACAATTTGCAGCTTAGATCTTAAAAGCCATCCAGCTTGTACCATGTGACGTGTTGATGAGTTCTGACTGTGAAATTAGTGAGATTATGAAATTAGTCTCCTTAATTTTTGTCTCTGGTGAGATGTATTAGGAAGAACAGAAGAGGTGTATTAGGAAGAATTAGGAAGAAGAGATTGGCTAGGTGGTTGTTTATGTAGTGGAAAATTCTCTTGTTCCTGTTCCTGTAAAATCAGTTGCCATCTAGTTGATTCCAGCTCATAGTGACCACATGTGTGTTGGAGTAGAACCTTGCTCCATAGGGTTTTCAGTGGCTGATTTTTCAAAAGCAGATCTCCAGGCCTTTCTTCTGAGGTGCCTCTGGGTGGACTTGAACCTGCAACCTTTCTGTTAGTAGCCAAGTGTGTTAACCATTTGCACTACCCAAGGAGTCCTGTTCCTGTAAAGGGACTCCCAAATTAGCAAAGATGTGCACAACATGGCAGTGATAGCTGCAAAAGGACTTTGTATGTACGTGTTTGTGTATAAGAGGGAGGGGAGGATGGAGAGGAGGTGTAAAAAGAATACGCCTGTCATGCAAACTTGACTTTGGGATAAGTCCCTGGAGAACTGCTTCCAATCAGCTGCTGTCCCCCAGCCCCTCCTTTCTCTGCTTTGGAGTGTTTCATGGACATATATGTCTTCTTCACTAGGCTGTACGTTCCACGAGGGCAGAGAATCCATCTTTCTCACCGCTGTGCTCAAAGCATCTAGCATAGTGCCTGTACAAAGTAGTCACTTAGGAAATATTTGGTGAATGAAACAAATGAAATGTAAATACAAGATTTTCTTAAACTTTGAAATAAAACAGGATTAAGAATATAGAGCATAGTTTCCTTTTTTTTTTTTTTTTTTTTAATCACCCTCTGAGTTGGTTTTTATTAATAACAACTACAATCCCTGGCGTTATGTACCTATATTCATTGCATGAATTTTTGCTTGAAGTGTAATGACATAACACATATTTTACCTGCTGAATCACTTGGTTACTGGCATCATGATTTCTTGTCCTAATCCACACCTGGCTTTGAGCCTTTCCTCAGATCTCGCATGAGATCACCTTAACAGGAGTCACCGCTAAAGAACTCAATAATGGATTGTATGCTGGTGAGAAGCTCCCCTGTTATTCTGGGAACCATGCCGTAGAAGCTCAGGAGAGCAATGCAGTTCAATGTGGAGAGACAAGGGCTGTGCCAACTGTGAGGCAGATTATAAAAATCATCAATTTCACCTTTGAGTTCCTGAATTTCAGGTAATCAGAATGATCAGATATAGGCAGAATGTATAAATTAACTGATTTTACTCCCATTCTGGTGCTTGGTTTAGAAGCTGTTGTCATAGGAAGGGTTGCTTTATATAGTTCTTTGACTTAAAGGTTTCAGAAAAATTCCTCGATTACAAAATCTTTCTCCCATTGTGAAAATGTCTGAAATTCCACTAGGACAGATTCAATCCTTTACTTGTACAGCTTTTGGGTTTTTATTAATTTTCCATTAAAGTCTATGTATCCCTGAAAAGAGTGACATCGTAAACAATTTTTACTTGACACTGTTTTTGGTAATTAGCTGTGATTCCAGCTATTATTCTCTCTTTTCTCCTTCCATTGCCAAACTTAAGACATTATTTGTATTTGAAACTTCTACCCTCTACCTACCAATTCTTGCCTTACCCCTTTACATTACGACATTCATTCCAATTCCTCTACTGATATTGCCTTAAAAGCTAATTTCCTGCTGTTGAATGTTGTCATGTGCCGAGCCGATTCCGACTCATGGCGACCCTACAGGACAGAGTGGAACTGCCCCGTAGGGTTTGCACGAAGCAGTTTGTGGATTTGAACTGCTGATCTTTTGGTTAGCAGCCAAGTTCTTAACCACTGCCCCACCAGGGCTTCTTAAAACAGGATATTAATTCTTATCCTTCTTGATCTCACTTTGCCATTTGGCATAAATTCAACACCTGTTCCTTCTAGCCCTCTCCTCTACTGGCCTCCAGACACCACACCTTTCTGTTATTCTTCGTGCTTTTACAACCTGTTCTTTTTTTTCCTCCTTTTTTGTTGACTCCAGTGTCCTGCCTTTATCCTCTGTTTTCCCTCTAATTACCTGTCAGAAGAATCCCTGGATGGTGTAAATGGTTAATACACTTGGCTGCTAACCCAAAGGTTGGAGGTTCGAGTTCACCCAGAGGCATCTTGGAAGAAAGGTCTGGTGATCAACTTCTGAACAATCAGCCATTGAAAACTCTATGGAGTGCAGTTCTACTTTGACACACAGGGAATCGCCATGAATTGGAATTGACTTGATGGCGAATGTGCTGGCACTGGTACCCAGCTAAGTCTTGACTTCAGCCTTGTATTAGCTTTCTATTGCCAGATAACAAATTACCATAATGTAGTAACTTGAAATGACATGAATTTATCATCTCAGGTTCCGTGGGTCAGGAACCTGGGGATGGCTTAGCTGGATCCTCTGCTGATGTCTTAAAAGACTACAGTCAAGGTGTCTGCTGGACTGCAGTTCTCATCTGGGACCGGGAGTCCTCTCCTAAGCTCATTCAGGTTGTTGGCAGAATTTAGTTCCTTGTGGCTATAGAACTCAAGGAGGCTGTCTCGTCAAGGCTGGTAGGAGCATGTCTCTCTCATGCTTATTTTAAAAGCCCTCTGAATGGATTAGGCCCTCCTAGGATCATTTCCCTTTTGATTAACTCATTGTCAGTTGAGTAGTTACCTAGTCATGGAAGTGATACCCACTTTTAAAGGGGAAGGGTACGTATACCAGGGGATAGGAGTCTTGGTGGCCATTTCAGAATCCTGCTGAGCACAGCCTCTTTGTAAATGGCAACCAAATCTCCGTGTCTGCCTCTCACCATCATCCAGGGTCCCAGCAGCTGCATTTGCAGCCACCTGTGGATACCTCCATTTGGACATCCCAATCACACCTTTAAATCAACATATCGAAAAAATAAACGTAGCATATTTCTCTACCAGTATAGTCATTTCTGTTAGCGAATTCACACTCCTTTTAGGTCCAGGCTAAAAACATTTGAGCCCTCTTCGTACCTTACTTCTTTTCCGTTTCATACAGTCTGTTCAAGCTGGACAGTGACTAAAGAAACCCAAAGAAGAATTGGTGCCTTTGAGTTATGGTGTTGGCGAAGAATATTGACTATATCACAGACTGCCAAAAGAATGAACAAATGTGTCTTGGAAGAAGTACAGCCAGAATGCTGGCGAGACTTTGTCTCATGTACTTTGGACATGTTATCAGGAGGGACCAGTCTCTGGAGAAGGCCATCGTGCTTGGTAGAGTAGAGGGTCAGTGAAAAATAAGAAGACCCTCAAGGAGATGGATTGAGATGGTGTCTACAACAGTGCGCTCAAACATAGTAACAATTGTGAGCATGGCCCAGGACTAGTCAATGTTTCATTCTGTTATACCTCGGGTCACTATGAGTCAGAACCTACTTGATGGCACCTAACAAGAGCAACAACAACAGTCAGTTCCCAGGTCTTGTGGTTTATTTCTTCAAGTATCATTCAGATTCGGCACTTCTCTGTTTACACTATCTACATCTTAGAAGGACCTGTTTAAGTTGGCCTTTCACCTTGCAAGGGAGGTGAACGATCTGAGGAATGCCTGCTATGTACTATATACCTGCTTAGTTTTGTGCCCCTTCTCTTTTTTGAAGTGCATGACACATTATTGAATAATGTTGAAGAAACAGTAACAAAAGGTCACCAGGACGTAACAGCAGAGATGATCAGAACTAGAGGCAAAATGTGACAAAAAGAGAATTGGAGAGTACCTTGAACTAAATGTAAATAAGCAAGTTATATGAAGCTCTTCCCAAAATCAATCACAACTTTCTGTAGAAGAACCAGCATCTTGGCTTCATGAAACAATAAGAGAGTCTACTGGGATCAGTGGGGGGTCAGCCCTTATTGAACTTGTCAGCCGCTGAACTCCTGCCTTCCCTGCATAGAACCATTGGCCTCCCCACTTTCAGGCTCAACTTAACCCCATTCCAGGCCAATTCTAATTTAAGAGAAGAGTTGTCATTTTCATCCCTCTACCCATTAATTAATCTTTAGCATCATGGTATACTCACTTTTAGCCAAATGAGGTCTTGATTCCCTTGTTCCCTGAGTCACTTTTGCTGCTTTTCTCACCCTGGATAGGGGCCCTCAGGCCATGACATTGCTCTTACTCAGCGTCTATGTTTATCCGTCTGGCATGTGGTGAAAGGATTAGACTTGTTCTGTGTGACTCCAGTGGGCTTAGAGGGAGAAAGAGGCAAATTTCAGGTTGTCCCTCTCATTCTATGAAGATGCCTTCTGATTTTCTGAGTGAGTCATCTGTGGGAATTGCACTCAGCTGTCCTCTTTCACTTGAAATAGTTCTTCATCAAAACTCTCCTTAAGAATTGGAGGAAAACTGTACTATTCACTCATTTATTTAACTAATAATTATTGATGCCGTGTCAGGTAGTGTTCCTGCTTCTAGGGATAGAGTAGTAAACAAATCAGACAAGGTCTTTTCCCACTTGAAGCTTAGATTCTAATGGAGGGAGATACAGACAAAGAAATTGCTCTACGCCTTCAATTCTCCCTTCTTCTACATTTCAATGAGCTTCAGGGTTTTTTTTCCCCCCCTCAAAACAAAAACAAACAACTACAGAAAAAAACAAAGCAACAGCAACAAAAACCCCCAAACCTTTATTCTTCCTGCTCATGTGTTTGAGCTACTGTCCTCTCTGCTCACTTGTTAGTTGTTTGCTGCCTCGAGTCACCCTCAACCCATGATGACACCATGTACAATGGGACAAAACACTCCTGGTCCTGCGCCATCCCAGTGATGATCGGTTGGGGATTGGACTGTTGTGATCATAAGATTTTCATTGGCTGACTTTCAGATGTATATCGCCAAGTTATTCTTCCTAGTCCGTCTTGTGTGGTTGCTCTGCTGAAACCCATTCAGCATCACAGCACCATGCAAACCTCTACTGACACGCGGGTGGTAGCTGTGCAGGGGGTGCATTGACCTGGGATGGAACCTGGGTCTCCTGCATGGAGGGCAAGAGTTCCGCCACTGCTGTCTTTACATAAGCCTCTTAAAATACTCTGATATTCTTTTCATTCATTCCTTAGCCCACTTTAATCTGACTTTTGTTCCTACCATTTTATTGACACTGCATCTTATGGTTATCCATGATCTCCTGTTCATCGAATCTAATGCCTTGCCTCAGTTTTTATTCTCATTTGTTCAAAAAGAATCAATAGTTTTCCATCTTTGTGACTTTGCCAATATGAAAGACTCCGCTTCTTCTTTTTGCACGACTAAATTCCCTTTATCAAAGGCTCAAATGCCACTTATCCCCACTGGATTTTTTTGAAAGCCTCTTCTTATGGCAGTGATTATTTTTATCTTGTGTTATAGATTTTAACATTCTTGAGAGAGGAAACTCTGTTTTATTGATTTTGGGATCCCCCACTGCATCTGAAAGAGAGCCTTGCATATAAGTGCTTATTAAATATCTGCTAAATGCATGAAGGAAGCTATAAACAAAAGTAACTTTCATTTCACTCTTAGACCTTCTTTATAGAGCTAGTGTCGCAGAATGATGTATTATTTTATTTTACGAACAGAAATATTTTGAAGGATTACGTTATCTAAAATATGAAACCATGTTTGAAGAAGATGTTTGAAACTGAAGACATGTCATCACAGAAATAAATAAGTAAATCATGTCATTAAATGTTGCTTTCCCACATTTCCACTTACTCATCACATTTTTTTTTTTTTGTTCGTGACCACTTTTTGAGTCAAATGATTGATTGGATCAGTGGTTCATGGTAAGAAATATGTTTGATGTATTATCCTAAACATGCTTTTGAAATTTTGTCTCTTTGCTGTCTGGTCTTACCTCCTGGCATTAGCTATCCAGTTTCCTCACATGTCTGATTTTGATTCAGATGGACTGGTAAAATTATTCTGAGTAGAATGCAAATCTGTTTTTCTTTTGAGTTCAACACATAAAATAAACATCAATATGATTTGACTATCCTCAGTGATAATTCAAAGGAATGTGAAATGTGTGTGTTCCTTTCATTAAGTTAAAAAAAAATTGATATGAAGAGGATTTGGCAATACGGGTTTTCTTTGCTAAGTAAGTAGAACAGTTTATTTGTTTTTATATAACAGCTCTGCTGTTGTTAGTTGCCACTGAGTCAATTTACAGCCTTGGAAACTCTATGGGGCAGTTCTGCTCTGTTCTGCAGGGTCTTTATGAGTCAGAATTGACTCGATGGTGATAGGCATGGTCTAATTCAATTTTTCCAGGATAAAGGCCACTCAGAAATTCTAAGGAGTCTGAGTCTCTGTGTAGTTTAGTACAGAATGTCAGAATCCAGACTAATTTGACTCATTCTAAGCTTGGGCAAATTACTGGCTTCTTTTGCCTCAGTTTTCTCATCTGTAAGTGAGATCATCATATGTGAAATGCTTAGAACAGTACATAATAAGTGCTTAATAAGTGTTAGCTTTTTATCATTAGTAAATACTAAAAGCTCAAAATGGCAAATGTGATATGGATAGATAAAATTCTTATTCTCCTTTTAAGATGGGAGGCCCAAAATACTTTCTGTTTTCTGGTTTTCCTTCTTGACCCTAGTGTTTCTGAAGGAATCTGCCTTATGGTGTGATAGACAAACTGAAGCAGATTAAATTGCATAGGGAGTTCGTAATGCAAATTAATAGTGTTAGGCCAAAAAAGAAAAAAAAAAAAAAGATGGCAAGATCACCAAATCCCTTTTTGGCTCAGTCCCTTTCTCAAATAGTGTGTTCTCTGTGAATGATAGCACCTTTCTCTTTTACAGGTTTTTCTTTTCCATTTCTCTTTAATAGATTTCCCCCTCTCCTAAAATGTTTCATAGTTAGGGAATGAGTGAGGTTGGGCAGAAGAACGTGAGGAGAATTAACTGATCCAGTTAATGATGTGCTTTCTAAACAAATGCTGCAGAAAACTGGGTGATCCTGGGTGGATTCCAGTCCATTCCAGTAATTTGGGGGTGTTTTGCAGGGGATATAGGATGTGAGGCAGCCCTATTTATGTAGTGGTTAAGTGCTACGGCTGCTAACCAAAAGGTTAGCAGTTCGAATCCACTAGGCGCTCCTTGGAAACTCTATGGGTCAGTTCTATTCTGTCCTGTAGGGTTGCTATGAGTCGGAATCGACTCCATGGCAATGCTTTTTTTTTAATAGAATGTGAAGCCAAGGATATAAACAAGGATATAGATGTGAAGCTAAGTGCTAAGCCAGGGTGAGAGGGGCTGGGAGCAGGGAGGTTGAACAGAGAGGAGTTTGTGGTGTAGGCATGGCTTAGAGAGTAGAGTGACCTGAGTGTGAGTCATGGTTTTGCCGTTTACCAATTATGTGACCTAGACAAGATACTTAGCCTCCCTAAAACAAAAATAAAAACAATAAAAAACAACCCACGACTGTCAAGTCAATTATCTTTACAGAAGTAGACTGCCACATCTTTCTCCCTCTGAGCAGCTGGTGGGTTTGAACCACTGACCTTTCAGTTAGCAGCCAAGTGCTTAACCACTGCACCACAAGGGCTCCTTTTATAATGTTTGGTGGCAAACGAAAAGGTTGGCAGTTTGAATTCACCAGTCCCTCCTTGGAAACCCTATGGGGCAGTTATACTCTGTCCTGTAGGGCTGCTATGAGTCGGAATTGACTCTACAGCAAAGGGTTAGGCCTCAGTTTTCTCATCTGTAAGATGGGGGTTGTATTACCTACCTTAAGGAGGCATTGGTGGTTCATTGGTAGAATTCTTGGCCTTCTATGTGGGGGAACTGGGTTTGACTCCTGGCCAACGTGCACCTCATGTGGAGTCACGACCTGTCTGTCAGTGGAAGCTTGTGTGTTGTTATGATGCTGAGCAGGTTTCAGAGGAGCTTCCAGACTAAGATGGACAAGGAAGAAAGGCCTGGCAATCTAATTCTGAAATATCCAGCAATGAAAACCCTATATTCTTGATTTACTATCCCTTCTAACTTGTTCTTCTTTCTGACTTCCTAATTTTGGGAAATGCCTCCATAGTTTACCCAGAAGTTCAACCAGAAATTTGGGAGTCATGTTTGGTTTTCCCTCCCCCACAATTCTATCTGCCACACCCCTCATATAATCTTTCACATATTCTGTCAATTCTGCCCTAAAATATATCTTAAATTCACCAATTTCTCCATTTCCATTGCCACCAATCCAATCTACTCTGCGCTGCCATTGACTTAGGCCTGGACTCTTGAAATATCCATAACTGAGCCCCTTTCTCTCTTGCCTTTGTACAGTTCATTCTTTGGATTTAATTCTAGATGCAGTGGGAAGCCCTATGGGTTTTACATGGAAGGGTGACATGATACGATTTGTGATTTATTGCCCTGAGATAATCTTTAACCTTAAACCAAAAATATCTTCTGAAGTCTTCTTAAAACCAAATAATAGTTTAGCTTAACTAGTAAAAAAATGTCAGCCTTGAGCCTTATGCTCTTTTAGGAACTATCTCTATGGGATCAAATTGACAATAGTGACTCGAAAGTTTAGATAGGAAGCTTAGGGGGCAGTGAGTTTATGTTAATGAGAGAGAAACAACTCTGAAAAGGAGGGCGAGAATGGTTGCACAACTTGAAGGCTGTAATCAGTGTCACTGAATGGTACATGTAAAAACTGTTGAATTGGTGTATGTTTTGCTGTGCATATTCGAATAACAACAGCAAAATAAATAAAATTAAAAGATTGTTCTGAAAAATTGGCAAAGAATAACCCCTTACCGTGACCAGCACGATCTAGCCTCTTTCAGCCTCTCCAATTTCCTTTCCTGTCTCTTTCTTACCATGCTTCAGTTACATTGGTCTTTTATTTTTCTCCGATATGCCTAGCTCTCCCCTGCCCTAGGGAATTCACATATGGGTTTTTTTTTTTTTTTTTTTCGTAAAGTTCTCCTTCATCTCCTCTCCATGGCATGTTCCTATAATTGTTTGTTTAGTTGTCTTCTGCACTATTCTTAAGTCGAAAGAGGGCAGGACTATGCCTTTTTTATTTACTTATGTATACCCACTAGCATAATGCCTTACAATAGCAGCGCTCAGTAAGTATTTGTTGAATAAATAAACAAGTAGTAATTACTGTTTTCATTCATTCATAAAAAAAAAAATAGTGTTCAGGCTCTGTGTTTTGTGCTATGAGAACATACAAAGGGTTTATAAAGACATAATTTTTACCCTGAAATAGCTTCCAATTTAAAAGGAGGATAAAATAAGATACAAATAATATTGTAGCATGGGGGAAGGCACTGTAGTTGGAATAGGACAGGATTCTGCTACTAGCCAGCTGTGTGACCTCAGACAAGTTATTCCCTTCTCTGTTTTTTTGTTTATCCACCTGTAAAATTAAGGGGTTTGACTAGGCTTTCCTGAAGCTTTGATTCTCAAACTTGGTGTGCAGTTAGTGGTACATTGGTTAAATGTTTATAACACATAATTTTTACCCTAAAATAGCTTCCAATTTAAAAGGAGGGAAAAATAAGATACAGAGGCTGGTTCAGTTTGGGGTGGAAGTCCAGGAATTCCCCAGGTGATCGTGATGCATAACCAGGTTTAGGAACTCTGGTCTAGGCCCTTTTGGCTTTGAAATCTTATAATTCTAATTGTAATACGAGGCAGACTGTGGAAATGCAGCAGGAGTTGGGAAAATTAAGGTGTTGTATTTGTTCAGAGGCAAAGAAAATAATTTCTTGCTTGTGTGATGGGGGAAAGGGCTTCATGGAAAAGATGATGTGGGAATGGACTTTGAAGAATAGGTGGAGATATGGGCAGATATAGAAGGGGGCATGGTTGGTGGTTACTCCAACTTGATTGGAGGCCAGATAGCATGCAGGAGGGGAAAAAAAATTACCTGCTTTGGTGCCGTGGAGCATAGTTCTGGTCTTGTTTTTCCCATTTTGCCTGTCAATGCTTGGTTGTCCTTTTGGAGATGAAAGACTATTGCAGCTTGATTGTCATGTGGTTAGAAGTAGAATATGTGGTGTCAGACATCGTGGGGGTGCTTTGGGAAGTTATCAAGCATATGCCACCTCAGTCCTTTTGAGTCTGTGCCCTTTGAGATTCACTTTGGCCACCCCTTTGGTTTTCAGGCTATACACACAGAATACCAGGACCCGCTATGTTATCTAGAATAATAGCTTTGCTGTCAGAATAATTATTATTAAACCAAAGTTGGCTTTTTTGTTAGATGAGACCATACAAAGACAACATTCTGAGTAAATTATATAGCGTCCACTTGATGAAATAATGAGCCTAAGTTTAGGAGATGAAAGTAATGATCTAATGTAATATTTAGAATGCACATACAGTATGTAGTTATTAACCTAAAAGTCACATCCTGCATTCTTTTAATTTGTGGAAAATTTGTCATTAATTGCCAGGAAACCTCTGATTTTTCATACATAATCACATCATAGTTGTCAACTTTCTTTCCCTTCTCCTGCTAAAATACATCCTTGTAAATAGTAGATTACTTTCAGATTTGTAATGCTTCCTTTAAACATCGGGTTGCTAAGTTTAACCCTGTTGCTCTCTCTCTCTCTTTTTTAATAGAATTATTTCCGCCCTCCAACTCTGCCTCGAAGTAGTTCCTGACAAATCACACTTTGATTTTAGATGGTAACTGGCTTAAAATTTTATTTAACCCTCTTGTTTGGTGGGAACCTGGTAGTTCTGAAATGCTTTTTATTTTCCTGAGTTACTACTAGTGGAGGAAATGTGTATGGTATTCCATTTAGAAACAGTCTGAAAGAGGAGGTATGGCCCTTTATTCAAACTCTCTCTAAATGGGATGCTTTTATTAAATAGTTGTCAAAGTCAGTTTATCTAGGTTGGGTCAGAAACACAGAAGTCAAAAATTGAGAAGTATGAGGTAGTAGGCAAGAACGGAGGCAGTCACGATGATCTCTAGCCAAGAATCCAGCTCTTTGCTGTCCCTAACAGCCTTTCAGATCAATATAGGCTTTACAGGTTAATCTCTAATCAACCAGCCCACGTCCTTATACAGCCCTTGCAGATGTTGGTCTATTGACAATCAATTGGCTTTGAAATTAGAGAAGTGGAGGTATTGCACATCTTGTGCTTAACTAGTTGCAAAGAATTATTTTTATCAATTTAAATTCTTGATTTCCAGTCACACCAGCACTCCTTAGGGAGTGACTTTCACCAGGATCTATTTGATAGGAAAAAAAAAAAAAAAAGAACCACAACATAGCTGGATCAAAGAAACACCTCTCTTATAGAAAAGATCTTCAGGCTCTGGAAAATTGCCCCAATTTTAGGAAGAGTCTTCATGGGAAAACTACTACTGTTGCATCCCTTTGTGTCTTTTGATCTGACAAACTGTTAGAAATAATAGCGTCAGAAGGGTTGACCCTGGAAGGAAATTTGGGACCAATTAGTAGTTTGCAAATAGTGTTCTATGGACATGCTACCCACGCTGGGGTTGCAGGCCTGCCTCTGCTTCAACCAGGTAACTTGGGATTATTATCTGCTTGTACATAGGGTTTCAAGTATTATTTGATTTGAAAAAAAAGAGTTCTGCTTTTTAAAAAAGTTTGAAAACCATTGGTTTAACCCAAATACCTAAGATTTTATGGAGAATGTATCTGAAAGCCAGACAAGTTGTATCACATGCCTGCAGTCGTACAACTACTTAGACGTTGACAGAAATTAGAAACTGAATTTGAACTTCCCATCTAGTGTATTTTTACTAGAAAATGTTGATTTGATTTTCCATTTTGAAAGACACAGAAGTGCTCTGTGAAATGGTGATTAACACTAGGCAGCCCCAGGCAGCCCTGGAATGCTCCATGATTCAAATGCCCAAGACCAGATGGAGGTCCAGAAGTGGATGATTCAAAGTTTATTAGTTTTGCCACCTGGACAGTACAGCCGAATTGGCTGCCATGAGGCCGTTCCATTTTCGACAGAGCAGTAAATGAACATAAAAGTGAGTGTAAATCCCAAGAACAAAGTAATGGAGAATGGTCGCTGGTATAAGGAGGCTCATCCAAGTTGAATTGCTGTGTCAGGTAGAGGACAATGTCAGGGTGAGATACCAAACCTTGAAAAATCAGCCCTTTATTGTTCCAGGAGCCGAACTCAATTTGGGATGTGTTTGAATTGCTGGCCTGGTAGATTCCCAATAACATCTGATGATAATAGAATGGGATGAACAAGCCCATGCCATATCACAGTCATATCATGAGGCCAGAAATGTTTTTCCTGGAAACTATGGCAAGTTAGACAGTTAAGCAATTGACTAATAATAGAAAGGTTGGTGGTTCGAACCCACCCAGAGGTGCCTCAGAAGAAAGGCCGGGTGATTCATTTCCATCTGCCTTGAAAACGCTGTGGAGCACAGATCTCCTCTGCAACACATGGGGTTACAATAAGTTGGAATTACTTAACAGCAATTGTTCGGTGGCTTATGGAAAGTTATAGTTTGGTCCCCTCCTTTCCAGGTGGCTCGTAGTTCTGCACCTTGGAGGCACAGGTATTCTTTCAAACATTAAGCTGTTTGTGGAAGGGATTTGGTCTTATTCATCTTTGTATCCCCAGTGCTTAGTACAGGGTACACAGGATAGGTGCACAGTGTTTGTTGAACCTAACTAGTCCATCATCCCCACACTTTGATAGAGATTTCATGGAAGTCAGGATTCTTTATAATGTTAACATCATTTAGTTTGTGTAAACAAGTTTTTCTAAAAAGGGTGTATCTCAGAATTTTAGTTTCATGGGATGCTAATGGGGCTATGAGAGAAAAGAGTTAATTGCTTAGATACTAAAGTAAAAACGTGAATTGATTTCTGCTTGTCTAGATTTCTCAGGTCCTTTAAAACGTGATGCCCAAGAGATGTAATATGCAACATTTACAAACTATTTTTGACCATGACTCTCTTTTACTCCAAGATCTACACTGAAACTATTGTTCCTGGGAGCATATTTTATAAAATGCAAATGTAAAATGATACCTATGGCTTTGAATATTTGGTTAGATCTTTAAAAAAAAAAAAACAGAAAATATTGGGAAATTGAGGCAAATCACCGGGAATTATTACTTTTATCCTTGTGTGGAGCTGAACTATTTTAGGTCTTCAAGATCTGTTCATGAGATACTGCAAAATTTAGAAGTTGACACTACGGTTTCGGATGACCCCTTTAATAACTCTACGGTTCACAAAAACTGAAATGAATACAGTAGTGTGGGGGTTGGGCCTAGGATCAAGTTGGGAGATATACAGTAATTTTTGTTTAAATGAGGATGATTCAATAATGAGTAAAAAAGTAAATGATCTTGATCATCTGGGTCAGTTAGAATGCTTTGGGCAGCAAGTACCAGAAAACCAGACTAAACTGACAAAGATAGAGGTTCATTTATTAATTTTTCATATAACAAGAAGCACATAGGAATGTGGTTTCTTCTTTGGCTCACCTGTTTGTTGAATGGAGGGTACTAGTTGAAGATGCATTTTGCTGTGTCTTTGATGCTAAAGGCTAGCTGGCCCAAGCTTCCGTCTGTTGGGTCAACCTCAACCTTCTAATGATCTTTTCAGGAGCTGAATGTTTCTGTACTTATAGTCCTCAGTTGACCATTACTTAGTCTCATGCAGTAATGTGATGCTGCTCTTTCTTTATTTGATAGTTTGAGTGCCTGTATATTTTCTAGCGTGTTTGGACAGGTTTTTAAAAATTTTTTTTATTCTTTTTTTTCTTACAGTGTCACAGAGCAAAATAAAATTAGAACTTTCAAACTACAACATTTTGTTTATCTGTTTATCAATGGAGATAACTAGCATTTTTTTTCCTCCCCTTCAGGCAGGTGGCATGTTTGACCCTGGTAGCTGCTAATTATCTTATTGGCCAAAAGGGAGCACAACGTTGGGGCACAGCTCATGGCAGTATTGTTCCTCACCAGGTAAAAATGTAACAATACAGGGTTGGGTTTATATAATCTGTGGTTTTTTAATGATGAGTTTGGGAAAAGATTTCCTTAAAAAAACAAAGAACCCTTCAGGGTGTAATGTATCTTTGTGCAGCTATAACAAGGTTCTGGTTGTTCACTTTACGTCGTGTGTTTTGCAAATTTCTTCATCCGGAGAAGATTAGTAACAGGACGCTTAAGTGGATCAAAGGAACTTGTTGAAAGTGAGTGCCTTTTGGACTCACATGATGGTTTGTATTTTTTTTCACCCCAAAAAAGGCACTGACTGTAGCCATTTTGTAGGGCATAATTTGTTTGCCATGCCAGCTATAAACCAAATGTTACCTACCCCAGCTGACAATAATCTTCTCACAGGATTGGAATAAAATGAAAATTTGTGTGTGATGGATCATCATTTTGGAGCAAAGCAGATGGTTCAGGAGTTGTTGTTCTTTATTAAGTGTCTAAATGTGCCCTTAGAAATTCGTGACTGTGGCTAGTATGATTGAATATGTGAAGGAACTGTGATCTTTAAAATATAGAAACAAAAACTTGAACGCCTCTTCGAAACCCAAACCTTTGCTTAGCCCAGCTGCATTTTATCACACTGTAGTTATTTCTGTATTTGTCATATATCCTTTACTAGACTGTAAGCTTGGAATGTTATTGTTGTTAAATGCCATCAAGTTAACTTTAACTCATTGTGACCTTATGCATAACAGAACCAAACGTTGTCTGGTCCTGAGTCATCCTCATAATCACCAATACGTTCAAATCCATTGTTGCAGCTACTGTATCAGTTTATCTCACTGAGGGTCTTTCATTCCCTCATTCACCCTTTGTTTCACCAAATATGATGTCCTCCTTCAATGATTGATCCCTCTTAATGGTATATCCAAAGCAAGCAAATCGGACAATGTTTTGTGATGATCCGTAAGGTTTTCATGGGTCAATTTTCAGAAGAAGATGGCCAAGTCTTTCTTCTCGGTCTGTGGTAATCTGGAAGCTCTGCTGAAACCTGTGCACTGTGGGTGACCCTGCTGGTATTTGAAATACCGGTGGCATAACTTCCAGCATCGCAGCACCACGTAAGCCAGCACAGTACAATAGACCAACAGATGGGTGGTGAAAGGTTAGGAATAGAGATGCGTTTTCATCATTATATCTTTTCCAGCATCCAGTAAATGAACATACTAGGTACCAAATAAATATTTGTTGAGTGGAGGAATGAATTTTACTGTAATCATTTCCATGATTGCACCCTTGACAGAAAACATGAAAGTCAGCATTTTGCATTAGCCAGGAAATCCATCAGTACTGTTAACTCTCCTTTTAGTTTTAAGAACAAGATTTCCTTGGGCAAAACTAGTTTCTTTTCTATTTTTTTTTAATCCAAATTTGAGAGAAGCAGTGGCCAAATATGAATCTAGGATGCTCCTCTGTTTCTATTTATGGTCCCTTTACGCCTGAGTCATTCACGGTAGAACTGCTTTTAACACGTTTGGCTAATCTTTGGTATAATTACAGTTGTGAAGACAGTTTTTTTAGTGGGGTCCCTCTTTTCTCCACAGTGAATTTATGGTCACCATTAGTGACATTTTGCTTTCTCACTCCTTTGTCCTTCATAGCTGACCCTAGATTTTTAGCCTCATTTCACAAAAATCGTTGCATTTTGGAACTGGTTAGAGATCATCTGATCCAGTCTTCTTATTTTTCACCTGAGAAACCCAATGTGTAGCTTGGGTGGATGGATTCCAACTGTAGTCTCCTGCCTCCTTGCTCAGTGTTCTTTTAGATGCACTGTTCTACCTTTGGCACGAAAGTGCTGTAATGTTTGACAAGAAAGTGCTGTGTTTTCGTTTCCTTTCTCTATTCTACCCTTACACCCTCTCCATCAAACGTGTTTGCAGCTCCCTAAGGGACCTCGTTAATTAATTCATACTCATCATCGATAATGGTATTTTAACAGAGGGCAATGTTGGGAACCACAGGAATTCATCTCAAATAATGGAAGTCGAGGCATGTGTATAGAGAAAGCATTTCTGAGCAGAAGGGCTTAGTAGTTTAATTCCAGATCACACCACATGGGGAGTTGTTGGTTGTGTTCAAGCATAAGCTTTGCTCTTATAGTTTTTTGCTTATATATTTTTGAATAGAATATCTTTTTAAAAAGCTTTGTGTGTTGTTGTTAGGTGCTGTCAAGTCATTTTCAGCTCATAGCAACTCTAGGTACCATAGAACAAAACACTGCCTGGTCCTGTACCATTCTCACAGTCATTGTTATGCTTGAGTCCATCATTGCAGCCACTGTGTCAATCCATCTTTGTATAGACCTCAGTTATCCCCTCTCAGTATGATCATTACCTGTTTGCACCTAGAGCTGTAGAGTCCTGGGTATGCTCTCAATTATTTCCCTGTGAGAGGAGAAGAAATTCAGAATCGCCGGCTTATTTTGGAAGGCAAATGACACAAGAGATTCTGTGTATGTTTCTGTTCTTCATACACAGAAATGTACTTTCCCTGGTTGAATGGTCCCAGTCGCATAAAATGGATCTGGTGTTTATTTTATCTTAGTTGATTGCAGCTTTATTATCTGTAAGAAATAAGATCTACCGGAGCCTTTCCTTAGGAGCTCAGAATTAATTTGTTTCCTCTTGGTTGAGAGCTGGTTCAGCTCTGTGATTAAGGAATCAATGCAAATTTAGCTTGAATGAAACCTGCATACCAAGATGGGCCCTAGATATACTTATAGACCCTGGTCTGTTTTCAATTTTTAAAATAGATTTGGTGAATATTTTTATGGGTGAATGCCAGGATAATTATAATTCAGTTTTCTATAATAATTACAGCTTTGTGTCTAATTTGAGTTGTCTGAGTTTTGAGCTGAAAATCTATAATGGGAAGCCCTGATGGTCTCACTCTCCTCAATTCTTGTTGAACCTTATCTGAAATATCATAGATGTTGAATGCATGGAATGGAAGTTTCTGAAAAGTGGTGATCCTTGATTGTGTGTTATTTTGTATTCATGCAGTTCTTAACTTCTCAGGTTGATTATCCACTTGTGCTCTTTTTGTCCTGTTCTTTGGATGTCAACTTTTTGAGAATGAGTAAGCTACATAAAAGTAGACAGAACGCAGATAATAATTTGCTACCTGTTGAACATTTTGGTAGATGCTTTTCTGAGAATTTAGATTTTTAAAATAATTTTTGGATCTCAGTGCTTCTTTTCTTCACGTTATCATTGAACCTTGCCTTGAGAGACCTAAGGGATTAATAACTATGTAATGTTCATCTTAATTTTTTTATTAAATTGTATTTATTATGCTGCTGTTATTGAGAATACACACAGCAAAACATACGCCAGTTCAACAGTTTCCACATGTACCATTTAGTTACATTGATTATATTCTTTGAGTTGTGCAACCATTTTCACCCTCCTTTTCTGAGTTGTTCCTCCTCCAGTAACATAAATTCACTGCCTCCTAAGGTTCCTATCTAATTTTCTGAGTTGCAGTTGTCACTTTGATCCCATATAGATAGTTCTTAAAAAGCATAATGCTCAAGGCACATTTTCTTTTTTTACTAGTTAAGCTAAACTCTTGTCTTGTTTTAAGAAGACTTCAGGGGATGTTTTTGGTTTAAGGCTTAAAGATTATTTCAGGGGTTCGCCGAACCTTCATGGGTCCAGGAAGTCTGGAGTCCAGGAGAATCTGAAATTCTGTTCTACATTTTCCCCTTTTGATCAAGATTCTTCTTTAGAATTTTTGATCAAAATGTTCAGTAATGGTAGCCAGGCACCATCTAATCTAGTTCTTTTGGTCTCACGGCAAAGGAGGCAGTTGTTCATGGAGGCAACTAGTCACACATTCCATATCCTCCTATTCCTGATTCTCCCTCTTCCTGTGTTGCTCCAGGTGAATAGAGACCAATTGTTGTGCCTTGGATGGCCACTTGCAAGCTTTTGAGACCCCAGGCACTGCACAATGAACTAGGAGGTAGAACAGAAGCATTAAACATGTTATTAGGCTTATTAACTGGGATATCTTATGACCCTAAAACTTCAAACCAAGGAACTAAACCCCATTAGGTTTTTGATTGTGAGCTTAGCAGCTATTCTTTCTCTTTTTGGTCGTTTTTGTAAATATGACCAAATATCACACAATTTTTGCCAATTCATCTTTCTACAGGTGTACAACTTTTTTGAAACAATTGCAATAACTAACTGTGCAAACCTACCCTCAGTCAATGCATTATTTTCATCACAGTTAACTTCCTCTCCCGCCCCATCCCTGGAGAGATGAACTAATAAACTAATAAACTTTGTTCTCTGTACATTTTCCTTTTCTTATCTTTTTATATAGGTGAGGTTATATAATATTTGTCCTTTTGTGATTGACTTATTTCACTCAGCATAATGTCTTCCAGCTCCGACCACATTGGAGCATGCATCAAAACTTCATTTCTCCTACTAGTTGAGTAGTATTCCATTGTATGTACGCACCACATTTTGTCAGTTGGCCAGGTAACTGTCTTCCAGATTTGGAAGAGATCCATATTTGTGCCCATTACAAAGAAAGGTGATCCAACAGAATGCGGAAATTATTGAACAATATCATTAATATCACATGTAAGTAAAATTTTGCTGAAGAGATTTAAAAAATGAACACAGCAGTACATCGCAATTTCAAGCTGGATTCAGAAGAGCATGTGGAATGAGGGATATCATTGCTGATGTCAAATGGGTCTTACCTAAAAGCAAAAAATACCAGAAAGATGTTTAACTGTGTTTTTATTTATTGACTATGCAAAGGCATTCACTGTGTGAATTGTAACAAATTATAGATAACATTGCAAAGAATGGGAATTCCAGAACACTTAATTGTGGTCGTGCAGAATCTGTACATTGACCAAAAGGCAGTCATTCAAACAGGACAAGGGAATATCATGTGGTTTAAAATCAGGAAAGGTGTGTGTCAGGGTTGTATCCTTTCACCATACTTATTCAATCTATATGCTAAGCTAATAATCTGAGAAGCTGAACTATGTGAAGAATGTGGCATCAGGATTGGTGGAAGACTCATTAACAGCCTGCAATATGCATATATCACAACCTTGCTTGCTAAAAGTAAAGAGTACTTCAAGCACTTACTGATGAAGATCAAAGACTACAGCGCTCAGTATGGATTATACCTCAACATAAAGAAGACAAAAATCCTCACAACCGGACCAATAAGCATTATGACAAGTGGAGAAAAGATTGAAGTTGTCAAGGATTTAATTTAACTTGGATCCACAATCAACATTCATGGAAGCAACAGTCAAATCTTCTGCAAAAGACCTCTTTAAAGTGTTAAAAAACAAAGATGTCACTTTGAGGACTAAGGTGTACCTAACCCAAGCCGTGGTGTTTTCTGTCACTCCATATGCATGTGAAAGCTGGACAATGAATACGGAAGATGAAAGAAGAATTGATGCCTTTGAATTGTGGTATTGGCAAAGAATGTTGACTATACCATGGACTGCCGGAAGAATGAACAAGTCTGTTTTGAAAGAAGTACAGCCAGAATGCTTCTCGAAAGTGAGGATTGTGAGACTTCATCTCACGTACATTGGACATGTTGTCAGGAGGGACCAGTCCCTGGAGGAAGACATCATGTTTGGTAAAGTAGAGGGTCAGAGAAAAAGAGGAAGATCCTCGATGAGATGGATTGACATAGTGGCTGCAACAATGGTCTCAAACGTAACAACGGTTGTGAGGATGGTGCAGGACTGGGCAGTGTTTTGTTCTGTTGTGTATAGGGTTGCTATGAGTTGGAACCAACTCAACTGCACTGAACAACAGCAACCACCACGTTATGTTTATCCATTCATCTGTTGATAGGCATTTAGGTTGTTCCCACCTTTTGACTATTGTCGATAGTGCTGCGATGAACATTGGTGTACAAGTCTCTGTTTGAGTGTCTGTTTTCAAGTCTTTTGGGTATATACCTAGGAGTGGAATTGCTGGGCGATATGGTAGTTCTGTTTTCAGTATTTTGAGGAACACTGTTTTCCACAACAGCTGTACCATTTTGCATTCCCACTGCCAATTTCCCCACATCCTCACCAATATTTATTATTATTTTTTAATCTTAGCCATCCTAGTGGGAGTGAAATGGAATCTCATTGCAGTTTTGATTTGTGTCTCTCTGATGGCTGGTGTATAGGGTTACTATGAGTCAGAATTGACTCGACAGCAATGGGTTTGGAAACCCTGGTGGCCTAGTGGTTAAGAGCTTGGCTGCTAACCAAAAGGTCGGCAGTTCGAATCCACCAGGCGCTCCTTGAAAACCATATGGGGCAGTTCTACTCTGTCCTATAGGGTTGCTATGAGTCACAATCGACTCAATGGCAACAGGTTTGGTTTTTTTGTTTTGATGGCTGGTGATGCTGATCATCTTTTCATGTGTTTGGTGGCCATTTGAATGTCCTCTTTGGTGAAATGTCTATTCAGATCCTTTGCCCATTTTATGATTGGTTTGTCTTTTTGTTGTTAGATTGACCAAGTTTTATATGTATTAAGGTTATTAGATTCTTGTCAGATATATGGTTTCCAAAGATATTCTACTAGTTGGTAGCTTATGTTTTCACTTTTTTTGTAAAGTCTTTTGATGAACAAAAGTTATTTTATGAAGTTCCATTTATTTATTTGGTTTTTTGCCATTTGTGCTTTTGTTATTATATTAGATAATCCATTGTTAAAAGCTAGGCCTGCCAGCTTTGCCCCTGATTTTTTTCTTCTAAGTATGTCATGGTTTTAGTTTGCACGTTTAGGTCCTTAATCCATTTTGAATTTGTTTTCGTGTATGGCATGAGGTAAGGGTCTTGTTTCATTTTGCTGTGTGTGAAAATCAAATTTTCCCAGAATTGTTTATTGAAGAGACTCTTCTTTCCCCATTGAATGAACTTAACACCCTTATCAAAAATCAATTGGCCATACATGTGAGAGTTCATTTCTGGACTCTCATTCTATTCCATTGTTCTGTGTGACATTGTTATGCCAGTACCATGTTGTTTTGATTACTGTTGCTGTATAGAATGTTTTAAAATCAGGCAGTGTGAGTCCTCCTACTTTGCTCTTTCAACATTGCTACTTGGGGCCTCTTGCCATTCTGCATAAAGATGAGGATTGGTTTTTCTATTTCTGTAAAGAAAGCTGTTGGAATTTTGAGTGGGATTGCATTGAATCTATAGATCACTTTGGGTAGTACTGACATCTGTCTTAGTCATCTAATACGGCTACAACAGAAATACCACAAGTGGATGGCTTTAACAAAGAGAAATTTATTTTCTCACAGTCTAGAAGTCCAATTTCAGGGCGTCAGCTCCAGGGGAAGACTTTTTCTCTCTGTCGGCTCTGGACGAAGGTCCTTCTCATCAATATTCCCTTGGACTAGGATCTTCTTTGTACAGGAACCCTGGGTCCATAGGACACGCTGTGCTCCTGGTGCTTCTTTCTTGGTATGAGGTCCCCCAGCTCTCTGCTCGCTTCCCTTTCCTTTTATCTCTTGTAAGATAAAAGGTGGTACAGGCCACACCCCAGGGAAACTCCCTTTACATTGGATCAGGGATGTGACCTGGGTAAGAGTGGGGTTACAATCCCACCTTAATCCTCTTTAACATAAAATTACAATCACAGAATAGAGGACAATCACACGATACTGGGAATCATGGCCTAACCAAGTTGACACATATTTTTGGAGGACACATTTCAATCCATGACAACATCATAGCAATATTAAGTTTTCTAATCCTTGAATGTGGAACATCTTTCCATTTATTTAAGTGTTCCCTAATCTCTTTCAGCAGTGTTTTATAGTTTTCATTGTATAAGTCAGTCCTTCATGTCCCTGATTATATTTATTCCTAGGTATTTTATCATCTTACATACTATTGTAAATGGAATTGTTTTCCTAATTTCACTTTTAGATTTCTCATAACTGGTGTATAGAAACAACTGATTTTTGTCTTTTGACCTTGTACCCTGCAACTTTGCTAAATTGTTCTATCAGGTCTAGAACTTTTCTTGTGGAATCTTAGGAATTTTCCATATATAGGATCATATTATCTGCAAGTGGAGATAATTTTGCTTCTTTTTCAATCTGAATGCCTTTTATTTCTTTTTCTTGTCTTATTGCATTGCTCTGGCTAGGACTTCTAATACAATGTTGATATAGAAGTGGTGAGAGTGGGCACCCCTGTCTTGTTCCCAATTTCAAGGGGAGAGCACTCAGTCTTTCTCCATTAAATATAATGTTGGCTGTTGACTTTTCATGGATGCCCTGAATCATATTGAGGAATTTCCCTTCTATTCCAATCTTAGTTAGGATTTTTACCAAGAAAGGGCATTGGATTTTATCAAATGCTTTTTATGTGTCCATAGAGATGATCATGTGGCTCTTTTCCTTTGTTCTATTGATGTGGTGTATTACATTGATTGATTTTCTAATGTCGAACCATCCCTGCATTCCTGGAATGAATTCCACCTGGTCATGGTATAGGACTCTTTTAATATGCTGTTGGATTCTGTTCGCTAGTATTTTGTTGTGGACTTTTGCATCTGTATTCATAAGAGATATTGGCCTGTAGTTTTCTTTTGTTGTGGTGTCTTTGTCTGGTTTGGGTGCCAGGGTTATGTTTGTTTCATAGAATGAATCGGGGAGTAGTCTTCCTTCTCTGTCTTTTCGAGGAGTTTAGACAATATTGGTGTCAATTCTTCTCTAAATGTTTGGTAGATTTCCCCAGTGAAGACATCTAGCCTAGGACTTCTTTTGTTGAGAGGTTTTTGATCACTGATTTGATCTCTTCACTTGTTATGGGTCTGTTGAGACTTTCTATTTCCTCTTGAGTCAGTTTGGGCAGGTTGTGTGCTCCTAAGAATTTGTCCATTTCATCTTGGTTGTCCAGTTTGTTGCCATACATTTGTTCATAGTATTCTGTCTCTTTATTTCTTTCTTTAATTCTCTTTATTTCTATCTGCTCAGTTGTAGTGTCCCCTCTTTCATTTCTCATTTTGTTTATTTGCATCTTTTCTTTTTTTTACTTTGTCAGTCTAGCTAAAGTTTTGTCAATTTTATTGATCTTTTCAAAGAACCAACTTCTGGTATAATTGATTCAATCTATTGTTTTCCTGTTTTTGATTTTATTTATTTCTGCTGCGATTTTTGATATTTCCTTTCTTCTGGTAGGTTTAGGCTTAATTTGCGCTTCTCTTTCTGCTTCCTGGAGTTGTTGCATTAAGCTGTTAATTTGAGATTTTCTTTTTTCACATAGGCATTTATTGCTATAAGTTTCCCTCTCAGTTCTACCTTTGCTGCATCCCAGAAGTTTTGGTATGTCGTGCTTTCATTTTCATTTGACTCTTAAGAGATTGTGATTTCTCTTTTGATTTCTTCCTTGATCTATTAGTAGTTTAACAGTGTGCTGCTTAATTTTCATATGTTAGTATATATGTTCAGATGTTTCAACAAGCAGGTACAGTGCTGGAAGTGCTCATTCACCTATGCCAAGAAGTCTGGAAGACAGCTACCTGGCCAACTGACTGGAAGAGGTCCATATTTTTGCCTATTCCAAAGAAAGGGGATCCAACCCAATGTGGAAATTATCAAACAATATCATTAATATCACATGCAAGTAAAATTTTGCTGAAAATCACTCAAAAGCGGTTGCAGCACTACATCGACAGGGAACTGCCAGAAATTCAAGCTGAATTCAGAAGAGGACGTGGAATGAGGGATATCATTGCTGATGTCAGATGGATCCTGGCTAAAAGCAGAGAGTACCGGAAATATGTTTACCTCTGTTTTATTGACTATACAAAGGCATTCAACTGTGTGGATCATAACAAATTATGGCTAATGTTGCAAAGAATGGGAATTCCACAACACTTAATTGTGTTCATGAGGAAACTGTGCATAGATAAAGAAGCAGTCGTTCGAATAAAACAAGGAGATACTGCGTGGTTTAAAGTCAAGAAAGGTGTGCATCAGGGTTGTATCCTTTCACCATACTTATTCTATCTTATGTCGAGCAAATAATCTGAGAAGCTGTACTAGATGAAGAAGAACACAGCATCAAGTTTGGAGGAAGACTCATTAACAACCTGTGTTATAGAGATGACACAACCTTGCTTGCTGAAAGTAAAGAGGAATTGAAGCACTTACTGATGAAGATCAAAGACTACAGCTTTCAATATGGATTACACCTCAACATAAAGAAAACAAAAATCCTCACAACTGGACCGATAAACATCATGATAAATGGAGAAAAGACTGAAGTTGTCAAGGATTTCATTTTACTTGAATCTATAATCAGCACCCATGGAAGCAGCAGTGAAGAAATCAAATGACATGTTGCATTGGGCAAATCTGCTGCAAAAGACCTCTTTAAAGTGTTAAAAAGCAAAGATGTACCTTTAAGGACTAAGGTGCACCTTACCCAAGCCATGGTATTTTCAGTTGCCTCATATGCATGCAAAAGCTGGTCAATGAATAAGGAGGTACTGAAGAAGAATTGATGCCTTTGAATTATGGCGTTGGTGAAGAATATTGAATATAACATGGACTGCCAGAAGAATGAACAAATCTATCTTGGAAGTGAGGATGATGACACATGCTTAGTCTCACATACTTTGGACATGTTATCAGGAGAAATCAGTCCCTGGAGAAGGACCTCATGTTTGGTAAAGTAGAGGGTCAGAGAAAAAGAGGAAGACCCTCAACGAGATGGATTGACATAGTGGCTACAAAAATGGGCTCAAGCATAAGAGCGATCTTGAGGATATTGGAAGATCAGTCAGTTTTTTAGTTTGTTGTGCATAAGGTTGCTATGAGTCAGAAGCAACTCATTGGCACCTGACAACAACAAAAAAGTGTATTTTTTCTGTTATTTATTTTTACCTTCACTCCGTGTGAACAGAGAAAATACTTTGTATGATTTCAGTCTTTTAAAATTTTTCAGGACGGGGTTTGTGACTTAACATGTGGTCTATCCCAGTGAGTGATTCACATGCACTGGAGGAGAATATATATTGTGCTGTCTTTGGGTGGAGTGTTCTATCTTTGTCTGTGAAGTCTGGTTGATTTATAGTGTCATTCATGTCCTCTGTTTCCTATTGATTTTTGTTGATGTTCTGTCCATATTGAAAGTGGTATATTAAAGCTTCCAACTGTGATTTGTATTAGTATTTCTCCCTTCAATTCTATCAGTGTTTGCTTTATATATTTAGGTGCCCTGATGTGGGTTGCATATATATTTATGTTTGTTAATCTTCTTGATTAATTGAACTTTTTATTACTGCATAATGTTCATCTTTATATCTTCTAATGCATTTTGTCTTAAAGTATATTTGTCTGATATTAAGATTGCCACCCAAGCTCTCTTTTGGTTATTATTTGCATGGAATTTTTTTTCATCCTTTCACTTTCAACCTATTTGTGTCCTTGGTTTAAGGACACAAATGTCTTATTAAACAGCATATAGTTGGATTATTGTTTTTTAATCCAGTCTGTCACTCACTGCTTTTTGATTGAAGCATTTGGACCATTTACATTCACCGTAATTACTGAGACTTCTGTCATTTTGTTATTTTGTGTGTGTGTATCTTAAGCCTTTTTATCCTTTTCCTTTACTACTGCTCGCTTTTGTGTTTTGTTGGCTTATTGTGATATTTTTTGGTTGCCTTCTCCTTTCCTTTTGTGTACTTTTTTAATATATTTTCTTAGTGGTTACCATAAATATTACATTTAAGAGTCTGTATTTATAAAATTCTAGGGTAAGTTGGTACCAACTTAACTTCAGTAACATACAAGAAATTCTGTATCTATACCATTCCTCTCCTCCCTTTTGTTGTTGTTATCACTAGTTACATTTTTATATTTCATGTGCCCTGTAACATAATTTTATCCTTGTCTTTTATATATTTATTTAAAAACATGAAGGCCAGAACATTTAGACTTAACAAGCAGGAATACATTACTAGCCCTTAAACTTACCCATCCATTTCCCTTTATTGGGGATCTTTCCTTTAATATATAACTTTGAATTACTTTCTAATGTCTTTTCCCTTCCATCTACAGAACTTTGATTAGTATTTTTTGTAGGGCCGGTCTGGTGGACATGAACTCTCTCAGCTTCTGTTTGTCTGGGAATGTTTTAGTTTTCCCCTTATTTTTGAGGGATTATTTTGTATATGATATTCTTGGTTGACAGTTTTTTTTTTTCTTTCAGCACTTTAAATATTTCATTGCTTTCTAGCTGCCAATGTTTCTGAGGAAAGATTGGCACTTAGGCTTATTGGGAATCCTTTGTATGTGACTGTTGGCTTCTCTCTCACTGCTTTCTGTAATGTCACTTTAATTTTTGAGAGTCTAACTACAATGTCATAAATTGAATTATGTCCCCCCAAAATATGTGCCAACTTGGCTAGGCCATGATTCCCAGTATCACGTGATTGTCCACCACTTTGTCATTTGATGTGATTTTCCTATGAGTTTTAAATCCTACCTCAATGATGTTAAAACCAAAAAAAAAAAAAAAAAAAAACCCAAACCCACGGCCATTGAGTCGATTCCAACTCATAGCAGCCCTATAGGACAGCGTAGAACTGCCCCATAGAGTTTCCAAGGAGCACCTGGTGGATTCCAACTGCTGACCTTTTGGTTAGCAGCCATAGCCCTTAACCACTATGCCACCAGGGTTTCCATGATGTTAATGAGGTGGAATTAGCAGCAGTTATGTTAATGAGGCAGGACTCAATTTATAAGATTAGGTTGTGTCTTAAGCCAATCTCTTTTGAGATATAAAAGAGAGAAGCAAGCAGAGAGACAGGGGGCCTCATACCACCAAGAAACAAGGGCCAAGAGAATAGCGCATTCCTTGGACCCAGGGCCCTTGCGCTGAGAAGCTCCTTGACCAGGGAAGATTGATGAGAAAGACCTTCCTCCATAGCCGACAGAGAGAGAAAGCCTTTTCCTGAAGCTGGCACCCTGAATTTGAACTTAGCCTCCTAGACTGTGAGGAAATAAATTTCTCTGTGTTAAAGCCTTCCACTTGTGATATTTCTGTTACAGCAGCACTAGATAATAAGACATGTGTGTCTTTATGTAGATCTTTTTGGGTTTCTCTTGCTTGGGGTTCTTTGAGCTTCTTGGATTTGTAGATTCTTTGTTAGATTGGGGAAATTTTCCCATTATTTCTTCAGATATTCTTTCTGTCCCTTTGTCTCTCTCATCTGCTCTGGAATTACAATAATGCGTATATTAGGTCTCTTATTGTTGTCCCATAATCCTACTAAACTGTACTCAGCCTTCTTGAGTCTGTTCTTGTTGCTCGTCAGTGTCTGTAATTTTAACTCTCTTATTCTCTTTTTTTTTTTTTTTTTTTTTATTCTCTAATTCAATGATTCTTTCTTCTGCCTGATTAAATCTGTTGGTAAGCCCTCCTATTGTGTTTATTTCAATTATTTTCCCTTTTAGTTGCAATATCTCTTTTTTTAGGTCCTCATTTTGTTCTTGCATTGTTTTCATTATTTCTTTTAGCTCCTTGTTTATGTTTTCCCTTAGTTCTGTAATTATGTTTAATGTTGTTGTATTATATCCTTCCTTTTTTTCATTATTTCGTCATCCCTAGATGCACTTTTACTCCCTTCGTCATGTTCATTTGGATGGGCCATTGCCTCTCTGTTCTCTGTGTGTCTTGTGATTTTTTTCTTGGGGTATTGGAATTTTTGAGGGTGTTAACTTTCTCAGTTTTCCCCATTATTTGGTGTTTTCGCCTGCACTACTTCCTGTAAGAAACTCTTAGGCAGGCGGTGCCTTTAGCCTTTGCTTACCATTTCCTTTCCCTCTCCATGATAGCTCCTTCTTCCTCCCTGTTTTAATTAGGATTCAAAAGTTCTAGATCTCATTTTTCAACTTTCAATCTCCCCCAAATACACCAGAGAACATGGTGTGGTCTTTCTGTCTACCAGCAGGCACTGCCACTCAGGCGAGATATCATGTACTAATCAGTCTGTCTATCAGGGGGCGCTGTTCCCTCTCTGTGGTTATTACTTTCTTCCCTTCTCTGTTTCTACAACTATGTTTTTAGTTGGAAAACCCACACCTAGTGAGCCCCCTTCAAGGCTGTGTGTTGCCCTCTAGTTTTGCCTGAGGCATCCTTCCCTGGTCTGTGGGGGCTGCTTATATCTCAGCTGGCATTCAGAAGCAGCACAAGGGGACTTTCAGAAGGAAGAGGGGCTGGCACTCCCCAGAGGGACCTCCAAGAGGTCTGTGTTATTGGTTTCAGAGCCCCAGTGGCTCTGTGGGTTGGAGGAACAGTCTTCACTTAGGTGACCCACCTCCAGACTCCACTGTAAGGAGCCTTCTATAAGAGTTTTTATCAGTCCAGCAGCTGATAGATACCAGTTTTGGGAGTCACACTCCAAATGGACCCCCAGGGAGATCTGTCTTGTTGCTATAAGAGCCTGCCCCATAGTATGTTGGCTCTGGATATAGCCTCCACTCAGATGCCTTCTTCCTAGCACACAGCAGCCTCAGTCAGCAGTCTTCAGTCCCAACTGTAACAGGGAGTAGAGAGACCCAAACTGATCCCCAGAGAGGTTTGTCATGTTGGTTTCAGAGGCCTGAGCTGTGGGTACACAGGGAGACAGGTAGAATGCTGACTATGGGAGCAGACTCCACCGTGTAGGCCTTCTGTAGCAGTTGCAACAGCCTGGCAACCAACAATTATCAGGTGGGAGAGGGGATGTCACGCTCTGATCAGATCCCCATGGAGGTCTGCCTTATTGCTATCAGAGTCTATCTGGTAGACTGTTGGCAGTGAGTGCAACTTCCACTCAAGATTCATGTTTCCTAACACACAGCAGCCTCAGTCAGCACTTCATCACCAACCAGAAGTGGGGAAGACTAACCCTAATTGACCCCCAGGGAGGTTTGTCCTGTTGGTTTCAGAGGCCATATTTTGGGTGTACAGGGACACAAGTAGAGTGATACCTATGGGGGCATACTCTGCTGCAGGGGCCTTCTGTATCAATTCCCAGCAGGCTTATAGGTGACAGTGTCTGGGTGGGGGAGGGGTTGTCACACTCCAAACAGATCTCCAGGGATGTCTGCCCTGTTGCTATCAGAGCCCGCCTGTAGTATGTTGGCTTTCGGTGTAGCCTCCACTAAAGATGCCTGCTTCCTAGTGCACAGCAGCCTCAGTCAGCAGTCCTCAGCACAACTGAAAGGAAGAGCAGACAGGCCAGAATCAGTTCTCCAGGAGGTCTGTCCTGTTGGTTTCAGAGGCCTGAGCTATGGGGTGTGCAGGGAAGCAGGTAGTGTGTTGACTGTGCGAGCAGACTGCACTGCAGGGGCCTTCTGTAGCAGTTCACAGTAGGCTTGCAACTGACAGTGTCTGAGTCTGGGAGGTGCTGGCACACTCCAAATGGAACCCCAGGGAGGCCTGCTTTGTTGATTTTAAGAAAGAAGCTTGGGGTCCTGTCACTTTGTTTAGGCAGAGACTGTGGTAGTTAGGGAAACAGGCTCTTTTTTGGGGGACATTACCTCAATCCATAGCAGCTGGAGACCTTCGTGTCTGGGGGAGGGGCAAGGACGGTAAGTGAAGCGATTTTCCTACTGTATGGGACTCCTTGATTCGCTGATTCTTGCCTGTCTGCAGTTCCCCCACTGCTTTTCTCTGCTCTGTGATTCAGAGTCCCTCAAAGCCGAACACTGTTTCCTAGTTGTATTTGTAGGGGAGGGTCAGAACAATGGTCTGTTGATGCTGCCATCTTCCCAGAATCCTCCTTCATGTTAATATTTTTAATGCACTGATCTTAGTCCTAGTTTTCCAATCCTTGAAAAAAAAAAAGGGGGCAGGAGGTTTTTTGGGATATGAGAGGAGTATGTAGAGAAAGCTGATAGCCAGTCTTCAAAGAGAATATATTACATAACCCAGATGCCAGTAGGGACCACTGCCCCAAAGATATATGGCTAAAATGATCATCTCTCTAATTACATGTTGTTGTTGTTAGTTACTGTCGAGTCAGCTCTGACTCATGGTTACCCCATGTACAACAGAATGAAACATCATCTGCTCCTGCACCATCTTCATGATTATTGGTATGCTTGAGTCCACTGTTGTGGTCCCTGTATTTTCAGTGCCTTCCAACCTAGGAGGCTCACCTTCCTGCACTATACTGAACAATATTCTGCTGTAATCCATAGAGTTTCTACTGGCTAATTTTTAGATGTACATCACCAGGCATTTCTTCCTGGTCTGTCTTAGTCTGGAAGCTCTGCTGAAACCTGTCCACCATGGGTGACCCTGCTGGTATTTGAAATACTTGTGTCGTAGCTTCCAGCATCATAGCAACACACAAGCCACCACAGTCCGACAAACTGACAGATGGATGGTGGTCTAATTGCATAGGCTGTATATATCCAAAACTCTTTCCCAAATTTCTTCAGCTTACTGGGAGCTTATATTCTCATGTCCTCCTCTGCTTTCTGGGCTCCAGCAGGTATGAGAATATGCTTCACCACACTGACCCACACTGTTCTCCACCCTTTCTCTAATTCATAGAAGAACCACTCACAAGTATGCTCTTGAAGATAGGAGCCTTTATAGAACATTTTGAAGAAAAATGGAGGAGGTTTTTATAGATGAAATTTATAAAATTTATCTCAGAACAGGAGGTATCACCTTTCTTACAGTATCCTTCACCTGCCACCAAGGAGTTTCACTGGCCTGATTATGAATAAGATCCATTCCTGAGTGTGCCTTTAAGTTGAATTTGTAGGTAAGTTGGAACACATACATACGGTTCTTATTCAGCATCAGTTAGTTAAATGTTTGCTGGCACAGTGGTTAAGAGCTAAGGCTGCTAACCAAAAGGTCGGCAGTTCGAATCCACCAGCCACTCACTGAAAACCTTCTGGGCAGTTCTACCCTGTCCTATAGGGTCACTATGAGTTGGAATCCACTTGACGGCAATGGGTATGGGTCCTTTTTTTGGTTTACTCAAATGTTTGTCTTAGTATATAGTACATATTTTACCTTTCTATACATATAAAACACTTCCAAACTGCTCAGTGTTTTCATGAGCATCACAAAGGAGTGCGTTCGTTTGTTATTATAAACCATTGTATTTAACTCAAAATTTTAATATAATAGGCTTTATGGCAGCCTGTTTGTAAGTCGAATGTTTGTAACCGGGGACTGCCTGTAAATCAGAATCTCTCCATCATTCTAGTCCTCTTTCACTCTTCTTTCTGGCTTCTGAGTTCCCATGTCTCTCCCCCTCTTTTCAAGAACAACAAATTCTTCTACTCTTCTATGGTGTAATTATGCTCCCGAGTGTGGGCACAGATCTTTGGGTGGCTCCCTCCACCCCAAGTGCTTATCGATTTACTTTCCATATAAAGAGAATCCCTTTCTAAAGGGCATGCTGGTAAGCAGATTTCAGAGAAGGCTATAGAGCAGTCTGTGCTCCTAAGACCATCCCTCTCCTCATCCACACTGCCAGCAGCAGGACTTAAGGGAGTCCACAGAGTTCCAAGCACCCCTAGTGAAGCCACTGCTACAATGTGACCAGTATAAACTGCCCAACAGGCCGATTCCGAGAATGAACCTACAATGAAAACTGATTATCCACTTCTCCTCAAAGACTACCCGCACTAATTCTGTCACTCCTTATACCCATGTGCCTCAGTCACCACCAGGACCCCCAAGCCTTCCAAGTTATCTCTCATCACTGGGACTCTTATTCCCACATGTCTCTGTTCATTTCTTCCTCTGGCCCAGCTATTTCTTCTGTCAATCTCAATGGCCCTAAAATTCACAGAGGACCTTGACCCAAGCCATGGCATTTTTTAATCACCTCATACGCATGTGAAAGTTGGACAGTGAATAAGGAAGACCAAAGAGGAATTGGTACATTTGAATTATGGTGTTGGTGAAGAATATTGAATATGCCATGGACTTCCAGAAAAATGAATGAATTTGTCTTGGAAGAAGTACAGTGAGAATGCTCCTTAGAAGTGAGGATGGTGAGACTTTGTCTTGAGTACTTTGGGCCTGTTATCAGGAGTGATCAGTCCCTGGAGAAGGACATCATGTTTGGTAAAGTAGAGGGTCAGTGAAAGACAGGAAGACTTTCAACAAGATGGATTGACACAGTGGTTGCAACAATGGGTTCAAATATAACAATGATTGTGAGGTTGGTGCAGGACTATGTTTTATTCAATTTTACATACGGTGGCTATGAGTTGGAACCGACTCAAGGGCACCTAATAACAACAGCAACAAATCTTTATGGAAGCAGATCATCAGGTCTTTCTTCTGTGGAGTGGCTGGGTTCCAACTACCAACATTTTGGTTAGCAACTGAGCACTTAACTGTTGTGCCATAGTTCCTTAGAAAACATGAAAGTGCTGTTAAATCATGGCAGGTTTAGGTAACCTTGGGAATCTTTTTTTTTCCCCCTACCCGTGTTAAGAACTTTTTTTTTTAGCCAAAATGTATGTGATATCTATCTGTCCCTCCTTGAGTGAGTATATTTGTACACTAGTCACAATAAAGCCTTCACTATAGTTTGAAAGTACAGTTTTATTAAAACTGTTTTATTAAACTTTTGTATAAAACATGCATGTGATTACATAGAATATTTAATTGATGCATTAGTAATAACAGTAATAATAATCATACTGGCTACCATTGAACCTATACTATGTAATTGGGACATATCTCAATCTCTGTGTCTGTATCTCACCCTGACAATGGCTCTGAGAAGTAAATATTTTTATTTTCATTTTGTAGGTATAAAAGTGAGACCAAGAGAAGTTAGGAAATTTTTCTATGGCAATACCTAGAAAGTAGAAGATCCTAGATTGGAACCTAGGTTTTAAGAGTTCAAAACTTGTTTTCTCTCCTGCTATATCCAACTAGTAGTTCTTGTGGTACTTGTGGTACTTGATATATTGTGTATCCCTGTCGTTTTTGCCAAAGGGTAGAATTCTTCTAATCTCTTTGACATATGAACTATGACTTTGCTATAGAAGTATATTTGAATTCTGAGTAACGAGGCAACCGTAGGTTTCCTTCTACAATGGGTTCAAGTCACTTCTTTCAGGTGACTCTTGATAAGTCAATAAACCATTCAATTTCCTGAGCCCCCTGTGATGTAAGCACAGAAGAGCAAGAACTGGGCCCTTGCTTTCCACTCAGAGGCAATACCGTAAGCACAGCAGGGAGAGTGTGAGCTTTGGACACAGACCTGGGCTCCTACTTGACTCTGCCACTTTTTAGCTGTGAGGCCTTGGACAAGTCTTTCTCCTTTTTCCTATACGAAAAGGAGGTAATGTTTTTCATTTCACATATTTACTGAAGGAATTAAATGAGATAACATATTCTAAGAACATACAGTTTTGTACAGTACTTAACTCTAATAGGCACTCAGTAAAAGGTGGTTCCTGTGATTATTCTAATTGAACTAAACACTATAAATTTGTAAATAACTATAATAGTTTCCACAGTTTCTGAAGTTTTTATGAAAACTATCTATGACAGCTTAAGAGGCAGAGTAAATAAATATACAAAGCTACATTACTTTCTGACCTTTAATGGAATTTCTGCTTTAATCTTATTCATCTAAAAAGAAAAAGGAAGGCAATTTGCTGTGGTACTTTTATTAAAAAACAAAACTCTTTTTAGACTTTTTTCCACTCAGAAATTATAGTATTAAGCCATTGTCGAAATGTAGTATTATTGAAAGGAATATAGTTTGAGGGGAATCATATATTGCAATACCATTCAGTTGTCAAAGGGAATAGGGATTCTAGTTTATGGAATTGTCTAGTTAATTGAGATTTAGTATAAATTCATATTTAACAAAGTGAAGCATGGCAAAAATGCTTTTCAGAAGTAATCTTGGAAAAGCCCACAAGATGGGAACCTTTCTCTGTGAAAGATGTACACCCACCTTTTTGAGAGCCAGGCATTGTGGAGATTTTTTCCTCAGTTTTAAAAGATGAGGGAAATACAGAATCTTTTGAATGCTTGTTCTTATAATCTCAAGATTGTAATGAACTTTGATAATATTTACCCATTTAAAAATACGCAGAGATTTATTGGGATAAAAAGAGGACATAGTAAATACATTCGATATCATTTCAGAGGTTTTCTGAAAACTTTTGGATTATCTACAACTGATAAGTTAGAATGTTTAAAAAGTTGATTTTTGGGGGGGGGAGGCGGTAAAATAACACATGAATTGTCTGAATTTCCCTCCATCTCTTTTGTTCTAAAGGCTTTGGCTTTTGAATATTTGCCTTAAAGTTTGTATGTGCCTTGCTCCTTACGAATTTTGGGTTTTTGATAAAACAAAACCGAACCTTTTGGTTGAAGATCCTGGTTATTTGGAATCACCTGATGAGGACTCTGCAGCCATCAAAAGAATACAGGTTATTGGGTAGTCTGAGAGGCAGATAAAATTAGGGCTGATATGCCAGCTACTGACATAATAGCTGCTGCTTCCAGGCTTCTTACTGGAAGTGATTTTGCCTTCTTTGGTTTAAATAATTCCTAAATTTAAGAGAAACTAGGCAACATGATGTGTAAGGGGGTATAGTGCACAAAAAGTGCACATACTCGTGAGTGTTTAAAAACTGGGATGATTTTTAAAAATCAGAATTGTCCCAAATTGCCAAATATATTCCTTTTAATGCATTTTACTAATGGGTAAAATAGGAGGGACAAGGAAAGGTGATGTAGCAGAAGGACTAAATCTGGAATTTCTTTCGGATATTATGAGCTTCTCTTATATTGTAGACTTATTGAAATTGTATGTTTCCTATGCCTATTAAATCTAGCTAAAATTAGTCCAAAGAATCAAATGCCATTTTGATTATTCAGTTGGAGCTCTGGTGGCACAATGGTTAAGCATTCAGCTGCTAACCAAAAGGTCAGCAGTTCGAATCCACCAGCCGCTCCTTGAAAACCCTATGGGGCAGTTAAATAAGAATATTAATAGTCATTACTCTTAATAATATTATCTTAATAATAATCATCATCAGTGGTAACAGTTATCAAATGCTTACTATGTGCCAGTTATTAAGTACTTTACCTAATTAATTCAGTCCTCACAACAACCCTGTGAAATAGTTATTGCTACGATCTCTGCTTTACAAATGAGGAAACTGAGGCATAGAAAGGTTAGGTAACTTGTCCCAGGTCACATGGAAGTGTTGCACCTGGGATTCTAACCGGGGCAGGGGACTTGAGCCTACCGTGCTATACAGGCAGTCCCCGACTTATGAATGAGATCCGTTCCTGTGTCTTTAAGCCTTTAAAGTCAAGTTTGTAGGTAAGTTGGAACAGGTGCATACTGTCTTATTTAGCCTTACTTTAGTGCAAGAAAAGGCTTGAAGTCTTTTCAATGATTTACAAGCTGCGCCCGCAGCAAGCGAAGGTGATTGTGATGAAGAATTTTTTGCGAGTAGGGGTTGGTTCAGTTGTTTCAAAGTGAGAGCAAGTTTACACAAGGTTAAAGGGCAAGTAGGAGTTGTCCCTAAGTCTGACATTCCTAACCTGGGTACTGCCTTTATAGGCAAATGATACAATGCTACTTACTTAAACTGGCATGTTTAAATTTGTTTGCTATCTTCATCCCACTTTTGAATTATGTGGCATTTTCCTCTACATAATTTCCCCTTTGGGACTGCCAAGAGCAATTGAAGAGCTATAAACAATTCTGTTGTTTACTCATCTCCGGGATCCTTAATTGTGACTTAAAAGCAAATTTTGTTCAGGAAATCAGGTTGTACATCTTTTGAATAAACCCTTTGATTACGTATGCTAAAATTGTATTAGAATTGTAATTAACTCAAGTTATAGTGAAACAGCTATATCTAGCCCCATGTATCTAATGAGAACAATACTGTCCTTGAGCAATATAAGAGCTTGGATGGTTTTAGCTGTTGTGAGATTCATGGTCTCTCAACTATTTCTGTGAGGTTGGTGGACTGGGCAGAGGTGGCATGGGGTAGGAAGGAGTATTTAGGAGCACGAAGAGAAGTATTCAGGGGCATGGGACTGGGAACAGCCTGAGGAGATACCAAGTAGACAAATTCCAAATATTCCCATCCCATTTCAACCAGAATGGCTCCACTTTTTATTTTTTGAAAAAGGGATTTCACTGCTTAAAAATAATTTGAGGAAAACTGCCCTAGATCAATCAACGTGTACTGCAGGACTCCACTGGACTAGAGAGCAGGTTGTGTGTGTGTGCGTGTGTGTGTTTTGGGGAAGAGAGGCTGATTTTCCTCAATGCTGATAACTCCTAGAACTCTGGACCTTGAACCAAAGAAAGGGTTCTAATGTCTTTGGGATGGAGGCCATGGTAGGCGGGGTTTTCGTGGGACCTGGCAGGGCTCCTCTGTGGGGCAGCACACACATTACTTTGTAGCAAAGAGTCTAGCCTGGTGGCTTTGTGTGGAGGTTAAGACTCTGGCTCAGATAAATCATGTAGGACTGGATTCTGGAAACAGTTGGATTTGAATGTAGTTATACATCCTGTTCTGTTCTTAGGGGTGTCCAGGGCAAATCTTGTTGAAATTCCGAGTAGGTGTGCTTAGCACTTAAACAATACCCTGATGGCTCCCTGGTCCAGTGCAGATTACCTGGGGGAAAAAGAACAGAGTTCTGATATGATACATATTACCACTACAATATAATTCAATATTGGGCAAATAAAATAATAACAATGAAAGAAAACCTGTAAGATGCTAAGTGCTGTGAGCCTGTATTGGAGATTTGAACAAACTATGCCCATCTATAAATATGGCTGGGAAGTGTATGTTCTTTTCCTTCTTAGATGATTCTGGCCTTTATGAAAAGAAGTACTGGTGCAGGGACTCTGCTCAAGCGTGAGGTGCAAGTGTACATGCCAAGTGGGGCTAGGGAAATAATAAAAAAAAAATAATAGGAACATATTTTTTAAAAAAATCACGTTAATTCATTTCCCCTCATTTTAACCTGGAAATTATTTTCAAATATCCCTCCCTTCTCTTCTGAGGGTAAAAGCAGGTGCAAAACGCTCTAGGTTCTGCCACTCAAAATGTGGTCGCTGGAGCTGCACTGCTGGTATCACCTGGAAGCTTGTTAGAAATGTAGATTCTGTTCTACTCCACTGAACAAGAATCTGAATTTTAACAAGATTTCCAGCTGATTTGTTTGTACATTTGATTTTGAGAAGCTCTGCCCTAGAGTAGGGAGCCTTTGTGGCACAGCGGTTAAGCACTCAGCCATGAACCAAAAGGTCACTGGTTCAAACCTACCAGCCAGTACATGGGGGAAAGATGCCGCAGTTTGCTTCTCTTAAGATTTACAGCCCTGGAAACCCTATGGGGCAGTTCTACTCTGTCATACAGGTTTGCTATGAGTGGACATTGACTTGACTGCAATAGGTTTGGTGTTTTGGGTTTTTGCTCCAGGAAAAAAAAAAAAAATTGCCATTAAGCTGACTCTGACTCATAGTGACCCTATAGGGTGGAGGAGAACTGTCCCATGGAGTTTCACAGGAGCGGCTGGTGGATTCAAGCTGCCTACCTTTTGGTTAGCAGCCATAGCACTTAACCACTACGCCACCAGGGTTTCCTTTGCTCTAAAAAACCAAAACCAAACCCACTGCCGTCAAGTGAATTCTGACTCATAGCGACCCTACAGGACAGAGTAGAACTGCCCCACAGAGTTTCCAGGGAGCCGCTGGTAGATTCAAACTGCCAACCTTTTGGTTAGCAGCCATAGCTCTTAACCACTATGCCCACCAGTGTTTCCTTTGCTCTGAAGTACCTGTGAAACCATTTTGTCATTGTAATATGGATCCACTAGATGTCACTCTTGTAACCTGGTAATGGAATGGCATTTTTCAGTGGGGACTTGGAAGGATCCGTGAACATGATCACATTATTAGGTGATTTCCTCCCAATCCGTAGAGCTACTGATATACACGTTGGTCATTTAAGGTAAAACTACCTTCCTTTATGACTCAAAGTCCTAGAGAGAGATTCCTGGGAAAGAGTTTCATTTTGTTGAATCAGCAGTCCTCCCTTCTGCCTCCCCCCACCCCTTCTTGAAGCCCCCTGTTTCTTGGGTTAGTTTGTCATTATTTAACCTGAATGTGGAGGAATTCGCTGCAGATGCCCCAGCTCACTGAGAGAATTGCACCCTGCGCTGCCCCGCACAGCAATAGAGTAAGCGCATAGGTTTGATCTGTGAAGAAAGTATTGAGAGCAGAAAGGAAGCAAGGCTGTATCCTGAAATTAACAGCAACCTCTACACGATTGTTGGAGGAAACGTGAACCTTTCTGAATCCTTGGAGTGTCTCGAGGGTGGTTTTGTACAGAATATCGAGTCCACTTCTGCTTAGAAAGAAGTCTCCCAAATGTGATCTTGTAGGGAGTTAGCTTCAGTCATAAAGATGAATATAGGGACATTTATAGATAAAGTGACGCCCGGAGGGAGATGGTATACACTTCCAGAGATGTATGTGCGGGGGGGGGAGGGGGTAAAAAAGGTCCTGTTAACAACTGATGATATCTTAGAAAAGAGGGATGAAAAGGTTAAGAACTATGCTTTAGAAGATCCATTTTTTTTTTTTTTTTTGCCGGATGCCCAGCTTGAGAAAAGCGCAGTTCTTAAAATAAATCAACCCCTTGCCAAACTCTCCTTCCTCTGAGTCTGATGTGGTTTTTCATCTGTTTCAGTTAACAAGGGGAGAAAACAAGTCATAAAGTAGCAGGTGTGTGTGTGTGTTTTGTGAGTGCATGTATTGCCTATCTTGGGTGTGGAAAAAAGGCATTTAATTTATAATACCACTAAGTAATGGAAAATGTTTAATTTGATTGATAGCCAAGTAAATATTCTTAGCTTAAATGTCATTTTCTTCTGTTTGAAGTAGTTAAGGTGGCCATGATATTTACTTCTAAGCTTTAGAATTCTTTTTTCTAATACCATTTATTAGGAAGTGGTTCCTGATGAACAGGGGCAGAATTCATGTTAAAAGTTCTTACTGAAAATTGTATTTTTGAAGCATTATCTAAATTATGAAAACCAAACCTAGAATGTTCGTGTACATGGCATGTAAGCAGTTTTTCATGTGAAACAATGACTTAATGGACATTTTCGCTTAATTTTTTTTTTTTCCCCTTAAATCCCAAGGCTAAGCTCTGGAATGAGTTCCACAGTCGGACCCATTCCTAAAAAAAAAAAAAATTTATGCTTCCTCCATCCCTTTACTGTTGCATTTCCTTCCCTCCCTTCCTTTGGTCCCTGGGTGATGCGAAAAGTTAACTGAAAGGTTGGAGGTTTGAGTCCATCCAGAGGTACCTTGGAAGAAAGGTATTGTGACCTACTTCCAAAATATCAGCCACTGAAAGCCCTATGGAACACAGTTCTACTCTAACATACAAGGGTCGCCATGAGTCAGATTTGACTCCGTGGCAACTGGTTCTGGTTTTCCCTTCCTTTCAGTTGTTGCTGCTGAGACTCCAGATACTGCCAGAGATCACAGCATACTTAGCTGTGTTGTTTAAGACCATGGTCTTTGGAGACAGACAGACCTTGGACAAAATGCTTCATTTCACTGAACCTCAGTTTCTTTTTGTGACTTGGGGATAATACTATCTGTCTCATGGGTTGTGGTGATGATTCAGTGAGGCAATGCATATCAAGTATATGGCATAGAGTCTGACATATAGTGTATGTTCAGTATATGGTAGCTGTTATCACATTATTGCACCTATCTCAGAGACCCCAGACTAGTTGATGTTATCTTCATCTCTCAACTGCTATAATCCAATCTGCCAACTATGGCTGGAGCCCCTGCTGCTATCGTCTTTCTCTACATAAAAGAAGCTCCAAGTCATGAGGGGTCTTCCTTTTCCTCTGCCTGGCAAATGTGTGCATGGCAAGAAAGTGGGTCGATGGGGAACAGATAGGTAGAAGAGTAGTAAGATAGGGATGATGTCAGTCTTAGAACTGTAACAGGGAGAGAAATTCTCCATACAGCCCTCATTGGAATCATCAATGAAAATTTCCCTCAGTGTTATAAATGGCGATCATTGTTACCACTCTTGGTATTATAAGTACAGCCATATCACAGGCTGGCCCATGATCCTAATCACCAATTTAAACATTATTTTTAGAGAGAAACTCTGAGATGCAAGCTGCCAAGTCACAGCTGGACTTTTGCAGCATAAGTTCCAGATTGCTTGCTCTTTAACATCTTTGCTGTTTTGGAAAGATGTTTTTGGTTCAGAGAGGACCTCTAGGATTTGAATAGCTCTTACTCCCATGTTGGGGTCACTTTAACATTACCTGGTCAGCAGTAGCCTTGCATAGCTACTGTAAGGAAGTCTGAAGGGATCTTTCACCCTGAGAACATCCTAGACATCCTAGTAGGAGTCCTTACCAAACTAAAACCCATTGCCATTGAGTTGATTCTGACTCACAGCAACTCTGTAGGACAGACTAGAACTGCACTGTTGGGTTTCCAAGGAGCAGCTGATGGATTTGAACCACTGACCTTTTGGTTAGCAACTGAGTTCTTAACCGCTACACCACCAGGGCTCCCTTAACCCGTTGCCGTCGAGTTGATTCCGACTCATAGTGACCTTACAGTTCCATAAAAAATAGCCATATGATTCAATTTGAAAATATCCTGTTCATAAAGAATGATGGAGACTTTGATGTAATACCAACTGCCTTAGTGTGCTGCCTCAAATAGAAAAGGATATAAAATATTAAAGAATTATGAGTATTATGTTTCTTAAAAATAAACTCTTGCATTAAGGGTAGAGTTGTAACCCATTATTGTAATTTGTCAATAATTGTACACTTATAAAATTTGAATTGTCAAAAGTTATGTAATAGATATATTTACAAGGACAAAAAAAAAAGAGAGTTGCTGCTGAGGCTGCTTATGTATAACCAGACGCCTCATGGGATTTGGTTCCTTGGTTTGGAGGTTTAGGATCATGGTTCCATGGGACATCTCAGTTAATTGGCCTAATAATGTGTTCAGTGCTTCTGTTCTACGTCCTAGTTCGATGTGTAGTGGCTGGGGTCTTTAAAGTTTGCAAGCGGTCATCCAAGGCACAATGATTGGACTTTATTCACCTGGAGCAACAGAGGAAGAAGGAGAGTCAGGAACAGGAGGAGGATATGGAATGTGTGACTAATTGCCTCCAGGAACAACTGCCTCCTTTGCCATGAGACAAGAAGAACTGGATGGTGGCTGGATACCATTCCTGAACGTTTTGATCAAAGATTTCACAGAAGAGTCCTGATCAAAAGGAGGAAAATACAGAACAGAATTTCAAATTCCCATGGACTTCAGGCTTTCTAGAGCAAGGGAGGGTAGATGAATCCCTGAAACTATTGCCCTGAGATAATCTTTAAACCTTTAACCAAAAATATCCCCTGAAGTCGTCTTAAAACTGAACAGTAGTTTAGCTTAACTAGTGAAAAAGGTCTGCCTTGAGCTTTATGCTCTTTTAAGAACTATATGGGATCAAATTGACAACAGCAACTTGAAAGATTAGATAGGGCAGTGAGTTTATGTTGCTAAGGGAGGAACAACTCAGAAAAGGAGGGAGAGAATGGTTGCACAACTCGAAGAATATAATCAATGTCACCGAATTGTACGTGCGGAGACTGTTGAATTGATGTATGTTTTGCTGTGCATATTCTAAACAACGGCAACAAAATAAATAAAATTTAGAAAGAAAAAAACACACAGATGATGGATTAAAAAGCTGAATTCTTATTAAACTTTTGGAATCTTCGTTGAATCTTTTTGTTTTTTAAATAATTAAATATATACATATATTTGGGAATTGTTTAAAAGGCATTCTCAAAAAAAAAAAAAACACTTAAATGCGTTTGGATATTTATTTATTTATTTTTCTGAACATGTCATTCTTGTTTCCATTGCAGAGAATCAAATCAGTAAGTTCAGTCCTAGTTCAAAGAAGCGGGGGTTGGGGGATAGGGAACAAAACTTATAATGGTGTTACTGTGTAGATTGCAAAAGAATCTGAGGTTTGTTCAGCAAATATAATGGTGCATTGAGGTGTTGTGTTAATGTGGGGGGCCAGAAAATGAGCTCTGTGTGTAGTGAATCTGTTAAGTGGCAGTTTAGCATTTAACCTAAAAACTGGGAGAAAGTTGCTAAGTGCAGGGGAACCATGAGACTGACACTGACACAGACCTTGATGGGGTGATGGTGGAGAGGTGTGGAAAGAGGAGGGCAAGGAGAGGGGACTGTGTGATGTGTTGGATGAAGATGGGCAGCATAGAATAATCCATCCATCTGAACAGAAATTTGACAGTTTTGGAGAAAGCAAAGCGCCACCTATTCAAGTATGTATTGGATATATAAACCCTAGAAGCATAAAGGAAAAAACAAAACAAAACAAAACAAAAAAAACAAGTGGATGGAATGATTGGTAGCAAGTAAGGATCCTGATTCCCTTTTCCTCTCGTAGGTTTAGTAGAAGGAGAAAACTGGTAACAACTGGTGAAAAATGGTACTACTGTCTTAGAAAATCTGCGGGAATGTTAGGAATGGATGAACTGGTAGGACTGTAACATTTTATAACAGAAATGAGAAAACAGAGTAAGTGTAATAAAAACAGTAAATGAAAATGTACAACAGCATTGTGAACAAGTAGATTCTCTATACGTGAGAAACTCATATTCAAGAATAGATTTAGTGAGACTGTGGGCCACTGACTCTTAAGATTTTTTTTTTTTTGCTCATTAATCCCTTTGAGACACTGATGAAAGCCATGAGGTCTTTTCTCAGGTGTGGATACATATCCATGTACATGCATGATTTTCCTATGATTTTAGGAGCTTTTCAGACTTCTCAGAACCCATCTCTGGACCCTAGTTTAAGAGCCTCTGCCAAAGACCAACAAAAGATATTGAAATATATTGAGAATACTGGAAAATTAGGCCAGATAGTAATTATGAGGGAACTTACACCCCGAGATTGAAAGAAGATCTCACATAAATATCTGCTTGATTGGGCAAGAAGTTTTGGAATTAAGGAAGGAATGGAATTATATTGAATTTGGGTTTAAGAATAGACAGAGACAGGAAAAAAAATCCTTGAGTTTTATAATAGTGCTCACAACTCAATTACATTCAACCTTCTGGAGTGAAAGCCAAAAAAAAAAAAAAAAATCCCACCATATTATTAGTGAGGTTTAGAGAATGGAACTTTGATCAAATCAATGTGTGCATTAAGTTAAAATTGAAAGTAATATATTAAAAAGTCTATAACTTGTAGGAAGCCTGGATATGCTTTAAACACATTAATGGGAAGACAGGAAAATATGCCACATATCAAAGATTAGGAGCTCATATAAAAACTTTTGCCTCCATCCCATAAAGTAAAAGAAGCCAAAGTATTGGGGGAAAGTAGGCAAAAGATTAGGCAAGTGAGAATAGGGAGAGCCTCAAAGTGTGACAGGTCAGGTGTAAATAAGAAGCCAGTGAAGCTATAAAGGAATTCAAGAAACAGCACAAAAAGGACTGCAATCCAGAAATAAAAGCTTTTTTATACATGAAAGGCAGAAGGTCAACTGGAGAATCAATGGGACTGCTTGATGATCAGGGTGCAAAAGATGTGTTCACGGGAAGAAAGGAGATCTGGAGACTCAATGAATTCTTTGCTTTGGTCTTTGCCGAAACATAAAAATTCCCATTGTCATCATGTCTTTGAAGCAAAGAGGTGAGAGATGTAGTATTAGATCAAATAGTGGCTTGGGAACAGGATGTTCTACCTGATTGACATGCTGGATATAAGTAAATTGCTGAAACTTTATGGCCTCCATCATGAGAGTCTGAAGAAACTCAAGGGAATAAACTGTCCAAATGTGAATTCAGTTAGTGCACTCACTATTCACTGCGACAGAGTCCCTGGATGGCACAAACAGTTAAGGTCTTGACTACTAACTGAAAAGTTGGTGTTTTGAGCCAACCTTTCTTTTGAGGTGCCTCAGAAGAAAGGCCTGGTGATCTGCTTCTGAAAAGCTACAGCCTTAAAAACCCTATGGAGCAGTTCTACTCTTGACACACACCTACTTGACTCCATGGCAATTTTTTTTTTCTTAAATTTTTATTCACTGTGACGGGGGATTAGTGAATTCTACTGTTGCTTCCATTCTAATGAAACTTTCTGAGGTGATCCCACAATCTAGTGACTGGTGAATCTCATTCATTTTGGTGAACTCCAAGAGTTATGGGATCACCGACCACTTGATAGAATGACTGAGGAAAAGCATCCTGTTTTCTATAATATACGTTACTTTGATGGGGCAAATAAACACCAGGAAGAAACAACAAATGCGATTGATTTAGACTTCCAAGGAGTCTGTTACAAAATTTCACAACAAAGGCTATTCCAAATTATGTTACCATGGTATTAGGAGGAACATTTTGTCACACATAGGTATTAATAGAGGAAACAAAAAGTAGGATGTGTAAGCCTGCTGTTGATGGAGACGTGTAAACAGTAGGCCCCTCCTGGGATTTCTGCTGGACCTCTTTATTAAACATGTTTATAAATAATCTGGAAGAGCAAGTACGCAGTGAAATTTCTAAGGGTTCAGGACTCAGGTCTTCTGACTAGTGGTATTTTAAATCCACAGGAGTAAGCTTTTGAAAGATGAGGGGATGAGAAAGTGGTAGGGAGGCTCCAGGATTGTGAGAAGTGCTACCCATTTAGGGAAAAATAAACCAGACTAAACTTGTAAAGTTATGGACTCTGAGGTATTTAGGAACCTGGTTTCATTTAGGAACGAGAAAAAGAATTTGGATTCCTTGTAGATTTCATCCTTCTGAATAGGCTAGCAGAATGTTGGAAAGTTCTGAAAACAGAGATAGACCTGAGGCAGTACCATCCTGTCCCTGTATTCTTTTGGTTTTGGCAGTCATACCTCACAAAGGAGAAGAATGGGGTATAGGAAAGACCTGGTTTCAAAACACGACTCAGCCCTCCAAGGGCTGTTATGAGGAACAAGTTAAATGGGTGTGAAAGTATGTGGTACCCTGGCCCATAAACAAGCGTCGAATGTAGAGTCTCAGAGGGGAGATGATGAAGTTTAACAAATTTGTGATGAGAGTGAACGTGGGCACTTAGAGTTGATTCCAGAGTGCTAGAAATAAAGAAAACTAAGAAGGGAAATTAGGGCACATGTAGGGACTACTTGTAACTTTACTATTTGCAGACTCCCTGATTGGAAGAAATCAATCTCTCACCTGGTACAGGAACCGCCTGAGAAAGTCCCTGTTGATCTGACTTCTCCTTCAACTCAGTTCCAGGGAACTCACTTCGCACAAGGGAGACGATTTAATTTTTGAACGGCTCTAATTGTCACTAAGGGTTTTATGCTTAGTTGAAAACTATGTTTCTGTAATTTATACAACAAAAAAACGGAGAAGAAAGGGGACAGAGAGATCGCTGAGATGAAACCTCTTTATGGATGAGGGCAATGAGGAACATGTAGGTGAAGTCAAATCTCAGGAAAGAAAATGAAAGACAAATTACCAATTTGTGAACTCTGATTTTTTTTAGCAGAGTAATCAATCATACAGCTCCCTACACACAAACCTACACACATAAGTATACCCTTATTTAGTTCATCCTTTTATTAGATGTTGATTAACTCAGGGAGGTAGGCTCTGTGGAAAGTGTGTAGAGTATTTGGCTTTCTATTTTCAAGGGGTTTTTATAAAATATCTGGGACAACTGTTAACCATGTTGGTACTTTCCAATCCTAGCACACTGAAAGTCAATAGACAGTCCCAATATCTTAAGAATTGGCCTCCCTGTGTTTTGAGTATTTTGTATTTTTCTTTGTGGAGCAATGACTTGGTAGATAGTGGCGTCACTAGGGGTTTGGAGATATGGACCATACCAGTTACACTGTCAGAGAGAGTGACACCAAAACGACTGTCTATAAAAATATCCCTGTAGTTAGTTTAAACAACAAAAATGCTTTTTGTAAGCCCAGCTTACGTGTATCAATATACCTACACGACTAAAACTCTATGCTAATTTACTTTTGAGCTGTCATTATTACTCAATTGCAATGATACTTCAAATCACGTGGTGTCATCTGCAAGTGCTACAAGCATGCTCTTTTGTGTAACTGATTTTGTCAAATTTTCTGCTATTTTAGCTACAATACTGTGGTAATTAGTGTTTGTGAACTTATATCAATAACTTTTTGACAATGGAGTAGTAATGAAAGGAAAAGAAAGGATATATGGGAAATATAATTTATGAGTACATTAGTACAAAAAGCATTACTAGAACTTCTGAATAGTCTGGTACTGGAGCAAGTCCATGGGCAGGAGGTGATGATGCTACTGTTAGTGGACATTTTTGCTCAGCTCTGGAGTGAGTTCCATAATCATACCTAAATACCCACATCTAGATTGGCCATTCATCCTTAGATTTATCTTGGAGTTTTATCCAAACTGATCTGTTCATTCCTAAGGTTATTATTTTTGTAGTTATTGGAAATTACCATTAGCTCAGAGCTATTATGATAATTAGTTGCATAATGTAAATTAATGTGTGTTCTAATAATTCATGATATTCATATATAACAATTGCCAACATGCCATCTCACAGAATGTGCTACCCAAGGATACAGAGCAATTAGTGTCAAACTTGAGACTTGAATCCAGGTGTTTCCAAACCTGAGGGATCAGAGCCCCCGTTGAAACTGGTGCTTTATCCATGAACTCTTTTAGGGAAAAAAACAAACAAAAGGAACTATAGATGTTTATAAAGATAATAATAGAGTTTATAAAAACTCTAGCAAGAGCAGAATCTCTTGGGTAATCCTCAAAGTTGAAAGGTTTTTTCCCTTCTCCTTTCCCCCGAACTTCTTTCTTTATAAATGTATCTATTAGTAGAAGGTCTTATCTCCTTTTCCTTTCTGCCTTCCTTGTAAAGGCCTCATCCCCAAGAGGTTGAGTAGTAGACACTCAACATGCTTCTGTTAGCTCCTAGCAACTGTGTTGGCTCTAGCCATTGCGATATATTCTGGTCCAATGATGGCATCTTATTCTCTTTTTTACTTCCTATACTTGGGAAATTATAAGTTTAAGTTGCCAGTTTGGGGTATGTTTCTATTCACATGAGTTTATAAAACATTGCCTCATAGATATTTATTAGTATGTATGTTTTATCTTGATATTTATAAGATCCCTAAAATCCAGATCTATACTGCCCATCTTAGCATTCATTGCCAGCTTTTTGGTACTGATCTTACCCTTAGGCTGATTTATTTCATCTTCTGTATTGCATCTGGCAGTCATTTAGAGCAGGGGTTGGTAAACTATGGCCCACAGGCCGAATCCGGCTATGCCTGCTTTTATGCAGAACATGAGCTAAGAACAGCTTCTACATAGTTGAAAAAAAAAAAAAAACTAACAAAAAATAATATTTATGACACGTTAAAATTCTATGAAATTCAAATTTTAGTGTCTATAAGTAAAGTTTTATTGAATCACAGCTTTGCACAAATTTATTATATTGTCTATGGTGTTTTTTTTTAATTTGGATGCAGAAATTTTATTGGAAATACTTCATTTCTGTTTAGATTTCATGAACTTTACAGTTGAAAAAGTAGATTCACATACCCAAATCATTCTGTATATACAAACATTTTTCAATAATCAGTACCCCCCAAATAATTTTTCTTTAATATTCACATCCACATTGAAAAAACTGGTTTATTTCTTTCAGGAGAATTAATTTGACTTTGGAGCAAAAACTGTATCTGTCCACGGTAAGTAAAATCACTAGCCCTTATGTCATTTTGGAAACCCTGGTGGTGTGGTGCTTAAGCGCTATGGCTGCTAAGCAAAAGGTCAGCAACTCAAATCTACCAGGTGGTCCTTGGAAACTGTTCTACTCTGTCCTATAGGGTTGCTCTTAGTTGGATTCAACTCGATAATAACGGGTTTGGGTTTTTTGTTTTTTTTAATGTCATTTTAGTCTCTTACTTTACTTTCCAATCATAGTGCTTCTGTTCCCTCACTCAATTCTATACCAGTAGCATCCATGGCTGCTTTTGTGCTACAACAGCAGAGTTGAGTAGTTGTGACGGAGACTGTATGGCCTGTAAAGTTGAAAATATTTGCCATTTGTCCTTTTTTGAAAAAGTTTGCTGACCCCTGCTTTTGAGTGTCTCCATAATCTGATCAATATTGCTTTGTACTCCACCCTTGGGCCTTTTCCTGTCTTAGAGTTTTAGCCTGAATTTCACTTTTTTCGTGAAACCTGCAAAGATTTGTTTTTCTTCCTAACAAAACACATATTAGCACTTGGTTGATTGTGTAGTTACTTAAAAATAATTCTATGTGTATTAAGTTTTATCTTTTTTAGGTAAATGTAATCTTTTTGAAGGCAGGAAGAATGTTATGTATTCAGCAACCTAGCATTCAATCAAGGATTAAACCAAAACCCACTGTTGTAGAGTCAATTCCAACTCATAGTGACCCTATAGGACAGAGTAGAGCTGCCCCATATGGTTTCTAAGGCTGTAAATCTTTACGGAAGCAGACTGCCATGTCTTTCTCCCTTGGAGCAGCTGGTGGGTTCAAACCACCAACCTTTTGGTTAGCAGACGAGTGCTTAGCCACTATGCCACCAGGGCTCCTTTAGTCAAGGATTAGGCACATTGTACTTGGTTCTAAGTATTTGTTGAATTTAATTGATTTCCTTGAAGTGAGGTCCTTCAAACTCTCATAAGGAACCACGGTGGGGCAAGGTGGGATCATAAAATACAGATAAATGATGTGATTGCTGCTGTGATTGTGATTTGTATGGAGAACTACAAGAGCCCAGAAGAGAAAGTAACTACAGGAGTCAGAGAAGGCTTCATAGAAAAAAAAGGAAATGAAAATTTGACCTAAATCTTGACGGGTGAGTAGAAGTTTGGTAGGTGAAGATAGGAGAATAGGGAGAAGAGAGCTTAAGAATTCTAGACATAGGTGTGTCTCCAGATGGATGGACGTATCCCAATGACCTCTCTTTACCTTTTCTGCACTCTCAGTGGGTTAAAGACTATCCCAAGCCTGGTGTCATCAATACCATGAATACTTTTATTCTTTTATTACATATGCATATATCCTTAAACAATGCATAGTACTATTTTACATGTTTTTAAACTTTATATAAATAGTATCATACTGATATATTATTCTGAAAATTGCCCTTTTTCTTTAATTTTTATGAGTTTTATCTATGTTAATACATATAGTTCTAACCAGCTACTTTTAGTATCCTACATATTCTATTCCTTCAGTCTGGCACAATTTGTTCACCATTCACCTGTAGAAAGGTATTTAGGTTATTCCCTCCTGCCCCCTGCCTTTTTTTTTTTTTTAACTTTTATAATGTTGTTAGGAGCATTATTGAATATGTCTTTTTGTTTATCATTCTGAGATTCTCTGCAATCTGTACCTGAGAGTTGACTTGCTGGGCCATAGATATGTATGTTTTCAGCTTTTTGCTAGAGTGAATTATAGAAATAGATTTTCTGATATTACAGAGTCATTGCATTCCTAGGATAATCCATTGGCAATAATATATTATTTTTACGTATTTACAGATTTGTTTTTCTAGAGTTTTATTTAGGACTTTTACATCTATTTTCATAAGTAAGCTGGCCCAGAAAATTCTTATCTCATATTGTCCTTGTTTGGTTTTGGGTTTGGGGTTATTATATTAGTCTCATAAAATGAGGTGGAGAATATCCATTCCTTCTCTGTTCTCTAGAAGACTGGAATTATGTGTTCATTAAAAGCTTGGTAGAACCAAAAGGACAGTGGTTCAAACTCACTAGCCACTCTGCTTCATGGGAGAAAGATGTAGTAGTCTCTTTCCGTAATGATCCACAGCCTTGGAAACCCTACAGGGCAGTTCTACTCTGTCCTACAGGGTTTCTTCTTGTTGTTTTAAAGTACAGTTGATCCTCATTATTTGAGGATTCTGTGTTTGCAAATTTGCCTACTCACAAAATTTACTTGTAACCCCAAGATCAGTACTTGTGGTGCTTTCATATTTATTTGTGGACGTGTTCAGAGTGGTGAAAAAGGCCTGGCAATATGCTCTTGTAAAGATTTCAGCCAAGAAAACCCTATGGGGCAGTTGTACTCCGTCACATGGGGCCACTATGTGTCAAAATCGACTGGATGGCACACAACAACAGCAGCAACCCAGTGACAAAAACGCAATGGGAGGGAGATTGAGGAAAAACAAAAAAAAGTTTGGTAGAACCTATCTGTTAAACTACTTAGTCCTGGTGGTTTTCAGATGGATAGATTTTGAATTACTAATTTATTATTTTTTTAAAGGCTAAAGATCTATTCAGGCTTTCTATTTCTTTTTAAGCCTATTTTATTGAGTTACAGTTTCCTACAAAATTGTTCACTTAATCTAAGTATTCACATTTATTGTCATAAACTTAAGAGTATTGTCCCATAATTTAAAAAACCTCTGTTATATCCATTATTGTGTTCCTTTTTTTATTCCTAATATTGCTTATTTGTAAATTTTCTTTTTTTTGTTGATTAGTTTTCCCAGAGGTTTCTCAATTTTGTTAGTCTTCAGAGAACCAGCATTTGTCATTGTCATATAGTTGTAATTACACAGTATGTAGCCTTGCCGATATGCAGTCTTTTATTTAACAATGTATATTTAAGTTTTCTACATGTCTTTTCATGGCTTGAAAGCTTATCTCGTTTTATCACTGAACAATACTCCATTGTATGGATGTACCACAGCTGGCTTATTCACTCATCTATTGAAGGGGGGTGAGCCCTGGTAGTACAGTGGTTAAGCGCTTAGTTGCTAAGTGAAAGGTTGGTGGTTTGAACCCAGGAGCTGCTCCATGGGAGAAAAGACCTGATGACCTGCTCCTGTAAAAATTACAGCCTAGGAAACCCTTTGTGGGCATTTTTACTTTGTCCTATAGGGTTACTATGAGTAGAAATTCACCTGATGCCAATGGATTTTTTGGGTTTATTGAAGGGCATCTTTTTTGCTTCCAGTTGTTGACAATTATGAATGATGCTGCTATAAACATTTATGTATAGATTTTTGTGTGGACATAAATTTTCAACTCATTTGGGTATATATTAAGTAGTGTAATTGCTGGATCGTAAGGTCAGACTAATGTTTAGCTTTGTAAGAAACTGCCAAACTGTCTTCCAAAGTGGCTGTGCCATTTTTCATTCATCCCATCAATGAATGAGAGTTCCTGTTGCTCCTCGTCCTCTCCAGCATTTGATGTTGTCAGTGCTTTGGATTTTAACCACTGTAATAGTTGTGTATTTCCCTTTCCCCCTTTTTTTTTTTTTTTTTTTTCTTTTTTCTGTTTGAAAACACCATGGTTTGGGTCAGGAGCACCTTGGTCTTCAAGGTGACATTTTTGCTTTTTAACATTTTAAAGAGGTTTATGCAGCAGATTTGCCCAAAGCAATGTATCTTTTGATTTCTTGACTGCTGCTTTCATGGGTGTTGATTGTGGATCCAAGTTAAGTGAAATCCTTGGCAACTTCGATCTTTTCTCCATTTATCATGATGTTGCTTATTGGTCCAGTTGTGAGGATTTTTGTTTTCTTTCTGTTGAGGTATAATCCATACTGAAGGCTATAGTCTTGAATCTTCATCACAAAGTGCTTCAATTTGCTGGAATTTTAGAAAAGCATTTTATTTTAAATAAGAGAGTAAACTGAGTTCTATATTAGGATATAAAATTTCTCAATTAGCCTTTTGGATATGAGGAAGTAATCATTCTCATGTATGCTGGCTTAAAACACCCAAATAGGTAAAGGACTATAAATACAATAGGGATACTGCTATACATAGGATAATGGATTACATGCACTCTTGGCTTGCTTTTTATGTCGTTTCTTCTGTTCTAGATAAGGTTGAGAAGCATCAGGTTGCCTTGCTTACAGTTGCTTTTCTGTCTTACCCCTGCCCCTGTGTGGCTCTTATTATAGAGTATCCTCTAATATTAGTTTGAATGTTGCCAAATTTACACATGAAATTTCATTATTGCCAAGAAAGATATATTTAGTAAATTATAAATTTGATCAGGAAGCCATTGGAAATAATCAGAAAAATAATGAAATTCTCTAATATTATCAAAAATTGACTAGTTTTAAATGACATTTATGGACATAAGTAATACTGTGTGTTAATTTAATTTTTAAATATATTGATTTGAGTTTTACAAATGGAAAACTTAATGTTGAGATAGCCAGAATAATTTTTTATTATAAGTTGTAGACCTTTTAATAACTTAATATTAATTTTTTATAGACAGTAAAGATTAGATATGTATAGAGATTAAAAAAATAGGCAGAAATCCACCATTCTGAGAGAATACAACTACATACTTCTAAAATTTTTGTGACTTTTCTTCCAGTCATTTCATTCTCTTTTATTTTTGGTGGGTGTGTGTTTGTATACATATGAATCGACTCGAGGGCAGTGGGTTCCTTTTTTTTTTTAATGTATCTGTGTGTTTAGTTGTGTTTCTAGATTTGGAGATATATATATATATATGCACACACACACACGTAAGTGGTTTGGCTGCAAACTGAAAGGTTGGCAGTTTGAACCCACCATCAGCTCTGTGAGAGAAAGATGTGGCAGTCTGCTTCATTAAAGATTTAGAGCCTAGGAAACCCTATGAGGCAGTTCTACTCTGTCATATAGGGTCACTATGAGTCGCTATCAGTGGCACCTAGCAACAACTATGTATACATATATCAAGTTTCAGAAACTTCTTTTTTTTTTTTTTTGAGAAAAAAGGATATTTATTATGCTCTGTCTAGTTCAGCAGTATCCAATAGAACATTTTTGACTGAAACATTTTTTTTCTTTTTTCATTTTATTGTGCTTTAGGTGAAAGTTTACAGTTCAAGTTAATTTCTCATTCAAAAATTTATACACATATTGTTTTGTGATATTGGTTGCAATTCCCATGATGTGACAGCACGCTCCCACTTTCCACCCTGGGTTCTCTTTGTCCATTTGTGCATTTCCTGTACCTTCCTGTTTTCTTGTCTTGCTTTTGGACAGGAGTTGGCCATTTGAGCTTATATATTTGATTGAGCTAAGAAGCACATTCTTCACATATGTTATTTTTGCCTTACAGGACTGTCTAATCTTTGTCTAAAAAGTGGGCTTCGGGAGTAGTTTTGGTTCTGAGTTAGAGAGTGTCCAGGAACCATAGTCTTGGGGGTTCCTCTAGTCTCTGTCAGACCAGTAAGTCTGATCTTTTTTTAAGAATTTGAATTCTGTTCTACATTTTTCTCCCATTCTGTCCAGAACGCTTTGTTTTGATCCCTGTCAGAGTGGTTGTTGGTGGTAGCCGGGCACCATCTGGTTCTTCTGGGCTCAGGCTGATGGTGTCTCTAGTTCATGTGGTCCTTTAGTCCTTTGGGTAAATATTTTCCTTGCATCTTTGGTTTCCTTCATTCTCCTTTGCTTTGGACACGATGGGACCAATTGATGTATCTTAGATGGCCCCCGGAAACCTTTTAAGACCCCAGACACTACTCACCAAAGCATGATGTAGAACATTTTCTTTATGAACTATGTGATGCCAGTTGACCTAGATGTCCCCTGAGACTATGGTCCCCAGCCCCCAGCCCCAGCTGCTCGGTCACTCAAAGTGCTTGGATGTGTCTAGGAGACTTTTATGCTTTTGCCTTGGTCAGTTGTGCAGACATCCCCTATATTTTGTGTTGTCTTTTCCTTCACCAAAATTGACACTTACCTATTCTCTAGTTAGTGACTTTCCATCTCCCCCTCTCCCCACCCTAGTAATCATCAAAGAATTTTTTTTCTGCGTGTAAACCTTTTCTTGAGTTCTTATAATAGTGGTCTCATATAATATTTGTCCTTTTGTGACTGACTTATTTCACTCAGCATAATGCCCTCCAGATTCATCTATGTTGTGAGATGTTTTGCAGATTTTTGTTCTTTATCATTGCATAGTATTCCATTATATGTGTGTACCATAATTTGTTTATCCATTCATCTCTTGATGGGCATTTAGGTTGTTTCCATCTTTTTGCTATTGTGAATAGTGCAGCAATGAATATGAGTGTGCATATGTGTATTCATGTGATGGCTTTTATTTCTGTAGAGTTTATCCCTAAGAATGGAATTTCTGGATTGTATGGTATTTCTTGGTAAATTAGAGGGTCAGCAAAAAAGAGGGAAACCCTCAACAATATGGATTGACACAGTAGCTGCAACAATGGGCTCAAGCATAACAACGATCATGAGGTTGGTGCAGGACTGAGCAGTGTTTTGTTCTGTTGTACATAGAGTCGCTATGAGTCAGAATTGGCTTGATGGTACCTAACAATAACAGTGATCGCATTTCTATTTCTAGTTTTTTAAGGAAACACCATATTGTTTTCCAAAGTAGTTGTGCCATTTTGCATTCCCACCAGCAGTGCATAAGAGTTCCAATCTCCACGCAACCATGCCAACATTAGTTATTTTCTGTTTTTTGGATTAGTGTCAGTATTGTTGGGGTGAGATGGTATCTCATTGTAGTTTTGATTTGCATTTTTCTAATGGTTAATGGTCCCAAGGATTTCCTCACGTGTCTGTTGGCCACCTGAACGTCTTCTTTAGTGAAGTGTCTGTTCATATCCTTCGACCATTTTTTAATGGGATTATTTATCATTTTGTTATTGAGGTGTTGAATTAGTTTGTAGATTTTAGAGATTAGAGCCTTGTCGGATATGTCGTAGCCAAAAATCTTTTCCCAGTCTGTGGGTTCTCTTTTTACTCTCTTGGTGAAGCCTTTTGATGAGCATGAGTGTTTAATTTTTAGGAGCTCTCAGTTGTCTATTTTCTCTTCTGGTGTTTGTGCATTGTTAGTTATGGTTTGGTACTATTTATACCATATATTAAGGCCCCTAGCATTGTCCCTATTTTTTCTTCCATGATCTTTATCATTTTAGATTTTACATTCAGGTCTTTGATCCATTTTGAGTTAGTTTTTGTGTATGGTGTGAGGCATGGATCTTGTTTCTTTTTTTTTTTTTTTTACAGATGGACATCCAGTTATGCCAGTAGCATTTGTTAATGAGACTGTCTTTCCCCTGTTTAATGGACTTTGGCCTTTGTCAAATATCAACTGCTCATAGACAGATGGTTTATATCTGTGTTCTCAGCCAGTTTCAGTGGTCTCTGTTGTGCCAGTACCAGGCTGTTTTGACTACCATGGCTGTATAATAGGTTCTAAAATCAGGTAGTGTGAGGCCTCGCACTTTGTTCTTCTTCAGTAATGCTTTACTTATCTGGGATCTCCTCCCTTTCCATATACAGTTGTTGATTTGTTTCTCCATCTTGTTAAAGAATGCTGTTGGAATTTGGATCAGGATTTCGTTTTATCTGTAGGTCACTTTGGGTAGAATTGACATTTTCACAATGTTGAGTCTACCTATCCCTGAGCATGGTACGTTTTTCATTTATGTAGGTCTCTTTTGGAGCCCTGGTGATGTAGTGGTTAAGAGTTTGGCTGCTAACCAAAAGGTTGACACTTTGAATCTACCAGGCACTCCTTGGAAACCCTATGGGGCAGTTCTACTCTGTCCTTTAGGGTCGCTGTGAGTTGGAATCGACTTGACGGCACTGAGTCAATGGGTTTAGGTCTCTTTTGGTTTCTTGCTTTGGTGTTTTGTACTTTTCTTTGTGTAGGTCTTTTACCTCCCTGGTTAGATTTATTCCTAGGTACTTTATCTTCTTGGGGGCTTCGTAAATGGTATTGATTTTGTGATTCCCTTTTTGAAGTTCTCATTGTTGGTGTAGAGGACTCCAACTAATTTTTGTGTGTTAATCTTGTATCCTGCTCCTTTGCTGAAATCTTCTATTAGTTCCAGTAGCTTTCTTGTGGATTTTTTTGGGTTTTCTGTGTATAACATCATATTACCTGTGACAAAGGATAGTTTTAGTGCTTCCTTACCAATCTGGATACTCTTTGTTTCTTTTTCTTGTCCTATTGCTCTAGCTAGGACTTCCAACATGATGTTGAATAAGAATGTGATAAGGGGCATCCTTGTCTGGTTCCCGTTCTCAGTGGGAATGCTTTCAGTCTCTCTTCGTTTAGAATGATGTTGGCTGTTAGTTTTGTATAAATGCACTTTATTATGTCAAGGAATTTCCCTTCTATTCCTATTTTACTGAGAGTTTTAGTTAGGAATGGGTGTTGTACTTTGTCAGATGCCTATTCTGCATTGATTGATGTGATCATATGATTCTTCTCTTTTATCCATGCAGTGGATTACATTGATTTTCTAATGTTGAACCATTTCTGCATACCTGGTATGAATCCCACTTGGTCATGATGTATTATTTTTCTTGATATGCTGATGAATTCTGTTGGCTAGAATTTTGTTGAGGATTTTTGCATCTAAGTTCATGAGGGATATTGGTCTGTAATTTTCTTTTTGTTTGTGGTGTCTTTACCTGGTTTTGGTATCAGGGATATGCTGGCTTCATAGTATGAGTTTGGGAGTATTTCTTCCTTTTCTATGCTCTGAAATAGCTTCAGTAGTATTGGTGTTAGCTCTTCTCTGAAAGTTTGATAGAATTCTCCAGTGAAGCCATCTGGGCTGGGCTTTTTTTTTTGTTGTTTGGAGTTTTTTTTTTTTAATTATCTCTTCTTTTGGTGTGGGTGATCTGTTTAATTTTTCTACCTCAGTTTGTATTGGTTTAGGTAGGTTGTGTATTTCTAGAAATTTGTCCATTTCCTCTAGGTTTTCAAATTGGATCAAAAACTTGATTTTTAATATCATATGGATTAAAAATGGTGATGTAGTGAATAGGTTTGTATATAACTCTGTCAAAAATTTTTAGATAACATTGAAATTACCAAATTGACTTTCCAAAATTTTGTATGTATTCAATTATTATATTTTATTTTTGTCACTCTCTCATTAAAAAGCATTAATGGCTCCTCTCTTTTGTTTGAGCTTCAGTTTAAACTCCTTAACGTGCCGTACAGTGGATCTGTCCTCTGCTTATCTTTCCTTTTCCAGTTTTTATTATCCCATCACACTGGAACTTTAGTTTCAGTGACTTATTTTGTGATTTCACCATAGTCTAGCTCAACTCTAGAGGTTTACATATTCTGCTTCCACTACCTACGGTGGAAACCCTGGTAGTGTAGTGGTTAAGAGCTACAGCTGCTATCCAAAAGGTTGGCAGTTCAAATGCACCAGGCGCTCCTTGGAAGCTCTATGGGGCAGTTCTCCCCTGTCCTATAGAATCGCTATGAGTTGGAATCGACTCGATAGCAGTGGGGTCAAGTCTACCTACAGTGATATTTTTTATTTGTTGTTTGCTATTGAGTTTATCTCTATTTTTTTTGTTGTTGTTGTTTGGCTAGCCATTTCAGGAAACCATTTATCACTTTCTTACTGATTTGTAAAACTTTTTACATATCGAAGCTATCAATCCTTTGACATATGACTGTAAATATATTTTTTTATATTTTTGCCTGTGAATTTTATTTGTGGTGGTTTTATTTATTTAGGATATTTTATTTTTAAATGTGATCAAAGCTATCAATCTTTTCTTTTAAAATTTAAATCTTTTAAATCACCTTTTTTTCTATTACTTTTATAGTTTTGTTTTTTATTTTTCAAATTTTGAATTTATCTGGAATTTGGGTATGGTTTTAACAACTTTTCCTCCCAATATTTATTAATTATCCCAGAATATTTAATTAAATAATGTATTCTTCACTGCTGAAATATTAATTTTTGCCATATATTAAATTTGTATATGTAGATCCTTTTAATGACTCCGTTATTCTGTTTATTCTATTGATCTTTCTCCTATTGTACCTGTGCCATACCATGACTCTATAATATACTTTAGTATCCTGTGGTAAACATTTGCCCCAGGTTTTTTCTTTTCATCATTTACTTAGAAATTTTTGTTGGTGATTTCTTTAAAAATAAATGTAGAATCATTTATCTCCAGTTAAAATATCCCTTGGAAATTTTATTAGAAATTTCATTAAATGCATATAATTTTTGGCAAGAACTTTCCAGATTTTTCCCTTTCATGTACTAATTAATGCATTATTATAATAGATTTCTTAATATTGAATTATTCTCATATTTCTGGGACAAATTGTCTTCAACCGTAGTTCATTTTTATGTTTGTATGCTGCTGGATCTAATTTGGTAGTATTTTATTTAGAATTTTCCGTATATCCTCCTAGATATGATGAGTCCTTAGTTTTCTTTTTTGTGTTATATAGGTTGTTGTGTATGGGCAATGCTAGCTTTGTGAGACAAATTAGGTTGTTTTCCATTTTTATTAATTTCTGAACTTCTTTATGTAACAGAAGTATCTTTTCTTTGAATGTTTGATGAATTTTCCAAAAATTATCTGATCCTAGTGCCTTTGTCGAGGGGTAATTTTTAGTTCACAATACTTATTTGTCTGTTTCATTGTTCAGCTTAATTTATGAGCATCATGTTTACATATTTTCTTATAGTTTTATTAATCACTTCTGTTTGTCACTAATTCTCATCTTTGATTTATCAAAACAGTGGTTTGTTTTTCTTGAAATTTGAAAATTGCATTGGGTTATTTTTAGGTTGGTTTTCATTTCATAATTTTTTAGCCTTTTGTAGATTCATAAAAAGAAATAAAACTAAGTTTCAATTTAATTCAAGTAAGAACAAGAGGGTCAATGGTCAAATACAATACAGTAAAAGAGGCCACTCTATTCTCAAATTGGGAGGAGGTACTTCCGGTGGATTTGAACTGCTGACCCTTTGGGTAGCAGCTGAGATCTGAACCATTGCACCAGCAGGGCTCCACTTCTTTTCCTTTTAATCTCCTCTTTAGAAATACCAGATTGTCTTTATGTTGGTTTCTATATGTCCACCATATGTATTATGGGTCATCAATTTCATTTTCTTTTCCTTTTATTCTTTATTTTAGAAGAACTTTTCCTGTTTTTCTTCTGCATAACTGATTCCATTTTCTGCAGTCTTAAATTTTGTTGTTTCTGCTTTTTATGTATTGAAATATTTATTTGTAATATATTCATAGTATTCTTATCTACCTATATTTTAATTTCTTCTGATTTCTCTACTAGCACTGTTGTCTCATGATCTCAATTTCTGAGAGACCATATTTCCTTGAATTTTATTGAGTGGATAAAGCAGATGTATAATTTACTTCTTTTCTCTCCAGAAACGGTTTTGAAGTTTTTGTCTTTTCATCATCTGCAGTACTATGTTCTCTTTTTTTATGTCATAGAATATATTTATAGGTCCTTTCCACTCCTCTCCTACATCATTGTCATTGAATGAGCTCTTATCTATATTTCCTGGTGTTTCCTGGCAAGCAAGGTGGTTGGCTTGGCTTCTCTTTGGCACTCATCACTCCATGGCTGCTGTTCAAAATACTTCTTTCAGATGTTAACGTGCAATACTCATTGATACAAGTTTAGAATCAGAAGGCATGGCAGATGTGGGCGGTCTTATCAGTAGAACTAGATTTCTTCACTTTTTTTTTTTCTTCTAGTACATTTGATTTAGCTGATTGTCCTTCTTTCCAAGTACAAGCTGGGTCTTCTGTCAGGAATATTTGAGTTTAGCCCCTTTCATTCTGCTTTCTGCTTGGTTTGCCAGTACATAAATTTTGGGGCCTTCTCCCAGAGCCCTGCTTTCAAAAACTTCTTATTCTCATTTGTAAAATGGAGGCCATGCCATTTGCTCTTAATCTATTGTAGAGAGTCATCTCATGCCTCTAACAAAGTGTTACATTTTTGCCAATGTTGTATTTCAGTTGTAGGAGATTAACAGTGAACTCAAACGATGAGTTAAATTATTTTGGTTCATTCCGAATATACCTAGTAGAAAATCTTCAACATTTATGCTCTAGCATGCTTTAGTTTCTAGTACTGTTCTTCTTCTTTTTCTTTTTGTTTTCTTAAATTTAATTTTCACACACACACACACACACATGCACACGCACATATCCATTTCGGTGGAGTTCTGTAGCTCTGAATCGTGGTGACCTTATGTATAAAAGAACGAAATGCTGGTTCTGTGCTATATTCATGATTCTTGGTATGCTTGGGAAACCCTGGTGGGGTAGTGGTTAAGTGCTACAGCTGCTAATCAAAAGGTTGGCAGTTCAAATCCCCCAGATGCTCCTTGGAAACCCAATGGGGCAGTTCTACTCTGTCCTGTAGGGTCGCTATGAGTCAGAATTAACTCAGCAGCAATGGGTTTTTAGTTTTTGGTATGCTTGACTCCATTGTTGCCCCTTTTGTGTCAATCTGTCTCATTGAGGGTTTCCCTCATTTTCACTGACCTTCTACAATGGTGATCTAGGAAGAGGTATAAAAAAATAAAACCATACCCAGTGCCGTCAAGAAATTTCTGACTCATAGCGACCGTATAGGACAGAGTAGAACTGCCCCATAGAGTTTCCAAGGAGTGACTGGCAGATTTGAACTGCTGACCCTTTGGTTAGCAGCTGTAGCACTTAACCACTACGGAAGAGGTATAGGTAATACATTTCATGTTGACTTCCTTCTTACAATTTATACACTGAATAAAAAAAATCTTTGCCTATTTGATTAATCATATCATTATTGTTTTATTTTCGTATGTTGGTTTCATTTGTTAGAATTTTCATTTGTTGTTAATGAGTTTGAGTGTTTTTTTCTTGTTTCTTAAATATCTTTTTTTTATAAATTGTCTATGTTCTTTGTTCATTATGGTATAAGTCTTCTTATGAGCTCTTTGTAGATTGATAATATTCAGCCCATCTCATAATTGTAAATACTTTTTCAGTTTGTCTTAATTTTATTTGTTTTAAATGTATAATAATTTTTGTTTGGTTATTAAATTTAATAATTTTTCTTTATGATCCCTTTCACTGTGTATATCCATAAAAAGTGTGTTCTATACTGGAATCTGACAATGATTTATCTCATTTGGCCAAAATTTCATGATTTCATATTAAACTATTTGGTATGTTTATTTCCCCCCTTTTATCAAGCAAATTATGCTTCTATTTCCTTGAATGGATTATTAGATTTATTTTGACATTCAGCATAATGTACTAATAATAGTTTGATTGTATTTTTTTCAGTTATCCTTCTAAGACTCTCACAGCCTTCATACAGTAAGCATTATCTCATTAATTCACACTACACCCTTGTGGGTTAGGTAATACCTGTGATCAAAGTTCATATGCTGTTTTTAGAAAATCTCTAGAATAAATAAGGCTTAATTTTGTTAACAAATTTGTAAGCAGTCTTTAATGACTGACATCACATTTAGAGTTTGGGAGAAAAACCTAGTCCTATTTAATGACAGCTTTGCCAATTTATCTTTTGTTTTATGTCTCCATCTTTTAATCATTTGGGAAATTTGCCACTCTTGTAAATCTTTCTTAAATGATGCAAGTTATGTTATGATAGAAGAAATACAGAAGATTGTAGTTTTAGAGTAGTGATTTTTAACCCTGGCTGCACATAAAAATGCAAAGCTTTAAAAAAAATATTAATACTCAAGTTTCACATCCAGAATTTTCTCTTAATTGGTCTGTGGTGGGGCTGAACATTAAGAGTGTTTAAAAAGTGCCCCAGGTGATTCTAATATGAAGCCAGAGTGGAAAACCATTGTTTTACACCAGTGGCCCTCCAAGTGTGGTCCCCAGACTTGCTTCATCATTTGGGAACTTGTTAAATGTAAATTATCTGGTCACACTTCACATCTATTGAATCAAAAACTCTGGGCATAGGGCCCAGCAATCTCTCTGTGTGTTTTAAACTTATTTTGAGATAATTGTAGACTTACCTGCAATTCTAAGAAATAATATTGAGAGATCCAGTTTCATCAGTTTTACATGCACTCATTAATGTGTGTGTGTATGTGTATTTAGTTCTATGCAGTTTTATCTCATATGTGTGGCCACCACCACTGTCAAGATATATCAGGATACAAGATACAACAACAATCTATGTCTTAATAACTGATGCAGCTAAAGTTTGAGAACCACTTTTTAAAATGTAACTAGAAGAGAAGAGCTCTACTGCTAACTGAACGTTCAGTGGTTTGAAACCACCAGCAGCTCCACAGGAGAAAGACGTGGCAGTCTGCTTCTGTAATTATTTACAGCCTTGGAAACCCGATGGGGTTGCTCTGAGTCAGAATCGACTAGAAGGCAGTGAGTTTTAGAGAAGAAGTTGCACAGATGCAGTGTTTTTCATGAGGATTAACCTAACCACTCTGTTTTAACAGAGCAGAGGCATAAGTCTTGCCTAGGAGCTTGATAGAAATGCAGAATCTCAGTCCATCCCTGATGTAATGAATGAGCATCTTCATTTTAACAAGATCCGCAGGTGATTTGTATCACATTGACATTGAAGGGTACCTGATAAATGGGTAAAATAATAAAAGAAAAAGCAAACAAACAAAAATACAAATCACTTTTCTGGAAATTGGGTTCTGATATTTATACATAAAAATTTTTCTTTTGAGGTAAAGACATTTTTGGTTTTTAAACAAAGCTAATACCAATTTTTAATTTTCTGCTTAGCCATTTCTTGGTCATTTTAAAATTCATTATGCTGTTATTTTTGCTCTCTGGTAGAGTTGGATTTTATCATATATAACATAAAAAATTGAGATTTTTTAATTAATTAGCCTTACTATTATAACATCTTAAACCCAGGGAATGGGAAAACTGTCATCAACATTCAAGCCCGAAAGTGTTTAAAACTTTCTTTCTCCATCTCTCTTTAATACTTCAGTCACTTAATTCTGGTGAAATTGGGACTACTCTCAGGCTTCTGTGGACACCCTGATGGCATAGTGGTTAAGTGCTACAGCTGCTAACCAGAGGTCAGCAGTTCGAATCCACCAGGTGGTCCTTGGAAACTCTATGGGGCAGTTGTACTCTGTTCTGTAGGGTCCCTATGAGTCGGAATTGACTCGCCAGCAACAGGCTTCTGTAGCAGCTGTTTTACTGGCTATCTCTATTTTCTGCTTTCATTTTATGGCATTTGTTTGGGGAGTCTCAGAAAGAACTCTAAAGAAAAGCACTGTAGTAGGAGAGACCAGGGCTTTGGACAGGTTTGTTCAGGCTTGCACCCCTACTGATAATTTGCATTTTTAACAAGTTCCAAGGTGATGCTAGTGCTGTTGGTTAGGGACCAATTCTGAGAACCACTAGTACAGCAGTAGTTCTCAAAATTTATTATATGTAAGAATCGCCTGGGGATCTTGTTAAAATGTACATTCTGATACAGTATATTGTGGGTGGAAATGCAAATTCTCAGCAGAACTTTGAACTGGAATAAACTGGCTCAAAGGCCTGGGAGAAACAAACAAGATTCTGCTAACCTCCTCATTGTTATATTAATAATAGTGGTCAACGGAAATTCCTGGGTTTTCAAGCCAGGGATGGGACTCCAGAGTCTTACTGGAGGCTGTGAGCCCCAGTGATGGGTCCATCTCCCTTGGAGCTTCTCTCTTCACCATTCCTGATGGTAAGATTCTTTTTTTTTTTTAAATAATTGTAATGTTGCTTTAAGTGAAAGTTTACAAATCAAGTCAGTCTGTCACACATAAGCCTGTATACACCTTACTACATACTCCCATTTACTCTCCCCCTAATGAGTCAGCCCACTCCCTCCCTCCAGTCTCTCCTTTCCTGACCGTTTTGCCAGTTTCTAACCTCCTGTACCCTCCCATCTCCCCTCCAGACAGGAGATGCCAACACAGTCTCAAGTGTCCACCTGATACAAGTAGCTCACTCTTCATCAGCATCTCTCTCCAACCCATTGTCCAGTCCCTTCCATGTCTGATGAGGTGTCTTTGGGAATGGTCCCTGTCCTGGGCCAACAGAAGGTTTGGGGACCATGACCGCCGGGATTCTTCTAGTCTCAGTCAGACCATTAAGTCTGGTCTTTTTATGAGAATTTGGGGTCTGCATTTTTTTTTTTTTATCCCACTGTTCTGCTCCCTCAGGGGTTCTCTGTTTTGCTCCCTATCAGGGCAGTCATCGGTTGTGGCTGGGCACCATCTAGTTCTTCTGGTTTCAGGATGATGTAAGTCTCTAGTTCATGTGGCCCTTTCTATCTCTTGGGCTCATAGTTATCGTGTGACCTTGGTGTTCTTCATTCTCCTTTGATCCAGGTGGGTTGAGACCAATTGATGCATCTTACATGGCCGCTTGTTAGCATTTAAGACCCCAGACGCCACACTTCAAAGTGGGATGCAGAATGTTTTCATAATAGAATTTATTTTGCCAATTGACTTAGAAGTCCCCTTAAGCCATAGTCCCCAAACTCCTGCCCTTGCTCTGCTGACGTTTGAAGCATTCAGCTTGTCCCGGAAACTTCTTTGCTTTTGGTCCAGTCCAGTTGAGCTGACCTTCCCTGTATTGAGTATTGTCCTTCCTTTCACCTAAAGTAGTTCTTATCTACTAACTAATCAGTAAATAACCCTCTCCCACCCTCCCCCACTCCTCGTAACCACAAAAGAATGTGTTCTTCTCAGTTTATACTATTTCTCAAGATCTTATAATAGTGGTCTTATACAATATTTGTCCTTTTGCCTCTGACTAATTTCACTCAGCATAATACCTTCCAGGTTCCTCCATGTTATGAAATATTTCACAGATCCGTCACTGTTCTTTATCGATGCGTAGTATTCCATTGTGTGAATATACCATAATTTATTTAACCATTTATCTGTTGATGGACACTTGGCTGCTTCCAGCTTTTTGGTATTGTAAACAGTGCTGCAATAAACATGGGTGTGCATATATCTGTTCGTGTAAGGCTCTTATTTCTCTAGGGTATATTCTGAGGAGTGGGATTTCTGGGTTGTATGGTAGTTCTATTTCTAACTGTTTAAGAAAACACCAGATAGATTTCCAAAGTGGTTGTACCATTTTACATTCCCACCAGCAGTGTATAAGAGTTCCAATCTCTCCGCAGCCTCTCCAACATTTATTATTTTGTGTTTTTTGGATTAATGCCAGCCTTGTTGGACTGAGATGGAATCTCATGGTAGTTTTAATTTGCATTTCTGTAATGGCTAATGATCGAGAGCATTTTCTCATGTATCTGTTAGCTGCCTGAATATCTTCTTTAGTGAAGTGCATGTTCATATCCTTTGCCCACTTTTTGATTGGGTTGTTCGTCTTTTTGTGGTTGAGTTTTAACAGAATCGTATAGATTTTAGAGATCAGGCGCAGGTCGGAGATGTCATAGCTGAAAATTTTTTCCCAATCTGTAGGTGGTCTTTTTACTCTTTTGGTGAAGTCTTTAGATGAGCACAGGTGTTTGATTTTTAGGAGTTCCCAGTTATCTGGTTTCTCTTCGTCATTTTTAGTAACGTTTTGTATTCTGTTTATGCCTTGTATTAGGGCTACTAAGGTTGTCCCTATTTTTTCTTCCATGATCTTTATCGTTTTAGTCTTTATGTTTAGGTCTTTGATCCACTTGGAGTTAGTTTTTGTGCATGGTGTGAGGTATGGGTCCGGTTTCATTTTTTTGCAAATGCATATCCAGTTATGCCAGCACCATTTGTTAAAAAGACTACCTTTTCCCCAATTAACTGACACTAGGCCTTTGTCAAATATCAGCTGCTCATATGTGGATGGATTTATCTCTGGGTTCTCAATTCTGTTCCATTGGTCTATGTGCCTGTTGTTGTACCAGTACCAGGCTGTTTTGACTACTGTGGCTGTATAAAAAAAAAATAGGTTCTAAAATCAGGTAGAGTGAGGCCTCCCACTTTCTTCTTCTTTTTCAGTAATGCTTTACTTATCCGGGGCTTCTTTCCCTTCCATATGAAGTTGGTGATTTGTTTCTCCATCACATTAAAAAATGTCATTGGAATTTGGATTGGAAGTGCATTGTATGTATAGATGGCTTTTGGTAGAATAGACATTTTTACTATGTTAAGTCTTCCTATCCATGAGTAAGGTATGTTTTTCCACTTATATAGGTACCTTTTAGTTTCTTGCAGTAGTACTTTGTAGTTTTCTTTGTGTAGGTCTTTTACATCTTTGGTAAGACTTATTCCTAAGTATTTTATCTTCTTGGGGGCTACTGTGAATGGTATTGATTTGGTGATTACCTCTTCGATGTTCTTTTTGTTGATGTAGAGGAATCCAAGTGATTTTTGTATGTTTATCTCATAACCTGAGACTCTGCCGAACTCTTCTATTAGTTTCAGTAGTTTTCTGGAAGATTCCTTAGGGTTTTATGTGTATAAGATCATGTCTTCTGCAAATAGAGATAATTTTACTTCTTCCTTGCCAATCCGGATGCCCTTTATTTCTTTGTCTAGCCTAATTGCTCTGGCCAGGACCTCTAGCACAATGTTGAATAAGAGTGGTGATAAAGGGCATCATTACCTGGTTCCTGTTCTCAAGGGAAATGCTTTCAGGCTCTCTCTATTTAGAATGATGTTGGCTGTTGGCTTTGTATAGATGCCCTTTATTATGTTGAGGAATTTTCCTTCAGTTCCTATTTTGCTGAGAGTTTTTATCATGAATGGGTGTTGGACTTTGTCAAATGCCTTTTCTGCATCAATTGATAAGATCATGTGGTTTTTGTCTTTTGTTTTATTTATGTGGTGGATTACATTAATGGTTTTTCGAATATTAAACCAACCTTGCATACCTGGTAAATATCCCACTTGATCGTGGTGAATTATTTTTTTGATATGTTGTTGAATTCTTTTGGCCAGAATTTTGTTGAGGATTTTTGCGTCTATGTTCATGAGGGATATAGGTCTGTAATTTTCTTTTTTTGTGGTGTCTTTACCTGGTTTTGGTATCAGAGATATGGTGGCTTCACAGAATGAGTTAGGTAGTATTCCATCATTTTCTATGCTTCGAAATACCTTTAGTAGTAGTGGTGTTAACTCTTCTCTGAAAGTTTGGTAGAACTCTGCAGGAAAGCCATCTGGGCCAGGGCTTTTTTTTTTTTTTTCCAGGGCTTTTTTTTTGTTGGGAGTTTTTTGATTACCTTTTTAATCTCTTTGTTTGTTATGGGTCTATTTAGTTGTTCTACTTCTGATTGTGTTAGTTTAGGTAGGTAGTGTTTTTCTAGAAATTCATCCATTTCTTCTAGGTTTTCAAATTTGTTAGAGTACAATTTTTCATAATAATCTGGTATGATTCTTTTAATATCAGTTGGGTCTGTTGTGATATGGCCCATCTTGTTTCTTATTCGGGTTTTTTTGTTTCCTTTCCTGTATGTCTTTAGTCAGTCTGGCCAATGGTTTATCAATTTTGTTAATTTTTTCAAAGAACCAGCTTTTGGCTTTGTTAATTCTTTTGATTGTTTTTCTGTTCTCTAATTCATTTAGTTCAGCTCTAATTTTTATTATTTGTTTTCTTCTGGTGCCTGATGGATTCTTTTGTTGCTCACTTTCTATTTGTTCAAGTTGAAGGGACAGTTCTCTGATTTTGGCTGTTTCTTGTTTATGTAGGTGTGCATTTATCGATATAAATTGACCTCTGAGCACTGCTTTTGCTGTGTCCCAGAGTTTTTGATAGGAAGTGTTTTCATTCTCATTGCATTCTATGAATTTCTTTATTTCCTCCTTAATGTCTTCTAATAACCCAGTCTTTTTTCAGCAGGGTATTGTTCATTTTCCAAGTATTTGATTTCTTTTCCCTGATTTTTCTGTTATTGATTTCCACTCTTACGGCCTTGTGGTCTGAGAAGATGCTTTGTAATATTTGGATGTTTTGGATTCTGCAAAGGTTTGTTTTATGACCTAATATGTGATCTATTCTAGAGAATGTTCCATGTGCACGAGAAAAAAAAGTATACTTTGCAGCAGTTGGGTGGAGTGTTCTGTATAAGTCAACGAGGTCAAGTTGGTTGATTGTAGCAGTTAAGTCTTCTGTGTCTCTATTGAGCTTCTTACTGGAAGTCCTATCCTTCTCCGAAAGTGGTGTGTTGAAGTCTCCTACTAGTAATTGTGGAGGTGTCTATCTTACTTTTCAGTTCTGTTAAAGTTTGTTTTATGTATCTTGCAGCCCTGTCACTGGGTGCATAAATATTTAATATGGTTATATCTTCCTGGTCAGTTGTCCCTTTAATCATTATGTCGTGTCCTTCTTTATCCTTTGTGGTGGATTTAACTTTAAAGTCTATTTTTTCAGAATTTAATATTGCTACTCCTGCTCTTTTTTGATTGTTGTTTACTTGATATATTTTTTTCCATCCTTTGAATTTTAGTTTGTTTGTGTCTTTAAGTCTAAGGTGTGTCTCTTGTAGGCAGCATATAGACAGATCGTGTTTCTTTATCCAGTCTGAGACTCTCTGTCTCTTTATTGGTGCATTTAGTCCATTTACATTCAGTGTAATTATAGATAAGTATGTGTTTAGTGCTGTCATTTGGATGCCTTTTTGTGTGTGTTGTTGACAATTTCATTTTTCCACTTACTTTCTTGTGCTGAGATGTTTTTCTTTGTAAATAGCGTGTTCCTCATTTTCATAGTATTTGACTTTATGTTTGCTGAGTCGTTATGTTTTTCTTGGTTTTTATTTTGAGTTATGGAATTGTTAGACCTCTTTGTGGTTACCTTAATATTTACCCCTATTTTTCTAAGTAAAAATCTAACTTGTATCGTCCTGTATCGCCTTGTTTTCCTCCTCATATGACAGTTCTATGCCTCCTGTATTTAGTCCCTCTTTTTGATTACTGTGATATTTTACATAATGACTTCAATGATTCCTTGTTTTGAGCATTTTTTTCTTTTTAAAATTAATCTTAATTTGTTTTTGTGATTTCCCTATTTGAGTCGATATCAGAATGTTCTGTTCTGTGACCTTGTGTTGTGCTGGTATGTGATATTATTGATTTTCTGACTGAACAATTTCCTTTAGTATCTCTTGTAGCTTTGGTTTGTTTTTTGCAAATTCTCTAAACTTGTGTTTATCCATAAATGTTTTCATTTCACCTTCATATTTGAGAGAGAGTTTTGGTCGATATATGATCCTTGGCTGGCAGTTTTTCTCCTTCAGTGCTCTATATATGTCATCCCATTGCCTTCTTGACTGCATGGTTTCTGCTGAGTAGTTTGAACTTATTCCTATTGATTCTCCTTTGTAGGAGACCTTTCTTTTATTCCTGGCTGCTTTTAAAATTTTCTCTTTATCTTTGATTTTGGCAAGTTTGATGATAATATGCCTTGGTGATTTTCTTTTTGCATCAATCTTATATGGGGTTCGATGAGCATCTTGGATAGATATCCTTTCGTCTTTCATGATGTCAGGGAAGTTTTCTGCCAACAGATCTTCAACTCTTCTCTCTGTGTTTTCTGTTATCCCTCCCTGTTCTGGGACTCCAATCACACGCAAGTTATTCTTTATGATAGAGTCCCACATGATTCTTAGGGTTTCTTTATTTTTTAAAATTCTTTGATTTTTCTTCAACTATATTGGTGTCAATTGCTTTATCCTCCATCTCCCCCACTGTGCATTCCAGCTGCTCGATTCTGCTCCTCTGACTTCCTACTGAGTTGTCTAATTCTGTAATTTTACTGTTAATCTTTTGGATTTCTGAATGCTGTCTCTCTATGGATTCTTGCAGCTTATTAATTTTTCTACTATGTTCTTGAATAATCATTTTGATTTCTTCAACTGCTTTATGAATGTGTTCCTTGGCTTTTTCTGTAGATTGCCTTGTTTTTTTATGAGGTCATCCCTGATGTCTTGAAGCATTGTGTAAATTAGTTTTTTATATTATTCATCTGTCAATTACAGGATTGTATCTTCGTTTGGGAAAGATTTTGATTCTTCGATTTGGGGAGTTGTAGGAGCAATCATGGTGTGCTTCTTTATGTCGTTTGATATCGACTGCTGTCTCCGAGCCATCTATAAGATATTATAATGATTTATGTTATATTTGCTCACTGAGTCTTGTCTCGTTTTGTTTTCTTTCAGTATACGTAGATGGGCTACTAGATTGCACTGTCTTGATTGTTGTAGCCTTTGAATCACTAGCTGGTTTGGGCTGTTACCAGATATATAAGCCTAAGAGTCTATTCACTATTTTTGAGTAGAATCTGATTTTTCTGTCACCAAGTGTGTGGTGTAGATGGTCACTTATTCACTTAGAGGAGTAGTGGTGATAGTTGTGTGCACCAGATTCTAGTAGCAGCAGGGGGTCACAGTCCAGGGGGGGCAGGATGCTGACAGGCTTCCCCCAAGTGCCAGTGAGGTAGGTGCGTCTCTATTCCTAAGGCACTTTGGTGGGTGGGCTCTGCAGCTGTATCTTAAGCACCCAATGCATGTACCTCTACAGATTGGTAGGTGTCACTATCCTCAGACCCATATGGCAGGAGGCTAGGTGGTTTGGGTGGAGCTTCAGCCCTCAGTTCTTCATTGTGGTTCAGTGAGGGCTCTGTTTAATAGGTAGAGGTATTAGACCTGGGAAACTTGTCTTTCCAGTAACCTGCTAAAACAATTATAGTGAGATCCCTATCAGAATTGCCTTTGCATTATAATAGCCACCTTGTTGCCTGTAGGGATGAAAGCCCAAGACTGTGGATCTCATATCCTTGGCTGGAGCTGGTTCTGTATTTTTATTCCAATTTTGGGAAGTCAGGGAAGGATTTTTGGTCCCAGGGTTTTTTTGTAGCTGCTTCTCTCAGGCCAGGAGAATGGGTTAGGAAAAGACAAACAAACAAACAAACAAAAAACCCACAGAGCACTTCACTCTCTGGCCCAGGAAATTCCAATGTTAGTTAAGCCGCCTGGGAAGGGGAGGGGAGGGATCAGATAGAAAGGAGAGAGTAGCACCCTGGAATATAGACAAAGTTACTTATCTTGCTTGGTGATGACTGTTTTATCTGAGATTCCTGAGGGGCGTGTAGCCTGTGTGCATTGGCTGGGTCGAGATTGCCCCCGAGTTTCAGGCCCGCGTCTTGTGCTTATGCTGTCTCAGAAGCCATGATCAGTTCCTCCGCTTCTAGTCCAAAGCCCAGCGCCAAGGTTCTCCAGCTGGGATGCCGCACTGCAGGCTCCAAAACCAGTTGCTGCCTCCCGGTGATTTCTCCTCCTATCAGCCGCATCGCTGCGCTGCCTGCGTGCACTGGCTGGGCTTCCCCCGAGTTCACTTCTGGGGGCTAGGGCTGCGTCCTGTGTTTGCGCCATCTCAGGATGCCATGCTCAGCTCCCCTTTTCCCATTTCAAAGCCCGGTGCCAAGGTTTTCTGACTGAGATGCTGGCTCCATGCTCTGAAAACAGTCACTGCTTCCCCGTGGTTGCTCGTTCTCTCGTTAGCCCCGTCAGTGTGCAGCCTGCTTGCACTGGCTGAGTCTCTACGGAGGTTACCCCAGGGGGCTAGGGGTTAGGGCTGTGTCCCGTACCTGCCCCACCTCAGCAAGCCGCAATCAGCCCTGCCACTTGGCACCCGGGAACCATGAGGGCTCAAGGCTGTGGCGTAGGTCACCACTTCTAGAAGCGGTCGCTGCTTCAGTGTGCAGCTTTTTGTTCCCCTGTCACTCAGGTCAACTCTTTAGATCTGTGTTTGATGGTTAGAGTTTGTAGATTGTCATATATGTGATCTATTCACTTGTTTTTCTGAGTCTTTGTTGCAAGAGGGATCCAAGGTAGCTTCTACCTAGTCAGCCATCTTTGCTCCGCCCCTTGATGGTAAGATTCTTATGAGGTGTGTTGTATCTCATTTCTACTGAGAATAATGGAATTATGTTTTGGGGGGATTATTGAGATGCAATGTTAGTGTTCCCTGTCTTCTGGACCAATAGCAGATGTTTATCTGTTAATGCTTATCTTTAATTAGAATTTAGATACTCCATCTTTGAAAATGTCTTTTCACACAGCCAGATAGTAATATCAGGCTACAGGTATGTGATTTAGTCGAGCATATTAATTGCTTGAAAGACATTTATAGAATCTATTAGACTTAGGGATACAAGTACGGAGGCTTCCTAGACATATCCAAACAACTCATGGGATTGGTTTCCTGGGTCAAAGGGCTTGGGACCATAGTCTCGGAAGACAACTTAGTCAATTGGCATATTAAAGTTCACAAAGATAATATGCTACATCTGAGTTTATTGAGTAGCTTCTGGGGTCTTAAAACTTGCGAGTGGCTATCTAAGATACAACTATTGGCCACTATTCATATGGTGCAAAAGAGAATGAAGGCAACCAAATGCTCAAAGAAGAAACTAGTCCACGGGACTAATAGCCCACATGAACCACAGCCTCTTCTAACCTGAGACCAGACCTAGATAGTGCCGGGTTACCACTACCAATTGTTCTGACTAGGGACGTGATGGAAGGTCCTGTATAGAATGGGGAAAAAAAAAAAATGTAGAATAAAACTCGAATTCCTAAAAAAGGCCAGACCTACTGGACAGAGAGTGTAGGAACCTCTTAGACTATTGCCCTAAGATACACTTTGAAACTGAATTGGAGCTATTTCGGCAGGTCACCTTTCAGTCAAATAGTAGATTGGCTTATAAAATAAACAATATCACCCACATGTAATATGCTCCCTTAAACAAATAGGAGACCAAGTGGTGAGCCAAAAACCAAAACCAAACCCATTGCCATAGTGACCATTCTGACTCATAGTGACCCTGTAGGACAAGGTAGAACTGCCCCATACGGTTTCCAAGGAGTAGCCAGTGGATTTGGACTTCTGACCTTTTGGTTAGCAGCAAAACTCTTAACCGCTGTGCAACCAGCACTCCATAAATGGTCAACAGTTACCCGAAAACAAAGATGAGATGACAAGGAGGGGGAGGGAAGCTAGATCAATGGAAACAGAATAAACAGAATGGAAATAATGAGACTGCTGACACATTGTAAAAATTGTAACCAAAGGCACAGAACAATATGTATAAAAATTGTTAAACTTTCACCTAAAAACAATAAAATATTATTTAAAAGAATCTATTAGACTTTTCTTTTGATACTTGCCTTGTATATGTCATTACACTGCAGATTAATCACCTCTAATTAAAAGTTATGTGGATGCTCCTCAACTGCACAGGTAAATGGATTTTTAAATATGGAAATTTCCTTTGCACTTGTATCGAGTTCTGAAAAATAGTGCAAGAACTGTGAATTGAGCTCAGAAAACATATCTATTACAAATTTATGTGGGAATAGACATCTTGTCTTTTGTTTTAACGTTGGCCATATAGGAAGTATATAAACCAGCTTAGATTACTTGTGATTGAAACAGTATTAGTTGTCATCAAAATGACTTTACTGAAGTGTAAGTTTCACAAAAAAGAGTTTGTCTTGCCTTGTAGTTTTAGGTTGAATTCATTAAAAAACATCAAGTGTGCAGGAAAAGGCAAGTTCCAAAGCCATTCGTTATTCAATAATAAGGGTTGGTGGTGGTTCTTCTCATTCAGAAAAAATTTATTCTCATCCCTGAGCTTAAAACAACAACAACAAAAAAATGCCAATAAAACTTTACCACTACTAAGCCATCAAACTGCTGTGCTGTAGGGCGAGTCAGCATATCCAGCTTCTATTTCTGTTGGAACAGGACTTCGTGGAATGGACAATGGTTAAACCCATATGAAAAAACGAAGATCTCTATTGACACTACTGGTTCAATGTCACATGATAGATTCAAATAATTTCTGAAAAGTCCATGCTGATGAAAAATGCAATGAATAACCATAAATATTAAACACTTTATATATTTATAAGCTTTGTAAATTTGTCCAACTTAGTCTTATTTTTGGAAACCCTGGTGGCATAGTGGTTAAATGCTACAGCTGCTAACCAAAGGGTCAGGAGTACAAATCTGCCAGGCACTCCTTGGAAACTCTATGGGGCAGATCTACTCTGTCCTATAGGATTGCTATGAGTTGGAATCGACTCGACGGCACTGGGTTTTTTTGGTTTAGTCTTATTTTGCTCCACACATATTTTACCACAAGTTGTAACACATCTTAGTAGATTCTACTTCAGGTTGTACTGAATTAGTGTTTTCTCAGCTTCTTTGAAAATATTGTTGGTATCTGCTCCATGCAGTTTATTCATAGAAGCTAATTCTTCAGTCACTTCAAAATCAGCATCGACTCCTTGTATAAAGAGCAACTAAGCAGTATACATAACATTTGTCAACTCATCAAAAGCCAAGAAAAACTACTCGAAATCATTTACCTTATTTTTAAAGTGACTATTAATATTACTCCCAGTGTCCCCAACTCTTTGAGCAACTGTTCTCACCAAAAGTATTAAGTAAGTTTATTTTCTCTAGACACATTTCTTCAACTGTTGTAACCAAACACAATTTAATTAACTCACCGTTGGTAAATTGTTTTCCTTGTTTGGCTAACAGATGAGCCACTGGAAAATTTACTTTGTTTGCAGCCTCATTTTTATTTTTTATGAAGAAATTCTGCTGTGAAGTGATATTCTGTTTTATATTTTGTAATTTTTCTGACCATGCTTTCCTATGAGTTGGGCATGTTTTGGTGCTTCCTTTGTTTGACATAGATTGTATCCTTTTAGCACAGCTGTGGTTATCATTACATAATAAACTAAACGCTTTGGCATCTAATTCAATAACAAAATAATCCAACTCGCAGTGTGCATTAAAAGCATGGCGTATGAAGTCCACATTTTTTTTTTTAATCTTTCTTGTTTTGACATGATGGATATGCACTGGCAATAAAAAAGAAAAAAAAATTCAATACAGCAACATGCATGTCACTCAAAATGCTGTTGAATTGTATATAACCATGTCACTGTGATTTATAGTGTACTAAGCAGATACACATACACATATAAGCAGATATGCCAAGCAATGATCATGAAACTGCTACACACATTCTCTGTCACAACTATTCAACTCTGCGGTCATAGAGCAAAAGCAGCCCTAGATGTAAATAATAGATTGTGACTGTGTGTTAATAAAACTTTATATAAGGATATTGAAATTTGAATTTCATATAATTTTCATAAGTCATGAAATATTATCTTTCTTTTGATTTGTTTTCAATTACTTAAAAATATAAAGATCATCTTAGCTTGTGGGCCGTACAAAAACAGGCAGCAGGCTGGATTTGGCCTGCAGGCTGTTGTTTGCAGACTTCTGCCACTGAGAGTTACTGATTTATAATAATCAGTAGAGTCTCAGAGACACTGAAAAAAATACAGACCTCTAGGTCTTGTGTTGAGACCTGGCATGTAAGAGTAGGAAATCTTTGTTATCTTCTTTACTGTTATATCCCAGCACATAGATGCTCAGTAAGTATTTTTGAATAAATAAATGATAGTTTCTGGCGCATTATAAGCCTATAAATGTCTCTTGGATGAATGAATGAATGCATGATTTATTATATATCTTACACAACACATGGGAGCTTAAAGGTAGTAAGATTAAAATGAATTGTTTAATCTTGGAAAGTTTAAAAATACGGAGAGACTAGCCCTGAAAACATGAAGAGGTGTCTACTAGCTGGGAATTATTTTGGCCAGGTTACTATTTTAAGTAATAATAACTGGAGAACCTAGTGTTTTGAGTAGCTTAGGTGTGAGAGAGGTATATCAGACAAATGAAATACTCTGTAGGCTATTTCTGTAAGGGTCTTTACTGTTATATTTTATAACTTAATTTTTAAAAAGTTATGTAGAGAAAATGATAGACTTTTCAACAAGGAAGGATTTCCAAGCTAAAGAAGTTAGCAGGGTTCTCCAGAAGGGTAAATTCTGCATTAGGGCATTTGAACTATTGAATATCCTAGACTATTTGCTTTTTGAGCATCGTCTTTGTCTCTAGGATGGGGTAACTGTGGGATATATGATTAGTAGCCAAAGATCATTTTTATACTATATTTTCAAACTCATTTGATCACAAGCAATAAAGAAATCAGTATGCATTTACATATTGCCTTTGTCCATGCATATGTACTTTTTAATGTGCTCAGAGGGTCTTTTTCACTCCAGCAGCCTTAATTTTGTGTTTATTTACAGGAGAAAATTGGACCTTACATGGCAGCATCAGTACAAGTTTCATGTTCAGTGTATTTTTCTGAGATGGTGCAAGGGTAGAAGTACACCCACTCAAACAGAAGGTTCTTTAGAGAAGGTAATGACACCCTGGGTTTGTTACATCCTGCATGATTGTAGGCAAGCTGCTTATGCTTCTGGAACCTTGGTTTCTTCCTCCAAAAAGAGGGGATAGGACCTATTTCAGAGCTTAATCGTGGGGATTAAATGTGATGATGTTTGCTGATTGCTTAACACAATTCTTGAGAATGACCATGGTGGCTGTTATTTATCTTAAATGACAGATTTCGTGCTTTAATATTCCTTAATTTAAGATGACTTGGTGACTGTTGACACTGTATAATACAAGCTCGTTATAGACAGAGTTAACAGTAACTACTTACAAATGCTGGATGAATAAACTACAGCCTTCTAATATTCACAGGATAGTGGTCTGTGAATAAACTGGGTATGCTGTGCATATGTGTGCCAGACATTTTTTTTTAAACTACTATTTCTCTTGCATTCTAACTCTGCTTAAAGAGGTTTAATTAAAAATAATAATAATAATGAGTATTGTAAGAATATAAGGACTTATTTATTAATTCACTCTTAATTCCAACAAATACTTGTTTAGCACCTGTAATGTGCCAAGCACTGGGGCACCTGGGAAGAGCAAGACATTGCTTCTGCTCCTAAGGAGCTCACTTGTAGTTGGTAAAACACTGAAGTTAGTAATTAGTCTATAACAGGATAAGCACATGGTGATGTGGGCATGCATGAAAGGGGCATCTCGCACAATTTTGAGAGACTAGAGAAGGTGTCCCAGAAGAAGTAAAATTTAAGTAACATCGGGTGAAGCACTGAGGAAGATGGACTGGTACCAGAAGGGGTAATGAAATCATTTGGGGAAGTTTTTAAGGGCCTTGTAAACCAGGTTATAAAATAGAAACATTATCCTAAGGTCAAGAGAGAGCCTCTGAAAGGTCTTATTAAGTATATAAAAACATTCATATTTAGACATATAATTTTGGTAGTAGTGTGGAACAAGCAAAGACTGTGGGCAAGGAGACCAGTTAAGTGGCTACCGTATTACTCCAGGTGAGAGGAAATGGTGACTATGAGGATGGAGAGAAAGCTAACATAGTCAAGATGTATTAAGGAATTAGAATCGATGTTATTTTGTTAACAGTTGAGAGTGAGGATGTGAAAATAGAGGAGTAAAACATGATTCACAAGTTTTTTTTTGCTTCAGCATCTGGGTGGATGTTAGTGCCATTCACTAAGATAGGAAATATGAGAGGAAGAGCAGCTCTTATGGGGGGAAATGATGAATTCACTTTTACATATGTTGATTTTTTTAGTACTTTTGGGACCCTCAAGGGAGATCTTCTTAAATGTCTACAGTTTAGGAAAGACATCTTAGCATCATTGGATTTCCCGGTGGGCAGTCTAATCAGTTCTTTGGGATACCAAGAAAGCACAGTCACCTCACCCTTCAAAAGAGAGAAAGTTAGAACAATCTAGAAGAAAGTGATTTAAAATTCAACACACTTTTATGTTTTGTTAAAAAGTAAAATTGTATTTCATGGGTTAGTGTTTTTATTTTAAATGACAAAGGCAGTGGGAGCTAGAGATGCGGCTATGGGAGTCCCTGGTAAAGATGGTAACTGATGTGACTGAGTGGATGAGATTACTCAAGGAAGGGGATGTAGAGCAGTGGTTTTCTTGCTTGACTGCACATTGGGGTCCCTGGGGAGCTTTTAAGAAAAATCCTCATGCCTGAGATCCACTCCCAGAAACAACAACTTAATTGGTCTAGTGTGCGGCCTGCACCATGGCTTGAAATACACTGGCCTGGCATGAGATGAGATCCCAGGAAATAATCTGGGGTGTGATGGTTAAGATTGTGTGTCAACTTGTCTGGGCCATGATTCTCAGTGTTTTGGCAGTTGTATAATGTTGTGATCACTTCCCTGTTGAAATCTGATATGTGATCACCCTCATGATGGAATCTGTTGAGTGGTACCGGTGAGGGTGGGGCCTGTGGCATCTCACTACCCCCTCAGCCTTCATCTCTCCACCCTCCCCTGCCTACTTCCTTCCTGCTCACCTTGCAAGGCTTTTGCTTGTTCCAGATTCTGCAGCTTTCTCCCATTTGTCTGGCCTCCAGTTCTTGGGATTGGGCTGACAGCTTGCCGATGGTTTTGCCTGTTGATCTTGAGATCCATAGATCTTCACTGCCTGCAGCAGTGCTACTCTCTGGCCTGCTGATCTTGGGTTCACCTGCCTCTGCGGCTATGCGGATTGGGAAGAATTCTCTTTTCTGCCTCATGGACGTGGGACGTACAGCCTCTAGGGGCCACATGAGCCATTTCCCTGATCTTCATGTATATAAATATATACACATGCACGTTTTACTGGTTTTGCTTCCCTGAAGAACCCAGCCTAAGACGTGGGGGATCATAACATTAGAGGGCTACGTCAACAGGAAAGTAAGACAGGCAGCCAAGGAGTTCAAGAAAGCAAACTCTTCAGGAGCATCAGGGGTGGCTGCAACACGTGTTTGATTCAGATGATTGAGAAGTTAAAAACCGACCAACCAACCAACTAATGAACATAATCCCCCCAAAACCTCTGTCACTTTCACTAAATTTTCCCTCCTTGGATATATAAGGATGAAAATAATTGCTTTGGTTAAAGATTTTGGTAGTAAGTCTGCATGCAGAAGGCAGCTTGGGAAAGTAATTCATATAGATATCTAGTTTCAGTTTGTGCGTGTGTGTGTGTACTGTGTGTGTTTATAGTTATCTTTATTATAATACTATGTAGGTGTTAAGCATTAACAATAATTACATCAAACACAAGGAGGGAAGTTGAAAGAGAAAGCTTAAATCTGGAAGCCATAAGTGGTTTTTCTTTTTCTTTTTTAATTGAGATATAATTCACATACCACAAACTTCACCCTTTTAAAGTGTACAATTTAGTGGTTTTTAGTATATTCATAAGGTTGTACAACCATAACTACTATGTTCAGAAAAAAAATTTATGTGGTATGAAAAGAATTTGTTTTTAGCTATTCATTTGTAAAGTGTAATTTAGCCTAATAATATATGAAAGCAGTTCTTCTAGTTTTAAAAATTACAAAGCAAAAATGAAAAGAAAAATCCATGTTAAAAATTGCTGCGACCTCCATTCTCTTTAAGAATATGTCAACTCACTACGTAATAAAAAGGGAAAAACAAAAACAAAACCTGTTGCTGTTGAGTCAATTCCAACTCATGGCAACCCCATGTGTTACAGAGTAGAACTGCTCCATAGGGTTTTCTTGACTGTAATCTTTTTAAAAGTCGTTTGCCAGGCCTTTCTTCCACAGAACTGCTGGGTGGGTTCAAACTGCCAATGTTTAGGTAAGCAGCTGATCTCAAACTACTCGTGCCACCAAGGAACCTCATATCAACTTATTAAACAACACCAAACAAAAGGAAACACTATGCTTAATTTTATTTTAAAGGAAATGTTACTTTACTTCCATAAAAGGAAAACCAGTGTCCGTTGCCATAAATAGTAGGTAAGTGTAGAAATAAATATAATGGAAATTAATGATATAATTTTAACTAAGGCAAACATATTTGACCTCAGTATCACTCAAATTTGTCCACTTATCCCCACTGCATAATCACACACAAGTAAAATTTAATATCATACACAAGTAAAATTTTGCTGAAGATAATTCAAAAGCAGTTGCAGAGTTACATTGATAAGGAAATGCCAGAAATTCAAGCTGGATTCAGAAGAGGATGTAGAACGGGGTGTGTCATTGCTGATGTCAGATAGATCTTGGCTGAAAGCAGGGAATACCAGAAAGATGTTTACTTGTGTTTTATTGATTATGCAAAGGCATTCAACTGTGCAGATCATAACAAACTATGGATAACATTGCAAAGAATGGGAATTCCAGAGCACTTAATTGTGAGGAACCAAGAGGCAGTCGTTTGAACAGAACAAGGGAATACTGCATGGTTTAAAATCAGGAAAGGTGTGTGTCAGAGTTGTATCCTTTCACCATACTTACTCTATCTATATGCTGAGCAAATAATCTGAGAAGCTGGACTATATGAAGAAGAACTGGGCATTAGGATTGGTGGAAGACTTATTAACAACCTGCAGTATGCAGATGAGACAACCTTGCTTGCTGAAAGCGAAGAGTACTTAAAGGGCTTAGTGATGAAGATCAAAGACTGCAGCCTTCAGTATGGATTACACCTCAACATAAAACAAAAATCCTCAGAGCTGGACTAATAAGCAACATCATGATAAATGGAGAAAAGATTGGAGCTGTTAAGGATTTCATTTTACTTGGATCCATAATCAATGTCCACAGAAGCAGCAGTCAGGAAATCAAACAACGCATTGCATTGGGCAAATTTGCTGCAAAAGACCTCTTTAAAGTGTTAAAAAGCAGTCACCTTGAGAACTAAGGTGTACTTGACCCAAGCCATGATATTTTCAGTCACCTCATATGCAAGTGAAGGCTGGACAATGAATAAGGAAGACCAAAGAAGAATTGATGCCTTTGAATTACGGTGTTGATGAAGAATATTGAATATGCCGTGGACTGCCAGAAGAATGAACAAATCTGTCTTGGAAGAAGTACGGCCCAAATGCTGCTTGGAAACAAGGATGGCAAGACTTTGTCTTGTATACTTTGAACATGTTATCAGGATGGACCAGTCCATGGAGAAGGATATCATGCCTGGTAAAGTAAAGGTCCCGCGAAAAAGAGGAAGAACCTCAATGAGATGGATTGACATGGTGACTGCAACAATGGGCTCAAACACAGCAATGATCGTGAGGATGGTGCAGGATCAGGTACTGTTTCTTTTTGTTGGACATAGGGTTGCTATGAGTTGGAACTGACCTTGATGGCACCTAACAACAACACCCCCACTGGTCCCCATCATGCTGCCACCACCCTGGTCCAGCATCTCTCTTTTAGCATACTACAGACCCTAATTTTGGTCTCCTTGCTTCCATTCTTGAGTCCTAAGAATCCTTTCACTCAGTTGATCTAGGAATTAAGATCCAAGTTCTAAACTTGTCCTTTCTTCTCCATCCTCATATCGCGCCATTCTCCTCCTCCGTTGTTGTACTTCAAGCAAACCACTTGCTTTCATTTCCTCAGATGTCACTTTCCTTCCAGCCTCTAAGCCTTTGCCCCTACCATTTTCCCATCTCCCTGGAAAACTCTCCTCCTTCCTCTAGTAAATTCCTATCCATCCTTCATGTTTTGTCTCAAATGTCACCTTCTCAGAAAGTCTTCTTTGACCACGACTCCATACCTCCTCTGCTTCCCTGCTGAGTCAGACTTCCCGTTACAAATTTTTAGTCTATACTTACGTATTTATTTTTGTGATGCTGTGTTTAATGTTCATTTTCTGTCTGAATAGATTATAAATTCCGTAGGAGTAAGGGCTGGGCCTGTTTTGCTTTGTTTTTGTATTTCCCACATCTAGGACATTGTATGGAGCCCTGGTGGCACAGTCGTTAAGAGTTCGGCTGCTCACCAAAAGGTTGGCAGTTTGAATCTGCCAGCCGCTCCTTCGAATCCCTATGGGGAAGTTTTACTCTATCTTATAGGGTCACTATGAGTCCAAATCAAGGCAATGGCAACAATTTTTTTTTTTTTTTAGCACATTGTATGGCATTTAGTAAGTTCTCAGTACACATTTCTGGAAAAAGTGAATGAATGAGCCAATCAATGGATCCATCATCCTGGGTCCTATTCTATGTTCCTTTTCCTGTCCTGCCTGAAATGCTTGTCTTACACTGATGTTTATATGATGATTGCATAGAGTTCTCCTCTGTCTGTGAGAGAAGAGAAAACCATTGCTGTCAAGTTGATTCCTACTCATAGAACCCTTTAGGGCAAAGCAGAACTGCCCCATAGGGTTTCCAAGGAGTGGCTGATGGATTTGAACTACATATGTTTTTGGTTAGCAGCTTAACTCTTAACTGCTACACCACCAGAGCTCCTACAAAATATCTTCCATGTTATCTATAGCTGAAGCTAGTACTGATTATAATTTACCACTACTCAGAAGTAGGCAGTTGTGATATTGAGGGAAGTCCATTTTCTTGTAGTGATTCCCCGATTTGGCTGATTTTACAAAATCATCTGGAAACATCTTACAAATACAAATCCCTGGGCTCTGGCTTACTGAATTAGAACTTTTGTTTGGAGCCTGGGTGTCTGTATTTTTCTTAAGCTCTCCAGGTGGTTTGCATACATCCAGATCAGCATGGGACTGCAGGGTGGCATCTGGATACTAAATACTCCAGGAAACCCTGCCAAATCCTTGTAACTGTCTTCCCTCTTTGTTGTGGAGGTGGCATGGAGGATGGGGATGGAGAGTATTATAGTAGATTTCTCTGGCTTTTGTAGGAAGAAACAGCTTCTAGGTTCAGTTCTTTCAGAAAAAATGAACTTCCAGTTATGCCTGTAACAATTTCTCTATCATCTCTTTTCACACTATGAAATATTTGATTCTGCCCTGACTCTCCATGTCTACTATTGCAGCAGGTTGGTGTATAACTAACAGTTTTATACACTTTTGTGTCTGGTCATTGAAGGAACATTCCAGTGGGCCATCGAAGGAAGTTGAGATGAGGTAGAGCCACACACAGGAATGATTCTCTATCAGTTCCTCTCCATAATGGTGTCCGGGCAGTCATCACTCCCAGTCACACCATTTAACAGGCATAGAAAAATCGAATCCTAGCTGGGTTAGTATTAGTATCTGAGATTCCTAATATCATGGGCAGGAAATGGCCATAGAATTATTGGATGGAGACCACAGGGAGTCAAGTGAGCCTCAGGATTTGGTCCCAAAGAAAGTTTATTCAGTTGTAATAGGCCCTAGTCACCTATGGATTTTATGAGTCCTTATGTTGGGGGTGGGAGGAGGTCCTGAAAAGGAAGAAAGAATCTGGAGATATCTGGCAGCATTTCAGAGCTATGGCTGGATGAAGTGAGGTCTGGGGCCAGGCTGTGGTCTCAATAGGGAATGGTAGGAGACAGAAATTCAATTCAGGAACACATATGTAACACATGGTAGTATTTGTGCAGTTCATGCAACATGTGGAGTTGCAGCTAAGTTGGCCTTCACTTGCAGTAAGTGGTTAGGGGAAGGTTAGATACCTGTGGGTACACTGGAGTCTGGATTTTGGGCAGTGCATAAATATCTTACTCTACCCACTAATGAGAATGGGCTTCTGATATACTGCACTGCAGGCTTCATTCTCATAGGATACCTACAGATGAATAGTAGAAAGCTGTCTTGGTACATCTGCCTCCCTCTTGCCTCAGCCTAGTTAATAAAGAACATTAAGAAGTGGGAGACAGGAAGGAGGAGAGCAAGAATAGTTTTTGGAAAAGCCAGGGAGGGATCAGTTTTAAGGAAGAACTAGTGTTTTATCTTCCTTGAATTCCTTATTTTGATTAGAAACCCTGTGATCAGTCTTGAATTCTCTTCTTTCACTTATAAGGCATGGTTTCTACCTCCTCAATATCTTTGAAACCTGATTCTGTTCTCTTCCCCTTAATTGTTCTCTCTGCATTCATGCTCTCCTTGCTCCAATGTCTCCTCAAAGTTTTGTTTCTATACAGAAAATCTGAAAGTCACTACCAGCTCAAAAGGCTTCTCTCTCACTTACAAGATCAGTTTGATTGAATATGCCCTAGCGTTTTATGTGTTGACTCAATTTTTATACAGATGCTGCTATTTTTCCTGTTTTGCAAATGAGAAAACTGAGGCTTAGAGTGGTTAACTAATTTTCCCAAGGTCAAATGAGTGGGGTACCTAGAACTAGAACTCATGACAGTCTGACACCAAAGCCCATGCCCTTAACCACTGGGCTATGTGGACGAAAAGCCTTAACATGGAGGATGTGCTTCCCACTTTCTCACTCCACTTCCCTTCTAGGCTTATCATCTCCTGTGTTCTCTTTTCTGTAACACAGTACCTGTGCTACAGCCACGTGGGAGAGATTGAATTTCCTGAAACTGCCGTCCTCCCTTGGGCCTCTCTGCTTTTGGCCATACTAATTTCTTTGCTTTGAATATCTCTCTTTTTCTTCTAAGCAAACTCATACTTATTCTTGCATTTCAAAGCTGACTTTAAAAAGTATGTCAGCATGGAAGAAAATAAAGCAGGTTACAAAACACTGTGTAGAGTGATATCCCTGGGGTTTATATGGCATGGTGGTTGTCTTAGTTATTAGTGCTGCTAGAACAGAAATACCACAAGTGGATGGCTTCAACAAAGAGAAGTTTATTCGCTCATGATTCACTAGGCTAGAAGTCTGAATTTAGGGCGCTGGCTCCAGGGGAAGCCATTGTTGATTCTAGTGGAAGGTCCTTGTGATGCATGAGTTTTCCCTTGGTCTGGGAACATCTCAGTGCAGGAACCTCAGGTCCAAAGGACGTGCTCTGTTCCCAGTGCTGCTTTCTTGGTGATAGGAGGTCTTCATGCCTCTCCACTCACCCCTCTCTCCCGTGTTTCAAAAGAGACTGCCTCAAGATACTGCCCAATCCTGGAGACCTCATCAATATAACTGCCACTAATTCATCCTATTACATCATAGTGATAGGATTTACAACATATAGGGAAATAACATCAGAAGATAAAATGATAGACAATAATACAAGGGAATTGTGACCTAGCCAAGTTGACAGATATTTTTGGGGGACACAGTTCAATCCGTGACAGTGACAGTGGTGATGACTAACTAGTGGGAAATCTCTAAGGGGGAAATTTGTGGGATCCTGAGCTCTAGCTACTCCTTGCTCCTCATGGGTTCTCCTAACACTTCCAAACCTGGAGGATCAGTAGTGATTTTCCCCACAAGAGGGATAATTGCTGAGCCTTTCTACCTGAAGCTTGTTGTTTTATATGTAGCTAGAGCTTTTTTTTAGAGCTAGAGGGAGATCCTCACTTTCAGGGATTCTTTTCACTAAGCTTAGGGTGAATGTGGAGGGCAAAAGAAGTGAGAAAGAGTGAAAAACAGAGAAAGAGACAAAGCGAAGAAACCAATGACACAGAGAGAGATGGAGACAAACAAAAAGAGAGAGACATGGAAGTACACTTAATGTTAGTTTTGATTATCTCTTGGTTTTAAGATTTGGAATGTTTGTAATTTTCTTCTTTTGCTTCTTAATATTTTATGAATATTTCTACTATATATTTGTATATGTTACTTTTTAATAAGAAGTGTATAAAGTACATCAGCTACAATTTGCATTTGTAGGAAAATGTGAGCAGTGTATGCTTTAAATGAATAATAGCAAGCTTAATGTCAATTTATTGACACCTGTGATAGACATGGAGTTGCCATGAGTCAGAATCAACAGCAACTGATTTGGCTTTTTAATGATGCGTTAAGCATTTCATCTTAATTAGCTGTCGTTAGCATTGTGCAAGATATATATTATTATTATTTTCCAGATGGAGAAATTGAAGCTCCGTGAAGTTGCATGACTTGACCAGAGACTCATGTAACAAATGGCACAGAGCTAGATAGTTCTGACAACAAAGACAATGAATATTTATTTTATGCTAATTTTTTCACCCTTTTGAACATTCGGCAAAAGTGTCAGAAAAGATTCCATTTTGACCATGCTCTCATCTGTGACTTATCCAATTTGCTCTTTTTTTTTTTAATGACTTGAGAATGGTTTACTGCTGTATATCATAAGCGTTCAGTAGATGTTCACTGGCTACTTTCAGTGTCTACAGAAGTTAAATACACTACAGGGTGAGCCAGGAATTCTCTTTTTTATGATTTGCATTCGGTGCTTTGTTTGACAGCCAAATCAGTTGCTGTCGATTCTAACTCATGGAGAACCCATATGTATCGCACACACACACACAAAAAACCCTATCCCACTGCCATCAGGTCGATGCCAATTCATAGCAACCCTATAGGATGGAGTAGAACTGCCCCATAGGGTTTTCAAGGAGTGGCTGGTGGATTTGAATTGCCGACCTTTTGGCTAGCAGCCAAGCTCTTAACCAGTGCACCACCAGGGCTCCATGTGTGTCATAGGTGCTCAGGAAATTGACATTAAGCTGCTGCTCTCTGTGCTAAGCAGCTGTACGAGAAATTACTACAGCTGGTGAGCACAGAGAGCGTAAGTGGTAATGCCAGGTGAGGGAAGAGTTGGAAAGGTTGACTTGCACAAAAGAAAATCAGTTTTTAACCTTCAGAAATGCAGCTGGGGAGTCAGACTGTGTATGCAAAGCATGATTTCCGGTGCACTTCCAAGTTCCTCAAAGTAATGAAAAATAGAGACGACAAATTCATTATACTGTGTTTTTTCTACTGCTGCTAACTGAGCAGGTTTGGGAACTTGCCAAAACATTATGCCTTGTTTAAAAATATTACAAAGAAATCTCACCCATGCACCAAAAATTCATTACATTTAACATTTTTAGAAGATATTTTTAGTCATTAAAGACTTGTATTGTTTTAATGTTTTAAACGTCACTATTCAGTCAGAGATCACATTCAACATTTTGGTGATATTTGAAAACATTGTTTAAGAAAACTCCCATTTCATTTCCTGAGGCATAGGAAGAAGAGAATCTTCTGATTTTATCCTCTATAATTTAAAAATCATGTTCACAGGAAATCCTTCACAATTCTTTTAAGTAAACAGGAAGAGTAATTATTTGCTTGGGGGTGTGTGTGTGTGTGTGTTAAAAATAGTATAGGTCAAAGAATACAATGTATTAAAAAAAATCAGCATTATGCAACACATGATTCACATGAGACTCAGGACTGTGTGTGTATTTTTGACTTGTCTTAATGATTTGAGGGTTTTTTTTTTTTTTAAGTTTTGTTTTTGGAGTTTATTTTTCTCCTGCTCTTCCTGTTTTCTTCTAAGTCCAGTAATGGCATAAGGGTTGAAGAGCTGACAAATTCTCATTGAGACGGCCATTTTAACATCATCTGTCAGGTGTCTGTCTCTGCCTTATTAGTCATCTGGAATTTTGAAGGCTGATTGAGGCCATTGCAAAATGTACCGCAGATTTTAGATTCTACATCTTTAATAAATTAATGTTTGCAAAGCACATTGCAGTTGGTAAATGAAACTGGCTGTTGCACTGTACTAAAAGATTATCTCTTTGTATTTTTCTCTTCTTATTTCCCCACCAATTGTATTAATCTGATTGTTTTTGAACTGTGTATGCTTGCTCTTCAGTGCTCTTTTCTTTTGAGCTCTTTGTATATTATTTACTGTTTGCATAGGGATATCTGCAGTGGTTTTGCTTTTCTTGATTTTCCTGGAAATATATATTCCTCAAGGCTATAGATAGGTTCTCAGCTGGAAAACATTATTCAAATGTTGTTTTAATTCTTAATAGAATTTTTTTTTATGTCAGTGGAAAAAGTCTGTAAAGTTATTCAGGCAAACAAACCACACGTCTATGTAACTAATAGAACAACCTACATATCACAGAAAATACTCTAGGAGAACAGAATATTCCTTGAAGAGTGCCTGCTAACCGTAAAAGTTAATATTTGTCTAAAACACCATTACGAATGTGACTGAGGTGCACATACATTCTTGATCAAGTAGCTACAAAAGATTTAGTTCAAGTGAACTACATATACTGACCTCTAAGAATTATAATCTCAATCCATATTGATTTTTCACAAAAAGAAGTTGTAGTACAAATTCTAGAGTGAGAGGATTATTAGGGTGCAAGATCCACCCTGAGAATACAGATGATACTGTATATACAGAATCATGTTTTGTGGTTTAATTGTATATCATGGTATTAATTATTACTTAACAATTTCAGGGAATTCATAGCTGAAAACTGCTGGCAGTGAACACTGGAAGGAGTGAAATTGTAATATTACAGATTCCTAGAAGATATTAAAGTTAGAAAGCTACATTTTTTTTCTCCTTTTACTTTGTATGGAGAAATTAAATGACTCTAGAAATAACGGGTATCTAATTCTGTGGTTTTATATAGGTATCTATTCTATAACTATAATAAAACAAGGTGCATATAAAGTTTCTCTCAGTGAAAAGTGGCCCTGAAACTTTACAGATTTTATCCCTCAGGAGCACTATGAGATTTTAAAAAATTACTCTTAAATTGATAGCACCCTCATGATTTCAGGATTTTTTTACATGCGAGAATTTTTAATGGCAGTGTATGTGCACAGTGGCTGGGACAGTGGGCTCAAGCAGAATAATAATGAGGATGGCGCAGGACCAGGCAGTGTTTCGTTCTGTTGTGCATAGAGTCATTGTGAGTTGGAAGTGACTCCGTGACACCTAACAACAGCAACAATGTACTACTAAAAAAGGAAAGGAGTGTAGCTTAATGCTTAAATATCAGGAAGTCATCAAATTCAAATTACTAAGATATCTGAGTGTCTGTGGACTTCATCTGTCTACATGTGTGTATTTTTGATTGCCCTTGGCCTTGTTGGAAGTTGTATGCAAGTTTATTGTTGGAAGCCTAATAGCAGAGATAAACAGTGAGTGACCCGTGATTCACTCATTCTGTTATTGCCAAATAAATTTTGGAAGGTATTTTCAGGATCTTTGACAAGATAACTCAATTTTAAGTGAAATGAGTCAATGACAGGAGTAATTGGAATCTGTAGGAAAGTTTTACATATTCTGTAGATTAAAAATATATGCAAATTGAGTTTCTTATGATAAAGAATTTACACAAATAGGTACAAAATAGCTATACTAACTATTTTTCGTTTTTTTATTTTTGCAGTTTAGCTTGGCATCTATACCTAGGCCCCATGTTGTATCTGGTGAAATATAAAAATATTCTGATTAATCTTTTTTTTTCTTTTGGCTGTGAAGCAAGACTTCAAGCTCTTAGTGGATACAAACAGTTACAGTTCTGAGTTACACGACACCTTACTTTGAATTGCATAACATTTCTATACCAAAAAACCAAACCATTGCTGTTGAGTCAATTCTGAGTAATGGCGACCCCCTCTGTTAAGAGTAGAACTGCTCCATAGGGTTCTTGGCTGTAATTCTTATATACAAACTCCATAATTCAAAATATTAATAGAATGTTTCAGTCATTTTGCTGGGCAAGTGCTTATATAGGATTGAGGAAAGAGGAATATTAATCTAGCCCTTGAGAGAGCTCTGTTTCTTGGATGAAGGTGAGGAAAGTCTGCAGTTATAGTTTGAATTAATATCTGTATAGTGATTTTTGTATGTATTTTTAAAATTTAATCTCCAAAATGACCCTGTGAGGTAGGTGTTGTTATCTTCATTTTACAAATGAGGAAGTTGAGGTTCAGAAAGATAGCAGTTTCCTTCAATCATAGATGATAAAGTGATTTTATCTAAGTTTTCTAGCTCCACATTCTTTTTATTTCCATCAAGTGGAGACATAGACAAAGTATTAATCTAAATTAAGGGGACCTGCTCAAATCTTAAGGAGCCCTGGTGGCACAGTAGTTAAGTGCTCAGCTGTTACCTGAAAGATGGGTGGTTGAATTCACAACTGTTCTGTGGGAGAAAGATGTGTCAGTCTGCTTCTGTAAAGATTACAGCCTTGGAAACCCTGTGGGGCAGTTCTACTCCATCCTATAGGGTCACTATGAGTTGGAATCGATTTGCGGCAATGAGGTATTTTTGAATTCGCTCAAATTTTATGGGAAAAGCAGTGCTTGAAAAGTGCTTACACCAAGCTTTAAAGGGAAGGTAAAATATAAAAAAAAAAAAGGTGGAATTAGGCATGTCACAACTAAATGGGTGCCCCATGGGTTGGATTCAGCCTGCAGATGAATTTGGTATGACTAGTCCTGTGTTTTACAAAAATATGAATTTGAATGCCTTAGGTAGAAAAAGCACTTCCTGGTTTTTCTCAATCTCTACTACCTAACCACCACTGCTGTCCAATCTCCACTGCTTTCTTTTATTCCAGCTTACTTTACCCACTTATATTATCTACTTGGACTCTAATGGAAACCCTGGTGGTATAGTGGTTAAGAGCTACGGCTGCTAACCAAAAGGTCAGCAGTTCGAATCCACCAGCTGCTTCTTTGAAACTCTGTGGGGCAGCTGTACTCTGTCCTACAGGGTCGGTATGAGTTGGAATTGACCGGACGGCAACGGTTTGGTTTTTCTTTTTTTTTTTTGGTGGACTCTGATGCTCTTTGAGTATACCATTCTGGGCTGAATGAATCAGGGAGGGAAACATGTAGGGGTGAACTTGTTGTTGTTAGTTGCCATCGAGTGACTCATGGCGACCCCATGTGTGCAGAGTAGAACTGCTCCATAGGGTTTTCAAGGTTGTGACCTTTTGGAAGTAGATCACCAGGCCTGTCTTTTGAGGCATCTCTGGGTAGGTTTGAACTGCCAACCTTTTAGCTAGTAGTCAAGTGGGAAACCATTTGCCCAGAGGAAGCAATTTCATCTGACCTTAGCATAGGTTTTCATGAAGTAGAGTATGATGGAAAGTTGTTAGGGACCACATTGTAGATGCTATCTGTCTCTCTTCATTACGTAGCTCCCTTGCCCCTTCCATGAAACCTGGGCTGGTTGGGTTTGCCGCAGTCCCAGGGAGTAGGAATAAAGACTGTGATCTATGAAGCCACATCCCTGAAAGGGAGGTCCTGAAATTTCAAAGCTTAAGTGAGGTAGGTCCAATTCCTAGGTAGAACACTAGTACAGAATGGGGTTGCAGAATTAAGCCTTCTCAGTTTAGACAAGAAATCATTGTATACTCGTAGGTAAGTGAGGAAAGGGCATATCATTTTTCCCCCTTCCTTATCTTTACTGGGAATCCTGGTGGCATAGTGTTAAGAGCTACGGCTGCTAACCAAAAGTTCAGTAGTACTAATCCACCAGGTGCTCCTTGTAAAGTCTATGGGACAGTTCTACTCTGTCCTATAGGGTCTCTTTGAGTCAGAATCAACTCGATGGCAGTGGGTTTGGTTTTGGTTTTTCATCTTTTCCATTCTAGAATTCTGATCATTAAAACACCCACAAAATATGGGAAGTCCACCAAAGCAAATGCTTACATAACATTTGGTAAAATATCAGTTTTAGGTAAGTGACCAAATACTGAGTAATGTTTTTTTCATGTCAATCATTTTGTTTGTGCTTATTTTGTATTTTCTTCTTCAGAAGAGTTGTTTTAGAAGGAATGAATGGATTTTATTTATTCATTCAACACACTGTGCCAAGGGGTGGAGTAAATGTGGTTCCTACCATCAAGGAAGGTGTGTGTGTGTGTATGTGTGTGCAATTCTAGGAATTTCCTGAGTGGGGTGATTAAGGTATATGGATTCTTAACATTATTGCTGTTTTTATTATTCAAAAAATACCTATAATGTTTGAAAATATAGATACTTCTTAATACATTTATTTTTATGATGTATCCCTGTGCAGCCTGTTCTAAGAACTTTTTTGGGCATGTGTCTTTTCTAATAGACTAAATACGTTGTTTAGCATCTTCCGTAATCTAGTGACTCTCAGAATTACGTTGTTAGGAATAGAATTTTATTGCTGGTAAGTTTACTGTCCATACATTTATACCTGTGCCTAAAAAAGACAAAAGCTATTTTAAAGTGGAAGTGAGCTTAGATCATCTTATATGGTCTCTTGAGAAATCATCAGTCTGTAGGATTTAGCACTTCCACCCCACTTTATTGGATAGGAATAGGTCATGGGTCACTAGAGTCAATTGCTCCTTTTTACAGAAGGGAGTACTTCCCAGGTGTACAAAAAAGAGCACATGAAAGAAGGTATAAGTCTCTGGTTCTGTGGGCTAAGCTCTGACCTTTAGCTCACAATTACAGTGCTAACTATAATGTCTTAAGTGTTAGGGAAGGCTTAGAGGGGAATAAAATGGACCAGCTTATTAAATCAAACATCTTTGTGTTGATTCAAATGTATTCATGAGATAAAGAAACCAATAAGAACATGGACAATATTTTTAAGTGTTAAGCATTTCAAATATTTTCTCCTGCTTTGATTTGCTGTATCATTAAGATAAGTTGTAGCCTGTTTTTATTATTCACATCAAATATAGGAAATTATAAAGGATGATTTCATTGTTATTTCATTTAATAAATCATTAAATATATTTAATTTCTATTTGTGAATTTTCAAAGTTAAATATTAGATTGTGGCCATTCACAAAGTCCTTTTTTTTCTGCTCATAGTAGGGGCTTACTTTCTACATCAAAAAAGAGTCTCTAAATTAGTATTTTTACTTAACAAATTACAAAGTTTTTTTTTAATAATGAAAAAGTACACTTAACAATAGCAAAGAGCTGAAATGAAACAAATGAAAAAATTTAATTAGATTACATCCTTATGAATAAGACTATCAGAGATCATATTCTTAGAATATATAAACTTCAATGAAATGACAAATTAGATGCCTGAAAACTACATTAGCTCTTGGCAGTCGTGATCAGCTAGCTTGTGTCCATCACCTTTGGAGAGTATTTAAGTGCTCAAACATATGTGATTATATATATTATAAAGAGAACTACTGAAAAAAGTGTCTACTTTAAAAGATATTATAAGACAGATTATACTTATTCACTCCTTTTTATTGAATATACAGAGGAGAAGTGAAGAGAGACATTAATTAAATGATGCCTAGAGTGGAATAAAGAGAAGCCATTAGGTCTCCTGTGATGCATTTGAAAGGGCTTTGTAGATAGATGAGGTTTTATTTACTGTTGATCTCTGCTCTTGTTCTCTGTCTTTGGGTCACAGGTTTTTGGATCACAAATCAGTCGTAATCCAGCAGTTGATAATGCAGTCTTATTGAGCCAGGTGCCACCATTGTGTCATGCCTCCTATACCCCCTCAGTCATTCATCAGCAAAGGTTCATTGAGAGGCTGTTACATGCCAGGCACTGTACTAGGTGCTGAGACTAGTGGCAAATGAGGAAAGACACTTTTCCTGTCCTCAATGAGCTTGCAGTCTACCAGGGAAGATATATTAAAGAAGTAACTAAAATAAGGTGTAGTTACTATTAATGATAAGGGAAGGTACAGGGTAGTATGGGAGATAAAGCCAGGATCCTAGTCAATAATCTTAACTTTTCAAGCAATTGAAAATAGCTCCATTAGTTCATATTCTAATTTGTCCCTGCCAGTGTCCTTGATGACCACTAGGAATAATCCATATTAATTCTGAAATGTGCGGAATCTCTTCACTGTGAAGGAAGACTCATGAACTAAGAGCATGGGCTTTGGACTCTGACGATACTGGTTGGAAATCTATCAGTACTTCTTATTGGGTGCTGTATAAGTTAATGTCACTCTCCTCAATTTCTCCAACTGTAAAATGGGGATAATTATATATCCCATTAGGGTTGTTGTAAGATTGCAATGAGACATTTAAAGCATACTGTCTAGTACATAGTAAGTGTTCAATAAATGATAGTTTTTTAAGAAGGTATAGTAATCTTAAGAAAATGGAGTTTAGCAAGTGTCTTAATCCCTTGTAGGATTTTGACCACATCTCCGCTGATGAGTGTCCTTTGGCAAGAAATGGGAACTCATTGTGGTGCTTCCCTCAGTACTAGTGGGTCATGCTAGCCCTTCCTTCTTTTTAGCAAATAGGAATAAAGATTAAACACATCGTGTTTTTTTTTTTTCATTTTTTGAGAAAGATGCTACACAAATGCTGTTTTATTCCTTTCCTCAATTCTATTTTTATACTCTAATTCTCATTTTTTTTGAAGCATGTGCCTGTTAGCTTTTAAGGTGATGTGTGGACATTTCTCATAAAATCAATAATCTGTGTTACTTTATATAGCTTTGCAAAAGTCCTTTCTTGCCAATCTTGCTGTGACATATAACAATTGTTAGGTGGGATGGATGCATCTACAGATGCTTAAAAAGATTTTATTGATTATAAATAAAACGGCTTAAAAATAAAACTTTAACAATGTAATTGCTGCTGCAATTTTCACAAAAAAGTAGGAATAAAGAATATAAAGTGTCTTAGGCTGAGTTGTCTAGAGAAGCAAAACCAGTTCATACACACACACACACACACACACACACACACACACACACACACACACACACAGATTTATCTCAAGGAAATGGCTCACATGGTTGTAGAGAATGGCAAGACCCAAATCTGTGGGTCAGGTGTCTGGCTGGAGGCTTCTCTTGACTCATGTAGCTGCAAGGGCTGATGAATCCAAGATTGGCAGGTAAGACAGCAGGCTGCTAGCTCACAGTCTGTGGAGGCTGACTAATCCCGAGATTGGCAGGCAATACAGCAGGACACTGGCTCAACTCACAAGAACCAGAAGTCAGATGATGACGAGCAAATGCAGGATTCAGAAAGAGCAAAAGCCAGTGGAGTTTGCCAGAACATCCATATATATTGGATGCAGGCTACATCCCCGAGGAGACTCCCCTTCCAACTAATTGGTTGTTCACATCAGATTACATCATTGAGGTGATTAAATTATATCACAAAATGGAAGATAACTATATTAGTACATATTTGCCAAATTACATCATTATATAACTGCCAGACTACGTCATTACATAACTGCCAAATCACTGAGAATCATGGCCCAGCCAGGTTGACACACAACCTTAACCATCACAGTCCACCTCTTGTCAACCTGGCACCTGTACACATCTTAAACCATACACAGTCATTAAATAAAGACAATTACAAAGTCATAATTATGCCTAACATGATGCAACTAACGTGTGTACAACAGAAAATGCACTAGCATCATTTACGTCTTATATTTTGTAAGTGAAAAAAAAATTGATGTGCAGATGCAAGGAAGAAATATAACAATTACATGTCTCATTTCTGCAACTGGTCACGTGGTTGTAACTGCTATTTAGAACTGCCTTCTTCCACCACACATTCCATATGTATTCCCTTTGCCCTCAGCAAGTACCTCGTCTGGTCATGGTTCTTTGCCAGGTACGATGACCAGAATCTTCATTCCTGAAGGGTCTGGGCCATTAGTGGTCATGTCAGAATTGGGTTGCTGTAGTTTTCCATTGACTTTAATCACAGGGCATGGTAGTACTAAGAGATGATCTAAGGGATCTCCTTTATTCCAGACATATTGTTCTTTACATCCATTATGTAATATCAATCTGATTTCCCCTTGATAATCAGGATCAGTCACACCAGCCAATACATTGACTCACTCTTTGCCTGTTGATGCAGAGGCATGAGGAGCCTCAAGTGGCTGGGTGGTATTCTTAACTTCCAGTTCAACAGAATTATGGTTGTGTCTCCTGGTGGGAGCGTTCCCCCCTTTGGAACTAAGACCCTAGACCCACAGAATATAAGGTCATGGGGACAGGAAGCAATAATTTTTCAAGTGGGTCACTAGGAGTAATACTGAGCGGTGCCACTCTAATTTCCACCCCTTGATTCCTGGAGCCATGAATCCTGACTATGGGAGAAACAGCGCTATATATTGGATTCTGGTTTAGAGCAGTCTCCTGGAGAACATTGCCCCAACTCTGCAAGGTATTGCCACTTAGCTGGTATCATAATTGGTCTTGAGAAGGCCATTCCATCATTCTGTCAAGCAAGCTGCTTTAGGATGATGAGGAGCATGGCAAGATCAGTGAATTCTATGAGCATGGGCCCATTGCTGCACTTAATTTGCTGTGAAGTGAGCCCTTTGATCTGAGGCAGTGCTGTGTGGGATACCATGATTGTGTGTAAGGCATTCTGAGAGTCCATGGATGGCAGTTTTGGCAGAAGCAAAGTTTGCAGGAAAGGAAATTCCATATCCAGAGTAAGTGTCTATTTCAGTAAGAACAAAATGCTGCCATTTCCATGATGGAAGTGGTCCCGTGTAATCAACCTGCCACCAGGTTGCTGGCTGATCACCTTGAGGAATGGTGCCATATCAGGGATTTGGTGTTGGTCTCTGCTTCTGGCAGATTGGGCACTCAGCAGTAGCTGTAGCCAAGTCAGCCTTGGTGAGTGGAAGTCCATGTTGCTGAGCCCATGCGTGACTTCCATCCCTGCCACCATGACCACTTTGTTTATGATCCCATTGGGAAATGATGGGAGTGACTGGGTAGGGAGGATGACTGATTTTCACAGAATGTATCATCCTGTCCAATTGATTGTTAAAATTCCCCTCTGTCGAGGTTACCCTTTGATGAACATTCACATGAGACAGATATCTTCACTTCTTTGACCCATTCAGGGAGGTCTGTCCACATACTTCTTCCCTATACCTCCTTGTCTCCAATTTTCCAATCATGATCTTTCCAAGTCCCCAGCCATCTAGCCAAACTATTGGCCACAGCCCATCAACCAGTATACAGTCATCCATCTGGCCATTTCTCCTTCTAAGCAAAGTGAAAAGCCAGGTGCACTGCTAGAAGTTCTACCCATTAGGAGGATTTCACTTCACCACTGTCTTTCAGGGAGGTCCCAGCAAGTGGCTGAAGTGTTGCCTCTGTCCACTTTCCAGTGGTGCCTGCATATTGTGCAGAACCATCTGTAAACCAGGCACAAGTTTTCTCTTCCTTAGTCAACTGGTCATAAGGAATTTCCCATGAAGCCATAGATGCAGGCTAGGAGAGGCCAGGCAATGTGACAGGAGTGGAGACCATGGGCATTTGGGCCACTTCCTCATGCAACTTACTTGTACCTTCAGGTCCTGCTTGGACTGTACCTTGCATATACCACTTCCATTAAATGATGGAGTGCTACTGTGCACATCTGACTTTATGGTTCTGTGGATCAGTCAAAATCCAGTTCATGATAGGCAACTCAGGCCTCATACTGACCTGGTAGCTCATGGTTAAGCATTCCATCTCTACTAAGGCCCAGTAACAATCTAAAACCTGTTTCTCGAAAGGAGAGTAGTTATCTGCAGAGGATGGCAGGCTTTTCTCCAAACTCCTAAGTGTCTGCACTGTGATTCACCAATAGGAGCCTGCCAAAGACTCCACATAGCATGTCTATTTGCCACTGACACTTCAAGCACCATTGATTCAGCCGGATCATATGGCTCAAGTGGCAGAGTGGCTTGCATGGCAGCCTGAGCCTGTTGCAGACCCTTCTCTTATTCTGGGCCCACTCAAAATTAGCAGGTTTTGAAGTCACTTAATAAAATAGTCCAGAGTACCACATCCAAATGGGGAATATGCTGCCTCCAAAATCCAAAGAGGCTCACTAGGTGTTGTGCCTCCTTTTTAATTGTGGAAGGGGCCTGATGCAATAACTTATCCTTCACTTTAGAAGGAATATCTCCACGTGCCCCACACCACTGGACCCCTAGAAATTTCACTGATGTGGAAGGTACCTGAATTTTTGTGGAACTTACCAATAAGTCCAGAAACATTGACAATTTTTCCTTACTAGATCCAATCAGCATAATGTTACCAATGTAATGGACCAGTGTGACATCTTATGGAAAACCACATAAACCAAACCCAGTGCTGTCGAGTCAATTCAACTCATAGTGACCCTATAGGACAGAGCAGAACTGCCCCATAGAGTTTCCAAGGAGTGCCTGGTGGATTTGAACTGCCGACCCTTCAGTTAGCAGCCGTAGCACTTTACCACTATGCCACCAGGGTTTCCCATCTTGTGGAAAGGAAGGGTAATCAAGGTCCTTGTGGACTAAATTATAACATAGTCCTGGAGAGTTGTTATACCTGTGAGGTAGGACAGTGAAGGTGCATTGCTGGGCCAGCTGAATGCAAACTGCCTCTGGTGTTCCTTTGAAACAGGTGTGGAGGAAAAGGCATTGGCCAGATCAGTAGCAGCATTCCAGGTACCAAGAGATGTATTTATTTGCACAATGAAACCACATCTGGAACATCAGCTGCAATTGGAGTCACCACCTGCTTAAGTTTATGATAATCCACTGTCATTCTCCAAGACCCATCTGCTTTTTACACAGGCTAAATAGGCGAGTTGAACAGGGATGTGGTGGCAATCACCACCCTTGCATCCTTCAGTCCTTAATGGTGGCAGTAATCTCTGCAATCCCTCCAGGAATGTGGTATTGCTTTTGGTTTACTATTTTCCTAAAAAAAAAAACTAAAAAAAGTAGGTGCAATTCTAATGGCTTCCACTTGGCTTTTCCTATCATAATAGCCCTTACTCCACTTGTCAGGGATCCAGTGTTTGGGTTCTGTCAGTTGCTAAGTATATGTATTCCAATATGCATTCTGGAATTGGGGAAATCATTACAGGATGGGTTTAGGGGCCCACTGGACCCACTGTGAGATGAACCTGAACTAAGACTCCATTACTAACCTGACCTCCATACACCACCACTCTGACTGGTGGGCCACAGTGATGTTTTGGGTCTCCTGGAATTAGTATCAGCTCAGAGGCAGTATCCAATAATCCCGGGAAAGTCTGATTATTTCTTTTTCCTCAATGAACAGTCACTCTAGTAAAAGCCCATAAATCCCTTTGGGGAAGGCTGGGAGAAAAATTAACAGTCTAAATTCTTGGCAGCACAGTGAGGTCCTTCCTCAAGGGGACCCAGCCTCCCCTTCATTCAAGGGGTTGTGGGTCTGGAAACTGACTCAAGTCTGGAAATTGATTGAGGGGCTGTGACTATTTTGGCTATTTGAGTTAAAGTGCCATTCACTTGACCTAGAATTCTTCCACTTGTACAGGTCATGTAAATATTTAATAGATTTCCCATCTATTTCACTCTTAGGGCCACCTTACTAAGTACCCAACACCATAAGTGAGTCAGACTACTCTGATTACAGCTTTGACTTTGCTGTCCATTACGGCAATCATGCAACACCATGTCTTTGTTAATTGATTGCCACCATTTGGCCCCTACCATCACATGGTCCAGTCAGTACTGTTATAGTTAGGTGTCTTAATTCAGTTAGGGCAGTTCCCACTGTCAAATCTGACTTACATAAAATAGCAATCACAGCATTCTTCAAGGATGCTGGGGCTCCCTTCACAAATTTGTTCCTCGCCATTGTGGTAAAAGATGTGTCCTCTGGGCGCTCCATGTGTGGGTCTAACTTCATAAATCCATTCTAACATGCCAATTTCCCTAAGCCTTTGGATACCTTCTATAGTGTACCGAGGCAGGCCTGGCACTTCAGCTTGATTTAGTGTATGCCACCACTTAATTCATGCTTCAGTGAACTAATCAAATAAACTATTAAACCCTTTCCTAACCCCTCGAGCTGAAACACTGAATGAAGAATCTGTGCTTACTGGGCCCATATCAATAAACTCAGACTGATCCAACTTTATGTTCCTTGCACGATTATCCAACACCCTTAATAGCCATTCCCACACATATTCCCCAGGCTTCTGTTTGTATATATTAGAAATATAAAGTAGTTCTTTTGGAGTGTAGTGTACTTCCTCCTGAAGTACACTTTGTACTTCACCTTTTGAGTCTTGCTGGGACATAAGCCTAGTTATATAGGTCTAGAAGCAAAAATGAGTGGTGGAGATGTGTTCTGAGAACATTCAGCAATGTTGTATGAGGTATCTCTCAGGCGATGCCCCGTGCAATGATGGAGACACCACCCAGGTGGTGACTCAGACAAAGGCTCTTCAGACACAGCTGGGTTAATCTCATAAGATGGGGTGAAGGGACTTAAAGTTTTATTGGGGAGGATGGCTTGACAGACAAAAATGGAGTAATCTCTTAAGATGAGAGTGAGAGGGCTGGTTCTGTAGGCAGGAGTGATTCAATGGAATTTAGGGACTCAGTGTCCGTAGCTTCCTGATTGTCCATATGTCCCCATCCCCAGTTTCAGGATCCCATTTCTTCCTGGTCAATGCCCTCATTTTAACTCCAGACATGATTTGAGTTTGGAAATTCAGTTGGCATTGTAATTCATCCACTCTTACAATAAGACTCTGGGCTTGGTTTCATCAATATCAGCTCTGTTACTACAAGAAATAAGGTTTTCTTTCAGGGCACAAGTGGCAAACTTTGAAGTATTTTATGTGGCACTTGAGCTGTGACTCTGAAGCCCTGAGTTCTCTTTCTTTCACCAGTTTATCTTATGAAGGTAGGACCAACCAACCAGCTTCCTTATACTTCTCATTCTGACAAAAGTGTAGAAAAGTATCAAACATACCAGCACCCAGAGCCTTATCTCTCACCAATACTTGATCTATTGGTGGTGATATTTTGCATATTTATGTTGCCACTTCATGCTATGGATTAGCAGTACCCTCTTTACTACTGGGAGCAGAATCTTCAACATCATTAAGACTATTTAGACTTGAGAACCAATTTAGAAAACTCATCCTTACCATTTTGTTTCTCTAGAATCACTGTGGGTACCAAATGTATTAGGCTGCATTCTCTAGAGAAGCAAAACCAAGGAAGCCTATATGTGTGTGTTTGTATATATATATGTATATAGAGAGAGAGAGAGAGAGAGAGAGAGAGATTTATCACAAGGAAATGGCTCACATGGTTGTGTTGTTGTTAGGTGCCGTCGAGTCAGTTCCAACTGCTTGGCTGTGCACCATTCTCACAATTGTTGCTATGCTTGAGCCCATTTTTGCAGCCACTGTGTCAGTCCATCTCATTGAGGGTCTTCCTCTTTTTCGCTGACCCTCTAATTGACCAAGCATGATGTCCTTCTCCAGGGACTGATCCCTCCTTATAACATGTCCAAAGTATGTGAGATGTAGTCTTGCTATCCTTGCCTCTAAGGAGCATTCTGGTTGTACTTCTTCCAAGACAAATTTATTTGTTTTTTTGGAAGTCCATTGTATGTTCAATGTTCTTCACTAACACAATTCAAAGGCATCAATTCTTTGGTCTTCCTTATTCATTGTCCAGCTTTTGCATGCATATGAGGTGATTAAAAACATCATGGTTTGGGTCAGGCGCACCTTAGTCCTCAAGGTGACATCTTTGCTTTTCAATGCAATGTGTCTTTTGATTTCTTGACTGCTGCTTCCATGGGTGTTGATTGTGGATCCAAGTAAAATGAAATCTTTGACAACATCAGTCTTTTCTCTGTTTATCATGATGTTGCTTATTGGTCCAGCTGTGAGGATTTTTGTTTTCTTTATGTTGAGGTGCAATCCATACTGAAGGCTGTGGTCTTTGATCTTCATCAGTAAGTACTTCAAGTCCTCTTCACTTTCAGCAAGGAAGGTTATGTCATTTGCATAACAGAGATTGTTAATGAGTCTTCCTCCAGTCCTGATGCCCCGTTCTTCACATAGCCCAGCTTCTTGGATTACTTGCTTAGCATACAGATTGAATATGTTTTGCATGTTGCAAGGATGTGATTTTCTGGGGGCCAAAGGGTGAAATGTCATGAATTGAATTATGTCATCCAAAAAATGTATGTATCAATTTGGCTGGGCCACGATTCCCGGTATTGTGTGATTTTCCTATATGTTGTAAACCCTGCCTCTATGATGTTAATGAGGGAGGATGGGCAGCAGCTGTGTTAGTGAGGCAGGATTCAATCTATGGGATTGGATTGTGTTGATGCAGCCTCTTGAGATATAAAAGAAAGAAGTGAGCAGAGATATGGGGAGCCTCATACAACCCAGAAATCAGTGCTGGGAGCAGAACATGTGCTTTGGACCTGGGGTCCCTGCACAAAGAAGCTCCTAGTCCAGGGGAGCATTGATGAGAAGCCTGACAGAGAGAGAAAGCCTTCCCCTGGAGTTAATACCCTGAATTTGGACTTTTAGCCTACTTTACTATGAGAGAATAAACTTCTCTTTGTTAAAACTATCCACTTGTGGTATTTCTGTTACAGTTGCACTAGATGACTAAGACAAATAGGTGTGGTGAAAGGATACAACCCTGATGCACATCTTTCCTGACTTTAAACCATGCAGCATCCCCTTGTTCTGTTCATACGACTGCCTATTGATCCATGTACAGATTCCTCATGAGCACAATTAAGTGTTCTGGAATTCCCATTCTTTGCAATGTTATCCATAATTTATTATGATCCACATAGTCGAATGCCTTAGCATAGTCAGTAAAGCATAGGTAAACATCTTCCTGGTATTCTCTGCTTTCAGCCAGGATCCATCTGATATCAGCAATGATATCCCTGGTTCTACTTCCTCTTGTAAATCCAGCTTGAATTTCTGGCAGTTCCTGTCAATATACTGCTACAGCTGCTTTTGAATGATCTTCAGCAGAATTTTGCTTGCGTGTGATTGCTTGTTCAATAATTTCTGCATTTGGTTGGATCACCTTTCTTGGGAATAGGTATAAATTAGGGTCTCTTCCAGTTGGTTGGCCAGGTAGCTGTCTTCCATATTTCTCGGCATAGACGAGTGAGCACCTCCAGAGTTGCATTTGTTTGTTGAAACATCTCAATTGGTATTGTGTCAATTCCGAGATCCTTGTTTTTCGCCAATGCCTTCAGTGCAGCTTGGACTTCTGCCTTCAGTACCACTGGCTCCTGATCATATGTTACCTCCTGAAACGGTTGAATGTTAACCAGTTCTTTTTGTCTGATTCAAAATGACCAATCCAGTCCATTTCAGCTCACTTATGCCTAGGATATCTATCTTTATGTGTCTCCTTTCATTTTTGATGATTTCCGATTTTCCTAGTTTCATACTTTGTACCTTCCAGGTTCCAATTACAAATGGGTGTTTGCAGCTGTTTCTTCTCATTTTGAGTCATGCCACGTCAGCAAATGAAGGTCCCAAAAGCTTGACTTCATCCACGTTATTAGGGTCGACTCTACTTTGAGAAGGCAGCTCTTCCCCAGTCATATTTTCGGTGCCTTCCAACCTGAGGGGCTCATCTTCTGGTACTATTTTAGACAATGTTCTGCTGCTATTCATACGGTTTTCACTGGCTAGTGCTTTTCAGAAGTAGACTGCTGGGTTCTTCTTCCTAGTCTGTCTTAGCCTGGAAGCTCAACTGAAACCTGTCAGCCATGGGTGACCCTGCTGGTATTTGAATACCAGAGGCATAGCTTCCAGCATCATAGCAACACACAAGCCCCCACAGTACAACAAACTGATAGATGTGTAGGGGTACATAGTTGTAGAGGCTGGCAAATCACAAGTCCATGGGTCAGGCATCAGGCCGGAGGCTTCTCCTGACTCATATAGCTGCAGGGGCTGATGAACCCAAGATCAGCAGGTCAGATGGCGGGCGGCTGGCACATGGGCTGTGAAGGCTGATGAACCTCAAAATGAGCAGGCAGTATGGCTACCACTGGCTCAAGTCCCAAGAAACAGAGATTAGATGCTAATGATCCAAATGCAGGATCCAGAGTGAGCGAAAGCCAGCAAACTTTGCCAGAACATCCATATATACTGGATGCAGGCTACACCCCTGAGGAAACTCCCATTTGAGTGATCACATCATATCACATCATGGAGGTGATTACATTGTATCACAAAATGGAGGATAACTACATCATTACATAACTGCCAAACCATTGAGAATCATGGCCCAGCCAAATTGCTTTACAGCCTTAACCATCACATGAGGTGTTGTTCACTTGGGGACAGAAGGGTGCCTTGTTCCTTATTCATTACACTAGGACACAGATGAAATCTGGAAAGCCGTCTTCAGAATCATTACCGTACAAAGTGCCAGTGTGTCCTCAGGAGTGCACAGGAGATGACTGAGAGCCGATCATCCTTTACAGTCAGAAATCCAGTGACACTGTACTCCTAAAATCAAATATATATAGGGTGTATCAGTTGTCTCTATTTGATTTCTTTTAAATCAAACTAAATCGAACTCTAAGCTCCCAACCCCCAGCTTGAAGGGAATTCAATATCAGTCGTAAATGGGGTTCCTTCTTGCACTCACAAAGGTATGGGGAAAAAGACTTTGGGTTGGTGAACAGAAGAGAGTATTCGGGGGGACTTTGGTCTTTTAGTCCACACTAGTTTCCTCTAGATGCCCATTGCCCACCAATCTTTTTCACCAGGGGAGTGGTGGTATTTTGAGTGGGATAATTCCTGTGGTGTAGGACTACCTTGTACAGTTTAGGTTATTTTTAGTATCCATGACACTCATTGTGCAGAAACAACAACAACAGCAAAAACGTTTCCCACTGTCATGGATTGAGTTGTGTCCCCCAAAATATGTGTCAACTTGTTTAGGCCATGATTCCCAGTATTGTGTGGTTGTCTTCCATTTTGTGATTGTAATTTTATGTTAAAGAGGATTAGAGTGGGATTGTAACACCCTTACCCAGGTCACATCCGTGATCCAATGTAAAGGGAGTTTGCCTGGGTTGTGGCGTGCACCACCTTTTATCTCTCAAGAGATAATAAGGAAAGGGAAGCAAGTAGAGAGGGGGAACTTTACACCACCAAGAAAGAAGCACCAGGAGCAGGGCATGTTTTTTGGACCCGGGGTCCCTGTGTGGAGAAGCTCCTATTCCAAGGGAAGATTGACGAGAAGGACCTCCCTCCAGAGCTGACAGAGAGAGAAAGCCTTCCTTTGTAGTTGATGCCCTGAATTTGGACTTCTAGCCTACTAGACTGTGAGACAATAAATTTCTCTTTGTTAAAGCCATCCACTTGTGGTATTTCTGTTATAGCAGCACTAGATGACAAAGATACCCAGCTTTCCAAAACCCCGTAGTTGAACCCCTAGTTAATATCTACTCTTATACTCCAGCCAATCCCTTGGAATCTGATTGTGTTGGAACAGTTATATTACCCAGAGTGTGCTAATGTAGGTGCTCAGGCACTCTGTATAGAGCTTGGCGTGGTGCCTGTGTTGTTGTTTCTGATGGAGGCCCAATCTCTTTCCTGGAGTTCTGCAAAGTGCAGACTTGTGATTCCCTTTACTTGTGGGTCCCACTGACCTCCAGGCCTTTCCTACAGTTGGGGCAATCTTTTTCTTTCTCTTTCTGCTTATGCCACACCTGTCTCCACCTTTATCCCTCACTCCCATACCAAATGCAGTGGCTTCCTTTTCTTGCCATAGCACCAGGCTTTTGGAAAACTATAGCAAGGAAGGGAGGTTCTCTTCAGGCCACTCCCACTTTAGCTCTGCAATCTACCCTGTGGCAAGGGAGCGCAGAATGTCTAGCTACCTTCTCAGAAGGTAGGGGTGGGGCATAGGAGGCAAAATAGAGAAGGCAAATGTGTTTTCAATCTTTCAAATTATTAAACATCAGCAGAAAGCTAATTAATAGCCCAATAAATTACTCTGCCACATACCCAGATATAGATATTGCTTCATATTTACTTCAAAAATGAATTTCCCTGTTAACAAATGTTAAAGAAGATATGGAGATATTGGAACCTTCAGACATTGCTAGTAGAATGTAAAATGATTCTATCACTGTGGGAAATATCTTGGTGGCTCCTCAAAAAGTTAACCACAGAATGTCCATATGATCCAACAATTCTACTTGTAGATATATTTCCAAAAGACTTGAAAGGAGGACCTCAAATAGATACTTGTACACCAATGTTCAATGCAGTATTGTTCACAACAGCCAAAAAGTGGAAACAACCCAAGTGTCCACCAACCAGTGAATGGATAAACAAATTGTGGTGTATCCACACAATGCAATCTTATTCAGAAATAAATAGAAATGAAGTTCTGATACGTGCTGTGACATGGATGAACCTTGAAAACGTTATGCTAAGTGAAATAAGCCAGACACAAAAGGATAAATATGGTATGATCTCACTTAAATAAAATAGGCAGATGCATAGAGGCAGCAGAATGGTAGTTGTCAGGAGCTGAGGGGTGTGAGGAATGGGAAGTAACTGCCAAGTGGGTATGGGGTTTTATTTGGCGGTGATAAAAATGTTTTGGAACTAGGTGGAGGTGGTGGATGTACCACACTGTGAATGTACTAAATGCCACTGAATTTCACTTGAAAATGGTTAATTTTATGGTAAGTCAATTTCAGTCCAATTAAATAAAAAAGAACAACAAACAAACAAACAAAAAAAGTGAATTTCCTGCCCTACTTCTATGGTCTGATTTCTTTACTATGGGGAATTAGTTTTTTGAAGCTTGGGCAAATAGGATACGTGGACAGAGGGCAATGCTGAGGCAAAGCCAGGGAATAATTTGATAAGATTCAGGGCTATACTTATCTTTCTCTATTTGGGTTCCTCAACTGGACCAGAGAACACAGAAAACTATTTTTCTCCATTCTCCTGAGGATGGTACTTTCTAGTTTAATAGGAGCAAAGTTAATTCATTACACTCAACGGATGCCGTAGGACATTAGGGCTTATTTCTGTTGCATAGCCCTTCTCAGTGGTTAGTGTTAATCCCTATTTATCTGGTCCTGGTATCCTGTAGAATAATCAGAGCTGTGGTTTACAGATGGCTGTCAGCTGTTAAAGGAGGATGATAATATACCTACCACATAGGGATGTTATAGGAAGAAATGAATTAATGTATGTAAATTGCCTAGAACACTGCCTGGCTTTCAGTACGGGATATGTAAGGGGATAATGCTACTGTGTTCAAACGCTATGCTAAGTACTTTTCAACTTCGTGCATTCTCTTTTCATGTTCTCCTAAACCACTGTGACTTATTTTATAGATGAGTAATATGAGGCTTAAAGAATTTATGACTTACCCAAGGAAACATAGCCTGTAAGTGAATAAGTTGGAATTGTTTGTGAGTACAAAAGGCACTATCCTGTCCATAAATGCCCTGTGCAATATTTCTGGGTAGCTGCAGGCCTGAGTAGCCTCTCAGCTCTCAGGGGATAAGTGCACAATGTTCTAGCTCCATTACCACCACTGCCACTGCTTTGCTGAGGAGAGACGCAAAGTGAATTTGTGTCTGTTAGCACTACAGGTTCTACCAACAATTTGTGAGTACGGTCATATCTATACCCCTGCCCCCAGTAATGCAGTTTATCCTTTTATTGAATTCTATATCTGAAGTAAAGGGTTTTGCTTTTGAAATGCAGAGAGAGAAAAAGGGACATGGAGAGATTAACAAGTAACAACTCAGGGCCTGTGAATGGACAGCTGGGCTATCTGGGTTGGATGAAGAAAGGGGAGCCCATCAAGGAGACAGGACAAGAATAATCAAAGGTATGATGAGAACCAACAGTTAGAATTTCAGGCAAGTGATTAATAGTGTGCCATGCTGTAGAGAGATATAATGAGATAAGGGTTGGAAAGTGTCCACTAAATTAAGCAATTAGGAGGTAACTGGTGGCTTTTTGGAGAGGAAATCTAGCGGGAAGGTGTGGATAGAAACCATGACACACTGGATTTAGAAGTAAATGGTAGATTTGGAATTGGGGCAGCAAGTCAGGAATACTTCCTCAAGCATTTTGGATGATAAAGGGGGAAGATTGAGTAGTAACTAGAGGTAGATGTGTTTTGGGGGGGGGCAGGAGGGGAGGTATAGAAATCTAACAGGTTTCTGGATTGTGAGGTGTCCCTGGGTAGTGCAAATGGTTAACATGCTTGGCTGCTAGCTGAAAGGCTGGTGATTTGAGTCCACCCAGAAGTACCTTGGAAGAAAATCCTGGACATCTATTTCTGAAAAATCAGTCATTGAAAACCATGTGGAGCACAGTTCTTCTCTGATGCACATCGGGTCTCCAAGAGTCAGCACTGACTCAACAGCAACTGGTTTGATTTTATATTTTGGGAAAGTAGGGCAGCCAGGAGGGAAATGTTTATGATACAGGAGAGTGATGACCAATGTGCAAGGTCTCAGAAGAGGCCCTAGGGATAGAGTAAAGGGACAGGTAAAGGGTGGACCTTACATGGGTCTACAGGTCTAATGCTTCCCTGAAGGAAAGGATTGAAGATGGGTGTCCTTGTAGATCACTTGTAGATCATATGTGTGTTAAACAGTTCAGTGATAACACAGCTGCTGGTTTCAGCCATCTGGAGGGAGGCATGAAGGAGAAAGACAGAAGCAATGGCAACACTTGAAGATGAATGTGATGAGAGATGAAGAAAGTAGTGAATGTTTATACTAGTTTTTAAAGTTCTGAAATTAAGAAGAAAAAAGCCACCAAAGAATTGTGCTAGGGATTGAGTCTCAGTTTGTAGTGACAATAGGGCTGATTGTTGTGCAGAAACAAGCTGTGAAGAAGAGTTGAAGACCTCCTCCACTTTAAGCTTTGACTTTGTCTGCAGTTGTTGAGACAGTTGTTGAGACCTGGATAGGAAGAGAATATTTCCAGGTTTTCAAACCTGACTGCACATGGTAGTTACCTGGGGAACTTTTAAAAAATCATGGTGCCAGGGTCACCCCCAGAGATTCTGTCTTAATTGATCTGATGTGGTACAAGTTTATAAATAGTTTTTAAAGGTCCCCAGGTGATTCAAATGTACAACCAGGATTGAGAATGACTGCTCTAAATCACAGGTCATCAAATGTTTACTGAAAAGATAGTTAATATTTTACCCTTTGTGGGCCACACCATCTCCATCGCAATTACTCAACACTGTTACCATAGTGTGAAAGCAGCCATAGATAATATGTAGATAAGTTAGTTTCAATGACTGTGTTTCAATAAAACTTTATGGATACTGAAGTTTGAATTTCATATTGTTTTCTTATGGCATGAAATATGGGAAAAATTTTTGATTTTTTTCCCCAACCGTATAAAAATGTAAAAACCATTCTTACATCACAGGCTGTATTGGTGCTGACTGCTCTAGAACTTTTCTACTTAGAGTGTGACCCTGAACGAGCAACTTCAGCACCACCTGCCGACCTCCTGGTTACGAGCAGACCTCTTAGCCACTGCACCACCAGGGCCCTGGAAGCTGGTTAGAATTGCAGAATCTTGAGCTTCATTTCAGAACTGTTGAATCAGAATCCGAATTTTAGTGAGATCCTCAAGTAATCTGAATGCAGATTAAAGCTTGAGATCACTAATCTGCTGTAGGCCATGCTGCCCACATTTCTACCCCTCAGACACAGGGGAGCCTCCTCATTTGCCCAGTTGTCTCAGTGACCTTTTGATGAAGTCTGCGGGACTCTGGTGGCGCAGTGGTTAAGAGTTTGGTTGCTAACCAAAAGATGTGCAGTTCGAATCCATCAGCTGCTCCTTGGAAACCCTCTGGGGCAGTTCTGCTCTGTCCTATCGGGCTGAGTTGGAATCGACTCTGTGGCAACAGGTTTGATTTTTGGTTTTTTAGACACGGTTAAGGAGAACTCTGGTAAGAGCTTGTCACTCAGGTGTTCTGAATTGCTTAATTGAAGTGAGAAATTCTGGCTTTATGCACTAAAAATACAAGTGGAAAGGTGACGTTCTGTTATGAAAATAAGGGGTTGAATTTATATTCTAGCATATATGGAGGGCCTGTCTTTGTACAGAGAAGGTAGACCATGGTACTTGGAGACGGGGCCAAACTGTTCTTTAAGAAATACCTTGAATTTATTCAATAGCCTTTACGTAGACTTTTTTGAAACCCCAGAGAACTATAACCAAGAGCATGAAAGAGATCATCTTAGCTTTGCTTTGTGAAAGGAAAAACATGGAATCATGGAAGAATATTAAATGTCTAAAAACTAGCTTATATACTCCTAATGAAGCTAAACATTACACCAACTAATGCCTGTTACTGAGAGAAGATTACTTGTACAGTTGTAAAAATGAATTATTCAGCAAATGATAATTACTTGTTTCTAAGACTCATTTCAGGTAAATTGGAAAGAACATTAAAATGGGACTAAAAAAACCATGTTACAAGTCTGACATGATCAGTTAACTTTTTTTTGAACCTTGGGTTTTTAATCTGTGAAATGAGGATTATATCTTTTGGACCAATTTTCTTTCCAGGATTCTTCTAAAGACTCAGTGTATGGGAATATGCTCTAAAAAGTCCTAATTGACAATCGGATGTAAATTAACCCATGTTATTGTGCATTTATCAGAGCTGGACTTAGACTGTGGCTTTGTGGGTGGACAAAAGAACCAGTAGGCTGCCCTAACACGGTCCTTAAACTGAAGTATTTCTTCTATAAGAAAGAAACCATTTCCCTTTAGCTGCAGTTATTACACTTTAGCAGATTTACTTCCCATTCGACTCTGGTAAGAAGAAGATTAATAATGAAACTGCAGCAGGACTAAAATGTTAATTCCCCCAGGATGTGGAGAAAAACCACATGCATACAAATGTGTTTAACATTGATTTCCCACGTTATTCACTTTGGCTAATTTCCTTTTAAACTCACATATATGTGTGGACTCAGGCACCTGTTGAAGACAGTATTAAGTGTTGACTTATTTCGTTCATACATCTTTTTTTTTATTACCTCACCCTACCTCTTTTGTAAAATACAAACTATCACTTCTTTCTTTAAGCAGTAATTGGACAAACAAGACAAAAAATTAAAAGATCATAGACGATTAAACTTGCATGCTCTCCTGACACCATTATGAGGGAATGACCCCCTTCTGATTTCCTACATTCCCTTCCTGAAGTTTGATCTTTAAAAATTGTAAAAGTATGAATACTTAACTGATATTAAAAAAATAATATGTACCTGATTGACCTTACCGCCAGAGGCATTAATGTCATGCCACTTTTAATTGCTGGAAGCGCAGATGATAGATTATTGAAAGGGTTAAAAAATGCATGCAGAATGGTCTTTCCAGCCATTTATCCCAGTACACCTCTGTGATGTGTACATTATGCTCCAGCCAAACCAGACTATTTCTCAAAGGGGAATGCATTTTTCTGTGGTTGAGCTTTACTTATAATATTCTCTATATTTAGAAAGCCCTGAAACCACCTTTTACTGACAAAATCCCATTCATCCTTCAAGGCTCAGCTCTCAGGCCTCCTCATTCACATATCCTTCCTGATCCTGCCAACTGAATGTGATATTTATCTCCTTTGAGCCCTCAAAGCACTTTGTATGTACCTCTCTCATGGCACTTAGCTCATTCTGCCGTATGTTTTAGTTATTTGTGACCTTGACTTCTTTCCTCTGCTAGGCAGCTGGAGAGCAGGGACTATGTCTTCTTTATTCTCAAAACTCTTGAAAGTTGATGCTCCTATTTCCTTAAGAAGATCATTTTCAAGGAGATTAAGGACAGACTGTTCAGAAAAGGGATGGACTATGTCACGCGTAAGTTTCTTTTGCCTTTTGGGCAATATTGATCAAAGGGGGATGTGTTATATGGAATAAGGGTATGGGATCTATATTAGAGGAGTCCCTGGCTGGTGCAATTGGTTAACACGCTTGGCTGCTAATGAAAGGTTGGAGGTTTAAGTCTACCCAAAGGTGCTTCAGAAGAATGGCGTTGTGATCTACTTCCAAAAAATCAGCCATTAAAAATCCTATGGAGAATAGTTCTATTCTGACACACACGGAGTCACCATGAGTCAGAATTGTCCCAATGGCAACTGGTTTACTGATTTATCTATGTTAGAAGTAGAAATATGTTAAGTTGAGTGAAGAGGGATGTAGAAACTGTAGAGAAATCCATGAGATAATGAGGAGGAGACAGAAGAATGCTGGTAGCTTTGTGATCACAAGGATAAGGTGACTTGAAATCAGCATTAGACTCTGAAACAGATGCTGTTGATGCCCCATCCCATATTTCTCCCACCCACTTCTGAGTTCACCTGCAACTTGTGCAGACAGTTCCTGTATTCATTGACAGCTTCCCAGCTCAAGCACCTATGTCTTTCTGGTTCTCTGCCTGATGCCTTTCTTCCATGTTACAGGTGCTCGCTTACCTCACACAAGGCAGCCCAGAAATGCCAGGGATTTCATACCCTCATGGGTAACCCTCAATCAGTGAGGAATGGGAGTCATTGGTTAAATATTCCACCTTCTTTGTCCCTTGATAAGATAATTCTGAGGTGTAGTGTACATGATTCATTTAAAGGTCCCCAGTGGAATTGAGTCTCAGTTGTCCACAGCAGTATTCTGATCATTAACATGATAAATTGGCTTGTCTCCCTTCTCCATCTCACTTTAATTTTTCCCTGACTTCTACTTCTCAGGATTGTGGAACAAACAGAGTTTTCTTATGGGTTACCATTCTAAGATATTCTGACCAAGTAGAGCTGAGGTCTTAGTGAAGAGTAAATAACATCAGTTGAAAGGCCCAAAATCTTACTAATGATGTTGTAATGAGAATAACCACAGGTGGAAGAACTGTAGAGGAGACAGAGTGAGAGAAATGTAGTTTAGTTAGCATTATTTTGGGGTATGGAAAATGATTCTGGAAGGAGCATGATAAGTCAGTCTACATTGTCAGCTTTTACATTGGTGAAGAGGTTTACAGAGGACTGACCAGTGATGAAACTTTTTTATTTCACCATAACACCTTTATTTTTCATACATGTAGCAGGATAATATTTATATGTAGTAATTTTTATGTTGCTATTTTACCTATTCAAGCAATATTTTGAGTCAACACTCAGGGAACAAACAGCAACAAAAGAGTTCAAAAACCTAAACTCTGAGAGGATTTAAGTTATGAAAGAAGATAGGAGAAAAAAACTAAGACTCTTAGGTGATGGGTAACAGAAAATCTAACCCGAATTGACTGGTCTAAAAGAGAATTTATTATTTCACATAACTGAAAGATCCAGGAATAGAACAGCTCTCAAAACAACTTGATTCAGGGCTCATTGTCGTTAGGATTACTTATAGGCCCTGCTTCTAATGGGTAGTTCTTGTTTCAGTCTCTGTACGGTGGACCCCAGAAGACTGAGGCTTTCTTCACCACAATAGAAGATAGCATGGCAATAAAAAGAGTTCATACAGAAATATAGGAATTGTTTCTCATTGACCTGATTTGTGCCATATGACCATCGCGAAACAAAGGCCAGCATAATGAAATGAGGGTATTAACTTATTTTACTTTTTGCTTTCCAACCTATATGTCAGTAATCTTTTTCTTGCTTTATTGCACTGGCTAATATCCTTAGCCATAAGAATAGGCATCCTTGCTGTACTCTTGATATTAGGGGAAAAGGATTCAGTGTTTCATCTTTAAATATGATGTTAATTGTAGGTTTTTTATAAATTTTATAATTTTTTTAATAGATTCCCTTTATCAGATTGAGGAAGTACCCTTCTATTCCTGTTTTGCTGCATTTTTTTTTTTTAAGTCATGAATTGGGTTAAATTTTGTTAAGTGATTTTTCTGCATCAATTGAAATGATCATGTGGATTTTCTCCTTAGTTTTGTTAGTGTGGTGAATTATATTAATGATTTTAACTTTGATTTTTGGGATAAACCCTAAAAGGTTATGATGCATTGTCTTTTTTTTTTTAAGTTGCTGGATTTAATTTGTTTATACACATACACACATATGTGTGTATATGTATATGTGTGTGTATTTTTTAAATTTTCATGTCCATCTTTTTGTAGGATATTGGTTCATAATATCATTTTCTTATAGTATCTTTATCTGGTTTTAGTATCAGGGTAATGCTGGTCTCCTGAAAGAAGTTGGGAAATATTCCCTCTTCCTCTGTTTTCTGAAAGACTTTGTATAGTAAGATTAACTTATTTTAACTCATGATGATGCACTGTTTCTCAAGGGATAGTTTTACCCCATTGCATAAACTGACAGTAGGAGAGGGGTCCATAAAAAAAAAAAAAATTGCCATTGAGTCAATTCTGACTCATAGCAGCCCTATGGGACAAAGTAGAACTGCCCCATAGGATTTCCGAGGAGTGGCTGGTGGATTCAAACTGCTGACCTTTCGGATAGCAGCCCAACGCTTAACCACTGCATCACTAGGGCTCAGGAGAGGGATCATCCCCCTGAAAAAATTGAGTTACTATTGCTACTAGAAAGATGAGTGGAAGCTGGGTGGCAGACACTATAAATGACCACTGTACACATTAAGGCCAAACAAGGCTTCGCATCCTTGAGACTAGATAAGATTCCTTTTGTTGGTGGGGCATGAGAGATGGAAGGGCATTGAATGAGGAGATGAGATTCTTAGTGAAGGATAATGAACAGGAACAGAGTTCATATCTAGACACTACCTAGTGGCCACTCTCACTGGAACCTCTTAGGAGCCAACTTCAGTCTCTTCATCTGAGCAGGCATGTATGTTGCATGTAGCAGGGATTTTCATTAATTCATCTTCTAATCTTCATTCAGTGAGTACCAGCATGTCTTCTGCTGACTTTGAGCTGGTGTGATGCCTCTGTGCTTCCAAATTTTGCTTATTTACCCCAGATGGACAACCCACCTTTCAGTGTTCTTGTGTACTCATACCCTATCCTGACCCAGGCTCTGGAGATAAGGATGTGAACCTGGATCCTAGAGAAGTGGTGAAGGTGTGGAAGAGGGAAATGCTTCCTGCACCCGTACTTGGATGGGTTTGGATAGTGCTTTGAACTGGTTCATTTTGGTTCCAACCGCTGCTGAGAATTTCCATTTCTAACAAGTTCCCTGCTGAGAATTTGCATTTCTAACAAGTTTCCAGGAAATTATACATTAAGAATCACCTGGAGATCTTGTTAAAATGTAGATTCTGATTCAGTATATCTGGAGTGGAAATGCAAATTCTCAGCAGGGAACTTGTTAGAGCAAATTCTCAGCTGGGGTTTGAACCAGAATGAACCAGCTCAAAGTCCTGGTTTGGAAAGAGCCAGATGGAGCTCTCCAGTACAAGTAACCATCAAGACAGCAGGTCAATTCATCCTTTTGAAGTTGCTAAAATGCTTTTGTTTTCCATCTCTTTCATCTTAATGTTAATCTTTAGCTGTGATTTTTCCTTCCTGGTCAATCATGAGTTATTATTTTTAACATCTGAGATTAAGGAAGATAATTGGCTTGGTTCTTTTTCTTTCTGCACTAGACTGTATCTCACAAAGCTTTATATATTTAAAAAAAAAAATTATAGCGTATAGTCTTAAAAGGGAGAATTTTCCCTCATAACCAGCTAGTAAAAAATTTACTTGGGCTTTTTTTACACTAAACTGTAGAAATCATTGTATAATAGTATACAATACAGTAGTGCCTTGTACAATTAAACTGTTTTTTTTTTTTTTAAATGACTCTTTCGAATATCACTTAATCTTTTGAAGGGCACTGTTACGTACCAGGTAGCAACAGGGCTGAACCTTGAGGTGGTTTAGAACAGGCTCTGCCCTCCAAGTGCTCTACAGTCCTATAATGTGGAGGCCATGGGGACTGGAAACTGGCTGAGGAAACAGAGGAGTGGAATAGAATGTGAGAGGCTACTGATTTATTAACTTGTGCAGGACACTGTTAGGGCTTAAGCAGAGAACGGTCAGTGAGACTTGTGAGAGTTCAGGAAAGGTAGGTTAAGAGGTTATTCTCTGGGGTTTGTACTCCTAATTTTGCAGTCTGGGAGTTGGACATTCAGTTAATCTAAGGTGTGATTAAGCCCTAGGGAAAATGGACTCACCATGACCAAATTCTGATTTTAGCCAGAGACTAGTTTAATAACCTAAAATAGGAAATACCTCTTCCTAGAAGGGAAGTTTACATAAGACCAGAAATAACAAGAGCTATAAATCAAGGCCAGAAAGCAACTTGGTGAATATATAGTATTTGAACAAAGTGGCTCCCTTAAGGGAAAGCCTATCCCAACTACTTGAATACTCTTGTTAGGCTCCTTTCTCCTTAACCATGATCCCAATTCTTTCTGGAAGCCTTTCAAAAATGCACTAAGTTACTCCTTTTAAGGCTTTTGGTTGCAATAACTTTTTTTTGCACCAACCATTTCAAATTTCTTCACATAAAGTACATTTCGTGAGCACTCTTAACAGTAATACCTAATATTGATTGAGTGCTTACTATGTGCCAGGTACTATTCAAAATGATTTGTATAGATTATCTCATTTATCCCTTGTAACCTCTCTGTGAAATAGGAATTATCTTCTTTTTTCAGATGAGAAACTGAAGCACGTGGAGGTTAAGTATCTTACCCAATGTTACCCGGTTAGGAAGAGTGGTTACAGAACCTGTGCCATTAACCGTTGTGTGATTCAGCCTCAGTCTTGTTTTTTGAGCTGGATGAGACACTAGAGATGATTTGGTGTAATCTGTTTTCATTTTAGAAATGAGTGACTAGAGAAGGTTATTGGGGTTTAGTTTATGTCTGAGACGGAAAACCTAGCGGCCAGTCCTTCTCGCACTTTCTGGTATCCTATGGCACTAGAAAAAAAAAAAATGGCCTAGGGATCAACTGCTTCAATGAAGGAGGGTAACTCTGTGTTATAAGAAGCCAGAATTTTCCTTTTCTTTTTATAAATCCCCACAGGGTAAAATTGGTTAGATAGAAAAAGAAAGCCCAATAACAATATGCCACCGCAAAGGCTGTGAACTTTATGCCTTTCATTCTCCTTTGTTTTTCAGATATTGTGTTTTTGCACCTGTTTCCTTTCTGTTCTTTCTTAAAAATCCACTTCTGAAAATATATCTAGCTTTTCTCTTTTTGGCTTACATGTCATAGGATGGTATCTATGCATACAGTTTATGAAGTGCTACAATAAATGGTTCTGGAAAGAAAATCAGTCCCTCTGCCCCCTTCATTGCCTCATCCTGATCGGTAGGACCCACCCTCTTTAGGGTGAGAGGAAGTTCAGTCTCCAAACAGCTTAAGCTTTGGACTCTCCAGAGCAAGCACTGCCAACTTTCTGATTTATGTGTGGTTTTCATGACGAGGACTACTGTCTTCCATGGATTTAGGTGAGAACACTAGAGACTTTTTACTGGAAACCTCACATTACTCTTAATTTCTGGTTGGTTAGAGGCAGCCGAAGACATAAGTATGGTGTTGGAGGCTTTATTTGGCCTCTCTATCTGTGTTACTTATTACATGTTTAACTGTAACCTTATTCCTCATGTCCTATGTTCATTTTTACGTGTATTTTTCCCCCATTTTCCTTCTTCTCCCTTTGGAAAATGGGTAACTGTAAGCTGTACGTTAAGTAGAGTCATTTTCTCTCTGCTGTCATTTTCCATGATTTTATTAAGTTTTGTATAAAAATGCAAGTCCTTTAGGTGCTGGCCTGGCACAAAAATAAGGAAGTAGATAAACCAAGTAATATTCAAATCCTTCTGTCAGGAAATAAAGAGTCCCATGCAAGTTTTGTTCACTAATAAATAAAACAAGGCTTGTCATGCTGAATGACACTGGGTAGTGTTTTATCCACCATACACTTGGATATGGTACAATTTATTTCTCTTGCTGTATTAAAGCCAGTGATAAAACTCTCAGGAACACTGACTTTTGCTAGAGGGACAGCCAGCTTAAAGGGGCAGGGGAATAGCATTTGCAAAGAAGGAATAATAACTATATTTTTAACTGTCAGAATGTTGAACAGAGGGAAAATTTACAACCGGCATAAAAATGGAGGAGCCATTTTAGAATCCAGGAGTATGTTTATATAACCCAAACAGGTCACTGTGACCTGGAACACAGGACAGAGTAGCTAAAACTTTTAATATCTGCCTGAGCTGCCCTTGTCCCTGGTTTTGATGTGCTAGGATGATTCACAACTTCTTTCTACTCAGTTTCTTTAGAGGAGAATGGAACTAATTTGATGCTGTTTGAGGGCAAACTTGTTTTCATGATCTATGTGGCAAACAGGTTGAGTTTGTAGTGTTAACATGCCTTTTTAATCTCTTTGAAGATGAGTTTTGGAAGCAATATCGCTCCTGTGGATACTCTTTGACCAGCTTGCTGGCTGATGAAATGTAATCAATCTAGATGGAATTGTACATTTCATTCTTGTCTACTTTTTTCTGTGCTTTTGTGGATTTTCTTTTCTAGACTTTAGCAACAGAGGACCAGGAAATAAGGAAGTGATCAGGAAAAGGAACTGCTTTGGCTTCAGTCAAGGACTGGATTCAAAGTGGACAGAGAAAGTTCATTTAGGATTTGCGACAGAAACACAAGCACTGCCTGAGCAGTGGAAGGGGCGCTGTCAGCATCCCAGGAATACCTGGGACCAGGTGATTGTATTTCTGCCTGAGGGATGTGGTAACGAAGTGGCTTAAAATAGCAGAAATTTATTCTCTCAGGTCTGGAGGCCTGACGTCCAAAATCTGGGTGTCAGTTTTGAGGGGAAGATCCTTTCATGTCTCTCCTAGCTTCCGGTAACCCCAGGCATTTCTTGGCCTGTGATCCATCACACCAATCTCTGTTTCTGGTCTTCATATGACCTTTTCCCTGGTGTGTCTGTCTCTCTGTGTGTCTTTCTTTCTTCTTATAAGGACACAGTTATTAGATTTGGGCCCCATCCTGATCTCAACTAACTACATCTGCAAAGACCCCATTTCCAAATAAGGTAACGTTCTAAGGTCCCTGGTAGACATGAATTTTAGGAGGATGGTATTCAACCTAGTATTGTGACCATGGGCAAGTTGCCTAGTTCCACAGGGCTTCAGTTTCTTCATCAGAGAGATCAAGAGTTAGAGAGCACGAGATGAATATGAGGTTCCTTACAGAGTTGCTGTGCCGTGATTCTAAGAAAAAGAGAGAAGGCGATGTTGGTCTTACTGATTACATATCTGGGCAAGGCTCCTAACACCTTGCACAAGAGTGGGTACTATAGGCAGCAACCTCTCTTGTCTTCTTTTATCTATCTCGCTTGATCCGAGGGAGATACCCGGTAGAGAAGGCTCTGTATCCATTTGTTTGCATTGTTTGGACACAGAGGAGAATTGGCTAGGCGTTTTGACAGTGTAGCTTCTTGTAGAGAAAAACACTTCTTCAGGGCTGACAGAGCCTCTTTAGCAGGATACCATGCTCTGCCAGGTCCTACTGCTTTCGGAGAAATGTGCCCTAGCAGTGCTGACAATATGTGGTCCTTGACTGAACAGCACACAACAACAATAACAACAACATTCCTAATTCTGTGGAGTCCCTGGTTGATGCAAACGATTAAGCACTTGTTGGCTAACCAAAATGTTGGTAATTCAAGCACACCTAGAGGCACCTCAGAAGAAATGTCTGGTGATCTGCTTATGAAAAATCCGCCATTGGGAGCCCTACGGAACACATTCTGCTGTGACACACGGGGTTGCCATGAGTCTGATGGACTCAATTGCAACTTTTTTTTTAATCCTAATTCTGGCATTTTTATAGAATTGGCTGGGCTTTAGCCTGAGTCCTAATGCAGAGTTCTCTGTGGTTGAATTGCCAGGCTAAATAATTTCTTCATCACCTAAACTGAAACCCAAGCTTCACCACCTCCCTGCCAGTTTGCGTAGCAGATGGATAGATGAGAGCAGCACAGGAGTTTAAATGGTCAGGCCTCTTCCTGGGCTGTTTTGCAGAAGGTTATGGGCTGATATGTTGTCACGTGGCTGGAAGAAATAAGAGAGGCCCACTTATGTGTATATAGTGACTCATTCCAGTGTTTTATGCTGATTTTAAAGTGATAGGTGATATAAGTGTGATAGGAGATGTAAGTGTTACATAAATATGGACCTAAATTTCCCCATCTCTATGAGGCTGGAGCCCTGGTGGCACAGTGGTTAAGCAATGGGCTGCTAATCAAAAAGTAGACAGCTTGAATCCACCGGCCACTCCTTGGAAACCCTTTGGGGCAGTTCTACTCTGTCCTACAGGGTCGCTATGAGTGAGAATCGACTCAACAGCAACAGATTTGGTTTTTTTTGTTTGGTTTATAATGAGGATAATGCCTTTTCCTATTACAGTGTTATTAGATGATAATGTATTGATGTTTAATGATAAATAAACATAATAAATATTTATTAAATAAATGTATACTATTTAAAAATCAGCATTTGAATATGTAATGTTTTAATTATTACAAAGTATGTTTACTTTGCTCCTTATAATATCAATGTTACTTATTATAGGAAATATTTTACAAAATTAGCATTTTTAGCAATCAGGCAACGAACGTCCCTTTCAATTATGAAATCCTCTTACAGCAGCTTTTAATTGTGGTGCCCTTAAAGTAAGGTGGTTTGTTTAGATTAGCTAGAAAGCTAATCTGATTAAGATTTGCTCAGCTCTTCTAAATTAATTTATATGAATCTCTTTTATTTACAAAGTTATGACTTAGCCATACAAATACAACTCGTGGATAAGTATGCCAAAATATCTGTCCTAGTCTTTTGAGAATTTTTTAAAAAGAGTAAATAAAAAGCATATTGGCTTTTTAGGTGCTCATTCATATTCAGTGACACCATAGAGAGTTCTGGATTTTTACGATGATCATTTGGCTTGGGAACAGAAACAAAGTGTCCCTCTCTTTTTATTTGCTATTTTTGCTGAACTTTAAATTATACACATGGGTAAAAACTGGAAAATATGATAGTCTAGCTTCTTATTTTAAAACAAATGTTGAAATGAAGACTAGCTTACAGTAATCAAAACTTAAATACATTTAAAAAATGAATAAAAGACTTGTTTTAAAAGATTATGACAAAGAAAATAGAAAATCTGAATAAAAATAAGAATAAAATGCACAGTCTTAGAATCTTGCAATCTACCTTATTGTCAGCAGATGAAGTCTGGCTGTTGACATCTCTGTTGATTCAAGACAAATTTTCTCCTGACTTACTTAGCTCTACGGAAACTCTATGGTGCAGTTCTAACTCTGTCCTATAGGGTCACTATGAGTTGGAATGACTTGACAGCAATGTGTTTGGTTTGGTTGGTTTATGAATAAAAAAATTAATAATAAAACTATAATAAATGTGGCTATGTGGTATTTCAAAAATGAGATGAAATGGCTTTTAAAGTTTAATAAAATTTTCAGGTATTTTGTTTTATTAAAACAATAAACATCAGAAAGCATTTGTCAGAATAGTAACTGAAATTAAGATAAACATTAGTTTAATCATATATCTTTTAGGTTGATGAAAATATAAAATCTCGTGTGCTCTAAAACTGTGGCAAAAATTTAAAAATATAATAAATGTCATTATTAATGATCTATGTATCTTGAAAGTGTTCCCCCCAAGTTAAGTCTTAAGAGGAAAGAAACAGTAAGCGTCTGGATTTAAGAAAATGATGCCAAAAAAGAATTAAAAAAGAGAGAACAACATTGAAAAGACTTTGCTTTTGATCCTCCCTCATTCAATTCTGGCAATCCTCAGCAAAGGCATTTGGCAAGTCTGAGCTTTCAGAAGGCTTTTTTAGAAATATAGGTAATAGGAATGCCCTTCTTTACGTCCTCACCCCTCTGCCCCCCGTTTATTTCTCAGTGCACACAGAAGAATTGGCAACCTAGACTAGAAGAGCCTTTTTAATTATATTTCTTCTCTACCGGACTATCTTAGCTTAACACAGGGTGCATTCTCTGAAACAAGAGCCATCCAGTTCATTCCCTAGTGAGCACAGGGTGGTTCCTACCACCGTAAACTCGCCAACCTGCCCCTGAATTCGGATGTTCCCTTAGACCTGTTTTACCTCTTTCCCTTGGAAGGATATTACCGGTTTACTGATTTTGATGCCAGCAAGCTTTTCCAAGTCCTTCAGACCAAACGTACTTTTCTGTACTCTTTTGGTAGTCATTATGTTAAAAAATGGAGAAAGTAAATTGAAGACGACACCTTTCTTTTTTTCAAAAGACAACAATATTCTTAGAGCATTCCTTAAACTCAAAAACGACTCTCTTTACAGCTTTCTTCTTTCCTTCTTGTAGATGATGCAGACACTCCTGGTTGTCCATGCGTAATACGTTCAATTACATATTCTATTTATCATGTGTATATTGTAATTGAACGCATTACACGTTGACAACCAGGAGTGTCTGCGTCATCTACAAGAAGGAACAAAGAAAGCTGTAAAATGTTGGAGCTATTATTGAGAGCATAGTCTTCCGTGTTATGATTTTTCTAGAAATGCTTGCCAACATTAGTAGTAAAATATAAAACTTGGTCACTTTCATTTGAACAGCTTTGTCCCAGAAACCATTTTAGAATAAGGATTATGCAAATTGAGAAGGATTGACTTTTTATATTATTTCCACCCCTCCTAGAATGCCAACCCCTTTCTACCTGAAGAAGCTGCCCACATGGGACACCTTTCTGACTCACTTCCCCACTATCACCTCTCACCAAGCCTTACTTTTCTAAGGTAAAAACTAGTTCTCTAAAACTACTTATTCACCGTATTTCTGTTTCACAGTTTACCTGGATTATAGTTGTTACCAAAGCATTTTTTTCCTCAGTTGGCTGTCACTGTGGAAGGAATCTCAAATTCATAGAATTAAATTCAAATTCATAGAATTAAAGCAACACACTTTTCTTCTCAAATTACAAGTTGAATTAAATCCAATGACATACATGAGTTTTTTTTTTTCCTCTAATTACACAATTAAAATATTCTCAATGTTGGAAATTTGGAGAGCTCAGGAAAACCCCAAAACACTAAGGAATAACAAAACATGCTGAAACAAAACAAAATAACAATCATTTGTAATCTTACTGCTCAAAGAGAAGTACACCCAGTGAATGGAATTTATTTTATAAATAACACATATAATCATAGGTCCACATGGTTCTGGACTGTATATTCTGTTCCATTGTCTTCTATTTCCTCAGTTCAACTCTATTACCATTATTTTAGCTTTATAGCAAGTTTGTTTTTGTTGTTATTAGACACCCTTGAGTTGATTTCCAGCTCACATCAGTCCCATGTGACAGAGTAGAACTTCCCATAGGGTTTTCTTGGCTGTAATCTTTAAGGGAGTAGATCGCCAGGTCTTTCTCCCATGGAGCTGCTCGGTGGGTTCGAACCACCATTCTTTCAGTTAGCAGCTCAGCACTGAACCATTGCACCACCAGAGCTCCTTTATAGCAAGTTTAAAACCCAAACCCACTGCCGTCGAGTCGATTCCGACTCATAGCCACCCTACAGGACAGAGCAGAACTGCCCCATAGATTTTCCAAGGAGCACCTGATGGATTCAAACTGCTGACGTTTTGGTTAGCAGCCGTAGCACTTAACCACTACACCTCCAGGGCTTCCATAGCAAGTTGAGGCATCTATTTTTATAAGCTCTCCAGCATTCTTCTGTTTCAGTATTTTCTTGTGTGTTATCTCTGTATACTTTCAGAGAAATTTTGAGTCAAAATGTCGTTAAAAATAGTCTTTCAGATTTTGATTGGAATTGTTTTAAAGATAAAAATTAATTTGTATAAAGTTGACTTATTTGCCATAATTAAGCCTTCCCATCCAGGAATATGTATTAATCAACTCTTAGCATGCCCCTCCATGGAGCTTTGTAAATTTCTCACATAGGTCATGTACTTTTCTTGTTAAGTCTATTCCTAGATATTTTACATATTTTGAGAGCTATAATGGGTAGGATCTTTTCCTATTATGTTTTCCAACTGGTAATGACAAAATTCTGTATTATTCCTAATTAGTTTTAATTTGGATCTTTTGGGTTGATTGCACTCTTCACCAATTTATTTATTAATTTTTTTCCTTTTCTTCAATTTTATGTTTTTTTGCCCTGAATTCTATAATAGTTATTTATATGACATTATTTTATCTGTTTTGTATACCAAAAAAAAAAAAAATCCAAACCCAGTGCCGTCCAGTTGATTCCCACTCATAGTGACCCCATAGGACAGAGTGGAGCTGCCCCATAGAGTTTCCAAGGAGCTCCTCGTGGATTCCATCTGCCAACCCTTTGGTTAGCAGCCGTAGCACTTAACCACTACGCCACCAGGGTTTCCAAAACTTTTCCATAAATGAAGGCAACAAAGAGACATTATCAGATATGCTGGAGCTAAGAGAGTATACTACTCATATGTGGGAGGTGGTATATACAGTGATGTGATTAAAATCACGCACTCTGGTACCAGCCTGGCTGGATTTTATCCTGGCTCTGCTACTTACTATGACTTTAGGCAAGTTGCTTGATCTTTTTGTACTGCAAAAATGGAGATACTTTGAAGATTTAAAAGAGTTACTAAATGTGAAATTCCCATGGTAGTATTATATAAGTATTTGCTATTATTGTTATTATTCTTATATTTATTTTATTATATATTTATTTTCTGAATCACTTTGATTTAGATATGTCTTTTATAGACTTTTTTTTCTTTGAATACTCATTTATATATAACAAATATATTTGTTTCTACTTCTGATATAGAAACCCTGGTGGCGTAGTGTTTAAGTGCTACGGCTGCTAACCAAAAAGTCAGTGGTTTGAATCTGCTAGATGCTCCTTGGAAACTCTACGGGGCAGCTCTACTCTGTCCTATAGGGTCGCTATGAGTTGGAATCAACTCGGCAGCAACGGATTTGGTTTTTTTGGTTTACATCTGATATGCAATTAGAATTAAAAAAATCTTTTCTGCTGTTCCCTTTTGTCTTAGGTATCTAGTGCTGCTATAACAGAAATACCACAAGCAGATGGCTTTAACAAAGAGAAATTTATTCTCTCACAGTCTAGTAGGTTACAAGTCCAAATTCAGGGGACAGCTCCAGGAGACGGCTTTTTCTCTCTGTCAGCTCTGGAGGAAGGTCCTTATCATCCCTCTTCACCTAGTCGAGAAGCTTCTCAGGCGCAGGAACCCCAGGCCCAAAGGATGCGCTCTGCTCCCAGTGCTGCTTTCTTGGTGGTATGAGGTCCCCAACTCTCTGCTTGCTTCCCTATCCTTTTATCTCTTGAGAGATACAAGGTGGTGCAGGCCACACCCCAGGGAAACTCCCTTTACGTTGGATCAGGGATGTGACCTGGTAAGGGTGTTACTATCTCACCTAATCCTCTTTAACATAAAATTACAATTAAAAAATGGAGAGCAACCACAGAATACTGGGAATCATGGCCTAACAAGTTGACACACACATTTTTGGGGGGACATAATTCAACCCATTACACCTTTGTTTTATGTCTTTTGAAACCATACTCTATTGCTTGTTTTTTCTTTTTTTTTTTGGTTTCTTTTAGTAATTTGGAGGATTGCATCTATTTTAATTTTTTTTTAAATTTTTATTAAGGTTCAAGTGAACATTTACCATTCCAATCAGTCTGTCACATGTAGGTTTACATACATCTTACTCCCTTCTCCCACTTGCTCTCCCCCTATTGAGTCAGCCCTTACAGTCTCTCGTTTCGTGCCAATTTTACCTTCTTCCCTCTCTCTCTATCTTCCCATCCCCCCTCCAGTCAAGAGTTGCCAACACACTCTCCTGTGTCCACCTGATTTAATTAGCTCACTCTTCATCAGTATCTCTCTCCCCCCCACTGACCAGTCCTTTTCATGGCTGATGATTTGTCTTCGGGGATGGTTCCTGTCCTGTGCCATCAGAAGTTCTGGGGAGCATTGTCTCTGGGATTCCTCTAGTCGCAATCATACCATTAGGTGTGGTCTTTTAATGAGAATTTGGGGTCTGCATCCCATTGGTCTCCTGCTCCCTCAGGAGTTGTCTGTTGTGTTCCCTGACAGGGCAGACATCGATTGTGGCCGGGCACCAACTAGTTCTTCTGGTCTCAGGATATTGTAGGTCTCTGGTTCAAGTGGCCCTTTCTGTCTCTTGGGTTCTTAGTTGTCGTGTGACCTTGGTGTTCTTCCTTTGCCTTTGCTCCTGGTGGGTTGAGACCAATTAATGTATTTTAGATGGCTGCTTGTTGGCATTTAGGACCCCAGGTGCCACAATTCAAAGTGGGATGCAGAGTGTTTTCATAATAGAATTGTTTTGCCCATTGATTTAGAAGTCCTCTCAAACCAAGTTCCCCAGACCCCAGCCCCTGCTTCGCTATCCTTTGAAGCTTTCATTTTATCTCGGAAACCTCTTTACTTTTAATCCTGTCCAATTAGGCTGACCTTCCATGTTTTGAGTGTTGTCTTTCCCTTCACCCAAAGCAGTTCCCATCTACAGATTGATCAATAAAAAGCCCTCTCCCTCCCTCCCTCCCTCCCTCCCCCCTTTGTAACCACAAAAGTATGTGTTCTTTTCCGTTTTTTCTATTTCTCAAGATCTTATAATAGTGGTCTTATACAATATTTGTCCTTTTGCAACTGACTCATTTCGCTTAGCATAATGCCTTCCAGATTCCTCCATGTTATGAAGTGTTTCAGAGATTCGTCGCTGTTCTTTATCGATGCGTAGTATTCCATTGTGTGAATATACCACAATTTATTTACCCATTCGTCCGTTGATGGACATCTTGTTTGCTTCCAGCTTTTTGCTATTGTAAACAGAGCTGCAATAAACATGGGTGTGCATATATCTGTTTGTGTGAAGGGTCTTGTATTTTTAGGGTATATTCCGAGGAGTGGGATTTCTGGGTTGTATGGTAGTTCTATTTCTAACTGTTTAAGATAACGCCAGATGGATTTCCAAAGTGGTTGTACCATTTTACAACCCCACCAGCAGTGTATGAGAGTTCCAGTCTCTCCGCAGCCTCTCCAACATTTATTATTTTGTGTTTTTTGAATTAATGCCAGTCTAGTTGGTGTCAGATGGAATCTCATCGTAGTTTTAATTTGCATTTCTCTAATGACTAATGATCGAGAGCATTTTCTCATGTATCTGTTGGCTGCCTGAATATCTTCCTTAGTGAAATGTGTGTTCATATCCTTTGCCCACTTCTTGATTGGGTTGTTTGTCTTTTTGTGGTTGAGTTTTGACAGAATCATGTAGATTTTAGAGATCAGGCGCTGGTCGGAGATGTCATAGCTGAATATTCTTTCCCAGTCTGTAGGTGGTCTTTTTACTCTTTTGGTGAAGTCTTTAGGTGTGCATAGGTGTTTGATTTTTAGGAGCTCCCAGTTATCTGGTTTCTCTTCATCATTTTTGGCAATGTTTTGTATTCTGTTTATGCCCTGTATTAGGGCTCCTAGGGTAGATCCTATTTTTTCTTCCATGATTTTTATCGTTTTAGTCTTTATGTTTAGGTCTTTGATCCACTTGGAGTTAGTTTTTGTGCATGGTGTGAGGTATGGGTCCTGTTTCATTCTTTTGCAAATGGATATCCAGGTATGCCAGCACCATTTGTTAAAAAGACTATTATTTCCCCAATTGACTGACACTGGTCCTTTGTCAAATATCAGCTGCTCATAAATGGATGGATTTATATCTGGATTCTCAATTCTGTTCCATTGGTCTATGTGCCTGTTGTTGTACCAGTACCAGGCTGTTTTGACTACTGTAGCTATATAATAGGTTCTGAAATCAGGTAGAGTGAGGCCTCCCACTTTCTTCTTCTTTTTCAGTAATGTTTTGCTTATCCAGGGGTTCTTTCCTTTCCATATGAAATTAGTGATTTGTTTCTCTATTCCCTTAAAGTATGACATTGGTATTTGGATTGGAAGTGCGTTGTATGTATAAATGGCTTTTGGTAGAATAGACATTTTTACTATGTTAAGTCTTCCTATCCATGAGCAGGGTATGTTTTTCCATTTAAGTGTGTCCTTTTGAATTTCTTGTAGCAGAGTTTTATAGTTTTCTTTGTATAGGTCTTTTACATCCTTGGTAAGATTTATTCCTAAGTATTTTATCTTCTTGGTGGCTACTGTGAATGGTATTGATTTGGTTATTTCCTCTTCGGTGTTCTTTTTGTTGATGTAGAGGAATCCAAGTGATTTTTGTATGTTTATTTTATATCCTGAGACTCTTCCAAACTCTTCTATTAGTTTCAGTAGTTTTCTGGAGGATTTCTTAGGGTTTTCCATGTATACGATCATGTCATCTGCAAATAGTGATAGCTTTACTTCCTCCTTACCAATCTGGATACCCTTTATTTCTTTGTCTAGCCTAATTGCTCTGGCTAGGACTTCAAGTACGATGTTGAATAAGAGTGGTGATAAAGGGCATCCTTGTCTGGTTCCCATTCTCAAGGGAAATGCTTTCAGGTTCTCTCCATTTAGAGTGATATTGGCCGTCGGCTTTGCATAGATGCCCTTTATTATGTTGAGGAATTTTCCTTCAATTCCTATTTTGGTGAGAGTTTTTATCATAAATGGGTGTTGGACTTTGTCAAATACCTTTTCTGCATCAATTGATAAGATCATGTGGTTTTTGTCTTTTGTTTTATTTATGTGATGGATTACATTAATGGTTTTTCTGATATTAAACCAGCCTTGCATACCTGGTATAAATCCCACTTGATCAGGGTGAATTATTTTTTTGATGTGTTGTTGGATTCTATTGGCTAGAATTTTATTAAGGATTTTTGCATCTATGTTCATGAGGGATATAGGTCTAAAATTTTCTTTTTTTGTAATGTCTTTACCTGGTTTTGGTATCAGGGAGATGGTAGCTTCATAGAATGAGTTGGGTAGTATTCCGTCTTTTTCTATACTTTGAAATACCTTCAATAGTAATGGTGTTAAGTCTTCCCTGAAGGTTTGGTAGAACTCTGCAATGAAGCCGTCTGGGCCAGGACTTTTTTTTGTTGGGAGTTTTTTGATTACCGTTTCAATCTCTTTTTTTGTTATGGGTCTATTTAGTTGTTCTACTTCTGAATGTGTTAGTTTAGGTAAGTAGTATTGTTCCAAGAATTTATCCATTTCTTCTAGGTTTTCAAATTTGTTAGAGTACAATTTTATGTAGTAATCTGATATGATTCTTTTGATTTCATTTGGTTCTGTTGTGATGTGGTCCTTCTCGTTTCTTATTCGGGTTATTTGTTTCCTTTCCTGTTTTTCTTTAGTCAGTCTAGCCAATGGTTTATCAATTTTGTTAATTTTTTCAAAGAACCAGCTTTTGGCTTTGTTAATTCTTTCAATTGTTTTTCTGTTCTCTAATTCATTTAGTTCAGCTCTAATTTTTATTATTTGTTTTCTTCGGGTGCCTGATGGATTCTTTTGTTGCTCACTTTCTATTTGCTCAAGTTGTCGGGACAGTTCTCTGATTTTGTCTCTTTCTTCTTTTTGTATGTGTGCATTTATCGATATAAATTGGCCTCTGAGCACTGCTTTTGCTGTGTCCCAGAGGTTTTGATAGGAAGTATTTTCATTCTCGTTGCTTTCTAAGAATTTCCTTATTCCCTCCTTGATGTCTTCTATAACCCAGTCTTTTTTCAGGAGGGTATTGTTCATTTTCCAAGTATTTGATTTCTTTTCCCTAGTTTTTCTATTATTGATTTCTAGCTTCATTGCCTTGTGGTCTGAGAAGATGCTTTGTAATATTTCGATGTTTTGGATTCTGGAAAGATTTGTTTTATGCCCTAATATGTGGTCTATTCTAGAGAATGTTCCATGTGCGCTAGAAAAAAAAGTATATTTTGCAGCAGTTGGGTGGAGAGTTCTGTATAAGTCAATGAGGTCAAGTTGGTTGATTGTTGTAAGTAGGTCTTCCGTGTCTCTATTGAGCTTCTTACTGGATGTCCTGTCCTTCTCCGAAAGTGGTGTGTTGAAGTCTCCTACCATATATGTGGAGGTGTCTATCTCACTTTTCAATTCTGTTAAAATTTGATTTATGTATCTTGCAGCCCTGTCATTAGGTGCGTAAATATTTAATATGGTTATGTCTTCCTGATCAATTGTCCCTTTTATCATTATATAGTGTCCTTCTTTATCCTTTGTGGTGGATTTAAGTCTAAAGTCTATTTTGTCAGAAATTAATATTGCTACTCCTCTTCTTTTTTGCTTATTGTTTGCTTGATATACTTTTTTCCATCCTTTGAGTTTTAGTTTGTTTGTGTCTCTAAGTCTAAGGTGTGTCTCTTGTAGGCAGCATATAGATGGATCGTGTTTTTTTATCCAGTCCGTGACTCTCTGTCTCTTTATTGGTGCATTTAGTCCATTTACATTCAGCGTAATTATAGATAAATAAGTTTTTAGTGCTGTCATTTTGATGCCTTTTCATGTGTGTTGTTGGCCATTTCATTTTTCCACATGCTTTTTTGTGCTGAGACGTTTTTCTTAGTAGCTTGTGAGATCCTCATTTTCATAATGTTTAACTTTGTGTTTATTGAGTCGTTACGTTTTTCTTGGCTTTTTTCTTGAGTTATGGAATTGATATTCCTTTTTGTGGTTACCTTTTTATTTACCCCTATTTTTCTAAGTAAAAACCTAACTTGTATCCTTCTATTTCGCCTTGTATCACTCCCCATCTGGCAGTTCAATGTCTCCTATATTTAGTCCCTCTTTTTGATTATTTTGATCGTTTATCAATTGATTTCCATGATTTCCTGTTGTGTGTATTATTTTGTTTATTTATTTATTTTTTAGAATTAGTCTTAATTTGTTTGTTTTTGTGCTTTCCCTGTTTGAGTTGCGTTGATATCAGGACGTTCTGTTTTGTGACCTTGTATTGTGCTGGTAGCTGATATTATTGGTCATCCGGCCAAACAATCTCCTTTAGCATTTCTTGCAGTCTTGGTTTAGTTTTTGCAAATTCTCTAAACTTATGTTTATCTGTAAATATCTTAATTTCTCCTTCATATTTCAGAGAGAGTTTTGCTGGATATATGATCCTTGGTTGGCAGTTTTTCTCGTTTAGTGCTCTGTATATGTCGTCCCATTCCCTTCTTGCCTGCATGGTTTCTGCTGAGTAGTCTGAACTTATTCTTATTGATTCTCCCTTGAAGGAAACCTTTCTTTTCTCCCTGGCTGCTTTTAAAATTTTCTGTTTGTCTTTGGTTTTGGCAAGTTTGATGATGATATGTCTTGGTGTTTTTCTTTTTGGATCAATCTTAAATGGGGTTCGATGAGCATCTTGGATAGATATCCTTTCTTCTTTCATGATGTCAGGGAAGTTTTGTGTCAGGAGTTCTTCAACTATTTTCTCTGTGTTTTCTGTCCCCCCTCCCTGTTTTGGGACTCCAATTACTCGCAAGTTATCCTTCTTGATAGAGTCCCACATGATTCTTAGGGTTTCTTCATTTTTTTAAATTCTTTTATCTGATTTTTTTTCAGCTATGTTGGTGTTGTTTCCCTGGTCCTCCAGAAGTCCCAGTCTACATTCTAATTGCTCGAGTCTGCTCCTCTGACTTTCTATTGCGTTGTCAAATTCTGTAATTTTATTGTTAATCTTTTGGATTTCTACATGCTGTCTCTCTATGGATTCTTGCAACTTGTTAATTTTTCCACTATGTTCTTGAATAATCTTTTTGAGTTCTTCAACAGTTTTATCAGTGTGTTCCTTGGCTTTTTCTGCATTTATCCTAATTTCATTTGTGATATCTTTAAGCATTCTGTAAATTAGTTTTTTATATTCTGTATCTGATAATTCCAGGATTGTATCTTCATTTGGGAAAGATTTTGATTCTTTTGTTTGGGGGTTTGGAGAAGCTGTCATGGTCTGTTTCTTTATGTGGTTTGATATGGACTGCTGTCTCCGAGCCATCACTGGGAAACTAGATTTTCCAAGTAGTCAGCTAAAAAAAAAATGCAGTCAGATCCCTATCTGAATTCTCTCTCTGGCTCCGGGTATTCGGATGTTAATGGGGTCGCCTGGGGAGGGTGGGGGAGGGATCTGAGAGCTAGGAGTGTAGCACCACAAAATATAGAGCTGAACAACACGTTCACGCTCCGCCCCCGTTCGCCAAAATCCGGGCTGGACGGGTCCCTGGCTAGGACACTGCTTTCCTTGTTCGGAAACCAGTCAATTCCTCCTGGGGACTTCCTCCGGTGCGCGGCACCGCTCGTGGGCACTGGGTGGGCGTTTCCCGCACGAACGGGTGGGCCCGCCCCCAGGGTCTATTCACGCGATTATAATTAGGTCCCGCGGTCACGCCCCGCCTGTGCGCGCACCCAAATCCCAGCGGGATGACTTCCGGGTTAAGACGCTGCTTTCCCTGTACAGGAACCAGTCACTTCCTCCCCGGGACTTCTCCTTCCAGAGCGCCACACCTCTCGCGCGAACTGGTTTGGGGTCACCTGCACGGCCAGGTGGGCCCGCCCCCTGGGTCAATTCAGGGCAATAAAAATGGACTCCGTGCTCACGCCCCGCTCGTGCGCGCGCCCAAGCCCCGGCAGGACGGCACCCCGTCTGGGACGCTACTTTCTGCGCTTCGGGCCCAATCAGTTCCTCCGCACGGCCCGGTGGGCCCGCCCCCTGGGTCAATTCAGGGCAATAAAAATGGACTCCGCGCTCACGCCCCGTTCGTGCGCGCGCCCAAGCCCCGGCAGGACGGCACCCCGTCTGGGACGCTACTGTCTGCGCTTCGGGACCAATCAGTTCCTCCGCACGGCCAGGTGGGCCCGCCCCCTGGGTCAATTCAGGGCAATAAAAATGGACTCCGCGCTCACGCCCCGCTCGTGCGCGCGCCCAAGCCCCGGCAAGACGACACCCTCTCTGGGACGCTACTTTCTGCGCTTCGGGACCAATCAGTTCCTCCCGGGGACTTCTCCTTCCGGTGTGCCACACCTCTCGCGCAAACTGGGAGGGCGTCACTCACACGACCAGGTGGTCCCGCCCCCTGGGTCAATTCAGGGTAATAAAAATGGACCCCGCGCTCATGCCCCGCCCGCACGCGCGCGCGCGCGCGTGCCCAGATCCCAGCGGAATGGCTGCCCGTCTGGGATGCTGCTTTCCCTGTTTTGAGACCAGACACTTCCGGGGATTTCTCCCTCTGGTGTGCCGTGCCACACGCGCGGACTGGGTGTGCGTCCTCCCGCACGAACGTGTGGGCCCCGCCCTGGGGTCACTTTAGGGAAATATAGTTGACCCCCCACCCGCTCGCGCCCCGTCGGCTTCTCGCCTAACTCCCGGCGGGACGGCACCCCAGCTGGGACGCTGTTCTCCCCCTCCCAGATCAGTCACTGCCTCCCGGGTGCTTCTCCCTCCGGCTGCGCCCCTACGCCGCCCGTGCCAACCTGCTAGGCTTCCTCCCGGGATGGGTTCGGGGGGGAAGGGGTGGGCCCCCTTTCTGTGCCGTCTGCCCCGCTGGGCTCTGCCCCCGATCGAGCTCCGAAGGTCACCTGCCTGGTGCGCTGGCTCCTAGTTCTGAAAACAGTCGCTGTCTGCCCGTATTTGTTCGTTTTCCGTCTCTAAGTCTGTGCTTGTTGTTCAGAGTTCGTAGATTGTTATGTATGTGATCGATTCCCTTGTTTTTCCGAGTCTTTGTTGCAAGAGGGATCCGCGGTAGCGTCCACCTAGTCCGCCATCTTGGCCCCCGCCCTCTATTTTAATTTTTACTAAAGGTTATTTTTCTTAAAAAAAAAACTTACTTGAAAACGTGTTTTTCTAATTACACACATTGAAAATTAAACCATATTGATTGTCTCGCTTGATGTGATTCAAAGGAATTTGCGCCCGTTTATTTTCTTCTCCCAAACTTCTAGATTTCTATTGGTGTGTTTTGTTATTTTTGATCTGAGTTACTACTGAAATTAATTTTTAACTCATGTACCTTTTCTTTCAATTATTATTTGCACCATTTTTTTCTATTTTCCATTTATATTTTAGCAGCTTTTTGGCTGTACATCTGAGTTTAAGTAATGGCATTATTCATTTCCGTTTCTTTTATGCCACAACTTGCATATTTATGAGTTTTTTTGTAACCTCTTCATAGCTGTAATATGACCTGCAAGCATTTTACTTTTTCTCCAGGATACATGGGTGGCATATTTTATAACTCCTTACATGTTTGATAATGTCTTTCTGTTACCTTTACAAGCAAACGACAATTAGGATGTAGAATTCTTGAGAAGTAATCTTTCCCCATTAAAACATTACATATTTTGTTCTATATGTATTATTCTGAGGAAGTTGTCTAGGCCAGTCTGCCTTATTTATTTATTTTATTGCATTTTTTAAGGACTATTTCTTCATCTTTAAAAAGGTATTCATCAGGTTTGTCTGTGTTTAATTAATTACACCCCGTATAGGGTGAAGCTTTTGGTCAGCAGATTTAGATTTGTCTTCAGCTCAGTAATTTTATTTGTTACAAAAAACTCTGGTTTAGATAAAAGAATTTAGACCAGGCAAAATGGCTTATATCATTCTTTCCTAGCCCATTGATACAGACAATCAATCAGATATTTAAAAAAGAAAAATGGGCCAATTTATTGGTGTGGTGGACTGAAACATGGCAGAGAATCCAAACCCTCTCCACCGCCTACAAATTTCATACCCCTAACCCCATCTGCTTTTTCTAACCCTGTTCAAGTGCTCCAATGTTCATCCCCTGGTTGGGCATCAAATATGACTTAAAGGACTCCTTGTTCAAGGATGGAAGTCAAAGGCACATCAGGTTTCATATCCAATCATTACTTTTTTAGAGTTCCCAAGACACAACATCTTGTCCCTTAGGACAGTTATTGGTGCCAGCTGACCTCGAGTAGGCCCCCAACTCATGGCGACCCCATGCTCAACAGGACAAATTCCTGCCTGGTCCTGGGCCGTCTCATAATTGGTTGTAGATTGAACCATTGTGATCCACAGAGTTGTCACTGGCTGATATTCAGAAGTAAACTGCCAGGCCGTTCTCCTGGACTGTCTTAGATGGAAGCTCCCCCCAAACCTGGTCAGCATCGTAGCAACATGCAAGCCACTGCTAACAGGTGTTGGTGACTGCACATGAGGGGCATTGCATCAGACCGGGTTCCCCGTGGAAGGTGAAAATTCTACCACTGAACCACCACTGATCTCCAGGCCCTCCTCTTCCTAGAAACTGCAATTTGTCTAAAGTCCTCAAGGCTATTACCTCAGAAACAATTCTTCTCTCTTTAGCTTATTTTTTCCAAAGTTTGACTCAAAATAGAGTGCTTAATTTTTATTGGTACATCTACTTTATCTTGTTAGGGTGACAAAGCTTAAGGAGGAACTGAAATTCTTCAGTGGTCAAACTGTACTGACCAAGACAAAATGCTTATCACTTGTCAGTAATTATAGTTTGTAAAATTTGTTGATGCTTGTTCTCCTTTCTTCAACCTTCCAAAATAAGATTAAAAGCAACTATACTTTCTAAGGGAAGTTTCTTGGCAATGTTAGGTGTTTTTGTCTTATTTGCTTAGATTTATTTTTTAGTAAAATGCATTATTTATATGTTGAATATCCATAATTTTTATCATTTTTTTGTCCAGCTTAATATTTTTGACCCTTTCTTCTTCATTCTTGGCTAGGTTTATAAGTTTGTCCTCCATATGACTTATTCGACTTTCTGCATTATAGGTTCTGACCATTACAAGTTTTAGTTCAGTTTTGGGTACTATTAAGGCATTTCCTCACCTTTCCTTACATTCTTTTAGTCAGTCTGTCGGATTTTTTTCATGTAACTGTTTTTTTCTTAGCTCATCTTTACTATCTTTTTCAGAGGGTCTGGAATCTGTTTTCTTTGATTTTCTTGAGAGCATAAATAAATGCTTCCTAAAATTTACTTGCTTTCCATTATATATATGTTAAAATATGCTCTTTGCCTCTTAGTTACCATACTTATTTATTTTTGGTGGGCATAATATCTTTCTGGGTATCTTTTCTTCTTTTTATGTTTATTAATGGCTAAATGAAAAAGATTTATTCTGACCTGTGTTTGTCAGTAAGTAGAATGGAGGAATTTTCTTTGGGTCCTACCAACCTAAGGCCTAATGGTTGGATAAGGTACTAGAGCCCAGCAGTCTGGGAGAAGTTGGTAACATGGTCATCCAACCAGGGAAATTTCCTCTCTGCTTGGTTTATTCTGTGTGCATGGGGAAACTGATGTTTCCTGAGCCATCTTTCCATAGCTAGTTTCTTTTCCTCCTGGCTTACACACAACAATACTGTTTGGCTCCTACTTGGAGCTACTGCCTGCTGTTTCAGGCAAGAACCGTACCCAGCTAGGGGAGTCAGATTCCTAACTCACTTCATCACTGAAATAAACTCCAGACAGATTAAAGATTTACATGTAAAAAATAAAATAAAATAAAACTTTATAAGTACTTGAAGAAAATATGGGAAAACATTTATATACTCTTTGGATGGGAATATGCATTTTAAGTCCAATGCAAGGAGAAATTAAATTACTTATAGAGTTAACTATTTAAAAATGGAACATGTCTGTATTGTGAGAAACTTCACTACATATACACTATTATATGATAAATAAAAATATTTATAACATTTGATTGTCAAAAATGAGTCCTTATATATAAAGAAATTTTTTTGCTAATCAATAAGGAAAATATGAAAACCTTAATAGAAAAAGGAGCAACATTAAGACATTATTCATAAAAGAGAATATATGTATAGCCAATAAGAACATGAAAAAAATTAATTTCATTAGTAATTAAATCAATGCAAATCACAATAGTGAATTACAATTTTTTTCTGTTTTATTATATTGATAAATGTAAAGGAAAAAAGGTAACAATACTTATATGGTGCATCATAGAAATTTCTTTCCAGGACCTCATTCTTTTTAATGGATAGATTATATATATATATATAAAAATAAAACAAACCCGTTACCGTCGAGTCGATTCTGACTCCTGGGGACCCTATAGGACAGAGCAGAACTGCCCCATAGAGTTTCCAAGGAGCATCTGGTGGATTTGAGCTGCCAACCTTTTGGTTAGCAGCTGTAGCACTTAATTGCTATACCACCAGGGTTTCTGTCTGTCTTATAGCCCAGGCCAATCCCTGTCTGTAGAGTTGGTTTGGGGAATGGTTTCAATCTTGGGCTATCAAAGGGCCCGGGGACCATGACTATCAGGGTCCCTCCAGTCTCAGTCAGACCATTAACCCTGGGCTTTTTATGAGAATTTAAGATCTGCATCCCACTATTCTCCTGCTCTATTAGGGATTCTCTGGTATATTTTATTGTGCTTTAAGTGACAGTTTAAAACTCAAGTTAGTTTCTCATACAAAACTTTATGCATGCATTGTTACGTGACTGTACTTGCTATCCCTGTAATTTGACAGCACACTCCTCCTTTCCACCCCAGATTCCCTGTGTGCATTTAACCAGCTACTGTCCCTTTCTGCCTTCTCATCTTACCTCCATACAGGAGCTGCGTGTTTAGTCTCATGTATCTACTTGAACTAAGAAGCACACTCGTCAGGAGCATCATTTTGTGTCAGTCTAATACTTGCCTGAAGAGTTGGCTTCGGGAATGGTTTTAATTATGGGTCGACAGAGAGTCCGGGGGCCATGTCTTCCGGGGTTCCTCCAGTCTCAGTCAGACCATTAAGTCTGGTCTTTTTACTAGAATTTGAGTTCTGCACTTCACTTCTCTCCTGCTCCATAAGGGACTGACTCTCTGTTGTGTTCCCTGTCAGGGTGGTCATTGGTGGTAGCTGGGTACCATCTAGTTCTTCTGGTCTTAGGCTGATGGAGTCTCTGGTTTACATGACCCTTTCTGTCTCTTGGGCTAATATTTTCCTTGTGTCTTTGGTGTTCTTCATTCTCCTTTGCTCCAGGTGCATTGGGACCAGTTGATGCATCTTAGAGGGCCACTTGCCATTTAAGACACTAGATGCCACTCACCAAAGTGGGATGCAGAACATTTTCTTAATAAACTTTGTTATGCCAACACCACAATTCAAAGGTGTCAATTCTTCAGTATTCCTTATTCATTGTCCAGCTTTCACATGCATATGATGTGATTGAAGTAGTAGTCTTATACAATATTTGTCCTTTTGTGACTAATTTCACTCAGCATAATGTCTTCCAGATTCATCCATGTTATGAGATATTTCACGGATTCATTGTTCTTTATCATTGTGTAGTATTCCGTTGTATGGATACCATAATTTGTTTATCCATTCATCCATTGATGATAGTTTCCATCTTTTTGCTATTGTGAAAGTGCTCCAGTGAACATGGTTGTGCATATATCTATTCAGGTGATGCCTCTTACTTCCCTAGAATATATTCCAAGGAGTGGGATTGCTGGATCCCATGATAGTTCTATTTCTAGCTTTTTAAGGAAGTGCCCAATTGATTTCCAAAGTGGTTGTACCACTTTACGTTCCCACCAGCAGTGTATAAGTGTTCCAGTCTCTCCACAACCTCTCCAACATTAATTATTTTGTGTTTTTTGTATTAACGCTAGCCTTGTTGGGGTGAGGTGGTATCTCATTGTAGTTTTGGTTTGCATTTCTCTAATAGCTAATGATCATGAGCATTTCCTCATATATCTGTTAGCCACCTGAATGTTTTCTTTGGTGAAGTGCCTGTTCATATCCTTTACCCAATTTTTAATTATTTGTGTTTTTGTGGTTGAAGTTTTGCATTATCTTGTAGATTTTAGAGATCAGACCCTGATCACATATGTCGTTAATGGCTAGATAGCATTTCATGAGTTGGATGTAACTAATATCATTTACTCCCTTATTGATGGGCAGTATGTTGTTTCCATTTTTGCCACTATAATAAATGGTGCAATAAACATTCTTGTATATATGAATAAACTAGAGTCCCGGTGGGGCAGTGGTTACGATCTGTGGCTGCTAACCAGAAGGTCAGCAGTTCGAATCCACCAGCTGTTCCTTGGGAACCTTATGGGGCAGTTCTACTTTTTCTATAGGGTTGCTGTGAGTTGGAATCAACTCTATGGCAAAGTTTTTTTTTTTTTTTTAATAGGAGTCCATGAGTGGTGCAAACGATTACCGAAAGGTTGGTGGTTCAAACCCACCCAGAAGTGCCTCCAAAGAAAGGCTTAATGATCTGTTTCTGAAAGGTCACAACTATGAAAACCCTACGGAGCACAATTCTACCCTGTAACACATTGAGTTGCCATGAGTTGGAATTGACTCCATGGCAACTGGTTTGGTATTTTTTTGATTTTTATTATGTGTGCAAGATAGATTACCAGGAGTGGGATTGTTATAACTAAAGGGATGAAGGAACTAATTGCTGGATTTATTTTCAAATTGCCAGGAGCAATTCACGTTTTTTTTCAACAGTGTATCAAAGTGCCCTTGCTCTAACTCTGATTTTCTCTAGTACTGGATATTATCAGCCTATTAAATTTTTCCCAACCCACTGAGTAAGAAATTGATTAACAATACTATTTTATTATTCAGTTCTCTGGCTCTTATTGAGTTTTATTGTGCTTTTATATGTTTATTAGAAATTTGCCTTTCCTACTTATTTTTTTTTTTGCACTTTTACATTTTTCTTATCAATATGTAGGAACTTTTTTTTGCATTAATAACATTTTCCAAATACGTTATCCATATTTTACCTATCTTTTTACTTTTTATTTAGTCAAGTATGTGAAGTTTTTCTCTTGGGCATTCTACCTTGATTAAAAAGACTCTTTTTTAAAGGTCTCTCAGAAATTTACTCTTCTAAATTTTATTCCACTTTTGTATTTTAATTTTACATCTGTGTCTTTACTGCATATGGAATCTATTTTTTTATATCATGAGAAATTGTGTCCAACTTAATTACTTACATATGGATAACTAATTTTGATAGCATTTTGAATAAATATTTTTTCCTTTCTGAGGTAAAATACTATCTCTGTCTTTTTAAATTTTTGTATATATTGGCACCTACTACCAGACTCTCTATTCCATTCTATTGAATTATTTGTTTATTCCTATTTTGGTTAAGATGCTGTTATAAGTGGTGAATTTTAGGAAACGGTTAGGCAGGTCCCCAAATTTACACTTGTTTTCATAGTTTTTCTCTTCTTAGACATTTATCTTTCCAGAGGAGCATTAACATCATTTTTACCTAATTCAAAATGACTGTAGTTCTAACTGTATTACATTCAAAGTATATACTTTTTTGGAGGATTTATATTTATAATATTTTGGTATCAAATCTTTCCTTCTAAGGACATGGCTGACCTACTCATTTGAATCTCGTTTTGAATCCAACAATAAAATTTTATAACTACAGAGATTTTTTTCATGATTGTGACTAGGATTTTTTTTTTCCTGTTTTAATTTGACTGGTTTTTGTTCGTTTAGGGATAAATGCTGGGTTTGTATAGAACTTATATCTAATTATGTAATCCAATTACCTTAATAATTGTAGTAACTTTATTTTTAGGGTCTTTTGAGTTTTCTAGGTATAAAATATATCTCTAAAATATGATTTTAGATCATCTGTTATATACAAATTGTTTTGTTCTCTTATCTTACTTCATTAAATAGGACCTCAAAAACAATTTTGGATAGTAATGGTGATAATGGGTCATGTTTCAGATTTTAATGGTGTTTTCTTTTTATATGGTCCATATTATATTTATGCTATTTTCTTCCATTCTTACTTAGAGCTTTTATTAGAAATTACTGCTGAATTTTATTTATTGAATCATACATGCATATGAATTTTTAAAAAAGTTTTGGATGCAATGAATTTGTTTTATTTTTTTGAGGTATAATCATTTTTAGTTTCATAAAATAAACCCCACTTGATCATAGTGCACCATTCCTTTGAGATTTTGCAAATATTGACAGATTCATTGGTAATACTTTATCAACATTTTCAGCACCTACATTCTCAAGTGAAATTGACCTGTAATTTTGGTTTTGAACTCTATTACATTTTTCTATTTTAAGATTTAAAAAATGAATTAGGAAGCTCTCTATCTTTTGCTACAATCTAAAATAATTTAAATAGCATTGGAATTATGAGTTGTTTAAAAGTTGAAGAATTTAGCTATAAATCCATCTGGGCTTTAAAAAAACATAGTCTTTAGTTGCCTTTATAATATTCATCATTGGTGGTTTGTGTGTTCATTTTTTTCATCAATTTTACCAAATTATATTTTTCTAGAAAATTTTCCATTTTTGCTAGATGTTAAAATATTTTATCATAGAGTTGCTTAGAATATTCTCATAAATTCTTCTAATTTTCCATGTATCTGTTATGTCTCTATTTTTATTTTTGCTTGTCAATTTTAGCTCTTTCTCTTTTCTTCTTTATCAGACTTATGAGAATTTATGTTTTTTATTGGTACTGTCAAAGAGCCAACTTTTGAATTTTTTCTATCATACATTTCAGCTTTTCCCTTTGTTAAAATTTCTATTTTGGGGGGGGCTTCTTTTCTAATTTTTAAAATGAGTACTGACAGAAAGTTATGCTGATATTACATAATGAGCCTCTATCAGTTGAGCCCCGGTGGCACAGTGGTTAAGAGCTCGACTGCTAACCGAAAGATTGGCAGTTCGAATCTACCAGCTGTAACTTGGAAACCCTATGGGGCAGTTATACTCTTTCCTTTAGAAAAAGGGGTACTATAAATCAGAATTGACTCAACGGCAATGGGTTTTGTGTTTTTTTTTCGTTCGGTTTGTCAACTGAAGAGTAAAGCATAGAAAAGCAATCAAAGAACTTAAGTTACATTTGTAACAATACAGTACAGACATAAATATAGATAGGATAGATTAGCCTTACTAGACTTTGTTTTAGTAGACCAGAATGAGAGATGTTCCTACTGCTCTTGAAGAAGCAAACAGCGATGTTGTGATTCCTTAATGGAGAGCAGTGGCCTCTAGGAGCTGAGGGCCTTAGTCCTGCAACTACAGGGATGTGAATTCTGCCCACAAACTGAGGGAGTGTGGAAGCAGATCCTGCCCTAGTCAAGCTTCAGATGAGAAAACAGCCCAGCACACCCTTTGATTTCAGCCTTGGGAGACTCAGCAGAGAACCCAGCTGTGCTGTGCCCAAACTTCTGACCTATGGAAGTTGTGAGATAATAAACAGATGTTGTTTTAAGCTGCTAAGTTTGTGGTAATATTGGGCAGCATGGAAAACTAATACATCTGATAAGTATTATATATTTCACGTGAACCTTAAGCTTCTTGTGATAGCCACTGGTTCAAGACAAATATGTATCTTGATTTTTATACATCTTTTGATGTTTAAGTAGGAAAAAAATTGCTTTCTCTTTCTTGTTAGGTTTTTGAGTTCTACATTTCTGTGAGTCATTTTTTCCCCATAAATTATTAAATAGCTGCAGTAACTATCCAACAGGCAGTATGGCAGAAGTTGCTGTGTTTCTGGTTGCAAGGAGCACAGTCACTCAGTAAAAGGAGGTTTAATTTAAGAATTCACAATAAATCTGCTCTGGGAACTGGCCTCTCCTGCCCTCTCAGCTTCTCTGTGGATAAATACTAGAAAATTCAATGACTGGCTTCCTCACCAGCTACCCAGTATTTTTTTTTTTTTGCCCCCTCAATATTTTGAGTTTAATATATCACTGCCCTGCCACATCCCTGACTCACCTTCACAGCACATTTTTACTTCCAGAGTCACAGTTAACTGGCTCAGTCTTGATCAGGTATAGGTCACTGGTTGCCTTTGGATGAACTGCCATTGTCCAACTCATACCAACTATGGCAGAAGGGTTCTATTGGTAGAGGACAAGGCCATGTAGGCTGAAGGGGTTAGAGGTGGATTATAGTAGGTGGAGTGTGGGCTGGACAGGCATTGGCATCATAGGTTATATAATTCTTTGGCTACCAGAAGATTCTTGAAATCAAGAGTGTCGTCTCTTTAACTTTCTCATTTCTAGAACAGAGGAAATGGCATTTTTCTTTATGCCCCACTGAGTATTGGGCAAGTTAATTCAAAGATAGTGAAAAGAAATAAACACATCTTATTAAGCTCAGAAGCCATGAACTGTAATGTATTTCTAACCAGAATTTTAATATTTTTCAGGACTCTGAAATGGTACTTTCTTCTTTCCCTCACTCCCTGCTTACAGTAGAGTGTTATAAATATTATTTGAAATTTACTATGGCACAAAATGTAGCTTTAAAGAAGAACACCACTGTAAAGTATGATAAGTAAGTTTTTTGGTAGAATGAGATGTGGCGGCAACATAGAGGAATATGTTTATTTATGGGGTGGGGAAATCTTGTTGCATGGAACAAAAGGCAAAGTTCACTTTTACGTGTTGTAAATGGATGTGGTAAATGAGTAGTCCTTGATGGGTTTTAGGGTCGCTATGAGTCGGAATTGACTTGGCAGCAGTGGGTCATGGGTTTTATTGATTGAATTTCTTTGGCTGATGACAAAGGTACCAAAAACCAGTGCAGAGTGTGATCTGATAGCTGGAATTAAATATTTTTTCTTTTACTTAATTAACCACATCCACTTTTGTATATTGCTAGCCAACTCTAAGCCTAGACAGAATCCCCAATCTAACCATGCATCACTTGATTCATTACTGAAAGGGGGAAAAATAATTTTGGCTTGAATTAGAAGGAAAACAAGGAGAGTTATAATCATTAGTTAAAAAAAAAGAAAGAAAGAAAAAAAAAAGTGACTTTCCTAAAGTCTTCTCTGGCCACAGTTTGTACTTTGGTAGATCTCTCTTCACATTTCTTCTTGTCTGGTATCTCTGAGAGGAAATTGGAGTTGGTTCAAGAGTTTGGACATCTTTTCGTGAATTTATAGTCCAGGTCCAATCTTGAGGAGATCCCACTGCCAGGAGGCATCCTCTGAAGGTAAAAAGGGTTGAGAGGCTGGTCATCTGGTGGGAAGCCTGGTTCTAGTCATCGACTTTGGGGATGACCTCTGGAAGGAGTCTGACCTCTGTTTCATTGTTTTTTCTACAACATCGCATGAATAGTTCATATAAAAGCTGTATTATTTAGTGTTTCTCACATGCCAGTTGCAGTGCTAAGTAGGCACTTTGCACTTGTTGTCTCATATACTTCTGGCATTAGTTCTGTGTGGTAGGTATTATCCCCATTTTGCAGAGGAGGATAAGGCCCAATGACGTCATGTAGCTGGTAAGTTGCAGCGACAGGAACCTGTGCGCCTAACCACTGCATTCTACTTCCTCTCCATGTGGCTGGTTATGGTTTTGTAAGGGTGAACAGAAAATTTGAATCAATACTTGGAGTGTGGTAAATGCTGTGCCAGAGATATAGAAGGCTACTGTGGGAGTACATGGAAGGAGTTAGTCAGTGAAGAAGATGGGTAAAGGACATGTTGGCAGAAAGGAATATCATTCTGTGAAGGCATGAAGATGGGTAACTATATGGAGTGTATTTTTGCTACTGGCAGCAGTGAAAGTTTCTTGAGAGTGGTGGTGGGAAATGAAGGTATAGAAGTGGGCAGGAGTCAGACCATATTGTGTAAGTTGTTTTTTGCAAAGAGTATGTGTGCACATTTCATCCTAAGTTTCTAAGTGCTGTGGGGGAAACTTAACAAGATGGATTGAAACAGTGGCTGCAACAATGGTCTAAAGCATATCAGTGATCATGAGGGTGGTGCAGGACTGGGCAGTGTTTTGTTCTGTTGTACATAGGGTCTCTGTTAGTTGGAACTGACTCAACGGCACCTAACAACAGCACCACAACAATGGGGGAAACTCTCATTGGCTGGTTGTGTTGCTGCCATTTGAATTTCCATTTCAGTGGACATCACCCTTCCTCAGGATCTCATTTTTGCTTGTCTGGATGATTGTACAAGCCCTTGCCATTTCATCTCTTTCTTCAAACTTATATCTTCTCTTGAACGTGGAAGTGAGCTTTGACCAGGTCTTAACTCTAGTTCACAAACTTGCAGAGCCACTCTAGTGTTTATTGGTTAAAGTCCAGCTTCCTTAACATGGAAGCTATTAAGGGTCCAACTCATTTTTCCAGCTGTATTTCCAATATTTCCATTCACCTAACCTATGTTACATGTGGCTCAGTGATTAAGAGCTTGGTTGCTAACCAAAAGGTTGGCAGTTCAAATCCACCAGCTGCTCCTTGAAAACCCTATGGGGCAGTTCTACTCTACAGGCTCACTTTAAATTGGAATTGACTCTACAGCAATGTTTTTTTTTTTTTTTTAACTTATAGTTCTAATCAAATCCATTTGTTAATGTTCCCACCATAGCTCTCATTTGCGTGGTTCTCTGTGCAATGAATCCCCTTCTTTATATTTGCATCTACAAAGTCTATCTTGTCCAACCAGGTAAAGGGCTGTAATAAATGTTCTTAACCCACCCCTGAGACCTCTCAAAACCTTCAAAGATTTTCAGCAGCTGCATTTTATAGCTCTGGGAAGTTTTCTAGCCTCTACCTTCTACATTGTACTTTTTCTCATTTTATGGTCAAATTCCTGGAGATGTGTTGCTTGGCTTTTGCTTTGTTTTGTCCTCAATACACCATTTCTTGCATCTTCAGCATTTGCATTGAGAGACTCCAGGGCAAGTTACTCCCTACCCTGTTCCCTGACCAGGCTTGTGGATACTTGTTATTGTGGAGTTGATTCCAACTCATAGTCACCCTATAGGACAGAGAACTGCCCCCTAGGTTTTCAAGGAGTGGCTGGTGGATTCAAACTGCTGATGTTTTGGTTAGCAGCCAAGCTCTTAACCACTGTGCCACCAGGGCTCCTGGATACTTTACCAGAATCCAGACTCTGTATTCCCTGGCCTGCCAGATTGAAAGAGAGACTGACCCTAATTCCATGACCCTCTTGTTTGTTTTGCCATTTATTCCTTCAACAAATATTTCTTGATTACCTACTGTATGCCAGGTCCTGGACTTTGAGTAGTGAACCAAACGGTAGCTATGGCTCCTGCTTTCATGGAATTTACCATTCAGTGAAAGAGACAAATTTATAATTATCTAAATAAATGTAAGCTTGCTGGGAATGAGAGTATGTGGGACCATGGCGACGGGCTGCAGGGAGATTGAACCAGGCTAAGGAGGCCAGGAAGTGCTTTCTTGGGAATTCCCAGGGCTGACACTTGTTCTCATCCCTGGGTTATTTACTAACCCTAAGCTGTGGCTCTTCCAAAGACAATGGTGGGCCCTTCTGAGCAGTTCTCAAAGAAGGACTCTGACCTTCCAGCTTTGAGCCCTTTATTTTACACAACTCTCTTCCTTAGCTGTTAAAACATAGACCGCGTGTTGGTGTTCTGGCATCTAACCTATGACTTCCAATATCCACCACTTGTGTCATTGCCCTCAGATCAAGACCAGGTTTAGGTGAACCAAAGAATTGTTTTACACCTTGTTTTGATTGCTGGAAGCCTGTGAACACAACTAAAATGGATAAAAATGCTTCCAAATCAGTCTTAATCTTATATACTCAATGTGGTGGGGGTAGGGCCTGAGGTGTAGAAATATGTTTTACGATTCTGTGTTTATATGTTGGTACTATTTTATTAGTATTTAGAAAAGCATGTAATTAAATTTTTTAATAAATAATAATGTCAATGGCTTAATATTTTTGAGTCGTTAGCATGTGGCAGGCATTGTGCTAAAAGCTACCATATATATTATTTCATTTAATCCCTTGCAAAAAATGTTAACACATCATCCACTGAATCATGTATGAACTTTTTCTTGGGCTTTTCACAATTTGGTCTATTTCTTGTACAGTGTCATTTTCCAGTATCTTTGAACCCTTTCTTACGATGACACATATTCCTGGCCGTCTCACGTGCTCTATTTGCATATGTCTTCCCCTCCACCTGGAATGCTGCCTTTTCTCCTCACATCAAAAGCCTGCACTTTGTAGTTATCACTTCTCGGACTCTCCCGGTCAGCTCAGATTGGATGTGACCTTTGGCACCTTCCTCAAATAAAATAGGTGCTCAGTTAATATTTGTTAAATTTAAGTGCTTTGGTAGCTTTGTTAATGTGTCACAGTTAAACTAAGTGGATGTTCTGTAGTAGCCAAGTAATTCATGTGATTTGAGGTGGCTTGCTACTCTTCATCCCTACCATCTTAGAGAACTAACCAGCTGTGAAAACAAACATTCTCCCTAAAACGTACAATTGCTGAGAATCACTAATCTCTCATTTTGAGAAGTTGACATGTTTTAAGAATACTTTATATTGTATTTAAATAAGCAACCTCCAGGAAGACTAATTTATTGCTGTTTTCCCTGGTAGGTGCTCAATTTGTGGAATCAGTGTACTCTGAGACACATATGATTCATATTTTTATTTTAACAATGAGGTGTCTGAGGCATTGAGAGGTTAGATAGCTTGCCTGGGTCACACAAACTAGTAAAAGCTGACGGTTTAGACTACTCCTGGACCATATTCCCAACTCTGTCAACAGTTATCAGAGGTATAATTCTAAATGGAGTTTCATTTCACATTTGGTTCCATTATTACTCTTTGGCACACTATCCTTTAAGTACTACCTGGATCCCTAAATACTGTATCTAGTGACGGTAGAAAAATACGAACGTTACTGCTCATGCATGTTATATCAGGTAAGAAAGTGTGTGTCAAAGTGTCTGAAATCACAGACTGTTTTATAGAAAAAGATATGACTAAATTCATATGGCAACAAGTTTCCAAAATATATTTATAAATCTAGCTGCCAAAAGCTTTTAACTTTCCTTTACAGTACCCGTTCTTCAAAATAATTAAAAAAATCTTCTTCCAACTGACCAGCCATTGCTTTTGTTTCCTTTCCACTTATAAAAAATGTTACTTACTAAGAATACATACGCCAGATTTCACTTAATTGCCTTTTTATGGTCCAGTCATTAACCTACTGAAAAAGCAGCTTATATGGAAACATTGACATAAGCCTCATTACACTGGCTCCAATGTGTTGCTATCATAAAGTATCCATCTTCTATATGTGTATGTTTTCATAGGATACTATTGAAAAGGTAATGGAAAATTAAGTTTGCAATGGAGAATTTGATTCTGTGTATATATTTTGAAACACTCTAACACAGTGTATGTTTACAACATCAAGAGGTTTATTGGAATTAAGGTTTATCATAAACTTTATGATATTTAAAACATATTTTACAACTGGCCATATTTTATTTCTGCTCCCATTTTCAAGTTTTTCTTATTTCTTTGACAAAGTGTTTGTTATGTGTTTCTCTTTGAGCTGGTAAAGGACTACTTATACTGAACTTTCAATCAGAAAAAAAGCCAATTTCAGGATCCCAAAGTGGTCAGTCTTTCACACTTACCCTCATAAATAATTTTTGACATCAGAATTTTTAAAGCATGCTCTGCCCTCTTGGGATAGTGTATACATTATAGAAACAGTGGAATCTGAGATAATAATTTTAGAGTTTTTTTTTTTTTTAATTATTATTCTTGGCCTCACTGATTTGGAGCGGGGGACTTGCCTACGTTGTTTTCACCAAAAAAAAAAAACAAAAACAAAAACAGTAGGGTGTGGGAAGCTGAAATAGTTGAGATGGTAACAGGAATTTTGGAATATGTGTAATCCTGGGAGGTAATTGCTTTTCACACATACTTGATCTATGTGTAGGTATGTAGAAAAGAGTAGAGGCGGAAAATTTCATGATTTATTTGAAACTTTATAATCATTGCCTTGTCAATCAAGTTATCCCCGATAACCAGTTGGGAAACTTGAGAAGAAAAAAGTACTTTTTTTCTAGACCAGGAGTTTCTACTAGACTTTAGGTGATTTGTAAGAAGGAGTTTGAAAGCACTGATTGTTTTTAACTTTGTAACCCCGGACAAGTTATTTAACTCCTCTGTACCTTAGTTTCCATACCTGTCAAATGGAGACAGTAACTGTGCCTAGCTGATAAGGTTCCTGGAAGCCTTAAAAGGGTTAGTGTATTCAATACATTTTACTGCTATTATTGTTTCAATAGTGAGTAGATTTATTTTAAGGTGCTTTGAGGCAGAATGGCATAGCAGAATTTGACAGACTGGGTTCTCATCCAGATTTCTCATTTAATGGTTGTTCAGCTAAGCTACGGTACTCACTGAGGCCTGATTGTCTTATGAGTAAAATGAGATAATACATACTTTGAAGGCTTGTTGGCAGAATGAGATTATGTATGTAAACCGCCAAACACAGATTCAGACCCATAGTAGGTTCTCAGTGAATGGGAGCCATTATAACTGTTTACAAAAAACAGAGCAGTAATTAGATTGAGTGCCTAAGGACACTATGTCTTTATAAAATAGCATACTTTACTCACCAACATAAAGAACAAAGGTCAGCGTTCTCTGAAATTTATGTAGTTGAACATTACGTCTTAGCCAAATGAAATATATTACAGAGTAAGTGGTTGTAAATGCTATGTTCTATTTATACATGATGAGGGTGTTGTGAACTGTGGAGCCACATTTTAAATATCATGTATGTGAGGGCTTTCTTGTTTCTTGCCTTATAAAATATCCTTATTTTAAATGTCTCTAAGTGCATGTAAACATGTTTAAAATAGCCCCAAACACGTAATAAAATAAACAAGATCTTCTAGACCAGACCATTTTCTTTCTTTTTCATTGTTTTACAACCATTCTCCTATCAGAATTTCACATTTGATCTTAACAACACAGAATTTTATAGCTGGAAGGGACTAGTCCCATACCCTAAATTTATAGATGAGGAAACTGTGATCTGACAAGTTTAAGTGATTTGCCTAAAGCCATATAGTAACTTTGTGGCAGAATCCTGGTCTCTTGTCTCCAAGCCCAGAATATTAAGGGAAGAGGAATGTCAACTGCATCCAGACAAAATTGAAGTCTTATAAAAAGGGATGTCGTGTTGGGGTCCTACAAAGTGAACCTTAGCATAAGCTGAAAGGGAAGAATAGATGTGGCTGGTTCTGGGGATCCTTACATGATAGTAGAAATTAGCTGGATGGAGCCATATAGTATGTACACAGAATGTCGTGACCTCAGGTATGTTCAGGTAGCCAGTACCCAAGGATGTCAAGTTGTAACAGAAAGGCAAGCACTAGAAGTGTTTCAGGTAGTGGGGTAGTAGAGTCAGACGAGCAATATCACCTCAGCTCTAGGGAAACTGTGCTAATTGAATAGCTGTGTGACCCTGAGGAAGTTGCTTATCCTTCAATGTCTCTGTTTCCTCAATAGTTAGTTTATAATTCCTATAGCTTATAGTCATGCCGATAATTAAACAAATAATTCATAAAATGAATTTAGCATAGTGACTTGCACGTATAGTGAGCACTTAATAAATAATAGAGAGCCCTGGTGGCACAGTGGTTAAGTGCTCAGCTGCTAACCAAAAGGTCAGCAGTTAGAACCTTCCAGCTGCTCCACAGGAGAAAAATGTGGCAATCTGCTTCCGTAAAGATTTACAGCCTTGGAGCAAGGTCATGGAAGCTTCGTATACACATCCATACTCCCTGAGGGACTGAATTATAGGCCTGAGGGCTAGGGACCATGGTCTTCGGGGATGTCTAGCTCAATTGGCATAACATAGCTTATAAAGAAAATGTTCTACATCCTACTTTGGTGAGTAGCACTGGGGTCTTAAAAGCTTGTGAGTAGCTATTTCAGATACTCTACTGGTCCCATCCCGCCTGGAGCAAGGGAGAATGAAGAAAACCAAAGACACAAGGGAATGATTAGTCCAGAGGACTAATGGATCACAACTACCACAGCCTCCACCAGACTGAGTCCAGAACAACTAGATGGTGCCTGGCTACCACCAACTGCTCTGACAGTCACAACAGAGGGTCCTGGACAGAGCTAGAGAGAAATGTAGAACAAAATTCTAACTCACAAAAAAAAGACCAGACTTACTGGTCTGACAGAGACTGGAGAAACCCTGAGATTATGGCCCCCAGACACCCTTTTAATTCAGTAATGAAGTCATTCCTGAGGTTGGCCCTTCAGCCAAAGATTAGACAAGCCCATAAAAGAAAAGGAGACTAAATGGGCACACCAGCCCAGGGGCAAGGACAAGAAGGCAGGGGGGGACAGGAAAGCTGGTAATGGGGAACCTAAGGTCAAGAAGGGGAGAGTGTTGACACGTCATGGGATTGGCAACCAGTGTCACAAAACAATATTTGTATTGTTTAATGAGAAACTAATTTGCTCTGTAAGCCTTCATCGAAAGCACAATTAAAAAAAAATTAAAAAGATTACAGGCAAGAAAAACCTAGGGAGCAGTTCTACTCTGTAACACATGGGATCCCCATGAGTTGGAATTGACTTAATGGAAACTAACAACAACAACAAAAAAAACATTTAAGTCCTTGGACCCTATGGGGCATTTCTACTCTGTCCTATAGGGTCACTATGAGTTGGAATCAACTTGACAGCAACGGGTTAATAAATAATAGCCATCACTATAATTCCAGGTTGTCAGTCTATTCATGGCAGAAAATATATTGCAAGGATATTAATACTGTTGTTGTTAGGTGCTGTCGAGTTGATTTGGACTGATAGAGACTCTATATACAACAGAGTGAAACACTGCCCGGTCCTGCACCATCCTCATAATCGTTACTATGCTTTAGTACATTGTTGCAGCCACTGTGTCAATTCATCTCTTACAGGGTCTTCCTCTTTTTCACTGACCCTCTACTTTACCAAGCATGATGCCCTTCTCCAGGGACTGATCCCTCCTGATCACATGTCCAAAGTACACTAGACATAGTCTCGCCATCCTTGCTTCTAAGGAGCATTCTGGTTGTACTTCTTTCAAGACAGATTTGTTCATTCTTTTGGCAGTCCATGGTATATTCAGTGTTCTTCTCCAACACCACAATTCAAAGGTGTCAATTCTTCAGTCTTCCTCGTTCATCATACAGCTTTCACATCCCTATGAGGCGATTGAAAGCACCATGGCTTAGGTCAGGCACACCTTAGTCTTCAAGGTGACATCTTTGCTTTTCAAAGAGGTATTTTGCAGCAGATTTGCCCAATGCAATTCATCCTTTGATTTCTCGACTGCTGCTTCCGTGGGTGTTGATTGTGGATCCAAGTAAAATGAAATCCTTGATAACTTCAATCTTTTCTCCATTTATCATGATGTTGCTTATTGGTCTAGTTGTAAGGATTTTTGTTTTCTTTATGAAGGCTTTTTATGAAGCCTTCTTTACTGAAGGTTGTGGTCTTTGGTCTTTATCAGTAAGTGCTTCAAGTCCTCTTCACTTTCAGCAAGCAAGATTGTGTTATTTGCATAATGCAGGTTATTAATGAGTCTTCCTCCAAGCTGGATTCCAGTTCTTCTTCATATAGTCCAGCTTCTTGGATCATTTGCTTAGCATGCAGATTGAGTATGTATGGTGAAAGAATACAACTCTGATGCACACCTTTCCTGGCTTTAAACCATGCAGTATCCCTTTGTTCTGTTTGAACAATTGCCTCTTGATCTATGTACAGTTTCCTCATGAGCACAATTAAATGTTCTGGAATTCCCATTCTTCAAAATATTAGCCATAATTTGTTATGATCCACACAGTCGAATGCCTTTGCATAGTCAATAATACACAGATAAACATTTTTCTGGTATTCTCTGCTTTCAGCCAGGATCCATCTAGCATCAGCAGTGATACCCCACATTCCACGTCCTCTTCTGAATCCAGCTTGTATTAATATTATCACTTGGAAAAAGTACTGAGGAAAATTACTAGGTTCTCACAGAGTCTTTGTTAAGTCACCCACAGTTTATGATTACATTCTAGTTTAAACAGGTAATAGATACATTTATTGAGGCAGAAACCTGTTCCATGAGCTGACCAGCATGGTAGGTGTTTGGTATTCTCAAGAAGTGTATAATAAGGAATGTCATAATTCGCACTATATGTAAGTGAGCTGTATATATCCTAGAATCAACAGGTTCTGAGTCTAGGACAAATTTTGGTGATCCCATCCTGAATAGATTCAAAGATCACCAGTGGACTTCCCTCCTGTAGTCTCTTAGAAAGATGACTTTTTCACCAGATTAATATCTATTAGTGAAACTTTGGTGGTTCAGTGGTAGAATATTCTCCCCTTCCATGCAGGAGATCCCAGTTTGATTTCTGACCTATGCACCATCTGTCCTTAGAGGCGTGTTGCTATGATGCTGAACAGGTTTCAGCAGAGCTTCCAGACTAAGATGGACTAGAAGGAAAAACCTGGTGATCTACTTCTGAAAATCAGCCAGTGAAAGCTCTGTGGATCACAACAGCCTGATCCGCAACCAATCATGGGGATTCGTTTTATTATGCATGGGTCACCATGAATCGGGGGCTGACTTGACAGCAGCTAACAACAAGAACAACAATATCTATAATAAGTAACTGTTTTAAAATGTACTGAGAGCCAGTAAACATCTTCTTTTAGATATGGCATTTTCTGAATTTTTTTTTCTAATTCCCCAAAAGGAATTTTTAACTGCTGTGATGACTAGCTGCCAGTTGTGTTTAAGGTCTAGGCTCTAAAACGCTGCTCCAGTTTTCAATAGGGTTATATAAAGACCCATCGGAATCTAAAAAAGCTAAGTAACAAATTTGTCCTCACCATACATTTTGAATGTGTTCCAAGAAACATGAAAATATATGGGTTTTCTTCACCCCATATATATGTATACAGAGGCCCTGGTGGTACAGTGGTTAAGTATCTGGCTGCTAACAAAGAAAAAGGTCAGCAGTTCAAATCCACCAACTGCTTCTTGGAAACCTTATGGGGCAGTTCTACTCTGTCCTATAGGGTTGCTATGAGTTGGAATTGACTTGATGGCAACAGTTTTTTTGTGTGTGTGTATACAAGGAGCTCTGGTGGCACAGTGGCTAAGCACTCAGCTGCTAAACTAAAGGTCAGAGATTCAAACCCACCAGCTGCTCCACGGGAGAAAGATAGGGCAGTCTGCTTTCATGAAGATTACAGCCTTGGAAACCTTATGGCGTAATTCTGCTTTGTCCTACAGTGTTGCTGTGAGTCAGCAATGGGTGGGTGTGTATCTACATTTCTATCTTTTGATGATAGAGTTTCATGGGAAATCCATGCAACCTGAAGCAGCTTGAGCCATTAAATTATGTGGGCATGATATATGCTAAGCCACTGCATTAAAGATGAATAGAATTGACATAAACAAATCACAAATGATGAGACACATTTACTTACTCATTTCATCTCACTTCAGGTTCCTCCTGGAAAGTAGATAAAAGCACTGAAAAATAAAGTCAAAATACGATAAAGAGAAAATGTTGAAACAAAACAGAACAGGATGTACTTTGTTTTCATTGAGACCCATTTCTCTCTTTAATCTAGCTTTAGCTTTTAGACGATGAGCTTTTCTCTTGGAGTCCTTTAAAGTGTATTATTCATATCTGTATTCCTAGTGCCTAATATAGTATCCAGAAGAGAATATGGTAGGTGCTCAATAAATATGTATTGAATGAATGAATATTTGAATATCCTTCATAAGATATTTCTAGTTCTTAAAATGGTGGCTTACTTATACATCCTGGGAGAGAATAGCCTATTCAATCTGGAGAACTTTTGCATGTTTTGTATTATATGCTGAATGTTCTCTTCATTTTACTTAGCAAGAGGGCATATGGTTGATCAAGTAAAATAATATATATAAAAATTCTTTATAAATTGTAATACTCAGTACAGAAAGTAGGCTTTGCTATAACCTTATATTATTATTTGGAACACCTGGAGAGGCACACTCTGAATAATAAGGTCCAATGTCTATGAGTAGGGACAAAACGGATGTTGCCTAACAAAGGCTAAAATCCAGTCTTGATAAGATCAAAGTGATCTTGTAGGCAATTCAACTGCTTTCCAGGACAAAACTTAACGTAAACATTCTGAGATTTTATAGGAATTTAAAATAATCCAGAGTTTTTACAGTGTATTTTTAAAATGTTTAGTACAAAATTGAAAGCTAGTAAATATGTAAAATACCTGGAGAAAGCGACTGATAATGAAAAGATAACAATCAATGGACACAGACCCAGAGATGATCCAGATATTGGAGTTAACAGACAAACACTTAAAGAATAATCATTATTAATGTTAAAAATAGAGGACCTAATGGAGACAATGATGGTAACGAAAAGATAGGCTATTTCAACATAGAATCAGAATCTATGAAATGAATTAAATAGACCATGGAGAATTGAAAAGTATAATATCTGAATTCATCGATGGGCAGAAAGAACCTCTGATTGTGGTGCTACTCTAAAAAAAAACCTTGACCAGGCGAAAGGGGAGCCCTAAAGTAGAGATTGCCTATTACAAGAGTTCTGTGGTGGGCGGTAAAGGTCTGGCTGTAGTGTGCCTGCCCTTCTGAGTCAGTGGCCGGGAGTGCCAGGAGCATGTGACCAGGCAAAGATTCAGTATCTAGAGTCTGTGAGTTAACTACATTCTTTGCATGAGGTTCTCTCTTGAAGGGAAATCTTAGCAGGACATTCCTATTGCTACCCTAGTCATCTGGTATACTAATGTTTTATTATATTCACTCATGTTTATCATGTCATTTTCTCACCATTTCCTTTTGCATCACAGTCCTTCAGGTCCTATTTTCTTCTTACTAAAGTGTGTTTTTTAGAAATTGCTTTGGTGAGGGTCTGGTGGTGATAAACTCAAAGTTTATTAATCTGAAGATGTCTATTTCAAGATCATTCTTTAAGAATATTTTAGTTAGGTATAAAAGTCTATGTTGACATTTATTTTTATCTCAGCATTATCACCTGGCTTTAAATGCTGTTGAGATTTCTTCTGCAGGTCTAATTGACATACTTTCCATGTAATCTGTCCTTTCTCTCTGGCTGATTTTAATATCTTCTCTTTGGCACTCTTCAGTTTTAATGTAGTTTGTCTAGGTGTACATTTCTTTTTATTTATCCCACATGGAATTTATTGAGTTCACAGAATTAATAAATTCCAGACATTCCTCAGGCATTATCTTTTTATGTGTTGCATTTGCCCCAATTCTCTCTATCAGGAACTCATTGTGAATTTTATCCTCCTTGTCTCTTAATCTCACTTTTATATTTTTTATCTCTCTTTATCCCTGCTAAATTCTGGTTAATTTTTTTTTTTTTTAGCTCTATCATCCTGGCAGCAATTCTCCCTTTAACTTTAACTAATATGCTCTCTAATCTGTCCATTGAGTTTTAAATTCCAATTATATTTTTATGTTTAGTATTGGTGTATATATATATTTAAATTTGTTTATTGTGCTTTAGGTGAAAGTTTACAAATCAAGTCAGTCTCTCATACAAAAAGCCATACACACCCCACTGTGGTCTCCCAGCGGCTTGCCCCTTAATGAGACAGCACATTCCCTCTCTCTACCCTGTCTTCCCCGGGTCCATTCAACCAGCTCCTGTCCCTGTCTTCCTTCTCATCTTGCCACCAGACAAGAGCCGCCTGCATAGTCTCATGTGTCTACTTGAGCCACAAAGCTCACTCCTCATAAGCATCATTGTCTATCTCATACAAACAACCCACTGCCATCGAGACGATTCCGACTCATAGTGACCCTATAGCACAGAATAGAACTGCCCCATAGAGTTTCCAAGGAGTGCCTGGTGGATTTGAACTGCTGACCTTTTGGTTAGCAGCTGTAGCACTTAACCATTATGCCACCAGGGTTTCTGTCTATCTTATAGTCCAGGCCAATCCCTGTCTGTAGAATTGGTTTTGGGAATGGTTTCAATCTTGGGCTATCAAAGGGCCCGGGGACCATGACCATCGGCGTCCCTCCAGTCTCAGTGAGACCATTAACCCTGGGCTTTTTATGAGAATTTAAGATCTGCATCCCACTATTCTCCTGCTCCATCACAGATTCTCTTGTGTGTTCCCTGTCAGGGCAGTGATCAGTGGTAGCCAACCACCATGTAGTCCTTCGGGTCTCAGGCTGATGGAATCCCTGGTTTATGTGGCCCTTTCTGTCTCTTGGGCTCCTATTTACCTTGTCTTTGGTGTTCTTCATTCTCCTTTGCTCCAGGTGGGTTGAGACCAGTTTATGCATCTTAGATGGCCGGTTGATAGCATTTAAGATCCCGGATGCCTCTCACCAAAGTGGAATGCAGACTGTTTTCTTAATACATTTTGTTATGCCAGTTGACCTAGATGTCCTCTGAAACCATGGTCCGCAGACTCTGGCCTTCAAAGCTTATGGTTGTATTGAGGAAATTTCTTTGCTTTTGGTTTAGTCCAGTTGTACCGACTATCCCTGTGGTATGTGTTGCCCTTCCCTTTACTTAAAAAAAATTTTGTCTACTATCTCGTTAGTGAATATCCCTCTCCCTTCCTCCCCACCCTCGTACCCATCAAAGAATATTTTCTTCTGTGTATAAACTTTATCTAGAGTTCTTATAATAGGGGTCTCATTGTGTCCTTTTGCAATTGACTAATTTCACTCAGCAAAATGCCTTCCAGATTCCTTCATGTTATGAAATGTTTCACAGATTCATTGTTGTTCTTAATCATTGTGTAGTATTCCATTGTGTGAATATACCATAATTTATCCATTCATCCGTTGATGGGCACCTTGGTTGCTTCCAAATTTTTGCTATTATAAGCAGTGCTGCAGTGAACATGGGTGTGCATATGTCTGTTCATGTGAAGGCTCTTATTTATTTATGGTATATTCTAAGGAATGGAATTGCTGGGTCATATGGTAGTTCTAGCTTTTTAAGGAAGCGTTAAATTGATTTCCAAAGTGGCTGTACCATTTTACATTCCCACCAGCAATGTATAAGTGTTCCAGCCTCTCCACAACCTTTCCAACATTTATTATTTTGTGTTTTTTGGTTAATGCCAAGCTTGTTGGTGTGAAATGGAATCTCATTGTAGTTTTGATTTGCATTTCTCTAATAGCTAATGATGGTGAGCATTTCCTCATGTATCTGTTAGCAGCCTGATTGTCTTCTTTGGTAAACTGCCTGTTCATATCCTTTGCCCATTTTCAGTTGGGTTATTTGTCTTTTTGTTGTTGATTTTTTGCAGTATCATGTAGATTTTAGAGATCAGATGCTGATCAGAAATGTCGTAGCTAAAAACTTTTTCCTAATCTGTAAGTAATCTTTTTACTCTTTTGATGAAGTCTTTGGATGTATATTATTCTTTAAAAAATGTACCTGGGGCGGAGCCAAGATGGCGGACTAGGCAGACGCTACCTCGGATCCCTCTTACAACAAAGACACGGAAAAACAAGTGAATCGATCACATACATAACAATCTACGAACCCTGAACAACAAACACAGATTTAGAGACGGAGAACGAACTAATACGGGGAAGCAGCGATTGTTTCCAGAGCCTGGAGCCAGCGTACCAGTCAGGTACGGCACAAGCACAGAGACCTGCTCCACCCCCCTGAACTAACCCCGGGAGGGGGACCAGCTGGTTCCACGGGCGGCGTGGGACGCAGCCGGTAGGAGAAGTCCCCGGGAGGCAGTGACTGATCTTGGAGCAGAAAGAGCAGCATCCGAGCCGGGGAACCGTCCCGCAGGGATTAGGACTGCACGCAGCGGATTTTCTGGAAAAACTAGTTTCCCAGTGATGGCTCGGAGACAACAATCCATATCAAACCACTTAAAGAAGCAGACCGGGACAGCTTCTCCAACCCCCCAAACAAAAGAATCAAAATCTTTCCCAAATGAAGATACAATTTTGGAATTATCAGATACAGAATATAAAAAACTAATTTACAGAATGCTTAATGATATCACAAATGAAATTAGGATATCTGCAGAAAAAGCCAAGGAACACACTGATAAAACTGTTGAAGAACTCAAAAAGATTATTCAAGAACATACTGGAAAAATTAATAAGTTGCAAGAATCCATAGAGAGACAACATGTAGAAATCCAAAAGATTAACAATAAAATAACAGAATTAGACAACGTAATAGGAAGTCAGAGGAGCAGACTCGAGCAATTAGAATGCAGACTGGGACATCTGGAGGACCAGGGAATTAACACCAACATAGCTGAAAAAAAATCAGATAAAAGAATTAAAAAAAATGAAGAAACCCTAAGAATTATGTGGGACTCTATCAAGAAGGATAACCTGCGGGTGATTGGAGTCCCAGAACAGGGAGGAGGGACAGAAAACACAGAGAAAATAGTTGAAGAACTTCTGACAGAAAACTTCCCTGACATCATGAAAGACGAAAGGATATCTATCCAAGATGCTCATCGAACCCCATTTAAGATTGATCCAAAAAGAAAAACACCAAGACATATTATCATCAAACTCACCAAAACCAAAGATAAACAGAAAATTTTAAAAGCAGCCAGGGAGAAAAGAAAGGTTTCCTTCAAGGGAGAATCAATAAGAATATGTTCTGACTACTCAGCAGAAACCATGCAGGCAAGAAGGGAATGGGACGACATATACAGAACACTGAAGGAGAAAAACTGCCAGCCAAGGATCATATATCCAGCAAAACTCTCTCTGAAATATGAAGGCGAAATTAAGATATTTACAGACAAACACAAGTTTAGAGAATTTGCAAAAACCAAACCAAAGCTACAAGAAATACTAAAGGATATTGTTTGGTCAGAGAACCAATAATATCAGATATCAGCACAACACAAGGTCACAAAACAGAACGTCCTGATATCAACTCAAATAGGGAAATCACAAAAACAAACAAATTAAGATTAATTAAAAAAAAAAATACACATAACAGGGAATCATGGAAGTCAATAGGTAAAAGATCACAATAATCAAAAAGAGGGACTAAATACAGGAGGCATTGAACTGCCATATGGAGAGTGATACAAGGCGATATAGAACAATACAAGTTAGGTTTTTACTTAGAAAAATAGGGGTATATAATGAGGTAACCACAAAAAGGTATAACAACTCTATAACTCAAGACAAAAACCAAGAAAAACGTAACGACTCAACTAACATAAAGTCAAACACTATGAAAATGAGGATCTCACAATTTACTAAGAAAAACGCCTCAGCACAAAAAAGTATGTGGAAAAATGAAATTGTCAACAACACACATAAAAAGGCATCAAAATGACAGCACTAAAAACTTATTTATCTATAATTACCCTGAATGTAAATGGACTAAATGCACCAATAAAGAGACAGAGAGTCACAGACTGGATAAAGAAACACGATCCATCTATATGCTGCCTACAAGAGACACACCTTAGACTTAGAGACTCAAATAAACTAAAACTCAAAGGATGGAAAAAAGTATATCAAGCAAACAATAAGCAAAAAAGAAGAGGAGTAGCAATATTAATTTCTGACAAAATAGACTTTAGACTTAAATCCACCACAAAGGATAAAGAAGGACACTATATAATGATAAAAGGGACAATTGATCAGGAAGACATAACCATATTAAATATTTACGCACCCAATGACAGGGCTGCAAGATACATAAATCAAATTTTAACAGAACTGAAAAGCGAGATAGATACCTCCACAATTATAGTAGGAGACTTCAACACACCACTTTCGGAGAAGGACAGGACATCCAGCAAGAAGCTCAACAGAGACACGGAAGATCTAATTACAACAATCAACCAACTTGACCTCATTGACTTATACAGAACTCTCCACCCAACTGCTGCAAAATATACTTTTTTTTCCAGCGCACATGGAACATTCTCTAGAATAGACCACATATTAGGACATAAAACAAACCTTTGCAGAGTCCAAAACATCGAAATATTACAAAGCATCTTCTCAGATCACAAGGCAATAAAACTAGAGATCAATAACAGAAAAACGAGGGAAAAGAAATCAAATACTTGGAAAATGAACAATACCCTCCTGAAAAAAGACTGGGTTATAGAAGACATCAAGGAGGGAATAAGGAAATTCATAGAAAGCAACGAGAATGAAAATACTTCCTATCAAAACCTCTGGGACACAGCAAAAGCAGTGCTCAGAGGCCAATTTATATCAATAAATGCACACATACAAAAAGAAGAAAGAGCCAAAATCAGAGAACTGTCCCTACAACTTGAACAAATAGAAAGTGAGCAACAAAAGAATCCATCAGGCACCAGAAGAAAACAAATAATAAAAATTAGAGCTGAACTAAATGAATTAGAGAACAGAAAAACAATTGAAAGAATTAACAAAGCCAAAAGCTGGTTCTTTGAAAAAATTAACAAAATTGATAAACCATTGGCTAGACTGACTAAAGAAATACAGGAAAGGAAACAAATAACCCGAATAAGAAATGAGAAGGACCACATCACAACAGAACCAAATGAAATTAAAAGAATCATTTCAGATTATTATGAAAAATTGTACTCTAACAAATTTGAAAACCTAGAAGAAATGGATGAATTCCTGGAAAAACACTACCTACCTAAACTAACACATTCAGAAGTAGAACAACTAAATAGACCCATAACAAAAAAAGAGATTGAAACGGTAATCAAAAAACTCCCAACAAAAAAAAGTCCCGGCCCGGACGGCTTCACTGCAGAGTTCTACCAAATTTTCAGAGAAGAGTTAACACCACTACTACTAAAGGTATTCCAAAGCATAGAAAATGACGGAATACTACCCAACTCATTCTATGAAGCCACCATCTCCCTGATACCAAAACCAGGTAAAGACATTACAAAAAAAGAAAATTATAGACCTATATCCCTCATGAACATTGATGCAAAAATCCTCAACAAAATTCTAGCCAATAGAATCCAACAACACATCAAAAAAATAATTCACCCTGATCAAGTGGGATTTATACCAGGTATGCAAGGCTGGTTTAATATCAGAAAAACCATTAATGTAATCCATCACATAAATAAAAAAAAAGACAAAAACCACATGATCTTATCAATTGATGCAGAAAAGGCATTTGACAAAGTCCAACACCCATTCATGATAAAAACTCTTACCAAAATAGGAATTGAAGGAAAATTCCTCAACATAATAAAGGGCATCTATGCAAAGCCAACAGCCAATGTCACTCTAAATGGAGAGAACCTGAAAGCATTTCCCTTGAGAACGGGAACCAGACAAGGATGCCCTTTATCACCGCTCTTATTCAACATCGTGTTGGAAGTCTTAGCCAGGGCAATCAGGCTAGACAAAGAAATAAAAGGTATCCGGATTGGCAAGGAAGAAGTAAAGTTATCACTATTTGCAGATGACATGATTATATACACAGAAAACCCTAAGGAATCCTCCAGAAAACTACTGAAACTAATAGAAGAGTTTGGCAGAGTCTCAGGTTATAAAATAAACATACAAAAATCACTTGGATTCCTCTACATCAACAAAAAGAACACCGAAGAGGAAATAACCAAATCAATACCATTCACAATAGCCCCCAAGAAGATAAGATACTTAGGAATAAATCTTACCAAGGATGTAAAAGACCTATACAAAGAAAACTACAAAGCTCTACTACAAGAAATTCAAAAGGACATACTTAAGTGGAAAAACATACCTTGCTCATGGATAGGAAGACTTAACATAGTAAAAATGTCTATTCTACCAAAAGCCATCTATACATTTAACGCACTTCCGATCCAAATTCCAATGTCATATTTTAAGGGGATAGAGAAACAAATCACCAATTTCATATGGAACGGAAAGAAGCCCCGGATAAGCAAAGCACTACTGAAAAAGAAGAAGAAAGTGGGAGGCCTCACCTTACCTGACTTCAGAAACTATTATACAGCCACAGTAGTCAAAACAGCCTGGTATTGGTACAACAACAGACACATAGACCAATGGAACAGAATTGAGAACCCAGACATAGATCCATCCACGTATGAGCAGCTGATATTTGACAAAGGACCAGTGTCAATTAACTGGGGAAAAGATAGCCTTTTTAACAAATGGTGCTGGCATAACTGGATATCCATTTGCAAAAAAATGAAACAGGACCCATACCTCACACCATGCACAAAAACTAACTCCAAGTGGATCAAAGACCTAAACATAAAGACTAAAACGATAAAGATCATGGAAGAAAAAATTGGGACAACCCTAGGAGCCCTAATACAAGGTATAAACAGAATACAAAACATTACCAAAAATGATGAAGAGAAACCCGATAACTGGGAGCTCCTAAAAATCAAACACCTATGCTCATCTAAAGACTTCACCAAAAGAGTAAAAAGACCACCTACAGATTGGGAAAGAATTTTCAGCTATGACATCTCCGACCAGCGCCTGATCTCTAAAATCTACATGATTCTGTCAAAACTCAACCACAAAAAGACAAACAACCCAATCAAGAAGTGGGCAAAGGATATGAACACACATTTCACTAAAGAAGATATTCAGGCAGCCAACAGATACATGAGAAAATGCTCTCGATCATTAGCCATTAGAGAAATGCAAATTAAAACTACGATGAGATTCCATCTCACACCAGCAAGGCTGGCATTAATCCAAAAAACACAAAATAATAAATGTTGGAGAGGCTGCGGAGAGATTGGAACTCTCATACACTGCTGGTGGGAATGTAAGATGGTACAACCACTTTGGAAATCTATCTGGCGTTATCTTAAACAGTTAGAAATAGAACTACCATACAACCCAGAAATCCCACTCCTCGGAATATACCCTAGAGATACAAGAGCCTTCATACAAACAGATATATGCACACCCATGTTTATTGCAGCTCTGTTTACAATAGCAAAAAGTTGGAAGCAACCAAGGTGTCCATCAACGGATGAATGGGTAAATAAATTGTGGTATATTCACACAATGGAATACTACGCATCGATAAAGAACAGTGACGAATCTCTGAAACATTTCATAACATGGAGGAACCTGGAAGGCATTATGCTGAGCGAAATTAGTCAGAGGCAAAAGGACAAATATTGTATAAGACCACTATTATAAGATCTTGAGAAATAGTAAACCTGAGAAGAACACATACTTTTGTGGTTATGAGGGGGGGAGGGAGGGAGGGTGGGAGAGGGTTTTTTATTGATTAATCAGTAGATAAGAACTGCTTTAGGTGAAGGGAAAGACAACACTCAATACATGGAAGGTCAGCTCAATTGGACTGGACCAAAAGCAAAGAAGTTTCCGGGATAAAATGAATGCTTCAAAGGTCAGCGGAGCAAGCGCGGGGGTCTGGGGAACATGGTTTGCGGGGACTTCTAAGTCAATTGGCAAAATAATTCTATTATGAAATCATTCTGCATCCCACTTCGAAATGTGGCGTCTGGGGTCTTAAATGCTAACAAGCAGCCATCTAAGATGCAGCAATTGGTCTCAACCCACCTGGAGCAAAGGAAAATGAAGAACACCAAGCCCACATGACAACTAAGAGCCCAAGAGACAGAAAGGGCCACATGAACCAGAGACCTACATCATCCTGAGACCAGAAGAACTAGTTGGTGCCCGGCCACAGTCGATGACTGCCCTGACAGGGAGCTCAGCAGAGGACCCCTGAGGGAGCAGGAGATCAGTGGGATGCAGACCCCAAATTCTCATAACAAGACCAAACTTAATGGTCTGACTGAGACTGGAGGAATCCCGGCGGCCATGCTCCCCAGACCTTCAGCTGACACAGGACAGGAACCATCCCCGAAGACAACTCATCAGAAATGAAAGGGACTGGTCAGCGGGTGGGAGAGAGATGCTGATGAAGAGTGAGCTAATTATATCAGGTGGACACTTGAGATTGTGTTGGCAACTCTTGCCTGGAGGGGGGATGGGAGGATAGAGAGAGAGGGAAGCCGGCAAAATTGTCAAGAAAGGAGAGACTGAAAGGGCTGACTGAAGACGGGGAGAGTAAGTGGGAGTAGGGAGTGAGATGTATGTAAACTTATATGTGACAGACTGATTGGATTTGTAAACGTTCACTTGAAGTTTAATAAAAGTTATTATAAAAAAAAAAAAAAAAATGTACCTGGTCTCTTTTTGAAAATAATTCCTTCTTTTTTCATGTGTTTGAATCTATTTCATTTACTTAAACATTTTATCCATGCTTATTTTATATTCTAGATCTGAAAACACCATTATCTGAATATCCTGTGATTCTAATTTTACTATCTATTGTTTCTGCTAGCTCCTACTCATGGTAGCTTATTTCCACATATATTTCTTTTTTAATTTTATTTATTTTGTTGTTATTGTCCTTATATATTTCTTAATTTTGGATTACAAGCTCAGAGATGGCTGGACTTTATCAGTATAAATCCCCTTCATCTAGACTGAGGGCATGTTATTCCAAATTAGGTTTGTATTTGCTTCTTTTGTGGCACCCCAAGGCAGTACAAAGTGAGACCAACTTTTTGTGAAATTTTTGGGTGTAGTATCCCAGACCATACAAATAAATTTGAACCTTAACCACTTTAAGGAGAGACCATAATTAGGATTGTTCATGAGTCATGGGAGGCTTTTTTTCCCACACTTTTTCTAAGTGGATTTTTCTCATTTACACTTTCTCTCATACGATAGCCCTTTATGTGTTCTGGCTTTAGCTGAGGGTAGCCCTCAGATGAAATTTCCCACCTTGTTCAGGCCCTGGTTTAGATGGCAGATAATGAGTTCAGTTTTATTACTGACTTTGGAGGATGTAGCTCCAGAGCTTGGAGGTAGGTCAGTGTTACAGAGAGAATATTAGAAGTCATATAGAAGTTGTGGTTGAATCTCTGTGAGTGAGTAAGGTCACAGCCAAAGGGTATGGCGAGCAAGGAGAGCTTGACTGAGAAGAAAACCTCAGGAAATCCCACACAGAAGGAAGAATCAGAATTGGAAGGAAGTAAGATTGTGTAGTTTTTCCCTAGGATGAAAAAGGAGAGGGTAGTGACTGGAGGCAAGGAGATCAAAAAAGGTGAGGACTTGGGGGAAAATATTGTGAATAAGGTGTCATTTGAGAGAAGTTTTGGTGGAATGCTGAGATGGAAGCCATATTATAAGGAAATAAGGAATGAATGCCTGGTGGGGAAATGAAAGTAGAGAGGGACTATCATCTGAGAAATAAAATAATTTAATACATACAGTCAGATACTGTAATGGATTGAATCGTGTTCCCCCAAAATATGTGTTAACTTGGTTAGGCCATGTGTGGTTGCCCTCCATTTTGTGATTTTCCTGTGTGTTATAGGTCCTAATCTCTGCCTGTGATTAAAAGGATTAGGGTGGGTTGTAACATTCTTGCTCAGGTCACCTCCTTGATCCAATGTAAAGGGAGTTTCCCTGGGGTATAGCCTGCATCACCTTTTATCTTACAAGAGATAAAAGGAAAGGGAAGCAAGCAGAGAGCTGGGGACTTCATACCACCAAGAAAGCAGCGCTGGGAGCAGAGCTCATCCTTTGGACCTGAGGTTCCTGCGCTGAGATGCTCCCAGACCAAGAGAAGATGGATGATGAGGACCTTCCTCCGGAGCCGACAGAGAGAGAAAGCCTTCCCCTGGAGCCGACACCCTGAATTTGGGCTTCTAGCCTACTAGACTGTAAGAAAATTAATTTCTCTTGGTTAAAGCCATCCACTTGTGGTATTTCTATTATAGCTGCACTGGATAGATACTTAAAAACTGAAGTTTTAATTTAGCAACATGTGGAAAGAAGTTCCTGAAGAATTTAAAGTGTTTGGTCCTTACAGATGTCATTTTATGATTAGAATGCCTGATTAACAAGATTTCATGGTCATTTTTTAAAAACTGTCTTTTCTAAATAATTAGCTATCATATTAAAAAATGAGTTTATTGGATGGAAAATATGAATCTATGGATTAAAATACAAAAAAATAAATTACAGCATTTTTCTTTTAGTGCTTAAGCCAAAGTATTTAGGGATTTGTTTAAAATTATAAACATGGTTTATACTTTTTGAAGGGATGACATTGAATCAAACTTTGAGTAAGTCACGTTTATGAAACAGACACTGTAGAAGATGGAAGATCACATCCTATAGATTGGTCTGGCTGTCATCAGGGTCCTTGCTTCTGTATAGGTCTGATAGTTACCCAATACTGCTCGGATTGTTCTGTGGAACAGCACTCTTGTGGGAGCAGGTAGCTGCTATGCTTTCAAAAACAGGGTTCCATTATCAAACTAATTTGTGAAACTCCAATTTTTTGTTTTGTATCTCTGTTGGAGATTCATAAATTCACTAGCACATTTAAGGGTTTTAAAAGCATAGTGAAAACAAACAAAACTATTGAACTTTTCTCTAGCACTTCTCAAACTTATTCGAGTGAAGAAAAGACAAAGGATGTGTTTGTATGTTTGAGGAGTGGTGCTGTGGAAAAGAGAGGGAAGATTCTAATTAACATTAAAAGTGTATGGTACAGTATTTTATGGAATTAGTTTTGGAAATGCCGCTTTTAAATCTGTAGTACAAAACCATCTTCAAATAAATATGAGGCCCTCTTATGTGCTAGGCAAATAGACAACGAGCTAAAAAGTACTTTATGTTCACTGCTGCCTGTAATGTCCACTATGCAAGAGAACTCAATCCTATAAAAAAAAAAGTGACCCAGAATTTCCATTATATAGCACAGTTTTGGAAATCTATGATTAAATCTGTGTTGGTTCCAGCAAACAGAAGTGCAGTCAGATTAACTCAGATAAGCAGAACTGGGATGGTGAGGGAAAGATCGTATAAAGCTACAGAGATTTCACTATACAAAGTATAGTTGGGTTTTATGAGAATCGGGATACCATTGAGAATGAGGTAGGTGCTTAGTCCATGCCTCTGTTTGTACTGTGTAGTCTAGTCTTTTGTCTCAGTTTTACCCTTTCTAAGATTTTCTTACTTAGTTGGTTGTACAAGGCCTAATATGGCCATCTGAACTCCACCTGTACATGACCTTTCAAATTCCCAAGTTGATGTAATTGGTTTTTGGCCAGTGAATCTATGGGCTGCCTTGAGAGTGGTGTCCACACAATTCCAGGCAACCAGGAATGAGAATAGTTGGCCACATGATGTGTAGAGCTGCTTTGTCAAGGGGCTTGGGGTGGAGTAGAAATTAAACATATCTAGTGTAGTTTTTTTTTTTTTTTTTTTTAGTGTAGTTTGTTTTCACTGGCTAAATCCTTTCAGAAGTAGATGGCCGGGTTCTTCTTTCTAGCCTTTCTTAGTCTGGAAGCTCAGCTGAAACCTATCCACCATGGGTGACCCTGCTGATATTTGAATACTGATGGCATAGCTTCCAGCATCAGAGCAATGCTCGAGTCCCCAAATTACGATAAACTGAGATACATGAGGATGACGCAGGATTGGGCAGTATTTCATTCTGTTGTACATAGAGTTGTTATGAGTGTGAACTGACTTGGTGGCACCTAACAACAGCAATGTAGTTGGGATGAAGAATTGTAGTGTTTGAGGGGACAGGCAATGATAAAATAATTTCCAGCACATGCTGTAATTATATATAAAAATTTCTAAATAGTTCTTACATTTATATACAGAGCAGAAAACCCAGAAACTGAAATATGCAATGACTCAAACGGATAAACTCTAAAATAGAACAGAGCCTCCCTGCTACCCTTAACCCTGTAGCTAATATGACCTCTTAATGTTGGGGAACGTATAAATACCAAATCCATTTTCTTAAGTGGTTATGGAAACCAGAAAAGAATTATTGCTTTCTTCACCTTTGACCTACTGGAAGGACTTACTGAAAATGTTTTCTCAGGTTGTTCTGAAAGAATGCTTCTAATGGCTGAGCTGTTAAGTTACTTTGGAAAGTATAACTCCCTAGTTGGTCTAAATTTTGATGCAAAGAACCTTGCATAACACTCCCATTACCTCAGTCATGGTGTATGTACCCATGTGAGTTGAACTCCTTTGAGGAAGCAATGATTGAAATATAGATATGTATAGACGGCACTGGTTTTTTTTTTTTTAATAGATTAATATGAAGATTTCATCTTGTTTTTTCTTATGAATATTTCAGAGAATGGAGATGGTTGAGGTACATTTTGAGACCTCAGTCTCTAGCAATTTATCATGACTCCCTCTGTTGAACGCACCTAGCCTGTTTCCCCCACTTCTTCTAAACATACAGAAGTGTATACTGACCTTTTTATTGGCAGATTTAGGCCTTTCTCCATGCCCAGATTACTGGGGACTTGAGCCAGGAAGTAATTAAACCACACTCATTTCTCTGACCATTCTGCCTTCTGCTTATTAGTTTCCCAGGAAGAGAATTCATTAACTATGTAGTTTTTAAGCCCCACACATCTATCAGTTTATTGTACTGTGGTGGCTTGTATGTTACTGTGATACTGGAAGCTCTGCCACTGGTATTTCAAATACCAGCAGGGTCACCCATGGTGGACAAGTTTTAGCAGAGCTTCCATACTAAGACAGACTAGGAAGAAAGATCTGACAGTCTACTTCTGCAAAAATTGGCCAGTGAAAACCTTATGAATAGCAGTGGAACACTGTCCAATATAGTGCCAGAAGATGAGCCCCTCAGATTAGAAGGCACTCAAAATACAACTGGGGAAGAGCTTCCTCCTCAAAGTAGAGTCAACCTTAATGATGTGCATGGACTCAATCTTTTGGGACCTTCATTTGCCGATGTGGCACGACTCAAAATGAGAAGAAACAGCTGCAAACATCCTTGAATAATAGGAGCATGAAATGTATGAAATATGAATCCAGGAAGATTGGAAGTTGTCAAAAAATGAAATAGAATACATAAAGGTCAATATCCTAGGCATGAGTGAGCTGAAATGGACTGGTATTGGCCACTTTGAGTCTGATAATCATATGGTCTACTATGCTGGTAATGAAAAATTGAAGAGGAATGGGATCTCATTCATTATAAAAAAGAACATTTCAAGATCTATCCTGAAGTGCAACACTGTCAGTGATAGGATAATGTCCATCCGTGTCTAAGGAGGATCAGATAATATGATTATATTCAAATTTATCCATCAATCACTAATGCCCAAAATGAGGAAAATGAAGATTTTACCAACTTCTGCTGTCTGGGAAACCCTGGTGGCGTAGTGGTTAAGTGCTATGGCTGCTAACCAAGAAGTTGGCAGTTTGAATCTGCCAGGTGCTCCTTGGAAACTCTATGGGGCAGTTCTGCTCTGTCCTATAGGGTCGCTATGAGTTGGAATTGACTCGATGGCAGTGGGTTTGGCAGTGGGTTTTCTGCAGTCTGAAACTGATCAAACATGCAATCAAGATGCACTGATAATTATTGGTGATTAGAATGCAAAAGTTGGAAACAAGGAAGAAGGATCTATAGTTGGAAACTATGGCCTTAGTGATGGAAACGATGTCAGAGATAGCATGATAGAATTTTTTAAGACCAATAACTTCTTCATTGCACATACCTTTTTTAAACAATGTAAGTGCTGACTGTACACATGTACCATGTTGAATGGAAAACACAGGAATCAAATCAAATACATCTGTGGAAAGACATGATGGAAACCTCAATGTCATCAGTCAAAACAAGGAGTGTGCTGACTGGGGAACAGATCATCAATTGCTCATATGTAAGTTCAAGCTGAAGATGAAAATTAAAACAAGTCCATGAGAACCAAAATACGAACTTGAATATACTCCACCTGAATTTGGAGACCATCTCAAGAATAGATTTGACTCATTGAACACTAATGATTGAAGACCCCACTAGTTGTAGGATGCCCTCAAGGACATCATATATGAAGAGAGCAGAAGGTCACTAAAAAGACAGGAAAGAAAGAAAAGACCAAAATGGATGTCAGAAGAGACTCTGAAACTTGCTCTTGAACATAAAGTAGCTAAAGCAAATGGAAGAAATGATAAAGTAAAAGAGCTGAACAGATTTTAAAGGGCAGCTCAAGAAGGCAAAGTAAAGTATTATAAAACATGTGCAAAGACCTGGAGTTAGAAAATCAAAAGGGAAGAACCACTTGACGTTTCTCAAGCTGAAAGAACTGAAGAAAAAATTCAAGCCTCAGTTTGCAATTTTGAAGGATTCTGTGGGCAAAATACTGAACAACACAGGAAGCATCAAAAGAAGATGAAAGGAATACATGGAGTCACTGTACCAAAAAGAATTGGTCGACATGCAACCATTTCAGGAGGTAGCATATGGTCAAGAATGGTATTGAAGGCAGAAGTCCAAGCTGCACTGAAGACATTGGCGTTAAACAAGGCTCCAGGAATTGACAGAATACCGACTGAGGTGTTTCAACAAACAGATGCAGAGCTGGAGTTGCTCACTGAGCTATGCAAAGAAATTTGGAAGATGGCTGTACCTAGCCAACAGACTGGAAGAGAACCATATTTGTGCCCTTGCCAAAGAAAATTGATCCAACAGAATGCATAAATTATTGAACAATAACATCAATATCACACACAAGTAAAATTTTGTGAAGATAATTGAAAAACGGTTGCAGTACTGCATCAGTAGGGAACTGCCAGAAATTCAAGCTGAATTCAGTAAAGGACATGGAATGAAGGATATCATTGCTGAGGTCAGATGGATATTGACTGAAAGCAGAGAATACCAGAAAGATGTTTACCTGTGTTTTATGACTATGAAAAGGAAATTTCACTGTGTGGATCATAACAAATTATGGATAACCTTGTGAGGAATGGGAATTCCAGAACACTTAATTGTACTCATGCAGAACCTGTACATAGCCCAAGAGGCAATCGTTTGAATAGAACCGAGTGATACTGAATGGTTTAAAATCAGGAAAGGTGTGTGTCAGAGTTATTTCCTTTCACCATACTGATTCATTCTGTATGCTGACCAAATAATCTGAGAAACTGGACTATATGAAGAAAGAAGCATCAGGATTGGTGGAAGACTCATTATCAACCTGCAATATGCAGATGACACAACCTTGCTTGATGAAAGTGAAGAGGACTTGAAGCACTTACTGATGAAGATCAAAGACTACAGCCTTCAGTGTGGATTACACCTCAACATAAAGAAGACAAAAGCCCTCACAACTAGACCAATAAGCAACATCATGATAAATGGAGAAAAGATTGAAGTAGTCAAGGATTTCATTTTACTTGGATCCACAATCAATGCCCAAGGAAGCAGCAGTCAAGAAATCAATGTATTGCACTGGGCAAATCTGCTGGAAAAGATCTCTTTAACGTGTTGGAAAGCAAAGATGTCACTTTGAGAACTAAGATGCTAACCCCACGCCATGATATTTTCAGTCACCTCACATGCATGTGAAAGCTGGACTATTAATAAAGAAGACTGCAGAAGAATTGATGCCTTTGAATTATGGGGTTGAGGAAGAATATTGAGTATACTGTGGACTGGAAGAAGAATGAACAAATCTGTCTTGGAAGAAATACACAGTTAGAGTGGTCCTTGGAAGAGAGGACGATGAGACTTTGTCTCCCGTACTTTGGACTTGTTATCAGGAGGGACTGGTCCCTGGAGAAGGCTATCGTGCTTGATAAGGTAGAGGGTCAGCGAAGAAGAGGAAGACCTCACAGTGGATGCAACAATGGTCTAAAACATAGCAGTGATTGTCAGGATGTCTTCTAATGCAGTTCGTCACTACACAATAGCAGTTCATCATTCTGGTATCTACCTTAATCTTACTTGCATGCTAGATGGCTGAGTTAGGCTCCCAGGTCCTGATAACCTAGGACAAGGATTCAGTCCTTCAACGAACAGGTCCAGACCTGGAATATGGCAATCTCATCTAGATCCTTCCAGTTGCTGCTCACAATCTACCACCTTTCTATCACTTTCTTCTGTTAGAAATGTCTACACGTCTCTAAGATGGAGTCTTCTATGTTTTTTCTGTTCTTGGAGTTGAGTAGTTTTAGACACTTGGTTATCTCACGAGGACTGGTTTTCACTTGCTCTTCTGAGCCACCCGGGCCCTTGCATAAGCACTGTTTCTCCACTGGGTAGACCAAGTAGCCATTAGAACTTCTCATGCTCTGCCAAGCCCAAAGATGTTTTGAGAACCTGTATTCTTTAGGTTCCAAGCCTCTGCCCAGGAAGCCATTTGTCTTAGTAACCTTGAGTTGCTATAACACAAATATCACAAGTGGGTGACTTTAAAGAACAGAAATTTATTTTCTAACAGTTCTGAAGGCTACAATCAGGGTATTGCATATTGATTCCTTCCTTGTTGGTAATCCCAGGTGTTCCTTGGTTCCTTTCTGTTCCATGGCTTGTAGATTCTTACATGCCATCTGTCCTCTCCTGTGTGTGCCTCTGTGTCTATTCTTATCTTTTTAGCATTCAGAAGTGATTAGATTTAGGACCCACTGCTCTGGTGGCATAGTGGTTAAGTGCTATGGTTGCTAACCAAAAGATCGGCAGTTTGAATCCACCAGGTGCTCCTTGGAAACTCTATGGGGCAGTTGTACTCTGTCCTATAGGGTCGCTATGAGTCAGAATTGACTCGACAGCAATGGGTTTGGTTTTTTTTTTTTTTTTTTTGGTACCCTGGTATGGCCTCATTAATGTAATAAAAGCAAAACCCTGTTTCCAAACAGGACCACATCCACAGGTATACCAAAAAAAACCAAACCCACCGCAGTCGAGTTGATTCTGACTCACAGCGACCCTATCGCTATGAGTCGGAATCGACTCGACGGCACTGGCTTTTCCACAAGTATAGGGTCCAGTAATTTGACACATGTTTTTGGCAGACACAATTTTAAATGTAATACCATTTTATATCTTGGCTGGCAAATAAGTTTTACTTCCAGTGTCATGTCCACTTACTTAGTTGTAGCTATCTGGAGTGAGTGTTGGAAAGGATACGAATGTTGTTACTATATGCTTTAAGAGAGAACACCAGAGTTAAATAGTGATGTTTACCACATTTACTGGGATGAGTCAGTGATGGAATTGGTGGTTAGATGTGGAGACAGCATGAATGGATCATTGATGGTCCTGCCATATGGCAAGATACTAGGAGACTTCTTACCATCCAATAGGACAACAACTTCTGTTGGCTCTGAACACCACGACAGGTTACAAGACCCTTGGCTTTGAATATTAGGGAGATAAAAGAAGGGGTATTCAGGATAACTAATGGCCTCTGAAAATGGGGGGGCTGTCCTGTCCTGGGAATGGGCTAAATTTTGGCCATAGAAGAAAGAGTGACAAGTACCAAATCAAGGGGATTCAAGCCCTCATTTTTCCCACTATAGAACATACCTGGAACTCCTCCTAATAGTATCATTTTCTCCATCTGCTCTTAAACTTGTCTTTACCCTTAAACTTGGGTGCTTCTCTCTGAGGAGGTAAGTTTGTTGTAGGTGTTGATTCTTAGTGTGTTTGCCGTTTTGGTGGGTCCTCATTTTCAGGTCCCTGGCGCTTCCTCTCCTCACCTATCTTGTGCTTCCCAGTTTTGCCACCAAGCTTTTTGCATGGTGTCTAACATTTCTTGAATTGTCTAGGTTGCTGTGCTTCAGCATTCATACACTGGCATTGATATAAAAATTTTTTTTGTTAAGCTTCTATCATATGCCAGATACTGCCCTGGGTGCTGAGTGTAATTATAGGAGACAAACATGTTGGGCTCTAAGTTGCTCTTACCTGTTTTCCAAACTCCTACACTCACCAGAGTTCATTCCTTTGCTTCATATGCCTTTGTTCAAAGGCTTGGCTTCTGTTTTTGCCTGCTCTCTGAGTTTCTCATCTAGTTAACTGCCTGGTTCCTATCCCTCCACTCTTTGCCTTGCTTTCGTAATTGCTTATTTGGCGCCTGGTCTCTGAGTCTCATCCCTATAGTTTGGAGCCTGCAGTCTTTGGCTATACATCTCAGGGGCCACCTGTCTGCTCTAGAACTTTTGAGATTTATTATGCTAAAATACTGGATACTTTCCTCACCCTATCCCCTCCCTGTCCCCCATATTTTATCTTGCTGACTGCCTTCCTGAACCGAGTTTATTTAGACTTTTCGTACTCTGGGCTGAATTGAAACTCTTTTGTCAGCTGGGCCTGACCAATGCCTATTTGGGTCTCATGGGCATATCTGTAGGGCCGCTATGAGTTGGAATCGACTGGAGAGCAATGGGTTTTGTTTTGGGCAGGTCTAATGTAAGGACCTCCCCTACTCCCTGTCTTACTGTATATGATTGATGTTTTCTCATTGATAAATCTTGAGGTACGATGGAATTAAGATATGTCTGAAAAATCCAATTGGTAAATGAACTCTGTAATTCACTTTAGAATAGTCTTACTACATAGTATCTTTATAGTTAGTTATATAACTATATATATTATAGTTATATAATATAGTTAGCATCTTTTTCTAGCCTGATTCTTTGGTTGATGTTAGTGAAATGTAGTGGTGACAACTTGAATAAAATTCTGGTCTGTGAATACTTTTAACTAGTCTGAGGTAAATGGAGGCTCATTGTCAGAAATGATATTGTCATGTGTGGCACATCACTGGCAGGGAACTGTTATTATTTCAACATGTTTAAGATAAAACAAAGAACACTTAAAAAACACTTAACACGGTCAAGGAGTTCTTAACCTTGGAGTGTCCCTGAAAAATCAGTAAGGACTCTTGCCTAGCATTTTTTGGTTACTCTCCATTAAATACTAGGTGCTTTTGGCAGGCTACTCCCAGTAATCTGATTTAAGAATCTTTCTAATATAATCAATCCTGGACCATCAAATACAGCTTCTAGCTCATACTTTCCAGGAAGAATAACTCCATGTGTGTCCAAGATACATGATGACTGCATTCTTGAATAACAGCATGCTTTCTTTAGAAAGAACTTCCTTTATAAGAAAAATAATACCTATTGACAATTTGTGAAGAATATAAAAAATTTAAGAGTTTCCCATTCCCCTACATGCCATTGCCTCCACATCCAGTATCAGAAACTGAGTTGTCTAACGTCCTGAATATCTTTGATCCGAAGTGAAATTTAATTCATTTGAAGAGCTCAAAAATATCTTCGGACATTCAGATTTCCTATGGAATTGGCAAATCCTAGCCTGAATCTGTGGTGGCAGGAAATCAGTCTATAATATTGCTTTGAAGGCTACTCTAGAATTATGTAATTCAAGGCAAGGGCTTGAATTTAGAAAAGAGTTTTCAAAATGGTTTATTACCTGTGAAAAAGGTACAGACAAAGCCAAATAGGTAGTACGTGAAACTGAAGACTCCTGAGCTCATTTGGAAACCCTGGTGGCATAGTGGTTAAGAGCTATGGCGGCTAACCAAAGGGTTGGCAGTTCAAATCCACCAGGCGCTCCTTGGAAACTCTATGGGCAGTTCTACTCTGTCTTATAGGGTTGCTATGAGTCGGACTCGACTTGATAGCAATGGGTTTGGTTTGGCTTTGAGCTCATTTACCATTTGCTGCATAGTTCCACCCCACAGAAGGAGCCCTGGTGGTGCAGTGGTTAAAGCTATCAACTGCTAACTGAAAGGTTGGTGGTTCGAAATTACCAGTGGCTTTGTGGGAGAAAGATGTGGCAGTCTGCTTCCATAGAGATTTACAGCCTTGGAAAACCTATGGGGTTGCTATGAGTCGGAATCAACTAGATGGCAGTGGGTTTGGTTTGGTTTGGTCTGTCCCATAGATGACATTATTCTTGAGTTGTAAGCACTTTGTGCCTCATTGCCATCTCTAGTGCTCAGCCCAGCTTCAGCACTATAAGGTGAACTGAACTGTTAGTGGTAGGAAATAGTGCTCTATATTTGTCACAGTGTACTAGCACAGACCCAGAAGTCAGTGTAACTGCTTGACATTCCAGAAAACATTCTCATGGCAGTGAGTTAAACTTCATGGAATGTCTTTTCCCAGTGGATGATGAAGTCATTTAGCAATGGTTACCTTTTGTGGAAGAAAATCTTGTTAAAAATTAAGTAGCCCCAGGAAGGCTTGAAGTTCTTGCTTTTGTTTTTGAAACAGACACACCACCAATTGCATGTACTTTATTTAGACTAAAGAAAATACTATATGCATTGATGTGGTAGCTTAAGAAAGTGACTCAGAGAGTTCAAATTTTATTTGTCTCCTTTTTCCATTTAATTAGTTGATATATTGAGTTGATGTGGGATTTCTAGAAGCCCTTTTGGTTTTCATTTACAGTCAGTTCAATAACTAGGACATGATCATGTCAGGCTAGCACGTCTGAAATCTCAGAAATCAGAGACTTTGGGAAGCACTAGAAACTTCCAAGAGCAATGGAAATTTCAGACCGATCCTTTTAATTATCTGCCATCACATCTGCTCAGTATTTTCTACTCCTGTATCTTACAGCCCCACTACTGAATCCCTCAGATGTTTTCGCATTTTATATCTGAAACTGCCTCAATTAGAGGATCTAAACTCTGAACCTCCTATCCTCTTGTCTTTCACGTCTCCCAGTTTACTCAAGAAGTTCTTTAGTTTCATTGGGAGGTGTAGCCTCTTGATCTGTCAATTCTCTTCTGTTCTAAAAAACAACTGTCTCTCCAGGACTGGAATATGAAGAAAGTCATATAATATCTGACTGGTCTTCCTACCAGTGAAATTTGTCACCCTTGAATAATCATAACTCACAGTGAGAAGCACTTCTTTCCTCAGGGACAATAAAATCTGGTTTTCTGTGAGAAAAGGCTTTGTTTCCTCAGAGCTTTCCTCTGTAGGTTTCCTGTGGACACTAGCTCCTGATGCTCTCCTTTTATCACTGTATGTAGAAACAATTGTTTCTTTCACCCTGAGGCCTGAATTCCTTATAAGAGAAAATCCCAGGCATGAACGTTTGCAGTTCTGTCTGAGATGCACAGGGCTGCTAGTGGGGTGTGTATGGCAAGGCAACTAGGAGAGAATGAGAAATGGATAATGGCTTGGGATTCAGGATCTGAGAGATTAGAAGGCACTGGGAAGTTCCATTTATGTGGGAAGCACTATATTAGTAATGATTTAATAATAATGATATTAAGTCCCTTCCTGGTATCAGCAACTCTTCTAGGCATTTCACACTGGGGCTTTCTAGTCATAACCTGAAATGGCTTCACTTTCTAGTCACTGAATCAAAGACTTTACACTGTGGCCATAGTCTCCTTTTCTTCCATCTTGCTTGTTCAACTTCATGATTGTTATTTGACTTCCTTAGGGTATCTTATCCATTTACACCTGTTTCTTTGTCCTAACCATAGCCTCCTCCTCCTCCTATCTTCACTATCCTCTTCTCTATCCAAAAAGCCCATGGAATCAACAATCAGTATCATTCTGGCTAGTTGTCTAACTTTCCTATCCCTGCATCTTCTTGCCACATTCATCTGGCAAAAACTTAAACCTATTGAATGTAAATATCCATTTATTCTGTGTCTGGGTAATAGAGAAATGATGGAGGAAATCACTCAACTGGCTGTTAACACGTCAGTAATCCAGTTGCGTTTGTATGTTCACTCTGCTCGCACACTGTCTACAAGGATACATCAAAGCAGTTCTCCAGGCACTTTCCACCTTAACCCTACTCTCAGTTAAATACTCCATCCTCTATGTCATAAGAAAATAGAAGCATCCAGTGGAAACTTGCTCAGCTTACCAAACCCACACAGTGACCTGTATCTGCATCTGTGCTCGTTGTGTGTTAGTTCTCGCATGTTAAAGTCTCAAGAGGTCCCTCCTCCTCCCTGAGGTCAGTCCTTCTATCTGTGTGTCCTGTCTTCCCTTTTTTATTTTTAACTTCTTCCTCAGCTACTAGAGTCTGTCTCTTGCTATTTAAATATCCCTAGGTTTCTCCTATACTAAAAACTTTCCTTTGACGTGAGTTTTTCTTTCTGTTCTTGACTTATTCTTTCCCTTCACAGTCAAACTTCTCAGAGGTTTCTTAACCGCTACTTAGCCCTTGGAAACCCTGGTGGCATAGTGGTTAAGTGCTACGGCTGCTAACCAAAGGGTTGGCAGTTTGAATCTTCCAGGCGCTCCTTGGAAGCTCTATGGGACAGTTCTACTCTGTCCTATAGGGTCGCTATGAGCTGGAATCGACTTGACGGCACTGGGTTTTGTTTGGTGTTTTTTTTTTTTTTTACTTAGTCCTTGATCCTCTCTAAACTGCATGCCAGAAGAACAGCTCTTGCTGAGGTAGTGAAAGACCATATTGTGGGCATTATTTAGACTTCATCTTACCGTCTGGCTGCCCCTCTTTTGACTGCACTTCAAATGAGAATGATCGTAAGACTCATCCTTTGGCTCTCTTTCCTTTCTACTCTGCAGTCTGAACTCTCTAAATGACTTATCTATGTGGCTTCAGCTGTAGGTTGTCAGCAAATGACTTCCAAATTCATAACTATGGTTCAGACTTTTATCTGGTTCCCAATACCTACTAATTTGACATTTCCACTGGAATATCTCAAAAGCTCCTCAAAAACTTGAGTGTCATCTATGGCACCTTCCTTTTCCTCGACGTTCAACCCTCAGCCATCATATTCAATCCATTACCAACTCCAGTAGTTTACCACCTATATATTTCTTGAGTCTATTTTCTTTTATCTCCTGTGTTGGGACCCTAATCTAATGCATCGCCTCTCTTGCCATAATCATCCTAACTGGCCTCTCCATTTTTAATCTTATCCTTTAATCTGTCCTCCACATTGCAGCCAGAAGGATCTTTTACAGATACAAACCTTGTTATTCAAATCATTCTTTTAGTGACTTCCTGTTAGTTTTATGATAAATTATGTATTTTATATGACCTTTGACTTCATCTGACTCCTGCCAGAATGATCTGGCTCCTGCTTATGTCTTCAGCTTCGACTGTGCTGCTCGTCCTCTTGTTCTCTCAGTGACTGTTGGTTGCTCCTTCCCACCTCAGGTCCTTTGCACATGCATTTCCCTCTGCTGGCAATGGCCTTCTCCCTCAACTCTCTACCTAGTTAATGCCTTTGAATTCTTAGCTCTTAGCTCTGAAATCACCCTTCTAGGGAAGCTTTCTGGGTTTCAGAAAGATGAGATTAGGTTCATCTGTTTTAAGATTTTATTGAGGTTATACTTTTCCTTCCCAGTATTTGTCACTGTTTATAATTGTGTGATTGCTTGATTAATGTGTGTCTACTTTATTAGAATAGAAGCCTTATATGGAGGAGGACAGTAGCTTTTTTCTTGTTATTTTCCACCTATTGTCTGTCTCAAAGTCTGACACATAGTAAGTTATATCAATAAATATTTGCTGAATAAATGAATGAATGTCCTTTTATAAATTTTGGTTATTATAGTAATTCTAAATATAAGTGTTGATCATTCCTATTTTACAGAAGTAAAAATCGAAACTCTGAAATTATGTAGCTTGCTATTTACACGTTAAGTAAATGGTAGAGCTGGGAATCACTTTACTACTGTATCCTACATGTCTTGTTGGGGCAAGGATGACTTTTAAAGGGTCCTAGTTAGTCCAGTGCTACAGCTGCTAACCAGAAGGGTCGGCAGTTCAAATCTGCCAGGTGCTCCTTGGAAACTCTACGGGGCAGTTCTACTCCGTCCTATAGGGTCGCTCTGAGTCAGAGTCGATTCGACAGCACTGGGTTTGGTTTGGTTTTTTTGGAGTTAGTCCAGACATTTTAATTCAGAGTTTCACTGTGACATTAAGTAATTTTTTCTTTGTGATATTAACTGTATGATATAGGGTTTGTTGTGAAAACAAAACAAAACAAAATAAATAAAGCAAAAATACCCTCTAGTTTTGTTAAACTGGGAAAGGTTATGTAAATTTTGAAATGGAAATTTGAAGCATTAAAAAGAAGGACATTAAGGATGCTTGTAATAAGATGTTAAATGCAAAAAAAAGAGGCATAATAGAAATTTATATGCAGTAAGATATTAATTTAAAAAAAGGAATACAAAAAGCCTACTTTATTTACAGTTATTTCTTCTAGGTGATAACATTTTGGGTAAATTTTTCTCTGCTTCCCTGTACTTTTCTGTACTTGCCCACTTTTCTAGAGTGACAATATTTTATTTATTTCAAAATGTATTTATTCAGTCTTCATTTTCTAATGATCATTTCCTAGTTATCTCTGCTTTAAGATTTAAAATTTTATATTGGTAAAGATATATTTCAAGGTTGTGATGGAAGCTTAAGGAAGAAACAGGCATTTCTTCATTAGAAAGAAATGAGCACTTGAATGAACATAAACTTGTAGAATACGTCACAGATCCAAAATTTTGGGAACATTTCTTCACATTACTGTTGGCATGTATTATGACTTTGTATTACTTACCCACTCCTCACCTTGCCCCTCCACCCCACCAAAAAAAAAAAAAAGGAAGCAAATAAACAACCTGTATAACTTCACAGTTATAAATGATTCTTTAGGATACTTCAACTCAAGTATCTTTTTGTCCCTCACTTACGTCTCCGTTGCAAATTCTCTTTCCATAACTGAAAAAAGACTGATACTTTATCTATACTAATAACTTTGCTTTTGCCCTTGTGGAGAAGGGAAAGTAAACATTTAAAATAGTTCATGTAATATCTTCTTAATAACATTCCTTACCAAATCAAGCAAAAAATATAAATAGAATAAAGCCTTGTTAAAGTATTGTGCATGAGATCCATTTCAGACAAAATTCTATTATATGGAAGAGGTCATTTGATTGATGCATTAACGTTTTACTCTTTGTTAATTCTGTAACATTCTTTAGATATCATGGTGAGCTTAGTAGGAAGAAAAAAAGAAAAAAGGTGCAATCTATCAGCTCCTATCTACCAGCATTGTACAGCAGAACTTTCTGTGATGATGGAAATGTTTTATATCTATGCTGTCTCATATGGTAGCCACTAGCCACAGAGAACTGTTGAGTGCTTGAAATGTGCCTGGTGTGACTGTGGAACTGAACTTTTACTTAAAACGTTTAAATAATAGCTTTATTAAGATATAATTCACATACCATATAATTCACCCATTTATTTTTAATGTATTCACAAAGTTGTGTAACCATCATTGCAGTCAATTTTAGAGCATTTTCATCACCCCAACAAGAAACCCTGCACCCATTAGCAGTTACTCCCCCTTTCTGTGCAACCTTCTCAGCCATAGACAACCACTAATCTACTTTCTCTTTCTATGGACTTGGTTTTTCTGGACATTTCACACACACACACACACACACACACAAATACAATATATGGTGTTTTGTGACTAGCTAATTTAATTTATTTCAATTTAAAGAGTTGAAATAGTGGCTATTGGCTACCATATTAGTGCATGTTCTAGACAATAGAAGCAAGTGGAGAGAAAGACCAAAGACAGTTGCTTAAGGAATACAGAGGGTTGAGGAGAAGAAAATTCTGCAAAAGAGGCATGTGGAAAACAGATCAAAGGGATAGGAGAAGAACCTGGACAGAGCCTATATGTAAGAGAGTTTCCTGAAAGAGGGCATGGTTAGTAGTACTAAACAGTACAGAGGGACCAAGCAAAGACTAGCTAGTGTAGGATGAGAAAGCTGATGACAAAGAATACTGGAAGGTAGTGGTTGATGAGGAAGTGTAGGCATGTGGCAATTTATATCATTTGGAGGTGGAGGGAAGGAAGAAAAATTCAAGATGGCTTGAAAAGGGTGTTGGAATTGATGGGAGTTTTGTGGTGTTGCTGATAAGGATGTTTTTAGCGGAGACTTGAGCCTATATATATGCCGAAGCAAAGGAGAAAATGGAAATGAAAAGATTAAAGGTAATCAGGCAAGATTCTGGAGGACATGGGTGAAAGTAGGATCAAGGACGTTAGTATAGTAGTGAGCTCTGAGAAGGAAGGTAGAAGACTTCTTTTTCAGAGGCAAGAGTAAATGAAGAAAAAGTAGATAAAGGCAGAGTAATTTTGAAATAGAAAGGAAGGAAATTCAAGGGGCTCATTTACTTAAAAAAGTGGCAAGGGTGCCTCTGAGGGTAAAGTTTGGTTTCTCCAATCTGCACTGTGATCAAATGGGGGGAAGAGAGTGCTGAAAAATTCTCCAGACAGGCTAGGGGTATGGGTGGTGGAATGTCAATTATGTCCAAACGAACATATCTCTAAAAAGGAACAGGCATTTTCAGGTACATAACCCTGGTGGTGTAGTGTGTAAGTGCTATGGCTGCTAACCAAAAGGTCGGCAGTTCAAATCTACTGGGCACTCCTTGGAAACTCTATGGGGGAAGTTCTACTCTGTCCTATAGGGTCGCTATGAGTCAGAATTGACTCGATGGCAATGGGTTTGGTTTTGGTTTTTTTGGACAGTCACATGAGGTCTAGAGAAATCCTTGTATATCATTTTTCACTTACTACAAAGTGAAAATTGCCCAAAAGTTTACATCTGATATCTTGAAAGAAGAAATGTATCTCTGTCAACTCACTTGCCCTTCCTGTCTTCCTTCCCCCAACTTCTTCTTTGCCTCTCTTACTTCCTCTCATCTCCCCTCCTTTCTCCTTTCTAACCTTCCTTCCTTTTGTCTATTCTTACACTTTGTAGGAAATGGTATACTCTCTTGCTCTTTGCCCCCCAAGGAAAAATGGAAACAAATAAAACACAAATCTTTGAGAAAGTCCAATATCTATCCATACTATAGTGATTTTTTTTTATAGTGATTACAGAATTCCATTTTGTGAGTTAAAATAAAAGTACAGTGTTTTCCTTATTTTTCTGAGTCACTCTTTTTCCTTCAAAGGCATAACAGTGGAAGAGCTGGAAACTGCTTAGAAAATCCCAAATGAAAACAACGATGGAAAAAATGGTAGGAAAAAATACTAATAATTTGATATTGAATTTAATTAATAACATTGCTTTAGAACAAAGCTTTCTATATAGAACTTTTAGAAATTTAAGTAAACTTTTGTTATATCTCAGTGTATATATTTGTGTATTTATATATGCATTTATTTATTTTAGTCCTTGAAACCAAGGATGGCTATCTTGTAGCTGGAGCAGGAATAACCAACAGTTTGCTAGTGTATGCAAGGTAATCTATGATCATTGGGATGGGTTAGATGATATATACGCCAACTCATTTTGTACAAATCCAGAAAAGTTCAATATTGAATAAAACAAATGTTGCTCTGAAATCAACTTCAGGATCCCCTAGTTTGGTGCCTGAAAGTATACCATCTTCATATTGATAAATCTTAAGGGCTGGGTCTGAATCAGCATTCTGGCTGTCTCTCCCTATGTTTGCAAAATAATATTTTATTGTGCTTTTGATATATTCTGGCTGTATTTTGAAATTAAGAATCATAATAGCTTAGATTCTCCTAGAATTTGACTTACCTACTAGTCCAAACTAAAAAGGAAAGCAAAATCAATTTTAAAGGAATTTTTAACACTGGGATTTTTTTTTTTTTAACCATATGAAGTCTTATTAGGACCAAATATAGTTAATCTGGAAACCCTGGTGGCGTAGTGGTGAAGAGCTATGACTGCTAACCAAGAGGTTGGCAGTTCAAGTCCACTAGACACTCCTTGGGAATTCTATAGGACAGTTCTACTCTGTCCTATAGGGTCGCCATGAGTCAGAATCCACTTGACGGAAATAAGTATAGTTAATCTACTGTCACATTTATTTTATTTATCACTAGAAAATTGAAAAGCAAAAACTTTTTATATTTTTTTATTTAATGAATACTTTTCTGCAAAATTCATGTTTTAAGGTTTTAGTAATTAAGGTTAAATTCAAAATACTGCTCCTTAGCAAAGCCTTAAAAAAAAAAAAAAAGGCCTTGGAATCAGTTCAAATAATTTTATATTGCAGATATGCTAAAATTTTAGCACTGACTAGACTTTTTATTTATTTTTTTGATTTGGTATTTTCACTATTCATCTGGACTTTTGGTCTTATGTTTTTATTTAAGGCCTTAGGTTGCAGTTCACTTTTTCCAGTTCTAATCCCGGGGATATAACTTATTTCTCCCAGATTAAAAAAAAAAAAAAAATCTACTTACATTTTTGTTTTTATTTTTCTTGCATGTAGGCAAAAAGTCCTCACCTATTGAGGATTTTATTCTGATTGGAAGTTCATTTTTTTGTACTAAACACATCATCATGAGCTTTCCATTTTGTTTAAGATGCCTGTGAATTCCTTCAGCAAACCTTATTTATTGTAGTCAATTTATTATGTACCAAAATTATTTATTACCGTGTATGAGAAGTTAACGAGCAGAGCTGAAAACCACAGCAAAGGGGTGGGAAGCAGTGCAGAGAAGGTGACAAATGGAGACAGTTCCGACTGCAGGAAGGGCTGGAACATCTAAGGTGGGAAAGAGGAGAGCTTTCATAATGGTGACTCTGAGTAAGTATAGAGAAAATTGATTCAAACATTTGATCTGGGATCAAAGAATCTTTATTATGAACGGTCAATGTTAAAAATACGAAACATACGGAAGCTGTTGTCTGTGAAGTCATTTGCGTACTCTAGCTACAGAGATGTAAAAGCCAGTTCATTGCTATAAACGAGTACAGATTTTCTTCCTGGGCCATATGTTTTGGAGTTTGCTCCCTGCAGAAAGGAAAAAAAAATTACTGGTTGACATATTCTTCACTGTTGTTGAAAATAGCTGTACTGAATTCTTTTTATTTTTGATTCATTACTGCTGATCAATTTGAAACTTTTGAACTTCCTCATAAATATCCATAAGAACATTTTTTTTAAGTGAGATTTTTATTTCAAAGCAGAGTATTTGTCATAAGTTTTAGTACTGAAATATGGCTTATTGTTAGAAAGTGTTATTACGCTTTTTTTTTTTTTAAAAGGAGACTATCAGAGGGCTTGGGGAATGGCACGGTTGATCTTGTTTTTCCCATATGTGAGTTAAGAATGATAATCCCTGTTATGAGCCATTAAGGCAATATCTATAAGCTCACTGTGAACCTCAGGAGAGAAGTTTTATGTGTATAGGATTGTAGTGTTCTTTACATCACTTACTGGGCACCCTGGGCAAATGTCGCAATCTTATTGACTCTTCCAACCCCCGTAATTATATGCTGACGTGCAAATTTTCCTTAAAAGTCTTTTCACCTAGAAAATAAAAATGTGTTTCCTCATTTTGATGCAAAAGTTTCCTCTCCTCCCACTAGGCATACAAAACGAACAAAAACCTGTTGCCTTTGCGTGGATTCCAACTCATAGTGCAAGCCTATAGGAAGGAATAGAACTGCTCCATAGGTCTTCCAAGGAGTGACTGGTGTATTCCACCTGCTGACTTGGGTCAGCAGCCGAGCTCTCAATCTCTGTGCCTCCAGGGTTCCCAGGCATATGTAGTGAATGAGAAAGTTTTTTTTTAATGTATTTCTTATTCAGATTTCTCTATTACCGAGGAGAATCCTCCTTCAAACTGGCCTTACAGAAGGTGAGGTTGCCAGTTTTTGACAGTGAGGCCAGCCATCAAAATTGTTTTTTAGCCAAGTAAGCTCCATCATAAAAGAAGGGGTGCAACTTTTGGATGAAATGAGCCAGTATTGTCTATGATAAATGAGCAGAATTTACTTACACTTAGTCCCTTTCCAAAGTAGAATTTGATGTACTGGTTGATTAATACTTCTTGTGGAGGGTTCCTTGTAGGGAGTTCTCATTGTCAGGGGTTGGAGTAGGAGCGAGAGTATTGAGTTCACGATTTGGGGTTCAGAAAATCTTCTTGCATATAAAGTGAATTTGGCTTATAACAAATCCCATTTTATGTCCCTTAACATGATACAGAAAACTAAGGAACGTGAGCATATGTAACCTATTTTAAACTGGTTGATGCCAGCACTAATGGGCATTCCTACTTGAAGAACATTGACATCCTTTTTAAAGTCATTCAGACTGAAGATTTCTTTTACTGGAGGTAATATGCACTGGATCTCAACTAGAGTATACATAGGAATCTTCCTGAGTCCCATTTCCAGAGATTTTGATTTAGTATGTCTTGGATGGGGCATAGGAAACTTCAATTTTAATGAGCACTTTAGTTGGTTTTGGAGCAGGTGGTCCAAGAACATCATAGCATAATTATTAAGGCATACTATGAGTCTTGTCACTAGTCAGGTGACCTCTGGCAAGGAACTTAATCTTCTGTAAGCATCTGTTCCCTTGAGTATAGAATGCAGATGATGATGTATAACTATACAAATATATAACTTTAGGGGTTTTGTAAGAGTTCGATTAGAATTAGATAAGTGAAGCACTTAGTACAGTCTTGGCTCACACTATGCACTTAATAAATGTTAGGTGTGGAGAGTCTGGTTCTGGGTAAGGTGGAGTGAACACACTTCACCCTGTCTTTTCCATTGAACGTAACGATAAAACCTGGACAAAATGCATGGGGTATGCGTTTGAAGGCTCTGAACAGTAAAAGAATCTGAAATAGCAGGTGAATTGCTGAAGAACACAAGAATTTGAAGTATTTCCAGGTGGGCAGTGAATTTATCACTCCCTTCTCCCCCTCTGGTTATTCTCTGACCAGAATACAATGGATCCTGAAACCTGCAAGTGGAAACCAGAGAACAGTGAGCTCCAGGACAGCCCTTCATTCCTGGCTCAAGGAGCATGAACAAGAGCTCTAATGCCTAGAGAGAGTGTGAAAATCCTATTTTTTTCTCCTCTTCATTTTCTCACCCTACAGCCCCCAAGCAACCCTGTCGCGGCAGCCTCAGAAGTTGCAATGTAATAGAATCCAGCAGGAGTCAAAACCCTGAGGGAGGGAAACTTTTTTCTCCACCACTGAGCTGTGATCCCAAAAGAGAGGAGTGAACTCTGGTTCCTTTTCTCTCTGTCTATTTGCCTGCCACTTAATATCAGCACTGGAAGTATGCTGCAGAGTGGGGTAACTAAGGGTTCAGCTTTATGGCCAGAAGAATGAAAAGAGGAGCTCCAGAGAGCTGGAAAATACTGGATAGATTCTGGAGAAGGGAGAGCTTGGGAAAGTGATCCCCAGAATTGTTTATTAACTCCTGGGCTCACCACCCTTGAGCTACACATATGTGGATATGATTGTAATCAGCATACCAAAGATGTTGAGAATGGAATTAACAGCTAGGTGACTATCCAGGGTGTAGCATGACTTTTATGTGGGGCACATAGAAGAGCAATCTGAATAGCACTGCAAAGGCTTTGAATACTGAACCAACATTAAAACCTAAGTACACAGAAGATAGGCTAGAACTTGTGGCCTGGACCTAACTAGGTTGATAGCCTGTTAAACAACAAAAACAAAAATTCTGCGTAACATTTAAGCAAGACCCTGAGGCATATATTCAAAATATCCAGTATATAATAACAAACTACTCAGCATGTGAATAATTAGAATTTACATGGGGAAAGATAATTGATAAATGCCAATGCTGAGATTACACAGAGGCTGAATTATCTGATAAAGACTGTAAAAGAGCTATTATATGATTCTCCAACTAACAATCATGAATAATCTTGAAATAAATGGAGAAGTACTAAGTTTCAACAAAGGAATGTTGTTGTTAGGTGCTGTCAAGTTGGTTCGGACTCATAAAAAAAATAGCGACCCTATATATAGCAAAAGGAAACACTGTCTGGTCCTGCACCATCCTCACCATTGTTGCTATGTTTGAGCCCATTGTTGCATCCACTGTATCAATCCATCTTGTTGAAGGTCTTACTCTTTTTTGCTGACCCTCTATTTTACCAACCATGATGTCCTTATCCAGGACATCCAAAGTACTTGAGATGCAGTCTCTCCATCCTTGCTTTTAAGGAACATCCTGGTTGTACTTCTTCCAACACAGACCTGTTTGTCTTTGTGGCAGTCCATTGTATATTCAATACTCTTTGCAAGCACCGTAATTCAAAGGCATCAATTCTTCAGTCTTCCTTATTCATTGTTCAGCTTTCACATTCATATGAGGTAATTGAAAATACTATGGCTTGGATCAGGTACACCTTAGTCCTCAGAGTGACATCTTTGCTTTTTAACACTTTCAAGAAATCTTTTGCAGCAGATTTGCTCAATGCAATACGTTGTTTGATTTCTTGACTGCTGCTTCTACGGTCATTGATTATGGATCCAAGTAAAATGAAATCCTTGACAACTTCAATCTTTTCTCCATTTATCATGATGTTGCTTATTGGTCCAGTTGTGAGGGTTTTTGTTTTCTTTATGTTGAGAGGAAACCCTGGTGGCGTAGTGGTTAAGTGCTACAGCTGCTAACCAAAGGGTCGGCAGTTCAAGTCCACCAGGCGTTCCTTGGGAACTCTCTGGGGCAGCTCTACTCTGTCCTATAGGGTCGCTATGAGTCGGAATCGACTCAATGGCACTGGGTTTGTTTGTTTTTGATTATGTTGAGTTGTAATCCATGCTGAAGGCTGTGGTCTTTGATCTTCATAAGTAAGTGCGTCAAGTCCTCTTCACTTCAGCAAACAAGGTTGTGTCATCTGCATAATGCAGGCTGTTAATGAGTCTTCCTCCAATCCTGATGCTGCATTCTTCTTCATATACTTCAGCTTCTTGGATTATTTGCTCAGCACACAGATTGAATAGGTATGGTGAAAGGATACAACCCTGACGTACACTTTTCCTGACTTTAAGTCATGCAGTATCCCCTTGTTCTGTTTGAACGACTGCCTCTTGATCCATGTAAAGATTCCTCATGAGCATAACTAAATGTTCCAGAATTCTCATTCTCTGCAATGTTATTAATAATTTATTATGATCTACATAGTCAAATGCCTTAGCATAGTCAATAAAACACAGGTAAACATCTTTCTGGTATTACCTGCTTTCAGGCAGGATCCATCTGACATCAGCAATGATATTCCTAGTTCCACCTCCTCTTAAATACAGCTTGAATTTCTGTTAGTTCCCTGTTGATATACTGCTGCAGCCACTTTTGAATGATCTTCAGCAAAATTTTGCTTGAATGTAATATTAATGATATCGTTTGATAATTTCCGCATTCAGTTGGATCACCTTTCTTGGGAATAGGGATAAATATGGACGCTTCCAGTCAGTTGGACAGGTAACTGTCTTCCAAATTTCTTGGCATAGATGAGGGAGCATCTCCAGTGCTGCATCTGTTTGTTGAAACATCTCAATTGATATTCCGTCAATCAGTCCCTGGAGCCTTGTTTTTTGCCAATGCCTTCAGTGCAGCTTGGACTTCTTCCTTGAGTACCGTCGGTTCCTGATCATATGTTACCTCCTGAAATGGTTGAATGTTGACCAATTCTTTTGGTATAGTGACTCTGCATATTCGTTCCATCTTCTTTTGATGCTTCCTGTGTCATTTAATATTTTCCCCACAGAATCCTTCGGTAATGCAACTGGAGGCTTGATTTTTTTTCTTCAGTTCTTTCAGCTTGAGAAATGCTGAGCACGTTCTTCCCTTTTGGTTTTCTATCTCCAGGACTTTGCACATGTCATCGTAACACTTAATCTTCTCGAGATGCCCTTTGAAATCTTCTGTTCAGCTCTTTTCTTCATTTCTTCCTTTTGCTTTAGCTACTTACTTAACTTTCAAGAACAAGTTTCAGAGTCTCTTCTGATATCCCTGTAGGTCTTTTCTCTCCTGTCTTTTTAATGACCTTTGGCTTTCTTCATGTATGATGTTCTTGATGTCATTCCACAACTTGCCTTGTCTTCAGTCATCAGTGTCCAATGCATCAAATCTATTCTTGAGATGGTCTCTAAATTCAGGTGGAATGTACCAAGGTCGCACTTTGGCTCTCGTGGAGTTGTTCTAATTTTCTCCAGTTTCAACTCGAACTTGCGTATGAGCAATTGATGGTCTGTTTTGCAGTCAGCCCCTGGCCTTGTTTTGGCTGATGATATTGAGCTTTTCCATCATCTCTTTCCACAGATGTAGTTGATTTGATTCCTGTGTGTTCCATCTGGTGAGATCCATGTGTATAGTCACCGTTTCTGTTGGTGAGAAAAGGTATTTGCAATGAAAAGTCATTGGTCTTGCAAAATTCTATCATGTGATCTCTAGCATCATTTCTGTCACCAAGGCTATATTTCCCAACTACAGTTCCTTCTTTGTTACCAACTTTCACATTCGAATCACCATTAATTATCAGTGCATCCTGATCACATGTTTGATCAATTTCAGACTGCAGAAGTTGGTAAAACTCTTCAATTTTTTCATCTTTGGCTCTAGTGGCTGCTGTGTAAATTTGATTAATAGTCGTATTAAGTGGCCTTTCTTGTAGGCATATGAATATTTTCCTATCACTGACAGTGTTGTACTTCAGGATAGATCTTCAAGTGTTATTTTTAATGATGAATGCAACGCCATTCTTCTTCAAGTTGCCATTCCCAGCATAATAGACCATATGATTTTCCAATTCAGAATGACCAGCATCAGTCTATTTCACCCACTAATGCTTAGGATATCAATGTTTATGTGTTCTATTTCATTTTTGATGATTTCCAATTTTCCTAGATTCATACTCTGTACACTCCAGGTTCTAGCTATTAATGGATGTCTGCAGCTGTTTCTTTCCGTTTTGAGTCATGCTGCATCAGCAAATAAAGGTCCCGAAAGCTTGACTCCATCCACATTATTAAGGTCAACTCTACTTTGAGGGGGAGGCTAAGCCCCCCTCTTTCAAATACAATGGCAAAATTAGGACATTTCCAGATAAACAGAAATGAAGGGAATTCATAAAAACCAAACTAAACTTACAAGAAATATTAAAGGGTGTCCTTTGCATAGAGAACTGACATCAGACAACAGTCAGAGTCTAGGATGCAGGACAGCTTCAGCCAGCTACCAACCTAGGTAAAGAAGCCTCCACAATAAATCAAAGCTAAAAGACTTAAAGCAGGAAAGAGACATCAATCTAAATAATGACAACATCAAAACAATAAAAGGAAGAACGAACTATGTAGGTATAGAACTTTCAAATGGAGAGGAAGTCAAGGTGATATCAAGTATTAAAAGACTGGCTCAAACTTAGGAAATTAAGAGTAAATTTCAAGGCAACCACAAAGTTGGCAAACTTACTCATCAGAATAAAAAAGAAGAAAAACATAAAGTCTCAGTAAACACAAAATTTATAAAAATGAAAAAAAAAAAAGAAAAAAAAATCCACCAAAAGGAACAAATCACAGGACAGTACGAGGAAGAAAGAAAAGGCTAGCATCACACACACAAAAAAAAGAACAACGTGACAGCAGTAAATTGATACCTATCGATAATCACACTGAATGTAAATGGCTTCAATGTATGCATAAAGATACAGAGACTGGCAGAACGGATAAAAAAGCAAAACCCATCAATATGCTGCCTATAAGAGACATGCCTTAAGACACAAAGACACAAATTTATTAAAAATCGAAGGATGGAAAAATATATCAAGCAAAAAATAAACAAAAAAGAGCAAGATTGACAATACTAATCTCAGGTAAAATAGAGTTTAAGTCAAAATCAACCATAAAAGATAAAGGGACAGTCCACCAAGAAGGCATAACGTTAGTAAATATCTCCATGCCCAATGACAGGGCTCCAAAATGCAGAAAACAAATTCTAACAGCATGAAAGGAGAAATAGACAGTTCCACAATAATAGGAGACTTCAACACACTACCTACCTAAATTAACACAAGCTGAGATAGAAAATCTGAACAGACCCAAATTAAGAGAAGAGATTGAACAGGTAACAAAAAACTCCCAATGAAAAAAAGCCCTGGCCTGGGTGGCTTCATTGGAGAATTCTACCAAACATTCAGGGAAGAGCTCACACCAGTACTATTCAAGTTATTTCAGAGCATAGACAAGGAAGGAACACTCTGAATTCATTATTTGAAGCCAGCATAACCCTGATACCAAAGCCAGGCAAAGATACCGCAAACAAAAAAAAAAAAAAGAAAGAAAATTACAGACCAATATCTGTCATGAATATAGGTGCAAAAATTCTCAACGAAATTCTAGCCAAGAGAATTCAGTACCATATAAAAAAAAAATACACCACGTCCAAGTTGGATTCATACCAGGTATGAAAGGATGGTTCAGCATTAGAAGATCAGTCAATATAATCTACCACATAGATAGAACAAAAAAATCACATGATTGTCTCAATTGACACAGAAAAGGTATTTGATAAAGCCCAGTGCCCATTCCTGATAAAAATTCTAAATAAAATAGGTATAGAAGGGAAATTTCTCAATATAATAAAGGGCATCTCTACAAAACCAACAGCCAACATCACTCTTAATGGAGTAATGGAGAGAGGCCGAAGACATTACTCTTGAGAACAGGAACAAGACAAGGATGCCTTTTATCACCATTCCTATTTAACATTGTGCTGCAAGTTCTACCTAGCGCAATAAGGCAAGAAAAAGAAATAAAAGACATCCAAACTGGTAATGAAGAAGGTAAAGTGTCCCTATTTGAAGATAATATGATACTATACATGGAAAACCCAAAAGACTCCATGAGAAAACTACTGGAATTAATAGAAAGATTCAGCAGAATAGAAGGATACAAGATAAACATACAAAAGTCGGTTGGATTCCTATATGCCAATAAAGAGAATGATGAAAAGGAAATCAGGAAAACAATACCATTTATAATAAACCCTAAAAAAAATAAAATACTTAGGGATAAATCTAAGCAGGGACCTAAAAGATGTATACAAAGAAAACTATGAAACACTACTGCAAGAAACCAAAAGAGACCTACATAAATGGAAAAACATACCATATTTATGAATAGGAAGACTCAATATTGTGAAAATTTAATCCTACCCAAAGTGATCTACAGATATAATGCAATCTTGATCCAAATACCATCAGCATTCTTTAACAAGATGGAAAAAATAATCACAATCTTTACATGGAAAGGAAACAGGCCCTGGATAAGAAAAGCACTACTAAGTAGGAGGACTCACACTACCTGATCTCAGAACCTAGTATACAGCCATGGTAGGTAGTCAAAACAGGCTGGTACTTGTAGAATGACAGACACATAGACCAATGGAACAGATTTGAGAATCCAGGCATAAATTCATCCTCCTATGGTCAGCTGTTGCTATGAGTCAGAATCAACTCAACAGCAATGGGTTAGAGGTTTATGGTCAGCTGATCTTTGACAAAGGACCAAAGTCCATTCAACAGGGAAAAGACAGTGTTTTTAACAAGTGGTACTGGCAAAACTGGATATCCATCTGTAAAAAAATGAAACAAGACCCGTATCTAACACTATACACAAAAAGTAACTCAAAATGGATCAAAAACCTAAATATAAAACCTAAAACAATAAAGATCATGGAATAAAAATTAGGAAAACACTAGGTGCTTTAATACATGGCATAAAGAGAATATAAACCATAATTAACAATGCACAGACACCAGAAAATAAACTAGATAACTGGGCTCTCCTAAAAATTAAACAGATGCTCATCAAAAGAGTTCACCAAAAAAATAAAAGGAACCTACAGACTGGGAAAAATTTTTTGAACTACAACGTATCCAACGGGGTCTAATCTCTAAAATGTATAGAATACTTCAACACCTCAATAGCAAAGACAAATAACCCACTTAAAAAATGGTCAAAAGATATGAACAGGCACTTCCAAAGAAGACATTCAGGCAACTAGCAGACACATGAGGAAATGCTTGTGATCATTAGCCATTAAACAACAACAACAAAAAACAAAACCTGTTCCTGTCGAGTTGATTCCGACTCATAGTGACACTATAGGTCAGAGTAGAACTGCCCCATAGAGTTTCCAAGGAACGCCTGGAGGACTTGAACTGCCAACCTTCTGGTTAGCAGCCATAGCACTTAACCACTACGCCACCAGGGTTTCTTTCCATCATTAGCCATTAGAGAAATTCAAATCAAACTACAATGAGATACCGTCGCACCCCGACATTACTGACACTAATCTAAAATACACAAAATAACAAATGTTGGAGAGGTTGCTGTGAGATTGGAATTCTTATGCACTGCTGATGGAAGTGTAAAGTGGTACAACCACTATGGAAAACAATATGGCACCTCCTTAAAAAGCTAGAAATAGAAATACCATGTGATCTAGCAATCCCACTCCTAGGAGTATTTCCTAGAGAAATAAGAGCCATCACGCAAATACACATATGCATACCCATGTTCATTGTAGCATTATTCACAATAGCATAAAATGGAAACAACCTAAATGCCCATCAACAAATGAATGGATAAACAAACCGAGGTACATACACACAATGGCATATTACTCAAGGATGAAGAACAATGACGAATCAAATCTGTGAAACATCTCACAACATGGATGAATCTGGAGGGGATTATACTGAGTAAAATAAGTCAATCACAAAAGGATAAATATTGTATGAGACCACTATTATAAAAACCAAAGAAAAGGTTTACACACTGAAAAAAGCAATCTTGGATGGTTATGTGGGAGAGGAGGAAGGGGAAATCACTAACTAGGTAATAGGAAAGTTTTAACTTTGGTGAAGGAAAAGACAACACACAACATGGGGGAAGCCAGCACAACAGGACCAAGCAAAGTCATAGGAGCTTCCTAAACACGTCCAAACACCTTGAGGGACTGGGTTATGGAGGGACCATGGTCTTGGGGGACGTCTAGGTCAGTCGGCATAACATAGTTCATAAAGAAAATGTTCTACATCCCACTTTCGTGAGTAGCATCTAGGGTCTTAAAAGCTTGTGAGTGGCCATTTATGATACATTTATTGATCTCATCACGTTCAGAGATAAGGAGAATGAAGAAAACCAAAGACAGAAGGCAAATATTAGTCCGAAGGACTAATGGACCACATGAACCACACACTCGGCCAGCCTGAGCCCAGAATAACTAGATGGTGCCTGGCTACCACCGCCAACTGCTCTGACAGAAATCACAATAGAGGGTCCTGGACAGAGCTGGAGAAAATTGTAGAACAAAATTCAAGTTCACAAAAGAAGACCAGACTTACTGGTCTGATGGTGAGTGGAGGGACTCCCAAGACTATGGCCCCTGGACACCCTGCTAACTCAGAACTGTAGCCACTTCCCAAGTCCTCCTTTCAGCCATAGATTAGACAGGTTTATAAAACAAACAATAACACAGGTAAGGAATGTGCTTCTTAGTTCAATCAAGTAGGTATCCAAATGGGCAACACCTGTCCGAAAGCAAAGACGAGAAGGCAAGAAGGGATAGGAAAACTGAATGAATGGCCGTGGAGAACTCAGGGTGGAATCGGAAAGGGGGAGAATGCTGACACATTGCATGGATTGCAGCTAATGTCGCAAAACAATTTATGTATAATTTTTGAATGAAAAACTCATTTTGCTTTAATCTTTCATTTAATACACAATAAAGTTAAAAAAAATTTATGCTGAGGTAAAGAAGCCATACACAAAAGGTCATGTATTGTATGGTCTTATTTATATGAAATATCCAGAATAGGTAAATCCATAGAGATAGAAAGCACATTGGTGGGCAGGGAAGGGGGAATGGGGAGAAGCTGCTTTATGGGTAAAGGGCTTTTGCTTTATGGGTAAAGGGCTTTCGCTTTGGAGCAATGGAAATATTCTGGCACATTCCTCACCTGTGTTATTGTTTGTTTTATAAACCTGTCTAATCTATGGCTGAAAGGAGGACTTGGGAAGTGGCTACAGTTCTGAGTTAGCAGGGTGTCCAAGGGCCATAGTCTCGGGGGTTCCTCCACTCACCATCAATAGACGTGGTTTTACAATATTGAGAATGTACTAAATGCCACAGAATTGTTCACTTTAAAATGGTTTATTTTATGTTATGTGAATTTCACCTCAATTAATAATTTTTTGAAAAGTCATTTTAGAATTGGTGGAATAAGGTCTATACATAGAATAATGTCCGGAAGGCCATATACCTCAAAGTGTTCAAATTTTTTTTTTATGTGGGTTGATCAGCCATCAACAGATATTTTCTCAGCACTTGAGGTACACCAGCGAACAAAATGTGCCCTGACCATTGGGAACATACCTTCTAGCAGGACAGACAGACAAACAATAAATATAATAAATATGTTAGGAGGTGATACCATTTGCTGGCGGGTCAACTTCAACTCATGGTAACCCCATGTGTCTCACAGTAGAACTGTGCGCCCTAGCGTTTTCAATGGCTGATTTTTTTCCAAATTAGATTGTTAGGGCTTTCTTCCAAGGCACCTGTGAGTGAGAATTTCCAACCTTTTGTTTAGCAGCCGAACATGTTAAGTATGTGCACCACCCAGGGACTCCCAGAAGGTGATAGGGTTACGGAAGAAATAGAGCAGAGGAAGGAGGAACAAGGGAGTAATGGGTTGGGTGGAGTAGAGCTGGCTATGATGGGGGTAAATTTAAGCCAACTCAGTGAAGGAGATAAGGGGTTAGCCAAGTGGAGATCTGGTGGAAGATGTTTCAGGCAAAGGAAATAGCCAGTGCAAAACTCAGAAGGAGAAGTGTGATAGACATATCCCTGGAACAGCAAGAAGCCAGTGTAGCCGCAGCAGGATGAACAAAGGAGAAGCAGGAAATGTTACACAGTAGTTGGTTGTTGTTGCTTAGTTGCTGTAACGGGGCCATATTGTGTAGAACTTTTTGGATCATCATAAGGAGTTTGGCTTTTTCTCTAAGGGAGATGGGGAGCCATTGGAACACAGGGGTATTAAAACACTTTGCAGTTTCTGTTATTGTGTCTCTTCATTTTTCTTAGAGTCTTCCCTTCCTCGCTCGCTCTTTCCCTTTCTCTGTCACTTCCTCCCACCTTCCCTCCTTCTGTTTTAAACGAGCCTATGCTTTATTATTTATTTTGGGGGAAATAGTACCTAGTTGGATGAGTTTACATTTGTTTAGTGCGTAATATATCAAGTGCATTCGTGTATACCAAAACCAAAAACCAAACCCAGTGCCGTCGAGTCGATTCCAACTCATAGCGACCCTATAGGACAGAGTAGAACTGCCCCATAGAGTTTCCAAGGAGCGCCTGGCGGATTCGAACTGCCGACCCTTTGGTTAGCAGCTGTAGCATTTAACCACTATGCCACCAGGGTTTCCGCATTCATGTATATTATTTGATTTTATTCTAGGAAGCACTCTTTTCAATCATCCAAAGAAAAACCTTACGATCGTAGCACTTGAAGGAGTCTCTCTAGAAACAGTTTGGATGCTGTCGTAGCTGAAGACAGAAGGATAACTACTTTGACCTGCTACTTCACACTAACTTGCAGAGAAGAGGTCTAATAAGTCAAATACAGAGAAGGGCACATGAGGGATTCCCAGTTACCCTGGAGTGCAGTCACTCAGTAGTTTTTTTATGTAGCTCGTAGTGTGTTCAGGGTGAGGCCAGATTTATAATCTTAATCTGTGATTTAGTGAAGACACTTGCTTTTACTTGAGATGACTTATTCATTCTTAGGGAGGCAAAGTTTCTGATTCCCGGACAAACTTTGAGATCAATTCTTGAATCAGGTTGTTGATGGGGTGTTTGTTTTAGAAATGGCACTGTATGTGGTATCACTTTTTAACATCCAGGGGGGTAGTGCTGTCTTTATTAGTCCCAAAGGATGTGGATACCTAAGTGAAGTACGTGGAGGAGAAATCACACCATTGAGAGGGTCTCTTTCCTCCAGGGAACGTTCTTCACTTCTGTCTCCTTTATAGAGATGATGAATGGCTTGATTTTATTTAAGCTGTGGGAAACAAATGGAACCATTAAATGTTTAAAGCAAATATGTTAATAGAGGTGGGGAAGCTTTCCTTAGGCCACATTGCCTGCCCCTACCCCGTAAGTGCTCCTTCTGACTTTCCAACACTACTGCCAAACACTGCCTCCACACATTCTTTTTAAAACTCCATTTCCATTCCAAATCCACTTGGTACTTTCCTTACGGTCTTGTGAAAACTGCACGATCTCTGAAGGGAATTGCGAGATAGATTTTTCCCTTTATTGAGGAGGAGCAAAAGAGAAAATATATGAAAGCATTTCTCTTTGTTATTCCTTCAGGGAGACATAGTAAAGAAAAATCATGACACTTCTATGGGAGGACTATCTTTTAATTTGACATCGTTTCAGTGGTGAGCATTTGGGGTAAATGTATATGCTTTCACTTTATTTTAGCACCTTGTCCAAACATCCTGGATAGGACTATTGGGACAGATAATATTATTTTATTTACATGTGGAACAAATAAATGAATGTACCTATAAGATATATGTTGATTTTGAGCTTCATTTAAGTGCATACACATGCACTTATGATGTTGGTTGTCTGAAGTAGTTCAGTTTGACCCTATTTTTACCTCTCTTCCTACTTCCTCTAAAACCAAAACCAAATCAGTTGCCATAGGCTCTGACTTGTGGTGAGCCTGTGTGTGTCAGAGTAGGACTGTGCTACATACGGCTTTCAGTGGCTGATTTTTTGGAAGTAGATCATCAGGCCTTTCTTGTGAGGTACCTCTAGTTGGACTCAAACTCCTAACCTTTGGTTAGCAGCCAAGTGCATTAACCATTTCCACCACCTAGGGACTACTTCTTCTAGATAAGACTTATAATGGGGTCAGATAGCTCTTTTCCGATATGGTCATATATGGGCACAACACTTAATGGGTTCTGATTACTCTTCTATGCTTACATATGTGCTTAAACCTAGTGAAGACCTCCTATATATAAGTGACAAAACCAGTCACTGGCATGATCCATCCTAATTGTATGATCTTTCCTTCTATATGCCTTTGTTGAGAGGTGTAAAGACTACCAAGGAATGGTTATGAGAGTGTGTGGTAGGCCCTGAACAATAGTACCAAATAAGCAAATACATGAAACATTTGTGAGTTATATTTTAAAATTATTTTTCTCTTTTAGATCCCAAATTTGCCTGAATTTATTGTTGACTCCAAGTATAAAACTAACCACCTTCGTGTACAGAATAGAAAGGAGCTTATTAAAATACTATCTGCATGGTAAGTTTGGATCTAATATTTATACATTTATGAATTAATATGTGATAAGCATTTATGTGGTGTTTGATATCTTTGGCTTATTTAGAACAACTATAATTTTCTTCTATTTTACAAAGTTGTTTTTTTTCTTTGTTCAAAAGCATTTTACATGTTCTAACCAAAAAAGTTGACAGTTTGAATCCACTGGCCACTCCTTGGAAACCCTATGGGGCAGCTCTACTCTGTCCTGTAGGGTTGCTGAGTTGGAATCAACTGGATGGCAACAGGTTCGGTTTGGTATTCAATACTGAGTCATAACTATGATAAAACTAAAAAAGCCACAATCGCCTGAACTGGGTTACTTATTTATGGCATGTAATTGTTTGTGTTTAGTATATCTTAAGTGATAATAATAATAATACTATTATTATCATTATACTTTTGCTTCATTAAATGTGCTACATATATTGCCTCATTTAACCCTTACAACAATCCTGTGTGGTAAGTACTACTATCCTCATTTCACAGTTAATATGAGGCAAAGGGAGGTTAAGTCGAGTTTATTGTCTTTTCCAAGCTCCTCCTGTGAATGTTTGTTATGATGATAATTCAAAGTCACTGAAAATGCCAGATTAAGTTATGGGTCATATAGGATAAATGTTAAAGTATTTGGTTTCCAAATTATTCTGTTCATGTCAGGTTATGCTTTTGTTAAAACCTGTACCCTTTTTTTTTTTCTAGTCTGCCTCAAAAAAAGAGTAATAATTTGTACTCTTTCCTGTAAGTTTCACTTTTGTCTTCTTTCAGATTTCTTCTGAATCTATAAAAATAGGCTTTGTGGTTTTCACAAATCAAAACGCCTTTTTTAGTAATGAAAATTTGCTCTCGTTCTGCCAATAAATTAGATGCTTTTGTGTTAATAGTATATCTTTTCATTTTAAAAAGCCCCATGTGTTTTTATGTAGTATATTTTGAAGTTTTAAGAAAATAAAGCTCTGCTAAGGTAGTTTTTATTTCTGTCCCCTTTTTATTTGGGGAATGGGTTTTATATGTATTTCTGGGTCAATGTTCACTTATCTGTTGGCTGTTTTCTGAATTTGTAAGCACTTCTCTGTGCTGCACCTATCTTCTCCATGTGCCAGATGCCCTTCCAGTCAATAGCTACTCTGTGTATGGGACTGATAGGCAGAGAATGGAGGCGAATGAGAATTGGGCTCCCTTTTTCTGGTCATTAGTTAAATATAACTCTGATTCTACCACAAATCCCCAGAGCCCTCAATCATTAACCTTTCTCCACATGAGAATCGGTCATTTATTTCTGCTTTTTGCCTCTCTGTCTCTCAAGCGGTTTTTAATTCATTTAATTCATTGATATGATTTTTTCCTTTCACACCATGGTTACCAACTTTCAATAATAGCCTCTTGTGAGAAACTTTATCAAAAGCTCTTTGAGAGTCTAAATAAATCATATCCATGCTGTGAGAAGAGTGGATCCCAAGAAAAATACAAAACCTAGGCAGATATAAGTGTCATCTTGTTATTCAGCTGCCGATACCTTTATAACTTTGGGAACCACAAAGTTAAGTCATTGGTTTCCTAGATCCTGAAAATTTTATTCCTTGCTAAGTTCTGTTAAAGCATTCTGCTGTAGAAAGACTTTCAGTAACATCTATAACAGGTTGATTTCCATTTTCCCTCTCTGGGGTAAATTAAACAATCTGTCACTGCTTTCTACTTTTCTATACACAGAAGTAGGAGTTTCAGCATTTTGGAGCCCATGAAGTTATGTTTTTATTCAGACTTAAGAAGGAATAAGGAATCAAACCACAAGGAAGAGACTAGAGGTAGTCTTAAGAGAGGGAATTTGATAAGGAAGTCACATCATCTTAAAAAACACATCATCTTAGGTATTGTTAAACCCTAGACCACAGATGATTGGTTAGAGGCCAGATTTCATATTCTGTTAGGCTAGTGTTGACATTTTTGGGTGCTCTCTTGTGGTTTGCAACTCTTCAGTCTCTTACAGCTCAAGTGTCCCCTCCTCCATGATGGATCAAACTGATGACCAGGGAAGATTAGGATATTGATTCACTCTCATTTATAATCTTGTCAATTGTTTCTCTGCACAAATGTTACTGGATTCATCAGTACTGTTTAGTACTTGGCTTTGAGAAGCCTCTATGAATGTTTAACATTTATCATTTTCATTATATGATTTATGTTTTGCCAACACAAAAACTTAGTGCCGTCCTGTTAACTACAGGATTAAATCTAGTCTCTTCAATCTGACATCCAGGTCCTTCCACAATCTGACTTCACCTTTCCTCTCTACCTTTTCTTCTAATATGCTTCAATATAAAGCCCTTGCTGCAGCCACACTGCCTTTTGGTTATTTTTGTTCCCTCTCTGGAATGCTTCCCAGACTAACCATTATTCTAAAACATAGTCATGCTTTAAGACAGCTCCGTGTCTACGTGAAACCATCCTCGAATACCTCTTTTCAGTTTCCCGTCAGATGACGGCGCCTTCAGGAAAGAAGGTGTCCTTTTTGTGCCATCAGTTATCAAACACAAACATGGTGAACGTTAATTGTTGTTGGGAATATTGCCTAGGGTTCCGCTCAACTTTTGGTCTTGCTCAACACATCATTCCTTACATTTCGCAGCTAACTCAGAACTTTTGAATCAACTGAAGTTTGTTTTCTAACAATGCAGCACATTTAGCCCCCAACCAAAAAAGGACACAGGCGGAAAGGAAGGAGCAGAACTAGCACTTATTAGATGCCAAATACATGCCAGATAAACATTATTATTCTCATTTTATAAATGAAAATCTGAAGTTTAGGGAGGTTAATCTCAAGGTCAGGCACATAGTGAATGATTAGAAATGGGATTCAAAAGGCCATCAGTTTCGCAGCATGTCATATTGCCTCCCAGAAGTGTCACATGAAATACTATTGTGTCCTTGTTTTTTTATTTATTCAATAAATATGTATTGAGCCCTTACCATGTAGTAGGCACTATTGCAAGTGCTGGAAATAGAGAAGTGAATGAAACAAAGTAAATTGGTGAACAATCCTGCAGGGCAAGGAAATGAGTAGTGCCAAGTGCTGGGTGTGAATGTGGCTATTTCATTTAGGATGGTCAGGGAGGGTCTTTCTGATAAAGTGACATTTCAGCAGAGACCTGCAAGGAAATGAGAGAGGCAGGCAAAAATCTGGGGAGAAGCATTGTGGGCAGAGGGTGTGTCGTTGTAGAGTTTAAGGAGTGGCAAAGAGGATGGAGTGACTGGAGCCCAGTGAGCAAGAGGGGGGAGTGGTTGTAGCTGTCTTCAGAGAGAGTGAGAGGAGGGGGCAGGCAAGTCATGTTCTAAAAGTCGCCATAACCTCTATGATGAAGTACTTTCTTAAACTTGTGGAATAAAAGGATTTTTTTGGGGGGAGGGAGGTCATAAAATGAGTTTGCTTATCAACTACTTCTATTTTCTATCTAACTTTAAGAGATGTCTTGAAGGGAATACTTGTTAGGGAGCTAATAGTTATTCTAGCAACTTGGAGTCACCATGACCACCTTTCTCACCTGAGGAAACTAGAGGGACTCAAGAGTTTAAATGGTATATGTTTCCCATTCATTCATTCATTCATTCTTCTCTCACATATTTATTGAACAACTACTATGTGCCAGTCACTGTTCTGAGTATTGGGTATATATTAAAAAAAATTCCCTCCTAGAACTTTCATTAGGTTAACCCCAGTAGACTTTCTAGAAAACATGTTTTTAAAGAATCCTTCCATTAAAAACATTTTGATGAGTTTAAGAAATTAGTTTTTCATATTGTTCATGAAATCTTTTTTTTTTTTCCTTGCTTTTGCTGCTACAGGCTGTGCCTGTTAATAATTTATTGTCTCTTTTTGAGCACATTGATATACATGCTAGATTTTTTTATTGTGATTTGCCAATCATTTCTATATTAAAGGTTATTTTTAGTAACAGTAACTACATTACTATGTGAGTATATCACGTTTATGACTGTGGTTTGCAATTAAACATTACATCATGTGTACTGTCCCTTAATGCTCCCTCAACCTGTATAATTTTAGAAAATCTTCAAAATATGTAAAAGCTGTAGAGGTTTTGTGAAACTGAATTTTCACTCCAGGCAGTTAAAAAAAAAAAAAAAAAGCTCTGCATTTTTAATTTAGGAATGATGAACTCACTGAATTAATTTGAAAAACCCTTACCCCTTACACCCGATTTGATATCCAAAGGCACTTACACATTTTTACAAAGTCTGTTCTCCTAAGTATACACATGGACTTCCTCTTGTGTTTCAAAAGCTCCCTTCCAAAGTGTTTTTCTCTTGAGTACTTTTTGAGTGTTTCCTTGTCCATGATAAGTATTCATTTAAATTTTTTAGAGTCCGGTGATTTCCTTTGTGTTCTATGAAATCTGTAGCCCGTTTTGAGGGTGACTACTAGGAATGTCAGAGCCCTGGTGGTGCAGTGGTTAAAAGCTCTGCTGCAAACAAAAAGGTTGGCAGTTCAAATCCACCAGCTGCTCTTTGGACACACCGTAGGGCAGTCCTCTTCTGTCCCACAGGGTCTGTATGAGTTGGAATTTACTCAACGGCAATGTTTTTTACTAGGAATGTCAGTCACTTACATTGCTTCTTTGTTATTCTTGCTAAAATATAGTTTGATGCTCCTCTCTGAGAGCTGTCAGCCTCAGTCAGGAAGGCAGCTACATGTTTTTGTCATCAGCTGAGTTTTCCACAGCCAGCACACACACTAGTCCCCTGAAGTGCTCTCAGGTGTAACTATGCCCCAACTGCGGCCAAGAGCAAGCCTTTCTTTCTTTCTCTCTCTCTCTTTTTTTTTTTTTTTTTTGCTTTTTAAATTTAAAGGTGAAAGACTTTCCCCTTGAGCTTGCCATTTTATCCATGGTGTTGCAGAAGTCTGTTTACCCAGCTGCTAAGACTGAAAGCCCGGCAATGCTGAAGCATGTTGAAAGTCCCCAGTTAACACAAAATGGGGGACATAAAAGGGCTAATCCACGGCTTGTTATAACAAACCTGCTCTTTGCAGTGGGAAGAAGCAGCACGCTCTCAAACCCGTGTTCCTCACACACTGGCTCAGCGTTTCTGCAATTGTTAGGACCTCAGGAGAGAGATCGACAGTCGTGATGTGTGTTGAAACTAAGAAGGGGAGGATAACGATGACATATTAGTGGTTGGGGAGAAATAATAGGAAGAAATGAAATGAGGATGAAGGAAAACAGAAAGGATGGAGAAAATAGGAATAAAATACATTTTATTCCTCTCCCCTGTGCTTTTGTCACCACCATTTTTTGGGATGCCAACTGAGTTCACTGGTCCTGCAGATACAGAGATGGAAGAAGAGGTCTTGGATCCGGAGGAGCTCATGGTCTAATTTGGAAAGCAAACAAGTAAACCAATGGTTTAAATAGTGTGTGCGAGGTGACAGGATAACTGTCTGTATAGGGTCCTAGGGGATGCCAGAGAAGGGGACTGACCTCAAACTGGGCAAGTCACAAGTAGATAGAATGACTAGGCGGACGAAGAAAAAAGAGAGGTCAAAGAAAGAGATATTGAATTGAGTGTAATTTTATAGTAAGAAAAAAAAAGATCAGCAGAGAAGGGAAAAAAGTAGTTTGGAAAGAAGCCGATGACAACTTTTAAATTGCTTTTTGAAAAATGTAAAGTAAGCGTACGCCGATGTGGTTCTAGTAAAAGCATTCCTAAAAAGTTGATTATGCTAAATCTTCATAAATAAAATCAACTGCATTAGATAAGTTTACCTTTTAAAGTACTGCAGCAATTCTGTTAGTGAACAATTTTTTTTGTTTTGGATGATCTGATATTCAGGGCTTACTCTATTGAAGTATTATGCAATTAAATGCCCTGGTACAGGGCCTTCTAAATAGAGGTGCTGAACAAATACTTGTTGCATTGAATCAGTGCTTTATTTAAGATCTTAACATAATCTGATCATTTCCAAAATTTGGTGTTGAATTATTTTACTAGACTTGTGCAGAATATTGGAGAGTAGAAATACGGAACATTTCTTGGCTGTTGTAGGAGGACTATAACTTCAAGGGTGCTAAATTTAATGCTAATTAAAATAAAAATAAGTTGGTACCATCAAAAAGTTTTGATTATTCCATTTCCCTGCCTAGGTTTTTCAGGGACACTCCACAGCTTTAAGTATAAATTTAAACCATTTATTTTAACACACATAATTGTGTCTTCCACCTTGTTGGCTTTGTTCCAGCCACTCCCAACCACTTGGTACTGGTTATAATGTGGCATGGTTATTTATTTATTTTCATTGCGGTAAACATATATGTAACAAAAGTTACCATTTCAACATTCTTCACCTGTACAATTCAGTGACATTGTGTTCATCATGTTGTACAACAATCACCAATATCTGTGTCCAAATTTTGCCATCACCTTTAAAATAAGCTCATTATCTTCAAGTATGAGTCCCCTTCCCCCCTCCCTCGTGCCCACCCCTGGTAACCACTGATAACCTTAGGGTTGAATGTCAGTTGCTGTTGACTTGGCTCTGACTTGCGTCAGTTCTGTGTACAACAGAAAGAACTGTTGCCCGGTCCTGCTCCATCTTCACAGTGGTTGGTGTGCTGGAGTCCATTGTTGCAACCGCTGTGTATTTTGAGTGCCTTGGAAACCCTGGTGTTGTAGTGGTTCACAGTTCAGCTGCTAACCAAAAGATTGGCAGTTCAGATCCAGCAGATGCTCCTTGGAAACCCTATGGGGCAGTTCTACTCTATCCTATAAGGTCGCTATGAGTCAGAATCGAGTCAACTGCAGTGGGTTTAGTTTTTTGTTTTCCAACCTAGGGGTCTCATCATCCGGCACTATACTGGACAATATTGTATTGTGATCCATAGGGTTTTCCTTGGCAAGTTTTTGAAGTAGATAGCCAGGCCTTTCTTCTTAGTCTGCCTTAGTCTGGAAGCTCCACTGAAACCTGTCCACCATGGGTGACCCAGATGATATTTGAAATACTGGTGGGATAGCTTCCATTGTCATAGCAAAACTTAAGCCACCACAGTATAACAAACTGACAGTTGGTAGATTTGTATACACTTGCCTATTCTAGATATTTCATTAATCCTTGGTGTATTCCCACATGCTCATTGCTTTTCACTAAAATGATGAAGTCATTTCATCTTGTTGGCCCCTACTAGTTCATTACAATGAACACAAGCTTCGGGAACTTTTCCTGCCTCGCTTGTCTATTATAAGTACCCCTTCCTATGCTTCTGTCTCTCCTTTCAGTTCTTTTGAGTATATCTAGGAGTGGAATTTCTGAGTCATAAGGTTATTGTATGTTTACTTTTTGAAGAACCCCCAAACAGTTTTCCACAGCAGCTGTACCATTTCACATTCCCACCAGCAAAGCACGAGTGTTAAAATTTCTCCACATGCTCACCAACACATGTTATTTTCCATTTTTTTTCGTAATAGCCATCCTAGTGGCTGTGAAATCGTGTTTCACTGTGGCTTTGATTTGTATTTCCCTAATGACTCGTAATGTTGAACATTTTTTCACATGTTTGTTGGCCATTTGTTTATCTTCTTTGGAGAAATGTCTATTTAAGTTCTTTACTCATGTTTTTAATTGGGTTGTTTGTCTTTTTGTTGTTGCGTTGTAGGAGTTCTTTATGTATTCTGGATACTAGACCCTTATCAGATATATGATTTGCAAATATTTTTTCCCATTCTGTAGGTTGTCTTTTCACTTCCTTAACAATGTATTTTGATGCACAAAAGTTTTTAATTTTGATAAAGTCCAGATTATATCTTTTTGGTTTTCACTTCTAGGGCCTATTTGGGTTTCTGGCACTCAGTAACTGTTCTTTCAGTTAGTGAATGCATGAACCAGTCCAAAGCTATCTAAGTTTACCAGGCCTAGTCTACAGGAGGAGAGTGAAGAGTCCCATGTCAGTTCCTACAAAAAAAAAAAAAAAGGTAGAAAGTAGTGAGAGCTGAAAATGAGGACTTCATCTAAACTAAGTAGGCATGTGCTATGATCACAGAATGTCAGAAGACCTGAATTTGACAAGCTTCATGGTCTCAAGCAAGTCACATGATTGCTCCCAGCTACCAGTTCTCATATATAAAATGAGCATGACAGTATCTACATCACAGTGAGAATTAAAAGATAGATCAGGCATTAAAACAGCTAGCACAATGCTCGGCATGCAGCAGTGTGCAGTATATTTTGAGAATCTCAATCTTTGACATTCCTATATTACAGTTCCCAAATTTTTACCACCAAAGATTGTAATTTTTTTTTAAATTCATGAACTCCATGTTTTTGAGAGATTTTTCTCTCCCAAAGTGTAACTGCTACATAAATTAACTTCCACTGTTTTTATTTAATAAAGTCCTATTTAACTGCCAGTCAGAAATCCTGATTGTTTTAGGTACCATCTAGTCAGCTCTGATTTACAGCTGCCCTGTGTACAGCAGAACAAAATACTGCCCGGTCCTATGCCATCCCCATAATCGTTGCTATGTTTGAGCCCATTGTTGCAGCCACTGTACAAATCCATCTTGTTGAGGGTCTTCCACTTTTTCACTTACCCTCCACTTTACCAAGCATGATGTCTTTCTCCAGAGACTGGTCCCTCCTGATAACATGTCCAAACTACACGAGATGAAGTCTTGCCATCCTTGCTTCTAAGAAGCATTCTGGATGTACTTCTTCCAAGACAGATGTATCCATTCTTCTAGCAGTCCATGGTATATTCAGTATTCTTTGCTGACATCATAATTCAAATATGTTAATTCTTCATCCATCTTCCTTATTCATTGTCCAGTTTTTGAATGCATAGGAGGTGATTGAAAATACCATGGCCTGGGTTAGGTGCACCTTGGTCCTTACAGTGACATCATTGCTTTTTAACAGTTTAAAGAAGTCTTTGCAGCAGATTTTACCAATGCAATGCATTGTTTGATTTCTTGGTTGCTGCTTCCATAGTCGTTGATTGTGGTGGATCCAAGAAAGATGAAATCCTTGACAATTTCAATATTTTCTGTTTATCATGATGCTGCTTATTGGTCCAGTTGTGAGGATTTTTGTTTTCTTTATGTTGAGATGTAATCTATACTGAAAGCTGTAGTCTTTGATCTTCATCAGTAAGTGCTTCAAGTCTTCTTCACTTTCAGCAAACGAGGTTGTGTCTTCTGCATATTGCAGGTTATTAATGAGTCTTCCCTCAATCCTGATGCACATTCTTCTTCATATAGCTCAGCTTCTCTGATTATTTGCTCAGCATACAGATTAAATAAGTATGGTGATACACCATACGTTTCCTGATTTTAAACCATGCTGTATCCCTTTGTCGTGTTAAAAAGACTGCTTCTTGTTCTGTGTACAGGTACTGCATGATCACAATTAAGTGTTCTGGAATTCTCTTGCTTTGAAAAGTTATCCATAATTTGTTATGATCCACACAGTTGAATGCCTTTGCATAGTCAATAAAATACAGGTAAACATCTTTCTGGTATTCTCTGCTTTCAGCCAAAATCTATCTGACATCAGCAATGATATCACCTGTTCCACATCCTCTTCTGAATCCTGCTTGAATTTTGGGCAGTTCTCAATATACTGCTGCAGCCGTTTTTGAATGATCTTCAGCAAGATTTTACTTGCATGGGGTATTAATTATATTGTTTGAAAATCTGCATTCTGTTGGATCACGTTTCTTTGGAATGGGCACAAATATTGATGTCTTCCAGTTGGTTAGCCAGGTAGCTGTCTTCCAAATTTCTTGGCATAGATGAGTGAGCACTTTGAGCCTTGCATCCGCTTGTTGAAACATCTCAATTAGTATTCCATAAATTCCTGGATCCTTGTTTTTCACCAGTGCGTTCAGTGCAGCTTGGACTTTGTCCCTCAATATCATCAGTTATTGATCATATGCTACCTCCTGAAATGGTTGAATGTCAACTAATTCTTTTTGGTACAGTGACACTGTGTATTCCTTCCGTTTTCTTTTGATGCTTTCTGAGTCATTCAATATTTTGCCCATAGAATCCTTCAACAATGCAACTTGAAGCTTGAGTTTTTTCTTTAGTCCTTTCAGCTTGAAAAATGAGGAGTGAGTTTTTCTCTTTTGGTTTTCTAACTCCAAGTCTTCCTGAAAGTTGGAAAATGTGGCCTTGTTGATAGAAAGGATGCTGGAGATCACATGATAAAATTTTGTAAGACCAATGACCTATTTGTTGGAAAATACTGATTAGGATGATATAACTAGTATTTCTGCATGATTTGATTTAATTCTAGCAAAAGCAAATCCCAGCCTTTTAGTGGGCCTGGATGGCCTTGTTGCAGGTAAATAAATGATTTCTGGTTAACTTTTTGAAAAATTAAAATATTTTACAAGGGTTAGGAATATATTTAAACTTCATTTTTTTTTCCAATTAAGGCTGTTAATACTGCTGAGGTTTTTTTTTTTTTTAACTGATAGTGGACCTTAATAGCCCCTATTCTGTTCCCTTTCAAGAAACACTTGTTCCTCAGTGTGGGCAATGAGTTTGCAACTTGAGAACGCTTTACGAAGTTATTTATTCCTTGCATTTGTGACTGTACTTTAAAAAAGAGTGAAACATTTCTATGTGTTCCTTAGTTACTACTCTGTGTTAATACCCATTGCCATCAAATACATTCCAACTCACAGCAACCGTATAGGGTTTCCAAGGCTGTAAATCTTTATGGAAGCAGATTGCCACATCCTTCTGCCATGGTGTGGTTGGTGGGTTTGAACTGCCAACATTTTGGTTTGCAGCTGAGTGCATAACCACTGTGCTACCAGGACGCCTTACTCTGTGTTAATAGCCTGTATGAAGAGCTTTAGCCAGGGCCTTTGACCTCTTAGGTAAAATCCATCCATCCATGAATTCTCCAGTGTCATTTTTATGGTTAAGGTTTTCAACGTTTTAACAGGTATCTTTGAACTTTCTGAAAACTTTTTTTTTTTAATAATTTATTTTTGTTGTTATTGCTGAGAATATACACAGCAGAACATATACCAATTCAGCAATTTCTGCATGTACAATTCAGTGACATTGATTACATTCTACAAGTTGTACAACCATTCTTACCTTCCTTTTCCGAGTTGTTCCTGCCCCCTAAGGTTCCTATCTAATCTTTCGAGTTACTCTTTCCAGTTTGATGCCATATAGATAGATCTTAAAATAACACAATATTCAAGGCAGACATTCTTTACTAGTTAAGCTAATCTATTGTTTGATTTTAAGAAGACTTCAGGGATATTTTTATTTAATGTTTAAGATTTATTTTTATCTCAGGGTAATGGTTTCAGGGGTTCATCTAGCAGTGATGGCTCCAGAAATCCAGATTCCAGGAGAATTCAAAATTTTGTTCTGCATTTCCCTCCTTTTGATCAGGATTCTTCTATAGAATCTTTGGTCAAATGTTCAGGAATGATAGCTTTACATCATCTAGTTCTTCTGGCCTCATGGCAAAATAGGCAGTTTTTCATGGAGGCACTTAGCACACATTCCATTTCCTCCTCCTATTCCTGACTCTCTTTCTTCCTCTCTTGCCTCAAATGAATAGAGACCAATTGCTGTACCTCGAATGGCCATTTGCAAGCTTTTAAGACCCTAGGCACTGCTCAGTGAACTAGGAGGTAGAACAGAAGCACTAAACATGATATTAGACCAGTTAACTGGGGTGCCTTGTGAAACCAGAAGCCTAAGCCTCCAAACCAAGGAACCAAGCACCGTGAAGGTTTTGGTTGTACCTAAGCAGCCTCAGCAGCTACTCTTTTTTTTTTTTGTAATAAATATATTTATCACACAACTTTTGCCAATTCAACTTTTTAAAGTTGTACAACATATTGACAGCACTTAAAATATGCAGCTGTCCACCTCCACCCTTAATTAATGTGATTTTTACATCATCGTAACCTGAAACTCAGTATTCCATAAGCAATAATCCCCCTTTCCCTCTCTGTCCCACCCATGGTAACCACAAATAAACTTTGGTCTCTATACATTTGCCTGTTCTTGTCTTTTTGTATAAGCAAGATCATACACTATTTATCCTTTTGTTTATGACTTATTTTATTCAGCATAATAAGCTCCATCCATATTGTAGCATGTATCAAGACTTTATTCCTCTTGCTTGGCTGAGTAATATTCCATTGTCTATGCATGTACCACATTTTGTTTTCCATTCACTCGCTGATGGACATTTAGGTTGTTCCTACCCTTTGGTTATTGTGAATGATGCTTCATTGAACGTTGGTGTACAAGTATCTGTTTGAGCCTCTGCTTTCAAGTATTTTGGGTATATACCTAGGAGTGGAATTGTGGGACCATAGTTTTAATTTTAGTTTTTTTGAGGAACCACCCCACTATTTTCCACAATGGCAGCATTGTTTTGCATTCCCACCAGCACTGGATAAGAGTTTCAATTTCCCCACATCCTCACCAACAGCTGTTATTTTCTTTTTTTTTTTTCTTAGCCATCTTATTGTGGATTTATATCTGTCTAATGGGTAATGATGTTGAACATCTTTTCATGTGTTTGGTGGCCATTTTAATGTCCTTTCTGGTGAATGTCCATTCAAGTTTTTTGCCCTTTTATGATCGGGCTTTCTAAAAACTTTTGATTTTACTTTCCTATTAAATAATATCTATCATTTTCTTAATTTTAATTTTTCATAGAAAGTAAAACTAGTTCATTTAATTTCCATTACCTGTCTCTTTCCTTTTCTTCCTTTCCTAAATTCCTATTTCATTTCTCTCACTTGCCTTCCTTAACCTTCCCTTCACCTTTCTTCCCTATCCTGTCTCAGTATTTGAACTTGTTTAAAATTAAACAATAAGTAGATATTATGTATCACCTTTTAGTTGGGTTTCACTTATTTGCATGAATGAAGAAAGGCATAATTTGCTTAGAGAACTGAGAGGATTTTATCACTGGGCACCTTAATCAGTTGCTGTCGAGTTGACTGATTCATGGCAACCTCACATGTATCAGCCAAGAACTGTGCTCCATCAGGTTTTTAATGGCTGATTTTTCAGAAGTAGATCAACAGGCCTTCTTCCGAGGTGCTTCTGGGTGGACTTGAACCTCCAACTTTTCAGTTAGCAGGGGTGTGTTAACTATTCGCACCACCCAGTGGTATCTTCATAATATAATTTATAAGGGACTGGGTGGAACCTCTGTTCCATGAAAAATAAATCTTCCTGATGGCAAAGTTTGCTGATTTTAGAAATTCTGCAATTACAGACTTAAAATTTTTTTTTTTTTTTGCTTAAAAATCTTCCCATTCTTCAGTCTTCAACAGCACAAGAAGTGTTAAAACCTGAGCTGTTATTCCTCAGTCTAAATAAGGTTTCTCAGCTCTTTTCCTCAGACTAGATTTTAATGGGGAGAAATCATGAAAGCCCTGGCTGCCTGAGGTGGGGGAAGAGGAGCAGAATGAGAGGCTGAGCTCCAGGGTTGGGAGGCTTAGAAGTCTCTTTTAACTCTGATTTATTCCTCCCCTCCCTAAACCTGGCAACCATCGAGTCTTCCATGTCTACATGTTTTTAATATACAGAAGAAAACTTACTGTTTTCTCCCTCTTTAACTTTTTTGTTACTCCAATATTCTCTTTTCCATATGATCACATTTTAAAGCCTTTGCTGCCAACCTTTTTTTCTGGCTTCTATTAGCATCTTATGAGGTTGCATTTCATGTGATTTTTATATCTCCTCAACCGACATAATTTATTGTAACCTATCCCTCCCCCCCTCGCACCACCATGCTTTGAATCTTATCTTTGTGGGTTTATCTGGCTTCCACTGCAGAAGGGCTGATTTGGATAAATGGACCTGACATTTCGTGAGGGTCACATTTGTTTTCTTATGCATTCCATGTTTGGTCTGCCATTATCAGTGAATAGATGGTCCCTTGTAAAATGTCTATATTTTATGTGATACATTTTCTGAATGTTGGTTATTTGGAGGTAGATTTAAGTGGCTATGTGTTGTTATTATAAAATCAGCCTGGAGGAAGAAAGAAACACAGCCCTGGAACGTGTCCCTTTGGCTTACAGAATGCAAAGGGAACCACCGCAGTTCCAAATAAGTTCCCCTGACCAGGGCTCTTTCCACCCTGTTAAGAGAATTCTTTGTGACTGAGAATCAAATGATGTCTTTAAGTGAGTCAGGATAGAATGGAATGTCATCCCTCCCACCCTCCACCCCCTCTTTTTTTAAGGAGGGCTATAAACCATTCCATGCTGCCTTTTAGTAGAAAGAATTGGATGGTAGTGGTGGGATATTTATATTTGTGTGCCAAAAGCTGGGTTGGGGGCCAGATGCTTTGGTAGGAGGGAGCCCAGTGTCAAAATGGCAGGGGTGGTGGTGTTGGATGTCTGACCTACTCTAACTGCACAAAGGGGAAGGAGAATGGAGACCAACAGCCCAAGCCTGATTCCTGTGAGGTGGAGGTCAAACAGGCCTCCACCCCCCAACCTTTTTACCAATTCTGGCACCAGCCGTCCCTCTCTTGGCACTCTCTACTTCTCTGATGGGTTTGATAATTTCTTGCAATGGCCACCCAGAACTCACAGACAATACTATTATTAGGGAAGTAACAGGTTATAATTCAAGATCAGAAACGACTCACACATACTGTTCTTTGGTCAAGACAGCTTCTTCTTGGCTGTGCCCACAGGCACACCTCCCTCTGGCCCTTAGCCTCTTGGCCCCATGGTCCTGCATCCTCTTGGTACCTTGGCCCTTCAGCCTGGCTTGTACCCTGTTCAGGCAAGTGTTACAAAGCTCTTTTAGTTCTGCTGATCGGTGCCCAGAGGCACCTCACTCTGCCAGCAATCCTCAGCCCTAAGGCGCTCAGCTTTCTTCCTCTGAAGTTCAACACACCCAACAGTACTGTCTTCCGCTTCTCCTGCCACCATTTCTCTGCCACTGCTTCTTGCTGTCTCTCGCCATCTCTGGTGTTATAGCTCTCTCTGTCTTCTGGGTCTAAGAGTTCTCAGCACAGGGATCCCAGGTCCAATGGATGCATGCCACTCCTAGCTCTTCTTTCTTGGCGGCAGTAGGTCTCCCTCTGCTGTGGGCTTGACTGCTCTTTTAAGCCTAGTAGGATGACAAAACTGACCAATCCCCTCGTTAGGGTTCCATATGCCTTATTTGCATGGTCTACCCCCACAAGGGTGCCATACACCTTATTTACATTATTAGCAAACTATTTAATCCCTGTGGTGGGCCACTAACACCTCATTTGCCTGTCCTTACCCAGTCATTTGGCCATATTAAGTAATTCACTGAGCTGCACCCAGTAAACTGTTTCCTTTGATAAAACATTTAATTCTATTGTTTTTGCATTGGAACTCAATGTGTATTTTTAGATTTGTAGAATGTTAGAGCCCTAAACATTTGGGGAGCTGGATAGAACTGTGGATATCATGGGATTTAACCCTTTTCTAAGTACGAGAACTTAGAATTTAATGGCATCATGGGCCAGAGATTGCTTCAGATCTTCTGGGAGACTCCATGAGGCCAACTCTAAAGGTATTCCTTTTGGAAGGGTATAGGTACAACTCTCTAGACATTTCAGGGTGACCTTGTTTCAGTCTTGACTTTGAGTTCAATAGATTATCTGGAGTTTGACTGAGTCTCCTGACTCTTTGGTTTTTTCCTCAGACTCACAGACTCACTCCTGCCTTGCCCAATTCCTCCCTGCTGGTGGCTCAGACTGAGCTCTGGTCTGCATCTACTTTGCCTATACTTGGGTTTTATTCTCATCTCCTTTTAGCTTTCTAGCATAGACTTTGCTTGGGTCTTTGATCTTGTATCAACTGATGTTGCTAGTATGAGCTGACCTTCTCCCTCTTCCAGTGTTGACAGCTGACATCCCTGCTAAGTCTTGATTTCCACCAGCTACCCTGGAACATTCGCTAGTAACCAGATCTGCCTGGCCATCCTCACCTGGACAACCCACAGTAGTATTGGCTGTTCACTGCTTCCATTGCTAGACTGGACCTACCTTAGTCCTAGTTTAACATGTTTTCCCCAATATCACACAGCTCGCTGGTGAGGGTTTGGTTGGAATCTCCTGATTATCAATGGCTTTTCAACCATATTCACAGATAGAATAATTACTTATTTTCTTTAACGATACATTTTGAGTTTAGAGTAATACTGTCTAGGAAAAGAAAAAAGTGATCTCTCTTTCTCACTGTATGTATATATGATGATTGTAAGCAATCCTTAAATACACACGCACACACATGCACACATGTAGAGACAGACATATGTAAACGTACATCTAGAGGCATATATAGTTTTTAATATTTCAATTTATAAAATTGTATTTCCCATTGTAAATAATTTTTCTTTCTTCTATTGTGAATTGTTGTTCTTTTCTCATTTGCTAACTTTGGAAGAAGAAAAATCCAGACATTGGAATGTCTAAGTTTATTTAAGTCTCAGTACTCTGTTTAATTTAATGAAGGGAAACAAAAAAGGAAAACCAAAATGCTGGCCTGGATCTTCATGGCTTTGGAATTGGCACTTTTTGGTGGCCACTGATATGTATTGTGTTCGGAAAATAAGATAAATTGACGGTTCCAAACAATTATTAAACACATTAAGATATCCTTCTAATACATAGACATTTAGAACCATTAGAAAGTCAAGGAGAAATTTTTGAAAAACATAATTATTGTGTAATAATTTAACATACCATTATCTAAAATAGATCAAAAAGAACAAAGCTGAGAATTTATTTAGTATAATTAATCAAATTGAAGTAGTGAATATGTCATTCTTTTATGATGTCATGAAACATTTATAAGCATCGATCACAGACTAGGCTATGAAGAAAACCTTCAAAATAAGCTTCAGAAAAGGAAAACTAACTACAGTGGAATATTCTACAAATTAATAACAGATTTAAATATATAAATATACATAGAACTATAAAACACCTAAAGGTAAGCAAACTTTTTTTTTTTTTAAATGGGATGAAAATTTAGAACTCTTACGCTAGTTACCTATTGTGTGTAACAAACCATTTTAAAATGTATTTATTTTAAATAGATATTGGCAAATTTTTTCTGTAAAGGGCTAGATAGGAAGTATTTTAGGCTTTGTGGGCCGTATGGTCTCTGTCGTAACAACTCAACTCTGTAATTGTAGTGTGGTGGCAACCATAGGCAATACATAAGTGAGTGAGCATGGCTGTATTTCAATAAAACTTTATTTATGAAACTGAAATTTGAGTTTTTTATAATTTTCTCATGCTGTGTGATATTATTCTTCTTTTAATTTCTTTGAACCACTTAAAAGTGTAAAATCCATTTTTCAGCTTGAGAACTGTACAAAAACAGGTGGTGGTCTAGTTTTGACCCATGGCCCATACTTTGCCAGCACCTGCTTGAAATAACAATGATTTGTTATTTCTCATGCTTCTGAGGGTTGGCTGGTGGTTCTGCTGGACCTTGTGGTTGCTTTCAGCTGGAAGGCTAGTTGGGCTGGGTAGTCCAAGATGGCCTCACTTACTTGTCCAGTTGGTACTGGCTGTTGGCTACATGGCAGTTTCCGAGCACTTGTGCAAAGGGCAAAGGCAGAAGCTACAAGGCCACATGAGGCCTGTGCTCCATCCAGACTTGCACAGTGTCTCTTTTGTTACATTTTTTTCTTTCCTTACATTTTAAGGGAAACCCTAGTGGCGTAGTGGTTAAGTGCTATGGCTGCTAACCAAAGGGTCGGCAGTTCGACTCCTTCAGGCGCTCCTTGGAAACTCTATGGGGCAGTTCTACTCTGTCCTATAGGGTCACTATGAGTCAGAATTGACTCGATGGTACTGGGTTTGGTTTTGGTTTTTTACATTTTAAGAAACAGAACAAGTTATAACTCTAGCCCAGATTCAAATTGAAGACAAAATATATTTTTAGAGCATTTCTTACAAGTTTTAATATGCTAATATATATTGTGAATCTCTATGAAGAAGTGTAGCAAGCAGTAATTTCTAAACTTATGTGACCAGAGAAAATTTCTTCTCTCCTTCTTACCCCTCTAGTCCCAACTCCTATTACCACATCAAGGGATGCCAGTGTGCCTTGGAACACAGTTTGGGAAATCAACATATATAATCTGATGTTATTTAGGAATATGGTTACTAAAATACTATCAGATAGAATATAATAATATATAAAAGAATACACTACTACAATTAAGCAGAGCTTATCTCAGATATTAATGTCATAGGAAACCTAGTAACTTGAACTTGAATAAGAGTTCTGAGTTTTAACTGTTACACTGGACTGGAGTCAGGTAGTTCTTAGACTAGATTGGATTGTTTTAAATGATGTAAAAAAGGACTATGAATTCATTACCTAAGGTGGTTTGGAAATGCTATGGGATTTTCCAAGATTTTATTCAGGGTTTGGGAAAGACAAAATCCAGAGAGTGGGTTGGAAGATGGGAACTATAAAGGTGGACTCTGAGTGAATACTAAGTATAGGTTGTTCACTAAAACAGTTATATTTGTTAGGCTAAAAATAAAAAGCACTAAGAAATACTAAATATATTAATAAATAATAATACTTAAAGCTTTAGAATAGAGTTAAGCATGTGACCAAATACAAAATTAGTGTACAAACCACAATATTTTCCTGTATAATGCAAAAAATGTAATGAAAGAGAGATTCCATGTATGGTGAAAAGCAGCTACATCCAAATACGAAATACACAGGAATAATGGAAACAAGATATGTATGAGACTTACATGAAGAAAGCTATAAAACTTTCTCGGCTAGGAAGACTAAATACTGCAGAGATATCAATTTTTATCATCTTAATACTCTATGGGGCAGTTCTACTCTATCCTATAGGGTCGCTATGAGTCAGAATCGACTCGACGGCACTGAGGGGAATAGTTTAATGAAACTCCAAACACCATTTCAGTGAGGTTATTTTTGGAATTTAACAAATTTTAAAGTTTGTCTTCAAGAATAAATATACTAATTTTTAAAAAATTTTAAGAAGTATTGGAGATGACAACCTTACTACATAGTAGAACTTATGCTAATGTTACAACATAGTGAATAAAATTGAAAAATAACAAACTGGGAAAACATTTTTAACTATACACAATGGTAGTTATTTTACAAAAAGAATATTAAAATAGATCAGAAAAAAACTCAACAATCACCAATGGATTAACCTGAAGAAATAATTTACAAAAACTGAAATTATAATGTCAAATTAATGTATGAAAAAGTATTCAACCTTACTGATGATTAACATAAGCAACTAAAAATTAAATTTTTCACTGTTTTTAATTTTTCAAATATTTATAAAAATAAATAGTAATATTATATAATGTGTTGTAAGACTTAATAGTGCGTAGCCTGCTGGAGAAGGCAAGTGGACAACAGACATATGGAGCTTTAAAGTGTTCATTCTTAGTAACCCAATAACTATTTCAAAATATTCAACCTTAACAGTCCCAGAGAATCTCCTTAGAGGAATCAAGATAAAGACAAAGATATGCATACAATTGCAGTTATTCACCTAGCATTAGGGAAATAACTAAGTACTTTTCCTTTGGAATATTGTACATTCACTAAAAATTAAGTTACTGAAAATGTTTCAAAGCAAGGAAAATGCTTATTATATAATGCCAATGAGCTCTGGTAGCACAGTGGTTAAGAGCTCAGCTGTTAACCAAAAGGTCAGCAGTTCAAATCTACCAGCCACTCCTTGGAAACTCTATAGGGCAGCTCTACTCTGGCCTACAGGGTTGCTATGAGTTGGAATTGACTTGATGGCATGGAGTCTAATGGGTTTTTAATTTAAAAAGGCAAACTTATTGATTATGTTAATCAAAAGAGAAAAAAAGGGAAAAGAACCAAAAGGAACTATAGCAAAATATTAACAATGGTTGTCTCTGAGTCATAGAATAATGGGTAATATTTGTTTTCACATCCTTATTTCTCTCTTCTTTCCAGATTTTCTTTATTGAACATCTCAGTAATCAGCAAATTGATAAAAAACTAATAAATAACATTGCAATAAACACTCACTTTTAAGAGAGCAAAACAACATAATATTAAAAAAAGAAAAGAAAAACAAAAAATTTTGTGTTCTGACCTAGTTGGTAAACATACCCAATAATTTTATTCTAAGCCCAAAGTTCTTTTTTTTTTTTTTTTTTTTTAATTTTTGTTGTGCTTTAAGTAAAAGTTTACGAATCAAGTCAGTCTCTCATACAAAAATTTATACACACCTTGCTATGTATTCTAGTTGCTCTTTCCCTAATGAGACAGCACATCCCTTCTCTCCACCCTGTGTTTCTGCGTCCATTCAGCCAGTTTCTGTCCCCCTCGGCCTTCACATCTAGCCCAAAGGTCTTTGGTGGTCAAAAATAACATAGAACATGCAGGTCAAAATAAAGGTAGGAAGTTAATGCTTTTTAAAGATATGCTTCTGGCCATTTAGTTCATGTTCTTATCTTTCACTTGCCATGAATATCAATCAATATCGAAGGTATCTGACTGTTTTCCATTTTTTATGTTACTCTGGATTATTGGCCAAATTTTTGTAATAACTCCCTATACATTTTCCTGGTTTTCTCCCTCATAGATTTATTGAAAAGCTGTGTCCTTTATACTTTTCTTGCTTTGACTTCTTATGGGAAGGAAGGGGTAAACTTGATAAGCTAGAAAAGGACCACTCGTCTCTTTGTGTGCAGCAAACTGCTCATTTTTCAGTGGGAGAGAATGTTTTGATGAAACCCAGTTCCCCAATGACTTCTGCCATAAGTAGCAGAATCCACTAACAATTTATGCATGCTTTTTGTGGTTATTTACTGTATTGTTCAATAAAACTTACATACTTATTTTAACAGTAACCATATGAAGCATCTTAAAGCAATATGCACATGCAAAGGATGTATATTTGAGAAATGTCAATAATTTCAGGAGAGTTGCTTACTTTTTTTTCACTAAAAGTATCATTTTATCCATACAACAACAGCAGTTTAATGTGACATTTGATTACTGAAAATATTTTTCAGTGTAACATAATAACAGAAAAATTAGATGGTATTTAGGATACTTTCCTAAGGTGTTTATAGGAAACCCTCATGGTGTGGTGGTTAAGAGCTACGGCTGCTAACCAAAAGGTCAGGCACTCCTTGGAAACCCTATGGGGCGGTTCTTCTCTGTCTTATAGGGTCACTATGAGTTGAAATCGACTTGACGGCAGTGGGTTTGTTTGTTTTTTTAAGGTATTTATGTCTGAATTGTTCAATTTATAAGGTAGCAGAACCCTAGCGTTATTGACTTACCAATAGCAGTTTTTACCACTTCATAAGAGTATTCTTAGAGTCCCTGGATGGTGCAAGTGGTTGACACACTCAGCTGCTAACCAAAATGTTGGAAGTTCTAGTCCATCCAGAGACACTTTGAAGAAAGGCCTGGTTTTACTTCTTAAAAATCAGCCATTGAAAACCCTATGGAGCACAGTTCTACTCTGATGCATATGGAGTCCTCATGAGTCAGAGCTGACTCAATGGAACTGTTAAGAGTACTCTGCTTGACTACGAGGTGACAGTTTGGTCGTTCAAACCCACCCAGAGGCACCTTGGAAGACAGGTCTGGTGATCTGCTTCCAAAAGGTCAAAGCCTTGGAAATTCTATGGAGTAGCTGTACTCTGTACACATGGGGTTGCCATGAGCTGGAATTGACTTGAAGGCAACTAACAACAGAGTTAGAAGAGTATGACTGCTCTATAATGCAGGAAGCTGAGTAAAACAAATGGCGGCCTCATTTAACCATGGGAAAGAAATGATTTTCCAGTCCATTTTAATTTATATTTCTAAATGCCAAGAAATCCCTTTGGGCATATCCAAAATTAAAATGAATATAGGAATTCAGCCCCTCTCAGAAAATATTCTTTATGCCTTATTCTTTCTGACTTGAATAAGGGATTTTTTTTTTTTAAGAGAATGAGCTAGTTTTATAATTTGGTGCAGGGAGTCCAGGAGTGGGCAAAGGCCTGAATTTTACTTACGTTCTGCTTGCGAAATTAAAAATTCCTGTCTCATATTTCTTTCCCATTGTTTTGCTATTTTTCCTTCGCTTTCTTCCGTGGCTACTACTGGCTTTGGGGAATGGCCTGGAGGAGAATCATTTCAGCTCCTTTTAATTTTTCCAAGTCAAGCTCTAGTTTATCTCATAACATAAATCAAAGAATGTAAAATTAATGCCACAGCTACCTATCAAACAAACAAACCCATCGCTGTCGAGCCGATTCTGACTCATAGAGACCCTATAGGACAGAGTAGAACTGCCCCATATGGTTTAGACAAATTACTTGAATTTTAAAATAATTTAATTCAGTAAGTAATTACTAAAAGTTAGTAAAGGATTTAAGGATGATTCAAAAACAGCACAGCATGGTATTTTAGTGGGAGTTTCACCCAAAGCAGACTATGAACCAGGGACTTGGGTAAAGGTAATTTATTTTGGAGATGATCTCAGAAAACAAAAATGAGCGAAGGGGGAAGTGAGGCAGAGAAGGGCACATTGATTGACCAGATTGTCACTTTGGGCAACTGGGGCTCAACCATGTTGGAGATCCTCAAAGAAACTGTGTGTAGTTTACCTCAGAATTATCTCACTAGAGAATGAGGATGCTGGGGCATTTATCCACAAGTTTCTATCTACCAGTGTTTGAGGGTTGCCCCTGGAGTTGTGCTGGAGAAAGCCTACATGTAAAGAAGGATGCAGGCATTTGAGATGGGAAGCTGTCAGCCCGACAGACTGTCTATAGCTGTAGTAGAACACACGTTGGTCAAGGGGATATGGAGTAGGGCACCCACAGCCACAGCCTGTGCATCTTTTGATGTCAGAAGATGGAGGGGGTGAATGAAATAGTGGCTAACATAATCCCGAATTAAACTGCTCAGCTTTCAATCCCTGTCCTATTTGTGGTAAGACATTAGGCAAATTATCTGACTTCTTGTGTCTCAGGTTTTTTTGTTTGTTTGTTTGTTTCATCTGTAAATTGTGGATAATAAACCTCTGCCTTGACAGTTCCTGGGAGAATTAAATGAGTGAATATAGTATATGCAAAGCTTTCAGGAAGAGTGCCTGGCCTACAGCAAGCACTGGATAAATATTACCCATTGTAGGGGTCTGATTAGGCAGAAGGATAGTGGGGTGATAGTTATAGTCAGCCCTCATTATTTGTGGATTTTGAATTTGTGAATTGGCCTAATGCTAAAAGTTATTTGTAACCACAAAGTCAATTCTGTGGTGCTTTAGCAGTCATTCATGGGCATGTGAAGAGCAGTGAAAAATTTTAGTTGCCTGATATGCACATTCCCAGGTGAGGTCAAACGGGGTGACACTACCTCCTTGTTTCAGCTCTAATGTAAAAAAGTGTTCTTTCTGTGTTCTATTAATGCCATGTTTTTTACATTTTTGTGCTTTTTTTTTTTTTTGGTCAGTAAACATTTTTTTTTTTTTTCACTGTTTAAAATGGCCCCCAAACATGGTACTAAGGTGCTGTCTAGTGTTTTAAATGCAGGAATGCTGGAGGTGTCTTATGGAGAAAATATGTGTGTTAGATAAGCTTCATTCAGGCATGAGTTACAGTGTTGTTGCCTGTAAGTTCAATGTTAATGAATCAATAATATATATTAAATAAGGTGTCTTTAAACAGAAGCACGCGTAAAACTAGGTTATGTATTGATTGGTTGACAAAAATGGTGTGACCAGAGGCTTGCAGGAACCCTGTATTTCTCCTAAAGCAATGGTTCAATATTTGCTAACAGTGTTTGCAGTGACTTTTTAGAGTTTAACTACCTTGAACAAGAATCAACTATAATTGTTTTGAGTAACAGAGTTTTCACTGTTATTTGGCAGCTACATGGGGTATTGATTAGCATTAAGTACTAAACATAAAATGCCCCCACGTTTTAACCCTGGCTGTTGTTGTTTGTTGCTACTTAAATACATTTTTGAAGTTAAATACATTTTTATATTCATTTTTTTTTTTTAATTAGCTCTGCATTCCAACCTGATTGCTGTCTCTAAGAGCCTTTTATTACTTACAAGTCTGACCAACATGCCATCATGTGAAAACTCATTTAGGTTCAGCAGCAGAAACCATCTTCACTACCCCAGATTGAAACTGAACTCTGTGAGTGCATTCTTTGACTGGCTTTCAATTTATACGTTTGGCTTCAAATTCACATACATTATGCAAACTACATTTCTCCATCTTATCCACAAGGGTATTTTGAATGACCTAGTGAGTAGCTTTGGTGAAATCCAGGAACATTTTAATCATAGTATTTCTTTCACATACCTGTTTAGAGTCCAGTTAAGGAAGAAAATGAGATCCACTTAGTATCGTTTGCCTTTAAGAACACCATATTGGCTACTGATTCTTACTATCTCCTTTTCTACATGTTAAAAAAGTTCTTTAAAGTCCTTTATTCAATAATGGATAGATTGAGCTCGCTTATGCGAAGCACCATTTTGAGTCCCAGGGTTACTTTTACCAGAATCAGCATCCAATTAGCAAAACGGTCGCCTCATCTTCAAAAATGGGCATTAATAATGCTTCCTTAAAGGCTGTCTTTATGATTTAGTTAGATAATGTATGACAGTACCTAGCATAGTAACAGAGAAAGAAGATACTTGATATGTCAGTTTTCTTTCCTGGGTTACAGAGAGAGTGAACCCAGGTAATTCATTGGTCCATCCCTCCATCCCTCCATCCATTCACCCATCCATTCACCCTTCACCCACCCATCTATCCATCCATCCACCCATCCATCCCTACAACATACATTCAATCACCTTTTATTGCTCACCTACATTAGATTGTGGGGTGAAAATCATGGATTCTGGAACTCAAAATGTCAGGGTTCTAACTCTGGCCCTAACTCTTCACAACTCTATGATTTTGGTGAAGTCACTTATACCTCTGTGTTTCAGGCTCCTCATCTGTAAAGTGGAGATGTTAATAGTATCTTCATTATACGGTTACTCTGAGGATTCAATGTGTAATCTATATAATCTTCTTAGAATAGTACGTAATACATACCACACGCCATATAAATGTCAGCTGTCAAATGTCCTGGAGCGAGGCTACAACAGGGAACAAGCCTGACTCGTTTCTGACATACAGTGTTTATAGTTAGGGGGGGATTCCAATATTTTCCCTTAAGCCATGAAACGGCTTCAATTATCTGCTCTTTTTTTAAGGACCTAAATAATTTTGAGGAAAAAAAGAACCTGGTGAACATTTAGTTCTATTTATGTCCTTCCAAATTATTTTTAGAGTTCATGTATATACTTAATTACTGTGAGTTCTGTTCTTAACATTTGCTAAATTATTTTTTGTGTATTGATACTGGTCATATATTAGCTTTAAACTGCTCATCTGTTAACCTATGGTATCAACATTTTGTAGTATACCAAAGAGTTTTGCTGTTTTATAGGCATTTAGATTATTTTAAAACTTTCACTGCTATGTAGAAACCTTTGATTTGAATATCATTGTAAAAATGGAATCAGTCAAACTGAATTAACAGATTTATAGTTCTTATTATTTCTTATCAGATTATTTTCAAGAAAATTTGAGTTGATTCGTTAACACCTCAGCAATGTGTACCCATTCATTTTTGCCACTTCATGCAATGATATTTCAAAATTGTTTAATTTGCATTTCCCAAATTGCAAGTGAGGCTACAGATGTTTCCCTCTGATGATTTATTTTCAACTTTTCTATTTGAAAAAAAAAAAAATATGTCCACTCATGAGTGGGCTATGTATTGTTTAACGTCTTTGTGTATGCATATTGAGGAATAAGTAAAGGATGTGGGGACATTTAGCTTATGAAAGAGAGGATATGGTACAGGAGCATAACTGTTGTTTTAAAATGTTGAGTCGCTGTCATGGGGAAGAACAAGGATCAATGGGAAGACATTTCCAGGGTCAGATTCTGGGCGAATGTGAACAGTTGTGTTCTTAAATTTACAGCAGTGGTTCTTACCTGGGAGGAGTTTTAGAATCTCCATCAGGGAAAGGACACTAGTGGGGGTGGGGTTGGTGAGGATGGAGAAAGGGCAGGAAGATGGGGAAGCTGGAGCCCCTATTTAGGGATTTCCAAAAGCGAGGTATGTTACTTCCAAAAATACTGTGTTCCCTGGCAGAGTACTCCTGTACTGTGTGCATAAAAAGCAAGTTGAATGACCACTCTTCTGGGTTTCAAGGGATGGAGGAGGTTGCTAGTAAAGTGTATTGTACTTTTGGGGTCATATGAAATCATAAATAGCATTTTTTATCCTACTAGTTTTTTTTTTAAAACCATTTTCATGTTAATGTGTTAGGTACAGTAACAAAATAATGTTCCTATTCATAAAGCTATTCATTCATGGTGAGATGAGGAAATGGGCAAATCTGCAAAGCAATAGATTTTCATACTTAATTTGAAAATGTCCTTTGTTTAATGCAAAAAAAAAAAAAAAAAAAAAAAAAAAATTCAGTAGAGACATTAAAAATAAGGGTTTGAAGCAGAAAAATTAAAGAGAGGTTCCAGCCTTGTGTTTCATGGTGTGTTGCTTTCCATTACCATATACTCGAATTTAGATTGTAGTTGATATAATGCTGATGGTCTGAATGTGTATTCTAAGTGACTTTAGTTCAATTATTGGCTTTTCAGATTTTAAAATAGAAGATAAATAGATTTTAATATGAGAAGGCTGACAATAGCACCCCCAACAATAATAATAGCTAATTTTTATTTAGTATTTATTACCATGTATCAAGCACTTCAGTAAGAATTTCATCTGCCTATTTAATATAAGCTTCATTAAAATCTTTTGAGGTAGGAATTATTATTATACCTTTTTATCAATGAGAGAACTAAGGTTTAAAGAGTTTAAGAAAAATAGCCTTTCTAACTTCACAGAAGTGAAAGTTGGCACCAAATCCTAACTATAGCTCACTAAAGAGCTATAGTTCTTTACCACCATGCCATCGGTCCATGTGGAAAGCAGAGAAAAGTTATATCTGCAATTAGAAATGGGGGACTATAAGAGGTGGACCCTATAAATTCCCTGGTTAATACCTTTTAATCTACTTCAGACCTGGAAGCAAGTAATGAAAAGATGTCCATTGGTCAGGTAATAAAAGGTTAAAGCCAGCAGAAAAAGAGTGAAAAGAATCAGAAGTATGCGTCTTTTGAGTTTAAAATGGTACCTGGTAAGTCCCTTGAGCCCTGGGAAGTTGGGGGCAGCAGCAGTAGCATAGTTTTTGGATCTTCCTAAATCCCCACATAAAAACAGACAAAACAACTAGAGAGGAAAATCAAAAGAGCATAGATGACAAAGAACCCTCTTGTACACCAAAGTACAAGTAAGTGGGAACAAACCATCAAAAGCCATAAGACCTGAACAATATCAGCATCCGTAAGGGATAGAGGGAAGCAATGGATTATCTTATGGGCCTGAGAACAGGTGCAAAATACTCTAGGTATTCTTTTTTTTAAGGGATAGAGGGAAGCAATGGGTTATCTTATGGGCCTGAGAACAGGTGCAAAATACTCTAGGTATTCTTTGGAAACTGAATCCTGGCAGTGATTGCCAGGGGTTCGTGGTAAAATCTGAAGGGACTGGAGCAGTATAGCCCCTGTGAGGTTTGAAACTCACCCTCCAAGAGAGCGTTCCACACTGAGAAACTGCAGGGAGTGAAATAAAAATGGAGCAGGATAAGACAATAAAGACAAGGGGAGAAAAAATGTAGGTAAAACTGGTAGATGGGAATAGAGCCAGAAAATGTCAGTGAACAAGCTGCCATATTTTCTTAAACATTATACAAAACAACTAAAGAGGGAGTTCTGTGACTTTAGAAAGGGTATTTGAACCAAGTTACCTTTTAAAAGTTGAGGAAAACTAATTTTACATGAAAAGTAAAACAGAAGTATTGAGATCAAACCTATACAAAGTTATAAGAAAAAAAAAATGGAATAAGCATGATGTTATCCCTACAGAAAATGAAAACATGCCATGAAGATAAGCCCATACAACAGATAAAAATGAACCAAAGGACACTAAAACAGTGATATAACACATTAAAGAACAGCTTGACTGTGAATTAGAAAAACTCTAAAATTAGGTGAAAGAATTTAAGAAAAAATTAGAAAAAAGATTAAAGTAGAAGGGACACGAGAGTGAATCAAAAACAATTTTTTTTCAGGAAAATAGGGAAAAAAGGAAAATTTTAAAAGTTAAAAGCACATGAAAAAAAGATTTCAAAAAATGGTTTGAGGGAAAGTGCAAATGCTAAAGATAGTCAAAGAAAGTCTAACATACAAATAATAAGAGTCTGTGAAGAACAAAACCAAAGCTGGGAAAGAGCACAAATATGAAAAACAAGGTGTTCAAGAGTCTGGAAACACAAGCTAACATGCTAACAAGCTAACATATCATAAAGGATATCTTCAATATGTAAAAATACATAATCTGATCTGTTTCCAAACTTTCAAAGCAGTCTCTATAATTCAAGAAATTTTCTGGGAATTAAAAAAAAAAAAAAAAAAAAGATTTGAAATGACATATTGAAAAAGCCCACTATGTACGTGAGAATAGTGACCCAGAACATTCAGCATTAAGACAAAGTAAAATTATTGGACTTTAAAGAAAAAAAAAATATCCCTTGGAAATCTAGGCAAAAAAATATATAATTTATAAGGGAAAGAATATTAGATTATCATATTTTTTTCCACAGCAATGTTTTATGCCAGAAAAACGGGTAACTTTTTAAAGATGCTCAAAGAAAACCAAGAATTTTACATCCATAAAACCTGATTTTCAAATATAAAAGACACAAATTCTTAATAAGCCAAAAAAACCAAACCCACTGCTGTTGAGTCAATTCTGACTCATAGCGACCCTATAGGACAGAGTAGAACTGCCCCATAGAGTTTCCAAGGAGCACCTGGCAGATTTGAACTGCTGACCTTTTGGTTAGCAGCCATAGCACTTAACCACTGCACCACCAGGGTTTCCAAATTCTTAATAAAACCACCACCAACAAAAAAAATGTACAAGAATTCAGTGAATATTGTTCCCATGTATCCTTCCTGAAGAATCTACTGGAGAATGAAATTCAGACAATGAAAGCAACTGGAGAGATAACATAAAGACTGGTGTTGAGCATCATTCATATGCATATATACATGTGTGAGAGTCAAAGGGAAAAAGCGTAATATACACTGGTCATAAAATCTGACAATGTAGATATGTAGGTGTGGTATAACCATTAAACATGGGGATAGAATTGGGGTAGCATAATAAAAAAAAATTGTAATTGGTTGTGTAGGAATAAGATAGTTATTCTGAGAGTATTGTGTATGTGGTGCAGAATAAACCAAATGAGTATGGAATGTACCAATTCTGCCATGTCCTGTGTCCTTGAGAACCAGACTTCTCGGTGTGGAAGAAAGGAAATGCAGATGTAGTTATAGAAGAGCTTAATTAAAGATACTTTCACCTTAAATTGATTTAGAAATATCTGTATGAATACCTGAGGCTCTAACTTTAGCCCTGTATCATTTCTCTCCGTTCACTGAAAAATCCTAGAAACAGTGATCTACCCAAAAGCAGTTAGCTTCTTTAGTATACAGACTGTGGTCTTGATTAACCATTTCTCACTAAAAAGAACCAGGGCTTTTGGAGAAATGGCTAATTCCAGGTCTGGCACATGTTATATGTAAGATGAGCCTGGAACATCTTGTAATACCAAAAACAAGATGTACTTAGAACATTTTGTTAATACTGTTTTGAAAACCTAGAAATACAGTAGTCTCTATAAAAGACTACTAGAGTCATGTCCGTGGGATTCTGGAGTCAACTACAAGATGACCTCACCAAAGATGGGTAATTTCAGCTTTGAAAAAGATAAGAAATGCAATGGATTGAAACCTATTAATATGTTTAAATTTATGAATTCATAATGACATGTGAAAAGGAACCCTGGTGGTGCAGTGGTTAAGCGCTTGGCTACTAACCAAAAGGTCAATGGTTTAAACCCTTCAGCTGCTCCATGGGAGAAAGATGTGACATTCTGCCTCCATAAAAACTACAGCTTTGGAAACCCTATGGGACAGTTCTTCACTGTCCTATAAAGTCACTATGAGTGAGAATTGACTCAAAGGCAACGGGTTTGGTTTTTTAAAAGAAGCCCTTGTCTCAGTGATTAAGTGCTCGGCTGCTAAATGAAATGTTGGCAGTTCGAATGCACCAGTGCTCTGCGGGAGAAAGATATGGCAGTCTACTTCCATAAGGTTACAGCCTCGGAAACTCTATGAGGCAGTTCTACTCTGTCCTATAGCGTTGTTATAAGTTGGAATCGACTCAGTGGCAACAGGTTTGGTTTTTGGTTTTGGGTAATGATGTGTGTGCTTGTGTATGTGTATACTAATTGCACACCTTAGAAGAATAACAGGGAATCAATTAATTGTCTTGAAAACTGGGAAATAAAGATAAAGTCTCAAGCATTTAGCCTGCCTTACCTATATGAATTGTATTTCAGGGTATTCAAATAGTAACGAGGAAAAGTATCTCTTCGTAAAATTATTCTAGTTAATACGTGAAATAGAATGTTAGAAGTAGAATGTCACCATTTGGCAGCCCCCTATGATTTACTGGGAGTTGGTAACATCATGGACAACACGAACATCATGAAACCAGATATCATTGCTTCCTGATGAAAGAACAAAATGCCATTTTTTGTATTTCCAAATGAATGAAACGTGAATCTGATCAAACCCCTGGATCTAGCTGCCAATTTGCAGGAAATACAAAGGACAGAGGAATATACTGAACAGCACCATGTGTATGCAGTCAGCAAGTGGGAAACTCTATAGACCAAATGGCCCAGATTCCTCAACAGATAAGTTATAAGGAAAGTAAAAGGACATAAAGGAAACCTATAGACTAAAAAAAAACCCTATAAAAATTAAAAGCAAAAAAACAGTGGTCAGGACTTGACTATAGTGTCTAAGGATCCATACTTGAGTGATAAACTATAAAAAATGCAAGAAAGTTATTGCCTAATTGGGTTACTAATGTGTTCAGTACATCTCTTCTACCTCCTAGTTCATTGAGCAGATGCCTAGGATCTTAAAAGCTTGCAAGGGGCCATTCAAGTACAACAGTTGGTCTCTATCTGCCCGGAACAACAGAAGAAGAAGGTGAGTCAGGAATAGGAGGATATGGAATCTGTGGTTAATTGTCTCCATGAACAACTGCCTCTTTGCTATGAGACCAGAAAAACTAGAAGGTGCCTGGCTACCGTTACTGAACATTTTGGTCAAAGATTCTATAGAAGAATCCTGATCAAAAGAGGGGAAAGGCAGAAAAAATTTCAAATTCTTGTGGAATCCAGATTTCTGGATCCATGGAGGCTGGTTGAATCCCTGAAACTATTGCGCTGAAATAATCTTTAAACACTAAAGATTACACAAAAATATTCCCTGAAATCTTCTTAAAACCAAACAGTAGTTTAGCTTAACTAGTCAAGAATGTGTGCCTTGAACATTGTGCTCTTTTAAGATCTGTCTATATGGGATCAAATTGAAAATAGCAACTCAAAAGATTCGATAACAAACTTAAGGGGCCAGTGAGTTTATATTAATGGGAGAGAAATAACTCAGAAAAGGAGCGTGAGAATGGTTGTACAACTTGAAAAATGTAATCAAAGTCACTGAATTGTACACACACAAATTGTTGAATTGGTGTTACGCTCTGTTGCGTGTATTCTCAACAACAGAATAAAATCAATTATATTAAAAAGCAAAAAAAAAAAGCAATTACCATTAAAGTCAGAATATTGACAACTTCTGAAAGGATAGATGGGGCTGTGATTGGATGGGATAGATGAAGGGTACCTGGGAGGGCTGTTTCTTTTTTTTTTTTAATATTTTTATTGTGCTTTAAGTAAAAGTTTATGAACTAAGTCAGTCTCATACAAAACCTTATATACACCTTGCTATATACTCCTAGGAAACCCTGGTAGCGTAGTGGCTAAGTGCTATGGCTGCTAACCGAGAGGTTGGCAGTTCAAATGTACCAGGCTCTCCTTGGAAAGTCTATGGGGCAGTTCTACCCTGTCCTATAGAGTTGCTATGAGTCGGAATCAACTTGACGGCAGTGGGGTATATACTCCTAGTTGCTCTCCCCCTAGTGAAACAGCACTCTCCTCTCCACCCTGTACTTCTGTGTCCATTCAGCCAGCTTCTGTCCCCCTCGGCCTTCACATCTCTGCTCCAGACAGGAGCTGCACACATAGTCTCATGTGTCTACTTGATGCAAGAAGCCCACTCCTCACCAGTATCATTTTCTGTCTTATAGTCCAGTCCAATCCCTGTCTGAAGAGTTGGCTTTGGGAATGGTTCCTATCTTGGGCTAACAGAAGGTCTGGGGACAATGACCTCCAGGGCCCTTCTGGTCTCAGACCATTAAGTCTGATCTTTTTATGAGAATTTGAGGTCTGTCGCTGCTCTCCTGCTCCTTCAGGGATTCTCTGTTGTGTCCCTGTCAGGGCAGTCATCAGTTGTAGCCGGGCATCATCTAGTTCTTCTGGTCTTAGGCTGATGTAGTCTCTGATTTATGTGGCCCTTTCTGTCTCTTGGGCTCATAATTACCTTGTGTCTTTGGTGTTCTTCATTATCCTTTACTCCGTGTGAGTTGAGACCAATTGATGCATCTTAGATGGCCGCTTGCTAGTATTTAAGACTCCAGACTCCTTTCTCCAAAATGGGATGCAGACTGTTTTCTTAATAGATTTTATTATGCCAATTGACCTAGATGTCCCCTGAAACCATGGTCCCCAAACCCCAGCCCCTGCTACCCTAGCCTTTGAAGCATTCGGTTTATTCAGGAAACTTCTTTGCTTTTGGTTTAGTCCAGTTGTTGGGAGGCTGTTTCTTGACTGGTGTGACAAGAGCAAGGATGTTCACCTTGTAATATGTCACTATAATAAATGAATAAGTAATTAAAAATGGATAATAAATTATTAAAACAAAAAATGAAAATTAATTTAAAAGGTTAAAAATACCTTGAAGACATAAGAAAAATGAAAGCTCAAAACATTAACAAAAACAAAAACTTGAGAACACAATCAAATAGCAGAAGCTGAGAGGACTTGTTCCCAATTTAGAGATAAAGAACTGGATTGAGAAAAATCTCTTTGTGCTCATGGCATTCCTTGTATTCACGTTATCACAAAGAGAATACCTGAAAACATGTAGAAAGAAAAATGTGCCTTTTCTGGACTTGAAGATGTAGGGCCTCTAAAAATGAATACTGATCAGTGATTTCTTCTACTCCTTGGGTGCTGCTCAGTGAGGCAAGCAGAGAGCCTCTTTCTCATTTCCAAATCCCATCACCTTCATTCTATATGAAGGTGAAGATGGTAAGTCCCTCTAAACACAGAAGGAAAAATGTACATGGGATGTAATGCAGGTGGTCTAGTGTGCTCTGGCAGATTTAGTTCCAATCATAAATCTCTGAAAGGAGGAGGGGAGGCTAGAAAAATCTTTGGATGCTTGCTGGACAATGTAGATTTTTAGCAGCTATCTTGGTTTAGACCAATGAATTAAGCAGGAGGGCTCAGTAGAGTTAGCCACTTTAGGAGAACAGAGATTGGTAAAATCTTACTGAAAATTAGGGATTGGACTGAGAGCTGCATACATTAACCTGCCTTCCTGATGTATTTCTAAGAAATAAAAAATAGAAAATAATAAATGCTAGCACTGAATATTAAAACTATGCTATGCAACCAAAGCTGGTTTAAGAAGTGAATTTATTGCCTTCAGTATTTTCTTATTAGTCAAAGTGAACAAAGAATTTAACTCAATAAGATAGAAAACCTGAGGGAAGCAAAAGGGGGAACTAATTCAGCTAAAAGCAGGAATTAATGAATTAGAAAACAGTAAGCTTAATAAATCCAAAGCTTTTTTTTTTTTTCAAAAGCCCAATAAAATAACAAAATGTATACAAATCTGATCAATAAAAAAGAGGAGTAAAACACTTTTGGAATGAGAAAGTGAACTACTCATGGATTCAGAGAATTAAGCAATTTTTCACAAATACAGTTTAATATATTTTAAATAGATTTGTAAAAGGAAAATGTCAATCACCAAAAGGAAAAAGTCTACAGTGATTATTAGTGGTTGACAAATATATCAGAGTAACCCCCTCCTCCCAAAGAAAGATACAGGAAGCCTTATATCATTCATCTTTAATAAGCAATATTCCTATGCAGATGGATACTTCCTCAATTTTACAAAATTGACACATGCTATAAAAAAGTTTTTTAATCAAAATCTACAATAAAATAGCTAACTAGCAAAATTTTACACAAATCACACTTATGAATATAGATAGAAGAGCAAAATAAAATAAAATATTGGTAAATAATATTTACGTATATTTTAAGAGAATAAACGGGTTTATTTCAGGAAAGCAATGGTGGTACTAATGCTGACCATCTGTTATAATTAATCATATTGATACGTCAGAAGAGAAAAATCTTATTCACCCAATATTCATGCAACAAACATTTAATGCACCTTGAGTATATACCTTATTCATTGTCCAGCTTTCTCATGCATATGAGGTGATTGAAAATACTATTGCTTGGGTCAGGCGCACCTTAGTTCTCAAAGTGACACCTTTGCTTTTGAATACTTTAAAGAAGTCTTTTGCAGCAGATTTGGCCAATGCAATACATCGTTGTTTGATTTCTTGACTGCTGCTTCCGTGGGCATTGACTGTGGATCCAAGTAAAATGGAATCCTTGACTTCAGTATTTTCTCCATTTATCATGATATTGCTTATTAGTCCAGTTATGAGGCTTTTTGTTTTCTTTATGTTAAGGTGTAATACATACTGAAGGCTGTAGTTTTTGATTTTTATCAGTAAGTGCTTCAAATCCTCTTCATTTTCAGCAAGCAAGGTAGTGTTATCTGCACATGGCAGGTTGTTAATAAGTCTTCCTCCAATCCTGGTGGCATGTTCTTCTCATATACTGTATTTTTACACAAATAACATGCACCTTCTACATTTGTTTGTCACCCATGCCCTCCCCCTGTGAGGTATTTTCATAAGTGCCGCTATGCCAGTTTTTTTCATGTTGCTGTAAAAAACAGTATAGCTTGCTTATAAAAATACCTGGTGGGGGAAGGGCGCAGTTGGCAAACAAACAGAAGGTGCACGTTATTTGCATAAAATGTGGTAGAATAGCTTTTTGGATTATTTGCTTAGCGTATAGGTTGAATATTGAATTAATGCATTTCAATTATGGTATTGGCGAGGAATATTGACTATACCATGGACTGCCCAAAGAACGAACAATCTGTCATGGAAGAAACACAACCAGAATGCTCCTTAGAAGCGATGATGGTGAGACTTCGTCTCAGGTTCTTGGACATGTTATCAGGAGGGATCAGACCCTGGAGAAGGACATCATGCTTGGTGTTTTAGTCATCTAGTATTGCTGTAACAGAAATACTACAGTGGATGGCTTTAACAAACAGAAGTTTATTCTCTCACAGTCTAGGAGGCTAGAAGTCCAAATTCAGGGTGTCAGCTCCAGGGGAAGGCTTTCTCTGTTGGGGGAAGGGCCTTGTCCTCAATCTTACCCTGGACTAGGAGCTTCTCTGTGCAGGAATCCTGGGTCCAAAGGATGCGCTCTGCTCCTGGTGCTGTTTCCTTGATGGTATGAGGTCCCCATGTCTCTCTGCTTGCTTCTGTCTTTTATATCCCAAAAAGGATTGTCTTAAGACACAATCTAATCTTGTATATCTCATCAATATAACTGCACTAATCCATCTCATTAACATCATAGTGATAGGATTTATAACACGTAGGAAAATCACATCAGATTACAAAATGGTGGACAATCACACAATACTGGGAATCATGGCCTAGCCAAATTGACACACATTTTGGCCGGGGGTGGGGGGGCACAATTCCGTCCATAACATTTGGTAAAATAGAGTGTCTGTGAAAAAGAGGAAGACCCTCAATGAGATGGATTGGCCCAGTGGCTGCAACAACGGGCTCAAACATAGCAACAATTATGAAAATGGTGCAGGACTGAGCGGTGTTTCGTTCTGTTGTAGATAGGGTTGTTATGAGGCAGAACCGACTCATTGGCACCTAGCAACAAATAACAATGAGTATATACCAGGCATAATTGGGCTTTGAGGAAGTGGCAATATAATGGTGATCACCCAAGCAAACCCTGCAGCTTACTGAGTGTATAGCTCAGAATCTCAGTAAATAGCACAAAGAGAGTTCATGATACTCAGCATCCATTCATAATTAAAAAATCAAAAACTTTCTTTTCTTAAAATTCGGAATAAAAGGATACTTCCTTAACATAATAAATGATCTTTCTCTGAAACCAGTAACTACCACCGTACATGATATTGAAAAAGGAAATATACTCATGGATTCACAGGATTAATGGTCTTCCCTATGGAATCACAGTTAAAACAAATATTACTGCCTAATATTACTGCTGTAATTACATGTTATTCTGGAAGTTATAAATGGGATTAATGCAGTTCTAATGTATTATAAAAACCAATAGCTTTCATATATAACAGTAATAGCCAGGTAGAACAATCGTATTCACATAGTAATAAAAATATAAAGTACTTTTGAATAAACTTAGGAGATGTTTAGATCCGTATTAACAAAACTGGATAACTTTACTTAGAAACACTAAAAAAAAAATCTCTACTAAGACATTACCACCTTTCCTGATTGGAAGGATTTATATCGTTAACATATTACTTTTACTAGCATTAACCTGTATATTTATAAAGATTCCAATAAAATCTAAACAGTACATTGTAGTGGTGGGGTAGCAGCCAAGTGTGGAAAAATAAATATAAAATGTGAAAAAACAATGTAATAGGATAGAATAAGAAGTTTTGTTAATTTAGTTTATTTTTTAACTAAGTAGAACTTTTCCACAAAGTATTAAAAATATAGCTCATTGTAATACTGTGGGGTGTTTTAGAAATGATATGTGGAATAGAGTAGAGAGTCCAGAAAGAGACAAACTCTGTAAAAGAAATTAGTCTATATTAAATGTGGCATTTTTTATCTGAAGAGGGAATGATAGATTGTTCTTTGGAGAATACTGTGCCATAAACAACCAAAAAAAAGAAAAAATCATCTCCCCACAATCAAATCAAATCAAAGTCAAGATGGATTAATGATTTAAATATAAATAAAAATGAGACTTTAGAAATTCTAAAAGCCGATATCCCAAACCCAGATATAAAAAAAAAAATAGAGAGATGAATATTTACGTGATCTCAGGTTTGCGAAGGCTTCTGAAAGGTCAACACAAAAGGCAGGAACCACTGATAAAACAATCCTTGGTAAATTTGAATATGTACTAAAAATTCTGTACAGTAAATACCATAAGTAAAATTTCAAGGTAAAAACAAAACTGGTTATTCTTAATATAAAAAGACTTTTTATGTATTAATAAGAAAAAGAAAAACCCAGCAGAAAATTGTTGAAAAGTTATAACCAGGCATTTTCTAAAACAAGATATACAAATGACCAGAAAGCATTAGTAATCAAAGGGATGCTTTTTTTTTCTGCCTGTCAAATTGGGAAAAAAAAAAAAAAAAAAAAAAATTATAATATCCAGTGTCAGCAAAGAGAGGAACTGGCACACATAAACACTGTAGAAACATTTGACATTCATTCTTTTCACTGAGATCTTCTTAGGTCATCCTATTAAAAAGTGCAACCCCTCATGGGTTTCTTTTATTTTTCTCTACAAATAATACAGATTTTACTCATTTGTCTCTCCCCAGGCAAGCTCCATGAAGATCAATTTTATTTGTCTGTTTTGTTCACTACTCTAACCTTAGACAATGCCTAGGAACTCAATATATATTCAATGAATGAATATAACCAACAAAAAACCCAATGAATATAGCAATGTTTTTAAAAAATTAACATTTAAAGGATTTCCATTTCTTCGAAGGAATCCTAGGGTAAGAAGATCATGTATAAAGATATAGCTGCAGGGATGCTTACTGAAGTAATAGTCACAAACCTTAGGAACATAAAACATGAATACCAAGTAATAGGATTTGCTTACATAACTTATGATATATCTTTATAATGGATACTCTGCAGTCATTAAAATGACATAATCGGTGACTATTTCTTGACTTGGACATGTGATTGCTAAATTTAACCCTTTTGTGCCTGGTGGCATGCTGCCACAAGGCAGGGGCCTTTATAACTGTTTGAAACCAAAGAAACAGGTATGTGCCACAAATTACTGTTTTTACAGGGTATTGTATGAGGTGGGAAACCCTGGTGGTGTAGTGGTTAAGTACTACGGCTGCTAACCAAAGGGCCGGCAGTTCGAATCTGCCAGGCACTCCTTGGAAGCTCTATGGGGCAGTTCTACTCTGTCCTACAGGGTCACTATGAGTCGGAATCGACTCGATGGCAGTGGGTTTGGTTTTTGTATGAGGTGTCTGAATTTTTGGTAGAAAAAATAGAAATTTTGAAAATTTCTATTTGTTACACTTATGTACTGTCATGGATTGAATTATGTCCCCCCAAAATGTGTGTATCAATTTGGCTGGGCCATGATTCCCAGTATTGTGTGGTTTTCCTATGTGCTGTAAATCCTGCCTCTATCTTTTTATGATGTTAATGAAGAGGATGGGCGGCAGGCACTTGTGTTAGTGAGGCAGGACTCAGTCTACAGGATTAGATTGTGTCTTGAGGCGATCTCTTGAGATAGAAAGAAGCCAACAGAGAGACAGGGGGACCTCATACCACCAAGAAAGCAGTGCTGAGAGCAGAGCGCGTCCTTTGGACCCGAGGTTCCTGCGCAGAGAAGCTCCTAGTCCAGGGGAAGATTGAGGAGATGGCCAACAGAGAGAGAAAGCCTTCCCCTGAAGCGGACATCCTGAATTTAGACTTTTAGCCTACTTTACTGTGAGAAAATAAACTTCTCTTTGTTAAAGCCATCCACTTGTGGTATTTTTGTTATAGCAGCACTAGATAACCAAATAAACCCCAGTGTGGACTCTGAGGTGCAATTAGTGGTACTTTGTATGTACCACTGAAAACTTAGGGTAGGTCTGTGGGAGGGGGCAACAACAACAAAATCCATACTACCTACCAAAAATTCAGACACTCTCAGTGATTCAGCATGCTTCCATTAACAAAAACACATATCAATAAAAAATTCAAACCAGAAAATAGTTGGGTCACCAATATGTTTAAAATGCTGGTTCCAGAACAGCGTGACCCCATTTTGTTCAAATACGCATTCACGCAAAAAAGGCCAAAGGATATACATAAAACAAAATTATTTCTGTCTGATTAAAAAGGAGCCCTGGTGGTACCATGGTTAAGTGCTGTCTGCTAACCAAAAGGCTGACAGAATGAACCTACCAGGGGCTCTATGGGAGAAAAGACCTGGGAATCTGCTCCTTTAAAGATTAAAAATAAATAAAACCTGTTGCTATGAAGTTGATTCTGACTCATAGCGACCCTGTAGGATAGACTAGAACAGACCCACAGGTTTTCCAAGGCTGAAATCCTTATGAAAGCAGACTGCCACATCTTTCTTCTGTGGAGAGGCTGGGGGGTTCAAACCAGCTACCTTACATTAGCAGCCAAGTGCTTTAACCACTGTGCCACCAGGGATCCTTACATAAAGATTACAGCCTAGGAAACCCTATGGGGCAGTTCTACTCTGTCTTATAGGGTTGCTGTGAGTCGGAATTGACTTGATAACACACAACATTATAAAATTATTTTATTTCTCCTTTTGTTCCTGTTGATATTTAAATATATTTTGGAAAAATTATGTATTGTTTATTATTAAATCAGTTGTCACGGAGTTGATTCTGACTCATGGTGACCCCATGTGTATCAGAGTAGAATTGTACACCACAGGATTTTCAATAGCTGATTTTTCAGAAGTAGATTGCTAGGCCTTTCTCTTGAGAAGCCTCTGGGTGGACTCGAGCTTCCAACCTTTTGGTTAGTAGCCGAGTGTGTTAACCATTTGCTCACCCAGGGATGCTTTATAAATAGTTCTTCACAAAGAAACCTGGATTCAAAAAGCTTATCTTTTAGTAGGAGCAGCCTGTGGTGTGAGATACCACTGGACCTTGGCAGTGTGAGAATCCTTTCGCCATCATGTTTGCAATGATGCTGTTTAGGCTGGATGGACAGTCACAGCAATGCTGGCCAGGCCAAACAATTCTAATACATGACCCATGCTTCATGTAAAAATCTGTATAAAACACAGTAGATATTTGAACTGGAATGATAGTATGGGCTAGAACTGGAGATGTGCTAATAATTAGTGTATCTTAAGATACATTCACTACTTAATCTGGTAAAAGTCTCCATGTATTGAAGAGCAAGCTGCATCGGAAGTCCTGAGGGACCTTGCGATGAAGGCAGTGACTGGATCCCTGGGTGGACTCTTGCTCCATCTCTTGTGTGGCCTGTAAATTGACATGCAGACAAAGGAGAGAGCTAGTGAATGCCAGGGGAAGAAAAAAAAAAGATAACTTTAACCATAATTTATCAGTAATATGTGGAGATAAATTCCTAAAAGGAAATAAGGTCTGAGGAAATTACAGGAAATATTAAATCTGTGATTCTGTTTACGGTAGAAACGCCGACCAACAAATTCCAGCTGTTTCTCTGTGGGTTATAGAAGTGTCACTGGCCTGTTTATAGTTACTGAATTGTCGACTCCAGCCTGGATCTGGATCTTATGGAATTCCATTGGTTTGGTTAGGGATTACTCAGATTTGTCCTAAGGGACATTTCTTATAGGCAGTACATTTAGGGAGTACAGCCCTACCCCAAGTTTCTATTTCCTCAAACTTCTATCCAGCCTTTTCCCTCTCCCTGCCAATAGTTTGCCTCCTCTCCCCACAAATGTCAGTGCACTTTTACTTACGTAACAAGCAGTTATATAGCACTTCCTATAACATGCACTGTTTTAAATACCTTCGTAGTACTAACACATTTAATCCTTTATAACCAAGTACTGTTTTTTAAACCAAAACCAAAAAACTTTGCAGGACAAGAATGATAATTTGTTTGCATTAAAATTAATAACTTCTGTATGCAAAAGTAAACAAAGTTAAAAGACAAGCCATACACTAGGAGAAGAAATTTGAAGTACATAAAACTGATAAAGGATTTGTTATCTATGTTATGCAAAGAGTCCTAGAAGTCTAAGAAATGACAAGCAGTCCAACTGAATAATGGGCAAAGGATATAAAAAGGAAGACACAAAAGAAAAAAACAAAACAAAACAGAAAACCACCTAATTGCCCTTAAGTGTTTATGAAAAGATGCTTAATTTCTCCACCTCTGAGAAATACAACTTAATTTAAAATAAGTGTGAGATACCATTATACCTCTATCAAACTGGCAGATATTTATAAGTTTAACAATAACAATAGTTGGTGAGAAGATGGAGCATTGTAGAAGTAACAATTGGAACCAATTGCTTTGGAGAGCAATTTGACAGAATCTAATAAACCTGACAATGTGCCTGCTTTACATCTCAGTAAGTCCACTTCTCTGCATCTACCGGAGGAAATCAATTGCATATGAACACACAGAGATGGATACAAGGTACCATCAAAGCACTGTGTGCAACAGTAAGAAACTAGAAACGATGGACCATTTGTAGGAGAACAGATAAATGCATTGTGGAATATTCACACACGGAACACCACCCAGCAAATAAAAGGAACGAGCCAAATCAATCCGTATGAATATGGATGAATCTTGAAAATGAAAATGTGAAACAAGAAAAGCAAGTTGCCGTATGTGGTTTAAAAACATACAACATGGTACTTCATATTGCTAGTGATTCATCCAAACAGATACATACACATGTAGTATAAATACAATAACAGAGCAGACAGATGAATACCAGCTTTAGGAGAGTGGTTACTTTTGAGGAGAAAAAAGGGGGAATAAGATTGAGCAGAGGTACAAAGGGGCCTTGACCTGTTTCTGTAATCTTTTGTTCCTTAAAGATCTGAAACAAGTATTTTATTTTATATTTTTACATAAATACATAAAATACTAATATATATTTATATTTACTATATCGATGGCATTGGGGTTTTTTAAATATAACATATAAATATATTTTATATTTACTATTTAATAAACAATGCGTATAACTCGACGGCACTGGTTTTTTTTTTTATAACATTTTAATAATATGGGTGGGTGAGGGGACAGTATTCTTTATCTTTTCTATATTTTTCTACTTTTATACTTTTTGGTATTATTGAAATATTTCAATTTATTTTAGTAAAACAAAAAATAAATAATTTAAAAACTAGCTCTAGTGGGTGATTCTCCTTCTAAATTTTCATTTAAGAATCTTTAGGGAACATGGCTGTAGTACTGAGACTCAGAAAGTTTAACGTTATGTGGATTGCTTGTCTTTCTAAAGTTTTACGTTTAGTTCTTACAGGTTTACAGTACGATGTCTTTTCCACTTGTATTCTTCTTTGTTTTTCTAAGTCTCTGCAAAATATTTTTTACCTTTCTGGCTTTTTCACAAAATTATGGGGAGCTTAAGGGCACAGTTTTCTGGGCCTAGTCTTCTGCTATATATCAAGAAGGTGGAATGTTAAGAGATCTTTCTTTCCAATACCCTGGAGAGCCACCCTCATGGTCTAAAAGGGATAGCCACAGTTATAGTGAAAGGGAATGAGATTACTGTGCAAACATAAAGTGATCATGGATCTTGAATTTTGGATAGACATATATCAAAGCTTATTTTCAGAAAACCGTGGTTGGCAAGTCCACAGGTCTACATACAGACAGTCGAGTAAGAAATAAACCTTTCTACTTTTGCATAAATAAAACTTTACATGAAAATTAAATTTTTGTCATTAACTCAGATTTCAAATTATACGTACAAATCACTGTGAAATGAAGAGCTTTTTTTTTTTTTTTAACATGAAGTCATATTCTAATATTTTCAAATGATGTAAAACCTCTCTGTAAAGACAACTAACCACACCTCACAAATAACATCTTGGAGCCCTGAATTTGTACGTGGGGAAAATGATCCAGAAGATTCAAAGAGTCTTGTCGCAGAGTCTTCAGATATAATTTATCCTTGAAATACTTTTCTGTTCTGGCACAAAAGTAGGGGGAAAATACATGAAACCAAGAGGGATATGATTTTACTTTTTACTACAAATGTTGCCCATTCTCTTCTCAATCAAACTCTGTAAATCATGGAAAAAAGTCTTCGAGCATCTCACCAACTAGCAAGAGATGAGGGAAAAGGAAACCTTGCATTTTCTCTAAGTTGCTGTTAATTGATTTTGAAGCCATATGATTGTGCCCAGAGGCAGCAGGGCTTTTTAGGGAAATGCAGCCTTCCACAGCATGAGCTCAGTAGGGATTCTCATTCATCACTGACTTTCTGTCAGTGGAGGCTTTGGACTTGGCCTCCACCATTAGGATGAGACAGAGAGACAGTGTCTTAAACCTCTATGGACTCCCCACAAGCTATGTTGATGTTGATACCTCTTTACTGTTATATTGTTATTGTCCAGTCGATTCAGATGCATGCAGAGTAGAAAACCATAGGGTTTTCAATGCAGATCATCAGGCCTGTCTTCCAAGGCATCTCTGGACGGGACTGAACTACCAGTCTTTTGGCTCATAGTTAAGCGCTTAACAGTTTGTGCCACCCAGGGACTCCTCATGGACTACCTGTTTATACTCAGGGACTACCTGTTTACATTATTTCAAAACGATCGTGGTTGCTGGCCTAGTAGAACATGCCTGGTTTATTACTTCCTGACTCTGGGATGGAGGCAGTAGCCCAATTGTTGCTGGTCTGAGGTTGACACCAAGTACTAGAATTTGACTGGGGTTGATGCTGACATCTAGCAAGTCTACCCTACAAAATGAGAGGAAGGACCCATTCAAGCTCCCATGACCTGATAGATTTGAGCCTTCTGATGGATACCCTTCCCTACTTGACCACTCTATGCCTCAGTTTCATCAATTATGAGGATTATAAATCTCACCACAAAGGATTATGTGGATTAGAAATAATATACGAACCACATTTCTTGTAGTGCCTGGTACATAAAAGATCTGCTCTTGGACTTCCCTTCCCAGAGTCAAGCAGTAGAAAGCAGTGGTTAACAGATAGGTTTCAGACCCAGGGCAGAATTCCAGATTTTCTCCTTAATGTTTTTTGTGAGTTAAAATGGTTACTTAAACTCTCTAAGTAAACTAACTGAGGAAACCCTCAATGAGGTGGATTGACACAATAGCCACAACAATGGGCCCAAAGATACCAATGACCATGAAGATAGTGCAGGACCAGGTGATGTTTCGCTCTGTTGTACATAAGGTCATCATGAGATGGCACCTAATAACAACGGCAAACTCTCAAACTTTGGTTTCCTCATCTTTAAACTGGTATCCATCTCATAGAATTGTGAAGACTAAATGAAGTATAAAATCGCTTAGCACAGAGCCTTGCACTTGACAGATGCTTAATAAATGGTTGCTTGGGTTAAAGAAAACTTGTTAATGTTATTAATGTTTTTATTAAGGTCATACAGATAGAGGTGGTAGCACTAGGACTCAAACCCAAATCTGTCCAAACCTCATGCCTTTTCTATTAAAGCACACTCCTTTGTTTGAATATTTCCAGGAACCTGGCTGCTGTTGAGTTCTCTATTACTAGAAATATTTTCAATGGACATAAGATGATGATTTTGCAGAGATCATAGAAAACACTAGATGATTTTGAGTCCTTTGAATTCCTAAGATCTTATGATTCTCTGGATAATAGGCAGTGTCTAAATTGAAACATCATGTTTTAAGCATTTGTTTGTAAGTTAGTTGAGAACTTGAAATGTATTTTCCCAAGATATTAAGTCAATACAGAATTGAAGGACTAGCGTAGAAGAAGGAAGAAGAGGAGATGCTTTAATATTGCATTTAACTCTTCAGTCTCCCTAAACGCTTCACGTAGTCTTTTCTCCCCACCTCAGTGAATAATTAAACTGTTCTCAGAGAGGTATTAGGAGAAAATAATCTACCCCACTAATTCAGGCTAATATGATTGACAAACTCTTATGCTTACCACATAGTCATATATTCATTCATTCAGCAAATATTGAGTACAGATTTAGTCAAGGATGTGAGTTTAGGCAAAGGAGGAATACCAGGTTAATTGGGGGGTGGGGAGGAAATCATAAAGTCTGAGTGGAAACATATGAGTGGAAACATCTGCTGGTAATTAGAAAAAGGGGAATTGGTGAAAGGTGGATCTGGAGATAAGGATGGGTGTCATCTACATAGAGATGGCAGGATTAGTTAGGTGAGTAAAAGAGAACAAGGAATCTTGGGAGTGGATGATAAAGGCAGAAGCATTAATAAAAGAAACAGAAATGGCCAAAGAATTATTAAGAAAACCACGAAAGTATAGTGTCACAGAACCCAAAGATAGGAGAGTCAGCATCATCAAATACTACATAGAAAGCAGGGAGGATAAGACTATGAAAATATTGGATTTAGTAAGTGGTCACTGGAGACCTTTGGAAATCAGGTAAGAAAAGGCATAGATGACCAAACCACCTTCCAAAGGCTGAAGAAAGATTGATGAATTGTAAGCAGATAAATAGAATAGTAACTAACAGGGATAGGAATACCAAGAATTTTTTTTTTTTTTCCAAAATGGAAACTTATGATTGACACTAACTAGTTTTTTTTTAGTATGGTGGATATTGATAGAGAAGCAAACGTAGAGTGCGTCAGAGGGAGAGTATGTTGCCTCCTGTCAAGTTTCTTTATCCCTAGGTTTGTCTACATTGTTCTATTCTGTATACCAGTGCTGGAGTTACCTTCTTAAAACAAGAAATCTGATTAAGTCAGTCCTTTCTTAAAGACCACTTTGGGTTCCTCGTTCCAGAGAAAATCCAGTATCATTCTTAGCATAGCAGACAAGGTGCTTGACACTGGCTCTAACCTCTCTCTTCCGTGTCATCTCCTGCCAATTGGGCTCAGCAAATTTCAGATTGTTTTAAGGTCGGGTCTTTGTATACCTTGCTTTCTCTGTTTTGAAGATTCTGCTACCCATCTTTCACTTAGAAAATTCTAACTCCTCCTTCAACACCTGGCTCAAATGTCACCTCCTTTATGAAACCTTCCTTACTCCCAGGGAGAGTTCAGGTCTTCCTTTTTGGTGCTTCAAGTGTTCATTTGTAAATTCGTCACAGAATCCCATGTTGTAATGCACCTCTTTCAAAGCTATGTTTTCCATTGGACTATGAGATCTCTGAAAACAGGGACTATAGCTTATTTATTGTTGTAATCCCCATGGCTGGCACAAAAATGTTGATAAAAGCATGAGGAATGAATATCAATGTATAGAGAGATACATTGACATATATAAGATGGAAGTGAAGAAGCGTATCAGTGCAAAAGATGAATAGTTTTCCACCCTCCTTCTGGCTGTCTGTGACCTACATAATGCATACAGTATGTAAAACTACGCATCCTGAGTGTATCCTGCTGCAGGTGTTAGGCATTAGAAAGTGGCTGTAGTTAAGCAGTCTCGGGCTCAAAGAAATTAACTTGCATTAATTCATGTAGCTATTAAGGTCAGATGTAAACTGAGGATAATAATTACCTTATAGAATAATTGAGAACATCAAATTGACAAACTATAAACTAAACAATTATATGCCTGACATTTAGCGATTACCAGTATTACGATTGTTTCCTTCTGTGGCCAGGAGCTCTTCCTTATTAGTTTCGCTCTAGTCTTGGAGTTGGCTCCTTTACAACTTTAATCCATTCTCTAAAGAGAAGGGTTTTTTCTTTGTCTGCTTGTCTTTTAAGCTAAATGTTAAAAAAAAAAAGAAAAATATTTTTTTTTAAATTTAAATTCCACCATTTATTTAAAGTCCATCCTTATCCAGGTAAGGTTTTAGCTACCTAAATAATGCTATCTGATTAGCAACACTAATTCCTGGCATCAAGTGAATTCAACAAATATCCAGAGTTAAATATATGTGTTGATTTAGTAAATTCACAGTTAAGTCTGAATTGTTCATGAGTCTCCAAATAACTTTCCAGCAGAGGCTCGGCAAGCTGGATCTAGGACACCCTTCTTGTCTAATCTTTAGGATTTTATTGCCCTGATTTAGATCGGCTCTTTTTTTTCTTTTTAGCAGAATTTTTGTGGTTCATAAAAACATGCGCTTACAGCTTTTTTGCATAGGTAAAGAAAAGAAATCCACATCAGATTTAGATCAAGGGAGCTTTTTGGAAGAAAATGATGAATGTGTCCTCGGGGAGCTGTAGAATGCAGTGATGTTCTGTCTCTGACTGATTGAGTTTATGGCATTTCTGAACACTTTCCACGCCCGCACCCACGCAAATACACAAACAGTGGTCACAACTGCAGCTCCAGACGTGGCCTCTCCTTCCCCCACCTCCCAGTCTCATTTCCAAAGCACATCCGTTGTTTTCCATAACATGAAATAAATCCCTTTCTTTTGCCCAGTGGTGAAAAGCTTATATAAATACTAAAACTTCAACTCTTCCCCTGAGTTTTCTGTTGGCAAGCTTGCAGCCCATGGCTTGTTTGGATATTGACATGCATTTTCTGTGCAAATCTTTCAGGTCACTGGGGTGAGTCCAGTGGTGATAAACTCTCTTGTCTTGAAAATGTTTCAGACTGACTATCATAACACTCTGCTTTTGAAAATGTAAATTAATAACAGCATGGTGGAAAAGATGCCAGGTTCAAAGTTTCTCTTTTATTCTTTCAGCATATATCCTCCTGGTAATATATATCTGTATGTAGCTTAGGAAGTCTTAGCCAGGAGATGATTTTAACAGTCATTGGAAAGAAAATAAGAATGTGAAGAATTGATTAGAGGCAAGACCTTTAACCTTGTATCATGGTGTTTCCATGAAAGTTTTTTTTTTCTTCAAAATTTAGAAGTGAAATATTTTGCTGTTTGCTAAATATAGTTAACATTATTGGGCTGTAATTAAAATATATAGTGAAAAGTCTTTATCCATCATATTGGAGAAAAAAGGGAAGGCATTGTACTTAAAGATAAGCAACAAGGCCTGGTATATAGTAGGCACTTGCTAAATGGCTATAGAATAAATGAATGAATGAATAGGGTTAATTACATTCTAGTGATAAGATTAAAACAGTTTATCAGACCCTTATCTAGAAAAATGTATATCATTGGACATCACTGTTCATGTAATAGCTTATCTTTAGAGGGTACATTAATCCAAACCTCTTTTTTTCCCTTTAGCAATCTGAAAAGCATCCTCAAAGTATTAATATTGTTTTTTCACTTTTTTTTGAAAATGATGAAGAGGTGCATTTCTCTAATATAATTTCCTTTGGAGTCTGCAGATCTGAGACTGATGCTAGCTATGCACAAGAGAACTGAACAGAAATCCACAAATACTAAATATGTGTACTATATTTCCACCAGTCCTTCCATATTAGTGAGGCATTTTAACTGCTCATCTGCCTTAAAAAATATCTTTGGTTACCCAAGATGATTAGTTAACTAAAAAGTTTGCTCTTAATTCTAAAATTTTTCGTACATTAGAAACTATTATTATCATCTTGAAGGATCCAAGATTTTAACAGATAAGAAATAGAAAATTTCACTAATTAAGTCTCCTTTCCTTAGGTTTAATAGAGAAAACAACCAAAAACTGACCAAACTTGTTGCCGTTTTGTCAATTCTGATGCAGAGGGACCCTATAGGACAGAGTAGAACTGCCCCATATGGTTTCCAAGGAGTGCCTGGTGGATTCGAACTGCCAGCCTTTTGGTTAGCAGCTGTAGCTCTTAACCACTATGCTACCAGGGTTTCCAGAGAAAATAAAGAAAAACAAATAAACTCTTAAGCCACTAAAGTCCAATTTTAAATGATAGTAAAATAAATACATAAATAAATGAATCAACCAACCAACCAAAAAAAAGAACAAAGGTAAAGGACTTGGATGAATTAGAGTTTTCTTGGCTAAACTGAGATATCAGTGTTTGCATGTCTAGAGTTGTTGTGATTAGTAAATCACAGTGTAAATAAATAATACCAAAATAAAACCAAACCCACTGCCATCGAGTTGATTCCGACTCATAGTGACCCTATAGGACAGGGTAGAACTGCCCCCATAGAGCTTCCAAGGAGTGCCTGTTGGATACGAACTGCCAACCCTTTGGTTAGCAGCCATAGCACTTAACCAGTACGCAACCAGGGTGTCCAAATAAATAATAGCTATGAGGTCAATGGATATGGACAATGGATATGGATGCTAATTTTGATATACTTTAAATATAATGGAGGTAAAACACATAGCTTTCTTTTAAAAGTTACATTAGTTTGTTTACTTTTCATTTAATTTTAAGGAATAGTGTATCAGTGTCTACCCTAAACTGATATATAAAAAAAAAAAAATAATAAAATACTGTACCTAAAACCTGAAACACATTTTGCTCAATGGCTTGTACAGAATAATTGCAAAGATATTATTATTATTATATTTGTAACGTGCCCAACACCACACTTGAGACTGAGTATCATTTTCCACAGTTTCTCTTCTCCAGGGAACTCTCTGTAAAAGAATATACAAGGAAAGAAATAGAAGGAATTACTTCTCTAATGGTGGAATTTCAAGCAACCGGACCTAGTAGCTACTCTAGTGCTGCTTAAGTCATTTCATACAGAGAACATTCTATTAACACTAGGAGTAAAGAAAGCCCAGGAAACTTATTTTTGTCATTATAAACTGCTTAGGAAAAGCGCCACATGAGGAAAGGTTGTGATGCATTTTCTACAGTGAAAAAAAATGCCTCCTTTTTTGTCTGTTCTAGATTTGCCGAAGAAACGACCAGCCAGTGGTTGAATCTCTTCGAAGGCAGTGGGATCCCTTAGGGTCCAATCAACAGCATGAAGAACGTATTCGCAGAACCCCAGGTTTGTTTTTTGAAGTTTTTGGTACATTGTGGTTAACAGTGTAAGAACTTGCCTCTCTTTTCTGTCCAGATTGATTTATATAAATGTATATTAGCCATTGATCTTAATCTTAAGTCAAACAACATAATTTTTAACTGTTATGTAAAAGCTGTTTATGGGCTTGAAATAGGGAATCAGGATTTAGAATTGGCTGTCTATAATCCATCATCTTTCCTCATCAGCCACTACGTGAAATTTCAGAGGGCAGGACATTCGTTTTTCTTAAAAATAAAAGATAGACAATTGGAAGATTGGAGCCAGGTGTTCAAAGGTCATTATTTGTAGAAAGAAAGAGAAACTTCACAGTTACAGCTAACATCTGATCACATACATGTGTTAAACTGTACATAACAATTCCTAGTTAATTTTGCAAATGAAGAGGCTTTATATGCTTTGATTAGCGTGCATCATTTGTGAAAAATAAATGATACCTGAATAGAGATCCGTGTTATATATTGCTTAACAGATTCCTGCTTGGGGCCCAGGAAGAAGGGTTACTTGAAAATAATATTCCTTCTAGAATGTTGTTTAAATGATTATTTTTGGATGATGCCAAAATAATATTTTGATTTTATGACTTCAATCAAGATCACTACAAGCAATTTACTGTTTCTCAGTTTCACATATTAACCTTATTAACCCCAAAAGGTTGAGGAACTCAATTTTTCTGTGAAGCTTTCACTATGGTTATTTGTGTATCTTGTCAGTTTACAACATTTCAAAATTATAGATTTTTTTGGGGGGGGGATTCTTTTCATTTATATAGTTGGAGATTTTTCTTCAAAATGGATTATTGAAAATGCCATATACCTGTTTGAGGGGGGAGAACTTTGCTGAAAACTGATCTCTCTCTTTAACTTTGGTGATTTTATCTTTCATGAATATCTGTTTAAAAGAGAACTGAAATGTATTAAATTCAATGGTTACAATATTTGCTGGAGAAAAAGCCAGAATCAATTCAGGACTTCTGCTTTGTGTTACTTTCTTCCAAGACGGCAACTATGACAAAACTTTGTCCATAATAAAGCAGCGGTCAATAAGTCTTTGAGGTAAGGGGGCCCACTTGATGTGGACTGAGTCGTTTCATCCAAGAGGAGCATCACAACGGCAGTGGATTGATGCCTGGTGATTTCTCGCGATGAAGTGGCCGTGTATGCGTGCTCTGAATGTGGACCACATGGGCCAATTTTCTCACTTCATAACTTTGAATGAGGCCAAGCTTTGGTTTTTAGCTGTTCTGGGGGAATGGCTAGATTTTACTATGCCCTCTCTTCAGATTTCTATGCTTAAACATGGTACTGAGGTATGCAGGACTTCACATTTAAATCAATTTGAAGGCACATTTCTCTAGAGATATTTCTCTGGAGATTTTCCATCAGTCTTTATGTTGCTCCCCTGTGTTTCATCAGGGATAAAGGTACCAACGCAAAGAACATTATTTTAAAAGTCCTAATGTTACGATAGTATTATAATGTTATGATGAGCAAGGTTCCAAGGTCCCATAGAGGACCTTAAAACGCTTCACTTTACAGGCTAGCTCAGAGTGAATATAGGATAATTAGGATTTTCATGCGCACTTTTTCCTTTTAGTTCAGTTTAATTACTTTAATCTTTGCATTTCATTTTCATCTCTTTTGGACCTGCCAAGAAATTTCTATTATTGGCCTATGGCATATTTTTAGTACTTAGCCCACTTTCCAAATGGAGAAGACTGATATTACCTAAGTCTGGATACCAGCTTTTCCTACTACCCTAAAAGTCTCTGCAAACTGCCCTCTTACCCACCAAAAGTGGATTTTAATTGTTACAGTTCTAATATCAAAAATAATCATACCATGATAATTTTGACAATCATATCCTAATGGCATGAGTAGAGTTCTCTTTTATATCTAATTTCATTCTCCCTTGGAATTTATTGCCGAAATATAAGTATATAATTTATCTGGGTTCCTAGGAAGGCTACAGAGCTGTGTACTATCACATTTTAAAAACTGGTAGAGATGACCAAAGCGATGGTCAGTGGGACTATTACCCATAAGAGGCAAGGGCACGTTTCTTCCCCTATGCTTGAAGTTATTTGGCCCTTTTAAAAAGAATGCCTTAAAATTTTGAATTTTGAAAGAAGTGTAGAATATGGAAACATCAGAGGTTTTTTTTGTGTGTGTATGTGTGTAAAATAAGTTAATAAAAAACTTTAAGAAGAACATTTAACAAATGTCTACTTAGAAAGTTTATACATTTATTCAACAAACCTTTTTGTATTTACTGTGTACCAGGTGCTAGGGATTTATTATTTTTTTTAGTAATTATTTGCCTTTCTGAAAAGAAATTCAAAATCAACTTACATAGCAGGTACACAATAAATATTTATTGATGGGTGAATCAGTGAATGAATGAACTGGTTAACTCTAGAAAGTATAGGCTGCCCATATTGTATAGTAGTTCTTGTGCACCCCTGGGTGGGGGTGACATGTCTATGTGATTAAGGCTGGTGGGAAAGCCCTTGGTGATCTCAGGAGACTGTTGGTTAAGGCCATGGAGTCAACATTCCGGGGCAGTTTATAAACCTTCTAGGCTTTGGCTTCCTTAAATTTGACGTGTGAAATAGGACCTTATATTCTATATTGGTATAAGTGTTAAATGAGATAATGAATATCGAAGGCAGCAAAGGGGCTGCCACATGGTAAACACTCATTACACGATAGTGGCAGTGGTTACAATGGTACCTTTTATGGTTATATTTTTGTTAGCAAAGACCTTCTTTGACTTACCTTTGTTTGGATAGAGACAAAGTCTTGTTCGGAACTCTAATCCAGAGCAGCTTGAAGATGAGGCTCATTAAATCAAACTCTAGGAAATGCATCTGCAAAATTGGTGCCGGGAAGTCCTCACCCTTCATTGTTTCTGATTACTGAAAGTCATTTTATTTTTTTGTTTTCTGTGAAAGTTTTTCATAAGCAAGATTTCCAGTTAAGGTGTTCTCCTTGTTTTCCCCCTGATGAGCTGCAGAATTTGTTGGCCCCAGGATGGAACTGGCCACTTCTGTGCAGACGTGGGAACGCATGGCTGGCGCCCGTGGCCCGGCTCCCCATGTGCGCTGTGCCAGCACAGCTGCTAGCTCAACTCGAAATTGCTTTGGGTGTAGTACAAGGCCTGGAACATGGCACAGGAAGTGGGACTTTGATGAAGTGAAAAGGGGTATGTCTAACCAAAAAAAAAAAAAAGAGGATTAGAAGTATCGGAGAACAGGAGAGAACTTTCAGTGAGCCCACTTATCAAATGGACTATTTACGTTTTGTCTGTGGTTTGAACTTGGTAGACAAAAAAAAAAAAAGATGCGTTGTGGTAGAAATTATTTCTAATCATAGTCTCATACACCAAGAAAGCTTGATTTTTTTGACTCAGTGGAAACAACAGATGATAATTACTTTTTCTTGGATAGGTGGAAGGTTGTCTACCTTTTATCCTCTGATTATGTGCCTTTGCACAGTTAAAATGAGCCTACAGGCATCCATGTTAAGTCGATCAAGAATACTATGGGGGTTTTAGTCAGCCTTTACTGATAGTTCTGAAAAGTTTTGATCCAAAACTCTTAAAGTGGTAGTTTTGTTGTTTTTCTCCCTCCATGACATATTGTCTGTGGAAAACTCTATGTATTATAGATATATAATACAGATTATCTGCATGTAGATTTTAATAGCCACTCATTTTTCCAAGTGCTTTCTTAAAATATGTTCTTTTAATCAGGTCAAGATTGTGCAGTACATTAAAGGAATTCTTAAAAAGTTTCAAAAACTTACTAGATGACCTCAGTATGGTCCTATTTAACATACCCTTGGGAACATGTGCATGAAGTACATTGTGGTTTAAGCTTTTCCAACCCAAACAAACTTAAAAGAAAATGCAGCTTTTAATAGAAACTATTCAAATTCCGACAAAAATAGGTATGGATCTCACCACAGACAGGGTTTTAAAACATCATTATGTACCAGGAGAATCAAAAGAGAATTGTCACCCTGCTTTTAGTATTTCACTTAAGGTTGTGTATTTGGGGATTCTAGCCCATCAGCATCTTTGAATGAGCTGTCCAATTAAAATATATATATAAGAATAGCCAGGACCTCTGATTAATGTTTTTCTGTGTCATTGATGCCATGACCCGAGGGTAGATAATAGAGGGCAAAGGGTGTCACAAAACTGGTGTTATTTAACAGACTCCTCATATTTGTGCCACACAAGTTGAATACATCAGGTGTAAGACATCACCCTGAAGCATCACTTCTGAGAACTATTAGGAGGGAAATATCAGAACTGAAATATCGCAGCTGGCCCTGATTTTAACTGGTGCCAAACACCTGCAGGCTCTAAAGGATACCAAAACAAAACCCCACCCGGTGGCAGCAAGCCATCCCTTAACAGCCCTTCCTTAACTTTGCATCACCATCAAAATTAATTTAACATTTTCTACAGAAACCTTATTCTTCCTGTCCCAGAAGGCCATTACAACTTCTTTAGCAAATCTTTCGTATGGGATAAATATGTCATAGAAACAAACAGAGTGAAATACTGAAATATTTGATGGCTGGAAATTACCTGTTGTTTTCATCTCATTATTTGTGGAGGCCTGTGAAGTTGGAGGTTTTATTAATCTCTAGGCTATCTCATAGTCTCTAAATGATCTGGTATTAGCACATTCCGGCAAAATATCTGAGCATCTGGGGAAAAAAAAAACCTTCAATATTCATATAGTAATTGACAGAAGCACCCCAAAATACTGAGCCCTGTCTAACACACACACATACACACACACACACACACACACAATTGATGCATTTTGAAGATCACCTTTGACTTTTGTTAGTATTTGTTGAAATGAAGTTTCATAGCCCTGGGAGGGTTATATAAGTCAGGCAAAATTATATCTTTGTTTCTAATACTGCTAGGAAATGCATACGTACAGTGGTTCCTGCAACTGGAAAATAGTTGGTAAAGCTAGGAGGTAAAACAATGTGTGGAAATAATCCCTAGCAGACAAGGGAGATAAATAAATTTTATGTGTATCTCTGCATATAAATGACACATTTTAGGTGACGCACATACTCAGATATATTATGTATGTTTGTTTTATGATACCTAGGTATAATATTGTCTATGATTTTTGAAGAAATAATATATTTTAGACTTAGGTGATTAAATAAAAATCGAGAGTTTCAAAGCTTCAATTTTATACTGTGATATAAAATTAAAGGCAATAATATCTAATTTTATTTTGTTAAATTAAAAATCTTAAAGTAGAAAACCCCGTATGTTATTACTTAAGAAGAATTCAATTAAAGAATAAAAATGAAAAATTTAGTAGAATATTACTGGCATTTTATATTCATTTTTTTCTGAATACCTAAGAAATTTGGTTGCAGTTTGGATGGGCCAGTTTCTTTGAACTATTACACTTACGAGATATTCAGTTTGAATGTCTTGGACATTCCTGATTGACATTGATGTAAGTAAGATTGTACAATTTATATTAAGGCGGGGGGGAAGCCCCCGCTCTACTTCTGACCTTTTCACAAGAAGGTGGTTAAGGACAAATGAGACCCTGATCACTTATTTATTTATTCATTCACTCACTCATTTATTCATTTAAAAATTGTAATTGATTGCTTGCTATATGTATAGTCTTGTGTTAGGTATTTTACAAGGGGGCGGGTAATGGAAGACAGTGAATGAAGAGGACAAAGACGAAAGCTATCAAATACTCGAGGTTACACAGTCTAGTTCAAGGTAGATAGTGTTCAATGTCACAGAAGAGTCACATATAAATGCCCTGGGTATTTGTAGTAGGAAGAAATCATAGGCATCAAGCATGATGAGATTTTCGTATATAATGAATAAACAAAATTTTATTACTTGACAAAAAAAAACCCCAGTGCTGTCGAGTCAATTCCGACAGCAAAGAGTTGCAAAATGTCTTAATCATGAACGTTACCAAAGAAGTCTTTATCCTTTTAGTCTATCATGTTACTGATAAGGAAACCCTGGTGGCATAGTGGTGAAGTGCTATGGCTGCTAACCAAAAGGTTGGCAGTTCAAATCCACCGGGCGCTCCTTGGAAACTCTATGGGGGAGTTCTGTTCTGTCCTATGGGGTCACAATGAGGCAGAATTGACTCAATGGCAACAAGTTGTTTTTTTTTTTTTGGTTACTGATCAGTTCCTTCTCAATGATTAAGAGGAAGATAATGGAGGGTTTTAGCTTTTTTTAGTGATTTTGAAATTACCTGTGGCCTAAGACTATTCAAAGGTTTCTTCTAAAAGTCATCCCCTTTCCTTCCCATGTCTCTCTCTCTCTGTCCCTCTCCCTCTCTCTCTCTTTCATGTACCATTTATTCATCAAACTCCATGTATGCCTTTATATTTTCCAATAATTTCCAAAATATTTCAGAGTAGAGATACATGGTATAATCATTGGCTTTTACCAAGCTTTGAACTTTCAAATCAAGGACTTATTTTTTTTTTTTAAATAAGTAAAAAATGAAAATCAGGAAGGGTTAATTAATATTATTTGGGGACATTTTGAGACCCAGAATGAAGTATAATCAGTATCATTTAATTTTAGAAAACAGTTTAGCTCAGCACTGTCCAATAGAAGTATAATGCAAGCCCATATGTAATTTAAAATAATTTAGTGACCAAATTTAAAAAAGGAGAAATAAATAGCAAAATTAATTTTATTAATATATTTTATTCAACACAATATACCCTGAATATAATTTCAACATGTAATTAATATTAAAAAGGATATTAATGAGTTACTTTACATTTTTGTGCTAATTCTTTGTAATCTGTTGTATATTTTATACTTATAACACATCTAGATTTGGATTAGCCACGTTATAAGTAGGCATGTGTGTCTAGTGACCACATTGTTAGACAGCACTGGTCTAGCCAATTATAAAAATATTTGGGAGGTTGTCCTTTGCCTTTTTCTCTCGTTTTGTCCAATTTCTAATTATTTTGCTTCTTATTCATCTTCTAGCTAAATTAAACACATTAATTTTATACTTAACATCTTCATAGTACCTGATTTGAAGACATAAGAATTTCATCTTTTAAAAGTCTTGTTTTGGTTACTAAATAGCAGTGTTTTCTATGGACCATTTGTCTTCTGCAGTCATTTAAATTAGTGTCGATTTCAACATGCATTTAAACTTTTTATAGCATGGAGAAAAAGCTTTTATTGAAACAAATGATTTCTATAGTAAGCATATGAAAATATGTAGTAAAATATCAGCCATCTTTTCTGATGTAAATATTGTCAGAATATTGGGGTTTCAGGTTTACTGTTGTTGAAGGAGTTGAAAAATCCAAGAACATGTAGAAAACTATAAAATGTGATTGAGAGCCAAGTTCATCATGGTTGTGAAGGCTGAATATTAAGATATCAATTATTTCCAGATCACTTCTAGTTCTAATGATATTGCAAGGAAAGGCTCAGTGGAATTATTTTTGAAATAAAAAAGATTTTTTAAGTTTATCTGGAAGAGTACACAAACATGAGCACAAATGATACTTTTGGAACGTTTCTAAAATGATTAATGACGAAGGAGGAATAAATAAAAAATGGTATATTCATGGCCTGAAGGGATCTTTACAGAGGGTTCCTACATTCTGTGAAAACTTCACAGATAGACCCTGAACTAGTATAGAACAATGAATGAACCCTTCTTTTTCTTCCTCTCACTTTTTTCTTTCAGTGTCTTGTGTATATATTTTCTTCATCTTAGGCAAGACGAGTTTTTGTTTCTAACTATCTGAGTGAGTGTGAAGTGGCATCTCGTTATGGTTTCAATTTCTGTTAACCTAATGACTAATGATGTTGAATATCTTTTTATATGCTTACTGGCCATTTACATATCTTCTTTGGAGATTGTATTGAATCTTTAGATCAATTTAGATAATCTTGACATTTTAGCAGTATTAAGTCTTCCAATCCAAGAGTACAGGGTGCCATTTCCATTTGTTTAGATCTTTATTTTCTTTCAACAAATGTTTTTTATAGTTCCAGTATACAAGTCTTGAACTTCTGTTAAATTTATAAAAAAGAAAAAAATTATACCTAAGTGTTTTATCCTTTTGATGCTATTATAAATGGAATTGTTTTCTTAATTTCGTTTTTGAGTTGTTTATTGCTAGTGTATATAAATATAGTTGATTTTTGTATGTTGATCTTGTATCTTGCTGAACACGTTAATATTAAAAAGCTTTCGTAGTGGATTACTTAGGATTTTCTGTATTTGAGATCATCTCTTCTGTAAATGGAGATAGTTTCAATTTTTCCTACCAATTTGAATTTTTTTTTGCCTAATTGCCCTGCCTAGAACCTCTAGTATAATACTGAATAGAAGTGGGAACAGTGGACATCGTTGCCTTGTTCCTGATATGCGGGCATAGCATTCAATCTTTCAGCATTAAGCATGATATTAGCTGTAAGTTTTTCATAGTTGCCATGTGTTATCTTGAGGAAATTTCCTTGTGTTCCTAATTTTTGAGTGTTTTTAATATGAAAGGGTGTTGGATTTTGCCAAATGCTGTTTCTGCATCTATTGGGATGATCGTATGATTTTTGTCATTTATTCTATTAATATGATGCATTTCATTGATTGGTTTTCAAGCGTTAAACTAAACTTCATTCTTGGGATAAATCCCACTTGATCACAATGTTTAATACTTCTTTTAGATGCTAGATTTGGTTTGCTAGTATTTTGTTGAGGATTTTTTGCATCTGGTCTGTAGTTTTCTTGTGATGTCATTGTCTGGATTCAGTATCAGGGTGATACTGGCCTAAAAACATGAGTTTAGAAGTGTTGCCTCCTCTTATGTTTTTTGAAAGCGTTTGTAAAGGGTTGGTGTTACTTCTTCTTTCAATATGAGGCATAATTCTCCAATGAAGCCATCTGGCTCTGGGCTTTTCTTTGTGGAGATTTATTATTATCTCTTTACTTGTTACAGGTCTACTCAGGTTTTTATTTCTTCCTGAGCCATTTTGATAATGTGTGTCTTTTTAGGGATTTTTTTCATTTCTGTTGTCTAATTTGTTGGCATCCAGTTGTTTATAGAATTCCCTTGTAATCTCTTTTATTTCTGTAAGAATGGTAGTAATGTCTTCTCTTTTATTCTTGATTTTATTAATTTGAGTCTTCTCTCTTTTTTCTTTGTCAGTCTAGCTTATAGTCTGCCAATTTTGCTGACATTTTTAAAGAATCAACTTTTAGTTTCCTTTTTGATTTTCTCTATTCTTTTTGTATTTCCTATTTCATTTATTTCTGATCGAGGCTTTGCTGTTTCTTTTCTTCTGCTTGCTCTAGATTTAGGTTACTTTCCTTTTTCTAGTTTAATAAGGTGAAAGATTAGTTTATTGATTTCAGATTCTTCTTCTTAAATATAGGCTTTCAGCTATAGATTTTCAGCATTAGCTGTGTCCATAATCTTGGCATGTGGTCTCTTCATTTGTGTTCATCTTGAAATATTTTGTATAATTTCATTTTTGATGTTTTCTTTTACCATTTGATTATTTAAGGGTACCTTGCTTAATTTCCACATTTTCGTATATTTCTCAAATTTTCCTTTTGCTATTGATTTCTAATTTCATTCCATTTTGTTTGAAAAAAATCTGTATAACAACTTCAGATTTTCAAATTTATTGAGGCTTGTGTATGTCCTAGTATATGATATATTCTGGAGAATGTTCTATGTGTGACTTAGAAGAATGTTTATCCTGCTTCTGTTGGATGGAGTGTTTTATAGCTATCCTTTAGACCTCATTTGTTTATACCTTTGTTCAAGTCTTCCTTTTCCTTGTTAATCTTCTCCCTAGCTGTTATATACATGAATGAAAGTGGAATATTGAAATCTTCAACTGTTATTGCCGAATTGTTTATCTGTCCTTTCATTTCTGCTTATGTTTGCTTTTTATGTTTCGGGGCATCTTTATTACAATTGATGCTTGACCCTTTGATCGTCATGAAATGTCTCTTTTTATCTTTAGTAACATTTTTTATTTTAATGTATATTATCTGATATTACTGTAGGTGCCCCAGCCCCATTCTGTTTTATGCTTGTTGCTTGCATGACATATTTTTTCATCCTTTTATTTTCAACCCATTTATATCTTTGAATATAAAGTGTGTCTCATGTAGACGTATGTAGTTTAATCTTGTTTTTTTTTAATCCAGTCTGAAAACATCTGCCTTTTGGATTGTGTCTCTCATTCACATTCAATGTTATCTTTGATATTGTTGTATTTATAGCTGACACTTTGTTTTTTATTTCTTGTTCTTTGCTTCATGTGTTTTTTTATTCCTCTGTTCCTCCTTTATTGAATTTATTTGTATTAAGTGATTTTTTTCTAGCATATAATTGTAATAACTTTATTTTTTAAATTATATTTTTCTGTTATTAAGTGGTTTCTCTAGGGCTTACAATATATATATCCTAACTTAATAGAATGTACATTGGTCTTTAATTTTTTACAGACTTAGTTCTAGTGAGATATGAAACTTCACTTTTATATAGGTCCATTTCTTTATTTTTGTGCTATTATTGTGATGTAGATATAGATCTATCTGTATAAATATAGATATTACAAACAACAATATACTGTTATAATTATTGTTATATAATATTTAGTCTTTTAGGAAGATGATAGAAGAAATGAGAGCAAGTATATACTTATAGAATTTGTCCTTTTAAGGACCCTAGATGGTGCCAATGGTTTGTGCTTGACTGCTAACCTAAAGGCTGGTGGTTACTCACTGATACGGCAGAAGAAAAAGCCTAGTGATCCACTTCCATTAAGATTACAGCCAAGAAAACCCTATGGAGTAGTTTTACTCTGTAACACATGGGGCCGCCATGGGTCAGAATTGACTGGATGGCAACTGAGAACAACAATAACAACAATCTGATTATTTACTTTTTTTTTTTTTTTACATGTTTCATAATTATTTTGTTGATAACTGAACATTTCAGATTGCCCTGCTCTGGGGTTAGCTAAACTAGTTCATCATAGAAACTTTGGGCCTTGTTTAAATCCAGTGGAAAATGTAGATATTTTTGTTGTACTGGTTAGGTGTAAGTCACAGGTTCTGATTAGCCTCTGTGGGCTACAGTTACAGTGTAAGTTCAGTTTTCAAACCTTTTGCAGAGTATTCAAATCCATGCTGTGTACGTGCCACTACTCTGTCAGTTCAGTTCTCAGAGATTGGTATTGGATCAGATGTGTGCATGTGCAGTTCAGGGGTGAGTCCAGGAGCTCATCAACTTTACACAGTCACATGCCCAAGTTCTTCCTCTTCCCCATCTCCTGAGAGTTTCTAGTTTCTTGGGCGTACTTCTTTTTAGTCTCCTAGCCAGAATGCTAGGGCTTTAATTACCCTATCTCCTGTGCACTTTCACAACTAGGGCCAGATGGTGAGATGACAGAGAAGGAAAAAGAGCACCAGGATTGGGCTCCCCACTCTTGAAACTGCAGTTCCATCATTTAGATGCAACTAACTTATAGGAGTGTTCCCCCTCTCAGAGTTGCTTTTGCTGGTCCTCTCTGTTACTGCTGTCCCTGCTACCACCACCACTGTCACCAGAGGGTTGCCTGGGGACTGGGTGGTAGTGGAATGGATAAAAGAAAGAAAACAATAGGGAGATTTTTAGTTTCTGAGTGTTATGCATTCTCTTTGCCATTCCTTGTGACAACTACAAGGCTTCCCCTGGAGCTTCCTCTGCTTTTGTCCTAGTGCTCACTTCTTGGTTTCCTGTGTGTTGTATCCTTTAAAAGTGTCAAGATCCTAAAAGACAAAGGCTGAGGAAATGTCCTAGATTGGAGGAGGCTAAAAAGACATGACAATTATATGCAGTGTGAGATCCCGGATTGCATCCTGGTCCAGAGAAAAGGACATTAGTTGGAAACTTGTTGAAATTCAAACAAGGTCTTTATATTAGTTAATAGTATTGTCTATCAATTTTAATTTCCTGATTTTGGTAATTGTATTACGTTTAGATAAGATGTTAACATTAGACGCTGGATGGGAGGTATATGAGAACTGTCTATACTAGTTTTGAAATGTTTCTATGAGTCTAAAATTATTTTAAAATAAAAAGGAAAATAAAAAACCCAAATATTATTTCAAATGGCTCATGTTATATAAACACAAAGACAAAAGCACCTTTTTTTTTTTAATTATAAAGGTGAAAGTGGCAATAGAGGAGCTCAACAGAAAAGAATATGCAAAATAAAAATTTCCAATTTAATTGCCTTTTTCTCAGGTTTCCTTTATTTAAAAGCAATGATTATCAAAACAGAGACTCTTATATGTCATTTTTTGGTTTTCTCATTTTCAAATTGATCTATTATAATAATTCTGCCTTTGATGATCCAGGAAATAAGACACTAAACACTGAGAAGCATGAAGCCTGTACTACTATTAATATTTCTTCATCACAGTTGAGATTTTATTTCTGATGCCCAAGGACCATTAAGACAGTTACACACTCAGTCAAATGTTCAGATCTTCTCCACACAATTATATTTGATCTCTTGTCAAGAATTTAAATGAAAGATAATTTAAATTCATTTTTCTTTACAAAACAGATTTTTCTAATTTACAAAATGTAATTAAAATGTTACCAGAATGCAGTTACTCCTGGAAGTACTTCTTTACAGATTCTCATCTTTGCAAAATAGATATGTCTCATTTAACTTTTATGAAAAATGGTGTATCACCAAAATTGGTTTTAGCTGCTCTGTAATTTCCAGTGGTATACTGAAGTGTCAATAGTTCTAAGGCCTTCTATGTTATCAGGCAGTGGTTCTCAGTCAGGATACCCATTAGAGTCACCTGGGGAACTTTTCCAAAATGTATAGCCCAGAGCTCTAACAACAGGGACCATCCTCCAGGTCCAGGATGGAGATAGGAATAGTTGGATTTTCAGAAGATTCCCTAGGATTCTATTATGGAACCACAAAATACTTTAAGAGAGGAGAGTGTTGTGGGTAAGAACGTGATCTTCTTTGCAGTGCAACAGACCTGGCTTTTTGCTTGGGCTCTGACACTTACTTAATAGGTAGTTTGGGCATTATTTGACTTCTCTTTGCCCCAGTTTCCTTCTCTGTAAAATGGGGATTTTAATATTTCTACCTCATAGAGTTTTTTTTTTTTTTTTTAAAGACTCAATGACATAGTGCATATGAAGCACTTACAAAATGATGGCTATTTTTATTAGTTGGTTTTTAAAGATGATTAGGTATTTTCTGGAAAATGCAATGGTGGAGGGGAAGGTGCTTCAGGCAGAGGCAGTAACCAACCAAAGAAATGGGAGATGTGAAACTGGGGAAATATGAGACATTCAAGTAGTATATTATGGCTGGAGTATGGAGTGTGGGTAAAGGATGGTGAGAGATGAAAATGGAGAAGCCAAGAGTCAGTTCATGGAAAGCTTGTATGGCATGCTAAAGGGTTTGGTCTATTTCTGGACTGTTTGTAGGACCATATGGTATAGTATGATGCAAGCTACTGGAAGTGGAACAGGTGTACTCATACCAGTAGCAATGTATTCTGGTCATCCTGGGTACTACTGCTTGGCCTTTCAATTGGCCAACAACCTCCTGGGCAATGAAGCCGAGGATGACACAGGATGTTACTCTGCCAGAGTATGTTGGTCCCATGGTACAGACTCTGGATACAAGGTAGAAGCCCTCAGGTTCAATCACATTTAACACAGCTTACCCAAAAAATTGCATTTTGAGAGTTACTGGAAACTTGCCCAATGTAGCTATTCATTCTTTGTTTTATATCCTATCAGCCAGAACCCTGGGCCTCAAGTTCTAGTAAACTCAAATTCTGGTAATAGTCTATAGATGTTCAATGAATAAATACTGTGAAGAAGTATATTATATGCCAGTTTTCAGGAAATCAGCTACTTCAATATAAATGGGTGTGGGCATCTTGGGAAACAGTATTTGTGGAGCTACAATGGACTAACATATCCTGTTCTAAGTCCTGCGTCTGGCCATCTTGAATTGTGAAAGCTATTCTAAAGATCTTTCCCCAGGATAAGATTTAGTTTTCAGTTCCATGGAGCTTCATTTTACATGTCCTCAAATTGTCAAAGAAATAGGGGGAAGCCAGGATCTTACTGTGTGGGAACAACATGTGCAGGAGCAGACACAGTCTAAGCAGGATGTTGTTCTGCACTCTGGGGTCCTCTTGCACAAGGCACTCAATGACATCATGGCTTTGAAAAAGTGAACTTCATCCTGAAAAGGTTTATAAACTGCAAGTAGGGCTATTTAAGTTAGGGATCCTTATACAGAAAGCAATGAAAATCTAAAGATAGTGGCAAATGCATTGTCTTTAGGCTCAGAAGAATATTTAATGCAAATTGTAGAAAAGTATGGTTAAACGAAGATTATATGTTTTCAAGAGTGCAGTGATGAATCAGTGGTAGAATTCTTGCCTTCCATGTGGGAGACCCGGGTTCAATTCCCAGTTAATGCACCTCCTATGCAGCCACTACCCATCTGCCATTGGAGGCTTGTGGATTGCTGTGATGCTAAATAGGTTTCAGTGGAGCTTCCAGACTAAGACAGACCAGGAAGAAAGGCCTGGTGATCTACTTCTGAGAATCAGCCAATGAAAACCCTATGAATAACAAAGCTCTGATCCCATTGTACGTGGGGTCACTATGAGTTGGAGGTCTCCATGAGTTGGGGCCAACTAGATAGCAGCTAACAACAATGTATTTTTTTAAAGAGACTCAAAAATGTTTAGGTAGAAAAGAAGATGCTCAAAGTAAAAGTTGATATTACCTTATAGATTAGGCTTTACGGTACTGACATGGAACCACCAAACTCTGTTTGTTGCCTGAAATCTGAAGATCTGCAGTGCTCCTCATGCTACAATTCTGGAAATTGTCTCTGCTGGGTAAATCTTATATGTATTTTGCTATGCAAAAGGAGCCAGGTGGGAAAAAGTACATATTGTACAGTTCCATTTATATAACATTCTTAGAAAGTCAGAAAACAGATCAGTGGTTGCCAAGGGTTAGGAGTTGAGGGGAGGGATTGATTACAAAGGGGCAGCATGAAGGAATTTTGGAGGTGATCTAACCATTCTGTATAATACTATGGTGGTGAATACAGAACTTCATGCATTTATCAACACCCATGCAACTCTATATTACAAAGAGTATGTAAATTAAGAAAAAGTCAGCCAGGATGTCTAGAGAACCGAATATGGAATCCACACTGTGACAAGTAAATGACATAACCACACTGAAGGGGGTAGGAAAGAAAGGAGTGGACCTAAGTAAATTTGGGAAACAATTTTTTCTGACCATAAGGCTAAAGACAAAAATTACCAATGGGTTAGCACTTTCAAAACTGCATTACATGTATACTAGGGTTGAATAAGTAAGTAAATATATTGTAGATAATGAAAGTCAGGTTTTTTATGTTGTAGAAAAACATTATAAATAAGCAAAGTGGGAATGATAGAATGAACCCTGTGGTGCTGGATTGAAATCAAAGATATCAGTATCAACACATGTATGTTCCTTTAAAAATATATACAGATGCAGAGATACCTAAGTGAATATAGGTTTGTGAATGAGAATCGACTTGATGGCAATGGGTTTGGGTTTGATGCATACATGAGTTAGTATTTATACATTTAATTCTATCTCTGTCTGCTCAGATATCCTAGAAGTAGTGACACTTAAATAGTGATAAGCATATTTAGCTCCCAGGTCTTGCTTTCTAAATATTGTTCTCCTACAAAAAGCATCAGAGCTTTCCAGGGCTGAGGCAGGAGAAATCCAAGATAGGCCTAGATACCTAGTGGTCCCAGAAAATAAGGCAGTGATGCGAAACAAAAAGAATCAAGGCATGTCTAAAGGAAAGAGTGGTTAACCTGAAAGAACTGCTGATGACCAATGTAGGAATAAGTTTGAAATAAAATAAGAAATGATAGTACTGGATTGTAACCCAAAGAATAAAATAAAAATCCACTAGTTCTTACTGATATAATAAATGATTAAATACATAAATAACTTGGGAAAGAAGGGACAAGTGTTCTTTACAGAATTTGTTAATAAATGTTGAAAGAATGAAAACAAGGATCCCACTCTCATGTCTGCCATTTAACATTGTTCTAGAAGTCCAAGCCAGAGTATTAAGGCAAGAAAAGGTATAAGAGGTATACACATTGAGAAAAAAGAAGTAAAACTATCCCTATTTGCAGATGACATGATCCTGTAATAGAAAATCCCAAGAAAGCTACTAGAGCTAATAAATGAATCAGCAAAGTTGCAGGGTACACGGTCAACACACAAAAATCAGTTGGATTTTTATACACCAGCAATGAAGAATCTGAAAAAGAAGTTAAGAAAACAATTCCATTTGCAGTAGCATCTGAAAGAATAAAATACCTAGGAATAAATATAACCAGATTGGTGAAAGACTTGTACAATGTACAGTGTATGAAACATTGCTGGAAGAAATTAGAGAAGAGCTTAATAAATGTAAAGCCATTCCATGTTCATGGGTTGGAAGACTTTATATTGTTAAGATATCAATACTACCCAAAGCAATTTATGGATTCAGTGCAACTTCTATCAAAATTCTAACAATCTTCTTAGCAGAAATAGAAAAACTGATCCTCAAATTGTTTTGAAATTGCAAAAGGCTCTGAATAACCAAAACAATATTGAAAAAGAAGAACAAAGTAGGGGGACTCATACTTCCCAATTTCAAAATGTAATATAAAGCTACAGTAATCAAAACAGGCAGGTACCGATAAAAGGTTAGATGCGTAGACCAATGGAATACCATTGAAAATCCAGAAATGAACCTGTGTATCTATGGCCAATTGATTTTGACAGGGGTGCCAAGTCTATTCAGTGGGGAAAAAATAGTCTCTTTAATAAATGCTGCGGGGACAACTGAATCTCCATATGCAAAAGAATGAAGTTTAAACCATATCTCACACCATATAGAAAAATTAACTCAAAATGGATTAAAGACCTAAGAATTGAATGCATAGGACTAATACTTTGGGACTCAGTTTTTGACAACCGATTCTTAGATGTGACATCAAAAGCATAAGCAATAAAAGACAGATAAACTGGATTCATCGAAATTAAAAATGTTGTGCATTATAAGACATCAGCAAAGTGAAGAGACAACAAAATAAAGAGCGGAAGAAGATGTTTCGGAACCATATATCTAATAAGGGTTTAATATCCAGAATATTTAGAGAATTCCTATAACTCCACAACAAAAAGACAAACAACCCAATTAAAAAATGGGCAAAGGACTCGATTTAGACATTTCACCAAAGAAAACACACAAGCCCTTGAAAAGATGCTCAATTCCATTAGTCATTAGGGAAATGCAAATCAAAGTAACAATAAAATACCACTTCTTACCCACTAAACCAAAAAAAAAAAAAAAAAAAACCTGTTGCCATCAAGTCAGTTCTGACCCATAGCAACCCTACAGGACAGAGTAGAACCGCCCTTCTAGGGTTTCCAAGGAACGCCTGGTAGATTCGAACTGCCGACCTTTTGGTTAACAGCCTAACTCTTAACCACTACACCACGAGAAAAAAGAAACTAACAAGTGCTGACACGAATGTGGAGAAATCGAACCCTCATTAATTGCTGGTGGGATTGTAAAATCGTGCAGCCACTATCGAAAACAGTTTGGCAGTTCCCCCAAAAGTTAAACATAGAACTATCGTATGACCTAGCAATTCAATTCCTAGGTATATACCCAAAAGAATTGAAAGCAAGAATCCAAATAGATGCTTGTATACCAATGTTCATTGTAGCATTCTTCACAATAGCCAAAAGGTGAAAACATCCAAAATGTCCATCAACAGATGAATGGATAAATAAAATGTGATATATACATACAATGGAATAATATTCAACCATAAAGAGGAACAAAGTTATGATACATGCTACGACATAGATGAACCTTGAAACATTACGCTGAGTGAAGTAAGTCAGACACAAAAGGACCAATATTGCTTGATCTCATGTATGTGAAATATCTAGAATAGGCAAATGCTTAGAGACCAAAGTTTATCAGCGGGTACTGGATTAGGTGGGAAGGGGAAGAGGGGAGGTATTGTTGAAAGAGTACTGAGTTTGTGTTAAAGGTGATGAAAAATTTGGGAACATAGCTGTGATGGTTGCACAACGTGGGGAGCATAATTAATGTCATTAAATTATATGTGAAAGTAGTTAAAATGAGAAATGTTTCACCACAATAAAAAAGTATAGGAGGAATGAGGGAAATAGAAAATCACTGTTATAACATCACAGTAGTAGTTATTGTTGGCAAGATCCACTGGTAAATAGTCATGAATATTTGATGAGAAACAGGATATTTGGAAAACCTCAACATTGTCCCCCTGAATATATAGTAATTGCAATGAGAAAAATAATAACTTCACAACAGAGAAAACTAGGAGACAGCACCTTCACTGTGTGATCCTGGTTAACATCACCAGTAATAAGGCGTATACTCTCTGATATAATGAGCCAAGAAGGGCACACTACCTTTGTGATAGTCTTCCCCAAAATTCATAACCTAAATATAACCGTGCGAAGATGTCAGATAAACCCAGATTTAAGGATATTTTACAAAACACTTGACCAAAAGTGTCATTATCATGAAAGACAAGGAAAGACTGAGGAATTGTCTCAAATTGGAGGAGTCATTGTCCTAGACTGGAGGAGATATGACAATTAAATTCCATGGCCGTAAACCTGTTGCCATTGAGTCAGATATGACTCATAGTGACCTTGTCGGATAGAAGAGAACTGCCCCATAGTGTTTCCAAGGCTGTAATCTTTACGGGAGCAGACTGCCACATCTATCTCCTACAGAGTGGTTGGCGGGTTAATAGCTGCATGCTTAACCACTGTGCCACCCTCAAACTGAAAAAAAAAACAAATCCAATGCCATCGAGTTGATTCCAACTCATAGCGACCCTGTAGGGCAGAGTAGAACTGCCCCATAGAGTTTCCAAGGAGCACCTGATGGATTCGAAGTGCTGACCTTTTGGTGAGCAGCCGTAGCACTTAACCACTACAGCAACCAGGGTTTCCAGGGTCCCTAAATTCTGTGTACAATCCTGAATTAGACCCTGGCATAAGAAACTAGTAGAAAACCTGGGTAAATTCGAATAAAATCTGTGGTTTAGTTAATATCATTGTATCAATGTTAGTTTCTTAGTTTTGACATTGGTGCCATGGTTATGTTAAGACACTAACATTAGCGAAAGCTGGTAAAGACTACACAGGAGCTCTGTACTAGTTTTTCAACTCTTCTATAAGTCTAAAATAGTTTAAAAATGAATAATTTTATTAACTGAACAAAAACACAACAAAACAACACTGTATAAGATATGTAACAAGATGATAAATGTGTAGTAGATACAGAAAAATTTTTGAGCTGAAAACAGGAAAAATTTGAGAACATTTCAACAGCATCTTGAACTAAAACTCTTAAATAAATCACCAGAAGAGTAGAAATTGTAATAAAAATAATTCTAATGGGGACAATTCATGAAAGGGAGAACAAGCTATTTATGTTTTATTAGTTTATAATAGTCAACACACAAAGCTTCTTTTGCTCAATAATCAATACCAGTGGATTTTCCTTTCACTAGGGGAAACGAAACACATGGCCAAGATAGGTTAAATAGGAGTTTGATGTAACTTTAGTTTATAAAGGTACTCAACAAACTTTAGCTTTGTTGAAAAACTCATTGTAACGACTCATTCACTCCAGGTAATAAGTGAGTGACATAGTTATCAAGAGCATGTGGCTCTGTCACACCATGCGATGCTTTGGAATTTTGACTGCCTTTAAAGAGAGGAAACTGAATATCTTCCACTTTTAACGTTTGGAAGACTATGGGAATGAACAATGGAAAAATTGTCTTGCTTATTATGGACAGAAGAACAATCAAAAGGAGATGATATGGAATTTTTTATTGACCTAGAAGGAAAAGTCTATATAAGGGTTGACAACCAATTCATATTCATGAGATACTATTAGCAAGTTTCCTAGACATATATATATATATAAAAAATAACATATGGAAAGACAAAATACTAAAAGATACATGGCGTCCTAACAGTACTAGAATATCCACAATTGTCAACATATAGTATTGAATATAATTAGAAAGGCTAGAGGTGAGACAGGCTACAGGAGTTCTGGTGGCTGTTAAAGTTAACCTTTCTAGGGGTTTTCATGGTTTGGAAGAAATTTGGGTCAGACATGTTGGGATTCAGTCCTGCAATCTTGAGTGAGGCTATTCCTGTGAACTTCAGCTTCATGATTTATGAAACAGTGAAACTAATAACTGTCTCCCAAGATTATTGTGATGGCCAATGAATATGAAAGGGCTTTGTAAAAATAAAAGTCATTATATGCTTAAGAGAAATTTTATCTTCAGGGGGTCCCACAAAAGGTTGCAAAACACTTAAACACTAGTACTCTTTCAAGGCATATGCTAAAAAAAAAAACAACCAAACCCAGTGCCGTTGAGTCGATTCCAACTCATAGCAACCCTATAGGACAGAGTAGAACTGCCCCACAGAGTTTCCGAGGAGTGCCTGGCGGATTTGAACTGTCGACTCTTTGGTTAGCAGCTGTAGCACTTAACCACTACGCCACAAAAAAAAAAAAATAGAGCAGGAAAAAGAAAAGAGCAAATTCTTGGCCTTGCCAAACCAAATTCAAAGTGAGAGATTTGTCACTGTCTGTATCTTCACTTCTGTACTATTTCTGGCCTCTGGACAAACGTATCCAAGGTAAAAGACCTTGAATCAAGAGTTTCTTTTACTCCTTGTAAGTTTTTAAGTTGGCAGCACAATCAAGTGCTGCTCAGAGTGTCTGAAGGAGGTGTTTACTGCTGCAATTTAGATGGCAGGAGAAAAGATGGAAATGTTAAGAAGGGACATGTTTTCTTGTGTTTATCTTTCAATACCTCTGGGTAAACTAAGACCACCTGCCTCGTGGTTAGCAGCTGAGCAAGTTAACTGTTTGTACCACCTGTATTTCTTGACTCATGGCCCCTTGTACCTTCAGATTGACAGGTACAGCTTCTAAATTTTGATTCTAGAGCAAGATTTCAACTCAAAGCTAGTAAACTTTTATTGCGAGAGTGGCTAAAGGATTTAAAATACCTGGAATTGTCATTGTGCTGAAAAATCCAGTTTAAAAACCTACATTATAGAAAATGCTGGTAAAAGTAAAACTGGGACTGATCAGGTTAGAAGTAACACTTTCTTTTCACTTGTTCTGCAATTAAATGGTTTACATGTGAATTTATTGTTGTAGAGTCTTAAAAATTAAGAAGTTTTGCCAGTACTAATTGAGCTACTTACTTGCAAGGATTCCTTATTTCCCTCTTCCCTTCTCCCTCCTTCCCTTCCTTTCTCTCCCTCCTTAGCTTTTTTCTTCCTTACTAGTCAAGCACATTACACTTCCGATAGAGATGGCTGGCTCTGTCACTAGTTGTGTGATCTTGAACAGGTCACTTGGCATCTCTAAACTTTGGTTTCTTAGTTTGTAAAATTGTTACTATGATCTGTTAAAAAAACAAAAACCTATGATAGTGGCAATAATATGATTATAGTAGTGATTATGAAATAGTACATAAAGACTAATTAACATAGTATCTGGTACATAGTAAGGCCTCAATAAATGTCAACTATTGCTATGATTACTACCATTACCACCAGTAATGTCTGTCTGTTGAGTATCTGCTGTGTATCACTCACTGTGCTAGGTGATTTCACACACATTATATGTTTTTATAATCCGAGCAGTTCTGTGAATAGATGCTATTAGAAACTCTCCTTTATCGTCAAGCTGATTCTGACTCACGATGACCCTATGTGTGTTAGAGTAGAACAGTCCTCCATAGGGTTTTCAATGGCTAATTTTTGGGGAGTCACCAGGTCTTTCATCTGAAGGACCTCTGGGTAGATTTGAACCTCCAAGCTTTCAGTTAGCAGCTGAACATGTTAACCGTTTGCACTACTGCATTCCTTGACTCATGGCCCCTTTCTATCTTCAGAGCCAGCGTCGGCCACTCAAGTCTTTCTCGTGCAGCATCACTCTGACACTAATTCTCCTGCCTCGTTTTTTCATTTACGAGGACCTTTGTGATTACGTTGGACCCAGCCAGAAAATCTAGGATAATATTCCCATCACAAGGTCTCACTTGCAGTGTCCCTTTTGTTGTGTAAGATGACATATTCATAAGTTCCAGGGAATAGAATGTGGACATCTTTGAGGGGCCATCATTCTACCTTCCACACTAGTCTATGGGAGAGAACAAACATTGTTGACTGAATGAATGCAATAAAGTTATGCCTTGTCTAGGGACAATATATTTCTATGCAAATATTTATTTTGCAATGGCTAAGGGTATTGTGCAATGGTAGGCAATTCTGTAGTAACATTTAGTCTCTGTGTATGTGTATATAGTATCTATCTGTCCGTCCGTCTGTCTGTCCGTCCATCCATCCATCATCTATCTCTCACTTATCTTCCTCCTTTGATTTGGCTCTTTTCCTTAATACTAGATTGTGGATAACTCTCCATGATAGGAGAAGTACAGAAGATTTAAATAATTATTTTTAAAGAATGCATAGTATTCTGTGGTATAAAGAAGTACAGAATTTGCTAAGATTGTACATATATGACTTGAAATGTTTAACTGAAACATATAGTAAGACAATGAACATCTTCGTATTTATCTTGGCTCACTAGTGCAAATATTTCTAGGAGAAATTCCTTGAAATATTATTTCCCCTTGAGAGGATGAGCCTAATTTAAATTTTAGTAAAAACTAACACAATGCTTTCATAAAGACTGTGCTAATTTATACTCCTTCCAAAAATGAATCAAGAATGCTTATTTCCCACACTCTGACCAACACTGCATGTTATCAGTCACTAATCTGATTGGCAAAAGAGATGGCATTTTCATTTCATAAACACCAGCACTTTCATTTCCTAGAATGAAAATGAGAAGGAGAATTTTTTTTATAGCTATTTGTCCTAACTGTTCAAATCCTTTATCCTTTGCCTATTTTTCTATTGGATTATAAGAAGTTTTACTTATATATATTATGATTGTTCAACCCTTTATCTATTTTATAAAAGGCAAACCTTTTCCCCCGAGTGTTGTTGCCTTTTAACTTTATTTGGGCTTTTTTTTTTTTTTTTTTGCCAAATAGAAATTTTTGTTTTTTTATGTGGTCAAATATGACAGCCTTTCTTTTGTGGCTCCTGAGTTTTGTGTCTTGCATAGGAAGGCCTACCACGTGAAAGCTGTTAAAATAGTTTCCTTATTTTCCTTTGGCGCTCTTATCGTTTTAGTTTTTGACTACTTGAAGAATATTTGTCTATGATGTGAGAAAGGACTATAACTTAATTTTTTTTTTTTTGGCCAGGTCGAAAGCCAAATATCCCAAAGCCATTTATTGTATACTCTTCCTTTCCCTATTGGTTTGTAATATTTTCAGCATCCTGATAAATTCTACATATGCATGGATATTTTTATGGACTCGCTTGCTGCTTGATCTATATGTTCCTGCACTATTTTCTTGCTGCCTTTTAATTGCTGTAGTGCTATAAAATGTTTTGATAGATGTTAGGCTAATTTTTCTCTCAGTTTTCTTCCTTTTAAATAAAATGTTTTTACTCATTTTATGAATCTATTTTTTTTTATGATTCTAGATGCATCTTAGAATCAGATTGTCTTATTGCATTAAAAATAAAATGTGTGACTAATCACCTCCATGAACAGCTGCCTCCTTTGCCATGAGACCAGAAGCTACTATTACTGAACGTTTTGATCAAAGATTCCATAGAAGAATTCTGATCAAAAGAGGGAAAATGCAGAACAGAATTTAAAATTCTCATGGAATCCAAATGTCTGGAGCCGTGGAGGCTGGATGAATCCCCGAAACTATTGCCCTGAGCTAATCTTTAAACCTTAAACTAAATATATCACCTGAAGCTTTCTTAAAGCCAAACAATAGTTTAGCTTAATTCATTTAAAAAAAGTCTATCTTGAGCATTATGCTCTTTTATGAACTATCTATATGAGATCAAATTGACAACAGCAACTCAAAAGATTAGATAGGAACCTTAGGGGGCAGTGAGTTTATATTAATAAGGGAGAAACAATTCAGCAAAAGAGGGTGAGAATGATTGCACTTGAAGAATGTACATGTAGAGACTGTTGGATTGGTGTGTGTTTTGCTGTGTGTATTCTCAACAACTGCAATGAAATAAATGAAATTTAGGACATTTTAAATGATAAGGATGAATTTATAGATTAATTTGGGGGTAAATTAACACCATTATAATGTTGAGTTTTCCCATCCAAGGAACGTGATGTTTCTGTATGATTTTTGCTTTTTTTAATGTCCTTGGTAAAGTTTACAGTTTTTTAAGGTAGTTTTGCACAGTTATTTCAGCTTTATTTTAGCTGTCTTATAGGGTTGCTATGAGTCAGAATCAACTCAGCGGCAAAAGGTTTGTAAGTGTTATTGGTATTCTGAATGAGATTTTTATTGGTTTCATCTTCTGATTTGTGATTGTTATCGTATAAGATAGCTACTGATTTTATGTGTTGAAATTGTTTCCAGCGGGCTTAGTAAACTTATATTTGTTTTAATAATTTTCGAATGTTTCATTGGACAGCATATTGTTGGCAAAAAATGCCAATTTTGTTTCTTTACATTCTTCATCCCTTATTATTATTATTTTTCTTATCTTTGTATTTTCTAGGACCTACTTTTTCTCCTGTTTGCTATAATCTGGGAGATTATTTATGATCTTCCAATTCACTAAATGAGTTTTTATCTGTATGTATATTACTATTTAGCCCATCTATTGATTTATTTTTAATTTTATCACCATGTTTTTAATTTCCAAAAATGCTTATTTTTCTCTTCTTAGTTTTCCTTTTCTTCCTCTTTTTTCTGTTTTTTTTTTTTTAAAGGAATGCAGTATTTTCTTTAATCTTGCTGATGACAATTATAATTATTTTAAAATTTGTTCCTGTTTCTTTCAGAAACTCTGATTTCTTAGGGGTTAGTTCTATCTGGTGCATTTTTATTGTTTTATTGGTATTTCTTAAATGCTTATTTTTTGGGGTTTATGATTATTGGTAAATTTTTTACTAGTTATATTTCAAGGAGTCCATTGAACAGAATTGCTAGCTGGAGGGTTGTTTCCTGGGCACAAGTAGGAATTGCAATTCTTTTGATTCTGGTTAAGTCACAGGAACCTTGACTTTAGTGGCAGTGTAGCAGACAAAGGAAGAAGTGTGTCTGCTTCACTTTAAGACTGTGAACTTCTGAAGCATAAGAACTTTTCCTTTATAATATGGCATCTGGAATAGCACTAGTTTAATATTTAATTCAAATGCTGCTATGTAGGTTAAGCAAAGTCTATGTTAAACTTTTAAAAACTTACTCTTTTTTCCTAACAGGTATAAAATCCAATATAGTAGAATTGGAAGGACTGATGTATAATTCAATCCTGTATAGTAAACAGGCTTTCATTTATAATCTGCTTTAATGCCTATTCTCACTTTGGCATTTTGCATTCATCAACTTTTGTCTGAAGTCTTGGTTGGAGAAGGATGAGGAAGAGTTGCTGCAATATGCATGACATGTTTTGGAGACAGTGACTATAGAATTGTGACTGGAGTTTAGGTTTCACATAAGAAAGCAGTTGGAGATAAAGCTGGAGCCACCTGTGAAGATGTTTATATTTCTGTCTAAGGAGTTTGGACTTTGACCTGTTGGTAATGGTGTGTTGCTGATGCCATTTGAATGAGGAAGCATCATGATAAAAGTGGCTTTATCAGACAGGGGTGTCCGTGATAAATATAAGGGAGAAGGAGGAGATTAAGAGACCATTGCAGTAATTTAGGATGAGATGATAAGGCCTGGCATATCGTGCGGGAAGATGGAAAGGAAAGAAAGTGACATATACAATAGTCTGAAGAAAATAATTTTAGGACGTGGTCATTTCTCGGATGGGGGAATGAGGAAAGGAAAGCTCAAGAAGACATTTGAGTTTCAAGGGTCACTGGGAAAGATGTGATAGTGTTACAGAGCTAAATAAGGGAATCAAAAAGAGGTTACTATGTATTTCCTAGTTTGGCTGTCATTTAAACACTTAGATACAAAGCATTCCTTAATGTTGAATTGGTTATACTTGTGTCCATTGACACCAATAATATCCACTGATTACATAAGGTTCTGGGGGTGGGAACAGGTGTGGAAAAGACAGCATCTGAGCTTAGTACTGGTCAGACTTGGGGACAATCTGGCTGTAGTATCTGCCATCTTACTTGCCGTCAAATATATTCAGTGCATCTGGCTAGCTGGACTCAGTTCAGCTCCCATTCTGGACTGTAATGAAGGATACCAAAATGGAACCAATTCAAGAAGTAAGTTCATTAAAAACTAGACATCGATCTGTTAGTTTTTCAAGAGAAATTTTAAAATTTTTATATAGATTTTTACAGTAAAAGTTGCTGTAAATATGCTCGAGAATCTTCTTTTGAGGCCTCCTGGAGCTTATGCATCTCTTGCCATTGCTAGATGTACAATCAAGAAATAGTACTATCTTTTCTTTGTAAATTAGTTTCACTGTGCCCTGTCTAGCTAATGTGTTGCATGAGTGTAATATAGAGTTGCCATAAGGATTAAGTGAGTTAATATAAGTTATATGCCATGAAGAGTATTCAAGCCCTAAATAACTGTTAAATATTATTACTCTTGGAGGCAGCGTGTGGTTCAGTGGTAGAATTCTCACCTTCCTTACAGGAGACTTGGGTTCGATTCCTGCCCAGTGCACCTCATGCACAGCCCCCACCTATCTTTGGTGGCTTGTGTCTTGCTAATTTGCTGAACAGGTTTCAGCAGAACTTGCAGACTAAGATGGACTAAGAAGAAAGGCCTGGTGATCTGCTTCTGAAAGTCAGCCAGTAAAAACTCCATGGATCACAGCGGTCTAATTCCCAACTGATCATAGGCATGATGCCTGATTCGGCAGTGTTCCCTCCCATTGTGCATGGAGTCACTGTAAGTTCGGGACCAACTTGAAGACAGCTAACAACAACATTATTAGTATTAGGATTCATAGACTGAAGGAGGACTCCTACCATTTTTATTGAGTTCTGTATTTTTTACCATGCTTGATGCTCAAGGCAGTGGGCTCCAATTTTAACATGCACCAGACTTTATTAAAACATAGATTGCCCATCCCCCTCACCCTCTCTCTGAGTTTCTGATTTGTAGTTGGTCTTGGGTGGGGCCTGAGAATTTCTGTCTAACAAGTTCCCAGATGATGTCGATGCTGCTGGTTTGGGGACCAAACTTTGAGAACCAGTGGCTTAAGGAGGGGAATGAGATGTGTGTTCAAACAGAGTCAGTTGCTTTGCAGTGAGAGATTCTATTCTCTTCTGGCTCTCTGTTCTGAACCGTGGTCTGGTGTGCTCTTTGTTTGCTGAAGCAGCAGAAACCAGCCAGCAGGTGACACATTTCATTACTCCACTTTCTTTGAATTTTCCCAGGGAGTGCTGAGTATATCACTGTTAGTGCTGGCACTTTTCTATTATTGTAAGGATTTGTTGGTTTTTCCAAGGTGGTTTTTATCTTGATGGCAGAAGATGTGAATAGGAACATTATGCTGATGTTTGCATCTATCTTAGTACTTGATATGCCATAAAATTTACATTTTTCATTTATCATTAATTTTTTAATCCATGTTTTTCTTTCTCACATCCTTTCCAATTTTAATGTAATTAGTCAGAGTTGCAACTGGCTTCGCTTATAAACATACGTGTTGTAAGCTCAGCAAAGTGGCTTTCAGCTTCTCTGTAGTGAAAGTTTAAAATCCTTAGAACTCTAGCTTACATTCCTTTAAATCCTTATGATCTAAATATTCTTTTCCATGGTGCCAAGAAGGTTCTGTGTGATCATCTAAAGTTTGAAATTCTTTTTCAAATCAAAGGCCCTGCCAAACTCAGAAGTGACTGTGTGGGGAAAATGTGTGGAAACACCACTCATTACAGGTTGGTTTATAAAAAGAGTTGCAGATTGATAGGTCTTTGAAAAATGTTTGGTGACACAGAACTCTTTCAATCAGTTCCAAATCTGGCAACTCTCTTGTTGCTTAGATTTTCTTCCCCTCACTTTTCTTCTCTCTCTAACAGAGACAGACACATCCCTTTTCCTGTGTTCCATTTCAGATGACTGATGGAAAAGTAAACACCAAATATGAGCATGTGGGGATGGTTTATTTCTTTTTACATTGACTAGAAGGCAGTGTTGAAAGGGAGACACTGCTGTCATTTCACAATGTAGGAAATTTAGAAAAGGTGTTAGAGCTGTTTTAAATAATTTCTATTTTTGGATTATGCCATTCATGAGGCTATGTAGTTTTTCCTTTATTGAAGGAATTTGTTTAAAGTATATCTGAGATCTCTTGGTGACAAATAAACAATGTGTTCAAAAGAAAGGCCTGTAATTTTTTTCATTAGATGATTCATGCTTAAAAATGTCAAATGATCAGAAATGAAAGACCCAATGATCGGGTCATTAGAAACATATGGTTCTGGGAGTTATTATGTGTGCCAACTCTAAATATGGAATCTCAGCCCCTTCTTTTGTCCTAACAAAGATGGCAGAGTCTTGTGTGTCTCTTCTTTTTACATCTAAAACTCAGTGCCCTTGCACTTTCTTTACCTGGGAGGCAGCCCAGCATAGTGTTGGATGTAAGGACTCTAGAATGAGTTTGCCTGGGCTCCATTCTGAGTCTACTTATTCACTGAAGGATACTGGGAAAGCTCCTTAGCTGTTATGTGCCTCAGTTTCCTAATTTGTAAAATTAAGACAGTAAGTATGTTTACCTCAAAATACTGAAGTAAAAATTAAATAATACATGTAATTATGTTTCTGGCACATAATAGGAACTCAATATGTATTAGTTGTTAGTATTTACTTGACTGGACTCCCTAGCTTGATTTATTATTTCCTCCAGGGAAGGAAGATTATGACTACTTCAATGTAAACTGCTATTTAGGATATCATTTAGGAATGAATCAGACTTAAAATGGCTGAAATAGTATCACACTTAGACTGTCATCTTTACAAAAATTGAAATATCTTATATTTTGGTTATGGTTTTAAAGAAGGATGGATCTCTATGTGTTAGAAACCATACTCCATTATAGTAACTTCCAGGTACATTAAGAAAGGAAGACTTTCTTTTAGAACAGTATATTTTGGATTCTTTTCTTTAGTGAGAAAGGCCCTATGATCTTTATTTCTGTTTTCTCTGAAGCAATGAAAAAGTATACCAAAAAGAGTAATTTGTTAATTATACCGAAACTCTTAAAATGTTTTAAGTGAAATGTAACTTCATGAAATGCATTTTTCTAAACTCTATGTTTGAACTTGAGATGCACATTGGGAATCATATTTTTGAGATATTAAAATAATGTCTATAGATTCCTGGTAATCTCAAATTCCTATTTTTTCCTTGAGTCCTCCAGCTCATTAAATCAGTAGTATCCATTGTTTCTTAAGGAGGACAGACCCAGCTGAGAACAAAAGAGTCATTATTTGGTTTTGAACTTTCAAATAGAGATTGTAATATCTGTAGGAAGATGGTAGTCTTGAAGCAGGCATCTTTTATTTGCAAAAACCATGCTTTGTTAAGAAAGGAAAAAGGTGGGGTGTGTGTCATGCTTTTCTTATAAACCAGAACTTGGAGTGGAGATCATGCAGAAGAATAGAAAAGAGAAGAGCATAGGTTAGAACATACAGAAGGTTCCCCCAACATAAACCAAACCAAAAAACCAAAACCGTTGCCATTGAGTCAATTCCGACTCATAGCGACCCTGTAGGACAGAGTAGAACCGCCCCACAGAGTTTCCAAGGAGCACCTGGCGGATTTGAACTGCCTACCTTTAGGTTAGCAACCGTAGCACTTAACCACTACGCTACCCCAGCATAGGAAGGAGCAAATCTTTCTAGTACTGGACATAATCAGTCAAAGGGAAGAAGATCTAGAAACCTGAAAGAGTATCTTCGCTTCCCTACTCCCTTTCCCCTTATCTTAAGATGAGATCTTAAAACTGGGAGAAGTAAAATAATAGTAGATTTGTCTGAATTCAAGAACATTGAAAGCCGATGCCCCAATTACTTGGGAAAAGCCTGGGGGAGATTGTAGACCATTTGCCATGGATGAAATGTCCAACATGACATTGGCGTTGCAGAGGACCAACGGATAAAGGAGTAGGATAAGGATACCTGTATAGATGAAGTCCTGCATACTGCACCGTTCAGCAGTGAACACATCTGAGTGTTTCTTCTCCTCTATTCCCGTTATGAGAGGACCAGTGGACACAAAGAGCCTGGTACAAGCAGAATACAGAGATCTCATATCAGGGGCGATGGCAGTGATCATGAGCAGTGGGTGCCATCCTGACACCATAAACAACTAGGTGAATCAGTGTCACTGCCCGGTGGACTAGGCAGATTGTGCGACATCTCAGTAGAAGCCAGCAAGGACCCAGAAGGTGAAGGAACCAGATGTTCCCCTTCGCTCAGACAATGCCATCTTGAGGAGGAGAAGGAAGAAGAAAGTCTTTCCTTTTCATTGTCAAGTTAAAGAATTTTTTTTTTTTTTTGGTTGTTTGTTTTGCCATCAGGAAGGATGGAACTGGAGAGGAAAACAAATCAGTGATAGAAAATAAAGTGAGTTGTAAAATATAAAATTCATTCCTGATACAGAAAATATTAGTTAAGACATTCATTCCGTGTTCCAAAGTGCATGAAAGGTTGAGTTTTCTGAGGTCTGGAAATGGGTGACAGTATTAACAGAGGTCTTTCAGCCCAACATGGACCACACTTCCTGGAGTCCCAGTGTCTGGAGATTTCTAACCTAATTGTTTACTTGACTCCAATTTCTCTCCTTTAAATTCTGTTCTGCATATTGCTGCTTACATAATCATCTGCCTGCAGTTTGCCTCTTTTGTCAAGTACATAGTTCCCTCACTCAAGAACTGCAATGATTCATTTGTTTGTACCTGGAAGCACTGTGATTACTCTTAAGGTTTATTCCTTTTTTACTTTATTTATTTATTTATTGTTCCTTTTGAACAGTTCTAATTATAACTTACAGCAAGTTAGGAGTAGTTTGTTCTATAATTTTTAGCAACAGAAAATGACTATATGGAATCAGTTTTTATTTTATGACTTTACTGCTACTCTAAACATAATATATACTTTTTGGCCATGGAGATATAATTGTTTTAATAAAGAATTAAATTGATCAACAGCAGGAAGTGTATACACCCTTCAGATGCTACTGCTAAGCAACTGAATTCAATGGCCATGCTGAAACCTGAGAAAAGCATTCTTAAAATCTATCGTTGTTGTTAGGTGCCGTTGAGTTGGTTCCGACTTGTAGTTACCTATGTACAACAGAATGAAATACTGCCTGGTCCTGCTCCATGCCCACAATTGTTATGTTTGAGCCCATTGTTGCAGCCATTGTGTCAATCCATCTCGCTGAGGGTCTTCCTCTTTTTCGCTGACCCTGTACTTTACCAAGCATGATGTTCTTCTCCAGTGACTGGTCTTTTCTGACAACATGTCCAGAGTATGTAAGATGTAGTCTTGCCATCCTTGCTTCTAAGGAGCATTCTGGTTGTGCTTCTTCCAAGACAGATTTGTTCATTCTTTTGGCAGTCCGTGGTATATTCGATATTCTTTTCCAACGCCACAATTCCAACGCATCAATTCTTCTTCCGTCTTCCTCATTCATTATCCAACTTTCGCATGCATATGGTATGATTGAGAATACCATGGCTTGGGTCAGGCGCACCTTAGTCTTCAAGGTGACATCTTTGCTCTTCAACATTTTAAAGAGGTCTTTTGCAGCCGATTTTGCCCAATGCAATGTGTCTTTTGATTTCTTGACTGCTGCTTCCATGGGTGTTGATTGTGGATCCAAGTAAAATGAAATCCTTTACAACTTCAATGTTTTCTCCATTTATCATGATGTTGCTTATTGGTCCAGATGTGAGGATTTCTGTTTTCATTATATTGAGGTGCAATCCATACTGAAGGCTGTGGTCTTTGATCTTGTGGTATACTGAACACTTGTATGTCAGCTTGCCCATTTTGTGGGATTTGTAGGCTGAAAGACCTTGATGCTAACTTAATACAAACAAGACACAATATTCTTAACACAGTGTGCTGACCATATGTGGGATTCATTTAATGATGTTTTTTATATTCTTCATAAAAGTATTGCTCAGGAGCACTAACAGTTACTGTTCAGAAGTTTAAATGACACAAGTGAAGTGATATGTGAGCCTTGGATCCATCATCTCTAAAAGCTTAAATTTCAGGTTCAGCTAACCTAATCTGAATCCCTTCTATATCACAAAAAACCAAGCTCAATTCGTTTCTGTACGCCAGTCATTCATTTTATCCTTCATCCAGTTTTTTTCCTAGGCGTGGGATAGGTGTGCATGATGAGATGAAAGAGATGGAAGGCATAGTTTAGGGATTCAAGCAATTTAGAGTGTGGTTAGGGAGTTGGACTAATAAACAGGTAAATATTAGGGTAAAGATTTGAAAAGGCTGATACTGGAGCTCAGAGGATAGACTGTTCAGCTTGAGGTGGTCAGAGAAGTGTTCCTGAGTCTTGATGAACCAATTAATCCATATAAACCAAGTAATTAAAGGAATAAGGCATTCAAAGCAAAGGAAAAGAATGAAGGTGACATCCTTAGACAACCTCAGGGAGTTTGGTGTGACCAAAACATAACATGAATGTTGAGAAAGTGGCTACGTGTGAAGGTGGAAAATATATGGAAGCCAGATCATGATCTAATTTAAACCTCACAAAAATCTGTCAGGTAGGCATTGTTTTGCCTGTTTTACAGATGAGGAAACAGACCAGGAGAGCTTAAACAAGTTGTCCATGGCCACTCAGTAAATAGCAGTGTTGAGTCTTCTGACCCCAAATCCAGTGCTCCCACAAGCAGAGGAGTTACTAGATCTATTTAGTCTTTTGTATGGCCCTTTTTGGTTTTAACAATATGATCAGCCAAAAGAAGTATTGAGGTAAAATTGCTTAATGGTTGAGAACAATGCCATTTTAGATAGCCTCTGATGAACAACAATAACAACAACAACAACAGCAACAATAGCTCTTATTTTTGTTCTTATAACAAGGAAGAAGTTCCTGTTTGCCCCAGAGCCATGTGCTCACAGATTGTATTTAGCATGGGACAACTTCTACAATATGTTTCTACCACATATGTGGTGAAGTCCTTAGTTCAGTCCTTTTGAATATCCGTTTGTCCAGAAGCCTGGGAGATGAGATTAAGTAGTAGCTTGAATAGACCTAATGATGGGGCAGTCTAGAAGGGTGGCTTCGTGTGGATTTTTATATGAGGCTGGCCAAAACTGTTGCCTGACTTCTACGAGGATAAGGATCCAACACTTGCTGATTGGTGTGATGTCTTAGAGTGACTTTACAATATCAGAATCATTAAAATAGTTTATTTTGGAACCCTCAAAACAAAACAAAATTTAACCACAGCTTATGTACTGTGGGGGCCACCAGGGGAAAATAATCATTCTTTTAAGAGAAAATTTATTAACCTGGGGCCTATTCTTCTAGGAGGCCCAATGTTAGGCTTTAGCTTGAAGGAACTTATAGTTTTTCTCACATTCTTAAAGGGACACATGAGGCATGAAGGATTAAGAAACACTTCTAGGGTGGCACTCTAAAGTGAGCACGTGTGTCTATGTGTGTCTGTGTGTGTGTGTGTTTTTGTGGAGGTGTGGATAGCCTCAGGTTACTTTTAATCTATAGTGTTGGATTCTCTAAAGTTGATCTTAAGTAAGCGACATGTTCTAGAAACCATTTCAGGTTAACATTTGGCCAAAGTTCTTTTTATTTTTTAATATTAAGAAAGGATTTTCATAAAGTAACATACTGATTCCATTATGTCGTCCAAATAACACTATCGACATTACGTTCCACAACAGACAAGCTTTAGGACGCCTAAATTAATGTTTGACATGCCAATTACAAATATAATATTTGATTTATGATGAAATTAAATTAAAAACACAATCAGTATCTCAGCTCATATGAATAAAATACAACTGAGAACTCTAAGTTCCATTGAGTTGGTTAATGATTTCTGCTTTTTTTTTTAAACCATTTCTGCTGGGCTATCAAATCTCTTTATAAACCATTGACTCCACCCCAAAAATGTTTTTGAATAATGCAGAATAGAATTGAGTTGCTATAGTAACTTCACAAGCTAAAGTAATATAACATGTAATAGCCATTCAGTGCAAGGTGTATTATTATGAAGTTTGTGTATTGAGGTTATTCAACCATAAATAAAATTCAGTTTGGTGTTGATCAATGAAGGTAAAATCTGGGAATCATAATTCATATCATTTATAAGTTTTTGCCCACCTTGCAATTGTTTCTTTTAAGTGTTTGCCACTTTTAAAAAATTAGCCCTTAAATTTCTTTCACTTTGCTGTTGTTCGTTGCTATTGAGTCAATTCTGACTCATGGCGACCCCATATGTGCAGAGTAGAACTGCTCCATAGGGTTTTCAAAGCTGTGACCTTTTGAAAGCAGATTGTCAGGCCTGTGGGTGGGTTTCAACCAACAACGTTTCTGCTAGTAGTTGAGTGCTTTACCATTTGCACCACCCAGGGACTCCATAAGTATTTATAAAAACCGAAAAACCAAACCTATTTCGTTAACCATTTTGACTCATAGCAACTCTATAGGACAGAGTAGAGCTGCCCCATAGAGTTTCCAAGGAGCACCTGGTGGATTCGAACTGCTGACCTTTTGGTTAGCAGCTGTAGCACTTAATCACTACACCACAAGGGTTTCCAAGTGTTTATAAAAAAAAAAAAAAAATTTTTTTTTTGGAAGTCAGTTGGACTTATCTTTCCAGAAGCATGGTTATGAAAGGAAGGTTAAAGGGTTAATTACAGAGAGATGTTGGATCAGGGACTTCAGAGAAGGCACTAACAGAGAGGGAGAAGTTGCATTTTTCTAGAAAAAGAAGGAGTGTAACAAATGGAAGAAGATAGTGAACTTGCAGGAAGTAGGAAGGGGTTGAGTCAGAACCTAAGAAAGAGTACCTTACCCTCTGAGACTAGCAAGAAACCAGGTGTAGTTGCACATGTTTGAAAGTGGAGGGACAGGAGGTAGAGTTCATGCCTTGTTCATTTTCTCAGTTAAGAGGCGAAATTATGTGAGAGTGATAAGAGAAGGCAAGGCAAGTGTGAGGGGTTTGAGAAAGTTTTGGAATGGCTGTTCTCCTTTGAAGGTGAGATAGCCGACTAGGGCCAGGCAAGTAGTTATCTGTGTGGTGCTGAGACCCATGAATTTACCAAGCATTTCCGGAATACTTTTTTTGGTTAGGCTCTGGGGATATAGAGATGAAAGATCTAGTCTTGTTCCTCAAGGAGTTTACAAACATGTAAATTAGTTACCCCATGGGGCTGCTAAGGGAGCTGAGAAGAGGAATGTCTTACTCATGCTGGGGAGAAGAGAAAAGCTGATAAATTTTCCTTAAAGGAAACCTTATTAGACTCCTTTTTGTGCCTGATTACCTTTACTTTATATGCATTTTCAATAAGATTATTTGGAGTTCAAGAGAAATTGTTGTTGTTGTTGTTAGGTGCGGTCGGGTTGGTTCCAACTCATAGTGACCCTATCTACAACAGAGCGAAAGACTGCCCGGTGCCTGTGCCATCCTCACAATTGTTGTTATGCTTGAGCCCATTGTTGCAGCAATGTGTCAATCCATCTTGTTTAGGGTCTTCCTCTTTTTTGCTGACCTTCTACTTTACCAAACAAAACAGTAGCAGAAAATTCTAAAGGTCTGTGTTATGCGCTAAATGACATCTAACAGAATAATAGGAAATAAACAACAAAACCTAAAAAAATGAACACCAACATATTAGTCAGACGTTTTCGGTTGTTAGTGACCAAAGTCCAACTCAAAGTGGATTAAATTTAAAAAAAAAAAAAAGGAGAAGTTATTTATTCACAAAGTCTGGGAACCCCTCCTGTTTCAGGAATGGCTGTATCTAGGGGTTAAAATAATATCATTAGATCTCTGCCCTCCTACATGTTTTGAGAAAGGAGCCTCTTCTTTTTTTCCTCATAGTTTCATACCATAGCACCTGTAAAGCCTGTGGATTTCCCTTTGGGTAATAAACTTTTCCCTTTTGCCAGAGCAGTCTGACAGGCTGTAGTCCTTATCTGGCCGCTGAATCTGATCGGAAAACTTTGCCTTACCTTTACAGTAACAAAAGGATGCTATTATTCATATTTTTGTTAAAATTTGAGGTAAAACTATCAAATCTACAATTAAGTCTTGTTATGAATTCTTATGAATTAGTGGACTGTTTACTTTGTACACTAATTCTGAAAACTTCATCTTTACTAACAAATTGTTCTTGATGTTGTCAAGTACTGTCCAGTTGATTCTGACTCATATGCAACCCCATGTGACAGGCTGTAATCTTTATGGGAGCAGATCACCAGGTCTTTTTCCCACAGAGCCACTGGGTGGGTTCGAACCACCGACCTTTCTCTTAGCAGCCAAACGCTTAACCATTGTGCCACCAGGGCTCCTGTATTAACAAATTACTTCAATAGAGTTCTGAATACATACCATATGCATAAACTGGTGTTCAGAGTGAGTAATTCAAATAGAAACCAGAAATATACTCTAGAATCTTAGATTCAGTGGCTCCATCGACTAAATCATATGTGGATGTTTGAGAAAGAATTTTTGCAGGTCTGCGGCTCTAAAAAGATAAAGCATTGCAAAAGCTTTGTTGTGAGTCCCCACCCAACATGATTTCTGATAGTGGAGATCCTGAAGATTTTGTGTTTAATACAATCCAAGTGACTTTTAAGTACTTTTCCTAATAATGTTTAATACAAACAGGAAACTATCAGATAGTGAAAATTTAATATTTCTAATGAGGCATTAAAAAAAAAAAAGTCAAAACACATGAGGCTGTTGTTAGTTGCCATTGAGTCGGTTCTAACTCATAGCGACCCCAAGTGTGCAGAATAGCTCCACAGGGTTTTCAAGGCTGGAACCTTATGAGGCTAATTTTAGACTATTTAACTACACTATGTGCAAAGGAATTGCTGTTTGGGGAAGCTTAGAAAATAATATATATAAATTTTACATACCTGATCATTATGAGCCATTTCAGTGTGCACTGTTAGATATATTTGCAAAATTAGTGTGCCCTGTTTCATATCTTTGAATTTCTTTAGTCCTCTCCCACTTTTTTTTTTGTTGTTAGAATGACCAAAGATACCCGCAACATACATTGTTTTCTTTACCAGGTTTACTTTAAACCCTTTATAAGCTCACTGTGTTCATCTGCAGATGATCAAATGAGCATAATTATTGGTGTTGCTCTTTTAATAAGTCAGGTAAGAAGCTATGTCTAGGGTGAAGCACACCATCAAACTGTTGGCTTGGTAGTCTTTTTTTTTTTTCAACTACAATTAGTGACAGTGATAAGTGTTATTTCTTTTTCATCATTTAACATTAATAATTTTTAATGCTTGGATTTTGAAACTCTAAGAGTGTTTGAAGGATGCCTGGATTGTGGTTTATCACCAAATACGTGAGACATGGAACAATATAAAAGTTTTGATTTAAAGTTTCTACACAGCCTGGGGCAGAACATGAAAGCTCATGACTTGGTCTTTGTCATCAAAATATCCTCTCCTCTCCTCCCTAAAATATATTTAACCAGATAAGGCTGCAGTCATGGTCATCAAAATTTTTCTTAGAGCAGGGCATTCTGCCCTCCAAGGTTCTGGTCAGAGATTGAAACTATGTAAAACAAAATGAGCACCATTTTTACATAGACATTGCTTGTCAACGAGGCATGTTTAGCTTTATAGGTAGCTGGGAACGTGAAAGTGAGTCTGAGGCCATTTTCACAGAGGGGCCTCTAAACAAACTAAAGCAAAGATTAAAGGCTGGTGCTTATTGTACAAGAAATGATAAGAATTTCACCAGAGACATTTTCTTGAGTAAAGACTGAACATGTAAAACCCCTGGTCCTGTGGGGTGGGCGTGCAGATGAGGAAAGAGAAGGGAGACTCCTTGGCGTTGCCCAGGGCCAGGAGGAAGACAGACATAGAAACAAGGTGATTGACTTTTGTGGTTGTTGGTTGAGTCAGTTCCAGCTCATGGCTACCCCATGTGTGCAGAGTAGAACAGCTCTATAGGGTTTTCAAGACTGTGACCTTTCAGAGGAGATTCACCAGGCCTGTCCTCCGATGTGCTTTTGGGTATGTTTCAACCTTCAGCCTTTGGGCCAGTAGTAGAGTACTTAACTGTTTACACCACTTAGGGACTCCTGGCTTATCTTTAGAGAGCTCTACAGTGAAGCCCTAAACTCGCTCCTCCCTTGCTGGTCATTGAGGTATTCCATTTGTTTTCCTTCCTTACTAAGGAAGATAAAAGTAGGAATATCTGGGCAAAGAAAAATAAGTGTAGAAATGCTAAATGTGTCTGGGGGTGAGGTGAGAACACAAATTCATGCTGTGTAGTTCAGCACACTCAAGGGTGACCTCAAATTTGGCTCTGAGATCTCTAGAAGCCAGCAAAAAGGATCATAGTAAGAATAAGTTATTGTTTTTAGTACTAAATGCCGGTAATAAGTAAGGCACTGTTTTTAAGGTATCATTGAAAATCAATGATATTTAAAATGTTGTATGCTAATTTGCAGGTTGCAAAGTTCTTTCACATTTATTATCGCATAAAATCTTTACAGCACTTCTGTAGGGTAGATAATATCCCAATTTACATGCTCTGCTTAGTGATTTGAGGTCATGGGGCTTATTTGAACTTACACAGCAAAATAGTGGTAAAGCTGGGACTCAAACTAGAACCAAATCTTTCTTTCTTAAAATGTTATATTTTTTTTACTACAACAACTCTAATTCCATTTTCAAGGAAAACCTCCCATGTAGTTTTTTATCATAAGTATTTCATTTCAATACTTAATTTATATATTTGCAGCATACTTTAGCTATTGCTTTAACCCAACTGATAGTGTAGAATAGGCTGGGGGAATATAGGCCTAATAAAATGGCTACCATTTATCCTGGATCCCTGGAAGTGCAACAGTTAAGCTCTTGGCTGCTAAACGAAAGTTTGAACCCACCAAACAGCTCTGTGAGAGAAAGACTTGGTGATCAGCACCAGTAAAGATTACCTGTTGACGCTGAATTGATTCTGACTCATAGTGACCCTCTAGGACAGAGTAGAACTGCCCTGTATGGTTTCCAAGGCTGTAATCTTTACGGGTCTTTTCTCCTACGCAGTGGCTGGTGGGTTCGAACCACTGACCTTTTCATTAGCAGCCAGGTGCTTATCCATTGTGCCACCAGGGCTCCTTACCTCTGAACTATAAATAGACATTTTGCCAGAAATCTTTCACTCTTCATTCTCCCTGCCACCTGACCTAAAGGTTTTGAACTTGTCACTCCCCCACGATTGCATGAGCCAGTTCCTCGAAGTCAATATTTCTGTCTCTATCTATATATATCTCACTGGGTTCTGTTTGTCTAGAGAATGCTCACTAACATTTGGGGCCATACGGTATTTGTCCTTTCTCGTCCAATTTATTTCACTCAGCATAATATTTTCAAAGGTTCATACATGTCATAGCATGTATCGGAACTTCATTTCTCTTCATGGAGAAATAATATTCCATTGTATAGATATACCACAGTTTATCCATTCATTCATCTGTAATGGACACTGGGTTGCTTCTAGTTTTTGGCCATTGTGAATAATGCTGCAGTGAACACTGGTGTACACATATCTGTCTGAGTCCGTGCTTTCAGTTCTTTTGGGTATATCCCTAGGAGTGGAATTGTTGGGTCTCATGGTAAGTCTATATTTAACTTTTCTGTTGATTTATTTTTGTGTGCATGTTTTATGTGGTTCCTCAGATGCCATGGGAGGTGCTGCAATGAGTGCAAAGGTGAGCAATAATAGCTCCTACCTTTAAGGAGCTTATAATCTTGCAGGCAGTGAAGAAGAAAAGTAAATATTTTGATTAAAAAAAAAAACCTCCAGACTATATAATCTAAATGCCCAAGAAAAATCAGACCATGAAGATTAAACACAATAGTAAGCAGAGAGATGCAGATAAAAACAATAATGAGATCTGACTTTACAGTTAATAAAGCGGCAAGAATTAGACTGGTTAAAGCCAAGTGGTAGCTGAGATGTGGGGATGGGGGGCCATCATGCACTGCTGGCGAGAGTACATACTGTGCCCACATTCCAGAGAACACCTCTATTTAGTCAATAAGTTTACCTATTGCTATGACTAGCCATTCTGCTCTTTGGTATTTACCCCCATAAAATTCACAAGCAGGTTCATAAGGGGTCATATGTGAAGATATTCATTTGTGGTGGCTGGGAGTTCATCACCAAAAGTGTACGTAAAATGTGGGCAGTTTGCAGCGTGGAATATTTACAGCAGTTAGAAGTACTCGTTGCAGCATAGAAGGATCTTAAAAACAGTATGTAGGAAGGAAAAAAGAATGAGATCTATCACAGGATCATTTACATAAATTAAATGCATACACACAGTACATATTTTGCAAACAATTATTAAAAGATATGTATTAAATGTATTAGAATGGTTTTCTATGGGAAGATGAGAATGGGAGGTGACACTGGGAATAAAAGAGAAAAATAAATAGAACTGCCCCATAGGGTTTCCAAGGAGTGAGCAGCTGGTGGATTTGAACTGCCCACCAGGGCTCCATAAAAGAGGGACTGTCCATAAACTAATGATGATAACATGCCATGAAATGACTGTGTTTAATTCACTCTCTATACTGAGAAAACAAGCAAAAAAACATGGAGTTTCACAGGGCTGAGAGGTCATAACTTTAGGAGTTTAGGAAATATGTCATGGAGGAGGTGGCATTTAAGCTGTCATGTCTTGAAGGATGGGTGACATTTTGAACAGAAATTGAAGGGGGTGGGAAGGGTACAGGTAGTGGACAGTGGGATACATGAAGAGAGCCTTCCAGGGAGAAGGGCCAGGGCTAGCAAATGGTTTGGCAGGACAGAGGTCGGGGGCAATGGTTCCTTTAGAGAAGAGTTCACTTTGTTTGGAGCACAGGTATACACACAGCAATGTTACAATAGCTAACAGTCATTCGGCGTGTTAGCAGTGTTACAATAAAAACTCAGTACAATAATTATTCAGCATTTTAGCAATGTTACAATAGCTAACAGTTATTCGGTATGTTAGCAGTGTTACAATACCCAAAAACCCAGTGCCATCGAGTTGATTCCGACTCATAGCGACCCTGTAGGATGGAGTAGAACTGCCCCATAGAGTTTCCAAGGAGCGCCTGGCGGATTCGAACTGCCGACCCTTTGGTTAGCAGCCGTAGCACTTAACCATTACGCCACCAGGGTTCCCAGTGTGATAATAGCTAACAATTATTCAGCATGTTAGCAGTGTTACATTCAGCATGGTCAGCACTGTGCTGCATCTTTTATACACCTTATCTAATTTAATCTCACAATAGCCATATGACATAAATAATCTGCTCATTGTCATCATCATCTACGTTACAAATGAGGAAACTATGTCTCATCCTGCGAAGTGCTAGAGTCATGATGGGAAGCCAGGAATATCTGACTCCTAAGCCTTCACACTCTTAACTGCCATACAAGACCCCCTTTGTCCAAAGACAATGACGCTTTTGAAAATAGGTCTATGCTATCTCTACCTTCGTCAGTATAGACGTAGCGGGCCTGGTAATGAAGTAGTTAAGTCAAAACTCAGCCCTAGACTATGTATGGCTTTAATTACCGCCTATTTACTGATTAGTTTGATAGCAAAAAGGATATTCGAGAAGGAAGCTGCCCATATTATAAAGGCCAGAACCCACTGCCTTTCTGCTCATGTGTGTCTCATTGAAATGATGGTGGGGCTCTGCCAACATTTAGCTAAATAAAGAGAAAACATTTATAAGCACCCTTTTAACCCGCTAGAGCTATGCATTCTGAAATCCCTTCAAGTAACAAATGGGTAAAGAACAAAAGGGCTAATATGGCTTTTCAAATACGAAGACTGAGGCTAAGACGGAACATAGCCTTTTGATGCTTTAGAGAACCCAGTTTATCATGCTGACCTGATGCGGTTAGACTCCAAGCTTCTGTACAGTTGAAGATGCGGGGAAGGTCACTCTACAAGGTAGGGGTCAGAGTCTCAGCATGTTGAATTGGAATGGCCAATGTAGGAAGAGAATTTGATTTCTTGCAAATAAATAGCCAGGTGAACATTTAGGGCAATCACTATGACCGTTCCCACATTTTGGAGAGTTACACCTGTGAAATGAGAAATGGTTAAGTATAGGACCCCACCAATGGAAAACCAAAGCCAAAATGTTTAGAAAGAACTTTTAGTGATAGACCCATGTGACCTGAAGTCTCACCACGTCTGTGTTTTATTTATGCCTTCCCCTTTCTTGCCTCTCTACCCAGTTCTCAAATTCTTCCCTTGCTATTTACACATCAAAACATCTGGGATTGAACTTCCAGCACCTGCTATAGGAAGCAGAGGCTTTGCTGCTGAAAAGATGCTTTTAAATGGCATGATTTAAATTAATATTCCTCCTTTTGTTCCAAAGGAGCATATTTTAAAATCTTGTACTTCTAAACAAGTTGCAGCTTAAAAACAATAATTTAAACAAAAGAAATACCCAAATGTGAAGATCTTGATAAAAGAATTAAAAAAAAAAAAAAAAAGGAAGGATACAACACACAGACTGAAAACAGACTCTTCATAGTTTAGACCTGGAAGACGCTACAGTACATCTGTTTAACATCTTGCTGTTTCAAGAACTCTGCCTTGAAAAACCTTCCGTACCAATGACACACAGAATAAAAGGTTATGTTATGACTTTCAGATGGAAACCTGCAAAAGTTTATCTGCTGAACTGGACCGTTAACTCTTGCAGCTTCTGACTATAATTGTTAAAAAGATTTTTCATATGTATATTATAATGAACTTTTTAAGTTTATATCAGAAACCGCTAGGAGGAATTTTTACTTGGAGAGAATGAACATGCTGTGGAATGAAGAGAATGCTTTCAGCTGCGATATCTAAATGGAACTAAAATCCCCCCAATATGAATTTTATAGAGTGCATTTAATAATGGGTATATATGCTGATACACTGGATTTGAAACAAGAGCACAATATTTGAAATATGAAAGTGGTACTAAACCCCCATCACTGCCAACATTCATTTTAAGTTTTGTTGAGAGAACGGGAGCCCTATTTGTTTCCAGGTATTTTATGGGTGCAGAAAAATTCCTTTATACTGATGTGACAAAAATCATACCTAGTAAGGAGGTGCTCTAGTTTGGAATAAAGTAATGGAAAAATTAGAGATCCCTCCTGAGATCAGTTTGTTACCAAAATTGCATCTTCTTTGCTTACAGTTTACTTGGTTCTGGGGTGGGAGGTGGGGAGAAGCAGTTTCGCCACACATACCAGGGTCTCCGGGGTTTAGCTACCATGTGGATGTGCATTTTATTGATCTGTCGGAAGGATCTACTTCCTCTTTCCTCCACCACCCAAGAGGCTTGCTGCCAGCCTCTTGCCCCTGTGCTCCCAGCACCCAGCAGACACCTCACAGAACTGCTATTGGAAGCTCACTGTGCAGGGAGTTGGTGTGAGAGAGAAGGGGAGATAGCATTTCCTTCAGAGACATACACACCCTCTGACCTAGACAAAGGAGGAATCTGCTCCACAGCCGGCTTGGTGCAAGGGATTTTCCATGTGCATTCTATTATGCTGAAGCTGACCGTGGTGACAAGTTACACATTAAATAGCTATCTGTCTTTTCTAAAATTTTACATTCTCTTCTCTTTGTAGGGAAAGTGCTGTAATACTCTATTGCCTGTGTAAACAAAATCATTTAATTAGAGGGTGTCACTTTTCCCTGGCATTCCACTCAAGCTGCATTCTCCTTATTCAGATGCCATAAGAGACATTAGTTACATAGCGATTACCTGCGCTCATGGGACAGTAGGGCGTATATACTGATGCTGTTGGTAGCCAGAAATTTTCACCAGGGAAATAAGTTTAGGATACTGTTATTAATTTGTTTTAGAAAATAGCTACAGAGTGTTCGGACAAATAAGACATAGCAAGACACATGGTCTTCGTTATTCAATAACCATCCCTCTGCAAAGGAAACATGGTCTATTTCCCATTTGAGAAAGAGCTTACAACAAACTAGTAAATATGGAGAGAGGGATACACATGTACTATAATTTTATTGACTAGTTCTCTTCATGCCCTTATACAGACCACACCTCCCCCCCTCAACATACCACGCACACAAGTCCACGTAGATGTATTCCCAGCTGGTATTAACATAATCATTACCACACTATAAACAAGCCTGTGGAAAAATAGCCTGGGAGATTTCTATGGCTCATTTTATAAATGAAGGGAGGTGGAGATGGAGGACCAGCTATTTTCAGAGCAAATTTTTCTTTTTCCTCCCCCTTTGGAAATAATAAGTTAGATCTCCTCCACCTCAGGTGATCGCGTGGAATTAGGCGGGAGAGTTGTAAAGATTCATGACATAGTATGTCTGGAGGAAGGTCAGTGGAAGTTTTTCCACAGAGCCCCTCTGCTGATGATGCTCTCATTTGAAGATGAAAATATTGCGCCTTTTTTTTTTTCTCTCATTGGACCACAAGTGGAATTCTGGTTTAATATAGTTCCTGTTGGTCAAGGTCTCTGGCTTTTTCTTCCCTTCTCTATTGTACTTCTTTCCTGGAGTTGACTAGATGAGAAATCCTGACTTAATGGCTAATTCCAAGTTTACTGCCAAGACCAGAAATAAAATACGATATAAAATATGGACTTACCTGAAAGCTTCAAGACATTAAATGCTTTTAGATCCAGGTTTAGTTGTAAAAAAAGAACTCAAGACAAAGGAAGGAAAAGGATTTTATGAAAGCAAGAGCTGATCCATGTGTCCAGGTTCTAAGAGATCAGACAGTAGGCTGAAAAAAGATTTAGTGTGCCGTCCTTTTCTCTTTCTGTTTGATTTTTATAGGCATCCAGAGAATAGCTAAGTATGCTAGCCACGAAACAATCATAGTTGTGCTCTTTTAAACTTCTGACTCAGGGAATACTCAGAGAAGTGGGCGATTAGAATGAAGGTGGCATTGGTGAATGTGGGTGAGGCCAAGCACCCTCACTTGGCTAACGAAATCTTCTGTGGCCTCATGATTTGTCAGATTGCCTTAGTTTGATCAGGTGGGCTCGTCACGTGTACGTATAAAACCAGAATCATATATAATGTGGATCACATGACTTTCAAACTCCAAGGTGTTGATCTCCATGTGGAGTTCTCAAGTGTCTTTCAGTTTTGACATGGGATTTCTATTTGGGTTAAATTTAACAAGACCCTTTCCTCCTAGGCTAGTTTGGACTCAGGTATTGTTGTTGTCCAGTTGACTTTGACTCATGGTTACCCCTTGTTTTACAAAATAGAAATGCTTCATAAGATTTTCTTGGCTGAAATCTTAACGGAAGCAGATCACCAGGTCTTTTCTTCCATGGTACCCCTGGATGGGTTTGAACCACCAAAATTTGGGTTGAGTGCAAACTGAGCTACCTGGGGACCTTGGACTCAGATATATTGTTGTCATTAGGTGCCATCGAGTCGATTCTGACTCACAGACACCTTATAGGACAGAGTAAAACTGCCCCATAGAGTTTCCTAGGCTGCAGTCTTTACAGGAGATCACCAGGTCTTTTCTTCCCTGGAGCCGCTGGTGGGTTCAGACTGCTGATTTTTCAGTTAGCAGCCGAGTGCTTTAACTATTGTGTCCCCAGAGCTCCTGGACTCAGATATAGTAACTGTTATATGTAGCAGACCTACGGGAAGGGAATTCACACATATCCAACTGGAATGGCTGCCTAGAATACTGGAACCTCACTTTAGCCCCCATGTAATAAGCCATTCCTGCTGAGTAGATTCTGACTCATAGCAGCCCAATAGGACAGAATAGAACTTCCCCATAGGGTTTCCAAGGCTGTGATCTTTATGGAAGCAAACTGCCACTTCTTCCCACGGAGCAGCTGGTGGGTTCAAACCACTGACCTTTTGGTTAACAGCCGGGTCCCTAACCATGTACCACCAGAGCTCCTTCATATATAAATAACAGCCTCAAATTGTCTCAACTGCTAAAGTAATGTTAAATTATAAATTATATGAAATGTGTTATTTTCATTAATTGCCTTTTTTCCATGATTAAAAAAGAGAATTAGATTGAAACAGTCCTATTTCAAAGTTATATGCCTATTTTTCTATTATATGTTTGCAAAGTTATTAAAGTAATTGATATTATAAAGGGTTTGCCAAAAGACAGGCATTCCAGGCCCTACAATTAAACTGAAATCTCCAAAAGAGCTTGCTTAATGTATTATTTATTGAGCACTGATGGACTAGTCAGTGTGGGAGAAGACAACAGAGTTAAGCCAATGTATTCACAGCTTAAATAACAGCATCTAAATATTGGTTCCCATTGATAAAACAACAAAGGACCCTGGAGGATTTCTGGTCTAAACAACTCATTTTGTAGATGAGGAATCGAAGGCTTCGAGAGGGGAACTGACTTAGTCCAGGGCCAAGCTGGAATTAGACCTCAGTCCTGTTGATTTCTCTGCCCACCGTAACCTGTGGTTTCCCCTGCCCCCACTCTACGTCATCCCTCATCTTTTTGCCCACTTTCTGCAGCCTCTTTAGGGCTGGATTCTTAGTCAATGACCTTGTTCAACTCCAGTCCATCCTGCACTGCGTGGTAAGATTAACCTTCTTTAAACATAATTTTTATGAAGAAACCCTTCCTTAAAGTAGCTATAATGGTTATATCTTCATATATATATTTTTTCCTTTTCTTTTTAGTAGAGCATTTTATTTCAAAACTCTTTCCTGGACATGATCCTATTAGATCTTCTTTTGGGCACCTGAGATGAGGATGGAGTGCTGACTTTTATGGCCAGATTACTATGAGGTACAAAGAAAAAATTTTTAGTGATCATTTTTCTTATTATAAAAGAAATACATGTTTGTTGTAAAAAAAACAGAGAAAATAAAGATAAGGAGATAGCATTTTATGTAATTGAATAATGAGAGGTAACTTCTCTTTATGGCTTTTTAGACTTTGGTGTATGTATGAGTAGTTTTTATAAACTAATATACATAATATCAGGAGCCCTGGTGGCACACTGGTTAAAGCACTCAGCTGCTAACTGAAAGGTCATCGGTTTGAACCTACCAGCCGTTCCATGGAAGAAAGATGTAGCAATCTGCTTCCATAAAGATTACAGCCTTGCAAACCCCATGTGGCAGTTCTACTCTGTCCTGTACATCACTATGAGTTGGAATCAACTAAATGGCAATGGGTTTGTTTTTTTTTGATGCATAATATTTACCACACATCTGTCAGTTTGTTGTTCAGTGGTGGCTTGCATGTTGCCATGATGTTGGAAGCTATACCACCATTATTTTATATACTAACTGGGCCACCTATGGTAGACAGTTTCAGCAGGGCTTCCAGACTAGGACAGACTAGGAATAAAGGCCTGACAATCTATTTCTTTCAAAAATTAGCCAGTGAGAACCTTATGGATCACAACAGAACATTGTCTGATTCACTTGCGTTGGACCTGTTATCAGGAGGGATCAATTGCTGGAGGAGGAAATCATGTTTAGTGACGTGGAGGGCCGGCAAGAACAAGGGAGGCCTCAGTGAGAGAGATTGGCACAATAGCTGCAACAGTGGATTCGAACGTGCTGGCTACCATGAAGATGAAGTAGGACCAGCAACGTTTCATTTTGTTGTACATAAGGTTGCCATGAGTCGGAGTCAACTTGACAGCAACAATCTCTAGCTACATGAGATATATGTACTGACATATTATCATTGTTTTCCATTCACACACACATACTTACGAAAGGATTCTTTTTAACATTTTATGGATGCTTCATAATTTATTTAACTAATTCAATACTGGATATCAAGATTATTTCCATTTTATGCTGAGACACAGTCTTGTACATGGAGCTTTTTACAAGTTTGGTTACTCTTCTAGAAAACCTTTTACAAGTGGAATTTTTTTGTCAGTTCATGTACATTTCTTAAACTTTTTATGGATTTGAACAACTATACTGCAACACATCAACTTCTAACTATTCTGCCTCATTTTTATCTTCTAATTATATTTTCTGCAGCTTTCTAACACAAATCTTCCAATTTAGTGACCTTGGTTTTTTACTGTCCTGTATTTGCTTTTTCACGTGTTAATTTTAGTCCTTCAAAAAAGCTATAAGCTTCTTGAAGGAAAGATTCATATTTCATGTTTTTGTGTCTAAATGTGAATAAATATGAAGGAATTGGTTTGAGTATTAGTAAAATTTAGCTGCAGGTAGGCTATTTCCAGTTCAATTATCTAAAACTAAAGAAATTATCTTGGATAGTTTCTATCAGCTTTGAAAATTTGATTGCTCACAGGATAATTTATATGTAAATAATAAGTGTAGTGCAGTCAATTACTTAATATGACCCATGTAGTGCTTGGGTGGGACTATGCAAATAAGATGCTTGTGGCCTACCGGGGGGATTAGGTGGCTTGCTGCTAATGCAGATAAGGTGCATGGAATCCTTAAGGGGGTGGGGCAATGCAAGTAAGGTGTATGGACCCCTAGTAAGGGGATTGGCCAGTTTTGCCATCCCCTAGGCTTAAAAAAGATCCACTCCCAGAGCGGATGGGAGACCTGACAAACACCAAGAAGAAGAGCTTCCTAGCCCACGGCACAAGGTGATTACAGTGTGTGTGTTGACCCACGAAGCAAGAGAGCTGAGTGCCTTTGAGCCAAGGCTTGCTGGCAGAGTGGGGTGCCCCTGAGCACTTACTGGTGGAGCTAAAGAGCTTTGTAACACTTTACCAAGCAGGGCAGAAACTGAGCTGGCCCAAGAAGCCCAAGAGGCCCAAGGGGCTGAGGGCTGAGAGGCAAAGATCCAGGAAGGGACCTGCCTGTGGGCACAGGTGAGAAGAGGTTTTCCTGATTGAGGAACTGTATCCTGAGTTGTCCCTGATCCTGAATTGTAACCTGTTACTTCCCTAATGAACCCCATAATTGTGAGTATGGTCTGTGAGTTCTGTGTGGCCATTGCAATGAATTATCAAACCCAGTAGAGAAGTAGAGACTGCCATGGGAGGGATGGCTGGTGTCAGAATTGGTAAAAAGGTTGGAGAGTGAAGGTATGTCTGACCTCCACCTCATAGGAGTCAACGTTGGGGGCTGTTGATGCTGATTCTCTCTTTGCCTTGTGAAGTTAGAGGAGGTCAGATGCTGCCACCATGTTATTTTTTACAGTAAGTTTCTCAATCTTTCTGCCATTCATCACAAATTATTGAGCCCTGATTTTGTACAGGTTATTGTAATGGGTATGTCTGAATACAATGAAATATAGGAGATACTATTTCTACATGTAAACATAAAACTAATGATACAAGCCACGTGTGTTGGATACTACATTATTCTTGGCACTCTTGTGCTTGCCACTGTATGAGTTTCTATGAAGAAACTGTTCCACTTAATTAATGTCATGGATGCTGCCACTTGTGGATATGACATTTGCTGTCACTTTATTTTTTGGACTTTTACTTGATATTTGCTTTGATGATCTAGATTTTCTATAAAATTTTTTTTTTTAATAGAAAATCTAGATCATTCTATAGACTTGATTAATGACTTATGGACAGAAAATATATTGTCTTTCAAAAATAGAGCTATTTTTTATAATTACTAAGAATAAATGATAACAAGTCTTAGACTGATCACTAAATTTAAATTGAATATGAAGTAAGAGTAAGCATTAAAAAAAAATGCAAGTGTCGAACTGAAACTTGGTCTAAGAGGAAAACACAACAATGGTAAGTCAAGGTACCTCTGCATAAAGGATCTATAATGTAGTTGGTGATTTAGATACATACAACTCACTAGTATGCCAGTTTCGAATGGTGATATAATCAGGCATTAACAATATGTTGTTGGAATACATGGGCAAGAATGATTGTTGTGACTAAGAGGGTGAAGAAGAGAGTCATTGAGAAAAAGGCATTTAAGCAGTGTATTTAAGTAGAATTGTGGTGTGAGTTGTGGAAAGTGAGTCTTAGTATGAGAATAGCGTGAAGAGGTAGTATAGACATCTTAATATGAACTTGTTCTTGGAATACTGAAGAGTACTATAGCAAGAGAAAAGGTAAGGGGAGAGGAAGGTGGTAGACAACAAACCTGGAAAAGTGGACTGGGGTTAGATTCTGACAATATTAAATGCCACCCTAAGCAGTTCAGAGTGCATTCTATAGGCCTTGGAGAACAACTAGAAGAAGATTTTGAGCGAGGGATGGAATGGTTGGGTTTTTCTTTTAGGAACGTTACTCTGACTGTCACAAAGGCTGAGAGAACTGTTGGGAGGTTTTACAATAGTTCGGCATGTTATTTATAATAGTGACTCTGCCATCTGATGAAGGACACTTTAATTGAACTGAAACCCTCTTAGATTTTTTCCAAGCCTTTGGATCTGCTTGTACCTTCATGGGATAGCAATGGCTTTAGATTCTCTTCTCCTATAGGTTGTAACTCTTCCAGGAAGGGAGTCTTTTTATTGTCCTAGGTTTTTCTATGTTGCTAGTGGTCGTTATGAGTCGGAATTGACTCTATGGCGTTGGTTTTTTTTTTTTTTTTAGTCATACTAAGGAGCCCTGGTGGCATAGTGGTTAAGAGCTCGATTGGCAACCAAAAGATCAGTGTTCAAATCCACCAGCTGCTTCTTGGAAACCCTGTGGGGCAGTTCTGCGCTGTCCTATAGGGTTGCTATGAGTTGGAGCTGACTTGACAGCACCTAACAACAACAACAGTGGTACTAAACCCACTGCCATCCAGTTGATTCTGACTCATAGTGACCCCAGAGGGTTTCCAAGGCTATAAATCTCTATGAAAGCAATCTGCCACATCTTTCTCCTGCCGAGCTGCTGGTGGTTTCTAATTACTGACCTTTCAGTTAGCAGTCAGTTGCTTTAACCACTGTGTCACCAAAAAAAACAAAAAACAAAAAAACCCAAAAAATCCATTGCTTTTGAGTCGATTCCGACTCATAGCAACCCTATAAGACAGAGTAGAACTGCCCAGCAGGGTTTCTAAGGAGCGCCTGGTGGATTTGGACTGCTGACCTTTTGGTTAGGAGCCATAGCTCTTAACCACTACACCACCAGGGCTTCTACTGTGGTATTTAGCCTTAGATGGAGTTTACTACCTGCTTTGGGCTGCATTCCCAAGCAACCCAACTCTGGGAAGACCCAGGTCTGGAGCAACGGGGGCCGCTACTGGCCATACACTGTCCATGGGCTGGGCCTCCATCAGAAGGACTTGGGCCCCCCACTGTGTCACCAGGGTTCCTTAAATAAATAACCTATTGCTGTTGAGTCAGTTCCGACTCATAGAGAGGTTGATGGCACAGTGGTTGAGAGCTATGGCTGCTAACCCTATGGTGCAGTTTTACTCTGTCCTATGGAGTTACTATGAGTCGGAATCAACTCAAAGGTAACAGGTTTTAGTGGTACTAAGTATTCTTCCTATCTAATAATTGAGATTTCCTCTCCTCTTGGATACCTAATCTTTCTTGAGGTTATGTTTGCTTTCTGGACAGATTCTGCTCCATCCACCTCATTTCCCTACTAGGGAGGCAGGAGCAAAAGCAGATCTAACCAAGAACTGTTCATTCCTGCTTGGGCAGAGGTGAGCTATTATGGCCTTCCTTGCCTACATGTTGGGGCATTTATTATAGAAACAGTATCCTTACAAGGTTTTTATCCTGAACTTATCACTAGTAAGATTTATTTGAGAACCATGTGATTACATACTGTGGAGAAATAGTAACGAAATTTACTAAATAATTAATCGAACATTACAAGCAAATACGAATATGCTTCCCTTCGGTCATTAATTTCAGTTCCATTAGAAAGTGCCTCCTAATCAAAATAGCCATTGCTCTTTTCCCTTTCCCTTTGAACTTAATCTTTTGTCTGCTCTCTTGCCAGGTGCTCTAGATATTTTGCAAAATTCTCCTACATTCCACCTTATTTTCTCAGAACCCATTTATCACATAACTAATGCTGTGCTGCTCTGACTACCAAGTCTCATTGAGCACTTTTCCTTCTTTCTGCCTTCTCTTTTACTCATTTTGCCATTTTCTTTTCCAGTTTCTTCCTCCTGTGGTGCCTGGTTCATGCTTTTATCAGGTTGCAATATTCTGTGTCTCTGCAGTGACTTGTTATTCAGAGGCCCTGTAACATGGAATGAATTTAGTTCCATGATTTGCTCATTGTAGCTTCACTCTCTGCACTAAAGTGGACTTGCTCTTTGGCTAGCAGATTGTCCTAGGACTCCCACGTGATCGTCCTCTTGGGCCACTTCTGTTTTTATGGATTACAACTTACTCTATTTTTTTTTTTTTTTCCATTTTGGTTAAGTCTTTAGTAAGGGTTTTGGCCTTTTCATTGAAATACTCTTCTGGTATAGGAGGCTCAACTAAGTTTTTGCTGAATATACTGTATTTTTACACAAATAATGCACACCTTCTGTGCTTGTTTGCCAGCTGTGCCCTTCCCCCAGGAGGCACCCTCACATGCCCTGCCATGCCAATCCTCTTCCACCAGTTGCTGTAAAGAAAATTAGCATAGCCCATTTACGAAAATACCTCCGGCGGGGTGGGGTGGGTTGAGGGCGTGGCTGGCAAACACACAGAAGGTGTACATTATTTCCATAAAAATATAGTAGAGCCCTATTTATCTTCCTTGGACTATCCTGCCTTTTTGGAAGGAAAGAACTGGCTTCCAAGCTGAAAGCCACCAAGAATACTATCATCTCTTAGACATAACCAGCCTATCCTCACATATAGCTTTAAAACATATTTAAGCTCTCTCTAACAAGGTTTGTAAACAGAGGAGTGGTTTAGTTAAATCAGGAGGAAATATACAATCCAAAACACACAGAAAGAGACATAAATATATGATGTCCCAGGTCATAGTAAATATTGAAAATTCAGGCTGAGGAATATTTCTTTATTCGCTCAACGCACACCGACGGAACCCCGTATGTGCCAGGTCCTGGGAATGTAAGGCAGGAGAAGAAGACATATTTCCTGTCCGCAAGAAGGAACAGTCTAGTGGGAGACACAAACATAAATACGGGTGATTACAGTGTGGTAGGATGATTACAATGTGGTAGGACAAGTGCCATGATCCAGACTTGCACAAGTCTTGAGGAGGCAGATAACAGACTGAATAATTCTGACTTAGTGACGTTCTGTCAGCCAGCCTGCGAAAAAAACAGAAAGAATGAAATAAATAAGCCTTCACAGGTCAGTGTCACACGTGGCTCAAAAAGCTTTAAGAGGCTTCTTACGGCTCAATTACACCGTGTATCAGGATCATTAAACTTAGAGCTACGCGGTCTTGGGGAGCTTTATCAAACTTTCAGGACCCAGGTTGTCTGGAGAACAAAAGCATCTAGGAGGTGCTTGAGAATTGTTCTGAAGAGGTCACAGGTCACCGTTTTCCATGTCACACTGACACTTTCCCTTAACAACGTGATAGCAAAGCAGGAACATCTGTTTCTATGTGACTACACTGTGAATATATTGAAAGGGACAGGAGGTGGTGGAGTGCAGCCTGTGACTTGTAAGGAATTTCATATGGAGAGAATTCTACTCTGTGGTTCTGAAATTAGGGAAAAGAGGAAGTTGCTTTTATTACTGTGGCATAAGGGGCCCCTCTGCCCTTGATTCCTCTTTCTTTTTCTAATTTGTAACTATTTCCTGACTGACGTTCCTGTTGCATGCTTTTTTCATCAGTTACTCGATGCTGAAATCAGTTAATGGCCGGGGCTGCACTCAGCGAGCCTGAAGCAGGGTCCCGGCACCTGGGCTCACACTACTAATAGATCACACAGGGCCTGGCGGTGGCCGGCAAGGCCAGATGGAACTGTTGAATTCTGTGTTCATCTGTCACAATTACCGTGCGTGGTGGGGTTTGCCTGGCTTGCTCCACTCATTTTCTTTGTCAGCATGACTAAGATCAAAGTGTAAGAAGGATACATAAATGATAACCTAGAACTTTGCCCAAACACAGAGGCTACTATCTGGGCAATGTCTTCCATCACACTTTCCCCAAAGGCACGGAAGGAAACGGGCAAATTATGTTTAAGTATAGCCTTTCTCACACAGCCACTTCCAACCACCCCCATTGCTTTGTTTCCTGAGCCCATCATAGTTGTATTAATCAATTGGTTCAGGGATTTGAGATTTCCTGACCTAATCACAGGATTTGGGAAATCCTGATTTCTGTTTATATGAAGCCGTGGCTGTGATTGCAGTCTTTGTACCTGGCTGAGCTCACATCTGTCATTTCATATTTAGGGTTTGGGATGGCTCTAGCTGTTCTTTTGGAGAGTGGGAATGAATTTTCTCTGCTTGTCATTGTGAGCAGAAGATTTACTTCCAGAATGCATTTTGTTTAAAACAATATTGATGAAAAATGTTCATGGTGGCAACAGTAGTTAATGAACGTAATTGGACAGGTGATAATTACCTTTGGGCTTGTGTTGCAGATTAAAAAAAGTAACTTGCAGTGTTTCTTAATCTACTTTTGTCACACTATACTTTCCCTCTTCAAAATAAATATTAATGCCTTAAAGGGTTGCTATGAGAATCCACTGGATGGCAACAGGTTATTTTTTTTTAAGATAAGTTGGAGGCATGGTGGCAAGTTAGGGAATGTATCCTACTAAGAGGAATACTCCAGAAAAAAAGCATTTAGATAACACAAAAGGTCTTTATTAAGTTCACAAAATGTATGTAATTGTTTTCTAGATTGATATTGCCTCTGAGATGTTGTGTCATGGAGAATAGACTTGGAAGCTGAGACTGAGTGAGGTAGTCCTGTTTAACGCTACCATAAATGCTCAATGTTTTCTTTATCGAGATGATTGTTTTTATAATAGCAGATAAGAGTTTATCCATAGATTTCCGGAAATCACAGCTAGTCCATGTAGTTATTCTTATCCCTTTCTGAAGAGGGACAAACACACAGACTGAGAGCGTAAAATGTAGACAGGCATGCCTGGGTGGTACAACCAGTTAGCACGACTGGCTGCTAACTGAAAGGTTGGACTTTCAAGTCTACCCAGAGATGCCTTGGAGGAAAGGTCTGGCAATCTACTTAAAAAAAAAAAAAAAAAAAACAGCAGTTGAAAACCTTATGGAGCACAGTTCTACTCTGCTAATACCCATGGGGTCTCCATAAGTTGCAATTGACTAGATGGCAACTGGAAAAAAAATTGTAGACACTCCCATACCACTTTTACTAAGCCACCACATTATTTTAGCTATGCTATATTTCAAATATTTGTTTATTTCCACCAGAAAATACTGGTGTGTTTTGGAAATATTGATGATGCCCTGAATTAGAGTAACCCCATACAAGGCATAGAACAGTAGTACTCTTGGTACTCAGACAGCTCAGGTTAGATCTTCTGGTGGGCTCTTGTTGAACCTGACGCTTCTCTGGGTCTTATGTTCCTCACTTGTAAAATGGTGATAATAATGACAACTACCAAGGATTGTTAAATGGATTAAATGAAAAGAGATGAAGGATGAAGAGTGGTGGCTTAGTACCTTGAACTCTGTGGAGTCAGGCAGATCCGGATTTGAATCCTGAGTTTGTTTCTTAAAAGCTGTGTAAACTTGGACAATTCATTCAGTTCTCTGCATCTCAGCAGCAAGAGATATAAGGCATGCATGTAAAGTACAGCACCTGGCACATAGTATACATTCAATAAATATTTCCTAAAAAAAAAAAAAAAATTTCCTAGCCCTGTTAAATTGTAAAACATGCTGCAGATGTTAACTTTATTATGATGAGCTGATAATCATACAGTCCTATCTGTGAGCATGGATGGTTTCTCTGAACCTATTCTAACAAGAGATCAAGAGAGTCTAGTGGCACGTAGATTGGCATTTTGTTGATTTATAACCTGCCAACTTTATAAGGGAATGAGTGTATTTGTGAGTTAAGGCTAAAAGTGTGATGGCATGCATTTGTCTTAAAGACACCTGGAATCATTTAGCTTGTCCACGTTTCAGAATCCTTGTGTGGTAAATGTGAGGATTAAACAGCATTCATATGGTTGCAGCTTCTCTGTGCTGTGTTTCACTGTGTTGGTAATTTTAATAACCACTGTTTTGAGAGTAAGAATAAATTTGATGTTTCAGCTAAAAAGTAGACTTTTGCAGAAGAGGTATATTGCTTTGATTAATATCTGGTCTGAAGAAAAATGTTCCCCTGTCTTTCCTTAGCCAACTGCTTGTCAAATTTGTCTCCAAAATTTCTCCTGTATTTTCCCTTCTTTCCATAGTTCTACTTCTGTGCCTTCTGATGGATTTTTCCTCTTCTGGGATCTTTCCTCTTTAACCCAGTTTGTATACCTTGTCAGAGTCATTTACCTGTTCATTTCACTACTGGGCTCAGTGGTTCCTCATCCTGACCTAGGATGTCTGTCCCCAAAATAACGTATTTCCACTACTCTTTTATGCATGTCCTAGAAACCCTGGTGGCATAGTGGTTGGAAGCTATGGCTGCTAACCAAAAGGTCGGCAGTTCTAATCCACCAGGCGTTCCTTGGAAACTTCATGTGGCAGTTTTACTGTGTCCTATAGAGTCACTAGGAGTGAAAATTGACTTGAAGGCAATAGGTTTGGTTTTTGGGTTTTGCCCATTAAATGATGCTATTGCTTCATATAGCATAACTTTTAGATATTACATATTTATGGTCATTTCTAAGCCCTTTTTCTGCAGGAAATATCTGATCTTTTATACAGTATTTGATACATGATTTCAAACTCTAGTGATGCTGCTTGTCCTCATCCTCTGTTGACATAAATGGCCAGTCATTTTCTGAAATAATGTAGGTATTTGTGAGCCCCTGGAGCTGGGCTGGAACCTTGGTGGCTCAGTGGTTAAGTGATACAGCTGCTAACTACCAGCTGCTCCTTGGAAACCCTATGGGGGCAGTTCTACCCTGTCCTATGCAGTCGCTATGAGTTGGAATCAACTTGACTTGGCAGTGAGTTTGGAACTGGGCTGGTCTTTAAGGCAGGAGGAAGAACAAGAACTTCCAAACCCAGGATATGAAAGGAAAGGATGGGAAGCTCATGGTGGTCCAGGCCCTACTCTCTGATCAATGAAGTAACTCTTTTTTTAAAAATAATTTTTATTGTGCTTTAAGTAAAAGTTTACAAGTCAAGTCAGTCTGTCACATATAAGCTTATATATACCTTACTCCATACTCCCACTTACTCTCCCCATGATGAGTCAGCCAGCTCCCTCCTTCTAGTCTCTCCTTTCGTGACAGTTTTGCCAGTTTCTAACCGTCTCTACCCTCCCATCTCCCCTCCAGACAGGAGACGCCAACACAGTCTCAAGTGTCCACCTGATACAAGTAGCTCACTCTTCATCAGCATCTCTCTCCAACCCATTGTCCAGTTCCTTCCATGTCTGATGAGTTATCTTCGGGAATCGTTCCTGTCCTGGGCCAGCAGAAGGTTTGGGGACCATGACTGCCGGGATTCTTCTAGTCTCAGTCAGACCATTAAGTCTGGTCTTTTTATGAGAATTTGGGGTCTGCATCCCACTGTTCTCCTGCTCCCTCAGGGGTTCTCTGTTGTGCTCCCTGTCAGGGCAGTCAGCGGTTATGGCCGGGCACCATCTAGTTCTTCTGGTCTCAGGATGATGTAAGTCTCCGGTTCATGTGGCCCTTTCTGTCTCTTGGGCTCATAGTTATCGTGTGACCTTGGTGTTCTTCATTCTCCTTTGATCCAGGTGGGTTGAGACCGATTGATGCATCTTAGATGCTTGTTAGCATTTAAGACCCCAGACACCACACTTCAAAGTGGGATGCAGAATGTTTTCATAATAGAATTATATTGCCAATTGACTTAGAAGTCCCCTTAAGCCATAGTCCCCAAACCCCTGCCCTTGCTCCGCTAACCTTTGAAGCATTCAGTTTATCCCGGAAACTTCTTTGCTTTTGGTCCAGTCCAGTTGAGCTGAACTTCTGTGTATTGAGTATTGTCCTTCCCTTCACCTAAAGTAGTTCTTATCTACTAACTAATCAGTAAATGACCCTCTCCCACCCTCCCTCACTCCCTACCTCGTAACCACAAAAGTATGTGTTCTTCTCAGTTTATACTATTTCTCAAGATCTTATAATAGTGGTCTTATGCAATATTTGTCCTTTTGCATCTGACTAATTTCACTCAGCATAATGCCTTCCAGGTTCCTCCATGTTATGAAATGTTTCACAGATTCGTCACTGTTCTTTATCGATGCATAGTATAATGAAGTAACTCTTGTCTGTCATTTTTTCTCACAAGTAGGCATCATGGAGCTTTGAATCACCTGAACTCAAACTATTGTTTGCATAGGACTGCTCTCCAGGATGACTGTCCCTTCATCTAGTCCAAACTCCCCTTTCATCCCTTGCTGGCATTCACTTCAGAGAAGGAGTGGGAGAGTGTGGTGCTGGGCAAGTAGCAGGGTCACAGGGGGCCTAGTGTACACAGAGCTTCGAGAAGTTTCTGCTGGGCTGCAGTCCCATATGGTTGTGGTAGAACAGTGTCTCCAACGTGAGTGTGCATCACCTGCAGGGCTTGTTAAAACACCAGTTGCTAGACCCTACCCCTGAGTTTCTGATTCAGTAGGTCTGGGGTGGACCTGAGATTTTGCATTTCTAACACTTATAGGGAACTCATTATTTTCAATGGTCTTACATGCATGTGAAAGCTGGATGATGAATAAAGAAGATCAAAGAATTGATGCCTTTGAATTGTGGTGTTGGCAAAGAATATTGAATATACCATGGACTGCCAAAAGAATGAACAAATCTGTCTTGGGAGAAGTACAACCAGAATGCTCCTTAGAAGCAAGGATGGTGAGACTTTGTCTCACGTACTTTGGGCTCATTATCAGGAGGGACCAGTTCCTGGAGAAGGACGTCATGCTTGGCAAAGTAGAGGGTAAGCAAAAAAGAGAAGACCCTCAATGAGATGGATGGACACAGTGGCTGCAACAATGGGATCAAGCATAACAATAATTATGAGGATGCCTCAGGACTGGGCAGTGTTTTGTTCTGTTGGACATACGGCCGCTATGAGTCGGAACCAACTCTGCAGCACCTAACAACAACAACATGTATAAGTATGTATGTATATGTGTGTGTGTATATATATATATATATATGCAGGAAACCCTGGTGGTGTAGCGGTTAAGTGCTGCGGTTGCTAATAAAAAGGTTGGCAGTTCAGATCCACCAGGCACTCCTTGGAAACTCTATGGGGCAATTCTACTCTGTCCTATAGGGTCACTATGAGTCGGAATCAACTCGATGGCAGTGGGTTTGGTTTTGGTTATATGTGTGTGTGTGTGTGTGTGTATGGAAGTACTTATCACTGAGAGATATCACATATGAATGTGCCCCATGCCTTCATACCTATCTACAGTTGCTCACATAGATTAATTGATCTTGAAGAACTTTCCTCAGATCTTGCCATTGGTTATACCCAGATCAAGTGCCTCCTCTTCAATGATTTTTTTTCTCATTCCCTCAGTGAGGGTATAGAACAGTTGTTGTATGGTCTCTTCCCTCCATTTTCATAGCAATTAATTTCCCCCTTTCATAGTATATATCACTCTCTATACACGGAAGCCGTGGTGGTTCCATAGTGAGATTCTTGCATTCGATGCAGGAGACCTGGGTTTGATTCCTAGCCAGTGTACCCCATGTGCAGCCACCACCTGTCTGTCAGTGGAGGCTTGGGTGTTGCTATGATGTTAAATAGGTTTCAGCAGAGCTTTCATACTGAGACAGACTAGAAAGGAAGTTCTGGCAATCTACTTCTAAAAATCAGCCAGTGAAAACCCTGTGGATTATAGTGGTCTGATCCCATTATATATGGGTTGCCAGGAGTCAGACGCTGGCTCCAAGGCAGCTAAGAACAACAACTCTATATGAAGTGTGCATGTCTTAGGTTTCCTATCAACATAAGCTCTTTGGAGGTGGATATGTTCATCTCCTTTATCTTGGTTGTTGAAGGGCTCAGGACAGTGCTTTGCACACAATAGGGGATATGGGGGCTATGATTCCCTTGCACCTATTTACCACCTCTGGTGGCCTTCGCCCAGCTGTGCACACATTGGTCCTACCCACATGAACTTGCAGCCTTCTTCCAAGGACTGACCTTGAACTACTGGAGATGCTTCGCGCAGACTTGTGGAGAGCTGGAATTGCCTGGAGGTTTACATCCCCAGCACAGTGACCTGAGTCCAATAGCAAGTGCAGCAATACGAAGGCCCATCTCCCCAGCTTGAAGTGGGACATGTGCAGCAGTGCAGTGTGCTCTTTGCAGCTCACCACAGGAGTAGGCAGAAGCAGAAACCTCACCTGAAATCAAGCCCTTGCTTGGCGTTTTCTTCCCCTCCTCTAGCTTGCCTTCCTATTCCCTTAAATGGCTTCTCCCGGGAACACTTCCTCAGTTAGTCACCTGCACGTGAACTCTTGCCGCAGCGCTTGCTGCTGAGGAACTGACAGGTGTTGTGTAAGTGTTTGTGGAGTGAGTGCCTGCTTGAAATAGCAGCATAGCATAGTAGTTAGGGGCAAGGACTCTGGTTTCAGAGTACCTGGCTTCAAGGCCCAGTTCTACCAGTTGCCACCTACATGATCTTGAGCAAGTTATTTAACCTATTTGTGCTTCAAGTTCTTTAGCCATAAAATGGGGTTAAAATAGTACTTCATAGGGTGGTTATGAGGACTAAATAAATTCATATTTGTAAAGTACTTAGAAAAGTTCCTGGCATGGAATTGGTGCTAGCCAATTGTTTGTAAAACAAATTAAAAAATAAGCACATTAACTTTTTTTTTATTCCTAATCTGCCTCTTGGAGCCCCTGGGTGGTACACATGGTTAATCCCTCAGCTATTAACCAAAATATTGGCAGTTTGAATCCACCTAGAGGCACTTCAGAAAATAGCCCTGGTGATCTACTTCCAAAAGATCATAGCCATTGAAAACCCTACGAAGCACAGTCCTATCCTGAAACATGTGGGGTCTACATGAGTCAGAATCAACTCAACAGCACCTGGTTTGGTTTTGGTTTAATCTGCCACTTGGCCTTGGATATCTATCTCACTAATTCTTTTTTTCCACTTTCAGGAGGAAAGTACATTTGAATGCCTGTGAGCATTTAAACAAAGTGGCTGAATAAGTGATTTTTTAAATATCCAATTAAAAGCAGAGAAACAAAAAACACAGTGGCTAAACATGAATAAGTAAGGAAATAATTAGATTATTTGAAAATTCTTTAGGTTCAGTCAGAATTTGCAGTAATCCCATGAGTGCAGTGAGTCCAGTTTAATTACTGATGCCAAAAAACCGTCTGAGCCTAGCATTTTCTTCAGCTTTACCATTTATGATTTTATGAAAGCTCTCCATATGGGTCCACTTGGTTTGGACTCATAGGCAAATTGATCTCCAGCCAGATGCTCCATCTTCTTACGCATCACACCTCTCGATAGAGCTGAAATGTTCCCCTGAAGAGAAACTTTTAAAGACTCCACAAAACTCTAATTTAGATTTGGCAATCACCGTGCTGTGGCGTTTGAGTGTTTTAGATTTAGCAATAAATAATGTTTTAAAACTTCCAATGTTTTGTGTCTTAGTTGCTGTGCTCTGTTTGTATCTCTCGGCAAAAGCCCTAGAAGTCAGAGCAAATGAAATCTGCCAGAGTCCCCCACTGGTTAAGACTGTCCTTCCCACCCCTTGGCCTCTGATTCGCCTCGTTTTTATCATAAATAATGAAATGAAATGGAATAAGGAAAGAGGGGACAAGGTGCATTTGCCTATGAGATATTGTCCTCAAGGCATCAGTTGACAAGTTGGATTCATCTGAATAATATTTATTCAGATAGACTTTTGCATCTTTGCTTTTCATGCTTTTTCATCATTATCTCAAAGATTTTTTAGTATTCATCTGGGAAGTCCAGTATAATGGGTCTGGGGGGACAGAGGACTGACCCTTTCAAATATATGTTATTTACATCAAATTTCCTCCAAGGAATACAACTGCAACACAAGGCTAAACTCCATTTAACAACAAATTTCCCACCTTCAGCCAGTTTCACACTTGTTTCAAACGAAAGTACTTTATATCATTCGTGGAACAAGATAAGGCATAAAGAGACAAATCAATAATATGTCTAACTAATACAACAAGTTTTGGTTTCTGGATATGTAATGGTATATTTTAACCTTTGCTGTTCGGATTCAAAATCAGCTTGTCTTCTGCTGTTGTTGTTGTTAGGTGCCACCCAATTTCAACTCATGGTGACCCCATGTGACAGAGTAGAACTGCCCCGTAGGGTTTTCTAGGCTGTAATCTTTAGGGAAGCAGATTACCAGGTCTTTCTCCCATAGACCACTGGGTGAGTTTGAACTGCCAACCTTTTGGTTAGCAGTCGAGTGCTTAACCATTGCTCCACCAGGGCTCCTTTCTTCTGTTGTTGGTCTAGAGTTTTTATGTGAAAGCATAGTTTGTTATGAATTATCCTGTTTAAAGCATCTTGATGTTACTGGCGGATCTGTGCTTGGGGAGTATAAACATAGTACCTCTCCCCACCGTCTGTGCCTGTGGCTGTGATTTGAGAGGGGAGTGGTTCTGAGCATGCAGTTAGGTGAATCATGTGAACCCGTAGTAATACCCACTGGTTGAAAATCTGAGCATTTGGAAAGTCTCTCTTTCACACACACACACGCATCTTGTTACCTGCTTTAGAGTTGGCCCCTGACTCATGGCAACCCCACGCACAAGGGAACTAAATGCTGCCTGGTCCTGCCCTATCTGTAGGATCGGTTGTGGATTAGACCATTGTGATTCACTGGTTGACTTTTGAAATTACATCACCAGGCCTTTCTCCCTAGTCTGTCTTAGTCTGGAAGCTCCACTGAAACCTGTTCAGCATGGTAGCAACATGCAAGCCTCCACTGACAGATGGGTGGTGGCTGTTCATGAGGTGCACTGGATGGAAATCGAACTCGGGTCTCCAGCATGGAAGGGGGAAATTCTACCTTTGAATCAACAGTGCCCTCATATATACATCTCCCACCTTTTTGGTTGAAGGGTTTGGCAGACAGTGGCATGGCCAATGGACAGAGAAACAGAAGAAGGAGTGGTCACAGGGCAAAGGGCAGCATTGAGGTGTAACTTGTAAAACTAATTTTTTTAGGGTTACTTGCTTTTTCCACATAATGCAGAAAACCATCCTCACACAGAGTTAATATCAGAGCAAACTCTTTTATGGCAAGCACAGAACTCCTGGAAAGTCTCGTAGGGGTGAGATATCTTAACTTAAGTGGAAATCCTGTACCCCAAGGATCTTAGATTCCTGAGTACAGATTACACTGATAGAGACAAATCAGCTATTTCCGCCCAAGCCTCCAAACATCACTGTTTGGCTTTGTATTGAAAATCGAAAGTTAACCTTTGTTTATTTACCTTCACTGCAAAGCTTGCGTGGCAGAGGTTTGTTGATGTGCAGTGAATCCCTGGTGGGAAATTACTAGAACTAACAAGACTACGAGTATTTGTTTTCAAATGGATTTTTAAATTGACCTTGATAGTTTTCAGTGTTTCTTAATTAGTGTTTGCAAATCTGCTGATTTTACGAAAAATCTGTTTCTTGCTGTATTAGAGTATAGCATCACAACAAAATTAGCATTCCATATGTTGTTTTGTTAAACATACTTGGTGACTTTCTTTAAAATCCCTTGGGAAATGTTTTGAAATTTGTTGAAACAAATATGCAACACTTGAAAGTAAACGGTGATTATCACCACATTGTTCTTTTTTAAAGCATTGCCTGTGTTGGGACTCAGGAGGAATGCTACCACCAAACACATACCCTTCAGAAATTACTCATGAGTAGGTAAGACCTAAATGCACGTCTTTTTATGTAGTAAGAAAGCACAGCTTGCTACAGAATTCCAGCAATGCCATGATGCCAAGATGAAGCCCGATTACTTCCGCCAAGGCTGGGATGGCAAAGACCACTTACAAAAAGCTTTTATTAGAGTTTTCTCTACATGGAACGAGAAAATTCAGTTTTTTTTTTTTTTTTTTTTTTACAAAAACCTCCTTTAGAACTCAGAAATAGAAACAGAGAAATATGTTTCATTTAAAATTGTAGAACTGAGTTGCATCCCTTTGGTAGTACTAATCATTTTAACTCTGAATTGAAACTGAGACGTGGAAAAAGTTGCCATGTCTTTGTCTTCATTACAGATTTAAAATTTGGTCAACAAACACATTTCGTGCCAGGCATTATGGTAGGGGGCTGAAGTTTCTGATAGGAAAGAGAGACAGCAGCTTCAATAGGCCTACTTAGGGACGTCGTAGTCTATAATAAGCAAATAATTACAATGCTATGTAAGATACGCCATCATAGAGGCAGATATGCAGGTGTGTGTAGCACAGTAGGGTTGCGGGGAGAAACTAAAGGAAGGTTTCACAGAGAAGATACTTCAGCTAAGTTTTAAATGGTGAATGCCAAGTTTACCAGGTAGAAAAGGCAGGAAAGGACGTTCAAAATGAGCAAGTGATCCAAGTAAGGCACTGAGGTGTGAAGGGGAACATAATGTTTGCATGATGCTAATTGGTCCATTGTGGCTGGAGCATGGAGTTCAGGGTGGGCTCTGGGGATGTCTTAGTTTCCTAATGCTGCTGTAAGAGAAATACCACAAATAAATGGCTTTCAAAAACAGAAATTTATTTCCTCACAGTTCAGGAGACGTGGAGTGTGAATTCAGAGCACTGGCTCTGTCAGTTGTAGGGGAGACCCTTGTCTCTTTCCGCTTTTGTAGCCCATTCTTTCCTTGGTTCCTTAGCCACCTTGACGTGGCTTGTTACCATATAGCCTCCCCTCCCCTGCCCGTATTTCTGTTTGCTCATCTTGTGTCCCTGCTGCTCCTTATAACTCAGAAGTGATTAGGTTTAGGACACAGCCTCACTGATAGGCCTTATAAACCTAACAAAGAAAACCTTATTTCCAGACAGGGTTATATCCACAGATACAGAATTCTATTGGGTTAGAATTCCAACACCTATTTTGAGAGGATACATGCAATACATCACAGGTGGGGAATGCATTTAGAAGGGTAGTTGGTGGTGTTCCCTCCCATACTAAGCTTGGACTTCATCTTGTAGGACATGGAGAGACTTGGAAGAATTTAAGAAGGGACAGAAATTGATCAATGTGGCGTAAGGGGAATGTGGAGAGACTTCAGACAGAGAGATGTATTAATTAAAAAAAAAAAAAAAACCCTTTGCTGTCGAGTTGATTCTGACTCATAGCAAACCCATAGGACAGAGCAGAACTACCTCACACAGTTGCCAGGGAGCACCTGGTAGATTCAAACTGCTGACCTTTTGGTTAGCAGCTGTAGCTATTAACTACTATGCAACCAGGGTTTCCAGGTATTGATTAGGAAGCTGTTTTAGTAGCCTCAAAGATGGCTAGAGCCTGAACTAAATAATGGGAGAGGGAATTAAAAGGAGAGGATAAGACTGAGAAATATGTAGGAAGAAGAACCAATTGCACTCTAATAAATGAGGGGTCAGAGAGAAGGAGTCATGATGACCACCAAAGTTTGTGGTGTGCAAACCGGGTGGAAGGCAGCACCATTCATTGTTAGGGAATGTAGTGGAGGTTTTGGGAAGAAGATGAGTTGTCTTGGGCATACTGAGTTTGAGGTCACAGTGGAGCATAATAGCTCCTGGAAGTCTGGATCTTTGCCAGTTCCTGATGCTGGAGAGTTTCTTTCCACTCTCCTGGTGGCGTAAGTCTTTTACTTCCTATGAGAGAAGAGTCCGGGGAAGTGAGTGGAGTCTAATGCCTATCTCCTAGGAAGAGCAGATCACCATTGCATGCATGTGCCACTGGAGTCCTCACCAGGCTCCTGTTCTGGTTGTTAGCTGCCCTTGAATCAGCCCGACTTAATTGTGACCCCATGCACAATGGAATGAAAGGTTTTGTACCATCTCCACAATTGGTTGCAAATCAGTCTCTCACATGGTAGGTGAGAATTCTTCCTGTGATGATTATGGTTGTGTGTCAACTTGGTTGGGCCATGATTCTCAGTGGTTTAGCAGTTATGTAATGATGTAGTTTGGCAGTTATATAATGATGTAGTTATCCTCCATGATGTGATATAATGTGATTAGCCAATCAGTTCTAAGGGGAGTTTCCTTGGGGGTGTGGCCTGTATCCTATATCTATATATCTATATAGATATATATATATAGACAGTCTGGCAAAGCTCACTTGCTTGCCCTGGAACCTGCATCTGACTCATCGTCATCTGACCTTCGGTTCTTGGAACTTGAGCTGGTGGCCTGCCATATTGTCTGCCGATCTTGGGATTCGTTGGCCTCTGCAGCCTGTGAGCCAGCAGGCTGCCGTCTTACCTGCTGATCTTGGATTTGTCAGCCTCTGCAGCCCGTGAGTCAGCAGCCTGCTGTCTGACCTGCCAATCTTGGGTTCATCAGCCCTTACAACTATGTGAGTCAGGAGAAGCCTCCAACCTGATGTCTGACCCATGGACTTGGGACTTGCCAGCTTCTGCAACTGTGTGAGCCATTTCATAGAAACAAATCACTTTGTGTGTGTGTGTGTGTGTGTGTATATATATATATATATATATATATGTTTCAGTGGTTTTGCTTCTCTAGAAAACCCAGACTAAGATACTACCACTGAACCACCAACGCCCCTTCAGGATCCTGCCCAGTTTCCCTTCATCCTTATCAGCACTGGGTGTGTGTGCCATGGACAAGAGCTTTTGCAAGTGAGCGTAGACTCCCTTGTGTCTGTGGCTTCCAATTCTCCTCAAATGTCATGGGTGAAAATGCAAATTCTCAGCAGTGGTTTGAACGAGAATGACCCCTGGTCTTCTCTCTTCAGAGAGGCTTGTCAGTCTTTGGAATTTGTTTCACCTGGTTGTCTTGCTAATTCAGCTCTAGGATGTGCCCAAGAAAAGTCATTATTTTGCAGATTATTTGGGTTTTCTTGTCGTTAGCCACTTAGAACGTAGAATGTGACTTTCCTCATTCTAAGAAACCTCTTCCATACAATCAATTTTGATAATTCAAGAATTGGTAATTACTTTAGAACATGATCCCAAAACTCACCTATAGACAGCTGTGGGCAGGTGGCGGTTTTTAGGTGCCACAGAGTTGATTCCAGTTCATAGTGACCCCATGTGACAGTAGAACTGCCTCATAGGGTTCTAGGCTGTAATCTTTATGGGAGGAGCCCTGGCGGCACAGTGGGAAAGTTTGGTGGTTTGAACCCACCAGCCGTTCTGTGGGAGAAAGATGTGGCAGTCTGCTTCTGTAAAGATGTACAGCCTTGAAAATTCTATGGGGCAGTTGCTACTAGTTAGACTTGACTCTACTGCAGTGGGTTTGTTTTTTTTTATTTTTTTTAATCTTTATGGGAACAGACTGCCTAGTCTTTGTCCCATGGAGCAGCTGGATGGGTCTGAAGCACCAACCCTTCAGGTAGCAGTCAAGCACTTAATTGTTGCACCAGCAGGGGTCTTTGTGGGTAGGCAATGAGAGACAATGAAAGGTAGTCCTTCAGGGATGTGAGGATACACACATGGAGGGATCAGGCCTCAAAAATTCACAGCAGGAACCTAGGTGCACTTGATTAAGATCTTCTGGCTTATTGCCCAGATGAGAACTGTTTCCATTAGGCTGCATGTACTTACTGCACTGTATCTTTTACGCTATTGCACTTTGAAGATATCACCTGGCAACTGGGGATAAATAAAAAAGAGAAACAAAAAACTGTGGTGTATCCCCAGACTGTTAAAATTTAATATGAACACATTGGTTTAGAAACTCATAATATGATGATTAGAAACCTAACCAAGCCAAGATAAGAGGGCAAGGTTGAATGTTTGGACAACTATATAGGATTTTTCTTCTGTGAGTTACAGTGGAGGATCAACAAACTTTTTCCATAAAGGGCCAACCAGGTAGTAAATATTTCAGGCTTTGGCAGCCATACACTCTCTGTTGCAACCGTTCAAATCTGCTGTTGCCTTGTGGTATCAGGCATAGACAATATGAAATCAAATGGGTGTGGCTATATTCCAATAAAACTTTAATTACAAAAACGGGGGGTGGGGGGGTACAGCAGAATTTGACTCCAGGACTGCAGTTTCCCTGCCCTGAATTAGAGGCTTGGTACAGAAATTACAGCATATAGTAATCCACACCACAGTCTTTTGCACAGAAACTCACTGAACGCAGGCCTAACCTACCTTAATCAGAATTTTGTCAATGATACATGGATCCTACCCTGTGCTATGAAAGACTTTTAAAAGCATTAACAAATGTCTATGGCATGGTTACCCCAAGGCCTTTGTTGGATAAGGTGAAAAAAAAAAACAAAAACAGATAAATGAATAAATAGTGTAAGTGCCAATGTATATTAAGAAAAAAAAATAAATAACTGGAAGGAAACATATCAAAATGTTAATATCACTTCTATCTGGGTTGCTGAATTGTAAGTGATTTACTTGTTAAAAATAATATCAAATAATTAGTTTGTATAACTTGTATAATCAGGCAAAAGTTATTTCAAAATAAAAGAACATGTATATGATAGGGGAAAGGGAGGAAGTCTTTGGGGATGTACTTGAAATTTTTTGTATAAGAATTAACTTCAATATATTTTGTTTACTTGCCTTAAGCTATGGATCAGAATCTCAATTTCTTTTCCTGCTAGAGATACATCCATCCCTTTAGACCTCCACTTAATACCTGGAGAGTGAAGATAATTGCATAACCTAAAAAGGGCTTAATATTACAGAGCTCTGGGTTAGTGGTATTTGTTAATATGCTCTCTCATACGACCCGTTTCTCATGAATGGGCGTAACTTCCTGTACCCAAATACAGAAGGAATTAAATCTCTCTAACGATCAGTTTTCCTTTCTGTGACTGAACTGGGCATTTCAAGAGACATGTGTATTACTTTGGGGCCCTGGTGGCAAAGTGGTTAAGTGCTACAGCTGCTAACCAAAAGGTCAGCAGTTCGAGTCCACCACCTGCTCTTTGGAAACCCTATGGGGCAGTTCTACTCTGTCCTGTAGGGTCACTGTGAGTCAGCATGGACTGGACCACAATGGGATATATTACTTCAGAGGACCATTTTTATTTAGGGAGAATGAAGATAATATTCCCAACCTACAAAAGTCCAGTATTACTCTTGTCTAGGTAAAAAGCACTTTGTATCTATATTCTATAGATCTATATCCCATTTCCTACACCTAGGGAAGAATGGCAGTCCAGAACTAATAACCAAGGAACTGGATTCTGAAGAAGTGGTGTGTGTACTGGAAATATGTCATAGATGTGGCCAAATATCATTACCAGGGCTAGTCATTGGATGGGGCCCTGGTGGTGCAGTGGTTAAAGAGCTCAGCTGCTAACCAAAAGGTTGGCAGTTTGAATCCACCAGCTGCTCCTTGGAAACCCTGTGAGGCAGTTCTGCTCTGTCCTATAGGGTCACTATGAGTCAGAATCAACTCAACAGCATTGGAAGTCATTAGATAAGGAGCCCTAGTGGTGCAACAGTTAAGTGTTTGGCTGGCAACTGAAAGGTCAATGGTTTGAACCCACTAGTGGCTCTGCGGGAGAAAAGACCTGGCAATCTGCTCCTGTAAAGATTACAGCCCAGGAGACACTATGGGGCAGTTCTACTCTGTTGTATAGGGTCACTATGAGTTGAAACTGACTTGACTGCACACCACTACCACAACCTCAACAATGATAATCATTGGATAGAATTCCTGGGTTGTGCAAATGGTTAATGAGTTTGACTGCTAACCAAAAGTTTAGAGGTTTGAGTCCACCCAGAGGCACCTTGGAAGAAAGGCCTGGAGATCTACTTCCAAAAAATCAGCCATGTGCTCTGGAGCATGGTTCTACTCTGACATACATGGGTCACCACGAGTCAGAATCAACTTGATGACATGTTTTTTTTTTTTTAGTTGTTGAACACTATGTTCACTGTGCCCCTCCTTTTCACAAACCCTCTAATGGCTTCCCATCACAAGCAGCAGAAAAGTAAGGACTGTACATGATCTGGCCCTAATTACCATTCTGTCCTTATTTCTTACCTGTCTTCAACATTCTTCCTGTGCTCTAGGCCCACGGACACCCAGATGTTTCTCAAGCACCAGCTTCAGAATTCTTATATTTGCTGCGCTGTCTGTATGGAATACTCTTTCTACCGACCTCATGGAGCTCACTCATTTTTTCAGGGCTCTGCTCAATGTCACCTCAGCAGAGAGGATTTCCCCGAACACCCTGTTTAAATGGCACTCCTGTTTTATTCTCTCTTCCCTTTCTCTGCTTCATTGTCTTCATACCCAGAATACCACTTATTAATATATATATATATTATGCATATTATATATTTATTTTTTGTGGTCTTTCCTCTTCATTAGAATGTAAGCTCCATAAAGGTAGGTGTTTTATTTTGTTCATGGTTATTTTCCTAGTACCTATAACAGAGCCTGGATATAATATAGATTTTTTGGATATTTATAGAGTGTCGAATGGCTGCTTTATATGAAACATCTACAATGCAACCTTCTTAATCTGGGGCTCAGGTCCCCTGCACAGCACATGATCAACTTAAAAAAGAAGGAATCATATTATTATACCTATATTATTTGCTAATGGGATTCAAAAATAAGGAGTTCTAGTTACTGTCTTAGTGATCTAGTGCTGCTATAACAGAAATACCACAAGTGGATGGCTTTAACAAACAGAAATTTATTCTTTCACAATCTAGGAGGCTAGAAATCCGAATTCAGGGCACCAGCTCCATGGGAAGGCCTTTTCTTCTCTCTGTCGGCTCTGGGAAGATCCTTGTCATCAATCTTCCCCTAGTCTAGGAGCTTCTCAGTGCGGGGACCCCAGATTCAAAAGCCATGCTCTGCTCCTGGTACTTTTTTCTTGGTGGTGTGAAACCGCTCTATCTCTCTGCTCGTTTCTCTCTTTTATATCTCAAAAGAGATTGACTCAAGATACAACTTAATCTTGTAGATTGAGTCCTGCCTCATTAACATAACTGCCTCTAATTCTACCTCATTAACATCATAGAGGTAGGATTTATAATACAAAGGAAAAACAAATCTGATGACAAAATGGTGGACAACCACACAATACTGGGAATCATGGCCTAGCCAAGTTGACACACATTTTGGGGGGATACAATTCAATCCATAACATTTACCAAAGATACCACTAATATTAGATACATAAATTCATTTCCTAGCCCTGTTTTCAGGACATTTGGCCGATGTGACTTGGGTTTGGCTCTGCTGTTATTTCTACATGGTGTTAATGTGCTCCTGACATATTTCAGAGACTAGGCTTGTCATTTACTTTGAGGGGTCCTATGAATTTCTCTCTTACACTTTTGAAATGAAATTTCAGAATTGAATCAAATTTATTGTTTCAATCAAAATGGATTTGATTTACAGATGTCTGATTGCTTATAAACAGATCTAAAAAAAGAAAGCTTCCATCAACCTCAGGGCTTGTTTTCTTGTTTCGTACAAATACGAACCAAGGACTTTCTGTAGGACTTTGAAAACCTTTGTTGTGTTAAAAAAAACAATGCCTGGTAAACTAAGTACAATATATTTGCTTACGTTTTTAAGGTTCGTTTCATCAGGGAAGTGGTATAATCCAATAGCAAGTGTGTATGCTTTTTCAGAATGTGATTATTACCCATAAAAGCAGTTTTAATTGAAAATTTTATGTCACAGATAGCCTATAGCCATCTTAGAGCTACATACCTATATTTACGTGTCTATAGTTATTTTTTAAGATTCCCTCTACAACACTGTTTTGAAATTACTACAGGGATTTTCCTTTTCTTTTTGTTACTTATCTGGGTAACTTAAAAAATATGTATATATTGCTATTATGTTCAACTGTTGGCACCATTGTAGGCAACTAAGTTTAAGAAAATTACCTCCCTTATGTCCCCCCAAAGCCACATCTAAAAAGGTCACAAAAGGAAACACACAATTCAAATAATCTCCATGCCGTATCTGAGATTAACTTGGACACAGATGTTTTAACTTACAGTTTGATCTGGCGTAATATATACATTTAACAAAATCCTGTTTTGTATTGCTTCTATAAACACTGAAGTCTGATAAAAGTGTATTGATTTTTCTGCTATTTAAGAGCTTTTGAACCAGTGCTTTAAGCTGGTTTTCTCCAAGGCCTAAATTAACTCTTTCAGCTTTTGACTATGATTTCCTTGTAGGGGTGGGTGTGCACATGCAAGTATGTGTTTGTTTATGCTTGAAATGGATTAGAATGGCAAACCGTTTTGTGGTCTGCAATATTTTACTTGCTAGGCATAATCATTAGACTTTGTTCTGGATTTCTTTCTTAGAAGATGAGATGATTCAACACTGTTCATTACTACTCATTTCCTAACCACACTGTAATCATTATATGTCTAGATATCATCTGAAAAGTTACTGAAAATATGAATGCAACATGAGTAGAGGTTTCCTCCTGCACTCTGGGCATTCATATATGGACACCATATTTCCTCCTCCCAGTCTTCAAGATTTTTGTCCAACTGACCTTAATGCGAGGGCCCTCAGGGAAGGGACTCAGGACACAATCCAGCTCTCAAAGCCAGCCTCACACTCTCTTCCTTCTTGGCCACCATTCTGACACATCAACCTGTGCAAGAATACAGCGGACGCCACAACTGCAAATAGACTTCTCCAAATTATTTGTGTCTTCAGACCAGAATCTCAACCTGGATAGCTCCTGGAGAAGAGGAAATGATTCAAGTTTAAGATATCAAAAGAAATGTCTAATTTGGCAACACCACAACCTTTTTAAGCTACAGAGACTATTACTGTTAATGGTCTCTCTTATGATGATATAAAAAGCTAGATTCCTAGTTAGATAAGATATTGCCTAATAGGAGGGCTTCCTGGACTTTTACCATTTACAAAAGGTCTTCCCCAGTTAAATGATTTCATTTGAGCCTCAATATAAGTTTCTGAAATATGTATTTTTAATATCAAAATTCTGCATTTCGTTTATGTCCCCAGGCAGAAAGACCAGACTTTGTGGATATAGTGGACAGACAAGCATTTGATTCAATGGAAAGTTAAATGGCTATGTTGTGATGTTAGACCACATTTCTTAATTTTTATGTTCATCTTTCAGATGTATAGTAATCATAACTTATAACACTGCTAAATATGTTTAACTATTTGTCAGAAATTTGTAAATAGATACAGATATATTTAATATCTAATTAATCTAACTTATCTATCTGTCTGTCTACCTATCTCACAAGGACAGAGGACAAAAATAAATGCAAAATAAGAACTTGAAACAGAAAAGTTTCTTTTAAGAATTGTTTCCTTCTCTTAAAGATATCTCTTGAACAAAACATACAGAAAAAGAAAATCCGTATCAGTGATTGCCATGAAAATGGCTTTAAAGGGAGTTAGCTTTCAAAGGTTGGGACAGAGCTTCCAAATCCACTTGGATCCAGGAAGCAGCCATAGTCAGCTACATCTCCTTTGCAAAGCATAAACACAAGGCACGGCTTGTCCAGACAGCTGGCTGGAAAATGGCATCATAGAGATGTTATGGCTCTTGGAAAGCCCAGGACATATTCTCAGGTAAGGTTAATACTTATTGAAGTCAAGATTAAAGAAGTACTTTACATGTTTGTAGAGATTTTATTTAAATTTTACAGAAGAAAAATATCTTCTTTTAACAGAAATTCTTAATAACTTTCTCAGTGAGACTAGGGGAGAATTCTGTCATCAACCATGGAAGGTAAGAGAGTAGCTTAAGTCTGAAGGATGTGGGTTTGAATCCTGGCTCTACCACTTACTGGCTGTGTGACCTTGAGCAAGTTAATTTTTCTCTTTCAGCCTTGCTTTCCTCATCTATAAAACAGAGATGATAGTACCTACCTTGAAGGGTTGTTTCAAAGATTGTAGATAATACATATAGTAGCCCAAGATGCCTTTAAAAAAAGATTAAGTACTTAATTTGTGTGAGGAATGGGACTTTGAGTCAGTAAAAAGCCTCATCACAGGATATATACACTGTCAAGGACCTCTAACTCCATTATCTGAAATACCAAATAAGGGAGAAGAGATTGAAGGGGAAGGAATTTTAGATTGCAGGGAGCTGCAGATTCCTAAGGAGACACTTCAAGGCCCTTCTTCTCTTCCAGTGGTTGCTGAACTTTTGGCAAAGACACCATTCACCCAATCAGTGATGTGTGAAATGTCATATTCTCACTTAATATCTCTTCCCATGTGTCTTTGAGTTATATCTGCTTGTTTTATCGACAAAACTTGCTTTTATTATCTTTAGCTCTGTAAAGCCAGCACATCTCTGCAGGCATGAGCTGGATCTGATTCTGCTTCTCACATTCCTGACAGAACTGTCAACTTCATTTCCATCACAAAATCTTGGTAGCTCTTAAGGGTGTCAGAACTCAATGTTTCTCATCCCAGGTTGAATCCGCACAGCTGGGCAGAGAGGAATCATCTTTAGACTTGTGAGCTGAGCAACTTGGATTGACAAATCATTGAGAAAATACAAATGTGGGCTTGGATTTCTACTGTAAAATCTCAATTATCAAAATATCAAAGGATCATAAAAAACCAACTTTGAATTAACTCATTGATAGTTGAGAGCTACATTATTAAAAATTGTGAGACCAGCTGATTTCTTTGACTTGTGGTCTATCTTGAACATAATGGTATTGCATTAGAAAGATTTTGATTTTATTTAACTCCTGTCCTGACCTGAATGATAAGGTTTATAGTGTTTTTCATTCAATTAGCTGGAAAAATTGATAGGTTGAAATTTATTCCAGTTTTTCTACCATCAAAATACCATAAATTGTGGTATTTAGAGTTGGTGATATATAGCTCGCTTCCATAATAATGAAGACTGCATAGTCACATTGTCATCCAACCTTGCTTGTATAGTAAGGAAAATGTGGGTTTCAAGATAAATTACTAAATTAGGGTATTAGCTCAGTGGTGATTGTATTACATTCCAGAAAATAAGAATTTTTCTTATTTTCTTATTTGTGTGTCTCTTACTTGAAGATGCTACTGCTTTTATTCTTATGATAGACTTATTTTTAACATAGTGTGTGTATTTCATTCTTTGCTTTTTAGTTAGGATACACTAAAGATAGCCTTTCCTAAAGGACAAAGGGTTAACATTATAGACATTTATTTCTTTTCATTTATTTATTCAACCAACATTTATTGAGTTCCCATTAAGTACCAGTTGCTGTATACACCAAGCCTTAAAGAAAGAGGACCTAGCCAGATGAAGAATGAGGAGAAAAGTGTTCCAAGCAGGGAGAACAACAACAGCAAAGCCCTGAGGTGGAAAAAAATGTGACAGGTTCACACAACTGACAGAACAGTATGGTTAGAGCTTAGTGAGGGAGGAGGAGAATGGAGCAAGAAGAGACTGAAAAAGGTGGACTGGGGTATATGGTCCTACTTATGGGAAATACCTAGAATAGGCAAATGTATAGAGAACAACGTTTATTAATGGTTACTGCGAAGGTAGGAGGAAGGGGGAAAGAGTCAGTTGCTAGAGTTATGTCTAAAGTAAGAGTAAACAGGCCATGAGTTAGATACAGAGACAGTCTCTTCTGGGCCATACCTTTAAACTTTTTATCAATGCATCACTTTCCTTCTAAACCTCATTTCTTTGTCTGTAAAAGGGGGTGAATATCAAAACACTATGTATGTGTGCCCTTTCGGTCTGTAATTTGATCTGCAATGGTTTTAGGAAAAATATTAAACAATTATGTTTTATTGTTTCTGTTTTGCATCGTTGAGCTTGCCACATTTGTAATTATCTGGAAGTGTTAACTACTTCTGCAAATAATTGCACACATTCTGCATCAATATTGACTAGAACGTAAAAACTGAAAGTGTTGAGAATCTGCCTAAATGAGGATCAACGTTTAATTATACATCATCTATTCTATGAAATTTTTCTCTATCTGTCCATAAAATGCATTATGAGAAAATGTGAACTCACATGGGTCCCATGTCTAATAATTTCTGCATTTTGGAAATGCATGTCCTCATTTACCTACTCCAAAATACTGCATTCTAAACATTCTTTGCACAGGACTGTATACAGGAACAACTGTTAACTCTTTGAGGGGAGAAGCTGTCTTTTTTCCATATCAACTGCTGTATTTACCACCTTATTTGAGCAAAATTGTACTCAAGAAAATGTTTATTGAATGAATACATAAATGAATAAACTCAATTGCCCTGCTTCTGACTTAAATCTTTGTTAAATGCATCAGGAGTCATTACTCAGTTACTCTTCTGTCTTCTGAAAAGCTTTTTCCCAGGCACAAGTTTCCTAAAAATAAAGTGTGGCTATGTGGTATTCAAGAATTCTCTGGGATTATGTAGGAATGTGTAAGATAATGCTGAAATGTCTCAGGAGAAAAGAGTTATGTGAGCAACACACTTAAATAGGAATGAAATAATTTCAGACAATGGTCAACTTCAGCGAAGTATTTGCAAAATAGCAATCAAGTGACTTTTCTCCTTTGCTTTTGGGGTCAGGGGCTGTATTTGTACCTCCAAACCTCACTCCTGGCTAATTGTAGGGGAGAAATGAGGGAAAGGCGGGTGCCCAGCGACTGCTGACGGCAGTCCCGAACATGGCACTTGATTCCTGCAGCCCAGGTCTGCTTAGCATTACACAGTTCTTAGCTTTGGTCAGGATGTGGTCAGTGTTTGTTGGAAGGTGTATGAGAAATTGGCTTTCCACAAGGAAAGCTCCTGAAAATTTATACCAAGCCTGCAAATTTTAGTGTAGAAAATTGTCTATGAAAATTGGGGGAGGAGGTTTAAAGAAAATGAATTGGCACCAAGGAAAATATTACATTTGCTTCTCTAAGGAAGAAAGTCTACCGGACTTTTAGTCTATATTTGAAAAGAGATAAATCCATTCTTGGAAATATTTTGGGATCCTTGGTTCTCAGATGGCTCAGGGACCATTCATTAGTGGTCAGATGATTCTAGAAAGCTTTGTGGTGATCAAGGAAGGAAAGATGAAGAACTGGGCACAGGGGCTGGATGGGGTGGGGGAGGCACTTATAAGGATGACAGGTACAATTCTCTTACAACAATCATTGAGGATCAGGAAGAAGTCAGAATTATTTATTGAGTTAATCATTGCCTTACTTTAATGGGGATTATCTTTAGCTTAAAGAACAATGGGGGGGAAAGGCATCTGGGGAAAAATCTTAACACCCTGGGAAGAAATTTATGATTTTAATCTCATCATGTTACTGTGGTGTTTAGCTTTTCCTTAAGAATAGCAACTAAATTGATGATGTGTGAGGTCCCTGCTGGCTTTAGATTTCGGCTATGCTGTGATTAATGAAGAATGGTGTGTTTGAGGAAGACCTTGCATGTCTCCATATATCCAGATCGAATGGTGTCATTGGTAGCATGACTGTGACGTCACACTTCCGTGGAACGAGAGAAGATAGGATATAAGCACTGTGCGTAAGGGATCATCCTGATGAAAGGACCTCTCCTCTGCAGTGTTTGCAGAGTGGGCTGAGGAACCCTGGGCCTGAGGAAGGAGGTTAGAGTAACAAAAACGTATCCTGTCATGATGTGTGAGCCCAGATGTTCCCTTTTGTTTCAGCCAGAGCCATGACTTCTCCAAACTGCTTTCTCAGCCTTTCTTAACACCAGAGCAACTTAAAAACAGATCACAACGTTTACCCAAACTGCATAAAGCAGCTCCTCTGGGTCCAGGGCTTTGACAGGATTCATTCTGAAATGGTTCTGTGTCATACATCTGTACAACAAATTTGTTACTTTATAACAGAAGATTCAGACAAGAGTTCCTAGAGTCCAGCTGTGGATCTTTAGGTTGTCGTCATGTTACTCAGAAGAGGACAACTGTTTGAATCAAAGCCAAAGGTATCCTTGAATCATTTGGTATCAGGGCACTAATGAGCTCTACAGACATTTCAGATTCCTTTTCTTTCCCTCTCTCATTCCCCTTCTACCCTAACCAGGTGTAACTTAATCCAGTCTATTTTCCCCCTAAGTAATAAGCTGAAACACACATGTACACACACACATGCAGAATGTGTATATGTGTATGTATGTACACATACATATGTATAAACAAACAAAAACCAAACCTGTTGCCAACAAATTGACTCTGACTCATTTCGACACTATAGGACAGAAGTAGAACTGTTCCATAGGGTTTCCAAGGCAGTAATCTCTAGAGAAGCAGACAGCCACATCTTTCTCCCTCAGAGCACCTGGTGGATTGGATCTGCCAACCTTTCCATTAGCAGCTGAGCACTTAACCACTGCACCACCAGGGCTCCTTATACATACATTATGTATATACGTATATACATATACATTCATTAAAAAAAAGTAAGTTAACTTTGAGTCAGTTCCCATTCATGATGACTCCATGTGTGTCCCAGTAGAACTATGCTCCATAGGGTTTTCAGTGGCTGATTTTTCATAAGTAGGTTGCCAGGCCTTTCTTCTCACGTGCTTCTGGGTGCACTCAAACCACCAACCTTTTGTTTACGAGTGTGACTCATAAAAAACTATGTGTATATAATTTGTACTGTTAAGTGAGTTTCAAAACTGTGATTTTTGCTAAGAGCAAGGTACAGATTTTTTTTAATAGATATGTAAAGTAGAGCTTCAATTTTCATTATGTCCTATGATTTTTGAAGATGAAAACTATCCTAATGATCTGCTGAGCCAACTCTAAGACTTTGGATGTAATAGAACTTCAGCACAGGGTATTGAAGGGATCTACCCAAGGTCACACCGGTAGTGTCTGGTTGAGCTAGACTTGAACCAGGTCATTGAACTCCCAGTGCTCTTTCTTCTTGAGCACATGTTTTGAGAGCTTTATTCATATTTAATTCTTTCCCACTTTTTCTTCACTAAAAATTGTTATAAATGGGTTAGGTTTATTCACCTGTGTTTCTTTTTCTTGATTTTTATGGTAAATTTATGAAATTATATGTGCTTTGCACATGCTATTCTGTCTATCTAATATGTTCATCGTTCCCTACCCCCTCCCACCATATTAGTTTGAAGAAGTCTCACTTAATCCGCTGACTCAAGTCCTCTGTGAGTCTGTGCAAAGCAAAATGTTCCCTGGGTAAACACCTCCCCTTATCCCTGGCAGTTTGTCCTTTCCATGTACCCTAGCATCCCTTTATGTTTGCGACTATGAGCACTTTTTACATTGTGTTATAATTATCTATTATTCATCTATCTATCTATCTTTCTGTCTATCATCTATCTATAGCATCCCTTTTTATCCCCAGTTTTACATTATAACAGATGGAAATCTTCATAGAACAAACCTCCAAATAACTTCAAATCATTTTCATCCTTATTTCTAATTTCTTTTCTAAACTAGTATGTCATCCTGAAGGTGGTCCTTTTAGTTCAAATTTTGGACAGATCCTTCATGAATCAGATTTCTACTTTAACAGGCATTTATTGAGCATCTAGAACCATGCAGACATTATTCCACTAAATCCCATTAAATCCTCGCAACAATCCAGAGGAGTTTATTGCCAAAATCAATGTATAAGTACAGAAACTGAATCAGAGAGAGGGTCAATTTATTGCCAAAGGTCCACTGAGTGACTGAATCTAAGATTCAAACTTAACTATTTGAGTCAATATCCAAGATTTTTCCCCCATTACATCTATTCTTAGCCCATTAAGCACTTTCTTCCCTATGCCTAAGCTTCAACAGGATGTCAGTGGGGTAGGAGTGGGCGTCGGGGGAAGCTTTGGGCTAAATTCTTTGAATTTTGTGCCTCACATATACCTCGTCAAAAGTTACCACCATCAATAAAAAAATAAAAAAGTATAAACTATTATACTTTTGAAAAAAGGGAACTAAGGATTTTGCAATCTTTGTTGCTTCTGCTTCTGTTCAAAACTTGTCAAATTTAATTTCTTACCAAGAATATGTTTTTACTAGCAATGAGTTCAGTATTCTAACCACTGGAAGATAGTTGTTAATGATCTCAGAATAATGGAGAAGAAGAGATGGTATCATTTAAATTACTAATTCAAAGTGTAGAAAAATTGTTGTTTAATAGCCTCCTCCCACTGAATTCTTTTTTAGAACTTCTAATAAATAGCAAACATAAACTTCAGCTACTCTTTTTTCATCTCTTAACCTTCGGAGCCATATTGCTTCATTAAGTGGCCACATATAGAATGGCAAAAGAGGAAGGGAAGCTAAAAATCGTAGTTATCTTCAAACTGGATTACTTGTACCTAAATAGTAATGAATCGTGTACAATCCTTCTCCCCTGTTTTGAAAACTAGACAATATTGCTGAGCTGTGACAAATCGGTCTTTTATAATTCACCATTGCTCATATTTGACATTTATCAATTAATACTGAATAGTATTATTTTTATTTAAATATTTAAATAAAATATTTTATTTTTAATATTAATATTTAAATAAAAATAAAAATAAGGCCCATAAAGCTTATTTAGCTTTTTGAATAACTCAGCTCTAGTGGCAGTCCAGGAATACTTAAGAGAATAAAAAATGATGGAAAATATTTATCTGCAGGTATAGTGGCAGCATGAAGGTTGAATGTTAGCTGCAGCTTTGGTGCTGCCTTGGTTATTGACTCTGCCTATTTTGTTGTTTGCCTTGCAGCTGTCAAAGAAGGGGGAAAGGAGATAGAGAAAGGAGCCTTCCCTTACCAGAGGCAAAAGCTTTTAGATATAGTTTTCTTTGAAGCTATTTCATGTCACCAAAAGGATAGAAAGTCCCTCGAGTGTGCTGAGAACAGAGATCATGTGAGTCAGGGAAGTCAGAATAAGACAGAGGTCCCCAAGCGGTGGAAAATTTAACTGCAGCTTGCTTGGTATGCCCTGTGGCTTTACATCAGAATCCTGGTTCCTTTGCTTAACACACCTCGTAGCTTTACATTAAAATTCTGGTTCTCCTCTCCTTAACTGCTGTTCCAAAATGAGTGGAAATTGGCAGAAACCAGTTAGGTGCCATGTTGACATTCAGGATAACCATTTAGCTACACAGCAACTCCCCTGCCTCTGGGTGGAGTTTAACCTCCATCTTCTGAACATGCAATGCATGAAATTATACATAAACCTCATCGTGCCTCCGTAGTATGATTAAGAATGTTGCTGATGTGACTTGTATGAACTTCCTACTTGTAAACCCCTTGAAAGTAACCTTTCCCCTTACCCTTACTGAGCAGTCTTGGTGGCAGCAGCTCTGTTTCCTTTCCTTGCACAATGAAATAAATGCATCTTTCCACTCTCCCCACCTTGGTCTCTCATTTACTGGGTGAGTCGAGTTGTGCTGAGTAGACCCTGGGGTTTCCACCTGGCAATGAGATGGCTGTTGGACACCTGAGTGTTATTGCAGACCTACGAATGTGAAACATAGAATGAAGCCATAGAATAAAGGTTTCAAAATTCAGCTGCTGGTCAGTTAGCCAAGGTGGCCAGCCAGACCAAAAGAAAGGAGTTGCCAGTATTGTTGATCTTACAGGCAGAGTCCTGGCTGAATTTTGTTAGAACTTGATTTCAAATATTTTCTCATCATTAGAACTCATCAAATGATAAGTCAGTATACAAAACTGATAATGTCACAGTTGTTCTGTGTGAAGTGGGGTAGAAGGCCTCAACCACTGTATCTAAGCTTTACCTTTCCTCCTATAGCAGACCAGATTTCTCCAGGACACAGCTTAGAAACCATACTTTTAGAAACCTGGGAAATGTGATTGGTGATATCCCTTATCATCCTATTGTCTGTGGTCAAGGATAGGAAACCTCAGGCTGGTGGTTCTCAGAGTGTGCCCACAAGCCAGCAATATCAGGATCGCCTGGGAGCTTGTTAAGACATGCAAATTCAGACTAAAAATCTCTTGGAAGAGACTCTGCAATCTGTCTTTTAACAAGACCTCCAAGTGATTTTGATGCCTGCCAAAGTGTAAGAACCATGACTAGAGCATGGGTTTGAACTTTTAGATTTCTCAGATCAGTTGTGTATCTGGGTCAACAGACAAGCAGACACCAAGGTGGAACTGAACTTGCAAGGGTTCTATTATAGGGAACACTTGTGAGAGAAAATGGGAAGGGAGATGGGAAAGGCTGGGAGAGTCATCTAAGTTCAATGCAAGCCTACCGCCAGTGAAGGAGAGAAGGGGAATGTGTTAAACTATCCCATTTCTAGTATGAAGGTGACCTTGATGGCAACAGATAACTTTCCAGTTTTTCATTCTTTCAGGGAATGTAATATGTACACATTTTTTGACTGTATTTTTCTTTTGGCGTTAACAAAAGTACTCTCAAAACTATTTTGAGAGTTTACAGCAGCTTGGGCCTTATGCTGATTTTTTTTTTTGCTTCTGATTGTTTAAAGACTATAAACATTTGTTTTATTGTTTGAGGAAAATATGCCTTTCCGCTGGCTTAAAAATTCACAGAATCATAGGAGACTTTTATAGCCATCCTGCTGTAGAGGCGTTAGCAAAAGATATTTGCTGGTGAGCTCATTCTTTCATCCATTCATTCGTTCTTCTATCCTTTCTCTACCTCTGCGACCTTATCTACGCTGTAGGTGCAGAGTTCTCTCCTGATCTAACAGGTAATTCTCGAACTTGAGCCTGCATCAGAATCACTTGGAGGGCTTGTTACAGCACATTTCTGGGCCCTACCCCAGACCTTCTGATTCCATAGGTATGGATTGGGGTCCAATAATTTGTATTTCTAATACATTTTCATGTGATGTTGAAGCTGCTGGTCAAGGGACCATACTTTGAGAACCATTTTGTCTAGGGTGACCAACCATCCTGGTTTATCTGGGATCTTCCCAGTTTTAGCACTGAAAGCCCCAGGTCCCTGGAAACCCCTCAGCCCTAGGCAATCATGACAATTAGCCACTATAAATCTAACACATTTGCCTGTACTTTGAAATCTCTTTTGAGAAATTATAAAAAATGGTGATGCTTGGGTTCTGCACTCAGAGTCTTATTTAGTGGGTTTACAGACTGGCAAGACATATGGATGTTTAAAAGTTCCCTGGGTGATTCTAATCAGAGATTTATTAACCATTGCTCTAATCACAGGCCTAATTCTCATGCAAAGGCATGTACCTGCCATTCCTTCACTTGGAATGTTCTTCCTTCTCAGTGGTTCTCAACCTGGCTGTCCATTAGAATCAGCTGGGGAGCATTTAGACACTACCAATAGCTGGGCCCCCACCACCCAAGCACAAGTAAATCAGAATCTCTGAAGATGTGGCACAGGCGGTGCTATGCTTCAGCTCCCCAGGTGATTCTTATGGGCAGCCAAGGTTGAGAAGTACAGTATTGTGATCTTCTAAGGGTTGGCTCCAGTCAGTAAAAATTTGCCTCTAGTCCAATCAACTTAAATTAGTTTCCCACCCCATTTCCCTGAAACTTTCTAATAGCACTTCTCACTTTCTGATATTTTCTTCTTTAATTTTCCATTTGTTTATTTCTGCTTCCCTCCACCCTGCCCAAATGGAATGTAAGGTCTATGAAAAGAGAACTCTGTCTTAACACTGTATTCCCCAGATCTTAGAACAGTCCCTTGGACATATGTAAAAAAACAAACCAGTTTCTGTCAAGTCAGTTCCAACTGATGGCGACCCATGTGTTTCAGAATAGAACTGTGTTCCACAGGGTTCTTAGTGGCTGTGACCTTTTAGAAGCAGATTGCCAGGGCTCTCTTCTCAGGTGCTCGAGGTGCCAACCTTTTGGTTAGTAGCTGAGTGCTCAACCACATGCGCCACCTAGGAACTCATAGAACACGTTGTTAATTGCAGTTGAGTTGATTCTGTCTCATGATGACCCCATATAGACACACACTCAATAAATATTGATTCATACCTGCAATGTGCCAAGCACTGTATCACATCTAAGGGCCAGTACAACAGTAACAGTAACAAAAATGGCAACAGGAAGAAAAAAAAAAAAAAAAAGTAGTGCTCTCTGTCTGATGGATTTCCTTCTTTTTTTTTAAAAAAAAAAAAAACATTTTTATATTCTATAGGAGCCTGGGTGGTGCACGTGGTTTGCAATCGGCTGCTAACCTAAATGTTGGTGCTGTGAACTTACTCAGTGGCTCCCCAGAAGAGAGGCCTGGAGAGCCCCTTCTGTAAAGATTACCCTGTGGAGCAGTTCCGCTCTGTAATATCTGGGATCATCACAAGGCTGACTCAACAGCAACTAGCAGCTGACCAGACAAATAGGGGGTGAACGTTCCACCGCTTAAAGCCTGGGACTGATATCTTGTCTCCTCATGGTAGTAACCAGCAACACAGTAACACTGAAAATGGACTTCAGTGATTTATAGAAACTGATATGACATTGTGGTCATTTCAACCCTGGCCATGACAACCTGAGCCATCGTTTTGGAGCTCTGTGAATTTGTTCTGCCTTCCCTTGCAGCTTAGTGCTATTGAGGAGCTGTGAGGCAGTACAGCTTCCACCCCCATGTCGGGTCCATGGTGGGATCCTGCTGGTGGTCTGAGACCAGAGCCCCGTCTTCCTGCTGTGGTTGAGCTGCAGGAAGTGCTCTGTGGTCCCTCAGTCCAGCCGGACAAACAGATGAAAGAGCCCAAGAACACACACAGAGAAAACACATAAACAAGTGCATACTCATCCATTTTTATGGAAACAGACATAAATGGTGTGGGGGAGTGTAGCACATGAGCGTCTAGATTCAAGAGCATTTAGTCAGGAGACAGTGACTCAATCTTGACAGCAGAGTCTTAAATAAAAGGGAAAAGCAGTTGGTGGAGAGCAGACAAGACATGAGAAAAGTCTAGGAGACATTAGCTAATAAACCTCATATGAGGACAAAGCAAGCAGACCATTTACTGATCTTAGGAGGTCCTGGACTGGAACAGGATGGTTTAAGGATTTGGTAGAGTCAACATTTCTTTATGCTATCTTTCCATCTAAAACAATTCACCTATCTTTTCAAGTTACTACAAGAATAAAACCAAAAATAATAATAATAAACCAACTGCCTCGATTCCGACTTATAGCAACCCTATAGGACAGAGTAGAACTGCCCCATGGGATTTCTAAGGAGCACCTTGTGGATCTGAACTGCCATCCTTTTGGTTAGCAGCCATAGCCCTTAACCACGATGCCACCAGGGTTGCCTACAAGAATATAGGGATGAATATAAAGTGACTTATCCAGCCATTTGAAATAACCTGCATAGCCAATGTAGCCACTAAAAAGAAAGAAACCTCAACTTTTGACTAGATTGATTATACATTTAGTTATTAAGCCACTGTTATTATAGTTGTAGTTGTTAGTTGTTGTCAAGACGGCTCCAACTCATGGTGACCCCATGTACAACAGAACGGAATGTTGCCTGCTCCTGTGCAATCTTCACAAATTAAGCCACTAATTCATAATTAAGAAACGCTTAAACTAGAGCTTTGTTTTTGCAAAGTGAAAGAAAATCCATTTGTTGACTGAAGCATGAGTGTGAACAGATGATACTTTGCCATATATAATATGTTTGTGTGTATAATATATGTATGTAATAAAGTGAGATGACAAACTCTTGGTTTGCTGAAAGGTAGTGACCATTCTACTTATGAAATGTTTAAAAAATATGACCTATTAGCATTCAAAATATTTATGTTTTTAGTGAAGAAATTTTAACAAAAGTGCTAGAAAGATGTGTCCAGACATAGTTACTACTTACTTACATTGTCTTTTAAATTGCTTGTAGACCAAATACCCATGCTACCCTGTCAAAGGCCAACACAGAACCTTGGAACAGCCTGGTCAGCACATCTAAGCCTGCCTTGCACTTTGTTGGGAGCCTAAGTAAGCGATCAGCCTCCCAAAGACTCTGTAAAGTTGGAAGTACAGGCATTCAACCTGCGGGGGCAGCTGTCAGGAAGAGGGCACTTGGCGTTTCTCGGTCAATTTGAAATTGTTTGTTTCTTTGAACATCTACTTGCACAAGCAAAACATAGTACACACATTTTATACTGTATTTTAATTATTTTCATTTAAAACAGCTTCATAAAAAACCAGTAATCTTATTGTTTATTTAATCATTAATTCAGTACACATTTATTGAGTGTCTACTATATGTCAGGCACTGCGATAGGCATGAGATATAGAATGATTAAAATAAAAACAGTTTACAATTAAGTGGGGGAAACAGGGCATTAAAGAATCTATCATTACAGGTCATGGTAGTACTTGAATGACAACGGTGATAGAAGAGACACTAATGAAAGGGAAATAATTTAGAGGGGGGATGGGACAATTACATGACATTTTTTGCTGAGAAGGAGTTAGCCAGCCAAAGAGTACTTACATTGTATGGTTTTCAGAAAACTGCAAAATTGACGGACTTTATGTTTTCTTTTTAAAACTGAAGGAAGCAGAGGGACAGTAACTTGTTCTAGTTTTTATCATATTCTTGGGGAAAGAAATGGAAATTATTTTTTTTTCCCCCAGAGCATGGTAATTGTGGAGGAAACTCAAAAAGGCATTCAACGTTCTTTTTGTTTCAAGATGGTAATTTTTATCCCACACGCTGAATCCCCTACCCCCTAAATGATGTGTGTGTATAATCTTTATTCTGATATGTATCAGGGAAAAGATCGTGTTTGCACAGGAAATAAGGAATAAGAACACCCACAGGCTAGAAATTTTGAATAATTTCTGCAAGATGGAGGACAAATAGGACCTAATTTCGGGAGGCTCTAGGAAAAGTCCACCAGGGGAGGAAATCTTGAACTGAGCTGCAAATCACCCTGTGTTTGTAAGGACTGGGCTACGAAACCAAAGACAAGAAACCGCTGGGCACAGAAGTAAACGTCTGTCCTCCTGCATGACTAATCTGGGAAAATGAAACGACAGGAAACATAATCTTCCCTCTTGACACTTGGGCTCTGAAAGTGTTGAACAGGGACGTGCGTACTCTCTCACAGAGTCTATTTTAAATCCCAGTCCTGGACAAACAGGAAAGATAGCTTTCAGAAGCCGTAAGCACATATAAAATCATCTTTATTTTCCTTACATTGTAAATCGGGTCATCACAGGCTACAAATTCAGCTGTAGTAGAGTCTGCAAATGGAGTGATCCTCTTTATACTAGCTTTGCTTGCAGGACTATGAAGTGTACGCTTCACTGATATAATCTACGTTATATCCTAATTGGAGACATATTAACAAACTGTGCAGAAGAAAGGCCTGTTGATCTACTTTTGAAAAATCAGCCACTGAAAACCCTGTGAAGCATAGCTCTACTCTGACACGCGTGAGGTTACCATGAGTCAGAGTCACGTAGACAGCAACTGGTTTTTATAGCATTATTAGTGCCTTTAAACAAAGAGTGATGTATTTGAATCTCCATTATTATGTTTACAGCCAAAACTGCAAAAGGCTTCTGTAAAGTGTTGAAAAGCAAAGATGTCACTTTGAGGACTAAGGCGTGCCTGACCCAAACCATGGTATTTTCAGTTGCCTCATATGCATTTCATATGCATGTGATATCTGAACTATGAATAAGGAAGACTGAAGAATTGATGTCTTTGAATTATGGTCCTGGTGAAGAATAATGGATATGCCATGGACTGACAGAAGAATGAATAAGTCTGGCTTCCAGAATGCTCCTTGGAAGTGAGGACAGTGAGACTTAGTCTCATGTACTTTGGACATGTTATCAGGAGGGACCAGTCCTTGGAGAGGGACATCATGCTTAGTAAGGTAGAGGGTCAATGAAAAAGAAGAAGACCCTCAATGAGATGGATTGACGCAGTGGCTGCAACAATGGGCACAAACATAGCAACAATTCTGAGGATGGTGCAGGACCAGGCACTGTTTCATTCTGTTGTTCATAGGGTCACTATGAGTCAGAACTGACTTGACGGCACCCAACAATAACCACAACTGTCAAAACTAAGTTTTAGTCAATATTTTGCCACCAAACAGTTATAATCAAGGAATAGGGCCTTAAGAGTGGTTTTCATTAATAAAAGTGCTGCCAACATAATTCATGGTTTGGGTATTTGATAGGCATTTGTTTGTGGACGTTAGTTTTACCTCTGAAGGTAACCTTGTGATCCACATTTTGAGACTGGAGTCCCTTTATACTGCCATAACAAGGGATTTTTATTGAAGGCCTGTTCCTCCTCTTCCTGTTACTGCTGCAAACACCATCATTACATTGGTGGATAATAGCAAGTGTCTGGAGTCAGATGACTCCATCTTTCTCCAATTGCTTTGCCTCAGCTATCCCAGCTAGACATTAAAAAAAACTAAAATAGCACCCTGCCTATCACAGAGCACATGCTCAGTATATCCTAGCTCTAAATGGATAAAGGTTAGGAAAATGATGGCTTAATAATGTCGATAGTTTGTATTTTCTATAATAATAATAATAATGCTGGTATTATTAATTTTTCCTAGATATTGTCAGTATTCTTCCAAACAAGCCTTAGGTTAGCTCTATTTTATATGTAGGTATACCCTTCTTAAAAAGTAAACCAATACGGTAACCAGAAAACTGATGCAGTGTAAAAATACAGACTTATTGAACATAACAATTGGTAGCTCAATAACTGTCTTTTCAACATAATACCCTTAAATAACAAACCCCATTGCCTTCAAGTCAATTCCTACCCATAGTGACCCTATAGGACAGAGTAGAACTGCCCCATAGGGTTTCCAAGGAGTGGCTGGTAGATTCAAACTACTAACATTTTGGTTGGCAGCCAAGCTGTTAACCACAAATAGCTGATTATTTGAAACTTGTTAAAAAAACAAATTTATTGAATGGTGAAGTACAGCAGTAAAGGAAAACATACCTTAAAAAATTTAAACCAGATAAAGAACAAGGTAAGAAAACAGCGTTTAAATTCCTCTATAATCGACTCGACGGCACTGGGGTTTTTTATAAGACAACTTAAAAGTTTGAACCTCAAGAGTCAATTTCAAGTGAAGGATTTTTTTTTTTTCTTGAATATGAAAGGATATAGATTTTTCTTTTTGGTAGTCTAGAACTCTTCTCTATGGATAGATATTTCTTTGGTTCTGCTAATACATTTTAGCATTATACATTTGTCTTAGTGATCATTCAAAATCAAATATTCTCACCATGCATAATTCAAAACCTATCTCCCCTGGAAGTGTCTGATAATCTTTAATGAGAGTCTGTCAGTGATTTTTACCTTCACATTTAGACATTAAGTTTCAAATCCATTCTTAAACAAACAAAATAAAAAAAGAAAATGTTTACACATTAAACCAATAGTTCTTTTTGGTATTCACAGCATGCTTTAATTTCTACCACGTATGCATAAACTGGCAAAGTACCTTAAGTATGGGTTATAATAATCCTGATGGCTTGGAACCAATGTGTTACCCCCATGGAACAAGGTCTGAGCCCAACAAGTTCGGGGTAGATGCCTGAAACTTTGGATAAAGACAGAACTCCCTCCTGCCATGCACCTGGTCAGTTGTGCAATGCTGACCAATGAACAGCTGCTAACAATAAGGGTATTGTGCTTATGTAACACAGCTCAGGATCTGATGGTTAGTCTCTCGATACACGCTAGAACACTAGGGACTTTTCTCTTGCCAGGATGCCTGCTTCATGGAAAATACTGTGTCTATGTTGAACTGTATACTTAGATCTTCTCTATATATGAGTTAGTGGGCTTAGATTCTAGACAATGACATTAGCCTTCCAAGTAGGGCTGGAGGGGGTTAAGTCCCTTCCAACCAAGAAAGGGCTGCGTAGTGTGGTAATCAAATATAATTTTAGGAACTGTTTTCTGTAGACTTGTTTTACTCTGTTCGCAAAAGTCTGTATTATGTTTCTTCCCATTGATGTGGGTGTGTACTTGTGTGTGTATTCAAGAGAGGCTTCCATTTGTTGAGTGATCTCCATGCAAACATCTTGGAGTGCTTTACAAAAGAATTTAAAAAATTAAACCAAACAGGATATGAAACTGTGCTGCCAAACAAGTAAGTCTTTAGGCATGATTTAAATTTAGTTAATGACATAAAGAGCTAAATCTGTGAAAGGAAGCAAGTTCCTTGGATCAGAGAAAAAGAAGCAGAAAACAGATACTCGTATTTTGTGTAAGTCTTCATCTGAGTAGCTTTAAAAATGTACTTTTAGAAGTGCAGTTGGAAAATCCCAGGCTAAGTAATCTCCAAGGACCGGTGTTTTAAAGAAAAAGACCAGATAATAGTTCCCATGTGCATAGTGCTTTACAGATTACAAAGTGTTTTCTCAGCCATTATCTCATTTGATTCTCACACCACCCCACCAAAATAGTTAAGGAATGTGTTATTCCATTTTACAGATGAGTAAACTGATGACAGGGAAATTAAGGGATTAAACTAAGGTCACCCAACAAGAAAGTGGTAGAGCTAGGATTTGAATATGGATCTTGATCTAAATCTAGTGGTCTATTTACAGTACAGTGTCTCCACTATGGCAAACCACTTACACTGGGTACTTTTCTTTGGCCATCATGGCTCTCTGTCTCTAGAATAACAGTAGTGAATCTGGTTTCCCAGGTTACCTGGCATTCTGCTTTGTCTCCAGAGATACTCCTGACATTCTGGTGGGAGTGGGAAATTAGAAAATTGGGGTCTTCTAGTGCAAAAGCAGTGGAAATGATAATTTCATGGCTTAAAGCAGATTGATCCTTTCACAACATTTGAACTGACATTGCTGGTTTGCCTTTCAAATCACCCTCCAGCACTTCCCAGAATCCTCCTGGAGAAGATGTGATTGGAATGGTCAAGGCATCAGCTCCTGTGGTTGTAGGTGGCCTCTCATGGCAAGAGACTGCGGCGGGGAAAATGAGAAGTCCTTAAAGAGCTTTCTTTCCATTGCCACCTCAGATCAAGTGTGGTTATCCTAGAACCTCTGAGGATTCTGTGAGAGTTGTGATTTCAGACGGTGAGGCATGCCTTTGTGTTAGAGAGGTGGGTGATATAGTGTCTGGATTGGTTCCTGAAATATATGTTGTTGTTAGCTGCTGTAGAGTTGGGTCCCAACTCATGGTGACCCCATGCACAAGAGACCAAAACTTTCCTGGTCCTGTGCCACTCCCTGATCAGTTGCAGATTGGACCACTGTGATCCATAGTTTTTTCATTGGCTGATTTTCAAAAGTAGATCACCAGTCCTTTCTTCCTAGTTGGTCTTAATCTGTATAGTGCCTGTATATATAGTTTGTATTGTGTCTCTTTAAAACAGATCATCAAGATGTGACTGCCATCAGCTTTTGGTTTTATTTTGTCTTTTCCTCCAAAACATTTGATTTCTCATCCAAGGTTTAGGCTTTAAATAGGGTATATTTTCTTTGATATTCCTTTAACTTCAGGCAAAGTTGAGAAGAACAATGTTTTGTCACTCTGCAGATCTTTTGGTAAAGCACATGTAATAGAACTAAAGAAAAAGCAATTTAAACCAGGTCTCTATAACCTTCTTGAGCAGGTCACTCATGCCAAGCCCAAATAAGACAATGGAAAGTGGGGGGACCCCATGACGGCATCTAGGGCCTTGCAGAAGTCTATAAACTTAAAGATGTTACTTTTCATTTTACATTTCAGTCTAGTTTTTGCAGATTTTTCCCTTTATGTGACTAAAAATATTAATACATTGCCATTGAGTTGATTCTGACTCATAGCAACCCTATAGGACAGAGCAGAACTGCCCCATAGGGCTTCTAAGGAGTGGCTGGTGGATTTGAACTGTCCACCCCTTGATTAGCAGCCAAGCTCTTAACCGGTATGCCACCAGGGCTCCATAATATAAATTAGTATAATAAGAACACAGCCAACCTGAAAGATTTACTTGACTTCCATATGTAGGGAGATGTCTAGGAGTCTTTGAGACAGGAAGACAAACCATCCCATGTGTAACTCTCAGGGATAAAAGAGCTGGAATGGCATTTCATAAACTGGCAGCTCTTCCCAGCCTGGCCTCCTGTGAGAGCACACGTACTATGCGCCTTCAGTCTCTCTGGTGATGAGTTATTTCTCACTGCATTGTCCCTACCTTTGGACACTGCAGCTTGTGTTGATCTCGGTTATCACTTTGCTAGCCTACTCTTTTTTTTTTTTTTTAACTTCACTTGCTTGCTTTTGCTGCTTGGGCCCCACCAGTGAATTTCTCTACACCTTCCTTTACCCATCTGCACTTAAACTGATCTGCTCTGAGTGTATTTTTGTTGGATTCTCATCATATGAATGTCTGTTCCATATCACCTCTGCTGCATGAGAGTCAGCATTGATTCATCTCCTGATAACCTGGTTCCTCCATGTCCCGGTGTGTTTCTCTACCTAGCCCTGTGCTTGGTGCTATGGAAAGAATGTCAAATAGTGTAAGATAGGAATCTGCCCACTGTCCTACCTGCCTGGAATACTCCTTTTCATATATGTCCTAAAGTATTAATGACCCACTTCTTTACCAATCAGACTTTGGCAATCATTTCCTCTTTTAGATTCTTTGTGCATTTATCGTCTAAGTGGCTCAGGATCACATAGAAGATGGTATATCATTGCATAAGATCTGTGTTACAATAAGCTCTTGGAAGGCAGATCTTTATATTCTCAGTCTCTGGCAGAGTGTCTTGCACAGAATAGGTGCTCAGTAATTGTCTGCTAGTTATTAGTTTTGTATGGAACATAAGGCCATGCACACAGAAAAACCGAGAATAGGACCATAGCATAAAGCCTAGTTCTAAATGAAACTATGACGTTTCAAGTGTTAAGCAGTGTTGTCTAATAGAAGTTTCTGCAATGATAGTCTATATCCACACCACACAATGCAGTAACCATTAGCCACATTTAGCCACTGAGCACTCGAAATGTGAATAGTGTGACCGAGGAAGTGGATTTTAAATATTATTTAATTGTAATTTAAATTTAAAACACCACATGTGGCTAGCAGCTACCAGATTGGATAATGCATGCTATAGGAATGTGGAGAATGGAAAGATAAATGTGCACTATGAGTTAGGGAGGTCCTCATGGAGGAAGATGGATTTGAATCTTGAAGCTTGGAAGCAGAGAGAACGAGTGGGATATTTTATGTAAGCGATGTAGCAGAAGCTCTGAGGTAACTGAAAATGTTGTGCTTAGGATCAGTTTGAAGACTTGAAGTAGAGCAGAGGTTGAGAACGAGGGATAATAGAAATAATAATAACAGCTGTCATTTATTGGTAGTATAAGCCACACATTAATTTAGTCTTCACAACAATACTATGACTCAGAGAGTGTAAGTAATTGGCCCAAGGGACTGGGTAATATACGGCAGAGCTGGAATTTGAATTTAAGTCTGTCTGGCTTGAAAACACAAGCTCTTAACCACCATGCTATGTTTTTTTGTGCTCTCCAGAAGTAAACCTGTTGCTATCGAGTCAATTCTGACTCACAGTGACCCTATAGAACAGAGTGGAGCTGCCCTATGGGATTTCCAATGCTGTAGTTTTTACAGAAGCAGGCTGCCACATCTTCCTCCTGTACGAAAGACTTACAAGTAGGAAATAGCCCAAATATTCTTCAAGTTGTAAATGGATGATTAATGGAATAACTCTAACCAATGGAATGCTAATTAGCAATAAAAAGGAACACAACTATAAAAAAATACATGTAAAAACATGGGGGTATCTAAAATACATTATTCTTGTTTTTACATTTTATTGTGCTTTAAGTAAATGTTTACAGTGCAAATTAGTTTCTCATTCAGAAATTTATACACAAATTGTTTTGCGACATTGGTTGCAATCCCGGCAATGTTGTCAGCACTCTCCCCCTTTGCCTTCACACCTTGGATTCCCGGTGTCCATTCATCCAGTTTACCTGCCCTTTCCTGCTTTCTCATCTTTCCTTTTGGGCAGTTGTTGCTCATCTGGTCTCATATACTTGACTTAAGTGAGAAACACGTTTCTCATGTGTATTATTGTTTGTTTTATAGGCCTGTTTTTTTTAATCTTTGGCTAAAAGGTGGACTTCAGGGGTGGCTTCAGTTCTGAGTTAGCAGGGTGTCCTGGGGGTTCCTCCAGTCTGTCAGACCAGTAAGTCTATTTTTTTTTTTTTTTGGTGAATTTGAATTTTCTTCAACATTTTTCTCCCACTCTGTTATGATCCCTGTCAGAACAGTCAGTGGTGGTAACCAGGCGCCATCTAGTTCTTCTGGACTCAGGCTGGTGGAGGCTATAGTTCATGTGGTCCATTAGTCCTTTGGACTAATATATATTTTTTTTTTTTTCCATTCTCCTTTTCTCTGCACAGGATGGGACCTGTCATGGATTGAACTGTGTCCCCCCAAAATATGTGTCAACTTGGTTAGGCCATGATTCCCAGTATTATGTGGTTGTCCTCCATTTTGTGACTGTAATTTTAGGTTAAGAGGATTAGGGTGGGATTGTAACACCACACTTACTCAGGTCATTTCCCTGATCCAATGTAAAGGGAGTTTCCCTGGGATGTGGCCTGCACCACCTTTTATCTCTCAAGAGATAAAAGGAAAGGGAAGCAAGCAGAGAGTTGGGGACCTCAAACCACCAAGAAAGCAGCACCAGGAGCAGAGGCGTCCTTTGGACGCGGGGTCCCTGCACCTGAGAAGCTCCTTGACTAGGGGAAGATTGAGGACAAGGACCTTCCTCCAGAGCTGACAAAGAGAGAAAGCCTTCCCGTGGAGCTGACGCCCTGAATTTTTGACTTGTAACCTTCTAGACTGTGAGAAAATAAATTTCCGTTTGTTAAAGCCACCTACTTGTGGTATTTCTGTTATGGCAGCACTAGATGACTAAGACAGGACCAATAGATGTATCTTAGATGGCCGCTCACATGAAATACATTATAAATGAAAGAAGCCAGATTCAAAAGGCTACCTACCGAATGATTCCGTTTGTATGACATTCTGAAAAAGGCAAAATTATAGAAGTCAAAAACAGGTCAGTGTTTGCCAGGAGCTTGGGGTGAAGGGCAGGAATTGACTACAAAGAGGCACAAAATAATTATTTTGGGTGGTAGGAATATTCTGTATGTTGATTGTAGTGGTGGCTACATGACCATGCACTTTCAAAACTCATGGAACTGTGAACTAAAGAGAGTGCATTTTACTGTATGTAAATTATACTTAAAAAAAAATTTGACTGAGAAAGACAGACTTACAAATAGATCCAAGTGTATTTTCACAAAGGAATATAGTTAATGATTATGACTCAGGCTATTTTGTAAAATACTAAAGTTTTTGCATCTTAACATATCCTCATTTTATGCTGTACATGTACACATACAACAAAAAATGATGTAGGAATTGAAGACTCTTAAAAGAGATGTGTGTGTGTATCTAAAACAGTTAAATATATATTTAACATGAGTTGGCACAGTAAGTGTTTATCCAACTTGGTGTTTTTTGCCATCGGCATGGGAAAGGGGGGTAGAGGTGGAAGAGCAAGAGGTATTTTAAGTAAACCTGAATGGTAAGATGTCATATGACTTATCCCATTTTCCTTTTAATTTGTTTAAGTGAAAAATAACCACTATATGAGGTCATCGGTCTCTTTGAAAACTTATTTAAAATCTCCCAGTACATAATGTCATTACAATAAACCACTCATATGAGACCATGGTATGGTAGATATCTTTTTAACGTATACTGATTTCCTCTTCTTAAATTTCCAAACTGTCAGGCAGAATTAATTATCTAAAAGTCTTACATGACTTTGTCTTTGTTAATTTTGTTGTGTGCTCTAAAAATTATAGATACATACAATTTTTAAGCAGAGGAAACCTCAAAAACTTATCTGGACCAGTCTGTTGTCTATGTGGAGATAAGGGGTTATTTCTGTTTTATATTTGAAGAAGTGACTTTCAGACTGGTTAAGGAACTTGCTTAAAGAGTAGTTAATCTTAATTGAACTACAAACAAGACTAGTTAATGATCATGATTTATGCATTTTACTTGGTTCTCTGCTTAAGCATTTCTCCAGGTTCAAGCTTTATTAATATAATATATAATAATACTCTAATAATATTGAGTAATTCTTAAAATAGCTTCATAAGGGAAAGTATAAATTACAGGGTACATTATTCTTTAAATATATTGCGTTTGCATTCTAACGTGGAATTTGAGGTAATGAATGTGAAAACACTTTTTAACCTATAAAGCACTGAGCAAATATACTTTTTCCTTCCTTGGCTTTTCTTGCTATTTTCCCTAGAGACCTGGGTAGTGCAGCAAGCACATTTGAATAGGAAATGGATATTTTTTCTAGCTAGGAAATAATTCTGTTTTGATACAAATATATAATTAAACCTACACATCTACATATAACAAATTTTCAGTGATCTAATTGCAATAAATTAAATTGCTTTTTTGAGCTGATACAAACCAGTAATTAGCATCATGGTGACTTGTCATTCTGTTCAGTAATCTTGTAGCATTAATTATATATATATATATATACACACACACAGATATGTCTATCCTTAAGACTGCAACACCAGGCAACATCCCCATACTTACCCTGTTTATTTTTCTTCTTGTAATTTTACTTTAAAGATTAAAGTGGTCAGAGAGGAATTAGATATAAATAGGGTCAGAGAACTTATTAACTGTTAATTGTCTTATGAAATGTTAATATCTTCATAAATATATATTTTTGATACTTAATGAAAAGTCAAAACCACAGAAACAATGCAAATTTATGATTTTTTAATAGATATGCTAATATATTTAAGGGGGACTGGTGGTTCAGTGATAGAATTCTCACTTCCTGTGTGGAAGACTCAGGTTCGATTCCTAGCCAGTGTACCTCATTTTCGGCCACCACGCATCTGTCTGTGGATGCTTGTGTGTTGCTGTGATACTGAACAGGTTTCAGTGGAGCTTTCACACTGAGATGAACTAAGAAAGACCTGGTGGTCTAGTTCCAAAAATCAGCCAGTGAAAACCCTACGCACCAAAATAGTCCCATCCGTAACTACATGGGATGGCGCAGGACCAGGCAGTGTTTGGTTTCGCTGTGTATGGGGTCCACCATGAGGCAGGTGCTGCCTTGATGGCAGCTAACGACAACAGCGATGTATTTAAAGCATTTGGCATGTATGCTTTTGCCCCCTCCCTTTTTTTTTTTTTTTTTCTGCTTTCTAATTATTTCTCTTCACAAAATATAGAAAAACTTTGTTAAATGGTAGGTTTTTTTTTTTTTTTTTTTTTTTTTAACCCTGTGGTAAGGGGTATTAAGCTTATGTTGGAAGACAACCCTTTGGTGATATTTTAAGAATAGACTTAAACATTTGTTGAAAACTTGGGTTATATTTTCTTTAAGGTCACTTTTACTCCTGTGAATTACTGATCACCATAATGCTGGGCTAGCCCAGTTTAGCTAAAACTGATGACCTATAAGATTGGGATCAGATCTCTTGGTCTCCCTTCATTCCTTTGTGGCAGGAACTCCAATGTAATAATGATGACTGCGGCTCCTGCATTTGTAGACCATGTAATGAGAAGACCTTCATTCACTGAGTGTCTGGAAGATAGGGTATATCGTCTCAAGTTGACTGTCTGGGTCTGCAAGCCCTGGGCAGAGGGATGGTGGGCAGAGAGCATGAAGTGGAGGGCTCAAGGAATTAAGCAGGTCAAGAAAAGAGGTGGGGGCTTTTGTACACTATAAAGATACAGTGTATAAAGGTTGCTAATCTAAGGAGATGCATATGGAATGGGCTGCTGTGTGATATTTGGAGAAAGTGTGGCAAACTTAGAAGTAAAGTAGTGTCATGGACTTTCCAGTTTATTTTTAGATTCTGTATTTGCATTCTTCCAAGGTTCTGCTGAGGATCCCCTAACCCAGGGTCAGAATTGGGGAGGGGGAATAACAGGCAACATTTTAGAGATAATCGTTTTGACTGAGCTATTTTAATGTGTACCAAAAAGGCAAGGTAATAGTAATTGGATTTACTTTTTCGCTCATTACCAAGTATTGGAGGACTTGACTCATTGCTGTTCCTCGTCTCTAGATGAAGGGACCAGGGAATGAAATTCAGGGGTGTCTGCTGCACACATTCCTGAGTACTAAACAGTGACTTTTTACATTTTGACACATTGGCATCACAAATCTCTCTGGAGAGCTAAGTCAAATATGTTGCTTGGAATTGAGGTCACAAGGAAGAACCGGGGGATCCATCTAGATCAGGGCCTATGAGAAGCATAGCTCTGAGCAAGACCCTGAGCAGCTGGTAGGACAGAAAAGGAAAGAGAACAAAGATTGTGAAGGGTGTGGCCAGGTAAGAACCAGACGGCCAGTGGGACTGCCTAGAATTCAGACCTGTAGAGGCTGAAGTGGCCTTGGATTACTGGCCTGGGAAGGAGCTGAATAACTGAGCCCTGTCCTTCAAGGAGTTCCTGGGTGGCACAAATTATTGAGCACTCGACTACTATCTGAAAGGTTGGTGGTTTGAACCCACTCAGAGGTGTCTGGGAAGAAGGTCCTGGCGATCTGCTTCTGAAAGTTCACAGACTTGAAAACCCTGTAGAGAGCAGTTCTACTCTGCACTCGTGTGGTCATCGTGAATTAGAATCAACTCCACAGCAACTCCCCCCCACCCCTGCTTCAGAGGCCTGTAGCTCACGGGATCCATGAGGAGCCCATCTCTCTTTCTTAGTCTATTTCTCTCTCCTGACCTTTCACCTCTCACTTCCCCACATACTTAGCAAGTGACATCAGAGAGGCAGGAATAGACAAAGTATATTATCCCTGGATGACTGACTTTGAGGCCAGTGAATGGATTTTGATATTGACCAGAAAATGAGCATTGACCCCCGAGTCTGGCCTGTCTGAGTTCATGTGTAGGAAGGTTTGAGAACACTATTTTAGATAGTAGAAAACAGTCTTATTTTTGAGCTTTTTTTTTTTAAACTCAGAACTGTATTTCAAATAAAATGTTATGTAAAATCTCAATATGTTGTCACCTCTACCAATCTGTGAATACAAAATATGAGCACACTTCCTTTTCATATCCAATTATTATGGCAGGAGCCTCTACTTGCCAAAGTGCTGGGAATTAACTCATCTCAAAATGTTCTCAAACTTGAATTGTTCCACTTGGACAAGTTACTTAACCTTCTCATAGCTCAATTTCCTCCTTTGTAAAACAGGGGTAATACCTACCTAGTAGAGTTCTGACAAGGATTAAATGAATAAATAATTGTAAAGCACTTAGTGCTTGACACATGCTAAGTGCTGTATAAATATTAACTATTTTTTAATTTTTCCTGCTTCTGCCTCAAGCATGCTCAGATATAAGCAACTTTTCCCCTGCTTTTTCTAGCTCAGATGCCTCGGGTCAGCACATGGCTCCTCTGGGGAGAGCATGCTGGGCAAACCTGTCTTCTCCCAGTGACAATGACTGCCACTCCATACTTAAGTTTCCAGGAAAGGACATTGTACTGATTTTCCCCAAATGTAGACTACAGAGCCTACCTTGTCACTTTGTATGAGATTCATGGGGAATGCTGGGAGAATGCAACACAGAGGATAACTCGCAATGGCAGCACAAGTCCAGATCCAGCCCAGGCTCCTTCTAGGTCAGCTGCCACCCCATGTAGCAGAGGTGGCTCATCCCCCAGCACCAAAACCACTCAGGTCTCCAGGCTGAGAGTCTGGGCCAATCGCTGGCTTCAGATTTACCCACTAAGGCCTCACCCTACCCCGCAGCCCTCATTTCCTACTCCACTACGAAACTCTTTCGGTATTACCTAAGTGAGAACGGCTATTCCCTTCTGGGGAAATACCTCTGTCTCCACAGGATTGAAGTCGAATCCTGTGTGGAACCCACAACAACAACAAAAAATTGTAAAGTAAGACATCATTGGTACATTTCCTAAATCCTACATTTACAATATAAAACAGAGCAAAGTACTGCTGCTTTGGCTAAAAAAAAAAAAGGAGGTGGGAATCCCAATGCTCCATTTACTTGAGCTTCCCCTAGCTCACCTCAGCAACCCCTCAGGCCACTCTGTTAAGCTTAGAATGAAGGTGGCATCTTTAAGGTCTGGTTTCTCTTAGGAGTAGTGTATTAACAACCTTTCCTTATTTTGCATCATCCTTAGATTACTTTCACTTTATAGCGGAGGTTGGTATTGACAATGAACTAAAAAGAGCTTTTTTTTTTTTTTTTTTTCAAATCAGATATCATGGAAAAAATTGTTTTCTGTATACTTAATTTTCTTAGAAAGAAAAGAAACAAATAAAAAATTTTAAAGCTTACAATGTGCCAGGTGATTTTAAGTATATTATATAATATCTGCCACAACTCTGTGATGTAACTATTATCCTTCATATTATATAATGAAAATGGACCTCCTGAAAGTGGAGTTATTTGGCATGGGTCATAAAGCTATAAAGTGATGAATCTGTATAATGCTATAGGCCATAGTCTTTTCATTCCTTCCTTTCCATCTGTGGAGCCTTCAGGAAGCGTATTACACTTCTTTAATTTCTGCTGTAATGCATTACTGTGATTCATTATTGCTATGAGCAGAGAAGGGAATGGAGTAGAGCCAGTAAACCTTCAAAAATGCTTCATAGAAAATTGAGAGGGTTGACAGCTTTTTAGAGGCAAAGGACAAGTCCTCGTGTCACCTCTTGAACAGGGGCATGGAAAAAGAGCAACCTCAGATACTTTTGCCAACTTCCTTGAAGTTTTGAATCTCCGTGGGTTACTAGATAATACCCATTTCTTTTTTTTTCCATTTCTGACCATGAAAAGGATACAGTAAATTTTCAGTCTAAAGTTAGGAACTGTCCACTACTATATCACCACTGTCATTTTCCAAATCACTTGCTATCACAACTTATTAGGAGGTCAAATGTGGTAACCAGAATATGGAGACAGTGTTTGCTAATGAACAGTAAAACAAAACAGTCTGTTTATACCTTTGAACTTGATAAGATTTAGACTTTGCCCTAATGGTTGATCCTTTATGATCTTAAAGATGGTAGCTTAAGAAATATCTATTCATCAAGGATTGCTACTGGTACCTCATTTTCCCTAAAGTGGATGAAAAAAAGACCTATTTCATTGGGATAAAAAATATCTTAAAATAACACTAAATCTTCGAAATGATGAAGAACAAACAGTCACATTCCCACGTAGTGCAAAATCTTCATCTTATTCAGAACATGGCTGACATGTTTACAGGCTAAGTTTCCTTTCGGACTAGAGGATTCCACAGATGTCTCATCTGGGAGGACTTATGAGATGTGTGACTTACTTTATTATTATTGTTAATAATAAAACAAACTGTTCAATTTGAAAATCATGTAGTATCCTTTTCATTGCTTTTTGCACATTTCCTTTGTAGCTTTAAATGGATCCTTTTTTATTTTAATAGTTTATTCACTCTTTCCAATAAAAATAGCTGAAAAACCAAAATATAATAGGCATTGGGAGGACACTATGTTCTTGGAAGACCTTATTGGTACTACTGATATTAAAAGAACCAGAAAGACACACAAAATACTATAACCACTTTTGTGAATGTACAGTGAGAATTTTGGTAGAGTTGCATATTGCTGCTGCAATGTAAATTTTCTTAGGTTGTTTAAAAAATTGAATTCTTTGTGCAGGAATTATTCTAAATTGAGTACTTAAGAACTCAAAGGAAAATACTTAGAGGCCCTCTCAGCAAGCCATGAAAACATAAGATGCCACCTCCATTAATGGGCCACCTACTGTTTGACAGGTTTGACGTCACCTATCTTTAAATGTGGACTTTGATGTTTGAGGCCATTGTTGGGACGATTGTGTCAATCCATTTCATTGAGAGTTTTCCTCATTTTTGGTGGCCCTCTACCAAACATGATGTCCTTTTCTGGTGATTGGTCTTCTTTGATGACATGTCCAAAGCAAGCAAGGCAAAGTCTTGCCATCCTTGCTTCTAAGGAGCATTCTGGTTGTCTTATCTCCCTTCAGAGGCTCATATACCAGTACATTTAGCAGATTAGTGAAGGTATTAGTAATTTTTACGTTTTGTCTACCCATATATGTATTACTGCATTTTATTATTTAGAGCCCAGTGATTTGTATCACTAGTGATAAATAGGTTATAAGATTTGCAAGGTCAAAAATCTTTTTTTTTTTCTCTTTTCCTTAACCTCTGAATCATCAGTGCAGCCAGGTGTCTGCATCTAGTGGATGCTAAATGAATGTTTGATAACTGAATGAAATAATGTTACCTATTTCTGGATAGAAAAACTGAGGCATATAAGGTTAAAAGGCTTCAAAGTTATATAGCAAGTAGGTAGAAATGAGGAACTAGGTCTCATATCTTTTTGCTATTCTAACCAATCTTTGTTTTCCATCAGATTTTGCTTCCTTCAAAAGAAAATCCTTCATTTATAATAATCTGATTTTTAAAAGTTGAACTAACTCTTTGTAATGTATTTATCAAACAAAGATCTGGTCTCTCCTGGATTCCTTAGCAAAAGTGCTTAGAGATATAATTGTACAGTTGTTGTACCACCTTAGGTGCAGATAAGTTTTTCTAGAATCTTTTAGACTAGATAAACAGACTCTCACAATGCCTATGAACAATTTAAATTTTTTATTTAAACTAAAAAAAAAAACAAGAAACACTGCTTCAGTAAAATCAATTAAATTTATTGTAACTAGTGTAATCTACTTTATAAGCTTGGGAAACAAATAAGGTCATGTGGTAGTCATCAGTGCTTGTTTACCAAAAATTTCCAACTTTATGCCTTCTGGCAACATGGTAGTATTGTACTTCATGACTTACTTATGGTGGGGTGGGACCATGTGACTAGTTCCAGCCAAAGTGTTATGAACAGAGAGTGCATACTATTTCCAGGTCAGAGCATTTAATATCCAATTTGAGACCCTACAGGAGCTATCATTCTCTTTGCCGTGGTAGACTGGTAAATTGTTGAGATGGTGGCTTCTCTGTCAGCCTGGGCCCCTGAGTGACTATAAGGAGCAGAGTCCGCTATTGATAAACAGTTGACATATAGCAAAGAAGAGAAATGAACCTTTGTTGTTTTAATCCACTGACATTTGGGGTTGTTGTTACTGTAGCATGATCTATCCTATCTTGACTAATAGAGGTCATATTTCTCTTATTTTTTCAGCTAATCTTTTGGAAAGTTTATCATCTGTTCCCTCCCACCCACTCCTCATCAATTTGCACACAAATTCCAGGGTTTTAATTTTTCTAAAAAGTTTGGGAAAAAAAGACTGAAAAATCTTATGAGTGCATTACCGTCTTACGAACAAGTGATTTCTTGTCCACTATAGGGTTGCTGGAAACCCTGGTGGTGTAGTGGTTAAGTGCTATGGCTGCTAATCAAGAGGTCAGCAGTTCGAATCCGCCAGGCACTTCTTGGAAACTCTATGGGGCAGTTCTACTCTGTCCTATGGGGTCGCTATGAGTCAGAATCGACTCAACGGCACTGGGTTTTGGATTATAGGGTTGCTATGAGTCCAGATTGACTTGATGGAAATGGGCTTTTTTTTTGCAGGGGGGGGTTAAAGTGATAATGCCCTTGCTGGCCCAGATCTCTGCATAGGTCTAAGTAGTGTCACATGCCAAGAAAACAGCTGTTTAATTCACACTTACATCCTTAGTGCAACAGTCTGAAAGGGTAACAGGACCTTAGCACTCACTATACTGGAACCATCCCTGTCTCCTAAGTATTGAGCTGTGTGACTTACTTTTCACCACCTATCATGGGTCCCTAACTGGGTACTCGATCCTCTATCCTGTCAGTAGACCATGATGAGAGCCATGATTCATCAGAGTGATTCTAAAAATCTTTCCCGTCAAAAAGGAAGAAATAAATGGCTTGATCCTTGCTCAGGGAGGCAGATGGACAGAGACACAATTCTAATATGTCAAGATGCCATGTCATTATTATGGAGTCAGAAGTTCTTGCAAAAGGTGAATGGAGTGAAGCTTTATAAAGGTGCTGTCTGATTTGGGCCTCAAAGGATATGACTTTGTTGTTGTTTGTTTGTTTCTAGTAGAAAACCAGAGAAAGGCACTGAAGGAAGAAGGACTGTTCATGTAAGCATGAGTCTTAGCGAAATATTGAATCCAGAGTAATTGGAGCAGGTGTGTGTGGTGGGCATCTGATGGGACATAAATCTGGGAAGCAGTCTGTTGGTGTGGTGTGATTAATTACTTTTGTGTGTGTCCTTTCTAGCCATGGCCTTGTGATTCCTACCCATGTGATTGGGTGGGGCTGTGAAAATAAGATAATTGTGGCCCACCAAGGGGATTTTAAGGGGATTGGTCAGTTTTGCCTTAAAAGAGAGCCAATTCCAGCGCAAAGGGAGGAGCCTACCACCACCAAAGAAGGAGAGACCCGCAGCAGAGACCCTCAGGAGAGAGCCACAGGAGACAGCACAGTGGGCTTCGCTGCCCACGGAACAAGAAAGCTGAGTGCTTTTGTGCAGAGACTGAGGGCCGGGGAGAAGTCTATGCCCAACCCATGAATTTGAGACTTGTCAGCCTCCACAACCATGTGAACCATTTCCTTTATATGGTTTGTGAGTTCTGTGAGACATTGAGGCAAATTAGGGACCCCAAAGACAGGAGGGAGAGTACTGAGGCTAGAGGGAGTAGCTGATGTTAGAGATGATGGAATGGTACAGCAGCTTGGAAAAGTTAGGTATTTGGGACATCTTTAATTTCCGCTTCATAGGGATCAGCTTTGTGCTGATCCTTATAAAAGAAATTACTTGTTTAGTTGGGATGCATGGGAGTTGAGAGATAACTATAGAATATTATTTTGGTGGTTAAAAAAAAGGGGGGGGGATATAAAATAGTAATTTTGATTAGTGAATGACACCATCCTAAACATAGCATCTTTGTATATAGTTTATACATATAGTGCCAATTTCAAAACCTCTCACATTACATGACTTCTAGAATTGAGAGGATTCTCTCTAAACTGAGTTGGAGATTAGGAAGCATATTGGCCTTTCAGAATGCTGGCAAAGAATAATGATTCCCAAAGAGATCCTCTCCGTGATTTCTAAGATAATATCCTTTTGTGTGTACAATTCTAAACATGGTGGTGGCCATAGAGTTGAAATTGTTAGGGAAGCCTAAGCATGGTTCACCTTCTTCTTCACTTCCTCCTAGATAAAATGCTGTCTCTTGTTCCTGCCACCCACTTCAGATACCACAGGAAGCTGCTTTGCTTTGTGGTCAGACAGGGGAGAGGGAGGTGGAAACCAGCACTTCAGTGGACGCCACAGAAGCTGGTACTTGGAACTCGCTTGCCACAGGGTACCACAGGGCTGGGGGAGTTTTCTGAGAAGTTTGTGGGTAGTTTGTATAGTCCCATTAATTAGGAAATTAGATTGCTGGCTATAAATTGGAGGGCAAGGATTGTCTTTATTTAAAGTTGAGGAAATGAAGCGTGGGAGGGTAGATGATAGCCATGCTTTTGCACCAAATTGCAGTGGTTTACTTGCTTTTGCTTTGGGGGTCATACTAACTTCAGCACCAAAGTTGGTCCCCTGGAAGCCTGTTCAGTTCTCCATAAGGAACGGTTAGTTTTACATGATTTCCTGTTTGGGTATGATTCTGAGTAATGTAAGTAACCTTATTGATTACAAGTCTTCTTCTCTTCCCCCAAATTGCCCATCTGATTTTCTTCTTTAAAGCTCTCTCCATTCCTTCTAGAAACAAAACTTAAAACTCAACTACTTTTGATATCTAAACCGAGTTTCCCTAGGCTTACAAGCTTATAGATAATATCTAATAAGGAGTAATAATGTCTCTCTTCGCCACTATAATTCCAGGCCTCCAGCTCCACTATTAAGCAGTCTTCTCTTATTTTCCTCACTCTAGCCCACTAGCTGGCATCTAAATTTCAGAAAGTCAGTTAGGGGCAGTGCCTTACCTCAGCTATGGCCACCAGGAGGGCCTACGATATGAACACTGGTGTCTATATCAAGAGACCTGGTGCCAAGTACTCTTCGTGTTCCACCAAGATTCTGACATGGTGCTGGGATCCCTGATTTCTCACTGTGGGGATGCTATAATGGGTTCCACACAAATGATGACTATGTCTGTCTTTGCAGTTATGCTTTTCTCCTAGTCCCTGAAACAACATTTCTTGTGTCTATCATGGAAACCGTTCAGTCAGCTTCAGCTGCAGCCATTCTTTCTACAGTATCTATTCTAGGGCCCATACCGGAAATAGACAACAGACTGCTCATTCCATCACAGTCTCTTCCTGAACATGTACAAAGAAACATTTCGTTATTGTTTTCCAAGGACCTTTCCCCAAACAAACAAAAAATTCCAACACTGAAGCATAAAAACCAGAGTTCTTATCCACTCATTCATTAGGCATGTGTGAATCCCAATTTAGGCTCAAGCACATCCAAGAAAAGTTCCTTCGCACATGCCTCTTTTTTAACCAAACTGAAGAGGATGTGCTGAAGATTCCGACACCAAATCCCACACTTCATCGCTGTGAGATGAATGGGTTATCAGGACTAACTGTTAAACCACATCATGTAGCATGTCATCCAAGGTATTAATTTTCACGAGTTTTATGGGAGAACCTCTGTGCATCTGCTTTATCTCTAGGGCATTTGCATCATTTTGGGGAGAAAGTTGTAACAATCATGTTCATTTATCTTTGGGGGAGACACAGGAGATTTAGCACTGGACTCCTATGTGATTTGAAAAATCAAACCTCTTGGTCAAGGGGTTATATAAATTGAGAATTTCTAAAGAATCAGGACAGAGATGTTTTTCCTTCTAAGCCCTGTGGATTAGGTTCAACGTAAGAAGCATTCGTTATGTGTAGGGGAATTATATTCATCCACAGAGTGAGGTTGCTGCTCAGAATTCTCTAACTAGAGACAATTTCATTTTTTGTTTTTAAAGCATCTTTACTTTGAAATTGGTGGGTTTCAAGTACATTTTTAGGCAACTATATGTTCAATATTCTGTTTCAGTATTTACACTGGGTGGAAACGTGATGTGGGCCATTATCATTCTAATAAAGTCAGAGCTTTATGAATTAGATGCCAATTCTAGAAAGAAAGAGGAGAAAGGGGCTGTGTTTTGTAGGTCATGTATTTACATGAAATTGAGAACTGCTCATTGTAGTAGGGAGACTAATACACCCAAACTATGCTCAGAGTATGGTGCCCAGAATATGGCGTCTAGATATTACAAAAGAAATTTTCTTAGCTAATAGCTTCCAGGTTAGTAATTACATACGGTGGGACTATATAGTGTTTGACATATGCATGCACACTCTAACAATTCCTTTTTTTTTTTTTTTTTAGCTTATATTATGTCTTATTGTCTTGACCCGAAGCTCCCAGCTCATTTGATCATGAATCAGAGGGGGAGATCGGGGCCTGCAGACACCAGGTACCCCCGGGGACTGTAACCATCAAGCACGTATGTCCCTACCCCAAATTCATGTGGTACTGGTGTAATGGATTTCTGAGTGATAAAATAATGCTGCTTAGAAGCATTTTCTGAAAGTTTTGAGTCTATAACAGAAATAATTACGTGAACCACAAAATACCCTGGCTTCCTGTTGTGGTTCATTAACACGAAATTCCATGATGTGGAATATCACAGTGACCTCACTCTTTTCCCTTCCAGTGTTTTATGATGGCAGCTCTGCAGAAGAAAGCCCAGGCTTCTAAAATATAACACAAAACAAAATGTAAACATTTAAATGACCAAATTCAAGTGTATTTAAAAATCCAGAATTGACCTTTGCCTGAGAGTGTTCATTTCAAAGCATCTAACATTTCCAGTTAGAAAATAGTTCCTCTGGCCTCTTATAAACAATTTCAATTTTGTTTTAAAACCAAAATGTTAATTTTTATCATTATTTTGAAGCCCTCTTCATATAACAACACTTAGGATTTTAAACATGGCTTTGCCTTAAATAATCTGAGCTCAGCTTTCCCCTGCAGCCTGAGTTATGGAACCTGCAGTGAAACAGATTCCCTTCCTCTTCCATTCTTGTCTGCTGTAATACAGGACTAGGTTGTAGTCTTCCCTTAAACTATGGTTATATACTTACCTATATACTTACTCCAGGCATGAGGCAAAACAAACAAAAACACAACCCCCAAACCTGAGTTACTGAAGCAAAAGGAAGTCACAGTGGCCTCATGAGAAGCTACTAGAACTCTTTCTTTCCCTTCTGAGACCTTCCATTATTTTTCCCATCCACTGTATTTTTTTTTTTTTTTTTTTGGTGCATCATCTCTCACTTCCATGGAATAGCAATCCCATCCTAAACCAAAAAAACTAAACCCATTGCAGTCAAGTCGATTCTGACTCCTAGCTACCCTATGAGACAGAGTAGATCTGCCCCATAGGGTTTCTAAGGAGCAGCTGGTGGATTCGAACTGCCAGCCCTTTGGTTAGCAGCTGAACCCTTCACCACCGAACCACCAGGGCTCCAATCCCATCCTAGACACTACTTATAATAGTCCAGCAACCTTCACAACTATGTAATCAGGAAAATGCCCTCAGGTTTTGCCCACTTGCTTCTTGGAAATGGTAGGAATCTCCCAAACACCCTTGGGTGGCTGCTTTTCAGACGTGTAGTAGTGATGAGATTTTGGAGCAAGGGAGCTGGCATAGTCATTTTAAATGTAAGTAGGTCTAAGGGGAATAGAGTGGGAGTTGACTCGACAACAGTGGGTTTGGTTTGGGTTTTGGTAAGGGCAATAGAACAGGGGAGTCCTAGTGGCGCAGTGGACAAGTGCTCAGCTACTAACCAAAAGTTGGGGGTACGAACCCACTAGCAGTTCCATGGGAGGAAGATGTGGCAGTCTGCTTCTACAAAGATTTCAGCCTTGGAAACCCTGTGGGACAGTTCTACCCTGTCCTGTGGGGTCAGTATGAGTTGGAATCTACTCGATGGCAATGGGTTTAAGGGGGATAGAACTCTCATCTGATCCACTGGGAAACTTAAATTCTGGAAAGAATTGGATAAATTTTTCATTTATAGTTATTTTTTAGTTTGATGCTGATGTATCTTTAAGAATATCCAGCCTCTATTTTTACAGGAAATATAGCATAAGATTATAGAAAAAATGTTGAATTAAATTTGATTTTCTTTTTTGTTTTTTAAGTCTTTTTTTTTTAAAATTTTTATTGTGCTTTAAGTGAAAGTTTACAAATCAAGTCAGTCTCTCATATAAAAATTTATATACACCTTGCTATATACTCCTAGTTGCTCTCCCCCAATGAGACAGCACACGCCTTCCGTCCAATCTTTTCGTGTCCATTCGGCCAGCTTCTGACCCCCTCTGCCCTCCCAGCTCCCTTCCAGACAGGAGATGCCCACATAGTCTCATGTGTCTACTTGATCCAAGAAGCTCACTCTTCACTAGTATCAGTTTCTATCCCACAGTCCAGTCCAATCCCTGTCTGAAGAGTTGGCTTTGGGAATGGTTCCTGTCTTGGGCTAACAGAAAGTCTGGGGACCATGACCTCCGGGGTCCTTCTAGTCTCTGTCAGACCATTAAGTCTGGTCTTATGAGAATTTGGGGTCTGCATCCCACTGCTCTCCTGCTCCCTCAGGGGTTCTCCGTTGTGTTCCCTGTCAGGGCAGTCATTGGTTGTAGCCAGGCACCATCTAGCTCTTCTGGTCTCAGGTTAATGTAGTCTCTGGTTTATGTGGCCCTTTCTGTCTCTTGGGCTCATACTTACCTTGTGTCTTTGGTGTTCTTCATTCTCCTTTGCTCCAGGTGGGTTGAGACCCAATGATGCATCTTAGATGGCCACTGGCTAGCATTTAAGACCCCCAGATGCCACTCTCCAAAGTGGGATGCAGAATGTTTTCTTAACAGATTTATTGTATCAATTGACTTAGATGTCCCCTGAAACCATGGTCCCCAAAACCCCACCCCTGCTACCCTGGCCTTTGAAGCATTCAGTTTATTCAGGAAACCTCTTTGCTTTTAGTTTAGTCCAGTTGTGCTGACCTCTCCTGTATTATGTGTTGTCTTTCCCTGCACCTAGAATAGTTCTTATCTACTATCTAATTAGTGGAAACCCCGTCCCTCCCCCCCACCTCTCGTAACCATCAAAGAATATTTTCTTCTCTGTTTAAACTATTTCTCGAGTTCTTATAATAGTGGTCTCATACAATATTTGTCCTTTTGCAACTGACTAATTACACTCAACATAAGGCTTTCGAGATTCCTCCATGTTATGAAATGTTTCACAGATTCATCACTGTTCTTTATCGATGCATAGTATCCCATTGTGTGAATATACTATAATTTATTTATCCATTCATCCGTTGATGGGCACCTTGGTTGCTTCCATCTTTTTCCTATTGTAAACAGTGCTGTGATGAACATGTGTGTGCATCTATCTGTTCGTGTAAGGGCTCTTTTTTCTCTAGAATATATTCCAAGGAGTGGGATTGCTGCATTGTATGGTAGTTCTATTTCTAGTTTTTTAAGGAAGTGCCAAATTGATTTCCAAAGTGGTTGTACCATTTTACATTCCCACCAGCAGTGTAGAAGTGTTCCAGTCTCTCCACAACCTCTCCGACATTTATTATTTTGTGCTTTTTGGATTAATGCCTTGTTGGCGTGAGATGGAATCTCATTGTAGTTTTGATTTGTATTTCTCTAATGGCTAATGACTGTGAGCATTTCCTCATGTATCTGCAAGCTGCCTCAATGTCTTCTTTAGTGAAGTGCCTGTTCATATCCTTTGCCCATTTTTTAATTGGGTTATTTGTCTTTTTGTAGTTGAGTTTTTGCAGCATCATGTAGATTTTAGAGATCAGGGGCTGATCGGAAATGTCATAGCTAAATTTTTTTTTCCCAGTCTGTAGGTAATCTTTTTACTCTTTTGGTGAAGTCTTTGGATGAGCATCGGTGTTTGTAAATTTAATTTTCTTAAGTTTAAACTATATGTTTATGCTTGGATAGTTGGGTGTTAAAGATTAAAAGGTCTGAAATACACATGAATATATATTATAAATGCATAATGATAACAAAATGTACTTTCATTGATATTTTTATTTTTCTAAGGTGACACATTAAAAAAATTCTTTTCTCCTTTCTACTTGATTTGAAGTAGCCTGTTATTTTCTAGAAGACAGATATTGCATTTTATTGATCTCAGAGTCCTCAACAGAGTCTAATACAATGGTTTAAGCTTGGTTAAAACACACACACATACACACACACACACAAAACAGTTGCCATCAAGTTGATTCCAACTCATGGTGGCCCCGTGTGTGTCAGAGTAGAGCTGTACTCTATAGGGTTTTCGATGGCTGATTTTTCAGAAGTAGATCACCAGGCTTTTTTTTCAAGGCACCTCTGGGTTGACTTGAATCTCCAATCTGTCAGTTAGCAGCTGAGTGGCTGAGTGTGTTAACCGTTTGTCCCATAGCTATTCCATAAGTATTTATGACATTAAATTGACTTCCTGTTAATGCTTTTTTTTTTTTTTATTGGGAAGTAGAATTGCAAATCAGATCACTTGAGATTTTGTTCTGGGTTTAGATGATTCTAGGTCTTTTGGTCTGCAAGAATGGTGCCCCTTAAGTTTGTGCAGGGAATGGGGCCTTGGCTCTAAGGTAAGGCCAATGGACCAGGAATGAGAGAAACTCTCCATTCTTATTAGGTATTTCTGTTTTTCAAAGATAGACTCATGATCTTCTATGCTTTATCGAAATTAGTAAGCATAACATTTATTCTGACATTTGATATTTGATATGCATAAGCTTGCCCTACTATCTTCTATTTCTATGAGTGATCTTTCCAAGATGCAGATCCATGGCATTCTTCTGTAGCTTCTTATGGTTTCAGGATAAAAATCATACCCTTTAGCATTTTTAGCATGGTTTGCCATGAATTACAGTAAGGTTCGTCTTTTGCTACTCTCCAGCTCCCCAGTTTATTTTCCAGCCATCCTGAAGTGCTCACAGTCTTCTAGTAATCATTCTCTATGACACTTCTGTAGACCCCCTTGCACTGCAGAGGAGGGAATGTTCCTTAATGTAGGGATAAAATTCCATGCAGCCTTCTCATTTCTTTGGTTGGAGTATATTTTGAAGGGAAAAGGCAATACTTCCTTCCTTCTTTCTCCATCTCAGCAGGTTTTGAGTTAACAGAGAGAGCAGACAATGTTTCTTTGTTCCCCTCAACAAAAACTTAGAAGGGAACTTTGGGATTCATTGAGTTATATGATTCTCTTGGGTTAATTGTTTTAAATTGTGCTCTTCTAGATCAATGGCCCTTTTAAACTGGGCAGTGGAAGCATTTGTCTTTACAATGTACGAAGATACCACATTTTTTTTTGTCTTCTAATAGTTAAAAAAAAAAATAGTCATTCCCCATAAAATATAAATAATGGATTTACATGAAGGAGTTTACCTCCACAGAACCTTTAAACAGCCTTCATGTTGTACTTCTGATGCCTAAAATATCAAACTTGAAACAATAAAAGTAGAAAATCCTTTTTAATCAAATTGGGGGAGGGACACTTTGAAAGCCTCCCTCTCTACATTCCCTTACTTGTTCTTAGGAGGAAGGAATCAGAATGTCTGACATGACTAGTTTTGGTTGCTTTTCTGTAACGGTAATGCTAACGAAGTAGGAGTGAGTTAAAAGCTTCCTTTTCCAAGAAATTACCACACTCCTAAGTGAACAGCCTCCCCTTTGCCCCCTCCCCGCTTGCTCACAAACTGGTGTGCCTGAGATCGGGAAGTTCACTAACACCTCACTGTGAGTGGGAAGAACAGAACAGAGCGCCAGGGAGCAGGGGAGGACGGGAGGTCAGTGCACTGACCCGGATTCGGGGGGCTTTGGCTTGTGGAAAAACTTCGCCCAGCTCTGCCAGTTTTCTGTTGCGCGGTATTGGGGTCTCTGCGCCCTCTGCTGGGCAGAGCAACAAGTAAGCTCCCCACCGCACCTGGCCGCCTGAATGTCAATCTTTCCATAACCAGGTGCAGATTTTCCCCTCCCGGGTGACAAACTTCTTGACAATGCTATCCCAGTGTAAGATGATGATCATGAAAACCCAGGCTTGAGTTGTCTACGGCGCTTTGAAGTTTCGTTTGAGCAAACAGACAAGAAGCCATTGTATTTTCTACCCCCCAATCAACTTCATAGCTACCCATTTCCTCTGAATGTGGAATGTGGCTTTAATCTTCTTCTCATGGCATTCAACTCAATGGCACAAGACACTAAAATGTTATATATTTATGTCCAGGGTAAATGCAGGCACAAGAAGAATCATCTAGTAACCTACATTTTCCGTTTAACATACATATGCCACATTCTTTTGGGAGTTGAAGATTTGACATATTTTAATGGTTTTCCTTACGTTTAACATAGCTCTTTTCAACATTAGTATTCTAATTTCAGGGATTAAAAATGTATTTGAATTTCATGCATTTATTTAGTTATTCAGCAAACATTGACAGGCACCTACAATATACCAAATGAATCTCTGGTGGCTCAGTGGTTAAAGCGGTTGGCTGCAAACTGAAAGGCCTTGAGTTCCAACCCACCAGCTGCTCCACTGGAAAAAAATGTGGCAGTCTGCTTATTTACAGCCTTGGAAACCCTATAGGGCAGTTGTACTCTGTCCTGTAGAGTCGCTATGATTTGGAATTAATTCCATGGCTGTGGGTTTGAATTTTTTTTTTTTTTCACTATATACTAGATATTGTGTAGAATTGGGAAGAGTACTAGGAGATGGAGAAGGAAAGAGGATATCTAAACGCTTGAGAAGTTCAATCTAGAGGAGGCTTAGACATGCAATATAAAAAGGCAGTAATAAAGGAAGAGACAAATTGCTGAGGAAACATGTTGTTGTTGCTAGGTGCGACCAAGTTGTTTCTGACTCACAGCAACCCTATGGACAACAGAAGGAAACATTGCCTGGTCCTGCGCCATCCTCACAATCATTGATAGGCTTGAGCCCATTGTTGTAGCCACTGTGTCAATCCATCTGGTTGAGGGTCTTCCTCTTTTTCGCTCACCCTCCACTTTACCAAGTATGATGTTCTTCTCCAGGGACTGGTTCCTCCTGATAACATGTCCAAAGTATGTGAGACAAAGTCTCACCATCCTTACTTCTAAGGAGCATTCTGGTTGTACTTCTTCCAAGACAGATTTGTTCATTCTTTTGGCAGACCATGGTATATTCAATATTCTTTGCCAACACCACAATTCAAAGCCATCGATTCTTCTTTGGCCTTCCTTATTCATTGTCCAGCTTTCACATGCATATATAAAAAAGTGTTTTTTTTTTTTTTTTTTTGCACATGAAGTGATTGAAAATATCATGCTTTGGGTCAGGCACACCTTACTCCTCAAACTGACTTTGCTTTTCAACACCTTAAAAAGGTCTTTTGCCAGATTTGCCCAGTGCAACACATCGTTTGATTTCCTGACTGCTGCTCCTATGGGTATTGATTGTGGATCCAAGTAAAATGAAATTCTTGACAACTTCATCTTTTCTCCGTTTTTCTTATGTTGGTTATTGGTCCAGTTGTGAAGATTTTTGTTTTTTTATGTTGAGGTGCAATCCATACTGAAGACTGTAATCTTTGATCTTCATCAGCAAGTGCTTCAATTCCTCTTCACTTTCAGACATGTGGGCGAGGAAACATAGAGGTAGGAATAACAACACTTTTACAAAGGGTCAGAAGTTAGGATATGCTTCACAGGATGGTAAGAGAATGGTGTTTGTCTGTTTGTCAGTTAGGCTAGGTAGACAGGAAAGATTGTAATTGTACGTTTCAAGAAATGCTTGGTTTTGAGAAGCTGGAGTCCAGGAAGTGTAATGTGGTGAGAGGTGAGGCTAGAGTGGGTAGTTTGGAGCCAGATTGTGAAGTTTAGCAAGCTAAGCAGATTGGATTTTATCCAGTTGGAGGTGGGAAATCACCAAAAGACTGTAACAGAAGAGTTTGATGGCTGCTTTTCATTTTAGAAATACCTCTCTGGAATGCATAGAGGGTGGGGAATGCCAAAATAGTGACAAGGAGCTATTTAGGGAACTGTTACAATAGATAAGACAGAAGATGATGATGACATGAAGAAGGGCAATGACAGTGAGGATCCTAGAAAGAGGATTAACTGAAAAGCTGTTTAAAGGGTGGAAACTGATTGGACCTGGAGAATGAGGAAGAAGGAAAATTTGACTGGTGGATCATGATATCAGAAAGAGTGGAAAAAGTTTGGTATAGCAATAATGATTTGATTTTGGGCATGTTGAACTTAAGGTGACTGCATTTAAGGATGCCTACTAAATAGATGGAAATATGAGACTTGAGCTCAGAGAAAGGAAATGGCCAGTGGGGGAGATTTGGGATTTACCAGCTGGGAGCCTGAGGAATCAGTGAGAGCATCCAGGAAGAGTCTCTGTGGAGAGAGAGCGGAAAGAGAGACAAAGACAGAGCACCTCCCACTTCTCTTCTACATAGTAGAATAAGATGAAAATGTCATTACTCACTTTTTAAGTATGAAATGTTTTTGATGATGTGGATTAGGGTAACATTTTATCTTAATGAAAAACCCATTCAAAAGTAAATTAAAAAAAATTTCTTTTTTAACTCGTACGTGATCACGCCTTCATCTTGGAGTCTATTAGTTTCATTATCTTGGATTTAATGACAATGTATGTTTCCAGAAAAAAAAAAAAAAGCCATATTAAATAAAAAACAATGTAAAAATAAACTCTAGATGACCTTGATATATTCAGGTTAAAGCCACAATTAAGTTGTATACATGATAAAGCATCAAAGATGGAGTTCTTTTTGGGATGGGCTTTGGCATGAAAAATGGAGAAAGATCTAATTTGTTCTGATCTTAAGAGGGAAATCGACTTTCACTTTTATCTATAGTCATAGGCATAACTAGTTCTGAAAAAAGTCTCTTAACAAGGTGGGGGGAATTTAGAGATCGTGTAGTACAATTCCATCTTTTAGACAAGGAAACTACTGCACATGAAAAGTTTGAGAAATATAAAGACTGCATCCTATGTCTCTTTGTCTCTTTGCAGATTTGTAATTCACATTGTCACATTAAAGGCTCTGAGAAGTTCTGCAGGAAAGAAAATACTGATTTTGTTTAACCTAGCATTTCCTAGTCTTATTTGAATAAAATACCAACCAAATATTTCCTAGAGTTTGAATAATGGTACTTTTAAGGGTTTCCTTTACAATCAAGTGGACAGTGTAAGATTTCAGAGTATCAGTTCAGTTAGCAAACACTTTTTTTGGCCCCCTAATTTTTATAGACTCTGAGTTAGGCACTAAGGACACATAGCTTAATCATAAAATAATAATAATAATAGCAACAACAACAATAATAATAGCTAGAACTTGGCGAGTGCTTACTAGGGGCCAGGGTTTTTGCCAAGTATTTTACATATACTTTTTTTTTTTTTTATCTCATCAATTTTTTTTTTTTTTTATCTCATCTAGTCCTCACAACCGTGTAAGGGAGATACTAGTTCCCATTTTAGAGATTAGGCAACTAAAGCCCAGATAATGAAGTGATTTTCCAAAGGTCATAGGCATAGAGAATGGCAGAACTGGGATTCAAATGTAGTTTTCATCTGATACCTATGCCTACATCCTTAACTACCAAAGTGCTGTCCTTGAAGACTTTATGGCCTTAAGTAATATCCGTAAACAGTCCCAAGATGGGCTTCAAGTATTTCGACTTGAGGACCCCCAATCTATGATTTCTAGTGTTAACCCCTGATATTCTGCATTACACTGAAATACGTTCCTCATTTAATGGCAGCTAGGGCAAAAAAAAAAAAAAATTTTTTTTTTTTTTTTTTTAGGGCAGCCCCTTTCCCTCCGACTCTGTAGCTCTTGGTATAAAACATCCCTTTGTTGGGACATAGTATCTCGTTTCTTCCACATTACATAATGCAACATACGTGAAGTGGATCAGGATATAGCTAATTTACAACTTTCCTATATGGTTCCTGAATGTTCCTTTTCCTTTTTTTTTTTTTTAAGTGGAAAAAATGAGCGCTATATTTTAAATCTTCTAAGCATTTAACTCTTAGCAATTTGTGTTTTTAATGGAATAGGGTTTTCCTTTTGGGTCATTTTCATAGAGTAACTTTGGTTGTCCAAACATACTCTGAAATACATTGGGGATTATGGTTTCAACACATGTAAGCCTAAGGCCAAAGTATGAGTAACACATGATATTTTGTTACATTTCATGAACAAACCACTGTTTTGTGGTATAATACAAAACATAGCTAAGTAGTTTAGATCAGTATCAGGCATTACAAGGTTAGGTTTTCAATTTATGTGATTACTCAAAGCTCATTAGAAGTATATTCTCTAGCTCTAGGGAATGCCGCCTAGAAAATTGTGGTTTCCCTTGTGAAAATGGTATATTTTTAGTCCATTTATTATGTTTTCAGCTTATCTCAATTCTATTCCTTTGTACTTTCAGTACAATAGTTGAATTCATAAATAAACTTACAAAGTCTATTTTACCAGTAAGCCAAAAAGGGTTAAAAAAAAAGAAAAGAAAAGAAAAACACATTATTGTTATTTATTAACTTAAGCTCTGTCTTTAGAATGTCACAAACTTTCTATCGATGAAGTGCTAATATTGCAAATTATGTTCTTTAAATTCTACCAACTGCGATGTGGTAAAAAAAAAAATAACCAGGAGTCCTAATATTTGCTCTAGCCTACACACTAGAAAGCCAGTTTGTCTTTCTGATTTTTTAGTTTCTTCACTTAGAAAAGGGTCCTAGTATTATATGCCTTGTATGTGAAAGTTATTTTCAGATACAGTATGAATAATATATGTATCGTATATATATGGGATCAATTTACTTGCTAGCTTTGTGATCTTGAGCTCGTTATTTAACCTCATTGAGCTTTGGTTTCCTCATCTGTAAAACAATGATAATCGTAGTGCCTACCTGGTAGATTATTGTGAGAATTAAACTGGACAATGTACGTAACGCTGGAGACAGAATCTGATACGTGGTAGCTTCTCACTGCATGCTAACTTTGTTCTCCTCTTCCTTATAAAGATTTCTATCATTTTATTTTTTCACACACTAGTCCTTAATTTTGTTTACGTGTGAATACCTTCAAAATCACACTTAAAACCCTTAATAGAAAACATGGAAAAATATGAATTGTGAATATACAGCTGACACCTGAAGAATTGGGCCTAATTTGATCCAGCAAACCTTTACTGAGCTCTTGGTATGCATAATATATTGTACTGACTAATGAGAGTTGATCTCTTTCTGAATTCTTGTTAAGTACACATTTCAAGATAGGTCATTTTTCTTTTAGCAAAATAAGAATGCGTAATCAGTAATGTAAGAGTCATTACTTAGCGATAATTCATTTCCTTTGGTTTAAAATGGAAGTACTGACTATATTTTCACAACTGAAATACTGTGTACGGGGCCTTTCCTCTAGAGGGATTATAGAGGTCTTGGAGAAAAGGGCAGCAGGATGTTGTCCCCAAGGAGACAGATGTGAAGGAAACAAATTTGTATACCATCAATTTGTGAGTCTTAACTAGGCACACATTTATTGAAATATTCTTATATGTAATTTTGGAATAGTCATTTAAATGTGGCTGTATGTCTCTAATCCCTTTAATTCGTGGAGACCTTTTCTCTTTTTGCTTTGGCCATGAGGAAGCTTAAAGCTAAATCTGTGGCCCAATTTTATTCGTCTTACGATACTTTAGCTTGTGTCTTGGGCCTTATTTATCTTGGCCCTGATTTTGTTATTTGTCTTTTATATTTATTTTTAAATTTTATTGTGTTTTAGGTGAAATTTACAGCACAAATTAGTTTTTCATTCAAAAATGTATACACAAATTCTTTTGTGACAATGGTTGCAATCCCTGCAATGTGTCAGTGCTCTCCCCCTTTCCACTCCATGTTCCCCTTGTCCCAGCGGCTGATTAACAAGTAGTGTGGTATGCAGCGGCTTGCTTTAAGCAAGGTACACACTGACTTAATTTTATTTACTTACTAATCTGTGGTGAGCAATTTCACATGGGTTTTACCATATCTTTGATATGGTGGGGAACAGGTGAAATTGTGCACTGCAGATTGGTGGGAAGACACAATTGGGCCCTTGCATACCTTGATAATATGGCCCTGCCATGTCCCTTGGCCCAGTTTTCCTGTCCCCTCTTGCCTTCTCATCTTGCTTTTAGGCAAGAGTTGCCCATTTGGTCTCATATACTTGATTGAACTGAGGAGCACATTTCTCACATGCGTTATTGTTTGTTTTACAGGCCCATCTGATCTTTTTGGCTGAAAAGCGAGCTTAGGGAGTGGCTTCAGTTCTGTTAGCAGGGTGTCTGGGGGCCACAGTCTCGGAGGTTCCTCTAGTCTCTGTCAGACCAGTGAGTCCAGTCTATCTTTGTGAATTTGAATTTTGTTCTACATTTTCCTCCTGTTCTGTCTGAGACCTTCTATTGTGATTTGTGTCAGAGTGGTGCTGGTAGCTGGGTACCATCTAGTTCTTCCAGGCTCAGGGCGATGGAAGCTGTGATTCATGTGGTCCTTTAGTCCTCTGGACTAGTATTTTCCTTTTGTCTTAGGTTTTGTTAATTTTTCTTTGCTCTGGACCAGGTGGGATCAATAGATGTATCTTAGATGGCTGCTTGCAAGCTTTTAAGAACCCAGACACTACTCACCAAAGTAGGATGTAGAACATTTTCTTTATGAACTATGTTATGCCAGTTGACCTAGATGTCTCCCGAGACCATGGTCCACAGCCCTCAGCCCCACCAATTTGGTTGCTTGAGGTATTTGGATGTGTCTAGGAAATTTCTACGACTTTGCCTTGGTCAATTTGTGCTGACTTCCTCTGTGTCGTGTGTTGTCTTTCCCTTCACCAAAGTTGACACTTGCCTAGTACTTAGTGATCTCTTCTACCAACCTCTCCCCTCCCTCATAACCATCAAAGGTTGTTTTTTTCTGTGTGTAAACCTTTTCTTGAGTTTTTATAATAGTGGTCTCATGCAATATTTGTCCTTTTGTTATTGACTTATTTCACTCTGCATAATGGCCTCCAGATTTATCCATGTTGTGAGATGTTTTGGAGATTCATCATGGTTCTTTATCAATGCATAAATATTCCATTGTGTGCGTGTATCATAATTTGTTTATCCATTCATCTGTTGATGAGCATCTAGGTTATTTCCATGTTTTTGCTATTGTGAACGGTGCTGCAGTGAACATGGGTGTGCATATGTTTATTCATGTGACGCCTCTTATTCCTCTAGGATATATTCCTAGGTGTGGGATTGCTGGATAGTATGGTATTTTTATTTCTAGCTTTTTAAGTAGGCACCATATCATTTTCCACAGTAGTTGTACCATTTTACATTCCCACCAGTGGTGCGTAAGAGTTCCAATCTCCCCACAACTTTCCAGCATTTATTATTTTCTGTTTTTTTGATTGGTGCCAGTAATATTGGGATGAGATGGTGTCTCACTGTAGTTTTGATTTGAATTTCTTTAATGGCTAATGATTGGAGGCATTTCCTCATATGTCTGTTAGCCACCTAAATGTCTTCTTTGATGAAATGTCTGTTCATATTCTTTGCCCAGTTTTTAATTGTTTGTCTTTTTGTTGTTGAGGTACTGAAGTATTTTGTAGATTTAGAGATTAGACCCTGGTTGGATATGTTGTTGCCAAAAATTTTTCCCCATTAGTAGGTTCTCTTTTTGCTGTTTTAGTAATGTCTTTTGATGAGCATAAGTGTTTAATTTCTAAAAGCCTCCAGTTATCAAGTTTATCTTCTGGTGTTTGTGCATTGTTAGTTATGGTTTGTATTGTATTTATGTCATGTCATGTAATATTGTTCTTATTTTTTCTTCCAGGATCTTTATTGTTTTTGATTCATTTTGAGTTAGTTTTTATGTATGGTGTGAAGTATCGATCCTGTTTCTTTTTTTTTATGTAGACTTTCAGTTACGCCAGCACCATTTATTAAAAAGATTGTGTTTTTCCCATTTAATGGACTTTGGCCCTTTGCCAAATATCAGCTGCCTGTAGGTGGATGGATTCATGCCTGGGTTCTTGATTCTGTTCCATTGGTCTATGTATCTATTGTTTTACCTGGCTGTTTTGACTACTGTGACTGTCTAGTAGATTCTAATATCAGGTAGTATGAGGCCTCCCATTTTGTTTTTCTTGTTCAGTAACGCTTTACTTATCCAGGGCCTCATCTGTCTTTTATTTTATTGTCTGTTCATGGTCCAGAAACCTTATTAAGAGTGTCAGAAACCTAAATTCTCTAGAGAAACACCAAAAATTAGTGTAACAGAATATATATATCATGAGTAGCTATGATTTGAATTGGGCAGAGTCACCCAAACTTGTTGGGAAGGTGTTCCAAAAAGACAGTGAAAGTGGGTTGTATAAGTCATTGTTACATTAATTTCTCAAAAGATGGCATCAAAGCACAGGGCAGATGATAGAAACAGTCACCGAGGACATGCCATACGTCCTAAAACAGCCTATAGTCAGACCCTGGATCTGCTGTTTCTCCAAGCTGACTGAACATAGATAACTTTCCAAAAGAATTCAATGTCTAAGGCAAAACACCCTCTGCTAAGCTGCTTACTAAACTTTTGTTTGGCCTGAAGGTGATGCCAGAGAACCAGTTCCTTCAAGGTTCAAAAAGATACCTAAGGCCAGATGGCCTGTATGGGTCACTGCCATTCTATGAATCCAAACTCTGGATTCCAGGAGAATCAAAATCATTTTGTTAAGTGAAAGGTAGTATTAATATAAATACATAAATGAATAAATATATAGGGGAAAAAATATAGGAAAACCTTTTGTTTGAAAAGATCTGGTTCCCAAATGAGCCAGACGTCTGACATGTACAGGGTAAGAAAAACATGGGTCAGCTTACACCTCATCTGCTCCCCCTTGAAAACTGCATTTGTTTTGGCAAACCCCAAACTGAGTTTTTGGAAATGGGGTATTCTGAGAAGAGACCAGCAAATCCTCATGATTCCGGATTGCTCCTGGGATCAGAGTGCTGGTTTGAACAATGATCCTGATTTTTAACAGCTTTTTTTTTTTATTGTGTGTGGCTCCACTTTGGGCTGGGGGGATTTATTTGTTCTTATGACTTCACATTCCATCATGAGCCTCCATGTTGGCCCATGTCAGTTGAAGATTAACTATGGTAATTCTCAAGGCAACTGTGTGCATGTTAGAGTTTCCATGTAGATCAACATGCCTTCTCTGACCCAGAACCCAGGGCTGGGGATGGAAGTGGAATTTGTGGAAGGGCACACACCTTAGACATTCCCCTAGAGCTAGCTTGGTTCTGGCACAAGGCCTTGACTGCCCACTGTTAACAGGATAAGTGGGCAACTTCTTGTATGTTCGTTCTACGATTTCTGGCTCTCTTCTACATTTTTATAGTTAGGGTACATCAGATTTAGTAATAAAACTCCAGAAGGACCATATGCTTTGAGATATAATTCCTTTTCCAATACTGAAAATGAAAAGGCTACTTATGAGGCTGTGAATCTGTAAACAATCAGTCATTCCCTTGTTCAAAGTAAAAGCTAGTTAGCATAATTTATTAGCAAATTCAGTTTTCTGTAAAGTGCCATTCATATTCCCATAAAAAAAAACTCTGTATCAAAATGGTAAGTAATGACTTATTCAAAGTAATACCCAAGGAAGTTTTCCATTTTATATCATTGATGGTGGGATATGATTGAAAGGGGCACAAAACATATTGGATGTCCTTTCACAAACTGTAAAAAGTAGAGTTACTGGATCTTTATGTGGAGTATTGGTTTTATTTTAAATAAAATGCTCTCCCTACATCACATGTACCCCATTATTTCTTTTGGGGCAATAATCCTATGAGAGGAAAACCACAAGATACACAGAGTTAAGTAAGATTGCCTACTAGTAGTAGTAGGAGGAGAAACCCTAGTGGTGCAACAGTTAAGCGCTTGGCTACTAACCAAAAGGTTGGTAGTTCGAACCCACCTGGTGTCTCCATGGGAGAAATGCGTGGTGATCTGCCTCTGTAAAGATCACAGCCAAGAAAACCCTCTCGGGCAATTCTGCTCTGTCACATGGGATTGCTGTGAGTCAAAATCAACCCGACAGCACCTAACAACAACAACAGTCAGGAGGAGCCCTGGTTGTGCAATGGTTAAACTCAGCGCTAACTGAAAGGTTGGCCGTTTGAACCCACCCAGCAGCTCCATGGGAGAAAGACCTGGTGATATGATCCTACGCTACAGCCTAGAAAACCCTGTGGGGCAGTTCTACCCTTTCACATGGGGTTGCTATGAGTTGAAATCGACTCGCCAGCACCTAACAACAACAACAGCAGTAATCGTATATTAGTAACAATACTACTATTAATAATTAGTAACAGTACTACTATTAATCATACAAACTTTTCTGAGTATATTACATATATAATCTCATTTAAACTTCATCATCCTATAGGGCAAGTATTATTATTATCTCCATTTCACAACCCTATAAGGCAGGCATTTTTATTATCCTCATTTTATAGGTGAAGAAACTAAGGTGCAGACAAGCAAAGAAATTTCTCCCAGGTTACATAGCTTTTAAGTAGTAAAGCTGGTCTTCTGATCTGGGCAGCCTGCATATATATAAAGTTGCTGTGTTAACCACTAGGCTAGAGTTGCCTCCCTAGTTATTTTGTATTGTTTTTATTTTATAACTTATGTAAGCAGTGCTAGAAACCTTGGTTTTTAAATAATTTTTACAATACACCACTAATTGGTAACATCATCCGTAAATCACAATAATGATCATTATAATCTATTATGAAGTTTGTGTGTGTATGTGACGTGTCTGATAACTAACATTTGTTGAATACTTACAATATGTCAGGCCTTGTCAAAGTGCTTTACATGCATTAAAACATTTAATTCTACTATTATTTAGGTTCTATTTGGAATAATAACAGTATCTTTTTTTTTTATCTCATAGGTTATTGTGATGATTAGATATGCTAATATATGCAGAGTACTTTGAAATGCATGAGATATAGTAAGTGGTCAATAAATGTTAATAGTTATTATCTTTTATCTTACAGACAAGGAGCCTGAGACTTTAGTAAGGTTAAATTCTTGCTCACAGGTACTCAGCTGTTCAGAAGCAGAGCCAGACTTTGAACCCGGCAGTCATGTTGCAGAGTCCACACTCTTAACTACCACACAAGCAAGAAAAATCAGGGTATTTATGAAGTATACTGTCTTAGGCTACGTTCTCCAGAGAAGCAAAACCAGTAAAGCGTATAAATATAGAGAGAGAGATTTATATCAAGGAAACAGGTCACGCAACTGTAGGGGTTGGAACGTCCCTAGTCCTTGGATCAGGAAAGAGTCCTTTCCCAATTCACGGAGCCGCAGAAGCTGGTGAACCCAAGATGAGCAGGTTGGAGAGCCGGGATCTCGTTCACAGGTTGTGACGGTCGAGGAATCCCCAAGATTGGCAGGCAAGACCACAAGGTTTCTCCTGATTCACGTAGCTGCAGGGTCTGGCAAACCCAAGATAGGCAGGTTGGGAGCAGGACTCTTGCTTGCAAGCTGTGAAGATCGACGAATTCCAAGATGGACAGGTAAGCTGCTAACTCAAGTCCCAAGAACTAGAGGTCAGACAAGAGACAGCTGCTGGGTCCAGAATAAGCCAACAACCTTTGCAAGGGGAGCAGGAAGGCAGTAGGCAGAGAAAGGCAGAGAGATGAAGGCTGAGGGGGCGATGAGCTGCCACAGGCCCCACCACCGCCAGTACACCTCAGCAGATTCCCTCATGGGGGTGATCACATATCACATTTCAACAGGGAAGTGATCACAACATTATACAACTACCAAAACACTGAGAATCATGGCCCAGCCAAGTTGACACACAGTCTTAACCATCGCATATACTTTTGTTTTTACATATTTTGATTGCCAAATAGAACTAAGAGCATTTGTTTTATTTATAAGAAGCAGCATGATATTGGGATTAAAAGGACAAGATCTTAAATTAGCCTGTCTAGAGCCGTGCTGGTGCAGTGGTTAAGACCTACGGGGTCTAACCAAAAGACTAGCAGTTTAATCTACCAGCCGTTCCTTGGAAACCCTGTGGGGCAGTTCGACTCTGTCTTATGGGGTCGCTATGAGTCAGAATCAACTCAACAGCATCAAGGGCTTTTTGAGATCAGAATATCATCTTCATCGCTGAATAGCTGTGTGACCTTGGGAAATTTACTTAAACTCCCTGTGCCTTGGTTTCCTCATCTGTACAATGGGGATAATTGTAGTTTCAACCTTACAGGACTGCATTGAGGATTAAATGAGAAAAAACTATATAAAGCTCTTAGTACAATGTTTCGCATATGGTAACGTTCAAGTAAGATTAATGGACATTATTGTGGTTATTAGAAATGAAACTACATTTGCATTTCACAAGTATATTTTGAAATTTAAAGTCAGGGATTAAATCCTGGGAGGCAAGTTCAATGAGTGCCTTTATAAGCTATACCAGACTGCCTCTGAGATTCTAGGTGTGTGAACCTTCTTATACTAAAGTCAGAGTGTGGCCTATCATAACAGGGCTCTGGGAGTTTCATGATGAGTTTGCTTACATAGCTGGTGGGATCACTGGGTGATACTGCCAGAGTATTGCATTTATTTTGGGCACTTAGAAATTGTGCTTAGGTGGTTTATCTCTGGTTATGTGAGGAGTCAGAATTTGCTTAGGTCCGTCATGACTTTGTTTCCCAGACCTGGTATAGATGGGGAAGGGAGAGAAAGAGTATACTAATCTTTGATTCTTTGATTCTAGAAAAATAAGCTCAAGTTGGTGTAGATTTCTTGCAGTAGTCAGCATGCACGTTTGCTGGGCCCTCCCAGTCTTATCATGCATCCAGTATTTCAGAAGAGCAGAGTATTAAATTCCATGGGTTATAGTTTAATTTTATTGAGTTGTGTTTTCTACCAGGTCTTGAATTTTTTATCCGTTCTAATTCATGCGCCTATGATTTTTACCATTTCTGCCCCCTGAAATAACCTTGGGAAAGAAGGGAATAACCTTGGGAACGAAGGGAGAAAAGATAAGGAAACAAACAAAAATGAATAAACAAATTTAGGCTGCGTTTGTTACAAAACTCACTTCATTATCCAGTTGACTTTGAGAGATGTTGCTTAATTTTTCTTGCTTTCCCCTAACGGAGTTCTGCATTCAAGAAGATGACATTTACCATGTGGCTACAGTAGTTTTTCCCAGTATGTTCTGTACAACGACAGTTCAGAAGATGTTAATTGATGCTCTGCTTAAAAAAAAAAAAAAAAAAAAAATTTCAAATAAGTTTGAGAGGCACTGGCTTATCCAACATAGACCAGCTTCCTTCCTGCTGGATTTCACGGAGCCTTTACTAGGCTAATGCCCATGTTAGTATCCAAGAGGAGACTATCATTTGCTGTTTATTTGATGTGGCATCTTTGTTCCTTGCAACATCTCACAGAGCTAGTATATGAGGACCATGTTTTGGGAAAGGCTAGTTTATATGGAAGTCATTGTCATAGATGGAAACAGTTAGGGAAAGGTGCCACAGCTTAATAGTAATTGTGCTGTTGTTTTTTAACGATTAAGTAAGGCCATACCAAAGCTTATTAAAAACAAGCACAAAAACCCTTGACTAACATAACTGGAATTTGAAACTAAATAGAGTGTTATTTTCTCCTGTATTAAATTTAAGACAAAGAAGGCAATAACAGAAAAAGAAAAAAATACATACTGTGTTTTTACACAAATAATGTGAGTCTCTACATTTGCTTGCCAACCAAGGGAGCATAGTGCACTTACCTCATGGGGGGAGGGTGTGGTTCACAAGCAAACGTAGAAGGCGTGTGTTATTTGTGTAAAAATATTGTAATTTATTTAAGATATATTTCTTATTCTATAATAAATCCTGAATCTACCACACATTTAATCTTTAATAGTATATCTATTTTATCTACAGTCAGATTGTTGAAAGACAGCCTTGGGCACTGTAAGGTCCTCAACTGTCAAATATATTGTTCTTTTTTTATGAATGCAAGAGAATATAATGCATATTAATAAGTTAATTATAAATTTTTTATAATAGGGATTAAAAGATAAATGTTTTGTGGACATCCCTCAGTTACCCAAAAAACCATTCATCCAGAGGCTTTCCATTCTGGTTAAGTAAATGGAATGATTTATTGAGGTGATATTTTAATTCATGCCCTTTAATTCTCAGATGGAAAGAATTTAAGTTTTGCATTCAAGATATGGAAAGTCTAGAAGGACACTAAACAGAAAATCAGAAAGCCTTGGTGACCTTGTTAAATTCAGACCCTATTGGTCATAATACCTGATATAGAATAGGTACCTAACATATGTTTGTTAATTGAACTTTATCTGCTTGTGCATTTATTTCTCATCTGTTCAGTGAAGAAATTGGACAGATCACATGACCTTGTAAGGTTCTTGGAGAATTCTCTGGTACTCCCTAGTTCTGGGTCATTTCGGGAGGACATAGGATCATTTGGGAGCAAGTACAAATAATTTTCAGCTTGCTGTATATAATAATAAGACTAACATAAACTATAATTTTAAAAACTGAGCTTCCGCTCCACTTTGGTCTTATCCCACTTGTATAGGACGTGCATTCAGATGTGAATAATGTAACCCTTTCTCTGCACAGGAAGAAAAACAAATTAGTATTTCTGCTGATAGAGTTTGCTCTCGATTTTGAAAGTCACCCATACACCATGTCTCTTTAGGGCATAGGGCACTTAATTAACTCCTGGAAACATGAGCAGTTTCTTTTCCCTCTAAGGTTTCTATATACTTTTAATTCCAGGATTCTTATCTGAAATGTTAAAAGTATAATAAAGGAATGACATTAGTAACTATTGAATCCAAAAATGTGTCAGACACTGCAATGTATTTACATATGCTATCTTCTTTATTCTTGATAGACTCTTAGGAACTAGGTATGGTAATTAATTTTATACATTAGAAAATCAAAGCTAAAGTTTAAGTGAATTACCCAAGGTCTAAAAGCTAGTGAATGATGGAATAGGAATACATACTTAGGTATCCTCATAAAAAAAAAAAAAAAAGAGAGAGAAAAATATTTCAGGGAATGGGCAGTCCATTTCAAGTGTGTGGTGAACTATGCCACTGTGGAGTTAGTAGGAAGAGGAAAGACCTTAATAGTGGCAGTGTGGAAATGGCGTGTGATCCCTCCCACTGCACACTGAGGGAAGCTGAAGGCCTGAAGTGGCGTTCTATTCCCAGTGATGTGGGCTTAGGGACAATACATTTGTCAGAATGTTTTTATTTGATTAATGTTGGTGGTTGTCATGATAAAGTTTAGATTTTCCTACCTGCATGTAAGCAAACTCAGATAGTCAGTAAGTGTTTTCACTTCAAACAAGAAAAGGATACCTTTAGTGGATGAGAGTAGATTAAAGGTCAGAAATAATCGTGACTTTTTTCATGTAATGCTACAGGCAAATGAATATTCTATATTTCTCCCACGTTATTTTTTAATGTTTTTTTCTTCTTGTTTAATATTTGAAAATGGCACAAAACAACAATACTTGGAAAAAAAAAAATCCCAAAGTTACTTACATCCATTTCTCACTATCTTAAAGAAACCATTCCTAAAAATTAGAATTAAAGCTTTAAAAAAATGGGAGAACACCATTTTCATAAGGGAGTTTAATAAATATTCTTAGATGATCAAGGTTAGATCAAAGCATTGGGAGTTCATTTAGTCAGAGCTTTGGATAACATCCTCCAAAATTTCCATAAAGCTTGAAGATTTTGTGTTATCTTACATTTGCCCATGAAATGTGGGCTTTTAAAGAAGAGATTCTGACTGTACCAGTCTAAGAGCTTAGGTGTCCAGAAAATTCCTATATAAATTCAACTGGTGTCTTAGGCTGGGTTCTCTAGAGAAGCCAAATGAGTGAAGTGTACTATATATATATATATATATATATATATATATATATATGTATTAAACCCTGGAGGTGTAGTGTTTAAGTGCTATGGCTGCTAACCAAAAGGTTGGCAGTTCTAATCCACCAGCCGCTACTTGGAAACTCTATGGAGCAGTTCTACTCTGTCATATACTGTCGCTGTGTGTTGGGATCGACTCAACGGCAATGGGTTTGGTTTTGGTTTGATTATATATATATATATATATGTATATATATGCGTACATATGTATGTATAGCGAGAGAGACTGAGAGAGAGAGATTTATCTCAAGGGAAACAGCTCACCTGGTTGTAGAGGCTGGCAATTTCCAAGTCCATGGGTCAGGTGTCAGGCTGGAAGGTTCTGACTCATGTAGCTGCAGGGGCTGATGAATTCAAGACAGGCAGGTCAGATAGCAGGCTGCTGACTCACGGGCTGCGGAGTCCAGTAAATCCAAGACTGGCAGGCAATAGGCAGGCTGCTGGCTCAAGTCCCAAGAACCAGAGATCAGATGATAATGAGCCAAGTGCAGGATCCAGAGCAAGCACAGAAACTTTGCCAAAATATCCATATATATATGGGATGCAGGCCACATTCCTGAAGAAACTCCGCTTATAACTGATTGGCTGATCACATCAGATCACGTCATGAAGGATGACTACATCATTACATAACTACCAAATTACATCATTACATAACTGCCAAACCACTGAGAATCATGGCCCAGCGAAGTTGACACACAACTTTAACCATCATAACTGGTTAGATTTCTTTCTTTTTTTCTTCTCTATTTTTACCTGGGGATAAAAAAGGAACTTCGATATTAAAAAAAATAATGAACTGTAGAGATCTTTACTAAGGATACTATCACAAAAATAACTATTATGGGGATTAAAGAGTTAAATTTAAAAACCTCAGAAGAATTAAGTTTCATAAAACATCTCAGAAATTGCATAACCTTCAGACTTTGTCTATAAGTTGATTTCAAACATTAAAACAAAAACTTGCGTACATATTTTTTATGGAGAACTATGACCGTATTTACTTCACTCTGGCTTTAGTGATATGACCCCTGTGCCACCCAAAAGACCAAATAAACTCTTTCTTACATTGTATCAATTATTCAAAATCATGTCTTCACTTTTTTTCATATTTACTCCATCAGATTATCTCAAATAGTATTTTTCTTCTTGTTTATAGTTGCCTTCCTTTTATAGAATTGAGAGAAAAAAATATTTTTATTTTGCTATAACTCTGCTCCTTAATCATACTATGTATTATTCTTTCTAAATCCATTTCATTCTAAGAGACAATTTTCTTGGAGCCTACTGATTTCCTGTTTTAATTTTGACTGTTTCCTAGGCTTGTCATAAAGTTAACATCCAGAAAATTATTTTCAAAGAACTCTTGGGTTAGTTTCAAGATTATATACCACCAACGTCTTTCTCTTTTGGCTTTTGCCTGTGTTCTGCTCCTGCAAACAAACAAAAAAAACTAAACCCATTGCTGTCAGTCAATTCTGACTCAGAGTGACCCTACAGAACAGAGTAGAACTGACCCATAAGGTTACCAAGGAGCAGCTGGTGGATTCAAACTGCTGACCTTTTGGTTAGCAGCCGTAGCTCTTAACCACTGTACCACCAGGGCTCCCCAATAAAGATTAAAACCTAGAAAACCCTGTGGGGCAGCTCTACTCTGTCACATGGGGTCTCTGAGCCAAATACTGACTCGTTGGCACCTAACAACAATAACAACCTTGGAATGTGCCCCATAGATGGCAGATTTTCTAGCAGTGGTGGTGTTTAGGAGACAGATGACCACCCCACGTCTAACACCTCTTTCATCCTGGTCAGAGACACCATGGAAGCCCCACATTGGATTGGAGGCTCTTTGGAATACCTTGCATATTCCTTCTTAAAGGTAAGATTCTGTTGTTTACAAAGGCCCATGGATACATCTAGGCCTCTGGCATTCTCATTTTAATAGTGATACTTTTTATTCAGCCGTTGAACGTGCTAAATTATTAAGTTTTGACTAGTTCTGTCTTGTCTGTTCTTTAATATTGATATTTTCTTTCATCTTATAGAAGGCCGTATATTTAAAATGAAAGCTAAAGAAATTTCCTGACAAATAGTTGGGAATTATATTTCATGTTGCCAAATGATAATCATCTATTAGTTTTTCTGTTTTTTTTTTTTTTCTTCATACAGGGTACTTAAACATGTTATGATAAAATCAAGTTGAACCAAATAATTTCTGTCAATTTTGTGATTTATTGTTTTTGTGCTTGCCAATCTTTATATATTAATAATGAATAGTCTTTCCATCAGGTTTATAATTTTTGTTCTGAAATTTTTAACATAGATGAGAACATATTATCATGATAGAGATTTATTCAAATCTAGTATAGGAGTAAAATTTATTTTAGGCTTATGATCATACATGAAATTATTCTTTCCTTTTATCTCACAAGGTTTGTCAACTAAGCAAAGCCTTTTAAAAATTCCTTTTTTTTTTCCCTCATGTTCATTTGTGATGTATTACCAGACTTCCGATAGCTTTTAAAATAAATGTTGGAGACTGGCCTTTTCATCTCCTTTTGGCTTCTTTTTAGGTGAAGACAGTTACTTTAGTTATCTAGTACTGCTATAAGAGAAATATCACCAATGGATGGCTTTAAGAAACAGAAATTAATTTTCTCACGGTTTAGGAAGCTAGAAGTCCAAACTCAGAGCCCTGATTTTAGGAGAAGTCTTTCTTTGTCGGCTCTGGAGGAAGGTCTTTGTCTCTTCAGCTTCTGATTCCTGGTTCTGTGGAGATTTCCATGTGTCCTGGCATCTATCTTACCCCATCTCTCCTCCTAGCTTGCATTTAATCTCTTTTTATATCTCAAAAGAGATTGACTGAAAACAGGCCATGCATAATCCTGCTTCATCAACATAACAAAGACAACCCATTCCCAAATGGGATTATAATCACAGACATAGAGGTTAGGATTTACAACATATAGGGGGACACAATTCAATCCATAACAATAGTAATGAATGGTTTAGGCTTATCTTTTTAAATGTAGATCTGTTTTCTCCTAACAGGTATTGTAGATGTTGGCCAGAAGGTGAATTTTAGGATGTTTTGGAAAGTGACTTTTCAGAGACATTTGAGTGATTTCAGCATGATGTGGTGAACAGATGAAACAAAAAGAAAAAAAAAAATTTTGGTGTTATAGTCGAGGTTTGGGTAGTATGATTTTTCTTTATTGGATTATAACATTAGGTTTTGAAAAAAATATCTTAAGTAGAAAGAAGCTATATACCATGTCAAAAGCGTGCTTATATTTTCCATTAGCAAACTTATCACATTTTATCTGATGTTTTCTTGCTATTATTACTTCCTATACAGCTTTCAAAGTTGTCCACAAAGGGTTTTTACTTTTGACCCTGACTTTGCATAGTAGCAGCAGGTGGATTTCCTTTATATTTTACCTTTTCAATGAATAATAAAAGAGGCTGGTTTCTACAAATTGTTTGGTACTACCAGGATAGAGGCATGGCCAGCACTCAATTTCTATACTTTTACATTTGAGAGAATATTGCAATGGATAAATGTATAGCTTTTAGAATAAGGATGACCTGGATTCAAGCCAGTGGTATCCTGGCGCTGACACCCTAGCTGACAAGATGTGATTGTGCACATGTTTCCCCAACTCCGTGTCAGGTGATGTCACCTTGGTAGCTTGAAATGCCTCAATGGGAGTATTTACACCATGGAAATTGGCAAATGCTACAAATCAAGGATCCCCTCCTTCAGGAAGCTGATTTTTAAACATTTACCAGCATACCACAGGTTCAAGCATACTTAATTTGCTCATGATATTTAACCTTTCTGAGTCTCATTTTTCATCTCTGTTAAGTAGAGGATGCTAATGCCTACTTCACAGTGTTTTTGGAAAAATTAAAGGAAATAACGTAGATAATAGCACAACATAATACTGGTGCTTGACATAATAAATGCTTATAATGATAATGATAAAAATAAACATTTCAGATACAAATAAATTGTTAGTAATAATTTATAGAACTGCTTTACTCACTGTTAGGTAAGCTGTGAGAAGAACAAGGTTGCAAAACACTAAGGAAAACTTGATCTATTTTTAAGTGGACATGGTTTGGTGAGCTCAGTATTTTAACTTTTTTGGTTTAATTCAGTATTTATTAAGTATGCACCAAATGGCAAACCACTATGATAAATATAGTAAAAAGTGTGTTTGCGACCTGTTAACCCCTTTCTACTTCTGAAATAGTGAGTAAAGTAGTTTTAGAAGTAAGCAACAACAATTTATTAGTCTGTAATTTTAGTCATCCTATCATTTACATTGTTTTATTAATAATCAACATTACTATAATTATTATTATGTTAACTTTTATAGTAGGTTGAGGAATAAATGGGAAGCAAGAAACTGAAGACGCATAAGGAGGTCAGTAATTAGAGCCCAAGGAATGCAATTGTAAGAATGCTGTAAATTGAGGAGCTTTCCTATGTTTTGTTATTCTTGTTTTCCCTTTCTTTCTCCTTGTAATGATCAGTGATAAAAATAAGCCCGTATAGATATTCTTAGAACTAGTTAGAGATGCTTGCTCCCTGACTTGAGTTTTAGGGGTGGGAGTCCCAAGGTTGAATGCATGGAAGTAACTACCAAAGGAGAAGGAACTAGGCTATATCTCTGCAGTCTTGGACTATACAGGAAAGGAGAGCAGGGAAAGCTGGTCTGGGCCTGAGAATTAGCCCTGAGGATGATCAGAAGAGGTCTGAGTAAGATTTCCTGACATATGGAGCATTTTGAGAAATCTGGTGATAAAAGGAAGAATGGTGTTTTGATAGTTTGAGGAGAAGTTAACAGTCAAGGGAAAATCAGGGATGCAGGATGTGGAATCAAATGATGGAATTTTCAAGCTTAATCTAGACCATCTGGTCATCTTATCTTTAAAGCAGCAGTTTCTCAGACATTTTTCAACTTATATCTACAGTGTCCATATGTCCCAGATTCCCCAAAATGGGCCAGATTTCAAATATTTTTGCCATTGTTAGATCACTGGTCTCAAACTGGGATTGGAAAATATGATCACCATTCTTACATCTCCTCTGCCAACGTCTTTTACTTTTGCCATATCCATTGAAGGAAATTCTATAGAAGTTTTCAAGTAGTTAACAGTATCACCAAACAGCTGTCAACAGTGGTGGTTCCCAAACTTGACTGTGTATCAGAATCACCTGGGACATTTGTTAAGACATTGATTCCTGTGGCACCTGCCCTACCCCTCTTGCCCTCAAAATTTGGATTCATTAAGTTGTGGAAGATATTCAGATGTCTATACTTTTAACAAGTGTCCCATATCACCATAAGGCAGCTGGCTCATGGACAGGCCTTTGGAAACCAGTGGACCAGTCAACATCATTCACATCTTTCACCAAATGTTACAAAATCTCTGAAAACAGGGCTTCTTATACCAGGGTCCTTCGGGTTACAGAGATCTCTGAACTCCTGAAATGTTAATGTTGAATTTGTGGTATCAAATCTGGGAAGTTGGATGTGTGAGTAGATCTAAAAGCTAAACCTTCCCCACAAAAACACCAAGAAAAGCAACTAAAACCCTGCATTCAGCACCGTAAGAAGTCTAAAATGGTGGGCGATTGTATCAGACAGTAAGGAATTGCAGCAAGGAACTGCAAACTGAATAAAGGCAAGAATGAATTATATAGTAGGAAAAGTGCTTCTTGATCTCCACCCCTGTATCTCCTGGTGTGGCAGATGGAGACCCTAGTGGCCCTGTAGCTGCCCTTTTCTACCAGCCAACACACAGCTCTCATGTGCTCCGGAAGAGGCCTCAAACTCTGGCTCTGAAACTAATAGGAAAGATCTTGCTAGTGAACTATTTAGGAAGTGTATTTTTACCAGTCTGGAGCTAGCCATAAAGACTGAAATTATTGTCTGACCAGACTTTGAGCTCTCACAGAGTAGGAGAAGGAGTGGTGACCAAGGACCACGGGCTATACCCACCTGAGGATGGTCTACTCAGTGTGTGCTTTCTGATTGGTTTGGGAACCACTATAGGAGCTCTTTGAGAGCAGGGGATGGAGTGGTAACCCAAAAACTAAGGCTGCTCCTCCCTGAGAGATGATTACTTAGTTTGTGTTTTTGGATCTGTCTAGCAGCTTTTGAAAAAAAAAGAAACCTTGGTGTGGCCTGAGCTGGAGATACCACAGGGAGGGAGAAGTGGTAGTTTCTTGCAGAAGTTTGTGCAGTCAAAAGCAGTATATGCAAGTATATCAAAGTAACAACTTATAAAACTCTAATGTCCTGGTTTCAACAAAAAAAATCACAGGGCACACAAAGAAACTGGAAATGATGACCCATTTAAGTGAATGAGATGAAGGGAAAGATATCATATTTATGGAAACCTGAATAATGAACAGATTCGAAGAACATAATACAATATTAAGCAAACTCAAAGTACTAAAAGAAAACACAGGCAAAGGCCTAAATCGAATTAGGAAAATGATGCATGAACAAAATGAGAATTAAAAAAGAAAGAAAGAAAAAGAAACCAGACAGAAATACTGGAGCTGAAAGATGCAGTGGCTAAAATACAAAACTCATTAGAAAGATTTAAAAACAGATTTGAGCTGGCAGAAGAAAGAATCAGCGATCTAGAAGATAAAAAGGTAGTCAAAACTATGGAGGCTAAGGAGCAACAAGAGAGAAGGTTCAAGATTGCTGAGCATAGCCTAATGGAAATATAGGATACCATCAAGCAAACTAATGTATGCATCATGGGAATCCCAGAAGGAGATGAGAGAGAAAAAGGGACAGAAAGAGTATATGAAGAAATAATGGCAGGAAAGTTTAAAAATCTGACAAAGAAGATGAATCTACGAATCCAAGAAGCTCAACAAACTCCAAGTAGGATAAACCCTAAGAGATCCACATTAAGACACATTATAATCAGGCTCTCAAAAACTAAAGAGGGAATCCTGAAAGCAGCAAGAGAGAAGTGAATATTCACATACAAAAGATCATACAAATAGTAACCAATAAGATTAAGGGCTAATTTCTCCTCACAAAACTTGGAGGCCAGAAGGCGATAGAATGGCATATTTAAAGTGCTGAAAGAAAAGAACAGTCATTCTTCAGCAAAATTGTCCTTCAAGAGTGAGGGCAAAATTAAGACATTCTCAGTTAAACAAAAGCTGAGAAAGTTCATATACACTTGAATGGCCCCACAAGAAATGCTAGGAGTTATTCAGATGGGAAAGAAAGGGCACTGAAAGCTATACATACAAAATAAAAATCTCCACTAAGGGTAATTTCATGGACAAGTACAAGCATAGGTTGTAAGGTATTTTTGCTTGATAATTCTAAGGGTTATATCCTTAATAATCTATAATGACAAAAACAAAAATAAGTATAAATTTGTGTTACAGGACACATTACAAAAAATAAACAAAACCCAAAAGTTGGCTGGCAATATTTGGAGGAAATGAGGGGGAAGGACTGCATTAGATACACAAGAAACAAATAACAAAATGGCCAAAGTAAGTTCTTCTTTAATAGTAATTACCATGAATGTAAACAGAGTAAATGCTCCGATCAAAATGCAGAGAGTTGCAAAATGGATTAAAAAAAATAAACAAGATCCTACCAAATGCTGTCTACCATAGACATGTCTTAGTCTCAAGGATGCAAATAGTTTGAAAGTGAAAGGATGGTTACTATTTTCCATGCAAATAGACTTTAAGTCAAAATCTGTTATAAGAGACAAAGTAGGACATTATATAATGATAAAAGGACTTTATCAACAAAGTAAAGAGACAACTTACAGATTGGGAAAAACAATTTGGAAACTATCTACCTGATAAAGGTTTAAAATCCAAAATATATAAAGAACTACAACGTAGAAACAAAAAGGCAAACAACACAATTGAAAAAAAAAAGGGGGTGGGGCAAAGAACTTGAATACATATTTCACCAAAGAAGAAATACAAATGGCCAAGCACATGAAAAGATGCTCAATGTCATTATTCATTAGGGAAATGCAAATTAAAGCCACAATGAAATATCACTTCTGCCACACTACTATGGCTATGATTAAAAAAACGAAAAATAACAAGTGGAGAGGAAGTAGAGAAAATGGAACCCTCATCCATTGCTGGCAGAATTATAAAATGGTACAGCCACTGTGGAAAAGTTTGGTGTTCCTCAAAAAGTTAATTATAGGATTATCACATGAACGTGCAATTTAACTCTCAGGTGTATACCCAAAAGAATCGAAAGCAGGAACACAAACAGATACATGTACATCAATATTCATTGCAGCACTAGTCATAATAACCAAAGGATGGAAAAAACCCTTGGAAACAATAGATGAATGTTTAAATAAAATGTTACTCTGCCCTAAAGTGAAATGAAGTCCTTATACATGCAACAACGTGGATGAGCCTTGAAAACACTATGCTGGGTGAAATAATTCAGTCACAAAAGGACAGATGTTGTATAATCCCACTTCTATGAAATATCTAAAACCAAACCCATTGCCGTCGAGTCAGTTATGACTCATAGCAATCCTACAGGACAGAATAGAACTGCCCTAAAGGGTATCCAAGAAGCTCCTGGTGGATCCAAACCGTTGACCTTTTGGTTAGCAGCTGTAGCACTTAACCACTATGCTGCTAGGGTTTCCATGAAATATCTAGAATAGACAAATGTATAGACTCCAAAGTTTATTAGTGGTTACCACATGTGGTAGGGAGGGGGAAAGAGGAAGTCATTGCTTTGGGGGCACTAAGCTTCTGCTAAGGGTAATGGAAAAATTCGGAAATGGATGGTAGTGATGGTTGCATGATATAATGAACGTAATTAATATTACTGAATTGTATGTGTAAAAAATGTTGAAATGGCAAATATTTTCTTATGTATATATTTACGACAATAAACAGGTTGGAGACAAATTGAGATATTTTGCCCTTTGTCATCCATAAGCATTGACTGCACAGGACTTGGGATCCAGTCTAAATTAAATAATGCCTGCCCCCTAGATCAGACAGAGATTGTGGATAGATGGACACTGCATTTAAAAAAAAGGAAGAAAGCCATTGCCATTGAGTTGATTCCGACTCATAGCCACCCTGCAGGAGAGAGTAGAACTGTCCCATTGGGCCTCCAAGGAGTGACTGGTGGATTCGAACTGCTGACCTTTTGGTTAACAGCTGTAGCACTTAACCACTATGCCACCAGGGCTCCAAATAAATGTTTAGCATGTAAATATATTAACATGATGCAGAAACTCAGGAATGAGTATGTCTTATAATGCTAAGAAATGCTGCCTGCCTACTATCTATCTACTCACTCAACAGTTCATATTCCTTCCATCCATCCATCCATCCATCCATCCATCCATCCATCCATCCATCCATCCATCCATCCATCCATCCATCCATCCATCCATCCATCCATCCACCCATCCACCCATCCACCCATCCACCCATCCACCCATCCACCCATCCACCCATCCACCCATCCACCCATCCACCCACCCACCCACCCACTCACCAATCTCCCAGTCTGTCTATGTCATTCATCGTACACTACAGGGGAGATAATGACTAGTAGCATAACAAGAAGGTTTAGAAAAATGCTGTAGGGGCTCAGAGAAGGGGAGAGATTACTTTTAGCTGGAAACATTAGGGAAGGCTTCATGGAGGAGCTGACATTTGAGCTGAGTTTTGAGGACGGGTAATGTATAAAGATGAAGGGAAGGTGGGGGAGACAGCATAAGCAAAGGCTTATGTTTGTTTTTTTCCTGGGAGAATACTGAATAGTCAAGAAAAAAGATCAAATAAGAAAGGCTGAAGAAACATTAACTATGGGAATCAAGGCAACTAAGGAGAGCAGTCAGCAGTATTTTGGAGGACTCTGGAACCAGCGATTTTTACCGTAGAGAGAATGGGAATGAGAATGAAGTAAAGGAGGTAGAAGTGGTGGGCAGCGACTGGACAATGATTAGCACATTGTGTTAGGGAAGGAGTATGTAATAAAATTTGTAAAAGTAAAAGGAAGAACAATTGTAAGTATGGGTCCATAAGCACTTCCTTGGGATCGGACCATAGATTTCATCAAATTCTCAATGAAGTTAATGGCCAAGAAAAGTTTCGAAACAAAGTAATAAAGCTAGGAACATATGGTGATCATCCAGAAAGTGGAAGGAGCTTTTTTAATGACCTTGTGTTTACTTTCATCTCCTTAGAATGAATTACTGATGTAATAAGAATTTCCTTTCTGGGTTTAAGGAAAACACACACACACACATACACACACCTTCTTTCAGACCAGTATTTTCAATTTTGTCAGCCAATAATGTTTAATTACAATTATAATAGGATGTGTATGTACGTGTTTCTGTGTTTGGAGGGTGGTGGGTTGTTGGGGGTGAGAAGAAAGTCTTCTGATTGCCTAATTAGCCCTCATTGTTTTGTTTTCTCGGTGATCCCACACTTTCCCCGTGCATACACCAAAACAGGTTCTGGATTTGTGATCCATTGAAATCCTGCTTGGTTTAAACCTTAGGGTTAATATTCTCCAGCTGTATTACCTCAGCTCTAGGGAGACTTTTTAGTTGACAAGCATTTGTGGTTTAGGGAGCCAAGCAATAGATTGAAAACTTTAGGGCTATGAGTTCTAACTCTGTGTCTGCCCTGACACAGTGTGAGACCTTGGGCAATTCGTTTGATCTCTGTCCAAACTCTCTGATGCTTGATAACAGGATTTTCTAGAAATTTCCTTGCCAATAAAGGCATATGGAACCATTCCTTGGTTCCACAAGGGAAGGCTACGCTTCATTATCCTTCAGGCTTTTAACTCTCTTCCTCTATTTGCCCAAGCTCCCTATGCCAGGGACTCTGGAGTCTTACTGGGACTGTTTTGCCAAACTCTTCCTTACATTTTTTTTTTTTTTTCCAAAAATGCATCAGCAATGCTACTCTATTTCAGTTCTTCCAAGATTCCGAACTTTGTCTCCAAATACTTACCCTACAATTCTAAATAACCCAAGCTGCTTTGGAACAATGTGAATTGTGCAGGATTGGACTCTGGCTGGGATTACACATGGCTACTGTAAATAGAAGAAAGCTAAACTTCTCTCTCATTTCTCTGCATTCTACAAAGTACAATTTATTGTTTTATGAGCCTCTATAAATCATTTTTAAACTCCCTCTACTTTTTAACATCTCCTTTTATAGAAAATGATTAAGCTAATAGATTTTATTAAAAGCAATTCAATTCCAAGAAATATGTATTTTTTTGGTTGTAGAAAATATGCACTATTTCAGCTTTTGGACTTTGTTAAAAGATCTTTTACTCAGATAGTACTTGCCTTTTAAGTTTTGGGATCACACACACACACAGACATCCCAGTGTATAAGCAAGAATGTTGCAGAGTGGCATAGGAGAAAATTATGTTTTGTGAGGAGCTTTTAGATTCCTAGTAATTGCTGGTTCCATGTGTTAGAATAAAGCTGAAGTTGAGTTGTGAATATGTTCTTCTTATTAATATTTTCTTTTGCCTTCTGACTCAAGATACCATGTCCCTCTGCCTCAAGTTATCGTGTTCCTCTGGGATATTGTAGTTTGATGTTTTGGCCACTTTATTTCTGTTTAGGATAATTAAGGTATTTGGTCCAAGATACTAAGAAAGGTCAGCATATGGTTCATAGTGAACCAATCAAATGGACTTAAGAGTTAAACCATCGATGGAATAATTTCTGTTGTGTGCTATAATGAACATCTGATTTGGAGAGGTGTCAGTGGTTAGTTACTCTTCTGTTTGACTAATGAAGGATCAGCCCTAATGGGATGGAGAACCTTCGTTCCTCTTTGGTGCCTCCCTCACTCTCCTCTCTTGGAAAGCTCTGTCTGTCTCAGGCATCCCCAGAGGATCCCACACCAGGCCTGTCTCCCAAGTAGTTTCCTTTTGTTCTAGACCATTCTTTCCTCGCTCTCCACCAAGACTTCTTGTAGGTAATTGGCAAACTGAAAACAGTTTGACGATCTAATATCTGCATGATTCCCATGCAAAGAAAGTATACTAAAATTATAATCATAGTTAGCATTTACTGAGTATTCCATGCTAGCATTTTATACAGCAGGTGTTATTTTGATTTAATCATCACAATAATTCTGTAAGGTCTTTTCTTCTAATATGCCCACTTTATAGATAAAGACAATATTTTGTTGTGATCTATGGGGTTAGAAAAGGACAGCATGTTAGGTAAAGTGGAGGGCCAAGGGAAATGAGGGAAACCCTCAGTAAGATGGATTGTCATAATGGCTGCAACAATGCACCAAAGCATACCAACCATCATGAAGATGACACAGGACTGGGCAATATTTTGTTTTGTTATACATAAGGTTGCCATGAGTCAGAGCCAGCTTGATGGCAACTAACAGCAACAACATGGATAAAGAACAAAAACTCATTAAGTTAATTTACCTAGACTCAAAAGGAACAAAGGCAGTCTGATTCGGGACCTCTCTTGCTTAATTAATGAGTTCCATCTTTGAAAAACAACCAAATGTACCTTCTGTGTGACTTTAAACTGTGACAGACCCCTATTACAGGTAGAACTGCTTGGTGGGTTAGAAGAAAGTGGGGAGTGGAGGAAGCAAGTAGGCTGGACTCCCTCCTCCCTCTTTCACACACACACACCCCCAAGCTAAGCAGATATTCTTTTATCTATTTTCACATTAAACTTCCAAGAAAGGTTTCATTTTGGAGAAAAAGCTTCTCTGCTAAAAAACAAACAAGCTTTGAAAATTACTGCCTTATACAGTCCCACTTATCACAGTGTATTGTTATCTTTTGCCCCCTGATCTGGAAACACTAATGTAAATCAGATGGGAGCTGAGGTCACCCTTGTCTCTGAGGTCATGCTGTCCTTTGAGATTTAAATAAAATGGCTTCAATCCCCATTTCATATCTCCTGGAAGGTTCCAATGCCATCCCTCAGATTTCCACACATTCTCAGACCCTTTCTCATGGTCATTTCTTCCTGATGAACTCTTGACCTCACTGTGTCTTGCTTCCCACAGCTGCCTTTTTCTCTGTGCTCTGTGCTGACCTAGATGTGGAACTCAATCCTTTTTCCTTGATTGCACTCCCCACACACACCCTTTATTCACTCAAGGAACTCAATCTACCCCCACAAGGAACTGCTCCTCAATAAAGACCTGCAGGCAATAGGAGAAGGTTTATATATAACAGCAAAACATTTAGGATAGAGTATTAGGCATGCTTGTTCTTAAAAATTCTTAAGCCAGGAATTTCCTACTGTCCACATTTCTCTGCCATACCAGGTCCAGCCCCTCTCCCTCTTTTCTCATTTCCCTTCTACTTCCTCTTCTTCTTCCTCTTCCTCCTCCCACTCTTTCGCTCCCCTGCTCCTATCCTCCTTCCCCCTCTCATTTTCCCCATCCACCCCCCTTCCTTCCTTTCCTCTCTCTCATTGTTCTCTAGTTTGCCTTCCTTCAATTCTAAATTCCTATTCATTTTTTAGCTAGGCTTTGCTTGTTCCTTCTTTTTAACCTTGTCTCCCAGAATCTTACCCTTTCCACTATAGACAATTTATTAGGGCATTTTTCTAAACAAAGACCTGGTTCTTTTCAAGAGACACTCTGGTACAAGCTACCTAGATGAATTTTCCTACAGCTACATTAGCTCAATATAGTCCTATTGAAGGACTATAACCAGGCTGATTACCAAGCCCAAACCAGAGGCTGACTTAAATCTTTGCTGAAGCACGGTCAAGGGGCCTGTGTGAAGGGCAGGTAAACAACTTGCCCTTTTCTTTATGTAGGACTTTAACAATTAATATTTAGAATGATGAAAATCATGTTTTAAACAGTCACACCAGACACTGTGCCAAGCACTTTACAATCTTTATTAATTGAAATTTCCCATCTTTGCAAAGTATGTATTTGTATTTTCTTTTTACTAATGAAAGAGGTGAAGAAATTGCCCAAAGTCACAGAGTTAGAGAGTGGTACAATGGAGATGGGGCCCTAAACTGGTTGCCTCCAACTATTCTACTAGACTATTCAGCCTCTGAGTGGTTGGTCAAAAGGATACTTCCTTTCCTAAATGTTTCAGCATGTCTTCTGGCACCTATTGCTCTCCTCAGGAAGTTCCCCAGACTTTATGTCAATCTCCTGCCTCCTGGGAAACTCTCGTAAAGTTCCAGGGGTGCAACTCTTTTCAGCTCTCTTCTGGGAATATGTGCTTTTTCCAGTATACGGGAAAGAGTTGTGCTTAATTTTAAGTCATGTAGTGGGCCAGATGTAGGTGGTGGGGCAGCTGGGGGCTACTTCTCTCTGTCTTCACACTCCGGCAGAGACTGTAGGCCTAGAACTTGATATCCCTCAGGCTCTTTCTCCGTCCTCATGCCAGGTGCCTGGGGGAAGAGGGTGGAGGTGATGACGGTTTCCGTGGGCTCTCTGTCACTGCTGACAAGCTGCAGCAATTCCATCATTTTCATTTCACCATTGTCTCCCCTCGGTCACCAGAGCTTCCTGTTTGGTGAGGATGACAGTGACAAAGAGGATGAAGAAGACATGGACAAAGATGATCATTCCTCAGAGCCCAAGGTGGCGAGCCTGAAAGGAATGGAGTTATAGGCGTGCGCCAGTGAGGTTGAATCAGAAGATACCCAAGAAGAACAGAAACAGGTGTACTTACCAGAAGGCAGCCTGACACCATGGGACTTGTGGTTTGTTGGCAAAGAAAAAGAAGAATGTGACTGTCTGCAACAGAAAGCTCTAGAGGAATTAAATCAACAACTAGAAAAAAGAAAAAAAAAAAAAGGAAGAACGTGAAAAAAGAAAAATAATTGCTGAAGAAAAGCACAGGGAATGGGTTCAGAAAAAGATTGAATAGAAAAGTTAGGGAACAAAAAATTAAGAAAGAAATGAAGGAAAAACCAGGAAAGGAACTATAGAAAGAACGTTTGTAAGAAAAAGCAAAAGAGGAATATCTGGAGTGGCTAAAGAAAAAAAATTCTGAAGAATGTGAAAAGAAGAGCAACGAAAGGAAAAAAGAAAAAGAGCAGCAAGCTGCGTTATAAGAAAAAACGGAAATAGTAGAAAAAAATTTAAGGAATGGTTGGAAAATGCAAAAAATAAATCTTGTCCAGCTGCAAAGAGCTATGGTTATGCCAGTGGAAAACTAACAGGCTTTTACAGTGGAAATTCCTACCCAGAACCAGCCTTTCATAATCCACTTCCATGGAATCCAATTCATATGCCTCCTCCTAAAGAAGCTAAGGATAACTGATAAGTCAGCCACACAGGTCATCATCTCTGGTAGTTTATAAAGCCAGAAGCAGTTTTGCCTTGAAACTCTGCACAATACAAAGATAGCATATGTGGGAAATAACATGTTTTTACCTGGAGCTATTTAATTTTAAAGTCAGAAATCATTTTTTACTACTTAATCAGTAGCTCGCCATTTGACCTGATGATTGACAAGTTCCCATTTTTGCATTTGTATGTGGAGTCCTTAGAGTAATTGCGGAGATATTTTATACATTTTGATTTTTATAAGTGTTTCAAGGTTGATCTTGGCATATTTTGCAGGATAAGTGACTAAAAGTCTAATTAAGAATTGTGTTTGTATTTGGTGTACAATAAAGCAACAATTTTTGTGTTCTTCAAAAAAAATTTAAGTCATGTTTGCTGTATATTCAGACTTCTATATTTCTAAATGAGATATGCTAAGTAAGCATTTACTCTTAGTATTATTTTTTTTAAACAATGTTGAGAAAGCTTGTGGTGAAAGGGGCCTTGGGGTCAGAAAGACCTGATTGGGATTGGAGTGGGGAAGGAAGAGAAGGTGGAAGGACAGAGGTATTTCAGAGGTAGAGAAGGAGCAGAAACAGTGATTTGTACGTACTGGTTGTCTATAATGTAGCTATTTGAAAGATAGGTATTCCCAAAACACAAACCAAACCAGTTGCCACTGACTCAGAGTCAGAACCTGTTTCCCCTGGTTCCACGTCTTACTGTGTGTCCTTTTGGGAAATTGCTTATCCTCCCTCAGCCCCCATTTCCATATAGCATGCACAATAAGGCCCATCTCCCTATCATAGTGCTGGACCCAGTAAAATTTTTAATAAATATTAGTTTCTTTCCCCTTATGCATCTAGTTGAAATTCTCATATCAAAAATTTACTCATTATTTGTTAAGAATATCATGTGGTTTCAACATGGGTATCTGAAGGAAATCAATAACAATGGAAATATTCTACTTTTAAAGTTTTCCCTAAATTTTATATGCCACTTTTAATAAAGAAATAGAAATAAAGGTGTATCAAAGGGCCAACAAGAAGAGGCCTGTTCTCTTATTCCTACTTTTGCTGACAATTAGAAGGCATGGAGACAATGGTGCAAATGGCTAGTGTAACTACTAAGTAAAAGGTTGGAGGCTCTAATCTACCCAGAGGGGCCTCGGGAGAAAGGCCTGGTAATTTACTTTTGAAAAATCAACTGTGGAAAAACTCTGCAGAGCACAGTACTACTCTGACAAACATGAGGTCATTGTGAGTTGGAGTTGACTTGATGGCAACTGGTTTTAAACAAAGAAGCAAAGGTGGGCTCAAGACCTGAAGCTTGTCTGCCAGAGGGAGGGGTGGCAGGGAGGCTCTCTGAGTATGCCCAGGAGAGATGGAGAATAGTTTTTATATCCTCTACACATGTGGCCTGTGCAGATTTAATCATAGCAACTTAGTGGCTTTTGGACTTTGAATTTTTATTTTATTAATATCTACTATACTGAGTGTAGTATAATTTATTGTTTGTTTAAATGGGCTTATTCAGATACATGGTCCTTACCACAAGCTGGTAGGGAGGTCATTTAGCATTGATCCAGTGATTTGACAAATATCTCCTCCCAATAACCATACGCACAAAATATCCACAATATATGTGACTAGAACTGCTGATTAGGCATACATGATTCAATCATCCAAGTATGCCATTTCATTTCTCCCTAATTGGTGGTTCCTGCCAGGTGGGACATCTACATGAGGCCCCCTGGCTAGGGCTGAGAGCACACCCAAGGATTCCTGTCATCTTGCAGAGAGAGATTTCACCTGATGGTGCATCCTGTTCCTTTCTTTTTAACATCAATAACTGCAGCTAAAAGGAAACGTGTGTCCAAGATAAAGTGATCTTTCTCTTTTTAGGTTTTAAGTTATTTCTGAAAGTGAATAGTAGTAAAAGCTTTGAAATTTGCTTTCTGTTTAAGCATACTTATTGTACAGCATGGGTTCCTAAACCCTGCTACCCTTCAAAATCGCCAGATTCCAATGCCTCACCCGTCATAGGTTCTGATCAAGTTAACCTGGGATGGAATCCAAGAAACTTGACTTTTCAAAAGTTTCTAAAGTGGTATTTTCCTACAGATAGTGCCTACCTGGAGCCTCTGGGTCATGCAAATGTTAACATGCTCAGCTGCTGACTGAAAGGTTGGAGGCTTGAGTTCACCCAGAGGTACCTCAGAAAAAAGACCTGGTGATCTACTTCTGAGATATCAGCCACGGAAAACCCTGTGGGGCATGGTTCACTCTGACACACATGGGGTCACCATGAGCCAGAATCAAACTGACAGCAACTGGTTTGGTTTGTTTTTTCAGAAAGCCTGTCTTTCAAATTTTAATTTTATTCTGCTTCAACTTGAATTTGCATATGAGCAATTGATGGTCTGTTACACAGTCGGCCCCTCGCCTTGTTCTGACTGATGGTATTGAGCTTTTCCATCATCTCTTTCCACATGTGTAGTTGATTTGTTTCTTGTGTGTTCCATCCAGTGAGGTTCATGTGTATAGGCACCATTTATGTTGTTGGAAAAAGTCAATTGCGATGAAGAAGCCATTTGTCTTCCAAAATTCTATCATGTGATCCTATGGCATTGTTTTAGTACTGAGGACATATTTTCCAACTTCAATTTTTCTTCCTTGTTTCCAACTTTTGAATCCCAGTCACCAGTAATCATCAATGCATCTAGATTGCATATTTGATCAATTTCAGACTGCAGAAGTTGGTAAAAATCTTCAATTTCCTTACCTTTGGCATTTGAGGGGCTCATCTTCCAGCACTACATCAAGCAGTGTTCTGCTGCTATTCATAAAGTTTTCCCTGGCCAGTTGTTTTCAGAAGTAGACCGCCATTTCCTTCTTCCTAGTCTGCCTTAGTCTAGAAGCTCAGTTGAAACCTGTCCACCATCAGTGACCCTGCTGGTATTTAAAATGCTGGTGGCATGGCTTCCAACATCACAGTAACATGCAAGCTACTACAGTACGACAAACTGATAGACACGTGATACATGAAGAAAACAAAAGGCCATTAAAAAGAGGAGAAAGAAAGAAAAGATCAAACTGGATGTCAGAGGAGACTCAAACTTGCTCTTGAATGTAGAGCAGCTAAAGCAAATGGAAGAAATGATGAAGTAAGAGTGGTGAACAGAAGATTTCAAAAGGTGACTCGAGAAGGTAAAGTATTACAATGAAAGGTGTAAAGAACTGAAGTCAGAAAACCAAAAGGGTAGAATCCACCTGACATGTCTCAAGCTGAAAGAACTGAAGAAAAAAATCAAGCCTTAAGTGCAATTTTGAAGGATTCTATGGACAAAATATTGAATGACATAGGAAGCATTAAAAGAAGGTGGAAGGAATATGCAGAGTCATTACCAAAAAAATTGATTGATTTTTAACCATTTCAGGAGGTAGCACATGGTGAAGAACAGATGAGACTGAAGGAAGAAGTCCAAGCTGCGCTGAAGGCATTGGTGAAAAACAAGGCTCCGGGAACTGACAGAATATCAATTGAGATGTTTCAATGAATGGGTGCAGTGTTGGAGGTGCTCACCCATCTATGCCAAGAAATTTGGAAGACAGCTACCTTGTCAACCAACTAGAAGAGATCCACATTTGTGCCCATTCCAAAGAAAGGTAGTCCAACAGAATGGGGATCATCGAACAATAACATTAATATCACATGCAAGTAAAATTTTTGCTGAAGACAATTCAAAAATGGTTGCAGAAGTATATTGACAGGGAACTACCAGAAATTCAAGCCAGATTCAGAAGATAATGTGGAACGAGGGATATCATTGCTGATGTCAGATGGATCTGGGCTAAAAGCAGAGAATACCAGAAAGATGTTTACCTGTGTTTTATTGACTATGCTAAGGCATTTGACTGTGTAATCATAACGAATTATGGATAACATTATGAAGAATGAGAATTCCAAAACAATTGTGCTGATCCACAACCTGTACATAGACCAAGAGGCAGTCGTTCAAACAGGACAAAGGCATACTGTGTGCTTTAAAATCAGGAAAGGTATGAATCAGGGTTGTATCCTTTCACCATACTTAGTCTGTATACTGAGCAGGTAATCAGAGAAGCTGGACTATGTGAAGAAGAAGGTGACATCAGGATTAGAGGAAGACTCATTAACAACCTGTGATGTACAGATGACATGACCTTACTTGCTGAAAGTGAAGAGGACTTGAAGCACTTACTGATGAAATCAAAGACGACAGCCTTCAGTATGGATTACACCTCAACATGAAGAAAACAAAAATCCTCACAATTGGACCAATAAATAGTATCATGATAAATGGAGAATATATTGAAGTTTTCAAGGATTTCAATTTCCATGGACCTGTAATCAATGCCCATGGAAACAGCAGTCAAGATATCAAATGATGTATTGCACTGGGCAAATCTGCTACAAAAGACCTCTTTAAAGTGTTGAAAAGCAAAGATGTCACTTTGAGGACTAAGGTGTGCCTTACCCAAGCCATGATATTTTCAGTTGCCTCATATGCATGGGAAAGTTAGACAATGAGTAAGAAGACTGAAGAATTGATGCCTTTGAATTATGGTGATGGTGAAGAATGTAGACTATACCATGGCCTACCAGAAGAATGAACAAGACTGTCTTGTAAAATATAGCCAGAGTGCTACTTGGAAGTAAGAATGGAAAGACTTCATCTCATATACTTTGGACATGTTATCTGGAGGTATTAGTCCCTCGAGAAGGACATCATACTTGGTAAGGTAGAGGTCAGTGACAAAGAGGAAGACATTTGATGAGATGGATGGACAGTAGCTACAACAATGGGCTCAAACATAGCAATGATGGTGAGGATGGCACAGGACCAGGCAGTGTTTCATTCTGTTGTACATAGAGTCGCTATGAGTCAAAACTAACTTGATGGCAGCTAACAACAACAACATCTTTCAAATAGCTACGTTATAGACAACCAGTATATATAAGTCTGCTTCTGCTCCTTTATCTCTGAAATACCTCTGTCCTTCCATCTTTTCTTCCTTCCCCATCCTGATCCCATGAGGAAACAGAATAATGCCATTTCTTCATAGAAAGTTGTCTTGTAAAACTCCTTTCTGTGGGTTCTGAAGTGGAAGAATGTGTTCATACAATGGCAATTAGTGTATATAATCCTTACACAGGCATCTTAAGTACATCTGGTTTGACTGAGCAGTAACTGGACACCTGTACAAAGCCAAACTTTTCTATTGTCTGTATGGGTCAAGATTCTATTGCAGATAACAGAATTTGCTACAGTTAGTTAAAGTAGATGTCTTAGGTATCTAGTGCTGCTATAACAGAAATACTCTAAGTAGATGGCTCCAACAAACAGAAGTTTATTCTTTCACAGTCTAGTAGGCTTGAAGTCCAAATTCAGGGTTTCAGCTCCAGGGGAAAGGCTTTCTCTCTCTTTCGGCTGTGGAGGAAGGTCCTTGTATCAATCTATCTCTGGATTGAGCTTCTCAGGCGCAGGGACCCCAGGTCCAAAGGATGTGCTCTGCTTCTGGCGCTGCTTTCTTGTTGGTATGAGATCCCCCTACCCCCACCCCCATCTCTCTGCTCACTTCTTTTTTTTTTTATCTCAAAAGAGATTGGCTTCAGACACAACCTAGTCTTGTAGATTGAGTCCTGCCTCATTAACATAACTGCCTCTAATCCCACCTCTTTCACATCATAGAGGTAGGATTTACAACATATAGGAAAATCATATCAGATGACAAAATGATAGAAAATCACACAATACTGGGAATCATGGCCTAGCTAAGTTGACAGATATTTTTGTGGGACACAATTCAATCCATGACAGTAGAGAACAGTTTCATACAGGGGATTTGGTACTTCAAAATTGTTGGAAGAGCTGGAACAGAAGGCGGAACCTCACATACACAACACAAGCCTGCAGAATCTTTCTGCCTCTGCTGTGCTCAGAAAAGCTGCCACCACCTCTGAAAGAGGATGATCAGGAAGCTGTTGGCTGCCTCCCTGATGGCAAAGCCTCCTCTGCTGCCCTCAGGAAAGCAACAGTGGCTGCTAAGTCAGGAAGAACCTGATTCAGGAAGCATGCAATCTCTGGCAGAAAGTGGGACACTCCATACTCTTCTCTCTCCAAGTGTCTCTCCAATCTAATTCAGCTTTTCATCCTAGTTCATCTGATAGCTAGAACCTAAATCTTCCCTGAAACCTTAGTTACAAGAGTGTCTTAGAATTTTTTTTTTTCATTTTTTAATTCTCTAACCTCTTAACTATTTTTTTTTTTCTTAACTAACTAGAAGGTGACCCGAATAGAGGTGGGGCCAATATATTGTCATCATCTAATTCTCTTACAGCTTGAATGATTTCACCTCATTTTATTATATTTTCAGAAGTGTTGTCAATTAGAAGTTAATTTGGGTCCTAGAATTCTGTGAATACTTTGTTACAGTAATTGTTTCTACGAGAGAAAAAATAGTTTCCAAAATCAAACAACAAAGTTCTGGGTAAATGTGTGTGCATATGGGCATTCTGTTAATGCAAATGACCCTGAAATAGTTGAAATAGTACATATACTATAACTGTTATTGGGGCTCATAATGGTAAATCGGAGGCCCCGTCAGGCTCCGAAATGCCATCGTAATTATAATAAATGACATTTATTGAGTCCTTTCTTTGTGCCAGAAATTGTGACAAGTTCATATGTGTTCTCATATCTCATTCTACAGTTCTATGAGCTAAATATCATTATTATCATTCCATTTTACAAAAAAGGATATATTATCAAAGAGAGATTAAATACCTTGCCCAAGATCCATGGGTGGTAGGTAGCACCGTCAGATCTTGAATCCAGGTCTTAAATCATCCAACAAAATTAGTAGTAGTATAAGTTTAGTGTTAAGTATTTTATTTTAATCCAATGCCAGATGGTGCTATTTGTTCTTTTGTCTTTGCTATGACTTGGAATTGACTTGATAGAAATGGGTTTGGGTTTTTTTTTTTAAGTATTTTATTGTGTTTTTGGTGAAAGTTTACACAGCGAAGTATGTTCCCATTTAACAATTTCTATACTTTATTGGTCAGTGACATTGGTTACATTTTCCACATTGTGTCCACATTCTCATTATATCCATTTTGGTTGTTCCATTTCCGTTAATCTAGCTTCCCTCTCCACCCCCCCTTCTCATCTTTGCTTTAGGGTAAATGTTGACCATTTGGCCTCATATAGATTACTTTTTTTTAGTTAAAAGAGCACAAAATGTTGTTTAGCTGAAAGGTGACCTCTGGGAGTGGTTTCAGTTCCAAGTTTAAAGAGTATCTCTGGGCCATAGTCTCAAAATTTCCTCTTGTCTCTACTTGTCCAGTTATGTCTGGCCTTTTTTTTTTTTAATTATTTTTATTGTGCTTTAAGTGAAAGTTTGCAAATCAAGTCAGTCTCTCACATATAAACTTATATACACCTTAATACATACTCCCACTTACTCTCCCCCTAATGAGTCACCCCGCTCCCTCCTTCTAGTCTCTCCTTTCATGACCATTTTGCCAGTTTCTAACCCCCTCTACCCTCCCATCTCCCCTCCAGACAGGAGATTCCAACATAGTCTCAAGTGTCCACCTGATGCAAGTAGCTCACTCCTCATCAGCATCTCTCTCCAACCCATTGTCCAGTCCAATCCATGTCTGATGAGTAGTCTTTGGGAATGGTTTCTGTCCTGGGCCAACAGAAGGTTTGGGGACCATGACCGCCGGGATTCTTCTAGGCTCAGTCAGACCATTAAGTCTGGTCTTTTTATGAGAATTTGGGGTCTGCATCCCACCGTTCTGCACCCTCAGGGGTTCTCTGTTGTGCTCCCTGTCAGGGTTTGGGTTTTTTTGGTGTATAGGTGTGTGTGAGTTTAGTTTTTGACATGTTGGTTTTGAGGTCTTGTGTGGCATTGACTTTATCTTCCCCTCTTTGTTTAGAGTAAGGTTCAACATTTATACTCCCAAAGAAACACTTTCCCACACTTGTCCAAATGGCAAACAGGACAGGAGAATGTGTAGGTGCAAAGTCCAACAAAAACTAGAACACTTCTGTGACACTTCACCATCTGGGCAACAGTCTGGTGGTCAGAAACTCAAATAAGTCATCTGGACACCAAAGATGATATTACTGGGGTACCTACTTTCTTAGCTGAGAATTCTGTTTTAACTTAGCCATAAGTCAGTTCCAAAGACTGATAGCAAGCTGTCAAGTTAAAGTAGAAGTGTCAATTCATTCTGTTACTCATGCAAATCTTAGTTTACATGAGAGTTGTGCTTCTTGGGCCCTGTGCTAAGGGGTAAGGACTCTACTGAAAACCATTTTCTCTGAGGCCACTTTTGGCTCTTCTAGTTATTACATCCAATAGGATTTTGCACTACTGACTACTTTCCTTTCTAAATTCTATCTTCTTATGACTTCTAGAAACATCCACTGTCTCCTAATTTTTTAGTCGTCCTTTTTCAGGTACTTCCTTAAAAGTTCCTCTTGTTCGGTCAGTCTTAAAAATTTAGATATCAGGGCTCTGTCTTTAGCCTTTTGGGTTCAATGGGGAGCTCTTGGCAACACTTAGTAGCCTCCAACTCCTAAATTCCTCCCCAAGGAAGGGGAATGATTAAATAGGATCAAGGGCAATGACATTTATTAGATCCAGGTGCAGGAATTCTCTATCTATCTCTTGATTATTATCCTTATACAATCCCTGTCTTCCTCCATGAGTCTGGGTGTAATATGGATTTGGGGCCCATCCTGGGAATCACCTCATCCTAAGAATACCTTGGTGCCTGGATTAAGCAGTCTCTAAAAAAAAAAAAAAAAAAAATTTTTTTTTTTTTTTTAAATGAAAAAGAGAAAGCCTTGCTTTTTCCTCTTTATGTCCCTCTCCTTTGACGTGGTTTTCTTTAACTCTAGAGTAGTAAAATACAGAAGACTCAGGTTGTGCTTGGGTTTAGAACAAATGGACTAAAGAGCCTCCTCGGCTTACTTATATTTGCCTTTTTATTCTTTATATTTACATTATTTATGTTTGCCTTTATGTCTGCCTCTGGTATTAGAAAATGGTGCATGGAGAATGGATGGTATAGTCTTGCTCACCAAGGGACTTTCTATAGTGGTGAAGGTACAGTGGTGAAGTGTTACAGTGGTAAAGCATGTACTTTGACCTGGTCTTAATTCCTGATCTCTGAGAATGTATTACCTTGAAGAATTTGTAACGGGGGGCCGGGGTGCAGCTTGGGAAAGATTGTGGCAAGACAGAGATGTAGATTCTGATTTCTGAATATCTCTCAATAGATTCCCATTATAGTCACAACTTATTAAGACCTACTTCTCATTTTATGTACCTTCTGTTTTTAAATGGAAGTCAGCTACCACATATATATTGATCACTCCTAAATACTCATCTTCGGTTCAATTGTCTCTACTATGTGCCAGACACATATAGTCATCTTACTTCTGGAAATTCCTCCTTGAATTACCGTCTCTTCCTTCACCCCCTGAACCTACTCCTCCTACTCTGTCTCAGCTATACCAGGCACTGCCATCAGAAATATGGAAGTCAACCTTGACCTGGCTCTCTTTTATCCCCTACATTCAACCTGTTATTAAATTACGTAGAGGGAACTTTTAAAATAACTTCCTTGGACTTGTCCCCTCTTCTTCACTCTCACTGCCTGACTTTAGGCCTTCATCATTTCTCACATGTTGTGTAACAACAACATCCTAAAAGTTCTCCCCACTTCCAGTTGACCTTCAGGTACACACAGGATGGAGCCATTCACCTACCTGATTTCAGTCTTTCAGAACAGCCAACCCCAAATCCTTGTCTTGGTCACTGTGATCAGCCCCTTTCTTCTCTGGCCATGTCTCTTGCCCTGTCCTCCGGCTATCTGTGGTATGTTCACACTGAGCCATGTCTGGGTCCCACAGTGTGCTCCTTCTATCCAGTTCTCAGGGATTAGCAGCCTGCTGCGCATTCTGTCCTTCTGTCTTCACCTCAAGTATGAGGCTTAGGAGCCCCTTCTTCCTTTCTCCTGGCCACTCTGCTTGGGGATTTATTCCTTCTACATTTAGATTATTTATTAAAAATTAGATTAAATTATTTAAAATTTAGATATTTATCAGGGTTCTGTCTTTAGCCTCTTGGGTTCAATGGGGAGTGCTTGGCAACTCTTATTAATCTCCAACTCCTAAATCATAGGACCTTTTGCTTCCCTCTATCCTGGCACTTGCCTCATCGTATTAAAATTTTTCATTTGCTTGCTTGTTTACTCATCTGCTAAATGGTGACCTCCATATGAGCAGGAACTAGGTCTTTTTCATCTTAGTATAAGCCTAGCCAAGCACAAATCCTGACACTTACTAAGCACAATTTATGTAGTTTAAATAAAAGAATGCTATATTTACCCAAAAAGAAAGATCTGGGTGATACGTAATAGGACATGTAAGATCTAAACAATTGAGCCATTTATTTGAAATCAGAAATCTCTCATACAGAGGGTAAATAATAAACTAAAGGAAGAGAGAAAATGGTTTCTCTTTCTAAGGGTAATGAAGAGAATGGAGATAGGGAGAGCCCTACAGAAGAAGACTTTTGAGGACAGTCTTGAAGTTTGCCTCTGAATTTGCCAGACAGACAAGAGGCAGAGGGACTTTCAAACCAAAACTATGAAAATGATATTTGTGGGCCTTGGGTAATCTTATTTGGTTGGAATAGAGGTTGGGAGTCTGGCACAAAGAGAGGGTCAATTCTGAAGGACTTTATAGGACTGTCTTGCCCAAGGTCACATAGCCTATTATAACTTCAGTGGGAATCAAGTTATTTTATTTAAGAAGGAGTCAGGGAAAGTTATTATTGAGAGTTACTGACCAGAGTTAAAGACTACCTCATCTTTCAGACGATGTATCAAGAAATATCAATTTTATAAATTTGTATTCTGCGTTTTTATCCAAATGTAAAGTTGACACAATATATAAAATACCAAGGGAGAAAATGTTCATGTTCATCTGTCAATTCAGAAGAAGAGCTCCATTTTGCAATCTGCTGATTTAGAATGAGCAGTGACAGAGTTTGAGAGGAAACATCTCTAAACTCTTCAGGCCAGTTTTAGTGGGAGAAAAAAAAAACCAGAACACTGGGAGAGATAGGCTTTAGAGGTTGTTTTTGTTAGCCGCCATTGAGTTGGATCCGACTCATGGTGATCCCATGTACAACAGAATGGAATGCTGCCTGGTCCTGTGCCATCTTCATAGTTGTTGTATGTTAGAGCCCATTGTTATGTCCACTGTGTATTTTGAGTGCCTTCTACCTTAGGGGGCTCATCTTCTAGCAGTATATCCAGTTTTCATTGGCTAATTTTTAGAAATAGATTGCTAGATCTTTTTTCCTAATCTGTCTTAGTCAAGCGGCTCTACTGAAACCCATCCACCATGGGTGACCCAGTTAGTATTTGAAATACTGGTGGCATTGCTTCCAGCATCATGGTAACATGCAAGACACTGCAGTATGACAAATTGATGCAGCTTGCCTATATTCTCCCTGACTCCTAACTACCTGCTTCTTGATTCTAAACATATACTTAGACATGGAACACTCCATCCCTCCTTCTCAGTGAGCAAGCTCAGTCTTACATGCTGCACTGCCTATACTTCTTCTGCTTCCTGCCTTTGTGCTGTAGGGAAACCCCTTCTGTGAAAAACTTCCTCACTACATCTATTCTTCCTCTATTGCTCCTTCCGTGACCATCTCTTGGCCCAAATCTGGAGCCCTCTAATACCAATTACATATCAAGTTACGCCGAAGAAGGAAGCCCTCTTTTCTGCTCCATGTTGGCTCCCTGGAAGTGGAGAAGTGGATCATTATCCCCGTTATCCACTGCTTCTTCAGTCCACACTATAAAATACCTGTGTCTGGTCACAGCTGGTATACCCCAAATCTGAGAACTGAGGTACTATTTCTTAGGAAACAGTAACTACTAAAAAAAGATAAGCAGAAACTAGAAATGGCAAAACCTCTTATTGTACTATCATTTTGTAAATATAAAATATTTTCAAATATTTTATATTTCAAAATATAATTTTATATTTACAAAATTGTAATATTGGAACGTAGGTGCTTTCTCTTATTTACTATCTTAATAAATGAAAAGGGCAGCTTTTGTGACATGAGCACAGTAAATCTTAGAAAAACAAAAACAAACTTTTTTTTTTTTTTTTGAGTACCTACTCTATACCAGGAGTCCCTGGGTGCTGCAAATGGTTAAGTGCTGGGCTACTCACCGAAAGGTTGGCAGTTTGAACCCACTCAGAGGTACCTCGGAAGGCAGACCTGGCAATCTGCTTCCAAAAGATCACAACCATGAAAACCCTATGGAGCACAGTTCTCCTCTGCAACACAGTGGGGCACCATGCGTCAGAATTGACTCAACAGCAACTATTTTGTTTTTACTCTATGCCAAGAACGTTTTGAATCCCCATGACAGAGAGATAATAATATAGATGTTTTGCTGCCAAAAGGGTCTTCATCTAGTAAAGGAGGTAAATTTATAACAACTATTTAAAAAGTTGTATAGTATGTATAAGAATAAAGTATACACAAGGTTCTGAGTTAACAGAATGGGAATGATTAATTGTTTGGGGGTGTGTGTGTGTATGTGAGAGAGGGAGAGAGAGAAAGAGCGAGAGAAAGGATGAGAGAGAGACAGAGAGAGAATGAGAGAGCTTGAAAGAATCTCATTTGTTTCTTACAAAATCCTATTAATATCTCTGAGTAAATAGTTAACTTGGTATTCATACCCAAATCTGTCTGACTCCAAAGTCCAAAGTTGTTTTATTTCACCCCACTGCCTCCAGTCTCTATGACCCTGTGCTCTGGAATGATAGAAAAGAACAACTGAATGAAAACAGGAAAGAATATTTGTGATCATGAGCATTCTATTTTAACACAGATGTATTGCATGGCTTTACTTTGAACGATTCTGGATTTCTTTCAGCATTATTTCCATATAACAAGCAACTGTTTTGCCATCAACACAGACTCCTGATTTATGTTTAAATAACACCTTTTCTTTCTAACTTTGGCTGTATACGTGTTGTATGGCTATGGATTCTGGATATAATATGCATCCTGGGTGAGAGTTATAACAATTACTGTGTGATGTTTGTTGTCCCTGTCACCAGCTGTTTAGTTTTAACTTTACAAATTTAATGTTCAAGAGGATGTTTTTACTCATCAAAGCATTGAATCAGCAGTTACCCTGGAAGTTGGCAAAAGATTTAGTTCTGTTCTATAATCTGAAGCACCGTGCCCAACTTGGATCTGGATAAGTGTGGCAAGAATGAGAATGATCAGTCCTGAGATCTTTTCTTTTTGTAATTAAGAAGGTAATGACACAGATTTCTTGGATCACATCTTTCCTGCAGATGTTCATCACTCTGAGACATGAGACCAATTCTGTCTCAAGATCCAAAAACGTAGCTAGAATGCCAATAAACTGAGAGTCCCTTGATCATGGACAGGCTCCTGTCTCTTCTCCTAGAAAAACAGAGGTTGACTTCTTTGCTACATGGATTTTAACTTTTTCTTTTAGAATCTGGAGTCATCCTCCACATCTGCACTCACTTTTGGCTTTTAACCCTGCCTGTTTTTTTAAGTTACTGGATTCTTCCTTTGACTTTAAACTTAACCTCTGCTGATGCTCCATCTAGACTCAGTAGCCCTTCCTAACTCTTCTAGTGGAATATTAGCTCTATGGGGATGGAAGCCTCATTTGCTAGGGTATGTCCACGGCCTAGAATAGTACCTAGAATGTACTGTGCCCTCCATCAATATGTGTGGAATTAATCTGGCACTGTTAGATACTCAGGACGACCTATCCTTGCTTAGGATCGTTTTTCTCCTGGGATGTTCTGGGCCACACAATTCTAGCTTCATTTGTAGCCCTCCTCTAGCATTGTAGTGAAACCTCAGTATGTTCCTGTGCTGGCCTTTTGCTGGAAGATGAGAACTGTGCCCTTTTACACTGGACCTGGCATATAGTTTATGGGTAGTAAGTGTCAGGTAAATCCAAACCTTTTAATCTGAATCTACTACCTCTAAGTCTCCCTTAGGCTTCTGTCTTGGTTATCTAGTGCTGCTGTAACAAAAATACCACAAATTGATGGCTTTAACAAAAATACATTTATTTTCTCACAGTCTAGTAGGCTAGAAGTCCAAATTTAGGGCGTCAACTCCAGGGGAAGACTTTCTTTCTCTGTCAGCTCTAGAGCAAGGTTCTTGTCATCAATCTTCTCCTGGACTAGGAGCTTCTCTGTGCAGGAACCCTGGGTCCAAAGAACATGCTCTGTTCCCGGCACTGCTTTCTTGGTGATATGAGGTCTCCCACTCTCTGCTTGCTTCCTTTTTCTTTTATCTCTTCTAAGATAAAAGGTGGTACAGGCCACACCCCAGGGAAACTCCCTTTATATTGGATCAGGGACCCGAGCAAGGGTGTTATATCCTGCCCTAATCTTCTTTAACCACAGGCAGAGATTATGGTTTATAACACATAGGAAAATGGAGAACAACCACACAATACTGGAAATCATGGCCCAAGCTGACACATTTTGGGGGGACACAGTTCAATCCATGACAGCTTCTATGTTTGCCATGGATCTTGCTGTTCAGTTATCTGTCCCCCTCACTTCAGTCACCAAAGCCAAGTCAACCTCACTAAGCCTGAGCAAGAAGAAGAGTAAGTTATGTAACTGTTTCTATACAGATATTGTAAAACCATATTCATTCATTCAAGAAACATTTAATGAGTGTTAACCATATGTCCATCACACAAATCTTTATATGATTGATTTTTTAACTGCATCTTCAAAAAAAGAAATATTTGTCCTCCCTTTTTGAAACACTAAGCAATGGTGTCTAGTTTACAAATTACCTTCAAATTTAAGCACAATCATATTTCTAAATGCTGCTAAGGTTGCCTTTAGCAAGTTGCACATTTCATAAGTCTAACTAAAGGCTACATTATTGAGTATTCCTCAGCTAGTTAAAAAAAAAAAAAAAATGTACCCCTAGGAGGATACCTTCGAAAACCATGAGAGAGAGACAGGGAGAGAAAGACTGATTTATGAGAGTCTTATTGCGTATCATAAAAGCTCCTGTATTATAAAATCTGCTAGAACAGGAATTCTTTATATCACTTGCTGGAGGTGATCAGCAACTTTGCCTCAGCCTTCCAACACATTGTTTTATAAAATCAGAAACCCAAAGTGTCTGCATTTTTTTCTTTTAAAAGTGTTGAATACTCAATCTTAAATGCTAAAAGAACAACTCTTTCTCTTTTTTAAATGAAACACATTTTCCTGAAAGTTGCACACTATATGCAGAAACTGACCCCTTTGCAGAAAGACATGCCTACGTTGGAATGGGCTGACTTGGCTCAGGCTTTTTGAACATATTAACGTTTGCTCAGAACGAACTGACATGTGGACAAATGTTTATAATGATGTCTGTGGGCAGTGAAAATGTCAAGTCAACTGCACTGTCAGCCAGGAAAATGATACCTTTTAGTAGGTGCTGGGGACAAAATCAGGCAATCAGAACTTGTCTTTGAAAATTAGAAGATCTAAAGAGCCAGTTCTCACTTGACTAGTGCTTGTTTATGTTGTGAATCTAAGGCAAACTCCAAGATCCCTGGGTGGCGCAAATGGTTTCATTCAACTGGTGACCAAAACGTTAGCAGTTTGAACCCACCCAGCAGCCCCAGGAAGGAATCGGCCTGGTTATCTGCTTTCGTAAAGATTACAGCCAAGAAAACCCTGGGGGGGCAGGTCTATCCTGTAACACACAGGGTCTCGTAAGTCACAAATCAACAGCAATAAAGCAAAATCCAGCAATTCTAAAGGATTTCATGACTTCTAAGCATAGCGTTGTGGAGGTCTGCAAAGGGCTCATTTCTTACTTGAGGAATGTAACGTGTAACGTGTAACATTTCCTACATACTTTCTGTTTTGCATATTTTGTTTACATAAATATACACACATATAAAATTTTTTTTTTTATGTGCTTGCATGTTTTATTCTTTGGTGGCAATAGCACTGAATCAAGACCCCAGCATTATCTAGACACTTGTTTCATAGTATTATTTTTAATATGCTTTTTTCTTTGTTAGAGCAAATGTGTCATTTTCATGCAATAATAGATTTATTTTCTCTTCATCCTAAGAAATGTGAATTTTTTTGACTATGAAAATCATAGGGATTTTCATGCAAAAACAAGGACAGAGAAAATAATTACTTTTATTCTAATTTTTCACTGTGGCTGAGATGGGAAAGTGGGAATACACGGGGAGTAAGATGAATACCTCCCCATCCACTTGGAACACAGAAAATTAGGAAAAAAAAAAAAAGAGAGAACCTTTAAATATATTTTTTTAAATGTAGTGTTTTGCTAATAAAGCTGAATTTAAAATAAAAAATCTTTGCTAAACAGAAACAAAATGACAATTCACATAGTGAGCAGGAGCTGAAATACCCAGGTCACTGAGACTGGAGAGAGGGAGCATGCCCCCATGAGGGACTGGGCACTAACTGCACCCTCACGATGGTGAGTCACGGGAACCCACTACGCTACATGATGTCAAAGGCTGAAGAAGAAAAAGCTCTACTGACTGGCCAAAATTTTAGCAAGACTTAGTCCAGAAATGACCTGGCAAGGGGAGGAATCAGAGCTACTTGCTCATTTGAGTGGATTTTCCAATAGTGCCTCCATTTGCTACTACGGGAACCACAACTATGATTTCTCCATTAGGCAAAGTATCCAAATTTCTAGTGTTTAAGACTAGTTCAGATCATGGGCTCTGGCTTAAGGCTGAGGCAATCATCAAACTACTCACTATACAGAGGTGCACTTAGGAAGAGATAAAAACAAACAAAATTCCCTAGGCAAGAAGGGCTCATAAGCCCAAAATTAAAGACACATGTGGAAATCCAAGACTATGGAAGGTAGCCAGCACACCCAACAAATGGGAAGAATTATACCTGAGGAATTAGAAATAATTGAGCATTCATCGAGTGCTTTGAGTAAAATTATTCTATAAATCTTTGAAAAGATTTAAAAAAGGGACCAGTATAAATTAAACAGTAACAGGAGATAGTGAACTAAGATCAACAATTCGCAAGTAGTATGGATGAAATGACATAGAACCAGTTAGACATGTTGGAAATGAATTAGTCATATAGATTAGAAATTAAAAAGAAAGTACTAATAAAAAGAATAAATGGTAGATTGGACATTGTTGAAGTGACCATTACTGAACTAGAAAACAGAACTGAGACACTGCAATGTATGTGTAATAGGAGACCCAGAAGGACAGAATGAAGGAAAGATGATATATGACCTAAGAAATTTCCAAGAACTAAAGAAAGCCGTGGGTTTTCAGCCAGAAAAAGCATGTAGTTACGAGCAACTTAAAGGAACACAAAAAATCAAACAAAAAAAACTTTATATATTTTAGTAGAACTTCAAATCAAGATATTTTCACACATTTACTTTTTTTATTTCAGTCCTATTGTTGCTAGAGCAGAATCTGTCTGCGTTATTGTCTCTTTCTGTCATTGAGAACTCCTATCAGCGTATTCTTATGCCAATGTTTATTAAGTGAAGGAGAAAGTGATTAAAATGACAAACTGCTTTTTTTTTTTTATCAAGGATAAACACAACTTTGGTTTTGCCAATGGATTGCAAATGTTATTTCACAATTTATTTTATAATATACCTATCCACCTTCAATATTAATACGTTCAGTGCTCTATTAAGTATTTTCTAATCTTCTCCTGAGGTATGAATATTAATCACTATCGGATGGATACTCAGGTACCACTAGTTGATTGAAGACTGTTGAGTCTTTCATGCCTTAATTTTGATCTAAGATACTGTGGATTTGTTTAACTGGGTGCTCCAAAGCCATCTTGTCTCCAGGATTCTCTGAAATGGGTTTCTGACTTTTGTGCTAGGTCTATGTTATGAGATACAGAGAGGGCTGCTATTTGATTGATATGCATCTGTGTGATGTTTTGGCCAGCATTAACCCTGACTGGTTGGTATTACAATTACCGTACTTTTATGCAAATAACACACACCTTCTACGTTTGTTTGCCAACCACTCCCTTCTCCCATGAGATATTTTCCTAAGCACTGGTATGCCTTTTTTTTTTTTTAATGTGTTGCTGTAAAAAATTAGCATTGTGTGCTTGTGAAAATACTTTGTGGGGCGGGGAGGGAGTGTTTGACAAACAAACATAGGAGGCACGTGTTATTTGTGTAAAAATATGGTATCTATTGTTGCTTAACATATTATGTCAAAAATTAGTGACATGAAATTATGACAACATTTATTTTGCACATGAATCTGAATTTTGGGCCAGACTTGCTGAGTACAGCTTGTCTCTATTTGATTTGGCATCAGCTGGGGCTGCTCAAAAGCTGGAGGCTGGAATTATCTACAGGTTCAGTTACTCATACATCTGGTAGTTGATGCTGGTTTTGGACTGGGACCTCAGCTGGACCTGTGGCAGAGCACCTACACATGATCTTTTCATGTGACTGCTTAGTTTTCTCAGAGCATGGTGGCTTGGTTCCAAATATATGTGTGTGTGTGTATGTGTGTGAGAGAGAAAGCGTAACAGAGAGATAAAGACAGGTGGAAACTGTATCACCTTTTTGACCTAGTCTTGAAGTCAGCCAGTGCCGCTTCTACCTTGTTCTATGAGTTCTATTCAAGGGAGAAGGAAATTAGACTTAACATTTTGATGGGGAAGAGTGTCAAAAAATTTACAGACATTAAAAGTACTACAATCAACATTTATTTTGGTTATTCAGTGCCTGAATATTTTGGCCTTAAAATGTTTTGAATATTCCTTCTCCTCACATATATGCTGCACAATGTATTCATGAAAGGTATGGATTCCTAACCCTTCTTTGTCCTGACAGAGATTTTTTAAAAGCAGAGTCCAAAATTGCTAATGAAAGAATGGTGACTTTTGCTAGCTGTGTGCTCCTGGGACTATAAGATCTGGAAAAAGTTGGGAATGAGCCATTTCCGATTTTATTTGGTGAGCAACTCAACAGGGGAGCTACTTTTAATATGTGGGAATGACTGATGAAGTTCACATTGCTCATTTATGCTTGATGAACTTGTAACTTTGTTTCACCCCAGGGAAAACTCAGTAAAACATATTTAAAAGAGAAATCATAATGGAGATTTTCAACTTCTAATCCCAGCTTCCCCTTTCTATTTATCGATAGCAGGAAAAGCCAAATATCTTCAATGCTTACAGTGTCACATGGGGACTTAGCGAGGCTGTTAAGACTGACCACCTCATGAACAGCAGGTCCAGAACCTTTGTAGTCTTGTCAAACATGGTAGCCTCCCCTAAAGCATTTTAATTCAGTATTTGGTTTCACATAGAATTGTGCCTGAAAAACAGGAGGTAGAATTTCTGAAAGGTAGAAGGGTTTAATAGTAAACAAGGGCACTAGACCCATAGATAATTTTTTATATCACCAGATATTGAGCCAGTCTCATGAATAGGAACATCTTTCTGGTGTATTTGTTTTTTATTCTTTAACTTCAGGCCCTAGTAATCAAATTATAACTGCACATGGCTTCCTAGTCTTAGAAAATTGGGTATTCCCATTTCAATGAGATAGTCCTTATGTAGCAAAGAATTAGCCTTACTCAAAGAGAGGTCTGGCCTTTGCCCTTGGCAATGGGGAGGTGATCTCTAGGCACCTGGAATGTCCTGCCTCATAGGGGTGTCTCTGCCTGGGGACTTTGGTCACTGGGCAGTCTAATAATGTGATTTATAATGCAGGCTTTGGGCCATGTCTTATCAGTTGATGAGAAGTATTAGGCCAACCACTTGGAAGGGCTAGAGGCTAAAGGTCAGCCATGCAGACAGTATGTGATCCAGCCCTTATAAAAACTCTGGACACGAAAGGTTTAGGTGAGCTTCCCTGGTTGGCAATACTCTTTGACTATTGGTACCACTGTAGCGTGGAGGAGGTAAAGTCATCCAGGATTTCTGGGGGAGAGGGCAACTGGAAGTTCTGTGTTTGGATGCCTCCCAGACTTCACCCTATGTGTCTCTTCCTTTGGCTGTCTAATTTGTATCCTTTCCTTGTAATAAAATTATAATCATAAGTATAGTACTGTCCTGAGTTCTGTGAGTCCTTCTAGTGAATTATCAAAACTGAGGGTGGTTGTGGGGACCCCTGAATTTGTAGCCAGCTGATTTGAAATGAGAGTGTCCTAGAGACCCTTGATCTTGTGGCTGGTGTCCAAAGTGAGGACAGCCTTGTGGGGACTGTGCCCTCTGATGGTGCAATTTGGCTAATTCATTGCAGTCTTTCATTAGAAATGCCAGAGTTTGGCCTTGACATGCTTGCCAGTAACTGATGGCTTGACAGATGTTCTAATATATTTACCTATCTAGTTTCTTATGAAAACAGTGATAATATCCATATGCTAACTAATTGATTATTATGCTAATAGCATGAAATGCCATCCATTGAGTATGTAATATGATATTTAGAAGACTTTTTGAAAGGGAAGGTTTAGTAGGTGTAAAATTTCAACACAACCAGTCGATATGGAGAGAAAGCTTTGGGTTCAAACCCAGGTTTGTTTTCTGGCCAAAGTGCCTCATGCATAACACAGTGTTTCTCCTTGTGATTTTTATGGGATATGTGCAAGTATTTGATAGTATTATTATTACTTGTATTAATACTGTTTGAATTTTTTTTTTTTTTTTTTTTTAGAAAATGCTATGGTGTAATACTTGAGCACCTGTGGTAAATTTTATCAAAACTACTCATGACTTCAGATAATTTGCCATAAAAAAAAAAAAGTTTATGTCAGTTTCTATTATTGCAGCTTATGTCTACTGATCTGCAATTAACCTTAGCAGTAAAGGTCACTTGGCTTCAGAAGGAGAGGTCTCCATTGGCTTCAAACATCTTGCAGATGTTTTTGTAACAGGTTTCTAACCACAGTACCTTGGTTGTGAGGTATGTTGTAAAGCATAAATAATTCATTACTATTAGATAAGAGTGAAATTATTGAATGATTTGTTTTTAAAAATAAATTAGAGCGGTTTCAAAGATTTGCCACTCGCACTTGCATTCTGAAATACTTTATGGAAGAGACTAGATGAAGCTCTGACTGTATCACTCCTGTGTGAGTGTATCCTGCAGGCAAAGGTCATCCATCCTGTACGTGTTGAGGGTTTCTGATATAATAAAAATAGAAGATTGTTAGTTTACTCCTGACAGAGAAACACACACATGGAAAGGCTTCTTTAGTCTTACTATCCATTTTTTATCTACCATTCCCCTACTGGATGATCATAAGTCTCTACCAAGTTTGCACTGAGGATTCAGTGGTAGAATTCTTGCCTTTCATGCCGGAGACCCATGTTCAATTCCCAGCCAGTGCATCTCATGTGCAGTACCACCCATCTGTCAGTGAAGGCTTGAATGTTGCTATAATGCTACACTCGTTTCAGCAGCACTTCTGGACTAAGATGGACTAGGAAGGAAGGCCTTGAGAGCTACTTCTGAAAATCAGCCAGTGAAAACCCTAAGGCTTACAACGGTGTGATCTGAAACAGATCCACAAATGATCATGGGGGTGGCACGGGAATGGGCAGCATTTTGTCCTCTTGTGCATGAGGTCGCCATGATTTGCAGACTGACTTGACAGCAGTTAATAGCAAGAATAATAACCTAGCTCCAAAGTATTCATTGTGGAATTTTGCTTGTGTCTGCTTTTGAAAAATCTCAGAATCAGAAAACTGAGTATGTGTTCCAATGTGCTGATGAAAGCTGGATTAATCTGCTTCCAGAAACGTAAGAGGACCTCTCTCTGCCCAGAGTGAGGAGGGGACCTAGTACCTGAGAATAATGTGAATTTATTCTTTCTACCTTTGCAGAGTTTGTTGTTCAATCCTAGTGTGCAAAGGTGCTGTAGAGGTCAGTAAGGTAGGAGGGGAGAAGGTGTGTGTATTAGGAAAAGGATGTAATGCCTGTGATGTGGGAGAACCTCGAGAAGGTGTGGAGGTGTGGTGGGATGAAACAGTCATGACTGGGAAAAGCAAAGGGAGTCTTAGAGTAATGGATTGTTTCAGAAATTGTATGGATAGGCCATGTGCTGGAGAGGAAGGCATTATAAGAATTTGAAATGCAAGGAAAGAAAAGTCGATTACTCTTTCAGTTATGTTTAAGAGCCATCTCAAGACCTCTCATCTTATTCTCCCTGGCCCTGCTGAAATCATAGCCAATCAAAGAAAGGCTATTGGATGGTATTCTAGTTGGTATTCTAGAAATATCAAGATATCAAGATTGAATTGAGTAAACAGGAATGACTTTTAAGTTTAGGGGATAAACAGGATTAGTGTCGGGTATTTCCTATAGCTTCTGGTACAGGATACCGAATTTATACCATTTGCCCAGGTCCTGTTTATATATTTTTTTTTTTTTTTTTTTAACATACTATGCTGTCCGTTAATAGGCCAAATTTCACTCCTTACTACTCCTTCTATGTCTTAATCGTCCTGGATAGATTGTAAACTCTATGAGGGCAGGACCACAACTGCCTCAGTAAGTGTTGCTTCTTCTTGTTTTTATTAGTTGCCATCAAGTTGTGACTCCGACTCACGGAGACTTTATGTATAATATGATGAAACATTGCCCAATCCTGTGCCATCTTTGTAATCTTTGATATGTTTGAGCCCATTGTTGTGGCTGTTATGTCAATCCATCTCATTGAGGGGTTTCCCTTGTTTTCACCAACCTTACTTTACCAAACATGATGTCCTTTTCTGGGGATTGGTCTTTTCTGATTATGTGTTCTTATTATTAATAGTAAGAATATTTAAAGTTGTCTTCCTCTGGCTCTTGCTTGCTTGATTAGAGGAGACCATCGCAGTGAGAATGTTATGAAGATTCAACTAAACTGTGTTTGAATAGGTATGTGAGAATGTGTAAACCATCCTTAGGACGCTAGCTAGGAATTTTTCAGTTCAGAAGGCTATAAAACAATACTTGAATCTTCTTAATGAACCCTTCCCTCAACTTCTGGTGGCTGCCTTTTTCCATTAAATCCAGCAAGTCAGAAAGTTAAAAAAAAAAAAAAGAAACCAAAGAAAGCTAAAACTAACTATAGGAAGTGAAATAAATATTTACTCATGGCTTGCGTAAGCATGATGTATGTTTATACCTTTAGTATGTTCTGATTTGTGTATCCTACCACCTCAAGACGTAAGCTTCTAACAGCTGGGACCCTTACCCCTGACATATTTTGTATTGTGCTTTATTGTATCTAATGACCATCAGAGTCCACTAATAAATATACTAGACTTAGTGTAGATACATGCATGGCTAATTCCACAACCATACTTATCTAAAGCTTTGTGTTTCTGCTTGGCTGCTGTATCAGTAGACTAGAAGACTTAGCCACAGCTGTCCTGAGAGGCTATCTATAAAAGTGCAGGTGTTCAGCATTAGCAAATAGTTCTTATTATATGGATCGACTTTTGGCAGCTAGTAACGATGTTTCCTGAGATTGAAAAATGATTTTCTACCTTAAACAGTGGTTTCACATTACTGGAATGCTGAATTAAAAAAAAAAAAAAACCACACAAAATTCCTCTCATCAAGTAGTACTGAAACTGTTTTTGTTAGTTGTATACATTTCATGATTTGTATATTTTATAGTAGAATGTAAGCCTTTCTTTTTAACTGTTGTGGTTAGGGTTAGGTCTTTTGCCAAATGAAACAGACTATGAAGAATTAGGAAGTATAATGCATGTTGGGGTCTGTTCCTGGTAAAGAGGGCTGGAGGCTGGCAGAATGCCAAGGAAGGACCTGGAGCTGGAGATGTTTCCAAGGTTTTAAAAAATATTAGGCCTTTTTTGTTCCACTATCGGAGACTTGTTTTTGCATCATCAGACTTTAGCAAATAACGCTTTTCCCTGTTTACAAGGAGTGCAAATGACTTCTGTGATGTAACTCTTACCCTTCCTGTACCTTATCCTGAAGTCACAACTGGGCATAATTTGAGGACCTTGTTTAAAATCCTTAATGGGAAGCTGAGAAATTCTGTCTACAGTGTCTCCATTTCCTGTATGCATATCTGTTGATTAACCCAGAAGATAAGCTATCAGGCTTGGTATTTATTAATTCCTGGGTTAAAAATATAAAACTGAAAATGTAAAGTTCAGGGCAGAGACTTTTTCCTTTTGGAACGTTGTAGAAAAAAATATGAAACTCATTTGCAGAAGGGAAACAAAGCTTTAATATCTGAGCTCTTCAGTGCTTACTTGGGAGTTTACTGAGCCAACAGAGAAACGAGTTTAGCTAAGGAAGTGACAAGAGGGTGGAATTGGGTGGGGTGGGGTGGGGTGGGGTGGGGTGGAGGCACTATAATTGAATTGAACTTAAGGAAGGCTGGTTCTGTTAAATACATAATTTTCCTTACTTTGGCAACACATCACTGGCTTTTTGGAATCTTTACAAGGCAGGTAAGCCTTGATTTCGAGGAAAACCAAACAAACCAATGTCAATTATCCGAACTAAGCTGTACTTGAGCAGACTCGAGTTACGGTCCATGGCAGGTACGTAATTCAGAAATGTTCCATGTGTGAAGGTTTCCCCTTCATCATCTTACCTTCTTTCCCCTTCAGGTCTTTGCAGCAGTGTGTTTCAGGTTTTTGTTCAACATATGAAAGGCTCAGTTTCAAAGGCTTGGGTTTTCACATCCATGTCAGTATTACAGATTGAAACGTGACACGGATACCTGGCTGCATACTTTCTTTAAACCTGAGCCAGTCATACTGCAAAACATTAGGGGAGGCACTCTTTCATCTCACACTTTAAAGTGGAAGGCTTGTTGATGTAACCCAGTTTCCAGTCTGCAGAGGTCACCCTGTAATGTAGTGCAACGATGATAAGCCCATCAATCCTGTTTGATGTTAGGGCTTCCCTTCCCCTGGTTTCCAACCCCACTTTGTTTTGTAAAGTAAGTTTGGTAATAATGATATTCTGGCTTGCCAACGTGTGATGACATGAATTCCCCTGACACTCCCAGAGTGGCTTTTTAAACCATGCGTGTGCTTTGCAGGAATTATAATACGGATGGAATTATGAGAGAGATAACAGAAACAAGTATGTTCTTACATACTTTTGATAATGTTCTTGGGAAGGGTATGTGATCATATGTAGAGACACTAAACCCTGGTGCCTGGCCCTCCTGTGACCTCTGATAGTGGTGCAAGTTGTCCAGTATTATAAGTGTTCAGCAATCAGTTTGAAATCAGCTAGTATTCTCAGTCCAGTCTCTGTATGATATGGGTTTGTGGGCATGAACTGAGGCTCTGGGGAAGGAGGGAATGGTCAGGAACCAGTGTTAGTGGAAGGAAGGGCTGGATGTGTATTCCTGAGATAATACCTGTGACATGCTCAATGGTCCTTGGTAGACCTACACATAAAAGGCTGCACCATTTTGCTGGTTCCTGTCCTAAAGTAACTTCCTAGGTAGTGCAAATGGTTAACTGCTTGGCTATCAGCCGAAAGGTTGGAAGTTCAAACCAACCCAGAGGCACCTCAAAAAAGAAAAGACTTTCTGCTTCCAAAAGGCCAGAGCCATAAAAACCCTATCAAGCACAGCTCAGCTCTGTCACACATGGGGTCACCATGAGTTGGAATTAATTTGAAGGCTACTGGTTTTGATCCTAAGGTAAGAGGCAGAATCAGGAATGAATAGGGACCAAAGTCTATTAACTAGAATACTAGAATGTCCTAGTCAGTTGGGGATCAGGCCAGTGAAATATAGGTTGAAACATTTACACATGCCAATATTTGGCCATTTATGACTTACAAAAACAGTGATTTCATATGATTCGACCTAATTTTATGCTCGGTAGCCAAATTCGTTTGCCCTTCTTATTTAGAAACTCCCTCCTCAGCACCTCCTTCTTCATGGAAGTCCAGGGTTATAGTGAAGGCAATAGTTTCTAACGAGTAGCTGCCCATTGTGACAAATATCTACTGCCCTTTTTGACCCTCCCTTCTGGAAAGGAGAGATAAAAGACACCATAGTGCTGGAGGAGACCCTGGAAACTCCTTTAGTCCATCCTTTTTCTGCCAGTTGAACCATGGTGGTTACAATTACCTGCCACTTTGTAAAGATTTTATATCAGCGGCAATGGCAATAAAGGCTATTCACAACTCTTCTTGGTGACATTTTTCAGTGTGAACTCCCCAGCGGGGTACAGCCTCCTATGGGAATTATTGGATGGGGAGTATGGTGGTAGAACTGGGGAGCAGTGGTGGTAGTGGTAGAATTCTTACCTTCTCTTTGGGAGACCTGGGTTTAATTCCCAGCAATGGACCTCATGCACAGCCACCACCCATCTGTCATTGGAGGCTTGAGTATTGCTGTGATGCTGAACAGGTTTCAGTGGAGCTTCCAGACTAAGCTGGACTAGGAAGAAAAGCCTGACAATCTAAATCTGGAAATCAGCCAGTGAAAACCCTATGGATCACAACAGTCCTATCTTTTTGTACATGGGGCCACCATGAGTAGGGGCTCACTCGATGGCTACTAACAGTAACAGCATGGTAGTAGAAAAAGCAATGAGACCAATATTAATATAAATGCCTTCCAAGTGAGCTGAAACTCTCTGGTATTGATTTTAAGCCCTTGTGAAGATGAGGTACGCTGTGACTGGATTTCATTTGTCCTTTTTCCACCCTTGACTTAGCTGCACAATTTGGACAGTCACATAACTATCTGGTTAACATTTTCCCAGTGATGTAGGGGTAAATCAGAGGTATAGAGACTAGTGTGAAGCCCTCTGAGTTGCATTTGGTGGGGGCTTCTAGGAAGGGGGGATTGAGCCCTGATTTTCACACCTCTTTCTTTTTGCTACTTCCAACTAGGGCAACTCTATCTTTTGTGTTTTGTATTTGAAGAAAGACTTCTGTTGCTCAAAGAAGAACTTTTGAAAGCAACTGTACCAGATGACCTATGGGCCTGCTTCTAGCTCATTGAGAAATTTGAGTTTTTCTTCTCTAAATATCAAAATGTACAATCTGGCAGAATATGCCACTACAATGCAAGGAGAATAATTTTCTTCCTTTCCAGGCATCCCTACTGAGGCCTATAAAATAGAAACATCTGTCCTTCTGGAAATACTCAGAAGGGAGGGAACTTTCACCTTTCCTTCCAGCCCCCTTCCAAAGGCAAGGGGGGACTTATCTGATTGCCTAATTGGAAGAAAAGTAACTGGCTTTCTGTGGCTCAGCCCCTTCCGGGTTTCCTTGTGTCAGTGTAGTTTGCCTGCAGGCAGGGCATGTTCTTCCCTTCCTGTAGTAATGTTAGCAATCAGGCTGTTCCTCTGCCTATGGGAAGCCTGCCATTTGGAATGGGTGTGGGAAAGGTGGAGGCTGATTGTGACCACAGGTATCAGTCACATTCTCTAATCCAGCTTTCCTACTGCTAAAGCTGATATATTGATCCCTTCACCACCCATGTGTCAGTTTGTTCTACTGTGGTGGCTTGTGTGTTCCTATGATGCTGGAAGCTATGCTACTAGTATTTCAACCATGGTAAACAACCATGGTGGACAGGTTTAAGGGAACTTCCAGACTAAGACAGACTAGAAGGAAAGGCCTGGCAATCTACTTCTAAAAATTAGTCAATGAAAACCGTATGGAACACTTAATATTTTTCGAGACTCTGACTTGCTCACTTTGGGCATATTATTAGCAAGGACCAGTCATTGGAGAAGGACATTATATTTGTTAAACTGGAGGGCTAGCAAAGGCAAGGGAAACCCTCTATGACATGGACTGACGCAATGGCTGCAACAATGGAATCAAACATACCAATGAACATGAAGATGGCATAGGACCAGGCAACATTTCATTGTGTTATACATGGGATTGCCATGAGCCAAAGCTGACGACAATAACTAACAACAACAATTGATCCCTATCTAACTCCTGTGTCAACTTCTCAATAAGTTCTGAAAGTGTAGGGGTGGGGAGAGATGGAGGAGATTTCCTAGGAAGGCCTTCAAGAAACTAAGTCCTTATTCCTTGGCAATTAATTACTGATTTCCCCGATATAGAGAACACTTCCTTCCCCAGTCTGTTAACCTGTGTGACAGTGCTTTCCATGGCTTCCTATAGGTCTCCCCTCTCCTTGCTGCCCCTCAAGGTGGCACGAATCATTGCTCATTGGATTAATGAGCTGCTTTCATTACATATTATGCTCTTGTCCTGATACCTTTGCTTTGCCTCACCTTGCCTCTGCACTTCAATTTACTTCACAACCCTGTTATACGTGGATCTGTTTTTCACAAGAAGGTCATCATCTTTTTGTTGTTTTAACTTCCTACCACTCTATTTGTTGATCCTGAGAGCCGTGCAGGGAGTTCAGTCCAGGTTAACAAGAGCAGTCAGCTAAACCACAAACGTTCTGTGTTCAGACATGCTAAGCTTTTTAATCTCAGGGTCCCTTTCTCTGTTCCATTTGGATCAGAGCTGGCTGTCAGGGAACTGAGCTGCCTGACATGAAGTGTGGCAGCTTCTGGGATTCCACACACAGGGGGAAGCTCCTGTGGTTCCTTTGTCTCTTTATTTCCCTTAAGGTCAGACCCCTGTGGTGCTTTTCCTCACAGCAACTTGCCTTCCTCAGATGGCCTCATGAAGTCCCACCTGAGGCCCTGTGTTGGAACAGCAGTCCCCCCCGCCAGGTGGGTCCCACTGCACCTGCACTTCTGTCTCAACTTTTCACCAGAGCTCCCAGCATGATAAACGTCAAGATGCTTCTCCTACCCTTCCCTTCTCCCTGCCTGTCTTAGTTCACTAGTGCTGCTATAAACAGAAATACTGTAAGTGGGGTGGCTTTAACAAAGAGCAATTTATTTTCTTACTGTTCAGTAGGCTAGAAGTCTCAATTCAGGGCACCAGCTTTAGAGGAAGGCTTTTTCTCTCTCCCTCTGTAGGCTCTGTGGGGAGATCCTTGTCTCCTTTCAGCTTCTGTTCCATAGTTCCTCAGTGATCTTCCTGTGGTGTGCATCTTCCCCTTCATTTGTGCTTCCTTTTCTGTGCCTTATCTGCTCTTTTTTTTATCTCCACGGTGATTGGCTTAAAACACACCCTACACAGGTAAGGTCTCATTAACATCACAAAGAATGTCCTATTCCCAAATAGGAGTATAGCCACAGGTATAGGGGTTTAGAATTTACAAGACATTTTTGGGAGACACAGTTCAATCCATAACACTGCCCCTGCTAGTTTTCTGTTTCCATTGGCAGGTGGAATTACTCCAGCTGAGTCCATGGAGGTTCTAATGTGTGTCAACATAGCTCTGAAAAGCAAGAGCTGCTCCTCTGTTCACCAGGTCCTGCTTCTTTTTTGTCTAATAGCACCCTTGGGGCAGAGAGACACTTAACTGCTGGTGGCTTCCATCCACTGAATAGCTTCTTTAATAAAAAATGAAAATCTATGAACACTACAAATGCAAATAGTGATTTCTAGAATTGGACAGCCTACAACCTGCACAACGATAACCCTTTTAATCAAGAGAGGGAGCACAGCCCAGGGTCCAAAGTGTGGGGAGTTGGGGGAGGGGATGGGGGATAAAGCGTACATCAGAGAAGAGGTCCCACATGTGTTGGCAAGCTGGAGAAGAGGACCAGAAACAAACATTGAGACATATCAGGATGGAAAGATATCAGGTAGCTGGAAGATGAGACCAAGGAACTGTAGATCTAGAAGGAAAGTAAGAGGGCAGTTTCAGAAGAACACCAAGACCTGGTGCTGTTGACCACAGCTGTCTTCTCTGACCTGGGATATTGTATGTTGTGGGAGGAGGACCAGCCATGAGAAAAGAGCCAGGGACGAAGTTATAGGGGCCTGCCTTTCTTGTATACCCTTCAATTGCTGCCATATGAGCAAAAAACTATTCAACTGACCGCAAAGAAGTCTACCTAGCCCAAGGTTTCTCTTACCCCAGCTTTCTGAAACTTCGTGGATTTATTCTCTATGGGGAGACACTGCCTCTCCCCATGCATTATATTCTCAGTTAAAATATGAGCACATGGTTAATTTAAGCATGGATACGTGGTCTATACAAGCTGGATTCACACCCAAGGAGACAAATCTTGGACAGAGAAACCTGGCAGGGGCATCTCTAGGTCATTTCAGTCTAGATGGCAGTCAGGGGAGGCCAAGGGTAGACCTCAGTCTATTGCCAGGGCTCCACCTCAGTGGGGAGGAGTAGGTGGCAGGCCATCAGCATCCATAGGGCAAGGTGGGACAGATAGGAGCTGTTACTGTCGGGGTCCTCAGCACTCTCGTGGCCTGTTTCACTGGGGCCTGGACAAGTAGCTGAAAGTCTATAGCATTAAAGCCTTGCAAGATCAAGTCTTTTAAAAGATATCAAATAATATGTGGAAATATATCAGACTTACTTGTGTATTTGATGGGGCAAAGGGGAGCAAAACAATTATCTAGTCCCCTTTTGGGGTACTTTATGACTTCTGTGCCTTGTGGGGCATTAAAATCATCATAGTGCACTTTGGGGGAATGCACTGGATCAGAATATGTGTATGGAGAATTTGGGAGACACACTATCTCTATCACCACTTCTACTCCTACTAATCGATTTGATTGAACCGTATGAAATTGTTGGTTAAAGAGTAGGTTAGAACAGTTGACTTATTGTTTCTGTTGAATATATGAGCAACAACTTTACTAAAGCAGTGTTCTAAGATTCCATTGGCATTGAGTCCATTCCAAATTATGGCAACCAAGTGTGTGTCAGATTAGAGCTGCACTCCATAGTGTTTTCAATAGCTGATTTTCCAGAAGTAGATTGCCAGGCCTTTCTTCCAAGTTGCCTCTGGGTGGACTTGAACCTCCAACCTCTTGGTTAGCAGTCGAGCATGTTAACTGTACTATCCAAGAATTGAGACAGGCCTTATTTTACGTCCAGTTACAGATTAAGATATTCAGACACATACTCATTAGGTCACTTGCCCAAGTTCATGTAGCTAGAAATTAGCAAATCCTGACAGCAAGCTCAGATTGTTAGTGTATGGAAATTTACATCATAGTGAATTATATGTAATGTAACTATACATTAATGTGGAGCCCCAGTGGCACAGTGGTTAAGAGCTTGGCTGCTAACCAAGTGGTTGACAGTTCAAATCTACCAGCCACTCCTTGGAAACCTTACGGGGCAGTTCTACTCTGTCCTATAGTGTTGCTGTAGGCTCACTATGAGTCAGAATCGATTCAATGACAATGGGTTTGGTTTCGTTATACATTAATGTAAGCTATATATAAATTTTCAACTATCTTTTGTCTCATACATTCCTCAAGCATTGATTAAATACCTTCAAATAGCACAAAAGGACATGCACAACTATCAGAAGTTGGATGTGAAAGATACACATCATTTTTACTGTTGTAAAGCAAAGACTATTGTAAATGTCTAAAAAAAATTATCCAAGCTTAAGAAAATATTGAAAATACAGCAAAGTATAAAGATGAAAATAAAAATCATCCCCAATCCTACCAACTGGTGATACCAAAAACCCCATTGCCATGAAGTTGATTCCGACTCATGGTGACCCTATAGGACAGAGTAGAACTGCCTCATAGAGTTTCTAAGGAGCGGCTAGTGGATTCGAACTGCTGATCTTTTGGCTAGCAGCCAAGCTCTTAAGCACTGTACCACCAGGCCTCCACTAACTTGTAATAGCTGCTATTAGTATTTTGGTGTATTTCTTGAAGTTTTTTTTTTTATATGTATGCATGTGAAAGCTAGATGATGAATAAAGACAAAAGAAGAATTGATGCCTTTGAATTGTGGTGTTGGAGAAGAATATTGAGTATACCATGAACTGCCAAAAGAACAAACAAATCTTTCTTGGAAGAAGTACAACCAGAATGGTTCTTAGAAGCAAAGATGGCAAGACTACATCTCACATACTTTGGACATGTTGTCAGGAGGGATCAGTCACTGGAGAAGGACATCATGCTTGGTAAAGTAGAAGGTCAGCAAAAAAGAGGAAGATCCTCAATGAGTTGAATTGACACAGTGGCTGCAACAATGAGCATAAGCATAACAATGATTGTGAGGATGGCACAGGACCAGACAGTGTTTCGTTCTGTTGTACATGGAGTCACTATGAGTCAGAACTGACTCAATGGCACCTAACAACATCTATATAAGTTTATTGTATCTATTTATTCACTTAATATTTTAATATTTTTACTTTATATCATGTCACTAATATTTTCTTGCACACTGTTCTTCCATGATCTTATTTTTAGTAGGTTTATAATATTTGATTATATAAATGTGTGCTAATTTGACTATTTTCTTATTGTTATATATTTAAATTGTTTCCCATAATTTTTAGGTGTGCCTTTTGTAAACAGTACATAGTAATATTTCCTTTTTTAACCAAATTTGTGAGTATTTTTCCTGAAGAAAGTCAGAGGACTTAATCCATTTTCATGTTACTATCATTAATACTATTGTCCTAACTTCTTTGATTTCCTTGATGTTTTCTATATGCTTCCTTATATTTCCTTTGGGTTTTTTTTGTTTTGTTTTGTCTTTTTATTTGGTTGTATCTTCTCTAGTGTTTTGAAACAAGAATATTTTATTATATTTACATTTTTCAAAACCATTCTTTGACCTGTATTTTTCTAATTATCAGAATTAAGTTTGGATTTCAACCATATTTGAGTTACCTACATTTCAGATTAGGAATTGAGCAAGTTTTCTCTTTCCTTAAAGTGCCGTTTCTGCTTTAAGATATATAACAGTGACAATACCCACATTTCCTGAGCAGACACCATGTCACTCCACTAGTGCTTTACATGTAATAGCTCATCTCTATTTACAGATGAGGAAACCAAATCATTGGGAGATTATGTAACTTGTCCAAGTTTACCGGGTAACCGTGGTGGAGCCAGGACTAAACCAGGATCTTCTACCCCTGGAGCCTACTGAATACATTCTTGGATTTTAATTAGTATTAGATTATGATGTTCTACATTAAATATATCTTCTATTTTAAGATGTTTTGGACATTTTATTTTAGTAGTAAAGGTAGATAGATTGATGGATTAATTGATTGATTAGCTGGTTCCTTAATCTGTACAGTCCATGGTCAGAGACTTGATGGGATTTAGTACATATAAATTGACTCGACAGCAACGGGTTTTTTTTTATTAAGTGCTTGCTCAAATCAGAGGTAACTTTCATGTCAAGGCCGAGACTAATTTTCAGTTATTTAAAACTAGTCCATATGGTAGGAATTTCAGAATTACAAAAGACCCAGAGACCCGACAGAGTTATTTGCTATCCTCCTGTTCTTTTCTTTATTCAGTATTAACATGGCGTAGCGGGCGGGTATACTGGTTATCCATTGCTTTGTGACAAATTATCTGAGTGGCCTAAAACAACAGATATTTATTATCTTACAGTTTTTATGTCTGGAATCTGGATGTGGCTTTGTTCGGGGACCTCTGGCTTCAGGTCTTTCATGAAACTGCAATCAAAATGCGGGCTCCAGCTGCATTCTCATCCCAAGGCTCTACTGGGGAGATTTGTTAGTAGGATTCAGTTCTTCACAAATTATTGGACTGAGGACCTCAGTCCCTCACAGGCACTTGGCTGGAGACCTCCCTCTGTTACTTGCCTTGTGGAGCTCTCACTTGGGCAGGTCACAACATGGCAGTGGGTGTTCTCAAGGGAATCTGAGACAAAGTCACCCTGAGATCTTTTAGAGGAGGCTGACATTGAGGGTTTAACCTGCCATAGAGCATCTACTTTTGGGGCAAGATTTCTGCTTTTTCTTATAATCTGTCCTAGGCAGAAATGGTTGGCAGTGATCACATGTAACCAAATTTCAGCAACAGACTAGATGTTCTTCAGTTGTCATTTGTATTTAATGTTGCAGAGGAGATGGGTTAAAATGATCGAAACTTATTGCTTTGTATCCCTGAACTTGGAGACTTTCCCCCTTATTTTATACTTTAACAATGTTATCAGGATGTGCCCAGGCATGCATTTTTTTCATTGTTTTCCTGTGAATGGTAAACTGTGAACTGCTGCAATCTGCTTATGTAGGTCTTTTTTCATCTCAAGGAAACTTTTTTTTTCTGTTTTATCTCTGATTGTTGCTACTTTTATTTCATTCAATTCTCTCCTCCAAGAACGACATTCATTCTCATCATGGCTTTATGATTTTGATCCTCTATTTCTCATTCCCTTCTTCCTGCTTATTTTTTCCTCTGCACTCTAAGAAAAGATCTATCCGCACATCATTGATTTGAGTTTTTACGTCATTGACTTTCTGCCCTACCTTCAATGTAGATTTTAATTCTAACGATGTAGTTTTAGTTTTCTTGCAATTCTTATTTAATTTTATCCCTGTGTTTTTTTATTCCTCCCTTTTATGTTTTCATCTCAGCCTGTTCTTAAGATTTTTGGTTCAATTCAAGACTTCTTCAACAAGAAGTCTTATTTTCTTGTCCTCCATTGAAGAAGCTAAAGACTTTCTTGAAATTTCTTTGGGTCCTGAAATAGATGATATTTTGAAGTGTGTTATTCCTCTCTATCTTTTGGGTGCTATTTCTTCTGTCTTTTTCTGCAGATTGTTTTCTCCATGTTGGTTTTCCTTTCACTTATCTTAAAAGAAGGGCCCAGACTCAGGATTTTTCAATGGACAAAGTGTCTAAATTGTCCTTCATATACCCTGAGACTGAATTACTTTCTTAGTTGTGTATATGGAGGCCAGGTTCTTGTGTTCAGCTTCCATTTCCTAACAGGCTTAAATTATAGTGTCCCCCTATTGTATTGAAGGAACAGCTTGCTCCTGTGCTAACTTCCTATTTCTCTGGTTTGATGAGTTATTTAATACATGAAAACTACAGCATCTGTGGTCTCAGGGTTGTGTTTATACCCATCTTCTAAAATGTACTATTTTTCTTTTGGAGTCTTTTCCCGCTCTATTTCCTACCCAATGGCTTTCTGGCTGTCAGTCTCTGGTTGCAAATAGAATGATGGCGGGGGAGATGGTAGGGAGGCAGGCGTATCTCAGTCCAACTTCACCTGTCTTATAATTATTGCCCATTTTCCCAGATTTGGACATTATCTGTTGATGTTGGCTTTAGGTGTTATGAATATTTTACTTTTTCTATATCTTTGTGGAAGGTGGTTGATAGAGTCACACTTGTGGCTACTACCAAATATTATTTTGAAAGAAAAGTCTGTATTGACATAATAGTACTTGCCCCTCCAATATGTTTTCTGTATTGTTGCCTAAAGATCTTTGGTAAAGGCATAGATCATGATACCTTCTTAAAGCCCTTTAATATTCTTCCTATCCAAACTCCATTTTGAAGAGACTATAAACCCAAAACCAAACCCATTGCCGTCAAGTCGATTCCAACTCATAGCCACCCTGTAGGACAGAGTAGAACTGCACCATAGAGTTTCCAAGGAGTGCCTGGTGGACTCAAACTGCCTACCTTTTGATTAGCAGCCGTAGCACTTCAAAATTTCATATCTTCCTAAATCTCCATCCTCATCCTTCACATGGTTTTGTAGTTCTCAGTGCCCTGGCCAGGAACATATATATTCCCTCCGCCTATTATACGCTTCCCTCCCAGTTTATCTTGAAAATGCCTGCTTGACTTTGAAGATTCAGCTCCAGCTTCCTTTCCTCCATGGAGAAGAAACTTGATAATTCCATCTTTATATCTCTATCTGGCTCTATGCATGAGTTAGTCTCAGTACATCTACCTTCTTATTACCTACATATTACAAAGACCATGGCTGGACAGAGGAGGTTTCTAGTTAACCTCTGTATCCCCAGAGTTGGTACACTGCCTGGCACATATAAAATGTATTTAAAAAAATGGTTGTTGTATCAAAGATGACATAGACATATAAGTACATTGCTTCTTCTAGGAAAAGAAAAAGAGTAATAAATATGAAAGTGGGAAGGCTAGTTATTCTCTTTTTTAATTTCTCTGTGGTGCAGTGGTTAAGTGCTATGGCTGTTAACCAAAAGGTCAGCAGTTCAAGTCTACCAGCTGTTCGTTGGAAACTGTATGAGGCAGTTCTATTCTGTCCATTGACTCAACGGCAATGGGTTTGGTTTTTTTGGTTGGTTCTTCTAAGGATTTACAACCTGACTCTTGAGTTTGTTGCTTTTTGCCCAAGTAAAAACCTCTTAATCTATAAAAAATCATAAACTTCATTGTTACTTTATTGTCATTATCTCTACTCCGTGAAAGTTGGGTCCATCACCCTTCCTATTAGGAGCAATGGCTTAACAATGGGAGTTTATTCTTGAATGACCATGCCGTATTGTTGTATGCCCTCAAGTTGATTCCAACTCATAGCGACCATAGAGGATAGACCAGAACTGCCCTACAGGATTTCCAAGGCTATAATCTTTACCAGAGCAGATCATCCGGTATTTTTTCCCACCAAGTTGCTGGTGGTTTTGAACCACCAATCTTTCCATTAGCAGCTGAGCCTTTAACCATTGTGCCATCAGAGCTCCTATAAGCGTTCCCTAGGTGTATGTAAAAAACTGAATTCATTTGCCCTACCTCTTTTTCCCTTCCTTTCAGCTCCCTTACCACTTCCTCCCAGGATTGTTATAGTTTAAAAAACCAGAATAATCTGGGAGTTGCCTGGCCAGCTGCCTAGAGTTTAAATCCTGCCCCTGATGGGCTGTAAATCCCTGACGAAATCATTTACCCCTTTGGGTGGTTTACCTTTAACCTCTGAAAAACAGGTTGGCCTGGTTCATGGTGTGGTTACACATGAAATCTTCATATTAAGGAGTAGGAAAATAGTGTTTTTCCCCTCCTGGATGCTAAAATTAGTTTCTGTGAAAATGATTTAGTTGTCACTAACAGTATTATGGACTCCTGTGTCACAGAGTAGCAAGTACACATCCGCTGTTAAGAAACAAAGATCTTGCTTTCCTACTGGAGACATATGGTTAAAACCATAACAACAACAACTTAAAAAAAAAAGCGCCGAAAGGATATTTTGCATACATAGAAAGAATTCAAGAGAATTAGTTTTAAGTAATGTATCACCCACTTTTCCATGAGGTATCAGTATCTCATAAACACTGAGTAGCGTTGATCCGATTTTTTTTGGGGGGGGGGTGAAAAATTGTTGTTAAATTAAGATACTAGTTACTTTAGCAACAGGGAGATGGATAGAGTATATTAGGAAGTGAGAAATAGTCTTTTGCTGTTGTCACTTATGAGAATGAAAAGTATAAGAAAAGCTCCGGCAGAAAAAAAAAAATCGTTTCTAATTGCAGTGCAACCCACAAGCTTGCACATCCTATAACAAGAAAGCTCCTTGTTAGCTGCCAAAATCTGCCATCCAATCTGTCTGGTAGTTGATTTCGTTATTGCATTTTGATGTGCCCTTGACAAGCTGTAGCACACAAAAACTCAACACCTCCTCCTGAGTCCCTCCAGTACCAGAAAGATCATGGAGGGATGACAAAAGGCTTGTGCTTGGCTTATTATTATTCGCATAGCTTAGATGTTTATAAACAGAACAGAGTGTAACAGAGCAAATGCTCAACCACATCAAGCAGCTTCCTTGTCTTGATTGTCATTTAAATATCGACTTTGCCTTGGCCCGGCACTATGTGCTTTACACACACAAAGACCCAAACTGAATGCCTGAAAAGTGTCCCTAGTGGGTTTAAAAATGTGGACAAACAACTCTTTTCTTTTGATAATTCTGATGAATTGTTCCACCACTTTGAGTCTGCAGCACCTGGTGTTTTTGAAATCCTTAGATGTCAGCCTGGTCTCTTTAGTCCCATCATCAGCCCACTTCACTCTGTCCCCTAACGCGTGACAGGTTTACTCCCTCATCAGGAATCATGGTAAGGAAGATAGTTAAATTAGAAAGGATTCAGTATTGCTCTTAATTTCATGAAATATGTCATACACTTCAGAAGAATGTATGGGGAAAGCAATTAAAACAACCAGTGCTGTGATGCATTTGCAAATATAATTATATCCCCTTTCCCTTTCTTTCCTTTCCATTCACTGGTGTTAATGTGATATAAATGTCCTGGCTGAGTTTCATCTGAAAGGTCATAACCTGCTGCTCCGGAGTAAATCGTTGCTTTCAGCATCATTCCGAGCTACAGGAAACTTCTTCACTGCAAAGCAGAATTCTCTCTCTCCTGCACTCTGGGCAAAGTATTAATTGGAAAATCAGTCCATTGATAACCTCAAATGTTAGAAAGGGATCATTTACAAGGACAATGACCCTGGATGTACTCTAACTCAGGGGCTACAATTGTCCTGGTTATGGCAGGTCAAGATGATTGAAATACTCTACTACAGACTTTTTTGTGTGTGTGTGTGGGGTGGGGTGGGGGGGGGGGAGGGCAGCGGGGGCTGTTAAATCATAAAGGTTCAATTTGCTAAAAATTATAAAAAATATGTCCAGGAGATACATTTTATGAAATGCCTTTCACTGCAATGATCTCTTTTCTGAGATATTCAGTAGAGAATGCTTTTAAATTTATGTGTGTGTTTAATTTCTTGTATTCCTTTTGTGCCGTACTACTGATGTTTTCGGTTGTAGTGCACACACAACCTCCTCTCTTTCTGTATTTGCCAAAAATATATGGCATATAGCAAATTATAGTCCCTCATGGCACAAACAGTTCAGCTCTCAATTATTAGCTGAAACCCTGGCAGCTTGAGCCCACTCAGAGTCACCTTGGAAGACAGGTCTGACGATGTGTTTTCAAAAGGTCACAGCCTTGTAAACCCTATGGAGCAGTTCTACCCTGCACACACGAGGTTGCCATGAGTTGGAATTGACTCAACTATAACTAACAACAATAGCAAAATAAGTTGATAACCAAGAATAGAGGAAAGAGAGAAAGTGAGGGGCCAAATATTTAACATTTCATGAAAACCTTCTATAGCCAGACATCGTCGTAAGTGATAGGTATTTTACTTTTTTTATATGTAATTTAGTCATCAGAGCGTAGGGCTTTTCAAGATAAAAATTATTCCCATTTCTCAGATAAGGAAAAGATAAAGATTAAGTAGCATTCCCAAAGTCACAAAGCTAGTAAATTAAGATCTAGGTTGTTCTTATGCCCAAACCATGCTCATTCTCGCAGCATTTTTAAAGAGACAAGATTTCTGAACACAGAGGTTCAACCTTAACACGCAGATACTCCCAGGCAGAATGTGCACCTCAAAGGGACATTGGAAAGTTTGCCTTAGTTGATCAACAACTGATAGAAACTTCCCTATGGCTGTGATAGTAGTGCTTCTGGTAGAAATAAGAAGCAAATACGTATACTAGCTAGAAAAAAAAAAAAAAAAAAAAAAAGATGGACCATTTTCATTTGAAATCAACTGGCATTCCTCGGTTACTTTAAAAATGTAATTAAACCGACTGTCCTAAGAAAAGTCTTCCTTCTGTTCCACACGTAACCAGTTCCAGATGTGAAACCACTTCCCTACAATAATTGTTTAGGGTTTTACTTTGACCGGTTTGACATTTCTTCAAACCTGCTCCTCACTCAAACTCATTTAGATGCTAGTTTCCAGACTGAAATAAAATTTGGGCCCTAAAATGAGAAATGTCTGCAAACTGAAAATTCCAATTTAATTTACACACTGTTCTCAAAATAGTAGAAGTGGAAGGGCAGGAAGGAATGATGAGCTCCCAAGGACCAAAGATCCAACCACACTCTTTGGTGTGTTCCTGTGGCTTAGCCCTCTTCCAGGCGAGACCCTCAGCTGGGGCTTTCTTGGCTTGCAGTCATTTTGCTGCAGTTAACATTTAGTTCACACATCATTAGGTGAAGCCCCAGTTACAAAGATACACTGCTCTTGTCATAGCCCAAGTATGCTGTGTGCACCTGCAGTTTGAAGTTTTTGTTGAGGGAATAGACTGAAATCAATGAAAAGATTGAAACCATTTACTTTTTTTGTGACTCCACCTGCTGTGGTATATTTTTGTTGGATGGAATAACTAGAGGTGTGTTTATGGCTTTAGGGAAAGAATGCATTAGGGGTTACATGGTTTTAAGGCTATTTTTTTTTCTGTAAAGCTTTAAATCAAATTTCCATGAAAACAGTCAAATACACACACACACATGCACACACACACATATCTGTTATGTATTATATATATTTTTTGTCTTTGGCGAGTCAGGAAGAAATAATTTACTTTGTTGTTATCAGCCCAGGAATAATTTGCCCGTGATAGTAGTATGCCGATACCACATCTATGCTGTATTTGACATTGACAATAAGGTCAGAATATAAGCAGGCCTATCATCCTCATGAAAACCCTGGTGGCATAGTGGTTAAGTGCTACGGCTACTAACCTAAAGGTCAGCAGTTCAAATCCGCCAGGCGCTCCTTGGAAACTCTATGGGGCAGTTCTACTCTGCCCTATAGGGTCGCTATGAGTTGGAATCGACTCAACGGCAATGGGTTTGGTTTGGTTTTGGTATCATCCTTATTATGCTTGATCTTAGCCAAAAGGCTGAAAAGCAAGTTCAGGCTGCTAAACAAAAGGTCAGTAGTTCGAATCCACCAGGCGGTCCTTGGAAACCCTATGGGACAATTCTACTCTGTCATATAGTGTTGCTATGAGTCAGAATCAACTCGATGGCAGTGGGTTTGGTTTTTTTGGTTTTTATCATTCTTATAGGAGTCCCTGGGTGGTACTAATGATTAAATGCTCGGCTTCTAACCAAAAGGTTAGCTGTTCAAACCCACCCAGAGGTGCCTTTGAAGAAAGGCCTGTCAATCTGCTTCTGAAAGGTCACAGCCATTAAAAACCCTGTGAAGCACAGCTCTACTCTGCACACATGAGGTTGCTGTGAGTCAGAATTGACTTGACAGCAATTTTTTTTTTTTTAACCATCTTTGTAAACTTATGGTTACCAGATTCAGCATTAAGTATCTTTCAGGAGAGCATATGCTGTATTAAGTACTGAATTAGGCCCTTTTATATTTAGTTAGCAATTTCATGAAGTAGATTTCATGATCTCCATTTTCTACATGAGGAACCTAAGATTAAAGAAGATAAGTGACTTGCTGAAGCTCCTGCAGCTCTGCTGTGGCAGATGTGGGGTAGGAGCCTTGGTCTATTAACACCAAATCCAGTGATCTGTCTTCTACACAATACCACCACTAACGACCCCAAAGCTTCACTAACAGTCTAACATATTTTCCAACAATTAAGATACATCAAGTCGTTTAACCCATACATGTCTGTCTGTGACTTCTAAACATTGCTTCTATGTGGCATTTCTGTTATCAACCTCTGAATATTTACAAGTCAGCATGTTACATAGAGCACCATCTCTATTGAGGAGCCTCAACTCCTTGAGGTAGAAAAGCATAATGGTCTTATTTTTTCCCAATTACTGTTTTCAACTCTGTTGTGTTGAGCATCCCCCCTCCCCTCCCACCACTTTCTTATCTCTTAATATCATGTAGGGATGATCCCATAATTTTCCAGTTATTTTAAAATTAGTCCTGTCTAATGAGTTGGAATTGATTCAGTGGCAATGGATTTGGTTTTGATAATCCCATGCTTAGGAGTCTCTGGGTGGTACAAACAGTTAAGCACTCAACTACTAACTGAAAGGTTGGTAGTACTAACCCACTAAATGGCACCTTGGAAAATAGGCCTGGTGATCTGCTTCTGAAAGGTCACAGCCTTGAAAATCCAAACAAACAACAGTTCTTCTCCGTACACATGGGGTCACCAAGAGCTGGAATTGACTCGGCAGCAACTAACAACAAGATTCCATGCTCAGCTCAATTCTTTGTTCAAAGCCCTCTCTTTCTCCCATAAAGGCTAGACTCTTCCCTTGGAGTAGAGGGGTGTGTGGACTGGCTCTGATTTACACTCTCCATTTCTTTTCAAGACCTAGATTCTCATGTCAAGCAAAGGGAGGAGGAATGGCAAGGGCAGATATTTTATTATGTCACTGTGATTGCATGCCAGTGGGGCAAGAGACCCCTGATTCTACTCTGACATAGTCTAGTGCTATCTGATGCTAGTAGCTCCACTTAGGTAAATGTATTTTAGGTGATGAATTTTCTTGGAGTAAACTTCAAATTATTTTAGCCCCCATTGTATGAGTACCCCTTCACAAGGAGATTGTCTAGCCTTTCTTAAGACCTTCAGCCATATAATCCTATACCCTCTCACTCAGTGGGATGGCCCCTTACTTGACCTGGTCGCTTCCATATAGCCCTGTGGCTTTGGCCTGACCCTTAACTTCTGTGCTCCATTTCAGAAGCCAATAAATCTGCTGAATTTTCTTCTGTGTCCTTGGAGAGCTCTAGGAAAGTGCAGTGGTGTAGAGGTTGGCCCCCATCTTCTTCCTAGGAACAATACTACACTTGTCCCTCCAAGTCCTATCAGTATGGCTGCTCCAGTGCAGTTCCCACTTCTAGAAGTCTCTAGTCCAGGAGCAGTTATTAGCCTCTGTTTATAGGTATACCCACACTCTAGGGAATACATCATACTATCTCCAGAATGCTTTTACCATCTCTGTTCTGGTGTTTTAGTTATCTAATCCTGCACAACAAATCACCCAAAAACTTAGTGGCTAACTCAACAATAATAACATATTATCTCATAATTTCTCTGGGTCAAGAATTTGGGAGTGGTTTGGCTGTGGATTCTATGTTGGGATTGCTTATGAGGTTGCAGTTAGACATCACTTGGGGTTGCAGTTGTCTGAAGATTTGACTGGTCTGCAGGATCTGCTTCCAAGGTGGCTCCCTTGCATGTCTTACAGGTTGGTGCTAGCTATATCCCAAACCAAACCTGCTGCTGTTGAGTTGATTCCAACTCACAGTGACCCTATAAGACAGAGTGGAACTGCCCCATAGGGTTTCCAAGGAGGTGCTGGGGGATTCAAACTACTGACCTTTTGGTTAGCAGTTGAGCTCTTAACCAATGCACCATCAGGGCTCCATTAGGTGGTCTCAATCCCACTCCACAGGGTTGCTGGAGTGTCCTCATAGGATGATGCTGGCCTTCTCTCAGAATAAGCGATCCACTGACCAAGGCAAAAGCTGCAATGTCTTTTGTGACCTAAGCCAGAGGTCACATCTGTCACTTCTGTCATATTCTACCAGTCGCGCAGACCAATCCTAATTCAGTGTGAAAATGGACTACACAAACATCTTTGTGGGTGATTACCACAGTGGACCCTCAGGTTTCTGAAACTTTAATAAAAAGAAAAGAAAACAACAACAACAAAACAGCAAGGCAAGAGAAACCAGTTTACTCTTCTTGCATGCATTTCCGATTTCTACCAGTGACTTACCTGGAGACCCCGACTCACTTGGCTTTGGGTGGGAGGCATTCCCACTTTCTTCTCCTCCCCTGATACAGGTACTAGTGATAAACCAACAATTCTCTTTTCTTCTTAGTACTCTCTTTGTATAAACTGGGGAGGGGGTGTAGATTAATGGTCGGTGGGTTATAGGACTACTACTTCTTCATAATATATATATATATATATACTTTAAAATTGTACTTTAGATGAAGGTTTGCAGAACAAACTAGCTTCTCATTAAACAATTAATATTGTTTTGTGACGTTGGTTACCGGCCCCATGACATGTCAACACTTTCCTCTTCTCGACCTTCTGTTTCTTATTACCTGCTTTCTTGTCTCCACCTGCCTTTTAGTCCTTGCCCCTGGGCTGGTGTGTACCCTTAGCTTCATTTTCTTTTACGGGCCTGGCTTGTCTTTGGCTAAAGGGTGAACCTCAGGAGTGGCTTCATTACTGAGCTAGGAGGATGTCTGGGTGCCAGACTCTTGGGGTTTCTCCAGTCTCTGTCAGGCCAGTAAGTCTGATCTTTTTTGTGAGTTAGAATTTTTTTCTACATTTTTCTCTAGCTCTGTCCTGGGCCCATTATTGTGATCCCAGTAAAAGTAGCCAATGGCGGTGGTAGCTGGGCACCATCTAGTTGTGTTGTAAATCCTGACTGTGATGTTAATGAGGAGGGATAGGCAGCAGTTATGTTAATGAGGCAGGACTAAATCCTGACTGTGATGTTAATGAGGAGGGATAGGCAGCAGTTATGTTAATGAGGCAGGACTCAATCTATGTGATTGGATTGTTTTTTTGAGGCAATGTCTTTTGAGATATAAAAGAAGAGAAGCTAGCAGAAAGACAAGGGGACCTCAAACCACCAAGAAAGCAGTGACGGGACTTCTGGCCAACACGGCACCATAGGTGCAAGCACCATGCCATCCCTCGACAGCAAAGACCTGAAAAATTAAGTAAAACAGAGACAAATGTCATTCCTGGAACGTGAAGTGTCAAATGAAGAAATAAAGAACTCAGCCAAGCACCGAATGGAATAAGAAACTAACAGAACAGACAGCAAGGAGATATACTTGCTGAAGGCTCCATCAGCTAATGCAGCATGGATCTGCCATCTTGGACTCCTGTCAGGGATGGGCAGACAGGGAGTATGGGAAAGCAGCTTCCTGGAATGCCCAGCAGGAGACAGAGCACCCGGTAACCAGCAATACAAGCTTTTCCATCCCCCATTCTCTCCCCTCTGCTCTACCTCTGAGCTTCCTGGCTGGCTGTGGTGGCCCGGCTGGCTGGGAAGTGCAGCATCAGTGCCACTTGGATTCACCCCACCCACATCAGAGATCGGCAGACAGATAGTACGAGTAAGCAGCTTCATGAAGTTCCCAGCAGGAGACAGAGCACCGGGTAATGAGCGATGTACCCTTTCCTAACCCGCCCCCGCCACTACCCCCACCCCTCCCCCCACCGCTCCCCAATCTCCTTTGCTTCCTTCCAGTTGCAGTCTGTTGGCTGGAAGGCAACTGCTTTGGCCTCAGGCTGCTTGGATTCACCCTGTCCCCACTGGCCAGGTCCCTAAGCTGGTGTTCGTTCTTTGCGTTTCTTTTGGTTTCTTCTGTGCCTCCTACCACCTCCCCCTCCTTTCTCTGAAACACTTGGCTCTGTGTGCCATCTTTGCTTTTTCTTGAAAGACTATGAAGCCATGCTCAACTGGGGAACCACTCCCTGGGCCCACGATTCCATGCCGGTGGGATCCCTGGGACTTTTTTTCCCTTATTTTGCTTTCTCTTTCTTTTTGCAGCTTGGGAGCACCTTATAGCTGGGTTGCACTGCATGGCTTAGGAGCCACTCTCCCAATCTGCACAGCTGCATAGTTGGGATCCGTGGGGGCATTTCTTTCTTTCTTTTTTTCCCTCTTTCTTTCTTTTTTTCTCTCTCTTTTTTCCTTTTCTGTCTTTCTCTATTTCTCAGTTTTCATTTCCCTACACTTATCTTCTTTTCCTGTCTCCTGAATACCTGGTGCTGTGTGAAATCTATACTTCCTCTAGCGAGGCAGTACTGCATAGCCTGGGAGCGACTTTTCCAGTCTTGGCAGCCCCACCAGTGGGACTCTGGGACTCCTGGGGGCTTTTTTTTTTTTTTTTTCCTCCAAATTTTTATCTGGTTATTTTTTCTTTCTTTTTGCTTTTCTCCATTTCTCGGTTTCTCATCTATCCACTCCAATGGCAAACTCCCTTAGCACCCTTTCTTATTTCTTTACTTGTTTGCCTGTTTATTTTTGGTTCCTGTTTCTCTCTCCTATCCCTTCTCTTTCCCATACCCCTATTAGCTCCACATGTGAAAACCTACCCCCCTTTCCTGCCCACCTGCACTGTGCACTAAGCATCACACCCCCGAGCAGAACAGGCATGGCCTACTGGAACCTGCCCAGCACTGATTCCTGGCCCACCCTGTTGGCCCTAGTATATGCCACAAACAACCCATCCCAACCCCTCTTCTTCAGCTGGATCTGCCCTGCTGCACCATAGCTGAATGACTGTCCCAGCCTGTTGGAAAAGGAGTTAAAAAGTACCATGACTACAGATGAGCAAACAACAATGAACACACACCCTGCCTGCTCACACATAACCAAAGAAAACAAAAAAGCAGGATAAAACAATCTACAATCAATAAATGAAGAAAATAACTACTGAAAGTCCCAAAGACAGCAGACAATATCAAAACATAAAAAAAAAAAAAAAAAAAAAGGACAGGATGTTTCCAGTAGGCATCCAAAATAAAACAGCAGAAGACTTTCCAGTAGAAGAAAAGGCACTAGAACTACCTGATAGGGAATTCAAATCTCTAATATTCAGAGTAATCCAAGAGTTGAAACAAAAAAGCAGACAAAGTGAGGAAAAAATAGACAAATTTATGGAAAAGGCAGACAAATTCATGGAAACTAAAGACAAAAAAAATGCAACAATTCAGGAAAATAATACAGGAACAAAATGCCAAAATAAATTCACAACTAGAAATCATTCAAAAATAACAATTAGAAACCCAAAAGATAAACAACAAAATTTCAGAAATGGACAATGTCATAGAAGGGCTGAGGAGCAGGTTTGAAATGATGGAAGACAAAATCAGCAAAACTGAAGACAAACATTTGGATACAACTCTGTTTGAGGAAAAATCAGAAAAAAAAAAAGAATAAAAAAAATGAAGAAAACCTGAGAATTATGTGGGATATAATTGAAAGCAAAAATTTACGTGTGATTGGACTTCCAGAACAGGGAGAGAAAAGAGAAAACACAGAGAGGATCGTTGAAGAATTGCTGACAGAAAACTACTCTAATATCATGAATGATGAAAAGCTGACCATCCAAGAGGCTCAACGAACTCCATATAGGATAGACCCCAAAAGAAAAACAACAAGGCATATCATAATCACGCTTACTAAAATCAAAGACAAGAAAAAATACTGTGAGCCGCTTAAGAAAAATAACAGGAGCATACAGAGGAGAAACAAGACTAAGTTCTGATTATTTGGCAGAAACCATGCAGACAAGAAGGCAATGGGATGACATATATACAATCTTGAAAGAAAAGAAATTGCCAGCCAAAAATAATATATCCTGCAAAACTTTCGTTCAAATATGATGGTGAAGTTAGTACATTTCCAGATAAACAGAAATTAAAAGGGTATGTAAAAACCAAACCAAGCTTACAAGAATTATTAAAGGGAGTCCTTCGGTCTGAGAACAAACAACATCAGACCACAGCCTGAATCTAGGACGTAAGATTGTACCAGCCAGATACCAACCTAGGAAATGAACCATAAAGGACTATCCAAAACCAAAACCATTGCAGCAGGGAACCAGAGAGTAATCTGTAAATGATAACAACATCAGAACAATAAAAAAAGGGAATAAATGGTATAGGTATAGAACTTTCTAATGGAAAGGAAGGCAAGGCGATACCAAGTAGTAATAGATTGGTTCAAACCGAGGAGAATAAGGGTAAATTTCAAGGTAACCACAAAGAAAGTTAACAAACCTACTCATCAAAATAAAGAAGAAAAACATAAAGTCTAAATAAAAACAAAATATACAAAAACAAAAGAAATGAAAAAGAAATCCACAAACAAAAGGAACTGAGCAGAGGTGAGTACCCACAAAAACCCAGTGGAGCAAAGAATATGTTAGCAGCACACACACAAAAAAAGCACTACAAAATGATAGCAATAAACTCATACCTATCAATAATTACACTGAATGTAAATGGCCAAAAGGCACACATAATGAGACAAAGAGTGACAGAATGGATTAAAAAAAAAAAAAACAGGATCCATCAATATGCTGTCTACAAGAGACACACCTTAGAAACAAAGATGTAAATGTATTAAAAATCAAAGGATGGAGAAAAATATATCAAGCAAATAACTACCAAAAAAGAGCAAGAGTGGCAATACTAATCTCCGATAAGATAGACTTTAAAAGAAAAACCAGAAAAGACAAAGAGAGGCACTACATAATGATTAAGGGGATGATCCATCATGAAGACTTAACCATAATAAACTCTACGCACCCAATGACAGGGCTCCCAAATACATAAGACAAACTCTAACAGCACTGAAAAGAGAAATTAATAGTTCCACAATGATAGTAGGAGACTTCAACACACCACTCTCAGTAAAGGACAGAACATCTAGAAAGAAACTCAACAAAGGTACAAAAGAGATAAAGAGCATAATCAGCCAACTTGATCTCACGGACATATATAGAACACTCCATCCAACAGCTGCAAAGAAAATATTCTTTTCCAACACACATGGAACCTTCTCCAGAATAGACCTCATCTTAGGCCACAGAGCAATTCTCAACAAAATCCAAAACATTGAGATAATACAAAGTATCTTCTCTGACCACAATGCCATCAAAGTAGAAATTAACAATAGGAAGAGTAATGAAAAAAAATCAATTACGTGGAAACTGAATAACACCCTGCTTAAAAACCAGTGGGTAAAACCAGTGGGTAATAGAAGAAATCAAAGATAGAATCAGAAAGTTCCTACAATCAAACGAGAATGAAAACACATCATACCAAAACCTTTGGGACACAGGAAAGGCAGTCCTCAGAGGTCAAACTATAGCACTAGATGCACACATCAAAAAAGAAGGGACAAAATCAAAACAGTATTTATACAACTTGAACAAATAGAGAGCAGCAAAAGACCCAATAGCCACCAGAAGAAAGAAAATAATAAAGATCAGAGTAGAAATAAATGAAATAGAGAATAGAACAATAGAAAGAATCAACAAAAACAAAAGTTGGATCAACAAAATCGACAAACCACTGGTCAAATTGACAAAAGAAAAACAGGAGGCAATGCAAATAACCCAGATAAGGAATAAAATAGGGAAGATTACAACAGACCCAACTGAAATAAAAAGGATCATAACAGAATATTATGAAAAACTGTACTCCAACAAATTTGAAAACCTAGAGGAAATGGACAAATTTCTAGAAACACACGACCTACCCACACTAACACAAAATGACGTTGAAAATCTGAACAGACCCATAACCAGAGAAGAGATTGACAAGGTAATAAAAAAAATTCCCAACAAAAAAAAGACCTGGCCCAGATGGCTTTGCTGGAGAATTCTAGCAAACATTCAGAGAAGAGCTTAGACCAGCACTACTCAAACTATTTCAGGACATAGAAAAGGAACTGATACTTCCGAATTCATTCTATGAAGGCAGCATCAGGCAAAATCAGGCAAAGACACCACAAAAAATGAAAATTGTAGACCAATATCTCTCATGAATATAAATGTGAAAATTCTTAACAAAATTCTAGCCAATAGAATTCAGCATCACATCAAAAAAATATTACACCACAGCCAAGTAGGATCCATACCAGTTATGCAAGGATGGTTCAACATTAGAAAATCAATCAACATAATCCACCACATAAATAAAAGGAAAGAAAAGAATCACATGATCATCTCAATTGATGCAGAAAAGGCATCCGACAAAGTCCAACACCCATTCCTGATAAAAACTCTCAATAATATAGGTATAGAAGGGAAATTTCTTGACATAATAAAGGGCATCTATGCAAAACCAATGGCCAACATCGTTCTCAATGGAGAGAAGCTGAAAACATTTCCCTTGAGAACAGGAACAAGGATGCCCTTAATCACCACTCCTGTTTAACATTGTGTTGGAAGTCTTAGGTAGAGCAATAAGGCCAGAAAAAGAAATAGAGGGCATCCAAACTGGTAATGAAGAAGTTAAACTGTCCCTATTTGTGGATAACATGATACTAAGAAAATCCAAAAGACTCCACAAGAGAACTCCTGGAAGTAATAGAAAGATTCAGCAGAGTTGCATATACAACATAACACATACACATACAACAATCAATTGGATTCCTATACACCAATAAAGGCACCAGTGAAAAGGAAATCAGGAAAACAATACCATTTATAATAGCCCCTAAAAAAAATAAGATACTTGGGAATAAATCTAAACAGGGATGTAAAAGACCTGTGCAAAGAAAACTTCAAAACACTACTGCAAGAAATCAAAAGAGATCTGCATAAATGGAAAAACATTCCATGCTCATGGATAGGTAGACTCAACATTGTGAAAATGACAATTCTATCCAAAGTCATTTACAAATACAATGCAATCCTGCGTAAATACAAACAACATTCTTTAAAGTGATGGAAAAACTAATCATTAACTTTTTATGGAAAGGGAAGAGGCCCCGGATAAGTAAAGCACTATTGAAGAAGAGGAATAGAGTAGGAGAACTTGCACTACCTGACCTTAGAACCTACTATACAGCTACAGTAGTCAAAACAGCCTGGTACTGGTACGACAACAGATACATTGACCAGTGGAACAGAATTGAGAACCCAGATGTGAATCCATCCACCTAGGGTCACCTGATCTTCAACAAGCGCCCAAAGCCCATCAAATGGGGAAAAGACCATCTTTTTAACAAATGGTGCTGACAAAACTTGATGACCACCTGCAAAAAAATGAAACAGGACCCATACCTCACATCATATACAAAAACTAACTCAAAGTGGATCAAAGACCTAAATAGAAAGCCAAAAACCATGAAGTTCATACAAAAAAAATAGGATCGATGCTAGAGGCCTTAAAACACGACAATAACAGGATACAAATCCCAACCAACAACACACAAGCTCCAGAGGATAAGATAGATAACTGGGAACTTCTAAAAATTAAACACTTATGCTCATCAAAAGACTTCACCAAAAGAGTAAAAAGAGAACATACAGACTGGGAAAAAAAAATTGGCTATTACGAATCAGACAAAGGTTTAATCTCTAAAATCTACAAGAAAATCCAACACCTCTACAATAAAAAAACAAATAATCTAATTAAAAAAAAGGGCAAATGAAATGAACAGACACTTCACCTAAGAAGATATCCAAGTGGCCAACAGATACACGAGGAAATGCTCACAATCTCTAGCCATCAGAGAAATGCAAATCAAAACCACAGTGAGATACCATCTCATCCCGGCATTACTGGCACAAATCAATAAAACAGGAAATAACAAATGTTGGAGAGGGTGTGGGGAGATCAGACCTCTTGTGCACTGCTGGTGGAAATGCAAAATGATACAACCTTTTCAGAAAACAATATGGCACTTCCTTAGAAAGGTAGAAATAGAAATACCATTTGATCCAGCAATCCCACTCCTAGGAATATATCCTAGAGAAATAAGAGTCATCACATGAATAGATATATGTACACCCATGTTCACTGCAGCATTGTTCACAGTAGCAAAAAGATGGAAACAGCCTAGACACCCATCAACAGATGAATGGATAAAGAAACTGTGGTACATACACATGATGGAGTATTATGCAACATGAAAGAACAACGATGAATCTGTGAAGGATCTCATAACATGGATGCATCTGGAGGACGTTATGCTGAGTGCAATAAGTCAGTCACGAAAGGACGAATATTGTATGAGACCACTACTGTAAAAACTCATGAAAAGTTTTACACACAAAAAGAAACAATCTTTGATGGTTATGAGGGAGGGGAGGGGTGGGGATGGAATAACACTTAATAGATAAGTGGTAACTTTGGTGAAGGGTAAGACAGTACACAATACTGGGGAAGGCAGCACAACCTGTACAAGGCAAGGCCATGGTAGCTCCATAGACACATCCAAACTCCCTGAGGGTCTGAATTGCCGGGCTGAGGGCTGTGGGGACCATGGTCTCAGGGAACATCTAGCTCAATTGGCATAACAAAGTTGATAAAGAATATATTCTACATTCTACTTTGGTAAGTAGCGGCTGGGGTCTTAAAAGCCTGTGAGTAACCACGTAGGATACTGCACTGGTCTCACCCCTTTGGGGGCAAGGAAGAATGAAGAAAATGAAAGACATAAGGGAAAGATCAGTCCAAAGGACTAATGGACCACATCTACCACGGCCTCCACCAGACTGAGTCCAGTACAACTAGATGGTGCCCAGATACCACCACTGACTGCCCTGACAGGGATCATAATAGAGGGTCTCTGACAGAGCTGGAGAAAAATGTAGAACAAAATTCTAACTCAGAAAGAAAGACCAGACTTGCTGGCCTGACAGAGACTGGAGAAACTCTGAGAGTATGTCCCCTGGACACCCTTTCAGCTCAGTAATGAGGCCACTCCTGAGGTTCACCTGTCAGCCAAAGTTTGAACAGTCCCATGGAACAAAACAAGACTAAAGGGGCACACCAGCCCTGGGACAGGGACTGGAAGGCAGGAGGGAACAGGAAAGCTGGTAATAGGGAACCCAGGGTTGAGAAGGGAGAGTGTTGACATGTCATGGTGTTGTTAATCAATGCCATACAACAATGTGTATATTGTTTGATGAGAAATTAGTTTGTTCTGTAAACCTTCATCTAAAGTTCAAAAAAAAAAAAAAAAAAAAATGGAGTCCTGGAAGTAGAGTGTGTTCTTTGGACCCAGGGTTCCTGTGTGGAGAAGCTTCTTGTCCAGGGGAAGATTGATGAGGACATTCCTCCAGAGCCAAGAGAAAGCTTTCACTTGGAGCTGACACCCTGTATTTGGACTTCTAGCCTACCAGACTGAGAAAATAAATTTCTCTTTGTTAAAGCCATCCGCTTGTGGTATTTCTGTTCTAGCAGCACTAGATAGCTAAGACAGGATCCTTGTCTTGTTCCTGTTGTCAAAGGGAATGTTTTTGTCTTCTCTCCATTAAGAATGATGTTGGCTGTTGGTTTTGTATAGATGCTCTTTATTACGTTGAGGAATTTTCCTTCTATACCTTTTATTTTACTGAGAGTTTTTATCAGGAATAGGTGTTGGACTTTGTTGAATGCCTTTTCTGCATCAATTGAGATGATCTTTTTTTATTTATGTGGTAGATTTCATTGATTGATTTTCTAATGCTGAACCATCCTTGCATTAAAAAAAAAAATTTTTTTTTTTTTTTTTTTTTTTTGCATACCTGGTATGAATTCCACTTGGTCGTGTTGATTTATTTTTTTGATATGATGCTGAATTCTTTTGGCTAGAATTTTGTTGAGAATTTTTGCATCTATATTCATGAGAGATATTGGTCTGTAATTTCCTTTTTTTGTGGTGTCTTTGGTTGGTTTTGGTATCAGGGTTCTGCTGGCTTCATAGAATGAATTCAGAAGTATCATTTCCTTTTCTATGTTCTGAAATATTTTCAGTAGTATTGGTCTAAGTCTTCTCTGAATGTTTGGTAGAATTCTCCAGTGAAGCCATCTGAGCCAGGGCTTCATTTTGTTGGCAGGTTTTTATTTTTATTTTATTACCTTTTCAATCTCTTCTGTTGATACGGGTCTGTTCAGATTTTCAGTATCAGTTTGTATCTTCATAATATTTTTGAAGAGGTCTCTAGCTTATGCCACACGTGATAGATGTATATTGGTTAAAGTAACACTAGCTGCAGTACGAAATAAACTCTGAAATTTTAGTGGCTTGATTCAATATAAGTTTATAAAATTTTGCTCACATAAGGTCACTTAACTAGGGGAGTGGAAAAGCTCCTCAGCTTAGTCATTCAGGCCGATAGGGCTCTGCCATACTCAATATTTGACAGCCACTCTCATCCTAATTATATTTTGTCGAGCCAATGAAAGGGGTAAGACAGCATAGAAGATTGCATGGGGAGGTTTTTTTTTTTTTTGACTTTAGACGAACAAACTAGTTTCTCATCAGTTAGTACATACGTTGTTCTATGACGTTGGTTAACAACCCCATGACATGTCAACACTCTCCCTGGGTTCCCTATTACCAGCTTTCCTGTTCCCTCCTGCCTCCCAGTCCCTGTCCCAGGGCTGGTGTGCCCCTTAGTCTTGTTTTGCTCCATGGGACTGTTCAATCTTTGGCTGAAGGGTGAACCTCAGGAGTGACCTCATTACTAAGCTGAAGGGGTGTCTGGAGGCCATACTGTCAGGGTTTCTCCAGTCTCTGTCAGGCCAGCAAGTCTGGTCTTTCTTTTTGAGTTAGAATTTTGTTCTACATTTTTCTCCAGTTCTGTCTGGGACCCTCTACTGTGATCTCTGTCAGGGCAGTCAGTGGTGGTATCCGGGTACCATCTACTTGTACTGGACTCCGTCTGGTGGAGGCCATGGTAGATGTGATCCCTTAGTCCTTTGGACTAATCTTTCCCTTGCATCTTTAGTTTTCTTCATTCTGCATGGGGAGTTTTTATGAGCCAGCCCTGAAATGGCATTCATCATGCCTGTTTAAATTTCACTAGCAAGAACTTAATCACATGCCCCCACCTAAATTTGTGGGGTGGGGGTCAGGAAACACAGTTCCTCGTTGGACAGCTGCTTTCCATTCTACACAAAGAAAGGCGACTACAAATGCTTGTTACACAGCTATCCTTCTGTGTCACAGGATGGCATTCATATATGTAACATGGCACACATGTAAAGTATGACACACAGGAAGAGAGCATACCCACATGCCCTAGGAGCAAGCCTCTCCTGGCAGGGATCAGACCACTTTCCCTGGCTGTCAGTGCATGGCAGCCATGACAGTCACTGAGCTCATCAGTCACTGAATGACAGACTTAAGACCAGGTCCATCCTTCCTCATATTCTCAATCACCTTCAGAGCTCCCCACCTTCCACTGCCCCTACTGTTTTGTAACCTAATTGTGTCCCATTTGTCACCATTTACTTCCTCACTCTCTAAAACTCCCCATCATGATTTGTCATCAGTCAACTTCCCAACAGCCTCAAACTTTCTTGGAAAGTTCGCTTCTCTTTCTTGCTCTAACTGAAACCTAGCCTGCCCCTGAGAAGACTGCTTCTTCTACAGTCCTTTCAAATGATAGCCGTGTTTTCTTCCATACCTCACATATCTCAGGGGTAGAAAGCCATGTAGGTATTGTTTTTCTTTATTTCCTGCTTCCAAATCGTCTCTTCTTCTTTTATCTTTGGTGTGTGTGTCTCCAACTTTACTACCCTAGCCCTTCTTGTTGTCATCTGTCGATCTCCTGGTCCCTCTCATGTATTATGACTTCTGCATTTGGGTCATTGTCTCCCTTTTGCTCACTTTTGCTATGCAACTTTCACAGCCAAGTGCATAGCTCAAGCAATATCCAGACCCCTCAGTTCTCTGATGTCTTTAGCTTCAATGATATTTTTTAGTCCCACATGCTGGCAAGTTCATTCAGGTGATAATATCTTAGGTGTTATATAATCGCTGATAATTGAGCAATCTCAGGAAACTTGATTTTATAAGGACAACCCCGGCCTCTGACCATTCCCGCCTATATTTCTGGCTTACTTATTCTGGTTCTACCTTTCCAAGACTCTCCCGCTAATCCTTAACTGAACTACTTTTCAACTATTCATCATTCTTCTTGTGTCTTTACTTCCTCACCTGTATTCCATTGCCCAGCACTATAACCATGCCTTACAATCTCACATTTCTTGCTTCTTTCTTCTTTGATTTTACTTGACTGGCAAAACCTCAAGTCTGGTTAAAACCAACTATCTACTTATGCCATACTTGTATCTGTACAAGTGAACATTGCTAGTAAAAAAACTGACTGAACTCATTTCAAATTTATAACCAAAATTCTCAAAAGGGGCCAGATGAGTCTCATTAAAATGCCCTAAAGATTCACTTTCTCACTGTCCAACACATTCATTTCATACCTCCTTTCTTCTTCAATTTTCTGATAATTTTTCTTCCAATATTTTTAGACAATGACCTTAAGGCATAACTCTTAAAGTGTATTGATGAAATCAGCCAGGAACTACCTTATCTTCTCATCTCTCATTATGTTACAGTGAAAACATTTCCTGCTCCTAAAATCCATCTCTTCATGTTTGTCTTAGATCCTATTCCCTTGTACTTGGATTTGGTCCCAATCATTATCCCCCTTTCTTTTCTGCATCATCAATTTTTTCCTCTCTACAGATCATCCCATTAACAAATGAGCATACTGAAATATCATCCATTTTAAAGTAAAAACAAAATCCTCTTGATGTTACACCTACTTACAATTGCCACCTCATTTCTTGCCTTTTTTGCACAGAAAAACTCCTTGAAAGTAGTATCCTACCTTCAGTATCCCCAATTTTTTTTTACCTTCCCTTCTGTTTTCAACCTACTGAAATTGGGCTTTGACCCCAAAATCTTGACTGAAATAGCTTTTATCAAAATCACCACTGTCTTAGTCATCCAGTGCCGCTATAACAGAAATACCACAAGTGGATGGCTTCAACAAAGAGAAATTTATTCTCTCACAGTCCAGTAGACTGGAAGTCCAAATTCTGGGCACCAGCTCCAGAGGAAGGCTTTCTATATCTGTTGGCTCTGGAAGAAGTTTCCTGTCATCAGCCTTCCCTAGTTCTGGGAGCATCTCAGCACAGGAACCTCAGGTCCAAAGGTATGAAGTCCCCATATCTCTCTGCTTGCTTCTCTTATATTTCAAAAGAGATTAAGACACTATATAATCTTGTAGACCTCATTGATATAACTGACACTAATCCATCTCATTACATTATAGTGATAGGATTTACAAAACATAGGGAAATCACATCGGATGACAAAATGGTAGACAATCATACAATACTGGGAATCATGGCCTAGCTAAATTGACAGGTATTTTGGGGGGACACAATTCAATCCATGACAACCACTGATCTATGTCTTGTCAGTGGTCATATCTGTCCTATTACTCAGCCTTGGCAGTATCCATGGTTGAATGTTCCTTCCTGACACCGTCTTTTCCAGATTTCTGTGGCACAACATCCTCTTGGACTTCCTCCTTCTCAACTTCCTTGCTGACTTCTTTTTTTCCTACCACTTCTTTAACTGTTCGAGCTTCAGCCACACTCTCTCCCTAGGTCATCTTATCCATTTCTAGTCTTTCAATACTGTTTATGCACAGATGACTCCAAATTTGTATCTCCAGCTCAGCCTGCTCCTGAAATCCAGATCTTTAAATCCAACTGCCTAATCGACACATCCATTTAGGTGTTGAATAGGCATCTGAAAACTAACATAGGCAAAACAGAGCAATCTGTTTTTCTAAAAATGTCTGCTCCCCACCCCAAAGCAAGCCTTTCCTTTTATAGTAAATAGTCCCATCACAGGCCCAGTTTCTTAAGCTAAAAACCTAGGATTATCCTTGAGTTTTCTCTTCCCTAATTACCTCACATCTAGCCAATCAATTTTAGTACTTTGACATTAGTAAAAAACTTTAGCATAATTTTAATTAATGGCAACACAATAATGTACTAGAGTATCTCCATACTGCAGTTAAGAATCACTGGCCTCTTTTGTGAAGATAAATAAAAAGCTGGTCAATATTATCACTTTTGTTTGTTTTTTAAATTAAGGATAAGTCATTTAAAAATAGCATTGAAAAAAATTTGTTCCTACTTATTAATTTAGTATATCCTAGTAAGTTTTGGAAAAAAGAAAGGTATGTAAAAGGATTGCCCATTTTAAATCCATCCATATAAAATAATTTCCTACACTTGAGTATAATTTTTTCTCTTCTCTTGTACATCTGTGTCTCTTTGTCTCCCTCCCTCGATATACAGATATTGTGTGTATATATATGTATATATATATAGAGAGAGAGAGAGAGTACTGGTGGCACAACAATTAAGCACTCAGCCCAATTGCTAACTGAAAGGTTGGCCGTTGGAACCCACCCAGTGGCTGTGTGGGAGAAAGATTTGGAGATCTGCTCCTGTAAAGCAGAGCTTTGAACTGGTTCTTTCCTGTTTGAACCCCTGCTGAGAATTTGTATTTCTACCCCAGATATACTGAACCAGAATCTACAGTTTAACAAGAGCCCCAGGTGGTTCTTATGTATAATAAATTTTGAGAACCCCTGCTCTACTAGTGGTTCTCAGAATTGGTCCCTAACCAGCAACATTAGCATTGCCTAGGAACTTATTAGAAAGGCAAATTCTCAGCAGGGGTTTGAACGGGAATGAACCAAACTGATCCGAAGCCCTGCTGTGTAGATTACAGCAAAGAAAACCCAATGGGGGCAGTTCTGCTCTGTCACATGGGTTGCTATGAGTTGAAAATCAACTTAATGGTATCTAATAACAACGAAAACAATGACGTGTGTGGGTGTGGGTGTGGGTGTGGGTGTGGGTGTGGGTGTGGGTGTGGGTGTGGGTGTTGGGCTAGTTAAAAGTTTATCCTGTCCATCCCACCAAGTCTCTCTTGGGGGTCTTTTGCAAGTGAAGTGGTCTTTTGTATATGTGTTCTTAAATTAACCCATGCCATAGCCACTACCAGTAACCCATTTCCAGTGCTCTGCCCACAAGCCGATTCACCTGCAGGTAGTTTCCAGGACATTCATCTTGGAATAATGGAAACCCACTGCCGTCGAGTCAATTCTGATTCATAGTGACCCTATAGTACAGGGTAGAACTGCCCCATAAGGTTTCCAAGACTTCAAATCTTTACAGAAGCAGACTGCCACATCTTTCTCCCATGGAGCAGCTGGTGGGTTCCAACCACCGAGCTTTTGGTTAGCAGCTGAGCGCTTAATCACTGCACCACCAGGGCTTCTTTCATCTTGGAATACCCACTGCCCTCCAGTCTATTCCAACTCATAGCAACCTTATAGAATATGGTAGAACTGTTTCCAAGGTTGTTTCCAAGGCTATAAACCTCTACAGAAGCAGACTGCCACATCTTTCTCCCATAGAGAGGCTGGTGGGTTTGAACTGCTGACCTTTCTGTTAGCAGCCAAAAGCTTTAACCGCTATGGCACCAGGGCTCCTTTCATCTTGGAATAGGGGCTGCAATTGTATTTATTCCTACCCACAGGAAATATATCAGTTAGAACCTTGCCACCTGAAACGTGATCCATGGACCCGCAATATTGGCATCACCTGGAGCTTTGTTAGTTAGAAATGCAGGTTCTCAGCTCCACCGTAGAGCTATGAACCAAAACCTGCGTTTAACAAACAAATCCCCAAATGATTTTTATGTACATTAAGATTTGGAAACATGGAGTTAGAATGCTTTTAGGAACAAGTAAAAGAAAATCTGACTCAAATAGACATCAACAACAAAGAAGATTTATTACAGGGGTTCTCAGCCCTGGAGGCACATTAGTATCACCTGGGAGTTTTTTCAAAGCACCAATGCCAAGACCCTAACCGAGAACACTTCGGTAACAATCTCTGGAGATGGGTCCCAAGTGTGAGTATTTCTTAGAAACTCCCCAGGAGAACCTAATGGGCAGCCAGGGATAAGAGCTACTGATTTATTGAGCCATGCAACTAAAAAGTCCTGACTGGTGTGGACTTTGGGGATGGTGAATCAGGGTTCTGCCTTTGATTCCTGCTCTCTGTATGTTTGTTTTGCCCTCAGACGGCTTCTTTCATGGTCACAAAACTACTGTAGGCAGAAACCACGGTCACATCATTTCTGTGTCACCTCCAGAGGAGAGAGATGGTGTTTTGCTTTAGACGAAATGGGTCTTAGTATAACATCACTTATCTCTGAACCATAGTTAAGGCCCTGGAAATGCTAGGTGCTGAATGGTTTGAGCTTGGTTTATGTCCCTGTCCCCAAATCAATAATTATGATGGAGGCAGAGGGTAACTCTGATTGGCTTAGACAGAACAAGGTTTACCTCTGAAGCTAAAGCTGGCTTCGCTTCCCTCAAAACTGCTGGGCTTTTACAGAGTGGGAGAGGATTATAGGAAATCTCCTGGTTTTTAATTCAATCCATTTTTTTTTTTTTTTTTTGGATTGGCTTTTTGGTTTAGTTTCAGTTTTTCTTATTTACTATTGAAAGTATTTAAGGCTTTGAATATTCCTCTGAGTATAGCTATAGTTGCTTCCATTTGTTTAAATGTCCATTCTCACTATTGTCACTTTTTTTTTTTTTTTATAATAACTTTTATTAAGCTTCAAGTGAACGTTTACAAATCCAATCAGTCTGTCACATATAAGTTTACATACATCTCACTCCCTACTCCCACTTACTCTCCCCGTCTTGAGTCAGCCCTTTCAGTCTCTCCTTTCTTGACAATTTTGCCGGCTTCCCTCTCTCTCTATCCTCCCATCCCCCCTCCAGACAAGAGTTGCCAGCACAATCTCAAGTGTACACCTGATATAATTAGCTCACTCTTCATCAGCGTCTCTCTCCCACCCGCTGACCAGTCCCTTTCATGTCTGATGAGTTGTCTTCAGGGATGGTTCCTGTCCTGTGTCAACAGAAGGTCTGGAGAGCATGACCGCCGGGATTCCTCCAGTCTCAGTCAGACCATTAAGTTTGGTCTTCTTATGAGAATTTGGGGTCTGCATCCCACTGCTCTCCTGCTCCCTCAGGGGTCCTCTGCTGAGCTCCCTGTCAGGGCAGTCATCGATTGTGGCCGGGCACCAACTAGTTCTTCTGGTCTCAGGATGATGTAGGTCTCTGGTTCATGTGGCCCTTTCTGTCTCTTGGGCTCTTAGTTGTCATGTGGGCTTGGTGTTCTTCATTTTCCTTTGCTCCAGGTGGGTTGAGACCAATTGCTGCATCTTAGATGGCTGCTTGTTAGCATTTAAGACCCCAGACGCCACATTTCAAAGTGGGATGCAGAATGATTTCATAATAGAATTATTTTGCCAATTGACTTAGAAGTCCCCGCAAACCATGTTCCCCAGACCCCCGCGCTTGCTCCGCTGAGCTTTGAAGCATTCATTTTATCCCGGAAACTTCTTTGCTTTTGGTCCAGTCCAATTGAGCTGACCTTCCATGTATTGAGTGTTGTCTTTCCCTTCACCCAAAGCAGTTCTTATCTACTGATTAATCAATAAAAAAACCCTCTCCCACCCTCCCTCCCTCCCCCCCTCGTAACCACAAAAGTATGTGTTCTTCTCAGGTTTACTATTTCTCAAGATCTTATAATAGTGGTCTTATACAATATTTGTCCTTTTGCCTCTGACTCATTTCGCTCAGCATAATGCCTTCCAGGTTCCTCCATGTTATGAAATGTTTCAGAGATTCGTCACTGTTCTTTATCGATGCGTAGTATTCCATTGTGTGAATATACCACAATTTATTTACCCATTCATCCGTTGATGGACACCTTGGTTGCTTCCAACTTTTTGCTATTGTAAACAGAGCTGCAATAAACATGGGTGTGCATATATCTGTTTGTATGAAGGCTCTTGTATCTCTAGGGTATATTCCGAGGAGTGGGATTTCTGGGTTGTATGGTAGTTCTATTTCTAACTGTTTAAGATAACGCCAGATAGATTTCCAAAGTGGTTGTACCATTTTACATTCCCACCAGCAGTGTATGAGAGTTCCAATCTCTCCGCAGCCTCTCCAACATTTATTATTTTGTGTTTTTTGGATTAATGCCAGCCTTGCTGGTGTGAGATGGAATCTCATCGTAGTTTTAATTTGCATTTCTCTAATGGCTAATGATCGAGAGCATTTTCTCATGTATCTGTTGGCTGCCTGAATATCTTCTTTAGAGAAATGTGTGTTCATATCCTTTGCCCACTTCTTGATTGGGTTGTTTGTCTTTTTGTGGTTGAGTTTTGACAGAATCATGTAGATTTTAGAGATCAGGCGCTGGTCGGAGATGTCATAGCTGAAAATTCTTTCCCAATCTGTAGGTGGTCTTTTTACTCTTTTGGTGAAGTCTTTAGATGAGCATAGGTGTTTGATTTTTAGGAGCTCCCAGTTATCGGGTTTCTCTTCATCATTTTTGGTAATGTTTTGTATTCTGTTTATACCTTGTATTAGGGCTCCTAGGGTTGTCCCAATTTTTTCTTCCATGATCTTTATCGTTTTAGTCTTTATGTTTAGGTCTTTGATCCACTTGGAGTTAGTTTTTGTGCATGGTGTGAGGTATGGGTCCTGTTTCATTTTTTTGCAAATGGATATCCAGTTATGCCAGCACCATTTGTTAAAAAGGCTGTCTTTTCCCCAGTTAATTGACACTGGTCCTTTGTCAAATATCAGCTGCTCATACGTGGATGGATCTATGTCTGGGTTCTCAATTCTGTTCCATTGGTCTATGTGTCTGTTGTTGTACCAATACCAGGCTGTTTTGACTACTGTGGCTGTATAATAGGTTCTGAAGTCAGGTAAGGTGAGGCCTCCCACTTTCTTCTTCTTTTTCAGTAGTGCTTTGCTTATCCGGGGCTTCTTTCCCTTCCATATGAAATTGGTGATTTGTTTCTCTATCCCCTTAAAATATGACATTGGAATTTGGATCGGAAGTGCGTTAAATGTATAGATGGCTTTTGGTAGAATAGACATTTTTACTATGTTAAGTCTTCCTATCCATGAGCAAGGTATGTTTTTCCACTTAAGTATGTCCTTTTGAATTTCTTGTAGTAGAGCTTTGTAGTTTTCTTTGTATAGGTCTTTTACATCCTTGGTAAGATTTATTCCTAAGTATCTTATCTTCTTGGGGGCTACTGTGAATGGTATTGATTTGGTTATTTCCTCTTCGGTGTTCTTTTTGTTGATGTAGAGGAATCCAAGTGATTTTTGTATGTTTATTTTATAACCTGAGACTCTGCCAAACTCTTCTATTAGTTTCAGTAGTTTTCTGGAGGATTCCTTAGGGTTTTCTGTGTATATAATCATGTCATCTGCAAATAGTGATAACTTTACTTCTTCCTTGCCAATCCGGATACCTTTTATTTCTTTGTCTAGCCTGATTGCCCTGGCTAAGACTTCCAACACGATGTTGAATAAGAGCGGTGATAAAGGGCATCCTTGTCTGGTTCCCGTTCTCAAGGGAAATGCTTTCAGGTTCTCTCCATTTAGAGTGATATTGGCCGTTGGCTTTGCATAGATGCCCTTTATTATGTTGAGGAATTTTCCTTCAATTCCTATTTTGGTAAGAGTTTTTATCATAAATGGGTGTTGGACTTTGTCAAATGCCTTTTCTGCATCAATTGATAAGATCATGTGGTTTTTGTCTTTTATTTTATTTATGTGATGGATTACATTAATGGTTTTTCTGATATTAAACCAGCCTTGCATACCTGGTATAAATCCCACTTGATCAGGGTGAATTATTTTTTTGATGTGTTGTTGGATTCTATTGGCTAGAATTTTGTTGAGGATTTTTGCATCAATGTTCATGAGGGATATAGGTCTATAATTTTCTTTTTTTGTAATGTCTTTACCTGGTTTTGGTATCAGGGAGATGGTGGCTTCATAGAATGAGTTGGGTAGTATTCCGTCATTTTCTATGCTTTGGAATACCTTTAGTAGTAGTGGTGTTAACTCTTCTCTGAAAATTTGGTAGAACTCTGCAGTGAAGCTGTCCGGGCCAGGACTTTTTTTTGTTGGGAGTTTTTTGATTACCGTTTCAATCTCTTTTTTTGTTATGGGTCTATTTAGTTGTTCTGCTTCTGAATGTGTTAGTTTAGGTAGGTAGTGTTTTTCAAGGAATTCATCCATTTCTTCTAGGTTTTCAAATTTGTTAGAGTACAATTTTTCATAATAATCTGAAATGATTCTTTTAATTTCATTTGGTTCTGTTGTGATGTGGTCCTTCTCATTTCTTATTCGGGTTATTTGTTTCCTTTCCTGTTTTTCTTTAGTCAGTCTAGCCAATGGTTTATCAATTTAGTTAATTTTTTCAAAGAACCAGCTTTTGGCTTTGTTAATTCTTTCAATTGTTTTTCTGTTCTCTAATTCATTTAGTTCAGCTCTAATTTTTATTATTTGTTTTCTTCTGGTGCCTGATGGATTCTTTTGTTGCTCACTTTCTATTTGTTCAAGTTGTAGGGACAGTTCTCTGATTTTGGCTCTTTCTTCTTTTTGTATGTGTGCATTTATTGATATAAATTGACCTCTGAGCACTGCTTTTGCTGTGTCCCAGAGGTTTTGATAGGAAGTATTTTCATTCTCGTTGCTTTCTATGAATTTCCTTATTCCCTCCTTGATGTCTTCTATAACCCAGTCTTTTTTCAGGAGGGTATTGTTCATTTTCCAAGTATTTGATTTCTTTTCCCTCGTTCTTCTGTTATTGATCTCTAGTTTTATTGCCTTGTGGTCTGAGAAGATGCTTTGTAATATTTCGATGTTTTGGACTCTGCAAAGGTTTGTTTTATGACCTAATATGTGGTCTATTCTAGAGAATGTTCCATGTGCGCTAGAAAAAAAAGTATATTTTGCAGCAGTTGGGTGGAGAGTTCTGTATAAGTCAATGAGGTCAAGTTGGTTGATTGTTGTAATTAGATCTTCCGTGTCTCTGTTGAGCTTCTTACTGGATGTCCTGTCCTTCTCCGAAAGGGGTGTGTTGAAGTCTCCTACTATAATTGTGGAGGTATCTATCTCGCTTTTCAGTTCTGTTAAAATTTGATTTATATATCTTGCAGCCCTGTCATTGGGTGCGTAAATATTTAATATGGTTATGTCTTCCTGATCAATTGTCCCTTTTATCATTATATAGTGTCCTTCTTTATCCTTTGTGGTGGATTTAAGTCTAAAGTCTATTTTGTCAGAAATTAATATTGCTACTCCTCTTCTTTTTTGCTTATTGTTTGCTTGATATACTTTTTTCCATCCTTTGAGTTTTAGTTTGTTTGTGTCTCTAAGTCTAAGGTGTGTCTCTTGTAGGCAGCATATAGATGGATCGTGTTTCTTTATCCAGTCTGTGACTCTCTGTCTCTTTATTGGTGCATTTAGTCCATTTACATTCAGGGTAATTATAGATAAATAAGTTTTTAGTGCTGTCATTTTGATGCCTTTTTATGTGTGTTGTTGACAATTTCATTTTTCCACATACTTTTTTGTGCTGAGGCGTTTTTCTTAGTAAATTGTGAGATCCTCACTTTCATAGTGTTTGACTTTATGTTAGTTGAGTCGTTACGTTTTTCTTGGTTTTTGTCTTGAGTTATAGAGTTGTTATACCTTTTTGTGGTTACCTCATTATATACCCCTATTTTTCTAAGTAAAAACCTAACTTGTATTGTTCTATATCGCCTTGTATCACTCTCCATATGGCAGTTCAATGCCTCCTGTATTTAGTCCCTCTTTTTGATTATTGTGATCTTTTACCTATTGACTTCCATGATTCCCTGTTATGTGTATTTTTTTTTTAATTAATCTTAATTTGTTTGTTTTTGTGATTTCCCTATTTGAGTTGATATCAGGACGTTCTGTTTTGTGACCTTGTGTTGTGCTGATATCTGATATTATTGGTTCTCTGACCAAACAATATCCTTTAGTATTTCTTGTAGCTTTGGTTTGGTTTTTGCAAATTCTCTAAACTTGTGTTTGTCTGTAAATATCTTAATTTCGCCTTCATATTTCAGAGAGAGTTTTGCTGGATATATGATCCTTGGTTGGCAGTTTTTCTCCTTCAGTGTTCTGTATATGTCGTCCCATTCCCTTCTTGCCTGCATGGTTTCTGCTGAGTAGTCAGAACATATTCTTATTGATTCTCCCTTGAAGGAAACCTTTCTTTTCTCCCTGGCTGCTTTTAAAATTTTCTGTTTATCTTTGGTTTTGGTGAGTTTGATGATAATATGTCTTGGTGTTTTTCTTTTTGGATCAATCTTAAATGGGGTTCGATGAGCATCTTGGATAGATATCCTTTCGTCTTTCATGATGTCAGGGAAGTTTTCTGTCAGAAGTTCTTCAACTATTTTCTCTGTGTTTTCTGTCCCCCCTCCCTGTTCTGGGACTCCAATCACCCGCAGGTTATCCTTCTTGATAGAGTCCCACATAATTCTTAGGGTTTCTTCATTTTTTTTAATTCTTTTATCTGATTTTTTTTCAGCTATGTTGGTGTTGATTCCCTGGTCCTCCAGATGTCCCAGTCTGCATTCTAATTGCTCGAGTCTGCTCCTCTGACTTCCTAGTGTGTTGTCTAATTCTGTTATTTTATTGTTAATCTTTTGGATTTCTACATGTTGTCTCTCTATGGATTCTTGCAACTTATTAATTTTTCCAGTATGTTCTTGAATAATCTTTTTGAGTTCTTCAACAGTTTTATCAGTGTGTTCCTTGGCTTTTTCTGCAGATATCCTAATTTCATTTGTGATATCATTAAGCATTCTGTAAATTAGTTTTTTATATTCTGTATCTGATAATTCCAAAATTGTATCTTCATTTGGGAAAGATTTTGATTCTTTTGTTTGGGGAGTTGGAGAAGCTGTCACGGTCTGCTTCTTTAAGTGGTTTGATATGGATTGTTGTCTCCGAGCCATCACTGGGAAACTAGTTTTTCCAGAAAATCCGCTAAAAAAAAACTGCAGTCAGATCCCTATCAGAGTTCTCCCTCTGGCTCAGGCTATTCAGATGTTAATGAAGCCGCCTGGGGAGGGTGGGGGAGGGAACAGAGAGATAGGAGAGTAGCACCTCAGAATATAGCCAGAGTTGCTTGTCTTGCTTGGAATGACTATTATATCTGAGATTCCCGCGGGCGCGTCGCCTATGTGTGCTGTCTGTGTGGAGATTGCCCCCGGGGGGTCTGGCCCGCTGGAGTCACGGTCAGATCCTCCGCTTCCAGCCCCACGCCCAGCGTCAAGGCTCCCCTACTGGGACAGTGCACTCTCGACTCCAAAATCAGTCGCTGCCTCCCGGGGACTTCTCGTCCCTCCAGCCGCGTGGCCGTGCCGCCCCCGTGAACCAGGTGGGCCCCCTCCCGGGGTTAGTTCAGATGGGTGGAGTAGCTCCCCGTGCTTGTGCCGCGACCGAGTGTCCCGGCTGGAACGCTGTTCTCCCCGCTCCAATACCAGTCGCTGCCTCCCGGGGACTTCTCCTACCGGCTGCGTCCCACGCCGCCCGCGCGACCCGGATGGTCACCTTCCCGGGGTTAGTTCAGGGGGTGGAGCAACTCTCCGTGTTTATGGCGTACCTGCATGCAGTCCAAATCCCTGTGGGACGGTTCCCCGGCTCGGATGCTGCTCTTTCTGCTCCAAGATCAGTCACTGCCTCCCGGGGACTTCTCCTAACGGCTGCGTCCCACGCCGCCCGTGGAACCGGCTAGTCCCCCTCCCGGGGTTAGTTCAGGGGGGTGGAGCAGGTCTCTGTGCTTGTGCCGTACCTGACTGGTACGCTGGCTCCAGGCTCTGGAAACAATCGCTGCTTCCCCGTATTAGTTCGTTCTCCGTCTCTAAATCTGTGTTTGTTGTTCAGGGTTCGTAGATTGTTATGTATGTGATCGATTCACTTGTTTTTCCGTGTCTTTGTTGTAAGAGGGATCCGAGGTAGCGTCTGCCTAGTCCGCCATCTTGGCTCCGCCTCTATTCTAATTCAATCCATTTTAATGCTTTGTGTGATAATGAGTATGTAAATACAGTAAAAAGGAAGGAGGGGAGGGAGGAAGAAAGGAAAGAAGGAAGGAAGCAGGGGAAGAAGGGAAAAAATATCTGTAAAAAGGAGCATTTTATGGGCCTCCAATTTGTAAAATCTGCTCTACAAGCCACTTTCCCACCTGCTCCTGGATTCTGTCATCCTGCATCCTGTCTCCTCCTTCCTCCCTGTCTTGCATCTGTCTGGGTGGGACAGTCTTTCTTACCACCCAGGGTTCCCTCAGATATCTCTCTTCAGCTGTAGTTCTCAAAGTCTGAGCCTCAACTGAGTAATCACTCTGGAACACAGTCACCTCATATCAGTACATTCCTCAAAGCCTGAGTTACTCAGACATCATTAGAATAATCCAGATCGCCTGTACCCAATCCTAGCCCAAGTCTGTGCTATGGTCCTTCCATCAGGCTTCCAAATTCTTCCACTGGCTTCTGAGTATCAGCCCCTAATCTCTTGCAAGCAATTGCTAAAACTAGAATAAACACATGTCCTCAAGAATAAGCACCAGTTTTTAGCCACCAAACCAAACTCGTTGCTGTTCAGTTGCTTCCGACTTATAGCAACCCTACAGGTCAGAGTAGAACTGCCCCATAGGATTTCCGAGGAGTGCCTGGTGGATTCAAACTGTCAGCCTTTTGGTTAGCAACTGAGCTCTTAACCACTGTGCCACCAGGGCTCCATTTTTAGGCACAGTAGAATCTAAATCAATGTTTAGAAAATAAACGCTTCTTCAAAGGAAATGTCATGTGCGGTAATGCAACTCTGTCTGTCACATAAGCCAAAAAACAACCAAACCCATTGATATCTAATCCTTTTTGATTCATGGCAACCACATGTGTTACAGAGTAGAACTGAGCTCTGTAGGGTTTTCTTTGCTATAATCTTCACTGAGGAATCCCTTAGTGGCACACCCAGCTACTACCTAAAAGATTGGAGGTTTGAGCCTTCCCAGAGGTGCCTCAGAAGAAGGGCCTGGCAATCTACTTTTGAAAAACATGGAGTTGCTATGAGTTGGAATTGACTCGATAGCAACTGGTTTGGTATTTCGTTTGCTTAATTTTCATGGAAGCAGATCTCCAGGTCTTTCTTTTTCGGTGCCACTGGATGGATTCAAACAGCCAACATTTTGATTAGTAATCGAGCACAAACCATTTGCACCACCCAGGGACATGGGCCACGTAGATAATTTATATTAATATGCAGGACATTTAGCTCTTTGGGACCAGAGCAGTTTAAACAGCTCTTTTAGTGTCTACATTTATTTCTACAATAGTCTATTTTAGTGGTTTCTACAAAGAAATAGGAAGTCCCAGGGGCATATTTACTTCTGCACCTCTGGCAAAGTGAAAGTGTCACCATTTGAAATAACACTTTTCTGATTTTTATAATGCCTTTCAAATTTCAAAGACATTTTGATCAAGTTTTAGTCAGAGTTCTTGTTATAGGTGTCCATTAATTTATTCCACGATTGAATGCTGACTATGTGCCAGATAGTATTTTAAGTCATGGAGGCACAGTTGTGAACAATATAGACAAGATCTCTGCTCCTGTGGGTATCCTAGTGGAAGACATGAACCATTGAATGAGATGGTTCCTCAGAGTGATGGTGCTATGGAGAATTTAAACAGGATGTGAGAGGACATTGGGGGTGCTACACTGGATTATGTTGGCAAGGCAGGCCTCTTTGAGAATGTGACATCTTAGCTGAACCATCGCTAGAAAGAGCTTGCCAGGCAAGGGAAAAACTAGTGCAAGAAGTTTGATGTGAGAATAAATTCGGCACACTGTAAGAGCAGAAGGAGGGCCAGCATGGCTGGAGGGACAAAATGATTCCAAGAAATAAGCAGAGGTGGCTTCATGTAGATACCAAGCTTCATGTAGGTGGTTTCATTGTGGGCCAAGATAAGGACTTTAGATATTGTTTTAAGTGCAGTGGAAAACTGCTACAAAGTTTTAAGCAAAAGAGTGACGAACTCTGATCTATGTTTTTAGAAAGAAAACTGACTGCTAGGTAGAAAAGAAATTGTAAGGAGAAACACTGGCAGGAGGGAGAACAATTTAGAAGACAAATGTGATCTTCTAGACAAGAGATGACGGCGCCTTTGGCATGGGTAGTATCAAAATAGAGGGAAATAGATAATTTAAGCTATAGTTTGGGCAGCGATCTGATAAGACTGTTGGCTTCCTTCTTCCTACTGGAAATCTTATTTACCCACTTAGATCATGCTAAATGTACAATGATTCTCTTACTCTCTTTAATTTAATTGAAATATTTTTTCTATTTAATTAATTTTTCTTTCAGAAATATAGTTTAAATAGCTGGCTAATATTTCCTTCTATGTATACTATATTTAACCAACAGTCTATTGTTAAACAGACCCTGTAGACATCCAAAGGATAATAAAAGAATACTATGCCAACTCTACACACATACGTTTGACAGCTTAGATGAAATGGACCATTTCATTGAAAAATACAAACTACCACAACTCACCAGTACAAAATAAATAGTTTGAATAGCTCTATAATTATTAATGAAATTGAATTTGTAATTAAAAAAAAAAAAAAACTCCCCCAAAAGAAATCTCCAGGCCAAGATGTTTACATTGGAAAACTCCACCAAATATTTAAAGATTTAATGCTAATTTTACACCATCTCCTCCAGAAAATAGAAGGGGTAAAAGACTCTCCAGTACTTTATGAAGCTAGTATTACCTTAAGGAGCCCTGGTGGTGCAGTGGTTAAGCATTCCACTGCTAACCGAAAAGTCAGCAGTTTGAACCCACCAGCTCCTCTGCTGGTGAGAGACATTGGCAGTCTGCTTCTGTAAAGATTTACAGCCTTGGAAACCCTATGGGGCATTTCTGCTCTGTCTACAGGGTCCGTGTGAGTCAAATCGATTTGACGGCAGTAAAAAGTAGAACAAAAACAACTGTAGACCAATATCCCTCATGAATATAGAAGCAAAAATCTTTAACAAAATATTAGCAAATAAAATTCAGCAATTTGTAGAAAGCATTATACACCATGACCAAATAGAATATGTTTTAGGGATGAAGCAGCCTGATTCAGTGTTTGAGGGTCAATCAATGTAACCCACCATATTAATAGAGCAATGAAGAAAAATCATGTGATCATATCAATTGAGGAAGAAAAAGCATTTGACAACATTCAACACCCATGATAAAAAAGTTCAGAAGAATAAGAATGGGTGGAATTTTCTCAACTTGATTAAGAGCGCCTACAAAGTGCTGGAAGTTCTGGCCACAGCAATAAGGCAACACAGGAAATAAAAGGCATACAAATTGGAAAGGAATAAATAAAACTGTCAATATTTGCAGATGACATGAATGACTATGTAGAAAATCCCCAGGAATCTACAAAATAACTCCTAGAGCTAATAAATGAGCTCAGCAACATAGCAGGATACATGTTAACCATATAAAAATCAATTGTACTTCTATATACTAGCAATAAAAACTATAGTAGCAATAAAATATTAAAAATACAATACCATTAACAATCCCTCAAAAATAAAAATGAAACGCTTAGGTGTGGCTGTAACAAAACCTGTATAGATCTTGTATGTTGAAAGGTACAAAACACTGATGCAGGAAATCAAGGAAGATCTAAAAAAAAAAATGGAGAAACATACTGTGCCCATGAATTGGATGACTCAATACAGTAAAGATGTCAATTCTCCTGAATTGGTATACAGACTTGATGCAATTTCTTTCAAAATTCCAGAAAGATTGTTTGTAAACATAGACAAGCTTATTCTAAGTTTTATAGAGAATGACATGGGACCCAGATAGCTAAAACAATTTTAAAAAGAAGAAGAAAGTGGGAGGAATTTGTCTACCCAATTTCAAGACTTGTTATACTGTTATTGTAATGAAAACTATGTAGAATTGGCAGACAGTCATATAAATCAATGGGAGAGAATAGAGAACTCAGAAATAGACCCACATGAATGTAAAATGGTACAACCACTATGGAAAACAATATTGACACCTCCTTAAAAAAGCTAGAAATAGAAATAGCATCCAGCAATCCCATATCTAGGAATATATCTTAGAGAAATAAGAGCCATCACACAAATAGACAATATGCACACCCGTGTTCATTGCAGCATTATTCACAATAGCAAAAAGATGGGAACAACCTCAGTGCCCATCAACAGATGAATAGATGAATGAATTAGGGTACATATATACTATGGCACACTATGCAATGATAAAAGAACAATGATGAATCTGTGAAACATCTCAGAACGTGAATCTGGAGGGCATTATGCAAAGTGAAGTGAGTCAATCACGAAAGGACAAATATTACATGAGACCACTATTATAAAAACGCAGGAAAAGATTTACACTCAGAAAAAAAAAACTTTTAATGGCTAAGAGGGAGGGGAATGGTGGGGAGTAGAAATCACTAAGTAAATAGTAGACAGATTAACTTTGGTGAAGGAAAAGATGACACACAATATAGGGGAAGTCAGCCCAACTTGATCAAGACAAAGTCATAGAAGCTTCACAGACACATTCAAACACCTTGAGAGACTGAGTTACTGGGTCTGAAGCCTGGGGACCATGATCTTGGGAGACATCTAGGTCAATTGGCATAACAGCTCAAAAAGAAAATGTTCTACATCCTACTTTGGTGAGTGTCATCTGGGGTCATAAAAGCTTGTGAGTAGCCACCTTATATATATCTATTGGTCCCATCATGCTTGGAGCAAAGGAGAATAAAGAAAACCAAAGTCACAAGGAAAATATTAGCCCAAGAAAGAAAAGGGTCACATAAACCAGAGACTCCATCAGCTTGAGCCCAGAAGAATTAGATGGTGCCTGGCTACCACAGCCTGCTGCTCTGACAGGGAAAACAATAGAGGTTCCCAGAGAGAGCAGAAGAAAAATGTAGAACAAAATTCAAATTCACTAAAAAAGACTAGACTTACTGGTCTGACAGAGAATGAAAGAGCCCCCAAGAATATGTCCCCTGGACACCAGGCTAACTCAGAACTGAAGCCACTCCCGAAGTCTACCTTTCAGCCAAAAAGAATAGACAGGCAAACAGTAACACACGTGAGGAATGTGCTTCTTAGTTTAATCAAGTATATGAGACCAAATGGGCCACAGCTGTCCAAGATCAAAGATGAGAAGGCAGGAAGGGACAGGAAAACTGGATGAATGGACATAGAGAACCCAGGGAGGAAAGGGAAATGGGGAGGGTGCTGAAACATTGTGGGGATTGCAACCAGGGTCTCAAAACAATTTGTGCATAAATTTTTTTGAAAGAAAAATAATCAATAATTTAAGTCTTTACAATTCAGATTTTTTATACTGAGCTAGACAATATGAATTTTGTGGTATGATGATGGGTGAGTTGTGAAATCTTCGCAAATTTCAATACGAATTTCTAAATACAAGTAGGTATACAAATACCTTCCCAAAATGTTTTGATACAAACTTAACTGCTAAAAGGCTGGTGGAACCACATGACTGAAAGTCCGGTCAGTGTGACAAAAGTAAAAACTTGAGACCTACTAATATATTTTTAATGTTTGCAAAAGGAAAAAAAAAAAAAAAAGACCCACACAAATATGCCTAACTGATATTTCACAAATATGAGAAAGCAATTCAAAGTAGGAAAGGTAGCTTTTTCAATAAATGGTACTAGAATAATTCTATAGCCATAGCCAAAAGTGGAACCTTAAACTACCTCTAACTTCTTATGTAAAAATTAACTCAAAATGGGTCACTGACTTACATGTGAAATGTTAAACTATAAAACTTTTAGAAAAAAAAGAGGAGAAAATCTTTGGGATCTAGGACTAGGCAAAGTGTTCTTAGATTTGGCATCAAGGGCACAATCCATAAGAGGAAAAACTGGTGAACTGAAGTTCATCAAAATTAAAAACTTTTGGTCTGGGAAAGACCACATTAAAAGGATAAAATACAAGCTTCAGACTGTGAGAAAATATTTGAAAACCATATATCTGACAAAGGGCCGCAATCCTGAATATATCTAGAAAATATTAAAAAAAACTCTCAACTCAAGAGTAAAAAATACCTAAACAATCCAAATAAAAAATAGATAAAAGACATGAACGGATATTTTACCAAAGAGGCTATACAGATGGCAAATAAGCACATGAAGAGATTTTCAATGTTATTAACCATTAAGGAAATGCAAATTAAAACCACAGTGAGATATTACTATACATCTGTCAGAATGGTTAAAATAAAAAATAGTGACAGTACTGCTGATGAGGATGTGGAGAAACTGGACACTTAAACATTGCTGGCAGGCGTATCAGATGGTATAGACACTCGGGAAAGCAATTCCACAGTTTCTTTAAAAAAAAAAAAAAAAAAAGACACGAAACATGCAACTCTCATATGACCTGCAATTATTCTGCTTGGTATTTATCTCGGATCCATGAAAAATTATGTTTATACAGAAACTTATATGTGAATATTTATATGTGCTTTGTTCATAATAGCCCAACAGGAAATAACTCAGAGGGGAATGGGTGAACAAACTGATACATCCATTCCATGGAATACTACTCAGCAATAAAAAGCGATCGTCTGTTGGTACATTCAGCAGCTCATATGGGTTTCCATGGAATTATGCTGAGCAAAAAAAGCTAATCCCAAAACGTTATATACTGTATGGGTCCTTTTATGTAACATCCTTGAAATGACAAAATTAGAGGAATGGGAAGCAAATTAATGGTTGTAGGGTTTAAGGAAAGGGTGGAAGCAGGAGGGCTATGCAAGGGCAAGGTGAGGGATACTGTGGTGATGGAACTGTTCTGTGTCTTGACTGTATCAATGTCAGGATACTGGTTGTGATATTGTACTATAGTTTTGCAGGATGTTACCATTGGGGAAAACTGGGTAAATGGCACATGGGATCCTCTGTATTATTTCTTACAATTCCATGTGAACCTATAATTATCTCAAAAGTTTTGATAAAAATCAACTTTATTAAGTTGTAGTTTACATGCAATAAAATGTAACCCTCTCATGTGTACAATTTGATGAGTTTGACAAATGTATATGCCCATGTAACCAACACCATAAGGAGTCCTGGTGGTGTAAGGGTAAAGAACGTGGTTGCTAACTGAAAGGTTGGTGATTGGAATCCACCAAGTGGTTCCACAGGAGAAAACCAGAAAAAAAAAAAACGCACTGCTGTCAAGTCAATTCCGACTCATAGCGACCCTATTGAACAGAGTAGAACTGCCCCATAGAGTTTCCAAAGGGCGCCTGGTGGATTTGAACTGCCAACCTCTTGGTTAGCAGCCGTAGCACTTAACCACTATGCCACTAGTGTTTCCTCCCCAGGAGAAAGACCTAACAATCTGTTTTTGTAAAGATTAGTCACTATGAATTAAAAATCAACTCAATAGTACCTAAAATGATAACTACCACCACCACCACAATCAAGATCCAGAACATTTTCATCAGTCCCAAAAGTTCCCTCATTCTCCTTGGTGGGCTATCTCTCCTCACCACAGCTTCTGGCAACCACTGACCTGCTTTCTGTCTCTGTTACTTTGAACTTCATCATTTGCTTTTAAACTAAACATCCAGATATCTATTCAGATCAGTCGGCAGTTCTAATCCACCAGCCGCTCCCTTGGAAATCCTATAGGGCAGGGTTCCTATGAGTTGGAATTGACTTGAGGGCAGTGGGTTTGGTTTTGGCTTATTCAGTTCAGTAGCATTTTCTTCAGTATCTGACAACTCTTTTTGTTCTATTTGTCCTGATTTCTTCTTTTGAAAGTTCTCTTAATTTTTGGATTGCAATTTGAGATTTCTGTCCTTCATATATTTATCTTCTCTCTCATAGTATTTTCATTTCTTTGCTTCTTTCTTCTGTATTGCAAAAGAACTTCTCATCTTTGTCCCCTAAATCACTGGTTTGATTTTCTCTAGAGTCATGGGGTCTTCACTATAATCCAGAGAGATTTCCATCCAGCTTCATTCCTCTTGCAGTTGGTGGGAATTCCTTCCTTCCTGTCAAATGGTTCACCATTGTCTTTGGTTTTTCAGAACTATTTTGTCTCGTTCTGTGTTTTCCTGAGTATTTAAATAGAGGGCTAGGAAAGGGCATACCAGGAAATGTCAACCTGATGCTGTTTTGAACCATAAGGCCCTACCTTTGCTTTGAAAGACTTCTCTTTCTGCCTCAGGTGACCCTAACTGTCTGTAGTTGTTGGAAGTGAAGTGTCAAATTAGGGAATAGGCTGCAACAGGGAGCTTGTACTACAAGGTAAATTAAGTTTCCACAGAATTAAGTATCCTGAGGTACATGTCTCCACTTTTTGCAGTCACCATTATAGAAAAGTTATTCTTTCCAGGAAGAAATAGCATTTCGTACTTTGATAGATAATGACAAACTTGCTCTTTCAAACAAAACAAAAATCCCAACAAGCTCCCATTTTAAGCTTTTACACTTCTTTCCTTAGTAATGTAGTTTAACCTATACCCACTCTTTCTCGTCACACTAATATTTAGTAAGCCCTTTAAATTGTTTAAAATCAGTGAGTGGTTTTCATTGTTTTAAATGATTTTGGCAGGGAATGAGTTTGGGGAGTAGAAGCAATTTCTGGATATCTGTACTATATTTTAAGGTAACAAAAGCCTGTTGTAAAATTGAGGGAGGAATTATTTATCTCTAACAGGATAAATAAATTCATAGTGCACACAATTCTTTTGGCCATGAAATGTAACATTGGCTCCAAAGTATAGGCAATCTTGTCTCAAATATTGTTTTTTTGTGCATGAAAAAATATACTGCGGTTAATTCCTTTATATTTATTAAGTGATAGGTGACCATAAAAGAAGTTTATGAATTGTGTATCCTCCATTTGTGTGTTGCACTTCAGTCACAGACATTTAATGGGTGGTTATATAATACTCTTCAGCTTTACATCTTTACATAGTGCCCTTAAATAGAATCACAAAAGCTCCTTACAGAGAGTTTCATTCATAAATAAAAAAGGAAAACAGACTTTGAGGCAAGATATAAATAGAGGAAGGGACTTAGTGGCTCAGGCAGAGTGTTGGCAAAGGGATGGTACAGCATCCTAGAAGAAGAAACCACATTGTGAACAGCAAAACAAGCATCAGGGCCCAGAGGTGACCAAGAGTACAAGGTGTGGGTGGGGTGCTAAGTATTAGGAAAATGATATTCAATTGACTTTGATCTACTTAGGGAGTCAAGGGAAGTGATAGAGGACGTGAATTGGGCTGATGTATCTCTAAAGTTGGGAAGGAATCTATACTTAATTATGTATTTGTGTGTGTGTCTGGTATATCACACACACATATAATTCTGCTAGTACAGATACAACAAAGAATCCAAGTGCCCATTCTAACTAAACTTGCACATTTAACTATTGTCCTCCTTAAACGCATCACATTTTCTAAACATAGGAATGTATGTGTATTAGACAATGTATGTATATACATATATACACATATATATGTATATACAGAAGCAGATATATAGATATATAAATATGTATACGTGTACACAGAAGCAGGGAAGAAGTTGAGCCACCCAGGGAACCATGTGTGTGTGTATGTGATATATATACACATAAAACAAAACAAAACAAATCCATTGCAGTCGAGTTCATTCTGACTCATAGTGACCCTATAAGACAGAGTAGAGCTGCCCCATAGGGTTTCCAAGGAGCAGCTGGTAGATTCAAACTGCCAACCTTTTGGTTAGCATCGGCACTCTTAGCCACTGTACCACCAGGATTCCATGCATACACACACACACATACACACACACAGGTCCCTGAGTGGCTTAAATGGTTTGTGCTTGACTACTATACTAACTTAAAGATAGGCAGTTCAAATACACTCAGCAGCACCACAGAAGAAAGGCCTGAAGATCGGCTTCTGTTGTTGTTGCTAGATGCCATCAAGTCAGTTTTGACTCATAGCTACCCAATGTACAACAGAATGAGAAACTGTCCAGTCCTGTACCATCCTCACAATCATTGCTATGTTAGAGGCCATTGTTGCAACCAGTATGTCAATTCATCTCATCAAGGGTCTTCTTCTTTTTCGTTGACCCTCTACCTTATCAAGCATAATGTTCTTCTCCAGGGACTGGTCCCTTCTGATAACATGTTCAAAGTACGTGAGATGAAGCCTCACCATCCTGGCTTCCAAGGAGCACTCTGGCTGTATTACTTCCAAGATGGATTTGTTCCTTCTTCTGGCATCCGTGGTTTATTCAATATTCTTCATCTATACCATAATTCGAAGACATCAATTCTTCTTCGGTCTTCTTTATTCATTGTACAGCTTTTGTGTGCATATGAGGCAATTGAAAGTATCACGGCTTGGTCAGACGCACCATAGTCCTCAAAGTGACATCTTTGCTTTTCAAGACTTTAAAGAGGTCTTTTGCACCAAATTTGCCCAGTGCAATACGTTATTTGATTTCTTGACTGCTGCATCCAGAGGTGTTGATTATGGATCCAAGTAAAATGAAATCCTAGGCAGCTTCAATTTTTTCTCCATTTATCATAATGTTGCTTATTGGCCCAGATGTGAGGGTTTTTGTTTTCTTTGTGTTGTGGTATAATCCATACTGAAGACTGTGGTCTTTGACCTTCATCAGTAAGTGCTTCAAGACCTCTTCACTTTTGGCAAGCAAGGTTGTGTCATCTGCATATCTCAGATTGTTACTTAGTCTTCCACCAAACCTGATGCTGAATTCTTCATATAGTCTAGCTTCTTGGATTATTTGCTCAACGTACAGATTGAATAAGTGTGGTGAAAGGATATAACCCTGACGACACCTTTTCTGATTTTAAACCATACAGTATCCCCTTGGTCTGTTTGAATGACTGCCTCTTGGTCTAAGTACAGGTTCCTGATAAGCATAATTAAGTGTTCTGGAATTCTCATTCTTCACAATGTCATCCATAATTTGTTATGATCCCCACAGTTGAATGCCTTTGCATAGAAAACAAAACACAGGTAAACATCTTTCTGGTATTCTCTGCTTTCAGCCAGGATCCATCTGACATCAGCAGTGATATCTCTCTTTCTGTGTCCTCTTCTGAATCTGGCTAGAATTTTTGGTGGTTCCCTATCGATGTACTGCTGCAACTGTTTTTGAAATATCTTCAGGAAAATTCTACTTCCTTGTGATATTAGTAATATTGTTAGATAATTTCCACATTCTGTTGGTTCGCCTTTCTTTGGAATGGGTACAAATATGAATCTCTTCTGGTCAGTTGGCCAGGAAACTGTCTTCCAAATTTCTTGGCATAAACGGATGAGCACCTTCAGCACTGCATCCATTTGTTGGAACATCACAGTTGGTATTCTGTCAATTCCTGGAGCCTTGTTTCTCACCAATGCCTTCAGCGCAGCTTGGACTTCTTCCTTAAGTATCATCGCTTCCTGATTCTATGCTACCGCCTGAAATGTTTGAATGTTGACCAATTCTTCTTGGTACGTTGACCCTGTGTATTCCTTCCATCTTCTTTTGATGCTTCCTGTGTCTTTCAAGACTTTGCCTATAGAATCCTTCAATATTTCAACTCAAGGCTTGAATTTTTTCTTCAGTACCTTCAGGTTGAGAAATGCTAAGTGTGTCCTTGCCTTTTGGTTTTCTAACTCCAGGCCTTTGCACATTTCATTATAATAATTTGTTTTCTTAAGCCACCCTTTGAAATCTTCTGTTCAGCACTATTCATCATTTCTTCCATTGGCTTTAGCTACTCTATGTTCAAGAACAAATTTCGGAGTCTCTTCTGCCATCCATTTGGTCTTTTCTTTCTTTCCTTTCTTTTTAATGACCTTTCACTTTCTTCATGTATGATGTCCTTGATGTCATCCCACAACTCATCTGGTCTTTGATCATTAGTGTTCAATGCATCAGATCTATTCTTCAGATGGTTCCAAATTCATGTGAGATACATTCAAGGTCATATTTTGGATCTTGTGGACTTGTCTGAATTTTCTTCAGCTTCAACTTGAACTTGCATATGAACAATGGATGGTCTGTTCTGCACTTGGCCCCTGATGATATTGAGCTTTTCCGTCATCTCTTTCCACAGATGTAGTTGATTTGATTCCTGTGTTTTCCTTCTGGAGAGGTCCACATGTATAGTCACCATTTATGTTGTAAGAAAAGGGTATATGCAATGAATAAGTCTTGGTCTCGCAGAATTCTATTATGCAATCTCCAGTGTTGTTTCTATCACCAAGGTCATATTTTCCATTTATAGATCTTCTTTTTTTCCAACTTTCACATTTCCAATTACCAGTAATTAGTAATGAATCTTGATTGCATGTTTGATCAATTTCATATTGCAGAAGTTGGCAAAAATCTTGTTTCCTCATCTTTGCCATTAGTGGTTGGTGTGTAAATTTGAATTAGTTGTTTTGACTGGTCTTCCTTGTAGGCTTATGGATATTATCCTATCACGGACAGGGTTGTACTTCAGGGATAGATCTTGAGATATTCTTTTTGACCGTAAATGTGATGCCGCTCCTCTTCAAGTTGTCATTCCCAGCATAGTAGACCATATGATTGTCTGATTCAAAGTAGCCGATACCAGTCCATTTCAGCTCACTAATGCCTAGAATATCAACCTTTAAGCATTCTAATTCATCTCTGATGACTTTCAATTTTTCCTATATTCATACTTCATACATTCCATGTTCTGATTATTAATGGATGTTTGCAGCTGTTTCTTCTCATTTTGAAGTGTGCCACCTCAGCAAGTGAAGGTCTGAAAAGCTTGACTCCATCCATGTCATTAAGGTCAACTCTACTTTGAAGAGGCTACTCTTTCCCAGTATTTTGAGTGCCTTCCAACCTGAGGGGCTCATCTTCTGGCACTTATCAGACAATGTTCCACTGCTATTCACAAGATTTTCACTGGCCAGACTGACAGATGTGTGGTGAATATATATATACACACATATATACATATCCATGTATATGTGTGCATGTGTGTGTGCGCATGTGTGTGATACATTGCCTAATACACATACATTGTTATGTTTAGAAAATGTGATATGTTTAGGGAGCAGAATGGTGAAATATGCATGTATAGTTAGAAGGGGCACCTGGGCTCTGTTGTATCTGTGAAACTAGCAGAATGTTGTCTATAATCGTATAAGCGTGGGTAGCACACAGTGTGCCAATAAATTATTAATTTGATAATATAGTGCTAGACGTAATATAAATTAATGCATATAATACAATTGCACTTTTGTTCCTTAGAAATGGTTTTCTCTTTCTGTGGGATCGTGCCTTCAACCACTTTTGAGTTAAGTGGGCATGCAAGCATTTCTTAAAGGAACAACATGTATTGAACATTTGAAAAGACATGATGAAAACATTTACATAGTGAAGCTGAAAAAGGGACAAATACAAAACAGTGAGGACTGAATTTATAAAAGCCCAAGGTATTTTGAGAATACAGAGCAGGAGCACCTAATGCTGTGATAGAGGTCAGAAGCGATGTCTGAGATGAAGGGCAGGTGGGAGTTTACCAGGCAAAAAGAGTCAGAGAAAGTGCTCTAGGCAGAGGGGCATTAGCTCCAATAGTCTGGGACTGAGAAGGCATAAGGAACGGGGAAAAGTTCAACATGGACATGAAGTGGAATAGGTGGCGAGAGTTAGGAGAGAGGTGTCAAAGAGGGAGGAATGCTGAGAGATGAGGCTGGGGAGCAAGCGATGGGAAAATGACACAACTCAGAAGTGTCATTTCGAGGAGTTTTGATTCAGTTTTCTTTAAACAACAGCGGAGAAGCATGAGCAAGTATGGACTGGAGAAAGATCTGTGCTGCAGTCAGATTGGAGAGAAACTAATGTAGAGGGAGTTTGAGCCACCATGAGGAGGCTGAGGAACTAGACCCATCAAGGAAGAAGAAACATTTGAGAAATATTCAAAATGTATAACTAACAGTGTCTGGTAATTGATCAGTTGTGAGGATGGGGAGATGTGGGTGCCAAAAACATTAGGAGATATTGCAGCAATAATGGTATGAGCAAAAACTCTGGAGCCAAACAATGCTGGGTTCCAACCATGACTGGCCACATGACCTCAGGAAACTTGCTTTGTAAACAGTCTCTGTTTTCTCATCTGGCAAGGAGACTAGTAAAACTTACCTCATAGGTTGTTGTAAAGATTAGATAAAATAACATGTATGATGTACTGAAAAAGTTAGCATGAGTTTAAAATATGATTATGATTACTTTTTTAGTGATTGTTATTTTATCATCAGGACAAAATATAGAGTATGTGTCATGAGATTTTACACCTAGATGTTCAGAAAAATCTAGTTTTTATTTCCTGTTCTTGGGTTAAAAGGGAAAAGTATATATCAGAATCTACAAAAAGTTTACTTGGTTGTTATATGTCAAAACACAGGAAAATAAAAGGACAAAAATCCCTCATGGTTTGAAGTTTCCTTTTTATTTTCAGATAAAAATTGTTTAAGAAACAATGCATATAAACCCAAAGCCTTCAGAATGACTATTTAATGTATGTGTGCATGTGGTGCGTACGCATTCATGTATCGTGTGTAGCAAAGGTCTTATTCTTTGAAATGCTGTGCCCTCAAGTGTCCAGAGGAGTCATTCACCTCCCCCATGTGAGTTCCCTAAACATTTTGAAACATACAAAGACAGGGTATATGGAAAAATAAGCTGTCGCTACCAGTTTTTGCTACCTTTTTCTCTAATACTACAACTTTGTTCAGTATGTTGACTGCATCCTAACAGGCAGCAAGCAGTTAAAACAAATACTTCACCACAAAGGTGACCCCTTTTCCAAACAGGAATAGGTGAAACCTCACAGTCTGATGTCTTCCACTCAATCAATTCTACATTTTAGGATATTTTATTTAAAGCTTACCCTCTCGGTTAAAAAAATCTCATCAATTAGGAGTGCTTTTGACTGCAAGTAATAGAAAATCAAGCTAATGGTGTAAAAAAAATAAGGTTTATTTTCATAACAAGATATTTTTTGGTAGGAGTTTGCCAGAACTAGTGTCTGCCCAATAGTATTATCAGACCTAGGCTCTTTCCTTCTGTTTACGCCATAATTTTTTGCTGCTAGATTTTCATCCTCACGCTCGTGGCGTTCTAGTTGTTAGACAGCTGTAAGACAGCTGCCTCGGCTTTAGATGTTATTATGTTCAAAGCAGAAACATGGGAGAAAGAGCTGGGTGAGTGAACTCTCTTTTTGTACCTGTTCCTTTTATAAGTATACTCCCCCTTATGTCTTATTAGTCATAACAGGTCTCATGCCCACTTTTAGCTAAAGGGAAGCTGAGAAAATCAATATCTTACTTTTTTAAAACCTCTATTAAAAGAGAATGGGGGTGGAAAAGGCTGTTGGGCTAGCAGCTGTATGAGTTATCTATTGCAACACAGCTAATTACCCCCCAAATGTAGTGACTTCAAACAAAATAAACACTTATTATCTTTCATAGTTTCTGTGGGTCAGGGATTTAGGAGCAACTTAGCTGGGTGATTCTGTGTGTGTGTGTGTGTGTGTGTGTGTGTGTGTGTGTGTGTGTGTGTGTGTGGCGGGGACGGGGGATCCCTCATGATTTTCCAGTCACAAGTTGGCCTGGGCTGCAGTCATCTGAAGCCTTGACTGGGGCTGCAGGATCTGCTTCCCAGGTGGCTCTCATGGCTGGCAAGTTAGTGCTGGCTGCTGGGGAGAGGCTTCCATTTCTCTCCAGTACGCCTTTACACAGGGCATGATGGCTGGCTTCTCCCAGAGCAAACTATCCTAGAGACTAAAGCAGAATCTACAATATCCTTTATAACTTATCCTTAAAGGTCACACATAGTCACTTCTGTAGTGTTCTGTTGATCACACAGGTCAGCCCTATTCAATGTAGGAGGAGACCAAAAAGGTCAGGAATACCATGAGGCAAGGATCATTGGTCACCATCTTGGAGGCTGTCTACCACAGTAGCAAAGATCTAAGGTTGTGGTTGTGTTAGTTGCTGTCAAGTTGATTCTGACTCATGGTGACTCCCTGTGTGCAGAGTGGAACTATGTTCCACAGGGTTTTCAAAGCTGTGGACTTTCAGAAGCAGATCACCAGGTCTGTCTTCTAAGGTGCCTCTGGGTAGATTTGAACTGCCAAATTCTGGCTAGTAGTTGAGTGCTTAACTGTTTGTGCCACCCAGGGACTCAAAATCTAAGGTACTATTCCTATTTTCTGTCTCCTGCTTCACATATTGTCATTTTGTTTACAGCATTCTGTGTTCCCTGCCCGCGAGCAGGAATGAGTGAATGTGTGATGGAGTGAAGAAGACACTTGGTCTAAAGTTATATTTTGCTATCAAGAAATAATTACCCATACCTCACTATCTCATCAGAAAGAAGTCCTCCAAACTACTAGTCACCAAAGGAAAGAAAAAAGTCCACAAATGGGACATAAATGGCTACTCCCACTTTTCCTTCCTAAGCAAAGTCACTGAAGGGAACAAACAAATAAAAGCCCCAGACATCACTGGGTAATTTTTAACAAAGTCAAAACAAAAATTCCAAGATAGTAACATAGACTGAGTGGTGTGAATTGTTTTTCCAGGTGTGATCTGCTCATAAAGTATATCTATATGAGATATGGGAGCAGAGAACTATGACATTTTCAATAGAATTTGCAGCTTTAGGACATGTATTTTTTTCTTACATGAAGAAAATATAGGTAATTTTAAACCAATTAACACCACACTGTAACCAATTTTGTTTACTGGCTGTAGCTTTTTAGGAAGGAAGGTCTCTTCACCACTGTTGCAAAAAGATCTTAGTCAATTTGGCTATTCATTAGTTTTAGGCTATTTCTTGTAGATTTTGATAACCTCCTACATTCCCAGGTAGGTAGGAGCTATAAGACTCCTGGACCACACTCTCAGTACAAGGTTACAATGAAAGCAAGATAGGAGATGGATTTTGCCACATACTTATCTGTTAGCAAGCAGACAAAAATGATCATAGAACCCATTCTGTGTGCCCTATGAAGATCCATTCTCTGTCCTTTTAGATGGTACAGGGGTAGAATTCTCACCTTCCACAGGAGAGACCTGGGTTCGATTCCTGGCCAATACACCTCGTGTGCAGTGGAGGCTTGTGTGTTGCTATGATGCTGAACAGGATTCAGTGGCACTTCCAAACTAAGATGGACTAGGAAGAAAGGCCTGAAAGGCACCATTTTGAAGGGTGCAGGCTATCGGACTTACCATATTCCTATACTTCATTTCTACAAAGATAGACATTCCTCTACAATATTTCTACCCAATTCACATATCTTGCCACTAATTTCCCTGATGAAAGAGCATTTCCAATATTCATTATGTTAATGAACAAATCTGGTTTATCATATTTGAAGATAGTTTAAAGCCTATCTTGGGCCAACCATATCTAGAGTTGGCTTTTTAATAAGGATTTTTCCCATGCCAGCTCACCACCTCTGCTTAGTGCAGATGACCAGCCCACAGGTGTAGATTATAATGAACATGCACTGGAATATTTTAGAGAAGGCTGTAGTCTTCATTGGAGCCCTGGTGGTGCAGTGGTTAAGAACTATGTCTGCAAACTAAAAGGTCGGCAGTTCGAATCCACCACCTGCTCATTGGAAGCCCTATGGTGCAATTCTACTCTGTCCTATAGTATTGCTATTAGTCAGAAATGACTTCACAGCAATGTTTCTTATTTTTGTTTTTTTATAGTCTTCATAGCAGAGAAGAGCTGGACAAGGTTGCCTCCTACCACACACAACTACCCTTTATTATGCCAGCCTCTTCAATGATGTTAAGGTGCCTTATTAACAAAAGCTAGTACTCTGGGCAACTGTTTCCTCTTTGTTCTTAGTTTGATGGTTTGGACCCTGTTCTGGTAGCTGGAAGCAGAGAATGATTTGGCTGGCATGGAAGAGAGAAGATAACTAGTTAATTAGTTGATTCCCACTGACACTGGAAACTTAGGACAAAAAAGCCCAGATGTTGGAGTACAGTCTTGAGTCTAAGACAAAACCCCTAATGAATTATAATTTAGTGTATGCCTTTGTTAAATTTCCCCTCCCTTTTTCAAATATCATTTGATATGCTATGATTGATGATACCCTCTTACCCACTCCAGTATTCTCCCATGATGGGAATTTCATATTCAGTCTAGACAATGCCTTAACTTAAAGCCACTTACCATATCATAGTATTTTGTGTCATTATAGAAAGATATACTATTTCATTTGTAAGCCAGTATTGCTAATATGTGTCCCTGTAGCCTAAATTAAAGGGATAGAAGAAAGAAGGTAATATCACGGTTTGACGTTTCAGCTTTTTAAGGAACAAATCCACATGAGGTCTCATCTTAATCTTCACAGAACATTTATTTTTACAGAGAAACACAACACCTTTCCTAGGACAGAATAGAGAGGAAGAATTTACTGTCAAAATAACCTAAATAAATAGAGCTCTTTTTTTTTCCCCCCTTGGTTTGAATTGATGGATTTGGGTCTTCAAAAATTAAAGCCAGCTGTTTAACACCTGCAAAATATTCAGGATATATTATGTTCAATGAGTGTTCACTTCGTAAAAGGGAAAAGATCAGCAAACAGAAAAAAAAAGTTCTCAATACAGTAAATGTTAGCATGTGAGAATCTCTCTTTGGCTTATTCACGATTGTTACTTAGAAGTTTGTCTGAGGCTCATTTAAAAAAAAAAAAAAAAAGCAAATGCATTGCTGTCCAGTCGATTCCAACTCATAGCCATCCTGTAGGACAGAATAGAACTGCCTCATAGGGTTTCCAAGGCTGTAATCTTTATGGAAGCAGACTGCCAAATCTTTTTTCCCACAGTGACTGGTGGGTTCAAACTGCTGACCTTTCAGTTAGCAGCCAAGTGCTTAACCACTGGGCAGCCAGGCTTCTTCTGAAGCTCATTAGGCTGTATAAAATCACAGGTCTACCCATATGTAGACCAAAAGTTTCTGAAAGGATTACACACCCACAAAAGAAGTAAAAGAAAAATTAAAGCTTTGCATTGAAAATCCCCGGGTGCACTCTATTGTCAAAAGGTAATTATATTCCCCCACCCCCTATCCAGGGATGTAACTGCTTCTTGTTTCATGAGGTTTTAGAGGGGGAAAAAAAGTCATATCTCACACTGGTGAAGTCCTAGTCTAGAGGAGTTATGACATAATTTATAGACAGGAATCACACATCTTCCATTTTGTATTTTCTATTCACCCTTTGGTTGTGGCGATCATGGTTCCCACATCCAGATCTGGAATGGGTGGCCAACAGAGCCATGGCCGTTCTACCTGTGGGGGGCAATCTACCAAAGTGGTGTTGTTCTTGTTCGGTGCTGTCAAGTTGGTTCCTACCCATAGTGAGCCTGTGTACAACAGAATGAAACACTGTCCAATTCTGTGCCGTCCTCACAATAGTTGCTGCTCTTTAGCCCATTATTGCAGCTACTGTGTTCATCCATCTTGTTGAGGGTCTTACTCCCTTTTGCTGACCCTCTACTAAGCATGATGTCCTTTACCCGAGACTGATCCTTCCTGATAACATGTCCAAAGTACATGTAGTACAGTGATGAGATGAAGTCCCATTCCAATTTATTGCTGTGACCCATTCAACACCCTGTAACATCATACTTACATTAGGAAAGTTCATGCACTCTCCATAAACTAAACAAAACTAAGTGTGAACAAGTTTCTACTAGCAAAGGACTCTTCCTATGGGACATAAACCTGAAAACATCCTGATACCCCTCTGAATATATTCAGGTGCTGGAGACCTTGAGCAGGTTACACAGAAATCTGAGGGGGGAAAAAAAATCCCCTCCTCTTCCTGGGGGAGGAGAGAAGTTAGTTTTTTCTTTGTTTTTATCTAGCTTGAAAATTGTCTTGATTCCTTGTTTTGCTTTGTTAATGTGGACCAAAGTTATATTTATCCCATTCCATTCTGATTTTTTTGTGTCTCCAAAAGGAAAGGATCTATTTAAGAACAAAGAGTTACTGTTCAATGTGTGGTGTGGAAAATTGAAAGGGTCAATTCCATTTTTCTTTTAGTTGCTCTTTTAACAGATTTGGAGCCTTGTAGCCTGTCGATAGTTTGCCAATTTGCTTTCCTAGCTTTATATCAATAATTTATCCTTTTAAAACTTACTTTAGGTGACTTTTCTCCTTGAAAAAAACCCTAGACTTTTTGCTCATAGAAATTTTAATAAAAGCAGTTTCTCAATTATTCCATGTAAATTCCAAAAGGCTTTAACGTCCTTTAAGAAAGAGATCATGGTGATTTTTCTCATTCCCTGGCTGACAGGTCGAAATGAAGGGGAGGTTGCACCTTTGGTTAAACTGTGTTTAGCCCTGAAACCTCTGCTGTTAGAGCAGGTCTGTTTTCCATATTCTCACCTATGCGCAAGACCAACTCATTCCTTTCTGCAGGGCAGACTCTTCAGTCAGAGCATGTGCTTTTGTGTTGGGTGCTTACAAATATTTATATTTCATCATAAACACATCCACTGGCTTGGATGCATTTGAGGGATGGCTCTAGTAGAACAATGTGGAAGAAATTTGTTTGTTTGAAGTTCCCTTTCCCACTGTGGTTCTACAGACCTCTTGGCTGAGCTTAGAACTGTTAATCAGCATGCAGTGGGTAGGCAGATTCTCCATTCCTTGACTCAAAATCAACCCTTGTCAATGGCATGTGAGCATAATGAGTGCCAGCATTTACGCTCTGATTTTGTCCTTAAGATTCTCCCAACTATGGTTAACTGCATAGTTGGCTTAGGAGTTGGCAGATTGTATTAGTTCTTTGTTACTTCCATAACAAATTACCACATATTTAGTTGCTTAAAACAACACAAATTTATCATAGTTCAGTATGTCAGAAATCTAACAAGGGTCTCATCAGGCTAAAATCAAGATGTCGGCATGCTCTAGGGGAGAATCTGTTTCCTTGCTCATCTGGGTTGTTGCAGAATTCAGTTACTTGTGGTTGTAAAACAGAGTTTTTTCTAGCTTCTAGAGGCTGCTGCATTCCTTGGCTTATGGCCTCTTCCTCCATCTTCAAAGCCAGCAAGGTTGGGTTGAGCCCTTCTCACATTGTATCTCTCTTACTGCAGCCAGGAGAGGTTCTCTATTTCTAAGGGCTTATGTGATTAGATTGGACTCTGTCAGATAATTCAGAATAACCTCCCTATCTCAAGGTTTATAACCTTAATCACATCTACCCTTTTGCATGTAAGGTAATACATTCACAAGTTCCAAGGATTTGAATGTGGGCATTTTTGTGGGGTCTTTATACTGCCTACCACACAGCCTTTAACAATCATCTGGGGGTATTTTCTCAAGAATTCGTCATTCTATTTAGTTCAATTTAATTGTCCAACAAATATTGAGCACTTGTTCTAGGCTCTAGCTATACAGACATGAGTTAGACAAAGTTCTTGCTTCTCATGGACCTACCAGTAACATCTTCAACAGGTGGCTCATGACCTAAGAACTCGCTGTCCCTGATTTAGCTAGTGACTCCGGTAGCAATGCCAAACACATCTTGTATTTGCATAGATTTTTAGAACTTACAGAGCTTCTTCATATGCTTAAGTACTAAAGTGAGTATGAGAGTAAAATTCAGGAGTCCAAAAAATCTATTTTGTCTTGATCGTTGACTAATTTGATTAGAAAATACACTGTGTCTTCTGGCCAATGTGTGCTGTAGTTGAAAGCACCACACCGTCCTTCCACAGCAAAGACTCAAAAAACTAAGTAAAACAGAGACAAACATCAATCCTGGAACACTAAACGTCAAATGAAGAGATGAAGAACTCATACAAGCACTGGATGGAATAAGAAACTGACAGAAAACAGAGAGTGAGGAGAGATACGTGTGGTAATCCCCTATCAGCTAACGCAGCATGGATTTGCCATCTTGGACTCCTGTCGGAGATCGGTGGACAGGGAGTATTGGAAAGTAGCTTCACAGAACTCCCAGCAGAAGATGGAACACCTAGTAACCAATGATGTATGCTTTCACACCCCCTATCTTTCTCCCCACTGCTCGACATCCCCTGCTTCATAGCTGGCTGCAGTCTCTTGGCCAGCTGGGAAATGCAGGGCCCATGTCACTCAGATTCGCCTTGCCCACATTGGAGACTGGTGGACAGGGAGTACCGACAAGCAGCTTCATAGAGCTGCCAGCAGGAGACAGAGCACGTGGTAACCAGTGATATATGCTTTCCCACCCCTGATCCTTCTCCCCCCTACTGCTCAGCCTCCTCTGTTTCCCGCTGGCTACAGTCTCTTGGTTGGGAGGCACTGGCTTTGTCCCCTTGGTTCTTGGATTTGCCCTGCCCACACTGGCCAGCTCCCAGAGCGCGGTTCATTGCTGGTATTGCTTTCTTCTGCTTTTGATTTCTTCCATGCCTTTCACCACCTCCCCCTCCTTTCTCTCAAACACCTGGCTCCATATGCCACCTCTGTTTCTTCTTGAGTGGCTGTGAAGTGCCACTCAACTGGGGAACTGCTTCTCTGGCCTGTACCACCATGCTGGTGGGATCCCTGGGGCTTTTTTTTTTTTTTTTGTGGTGGTTGTTTTGCTTTGCTTTGCTCTGTTTTGTTTTGTTTTTTGTTGTTTTTGTTTTCTTTTTGCAGCTTGGGAGCCCCTTCTAGCCAGGCTGTACTGCACACCCAGTCTTCGAAGCCACACCAGTGGGATCCCTGGGGACTTTTCTTCCCTTTTTTTTCCCTAATTTTTATTTATTTATTTATTATTATTTTTCCTTTTTTCCATTTCCCCCCCTTTTTGTTTTTCTCCACTTCTCAGTTTCTCATCTCTCCACTCCAACAGCAGGCTCTCTTAGCACTTTTCATTTGTTTGTTTTTGGCTCCTGTTTCTCTCTCCTCTTTCCCATACCTATCTTAGATCCACACTTCACAGCCTCCCCCCTCCTTCCTGCCTGCCTACATCATGTACTGAACATCACACCCTGAGCAGCACAGGCATGGCTTAACAGAACATGCCCTGCACTGATTCCTCCCCCACCTTGTTGGCCCTTGTGTGTGCCACAAGCAACCTATCCCAGCCATACCCCTTCAGCTGGACCTGCTCTGCTGCACCATAGCTGAGCAACTGGCCCTGCCCATTGGACAAGGAGGTGAAAAGTATCATGCCTACAGATGAGCAAACAACAAAGAACGCACAGCCTGCCTGCTCAGATGTAATCAAATAAAACAAAAAAGCAGGATGAGACAAACAAATCTACAATCAATAAATGAAGAAAATAACTACTGAGTGTCGCAAAGACGGCAGACAATATCAAAACATCTAAAAAAAACACAAGATGGTTCCAGTAGGTGTCCAAAATAAAACACCAGATGACTTTCCAGTAGAAGAAAAGACACTAGAGCTACATAATAGGAAATTCAAATCTTTCATATTCAGAGCTATCCAAGAGCTGAAGCAAAAAGCAGACAAAAATAAGGAAAAAAGAGACAAACTCATGGAAAATACAGGCAAAAAAAAAAAAAAAAAGGAAAAAGTCAGGAAAATAATACAGGAACAAAATGCTAAAATAAATTCACAACTAGAAATCATACAAAACCAACAATTAGAAATCCAAAAGATAAACAACAAGATTTCAGAAATGGACAGTGTCAAAGAAATGCTGAAGAGCAGATTTGAAATGATGGAAGACATGATCAGCTAAGTTGAGGACAAACACTTCGATACAACCCTGTTTGAGGAAAAATCAGAAAAAAGAATGAAGAAAAGTGAAGAAACCCTGAGAATTTTGTGGAATACAATGAAAGCAAAAATTTGCGAGTGATCAGAGTTCCAGAACAGGGGGAGAAAACAGAAAACAGAGAGAGGATCATTGAAGAATTGCTGACAGGAAACTTCCCTAATATCATGAAAGATGAAAAGCTGACCATCCAAGAAGCTCAATGAACCCCACATAGGATAGTCCTCAAAAGAAAAACAACAAGGCATATCATAATCACACTCGGTGAAACTGAAGACAAAGAAAGAATCCTGAAAGCAGCTCAAGAAAAATGAAAAGTCACATACAGAGGAGAAACAGTAAGACTAAGCTCTGATTATTTGGCAGAAACCATGCAGGCAAGAAGGCAATGGGATGACATGTATAAAACCTTGAAAGAAAAAAATTGTGAACCAAGAATAATATATCCTGCAAAACCCTCATTCATATATGATTGTGAAATTAGGACATTTCCAGATAAACAGAAATTAAGGGAATATGTAAAAAACAAATCAAACTTCAGTCTGAGAACAAACAACATCAAACCACAGCCTGAATCTAGGACACAAGATTGTACCAGCCAGATACCAACTTACGAAAGGAACTCTCAAGGACTCTCCAAAACCAAAAGAGTTACAACCGGGAACCAGAGAAGTTAATCTGTAAATGACAGCAATGTCAGAACAATAAAAGAGGGAATAAATGGTGTAGGTATAGAGCTTTCAAATGGAGAGGGGGATGGCAAGGTGATACCAAATAATAAGAGAGTAGTTCAAACCTAGGAAAAGGGTAAATTTCAAGGTAACCACAAAGAAAGTCAACAAGCCTACTCATGAAAATAAAGAAGAAAAACATAAAGTCTCAGTAAAAACAAAATCTATGAAAATGAAATAAATGAAAATTGTCCACAAATAAAAGGAATTCAGAACAGGAGAGTAAGAGGAACAAAGAAAACATCAGCACCACAACACATACACAAAAGAAGCACTACAAAATGGCAGTAATAAACTCACATCTATCAATAATAACATTGAATGTAAGTGACATAAATGCACCCATAAAGAGACAGAGAGGATGGATTAAAAGAAAAAAAAAAAAAAAAAGGATTCATCCATATGTTGTCTACAAGAGACACACCTTAGAAACAAAGACATAAATGTATTAAAAATCAAAAGATGGAAAAAAATATATCAAGCAAACAGCTACCAAAAAAGAGCAGGAGTGACAATACTAACCTCAGATAAAATAGACTTTAAAACAAAATCCACCATAAAAGACAAAGAAGGGCACTATATAATGATTAAAGGGACAATCTGTCATGAAGACATAACCATAATAGACATCTAACACACCCAATGACAGAGCTCCAAAACACATAAAACAAACCCGCACTAAAATGAGAAATTGACAGTTTTAGAATAACAGTAGGAGACTTCAACATACCATGTTCAGTAAAAGACAGAACATCTAGAAAGACACTCAGCAAAGATATAGAAGAGCTAAAGGGCACAATCAGCCGACTTGACCTCATAGACATAGATAGAACACTCCACCGAACAGCTGCAAAGTACACATTCTTTTCAACACACATGCAGTGTTCTCCAGAATAGACCACATCTTAGTCCACACAGCAACCCTCAACAAAATCCAAAACATTGAGATAATATGAAGTATCTTCTCTGACCACAATGCCATCAAACTAGAAATTAACAAAAGGAAGAGTAAGGAAAAAAAAAAAAAAATCAATTACATGGAAACTGACTAACACCCTGCTTAAAAACCACTGGGTAATAGAAGAAATCAGAGATGGAATCAAAAAGTTCCTAGAATCAAACAGGAATGAAAACATATCATGCCAAAACCTTTGGGACACAGCAAAGGCAGCCCTCAAGAGGTCAATTTATAGCAATAGATTCACACATTAAAAAAGAAGAAAGGGACAAAATCAAAACATTAGCCACACAACTCAAACAAATAGAAAGAGAACAGCAAAAGAACTCCACAGCTACCAGAAGAAAGGAAATAAAAAAGATCAGAGCAGAAATAAGTGAAATAGAGAATAGAAAAACAACAGAAAGAATCAACAAAATCTAAAGTTGGTTCTTTGAAAGGATCAAAAAAATCAACAAACCACTGGCCAAACTGACAAAAGAAAAACAGGAGAGGACACAAGTAACCCAAACAAGAAATGAAATGGAGAACATTACAGCTGACCCAACTGAAATAAAAAGAATCATAACAGGGTATTATTAAAAACTATACTCCAATAAATTTAAAAACCTAGAGGAAATGGACAAATTTCTAGAAACACACTATCTACCCAAACTAACATAAAATGATGTTGAAAATCTGAACAGACCCATATCAAGAGAAGAGATTGAAAAGGTAATAAAAAACTCCCCACAACAACAACAACAAAAAAGCCCCAGCCCATTTGACTTCACTGGAGAATTTTACCAAACATTCAGAGAAGAGCTTGCACCAGTACTACTGAAACTATTTCAGAACACAGAAAAGGAACTGATAGTTCCAATTTCGTTCTATGAAGTGACCATAACTAAGATACAAAAACCAGGCAAAGACACCACAAAAAAAAAAAAAAAGAAAATTACATACCAATATCTCTCATGAATATAGATGCAAAAATTCTCAACAAAATTCTAGCCAACAAAATTCAGCATCAAATCAAAAAAATAATACACCACAACCAAGTAGGATTCATACCAGGTATGCAAGGATGGTATGCAAGGATGGTTCAACATTAGAAAATCAATCAACATAATCCACCACATTAAGAAACCCTGGTGACGTTGTAGTTAAGTGCTACGGCTGCTAGCCAAAAGGTCAGCAGTTCAAACCCACCAGGCACTTCTTGGAAACTCGATGGGGCAGTTCTATTCTGTCCTATAGGGTTGCTATGAGTCGGACCTGACTCAACTGCAATGGGTTTGGTTTTTTTTGTAATCCACCACATAAATAAAAGGAAAGAAAAGAATCACATGATCATCTCAGTTGATGCAGAAAAGGCATTTGACAAAGTCCAACACCCATTCCTGGTAAAAAAAAAAACTCTCAATAAAATAGGTATAGAAGGGAAATTTCTCAACATAATAAAGGTCATCTATGCAAACCCAATGACCAACATCATTCTTAATGGAGAGAGTCTGAAAATGTTCCTCTTGAGAACAGGAACAAGGCAAGGATGCCCTTTATCACCACTCCTATTTACCAATGTGCTGGAAGTCCTAGCTAGAGTAATAAAGCAAGAAAAAGAAAGGGTATCCAAGTTGGTGATGAAGAAGTTAAACTGTCCCTATCTGTGGATGTTATGATACTATGCATAGAAAACCCAAAAGACTCCACGAGGCAATTACTGGAACTAATAGAAAGATTCAGCAGAGTAGCAGGATACAAGATCAACATACAAAAATCAGTTGGATTCCTATACACCAATAAAGAGAACAATGAAAAGGAAATGAGGAAAACAATACCATTTATAATAGTCCCTAAAAAAAAAAAAAAAACAAAAAACACTTAGGAATACATCTAACCAGGGATGTAAAAGACCCATACAAAGAAAACTCCAAAACACTACTGCAAGAAGCCAAAAGAGATCTATATAAATGAAAAAACATACCATGTTCATGGATAGGTAGACTCAATGTTGTCAAAACAACAATTCTACCCAAAGCAATTTACAAATACAATGTAATCCCAATCCAAATACCAACACCACTGTTTGAAAAGATGGTAAAACTAATCATTAACTTTATATGGAAAGGGAAGAAGCCCCAGATAAGTACAGCACTACTGAAGGAGAATGAAGCGGGAGGACTCTCACTACCTGACCTCAGAACGTATTATACAGCCTGGTACTGGTACAACAGATACACTGACCAATGGAACAGAATTGAGAACCCAGATGTAAATCCATCCACCTTCGGCCACCTGATCTTTTACAAGGGCTCAAAGTCAATGAAATGGGGAAAAGACAGTCTTTTTAATAAATGATGCTGGCTGAACTGGGTGTCCGATCTGCAAAAAAAATGAAAGAGGACCCATACCTCACACCATATACAAAAACTAATTCAAAATGGATCAAGATCTAACTATAAACTCAAAAACTATAAAGTTGATAGAGGAAAAATAGGATCAACACTAGAGACTCTAATACACAGCATTAACAGGATACAAACCGCAACCAACAGCACACAAACTCCAGAAGATAAGGTGGATAACTGGGATCGTCTAAAAATTAAGCACTTATTCTCATCAAAAGACTTCACCAAAAGAGTAAAAAGAGACCATACAGACTGGGAAAAGTTTTTTTTGCTATTACAAATCAGACAAAGTTCTAATCTCTAAAATCTACGGGAAAATCCAACACCTCTGCAACAAAAAGACAAATAATCCAATTAAAAATGGGCAAAGGAAATTAACAGACACTTCACCAAAGAAGACATTCAAGTGGTCAACAGACACATAAGGGAATCCTCGTGATCACTAGCCATTAAAAAAAATGCAAATCAAAACCACAACCCTGGCATTACTGGCACAAATAAAAAAACAGGAAATAACAAATGTTGGAGAGACTATGAGGAGACTGGAACTCTTATGCACTGGTGGTGGGAATGGAAAGTGATACAACCATTTTGGAAAATGATATGGTACTTCCATAGAAAGCTAGAAATATGAATATCATATGATCCAGCAATCCCACTCCTAGGAATATATCCTAGAGAAATAAGAGTTGGCACAACAATGGACATATACACACCCATGTTCACTGCAGTGTTGTTCACAAAAGCAAAAAGATAGAAACAGCCTAGATGCCCATCAACAGATAGATGGATAAACAAACTGAGGTACATACACACAATGGAGTATTATGCAACGATCAAGAACCAGGATGAACCTGTGAATCATCTCATAAAATGGATGAATCTGGAAGGCATTATGCTGAGTGAAATAAATCAATCACAAAAGGACAAGTATTATATGAGACCACTACTGTAAAAACTCATGAAAAGGTTTACACACAAAAAGAAACAATCTTTGATGGTTATGAGGGAGGGGAGAGGTGGGGATGGAAAAACAGTAAATAGACAACAGGTAAGTAGTAACTTTGGTGAACGGTAAGACAGTACACAATACTGGGGAAGCCAGCACAACTTGTCCAAGGCAAGGTCATGGAAGCTCCATAGACACATCCAAATTCCCTGAGGGACCAAATGGCTAGGCTGAGGGCTGTAGGGACCATGGTCTTGGGGAACATCCAGCTCAACTGGCATAACATAGTTTATAAAGAAAATGTTCTACGTTCTACTTTGGTGAGATGTGTCTGGGGTCTTAAAAGCTTGTGAGTGGCCATCTAAGACACTCCACTGGTCTCATACCATCAGGAGCAAGGGGAATGAAGAAAACCAAAGACACAAGTGAAAGATTAGTCCAAAGGACTAATGGACCACAACTACCACAGCCTCCACCAGACTGAGTCCAGCAGAACTAACTAGATGTTGCCCAGCTACCACCACTGACTGCTCTGATAGGGATCACAATAAAGGGTCCCGGACAGAGCTGTAGAAAAATGTACAGCAAAATTCTAACGGAAAATACGAAACTTACCGGCCCAATGGAGACTGGAGACACCCAGAGAGAATGGCCCCCGGATACCCTTTCAGCTCAGTATTGAAGTCACTCTCAAGGTTCACCCTTCATCCAAAGATTAGACAGGCCCATAAAACGAAAGGAGACTAAAGGGACTCGCCAGCCCAGGGGCAAGGACCAGAAGACAGGAAGGGACAGGAAAGCCAGTAATAGGGAACCCAAGGGAGAAGGGAGAGTGTTGACATGTCCTGGGGGTTGTTAACCAATGTCATAAAACAATATGTGTACAAACTGTGTAATGAAAAACTAGTTTGCTCTGTAAATGTTCTTCTAAAGTACAATTAAAAAAAAAAAAAAAGAAAGGCCACTGGGTATTTTTAAGAAATCCTTGTCTGCCGCTCTCTTCCTTCTTTTCTTTCTCTCTTCCTCTCTTCCCTCCCTTTCTTCCTTCCTTCCTTTTTTGCATGTAGTTGGTACTAACTTACTAAAACATAAGTAAAATGTAAGATTTCTTTGCATCTCCATTCTCCTGCCACCTGCTTCCCTTCCCCAGTGGCAACCATTGTTCCTAATTTCGTTGTATCCTTCCAGAGATATTTTGTGTGTATATATATATATATATATACACACACATACATACATATATATATATATATACATACATACATATATATATATACATACATACTTGAACAAAAAATAGAGAATCTTTCTAAGGCACAAATATGGCATATGATATGCACCGTGCTGCACATTGCTTTATTAACTGATTATTAGATTTTAGAGATAATTCCTATCAGAATATAGAGAGCAGCCTTATTCTTAGTGCTTACTTAATAATCCATCATATGGATACATTGTACTTCATTTAGTCAAGCCCTCATGCTGGGCATTATTCAGGCTTCCAGTCTTTTTTATTACAGATGATATTGTGGTGAATATCCTTGTACATGATCAGTTTTCACACACATGCAGGGAAACCTATAGAATAAATTCTTAGGAGTGTAATTTCTTAGTCCAAGGAAGGTGTGTGTATGGAATGTGGATAGTATGAGAGGGGGATAGTTAACTACAAGTTCCAGCAGGTTTTGCTGCTAAGATTCAGATGTTCCATAAGTGCATCATAGATGTTTCTTTATGTCCGAAATGAACACCCGGGAAAGGCCAACATACGATGTTTAATATGGCTCTCAATGTCTCAGTTAAGCATTTGGGTGTTCCAAAGTTGCTGTTTGAGGAAAATTCTAGCCCTGGTTGGGGAAATTTTTATGGCCCATGCAAACTTTCCATCTTGATTTTCAAATTTTTATCCTGATATACTTTTAAAAGCACTCATCTGATATGTGATGCATATTGTGTTTCTCTTAATTGTCAGCAAGACCAGATTCAGGGGAGTCACTAAGGAACAAATAAATGAACCAGAGTTCAAACACTTGTGGCATGGTAAAACCTGTCAACTGCTTAGAAGAGTCTCTTCTTTAATTCCTTCAGCTCCTACTTCCAAAACATTATTCTAATTGAGCATAAGAGCTGAGTCTGTGATAACCCATTCTCAGCTGGTTGGAAATCTTTGCTGTGACAGTCAAAATTCTATCTTCGTATCAGGTTAAATTGATGAAAATCTGCAAGTGTGGATCATATTTGCCTAGGGTTCTCTGAGTGATATAAATGTAATTATAGTGGATAGGCAAGGTTTGGCTTACAGACATATTGGTTTGGCTTCAAGAGTAGGCATGAACTGGGATTTGGCATTTGGGGGGAAGGTAGACTGAGGTCCAGTTCTGAGACTTCATCCTATCATTTTAAAATCTTCCCTTGTAATTAAAATAATATAATAATAATTTTATAAAAGTAACCCATACCCTGGCGGTGTAATGGTTAAATGCTCAACTTCTAACCAAAAGGTGGGTGGTTTGAACCCACCAGATGATCTTTGGGAGAAAGATGTGGCAGCCAATTTCCATAAAGACTATTTCATTGGAAACCCTATGGGGTGGTTCTAATCTGTCCTGCAGGGTCCCTATGAGTCAGAATTGACTCGATGGCAGCGGGGAGAAGGGGGGGAGTAGTCTCATACCTTTTTTTTAATGTCTGAATTCAACGGGTTTTGGTTTGGTGGCACAAGAGAAGCCCTGGTGGCACAGTGGTTAAGAAATCAGCAGCTAACCAAAAGGTCGGCCCTTGAAATCCCCCAGCGGCTCCTTGGAAACCTGATAGCACAGTACTACTCTGTCCTATAGGGTTGTTATGAGTCAGAATCGACTTGACGGCAATGGGTTTGGTTTTGGTTTGGTTGCACAACGGTTAAGTGCTTGTCTGCTAACCGAAAGGTCAGCAGTTCGAACCAACAGCTGCTATGTGGGACGAAAGACACTGTGATCTACTCTTACAAAGATTACAACCTGGGAAACACTATATGGCAGTTTTACTGTGTCCTGTAGGATTGTTATGAGTTGGAATCAACTCAGTGGCATACAACAACAAAAATACAAACACGTGGCGTAAAGAAACAAGTAGTACTCATAGATTTATAATAAAAAGCAACATTCCCTTGCCCTCCTCAGCTCCTCTCCAGATCCTTATTTCCTGAGAACTTACAGTTGTTTCTTTTGCTAATTACCATCTTGTTTCAAAATAACAATTAATACTGATATTTCCTAATTTTTTAGAATTTTAAATACTATGGACCTATTCTGTCCCATGGACAATGAAGATTTAGTTCTCTTAACATCATCTCCCACACAACTCACAACCTTCTTCTCCCCCTCCTTTTCCAACATAATTGGTTATATCACTACTTTTGATTAAGTCAGTAGTCAGTGTTTACATTATTATGAATATATAAATATTGCTCACAGTTGAGATACATAGTGTTCTATGAGTGAGTATATATATTTTGAATTAACAGTTGCTTTCGTTTATCCCTTGCTTAGTTTTCTGTTTGTATTAGTAATTCACACCTAACTTCTCCACTGGAAATGTAAAACTCCACTGTAAGACCAAACAAACAGAGTAACCTATTAGTATTTACCCAAAGACATCCCTGCTGGAGACCTCTATCCTGTTTCACAGTTTGGATCAATTCTCTATATTCCTGCTGTTGGAATATCTTCCTGAATTTTTTCTTTACCATCAACTTGGGGTTAATTTTTATTTTATTTATTTTTACTGTACTTTAGATGAAGGTTTACAGAACAAACTAGTTTCTCTTTAAACAGTACACATATTGTTTTATGACACTGGTTAACAACAAATCAACACTCTCCCTTCTCAACCCTGGGTTCCCTATTACCAGCTTTCCGGTCCCCTTCTGCCTTCTAGTCCTTGCTCCAGGGCTGGTGTACCCCTTTAGTCTAGTTTTGTTTTGTGGGCCTGTCCAATCTTTGGCTGAAGGGTGAACCTCAGGAGTCGCTTCATTACTGAGCTGATAGGATGTCCAGGGGCCGTACTCTCAAGGTCTCTCTAGTCTCTATCAGGCTGGCAAATCTGATCTTTCTGAGTTAGAATTTTGTTTTACATTTTTCTCCAGCTCTGTCTGGGACCCTCTATTGTGATCCCTGTCAGAGCAGTCAGTGGTGGTAGCTGGGCACCATCTCATTGTACTGGACTCAGTCTGCTGGAGGCTGTGGTGGATGTGGTCCATTAGTCCTTGGACTAACCTTTTCCTTGTGTCTTTAGTTTTCCTCATTCTTCTTTGCTCCTGAAGGGGTGAGACCAGTGAAGTATCTTAAATGGCTGCTCACAGGCTTTTAAGACTTGGGCTTAATTTTAGATTCTCATCTTCCTGTTGAAAAAAGACACATAGGGCACAATTTTACTGAGACTCTGCATGTCAGAAAAGCTCTTCGTTTCATCCTCACCTTTGACGGGTATTTGGCTAGATGCCACTCATTGTCTTCTACCTTCCAGGGTTGCTTTTGAGTTACCTATTGCCATTCTAATTCTTAACTTCGTATTGTGATTTTTTTTTTTTCCTTTCTAGAAATTTTAGAACCATCTTTTATATCTGGAAGCTGACTATTTCTCAGTGATGTGTCTTAGTGTGGCCCTTTTCACATTTATTATCCGAGTTAGGTGCTCATGGGCTCTTTCAATCTGGAATTTCTCTTTAGTATTATGTTTTTGATAATGTCATAACTGCAGTTGAATCTGTTCTTACCTTCTCTCTCTCTGGCAGCCCACAGCTCTCACATCTCCTCTCACTTCTGCATGCTTTCTTTAGGAACTGAGGAAGCACTGATTAAATTTTCTACACCTTGAGGGACCATGGAGAACTGGCATGGGGTGCCCGAATTTTTTTCTTTCCACACACCTACAGGCCTCCATCCTTCCATAATCTCTAAGTGAAGAGCAAGAACTAGCCTCTATTTTCAATTCTTTCCACCCATACCCACAAATACCTCACAAGACTTATGTCAAAGAACTCTCTCACCAGACCTCTGCTGGCAGCCTCAGAGGGGCCTGCAGGCTCTACAAGGAAATGGTAGAGATAAGTTATTTGTGTCCATTTCTTTTGGGTATATTTGGAAATTATAAGGATCCCTGGTGGCATAATGGTTAAATGCTCTGCTGCTAACCAAAAGGTCGGCGGTTTGAACCCACCAGTGGCTCTGCTGGAGAAAACACCTGGTGATCTGCTCCCATTAAGATTACAGCCTAGGAAGCCCTATGGGGCAGTTCTACTCTGTCACATAGGGTCGTTATGAGTTGGAATTGACTCCACAGCACAAAGCAGCAACAACAGCAGGCCCAGAAATGTTCTTTTACCCATCAGTTTATTTGCCATACAAGGAATCTAGTGATACGGGGGCTATTCATCCTTCAACAAAGTTTATTGAACATTTAAAAATTGTAATAATTGGTTTGAAAACATGTCTTTTTTTTTTTTTATTATTGTACTTTAGATGAAGGTTTACAGAACAAACTAGCTTCTCACTAAATGATTAGTACACATATTGTTTTGTGCAATTGGTTATCAACCCTACATGTCAACTCTCTCCCCTCTTGGCTTTGGGTTCCCTATTCCCGGCTTTCCTGTCCTCTCCTGCCTTCTAGTGCTTGCCCTTGGGCTGGTGTGTACCTTTAGTCTCATTTTGTTTTATGGGCCTGTCTAATCTTTGGCTGAAGGGTAAATGTCAGGAGTTACCTCATTACTGAGCTAAAAGAATGTCTGGGGACCATACTTTTGGGGTTTATCCAGTCTCAGGCCAGTAAGTCTGGTCTTTCTTTCTGAGTTAGAATTTTGTTCTACATTTTTCTCCAGCTCTGTCCAGGACCCTCTATTGTGATCCCTGTCAGAGCAGTCAATGCTGGTAGCTGGGCAATATCTGGTTAGTTGTGCTGGACTCAGTCTGGTGGAGGCTGTGGTAGTTGTGGTCCCTTAGTCCTTTGGACTAATCTTTCACTTGTGTCTTTGGTTTTCTTCATTCTCCTTTGCTCCAGACAGGATGAGACCAGTGGAAGTATCTTAGATGGCTGCTCACAAGCTTTTAAGACCCCAGAAGCTACTCAACAAAGTAGAATGTAGAACGTTTTCCTTATAAACTATGTTTTCCAAGTTGAGCTAGATGTTGCCTGAGACCATGGTCCCCACAGCCCTCACCCCAGCTATTTGGTCCCTCAGGGAGTTTGGATATGTCTATAGAGCTTCCATGATCTTGCCTTGGACAAGTTGTGCTGGCTTCCCCAGTATTGTGTACTGACTTACACTTCATCAAAGTTAACACTTATCTAGTAAGTGTTTTTCCATCTCCACCCCTGCCCTCCCTCATAACCATCAAAGATTGTTTATTTTTGTGTGTAAATCTCTTCATGAGTTTTTAATAGTAGTGGTCTCATACAATATTCATCCTTTTGTGAATGACTTATTTCATTCAGCATAATGCTGTCCAGATTCATCCATGTTGTGGGATGCTTCACAAATTCATCATTGTTTTTTATTTTTACGTAGTACTCCATTGTGTGTATGTACCATAGTTTGTTTATCCATTCATCTGTTGATGGGCATCTAAGTTGTTTTCATCTTTTGCTATTGTGAACAATGCTGCAATGAATATAGGTGTGCATATGTCTATTTGTGTGACGGCTCTCATTTCCCTATGATATATTCCTAGGAGTGGGATTGCTGGATCATATGGTATTTCTATTTATAGCTTTCTAAGGAAGCACCATATCATTTTCCAAAATGGTTATATCATTTTGTATTTCCACCAACAGTGCATAAGAGTTCCAATCTCCCAACAGCCTCTCCAACATTTGTTATTTTCTGTTTTTTTGATTTGTGCCACTAACGCTGGGGTGAGATGGTATCTCATTGTGGTTTTGATTTACATTTCTCTAATGGCTATTTATCTTGAACATTTCGTCATGAATCTGTTAGCCACTTGAATGTCTTCTTTGGTGAAGTGTCTGCTCATTTCCTTTGTTCATTTTTTAGTTGGATTATTTGTCTTTTTTTGGTAGAGGTGTTGGATTTTCCTATAGATTTTAGAGATTAAACCTTTGTCAGGTTTGTCATAGCCAAAAGTTTTTTTCCCAGTCTGTATGTTCTGTTTTTACTCTTCTGATGAAGTCTTTTGATGAGCATAAGTGTTTAATTTTTAGAAGATCCCAGTTATTTAGCTTATCTTCTGCAGTTTGTATATTGTTAGTTATGGTTTATATCCTGTTAATGCTGTGTGTTAGGGCCTCTAGCATTGATCCTATTTTTTCTTCAGTGATCTTTATTGATTTTGGTTTTATATTTATGTCTTTGATCCACTTTGAATTAGTTTCTTTGTATGGTGTGAGGTATGGGTCCTGTTTCATTTTTTGCAGATGTACATCCAGTTTTGCCAGCACCATCTGTTAAAAAGACTGTCTTTTCCCTACTTGATGGTCTTTGGGCCCTCGTCGAAAATCAGGTGACTGTAGGTGGATGGGTTTACATCTGGGTTTTCAATTCTCTTGCATTGGTCAATGTACCGGAAACCCTGGTGGCATAGTGGTTAAGTGCTGCAGCTGCTAACCAAGAGGTCAGCAGTTCGAATCCACCAGGTGTTCCTTGGAAACTCTATGGTGCAGTTCTACCCTGTCCTATAGGGTCACTATAAGTCAGAATTGACTCAACAAAACTGGGTTTTTTTTTTTTTTGGTGGTCAATATATCTGTTTCTGTATCAGTACCAGGCTGTTTTGAAAAAAATGTGGAATGCTTTACAAATTTCTGTGTCATCCTTGTGCAGGGACCATGCTAATCTTCTCTGAAGTATTCCAATTTTAGTATACGTGCTGCCGAATTGAGCACTAAAAGCGCTTAAGTCTTAACTTGGAAAGTGTTATAGAAGTGTAAAATCTTAACAGTATTCTTAACACTATGGTGAGTAAATCTTAGTGCTGTGATGAGCAAAGACTTTTGTAGCCACATGGCACAATGAATCTTGGCCCAACAGGATGAGCCTTCTCATTTGTATCCACGTTGCAGTGGATGCCATTAGAGACCCAGTCTTTCTCTCTACCAAAATTCTAGTTGTATTTTCAGGGTCAAAAAGAGAGTCTCTGTGTTGCCAGAGATTTAAAGTGAAATGCTTTGCGATCTACTAGCCATTGTGCTTATGAATTCAGATTTACTCAAGAAATCACAACCCAGGTCTTGTTACTAATCACTGGAACAGTCACTGTGGCACTTCTATTTGTCTTGAAATTATGTTTGTCCCCAAGATACCATTTGTCATCATAACATGTAATAACAAAAAAAAAAACAACCAAAGCAGCCCACAAAGCAGCTGTACCTAAATTATAGTTTACCATCAAATCATTAAAATTTATATAATATTTAAAAGGAGGTGGCAAGGTACACAATTTCTAGCACACTCTGATTACAATTATATTAAAATCAATTTTCAAAATAAAAAAAGTCTGGAAGGCAGTATACTCAAGTGTTAATATTAATATGTTTGGGAAAGAGATTATGGGTAATTTTTTCCTTATTTTACAATTTCCTGCATTTTCCAAATTTCCTACAATGAACTTTATTTATTTTTTTAGTTACGAAAAAAATAATAACATGTTGGCACATGATAGAAATAACTTTAGTTTAGAATCAGCATATCTGTGAATAGAATTAAGTATTTAAATTCTATGTTCATATTTTTAAGGAAATTTGGAGGGAGTGAACATCCCAAAGTCCCACTATTAAATTTTGAAATGGAAAGGATTTATTAAAGACCAATTTGAAGGGACAGGAAGCTGGAATGGGAGTTTAATACATTGAGTCCTCCTGATAAAGCTTTGGCAATGAGGGAAAGAAAGGAGAAAACATATAAATCCGTGAGGCTAAGACCCAGGTCCTCAGAAGAAAGGCCTGAAGATCTACTTCTGAAATGTCAGCCATCGTAATCTCTATGGAAAACAGTTCTACTATGGTAGAGTCTGACGACTGGATGATAATGTGGTGAGTTTGCTTTTTCATTGGGGAATCCCAAATATCAGAATCTTGGTGGCTACTTTTTTTTTTTTTTTAAGAACGAAATAATAAAGCTTATCACAAACAAGACAAGCTCAGAAACTCTCAAATCAATGCATGTTCCAATTCACACTGTCCTACGTTTTCCCTTTTGTGTTTGCTCATTTTAAGCCTATCAAGTTATTGAAAACGCAGACTTCACCAGAGCAGAGGTCATGTTGTTTTACCAAAGGTTTAGGTGTTCAGTCAATAGCAAGCAATGAGGCCCCAAGTTCTGTGGAAAATAAAAAATAATGAGAAGTTAGTCTCATATTGCGGGGGGAAGACATGCAGGCTGCTTCTGTAAAGATTTACTGTTTTGGAAACCCTATGGAGCATTTCTACTCTGTCCTATCGAATTGCTATGAATCAGAATATACTTGACAGTAGTGGGTGGGTAGCCTCATCTTTTTGTATGTCTGAATTCAGCAAAAATCATAGATTTCCAAGGAACGAAGGATAGTAGAGCATAGTTTGTTTAAAATGTCACTCTCAAAGAAAAAGGAAAATTATAATCAGTAACTTCTCAATGAGAGTATTTAGCATTGGTTAAAGCACTCAGCTACTAACCAAAAGATCAGTGGTTTGAACCCACCAGCTGCTCCATGGGAGAAAGATGTGGCAGTCTGCTTCTGTAAAGATTTACAGCCTTGGAAACCCTATGGGGCAGTTCTATTCTGTCCTGTAGGGTCCCAATGAGTTGGATAGACTCAACGGCAATAGGTTTTTTTTGGGGGGGGGGGTTGGAATGGAATAGCTAGCCCCTCAGATTTTAGATGAGGGCTTTCTGCTCCTGCCCTGCTACCTAAAAAACAAAACCCGCTGTTGTCAATTCCAACTCATAAGGACCCCACAGGGGTCTGTAAGGAAGCAGACTGCCACATCTTTCTCCCATGGAGCCGCTGGTGGTTTCGAACTGCTGACCTTTCAGTTAGCAGGCAATCACTTTAACCACTGCATCACCAGGGCTCCTTACTGGCCTGCTAATCTTCCATAAAGACACAATTCTCCCCTGTACTATAGCTCCTTCCTTCAGACTATGTGAAGGGCATAATCATATAACAAAGACAGGGATTCTTCTTTGGAAGAATCCTGGTATGAAAAAGACAGAACCATGGCAAAATGCTGTTTTTTTTTTGTTTTTTTTTTTTTTTACTCCCTCCTCTCCCAAGCCAAGTCTGTTTGCTAAAAGTGAAATCTTGCAGCAGCCAAACTCTGTTGGGCATTTCCCATTTAATTGTGTGCAGGGGCTGGAGGGTGGAGAGGAAGGGTATAGAGTGAATGATGAAGATTAGCTGTGCATATTATTTTACTCACTATACTCTTTTCCTTAATTCCTATGGTCTACCTTGGTGAATTTTCCACATTTAAGCCATAAGTAGCTACTGTAAATTATCACTTAATAGTGTCAGTTCCGCATGTCAGAAACCTAAAGTGCTCCAACACAAAGAGCGGGAAATGAATATTTTGTTTTTACTTTCTAAAGACTGATGCATATGGTCACCATACTACAAAGAGTTCCAAAGTCGTATTTAGATAAATGGATTTGTTCTCTTATCCAGTTGGAATAGCAACAAAAAGGAGTCTTCGTTTTGAGCCCTTATTGTTGGTCAAAAAAGAATGCCAAAAACATGTGGAGCTTGGGACAAGGGCCAAAATGGTACACAAAATGGTTACAATTTGGTTGTCAGTGACTGTTGCCTTAAAGCTCTTTTTAAAACTCGTGTTTACAGTATCATTATCTGTATAGACAAGAACATTTTTGTGACATGAATAGACTTCTGTTCAAAAGAGAGTTTCAAACAAGAAAATGTTTTAGAACCTTAAGTAGACTTTCTATTCAGTCACAGTTAAAATCAAAACCAGGTGCCATCAAGTTGATTCTGACTTATGGTGATACCATGTGTGTCAGAGTGCAACTGTGCTCTGTAGAGTTTTCAAAGGCTGATTTTTTTTTTTTTTTTAAGTAGATTGCAGGCCTTTATTCCAAGGTGTCTTTAGGTGCTAACCAAAACCTCCAAACTTTTGGTTAGCAGCTGAATGTGTTAACCATTTGCACCATCTAGGAACTCCAGTCACCTTTAGATGAGAGAGAGAGAGGAGAGACAGAGACAGAGAGCCACAGAGAGAGAGAAAGATTGATTCATCCATGTAAATACTGTTTTTAAGCTTGGATCCTTAGGAGGACCTAAAGACTGTCACAGAAAGCCAAGGCCAGGCACTGACAAGGACTGTTTCTCCTCCAGTGGCAAAGGCAAGAACCCACCAAGACCAAATACACTTGGCCTTTTGCATTTGTCTTTCTAATTTTTTCCTCTGAGGGACAGAAGAGGGGGATCTAGGACAAACTGAGGTTAGAAGAGACCTGAGGAGCTCAAAGAACATGGATGGATTCAATAGGAACCGGAAAACAAGTAAAGCTGGGTGAAGTCCTGGAGTGATCTAGCTCTCTACTTGAAGATGTAAGAGACTGTTTTTGTGCTCTATTAGCATTGTCTCTTACTAAGCTAAAATGTGTGTGAGACTGTGGTAGATCCAAAAAATGAATTGATTAATTTATGTTGACTTTTTTTTGACTCTGGGACTGAAATAAGACCAGTTTTCTCCTTACAGCCAGATCATGCTCAGAAGCCATGCTGTTTCCAGTTGTGGAATATCATAATAATAGAGACAGTTTGGAAAGAGTTAAAACTAGCATGATCAGTAATTCTTCCCAGGAGGTAGGCCCAGCTGATGGTGAGTGTGGAATTGAAATAACCATATTAGACGTATCAAATGTTTAATAGAGTCAAGCCCAGATAGCCTGCTTTATGCACTCTATGATGGTAATGACTTTGTCAGTGGGACTAGAAATTATTAAAGTCCATTGGCTAAAGTCCTCCATTCATCTCTATGTTAAGGCCATACTTGACATCAGGTTTATAGTACTTATGTTTAATGGATGTCTCCATCTCTCAGACTATGCTTGGACTCTCCTAAAGCCTGACGTGATAACTCTGCTTTTTCCAAATTTTCAACAAATAACTTTCTCAACTCTAGTAAGAAGGAAGAGGGAGGTAGGAAAGGAATATAAGGAGAAAAAAAAATGTGCTCAAAATTCAAAAAAGACACAAACATTTGTTAAGTTTGTACCATGTGGCAAATAGGTTTACATTCCTTTCTCATTTAATTGTTATAAAAATACCATCTATGTCATAGATGAAGAAACAGAGATCCATACACGTCTTTCCCATAATCCATACCTAGAAGTTACTAGAGCCAGAATTTGAACCTAGACATCTCTGATATATTTTACTATACCACCTCTGCCTCACCTATCACCCTTTAGTGGTTTGTTTCCATAAACGCTGTTGAGTGTCTATTGCGTCTCAAGACTCTATGAGGTGCTGGAAAGAGAAAGATCATGTTACAGTGTTCTAAGTTCTATAATAGTGATATTAGCTAGGACTCTGAGAAACTGAGGAATGCAAACAAGGTAATAATTTTGTTTTGCAAGGGACACAGATGTGCACGTGGTCTAGGAAAACTACAAAGAAGGCAAGGCATTTGGGTCTTCATCTTAAGAGTAGGGGTAGAGGCTTGCCAGGTTAAGGAGGAAATGGGTGGAGTGATAGAATCAGGAAAAGAAGGTACTTCAAGTCTGGAAAGTAAGAGAACACAAAAAGCAAAAATTGGGAAGTTTTAAAGTCCTGAATTTGTGGGCTTTTGTGGTACAGTCACTGAAAAGCAAAGAGCCTCTTTCAATCTATATTAAGAGAATGGGAGTCTTCATTAAGGGAAACTGGGTGAGGAGAAATGAACCTGTGCGTTTTATTGATGGGATGAATACACTACCATAATGGAGACTTTTACTAACCCAAGAGCAACTCATATAGGGCCTGGTCTCCCGGGGGGCAGGGGTACTGGTAGAGGAGAGAAGGTTCCATGAAAAAAATAGATACAGAAAGGGCTTAGGCACCATCACTAAACTTCGTTTTAAAATTCTGCCAGCTCCTAGACTTTACCCAGAAGCCAGCTAAAATTGACTCATAGTCAACAAAATTCCACCAGTTAGAGACTCAACTGTGTTAAGTGATATACATTCTTGAGAAGTTTATTGGTAAGGGGAAGGAGAATTCTTCATGCTAAGTATCAGGAAAGGGACCTGATTAAACTGAGGGAAGAAGAGTCTTGATTAGGGTAATAGGGAACATCTTTGAAATCATACCACTTCACCCCTACTGTATTGTAGTTGCCCCTGAAGGGTCATCAAATGGTACTTCCTGGACTAAGAAAGCCCCTAATCTGTGCTCTAAAAACACAAAACCAGTTGTCATTGAATTGATTTTGACTTATGGCAACCACACGTGCTGCAAAGTAGAACGGCACTCCAACCACACGTGCTGCAAAGTAGAACGGCACTCCATAGGGTTTTCAAGCTTTGACCTATTAAAAGCAGATTGCCATACTTTTCTTTTGTGGCACCAGCACACGTCTGGGTGGGTTTGAATCATGAATCTTTCGGTTAGTAGTTAAGCACTTAACTGTTTATACCAGTCAGATACTACAACCCTCTGCCCTAGCAGCCATTATTTCTCTAAGTTGAAAAGACTGACTTTTCCTCTTCAGTTATTTCCCCAAATATATTTTATAGTAAATGGTTATGAGCTTGGTCTTGGCCTGAGATAGAAGTGGTTTTAAGTACCATCTCTACTACTTATGAGCTGTCTGATCTTGGGCAACTTAATTTACATATAAAGCCTCACTTTCCTCATCTGTGAGATGAGAATGATGCAATAGTACTTACCTCATAGTGTCTGTGTGAAGACAAAATTAGGTAATGAGAGCTAGAGTTGATGGAACCCTTATACTGTACCAGGCACTTCTTTCTAAGTGCTTTACACGTATTCATTATTTAATTTTTCAAACAGTAAACCTATAAGGTGGGTATGATTGTTCTCCCCATTTAACCGATGAGGAAGCTGTGGGCCAGGGAGTTTAAGTAGGTTTCCAAAAATCACACAAATGCCAGAGCTGGGGTTTAAACCCAGACCTCTGGGCTTCAGAGGTCACACTGTTTGGCTACTGTGCTATACAGTAGTCTCTATCCATGGTTTCCCTTTCTGTGATTTCAGTCAACTGTGGTCCAAAAATCTTAAATGAAAAATTCCAGAAATAAACAATTCACAAATTTTAAATTGCACACTGTTCTGAGTAGCGTGATAAAATCTCATGCAGTTCCACGTGGGACGTGAATCATCCCTTTGACCGGCGTGTCCACGCTGTGTAAGCTACCTGTCCGTCAGTAGCCATCTGGGTTATCAGATCAACTGTGGCAGTATTGCAATGCTTGTGTTCAAGGAACTCTTATTTTACTTAACAATGGTCCCAGAGTACAAGTGTAGTGATGCTGGCAATTTGGATATGCCAAAAAGAAGCGGTGCAGTGCTTTCTTTAAGTGAAAAGGTGAAAGTTCTTGGCTTAATAAGGAAATAAATAATAGAGTATGCTGAGATAGCTAAGATCTGTGATAGGAATGAATCTTGTTATAATGGTTCTATTTTATTATCAGTTATTGTTATTAACTTCTTACTGTGCCTAACTTATAAATTAAACTTATCATAGGTATGTATGTATAGGAAAAAACAGTATATGTAGACTTTGGTAACATCCGGTTTCAGGCATCTACTGGAGGTCTTGGAACGTATCCCCTGCAGATAAGGGGGAACTTTGACTCTCAAGGCAGGTAAAGCACTTGGCTACATTTGCTGGCTGACATAATCATGGAGAGGAAGGCCTGGTGGTGCAGCAGTTAAGTGCCCAGCTGCTAACCAAAATGGTGGTTCAAACCTACCAGCTGCTTATTGGTAGAAAGATGTGGCAGTCTGCTTCTGCAAAGATTACAGCCTTGGAAACCCTATGGAGCAATTCTATTCTGTCCTATAAGGTCACTATGAGTTGGAATTGACTCAACGGCAATGGGTTTTTGGTTCCGTAAAATCATGGAATAAATATTAGCCAGCTAAAGGAAGCCTGATTTTTTATTTGAGTATGATGGTCAGCATGTTCCTTAGTAGTAGAATTTTGAAACCTTCATCTTACCTTGATGACACTGTAGATAGTATTCACTTCTTCACAGATCCAGGCACAAGTACATAGTTAAAATATTTACTATTTCCATGACCTGGAAATTTATAAGGAGGGGCAGTCTTCACAATGCTATTCTAAAACGATTTCATTCCAACCTGTGAAAAATGGAAGGCCACGCACCAAGTTCTCACAAAACATCATCCTTCCATGTTCTCATCATACATTTTTGAAAGCATTCCCACAACGCAAAGAAACTAAAGATTTCAGTACCCATTGTATAGCCAACACGTATCTGTAGATTAATTGGAGTGTGTTTTCACATAAGCCCAACTTCACTCTCATTTTATCAACCACAGTTCTTAAGAGGGATCTCCAGATGTTGTAAAGCTTAAAATCTTGATTTTGACTGGCTGCCATTTTTCTTTTCCATCTTGAAAGTTCCTCTCAAAGGCCCCAAAGTATGACTATTGCCTTTAGTCCAAAACCTACCAACTTGTATCTGTCCTGCAACAAGCTGACATGGAAAAAGCTCAGCAAAGATGTTGAGTCTGCCTTAATATGTCTACCGTGGTTTGCAAAGCATGTGATTGGTCTCCTGGCAAAACCCTGAGGAGAGGAACTTTTCCAGCTGCAGCGCTTGCCTGCCATCCTTCCTTGAACTTGGCATTTAATGAATCAGCATTTAGCTTGTCTGCATCTCAGAGTCAGGCTTCATTCTCAATGTTGGACTTTTTAGTTTTGTTTCTCGTAGTTCCTTTGCAATAGAAATTTTATTAACGTTCGTAAATAAACTTTTCCACAAACTGTCACCTATCTCTTTTCTACCTAACTTATCCCAGATTTCTGGGGATTGTCTGAAAATGGTTCACATTGTTAGTAAATAATTTCTGCATTATTCTTGCTGGTCTCTAAATAGAACCTTGCCCTTGGTTAAAGTCAGTGAAAAAGACATAAATTCCTCCTCTTTTGGTCTTGTAAAACAAACAAACCAAAAAAGTCATAAAATGATTCTTGCCATCAGTGGCCAAATTTCTACTTTTAAAAGATATTTCTGCCTAGGAAATGGCTTTGTACTTTCTGAGACAAAATTATCACCTTGACTCAAAAAGTAGTGGTATGAATCTGGACCAAATGCCTATAGATATTTGAGTGGATTGGATAGCCCTATGCCATTTTGTCACCTGGTCAGTTCTAGTCCCCTCGGCTTGAAGACCAGACACATTTCTACTGACTGCTCTCTGTGTTTTGTGATGCAAATCTTGGTTTCAGGAAAGACAAATGTCAACTTTGGACATAGGATGAGCACTTATGGGATACTGAAAGTGGGAGCTGAAATTGCCATCTGCCCCCAAATAGCCCACATACTCAATTGCCTGAAGGTGCCTTATATTTTCACCATTTTAATTTTTTGTTTGATTAGTATTATTCCCTCATATCCTTAATAAAATGCACACATGTTTCTTGGGAAAATTGGCATGTGATCTCTTAGAGATACACTGGAATTTTGATGTGGATCCCTTCATGCCAAAAAGAAAGGGAGTCTCAGGGATAATGGTTGAAAGAAGGAGAGCTAAGTTCTGAGAGAATATGGGAGAGATGACAGAAGTGGTAGGCAGCTCAGCTAGATACTAAGGAAATTTCTTAAGTGAACAGGAGGGAGGGAAATGCTGAGAGGGTAAGAGAAGAAAAGCTTTATCTGCTTCACAGTCCTGCTGAATTACCTTTCAATCTTTTATGCAGTTCTTTTCATTCATGGTAGTATATGTTCTTTTTGTATAAAGATATTGATACTGACTCTCTTGGTAAAGAGGAGTCTTGGATTACCTATTAAACTGCAAATTGAAGGTAATCATTATAAGATTGTTGTGTTATTTATATATAGTAAGCTATATAATATATTTAGCACAGTGCCTGACATATAATAGACTCTTAATAAATATTAGTTTCCTTTCCTATCATTAGTGGGGCAAAAAGTTCCAGTAACAGTTCAGGAAATGAAATGAATTTGCATGATAATAATAATAATAGTTGTATACTGAGCAAATAATCAGAGAACCTGGACTGTATGAAGAAGAATGAGACATCAGGATTGGAGGAAGACTCGTTAACAACCTGTGATATGCAGATGACACAACCTTCCTTGCTGAAAGTGAAGAGGACTTGAAGCACTTATTGATAAAGACCAAAGACTACAGCCTTCAGTATGGATTACACCTCAACATAAAGAAAACAAAAAGTCCTCACAACTGGACCAATAAGCAACAATCATGATAAATGGAGAAAAAACTGAAGTCATCAAGGATTTCATTTTACTTGGCTCCACAATCAACGCCCATGGAAGCAGCAGTCAAGAAATCAAAGGACGTTTTGCATTGAGTGAATCTGCTGCAAAAGACCTCTTTAAAATATTGAAAAACAAAGATGTCACTTTGAGAACTGAAGTACATCTGATCCAAACCATGGTATTTTCAGTCACCTCATATATATATATATTTTTTAATATGCATGCAAAAGCTGGACAATGAAAAAGGAACATTGAGGAAAAATTGACACATTTGAATTGTGGTATTGGCAAAGAATACGAATATACAGTGGACTGCCAAAAGCACTCAAATCTGTTTTGGAAGAAGGACTGCCAAAATGTTCCTTAGAAGCAAGGATGGCGATATTTTGCTTGCTTTGGACACATCATCAGGAAAGAACACTTGCTAGAAAAGTACATCATGCTTGGTAAAGTGGGTCAGTGAAAACTAGGAAAACTCTCAATGAGATGAATTGACACAATAGCAGGAACAATGAAATCGAATATACCAACAATTGTGAAGATGGCACAGGGCCAGGTGATTTTTTTTCTCTTATACATGGGGTTGCCATGAGTTGAAGCTGACCCAAAGGCAGCTAACAATAACAACAACAAAATGATAACAATAATAGCCAACATTATTGAGAGCTACATACTTCAAACATAAAAAAAAAAACCCAAAAAACCAAACCCAGTGCCATCGAGTCGATTCCGACTCATAGTGACCCGATAGGACAGAGTAGAACTGCCCCATAGAGTTTCCAAGGAGCGCCTGGCAAATTCGAACTGCTGACCCTTTGGTTGGCAGCCGTAGGACTTAACCACTACGCCACCAGGGTTTCCACTTCAAACATAGGCTCCTTTAATTTGTTAAGAGCTTTATGGGGCAGGTTCAATTATTATCATCTCATTGGGGTAAGATTCTCAACCATGGCACTATTGACATTTTGGGCCAAGGATAATTCTTTTTTGTTGGGGGTTGTCCTGTGCAGTGTAGGATATTTAGCAAGATCCCTGTACTCTATCCACTAGGAATACCACACCCTCCCCCGCCATTTGTGACACTCCAAAATGTCTCTAAAAACAAACAAAAAAAATTTGTGACACTCCAAAATGTCTCTAGTTATTGTCAAATGTACGCTTGGGGGAAAATTGCATTAAAGAGATGATGACAGTAAGACCTGAAGAAGTTGAGTAGCTTTCCTAAAGTTGTATAGGTAGTTAGTGGCAGAGCTGTGGTGGCAAAGGTTTTTTTGATTACGAAGTGCTCATCTACCACCCTATACCACCATCCCCTTCAAGCACCATCTTTCTTCTTTTCCTTTTTCTGTTTAATAGCATATGTCTAGTTGGAATTTGTCTACTATTTGTGTGTGCACATCTGCATGCACCCGTGTCCAGCAATTAGCTCCTAGTGTTTCAGATCACTCTTAAAGTAAATGTGCATCCTTGGACACCCATCAGACAGGAAGCGTGAAAAAGGAAAGTGACACCTCTGTCTACTATATAGTTATAGTAGCTGACCTGAGTCGGTAGTTATACTGGAGTGGAGATCTGTGGTCAGAAGTATGGACGTGAGCTCAGAGTAGCAATCCCCATTGCAGGTGCCCCCTTATTTCCTAATAGGGCTGAGTAGCCTGCAACTGGAGTTATCACTGCCAGTTTGGGATAAGTAGACTATCCCAAGTCTCTAAGGGATAAGTAAATAATGTGAAAAAGTTCCACAGTGCTTCTCACCCATGTGCCGTTGTGAAATAGAAATGACACTCAGAGCCATAACTAGCCAATTGTATTTTTTGTTTTGTTGCCCATCCTGAAGTCATTATCAAAACCTCCAAATTCCAAGTTCCAGCCTCTTCCATCTGAAGCAATTGAGCTGCTGGGGAGGTGTGAGAATGCTAATAGATTTCAATGTTGTGTTTCCTTCTTTCCTGACTGTGGCCACCAACTCTTTCATCCTCAGCAAATTTTTTTTCATGACTTCGCAAATACATGAATATTTATTACTATGGGGGGAAACACACTACTGTTCACAATGACTGCAGCTGAAAAAATGATAATAAACGAAAGAGATTAACAGGACTCAGGAGAGTAAGCAGTTCAGCCATGGCAAACCAGAGTCTGTGGAATGTTAAAACAACTGTCACCCGCAGAAAAACTAAAATATTAGAGACATGCAAAAGGACATTGTGTTGGCAGAAAACAATGAAGGAGAGATTTAGATTATAGTGCGTAATTAGTGTGTAACTAACGTTTGCCTAAGTATTCACACCAGGATAATTTGTGTACAGTAGAAGCAGATCTCCAAGAAAAAACGCACACAGCTAAAAGGCTTAAAAAAAGTACATATTTATGTACTCACCATTTAAGGTCCAACTCTTTGGTTAATTCTTCCCCACCTCTCCTAGGAAGAGTTGTTGTTGTTGGTTGCTGTGGCGTCAGCTCCTACTCATGGTAACGTTATGTATAACAGAACAACACATTGCCCAGTCCTGCAACGTCTTAGTTATTGTTAGTATGTTTGAGTCAATTGTTTTGACTATTGTGTCAGTCCGCCTCATCAAGGGTTTCTCTCATTTTCGCTGACCATCTACTTTTCCAGACATGATGTCCTTTGCTAGCAACTGGTCTTTCCTGATGGCGTGTCCAAAGTAAGCGAGCCAAAGTCTCGTTATCCTTACTTCTAAGGAATATTCAGAAAGAGTAATTGGCATTTTTATTTAGACCTTTATGACTCTTATCTGTTTACAAGTCTATTATCTCTTTAGACTCTAAGGAAAGGAATCTTGGCTTACCTGATTTTGCTTCCTCTGGGCCTAGTGCAATAAGTACATGTAGTAGATGATCAATAAATGATGGTCAAATCAATGATTGGTCAAGATAAGAATTATGTGGTTCAATTTCATTCAATTAACTGGTAACATGTATACCAAGCACTGTATTATGTGTGGAGGAATAGGAATGCCTCAAAGAACTTGCAGCCTTTTCTTCCTAGTGGTCCAAATGAACTTATAGTTTGTTCATTCAACTAGTCAGTCAGTGAACAAGCTTATTTTCTCAGTTCTTAGAATGAGCCAGACATTTGTTCTGAGTCACAGATAGAAAAGTCAACAGGAATTACTATCCGGTGTCATAAATAAATTTTTAGAAAACAGAAAGGAAGAGAATCTAACCCAGCCTGGTGGAGGACAGCAAAGACTTCCCAGAGTGCATGAGTTGAGCCTTGAAGGATGAGTGGTGGTTACTCAGGTGCACTTTCCAGGCACAGATGCCAGTACAAGCAAGTCCTGGAGATGGGACAAGAACCTGGCCGGATGGTTGGTATGCCTGGGGCATGGGGTGGCAGTGGTTTAAAGGCCTGTTAAAGAGGTAAAGGTAGAGCCCATTTAATCATGAGTATGTAGAAACGAACAGAGAAGGCACAGCAGGAGGATGCTGCAGAAACACAAGTGAGGATCACAGGTTCAAGTGACCTGAACCCAAGCTGGTAGAGGGCCACAGGGGAGGAGACAGGAAGACTTAGCTTCTCAAGGTGTAAAACAAGAAGGCTGAAGCTTGGGGGCTTGCCCTTGATCTGAGGCACAGGAATCTTCAGAGGTGGAATTCAGATGCCTTAGTACATGTCCATTTGTAACTGGTGTGAAGCTCAGGGTTGAGGGGGAGCTCAGGATGCATGCGGCTCCTTTAGGGTTAGGACTCCTCATACGATCAGCATGAAAGAAGAAGAAGTGATTACCTTTCACCATGGAGAGTTCACAAATGCTTTGAGTAACACATTTCAACATAATCTTTTTAAATAGCTGACTCTTTTTTTCTCTTGGACTTTTACTTTGATTTCAGACTTGACTTTGATTAATTGGTTGCTATATTTTTTTTCTAAGGTTGGGATTAGCATTCAGTGAGGGCTGAAACATTACATTTTACTATCCAAATAATTGGTGAGTTAAGAATACTTCCAACAGTTTATGACTCATACTTTTCAACTCATAGATGAGAAAACCAAGGTGGGTAACTCTGGACACATGTGATTTTGGCACAGGCTAAAGTGCCACTGAGTCTTAACTGTGACTCCAGCCTGCTGGGGAGGCTGGACATGCTCGTCATCCCAGAACTCCAGGCTGATGATGTCTGAAATTCTTTAGAGTTGCATCCATTTACATTGAAGTTTTATTATCTGCCGTGATGAGTAACATTTTAAGCTTCTATCCGTCACACGGTCTTTTAGGTGTATGAAAGATCTGGGGGTAGGTTTTGATAGGTGGGAGTCAGAGTTGAGAACAAGAGGTTACAAGGTGGGGGAGGCACAACGGTTACCTGGTTCACAATTTTGCATTGAGTTCAGGTACATTTAGTTTGGTTCAATTCGTGGAAATTTTCCAGAGCATATACTGCATGCAAGATGGGTTGCCATGTCCTCAGGCCATCAGAGATGGAATTCACATACTGCTTGCCTTCAGTAAGGTTCTAATCATTGAGGACACGAGATAAGGGATTACAAATCTGAGTGTGATGGGACAAGCCACTCAAGGAGTAGAGAGTGAGCAGGTGTGTGCAAGTGGGCATGGGGCGGGGAGGGCAGGAAAGGAAAAGAAACGAGAAAGGGAGCTCAGGCCACAAGGCCATGGGTGGTGGACACTGAGCAGGAAGGTCGTATGTGGCAATAGCTCTGTAGATATAACAATGAGATCTTTGCCAAGTTATGCAGCCCTTGGAGTCTGCTTGCTCATCTGTAAAATTAACAAACGAACAAGCAAACAAAAGTGTTTGCTGTCCACTCTGACTCTTGACACCCCATGTGTGTCGGAGTAGAACTGTGTTCCATAGTGTTTTCAATGATTGATTTTTCAGAAGTAGATTTCCAGGCCTCTGGGTGGACTCAAACTTCCAAACATTCGATCAGCAATTGAGAATGTTATAAGGGCAACAAAGTCTCCCCTTGTCTCTCAGAGGCCTATTATGAAGGTCAAACGAGCCCATTAATGTTGAAGAGCATGAAATTTATAAACCAAACCAAACCAAACCCACTGCCACCGAGTAAATTCCGACTCATAGAGACCTTATAGGACAGAGTAGAACTCCCCCCTAGAGTTTTCAAGGAGCGGCTGGTGACTCCAACTGCTGACCTTTTGCTTAGCAGCCAAATGCTTAACCACTGTGCCATCAGGGACCCAATGAAATATATAAATAAATGCATTTAATTATTTAGTTGTTATCACTAACTTTTTCTTAGGATGAGCCAAAAGCCTACATGTGATCATGCAACGGGCCTAGATGATAATAATTGCCTTTATTTTACAGTTACTATTTTTAGGGCTTATTATGTGCTGGCTACTACACTAACACTTCCCATTAATCATCTCATTTAATCTTTTCAACAAGTACCTACGAGGCAGATACTATTAGCATCACTCTCACTTTATAAATGAGGAAGCTGAGACAGAACGGTTATACAACTTATGCAAGGTCACACATGGGGAAGTAACAGAATCAAAATTGGAACCAGGCTATTTGATTCAGCCCCTGAACCCCTAAACTCTGTGAACCTTTCTGAAACTTTTTTTTTTTTCCTTTTCACTGAAATTTACTTTATTGGCAAAATCTTTGTGGTTGCCCTAGGCAGCTGCATGTATCTCTTGATTTATAGAGGAGGGTGGAACTAGGACAAGGAGGAAGAAGATGACATTGATAAGTGTGGGTGGAGGCATTCTAAATTTTGTGAGTCAAATACAACCCCTAAGACACTGAAGATGCTTTCAACCTCTTTGAAAGACTGCCTTACACGCTGTGTTTAAATTGTACAGCATAGCAGGCAGTAGCTAAATGGGTCTGCTCTCACATCTCCCATGATGTCTTAGGACTGGAGACTTTTAAAGCGTTCAGGAGACTTGAGCTTTTTCCTAAGATGTGGAGCTATTCCGGCCTTGCTTGAGTGGAATCTTGCATTGTGGGATTTAAATGAACATGAAATGAGAGCTCTAATCATTGAATCTATTCAGGGAATCCATAATGGGGAATTTCCCAAATATAACCTGAATAGGAGGGATTGGAAAGCTGAAGGAAATAGGTTGATGATACTATTTTGGACAATTTCTCATTTGTTCTGCTTCCAAATCAATTACTGATGTTTTTGTTGTGACTGAAAAGTGACAAATGTCAAGGAGAATGCTCCATGATTTTCACAGTCCTGGAAATCAAATGAAAGAAACACATTTATTGATTATGTAGATGACTTTCTATCTATATCACCTGCTGTTTGAATCTATTCTTTTCCTGAGTTCAGGCAGCAAGAATTCCAGTAGCAAGGGATACTTGCGAGCAAGTAGTATATTTTGTTAGAGGACACTAGGAAGTGTGTGGTTCAAAAGAAGCTACTGATCCTTGCTTCTTGACTTCATATAACCCATAACCCAATATATATATACATATATGAGAGAGAGACTAAGGAAGAAACTGAGAGGGAGAATGAGAAGACTAGATATGGTCCAAAGTTACTCACTGAGGAGAAACGAGCCACCACAGAAATATAACTAAATCTCACATTTCTCCCTAGTAGCTTCTGGTAGCTACTCTGAAAATTACAAGCAAAGGCTGGAGTTGAGACAGGACCTTCTCTCCTCTCCTTTGTTTTGGTTTGTAGTGGCCCTGAGAAAACCCTGGGTCCTTTTATCATTCTTTCCTTTTAGTAGTTTTTTTCAGGAAAGCCCCAGGCCTTGGAGGCTAGCCTCCACCCCCATTGAAGATTTTACTTATGGACAGGAAACATTTGTTCGGCTTTGTCATTTTATGACATTGTTGCCCACTCCCCCTCCCACACACCCTCATTTGGTACCTCCTGAAAAGTTTTGCCAACATTAAGCAACATCCTTTAATGTGGTTTTGGCTAAACTTGTCCTTTAGGAAGTGAGGGTGGAGGGCACCCTTATCTCAGCCACCCAGCCACTGTAGAAAGCTGAGCTTATCCACCCTTTAGTGTTCAGAAGCACTAGAGCCTTGGCCATCTTGTATGCAGAGCTGGATGGCCTAACGGCTGGCTCAAAGCTGCCTCCACAGGGCTGCCTGGTGACTCCAAGACCAACACTGTACCCTTCAGAGGTAGTGCTGCCTGCCTTTTCAAAAGCACTGAGAAATAATGACTACATGGTGGCCATATATGCGTAGTATTTTCTAGATGATCATTGACAATGCACATAATTTATTTAATGTACTGGAGAAATACAGTGATTAAAGGAATTGGTATACTGTCCATTCATACACAGATAGTGAATTTCCTGATTTCCTTTCTACCAATCTTCATCTCTTTAGCTACATTTGGTGGCTAATGTATTTTTGAGACTCTCCAGAGCAATTCTAAAATTATAACGTACTTGGCCATCTGAATTTGTTACAATTCCTGGGAGGAGCTGCTATGTGAAGTAGGTGGGTGGTGTTTTCTCCTACCTTTTAAGTGAGGAAACAGAGTTGTAGGAAGGTTAATGGAAGGTAAGTTCTGAAACACTTGGCTTTTGCTTTGTTGTCCCTTGGGCCATGGTCATGACCCTTCGAAGACACACAAAAGAAATAGAAATGCATGAGAAACAGTTTTTATTGTCCTTAGATTAGTGTGAGATCCACCTGGATTACTCCATCATCGGAAGTAATTCTTACTTTGTCACCAGTCCTTTCTGTAAACCTAGGCAGGTACTAGCTTCCCAAGATAACCCTCGAGTCTGAGCCCAACTGTGGGTGGCTTTCTGCCTGAGATGCAGGAAGGCTGTCAGGCCTTCCTCAGATAATCCAGGTGGTGATAAGACATAATTTTCAATGATCAGCCTCCCCTTGTATCTTACTGTTGTCCTGGACAGACAGGCAGGCTGCTAGAACACATTGAGAAGAAACTTAAAATCCAGTTTCCAACCTTTCACTCTCTTGAGATATTTCTCCTAATGTGAAAGAAACTTGGCTTGATTCCAGATGAGGAAAATCATAGAGTGGAAAATACACACTTCCATGTGACATTTTCTGTAAAAACGTCAAAGTCAAGAAAGCCAAGTTAAGTCATTATTCATTACCTCCAGCAGCCACTGATTAGCTTCTCAACTTCTCGGACCATGGGCATCTGTCTGCCTTTTCCTCCCTTGTGTGCTCAGCAGTGACATCTGGAGCATATGGTATTGGTACGTTAGATTTATGAGTATTTTAAAGGCCCTGAGTCCACCTCACTCTAAACTTCTCTGCTTTAGGGGGTCAACCTACTGTAAAGCTACTTTCAGATTCATAGTTATCCATCAACATGAGTTTGTTCCACGCTTTCAGGGTTGAGAGAACTTTGTAACAAGGTGTTCTTCTTAATGCCCTGCAAGCACCAGCGTGGGATTTCCACCTCAAGAAAGGATCACTGAAATGTGTTTCCTGGGCCAGTTTCTTACCCTGCTGCTCCCTCACCTGTAAAACAGAGATAAACATGGAACTCTTTCACAGTCAAAAAAGTAGATTCCTGTAACCAACACCATGTTACTCTCAAATCAGCTCACAGGATATACAAGAATATTTTGGTTAGCAGTGGTTCTATTCCATATGTGTAACAGAGCCATTCTACCATTTTCTGCTTTTGATTATTCCAAGGAAAGGCATCCACGTAGAGTATTATAGCAAGACAAAGTATTCTCCAAATTTATGTGCGTGTGTGTGTGTGTGAGAGAGAGACAGAGACAGAGAGATGTGTGTGTAACATGCATCAGCCTGACTTTTCTGTGGCTGGTGGTTGTTGCCAGGGCCCAACTGACCATGATTGTTTAGACCAATTTTGTCCTGGAGAGCTTAGTGCAGGCGGAGCTCTGCATTGGCCAATAACATTCCCTCAGAATGTGTTTTTCCTAGCCCAGATCCATTTGGCCCTCTCCTCTTCCCATCTCTCTCTCTTCTCAAATTTCTTTGGATATTGGAGGATTTGGATAGATTATCTTTTAAAGCATGTTTCTTGAAAAATAATAAACTCCTCTCATAATGTGGGAAAAGAGATCCAGTAAAGTTTAATCACTCACCCAAGGTCACACAGATTAGTAACTTTAAGAAAATTCCAATCTTGGCTCCAAGAGCTAGCAACAAAGCAAACACTCCTCTTCCTTCTTGGTACCAGAGTAACTGATACTCAGGTGCCTGTACTCGTAGTCCCAGGTGATTAAAGGGGGGTGGTCATATACACAAAGAGCTTCTCAAACAGGAACCTGGACCTTGTTTGTCTTTATCAAACATTGTGCTCTGAGGATCTAAAGTTATAGAACACTGTATTAATTGTTGTGAGTGGATACCAGAAATGGCAACACACGGTCCTTGTATTCCGTGAGCCTCTAGTCTGCTTGGAGAGATGGAAGTCTACTGCAGATTAAGGAGTACAACAAGCAATGTGCACATGTCATGTGGTCTAACTATAGGAGCTGCTGACTTGCCCAGATGAGACTTCTACGGTAAGTACTCCTTTCTGGAGCACTGATGAGAATAAGGAAGAAAAAATAAATAAAACCTGTCAAGAGTCAACAAGGATGTCCAAGATTCATGGAACACAAGAGCACCTCTATGTTAGCATTTCCCAGCGGTAACCCTGGGTGTCCTATAATTGTAAAAAAAATCCATGCTAGAAAAAAGCAGAACCCCACAAATCCTTACTAGAAATCTCTTACTTTAGACAAATTGCTCATAACATGGGTTAAAGGGCTTCCCATCACTTTGGAAAAATCAAGGCTTCTAATTTAGAAGAACTAGTTTTTTTTTTAGTTTTGAGATTAACCTGTTGCCATTGAGTTGAATCTGACTCAGCAACCCTATAGGACAGAATAGAACTGCCCCATAGGGTTTCCAAGGAGCAGTTGGTAGATTTAAACTACTGACCTTTTGGTTAGCAGCTGAGCTCTTAACCACTGTTCCATCAGGGCCCCAGTTTTAAGATTAGGTATCACTATGAAGCTGGCTGTGTGATCTTGGGCAAGCTGCCGACTTCTCTGAGTTATCTCCTCTTTATCTCTTATTGACGATAATAATATCTACGCCCACAGGGATATTGTGAAGATTAAGTTAATGCCTGGGGGAATGGAGATGACAACACCTAATACAAGCACAAGGGGACTTTATACTCATCTAATTACCTCTTTACAGTGGACTAGAAGCATAACAGAGCCCTGGTGGTGCAGTGGTTAAGAGCTTGGCCACTAACTAAAAGGTTGGCAGTTCCGGTGCACCAGGCGCTTCTTGGAAACCCTATGGGGCAGTTCTACTCCGTCCTATAGGGTTGCCAGGAGTTGGAATCGACTCAACAGCAATGAGTTTAGAAGCACATCATTAGAAGGGGGTGGGATGAAGAGCCAGGTGAGGCAGGCATGTATAAAAAGTTTCAGCTGATGATTGTCCACAAGAGCAGAAGTCATGGAACATAACATCGGTCATCAGCTGTCAGAATATGGCCAGGACTGACTTAGCATGAGGACATCATTATATTATAGGTCAGCACAAGGCAACCTGCCCCGGGTCATCAAAAATGTGTTTAACCCAGCCATATCCTTGAGCACTGAAACCCTGAAGTCACAGAAGGATTCATCTTTTTTTATTAGTAGTGACTTGCAATAACTATCACAACAGCAATAACAACAATAAAACTTCCAGGGAACACTTCATGTGTTGATATGGGTATAATATGTATGTATAGTTCTGTGCCATTTTTATCACATATTCAGATTCATGTGACCAACACCACAATCAAGAGAATTATTCCATAACCACAAAGATGCTTTCATTTTTGTTCAAAATTTGTTATATCATCTGGATTTGATTTTGGTGTTATTAAGAAATAGGGGCTTTATCTTCTAATTTCCAACTTTCTCAGTGCTGTTTATTTTACAAATCACTGTTATGACAATAATTAGAAAATCCTTCAGCCCTGTCACTCACTATAAAGAATGCACTTCTTTCAGCCCTCAGAGCCATTGTTCCTTCTGATTCATTACATAGCCTCCTAAAATCTGGGTCCTCGCAGCAGTGAGACTTAATTGTATGCCATCAGAAACAATGGATTTGAGCATATCAATGATCAGGAAGATGACACAGGACCAGGAAACTTTCATTCTATCGTACATGGGGACACGGTGAGTTGGAGCTGACACAAAGGCAGCTAACAGCAGCTTCTTAAGGTGGTCATCATGAAGACTGTGGTTATAGCATAGCTGTGGTCACCAGAGAACTAGTCACCCTCACTGTTCACCCTCACCTTTAGAACCCGAGAGCCCCTCTCTATTGGCCTGTCGCAACAGCCCCGAGTGTTCTGTAATTGCCCAAGATAGAAGTGTTTTGAACTAAGCCCTAACAATGACTCTGATTATAGGATTCTACACCTACACTAAAAGAAGGACCTGGCTTTAAATGAGGGGTATAGATTTGAAATTCTAGTGTTGGCTATGAAAACACTGCAATAACCATTACTACAAAAAGGAGGGGGCGATTTGAGACAGGGAGAAAGTTTCTTTATTCTCCTTTCTCCCTCATTTCTCTTTTTTTGGTGGAGGTGTGTTTTGTATGTGCATGTAAATGTATTTTGTTTTTAAGTTGTCGACATAAAGTACAAGAATAATATGATGATCATCTCTTAAAGAGGCATTTAGACAGGAAATTGAGCTGTAAGAGAAAAACAGTCTGCTTTCCTGAAGAAAGAGCTCTGTAGAAAACTACTGGGTAACAAATCATGGAGATTTGCATTTGAGTGGTAAGATAGTGCCCTATGTCTTGAGGAAAGGAATTTCTTTTTGGAACTGATCCTTAAGGCATGGGAAAGATCCAGATTTAATTTTAATACCAGCACCTTCCTTTTTCCCATAGCGCATTTTCTCTAAGCCCCCTTACCACAGGCACATACACTGCAACCACCAACATCAGGAAGTGTACAAATGGGAAAATTGAATTCCACTTAGAGAAGGGATATTAGAAATCTCCACAGATTTAAGCCTTAAATATTGTTTCCAAATAAGGAGTGGTGGGTTTTTGTTCCTTTCAAAAGAATTAACTTCCTACGTTAAAACTTGCTTGAGTTGTAAATTGTAATTGAGATCTTTTTTCCATACATTTAAAAACATACTGACAATAATATTTAATAATATAAAATAAATAATATTTTAGCAATAAATAGGAGATTTTATTGAAAGCAAGAAATGAAGTAGAGATTTTTAGTTTTTAACATAGATGATATCCCTCCTTTAAGGTATTGTTTAATAATACATTCATACACTTTGAATAAAATGAAATGGAAATAAACTATTCCTTACGTTGTGGCTTCAGAAAACAGAACTTCATCTCAGTGAAACCTCTCAGCCCTCCACACTACCTAGGAAGCAACAGGCATCAGGGAGTTGTTTCATGACGTATACCAGAATTAATATCAATGTGGGGGACCAGAATTGAAGTACTTCCTAGGTACTCTGTGCTATAATAATGGCCTGTACCTAACTGAGTCTGGATGTCTGAGACTCATTGCTTTTCTAGATCCTTTTTTCCATTCTAGTTCGTAAAAAAAAAAAAAATTATTTTTTTAGTTCGTAATAAAGCAAAGATGGAAGGGTGTCTGCATAGTAGAGTGTATAGACAGTGCATGTCTTACAGGGCCATCCAGAGCTCTCAGTGGATTAAAGAAATAAATGAATAGATAAATCAACTTTCCTGGAAGCCTTTAGTCTTCATCTCATTCTTGTCTAATCTACTGCAATATCCTCCTGGCCATGGGTCCTGGTTCTCCCATCTACAGTCTAGTCTCTGTAAGAATGGCTTTTAGAGCCTAAGTTGTCGTGCTACCACTTGCTCAAAACCCTCTGAGGGCCTCCCATCACACCATGTCCTCACTATGATTTACAAGACCCTACGTAATCAGGGCCCCGGGTACCTCCTTGAATCTCCTACCACTCTCTTCCTCACTCACAGCACAGCAGCCACATGGACTCCTTGCTGTTCTGAGCTGACTAAGCCAGCCACCACCTCAGGGTCTATGTACTTACTGTTTTTTCTGTCTAGAACACTCTAGATATTCCTGTGACTTTCATCACTGCATTCAAGTGTCTGCTGAAATATCACCTTCTCAATAAGCCCCTTACCCTAGTTATCACTCCCTTTCTCATTTTTCTTCATAATATTTGTCACTCTTTGATACCATATTACATGTATTTGGGTGTTTATTCCCTGTCTTCCTCATCGGGTTAGAAGTTCCATTAGGGCAGAAACTTTGTCTGTAGAGTTTACTATCTAATTCTCAGTGCCCGGAACATAGGGGTAGAGTAAATATTTACTGAATGAATTATTTTACGTTAGTGAACATGAAGATCTGCCCCTCTTGGGACTTCTTTGTCCTTTCTCTTCATATAGTTGAACACAAATAAAACTGAACTATACATATCTCTATTCACTACCAGGAATTTTGGGGCATGGGTCTTAGACAAATTTTAGAACTTGAAAGACCAACAGAGATCACCTGGTTGTCCATTTTTCAACCCTTATGTTTTTTGGTGATGAAACGCACCGCAGAGACGGATGCATACTTTTGAGAAGACTCCTATGAGTATCCCAATATTTGGGGACACTTTCTCCCACTAAACAATAGCCACCCCAACCCATCATCAATCTGTGATAATCATTGCAATCATTTGTAATCATTGCGGCTATTAATAATGTTTTAATCTAGTTCCCTAGAACCATAACCTGAGAAGGGGATTTTGGAGCACGGGATTTAATGAGGGAGTGTTCTTTAGGGAAAACCTGTAAGAGAGTGAGAAGAGAAAGATAGGAAGAGGAAGGAGTCTGCAAGATGTGGTCTTAAGTATAGTTTTGGCTTGATCCACAGGGCTCACAGGGCAGAGCTACCCTACCCAGAAAGAGGTCCATGTTTTGACTCTATGTCAGTCAGTCGTAGGCCACCCTCAGGGTGGTGGGTGTGTAGTCTCTTAATCATCTCTCCTGGTTCTGCCAGCCAAGGGCAGGTCCCTGGAGAAGTTCACAGGTGTAAGTCCTTAGTTGTAATACTCCAAACAGTTGGGGAATGGGTGCACTGACTAGTCAAGGGAAATGTGTTTGGGCACCCACAGCATCTACTATACATGGTGTCTCAATAATGGTTATGGGTTACTCACTGTAGGTTATAGCATTGGTTCTCAAACTTCGCTGTGCATCAGAATTACTTAGAGGGCTACTTAAAAGACATCTTGATGGTCCTCACCCCCACAGTTTCTGATACAGTAGGCCTGGGGTGGGGCTCAATAATTTATTCTAACAAATTCCCAGGTGGTGCTGATGCTAGTTGGGGGCTTGGGGACCGCAATTTGAGAACCATTGGGCTATAAAATACTTAAGATAGCTTTGACTTGGGAAACACAAACCTTACCCCAAAAAGTCTTGGAAGTAATATAGATATTTATTGAAGTTTTCTAGAGGCAAGGGTGTGTGTACACTATACCACACTTAGCAAACATCTCTCCCCAGGCTACGTAACATTTTCTGTATGTTAGCTATAAGATGGGCCACCTCTTTCTCATTTAAGAAAGTGTTACAGAATGCAAGAGAGAGATACATTACTGACATAACCTCGGCTTTGCTTTAATTTACAGAGGAAGCAAGCCATTTAAAAAATTTTGTTCTACAGGTGTTAGGGAAAATTTTTTTGCGATCCATCTGATAAAAAAAAAAAAACAGCTTATAGAAATAACAGATACAGTCCACCCCTATTTTGTACAGGATGAGTAAGAGGTACGAAAGGATGCAAGGCTTCTAATGCTTCACCTCGGAGTTTCCTTTCACTCTCACTCTTCCTCCATTCTCTATCCTCTAGATCTTGATAAAAAGGGCGATTAGGGAGTGTGTGTGAGACAGAGACAGAGAGACGAGGAAGACACACATTTCGAAGGTCGTGTCTGTGGAAATGGAGATAAGAAAAACTTTCTAGACATATTAAGAACTACTACAGGAAAAGTAAATGCTGCAACTTGATAATTTTATTTGACCAGAGAAACCCAGGAAATAGAAAGATGAACCCCAAGGGTCATCAGAGGTTTTATTGTTTGATTATTTTTTCCCTGGGAATTTAAGAAAGTTTTCTCTGAGGGATTTTTATTTGAAAAGATACCATCAAAATTAAACTCAGGATTTGCCTGTAGTTTCCCTATGTTCAGAGCTCTGGCAATGTGGTGGTTAACAGCTACGTCTGCTAACCAAAGGTCAGCTGTCTGACTTCACCAGCCACCCCTTGGAAACCCTGTAGGGCAGTTCTACTCTGTTCTGTAGGGCCCCTATGAGTTGGAGTTGACTCGACAGCAACTGGTTTGGTTTGGTTTGGTCCCTATGTTCAGAGTGTGGAATACAGCCCTCAAGGTGTTAGAAGATAAGTTATTGCCAGGAATAGGAAGTAATCTGTGGTCGCCTGAGTAGACTGATGTTCGTTTAGGCCCAGGTGATTGTTTAATAAGGTTAGTGAAATGTCTAACCTAGGGGTTAGCAATCACAAGTGCCCACCAGAACTAGGCAAGGCACATCAGGAAGCCAATGCTAAAGAGTGTAGGCAGAGTGGAGTGGAGACCACCGTGATGGTCTAGAGAAAGCACCTCTCTCTTCGAGGGGGAACTCAGACTCAGTCTCTGTGGATGTCTCCCCATCTAAGAGAAGCTAGAGATCCTGATTGTGTTGTGAAATTTTACAATTGAACCATTAGTTTACATTCCTATACCCATTCCTATTTTCCTACTCAGTCCCCTTCCCCAATCTCCATTCTCAAGCCTTTCTGAAATCCAAACGCTGCTACTCATGAGGCTCACTGCCTCCTAAGGAATCCTATAGTTAACTTTTGGCCCCCCTTTTTAATTTACGCTGTTTTATGAATTCTGTTTTTATTTTAACTTTTGAATTACTACTAAAATTTCTCTATATATCCCCAACTAGATTATAAGCTTGTAAACTCTTTGGGTATAATATCCAGTCCTACAGGTCTTTGTTTTCTCTGAAGTGACTCTGTGTTCACATGTACAGAGCAGGACCGTTGACTTATACATATGTAGCCCTTCCCATATGGCAGCAACTTTCATATTCTCACTCTCAGTCAGTCCTTGCTATAGCCACACAAGGGAGGGCCACATTGAGGATGAGGAAACCAAGGTTCAGCAAGTCTATCTGACCACAGAGTCTCTGTGTTGTACACACAGTTAATGCACTTGGCTGCTAACTGAAAGGTTGGAGACTGAAGTCCATCCAGATGTGCCTTGGAAGAAAGGCCTAGTGATCTATGTCTGAAAAATATCAGCCTTTGAAAGCCACCTACTTTCACCACTACTATTCAATGTCATTCTGAAAAGTCCTAACCAGAATAATTAGGCTAGAAGAAGAAGAAAAAAAAAAAAAAAGGTATCCAAATTGGGAAGGAGGAAGTAAAACTATCCCTTTTTGCAGATGATATGATCTATACGTAAAAAAAAACCCAGAGGGTTCACAAGCGAGCTATTAGAGTTAATAAATGAATTCAGCAAAGTGTTAGAGTACAACGTCAACACACAAAAATCAGTAGGGTTTCTATACATCAGCAATCTGCAAGTGGAAAAGGGAAATTAAGAAAAAAATTACCATTTACAAGTGTAAAATTCCTAGGAATAAATTTAACCAAGAAGATAAAAGACTTGTTTACAAAAAACTGTAATACATTGCTAAAAGAAATGAAAGAAAGCCTAAATAAATGGAAAGACATTTTGTGTTCATGGATTGGAAGGCTTAATATGGTTAAGATGTCAACACTACCCAAATCAATCAATAAATTCACTGTAATCTGCATCAAAATTCCAACAGCACTCTTGACAGAGCAAAAGAACCAATCCCAGAATTTATATGAATGGACAAAGGACCCTGAATGGCTTAAGTAATCCCAAAAAAGAAGGTAGGAGGATTCACACTCCCTGGCTTCAAAACATACTACAAAGCTGCAGTAATTAAAACAGCCTGGTATGGTATAATAATAAACATATAGACCAATGGAACAGAATTGAGAGCCCAGAAATCCATCCATACATACATATATGATCAACTGATTTTTGACAAGGATGCTAAATTTATCTACTGGGGGAGGAAGAGTCTCTTCAATAAATGGTTGTGGGAAAATTGGATATCCACATGAAGAAGAATGAACAAGGACACAACACTTATACCATACCAAAAAAAAAAAAAAAATGGATGAAGGACCTTAATCTGAAAACTAAAACCATAGAATTCATAGAAGAAAATGTAGGGACAAGCTTTAGAAATGACAACAAAAGCAAGAGCAGCAAAAGACAAAATAGACGAATAGGACCTCAGAAAAATTAAATATTTCTGTTCATCAAAAAACGTTATCAAAAAGTGAAAAGACAGCTTACAGAGTAGGAGGAAATTTTGGGGAATGATATATATGATAAAGGTCTAATATCCAAAATTTATAAAATACTTCTACAACTTAACAACAACCAAAAGACAAACAACCCAATCAAAAAATGGGTGAAGGACTTGAACAGACATTTTACCAAAGACAGTATTCAAATGACCAACAAGCTCATAAAAAAATGCTCCAAGAAAACCAAACCTACTGTCATCGAGTCGATGACAACTCAGGGCAACCCTATAGGACAGGGTAGAAATGCCCCAAAGGGTTTCCAAGGCTGTAAATCTTTACGGAAGCAGACTGCTACATCTTTCTTCCATGGCTTGTGGGTTTGAACTGCCAACCTTTTGGTTAGCAGCTGAGCGCTTTAACTGCTGTGCCACCAGGGCTTTCTTTAACTAGCCATTGTTGTTGTTAAGGTGTTGTCTAGTTTGTTCTGACTCATAATGACCTTACGTACAACAGGACGAAACACTGCTGAGTTCTGCACCATCCTCACAATTGTTGCTGTGCTTAAGCCTATTGTTGCGACCACTGTGTCAATCCATCTTGTTGAGGGTCTTCCTCCTTTTCACTGACCCCCTACTTTATCAAGCATGATATCCTTCTCCAGGGACTGATTCCTCCTGATAACAGGTCCAAAGTATGTGAGATGAAGTTTCACCGTCTTTGCTTCTAATGAGCATTCTGGCTGTACTTCTTCCAAGACAGATTTATTCATTCTTTTGGCAATCCATGGTATGTTCAATATTTTTTGCCAATACCATATTTCACAGGCATCAATTCTTCTTCTGCCTTCCTTATTCATTGTCCAGCTATTAGGGAAATGCAAATCAAAACCGCAATGAGATACCATCTCACCCCCATAAGAGTGGCAATGATTTAAAAAAATCCAGAAAACATTGGGTGTTGGCAAGGCTGTAGAGAAACAAACTGTCATCCATTGCTAGTGGGAATGTAAAATGGTACAGCCACTGTGAAAAACAGTTTGGTGGTTCCTCAAAAAGCTGAACACAGAACTACCATATGAGCCAGCAATTCCACTCCTAGATATATACACAAAAGATCTGAAAGCAGGGACATGAACAGACATATGTGCACCAATGTTCATTGTAGCGCTACTCACAATAGCCAAAAGGTGGAAGCAACCAAAATGTTCATCAACTGAGGAATGGATAAGCAAAATGTGTTCTATACATACAATGGAATATTACTCAGCCATTACAAGGAATGACATTCTGATGCAAGTCACAACATGGATGAACCTTGAGGATATTATGTTGAGCAAAATAAATCAGACACAAAAGAAGAAATACTATATGATATCACTTATATGGAAAAAGCAAATATTTAGAAACCAAAAGTCATTAGTGATTACCAGGGGTGGGAGGGAGATAGAAAGAAGGGGTTTTTGCTTAGAGTGCATTGCATTATAGGTATGTTAATGGTGGTGGGATAGTTTGGAAAAAGAGAGGGAAAATGGGGGCACACTTTGAAGAATGTAATCAACGTCACCGAAGCATATGTGCAGAAATTGATGACATGTATGTGCTGTTGTGTGTATATTACAATAAAAAAAGAAGCTCTTGAGAATAACTTAAAAAAAAAAAGAATCAGCCATTGCGTACCCTTGGAGCACAGTTCTACTCTGACACAGGTGGAGTTGCCAAGTGTCAGAGTCAACTCAACAGTAACCGGTTTTTTTTAAGCTGAATGTTGTGCATTGAATTGTGTCCTCCAAAAATATGTGTACCAGTTTGGCTAGGCCATGGTTCCCAGTATTATGTGATTGTCCACCATTTTGTCACCTGATGTGATTTTCCTATGCGGTGTAAATCCTATCACTGTGATGTTAATGAGATGGATTAGCGGCAGTTATGTTGATGAGATATACAAGGTTAAATTGTGTCTTAAGTCAATCTCTTTTGAAGTATAAAAGAGAGAGGCCAGCAGAGAGGCATGGGGACCTCATACCACCAAGAAAGCAGTGCTGGGAGCAGAGTGCATCCTTTGGATCCAGGGTTCCTGTGTGGAGAAGGACCTTCCCCCAGAGCCAACAGAGAGAGAGAAAGCCTTCCCCTGGAGCTGACACTGTGAATTTGGACTTGTAGCCTACTAGACTGTGAGAGAATAAATTTCTCTTTGTTAAAGCCATCTACTTGTGGTATTTCTGTTACAGCAGCACTAGATAACCAAGACACTGATTATAAGATAAACCCTGTTGCCTTTGAGTCAATTCTGACTCATAGTGACCCTATAGACCAGGGTAGAACTGCCCCAAAGGGTTTCCAAGGAGCAGCTAGTGGGTTTGAACTGCCAACCTCTTGGGCAGCAGCCATACCTCTTAACCACTACACCACCAGGGCTCCACCTGTAAGATTACACAGTAATAATAGGCAAAGCGGGCACTTGAAACTGACCCTGACTTTGTTGCGCTTTATGTTATACACACTAAGTCTTCTTTGACTTAAGAAATAGGGATTTTAAATGATAAATCAATGATTGGATATTCAAATGATTTCATACTGATTCCAGGACATTCATCCTGTTAATTTTAGGGTAAGCTAATTGCTAAAGGGAGAATACTAACAGAGAAGTTGGTATATGAGGTCTAGCAAAAAATATAACCCACCTTTTAGCCACAACGAATTTTTTAAGAATAAGTTCAGCAGTATTTTCTAGCTAAGTAAAGCATATTTTGTCTCATCAGGCAGTGCTAGAAAGCAGTATATATCTCACACTATATGTTAGACATGTTAAGTTGATTTCCCCTCCCCCTTCCACAATTTGTTGTAGAGTGTTGCAATAACCTCCCAAGTCATAATACAGTATGGAAGGAAATCTACCAATCGATTGCCTCTGTAGAGGAAAAGAGAATTTTGGATCATGTAAAATTGGTTTGAGTTTGCAACTCTTAACTGTAAAGAAATGCTGGCCATAGCAAATGGAAGTATATTTGTTTCTTTTCTTATTATTATTAAAACTATCGGTAGTATAACTATTCCTGCAAAAAAGGATGAATCAAACATTTCAGCATGGAACCTCTGAATATGCCTCAGAGATAGATGGAGTCTTTCACCTGGAGGCCAGGTCCTGGGGCCTCTTGACCTAGGCAGACCTCACATTCCTCTACAGTTAAACATAAGGACTGGGACTTCAGAGGATGTTGGTGCAACCTTATTCTTTTAAACCTTGAGTTTGCCTGTCTATGGATCTTGGACAGATCTCATAACTTCTTCAGTGACCTGACAGTAAAAAGTCACCTACATCACTTTCAGTCACAAGATTTGTCTAAAATGTAATTCATATGCCCACTAAAAAAAAAAAAGAGTAGAATAATAAAATCTCTGACCTTTTAAAATGAAAGCTCTTCATTGAGGGGCTGAGCACACAGTTTTCTTCTGCTCCATTTCCTCACTTGTCAATTCTTCCCCACCCCTACTCCTTACCGCAACTACCTCCCAGGGGAGGGGGACAAGCAGGATAGACATTGGGGGCAGGAAAAGCCTCATTTAACTGGTAGTGGGGTGATCTGGTGTAGCCTTCTCTGGGCTTGGAGGCTGTTCAAAGCCGACCCTCTCATGGTGCACATTCATGAATTACTCTGAGTTCCTCTCACTCAGAAAATCTGGCTGCAGGTTCCTTGGCTCAGTCAATGCCTCTCCTGCACCTGGCCTGTTAGCATTTCCTCAGCCCGGTCTCTGATCCGGTAGGCATAATAGCCCTCCAATCTTTTCTTAGGGGCCTTCTTCAAGCCTCTCTTCTGAAGCTTGAGGGCAGGAGGCAGCAGTTTCCTGCCCACCTGCATGGCCAGGGGTGTTATTATAATAAATAGCACAATAACTATTCCAACAACTTCTTCCAATGAAATTTTATCTCTTCTGCATCTTCACCCTCATTCCTTTCATACTCAGGAGGTGGGTGTTCAGTTGAGGGTTACAAAACCAGTTTTCACCACCTCCTTGCAGGTCTTACGAAGGTGATCTAGAACTGCAACTACCTGTTATTTTGTGTTTGACCTTTGGGCCTTAACCAAAACAGAGGTGGAAGGAATTCTGTTTTAATATCCGGTAGTAGTTGTGAATCCGACTCTGGACTTAGGCCTCTAGCAGTGGTCAGTTTATCTGGGAAGTATCAGTTGCATATAGAATTATTACAAATATTCCTTCTATTTCCACCCATCCCCCAACATGCTCTACACTCTTCTTCATATTCTCTCTCCTCTTTTGGAAAAGGAGGCATTTTGACATTAAGGGTCATCATTTGGCATCTACTTCCTCCTTTTGTCACGTAGAAGAGCATACAAAGTTATTAAATTATGAATGAATTTAAACTTTATGTCACTTTCCGTGGTGAAATTATTTGTTGTTGCTGTTAGGTGCCGTTGAGTTGGTGACTTTATGGACAACAGAACAAAATGCTGCCTGGTCTTTTGCGATCCTCACAATTGATGCTATGTTTGAAATCCATAAAGTTTTCATTGGCAAAGTTTCAGAAGTAGATTGCCAGGCTTTTCTTCCTAGCCTGTCTCAGTCTGAAAGCCCTGCTAAAACCTGTCCATCATGGGTGACCCTGCTGCTATAGCTTCCACCATCGTAGCAATACACAAGCCAGCACAGCATGACAAACTGACAGACAGGTAGTTAATTATTGAAAACAAAGGGAACACAACTACTCACCCCTCCCTAAAAAAAAAAAATATATATATATATATATATACAAATGATTCCCTGAGATTTGTTATACACTGAGTTAAGTGTCTTTAAAAACTGAAGGTTATGGTTCTGCCGTAGTTTCTGTTTAATCTCTCAGTTTTGCCTGAAGCCATGAAGCCGACCTCAGAGCAGAGCCTTCTCCAGCCCCTACTCGCCCAAATGAAAACCATGTGCTCATGTGGGTTTTCTTTGTTTTTCTTCTTAAAGTTCTCCTCCTTTATTTCATGAAAGTATTTAGTAATGCATAGATCTTATATAATAATGTTCACATTGGCTGTTATCAATTAAGTCACATTAACACAAGCACTTGGGCACAGAAACAAATTTAACTCTGGACATGTTTAAAGTTGATTGTAACACACTGCAGGAAGCCACAAACTCTTTGAATTTTTACAAGTGAAACTATAGAGTACAATACATAAAAAGAATATGTATTTGGAATACTTAATACTTACTCTGCTTAAAAGAATATGTATTTGAAACACTTAATACTACCTCTTTTCCAGCCTTTCCTCCTTTCATGAAGGCAGTTTATTAGTCTTGACTCACACCTTGGGTAGTACTACTCTTGACCTGAGTTTAATGGTAGAAAAATCTAATTCACACTGAAGTTATATCACATTCCAGAAATCCGGATGCAGATCATAGGTGTGTACAGCAAGTGAGTCTTGAAGTGCTTTCTGCCTTCCATTTGCCAGAAGTTAAGATTGTTTAGAAAAGAAGGATTGCAAGGGTGTGACTCGGATTACGGAAATCACAATTTTAATTACACCCAAACCAAAAAAGCAAACCCATTTCCACTGAGTTGATTCGACTCATGGTGACCCCATGTGCTTCAGAGTAGAACTGCACTCCAGAAGATTTTCTTGGCTGTGATTTTATGGAAGTAGATTGCCAGGCCTTTCTTCTGTAGCACTGCTGGATAGATTAAAACCCATTAAAAACAAACAAACTCATTGTTGTTGAGTTGATTCTGACTCATAGCAACCCTATAGGACAGAGTAGAACTCCCCCATAGGGTTTCCAAGGAGTGGCTGGTAGATTCAAACTGCTGACCTTTAGATTAGCAGCTGGGTTCTTAATTACCGTGCCACCGTATAGTATTTTAAAAATAAAATAGCTGTTTTGCTTTTAAAATAGACCAGCCTAGCACAGCATAGTTCAGGAGCCCTGGTGACTCGGAGGTTAAGCACTCAGCTGCTAACCAAAGGTTGGTGGTTCAAACCCAACAGCTGCTCCTCGGGAGACGCCAGAGTAGAAATGTGCTTCATAGGGCTTTCGATGGCCAATTTTTTGGAAGTAGATTGCCAGACCTCTCTTTGAAGACTCCTCTGGGTGAACTTGAACTTTCAGCATTTTGGTTTGCAGCAGGGCACATTAGCCATTTGTACCACCCACGGACTGCAGCCTGCCTTTACTGCCTTCTTAAAAGCCCTTCTCCTATTCTAGGCATTCCTTCTCCTGCCCTTCAGAAAGCCAGTGTCTTTGACTACAGGATGAATGGGATGTCTCTCTGCAATATGCTCCATGAATTGCCTTTCCCTATTTCCCACTACATGCACACACACGCACACACATGCACATGCACAGTCAGCTCTCATTCCCCAGTGAGGATGCTCTCACTAGAAAAGCAAATGAACTGAAGTAATTTACAGTTGAATGCTACTGACTCTCCTCTGAGCTCCCGATTTGTCTACCTCCAGCTGTGAACTGAACATACACATCTACAGCAGTTCCAATTCAACATGTCTAAAACTGAGTTACCTTTGCCCCGTCTCTTGTGTTGGTTTGTTTGCTTGTTTGTTTTTATCTCAGTGGATGGCATAAACATTTGGGTGCTGCAAATGGTTAAAGTGTTTGGCTGCTAACTGAATGGTTGGCAGTCAGAGTCCACCCAGAAGTGCCTCAGAAGAAAAGCTTAGCAATCTACTTCCAAAAAGTCAGCCATTGAAAACTGTATGGAGTACAGTTCTACTCTTGACACATATGGGGTTGCTGTGAGTTGGAACTGATTCAATGGCAATTGGTACCCTGTCTTCTATCTGATCCCTTTTCTGTTACTCCAGATTTCTCTTTTGACACCCTCACTCTTATCCCAATGCCCCAGCCCACAGGTCGGGCTGTAGTTTCCCATCCAAACAGGCTGCTATTACATTTTCCTATATGCTTATTAAGCCGTTCCCAGCCCTCGTGTTCTCACTGTGCAGCAGCCAAGTGTTTCTTCAGACACCTCTTCCATGTAGTTTCTCGGACCTTCCCACCCTTTCTCTTAGATCATTACTTTCTTCTTTGTTCTCCTATTGCACCCCCAGAACACATCCGTAAAATAAGGATTAGACTTTATAGCACTTGTGATTAACTCATCCTCCTTCCCTGTTGGCTGGTTCTCCAAGGGCAGAAACATTGTCATACCCATCTGCCTGTCATTAGTGGTGGGCCCACAATAGCTGTTTACTGTTAGTTGATGCAATGACTGGATCTGGGCATTATAAAAGATAAATGTGTGAACTCCATTGATGGCCTGGGTGGGGTACATGTCCCAGACTTTTCACCTGGCAGGCACTAATAAGTTCCTGTAGAATTGTGTTGAGTACTGAAGCAGAGAGACTTGCCAGCTCTGTGTAGCCTCCTCCCAATCCAGCAAGACAGAAGAATGGTCATCAGGAATTTGGTGCACTAGAGTACTACTTTTTAGTTTGCTGGGTCCTCTTGTATGTTATGGAGTCCCTGGGTGGTATAAATTGTTAGCACACTTGACTGCTAACCAAAAGGTTGGTGGTTTGAGTCTATGCAGAGGTGCCTCAAAAGAAAGCCCAGGCAATCTACTTCCAAAAAATCAGACATTGAAAGCCCTATGGAGCACAATTCTATTCTGATGCACATAGGACCACCATGAGTTGGAGTTGACTCGATGGCAACTGGTTTTATTATATGTTATGTGATTGAAGCAGTGTCGAGGCAGAAAGCCAAAATGGCTGATAGGCATTCCATTCCTAAAAATATATAAAAAAAAATAATAATTCCTACATAATCCTGAACTACGACTTTAAAACCTTAACTCCTGCCCAAGTGCATACTTTGTTTCTGAAAATGTAATTAATCTGTCAGTGGGTTTCTATTAAATACTTGCTGTGTGAAAGACCCTGAGATAATATCAATTACTAATGTTTAAATATTTAGAGTAAGCTGACCTCATAGAGACTGGAGAAACCCTGAGAGTGTGGTCCCCGGACACCCTTTTAGCTCAGTAATGAAGTCACTCCTGAGGTTCATCCTTCATCCAAAGATTAGACAGGCCCATCCATAAAACAAAACAAGACTAAGGGGGCACACCAGGCCAGGGGCAAGGACTAGAAGACAAGTGGGGACAGAAAAGCTGGTAATAGAGAGCCTGAGGTCAAGAAGAGAGAGTGTTGACATGTTGTGGAGTTGTTAAGCAATGTCATAAAACACTATGTGTACTAACTGTTTAATGAGAAGGTAGTTCTGTAAACCTTCATCTGAAAAACAATAAAAATAAATATTTAGAGTAAGCTTTAAATCTGGTATATGAGTAAAAAGAGAATGATTCGATAAATATTAGTAGGATAATTAGCTAACATCTGTGAAAAGTAATTTTTGAGTTTATTAAAGGTTTAAATATAAAATGTAACATAGTGGGAGAAGGCAAAGGTGAGTATTAATATAAAAAATGAGAGAAACCCTGAGCATGACACCCAATGAAGAAACCATCTAACTGTATAAAAACTAAAAATTTCTGTTTATTTATAAAATACAAAACCATAAAAAGGCATGCACCATATTTTATGAAATTTAAGACACCATGGATTATATGATGTAACACTATTTTTTAAGTGTCTCAAAGAGAGGAAAAAAAAAATACCACCAGTTAAACTATGATACACCATCCATTGTAAGATGTGGCTTGATTTTAAAGATGTTAAAACGTTAAAAAAAAAAAAAAAATGCCTCAGCGTAGAGGAAGTATAGTAGCACACTAGAAAAAACAAAAAACAATATGACAGAAAACTGTCATCAAATTTTTTTTTTTTTTTTTTTTTAGTAGAATGTTATTTGATACAATCTTTCTGGATGCAATTAAGCAGTTTTTAAAACATGCATCCTTTCGACCCAGAAAACCCACTATTGGAATTAATGCTGAGGAAATAATCAAGAATGTGTAGGAAGATTAAGTTACACATGTGTTCATTGCCATCATATTTTTAAAACCAAAACACTGGGAACAATTTAAATGTTAAGACCTCAGGAATTAGTTAAATGATAACATTTCCATATCAGGGCATAGTCTTCAGTCATTAAAAATGACGTTGCCGATGAAGAGTAATTAGCCTGGGAAGATCTGCATTGCAAGCTTTGATTCATTTTCCTAAGGAAACATCTATAGATATATGTGATCTATTGATATGGGTATAAAGAGGAAAACCTGGTACAAAATTTATATGACGTGGTTATGGAGATTGGTACTATAATAAAAATTTTCTTTCTTCATATATATTAGTTTTTAGATAATCTGTAAGAGCACAGTAATGAAAAGTTATTTACTATTTAAAATGAAAGATGAATTTAATACATTTAAAAGATTATTTAGCATATTAAGGAGAGATTAAAAATGGTTGAAATAAAAATACAAACTATGCACTTGATTTTGGTCATTTGTGTAAAATTGTATCTTATGCAAATTCATAAAAAAAAGCTTTGATTAATAACAAGTCATATTGCTATTTCTATCCTTGCATCTTCATATGTGTATTGAGACTCAACCCCCCTGAAACCAAATCCAACAAAATCCCATGAAAATTTTCAGAAACAAATTTTGAGAAATAACTGGGCACTTAACAATTAACAAATATGCAGTATAACCTGACCTTGAGTGTCACATTTTAACATCTGTTTTTCATGTTGTGATATTTATTTGAGATTTGGCATTATTAAGTACAGGCAGCCCCCAGATTACCAGCGAGTTCTATTCCTAAATCTGTTTTTAAGTCCAATTTGTCCGTAAGTCAGAACAGTTACGTACAGTCTGTATCTAATGTCAGTCAAATGTTTGTCTTAGTACAGAGTATAGAGTGTACCTTTCTGTGCATAAAAAAATGTTAAAGAAACACTTCCAGATACACTAAAACATCTTGAACATAATAATAGTAATAATAATAATAATAATGCTTTGATGTGCGTCACAAAATAACAATAATAATCCTTTGACGCGCGTCCTGTTTGTCATTACGAACCATCGTATGTACCTAGAATTTTTATTATACAGGCACTCCCTGGATTACAAATGTCCAACTGACATACAACCTGTACTTATGAACCAACCCTCGTAAAGCCTATTACATCAACTTAAAGATAGAAACAGAACTCGTTCGTAATTCCGGTACTGCCTGTAATAGGCTTTATGGGGGTTGTTTTCAAACCATGGGTTGTATGTAAGTAGGATGTTCCTAACCCTTGGGACTGCCTGAAATGAGGAAAAATATCTTACTGCTACCAAGGTAAAAAACAGGGCAGTAACTTGAGGCTGATGGATTGACATGTTTTGTCTGTATAATATAATTCAAATACAGTCATAACATTTTGGCTATAGCCTTCTTCTGTCAAACATTTATGAATGTTTTTTCTCTGATAAATGAACTGCTAGGCTTTCTGACTGGTTAATAATAGTCCAATAAAAAGGGAGAGAAACAGCTTTTGGCCTCCATTTAAAATTACTATCGGCAGTTTGGAGATTTAGGTATATATGTAAACATTTTTAAGTGATTCTGCAGTGGCGTTTTTTTTTCAATGGAAGAACTTTGAGTATTTTGAATAATATTTATTGAAGTGGATTCCACATACTTGTATCAGAGCCAGTATCCATACTTTTGCCACAAACTCTGGGAACAAATTCTTATAATATCAGCAATTATGAAAATATTTATTCATAGTCTTTCTTCCCAAAGACTGTATAGCATATTGAAAAGCACAGATATAAAAGTAGACCACTTTGAAAAGGCAATTAAAATAATTAAGGTTTTTTTCTGCTGTGAAGGTCAATATGGCGATTTCCTATACAGCATTCCTAAAATGTAGCCCTGGTAGCACAGTGGTTAAAAGCTCGGCTGCTAACCAAAAGGTCAACAGTTCAAATCCACCAGCCACCCCTTGGAAACCTTATGGGGCAGTTCTACTCTGTTCTGTAAGGTTGCTATTTGTTGGAATCGACTGGATGGCAATGGGTTTGTTTTTTTGGTTTATTCCTAAAATGCAAATTTCATTATGTTATTGCTAAACCTTTTAGTAGTATCTCTTCATTATCCTTAGGAAAAAGCTCAAGCCTCCTAATGTAGTCTACAAAGCCATATGTGTGCTGGGACCTCCCCAGGCTTAGTTTTATCCACTGACCCCTTCTCCTGTTACCTTGCACCAGACGGCACTTCTTTAAGGTCATTGAGTGTGCACTGCTCTCTGGCCCACGAGACTTTGCACATACTTTTCTTCTTGAAGTAGTCTGGCCATTCATTTCCTTTTCTACTCCCTGGTCCTCCAGCCTTTATAACTCGATCAATTCCTTGTCCTGTTGCAAACTCTTTGCATCATCTCTTGGTTTTCTGTTTATTCTTCTGCTGCTCTAGCTGTCGTGTTTGCAGTGGGTCAGGTTCTCTAGCTCCTGACTCTGTTCTCCCTAAGGGACTTTTGCTGCAGCTTCTTTCCACTTTGTCAGTATACCCAGCTGTAGCCAGCCCTGGAGAGTCATTTTCCAGGGGACCTCAAAATGTGTGTAAGATGATAGGGTGGGACCTCTTCATGCCACCAACTCAAGAACTGCAAAGCTGAAAACTGGGTCAGCAGATGTCGTACTGAATTACCAAAGCCCGGAACAGAGAACTCAAAAAGCACAGTGAGGTTGAGAATCAGGTCAACACAGAGTAAACTGAGGATAAATATGAGAACCTGATGGGCAATATGAGGCAAGAAGCAATAAAGTTGGATGAAAGGGAAAGGCATGGAATAGGAGTGCAACTACATAACAAGCTTGCATAAAATGTCCTGGGCAGCATTCAGTTATTACAGAAAATACATACGGTTCTGGTATAGCTATCAAACACTTGGATTCTGGTGCATCCACTACCGTGTGTGACCTTGGGCAAATCAGTTAATTTAGTGATTTTAAAGTCATATGACCTTGGATAAATCACAAACTTTCTGGGCCTGAGTATTTTTAGTTATCAGCTGAAGAATTTTGGTTGGTGGATCTGCATTTATCAAACTGGTTACACAAATATCCAGAGGCACAAAGGGTGTGATGGGGATTCATAAAACTATAGGATGAAAATGTCACATCTTCCTGGAGCACTGATTTTATATGATGAAGCAGCTGAAAACATATATATATACCATAGAAAAATGGATATACTGCAGTCAAATGCAAAATTTGCATGCAGTTTTAATTTAAAGTGTGAGAAAACAAAGAAACTGTATGCATGGTCAGGCCTCTGTAGATTCTTCCCCCTAATCTTGCTCCTCTTTAGTATTTGGGGCCTTCAGCAGACATACATGGGACGTGACTATGGTGACTATAACATTACTCAGGCTCCTTCAGGCTAAAACAAGAAGTTTGAAAAGAAAGAAATTACTCAAATAATGAGAGACTAAAATTCATTTACATTATAAATTATATGCAGTTTAGTCTAATGTGTTGAATATGAATTTTACTAATATTAATAAAGAAGATAGAAGAGTTGACCCCTTTGAATTGTGGTGTTAGAGAAGACTATTGAATATACCATGGACTGCCAAAAGAATGAACAAATCTGTCTTGGAAGAAGTTTGGCCAGATTGCTCCTCTGAAGTGAGGATGGCGAGACTATGTCTCATACTTTGGACGTGTTATCAGGAGGGATCAGTTCCAGGAAAAGGACATCATGCTTAGTAAAGTAAAGGGTTGGAGAAAAAGAGGAAGACCCTCGACGAGATGGATTGACACAGTGGCTGCAACAATGGGCTCAAGCATAACAACGATTGTGAGGATTGCACAGTATTGGGCAGCATTTTGTTCTGTTGTACATGGGGTTGCTATGAGTTGAAATGAACTCAAAGGCACCTAACAATAACAACAATATTAGTATCTTTCTTCAAAATAAGTAAAATGATAATCTTAATATGACCAATTACCATTTATCAGTCCTATGTATTTGCTTCTTGAATGTAGATAAAAAAAAAAAAAAATTTTTTTTTGTGTTTTATCTTGTACTAAAACACATCTCTTATATATCATCCTTGAAATCATGATATACAAGAAACTACATGGCATTATGACAGTATGGAGGAAGCTCTACAGCATGTGACATATAAGATTTAAAAGAGCTGACCTATATGTCTTTCTATGTCTTTCCAGGTTCACCGGGATATATAACCAGGAGAATTTTTTTGTGAGTGTACTGGGCGGGGGGGAAGAGGGGGGAAGGGGGGACGACGACTTCATGAGCTTTTTCTTACAAATGTACAGCTAAGATTAATTTTTCCAAATACTCAAATACAAGGAAATAGAGCTTAGTGACAGTAATTGGGGCTTTTGATTTGCCCACTCCAGTGATTTGTTTCTGCCAGAGCCACAAGTAGGCTGGTTCTGGAGCCAGTCTGTAGCCGCAGAGGATGTGTTGATGGATTAAAGCAACCCAAATAGTCACTAGCTGCCAGTTGCCATGTAAATGAGAACCCCATGATTAAAAAAGGGTTACATCACAATGTTGGGAAGGAAAGACCCAGATTCACACGTAACAGAGCTCCCATTTTATAATTATGCCTCATTCAAGTGGCCCTCATTCAAATTGCACTTTTTCATCTCATGATAGGCACTGTGGACTTTCTTTACTATTATATTTTAGCCCTTGGAATTGTTTGCTGTCTGCAACAGGGGTGGCAGATAAGGAATGCTATCAGTACATCTCAGTGTGGGACATAATGGTGAAATGCTGTAATGCATGGAATTTTATTTGGGTCTGCAATTTAATAAATGATGGACTATCTGTAGGTCAAATCTAGTCCAGATCAGTCACTACCATCTGTCACCAAGCTACAGCCAACTGGCAGCTGGTTGGTGGCCATTATGAAATCCATTAGTAATTTCAGCTCATTTCTTAATTAATGGATATACTTATGCACAGAACATTCCATAATTGACCATTTTCTTAAGTGGTTTCATTCTGCTCCTCTAACCTGGACGTTCTTTGCCTCTGAGGAGCAAGTCTTTTAGTTTGAAGCTGCTATAGTGGGGATAAAGTTCTTTCTCTCCCTCTGTATGTATATGTGTACAGTCTACAAAGGACGGTAGGTTTTGAAATTTTTGTTTTAGATAGCTTGAGGTAGAAAATATGATTCTCGATGAGGCTTCTGGAGTTGGAAGCATTTCAGGAATGTCCTTTCAGGATGGATTTTAGAACTGTATGTGTATTCTGGTCCCATATGCATGCAGGTCTCGTAGAAGCCTATGACCAAGGGAAGAAAGCTTATCCGTTAAATATGAGGAAAGCTTGCCTGTGTTCTGGACCAATTTCCCAGTCAGTTTTTAGTTTATCTGAATGATTCCATCTACCACAAATTGACAGAGTAGAGGACTTCCTCCTTTTGGGTTGCCAACAAGCACATTTTTGCTACCAGTAAATTCTCCTAGATAATAAGTGTGATGAATAGCAACCAATTGGGAAAAAATTAAACATAAAAAAAAGGTTGACAGCTGTAAAAACAAAACAAGCATGCAGCTATTCAATTTAAAGAAATGCTAGTTCACACTTGTACTACAATGTAGGAGAGTCTCTTGGCAGAGTCATATTTTTGTTCTTTTTTTACGTAATAAATATACGTGTGATCAAGTGAAAATAGAAAATAATGCTCAGCCATCCCCATGCTATGACTATACGGCTCATTTAAATGCTCCTTGGGAATACTGACTCATTCAATATGGAAACTCCGTTTTAGACCAAATACAGTCAATTGCAGAAAGCAGTCAAACCAGTTCCATGAAAATGAGTTGTTTTCACTTCTCAACTGGTTGTTTTGGAATCACATTGACACAGACAGTAAATGGAATGAACCTTCAAAAACCACATTGTTTATTCACTTTAGATATAGTGGCCCTCAATCTCTGATGAACCTGCATTTTCCGCAGGGGCTCAAGGTCCTTTGAGCAGGATCTTCTAGGAGCCCGGATCAGACGAGGTACTCTGGGAACCTCATCAGTTGACGTACAGACATTGTGAAGATCCTGGCTGAGGTGATGGCCCCGGGCCAGAGAGTGTTCTGTTCTCCACCACCTCATTCAGAGGTTTCACCCTGATGAGTCTGGAATGCAGGCTACACGTAGGCTTCTTGCCAAGGCAAGAATTTCTCCTTACAAGGAATTGACTTCATGAGGAAATTAAGTCAGATTTAGGGCCCAACACTTTATTTTGTGCTTAAGCCTTGTTGATGGTTCCATTTCAGCCAGTAGCATTAGAGGAAACAGCTGTGCTAAGTATGTCCCCCCCCCCCACCCAGTTGCTAGCCACATGGAGCTTCCTCTTACTGGATCAGCAGCGAATGAATGCAGAGTGAGACTCAGTTATTTATTCATGGATGCCGTCATCAAATTAATAAGAAAATTATGAAAAAAAAACTTAACCCAAGTCTTCATGCTGTTTCCAACCTACCAGAACCTATAAGCATGAGCATACTCTACAAGTCCGAATCAAACAAGTAAGATTCCTATCACAAGTGCGGGCACGAGAAGCTACTCTCCCTTTATGAGGGATTTTGGTGTTAGCCTTGCTTAAACCAGCCCTGATTAGGTTGGGACTCAAAATACAAAGCAAAACAAAACAACCAAACATGCTCTTCCCATTGTTAAAACCTCTTAAAAAAAAAAAAAAAAACCAAACCAGTTGTCAACAAGTCAGTTCTGACTCAGAGTTTCTCCATGTGTGTCAGGGTACAACTGTGCTCTACAGAGTTTTCAGTGGATGGTTGCTTGGAATTAGATTGTCAGGGCTTTCTTCCAAGGTGCCTCTGGGTGGACTCGAAAAGCCAACCTTTTGGTTGATGGCTGGGTGCATAATGACTTGTGCCACCCAGGGACTAAAGCCTCCTCAAGGCAACATAAAAACAAATCACAAATCTTTCAAAATGATTACTTTTTTCATTTACTTATTTTAATAGTACTTTACTGTGTTTTTGGTGAAAGTTTACACAGAAAATTAGGTTCCCATTTGACAATTTCTACACAAATTTTCAGTGATATTGGTTACATTTTTTACAATGTGTCAACATTATTTTTAACTATGTTCTGGCTGTTCTATTTCCACTACTTTAAATTCCCTGCCCCCTTATCTTCTCATCTTTGCTTTGGAGTAAATGTTGTTGTTTTGGCCTCCTACAAATGGTTTTTTTTAGTAGCTCGCCATAAAAAAAAAAAAAAATACTTACAGGTAATCCCCTTTATTTTGTGTATCACTCTGCTGTTTTGCTAAAAAGGTAATCTCAGGGGATAATTTTCGTTCAAAGTTTAAAGAGTATCTCAAGGCAATAGTCTCAGGGAGTTCTCTGATCTCAACTCATCCAGTTAGTCTATCCTTTTTTTAAGAATTTGAGTTTTGTTCTAAATTTCTCCCATTCTGTCTGGAACCATCTATTGTGACCTTGGCCAGAATGGTCAGTGGTTGTAACTGGGCATCATCTAGTTCTTCTGGTCTCAGGATAAATGAGGCCATGGTCTGTGTAGGCTATCATCCTTGGAGACTTGTTTCTTCTGAGATTTTGGTTACCTTCTTACTCTTTTGCTCCTGATGAGTAGACACCAATGGTTGTATCTTATATGGCTACTTGCAAGCTTTTAAGGCCCCAGATGCTACTCACTTCACTAGAATGCAGAACGTGAACTTGGTGAACTACATTATGCCAGTTGACTGAGTTGTCCCATGATACTATGATCTTAAGCTAGAAAACCAGTATCGAAAGGTGTTTGTTTGGTTATGTGTAGGGAATTTCTGTAGTTGTGTCTTCAGTGAATATATGTGTTTCCACACACATATCTGTGTTTTCATGTGCATATAGATCCTTCAATCTGTGCTCCTACATATATGGAAACCCTGGTGGCTTACTAGTCATGTGCTATAGCTGCTAACCAAGAGGTAGGGAGTTCAAATCCTCCAGGCACTCCTTGGAAACTGTATGGGGCAATTCTACTCTGTCCTATAGGGTTGCTATGAGTCGGAATCAACTCGACGGCAGTGGATTTGGTTTTGGTTTTATATCTACCTATATGCCTATACTAATCCATATATGATCATACACTCATTTTGGGATCTTTGTTGGAGTTATTGCCATATTATATATGGCAAATTCTTTACTACAGGCATCCTTTCTCTCTTTCTGGGTGCTTCTCAGTGACATCACTTACTTTGGTCATACTTTGCTTACTATACCCACATTCAGTGCCACTTTTCCCATCACCAAAAATAACTAGTATCTTCGATCTAAAGTGTGCTTCCCCATCCTTCCCCACCTCTCCCTGCTAACCAGTGAACATTGGTCTCTTTCCATATACATAAGAAGGATCATACAATATTTGTCCTTATGTGCTTGACTTACTTCGTTTACCATTATGCGATCCAGGTTCATCCATGTTATGTTTCACGGACTCATCATTGTTCTTTATGGTTGTATAGCATTCCATTGTATGTATGTACAACATTTTGCTTTCTCATTCATCTGTTGATGGGCACTTTCGTTGTTTCCATTTTTTTGCTCTTCTGAATAATGCTGCAATTAACATGGTGTACATATGTATGTTCATGTCATACTTTTAGGTCTCTAGATTATATACCCCCCCCACACGTGTCTGTCAGTTTGTCGTACTGTGGGGGCTTGTGTGTTGCTGTAATGCTGAAAGCTATGCCACGGTATTCGGATACCAGCAGGGTTACCCATGGAGGACAGGTTTCAGATGAGTTTCCAGACTAAGACCGACTAGGAAGAAGGACCTGGCAGTCTACTTCTGAAAAGGATTAGCCAGTGAAAACCTTATGAATACCAGTGGAACATCGTCTGATATAGTGCTGGAAGATGAGCCCCCAGGTTGGAAGGCACTCAAAAGATGACTGGGGAAGAGCTCCCTCCTCAAAGTAGAGTCAACCTTAATGACGTGCATGGAGTAAAGCTTTCGGGACCTTCATTTGCTGATGTGGCACGACTCAAAATGAGAAGAAACAGCTATAAACATCCATTAATAATCAGAACATGGAATGTCCAAAGTATGAATCTAGGAAAATTGGAAATCATCAAAAATGAAATGCAATGCATAAGCCTTGATATCCTAGGCATTAGTGAGCTGAAATGGACTGGTATTGGCCATTTTGAATTGGACCATCATATAGTCTACTATGCTGAGAATGACAGGTCGAAGAGGAATGGTGTTGCATTCATCATCAAAAAGAATGTTTCAAGATCTATCCTGAAGTACAGCGCTGTCAGTGATAGGATAATATCCATATGCCTACAAGGAAGACCAGTTAATATGACTATGATTCAAATTTACGCACCAACCACTAGGGCCAAAGATGAAGAAATAGAAGATTTTTATCAGCTGCTGCAGTCTGAAATTGACCGAACAGGCAATTAAGATGCATTGATAATTACTGGCGATTGGAATGCAAAAGTTGGAAGCAAAGAAGAAGGATCAGTTGTTGGAAAATACAGCCTTGGTGATAGAAACAATGCCAGAGATCAAATGATAGAATTTTGCAAGACCAATGACTTCTTCATTGCAAATACCTTCTTTCACCAGCATAAACGGCGACTATACGCATGGACCTCGCCAGATGGAACACACAGAAATGAAATTGACTACATCTGCGGACAGATACAATGGAAAAGCTCAATATCATCAGTCAGAACAAGGCCAGGGGCCGACTGTGGAACAGACCATCAATTGCTTCATATGCAAGTTCAAGCTGAAACTGAACAAAATCAGAGCAAGTCTACGAGAGCAAAATATGACCTGGAGTATATCCCACATGAATTTAGAGACCATCTCAAGAATAGATTTGACACACTGAACACTAGTGACCGAAGACCAGACGAGTTGTGGAATGACATCAAGGACATCATCCATGAAGAAAGCAAGAGGTCACTGAAAAGACAGGAAAGAAAGAAAAGACCAAGATGGATGTCAGAGGAGACTCTGAAACTTGCTCTCAAACGTCGAACAGCTAAAGCGAAGGGAAGAATTGATGAAGTAAAAGAACTGAACAGAAGATTTCAAAGGGCCTCTCGAGAAGACAAAATAAAGTATTATAATGACATGTGCAAAGAGCTGGAGATGGAAAACCAAAAGGGAAGAATACGCTCGGCGTTTCTCAATCTGAAAGAACTGAAGAAAAAATTCAAGCCTCGAGTTGCAATAGTGAACGATTCCATGGGGAAAATATTAAATGATGCAGGAAGCATCAGAAGAAGATGGGAGGAATACACAAAGTCATTATACCAAAAAGAATTAGTCAATATTCAACTATTTCAAGAGGTGGCATATGATATGGAACCGATGGTACTGAAGGAAGAAGTCTAAGCTGCTCTGAAGGCATTGGCGAAAAACAAGGCACCAGGAATTGATGGAATATCAGTTGAGATGTTTCAACAAACAGATGCAGCACTGGAGGTGCTTACTCATCTATGCCAAGAAATATGGAAGACAGCTTCCTGGCCAACTGATTGGAAGAGATCCATATTTATGCCTATTCCCAAGAAAGGTGATCCAACCGAATGTGGAAATTATAGAACAATATCATTACTATCACACGCAAGCAAAATTCTGCTGAAGATCATTCAAAAACGGTTGCAGCAGTATATCGGCAGAGAGCTGCCAGAAACTGAGGCCGGTTTCAGAAGAGAACGTGGAACCAGGGATATCATTGCTGATGTCAGATGGATCCTGGCTGAAAACAGAATACCAGAAGGAATTTTACCTGTGTTTTATGGATTATGCAAAGGCATTTGACTGTGTGGATCATAACAAACTATGTATAACACTGCAAAGAATGGGAATTCCAGAACACTTAATTGTGCTCATGAGGAACCTTTACATAGATCAAGAGGCAGTTGTTTGGACAGAACAAGGGGACACTGATTGGCTTAAAGACAGGAAAGGTGTGCGTTAGGGTTGTATTCTTTCACCATACCTATTTAATCTGTATGCTGAACAAATAATACGAGAAGCTGGACTATATGAAGAAGAACAGGCATCAAGACTGGAGGAAGACTCATTAACAACCTTTGTTATGCAGATGACACAACCTTGCTTGCTCAAAGTGAAGAGGGCTAGAAGTACTTACTAATGAAGAACAAAGACCACAGCCTTCAGTATGGATTACACCTCAACATAAAGAAAACAAAAATCCTCACAACTGGACCAATGAGCAACATCATGATAAACGGAGAAAAGATTGAAGTTTTCTAGGATTTCATTTTACTTGGATCCACAATCAACAGCCATGGAAGCAGCAGTCAAGAAATCAAAAGACTCATTGCATTGGACAAATCTGCTGCAAAGGACCTCTTCAAAGTGTTGAAGAGCAAAGATGTCACCCTGAAGACTAAGGTGCGCCTGACCCAAGCCATGGTGTTTTCAATCACATTATATGCATGTGAAAGCCAGACAATGAATAAGGAAGACTGAAGAATAGTTGACGCCTTTGATTTGTGGTGTTGGCGAAGAATATTGAATATACCATGGACTGCCAAAAGAACAAACAAATCTATCTTAGAAGAAGTACAACCAGAATGCTCCTTAAAAGCAAGGATGGCGAGACTGCGTCTTACATACTTTGGACATGTAGTCAGGAGGGATCAGTCCCTGGAGAAGGACATCATGCTTGGCAGAGTACAGGGTCAACAAAAAAGAGGAAGACCCTCAACGAGGTGGATTGACACAGTGGCTGCAACAATGAGCTCAAGCACAACAACTTTTGTGAGGATGGCGCAGGACCAGGCAGTGTTTCGTTCTGTTGTGCATAGGGTCGCTATGAGTCGGAACCGACTCGACGGCACCTAACAACAACAGCAGGTTATATACCTATGAGTGGAATTGCTGCATCATAGGGTAGTTCTATTTCTAGTTTTTTGAGGAAGTGCCCATACCTTTTTCCATAGTGGTTGTATCATTTCACAGTCCACCAGCAATGGATAAGGGCTCCAACCTCCCCACATCCTTGACAACATTTGTTATCTTTTTTTTTTTTTTAAATCAGTGCCATTTTAGCCAGGGTGAGATGGCATCTCCTTGTAGTTTGATTTGCAATGGCTAATGATCACGATCATCTTTTCATGTGTTTGTTGGCCACTTGGACGTCCTCTTTGGTGAAGGTTCTCTTCATACCCTTTGCCCATTTTATAATTGGGTTGTTTGTCTTTTTGTTGTTGAGTTGTTGAAGTTTTCTGTAAATTCTAGAGATTAGACCCTTATCAGATATGTCATTTCTGAGGCTTTTTCTCCAGTCTGTAGGTTGTCTTCTTAATCTTTTGATAAAGTCTTTTCATAAGCAGAAGTTTTTAATTTTTATGAGGTAAAGCTATTACTTTAAACCTATCATTTGGTAAACTGGTTAAAACAGATAATTTAATCCTCTTCCTTAGAAATTCAACATTTTGAAGTTTATTGGCTCAGAAAGGGAAGAAATTACGAGAATCATCACAATACACATTTTTATAGTTTTGCACACTTTACAAAGCTGTTGCTCACACATAATTCTATCATGCCAGTGAACATAGAGAGAAGCAGGTATTCCCAGAAAATGCTTGGCTTCTGCTTCCAAAAATCTCACATTTGAGAGTCTGCCTTTATTCGATTATATTCATTAAAAAATATATATATTAGTTTTACTTATATTGAAGATGATGAATTTTAGCAAAGTTCTAGTTTGTTCAGTTCCCTATATGAGTATAAAATTAGAAAAAAAAAGAAAACAAACCCGTTGCTGTAGAGTCGATTCCAACTCATAGTAAACTTATAGGACAGAATAGAACCGCCCCATAGGGTTTCCAAGGAGTGCCTGGTAGATTTGAACTATATTTGAGTATCAGAGTCCAAAATTAAAAAGATTATAGAGACTAGTGAAGAATTCTCACGAAATTCCCTTATAATGTAAATATTGCCCAAAGATAGTTTTTTGAAGAGGGGTAGCCACATATGATCTTTTACAATATTAATTTTGTAGCATTTAGATTTCTTGGCAAGAGATGGAGTGTAAATAAATAAATCAGTAGGCTTAGAAACACATAGTAGGAAATATGGGTTGATAAAACTACTTTAAAAGGAGTCCTGGTGGAGCAGTGGTTAAGCACTCAGCTGCTAAGTGAAAGATCAGCAGTTTGTACCCACCAGCCACTCTGTGGAAGAAAGATGTGGCAATTTCCTTCTGTAAAGATTACAGCCTTGGAAACCCTATGGGTCTACCCTGTCCCATAGGGTTGCTGTGATTCGGTATTGACTCTGTGGCAACAGGTTTGGTTTGGACTGGGTTATTTAAAGCCACTTTGGAGTCCCCGAGTGATGCAAATGGTTAATGTGCTTAACTCTTAACCAAAAGGTTGGAGGACTGGGAGGACCCTCAGAAGAGAGGCTTGGTGATCTCCTTCCAAAAAATAAACCATTAAAAACCACATGAGCACGTTTCTATTCTGACACATGACTCATTGGCCATTGGTTTCTGAAGGAAGTGGTATTTTGTTGGTAGAATTCTTGCCTTCCATGTGGGACACCTGGGTTCTATTTCTGGCCAGTGTACCTCATGCTCAGCCATCACCACTGGTCTGTCAGTGGTAGCTTTTGTGTTGGTATGATGCTGAACAAGTTTCAGTGGAACTTCCAAACTGAGAAAGACTAGGAAGAAAGGCTGGTGATTTACTATAGAAAATTATCCAGTAAAAACCCTATGAAGCACAATGATCTGCAACTGATCATGGGGATAGCATAGGACTAGGTAGCATTTCATTCTATTGTGCATTGGTCTCCATGAGTCTGGGCCGACTCAACAATGGCTAACAACAACAACAAAAGCTACTTCAGGGACATCTTCAAAAAAGATGTGTCTGAAACATTAAATATTATGCATGTGTAAAAGGGATTTTTCCTTAGTTTGACATAGTAACAATCAGTAGATGAGTCTTGAAGGAATGAATGAATAGATGGTTCCTTAATACATTTTATATAATGTTCAGTACGTAGATATTTTTTCCCTACGATGAGTTACCGTGTTCTTACCTCACTTTTTCTACCACATCTTTTCAATATGCACTTCTGAGGTGAAGTATTCCCCCTTTTTTGGTCAATAAAATATAAGTGTGACTCACTAAGGCGATATCCTTCAATCTGATAAAGTTATTTATAAACTGTGTAAGTCATAAACAACATCTGTACTCTCAAGCAGTGTTTGCCATCTGAAATGAATCAACCAATAGTGCTGTGTAAGTGATTTGCTTCTCAGATCAGCTAGCCTGGGGTCCAAATTCAGAAAGCAAACTGGCAGAGTTTTCTATGAACTTTTTTAATAGGGCTGTTGAACCTTCTAGCTAACTAAAATAGTCAGGTGCCTCTGACTATGAAGATGGGGGTCAGACCACTTCAGGAAGTACACCAGGTGTGCTTCCACGAGGCTGGGCCTGAGGCACTAACACTAGCACTGGATACAACAAGAACACTGATACTAGCATGAGGTATACATGGGCTGGAATACTGACTCCGTACTCACTACCTTTCTGGCTTCTGAAAGGACTTACCTTTTCTGAGTTTTGGTCTTTCCCAGGTGACATGGGTCTGGAAGGAGTTGATGGCTGTGGAGAGCCTGGCAACATTGTCCTTAACAGTGTAAATCTCTTTCTCCTCCTCCCTTCCCAGCAGGAAATATACACCTTCCTCCAGCCATCCTTAGACAGGTGACCATGTATTTCAGGAATGGCCTGTGGCATTGAAGTCACAGTTTTCTGAAAGAGAATGAGGAACCATTTCTGGTAATGGGCTCCTGCTTCTGATACTGACTTTGAATTAAATCATAAAGTCACAGGAAATCTCTAACTAATTTGGTGTTTAAGACTAACTTTTGTTGTGAAAAAACTTACAGTGGCTTTCCAAGAAACACTAGAGTTACTTTACTGTACATTTGACATTCCATTAATTGAGGCAGATATTGAAGATACTGTTCCCTTTACCAATATACCCTGCAATTGTCTATACACTGTTTACATCTTCATAATAGGGGATCTTACTCACCTCTAGTACCCGGTGCCTATGACCCATTAGAGACTCAGCTGAAGCAACAAATGGATTGATATTTATGTATTGTCTATTTCCTAAAGGATTTGAGACACTTTATAGCAAAAAGTGAAAAAGAGCAGTAACAGCTAAGATAAGAAAAAGGGTGAGCAGACACCATGTGAAGAAAATGAAAAGATATTTATGCCAAGGGCCGGGGATGAGATCACTTGAGCACTAGACTTAACTGTAAATGAAGACAAAACAAAGCAAAACAAAAACATGCTTGATTACATTGTTCTCTTACTACGAGAAAATAAAACATACAGTAGGGATTTCTTCACATGGGGACATTGGTACATGGCAGGATATTGCAGATGGCTATTGCCACATCTGGCTCTATTTATGTCTATCTGACATTGTTGATCATCCTTCTGTCCTATTAAGATGGCCTGGGGCTGAATGTAATAACTTAGAATCTGGGGCCTAAAGACAGCAAGTTATTTACGGATCTGAAGTCAGCACAATGCAATTTGAATATGCATTATACAGACACAAACATACACAAGCAAACATACATATGTATATATAGAGAGATGAATATAGCTTTTATTTTTTTTAAAGGCAAATTAGAAATAGAGAAGACATTGTAAAAAGACCAGCCTTAATGATCTGAGACTAGAGGGCTCCCTGAGGTCATGGTCCCCGAACCCTTTGTTAGCCCAAGACTGGAACCATTCCTGCAGCCAACTCTTCAGACAGTGATTGCACTGGACCTTAAGACAGAAAATGATACTGGTGAGGAGTGAGCTTCTTGGTTCAAGTAGACACATGAGACTATGTGGGCAGCTCCTGTCTGGAGGGGAGATGAAAAGGGAGAGGGGGACAGGAGCTGGTTGAATAGACACAGGAAATACAGGGTGGAGAGAAGGAGTGTGCTATTTCCTTAGGGGGAGAGCAGCTAGTGTGTATAAGTTTTTGTATGTGAGACTGACTTGATGTGAACTTTCACTTAAAGCACAGTTAAAAAAAAAAAAAAGAAATAGAGAAAATATGAACAAACTTATTTCTACTTAAGGTTTGAGAAAACCAGAAGGAAAATACTTTTTTTTTTTTTTTTTTTTCTTTAACAAAGAGAAGTTTATTTCTTCACGGTAAAGTGGGCTAAAAGCCCAAATTCAGGGCATCAGCTCCAGGGGAAGCCTTTCTTTCTTTGTAGGCCTTCTCATCAATCTTCCCCCAGACTAGGAGCTTCTCCACACAGAGACACCAGGTCCAAAGGACTCGCTCTGCTCCTGGCACTATTTTCTTGGTGGTATGAGGTCTCCCCCCAAGAAAAATACTTTTAAACATCCATTCTGTCACTGTAGAAGAATCCTGTCACTGCATTTGGCGATAGTCCATTTTTATAGGCATGTAAAAGTTTTAAAAGTATTCGAATGGTTTGAGAGTGGAAATGCTGAGCCAGAGCAATGCTTTCTCAGAGAGGAGATTTTGTGGAGGTCCTTCCAACTCCTGTTCTCAGTTCTCATTGAAGCCTGGCCTTCCCTTCCCTTCCCAGATTTCTGCATCTGATGGTGTTCTCTTGCAATCGTATTCTACAGAGTCTTGCTACTCAAGGTGTGTTTTGGCAGCATCAGCATCACCTGGCAGCTTGTTAAAAACGTAATTATCAGAAATGCTAACCTCCTGAAGCAGCTCTCCAGAGATTCTTACACGTCAGTGTTTGAGAAGCGTTGATATAGAAGGCAGTTAATTTTGAATGAATGAATTAATAAGACCCTCTTTCTTTAGAATGCACTTTTACAGGTAGTGTGTTGTTTGAAACTCTATTCCTAGAATCCTAATATCCAAATGATATAGTCTGTCTTTTGTCCTGGTGGGGAGAACTGGCTTAGACTGTTTTTTAATCATTGGAGTTCCTGCTTGCTCACTTTTCTTTGCAAAAGTATTTGCTTCTAGACAAAAGCCTACTTATTATGCATGTGGCCAACATGACACATTAAAGGTCATACAAGAGATTTGTTGTTGCTAAGTGCCATCCAGTCAGTTCAGACTCAGTGATCCTATGCACAACAGAAGGAAACACTCCCCCATCCTGCACCATTCTCACAATTGTTGCTATGCTTGAGCCCATTCTTGCAGCCACTGTGTCAATCCATCTCATTGAGGGTCTTCGTCTTTTTCACTGACCCTCTACTTTACCAAGCATAATGTCTTTCTCCAGGGATTGATCCCTCCTGATAACATGTCCAAAGTATGAGAGACATAGTCTCGCCATCCTTTGCTTATAAGGAGCATTCTGGTTGTACTTCTTCCAAGACAGATTTGTTTATTCTTTTGGCAGTCTATAGTATATTCAATATTCTTCACCAATACCACAATTCAAAGGCGTCAATTCTTCAGTCTTCCTTATTCATTGTCCAGCTTTCACATGGTCATGAGGCCATTGGAAACACCATAGCTTGGGTCAGGTGCTCCTTAGTCCTCAAGGTGACACTTTGCTTTTTAATACTTTTAAGAGGTCTTTTACAGTCGATTTGCCCAATGCAATACTTCTTTTGATTTCTTGACTGCTGCTTCCTGGGTATTGATTGTGCATCTAAGAAAAATGAAATCCTTGACAACCTTAACCTTTTCTCTGTTTATCATGATGTTGCTTGTCGGTTCAGTTGTGAGGATTTTTGTTTCCTTTATGTTGAGGTGTAATCCATACTGAAGGCTGTGGTTGTTGATCTTCATCTGTAAGTGCTTCAAGTCCTCTTTACTTTGAGCAAGCAAGATTGTGTCATTTTCATAATACAGGCTGTTAATGAGTCTTCCTCCAAGAGATTAGGTGGTAGAAACCTCTTCTTTTCTGCAGCCTTTACAAGCCTTCTCATTTTTTTTCCCCTACTCTAACTGTTGTAATTCACCAGAACTTTCTGTCCCTGCACTTGGCTCATATGTTCCCTTCTGAGGTAACATCTTAGATCTCTACACTTAATTGTTTATACCTATTTTAAAATCCTGTTTCTCAGCCAACTTAATCTCAGTCTCTAGTTCCCAGAACCTCTGTGCTCTTGATAAATGTCTCAGGCTCTTTGCATAGAGAAATTGAATTTTCCATATTTCTACTGCTTCAAACTCTATTGCAGCCTTAACTTTTGATGATAAATTTTTTTTTTTTAGACAAAGCACGAGGCAAATGGAGTAAGGAAAGTTTGGGGCTTTATAGAAAGGGGCTGCAAGCAGGTTCTGGTAAGATAATAGAGAACTTAATACAGTCAGCCCTCCGTATCTGTGGGTTCCACGTTCTCAGATTCAATCAGCTGCAGATTGAAAATATTTGGGGCGGCAGGGGGGTGACAGACTTTTTTTCTTGTCATTATTCCCTAAATAATACAGTACAACAACTATTTACATAGCATTTACATTGTATTAGTCATTATATGTAATCTAGAGATGATGTAGAGTATATGGGAGGATGTGCGTAGGTTATATGCAAATACCACACCATTTTATATAAAGGACTTGAGTATCTGCAGATTTTGGTATCCTTGGGGGTCCTGGAACCAATCCTCTGTGGATACCAAGGGACAGCTGTAATCAGGAAGGCAGTAATTAGAAGACAATATCAAATGGGAGTTGAGAGTTTTGGCCAAAGCACATGCATTCCCAGTTCAGATTTTAGCTCTGCTCCTTAAATTTGCTGGGCGACGTGGGCAAATTGCATAATCTCTCTGTACCTCAGCTTCTTTGTCTGCAAATTAGTGCTCATAGAGTGTGAAGGGAAATAATCCATATAAAAGTGTTGGCACATAATAAACACTCAGTAAGTATTGGCAATTATTACTTAATATGTGCTCATCCACTTACCCTAGGCACTTAACTCATTCTTGTTTTGTTGTTGTTAGTTGGCTTCGACTCATGGCAATTTTAGGTGTAAAAGAAGGAAACATTTCCTGGCATTATGCCATATTCATGATCTTTGGTATTCTTGAGTCCATTTTCATGGCCACTGAGTATTTTGAGTGCCTTCCAACATAGGGGGCTCATTTTACAGAGCTATATTAGGCAATATTCTTTTGTGATCCACAGGCTAATTTTCAGAAGTAGATTGTCAGGACTTTCTGACTAGTCTATCTTAGGCTAGAAGCTCTGCTAAAACCTGTCCACCATTAGTAACCCTACTGGTATTTGAAATAATGGTGGCAGAGCTTTTACTATCATGTTGTTGTTGTTATTAGGTGCCACAGAGGTGATTTCAACTCGTAGCAACCCTGTGTGACAGGGTAGAAATGCCCTATAGGGTTATCTAGGCTGTAATCTTTAGGGGCACACGCAGATCATAAGGCCTTTTGACCCATGGAGCCTCTGAGTAGGTTCAAACAGCCAACCTTTTGGTTAGCTGCCGAGCACTTAACTGTTGTGCCACCAGGGCCTTTAGCAACATGCAAACAACCACAGTACGATAAACTGACAGGTGGGTGGCGGTAACCTTTTCTTAGATATCTATAAAGATCAAAACCACAAACCAGACCCACTGCCTTCAAGTCGATTCCGACTCATAGTGACCCTATAGGACAGAGTGGAACTGCCCCATAGCGTTTCCAAGGAGCGCCTGGCGGATTCAAACTCCTGACCTCTTGGTTAGCAGCCATAGCATTTAGCCACTATGCCATGAGGATTTCCTATAAAGGTCAGCGTTTTTTATTGCAGTTTAATAACTCATGGGGAGAGATTACATTTGGGGCTGGGGCAAGACACAAGCTGAAGCTCTATAGCAGTATGGTAATCTACCAGCTGAGGTGCCAAGTTTTTATTCTGCAAGGTATGGGCAATGGACTGGCTCATCACCACCATGAGGGTATACTCCATAACTGACAGCACAGGCGCTTCTTGGATGAGATGTTTTCATGTAGAGACAAGCTTGATCATTAGGAGAGGGGTAAGTACTTACCGCCAGAGGACTATGTACTGAGAAAACAAAGAACCGTATATAAACAAGGCACAACATTTGCATGGCATGTGAAAGATGAATGGGGTACTTAAGCGGGCCTCACAGAGGAGTGTGGATGATTGAAAAGGCTAGCCTGACTATGTATATTGTGTTTGGAGGAACAGGTGAGGCCTCCTGGGCTGTCAAATACTGCATAATAAATGAGGGAGAATGGCATCCTGTTATTGTTAGTGATGCTTTTGCTACTGTGAGGCAAGGCAATAACTTTTTCTCTATACAAGGCTTTCTTGACTTTTGAGAAATGTTTTTTTTTTGCTTTCCACAAGTATACTTTTCCGAGCTATATACAAAGATGTCATGATTTCTTTAGTAGGAAATCTATTATTGCTGTCCCCTGTAAGTTATTTCTTAACTTATCCAAGAGATATACATTCATTTTTGCATTTCCAAGTCACTGTCCTTGGTTACCTAGTCTCATCTGATGTAAAGCCGCAACATTTTGAAAACTTTGCCAATCACCCACCGTCATCTTCGGTCATGGAATCTAGCCCACTGGACTCATCCCCTCTTGTGCACCTGTATTTATTGACAAATAAAGACTATCCCACTGAAAGCACTCAGTTGTGCCCTTCATGTCTGATCTCTGGGCTGAGGCTCATCTAGAAACATCTGTATCCTCATAGGTGGGCATGATTTCTCCCAATCCAGCCATCTTTTCAGACTGGAACTAAATTTCTCAAACTTTGATCCTTGACAAACAATATACCTATCAACTGAATGTAAATTTTACATCCAGTTCTTTGAATGCATAACTCATAAGGATGAAATGATTTGCTACTACAGGGAGAGAGATAATTTTGGCTACTCATGGGAATACTGTCATTCCAGATGACTATAAGTGATGTATATTTCTTTTCATTCTTAATATTTGGGATTACATTATGTATACAAATTTGTATCCTGAGTTTTTATTGAGCAACTTTCCTATGTTGTTAAACAACTTCGTGAATATAATTTTTTAAAATAATTTTTATTGTGCTTTAACTGAAAGTTTAAAAATCAAATCAGTCTCTCACACAAAAACCTATATACACCTTGCTACACACTCCCAATTACTCTCCCCCTAATGAGACAGCCTACTCTCTCCCTCCACTCTCTCTTTTCGTCAGCTTCTAACCCCCTCCACCCTCTCATCTCCCCTCCAGGCAGAAGATGCCAACATAGCCTCAAGTGTCCACCTGATCCAAGAAGCTCACTCCTCACCAGCATCCCTCTCCAACCCATTGTCCACTCCAATCCATGTCTGAAGAGTTGGCTTCAGGAATGATTCCTATCCGGGGCAACAGAAGGTCTGGGGGCCATGACCACTGGGGTCCTTCCAGTCTCAGTCAGACCATTAAGTCTGGTCTTATGAGAATTTGGGGTCTGCATCCCACTACTCTCCTGCTCCCTCAGCGGTTCTCTGCTGTGTTCCCTGCAGGGCAGTCATCAGTTGTAGCCAGGCACCATCTAGTTCTTCTGGTCTCTGGCTCATGTGGCCCTTTCTTTCTCTTGGGCTCGTAATCGCCTTGTGTCCTTGGTGTTCTTCATTCTCCTTTGATCCAGGTGGGTTGAGACCAATTGATATGCATCTTAGATGGCTGCTTGCTAGCGTTTAAGAACCCAGACGCCACTCTTGAAAGTGGAATACAGAATGTTTTCTTAATAGATTTTATTATGCCAATTGACTTAGGTGTCCCCTGAAACCATGGTCCCCAGACCCCTGACCCTGCTACACTGACCTTCGAACCATTCAGTTTATTCAGGAAACTTCTTTGCTTTTGGTTTAGTCCAATCGTGTTGACCTCCCCTGTACTGTGTGCTGTCTTTTCCTTCACCTAAAGTGGTTCTTATCTACTATTTAATTAGTGAATGCCATTCTCCTACCCTCCTTCCCTCCCCCCTCTCGTAACCACAAAAGAATGTTTTCTTCTCAGTTTAAACTATTTCTCAAGTTCTTATAATAGTGGTCTTATACAGTATTTGTCCTTTTGCAACTGACTAATTTCACTCAGCATAATGCCTTCCAGGTTCCTCCATGTTATGAAATGTTTCACAGATTCCTCACCTTTCTTTATCAATGCATAATATTCCATTGTGTGACTATACCATAATTTATTTATCCACTCATCCATTGATGGGCACCTTGGTTGCTTCCATCTTTTCGGTATTGTAAACAGTGCTGCAGTAAACATGGGTGTGCATATATCTGTACGTGTAAAGGCTCTTACTTCTCTAGGATATATTCCAAGGAGTGGGATTGCTGGATCATATGGTAGTTCTATTTCTAGCTTTCTAAGGAAGCACCAAATAGATTTCCAGAATGGTTGAACCATTTTACATTCCCACCAGTAGTATATAAGTGTTCCAATCTCTCCACAGCCTCTCCAACATTCATTATTTTGTGTTTTTTGGGTTAATGCCAGCCTTGTTGGAGTGAGATGAAATCTCATTGTAGTTTTGATCTGCATTTTTCTAATGGCTAATGATTGTGAACATTTCCTCATATATCTGTTAGCTTCCTCATATATCTGTTAGCTACCTGAAGATATGTCCATTCATATCTTTTGCCCATTTTTTAATTGGGTTATTTGTCTTTTTGCAGTTGAGTTTTTGCAGTATCATGTAGATTTTAGAGATCAGGCGCTGATCAGAAATGTCATAGCTAAAAACTTTTTCCCAGTCTGTAGGTAATCTTTTTACTCTTTTGGTGAAGTCTTTGGATGAGCATAGGTGTTTGATTTTTAGGAGCTCCCAGTTATCTAGTTTTTCTTCTACATTGTTTATAATGTTTTGTATACTGTTTATGCCATGTATTAGGGCTCCTAACATTGTCCCTATTTTTTCTTCCATGATCTTTATCATTTTAGATTTTACATTTAGGTCTTTGATCCATTCTGAGCTCGTTTTTGTGCATGGAATGAGGTATGGGTCTTGTTTCATTTTTTTTGCAGATGGATATCCAGTTATGCCAGCACCATTTGTTAAAAAGGCTGTCTTTTCCCCATTTCACTGTTTTGGGGCCTTTGTCAAATATCAACTGCTCATATGTGGATGAATTTATGTCTGGATTCTCAATTCTGTTTCATTGGTCCATGTATCTGTTGTTGTACCAGTACCAGGCTGTTTTGACTACTGTGGCAGTATAATAGGTTCTAAAATTGGTAAAGTAAGGCCTCCCCCTTTGTTCTTCTTTTTCAGTAATGCCTTATTTATCCAGAGCCTCTTTCCCTTCCATATGAAATTGGTGATTTGTTTCTCCATCTCATTAAAGAATGTCATTGGGATTTGGATCAGAATTGCATTAAATGTATAGATCGCTTTTGGTAGAATAGACATTTTTATAATGTTAAGTCTTCCTATCCACAAGCAAGGTATGGTCTTCAACTTATATAAGTCCCTTTTGGTTTCTTGCAGAAGTGTACTGTAGTTTTCTTTGTATAAGTCTTTTACATCTCTGGTAGGATTTATTCCTAAGTATTTTATCTTTTGGGGGGCTACTTTAAATGGCATTGATTTGGTGATTTCCTCTTCAATGTTCTCTTTGTTGGTGTAGAGGAATCCAACTGATTTTTGTATGTTTCTCTTGTATCCTGAATCTCTGCTGAACTCTTCTATTAGTTTCAGTAGTTTTCTGGAGGATTCCTTAGGGTTTTCTGTGTATAAGATCATGTCATCTGCAAGTGGAGATACTTTTAATTCTTCCTTGCCAATCTAGATACCCTTTATTTCTTTATCTAGCCTAATTGCTCTGGCTAGGACTTCCAGCACAATGTTGAATAAGAGTGGTGATAAAGGGCATCCTTGTCTGGTTCCCCATCTCAATGGGAATGTTTTCAGGCTGTCTCCATTTAGGGTGATGTTGGCTGTTGGCTGTTGGCTTTGTATAAATGCCCTTTATTATGTTGAGGAATCTTCCTTCTATTCCTATTTTGCTGAGAGTTTTTATCATGAATGAGTGTTGAACTTTGTCAAATGCCTTTCCTCATCAATTGATAAAATCGTGTGATTCTTGTCTTTTATTTTTGTGGTGGATTACATTAATTGTTTTTGTAATGTTGAACCATCCCTGCATACCTGGTATGAATCCCACTTGGTCATGGTGAATTATTTTTTTTTGATATATTGTTGAATTCTATTGGCTAGAATTTTGTTGAGGATTTTTGCATCTATGTTCATGACGGATGTAGATCTATAATTTTCTTTTCTTGTGGTGTCTTTACTTGGTTTTGGTATCAGGCATATGGTGGCTTCCTAGAATGAGTTTGGTAGTATTTTGTCCTTTTGTATGCTCTGAGATACCTTTAGTAGTAGTGGTGTTAACTCTTGTCTGAAAGTTTGGTAGAACTCTGCAGTGAAGCCTTCCGGACAAGCGCTTTTTTTTTGTGCGTAGTTTTTTGATTACCTTTTCGATCTCTTGTTATGGGTCTATTTAGTTCTACCTAGTTTGTGTTAGTTTAGGTAGGTAGTATGTTTCTAGGAATTCATTTCTTCTAGGTTTTCAAATTTGTTGGAGTACAGTTTTTCATAGTAATCTGATATGATTCTTTTAATTTCAGTTGGGTCTGTCATAATATCGCCCCTCTCATTTCTTATTCGGCTTATTTGCTTCCTCTCCTGTTTTACTTTTGTCAGTTTGGCCAGTGGTTATCAACTTTGTTGATTTTTTCAGAAAACCAGCTTTTGGTCTTGTTAATTCTGTCATTGTTTTTCTGTTTTCTATTTCATTTAGTTCTGCTCTAATTTTTATTATTTTTTTTTCTTCTGGTGCCTGTGGGTTTCTTTTGTTGCTCTCTTTCTATTTGTCCAAGTTGTAGGGATAATTCTTCGATTTTGGCCCTTTCTTCTTTTGGGATGTGTGCATTTATTGATATAAATTGGCCTCTGAACACTGCTTTTGCTGTGTCCCAAAGGTTCTGATAGGAAGTGTTTTCATTCTCATTGGATTCTCTGAATTTCTTTATTCCATCCTTAATGTCTTCTATAATCCAGTCTTTTTTGAGCAGGGTATTGTTCAGTTTCCAAGTGTTTGATTTCTTGTCTCTGCTTTTCCTGTTATTGGTTTCCAGTTTTTATAGCCTTATGGTCAGAGAAGATGCTTTGTAATATTTCAATGTTTTGGATTCTGCTAAGGCTTGCTTTATGACCTACTATGTGGTCTATTGTAGAGAATGTTCCACGTGCACTGAAAAAGAAAGTATAGTTGGTTGCTGTTGGGTGGAGTGTTCTGTATATGTCTACAAGGTCAAGTTGTTCGATTGTGGTATATAGATCTTCTGTGTCTTTATTGAGCTTATTTCTGGCTGTCCTGAATCAACACTCCCCAGAGGTGTGTTGAAGTGTCCTACTATTATTGTGGCTGTCTGTCTCACTTTTCAGTGCTGATAGAGTTTGTTTTATGTATCTTGCAGCCCTGTCATTGGGTGCATAAATATTTAATATGGTTATATTTTCTTGGTGTATTGTCCCTTTAATCATTATATAGTGTCCTTCCTTATCCTTTCTGATGGATTTAACTTTAAAGTCTATTTTGTCAGAAATTAATTTTGCCACTCCTTCTCTTTTTTGATTGTTGTTTGCTTCACATATTTTTTTCCATCCTTTGAGTTTTAGTTTGTTTGTGTCTCTAAGTCTAAGGTGTGTCTCTTGTAGGCAGCATATAGACGGATATTGTTTTCTAATCCATTCTGCCACTCTCTGTCTCTTTATTGTTGCATTTAGTCCATTTACATTCAGGGTAATTATGGATAGGTGTGAATTTAGTGCTATCATTTTGATGTCTTTTTTTGTGTGTTGTTGACAGTTTCTTTTTCCCACTTAATTTTATGTGCTGAGTAGATTTTCTTTATATATTATCCTTTCCTCATATTTGTTGTCATTGATTTTGTTTCTGCTGAGTCTGTATTTTTCCCTTGTATTTTATTTTGATGAGTAGGATAGTTTGTCTCCTTTGGGTTTACCTTATTATTTACCCCTATTTTTCTAAATTCAAAACTAACTTTCTTTGTATCACTGATCTTCCTCTCCATAGGAAAAGTGTATGATTACATTTCTTATTCCCTCTTTATTATTTTAATGTTGTCTTCTTTTATATAATAACATCCTTGTTACCCTGTTTTGGGCTTTTTTTTTTTTTTACAGTGTTGCTTTGTTTTTTTTAAATTTCCCTGTCTGGGTTGACTTCTGGTTGCTGTTCCCAGTGTTCTCGTTTTAGGTTGATACCTGATGATATTGATTTTCTAACCAAAGAACTCCCTTTAGTATTTCTTGTAGTTTTTGTTTGGTTTTTACAAATTTCCTAAACTTGTGTTTATCTGGAAATGTCTTAATTTAAAAGAATTTTTCATGGATATATGATTCTTGGCAGGCAATTTTTGTCCTTCAATTTTTTAAATATGTCATCCCATTGCCTTGTTACCTGCATAGTTTCTGCCAAGTAGTCCGAGCTTATTCTTATTGGCTCTCCTTTGTAGGTGACTTTTCGTTTATCCCTCGCTGCTCTTATAATTCTCTCTTTATCTTTGGTTTTGGCAAGTTTGATTATAATAAGTCTTGGTGACTTCTTTTAACATCTACCTTATGTGGAATTCGATGAGCATCGTGGATAGGTATCTTCTCATCTTTCGCAATATCAGGGAAGTTTTCTGCCAACAAATGTGCAACAATTTTCTCTGTATTTTCTGTTATCCCTCCATGTTCTGGTACTGCAATCACTGGTACGTTATTTCTTTTGATAGATCCCTACATGATTCTTAAGGCTTTTTCATTTTTTAAAATTCTTTTATCTGATTTTCTTCAAATATACTATTGCCAAGTGATTTATCTTCTAGTTCAGAAACTCTATCTTTTACTTGCTCAATTCTGCACCTCTGACTTTCTATTGTGTTTTCTACTTCTGTAATTTTATTGTTAATCTTCTGAATTTCTGACTGCTGTCTGTCTATGGATTTTTCCAGCTTATTAAACTTTTCATTATGTTCCTGAATAATCTTTCTAATTTCTTCAGTTGCTTTATCTGTGTGTTCCTTGGCTTGTTCTGTGTATTGCCTCATTTCCTTCGTGATGCCTTGAACGGTTCTGTATATTAAACTTTTGTATTCTGCATCTGGTAATTCCAGGAATGCACTTTCGTCTAGAAGATCCCTGGATTCTTTGTTTTAAGAGCCTGTTGAGGTGATCATGGTCTGTTTCTTTATGTGACTTGATATTGACTGTTTTCTCTGAGCCATCTATAAGTTATTGTATTAGTTTATGCTTGCTTACTGTGTCGTAGCTGCTTGCTTTGTTTTGTTTTGGTATACCCCTATGGGTTGCTTGAGTGAGTAGCTTGATTATTTTCTCCTTTGGCACTCTGGTGTCCTGCCCCCATCTGGCTAGAGCTGTTATCAGGTATATCAGTCTAGGAGTCCATTCAGTTTTCATGTATGAATTCAGCTCAGGTTTCCAGGTAGCTGATCAAGTGTGTGGTATAGGCTCTGTCCTACAGTCTTAGAGGGGCAGGGGTGATTGGCGTATATAGTGGTATCAGATTGCAGTGGAGGGGGGGTCATGCTCTGAACAAGGCAGGGGGCTGAGAACCGACCCCCAAGTGTCTGAGGAAAATGCGTCTCTGTTCCCTAGAGTGTGCTGGTGGGTGGGTTCTGCAGAGGGACCATGGGCACCCAAAGTTTTTGGTTGTAAGGACTGGGAGGTACCAGTTATCTCTGGACCCCTGGTGCGGGTGGCTGGGTGACCCAAGTGGAGCTACCAGTCCTTAGGTCCCTAATGTGGGTAGGTATGGACCTTGTTTAATAGGCAAAGCAATGTCAAACGTCAAACACCCACCTCTCCACTGCACAGCTGAAATGGTTGGAGTTTGCCAACAAGGGCCTATTCTCCCAAAAGAGGCCCACACAGGTCCATGTAGAAGGGAAAGGTGCTCAAGGTCCACGGATGGTTTATGCCTGGACAGGAGCTGCTTCTGTCCTGAGCTCCCTTGGTTAATGGAGCTAGGAAATTATCTTTTCCCCCCAGTTGCAATATTTTTCCTTCCCCAAGGCCGGGAGGATGGCTCTGGGTGCTCACCAGAGTCTATCTCAGGCCCAGGTATTCAGCCGCTGAAGCCGGCTTGGGTGGGGAGCGTGGTAAAATATACGCAAGTACTCAGCTTTTGCCAAGAGCACCATTCCCCTCAGGTTCCAGAGGCGTGATTGGCTGTTTGGCTGGCTGCTTCTCCCTGAGGAAACTGTGGCCAAATGCTAGTACCAGCCTGCCGCCGCTGCTCCAGTAATGGTGCCTGAGGGCTCCCCACGATTCAGGTCCGGTAACTCCTCTCCACTTCTGAATGGTGTCTTCCTTCCCCTGCGCCTCAGTTCATTGCCTAAGCTTGCCTTTGATGCTCAGGGCTCCCAGCTTGTCACAAATATACTCGTTTCACTTATTTTTTCAGGTGTTTGTTGTAAAGAGGGCTCACTGGAAGCTTTTGTCTATTCCGCCATCTTGGCTCCACCTCCTTAATATAATTTTTAATAGCTCTTTAATTTTCTACCATATTTCTGTATTATCATTTTCTATGTATCATTCCATTTTTTGACATTTAGGTTACTACCAATTCTATAATGCAACAAATTATGCTGAAATGAGCATTTCTGTGTATAAGGTTTTTTACTTTTTCCGTTTCTTTAGAATACAGTCACGAGAAGTTGAGTCACTTGATGAAAGGGTAGATTTTTAGAGTTCTTTGTATATATATCAACTAAATCCTTTTCAAAAAGATATGTAAATTTATACCTTTACCTTCAGGGTACTAATTATGTGTGCCCTTTCATATTTGAAAACGATGTTCTTTTTTAAAAAATATGCATATTTACAAATGTTGTTAGCAAAAGATTGTATTTCATTGTTATTTTTGCATGTAATGTCTTATGTTTGACATTGTTTGATTAAAGTAGCTTTTCTCCAATTAAATGTATTTGTTTAGGCCTAAATTGAAGCTTAAGGAAAAAAGGAGATTCCTGAAGGACCTATCTGTGGGAAGGAGGTTGTTATGGATTTAATTGTGTCCTCCAAAAATATGTGTCAACTTGGCTAGGCCATGATTCCCAGTGTTGTGTGATTGTTCACCATTTTGTCATCTGATGTGATTTTCCTATGTGTTGTAAATCCTAACTCTATGATGTTAATGAGGCAGGGTTAGAAGCAGTTATGTTAAAAGGCAGGACTTAATCTACAAGATTAGGTTTTGTCTTAAGTCAATCTATTTTGGGATATAAAAGAGTGAAGCAAGCAGAGAGACAGGGAGACCTCATACCACCAAGAAATAAGCACTGGGAGCATAGTGTGTCCTTTGGACCCAGGGTCCCCTCACTGAGGAGCTCCTTGACCGGGGAAGATTGATGACAAGGACCTTCCCCCAGAGCCAACAGAGAAACAGAAAGCCTTCCCTTGGAGTTGGTGCCCTGAATTCAGACTTCTAGCCTTCTAGACTGTGAGAGAATAAATTTCTGTTTGTTAAAGCCATCCACTTGTGGTATTTCTGTAGAAGCACTAGATACTGTTATAGCAGCACTAAGACATAGGGCTTTACAATTTCTCTGAATATATATTTTTTACTCTGTGTAAGTAAAATATGAGACCTCAGAATATAGCCGTCTCACTAGACTGCTGTCCTTCAAGTCTAATTCATGTGGTTGTCACACAGGGAGACTCCTTGATGAAGAAGGCTTTATATAACAAAGTAATAACATTAATAATAGTAATAATAACAATAATAACATAAATTTATTTAATGCTTATTGTGTGGCTTTATAAATATCTTATATAAACCTCTCAACGAGATTTGAAGCAGTTGCTATTAGAATTCCCACTTAGAGATTACTAAACTAAGGGAAAGATTAAGATACTTGCCAAACATTAAGCAGCTGACAAATAGTGGAGCTAGAATTTTAACCTAGAAAGCCTGACTCTGGAGCCTACATTCTCAGCCAGTACACTGACAACAAATCTGTCTGGGAAGAAGTAAAGCGGAATGCTCCTTGGAAGCGAGGATGGTGAGACTTCATCCAACGTACTTTGGACATGTTATCAGGAGGGACCAGTCCCTGGAGAAGGACATCATGCTTAGAGTAGGGGGTCAGTGAAAAAAAGCAAGACCCTCAATGAGATGAGCTGACACAGTGGCTGCAACAATGGGCTCAAGTATAACAACGATTGTGAGGATGGCACAGGACCAGGCAGTGTTTTGTTCTGTTGTACATAGGGTTGCTATGAGTCAGAACCATCTCGAGAGCACCTAACAACAACAACAAACAACATTCTGATGCTACTGCTTACTCCTTTGATGGCATCCAAAGTGGATTTCATTCATATTAAACTCCTGTCTATGATATCTAATATTGTTTATTCCAATTCAAATCAAATTTACTGAGCCCTTGATATATGCCAAATAGTGGACAAGTACTTCAATATATTAATTTTTTTAACTAGCATTAATTAACACCTGTGTATACCAGGAGTCTGTGAGAGGACAGGGATATAAAGTTAAGTAGACATGCGCCCTTTTCTCAGGGACTGTGTGTCAAGAGATAATTAGAAGCCAACCTGAGAAATATTTCAGTAGGTGTCACAAGAAGCACCTAAGTTGTTCCAGGCAGCCCAAGTAAGACTTCAAAAAAGTTTAAGTAGAGTCTTGAAGGGTACATGTTTGGCAAAGAAAATAGCATTGAGTTTGTGTGTGGCTGGGGGGATGAAAGCATACTGAAAGTTGAGGTATTGTAACAAATATACCACTGGAATGCAAGATGTTAATAGGAGAAACAACAGGTAGAAGGGAGAGGGGAGTAATGGGAATTCTCTGTATTTTTGTGCACAAATTTTCTTTAAACCTAAAACCGCTCTGAAAAATAAAGTCAGGAATTGACAAGTGACTTGATGGAGCATGTGGGTGAGATGAGACTGGAAAAGTAGTCCAGGGCTAGAGTGAAGGACTTTCTGTCCAAGCTAGAGAGTTATGGTTTTATCTGTAGAACAGGAGTCACAAGCTCAAATACCTACAGGTGCCAAGCAGATAAGGTCAATAAGTGAATCAAACTGGGTGAACAACAGTAGGGAGTGGTTGGGACTATGGAAAACAGAAAACTACATACCATAGCTAAGAGAACATGTAGGTCACGTAGGTTGGATCTAGGGTTTCTGGAAACTTTAGTTTTTTATGAAAATTCATAAGTCTAGGTTTATACGTGAAATATCCAACTTTTTAAATATTGAAAATGATGATAAAATGTTGTGCAAACCAGAGACAGCATGAATGCTGCCCCTGGGCTGATAGCATGCAGCCTTTGTTAATACAATGGAGCCATGGAAGAACATAACGTGGGGGTGTAACATGGTCAGGTTTGAATGTTATAGAGTTGATTCAGATGGTATTGTTGATGATTCATGAGGCCAGCGGTAAGGGACTATTCAGTTTTTCAGGCAAGTGGTTCTTAGGTACTTAATTGTAGTCATAGTCTTCACAAAGGAGTGAAGGTGTATATTTGAGAAGTGATAGGACTTGGTGGGGAATTGAACTTGGCTGGAGAAAAGAAAAAAAAAATTTTTTTTTTTCTTTTGGAGGGAAGGGGTGGCAAGTTACCAGAAAGAGGTAAAAGTTTTTATGTAGGCACTATTGAGTATGAGGTCTCTCAGGGGATCCAGGAGAAAATAACTTTTAACTCACTTAATTCTCTTAATCATGCTATCCACCATCCGTCTGTCAGTTTGTTGTACCATGATGGCTTGCATGTTGATATGATGCTGGAACCTATGCCACCAGTATTTCAAATATCAGCAAGGTTGCCCATGGTGGACAGATTTCAGTGGAGCTTCCAGACAAAGATAGCCCAGAAAGAAAAGTCTGGTGATCTACTTCGGAAAATTAGCCAGTGAAACTCTATGGATCACAACAGAATATTGTCCTGTGTATGGCTGGAAGATGAGCTTCCTAGGTTGGAAGACACTCAAAACACACAGTGGCTGCCAACTATGGACTCGAGCATACCAAGGATGCCGAGGATGGCGCAGGACTGGACAACATTTTGTTCTGTTATACATGAGGTCGCCATGAGTCAGAACCAGCTTGATGGCAACTAACAACAACAATAACAATGTTATGAAGTAGTTCATATTAGCCCAGTTTCTAACTGTGCAGAAGGTAAATCCCAGAGAGGTTAAAAAAATATTGTCCAAGTCCTCTCATTTTGTTAGTGGCAGAAACAAGATTGATGAATGCCTCTGTATCAGTCAATCTTCCAATAAAACTAGATCTAGTGAAATACCTGACAAGTGCTCCTTGTTGCCTTCTTTTGCATTTTGTGTACCCTTATGTTACAGGAAAATACTAGGCATTCACAAGCTGTGCTTTTATACTTTAAGGAAAAACTTGAGAAAGTCAATATTCGCACGCCACCCTGGGTCATACAAATGAACCAAAGTAGTGAGAACAAAATGCATCTTCATTTTCTTGTTATATGTCCCCTATGAAGCACCAACTTGTGCCTGAGCTCAGGTAGTTAACATAAATAAATCATCGAAAAGGAAGATAAATTTGATGTGAAAACAGCTTTTGGTCTTAAGATTCTACCATACTTTTGCAGGTGGTAAAGCTAGTTTCAAAAGATGCAAAAACAAGATTTTATATGTATATACATATAAAATATATAACTTTGTGAAAGTAATTACAATAAAACACCATCTTTTTGGTTTAAGCATGATTGTATGCTGCTCAAATATTCCTATCTCTATTATATAGAAACTCTGAATCTTACTTGGACTTAGAGAGATTGGGCAAGTGTTTTTTTTTTGGCGGGGGGGCGTTGTTTGTTTAGATACCGGTGGGTGGATTAAAGTGAGAATTCTAGCTCCTGATGTTTTATCTGGGAGTAGCTCAAGATCTCAGGTAAGCTATATCATAGGACTACAAACAAAACCCAGTGCCATCATAGGACTGCTGTAACAAATTACCACAAACTGGGTGGCTTAAAACAACAAATTTATTCTCTCACAGTTCTGGAGGCCAGAAGTCCAAAATCAAGATGCTGGCAGGGTCATGCACCCTCCGAAGTTTCTAGGGAAGAATGCCTTCCTTGCCTCTTCCAGCTTCTGTAGGCTCCAGGAGTTCCTTGGCTTGTGGCCACATCTCTCCACCCTCAGCCTCCCTGGTCACATTGCCTCCACTTCTGTGTGTCTGCGTTATCTCCCTTCACCTTCTCGTATAAGAACACTTGTGATGGCCTTTAGGTGTAACCTGGATAATCCAGGGTCATCTCCACATCTCAAGATCTTTAATTCAATCACATCTGCAAAGACCTTCTTCCAAATAAGGTAACATTTACAGGTTCAAGGAATTGGGACTTGATATATTTGGGTGGTCGTTATTCAACCTACTATGTACAGGAGCCTTAGTGGCACAGTGGTTAAAGCGATCTACTGCTAACCGAAAGGTTGGTGGTTCAAAATCACCAATGGCTGTATAGGAGAAAGATGTAGCCGTCTGCTTTTGTAGAGATTTACAGCCTTGAAAAGTCTGTGGGGTCACTATGAGTCGGAATTGACTGAACAGCATGGGTACCTACGGTTTAAAGTTTGATCCAAAGACTAGGCTAAGCAATAAGTGTATTTGGCCATAGGGCTCAGCTCTAAGAAAAGTATTCTTCGTGAACAGGAGCAAAATGTCCAAACCAGAGTGGGTACTGTCAAATGTCAGGTCCAAAAGATAATGCATGACTGTAAACAGGAAGATAAATCACACTATTAGAATTCAGAACAATGTTTCCCATGACACTAAAGCCATGCAAGCAGAGGTGGGAGGCACTTCTCTGGTGTCTCCATTGAGATATGACAGTTCTATGGACATACAGGCTGCAGAATGTGTCTGAGGCAGGTCGATGACATGCAATTAAAATTATGAGCCACTGGGTGCAAAAAAGTCATCTAGAGAAAACGAGTGTGTCTGAGAGAGGCTGAGGTCAAGCTCTTAACTGGGTTCATGTCTCTAAATTTTAGTTTCTTATAATTATCCCCACCCCATCAACCCTTACCTCAACTAATTCAAGTCAAAATTGTATGTGTATGACTCAGCCCTTTCTCATTGATGAAATCTTGGCATATCCAAAGGGTCGCTTGCCCACAAAGTTATCAGTGACCCAGCTCACGCTTATCAATATTATCTCTCTCATCCTTGGTCATACCGACTCTTTCCTAAAATAGTTCTTATCACTTGCCCTAGAGAAAACTCGTATCTGCCTGCAACAAGCAAAGTATTTCTCACCAACACAAATTCCCATGAAAACCGATCCAAAATATAAAACGGAAGCACGAAATGCATTAGATTTTAGAACCAGTACCTCGGTCCTTTTAATTCTTAGAATCACATTAATTGACAGAATGTTTCTGGCCTTTTGTGAACCTGAGCACATTTTTTGGGTAATGCATCAGGTGCAAGGAGGAGTTGGTGTGCAGTGCCTGTGATCTTTATGTGGTAATTTTATTGTCACTTGAGTGCCTCCCGGGTGGTTATGGTTCTCTAGAATAGATGCAGAAAGTAAACATATGATATTGCTTCCTTATGGCTGAGGGCTGAGTAATCTTCACATTTATCCACCGGAGTTCTGCTTTGTGACTGTTCTGATAATGCATTTACCACGACACCATTTCCTCCGTGGTTTCCTGATACTGAAAATCTTTCCTGGTTAAACGTACACTGTATCTTGAGTGATAACAAGTCTTAGGCATACTTGGCATGCACAGCTTTACTAAAAAAGGAATTGCTAAGGAAGCAGATGTTGATGTTTTGTTTCATCCTGCTGTCCTTCATGTTCCTACTGATTTACTAAAGGAAACTTTTAGTATATCAGATAAGGAGATGCCTTATGGTAATTGAATCCCAAAGGAGATTTTATCTCAATAGAGTTTACAACCCACGCCCATCAAGGTGATAGAAAGTGAATCCTCAATGAAATATTACTTGTCTCTTACTGTACCTGACCTTCTTAGGCAGCACACAAGCCAACAGGAAAAATGACAGATTGCTAGTAGCCATCCTTTGGAAAATTCTGTCCCCAATGATTTTTCTTCTTATATTTGCATTGCATCCAGGTCAGGAACACTGCAATCTTAATGACAGTGAGAAGTGGTATTGGACACTTTGAGACAGCATAGTGTGTAGTGTGTGTAAAGATTGTACACATAAGCAGCCATTTTATCACTCTGTATTATTGTTATTAGCTGCCATTTAGTTGGTCCCTGTCTCATGGAGACCCCATGCACAGTGGGGTGGAATTCTGCCCAGTCCTGTGCCATCCTCATGATCAGTTGAGGATTAAACTCTTGTGGGATCCATAAGGTTTTCACTGGCTGTTTTTTGGAAGTAGATTGCCAGGCTTTTCTTCTTAGTCTGACTTAGCCTGGAAGCTCAGCTGAAACCTGTTCAGCATCATAGCAATACACAAACCTCCACTGACAGATGGGTGGTGGCTGTGCATGCGGTGTATGTCTGGAAACTAAACTTGGGTCTCCTGCATGGAAGGTGAAAATTCTACTACTGAACCCCAATCCAAAACCAAACCAAACCCATTGCTCTCAAGTTGGTTCTGACTCATAGCTACCCTATAGGACAGAGTAGAACTGCCCCGTAGGCCTTCCAAGGAGCAACTGGTGGATTCAAACTGCCCACCCTTTCGTTAGCAGCTGAGCTCTTAACCACTGCACCACCCAAACTGCCAACATCCCCCTATTTATATTATTCAAATCATGTTATCTCCTCAAGTTTGTCTCTTCATATATAAAATAGAGATAATAACATCTATTTCATTAGGCCTTAGTAGGGATAGACTGATCCAGGGCATGCCAGTCACCCAGTATATGGTGGGTAGGTGCCAAGCAAGTGCTATTTTGTTCACACTCACCCTATCCTTTATTTATATTCATGTTGGTTGGACTCTCTAACCCTGGCACTTCACTTAGAAAATCCTGCCTTCTTAGAAGTCTGCATGCATTTTTTTTTTTTTTGGGTGGGGGTGATGCTGTACTTTCATCCACATCACTTTTTTTTTCTTCACACTCTTTTGTTACTTTCATTTCTGAAATAGTAGAATGGTTGGCAATGACTCACATCTAAGAGATGGTTTCTTGATTAACAAATGGATATTACTAAGAAAAACATTTACTTTAGTCCGTTCTGAGTAGGATCAGGAATAGTCATCAAAGAAAATAGACTGGGTTCTGCTTCTCCTATTGGACTTTCAAATCCTTACTTAGCATCTTCAGAGTCTCTGAGATTGAAGAGGCCTAAATCCAGTCAGAAAGATGATATATTTACAACGTCCTGATATTAGAATTAATCAAAACTCACAGTTTTCTCACTGGGAAATAGGAAAATTCCTAAGAACTAAGGAATTATTTGGTCCTTACTGAGTGAAGACAGCATACACAATCACCCTGCTGACCACCTCTTGGAATAGTTACTTTCACAGAGCTTTGCAGGCCCCTGTGCTGGAGGGGGAATAATGCTTTCTCAACTTTCATCAAAGATTGAACAACTGGCTCTGGGATAATTTAATTAAAGGCCCCACTGCCAAGGAGGATTGAGTTAAAGATGTAAGTCTGGACTTCTAATATCCTGACTTGAAAGTTTATAAATCACCTTTATATTTCACTGGGTTCTATTGTATTTCCTCTTTCATTGAATAGTTGTTATTTTTCTTATTCGCTGGGACAATTAATCTTGAGGAAGTTTGGAGCAGCACATTAAGCCTCAAAAGTGTAGCTTAAAGAGGACACAATACACTTGGAGGGCCTCTGTTTCTGAAGATATGGAATGCTAGATGACCAGAGGAATCGTGTTGTTACAAAAATGATTAGGAAACATGTATGCAGAGAAGCAGACACTGGAACCAGCATTTTCCAAAACGTGTTGGCTTAGAATGTGGACTTTATGGACATAAAAACTAGGGAGAGAACAAAAATTCTGAGGCCTACACAACAAGGGAAGTTGAATAAAAGCCTCAGAATAAAACTTAGACCTGCAAAAGTCAACATTCTCTTTGGGTAAACTAGGTGAAAAACAAAATCAAAAGGGAGAGAGTAGGGATTCTGGGCTGTCTTGACCTTGGCTCTTATGGGAAAAATATAAAGAAAATCTTCCATGGGATGTTCTAACAACAAACCTACCATTGTGAATATTTAAGGCAGGAATTAATTCTACTTGGAGGCCCAAAAACTCCAAACAGAAAACTTAGTTTAATGTAGTCTTACTTTGGTGGTGCTCTGAGCACTTGGAAGAAGTAAATGCCAATCATGCCTGAAGGAACATGTTTTAAAATAAGACCTGAAAGTATCTCCACAAATAAAGTTCCGAGGGTCATGATGAAATTAAAAACATATCCACAAATACTGTAAATACTGGAATTATCACATACAGAATATAAAATTAGTATGTTGAAAGAAATAAAAGTGTATCTTTCATTTATCTGAAGGAATGAGGGACAAAAAAAAAAAAAAATCAAGTGTACCTAAAAAAGAATAGAAAATAATTCTAGAAATAAAAATCATAATCATTAAAATTAGGAGCATAACAGACAAATTAAATAGTAGATTAGACACAGCTAAAGAGAGAATTTATGATCTGGTACATAAATATGAAGAAATTAATCAGAATTTAGTCCAGAGAGAGAATGAACAAATATAAGAGAGGTAGACATACAGAGTGATCAAGTTTAATATATAGTTGCATTGAGAGGTGCCTTTGAATTGATTCCAACTCACAGTGACCTCATGTGACAAAGAAGAATTTCCTTATAGGGTTTTCTTGGTTGTAATTTCTATGGAAAGAGGTTAACAGGTCTTTTTCTGTGGAGCCGCTAGGTGAGTTTGAACCACAAACCTTTCAGTTAGCAGCTGATTGCTTAACCATTGTGCCACCAGGGCTCCTTAATATATAGCCAACAAGTCTACTGTGTATCTAATTGGCATTCCAGGCAATATTTGAACGTGGGTGAGAATTTTCCAGAACTATTGAAGACATAATTCCTAAGATGCAGGAAGTCCAACAGATCTCAAACACATTAAATACAAAGCAGTCATGGTCTAACTGATGGTGGTTAAATTAAATAAAACCAAAGAGAGAATATTCAAAATCATCCAGGAAAAAAAAAAAAAAAAAAAAAGACGACCTATGCAGGAATAGTAATTAAACTTTTAGCTGACTTCTTGAGAGCAACAATAAAAATCAGAAGGTTGTAGGAAAATATCACCAATGTATCAAAAGAAAATAACTGTTAGCTTAGAATTGTATAACCAGCAAAACTATTTTTCAGAATGAAGGTAGAATAATTTCAAGAAAGAAACCAAGAGAATTCACTATGAACCCATCACTAAGGAAATTTTAAAGAACATTCTTCAGGAAGAGGGAAAACAACCACTGAAGGAATATTTAGTATACTATGGAGTGCCAGAAGAATGAAAAAATCTGTCTTGGAAGACATACAACCAGAATGCAGGGACCAATCCCTGGAGAAAGACATCGCGTTTATTAGAGGGTCAATGAAAAAGATGTGGAGAACCTCAACGGGATGGATTGACACAGTGGCTGCAACAATGGGCTGAAAAATACCTGCTATTGTGAGGATGGCACAGGGCCAAGCAACATTTGGTTCTGTTATACACAGGGTCACTATGAGTCAGAACCAACTCCATAGCACTTAACAACAAAGGAAGATTTAAGATAAAAGCAAAAAGGTCAACAGAAAATATGGAAAACATAATAAGCTTAAAAGATTGACTTTGAGAAACAATATTGATAATGTCTAATTTTTTAACTTAAAGAAAAAGAACCTATATATTCAACTGTGGTTCCCATATTATATACTGAGGGACTTGTTTTGCCCCAGTAAATTCACAAAATCTCAAGAGACACACAGCAATATCTGTTGGATAGCATGAACTGCTGGCTCAAGATAATTCATAGTTTCAACATTAAATTGCACTACATTCCTTTCAATTGTATCATATCTTTATGAAGCAGAGTTTTCAGGTGTTGATGTGAAAAAAAAAGTAAGTACCATGAGAAAAATCAATATGAAACAGGAAATAAAGTGGAGGTATCCAATTTGATTCTTAGATTTGAAAGGTTGTACAGTGCCAAATAAAAGTTCATTGTGGCTATTTAAAAATGAAATAAAATACTACTTTTTCTCTCAATTTAAATATATATATATACCAAACCAAAAAAACCAAACCCACTGCTGTCGCGTTGATTCCAACCCATAGCAACCCTATAGGACAGAGTAGAACTGCCCCATAGAGTTTCCAAGGAGCACCTGGCGGATTCAAACTGCCGACCCTTTGGTTACCAGCCATAGCACTTAACCACTATGCCACCAGGGTTTCCAAATATATATATATATACTTTTTTTTTTTCATATAGCTGCTAAGTTATAAGGACATAAATACTCATTAAGTTGTTAAGACTTTAATAAACAAAACTGTTAAGTATTTCTTTTTGCCTGGGGTTACTGAGAAATTTACTGAGACACTAAGAATACTGCAAACTGAGAAATTTTGGGCAGATCTGGCATATAAATGGGAAGAGGCAATAACTGAATAAGTATTGATTAATTTTTAATTTGTCAAGTTAAATATGCATATTAAAATGTCTAGAGGGGAAAAATAATAAAAGAATAGAAATACATTGTACAATGTCTGAAATAGTAAAGGTGGGACAAATCAAATGTGCTGAACAATTGTAATCAATCCCAAAGGAGACAATGGAAGAATTTTGTTTAATGTAGGACAAAAAGAAGGCACTAAATAAGATCCTAGTAATTAATTCAAACATATCAGTAATTCTAACACACTAAATTCTCGTTAAAAGCCAAATATATAATAGGATACATCTTGTAATTTTCTACTTTAAAGTGGCATACCTGAAACTTAAGAACTTAGAAAGGTTGAATGGACAGCAACAAAATGAAACATGAACAAAATACAAAATGCTAGATGAAGAAAATACAATCCAAAATGATATATGAAGAAAATACAAACTTTAATAATAGATACTATAGACTTGAAAACAAAATGAATTGCTATATAACAAGTCATCACATAGCGATAAAAATTTAAATTCACTCAAAACAGAATAGTTCTAAAATTGTATAATAAGTATTGAAAATTTTGACACAATTAAGTTGACAATCTAATGGAGTGGTAAAATTCCTAGAAAATATGAGTTATCGAAATTTACTCAAGAAAAATGGGAAAATCTGAATTTTCCTATATCCATTAAATAATTAATAATTAAAACCTTCCCATTAATAAAACACCAGTCCCACATCATTTTCAGGTGAATTTCCACCAGATATTGAAGGAACAGATAATTTCAATCTTACACACTTTCAGAAAATAGGAAAGCAGGGGTTACTCTCACTCACTTTATAAAGATATTCTTGATATAAAACCAAATAATGACAATACAAGAAAGGAAAATTGCAGACCAATCTCATGAGAACAGATGTAAGACAATTTAAAATGAAACATTAGCAAATAAAACTCAAAAATGAGTTTATTCCTGAAACACAAAGTTTGTTCTAAATTAGGAAAATTATTAATTCCCCATGTTAACAAATCAGGGCAGAATAGCTATATATGATCATCGCAATAGATGGATTAAAAAGTATTTGATAAAAGTCAATATCTAGGATAAACATTCTCATCTAGCTTCTTTAACCTGATAAAGTGTCTCTACAAAACCCTGGAGCAAACATACTCATTGATGAAACATTAATTACACTGCCTTTAAAACTAGGAGCAAGATAAAAATGTTCTCTATTACCAGTTCTGTTTATCAATATATTGGTGCTTCTAGCAGCAATATAATGGAAGGAAACAAAATAAAAGGTGTAAGCACTGAAAGGAAATACAAAACTATAGATAGTTATTTAGAGATAATATAATTAATTTTACAGAAAATTGAACAGAATCTACTAATGAGTTACTAACTTATGAGTGTTTACCAGATATAAGATCAAAATCTAAATATCAATTGCATTTCTGCATGCCAGCAATAAACAGAAATTTTATGAAAAGAAAAAGGTCCATATTACCTTAACAGCTAAAATGTAAGAAATCCAATAAAAAATGTACAAAGCCTTTATCATAAAAAATCAAACTTTATAGAAAATGTTAAAATGACTTAAATAAAGGAAATTATTAAAGTAAATGTTTAATGGGTAAGAAGATAATGTTGTAAGGATATTAATTCAGTCCAACAGAGTTTTCATAGAATTTGGCAAACTGAGTTTAAATTTGATAGAGAAAAGGGCCACAGATTTCCGAAGACAAAGGATGAGACAGGATAGGGGTGGGGTTCTTGCCAAATGAAATACAGACAATTATTATAAAAAAAAAATAATAATAGTTTTTTTTTTTAGTCCCTGAATTGTGCAAATGGTTAACATGCTCAGCAGCTAACTGAAAGGTTAGAGGTTTGACTGCACCCAGAAGCAACTTGGAAGAAAAAGCTTGGTTATCTACTTTCAAAAACTCATCCATTGAAAACCCTGTGGAGTATAGTTCTACTCTGGCACACATGGGGTAACCATGAGCTGGGATTGACTCAGCTGCAACTGGTTTAATGGTTATTATAAAGACATATGGCCCTCACCAGATGGAATACACAGGAATCAAATTGACTACATCTGTGGAAAGAGATGATGAACAGTCAGAACAAGGCCAGGGGCCCACTGTGGAACAGACCATCAATTGCTCATAGGCAAGTTCAAGCTGAAACTGAAGAAAATTAGAACAAGTCCATGAGGGCCAAAGTATGACCTTGAGTATATCCCACCTGAATTTAGACACCATCAAGAATGGCATCAAGAACATCATAAATGAAGAAAGCAAGAGGTCATTAATAAGACAGGAAAGAAAGAAAAGACCAAGATGGATGCCAGAAGAGACTCTGGAACTTGCTCTTGAATGTCAAGTAGCTAAAGCAGAAGGAAGAAATGATGAAGTAGAACAACTGAACAGAAGATTTTAAAGAGTGGCTTGCGAAGACAAAGTATTATAGTGACACGTGCAAAGAGCTGGAGATAGGAAACCAAAAGGGAAGAACATGCTTGGCATTTCTCAAGCTGAAAGAACTGAAGAAAAAATTCAAGCCTCGAGTTGCAATAACGAAGGATTCTATGGGGAAAATATTAAATGACACAGGAAGCCTCAAGAGAAGATGGAAGGAATACACAGAGTCATTGTATCAAAAAGAATTGGTCAACGTTCAGCCATTTCTAGAGGTACCATATGATCAGGAACCGATGATACTGAAGGAAGAGGTCCAAGCTACATTGAAGGCACTGGTGAAAAACAAGGAATATCAATTGTAATGTTTCAACAAACGAATGCAACACTGGAAGTTCTCACTCACCTATGCCAAGAAATTTGGATGACAGCTACCTGGCCAACCGACTGGAAGAGATCCATGTTTATGCCTATTCCCAAGAAAGGTGATCCCACAGAACGTGAAAATTATTGAACAATATCATTAATATCACATGCAAGTAAAACTTTGCTGAAGATCATCCAAAAGTGGCTGTAGCGGTATATCTACAGGGAACTGCCAGAAATTCAGGCAGGATTCAGAAGAGGACGTGGAATCAAGGATATCATTGCAGGTGTCAGATGGATCCTGGGTGAAAGCAGAGAATACCAGGAAGATGTTTGCCTGTGTTTTACTGACTATGCAAAGGCATTCAACTGGGTGGATCATAACAAATTATGTATAACATTGCGAAGAATGGGAATTCCAGAACACTTAATTGTGCTCATGAGGAACTTCTACGTAGATCAAGAGGCAGTTGTTCAGAAAGAACAAGGGGATACTGTGTGGTTTAAAGCCAGGAAAGGTGTGCGTCAGGGTTGTATCCTTTCACCATACCTATTCAATCTGTATGGTGAGCAAATAGTCCAAGAAGCTGGACTATATGAAGAAGAACAGGGCATCAGGATTGGAGGAAGACTCATTAACAACCTGCGTTATGCAGATGACATAGCCTTGCTTGCTGAAAGTGAAGAGGACTTGAAGTACTTACTGATGGAGATCAAAGACCACAACCTTTGGTATGGATTGCACCTCAATGTAAAGAAAAGAAAAATCCTCACAACTGGACCAATAGGCAACATCATGATGAATGGAGAAAAGATTGAAATTGTCAAGGATTTCATTTTACTTGGATCCACAATCAACACCCATGGAAGCAGCAGTCAAGATATCAAAAGACACATTGCGTTGGGCAAAGCTGCTGCAAAAGACCTCTTTAAAGTGTTGAAAAGCAAAGATGTCACCTTCTAGACTAAGGTGCGCCTGACCCAAGCCATGGTGTTTTCAATAGCATCATATGCATGCAAAAGTTGGACAATGAATAAGGAAGACAGAAGAAGAACTGACGCCTTTGAATTGTTGGCAAAGAATATTGAATATACCGTGGACTGCCAAAAGACGAAACAAATCTGTTTTGGAAGGAGTACAACCAGAATGCTCCTTAGCAGCAAGAGTGGTGAGACTACGTCTTACATACTTTGGACATGTTATCGGGAGAGATCAGTCCCTGGAGAAGGACATAATGCTAGGTAAATTACAGGGTCGACAAAGAAGAGGAAGACCTTCCATGAGATGGATTGACACAGTGGCTGCAACAATGGGCTCGAGCATAGCAACGATTGTGGACATGGCGTAGGACCGGGCAGTGTTTTGTTCTGTTTTACATAGGGTCGCTATGAGTCGGAACCGACCCCATGACACTTAACAATAACAACAACGTAAAGCCACAGTGACTTAATGTGGTACTGGTAAAGGGGTAGACAGACCCATAGAACAAAACAAAGTCCCTAGAAGCAATTCCACACATGTACAGAAATGACATGAGACAGAGCTGGTATTGCAGATTCAGAAGGTACTGCTCAAAAACTATTCTAGGGGAAAAATGAAATTGAATCCCCTTTCACAAAAATCAATTCCAATGTTTAAAAAACCAAAACAGGGAAGAATAAAATTAAAAAAGAACTTTTTTTTTTAAATAAACCTTTTTCTTTTGAGATAATAGTAGATTCACATGCAATTGTAAGAAATAATATGGAGATAGCCCATGTACTTTTTATTCAGTTTCCCCAATAGTAACATCTTGAAAAACTATAGTACAATATCATAATCATGTGATATTGTACTATATCAAAATCATACAGCCAGTACTTAGTGAAGCAAGAGTTCAAACCCAGTCTGTCAATGATAATAATGAAAACAGTTGCCTTTTTTTTTTTTTTTTTGAGCTTACACTCTTTCAGGCCCTGTGCTCAGCACTTTACACTCATTATCTCACTTAATCCTTACAAACTCCTTCAAAAGAGATATTATTATCCTCTTTTAATTGATGATGATTCTGATGCTCACAGGACTAACTGCCTAGTCAAAGTTCACCCCCTTAGTCTGTACCTTCAAAACTTGAACTGGTAATTACTTTGCTAGGCTGGGGCCAAAAACCCTTCAACTTTTCACAGCTCTTCTATCTGGGCTCCACAATATCCTTGGTTACCTGCAAAGGAGCAGTTTGGTTTATTAACTAACTGGGCCACATATTGCCAAGAAATCATTTTGGCTAATTTTCTTTCCCCATCGGATCAACTCATTCATTTTATAGAATTGACAAAATCAGATAGTCATGTTAATGATGAATCAAATTATCCTTGTTGATTTTTTCATTTACTAGTCAGATATATCTAAATTTCAATCCCAGGTCAGCCATTTATTAATTTTGTAACCTTGGGCAAGTACTTAACCTCTTTAGGTTCTGGTGACCTTGTCAGTAGAAATGCAGATAATAATGGTGGTTTCCATCACTCTCCTGTCAGTTTGTCATACTGTGGTGGCTCGCATGTTACTGTGATGCTGGAAGCTGTGCCATGATATTTCAAATACCAGCAGAGTCACCTGTGGTGGACAGGTTTCAGTGGAGCATAGAGACTAAGACAGCCTAAGAAGAAGGACCTGGCAATCTACTTCTAAAAAAATTGGACAGTGAAAACCTTATAAATAGCAGTGGAACATTGTCTGATACAGTGCTGGAAGATGAGCCCCTCAGGTTGGAAGGCACTCAAAATATGTCGAGGAAGACCTGGCTCCTCAAAGTAGAGTTGATCTTAATGATATGGATGGAATAAAGTTTTCGGGACCTTCATTTGCTGGTGTGGCACTAGTCAAAATTAGAATAAACAGCTGTAAACATCCATTAATAATCAGAAAATGGAATGTAGGAAGTATGAATCTAGGAAAATTGAAAGTTGTCAAATGAAATGGAACTCATAAACGTCGATATTCTAGGCACTAGTAAGGTGAAATAGACTGGTATTGGCCATTTTGAATTGGACAATCATATGGTCTACTATGCCGAGAATGACAAATTGAAGAGGAATGACATTGCGTTCATTGTCAAAAAGAACATTGCAAGATCTATCCTGAAATACAATGCTGTCAGTGGTATGATAATTTCAATATGCTTACAAGGAAAGCCAGTTAATGTGACTATTATCCAAATTTACATACCAACCACTAATGCCAAGACGAGGAAATTAAAGATTTTTACCAACTTCTACAGTCTGAAATTGGTCAAACAAGCAATTAACTTGCATTGATAATTACTGGTGATTGGAATGCAAAAGTTGGGAACAAAAAAGAAGGATCAGTAGTTGGAAAATATGGCCTCAATGATAGAAACAACGCTGGAGATCGCATGATAGAATTTTGCAAGACCACAACTTATTCATTGCAGATACCTTGATCCCTTTGAATTCTGGTGTTGGGAAAGAATATTGAATATACCACACACTGTTGGGGGCCAGAAGAATGAACAAATCTCTATGGGAAGAAGTACAGCCAGAATGCCCCTTAGAAGCGAGGATACTGAAGCTTTGTCTAATGTACTTTAGGCATGTTATCAGGAGGGACCTGTCCCTGGAGAAGGACATTATGCTTGGTAGTGGAAAAGAGGAAGATCCTCAGCAAGATGGACTGACAATGGCTACAACAATGGACTCAAATATAGCAAAGATTTTGTAGATGGCACAGACTGGGCAGGGTTTTGTCCTATTGCACATAGGGTTGCTATGATAAGGAATCGACTGGACAGCACCTAACAACAACAACAAGCTGGGGTGCTTAATGAGAGGATTAAGAGAAAACCCATTATCTCCTAACACAATGTCTATTCCTTAAGAGGGTTTGCCGAGTAGTAGCTGCTCTTATTAACATTTATCATTATTACCGTTAGTTTTAACATTTTGTTTTAATATCTTTTTTCTGTGGCCTTTATTGACCTCCTTGACCGTTTAGATAGGCAGAGTTACAGGCAGTCACTGGGTTATGAACATCTGATTTATGTACAACCCAGTTACAAACCAACCCCTATAAAGCCTGGGAGCTACTTTGCAACACGCATCAAAACATTATTATTACTGTATTATTATGTTAAAGATGTTTTAGTGTACCTAGAAGTGTTTCTTTAATGTTTTTTTAATGCATAGAAAGTATACTATATACTAAGATAAGCATTTGTCTAACTGACATTAGATATGAACCGTACCTAACTGTTCTAACTTGTGTACCCATTCTTCTTAAGACAGACTTAGGAACAGTACTCGTTCGTAATCCGGGGACAGCCTGTACTTGCTTGTTCCTCATTGTACGTTGCTCCTTCATTATGGAATGGCACTGTGTTAGAAACATGGTCTCAGGTCTCTGATTCTCTACTCTCTCTAATTATAAGAACTTTGAATGCAAGTTCATTCATCTTTTTACCACCAGCCCCCTTCACTCTACCTAGCACCTAGATATTCTATGATGTTTGTTAAATGAATAGGTCATATTTTTCTTCACATTGCATGGAATGGTCAACACTTGTTTGTGCATCTTTGCTATGTTGTTGATTTTGATATGTGTAAAATCCCTGGGTGTTAGACATGATAACACACTCAGCTGCTAACCAAAAGTTTGGAGGTTTGAGTCCAGTCAGAGATGCCTCAGAAGAAAGACCTGGTGATTTACTTCCAAAAAATCAGCCGTTGAAAACCCTCTGGAGAATAATTCTACTCTGACACGTGTGAGGTCGCTAGGAGTCAGAATCAAGTTGACAGCAACTGTTTTTACTGGTTAAAGCCCACAGGGGTAAATTCCATTACATCATATAATGCCAGCACTGTGTCAGTCTTTTTTCATTTGAATATGCCTGGTTACTTCTAGTCTTGACCCAGATCTATTGCTTTCTGTAAAGGTTTTTTGCTGCCTATAGAGAGGGTATCGATATTCACTTTTTTGCACTTTTTTTTTTTTTTTTTGTCTTGCTGGTGCTGTATTGTAGGCTTTTTCTTCTGCCATTTCTGCCATAGGACTTTTTAAAAAGACTCTCTTGCTTTCACTTAAACTTATTTCCCACATCACTTTAAGGTATACATTTTATTCTTTCTCCCCCATCATTAATGCATTACCGTTTGACTCTGCCATTAGGCTGTCAATCTGTAAAACTCTTGAGGAAGACAGAGAGACCTTATTTTAAATAGGCCTGATTCTTTGCTAGAGAGGTTGGTGCACTGTCTACAATGCTATTCTTGTCAAGAATATGCTTTTGAAATTTCAAGGAGAAGAAATGAAATTTAGGAGAGTTACCAAACTGTGAAAGACTGAAGGAGTAAAAGGGAAAAAACAGTAAAACCCAAAGACATAACCAAATGGAGAAAAAAACATCATAAAATTCTACGCAAGGTCCAGGACCGAGGTTGGAGGTATGAAATTCTCCTTGAGGGAAAATAGTTGTTGAAGATCCCTGAAGCTCAGGCCCCCTGTCCATTATGAGTGGTCAGAAAATGACACAGATTAATTTGAATTTCTGCATTAAGGTTACAGAGATTGAAGCGTTGAGCCTGCGTGAGAAAAGGGAAAGTGAACATTTAGTAACTATTCCCGAGATGTTATAGAGATGGTGGTAAGCGGTAGTTCCTCCATTTTCCCTGAAGTGAGGGTGAGACAATACTCCTGAAAGGCAACCGGAGAGATTTATGTCAGAATTCAGACAGACTTCCTGGGTTCTGAGGTCCTCGAATATGTTATTAAGCAGAGCAGGACTCTTCCCACAATGAGGGCTGCAGAATTTTCCAAGATTCTAAGTCATTAGGCAGGGTTTCCAGGGACAGCACTGCCACAGCCCTGATTGTTCTCTGGGATAATCTGACCTGATTCACGGAGAAAGCCTATGGAATCATCTCCACTTCAGCCTTCACATAAAAGGGTGGGTGGCAACCAAGCATGGGAGTAAATCCTATCTTTCTGAAGATCGGGGCTCAGACCAGCCCATTCGCCTCATGATTGTATGAATGCTACAGAAAATGAGAAACTGCAGTTCACTTCCTTTGCCACACATAAGAAGACTTTATATTTCTGCTGAGTGCTGAACTATTTTCAATGCAAAGGAATTGAAAAAGAGTAGGTAAGAGAGTTTTACATTTGGAATATTATATACAGACAGCATTGGAGGTAAGGGTGAAAAAAGTATACTCCCTAAACTGCTTCCATGAAAAATTTCAGTAAACTGCTAGCTTTCTCTTCACAAAACTTTGACATATGGCCCTTGACCTTTACCAACTACCCTTCCGTGTTTGACACTTAACGTTTGCTACGTGATTAAAATTCAGCGTTAATTAATTCCAACACCATCAGCTCAGTTATATTTAGCTAAGAACACTCACTTTTGTCTTTTGTGAGTAGCACTGCAGGGTTATTACAAAGAGGTAGTCAGGAGGGCAATAGAGATACGAGAAGAATGATTCAGTGTGCAGATAATTGTTTCGAGTGAAATTTAGCTCAGTATTTTTGTTCCTGTCCTTAGTAGAACTGAGATTTAGCACCTCCCGTTGGCACTTAGCCCCCACCCCCACACTGGAGGAGGCTGTGATGGGTGGGGGCTGAGAACGAGCCACACCAGAGTTGAATTATAGCACAGTTCCAACACTGGTGAGGATTTTCCCTGGCCAGCTCTGGGGTACAAAGCTTGTGATCTCAGCAGAGACGAGGTGTCCATAAAAAGGGCCTCCATATTGTGTGACATTGCCTCAATGAGGGAGGTCAGTATGCCTGTTTAAAGAGCACCGTCCCAAAAATGGCGACTGTTCTCAAACAGTGGAAACCAGAACACTTAACCATAACAGAGTTATAGCTCTCACCTCAAAAATTCACCCATGGGGTTGTCTTATTAATGGTTTACTCTATAATGTAACCAAAGCACTCACTAGAAATGGAGAAAATCTAGGGAATTTGATTCTTTCCCTTATAGAAGTGAAATACATTCAGTTGAAGTGAAAAAGCATTTTTCTTGTTTTCTTTATTCAATGCCCTTCTCTCTGGAAATAGATTATGATAAGAATTTGGATATGCAAATCTTGCTTTCACCTGAAGTTCAAAATGCTATGAAGCCATTACAACTGTCACTCTTTGGAATGCTGGCATGAATTTGTGGTCTATAAGATTTTTGTGCCACTGAAATACTTCTATTCTTCAGATGCATTTGCGGGACAGGAAGAGGGAAGCTCTCCATTTGGTAGATCCAAACCAAAAACCCGTTGCTGTCGAGTCAGTTCCAATGCATAGTGACCCTATAGGATGGAGCAGAACTGCACCACAGAGTTTCCAAGGAGCAGCTGGTGGCTGGTGGATTCAAACTGCCAACCTTCGTGTTAGCAGCTGAGCTCTTAATCACTGTGCCACCAGGGCTCGATTTATCTGAGTTGCCCGTATTTATCTCACTGTAAATCCAGAAATAGATGCTGAGTTCTTTGAGAAAGTATACCTAGATGGCCCCCAGTTGTAAACAAAAATGTAGCATTTTCATTTGTGTATCACAGAACACTTTGCCCTGAGTAATTGAACTTTTATGTTCCAGAAACTGATTCTAACCTGGTTCTGCCCTCATCTCCGCTTTTAACTACAGTTGGAGGGCACTTGATCCTTGGTGGACTTTGTTTTCCTGCCCACCCCATGGGACACATTTTGGCTTCCATTTACCAGGGATTTAAGTAGCTCTGATTAATCAGTCAAGCGATTCAACATCAAGTCAAATTTCTGTTGGCCGGATGCTAGTAGAATGTCCCTTTACTAATAATTGGCTTTGGGTCTTAACCTTGAGACCAAGTTCTCTACCTTGTGTTCTTGATGGGATACTGGATACAAATATTGGCCCTACTGAAGGGGAACCTCATCAGCTCTCTAAGATGAGGTCTCCAATTTGTTCTTAGATGTCTTCTCCCCCTACTTCCTGATATTGTTGTTGTTACTGTTGAGTTGACTCTGACTTATGGTGACCACTATGTACAACAGAGCAAAACATTGCCTGGTCCTGTGCCATGTTCATTGGTATGCTCAAGTCCATTGTTATGGCGACTGTATTTCACGTGCCTTCCAACCTAGGGGCTCATCTTCCATCATTATATCGGATAATGCTCTGTTGTGATCCATAAGGTTTACCTTGGCAGATTTTTGGAAGTAGATCACCAGGTCGTTCTTCCTAGTTTGTCTTAGTCTGGAAGCACTGCTGAAACTTGGCCATCATGGGTGACCCCACTGGTATTTGAAATATCCATAGCACAGCTTCTAGCATCACAGCAACAGGCAAACCACCATAATATGACAAACTGACAGTCTCCATGATAGTGTAGTCCTAATTCTGAGACCTAGCCCCAAAAGGTTTTATGTTCTTACTGCTTGTTGAAAACATTCCTGATGTCAACTACCTACTCAGGATTCTGACTGGGCCTGCTCTGGATTCCCTGGTAGCTGGCTATACTCATGTACCTGTCACAAAGCCCAGACTCTGTATACTTCCCAGTACTCACTGGCTTTCTGAATTCTCTGATCACCTATTGAACTTGACTGCCTTCCTATGTCTTCCTCTGAATAACTTTGTCAGGAGCACCTGTGCCACCCCTCTGGGCTCCTATTCCAGACCCTGGTGCCTCCCACCTGTCCTTCTACAGTTGACTTTTCATTTTCATGTCCTACCAGGAGGTAACTAAACTAGTTTAGTTACCAGGAGGTAACGCAAGAAAAGGCTGAGGTTTTTTTTTTTTTTTTTTTGGTTTGTTTGTTTAACGTGTTTCTTTGATGTTTGTTATGGATTGAATTATGTCCCCCCAAAATGCATGTCAACATGGCTAGGCTATGATTCCCAGAGTTGTGTGGTTGTCCTCCATTTTGTGATCTTAGGTGATTATCCTATGTGTTGTAAATTCTAACCTCTATGATGTTAATGTTAATGGGGAAGGATTAGAGACAGCTACGTTAATGAGGCAATACTCAGTTATGTTAAAGAGGATTAGTGTGGGATGAAAACCTTTACTCAGGTCACAGCCCTAATCCCATGAAAGGGGAATTTCCCTGGGGTGTGGCCTTTATCACCTTTTATCTTACAAGAGATAAAAGGAGAGAGAAGCAAGTCAAGAGAAGGACCTCATACCATCAAGAAAGAAACACCAGTAGCAGAGTGCATCCTTTGGACCTGGGGTACCTGAGCTGATAAGCTCCTAGATCAGGGGAAGATTGATGATAAGACCTTCCCTCAGAGGTGACAGGGAGAGAGAGAAAGACTTCACCTAGTGATATAAAACCCACTGCCGTCGACCTAATGATAGTGCCCTCAATTTGGACTTCTAGCCTCCTAGACTGTGAGAGAATAAATTTCAGTTTGTTAAAACCACCCACTTGTGGAATTTTTGTTATAGCAGCACTAGATAACTAAGACAATGTTCCTTAATGATAATATATAAACTGACATTATAGGATTCCTATTTAACTGATACTTATGACCTGTACAACCTTTACCAATGTTTTTCTATAAAAATTTTTCTATTCCAGGGAGCTTGCAGTGCCCACTAAACATAAAATATAATTTTTCTGAGTTTCTACTTTATAAATATCTTCCATGAAGAGGCTGAGCTTTTAATATTTTAATATTTAGAGGTGCATACATAGATGAGATGGGGGCTTATCCCCTATATTGAGGAGAAAATAGTATTTTGATGTGGGAAGATTTATAGAAATATAAATCTAGTATCCTTTGGCTTCACTTATATTACATTGTAACAAAAATTTTAAACATCTATATGCTTCGTAATATCTTTTTTCAGTATGAATTGAATAGGCAGCTTCCCATATACTTTGAGATTAAAGATACTTTCATTTTGTACAGTATTTTTCTCTGTTTTTACTTTTTAAGGTATTACACAATGGCCTTGTTATGGAGATGGAGCATCCAACTGTGGGGAAAATATCAGTCCCAGGTTTGAACATCTTGGTTATTTTCTTTAACACCTTCCTTTGTTAATTGTAACATAGGGTGATTGCTGCAGGGCCTTGGTGATCCTCAACCAACTTGTCAAGTCTTGGGCACTCTTTTTGGATAAAAGAGGAATGGTTGATATACTCACAGGAATGAATGCTTAGGCTATGGAATTGTGCCTTAGCTCTAACGAATGTCTGATTGTCTCAGTGACAAAACAATGCTTCTATTTCCTAGTTGCACTTGGTGTAATTGTGTACTCACAGAAGTACATTATGTAATTACCCACAAATAGGTAACAACAAACATGGCAACAATTATGATGGTATAGTGCAGTTAGTACGAGAATGAGAAAGCCAGACCAGATAGAGATAGTGTTCAAGGAAGACCACTGACTGATCTGTAGGGTTAGTAATGTTTATCATCCCTCGGATCTATTATCGCTCTCCTCTGGACATTACTAGAAAAACACTCTACATTCTTGTTCTTTGTGTCCCTGTTTTATAAACTATACACAAACCACCAGGAGCCCTGGCGGCACAATGGTTAAGCTCTTGCTGCTAACTGAAAGTTTGGTAGTTTGAACCCACCCAGAGGCTCTGCAGGAAAAAGATCTGGCAATCCGCTTCCATAAAGATTATAGCCATGGAAACACTATGGTGCAGTTGTACTCTGTCACATGCGGCTGCTGTGAGTCAGGATTGTCTCAACAGCAATATACAAACCGTGTACTACTTTTTCTCTTTTCTTTGTACTACTTTTTTCTTTGGACAGAGGACAATGAAATTAGCTAGGCTATAACTTTGGCCATTGTTTTCCTGAAACTATTTCCTTATCACCTTGCTCGGAATTTGCGTATTTTCTAAACTCCTCAGTGTCCTCAGTTGAATAGCATAGGGAATCTACAAGTATCTGATCTCATTTATTCAATAACTGTTACTGTTAATGTCTTTCTAAGATTTGAGGCTGGCTTGATAATAAATTTCTATAACAGATCAGAATCATGACCATTGGCACACAAAAATAATAGGAAGAAGGCAGTATGATCAATGAAGCATGATGAAATTCTGGTAGGCAGGAGTTTAAATCAAGGAACATCATAAGTGGATTAATGACGATAACTAAGAGAGCTGATATAAGCATAGTAGAGACTGGTATCATAGTACAGAAAAATGCCACATGTTACAGAAAAGTGGTGAAAAAAACTATGTTGATAAAAGCTAAGAAGGTCATTCATTCCTTTGTATTAGTGAGCATATACTATGTGCCAGGTACCATATCAGGTCCTGGAGATACAAAAATAAACCAGACAACATGGTCCCTGGCCTCATACAGCTTAGAGTCAATGGAAAGTTAGACAACACAAACAAGTAACAAATGTTTCTATAACTGTAAATCATGATAAATGCAAAGAAGGGGAAAGAACGGTATGTTGTCATATTGGATAATGGGGGTTAGCCGGGACTTCCTGTTGTTTGAGCACTGGGGAAATCCTCTCTGAGAAGCTGATTTATAAGCTAGGCATTGAAGTATAAAAGGAAGTTGGCATTTGAAGAATAGGGGAAAAGCATTCTAAGCAGAGGGAATAGCATGTGAGTAGGCCCTGAGGCGGGATAAAGCTGGACGTGTTTTGTGCCAGTATGAAAGAAGGGGAAGAAGGGCAGGAAATGAGACTGACAGAGAAAGGAGAGTCTCGAGACCCCACTAAATTTGGTTTTACTCTAGATAGTTTTAAGCAAGGTGGTGAAATGATACTATCAAGCAGGGAGTCAGATTAGGAAGTTATCACAGGAGTTTGGGTGATGGTGTCTTGAATTAGGGTCATGATAATAGAGATAAAGAGAAGGGGTGGTCAGAATTTTTTAAAAAATGTAATCATAGTGTTTCCAATCTGAGAAGACTCTGAAAAGCATTTTTAGCTTTACTTTTTACACAGTGGAACTGATTTTCCAAATGAAATCTCAATATATAAAATAGATCACGCAGAGTTTTGCTGATTGATAGGCCAGAACTCCAAGTGTTGAGCTTTCTTCTGCTGCCCCTACCATGCTATGGCCCTCCAGATACCTCCTTGAAACCATGGGCCCTAAAGAACAATTCAAGAACCAGTAATCTAATTCAACTCCACAAGTTTATAGGTGAGGTCATATAGTCATTGCTATATTCCCAATGCATCAGAAGAAAGTGTTTGAAAGTCAGTACAGTAGTTAGCATGGCAGGAAGGAAAAATTAAGTCAGTGACTAACCTGAAATAAACTCATTGGATGCTAACACTCTCCCCATCACTCAGATGTGAATTGTTTGACTCTTCTGGTAGATGAATGGAGAAATGATCTCAGGAAAAGGAAAATATTTTTCAGATTCCAGAAGAGGAAAGAATACACCTTTCTGCTCACTTTAATGTAAAAGTGTATCTGTTAGCTATTGTCACAATAGTGCTATGTAACAAATAACCACAAAATCTCATTCAAACGTAAGCATTTATTTATTCCACACATATGGGTCTCCTGGGGCTATGGCTGATCTAGGCTGGCCTCAGCTGGCTGGCTTTACTTTGATTGCAGGTTTGGGCTTGGCTGCTCACTGTGGGTTGGGCTCGGTTCTTTTCCATGTGTCTCTCATGTGCTTCTTATATCAATGGTAGAAGAGCAAAAAAACAGACACCACAATGACGCTTAAGACTCTGGTGCAGAACTTCCATACCTTCTGCCCACATTTCATTGGCCAAAGCAAGTTTTAGGCCAAGTCTGAAGGGGTGGGGAAATACTCATGACCCTTTTTGTAAGAAACTGAAAGTTACATAGTGAAGGGCATGGACACAAGGAGGGGTAAATAATTGGAGCGAATGATTCAATTTACTACATTTAGATTCTCAGATCTACAGCAATTTATTTTTATCTCTCTTTGGAAAACTCTACTTTTGTTTCTTTAATTTCTGTAGTGTTTAGGCATAATTTTTTAGTGTATCTATTCTATTGACAGGAAATCCTGGTGGCCTTAGTAGTTAAGTGCTATGGCTGTTAACCAAAAGGTCAGCAGTTCGAACTTAGAAACTCTATGGGGAAGTTCTACTGTGTCCTACAGGGTCGGTATGAGTTAGAATGGACTCGACGGCAGTGGGTTTATTCTACTGACTTTCCTTGTTATTTCTACATAACTCTCAATATGGCAAGTATCAGTTTTGAGATGAAGTTGATATGTCTAGGTTATTTTTGAAATTAGTGTATGGTTATCTCTTTTTTTAACATTTTATTATGCTTTAGGTGACAGTTTACAGAGTAAATTAGTTTCTCATTCAAAAATTTATACCCAAATAATTTCACGACATTGATTGCAATCCCTGCAGTGTGTCAGCATGCTCCCCCTTTCCACCCAGCATTCTCCATTTCCATCTGTCCAGTTTTCCTGTCCCTTCCTGCGTTTGCATCTTTGCTTTTGTGCAGGTGTTGCCATTGGTCTTGCATACTCCTTAGATCTAAGGAACATGTTTTTCACGGGTATTATTGTTTGTTTTATAGGCCTGTCTAATATTTGGCTGAGTGGCTTCACTTCTGAATATTATAACTATTTATACTTTGTTTCAATTTTTTAAGTTTTAAGTTAGAAAGGCATCTGGGGGCCATAGTTTCGAGGGTTCCTCCAGTCTCTGTCAGATCAGTAAGTCTGGTCCTTTTTGTGAATTTAAATATTGTTCTATATTTTTCTCCTGCTCTGCCCAGTACCCTCTATTGAGATTCCTGTCACAGTGGTCGGTGGTAGTAGCTGGGCACCATCTAGTTCTACCTGGTAGACCTATGCTGAATGTACTTTTAAACCTGTAAAAAACCTCTTGCCCTCAAGTTGATTCCAACTCATAATGATCCAATAGGACAGAATAAAACTGCCCTATAGGATTTCCAAAGAATGGCTGGTAGATTTGAACTGCCAACCTTTTGGTAGCAGCCAAGCTCTTAACCACTGTGCCACCAGGGCTCCGTACTTTAAACAGAGATATGAAATTATTTATCTCTTCAAAATTTCTTTTTGCTTCTTAAATTAAAAACAAAACAAATCAAAACTATGCATTGTTTCCATTTTGTAATAATTATCAATGTTAAAATACAGCAAGTAATATAATCTGAACTATCTCCTTTATTTATTTATGTTTATTTAACACAAGCTTTTCAGATCATTTTCTACCACCCCCAATCCATAGTCAAGAATAAGAAAGGAATTACATTTGTATATATAGATGTTCTGGTTAAATCATAGAGACTAGTTAATGTTCATGAATTGTCTCTAGATATAAGTTTAGTTATGCTAATACTATTCTTTATTTCATATATTGTTCATTATATTGCTCTATCATTTGAACTTTTAAAGCATACTACTCAGTTGTTAAAGGTGAAAGGAGACTAAGAAAAATGAAATAGTAATGGGACTACAAATGGAACAAACATATCACATCCTCATTGTCAGGGTTCAATATTCTGATGTTCTAAGAGTCCCTAATGGGCAAGTAGTCACAACCTTTAGCTTATTGGTGTGTTTAATGATAGAAGAGTCAGCACAGTAGGTACAATGTACTAATTTGCTCATAATTAACTATTATAAATGGATTGAGTGCTAAAACCTCAAACACATGCACATATATACACACACACAGCTCAACTAATTAAACTATGCTTCAGATGTTCTATGAAGCTATGGGGATAGAACTGTACCTAAAATAGGCCTAGTCACTCGTGGAGCTTACAGTTTTCCAGGGAGGCAGGCCTGAGGAAGAAACACTGAAAAGTTGGATGAATGTTCCCTTGGGAAACCAGAGGACACTGTGGGATGCTGTGAGAGCACAAAACAGGGAGACCTCACCGAGTATGAAGGGTCAGGGAAGAATGAGTAGTATATAGATGAAGGATGAGTTGTAAAAGGTAAAGAGGTATAGGATGAGGGAGCAGCGTGGAGGCCCCAAGGCAGGAAAAAACATGGTACCCTGGAAGGGCTGAGTAAGGGCTCAAATGGAGAATGTGGAGAGGGGGCACGTTCACAGTTAACCGGGGATGTAGGCAGAGGCCAGATGACTAAACTCTAAAATAGAGCTAATGGTCAAATTAAAAACACATCAAAAGTTTAAAAGAAATCTGTACTGAGGCCTTTGATTCCTACTATCTGAGGAGTAAAAGTGGGACTTGAAATTGGAGCCTGGGTAGTGTTATGGATTGAATTGTGTCCCCCGAAAATGTGTGTCAACTTGACTAGGCCATAATTCTCAGTATTGTGTGGTTGTCCATCATTTTGTGATCTGATGTGATTATCCTATGCGTTGTAAATCCTAACAGCTATGATGTTAATGAGGCTGGATTAGACACAGTTACGTTAATGAGGCAGGACTCAATCTACAGGATTAGGTTTTATCATAAGTCAATCTCTTTTGAAATATAAAAGATAGAATCGAGCTGGTTTAGGGAGACCTTTTTTTTTTTCATACCACCAAGAAAGAAGTGTTAGGATCAGAAAACATCCTTTGAACCCAGGGTTCCAGCGTGAGAAGCTCCTAGACCAGGAAAACATTGATGACAAGAACCTTCACCCAGAGCCAACAGAGAGAAAAAGCCTTCCCCTGAAGCTGGCAGCCTGAATTTGGACTTCTAGCCTTCTAGACTGCAAGTGAATAAATTTCTGCTTGTTAAAGCCATCCACTTGTGGTATTTCTGTTATAGCAGCACTAGATAACTATGACAGGTAGGAACCCCAAAGCTGGCTTAGCAGATGTTCTCATTGGTTGATTAAGAACAATTCCTAAAAAGCTTCTAGCTTGGTTGAAGACTTTTGTAAAACTTACCGTGTCCTGAAGTTTAGATGTGAAATTGATAAAATTTGTGTTTCTTAATTGTAAAGAAAAAAAAATGGAAGGGTAGCTTTATAGTTCTTACCATAACATTTCTGCAACAAGAGATCGACCACTGTATAAACATTACCATATTTGTGACTTGGGTGGAAAGATCTTGCATTAGATCACATTCTAAAGGACTGCCAGTTTCCACTGAGCCATTCACCATTTGCATCTTCATCTAATACTTCTGGCCATTAGCCTTTTAGCCAGAGGGGAACACGCCGTCCTTCCATGTACTTTGTAGGTGCCAAAATAATCTTGGTGCTGAGTTCCAGACTTCAAAGGATGTCGCTGAAGTAGAGTTAGCTGTGTAATCCTAACATTTCTCGCCATTGCCTTGTTCAGATACTTCCCTGTGAATGTACATTGTGGTTATTTGATTTCAGCCGCACTTCTGGGAAGTATTTCAGTGCTGAGTGTCTCAGCACTGGGAAAGCTAAGCAGTCTTCTAGGCATGCAGAATGATTTTAAATTGAATTACTCTTGCCTGCCGGTTCCCTGATCTGTGTTTTTCAGAAAGCAGCTCCAAGTTCTTTTTAATAAAAATTTTCTTAAGTATTTTCCTCATATTTTAATATAATATTTAGAACCTGCAGCAATTTTTTTAGCTTGTGGGCATTGGATGTAGGGTGAGTAGTCACCACTATGAATTAATGTACCTCAAACCAAATTATTGTAATATTGACATTTGAATTTTGTGGTGAGTTTCTAAAAAGTTGAATGTGCCTTTTTATTTGATTATCTCACGTATTTCTGAGTGTTTTGCAAGACTTTTTATAAATGATGATCTAAAACACCTTTCTGGATTCAGGACAGTATACTTTTGTAAGCTCCTGGAGGGTGAAGATGCTGTCCTTTTAAATTGAACCAGCACCTTCTATACCAACAAAGTACTTAATATCAGTTTTCTGCATGATGATTAGAATAAAAAATTATTAGATAAAAATAATTAAAAAAGTGATACTTGAAAAATGTTAGCAGTATGCATTTTTTAAGGATAGACTGGCTACTTATGGAAGTTATCTAAAAAGGGATTTATTTTACTTGCTTAATTTTCAATTTGAAGCACATATGCTAAATGGAGTGACCACCTATTCTCTTCAGTAGTTACCAAACTTTCTCTTCTGTCCTACTCAAGCTTTTATCTTTTCCCTGTAACTTTTAGCTTTCTTCTTCTCTTTAGATAGAAAACTAGATAGCGTTTCTGAAATCATATATCCTCAAAGTGCAGTTAAATTTCTATAATGGATAACAGCAATGGGAAAAGCTATCACAAATCTCAGTGGGGAAAAAGAAAAATTAAGAGGAACCAAAGTTTCAGTTTATATCCCTCCCTAAAGTTTAAATATGTTGGTCTTCACAAGGAATTTGAAGTAAAACCAATCTGAGAGTGAAAGGTGAGATGTTATTTCTTCCAGGTAGAAAGCCTCTTAGATGACAACGGGAAGAGGGTGTAAAGTTTTCATGTTGCATATAGTGTATAATCTATCTTCTAGAAAGAGCATACTCCTTCAGGGACCAGGTTAAGCTGCAAAAAAGAGGAAAGAGATGAAAGGAAGGTTCTACATTCTGTCAACAGAATGAGGGAAAGCTGGCAGGGAAGTGACTTTTCAAATAGATTAGCCATGGTACTTCTTGAAGTCCTCAATTATTTTTAACTTTATTTAAAAAAAAAAGCCCATGGCAAGGCACTGAAGTGAAATGAATCGGAGTATTCTCAGGTGATTTGACATTGAGTGTCTGTAGCCTTCCTGGGAGCCTTGTCCCAATGAGGCAGGGCTGTACACACTGTTACTGTTCAGTGAGAAATGAATAGCACAGCGACTTCCCTTCCTAGGAGAGCAGGGGGGAAACAGAGGAGCCATGAATTGTATCCTCAGGAATGCCTTTCCATCAGGAACCTGAGAAGCCCTTAGAGCCAACTTGCTGTTGCTGATACGACCTAGGGATCTCCATCAACTATGCTTATCTGTGTCACGAGGAAGAAATATTTCATGACCTGGACTTTCCTGCTAAGGGTATTCATGTTCCTGTTACTTGGGACTGGGAAGGTGGCCAGAAACGCAATTGTTCCTCTTCAGCATGCCCTCATCAGCCTAGATCCTAATGGATTCCCTGGTGACTGTATCTGTCTTACAGACAAGAAACTCTTGTTGCAAATCAGCTCTAAGTTCTGAATTCATTTCTGAGGAGTACGCGTTTTCACTACTAGAAAGTATATTTTTGCTAAAGAATTTTCCTGGATGAATATTTAATTGTACTTATAAATTCTTTGTGATTTTTTTTTTTTTTAAGCATCGTTATACAACATGATCGTTGAAGTTAGAGCTGTGTTTGAAGTAATTTGAGTGGGCCACTGAACGTCAAACCAAATCTAAAAATAAAACAAAACACAGGAAGAGTGGATGGCTCAATGATGGTAATGCATTTTTTTGTCTTAGAAGGTGGACCAGAAATTTTCTGGAATCAATTCTTGTCTCTGCTGTATTAGCTACAGGCTGACTTTATTTGGGTGCCCAGCCAAGTTTCTTTCTGCATCAAATTTAAGTACTGACTTTATGATGTGTGTTTTGGGAATACATTAGATTAATTTTATGCAATTAAGCGAGTACTTTGTCTTACGAACTTTGGACATGTTATCAGGAGGGACTAGTCCCTGGAGAAGGACATCACACTTGGTAAAGTAGAGGGTCAGCAAAAAAAAAAAAAAAAAAGGAAGATTCTCAATGGGATGGATTGACACAGTGGCTGCAACAATTGGCTCAAACATAGCAATGATTGTGAGGATGGTGCAGACTGGGCAGAGTTTCATTCTGTTGCACATAGGATCGCTATGAATCGGAACCAACTAGACAGCGCCTAAGAACAGCAACAGGCAAATAAACTGGCTGGAGATATAAAAACAGGTACTATGTAATAGTTAAATACAAAAGTTTTAAAATTATCTTCCAGTTTGGATTTCCTTGTTATGGAGTTAGCTTGGGTAATCAAAAAGTGCTATTATCATTGTCTCCCCGTGGCTTTAGCCTAGAGTGAGTTGATTGACTTCGTTGCTGAAGAAGGAGTTGTTTTAGTCTTCTTTGAAACAGGAGTGGCTTTGTCTCACATCCAGCATTGCCAAGCAGGGAAAGATGAGAATTGGGCAGAATCCCATAGGATTTTTTTTTTTTTAATATGGATCTTTAAGATATCAAGATACATTCTTATTAAGAAGGCATAGCCAGAGAAAATATCATTTGGGTAAGCCATCTTCTTATTTAAAAAATCACACTTTAATTTTGAATAGGAACACAGTGTTGTTAATATTAATAAGGGGCATTGGTGGAAGTGAAGAAATGGCAGTAATAGTGATAGTAAGGGGTTAAATAAAAATCTCCAGATATCTTAACATAATCATTGAGTCTTGTGCAATATCCCATTTATCACATCACTCCCAGGCTGAAGAATTTATTTGTCACAGAGCTGGGTGTAGAGGACTCATTACTTATCTTCTAAACTGGAACAAATGCTGTCTTCTGTGTATCAGTTACTTACCAGTTTTTATGAAACCATATCTCCATGTTGTCATATCTTTGCCAGGGAATGGCATTAGTAGTCAGTACATCTCTGGGTCCATCCTTTGAATAAGATTAGGGTGCCACGTAGAGGGGGAAGGGTGAGGGGCCTCAAAATGCTTTGTTGAATGGTCCTTCATGTGAACATCATGTAAGTCACAGAGGGCCCTGTGACTCTAAGTGGGCAACCCATTTGTCTAACCTACTCAAACAAACAAAAAACCTTATATGGTTGCTGTTGCGTCGATTCTGACTCATAGCAGCCCTATAGTACAGAGTAGAACTGCCCCCTAGGGTTTTCAAGGACTGGTGGTAGATTCGAACTGCGGACCCTTTGGTTAGCAGCCGAGCTCTTAACTACTGCACCACCAGAGTCCCTGCATATGTTGAAATTGTTCCTACAAACTCTATCCCATTGCGATCAAGTCAATTCCGAATCATAACGACCCTATAGGACAAAGTGGAACTGCCGTATAGGGTCACCAAGACTGTAATCTTTATGGACGCAGATTGCCAGCCACATCTTTCTCCCACAGAGTGTCTGGTGTATTCGAACCGGTGACTTTTTGGTTAACAGCTAAGCACTTAACCACTGTATCACCAGGGCTTTTTATGAACTCTGTACCCCTGATTATTTCAAGAAGCTGTAAGCTTTTCAAACAATTAAACAAAGGTTTAATTTTAACTTATTAAGAACAATTGTTTTCAAAGTTAATACAAGGCATTGTGGCGATTTGAGGAGAGTGTGTGGTGAAATAAAAATACCAACAAGATGCTACAGCCGCAGGAAGCTGGAGAAGCACCACCCATGGAGATGTGAAGAGTGCCCTTGAATAGTCTATCCCCATGAACTCCTCAAAGACAGAACCTGCTTTACCTATGTTGCTAGGTTTTCAGGTTGGCGTGTGATCTTAAATAACTCGCTTCCCTTTTTAGTGCTGTCTTCTTGTTCTAATGGGATCAGTCTTTTCATTCTTTCAATTTACAGAAAAAATGCAATTCTCTGTGATGCATACAAATGTATTTGTGAATAGATTTTAATGGCATCCTTGCTGTGGGTCATCCAAATTTGAGATGAGGGAACACAAGCAAACCAAAAAGGTCAGTAGTTCGAATCCACCAGCTGCTCCTTGGAAACCCTATGGGGCGGTTCTACTCTATCCTATAGGATCCCTATGAGTCAGAATCAACTTAAGGACAATGGGTTTGGTTTTTTTTCTTTGTAAGCAAACATCCGTTGAGCACTGCTTATATATATATACATGACATATATATATGACATATATATATATGACATATATATGAGCTTAGTATTGTCTGCTAAAGTTGAGCCAAAAAAAGTAAAGTTGAACCAGCTATTGAGTTTTTACCTTACAACTTTAGTCTCTAAGTTAAAGGCTGCTTTTTTTTTTTTTTTAGTGTATTTTGAAGTCCCGGGTAGTGCAAATGGTTAAGCACTGAGCTACTAACTGAAGGTCGATGGTTTGAATCCACGCAGAGATGCATTGAAAAAAAAGCCTGGCTATCTACTTTTGAAGGATTACAGCCATTAAAAACCACATGGAGCACAGTTGTATTCTGACACCCATAGGGTCGCCATGAGTTGGAGTCAACTCGACGGCAACTGGTTTGATTCTTCGTAGTGTATTTTAACTATTTAGTTTGAAGTTTAGTTTGGAAATGTTTTTTAAAGAATGCTTAAATTTCAGGAATTTGAATCTTAGATTGAGCCTATCTCTTTTTGGAATTAAGTTTATTTTTCACAGAATCTACAATTGTGGTTCTATGAAAAAAAAAAAAAAGCCACCTGAAAGTATATTGTTAGTCCATTTAGATATTCTCAGGAGAATGTAAGTGTAAATGTACCAAACACGTGGATTACATTTTCTTCAAGTTGTACTGTTTTCACACATTAACAAAATAGCAGTTTGGAAGAGGGAATAAAAGAGAAATGTTTGATGTGTATGCAGACTTCCGTCGGTAAAAGATGACCTAAGATGTTAAGCTGCCACCCTGACTTGCCCAGATTTCTTGTCCTTATAGAGATCAGCCTGTGTTTGGTTGTCACTTCCTCAGTGGCCCCATTCTGTGTGGGAAAATTTCCTCTTGCTGACTTAGGGCTGGATTTTGTTTTAAAGTTAGAGCTTGACTTCCCTCCAGCAATGTTAATTAAACCGCAAATAATGTTGCGTTGGTATAAGAAAGTTAGGATAATGTTGTTTTCCATGTAAGTGGTTGATACTATGGCCAGATCAAGAGTTTAAAAGGAATTTGCTAACTTCTATGTTGTGGAACTCAATGTACCAAAGGACTCAAACACACCAATAATCATGAAGATGGTACAGGACTAGGTAACATTTCATCCTGTTGTACATAACCAACTAACAACAACAGCATGTGGTCTTTATGATGTACATACAAGGCGAGGCAGGGTGGAGGCTCCACCACAGAGACCTCAGCTCAATACCTGGTTCTGCAACCTGTAGTTGGAGGTAATAACCTGCCTAATCTAAGTGGCATCTTTATTCTCTGTAGTGTGGAGAACAAACAGTGGGGCTTATAATAATTAAACAGTAATACATGTCAAGTGCCCAGCACATAGGAGTGCATGGAAGAACATCATGGATCAGTAAATCAATTTTAAAGGGTTGCTGTTGTTGTTATCTAGTTGGCTCTGGATTCATGGCTACCCCATGCACACTGAGGGGTTTTCACAAGCTAATTTTTTGTAGTAGATTGCCAGGCCTTTCTTAATAGTCTTTTTTAGTCTAGACACTCCTCTGAAACTTGTTCAGCATCACAGCAACACACAGGCCTCCACTGACAGATGGGTGGTGACTGCACAGGAGGTGCATTGGGCAGGAATCCAAGCCAGATCTCCCGTACGGAAGGTGAGAATTCTACCACTGAGCCACCAATGACCCTTCATGGTAGATAATCAGCACTCTCTTAACAGCATCGACAGTAGCAAAGACTCGTGGAAAAATAAAACTACCCATTTTATTCTAGCTATTTTTCAAACATTAAGAATGGTCATCATGTATGTTTTCTTTAAGAAACACACTAAAACAAACCATTCTTTTGTTTAATAAGTGTTTATCTAGTACCTACTCTGTGCCAAGTGCTGGGTAACAAAGAGCTCAGTCTAGTGAAGCATGTGACAATGACCAGTCAGGTGAAATGCTGTGGACACAGAGAAACCCTGTGACTGCTGCTGCCACAAGTATGTGCCAGGCCTCACCTGTGCAGAGTAGAACTGCACTCCATAGATATTCATGGCTCTGACCTTTTGGAAGCAGACCACCAGGCCTGTCTTTCCAGGTGCCTCTGGGTGGGTTAGAACTGTCAACCTCATGGTTAGTAGCTGAGTGCTTAACCATTTGCATCACCCAGGGATTCCAGCAGTCTGTTTAACTGTTGCTGAGTCAATTCTGACACAGAGTGACCCTATAAGACAAAGTAGAACTGCCCCATAGGATTTTCAAGGAGTGGCTGGTGGACTTGAACTGCCAACCTTTTGGTTAGCAGCAGAACTTTTAACCACTGCGCCACCAAGTTAAAGAAGGGTCACAATACAGTGCAGCATTTCTCAAAATGAACTCTGCAGAACCTCACAATTCCCTGAAGTGCTAATAATTGTCTCACTAAGAAACAGCCCTGTAGTCAAATAATTTTGAGAAACACTGCGTTAAACAAAGTTCACTGAACTTCCTTTACCTCCACATTTCTCAGAACTTTTAATATTGAAAAATGTGTTCGAGTCTCTAAGAAGGAAATACCAGTGTCGTGTTTCAGGGCTCGTATTACGATCTTGTGGAAGAGCGTTTTGTGGGACATCTCACTGGGAAACATGTATACCTTGGGGCCACTTGGAACAAGTTGTAATGGTCGGTTCTTAGATAAATTGGCTGGTTTACACTAACAAATTTGTTGTTAGCTGCCATGGATTCAGCCCCTGACTGAGAGGATGGAAATGCTGCCTGGTCCTGACCAGCCCCATGACTGGTTACCATTGTGATCCATAGGGTTTTCCCCAGCTTATTTTTGCAAGTAGGTCACCAGGCAGGAAGATAAATGAGAAAACTGACCTTCCTCTGAGGGTAAGGATTTTCCCTTGGTTTTTACCTCAGAAGACCAAGAGTCCTGAAGAATATTGGAAGGGGGCTCTTTCTTCTCTGAGGGATGAGCGTCCATGAACACCAGGCAGGAGAGGGTCAGACAGAACCACAGCCTGAGGATGCAAGGGAAGCTGAGAGGTCCTGATGAGGGGCGTAGGGGTGCTTTCACTCTTAGCAGACTAGGTCTCCGGCCCAGTGAGAGCCCTATTTTACAATAAAAGTCATTAGTAATGGAAATGGGTCGAGGGTAACACTGAAGTGCAAATAGAAATAGCTCACACTGTGATGCTCTTGCCCTAGAAGCAAAGACTATCGTGGGACCTAAAGAAATCACTTAAGAAGAAAACATTTTCTATTCCTTGAACCTCAGAAGAGCTGCACTAGGAGAATTCTGCACAGTTTTTTGTACCCTAGCTCAGAAAATGGAGTTGATTAAGTAAAAGAAAAAAAAAAAAAGTGACAAAGATGATGAGGTGATTAAAGGGTAGGATTTAAGCAGCAAGATGTGGAGAATTTAAGATGTATGACTGAGTAGTGATGACAATGGGGTATATGATAAAATAGCTGTCTGTAAATACCCAATTAATGGCTTAATGTGGCGAATGAGAAAAAACAGGCTTTAACCATCAGAAGGAAACTTGAGGTATATGAGAGAAGTGGACTTTGACAGTAAAGGTGACTACCACCATACAGGAAGTCAGTTCTCTGGATGAAGATTCACGATGATACTTTTCTTTTTTTTCTTTACAACATCCTGGTGTCAACACACTGTTTTTATTTTATTTTATTTTTTTACAAGGATGTATAATTTTTCGTGTTTTTTAGCAGCAGAAACTAAAGAATAGAGAAAAATGTTTTTCATTTGCTACAGGGTATTGCGGGCTGATGACAAAACTTAGTGTTGCTTCAAGCCTCTAGGCTTGTTTTTCCTTAAACTGAATTATATCAGTAGCCTTGGTGGTAAGAATCATAGGAAATCTTTACGTTGTGTTACAACGTGTGTAGAATTACAGCTTGTATGTAAAGCATGATAAGAACAATGACTATGGAAATCACTGGATAAAAATAGTTAACACATCATGAGCTTGATTATGCAGTAGGTGCTCTGCACCTATAATATCTAATTATTATATTAATACTCTGATGAAAACATTGATATCCCCATTTTACAGATGAGCAAACTGAGCCTCAGAGAAATTAAATAACCTGCCCAAAGTCACATAACTATTAAATTGCAGAGTCGGAATTTGCATTCACATCTGAGTTACTCAAAAATCTATGTCCTTTTATTGTGATGCTATGCTGCCTCCTGAAGGCATTTTTGATCACTTCTATAAACTTTAGACCAATGGCTTAGTATATACGAAGCACTCCTGAGAGTGAAATGGCTTGCTTCTGTTTGATAGTGGGTGGTCAGTAAGAGTGTTACCCACACTTAACTCAAATAATCACATTGGTGCAGCTTAGGCCAACAGTTTGCCCAAGGGTGTGCAGGGAATGAAATCGGCAAGGCTAGCAGAAAGCACTCTTGGCGCCAACTCCCTGAACGGTCATGGCTGGTACATGGAGGAGCACTGCCAGATCTCAAAACAGCATCCAGATTTGATTATAGCTTCTCTTTGTGGTCTTTGAAGCTTTTTGTTATTTCTTCCCTTGCCTCATGAAGTTGAGATCTATTTTCACATAAACAGAAATGATTCCTCCTTTCTGAGCACTTCATTGTTGGTGGCATTGTGGAATGTCCCAGGAAGGGAGGAACAGGGCCAGTTATGAAGGAGAAATTACTCTTTGGCTTGCATGTTTATGTGAAAATGCCAAAGCCGCCAGCTGTTACAACAGCAGGCCGAGGGTAGAGCCCTTTTTTCCCAACTGTCCTACAGCGTACATACAGCAGGGGGAGATAATTCCAGCAGACCTGATCAGACGATCGAATGTTCCCCAGAGAGTGTCATCCTGCATTTAGGAGTTTTACGGAAAATTTAGGAAATGTATACTTCGGTATATTTTTTATTTCAGCAAGGAGTTACCAAATTACAAGCTAGGAAGTGACAAATTCCAACCATTCTCTATTAAATACCTTACCTTAGCTTACCATTGAGGAGTGTTTTCCTTGAATAGAGAGAATATAGAATATAGATTGAAAAAAAATTAATTTCACATTCCTATTTATGAGACATTTGAGACAAACAGCCCATCAGTGTTACCGTTACCTCATTCACCTTTTTTAGCCATCAAGACTGACTGCTTATGTCTTTTACATTCATGGAACACATTTCAAATCTGAGGAGTTTAGTTCCATAGCAGGACCCTAGCAGAGATGATAAATGTCATCATCCTTGGCTATCTTTATAATGCTTTCTTCTTGTCTTAAAAAAAAAAAAAAAATGAAGTATATTAGCACTGATGGAAAAACCAGATCTGACAGGAAGGTAAAAAAAAAAAAAAATTGCTTAAAGAACTCTTCTGGATCTTAATCATTCAACAGAGTAGGGTAGAACAGACTCTGAAAAAAAAAAAAAATCCTCTTCTCCATCAGCATCCTGAGAGTTTATATTCTAAAGTGTAGCTTAAATGGAGCTTTTTTTTTATTGTATTGAACGGGTTAAGGTGTCTTCCCAATCAACACTCCCAGTAGCAGTAACCCCAATCTTATTTCCTCTAAGCCAACTTGTGTCCAAGGTAAGCTGACACTTTGCTAGACAAGAGCAAGATTATACCTGGACTCATGCCCAGCTCTTCAAAACAGGCCACAGGTTGGCGCAGCATGCTCATTCTGAGGAGAGACCTTCTCCCACGTGATACTGGAGGCTCATATCTCTCTATTATTCCCACTTTCAAGGTTCTTTGTGCTCATGGTAACTCAAGCTATAATCAAAATAATACCATGGTGTTTCTTAATCTCCTTGGCCCGTGTATAGCAATAGGGTCTCAAGGTCCACAGAAAGTGTAGGTGATAGCCCCCTCCATATTTAACAGTTTTCAGTAGTTAACTTCCCGTCATTCATAGGGAATTATAGAAAATTTTCTTTCTATCTATTTTTATAAATCTTTAATTGTGAAAATTTCCAGTAAGACCAATAAAAAGAACTGCCTTTTAAGCACATCTCGTCTTGAGTCAGATTAAAACTACAGAAACTCCGATGCAGAGGTTGACTTTCAGGTTGAAATACCAAGGTATTTTCTTTGGAACTGGACTCTTTTCATTAAAAACTAAGCAAACAAGCAAACAAAAACTTTGCATACTATGAACAATTGCACACCAACAAATTAAATCATGACAAATTAGATAACAGATGTTATGCATTGAATTGTGTCCCCAAAAGTATCTGTTATAAATCCTAACTCGGATAACTGTGATTATAGTCCCATTTGGGAACGGCTTTTCTTTGTTACGTTAATGAGGCAGTATTAGTGTGTACTGTGTCTTGAGTTGACCTTTTGAGATATAAAAGAAGAAGATTAAAAGGAGCAGAGATGGAGGAAGATAGATGCCATGTCACATGAAAATCACCAAGGAGCCAAGGAATAAAAGCTGAAGAGACAAGAACCTTCCCCTAGAGCCAACAGAGAGAGCCGGTACCCTGATTTCAGACTTCTAGCCTCCTACACTGTGAGAAAATAAATTTCTCTTGCTTAAAGCCACCCACTTGTGGTATTTCTGTTATAGTAGCACTAGATAACTAAAACAACAGATAAAATGGAAAAATTCCTATAAACACACAAAATACCTAACCTGGCTCAAGTATAAAAAGAAAATCTCAAAAGAACAATAAGAAGTAAAGAAACTGGATCAGTAATACAAAAATCTCCCAACAAGAAAAGTCCAGGATAATGGCATCACTGGTGAATTCTACCAAACATTTAAGGAGAATTAACTCCAGTCCTCAAGCTCTTCAAAAAAATAGAAGGGGAGAGAATACTTTCTAACTCATTCTGTAAAGCTAGCTTTACCCTGGTATCAGAGCTAGATAAAAGACACCACATGAAAAGAAAATTACAAGCTGATATTCGTTATGAATAAAGATGAAAAAAAATCCTCAACAAAGCACTAGCAAACTTAATTCAACAGCATACTAAAAGGATTTTACACCATGACCAAGTGGGATTTATCCCAGGAATGCAAGGGTGGTTCAACACAAGAAAAATAAATCAATATAATACATACACCACATTAATAGAACATAGGAAAAAAAATGATTATCCCAATTTGTGCAGAAAAAAGCATTTGACAAAATCCATCAACCTTTCAGGATAAAAATACAAAGAAAAGTACACATAGAAGGGAACTTTCTAACATGATAAATGGCATTTATGAAAAACCCACAGCTAAAATCACACTCAATGGTGAGAGACTGAAAGCTTTCCCACTAAGACACAAGACAAAGCTACCCACTTTCACTACTGCTATTTAGCATTATTCATAAGGTTTTCACTGGCTAATTCTCTTCAGAAGCAGACTACTGAGTTCTTCTTGTAGTTTGCCATACTGTGGGGGCTTGCATGTTTCTGTGATGCTGGAAGCTATGCCACTGGCATTCAGATACCAGCAGGGTCACCCAAGGAGGACAGGTTTCAGTCGAGCTTCCAGACTAGGACAGACTAGGAAGAAGGACCCGGCAGTGTACTTCTGAAAAGAATTTTCCAGGGAAAACCTTATGAATAGCAATGGAACATAGTGCTGGAAGATGAGCCCCCCAGGTTGGAAGGCACTCAAAAGAAGACTGGGGAATAGGTGCCTCCTCAAAGTACAGTCGACCTTAATGATGTGAATGGAATAAAGCTTTTGGGGCCTTCATTTGCTGATGTGGCACAACTCAAAATGAGAAGAAACAGCTGCAAACATCCATTAATAATCAGAACCTGGAATGTACGAAATATGAATCTAGGAAAATAGGAAATCATCAAAAATGAAATGGAACACATAAACCTTGATATCCTAGGCATTAGTGAGCTGAAATGGACCGGTATTGGCCATTTTGAATCAGACAATCATATAGTGTACTAAGCTGGGAATGACAGCTTGAAGAGGAATGGTGTTGCATTCATTGTCAAAAAGAACATTTCAAGATCTATCCTGGAGTACAATGCTGTCAGTGATAGGATAATATCCATATGCCTACAAGGAAGACAAGTCAATAGGATTATTCAAATTTACGCACAACGCACTCAGGCAAAAGATGAAGAAATTGAAGATTTTTATCAGCTGCTGCAGTCTGAAATTGGTCAAACATGCAATCAGGATGCATTGATAATTACTGGTGATTGGAATACGAAGGTTGGAAACAAAGAAGAAGGATCAGTAGTTGGAAAATATGGCCTTGGTGCTAGAAAAAATGCCAGAGATCAAATGATAGACTTTTGCAAGACCAACAACTTCTTCATTGCAAATACCTTCTTTCACCAACATAGACAGCGACTATACACATGAACCTCACCGGATGGAACACAGAGAAATCAAATTGACTACATCTCTGGAAAGAGACCATGGACAAGCTCAATATCATCAGTCAGAACAAGGCCAGGGGCCGACTGTGGAATGGACCATCAATTACTCATATGCAAGTTCAAGCTAAAACTGAAGAAAATCAGAGCAAGTCTACGAGAGCCAGAATACGACCTGGAGTATATCCCACCTGAATTTAGAGACCATCTCAAAAATAGATTTGACGCATTGAACACTAGTGACCGAAGACCAGATGAGTTGTGGAATTACATCAAGAACATCATACATGAAGAAAGTGAGACAAAGAGGTATAACAACTCCATAACTCAAAATAAAAACCAAGAAAAACATAACGACTCAGCGAACATAAATTCAACTACAATGAAAATGAGGAACACAGATTTACAAAGAAAAACGTCTCAGCACAAAAAAGTAAGTGGAAAAATGAAATTGTCAACAACGCACACAAAAAGGCATCAATATGACAGCACTAAACACATACTTATCTATAATTACGCTGAATATAAATGGACTAAATGCACCAATAAAGAGACAGAGAGTCTCAGACTGGATAAAGAAACACGATCCATCTATATGCTGCCTACAAGAGACACACCTTAGACTTAGAGACACAAACAAACTAAAACTCAAAGGATTGAAAAAAATATATCAAGCAAACAACAATCAAAAAAGAGCAGGAGTAGCAATATTAATTTCTGAAAAAATAGACTTTAAAGTTAAATCCACCACAAAGGATAAAGAAGGACACTACATAATGATTAAAGGGACAATAGACCAGGAAGATATAACCATATTAAATATTTATGGGCCCAATGACAGGGCTGCAAGATACATAAAACAAACTTTAACAGAACTGAAAAGTGAGATAGACACCTCCACAATTATAGTAGGAGACTTCAACAGACCACTTTCGGAGAAGGACAGGACTTCCAGTAAGAAGCTAAATAGAGACACGGAAGACCTAATTGCTACAATCAACCAACTTAACCTCATAGACTTATACAGAACACTCCACCCAACAACTGCAAAGTATACTTTTTTTTTTCTAGTGCACATGGAACATTCTCTAGAACAGACCACATATTAGGTCATAAAACAAACCTTTGCAGAATCCAAAACATCGAAATATTACAAAGCATCTTCTCAGACCACAAGGCCATAAAAGTGGAAGTCAATAACAGAAAAATTAGGGAAAAGAAATCAAATACTTGGAAACAGAACAATACCCTGCTCAAAAAACACTGGGTTATAGAAGACAGTAAGGAGGGAATAAAGAAATTCATAGAATGCAACGAGAATGAAAACACTTCCTATCAAAACCTCTGGGACACAGCAAAAGCAGTGCTCAGAGGTCAATTTATATGTGTAAATGCACACATACATAAAGAAGAAAGAGCCAAAATCAGAGAACTGTCCCTACAACTTGAACAGATAGAAAGCGAGCAACAAAAGAATCCATCAGGCTCCAGAAGAAAACAAATAATAAAAATTAGAGCTGAACTAAATGAATTATAGAGAACAGAAAAACAATTGAAAGAATGAACAAAGCCAAAAGCTGCCTCTTTGAAAAAATTAACAAAATTGATACACCATTGGCCAGACTAACTAAAGAAATACAGGAAAGGAAACAAATAACCCAAATAAGAAACGAGATGGGCCATATCACAACAGACCCAACTGAAATTAAAAGAATCATATCAGATTATGACGAAAAATTATACTCTAACAAATTTACAAACCTAGAAGAAATGGATGAATTCCTAGAAAAACACTACCTACCTAAACTAACACAATCAGAAGTAGAACAACTAAATAGACCCATAACCAAAAAAGAGATTGAAAAGGTAATCAAAAAACTCCCAACAAAAAAAAGCCCTGGCCCAGACGGCTTCACTGCAGAGTTCTACCAAACTTTCAGAGAAGAGTTAACACCACTACTGCTAAAGGTATTTCAAAGCATAGAAAACGATGGAATACTACCTAACTCATTCTATGAAGCCACCATCTCCCTGATACCAAAACCAGGTAAAGACACCACAAAAAAAAGAAAATTACAGACCTATATCCCTCATGAACATAGATGCAAAAATCCTCAACAAAATTCTAGCCAATAGAATTCAACAACGTATCAAAAAAATAATCCACCACGACCAAGTGGGATTTATACCAGGTATGCAAGATTGGTTTAATATTAGAAAAACCATTAATGTAATCCACCGTATAAATAAAACAAAAGACAAAAACCACATGATCTTATCAATTGGTACAGAAAAGGCATTTGACAAAGTCCAACATCCATTCATGATAAAAACTCTCAGCAAAATAGGAATTGAAGGAAAACTCCTCAACATAATAAAGGGCATCTATACAAAGCCAACAGAAAACATCACCCTAAAAGGAGAGAGCCTGAAAGCATTTCCCTTTAGAACGGGAACCAGACACAGATGCCCTTTATCACTGCTCTTATTCGACATTGTGCTAGAGGTGCTAGCCAGAGCAATTAGGCTAGACAAAGAAATAAAGGGCATCCAGATTGGCAAGGAGGAAGTAAAGTTATCTCTATTTGCAGATGACATGATCTTATACACAGAAAATCCTAAGGAATCCTCCAGAAAACTATTGAAACTAATAGAAGAGTTTGGCAGAGTCTTAGGTTATAAGATTAAAAAAAAAAAACATACAAAAATCACTTGGATTCCTCTACATCAACAAAAAGAACATCGAAGAGGAAATCACCAAATCAATACCATTCACAGTAGCCCCCAAGAAGATAAAATATTTAGGAATAAATCTTACCAAAGATGTAAAAGACCTATACAAAGAAAACTACAAAGTCCTAGTGCAAGAAACTAAAAAGGACCTACATAAGTGGAAAAACATACCTTGCTCATGGACAGGAAGACTTAACATAGTAAAAATGTCTGTTCTACCAAAAGCCATCTATACATACAATGCACTTCTGATCCAAATTCCAATGACATTTTTTAATGTGATGGAGAAACAAATCACCAACTTCATATGGAAGGGAAAGAAGCCTCGGATAAGTAAAGCATTACTGAAAAAGAAGAAGAAAGTGGGAGGCCTCACTCTACCTGATTTTAGAACATACTATACAGCCACAGCAGTCAAAACAGCCTGGTACTGGTACAACAACAGGCACATAGACCAATGGAACAGAATTGAGAACCCAGAGATAAATCCATCCACATATGAGCAGCTGATATTTGGCAAAGGCCCAGTGTCAGTTAATTGGGGAAAAGATAGTCTTTTTAACAAATGGTGCTGGCATAACTGGATATCCATTTGCAAAAAAATAAACAGGACCCATACCTCACACCATGCACAAAAACTAACTCCAAGTGGATCAAAGACCTAAACATAAAGACTAAAACGATAAAGATCATGGAAGAAAAAATAGGGACAACCTTAGGAGCCCTAATACAAGGCATAAACAGGATACAAAACATTACCAAAAATGACGAAGAGAAACCAGATAACTTGGTGCTCCTAAAAATCAAACACCTATGCTCATCTAAAGACTTCACCAAAAGAGTAAAAAGACCACCCACAGATTGGGAAAAATTTTTCAGCTATGACATCTCCGACCAGTGCCTGATCTCTAAAATCTATATGATTCTGTTAAAACTCAACCACAAAAAGACAAACAACCCAATCAAAAAGTGGGCAAAGGATATGAACACGCACTTCACTAAAGAAGATATTCAGGCAGCTAACAGATACATGAGAAAATACTCTCTATCATCAGCGATTAGAGAAATGCAAATTAAAACAATGATGAGATTCCATCTCAGTCCAACAAGGCTGGCATTAATCCAAAAAACACAAAAGAATAAATGTTGGAGAGGCTGGGGAGAGATTGGAACTCTTATACACTGCTGGTGGGAATGTAAAATGGTACAACCACTTTGGAAATCTATCTGGCGTTTTCTTAAAAAGTTAGAACTACCATACAACCCAGAAATCCCACTCCTTGGAATATACCCTAGAGAAATAAGAGCCTTTACACGAACAGATATATGCACACCCATGTTTATTGCAGCACTGTTTACAATAGCAAAAAGCTGGAAGCAACCAAGGTGTCCATCAACAGATGAATGGTTAAATAAATTATGATATATTCACACAATGGAATACTACGCATTGATAAAGAACATTGAGGAATCTGCGAAACATTTCATAACATGGAGGAACGTGGAAGGCATTATGCTGAGTGAAATTAGAGGCAAAAGGACGAATATTGTCTAAGACCATTATTATAAGATCTTGAGAAATAGTATAAACTGAGAAGAACACATACTTTTGTGGTTACGAGGTGGGGGAGGGAGGGGGAGGGAGGGAGGGTGTGAGAGGGTTATTTACTGATTAGTTAGTAGATAAGAACTACTTTAGGTGAAGGGAAGAACAATACTCAATACATGGAAGGTCAGCTCAAGTGGACTGGACCAAAAGCAAAGAAGTTTCCGGGATAAACTGAATGCTTCGAAGGTCAGCGGAGCAAGGGCAGGGATTTGGGGACTATGGCTTAAGGGGACTTCTAAGTCAATTGGCAAAATAATTCTATTATGAAAACATTCTGCATCCTACTTTGAAATGTGGTGTCTGGGGTCTTAAATGCCAACAAGTGGCCATCTAAGATGCATCAATTGGTTTCAACCCACCTGGATCAAAGCAGAATGAAGAACACAAAGGCCACACGATAATTATAAGCCCAAGAGACAGAAAGGGCCACATGAACCAGAGACTTACATCATCCTGAGACCAGAAGAACTAGATGGTGCCTGGCCACAACTGATGACTGCCCTGACAGGGAGCACAACAGAGAACCCCTGAGGGAGCAGGAGATCAGTGGGATGCAGACCCCAAATTCTCATAAAAAGACCAGACTTAATGGTCTGACTGAGACTAGAAGAATCCTGGTGGTCACGATCCCCAAACCTTCTGTTGGCCCAGGACAGGAACCATTCCCGAAGACAACTCATCAGACATGGAAGGGACCGGACAATGGGTTGGAGAGAGATTCTGATGAAGAGTGAACTACTTGTATCAGGCAGACACTTGAGACTGTGATGGCATCTCCTGTCTGGAGGGGAGATAGGAGGGTAGAAGGGTTAGAAACTGGCAAAACTGTCACGAAAGGAGAGACTGGAAGGAGGGAGCAGGCTGACTCATTAGGGGGAGAGTAAGTGGGAGTATGGAGTAAGGTGTATATAAGCTTATATGTGACAGACTGACTTGATTTGTAAACTTTAACTTAAAGCACAATAAAAATTATATATATAAAAAAAAGTAGCTACCAAACCCTTTGAACTTAGAACTGAAGCTATTTCTGGGTATCCGTTTCAGCCAAATAATATAGATTGGGTTATTTAAAAAAAAAAAAAGCCATGAATAATGTGCTCCCTTAAATCATCAAGTATGAGAACAAAGTTACCCAAAAGCAAAGATGAGAAGGCAAGAAGTAGAATGGAACCTAGGTTTATGGAAACAGAACAATCAGAATAGAAATGAGAATGGTGGCACATTAAGAAAATTGCAACCAATGTCACAGAACAATATGTACAAAATTTTAAAGTGGGAACCTATTTTGCTGTGTAAACTTTAACCTAAAACACAATAAAATATTTAAAAAAAGAAAGTGAGAGGTCATTGAAAAGACAGGAAAGAAAGAAAAGACCAAGATGGATGTCAGAGGAGACTCTGAAACTTGCTCACAAACATCGAGCAGCTAAACCAGAAGGAAGAAATGATGAAGTAAAAGAACTGAACAGAAGATTTCAAAGGGCGGCCCGAGAATACAAAGTATTATAATGACACGTGCAAAGAACTGGAGATAGAAAACCAAAAGGGAAGAACACGTTCGGTGTTTCTCAAGCTGAAAGAACTAAAGAAAAAAAATTCAAGCCTCCAGTTGCAATAGTGAAGCATTCCATGGGGAAAATTTTAAAAGACGCAGAAAGCCTTAAAAGAAGATGGAAGGAATACATAGAGTCATTATACCAAAAAAAATTAGCCGACATTCAACCATTTCAAGAGGTAGCATATGATCAGGAACCAATGGTATTGAAGGAAGAGGTCCAAGCTGCACTGAAGGCATTGGTGAAAAACAAGGCTCCAGGAATTGGTGGAATATCAATTGAGATGTTTCAACAAAGAGGAGGCAGTGCTGGAGGTGCTCACTCGTCTATGCCAAGAAATATGGAAGACAGCTTCCTGGCCAACTGACTGGAAGAGATCCGTATTTATGCCTATTCCCAAGAAAGGTGATCCAACCGAAAGCAGAAATTATAGAACAATATCGTTAATATCACACGCAAGTAAAATTTTCTGAAGATCATTCAAAAATGGCTGCAGCAGTATATCCACCTGGAACTGCCAGAAATTCAGGCTTGCTTCAGAAGAGGATGTGGAACCAGGGATATCATTGCTGATGTCAGATGGATCGTGGCTGAAAGCAGAGAATACCAGAAGGACATTTACCTGTGTTTTATTGACTACACAAAGGCATTTGACTGTATGGATGACAACAAATTATGGATAATATTGTGAAGAATGGGAATTCCAGAACACTTAATTGTGCTCAGGTAGAATCTTTGCATTGATCAAGAGGCAGTTGTTTGGACGGAACAAGGTGAAACTGAGTGGTATAAAGTTAGGAAAGGTGGGCGTCAGGGTTGCATTCTTTCACCATACCTATTCAATCTGTATGCTGAGCAAATAATCCAAGAAGCTGGACTATATGAAGAAGAAGAAGAACAGGGCATCAGGATTGGAGGAAGAGTCATTAACTATCTGCTTTATGCAGATGACACTACCTTGATTGCTGAAAGTGAAAAGGACTTGAAACACTTACTAATGAAGATCAAAGACCACAGACTTCAGTATGGATTGCACCTCAACATAAAGAAAACAAAAATTTTCACAACTGGACCAATAAACAACATCAGAGAAAAGACTGAAGTTGTTAAGGGTTTCATTTTACTTGGATCCACAATCAACACCCACGGAAGCAGCAGTCAAGAAATCAAACGATGCAATGCATTGGGTAAATCTGCTTCTAAGGACACTTTTAAAGTTTTGAAAAGTAAAGATGTCACCTTGAAGACTAAGGTGCGCCTGACCCAAGCCATGGTATTTTCAATCACATCATATGCATGTGAAAGCTGGACAACGAATAAGGAAGACTGAAGAAGAATTGATGCCTTTGAATTTTGGTGTTGGCGAAGGGTATTGAATATACCGTGGACTGCCGAAAGAATGAACAAATCTGTCTTGGAAGAAGTACAACCAGAATGCTCCTTAGAAGCAAGGACAGCGAGACTGAGTTTTACATACTTTGGACGTGTTGTCAGGAGGGATCAGTCCCTGGAGAAGGACATCATGCTTGGCAGAGTACAGGGTCAGCGGAAAAGAGGAAGACCCTCAACGAGGTGGATTGACATTGTGGCTGCAACAGTGAGGTCAAGCATAACAACGAATGTGAGGATGGCTCAGGACTGGGCAGTGTTTTTTTCTGTTGTGCATAGGGTTGCTATGAATCAGAGCCTACTCAATGGCACCTGATAACAAAAACAACAATTTAACATTATCCTGGAAGGTCTAGCCAGGGTAATTAGACAAGAATAGTAAATAAATGACATCTGAATACAGAAGAAGTAAGACTATCTCTAGGTTCAGATGACATGATACTATATATAGAAAATCCCAAATAATCCACGAGAAAGCTTTTAGAGCTAGTAAATGAATTCAGCAAAGTTATAGAGTACAAGATCAACACACAAAATTCCGTTATGTTTCTGTACACTAGCAAAGCACTTTTCAAAAAGGAAATTAAGAACACAGTTCTATTTATGATAACATCTAAATGAGCAGAATACTTAGGAAGAAATTTAACCAAGGAAGTAAAAAGCTTACACACTGAAAACCACAAAATATTACTGAAAGAAATTAAATGAAACCTAAATAAATGGAAATACATCCCATGTTCATGGATTGGAAGGCTTAATATTATTAAGATGTCAATACTACCCAAAGTGATCTTCAGATTTAATGCAATCTGAAATAAAATTTCAATGGCTTTTTTTAAGAATCAGAAAAGTGATCTTCATATGAAATTTCAAGGGGCTGTGGATAGCCAAAACAATCTTGAAGAAGAACAAAGTTAGAGAGCTCACACTTCCCAATCTCCAAACATACTACACAGCTACAGTAATCAAAACAATGTGGTATTGGCATAAACATAGACATACAGACCAATTGAACAGAAGTGAGTCCAGAAATAAACTCCTTTATCTATGGCCAATTAATTTTTTACAAAAGTGTGAAGTCCATTCAATGGGAAAATATATCTCTTCAACAAATGGAGCTGAAGAAGCTGAATTTTCACAAGCAAGAGAATGGAATCGGACCCCTACCTCATAGCATATACAAAAATTAACTGGAAATGGATCAATGACTTAAATGTAAGAACAAACGCCATAAAATTCTTAGAAGAAAACACAGGAGTAGAGCTTTGGGACCTAGTTTTTGACAATGAATTCTTAGATATGACACCAAAAGCATGAGCAACAAAAGAAAAAAAAATAAACTGGACTTAAAAAAAAATGCATTAAAGGACGTTTTCAAAGAAGCAAAAAGATAGAGTGGGAGAAAACGTTTGCAAATCATATATCTGATAAAGTTTTAATGTTCAGAATGTATCAAATACCCCTACAACTCAACAACAAAAAGGCAAACAATCCAATTAAAAAATGGACAAAGGAATTGAATAGAATTTTGTCCAAAGAAGAAATACAAATGTCTACTAATCAGGTGAAAAGATGCTCAATAACATTTATTAGGTAAATGATTTTTTTACCTAGTCAAAATCATAATGAGATACCACTTCATACTCACTAGGATGGCAACATTAATGATAATACTAGAAATAACAAATGTTGACAGGGATGTGGAGAATTGGTCTCTTGTACATTGCTGTTGGAAATGTAAAATGGTACAGCCACTGGGTCCTTAAAAAAATTAAATTTATTATTACCGTATGACCCAACAATTCACTCCTGGGTGTATACCCAAAAGATTTGAAAAGCTGGATTCAAAAAGATACTTGTACTCCAATGGTCATAACAGCATTATTCACAATAGTGAAAAGGTGGAAACATGCCAATTATCCATCAACAGATGAATGGATAAACAAAATGTGGCACGTCCATATGATGGGATTATGATTCAGCCATGAAAAGAAATGAAGTTCTGTGTATGCTACAGCACTTGAAAACATTATGCTAAGGGAAAGAAGCCAGATAAAAAGGACAAATATTATATGATCCCACTTAAATGAGGTATCTAAAATTGGTCAGAGACAGATAGTGGATTAAATGTTATCAGTGGCTGGTGGGAGAGAGAAATGGAGACTTATTTAATGTATACAGAGTTTCTGTTTGGGGTGGCATATTGGTGTCTTATGTCTGTCTTAACAAAACACCTCAAAGTAGATGACTTAAAAAAAACGGAAATGTACTGTCTGAGTTCTGGAGACTGGGAGTTGAGATCAGGGTGTCAGCTGTGTTGATTCCTTCTGAAGCGTAAAACCCAAAACCCAAACCCTTTGCCATTGAGTTGATTCTGACTCATGGCAACCCTACAGGACAGAGTAGAACTGCCCCAAAGGGTTTCCAAGGAGTGGCTGGTGGATTCAAACCACCGACCTTTTTAGTTAGCACCCATAGATCTTAACCACTGAGCCATCAGGGCTCCCTTCTGAAGCTTAGAGGGAAAATTTGTTCCCTGTCTCTTTCCTAGCTTCTGGTAGCTCCAGGCATTCTTTGCCTTTGTTATTCTTCGTTTGCAGCTGCAGTCTCACATGGTGCGTTTCCTCTGTCTGTCCGTCTCTATGTATCTTCTCCTCTTTTATAAGGATACCAATCTTACAGGATTAGAACCCACCATACTCCAGCATGAACGAATGTTAACTGGTAATATCTTCAAAGACCCTGTATTCAAACAGGGGCATATTCATGGATGCCAAGGGTTATAACTTTCACATATTTTGGGGGGGATATAACTCAATCCGTAACAGGTGGTGAAAAAGGTTTGGAAATATATAGTGGTGACTGTTGCACAACATTGTCAATCTAATTAATGTCACTGAATTGTACACTTAAGAATTGTTAAAATGACACATTTTATGTTATATATATTTTACCAAAAAAAAAAAAAATCTTTCCACCACACACACACACACACACACACACACACACACAATCAATCAATTACATTTTGAAAATGTTTCTTGGGTTCTTTGATTCAGTCATTCCTCAGGTCTCCTGCCCGGGGATCCACACAGCCTGATGAAATATTTTCAAGGGCATGTAATTTTTAAAAAGAAAACAAAAACTGTATATTTCTTCTGGAAAAAAAAAAAAAAATAACCTACCTACTTTTATGCCTTCAAGTCATCTATTTGACTTTAAGGATTTGAACATTCATGGAGCCAAAAGAAAAATTAACTGTTCAGAATCAGAGTTTCCCAAACCAATACAAAAAGCAAATCTAATTTTTAGCATTTAAATTTCTCTTTCCTTATTTAAGGAGTGTAAGAGGGGTACAAAGAGGATTAAAGGATGAAGTAGAATGGTGTGTAAAGGGGAAAAACTAGAATTTGTGAGAGAAAGAAATGGAGAGGTACTCATATTTGGGCAGTTTCTGAAGTTGTCTAAATCTTTCACTGCAGTGAACCAACACACCTTCTCTCGTACCCAGGGAAATTCTCTAACAACGTGGCCTCTTCCTGTATTTTTCTTGAACATCAAGCATCACTCTCCAAGTTTCCAGCCATATATTTTCTTTGGACCACTCTTCTTTACCCTTATGAAATACTTCACATATATGAAAGGAAATGTCAGCATTTAAACTTTCATACAAGGTGGGAACAGGAAAAAGTTCATTTTTGTGCTCTTCTATTTAAATGCAATCTTTAAACACAATGGAACTTGATTAAAAAACAACTTTTTATTCTTGCATTCCACTATCATATGGTTGAAATTATGACCCCCTCTCCCCCAAAAAAGTGTAGAATACTGGTGCCAATTGTAGTATCATCACAAAATTCAACCGCGTATTTTTATATATGGGTATGCCACATATATAATGTCAACAATAACTTACACTTGGGTAATACTTAAAATATTTAATTTTATTCTAAATTCCAGAAAACCCCAGTGTCAATTTATTTAATATAAAAGGTAAATATCAATATTAGTGAGAATTGAGCTTTTGAAATAAATCTTTTTTCTTACAACACTCTATTAGAATAAAAATAAAGAATTTCTGGATAATTTAAAGCCAATTTCAGGCTTTAGTAGATACACTTATTTTATACAAGCAGCCCAAGCCTATCCTCTTGGACTATATATATGCAATTTGAGGTATAAGATTGTAAATGTGACACACTTTAAAATGTCGTGTCAAATACTTTAAATATTATCCAAATGTAAGTTACCGTTGTATTTTTATGTGGCATTTACTTTGTGCCATGGAAAATTTAGGGATGTTGGACTGAGGCAATGGACTGGATATCGTAGTCTGGGCATAAAACTGGAGTCGACGTTTAAGGAGACCTTATTTTGATGATGATGATTATATAACAGCAGTATCTCTATATCTAATGTAAAAACATTTTGGAAATGTATTGTCTGGCTTATTTCCTGATCAGGTGCTTTTGAAAATGTTCCAGTGACTTCAGACTTTTAAGTCTTTCTTTTGCAAAGAAAAAGAATGTCTTCAGTGCAGCTTGGTCTTCCTTCAGTACCATCAGTTCTTGATCACGTGCTACCTCCTCAAACAGTTGAATGTCCCCCAATTCTCTCTAGTACAGTGACTGTGTATTCCTTCTACCCTCTTTAGATACTTCCTATATCAGTCAATATTTTGTCCATAGAATTCTTCAAAATTGCTACTTTATGCTTGAATTATTTCTTTAATTCTTTCAGCTCAAGAAATGCTGAGTGAATTCTTCTTTTTTGGTTTTCTAACTCCAGGCATTTCATTACAGTATTTTATTTTGTCTTCTCGAGCTGCCCTTTGAAATCTTCTGTTCAGCTCTTTTACTTCGTCATTTCTTCCATTTGCTTTAGCTACTCTATGTTCGAGGGAAAGTTTCAGAACCTCTTTGACATCTATTCTGGTTTTTTCTTTCTTTCCTGTATTTTAATGACCTTTTGTTTTCTTCATGGGTGATGTCCTTGATATCTTCCACGACTTGTCTGGTCTTCGGTCATTAGTGTTCAATTTGTCAAATTTGTTCTTGAGATAGCCTCCAAATTCAGGTGGGATATATCAAGGTAGTATTTTGCCTGTTGTGGATTTCTTTTAATTTTCTTCAACTTCAACTTGCACCTGAGCAATTGATGATCTGTTCTGCAGTTGACCCCTGGCCTTGTTCTGACTGATGATATTGAGCTTTTCCATTATCTCTTTCCACAGATGTAGTCAATTTGATTCTTGTGTTTTCTATCCAGTGAGGTCGTCCACGTATATAGTAGCCTTTTATGTTGTTGTAAAAACGTATTTGCAATGAAGGAGTCGTTGGTCTTGCAAAATTCTATCATGCGATATCTCCAGTGTTGTTTCCATCACCAAGGCCATATTTTCTAACTACCGTTCCTTCTTCTTTTTTTCCAACTTTTGCATTCCAATCACCAGTAATTATCAATGCATCTTGATTGCAAGTTTGATCAATTTCAGGCTGTAGAAGTTGGTAAAAATCTTCAATTTCCTCATTTTTTGCATTAGTGGTTGGTGCTAAATTTGAATAATAGTCATATTAACCAATCTTCCTTTTAGGCATATTGATATTATCCTATCACTGATGACATTGTATTTCAGGATAGATCTTGAAATGTTCTTTTTGACGAGGAATGTGATAACATGCCTCTTCAATTTGTCATTCCCAGCATAGTGGACCAAATGATTGCTTGATTCAAAATGGCATATATATATATGCCATATATATAGTAAGTCCCCAGGTTATGAATGTCTGACTTACGGACAACTCTTACCCCTTAAAACCTGCTGTGTTGCCGTCAAGTAGATTCTGACTTATAACAACCCTATAAGACAGAGTTTCCAAGGAGCGCCTGGTGGATTTGAACTGCTGACCTTTTGGTTAGCTCTTGCCCTTTAATGTTGTGTAAATTTGCCCTCACTTTGAAACGATTGAACCAACCCCTACTACCAACAAACTCTTCATCACAATCACCTTCACTCGCTGCAGGTACAGCTTTTAAATCATTGAAAAGGCTTCAAGCCCTTTCTTGCAATAAGTTAAGGCTAAATAATAACCGTATGTACCTGTTCCAACTCATCATCTACAAATTCGACTTAAAAGACATACTTAATGATGGATATCATTTGTAACCCGGGGACTGCCTATATATGTATAAAAACAAAAAACTAAATTCATTGCCATCGAATTGATTCTGCCTCATAGTGACCCTGTATGTATATATCTATATGTTTATATATATTTATATATGTACATGTATACCCAAAACCCAGTGCAGTCAAGTATACATACATATATATATATATATATATATATACACACACACACACACACACACACACATAGAGAGAGAGGGAGAGAGAGAGAGAAATGTGATCTATAGGGTTTTCATTGGCTGGTTTTTAGAAGTAGATAGCCAAAATTTTTCTACTGAAGCAAGTATAGCTACCTTACTTCCCTCCCCCAACACTAGTTGTGAACTCTTGGATTGAGCCTGTATTTTAAAAAGTCATTCCTTTCTAATAGAATTGTTGCTCTTTAATTTAAATATGCAGAGTAATGATTTCCATACATTTATAATTAAACCCAAACCTCTTAGCATGACATGCAAGCCTCTTTATGATCAAGCTTGCTACTCTCCCATCTACTTCTCTGAACTCCTGTCATATTGAACTTGTCATTCCCTGAAAGCACCATGCTGTTTTGCCTGTTGTTTTGCATGTGTTGTCTCCTCTTTGGTGAATGTCTTTTGTTTTCTGTTTTCTCTAGCTAACTTCCACTCATTAGTATCAGGATTATTTTTAACTACAACAGAGACCCCAATAACAGTGTCTTAAATAGAGGCTAAATTCTCTTTACCTTAAAGGTCTGGAGATGGCAGTTCAGTGATGGTATGGCATCCGTACCCTGGGATGGCTTTAGGAAATCAGTCTCCTTCTAGCTCACTGTTTGCCATCTCTGGAGTATGGCCCTTGTCTTCATAGTACAAGATGGTATTAAGAGCTCCAGCCATCACACCTGTTTTCTAGAGAGAAGGATGGTGGTAAGCGCAAAGAGGAAAAGAAACAAAAGGCACACACCAGCTATTTTTGGGGGGAAAGTATAAAATTATACCTCTACTCATTTATATTAACCAGTACTTAGTCACTTGGAAAGAGGCTGGGAAATGTAGTTTTTGTTTTGGCAGAGGAGGAGTGGCATTTGCCTTACTAAAAACCAGATGCTCTATTTCTATGGAAGAAAAGATGTTAATGGACAACAAACCGTCTTTGCCACATCATGGGTTAAGACTAAGCTCACACGGTTTCTGTCCTGGGAAGATGTTCCAGGCTTCTTGGCTGGGTGAGTTGTCCCTCCCCTGCGCCCCTAAACATCCTGGGAATACCTTACCTCACTGGGTCAAATGTTGGTATGACCTTGTCTGCCTCTCCCACTAGATTGTGAACAATTTGATATAGGATCTGTTTTCATCACTGATTGCCTGGCACAGTAACTACTAAAATTAATTTATATTGAATTAAGATTAGAGTGGATATTTTCATTTAGTGTGCACTGTATTTTATTCTCTTAATTTAATAGAGCATATATGGCATAGTGGTTAAGAGCTATGGCTGCTATCCAAAAGGCTGGCCTGTTTGAATCCACCAGGTGCTCCTTGGAAACCCTGTGGGGCAGTTCTACTCTGTCCTATAGGGTTGTTATGAGTCAGAGTTGACTTAATGGTTTGATTTTTTTTTTTTTTTTTTTTTTGGTGTGTACAAATATACAGCAGATGTAGCTGTGTGTGTGTTTATTTTATTGTTAAAATGTTAGGATTCTGCACTTAGCAAGACATACTTAGATTCCCCCCAACACATACATCCATCCCCACTGTTATCTGTAAAGATAGTTTAAGAAAAATATAATCAAGGGAAGTATATGCTAGTTTAATCCTGCATATTAGAATGTAGCAGATTCTATGTGGACCACAATCTGTATCAATGCAACCAAATTGTGCAGATAACTGTAACACAGCAAAGTTATCAAGTGGACTAATAGGCAAATTAAATAATAACAATCTATTGAGTAATGAACTATATAATTTTTTTTGAGTAGTTTTTTTTTTTATGATACATTGCTTATCATATCAAAATTGACTTGAGGACAACAGGTTTGGTTTTAGATTTTGGTTGATAGTGTATTTTAACAGTGCCATGAGGTTATGAATACTGGAAAGGTAAACACTGTGGTCCAGAGAAATTCAGAAGATTATAGCATTCTTTAAGTTCGAGCAACTAATTTTATACTAGTAGGATAAATTTAAGATTAGATGAGGGAATGAAAGTATAAATATTATTCATATTATTTTCCGCAGGTAGCCCTTCCCTTTTTCTTAAGGATAACCTTTGATTATTACTTATTGATTGACTGTCTACTAAATAAATAAAATAAATGAAATGAAACTTGAAAGGAAATATTTAAAAAAATAAACAAAAAACCATGATCCCTGCTCTTAAGCAACTTATTATCTAGGTGTTGTTGTTGTTAGGTGTGGTTGAGTCGATTCAACTCATAGCAACCCTATGTACAATGAATGAAACACTGCCCTGTCTTGCACCATCCTCACAATCGTTTTTTATGTTTGAGCCCATTGTTGCAGCCACTGTGTCCATCCGTTACTGTCTAGTAGGAGAGAGAAATTTCATTAAAAACTGAAATGAGCTACAATGGCTATTAATTGAAATTAACTAAGTGAATGAATGAATAACCAGTAGAATCAGGGAAATCATTTTTTCAGGCTGTACTATGGGGATACCTCTGTCATAACCCTTTCTGCCATCATTCTTTTCGTCTTGAATTGTTAAAACTCATAAAACCTGTTGCTGTTGAGTCAATTCAGACTCATGGCAACCCATGTGTGTCAGAGTAGAACTGTGCTCCATAGGGTTTTCAATTGCTGGTTTTATTTTCTTGAGAAAGTATGTTGGATTCCATAATAATTTCTTGAAAATAAATCACCAGGCCTTTCTTCTGAGGTGTGTCTGGGTGGATTCAAACCAACAACCTGTTAGTTATTAGCTGAGTATATAACTGTTTGCACCACCCAGGAAACTTCTCTAGAATTGCTGGAGGACTATTAATTAGCACAGGATTTTACACCTCACTTTTTGAAACTAGGGTGACCGCATGTTGCAGTTTGCTGGGACAGTCCAGTTTACGCCTGTTGTACCAGCATAATTATTAACAGTGCCCGTTTTTTACTGTCCCAGTTAAGAAAGTGAATTAAATGGTCAGCCAACTTGTAGTCTGCTGGTTCATCCTCAGCAGTTTGTACTTTCCCTCACTTCTTTCTCCCACATTTTCCACATTAAAAGCATGTAAGAGTAGGAAAGAGGGTAACTTTTTCTTGAAAGCTGAGTTTCTGGCTTTCCTTCCCATATCCCCATTACCACCTGCTGCAATCCCATAGTGAAGTCTTGCAGATTGTTTCAGGTTCCTGTGGTTTACAGATAAAATCTTTTATTCTTTGGAAAAGAACATGCTTCCGGTTAAAACAAATTTTCATGTTTCAGCTCACAGCATTTCTTTAAATTATTATAGAATCCAACAATGGGTATACAAGCTTTCTCAAGTTCAGCAATTTGTTGTACTGCAATTAATTTAGCCTTTGATGTCTAAACAATGTTTTCACCTGAGATAATGCATTGATCCACAGAGGTGAATATACTGTGTAAATGGATACATTGATGGATGGATAGATGATAGATAGATATATAGATAGATAGATGATCGATAGATAGATAGACAGATAGATAGATGATAGATGGTAGATGATAAATAGATGGTAGATAGATAGACAGACAGACAGACAGACAGAGCTTATCTTTCTAAGTGCTAACCCCTTTGAAATGTTTTCCTCGTTTGATGGACTTTTTTATAAAATGATTTAAAGATCTTCCCGGTTTCTTAAATTAGTATAGATTGAGTATAATGAGATCTTTCCCATTTTTATGATCATTAAGACTGTTAATTATTATTTTCTTTTATAATAAGTGATGTCCTCATATGGGGTTGGTTGTCCTTATTCTATGATTTTTGTGGTTTTGTTTTGTTTTTTTGTTTAGTGAGTCTATTGTATTGTTCTAAGTATATTGCCTCTATTATTCCCTCTTGCTCACTTATGATTTTTCTCTTCTAACCTGCTATGGGCTCAAAAGCAACATCAGTATAGCGTTGTGAATCAGAATTGTGAATACAATCAAGGTGAATTTGCTCTAAATGATTAGCAGCTCTCCTGTGAGAAAAAATTTATGTGCTTTTATGACATCATTTTTGGCTGCACAGATACTTTTTTGCTTGCTTTTTGTCTGTTTTCCACGTAATTGAGTTGGTAGAATAGTTGACCTCTAGATAAGTAAAGTGTTTTTGTAATTCCATCTGAAAATTAGTGTGGAAAATTAAGGTGTACACCCTATGGAGAAAGTGGAGGTCAAGCAATTCATTCCTGAAGCTCTGCAGTCGTAAAGATTCACATACCGGGTTCGGAACTAGTATTAACCAATCAAATTGCTCCCAGAGGAGTGCTCGCTTCCGAGGTCAACTCTTAAAACACTCCACACAACCATTCCAGGCTTCCAAATACTTGCTTGGTGACTGGACAGAGAAACAGGAAATCAGAGTGAAAATGGAGGCTATAAATCTGTTCCGTACAGAAATGTGTTGAATAACTTTTAGTGTGGGCAAACGCACTACAGCAGATTTTAGGATTCCACAATACTGCCTAATTCATTTGGGAAAGTAAATCTTTCTTTTGTTACACTCCTTTCTTTCCCAAGTTTAAGATACAGCAAAATTCTATAAAACATGAGATTATTTCGGTTTTAGAAGGCAGGATTAAAAAACAACTGCTTTAAGGGTCACGGGGAAGATAAGTGATTCTGTATAGTTAACTTATCCAGAGAAAGCCAAAGCATTATTATTGTCATGAGAATGCCTTGAAAAAAGTAGTAGGCAAAACTAAAATATTTCCTCTAATTTACATAAAAGAAAGCTCAGTGGATAAAAAACTTATATACATATCTGTTGCTTTCCCTTTAGGGATCCACGTTAAAATGAACCTTGAGAGGTTTCCAGACACCAGCGTCCTGAAAATTTAATGTATGATTTTCTCATTACTTATTGTGAAGATGGAGAGATAGTTTATCCTGTGTATTTTTGCTACGTTTTATTTTTTAGATGCTTACTTAATACCTGCAGGACAAAGACACTTTCTTGCAGGAAAGCAATTCCATTTCCTAACAGAGTCATTTGAATATATTTCTAAAGGCATAAAAAGCCTTATAGGTTTTGACTATATGTTGGCTTTTTCTAAAATTTTCATATTTTCAATTTACCCCAGATATAAATTTTTTTTTTTTTATTGCAACCTCGAACTGTAATGACTAAGGCGTTTTGGCAAAAAACACCAATTTGTCCTAAATATCAAGATCTAGTGAATCTAGGGTTTTGGGCGCCATTAGTGCTCTCCCACTAGTAACATTTAGTTGGCAATAAAAAGGGAAAAAAAGTGAAATAAAATGATTTACATCTTTTTAATTGTGAAACAACAATGACAAAAACCTCTAAATGGGTCAAAATGCTTGTTATTGGAAAAACTGTGTATTTCACAGTGGTGTTTAATACTTATTTTTAGTGACTGCTTACCACACCATGCAATTTCAACCGTGGCATTATTGGGGTATGTTTCTTCACAGAAGGCATAACAACAACAACAAAACAACTTCATCTGAGAGCTGTAAAAGTTGCCTGACCATCCTTGATAGCTTTGAAAGATAAACCTGGTTACTATCAGTAACCACTAGTGTAGCTTGTACTAATGTAGCTTGTGGTCTTAACAGCCAGCATATGCTAATAAGCTCTGTTCATAATGAAGGGGGTGTCCTTGGTCCGATTACGTGCTCTGACTTTCAAATAGGTGTATTTTTTTCTGGACTTGGCCACTGACTTATGCATGAGGCCTTTAGCAGAACATAGAGTACCAGTTTCTCTACTGGAAAAGCTAGCATCCAGAAGCATCCTCAGTTAAGGATATTAAGAGGTACACGTATTAATTGACAGTTAATACATACTCAGTGCTTACTCTCTCACACTGTTTTAAGTGCTTTACGTACACGATTCAAAAATATTCTATCGTTCAAAAAACAGAAAACAAACCCATTGCTGTCAAGTCAATTCCGACTCACGTTGACCCTGTGTGTTACAGAGTAGAACTGTGCTCCATAGGGTTTTCTTGGCTGTAATCTTTACGGAATCAGATTGCAAGGCTTTTTCTCTGTGGTGCCATTGAGTGGGTTCAAACTGCCAATATTTTGGTTAGTAGTCGAGTGAAAACCATTTGCACTACCCAGGGGCCTTTCTATTTTACATGGTAGATATTATTTCCTCTATTGTATGTATTAGAAAACCAAGGTTCAGATCAATTAGGGATATGTTTAAGGTCACACAGGTGGTACAAGGAATGACCAGTGTTCCAACTGATGTGAGTCATATTCTGCAATTGGTGCACTCTTCAGCTTTGCTTCTCCAGGAGAAAAAATCTGGCCTCTTTTTAGATGGACATACTTTACGACTTTTAGAGAGCCAATCCAAGATATTAAACTGTCTCTGGTTTGAGTATAAAGTGAGTGGGTTATTTCTACACTTTATCTCCTCCGTAGAAGTTTAAGTAAGTCAATATAGATGCAGTCTTCCAAATACCCTTAAAGAAGAAGCAACATAAAATCAAGACAGCATATAATGTCAAACGGAGGTGCTCGATACATATTTTGAACACAGATGAGGTTCTCAGAATGGTTCAGCTTCTGGAGTTGTTAATTCATTTCCTGTTTCCAAATGTTCTGTTGTAAAGAGCCTATTCAGCTGAGATGCATTATCCTTTGATGTCAGATAATCCCCTGACCACTCACCTGTGCCCTCCCTACTATGCCTGTCCCTTTTGCCCATCTCCTGATGTATGGCGGTTTCCAATGGTTGCCTTCATCTTGCCAGATGTTCTGAGTTCTGCCACTGTGACAGTCAGTGGTCACAAGCAGGTGTCGAAGGGCTAAAACAAGTTAGCTCCAAATCTACTATTTAATTTTCAATGCCCAGAATCTGCTATTGATTCACATTGGAGCCTTTGAATCAGTTCTTTCTTTTCATTCTGCCTCAGTTTCCCAACTATCACAGTAAGGGAGTGGGGAATAACACTTGGGTTCTGAAGTGAGAATCAGCCTTATTTAGATTGCATTTTTTTTAAGGAACCCAAGCCCATGTTGATTATATCATTATCTTTATTATTATTATTTCACTTTGATTGACAGCAAAACCCTACTTCCTGGGTTGGGTTTTCATATCCTTCTGGGGGTTTCATTAACCAGTTGCTGTTACTTTTTCAGAACCTAGAGGAAGCAAGTTTCTTATCAGTATCATTTTCTACGTAGTTTTAAATGTCAGCACCTCTGTCTGAATATTTGAACCTATATAGGTTTGTGCTAGGTTCAAAAATGCACTGTTCCCAATTAACTACTCATTTATACATTGAAGGTGTGAACTAAATCCAGTACCACTTTAACACACTGGCCCTTTTTCTTCCCATGCCTATGGAAGACATTGCTGATCAATCAAAGTCATTTCCCCATCAAGCCCAGAGGCCACTTGGCTTCAAAAAATCCTTCTTGGTACTGGGCTCTAGCAATCCTGTGGAGTCAGCATGCAGGATGAAGTCAATGCGCTATCATGGAACAACGCTCCAGGTAACAAACACCAACAAAAGCGTGGATTTTTCTCTGCAGGGAGCACGTTGAAACCTTAGTGAAAAGCTATTCTGCAGTGCGGTGGTGAACCATGGGAAGGGCCCTAGGATTCTTGTAAGATCTATAAGGATGTAATAAAGTCTCATCTATGAAAAACATTTGTGAGGTAATGAAGTTTTGAATTCAAAATCCTACTGACAGAGGCAGGAATGGGGAATAATCTGCTTTTCCTGTGTAGCCAGCTTCTGATTATACTTCATGTGTGCCGGTTGCTCGGATTCATGTTCACTAAACACTGCTGGGACTCATATTCTTGTGTCTGGACCCAGGCAAAATTCTTTAGTCTCTAGGGATAGTTCTTTTCTTAGCTGGAACAGAAAGTCATGCTATGGAGATATGCATCTGATAGGGCACTCCTTTCCACAAACATCAGGGTAAACTTGTCGTAAGGTAACACATTTCTAATAACTTAAGTTTTAGAGTGCAAAGACATCGCATCCAGAAAGAATGGCCACATTCCTCCTGTTTATGTTTTCTTGGTGGGATTTTGTTTGTTATCAGTTTGTCTTGTTTGGGTCATCTTTTAATCTAACTGTGTGTGGTAATAAATTGAGGTGATACTTAATATTAATTTTGGAGGCAGAGTGACAAAATCGCTCCAAGCACTCTAATCAAACAGGAGCTGCACTAGGGGGCACCCTCTTTCCGGAATCCTGGGATCACTGCTGGCTTAGGGAGAGCTGTATATGCATAGAGCTAGCTGGACAATGCAATGGTTCGACTACCCCAGAAGGTCTTTAATCATTTCCCTGGGGGCCTTTGTTCTTCTCAAGGCTCTTTTGGTTACAAGAAACAGACATGCACTTAACTTGCTTCACATGAAGGAGGATTTATTGGAAGTTTGTGCATGGAAGAAGCTGAACAACCAGTTCCAGCCAGGGCAGGAGCTCAGCTGCACTACTACCCTCGCATCCCTGTCTCTCTCAATCATAGTGTTTCTGCCTCACTCTCCTCTCTCGTTATTAGCCAGCTTCCTCTGTGCATTCATAGTCATGCCCTCCTCATAAATCCAGAAGATACTTGACCCGTAATGGCCCCACCCCACAACTACCTGATAGCTGTATTGGCCCCAGGTAACTAACTCAGTGGTTTAGCTTCCCAGTTCACAATTACACAGAGTGGACTTGGGTGCAACTTATCTTTCCAAGCCAATCCATCAATCACAATGGTAACCACTTATCGTTGAGTTGACTCTGACTTAGGGTGACCACATGTGTGTCAGAGTAGAACTGTGCTCCACAGGATTTTCAGTGGATGAGTTTTCAGAAGTAGATTGCCTGGCCTTTCTTCTGTGCCACTGGGTGGACTCAAACCTCAAAACCTTTTGGTTAGCAGCTGAGTGCCATTAACCTTTGCACCATCCAGGGTTAAAAAAAAAGGGTTACACAGACTGAAATCCAGGGATTAGCTGCCCTTGAGTCAGGATCCCACTGGTTTAATCAGTCATGGCTAGAGTTTGCAGAATCAGATCGTACCAATCGCAGCTACCTTCTGCAGATTCTTCAGTAAAAATGCCTTTTTGGCCCCTTGAAGGTATAAGAATACAATGACCAGTCATAGAATTAAAATCATAAGACTCCACTTGACTTCCTAGGAAATATCGTAACAGTGAAGTAGCCACTTCCAAAGCTGGCCCCAGAGATTTGCGAAGAGGAAATAGAAATTTTAACTATGACCTTTTAGCCCACATGAAATTTACATCCTCCATCACATTTTTTTTTTTTTTCCTGGCTAAGGTATAATTTCAGAAGCACTCATTTTTCTGTAATTACTGCCAGTCTTATTTCAGGATTTAATGATCTAGGAATGGTGTTTGTCACCCAAAAGTAAGGCAAAGCTACAAAGAAAGGACCTGTTGTATTCTGCTCTGTACTCTAAATCAAAAAATCATCAGAACGGATTGTAAGCTTGGAGGCTGAGGAAGCACAATCGGTATTGTGGACCTGCTTGTTATAAAGCTTATGATTTTCTTATCCTGACCTTTCCAACGATGAAACATGATGATGGCAGTAACCTGGGATCAGACCTGGGAGCTTTAAAGCAAAATCTATTTGTAGAAACATATTTCTGTGATAGGTAAGATCAGGCTGAGAGCCTCTTGGAGAAGGAGGAGATTTTCCACTCAATTGTTATTTTCTGTATGGCTTTTACCAAGTACAAATTGAGCCACAATTAGAGTCCATTTATTCAGCCCTTTTGGCTTCCTTCCAGCCACCTCAGGAATCTGAGCATGGACATTGACCAAAAACAGCCCAGCTGTGTGAAGATGAGGTAGGCAGCATTCAGAGCAGAGGCCTTGGAGACATAGATTGGGCAGGGTGTCTCAGGGACTGAGATCCTGCACTAGGTTGTGATTGTTCTGTCTCTATTTATATTCTTTGCCCTTGAAAAATTCACCTAACCTCTTTCCAGGTCTCAGTTTCCTCATCTGCAAAATGGGAATTAATTACCCTCAATGACCTCTAAGGGCCATTGTGAAATTTGCTTATTAATGGTGCTAAGAATGCTTGGAACTTATAAATATTTCCTAAGAAGAGCTGGTATCTTTCCTCTTGCTGTAAGACTGGAGGAAGTATGCAGCATCTCTTCTGTTCATCTGTAATTTAGTCAGCTTGTGTACATACTGCATTGCATTAAACGCTGAACTCTGATCCTAGTGTTTAAACATATTAAATACAAAATATGAGTAGTATAAATTGTATGAAACACTTTTGTCTCCTACTTGGAGGACTAACAAGATTTTGATGCAGGGTCACCACAAACATTATACAGACATTGCTAAGAGTAAGTGGAAGTCTTTTAGACAGTGGCTGGAAAATGGTCTTACAGCAAAGGCAGTAGAAGCCCATCACCGGGGGATTTATAAGTAGGCCAGGGAAAGTCAAAGGAACCAGCCTGCACTGGTCATGGGTGGGCAAAGACTACAGGCGTTTGCTTATTTTATTTGCACATTAACTTTTATAATACTGTCCCGCTAAAGAGCACAAAAAGGCTTTACAGATAACAGACCCCACATTTGAAACTCTTCATTCCCACAACAGCCTTGCAGGACTTTGCTGCCATAATTAATCAGAAAGAACATCCACCTATCTCTCCCTTTAGAAAAATAAAGCTTCAGGACAAGGTAGTTTTCCATTCGTGCTTTGGGAATAGAGGACACCACCACATGGTTTTTATTTCTGAGGTCTCCGTTCTTATTTCACGTGATGGATTTGTAAGGTAGGAGAATAATGTGGTAGGAGAACTACGTGGAAGCCACTGAAGATGGTTGTCATCTCAAGTTGTTAAATTGTAACACTAATGGTTTTCTGTATCCATGGATTTTTAACTGAAGGATTTTCCTTTCTTTCTTTTTCCAGAAGACGGTAATTAGCTGCTCTCCTTTGTTGTTGTGTTTGAGTTAGTGACATGAGGTCTCTATATCTCTACAAGTGTATTTCTCCAAAGTTGCACTGGGTATGAATCACGCGACGGGTGAATGCTTATGTCCTACAAGAAATTCGAAGCTCTTTAATCCTTCTCTTTTTACATCATGTTTTCTGTTTGGTTCTGGCCTGTTTTTTTTGTTTTTTTTTTTTTTTTTTCCTTCTACTATCCTAACCTGAGGCCTTTAATATATTCCTCTGGGGTGAAGCCCAAAAGAAAAGGAAACTCTGTTAAGACTGATGGAAACTGTTGACAAGGAAAGTTTGAACATGACTGTGTTTTGTTTCAGTTTTCAAAAACTGTAAGCTGACACAGAAAAACCTTAGCAGTTACACATATCGCCTGATCCCTCTGTCCTCTGGGAAGATTTATGGAATCCGCAGGGGCTAGGGCCGCATAACCCAGTTTGAGCTTAGAAGGCGCTAGTTCCTTCATGCCAAGTAAATTTTGGAAATGATCCTCCTTTGCTGACAGTACCCTCATTACCGATTGTGTAGAGTAATTTATCAGGCATTTCTTAAAATAAACCGTTCATTTATACTAATAGGACTTGGCAGGAAGAAAAAATTGGCAGGACTTGGAGTTCCTAGTGTAGGTTTTTTTTCTTCCTTTTTTTTTTTTTATTTTCTTTCCTTTAAAAATTTTAAAAACACCAACATTGAAGAGTTTTCAACATTTTGAGGAAACAATTATCAGGGGCCAGCTTGAAGTTCATGGTAGAAGGATTGCATGATAAATCCTCAAAATGTAAGCAAGGGGACATTTCCTATGATGCAGTTCACCAAAGTGGGGGTGGGGGGAGGTGGGGAAAGTACCGTGTCAGTGATTTTATCGGCCTCCAATCCTCAGGCACCAGGTTCCTGTGTTGATGACTTTGTTACCTATTTTTGGTATCACACGGGCTCTTGAAGAGAGCACATTTCACTTTTTCTTCATATGTTTCTCTTTAGTTATGCACGCCATGTATCAGTGTTGTTTATATATACTCGAGGTAGTTATTCTCAAGGCTTTCTTATCATCTTCATATTCTTCATCTTGGACCTTTGACACTAAATATCCATCTTGCATTCCCTTGAAATTAAAAGGACATCACCATTGCTGATAATCTTTCCTCCTGAATAAAATGATAACTGTGTAAATCATAATGTAAATTATAATAAAACGTAAGTAACAATTGAATCTACAGGCTCAGGAAAACTCATCAGCCCTCTGCTAGGCCTGGGGGTGAGGAAGGCCTGAGAGCCAGACTCTTACAAAATGCCCCAGAGCAGAGGACATACATAAAATATATGGATACATGTGCATACACCTCTCCCTGTTTCTCCCTCTCTCTCTCCTTCTATGTATATATAGAGAGAGAAGGACAGAGAGAAAAAATATGTTATGTATTTATTCCACATATGTATACATTTCCTGTATATATAGGGAAACTCTGGTGGCGTAGTGGTTAAGTGTTATGGCTCTTAACCAAGAGGTTGGCAGTTCGAATCCACTGGGTGCTCCTTGGAAACTCTATGTGGCAGTTCTACTCTGTCCTATAGGGTCGCTATGAGTCGGAATCGACTCGACGGTAGTGGGTTTATATGTAGAGAGAATATATATATATATTTATTTCCTATATATATTTCATATATATACAGAGAGAGATGTGTATCAAAAATATATATACACATATTTATTTCATACATATATATTATATATACAGTGACAGAAGAATATATATACGTATTTCACATATATAGAGATGTGTATGTATGTATCTGCATGTATATATATGTATGACATATATATATTCTCTATATATTTTTCCTTTAAAAAAGTATATATATATACTTTTTTAATAATGGAGCTGTATATGTATATACATATATACACATTTTTTAAAAACAGTGGGGTCATATAAATATACATTATTTTCTAATAATGGAAATGTATATGTGTATGTATATACATGAAGTTGTCCAGGATGTCATTTTACTTGAATCCAAATCAATGCCCATGGGAGCAGTGGTCAGGAAATCAAACAACTTGTTGCACTGGGAAAATCTTCTGCAAAAGACCTCTTTAAAGAATTGAAAAGCAAAGATGCCACTTTGAGGACTAAGGTGGGCCTGACTCAAGTCATGGTATTTTCAATAGCCTCACATGCATGTGAAAGCTGGACAACCAGTAAGGAAGACTGAAGAGGAATTCACACTTTTGAGCTGTGGTGTTGGCAAAGAATATTAGATACACCATGGGCTGCCAAAAGAACAGTCTGTCTTGGAAGAAATATAGCCTGTGTGCTTCTTGGAAGCGAGGATGACAAGGCTTCATCTCATATATTTTGGACATGTTATCAGGAGGGACCAGTCCCTGGAGAAGGACATCATGCTTGGTAAAGTAGAGGGTCAAAAGAGGAAGACTCTTCCATGAGATGGATTGGCACAGTGGCTACAACAATGGGCTCAAGCATAATGATTATGACGATGATGCAGGACCAGGCAATGTTTTGTTCTGTTGTACATTGGGTCACTATGAGTCAGAAATGACTCAACGGTACCTACCAACAACAACATACATATTATATACACACATATATGTATTTTATATATATATTAAAAAAAACCAAACCCACTGCCGTAGAGTTGATTCCAACTCATAGCGACCCTATAGGACAGAGTAGAACTGCCCCATAGAGTTTCCAAGGAGCGTCTGGCAGATTTGAACTGCTGACCTCTTGGTTAGCAGCCGTAGCCACTACACCACCAGGGTTTCCATTATATATATATATATATATACATACACACATTATTATTATTTTTAATAATGGAGCTGTATATGTTACAGCATGTACCAAGAGTGGGGCATGCCAATAGTTTGTGTGGCTTCAGACTAAAATGGAAAGAATAAATGTTGTTTTCTGAGAATGAATGGAATTCTTAAACAGTTCAGGGGTATTGATGGTTGAATCAAACTAAAAAGGGTAATGTGAGCTACTAAGTGGAACTTAGAGTAATGGATTAGCAGATGTTTCCCTACCCCTGCATTTGCCACTCTCAGCTTCTCTGGCTGAATTTTTTTTTTAAATAATATTTTATTGTGTTTTCGGTGAAAGTTTACAAAGCAAATTAGGTTCCCATTTAACAATTTCTATGCATATTGTTCCCCCCATGTGTCTGTCAGTTTGTCGTACTGTGGGGGCTTGTGTGTTGCTGTGATACTGGAAGCTATGCCACCAGTATTCAGATACCTGTAGGGTGGCCTATGGAGGACAGGTTTCAGCTGAGCTTCCAGACTAAGACAGACTAGGAAGAAGGACCCGGCAGTCTACTTCTGAAAAGCATTAGCCAGTGAAAACCTAGGGTTGCTATGAATCGGAATTGACCCAACGGCACCTAACAACAACAAACAACATGCATATTGTTCAATGATGTTGTTGTTGTTAGGTGCCATCCAAACCCATGGTGATCCTATGTACAGCACAACGAAACACTGCCTGGTCCTGTACCATCCTCACAGTTGTTGCTCTGTTTGAGCCCACTGTTGCAGTTACTGTGTCAATCCATCTCATGGAGAGTCTTCCTCTTTTTCCCTGACCCTGTACTTTACCAAGCATGATGTCCCTCTCTAGGGACTGGTTCCTCCTGATAAAATCCCCAAAGTGTACAAGAGATGAAGTCTTCCATCCTTGATTCTAAGGAGTGCTCTGGCTGTACTTCTTCCAAGACAGATTTGTTCATTCTTCTGGCAGTTTATAATATATGCAATATTCTTCACCAACACCATAATTCAAAGGCATACCTTTTCTTCAGTTTTCCTTATTCATTGTCCAGCTTTCACATGCATATGAGGCAACTGAAAATATCATGACTTGGGTCAGGAACACCTTAGTCCTCAAAGTGACATCTTTGCTTTTCAACTCTTGAAAGAGGTCTTTTGCAGCAGATTTGCACAATGCAGTACGTCATTCGATTTCTTGACTGCTGCTTCCATGGGTGTTAATTGTGGATCCAAGTAAAATGAAACCCTTGACAACTTCAGTCTTTTTTAAGATTATCATGATGTTGCTTATTGGTCTAGTTGTGAGGATTTTTGTTTTCTTTATGTCGAGGTGCAATCCATACAGCAATCCAGGCTGTGGTCTTTGATCTTCGTCAATAAGTGCTTCAAGTCCTCTTCACTTTGAGCAAGCAAGGGTGTTTCATCTGCATGTCACAGGTTGTGAATGCGTCTTCCTACAATCCTTATGCTATGTTATGCTTCATGTAGTCCAGCTGCTCGGATTATTTGCTCAGCATACAGATTGAATAACTATGGTGAAAATACAACTCTGATGCACAGCTTTCCTGACTTTAAACCAAGCAGTATTCCCTTGATCTATTCAAACAACTGCCTCTTAGTCTATGTACAGGTTCCTCTTGAGCACAATTAAGTGCTCTGGAATTCCCATTTATCATGGATTGAATTATGCCCCCCAAAAATGTGTGTATCAGTTTGGCTGGACCATGATTCCCAGTATTGTGTGATTTTCCTGTGTGTTGTAAATCCTGCCTCTATGATGTTAATGAGGGAGGATGGGCAGCAGCTGTGCTAGTGAGGCTGGACTCAGTCTATAAGATTAGATTATGTTTTAAGGCAATCTCTTGAGATATAAAAGGGAGAAGCAAGTGGGGTGGGGGGGTGGGAGGTAGACCTCCTACCACCCAGAAAGCAGTGCCTGGAGCACAGTGTGTCCTTTGGACCTGAGGTTCTTGCACTGAGATGCACCTAGACCAATGGAAGACTGATGACAAGGACCTTCCTCCAGAGCTGACAGAGAGAAAAAGCCTTCCTCTGGAGCCAACGCCCTGAATTTGGACTTCTAAACTTACTGGACTGTGAGAGAATAAACTTCTCTTTGATTTTTTTTTTTTTTTTTTTTTGATAAAGCTATCCACTTGTGGTGTTTCTGTTACAGCAGCACTATATAACTAAGACACGCTTCTTCCCAATGTTATCCAAAATTTGTTATGATCCAAACAGCTGAATGCCTTTGCATAGTCAAAAAAACACTGGTAAACATCTTTCTGGTATTGTCTGTTTTCAGCCAAAATCCATCCAATATCAGATGGATTGTTTCCCTTCCTCCTCTGAATCTGGCTTGAATTTCTGGCAGTTTCCTGTTGATGTACTACTTTAACCACTTTTGAATAATCTTCAGCAAACTTTTACCTGCACGTAATATTAATGATATTGTTTCATAATTTCTACATTCTGTTGGATCACTTTTTGTTGAAATTGGCACAAATATGGATCTCTTCCCGTTGGTCAGCCAGGTAGCTGTCTTCCAAATTTCTTGACATAGATAAGCGAGCACTTCTAGTGCTGCGTCCATTTGTTGAAACATCTTAATTGGTATTCTGTCAATTCCTGGAGCCTTGGTTTTTACCAATGCTTTCTGGGCAACTTGGACTCCTTCTTTCAACACCTTTGTTTTTTGATCATATGCTACCTCCTGAAATAGTTGAACATCAACCAGTTCTTTTTAGTATAATGACTCTGTGTATTCCTTCCATCTTCTTTTGATGCTTTCTGGGTCGTTCAATATTTCCTCCATACCCACACCCAGTGCCGTCGATTTTCTCCATAGAATCCTTCAATATTGCAACTTGAGGCTTGAATTTTTTCTTCGATTCTTTCACCTTGAGAAATGCTGGTGTGTTCTTCCCTTTTTGTTTTCTAACTCCAGGCCTTTGCACATTTCAGTATAACAGTTTACTTTGAAATCTTTTGTTTAGCACTTTTACTTCATCATTTCTTTAGCTCACTTAGCTACTCTATCTATATTCAAGAGCAAGTTTCAGAGTCTATTCTGATAATCATTTTGGTCTTTTATTTCTTCCTTGTCTTTTTAATGACCTTTTGCTTTCTTCATGTGTGATGTCCTTGATGGCATCCCACAACTCTCACAACAATTCAGTCATCAATGTTCACTGCATCAAATCTATTCTTGAGATAGTCTCCAAATTCAGGTGGGATATACTCAAGGCCGAATTTTGGCTCTTATGGACTCATTTTAATTTTTTTCTGCTTTGACTTGAACTTGCATATTAACAAGTGATGGTCTGTTCCAAGTCGGCTCCTGGCCTTGTTCTTACTGATGATATTGAGTTTTTGCAATGATACCGAGTTTTTCCAATACTATATCTCTTTCTACAGATGTAGTCAATTTGATTCCTGTGTATTCCATCTGGTGAGGTCCATGTGTATAGTTGTCTTTTATGTTATGAAAAAAGGTATTTGCAATGAATACGTTTTTGGTCTTGTAAAATTCTGTTATGCAATTTCTAGCTTCATTTCTATCACCAAGGCCATATTTTCCAACTACTGATCCTTCTCCTCTGTTTCCAACTTTTGAATTCCAATCACCAGTAATTATCAATGCATCTTGATTGCATGTTTGAACAATTTCAGACTGCAGAAGTTGGTTAAAATCTTCAATTTCCTCATCTTTAGCATGTGTAGTTGGTGTGTAAATTTGAGGAATAGTAGTATTAACTGGTTTTCCTTGTACATTTATGGATATTATCCTATCATGGACAGCACTGTATTTCAGGGTAGACATTGGCATGTTCTTTTTGACATTGAATGTGACTCCATTCCTCTTCAGTTTGTCATCTTGGAATAGTAAAACATATAATTGTCCAATACAAAATGGCCAATATCAGTGCATTTTAGGTTACAATGCATAGGATATAGATCTTTATGCATTCCATTTCATTTTTTATGAACTCCAATTTTCCTAGATTCATACTTCATATATTCCAAGTTCCAATTGTTAATGGATGTTTGCAGCTATTTCATTTCATTTTGAGTGGTACTACATCAGCAAGTGAAGTTCCTGAAAGCTTGACTACCTCCACATCATTAAGGTTGACCTTACTTTGATGAGGCACCTCTTCCCCAGTCATATTTTGAGTGCCTTCCAACCTGAGGGGCTCATCTTCTAGCACTATTTTCAGACATATTCAACAGATACAGATAAGATTTTCACTAGCCAATTTTTTTCAGAAGTAGACTGCCACGTCCTTCCTCCTAGTCTGTATTAGTCAGGGAGCATGCTGAAACTTGTTCATCGTGGGTGATCCTGCTGGTATTTGAAATACTGATGTCATCACTTGCAGGATCACACCAACATGCAAGCCACCACAGTACGACAAACTGTCAGACACAACAAAGTGACATTGGGTACATTTTTCACAATGTGTCAGCATTCTCATTATTTCTCTTCTGCTTATTCTGCTTCCTTTCATCTAGCTTTCCAGCGCCCTCCCTCCTTCTGGTCTTTCCTTTTGGGTAAATGCTGACCTTTTGGTCTCATAGAGTTGATTTTTTCTTTTTTTTTAAATCACAGTACTCATGGTGATATTGTTTATTTTACAAGCTCACCTGTTGTTTAACTGAAAGGTGACATTCAAGAGTATTTTCAGTTCAAGCCTTAAAGGGTGTCTCAGGGCAAAAGTCTCAGGGGTTACTGTGCATTTTTAAGATTTTGAGTTTTGTTCTACTCTTACGATCCAGGACTGTCTATTGTGTACCTGGGTAGAATGGCCATAGTGATAGCTGGGCACCATCTAGTTCCTCTGTTCTCAGGATAGATGAGGCTGTGGTTCATGTGGGATATTAATCCTGTACAGTAGTTTCTTCTTTGAGTCTTTGGTTTCCTTGTTTCTCTTTTGCTCCAGAGAAGTGCAGACCAATAGTTGTATCTTAATTGACTGCTTGCAAGACCCCAGATGCTAGTCACCAGACTAGGACATAGAACAGAAACTTTATGAGCAATGTTATTCCAATTGACTGAGTTGTCCCACAAGACTATGGTCCTAATCCTTCAAACCCAGTGAATCAATCCCGTGAGGTGTTTGGTTGTGTCCAGGACATATTTGTAACTGTGCCCCCTTTTTGCTTTATTATATATATGTAAATATATATGCAGCACAAACATGTATATAGCTATGCCTGAAGATGGAATACCAGAAAGATGATTACCTGTGTTTTATTGATTATGCAAAGGCATTTGACTCTGCAGATCATAGCAAATTATGGATAACCTTGCAAAGAATGGGAATTCCGGAACACTTATTGTGCTCATGAGGAACCTATACATAGATCAAGAGGCAGTCATTTGAACAGAACAAGGGGATACTGCGTAGCTTAAAGTCAGGAAAGGTGTGCGTCAGGGTTGTATCCTTTCACCATACCTATTCAATCTGTATGCTGAGCAGATAATCTGAGAAGCTGGACTATATAAAGAAGAACGGGGCATCAGGATTGGAGGAAGGCTCATTGACAATCTGTGTTATGCAGTTGACGCAACTTTGCTCGCTGAAAGTGAAGAGGACTTGAAGTACTTACTGATGAAGATCAAAGACCACAGCCTTCAGTATGGATTTTACCTCAACATAAAGAAAAGAAAAATCCTCACAACTGGACCAGTAAGCAACATCATGATCAATGGGGAACAGATTGAAATAGTCAAGGATTTCATTTTACTTGGATCCACAATCAACTCCCATGGAAGCAGCAGTTCAGAAATCAAAAGACTCATTGCATTGTGTAAATCTGCTGCAAAAGACCTCTTTAAAGTGTTGAAAAGCAAAGATTATCGCCTTGAAGACTGAGGTGTGCCTGACCCAAGCCATGGTATTTTCAGCACCTCCCCCCCATATGCTTGTGAAAGCTGGACAGTGAATAAGGAGGACTGAAGAAGAATTTATACTTCTGAATTGTGGTGTTGGTGAAGAATACTGAGTATATCATGGACCTCCAAAAGAAAGAACAAATCTACCTTGGTAAAAGTAAAACCAGAATGTTCCTTAGAGGCAAGGATGGCAAGACTACGTCTCACATACTTTGGACACGTTATCAGGAGGTATCAGTCCTTGGAGAAGGACATCATGTTTGGTAGAATAGAGGGTCAGCAAAGAAGAGGAAGACCGTCAGTGAAATGGATTGACACAGTGGCTGCAACAATGGGCTCAAGCACAGCAAGGATTGTGAGGATGGCGGAGGACTGGGCAATGCTTCATTCTGTTGTACACAGGGTTGCTATTAGTAGAATCAACTCGACAGCACCTTACAACAACAACAACACAGATACACCTCTGTGTGCCTACCTAATACACACATATACCTTCCTATACACAGGTATGCATACTTATCTACCTATGTATCCACACATATATTTTTTGGTCATTATTGCTGTTATTGCAAATTTGTATATATATTTACCAGAAATGTCCCTTATTCTTGTGTACTTCTTAGTATCATCTTTTACCTTGGTCAAGTTGTGCAGATTTCACCTGCATTTGGTATTGCCTTTCCCACCACCAAAAATAACAAGTGTCTACTATCTAGAAAGTGATTTCCCCTCCCTTCCACTCCCATCCTTGGTAATCACCAAAGAACATTGTTTTCTATATGTGTACCTATTCTTTTCTTTTTATAAAAGTGAGATCATACAATATTTGTCCTTTTGTGATTGACTTATTTCACTAAAGATAGTGTCCTCCAGATTCATCCATGTTATAATATGTTTCAGAAAGTCATCATTTTTCTTTATAGCTGTGTAGTATTCCATTGTATATATGTACCACAATTTGTTTTATCCATTAATTTTTCTGTTGAGGGCACTTAGGTTGTTTCCATCTTTTTGCTACTACGAGTAATCCTGCAATGAACATAGATGTGCATATGTCTATTAATGTCACTGCTCTTAGATCTCTAGGGTATATACCTAGGAATGGAATTGCTGAGTCACAAGATAGTTTTATCATTTTGAGGTGGCATCACACCTTTTTTATATAATGGTTGTACCCTTTTACAATTCTTCTCATACCTATGTGAATGTCATGGTTATGATGTGTGGTAAGATACTGGGGTTCATCCTGGTATCAAAGATTTGAAGGACCTCGAGCCAGAAACTGAAAATGGCATCTATGTGTTTTGCTAAAGTCTCTGGATCAGAACAACATTCTGAAGCTTGCCAGTGGAAGACATTGGGCACCTTGCTGATGAAGTTTTACCAGTCTTTAGGACCTAAAGAGGAGCCAGCCACTTCTTTTTCAGGGTGTATGTATAGAATGAACTAAGACTTCCAAACCCCACAGGAGAGCTAGCTTTGACAGGGTCAGAAAGTTTTCCTTAATTAGCTTGTCTATGTGTGTGTTTATGTGTGTAATATCTCTTTGTTTCCCATCAGCCAATTTTAGCTGGACCTAATGAAGGACATCAGTTTTGTTCACATGATTGTTCGGAGCACTATCAAGGGAGGGGCGGTAATATCAGAGGGGGAGAACACCAGAAAGGTAGTGAAACTCAGGAGGAAATTCATAGGAGTGTTTATTTAGATACCCCCTTCCAGCAGTAAATTCTCTTTCCAATACTAAACTCTGAAGAATCTCTGTCTTATTAAAAATAATATTGCCTTAGCGAATTATTGAGAAAATGAAACAATGTTGATATGAATAAACAGAGGTGTATCTGGGCTGGGACCCTAGGTTTGCTCTTGCCTCTGAGCTTCTCAGAGATTTCTCAGCTATTTGACCTGGATCTCTATGATTTAGTCACCCAGAAGGTTTTAGGTCCTGATAAGATTGATTCATACCCTTTAAACTTACAAAAAACTAATTTGCACCAAAAAGCCAATTAGATTTTGGGCTCCTAAAGGACAGGGGTATCTTTATCAGTTTCGATTCCTCAGTTCTGAGCATGTGTGTTTGGTACATTTTATGTGGCTCAAAAGGCTCAATACATGTTTGTTGGATAAATCTGTATTATGTTAATGTGGGGAGAAAAGCTTTTACAGTTTCCGGCTATTTCCCTCCTTGCTTAAAGTGCCTTCTTTTTAGTCCAAAAGCCTGACATAGCAAGTTGGTATTCACCAGAGGATGTGAGCCTGTTTTCATAGCAAATAGAGCCACGCGGGGAGAGCAGGGGAGAAGAGTAGCTGGGATTCCAGAACTCTTTGGAGTTATCTGAGACTTAAGATCCCCTGATGGTGTCTCTCTTGGACATGGCTAACCGCATTCTTTTCGTTCTCATGTTCAGTGTTTCAAGTGGACCCTTCAGAACTGCTTAGGTCATCCTCTTCTCATGGCTATTTCTAACACTTTTATATCGTTAAATCCTACGTTGCTGGGGATTACATTCAGAGGACTAGATCCTCTTGCTTCTGGGAGGAACACTCATAGGCTAATCCCTTCTTAATACACTGTGAATTCCTGATCTCCTGGGCCAGCAAATGCCCCTTCCGTGACCTCTGTTTCGTTCATCTTTTCTGTCAGTGGAACTGAGAAAGCAAATAAATTTAAAACAGTTATGAGCGCAATAGTAAAATGGCTTGAAAACTCCTTGAGAATAGTTTGAACAGCATTATTAGACATGATGAGAGTATGTGCAGGTATTACTGAGACTGTGGTGGAGCGAACATTGAACTAAGAGTTAGAATCCTGGCTTTTCTACTTGAGCAAAGTTACTTAATTGTGCTGAGCCTTCATTTCCTTACTCTGAAATAAATAAAACTTTACTTACAATCAGAAATAAATAATATTACCATATATCTATTTATAAAATCAGTTGCTGTCAAGTCGATTCTGACTCATGGCAGCCCCCTGTGTCAGAGTAGAACTGTGCTCCATAGGGTTGCCAATGGCTAAATTTTTGGAAGTAGATTGCCAGGACTTTCTTCCAAAGTGCCTGTAGGTGGGCTCAAACCTCTAACCATTTGGTTAGCAGCCGAGTACATTAACTGTTTGTTCCTCCTGGGAGCTCCATATCTATCACAACCACCACCCATTGCTGTCAAGTCAATTCTGACTCATAATGACCCTACAAAACAGACTAAAACTGCCCCACAGGATTTCCAAGGCTGTGATCTTTATGGGAGCCGACTGCCATATCTTCCTCCTGCAGAGCTACTGGTGAGTTGGAATGACTGACCTTTTGGTTAGCAGCTGAGCACTTAACCACTGTACCACCAGGGCTTCTTCATATCTGTCTATATTGTCGTTGTTGTCAGGTGCAGCCAAGTCAGTTCCAATGCAAAGCAACCCTGTGTACAACAGAACGAAACACTGCCCGGTCCTGCACCATTCTCACAATCATTGTTATGCTTGAGCGCGTTGTTTCAGCCACTGTATCAAACCATCTTGTTGAGGATCTTCCTCTTTTTTGCTGACTCTCCACCAAGCATGATGCCCTTTTCCAGGGACTGATTCCTCCTGATAACATGTCTAAAGTGTAGGTTCCCATAAACACAAGGTAATATTGCATATAACCTCTTGATAGCAAAATATTCTTATAGCCACCAATTTTGAGGGGACCTTCTCATGCCTGGAATTGACTCGACAGCAGTGGGTTTTCTCATTCCTGAGCATGGCAAATAGCTAAGAGTTTTAGTCAGGAAGACCTATGTCAGTCGCTGCCTCCACCATCCTCCCATACCTCCCTCTAACACTTAACACGTTTTGCATTTTCTACATAAATGTTATTATCTGAAAATTTCCTCTGAAAATGAACCAGAATGTGTACAAAAATATCCATCTTTCTTCTACTAGGAAGCGTGAACTACCAGTTTTCCATTCCTAGAGAAGAGAGCTGTTCTTATATTGATTCTGATCCGATGTTTTTCACTATTCTTCAGGGGCAGAAGCCACTGAGCAATAAGTTCATTCAATGAATGAATTCTAACAATCTGACAATTTTCCTGTATCCAGTAACCCAATCCTTATAGTATCTTTAGGGATAAATCAGTCTCATAAATCCCTTTAAGAGAAGTTTATTTCTAGTTAGAGAGTATAAATTTGATACTGAGATACCTTTGAACCTCATTAGTAATCAAAAACAAAAGGTAAATCCAGGGAAAGCCTCCAAGGCTTGATCACAGCAGCTGGGAAATATTAAAACATCTATAAACACTTTTCTTTTTACTTGCAGGACACAGCACCACTTTTAAATTAGCACATGAAGCAAAAAAAAAAAAAAATTAAGGTATTAGAAAGTTGCACACAATATCCTTTAAATTCGTGAGTTTTGGAGTGAAAAAATACGCAAGAATAGTGATTTTGCCAAATCATTACAATTTAGCCAAATCATTAATTAGACTTCTGTTTGTAATTAAGTTTAAAGAAAAAATAGCTTATGTAGTGCCATGAATCTCCCTATAGAAGTTCAGTAAGTGAAGTATTGACTAAGTCTGGTAGGAAATGCAAAACACACAATTCACGTCTTGTGAAATTTGAATACATTATCCTTGACAAGCAAAATGAAAATAATATACTGAGACCACAGTTTCAAAAAGTAAACAATTACACTGAATAATAGAGGAATAAAGATGGCCATTGTTAATGAATTTGCTAATGATTATTTTCTGTAAGATATATGCTCTGGAGTGTTCTTAGTTTCACATATTCAACATAACACCTTTGATTAACAAGAGAAAACTATTATCTCAGCTGTGAGGATGGCCTTATCAGAAGTTATTTACCTTAACCTGGCAATTATGCTTGATTTTAATTACATTAATGAAAGGTAAAATTATGCATAAACCTGAAATTAAAATGGCGTACTTTAGCAGAAACAATCTGAATATTTTTCCTAATTATATTGGTGCATATTATTCAAATAAATGAAAGAGCCATGCTAAACAATTCTTTGTGGCAATAACCAACAGGAAAATATAATTAATTCTTATAATTAAAAAAAAAACTGGAATATGCATGGTCGAGATATACACAAGAGTGCTTTTCAAAATACTTAATAACTGCCAAGCATGGGCCCTCACCAAAACTATAAGATGCTGGCCATAGCATTGCAGCAGTGACGTTGAGGCTGCATCCTGAGCCAGGTGTTGAATCTTTCTATTTTGGATCATTGGAAATTCCAGAATGATCCCAGCAAGGGTGCAGAGGATGCAGGATAGCAGTTATCTGTCAATTGATATGAAATACATTGATATTTTGATGACCAGTATGGGTGTACCAATGCTGAATATCATTGGATGTACAAGCTGAATATCAGTCGTGGGGAATATCTAATAATTTATCAGTAATCATTTATTTCCCATTAAACATTACAAAAGGAACCTGCCATGACTCTGTGGCCTCTGCTGACAGAACTAATTTGTAAGTGCAGAGCAGGTACAAGAGAAGAATACCAGGTGCAATGCTGTTTAAAAACCTTTAGGAGATATTTGAGTTCAATTGCTGGTAATGAGCAGGCTAACTTGTAGCACACCAAACCTCTCAAGTTCTCTTATGGAACAATGAGGAAAACTGGATAAAATTAAAGTATTGTGTTTGAAAGCACTGAAGAACTAACAAGAATGCCAAGACTTCAGGGGCCAAGATCCCAAAGAGAAGGAAAACACTTTGAAGCGAGCCCTATGCTCACTTCACTTTGTCACTTTCTCCTCTCAGGACGTTTACTGCTTTTTAACTCCTGGAAAAGAAACTTACCAGAAAATGGTGACTTAGAGTTTGCACCGGATTTACTGGGCTTGGATTCAGGGATACTTAAGGCAGCCAGGACTTAATGGGCCAAGATCTCAGAGAAAAGTGAATCACAGAGAAGTGATCCTGACTTTTGGCATGTAATTTTCCCCTAAGGCATTTGCCAATTATTAAGATGTGAATATATGGGACTAGAGGCAGAAAGATCTGCTAAGAGGCTCAAATGCTAAGCACAGATTTTAGCATTCTTATTATGATGCTGAGGAAACAGAACATGCTTCAGGGCTGTCCAAAGTGAAGGGGACTTAGTAGATGGCATGGACCTTAAAAATAACTGTGATTCATGTATTTGGGGGAGCACCGGTGGTGCAGCGGTGAAGAGCTACCGCTGCAAACCAAAACGTTGGCAGTTCGAATCCAGCAGCTGCTCCTTGGAATTCCCATGGGGCAGTTCTACTCTGCCCCACAGGGTCACTATGGGTCAGAATCAACTGCATGGCAATGAGATTGTTTTTGTTTTTCAATGTATTTAAGAAAGTACGTGAAAGATAGAAACAGAGAATTTCATCCCCCAAAAATCTGTCATTTATAAAAATAATCAACTGAGAATTCTACAAATGCAAAATATAATGGCATATCAAGAATAAAACAGCTAGGTTTAATAGTGGATTTACACATATATAAAAGAGATTTATTGAACTGTAAGATAAGTCAGTAGAAATATCCAAAATGAAAGTCAACAATTGATAAATAAAAAGAACGTAAGAGTCACGTGGCATATGGAAAAGAACTCTATCATACAGGTAGTTGGAATTTCTTAAGGAAAAAAAGAAAAAGAACTAGGAAGAAGTAATGTTTAAAAAGATAATAGCTGAGCATTTTACAAAACTGAAGCAAGATATCAAATTATAGACTCAAGGATTATTCAAAACAAAAGGAAGAAAAATATAAAAAAAAACCATGCTGACCTACATTAAAGACAAAGCAAGATGGCCGGAAATCCAAACATAGAGAAAATCTTAAAAGCAACTGACGTGGCAGCAAGGGATAATCTTATTTACTGATAAATAGCTCAAGATTGACATATTTAAAATGTCAAAAGAAAATAGTGCTGAAAGAAAGTAACTTCTACCATAGAATTCTATACCGAGCAAAAACAAGGATAGGTTCTGGTTCTGGGGACAAGCGGAAGTAGAAACACTTCTTAGTCCTCCCACTGAGTACAGCTAAAAACTCTGGACAGTGTACTTTAACCCTTTCGTGGACGATTTTTTTTTTTTTTGGTGATGTCATGTTTTTCATTAACTGATGCTGAATCATTGTTTGTTTTTAGTTTTTTATTATTTGAAAAAAATGACGTGCCAATTGCAAGTAAGACATATCAGTCCCATGTTCCATGAAGCACATCACACAGACACCCCAATAATTTGGTCCCTCAGGGAGTTTAGATGTGTCTATGGAGCTTCCATGACCTTGCCTTGGTCAAGTTGTGCTGGCTTCCCCAGTATTATGTACTGTCTTAACCTTCACAAAAGTTACCACTTATCCATTGTCTATTTAGTGTTTTTCCCTCTCCACCCCTACCCTCCCTTGTAACCATCAAAGATTGTTTCTTTTTGTGTGTAAATCTTTTCATGAGTTTTTGTAGTAGTGGTCTCATACAATACTTGTCCTTCTGTGATTGACTTATTTCATTCAGCATAATGCCCTTCAGATTCGTCCATGTTATGAGATGCTTCACGGATTCATCATTGTTCTTCATTGTTGCATAATACTCCATTGCGTGTATGTACCATAGTTTATCCATTCATCTGTTGATGGACATCTAGATTGTTTCCATCTTTTTGCTATTGTGAATAATGCTGCAATGAACATGAGTGTGCATATGTCTATTCATGTGACGGCTCTTATTTTTCTAGGATATATTCCTAGGGCTGGGATTGCTGGATCATGTGGTATTTCTATTTCTAACTTTTTAAGGAAGCTCCGTATCATTTTCCAAAATGGTTGCACCATTTTGCATTCCCACCAACAGTGCAAAAGAGTTCCAATCTCCCTGCAGCCTCTCCAACATTTGTTATTTTCTGTTTTTTTGATTGGTGCCAGTAAAGTCAGGGTGAGATGGTATCTCGTTGTGTGGTTTTGATTTGCATTTCTCTAATGGCTAGTGATAGAGAGCATTTCTTCATGTGTCTGTTAGCCACTTGAATGTCTTCTTTGGTGAAGTGTCTGTTCATTTCCTTTGCTCATTTTTTAATTGGATTATTTTTCTTTGTGTTATGGAGGTTTTGGATTTTCCTGTAGATTTTAGAGATTAGACCTCTGTCTGATCTGTCATCGCCAAATTTTTTTTTCCCAGTCTGTATGTTCTCTTTTTACTCTTTCGGTGAAGTCTTTTGATGAACGTAAGTGTTTAATTTTTAGAAGATCCAAGTTATCTAGCTTATGCTCAGGAGTTTGTGTATTGTTAGTTATGGTTTGTATCATGTTAATACTGTGTATTAGAGTTGATCCTATTTTTTCTTCTATGATCTTTATAGTTTTTGGTTTTATATTTAGGTCTTTGATCCATTTTGAATTAGTTTTTGTGTATGGTGTGAGGTATGGGTCCTATTTCATATTTTTGCAGATGGATATCCAGTTTTGCCAGTACTATTTGTTACAAAGACTCTTTTCCCGTTTAGTTCAGTAGTGAAGTCAATCCTGAGGTTCACACCTCATCCAAAAATTAGACGGGCCCATAAAACAAAATGAGATAGGGGCACACCAGCCCAGGGACAAGGTCCAAAAGTCAAAAGGGGACAGGAAAGCTGGTAATAGGGACCTCAAGGTCAAGAAAGGAGAGTGTTGACATGTTGTGGGGTTGTTAACCAATATCATAAAACAATATGTGTACTAACTGTTTAATGAGAAGCTGGCTTGTTCTGTAAACCTTCATCTAAAGTACAATAAAAAAAAAAAAAAAAAGACTCTCTTTTCCCCATTTGATGGACTTTGGGCCCTTTTTGGAGACCAGGTGACCATATTTGGATGGATTTACATCTAGGTTCTCAATTCTGTTCCACTGGTCAATGTATCTGTTGTTGTACCAGCACCAGGCTATTTTGGTATTAGGCCTACTTTACTCTTCTTCAGTAGTGTTTTACTTATCCAGGAAAGCCCTCATAAATCTTGCTGTCTTTAGTCAAAGAACCAGGAAAGGTGCAGCCTAGCATGACAGAGAATTTTTAAACATTGACCACCTTACTTCAGCCAAACACCGTGAAAGAACTGCAGCCCCACTCCCACCTCCATCAGCAAAGGCTGTGTGGGGAGTCTAGACTTTCATCCTGGCATTGCTGCAAAGAGACATTTCTATTCCACCTCTGCCAAGTGGTGTCAGAGAAGGCTGAGTGGGGTGCCCGGACTTTCATCCCTGCTAGCAGTAATAAGGACCATCTCCCACAGTGTAAACGGAGACTTGTAGACCTTCTTCCAGCGACAGCAAGGTACACCTCTCCCTTCCTGCTGGGGTGGTGTCAGAGGAGGCCAAGTGAGAAGTCAGGGCTTTTGCCACCTTCCTGCAATAACAAGTACATTTCACCTGTGGTGCCAATGTAAGCCACATGGGTAGGAGTAATGAGGCACCCCTACCAGGGTTATGTCAGCAGAGGCCTAATACCAAACCAAAAAACCCAAACCCATCGCCGTTAAGTAGATTCCAACTTATAGTGACGCTATAGAACAGAGGGAAACCCTGGTAGCGTAGTGGTTAAGTGCTACGGCTGCTAACCAAGAGGTCAGTGGTTCAAATCCATCAGGCATTCCTTGGAAACTATGGGGCAGTTCTACTCTGTCCTATAGGGTCACTATGAGTAGGAGTCAACTCGACAGCAGTGGGCTTGGTTTTTTTTATAGAACAGAGTAGAACTGACCCATAGGGTTTCCAAGGAGCAGCTGGTGGATTTGAATTGCCAGTCCTTTGGTTAGAAGCCATAGCTCTTAACCACTGTTCCCCGACTCCAGCCCAGCAGTAGCAAGGATCACCCCCCACCAACAGAGGGGGAATTTGGATTTCCACTCCTACCTGGCAATAATGAGGTGGTACCTCCTTTTCCTTGACCAAGAGTAGTCAAAGGAAGCCTGCTAGAAGTTTTAAATATAACCCAAAGTCTCATATAACATGATATCCAAAATTTCCAAAATAAAAAATCACTCATTATACCAAAAACTTGAAAATTTTCAACTTGAATAAGAAAAAAAGAAATCAACAGATGCCAACGCTGAGAATGCACAGATGTTGGAATTACCTGACAGGCATTTTAAAGTGGCCCTCATAAAAATGCTTCAAAAAGCAAATATCAACACTCTTGGAACAAATGAAAAATTAGAACATTTCACCAAAAAAAAAAAAATAGAATGTCTCCATAAAGAAATAGAAAATGTAAAGAAGAAGCAAATGAAAATTATAGAACACCTTGAGTCTGTCAGGTTTCTGTCCTCTTCAGATAGATCTCAGTGGGTTAGGGCATTAGGCCAAGTTTAACCAGAGTTCAAGTGTGTCACAGTCTTTACTTCGCACTTGTCTGTCCAGTGTCTTCTCCTCATAGTGATCCAGGTGGGGCTGCCAGAACCTCCTTGGGTCAGTGAGGAAACATGAGTATGTTGCATTATCCTGTCCAAAGAGTTTAGGGCTAGGCACATATCTAGATCAAGATAATCAGAGTAAATTCTGGAATTCTTGCTGGAATTCTTGATAAAGTTACCCTCTTTTTCATCTGAATATACTCAACTATAAGAATGGAAGCCCAGATTTCCAGTTGTTTTTTGCTATGCTTTTTTTTTTTTTTTTTTTTTTTTGGTGGTAGCATTTTTTGAGCTGCTTCAAGAGACAGAAAAAAAGACACAGTAAGATATAGGGTCCTGGTGATGTGGCTTGAACATCCAGATCCATCTGGACTTTCTTGCTTAAGTGATTTTGAGTTAGGTTTTGGTCACTTGCTTCAGAAAGAACCCTGAGGAACAAAGAATCGTAATGAGAAAAAGCTTGTTTTATATGATAATTTTCTGGATTCAAATATGGGTTGGGATTTATGCTTATTTTGTACCTACTGTTTTCAAAGCACTCTACTAAATTTTGTATATATTAACTCACCTTATCCTCACAAAATCCAGTCTGGTGAATGTGATTTCTATATTTTATAGATGAGTAAAGAAGGAGGTTCAGAAAGTTTAAAAAAATGTGTCCAAGTCCCCTTGTATAGTAAATTACAGAGGTAACATTCAAGACCAAAATTGCTAGCCTTAAAGACTGCCTTTAGAGTGAGATTTATCTGTGCATATGTGAGGAAGATAAAATGTGTTACATATAATGATTCCTCCATCACTTCATTTTCATTGCTGTACTGCAACTTTTAGATATATACTAATATGGAAAATCAAATATTTAGCAGTGAGCCAACATACGAAGAGGAGAGTTTTATTACAATATCTTTCATCTGAAGGCTTAACTAAGATTTAACGAACACTTCCAGAGGACAATAAGATAATAACAGGATGGGCTACAGAAATTATTTGTAGTCAAAATTAATTTCAGCGCAATGGTGAAATGATTTACGAATATTATGCCTCCACATGTTCACTTATGCACACATAAACATTCATATTCTTATCACTTTACCTTTGAATAATAGAAATTTGAGGCATTACAAACGAATATTTAGAAATGCCCTTTAACTTACAGAGTGATGAATAATATTTGAATGTGATCTGTTTTGGATATAGTATTGTATTCTGTCCTTAAACAATGGCTGATATTCATTATTTCCATCTGTAAGCAATGAATTAAATTGCTTTCTTGATGCAGCCCTTTTATTTGCTAGTCAAAGAATATTACAAATGATGGAAAGGATTTATAAAATGAGGTGGCTGAGATTCGTTCTTATTTGCTTCCAGCTGAAAGCATAATATACTTAATGCTTTCAGGATATAGAGGGGCTAACAGATGTCAAAAGACCAGAGAAAGCTATTTTGCAAAGATCATTCAAATACCAAACAAAAATATTTTCTTTTCCAAAGTTCATAGACTTTATCAGACATTATATGGCAGAAAACAATTTTCTGTTTATGTAAAATATACCTTTTTTTTTTTCTTTTCAATAAAAAATAAAAGTTGTTATGATAAAGGTTAAGGACACTGGATTATAAATGAATGTAACATACGTTTGTCTTCTTCAAAGAACCATTACCATTAATTTTTACTGTTTACTATTACTATTAATTCTGTCTTTCTGTATGAAGTAGACAAATAATTTTTGTTTAAAGATAGAAGCAAAATAATTGAAAATCAAAGATTGTTTTTATTTATGATATTGCTGTACCAGCTTTCTAAACTGATATGCGTTTTCAGGGATGACTATAATGCTGGATATTATACTCCATACCTGCAGAAAGTGTGCATTTACTTTAGTGATCAGAGGTTTGTAACTTTGGCTAATTATGCTTGAAAGAATAACCATAATTTCACATGTTAGAGTTTTAAGGACAAAATGGTACTTTGAGGGGATAAACTACTTAATGCTGTTTCGATAGGTTCTGTGTAAACAAACAGTAGAATGTTGGCAAGGTTTTGCAATCAAGGACAATATTTAATAAAGGCAGTAAGGAGTAAACAAAAGGGAATATTATTTCTGGATTTACATTTTGTCTTACCTCAGTCCAAAGAGTTACTGTCAGTACAATCCAAAAACATATTTGAGGTCTTACCTGGGATGCCAGCCTGCTCATATATACAGGTTACTTAAATGAATTGGTGTGTTTCTGACAGAAGCTCCTTTTGGAATCAATCAAGAATGCTATGAACACAGTAACTATGGGCTTTAAACACTTCTATCTCATTTTCCAGAGCCCTGGGAGTGCAGTGGTTAAGAGCTTGGCTACTAACCAAAAGGTCAGCAGTTTGGATCCACCAGCTGCTCATTGGAAACCCATGGAGGTTCTACTCTGTCCTATAGGGTTGCTATGAATCGAAATCGACTTGAAGCCATGGTTTTTTTTTTGTTTGTTTGTTTATCTCATTTTCCTCTTTTTAATCCCTGGGGGAACTTCTCCCATACACATGAATATCATGAGCAACCATTTTGTATAAGGCGACCTTGCCCCTCTGGCCATAGTTGATTGACCCAAGGATTAACTTAAGATGGGTGAATATAAGTATTACCACAGAAATTTTGCATTTCTAATGGAGAGAATTAGTTCCCATCTAGTAGCTGGAGCTGCAATGATTTAAAAAAAAAAAGTCACATTAAATTTATACATTTGTCTTAAGATACATCTTGTCTTCAGATATAGGAACATGTGAATGTGTCTGAGAATGGAAAGGAACAGTGTATAACTAAAAAAAAAAATATTAATCTGAAGCAGAGGTAGAGTAGTTAGCTAAGGAGGAATGCATGAAGGGGTTTTACAGAGGTAAAGTTGTCTGTGCACATCCCATTTTCTTCAAGTACTCTCAGTCCCATTATCACGAGGATCCTGAGGCAGATTACCTAGTCTTTGGGACTGATTGTTGTCAATAGAGTTGTATAGCCTGGTCTTGTGCTGAAACCTATCTTGTTGGTGAGATGGATAGGGAATCTTATCCAATTCCCCTTGCTCTGTTTGCTCATTTATCAGCAACCTAGTAATTCCCATGTACTATCTACAAGGAGAAAATATGCTGATGGAATATGCAGAAACAATAATTTCTGATGAAAAGCAATAAAATCTTTTCTTTTTGCAATTATGCTTCCAGGTAGCTTAACTATAGAGGAGAGTTGGATGATCATGGACAAATGAGTATTGTGCTCCACATGACAGCTACATACTTTAAGAAGTGGCATTTTTTTTACTGGTTAAACTGAACTATTGTTTGGTTTTAAGAAGGCTTCAGAGGATATTTTTGGTTTAAAGATTATCTCAGGGCAATAGTTTCAGGTGTTCATTCAGCCTCCATGGATCCAGAAAATCTGGATTCTATGAGAATTTGAAACTCTGTTCTGCATTTCCCGCCTTTGATCAGGATTCTTCTATAGAGTCTTTAATCAAAATGTTCAGTAATGGTAGCTGGGCACCATCCAGTTCTTCTGGTCTCATGGAAATATGAGATCAAATTAACAACAGCAACTCAACAGATTAGAGAGGAAACAGGGGGCATGTGAGTTTATGTTAATGGGGGGAACAACTTGGAAAAGGAGGGTAACAATGGTTGCACAACTTGAAGAATGTAATCAATGTCACTGAATTGTACATTTAGAAATTGTTGAATTGGTGTATTTCTGCTGTGTATATTCTGAACAACAACAACAAAAATAAAATAAATAAAGAAGAAGTGACACTTCAGTGTCTATATTTGCATTAATGGCAGTTTGATTTTCAATGTGTCAGCCTTCATGGGACTGAGAACTGAGAAGAAACACAGGGTAGATATACCTGGAATTTCCTTAGAGAGATAGTTCTCAAAAATGTGAGTCCATAAAAGCTGTGTGGGTAGCTTTTTAAAGGGGCAGATTTCTCCACCCAAATGTGGGCCATTCTGATTCAGTAGTTCAGGTGGGGCCCACTTATTTGTATTTTCAAAAACACTCCCCAGATGGGTTTAATGCATAGGAATCACTAATGTAGACTCCATCTCTATACAACATTTAGATGTGCCTTATTTTAACTTATTTTTAAAGCCATAATTAGATTTAGTGAGTTGTTGGATTTATCTCCACTACACTCATAAATTTGCCACAGTGGAATCTCTAATTGGATAACCATAATATACACCTCTAGGTTGTCAGACCAGGTAGGGAGGAAATGGCAACAAAAATGGAAAGTGTCAGTGACTTCCCTGACATGGAAAAACAGCCAAGCACACTACTCCCTTTCCTAAAGACTTCGATGCAGAAATGATTACTGATGGCTCTACTCTTAACCTTAATGACATCCTTTCTCTCAGTTAAAGACATTTATTTTGTCAGATTCTGATCCTTTTTTACTTTGTTTTGGTAATTATACAGTATTATACAAGACCATTTACACTGCCTAGTACCATCCAGGCTTTTGGCTTCATTTTTGTTTTTGTGAAGTCAGCTGTCTATCTAGACATTGTTCCTTTGTAGGTAATTTTTTCCCCTTTTCTCTCTATTGCTAATTTTAGAAATCCATTCTTTTGCTCTTCATCAAATGTCTACTCAGCTGTATATAATCTGATGTTTAGCCTTTCCTTTGGGAAAATTTAATGATTTTTTTTGCACTTCTAGTAGTAAAATGCTGATATTCAAAAGGTTTTCACTGGCCAATTTTTTCAGAAGTAGACCACCGGGTCCTTCTTCTTAGTCTGTCTTAGTCTGGAAGCTCTGCTGAAACTTATCCACATGGGTGACCCTGCTAGTATTTGAAATACCGGTGGCATAGCATCCAGCATCACAGCAACATGTAAGCCACCACAATACGACAAACTGACAGACATGTGGGGCCTTCATTTGCTGAGGTGGCACCACTCAAAATGAGAAGAAACAGCTGCAAACATCCATTAATGATCAGAACATGGAATATGTGAAGTGTGAATTTAAAAAAATGGGAAGTAATCAAAAATTAAATGGAACACATAAAGGTCAATAATGTAGGCATTAATGAGCTGAAATGGACCGGTATTGGCCATTTTGAATCGGACAATCGTATAGTCTACTATGCTGGAAAAGACAGATTTAAGAGGAATGGCGCTGTATTCATGGTCAAGAAGAACATTTCAAGATTTATCCTGAAGTACAGTGTTGTGCGTGATAGGATAATATCCATACTCCTACAAGGAAGACCAGTTAATAGGACTGTTACTCAAATTTATTTATCAACCACTAATGCCAAAGATGAGGAAATTGAAGATTTTTACCAACTTCTGCAGTCTAAAATTGATCAAACATGCAATTAAGATACATTGATAATTACTTGTGATTAGAAGGCAAAAGTTGGAGACAAAGAAGGGTCAGTAGTTGGAAAATATGGTCTTTGTGATAGAAAGGACACCAGGGATGTCATAATAGAATTTTTAAGACCAACAATTTCTTCATTGCAAATACCTTTCTTCAACAATATAAATGATGACTATACACGTGTACCTCATTAGATGGAATACAAAGGAATCAAATCGATTACATCTGTGAAAAGAGACAATGGAGGAACTCAATATCATCAGCAAGAATGAGGCTAGGGACTGACTGCAGAACAGACCATCAATTGTTCATAGGCAAGTTCAAGTAAAGCTGAAGAAAATTAGAACAAGTTATGGAGAGCAAAAATACTATCTTGAGTATATCCCACCTGAATTTAGAGACCATCTCAAGAACAGATTTGACACACTGAGCTCTAATGACCAAGGACCAGACCTGTTGTGGGATGCCATCAAGGACATCACACACAAAGAAAGTAAAAGGTCATTAAAAAGACTGGAAAGAAAGAAAAGACCAAAATGGATGTCGGAAGAGTCTCTGAAACTTGCTCTTGAATGTAGACTAGCTAAAACAAATGGAAAAAAATGATGAAGTAAAAGATGAACAGGAAATTTCAAAGGGTGGCTTAAGAAGGCAAAGTATTATAATGAGATGTGCAAAGACCTGGAGTCAGAAAACCAAAAGGGAAGAACATACTTGGCATTTCTGCAAGCTGAAAGAACTGAAGAAAAAAATCAAGTCTCAAGTTGCAATCTTTAAGAATTCTAAGGGGAAATATTGAATGATGAAGGAAGCATCAAAAGAAGATGGAAGGAATACACAGAGTCAGTGTACCAAAATGAATTGGTCAATATTCAACCATTTCAGGAGGGAGCATACAATCAAGAACAGATGGTATTGAAGGAAGAAGTCCAAGCTGCACTGAAGGGAATGGTGAAAAACAAGGCTCCAGGAACTGACCAAATACCAACTGAGATGTTTCAAAAAACGGATGCAGAGCTGGAGGTGTCCATTCATCTATGCCAAGAAATTTGGAAGACAGCTACCTGGCCAACTGACGAAGAGATCCATATTTATGCCCATTCCAGAGAAAGGTGACCCAACAAAACACAGAAGTTATTGAAGAATATCAACAATGTCACATGCAAGTGAAATTTTGCTGAAGATGATTCAAAACCAGTTGCAGCAATGCATCAAAAGGAAACTGGCAGAAGTTCAAGCTGGATTCAGAAAAGGACATGTAATGAGTGATATCATTGCTGATGTCAGATGGATCTTGGCCAAAAGCAGAGAATGCCAGAAAGATGTTGACCTGTGTTTTTTTTTTTTTTTTTAATTAACTTTTATTGAGCTTCAAGTGAACGTTTACAATTCAAGTCAGACTGTAACATATAAGTTTATATACACCTTACTCCGTACTCCCACTTGCTCTCCCCCTAATGAGTCAACCCTTCCTGTCTCCCCTTTCGTGACAATTTTGCCAGCTTCCAACTCTCTCTATCCTCCCATCCCCCCTCCAGACAGGAGATGCCAACACAATCTCAAGTTTGACCTGTGTTTTATTGACTATGCAAAGGCATTCAACTGTGTGGACCATAACAAACTATGGGTAACATTGAAAAGAATGGGAATTCCAGAACACTTAATTGTGCCCATGAGGAAGCTGTACATAGACAAAGTGGCAGTTGTTTGAACAGAACAAGGGAATGCTGTGTGTTTTAAAGCCAGGAAAGGTGTTCGTCAGGGTTGTATTTTTTTGCCATAATTATTCAATCTGCATGCTGGGCAAATAATTCGAGAAGCTAGATTATATGAAGAAGAACTTGGCATAAAGATTAGAGGAAGATGCATTAATGACCTGCGATATGCAGATAACCCAACCTTGCTTGCTGAAATTGAAGAGGACTTAACACACCTTCTGATGAAGATCAAGGACTACGGCCTTCAGAATGGATTGCATCTCAACATAAAGAAAACAAAAATCCTCAGAACTGGGCCATTAAACAACATCATGATAAACAGGGAAAAGATTGAAGTTGTCAAGAATTTCGTTTTGTTTGGATCCACAATCAAAGCCCATGGAAGCAGCACTCAAAAATCTGTGGCAAAAGACCTCTTTAAAGTATTAAGAAGCAAAGATATGAGGTGGAGCAAAGATGGCGGAATAGTCAGACACTTCCGGCGAGCCCTCTTTACAACAAAGACCTGAAAAAACAAGTGAGACGAGTATATTTATGACAAGCTAGGAGCCCTGAACATCAAAGGCAAGCTTAGAAAATGAACAGAGGGGCAGGGGGAGGAAGAGACAGTTCAGAACCGGAAGGGAGTTACTGGACCTAAACCGTGGGAGACCTCAGGCACTGTTCCTGGAGTGGTGACAGCGGGCTGGTACTAGCATTCAGCTGCAGTTTCCTCAGGGAGAAGCAGCCAGCCACACAGCCTACTCACACCTCTGGAACCTGAGCAGAAGGGCGCTCTCAGCAAAAGCTAAGTACTTGCGTATATTTTACCGTGCTCCCCCCACCCCCAACCCAGCTTCAGCGGCTGAATCCCTAGGCCTGAGATAGACCCTGGTGAGCTCCTGGAGCTGTACTCCTGGCCTTGGAGAAGGAAAAAATTTCCAGCTGGGGGGAAAAGATAATTTGCCAGCTCCATTAACTGGGGGAGCTCAGAAGCGGCTCCTGTCCAGGCATAAGCAGTCCATGGACCTTGAGCAACTTTCCCTTCTGCATGGACCTGGGTGGGCCTATTTTGGGAGAATAGGCCCTTGTTAGCAAACTCCAACCATTTCAGCGGTGTTGTGGAGAGTGGGCATTTGACGTTTGACATTGCTTTGCCTATTAAACAAGGTCCTCACCTACACACAACAGGGACCTAAGGACTGGTGGCTCCACTTGGGTCACCCAGCCACCCGCAACAGGGGCCCAGGGATAACTGGTACCTCCCAGTCCTTACAACAAAACCTTTGGGTGCCCATGGTCCCTCTGCAGAGCCCACCCACCAGCACACTCTAGGGAACAGAGACACATTTTCCTCAGAGACACTTGGGGGTCAGTTCTCAGCCTGCTGCCTTGTTCAGAGCATGACTCCCTGCTGCAATCAGATACTGCTACATACACCAATCACCCCTTCCCCTCTAAAACCATAGGACAAAGCCTGTACCACACACTTGATGATCAGCTACCCGACACCTGAGCCGAATTCATATAAGAAAAGTGAATGGACTCCTAGACTGATGTATCTGATAACAGCTCTAGCCATCTGGGGACAGGACATCAGAGCTCGAAAGGTGAAATAATCAAGCTAGCTCACTCAAGCAACCCATTTGGGCATATCAAAACAAAACAAAGCAAGAAGCTATGACACAGTAAGCAAGCATAAACTAATACAATCACTTATAGATGGCTTGGAGACAACAGTCAATATCAACTCACATAAAGAAACAGACTGTGATCACCTCAACAGGCTCTCAAAACAAAGAATCCAGGGATCTTCTAGATGAAAGTGCATTCCTGGAATTACCAGGTGCAGAATACAAAAGTTTAATATACAGAACCCTTCAAGACATCAGGAAGGAAATGAGGCAATACGCAGAACAAGCCAAGGAACACACAGATAAAGCAACTGAAGAAATTAGAAAGATTATTCAGGAACATAATGAAAAGTTTAAAAGCTGGAGAAATCCATAGACAGGCAGCAATCAGAAATTCAGAAGATTAACAATAAAATTACAGAATTAGACAATGCCATAGAAAGTCAGAGGAGCAGAATTGAGCAAGCAGAAGCCAGAATTTCTGAACTCGAAGATAAATCACTGGGCACTAATATATTTGAAGAAAAATCAAGATAAAAGAATTAAAAAAAATGAAGAAACCTTAAGAATCATGTGGGACTTTATCAAGAGAAATAACCTACGAGTGATTGGAGTACTAGAACAGGGAGGGATAACAGAAAATACAGAGAAAATTGTTGAAGATTTGTCGGCAGAAAACTTCCCTGGTATCGTGAAAGATGAGAAGATATCTATCCAAGATGCTCATTGAACTCCACATAAGGTGGGTGTTAAAAGAAAGTCACCAAGACATATCATAGTCAAACTTGCCAAAACCAAAGATAAAGAGAATTTTAAGAGCAGCTAGGGATAAACGAAAAGTTACCTACAAAGGAGAGCCAATAAGAATAAGCTCGGACTACTCAGCAGAAACCATGCAGGCCAGAAGGCGATGGGAGGACTTATTTAAAAAATCGGGGGGAAAAAATTGCCTGCAAAGAATCATATATCCAGTAAAACTGTCCCTTAAATATGAAGGTGAAATTAAGATGTTTCCAGATAAACAGAAGTTTAGGGAATTCGTAAATACCAAACCAAAACTAAGAAATACCAAAGGGAGTTCTTAGGTTAGAAAATCAATAATATCAGGTATCAACCCAAGACTAGAACACTGGGCAGAGCAATCAGAAGTCAACCCAGACAGGGAAATCCAAAAAAAACAAAGCAAGATTTAAAAAAAAAAAAAAAAAAAAAAACAGTGATGTTATTATACAAAAGAAGACAACATTAAAGCAATAAAGAGGGACTAAGGAACATAATCATAGATCTTCCATATGGAGAGTTAGATACAGCGATACAAAGAAATAAAAGTTAGGTGTAAATTTAGAAAAATAAGGTGAATAATAAGGTAACCACAAAGGAGACAAACTATCCTACTCATCAAAATAAAATACAAGAAAAAAATAGAGACTCGGCAGAAACAAAATCAACAACGGATATGAGGAAAAGACAATATATTATCTACTCAGCACATAAAATTAAGTGGGAAGCAAAACCTCTCAGCAACACACACAAAAAAGACATCAAACGATAACACTAAATTCGTACCTATCCATAATTACGCTGAATGTGAATGGACTAAATGTATCAATAAAGAGACAGAGAGTGGCAGAATGGTTTACAACACAGGATCCGTCTTTATGCTGCCCACAAGAGACGCACCTTAGACTTAGAGACACAAACAAACTAAAACTCAAAGGATGGAAAAAAGTATATCAAGCAAACAACAATCAAAAAATTAATATTGCAGGAGTGGCAATATTAATTTCTGACAAAATAGACTTTAAAGTTAAATCCATCAGAAAGGATAAGGAAGGACACTATATAATGATTAAAGGGACAATACACCAAGAAAATATAACCATATTTAATATTTATGCACCCAATGACAGGGCTGCAAGATACATAAAGCAAACTCTATCAGCATTGAAAAGTGAGATAGACAGCTCCACAATAATAGTAGGAGACTCCATTCAACACACCACTTTCGGTGAAGGACGGGACATCCAGAAAGAAGCTCAATAGAGACACGGAAGATCTAAATGCCACAATCAACCGGCTTGACCTCATAGACATACACAGAACACTCCACCCAACAGCAACCAACTATACTTTCTTTTCTAGTACACATGGAACACTCTCTAGAATAGACCACATAGTAGGTCATAAAGAAAGCCTTAGCAGAATCCAAAACATTGAAATATTACAAAGCATCTTCTCTGACCATAAGGCCATAAAAGTGGAAATCAATAACAGAAAAAGCAGGCAAAAGAAATCAAACACTTGGAAACTGAACAATACCCTGCTCAAAAAGGACTGGATTATAGAAGACATTAAGGATGGAATAAAGAAATTCAGAGAATCCAATGAGAATGAAAACACTTCCTATCAGAACCTTTGGGACACAGTAAAAGCAGTGCTCAGAGGTCAGTTTATATCAATAAATGCACACATCCAAACAGAAGAAAGGGCCAAAATCAAAGAATTATCCCTACAACTTGAACAAATAGAAAGAGAGCAACAAAAGAAACCCTCAGGCACAAGAAGAAAACAAATAATAAAAATTAGAGCAGAACTAAATGAAATAGAAAACAGAAGAACAATTGAAAGAATTAACAAGACCAAAAGCTGTTTTTTTGAAAAAATCAACAAAATTGATAAACCATTGGCCAAGCTGACAAAATAAAAACAGGAGAGGAAGCAAATAACCTGAATAAGAAATGGAATGGGTGATATTACAACAGACCCAACTGAAATTAAAAGAATCATATCAGATTATTACGAAAAATTGTACTCTTATAAATTTGAAAACCTAGAAGAAATGGATAAATTGCTTGAAACACACTACCTCCCTAAACTAACAGAAACAGAGGTAGAACAACTAAATTGACCCATAATAAAAGAAGAGATTGAAAAGGTAATTGAAACACTCCTAACAAAAAAGAGCCCTGGCCTGGACGGCTTCGCTGCAGAGTTCTTCCAAACTTTCAGAGGAGAGTTAACACCACTACTACTAAAGGTATTTCAGAGCATAGAAGAGGACGGAATACTCCCAAACTCATTCTATGAAGCCAGCGTATCCCTCATACCAAAATGAGGTAAAGGCACCACAAAAAAAGAATATTACAGACCTATATCCCTCATGAATGTAGATGCAAAAATCCTCAACAAAATTCTAGCCAACAGAATTCAACAACATATCAAAAAAATAATTCAGCATGACCAAGTGGGATTCATACCAGGTATACAGGGATGGTTCAACATTAGGAAAACAATTAATGTTACTCATCACATAAATAAAACAAGACAAGAATCACATGATTTTATCAATTGATGCAGAAAAGGCAGTTGACAAAGTTGAACACTCATTCATGATAAAAACTCTCAGCAAGATAGGAATAGAAGGAAAATTCTTCAACATAATAAAGGGCATTTATACAAAGCCAACAGCCAACATCACCCTAAATGGAGAGAGCCTGAAAACGTTCCCCTTGAGATTGGGAACCAGACAAGGATGCCCTTTATCACCACTCTTATTCAACATTGTGCTGGAAGTCCTAACCTGAGCAATCAGGCTAACCAGAGCAATTAGGCTAGATAAAGAAATAAAGCGCATCCAGATTGGCAAGGAAGAAGTAAAATCATCTGTATTTGCAGGCGACATTATCTTATACACAGAAAACCCTAAGGAATCCTCAAGAAAACTACTGAAACTAATAGAAGAGTTTAGCAGAGTATCGGGATACAAGATAAACATAGGAAAATCAGTTGGATTCCTCTACACCAACAAAAAGAACATCGAAGAGCAAATCACCAAATCAATAGCATTTATAGTAGCCCCCAAGAAGATAAAATACTTAGGAATAAATCTTACCAGATATGTAAAAGACTTATACAAAGAAAACTACAATACACTTCAGCAAGAAACCAAAAGAGACCTACATATGTGGAAAAACATACCTTGTTCATGGATAGGAAGACTTAACACTATAAAAATGTCTATTCTACGAAAAGCGATCTATACATTTAATGCAATCCCGATCCAAATTCCAATGACATTCTTTTTTTTTTTTATTAACTTTTATTGAGCTTCAAGTGAATGTTTACAAATCAAGTCAGTCTGTCACATATAAGTTTACATACATCTTACTCCGTACTCCCACTTGCTCTCCCCCTAATGAGTCAGCCCTTCCAGTCTCTCCTTTTGTGACAATTTTGCCAGCTTCCCACTCTCTCTATCCTCCCATCCCCCCTCCAGACAGGAGATGCCAACACAATCTCAAGTGTCCACCTGATATAATTAGCTCACTCTTCATCAGCATCTCCCTCCCACCCACTGTCCAGTCCCTTTCATGTCTGATGAGTTGTCTTCAGGGATGGTTCCTGTCCTGTGCCAACAGAAGGTCTGGGGACCATGGCCGCCGGGATTCTTCTAGTCTCAGTCAGACCATTAAGTATGGTCTTTTTATGAGAATTTGGGGTCTGCATCCCACTGATCTCCTGCTCACTCATCCGATGACATTCTTTAATGAGATGGAGAAACAAATCACCAACTTCATATGGAAGGGAAAGAGGTCCCAGATAAGTAAAGCATTACTGAAAAAGAAGGAGAATGTGGGAGGCCTCACTCTACCTGATTTTAGAACCTTTATACCACCACAGTAGTCAAAACAGATAGTCAAAATAGATACATAGACCAATGGAACAGAATTGAGAATCCAGACATAAATCCATCCACATACGAGTAGTTGGTATTTGACAAAGTCCTCAAAACAGTTAAATGGGGAAAAGATGTCTTTTTATCAAATGGCGCTGGCATAACTGGATATCCATCTGCAAAACATGAAACAAGACCCATACCTCACTCCATGCACAAAAACGAGCGCAGAATGGATCAAAGACCTAAATATAAAATCTAAAATGATAAAGATCATGGAAGAAAAAATAAGGACAATGTTAGGAGCCCTAATACATGGCATAAACAGTATACAAAACCCACAAAACATTATTAAGAATACAGAAGAAAAACTAGATAACTGCAAGCTCCTGAAAATCAAACACCTATGCTCATCCAAAGACTTCACCAAAAAAGTAAAAAGACTACCTACAGACTGAGAAAAAGGTTTTAGCTATGATATTTCCGATCAGCACCTCATCTCTAAAATCTACATGATACTGCAAAAACTCCACTACAAAAAGACAAATAACCCAATTAAAAAATGGGCAAAAGATATGAACAGACACTTTACTAAAGAAGATACATGAGGAAATGCTCATGATCATTAGCCATTAGAGAAATGCAGATCAGAACTACAATGAGATTTCATCTCACTCGAACAAGGCTGGCATTAATCCAAAAAACACAAAACAATAAATGTTGGAGAGGCTGTGGAGAGATTGGAACACTTATGCACTGCTGGTCGGAATGTAAGATGATACAACCACTTTGGAAATCAATTTGGCACTTCCTTAAAAAGCTTGAAATAGAACTACCATACGATCCAGCAATCCTACTCCTTGGAATATATCCTAGAGAAATAAGAGCCTTTATATGCACACCCATGTTCTGCAGCATTGTTTACAATAGCAAAAAGATGGAGGCAACCAAGGTGCCCATCAATGGATGAATGGATAAATAAATTATGGTATAGTCACACAATGGAATACTAAGCATCGATAAAGAACAGTGAAACATTTTGTAACATGGAAGAACCTGGGAGGCATTTGCTGAGGGAAATTTAGTCAGTTGCAAAAGGACAAATATTGTAAGACTACTATTATAAGAACTCAAGAAATAGTTTAAACAGAGAAGGAAATATTCTTTCATGCTTACGAGAGAGGGGAGGGAGGGATGGTGGAGAGGGGTATTCACTAATTAGATAGTAGATAAGAACTACTTTAGGTGACAGGAAAGACAAAACACAGTACAGGTGAGGTGACCACAACAGGACTAAACCAAAAGCAAAGAAGTTTCCTGAATAAACTGAATGCTTTGAAGGCCAGCGTAGCAGGTGCGGGGGTCTGGGGACCATGATTTCAGGGAACGTCTAAGTCAATTGGCATAATAAAATCTACTAAGAAAACCTTCTGCATCCCACCTTGGAGAGAGGCGTCTGGGGTCTTAAACACAGGCAAGCGGCCATCTAAGATGCATCAATTGGTCTCAACCCATCTGGATCAAAGGAGAATAAAGAACACCAAGGACACAAGGTAATTTAGAGCCCAAGAGACAGAAAAGGCCACATAAACCAAAGACTACATCATCCTGAGACCAGAAGAGCTAGGTAGTACCTGGCTATAACCGATGACTGCCCAGACAGGGAACACAACAGAGAACCCCTGAGGGAGCAGGAGAGCAGTGGGATGCAGACCCCAAATTCTCCTAAAAAGACCAGACTCAATGGTCTGACAGAGACCAGAAGGACCCTGGTGGTCATGGCCCTCAGACCTTCTGTTGGCCCAGGACAGGAACCATACCTGAAGCCAACTCTTCAGACAGGGATTGGACTGGACAATGTGTCGGAGAGGGATGCTGGTGAGGAGTGGATTAGGGGGACACTTGAGACTATGTTGGCATCTCCTCCCTAGAGGGGTGATGAGAGTGTAGAGGGGGTTAGTAGCTGGCGAAATGGACAGGAAAAGAGAGATTGGAGGGAGGGAGCGGGCTGAGCAATTGGGAGAGAGTAATTGGGAGTATGTAGCAAGGTATGTATAAGTTTTTGTGTTGAGAGACTGACTTGATTTGTAAGCTTTCACTTAAAGCACAATAAAAATTTTAATAAATAATAAAATAAACACCCCTTTTATGAAAGAAAAAAAAAAAAAGCAAAGATGTCACTTTGAGGACTAAGGTGCCCTTGGCCCAAGCATGGTATTTTCAATAGCCTCAGATAGATGCAAAAGATGGGCAATGTGTAAGAAGGACTGAAGAAGAATTGACACTTTTGAGTTATGGCGTTGATGAAGATTGTTGAATATACCATGGACTGCCAGAAGAACAAACAAATCTGTCTTGGCAGAGGTACATCCAGAATGTCTCTTAGAAGCAAGGGTGATGAGACTTTATCTCACATACTTTGGACATGTTATCAGGAGGGACCAATCCCTGGAGAAGAACATCATGCTTGGTAAGGTGGAAGGTCAGTGAAAAAGAGAAAGAACCTCAAGGAGATGAATTGACACAGTGGCTGCAACAGTGGGCTCAAACGTAAGAAGGATTGTGATGATGGCACAGGACCGGACAGTGTTTCATTCTGTTTTACACAGTGTCGCTAGGAGTTGAGACTGACTGGACCACACTTAGCAACAACAACAGAAGTATTTGAAAATAAGTATTTGCAAATATTTCTGATTATTCTTATAGTTGTTTGTTTTCTCATGACTTTGAATCCCCCTTTCATTTTTTAAAAATGTATTTATATACTGGATCTGGTAATCCAACATCTAAAATATTTGAGGATCTTTTTTTTTTTTAGCTTATGTCGATTTATTTCCAGGTATATTTTGTTATGTTCATTGGAAATTTACCTGTCAGAATTCCTTGAGGCCTAGAGTAAGAGTGCCTTCCTTTGTGTTTGCTTCTGCTGTACACCTCTAACCAATGGACTCTTTAAACTACATTTCACCTTCAATTTTTGTGACTGTGCAAATGGTGTGAATTCAAGCTCTAAACTTGTATAAGAACCAACTTGTGGTTGTAGATTCTCAAGGAAACTGTTTTATCCCTCTCCATCCAGAATCAGATTGACAGAATTTTCCTTACCATTGCATAATGTAAGGTGGATTTTATGTCTGGTTTACCATTTTATTGAAGTTATAACAATTTTTGGGGCCTCAGCTTTATGAATGTGTGTGTATGTGAAGGAGGGTTATCTCAAATACGACTTCTCATTTTACACAACTATTAAGCTAGGTCTTCTGTTCTCCATATAGTCATTTATGCCACAGCTGTAGGTCAATAGCACTGGAAGATGCTCTTAGGGCAGCTACTAGCTTCAGTGCTTAACTTTTTTGCCTTTCTTTGTCAGGTCTCTCTTCCCTGTGGATTTCCTTTACTTTCTTTTTAATGCCATTATACATTTTTAAATATTTAAAAATATATATCACAACATTTTTCAATGTCTTCAAGCAAAAGGGTTTTTCAGGAGAGTTACTCCACCATGTTCTTTATTTCATTAAGGTAAAAAAAAAAAAAAGAAAGAAAATCATACTCCAATTCTCATTTCATGCTGCAGATATTTTGAGCAATCAACCAATACCACAGAATTTATAAGAATCACAATATGTATATTTTCCAAATCTCTCATTTTATTTTCTGATGAGTAAACATATACCTAGAGTAGCACTTCCCAATATTAGTTCCGTAGAACAGTAATTTGTAGTTGTGTGGTCAAATAATTTGGGAAACACTGGGTAAAGCAAAGTAACAGATTTTCTCATTGAAGAAACTTCGTGGTCTGTAATATGTCAGGGTGCTTGTGCATCTCCAGGAGTGGGATAACTGAGAACTAGCCTTCACTGCAGTACACTTGAGGAAAGTAGGCATAGGGATAAAAATGACTTCCCTACGATCATAGAAGGTCCCTTGGTGGAGCAAACAGTTTGTGCTTGACTGCAAACTCATCCAGTGGTCCCACAAAAGAAAAGTCCTGGAAATTTGCTTCCATTAAGATTAAAAACTTAAGATTACAGATAAGAAAATCCTATGGAGCAGTTTTACCCTGTGTGATAGTTAAGGTTGTGTGTCATCTTGGCTGGGCTGTGATTCTCAGTGGTTTGGCATTTGAATGATGTTGTGATCACTTCTTTGATGAGATTTGACATAATGTGATCACTGCCAAGATGGGATCTGCTGTAAGTAGCCAATCAGCTGACAGGGAGTTTCCCTGGGCCTGTAGACTGCATTGAATATAAGTGGACTGTCTGTCAAGGCTCGGGGGCTTATACTCAGTCTGGATCCTGAAGCTAGCTCCTGTTCCTCTGACCTCCAATTCTTAGGTTATGACCTAGCAGCTTACTTGCAGTCTTGCCTGCGAATCTTGGGATTTGTCGATCTTCTCAGCCTGTGAGCAAGAGCCCTGCTCTCTGACCTGCTGATCATTCCCGTGATATAAATCTCTCTGTATATGTATTTATACACTTCACTGGTTTTGCTTCTCTGGAGGACCCAGCCTGAGATGCTGCAACACGCTGGGCTGCCATGAGTTGGAATCAACTTTACAGCAACTAACAACATAACAACACGTTCTTAAAGTAGCTAATAGCAGAGCCAAGGCTAGAATCCGTTTCTCCTAACTCTCCCTTGCTCTGTATTATGACAATAAAAATTTTCATAAATAGCTACCTGTGAAACTACGTCCAGTTGTGGTACTCCCTCCTAAATGGAAATACATCTAGATCCTGTCTTTCTTCAGTACATTAAAGCTGGCTTCTCTCCTGAAAACAGATAAATAGGAATGCTCCAGAAATGCTCCAGGGAAAATAAAACCTGTAGCAGAAGAGCAGGGGTTCCAAATCCTGACCTGAGGTCGAAAATCGATGCTTTCCTAAGGCTTCAACCCAAATCAACACCAAGATAGAGTAATCCTGTCTGATTTTTAAGAGGATTTGTACTCTCCTGAAATCATAGCTTTTAGTTGGCAGGGAATAAACTCCCAAGAACAAGTTGTAACAGAAAACTTTTTTTTAAAACTACTTTTGGATCTCAACCAGCAGAATGTGCACAGTTTCTGACTGTTAGTGTATTCTTCCTGGTATTACCCAGAAAATGAACTGTGGGAACTTGGGAAGGTGAAGTGCAATGTTATTTACATTTTTGTGCCAAAACATTATGAAGTGAAATAGTCAAACATGCTGAGTGAGTGCAGCATATGAAAATTAATAGGAACATTTTGAATATGTGATCTTTTACTTGAAACAATATAAATAAAAAGGGTGCTGTCGAGGTACTTTCTTGACCTCTATTAAATGTTTCTTTCTTTCTTTCTTTTTTTAAACTCTCTGTTGTTTACAATAACCTCTTTCTATCCTAGAACTCAAAGTTCTTTCCTTTCAGAATTTGTCTGTCTGTGTACAACAAATACCTTTCAGGGAAAAAAGCACAGTATCTTGAACCCACAAAATATCAGTAAATGATGTCTAATAGCATTGAAATAGGACAACTGAGGGTGAGTCTTGGGTTTGGAATCCAAGTATTAGTGTCCTATTTAGTTATCTATTTATGGAAACAGGTAGATATATACAAAGATACTCAAAGGGAATGACAGCATTATGGATATTTTAAGTAGAGAATTTTCAGTTGAAGGACAAGGAGTGAAGTAAGCATTTCTGAGAAAGTGCCTTCTAAGAGAGCAACTTGGTACTTTTTACTAACAAGAAGCCTGTTATGGAGACTTAATGAGAAAAAAGAGGAGGAAGAGAAAAAGAAATATCGAATGTGTTCTCTGTCAGGTACTAGAAGATGAATCACTGATCATGTAAAAACCAAACCAGTTGCCATCGAATCAGTTCCAATTCATGGTGACCTCATGTGTTGCAGAGTAGAACTGCTCTCCATAAGGTTTTCAATAACTATGATCTTTCAGAAGCAGATTGCCAGGCTTTTCTTCTGAAGTGACTCAGATGGACTTGAACCTTCAACCTTTCAGTTAGTAGCCCAGTGCTTAACTCTTTGTGCCACCCAGGGACTTCTAATCACTAGATGTATTATCGTATTATTACATGTATTCCTCAAAATTTAGGAAACGACTTCTATCATCATCCCTATTTTACAAACAAGGCTTGGAAAGCTAAAGTAGCTTGTCCAGAGTCATACATAGCAAATGGCAGATCAGCTATTTGAACTCAATAGTGCTCTGACACCAAACTCTCATCTTCGTTACTAAGCTGTATTGCCTCTTATAGCAGGTATGGCAAAAGTTCATTTTTTTTTTTTAATCTTTTCCATTTGGAAAAAGGGTTTGACTTTATAATATAAACCCAGACCAGTCAAGGTCTGGAGGCAAGTGGTGATCCCAGAGGTTTGGGCATGAGGCAAGTGCTGAGAAGAGAGAATAAAGGAACGGCTGGTGGTCAGCAATAGATAAGCCCATGGCAGGTCACTGGGGAAAAGCCAGGGGCAACCAGGAAGCTGAAAGCCCAAAGAACAAGGCAGGATAGGACCAAACTTGCCTGGGGTATGAACAAAGTGTTAACTGGATCACAGCATTTATAAAAAAGCATTTTCTAGTGGTCTTGATCCAATTTCCTCAGATCTATAGCCTACAGGGCATACTGCGGGGGTGGGGGGGGGGCTCATTTAAATCTTGTAATGAATTATATATCCAGTAAGACAGAAAGGGGAGTAGGTGATACCTAGTTAATTCCATGAATATTGTTGTTGTTGTCAGTTTCCATCGAGTAGATTCTGACTTATGGAGACTCTGTGTGCAAAGTGGAACTGCTCCATAGAGTTTTCGAGGCTATGACATTTGGGAAGCAGATCTCTAGGTCTGCCTCCCCAGGCACCTCTCTTTGGGTTCCAACTACCAACCTTACAGCTAGTAGTCAAACACATAACCGTTTGCGCCATTAATATGAGACTCTGCATATTAATGTTTAAAAAATGATACAATTTAAGTTAATTTATAAAACTATGAAACCGATCTTTGTTATTGGTGTTTAATTTAAGGCCTGTAGCATTTCTAGTTAGAGTTAATAGCCCCAGACTGAAAAATCTGCCTTATCTTCTCACAGAAATCTGCATACTGGCCAGTCCTCAAGAACCAAATTTTCATTTGGAAAAGATGACCGTTCTGTTCATAATACAAAGCTTGGTTATTTCAGTTTCTTAACTCAAGGTATTTCAAACCAAACTAATTATGTATCCTCTGAAATGTCTTTCTCCTCTTATAGCCACTGTCTGGGTTATTGCCTCCATTGATCATTACAGCTAGAAACTTTTCCGTCACCCTAGATGCTTCTACTCCCTCACCCTCCACATCCATCTGGTCAAAATTCCTGATGCCATGTCATACATACCTCTTGTTATGGATTGAATTGCGTCCCTCAAAAATGTGTGCCATATTGGCTAGTCCATGATTTCTAGTACTGTGTGATTGTCCACCATTTTGTCATCTGATATGACTTTCCTATGTGTTGTAAATCCTACCTCTCTCTATATATAATGTTAATGAGGTAGGATTAGCAGCAGTTACGTTAATGAGGCAGGACTCAATCTACAAGATTAGGTTGTGTTTTAAGTCAATCTCTTTTGAAATATAAAAGAGAGAACCAAGCAGAGAGACATGGAGACCTCATACCACCAGGGTCTGTGCTCTGGGAAGCTCCTGGACCAGTGGAAAATTGATGACAAGGACTTTCCTCCAGATCTGGCAGAAAGAAAAAAGCCTTCCCCTGGAGCTGGAATCCTGAATTCAGACTTCTAGCTTCCTAGACTGTGAGAGAATAAATTTCTCTTTGTTAAAGCCATTTACTTGTAATATTTCTGTTATAGCAGCACTAGATGACAAAGACGCCTTTCAAACTTATCCCTGCTTCTCTATTCCTAAATTCTCCATCCTGACTACCTTGCAGGCCAATGATTTTCCTCATGCCCAATCTGTGGATTCTCAGCCTAATTTATTGAGGTCAAAATTACAGGATCACATGATCAAAAGCATGGATCCCAAAAAGAGCTACCAGGGCTTCTTTGTTTAGAAGGGGCAATGCAAATGATAGATATGTTTAAGATTCAGGACTTCTCAATATTAGATTTATACTCTGTATGCCCTTGTAATACAACTCAGAATTCAAATTCCATAGCCTGGAATACATGGACTTTATATCCTGGACCCCATCTGCATTTCCTGTTGTCTTGTCCCATTCCCAAATTCATGCCTATGCCTTAGTCACCCCTACATATTTGCAGCTTTGTACAGTTACAAAGCTTCATGTTACTTCTGTCTGCTTGAAGCACATACCCTCATCATGCTGACCACCAGGAAAGCTCTTCCCCACCCTTCAGAATTCAAGCTTCAGCAACTCCGATAAAATCCCCAGCCACACAGTCTCCCAAGCTGCCTCATACCTCTGTAGATATGATTTCTAGCATTTATCAAATCGAATTATAATACTTCGCCATTATGTCTTTCTTCCACTGTGACTTCTCAAGTGTAGACTTCTATTTTATTTGTCTTTTATCCCCAGCCAATTACATAAATCAAACAAAAACCAAACCCACTCCCTTCGAGTTGATTCTGACTCATAGCGACCCTATAGGACAGAGTAGAACTGCCCTGTAGAGTTTCCAAGGAGCACCTGGTGGATTCGAACTGCCGACGTTTTGGTTAGCAGCCGTAGCACTTAACCACTACACCACCAGGGTTTCCCCAATTACATAAATACACCACCAGGGTTTCCCCAATTACATAAAGCCTGGGATAATAAGTATATTTGTTGAAATAATGATGGGGAAAAGATTAAATAATTATGACAAAAGTATGACTCTGAACTCATTGATATAAATTCCATTGTATTCTAGGGTACAATCTCTTTTGTGGGATACTTTGAGACCCATATAGATGAATAAATATAAAAATATAAACAGATGATGATCTGTTCAGGATTTTTGAGGCCAAACATTTAGCTATTGAGAAAATGTGAAAAATTTTTATAAGTTGACATTAATAAAAGGTAAAGTCAGAAATCATTGCTTGCTAACATAATACTAATTAAAATCAGTGAATTTAAGCCCCTAATAGCAAGTACTACATCCTAGTGCTAGTGGGTAATATTAAAAGAATGTAGGTGTCTTGGATTTTAAATTAAAAAAAAAAAAAATGTTTTCTGTAATGCTGTAAGGTCCAAATACCACCTCTTATTTTCTCATTGCCCTTCATGTGTTGTACATGCTACTTACTCTGTCTGAGTGTCATAGTCTTTACCTTGAAGTATGGGGAATGATCCAGTCTCACAGCGTTATCATGAGGGTCTAAGGAGGTGCAATATCTAAGTTCCTGAAATAGCGGCTGACGCAGCAAACAATAATGACCTGTTGATGTCTTTCTCTTTTGTGTTAAAATTTTTTTTTTTTTTTTTGCTATATGGTCTCCACCCAAAAGCCTTATGTTCATAAACAAGTATCTAATAACTTGTCATTCCAAATTGCAACCTAAATTGCCCCTACCCTAGCACCATTGTAAATTCCTGCAGCTCTTTGCTTTGGAAGATTGTGGTAGACTCAAAAAATGGGTAGCTTTTCTTTGTAGGAGACCAACACTGTGGACTCAGAAGCCCACAGCCACCTTGGGCAAAGGGACTTCTGGGAGGCATAGCAGATCTTGGGCCCAAAGTCATCTCCCAACCTTTCCAAAAAAGCCCTAAAAGGCTACGGGAGCTGCCTCTCCTATGAAGGGACCCTGCCGCTGACCCCTTCTCTTTCTGCACCGTGAGGTCCTTCAGTTCCCTAGAGATGGTCCTCTCATTTATCAAAATCCTCAAACCAAAGCTTTGTATTCTAACCAACAATCAAACTTACTGGAAAGTTTTGATGGCTTCCATGTAATATATTTTGTTTAGAAGTAGCACTGTATTTGAAAGCTTCTAAAGAAAGCACATTAAAAATATCCTGTGCATTTTGTTTGAAAAAAATTGACATAAGTATGTTATCTTAAAGAAAATTACCTAAACAACCTGAAGAAAAGTAAGAAAGAGTAAAGGGATAGACATGGGTTGGTTGATGGTTGACATGTGAAACCCTTTACCATTCATAAAATATTTAGGTTATTTGAGCTAAGGAGGAAATTGCTAAGGATTAGGTTTATAGCACTTGACCATATCTCAGAAGTGCTACTCTGCAAAACTTGTCAAAGAGGAAAAAAGGAAGCAATCCCATTAGGAAACCTGGGCCTTGCATCCTGTCGTTTATTAAATTTGTCAGTTGAGGCAGGAGGAGTTATGGCAGTAAATGTATTAATTTTTCACAAAACCTGGCATGGAGAAGCCTTACCCTTGGCACTAACCTGGAAGACACAGGGAAGGAAGTTTGTGGAACAAGCAGAATGCTGAATACCTGCAGTGAAAAAAGCCATTACTATAGCAAACCTGTGATGGGGAACACATTTCTGGAGGACTTTCTTCCTGGAAATCAGCACGATTTCATTCAGAAGCTTTTTGTACAAAGGAAAATTCTTTCTTAGCACAAGTGCTAGGGTGACTCTAATCACTGTAGGGCCTGGAAAATGACATTGTGCTTGAGGCAGACATTTGTTTTCATTTCTGATATTCAAGAGCCATTGCATGAATAGCCAAAGATTCATTCTTGCCTACCCAGCCAAAAAGCAGGACGCAGTGCTCTCTCTTCACATAATGCTGTGTGCTGTCTCTCTCTGAGGTCCTCTGACCATTACTAGGACCTAAGACATATGGGGGCGGAAGCACTCATGATCTTTTATGGTCCTTGTTTATTCTGGAGACCACACAAGCCAAGCTTTCCATATTTTCTGCTACTGCTCTGATTTCATAGTGGTTAAGAGCTCGGCTGCAAACCAGAAGGTAGATAGTTTGAATCCACCAGACACTTCTTGGAAACTCTATGGGGCAGTTCTATTCTGTCCTGTAGGGTTGCTATGAATCAGAATCAACTCAACAGTAATGGGTTTGCTCACCCTAAATCCAAGTTTCTTTGTTTATTTGGTTTCCACTCCAGGAAGGCATCCAAAAAACAACCCATTGCCATCAAGTCGATTCTAACTCATAGCGACCCTATAGGACAGAGTAGAACTGCCCCATAGGGTTTCCAAGAAGTGGCTGGTGGATTCGAACTGCCAACCTTTTGGTTAGCAGCAGGAGCTCTTAAGCATTACACCACCAGGGTTAAGTCATACTCCCCCACACACACACACAAAAAAATGTTGCTGTGGAATCAATTCCAACTCATGGTGACCCCATGTGTTACAGAGTAGAACTGCTCCATTGGCTGTAATCTTTACGGAAGCAGGTTGCCAAGGCTTTTTTCTGCAGTAGTGCTGGGTAGATTCAAACTGCCAACCTTTAGGTTAGTCCAGCACAAACCTTTCACACCACCTATACAGAGGGCTCTATATTCTGTACAGGAGTTGAAGCCACGGTGTCCTAAATATGACACTAACAACTGTAAAGTGTTTACTATGTTTCAGGCACTAGTTTAAGCACTTGACAAATATTAATTAATTTAATCATTTCATCTTTTTAACAGCCCTGTGCGATAGGTACTACTATTGCCACCATTTTAGAGATGTGGAAACTGAGAGACAGTCAAGCAGCTTAGCCATAACTACAAAGCCAGCGAGTAGCAGGCTGCCTTCAGGGTTTCTGATCCTAACTACCTCCCTACACTGGTCTCAAACAGTCACAGGACAGACAGTGTGTTTCCTCTGAACCATATCAACTTGTCCACATGAAGTTATGGATTCAGTTGTGAGCACAAATAGGTAAAATGGAGAAGACAGACGAACATGTAAGAAAGAGGACACATATTAAAAGTTTACAAACACTCTCCTGGATAAGGCCAAACAGGGTTAAAACCTTTGGTACTGCTACTCTGGCATGCAGATGCGTCACCCAGGACATTCATTCATTTGGCCCTCACCTGCAGAAATTTCTGATTCGCCAAGTGTTGGTGGAGCTTGGTGTCTACACTTATGAAACACCCCAAACACTTCAGAGCATCTTGTAGGCGTCTGAGAAACGTTTCATTAGAGATTTTTGTCTTGTATCCCTGAACGTGGAGTTATTTCACACTTAGGGTTATTATAAGGAAGATGGAAGAAAACTAAACTTTTACACCAAATATCTTTTCCACCCAGTATCTTGTGGATGTCTCTTAGTTAAGAAATTTTGTAGCTCTCAAATTCATTTTCATGGGCAGCTTTCACTTTGGGCCAAGAAGCAGGAGTTTGCTTGGCAATAGCCTGAAGACCTTCCAGTAACAATGAAGATTTGATTTTTGTAGGGAAGGTTACCCCTTCTTCTGGGATGTACAGCAGGTGGCAGTGTCCTCCTCTTAGGAAGGATATTTGGCAAGTAAAGCTTGTGGGATATTTCAAATTGGGCTGAACTTTGAACTTGTAGGCACTGGGCCTGGCCTTTTGAACATCGCTTTTTATGGACCTTGGACTTAGGAATGGGGAAAAAGAACAACAACCCTGAAATATTGTATAATATATGGTTTATCAGATATGCTACAGGGCTCTATGGGCCAGGATGTATACAACTAAAAATGCCCTTGGGCTTACACTGGATAGGGATTTGAGTCCCACAGACCAGCCAATAGAGCTCTTTTGAACCAGAAAAGAATCTGCATCCCTTAGAGCAAAAGTTAGGTTCAGCCACAAGAAACCCAATAATTAAAGTGAAAAGGAGACAGAACTGTTTCTTTCCTATGACATGAATTTAAAGAACGGACTTACTTTCCCCCCCACCTCCTTTTTTTCTTGAGTAGAAACAGTGATTTAAGGTGGAGTAAAATTAAACTAAATAAGAGGAAACAGTGAAATTTTGTAGACTGTGGAATAGTCTCACAGGGAACATTTTGGAAGCCCCATCACGTAGTCATTTCAAACTAGACCAGACAAATGAGTTGAAGATATGCTGTAAGAGGCAGGGTTGTAGAGAATGGACGAATGATTTCTCTCTCTGTCCCCTGTGGAAATTACCTCGGTAGTGTCAGCACTCCCTCTCTTTCTCTCTCTCTCTCTCACACACACACACACACACGCACACACGGTCACTTACTTTCAAATTGTCTCCTCTCTGACTTTTCAATTTATTCGTCACCTAAAAAGCTTTTTAAAACTCCCAAAGCCCCTTTCCATTGCTGAATCCACATTCGCTGTCTCTTCTGATCCCTCTTATCCTTCACTATAGATGAGGTTTTCTGTTAAGACTATAAAATCCTTATGGGTTTCCCCTCCATCATCTTTTAAAACCTTGTAAACACCTTCCCCAGTGAGTCCTAGTGATCACTAGTAGTGAACAGTAGTGCTTCCTGTCTGAGACTCGGTGGAGAACAAAGAGGACCATCTAATTCCCATCCAATGGGGACACACAGGGGATGTGTGTTTCATCAGGTTCAGCTATGATACACAACTAGAAAATGACTGAGCATTCTTTTCGTCCCTTGAGTAGTACATACCTTTCATGTATAGCTGGTAGAAATCACCATAATGAAGACCTGAATTCTTGCTAATTTGGAGCTGCAAAATGGGGATTAAGTCTGACCATTCCCTTTCTTTCCTATTCTTCTGCATTCAGCCTGTTTTCAGTGCTTTGCCCTCAAAGATATTTAACTGACTGGATTTTGTTGTTGTTGCTGTTCTATTGTGTGTTAGTAGCTACAATAAGAAATTTGAAGAAAGCTTAAAGATTACTTGTGACTTTCTGTTTAAACATACCAATTTGTATTCCCTGATTATGGGAAATCAAGAATTGGTTACATGTTTCTTTAAAAAAAGATATTTTCCTATGCCAGGTAGTTGACAATAATGAGATAGAATAAGAACTTCAGTATTTTATTTTCAACTGCAATTTTATTTGGGAAGACAAAAGTTTTCTGTTATACTTAATTCCTTTTCTTCTCCTTGTTGCTCATGTGTGATTTTCTGCCATGCCTTGAGTAATATAAAACTAAAATAAGTGATAACAATAATAGCAATAATAAAAATAGCCACCAGGTATAGAGTGCTTACTTATATGCCAGATCTTGCACTGAGTCCTCCATTGATATTGTCCTGTTTTATCTTCACAGCAGCTCTATAAGTAAAATGTTCCCATTTCACTGATGAGAAAATTGATCTCAAAGAGATTCAACTATGCCTAAAATCATACAACCAGAATGTAGCAGAATCAGAATCCAAGCCAATTTTTTCTGATTCTGAAGCTGGTGCCTTTAACATACCTATTAGATGCCTCAAAAGGCACATTTTCATTTAGATCTTAAGGAAATTATTATCTATTTCCTGTGTTCCTCCTTTCCCTCACCTTATATCTTGTTACTGAGTCTTTGTGAAGGAAATGAGAGTCCATCTTCCAAAAGAATATTTTTGAATCATTAAAAATAATAGGCATGATTATTATTAATTTTTTCAGCCATTAAAATCATCACAAAAATAATATTATTGTGTAATTAGGGACAATTTTTGGGGGGTAACCTAAAGAATTCAGGCAGAGGCTCTAAAGAAAATTATACAGTGAATTGAAAGCCATTGCCAGCACATTTGTATTGTGGCCTTTGGTACTTTTTCAAATATTAGTTTTATTCAAGAATATTAAGTATATTGTTACAATAATAGTGGTGAGGGTAGTGTATTGATTACATTAGCTCTTGGAAAGAGGAGGAGAGTGGTTTGTATTACGTTTTCAAACTAGTCATCTAGAAAGATCAACTTCAAAACCCAAGTGTGTATTCACGTTCCACAAGAAAAGCAGGCCATTGTAGAATGGTCACTAAATGGAACATGGGCCTTTAAGGCAATGGTATTTTTCATTGTTTCAGAGATCTGATCACAGTCATCTAAGAATTGATGAGTGTCCAAGAAAGAAAAGTTTGTAGACCTCTTCCTGACTTCTGAAAATGCACACATCTTGGCAACATTGTGCATGAACATATAATTGGGGTAAAACTCTAGGAGAGATGCTTACAAAAAATTAAGCCACTGCTTAGTTGAGTAATAAAATATTTATATATTTGTTCCTCCTCTTCATCTAGAATTCAGGTTTCATGAGGGCAGGTACTTGGCCTTTTTTATTATTATTAATTACTGTCTTTCCAGCACCTAGAATAGTGTCTGCCACATAATAGGTGCTTGATAATATTTCTTAGATAATGTGAACTTTAAGAGAGAGAATCAAGGTGATATGGGATGTCTCCCTGCATCTATCTCTGTATCTATGAGTGGAAATAACGATATTGTTCTTCCTTCTCTTCTTAAGAATATCACTGTCCAGGCCATTGCCCTTTTCAGACAAAAAAACACTTTCAGTATAGTTAACATTGTGGATGATTCAAAGACTGAGTATATTGAGTGAAAGCATCTGTTAGAACACATGATAAGGTACTCAAGGACATTCATATGTTCTGAATTGTCATTTATATGTTCTGAATGATGCCTGCTTCTGATGGGTAAACACTGAGTCCTAAATGGCCATAATAAAAGATGAGTACCATTCTTGTAGAGGTGTACTGTGTTTTCCCCATCTTGAGTGCAGAAAACAAGTGTTGGTGCCATGGAACTGATACTGCACCCATGTGGAATAATTTAATTCCATTAATAATGCTAGAAATGTTAAGAAAACATTTTGGGGCAAAAAAAAAAAAAAAAAGCAAAATATGGGGGCATGCAAAACCCGTCTTGTTTCGCCTGAACTCCAGGACCCATTTGTTTTCCATTGTTGGCTGTCCTTATTCTGGATCTGTTTTCACTTTTATTTGTGGTCAGCTTCAACATGTCTACACGAAAGCACACTTCAGAACTAAAATGACTCTGTCTTTTTACAGTATGACTTCAGACAGTTGGACAGTTTTAGGGTTCACTGGCTCCTGGATCAGTTTTCCCATTGTCTGCTTGAAGCATGCTAGTTAACATACTGCAAAGGAAAGAGGCATTGTTTTTAAAGGCACGTGAATCCAATCCACTGAGCTTGGTTCCGAGCCCAAATCCTGCCCTTAGATCCTCGTGCGTAGCCCCCAGCCAAATTCTGCCCCCCACAAATTCTCACGCAATTTTCATTGACTAACAAAAAAAAAAATTTTTTTTTTTTGTACAGTGGAAGTCACTGGGTCTATCTAGGAGTGGAATCTGGCTGGCTACATATAACATACTGTTTGGGTTGGGGCATGAAGCCAAAAAAGCATTGTTTACTATTTATATGGGTCTTCACCAATTTCTGGACGCCAAAAGCGATGAACTCACTGCTTCTGAATAACCCATTCATCAAAACAGACATGGATAATTGTGTTCCTTGGGTTTAGAAAGCAAATCATTTGCTGGTTCACTGTCTGCAAGCCAACATCTGTTTGGGGCTCTCCACCCAAACCCAAGCTGACACCCCCCAAACTGACAATACGTTGAAACAAGCTGACTTGCTTCTACACAGAAAGGAGTATGTGCAAGAAGTTGTGACCATAAGGGTGTGACAAAGACCATGACACTGACTTGTACCTTCTTGAAGTTTTCTTCCAAACATCAACTTATTGTAAGCCATCTGGGGAGGAATCCCTTTAGTATTATCCAGACATGGAAACAGTTTAGGAAACTGTTAATGCTTCCAGTGTCAGGAATCAATATTTCTTCAGTGTCGTTGACTTAATGGCGGTTGTCATTTGTTTTATGTCCTTGTGAAAAGAACACATACTCCTCTGGGGTACTTTTTAATATACAAATGCTAGTGCTTTGCTTTTGAACATATTAAATGGTTCCATGTGTATTATCAAGCTATTGTAGTAGCACAGAATGAGGGTGTTGACTTGGTCTGAAATTTTTTTTTTTTTTTTTGGTGAAATGTCATCTAAAAAGCCTCAGGGACAAACACCAGAAATGTAGAACAGTGAGAAGCAAAGGCTCCTTGAAGTAGTGCACACATCTTGGAAAGCTACTTGGGGAATCTCCTGTGAGGTGATGGATAGACACACTTCTAGCCCCACAAATATCAAACATCCAAGTGAAAACCATTAGGTTTAATGATACCTTTTGTCTTTAAAAGAAAACTAAAAGCTTAAAGAAATTTCGAGTCTACAAGTACCTAGGGTTAGATATTTTGGATCAAATTCTTGCTTTTAAGAAGGGGACTATCTAAATTCACAGGATAGATGGGATTTTGTTCTCAAAAGTTTTTGGCCCCCATAGTGGTACTGAGTAGCTCATCTCAAGGTTTCCTCAAACTCGTGGTCAGGACTTGCATATGTCTAACCCCAAATCTACCCTGCTTTAAGTATGTTTTATCCTGTCCATGCATTCAGGAATTTCCTCCTAGGAAGTATTTGAACACTAAGATTCTGGGTGTTCAAGACAGCCTTAGCCTTCTCTTCTCAGCCGCCATCATTGTAACCTCTCTCTTTAACCTGATTTTCCTCTCCTTTTTTTTTTTTTTTTGTTTGTTTGTCTTTGTTACTCTTTTTTCTAGTTTTTATAAAATGTGCTGCTCAAACTGGACACAATATTCCATGGAGGTTCTGATTAATCTTACTCTTTTATGCCCATCCTTGGAGGATTTTGTCCTGATTTTGTTACCCCCCTCCTCCCACTTTTTATTGTTTTGTTAGGAAAGCCATTATTATACATGTTTATTCTCTGATCGGGTGCTGATTTCAGCAAATGTGGATTCAGAGTGGATTCACCACTTAAGAAATTTGCTGAAACTAGGGCTGCCCAAGATTGTTATTCTTATGGAATAAATTTTAAAATGATAATGCTTGAACAAATGCTGGGATAAGAACCCTGGTGTAAACAAATGGGATTGCTTGAATCAGAGGCCAAAGGGTCTGGACCAGTGTCTGCCTAGTTACCAAAAGGAGCGAGGGGATCTATGTCTCAGAAGGCTCATCCTATACTCCGCATGGTGCCATGGCACAACAGTTGGCAAGCTCTGGCTTCAACTCATTATATATCGGTTTTCTGAGGTATAAAATGGAAATAAGAAGTACATCCACTACTTACTTCTTATTTTGTAAAGATTCAGTGAGTTCATACATATAAGACACTTAGCACAATGCCCATCACTGAAAAGTTGCTAATTACTAGTGGAACTAGTAGAAGTGGGGGTAGAAGCAGTAGTTGCTTCATTACTTTGTAATCTCACAAGTTACAGAGAATCATTGACAAGCCACAGGTCAATTCTATTTACATTTCTTAAAGAAAAATTATATTATGTGATGCCTAATGTCATAGAACAGGAAATCTTGATGTGAGGCCTCACATTATGGACCTTCAATAAACAAAAGCCAGTGAGAAGAGAAAATTCTTGGAAAGCAGGTAAATTCTGAGGGAAATAATCCAGCTTCTCAGAAAAATGGAGCAAACTGCCCAAGGCCTAGGCTAGGCAACCTAAGCTTAGTTAATGAGCTAAGATTTAGGAGAGAACTATAACCCTTGTGAAGATGGTCTATAGATGGGCACTGGATAGCCACATAGCAGCTCAGTACTGTGGATGAGGCTAACTTGATGGTAGCCTGAGTTATGGTAGAAGGCCTACCTGGCTACACAGGACATGTCCCTAAGCCACCTCACCCTCACCAAGTTTGCCAGCAAGGGAAGCACTAGAATAGGTGAGAGGCAACCCAAGGATTAGCAGTGGATTCTAGGCCTGACAGAGTTGCTGAATTCCAAGGTTCATCTGAAAGGCTCCTCTTCAGATAGAGGACTTCAGTAACTCAGCAACAGAAGCCTAGGAAGTCTGAGTAAGTGGGAATAGCCTTATGGAAAATTAAGAATTTCAGATTGGCAAGAATTGTATCCAACCAAGTCTAGATTATCTGCACAGAGACATCCATATACTTGGGCACTCTGTCTTCCCACACTGGTCTACTTCCAGCCATGCTCCTTGAGGACATTGCCGCATTCCCTAAGCTTTACTCTGCTTCAGTTTCACAAAGTCCTGTTGGTTTAAATTCTTTGCCCTTCCATTGCCCAGGCCTAAAAAAAAAAAAAATTTTTTTTTTTTAATAAGGAAGTCAGTCAGCTGTAGGGTGGGATAAGGATCTGGGGGTGAAAAGGAACAGTTCTCTAAGGGCCTTTGATCTTTAAGAGGTTGTAAGTGTCCCAATTCCCTGTTTTTATGCAAAAATATCTCTTGTGTGTGTCATTCAAACAGATTGTTTTCCTTCCCATGAATGTAATTGTTGTCTCTTGGAGATTTTATAAGAAACAGAATGCAGGCCATTTCAAGGCCAGGCAGAGGAGGAAAGAATATGACTGTATTGTGCTCACCTCCTAAACTTGACTTTCTTACTAGTAAATATCTATTTCCAGGAGTCACATATTTCAGTGGCAAGGCAAGATGCTGCCAGGTAACTCATATCTAGTTCTGACTCTGTCCCTTAACCAACTGTGTGACCTTGGACAAACCATTTTATACCATTGGGCCTATGTTTTCTTATCTGAAAAATTAGGAAGTTGGACCTGATGAGGTGAATTCGACAGGCAGTGTTTTATTGCTGTTGAAAACATGAATTTTGAGGATAAACATAGCTGATTGTAAAGCTTTGTTCTGTTACTTTGCAAAGGTACATCAGATCATCAGTTTTCTTGTTGATAAGCAAGATTATTATAAGGGTTATATAATTCCTGTAAAGTGCTTAATATTATTTTTTGCTCCTCTAATTTTTCTTCCAGGACTAAATGTATATAAATCTATTATTCTCAACTGTGAATGCCATTGCTCGTTTCTATTAGTGTGGGCAAATCAAAATTGGCAATCCCAACACTCTCTACATTTTATTATATATGTAGCAGTGCACTTGTGTGTGTACATGCACGTACACACACATATAGACACACTGAAAAGATAACTGGATTATCCACCATCAATGAAATCTAGGATTGACCTAGTTAAAGAGATATTATACCAGCTTATGGTTCCTCAAGAGCCTTTACAAATTCTCTTTGAATCAGTGGCCCATGAAGACAGAAGGTCAGTTTTTATGGCTGAAGATTTTGTTAAATCCATTCTTCAGCAGCCTTACAGTGTGGAGAAGTGAAGGTCCTCTCTACATATGGAATGAACAGGATCTTGATGTGAACAGTCATTACAACCCTGCAGGACTAGCTCAGGCCATTAAGCCCAGAGCCAGGACTTGTCTTGGTAGGAGTATGCAAATGAGAAGTCAGATAACAACTTCACAAAGGATTTCAAAGAAGGAATCTAAGAGTAGGGTGGGAATGGGTGAGGGAGAAGTGTGTGTCTTCAGTGTCCAGCTAGGTCTTTGGAGAAGAGTGGTTTGAAGATTAAAAACTAACACTTCTCTTGTCAAATATTACATTTCCCACATAGAGTTGATTGGGTTTTAATATAACCAGGAGGCTAATTTGTTTTTGTATATAGCATGGGCAAGTCTGATTTTCCTTTATTTATTTATTATCCACTCAACAAACACTAACACGTACCCACAGTTGTAGTTTTCCAGCCTTGTGCTAGGTGGTAGAAGTACAAATATGACTAAAAATGGACCTTACCCACAGAGAACTTACAGTAGTGGAGGAGACAGTTGAGAAAATCAGCACTCAAAGCACAGTGGGTTGGTACTCTGAAAGAGGTACCCAGAAGCTACTATGGGAGCACAGTAGTGGAAGGAAAACCTAAATCACTGGGATGTCAGACTTTCTGAAGGAGGTGACACCTTAATTAATTATAAATGACAAAAAAGAGCTAAAGAAAAAAAAAGGTGAAAGGTCATTTCAGCCATAGAAAGCTTTTGTACAAGAATATGAGGGCCTGTCTGGAGAGCTACCAGCTACCATTGTGAATTTTTAAGTTTGTAACTAGCACTGCAGAATATTATTTTCCCCATAAAGTTCAATATGAATATAATTAAAATGAGTAGGGGGAGCAAAGATGGCAGAATAGACAGATGCTTCCAGTGAGCCTTCTTTATAACAAAGCCCTGAAAAAACAAGTGAAACGAGTGTATTTGTGACAAGCTGGGAGCCCTGATCATCAAAGTCAAGCTTAGACAACGAACCAAGTGGCAGGGGGAGGAAGAGACTGTTCAGAAGTGGAGAGGAGTTACTGGACCTGAATCACGGGGAGCCCTCAGGTACCATTCCCAGAACGGTGCTGGTGGTGGTGGCAGCACGCTGGTACTAGTGTTTGGCTGCGTTCTCCTCAGGGAGAAGCAGCCAGCCACACAGCCTGCTCATACCTCTAGAACCTGAGGAGAACGGCAGTCTCGGCAAAAGCTAAGTACTTGTGTATATTTTACTGTGCAACACCCAACCCCCAATCCCTGGGCCTGAGATAGACCCTAGTGAGCACCTACAGCCATCCTCCCAGCCTTGAGGAAGGAAAAAATTTCCAACTGGGGGGAAAGATAATATGCTAGCTCCATTAACTGGGGGAGCTCAGGACAGAAGCAGCTCCTGTATAGGCATAAACCATCTGTAGACCTTGAGCACCTTTCCCTTCTGCATGGACCTCTATGGGCCTATTTCAGGAGAATAGGCCCTTGTTGGCAAACTCCAACCATTTCAGCTGTGTGGTGGAGAGGTGGGTGTTTGATGTTTGACATTGCTTTACCTATTAAACAAGGTCCTTACCTACCCGCATCAGGGACCTAAGGACTGGTGGCTCCACTCAGGTCACCCAGCCACCCGCAACAGGGGTCCAAAGATAACTGGTACCTCCCAGTCCTTATGACCAAAAACTTTGGGTGCCCATGGTCCCTCTGCAGAACGCACCCACCAGCACACTGTAGGGAACAGAAATACATTTTCCTCAGAGACACTTGGGGATCGGTTCTCAGCTCCCAGCCTTGTTCAGAGCGTGACCCCCTGCTGCAATCAGATACCGGTATATATGCCAATCACCCCACCCCTCTAAGACTGTAGGACAGAGCCTGTACCACACACATGATTATCAGCTACCTGACACCTGAGCTGAATTCGTCCAAGAAAACTGGACAGACTCCTGGGCTGATATACCTGATAACAGCTCTAGCCATCTGGGGACAATACATCAGAGCTCCAAAGGTGTAAATAATCAAGCTAGCTCACTCAAGCAACCCATTTGGGCATATCAGAACAAAACAAAGCAAGAAGCTATGACACAGTAAACAAGCATAAACTAATACAATCACTTGTAGATGGCTCAGAGACAACAGTCAATATCAACTCACATAAAGAAACAGACCATGATCACCTCAACAGGCTCTCAAAACAAAGAATCCAGGAATCTTCTAGATGAAAGTGCATTTCTGGAATTATCAGATGCAGAATACAAAAGTTTAATATATAGAACCCTTCAAGACATCAGGAAGGAAATGAGGTAATATGCAGAAAGAGCCAAGGAACACACGGAAAAAGCAACTGAAGAAATTAGAAAGATTATTCAGGAACATAATGAAAAGTTTAAAAGATGGAAAAATCCATAGACAGGCAGCAATCAGAAATTCAGAAGATTAACAATAAAATTACAGAATTAGACAACTCAACAGAAAGTCAGAAGAGCAGACTGAGCACGTAGAAGCCAGAATTTCTGAACTCGAAGATAAATCACTTGGCACTAATATATTTGAAGAAAAATCAAGATAAAAGAATTAAAAAAAATGAAGAAACCTTAAGAATCATGTGGGACTCTATCAAGAGAAATAACCTACGAGTGATTGGAGTACCCGGACAGGGAGGGATAACAGAAAATACAGAGAAAATTGTTGAAGATTTGTTGGCAGATAACTTCCTGATATGATGAAGGTGAGAAGATATCTATCCAAGATGCTCATTGAACTCCACATAAGGTAGATGTTAAAAGAAAGTCACCAAGACATATTATAATCAAGCTTGCCAAAACCAAAGATAAAGAGAGAATTTTAAGAGCAGCTAGGGATAAACAAAAAATCACCTACAAAGGAGAGCCAATAAGAATAAGCTCGGACTACTCGGCAGAAACCATGCAGCCAAGAAGGCAATGGGATGACATATTTAAAAAATTGAAGGAAAAAAATTGCCTGCCAAGAATCATATATCCAGCAAAACTGTCCCTTAACTATGAAGGTGAAATTAAGATGTTTCCAGATAAACAGAAGCTTAGGGAATTCATAAAAACCAAACCAAAACTACAAGAAATACTAGAGGGAGTTCTTTGGTTAGAAAATCAATAATATCAAGTATCAACCCAAGACTAGAACACTGGGCAGAACAACCAGAAGTCAACCCAGACAGGGAAATCCAAAAAAACAAAGCAAGATTATATAAAAAAAAAAAAAACCCAAAACAGGGTAACAGCAATGTTATTATATAAAAGAAGACAATATTAAAATAATAAAGAGGGACTGAGAACTGTGATCATATACCTTCCATATGGATAGGAAGTTACGGCAATACAAAGAAATAAAAGTTAGTTTTAAATTTAGAAAAATAGGGGTAAATAATAAGGTAACCACAAAGGAGACAAACTATCCTACTCATCAAAATAAAATACAAGGGAAAAATACAGACTCAGCAGAAACAAAATCAACAACAACAAATATGAGGAAAGGAAAATATATAAAGAAAATCTACTCAGCACATAAAATCAAGTGGGAAAAAGAAACTGTCAACAACACACAAAAAAAGACATCAAAATGATAGCACTAAATTCATACCTGTCCATAATTACCCTGAATGTAAATGGACTAAATGTACCAATAAAGAGACAGAGTAGCAAAATGAATTAAAAAACAAGATCCGTCTATATGCTCCCTACAAGAGAAACACCTTACACTTAGAGACACAAACAAACTAAAACTCAAAGGATGGAAAAAAATATATGAAGCAAACAACAATCAAAAAAGAGAAGGAGTGGCAATATTAATTCTGACAAAATAGACTTTAAAGTTAAATCCATCATAAAGGATAAGGAAGAACACTATATAATGATTAAAGGGACAATACACCAAGAAGATATAACCATATTAAATATTTATGCACCCAATGACAGGGCTGCAAAATACATAAAAGAAACTCTATCAGCATTGAAAAGTGAGATGGACAGATTCACGATGAAAGTAGACTTCAACACACCACTTTTGGTGAAGGACAGGACATCCAGAAAGGAGCTCAATAAAGACAGAGAAGACCTAAATGCCACAATCAATCAACTTGACCTCGTAGAGATATACGGAACACTCCACCCAACAGCAGCCAAATATACTTTCTTTTCTAGTGCACATGCAACATTCTCTAGAATAGACCACATATTAGGTCATAAAGAAAGCCTTAGCAGAATCCGAAACATTGAAATATTACAAAGCGTCTTCTCTGACCATAAGTTCATAAAAGTGGATATCAATAACGGGAAAAGAAATCAAACACTTGGAAACTGAACAATACCCTGCTCAAAAAGGACTGGATTATAGAAGACATTAAGGATGGAATAAAGAAATTCAGAGCATCCAATGAGAATGAAAACACTTCCTATCAGAACCTTTGGGACGCAGCAAAAGCGGTGCTCAGAGGTCAATTTATATCAATAAATGCACACATTCAAAAAGAAGAAATGGCCAAAATCAAAGAATTATCCCTACAACTTGAACAAACAGAGAGCAACAAAAGAAACCCAGAGGCACCAGAAGAAAACAAATAATAAAAATTGGAGCAGAACTAAATGAAATAGAAAACAGAAAAACAATTGAAAGAACAAGACCAGAAGCTGGCTTTTTGAAAAACTCAACAAAATTGATAAACCCCTAGCCAAGATGACAAAAAAAAAAAAAAAAAAAAAAAAAAAACAGGAGAGGAAGCAAATAACCTGAATAAGAAATGAGAGGGGCAATATTACAACAGACCCAACTGAAATTGAAAGAATCATATCATATTACTATGAAAAACTATACTCAAACAAATTTGAAAACCTAGAAGAAGTGGATGAATTCCTAGAAACACACTACCTCCCTAAACTAACACAAACAGAGGTAGAACAACTAAATAGACCCATAACAAAAGAAGAGATTGAAAAGGTAATCAAAATCTCCCAACAAAAGAAAGCCCTGGTCTGGACAGCTTCACTGCAGAATTCTACCAAACTTTCAGAGAAGAGTTAACACCACTACTACTAAAAGTATTTCAGAGCATAGAGAAGGATGGAATACTACCAAACTCATTCTATGAAGCCATCATATGCCTGATACCAAAACCAGGTGAAGACACCACAAGAAAAGAAAATTATAGACCTATATCCCTCATGAATGTAGATGCAAAAATCCTCGGCAAAATTCCAGGCAATAGAATTCAACAACATATCAAAAAAATAATTCAGCATGACCAAGTGGGATTCATACCAGGTATGCAGGGATGGTTCAACATTAGAAAAACAATTAATGTTAGTCATCACATAAATAAAACAAAAGACAAGAATCACATGATTTTATCAATTGATGCAGAAAAGACATTTGACAAAGTTGAACACTGATTCATGATAAAAACTCTCAGCAAAATAGGAATAGAAGGAAAATTCTTCAGCATAAGAAAGGGCATTTATACAAAGCCAACAGCCAACATCACCCTAAATGGAGAGAGCCTGAAAGCATTCCCATTGAGATTGGGAACCAGACGAAGATGCCCTTTATCACCACTCTTATTCAACATTGTGTTGGAGGTCCTACAGAGCAATTAGGCTAGATAAAGAAATAAAGGCATCCAGATTGGCAAGGAAGAAGTCAAACTATCTCTGTTTGTAGATGACATGATCTTATACACAGAAAACCCTAAAGAATCCTCCAGAAAACTACTGAAACTAATAAAAGAGTTCAGCAGACATTCGGGATACAAGATAAACATACAAAACCCAGTTGGATTCCTCTACACCAACAAAGAGAACATTGAAGAGGAAATCACCAAATCAATGCCATTTACAGTAGCCCCCAAGAAGATAAAATACTTAGGAATAAAGCTTACCAGAGATGTAAAAGACTTATACAAAGAAAACTACAGTACACTTCTGCAAGAAATCAAAAGGGACTTACATAAGTGGAAGAACATAACTTGCTTGTGGATAGAAAGACTTAACATTATAAAAATGTCTATTTTACCAAAAGCAATCTATACATTTAATGCAATTCCGATCCAAATCCCAATGACATTCTTTAATCAGTCGGAGAAAAAAATCACCAACTTCATATGGAAGGGAAAGAGGCCCCGGAAAAAGAAGGCATTACTGAAAAAGAAGAACAAAGTGGGAGGCCTTACTTTACCTGATTTTAGAACCTACAGTAGTCAAAACAGCGTGGTACTGGTACAACAGATACATGGACCAATGGAACAGAATTGAGAATCCAAACATAAATCCATCCACATATTAGCAGTTGATATTTGACAAAGACCCCAAAACAGTTAAATGGGGAAAAGACAGTCATTTTAACAAATGGTACTGGCTTAACTGGATATGCATCTGCAAAAAAATGAAAAAAGACCCATACCTCACTCCATGCACAAAAACAAACTCTACATGGATCAAAGACCTAAATATAAAATCTAAAACAATAAAGATCATGGAAGAAAAAATAGAGACAATGTTAGGAGCCGTAATACATGGCATAAAGAGTATACAAAACATTATTAAGAATGCACAAGAAAAACTACATAACCGGAAGCTCCTAAAAATCAAACGCATATGCTTATCCAAAGACTTCACCAAAAGAGTAAAAAGACTACTTACAGACTGGGAAAAAGTTTTTAGCTATGACCTTTCTGATCAGACCCTGATCTCTAAAATCTACATAATACTGCAAAAGCTCAACTGCAAAAAGACAAATAACCCAATTAAAAAATGGGCAGAAGATATGAATAGACACTTCACTAAAGAAGACATTCAGGTAGCTAACAGATATATGAGGAAATGTTCATGATCGTTAGCCATTAGAGAAATGCAGATCAAAACTACAATGAGATTTCATCTCACTCCAACGAGGCTGGCATTAATCCAAAAAACACAAAATACTAGATGTTGGAGAGGCTGTGGAGAGATTGGAACACTTCTACACTGCTGGTGGGAATGTAAAATGGTACAAACACTTTGGAAATTGATTTGGTGCTTCCTTAAAAAGCTAGAAATAGAACTACCATACGATCCAGCAATCCCACTCCTTGGAATATATCCTGGAGAAATAAGAGCCTTTACATGAACAGATATATGCACACCAATGTTCACTCCAGCACTGTTTACAATAGCAAAAAGATGGAAGCAAAAGATGCCCATCAATGGATGAATGGATAAATAAATTATGGTATATTCACACAATGGAATATTACGCATTGATAAAGAACAGTGATGAATCTGTGAAACATTTCATAACATGGAGGAACCTGGAAGGCATTATGCTGAGTGAAATTAGTCTGTTGCAAAAGGAGAAATATTGTATAAGACCACTATTATAAGAACTTGAGAAATATTTTAAACTGAACTGCGAAGAAAACATTCTTTTGTGGTTACGAGGTGGGGGGGAGGGAGGGAGGGTGGGAGGGGGCATTTACCAATTAGATAGTAGATAAGAACTACTTTAGGTGAAGGGATAGACAGCACACAATACAGGGGAGGTCAGCACAATTGGACTAAACCAAAAGCAAAGAAGTTTTCTGAATAAACTGAAAGGTTCGAAGGCCAGTGTAGCAGGGGCAGGGGTCTGGGGACCATGGTTTCAGGGGACATCTAAGTCAATTGGCATAATAAAATCTATTAACAAAACATTCTGCATCCCACTTTGAAGAGTGGTGTCTGGGGTTTTGGATGCTAGCAAGCAGCCATCTAAGATGCATATCAATTGGTCTCAACCCACCTGGATCAAAGGAGAATGAAGAACACCAAGGACATAAGGCAATTACAAGCCCAAGAGAAAGAAAGGGCCACGTGAACCAGCGACTACATCATCCTGAGACCAGAAGAACTAGATGGTGCCCGGCTACAACCAATGACTGTCCTGAGAGGGAACACAACAGAGAACCCCTGAGGGAGCAGGAGACATTGGGATGCAGTCCCCAAATTCTCATATGACCAGACTTAATGGTCTAACTGAGACTAGAAGGACACCAGTGGTCATGGCCCCCAGACCTCCTGCTGGCCCAGGGCAGGAACCATTCCCAAAGCCAACTCTTCAGACATGGATTGGACTGGACAATGGGTTGAAGAGGGATGCTGGTGAGGAGTGAGCTTCCTGGGTCAGGTGGACACTTGAGACTGTGTTGGTATCTCCCGCCTGGAGGGGAGATGAGAGGGTGGAGGGGGTTAGAAGCTGGCGAAATGGACACGAAAAGAGAGAGTAGAGGGAGAGAGCAGGCTGTCTCATTAGGGGGAGAGTAATTGGGATTGTGTAGCAAGATGTATGTGGGTTTTTGTGTGAGAGACTGACTTGATTTGTAAACTTTCACTTAAAGCACAATAAATATTATTAAAAAAAATGAGTTGGGATAAAAACAGCACACCTAAATTGAAATTCAGAAACAGGATGTTCTTAGGTAGGTGGAAGAATGGATTAGAGTTGCAGGTGAGGTATTCTTCCTGCTTTTCAGGACATTCTCAGGCCCTCCAAGTACCCCAAAATAGGTTTCTCCTTATTCTTCTTTCTCCTAAGGCTAGCATGCCCAATGCAACCACCCCTCTCCTAGAAAATCAGCATTGTGAGTATTGGTGTAATGAAAGACCCACCATTCATACTCTGTCCTCTCCGCTTAGCTCTCACAAGCTCAGTGATTTGCAAAATCCCAGGGTTTCCCCATTAGAATTTTAAAACTTTGAAGTCTCATCCTAATCTTAAAAGCTCTGTGTATGTGTGAATTCCAAGGTGCTCTGTATGGCTGGAATGAAGGGTTGAATAAGGGAGTTGTGGGGGATGAAATTGAAGAGGAAGCAGCAAAAAAGTTCAGAAATGGCTTTGAGTGCTCACTTCAGGCATTTGAACTTCATCCTGAAAGGTATGGAGGGATGCTGGAAAATTTAAAGGAGGGTAGTTACAGGATTAGGTTTGATTTTGGAATAGTCATTCTTTGCAGCAGCATGGAGAATAGTTGTCGAAATAAGACTGGAAGCCAGATAACATGAGGCTGTTGTTGCAATCAAGGAAGACATAAGGAGAATCTGAGTAAGGCTACACCAGAGAATTGGAGTGGTCATTACATATTGAACAGAAGTTAATAAAGCGCAGAGTAAGTGAGAGTAAAAAGATTGGACTTACAGTCAAGTTTCTGGCTGGGGTGATTAGAATGATAACAGTACCACCCACTGATGTAAGAAATACAAGAACTTTCCAGAACAGGGGGAGAAAATGGAAAACACAGAGAGGATCATTGAAAATTTGCTGACAAAAACTTCCCTAATATCATGAAAGATGAAAGCATGACCATCCAAGAAGCTCAAAAAATCCCATATAGGATGGACCCCAAAAGAAAGTCACCAAGACATATAATCACAGGTGCCCAAACCAAAGACAAAGAAAGAATCCTGAGAGCAACACAAGAAAAATAAAAAGTCATATACACAGAGGAAACAATAAGACTAAGCTCTAATCACTCAGCATAAACCATGCAGGCAAGAAGGCAATGAGATGCCATATAAAAAACCTTGAAAAAAAAAATTCCAACCAAGAATAACATATCCTATAAAACTCTCACTCAACTATGATGGTGAAATTAGGACATTTCCAGATTAAAAAAAAAATTAGGGAACATGTAAAAACCAAACCAAACATACAAGAATTATTAAAGGGAGTAGTTGGTTAGAGAACAAAAAAAAATCAGATAACAACTTGAATCTAGGACATGGGACAGCATCAGCCAGATACCAACCAAGGTAATGAACTCTCAAGGATAAAACAAAACTAAAAAAATTTACGACAGGAGCCAGAGACATCAATCTGTAAATGACAATAACTTTAGAACACTAAAAGAGCAAATACACAGTATACGTATAGAACTTTCAAATGGAAAGGAAGTCAAGGCAATATCAAGTAGTAAAAGACTGGTTTAAACTTAGGAAGATAAGGATACATTTCAAGGTAACCACAAAGAAATTTAACAAATCTACTCATTGAAATAAAGGAGAAAAATATAAAGTCTCAGTAAACATAATATCTAAAAAAATGAAAGAAACAAAAAGAAAATCCACAAACAAAAGGGATTCAGCACAGTAGAGTAAGAGGAACAAAGAAAACGTCAGCACTACAATAAAAAAGCACTACAAAATGACAGCAACAAACTCACACCTATCACTAATCATGCTGAGTAAATAGCTTAAATGTACCCATAAAGAAAAAGAGTGAAAGAATGGATTAAAAAACAGGATCAATCAATATGCTGTCTACAAGAGACACACTTTAGAAACAAAGACATAAATATATTAAAAATCAAATGATGGAAAAAATATACCAAGCAAACAGCAATAAAAACAGACAAGGAGTGGCAATACTAATTTCAGATAAAATAGACTTCAAAACAAAATTCACCATAAAAGACAAGGAAGGACATTATATAATGATTAAAGGGACAATTCACCATGAGGACATAACCGTAGTAAATATCTATGCACCGAATGACAGGGTGCCAAAATACATAAAATAAACTCTAACGGCACCAAAAGGAGGAATTGACAGTTCCACAATAATAGTAGGTGACTTCAGCACATCATTCTCAGTAAAGGACAGAACATCCAGAAAGAAACTCAACAAAGATACAGAAGAGCTAAAGGACACAAGCAACCAACTTGATCTCATAGACATATATAAAACACTCCACTCAATAGCAGCAAAGTACACATTCTTTCCCAACTCACATGGAACATTCTCCAGAATAGACCACATCATAAGCCACAAAGCAACCCTCAACAAAATCCAAAACATTGAGATAATACAAAGCATCTTCTCTGGCAATAATGTCATAAAAGTAGAAGTTAATAACAGGATGAGCAAGGAAAAAAAAAAATCAAATCATAGAAACGGGATAACGCCTTGTTTAAAAACCACTGGTAATAGAAGGAATCAAAGATGGAATAAAAAAAAAAATCCTAGAACCAAACGAGAATGAAAACACATCATATGAAAATCTTTGGGACACAGCAAAGGCAGTACTCAGAGGTCAATTTATAGCAATAGATGCACACATCAAAAAAGAAGAAAGGGGCAAAATCAAAACATTAGCTAAACTCGAACAAATAGAAAGAGAAGAGCGAAAGCCCACAACCACCAGAAGAAAGGAAATAACAAAGATCAGATCAGAAATAAATGAAATAAGGAATAGGAAAACAATAGAAAGAATCAACAAAACTGAAAATTGAGTCTTTGAAAGGATCAATAAAATCAACAAACCATTGGTCAAATTGACAGAAGAAAAACAGGAGAGGAAGCAGTTGAATGAAACAAGAAATGAAATGAGGGACATTACAACAGACCCAGTTGAAATAAAAAGGATCATGACAGAGTACTATGAAAAACTAAGCTCAAGCAAATTTGAAAACCTAAAGGAAAAGGACAAATTTCTAGAAACAATTACCTACCTAAACTCATACAAATGGAGGGAGAAAATCTGAACAGACTCATAACAGGAGAAGAGATTGAAAAGGTAATAAAAAAAAAAACTCCCAACAAAAAAAGTTCTGGCCCAGATGGCTTCACCAGAGAATTCTACCAAACATTCAGAGAAGAGCTCATGCCAAGTACTGCTGAAACTATTTCAGAATATAGAAAAGGAAGGGATACTTCCAAATTCATTCTGTGAAGTCATCGTAACCCTGATACCAAAACCAGGCAAAGAACCACAAAGAAAAAAAAAAAACAGAAAATTACAGACCAATGTCTCTCATCAGTATAGATGCAAAAATTCTCAACAGAATTCCAGCCAATAGAAATCAGCATCATATAAAAAACATATATATCTAATATATAAAAAAAATATATACACCCCACCAAAGTGGGATTCATACCAGGTATGCAAGGATGGTTCAACATTAGAAAATCAATCAACGTAATCCAACACATAAATACAGAAAAAGAATCACACGATCATCTCGATCGACACGGAAAAGGTATTTGACAAAGTCCAACACCCATTCCTGTTAAAAACTCTCAATAAAATAGGTGTCATGGATTGAATTATGTCCCCACAAAAATGTGTGTATCGGTTTGGCTGGCCATGACTACCAGTATTGCATGGTTATCCTCCATTTTGTGATTGTAATTTTATGTTAAAGAGGGCTAGCTGAGATTGTAACACCCTTACTAAGGTTACATCCCTGATCCAATGTAAAGGGAGTTTCCCTGGGGTGTGGCCTGAACCACCTTTTATCTTACAAGAGATAAAAGGAAAGGGAAGCAAGCAGAGAGTTGGGGACCTCATACCACCAAGAAAGCAGTGCTGGCAGCAGAGCACGTCCTTTGGACCCCGGGTTCCTGAGCAGAGAAGCTCCTAGTCTGGGGAAAGTTTGATAAGAAGGCTGACAGAGAGAGAAAGCCTTCTCTGGAGCTGACACCATGAATTTGGACTTTTAGTCTACTTTACTGTGAGGAAATAAACTTCTCTTTGTTGAAGCCATCCACTTGTGGTATTTCTGTTATAGCAGCACTAGATGACTAAGACAATAGAAGTAGGAATAGAAGGAAAATTTCTCAACATAATGAAGGGCATCTATATGAAAACAACAGCCAACATCATTCTCAACAGAGACAGGCTGAAAACATTCCCCCTGAGAACAGGAACAAGACAAGGATCCCCTTTATCACCACTCCTATTTAACATTGTCCTGAGAGTCTTACCTAGAGCAATAGCACAAGAAAAGGAAATAAACAGAATCCCAATTGGTAATGAAGAAGTAAAACTATCCGTATTCTCAGATGATATGATACTATACATAGAGAGCCCAAAAGACTCCACAAGAAAACTACTGGAACTAATAGAAAGATTCAGCAGAGCAGCAGGATAGAAGATAAACATACAAAAATCAGCTGGATTCCTATACACCAGTAAAGAGAGCTATTAAAAGGAAATCAGTAAAGCAATACCATTTATAATAGCCCCTAAAAAAATAAAATGCTTAGGAATAAATCTATCCAGGAATGTAAAAGTCATATACAAAGAAAACTACAAAACACTACTGCAAGAAACCAAAAGAGGCCTACATAAATGGAAAAACATACCATGCTCATGGATAGGTAGGCTCAACATAGTGAAAATGCCGATTCTACCCAAAGTAAGCTGTGAATACAATGCAATCCCAATCCAGATACCAATAGCATTCTTTAACTAGATGGAAAAACTAATCATTAACTATATATGAAAAGGGGAAAGACCCTGGATAATTAAAGCACTATTGAAGAAGAAGAATGTAGGAGGACTCGCACTACCTGATCTCAGAACCTACTATCCAGCTATGGTAGTCAAAACACCCTGATACTGGTATAACGACAGAAACATTGACCAATGGAACAGAATTCAGGACCTGGATATAAATCCATGCACCTACAGTCACCTGATCTTTGACAAAGGCTAAAAGCTTATTAAATGGGGAAAAGATAGACTTTTTAACAAATGGTGCTGGCAAAACTGGATGTCCATCTGGAAAACAAAATGAAACAGAATCCATACCTTATACCATACACAAAAACCAATTTGAAATGGATCAAAGACCTAAATATAAAACTAAAAACTATAAAGATCATAGAAGAAAAACTAAGGTCAATGCTAGAGGCCCTAATACATGGCATAAATAGGATACAAACCATAACTAACAATTCAAAAACACCAGGCTAGCTAGATAAGTGGGATTTTTTCAAAATTAAACACTTATGGTCATCAAAAGACTTCACCAAAAGAGTAAAAAGATAACCTACCAATGGGGAAAAAAGTTTTGGCTATGACATATCCAACAAAGATCTAATCTCTCATATTTATAGGAGCATCCAACACCTCTACAACTAAAAACAAATAAGCCAATTAAAAAACGGGCAAACCATATGAATAGACACTTCACCAAAGAAGATATTTGGGTGGCTAACAGACACATGAGGAAATGCTCGCAATCACTGACCATTCAAAAAAAAAAAAAAATAAATAACCAAAAAAAAAGAAATGCAAATCAAAACTACAATGAGATACCATCCCACCCCGACATTAATAGCACAAATCATTAAACTGGAAACAACAAATGATGGAGAGGCTGCGGGGAGATAGGAACTCTCATGCACTGCTGGTGGGAATGTAAAATTGTACAACCATTTTGGAAAATGATACGGCGCTTCCTTAAAAAGTAGAAATAGAAATATGATTCAGCAATCCCACTCCTAGGATATATCCTTCAGAAATAAGAGCCGTCAAGCAAATAGACATACTCACACCCATGTTCATTGTAGCATTATTCACAATAGCAAAAAGATAGAAACAACCTAAATGCCCATCAACAAATGAGTGCATAAACAAACTATAGTACATACACACAATGGAATACTATGCAACAGTAAAGAACAATGAGGAACCTGCAAAGCATCTCACAACATGTATGAGTCTGGAGGGCATTATGCTGAGTGAAATAAGTCAATCACAGAAGGACAAATACTGTATAAGACCACTATTATAAAAACTCATGAAAACACTATTATAAAAACTTACACACAGAAAGAAACAATCTTTGATGGTTACTAGGGAGAGGAGGAATGAGGAAGGAAAAACACTAAATAGTCAATAGATAAGCGGTAACTTTGGCGAAGGTAACACAGTACACAATACTGGGGAAGTCAGCACAACTTGACCAAGGCAAAGTCATAGAAGCTTCATAGATACATTCAAACTCCCTGAGGGCTCAAATTACTAGGTTTAGAGTTGGGGACCGTGGTCTTGGGGAGCATCTATCTCAACTGACATAACATAGTTTATAAAGAAAATGTTTTATGTACTACTTTGGTGAGTAGCGTCTGGGGTCTTAAAAGCCTGTGAGCAACCATCTAAGATATTCCAGTGGTCTCACCCCTTTGGAAGCAAGAGAGAATGAAGAAATCCAAAGACACAAGTGAAAGATTAGCCCAAAGGACTAATGGACCACAACTACCACAGCCTCCCCTAGACTGATTCCAGCGCAACTGGATGGTGCCCAGCTACCACCACTGACTGCTCTGACAGGGATCACAATAGAGGGTCCTGGACAGAGCTGGAGAAAAATGTAGAACAAAATTCAAACTCACAAAAAACATCAAGACTACTGGTCTGATAGAGACTGGAGAAACCGGAGAGTATGGCCACCGGACACCCTTTTAACTCAGTACTGAGGTCACTCCTGAGGTTCACCCTTCAGTCAAAGACTAGACAGGCCCATAAAACAAACAATAATACATGTAGCTCAACCATGTATACAAGACTAAATGGACACATCAGCCCAGGGGCAAGGACAGGAAGGTAAGAGGGGACAGTAGAACTGGACGGATGGAAACGGGGAACCTAAGGCAGAGAAGGGGAGAGTGTTGACACATCACGGGGTGGCAACCAATGTCACAAAATGATATGTGTATTCATTGTTTAATGAGAAACTAATTTGTCTGTAAACCTTCATCTAAAGCCCAAGTAAATAAAAACCATAATGAGATACCATCTTACCCCAACAATACTGGCACTAATCAAAAACACAGAAAATAACAAATGTTGAAGAGGTTGCAGGGAGATTGGAACTCTTATGCACTGCCAGTGGGAATGTAAAATGGTACAACCACTATGGAAAACAATATGATGTTTCCTTAAAAAGCTAGAAATAAAAATAACATATGATCCAGCATTCCCACCCCTAGAAATATATCCTAAGAAATTAGAGCTGTCACATGAATAGACATATGCACACACATGTTCATTGCAGCACTACTCACAATAGCAAAAAGATGGAAACAAGGTAAGTGCCTATCAACAGATGAATAGATAAATTATGGTACCTACATACAATGAAATACTACCCAAGGATAAATAATGAATCTGAGAAACATCTCACAACATGGATGATTTTGGAGGGCATTATGCTGAGTGAAATGTCAATCGCAAAAGGAAAAATACTGTAGGAGATCACTATTATAAAAACTCAAGAAAAGGTTTACCCACTGAAAAAAACATTTAATGGTTGTGAGGGTAGAGAGGGATGGGGAGAGGAAATCACTAACTAGATAGTAGACAGAGGTAACTTTGGTAAAGGAAGGACAACACACAATATAGGGGAAGTCAGCACTACTTGACCAAGGCAAAGTCTAGAAGTTTCCTAGACACAGCCAAATACCTTGAAGGACAGAGTTGCTGGGGCTGAGGGCTGGGGACCATTGTCTCAGGGGAAATCTAGTTCAGTTGGCATAACATAGTTCATAAAGAAAATGTTCTACATTTTACTTTTGTGAGTAGCATCTGGAGTCTTAAAAGCTTGTGAGCAGCCATCTAAGATACATCTGTTAGTCCCACCCCATCCCAACGAAATGAGAATGAAGAAAACCAAAGACACAAGGGAAATATTAGCCTAGTGGACTAGAAGACCACATGAACCACAACCTCCTCCAGGCTGATCCCAGACCTAGAGGGTACCCAGCTACTACCATGGACTACTCTCACAGGGATCACAATAGAGAGTTTGAGAAAGAGTGGGAGAAAGATGTACAACAAAATTCAAATGCAAAAAAAAGACCAGACTTACAGGTATCACAGAGACTGGAGGAACCCTTGAGACTATGGTCCTTGAACACTCTGCTAACTTGGAAGTGAAACCACTCCTGAAGCCCACTTTTCAGACAAAGGTTGGACAGGTCTATGAAACAAAAAATAACACACGTGAGGAACTTGCTTCTTAGTTCAATCAAATGTACGAGACCAAATGGGCAACTCCTGCCCAAAAGAGGGCAGGAAGGGACAGGGAAGCTTATAAAAATGGACACAGGGAACCTGGGGTGTAAAGGGGGAGAGTGCTATCACATTGTGGGGATTGCAACCAATGTCACAAAACTGTATAAGTATAAATTTTTGAATGAGAAATTAACTTGACCTGAAAACTTTCATCTAAAGCACAATGAAATTTAAAAAATAAAATAAAAGTAAAAAAAAAAAAGAAATACAAGAACTGTTTTATGCATAATAATAGTTTCGTTTTGTCGTTGTTGTTGTTGTTAGGCGCTGTTGAGTTGGTTCTGACTTATAGAGACCCTATGTACAAGAGAGGTAAACAGTACCTGGTCCTGCACCATGCTCACAATTGTTATTATGCTGGAGCCCATTGTTGCAACCACTGTTTCACTCCATCTCGTTTGAGGGTCTTCCTCTTTTCTGCTGACCCTGTACTCTACCAAGCATGATGTCCTTCTCCAGGGACTGATTCCTCCTGACAACATGTCTGAAGTATGTAAGATGCAGTCTCACCATCCTTTTTTCTAAAGAGCATTCTGGTTGTACTTCTTCCAATACAGATTTGTTTATTCTTTTGGCAGTCCATGGTGTATTCAATATTCTTCACCAACACCACAATTCAAAGGCATCAGTTCTTCTTCTGTCTTCCTTATTCATTGTCCAGCTTTTGCATTCATATGATGTGATTGAGAATACCATGGCTTGGGTCAAGTGCACCTTAGCCTTCAAGGTGACATCTTTGCTTTTCAACACTTTAAAGAGGTCTTTTACAGCAGATTTGCCCAGTGGAATGCATCTTTTAGTTTCTTGACTGCTGCTTCCATGGGTGTTGATTGTGGATCCAAGTAAAATGAAATGCTTGACAACTTCAATCTTTTCTCCGTTTATCATGATGCTGCTTATTGGTCCAGTTGTGAGGATTTTTGTTTTCTTTACATTGAGGTGCAATCCATACTGAAGGCTGTGGTCTTTGATCTTCATCAGTAAGTGCTTCAAGTCCTCTTCACTTTCAGCAAGCAAAGTTGTGTCATCTGCATAATGCAGGTTGTTAATGAGTCTTCCTCCAATCCTGATGCCCTGTTCTTCTTCATATAGTCCAGCTTCTTGAATTAGTTGTTCAGCATACAGATTGAATAAGTATGGTGAAAGGATATGACCCTGACACACACCATTCCTGACTTTAAACCATGCAGTATTTCCTTGTTCTGTCTGAACAACTGCCTCTTGGTCTATGTAGAAGTTCCTCATGAGCACAATTAAGTGTTCTGGAATTCACATTCTTTGCAATGTCATCCATAATTTGTTATGATCCACACAGTTGGCTGCACTTGCATAGTCAATAAAACACAGGTAAATATCCTTCTGGTATTCTCTGGTTTCAGCCAGGATCCATCTGACACCAGCAATGATATCCCTAGTTCCATGCCTTCTTCTGAAACCAGCCTGAATTTCTGGCAGTTCCCTGTTGATGTACTGCTGCAGTCACTTTTGAATGATCTGCAGCAAAGTTTTGTTTGTGTGTGATATTAATGATATGCTCAATAATTTCTGCATTTGGTTGGATCATCTTTTGTTTTAACCTTGTGGAATTTGAGAATCTTTTGGTACATTCAGAAGATGTCAGTTAAATAAGTGTTATCATCATTTAAACGGAAGTTGAAACTGTGAGTATAAATGTATTTCTTTGGAGAGGGTATATAGAGTGAAGGAAAGGAGATCATGGAGTATGGATGTCTGGGGAACACCCACTTTTAAGGGGTGAAATGAGGAAATAGATATGGTAGAGCAGAAAGATAAAGAATAGCCGTATAAGCAGGAGGAACACCAGGAAGAGTTGTGTCACATATGCCATGAGCAGAGAGTGTCTAGGAAGTAGTGATCACTGGGATCAAATATCATAGGTATCAGATAATGGTTGCTATATGTCTCTATTACTTAGGTGGGCTTTTTGCTAGCAAAGATCATGTTCAATCATGTTTTCTCAAGCAATAGCTTATCTTAAGTACACACTTAGAAAAGGAAGTAGACGGGAACCCTAGTCATGTGACACGGTGTCAGGAGAACAGGAACCATGGAAAATCCTGGCCTCACAGAGATTGGAGTACCGTTCAAAAAATAGAAGTTGACTCAGGATACAACACAACTCCTATTATCAGGACACCTTGTTGCTCTCAGTAAAAGGTGCTCCCAGGTCTCTATTCAGGCAGCCTGCCTGCAAGCTAACTCTTTGTTTCTCTATGGAGGTTTGCATTCTTTGATCCACTACTATATTACTATCTCTAAAATGAGAGACTCTAATTGGAATAGTTCATCCTCATGATTCTAATTAGGCAGGTCACCTCATAGTCTATAGTTTTGTAGACCTTGGATCACTTTTATTCCCCCACCCCTATGGTCCAGTCAGCTGTAACCAAGAGGCAACGTAATACGGTACTGTCTTAGTTATCTAGTGCTGCTATAACAGAAATAACACAGGTGGGTGGCTTTAATAAACAGAAACTTATTTTCTCACAGTTTAGGAGGCCAGAAGTCCAAATTCAAGGCACTGCCTCAGGGGAAGGCTTTCTCTGTGTATTGGCTTTGGGGGATGGTCCTTGTCCCTTGATTCCAAGGTGATCTTCATGTGGCTTGCATCTATCTTTCCCATCTCTGCTTTCTTAATCTTCTCCTTTATTATCTCAAAAGAAGTTGACTCAAGACACACGCTGCACTAATACAGTGCCATTAATATAACAAAGAAAACCCATTCTCAAATGTGATTATAACCACAGGTATGAACCCAAACCAGTCCCATTGCCTTTGAATGGGTTCTGACTCATGGCGACCCTATATGACAGAGTAGAACTGCCCCATAGGGTTTCAAAGGAGAGACTGGTGGATTTGTACTGCCAACCTTTTTGTTAGTGGCTGGACTCTTAACCGCTGTGCCAGCAGGGCTCCAACCACAGGTATAGGGGTTGGGATTTACAACACATATCTTGGGGGGACACAATTCAATCCATAACAGGTATTCAAAACATGACTTTGTTGTCATTGTTGTTAGTTGCTATAGAGTTGATTCTGAGTAATGGCAATCCCAAGTGTGCAGAATAGAACCACACTCTGTAGGGTTTTCAAGGCTGTGACCTTTTGGAAGCAGATCACCAGGCCTTACTTCTGAGTTACCTCTAGGTGGGTTTGATCTGCTAACCTTTCAGTTAGTAGTCCAGTGCTTAACCATTTGTGCCAACCAGGGACTTCAGAACATGACTACTTCTTCATAAAGAACCACCAAGGACTGCTTTCCTCAACAAGGGCTTCCTGTTTTTCTTTAGTAAAATACAATATGGCAATATGGAAGTGTGATGTGGATTGAGAGTAGTTTCAATGGAATAGTGGAGATGAAAGCCAGATTTTAGTGGATTAACAAGTAAAATGGGAAATGAGTTGGTGGAGATAGGGACCATCAACAACTCTTTGCGGGAAGAAAGGTAGGAGGTAGTAGTACTATAGCTAATAGGATAAATGCTTGCAAGACAAGATTTTCTTTTAAGATAGAAGGTACTTCAGCATATTTACATAGTAATATAAAAGATAGTGTAGAGGGAAAGAAAGAGTGCATATGTAAGGGAGAAGATGGTCAATAGACCGTGGCCCCTAGGAGCTGGAAGAGAGCCTGGCCGAGCATCACTGTTCACCTTATCCCTATTTATACTCAGCAGTGGACCCACCTATCTAAGGCAGCCTGATATTGTTGAATGTAGAAAAATGTTAAGAGAGTTATGGAGAAGGACAAAAGTAAAAGTGGTAAAGGAATGGAAAAATTCTGAGGAAGTGGGCGCTAGAAAGACAAATGGGTCTAAGAAAAAAGGAAGAGCAGGAAGGTCAGAGAAAGTTAAGAATCAGTAGGCAGGATTTGACGAAATGATCCTGAGGCATGGGTTATGATCTTCTCAGATGCTTTGTTGACTCTAAGCATTGTGTTTATTTCTCTGGCTACAAGGAGAAAGCCAAAAGCAGGCCTTGGTTGTGATTTCTCGTAACTCATGACCCCCAGACATTCTAGAGCTTCTTATTGTGCATCAATAAACATTTGCTGCTGTTGTATCACATTCGTGATGATTTTTACCATATATCCTGTCTGAATTTCTGGAACGACCCTTTTTAAAGATTTTAGTACTAGAAATAATCCCAGTGGATAAGTCAATTAGGTCTTAAAAATAGATCCTTTGTTACAAAGCTATTCCAATTTCTGTTCTGGTGTTGGGCTCTGTCACTGACAAATTGCCCCCAGGCTCCTCTCTTAACTGCTTAGGTTAAGACTGTCTCTACTACATACATATACCAGAAGCATTGGAAGCTTTTCATCTGAAAACAGATCCAAAAGCAAACATATTTCAAGTGGATTTCCTACTATGGGGATTTCAAAAACTAACACTGGTGAATAAAGGTAGAAACTAGTTTTACGTTTATACTCAGCAAAAGAAATTTCTACTCCTGTAGTTTTCCATTTCACGTATGCAACTCTACTAAACTGCTTCCTTCAAATATGAGTTGGAACGGGCAGATTTTGTATGCATTGGAGACCTTCATTTTCCACTTCGAGAAGAAAATAGGACTCTTGAAGATGACTCTTTCCGTTTTTCTCGCCTCTCCTCCCTCTCCTTCCTCTTTCTTCGCTTCTCCTCTCCTTTTTCTCCTTCTCCTTGTACTCTTTTTCTTTCTTCTCCGTTCTTTTAAGAGAAAGAGAGAGAAAAAGGAGAGAAAAGGAAAGACACGTTATTTGAAGATGAACTAAGAAGTGATAGTTATATTTAAAATTTCATTTTCTTTGAGTTTCAGATCTGGGGTTCAAAGAAGTATAGACTAAGACGAGGGCCGGGCAGCTGCCCTAATCCTGTGAAATTGCTCTCAAGCCTCTTGGTAAAGTGAAAGCCCATTTGTTTCTTGTTTTATAATCTTGTCACTAAGCAATAGTCTACATTTACCGTGCACCTAAAAAAAAGTTTTTTTTCTCTACTACATGACAAGTACAGAGGATAAAAAAAAAAAAGAAATGAATATACATTGGTCTCTTCCCTAAAAGACCTCACACTGCAGTGGGGATCATTGGGTGAGTAACTGCTTTATCAGTGCAACAATTCAGGTGAAGGAGAAGTTGGGAAAACAGAGAATGACAGTGAGCAGTGGATACAAAATTTCCCCTTCGTCTCATTTAGGCTCTTGACAAGTAGCTAGTGACATCCTTAACTTTATTCTATGCCTAGACAGAGTAAAACAGATTCCTTGCTCAAACAAATATTCCCTAAGGAAAGGGCTTTGCCTATAACCATGAAGCTGATTGATGTTTTTCAAACCCACAGTCTTTTCTAACAGGTCTCCTTGACATTTCAGCGCTGAAAAAAAGGGAAATGTGTGTGTGTGGAGCCCTGGTGATGCAGTGGTTAAGAGCTATGGCTGCTAACCAAAAGGTAGGCAGTTTGAATCCATCAGCTGCTCCTTGGAAACCGTATGGGGCAGTTCTACTCTGTCCTACAGGGTCACTATTAGTCAGAATCAACTTGAGGGCAACGGATTTAACGTGTGTGCGTGTGTGTGTGTGTGTGTGTGTGTGTTGAAGAGGCAAGGACAAAGGAAGGAAGGAAGGAGAGGAGGAGCACCAGGTAAGGATGTGGACGAAGCATTTGTATAGATGAAATATTTTTCTTAATTTTTATCCTAAAATAATGCCTGTAGGCGAGGCAGGAAGTAGGCAATACAGAGAACCCACGTGATATAATCTGGTGTGTATCAGTTGGGTAATGCTAGCTGCTATAGCATACAACTCCCACATCCCAAATAATAATCTGTTCCTTACCCTGTCACAGTCCCTTATCACCCTGGGGAGAGGGCATCACATCATATAGTCCTTCAGGAACCCAGGCTCCTTATCTCTTGTAATGCCACCGTCTTCAATATGTGGTCCCAAGGTTACTGATGTTAGTGATTGTGTGTGGGGGGGGAGGGCAGTGAGGAGGTTGTGGAAGTGGCATACAAAACTCTTGGACACATTCCTTGTACAAAATTCAGACTCATGGCCCAAGCATAAGGCTAAAGGAAAACTAAGGCCAAAAACCAACTACAAAGGTAACTGGGAAATGTAGTCTTCCTATATGCCCAGAAGGAAAATAAATTGTGTTTGGTGAACATATGGCATTGTCTGTGACATGTGGTATTACTTTCGTCAAGTTAAAATTGACAGTAATAAGAGTCCTAAAAAACATGTAAGTAAGATCTTCCCCTTGTTGAAACACTGACTGTTTTGCTTTCTGCATTCATTTAAAAGAGTTTGAATCTATATAGCTATTATTTGTATCTCTCTATGCTTCAGTGGAAAGTATTTTTAGGGTTTCAAATTTTCTGAGGAAATCTAACTTGAAGTGCATGGCATAGGTAAGATATCTCTTTCTTTTTGGCGTATTAGATATATTCACTGTATCAATAACATGTAAAAAAGAAAAAAAGAAAAACCTGACTCAAAAAAAAAAAAAAAAAACAACCAAAATTATTGTGGTAAAATATATATATATATATACCAAACCAAAAAACCAAACCTGTTGCTGTCAAGTCAATTCCAACTCATAGCAAGCTTATAGAACAGTGTAGAACTGTCCCATAGTATTTCCAAGGAGCAGCTGGTGGATTTGAACTACCAGCCTTTTGGTTAGCAGCCGAACTCTTAACTACTGCTCCACCAGGGCTTAAATGTATGTGTGTATAAACAAGAAATGGTTATTTAGCTATTTTTAAGTATACAATTCAGTGACGTTAATTACATTCACCATATTGTGCAATGATCACCACTATCCATTTCTAAATGTTTTCATTACCCTAAACAGAAACTTAATACCCCATAAGCAATAACTTCCCATTTCCCCCTCCCTCACCCCTGGTAACAACTAATAAACTTTTGTCTCTATGCATTTGCATATTCTAGATATTTCATATAAGTGGTAGCATACAATGTTTATGTTTTTGTGTCTGACTTTTTTACTGAGCAAAGTGTTTTCAGGTTTTATCCATATCATAGCATATTTCAGAACTTCATTGCTCTTTATGGCTGATACTATTCCATTGTATGAATATACCACATTTTATTTATCCATTCATCTGTTAATAGATACCTGGGTTGTTGCCACCTTTTGACTCTTGTGAATAATAGTGCAATGAACATTGGTGTACAAGTATCTTCTTGAGCCCTTGCTTTTAGGTCTTTTGGGTATATCCCTAGGAATGGAATTGCTGGTTCATTCTATGTTTAACTTTGTTGAGGAACAAAGCCTGACTTCTTTAAAATACTAACGCTCCATAGAAGTCAGGGAGACTGTAGGGTGAGTCTGATGTAGGTTCGCTTTGAAGGAGATGCCTCCTCCCAGTTGTGATTGTCAAAGTTGCCTCAGCTCCTTCAGTAGGTTAGGCAGGTGCCCCAGACTCCCTTATATGCAATCCTTACCCAAGCTGCCTACTGGTCAAAACATACAACCTTCCCCGTTAGAGGAGGCCTGTTCTTGGATCAAGGTTATGTAGGTACTTTCATTCCCAGGTGGAACCTCTGAAAGGCTACCATGGCATAGGAACCTACCCTTCAATTTTAGCAGCACTGTAGGATATAACTGAATGACTATATTAGGAAAAGTAAAGAGAAATAAATCGCCCAAATGTTTCAACATTATGTATAATTTTTTTCTTAATGTTTATTTTATTAAGTGTCTGAAGAAAATATTTTTAAGAAAAAGACTTAAGCTGAAAATGTAAAACCATAATAGAAAAATCAAACACTATATTTTGAAATCCTCAGGTTGCACAGCTAGTTTTCTCTTCAACTTTTAAATGGTAGTTTGGGAAGCATATCATCAAGGATTAATTTTAGCAAAAATAACAGCTGGCTTTGAAATTAATTTGAAAATGAATATAATCTATAACAGGTACATATACATGAGGTGAAGTAATTCCTGGCATCCTTCAACTGATATAGTATCTTAAAGTTTAGGGCAAAGGATTTAGTGTTCAGGAAAATTACACATAAGATTGTATTTTATGATTTTTTTTTTTTCCCTGGGAGTGTATGGACAAGCGTTGCAAACATGCTATACACCTGTAAGACTTAGCATTATGGTAAGTGACTAGGGAATATTCACTACTTTAGAAAGGAATCTGCACAACAAATCAGGCAGAGCACAGCTGGTGGAGAAATCAGATGGAGAGTCAGTAATTGTGGAAGGTATTTGAATTCGCTATAAACATTTTGCAAGCATTGGGTGAAGAAGCTAGACCTCTGGGCCTCACAACCAAAGCCTGGACTGGCTACAGGCTAGGGAAATGGTTTTCACAAAGTACACAGTTCAAGATAAAGAATTACCCGTTAAACAGTATTTGAGGAATGTTGGTCATTGTGACACTGGGGTCGTTTTTAAAATCACTCACAAGGCGTCAGTCTTCATAATAATTGGCTCTGGGTGCCTTGAGAGTTTGGCCTCTTGGGTGCCCTGTGTTTCCACTGTTAGCAGCAAGTGCACAGCTAGAGAAAGAAAGGATATGTCCTCTTCATTATTAAGTAAGTGCTGAGTAGGAAAGAGCCTTCACCTACCCCACAAGGCACAAAAGAACACTGTGGTGAGTGACTGGAAACCCTGGTGGCGTAGTGCTAAAGTGCTGTGGCTGCTAACCAAAAGGTCTGTAGTTCAGATCCACTGCGCGCTCCTTGGAAACTCTGTGGGGCAGTTCTACTCTGTCCTATAGGGTAGCTATGAGTTGAAATCAACTCCACAGGTTGGTTTTTTGGTTTTTGGTGAGTGACTGAGCGCTTGGTCAAGAAAATACCTACTTTGGAAAACTGGAATACAAGTTTGTCTTCCCATCTCTACAAATCCACTAGATATTTCTACCTTATTTTTCTTTTGGCACTTTTTAGTTCAAATTTTTGTGTCATGTGTAGCTTAAAAAGCAACAACAAATAGGAAAAAAAAAAACCTGAAAAACGAAACAAACAAACAAAACCCCAAACAACCAGATAAATTAAAAGGAATTCCCTTCCAACAAACAAAGGAGGAAGCTCAGTAAGTGTGTTGTTGTTGTTGTAGGCTGCAGTAAAAAGAAGTGGGGCGGGAAAGAGAAGCACAGGAAAGGTAAACACAAAAACACAGGTTCTGAAGCAAATTCAGGGAGCCCAGTCAAATGAAAACCCACAAGTGCAAATGGCAAAGGATGAAAGGTGATGGGGTGCGTGGGCGGAAGAGGCTGCCTGCTTGGAGCTATTCCACGCAGAGACATTCCATTAGCATCAGGCACCTGCTGCTTTCAGATGAGAACCTCAGAAAACAGGAGAGCAGCCTTCTGTGGAGCTGGAGGGAAGGAACAGCCAAGAGGCTGCACGGGTTAGAAGCAAGTGACAAACTGAGCTGCCCACATTTAGAGGCACAAGTGTTGTTTCTCTGCTTACCAGTTTCAGTCTGATTCTGATTTGGAGCCCCCAGGCCACTGTATAATCAACTGACACGTTAAAAGCTCTTAATTCCAATGAAAGGTTAGGGGGTGGAACCTTAGATCTGTTACCGAGAGGATCATTCCTCCTCAGCGGTGTGTCCAGGCCTGCAGTTTTGGGCCTGATGCTCTCCTCATCTCCCTGGTTAAGAGATTTAATTTGCAACTCTTTTGCCCTCTCTCAGGGACGTTTTTACCATCCAGTTCTCCTTCGGGCCTAAGCAAGGCTGACAAGAGGGAAAATGCCACAAGTACTTCAACTTCAGAGTCCCTGAGTGGCTCAAATGGTTAAGTGCTAGCCTTCTAACTGAAAGGTCAGCAGTTCAAACCCCCCAAAGAAACCTTGGATGTAATGTCTCGTGATCTGTTTCCAAAAGCTCACAACCTTGAAAAGCCTATGGAGTAGTTCTACTTTGCACACATGGTGTCACCATGAGTTGGAAGGCACTTGATGACAACGAACAGCAACTATAACTTCAACTTCACAAGAGCGACAACAATAAAATTTCTTGTGCCGTGGAGAACATCCAACCACAAAGGGGCACACTTGTTCTCTTGTGGACTGGCAGGCAGTGTTGCATGGGTACTGCTTACACACACGTTGCCCATTCTGTCACAGACTGGCAGCCGGGTCTTGAAAACCAACTCTGTCCTCTAGCCTTAAGCTGCACAATGACTTGGTCAAATTGCCACTTCGAAGTTCATGCTTGGCTCCCCATGTGGAATGTGCCCTCTGTCTACTCGCATCTCTTTGGAGCTTCAATCCAAACATTGCCTGTTCTGTTAAGACTCTGAAATAAAACTAAAGCAGTCTTTGGAGTATGAGAGAGCAGACAAATAAAAGTAGCCAGCAAGAATAGCTGGTAAGCACAATTTTATTTGGTTTGCAGAAGTGAATTTGTTTGTCAATTCATGAGCACTTTTAAACCTCAAGAAGCTAGATGAGTCTTGCCATAAAATGAGGGTGCCCCAGGATTTCTAAACTCCCAGGACATCATCACCCTCTTTATGACTCCTTGTTGGGGATCAAGCAGTGGATTGAGTGGGGGTACTGTAGAACCAGATGGCGTTTAGTTCCTGGTCTGAGACTCCATGGTGGACACCAGCATTTAGTATTGTTAAAAAAAAAAAAAAAAAACATGTAAAAGACCTTACCTCTCTCTCCAATAGCTGTACAGCTAAGGCGGAATGAAGAGGATAGGTGGAATGAAGAAAGGTGCCTGGAAAGTAAATATATCAGATATCCCTCCTATTACTCTTATTTTTGAAACTATGTCTGACTCATTAGATGGCAGGGGGGCGGGGGAAGGGGAAGCAACCCCAGGAATACAAGGTTGAATGGGAAAAAAAAAAAAAGATGCAAAAATATTTGATAGAATATTACTCAACCATAAAGACAAATGAAGTTGTTACATGCTACAACATGGATGAACCTTGCAAACATTATGCTGAGTGAAATAAATCAGCTACCTAAAGACAAATATTGTATATGATATATCTAGAATAGGCAAATGCATAATGACAGAAAGTAGATTAGAGGTTACTAGGGGCTAGGGGGAGAGGAGATAGAGTAATTAATTGCTCAATGGTTGCAGAGCTTCTGAAAAGGTTTTGGAAATAGATACCGGTGATTGTCACACAACATTGCACTAATGCACACTTAATTGTACACTTAAAATGGTTAAAATGGCAAAAACATAAGAAGAAAAAAGGACATGATACCAAAATTAAATATTTACGTTAACTTTTGAAGACTTCTACAACAGTGCTATGTATTGTTATAGGCATATTTTTATATAAACAAAATACATGGGAAGGATATACATCAGTATAATAATAATGGTAACCACCAGCACTACCACTGCCACCGCCACCGTAGTACCTAACTTTTATTAAGAACTTACCTCCTGCCAGACACTGTTCTATTAACCCACTAAGACCTCTGGAGTGAAAGGAGAGGAAAGAGATTGGGGCGGAGGGGACATGACTTTAGTTGTATTTGAAATGAAGACAGCAAAACGTTAAAAATCTTGGTGGAGTGTCAGTGATTTTCTGTATTGAGTATATTTATTCTCAATTTCCAATGATGGAGCATCTCCTGCCCCAGACCCTGAAATGCTGCAGGGCCTCATGGTTCAGTCCTCTTCCCTTTTCCCTACGTCCACTCCCCAGATGACGCCATCTGGTACTGAGACTTTTGGACAATCACGATTCTGAAGCCTTGTTAAGGATTGAATTGTGTCCTCAAAAAATATGTGTTATAAATGCTAACCCCTGTACTGGTTAGAATCCCATTGGAAATGAGCTTTCTTTGTTATGTTAATGAGACAGTATTGGTGTAGGGGATGTCTGAAATCAATCTCTTTTAAGATGTAAAAGATTAAACAAGCAAGCTGGCAGAGATAGGGGAAGATGGATGCCATGCCATATGAAGATCACCAAGGAGCCAATGAACAGTAGCTGAGAAGAGACAAGGACCTTCCCCACAGCCAGCAGAGAGAGAAAGCCTTCCCCTAAAACTAGCGCCCTGAATTTGAACTCCTAGACTGTGAGAGAATAAATTTCACTTTATACTTGTGGTATTTCTGTTATAGCAGCACTAGATCACTGAGACACATGGCTTCTTTAAAACCTAAATTCCTCTGCCCAGAACCTTCCCAAGGCTTCCCTGGCCTCAGGGCTAATTGGAAGATCCTTCTGGTGGTCCTCAGAGTGCTCATAGTATCCCTCTAATGCTTGTCCTTTCCCTGATCCCTCCGTGACAGTCACAGTGGCCTTCTTGCCATTATTCAACTGAGCGCCTGGTTTTTCCTCTTGCTCTCCCCTCTGTCTGGAATCCTTTCTATGCACATATTTTTATAGCTCTCTCTTTTCATCTCTTCATTTCTGTCTGCGCTCAAAGCTTCACTGTTCAGAGAGGGTTTCCTGACCACCCTACTTAAAATAGCAGCTCTGTCTCTTTCTTTTTTCTTGTCCCAATTCATTTTCCTAGTATAATGCCTAGCACATAAAAAAAAAAAAAAGGTGTTTAACTCACATTGTTTGAATTAAAGAATTAATAACAGTTACTGAGAGCCAGCTGAATGCAGGGGTTCAAACATGAATTCATTTATTTACTGCCCACAACAACCTGCTAAGGAAGAAAATGTTATCCTAACCGTACAGACAACTGGAGCACAGATAGTTTTCACAGACTCTCACTGGTATAGTTTTGGCAACTGGAACCCATTTAATTCTGATCTTTCTTCTATACCATGCTGTATCTCTCAAACAAGGAGATCAAGGGAAGGTAACATTCAGCGCTCTACTGTATGCTGCCAGGGATTGTGCTAGTCACATGCATGCAATTACTTTGATCTTCATAAATGCTCTGAGGAGGAAACCTTATTCCCATTTTAGAGAAAACAAAAACTTCTAAGAGGTTGAATGTTTAGCTCAAAGTTACCAAGTCTAATAGGTGTTAGAAGCTTAGCCCTGCCTCTTGTCATAGCCTGTACTTTCTTACCTACATCCACCCTGCCTGCCTCAAAGTTGCACTTGTGATTTCCGTAAAAGGACTCCTTCCCTGAAGGCTGGCAACAGCATAGACTAACCCAATCTTTGCTGTCTAGTGAGTGGTTCCAACTCTGCCTTCTCCCCTCTCCTCACTCCCTCCCTCTGCTGCTGGGACCTTTCCCCAGAACTTTCACCTTCTCCTCATTGCTTATGCCGGCTGGAGTCTCCGAGGAGCAATAGTTTTTGTTGGCCACCCAGAAGTTGGACGTAAGAAAACAGGTTAGGTCGAAGAGAGCGAGTGGGAGAACAGCCAGTGCTGGAAAACGGACGGTGCCCAACTTACAAATGGGTTTGTTTGCTAGAATTATTTCTGAAGGACTGTCCTCAGAAACTTGAAACACATTTTCCCATAGAAACAATACGATCAGTGATGGATAGGGTCTCGGTTGTCCATGAAGCCCTGTACAATATCAACGTCTGGCCACGATACTACTAGATAATGGTAGAGTTATTAAACCTCCTTAGCAAGTCAGCATCAGTCACACGGATTCTCTTGGAAAATGCAAGTTTGAGTTCCAACGGGAGACACCAAGAACACATCTCCTGTTCACATTATCCGCCTCTAGCTCCTATCTATGTGGGATTCTCCTCATTCCTTATCCCCTCCCCATCCCCAACCTGAATTCAACCAGGTCCCTTGTAGGCCTCAAGGGCAGCAAAGGTACTGGGAATTTTAAGGAGGGAGGACGAAAGGGTCTGACTCTGGCAGGTGAAGCAAAGGGGGCTTCCGGGGTTCCCGGAGCTCCCAGAGAAGGGCCCTCTGATAGGGCAATAGCTAGTGCTTACTGCATGTGTCCTGTAGTGACTCTGGTTTCAGGAGAAGGGTGCCTGTTGGGAGTCTGCCGTGGTGTGCTACTGTCACACAAGCAGGTAAAATGGTGAGAGAATCTGAGTCACCAATAGAAGGGACTGCATTTGCAGATGTGTGGCTGTCTCGGTGTGCATCCTGATATCTTCAGAAAGCACTGATGAAATAGGTGGCAGTACAGAGTTGTGGGAAGTACCCAGTAGAGGAATCAGCTAGCCCTAGTCCTTGCTCTACTCCTCCATTTGATAGGGACTACAGGCAACACACAGCCTCTCAGAACCTTAATTTCCTGTTATGTTAAATGGGGATGATGATAATTACAGAGCTATTGTGAGCATTCAATGTGATATGATTGTGAAAATACATTGTATGCCATTCAATGCTATATTAGGATTATATTTTCCATTGTGTAAAACTCTTATGTAATAGGCCACATATTCACCAAAAGTTAATAAGTGCTCTAGCACCCACAGAACTGCTAAGAAAGAAACAGCTACAAACTTCTATCTATCCAGTATATATTTTGGTACTCCTAGCAAAAGAAAACTATCTAAAGAGAAAAATTTCAGCCCAAACCAATCCTCTGTCCTAGGCCTTCTTCATTTTGGGTTCTTCAAATTTCTTGTGCCCTGTGTCTGCATACTGCCATCCCCTTAGACTGCTCTATAAAGCCCTCTGCTTTGGCCCATAGTCCGCTGACAATACTGCATGTTAGCGAAACCCTCCCTCTACAAAAATTTACTTTTGTGTTGATTCCACTTTCATGAAATATCCAGAGTAGGCAAATCCATTGAAACAAAAGAAGATTAGTGGTTACCAGGGGCTGAGGGGAGAGGGCAATGGGAGTTAAAATAAATAAATAAATAAAGTCTAGTTATATCATGTTAACAGGGGGATACCCTCTCAGGAGGTATTTGTATTTGGAGGAAGGAGCTTTAGCAGACAACTGAAGACAAAGAGGTACGTAGATAGGTAAAGAGAAAGAATAATGTCTTTGTCTTGAGCAAACCCCAAGGGGGGGAGAGGTTAGTTTTCTAGCGGTTCCTTATTCCACTGGAGAAGTATCTAATAAATAATCATTATTATTATTATTATTTTTAACCTCTTAATAGTAAATAGATTGCATTCTAGTTGCAATCTTGAAGGAAAAAAAAAACAAAAAACTTTAAACTCCACATATAAGAATCTCAGATGGGTTGTAGCTCCAAGACCCTGTATATAACAAGAAACATTAACAACCTGAGGCCCCCCCACCCCCCACCATTTGCAAAGTATTTTGTTTCTACCTGCTGAATTATTTCTCCCCAGTTTGTAATGTAAGCTACATGGAAATTAAACACTTATGTGACTGACTCCTTGAAATGGCTGTAGGAGAACCCACTACCGTCTAGTCTATTCCGACTCATAGCGACCCCATAAGGTTTCCAAGGCTGTAAATCTATACAGAAACAGACTGCCACATCTTTTTCTCTTGAGGCCATGGGTAGTTTCAAACCTCCAACCTTTCGGTTAGCACTTGATCGCTTTAACCAGTAGGAGAAGGCAGCCTTTTTAGTATTTTGCCATCTCAACATGTGTTCAGACACTTATTAATTTGCCAGATTCCCTGTTTTTAGAGCTCCTGATCGTGTTGTATCTTTTGAAAATTCAAGTCATGGACACATACTATTTCCATGTTGGGAGGGACATTTACGATAATTAGGTTGTGCAGTATTTCTCTAGAACCTTTGCTTCCAGGATCTTGGCACTTGGTACACCATTAATGCATAATCACATGGTTTGGCATCAGGTGCTGCAAATTACCCTCTATTTGTCTCTAGATGGAATGAGTTTGTAAGATATCTGTTTCTAAAACATCCCAGCTGGGCAGTGGTGAAAGCGCTATTTAGAACTCTGAGTTCTCTTCTCCCACAGCCAATTCAAATACTTTTGTACAAGAGGTACACTTGGTGGAGGACTGTGGCAAATACCAGACTCATTCCAGTTCAGTTAAGCAGGACTCCACCCTTTGTTATTGTTCGAAAAAAATCAATGGAATCATGACAAATTATTTCCAGTATTGTTTTCATATGAAATGCACAGGGTTGCCTACTGTGGATGCCAAGACTCTAAGAGCTCAACTGTCAGTTCCCTAAGGCTGGTGAGTTTGCCTTAGTAATCTCAAATTCAAAAATTTCAGCATCTACTTTGTGCTTTCTGGGAAAGGTGGAGTATTATAAGGAATTTAATAAAACCTAGATTACTAGGTATATCATCATAGGTAAGAAGGGAGAAGCATGGACTGGATAGTAGTATAGTCGGACTGACTTGGGATTATTGGGTCGTGATAACTGTGTGATAACTTGTGATAACTGTGTTGATTATTGGGCTGGAGGTAGATGGTCATGAGGGTTTTCCAATGATATATCCTTGGTCCTCACTGTTTACATTTTTATCAGTTACTTAAACTGCATAGGTCACTCATGTGCATCAGATACAAAACTAACAGGGTTAATGAATTTGCACCAGAAATGTTCAGAAGTCGGCTGCTGGTAAATTTTTGAAAGTAGTTCTCCAGTCCTTTTTTCTGAGGTGCCTCTCAGTAGACTTGAACCATCAAACTTTCAGGTAGTAGCTGAGCACTTGACCATTAGTGCCACCCAGGGACTCCCTGGTGATCCACTTTATGGGCATATTATAGGAATCAGGATACAAAACATTTTCAACTAGCTGGAGCAATGAACCACACTAACCAGAATCTATTTTTTTATTTTCAATTTTCTTTGATCTAATATTTATTATTTCCTTCCTTCTTCTTGTCTTATTATTCCTGTTTTTTTCTAGTTTATTGAAGTAGGAAATGTGATTGTTGATTTGAGACCTTTCATCTTTTCTAATGTAAACATTTACTGCTATAAATTTCCCTTACAGCACTGCTTTAACTGTGTCCCACTTTTTTGATATGTTGTATTTTCAATTTCATTCACTTCTATGTAACTTTTTTTTTTTCCCTTTGAGGCTTTCTCTTTGACCCATTATTTAGAAATAGGTTATTTAATTTACAAGTGTTAGGAGATTTTCCTTTTGTCTTTCTAATACTGATTTCTACTTTAACTCCATTCGGGTCAGAGAACAGTGAACATTACTCTGTATGATTTTGTTGTGGCTACCCTTCCTGGTAGACCTCCACCCAAAATTTGGTATAGGTGTTGATACTTACGATGCCAAACACACATCAAGAACGCATGAAAATACTTATTATTCACATAATGAGATTTTTTCAAGGAGAACAGGATAGTCTCCAAGCAGGTCCAAAAGTGGTAAATTAAACTGCCTCCCTTCAGAAAGAGTTTTCTGTGCACAGATTTTAGACTAGATCCTAAAAAGATCCTAAGCATGAGTTAATTCACTGCTGGTCATCCCGAGACCTACACTCAATTCCCACATTCCCCTCAGACACGGCAGTGTTTATTACAATAAGAAGAATGAAAAGAATTAACAATCCTCAATTGCTTAATAATTCCCTAGTCCTGTGTTATGTATTTGTTTTTCCATTTTATCCTCAAAACTAATCTATGAAGTCAGTACTGTTATCACCCTCATATTACAAATGAGTACAGTGAGACTGAAAATGGTGAGACAATTTACCTAATTTGGCATGGACTGATAAACAATATTTTGATAAATGGAGGAAAAAAAGAAGTTGTAAGCAATTTCATTCTATTTGGAGCAACAATCAAAGTCCATGGAAGCAGCAATCAAGAAATAAAATGACATATAAAATTGAACAGATCTGCTTCAAAAGACCTCTTTAAAGTTTCAGAAACCAAAAATGTCACTTTGATGACTAAGGTGTGCCTGACTAAAGCCATGATCTTTTCAATCTCCTTGTATGCATGCAAACCTGGACAATGAAAAAGTTAGGAGAATTGATGCATTCGAATTGTGGTGTTGGCGGAGAATATTCAATAGACGGTTGACTCCCAAAAGAATGAACAAATCAGTCTTAGAAGATTCAGAACAAGAATGTTCCTTACAAGTACAGATGGAGAGACTTTGGCTTGCTTACTTTGGACACAGCATCAGGAAAGACCAAATGGTAGAAAAGGACATAATGTTTGGCAGAGTAGAGGGCCAGCAAAAATGAGGGAAACCCTCATAAGATGGATTGACCTGATAAGCACAACAATGGACTCGAACATACTAATGATCACGAAGATGGCACAGGACCAGACAACATTTGGTTTTGTTGGATGTAAGGTAACCCGAGTTGGAGCCGACTCAGTGGCCACTAACGACAAGGGTGTGGCATTAATTTTCCAAATTAGTAATTAAAAAATAAAACAAAAAAACTTATGAAGTGCTTATTCAAATTTGGGTAACGAGCCTTACTCCCAAAGATTATAATTTAGTATGTATAAGATCAGGCCCAACAATATGCATTTTAAAAAACTTCATTGTTGTTGTTAAGAATAGACACAGCAAAACACACCAATTCAACAGTTCCTACATGTACAATTTAATGACATTGATTACACTCTTCGAGTTGTGCAACTATTCTTACCCTCCTTTTCTGAGTTGTTCCCTCCACCATTAACATAAACTCACCACCCCCTAAGGCTCCTATCTAATCTTTCAAGTTGTTGTTGTCTATTTAATCCCATATAGACAGTTCTTAAAAGAGCATAATACTCAAGACAGACTTTTTTTTACTAGTTAAGCTAAACAATTGTTTGGTTTTAAGAAGACTTCAGGGAATACTTTTGGTTTAAGGTTCAAAGATTGTCTCAGGGTAATAGTTTCAGGGATTCATCCATTCTCCAAGGCTCCAGAAAGTCCGGAGCCAATGAGAATTTGACATTCTGTTCTACAATTTCCCCCTTTTGATCAGGATTCTTCTATGCAATCTTAGGAATATGAGTTTTTAACTTGGTAAGCTAAGACACTCTGAGGTAGGAAGCATTTTTTTCACATTTTGATAAACACCTAAGGCACTGAGGCATCTATCTTTCTTTCAGTAAGCTGGCTCTCACCACTGAAGGATGAAGAAAACAAAGGAAACCTCTTATCTTTAACTAAAATAAGAATATTGGAATGTTGCCCTCCTCTGAGTTTTACCCAAGAGGATGATCAGAACTTTAGAAAAAATCTCTGTGGGGTTCACTGCACATTCACCATCAACCACTGGGCTGGGCAACTTGGACTTACTCCAGTGTGGCCCTTAAATGTTTCTTGAATTTTCTGTTTCATAGAAAACAAAATCGTGGCTGTCCTTAAAATATATATAATGTATTTGGATGTTTTTGACATTATAACAGCTCTTTTTTTGATAGGTCAACTACAAAATCTTTTATAGTGTACAAAAAGAGTTACTTTCCTCACATGAGCTGTTTTATACTTTCCCATTTTGTTTGTTTTTTTGCTATGGGAGAAATTCATGCATTTATTCAACAAATATTGTTTGAGAAAGCTACTATGTACCAGGCATTGTCGAAGATGCTAGAGACAGATCACTGAATACCAAACCAAAAACCAAACCCACTGCTGTCGAGTCAATTCTGATTCATAGCGACCCTATAGGACAGTGTAGAACTGCCCCAGAGGGTTTCCAAGCATCTGGTAAATTTAAACTGCTGACCTTTTGGTTAGCAGCCAAGAATAATGAATAGAACAGACAAAAATTCCTCCTCACCTGGAACTTGTAATCCAAAAGGGTGAGGGAAGGTAATGACATGGCTTCAAAAGCATTCAATTATGACACTACAGACTCTCCCCTGTTCTTATTACTTCATGTAATTTTAAGGTACAAAATTTTTTAGAGAACATTTAATCCATGGAGGACTCAAAACTATTATTGTAATAAATACTTAGAATTTTTTCTTTCACACAATTCAAAATGTCATGTGGAAGCCTTCTAATTAGAGTATTTCTTATTTATTTTTGGTGGGGACACAGATGACAAATTATCCCTGTATCATTGTTCATCAAGAGGTTTCTTACCCTTGGTAATCTACAAATCATTAACTGGGACCAGATCTTCTTGGTATCATAGACCTTAAGGGCTTAAAGACCTAAGAACAGCAACATTTTAAATTGGGCTCTCATTGATTTGGGGAATGTATCGTTACTGAAACGGAGAACATCTAAGTTGAAATTTATCATTGTGCTATTTCTGTTTTAAAAATTCCTGAGCAAATTATTGGCTTAATTATGATTACACAGGAAATGTTTAAACTACTCCTCAGAATAACCACACTCCAGCACAGAACAAGTACCCTTTGTAGGTAAAGAACTGATTCAATAATTATAATCCACTTGTAAGTATTATTAAAGTAAGTTTACTTAAGAGTTTACATGGCATTTCTCGCCTAGTTTCACTTATTTATAAGAAATGATATGTTTCATATTTTTCACTCCCTTAAACTGGATGTTCCTCAGTTAGACAGAATTAATGAAGTTCCAATGTGGAAAGACTGTCTTCCCACTGAGTGCGGACTGATGATATCCTAACCCACTGGGCCAACTCTATCCTTAGCAGAAGAAGAGAACTGGGTTTGTATTCCTGGAAATTATGCAAAGGACTCCTTGGGGAGAGAGAATATTACTTGTGCATTTAATTAATAAATAATAAATAAATGGCCACCTTCAAATTTACAATGAAACTGTGAAAATAAAAAACACTTTAGATTTTCAGTAGTAATTAATTCTTTTCACCTTGTGTGATGAATACTTTTAAATAATTCACAAGATACTGAGAAAGAATAACCACAGAATTAAGGTATGAGAGAGCTGGTATGGTATTTTGTAAACACCAGTCTAAATGGCTAATACGGAGAATTTGAAAAAGGGAAGAAATAAGAGGAAAACATTCGTACGCTGCAACAGACAAGTATTATTATTTTTATGTGAAATTCACAACATCCACTAGCAAAGAGAATCATGAGAAACACGGTAAAATTGATGTGCAATTGTAAAAATTATAACCTTATGTAAATAAAAACCAAGACTTACGTTTTTCAAAAAGAAAAAAAAAAAAAAAACTTTATCCTTCCAAGAAGAAATAATAAACTTTAAAAATGTTTGACAGGATTTTCCTTAGCTACAAAAAAAAAAAAAGGAAGTTTTTTCTTTTTTACTTGATATGTTTCTTAGAATCCTCCATATTATTTCTATAATAAAAAATAAACTTCTAAGCATGTTAAGGTACAGTTTGCTTATCATTGTACTAAATCCAGGTAATAAAACCATTCTTTGTGTGAGTAGTAAAAAATTATCATTTATTGCCTTGTTTATTTATGAAAATATGGCGGGGGGGAGCCTGGTGGCACAGTGGTTAAGAACTCAGGCTGCTAACCAAAAGGTCGGCAGTTCGAATCCACCAACTGCTCCTTGGAAACGCTTTGGGGTAGTTCTACTCTGTCCTATAGGGTCGCTATGAGTCGGAATTGACTTGATGGCAATGGGTTTGGTTTTTTTTTTAATTCGTTCATTTACAGAGCATCTCAATTTACTAGCTTCCAGGCATATAGTGCTAACAAATTAGGGATGGTTCTTGCCCTTATGGAGCTTAAAAATTCTCCTGAACACTCATTTTCACCCAACCCATAAAATTAATTTCTACATTCAAACACTCGACACATGTTGGAGGCAGGGCAACAGATTACACAGAGCCTGTAGCCCATTGTCTTGTCAAGAGTGAAAGAGGATCCCTTAGCAGAGTTTTGAACAGAGGAGTGACATGACCTGACTTATGTTTTTAAAGGATGACTCTAGCTGCCATGTTGAGAATAGACTTCAGGGAAGGTTATGGGCAGGGAGACATGGTAGGAAGCTATGGCAGTAATCCAGGCAAGAGATGATGGCAGCTAGGAGCAGCCTGGTTGTAAAAACTGGTTGGATTATGGAAGGTAGAGCTGATAGGATTTACTGATGAATTGGATGTGGAGTGTGAGAGAAGGAGAAGAGTAAAGGATAACTCCATTTTAGAACCTGGTGCAAAATATATTAGTTTGCAAGCCTTAACCTCCCTTTACTTCTATATTTCACATTTCTAGTAGCCTTGTTTCCTGATCTACGAATATGGTAGCACTTTTTTCTAATCCTTTCAGCAATTATGTATTGAACATTAACTATGTGGTAGGTACTATACGAGATGAGCAAAACATTAATTTTGGTCTCAAAAAGATCACAAGAGATAATACAATTAGAGAGTGAAATGTACCAAAGAGGAGAAACAGATCAAATGCTACAGGAATTCAAAGAAGGACTTCAGAGATGTTCCTTTGGACTGTGGGAAAAAAGGAAAGGCTCAATGTCAGGTTAGCCTTGAAGAGAGTTTTTAAAAATACTGTTGGCTTGAGGATCACCGACCTGGGATGGCATTCTAGGTTGACACATGGACTGGCACAGCATCAGGCCCAGGAGAGGGTGAATGCAGTTTGGCTGGAGGGGAACAGCTAGGGAAAAAAGATTGGACTAGTATGTTGTCCTCAGATTGCAGAGTGCTTTAAAGCAAGGAGGTGTCAGAGAAGATCAGAAGCATGGGTATGTATGAGAGACATTTCAGAGATAGGACTGCTAGGACTAGCAAGGTGTCTAAGATAAGGCTGGGGATTAGGGTGAAGTTATTGAAATAGGGGCATAGAGCTAAAGGACTTTTTTCCAAAAGCCCAGGCAAAGTGAGAAAGAAAACTGAGGCAAACTTTGCTGCAAAAATGCATTAACACATGCACATTTTTCTAACAGCAGGTTTGGGGCCTACTCTTCTTGATCCTCTAGTTGCATGGGCTATGATTGTGATTTGTGTGATTTAGAGACTCTTGGAAAAGAGAAGAAGATGGTAAATATAAGGCTGATTCCTTCAAGATAGAGGTTGAAAAAACTAAAAGAAATTTACTAAATTACAAAAGCCCTTCAAAGGTTCACAGAAGAACCTTTCAGAGTTCATTTGACGTAAGAGCCACAAATAACCACCTGCTCCAGCTCCATTCAGTTCCCCCTCTCAAAACTGAATGGAAATGCAGTCTGGCTTCTCTGACTGGAAACTTCTTCCAGTATTTTCCTTAATGGAGCACAGAGGCAGAGGAGGTGAGGCGAAGGTCACTACTTTGAAGGTCTATGAAGCTTAAAATGTTCTGGCTACAGACTTCAGCTGAACCAATTTTGTTCTCCATGGTGAAGTCTAACCAAACAAAATCTTGGGACTCTGTCCAATGAACTTGTATTGAATATTCAAATTTTAGAAGGCAAATAAGAGGAAGAATTGATTATTCTGGCAAAGAGCACATTGTCAGCAAGGTGTTTCTTCATCCTTCCTAGAGCTTTCAGAAGTGTAGAAAATAATGAATTGCAAACACAAGTGGTGGAAAGAAGGTTTCAGGAGAGATATTCTTTCAGCTCAATATTTTTCAGAGACCTCAGCTGAAAGTTTGGGTAGCACACTTTGAGGGGATGCAGTATGTTTGCTAATGAATATGAATAGCATTTCCTTGTGGGCCATATATTTTTTGCAGTAAGAAACAGATAATCTATTATGACATTTCAATGGGTTGGAAGAAGATAGGTAAATCAAATACATATTGCTTTACTTCTTTTGCAAATGAAAGGTTAATGGATTAACTAACTAACCAACTGATGCATTGCTGTTGAGTTTGTTCCAACCATAGCAACCCTATATGACAGAGTAGAGCTGCCCTATAGGGTTTCCAAGACTGTAAAACTTTATAGAAGCAGACTGCCACATCTTTCTCCCTTGGAGCAGCTGATGGTTTCAAACCACAGACCTTTCAGTTAGCAGCTGAGCACTTAACCACTGTGCCACCAGGGCTCCTTCTTAATGGATTAGTAGTCATGAAACATATAAGTATTTATAATACAGAACGGTTTTATAACACCATCTTCCAAAGAATGGTATTCATTCATCCACAGATATGAGAACAGATTTCCTTCCACGTTATGCAGGGAGGAAATACAGCCTAGTGTTAACGAGCATCTACTTTGTGTTTAGCCAGCCTAAGTTCTAATGAGGAAACCTGGTGGCATCGTGGTTAAGAGTTCAGCTGCTCACCAAAAGGTTGACAGTTTGAATCCACCAAGTGCTCCTTGGAAACCCTATGGGGCAGTTCTACTCTAACCTATAGGATTGCTATGACTTGGAATCGACTCGATGGAATGGGTAAGTTCTAATGAAATTCTTTAATTTACCAGTTGTGCAGTTTTGATAACGGTGCTTAAAATCTCATAGGACTTCACATTACTCATTGATAAGATTATAATAATAATCCTCAAATAAGTTTCGTGTGGAAAACTTTCAGCCAAGTGCCTAACACAGGTAAGTACTCAATAAGTGATAGCTATTAACATCTTCCCACTGGTCAAAATTGTCTACACGCAAGACGAACAGTTTTAACGTATTTGAAACTTCTGGACTGAACACTTCTTAAAAAAGGAATGCCGAGGGACTGGGTTAATGAGTTCCTCCTCTGGTCCAGGTAAATAGGTCTATATATTAAAATTGAGGCATATGATCAGTCTTGATAGATTAGGTTATGCCACAGCAATAGAGAATCCCCAAATATCAGCAGCTTAAAACAACAAAAATGTGTTCCTTTCTCTCACTTCATGCCCATCATTAGCTGGCAGCCCCCAAGCTGGTAGAGCTGTTGCCATTGCACACAATGTCAGTCACCATACCAGAAAGAAAGAAAGACCTAAAGGGTCTTAAACCAACAATTGAGTGTCCTGGCCTGGAGGTGAGATACGTACATAACCCTTCCATTCACAGTTCATTGACCAGTCACACGTAAAGGACCAGGACCTGTAATACTACCATGTTCCTGGAAGGTGGAAATTGGAAATTTGATGAACAACACTGATGATGACCACAGAGCCATAGACATAGACGAAAATATACTCTGACTTTATAGGCCATGGCACTTGAGGGACTGTTATTGAGTTTTAAAAAAATAAGTTAAAATTCATTTCAGCAGCAGTGATATATGGTGCCTCTGAACTCTGGTTGAGACCAGGGGTGACCTATCCAAGTTGATGGTACATACCACATGTTGCCTTCAGTTTCTGGAATGCCTAACTACATAAGCAGTACCATAGATTGAGTTCTTCTGTTAAAGATGTCTAAAGCCAAATTTATTCTCCATGACCTTTTTTCACTGTGTCATGCTGGTTTAAATGGCTTTATCTCTTTTTATCTCACATCTAATGGGTTTAGTGTGTTCTAACTGTATGGCTCCATTTGGCACTTTAGATGCAATGGCTGAGAGGCGCCATATAAAAAATATTGTTATTGTTATGATGATGAGTTCAAGCACTGGAGGGGAAATTGTGAAATAACTTGGTACTGGAGCTATCATTATTTTCAGCAAAATGAAGCTTGGCTTCTTATTACACTAGTAAGCCTTGAAGATTAAATGGTATCTACAGCATGTATCTTAGCAATGGGCCAAAGAAGTCAAAATACAAATGTTTGATATAGCATTTCATGTATTTTAAAGCAGATGTTTGTTTTTAACTATTTTTAGTTTTTAAAAAGATGACACCCGTACCAGAAATTAAAAAAATAAATGAACAAATGAAAAACAAAACCCAAAAAACCCTAGTTTTAACTTTATTCATTTTTATTTCCATTGTCATCTGACTGGCCAGCTGTGTTAATGAATTTAACCCTTAATGCTGATTAGTTGCCAATTAGCTGTGAGGTTGAGCAATAGGTCATTTCATAGCTCTACAGATGCATCATCAAGCCCGGAGGTGCATGAAGTTCTGGAGAAAAGGATTATTTAGGCCCCTTCCCTAGCGATGATGTGGTATTATGTTCCTATTACTTGAATATTCATTATGGTTTCCCACATGTTTTTGGCTACGTCTGCTTCCTGCAACTGTTTACATTATTAAGTTGTTCTGGCTTATAGAAATGTAGCTTGAGCTCTGTAGATAGTTAGAGTTACTTGGGATGTTCTCATAATTGGGTAGATCCCTTTTTCAGCCTAGAGGATCATGGAAGGTTTTTAAAAGGAGGTGAGACAAAATAGGGTTTTGTTACTCAAGGGCCTTAAACCACAGATGGAAAACACTACAGGGCTTGTCTGAGAAATTCTCTGACACACCAGACACTGGGCCCTGGCTACGTGTGCCTTGAACCAGATAATTTTCTACAGAGAGCACAGCAAAGTCTTTGCTCCTTTGAGATGGGTAGAGAGGCTGGCATTAGATAACATTGCCTGGTTCTGAAACATGAGAAATTGAAATGTACTTATGGTACTGTGATTCCAGGACTTTTCCTTCAAAGACATAGGTAGCATATGACAAATTAATTTGAAGAGATGAGGTAGTAATGAATGCATATTGCACAAGAAATCTGGTAGACCTGCAACTTAGAAAGGCAATGAAAACAGACTGCTGACTCATAGCGACCCTACAGACTACTTAAAAGATGAAAATTGAAACTGTCCTTTACACATTTACTTCAGGACTACCGAGTTTAGTTTCATACTTGAACATATTTTTCCTTCTTTTGGTCTCTCTGTTTCACCAAGAACAGCTTCACGCAGTGACTCGGAGTTGGGACTCCAGAGCAACTGTCTGGGTTTGAACCCTGGCTGTGCCCTTAAACTCCCTGTAACCCTGAGCAAGTGACTTTACCACTATTTCTCCCAGTTCTCCATTTGTAAAATAAAGAGGAAATGGCGGTACTTTTTGGTACCGCCCTAAGGACTGAATGAATTAAATCCAAGGATCAATTATATTTAATTTATGTTATATGTAAAGTATGTAGGAGCCCTGGTGGTGCAGTGGTTAAGAGCTCAGCCGCTAAGCAAAAGGTCAGCAGTTTGAATCTCCCAGCCACTCCTTAGAAACTCTATGGGGCAGTTCTACTCTGTCCTATAGGGTCCTGTGAGTCTGAATTGACTCGATGGCAATGGGTTTGGTTTGGTTTCTTTAAGTGTTCATTCAGTAAGTAAAACAAGTCCCATGTTTTCAAAGTGTCTTCTAATATAAAAAATTGAGGTAAAATTCAAGCGAGTATAAAATTAATTTCTGGGATATGTTCTAGTGCTGTTGGAGACACTGAATATGTACGTTTGAAATGTGTGACTTGGGTAGTTATCTTAACCTCCCTTTTATCTGTAGGAAGAGGAGAATGCCTATCTCAGGGTGTTGTAACTGGAAATAAATGAAAAAAATATTTGAAGTGTGGCTGTTATGTATTAGGCACTTAAGAAATGGGTGATTCCTCCCATCCCCCTCTTGTTTTTTTTTTTTTTACTTTAAATAACCTCAGCCTTGGCAGTTAAAGACTTTTTAAAGTTAAGACTTTATTTTTGAAGTTAATTTTGTCTCCAGCTTGCTTTCAAAGATCTAAAATGCAACTAACTTGCCAATGCCCTGGGGACTCTAGGTCAGAATTTAGCAAGTGACTAAAGGTCTACTGGAGGTACCTAGGATTGCTAAGATTACTCTGTAATCAAAGTAATAGACAAGGAAGGATAATAACAGTAGATAACATTTATTACATGCTTACTGTGTACTTGATATATGTTCTAAGGGGTTTGTAAGAAGCGATTTTTTTTTTTAATCCTCGCCACTTTATGTGGTAGGTACAGTTATCATTCCCATTTTATAGATAAGGATACTGAGGCACTGTGGTTAAGTAAATCGTCCAAAGAGATAGTCAATAAACGACAGGACTGGGGTTGAACTTTGACAATCTGGTTTTGGAACCCATGCCCTATCACTTCCCAAGAACAATGGCTATGAAGTCAGCAGATCTGTGTTTGCATCTATTGTATGCTCTTGGACACATCATTTCTTAGCCTATCTGCTATCCTAGCTCTATTTCCTCTTGTGTGATATAGGGATAAAATGCACTTGTAAATGCAAAAAGTTTCTAAGGGTATCGTAAGGATCAAATTCAATGACAAATATAAAGCACCTAGCAGCAGGCCTGGTACACAGTACGCACTCACTAAATAGTAATTTTAAATGCTATCATGTACCTTTTGCGTATTAATGGACCCTAGCTCTCTAATTCTAGGTTCCATGAGGTTTAACAGTTCAGTCTCTCAGGTATGGGCATTTGCATAATTTGAAGGAAAAAGGCGTTGCCACTTTCCTAGAATCTAATAGACTGTCCCTGAGAAGGCCATGGCCAGCTCACACATAGTCCTGATGTAGCAGTAGGTATAAGTTACAAGCTGTGCCATCCCGGTCCCTTCCTAGTGAGAGATGTAAGGAAACTCAGAGCCTTGATACCAATAGCGACCCTATAGGACAGAGTACAACTGTCCCGTATGGTTTCCAAGGAGTGCCTCATGGATTTGAACTGCCGACCTTTTGGTAAGCAGCCGTGACTCTTAACCACTGTGCCCTCAGGGCTTCCATTAGACTAGGTAGACTCCTCGTTATGAACAACACTTAAAGAGTTTCAGGTCTGGCATTAGTTTATGGGCTGAACATGATAGTGGTGTGCATTGTTTCAGGATTTTTCAGTTTGATTGTCTTTATTAAGGCAGAGGAAAAGCGCCATCTTAGTTTATCCCTAAATGGTTATAACTCAGTATAGGAGAACTCTGAATTGCTCTCTACCTTCTTTTGGGGGGGTACAAGGTCCACAGTTCTTTCAAAACTAAGGTGGCCGTACTTTCTACCCTCAAGTCAAAGGAGGTTTGTTTAAGGTTCAGAATATGAGATCTCTCTTTTTATTTTTTAATTTTTTATTGTTTTTTCTTTTAGAAGGAATAATTTTGAAATTCTTAAGCTGAGAAATCCTTGTATGATTTAGCTTTTTTATACCAAGCTATAATATTTGTGTTCCTAGGAATCCTGTAAAGCACCTGTCCGCCCACCCCCCAAGGCCTTATAGGATTACTGGAAAATTCCCAGTTATATCAATCATAGTTCTAGAAGAATTATCTTATTAAATTACAGCAGGCTAAGATATAGTGCGTACAATTGCCTGCAATTTTTTTTTTAATGTCTTTTTGGTGGCAATATACACAACCAAGCATACATTTATTCTCATTTTCTATATGTGTAGCTCAATGACATTGATCCCATACTTAATAGTGTGTCACTATTTTCACGATCTCTAGCATATTGTTACATCGCCAGTAATTTAGACTGCACCTTAAAGTTCTCATCTGTACTTTAGGTTGACTGTTGTCAGTTGGACCTTATCCAGATAATCTTTTATAAGAGCACAATGCTCAAGACAAACATTCTTTATTGATCAAGCTAAACTGTTGTTTAGTTTAACAATGGCTTCATGGGATAATTTTGGTTCAAGGTTTAAAGATTATTTCCAGGCATGGGATCTCTTTTTTTAAAAACGCATTTGTTTCCAAAATGATGATCTTTCACTTAATTTTCTTCCTGTGGACACAAAACACTCTTGATGTAATAGACTTTGAAATAGGCCTTAGGTAGTAGAGTAAAGCCTGCATGCACAACTTATTTAAAGACAGCATCAAGGATGTTAGAATAAATACACTTACCTTGGAAATACATTGTTTTGAAATGATGGCATTTATCTGGTAAATTACTTCTAAATTTATATATTGCTGCCAAAACTATTCTGTGAATTTCGGATTTACATAGATAAAGACTCCCCTTGGATGTCTCATTGTTGTTGCTTTTGTTAGTTGCCACTGAATCATCTCTGACTTGTGGTGACCTCCTGTACAACAGAACAAAATGTTGTCAAATCTGCACCACCTTCACGATTTTTGGTATGCTTGAGCCCATTGTGTGACGACTGTGTATTTTGAGTGCTCCAACATAGGGGACTCATCTTCTAGCACTATATCAGACAATATTCTGTTATGATGCATAGGGTTTTCATTGGCTGATTTTTGGAAGTAGATCACTAGGCCTTTCTTCCTAGTCTGTCTTAATCTGGAAGCTTCACTGAAACCTGTCCACCATAGGTAACCCTGCTGGTATTTGAAATACTAGTGGAATATCTTCCATCATCATAGCAACACCCAAGTCACCAAAGTACGATAAACTGACAGATGGGTGGTTGACCTCAAATTTAGCTTACCAAAAAAACATTCTTGACTTCTGCTCACACTCCAACTCTTCTGTGCAATCCATTTCACCTTCCCCATCTGGCAAATGGCCCCACCAGTTGTTCAATCCAGAAACACAGGATTATCCTTTCATGTCTCCCTTTCCCTTTAGGACTATCTTGCCCCGTGTAATCCATCAGCAAGCATGCTCATTCTGTCACCAGAATGCCTCTCAAACATTCCACCTTTCCCAATCTCTACAGAAACCATTATAGACTAGGCCACCATCTTCTCTCCTGATCTAACCACAAAAGCCTCCAAACTGGTCTCATTGCACTCTCTACCTAGCAACAAGAGTATTCTCTTTGATGTGTCCTGTCACTTTCCTGCTTAAAGCCCCAGTGGCTTCCCCCTGAACTCAGAATAAGGCCCAACCTCAGCACTGTAGCCTGTAAATCCCTGTGTCTTCTCTTTCCTGTTTCTCCCTCCAACTTCATCTAGTATCTCTCTTCTCCTACCAAATGTTGTCGTAGCCACATTGGATCTTTTCTTCAGTTCCTTGAACCTCAAGGCTGTTGATGCTGCCGGAAATCTTCTTCTCCCTACTCTTTGTATTGATAGCTCCTTATACTCTTAGGCTCAGCTTAAGATTCATCTGGTCAGTTTGGCCTTTTCTACATATCCTGTTTAGAACAGCTCTTTACTTCCACCTCACCTCATCCTCACTCTGCATCTGTTACTATCCTCTTTTCAGCAAGATTTTTAAAACTTTTTAATTTTTATCAAATTTTATTTTTTAATATAATTTTAAATTTTGATTACATTTTAAAAATTTAAATATCTTATTTGTTTATTGTCTATCTCCCCAATCAATCAAAACTTAGGTTCCGTAAGAGTAGGGTTTTGTTTTGCTTGCTAAAATATATCCAGGTCACATACCCAGAGCCTGGCATAGGGATAGACGCTCAAAAGTTATATAGAGAATATATTTATGGATAAATAAACTAATTAAGATGATAGAAACACTATTTATTGAAGTATCTTTGATAACTAGCAATTATCAGTTCAAGAAATTCTTGTTGAATGACACTGTAGTGTGCCATGAAGTCCAACAGGTAGAAATTCTTGTCCTGGTTCTATCGGTTATTAGTTGGGTAGCCTTAGCCCTTTAAGCCTCAGTTTTCTAATCTGAAAAAGGGGAGTAGTAATAGTCTCTATCTTATATAATTAAATTACAAAAACCAATGAAATAATGCAAATAAAAGGCACGGTCCACAATCACCATAGGTATTTAAGAAAGAATGTGTGCCATTTTTATCTTCATTTTGTAGGGACCATTACAGGCATTAAGGACCCATTAGCAAGCATAATTGACATTTTTACTTCCCCTATAGGCAATCTAGACATCTAAAGAGACAATTTTACTACACTAAAATTAGTACTATTGTGAGGGTGCGTGAGATAATATGTGCTCTTCAAAAGAATGTTCTTGGCATCAAGCTCAAATAAATTTTCTTTGGTTATATTCCATCAATTACTTAATATCTTGCCACATTGTAATTTGCTTCATATTTGGATCTTGAATTACTTATGTAAATTTTGTTGTTTTTTAGAGTTTCTAATTCTTTTTTTCTTCCTTACACAATGTAACTTTATCTCGTTATTACATTTTCCAACCTTTCAGTTATACTACCCATTGCTGTTGAGTTGATTCTGGCTCATAGCAACATTTACAGGGCAGAAGAGAACTCCCCCATAGAGTTTCCAAGGCTGTGATCTTTACAGGAGCAGACTGCCACATCCTTCTACCTGCGTTTGGCTGGTGGATTCAAACTGCCAACCTTTCAGTTAGCAGTTGAGCACTTAACCACTGTGCCAACAGGGGTCCTTTTCAGTTATACTAGTCATGTAGTTAAGGCCTTTTCCCTTTCTTAGGTTGGCTTTCTGAAGGGCTCTGTCCTCCTCCAATCTTCTTCATTGGCTCTCCAGGTCCAAGCTATCATCCTGGGACCTTCCTTCCCTGCCCTTCTGCATTGGTTTTTACTGTGTAGCAGCATTTTCTTCTTTTTTCATTTACTCCTGTGTTTTACTAGAATTCATCCTCAAGCAACTTAGTAGTTTGACTAGTCTTTTTTTCTTTCCTTTTTTTAGTCGTACTTCAGACGAAGGTTTATAGAACAAACTAGTTTCTCATTAAACACTACACATATTGTTTTATGACTCTGGCTAACAACACCACAACATGTCAACACTCTCCCTTCTCAACCTTAGGTTCCCTATTACCAGCTTTCCTGTCCCCTCCTGCCTTCTAGTACTTGCCCCAGGGCTGGTGTGCCCTTTTAGTCTCATTTTGTTTTGTAGGCCTGTCCAATCTTTGGCTTAAACCTCAGAAGTGACTTCATTAGTGAGCTGAAAGGGCGTCCAGGGGCCATACTCTCAGGGTTTCTACAGTCTCTGTGTGGCCAGTAAGTCTGGTCTTTCTTTGTGAGTTAGAATTTTGTTCTGCATTTTTCTCCGGCCCTGTCCAGGACCCTCTACTGTGATTCCTGTCAGAGTAGTCGGTGGTGGTAGCCAGGCATCATCTAGTTGTACTGGACTCAGTTTGGTGGAGGCCATGGTAGATGTGGCTGGACTAGTCTTTAAAGGTTTAAAAAGTCTTCACATTTGATTAGGGTATTCGCTTGCCTGTATATATAATTCTAGGTTCAACATCATTTCCCCTTAGAAATTTGAAAGCAATTCCCACTTTCCTCCAGTGTTCAGTATTATTGAGAATTCTGGTGCAATCTGATTTTATTCTTTTATAGATTTCTTGTTTCCACCTCCCCACCCACTTTTTGCCCCCTGACTTGTTCACCCTTCCTCTATGCCTGGGAAAATTTTCATACCATTTTAGCCTTGGTATTTTAGATGTAAATCCTTTTTTGTTTTTTCATTTGTTGTGTTGGAGGCTCAGTCGACTCTCAGTCTGAACACATGCTTTCTTTTTCATTCCTCAGGCTATTTGTTTGGACATTTCTCATTCATTTCTTTGCTTCAGTGTTTTGGGACTCTTGTCTGCTTTATGAGAACTCTTAGCTTCCTTCTCACATTTATTTTTTGACTATATTTTTCTCCTTACATTCTTGAAACTTTTACTTTATTTTCTAGCTTTTGTATTGAATTATTAATTTTAACAATCGTATTTTAAAATGTTAAGTGCTGAATTTTATTTCACTTCTTTTGAATAGCATCCTGTTCTTAGTCTCGTCTTTACTGAGTTATTTTTATTTTTTCCATTTTTTTTTTCTTTCTTTGAAGGTTCTTGTATGCCTGGTGTCCTGGGTTCATGATTCCTTGATTCTTATATAGAAAAAAAAGACTGGGTGGTCGCCATTGATTTTCTTATTGTTGAGAATGTTCTTTTTGGACCTTGTAGTATCTTGAGTAGGAATTCTCTGAAGGGTGGATCAAGGTAGTTTGACTGACAGGCCTAACTTTAGGAGGAGTGATTGTGGCTTGGGCAGGGACCCAAAAACAAACTATGGGCCCATGAAATGCAGGAGTGCACTGATGTGTGTGCACTGGGACACCTATATCCATAATAAAATTTTCTGTGCACCTTACTTTATTTATTTATTTTTTTTAAGAGCCAGTTGAAGTTTTGTTTGTGATTAAACATTGGCTGCTTGAGCTCTACTTTGAGGAAGATTGCTCAAAGTTTATGGGGGATCCAAACTGGTTTAGTTATTCTAGATTTAGACATTCAATACTACTGCTTTGAGTCCTACATCTATTCTCAGTTCTATGTTTCTCATAACCACTATTTTAAGCTCAGAGATTCTTTGGGGATAAAATATGCCAATTGGCATCCACCTTGTTTCAGTCTTCTTGGATGCCAGTTGGCAATATTCTGGGCTTCAGCTTTCTCTACTTCTTTCACCCATCTACATGATCCCATCCATGTTATTCTTAACTTTGTTGAAATTTTTTATTCACTAGTAATGCTCCCTCCCATTCTTTTCGTTCATATCAAGGGTTTTTTTGAACTTTTATCTCAGTAATATTTCAGGAAGCAGTGAAGACAATAAATATCTTCAGAGTCCAAAATATCACTTGAAAGTACTATACAGTTTTTCATCATACAGATGCACTTTAATTTGTTTAGACAGTGCCCAAGTTTCGTACTTCTTTTTCAAATTGTGTTCAATATTATAAATATTTGACCTCTTTGTCTGGAAGGGAGAGGTTGGGGGGAGGCTAATGGAGGAAAGGACATGAGGAAATGAGGAACTAAAGAACTAGCCCTAACAGAGATAACCATTGATAGTAATGAGCCGGTAGAAAATTCAAGTCAAAAGAAGTACAGAATCCCAAAGAAACCTCATAGGCCTTAGGGTAGAAAGCCATGTGGGAAAGAAGGAGCTGTTAAGAGTATTAAGCAGATCTAGAAATTTGCATACATCCTTGCTTGTAATATTTGTCAATATTTCTGATTATTTCAAAAGTGGAATTTTTCCATTTGAGTGTATGAGCACTTTTAAAGCTCTTGATATTTAGCTGAGAAATTTCCCTCAAGAAAGATGGCATCAATAGACATTCCTACCAATAACATGTCACCAAACTCTTACAAACCAACAAAAACACTCGCACATTTGCTAATTTTATAAGAAAAAAAATTATTTTTATTTTCATGTGAATTCCTCTGCTTATGATTGATATTGAGTATTCATCCATATTATATTACACAGTGCTCATATCAACCTCATTTTAGAAATGAGGTATTGTCAACCTGATTTTGGAAATGTGTAGACTGAGGCTCAGAGATCTTAGGAATTATTAAGGTCACACATCTTGCAAGTGTTTTAAAGCATGTGAGAGCATGATGTTACTTTGCCAAGAAATAATTTAAGAATACATGACTTATTTTCTCAGTTAAATAACCTTTTTTTTTTTTTATGAGTGTTCTGGTTATTCATTCTTTCTGGATGTTAACCAAAACCAAAACCAAATGCACTGCTGTCGAGTCGATTCTGACTCATAGCGACCCTATAGGGCAGAGTAGAACTGCCCCATAGAGTTTCCAAGGAGCGCCTGGCAGATTCTAACTGCCGACCTCTTGGTTAGCAGCCCTAGCACTTAACCACTGTGCCACCAGGGTTTCCTTCTGGATGTTAGATATAGGTAATTATATCAAACATTTTCTATTTCTTGAAACAAATGTGTTTTATGAAGGCTTTATTCCTCTGTACATAGCCTAAAATTGGGAGAGAATACATAGAATTGCACAGGTTTGCAAGAATAGGAGATTTCAAATGGCTCATGGGAACTTAGCTTTCTCTGAAATCTGGACATCTATTTATTTGTCCCGTTGCTATATATATATATATGTATATATACATATTTGCATACATAATTGCATTGGGCAAATCTGCTGAAAAAGACCTCTTTAAAGTGTTAAAAGCAAAGATGTCACCTTGAAGACTAAGGTGCATCGGACCCAAGCCATTGGTATTTTCAGTTGCATCATATGCATGTGAAAGCTGGACAATAAGGAAGACAGAAGAATAATTAATGCCTTTGAATTGTGGTGTTGGCGAAGAATTGAATATACCATGGACTGCCAAAAGATGGAACAAATCTGTCTTGGAGAAAGTACACCCAGAATGCTCCTTAGAAGCGAGGATAGTGAGACTACATCTTACATACTTTGGGTATATTGTCAGGAGAGATCAGTCTCTGGAGAAAGACATCATGCTTGGTAAAGTACAGAGTCAATGAAAAAGAGGAAGACCCTCAATGAGATGGGTTGACACAGTGGCTGCAACAATGGGTTCAAGCATAACAACGATTGTGGACATGGCACAGGACAGGGCAATGTTTCATTCTGTTGTACATAGGGTTGCTATGAGTCAGAACCAACTCAATGGCAACAACAACATACGTAATTACAGATTATGTATGCATACATATATGTAGATAGATAGATATAGATAGATAGATAGATAGATAGATAGATAGATAGATAGATAGATAGATAGATAGATAGATAGATAGATAGATAGATAGATAGATGGATGATAGATAGATAGATAGATATGTCTTTATTCTAGGAAGTCTAAAAAATTAACCAGTAATACCATTCTACCAACCTAAATTCTTTGTTATTTTTCTGCAAAGTGTTAAATACTTTCTGTTCTAAGCTAGTAGCATAGTCTTCACTGTAGATCTGAAATGTACCAATAGAGAATGGTGTATTGTGGAAGTAATACAAGCTGAACTGCCCTTTAGTATGGCTCAACCTGAAGAGTTCCCTCATATGATCACTGCACAGGGATTGAGTCCAGTTTCCTGAACCCAAGAGACCTGAAATTGGATCCTAACTCTATCACTTCATAGCTGTGTGGCGTTGGGCAAGTTTTAATTTCCTAACTTTAACCCTAATTCTAATCCTTTCACCTTAAACCTCCTTCACCTTCAATGTGCTAATATGGAACTAAAGATTAATAACAGTCTACCTACCGTATGGGGACAATGGTAGTTCAGTGGTAGAATCCTTGCCTTCTGTGAGAGAGAGCCAGGTTTGATTCTTTGCCAATGAATCCATGTGTCAGTGGAGGCTTTCATGTTGCTATGATGCAGTGCAGGCTTCAGCAGAGCTTCCAGACTGAAATCAACTATGAGGAAAGGCCTGGTGATCTGGTTCTGAAAATCAGCCACTGAATACCTTATGGATCAAGTTCTATCTGCAACTGATCATGGGGATGACACGGGACATGGTGGCACATGTTCCATTGTGCATGGGGTCACCATGAGTCAGAGGCCAACTCTATGGCAACTAACAACAACAACAATCCACATACAGGATTGTTGTGAGCGCTGTATGAAATGCTGCGCATAAAGGCCTCGCCACAGCGGCTGGCATATCATAAACCAAACCAAACAAACAAAAACAGCCGTTGCGGATGAGTTGTTTCCAACTCCTGGTGATGCCACGTGTTACAGAGTAGAACTGCTCCGTAGGGTTATCTTGGCTGTAGTCCTAATGGAAGCAGATGGCCAGGCCTTTTACTGGGTGGGCTTGAATGACCAATCTTTAGGCTAGTAGACGAGCACAAACTGTTGCACCAACCAGGAACCTTGGCACATCGTAAGATCTTAGGAAATAGCAATTATCACTACCACTGCTATTATAATTATTACTAATACGAGTAGGAGGGAAAGAAGGAGGGGTACCTGTATTCTGCCCCAGATTCCTGTTATAGTCAAGTGGCTATTTTCTACTTGGTATTCTCTCTTCATGTATTTCAGTTAAAAAAAAAGCCTAACTTGTATTCCTTTAGTGGAGTCCTTCTTTTTAAAGTCAATTTTTAGATTAAAATTATTTTTAATGAGTGTAAAATTGGAACAGAGTCTGGAGAAGCAATAGGAAAGGATCAACTCTCCAAATTCAGCATTCTCGGGAGAGAGTAGGCCTTGTGTACCTATTTGTGTGTTCCTTTACATGTCTGAAAGGGGGCTAACCCTTGGAAAAACATTCATATATTGGAGCATTTAAAAAGTTAATGTGAGAAGAAAAAATTAATTGCACTGAGCTTCAGAAAAGGGAAAACTTTGAATACCTGCCGGAGGAAGTTGCCATTCATCTGTAGCAAATGGTATGTGGCACACAAAGGTGCAGTTTGATGGTTTTAGGAGATTTTTGTCCTCTGTTTCTATCAATGATGGCATGTAAAATGGTACTTTTTGTTAATGGAATTCCCTAAAGAGCTCAGAGCACATTTGCTGCTTCAGTGAATGGCATTCAGCTACCCACACATGCTTTGGGATTATTTGTTCTTCTTACAGGCTACCCAAATCAAGAGTAGGCTGGAAAAAATTTTTCCAAGATAAAAATGTACTTTTTCTGGTATGTTCTTGTTGCAACTGCTATCTAATTTGCTCTCCTGAAGGCTAATCAAAGGAGATGTAAAGGATAGCCAACAAAAATATCATTTACTAAATGAAGAAACAAAGGCAAATTTTGTGGGAGCAATACGTTCCTCAATGTCCAGCTTGTCAGTGGAGGAGTAAGAAGTAAGAAGAGGTAGCCAATGTCACGGGAAGTGCACAGCCTTTAATATGAGACAATTCAGATGGACATGGATTTGGATCATGGCTCTATTAATTATTAGCCATGTGGCCTTGAGCAAACTCTTAGCGTTTTTGTATTTCAGTGTCTTATGTTCAGAATGGGGATAATAAAATCCATTTCCACAGGTTGTTGAAAATATCTCTTGAGTTACATGTTTAGAGAGCAGCTTGGTGCTCAGCACATAACAGGCAATAAATGTCCTTTTCCCCTTACACTGCAAGCTTCAAGAGAGATGCTGGGGTAGTTACACCAATGCTTTGTAATCATAGCAGCCAGCATGTTTTACTCATTATTATGGGTTAGTTAATGCTTACTCTAAGCTTTCTGTCCATTAGCTCATGTAAATCCTCATATCAGTTCTGTGTGGTAAACATTATCAGTTTACAATTATAGAACATGAAGCTAAAAGAAGGTAAGTAATTTGCCCAAGATTGCTCTTCCAAAAAGTATGAGAGCTGAGATCCAAAACCCTATCTCCTTGACAATGAAGCTTGCACACATAGCCTCTTACTTACTTCCAAAGGCTTCAACCATGGTCTGGCTGAGGTTTAGTTGATTTGCAGACTGTAGAACTAAATCTTGGAATTAGTAACCAGTTGCCATTGAGTTGACTCCAACTCATGGTGAACCTATGTGTGTCAGAGTAGAACTGTGTCCCACAGGGTTTTCAATGGCTGATTTTTTGGAATTAAATTGTCAGGGCTTTTTTCCAAGGTGCCTCTGGTTGGACTTGAACCAGTAACCTTTCAGCAAGCAGCCTAGTACGTTAACTGTTTGTACCACCCAAGGACTGTTACACAGTAGACACTAAATAGTAAACTTCGGTGTTGCCTTCATCTAGAGTCGGATTTCCAACTCCAAAAGAGACATCATGTGTCTGCAGTTATTGTTCTCTTGGACCCAGAGAGTCAACTCAGTTGAATGGCTTTCCCCTGAGAGTCTTCTTGAGAAGACCAACAGATTCTGAACAAGTCTGGCCCACTCTAGCCTCATCCATGCAGCCTCCTGCATTATGCTGGGATGTGTCCCATGACAAACGCACAGTTGGGTGAACCTGAATCAAGAAAAGCCACATATGGAAACACTTTTCTTCTCAAAATGAGGGTGCATCTGCAAGGGTGTAGCTAGCAGTGATATTCTTGGCATTTATTGAAAACACCCTAGGCTGCTTGGGTAATTAATTTCCTAGGGTTATTCATTAACAGACTTCCTACCTTCCTCCTTTTTGACAGCCCCAGCTGTGAGATACAGCAAGTTCAAGGTGTCAGCGACCAGGCCACCTCCCCTGCTTGGGCAGCACACAGTGCACATCCTGAAGGAAACCCTCCTATACGATGACAGCACCTTCAGGGAACTACTCAGCACTGGAGTGGTGACCCAACACGAAGCCAAGTGACAAAGGAAAAACGCTCTTGCCCTCCAAACCACAATCTGAATGTACTTTGCTGGCAATGAAAATGCTTTTTCTGGATCCTTCTCCCCAGTTCTGGTGCCACTGGAAAGAAAGCCTTGAGTAACTCCAGATTTCCTGCCTGGCATCTCCAGAATGGTTCTGGTATTAATGAATCGAGTGCTTTTTAAATGGACCCCACCATTTATTCTATCATTTTTTTTCCAGATAATGATTTAATTGTGGATTTATGGAATTTTTTTTTTTTTTTTTTGGTAATGATTTAATTTTTCTCTGGCCAAATACACTCTTCATTGTAATTATGTTAATAGCCTAAAAGTTTGCCCCTCAAGCCCACACAGGCCTGAGAGAGAACAGATCTCTTGACATTGTCTACTTGCACATTAAGTCCTCATTTAAACCTTTGTTAGGAAGTCAAAGCAATAAGCAGAGTGACAGTTTCTGTGATTAATTTTAAACAGAATAACTTAATTTTGAGCTCATGAACCTTTTGTTAATCTGTAATTTAAACCATGGACTTTGTTGATGTCCATTGTAAAACTGAACTGCATTCTCCCTCGTGGGAGTAAATATTTGCTTTATGTTGTATTTCTCTAGTGATTTCATGGTATGTGGCAAAAAATCAATTCCCACTCATTTGGGGGTGAAGGTGTCTATCTGTCAGGGGAATGAAGAGTGGTTATTCAATCAGTGCCTTATTTTAAGCCAAGTGTAAATGCAACAGGTTTTTAAATGAATGTCACATGCTGAAACCAAAAAAAAAGAAACCCATTGCCATTGAGTCGATTCCGACTTATAGTGACCCTGTAGGACGGAGTAGAACTGCTCCTTAGGGTTTCCAAGGCTGCAATATTTACAGAAGCAGACTGCCACTTCTTTCTCCCATGGAATGGCTGGTGAGTACAACCTCTCAGTTAGCAGCTAAGCGCTTAACCACTGTGCCATCAGGGCTCCCGTTGTCACATGCTACCCAGGTATTAAATCACCTATAATTAATGACAAATGGGAGAATGAAAGGAAAGCAGGTCTTTGTAATCTGGGCTTTCACTGCAAAAGAATATATCATGCCTTAATATTAAGTTTATTTTATTTATTTATTTATTATTATTTTTTTAAATATTAAGTACTCTATGGGGTTCTGGGTTTGGGGCAGTACTACTCTGTCCTATAGGGTTTCTATGAGTCAGAATTGACTCAACGGCACTGGGTTTGGTTTTTTTGGTTTTTAGTATTAAGTATTTCAATTCGTTATTGAATTTGAAATAACATAAAACATTGCTCTGTCCAGGAGGTGAGAACTGATCTGCACGTGTGTTTCGGGATAGATTGTCCCTCAGTCTGCTGATTACCCAAGGCCAGGTACAGACCAGGGAGACAGATGACCCCATGATCAGTATCCTGATATGACCTCAATTCATGGCTGTTAGCATAACTATTTTAAAGCAATGTTACTACATACCAAATGGTAATTGAAAGTTAAATTACAGATGTTCATCTTTCAAACTGTGATTTAGAACTCCTTTTCTTTTTTATTGGAATGAACTGAGCCATTTCTCTATGCTGTAGGCCCAATATGTTCCTAGAATCAAGGATTCCAAATAAATAGGAAATTCATCTTCTCACAAGGCCTCCTGGGACTTTTTAGAAGAATGCCTACTAATTTTCGAAACAGTTATTATCCTCCCTGTTTTGCTTTTTGTGGACATCTTATTCTGAAGAACTCCTGCTGTTATTCCACTAGTTAGAATTTCATCATACAAGGGTAATTGGATGCCTTCTGCAGTGTTTTTCCCCCAGTGGCTAATTCATGGATCTGTATTTGAAGACATTCATGTCAGACCAGGCATCTAAATGAAATTCCTCCATGTATATACAGTTAGCATGGGAAATGGTAAAAGTTTGGATGACGGAGACTAGGCAAAACCATATACCTTGAATAACAGAAGCACCATTTCTCCTACTGAATTCAAACTTCTGACCCACACAGCTATCTTAAAATATAAGTTGCTTGGTTACTGAGCAGTAACTCTAAATACCTAGGTGGCCATATGTATAGGAGGACATTGATCATCCACAGAGGGCCAGAAAATACCTCTAAAACCTTCATATCAACAAAAAACGCCGCCTTCATACATAGTAGATCCACCATTGAAACAAAGACTATTTACCCAGTATAATGATGGATTTAGCTATCCATTTCCAGCTATAGAACTCAAAGTGATCCAGGAAAGCTTTGAACCTGTGGGTCACCAAAAACAAAGTGTTAGCACTACGGATTTAGTGAAAGAATTAATTCAGGGCATATTTCAAGCTCAGATAATTAGTCCTGAAAGAAACATTGCTGCATGCTAAAATTTCTAGCAATATGCCCCAGATCAAGTTATGCTTATAAACAAATGTGCTGCTTTAATTATCAGGGTCTATTTTTTATTATCTTACACATTTCCAAAACTGAACATACTACTAAGATACCATGTGCTCATGTTCAGCTTGTGTCAAGGCCTGCCTTCTGGCAGGTTTGTGACTGAGGTTGGCCCAGAATTTTCCTTAAACTTAGTGGGTTAATTATTATGGAACTGAGGGTGTGTCCACAAGCTTTCTTCCCTTGCTTTTTTTTTTTTTTTTCTTAACTTTTTGCTGTCATGACTTTTTGGCTAATCAAGCATCATTATTTCCCAGCATACAGTCTGATATATTGAATGTTTCTCTAACAGAAGAGAAGTGAATATTGACCAACTTTGTGGGACTACCCCAGTTACTAGGTGTTATCTTGATCCATTGACTAGGGGTTAGAAGTACAATCATGATTTAAAAAACAAAAAAGGTCTTACAAAGGCTGTTTCATACTAGGTCAATAGGATACTAAACGTGGATAGCACAAAACCGAAGCAAACCCATTGCTGTGGATTTGATTCTGACTCATATCAACCCTACAGAACAAAGTAGAACTGCCCCATAGGGTTCCCAAGGAGTGCCTGGTGGATTCAAACTGCCAACCTTTTGGTGTACCATCAGGGCTCCTAGATAGCACAAGTGGGGCCTTTATCATGAAGACTCATTCCTGCTGTCAGCCTTCTTCAGGGAAATTCACAACCAATATTATTCCCCTAAATTTAATATTTCATCACTGCTTCTTTTGTCTTGTGGCTTTAGCATGTTCCTCATTCTTCAAACTTTGTAGATGTGAGCCAATCTTTTGGTTAGCAGTCAATCACTTTAACACTAGTATGGCTAAATGTTTTGTAAATCACTACACTCATAAGATTCTTGAGCAGCTTCTCTATACAGACATGCTGAGCTATTTTCCAAGCATGAACTTTTAAACAAAACTAGCCATATGCAGGACAGTTTTATGTAGTGGGATTAGAGGGGTATAAGCAACTCTAATAGACATGTTTTCCCCAATACCCATTCAAAAAAATGTCTTCCAGTGTCATTTTAGGAGGTTAAAGTATTATAGACAAACGTTAAGAAGCTATCTGGCATTGCTCAGTATTAATGGATGCAAATACTTCGCACTGTTGCATTTATGCCACACATGAGGGAAAGTAAAAACAAAAGAGAAGAGACAGCCTTGAAGGAATGAGGCTTGGAATAGGTAAATCCGACTAGTGGGGAAGAGGAAGCTAAAGCTGCCCAGGACAGTAGCCCCAGGAGTATATTTGCTCTGGAGGCTCTTGGGATCCAGTGGGCAGAGAGAACACAGCTGGCATGAAAGTGGCATGAGGGAGGAACAGGCATTGCAAGGAGCTCAGACACCACCCAGAAAACAGATTTCACCCACCTCATGATTTTTCTTGATAAATAACTCTTTTTTCTCCAGCTCCTTAAAATCTTAAGTGTAAAGGGATTGCCCAGCCTCCTGCTCCTCTGCAACATTCTTAATAAGGAGCTATGGCAGGTAAAATAATGGCTCCCCAAAGGCACCCATGTCCTAGTGCCCAGAACCCGTGAATAAGTTACATGGTGACATGGGCTGCCATGATGAAGTACCAGAAGCTGGGTAGCTTAAAACATCAGAAAGGTACTGTCTCACAGTTCTGGAAGCTGGAAGTCCACAATTTGGAGGGGAATCTGTCCCATGCCTCTCTCCTAGGTCCTGGTGGCTTCTGGCAACCCTCTTCACTTTCACCATCATATGATTGTCTTCTCTCTGTGTTTCTTCTTTTTTCTAAGGACCACTTATATTGACATAGGACCAACTTTACTCCAGTATGACCTCGTGTTAATTAACTGATAACATTTTCCAAGACCCTATTTCCAGACAAGTTCAGATTCACAGGCACCGAAGATTAAGACTTCGACATATTTTTGGGGGACAATTTAATTCACAATATATGGCAAGGGGAAAGTAAGGCTATAGACAGAATTAAGGTTGCTAATCAGCTGATCTTAAAATAAGATTACCTTGGGTTATCTAGGTGGATCCAATGTAAATACAGGGGTTCTTTAATGTGGAAGAAGGAGGCAGAAGAGTCAGTGTCAGAGTGTTGTGATGTGAGAAAAACTCTACCAGCCATTGCTGGCTTTGATGATGGAGGGCGACTACAAGCCAAGGAATGAGGGAAGCCTCTAGGAGCTGGAAAAGGCGAGAAAATACGTTCTTCTCTAGCGCTTCCAGAAAGGAATGCAGCCCCGCTGACACTCCTTTTAGGCCAGTGAGACTCAATTTGGACTTCTAACCTCTATAACTGTAAAATAATACATTTATATTGTTTTAAGCCACTACATTTGTGGTATTATATTCCAGCAGCAATAGCAAACTAATACAGAGGCTGTTTTGCTTAAAAATTGGGAAACTCACCGCTTTACAAAGAAACCAATTGCAACCCTCTTCTAATTTCTTTTTTTTTTTTTCTTTATACTTTGTTCTTTACCTTTCTTTCTTTTTTTTTCTTTCTATTCTTTGAGACTTCTTTCCTCCCTCCTCCCCTCTGTGGCAATAATTTTTGTTCTTCCTCTCCTTTTCCTTCCTCCTTATCTATTCTCTTCCTCCTCTACATCCTCTTTTTCTTTATCTCCTTTTCTATACACACACGTGCATACACACATACACAGAGTTATGTATCCATGTTCTACAAACATGGACACTGAACCTGTGCCTGACCTTCAGAAAATAGGACTTGCTCAGTAATTTGAAAGATAACTAGTGGTAATTCTGGCCATGACTTCACCTCCACAAGGATTCTTGGATTAATCTCTGGGTGTGGTGGTTCTTTAATAACAGCCTGCTACATCTTCTCCTTTGAAACTAGGGAAAAAATGGAGGAGGGTTCCAAATGCAACTCTGGCCTGTGACAGAACCCTCAAGCTTACTACCTCTCTTTTACTTACCTTTAGTTCCAAGAAAAACAAAACTATAACATACAAAATAAAACATAGAGCAGAGTCTAGACTCTTTGGCCCGGTCAGACACCCAGAGGTAATCATCCTGGGTCTTGCTGCTCTGGTTACCTAGAGTTCATGAAAGAAGAGGGAAGAGAGAGGTGTGATTGTTGGAGTTTTGACTCCAGCACTGGGCCTTGGCATTGAAATTTTTTTCTTTCTTAAAGAAGAAAGGCTTACTAAATGATCTACCCCATGCCCCCCTCCCCCCAAAAAGTTGCTGTCAAGTACATTCCAACTCATGGTAACCCCCTGTGTGTCCGAGTAGAACTGTGCTCCACAGGGTTCTCAATCACCGATTTTTCAGAAGTAGATTACCAGGCTTTTCTTCTGAGGTTCCTATGGGTGGACTCGAACCTCCAGCTTTTGGTTAGAAGCTGAGTGTTAACCATTTGCACCACTTAGGGATTCACTGGACCTATATATTTTTTTTTTATAAAACCAAAAAACCAAACCTGTTGCCATCGAGTCGATTCCGATTCATAGCAACACTATGGGACTGAGTAGAACTGCCCCCACAGAGTTTCCAAGGAGCACCTGATGGATTCGAACTGTCAGCCTTTTTGTTAGCAGCTGTAGCCCTTAACAAGTATGTCACCAGGGTTTCCACTTGACCTACAGGTAGTGATTAATAGCTTACTCCTGCCATTTCAGTTAAATGGCCTCCAGAAAGATTGTGCCTTCTCCTTACCTTGGTGTTACCATCTGTTAAATAGGGTGATTGGATTCTAGTGACACTCTTTGTTTTCTTCTTCCAATAGGATGAAAAACGCTTAGACATATGCTCCCACCCCCCTTTTCTTCCCACTTTCTTTCTTTGTCTTTACAAAAGACCCACATGACAGTCTATTCAACTCAAGTTGGTTTCTTTGGCTCCTGACACATATATTGGAGAAATAATGTTTTGTTGGTCCTCACCCTGTCGCCTGTACCCTTTCTTCTTGCTCACAACTTTTGTGCTGGTGCTCAGTATGAAGCGAGGCACTCAGCTTCAGAACACATACCCAAGATGTTGAGGAGAAAGAAATTTAATGTAAAACTGCCACAGGAAAATAGCTTTCATTCTGCCCCTTTACCTCTATGTGGATGCTAAAGAAAAATTTGTATGTCCAAAGCATCTATTGGCATGAGATGTAGCAACACGTGTAACATACATTTACCCTGACTGTCTCAAATTTATGGTTTTAGATTTTATGAAGAACTTCTTGGCTGTTCTTGGTGGAAGCTTTTAAATATACTACTAATTGGCATTATTGTGATTACTTCCTTAGAGAGGTTCAAGGAAATTGTATTTCCTTATTTTGGGGGGACTGTTAGAGGATCATTGGAGTCCCTGAGTCGTATAAATGGTTAAGGTACTTGGCTGCTAATTGTAAGTTTGGAGGTTCGATTCCACCCTGGGTGCCTAAGAAGAAAGCCCTAGGAATCGACTTCTGAAAAACAGCCATTAAAAACCCTATGGAGTGCAGTTCTACTCTGACATACACGGGGTTGCCATGAGTTTGAGTCAACTCCATTGGCAACAGGTTAAAGGATCAATATTTCTGGAGGTAGAGGAATAAACTGTATTTCCCTTCTAGGGAAGATTTCCTATAAATCTAACCAAAAGCTTAGAGTGACATTGACTGAGATAGAAGGGCAGGACATAAATGCAATGACCCATATGTCCACTTCTAAAAACACTGCTCTGTGACTTGGCACTCTGAGAGTCTTTTAAGTCTGCTTTGTTGAACCTTGTAATGGGAAAGGTCTGAGTCAACAGAAAACTGAAGTGTCCCAGTCTTAAAAACACAGCAGAGATGGAAATATCCAGTCATTTGGGCTTCTACCTCTGGGCCCATGTTTTCCATTTTATGAATCTTAAACATTTCATCTAGTTCTCCAGCTCTACTTTCTATTGTCTGGGAAAATCCAAGTGAAAGGATGTAAATCCAATATGCAGGCCAGAGGTGGTGCTAAAGGCTTGTTAAGTAAGTCAGTTAACAGAACTCACTGACAAAACCATGAAGAGAAGACAGTGATAAAAACTCAATGCTTTATGCAGCTACTTTCCCACGACCCAGGTGACATGAAGTAGAATGAGTAGTTTGGTGGGTCTCTGTGTGGGTGCATTTCTGGGGGAAGATTTGTGAACTCGACAGATAGAATTCAGATCTCAAATAGGTCCAATTGGGGGTGGAAAAGGATTCTGCCAGTAGTCAGAATTATTACCTTTAATTTCCTGCACAAAATGGAAGTAGATTTAATCTACTCATCTCTGTGAAATAAGAACTCCTATTATATTTTTCCTTTCTCCTGAAATAAAAAATAGATAAAATACATCAGTGTTGGGAGATCTTTTCATAAGTTCTGCAATCGATATTAAATTTGGTGCTAAACAATAATAGTAACAATAATAACTAGCTTATGTTAAGTTCTTATGTGCAAGGCAGTATTCTAAGTAATTTTCATTAAGTAACTTAATAAATGTGCCTCAGAAGTCCTGATGGATGCTGTGCCTGAAAGTAGACCTCTGGTATACCATATTCAATGGTGCTAAGTGATCCCTGCCATTATGGCCATGAACTGCTACTTTCAGCCTGTGTTCCTAAAACTCATGGACTCTAGGAATTTTGTGATCTCATCAAAGGGGAAAAGGGCAAGATAAGTCAGGGACAGAAAGGCTCTGAATCAATCATTTCAACCTTTGCACATGCTTTAGAAAGAACAGAGTTCCCAAGAAGATTGACTTGGTTCAGGCACCATTGGCAAACTTCTCAAGAAAGTCTTCTTAGCCTGCCCCTCAGGTAAGGATTACACGTTTTCATCATTCTAACCGTATGTCAGTTATTTCTCATCGTTAGATGAAGGTGAGGACACTTATGATCATAAATTGTCATGTTTCTGATCTGGGGAGGGTTTAAACTTAAGAAGAACTTAACTTACTGAGTTGTTCCTTAGGAAGAGTTTAATTTACTGAGTAGGTACCCTCTAAGACGGCCCCCAACAATTTCTTGCCCCTGATAGTCACACCTTTGTGTTGTCCCTTTTCAGTTTGTACAGGGTTGGTCTATATGACATGACAGCATGTTACTTATGAGATTAACTAGCTGCCATTAAGCAAATTCTGATACAAATGGCAAACCTATGTGTATCAGAGTAGAACTGTGCTCCACAGGGTTTTCAATGACCGATTTTTCACAACTAGATCACCAAGCCTTCCTCCTGAGGTGCCTCTGAGGGGACATGACCCTCCAACCTTGGCTGAAAGCCAAATGCTTAACCATTTGCACCAACCAGGAACTTTATGTATGAGATTATGGTATGTAAAACCACAGCTTCTGTTTTGTTTTTTTGCTCTTTCTCTCTCTCATCACTTGCTCTAGGGCAAGCCAGCTACTATGTTGCGTGAAGCTTTATGGAAATGTTGACATGAGAAGGAACTAAAGCCTCTGGCCAATATCCATAGAGGAATTGAGACCTGCCCAAAACCCCATAAATGAGCTTGAAAGCACATTCTCAAGCCCTGGGCCAGCCTTGAGACGATTGTAGCCCCAGCTGACAACGTACTGCAACCTCAGAACCACCCAGCTAAGCCACTCCCAGATTCCTGACCATCAGAAACAGCATGAAATAATAAAGGTTTGTTGTTTTAACTTTAGTTTTAGTTTAGTTAACTTTACTTTTAGGGCAATCTGTTACACAGCAATAGATTGCTAATATGGTGTTCCATTATGGTATGGCAAAAAGTCATTTCAACAGACAACTTTCAGTTTCAACCTCCAACATTGCATTCTCCTTTAATTATCTCCACTCTTTGTTGAGTGTGGTATACCTGTCCAGTCACACTTGGAAGGGTTATGAAGAAAACATGACATGGCAGTGTTGCTGGCTGTACATTAACCTCTTTGTGGGAGCCCAGGTTAGAAATGACAGTAGTAATGGTGGAATTGTGGGGATGTGAAACACAAAGTGCTATGGAGCAACTTCTGAAGGGATCCCTCAGAATAACCTCTATGTTTATAGTGTGTTCTTGACCAGTGGTCTTCAATGGGGTGTGGAGCGTGGTTTTTGCCCTCCAGGGGACATTGACAATGTCTAGAGACATTTTTAGTTGTCAAAACTGGACAGGTGGTGTTGCTACTGGAATCTAGTTAGTAGTGGACAGAGTGGCTGCTAAACATTCCATAATGTACAAGAGAGTCCCCACAACAAAGAATCATTCATTTCCAAATGCCAATAGTGCTGAGGTCGACAGACTGTGTTCCAGAGGAAGCTGGTCCTTGAGACAAAAGAGTAGGTGCCTGACTGATCAACTTTATGTCTTTTGTTTTTTTCTTTACATTATATGAGAGAGGTATAATATTATCCCCTTATAAATCTACACATGTTTTTTAAAAATTTTTAGTAAATGTAAATCATTGCTGAGACTTCTTGCAATGAGCATGTTTCTAAAGTGGAGGGGAAGAAAAAATTCTAGTTAATGGAAGGTCCTCATTAGTTGTTATTCACGGTGTGGTTATATAAAGGGAATAAATCAGATTGCAGGAAATCCTAGTCCTTAGTATAATCTGAGAGTTGCAACATGCAGTTAGACACATCCAACAGTGGCTACATTCCCCTTCTGTACTGTAGTTTCCTTTCTGTCTTTGACTAGATAATTTCTGAGATACTTATTTTTAGTTCTTATATTCTATGATTCTTTCATTTAGAGTTATACTCTGGATGCACAGAGAATGACATAAGTATAAACAGAAGTGATAGACAGTTTCAACAATGCTGTTTAAAGGAGAGAGACACTTGTTAAATGAGGACTGATGGTTCCCCTGTGGGATATCTGGTGATACAGAACTGTAGAGTGTTAGAATGTTTAAGGAGTTAACAAACATAAAAAGGGATAATCCATACATTCCTTGGCACATCTTCCTATCTCTGTGATGTGTTCACTCTGCAGATGTCTGCTCCGGAGAAGAGCTGAGGTGTGATTGAAGATGAAGCTGAAGTGTTAAGCCTGAAAGGAGTCTAAGGTCAGGGCTAGTTGATGGGGCTTCGACTGCAGCCTCAGCAGAACCCAGCTGACCTCTTGATCAGCACATGCCAAGTAATGCTCCCTACGCCCCCGAAAACCTGCAGGTCTGGAAGTCCTAGGCCCTTCTTTACAACATGGAGCTTTTGAGAGGGACCTGAGGACATGGATAAAAGGACAAATATATGTGAAGAACATTGATCTTTTCTTTCTGTCCAATTGTTCTGACAAGGTTAGAGTGAGGATCAAGAAGCTCACCAACAAGCTTCCTGTTGGAAAAAATTATATCACCAAAGGAAATGATATTTCAAAGAATTGAATGGAAGAAGAACATTTAAAGGTCAGAAGATAGAATTTAAGCGTTGATGATGACTTTTTCTTGGCCCTAATCCTCAACTCTATAGACATCAGCAAGTCACACCTAGAAGATATGCAAAGGGAAGGGCATCTGGCAACCAGACTTCTGCACAGGTTTGTTGATTTTACTCCAGTATCAGGGCTTGGCCAGGCTCCTGGGTCCACCCATGCCTTTCCATGTCCACAGCCCCATTTAACCCATGTGCTTCTTGCTTCCCCTCCTTGCCCTACTGCCATTCCTTTCCTTCCTGCTAAACTCAGTTTAAAAAAATCACTTGTCTATTAAGCCTTTTTTAAATTCATTCCTATCCATCCTGATTTTAATGGATTAGTCCATTATTCTGTTTAACACTTATGCTTGACTTTTATTTTACCATCCACAGCATTGTTGAAGAGCTTGTGTTTGTCAGGCTTTAGCATAAAGAAAGCATTGAGACAAGGTGCTTAACATCAAAGAACTTGAAGCTGAGATGAGGGGGGGCAAGATATTTATGTAAACTTGATGCATAATAACTCACTTTACTAAGAAATGCCATTGGATTTCACAGGAAGGAACAATACTTGTAATCTGCTATGTTTAGGAAAGTAGCTATGTAGGAAATTAGCTTTCATCTTCAAAGAAGAATGAGATTTATCTACATGGAGACAGGAAGTGTATTACATGCAGAGGTGAGCAAGCTGAGAAGGCAGGAGAGCCATTGGCATGTATAGAAATAGAGATCTTGATTAAACAGAGTTAGCTAAAGGAACCATTTTAATAGTGAGGAGGAATATTATATTGGGAATAGATCGGGAACCTGGAGGGGGCAGATGTTACAGGGTAGTTTAAAGCCTTGAAAAACAAGAGAGTATTAGTTTTTCTGTAGGTACTGGGATGCTATCACAGATTACAGATTACTATTACTGAAATGCTATTGCCAACAGGGAAATGATGTACCCAATGTTGTGCTTTGGGAATATGGTCCTGGAAGTTGTATATAAAGTAGACTGGAAGGAGAAGAAGTGGAGCCAAAGGGACCACTAACTGTCATAATCTGGTTGTGTGACAGTAAGGGCTTAGACTAGGGACAGTAGATTTATATGTCGCTTCATACATTTGTTCCATACATTTATGTTATGTTTATAAATGCCTGGTAAGTCAGGGCCATTTTATTTCCCTTGCTTTCATAGCACACCCTCTCTTGAGTATACAGTGTTCGGAACTAAATGTCTGTGGTGAGTAAACGTTTTCATTATTATCACTATGTACATTTTGATCAGGCTTAGCTGCTCCAAATAGGTTTTAAACACACAAGATTGGTAAGGACAATCATGTAAAAATTTGTCATGTGTGATATACTTTCTATGCAATATACCCTCTAGAGCTGAGTGTGCAGTGTCACTTAGATTAGATCAATCATGTTAGAGCTGTGAATCCTGAGGGGTGTTTTGGAAGATAGAGCAGGGAGAGGCCCAAGAACCACTGTCATACTTTTAGAGCTCTAGAAATGTACTACCTCATCAGGCTTCAAGACTCATCCTTCTCCAGAAGAATATGCATTTCACTACAAGGTCATGGTAGTGTTTACAGTTAACAGATGGGAGAAATTGATGCTAAATTTGAAAAACTCTGAGGCCATCTGTCTGCCTACTCCATGGAAAGTATCAGTCCCTATTACAGATTTAGGCTGAGTTTACATGCCAATCTAGGAGTCCCGTTGTGATGCAAACAGTAAACATGCTCAGCTGCTGACAGAAAGGTTAGAAGTTCAAGTCCACCCAGAGATCCCTCAGAAGAAAGCCTGGCAATCTACTTGTGAAAAATCTATCATTGAAAACCCTACTCTGACACACATGGGATCATCATGAGTCAGAGTCAACTCGGTGGCAACTGGCTTTTTGTTTTATACAAGATTCTTCCTTGTTAGTCTAAACCAAAAAAACCAAACCCATTGCCATGAAGTCAATTACAACTTATAATGACCCTATAGGACAGAGTAGAACTGCCCCATAGGGTTTCCAAGGAGCAGCTGGTGGATTCAAACTGCTGGCCTTTTAGTTAGTGGCCAACCTCTTAACCACTGTGCCACCAGGGCTCCTTGTCCGTCTAGTCATGGCCAAATAAGATGACTGTAGCAGTTTCCTTGGGCCTTGAATTCTAGTTTGCCTTGTTCTACTGTTTAACACTTTACCATTCACGTGTTTTATTTTCCCAGCTAGAATGGAATTTTCATAAAGGTATAGCTTGTTTCTTAAACTTACTTTGTGTTCTACTTAGCACCTGGCACAAAATGGGGGAAAAAAAGTTAGTAAATTGTTGTTGAATTGGACCGTTGAGAAAGCTCACTCTTTTAGAAATCTGGAAGACCAGTTATTAGGTCAAACTCATTCTTCAGTGGCCAAGATTAACTCCTGATTTTAGTTTGAAAGGCTTCAGGACATATTAGAAGTAGTTCTGTGTTGCTTAAAGCTTAAAAAGTAGCAGACAGAAAGACTGCAAATGAAACAGCACCCTGTTGCTCAGTTCCACCCATATCATTGATGAAATCATATCTTGCACCAATTCCTGTACCTGATCGTTTTACCTTCCTCTTCCCAGTACAGGTGGGGCTTCAGAATTCTTCTTAAATACTTTAAGCAGGATTAAATTGTAGGACAACTGTACTTTAAGCAGCCACTAGAAATAAATCTTGAAGTGCCACACACACAAAAAAAATCTATTTCAAGTGATAAAAATAAAATTGCTATTTCAAGACATTTGCGGCAATAGCCAGTTGTATCTTTGGAAAAAAAAAAAAAAAGACTTTAAGACTATAATATAATGTCCGCAATAAAAAAGAGCAAACCTTTACTGGGTATTTAAATGACCTTCCCATGTATTTAGTACTTACCGTCCAAAGATAAGTCTCAGCCAGTCACGATGATCCTATTCTCCTTGTGACTCAATTCTGGCTAATGGCATGAGAGAAAGAGTCTACTGGAGAGCTTCTTGAAAATTTTACTGAAAATGAGTAAGAAATAATGTGATCCTAGTTATCATGGCTTCTTGGACTATATGAAGAAGAATGGGGCATCAGGATTGGAGGAAGACTCATTAACAGCCTGCATTATGCAGATGACACAACCTTGCTTGCTGAAAGTGAAGAGGATTTGAAGCACTTACTGAAGAAGATCAAAGACCACAGCCTTCAGTATGGATGACACCTCAGTGTTAAGAAAACAAAAATCTTCACAACTGGGCCAATAAGCAACATCATGATAAATGGAGAGGAGATTGAAGTTGTCAAGGATTAATTTTGCTTGGATCCACAATAAACACCCATGGAAATAGTCAAGAAATCAAAAGACACATTGCATTGGGCGAATGGACTACAAAAGACCTCTTTAAACTATTGAAAAGCAAGGATGTCACCTTGAGGACTAAGGTGTGCCTGACCCAGGCCATGGTGTTTTCAATCGCCTCATATGCACGCAAATGCTGGACAACGAATAAGAAAGACAGAAGAAGAATTGACACCTTTGAACTTTGGTGTTGGCGAAGAATGTTGACTATACCACGGACTGCCAAAAGAATGAACACATCTGTCTTAGAAGAAGTACAACCAGAATGCTCCTTAGAAGCAAGGATGGCAAGACTACATCTCACTTTGAACATGTTATCAGAAGGCATTAATCCCCAGAGAAGGACATTATGTTAGGTAAAGTAGAGGGTCAATGAAAAGGAGGAGTGTCTTCAACAAGATGGATTGACACAGTGGCTGGAACAATGGGCTCAAGCATAGCAACAATTGCGAGGATGGTGCAGGACCAGACAGTGTTTTGTTCTCTTGTTCATAGGGTTGCTATGAAGTTGAACTGATTCAATGGCATCTACCAATAAGTCGCCATGGGCAGGCATCTTGTGACTAGGTGAGGAAGCAATTTGGGTTGAAGTGAATGCTGATAACGTATGAGAAAGGGAAAGGACCTGGGTCTTTGAACACCACTGAGTTTTCAATCATTTTGTGCTGAAAGCCTACTCTTCTGGAGTCCAGGTTGTGGGATACATACATTTACTTATTGTTTTAACCACTTGGAGTTGCTGTTTTTTGTCGCTTGCAGTCACAATACTTTACGTTGGGTTGGGGCATATCCTAACTTTACAGAGATTATCTTAATTAATTCTCATAGTAACCCTATCAGGCTGACACTGTCTTCATCCTCATTTCTCAGGTGAGCAAACTGAGAATTAGATTGTGTAAGGTCATAGAGCACATACATGCTGAAAGTGTCATTTTTCCTCAGGAAGTCTGACTCCAGAACCAACACTCTTAAACATCATGTTACAGTCAAGCTGTCTGCAAAATTTATTTCATCAAAATCACCAAAGAATAATACTAGGAAATGTACAGGCTGGGCATGTTGAAGTTTCTTGAAAGTCTTTGTGACACATTAAAGGAAAGGGGATTACGTGTCTGTACCAAGTCAGAGACTTGAATCAAAGGGTTAATGCCACCCTGACTGAGAAGTCTATGCATGATAGTGTTTGATTTGGCTTCTTTTCTTCTAGCCAGAGGGAGCTCTATTTTAGGAGGAAGGAGAGCTTCTCTACCATGAATCAGAAGTGCCTCACTAAACTCCACAGAGGTTGTCTTAGTCCCACGGAAGGTGGGGTTGGTACATGGAGATGGTAAAGCATTTTGGAGTAGGTTAGCTAATCATCACGCTGAATAAATCTTTGTGTGTGTGTGCATCCCTCCCAGGGCTGCTACGTTTGACAAATGCTTCTCAGTGCAACAGTTCCCACTTTTAACAGACACTGCCTCCGTGACTGCTGCTCCTGGAGAGGCCATGGGGCCTGGAGCCATTTCAGAAGTCCACATTGTCAGTGTTCTAATTTCCCCTGGGATCATCGTTTCTTTTTTTTCCTTTGACAGTGCCCTCTCCCAGAATTCATAAAAGGCTTTTCTTTCCTCAATACATACATGGATTTTTTTTTTCTTCTTTTTTCCTTAGATCCTGGATGAAGATCAAAAACACTTAAAGTTGAGGTCTATGTACCTGTTTTTGAAGGAAAGCCTTTCTTTTGTGTATTGATCACACTTTAACCTGCTTGAAGCTTCCCTTGGTCAAAGGATGTACTCAGATGAAGAAAATTTCTCTTGAACTATGGCTTGCAATCAAAACTTTAAATGGTCTTTATATAAAGGGTAAAAAAAAAAATTAGCAAGCGCATCCTAAAAATATCTTTCATGTTATACTCGAATGTATTTCTGTGTATTTACTATAAATCACATGCGATTTCAAGGTTCATAATTGGATATTCTCCCCCAAATCATTACCAAATGTGTTCTAAACACTTTGATAAGCATTTTTTAGATGTTGCTTTTGTGAGAGTAATTTCCACATATCTTATGGATTTTCAATAATGTATTGCAGGGTACTAATGTGTCACTGTCAAATCGATTTGATTCTGACTCATAGCTAGTGGCCCTATAGGGAATAGTAGAACTGCCCCACAGGGTTTCCAAGGAGCAGATCTGAACTCCTGACCTTTTGGTTAGTAGCCGAGTCTGAGCCCTCGTGGTGCAGTGGTTAAGAACTATGGCTGCTAACCAAAATGCTGGCAATTTGAATCTACCAGCTGCTCCTTGGAAACCGGATGAGGCAGTTCTGCTCTGTCCTATGGGGTTACTATGAGTCAGAATCGGTTTGACCGCAGCGGTTGGTTGGTTGGAATGATAGTGTACTTGGCGAGGAGGGGGTGAGTAAAATTTTTTCAACATGTAAACTTGTTCTTTTTTCTGAAAACCACATAGTCCAAACTTTCAATTTTATGGAAACCAAAATGATGAGAACTTCTCTAGGGAACGTACTTCACTGTGAGAGAACGTGCTGACAACCAGTATAGAGAGTAACTTAGAGAGACTCCGTCCTAGAGATAAAAAGCCTGTCTCTGTTATTAAGTACTTGAGGATTTACTTCTTATGATGCTAGATCTTCTTTGGTTTTACACTTCTAAAATATGCTCATCACATTAAATTGTTTCTGCATGTGCGTGTGTGTATCATATATTCTGAAAATACATGGTGACAAAACCAGACATGATGAAAACAGAAAAGACCTAAACAAAGCTCTGATGTTCCACTGTTTCCATTACACCATCGGCTAGTCCACCAGCCTCCTATCCAGTGGTTTATTTTCCCTCTTCATGAACCCCTGATACTTCCTACTCCCTTCCAGTGGTGCAAAGTGTCCTATTTGTCCTTCCTCTATGGCGGGGATTTCTACATTGTATCTTCATTCTTTTTTTTGAGGAGATGGGGCGTGGGAGTTGGGGTTAATTTTGATTTTTGATAGATTTTTCTTTACCTCTGATACCTCCTTTTTCATAGAATCCTGTGTTTGTTTAATGGCTGTCCTCTTGAATCAAATCTCTCTGAGTCTGTTAATTGAAAATTTTTTCTTTTAAAAATGCTATTCTCTGTTTATAAATTATTTCTGTTTTCTTGGAGTCGGTTTTCCTCTGTCATGCTGGAGGTTTTCTTCACTTGTATGGCAATCCTTAGTAGCCCATTCACATGCAAGAATGAAGCAATAGTGACTAATTTGGCATTCCTCTGTGGGGCAAGGCTGATGGTAGGCTTCACTTTAGGTGAGCATGAGAGGAACTGAGCGTTAAGCTGGGAGGCCCTCAATGCCAGATTTTGGAGTGCTTTGCACTTGTCTTTTTTTCCACGTTAGCTGCCCCAGTTTTCCCCAGACAGTTGTTGTTTTATTTTGTTTAAAGAACAAGAAAACTTTCTATTTTTCACCTGAAATGTAAACACTTAGGCATTTTCCAAGTTGCAGCTGGTGGATTTGAACTGGCGACCTTTTGGTTAGCAGCCAGATTGCTTAACTGCTGTGCCACCAGGGCTCCTATAAACACTCTACGGGGGATCGTTCTGTGTATAGAATGTGTGGATCAGTGAATGCAGTAAAGTCAACTGTTGCAACTGTCGCTTTCATAGACTTACACTTAAGCCCCTTGCTGTCATCTCCGAGCCTACATTCTTCCATTTGTTATTGAGACCTGGTGTTTTTAACGTCAACCATTCCCTGTGTCCTACTGCATAGATGAACCCCCTTTTCAAGGATTAAACACCACCCTCTCTCTCTCTCTCTCACACACACACACACACACACACACACATACTTGAGAATGAGACTTTTTCAACCTTACTAAATTACTACTGGTCCAACCACTTCACAAATATAAGAAATTTCTGAACTTTTTTGTCATTTGATGACTCCCCTAGTGTTCTTTCTGACATTGTTTGTTTGTGAATGTCTTTTTTTATTTGTGTGCTTTGATTTTAAAATTATATATTTGGGAAAAAAATATAAATATACATAAAGTTAGAGGTAATAGTATAATTAACCTGTACACACTCATCACCCAGGTTCAGCAATTATTAACATCTTGTGAACATTTTATTCTCTTACTCTTTTTTGGAAAATTCAAAGGCAAATCCAGACATCACGACATTTGATACATAACTGCCTCAGTACACATCTCTAGCTGAGAAATCTATACATAAGTATAACCATCCATACATCTAACAAAATTAATAATAACTTCTTAACGTCACATAATATACAAACATAATCCAATTTTCTCAAAAGTGATATTTCATGGTGTGGACTGTTTAAATTGAAATCCAATTGTGGTTCACAGGATGCCTCCAATGGTTACCTTTTATAAGCCTCTCTTATTCTATAATGCTCTTTTAAGTGTTTTTTTTTTTTTTTAATTAAAGTTGCTAGCTTTGGAGTTGTAAAAAATGATTCCAAATTTCAGTGGCTACAACAAAAACAACAACAAACACAATTAAACTGTTTTATTTCTGGTTCACATTGCATGCTCTCTGCAGTTTGGCAGTGACTCAGCCTCATTCTGTGTATCTTCTTATTCTGGGACCCTATTTGTGTCAGGACATTCTTGTGGCAGAAAGAAAAGGGCAAGAAATCTGGCAGTGACATGTGACGACTGGCAAGACTTTGCTTGAACGTGGCATATGCCTCATCTACTCATTTGCTATTGGCCAAAAAAAGTCATGTGCCCCAACCTAATGCCAATGGTGGATGGATGTTCCACAAGGAGAATGGCTAGCCAAAGGGCAGTAGGCAGGAATGCATAATCCTCTTACAGGAAGGGGGAGTGAATATTTGGGCAATAATAATAATTTACCACACATGCCTTTGATCTATTAGAGAAACTGGGTCATTTGTTCTGTAGACTGTCCCGCATCCTGAAATTGGCTGATTGCTTCCTTATGGTATTGTTTAATTTATATTTTATGTCCCATCCTTCCTGAAGGCTGATATTTAGATCTAGAAGATTGATTGGATTTGGGTTCAATTTTTTTTTTTTTAGGCAAGACTACTTCATAGGTCATAAGATGTACTTTCTGCTGTACATCAGGAGGTACCATACAGCTGATTAACTCACTTTTAGCATGCTTAGTTTCACCAGTGGGTTCAGTTTGTATTAGCCTGATGCATTCATTATGAAGTTCCTCATCAACCTTTCCTCTTTTGGTTTCAGCATCCATTGGTAATTATTGCTTAGGTCCATTGTTTCATGAGGGATTGCAAAATGGTGGTTTTTCTATTTCTACCAACATGTCTTTATTAATTAGGTAAGAGTGGTAAAAAGTTACAATCAGACTCCATTATTGAATCAGACTACTGTATCCAATTTATGTTTGGGGGACTGAGCAAAACTGAATAATAACAAAAATTATTAAAATTAGTTCAAGAATCTTCAGAGTAGATGATATCCTGGGCCCCTCCAAGCCTGTCAGCTCTAGAGTTTTATGATTCAGTAAGCTGTGCTGAACCAACATTTTATGACAAGCAGAAGAAGTAAAGAAAATAGAAGTTCTGTGATGAGTGTACAAAGGTAGCAGGGAGATTTTCCCTCTGACCTAAAGGAGCCTGGACTATGGTGAAGCCATAAAAGATTCCCTTGAGCAACAGCCCTTTATAAGGTGCAGAGGAAATGACCATCAAGTCTTCAGCCTTTGAAAGTCATGTAGAAAAATTATCGTGCCAGCTTGTGCAATCATATGTACTTCACACCAAGGTAGGATATACAACTGGGATTATAAAACATAACAAAACATAGCCTCTACCCTTCTCTCCACGTGCAGCCCCCATTATGAAAGTTTCAACTTCCTCTAAAGTGCCCTGTGACTATTCCCAGGGGATTTTAGGGACAGCATCTTGTGTTCTCTGAAACATGGAGGTATTCATCATTAACTTCTTCTCATGACCATCACCTCAAGCCTCTGCTGCTATGAAATTATAACCTGCCACTGCTGAAGTGCACAGCCTTACTGTGTTCTCTATACTTCCTGTTGTACTGAAACTGCTGAGGTCATTTGGAAAGGGAAGGATATTTCTCCTCCATAGTTTGATCCATTTAATTACATGAAGAGCAAAGCAATTCTCTCTTGAGCATCCAGAGATTTTGGTGAAACAACCCTCTCAGGCTGAACCTACTGCCTCCTCTTTTAAGACTCAGGCATATGTTTTGGGGGCATGGGAAAATGGATCATCTGAATGTCAACCAGGTTAGTGCATATGAAAGTGTTCCTTTTCTTCACTGAAAGATGTAGGCAACTTCACATCCAGAAATAAAAGAGGACATTGCTGAGCTCTTTTGTAACGTGGTAGGTGCAATGACACTAGTTGCGCCAAATAAAGCAGCAAGCTGGGAGATAACACCAACTCACTTTTCCAAAGCTTGTGTGCAGCAGCATCCTTCCTCATATGGAAGATGACACTGGCTTCTACCAAATACAGTGGTCTTGGGGACAGTCAATATGGATCTTTATTAGTAAAAGGATGAGTTTACTCCAAGGTCCTTACTTCTACTCAGGGAAAGCAGATTGCAGAAGAAGCAGCAGGACGAACCAAATAGGATGCCTTGGGAAATGGCATAACCTAAGACATTTCCCAAAGCATCCCATTTGGTTTGCCCTGCTGATCCTTCTGCAATCTCTTTAATCTAATGGCACAATCTAAGTCAGTCTGTCGTACTGTAGGGGCTTTCGTGTTGCTGTGATGCTAGAAGCTATGCCACCAGTATTCGGATATCAGCAGAGTCACCCATGGTGGACAGATTTTAGGTGAGCTTCCAGGCTAAGACAGACTAAGAAGAATGACCCAGCAATCTACTTCCGAAAAGAATTAGCCAGCGAAAACTTTATGAATAGCAGCAGAGCATTGTCTGATATAGTGCCAGAAGATGAGTCCCCCAGGTTGAAAGGCACTCAAAAGGCAACTGGGGAAGAGCTGTCTATTCAAAGTAGAGTAGACCTTAACAACGCAGATGGAGTCAAGCTTTCAGGACCTTTATTTGCTCATGTGGCATGACTCAAAATGAGAAGAAAGAGCTGCAACATCCATTAATAATCAGAACTTGGAATGTTTGAAGTGTGAGTCTAGGAAAATTGGAAATCATCAAAAATGAAATAGAATGCATAAACACTGATATTCTAGGCATTAGTGAACTGAAATGGACTGGTATTGGTTGGCCATTTTGAATCAGTCTACTATGCCAGGAATAACAACTTGAAGAGGAATGGCATTGCATTCATCCTCAAAAAGAACATTTCAAGATCTATCCTGAAGTATAACACTGTCAGTGATAGGCTTGTATCCATATGCCTACAAGAAAGACCAGTTAATACGCCTGTTATTCAAATTTATACACCAATCACTAAGCCCAAAGATGAAGAAATTGAAGATTTTTACCAACTTCTGCAGTCTGAAATTGATTGAACATGCAATCAGGATGCATTGATAATTACTGGTGATTGGAATGGGAAAGTTGGAAACAAAGAAGGATCAGTAGTTGGAAAATATGGCTTTGGTGATAGAAATGATGGCAGAGATCACATGATAGAATTTTGCAAGACCAACGACTTCTTCTTAACAAATACCTTTGTTCATCAACAGAAACAGTGACTATACAAGTGTACCTCACCAGAGGGAATACACAGAAATCAGATTGGCTACATCTGTGGAAAGAGATGATGGAGAAGCTCAATCTCATCAGTCAGAACAAGGCCAGGAGCCAAATGCAGAACAGATCACCAACTGTTCATATGCAAGTTCAAGTTGAAACTGAAGAAAATTAAAAGAAGCCTATGAGAGCCAGAGTACAACCTTGAGTATATCCTACCTGAATTTAGAGACCTTCTCAAGAGTAGATTTGATGCTTTGAACATTAATGACCAAACACTAGATGAGTTGTGGAATGACATCAAGGACATCATACATGAAGAAAGCAAGAGCTCATTCAAGAGACAGGAAAGAAAAGACCAAAATGAATGTCAGAAGAGACTCTGAAATTTGCTCTTGAATGTCGAGTAGCTAAAGCAAAAGGAAGAAATATGAAGTAAAAGAGCTGAACAGAAGATTTCAAAGAGCAGCTCAAGAAGACAAAGTAAAGTATTATAATGACATGTGCAAAGACCTGGAGATAGAAAACCAAAAGGGAGGAACACTCTTGGTTCTTCTCAAGCTGAAAGAACTGAAGAAAAAATTCAAGCTTCGAGTTGCAATATTAAAGGATTTTAAGGGGAAAATATTAAACAATGCAGAAAGCATCAAAAGGAGATGGAAGGAATACACAGAATCACTATACCAAAAATATTGGTCGGCTGACATTCAACCATTTCAGGAGGTGGCATATGACCAACGGTACTAAGGAAGAAGTCCAAACTGCACTGAAGGCATTGGTGAAAAACAAGGCTCCAGAAACTGATGGAATATCAATTTGAGATGTTTCAGCAAACAGATGCAATGCTGAAGGTACTCACTGGTCTATGCCAAGAAATTTGGAAGACAGCTACCTTGTCAACCAACTGAAAGAAATCCATATTTATGCCTGTTCCCAAGAAAGGTGATCCAACAGAATGTGGAAATTATTGAACAATATCATTAATATCACACACAAGTAAAATTTTGCTGAAGATCATTCAAAACAGGCTGCAGCAGTATATCGACAGGGAACTGCCAGAAACTCAAGCTGGACTCCAAAGAGGATGTGAAAGAGGGATATCGTTGCCGATGTTAGATGGATCCTGGCTGAAAACAGAGACTACCAGAAAGATGTTTACCTGTGTTTTATTGACTATGCAAAGGCATTCGACTGTGTAGATCATAACAAATTATGGATAGCATTAGGGAGAATGGGAATTCCAAAACACTTAATTTTGCTCATGGGGAACCTGTACATAGATCAAGAGGCAGTTGTTTGGACAGAACAAGGGGATACTGTGTGGAATAAAGTCAGGAGAGGTGTGCGTTAGGGTTGTCTCCTTTCACCATACCTATTCAATCTGTATGCTGAGCAAATAATTCAAGAAGCTGGACTATATGAAGAAGAATGGGACATCAGGATTGGAAGAAGGCTCATTAACAACCTGCGTTATGCAGATGACACACCTTGCTCGCTGAAAATGAAGAGGACTTGAAGCATTTAATGATAAAGATCAAAGACCATAGCCTTCAGTATGAATTACACCTCAACATAAAAAAAAAAAAAAGTCCCCACAACTGGACCAATAAACAGCATCATAACAAATGGAGAAAATATTGAAGTTGTAAAGGATTTCATTTTACTTGGATCCACAATCAACACTCATGGAAGCAGCAGTCAGGAAATCAAAAGAAGCATTGCATCGGGCAAATCTGCACAAAAGTCCTGCTTAAAGTGTTGAAAAGCAAAGATGTCACCTTGAGGACTACGGTACACCTGACCCAAGCCATGATGTTTTCAATCAACCCCTATGCATGTGAAAGCTGGACGATGAATAACGAAGCCCAAAGAAGAATTGACACCTTTGAACTGTGGTATTGGAGGAGAATATTGAATGTACCATGTACCGCCAAAAGAAAGAACAAATCTGTCTTGGAGGAAGTACAACCAGAATGCTCCTTAGCAGCAAGAATGGCGAGACTACATCTCACAGACTTTGGACATGTTATCAGGAGGGTTCAATCCCTGGAGAAATCATTCTTAGTAAAGTAGAGGGTCAGTGAAAAAGAAGAAGACCCTCGACGAGATGGATTGACATAGTGGCTGCAACAATGGGCTCAAACATAACAAGGATTGTGAAGATGGTGCAGGACCAGGCAGTGTTTCATTCTTTTGTGCATGGGGTTGCTATGAGTCAGAATCGACTCGATGGCACCTAACAACAACCACAAGACAACATTGAGGACTGGTGTTGAAAAAAATGTACATATAAAAGCTATCACAGAGGGATAGAGTCATCTGATTTTTTTTAAAAAATCAATACTGGTTCCAATTGTTGTCTCAATCTCTGAAAAGAGATCTTGCACACCCTTACTTGCTTCCAAGTTTCCTTTGAAACAAAGTCTAGGAAGCTATGAAGTATCCTTATTTAGATGCAAGCAAGTCACTAGATTTGCCACAGACAGAAGGTCTCTGTATCAGTCAGGGTTCATCAGAGAAGCAGAACCAATAAGATATATGCATATATAGAAAGAAAGACTTATTTTAAGGAATTGGCTCACACAGTTGTGGGGGCTGGCAAATGTGAAATTCGTAGGGCAGCCTGGAAACACAAGAGAAAGTTGAAGTTGTCCTGAAATCCATGGGGCAAGCGACAGGCTGGAAACTCAGGCAGGATTTCTCTGTTACAGTCTTGAGGCAGAATTCCTTCTTCTCCTGGAAACCTCGGTTTTTCCTCTTAAAATATTCATCAGATTGGATGAAGCCCACACCCATTATCCAGGGTAACCTCCTTTATTTAAAGTCAACTTACTGTAAATGTCAATCACATCTACAAAAGTGCCTTCATAGCAACATCTAGACTAGTGTTTGACCAAACAAGTGTGGTTGGACACCATAGCCTAGCCAAGTGGACACATGAAAGTAATCATCATAGTCTCTATTTACTCTCTAGGCATAAAAAAATGATCCATCAGGCTGAAAATTATGGAGGAAAATTTATTACTTTATGAAAGTTTTGAAATATCAGACACTGACATTGAAGTTCTTGAAGCCTGGACAGTGTAACCAATTTTTCATAAAGCTCTGTTTGCTTCTATTCAGAGGCAGTTCTGAAGATCTACAAAATTTCCACTCAGTTGTTCTTAAATTAATGAATACTAAAGGTGGCATATAAAAATAGTCAACGATGTGGTTTCTGATGCAGTGGACTCAATCTCACGTGCTAATCCACATCTCACTCTTCTGGGAGGTACATTTAATCCCTTGTCAGCTCAGGGATCCTGACTTGAGTTTCCAAAAAGAATTTGAGAGATTTTTAAAAAGGCCATGAACTTAATGATGTTATCATCCTCTACCTCTGAGACCACTCCCAGGTGCTTCTGTGCCACATAATTTATGAAATTTCATTCTTTGGCAGGGCTAATCTAGGCCAAGACTGAAGCACCAGGATGCCCTTATTGCCTGTGTTGGAGATTTTTAATTCGCTCCTCAAGATCCACCCTCTACCCTTCTCTATCTTACTCTGTGCCCACGGAGACTGACCTTTATGGAATACATCAGTTTGTTTGCTCTCCAGCTTCAGGTTAGGCTCAGCCAATGGGAGGCAACACCAAGGAATGAGAAGGTTGGAGGAGCATGACTATTGACCAGGATTCCTTCTGCCACAGGTTGGATGTCTCTCTCCACTTTAAGGTCTCAGCCCCTATCAGGTTGCCCTAAAGCACTTCTGTCTCTGGTTTCCAGTTTGTTACTTCAGGTTTAGGGATTGTACTTCACCTTCCACTACTGATTTCCCTTAACTTGCCCGCACCCTTGCCAAAAGTCCCTTCATGTTTCCTATTTGAATGAATCATCTCTTTCCTGCCAGGACCCTGACTTACACACACCCTCTCCCTTTCTCTTAGTCTTGGCCTCTGGTAAGTCATGCCCTAAAGAAAGTCTTTGACCATTCTTCCTAAAATCACTATAGACAGAACAGTAGGCTTGTTTTGAATCCACAACTGCCAGGCTTAATTCTGTACCCTTCAAAATAACCTAGTGTTCTGAAGGAGTTTGGGCCCTGGCTTCTGTCATCTATTGATTGGATATTTTTTATGGCCTGGTACGGTGCTGTAGATGACTTTTGTGTGGTCTTTCTAGCCATGATCCTGTAACTCCCACCCAAGTAATTGGAAGGGACTATGTGATAGGATAATTGTAACCCACCAAAGAGATTTGTTGTTATTGTCATTCCGATGGGTTTGAAATGAGCCACCCTAGAGGCTGGAAAAAGGATACAACCACCACCAAGGAAGAACAGCCAGAAGCGGAGAGCGTGTCCTTTAGACTTGGGATCCCTGCACTGGGAAGCTCCTGGAAATAGGAGATGGAGAGAGAGCAAGCTGTAACCCTGAAGACAGTGCGAAGTGGTGTCAGCAGAGACCTGGCAGCAGAAGATAGCATGGTGGGCTTCCCACAGAGTGAGAAAGCTGAGTGCCTTTGGACAGAGAGGCCTAGGGCCCGGGAGAGGCGTGCTGCGTGCATGGCTGGGAAGAGGTTGTCCTCGTGGAAGAACTGTATCTTTAAGTGTTCCTGAGCCTGAATTGTAACCTGTTACTTCCCTAATAAACCCCATAATAGTGAGTATTGTCTGTGAGTTCTGTGTGACCATTGCAATGAATTATTGAACCCAGCAGAGAAGTAGAGAGTGCTGTTGGAGAGATGGTTAGTGTCAGAATTGGTAAAGATGGTAGAGAGAGAAGGCATGTCTGACCTTTGCCTCATAGGAATCAACCTTGGACTGTTGATCTTGATTCCCTTTCCCCCTTGTGAAGTTAGAAGAAGTGAGACGCTGCCCCCATGCCATTCTTACACCTGGTTACTTAGAAGGCCATCTTAGCCACTTCTTCCTGTGAGATTGTATCTCCCTTTTTCCTATGGAAGACAATACTCAATGACCTCTGTAGAATTTACAATCCTTAAGAATCAAAGGTGTGCATGCATGTGCATATGTATGTTTGTGTGTGTGTGTGTCTGCATGTCTCAGTGAGAGGACTAAACCAGCTCTCCAGCTCTCCAAATGCCTACCTTGCCATTAATAGAATAAATGCATAGATGTGTACACTTAAAACACAGTAAGCATTTTAGATTGATGTTCACACTAAGTGCATATGAAATCTGCTTCCCACTGAATTAAGGTTAGAGTTGACTTAAAAATAATAAAGATGCTATTGGTGAACATATTCCTTTTTGAAATATTATATAAATCTAGTTGATTAAAAAGAATAATAGTCATCCAGCTCATTTCCTGATGCAATTTTAAAGTAAAAGAGAGAAAAAAGAGAAATCAGAATTGGTGTTTCCAACAGGCAAAACCAGATTCATATTGTTTCTTTTCTTTCAGAATCAGCAATATGTCCTCGGTTGCTTCTTAGAATAATCCCCTATGAGTCTTGGGGCTTAAACATTGCAGCCACTTCCATCTGTCCTTTTATCTATTCTTGAAAACCTTTTTACTCCCGCAGCCTGCTTTCCCTCTTCTTCTTCATAGAGTTCTTCCCCTGCCCTAGCTCTTGGTAAACCTTTGGCTCTGATAGTAGTGTTTCCAGTGCTTTATAGCAACTGTCTTCACAACTCACTCTCTGATTCTCCCCTTTTTGTCTTAGTTGTCCTATCTTACTGAAAGCAAGCATGAAAATCAGAACTCGGTGTTCCTGGTTTAGGTTTGGGTGATCACCATGCTCTCTTTTTAATAACGCAAGCTTGTTAGTTAGGTCTAGCTCATGAGCTGCAAAAGGTGAAGTCCTTTCCCATGTTTTTAGAATGAAAAGCGTCATGCCTTTTGTGGTTTGGGATGTTGGCCCCAATAACTCAGCTGCTATTTACTCCTATAGTGAACCTCTATGTACAACTTTGAGGGCCTTAAGGGCCAGAAAAAGGGGGAAGCAGCGATTCAATTGGGGCTCCTTGGGTTTCTTTTATTTGATCCGTAGGTAGCATTCCACGGAAGTTAATAGCATGAATCCTGAAGTCTAACAACCTGAAGTCAAATCTTTGTTCTAACACGTATTTTGTGTGAACTTAGAAGTTTCTGAACTTCTGTGTGTCAGTTTCATCTGTAAATAGGTTTACTTACCTCATAGGATTTGTCATAAAGATTCAGTGAAATAATGCATGTAAAATCCTTAATATAGAATAAGACCTCCTTAAAATTCAGCTGCTATAATTAATAAAAATTGTGCTAAATTGGCCTTGTATAACTTAAGGGTGGGGGTGCCTGGGATGTATTTACCTGTTTCAAAATGCAAATGTTTTGAATTAATTTTTAGTCAAGTGAAGCATGATTTAGCTTCCCATATATTTTACTATAAAAGTACAAGCATTTGATTTTGCTCTACCCTAACCCTGAAAGAACAGACAAACATTGTCTACCTACTTCAGGGAGTATTCAGCTGAGCTGGCACCCAACTGTGGGGGCAGGATATGCAACCACAGAAAGGGTCTCCAGTAAATTCGATTTCCAGAAGCTTAAATAATGGGCACGTTCTGCAATGTCAAGTTTGTTCCAGAAAGAAGGATACTATGATCGTGGCTCATAAAACCAGGCTGGGCTTTCCTTTCACATTTTCCTGTAACCTTAGTGAAAATATATATATATATATATATATATATATATAACCATCAAGGAACTCCTAACCTAGGCAAAATTTATATCCACCTTTCCTGATGTTTGGTTGCTTTCACTGGGATGAAACTCATTCCAGGGTGATTTATGCTGGAAGAGCCCATTGGAAAATGTTCCAAGCCAGCAACGAGAGACTGTTACCTGGCTGATCCTTTCCTCTGCTGCTGGTATAAGAAGAGAAAAGGGTTTAGGAGCCTTTAATGGACTGCTTTTCTCCTTGTCAGGGCCTGCATCAACATTAACTCTTTGTAGTTCATGATTAAAAATTATTTTCCAGACTCATCTGTGTTTCCTTTGGCCATTGGCTCTAAATATCTCCTTACGTCAAGTCCCATAGCCTTCTGGTGGAGGAACAAATTCTTTTGGATCCCTGGAGGAATGGAACCTTCCCTTATAACAGCACTTCCCACAATTCAGTGGACTCCCGTGGTCTTTGTTTTCTATAGATACCATTATAATGAGGCTGGCAGATGCGCCTTGACTTGATTTCAACCCTCACTTGTTAAGTTTGACCTGCTTCTTCTGAAGTGCTGGATGTTTTGTGGGAAGGGGGCTTTTTTGACACGTGGGTGAGAATACTACCTCTGCAATTTATAAGATGTATACCTTGGTTAGGCTGCCTAACCTCTCTAAACCTCAATATCTCCACTATTAATGATAATAACTCCTGTTATGTAAATTAAATGAGAGGTAAACATAAAAAACTCAAAATGATAATGCCAAATAATTCAACGATATTAAAGGGTAAGGAGTCCCTGGATGGCACAAATGGGTAAGTGCTCAACTACTAGCAGAAAGGTTGGTGGTTCAAATCTACCTCAGAAGACAAGACTGACACTCTACTTCCAAAAGGTTGCAGCCTTGAAAACCCTATGGAGAAGTTCTATTCTGCATAAATGGGGTCACCACAAGTTGGAACTGACTCAACAGCAATTAACAACACAGTGGTAGTAATGGTGGTAGAGGTTGTGGTGGTGCCAATAATGGTGGTGAAGGTGATGTTATTGATGGTGTTATGGTATTAGAGGTAGTATTTTTTTTTAGTGGTGATAGCGGTAGAGGTGGTGATGGTCGTGGTGATGATGAGGATGGTGGAAGTATTGTTGATGGTAGTAGAGGTAACAGTGATGATGGTGGCAGAGGTGGTGGTAAGGAGGGGGGTAGTGGTGGTAATAATGGTAATACCAGTGGAAGATATGGCAATAATACATGTTGATCTAGCTTTTTCACCATTGGATCCAATGGCCCTCCAAGGGTACCATAGCAGATGTCTTAGCTTGGAGAGAAACCAAAGCTTGTTGGTCTCATCTTTCTATTGCCTTTCCCAAAGTACGTTTTTTCCACCATTTCTGTTGCTCTTAATGGAACCAGACTTACAAATGGCAAAAAATTAAAAGGGTCCATATTCCTGACACCTGCCTCACCTGAGCTACTCAGAGACCTGGCAGTGATGATTTCCTAAGAGCCCTGGTTGGAGACTGGCCTTTGAGTCTCCCTCTTTGGGGACTTCTGTTCCCTTTCCTGGATCCCCAGCCAGACAAGCCAGGTGTGGAAGCAAGGAACACTGGTTTTCCATGCCATCAGACTGAGATCAGATTCAACCTCAGTCCTCATAGGGAAAGGTACCATTTCCTTTCACCAGTCCCCTAGAGACAACCTTCATCCTGTGATTGGCCCTCTCCCAGAGTGACTCATCAACCCAGAGTCTGGCCTTGTGCTGACCCCTGACGTCTTCCTGAGACGGGGTGAGACCTGCTGGGAAGAAAGGCAATCATTATATCATCCCCAGGCCAAGGCCACATAAACACTTCCCTTCTGTAATGAATGGGCTCCAAAGGGCAGGCTGACTTGTCTTGGTGTGGCCCTTCTAGGCCAAGGGTGTGGATGAGAATTTAAGCTAATGTTGATGTTGGGAACATTTAGATATCAATTTCCCAACTTTTTCTCATTATAACATTCTGGTAATGCTGCTGTAGAGGGGCCATCACCTTTTTTTTCTTTCCTCTTAAAAGGACCTTTACAGAAGCAGACTATGAAAACACTCTACTAACATTGTATGGCCTGAAAAGTGTCAGTGTTTCATATACTATGGAGGCCTAGAATATATGAAGATGAATCTCTACCCTCAAGGAACATGAGAGAAACAGGCATGTTTGTAAATGAGGCAAAATAATGCAATAGCTACAACAAATATTAATAGTGTCAGACAAATGTGGGTTTGAATTGTGACTTTGAAAATGCTACTGCATTTTCTAAGCCTCAGTGTTTCCTCATGGGTGAAATGGGGACATTGATAATGCCTACCACATAGGTACTATGTCAGGTAAGGCTTATAAAGTACTAAGCCCAATGTCTAGTACGGAGCTGATGTTCAGTACGTGGTAGGGTGTGTGGAGGGGTCATTAGTGGGAAATAAGCCCCCTGCCTTGGGAGTCCAGAGGAGAAAAAACTAAGTTCCTATTAGAATAAATACCTGGATTTGGGGCATTAACCAGCTAACATTTACTATGGGCCTTGAAGAAGAGTATGGTTTTAGCAATGGCTGAGGAAGTGTCTGGGATAGAGAATTAACACAGACCTCTGAAAAGTCAATTCATCAGGTGAGTGGTTTGGTGTAGAAAAATGCAGAGTGTCCTGAGTTGGGTTCAAATTTGGGGAGGCTTGAATGATATACTAAGAAGTTCTTCCAAAGTGGATTGTCTCCCTAGTGGTCCCTTCTCTCAACCCTGTTGTTTCACCAATTCCTAAGACTATTAATCCCAAGCCAAGAGGATTCAGAGATACCCACGTTGATACGCAGTGGGCATCCCAGCATGTGCCCAAGCTTGTTTCCACCACTGGAGTTGAGGCTTACTGACGGGTCTAAACTGTTGGAAAGACAGGCCCAGATACGCAGTGGGCATCCCAGCATGTGCCCAAGCTTGTTTCCACCACTGGAGTTGAGGCTTACTGACGGGTCTAAACTGTTGGAAAGACAGGCCCAGCAAAGTCTATTTTCATGGGAAATTGTGGTATTGCCTGAGAAATTATCACTCCAGGAGATTGAACCTTGGTCAAAGACTTCATCTTGAGAGTAGGAGCTTATCTAAATCCATGACATGTCTTCCTTCAGTCTTTGGTGGACCTACACCTGAGTCCTATGTTAGATAAATGTTCTGTAAACAGGAAATGGGAGAAAGTTCTAGGCCAATGCAATAGCACCTGTTGGGACCTTGAGGTGGGAAACAGGGCAATTACAGCTGGATGGCATAACCAATGGCTGGGAGAATAACATGAGATGAATTTGAAGAGCTTGGCAAAGCCTGGATGATAAAAAGTATTCTAAGTCCTGGAAAGTAGTTTGAATTTGATCCTAAGTATAATGGGGACTTCACAGGTGTATTTAAGTGACAGAGTGACAGAATTTGACTTATAAGTTCGAAAGACCACACTAGTTTGGAAAATGTGTTAGATGGAGGCAGGACTGGACTCTGGAAAACAAGCTAGTAAGCTACTGCATTAGTCTGGACAAGAGGCAGTGGCAGGTAGTGATGATCTAGATTGCTGCAAGCGTAAATGGCAGGAGTGATGCAGACAAGTATGGATTCAAAATATATTTTGGAACTATAACTGAAGAACTCAATAATGGTTTAGTAGAGTAGTGAGGACAGAGAGGGTGGAATCAAGGAAGTCTGTAAAGTTTCTGGCTTCAGCAACCAAAGAGTATGGCAGAGAGTAGTGCAATTGACTACGAAGGAAAAATACAAGGATGGAGAACGGCAATGGCAGGAAGAATCAAGAGTTCACTTTTTGAGAAATTCAAATGGAGGTCTCAAGTAGGCATTTGTTTATCTAAGACCTTTTGGGCCCTGAGGAACAGTCCAGCCTGGAGACACAAAGATAAGAGGGCTGAGCATCCTGAGGGAGATAAAAGTGATCAGACTCTGAGACTGACCCCCAGTGAGTCCAAAATTTAGAATCTTGGAGGAGGAGGTGGAATCAGCAAAAGACAGATGAGTCCAGATGAAAAAGCAGAGAGTGTGGTAACATGGACATGGATAATGGAGAGTGCTCTAAAACAAGGGTGTGGCCAGCAGTGTCATTTGCTGCTAAATGATCCTCAGGGCAGGTACGCTCCTGATCAACCTATATGTAGTATCTGACTTGATCTCTGAAGTAGCAAAAAGCAAAAAATAAGATATAAACCAGTCAAACTGATTCCAACTCACGACAATCCCGTGTGTTTCAGAGTAGAACTGTGCTTCGTGGGGTTTTTAATCGCTGATTATTTAGAAGTAGATTGCCAGGCCTTTCTTCTGAGGCACCACTGGGTGGACTTGAAACCCCAACTTTTTGGTAAGCAGATGAGCACATTAACCATTTACATCATCCAGGAGAAAGTAGCAGAGCTGGGGTTTAAAACGAGGTCTGTCTGCTTCCAAATCCAGCGATCTTTCTATTACATGCTGTTTCTTTGATATCCGTGACCTCATTTAGTAGATGAGAACTGAGCATCAGGTTTAGAATCTGGGAGGAGGAGATACAGTATTGTTACTTGTAGATCTGAGGCTTCCTGCCTCCTAAATCTCTGCACCTTCTACCATAGCCACTTTCCTCTCCCACCCTGTTCTTATCACTGACTTGAGATACTCTCGGAAAATATGGAAACGGTTCTCCATGAAGACCTAATCTCAAAAAGTAGAGATATCCAACATCAGTTTTACAGCAGTGTTTTTGGAGAATCTCTGTGAACTTGATCTACATAAGGAGTGATGATGAATGGTATTCCTAGCCTTGTGTTTTAAAGTACAAACATAGGTTTCTGATGACAGTGACAGAATATATAAGACTAGGGGAGCTTTGGGTATGAAAGCCAGGAACATCTAAGCAGGAACTCAGGGATGGGCCGGGTGTACCTGCCCATTCTCATGCTTTGGTGAGGAGGCTTTATGGGAGGCCACAGTCCAGGCCCTGACTGTTGCCTCAGCTGAGATGGAGAGGCCAAGGAAGAAGTCTAAGCAGAGCCCACATCACCTGTCACTGACATGTGGATTGGAGGGACTCAGATGCAGCTGGGGGAGGGAGTGTTCACTTGTTTCTGAAACAAGAGCCGTGGCTGCTGCTCAGCCGGGGCTGATCTGCACTCTCCTCCCTGAGCTGTCAGAGTCAGTTAGGCTGAGACAAACATCCTGTGGCCTGATGCTGTGCGATTGTGCTTCATTTGACTGATTTTATTTTGGCACCAAGAAGGCAGGAAAATGCAGACGTGCTGGAGCTTGACTGTGATGGATGGAGTAGAGGGATCCAGGAGTTAAGCTGTGCCCTGAGGCAGACTGATGCCTGGGCTGGCAGTGGTGTCCCAGCTGTGGGAGCCCAGGCCCTGATGGGTGGACCAGCCGGCCGGCCACTGTAGCTCCTTAGGGACATCTGGGAAGGATGGAGCATCAGTCTCTGGCTTCCAGCTAGACTGGACGGCCTGGAAGCACATGGTCTGCTGTTCTCCCTGGGAGGATAGCTAGTTTCAAAGCTTGAGGGTTGTATGCTTGTTGGCAACACCACCTTAATTGGGGGAAGGGTGTCTCATCATTGCTAGCTTTAGAGTAGGCCTGAGAAGCTCATGCGTTATCTTTGAGCACTCAATCTTCATCAAGAGTGCTTCCCAGAGACCCTTTTCCTGCCTGACATTGGGCCTTAGCTGTCTTCAAAATCAGACATAGAACTAATGGTCAAGCCCTTACATACCAGTCAACTCCCCTGAGAACCTGAGAATGGATTCTTGTCCCCACAAATTAAGATCCTTTCCAAGGGAATCCCAGGTTTATACGCACTGAATTCCCCCATCACCAACCTCTCCTTTGTTATGGATTGAATTGTGTTCCTGTAAAAATACGTATTGTAATTCTAGCCCCTACACCTGTGGATGTGAACCTGTTGGGAAATAGGATTGTCTTTGTTATGCTAATTAGGTCATACCATTATATGGTGTGTCCTAAACCTAATCACTTCTGAGTTATAAAAAAACAGATTAGACACAGACCCATGCACATACTGAGGATGACAGATGTAATGTGAGGATTGTCAAGAACCAAAGGAGGTTCAACATGGCCAAGACCCCGATTTGGACTTTTAGCCTCCAGAAATGTGAGAAAATAAATTTCTGTTCTTTAAAGCCACCCACTAATGGTATTTGTGTTACAGCAGCACTAGGTAACTAAGACATTCACCAACTAAAAAAAAAAAAAAAAAAAAAAAACCTACTGGCAACAGTCCTAGTCTGCTGGGTCTTTTCCCAGAAAAACTCCAGTAAATGTCTGTCCCCTTTTCCTCACTTCCCTCTTATTCCTCAGCCTAAATGCTTGCCTGAAATCACCAATGGGCATGAGTGAGAAAAAGGTGTAGTGTGGAGGGGTCTTCCCTGCTTCTCCCTCCTGGGCAATAGCAGTTCCTTCTCCTATGGGGAAAAGAGTGGAGTCCATGAGTGGCGCAAAAAGCTAAGCCCTTAACTACTACCTGTAAAGATTGGAGATTCGATTCTACCAAGAGGCACTTTGGAAAAAAGTGATTTACTTCCAAAAAAAAGCTAGCCATTGAAAACCTATGGAGCACAGATATGCTCTGACACACATGGGACCACCATGTGTCTGAGTCAACTGGAAAACAACTGGTTTTGGTTTAACGAATATGCAACCCTCTCCTCCAACACCCTCTATAAATCATTCTCCACAAGGCAACTAGAGAGATTTGTTAAAAATATAAGTTAGGTCATATGCTCAACTTGCGTCAAACCCTCTAACAGCTTCCTGTTACAAGTAGAATAAATCCTGACTTTATTGCCTGGCTCTGACCCCTGCCTACTGCCCCAGGTTCATCTCAGTCATCTCTGCCCCTACTTTTCTCAGCACTGCCTGGAAGGCTGGTTTCTCAGGTCTTCTCAAGGCTACCCACCTTTCAGGTCTCTGCCCAAAGGTGACCTGTCCCAAGAGTCTTATTCTTATGCCCTATACAACACAACCTCACCATGCCCCCAATGGTCTGTCTCTACCACTTCTCCTACCTTCCCTTCTGCATAATGTCTACCAATAATATTATTCATGTATTTGTTTGTGGTTATTTCCCGTTTTCTCCTTTAGAGTGCGAGTTCCTTGAGGGCAGTCCCTTTGCTTCCCTCATTTCACCATTGCCTGGCACATAGAGTTGGTTCTGATTCATAGCGACCCTATGTGCTGCAGAATGAAATACTGCCCAGTCCTGTGCCATCCTCACAATTGTTGTTATGTTTGAGCCCATTGTTGCAGCCACTGTGTCGATCCACCTCGTTGAGGGTCTCCCTCTTTTTCGCTGACCCTCTACTTTACCAAGCATGATGTCCTTCTCCAGGGACTGATCCCTCCTGACAACATGTCCAAAGTATGTAAGGCTCAGCCTCGCCATCCTTTCTTCTAAGGAGCATTCTGGTTGTACTTCCTCCAAGACAGATTTGTTCTTTCTTTTGGAAGTCCATAGTATATTCAGTATTCTTCACCAATACAATTTAAAGGCATTTATTCTTCTTTGGTCTTCATTATTCATTGTTCAGCTTTCACACACGTATGAGGTGATTGAAAATACCATGGCTTGGCTCAGGAGCACCTTAGTCTTCAAGGTGACATCTTTGCTTTTCAACACTTTAAAGGGGTCCTTTTGCAGCAGATTTGCTCAATGCAATGCGTCTTTTGATTTCTTGACTGCTGCTTCCATGGGTGTTGATTCTGGATCCAAATAAAATGAAATCCTTTACAACTTCAATCTTTTCTCCATTTATCATGATGTTGCTTATTGGTCCAGTGGTGAGTATTTTTGTTTTCTTTATATTGAGGTGTAATCCATACTGAAGTCTGTGGTCTTTGATCTTCATTAGTAAGTGCTTCAGGTCCCCTTCACTTTCAGCAAGAAAAGTTGCGTCATCTGCATAACACAGGTTGTTAATGAGTCTTCCCCAATCTTGATGTCCTGTTCTTCTTCATAGAGTCCAGTTTCTCAGTCTATTTGCTCAGCATACAGATTGAATAGGTATGGTGAAAGGATACAACCCTAATGCACACTTTCCTGACTTTAAACCACACAGTATCCCCTTGTTCTATCCAAACAGCTGCCTCTTGATCTGTGTACAGGTTACTCATGAGCACAATTAAGTGCCCTGGAATTCCCATTCTTCCTAATGTTATCCATAATTTGTTTTGATCCTCATAGTTGAATGCCTTTGCAGAGTCAATAAAACACAGGTAATAGGATCCATCTGACATCAGCAATGATATATCTGATTCCATGTCCTCTTCTGAATTTGGCCTGATTTCTGGCAGTTCCCCGTTGATATACTGTTGCAGTCACTTTTGAATGATCTTCAGCAAAATTTTACTTGCATGTGACATTAATGATATTGTTCAATAATTTCCACATTCAGTTGGATCACCTTTTTGGAAATAAGCATAAATATGAATCTCTTCCAGTCGGTTGGCCAGGTAGCTGTCTTCCAAATTTCTTGGCATAGACAAGTGAGCACTTCCAGCACTGCATCCATTTGCTGAAACATCTCAATTGGTATTCCGTCAATTCCTGGAGTCTTGTTTTTTGCCAGTGCCTTCAGTGCAGCTTGGACTTCTTCCTTCAGAATACCATCTGTTCCTGATCATACGCTACCTCCTAAAATGGTTGAATGTCAACCAATTCTTTTTGGTATAATGACTCTGTGTCTTCCTTCCATCTTCTTCTGATGCTTCCTGTGTCATTTAATATTTTCCCCATAGAATCCTTCAATATTGCAACTTGAAGCTTGAATTTCTTCTTCAGTTCTTTCAGCTTGAGAAATGCTGAGTGTGTGCTTCCCTTTTGGTTTCTTATCTCCAGGTCTTTGCACATGTCATTATAATACTTTACTTTGTCATCTTGAGCCGCCCTTTGAAATACTCTATTCAACTCTTTTACTTCATCATTTCTTCTTTTCACTTTAGCTACTCGACATTCAAAAGCAAGTTTCAGAGTCTCTTCTGACATCCATTTCGGCCTTTTCTTTCTTTCCTGGCTTTGTAATGACCTCTTGCTTTCTTCATGTATGATGTCTTTGATGTCATTCCACAGCTTATCTAGTCTTTGGTCATTAGTGTTCAGCATGTCAAACCTATTCTTGAGATGGTCTCTAAATTTAAGTGGGATATACTCAAGGTTGTATTTTGGCTCTCGTGGGCTCGTTCTAGTTTTCTTCAGTTTCAACTTGAACTTACATAGGAGCAATTGGTGGCCTGTTCCACCTTGTTCTGACTGATGATATTGAGCTTTTCCATCATCTCTTTCCACAGACGTAGTCAATTTGATTCCTGTGTATTCCATTTGGCAAGGTCCACATGTATAATCAATGTTTCTGTTGGTGAAAAAAGGTATTTGCAATGAAGAAGTTGGTCTTACAAATTTCTATCATGTGATCTCTGGCATCATTTCTGTCACCAAGGCCATATTTCCCTACTATTGATCCTTCTTCTTTGTCTCAAACTTTTGCATTCCAATCACCAATAATTACCAATGCATCCTGATTGCATGTTTGATCAATATTGGACTGCAGAAGCTGGTAAAAATCTTCAATTTTTTCATCTTTGGCCTTAGTGGTTAGTCCGTAAATTTGAATAATAGTCATTTTAACTGATCTTGCTTGTAGGGATATGGATATTATCCTATCACTGACAGTGTTGTACTTCAGGATAGATCTTGAAAAATGTTTTTTGGCAATGAATGCAATGCGATTCCTCTTCAAGTTCTCATTCCCAACACAGTAAATGGTATGATTGTCCAATTCAAAATGGTCAATACCAGCCTATTGCAGCTCACTAATGCCTAGAATATCGATGTTTTTGCATTCCTTTCATTTTTCACAGTTTCCAATTTTCCTAGATTCATACTTTGCACATTCCAGGTTTTAATTATTAATGGATGTTTGCATCTGTTTCTTCTCATTTTGAGTCCTGCCACATCAGCAAAGGAAGGTTCCGAAAGCTTGACTCCAACCACATCATTAAGGTTCCTCTACTTTGAGGAGGCAGCTCTTTCCCAGTTGTCTTTTGAGTGCCTTCCAACCTGGGGGGCTCGTCTTTTGGTACTATGTCACACAGTATTCCACTGCTATTCATAAGGTTTTCACTGGCTAATTCTTTTCGGAAGTGGACCGCTGGGTCCTTCTTCCTAGTCTGTCTTAATCTGGAAGCTCAGCTGAAACCTGTCTGCCATGGGCGACCCTGCTGGCATCTGAATATTGGTGGCATAACTTCCAGCATCACAGCAACATGCAAGCCCACACAGTACAACAGACAGACAAGTGAGGGTGGCATATAGTAGATGCTCAATAAATGTTTCTTGAATCAGTGAGTGAATAAAAGGTTCATATGGAAACCCTGGTGGCATAGTGGTTAAGTGCTATGGCTGCTAACCAAAGGGTTGGCAGTTCAAATCCGCCAGGCGTTCCTTGGAAACTCTATGGGGCAGTTCTACTCTGTCCTATACGGTCACTATGAGTCGGAATCGACTTGACTGCACTGGGTTTGGTTTGGTTTTTTGTTATGGTTGCCCTATGGGGGATGATGGAGAGATAAGCAAAAGCTGAGAGGTAAGTAAGGCTCAGCATGACTGTTGAGTAAATATGTTTGGGCTTTACCTCCTAAGCAGAGGAGGAGCCAGGGAAGGGCTTGAACAAGTATGTTGTTGTTGAGTGCTATCTAGTCAATTTATTTTATTGTGCTTTAGGTGAAAGTTTACAGCACAGATTAGTTTCTCATTCAAAATTTTCACACAAACTGTTTTGTAACATTGATTGCAATCTCTGAAATGTGTCAGCACTCTCCGTCTTTCCACCCTGGGTTCTCCGTGTCCATTCATCCACTTTTCCTGTCCATCCCTGCCTTCTAGCTTTTGGGCAGATGTTGCCCATTTGGTCTCATATACTTGACTGAACTAAGAAGAACGTTCCTCACACGTGTTATTGCTTGTTTTATAGGCCTGTCTAATCGTTGGCTAAAAGGTGGACTTTGGGAATGGCTTCAGTTCTGAGTTAGCAGGGTGTCTGGGAGCCATAGTCTTAGTCTCTATCAGACCAGCAAGTGTGATCTTTTTTATTAATTTGCATTTTGTTTTACATTTTTTTCCCACTCTGTCCAAAACTGTCAGAACAGTCAGTGGTAGTATCCAGGAACCACCTACTTCTGGGCTCAGGCTGATGGAGGCTGTGGTTCATGTGGTCCATTTTTCTTTTGGACTAATATTTTCCTTGTGTCTTTGGTTTTATTCATTCTTCTTTACTCCAGATAGGATGGGACCAATAGATGTGTCTTAGATGGCCGCTTATGAGCTTTTAAGACCCCAGATGCTACTCACCAAAGTAGAATGTAGAACATTTTCTGTATGTTATGCTAATTGACCTAGATGTCCCTCGAGACTAAGGTCCCCAGCCCTCAGTACCAGTAACTTGGTCCCTCAAAGTGTTTGGAAGTGTCTAGGAATCTTCTATGATTTTGCCTTGGTCAAGTTGTGCTGATTTCCCCTGTATTGTGTGTTGGCTTTCCCTTCACCAAAGTTAACACTTGTCTACTATCTAGTACGTGATATTTGCAATTGCTGCATATGCAAAAGTTGGACATGCATGCAAAAGCTGGAAAATGAATAAGAAAGACCAAAGAAGAATTGATGCCTTTGAATTATGGTATTGGCAAAGAGTATTGAATATAGCATGGACTTCCAGAACAATGAACAAGTCTGTCTTGGAAGAAATACAGCCAGGCTGCTCCTTGAAAGTGAGTCTGGTGATATTTCATCTCATGTACTTTGCACATGTTATCAGGAGGGACCAGTACCTAGAAAAGGATATCATACTTGGTAAGGTAGAGGGTCAACAAAAAAGAGGAAGACCCTCAATGAGATGGATTGACACAATGGCTGCAACAATGGGGTCAAACATAGCAAGGATTGTCACGATGGCCCAGGACTGGGCAGTGCTTCGTCCTGTTTTACATAGTGTTGCTATGAGTTGGAACCAACTTAATGGCACCTAACAACAACTATCTGCGAATATGCAGATGACACAACCTTGCTTGCTGAAAGTTAAGAGGACTTGAAGCACTTACTGATGAAGATCAAAGACTAAAACCTTCAGTATGGATTACACCTCAACATAAAACAAAAATCCTCACAACTGGACCAATAAGCAAGATAGTGATAAATGGAGAAAATATTGAAATTGTAAAGGATTTAATTTTACTTGGATCCACAATCAACGCCCGTGGAAGCAGCAGTCAAGAAATCAAAGGACATAGTGCATTGGGCAAATCTGTTGCAAAGAGCTCTTTAAAGTGTTAAAAAGCAAAGATGTCATTTTAAGCATTAAGGTGCTCTTGATCTAAGCCATGGTGTATGGTAGGTTGCTATATGTTGGCATAGACTCAGTGGCACCTAACAATAACATTTAACTAGTGATTTCCCCTCCCCACACCCCTCCTCCCCGTAGTAACCATAAAAAAAAAAAAAAAAAAAAGTTTTTTCTTTTTCTGTGTGTAAACCTTTTCTTGAGTTTTTATAATAGTGGTCTCATACAATATTTGTCATTTTGTGATTGACTTATTTCACTCAGCATAATACTCTCCAGATTTATCTACGTTGTGAGATGTTTCACAGATTCATCATTGATCTTAATTGTTCCACAGCATTCCACTGTGTGTAAACCAAAAAACCAAACCCACTGCTGCGGAGTCCATTCCGACTCATAGCAACCCTATAAAACAGAGTAGAACTGCCCTATAGAGTTTCCAAGGAGCGCCTGGCGGATTCTAACTGCTGACCTCTTGGTTAGCAGCCGTAGCACTCAACCTCTACACCACCAGGGTTTCCTCCATTGTGTGTATGTACCATATTTTTTTTTCCATCCATCTGTGGATGGGCACTTAGGTTGTTTCCGTCTTTCTTCTATTGTGAATAATGTGGCAATGAACATAGGTGTGCCTATGCCTATTCGTGTGATGACTCTTATTTCTCTAGGATATACTCCTAGGAGTGAAATTGCTGGATCATATGGCATTTCTATTTCTAGCTTTTTAAGGAGGTGCTATATCATTTTCCATAGTGATTGTACCATTTTACATTCTCACCAGTGGTGCATAAAAGTTCCATTCTCCCTACAATCTCTCCAACATGTTATTTTCTGGGTTTTTTGTTTGTTTTTATTAGTGCCAGTAATGTCAGGGTGAGATGGTATCTCATCGTAGTTTGGATTTGGATTTCTCTAATGGGTAATACTCACAAGCATTTTCCCATGTGTCTGTTAGCCACATGAATGTCTTCTTTGGTGAAGTGTCTGTTCACATCCTTTGCCTATTATTTAATTGGATTATTTGTCTTTTTGTTGTTGAGATGTTGAAGCATTTTATAGATTTTAGAGATTAGACCCTATTCGATATGTCACAACCAAAAATGTTTTTCCCATTCTGTAGGATCTCATTTTACTCTTTGGTGGAGTTTTTTGATGAGCATAGTGTTTAATTTTCAGGAGCTCCTAGTTATCTAGTTTATTTTCTGGTGTTTGTACATTGTTAGTTATGGTATGTATTCTATTTATGGCATATATTAGGGCCCCTAGCACTGTTCTTGTTTTTTATTCCATGATCTTTATCATTTTAGGTTTTATATTTAGACCTTTGATTCATTTCAAATTAGCTTTTGTGTATGGTGTGAGGTATGGGTCCTATTTCATTTTTAAACAGATGAACATCCAGTTCAGCCAGCACCATTTGTTAAAAAGATTGTCCTTTCCTCATTTAATGGACTTTGGTCCTTAGTCAAAGATCAGCTGACCTTAGGCGGAAGGATTTATGTCTGAGTTTTTGATTCTGTTCCATTGGTCTATGTGTCTGTCATTGTACTAGTACCAGGCTGTTTTGACAGTCTGTGGCTGTATAGTAGGTCCTGAGATCAGTTAGTGTGTGGCCTCATACTCTGTTCTTTTTCTTCAGTAGTGCTTTGCTTATCCAGGGCCCTTTTCCATTCCATATAAAGTTGGTGATTAGCTTTTCCATCTCTTTAAAAAATGCTGTCGGTATTTGGATCATGATTACATTATAGCTGCAGATAATTTTGAGTAGAACTGATATTTTCACAATGTTGAATCTCCCTTTTCATGGGTGTGGTATGTTTTTCCATTTATGTAGGTCTTTTTTGGTATCTAGCAGTGTTTGTAGTTTTCTTTGTATAGGTGTTTTATGTCCCTGTTTAGATTTATTCCTAAGAATTTTATCTTTTTCAGGCTATTACTGATGGCATTGTTTTCCTGATTTCCTTTTGTATGTTGGTCTTGGATTCTCCTATTCTACAAAATCTTTCTATTAGTTCCAGTAGTTTTATTTTGGAATCTCCCAGGTTCACAATGTGTAGTATCCCCATGAGTCTGTCAGTTTGTCATACTGTGGTGGCTTGTGTGTTGCTCTGATGCTGGAAGCTATGCCACTGATATTTCAAATACCAGCAAAATCACCCATAGTGGACAGGTTTCAGCAGAGCTTCCAGACTAGTACAGACTAGAAAGAAGGACCTGGAAATCTACTTATGAAAAAATTGACGAGTGGAAGCCTTATGAATAGCAGGGGATCTTAGTTTAGTATAGTACCAGAAGATGAGCCCTGCAGCTTGGAAGGCTCTCAAAATATGACGGGGGAAGACCTGCTTCCTCAAAGTAGAGTCAACCTTAATGACATGGATGGAATAATGCTCTCAGGACCTTCATTTGCTGGGTGGCATGACTCAAAATGAGAACAACTAAAAGCTTTCATTAATAGTTGGAACATGGAATGTAGGAAGTATGAATCTAGGAAAATTTGAAGTCATCAAAAATGAAATGGATCACATAATCATCAATATACGTATTAGTGAGATGAAATGGACTGGTATTGGCCATTTTGAATCAGACAATCATATGGTCTACTATGCCAGGAATGACAAATTGAAGAGGAATGGTGTCACATTCATCGTCAAAAAGAACATTTCAACATCTACCCTGAAGTACAATGCTGTCAGTGATAATATCCATATGCCTACAAGGAAGACCAGTTAATGTGACTATTATTTAAATTTATACACCAACCACTAATACCAAAGATAAATGGAAGATTTTTATCAACATCTGCAGTCTGAAATTGATCAAACATATAATTAAGAGGCATTGATAATTACTGGTGATTAGAATGTGAAAGTTGGAAACAAAGAAAAAGGATTGGTAGTTGGAAAATATGGCCTTGGCAATAGAAATGATGCTGGAGACCATAGGATAGAATTTTACAAGATCAACAATTTTTTCTTTGAAAATACCTTGTTTCAACAACAGAAATGGTGACTATACATGTGGACCTCGCTGGATGGAATATGCAGGAATCAAATAAACTACATTTGTGGAAAGAGATGATGGAATAGCTCAATGTCATCAATCAGAACAAGGCCAGGGGCAACTATGGAACAACCTATCAATTGCTCATATGAAAGCTTAGGTTGAAGCTGAAGAAAATTAAAACAAGTCCGTGAGAGCCAAAGTATGATTTTGAGTATATCCCACCTGAATTTGGAGACTATTTCAAGAATAGATTTGACTCATTGAACGCTAATGACTGAAGACCAGGCAAGTTACTGACCGACATCAAGGACATCTTACACGAAGAATGTCAAAGGTCATTAAAATGTTAGGAAAGAAAGACAAGACCAAAATGGATGTCAGAAGAGACTCTGAAACTTGCTTTTGAACATAGAGTAGCAAAAGCGAGTGGAAGAAATGATGAAATAAAAGAGTTAAAAGATTTCAAAGGGCAGTTCAATAAGACAAAGCATTACAATGAAATGTGTAAAGATCTGGAGTTAGAAAACCAAAAGGGAAGAACACACTTGGCATTTCTCAAGCTGAAAGAACTGAAGAAAATATCCAAACCTGGAGTTGCAATATTGAAGGATTCTACGGGGGATATATTGAATGATGGAGGAAGCATCAAAAAAAGATGGAGGGAATACACAGAGTCACTCTACCAAATAGAATTGGTCAATGTTCAACCATTTCAGGAGGTAGTATATGATGAAGAATTGATGGTACTGAAGGAAGAGGTCCAAGTTGCGCTGAAGACATTGGTGAAAAACAGGCTTCAGGAATTGATGGACTACCAATTGAGATGATTCGACGAAAGGGTGCAGCACTAAAGGGTCTCACTCATCTATCCCAAGAAATTCGGAAGACATCTATCATGTGATTCTTTTCTTTTGTTTTATTTATGTGGTAGATTACATTAATTGGTTTTCTAATATTGAATCATTCTTGCATATCTGGTGTCAATCTTACTTGGTCATCTTGTACGATTTTTTTTGAAAGGCTGCTAAATTCTATTGGCTAGAACTTTGTTGAGAATTTTTGCAACTGTATTCATGACAGATATTGGCCTGTAATTTTCTTTTTTGGTTTTGTCTCTGTTACTATCCTTTTTCTTTCAGTTGGGTCTGTTTAATGTCCCCCATCTCATTTCTTATTTGGGTTACTTGCTTCTTCTCCTGTTTTTCTTTTGTCAGTTTGGCTAATAGTGTGTCAATTTTGCTGATCTTCTCAAAAAATCAACTTTTGATTTTGTTGATTCTTTCTACTGTTATTCTGTTTTTTATTTCGTTTATTTCTTCTCTAATCTTTATTATCACCTCACTTTTGGTGTCTGTGAGCTTCTTTTGCTGTTTTTATTCTATTTGTTAGAGTTGTAGGGCTAACATTTTGATTTTGGCCTGTTCTTCTTTTGCTGTGTGTGTGTTTATTGCTATAAATTAACCTTTGAGCACTGCCTTTACTGTGTCCATAAGGTTTTGGTATGATGTGATTTCATTCTTATATGATTCTAGGAATTTTTTGATTCCCTCTTTGATTTGTTCTATTATTCAGTTTTTTTTTTTCTTAAGCAAGATGTTATTCATTTTTCATGTATTTGATTTTTTTTTTTCTTTGTTCTTCCTGTTATTGATTTCTACTTTTATGGTGTTGTGATCAGAGACAATGCTTTGTATTACTTGAAGTTTTGGATTTTTTTGAGAGTTGCTTTGTGGTCTAAAATGTGTTCTATTTTATAGAATGTTCAATGTGCTTTGGAAAAGAATGTATAATTTGCTGCTGTTGAGTGGAGTGTTCACGTCTATTATGTTAAGTTGGTTGATTGTGACCTTTAGATCTTTTGTATCTTTGTTGAGTTTTTTTCTAGATGTTCTGTCCTTTACTCAGAGTGGTGTGTTGGAGTCTCCTACTATTATTGTGGAAGTATTTCTCTTTTTAGTGCTTTTAGAGTTTGTTTTATGTATTTTGGAACCCTGTGTTAGGGTTATACCTTCTTGGTGGGTTGTCCCTTTAGTCATTACATAATGTCCTTCCTTGTCTTTTATGGTGGATTTTTGTCTTAAATTTTATTTTATCTGAGATTAGTATTGCTGCTACTGCTCTTTTTAATTGCAGTTTTGTTCATATATTTTTTCCATCCTTTGACTTTTAATAGATTTATGTCTTTTTCTCTAAGATGTGTCTCTTGTAGACAGCATATTGATATTTTTGTTTGTTTTGTTATCTATTTTGCCACTTTCTGCCTCTTTAGTGGTACATTTAAGCCATTTACATTCAGTGTAATTATTGATAAACCAAAAAGCCTAACTCATTGACATCTAGTTGATTCTGACTAATAGCAACCCTGTAGGACAGAGTAGAACTGTCCCATAGGGTTTCCAAGGAGTGAGTGGTGGTTTAGAACTTCTGGCCTTTTGGTTAGCAGCCTGAGCTCTTAACCACTGTGCCGTCAGGGCTCTGTGATTATCAATAGGTATGAGTTTTTTTGCTGTCATATTGTTGTGCTTTTTTTTTTTTTTTTTGTCGTGCTGACATTTTACTTTTCTGTGCTGAGTTCCTTTTGTTTGTGGATTTTCATTTCTTTCATTATTATAGATTTTGTGTTTACTGAGTCTTTACGTTTTTTTTTTTCTTTTTAATTTTGTTGGGTAGCTTTGTTAACTTTCCTTGTTGTTACCTTGAAATTTACCCTTACTGTTCTAAGTTTAAACCAGTCTTTTATTACTTGATATTGCCCTAACTTCCTCTCCATTTGAAAGTTTTATATCTATACTGTTTATTCTCCCTTTTATTGTTTTGATGGTGCCATCATTACAGACCGATGTCTCTGGTTCCCTGTTTTTAGTCTTTTATGTTTGTGTTCTTATTGAGAGTTCTTTACCTAGGTTTATCTGGCTGATGTTGTCCTGTGTCCTAGACTCAGGTTGTTGTCTGATGTTTGTTCTCTAATCGAAGGACTCTGTAATATTTCTTGTAAGTTTGGTTTTGTTTTTACTAATTTCCTTAGTTTCTGTTTATCTGAAAATGTCCTAAATTTCTCATCATATTTAAAAGAGAGTTTTGCAGGATATATTAATCTTGGTTAGCATTTTTTTTTTTCTTTCAAGATTTTAAATATATCATCCCATTGCCTTCTTGCCTGCATAGTTTCTACTGGGTAACCAAAGTTTAGTCTTATTAGCTCCCCTTTGTAAATGAACTTTTCATTTTTCTCAAGCTGCTCTCAGGATTCTGTTTTTGTCTTTGATTTTGGCAAGTATGATTTTGATATGTCTTGGTGTCTTTCTTTTGGAGTTTTTCCTACATAGGGTTCATTGTGCTTCTTGGATGGTTACCTTTTTGTCTTTCGTGATATTTGGGAAGTTTTCTGCCAGCAAATCTTCAACAACCTTCTCTGTGTTTTCTGTTTTCTCCCCTGTTCTGGAACTTTGATGGTGTACAGTTTTTTGCTCTTGATTTTATCCCACGTAATTATTTGGTTTTCTTCATTTCCCTTCGTTCTTTTCTCTATTTTTTCTCAAGCAAGGTGATGTCCATAGATTTGTCTTCAATCTCACTGATTCTGTCTTCCATTGTTTCAAATTTGTTCCTAAAACCTTCTATTGAGTTGTCCAGTTTTGAAATTTTGTCATTTATCTTTTGGATTTCTAATTGCTGTTTTTGTATGATTTCTAATTGTTTATTTAGTTCGATGTTTTGCTCTTGTATTATTTCCTGAATTCTTCTATTGTTTTGTCTGTTTTCCTTGATTTTTGCTATGTTTTTGTTTGTTTTGTCTGTGTTTTTCATGATTTTGTCTTTTTATACTTGATTTGTCTGTGTTTTCCTTGATCTCTTTCCTAATCTCTTGGAGAGCCCTAAATACTAGCCTTTTGAATTCCATATCCGGTAGTTCCAATGCCTTTTCTTCTACTAGAAGGCTATCTGATTCTTTATTTTAGTTGCTTACTGAAGCCATCTTGTCCTTTTTTCTTATATGTTTTGAAATTGTCTGCTGTCTTTGAGATATTTAAGTATTATTTTCTTTCTTTCTTGTTGTATGTTCATTTGTTTTGTGCTGCTTTTTTGTTCTGTTTTGATATGTAAGGGTAGGCAGGCCAGGTGTGTTTTGCTGCTTGCTCATCTGTGAGCAAAATAGCTCTCATCACCTTGTTCAAGTGTGGCAGGGCAGCAGCAGGCAGGTTGAGCCCACTTCGCTGTTCTCTTCTTTGGTAAGATGGCTCAGGGATGACTGGGTAGGCACTCTCTGCCTCCTGATGTTGGTCCAGCAGTGTGTGAGCATTCATAGCCCCTCATCAGATGGATGGGAGTGTCAGACAGGGAATGGTATGGGTTTACTTCCCACCACTCAGAAGCTGGTCGAGTGGCAGGAGGGGGAGGGCAGAGCAGGCCCAGTGTGATGAACCTGAGTGCAGGGGTGCTGTAGTCATGGTGGCATGACAGAGGCTGGCTCAAGGGGGGAAGTGTTGAACATGGCTATGTATGAGGGAGAAAGAAAAGAAAAGAGAGAGAAAGAAAAAAAGATTGGTGTGGTGGGAACCTCTGGGTGGGGTGGATCTGAAGGCTGGTGGGAAGGGGGTTAGGTGGCATATGGAGCTAGGTTGGATGGAGAAAGAGAATAAAGAAAGAAAAAAAAAATAAGTGGCTGTGGGTGGGGCTGGGGTGGACTCAGGGCAGCTGTGGGTTGTTATACCAGTGGTACTCTACCTACCTGTGATGGTGTGTGGGGGGGGATGGTGGGAAGGGAGGGTAAGTGGGTTACAGGGCTAGGTGGGAGAAAAAAAAACCCAGTGCCGTTGAGTTGCTTCTGACTCATAGTGACCCTATAGGATAGAGTAGAACTGTGGGAGGGAGAAAGAAAAAAAATGGTAACACTGTGGGAGCCAGTGGGTGGGAGCATGTTGGACCTGTGACAACAGTGATTCGGTGCACTGGTGGCTATCTAGCTGTAGTCGTGTAGTTGGGGCTGGTGAATGGGAGGAGGTGATATATGGTACTAGGTTGAAGGGAGAAAGAGGAGAAAAACAAAGAAACTGGCAGGGCAGCAGGGGCTGGCAAGTGTGGGCAGGGCTGACCTAGAAGTCAGTGATAAAGGAAGCGGGGGAGGGGGGGTGGCTTACAGGGCTAGATAAGAGGGAGAAAGAAAAGTAAGAAAAAAAAAAAAAAAGCCATGCAGTGGGAGAGGGTGGGGCAGGCCTCGTGGGGGACTCCTATTTTGGACCCTGGTGGTAGGAGCTAGCAGGATGGGAAGATTCTTGCTTCTACTCACTGGAAAGGTGAGGGGTGGGAAAGCATGTTTCTCTGGTTACCAGGTACTCTGTCTCCTGTTGGGAGTTCCATGAATTTTCCTTCTAGTACTCCCTGTCTGGGGTCATAGCTGGCTGTGCTTCAAGATGGCCAATTTGTGCCGTGTTAGTAGGCAGGGGACCTCCACTCCATATTTCTCCTCATACTCTGTTTTCCGTCAGTTTCTTCTTCCATTCAATGTTTAATCTAGTTTTTTATCCCCTCATTTGATGCTCAGCATTTCAGGATGGACGTTTGTATCTGTTTTACTTGGTTTTTCCAGGTGTTTGCTGCAAAGGGATGTCATGGTGCATCTCTATAGGGTGCCATGTTGGCTCCATTCCCTTGAGTTAATTTTTGACTAATAGTGACAATATGTGACAGAGTAGAACTGTCTTATATGGTTTTGGTTATCAGCTGAGTATTTAGCTGTTGTGCCACCAGGGCTCCTTAACATGTTTATGGAGAGGATCAAAGTTGTGTTTTAGAGTAATCACTCTAGTGGCTGTGAAGAGTGGGATGGGGAGCCATCCAGTGGGTCACATGAAAGCTTTCATGGGGACTTGGCTTAGCCTGAAAGATTTCCAGGGGAAAGAAGGAGGAAAAGGCACCCCAGAAGGTGATAGGGGGACTGCCAGAGAATAGGTGTGGTCCCTCAGTACTCAGTGAGGCCTCAAGGGGCCATGATATAGATCATATGATAGGAGTGGGAGAGTCCTATATATCAGAGATATTCAGATGTTTTTGCTAAATGAGGAAGCTTTTCTTCAAACAACATCTTAACACAAGCTTCAGTAAGTAAAACAGATAAAAGTGGGGTGGCTTTCATTGAAACTGGAAGGGCTCTACCCACGTCAATAAGTCATCCCTTTCCTCCTCCCCACAGTGGCCTGCAAGCCACTCTTGCAGAACCCCCTAGGTTCTGAGGAACACAGTTTGAGAACTTATGAGGTAGGAGGAGTGAGTTACAGCAGTCTGTTGTGCATTCCTTCTCCTTCTTTCCCTGGTTGACATTTGCAGGCAACTTTCTCTCTGCAAACAGACCAGTGCCTCTTACCACACTCCCTTCTTCCACCACCACCAACCATGACCAGACAGAAGTTCTCTGTGGTCCCAAATCATTGAGCCTCCTTCCTGGAGGTAGGGCTGTTTGCTTGCCTTTCCTCCCCCACTTTGGCACCTCTGTTCCTATAAATATACCCTATGAATGTATTACGTGATGGAACCCAAGTGGCTCCAAAGAACTTGCTCCAGGCTATTGTGTCAGCAATATACCTCTGAGAAGCATATAAAAAAGACACATGACTCAAGAGGGAAAAAGCACACGCTAAAAAAGAAAGGCGGGAGAAAAAAATACAACAAACAAAACTCATAATACTACATTATGAGAATTCCCAGGAGAATAGAAAGGCTCCAAAAAGGTAATACCAGCCTCTTGAATATACAGTGTGGTTTTTTTATAGTCTTCCCTAACTCTCTTTGACTCTTTTTACCACTTCACTCTCATGCTCTCATGACACACTTTTTTTTTTTCTTTAGGAAATTAAACACAAAACACCTACTGCATATTTAAAGGTAAAAAATTATGAATGTTGAAATATCATTAAGAAAGGTGATGCAAAAGCTGAAGAGGCTAGGAAATTGAGTGTTTAACCTTCTACTCCTTCCCTAACATATGGCCATGTACACCATTACACATCACTCTGCTTGAAAGTATAAATTAAGCTTGATCATAAAGATAAAGAAGCCAGACGAGTCAGGGAGCTTAAGCATCAGCAGGAGCCTGGGACAAAGGGTTGGTTTGGGTGAATGGGGCTGGGGGAGGTGTTGGACCCCTCCTTACCCTGGTCTATAGGTCACAGAAACACAGGGACTACAGCTTCTTTCACCGTCTGGGGCTGCTGCAAGGCCTCTGTGAAGAAGTTGTGGATGTGCTGTGCTTTCCAGCTCTGGAAACTTGGCTCCTGCGTTTCCTTAAATATCCTCTCTGTCTCTGCCTGTCTCAAACCTTCCTGTCCTTCACAGCCAGGACATGGTCTCCATGAAGCCATCTGTAAACTTCCAACTTTTACTTTCTCTGGACTTCTCTGACCCTCATGCAGACTTGTAGTTAAGATTTTGAATTCTGATTACCTGAGTTTGCATCACTATCCCACTACTTCGGACACAGTACTGAGTCTATTTATGCCTCTGTTGCCTCGAGATGAACTAGTTGAATGGATTAAGTGACATAGTGCACGTAAAAACACTTAGCATTGGGCCTGGCTCATTAAGTTTCCAGTGTGTATTGCTTATTATTTGTTGTTGGTAACTGCTGTCTAGTCAGCCTCCCACTCATGTTGACCCTGTGCACAGTGGAACTAAAGGCTGCCTGGTCCTGCATCATCCCCAGGCCAGGATCAATTAGGGATCTGACCATTGTGGTTTTCATTGACCAAAGGGTTTTCATTTGCTGATTTTCAGAAGTAGACACCAGGCTTTTCTTCCTAGTATCTTTTTTTTATGTGTTAGTCTGGAACATCTGCCAAAACCTGTTCAGCATCATAGCAACATGCAAGCCTCCACTAACAGATGGGTTATAGCTGTTCATGAGGAATCTAACCCAGGACTCCCATATGGAAGGCAACAACTCTACCACTGAACAACCACTGCCTCATTATGGTAGCCAGTTCAATCTGCATTGAGTTCCTACTTAGTTCAGGCATTCTATTAAGCTTTGGGGATACAGAAATGAGCAAGGTCATCAGAAGTTCTGCCCTCAGGGGCCTACAGTCTCTTGGTGAACCTTATAATTTATTTTCATTTCTTTCTTGGCACCAGTCTCTTTTTTTTTTACTCCTTATATTGTGATTGCATTTATCACTTTGCCCTCTGCCCTTAGTATATCTCCTTCTCAAAGGGTTGGGGTTCTTGCTCTCATTTTGCAAGTGAGGAAATTAAGGCACTGAGAGAACTGAGTAACTTGTAAATATTCCTGCATTGAGGAAATGGTGGAGCTGGGATCCCCGGTCTATTTGTTACCAAAGTTTTCACCTCCCTACCGTACAGCCCTACCCTCACATCTCAGAGGAATTTTGAGTTAGGATTAGTGCAAACATCAGGTGGTGAACGACTGTTGTTGGGTGAGCATTAGGTAAGCATAAATATTAGAAATTAGAGCCAATAATGCTACTTTTTTTATAGTTGCTGGGTTTCTGTAATTATTTTCATAGTAAAGAAAAGATTTTGTGGTTCATGAATAAAATATTTATAAGTTTTCTAAATGTCTGGCATTATGTGTATCATGGTGTGGAGGCTAATGTGGGCATTTGTTTAGGTCATCTTACAACTCTGAAAATGAAGTGACCAAATCAAAACCTGACATTGATGATGCAGCTGGTGTCAGCACCTGCCTCATGCCCAGCTTTGAGGGCATCAGGCTTAGAGGGGAGGTGTCCTATTCCTGGCAGGAATGAACTTTCCAGGCTGCTCTTATCCTTCACCAGTCTTGTTGGGAAAACCTGACTCTGTCCTCATTACTTGGGCAGCTTGTTAAATCTGCAGACTTTCTGCATCAGACTCTGAGGGGAGCTTCAGTCCTGCACTTTCCTGAGTTCCCTAGTGGTCCAGAGGCACAAGGAAAAACCACCAGCTGTCTCCAGTGTGAAAGTGGGCTTGGTGAACCATGATGCCTGACCTCATCACTGTGTCTCTCACTCACCACCATCTTCTTCAAAGGCCTTTGGTTAGTCATTCAGTTAGCAGTGATGACTTAAACCAATATTGTGGTCATAGGAGATGGGAATGGAAACGAGCTTTAACTCCTGTTGATCTCCAGAATTAATTCCACAGATTGAGATGATCAAAACAATGATTTGTCTTGTTTGGTTGGTTTTTTGTTTATCAAAGGTATAATCTTTGTCTAGGCCTGGGCTGGGTGTATACTGATGGATGCTGAAAAGAATGTTGGAGAAATATGTAGGTCCTTGTTCACGAAGAGTATATGGTACTTTCAGGAAACTATCTGTGTTCAAGAGACCAAGACATACTTCCACAGGGAGCTAAAGGAGCTCAGGACAGGGAGAGGACCGCTGAGCTGCAGAGAGAGGGAAGCCCTAACAAGAAAAATGGCCCCTCATTTATTTTTCACTTATGAGGTGATTAATCTATACATTATTTTTCCTCAAAGGATTTTAGGTAGTTTTCAAAAGCATATGTAATTGAAAATACAAATGATGGCAAATATATATGTATAGCAAAATAACAAATCTAGGGATTATAGGATTATAGTTGACCCTTGAGCTTAAAGAAATAAATGTTCGGATGGATGTGTGTGTGATATATATATGTATATATATATATATATATATATATATATATATATATATATATATATATATATTGCTCTACCGCTAACCCACCAGCCACTCCATGGGAGAAAGATGTGGCAGTGTGCTTCCATAAAGATTTACAGCCTTGGAAACCCTATGGGGCAATTCTACTCTATCCTACAGGGTCACTGTGAGTAGAAATTGACTTGATGACAGTAGGGTGGGAGAGGCAGAATACACCCTAGGAAAATCTCACTTTTTGCTCTTAAGGTCCTTAGCTGATTGGATGAGTCTCACCCACGTTATGGAAAACAATCTATTTTACTTAATACCAACTGATTTAATCTCATGTAAAGTTAAAAAAAAAAAAAAAAACTTTTTTTTTAACTACTTTATAATAGCATCTAGATAGCATTTGGCCAAACAGCAGGGCACCATAGCCTAGCCAAGTTGACACATAAAATTAACCATCACATGTGTAAGTATATGTAAGTTGTAGTGGGTAGGAATAAGTGAGGGTCTCCTGACTCTTAGCTTACTGCTTTTTATTTTTTACCTTGTAATTAATACCATATTTGGCTTCAGGAAGCTTCAAATTTATTACAGAATATATAAATTGCAGATGACTCACAGCTCTTACATGGATTTTAAGGAGAATTGATTACAAAGGATTGGGAAAGTCACCCAGGGACCTCAATGACAAATGCCTGGGAAAATAACTAGTGAGAAAGTGATTCAGGGAGATGGCTAGTGAGGAAAATGGTGGTAACTCTATTGGCCAGTCCTAAGTCTCCTGTTTCCTCATCAAAATCCTTTGGTTACCTCTTTGGCCATGAAAAACTCTCCATACTGTCTCTTTCACCTGATTGGTAATATTACCAGAGCTCTACTCCTATTTGTCTATCCAACCAAAATAACCCCTTAATTCCATCAATCTTCGCAGCACACCCAGTTAGAACACTAGACTATGTAGTCGGCATACACCCATTTAGAAGGTCATCTGAGGAGTCTTTGAATCTCAGGCATCCCTGAACTGGGTTTCCAATCTGCCTCAATTTATGGCCATCTTCAGATAGAGGATCACAAAGCACTCTATGTGTCTATATTAACTTTGTGGTTTTTCCTGACATATAAATATCAAAGCAAAGGATGCCAGGCAATAAATCAGGAAACAGGATTGAGAAATTAGTGTAAAAAGGACTAAGGGAAATACAGAGTATATGAGGCTTCTGATAGGGATACATGAATCACCATCTTAAATATTCCTTAAGATATGCAGAAATGCTAAAAGTGAGTAGAAGATGGTCCAAGATGGTGGGGCTGTCAGATGCTTTATAACATCCCTCTTACAGTGAAGACCTGAGAAAACAGGTTAATTGGATATAGATAACAACTTTGGAACACTGAGCACCAAAGACAAGGCTGAAGAATCAGACCAAGTCCCAAGTGGAAGGAGAAAACCCACTGCCGTCAAGTCAATTCTGACTCATAGTGACCTTATAGGACAGAGTAGAACTGCCTGATAGAGTTTCCAAGGAGCACCTGGTGGATTCGAACTGCTGACCTCTTGGTTAGCAGCCCTAGCACTTAGCCACTACACCACCAGGGTTTCCAGTGGAAGGAGAGACAGTACAAAAAGAGTGGACATGGAGAATTATGGATTGCTGGTGCCCTGCTAGCCAAACTTTTACAGCATAGTCATATTGAGGCAAAGCACGAAGTGTTCCCAGCCCAAACTCCCATTACTTGGTGCAGCCAAGCAGGAATGACTTTGCATTCATGTTCAGAGCCAAACAGGAGTGTTTCCTATCCTCTGAAAGCTAAATGCATGCACCCTACCAACAGTGCCTACACTGTCCACCTGTGCCAGAGGCCCATGAGCCTGTAGAGCCAGTCCCTTACTTATTCTACCTCCCTGAATGCAATCACAGTCTGGTGGCATCCACCACTGCCCCACTCCCTAAACTGAGAGCCCACAGACTGGAGATGCCTGTCCCTTCACTCAGCTACTTGTGCCGGGGGCCCATGGGTATTCAGTGCCTCCTACTCCCACCAGCCAATCATGCCAGGGGCCTGAGGACTGGTGGTGCCTCCCACTCCCTCCGGAAACCTGTACTGGGGCCCTGTGGGCCCTCCCACTCCCTCTAGCCACCTGTGCTTGGGGCTGGAACCTGCAGATCCCTACTCCTACCAGCCAAACACAGTGAGCCTAAGGGCCAGTGGTGCCTCCCACTCCATCTACCACCCACAATGGGGGCCTAGGATCATTCGTGCTTCCCACTCCCTCCAACCTCCTGTGCTGGGGTCCTGAGGGCCACCAGTGCCTCCTACACCCACCAGCCACCTGCATCAGGTGCCCAAGGTCCTATTCCCTACAGTTACCTGTGCTGGGAGCCCAAGGACCACCTACACAACATCCCCCATGACTCACTCTAGAAAGGACATGCCCTCCAACTTGACACTGTGGACAGGCAATATCATCCCTGCTTCCCTCAACATCCCCCCCCCTCCCGCCACTGGGGCTAGTACCCACTCTGAACATCCCTGCACAGCCCTGCCCACCCTACACTTTCAGTGAGAGTTTCCACACCACTCATCCAGTGACCAAAAACCCAAGCAACCTTGCCATGATCACATAGTAATTGGCAGAGCACATACACAGTACCCAACCCAGTGACCACGGAGAATGCCCCCTGCACCCACAGCCAGGTGACTGGCTGGACAGGTACATCACTGCACCAGAAACTCCAGCTACATCCACGGCAGCCCCAAAAGACCAGTGAAGAGAGACCTGTACTCAAACACCCAGTTGTTGCCCCACCCACCTGGAGACAAGAGATGAGAGCTTCAGTGTGGCCAGATTAATGACCAGAGTAGCACACATGCCCAGCCTACGTGGCTATATAAAACAAAGCGCAAAAAAAAAAATTCAGGATGCATCAAACAACAAATAAATAAATAATAACTTCTTGATGTCTTCGAGACAACAGACAATATCACATCACATACAGAAGCAGAACAAGATGGCTCTAGCAAGTAATTGAAATAAAGAACCAGAAAACCTTTTGGAGGAAGAAATGGCAATGGAACTACCTGATAAGGAATTCAAAATAATATACAAGGCTATTCAAAAAATGAACACAGAAACCAAGGAAAACACAGACAAAAAAAAAAGAGGAAAACAAAAACAAAATCAAGGAAAATAAGACAAAGCAATAAAAGAATTTAGGAAAACACTACAAGAACAAATTGACAAAAATAAATAGACAATTAGAAACCATACGAAAACAGCAACTAGAAATACAAAAGACTAACAATAAAATTCCAGAAATAGACAACTCAATAGAAGGTAATAGGAGTAGCATTGAAACTATTGAAGACAGAATAACCAAATTTGAAGACAAATCCCTTGACATCAATTTGTTTGAGGAAAAATCAGAAAGCACAATGAAGAAAATTGAAGAAATCCTAAGAAATATTTGGGACACTATCAAGAGGAGACATTTGCTCATGATAGAGGAAGGCAGTGGAAAATACAGAGAGAATTGTCAAAGATTTGTTGGTAGAAAACTTCCTTAATATCATGAAATATGACAAGATATCCATCCAAGAATCTCAATGAACTCCATACAGGAGAGAACCCAAAGTAAAGTAACCAAGACATGTCATAATTAAACTTGCCAAAACAAAAGACAAAGAAGGAATCCCTCAGAGCAGCTCAGGAAAAATGAAGACACAACTACAAGGGGGAACCAACAAGACTAAGCTCTGATTATATGGCAGAAAGAGAAACCCTGCAGGCAAGATGGCAATGGGATGACATATATAAAACCTTGAAAAAAAAATTGCCAACCAAGAATTATATAGCCAGCAAAATTGTCTCTAAAATAGATGGCAAAATTATGACAGATCCAGTTAAACAGAAATTAATAGAATTTGTAAAAACCAGACCAAACTTGTAAGAAATACTAAAGAGAATCATCCAAATAAAGACCCAACAACATCAGAAAATAGCCTGAGACTGTATGCAGGACAGCATCAGCCAGGTACCAAACCAGGTAAAGAATTATCAAAAATAAAACAAAGGTAAAATACTGAAAACAGTGAACCAGAGATGCCAATTTGTAAATAAGGACAATGTCAAAGCAAAAAAGAGGAAGTAAACAGTGTGGTTATAGTACTTTCATATGGAGAGGATGTCAAGGTGATAATAAGAAATAAAAGACTGGTTTAAACTTAGGAAGATAAAGGTGAATTTCAAAATAACCACAAAAAATTTAACAAACCTACTCATCAAAATAAAAAAGAAGAAAAACATACTCAGTAAATACAAAATCAACAATCAAAGATATTAATGGAAAATCCACAAATAAAAATAACACAGATAATTAAGCAGAACAAAGGACCCATCAACACTACAAAAAAAGAAAAAAGAAGACAACAAAGTGACAGCAGTAAATGCATAACTGTCAATAATCACACTGAATATAAATGGCTTAAATGTACCAGTAAAGAGACAGAGAGTGGCAAAATGTATTTAAAAACAAAAGTCCTATCCATATGCCGTCTACAAGAGACACACCTTAGATAAAAAGACATACACAAAATTTAAAAGATGGAAAATATAAATCAAACAAACAATAACCAAAAAAGAGCAGGAGTGGCAATAATAACCTCTAAATAAGATAGACTTTAAGGCAAAATCCACCATAAAAGATGAGGAAGGACATTATATAATGATAAAAGTGTTAATCTACCAGCAGGACTTAACTGTAACAAATATATATGAACACAATGACAGGCTCCAAAATACACAAAGCAAACTCTAACAGCCTTGAAAAGAGAAATAGGGAGTTCCACAATAATAATAGGAGACTTCAACACACCACTTTTGGTGAAGTACAGAACATCTAGAAAGAAACTGAACAAAGATACCCAGACCAAACTAAACAACCCAGTGCAGAACATCTAAATGCCACAATCAACCACCTCAGCCTCATAGACATATACAAGATTCTCCACCCAACAGCAGCAAAGCATACATTCTTTTCCAATGCACATGGAACATTCTCCAGAATAGACCATATTTTAGGCCACAAAGCAGACCTTAACAAAATCCAAAACATGGAAATAATACAAAGCATTTTCTTTGATCATAAGGCAGTAAAGTAGAAATCAATAACAGGAATAGCAAGAGAAAAAAAATCAAATACATGGAAACTCAATAACAAAAAAAATAATTAAAAAGCCTCCTTAAAAATCACTGGGTAATAGAAGAAACCAAAGATGGAGAAAAAAAAAAACTCCTAGAATCAACTGAAAATGAAAACACATCTTACCAAAACCTTTGGAACACAGCAAAAGCTGTGCTCAAAGGTCAATTTATAGGAATAAATGCACACATCAAAAAAGAAGAAAAGGTAAAAATCAAAACACTAGCCTTCCAAATTGAACAAATAGGAGAACAGCAAAAAAAGCCCACAGTCCTCAGAAGAAAGGACATAATAAAAATTAGAGCAGAAATAAATGGAGAACAGAAAAACAATAGAATCAACAAGACCAGAAGTTGGTTCTTTGAAAGGATCAACAAAATCAACAATCTACCAGCCAAAGTGACAAAAGAAAAGCAGAAGTGGAAGCAAATAACCTGGATAAGGAATGAGATTAGTGACATTACAACAGAACCAATTGAAATAAAAAGGATCATAACAGAATAGTATGAAAAATTTTACTCTGGCAAATATGAAAACCTAGAGGAAATGAACCAATTTCTAGAAACACATTACCTACCTAACTTAACACAAACTGAGGAAGAAAAACTGAGAAGGCCTATAACAAGTAAAGAGATTGAAGAGGTAATTAAAAAAAAAAAAAAATTCCTAGTCTGGACGGCTTCACTGGAGAATTCTACCAAATATTCAGAGAAGAACTCACACCAATACTGCTCAAAATATATCAAGTATAGAAATGGAAGGTACACTCTCAAATTTGTTCTAGGAAGCTGACATAACCCTGATACGAATGCCAGGCAAAGACACTACAAAAAAGAAAATTACAGACCAATATCTCTCATGAATATAGATACAAAAATTCTCAACAAAATTCTAGCCAATAAAATTCAACAGCATATGAAAAAATAATACATCACCACCAAGTGGAATTCATACCAGGCATAGAAAAAAAAAATTTTTTTTTTTTTTATGCAAGGATGGTTCAACATTAGAAAATCAGTCAATGTAATCCACCATATAACTAAAACAAAATAATTGAAAAATGGTGAAAAGGCATTTGGTAAAGCCCAGTACCCATTCCTGATAAAAACTCTCAGGAAAATAGGAATAGAAGGAAAATTTCTCAACATAATAAAGAGCATTTACATAAAACCAACAGCCAACATTGTTCTCAATGGAGAGAGACTAAAAGAATTCCCCGAGAACATGAGCCAAACAAGGATGTCCTTTATCACCACTCTTATTCGACATTGTGATGAAGTCCTACCTAGAGAAAGAAAGCAAGAAAAATAAATAAAAGGTATCCAAATTGGTAAGGAAGAAGTAAAATTACACATTCGCAGGTGATATGATCCTACACACAGAAAACCCTAAAGATTCCGTAAAAAAGCTACTGGAACTAATGGAAGGATTCAGTGAAGTAGCAGGATACAAGATAAACATAAAAAAATCAGTTGGATTCCTCTATACCAACAATTAGAACTTCGAAAAGGAAACCAGAAAAACAATACCATTTAGAATAACCCCCCAAAGCTAAAATACTTAGGAATAAATCTAGCCAGGGGCGTAAAAGACCTGTATAAAGAAATACAAAACACTACAACAAGAAATCAAACGAAACCTATGTAAATGGAAAAATCATACCATGCTCAGGGATGGGAAGACTCAATATTGTGAAAATGTCAATACTACCCAAAGTGATCTACAGATAAAATGCAATCCCAAACCAAATTCCAACAGCATTCTTTAACGAGATAGAAAAGTTAATCACCAACTTTATATGCAAAGGAACAACACCCTGGATGAGTAAAGCATTATTGAAGAAGAACAAAGTAGGAGGCCTCACAGAACTGATCTCAGAACCTACTAAATAGCCACGGTAATCAAAACAGCCTGGTACTGGTTCAATGACAGACACATAGACCAATGGAACAGAAGTGAGAACCCAGATGTAAGTCCATCCACCTACAGACAGCTGATCTTTGACAAAGAGCCAAAGTCCATTAAGCAGGGGGAAAGACAGTCTCTTTAACAAATGGTGCCAGCAGAACTGGATGTCCACTTGTAAAAAAAAAAAAATGAAACAGGACCCATACCTCACACCATACACAAAAAACTAACTCAAAATGAATCAAAGACCTAAATATAAAACCTGAAACAATAAAGATTATGGAAGAAAAAAATGGGGACAACACTAGAAAAAAAAAGGCCCTAATATATGGCATAAATAGAACACTAAACATAACTAAAAATGCAGAAACAGCAGAAGATGTACTAGATAAATAGGGTATCCTAAAAATTAAACACGCTTATCAAAAGACTTCTCCAAAAGAGTACAAAGAGAACATACAGAGTGGGAAAAATTTTTTTGACTATGACATTGACAAGGTTCTAATATCTAAAATATGTAGAAAACTTCAAGACCTCAGCAACAAAAAAGACAAACAATCCAATTAAAAATGGACAAGGGGTATAAACACTTCGCCAAAGAAAACATTCGGATGGTTAGCAAACACATGAAGAAATGCTGGGAATCATTAGCAATTAGAGAGATGCAAATTAAAACTACAATGAGATCTTACCCCAACATTACTAGCACTAACCAAAAAACAGAACGTAACAAATGTTGGAGAGGTTGTAGTGAGATTGGAACTCTAATGCACTGCTGGTGAGACTGTAAAATGGTGCAACCACTGTGGTAAACAGCATGGCCCTTCCTTTAAAAGCTAGAAATAGAAATACCATATGACTCAGCAATCCCACTCCTAGGTATATACCCTAAAGAAATAAAAGCTGTGACATAAATAGACACATGCACACCCATGCTCACTGCAGCATTATTCACAATAGCAAAAAGATGAAAACAGCCTAAGTGCCCATCAACTGAGGAATGGATTAACAAATCATAGTTACACAAATGGAATACTATTCAACGATAAAGAATGATGTCAAATCCACAAAACATCTCACAACATGGAAGAATTTATAGGGCATTATGCTGAGTGTAATAAGTTAATCACAAAAGGACAAATATAGCATGAGATCTCTGCTATAAAGAAACAAGAAAAGGTTTATGCACAGAAGAAAAAAAAAATTCTTTGATGGTTTCCAGGGATGGGAGAGGAGGGAGAGAAATTAACAAATAGAAGATGCGTGTTAATATTGGTGAAGGAGAGGCAATAGGCCATATGGGGGAAGTCAGCAAAACATGACCAAGGCATGGGTGGACATTGAGAGAAATGCAAGACAAAGGGCAATAATGGTAATTATTACAGCATGGACAATCCTGCAACAATAGTATTGACGGACAGTAATTGACAAATGGGTACATAAGTAGGTACGTATGCCAAGAGGTGTGGGAGGGTATACTGGAACACACCCACCTGCAGATATAGTTTTGGTAGTTGAATATTTCTACATATGTAACTGTATTCACTGGCATCGAGTCAATTCTGACTGTAGTGACCCTATATGACACAGCAGAACTGCCCTACAGGGTTTTCAAGGGGTGGCTGTGGATTGGAACTGCTGACTTCTAGTTAGCATACAGACTGTTAACCACTGTGCCACTAGGGCTCCTGCATAATGGTGCTGCTTACATATTAATATAGACAATACAGCACACAAATCAGGGCAACTTCTTAGACACAACCCAACACCTTGTGGGGTGAAGGTCCTAGGCTCAAAAGTGAAGGACCTCAGGGTCAGGGGACATCTATGTCAATTGGCACAACATGGTTCATAAAGACAAAACTCTGCATCCTACTATGTAGTGTCAGGATTCTTAAAAACGTGTAAATGGCCATCTAATACATGACTATTTGTCTCTTCCTGTCCGGAGCAAAAGAGAGTGAAGAAAAGCAAAGACTCAATGGAGCAATTAGTCCAAAGGACTAACAGAGCACATGAACCACAGCCTACATGACTCCAAGACTAGAAGAACTAGATGGTACCCAGCTACCACTACCAACCACTCTGACTGGGATCACAACAGAGGGTCCTAGACAGAGAGGGAGAAAAATTGTAGAACAAAAAATCAAGTTCACAAAAAAGACCAGACTTACTTGTCCAACATAGACTGGAGGAACACCCCCAGACTATGGCCCTAAGACACCCTTCTGAACTGGAATAGAAGCCGTTCCCAGAGATCACTTTTCAACCATACTGTACACCAAACCCAAACCAAACCTGCTGCGGTAGAGTCGATTCCGACTCATAGCGACCCTATAGAAAAGAGTGGAACTGTCCCATAGGGTTTCAAGGAGCACCTGGCAGATTTGAACTGCCGACCTTTAGGTTAGCAGCCGTTGCACTTAACCACTACGCCACCAGGGTCTCCATACTGTACACAGTCCCATAAAATAAACAATAATACCTGAGAAGAATATGCTCCTTAGAACAGTCAATTATACGAGATCAGAATATTTGCCCAAAATCAGAGATGAGAAGGCAGAAATGTTTAGAAAATCAGGATGAAAGTAAACAGGGTAACTAGAATGTAAATGAGGAGAGTGCTGACACACTGTGGGGAATGAAAATCAATGTCATGGAATACTTTATGGACAAACTATTGAACGGGAAACTAATTTGCTCTGTAAACTTTCACCTAACGCACTTTTTTTTCATTCGAGCTTTATATATTGTGAAATCTAAAAAAAAAAGAAATGCTAAAACTGAAAAGAGTTGTTGGATATTTTTAAAACATAGACCCTCAGATGCAATGTCACAATATTTTAGGAATTTGCTGGCCATTTTGTACAGCGATGCCAGAATCAGTTAAGTATGGTAATACACATCAAGCCAAATCCAGGCAGGTAGAAATTGAGAGAAAGAATGTTTGAGTGAAAATGAGATATCATTGCCCTGCCACATCAGAATGTATTGACACTCTCAAGTGGGCTCAGGACCCCATAGCACAATACAGAGAGTATGAGCTCATCCTCAATTCTAACAGCTGGAGTTTACACTCTAAGAATAGTTCTGAAAAAAATAAAACAAGAACTTGTGTTTTCCTTCCAAGTAACATAGACCATAAGATGAGTATTTAGGCCAGGTTTTCTTGGTAATTCAGACATTATTGACACATTTGTGACTAACTAGATGAAAAACAATACATTCTGTGACCAAAATGATGTTAATATGCTTTTCCTTTTTACAAAAAATGAAACTACTGATAATTAATAAAACAGTATGTGGTTTATCTATAAAGTCATCTCCTTGTACTTCTTTGAGAATAATTTACTTCTCAAAAAATCTCAATTCAAATTATATTTTCTGGTTGACTTTCAAGATCTGCACGTGTCTTTCGTAAGTCTAAGTGAGGACCTCACTGAAGGAAATGCATTCCTGTAAGCAGTTCTTCTCTGACCTCATCTTTCTGAAAGGGTACACCTGGGCACCAGTGACTTTAAAAGATATTCCCTAGTTCCAAAAAAAAAAAAAAAATCTAGATCTAGAAAAGGGCTTAGAAAAAGAATTTAATCTCCTTATCATAAAAATGAGGATTCAAACCCAGAAAGATAAAATTATTTCCTCAAGTTCAGATTTTCTACTCCAACTTGAAGGTACCTTCTGTCATTCACAGTTGTGCTACCATTTTGTCCAGCCAAATTCTCCACCTCTGAAGGGCTGCACAGTTGTATATGGAGTGAGAAGCAAACCTTAATGGGTTTTAGACAGAACAAGTGCCCCCTGAAGGACTGCTTTCAGTGCAGTGAAGCCCCACCTTCGCATCTTCTCCTGGATATGTAGAATTATGGAATGTAACCAGGAGGCAGAATTGGGTAAGAGAGAAGAGGGCTAGGGGAAAGCCATGCTCTGTGAAACCACAGCCAGTGCTCACATTCTGGTCTGTTGGGCCAGATGTTCAATCTGAGAACTGCCTTGGCTGCCTTTGGAGCCCTTACAACAGAGAGCAAGTCTACTGATACTAGATCATTCTAACACTGGAGCATACACCTTTTGGTTATATTCCCTCTACACCAGAATGAGAAAAAAATAACCTCCTCCTCACTTGACCAAGCCTTCTGCTATGAATTCCTGGAGAAAGGAGAAGAGTTATCACACAAGCCATAAGGGTGGTGCACTAGACTTAAAACAGTGACTGTTCTTAAGTGTGACACCGCCTCTCTCTCTAGCCTTCTTTTCCAAATATGCACATTTCTTGCTCCACATTCTCTCTCAGAGAGAAAAATTACTGGTATTCCAGGAACTTATTCTTGGCTGAAGGATGCCTCTGTATCCCCTATAAAAGATTGATGTTAAATCATTTGCTTGATTCATAACCATGAACCTATCAAAAAACCAAAACCAAACTCGTTGCCATTGAGTCAATTCCGACTCACAGTGACCTTATAGGACAGAGTAGAACTGCCCCATAGGGTTTCTAAGGAACAGTTCGTCAGTTCCAGCTGCCAACCTTTTGGTTAGCAACCAAGCTCTTAACCACTGTGTCACCAGGGCTCCATGAACCTATCTGCACCTGACATATTTGGATGTTGAAGATCACTGGAAAGATAAAAATCTCTAAGGGCAACACTGGATGGCCATAGTCCAAGCTTTGCCTAGCTTACCATCACATGTGCAACCAGCCAACCATTCTAGGTCTCTCTGGCAGTATTTCTGTCAGCGATCATTATAACTTTATTACACTCCCTTTCGGCAAGTCATGAGTTTTTACAGCCAAATTACAAGTCTGTTTACAGTTAAGTGGCAGCAAGTACTTTTAACGCAAGTAGTATAGATATTTTTACAACTGAGTTTGCACCATCAGAAACACACAAAGTATACAGGCAGGGCCCGGAACACTGGTGAGGCTGTTTAGGGTTCAACTAAATAAGGCAAATAAAGAGACTTTGTATTTGCCTGATGGAGACAGATCCCCATCAGACAAGGCTTGGATTAGATTTCCAAACCATGAGGTCTTTGTATATATGCCAATGATGGGTTAATCCTATAGTTTAAGAAACATAATTTGCTTAAATAGCTGAACCAAAATTGGGGTAATTACATTGCAATTTTTAAAAATTATTTGGAAGCTGAAGACATATTATTGTGGTTAGGTAGAAGATGGGGGTTTTAGGATTGGTGACCTAAATATAAATAACAACCCTTTCTTAAAACACATATTTAATTTCCTCCTCTATTCTTTGTTGATGGCTACATTCCAGATTTAGTATAAGATGATTAAAATGTTTGAGCTTTATCATTTCAACCCGTTTGCTTGAATAACAGTGGCTGACAATATTTTTAGCATGGTAAATAGTTTGATCAGTTTCAATTAAAATCTCTGTAATTTCATGGAGTGAGAAGTTCAATTATGAAGAAACTTCTAATAGGATAAGGGATTGTCAAACATTTTTAGTGATAGAATCACTCAGAACTGTTTGAGAACTGTGATAAATACGGGCATTAAGAAAAAAAAAAGCTAATAGTATTGAGTCAAACCCCTTTACTTTAGTCCCTTGGGTCATAAGAATGATTCTCCCACCATTGCCAAGCAGAAAGAAAGCCTCATCTATGGGAAGAATGCGACTTCCAACACTATGTGTATCTGCAAAGAGATTTCTGTGTTGATTTAAAACATTTTAAGCTTTTGATTATAATTTGGAGAATATGTTTTCTTGCATACAAGCAGAAGGCCAAGTTATTAATGAAAGGAGTTATAATTCATTTTTAAGATGATCAATAGAGAAGGTGTAGTTTCCATACATGCTTGAAATAAAAAGAATTTAAGGGGACATGACGGAGTCAAATTGAAGAAAATAAACTTGGCCTTCATTTTGGAAAACTGATAAGTCTAAAATAAATGTAGGGACAAGTGCAAAAGGTAGAAGAACAGTGAATTTTTTTTTTTTTAATTCTGACAAAGTATAATATGACCACTAAACAAATGGGAGAAGAGAGAGAAGAGAAAATAGAATAAGTGCATTGACTGTTGCATAAGAAATAGGAGTCGAATGAAAACATTTGCTACATAATTTATAGTTGACAATCCAAATAACAGAATCTTCCTGAAGAGAGAGCTCTTCCAGTAAGTATCCTTGGTCTCACAGAGATTCAAAATGGTTCTTTTTTTCCATCACAATGGAGCTAATACCAGGAGCCATGGGCTCACCTGGATGATTCGTTGTTCCTACAACAGGCTGGGACTTGAGTTCAGGATACCACAAGTTGCCATTGAGTCAACTCCGACTCATGGTGACCCCATGTGTGTCAGAGTAGAACTGCACTCCATAAGGTTTTCAATGTCTGTGATCTTTTGTTCTAAGGCACCTCTAGGTGTACTCAACTACCAACCTTTTCAATTAGTAGCCCAGTGCTTAACCATTTATGCCGTCTAGGTGGGTAGGGACTTCTGAGTTCAGGAGGAAGATGGAAGTAAGGATAAATTCCTCAGGAGAAGTACTTGTCCTAAATATGAGTGTGTGTGTGTGTGTGTGTGTTGAAAATTTGAGAGTGGTGACTTGACTTTCTGATTCAGGATCATGGGATTTACTGGCTTCTGAATTCCTCATGAGCACACAAATGATGAAGTAATTTCTCAGCTCAGAAATGCTATATCAACATATTGACTTAGCTCACCTACTATTGTGTTATGTGTAGCATTCCCAGACAGAAAGCAACATCACTGAGACTAAATTCTGTAAGGAGTGGTGCTTAATCTAACTTTTACCTCTCTGCGTGCTGAAATTCTGATTCTAAGTGTTAGATGGGACCCATGAATAATAGGTATGATAGTATTAGTTTAATATGGCCAACATTAACTGAGTTAACGTTCTATGTCAGGCAACTCGCTGTGCTTGTAAAGCACTAAAAACAGTACCTAAATGTAGTTAAAGTTTAACTATTATTATTTTTATATGCATTGCCTCATCTAATGCTCACGAAAAGACCCTATGAAATAGGCGTTATTACTCTTCCCATTTCACAGCTGAAAAAACCGAAACTGAGATGAAGCGTATTATATTGCCCAGTGTCACATGGCTAGTAGGCTGCAGAAAGAAAACATCGTGAACCCGAATTTGTTTAAGATCACAACCCATTCACTTAACCACTGTGATATTTCTGGATGGGATCTATAACTCTGCATTTTACTAAAGAGGAGGAGAGAATGTTGGCAATGCCCAGAAACACTACATTTTATCAGTTATAATCTAAGATAAAAGCCCAACATAATATTCAGCAAATTGAGATCCTTTCTTATAAGGGAGGAATTAATACTTTTCTTTAATTTTTAACATTAGTAAATACAGATCTAGTTCCATTACTTCACTATTTTCAAATTCATTATTATACAATTCAATGAATTAAAATTTCAAATATTTCAAAATGTTCACAAGATATACACAAACCAGTGAGAAAAAGACTCACATCCAGCCTTAACCTAGAAGAAAAAAGGAAAAAGTATCACCAGAAAAATTACTTCAAAATATGGACCACAAATATTTGAAAAAGTTTACTAGTGATCAAAGAAATGCAAATTAAAGCATTGACAAAATATTAGCTTATTCTATCAGATTGGCATTTTAAAAAAATTTTTAATGCATAGTGTTGTATAAGGGGTATGAGGAAAGAAAGACTTTCATATGCTTTTGTCATTACAAATAATTTGGAGAGCAATTTGGCAAGTTATCTAAAAAAATGTACAAGCTACACTCTTTGATTCAGCATTTTTTCTTCATCTGGGAATTTAAGAAATATAAAAATATTTAGCAAGAGTATACATTAAAAAAGAAACACCAAACCCATTGCCATTGAATTGATTCCGACTCAGAGGGACCCTATAGGACAGAGTAGAACTGTTCCATATGGTCCAAGGAGCACCTGATGAATTCAAACTGCTGACCTTTTAGTTACCAGTCATAGCTCTAAACCACTACAGCCACCATGGTTTCATATAGTATACATAATACAGTATACACACCCAGTGCCTTCGAGTCGAGTCGATTCCGACTCATAGCAACCCTATAGGACTGAGTAGAACTGCCCCATAGAGTTTCCGAGGAACGCCTGGTGGATTCAAACTGCCAACCCTTTGGTTAGCAGTCGTAGCACTTAACCACTATACCACCAGGGTTTCCACAGTATACATAGCTGCCAGAATTTTATAGTAATGTCTAAGAAGAGGATTGGTTAAGTGAATTTTGGAAGATCCCTACAATTAAATATCCCGTGGCTATTACAACACAGTAGAATATTTATAGTTGTAGAAAGTCACAATGGATTATTAAAGAAAAAATGAACTTGCAAAGTAGTATGGTCTTTACGAGTTGCATACTTACATATGTGCTTTTCTGTATGTGTGTGATATTTAAATTTTTAATGTTACTATAGATGATATGGTTCCATTTTTGAAATATATACATGAATATATGCAAGGGAAATCTCTGGAATGGAATGTCCTAAAATACCCACAAGACTATTTCAGGGTTGCCCTTTATATTTTCTTCCTTTTTCTTATGTGTTTTTCTATAATGAGCATATGCTGCAAGCATAATAATAAAAGTTTATTAAGTAAAAGAGAGAGGAGATCCAATAATCTTGTGGCAGAAATACAGCCCCACACATTTCCAAAGTCAACAATTCCTTCTTGGGTCACCTAGGTTAGAACTATGCGGTGGACAGGCTGAGGTCTGGAAATAAATAGATCACTTGGAAAGCCCAGCAGAACATAGGAGCAATCCCACTGGCCACTCGATGTTTGGTTTCAGAGTGTGACTTGTACAAACGGCGCGTGCTTCACCTGCCTCTTATGACTTACTACTCTGCTGTGTGGTTCCATTTAACCCCGCAGGTGCACTCAGCTCCTGCTCATGGGCCATGGGCCCATGTTTAGTTACGGAGTGTTGCTTTATTTTATAATAGTCAAAGTTGATTACTAGATGCAGTGAAACATAAAGACAACTGAGGCGTGTGCTGCTGATCTTCCTTGCTCCATCACATGGAGGACAGGGGTACAGAGAAAAACCTTAAACAGCATGTTGTTGTCGTTGTTAGCTGCCTTCGAGTTGGCCCCCAACTCATGGTGACCTCATGCACAATGAAAAATACTTCCTGGTCCTGTATGGTCCTCATAAGACTGTTGTAATTGGCTGATTTTCAGAAGTAGAATGCCAGGCCTTTCTTCCCAGTCTCAGTCTGGAAGCTCCCTTGAAACCTGTTCAGCATCATAGCAACATGCAAGCCTCCATGGAAAAATGGGTAGTGGTAGCACATGAAGTACATTTGCTGAGAATCTAACCCAGGTGTTCCACATGGAAGCTGAGGATTCTACCACTGAACCACCCAGTGTGATTGCCCTTTACTAATGGCTGCCTTTGCTCAGCTTTTCTTTCTGCTCATCTTCATCTGGAGTTCTGTTTTCTGATTATTACCTGCTTCCAGATATTTCATGAGAGTTTTCAACTAGGCCACTTGTCTGGTTTTTCTGGCACCTTCCTGACAACCTGACTCCAAGGTTATGAGGTAGTTTGGACTCATCTAGTAACTTTATCAGGAAGGTTTTCAGAAGAGTGAATTCGTCCGAACGAAATTCCTACAGAGTGGCGGGTTTCAGAGCCAATTTGTCTGAGTCTAAAAACAGCAACTTGGTTAGACAGGGCTCCACCCAAGGCTGTCTTCCAGGGATGTATATGCTCATATTACCAGCTGACTTCTTCAGTCGGGGTTCGACTAGCTAACTCACTTCTCGTTTGTCTTGTTGGAAGCTGGCAACAAGAGGGAGAGCATCCAAATAGGTGGAAAATTTCAATCCAATCCAGCTGCTCTGATATTAACCTGGATGCAGGGTTTTGTCTGATTTTCAAACCTGGAAAGTGCTTTTACAAGGCCCAACAGCCCACAAAGGAGAATTTTGTAAGGGGCCCATTGAATAGATGAGGAGTCTGCAACAGGAAGCAATCACAGGCTTATCCAGAAATTCATATCAAGATGTAGATGAAAGATTAAGACCATGGATGATAGATGTTAGATCAAGATATGAGAAAGATGGCAAAATGCCCAGTCTGAGAAGATTAACTTTTAATGGATGATGGCAAGAATTCACAAACTTTTTGGTTGGCACTTGCTCCAAAAACAAAAAACTCATTGCCATCGAGTTGATTCTGACTCATAGTGACCCTATAGGACAGGGTAGAACTGCCCATACGGTTTCCAAGGAGCACCTGATGGATTTGAACTGCCAACCCTTTCATTACAGCCGTAGCTCTTAACCACTACATCACCAGGGTTTCCTGGTACTTGCTAGCTACAGAAAATAGCGAACTTATCATATGTTGGGTTTAAAAGGTATTGAGATCCTTGCCTACATGTTACATGAACCATTTTTACAACGAGATACCAACTTGGAGGTTGACCCATGTTTATAGGGTATATTGCAATGCGAACTGAGAGAAGGGGACAAAGTGGTATTTGGAAAGGAAGTGATGAGAAAGAAGAAAGCATGTCTGTGTGCCTAGTATTGGCCAAGGGAACTAGGGCCCAGTATGACTGACACCATTGCTTTGGTGCATTTGGCAGATGGCCATTTTATTTGGCTTCCTAGCTTACTCCATTGCTTTTCCACCCATTGATCACTGCTTAATAATTATGGTAATCCCGTGGCTCCTATTCTACAGAGCAGGGAGCATACTTTATCTTTCTTTAATCCAATATGCATCATAGCCTATGGCACATGACAGATTCCAAATACATTCATTAATTTGGTATTTATTTAATGATTGCTTTTTACATGCTGAAAACAATGGTAAACCCTGGAAAAAATCAAGATGCCTTTACAGAGAAATTTGTAGTTGTTATCATTATTAGTATTTTTGTACCAAAGACCTTATTGACACTGGATTGTGATTTAGGGAAAGAAGTGGAAACTCAAAGGAGGAGGGTATTCTGATGAAAGGTGCTAAAAATAAACCTGTGTTTTATTGATGTCTACCTTTGTACCCCTACCTTCCGCCTTCCAGACCCTTCTCCATCAACAAAGCTTGCAGGTATAAATTTCCCTTCTCCCCAAGGTGACTTTTTCCTTGGGATATTGCTTACGGATAGGGAAAGACTAAAAGACTAGAAAGAATAAACAACAAACAAAGCAAAAAATGCAAAACAAGCAAGCAAGCAATCAACCCACTGAAAACTTTTATGAAGTCCTAGGTTATTTTTTTTTGTTGTGATTGCCAGTTAAAAAATATATATATATTATTATAAACTTTGAGTACAGTTGAGAGCCAGTGACCTTATTTTAAATATTCTATTTGGGAGCTGCAGCAAGAACAATACACAGTGATTGTTAATGATACTCTAAGTCTGTTAACGCTATTACAGTAAGTTAAATACAATAGGCCATAAGTGATAGAAATTACCCAAACCCACTGCTGTTAAGTGAATTCCCCACTCATAGTGAGTTGACTGCCCCATAGGCTTTCCAAAGCTATAAATCTTTATGGAAGCAGATCGCCACATCTCTTTCCTACAGAGAGGTTGGAGGGTTCAAATGGGTTCAAATAGCTGGCAGCTGAGTGCTTTAAGCACTGCATCAGCAGGGCAGAATTAGTAAACAATAAATATTAGCTGCAACTGTGCCTACTGAAGGAGGAGCCCTGTTGGCACGATAGTTAAATACTTGGCTGTTAACTGAAAGGTCATTGATTTGAACCTACCAGGCTCCACAGGAGAAAGTTGTAGTAGTCTGCTTCCATAAAGATTGACAGCCTTAAAAATCCTGTGGGTCAGTTCTACCCTGTCCTATATAAGTCAGAATCAACTCTATAGCAATGGGTTTTTGGTTTTGGTGCCTACTGATCTTCTGGAAAAGAGTAAAGGAAAGGAAAGCAAGTTACCCAGATCAAGCCATGCTTGTTCCTAGCACCATCCTTTCCTTTTTCCCCCTTTTCTTCCGTTATTTCTTCATCTTCCTATTTATTTATTTAACTTAATGTGCCAGGCACTGTGCTGAGAATGTTGTAATAAACAAAATAATCAAGTCTCTTGCTTTCTGTGGTAGTGAACTGTGATAGGGCTACCAAAGAGTGGTCCTTCCCTGTTGAGAAATTAAATAGATTATCAAGAATTATCCAGATAAGCTGAATGACTGAATCTACATCTTTTCTACTACAGTACAAATCTTTGTATAAAGCAGGGTTTCTTAATTTAAGTACTACTGGTGTTTGGGACTAGATAATTTTTTGCTGTGAGAGGCTGTCTTGTGCATTATAGATTGTTTAACAGTACCTTTGGTCTCTACCCACTAGATGCCAGTAGCACCTCTTCTCCAATTGTGACAACCAAAAATGTCTCCAGACGTTACCAAATCCTCCCTGGGTGGAGGGCAAAATTACCTGATTCAGAGAGCTACTGGTATGAAGGAACCATGAAAAGGAGTTCTTGGCTCTGCTTCTCACATCCCTATGATTAGGAACGGACACTGAATGGATTCTACTAACTACGAATTTGTGCAGGAGGGAGGGTGTCGTGTGTGTGTGCGTGTGTCTGTGTGTGTGCCTGTGTACACATAGGTGTGTTGGCTAATTATAGGTGACGATTAATGAAAATGTTGAAAATTGCAGTTTAAGTCCTCTTGGGATTTTTTTCCTAAGCCCTCTTCCCCAAGGTCTTGCATATCAAGAAACAATATTGACTTTTATTTGACATATTTACAGCAGTGAGATTTATTGAAGAATAAATAACGCATCTGTTAAACTTACTGTGACAGCTAGCTTTTCTTTTTGTAAAAACCTAGACCATACGCATTATTCTGCAAAAATGCTAATTCAATGTTTACAATAGCTATCTTCCTATTAGCTTTAGATTGGCTAAATTTATGTTACATTATGCTTGCATTTAGTGTGTTATTTGTAAAGTCTTGCCCATTTTACAGGGCTGGGATCATACTTTTACTAATTCAAATGATTTTAGAGGTTTAGAGTTGTTGTATCTTCCTTTTATGACATATTATTGCCTGTATCTATGATTTATTTGCTGCTGAGCCCTTGGTCAGGAACACAACTCCCAATTATACAACCAATTATAACATTGTTCTGTGGGAAAAAATCAGCGGCTGAAACTGTTGACGAAGTATAATCAAAAAGAGCAGCTTAATATCAGGTAAACCAAAACTGAAATTATTTTTGGTAGATAATTACCAATGTTCATATCACATGTCCTAAGTAACTGCATCTATCATTGATTTATATTGTGCAGTTTCTCGTGCTGGATGGGGCCATACTTGTAGCTTTTTTGTGATCAAGATGGCCAATTGGTAAGAACTGTTTTGAACAAATTCCAAATTAAAAATGATTGCTTTGTTACTGCATGATACAATAATCTGGAGTCCTAAAGACTACTCGTTCAGGCAATTAAGCATATTTTAAAAATTGACTTAATTTCTATACTTCTATGCTAATTGGTTTCCATAATAGAATGCCATTTTGCTTTTGGTTAACCTACAAGATATCAATATTTCATAGTAGTGTTTAGGTACCTCATGCACTCATCCGAGAGCACACCCCTAATCTAATTGCTCCAGTTTCTGCCAACCTTACTATACTTTCAGAATTCTGAATTTCTAGGTTATAGGACATCACTGACCCACCTTTGAAGAACACACCACTGGAGGTGGGGCTGAGAAGATGGAGAAACGCCATCATATTCAACATACACATTGATTTTATAACACATCCTGTTTCAGAAATATCAGAATGGAAAACAACACACATCTTAGAACTAAGAAAATTGCACCATATCCCAAATCTCTATTAAAAAAAAAAAGCCAAACCTGTTGCCATTGAGTCGCTTTTGACTCATAGCAACCCTATAGGATAGAGTAGAACTGCCCCATAGACTTTCCAAGGAGTGCCTGGTGGATTTGAACTGCTGACCTTTTGGTTAGCAGTCGTAGTTCTTAACCGCTACATCACCAGGGTTTAGCCCATTCCAAATAAACATACGATTTCAATAAAAACATTATGCTGGCTATGTAGGAACAACTTCAAGATAATTTCTCTTGTCCCATATTCTAACTAGATTCTGCTAAAAGAAAGAAATTCTGGAACATCCACTGTAAGGATGTGTTAATCAACTATTGCCAAAATAATGCTGCATAATCAACAATTTCAATGCTCAGTGGCTTAGAACAAAAGCATTTGTTCTCTCACTCATGATTCTGAAAGTGACTGAAGTTCAACCTATCTAGAATGGACTTGTCTAAGTGGATTTGCTTCAGGCTGGGATTTGCTTCAGGATATTAGTTGAATTAAGGTTTGCTGTTTATATGTGCATTCTGGGATCTAGGCTGAAGGGACAGTTCTAGGGGCAGCATACCCTTTTCACGGGAGATACCGAAACACAAGAGCCATGCCAAAATGCACATGCCCATTTAAGACCTCTTCCTTTCATAGCAACCAACATTTCACTGGCTAAAGAAAATCATATGGCTGAGCCCATCATCAATGCATCAGGAAAGCAAACTTTACTCATATAGGAAAAGAGAAAAATTAATATTTGTTGAAAAATAATTCAAACTATTTTAAAAATATATGGCATTTGAAAAAAGTGGATAAAAGAGCTGTTAAATGAAGTTTTGTTTTGTTTTTCAGTTATTTTTTAGCTTACTCTTCAGGTAACCCAGGCAACCATTGCTTCTTTTACATACCCAATTTTTGCCTAGGGATTTTTCTCTCCCTCTTTTTTAGTCCAGAATATCTGTCTATGATTCCATCTAGGGTCCTAAGAGTATAGCACATGATGCAAGGAGCAGGTTACATTCCCTTTGTCATAGTGAGTAATGTATTTCAGGACATGGCTGGTAATGCTGGAAGACAAAGATTCTCACTTTTTATTTATTTATTTATTTTTTGCAGCCATAACCAAAGCAATGTCTACCTCCGGACCCTTACATTTTGTGAATCAATTAATGTCTATTCTTGATAAGCCACATTTAAGATCTGTACTACAGATAGGATCTTCACTGACACAGAAATCATTACCAGGAGTGGGGTGTAGTAAATAATAGGCCCTAAAATATGAAAATACTAAGCTGAAGAAGTAGAGTGAAAGGCACTGAAAATTTCTTATTCACAGTTTAAAAATCGATGATCCCTGTTACTCATTAGTGTAGCTGTTTCTTAAGCTGTTTTATCTCAGACATTAGACCATATGCCTGCAGATACTGCTGCATTAGTGAATTTGGTAGAAGAAATTAGAGTACTGGAAAATGTGAGTCACTTTTTGTGGCTTCTTAAAAGAGACCATAAAGGTCCCACCAGAGACAAGCATACGTTGAGGTTGGCACATCTGATATCAGAGAGAAAAGAAAGCACAATTTTGCTAAAAGATGCCCTTCTGCATGAAGCCTACAGCATAAGAAATTTGGGAATTCGGTAATCTGGATCTTTGCAGGGTTGGAAAAGATGAATTCTCTACCCCAATCAAAAGTTAGTGCAAACCAAATTAGGAAGATGGGAACCAGATCAGAAGATATCATTAGAGTATGGGGCAAACTTATCCTCAGATCACTGCCAAACACCTCCTGTTATTCCTTCTTTATGTGACAAAGAAGGATAATTAACCACATTGCTAAGATGCATCTGGTTGCTGCCTGAGTGCCAGGTGAGTTTTCTTACTGCAGTTATTGTTTCAAATTGCTCTGGGGCAGTACAAAGATGAAGGCCACTAAAGGGAAGACAACAGGGATGGACAGAGCACTGAATCAGATTACTGGGAAACAGAAATTCTCAGGCTGGATTCCAATTTCCAGGACCATGACCCAATATGATCTCTTGCTTTGGATACTAGCCTATGGAGTTCAGTGTTCACAACTGGATGAAACCTAAAAAGTTTCTAAAGGAGGAGCAGAGACAATTGTCTATGAATAAACAATTTTTTTTAAAGAAAGCCCTCATTAACAACCTGTGTTATGCAGATGACACAACCTTGCTTGCTGAAAGTGAAAAGGACTTGAAACACTTACTAATGAAGATCAAAGACCACAGCCTTCAGTATGGATTGCACCTCAACATAAAGAAAACAAAAATCCTCACTACTGGACCAATGAGCAACATCATGATAAATGGAGAAAAGATTGAAGTTGTCAAGGATTTCATTTTACTTGGATCCACAATCAACAGCCTTGGAAGCAGCAGTCAAGAAATCAAAAGACGCATTGCATTGGGTAAATCTGCTGCAAAGGACCTCTTGAAAGTGTTGAAGAGCAAAGATGTCACCCTGAAGACTAAGGTGCACCTGACCCAAGCCATGGTATTTTCAATCGTATCATATGCATGTGAAAGCTGGACAATGAATAAGAAGACCGGAGAAGAATTGACACCTTTGAAATGTGGTGTTGGCGAAGAATATTGAATATACCATGGACTGCCAAAAGAACAAACAAATCTGTCTTGGAGGAAGTGCAGCCAAAATACTCCTTGGAGGCAAGGATGGCGAGGCTGCATCTTACATACTTTGGACATGTTGTCAGGAGAGATCAGTCTCTGGAGAAGGACATCATGCTTGGCAGAGTACAGGGTCAGTGGAAAAGAGCAAGGCCCTCAACGAGGTGGATCGACACAGTGGCTGCAACAATGAGCTCAAGCATAACAACGATTGTAAGGATGGCTCAGGACCAGGCAGTGTTTCGTTCTATTATGCATGGGGTTGCTATGAGTTGGAACCGACTCGACGGCACCTAACAACAACAACACAAGAAAGCCCTCAGACCTGAGAAATGCTGTCATCAAGAAAGGTGACATTTTCCACAATGCCATTCTAAGGTATGGCCACAATAAACAATAAATTAGGGAGATTCTGCCAAAGAACAGAAAAGTTGGCCATGAAGGCAAAGGACAGGACCTACCATCTCAGAAAGAACAGGGACACGAACAGGTAGACCGGGTAAGTAGGGACTCATTCCACTGCTGGAATAGTCCTGCTATTCCCATCCAGCTGTGTATTTATTTATTAATTCAGTAAATACTATGTACCTACTATGTCCCAGACAGTATTGTAGGAGTAAATCAGTGAACAAAACAGAAGTTAATATGTGTAACGAAGCAGTAACTACTAACATTTCTCAGCTCACTCTGGATTTTCTCTTCTCTCTTTGCCATTAGATATTGGGTGTGTCAGGCCTCTGGATGGAATTGAACCATCAGTCTTTTGGTTGATGTTCAAGAGCTTAACAATTTACCATTTGTGCCATCTAGAGATATGCATATGTACATATATATACACACACATACATATAGATAAGATTGCAAAGGGTTGAGTTGTAGTGGGTAGTTGCTCTTTGTTTCCAATTGTCTGTTTCCTCTTCTTTCTGCAAAGACCTAATACTTTGTTTGGGGATCTACTCCTCCCTCTCTCTCAATCCATATAGTCTGGGTGTGCAACCACTTCCAGCCCAGTGACCCAGGACTAGGTCAATCAGTATATTGCATTCTGATCACAGTGATTGATTCAGGGATGGGTGTGACCAGAGCTAGTCCAATTAAGGAGAATCCAGGACCTTGGGAATGCCAGCAAGACTCTGATTAGTCACCACTGGATTTGAACCTAGAATTAGAGACCCACAGATCTGGACAGCCTTCTTGTGACCATGACGGGAGAGTCTTTTTGAGAATGGAGTCAATACAGATGAAGAGACAGAAACTGAACCCTGAAATCATCATTTAGGCTCTGATATCCTATCATAGCTAAAGTTAGATCTACACTTGAATAGTTCTACTATTGAATCATTATTTTCTGTTAGATTTCTCAATCATTTAAAAAAATAATTTTTTGTATGCTTGCGTGTGTGTTTATGCATACAGAAAAGATGAAGACATGCTACTAGTACTTTCTGAGTATGAGATTGTAGAGGCTTTAACATTGGTGTTTATTTGTTTCTTTATATACACAGATATTATACTTTTAAAAAGATCTGTATTTCAAGCTATTGACAAAGCTATAAGGAGTCCCCATGAGTCAGAAGTGACTTTATGGCAATGGCATAAGGAGTCTAGAGTAGTTACAGAATTTAAAACACGTTACTGATTGACCAGCGTTAAGGTGCGACAAGGCTATAAGGCAGAAGCTATTGGTCCAAGTAAATAAGGCATGATGAAAGACACTGCAGATAAAAGAGGATTCTAAAGGCTGAATTTGTTAGGTGATCTTCTCTGCTGAGTTCCCTGGGAATATTTGACCCAACAATAAAATATTATTCAAATATTCCAGTGAAGAACATCAAGAGTTACTCAATGGTACAACTTAGGTTTCTCCTTCTGTGGGTTGTGGAACATTTGTTCCACCTGGAAAGGAGTTTGGACAAGAAGTTGCTTTTGACTATCTAGTACACTTGCTTTATATTTTTTGATTCTTCTAATCATTATATCATGATCTTTCAACTTACCCTATGGTGTCTTTTAACTATTAATCTCCCTTGATTGGAAGGATCAGATCTAAGTTTTATTATCTATGTTACCCACTAGTTCTACCATGCATTATTTAGGGTAGATAAGCTGCTCTTACAAAGACATTCCCCCAAAGGTAGAGGCTCAAATTAAAGAAAAAAATTTATTTTTCTCTGGTAGTTCACGGTGAGAGTTCAAGGTCAGTGGGCTTTTAGCAGCCACTCAGAGCCCTTTTATCCTGTGACACAATCATTCCTTAGAGCTTTGCCATCATTTGCATGGTGGAGGCTGAATTGCAGGTATGCCCAGGCTCTAATCTACAGGAGGTGGAAGAGAGCATGGAAGGAGCCTGTCGACAGCCTTGGAGGTCTAGGCTCAGAAGTGGAAGCACTACCTCTGCTCATTTGCTGTTTCATTACGTGGTCATTGCAAGGGGAGCTGGGAAAAGATGTCTAGCCATGAGCCTAGGGAGGGGGTCATGAAATTTTATAGAAAACTAACAGTCTTTATCACACACCCTTACCTTCCTGGCATGAGTCTTTAGTAAAAGAAAAAAACAAAACAAAATCTATGAAAACATCAAGTTTATGCTTAAAAGAGGTGATCCAACTTAGTATGTGAATGATTTATTAGTTTCAAGACATTTCCCTCTTCAGACTTTTCAGCCATTTTCCAGAGTGAAATAGAATAGACTGCTCTGGATGAGACCAGAATCCTGTAGGGAAAGGAGAGTAGTAAAGGGATGGAGCAGGGAGGGAGAGGAGAGAGACTGTACTCACCAATGCCTATCCTGGCTTCAAAAATTTGTTTATGATTGAAATTCCATTCTTAGCAGTTCATTCCTTAGTATTAAAACACCCACAGCCAGAATTCTTTAGAATCTAAATTCCACAGGAAGGGGTGATGCCTTCAATCTCTCATATACCACTGTTTGCTTATTTGTCATTGTCAGAAAGATTTGGTGCCTGGGGGACACTAATAGACTGAAAAGTTCCCTCAAAAGTGATGATAGGGGAAAGGTTACCCAAAATCTCCCAGTTTATTTCACAGGGATGGGAAGCCATTCATTTAACTATTTGGGGTTTTCCCAAGTTTTGTCTTTCCTCTGTTTTTATTTTAAGTGCTCTTCTTGGATGACCTCATGGAATCACATGCTTTTAAGCACCCTTTATGTACAAATGACTCATGCATTTATTTCTGTAGCCCTGACCTCTTTCTTCTCTGGCTCCACGTCCATATGCCCAGTGCCTACCAGGCATCTCCACCTGGATGTCCCACAGACACTCAGGCTCAAGCTGGCTAACACTGTACTCATCTTTCCTGCAAATAAGTTTTTTCTTGCACTCTCCATATTATTTTTGGCATCATCTTCCCCTCAGTCCCTCTAGCTAGAAATCTAGGATTTATCTTTGAATACTCCATCCCACCATTTTCCATTTAATCACTCAGAAAATCCTATTAATTTAACTCCCTAAATAACTCTCATTCCAAGAATCTTAAGTCAGTTTCCATGATCTCTTAGCCATAAATATTGTAGTAATTGATTCCTAATTCTTGTCCCAGTTTGCTTTTCCCCTCCCCCCCCCAATACATTTTCTGGATTGCTGCTAGAAGATATAAGAGACCATCTCACTTCTTGTGTAAAACCATTCTGTGACTCTCTATTACCTAACTAACACATTTCTACACCTTTACAATGGATTCAGGCACTGTACAATCTGCCTTCTTCCTGATTCTCTGAGCTCATCTCCCATAACTTTTCTACCAGCCTTTCTGGACCTTTTGTTCTAGGTAACAACTAATTCCCTGACCACCCCTTGCTCATCTATTCATGCTTCTCTCTTCCCCCACAGTTTTTCTCATGATTTATCCTACTTTCCTTTCTTTCTTTTTTTTTTTAACAATTTAACTTAGAAGGCACCTTTTCTTGGGTTATGTTTCTTGACTATCTTCTTCCCTTTTCTCTACTTGGCTGTGTGCTCCCACAGTTCTCTGTGCATTCCAGAATTTGTCCACTTATGGCTTTGTATTGAAGTTATTTATATGTCTAGCTCACCTGCTAGATTGTCATTTTTTTGGAAAAAGGGACTGTGCCTCAGTCACTCTTGTTTTCTAAGTGCCTATATCTGGTATATACCATGCCTAGGACAAATATTTTTCCCTTCAATTTGGCTTCATCTATGAAGAAGGTACACCACATGCAGGATGAATTGTAACTCTGGATGAGATTAACAAGAATATCATGAGAAGTCCTGGAAAGTTCAATATTTGTTGCTACCTGTCCTCTGCCTTCTGGCATTGCCAAAGAGAAGGGGCTGATCCACAAGGTAGGACTTCTCCAGGAATGATGGTAAAGATGCATTGTCACCCAGCCCATCTGGGAGAAAGGCAGCTTGGCTGCATTTTATCTGTAACTGGTTACGTCACATCTTTAGGCAAGAATTGGGTTTTGGTTCTGTTGTTGTTTTATTATTATTATTTCTTCTCTATCATTCTTGACCTGACCCTGCAAAAAAATCATCCCAAAGTGTTGGCTGGAAAGTCTTCTGTTTAGCCTCAGGGTGACCTTGGATTTTATAGCAAAGGAGAAGAAATAGTGTGAGAAGTTGGGGCCAAAAGTTAAATTAAAAGTACATGGGTTTAAACTTTAGGTACTTGATACTCTTGTTTTTTTTTTTTTTGAAAGCGTTGGAAGGAAGAGGAAAAACAAATAAATGCCAAACATGTTCGTTTTGATGATACTGAAATTGTAGCCCTGTTGCTGTGATTAGCACTCCTGCTCTGAACCTACTTCAAGGAAGGATCTTTAGGGTGGATACTGGCAGGTTGGTGTTGATCCCCAGGGTAACTTCATGGTTGGGTGATCTGTGTCCCATTGGGGGCTGGAAATTATTGGCACCTTTCTGCATTTGCCAGTGCTCTAGAGATATATAATGGAAATGCATTAACATAAACAGAAACTATTAATATTACAAGAAGCACTTTAACAGCTCTTGGCAAGATAGAATTTTATTTTCATTTGTTTTTTCCCAAGAGAAGATTTTGCTAGGAAGAATGATGGCTAAATCTACTTGCAGAACCCTTCTGAAAATGAAGAGGCACAAATTTCTGAGCCCCTGGCTTTCAAAATTCAAGTTTGTTGAAATCTGTCAGGGTGGATGTGTCCTGGTGAAGGGCAACGGCAGAAAGTTCTCTGAAATAAAATCTCCATGGAACTAGGGAGAGGCAGGGTGGTAGGTGTGCCCTGTACCAAGGCGAATCTTCAAAGGGGAACAGCAGTTCTGAGGTCATGATGAGGGTCTGACCAGCCCCCTGAAGAAGGCTCAAGGCCTAAATGAGAATAGACAGCACCAGGAAAGCAGGCTACATGTGGAGTGGAATGCTCTTCAATTCAAAGAACTACCGTAGCCAGTAAGGAATCTAAGATTTCTCAAGTGGCAAAGAAGTCAGTAGCAGCATGACCAGATACCTCTGCATTTCCCAGCTGTCTTCGTCTGGCAAGGCCTTTGTCTGGTTCCAAAGCAGCAAGCTTCGGGGAGTGATGGTTGTATTCTCCCATTTTGAGGGGGCTCCAGCTAGAAAGTGAGGTTGCCCTGACTGATACCTTGAGGAATTATTTGTGATCATCATGTGAGAGAAGACTCTGGATTAGATAAAATGATAATCTCACAACAGGGAAATGGCAGCTCGAGCTATTTATTTAAAATATTAAAATCAGATATTGCCAAATTTTTAGTCCCTGAGTGGTACAAATGGTTAACACGCTTGGCTGCTAACCAAAAAGACTGAAGGTTTGAGTACACCCAGAGGCACCCCTGAAGAAAGGCTTTGTGATCAGCCACTGAAGACCCTATGAAGAAGAGTTCTACTCTGATACATGTGGGATCTTCATGAGTTTGACTTGGAGGCAACTGGTTTTGCTCATCGTATTCTGCACTCTATCCTGGAGAAATTATATGTATATATATATATATCTCCATAATATTAATATAAACCATATTGGAGTTAGTTTGCGTATTCAAAGGAGAGCCACCAAAAACCCATTTCTTCTGAGTCAATTCTAACTCATAGTAAACACTATACCCACCTACTGCAGTTGAGTCTATTCAGACTCATAGCAACACTATAGGACAGAGTAGAAATGCCCCATAGAGTCTCCAAAGAGTGCCTGGAGGATTCAAACTGCTGGCCTCTTTGTTAGCAGCCATAGTACTTAACCACTACGCCACCAGGGTTTCCTAATAGGACAGAGAAAAACTGCCCCCATAGGGTTTCCAAGGAGTAGCCAGTGGATTTGAACTGCCAACCTTTTGGTTAGCAGCTCTTAAGCACTGTGCCACCAGGGCTCCAAAGGAGAACCAAAGTGTTCTATATTAGCGCAGGCATGTTAAAAAAACAAACAAAAAAATAACTTCCCGTTCTTTTCATCACCTGGATTTTTTCCTCAGGTAATCCTTACGTAATCCCCACATCTATGAGGGCAGATGGTTCATTTTTGCTCTGCAGGATTTATAGGAGTGATGGATCCCTTGATGAATAAGGTTCATGTTTCTCTGAATTGGACTGTATGTCTTCCAGGGACTCCTTTTGGGCTTAGAGAAATGATTACCACGAACCCCACAGTTTCTGTAGAAATGACCAGGGAGAGGAAACATTGTCTCTCCTGGCCTCCTGGTTGGTGGGGGCAACACCAGCACCCAGCCCAATTTCAGGAAACTCTTCAGCCCCCTCGACTGTATCTACTAAAACAGCAGTATCTATAGAAAAATCCCTACTTTCTCTGGCAGGTGGCTCTTGTAACTCACCTCAGATTTTCTGCCTCAGGAGTCAGCCTGACTCATGGGGCAGGGTTCTTGATCCTTGCCAAGGAGACAGAGACAGCCTTGGGCAAAACTGAAACCTCACACGTGCTTGAAAGAAAGCAAAAATATACAAGGTTTACTTACTGAGTCTACAAGTCTACTGTGACTATCCATTCTGGAGAAAGAATCCATCAATATATTTTATTTCATCCAAAATGCACAGGATTCAAGGAGTGGCCAGATGAGTTTTGGGATGATAGAATGGTGCCCTTGCCCCTTGCCTCAAATTGGAGGTAGCAGCTTTCCGATAACAGTGGCCAGAACTTACTTTGCAGCAAATGCCACAAATAGCTGACTTGCCCTCAGGCATAATCCGGTAATAGGTCTCCACCCCTCCTGTCTGTGTGCCTCAGTAGTATTTGTTCCTGCTCTCTGGCCATTTACACAGGTCTGGGCAACTTCAAATAATTATCAAGTAGAGATTTGCCTCCTGAGCTGTCTGGAAATTGCCTAGCTCTTGGCTTCTAGACAGGCCCAGGACAGGCTGTCTGGGAAAAGGCCTTTCCATATTTGCTCCTGGGAACATTGGAAAGCCGAGTTGAGGGAGGAGGCAGATACCCAGGCAAAAATATTCAAGATTCAGCTGGAGCCTCTATGTAATAGGAGTTTAGGGAAACATTTACTCCTTAGCCTGTAGAGTGAAGAAGGAGAGGAAAGAAGTAAAAAACGTTTCACCCGGGGCTTGAAACTTTGTGGGGGTTTCATATAGTAACTGATGACCTCTCGTACGCTTCCCAGTTGCCCTTGAGTTGATTCCTAATCATGATGACCCCAAGTGTGCCAGAATAGAACTGCGCTTTAGAGGGAGTTCTTTCCTTCTTTCTTTTTAATTTTTGATTGTGTATTAGGTGAAAGTGTACAGGGCAAGTTAGTTTCCCTTTGGATAATTTGTACGTGAAGTATTCCATGACATTGGTTTCATTTCCCACAATATGTTGGCACTCTCCCCACATCTGTCCTAGGTTCCCCGTTTCCTTTGGTCCTGATTTTCTATCCCTTCCTGCCTTCTCATCTTTTGCTTTTGGGCAAATGTTGCCCTTTTGTTCTCATATAATTGTTCTAAGGAGCACATTCGTCTAGGATGTTATTCTTTCTTTATGGGCCTATCTACGATAAGGCTGAAAGGTAGTCTCTGGGAATGGCCTCAGTTCCAGTTCAGAAGGGAGTCTTAGAGTCATGCATAGTCTTGGGGGTTCCTCCAATCTCTGTCAGATCAATAAGTCTGGTCTTTTCGTGGATTTAATTTTTTGTCCTACAATTTTTCTCCCACTCTTTCTGGGACCCTCTGTTGTGATCCCAGTCAGAGTGGTAAGTCATGGTAGCTAGACACCATCTAGTTCTGGTGTCAGGGTTATGGAGGCTGTGTTTCATATGGTCCATTAGTCCTTTGAACTAATTGCTCCCTTGAGTCCTTGGTTTTCTTCACTCTCCTTTGCTCTCCACAGGAAGAGACCAATAGATGTGTCTTAGATCGCTGCTTGAAAGCTTTTAAGACCCCAGATACTACTAAAAAGTAGCATGGAGAACGTCATCTTTATGAACTTTATGTTGTGCCAATTGACATAGATGTTCCTTGAGTCTAAGATTTTTTGCCTTAGAGCATAGGAACTTCATCACACAAGCTGTTGGGTTATGCCTAAGGAGTTACCCTGAATGTAGCCCTTGTGTGCTCTATAAAGCCTATGTAAATATATAAACAGCACCTACAGTTATGTATGTAGAAGTATCCACCACCAAACCCATATCTGCAGGTAGGTGTGTTCCCTTACACCCTCTCACACCTCTTGTCCTACCTATCTACCTGTGTATTCATTCATAAATTAGTGTTTGTTAATAGTATTGTTGCAGGATTGTCTATGCTATAGTAATTACTGTAGTTGCCCTTTGTTCTTTTGTTCCTTTCGGTGTTCTCCAATACCTTGGTCATGTTTTACTGGCTTCCTTCATGTTGTGTATTGCCTTTCACTTCATCAATATTAACCATGTCTTCTATCTATTTGGTAATTTTCCTTCCTTCTCCCTCCCATCCCTGGTAACCATCAAAGGATTTTTTTTTTTTTCTGTGTGTAACCTTGTTTCTTTATAATAGTGGTCTCATACAATATTTATCCTTTTGTGATTGACTTATTTCACTGAGCAAATTCACCATAGTATTGCATTGTGGGTATGTACCACAGTTTGTTAACCCATTCATCTGTTGATAGACACTTAGGTTGTTTTCACATTTTTGTTATTGTGAATAATGCTGCAATGATCATGGGTGTGCACATGTCCATCTGTGTCATGGCTTATATTTCTTTTGGGTATTGCTGGGTCATATGGTATTTCTATTTCTAGCTTTATCAGGAAGCACCGTATCATTTTCTGCAGTGGTTGTACCATTTTACATTCCTACCAGCAGTGTCTGAGAGTTCCAATCTCCCCACAACCTCTCTGACATTTGTTTCCCGTTTTTTTTGTTTAGTACCAGTAATGTCGGGATGAGACGGTATCTCACTGTAGCCTTGATTGGAATCTCTCTGATGGCTAATGATCACCAGTATTGCGTGTTTGTTAGCGGTCTGAACGTCTTCTTTGGTGAAGTGTCTATTCATATCGTTTACCCATTTTTTAATTGGATTGTTTGGCTTTTGGTTGCTGAGATGTTGGAAGTTTTCTATAAATTTTGGAGATTAGCACTTTGTCAGATATGTCAGATACGTATTCAAAATTTTTTTCCCAGCCTTTAGGTTATCTTTTTAGTCTTTTGGAGAAGGTTTTTGATGAGCATACATATTTAATTTTTAGGAGATCATTTATCCAGTACTACTTGTGCTGTTTGTGCATTTTTAGTTGTTTGGTATTAGGTCCCCTAGCACTGTCCCCACTTTTTTCTTCCATAATCTTTATCGTTTTAGGTTTTATATCTAGGGCTTTGATGCATTTTGAATTAGCTTTTGTGTGTGGTGTGAGGTATAGGTTCTGTTTCGTTATTTTACAAATGGACATCCAGTTTTGCCAGAACCATTTGTTTGGTCCTTTGTCAAAGATCAGCTGTCTATAGGTGGATGGATTTACATCTGGGTTCTCAATTCTGTTCCACTGGTCTATGTGTCTATCGTTGTACCAGTACCAGGCTGTTTTGACTACTGTAGCAGTATAATAGGTTCTGAGATCAGGCAGTGCGAGGCCTCCTACCTTGTTTATCTTCTTCAGTGATACTATATGATCTGGGGCCTTTTTCTTTTCGGTATAAAATTGGTGATTAGTTTTTCCATCTCGTTAAAGAAGGCTGCTGGGATTTGGATTGGGATTGCTTTATCTCTGCACATCTGCACATCCGTTGAGTCTTTCTATCTATGATCATGGTATATTTTTCCATTTAAGTAGGCCTGTTCTAGTTCTTGGAGTAGCATTTTGTAGTTTTCTTTGTGCAGGTCTTTTACGTACTTGGTTAGATTTATTCCTAAGTATTTTATCTTTTGGGGGAGTGTAGTAAATGCTATTATTTTCCTGATTTTCTTTTGAAAGTTCCCTTTGTAGGTATAGAGGAATCCAACTGATTTTTGTACGTTAATCTTGTATCCTGCTACTTTGCTGAATCCTTCTACTAGTTCCAGTAGCTTTCTTGTGGAATCTTTGGGGTTTTCTATGTGTAGGATCATATCATCTGTGAATAGGGGTAGTTTACTTCTTGCTTACCAGTATGAATGCCCTTTATTTCTTTCACTTGCTTTTTTGCTCTAGCTAGGACTTCTAGTACAATATTGAAATAGAGTGATGATAATGGACATCCTTGTCTGGTTCTGTTTGCAGGCGGAATTCTGTCAGTCTTCCTCCGTTAAGAATAATGTTGGCCATTGGTTTTGTATAAATGCCCTTTATTAAGATGAAGAATTTCCGTTCTATTCCAATTCGCTGAGAGTTCTTATCAGGGATATGTGACAGACTCTATCAAATGTTTTTCAGTGTTAATTGACATGGTCATGCGGTTATTTTCTTTTGTTATGTTTATGTGGTAAATTATGTTGATTGACTTTCTTAGGTTCAACTACTCTTGCATTAAAAAAATCATCTCTGGTATGAATTCCACTTGGACATGATGTATTATTTTTTTGATATGCTGCTGAATCTTATCAGCTAGAATTTTATTGAATATTTTTATACCTGCATTCATGAGGGATGTTGATCTGCAGTCTTTTTGTATTGCTGTTGTATCTTTGGTATCAGGGCTATGTTGGCTTCATAGAATGAATTTTGGAGTATTCCTTCCTTTTCTATACTTTGTTCTATAAATAGTTTGAGTAGTATGGGTGTGAGCTCTTCTCTGAATGAAGTTGTCCAGGCCAGGACTTTTTTTGTTGGGAGTTTTTTATTTTATTTTTTCACATTACCTTTTCAATCTCTTCATTTGTTATGGGTCTGTTCAGTTTTTTTTTTTTTTTTTAATCTCAGTTTGTGTTAATTTAGTTAGGTAATGTGTTTCTAGGAATATGGCCAAAAATGTGTCCATTTCCTTTAGGCTTTCAAATTTGTTGGAGTACAATTTTTCGTAGTATTCTGTTATGATCCTTTTTATTTCAGTTAGCTCTGTTGTAATGTCACCCATCTCATTTCTCTCCTGAGTTATTTGCTTCCTCTCCTGCTTTTCTTTTCTCAATATGGCCAATGGTTTGTTGATTTTTGTTGATCCTTTTAAACAACTAACTTCTGGTCTTGTTTATTCTTTCTATTGTTTTTCTGTTTTATCTACTTCTATTCTAATCTTTATTATGCCATTTCTTCTGAGGCCTGTGGGCTCCTTTTGTTGTTCTTTTTCTATTTGTTTGAGTTGTTTAGTTAGTGCTTTGATTTGGGCTCTTCCTTTTTGATGTGTGCGTTTATTGCACCGTTTTTGCAAAGGTTTTGGTAAGGTGTATTTTCATTCTCATTTGATCCTGGGAGTTTTCTGATTCCATCTTTGATTTTTTCAATTACCCAGTGGTTTTTAAGCAAGGCATTATTCAGTTTCCATGTACTTTTTTTTTTTCCTTGCTATTATTTTATCCTGTTATTGATTTCTACTTTTATGGTGCTATAATCAGAGAAAATGCTTTGTATTATTCCCATGTTTTGGATTTTGTTAAGGCTTGCTTTATGGCCTAAAATGTGGTCTATTCTGGAGAATGTTCCATGTGCATTGAAAAAGAATGTATACTTTGCTGCTATTAGGTGGAGTGCTCTGTATATGTTTATGAGGACGTCTTGGTTGATTGTGACATTTAAATCTTTTGTATCTTTCTTGAGTTTCTTTCTAGATGTCCTGTCCTTTACCAAGAACACTGTATTGAAGTCTCCTATGATTATTGTGGAACTATTTCTCTTTTCAATGCTGTTATAGTTTGTTTTATCTCTTTTGGAGCCTTGTCATTTGGTGTGTATATATTTATTTTGGTTATATCCTACTTGTGGATTGACCCTTTCATTGTTATTAATGTCCTGCCTTATCTTTTCTGGTGGATTTTGCCTTAAAGTTTACTTTATCAGAAGTTGATATTACCGTTCCTGCTTTTTTTTGATTGTTTGCTTTATTTATTTATCTTTTTTGCATCTTTTCGGTTTTTTGAGTTTTAGTTGCATCTTTGTGTCTAAGGTGTGTCTCTCGTAGACAGCATATTGATAGGTTGTGTTTTTTTTAGTCTATTCTGACACTCTTTGTCTACTGGTGAATTTAATCCGTTTACATTCAGTGTGATTATTAGTTGGTATCTTTTTATGAGCTTACTACTGTTATTTTGTTGTATTTTATTTTTTTGTGGTATTGACAGTTTCTTTGTTTCACATAATTTTCTGTACTGACTTTTCTTGGTTTATGGATTTTCTTTTCATTTTTTTCATTGTTGTTGATTTTGTATTTACCGTGTTTTTATGTTTTTCTTCTTTTCCATTTCGATGAATAGGCTCGTTAACTTTTTTTTGTGGCTACTTTAAAGTTTACCTTTATCTTCCTAAGTTTAAAGCAGTTTTTACTTCTTGATCTCTCCTTGACTTCCTCGCCATATGAAAGTACTATAACTTCATCGCTTATCACTTCTTTTTTCTTTCAATGTTGTCCTTATTTACAGACTGACATCTCTTCTTTCCTGTTTTCAATCTTTTAGCTTTGTTTTTTTTTTGATAATTTTTTATCTGGGTTAGTATCTGGCTGATGATGTCCAGTGTCCTAACCTCAGGTTGTATTCTGATGTTGTTGATTCTCTATATGAAGGACTCCCTTTAATATTTCTTGTAAGTCTGGTCTGGTTTTTACACTTTTCCTTAATTTCTGTTTATCTGGAAATGTCAAATTTTGCCATCGTATTTGAGAAACAGTTTTGCTGGATATATAACTCTTGCTTGGTAATCTTTTCTTCTTTCAAGGTTTTTTATATATGTCATTCCATTGCCTTCTTGCCTATGAGGTTTCTGCTGAGTGATCAGAGCTTAGTCTTATTGGTTCCCCTTTGTTGGTGACTTTTTTCCCAAACTGCTCTCAGGATTCTTTCTTTGTCTTTGGTTTTGACAAGTCTGGTGACTTTATTTTGGGGCCTATTTTTATCCTGTATAGGGAGCCCTAGTGGTGCAGTGGCTAAAAGCTATGGCTGCTAACCAAAGGTCAGCAGTTCGAATCCTCCAGCTACCCCTTGGAAGCCCTATGAGGCAGTTCTACCCTGTCCTGTGGGGTCACTATGAGTTGGAATTGACAGCAATGGGTTTGATTTTTTTTTTTTTTTTGGTATTCTGTATGGAGTTTGTTGAGCTTCTTGAATTGAGAGCTTCTCATATTTCATGATATTAGGAAAGTTTTCTGCCAGTAAATCTTCTATAATTTTCTCTGTGTTTCCACTGCCTCCCTCTATTCTGGAACTCTGATCACAGGGGAATTTTTCCTCTTGGTAATGCACCAGGTAATTCTTAGGCTTTCTTCATTCTTTTTCCTCAAATAAATTGGTGTCAAAGAATTAGTGTTCTAATTCATTGATTCTGTATTCCATTGTTTCAATTTTTCTCCTATATCCTTCTATTGTATTGTTTATTTCTGAAATTTTATTGTTAATGTTTTGAATTTCTAGTTTCTGTTTTTGTGTGGTTTCTAATTGTCTATTTATTTTGTTTATTTGTTCTTGTATTGTTTTTCTGAATTCTTCTATTGCTGTGTCGGCATTTTCCTTGATTTTGTCTATGCATTCCTGATTTTGTCTGTGTTTTCCTTGATGTCTTTCTTGGTTTTTTTGAGAATCCTGTATATGAGTCTTTTGAAGCCCTTAACAGGTAGTTCCATTGCCATTTCTTCCTCTGGAAGTTTTCTAGTTCTTTATTTGGTCATTTGCTATAGCCATCTTGTCCTGCTTCTTCATGTGATTTGATATTGTCTGTTGTATCAGAGGCAACGAGGAGTTATTATATTTATTTATTTATTGTACGTTTGTTTATTGCATCCTGAATTTTTGTTTTGTTTTGGTATATCCAAGTAGGCTGGGTGTGTGTTTTACTGTGGCCACTAATTTGGCCATATTGAATCACTCACCTCCTGTCTCTGGATGGGTGGGGCAGTTACTGGGTGTGTGAGCCCAGGTCTCTGTTCGCTGGTCTTGTGGGGCTGCTGAGGATGTACTTGGCATTTCTAGTGAGGTGATGTATTTGTCCAGCTGGTCATCTGGCTGTGGGTGCAGTGGGCATTCTCTTTGGTCGCCATGTTGGGTGTTGTGTACATGCTCTGTCAATTACTGGGTGGTTGGGATGAGGGTGCTCAGGTCGTCATTCACCAGGTGGGTGATGCACAAACTCTTACCAGTTGTCCTGGTCAGGCAGGGTTGTGTTGGGGCGTTTAAAGTGGGCACAAGCCTCCAGTTGCAGTGGGTGGGGCAATGCAGGTGGAGAGGAGGGGGGATGTTGCCTGTTGAGGGGTACCCCTGTCCCTTAGACCACATTATTTGGGAGGTTGTACAATTGATCCTCAGGCCCCCAGCACAGGTGGCTATAGGGAATAGGAGGTACCATCTAACCTTGCAACCCTGGCACAGATGGCTGGAGGAAGTGGGAGGCACCACAAGTCTTCACGCTCCTGGTGCAGGTGGCTGGTGAAAGTATAAGGTACTGCAGGTCCATGGGCCCCTGATGCAAGTAGCTGAGAGAAGGAACAGGCATCTTCATTCCATGGGCTCCTGGCTTAGGGAGTGTGGTGGTGTTGGATGCTACTAGACTGCAATTGCATGTGACGAAGGGGGACAAGTGAGGAGCTTGGGGGGGGGCACAGGCCCGTGTGCCTCCAGCACAGGAACTATGGTGGGTGTGATGGGTGGGGTGAATTCACTTAAGTTTTACAGGGTGGCAAGCACTCCTACCTGGCTCTGGACATTAGTGCAGAGTCACTCCTGCTTGGCTGCACCAACTGATGGGGGTTTCAGCTAGGAACAGTGCTTACTTTGTTCCAATATGGCTGTGCTGTGCAGGTTTAGCTAGTAGGGTGCTGGCAATCCATAATTCTCCATGTCTTCTGTTTTCGTACTGCTTTTCTTTCTACTTGACACTTGGTCCAATTCTTCTGCCTTGTCTTTGTTGCTGAGAGTTCCAAAGTTGTCATCTATATCTGATTCACTTGTTTTCTTGGGTCTTTGTTGTAAGAGAGACACTATGAAGCATCTCACTATTCCACCATCTTGGACCACATCTCTATAGGGTTTTCAAAGGCCTTTCTTCCCAGGCCCCTCTGGGTGGACTCAAACCTCTGACCTTCTGCTTAGAAGTTGAGCATATTAAATGTTTTTACCACCCAAGGATTCCTCTTGTATCCTACTTGATTTAAAAACATTGTAGTTCCTTGGCAAGAAGTGACTGCCAGAAGATATCATAAAATTGTCTGGACTGTATGTTGATGATATCATAAGCCAGAGACATTTGGTCAGAATAATATCCTTTGTGAATCAGGAAAATAGTCATTCAACTGTTTTGAACAGAATTCTAACTGAAATAGTGATATTGGCTTGGTCTTTGATAACCTGTAACTATGTTTTTGAACTGTTCATTCATTAATTTATTCAGAGCATAAGCAATATTTAAAGCACTTATAGCAGAAAGTTACCAATAATTATAACTCAAAAAGTGATAATCATTAGTGCAAATGAAAATTGCAAAGAGGTAGAAAATAGTTGTCATCATTTGTGACTTGAGAAAAAATTCACAGGCCCTTCAATCTGTCCTTGACTAAAGTACAAGCATTAATCAAGGACTTTTATTAGGGAAAACCAAACTGCCATTTTATTCAGTTCATCACATTGCTTACAATCTTGGCAAAACTTAGGCATTTGATGTCTTATCTTCTATTCTGACTTGTCTTTTCTGCTTCTCTAAGTGAGTACTTGTCACTGTTTTTGTCTTCACTTCTCATGTCAATCATGTTCCTTTTTTTTAATGTCTTCTTTTTTATAATTAAAAATAATTTTATTGTGGTAAAATATATATAACAAAAGATTGCCATTTTAATCATTTTTAAGTGTATATTTCAGTGGCTAATTATACTCACCAAGTCCCCCAGCTATAACCACTATCTATTTCCAAAGTTTTTGTTACCTCAAAAAGAGCACAGTGCACCTTAAGAAATAACCCCCACTTCTGCTACCCTGGGCCCATGGTAACCACTAATGAAATTTTTTCTCTACGCATTTGCCTATTCTAGACATTTTATGTAAGTGGAATCATACATTATTTGTCCTTTTTGTTAGACATTTTATTCAGCATAATATTTTCAAAGTTCATCAGTGTGGTAGCATGTATCAGGATTTTATTTTTCTTTATGGCTGAATAATAGTCTACCGTATGTATATACCACATTTTGTTTATCCATCGTCAGTTGATAGGCACTTGGGTTAGTTCTACTTTGGCGATTGTGGATAATGCACAATGAACGTTGATGTACAAGTATCCATTTGAGGCTCTGCTTTCCTGTATCTAAGTATATACCTACAAGTAGAACTGTTGGTGGCATCTCTGGAAATCAGATTCTCCCCTTTCCCCAAGATCTGTCGTGGTTGCTGGGTTGCTGGTTTTTGTTGTTGTTGTTGTTGCTGCTGTTGTTTGCTTAGTGACTTTCCTGAACTAATTATGTAAAGTCTATATTCTTTGTTGTTAATGGCCAATGAAGTCTCTGCTTAATTAGCTTAGTGGTCCACTAATGATTGGATGGATATTTCCTTAAATGCCTGGAACCAGTAAATCTCCCAGCCTTTGTTGAGGGGCTCTGCCTGAGTCCTGGGGGATGCCTTCAACACTCAGATAGGCAGTTTGTAATTCTGCCTTAGCTTTCATGCACTGCTTGTGCACAGCCTCAAGTTTAGTCAGAGGTGAAAGCTTAGGGCTGCACAGTCCAACTCATGTGTACAGTCCTTTACATGTTCCTGATGTTCTAGATTCCCTGGAATGTATCAGAGCTTTTCAAAGCCCCCTATGGGCATCTCATTCCCCAGTTTTTCTTTTTAAATATTTTGGTCAGCTTTGCCTCAACTGTTATCAATGTCCTAGGTGGCTGAGATTTTAAATAATTGGTGCTTATTGTTTTCAACAAACACCCTCGCAACGGAATTTTTAAGGAAGGCCAAATGCTTTCTGACCACATCAGTGACTGTTAGGCTGCTATTATTCACAGCTGACATGGTTGTTAAAGTGCCGATTTACAAGGCTATTGCAGGGCTCAAGACCGGAGAATAGGGATAGGCAAGTTAAAATACCACAATGCTGTCTGTTCTTACCAAGATTCAGTTCTTTTTCTGGAATATACTCTCATTGTATTGTTGAAAGTGTTTGGTCAATTTCCTGAGTTCCAAAAAACTTAATTTTGACATTTTTTTCCCAGTGCTCTTTTTGCTTTTAAAGAAGGAGGTCCTTTCACTGCCATTCCCATTGATGTACCACTGGTTCATTTTGAATAGTGTTTCCACTTTTTTTTTTTCCTCTTTAAATAAGGTTTCTTTTTTCTTTTCTTTCTCTCTCTCTCTTTTGCTTCTGTCTGTCTCTTTCTCCTTTTCTCTCTATCACTCCCTTCTCCCCCTCTCTCTCTTTTATCTCTCTCCTGCTCCTTTTCCCTGTCTTTCTCTCTCCCATTTTCTATGTAGCTACTTTATGGAGCTATGCTGTTATTTTGTGAACACTTATACTGTCCTCTGGACTAATCCAGAACTAAATCTTAGAATGACCTTGGAATTTTTTTCTGGAGAGATAGTCAAGATGCTGAGCCAGCAGATGGGTGGGTTGAGTTTCTGTTCTCAAATCTGGGCTGTGTCCCCATCTCTCCAGGCTACATCTTTCCAAAATGACAATCATGCATATTTTTCATACTCCTGTCATGAGTGGAAAAGCCTCACTCCAAGTCCTGGATTCAAACCCAATTTTAGAGTTTCAGTTCTTCATCTCCTGTGGAGCAGTTTTGTTCCTCATTATCCCAAAAGAGCTGAACTCCTGGCAACTATGCTGTTTGCTCTTGGACGTGTAAGCCCAATAGGCTGAAGGCTTATCTCCTCTCACCTCTCCTGACTTATGATTCATTTCTAGTTCTTGAAGGTGTTCACATTGATTTTGACCCCAGCTATGTCTTTTTTATTTTTCCTTTTCACAATTTCATTATTATCTGTTTGAAGTAGAGTGTATATGTGCAAGTGTGGTTTATCATATTGATTAAAAAGAACCTACTCCCAGCCCTCATTGTCCCAGTGCCTTCATAGGAATTTTTACTTCTCCCTCTCCTCACTTACGAGTTGTATTTCTTCCATGTAAATCTACCTTAGAGACATCATTCTATATCTTATTTGGCACTTGTTATATGCTTTTGTTATCCAGGCTGCTATTTGGAGTTTTATGCACATCTCTTTCTCAAGGCTATTATAAATTCCTTGAGAACTGAAATCGTAGATTTTGCTTCTCTTAGTAACTGGCCAGTAATAAATATTTGACAAACAAAATGATATTTGCTTCTTACATAGTGTTATATTTTTGGCATGGTTTTCTCACTGTTCTTTTAGAAATTTCTCTTTTCTCTTAATTCTGATCCAACTTGGAGTTCACCTGCAAAAGTGTCTTGTGTACCTGGATTCAGAATGTGTTCCGATTTTGCTCCCACTCGAACTGACACACTCAAGGCATTTCTGCATACATTTAAGATATTGGAATGCCTGGAGAATTTATTTGAATAATTATTTTATTTACTATATATTGTCTGTGTATTCCTTACTAGTTATTTTCCAGACATCAAAAATGCTCAAAAATGAGCATTTTTTTTATATGCAGAAAGCAATGTAGCTTTTGACAAAAGAGCAAACTATGTTTGTATGAAGCTTTTCACAGAACTAAGAGAATCTCTAATTCAAAATGTTTTACTGTGCTTACTGTCCTAAGCTCTTAAGGCTTATTTTTAAAAATATTTGTAAGAAATATCCACCTGGACTAAGAGACTTCCAAAGTTCTGTCTGTCTTCTCCAGAGTATAAGAACTCATATTTTGCATGTGCAATATCAGTCATACTTAGACAAGCTTATTTTTTCCCTTTAATCACTTAGACTATTATTAAAGCTTCCTCTATCACTATCCAAACCTTCAGGCACCATAGTTTTTTGACAAGATCATCAAGAATAGCATCAGGAATGCCTGAGCTTTTACCCTACCCAATATACAGTAGGCCATCCTTTTCTTTAGCCAGTGATGCCTCCATTACCATTTTGAAGACTGGAAAGGAATGACTAATACTCTCTCATTCTGTATTTGGCAAAACATAGACTGCGCCTTTCAGTAGATTTGCTTCTACAAAGAAACTCCCGGTTGTCTTGAAGGTTTTCCTCATGTTCTGTGATGTTGCATAAGTAACTGAATGCCAATAAGAAAATAGTTTTTACGGTTTAGATCTGCATTTGTTCTACTCATGCCATTTCTTGTTCTAATAAATATTCCAGCATGGCTCTCTCTTTAAGGAAATTGCCGCCCATTATCGTGTTCTAAGTAGTTGTAAGACAGATCACTAAAACAACATTAATGGGTGACTTTCTCCATAATTCCATGGTTCACGTCACTTGCATTGGAATGGAACCCGCAAATAGACTTAGTGTCAAATCTGGCAGTAACTCTGCTCCCCCAGGAACCTTTGATGCCATATTGCCCAACTGGTAGTGATGACCTTTAAATTCTGAGCTCTCTTTGAATAGGAAAGAACAAGTACCCACAAAAGGGCATAGCACCTCATTTGCACTTCCTACTTCAAAGATCGTTTCTTATAGTGGTCTCTACAATTTCTTTAAAATCTGGGACTTGAAATATATAGATCTAGTGTCCATGCCAGTCTTTTATTCCCACACGTGTTTATTCTTCACTGTTTATGCAGGAGTCACAATACAAAAATGACATCAGTATTTACAAGGGGGGGCCCATCTGTGCCATTAGAAAGCATGCTCCATTTTGCTTTTGAGTCAGACAATAATGTTTGAAACCAAAAAAGTCTTGTGCAATGCATAAGCATTTCAGATGCTGTAAACACTTTCAATATCCGTGCATCTAAAAGGTGTCAGAAATTCAGAGAACTTGCTCTTTAGCGGCACCAAAGACATATTTAAAAAAAAAAATTACAAACATATGGAACATGAACTTGGAGAACTTTGGAGTGTATTTTTTTTTTATTTGTTTGTCTGCTGAACCTACTTAATCTTTCTGAAACCTCTAGGCATTTTCTTCTTTTTCATACAATCTCCAGCATTAGGTGGGTTTTTTTGTTTTTGTTTTTTTTTTGATTCTTTTAAGATAGCCTAGCATACCAGCACATGGATTCTTTCCTGGGACTTTAATGCATCAGTCCAGAAACATGTATACACATTTTAGTGCATGTGCACCAGCAAGCACACACTTACATTGCTGGAGATATGGTAAATCATCGGAGCAGGCAAGTCCAAAAAGCATTAACCTACCACAAAATTTTTGAAGTTAAATGTTTACTTTTGGAAGATTGGAATACTCTCTTAAGAAGGAAAAGAAAAAATGCTGTACACACACACACAATATTAGGAAATAACACCATTGTAGTTTACTGTAACTGGATATAAATTCCTACCCACCACCTCCCTGATATCAGGTCACGTTAAGTTACAGAGTAGATTCAAAATATTTAGAAATACTTGGAGAATATTGAATGGCTTCAAATTGGAGTAAAGTTTTCCAGTTCTAGTTTAACTATCCTCTGAAGGGTGAAGCAGCTGCTTGTCTACACATGGATGCACTCTAAGAGAAGTTCTGTAGGCAGATGGTTCACACAGGGCATACCATCCTGCCCTCCTGGGAAGGTGAGGGGTGTGACCGAGACGCCTCCACTGTTGACACAGTGATGCCTCCAGAACTTCGTCTGTTTCTTGCTCTTCTCCTTTGCTGTCAGTCACCATCCACCCAACCCCACACTTGCCTTAGCTTCTGCTGGAATGAACTTCATCTCTTTCCTTGATTTGTCAGAAAACCTCAGCTCTTCTGCATTCAGTTTCAATGCAACCAAGGTCCTGAAAATAGGATGGAGGTGAGGAGTTCACTGCCCCCTTTGCCTCAAATGAGTATTTGGTATGATTGATATCCAGTTCAATAGGTTGTCCTCCTCAAGAATCTCCACCCTCTACTATGTGTATCCCTACAAAGACAAATCTCTCTCTGTCTCTCTCACACACACACGTGCACACACTAAACTCTGGAAAATAGTATGTTTTGCCTGGGCAGGCAGAACCCTTGCTTTCCTAGTGCAGAGTTCTAGGTTAGAGAAAAAAAATCAGTGTCCTGAAAATAGTACCCAATTCAATCGGAAATAGGTAGGTGACTAGATCCTTCCTGGGCTGATCACACAGTGGTTCCAGGTTGACATTTGATAAGGAGCACAGCAATATTCAACTTGTTTGTTAGACAGAAGGGGCATGGCCCAGCTTCTGGAAACATTTCTGCCCCAATCTGCCCCAGCCTGTTTATTTTAAAATCTAGGTATAACTCTTTTAGGCAGGCTTCCAGATGGATCATCTGGAGACAAGTGTATTTCCAGCTCTCTCCGCTTATAACAACGGCCAAGAAGAAACTGACCAAACCAATGGAATTTTACTTTAAGCATCAGCTGCATCTTTTCTGAGAATTTCACATAAATAAACATTATTGTGCATAACTGTGCTTTCACAAGTTATCTCTTAAAGGTTATATCATTTTAAAATGTACTGAACTATTAATTATTTGAATTATTTCGACATGTATGTATCATGCTTATTTCATTTTCAGATATTTTGGGTTTTGTACCCAAAAGTCAGAGAAACATTTTTGGCAGATGTAAAGGTATTATCGGCTGCCCAAGTGGAGATGTTCACTGAGCTCCTCAGCTCCCTAAGTGAGAGCCTGTTCTACCCCTAACTCAGATTCTTCATGAGATGAAGATGGTCTTGAATTCTACTCTTCCCTCCAACTAATGTATTATCTGCTTGGATAAGCCTCCAATTAGATAATTTTTAAACATATTTGTGGTCTTTGGTTTTAGGAATGAAAATAATTGCCTCTGGAGACCTAGACAGTAGGATATCCCTTTCATGACCAGTGGGACGTGCAGTGCCTCTTGACTTTATTGGGAAACTGCTTTCCCACTGAGAGTGTGTGTTGCCAGCAGGTGACGACCTGTATAACTATTTGAAATGGAAGAAATGGACATGTAGCGAATTACTGGTTTTACAGGGTCACTATGAGTTGGAATTGACTCTATAGCAATGGGTTTGGTTTGGTTTGGTATTAGAAGTTGCATTCTGGAGGTGTGATTGTGCAAAATTTTTGTCTCTTTTGGCTTTTGTACAGTGAAATAAGCCTTCTAAGTGTATTTCCAGGTTCTTGTGTGTTATTTGGAAGTTGCATTTCTCATCCCACCATCTTACCCCCAGGGTCCAGAGGGACATATGTGTCACACATGATATTGTTAAAAATCCATACTGTTAAAAATCCATATTACCTACCAAAAATTCAGACACAGTTAATGATTCAGCATGCATTCCATTAATGAAAAAACAAACAAACAAAAAACAACAAAAAAGTAAAAGGAGAAAATAATTTGGTCTGGAAAGGGATATGCTTTCGTGCCCTACCTGGAGCCAATTTGTACGAGGAAGAATGTTTTTGCATTTCTCTCTTAAGGAGAGCTGTGCTAAATTAAATAGAATATTCCTGTCCAAATTTATTTGCATACAAAATTTAATATCATTAAATGGTGTTCTATAGGATAAATATGGGGAAATATTACTTACATATATCAATATCTTGGTACACCTCATATTGGTTATAGAAAATCATCAGTGTGTACTCACTCTCTTCATTCTTTCTGGCAGAAGACATGCATATATATGATGTAGAAACAGTTTCAAATCGTCAAGATAGAAGTTAAAAATAAGACAGGACAAATACAGCAATGTTGTATGCTGTTCAATATTCTGATCCTTGGAAAAGATATTAAATGTTGGTTTTGGCTGAGCATTTGCACGAGGTCAGCTTACTCACCGAACTTGAATAGGACCATGTTCAGGAGAGGTATCCTGAACTTGTTGGTAAGCAACTGATTTTCTTTCATTTTAACACTTGAAGTCATGTCTCCCAGCCCACTGAGTGCCTAATTGAACTAGTGTTATTAGAAGTCTCACAGTGGCTCTCATAGTGTACATATTATGTTCTATTGTCTTGAATACACTGAAATGTCTTATTAACCTACTCAAGAAAGACTTCTATACTCATATCTTATCAATGAATCATTCATAAATTGAAACAGATTTATCTTTCCATGTTTATATGGGCCTTGCCCATCCAGTTCTTTGAGAAGGAATTTCTGGGTGGAAAGCAAGCCTCACTAAGTTCAAAGAGACAGCATATACAGCAAAACAGAAAGAAACTCGCTGAAATTTAACCTTAATTTTAAACATCTTCTTACATTCTAAAAACTGAAGTAATTCCAATCCTGTAGAGAGGTCTCGGTTGACTGTGCTGATCAATAAGAGGGTGGGTTCTAAACCCAGGGTCTGGAAAGGAGTCCGGGGAAACACAATCCAGTCAAGTACCACAAATGTCATAGACACTCAGACCCCTCTGGTTGGGACTCAATCACTCCACTTCACAAACCTCATGTTGTAAAAAATCATCTCAATCTGTGAGACTCCATGGGAATGATCCAGACTGGATGGGCTCCAAGTATATACTTTTCTGTGTTAGTAGAAAGGGCATGTTCAATTCTTCATTGACATGCAGTCAGTAACTTCCTATGAGAAGTTGGATCTGCATCCCCCTCCCTCCCTGCCTCTGTGGAGGTGGGAGAGCCATGGCTAAGGAGAATAGCAGCTCCTAACTAGTAACTTGGTTGTGGCAGACTCTTACGCTGTGGTTGAGAATTTTTGGTCTAGGACAATGTATCTGCTTTCAGCTAACACATCACACCACCTGCCTTCCACACCCCCCAAAAAGTGTTTTGCCCTAACAAAACAGTTGTCTAAAGGATACATACTCCATTCACACCTTCACTCAGGCTGCCTGACAGAAAGCTTCATACCTGGGCTCAGAAATTAGGTCGTTTTTTAATACAGTGATTTTGGTTTTTGAGAGGGACTCTGTGTGATATCTTTGCTTGTAGGACTCTAGTTGAGCATATTGCTATGACGTCAGTCTGTGTTTCCAGTATGAGGCCCATCAGTGGGATTTCCTTGAGATCTCAGTACAAGAAAAATACATTTGGTTCCCTTGAGGAACTAGTGTGTTTCTTATCTAGTAATAAGGACTACATAACTGACCATATCTTCCTTTTTTGCTTCAGCTTCCAGGGGGCTTAGAGCCAAATTTAACTATGCTGCAATTCTGTGGGGCCATATGGCCTGTGTATTTCCATTCTTTTATCTACCTTCTTTTTTCTTTTTTACTTTCTTCATTAATTTATTTATTTTAGTCTTACCTTCATCAAATACTCTGAGAAATGAGGCAAAGTATAATTCAATAATAATAATAAAAAAGTGTTTAGGTATTTTCAAAATAAAGATTATTTCAGTTTATGGTGATTATTGACCAATATCTAATGACAATTCTATGAACCCATATTAACTGAATTTCACATATGGCACTGCTTTTAATGTATTATGTATTAACACTAAAACAAAAGAAGTACTTTTTTGTTTTGGCTAATTTAATTTTCGGGAATTGGGCAACTCTACTTCTAAAAGAGAAATCAGATCTTTTGGGAGGGAAAAATGATATGGATCAGACAATCTATGTGGCTATTATCAGATATTGATTGGATCCATAATTTTAAGATGGAAAATGAAAAATAATTTTTTACATTAACTTCACCTTAATAATTTGCTATAACTGAAAGAAGACTACTGGTTGAAAATCTTAAAAAAAGAAAAAAAAAGTAAGAATTTAGTCATGGTAATGGCAGCATTACACCCACAGGGAACTACCAGGAATTCAAGCTGGATTCAGAAGAGGACATGGAAGAAGCGATATCTTTGCTGATGTCAGGTGGATCTTGGCTGAAAGCAGAGAATACCAGAAAGATGTTTACCTGTGTTTTATTGACTATGCAAAGGCATGTGACTGTCTGGATCATAACAAATTATGGATAACATTGTAAAGAATGGGAATTAGAGAACACTTAATTGTCTTGGAAACCCTGGTGGCACAGTGGTTAAGAGCTACGGCTGCTAACCAAAAGGTCAGCAATTTGAATCCACCAGGCGTTCCTTGGAAACCCTATGGGGCAGTTATACACTCTCCTATAGAGTTGCTATGAGTTGGAATCGACTCAATGGCAAGGGGTTTAGTTTTTTTTTTTTTTAGTTTTTAATTGTGCTCATGAGCAATCTGTACATAGATCAAGAAGCAGCAGTTTGAACAGAACAAAGGGTACTGTGTGGTTTAAAGTCAGGAAAGGTCTGCATCAAGGCTGTATCCATTCACCATACTAATACAATCTGTATATTGAGCAAATAATCAGAGGACCTGGATTATATGAAGAAGAACATGGCATCAGGATTAGAGGAAGACTCATTAACAACCTGAGGTATGCAGATAACGCAATCTTGCTTGCTGAGAGCAAAGAGAACTTGACGCATTTACTGAAGAAGATCAAAGACTACAGCCTTTAATGTGTATGGATTGCACCTTCACATATAGGACAAAAAATTCTCACAACTGGACCAATAAACAACATCATGATAAACAGAGAAAATAATAAAGTTGTCAAGGATTTCATTTTCCTTGGATCCACAATCAATGCACATGGAAGCAGCAGTCAAGAAATCAAACCATGTATTACATTAGGAAAATCTGCTGCAAAAGACCTCTTTAAAGTGTTCAAAAGCAAAGTGTCATTTTGAGGACTAAGGTACACCTGACCCAAGCCATGTCTTATGGATTGAATTTTGTCCCCCAAATACGTGTGTCAACTTGGCTAGGCCAAGTCACCCGATATTGTGTGACTATCCACTGTTTCATCTCATGTAATTTTCCTATGTGTTGTAAATCCTACTTCTATGATGTTAATGAAGCAGGGTTAGAGGCAGTTATGCTAATGAGGCAGGACTCAATCTGTAAGATTAGGTTTTGTCTCGAGTCAATTTCTTTTGAGATATAAAACAGAGAAGCCAGCAGAGAGACAGGGGAACCTCATACCATCAAGAAACCAGAGCCAGGAGAATAGTGTGTCCTTTGGACCTGGGGTCCCTGCACTGAGGAACCACTTGACCAGGGAAGATTGATGACAAGGACCTTCTCCTGGAGCCAACAGAGAGATAAAGCCTTGCCCTGGAGCTGACACCCTGAGTCCAGACTTCTAGCCTCACAGGCTCTGAGAGAATAAATTTCTCTTTTTTAAAGTCATCCACTCATGGTATTTCTGTTATAGAAGCACTAGATAACTAAGATGCCATGGTATTTTCAATCACCTCATACGGAGGTGAAAGCTGTACAATGAACAGGGAAGACCAAAGAAGAATCAACCCATGTGAATTATGGTGTTGGCAAACAATATTGAATATACCATGGGCTGCCAGTAGAACCAACAAATCTGTCTTGGAACAAGTATAGCCAGAATGCCCCTTTGAAGTGAGGACGATGAGACTTTGTCTCCTGGACTTTGGACACGTATCAGGATGTCCCTTGAGAAGGACATCAAGCTTAGTAGAGAGTCAGCGTAAAAGAGGAAGGTTGTTGATGAGACGAATTGACACAGTGGCTGCAAAAATGGGCTCAAGCATAACAACGATTGTGAAGATGGCACAGGACTGGACAGTGTTTTGTTCTGTCATACATAGGGTCACTATGAGTTGAAACCAACTTGACAGCATCTAAGAACAACAATGGCCTAGTTTCAAATACAAAACAGGGTTTTCTTCCTCTGTCACTTCCTTCTTTTCTGTACCACCGCCCTTTTACTCAGAATTGTTTTTTTATAAGTCAGATAACAGAGATCAGAGTCCCTACTGCATAAAACATCAAGGTTGTGTGATATGAAATTGGCAATATTAGCACGACAAAGTTGTGATTGTCTTGTATATTTTAATTTTGAAGAACCCTAAAGCTATCTCCAAGGACAAACAGAACATTATGGATTTGACTGAGTTCTTGCAGGTGGTGAAACTAAATGGGCCAACTAGTTGGGAACCAGGGCTCTGGAAGGCAAGGCGAGGAACATGAAGACTCTGAGGGAGACCAGCGGAGAGAGAAATGGTGGTGCTCCTCTGAAGAGCAGTCTGCATTGATGGAGAAAGTGAAAACAAGCCACTAAACAAGCAAATCTGTTTTGCATCATCCTCTGGACATACATTAGTGATCATATGATAGTAATATTTCCTTCTGGCAATGGATTGTACTCTTATACTCCTTAAGTTAAGGACTTCATTAAGGGGCGAATAACATCTTGACTTAGACATCAGAGCAGTAGACTTCCATGTTGGGAGAAGATTCTTGGTTTGGTTGAAAGTGTTTCTGAAAGAAATAGTGGAGAAGAAACATGTGAAATCCTTTGTTCTAGTACCTGTTTCAACCAATCCAGCGATGTTTACTTTAGCTCCTAGTCCATCATCCAGAAAGAAGTAATAGTGAATCTATCAGACCTCATTTTCTTCTCTTTTTGAAAATTTGATGCTTACCAACACATAACCCTGGACATGACCAAGGACAACCTCCTTTGAGATCAAAGTCTTTAACATGCAATTTAGGAGTTGCTTGGATGATCTGTTTTGTTACCTAAATAGGGTGAGGACTGACATGCCCTGTGCTTTCTCCCATTACCACAGAGCCTGTGCAGCCCAAGACCCACTTCCTCGCACAAGCCAGAGCCCAATCTCACCAGCATGGAAAAGATACTGCCAGGTTTCCAAGGGCAGGGATGTTATCCTAGTCCCAGCTGGAAAAGAGCAAGTTGGGATTGGATCCTGAAGTGTTATTACAAGTCACCAAGTTCGTGTGTCAGTAATGAGAGAATCACAGAATCTTCATTAAATGACAAAGGCAAGCACTGAAGCCCTCAGCACAGAGCACATATCATAGGAAACTGATAACCAGATCCTCCCACACCCAAGCAATTAAAATAAAATAACCTCCTTCCTGCTTTCCAATCTCACACACCCTTATCTTCAATCAAACATAAGTTGGAGACATACTTGGAGAAATTCTGCATATGTGGCTTTCAACGTCTTTTACCAAATTGTGGGAATTCCTGGAAATCAAATAGTGATTTGTCATATCTAAATACATGCAATAACCACAGAACTAACTCTATTTCTTCCCTAATATAAACCTTAAAACTTACCTAATGGTTGAAGAAAAACTGGATATGATGCATATTTCTAATATATGAAGCATAATTTTAATAACATATGCTATTTAATAGATTTCTCCACCACCCATCTGTCAATTTGTCACAGTGTGGTGGCTTGTTTATTGCTGTTATGCTGGAAGCTATGGCATTGGTGAAGGAGCCCTGGTGGCACAGTGGTTAAAGCACTTGACTGCAAGCTGAAACATGGACCGTTAGAACCCACCAGCTGCTTCTAGGGAGAAAAATGTGGCAGTCTGCTTCCATAAAGATATACAGCCTTGAAAACTTATGGGGCAGTTCTATTATGTCCTACAGGGTTGATACAAGTCAAAATCAACTTGAGGGCAGTGGATTTATTTATTTATTTTTAATGTAATTGGTATTTAAAATACCAGCAGGGTCATCCATGGTAAAGAGGTTTCAGTGGAGCTTTCAGCTAAAACCGACTAGGAAGAAAGGCCTAGCCATCTACTTCCAAAAATTAGACAAGGAAAACTTTGTGAATCACAACAGAACATTATCTTACTCACTTGCTTTGGACATATCATCAGGAGGGATCAATTGATGGAGAAGGACATCACATTTAATGAAGCAGAGGGCCCATGTGGGCAAGGAAGACACATGGTGATACGGATTGGCACAATAGCCGCAATGATGGACTTGAATATGCCAGCAATTCTTAGAATAACTCAGGACATGGCAATGTTTCATTCTGTTGTCCATAAGGTAACCACGAGTCAGAGTCAACTTGAAGGCAGCTATCTCCCTCTCTCTCTATCTCTATCTATCTATCCATCCATCCAACCATCTAACAAGTTTCTATGTAACCCACACATTATCATTGTCTTCTTTCATGAACCTAAGGAATTTTCCATATGAAAACCACCCTCGTTCTATGAACAATGTATCTGATAAGAGTTGCAACAAATTTCTATTTTGGGCCACATCTTGAAGTTTTATTTACATATTTCTGTAAAACTGGAGAAGAATGAAATATGATGAGGTAACCTAGATACCTCTGAAATATTTATGAAACAAACCATTTTATAATAAATCATTTAAAACACCCATGGAGCAGACCATTAGCCAAAACATCCTCTTCATCTGCCCATGCAGTTTAATAGAAAAATGGAGCTGTGTTTCCACGTTAACTGTGAGGAGAAATGCCTACAGCTTGGTCTCAATTTGTTTCCAGGGATAACCTTGGAACCTGGTATGGGCACAGTAAATCAAGATCAGTTTGGAAACCCTTGTGGTGTAATGGTTAAGTGTTACGGCTGCTAACCAGAAAGTCAGCAGTTTGAATCCACCAGGCACTCCCTGGAAACACTATGGGGCAGTTCTACTCTGTCCTATAGGGTCACTATGAGTCGGAATAGACTTGACAGCAATGGGTTTGGGTTTTTTTGGTTTTGTGAATATACTGTAAATGATTCTAGCCCTGGTAAGCTGGAAGCTGATCCAGTACGCTGTCCATATATTATCATCATCCAGTCTCTGATGTCACTACCTCAGAAATGGCAGTTAGCTCCTGAAGCAGTAAAAAACCCATTACTGTGGAGTCGATTCTGACTCATTGCAGCCTTATAGGACAGAGTAGCACTGGCCCATAGGGTTTCCAAGGAGAGCCTGGTGAATTTAAACTCCTGACCTCTGGGTTAGCAGCCGAACCCTTAGAACACTATGCCACCAGGGTTTCCCCTGAAGCCATAAGAGATATCAAATAAGGGAACAAAGCTCTGCATGGTCTATGGAAAAAGAAGTACTTCGGATCACAAGACAAGAAAGTTAGTCTAGCTAAGGGCGTAGAAAGAATGCAGGGCTTAATGTTTACCAATCTAAAATGAGGTAATCACAAGCAGGGGGAGAAGAAGAGTTCTCTGAAGCAAATGCTCAAGCAATGAGATCCATCTGTGGAAGGCTAGGTAATCACCCCGTGAGGTAGACCCACTGCAACCTCGGTCCAAAGTCTTACTCCAAGGACTGTGCATACCTGCTAGACCTAGTGAGTTTAAAAGCCCCTCATTGTGAGTTTCTATGGGGTGAGAGTCTGGAGGGTCTGCTTTTAGCCATATAGAGCCTAGGCAACTTCCAGAGACTCAGGGTTTCTTCCAACTTCCCTTGGTTATGCTTTCATTCTGGCTCCTGCTGCTTCAGCCAGCTTAGTGAGGCCAGCTCAGGGTCTACAGGCGCCAGTCAGAGAAGAAACTTTTAATGACAAGTATGGTTTGTCCTATTCCTGATTTAAGAGGTATTTCTGTAAACTCCACTGCTGCTGGCTGTTCTAGAGCCTTTCTTTGCAAATTCTAAGTATTAGAAATTGCATATCAAGTCCTATCATGTCATATTGTCTTGACCTTTCAAAACTTTTCAGGAGCCACTATATTGTACCCTGCTTAAGACAAGGAATTACAGTGAAAAAATAAAGAATATTTCAAACTTGCATTTGATCCATCTTTTGGAGTCCTCTCCCAAGTGAGACATTTTAAATGGGAGACAGAAACTAGATGTTCAGTTTCAGGTCCACATCTTATTGGGTCAGTCATTATGTCTAATTCCTTTGTTTTGTTTTTGGCATCTGCTTTGGTGACTCTGTGTTAACATTTGCTTCTTTTCTGGAATATTTTTATTAATAAATCATAGAAAAGGTTTGTATGCCTCATCCCATAAGATAATCAGATAAAGCAGATTATGCGTTAAAGTACTAGTTTTTGCCGTTGGCTTGGTCTCCCAGGGATGCTGACATTTCTAAGACATTTTTCCTCCAATGGCAGCAGAGAGGGGGCTGCCCTGTGTCAGAGCGAAACAAATGTTTCCAAAGCAACATTCTCTGCATGTAGGAATCACCCAATTCATTCTTTTCTGGGCAGCAACATACTGATGGTAACACAGTCAGAGTCCATAATCAAGGGAGTTCTGGACTCGGAACTTTTCAGGGTCAAGAAGTTTTGTGGAATCTGTTTGAACACAGACTGTAGTTTTAACTATGTTTTTTCATTCACGTATAGAATTATCTCTTTCGTACAGGCATCGCGTCCGTTCTGACTCATAGCGACCCTACGTACAATAGAACAAAACACTGCCCAGTCCTGCACCATCCTCACAATTGTTGCTACATTTGAGCCCATTGTTGCAGCCTCTATGTCAATCCATCTCTTTGAGGGTCTTCCTCTTTTTCACTAACACTACTTTACCAAGCATGACGTCCTTCTCCAGGGATTGGTTCCTCCTAATAACATGCCCAAAGTACCTGAGATGAAGTCAGGCCAACCTCTCTTCTAAGGAAAATCTGGCTGTATTTCTTCCAAAACAGATTTGTTCATTCTCCTAGTAGTCCGTGGTATATTCAATATTCTTTGCTAACACCAGAATTCAAAGGCATAAATTCTTCTTCTGTCTTCCTTATTCCTTATCCAGCTTTTGAATGCGTAGGAGGTGATTGAAAATACTATTGCTTGGGTCATGCACATCTTAGTCCTCAAAGTGACATCTTTGTTTTTTAACACTGTAAAGAGGTCATTTGCTGCAGATTTGCCCAACACAATGCATTGTTTGGTTTCTTGACCGCTGCTTCCATGGGCGTTGATTGTGGATCCAAGTAAAATGAAATCCTTGATAGCTTCAATCTTTTCTCCGTTTATCATTATGTTGCTTATTGGTCCAGCTGTGAGGATTTTTGTTTTCTTTATGTTGAAGTGTAATCCATACTGAAGGCTGGAGTCTTTGATCTTCATCAGTAAGTGCTTTAAGTTCTCTCTGCTTTCAGTAAGCCAGGTTTTGTCATCTGCATATCGCAGGTTGTTAATCAGTTTTCCTCCAGTCCTGATAGCGCATTCTTCTTTATATAGTCCATATAGGACTAGGAATTGATAATAAAAATATAGATAAGATGTGGTTTCTACTCTCAAAGAGCTCAAAATCAAATAGGACAGGAAGATATGAAACAAATAACAACAAAGGATGCAGACATTTTGATGAATTTGCGTATGATCTAGTTGGAACTCCAAGCAGAGAATTCAACTTGATGAGGCAGTTAGGAAGCACTTCCCAGAGCACTTGACTGTTGAAATAAGCATTTTCCTCACATGGTTGGGCAAGGGTACTCCATAAAGAAGGGGCAGCAAATCAAAAGAAATGAGTCTGTAGAGAAGGGCAAGGAGGAAAAGAAACAAGGTTGGTGAAGCCAAAGGGAGAAGATTATGGTGGGCCTTGCATGCTGGGCCATTTGTAGGCATTTGGGAAGTACTGAAGTATTACAAAACAAGGAGCGACATGCTCTTACATGTGTTTTTAAAAATGCATCATGGCAGCAGAAATCCAGATGGATTACAGGGGTGTGAAATGGACATAAAAAGACCAGTTCAAAGACTATTGCAATATCCAGGAAAATGATGATGAGGGCCCAGATTCAGGCCACAGCAGTAAAATGAGCTGCACGGGATGGATGCAAGAGGTTTAAATGGGATAAATGTGGAGGTGAGTCAGCGAGATTGAGGGCTGACTCTCAGACGTCACAGATGAATTATGGTATAATTTATAGAGGTAAGAGATCCTTTTCGTATTCATTACAACACTAGGGATATTTAGCACCATAGATTCTAAAAAAAAAAAAAAAAAGGTACTAATACTGCTCCAAGGTTTCCTAAGAGGATCATGTCTGCTGTGGGCTTTTCCACATTTCTCCTTTTTCGGTTTCTGCAATTGTCACCTCTACACACAAACAGCTGTATCCCATCAGGACTTTATTTCTTTTTGTAATTTTCCTCTGTATTTGCATACCAGTTGTTCACAGTTTGTTTTAAGAACAAGGGTTTTGTCATTTTTTTTCCTAATAGTTCTTCTTTTTCCAAAATATATTATTATTATGTTTTTTTACACAAGTAATTCATGCTCATTCTAGGAAAAAGTAGACCATAAAATGAGAATATAATAAAATAAAGAAAGCTCATTCTTAAGCCCACAACTTGGACAAAGCCTCAGGAGACATTTTAATATAAAATCATCAGAAATCTAATGCACCTACACCTGTGAAAGATCTGTGTGTTTATATAAATGGGGACTACCTATACACAATTCTTTGTTACCTGCTTTTTTCTCCACTCAAAATATTTTGTTATATCATGCCCATGTCAATAAATATACATCCTGAAGTCATTCTAAATGTTTGCAACATACTCTGTATACCAGAATTAATTTAGTCAACTTCTCCTTAGAGGGTATTTAGCTTCATTGTTTTTACTAAACAAGCTGTGATAAGTATCAGGTCTGGGATTTTATTTTACCCGACTTAAAAGCTAAGAATTTAGCCTGTTATGGACAATGGCAAAGACAAGAGATTCCTGAGTCAGAGACAAAGGACTTTATTAACTACACCACAATAGGTAGTATGAATATCAGCATGTACATTGACTCCCCTTGCCCCAAACCCCACAGGGGTGATGCCATGGGCCCAGATGGATGCTATGCACTGCAGTGGGTTTGCACTGCAGCTGAGGAATACTGAGATTGGGAAATCCATCCCTTCTATATAAGCAGTAAGTAAGCCTACTCTTTCTCCCAGAAGACACTCCTTCATCCTTCGATACTGCTTACTTCTAGTAAGTACAACCCTGAAAAATGGCCTGGGTAAGGAATGGTGAGGGCGTTGTATTCTTAGTATACCCAGCAAGATGTGTAGGAGCACAAGATACTATCTCCCAACATTAAACACCCTTAGTAATAGATGTTTAAATATCCTTAGGATAAATCCAAAGGAATGAAATTACTGGACAAAAGGGTTTGCACTGCAGCAGAATGTCTGTGAGTGTCACCAAATTACTCTCTAGAAACTTGTTCCTGCAGGTTTGTTTTCTCAATTGTGTCCTGTCCCTTACTGGGCCAAGACTTGCTTCTCTCATCTGAGTGCTCAGGCCCATATTGGTGTTCTCTGCCTTTTCCAGGCATGTCTCATTCATATTACAGCGGAGGGCATTTTAGCAGAGTCATTTACTGATTGATGTCAAATTGAAAATAGATTGCTCACTTCCAGCTTAGTGGAAACAGGAACGCTAAGATAAGCAACAGCGTTGCTTTTCCCTGCGGCAGCAGATCATGTCTCTTCCTATTTATATGGGCTAGGCGTCTGTTTTCTCATTTTATCTAACACTTTGGACAGGTGGTATGTGTATGTCTGTGTGCACGCGTGCACTTGTAGGTGAATTTTAATGATATTTCAAGGCATTTTGGGAAAAAAAAATTCCTTGGGTTGCTTTTGTCAAATAATAAAATTATTTGACATAAAGCTCATTGAAAACAGATGTGAAAATATGCAATTCTTACTTTTGCGTTATCCTTCCCTGGGGGCCTCTTGGTTTATGCCTATCTGAATGCTGATGTTGAACATTTCAGTGTCTCTTATTTCCAGGGGTGTTGCCTTTAGTGTATAAGAACACTTTGGGGAAGGACCCCTGAGTGGTAGTTACCGTCGTGAAAAGCAAGCCAGAATCATTAGATAGCTAAGGAGATTTGTACCTGACCCAATGCCTCCTATGGGCTAGACCCTGGGGCATGTATTCCCGTAGTGATTGGGCCCAGTAATTCTTGGTATGGGAAACTCTGCTTTCATCACAGACTTGTCCTGAGTTTGACACATTCACTTCTTTTTGGATCCCTCTTCTTTAAATGAGAATGCAAATAACTGACCCTGACTTCAATTAGAGCATCACTTCTAGTAGTCCTTGTGTTCTGTTCATGAGGGTGAGACCCATGTGTAGATCCCAGACAGCGTCTTGTACTATACCTAGAGCTCCTCTTTCCCCTTTTTCCCCAGGGAGTGGCACTCCATGATCTTACCCATGTGTTTTCTGGTATTGGAGGCTGTTATGTTTGAGTTGTGTCTCCCAAAAATGTGTGTCAATTTGGCTAGTCCATGATTCCCAGTATTGTGCAACTGTCCACCATTCTGTCATCTCATGTGATTTTTCTATATGTTGTAAATCCTACTTCTATGACGTTAATGAGGCAGGATTAGAGGCCGTTATGTTAATGAGGCAGAACTCAATCTCTAAGATTAGGTTGTGTTTTAAGCCAATCTCTTTTGAGATATAAAAGAGAGAAGCTCGTAGAGAAACAGGAGGACCTCATACCACCAAGGAACAAGAGCCAGGAGAATAGCGGGTCATTTTGACCTGGGGTCCCTGCACTGAGAATCTCCTTGACTGGGAAAGATTGATGACAAGAACCTTCTCCCAGAGCTAACAGAGAGAGAAAGACTTCCCCTGAAACTGGCACCCGGAATTCAGACTTCTAGCCTCCCAGACTGTGAGAGAATAAATTTCTCTTTGTTAAAGACATCCACTTGTGGTATTTCTTTTATAGCAGCGCTAGATAACTAAGACAGAGGGAAGTCAGTTGAAATGACCACTTACAGTATCTACTTGAAGCAAATAACACCAGTCTCCCACAGAGGGAGACTCTGGCTACTGTCCCTTTAGTGGTTTAATTTTGTCTTCATATCTGGGAAATATTTTAAGAGAAATATTTGAACTAAAAGTCTATAGTGCTTAAAGTGCCACCTTTGGAGCAAAGCAATCCTATTTTTCTTCCAGTTCTGGTGGCACTGTTCATACAACGTGCCCTTTGGGTCAAGTCTACCTGCTGCCTGGACAAGGCAGATTCAGTCATATACACACGACAGAAATAGCCATATACGACTGAGCAAGAGGGAGCCCAACCACCTTAGAGAAGACTTGTCAAATGAGCCCCAGAGTGGCATTTCCCCCCGACTGGTCCAAAACCAATCCTCTCAGATCTCTTCTTGGGGAAGCACAAATGCTAGGTGAAAAAAGGGAAAGGTAGGTTATGTGAGCTTAATTTTTTTGTTCTTAGCTATGCTGAACTATTTTTCCATTTTTCTGTGAAACCTATGCAGATCTCAACTATCCAGATACTTTTTAGGAGGTACTTGCTGAGTTGCCTGCCTTAAGATATATTCTGAAGATCTACGAGAGTAAATAAGTCTTAAGGAGCCCTGGTGGTGCGATGGTTAAGCTCTCAACTGCCAACTGAAAGTGAACATTATGAACCCACCAATAGCTCCATGGGAGAAAAGACTTAGTGATCTGCTCCCATACAGATTACAGCCGAGGCAACCGTACGTGGCAGTTCTACTCTGTCCTGTAGGTTGGCTGTGAGTTGGATTCTACTCTATGGCACACAACAACAACAACAACAGCAGTTAAGTCTTATTGGCCACTGTATCCATGCACCTGGCATAGTAGGTGGTCAATAAACATTTGTTCCATGATGAATGAATGAATGAATTAAAAAATAGAATCTTAAATGGCTGTAGTATCTGGTTAGTTTTCTAACTGATTCCACATTTCTTCTATCTTTGCAATACCTTTTACTACCCAAGCTTTTCTATACATTTTCTTTCAAATAACCTAAAGAAGACTGACTGGGATACCTTTGTCAGGTTCCTTTCTATAAAGGAGGGGAGATTTGGAAGTGGGCATCTTGAGAACCATCCTTCTCACATGTACAATATGATCCTGTGATCATTACGATTATGTGTCAACTTGGCCAGGCCATGAATGTCAGAAGTTTGACAGTTATGATGTAGTTTGGCAGTCATATGGTGATGTGATCACTTCCATGATGAGATCTGATATATAGAGAGATTTATTTATATTCATACACTTTACTGGTTTTGCTTCTCTAGAGAATCCAGCCTAAGACAGCAAAAGTCACTATAAAAGAATTAGTAGAAATACAGGGGAGGAGGTAAATTCTAAAGATATTTAGTACATGGGAACCAGCAGGATGTGGCATGCCAGAGAGAAATATACACTAGGATGGCATCCAGTTAATGGATGGTGGTGCCATTACCAGGGATGGGGGTATAGTTTGGGGAAAGTACATGTTCCCCTTGAAAAGTCTGTAGGATATCCACAGAGATACATGATAATTGCTTGGAAATATAGGTCTAGAGTTTAAATGAGAAATCAGGATAATCAGTTAAATTTTTGAGTCACTATTTCACTGAAATGGTACATGTCATGTTTCATTGGTCAGCAGAGATTCCAGACTAAGACAGACTAGGAAGAAAGGCCTAGTGACTTACTTCTGAAAATTAGCCAGTGAGAACCCCATGGATCACAAGAGAATATTTCTGACATAGTGTTGAAAGACGAGCCCTCTCAGTTATAAGACATTCAAAACACGCAGTAGTGGCAACAGTGGACTGAAGCATACCAAGGGCCACGAATATGGTGTAGGACTAACATTTCACTCAGTTGTACATGGGGTCACCAGGAATCAAAGCTGACTTTATAGCAGCTTACAACAACTAGATACTATTAGTTCTAACGACAAGTAGCTGCTGCTTTTGACTGCAAGTTAAAGAACACCCAACTCACAGGGGCTTAAACAAAAGTTATATTTTCTTTTCTGTATGTGTTAAGAAATCCAGAGGGGCCCTGAATCAATGATTCTTTAGCTATAGCCTTTTTTTAATAGGATTTTCCAAGCAGCTGTTGCCGCTTCAGGCATGACATCTATTTTCCGGTCAGCAAGAAATAGGAAGAGCAAGTTTTTACCTTTTTATTTTTGAACCCATTATCAATCCCAGGGAGTTCTACCTATATCTTCTTGGTCAGAACTACATGGTATAGCCACTCTCGGTACAAGGGAGACAGAAAGACAAGGAAGAACTTGGTTGAAAATCAGTGTTGAATGGGCCAACCTCCAGTATCTTCCATACTATTTTAAGCAAGAAGGGGACATTTTTGAAAAATTCCAAAGAAGCCTTGGTAAGGTAGAAATAAGGGCAGTTTCTGAGATCTCATCAAGAAGAGATTATGGACATTATTTTCACAGCACTGCCTTTTAACTGGGCTCCAAGGAGGCCCAAATCCGTGTCTATTTGTTCTAGTCTGATTGGCTAACCCAGGATAAGGTATCCCTCCTACCCTATGTAAATTAACCATGATTATGGGTCTGGTGGTTGAGGGCCACCCAATTTATTGGTGGCCATTCTCAAACAAGGGGTATCATTGTTAGCCACAGAATCTTAAGGTGGGTTTTCATACCATTGCAGGGATGAGTGACAATAGCAGGATGGATTCTCCCCAGAGATCATCTCCTGTAGCCCTCAATAGCCTCAGGATGTTGTCTGTAACGATCTTGGAGAACACAGTTCTTGCCTTAATGTCCAGAGACTTGTTCTTGAATTTTGGCTCTGGGAAAATTAAATATTTGGGCAAATCATTCTTTAGACATCCATTATTATATCTATGAAGCAAGACAGATGCATCTATGGATTAAGTGATATAATGGAATAAGCACATCCAATAGGGTTGGAAAAAAAAAACATATATAAATTTATGGTGTTAAGATTTTTATCTCAGGATAGTGATAAGCATGACCACTTTCCCTGGTCTGTGGTATGTTTCACGTTACCGAGTTCGATTTCATGAACATAGGCTATCAATATTTACATGTACAATCTTTTCTTACAACCCACTCTTTCATTTCCCAGGTCCTCTGTCAGCTCTCACCAGTCATGTTCTCTTTCGTGAGTGGTTAGGGAGAGAGGGTATAGATCTGCTGGAACCAGGAGCTATGTCTCACAATCTCATTTGCAGAGAATATGAATAGAGAAGGCAGAACCTGATTTTCCTTCTCTCACTGGGAGTCACATAGACCTCAAAGGGTTAAAGTGATACTCAAATGAACTGTATACTAAAGTCTCTAACAGGCTGTCCAGTGAGGTCGTCACTTGACCACATTACTTTCCATGAGGTAATGGTCCCACATGTATCCTCTTCTCCCTGGTAGAAGGTGCATAAAATATAAATAAATGATCAGGTTACAGAGTGAACTCTGAATGACCAATTTTGGTTCAAGTAAAGACCTCCCCTTCTCCTCAGTTGGCGATAAATCTTTCAGCAACAGGCTGATCTCTCTCAGAAAACAGACTATCTGGCGATGTTTTCACCTTCTGCACTTGTCAGAATGGAGTGAGCGTGAGGTGGAGACCTGGACACAGAAGCAACCACAGACAAATAGCCATGAATGGGTTTCTTCAACATCTTCAGGCTCTGCTCAATACTCTGGCTGCTGCTGGAAGAGAGAGAAAGGGGAACAGGTTGCAATGTCAATAAGAACAGCAAATGCAATAAACCATCTGTAAAAAGGAGCTGCTGATCTGACTTCCAGAGTAGTGGTAGTTACAAGGTTAAAAGTACAGGACACTGCTCCTACCACTAAAAAGAATGGCAGTGTCATTTTCAATTTCTTCATTCTTTTTAGTTTTCCCTTGCGGTAGATTATTTAAAGTCTGTTATGAGTCTTGGTGAATGCATAAAGTAACTTGCATGTGCTCTTATTTTACCCAGCCCTGTCTGTGTTACCTTGGAACAGGAATATAAAGAAATTAGGGATGTGACATTTGTCAAGGTATTCTTTGGTGACAAGTCGTATGGCAGTTATAGGAGGATGGGTGGACTCAAGCTTATAAAGGGGCCGATTGACCAGAAACAGCAACCACTCCCTCCAACAGGTATGTTATTTTTGATAAACACCTTCTAGAACCAGTCAGAGGCTAAAGAAAAAGGACGAGGTTATTCTCCTATGCCTTGTTTCTCTGGCTCCCCTGGTGTTTGCTCCCCCACCCCTTATGCCAAATCAATTAGAGTCAAACTGCATTAACATGGCCTGTAAACCCCTATTTGGGCATATTTTATCTAAATGCAAGTCGTTCCTGCTCTTGCCTGGGAAGCTCTAGGGTTGAGTCTGGCTGATGTCCTTCTGTGGACATCTTGGCCTGAGGTACGGCCAACTTGGCTCCTAAACCTTAACCATTTTCGGGCTGAGACTCAAGTTCTTTTTGGTCACCACTGGCTTGCTCATCTGCAGCTCTCTTGAGTTATTAACAGACCCCCAAGAGCTCCTTCTGTATTTTTGTGTGAATTACCAAAGGCTCCCTGATCTTGGCAGGTCAATTAGAAAGTCCATCTGTGGACTGAGGCCACCCTGAGCCAGGGCACATGGGGGACACAGACCAGTCTTCAGTCCCTACTTGCATCCCCTCTACCTAGCACATGGACATACACTATAGGCCTGATTGTTGGCAACACCTTTTATTTTCTCTTTGCCTCTGGCCAAAGTGTCACAGAGAGCTAAGCTCTCAAGAGAAGTCAAGCAGAGCTCATTCTCCTGGACTACTTGGGCTCCTAGTTCAAACAACTGCAATGCCAGCAGGAACAGCTTAACCTTTGCCACAGGACTTTCAACTCATTCATTGACTCAATGCATGCTTTATTGAACACCCTCCACCAAGAGCCAGTCATGTGGAAGATGCTGGGCACACCGAAGGGACACCATGACAGATGACTTTCCTGTGCTTATGGAGCTCAGTCTAGGTGGGTGACAACCAAAAACACATCAACAAAGTACTTCCATACTGTGTGAATGTCAAGAAAGTTATGACGGAGTGCTGAGAAAGAATGAGCCTGGGAATGTGGTGGTGAGGGGGCAGTGAGGTTTGTGGTGAGACCAGAAGGGTAAGAATAAGCTGGTCGTTCAAAGGTCAGGAGGATGAGCAGTCCCATCTGAAAAAAGAGAAAAAGAAAAATAAGACATCTAAAGGCTGAGAAACAGAAAAGGAAAAACATGGTCCAGGAACTGAGGGAAGGCCAGTAAGCAGGGAATGCAGCCGGAAAAGGAGAGAATGAGGTTATTGAAATGTGTGTGAGACTGATCATTGTTGGCCTGGTTGACACTTTTGGCCATGTTCCTTTTCCTTTTCTTGCACCTTTATTGAGGTATAACTGACATATAATAAACCGCACATATTTGAAGTATAAAATTTGAAAAGTTTGGACACAAGTATACACAAGAAAACCATCACATATTAAAGATAATGAACATATCCAATGGAAAGGCACCGGAAGGCTTTAATCAGGAGAATGGCATGATTTGGATTGGGATCTATGAAGATTACTTTGGCTGACAGCTCTGGTTGCTATAGGTTGAATTATCTGCCCCATAATGAACTGCCCTGACTGAGGCTGAGTGTCAAGGTGGCACACCCCAAACAGGTTCACATTGTCTTTCCCAAAGTGTCCTGTTGTCTGGTCCTCCACAAAATACTGAACCCCACATCTGTAAGAAGTCTTCTTGACTTGGTTTCTCCTCTAGCATTTTCCATTTGTCAAGCTCCAGGACATCCACAAAACAACATCTTTCGGACCTTTTCCTACTGGTCTAACAGAAATGTGGTTCCAATCATTCTACTCCATAACCACACACTAACTCTTTACCAAGATTCAAACTTGGCAGAAAACTACCTGTGAACCTAACATACTGTACCTGTTAATTTAAAGACCAGGAATGTAGTTTCCAAATGCTTTTCCTTTAAGTAGATATTCAATATGTATTTGTATTTTTCTCCAAGCATTTGGTTCTCACCAGACTACAGGTCAGCAGCCACAGTGGTTGCAGCTGGGCTCTGTGCTGATGAGCTGAGGGCAGTGTGTGTCATCCACGGCTCTCTCCTGGAGATCCTGCAGCCGAGCAGTCTCCGCAGGGGCCGAGCTGCATCTGGTGAAACTTCATTTCCACATAGGTGTTGGTGACAAGGTAAAGTCATGTAGAAATGAGAGATTCAGTTGCTCCTTCCCTTTGTGGTCTGTCTACAGAGCTTCATGAGGGAAGAGGGGCTGCGGAAAGCTCCATCTCTTCACTCAGAGGCATTTTAAGAAGGAAGAATAAATCTCAGTTCCTGGAACCTTCAGTCATGTCACACTTTTCCCATTCATTGGTAGAGACTGGAACATGCTGTGAGAGGACACAGACTCTTGCTCTCTAGAGATCTTGTGGGAAAATAACTATTGAAGGTGAAATATAGTTGGTCGAGGGAAAAGTCCTCAAATCAGACTTCTGGGGTTCAAATCCCAACCCCATCACTTACCAGGTATGTGATGCCCAAGAGTCTTACTCTTTCTATTTGTCAGTTTCTTCATCTATAAAATCGGGCTATAATAAAACCAATCCCATAGAGTTTGTTTGAAGAATGAAATTTTTGATGCTTAGCAGTGTCTGGCCTACAGTAAGGGCTTGAGACATGATGGCTGTTATTTTATTACTGGTTTGGAATCCTTGAGTGGAGCAAACAGCTAATGGGCTCAGCTGATAACCAAAAGGTTGGCAGTTCGGATCCACCCAGAGGTGCCTTGGAAGAAAGGCCTGGTAATCTACTTCCAAAAATCCAGCCACTGAAAACCCTATGGAGCACAGTACTACTCTGACACACATGCAGCCTCTATGAGTTGAAGTCAACTCAATGTCATCTGGAGAAAAAAACAAACAAACAAACAAACAAAAAAACTGGAATTATACACTTCACCAGACAACAGGTCTACCTTGAAAATTAAAATTTGCATAAATCAATTTAAGTCACTTATAATTATTTATAATACTGTAGTGTCAGGTATCTTATTCTCAAACATATTATCCTAGGAAAATATGACCTGACATTGTACCTATTGAAACAAACAAAAAAACCCTTACTTGACTCTTCCCCAATACAGTGGGTAAGGGTACCTGCATTAGAAGCACCTCAGAACTTGCTAAAAATACAGATTCTTGGGCTCTCCTCAAATAGCACTGCAGTAGCACCTCTTGAGGAAGATGCCCAGGGATCTGCATTTTGAATAAGAGCCTCAGGTAACTTTAATTATCCTCCAATGTTGAGAACCATTACTTGGGTGGAACTCTGAACAGGCTACTGATTCATTATTTCCCTCCCTTTGTTTTTATTAACTGTACAGAGATAACTCTGCTTTAATGTAATTGCTCCATTTGAGTTTCTGTTAGTATTTTATCTCTCTTGCATCCCTCAAGTTGTATATATTTCTTTAGGGTGGGGCGCAAGGCAGTTTTCTGCTTTGGTTGATGTTTGTGGTCCAAGGCCTCTCACCCCACGCTTGTTTACTGCTACTGAACACATCATCCCCTTGCTACCCTCAATTGTAACAGACAGTCTTGCCGGCTCCCTCCTGATTTACCCTGTATTGTATTACCTTCTTTTTTCCCCCTTCTTGTTGATTTAAGGAGCTGTTTTTATTGTTTCTAGAGCCAACACATCTGTCATATATTTCCCTCCAACTGAAAAACACTGGAAAATCACTGGTTACTTAGCACAAACGCATGCCTGCGCTAGATGACAATTTCTTTTGTAACTGGCTCTCACTTAGTAAGAGACTGGATTTTCCAGGCTCCTGCTCTCTCACTCTCTCTTGCTGCCATTAAGGTCAGGCCCTTAAACTCAGTAGAGACAGACTTATCTCTCAGCCTAGGTTTTTGGCTATAATTGGCTACTCCCGTGAATTAAAGTAAACTTCGTGGTTTATCCACAGTTTCCCATCTTTGTGAGTCTACTCTTGCTCCCTGAACCCAGAAAATGGAGCCGCGGTTATAACTGAGGAAGTGATACAGTACAAAGTGTGTTAGCAATGCAGGAACAGTGAGGAAGTTGGAAGGGACTGGGCTGCCTCAATTAGAATTATATCTATAATAAGTGTCTTACCAGTCAGAAAGAGCAGAAATCAGCTTTGTTTAACCTAAGCCAAAAAGGAATTTGCTGGAAGGATATCAGACAGCTTTCAGAAGAATTAGGATCAGAACACATGTAGAAACCAAGCGAGTCTTTGCAGCTGGATCTGCTGACAGAAAACACTCAGGGCAGGAGCCTGGTAAGGGTAATTCTTCCGCAGCCCAGAGTCGTTTTCAGAGTCACAGCCCAAAGTGGAAGCTCTGATTGGTTGCATTCGGGTCAGGCGACCACTCTCCCGCTGATAGGAAGCCTCCTTTTGCCCTTCATAGTGGAAGGTGGGCAGTCCTCCTCTCTCTCCAGTTACTCCCAAATAATTATAAGATTTGGATGTCGTGTATCCCCAAATGGCAAAGGTTCACTCCAAGCATGATTTACAGTCCTTTATTTCCCTGGTGGCCCAGCGGTTAAGAGCTACGGCTACTAACGAAAAGGTCGGCAGTTGGAATCCACCACCGCTCCTTGCAAACCCTATGGGGCAGTTCTTCTCTGTCCTATAGGGTTGCTATGAGTCAGAATCACTCCACGGCAACGGGTTGCCAATACAATAATAATATAATAATAATATCCATCATTTATTGAGGACTCATTTTTTTTTTTCAGCACTGTGCTAGGTGCTTCTTATGTAGAACCTCTCCTCCTCAGCGCATCTCTTTAAACATGATAGTTGCATATATATTTTACAGATGAAGAAACCGAGTCTTGGAGAGGGTAAGCAACTTGACTAGGATCATTCAAGTGGTAAATGATGAACTCAGGATTTCCGACCCCAGAATTGATGTCCATGGTATCACCCCTCCTCCTCTATGTGCTATCTCCCCCTGAATTTTCTTTGTATTCCAAATAGATTAGGCAAATAAGACTTGACTCTTAGCTATTATTTCCACATCTGAAAAATAAAGGGTACTGACAAAATTAACTCTAAGATTTCATCTGTGTCATTCTATGTTCCTGTAACTATATTCCTATTTTAAAATGACACTGAGCGCCTAACTACAGAGCAGATTTGACAATGTTGGTAGATCCACTGTCCCTGTCAAGTGTGATGCTGTTTTCTTTGGTCTCAAGCAGCCTTCCATGTAAGATCATACTTCTCCTGCCAAATCAGATCCTTGAAATCTGTCTGGAAACTAAAAGCAAGCCTGTAGCCCTGTGGAAATGCCTGCCAAACATACAATTCCTGCTGTCTGGTTGGTGACGTGCTAATCACCCTTTGTTCTTCTAAATAAATACATTTCAGCAGAGACTCAAGGGAACATTTTCAAAGAAGAGAGTATGTGTGTTCACCATTTTTATGTAGACAAAGTGAAGGTTGGCTAGTCAAGTAATCACCCCTCATATTCTCTTGGGCATATGTGGTTTTAACTAGAAGCTAAAAAGTTACTTGGACACTTTTGCAGAACCATTTTCCTGGCTTCAGTTTCGAACTCCCGTCTGAAACTGCAACTTAAATCAGGGTATTAAAAGACATGCATTCTAGGAGAGTCCCTTCTTCATGGAGAGCAGTTTGTGATTCACTTATTCAACTGCTCTGTGAGTGGATATTCATGGAATACCTTCTTGAGGCCAGGAATGGTACTCATTGCTGAGCTTTCAGGGTGAAAAAGAAAAAATCCCAGTGTAAGAGATAGACATTAAAACAAGTAATCAAAATGCTGTCGTTATTAGCTGCTGTCAAGTCGACCCCAATCTCATGGTGACCTCATGCACAACAGGATTGGACCATTGTGATCTATAGGGTTTTTATTGGCTGATTTTGGGGAAGTGGATCACCAGGCCTCTCTTCCTAGTCAGACTTAGTATGGAAGCGCTGGTGAAAGCTGTTCAGCATCATAGCAACACACAAGCCTCCACTAACCGATAGCTGGTAGCTACAGCTGAGGAGCACTGGCGGAGAACTGAATTTGGTCTCTTGCATGGACAGTGAGCTCTACCACTGAACTACCACTGCCCCATCAAAATACGTTATTGTCATTCTTGTGTGTTGTTGAGTCAATTCCAACTCATAGTGACCCTATGTGACAGAGTAGGATGGCCCCACAGGGCTTCCTAGGCTGTAATTTTTATGGGAGCAGATCATCAGGTCTTTTCCCCTGCGGTGGTTTCCAACTGCCAACCTTTTCAGTAGCAACTGAGCACTTAACCATTGTGCTGCTAAAGTGGGGGAAATATGATATGAATGCCTGGAGCTTGTCCTAGAGGGTTACAAAGAAAGGAACCGCAAGACATTTTGGGGCAGATTTGGAAAAAAAAAAAAAAAAAAACCTTATCAGAGGAAGTTATATTTGAGTGGACTCTTGAAGGATGAAAACAGTTGTACCAGGAAAAATAAAAGGGAGGGCATTTGAAGGCTAAAGTACAAAAGCTGCAATGTTCATGTTTGGGACATTCGCAGATCAGAGGGATTATGAGTTATGCAGAAAGAGAGTAAAAAAGAAGTGAAAAGAGAATTTAAACAAGAGGATAAAATAGGACATGATATGAGTGGTCACATATATTATATATCATGCAAAGTGTTTAGATTATGTTAGCAGGGAACCACTGAAGTTTTTCACACAAGGGAATGATTTGATAAAATTTGTGTTTTAGAAAGGTCACTTTGACCATTAGAAGGGAAAAGAGGCCCTTATGGATGGCAAATTATGAGCACATTTTTACCATTTTGGCAAGAATTTATGGAAGAGAAGACCCATCATTTCTCATGGTGTCTTTCAAAATATAAAACATATGAGGGTTAGATGTGAAAGTGTGTGGTGTTTTCGTTAGGAATTAAATATAGTGCTTCTTTTCTCTTACTGGCCTGGAATTAAAAAAAAAAAAAAAAGACAATAGGTCATACAGTATACCTTGACTTGTTATAAATTTTACATAAAAAAAAAAATGGGTCAAATTATGTCCTCTAATCCAGAAAATGATTACCAACAAAATCCTCGATTATGGTGAGTTAATAAGTAATTGAAGACTGTTGTTGTTAGCTGTGGTTGAGTCAGCTCTGGCTCATGGTGGCCACAGACCTGCGTCATCCTCAAAATTGCCGGTGTGTTTGAGCCTATCGTTGTGGCTACTGTGGCAATCATCTCACTGAGGGTGCCCCTTACCCTCGTTGGCCCTGCACATCACCAAACATGATGTCCTCTCATGATTTATCCCTCCTGCTGACTTGTCCAAAACCAGTGTGATGGCCAGTATTCTGTTGTGATCCATAAGATTTTCATTGGATAATTTTTGGAAGTAGATCGCCAGGTCTTTCTTCCTAGTCTGTTTTAGTCTGGAAGTTCTGCTGAAACCTGTCCACCATGTGTGACCTTGCTGGTATTTAAAATGCTGATGGCATAGCTTCCAACATCATAGCAACATGCAAGCCATCACAGCATGAAAAATTGATAAGAGGTGTTTTTGTTCTGTTTTGTTTTGTTTAATAAAGAATACTGTGCCTTATTTGAAAGTTTCACACTAATTCTCTAGCTCCAGAATATGCTTACTTACCTTCCAATGTTATATTCAAGAACCACTTTCAAACATCTCTCATGTTTCATTGAGCTAGATCAGATGTGAACATGGACCGCTTTAAGACCTGTCAAAATGAATAAGCGTTTTAGTAAGCTGTTTTATTTCTAATATAAGCCAGTGAGAAAACAATGAACAAGTCTCCAGTGTTAAGATGGGAAAATACGAAAACCATCCCCACTTCCTCCAGTCATCACCATGGTTTCATCATCTATTACACAGTAAAACAAACATAGCCACTGACTCTAACCCTTAATGAGCATATGTGACTCCGATAGTATTTATCGGGTTTATTTGTTTGAGGCCAACAGAAATGAAAAGAAAACAGTGCAGCATTGGGTCATTAGTCTCTTCTGACGTGTGCTGTAATTCTAAGAAAAACATTAGTGGCCTATTTTTAGCAAATACCTTCATCCACTGAAACGATAATGGCCAAAGGAATAATCCCTGGGATGGAAAACAGAAATTCCCAGAATTAAATTTCCTTGCTCATCTTCTATGGTCATAGGAAATCCATCAGCACCGTCATTTCTCATCAACGTTGAGAAATGTTTTACCTCAGACAATTATGCAATTCTTCCCAACTGGAACGCCTTTCTCCATCATCTCTGCTAAACCATGGCCCTTCCAGTTAAAAGAAATGAAAAAAAGTCACCTCCTCCAGGAAGCCTCCCTACATCAATCCTTTTACCTACAAACATTATCATTTGTGTCTTACTTGAACTCATATAAACTCTGTTTATTCCATGTTATTTCCTTTATTCAAAAATATAAACAAAAAAGGATAGGAGCTAGATATTGTTCTAGCCTATTTGTGTTGGTGTGTGAGGGAAGAGACAGATAGATGAATAAGATGCAGGTTCTTCCCCATAGGGGTGTATCACCTAGTAGGAGACATAAGACACATGAATAGGTTCAAAAAGCGGTCCTTGATATCATTTTTGCTCAACATCTGAGAGGAATGCAGCCCTCTCTCACCAATCCCAGGGACTCACCACTGACTTACAAGAATGTATGGACATAGAGAAGTGGCTAGAATCCAGGGGTAGAGGGTGAAATGGAAAGAGGGGAGAGTCTGGAGTGGGGGGATGTATCTTAAAAACTATGTTCAGGAGGTCGTGGTGGTTTGAAGCAAGTTGTTTGAAATAAAACAGATAAATGGGTTAAAATTTTGGACCTTCCACTGTTGGTGTGGTTTTGACAAGTTATATAATATTTTGGACCTCATAGGATTAGTATTAACACTAAATGAGATATTGTAAAAAGATTTATATTGCCTGGTATAGTAGGTTTAATAGTCTTACCCCAAAAGGTATGTCCACACAGAATGTGTGACTGTGACCTTATTTAAAAACAAAGGGGCTTTGCAGATATAATAAAGACTCTCAAGATGAGATTATCCTGGATTATTCAAGCGGGCTCTAAATCCAATGACAAGTGCCCTGTTAAGAGACAGAAGAGGAGAAGGCCCTGTGAAGATGGAGGTAGAAGTTGGAGGTACGTAGCTACAAGCCAAGGAATGCCAGGAACAACCAGAAGCTGAAAGAGGCAAGAGAGTATTCTTCCCTAGACCCTTCAAATGGAATGTAGAAAACTTAATTTTGGACTTTGGCTTCTAGAATGGTGAGAGAATAATTTCCTGTTGTTTTAAGCCACCAAATTTATGGGAATCTGTTATAGTAGTCCTAGGAAAATGATACAACTGGTATTGTGACATAATGGTCATTTGTGTTATTTGTAGTTATTATTTTATGCTCTCAGAGAGCACCCATGCCCCTTCCCCTTCCCCCAGTGGAGAATCATTGTGCTAAATTGTGAATTGTCTTCTACGAGAGGCATAGTACATGCTGTAAGTTCAGAAGAAAAAGAACTCTAGAACTTCGGGAGATTTTGTGGAAAAGATGTCATTAGAGCTGGTTCTTAAGGGTTAATTATGATCCGAGAAAGCAGTGATGAAAGAGACAGAAGCTTCCAGCCATGGGCCAAATGATAAATGGACAGTGTTTACAAATTTCTTTCTTGGTGTTCCAGCAAGAATTCCAGCATTTGTTGGGTAATCCCTCTAGAAATGGTAAGCTTCTTAGGACAGAAACCGTAATTTTACATGTTATGTATTTTCCCCATAGAAAAGCAAATGGAAATAGAATAAATACTGTTGTTAAGTATCTGGGGCCCAGGCAGAAGTCATTCTTACAACTGAGAGGCTGATGGATATGAACCGGCTCACTCTCTCTCTGAAGATGGAAAAAGGAGCTGGGTGGAGGCAGGGAATGTCCTAAAGAGCATGGTCTATGTCAAATAAAAACAAAACCAGTTGCAATTGAGTATGTGTCAAAGTAGAGCTGCTCAATAGCATTTTCAATGACTAATTTTTTTGGAATTAGATCACCGGGCCTTTCTCACAAGACGTCTCTGGGTAAATGCAAACCTCTAACCTTTCAGTTGGCCGTGGAACACCACCAGAGACTCTTGGCTGAGGGATTACCAAAGATGACTAAACCCATCTTTTGTAATAATAGAGAACCTATTATGTAAAATAAAAAATAAAAAAAAGGATTCTTATCTGATTTTTCCAACATATTTTTAGCTATGCGGAGAGACAGCGAGGTGAAGAAGTCTAGATTAAACGCCTGTGAAAATACACAAGGGGAGGAGCACAGTTTCACTCTAGGTGAGTTACTCACTCTCTTTGAACTTCAGTTTTATTACTTGTAAAGTGGGGACAGGAAAACATACCTACAAGCTTATGGTGAGAATTTAAGGAGTGTAAAAAAAAAAAAAAAATTTTTTTTTTTTTTTATTCAACAGCAAGATTTGGGTTTTGTGAGAAAGACAGACACAGAGGAGAGGAGAGAGGAAGAGAATGAGAGAAACTGAGAGGTCTTAGCACAAACCCAAACCAAACTCATTGCTACTAAGTCAATTCTGACTCAAAGCTACACTATACGAAAGAGTAGGACTGCCCGATGGTGTTTACAAGGCTGTAATCTTTAGGGAAACAAACTGCCACATCTTTCTCCAGCAAAGCAGCTGGTGGGTTCGAATCGCCTACCTTTGGCCAGCAGCCGAGGGCTTAACCACTGCGCCACTAAGGCGCCAGTCTTACCACACTGGATAGAATTTGATGGAGCTGAGACCTGGATCGCCTATGTGTGGCATCAAGGAAAATCGGCTCCCTATTACAGCCATTTCTCAAACTTGGATATGCACATGGATCACTGGGGATCTTCTTAAAATGCATGTTCTAATTCAGGAGGTCTTGTATGAGGTCTGAGTTTCTGCCTTTCTAACTTGCTCCTGGGTGATGCTGATCTGTTTGTGTGTGGACCGCTTGGGTAGCAATATGCTAGATCTCACCCATAAAGAGGGACCTCGCCCTCTTTATTTCTTTTCCTAGAAGCTCTGCCTGGCACCCCACTAAATGGCAAACTCACTTAGGGCAATCCTGTATGTGCTCAGATGTGCTTGCCATGTTTTCTCACTATGCAACAGAAAAGAGCTTAATTATGGGAAGCAAAGGGGATGTTCACAATCACCTCTGCTTATCCTGCGGAGCTTAATTGGGGATTCCTTTAAAAATGGAACTGAGCTCATAAGTCAGAGAGCATTGGTGGAATCATGGTCAAGGCCTGGGTGGAGGGTTTCTTGGGAGGGAAGATGGGAAATGGAAGGCTCTTGGAGTCACCGATTCTCACCATTGTTGGGCATTCACATCTCACTGCACAGGAAACAGCTTCATCTGCAGTTTCCTTCATGAGTTCAAGGAAAGCACATTGCCCCTTGAGTGCAAGGTGGGTAAGAAGGTGACTTGTTTCCCACTGGCAAGGATTTTACATATGGCCAAAATGCAGTCCCTGGGTTCTGCACACAAGGTGAAATTGAAGAGCAATAGATTTGAAGTTAGAAGAACTAGGTGCCATTCAGAGCTCTGGAATTACCAGCTCAGGCTCCTGAACAAGTGACCCAACCTCTATGAAACTCTGACTATACATTTATAAAATGAGTATCAAATAGCACCTGCTTTCTAACAACCCTGTTATAAGGAACAGGTGAGAAAATATGTGAAATAAGTTTTTAAAAAGTTATACATCGTGAAGGATTATGGGGAAAAGAATTTCTAAGGTAGCTTAGCTACCTAATTGCCCAACTGTAAAATTATGTCTAAGACTCTAGAATCCAATGAGATGTTGGGAGTTCAAACTCACCCAGAGGATTCTTGGAAGAAAGGCCTGGAAATCTGCTTCTCAAAGTTTACGGCCTCGAAAACCATATGGATTCCAGTTCTATTCTACACACATGGGGTTGTCAGAAGTCTTAATAGACTCGACAGCAAGGGGTTTGCTTTGATTGTTATATATACCTGACAAATCCTTGAGTGATGCAAACGTTTAACGCACTTAACTGCTAACCAAAAGATTGGAGGTTCAAGTCCACCCAGAGGCACCTCAGAAGAAATGCCTGGTGTCTAGTATTCTGTATATTTCTATGATGCTCTCAAATCCCATAATGTATGTTGCCATTACGCTTTTAAAATGCATTTGTATAAATACAAATAATATTAACTTAGAAATATGTCTACCTCTGTGACACTCTCTAACATTAACTAGATTAGAAACCTGTAAGTCACTAGAAAGTTATTTAGAAAATTTCTGAACTTAGACATAGAAGCATGTGAAGTATGTAAAGAATGCAAACAACCTTTAAGCTTACTTTGACCCTGCATGCTGTGACACAAAAAAACATAACTTAGTTAATTATTGTAAACTAGCCTAGAGACATAAGACTAAATAACACCCTTATCTCTAACCTTAAACGGAAAATGTGACATTCAGCAATTCTCTAACCCTGGTGAGAAGACAACATACTAGTGTGAAACCAAGAGGAAAATTTCACATATAAACCGTGAATTTCTACTCACTTACTGAGAAGAGGCAGAGGCAAAAGGATCTTTCTGTAGTCTCTTACTCTCTCTGAACGTGGAGAGCCTGCGGAGACTCTGCCCGCAGCCGCCAGCTTCAACCTCAGGCCCTAGCTGAGTTCGAGCCGTGCTCAAGCGTTCCTGTCATTAAAGGTAAATGCCCAAAGCCTAAAATTCAGGCCTAACCACTGAACCAAAATTGTGATGGTAATTGTTAATTCTGATTCTCTGGTTCTAAATGATATTATGAGGTCTTACTTCCATGCCTTGCCATGATTACCTTGCAATAAACTAAATGAGTTTATGCATGATAAACCCAAGTGTCTCTCTATTAATTCCTAAAATTAAAATCCTACATAGCATCCGTTCCAAAAAAATCAGTCATTAAAAACAATATGGAGTACAGATTTACTCTGACATGGGGCTGCCATGAGTTGGAATAGATTCCACAGCAAATGGCGGTTGAATGTACCTGAAGAAGGGATAGTGCAGAGAGGAAGATGTACAAACTGCCCTGGACATCTAACACCCACCAGTGCACCACACTCTTTGAAGTAGCTTGGTCATCCAGGACCTCAAGGTCAGGATGCTGGATTAGGCAGGGCCGGCCAGAGCAGGACCTCCAGTGATGGACTTAATGGCCCACTAGCAGTGTGTAACATGAAGCCACATTTGACTTGAAGGTGAAGTGATCTTCTTAATTTAGTAAAGCAAATCTAGCCAAGAGGATGGAATCTAGTTGCTTCCGTACATATCATCTGTATGAGAGAGAGAATACTTCTGAACTCCAAAGCTAGGAAAACCCCCATGGGAGTTACACACAATCTGGAAAACTGCCAGTCTCCTTTTGCTATTCTTTTCTAACTCTGATTAGAATTAACATGCCCCATGCCCTTGTTCTGAAGAGACTGAAGTACATGCTAGGCTTAGGTTTCTTGATGTTTTGGAAGAAGCAGGGACAATTCAGAAAACACCTGGCATAGAGAGAGGGAGACCTGGGACCTGACCAGACTAAGATGCAGGAGGCAGACACAGCTTGTCTTAGTTATCTAGTGCTGCTATAACAGAAATACCACAAGTGGATGGCTTTAACAAAGAGAACTTTATTCTCTTACGGTCTAGTAGGCTAAAGTCCAAATCCAGAGCGTCACCTCCAGGAGAAGGCTTTCTCTCTCTGTTGGCTCTGGAGGAAGGCCCTCCTTATCAATCTTCCCCTGGACTAGGAGCTTCTCCGCACAGGAACCCTGGGTCCAAAGGACGAGCTCTGCTCCTGGTGCTTCTTTCTTGGTGGTATGAGGTCCCCCAGTCTCTCTGCTCGCTTCTCTCTTTTATAGCTCAAAAAAGATTGGCTTAAGACACTGTCTAATCTTTTAGATCTCACCAATATTAGCTGCCACTAATCCATCTCATTAACATCATAGTGATAGAATTTACGACACAGGGAAATCACATCAGATGACAAAATGGTAGACAATCATTATAATACTGGGAATTATGACCTAGCCAAGGGGACACAATTCAATCCATGACACATGTCATCAAACCCCTCTTGTTTCTTAGTCCACATGGCCCAATAATCAGAAGACATTCTCTTAAACTTCATTTATGGTATGATTCTGACAGGCAGTGAAATCGAACATTGTGAAAATGAAGGGAACACCAGCTATCTCTAGGGTCTGGGAATAGAAACAATGAGAAAGCCAAAGAACCAACTCCATTCTCCTTCAAATGACTCCTTCCTTTTTTTTTTTTTTTTTTTAACCATTGGTTTCTGCTTAAATGTCATGCTGTCATGCTCTGGTTTTATTTTTCTTGACATCCATTAAAGAAAGTAGCAACCCCCCTGCAAGACACATGTACACATTACACCCACCTTACCTCTCCTTTACGGCAGCCCTTGGCATTCTACATACATATATTTTTTTTTCCAGTTTTTTTCTCTTTTACCACTATAGTGTAAACTTCCATGAAAGCTTCAATTGCTTTATTTACTAATGTATCCTCAGCACCTACAATGGCCTGAAACATAATATTTCTGAATGAATTAAGTCCTGGTATCAATGTCCTTGAACAGTTATCCCACCTTACAGCTTTAGACATATATTGTATTTTCTTCTTATTCTTCTCACCTCTGTCAGTGTTGCCCTCAGCCTGTTTTTCTGTCATGATCATGATCATCACATCACATCATCACATTATCATTACATTTTTATCATGATCTTCACATAAAGTTGGTTGCATCTCTATACACGGAGACTATGAAAACATATGGCCCTCCACAGTAGCAGCCTTCTAGCATTATACCACTTTCCATCATATGTTTCTCTCTAGGACATTTATGGTATGGGACTATCTTATCTGGATAAAGGTAAAGTCATAAAATCACTTTCCTGGTGATATCATATATCCAGGCCAAGTGGTATGCTGGTGTGCAAACTCCCTAAATATTGCACAGTGGCAAGAAACATGTTTCTCCAGTGTGAGCACTTTTGTCACAGAGGGGGAAATATCTTTGGAAAATGTATGATATAGAGGAGGCACTCAAAATTTTTTGAATGAATGCTTGGGTGAAATCTCCTTGACTTCTCTTTTTTCTTCTCCTATGTTGGTGGCTTGAATTTTGAAGATTTGCGGTAGAGTTAACTCTGTGTCCATACTTTTTTCTCTGAAGTCCAGCTGTCACTATGTAGCCTCTGTCTTCCTGTACATAAAAACATTCTATGTACATCTGGAGATTTCAAGAAAGGACCCCGCCAGTCTGCACATGAAATTTGCAGCATTCAGCTTCTGCACCTGTGGACTGAGTGATCTGGAATATATTTGCATTTCCCGGCCACAGTTGGAGCAGTGAGATTTGACCTCTAGAAGGCAGTGGTTTGTTGAGAGCCTGTTCTTTGTTCTTTTAAAATCATGTGCACATTGCAAGAGTCAGACACCTCTGCCTACTGGAGGCTGAAGGAATGCGCCTTGAAGCCAAGTCTAGACAGAATTCTAAGATGGGGGTGTCAGTGGGGACAGAGGAACTCACCACAGGGTCCATGCCAACTTTCTGTCCTGCAATTTCACCATTTTTGTGTTTCTGGCTTTAAGCCAATGTCGAAGGCTTTTTGTGCCAAGAATGACCATAACAAGTGAGTTGGGGTTTCCACTGGAGGTTAATTTAAATGTTCCACCTTCCTTCAGCTCCTCATTTAGAGTGCATTATGTTTCCCGAGGCAGCCCCACAATCTTCCAGGCCTCTGGCTGACTGAGGGGAGGAGCAAGGGGAGGTAAAGCTATTCTCTGTCGTTTCTCGGTTTATAGCCACCTGTAATAAATCATCAGATGAGTGGGGATTTCGGAAAACAATTGAATTAGGAAAGCACTAATCCCAACTGTCAATGTGATGAGTAGAATACAGAATAATAGCAAAGGAGACAGGCAAGATCTTTCTACCTCACTTTCTTCAAATGCCCAATTCAGCTTAACAACTCAAAGCTGAGCCAGCCCTGAGCCATGCAGCTAGCACTCCATTAACAGTAGTTCCCCAACCCTCCTGTGGTTCCTATCCTTGATCTCAAACTGCCTGTCCCCCACAGATATCAAACTGCATGTCCTGCAGAAAACTTATTCTCTCAGCATCTGACCCTTGCTTATCCTGAGTCTACTGTCCTCTCCCTCACCCCACACATCTAAGCAACTGTGAAGTCCTACTGATTTTATGCTTGTCCCATTCACATCTATGGCTACCACCTTTGCTCACCACCATCTCTCCTGGGCCTTCTTCTCTCCTTACTACAGTGTTAGGCAATGGTGTATGAGGGAGGTGGCAGGTAGATGAATAAGGTTCAGGTTCTTCCCCACGGGTGTGTAGAACCCAGTAGAGGAGATAAGTCACATACATGGGATCAAAAAGTGGTCCTTGATATCATTTCACCTCAACATCTGAGAAGAATGCGGCCCTCTCTCACCAATATCAGGGACTCACTACTGACTTACAAGAATGTGTGGAATGGTGAGGTGGTCAGAATCCAACGGGGGTAGAGTGGGAGGAGAAGATGGTGTAGGGGCTAATTTGAAAGTGATGTAGAAAATGTGAGGCCAGGGGAAGGAGAAGCAGTTGTTTGGGATTGTGTAAAAGTGAACCTGAAAGGCAAATATACAGAAGGGTGCCTGGCAATGTTGAATGTCCATTTGAGATCTGGGGCTATAAAATATATGACGCTAGTTAGCAGAGTTGCGTATTTGTCCAGCAAACACTGCTTTGCTGATGCAGAAATAGTGGTTGCTGTTATAATAAGCTGGTGTGTATTCCATGCTTACTATGTGTCAGACGCTTTTAAGAGCATTTTAGACATATTATTATGTATTTCTTATAAGTATTTTCTGAGGTATGTGCTATTATTATAGGTGAGGAGACTGAAGCACAGAGAAGTTAAGTAATTGTTCAAGGTGACACAGCAAGTAAGGGTTGGATCCCGGCATTACAGATCCCAGCAATTAGACACAAAAAGCCACATAATTTGCACCTTATCATGTTACTACTAGGATTAAATGAGCCAATGATAGACAAAGCATCTAGCACGGTGCCCTGCCCCTAGGAGGTGTTCAGAATGATAGCCAATACTATGAATAACAACAGTTTGAGAGTAATAATTTCTACCCCACAGAGATTTTTTTTTGCAAAGATTAAAAGAGCTGGAGTGCATGAACTTCTGAGCCTAGCACCTGGAACTTAATAATGTTGATGTTTTTCTTCTCTATTTTCACGCTACCAACACATTTATATTCCGGAACCTAAGTCTTTAGTCATTTGATTGCTGAAACAGTGCTTCTGTGGGGGGCCACAGGATGGCGCCACCAAAGGGTAAACGTGGCCCATTTACCTTTAGATCTTTAACTCAGACACAGGTGTGTGAGCCAAAGCTGGACCTTGAAAACCAAAACAAGAGTTCTCATAAAGAACTAACTAGATGGATAGAGAGACAGATAAGGCTGCATTTAAAGGATATATGTGGACAAGAAATAAAACAAAGAGCTTGTATAGCCAAAGAGATTGCTGTTTGATAGGTAAGCCATGCAGATTTTCTGTGTGTAGGCTAAACAGGGGGGAAATCTTGCCTGCTTTCTCAAAACCAAGCTATACTCCCGAACTGTTAAATCCATGGGTTGGACAAAAACAGTGGGCATGTATTTCCTTTGCAAGCCTCCAGCACAGGTGATGCGATGCAGAGCTGTAACTTGGTCAGGTCTGTGTCCCCACCTCCACTATCAGCCCGGCCCAATCTATAATTTGATAGCTATCTCGCTAGCTGCCAGCTCCATCCAAGGTCAACAAATGAAAACGTCTAGTGTTTCAAGGAACATTGCCTCATAAGGAGACTATCCCAGGTATCCTCCTTTGTGCAACACCTGCATTCCAGGCATTTCTCTCTGAATGGCTACAGTCAGCAACAAGCATGCTTCACTTATCTTTCTTTCCCTCCCAGCAGTGATGTAATGTGATCGAAATCCGTATCTGTTTATTATATCCTCACCGATAGCTCCATGACTCTATGGTATTCCAGAAAAGTATAAACAAACTAACAACCACAAAAGAAAAAACCCAAATCCGTTGCCATCCAGCCTTTTCCAATTCATAGCGACCCTATAGGACAGAGCAGAACTGCCCCTAGGCTGTAATCTCTACGGGAGTAAACCACCAGGTCTCTTCTCCCATGGAGCAACTGATGGGCTTGAACAGATGACCTTTCACTTAGCAGCCAAGCACTTAACTACTGTACCACCAAGGCTCCCCTGAAAGTGTATAGATAAAATTAAAAAAATAAATTAATAAAAGCTCACTCCACCACATTATCATTGCCTCTGGGTACTTTTTTCAAGTTTCACCGTCTCCACCCCTGGCCATCTTTATGTCTTTCTATTGCTCTCTGGATCACCCCGCTAAGGCCATATGTATCTGCTTGTAGCCAGTGCAACTGAACTCCCCAAACACAGATTCCCATGAAAACTGAACAAAAGAGGAGAGCGAGGGAGAGCATGTTAAATGTCTCATTAGGCCTTCTGTCTGATTCTCATTAGATCCGCTGACTGCTTCTCATTAGGCCCATTGCCTCAACTTCTTTCAGGCCCTGAATATGTAGGCCAGTGCTTATTGTCATGGTTGGTCGAGAAGATCCATTTCATTTATGCATAAATTGAATGTGGCTTCTGAAAAGTCCCAGGCAATTTCTTTTGGCAAAGTTAAGGCAGGCTTATTGTTGTTATTTGCTATTTATCGAGCAGTCTGAAGCCGGGTGGGCAGAAGAAATAATTTAAAAGACCCAGCACAAAAACTTCAAATAATGCTGCAGAATTGGGGCACTGGGAAATAATTGTTGCAGCCAAGAGGCCAGCCTCATGCACAAACATCTGCAAATGGGTGACAGCGTGGGCAAAGTCACAAATACCCCTGGGTTCAGAAAGCAACCGCTGCGGATGTAACTAAATGCCCAGCAGGCAGGGCATGGAAGGGGAGCGCAGTCAGGGCCCATTAGTAAATTAAGACCCCTATCCTTCCTGCCCTCTGGGGACATCTGCCCAGCGTGTTGAATTAAGAGCCAGATAATAACATGGAAAAAGTCCCCATAGAGTTGAAGGTTCCACAAATTATGTGTGTAATGCATTACCCTGATGAAAAGAAACCACTTATATTTCAATATTCTTCTTTCTAAAACAAGTGTCTGATTCCCTCCCCTGGGAAGAAAGCTCCCTAGACCTGGCAGGCAATTAATGGGACTTAGGGATGTCTGGAGTCCTGGGTGGTACAAATGGTTAACACACTTAGCTGCTAACCATAAGATTGGAGGCTGGAGTCCACCTAGAGGCTCCTCAGAAAAGACTGGCCACCTACATCCAAAAAACCAGCCATGAAAAACCCTGTGGAGCACAGCTCTAGTCTGACACACATGAGTCAGAGTTGACTTGACAGCAACTGGAAAGGGATTACAGACTTTTTAAGACATCAGTGGCCACAGCACCTGCTGTGTCACCAAGAATACTTATCGCCAATGGTAAAAGCAGTTATTGAAGAACAGTTGCCCAGAAAGTGGTAAAGGAATTCACGCTTTCTATCTTCTCTCCTTGCTCTTGTTTTCTGTCTTGATGTTTGAATGTCTCCTTTGGTGAACACGGAGATCTTGAGAGTCATCTGGTGCCTAAAGTCAGAGAGATGATTCTCCTTAGAAATTGCATTATTTTTCCTGAGCAGTAAATCTTGAAGGAGGAGACTTGGTAACCTTTGGAAAGCAAAATATTTTCCCCTCAACTGACTATGTGATCTATGTTTGAGATACACATGAAGAAGGAAGTCACACAGTCCAAAAGAAACATTTGTGAAATTAGACGTCATTGTAAGATTGGAAACTTCTCCTTGCCCCGCTACCCCATGCCAAGGGAAAGAAGAGGTGCCTGCATATAAAGCCTTTCCTCCTTCAGGAAGCCAGGCAGGCATTCCCCAGGAAACAGGAAGGCGATGACTCACCAAGGAGGTAGCAGGTGTGGTGCCTCCCAGACACACTTCAGCTCCTCTGGAGCCTGAGATACATGGTAGCTCTCCTTATGGATTTGCCCAAGTTTGCAAAGTCCTGTTTTGGAGGTAGCACTGGAATCATACTTTTATCCTGTTCTATATGAAAATTTTCTGTCTGGATACATGACCATATCAATGTAATTACATATTTTTAAGATCATTGCCATTGTACCAGGCCATGTGTTCAGTTTTAAAAGGACCTATGTAAGGAGACCGTGGCTGGTACAACTCAAGCACTTAACTACTAGCAAAAGATTTGCGGTTCGAGCCCACCTAGAGGCACCCTGGAAGACAGCCCTGAAGATCTGTTTCCAAAAGGCCACAGCCTTGAAAACACTGTAGAACAGTTCTGTTCTGCACACATGGTATCGCCATGAGTCAGTTGGAATTGGCTCATTGGCAACTAACAACAACAACGTGTAAACTGCTTGTAAAAGGATGGAACCCTGGTGGCATAATAGTTAAGAGCTTGTTTACTAACCAAAAGGTCAGCAGTTTGAATCCACCAGCCACTCCTTGGAAACCCTATGGGACAGTTCTACACTGTCCTATAGGGTCACTATGAATCAGAATTGACACAGAGGCAACAGATTTTCTTTTTTTTTTTAATGCGGAGATTAGTAGATGGGCCTTGCTGGTATGAAAGGGTATGGCCATTCCAAAGACGCTTCTACGAAAGCTTTTGTTTGTTTGCTTTTGTGATTTTTTTTCTTTCCAGTATTGACCTTTAAGCAAGTATCAACATCCTCTTTGAGCTGCCCCCACCCTTTGGTAAGCAGTCTCTCTTTGGAGGCCTTGGCCTCTGAGCATTCTAGGAAATATGTATCCCAGACTACAACATTCATTCAAGCATTCCCAAAGAAACAACAACAAAAAAGTTTTTTGTCCAATTGGCTCACAGAGTACACTGTTTTATAAAGCCCTTCTAAGATGGCAGACCTCTGTGCATTGATATCTGCAAGAGGCAGCCTTATTGGTGCCTGGAAGCCCTCGTTGTGGGGATGACATACAAATTTTGGCTCCAAATCTCTTTTGCCAAAGCGCAGTTCAGAGGCAGGCTAGAACAATGGGCTGAAAATGATCTTTATCCAAAGTTACAGTTTGAGAATCTGATCTCCCGGAAAGTATTTTCTTTTACTGCCAACCATAGAGAATCACTGACAGAACTAATTAAAGAATTTGAATTTCATCCCTTCTTTTGTGACTGACCCTCAACCAGGGGCTGGACTCGAAACAAAGCCTCTCTGAGCCAACAAGACATAGAATGTGAGGCTCTCACAAGAGGGGAGGGGGCTGAACACTCCCACATTCTCCTCCTCCATTGAAAGGAGCTACTGCAGAGTAAATACTTCACCTTTTTTTTTTTTTTTAACAATGGAAAAAGCTTTGGGTTGCCATCAAAAATAATGAAGTTTGAAGTTCCTGAAAGTTATTCATTTATTGGACTTGACTTTCCACCCTTTCCTTGAATTCCAGGAGCCAGGTCAAGACAGTGAGTTCTCATGGAAAATTAAGCACTTTTGCAAAGGTGCTTAGAGAAATATGCTTGTTTCAGATTTCAGACTCTCGAGGGGACAACAGTCATTGATTTTCAGGGTTAGGATAATGATAAAGACTTCCAGATATGAATAGGCTCTGATGGAATCCAGCCAGTCTACCTGAAAGGGCTCATGCTTTAAATATTTGGTCCCTTCCTGGATATTTACCCTTCTTGTTCTCCCCCCACCCCACCCCTCACTACAATTTAAGATTGTATAGCTTGGCAGTTGTAGATCTGTAGATCACACAGAATGCCATTTACTGATTGACTATCTTGACTGAGGAAACCCTGGTGGTGTAGTGGTTAAGTGTTACCACTGCTAACCAAAAGGTTGGCAGTTTGAATCCACCAGGCGCTCTTTGGAAACTCTATGGGGAAGTTTTACTCTGTCCTATAGGGTCGCTATGAGTTGGAATCATAGCTTGGTTTTTTTTTCTTGACTGATTGAAGAAGAACTATTTGAAGATCGTGAAATGATTTCTGAAAGTTACATCTTAATTGTCACTGAAGTGACGTGGTCTACTATAGCTTATATTTTTGTTCAGGTGGGTTAGGCAACTGACATAAATGGAAAGAAACGGGAGCCTCAGGGAAGCTTCTGGAATTTTTTTTTTTTAATTGATATGGAAACATACTAGGCTTAGAGATTCATAATTTATTTATTTTAAATTAAGGAGCAGAAACATAAATGCTATTTTATTCTAAAATGTATTCTGTTCCCATTTTAATTTTGTTGACAATAAAATAAAGCTTTTTGCATGAAAGCCATCATATCGAAATGAAGGGTGGGTCTCCTTTCTCCAGTTGCACAATGACCAGATTTATTGTTAAACTAATGATCAGTCCACACAATCCTGTTTGATCAATTGAGATTGACCTCAATGAGCAGACTTTCCCAAAAACATTTTACATCAAGTGGGCTTTTTTAACACAGTAAAACTAAGTATGGGGAGGTTGATGGTTCAGTGGAGGAATTCTCACCTTCCATGTGGGAAACCCAGGTTGGATTTCTGGCCAATGTACCTCATGCGCATCCATCACCTGTCTGTTCGCGGAGGTTTGTGTGTTCCTATGATGTTGAAGAGGTTTCAGCGGAGTTTCCAGACTAACACGGACTAGGAAGAAAATTCTGGCAATCTACTTCCGAAAATCAGCCAATGAAAACTCTCTGGATCATGATGGTCTGATTCAGCACTGTCTCAGCCTCCTAGCACTGCTGTAACAGAAATACCACAAGTTGGTGGTTTTACAGAACAGAAATTTATTTTCTCACAGTTCATGAGACTAGAAGTCTGGGCTCTGGCTCTAGGAGTAGGCTCTCTCCCTTGTCAGCTCTGGGGGAACATACTTATCTCAGCTTCTATAACCCTGCCATTTCTTGGTTCTTTGGTGATCTCCAGGTGACATCTCTCTTTCCCCTATTTGTGCTTGTTTGCTCTGTGTCTATGCTGCTTTTTATGTCATTCAAAAATGATTAGGTATAGGACACACCCTCCACTGATATAGTCTCATTAATATAACAAAGAAAACCCTATTTACAACTAGGATTACATTCACAGGTTCAGGGGTTAGAATTCCAACACATTTTGGGTGGACATAGTTCAACCCATAGTAGTAACCAGTCATGGAAATGGCACAGGAACAGGCAGCATTTAGTTCCATTATGCATGGCGTTTCCATGAGTCAGGGGGTGACTCCAAGACAGCTAGCAGCACAACAACAAAGCTAAGGATATACAAGGGTGTCTAAGTATAAACAGGAGTAGATACAAGCATGTACTCAGAGCTGGAGCCCATGTGCTCCTCTGAACCTGGCTGAGAATGTTGGTCGTGCTGAGTGCACTCCTTAGGATATCTCCCAGGGAACCGGATGCAGTGCTTTGGCAACTCATCTAATTCCCTAGCTCTGGAGACCTAGTCCTCAGTGCCAGATAAATTCTCTTGCAAATGACCAAATACATGACTTTGAACTTTTGGTGAAAGATTTAACGCGGGGTCATCAATGAGTGAAACTATGTTATGCAATCTCAGAAATATGCAAAAAGTAAGAAAAAGAAAAAGGAAATTAAAATTCTTGGATTATTTGACCATGAGAGCAGGCATGGAATTCACTTTTAAGTAGAAACTTCTATTACAATAAGATCTTGAAGGAATCATAACTAAATAAAAACGAAATGGTTTTATATTTTTTAAAAAAATATCACTGCTTTTATTTCTTTTATGTAGAATCTTCTATTTTCTCTTCCTTTAACAAAACCTTGGGAGTATTCCATAACTTCTTGGTCACATTTAATAATTAAAACTTAGTGTGACTTGATTTAAACCTTTAATTGCATGTTCAATTTAAGGCCAGAGCTGTGACCCTGGCTGTTCAGAAAGACAGGGGTGGGGGGTCAAGATCTGACTCTGTATCCGTGCTCTTCCCTCAGTCCTCTAAACCCAGGTCCTCCAGGGTCTGGTATGTGGAAGAGGGCTAGGAGACTCAGAGAGAAACTCTTTAAAGGGTCACTTGTCCATGGGAGGGAGGTACCTCTCCTTGCTCTGATTTCTCATTGTTCTATCACTGCTGGTTTCCACATGCGTGATGTATATGTGCCTTTTAGGGGGTGTTGTTAAGCAATCCCCACCCTCCCCAGTACAGCCTTGTCTGCTGCCAGCTCTGGTTGGGCATCTCACGTCTTGACTTGGTGTCTATAGGGGAACCCTAGAACCCTAGCACCTCCGCTAATGTTTGGACATTTTCAGGCAAAACCACTGAAAGCCTGGCATCCTCTTTCATATCATTCACATATGGAAGAACACTGAGTGGGCTGGGGATCGCACAGTCTTTGTAGGTATTTCTGCCATAGTCCTTCCAAGTTCTGATACTCATGCCTTCAGAAATCTCTAGACTGAAAGTGAGCCACAGTTTGTATATTCCTGTATGCCTGTGTCAAACCTCAGGGTCATCCATCAAACACCCTCAAGAACTCTTGCACCCATTCTTCTATGGGGACTGCATGAGGGCCTGTGGCTTTGGAAACTCAGGGAACAGATGCCAGCTTCCCTTTGTTGCAGTTACCCCCAATTACTATGAATGGCTCTCCCCTCCCCACATGGCATTAAGGAGCATACACACCCTCCCTGCTCCTTGGTTAGGAGTGAGAAGAGACTGTCACACATTAACCGGACTTCCCACAAGGCTCTTGTTAAGCACCTCTTCTGTCATCTTCCCTAGGCTGGGGAGGGCTTGGCAGGATTGTGCTTGGGAGCTATGGGACCTTCCTGCTGCCTCCCAGTATCCCCGAGAGATGGTGTCTGGTCTCATTGCATTGTGGCTTCTGGATGGTTCTTGCTAGAATATGAAGTTATCCTGCTTTCCAGTGGCGTTATACATCCTGTTGTGCTAGCAAAAATGACTTAAATGTGACTTATTTGGGAAAAATGTGATTTTAAACAATCCGATTTATGTGGTAAACCATGGACAATTGAATCAAACATTATATTTCACACAGCTTATTTCAGTTATTCATTTCTAAAATGAATTTTATATCTAGAACTCAATGAATAAACCTTCTTCATGAAAATCAGAGTGAGGAGACTGAGCTGAACTTACTTTCCTAAATCACAGGCACAGTGTCACAGGACAGGTAACAAGATACTGAGACATATGCTGTATTATAGGCCCACTTACGTAGGATCATCTCGTGAATTCAAGTGCTTACTTAGAGCCCCAGGTTCATTGGCTCTATCCACCCACCCATCCATCCATCTGTCCGTCCGTCCGAGTATCTTGCCTGTTATTCCTTAAACGGTTATAATACAGTGTTTTTGTTATATGGTCTGAGGGTGAATTGGATCAGAATTATCTGAGGCATGCATTTTTAACAAGTACCCCAGATAGGTCTGATAGACATTTATGTTAGAGAAACTCCGAGCCTAATGAAGACTGCAGAATGGTGCCTTCTCACAGATGAAATCAGAGGTCAGTCTCCTCAGTGATATTTTCTCAGGCATGACCGACCTTATGAAGAAACTTCCATGAAGACATGTTCTACATATTTTATTCACATCCAAATTTTAATGTGCACATTTCAATCAAGTGAGCCTAAAGTGTTTGCTCAGTATGTGGAAGATTTTTTGAAGTACATACAGTCATAGGGATTCAGATCAAAAGTAAGCCAATAACACTTCTTCACACTCCAAAATTATCCTATTAGTTGCTTTGTTTATTGTTCATTATCTGCCTTCCCAAACCCGAATGTAAATTCTAATAATAAAACCTTGCCTGCTTGTTCAGGGATGATCTTCAGCACCTAGATTAGTGCCTGGCACATAGTAAGCATGCAAGTGTCTGTTGAGCCCCTGGGTGGTTAACATGCTTGACTGCTAACCAAAAGATTGGAAGTTAGAGTCCGCCCAGAAGCATCTCAGACAATCTACTTTTGAAAAATCAGCTATAGAGCACAGTTCTACTCTGACACACATGAGGATGCCATGAGTCAGATTCAACTCCATAGCAACTGGTTTTGGTTTAATGTCAGTTAATGACTCAAGGAGCCACATAAATACTCATGAACAAAATACAAAGTTTGCCAAAATAATTGGAAGACATTGAGGTGAATTGGGGATCCCAGTAGATTGGAGAATGGATATGGTTAATCTTGGAAATCTTCCTAGAGGTCTTGATCTTGAGCCAAAAACTGAGAGGTGTAGAGAATGAATGGTAGGAAATTGTTCCTCTTCTGTGGGTAAGTTTATGCATGGACTTTGGGGCAGAAATCAAGAAAGGGGTTCAAAAACATAAGAAGTCCAGCCTGGCTAGAATGGAGAGATGCTGGAGAGGAGAAATAATAAATGAGCAGGAATAGGTGGAGGAAGTGCTAGATGAAGAAGAGTTTGAAGACAATGGTCAGAGGTTTATATTTGATCCAGATGGTAATAGGAAGTCAGAGGAGGGCCATGTTTACACATTTTTGAAATCCAATTAGGATACCACTTGTTTTTATAGTCTCATCACCCATTTTGGATCCATTAAATAAATTGGTTGAAAAAGAAAAAAATAAAACTATGTGTCATTTAAGGAACCCTGGTGGTGCGGTGGTTAAAGCTCTCAGCGGCTAACTGAAAGGTTGGTGGTTTGAACTCACCAGCCACTCTGTGAGAGATAGCTGTGGCAGTCTGCTCCCATAAAGATTTACAGCCTTGGAAATCCTGTGGGGCAGTTCTATTCTGTCCTACAGAGTTTGTTGTTATGAATTGGAATCGACTGGACAGCGGTGAGTTTTTTAGGATGTGTTATTTGATAGCATTAACAAATCATGAGCTAAGTGTGTTAAATTGAAATGTTTGATCTAGAACCAAATTAATCCAAATATGGTCTTGATGACCAAGTCTTGAGCTGTGAACCAGGCCCAAGTTTTATTTTTGAAAGGATGAGAGGTTAAAAGAAAATGAAAGAAAGAAAGAAATGTGACAGTTTTGGTGAGGAAAATAGGCAACTGTCTCCCTTTGGATGGTTTAGACATGCACTTACTGAGGGTGGAAGGCTAGGCCAGCTGATTTCTCATGCTTCATTCCAAGTCTAGATTCTAACAATTCTATAAGAATGCTCGTTGATACACATGAGAAGGAAGCAGCTGTTTTAGTGGAATTCCCTCTGGAGAGGAAGGAAGTCCAGCCCTGCAGATGGGATCAGCAGACGGAGGAGATTAGGAGAGAAAGAACAGACCCTGAGAAGAGAAAGGGATCAACAAGCCTGAGATTTGGTGTTGTATCTACTGTACATCCTCCACTTAGCCTTAGCCACAAACTAGAACATATGGAAAATGGAGTGCAATGACAAAACGGAAGTGGGGAGTTGGAGAAAAGGTATTCTTAGGGAGAAAGAAAGGATCCTCATTCACTTGTGCTAGGATGTTTTTGTTTCTAGAATCCCACCATTCAAAAAGGTGTTGTCCCGCAACCAGTGGCATCTACAACCCCTGGGACCTTAATAACCAACAGAACATCCAAGCCCATTGCTGTTGAGCTGATTCTGACTCATAGCAACCCTACAGGACAGAGTAGTACTTCCCCATAGGGCTTCCAAGGAGTGGCTGGTGAATTTGAACTGCCAACTTTTTGGTTAGCAGCTGAGCTCTTAACCACTGTGCTGTAAGGGCTCCTGGATCTTAATAGAAATACAGAAACTTAGATCCTAGCCCAGCTTTACTAAATAAGAATTTGCATTTTAACAATATTCTCCAAGTGAATCCACTGAAGTTTGAGAAGCACTGTCTTAAAGGATTTGGAGCAGAGTAGGTGAGATAAAATTAGAAGTGAGAAAGTTAGATATCTGCAATCCCCTGGGGCAGAAAATAGTTTAAGTAGTCCCTCCTTACCCAATTGAACCTGCATAAAGAACAAACAAAAAAACAAATCCATAGCCATCAAATCAATTCTGACTCATAGCAACCCATAGGACAGAGTAGAATTGCCCCATAGGGTTTCCAAAGAATGCCTGGTGGATTAGAAATGCCGACCTTATGGTTAGCAGCTGTAGCTTTTAATCATTACACCACAAGGGTTTCCTGAACCTGGATTGGTTGCAAGAATTGCTACAGAGCTACCTACATATATCCAACCATGGAGCTTCAGCCTCACAAATGGATGAAAATACACAAATAGAAGTTGCTGGAAAGGCATTAGTGGGAGAATTTCTGCTCTTTCCCAAATCAGCTTGATTTTCTTTACAATGTGGCTTTGGAGCTACTGCCTTTTCCTTAAATTACACCTGATTCCCTTCGTTGATTATACTTTATGTTCTTTCTCTGTTTCACTCCATATTACACTCTTGTATCTTTGTTGAATGGAATCTCAACCAATAGCCCAGGAAGCCAAATGGAGGCAGTTAGAGGTGTGATCATTTGCCATTCAGTTGGAAAAATGATTCCCTAGTTTCTCAAGTGTGGAAATTTCCTGGAACCAGTCTCTTTCCAGGACCCAGGGGCCCTCCCTCATTAGTTTTAGTGAATTTTCCCTCACTCTTAAGTCTTTTCTTACACTCCCCTTGAGGTTCCAGCCTTGAGTAGCTCACATTGTACTGTGCTTCTTCCCATCACCTCTCAGACTCTGTACATTATCCCCTTTCATTGCAATTTTTAGCCTCTGGCTACAAATGAGCAGAGGTTCTATGGTCTGACAACCGTGGGTTTCAACTCAACTTCACTACTCTGAGCTCCAGGTTAAGTTACTCAGTTTCTCCAAGTATGGTTTCTTTGTCTGTTAAATAGGAATAATAATACCTGCTACAGGACTATCACTCATCTGTCAGTTTGTCATACGGTGGTGGCTTGCGTGCTGCTGTGATGATGGAAGCTGTGCCACTGGTATTTCAAATACCAGCAGTGGTGAGAGCATGGTGGATGGCTTTCAGCGCAGCTTTCAGACTGAGACAGACTAAGAAGAAGGACCTGGCAATTGACTATATTTTTACACAATTAGTGTGAACCTTCTACATTTATTTCCCGGGCACACCTTATTACTCTTATGCAAGTTGAAGTTTAAGAAGATTAAAACAAGTCTGCAAGAGTCAAAACACAACTTTGAGTATATCCCATCTGAATTTAGATACCATCTCAAGAATAGATTTGATTCATTGAACACTATTGACTGAAGACCTGATGAGTTGTGAGATGACGTCAAGGACATCATACATGAAGAAAGCAAAAAGATATTAAAAAGACAGGAAAGAAAGAAAAGACCAAAATGGATGTCATAAGAGAGATTCTGAAACTTGCTCCTGAATGTAGAGTAGCTAAAGCAAAAAGAAGAAATGATGCCGTGAAAGAGCTGAACAGATTTCAAAGGGCAGCCAGAGAAGACAAAAATAAAATATAATAATGAAATGTGCAAAGACCTAGAGTTAGAAGACCAAAGGGGAGGAACACACTTGGCATTTCTCAAGCTGAAAGAACTGAAGAAAAAATTTAAGCCTCGAGTTGCAATACTGAGGGATTCTAGAGGCAAAAATATTGAAACAGCAAAAGAAAATGGAAGGAATACACAAAGTCATTGTACCAAAAAGAACTGATTGACAACTAATTCAGGAGGTAGCATATGATCAAGAATGGATGGCTATAACAGAAATACCTCAAGTGGGTGGCTTTAACAAAGAGAAATTTATTCCCTCACAATATAGGAGGCTAGAAGTCCAAATTCAGGGCACCAGCTCCAAGGGAAGCGTTTCTCTAGTGGCTCTGGAGGAAGGTCCTAGTCACCAACCTTCCCCTGTTCTAGATGCTTTTCCGAGCAGAGATCCTGGGTCCAAAGTACACACTCTGCTCCTGGTACTACTATCCTGGTGGTAAGAAGTCCCTCTGTCTCTCTGCTTGTTTCTCTCTTTTATCTTTCAAAAGAGATTGATTTAAGACAAAGCCTAATTTTGTAGATTAGTCCTACCTCATTAACATAACTGCCTCTAATCCTGCCTCATTAACATCATAGAGGTAGGATTTACAACACATAGGAAAATCACATTAGATGACAAAAGGGTAGAAAATCACACAATATTGGGAATCATGGCCTAGCCAAGTTAACATATATTTTTGGGGAACACAATTCAATCTATAGCATCCCACCCGTTGGCCCCACAAAGTTCATATCCTCCTGGGCTCGCTGCCATTTCTCTGTTGCCACTGTTTCTGTGCTGCTGTACTGTCTCTGCTGCTTTTTATCATCTGTGTCGTCTCTGATGTTACAGCTCTGCTCACTTCCTTCTGAGCCCTCACCAGAATTGTCTTTGACGTCCATAATTCCATCAACAGTTTCCTGAAGGCTATCTAGGCTTTTACTATTAGGTACTTTAAAACTCTTCCCGCCTCTATCCATTCACAGTTTAAAAACTACTTTCACATTTTAGGTATCTGTTAGAGCAGCGGAAACCCTGGTGGTGTAGTGGATAAGTGCTACAGCTGCTAACCAAAGCGTTGGCAGTTCAAATCCCGCAGGCGCTCCTTGGAAACTCTGTGGGGCAGTTCTACTCTGTCCTATAGGGTCGCTATGAGTTGGAACTGACTCGATGGCACTGGGTTTGGTTTTTTTGGTGTTAGAGCAGCACCCCACTTTCTTGGTACCAAATTCTGTCTCAGTTATCTAGTGATGCTATAACAGAAATATCACAAGCGAATGACTTTAACAAAGAGAAATTTATTCTCTCACAGTCTAGGAGGCTAGAAGTCTGAATTCAGGGTGCCTGCTCCAGGGGAAGCCTTTCTCTCTCTGTTGGCTCTGGAGGAAGGTCCTTGTCAACAATCTTCCCCTGCTCTAGTAGTTTCTCAGCTCAGGGACCTTGGTACTACTTTCTTGGTGGTATGAGGTCCCCCTGTCTCCCTGCTTGGTTCTCTCTTTTGTATCTCAAAAGAGATTGACTTTAGGCAAAACCTAATTTTGTAGATTAGTCCTGACTCATTAATATAACTGCCTCTAATCCTGCTTCGTTAACATCATAGAAGTAGGATTTACAACATATACGAAAATCATATCAGATGACAAAAGGGTGGACAATCACACAATATTGGAACTCATGGCCTGGCCAAGTTGACACATATTTTTGGGAACATAATTCAATGTATAACAGATGATTTTTAAGGAAGAAGTCCAAGCTGCATGGAAGGCATTGGCCAAACACAAGGCTCCAGGAATTGATGAAATACCAAATGAGATGTTTCAACAAAAGGATGTAGTGTTGGAGGTGCTCACTTGTCTACATCAAAACATTTGGAAGATAGCTACCTGGCCAACGAACTGTAGGAGATGCATATTTCTGTCCATTTCAACAGTGAACCAATAAAAAAAGAATGTGGAAATTATCAAACAATGTCATTAATATCACATGCAAGTAAAATTTTGCTGAAGATGATTCAAAAATAGTACATGGACAAGGAACTGCCAGAAATTCAAGCCATATTCAGTACAGGACATGGAATGAGGGATATCATTGCTGATTTCAGATGGACTTTGGCTGGAAGAAGAGAAAACCAGAAAGATGTTTACCTGTGTTTTATTGTATATGTAAAGGCATTGGACTGTGTGGATCATAACAAATTATGGATAACATCTAGAAGAATGGAAACACTTGATTGTGCTCATGTGGAACCTGTACACAGATCAAGAGGCAGTCATTTGAACAGAACAAGTGGACACTGAGTGATTTTAGATCAGGAAAGGTGTGCATCAGAGTTGTATCCTTTCACCATACTTTTTCAATCTGTATGCTGAGCAAATAATACGAGGAGCAAGACTATCTGAAGAAAAATGCGGCATCAGGATTGGAGGAAGACTCACTAACAGCCTGTGGTATGCAGATGATACAACCTTGCTTGTTGAAAGCAAAGAGGACTTGAAGCACTTACTGATGAAGATCCAACACTACAGCCCTCAGAATGGATTGCATCTCAACATAAAGAAAAAAGAAATCTTCTCAACTGGACCAATAAGCAACACTATGATAAATGGAAACAATATTGAAATTGTCAAGGATTTCATTTTACTTGGATCCACAATCAATGCTCATGGAAGCAGCAGTCAAGAATCAAATGACATATTGCATTGGCCAAATCTGCTGCAAAAGACCTCTTTAAAGTATTAAAAAGCAAAGATGTCTTTTTGAGGACTAAGGAGCTCCTGACCCAAGCCATGGTATCTTCAATCACCTCATGTGCATGTGAAAGCTGGACAATGAATAAGGGAGACTGAAGAAGAGTTGATGCCTTTGAATTATGGTGTTGGTGAATAATATTGAATATACCATGGACTACCAGAAGAACAAACAAATTTGTCTTGAGAGATGTACAGCCAGAATGTTCCTTAGAAGGGAGGATGGTGAGACTTCATCTTACATAGTTTGGACATGTCACCAGGAGGGACAAGTCCCTGGAAAAGCACATCATGCTTGGCAAAATAAAGGGTCAGTGAAAAAGAAGAAAACCCTCAAGAAGATGGATTCATACAGTGGCTGTAACAATGGGCTCCAACATAACAATGATTGTAAGGATGGCACACAACCAGGCAGTGTTTCTTTCTGTTGTATGTAGGGTCCCTATGAGTCGGAACTGACTCAACTGAACCTAACAACAACAACTGCTTAAGAATTTGTCATTGTCAAAGAGACAATATTACTTATAATGCCCAGCATGGTACCTGCACATAAGAAGTGCTTGGAAAATGATAAATGGCAGCTGTCTCTGGGGTCTGTATTCTTTTTTCTTATTGTTGCATTTTTTTTTATTGCACTTTAAGTGAAAGTTTACAGTTTAAGTCAGCTTTTCATACAAAAATGTACACACATTGGTATGTGACCCTAGTTGCTCTCCCTTTAATGTGACAGCATACTTCTCTCTGGGGTCTTCAAAGGTCAATTCATCTGATAATCTTGGCTTGGAGTCCCTGAGTGGGTTAACACACAACCAGTGATTGGAGATTGGTGATTGGTTGGTGATTGGAGTCCAACAGAGGCACTCAGAAGAAAGGCCTGGTGACCTACTTCCAAAAAAATCAATCAGTGAAAACTTCCTACGGAGCACAGTTCTACTCTGACACATATGAAGTTTCAATGAGCCAGAAAAGACTAGACAGCAGTTAGTTTAAGCTTGATTACAAGAAACATTGGTATATCCAAATGCCTCACTGTATTGTGATTATGTCAGCTCTTTCTGGACAAGGCTGCCCTAAGATTCATGTAAGATTTAGGTGTGGAGACTGCCAACCATTCATTTAATTATACTAATACTTTATATGGAGAAACTAAAAGAAAAAGAAAGCAGTTGAATGCAAAACCAGGAAATGTTTCATAATAAAACTATGGGAATACTTTTTGAATCTCAGGACCTATGATGAAAATTCTAGTGAAAAGCCAAAGATCTTGACCTTGTTTAAGTGATTCCACATTCAGAACCCTTGTAAATTTCTGTGTAAGTGAATTACATGGTTGCCAGCACAGTAACATCGTCTGCGAGTAAATTGCCATTGATAATTCAAGTAAAGAACTTCTGATAAAGTCTTATATATGTTGTTACTATTATTTCCTGAGAAGTCCACTTACTATGTGTTTGCAGTAAGTTTTGTCCCATGCAGTCTACTGTGCTGTTTCAGAACGATGATAAATGCAAATGGCATTTCGCTTCAAACTGCCGAAATAATGCACGACTTCTGTTCCTTTGGCTGACCAGTCATTTATCACAGGTCATTTACATAGAGCTAGACGGCTTGGTAAACTAATCACGGAGCTCTTTCATGTGAGTCTGTGTTCCTCTTAGTACATCATGTGAAATTAGTTTGATGATTTCAGCTCCTTCTCTTGGGAGCCATAACCCAATTCATAAGTGAACCAAAAACAATTTGGCTGAACCCCCAGCCTCAGTGCACATAGAGGGCAGCTGTGTCTTGCTATTGGATCATTGATAGCCAATGAGAAAGTTCTGACTCCTGAGAAGGAAGCTTTGGTGGAGGACACAGATAACAAGGTAGTGATTAAAAAAAAAAAAAAAAAAAAAATTGGAGTATGTATGTGTGCATCTGTATGTGTGTGCAGGTGTGCACATAAGAAGAGCCCTGGTGGTACAGTAGTTAAGCTCTTGACTGCTAATGGAAAGGTTGGTGGTTCCAACCCACCAGCCACTCTGTGCTCTGGGGGAGAAAGATATGACAGCCTGATTCTGTAAAGACTTGTACAGCCTTGGAAACCTTATGGAACATTTATACTGTGTCCTACAGGGACACCATGAGTCAGAATTAACTCCACAGCAACGAGTGTAGTTTATTTTGTATATACATGTATGTGTATATTGTGTATGTATGTCTTGTGCATGTGTGTATATTTATGTGTGTACATTATGTGTGGAAGGGCAAATATTCTAATAGAAATTCAAGTAGCTACTTAATAAAGTTTGATCATGACATAAAAAAAGAAACAGTAAATTTAGATGTAAAAAAACTATTTTAAATTTTTATTAAAATATTCTTTTAAATTCTTAAAAATAAAAAAAAAAAACAGTAACTTTAGATATTTTCACTGTTTTATTTATAACTCTAATCTCTTACAGAGCTCTGGTGGTACAGTAGTTAAGAGCTCAGTTGCTAACCAAAAGGTCAGCAGTTGGAATCTACCAGTCACTCCTTGAAAACCCTATGGGGCAGTTCTACTTTGTCCATAGGGTCAACCCTATGGGGCAGTTCTACTTTGTCCATAGGGTCGCCATGAGTGGGAATCAACTCAACAGCAATGCGTTTTTTTTTCTGTTTGTTTTTTTCTCTTACGGCAATATTTCGGATCCCACCCACTCTTCTAGAACTTTACAGCTCCTCTACAGAGAGGTAAATTCTAATTCTCCTCCCTTTGAAATTGTGTGTGTCTTATGATTGCCTCAACAAACAAAATAGCTCAGAGTGAGGCTGTGTGACTTCCAAGGCTGAGTCAGAAAATGTGTATGGTCTCTCTCTTTCTCTGCCTTCCCCACCCCAGTTGCTTTGGGAAACCTGAGCTTATGAGTAAGAAGTCCAGCTTTCCTAAAGCTGCCATCCTGAAGGCATCACAGGGTGAGACCATATAGCAAAAGAGAAACGTGCCTGAGAAGCCGCAGCTATTCCAGCCCCCAGTTGTTTGAATCTTCCCAGACCAGCACCAGACATACATTGATTGAGGAAGCTTTCAGATGATTCCAGTTCCCAACCCTCACACTGACCTAGCTGATGTCAAGGGGAACCAGCCTTCAAGTCACCCCAGCTGACATCAAGTCATGCAGTGGAGCTGGGAGCTGTCCCCACCAAACCCTGCCCAAATTGCAGATTTGTGAGTAAAATAAATGTTGCTATTGTTTTAAGTTACTACATTTGGGGTGATTTGTTACACAGCAACAGAAAACCGGAACATATATCATATGAAATTTGTTGGATAATATCAATTTCTTTTTGGGGAACCATAGCCTAAATCAAAGAAATCAAAACACTTTGGTTGAGCCTCCCAGCCTGGACTCATACAGGGGGCAGTTGTGAGTTGATGTTGATTTGGTGATTCTGGCTTCTGAAAAGAAGGCTTTGACTGGGAAAGCAGATGATAAGATTTTTAAAAGTGTGCGTAACATATTGTACCAGTGCCAATTTCCTGGTTTTGGTCGTGTGCTGTAGTTACATAAGATGAAACCATTGGGGCAGACTGGGCAAAGAGTGCACAGGACCTCCCTGTACTATCTTTGCAACTTCATGTGAATCTAAATTATTTCTAAATAATAAGTTTTTGTTTAAATATGCCTCTCTGTGTGTGTGTGTGTGTGTGTGTGTGTGTGTTGTGTGTGTCTGTGGTAAATGGACTGATTTGGGAGGGCTAATACTTTGGTGGAACTTTTAGTGCCTACTTAAATAAAATTTTGATCACAGCATATTTTAGTTAATTTTTTAAAAATAGAAACACCAAATTTAGATATTATTATTAACTCATTCTCTCCCTAACCTCTCGTTGAATTTCAGAAGAAATGAGAAGGGACATTTTACTTTTATCTTTTCAGTCAAGGAGCACAATTTTCATCTCAGAAAGACCACAAGTGAATATTGATACGAGGCGAGCTGAAAATGGTGCATGAATTCCCAGGCACTCCCAGTGAGCTCCAGTTTCTTCCAGGGAATGAGAGGACTTGGGGGAATAATTTCCATAATGGGGTTGATGATCACTGGAGAAGGGAAAAGGTATCAAACTTGACAAACTTGACATAGATTCTAGTAATTAGTTTGAAATGATTACTAAGGAGATGGTTTTTAAACAGGGAGGAAAAAAAAAAAAAAACCCTTGGGATAATTGTGAAGCAGCATAAGATCCCTGAGAAAAAATTTTACTGAATTTTCTGAATTCCATTTGTTCTGCTAATATTAAATTTATCTTATTTACAGTCCAAGTAATGTGACAAATACACTTTCTGAGAGGTATGAACAACATTTATAACATCTATATGAACGGGTTGGAGAAATCAGAAATTATTTAAATGAAAGTGGTTAGCCCATGTAGAGCATACTCTGGAAATATCTATTTTTCAATAATGTAGCTGAGAATTGTGATCTTTTTATAATAAAAAGAGAACAATCATTTCAGGCAGCACTTTTTTTAATTAAGGGAGAGACTATCTACTGTAGGTGCCTGGCGGAAACTTTCAGGCAGTGAACTTGTGAAACATGGCAGATCCAGTGTAAACTCTCTTCACAGTATGGGAAAACACAGAGACTTTATTTCTAATTCGTCAGTTTAAACTCAAGAATCCATTAACTAAATAAAACAAAACAAAACAAAACAAAACAAAACTTGCTGTTGAGTCAATTCCGTCTCATAGTAACCTTATAGGGAAGAGTAGAACTGTCCCATAGGGTTTCCAAGGAGCAGCTGGCAAATTTGAACTGCCAACTTTTTGGTTAGCAGCCTGAGCTCTTAACCACTGTGCCAATAGCCTCAAAATATCTTTCTTACTTCCTCCCCTGAATGCCAACAGTTCACCACACAAATGTCTCTGGTAGGCATGTGTGAGAGTAGGAGTGAGGATGCACCATGAGGCACAAGCTCATAAAGACCCCTTATCAGTGTGCATTCAGCTGTAAGAGTGCACCACAAATGGTTATGAAGATCTGATATTTCAGGAAGGTCATCCAACCTGGAAGGACTTGTTGTCAAAAAGGGTGAGTACACAAAAAAATTGGTTCTTCCTATTCTGAGAGCACTGGTCTTTTTATAAAACTATGCTGACTGGCCAGATTAAAGAATGGGAAAGGAGTCCTTATACAAAAGCTGAAATTCTTCTCTATCTTGTGACCTGCATAACATTTCACCCTCATCATCTTTGTACTGTTCAGGGAAGGCTAACTTCCATTGTTTACAAACCCCATACCTCAGTGGCTTAACACAGCAAAGAGTTAACTTATCAATCATATCACATACAGTACATTGTGGGCCGGATGGGGCTCTGTTCCACAGGGTCATTCAGGGATCCAGGATCCTTATATAACCATTCTGCCATTTCCTAGAACTCTAGACTCCTTCTCTAGATTCTTTGCATTAGACCAATAGGCAAGGGATGAGAAAATAATGTGGAGGATCCCGTGGAAAGTTTTTTATGGGCAAGTCTTGGAAATTCTATTGGTTAGGACCCAGTTTCATGTCTTCATTGACTGCAAAGGCGGCTAAGAAATATAGTCTAGCTATGTGTCTAGGTAAAATTGGGAACAGACTTTGGTGAATACTTAGTAGTTGTTGCCACTGTCTTCTTGGCAGCTTTTAAGGTATGATGTGATGTGGATGGCACTTTACTTCTGTGATCTTCCTCCCAAAAACTTATAACTCTAGTCTAATCATGAGAAAAATATCAGACAAATCCCAATTGAGGAACAGTCTACAAAATACTTGACCAGTACTCCTTAAAACTGTGAAAGTTATTTAAAACAAAGAAAGCCTGAGGAATTGTCACAGCCAGGAGGACTTGATGACTAAATGTACTGTGGTATCCATATGGGATCCTGGAACAGAAAAAGGGCATTAAGTAAAAACTAAGGAAATCTAAATAAAGTGTGAACTTTAATTAATAATAGTGCATCAATACCATCCATTGAATAGTAATAGTAGCAGAAATTAGGTGTGAGACACATAGAAACACTCTGTACTCTCTTCACAACTTTTCTAAATATTTAACTCTTTTAAGATAAGAAGTTTGTTTAAAATTAAAATTAAAAAAAGTGAGTGCCAAGAAACTACTGTTGCAGTTTTCCTACCATATACATGAACAACCACTTTGTCTACTGAGAAATTACTACTCTGGTCTTCCCCTTACATTCTCCTATATCTGCTCCATCTACTTTGCCTCATGTAAAATAATAATTCCTCAAAAACAATTCTTGCCTCATCTTTGTAATATATGCTTTAAGCTCCTCTAAAAACATGGACCAGAACAAAATGATAAATTATGAAAAATTTAAAAGCCATTTAATCACACACACACGCACACACATACACACATCTCTGCACATGTGCACACAGGATCCAGGAACAAGGAAGCTTCTGACCTGGTGTCTACTGGGAACACTATTTTTAGACTTTTCATATTATAAACTCTATTAATATCAATAACTTGTACAAAGGCTTATTCCCATCATATTTTCCCCCTTTTCCATGTCATCATAAAGTGTTTTATACAGATTCTGTCAAAAATATTTGAAAAGTTCACCAAATGGTAATAGAGTGGAACTTTAAAAGGAATATTAATTCAAAAAGATTTTCCATTAAAAAAAAAAATTCCCATTAAATAACTTTCCCATAGTCAGATTAGTTTGGAAAACACATCATTCCATAACACAATTCTGAAGATCTATGTAAGCATGTAGAAGAGTCTGAAACTCCCACAAGAAATAAATTTATCTCATTTGGTTTAATCCAACATTGCCCTTTGACGTGTTGCTTCCTCCATTCCTTTTTTTTTTTTTGCTATTATCCATTAACTTCTCATGAAACTAATAATCCTTCAACCGCTTTTTGGCAATATAATATACAATAGTTATAAGTTAAATATTTTTAATTTCTTTCACACATTCATAGGACTAGAAAAGTGAACAAATAGCACATCTTTTTCTACTCCAATTTTTAAAAGTTAAGCACTGATCTTGAAATCAGAAAAAAAAAAATTACCTGCATTTCACTGTGTCCCCATTTTAGCCTTGGTTTACACATTTTATAAAAATGGGCTAAAAAAAGTCTTATTTTGTGAGTTTGTTGGCAGATTAAAGAGAAGCTGAGCCCATTATCTAGCATGGAACATGTACAAAAGTTCTCTAGAGAAACAGAACACACACATATATGTATGTATATATATATTATATATATGTATATATATATATATACACACATATATATGGAAACCCTGGTGGCATAGTGGTTAAGTGCCATGGCTGCTAACCAAAGGGTAGGCAGTTTGAATCCACCAGGCACTCCTTAGAAACTCTATGGGACAGTTCCACCCTGTCCTACAGGGTCGCTAGGAGTCGGAATTGACTTGACGGCACTGGGTTTGGTTTATATATATATATATATATATATATATATAGCTCTGGTGGCACAGTGGTTAAAGAACTCAGCTGCTAGCCAAAAGGTCAGCACCTCAAATCCACCAGCTGCTCCTTGGAAACCCTATGCGGCAGTCCTACTCTGTCCTATAGGGTCACTATGTGTCGGAATTGACTTGACGGCAATGGGTTTATACAATATATTCTGTTTTATATTGACAACGTTTGATTTATATATACACAGAGAGAGAGAAAGAGATTGATTGATTGGTTGATTGATTTTAAGGAACTGGCTCATGTGAATTTGAGGATCTGGCAAGTCCAAAATCTGTAAGTCAGGAAACAGGCTGGAGATTTTGAAGTGTTGCATTCCCAAAATTTGTAGGTGAGATGATGGGAAGAGAGAAGGGTGAGGGAGTTCTGGCAAAATGTCTATTTATAGTCTGGAGGTAGAATATATCCTAGGGAAAAAAAAAAAAAAAAAAAACAGGCTGGAGATTTTGAAGTGTTGCATTCCCAAAATTTGTAGGTGAGATGATGGGAAGAGAGAAGGGTGAGGGAGTTCTGGCAAAATGTCTATTTATAGTCTGGAGGTAGAATATATCCTAGGAAACCCCCCCCTTTTTGCACTTAAGGCCTTCGATGTAACTCACTTTATGGAGGGAAATCTGTTTCACTTAAGTCTGACCCATTAAACCACATGTAACTACTTCTTAACAGTATGTAGTGTTTCACTGACTAGTCACCATAGACTACCCAGGGTGATACCTAAAAATAACTACCACAGCACAGTGTTTCCTGTAGGATTGTCCCTTTTCCTGACTGGTGCAGAGTAATGCAAAATGTCTCAGTCACCTGGCACCTCAGGATTGAAAAAAACGGGCTAAACTTTATGACCTTTTATCTAATCAAGAATTCTAATCTTGGGCAAGTAGCAATGAAGTTGGTTCCTCGCAGTCAACAATTGAGGCTCCAGGAAGGGAAGCAAGCTAAGAAGTGAAGGGAGCAGATAGGGATCAATGAGAGCACGGCCACATGCCTTGGTATCTGTCCTTGTAGCTGATTACTTGCTACACGCTGGGACCTGTGGTCAGCACTTCATGTGCATTGGATTAGTGAATGCTCACAATAACCTAAGAGATAGGTGCTCTGATTATCCCCTTTTTACAAATGAGAGTGGTTAAGAAACTTGCCCATGGTTAGCAAATGGTGATTTTCTCTAATTCAACTTCAGGCAGTCAAATTCCCGATCCAAACCTCTTACCACTATATTATCTGGCTGTCATCTCTATCAACCTACGTTTTTTTGTTGAAATTGTGGCAGCCTTCTCTTCTTTTCCTTCCCTCCTTCCTTTTTTCCATCTGGTTAGGCTGTCCTGATAAGGGAAAGTCTACTTCACTGACCCAAGCCCCTTTGCAGAAGTAGTTACAGCACTACTATGCTCCCTCCTGAGCCCAATTTCTGATCCCGGTGGAGGACAAGGCCATTAGTAAGCAAGGAAACATCTTCTCATTTTTCCAAGTATGGGTTACCTGGTAATAACTCTTGCTTACAAGCAGCTCCTGCCTTGCAAACAACAGTCCATTGATACCTACAGACTCTGCAACCCGCTGCCCACTACCACTGGAGCCCCTGTCCTTTATCTAGCCACTCTCTACCACTGCCACCCAACCACTGGGGAAACACTAGACATTGAGACACGGAGAAAGTTTCTGCAAAAATCAGAGAGCTGATGCCGGGAACCTGAGATTCAGCGGTACCACTGTATTGAATGCCGTTTCTGTGGGATGAAACGTTCCCCGTTGCACACATCCAATCTCCTGTCACAGTTTATAGGGAAAATGAGATAAGACCGAGGTGCATCTTGGGAGAAGTGGTTTTCTCAACAGAAGCCTCAGAAGGGAGCATTTTTCTCAATGAAGTTACTGCAGTTTAATTTTTGCTTATTAGCTTTTTTAGTTCTTCAGGGAAATAACATGTTTGAATTTGTTATTATTGATTTTTATTGTTTTCTAAGTGAATTCAGGCTGGACACATGCTAACTAATCTCACAGAGACTCGTGCATATAAAGCAAAATAGAAATATATTGTTTTATATTGAAAAATATAACCACCAATAGGACAGCACATTATGTCCAGGATGAACTTGCCAAGGTAAATTCCATGGACTCCTGCCTCCCAACTCACTTGCTCCTGATTTATACATTTCTCTTTCGTTTTTCTTCTAAACCCAAGTTTGCTTTTTTTTTTTTTCTTATTACAAAAGTATGGTAGGAAATGTAAGAAATATATATCAGTTAAAAAAAAAAAAAAGAAGAAAATAACGATCTCTTGAAATCCCACTACCCTGCAATAACCACAGTTAACATCTTCCAGACATTTTAATATGTATACTTATATGTATAAGCCAGATGTCAACTGGGTCTCTCTGCTCCTTATTATATAGATAAGATGGCTTGGTCTTTCATTTCATTGCTCTCCTCAAGATTCTCTGGAAAATTCCCAAGTCCCACATTCTAATGATCACCTGTGATTCTGACATCCGGCTTCTTCTGAATTCCATTCTCCACTCTTCAGCCAACAGCTGTTCTTTTATTTTTGTTTGGGCCATAGACGCAAATGTGGAAATCAAGTTCTTTCCTTGATTCAAAAGTAGCAACAAATCATCCATGCAAGAATTTCTCGGTGTGTAGCTGACTTAACTGAATGTTACAGGATGTGAAAACAATTACACTTGCATACTAGACATCCTTTTCCATAGTATTCTTTGGTGTTTAAGCCGCACCATTCAGTCACTCACTTTCTTTCCTCTTCCCCTTCTCCTCTAGTTGTCTCCCTCTCAAAGCAGAAATCAGATGCTTCACTTTTTTTTTTCCCCCTCTGGAAGTAATTCAGTTGTTTAAAGATCTTGCCTAGAAATTAAACTTCAAATCAACTTTCTAAACACAGGATCTTCCCCTGAAACTGTGGCACTGACAGTTTTCAAAGGTGCCTGAATTGTTGCATAAGGTTCTTTGCATCTTCATATGTGGCATGAAGTTTCCACTGACACACTGAGATGCAATACATGGCAAATACTGAAGGAACTAGAAAGAAGACCACATGGTAGGAATTTCAAAAGAGATATTAAAAAATTGGTTTCACAGTTCTTCAGCACTCCCTCACATCAAGGATATAAGAGGGACAACAGTGGAGATTAGGAAAGGATTTTAGAAAAAAATGATTTCACTGGATAAAGCCATTACTGAGATGGAAGGGTCCCATTCTAACCAGAAAGATTTGGGAGGTGTGGGATGTTTTCCACTGCACATCAAGTCAAAAGAGAGAAGCTTCAAGGATCACTTGGAGAGTTGATTTAATATGTGTTATCTTCACTTGGAGACACACAATGGACTGATGTCTGGCTACCACTTAGAACAACTAAAAGCAGAGATGAGCTGAATACTCTAGGCTTGGCTTGCCCATTCTCAGGGCAAAGGAAGGGTGACTTTCCCTTGGACCAGACTTGGCCCCACAGTCAAGAGAGAGTCGATCGGAACCATTTTGATCCAGGCCAAGAATTTCACAGAGAGGTCTTGGTACTTACACAGTCTCTGTCCAATGGGCCATTTTGAGGGGAGGATGAATCAGAGGAAACATATGACAAAGTCATAGGAAATGTAATCAAATGAGTCCGGTGGGATCTCCATAAAAGCCATTAAACTGGCTGACCAGAGTAGTAAATGAAGAGCATGGTGCCTTCTCATGACAAGAGAAGTAAAAAAATCTTCCTGCTCCCTTACCTCTCCTTCCCCACTTGAACCCTGAAAGGGTCAGAAGCTACAGTTAGCACAATGGGAGAAAAGGAGGACACAAAGTGGGAAGGGAGGAAAAGAAAACTATACCAGCCCTTCCAGACTTCTCACCTGCACAGGGTCCAAGTTAGATGAAGGGAGACATTTAATCATAAAACCAAGTTCCAAGTTTTGAGAATTACATGACATTGAACAGTTTAAATAACTGAGTTGAGACTGCATTTGCCTTGTATTTTATTGTCTAAGAATGTACCCCCCACCCCCCCCAAAAAAACCATGGAGCTGCCTAAGTTTTCATCTAGAGGCATCTATTCTTCCTACCTAATAAAGCCTGAAGAAACAGAGGGAGACAGAAATAAAGATGCCAGCTGATGGATTTCCCTGCACTGTATTAACTATTCAGTCACATTATCCTCCGGTTAATGATTCTTGAATGATCTCATTGATGTTTGGTTATTTTTTATTTTTTCCCTATAAACGCGGAAATGATCAGTCTCATATACCTTCAAGTATTTCTTTAGGACAACTATGAATTTTCTGGATCAATGTTTAGATTCACGATTAAAACTTTAGCTATGTATCACAACAATTTACAGATTATCCACTCATGCACTTGCCCTCGATACCCTAGGACCTTCAGTTCTGATTCCTTAGAGTGACTTTGTCTCTTCTGACCCTGATCCTTTTTGAGCTGAATGATAATTTAACTCTCAAAGTACAAAATTATTGCCCACTTCTTAAAGTGGTACTGCACTCTCATTCTTATTTCTATACTTATGAATGTATTTCTGAAATTCAGCTTGTTCTTATATGGGCAGTACCTTTATTTCTTTTTTTATAGTCTTTAATATTACAAGATAGAACAGAAAATGCATCATTGTTTGCATATCTTGGAAAGATTACCTGTATTTGGGTTGGGAGAATATATTCAGTGGATCGAATTTCCGAACCCCATGTTTTCCCTCTGAGAAAGTTGAAACTTTCCTTGACCTCAGACCCTCAATTAGAGCAGCAATTAGGGTTGATTCAGTAACTATAACTTCTGCCTGAGGAGGTGTTGTCTGTCATAGCTCTGGTCTTGAAGAAAGGAAGAATGGTAGTGCAGTGGGCTTTCTGGTGCTTTGACTACAGGGAAAAAAAATAAATTACAAAATATATATAAAATCTAAGAAATATTTCAAAATAGGACTCCAGTGAGCAGTGATTCCCTCTGTCTATGCTTGGCTATGAGGTACTTTCCCAGGAAATATAATTCCTAGCAGACTGTCACTTGTCATTTTCCTTATATTCAATATTCAACAACATATAAAGGTTCTATTTTGCCAACTACCGGCACTTAATTTTCATTCTCATTCAATTTATTATTTATTTTAAAGTGAAAATAGCACTCAATTGTCAAGGGGAATGAATGCATTGTAAATATCTAATGAATCGACTTGACAGCACTGGGGTGGGGGGGATCTTACTCCTTGTAACTCATCTCATGCTATGTTATGGATTTACCAGGTCCCGCAAAATAGCGAATATATGAGCCTTAAAAGGGAAAAAGTCTCCTTAGTAATAGACGAAAAATTCCTAAATTCCAGAAGGGAGAGGGGACAGATGGATACTATTGAGACATGTGTGTATGTCATTTTTGTTTTACATTTCCTTGGCTCTGTGAGAAAAAAGTGTGGTAGCTAAAGTGAGGGGTAATATTAGGTGACACCTGGAAACAAGAAGTGAGAAAGAAATAGAATAGTTCACCAAAATGTAGTTCTATGCATTAATTTTGAAAAGATTCATATTGAGGCCACAAATTTCAAATGACATGGCCACAGACTAAGACACAAAAGATAGTGACTGATATAATGGAGGAAACCCTGGTAGCATAGTGGTTTTCAAACCCACCAGGTGCTGCTTGGAAACTCTATGGGGCAGGTCTACTCTGTCCTATAGGGTTGCCATAAGTTGGAATCGACTCAACAGCAATGGCTTTGGTTTGGTTTATGGGATATAATGGAGAATATTTTTCTAGTTACTTGGAGGCGTGGATGCCATTGTAGTTCCTTCATCTATGTCTTTTCAAGTTTCACTAAAAAAAAAAAAAAAAAATCTTTTCAAGTTTCATTAGGTAAGTTTAACGAAACTTCCAAGACATTAATAGTGGATTGTTGATTTATTTTTTCTGAGTAGTGATTTCTTACATAAAAACCAAATCTTTGGGGGGTTCTAGCAATATGGAGGAATGGACTATCACAGAGCCACCTTTTGTTATCATCATATAAAAATGCTGGATAGCTTACAACAACACTATGTTATGTAAAATGTATCAAGGGAAAATAAATAAATGGGACTCCCAGTTTCCAGAAATAAAGAGTGAACTCCTGGTCAGATCAGGCAGCCTGTGAGCTAACTTAGCAACAGCCTGAAGTGGCCAAGGGGTGAGTCAGGTTTAGGTGTCAACCCACTGTCATCATCAAGTTGATTCCAACTCAGAGGGATCCTATAGGACAGAGTAGAGCTGCCCCTTAGGGTTTCCAAGGAGTGCCTGGGGGATTTGAACTGCTGACCTTTTGGTTAGCAGCTGTAGGTCTCAGCCACTACTCCACCAGGTACATTCCCTACAATTTATAGGCTGACATATTAATGTTCACACATGGGCAGGGGAACTGGACTTTGGCCCCCATAAGACAGAACACTTGAACTGAGATTGTCATTGAACCAGGGCCCTGGAATGGTTACCCACTCTATGGAGAAACCATAGAAAAAAACCCATGATCAACCTGGCAGGCTCCAAGAAGATTGTCCTATATAGAATTCAGGGTAGAGTAGAAAAAGAAACTAGTCTCTTTGGAGAAATTGAAACTCTAGCCTGTCCCACACACAGGAGTGACATTAAAATTTATACTACTAGCTAGTGCAGAATCTCAATTCAGAAATTAGCAAGAAATCTGGTTTTAGCCAAGTGAGACTCTGGGGTGCCTTGAAAATCCCAAACCACAGGGATTCAGAACTAAAGGGACTCACAGAAAAAAAGGGATTCCCTTTATTTATTTTCCCCTTAGATATGTCTTAAAACCTGTTCTGTTGTGATAATTTATCCAATATTTTTGTCTGTTTGTAGTTGAAGATGGGTCTGCAATAGCCCAATCTTTCATGTTGCTGGAACCAGGCAATGGATTACTATCTATGCAAGAAATCACCATTCAGAAAAAAAAAAAATCTGAAAAGTGGCAAGATGGCCTTGCAAGAAAACATTTCCAGAATTCATTAAACATGTCAATTCCCAGATGTAAAAAGCCCCTTGAATCCTAAACAGGGTAAATTAAAAGAACGTTCTCGCCTAGACATATTATACTGGTACTATAAAACACTAAAGACGAGGAGAAGATTTCAAGAGCACTTAGAAAAAAAAATTGAAATAAAAGAATAATAAATTGATGATAAGCTTCTTATCACCAAAAATAGTGGCCAGAAGACAATAGAATAACACTTTTAATGTGTTGAATAACTTTATATTGGAAATAACTGTCAATTTAAGATGCTATAGCTAGGTAAACTTCTATTCAAGAGAGAAGGTGAATAAAGATATTCTGAGACAAACGATGTGAGTGTTTTCTTTAAAGATGCTTATTGAAAGAAGTGCTTAAGAATGTAATTAAGTTAGAAGAAAATTAATCCTGGATTTATGGAATAGTTTGCAAAAAAGCAATGGTGAGCAGATGATTGATAAAATGTTGGGCAAATCGAAACAGCATTAATTGTTAAAAATATCAGAAACAACTACTTTTGAAGAGACAAATGCAAAGTGGAATGAAATTACTAGAAAATAATACTGTGAAAATGGGGACCACTCAGAGTAAATATATTTTAACTTCTTTGTAATGTTTGGCACAAGAGCAGAAATGTTGGTTTGTAGCCTTAAATGTACTTCATACAATTTTAAGATAAATATGTAAAAATTAGAAACAGTAGATATACTCTTTACCCCAATAGAAGAAATAAGAGGTGGGAAAAACAAAACAAAACAAAAACTTGACATACATGAGAGGACAAAACAAAACAAAACATTGCCATTGAGTCGATTCCGACTCATAGCGACCCTATAGGACAGAATAGAACTGCCCCATAGTGTTACCAAGGAGCACCTGGTGGATTCGAACTGTTGACCTTTTGGTTAGCAGCCTAACTCTTAACCGGTATACCACCAGGATTTCCAAGAGGAGAGGAGAAGGAATATAAAATATAAATATAAAACATAAAGTCATGGCAAATTGCAAACACAAATTACTTCACAAATCTGAAAGATTTAGTAAATATATAAATATTTTACATATTTAGGGTAAATATATTTATAGTATTGATAATATATATATATACTTATGGTATTTATACTACATTTAAATAAATCTATCATTTAATACTGTTTCTCACATTGAATTGTATTTTAATAATCCAAATATCTGTTGTAGTAATGATTAATGTTGTGCACTTGATACTTTCTGGACACGTGGTTTAGATTGAACTTGCCTGCCCCTTTGGGGTGAAGTGTGACTATATAACTTCTTTTGACGAATTTTATGTGAGCTGAAGTGATTTGTGCCACTTTGGGGTGGAAATGTTAACATCCCAAGTATGACATATCAAGTTTTCTTTTTTCTTCTGTTACGACCACAAGCCGTGGTGTGGAGACTGGCTGCCGCTCTGAATCCCAGAGTACAGATGTAGAACATAGCCCACAGCAGGGCCTTGAGGACATGCAGGTGGAGAGAGAAATCTGTGTTGTTTTAAGCTATCGAAAAGTTGAAGTGTTTTTACCAAAGCATAACGTAGCCCATCCTCACAGATGTTTACAAGAGAAATATATGAAACATACATAAATATATTTTTAAAACAAAGGAATGAAAAATAAGGTGTAGGCAAGCATTAGCCGAAAGACAGTATATCAACATGGCCAAGCAAAATAATCTTTAAAAAAAAAAAAAAAATTTAAGACAACAAAAAATTATTAAAGATAAAGAAAATTACTATAGACTAGGAAAAGGAACAATTTGCCAGGAAAATAACAACCCTGGATATTTATACATCTAACCTCACAGACCCAAAATATATGAAGTCAAAAAGGACAGATTACAAGGAGAAATAGAAAAATCCACAATAGTAAGCCAATCCCTTCAATTCCATTTCTCTTTGCCGGTCATTGATAAATGACTGTCCATGTGACCTACGACTTGGCAATGGCATTTAAGGAGCAATCCATACCGGAGATTGTGGGAGAGGAATATATATATTTTTCCTAACCAAAGGCAATAGATGCAGGATTCATGCCTCCATCCCTTCTTCCTGTCTTTGATTGTGGTTTTATGAGGAAGCAATGATTGAATAACAATAGCCATTTTCTTTCAGACTTATTATATGGCATTTTATAAAACTCTTTTTGTTGTCAGTGTTAATTGTAGCCTGAAGCATCCTAAAAATCACAAAACAAATCAACCTTACTAGGTTCAAGAATTATTACCAACTTGTTATTAAAACGGTGTAGTATTCGTTTAAAAAATAAATAAATAAACAGACCTGTGGCTGTCAAGTTGATTCTGACTCCTAGCAACCCTACAGGACAGAGTAGAACTGCCCCATTAAAAAAAAGGGTATCCAAAGATGTAAATCTTTATGGAAGCAGACTGCCACATCTGTCTCCCACAGAGCGATTGGTGGCTTGGAACAACAGATGTTTTGGTTAGTGGCCAAGCACTTTATCCACTGTACCACCAGGGCTCTTTAGTATTAGTGCGGGGAAAAAACGAATCAAACAATGGAACACAACATGCATGTATGTGAACTTGCTGGATCAGAGAAATGGCATCCTGTAAGTGGAGACAGGATGTACTATTAAATAAGTGGCCCTAAAAAAGTTTCATTTGGGAAAAAAAAAATTTAGAATCCTACTTCACACCAAACATAAATCTACATTCCAGGAAGTTAAAGCCATAAACGTGGAGAGCAAAACATTAATAAAAAACATTTAGAATATGTTGAAGAATATATTTAAAGCTAGGAGTGAAGAAGGATTTCCTAAAAAAGACATACAAACCATAAACCATAAAAGTAAAGAAGGATGAATTTAGCTACTTTAAAATTAAAATTTTCTGTATAGCAAAAGGCAATCTAAAGTGAAAAAGTCAGTTACAGACTAGGAGAAGATATTTGCTACACTTATAACTGACAAGAATCTATATCCAGAATGTGTAAAGGATTCCATCCTGTGAGTAAAAGAAAGGCAAAGTAATTTCTAATTTAAAAATAATTGCAAAATATGTAAATAAGTGCTTCATAGAAGAGAAAACCCTAAATGACCATAGAACGTATGAAAAGACAATCTCATCAGTGACCAGGGAAATGCCAAATAGGTCAGCAATGAAATACCACTTTACATCCATCAGTTTGGTAAAAATTATTGTCTCATAATATTTAGTGTGGGACAGGATGTGAAGAGTGGGAACCCTCAAATACTGATTGTGGGTATATAAATTAGTATAGTGCCCTGAATATATATTGTCAAAATGCTCCCTACTTGAAGATGTCTATACTCTACAACCCAGGTACACACTCTTGAGAAACTGACCCATGTACACAAGGAACCATATACAAGACTCTACTGCACACTGCAAGAGCAACAAATCAGAAAAATGCATAAGGATACATGCATGACCCATGGATAAATGATCCTATATACATACAGCAAGTTACTAAACAGTAGTTAAATATCATAGAACTACACATATCAAAAATGAATAAATTTGGAAGCATTGAGAGGATAACAGCAAATTACAAATGTATTATAAAATTTTGATAAATTAAACATAAAGATAAGAATTCTGTGTATTTACTTAAGTGCCAAAATACAAAACCATTGATAGGAAAGTTATAAAAGCTTCAATATTGTGGCTAATTCTGTGGTAGAAGGAAAAGGACTGTACGAAGATTTCAAATATGTCTCCAATAAGTTCTTTCTTGAAACAAAGATCTGAAAGAAAAAAAATGTCAAAATGCTAGTAGTTATTAAACGAAAGGTTGGGCATACCTGGGTGTCTGTATATTATTTTCAGTTATGCTTAAAATGCAAGTATTTTGTATGTATGTAATCAATATATAAATATTTAAAAATAAAATGTTAAAATGAATAAAAGTGAAAAAAAGTAAGTATCATGGTTCCAAGGACCACATCAATTCAATTTTAGAAGAGAAAGAAGAGAAAGGATAGAATGTAAACCAGAGGAAGATTTGTTAGGTTCTACCCTGCGTGTCTACCCCTTGTCAGTTTGTCGTACTGTGGTGGTGCGTGTGTTGCTATAATTCTGGAAATTATGCCCCCAGTATTCCAAATACAGGTAGGCTTATCCATGGTGGATGAATTTCAAAAGAGCTTCAAGACTAAGACAGATTTGGAAGAAAGGCCCAGAAATCTACTTCCAAAAATTAGCCAGTGAGAACCCTATGGATCACAACAGACTATTATCTGACAAAGCACTGTAAGATGAACCCCCTAGATGGGAAGGCACTCAAAACCCACAGTGGCTGAAACAATGGACTCGAGCATACCAACCCTCATGAAGATGGCACAGGACCCAGCAATGATTCATTCTGTTGTTATATGGGGTCACCATGAGTACGAGCTGACTCTGTGGCAACTAACAACAAACACACTGAGTCCACCTGCACTCCCGTATCTTTCTGAAAGCTCCTTACCAGGTTATGAAGACTCCTGTGAAGTTGGTCTCAGGTGCTCTGGACATGTTTGCAATTGTAAGTCTGGTTCCTTTCTGGAAACAGGCCAAAGTGGTAGAGGGATGGATGCTGGGAGAGGCAGAGGGGGGGTGGGCCATGGAGAACCGAACCCTCTGGAGGTTGGCACACTTCTTAGGACATCCACACTGGGGCCTTGCCGTGGGTCTTAGGCCTCACGCTCTGAGTAGCTATAGTTAACTTTGGGTCCATATTTCCTCTTGGCCTGGACCAGCTTCACGAATGTATGACCTGTATGGTCGCAAGGGCCCCATGCTCAGAAGGGCCTCCTATGTGGTTTAATGCTCTGCTGTCAACTGTCTTGACTAGGAACCTTGCGTTATCATTTTTTACTAGGCCCCACAAATTATGTGGCTGGGCCTGCTCATAGTAACACAGACCGGCAACTGTACCCTGTTAAACAAGTATGTTCGCAATTACGGTTTTCTGAAACTGAATCCCCCCTTTGCATGGCTTGCCAGGCCCCTGCAGGCATCTGAATTTGTTGTCTCTAAAAAAAAAATATATATATTATTATTTTTTTTTATTTTATAGCTTTGATCTGACTGACCGATCACATGTAGCACTAAATCCTTCCTGGAGAAAAGCTGCCCTTTTGGTAAATGACAAAAGTGGCATTACAAGTGGAGACAGAATGTACTATTAAATCAATGGTCCTGGGAAAACTAGATTCAGGAAAAAAATGTTCCTGGGTGATGCAAACAGTATGAATCACAACTGACTCAATGGCAACAGGTTTGGTTTTTGTTTGGACTAGCCCAAAGTTTGGAGGTTCAAACACACCCAGAGGAGCCTGGGAAGGCAGGCCTGGTGGTCTGCTTCTGAAAAGCCACAGCCTTGAAAACCCTGTGGAGCAGTTCTGCTCTGCACACTTGGAGTTGCCATGAGTCAGAATCTACTCAAGGGCAACTAACAACAACCACCTCACACCATACGGAAAATTACATTCCAGGAATATTAAAGACAAAAATGTGGAGAGCAGAACTTTAAAATATTTAGAAGAATTTTTCGGTGACTATAAGCTTCAACTGGAGAATGATTCCCTAAACAAGTCTCAAACCACAAACCATAAAAGCAAAGAATGATAAAGCTCTGTGAAGCTTAGGTTGTGCAGGGCTGAAGTCTACATTTATTTTGATTTTGATGTCTTGGTAATAATTCTATTAATAATCAGTGAAACTAACAGCATCGACTTAAAATAAAAGTGCAAGAAGCACTGTAGTTAGGTATCTCAGCAAGAATTATTTAAGTTGAGTAGGAAATTGGATTGTATTTACACAACATTAACATGCCATGTTTAGGTCCACACCTATGTGGAAAATCTTTCTTCATATGGAAGGCAAGTGCCTACTTCAGCCTTTCAAATATGCTGATTATCAGATCCTTAGTTTTTATACTTATTTAAAAAGAAAAATACATGTTAAAAAACACTACCAGATCAATATTATTTCTAGAAGCCAGACAGAGAGCGTTAGTTTACATGTTCACTTTTGGATGCTCTTGTGGGTCCAGTTGTGTCCTTCCTCACCCCAACTCCCCCACCCCCGCCCCCGCCAAAAAAAGAGAAAAAGATATTTTGAAGTCCTGGTACCTGTGAATGTGATCTTATTTAGAAATAGAGTCTTTGAAGATGTTATCAGTTATGTTAATATGACGTTGTGCTGGAGTAGGATGGGTCCTAATCCAACCAGAGTCAACCAAAGTAGTACTCTAACACAAGAGGAGAAGAGACAGCGAGAGACAGAGGATCAACAGCCATGTGAAGAAGCCTCTACAAACCAAAGAATATCTGGGGCAACTAGAAGCTGGTAGAGGTAAGAAAGGATGTTCTTCTAGAGCCTTCAGAGAGAGCGTAGCCCTGCCAACACCTTGGATTCTGACAACTAGTCTCCAGAAGTGTGAGAAAGTACATTTCTATTCTTATAAGTCACCCAATATGTGGTACTTTGTTACAGAAGCCCTAGAAAACTAATTCAGATGCTGAAGAAATTTGAACAAAGAAGTTCAGAGCTTCAGCCTAGGGCCTTAAAGGCAGAGTCTCTAAAATTTCCCAGCCTTATCCTACATTGTTGCCTTCCACAGACATTTCCAGAAGTTTCAGGGTAAGATTCCCAAAGAAGCAACGCCTTTGGACACTATGAGTGAGAAGGACCAGCTCCAGAGAAAAGATCTTGTCCAGGGCAGGGATGAGGCCTGGCCAAGAGACTTGGCTACTTCTCTCCCTGGTGGCTCTGTGATGTCCATGAACAGAAAATGGTGATTCCTTGGTGTTACTGACTAGGTTTGAAGCTTATATTGACTGTAGGAGTTAGTGATCTCCTTTAAAAAAAAAAAAAAAAACTCTCTAATTCCTACAAATGCATGAAGTTCTGTGGTATAAGAAGCATGCCTGGAATGGATGGGACAAATATGCAGGAAGTTTGTACGTCGTTTTGTATTTACTATGAGCTGTGGTTATGAAGGAATAGAAGGTATTTGAGACAATGACATTTTCATTCATGGCATTCCACTAGGCTCCTGGAGAATATAAACCAGTCGTCTCTGGTGAAAGAGCTTCAGACTCCCATTGGGAAAACATTAGGAGAAAGTAGACATAACAGGGACATACTTAATTTTTTAATGTCATCTAAAGACCACAAAGAGTCTGTGACATGGAAGACTTTCAAATTCCTCCTTGATCTACTTAAACTGAGTAGTCACCACATTCTTGTGGTCTTAGTGACGTTATCAAAACTCACTGGGGCTGAAAGAGTCCAAAACACTATAACTGTCATCCCAGAGATTGACATGCCTTTTGTCTCTGTGCAAGTTAACCTCTCCAGACCTCAATTTCCTCATCTGTAGGATGGGGTGATATTGATATCTTCTGTGTAAAGTTTGGGAATTAAATAAGATCGTGCATGAAAAATGCATAGACCAGTACTAAGCACCCAGGAAGTGCTCAGTGGGTGGTAAGAATGACTATTAAAACAAGCAGGTATTCAGGAAGAGCCTGTGAGTTTATCTCTAAACTCAGTGCAGAGAGGAGCTGTGTTACTGCAATAGACCTAGAAGCCAGGAGAAAGAAGGACTGTTTCAGTTCTTCTGAGGCTGAGACTCTAGATACGTCAGGAATATGCCCCCAGAGTTATGATTAGGGGATAAGATGGTGCCACAATCATATTTTTAGCGTGCTTTTAATTTTTTTTTTCCCCACAAGAGATAAAAGTTTATCATTTCTGAGTGCTTGAAGCCCTCCTCAGTCAACTTTTCCTTTGCCCTCCTACCACTTGACGGCAGTGGATTTTTTTTGGTGGGTCTCCTAACCTGGAAATGTGGGAACCCTCCTGAGGACTTTCCAGCAAGCTGACCTATGTGCAGTGTGATGACCTGAAAGCTAAGTCATCTGAAGACTGTATGACCTGAGCCTGAGTCACCTAACTACACTCCACAAGGCAAGTGCTACTGTTTGTGCAGACACTGGGGCTCTGGCTGTATAACATCATTTCCCCTTTAAAAATTCTTAGTCATGTATTAGTCAGACCACCCCCAAATCAAGAGGGGAGAGCCTGCCTTCAGATTTCACACGTTTTTCATCTTTGTGGCTGGGGCCAGGCATGTGGCTGAGTGAAGGCTCTCCATGAAACAGTTCCTGTGGCCCTATGCACTCCCAGCCTCTGCCAGGCCCACCACATGGAAATTCTCTCTCTTCCTCCCAGGAAGAGCACATACCAGACAGTAAGTCACTAGAAGGATGTGGAGGGTGTAGGTAGCACCAGCTGACACTGTCAGAGAGGGTGGCACTAAAAATATTGCTGTAGTTAGTTATGATAACATTTTTCGTAAGCCCAGCTTACGTGTACCAGTATCCCTACAAGGCTAAAACTCTACACTAATTTACTTTTTGAGCCTTCTAACATGCTCCGGTCAGAGCTGTCATTATTACCAAATTACAATGATGCTTCAAATCACGTGATTTCGTCTGCATCCACTAGAAGCACGCGCTGTTGTCTTCACTGCTGCCAGTGTTTTTATTGTCACAGATTCTGTCAAATTTTCTGGTGTTTTAGCTACGACATTGTGGTAATTAGTATTTGTGAACCTATATCAATAACATTTTTGAGAATGAGGTAGTAATTAAAGGGTGATATAGAATAATTGGAAACCCTGGTGGCATAGTGGTTAAGTGCTATGGCTGCTAACCAAAGGGTTGGCAGTTCAAATCCGCCATACACTCCTTGGAAACTCTATGGGGCAGTTCTACTCTGTCCTATAAGGTTGCTATGAGTCGGAATCGACTTGACGGCACCGGGTGGGTTTTATACGGTAATTATAATCTACGAGTAACATTAGGACAGAAAACATTACTAAGGACTGCATATTCTGGTGTGGGAGGAGATCCATGGGGGATGGTGACACCATGAGTTACTGCACTGGATGACACCAACTCTAGTGATGCCACTGATACCTGTTGTTTTCATTATTTACCTGTTGCCATGGAGTCAATCCTGACTCTGGGTGGACTCAAACTTCCGACCTTTCTGTTAGCAGCTGAGCATGTTACCCATTTGCACCACCCGGGGATTCCTTTTCATTAAGACTCCTCAAATGGATTCTAGGCCTTTTGCTCCTACTTCGTTTTCCTTAGAAATTATACAGAAAAGCATTATCATTTGGAAGCCTTTTTCATTGGAAAATAGGCTAGTGAGTTGGGAAGCCTGGGCTTATATCCTTTAATCTCATTTTACCTCTCTGAACTTCGTTTACTCATCTACTAGTAGAGTAATAACAGAAAGGCTGGGAGATACTTGTGAAGTTGATAGTTGCCTAATAAGAAAGGCCAGTAAATACCCATCTTCCTTTTCCTTGTAGTCTTTACTCCTCCGCTTTTCTCCCCTTCATCCTTTCCTGCCTCCTGTCTTGCTTCTGAGATATTTAGAAAAGTAGATTTCCAAATTGTCTTCTACTTGAATTTCTGCACATTTTAATTTAGTATCTGAGAATTTCTGTATCTATCTTAGTCTGTTCCACCTTATAACCTAGGGCTGCTGTACTAATATAAAACACACACACACACACACACACAAATGGGTGGCTGTACAGAACAGAAATTTATTTTATAACAGTTCAGGAAGCTAGAAGTCTGAAACCAGGGAGTGGCTTTAACAGGAGGTCCTTCTTTGCTTATTTCAGTTTTTAGTTGCTGTTGTTGTTAAGTTCTGTCAAGTTGGCTCCAACTCATAGCTACCCCATGTGGAACAGAACGAAATATTGTCAGTGCTGTGCCATTCTCACAACAGGAGGTATGTTTAAGCCCATGTTGCAGCCACTGCGTCAATACATTTCATTGAGGGTCCTTCTTTTTTTTACTGACCCTCTACTTTGTCAAGTACGATGTCCTTCTCTAGGGATTGGTCCCTCCTGAGAACATGTCCAAAGTATGTAAGACGAAATCTCGCCGTTTTCACTTCTAAGGAGCATTCTGACTATACTTCCTCCAAGACAGATTTGTTTCTTCTTCTGAAACGCCATGTATATTCAATATTCTTCACCAACACCATAATCACACGCATATGAGGTGATCAAAAACTGCCACGGCTTGGATCAGGTGTGCCTTAGTTCTCAAAATGACTTTTTTGCTCTTTAAGGTTTTAAAGAGGTCTTTAAAAAAAAAAAATTTTTTTTTTTTTTTTTTTGCAGCAGATTTGCCCAGTGTAATACAGCGTTTGATTTTTTGACTGCTGCTTCCACGGGCATTGATTGTTGATCCAAGTATGATGAAATCCTTGGCAACTTCAATATTTTCTCTGTTTACCATGATGTTCTAGTAGCTGCCAACAATCCTTGGAGTTCTGGGCTTGTAAATGCATCTGCCATGTGGGCCAGACTTCATATGTCATTTTCTTCCTGTTTACGCCTCTGGTCTTTTTATAACTCAGAACTGATTAGGTTTAGTACCCACCCTACTTCGGTATGAGCTAATTACCATAACAAAAGAAAAGCTATTTCTAAACAGGGTCAGATTCAGGGGCCAGGAATTTAAGACATATTTGGAGGAGGGCAGAATTTTAAGACATATTTGGGGGGAGCACAATTCAATCTACAACACTGACTTTGATTAATCGCACATAAATTCTGAATGTATGCTTGAACTTCTGCTCGGGCTCTGTGCTTACGATGAAAAGAGAAAACTGGTTAATTCCAAGGTGAGTCTCCATTGGCCGGAAGTATAACTGCTGCCTCTTGAGTTGTGGGAGTGGTAGAGGGGTGGTCAGTGAAAAGAAAGGGAGGAGGTATGAGTTAGGGAAAGAGAGCAATAGTAAGGGAAGGGATTGCTGCAATGCTTACTTAGTTGGAGGATATATTAGCATATCACAGGCAACACATTCAGTAGGAAGTTGCCAAAGATTATTTAAATCAAGAAGCATTTCTATGCCAACATTTTACACCAAATCTTGATGGGAGGTATTTGTCAGTGATAGCTTTGGGTATCACAGGTCAGGGAAGATACTAACAGCATGGTTTGATCTCTGATTCATAAATATTTGGGGCTGTGTCTACACAGTACTGCCATAACAGACTAAAGAAAAAAACCATTAGTTCCCAACCTAGATGGGTCACCAAATAAGAGCAAAACCCAGTTAGAATGAAGTTAACTGAGCTGGTTGGTCAAAAGCAGTCAAAACTGTGTCCAGAGAGGCCACCAGAATGGACAGTCAAGATTATCATGTGACTGTCTATGACCATCTGTGACTTCCGCTTCAAATTCTTTATTGATGTGCTCTCTGGACAAGGTTGTCATGATCTCACCCATGTCTTCCTTTCTCCTGATAATTTTTTTTTTGTTTCATAGAATGCATTTCAGACATTCTGAACTTTAGAATTTTCCAAAAGACCAACATTCTTCCCCCATATCCTTTAGAACATGTTGGTCATCCTCCTGTAATATCTTATTCATTCCTTCTATCCTCTTTTAGTACTATTTTCTGAGAAGCATTTAGTACTATTTTCTGAAAAGCCCCAAGACTGGGTTGGATTCTTGCTGCCATATTGTGCACCCACATTACATCATATACTATACATCCCTTATCATAGCATCCCACAATCTGACTTGTACTTACCTGTTCATGGGTCTCGTTCCCTCTACTGGAAAGCAAGATCCATGAGAGCAAGAGTCATCTTCATTCTGTCACACCCATAGGGACTGGCCTAATGCCTGGCACCTGGCATGTTGTCAGCAAATATTAGTTGAATGAGTGAATAATTGGACATAAAATTAGAAGCATGAAGCACATGTAAAAGCTGGGGGATTTTGTGAAGAGGCAAGGAGCTCAGTATCACTGCTGCTTACACTACTACTGTAAGAGCTATAGAATTAAACTGACAAATATACACAACAAAAGAATTATTTTCCCCAGTTAAGTCAAGGGTGCACCCTTAGGCCTGGAGCACACACTGCTGGTCACCTACCCATTGTCCATGTCTCCCTTCTTCCTCGCTAATAGCATCCAGTTTTGTCCAAGGAGACAATGTCCTAGGTTTTTAAAAAAGCTGCAGTTCCCATCCTCCTCACAGTTGGAGGTGGCCATCACACACAGTTATGATGAATGAGAAGCTGAAGATTACTGAGGATTCAGGGAAAGTTTGATTTTTCTGCATAAAGCAACATCCTTCCTCCTGTTGATTCATTTTTCCTCTTTTTGCCAGCAATGCAGGGGAAAGGTGAAGGTAGAAGCCCTATAAGGATGCGAACACATCTTAAGAATGGCAGATCAGAAAGACAGAAGGGGCCTTGGACTTTAAAAATATAGTGGAGCCTGTTGTTAGTTGCTGTTGAGTTGATTCCAACTCAAATGTGCAGAGTAGAACTGCTCCATAGAGTTTCAAGGTTGTTACTTTTTGGAAGCAGAACACAAGGTCTATCTTCCAAGGCACCTCTGGATGGGTTTGAGCCTCTAGCCTTTTGGCTCGTACTTGAGTGCTTAACAGTTTGCACCACCCAGGGACTCCATTGGTGGAGCCTACCTTTCACTTTATTACTATATGAGGAAAATAAACTATATAAACCTGTGTAAAAGTGACAGCATGACATCAAACCTCGTTAACTTCACAAGGGAGAGGAAAGGGAATCATGATCATCAGCCCAAGGCTTATTCCTTGAGGTAGAGGTCAGACATAACTCGTCTTTCCAACTTTTTTTTTTCTTTTTTACCAATTCTGACACCAGCTGTCCCTCCCATGGCACTTTCTACTTCTCTGCTGGATTAGAGAATTTGTTGCAGTGGCCACACAGAACTCATAGACTATACTCGCAGTTATGGGATTTATTAGGGAAGTAACAGGTTACAACTTGGGACCAGGGTCAACAGACTACAACTCAGGATCAAGATCAGGAAGCATGTAGGCAAAGTCACCCTTCTTCAGTGCAGGACAGCTCCTTCGGCTCTTCTCAGCAGTGTAGAACCTCTCCCAGCCCCCTGAGGATAGGCCTCCTTTTGACCCCCTGAGGACAGGATCCTTTTGGCCCTGGCCTCTGCCCTGCTCAGGCAAATGTTACAAAGCTCTTTAGCTCTGCCAACAAGTGCCTGGAAGCATCCCACCCCACGGGCAAGCCTCCTGCCTGAAGGCTTTCAGCTCTCTCACTCTGTGGGCTGAGAAGCCTACTCTGCCTTCTTAAGTGGGTCTCCTGGTTCTGCTGCTGTCATTTCTGTGCCGCTGGGCTCTGCCATGCGTCTCTACTTCTTGCTGCCTACCTCTATCTCTGATGTTACAGATCTCTCTGTCTCCTGGGTCTAGGAGGTTCTCAGTGCAGGGACCCTGGGTCTAAAGGACACGCTCAGCTCCTGGCTCACCTTCTTGATGGTAGTGAGGTCCCCTCTCTCCACTTCTGGGATTAGCTCCCTTTATGCCTTAGTGGAGTGGCAAAACTGATCAATCCCCTCATTAGGGTTTCATGTACCTTATTTACATATCCCTACCCCTACAAGCATTCCATACCTTATTTGCATTATTAGTAGGCTGATCAATCTCCTTGGTGAGCCACAAGCACTTTTTTTACCCCTACAAGCATTCCATGCACCTTATTTGCATTATTAGTAGGCTGATCAATCTCCTTGGTGAGCCACAAGCACTTTATTTACATAGTCCCACCCAATCATTTCGTGGAAGTCACAGATCATGGCTAGAAGGGCCAAATTAAGTAATTTACTGCACCACAAACTGTGAAAACCAGAACCTGTGAAAGGTGGAAACCTGTCAGAGAAGGAAAACTCAAATGTTTCCACTAAACCAGGCAATAGAAAAGTGGTAAGATTGTCCTGTCAAAGGTGGAAAACTTGCAAGATCCGGGAAAACAAGGCAGTTCTGTCAAGTTCCACCTCTCACAGGTTTCACTATATTAAGTTAAACCACAGTAGACTGATTTGTGTTCCATGCAGGATTCAATCTCTAAATGACACACAGCTTCACCTCCAAGCTCAAAATGTGTATGTTTGGATGAAAACAAAACAAAACAAAAAATCCAGATTCGAACCCCGGTTCTATCTGGTCTAATGTATACAGGACAAAGGAAACTAGGAGGGACCAGACAGTTGGTCATTTGACCCTCAAGCTGTGGGTACTCAGGCACTGTCAGTCCTGCCAGGCTGGAACACTGGAATAGCCCAATGTGTTCAGAAGTAGTAGTAAATCAGATCAACAAGCACGCACTTCTGTTTTTGTTTTTTCATTCCTCCTTTCTCATCTCCCTCTGCAGCCTGCCTTTTGCTATCCATACCCTTACAATACTCACACTCTTGTTTGGCCTTTATCAGATGAGCTATGGACATTTAAACATCTTCACTTCTATGCTGGCCTTTCCCGGAGGCAGCCATCAATCACTGGGGATGAGTGGCTCACATAAGGCAGAAACTCTATGACCCAAACGTCTTCCTATGTCTCCCAGGTGAGACCATCGCTTAGAGTGCTGTCCAGGAATCTCCCAAGTCTATATGGTTTGCAAACTTCTCTTATGTCCCTGGGAGGCCTAATACTTCATCCCAGTGGTTTTTCGTTGTGTGTGTGTGTGCGCACATAAGAATTACCTAAGAAACTTATTTAAAATGCTTATTTCTATTTCCCACTGGTAGATATTGTGGTTCAGTCGGTGGAGCCTAGGAATTTGAATTGTTAACAAGCACCTGGGTGTTTCTGCTGCAGGTAGTCCCTGGTGTTTTCAATCGCCTCATATGCACACGAAAGCTGGACAATGAATAAGGGAGACCGAAAAATAATTGATGCCTTTGAATTATGGTGTTGGGAAAGAATATTGAATACACCTTGGACTGCCAAAAGAACGAACAAATCCGTGTTGGAGGAAGTACAGCCAGAATGCTCCTTAGAAGTAAGGATGGCGAGACTTCGTCTTACATACTTAGGACATATTATCAGGAGGGATCAATCCCTGGAGAAGGACATGATGCTTGGTAAAGCAGAGCATCAGCGAAACAGAGGAAGACCCTCAATGAAATGGACTGACACAGTGGCTGCAACAGTGGCCTCAAACATAACATCGATTATGAGGATGGTGCGGGACTGGGCTGTGTTTCATTCTGTTGTACATAGGGTCACTATGAGTCAGAACTGACTCAACAGCACCTAACAACAACAACCGTGTTTTATTGGTTTAGCGACTTGTTAAAGTCAATACAATTTGGTATTAAACCCAGTAGGCGTAGGAAATTTAGTTATACTACATCAGTGTGTTTAAAGCATTTGAGTTAGGATACTTTGACATGGTCCAACTTCTTTTTCTGAATCAGATCATTTGAACTCAAAAGAGTGAGTGAGTGAGTGTGTGTGTGTGTGTGTGTATGGGAAAGAGGGAGGGTGTTGGGCGTCTTTGTTCATGGAATACCTGTGTGGGCAAGAAAATTCTTAATTTTGAGGGAAAAAAAAAGAAAGAAACAGACAGAACAGTTCATTACCTCCGGGGAGCAGTCTTTTTGCCTTGGGTCAAATCAGCAAAGGTTTAGAGCTGAGTCTGAGCCTTGAGAAAACAAGGTTCACAATGGAGCGCTTGGACCCAGGACACAACCTTGCTGGGGCTGGAGGGGCTGAGCTGCCCACATACAGCCGCACAGAAGCCGAGCTAATGAGGATTAATTGGGCTTTCCTGTGCACCAGGCTGACGGTAATCGGGTCCCTGGACACGCCGACCTTTTCATTTATTCTCCACTTAACATGAGCTCTTGGCTACTGTGTTTGGAGCTTACACAGTGGTACATTTAAAGCAGCAGCCACAGTCTTCCGCGTGTCCATCCATCCTTCTTTGCTTCTTTTCTTTCTTCCTTCCTTCCGTCTGCCCTTCTTTCGGGTCTTTTGAGGAAGGCGGAGTGGCCTCTGCACAGAGTTGTTCTGCCAACGGAAGACAAACATTACTTGTTGTCTGGCCTTCTCTCTAGGGGTGCTGAGGGGCATCACTTAATGAGGGCCCAGCCTCAGAAATGGATTTGAGCATCTGAATAGTGTGACTGGGCTCCTATCGGTGCTCCAGCTGCCCCCTCCAAACCCTCTCAGCATGGGCCAGCTGGGCTCCCTCCCTCCCTGCCCAACACGGTAGCCAACAGGCTGTAAAGGAGGTACTTGTGCATTTGGGGCAATGCCCTGGCCTCTGCCCCTGGGTGGCTTTCTTTCTTGAAACCATCTCCCTGCTGGGCTAACTCAATCCATGACCAGTAGAGGGCTGAAGTACTCTATTGACCTGGGCCAAGGCAGAGTCACATTCAGCCTGGACCTCTTAGGGCCTTGGAGTCCCTGGGCAGTGCAAATTGTGAAAGTTCTCAGCTGCTAACTAAAAGGTTATAAGTTCCATTTCACCCTGAGGTGGCTGAGAAGAAAGGCCTGGCAATCTGCTTCCAAAAAATCAGCCACCGAAATTCCTTACAGAACACAGTTCTGCTCTAACACACATGAGGTCGCCATGAGTCAGTATTGATTCCACAGAAACTGTTTTGTTTGTTTGTTTGTTTTTTTCCTTGTGGTCTCAGTTTTCTCACGGCTAAGTTGAGAAGGTTCCTGAAATTAGATCTCTTACTACTTAGTACAGCCAAGTGGTCTCCTGTGATCCACAGAAGGGAAATAGCAGGGGAGTGTGGATTTGCCCATGATACAGCTGCCCACACCACCCTCCTACAGCAGGAGGGACTCCTGGGGTACTTCCATTCTGAAACCAAACACTCAATACCTTGTGTCAGTGTGCACACTTATGCGTATGCTCTATTATTTCCATTTCCATACTCTCAGAGGGGTATCTGAGCCCCAGAAGTTTACAGTCCACCAACCTACACTTTCATCTTCAGGCTCACATACAGGTGACCTTGTAAAATATACAGATGAATATATATGTATTTTTTATTTTAATATCATAAAAAATAAGTTGCTACTTCCTCAAACCACCAATTCTTAGGGTTTTTAAAATTGAAGTAAGATTTTTTTTAATCAGTTGATTTAAAGAGAAATATTAGTCAATTAATTATGCAGGTGGTCCACTGATGTATCAAAAATATGTTCTAAACCCTGGGCCTTCCAAGTGGTCCCACATATGACACTGTCATGGCACAGAGTCTCTCCTCACAAGGCTGCCCAGCTTCCCATGCTCTCCTGTCCCCGTGGTCCACCTCCTAACAAGGACTCATCTCTGAAGGTAAATCTGGCCACTTCTTCTTTGAGCTTCTGACCTCAGGTAGAGCAGCCCCTTGTCCTTGGTGCCCCTGGGGGCCCATACAGTCTTCTCTCAGGTTCCCTTCAACAGGTAAGAGAAAGTCTTTGTTTGAGTGTCTGTTTCCTTTTGAGACTGAAAACTCCTTCCAGGAGAAATCAAGTCTCCTTCATATCCTTGGTGACTTGGCTGGTGCTGTACTCATTACAGGTGTTCAAAAATATTTGTGGAATGAACGAATGAGTGGGTAAATAAGTGAATGAATGAACAGCTCATTTGTCCAGCCTCAGCAGGAAACTAATCCAAATAAGGTACTCTCATAGGAAATTTTTGTATCTACCCAGCTTTTTAGTCTTTCCAGCAATTTATGCTAGAAAATTTTCTAAGGCAGGGAAGCATAATATTTAAGAGCATAATATTGCAAGACAGACATACCTGGGTTCTAGATCTGACAACTGGTTTTGTGACTTTTGGCAAGCTGCTTAGCTTCTTTAATCCTCAATTTCTTTATCTGTAAACTGAGGGTAATAATAATAACAACTCATAATGTTCCTGAGAAAACTAAAATGTAGCTAGCTAGCTAGCTAGCTAGATAATGTGTATGTATATTTATCTGTATGCATATATAAATTCTTTTAATATATATATTTTATATGTATTTTACAAGGAGCTCTGGTGGCACAGTGGTCAAGCACTTGGCTGTTAACTGAAAGGTCAGCAGTTCGAATCCACCAGCCGCTCAGGGGAACAAAGATGTGGCAGTCTGCTTCCGTAAAGATTACTGCCTTGGAAACTCTATGAGGCAGTTCTACTCTGTACTGCAGAGAATCTACTCAAAGGCAATGGATTTGGTTTGGTTTATATTAATATGCATGTGTGTGTGTGTGTGTGTGTATACACACGTGGCACATAGTACTTGGCACATAGAAAATTCTTGAGAAAATTATCCACTTAAGAATTACGTGTACGTTAGCTTTTTTTTTTTTTTTAATTTTTGAGTGTTTTCAAGGGAACGTTAGTGGCTGACCTGCACAGTAAGCCAGTTCTCTGTCTGCTCTGGTGTGTGGCTGTCTTCCCTACAGATCTCCAGCTGCCAGATGTTACTTTTCCTCCTGTCATCATTCCTGCCTCTGACAGACTCCCACTGCACTTCCTTATTCCTGCAAACATCTTTCTGGTGGTTTCCTGTTTTCCACAGTAGCTCCACATCTCACTCGTCCTGTAGTCCCTTTGCCCGTCTGAACATAGGCTCCCTTGTCTGGTTTCACAGAGGAAATAGAGGGCACTGCCCTTTTCTCTCCCCGCCTTTCAACTTTGCATTGTCTCTTATCTCTTGAGGTATAACTTCTACCCCATTCCCTTTGGGGTTTTGTTCCTTCTGAAATGTTCTGCCTCTACTTTAACCCAGAACCTTTTCCTCTTCACTGACATCTTGCCTTCTGAGTGCAAACCTTCTTAAAAATCCTCCATCCTAAAATGCACCAACAAATAAAGCACTCCTTACACTGATCGTTGGACAACCACCCCTAACTCTCTCCCTGCTTTGGAAGCCAGCTCATCCAGCATTCATCTGTCTTCTTACCCAAGCACTTGATTAAAAGTCCTTCTTTTGATGTCTGTGACCAACCTAATGACGCTTTGAATCCTTTCACTTTTACTGATTTGTATTTGTCAACCCTGGTCAGTCCTTAAACCCGCCTCTCTCTTGGCCTCCCTGTTTACTCTTCTACCTACTAACTACTGCCTTCCTCCAGGGTTCTATCCACAGCTGCTTCTTTTCTTGCCATACACCTGCCCGGGACCATCTCTCTGCCTCCCCGTAAGCCTCAGCTGCCACCGATCTGCCAAGTCATAAATCTCTCTGCAAGTCTCCAGGCCCTTATTTACTGCCAACCTACTTCCACAGGTACCTTGAGCTGGACATATTAAGAGCAGAATTCATTACCTTCCCTCCTGACTAAAACCCCTCTGTCTCTTTCTAACCCATACCTTGCATTTAACTCACAGCCTACCTCACAGACTATGGCTTAAGATCCCTGGATCCAAATCATAGTTTACTGTTTTGTGATCTTGGACAAGTAACTTTATCTCTCATCTCAGTCTCCTCACTTATGAAATGGAAGGGATAATCCTATAGGAGAGTTACTGGGTGATGAAAACTGTTAACCAATAGATTGGAAGTTGATCCCTCAGAAGAAAGTCGTGGGGATCTACTTCAGACAAGTCAGGTATTGAAAACACTGCAGAGCACAGTTTTACCCTGACACTTATGGGGTTGCCATGAGTTGGAATTGACTCAATGGAAACTGATTAATCCTTTAGGGCCTGAAACTCGCCTGTATGTATGTGGATCCAATACGATAAAGTTCTTAAAATTCGCAACACAAAGGGAAGTCGCTTCTCCCTGGATTGCCTTTTTCACCTTGCTGACCAATTGAATGTGCCTTCATCATTCTTCTTTGGTTTTACCTGACCTTCTAAAACAAAATCAATCATCCCCACAGAGGCATTCTGTCCCTTGAAGGGTGACTTGCAGACTTCTATGGGTATCTGTTTGCACGTCCATCTTCACTTCTGTGACCTCCTGAATTCTTACAGAATCTCCGACTTCTCACTCCAGTGCCTTTTATGTATGAGTAGCTATTCAGCAAATGTTTGGTGACTTGTATTAAGCTGAATGAAGCTTTTTTAAAAGTGGTAAATTAAATAATTTCCAGAAGATTCTAGAAGGAAAACAATAAAGCCCACGTGCTTGGATATTTTGTTTTATGGCGCTGAGTTCCAAAAAAAAAAAAAGAATCTACTGACAGAGGGAGAGTGTAAATTTCTTACCCATACTGGAAAAGTTCACCAGTTAAAAGCACTACCTCAGTTGCAATCCCAGGAAGCCTTCTGGAGTTAGCTTCGGTGTCCGTGGCAAATCTCTGGGCAGGCCTTCCCATCTGACACATAAACTGTAGAAATGCCTTAGTTATCAATTCACTGCCCTGTGCACATTTTTCCTTTTCTTTTTTTTTCTTTTGTGGAAGGGTGGGTTCAAGCCTCTCTCCAACTTTTCTTGAGAAAAGCTGAAAAAATGGAAACTTCTTTTTTGGTAATTGATTTAGCTTCCCTGAAGCTCCTGGTTCTTGGCAGGTTGGATCTCGGAAACTGCAAAAAGATTCCTTTTTCTGTTGTGTTTTCAACATTTGATTCTTAATCCATATAAAAGTGCAGTTGCTATGAGGGGATGTTAGTGAGTTGCTCAGAACACAGGAAAGAAAAAGAATTATAACACGTACACACCCTGCAGGAGGGGGGGAGGATTGTTCTTATTCTTTCCTTCCCAAGAAAGTCTTCAAATGCAGGTGGTTTTGGGGTAGGGGGTTGTAAGAAGGCCTTGAGAAGTGAGCAGTCTCAGTCACCTAACGGCTGCTGAGTGCTGGTCTATCCCAGGGCGTGGGATCGGTAGAAGGTGTGGGGTGTTCCTCTATCCTTTCTTCTCTTCTGTAGTACTGTGAGGGGTAAAGGATTCTTTAGAGTCTTTTGACCATAGACTTCCAGCCGATACCTGCTCTTTGTTTTCTTTTCCTTTGTTCTTGCTCAGCCCCCTGTTCTACAGGCTGCAAACCAAGGCCCTGAGGAGTTTACCTTAAAATGGCACCTTGGCTGAAAGCCAAAAGTGAGGCCTCCAGTCTCTGACTGTTCAGGGCAAGCCTCCCAGGCCTATTTGTATGTGAAATACGGGATGCTGCTCTGAATAGCCCAAGTAGTCATATTTTACTTATTATTAATGTATCTGCTACCCCCCAACTCTTCTGTGACCAATACATGTTTCAGAAAGGGTGAGGGAGATGAGTCCCTGCTCTCTGCAACAGCAGAGAATCACTGGGCTTCGTGACTGTGTTTTATAGACCCAGTTTGAACTCTCTTCAAGCTGAGCCTATCTACAGAAGGAGAACAGATTAATCAAAGGAGGCCAAAACTCATTCTCCCAGGCCTTACCTCACAGTTTCCATAAAAGAGAGCATACTGGGCTTAATTTCTCTTCACTTCGGTTTCTTCATCTCAAGGTGAAGATAATAATATTTACCTCAGAGTGCAGGTATCAGAGTTAAATGAAGTAGTGACACACTTGTAAAATTGTGCTTGACATACAGAAAGTGCTCCATAAATCACAACTATTGTTTTATTCTGTTCTTATATGTTTTATTACTTTATTTTACTTGACTTCTACCGTTTCACTAACAGCTTTGTCTGTACCTCTTTCCCCACCAGAGACTCTTTTCTAATTCAAAGCTCCCTGTTGCTCTCAGTTTCATAGAAGTGAAGGTGTCACGAAGCCACCTCTCAGACAAGTGTTTGCCATTGAAACCCAATTTCTAGCATCTCTCCAGGCAGCTCCTTTGTGAGAACAGGTCCAAGATACGGGGAACGAGGAGAGTCCAGTGTTAAAATCTTGGATAACCAGTTGTTTTGAGTCCATTCTGACTTGTAGCCACCCCAAGTGTGTCAGAGTGGAACTGCACTCCATAGGGTTCTCAATGGCTGATTTTCAGAAGTAGATCACCAGGCCTTTCTTCTGGGTTACTTCTAGGTGGACTCAAACCTCCAACCTTTTGGTTAGCAGCTGAGTGAGTTAACCATTTGCACCACCCAGGGACTCAGGTAGAGAGGATGAATTTAAAACCCAAGACTTGCTCCGAAGGAAATCCCACCATGCTGGTGAGTAGGGAGTACTTGAGGAGAGAGCCCCAGGGTGGTGGGAAGAGTCATGAAGGTAACCGGTGGGGAAGGGGACTCCTTTCTCTGCTTTTCACTGTTTGCCTCAAGTTACCTCAGGAAGCATGCTGGGGCCCAGGATAATCCTCAGGGCTAGCCGTGGGGCCCTGAGAAAATCTCTGCAGTCAAATCTTTGCAGTCACTCACCTCAGCACCATCTGGGTTTCTTTTATTCCCATTACTTATATTTCTATATTTTTGCTCATGTTTCCTTGGCTTTGGCGTTACAACTGGTCTCCAGGCCCCCACACCGACCTCCATCCACTCTCTCCCAATGTGCTAACAATATTGTCTCTTCTCATATTTCTTGTTGATCGTGCGTCTTTGCGAGGGAGGAAGAAAGGTTTCCATATCCATTCCACACATCCAGCCACAGTGCCTTGGATTGAAAGAGGTATTTCCTATGGAATTCAGTATTTTTGTTCTGCCAGTATCTGACCCGCTGCCGCTAAACTGAACACTGGAAAGGGAACTCCCTTTCCTGAACAGTCTAGGTGCTCTCTACTGGGCTTCCATAAACGTTATTCTGTTTACTACCGATTCGCCTCTGCTGTGCTGCTCTTGGGCTCCCCATTTCGAGGATGTGAATATAGCCCATCATCCCACCCAGAGCAGCTCACTGAACCAGGAGACTTGGCCAGGGCCCTGAATGTCTAGGGGGTCAGGGGGAGGCAGGAAAGGATGAGGGGCTAAGACAACATTTTCAGGTTCTTAAAAAAAGTAACCCTCTCAAACTAGATGAATGTTTTGGCATCTCTACTGATTGTTCATAGGCAAGGCAAATTTTTGTGCGTTGTGTGTTTAAGCACACCATTTTATTTTTGGACTTGAACCGTTTTCTCTTCAAGATGGGTCTTTTGGTGAAAGCAATGGTTAGACTCTGCCCTGCCTCAAACAGGCCCAAGTTTAAATCCTGGTTGTGTCACTGACATGAAGTAAGTGGCTTAAATTTGCTGAAGTCCTTGATTTCTCATCTGTTTATGTAAGGTGTGCATTTCCTCACTGGGCTGCCACAAGAATTAAATGAGTTGTCATATACATACTTATCACAAAGTGTATCACATAGAAGTGTCCAATAAATGTTGGTTCCCTTTACTTACATATTCATGTGGACACATTATAACAACTACAACAAAAAACATTGCCGTTGAGTCATAGCGAGCTTCTAGGCACAGAATAGAACTGCCGCATAGGGTTTCCAGTGAGCAGCTGGTGAATTTGAACTGCCAGGCTTTTAGTTAGCAGCCGTGACACCTAACCACTGTGCCACCAGGGCTCTGAGCACACATTAATGAGGGTCAATTGAATTGTGAAAAATGAGGTTGAAGTGGAAAGTTTCCTGTCAAAAGCAGCAATGCTTGCTTTGCACGCTCCCCTCGCTTCTGGTCTACTGAAAAGAAGGTGTTGGTTCATGGTTCACCCCAGGTGCAACGGGTCAACAATGTTAGGATGCTGAGTTTCTGGTGCTTCCACGGTATTCTCCAAACTGACATGGCTCCCGCACCCATCCTGACAAGGAGATGTAAATCCTTCCATGCCTTGCACAGGTTTGCCTCAGAGAAATGCCATACTATTACTTCCACTGGGGGTTGGAGGGGTAAGAAAAGAATCATTTACATGCATGGCCAACATATTGATATTTCTTTCCACAGCTGCTGTTTCCCAATTCATCCCAGAAGTTTCCACTATGTTGTATCTTCTGTTAGAAAGCTGGTGATTTCCTAGAAAAGCTCAGTTTCTTTTCTGCCCCTTCCCAGACCCCTGGGCATCAGGCGCTTTCCACACCTGCCCAGTACTGTGATTGGCATCTATTCTGACCAGTCAGTGTTTCTGCCATATTGATTATTAAATATTTTTAAAATCACCCCTAAAATGACAGAAATTTATTCTCTCACAGTTCCAGAGACTATAGACAGAATTCGGAGCATAGGTGGGGTCATGCTTCCTCCGAAGGCTCTAGGGGAGGACCCTTCTTTGTCTCTCACCTTCCAGTAGCCCCAGACGCTCCTTTTGCTTGCAGCTGCAGCTTAACTCTATTGCAGCCTCTGCCTTGATGTGGGTATCTTTCCTCTGTGTCTCCCTGCCTCTCTGTCTCTGCTCCCTACTCCAGTGTGACCTCATATTAACTGATTACATCTTCAAGATCCTATTTCCAAAAAAGTCATGTTCACAAGTAACAGCATGTATGTAGGGGGAACACCCATCAATCCATAATAGCACCTTAAGGGCAAAGAGGAATGCAACGGCTCAAAGAGTTCCTATCGGCTGGTATGCCTTTGCCCACTTACCTGCCAGGCAGTACCTGCTCATACAGTCTCTGAAGGCTCCCTAATGCCTGCAGGTGGCACTGACCCACTGTACCATGTCCCCTAAGATCCAGATCACAGTCTACCTTACTGCATTTGCTTACTTGCCAGTCTCCCTACCACCCTGCCAGCCCATCAGCGCCAGGAACTATGTCTTATTCATGTCTGTCTCTTGTGTCTCACTGTGCCTGGCAGATCGGGCACACATGTATTTTTGAATAGATGGATGGATTGTTAAAGAGATGAGTAAATAATTACAGTAAGTTTTGGGCAATGAGGAGTGATGGATCAAATTTATACAATTCTAACTTTATGTACCAGTTCATTTAGAAAAAACAAAGCTGAAGAATGGTGTGGTAAGAATAAAGTGTGTGATGCTTTTAAGTGATTCCTATGTTGGAGCCTGGTGGCACACTGGTTAGTCGTTTGACTTCTTACCAAAGGGCTGGCAGTTTGAATCCACCAGCCACTCCCTGGAAACCCTATGAAGAAGTTCTACTCTGTCCTGTGGGGTAGCTACGAGTCAGAATGGACTCAATGGCAATGGGTTTGGTTTTTACCTTGAACGTACTAAAGGCCTTGAAGACAAGCAAAGACTAAACCAGTTGCCGTAGGGTTGATTCTGACCCATGGCGACCCCATGTGTGTCAAAGTAGAACCGTGCTCCGTGAGGTTTTCGACGGCTGATTTCTCTGAAGTAGCTCCCCAGGACTTTCTTTCAAGTTGCCCTTGCGTGGGCTCAAACCTCCAACCTCTTGGTTAGCAGCTGAGCACACTAATCATTTGCACCACCCTGGGACTCTCAAACACTAAATTTATCTTATTTCAGACATTGACATTCAAAGGGTCATCATAGGAAAGTGAGGGGCTGGGGATGCTGTTTCTGCCAACGTTTCACAGTCCCAGGATGGCTCATTGCACAGATGTAGATCGTTAGGAAGGTGTAAAGTAGTAGGCGCTGTGGAACACAGGACTTGATTTCCAGTAGTGGCTGAAGCTCAGTGATGTCCCTGGCCTTCTGTGCTTGGAGAGGGAGTTTTAATGTATTACAAGCGAGCAATGGGCCCGGGAGTGAGTGAGTCATTTCCTCCTTCAGGCTCTCTATGGGGTTGGCCTGCAAGAATCCGATTTGGAATGAATTTGGAGTGACCCCTGATGTATTCTCACCCCCCACAAAGTAGCCTTTAAAAAAATATCTTTGTGCCTAACCGGACATGAGTTAAATGAAAAAATGACTCTGGGCTAGCCAATAACATAGGTCATCAAGCTAAGGGGCGGGAATGCAGCTGTTGAATGATGTTTGTGTTGCCTCACTTACCAAAAGTGTCTCTCCGGGAGGGGAGGAATGTCGGGGGGACAACCTAGGACGAGGGGCAAACTCAGCCCTAGGCCAGAGTTTCTTAGAACAGCTACTGGATGAGGTTGCGTCATTCAGATGACTGCACTCGTGGGACCAGTGGGACATTTGGAATCTTAAAGAGAGTCAGACACGGACTTGCACTCACACTCACATGCAAAGACATCCCATGGTGGGTGCGTTCTGGAAAGGGCTTGCTTAGCTGTCAGCACCTGGTGGGGGCTGGACCTGAGGATTAGCAGGGTCACCTTGGCCAGGGAGGTGGGGGTGGATGGAAGAGCACCTGCCCTGCAACACATTCCCGTGGTGACAAGAGGCCTTGGTGACAATACACAGGCTTCCTAATCAGCTGAGCGTATCTGGGATAGGCACAGAGAGCAGACTGGAGTGAAAAAGCCAGAGGGAGTGAGGGAGCCAGCTCTAGTTTGCTAAAAGAGAGATTGAATTTCAACCCCCAGAGGAAGACAAAAAAGTGAAAATGCAAAAGGAAAATGTGAAACACAGGGTTTATTATTATTATTATTATCTTTATTTTTGGTGCTTTATTTATTTGTTTATCTATTTTAACAGGCACTTGTCCCTTAAATGGAGGAGCCCTGGGGGAGCAGTGGTTAAAGCGATCGCCTGCTAACCAAAAGGCCGGCAGTTCGAGGGCCTTCTCCGAGGGAGAAAGATGTGGCACCCAGCTTCTGTAGAGATTTACAGCCTTGGAAACCCTCTGGAGCAGTTCTTCTCTGTTCTTTGGGGTCGCTATGAGTCGGAACTGCCTCGATGGCAGTGGGTTTTGTCTATTAAGTAGCTGTGGACGGACAGGGGCGTGTGTGTTCCAATCAAGGTCCTCTTGGATCCTGCCTGGCGCTGCTTGGCATCTCTCTGACCTTTCTATTTGGACACAGGGGTGACGGGGAGAGGATGCCTCACCCTGCGCAGTCTGTCTGATCCCAGCGCACCTGCATTTTCTTATTCTTGAGACCTGAACGGGGCTGCTGAGCCCTGGGCCGCTCTGCAGTACCATCTTTGGTGCAGCTGTAACCTTAGCGGGGGAGCAAACTTGAGCCTCTTTAATCCTTACTCCAGACACCTCGAACTCCGGAGACCCGCGTATACGGCGCATGTGTTTTTAAGGGTTTTTCAGCTGTGCTGCTGAGAAGGTAGCTCAGTCCAAAGTTTAAGAAAACAAAAAACAAAAAAAAATTAATAAAATGGAAAAGGATTAATGGTACGCCTGTCTGAAACTGACCAGGAGATATTTTTGTAGCTGTAACATTTGTAGCATCAAAAATAATGTTATTCTATGCTCACCTACGAATGTTTTTCAACTCCTTTTTCCTTTTCTGGGGTCAAATGATGGGCACTAGGTTCCATCCCTTCTGCTTTGAGCCGTGAAAGAGTTAACGCAGAATTAAAAGTACAAGAGGGGTACGGCGGAAGGCTTGGAAATCAATTGCAACTAGTCTTGAATTGCACAACCGACTTTCAACGTTTTTTTTTTTTTTTTTTCTCAAGACATATATTTTCAGGAGGATGTTTTATGAATGGATAAGGCCTGACACACGAAGTGCGTGGGATCTGTTTGAAGGCCTCGTCTGGGTCAACTGTGACATCTGGCTGTTACAAATCTGGCGTATTTGTGACTCACGGGTACACAAATAGTAATCCCTGATAGCGACCACTTGTGACTCCTGGCAAACAATGTCAAATGGCAGAGAACTCCTGTGTCCACCTCTGCTGAGCTTTCTGCTCATTCCAGCCCCTGATGCTAGAGTAAGTCCTGTGCTGGGTCAGGGAGGGGTGGCTCACGCTGTAGGTTTCTACGTCCTAGGAAACCAAGTCCTTGCCCAGCACAAGTGGCTGAGTAATGTACAGCTCCGGCAGCCTCCTACTCAAGCTCTCCTCTCAGGAAAGCCAGGTAGAGAGCGTGCGGTTCCCATAGCTGACGATCTGGGTTTGAACCCAGCTCACCCACGTCCTCAGCTGTGAGTAATGGCAAATTACTTACAATCTCTGAGCCTTGGTACCTTTTTCTCTTAAAAAAAAAAAAAATGTATAATTAGAGCTGTTAAAATAGCTAACATTTCTTGAAGCTTCCTACGGGCCAGACACTGTTCTATGTACAATGTATGAGTTATTTCTGTTAGGTTTGTTAAATATGATGCAGTTGGCATATTTTCTAGTGAGGTAACGAACACACAGCCATGCAGCAAGTAAGTGCTGGAACCAAAATTTCCTGAGCTTTTCCTGAGACTCAAGAACAATGGTTCTCAGCTGGAGGCCATTTGTTCCCAGGGGACATTTGGAAATATCTGGAGATGTTTTTGGTTATCACGAATGGGGAATGTGGGGTGTTTTATTGGTATTTAGTAGGTTGAGGCAAGGGATGCTGCTTAACACCCTGCAGTGTACAGGACAGCTTCCCACAACAAAAGTATCTTGCCCAAAATAGCAATAAGTACCTACAATGAGAAATCCCATCTGGGGCCTGTTCTCTTAACCATCACCCTAACTCCCCAGGTAATACCTACCTAGAAGGGCTTTGGCAAGGATTAAATGGGGTAATGCAGGTAAAGCACTAAGCATGGTGGCTGGCACATAGTATGTGCTCAATAAACTTAAGCTACCACTCCTGCTGCTGCTATTAAGTTTTTCATCCTCAACCTTTTTTCTCTATTATTAGCAATGTTGTAAAGGCTACGTAGATCTTGGAGGCATCTCCCTTTGCCGTAGAGCCTATGAGGTAGATTTCCTCCAGTTTTTTCTCCCTAGTACTTGCTAACGTTGTTCTGCTCTCACCTAAAGGCTTCAAAGTTCAGATCTCCATGGGCCATATGGCCATATGGCCATATGGCTGGCTTCCCCTGGGACCCAGAGCCTGATAGCCTTGTTGGTAAGGTGGCTCCTATGCATCACGCAAAGTGCACCTGGATAAGTTGGGCTTGAGCAGTAGTCTTCATCTCCAATGATGGATAACTAGCGGATTCATCCAAGAATGGGGAAAGCCCATTTTCCAAGAAAGTTAGGAAGCTGGCTTCATGGATAAAGACATTTATGTGGTTTATGTCTTCCTGTATGTGTCTATTGTTGTTGTTGTTAGTTGCAGTCAAGTCAGTTCCGATTAGTGGTAACCGCGTGCATGCAGAGTAGAACTGCTCCATAGAGTTCTCAAGGCTATGACTCTTCAGAACCAGCTCACCAGGCCTATCTTCTGAGATTCCTCTGGGTGGGTTTGAACTGCCAAACTTTTTGCTGGTAGTCGAGCACTTAACTGTTTATGACACCCAGGTACTCCTTGTTATGTGTGTAAACCAAAAAAACCAAATCCATTGCCATTGACTCTTCTAACTCAAAGCAACCCTGTAGGATAGGGTAGAATTGGCCCACAGGGTTTCCAAGGAGCAGCTGGTGGATTCAAACTGCTGGCCTTTTGGTTGTCAGCTGAGCTCTTCAGCCATGGTTCAATTAATAGTTTAATTAACTCAAGAATATCTCCAAGATTCTCTTTTTCCTTGTAAATTGTGTTGTAAAGAGGACTGAAGGATCAGCAAATGTGTTACAATAAATTACAGTTTGGGGGAACAATAGCTTAATTGTTTTCTTCTTTTAACTTCTCCCACAAGGGAGAACAATTTTGAGCTCCAAGCAAAGAGTATTAGTCATTGGTGAGGATCAACTGAAATCCTGTAGCTAAAGTGTTCCTTGTCTTGTAGTGTAGCCTGTCAGTGAGATCAATGTCCTAGATACCAGCTTTGCTCAGGGCCACTATCATGTCAACGTATGGGAAGCAGTAAGCCAAGAGGCTTAGGCAAGTAGGTAACAACCACAATAACACAATTACAATGCATCTACTGAATATTTACCATGTACGACTTTTTTTACCTAAGTGCATAAAGGAGGTACTTACTGATTTAATCCTCATAATAACCAGACAAGAGAGATGTTATTTTATTTCCATTTTAGAGATGGGTAAACCAAGGCACAGAAAGGTTAAGTAACATGTCCCCAGTATGAAGATAGTAGGTGGTAGAGCTAGGATGTGAAATCAGGCAGTGTTGTGCCAGAGGCCACACTCTCAACACTGCGATGTGCTGTCTAGATCTGTCCCTAGAAGGGGTCAGAGGTGATTTAGTCAAGGTTGAAAAAGGTTCCAAAGCTAAGAAAATCAAGTAGATCAAGAGACAGCATTAATAACTAAAACACAAACTTACATCACCTTTGAGGTTGCATTCTTTATGAGCTTTTTGATATTTCCCATGAAGGGCAGAAATTAGTGACTAGATAGACATCATTATGAATGAAGGCGGCTTACAAGGGTGTGGATGTAGATGACAGGAGAACCAACCAGAAGCTGTTACATTGACCAGGGTATGGGGAGGAAGCCTGGGGTTACACAGAAGGTCTGAAGAGTTTGCTCCATAGCACTGAAGTGCATCTAACTTTCGATGTTGTTGTTAGGTGCCGTCGAGTCGCTTCTGACTCATAGCGACCCTATGCACAACAGAAGGATGCACTGCCCTGTCCTGCTTTCTCCTCACGTTGTTGCCGCCACTATGTCAATCCATTTCATCGAGTGTTCTTTTTTGCTGACCCTCTACCAAGCACGATGTTCTTCTCCAGGGACTGATCCCTCCTAATAACATGTATGTGAGATGTAGTCTCGCCATCCTTGCTTCTAAGGAGCATTCTGGCCATACATCTTCCAAGGCAGATTTGTTCTTTCTTTTGGCAGTCCATGGTATATTTAATATTCTTCACCAACACCACAATTCAAAGGGGTCAATTCTTCAGTCTTCCTTGTTCATCATCCAGCTTCCACATGCATATGAGGCCATTGAAATAATCATGGCTTGAATCAAGGGCACCTTAGTCTTCAAGGTGACGTCTTTGCTTTTCAACACTAAAGAGGTCTTTTGCAGCAGATTTGCCCAGTGAAATGTGTCTTTTGATTTCTTGACTGCTGCTTCCATGAGTGGTGATTGTGGATCCAAGTAAAATGAAATCCGTGACAACTTCGGTCTTTTCTCCATTTATCGTGATGTTGCTTTTGGGTTCAGTTGTGAGGATTTCTGTTTTCTTTACGTTGAGGTGTGATCCATACTGAAGGCTGTGGTCTTTGATCTTCATCAGTAAGTGCTGAATTCTTCTTAGTTACTGACAAATCCAAATCTTCTATGAACCGTTCAACACATATTCTTTAAGTGCCTTCTGTGTGCAGATCCACAAGAAACCGAATCAGTTGATACAGATATCTCAAGGCAGAGTCATCATAACTCTAGTGGAAGAATTGCTCACTGCATACTCTTTCGATATGAAGATCAGCCTGTTCAGAGAGATTTTTTTAAATAATTTTTTTTTTTTTTTTTTTGCTGTAACTGTGTCATATGTTAGAATCGTTTAGTCTACATTTTAAAGGATTCAAAGATCTGGCACATTTTAGGGACTGAGTTTAGTAGAAAAATCTGGGTTATACACTGAGAGTTTAATCCTGCCATACTCCTGGCAAATCCTTTGCACAGGGGTGAGGCCCAGGAGTTTTGGCCATCTCAGGATATCACTTCTAATTGGATTCCTGATTCCTACTCACTGTAATTAAAGGACACTTGACCATTCCATTACATCATCTGTCAAACTGGGAATGCTGGTGTTAGTCATCTGTCACCTGGGTGTCCGGGAAAGGTTGGTGGGGAGTTCTGTAAATGCATCGAGGTCCTCAGGATCATCATAATTATACAGTCATCAATGTGCCTTGATTCTTAATTTTTTTCCCTTCATAGATTGAAAAGAATCTTAATTCTTTCACATTCTTGGAGTGCACATATGAGGTCATGTGCATTTCTCTTATAGGAGAGTAATACTACAAATACCACAATACTATGTGCTTATTTAAAGGGAAGCACATGGATTTTTCTTTACACAACCTTGCATACTTTTCTGATCCACTTTGTACTCCAAGGCAGGTACAGAACAAATGCCAGGACTAGTGTGACAGTATGTGTGGCTATACTCAGTGCCAACTCTGCCTCACAGCCCTCCATCAACTCCCAAATCCACCACCAACTGTCTTCCTGCCCGACCATGTCACTGCAACTCTCAAGGAAGAGCCATCAGTAACCTCCAGTTTGACAGATCCAATGGAGAAGTTTCAACCCTTCTTACTGAATGTCTATGGACTATTTGACATGGTTGCCAATTCTCCCCTTCAGCCTCATTCCATTCTTGGCTTTAAGGATGGAACAATTTTATCCACCTCTCCAACTGATCGTTCTTCTGTTCTACCTTGTGCTTTCCAGCAATGACCTCCCCTGTCATTTTCAGGCTCTTCTACATATATAATGGCTGGCTGTATTTATATATATATATATATATATATATATATATATATATATATATATATATATATATATATATATATATATATCCTTGAAAACTCTATGGGGCAGTTCTATTCTGTCCTATAGGGTTGCTATGAGTTGGAATCGACTCGACGGCACTGGGTTTTATATATATGTATGTATATATGTATATGTGTGTGTATATATATACAGTCATATATATGTGTATATACATACAGCCATATATATGCATATATATACATACACACACATATATAGGTATGCGTACATATATATAGACAACTATTGTGTATATATACATACACAATCATATATATATATATATATATACACACACACACCCAAAACCCAGTGCCATCGAGTCAATTCCGACTCATAACGACCCTATAGGAGAGGGTAGAACTGCATACATATGTATATGTAGCCAGCTATTATGTGTATAAACCCGTTGCTGTCAAGTCAATTCCGACTCATAGTGACTCTATAGGACAGAGTAGAACCGCCCCATCGAGTTTCCAAGAGTGCTAGGTGGATTTCAACTGCCCTCCTTTTGGTTAGCAGCTGTAGCACTTAACCACTAAACCACCAGGGTTTCTATGTCCATATATATACACATATATACATATATATACCAAACCAAACCCTACACCATCAAGTTGATTCTAACTCATTGCAACCCTACAGAACAGAGTAGAAATGCCCCATAGGGTTTCAAAGGAGTGGTTGGTAGTTGTGTGTATGTATATATATATATATACATACACACACACACACAATCACTGTCTTGTTTAAACCATTGCCATTTCACTCTTGCACAACTGTAGTCATGTCCTTTGCTACTCTTCTTGCCTCCAGTATCTCTCCCTTTTAAAACCATCTTGTCATGGTCTGTTATATCTGGGCAGCATATGGTCCTTAGGGCAAAGCCTTCTTTCTTTCTAGATTCAGAAAGTGTCATGTTGTTTAAGGTAAAGCGCGTCCACAGAATATAATCTGAGAGATATTTGGGATGTTTGTGTATATCTGTATGTGTGTGTGTGTGCACATATATGTTCACACTTAAGCTCCAACTCAACTACACAGGATTTAAAATGTCAGTCAGTTTGAAAATATTAAGCATGGGGATTTTTGGTGGGGATGGGGGTTAATATTGTACAGTAGAAATTGAGGAAATCATGGAAATTAAATTAAAACTAAATTACATTAAATTAAAATGTAAGCTCCTTTAAGACTGCTACCTATGATTTCTTGTTATGCCTCCCCACACTTAAAAAGTACTTTGTTTAATGCGATTGAGTGCAAACCCAGGAAAGAGGGAACTTGCATTAATCAAGAGCAGATGGGGGAAGTTGAGTCTCTGCAGGTTAAAATATGCCAGTCTTGGAGGAGAAAATGGAGTGGATTTCAGAAGCAAAATATTTGTGTGTGATGAGTTGGAGTTCGGGGAGGTTTTTTTTTTTTAATGGAAAAAAAGAGGCCCGAAGGAGCCAAAAAGACGCTAATGGATGAAACGCTTTGCACATATGGGATGGAAAATTGTGCTCGGTTAAGTCGAAAAGCAGCTTCTGAAGAACGTAATGTGGCTGCGGCTTCACAGGTGGCTGACCCGCTGGCCCCGCTACATCACTGCTCCATGTGTTTGGCCCTGGTCCCCCACTCCAGCCGGCCATTCGGGAAGATCATCTTCAGTGAAGCAGAAACTTCTAGAACTTCTTGGAATTGCTGCTTGTGCCAAAGAAGATCCCGTCCTTCTCAGCCTTTTATCCACACACAGGAGCATTAAAGAACTAAACAGCTCTCATCTCAGCTTCCTCCCAACCTCACTCTTTTGGCTCATCCTCCTCAAAGAAGCAGCTGTTTTTCAGCTGATGTTTAAGCTCACACACTCTAAGTTAAATGACTCCATTTCTTCATAACGAAAAGAGTTCCTTTTCTCTCGTTTGTTTTAATTTCTCCTAAATATCCCTGCAGGGGTACCTCACTTTACACATTTTTAAGTGCCCTCAAGAACACACGGTATATACACTACAGTATAAATCCTATATTCGCAAATTGAATCAGGATTGAAATTCACCAAGAAAAGAAGACCATGTGGGGAATCCTTTTTTTTTTTTTTTTTTGCGTTGCTTTAATTTTACTTTTCTTTCCTTCATTCGCACCCCCCTGCCCCTCCTTCAAGCAAAGAGTCCTTGATAGTGCAAATTATTAATTCTCACTCCGACCCCCCTCAGAAAACTTGACTCTATTTTTACAAGCTATGTAGATTCTGATCAATGTGCCTTGGAATTTCTCAACATAGGACACACTTGTTCTTAGGGAAGCAGTTACTCATAGGCTTCCCTATGAGTATGGGACTAGCTTCATAGGTTTCTCTTCATTTTCCCAGCTTGTTCTTACTCTTTAAAGAGCAATGTCCTCGTAGGGATGTAATGTTTAATAGATACTAGAATTCTTACATGCAAAGGAATGTCATCCCTTCCAAGTCCTCATATCAGGACAGCTAAGCCTGTGTCTGGCACTGGATTTGAGGAGTCACTTTTAGTTTCAGTTTGAGAATGACACTACTAGGGCAATCTATGGCCACAGCATGCCAGTTTCAGGGACAGCTGTGACCCTACAGTATGCTCAGGGCCTGGTCATGAGAAGTGCCTGTAGCGTCCCTAACTTCCTATTTGTCCACCCTTCAGTTCTCAATGGCAGGCTTGTTCCCACCAGTCCCCCTTCCTCTACTTTAGTAGTATCAATAGCTAACACTTAAATAATACCTCGTGTATGCCAGGCACAGTTCCAACACTTCATATATATCGGCTCATTTTATCTTCAGAATAGCTCTGGGTGGCAGGTGAATGCTTATCATATCCATTTTGTGCAACAAAAGATCTGCACAGAGAGGTTCCAAGCTTGGAAGTCAGGCCCCAGAGACCACGCCCCTAACCGGTAGGCTTTCAAAAGGCTTCGGCATCTGCATCCTTCTCCACAAGGGACTGTGAGCTGCTGTGCAGTCTTAATACCTGCAGCTCCTATTTACTTAGCACTTGGGAGAAATGAGGTCTTTTCCTAAGTGCTCTGCTGTCTTATTTAATCCTTACTTAGTCCTTAAAATCCTCATATTTATCCCCATTTACAAGTGAGGGAACCGCGTTATGTTTCTCACCCCAGGTTACAGAGCTGTCTAGTAAGAGAAGGAAGGTTCACCAGCAAACTTTCGCATGATGTGTACAGTTAGGCTGAACAGAAAGAATCAGCCTTCATTCAAGGAATTTCAGAATTGTGGGATGGGTAAGAGAGGTTTCTGAGGACAAGGTTAGAAGTTTCTGAAACCATGCAAATCTGACCCTTCTTATTGGGCCCACCCGTCTCCCTCAAACACACACTCTCTTTCTCATGCAAACACATGCACACACACATTCACATACACAAAAAAGACACTCCATAAAATAAGATTTTTCAATTAGAAAATGCAGAACTAATAGCAGGTTAGAATAAACTGAACGTTCTATGCCCCAAAAAAGAGCCCACTAAGACTCTCCTCCTTCCACTAGGCGGTGCTTTGCTGACTTAAAGTAAGGTAGGATGACAGTGCTGGCACCTGTTGCTGGAGGGATGTCACCGGCCTTCCAGGTCTTGCTCTGTGCAACACTGATGCACGGGCTGGTCGAAAGCAAAGGAAGAAAAACTTAATTTGGTTGGCCAAGCAAGCAAAGGCACTCACCCCAACCTGTATCACCAAGATGACTCCTGGATCAGCAGGCATAGGGGCTTATATAGGGGAAGGAAACAGGGTGGGCTCTTCTTCAAGGCACGTTCAGGGCATGTCCAGGGGTGTGCTCCATCAGGATTGGTGGACTGCCCCTGTAATGATGCCCACATCATCTGGTCAGGGCAGTCGCACTGGGGCCAGGACAGCGGGGAGGGGAATTGGTGGCTTAGCTATGCCCACTGTTTCCTACCTCACTCTCCATCCAGTGATTTCCCATCTCAAGGAGAAATAATTTGTTGAAGAGCAGATGAAGGAAATGCTACCTGGAGGGCCTACTCTCTGCTTACTCTCTTGGAGCTTTGCAGGCACCTCGCACACACCTTACAAGGACCAAGAGAATCAATTCTTTTACCTTATGGCCTACTCCTGTGTTCTCTATACCAGGAAACAGTCGTTCTCCTGCCAGAACCTCTACATGGCCTTTGATTTGAATTTGGTCATGCCCTCTATCTCTCTCCATCCACTCTTCCTACTCTGCTGCCATTGGTCAGACCCTCACCTTGAACTACCCACCAGGAGTCCCTTCTGTGCTTTTGCCACTACAATCCAGTCTCCAAACTGCCTGATTTAGATTTTTTTTTTAAATATAAATTATCCAGAATTTACCATGTTTCCCATTACTTACAAGCAACCAAAAGCCAAAACTAAACCCATTGCCATCAAGTAGATTCCAATTCATAGTGGTCCTATAGGGCAGAGTAGAACTTCTGCATAGAGTTTCCAAGGAGTAGCTGGTGGATTTGACCTGCAAACCTTTTGCTTAACAGCCGTAGCTCATTGTAGCTGTAAACCACAGTGCCACCAGGACTCCTACTTATAAGGACACATCCTAATTTCTTGGTATATCACTCAGGGTCTTTTCCAATGTTACAAATGTAACTGTGCTCCTTACCTGATTACCTTTGGTTCCCACCCATCTACCCTGAACCCTTGCTCACCTGATGACTTAATTAACTTTGAACGTGCTCAGAAAATTTTATTTTTTATCACCTAGTGCCTGTTATTCCTTTGCTTTACATTTTCTCTCCAACTATTCAGCTTCTGTCCTTTTGACCAAGGTTTGGCTTACAGATACTTTCTCCTTGAGCCCTTCCCTGAGGCTCCACCTCAGATTTTATCATATGGAAACCCTTTAACATCCAGGAGCAGCACAGCAGCAAACACCTATAATTCCCCAGTTATTTACCTCCTGCGTATTCACCGCCCATCTGTCAGTGGAGGTTCGTGTGTTTCTATGATGATGTACAGGTTTCAGCCAAGTTTCCAGGCTAAGACTAGGAAGAAAGGCGTGCCAATCTATTCTCAGAAGTCAACCAATGAAAACCCTATGGATCACAAAGAATGGCGATGAAAAAATTATTAGGACTCTAAGGGTGTCCATCAGAATAGATCTTAAGAGTCAGCCTGAGCTAGATGGGGCATCTTCAAACCTCATTCCTTAACTGCAATGTGAATTTCACTCTCAACACCCTACAGAAGCAACCCCAGTGTCAAGTTCTCCTCACACACCACCACCTTGGCATTTCCCAGGGCCTGGGTCACAGCCGAGCCTCCACAGTTCACTTGGGCCTTCCAGGGAGGTGGAACTAGGGGTGTGCTGGGTGGTTGTGCAATATATGAGATTGAGGTGACAGTGGGATGCAGAGGGAAATTCATCAGTCTCCATTTCATTGCAAATAAATAATCAAGCCAGAGTATCAATTTTGTGGTAATTTCTTCCTCCTTTCATGTTTACAGAGAGAGAGAAACAGCTGGGGCAGTTGACATATGAAAGAGGAGCAACGGATTGTTACTTGTGTAGCAGATGGTCTTGGGTTATGAATAAGCAGCAAATGTGAAAAAGAAATTCTCAGGGTTGAGCCAGGCTTGCTTCCTGCAAAACCAGTTAACCCTTGCTTCTTGACACTGGTCCAAGATTTGGATCTTTGGGAGGCCGGGCTGCTCCTTTTTATGGTCAGAGACCTCGTAGCACTGGATGTGGCAAAGAATGAAGCAAAACTGGAACAGGAAAACGCAGGAGACGTGTTGACACACGAGTGATTATTATGTGTGATGTCACGTGTTACAGTGAATTACTTAGTATGACCCTTCTAGCCATAGTCTTTGTGACTCCCACACAATGATTGGGATTGGGTGGGACTATGCAAATAAGCTACCACTCATCTGCCACTTTGTCATACTGTGTTGTCTTGTGTGTTGCTGTGATGCTGGAAGCTATGCCATCAGTATTTCAGACACCAATAGGGTCAAACATGGTGGAAAGATTTCAGCAGAGCTTCTAGATTAAGACAGACTAGGAAAAAGGACCTGGAAGTCTACTTCTGAAAAAATCGGCCATTGAAAACCTTATGAATAGCAGAGAACATTGTCTAATACAGCACCAGAAGTTGAGCCCCTCAGGTTGGAAGACACTCAAAATACTACTGGGGAAGAGCTGCCTCCTCAAAGTGGAGTTGAACTTAATGACACACAAGGAGTAAAGCTTTTGAGACCTTCTTTGGCTGATATGTCATGACTTGAAATGAGAAGAAACAACTTCAAACATCCATCAGTAATTGAAATGTCAAATGTATGAAATATGAATCTAGGAAAATTGGAAGTCATCAAAAGTGAAATGGAACACATAAAGATCTTAGGCATGAGTGAGCTGAGGGGACTGGTATTGGCCATTTTGAACCAGACAATCATACAGCCTACTATGCCAGGAATGACAAATTGAAGAGGAATGGTGTCACATTCATCATCGAAAAGAACATTTCAAGATGTATCCTGAAGTCTGGGTTGTTAAATCTTGTGAGAGGCCATCTAAGATACTCCACTGGTCCCACCCCATCTGGAGCGAGGGAGAATGAAGAAAATCAAAGACACAAGGGAAAGATTAGTTCAAAGAACTAATAGACCACAACTACCACAGCCTCCACCAGGCTGAGTCCAGCTACCACTACTGACTAAAAGGTGTCCATCTACCACCACCAACTGCTCTGACAGGGATCACAATAGAGGGACTCAGACAGAGCTGGAGAAAAATGTAGAACAAAATTTTAACCCACAAAGAAAGACCAGACTTACTGGTCTGACAGAGACTGGAGAAACCCAGAGTATGGCTGCCAGATGCCCTTTTAACTCAGTACTGAAGTCACTCCTGAGATTCACCCATCAGCCAAAGACTAGACAAGACCATAAAACAAACCAAAACTAAATAGGCACGCCAGCCTAGGGGCAAGGACAAGAAGGCAGGAGGGCCAGGAAAGCTAGTAACAGGGAATCCAAGGTTGAGAAGGGGAGAGTGTGTGACGGGGTTGGCAACAGTGTCACAAAACAATATGTGTATTAATTGTTTAATGAAAAACTAATTTGCTCTGTAAATCATCATCTAAAGTACAATTCAAAAAAAAATTTTAAATATCTATCCTGAAGTACAACATTGTCAGTGATGTACCTACAAGGAAGATTGTTAATTGTTAATACAACTATTATTCAAATTTATGAATGAACCACTAATGTCAAAGATGAAGAAATTGAAAATTTTTATCAACTTCTGCAGTCTGAAATAGATCAAACATTCAATCAGGATGAATTGGTAGTTACTGGTGATTGGAATGCAAAAGCTGTAAAAAAGAATAAGGACAGGTAGTTGGAAAATATGGCCTTGGTGATAGAAAAGACACCAGAGATCACCTGATAGAATATTGCAACACCAATGAGTTCATTGCAAATACCCTTTTCAACAACATAAATGGCAACTACACACGTGGACTTCATCAGATGGAATACACAGAGATCAAATCAACTATAGCTATGGAAAAAGATGATAGAGAAGCTCAATACCATCAGTCAGAATAAGCCTAGGGCTGACTGCGGAAAAGACAATTGCTCATATGCAAGTTCAAGCTGAAGCTGAAGAAAATAAAAACAATTTCATGAGAGCCAAAATACAACCTTCAGTATACCCACCTAAATTTAGAAACCATCTCAAGAATACATTTGATGCATTGAACACTAATGACCAAGGACCAGACAAGTTGTGGGATTACATCAGGGACATCATACATGAAGAAAGCAAGAGGTCGTTAAAAAGACAAGAAAGAAAGAAAAGGCCAAAACGGATGTCAGAAGACTCTGAAACTTGCTCTTGAACACAGAGCATCTAAAGCAAACGGAAGAAATGATGAAATTAAAGAACTTAATGGAAGATTTCAAAGGGCAGCTCAAGTAGACAAAGTAAAGTATTATAATGAAATGTGTGAAGACCTGGAGTTAGAAAGCCAAAAGGTAACATGCTCGGCATTTCTCAAGCTGAAAGAACTGCAGAGAAAATTCAAGCCATGAGTTGCAATTCTGAAGGATTTTATAGGCAAAATATTGAATCACGCAGGAACCATCAAAAGAAGATGGAAGGAATACACAAAGTCACTGTACGAAAAACAATTTTCTGTCGTTCAACCATTCAAGGAGGTAGCATATGATCAAGAACCAATGGTATTGAAGGAAGAAGTCCAAGTTGGCAAAAAACAAGGCTCCAGGAATTGACAAAATACCAACCGAGATGTTTTAACAAATGGATACAAAATCTAGAGGTGCTCATTTGTCTATGCCAAAGAATTTGGAAGACCGCTACCTGGTCAAATGACTGGAAGAGGTTCAGACATGTGCCCATTCCAAACGAGAGTGATCCAAAAGAATGCAGAAATTATCAAACAATATCATTAATATCATAGGCAAGTAAATTTTTACTGAAAATAATTCAAAAATGGTTGCAGCAGTACATCAACAGGAAAATTCAAGCCAAATTCGTAAGAGGATATGGAATGAAGGATATCATTGTTGGTGTCAGGTTAATTTTGGCTGAAAGCAGAGAATACCAGAAAGATGTTTACCTGTGTTTTATTGACTATGCAAAGGCATTTGACTGTGTAGATCATAATAAATCACAGATAACATTGCAAAGAATGGGAATTACTGAACACTTAATTGTACTCATGAGGAACCTGTGCATAGACCAAGAGGCAGTTGTTTGAACATAACAAGCAGATACCATATAGTTTTAAATCAGGAAAGGTGTGTGTCATGGTTGTTTCTTTTCACCATACTTATTCAATCTGTATGCTGAACAAATATTCAGAGAAGTTGGACTATATGAAGAAGAATTTGGCATCAGGATTGGAAGAGGTCTCATAGATAATCCTTGATTTGTAGATGACACAACCGTGCTTGTTGGAAGTGAAGAGGAGTTGAAGCACTTACTGATGAAGATCAAAGACCATAGCCTTCAGCATGGATTACACCTCCACATAGAGGAAACAGAAATCCTTACTGCTGGACCAATGATAAATGGGGAAAAGATTGAAGTTTTCAAGGATTTCATTTTACTTGGATCCAAAATCAGTGCACATGGAAGCAGCACTAAAGAAATCAAATGGCTATTATTGCATGGGGCAAATCTACCTCAAAAGACTTCTTTAAAGTATTAAAAAACGAAGTTGTCACTTTGAGTACTAAGGTGCGCCTGACCCAAACTACATAGTATTTTCAATAGCCTCATGCATGCGAAAGCTGGACAATGAACATGGAAGACTGTAGAAAAATTGATGCCTTTGAATGATGGTGTTGGTGAAGAATACTGAATATGCCATGGACTGTTAGAAGAAAGCACAGGTCTGTCTTGGAAGAAGTACAACCAAAATACCCCTTAGAATTGAGGATGACAAAACTTCATCTCATGTACTTTGGATATGTTATCCTGAGGGACCAGTCCCTGGAGAAGGACATCATGCTTGGTAAAGTAGAGGGTCATCAAAAGAAAGAAAGGCCCTCAATGAGGTGAATTGACTCAGTGGCTGGAACAATGGGCTCAAGCATAGCTATGATTTTAAGGATGGCGCAGTACCAGGCAGTGTTTAGTTTAGTTGTATGTAGGATCACGATGAGTCAGAACCAACTTGACAGAACCGAGCACGAACAACAATGCAAATAAGGTGTTTGTGGCCCCCCAAGGTAATTGAACATCTTGCTACTAATGAAAATAAGGTGTGTGAAACCTCTCTGAGAGTGGGACTATTGCAAATAAGGTGTATGGGACACTAATGAGGGGATTGGTCAGTTTTGCCATCCTGCTAGTCTTAAAAAGAGAGCCAATCTCAGAACAGAGGGGTAAACCTCACTATCGTTAAGAAAAAAACCAGGAGCAGAAAGTGCCCTTTGACCCTAGACCCAGGAGACAGAGAAAGCTGTAACACTGGAGAAGGTGGCAAGACAATGAGACAGCAAGGGCAATAACTGTGGCAGAGAAATTCAGCAGCAGAACAAGGAGATCAGCACTAGACAGCACACTGGGCTTCCAGGGCCCACAGAGTGAGGCAGCTATAGTGGGTGTGCTGACCCACAGAGTGAAAAAGTTGAGTGCCTTCTGGCAGAATGCTTCCTGGTGAAGTGGGTGCCTCTGGGCACTTGTCAATAAAGAGATTTGCAACACTTCATCTAGCAGGGCAGAGACCATGTGCTAGTGGAGGCCTAGGACCAAGGAAAGCCTGTCTTGAGGGAGGTGAGAAGAGCCTGCCCTGAGGGGCCTGATAGGAGCCTTACATAGCAGAGAGGAGCTGAAGGAGCTGTCTTGCACTGAAGAAAGGAAACTTTACCTACACATTTCCTGATCCTGATCCCTATTTGTAGACTGTTGATCCTGATCCCAAGTCGTAACCTGTTACTTCCCTAATAAACCTGAGTATGGTCTGTGAGCCCTCTGTGACCATTGCAACCAATTATTGAACTTAGCTTAAAAGTGGAGAATGCCTTGGGAGGGATGTCAGGTGTCAGAATTGATAAAAAGTTTGGAAAAAGGAGGTATGTCTGACTTCTACCTCATAGGAATCAGCCTTGGGCTGATGTTGATAATGATTCGCTTCCCTTCTTGTGAAGTTAGATGTGGCGGTCTGAGGACACCACCATGCCATTTTTAAAGGTCAAAACACAATGCATGAATGAATGAATAAATGAATGAATGCACAATCAAGCCCCTCTACCTGTGTTTAGGCCACTGAGCAAAGGAGTCCCTGAATGGCACGAACGCTTAAGCACTGGACTACTGACTGAGTGGTAGATGGTTCAGACCCACCCAGAGGCACTCAAAAGAAAGGCCTGTTGAGCAGCTTCCAGATCACAGCTTTGAAATCCCTATGGAGCTCCATTCTACACTGCAACATATGAAGTCTTCAGGAGTTGAAATGAACACAGTTGCAACTGATTTATTATTATTATTATTTTTTGGTTTAGGAAGCATGAGCATCTCAGAAGCAGGGGTTACCTCATGAAGAATAGGGAGGTTATTAAAAGAGATCCCTGACATGGTGGGATTTGAGAGGTGTCAGGAAGTTCCCATTTCCCACTAATTTCTCCCCAGCCCGCCTCTCACTAATGCTTGCAATTTCATATTTGAGCAGGTATCCCTTCATGCTTTGTAACTGAATGAGACCCATTAAAATGCAAATGTCCTTGATAGTGGTTACATATTGAACCTTAACAGAATTTAATATTCTCATATGTAAATTAGTTTGTCAGATCCTTCCTAACCTACTTCTTTTCCAGCTCTCAGAGAACAGCTCCCTATGGAGTGGGACAAATGATGGGGTTAACCTGAGGAGGGGCACTGAGCATTATGAATGTCTTCAACACCTTGTTTCCATCTTTCTGCCACTTACTAGCTGCGTGACCTTGGACAAGTTGTTTAACCTTGCCAAACATCCAGATCCTCATTTGAAAAAGCAAATAGGTCTAGGAGGTTGTACAGATCAAACATGGCAGTGATAGTGAAAGCACCTTGAACCCGATGAGGTATTTGGTGTGGTGATGTTGTTTGGAGAGGTGGTGTGAGTAGCAGCTGGTCTTGCAATGTGAGGTACGGCACTTTTTAGTAACTACATATAATTTTTTTTTTTTTTTTGTGAGAAGCACAGAAGAACTTGTAGTCTCTTTACAGCTCATCCAACCAAAGTCCTCACAAAGGCCTCACTATAATAAAAAAAATAGGAGGCATAAAATTGCTAAACAGGAGCAGCTCCTGCACTGTGTTATAGAGAGGCACTCCACAGGAATGGGCTTGCATTCATGTTTCTGCTTAACGTTGGTCGATACTCTGACCTAGCCCAAGAGGCAGGATTTAACGTCTTCCATAGGTAACACAGGTAAAGAATAGAATACAGAGGCAGGAATCTCATGGATAATTTGGGACTAAAGAAAAAGGAAGGGAGCTGGAGGGAAAATGAGAGAGAAGGCTAATCGCCAGGGTCTCAAGAAGAATAGACAGTCCATACTTTTCACATGGTTATTAATGAGAAGCAAAATCTCATTAGCATGGGTGAAAATCATTGAATTAGTGAATGTTTTGTTATGTACATTTTTACCTCAATAGAAAAAAGAAGCCAAACAGGAAAAAAAAAAAAAAAAGAAACCTGATAAGACATTCCTTAAAATTAACTGTGTGCAACTTTATCAGCAGAGACTATGAGGGAAAGCCATACAGAAGAAAATGAGGTCATGGGGCACATCTACTTGTGTAAGAATATCGCTGTACAGGTAGAGGGAAATCAGCAGAACTTGACAGAAGACCTAGCAATACCAGACCATCCCAGCCAAAGACTTCCTAACAGCTCCTACATGAGGAAGAATTACAAATTTATATGAGGACTATTTATTATTAGTATTGATGATTTGGGAGAAAGATGTGGCAGTCTGCTTTCATAAAGATTTACAGCCTTGGGAACTGTATGGGGGCAGTTCTATTCTGTCCTGTAGGATCACTATGAGTCAGAATTGACCCAACGGTAACAGGTTTTTGGTTATTGATGATTTATCAAAACAAAAACAAAAAAAAAAACTCATTGCTGTCAACCAGATTCTGACTCATAACGACCCTATAGGACAGAGTAGAACTGCATCATAGGGTTTCCAGGGAGCACCTGGTGGATTCAAACTGCTGACCTTTTGGTTAGCATCTGAACGCCTAACCACAGCACCACCAGGGCTCCTGTTGATTTATATTGTTGTTAGGTGCCGTTGAGTTGGTTCCAACTCATAGTGACCCTATACTATATATAAAAAAATAGGGTACTATAAAATGAAGCACTGCCCAGTCCTTTGCCATGTTCACAATCATTGTTATGCTTAAGCACATTGTGGCAGCCATTGTGTAAATCCATCTTGTTGAGGGTCTTCCTCCTTTACTTTGACCCTGTACTCTACCAACAATGATGTCCCTTCTTCAGGGACTGATCCCTTTTGATAACATGTCCAAAGATGATTTATAGCATATATTTATTTACATTGACTTATATCTTAACATATTATTCTCCTTCCATTTCAACAAATCATCTTATCTTCAAAAGGTCTCAAGTTAAGGAACACTTGCAGGTATCATTATGGATAGATACGTGAACTGGGGTCTATTTGCTTGGCCATTATAATCAAGATGTTAACGTCCAGAGTATGCAATTGCTGGCTAGCAGCCAATGAAATAGAATATTGCATCAACTAGATTGGCAACTTGATTTGCTCCACAGGATATAGCTTACAGCCTGAGTTCTCTGCCAATCCCAGCTCTGAAGCTTTCTCCATTTTTACCTCAAACCATTACTTGATGGCATTTTTCTTATAACTTCACTGATGCTGGCTCCCCACTCAGCATGATGTATATGTGGCCACTTGGACCTCTCCACTGCTCTCGGGGAGACTGTAATCGCTGTTGGATTGGGCTTCATTTTAAATATTTCTCTCAAATCCTGAATGTATGGACTTTCAAAATTGACCACTGATTCCTATATGTTACAAAGGTGAAGTTCTTCTCCCTTAATTTCTTCTCCTCTTTTCTTAGGACTTTTTCTTGTCCTTTTCCTTATCATAGCACACAGTTTAATGGTTCCACTTGTACCTGTCAGTTTAGGACTCCGTCCTTTCCCAAAGAGACCCACAGCCAATCTTAGAGTTAGCAGAGGGCTTCTCATGTGCTCTCATGGTCAATTCTCCTCAAGTTTCAACCACCTAGTATCAGACATGTCCTCTCTCTCCTCCTTTCCCGCCTCCCCCCCCTACCCGACTCCAGTGTCTTTTCTGTCACCGCCTCTGATAATTCACATGGGCCACATTCATCTTTAAGATGCTGACCTGCTTGAGGTCGTGATGCTGAGCTAAGTGAAGAGTTCTCCATACTCTGAAGCTACCCAGAGTCCCTTTCAGAATTAGAAAAAGCTCCTCACCTCAATTTTGGGTCACCAGAAGATAAAGTGGGACCAAAGCCAAGCTATTTTGTACCCTAGAGGATTAGAGTCTAGTCAATCCTTTTTATTCACAAATTCTGTATTTGTAGATTAACCTACCTCACAAAAATGTATTTGTAACCCCAAAATCAGTACTCGCTGCACTTTTGCAGTCATTCACAGACGTGTGCAGAGCGTCAAAAAATTTGAGTTGCCTGAAGTGCGCTTTCCCAACTGAGGTCCGTTAAGGCTTCACTCTGTCTTCTTGCTTCAGCTTTCATGTTGTAAATAAGTGTCCTTTTCATGGTCTATTTAATGCCATGGTTTTTTTTTTTGCATTTTTTGTGGGCATTTTGTGTGTGTGTGTGTTATTTAGCTGTTTAACGTGGCCCCCAAGCAGAGTGCTGATGTGCTGTCTAGTGTCTCTAAGTGCAGGAAGGCTGTGCTATGGCTTATGGGGAAAATTCATGGGTTAGAATAAAAACCAAACCAAACCCACTGCCATCAAGTTGATTGCGACTCATAGTGACCTTAAAGGACAGAGTAGAACTGCCCCATAGGGTTTCCAAGGCTGTAAATCTTTATGGAAGTAGACCGCCACAACTTTCTCCTGCTCGGAGCAGCTGGTGGGTTCGAACCACTGACCTTTCAGTTAGCAGCAGAGTGCTTTAATCACTGCACCACCAGGACTTCTTACATGGATTAGATAAAGCTTTACTCAGGCATAAATTATAGTGGTTTTGACTGTGAGTTCAATTTTTCAAAAAAAATCACCTATGTATTAAATAACATGCCTTTAAACAGAAACTGACATAAAACAAGGTTATGTATTGATTGGTTATTAAAATGTTGTGACCAGAGGCTAACAGGAGCATAACCTTCCATTTCCACAATGGTTCCATATTAGCTCATTCAGTGTTTACAGTGACTTTACAGAACATTCCTATGGGAATTCCATCCCCACACCATGATTGCCTCTCCAGAATTGGGCAAAACATTGGTGCCCTGAGTGGTTGCCACATCCATTGCCCCCTTCCAAAGCCATGAGCCATAACAGCCCCTCTTGCATGAATTAAAATGCTTTGTATTATGTGATCTCACTACTTGGTCAGACCTGTTGGGCAGGGTTGGGCAACTGGGCCAAAGGTAGCCATATAGATAGTGGCCAACCAACAGGGTGAACTGGGGGAAAGCTCTGGCCCACAGGACACTTTATACTGGAAAGTGACTAACTCAACTACCCAAATCCTTTCTCGCAGAGTTTGAATCCAAGATACAATTGTCCTGGTATCAACATACTGATAAAAACCAAACCCGCTGCCGTTGAGTCGATTCTGACTCATAGTGACCCTATAGGACAGAGTAGAACTGCCCCATAGAGTTTCCAAGGAACGCCTGATGAATTTGAACTGCTGACCTTCTGATTAGCAGCCGTAGCACTTAACCACCACGCCACCAGGGTTTCCAACATACTGATGGGACGTGAAAAAGTTCAAACTGGGTATCTAAAAAAAAAAGCACCTATTGCAACAGCCTTTTCTAAGACAACGCAGCAGCACTATTTGTCCTTGGTTCCAGGCAGCCTACTCAACTAAGGTAACCAGAGTACGACGACTCCTTATGACCTGAAAGATTCTAATGCCTGACTCTCTCTGCCCTTCTCCTTCATTGGAATGAACTGACCCTGTTCCATTATCAATGCAAGGGAGAATCCCCTTCCCCTACCCTCCTGCTTGAGTGACATAGGATTAATACGTTGTCAACTGGTTTGTTCCAGGAAAAGAGAGTTCCTTGTCTCCTTAATCCCTTTGATACTAACTAAAAAAATTTTTTTTTTTTTATTAGAGCACGTTAGGAAAAAAGGAACGTCAAACATGCCCAATGCAGAGTAAGTACCAACCAGGTGCTGTCCCTACCCTTTCTATGTGGACAAACCTCCCTACCCGAACCAGGAAACCAGATACTTTGGACTTAAGTAATGACCACAGAATTGAACCCCAGTTGAGCCAGGCACAACCCTTGGCATATCCCCAAGTGAAAGGAACAGCAAGTTGAGGGTTACTTAAGATAGGAACTCTTCAAACAGTCTCCCATTGGGAATGCTTTGACAAGCCAGCCAAAATGCCTTCCTTCCTTTGCCACTCCTCATCCCAACAAATGACAAAGTGGAGGTTGTTGCCTCCAGGTGCGCACAGTCCTGGGGAAACAAGGAAAGCAAACAAATACTCCTATGTGGTTGAAAGGTTCCCAGGCTCTGTTTCAAAGGCAGTCCCTTATGGCTTTGTTTGCTCCTGTTTTTCCCAGCATAGGTGTTTGATATCACACAGACCTATTCTGAGATTTCCAAGGAGAGAAGTATTCAGTTTACAGTGAGTAGCCAACAGTTTCCTCACTTGAAAAAGGGAGTAAGTTACCTGTTCACTGGGTATAATTAAAAAGCCCCCAATTGTCCTGGTATCAACATACTGATAGGACATGAGAAAGTTCAAATTGGGTATCTGAAAAAAAAGCACCTATTGCAACAGCCTTTTCTGAGACAACTCAGCAGCACTATTTGTCTTTGGTTCCAGGGCAGCCTACTCAGTGGGATCCTGCTCTCCCTTTTCCCAGTTTTAACTTTGGCAGGAGAAGATCAGGCCATCAGATGACCACCTAAGCGGGTAAATTTGGAAGAGATTAAAATGTAGAGAAAATTGAAAGCATGAGATTCCTGAAATACTGTTTGTATCCCTGAGACGTGGGGGCATTTCCAACTCTCAAAATTCTTTCCCCCTTTTCTTCTGGTACATGCATGATTAAATTCTCAGGAAAACTTCTATTTTGCTTCTTTTTACTCTAGCCTGGTAAGTACCAAAATGAACAAGCTTCAGCCATTTTGAAGGGAACAAGAAAATCTATTTTCAACTTAAGAAGAAAAGTCAAAGGAATTATGGGCACATACAAACTTCCCTAATGTTTCTTGTGGGTCACAAAGGGACAGAGATGACAGGGATGTGGCCCACAGAGAGGTGTGCACAGGCAGAGTGAGCTGCACTATTGTGTGCCCTGAGACTAGACCAAGCAGCTGGGCTAGCCATTGGGAAATAAGGAAAAGTCCTTTAGTCCCGTCACTGCCTCCCTCTTTGCTGGTATTCTTCATCCTCGCCCTCCCCTCATACTGAGTCCAGCACCATTGCCCATGAGTCCCTCATTCCAGGCAAGTCTGCTCTCAAAAAATCACCTGAAGAAATCAGTGGTGTAAATGCTTAACGTGCTCAGCTGCTAACCAAAAAGTATGAGATTTTACTCCATTCAGATGTAATTCAGAAAAAAGGCCTGGCCGTCTACTTCCGCCAAAAAAACAGTAATTGAAAAACTCTGTGGAGCACAGTTCTACTCTGATATACATGAGTTAACTATGAGTTGGAATTGACTCAGTGGCAGCTGGTTAAAGTAGAAACAACAGGGAGTGTATGATACATCAAATATCTCTTCTATTTGCATTTTAACAGAGGAAGTGCTTTTAATCTCTAATTTATAGAAAATGGTGCCTCAGTTTGAGGCCTTAAAAGGAATTTGTAGGATAACAAACTCAACCCAGACAATGATAACCTGCTTAAAGATTAGCTTAATGTAGACACTTGGTTCCTGGAACACGAGGTGTAATTGCTAGCAAAAAACAATTAGAGAACATGACTAAAGTCCTTCCCTTTGTCTCCCAGTGAGACCCTTGAGGTCATTTTAAGGCATGACTGATGATGATAAATGAAGAATGAACTGTTTTTACAAACACTGAACTTGTGATGGGTGAGAGACAATACCTGTGTATCAAGCGTGGGAATTCTTTACCTATCAATACATGATTCACATTCCTACAAATGAATACCTTCTAACAGTGCGCAAACCATCAGAACTGCTTGGGCCTCTGCCCTGGTGTGTCCTGGTTGTGTTTTCCTGCAGTGGAACACAGCCTGGCAGAAAGAGGAGGCGATCTGTGTCTTGGGCCCAGCCACAGAATCGGTACCATGCCCTTCCTACTCCTGTGACTTGCAGGGTGGCTCTGCAGCCAGCTGGGGAAGCCAATAAGAATCAACACAATACATGGCTATCGTGCTTACTGTGTGCAAGGCACTCTTCTAGAGGCTTTCCGTGGATGATCTTACATAATTCCCATTTCACAGATGATGAAACTAAGGCTTGGAAAGAAGAAAGTAAATTGCTTAAGCATACATCTACACATATTGGCTCGATAACCAACAGAGTATTTCTCACTGTGCCAGGTATTGTGAGAGAGTCAAAAATGTACGAATGGCAGTGATTTCAAAGTCACCAATCTTTAATTTATTCCCCTAGATGTTTACTAAATATGGCTACCAAGAGATCCAGAGCCCTGGTGGTGCAGTGGCTAAGAATTTGGCTGCTAACTAAAAGGTTGACAGTTTGAATTCACCAGCGGCTCCTTGGAAATTCTATGGGGTTATTCTACTCTGTCCTATAGGGTCACCATTGGTTGGAAGTGACTCGATCGCAACAGATTTACCAAGAGATCCATGGAAGAGCTGTGACTGCCACCCCGCTGCTCCATATAGTTAAGATGAGAAGAGTAATCCATATAAATGATTCATATCCATCTAAATTTGGTGGCCCTATCTCAAAACACATTTCTGAAAAGGCTTTTTTTTTTTAAATTTGAAGATTAGCCTCAGATAAAATATATAACACCAAAACCACAATGATCTGTATGTTTAATGAATTTCATTTATTAAAATGAAAACCAAACAATAAAAGCTTGCACGTTTATGTAAATGCAATGTATAATTTGACTACAGAAATGAAAATTCCTGGCAATTTTTGGCTGTCATATTAACAGGAGACAATCTAAAATGACTGACTATAAATTTCCCTTACAATTTCCTTTCTGATCTTCTTTTTAAAAAATAGACAAAAACAAAGAAACTTAAAATAAACTTCTTTAAATCATAGTGGTTATTGTAAGAAAGGCAAGAAAAGTGCAAAAGAAGAGAATAAAAATAGCTTATAACTATCACCTGCATTTGATAAATAATTTTGAAATTTATAATTTTCAAAAATTGCTATAACATACCTCTGTGATTTGCTGAATCAAAATGAGTGTGTCATATATAATTCATTTATCCAGCAGGGAATTCAAGTGGGTGAATTTTTTTGTTGCTGTGTTATTTTACTTAAGGCTTCTCTGAACAATGGTGGTTTTACTGATGGGCATATATCTCTGATTATATCTTCAGGACACATCCCAGAGCAGAGTCACTGGGTCACAAAGTATGAACGCTTTAAGGTCCTTGACTTTTCTGACGAAATTTCTTTCCAGAAAGGTTTAAACAATTTTTCTCTCCCATCATCAGATTGCAGGAGTGTCGGTTTCCTGTGTTGGTTGTTTGCAATTTATTTCTTACCCTGTGAATTATCAGCCCATGTTCTTTAGTTAGGAATGTGTTAGTAAGTACATACTTTTCTTATTGAATTGGGAAAAAGGTTTACATATTAAGATTAAGCTTCTAATTGTTGTGATTCTTTTCCACAGTTTTTTATGTTTTCCTAGGAGGAACTCAGTACAGTCCGTGTAAATTACTAATTGTTTCCTTTATAGTACCTTCCTCTAGTTTCTGTATTTACACCCATTCCAATATGAATTAATTACATATATGATAAATAACAACTAACTTTATTTCCTGTCAGTCATCAATTTTCTAAACCATATTCACTAGACAATTCCATTGATTCATTGGTCAATTATTATGCCTACAATACACCATTTGTATTGTTGTTGCACTAAAATATATTTTAATATCTTTTAGGGAAAGTCTTAGCTGTTCTCGTCTACTTATTCTTCGATAAACTTTGGAAACATTTGGTCAAGTTCCAAGAATAACAGAAGAAAGGTATTTGTGTCAGGAAGTTGTGCATGTACAAAATCTATAAATTGGTGATCTATCTATCTATCTAGCCAGTTTTGTGGCTAATTTTAATTAGATTGTCTCTAGTGTTTCATCACTAAGTACGATGTTTAAAATAGATGTTCCTGATCATGATAAAGAAGTAGTCATCCATTTCTACTTAAGTTTTTTGTTTAAAAAATTACATGGTGTTGGCGTCTGTCCAATGCATTTTCAACATCTATTTAGATGATCGTATGGTTTTCTCATTACTCTTTTGTGTGAACTTTCTTCTAGTTAAATTAATCCACTTGCTCACTTCTAAATTTATGCTTTTGTATAAATCACCTTTTTCACTTGATACTATTTTGTATTAATCAGGACTTCTAGGTGCAAGTGACAGAAAACCAAACCACAATCAGCTAAATGAGAGAAGAAAAAACATCTGATTCCTAAACTAAAAAGCCCAGAAGCAAAGCTATCCTAAGCATGGCTTGATCCAGGAGCTCAAAGGATGCCCTCAGGACTCAGCTTTGTCCTGTTTGCCCCTGACACTTCAGACATTCATCCTCACAGATGCCAGTCCAGGGGGAAGAGGGCTTTTTTTTTTTTTTTTTTGCCAATGACTCTGAGAGAAGGCTTAAGTCAGTCTCTCTTTGACCCAGAATTGATCAAATGCTCAACTCTGTACCAATCACTGTGGCCAGGGAGGTCAGGCAAACTGATCAACTCAGGCTTAGAATGCTTATCTACACTGAGACTGATGGTGGGATTGACTAAGAGTAGTGAAGAGCTATTTCCACAGGGAAGATCAAGGTGCTGTTACCGAAAGAACAGGGATCGATTTTAGATACATGTTAAGTGCCTACTATATAAGATGTAGTGGTTAAGTGCTATGGCTGCTAACCAAGAGGTCAGCAGTTTGAATCCCCTAGCTGCTCCTTGGAAACCCTATGGGGCTGTTCTATTCTGTCCTATAGAGTTGATATGAGTCAGAATTGACTCAATGACAATGAGTTTTTGGTTATACAACCTTAGGAAATTTGGTGGCACAGTGGTTAAGAGCTATGGCTACTAACCAAAAGGCTGGCAGTCAAATGCACCAGTCGCTCTTTGGAAACTCTGGGACAGTTTTACACTACGAGTTGGAATCTACTTGATGGCATTTTTTTTTTTTTTTAATATACTCTTAATGGAGTCCCTGGGTGGTATAAATGGTTAACTGCACTCAGGAATGACTCAAGAAAGGCCTGGTGATCTGCTTCCAAAAAAATCAGCCATTGAAAGTCCTTGGGAGCACAGTTATACTCTGATACACATAGGGTCTCCATGAGTCTGAATCGACTCAATGGCAATTGGTTATACACTTGTAGTAGCTTGATACCTCCCAGGATTGAAGAGCTGAAATAATTTTTTTTCTTATGATCTTATTGTTTCTTGACATCTTCCCAACTCATTAGTCTTTCACTTTCTTTTAGTGTGGTGGTAACTCTCCACCTGTTACACTATGACAGTAGGGGCCCTAAAGACCCACAACTGAGTCTGATTTTAGCCTATGTTGTTTCTCTGATTTAGGGCTTGATTAGCATTCTTCTCAGAAGGACCCTGTTATGACCAGGTTCTTTGTGGTCTGTTGCTCATCAGACACGCTGTGGAATAGGACATGGCTTACCCCACCTCACCCCCTTGATGCTGCTCCCAGAAATAAATGCATGTGTCCTGGTGAGAATGACTCAATTGCTGATTTTGACACAGGAACATGGAGGCATAAAATCGCAAGGAAATTATGCTGCTTCCCAAGTTTTTCAAAATTCTTTCAGTCCTGGCTCTTGATTTATGGTTTTGATTTTCTCATGGAGACAGTAGGTTGCAGTTCTCTTGTTATTTCTGAGCTAAGAGAGCCCCAGACCTTTCCTCTTCTGCCACTACTTTCTCCACCTCCACCATTCTCCACAAAGGCCTTTTTTTCCAATTTTTTATTTTTTTGGTAAACCTCCAAAGTGAACTAGAACCTATAGCTGAATGGATTCCCTCAAAGCTCAGAATGGTTCTTCACTTTAATAGGAACCTCTCTCCTGGGTTACCCACCTCAAGGGACTCCCACCCCATTCGCTCATTACCTTTTATAGAATTTCTGAGGGTACAAAGAGAAATCCACCCAAGGCTGAATGGAAAACACCTCCAGCCACTTCTAAGACACAAATAAATCAGTTAGCAGTAAATATGTTGAGTCTCCTTACCTCACAGAAGAGTTGGAAAAATTAGAAGTTATGATTTATAAGCCAAATAAGCTTTCTTAGTAAAAAAATAAATTAATAAATAAAACTCTGACAGACACAGGAGTATACTAAAAGTTAAAATTGCCCTTTGAAAGAAATAGGAGTGTAATTACCAGCAGTGATGACACCATGAAGGGTTTACCAATGAAATGGCAATGGGGAGAATGCAGCTTTGTGTGGCTTAGGGGAGGGCTGAGTTCAGCTGCTCAAAAGCAGTTTAATGCCTTGAGGTTTTGGGTGGGGAAGGGGGTGCAGAGGCTGGGTGGAGTAACTTGGAGAAGGTTGCCAATGTTCCAAGCAGGGTTTGGCTTCTCAGGCTAAGACCGCCTCAGTCCGGTGCTGCTCAAATTCATGCCGAGAAGCAGGATTCCTTCCTTGTGAATCTGTTTGTCTTGCACTGAAACCAAGAAAGGGATTCAGTGGCTCTCACCAGCTAGGAAACCAGTAAACATTCTTTACCTGCTTGGTTTCTCTTTTCTCTTTCATCTTTTGTCTCAGCTTTCCTTTTCCTGAAGGCTTGTTATACCTTACAAACCACCACACCCACGGCATGAATTTAGAGTTGTAGGCAAAGTGTGGTGACCATGTTGGGCCCTTCGAGAGTATGCCTACTGGTGTTTCTGGCTGTAAAACGACAACACGGTGGGGGAAAATGAACATCCCCAATGCTAAGCTCTACCCGCAGAAAAGAAGAACAACCTGAATTTGACTCTACGCTGATTTGAACCTACCTGTCTTGTTCTGTCTCACAAATAAAAGAAGGATAATCCTATCCTGTTGAGGGGAAGAAGAAAAGGGGAAAAACTGCAATGTTCGTCTTTTGCACAAGTCAAAAATCTTTGGACATTTGGCCTAGGATGCTATAAACTTTAATAGCTAATTATATAATATTTTATATTATTGTCCAGTTACCCAAAATGATTAGTATTCATTTTTTTTTTGGCATGCTTTAAAATCAATAGATATCATAATTGTCATTGCAGTCCCTTAGGCAAGCAATGGTAAGGACATATGCCAAAGCTATCTTAACTTTCCATTGCTGAGACTTGTTCACTGTAGCACTGCATCCGTTCTCACTGAAAATTGAGAATTCAGTGTGTCTGGATCCTTGAATCCCATCTGACCTATCACCCTGCACCACTCTACCCTCTCACTTTCTATGAGAATATGAAGACAACAATCATACAAAGGCTTCTCTAATACTTGAAATGTATTTAGTTATTAGATGCCCTCGGAAGCCATTAGGTATTAGGTGCCATTGGCACAAAGACATTTGGACTGATATGGAAATGGGCCACAAATGCCCTGTTCTTTGTTTCTGAAAACTCTTAAATCTAGGTGTTACAATACAGTGAAAATTAAAATCATATCATGCCCTGAAAGCGTTTGCCCTGAAATCACTAAAACCATATAGAAGCTGGTCATCTTGAAATTTACCGTTTAAGCAAGAAAATAAATATATGATGGGGAGGAAGGCTTTAATATTATTTACATAAAGACAATTTCCTTTGCATTATTCCAAGCAGTGGACACAACAATGATTCTTAACCAGTGAGGCACAACCTCCCTAGCAAGAGAAGAAATAATCTCCAAAAAATAGATGATATCGTTTGGAAAAAAAGTTCGATTATCACTTTACATTGGGAGAATAGCAATACACACTTAAGAAAGTAAAGCCAGAATTCTCCAACCTAGTTGAAATACACAGAAGGAAAAGGGGTTGTCAGTCTGTGGTCTGAAAGAGTCCCAAGGGTGGTGATGTGTATGAGAGAGAGAGAAAGTGGGAGAAGAGATATTGAGACACACACAGAAGAGAGACGGAGAGACAGAAAGTGAGAGACAAAGAGAGAAGGAACTGTATGGATGTTAAAATAGGTAAAAAGGTATGTTTCCTTTTTAGAGTCATTAACTTTTCTGCAATCGATGATGAGAAAAACCATGTGCTGTGATATTTCTCTGGGAAAGGAGATATGCACACATACATACACATATATGTATATCATCTGTATTTCTATGTGCCCCATACAGTCATAAGTACATTATTTTACCATGACAGTGTTGCAGTGTAAATTACTGCTCTAGAATTATTTACAGACAATGATCTGAACCTGAGGGCTTCTTTTCCTTGTTTGGGTGATGAACCCTTGGATATCAAATTTCCTCTGTCTGTACTGTTGTCCCATGAAACTACTTGATTCCAGTGAACACGGAGCTTGGCAGTTCTTGATGAAGCATATTTATGAGTTAAGTCCAAATGAATCCAAAACATATGGATTAAATTTCCCTTGAAATATCTAAATTAAAGGTGGAAAAACTTCGAGGAATGCACTGGGGATCTGCAGCTCCTCAGGCCAATTTTAAAGTTGGAGCTATTTTTTCCCAAAGTAGAAGAGCCCCAACCTTGTCCATGCTGCCTGCTACATGCAAGTCTACGACTCAACTCTTTCACGGTTACTGCTACCCCAGGGTAGACATACCTTGATATTATTCCAACTGTGACCCTTCCAAGATGCAGACGACTATACATCAAGCTGAACATGGATTCTTTATTGAGTGATGCAGATTAATATCTCTTCCGGGTTTCTGCCTTGTCCAAAACCTTAAGAACAATTAATGCCAAGTGTATAGGAATAAATAGAGAGCTGGTAGAACAAGAATCACATTGATGCTCCCTCCTACAGGCCAAAACGACAGTGGTTGTAGTAATCTTTTTTTTGAAGGAAAAACAGAACAAACAAGAAAATTTATTCAGTCATCATTCTTTCTTCATTTACAGATAAGCCAATCTCTTTTAATTTCTGGAGCAATTATATGCTAGCTGAATTTTATCCCATGTTGTTGAATTTATGTATTTGCACTTATTGTCTAGAACTATAATAGTAATAACTTCAAAGAATAACTTCAAGTAGTAATAACTTGAATAGTAAAAGACTTCAAGTGGCTCCTGAAGTCTTATTCCTTTTCTCTCTTTATCTCTATTTTTTGCTTTGTACATACTAAGTGTATTTCATGCAAGGATCTCAAACCATTATGAATATGAATGAAGTTCTTTTTAAAATTATAGCACCTTTTCTACATATTTGACTGCCTACACTTGAAAGAAAATGCTTCTTGTAGATTTTCATATAATTACAGTGAACCTTTTTTTTTTTCTTTTCAAGAGATTGCAATAATGTCCCCTTCTGGTTTTTGGGCTCAACTGGAATATTTCAGTTAGGCTAAGGTCTATCTAAGAACGAGTTTAGATTTGAAAATGGGTATGTGGCAATATGCTCTGTAGATGACCAAACAAAAAGACTGTTTGATTTTCCTCAAGCTAATGCCTCCTTCCTACATTGAGGCCAGTTGGTCATCAGAATTCCATGTTCTCAAAATCTGACCATGTGCAGATTTATCAGAATTCACAGACACAGTAGTATCTTTGGAATCAAGCAGAACTAAAGACTTTTCTTGGGCATCGAAAATGCTCTCTCTAGTCAGTGCTTCTGCCCATTGGATTGCAACTGGCCCAAGACAAATGATTATAATTTCAATATACCTAAAGGAAAATAGTTTTCTCCATCTTACCTAAAGGAAATGAGATGGAAATACCTGCACTTAGTAACTTTTTAAAATCCATTACAAACAGTTCGAATTTCATTCTTTCGTAGTAATTATTACTCATCACAAACATATGTCTACATCAAAGTAAACTGGTGTTAAATAAGCTCCAGTTAGCAGACATTATAAAGGTGCCATTGTTTTTCAAAAATTTAACTCTAATCACCACACTCAAACTTTAGGTGGATCTACATATATAAATTTGGAAAAGAATTACTTTTTTTTTTTTTTTTGGTAAATATGTAGGTAACAAAACGTTTACCATTTCCACAATCTTTACACATACAGTTCAGTGACATTAACTGCGTTCATCATGTTGTGCAACCAACACCATTAACTGCTCCCATAATTTTCCATCTCTTCTAACAGAAGCACAACGTCCCCTAAGCAAAGGAAAATACAAGAATTGGGTTTTTAACACACTAACATAGTAAATATATTTAGAAAATTTAGATTGGAAGGCAAGCTTTGTAGTCAGAACTACCTGATAATGTTGTTTATATTCAACAAATGAGCAAGGTAATAGCTGGCTGTTCCCTTCTCAGTGTAATTATTACCTTTCTATGTAGGCTTTATCCAGGCCAACCTTGCATAGAGAGAAAATTATGAAAACACTGGAACAGATGACGCCCTTGTAATGTATTCTCAATGACCTTCAAGTAACAGTTCAGACTTTGGTCTAGAACAAAGCAATACCTCTCCTGAGTCTATTAGCTTCCCCAGGGAGACTCAGTGTTTTAATAAGAGGTCGTCCCAAATTGAGATGCTAAATGCATGATGACTGTTTCAGGGTGTATCTGTTCTGTGCAGATATTTCCTCCATCCTGTCATCATCCTCCTGGCTCTCCGGGCCAGACCTCCCTGTGCCTTGACCCCCTGGCTCTCTCCCACAGGCTTTAAATCTGGCTCAGCCTTGCTCTCTGAGTGGCGGGAGCAATGGGATCCTCCACTAAGTATTAAAGACTCGACATCTGGCTTTTCCTCCATTTTTCTCTAATCAAGCTATCGGAAGCCAACTTTTAGTGGCAACCCATTCTCAGAGAGAATACTGATATTTCTCTGATTCTTCTTGTCATACACTGAATGTTATTCTTTTAGAGAGAGGAAGCAAGATAAAAGTAAATTTTCTAAAACCTGCAAAAGGATTATTTCTCTGCATTTTTGTATGTCATGATGATTGCGAAGAACAGTGAGATCTGCATTTATACAACCGGCCCTCTTTTCCAAGTATCTGGTGTATGATGTGTGTTTGATCACTTGTGGATTAACCTACTTTTTTTTTTGCATCCAAATAAACTAGGTTAATTTGACCAACATTTGAGTAATTAATTTTATTTATAGCAGCAAATTTCATGAACAAAAATCAGCTAAATCAAAAGGAGAGGGGTTTATCATATAGGTAAAACAATTGAAGAGTTTGTTTTGTTTCTTTCCATTTTAAACCGTTACTATAGGTCAAACAGTCATATTTGGCTCGTGTGTGAACCCTCATGGTAGTATATGCATGACAGGGCTAGGATGCATGCTTCAGGCATTGAAAAAATAATAATAAGTATCTGTCGTGGTCATTTTGTTTGCTTTTGTAAAGATCCAATGAGTTTGTGAAAACAAGGTGATAAACTCATTTGTCTTTGTCCTTTGCCATTAAAATTAACTACTGTTGACCAAATGAATACTAAATGCAGTGGCCATAAGTCTGTCTGGTTGATATATTTAAGCCAGTGGTCTAAAATATCAATGATCGTAAAGATAGCACAGGGCTGGGCAACGTTTCATTCTATCATACGTAAGGCTGCCACAAGTCACAGCCAACTCAATGGCAACTAACAACAGTCACTTTGGTTCACTGTGACCTAAGTAATTCATTCTTAAGAATAATTTGTACCTTCCGGTTTTTGAAGCATTGTGGAATAACAAAAGGAGTTCAAAGAGACTTGGATTAAAATTCTCCCCATATCCTTCGTTAGCCTCGTGACCTGTGATAAGTTCCATCATTTCCCAGGACCTCCATTTACATACTTTTCACACGAGGATCATGAGAACCTGCATCTCAAAGCTGTTATGATGATTAAGTGAAACAAGATGTGTAAAGAGTTTGACCCAGAGTATGTCCCAACACAAGTTCATCAAACTTTTCAGCAAGGGTGAACTAATTTTAAATCCCTTCATGTAACATTTTAGTCTCTTCCAACATGAGGCAGAGAATTTAGAGAAAGGTACAGAATTTCTGTTGCAGAATTTGTTTTATCTGTCCATTTCACTAGGTACCAAAGATTATTTAGGGTAATATTTATAGGTTTTAGGAGTCCCCAGGTTGTGCAAATATTTAAAGCACTTGATTGCTTACTGAAAGATGGGAGGTTTGAATCTATCCAGGGGTACCTCAAAAGAAAGACCTTGTGATCTACTTCCAAAAATCAGCCAATGAAAACCCTATGGATTACAACAGTTTGATCCACTAGTGGTCATGGGGACGGCACAGGACCAGGCAGTGTTTCATTCTGTTGTACACGGGGTCCTCATGAGTAGGGAGCCCCCTCCACAGCAGTTAACAACAACAACAGCATGCCTTGATAGAGGCAGGAACCAGCATCTTTAGGTTTTCTATTGCTCACAGAACCTTGAAAATTTGCTAAAGCGAATAGGCAGAATTATCACAAACGCTTACACACATCTTATAAATATATAATCACATTCTTTGCAGATAAAAATCATTTGATGATCTAAATATAGACATATCAAGATAGGGTAGTAGATATGAAGTTGATGGCTTTTCATAGTGCCTAAAAGGAACAAATACAATTCCTAATACTATAAACAATCAATGAATATTGTTTTCCACACAGGACAATTCAAATCCAAACTGAATTGACTGGTCACTTTAAAGGCTTCTGTGAACTAAAACAGGTCAGAATGCATTTAAGCCATGTTTCTTCTTTCACATGACTTTTCTGGGTTTTGGCAAATGGAGAATGGCAAAAAATTCATTCAATTTTATATTACATATACAGTAACATCATACATATCCTATCTTCATTTTTCTTTGATTGATGTAATCAAAATGGGGCCAGAAGGAAATTTCAAGGAGTATGGTAGAGAAAGGACTATGTGATATCTACTTCCTAACATCTAACAAAATGAACTCAAAGGGATACGCGTAATCCAAGATACATACACAAAACCCTGCCGGAATGAAAAAGGCACAATTTTAGACCATGATTTTTGAAAAGTAATTGTCTTAGTCTGAGTTCTCTAGTGAAGCAAAATCAGTGAAGCATAGAGAGAGAGAGATCTCAAGGAAATGACTTATGAGGTTGTAAGGCTGATGCACCCAATAGCGGCAGGTCAAATGCAGCCTCATGGGCTGCAGAGGCAGACAAATTCCAAGATCAGCAGGTAATACAGCAGGCCGCTGGCTCAAGTCCCAAGAACCAGAGGTCAGGTGATGATAAGCTGCATGTAAGATCCAGAGCAAGCAAGTGAGCTTTGCCAGAATGTCCATATATATATTGTACGCAGGTCATACCCCTGGGAAAACTCCCCTTACAACTGATTGGTTTATTACATCAGATCATATCAGCAGAATGACTACATCATTACAGAATTGCCAAATTACATCATTACATAACTGCCAAACCACTGGGAATCATGACCCAGCCAAATTGACATAGGACTTTAAACACCACAGTCCACCCCTTATCAACTTGGCACCTGTAAACACCTCCTTAAACCTTACACAGTCTTTATATACAAACAATTACAAAGTCATTCTTGTGCCTAACATAATACAGCTAACACACATACAACTTACCCAGTTTACATCTTATGTTTTATAAGTGAAGAAACAAAAATATTTGATGCACACATACAAGGAAGAAATATTCTTAACAATTATAGTCCTCATTTCTGCAACTGGCCATGTGGTTATAGCTGGTATTTAGAACTATCTTCTTCCACCACCCATTCCATATCTCGTTTATGCTCAGCAATCACCTCAGCTGGTCATAGTCCTTTGCCTGGTGAGGTTACCCAAATCTTCATTTCTGAAGGGTCTGGGCCATTAGCAGTCATGGTGGAATTGGGTTGCTGGAATTTTCCATCGACTTTAATCACAGGACATGGTAGTGATAAGAGATAACCCAAAGGATCTCTTGTATTCCAGACATACTATTTTTTTTACCTCTATTATGTAACATCAATCCAATTTCCCCTTGGCAATCAGGGTCAATCACACCAGCCAATATGGTAACTCCCTTCATTGCTTGTTGATTCAGAGGCATGAGGAGCCCAAAGTGGCCAAATGCCATTCTTAACTTCCAGTTCAATGGAACTTCTGTTGTGTCTCCAGGTGGGAGCATTCCTCACTTTGGAACTAAGACTTCCAGACCATGAATCAGTGTACAGTTGCACATCTGGCCATTTCTCCTTCCAAGCAAAGTGAACAACCAGGTGCACTGTTTAAAGTTTTGCCCATTAGGAGGATTTTCTTTCACCATCGTCCTTCAGGGAGGTCTCAGAAAGGGGCTGCAGTGCTGCCTCCATCCACTTCTGAGTGGTGCCTACATACTGTGCAGAACCATCTGTAAACCAGGAATGAGTTTTCTCTTCCTCAGTCAATTGATTATAAGGAAGTTTCCATAAGGCCATAGGTGAAAACTGAGAGGGCAGGTAATGTGACAGGACTGGAAACCACGAGCATTTCGGACCCTTCTTCATGCAACTTACTTGTGTCTTCAGGTCCTGCTTGAGCCCTATCTCGTATATGCCACTTCCATTTAATGATGGAATGCTGCTGTGCATGTCAGACTTTATGACTCTGTGGGTCAGACAACACCCAGTTCATGATGAGCAGCTCAGGCCACATGATGACTTGGTGGCCCATGGCTAGATGTTATTAAGGCCCAGTAACAAGCCAAAAACTGTTTCTCAAAAAGAGTAGTTATCTGCAGAGGATGGCAGGGCTTTACTACAAAATTCTTAGGGTCTACTCTGCGATTCACCAATAGGGGCCTTCCAAAGATTCCAAACAACATCTCTATCTGCCACTGACACTTCAAGTGCTATTGGATCATCTGAATCATATCGTCCAAGTGGCAGAGCAGCTTGCATGACAGGCTGAACCTGTTGTAAATTCTTCTCTTATTCCAGCAGCTTTTGAGTCACTTGATTAATAGGCTTGAGTAGCACACCCAAACGAGGGATATTTTGTCTCCAAAATCCTAAGAAGCCCACAAGGCACAGTGCTTCCTTTTTAGCTGTAGGAGGGGTGAGATGTGACAATTTATCTTTCACTTTAGAAGGAATATCTCAATGTACCCCACACCACTGAACTCCTATAAATTGCACTGAGGTGGAAGGTGTCTGAATTTTTGTTGGATTAATTTCCTACCCTCTAGTCCAAAAATGTTTTACCAATAAGTCCAGAGTCATTGACTCTTCTTTCTTACTACATTCAATCAGCATAATGCCATCAGTGCAATGGGCCAGTGTGACATCTTGTGTAAGAGAAAAGTGATAAAGGTCTTTGCGGGCTAAATTATGCCATAGGGCTGGGGAGTCAATATAACTCTGGAGTAGGACAGTGATGATGTATTGCTGGCTTTGCCAGCTGAAGGCAAACTGCTTCTGGTGTTCTTCTGAAACCAGACTCTAGGAAAAAAAAAATTGGCTAGTTCAATAGCTGTATACCAGGTACCAGGAGGTGTATTAATTTGCTCCAGCAATGAAACAACATCTGGAAGAGCAGTTGCAGTTGGAGCCACCACCTGGTTAATTTTATGACAATCCTCCGTCATTCTCCAAGATTCATCTGGATCAGGCCAAATAGGTTAGTTAAAAGGGGATGTGGTGGGAATCACCACCCCTACATCCTTCCAGTCCTTGATGGTGGCAGTAATTTCTCCAATCCCTCCAGATACAGAGTATTGCTTTTGGCTTAATATATTTCTAGGGAGGGGCAGTTCTAATGACTTCCACTTGGCATTTCCTACCATAATTGCCTTTACTCTACTTGTCATAGATCCAATGTGGGGATTATGCCAGTTACTGAGTATATCTATTCCAATTATGCATCCTGGAACTGGAGAAATCACTACCGGTTGGGTTCAAGGACTCATTGTGAGACAAACCTGAGCTAACACTTCACTGATAACCTTATCTCCATATACGTCCCACTCTGGCTGGTAGGTCACAGTGACATTTTGAGTCTCCTGGAATTAGTGTGAGTTCACAGCTAGTATCCAGTAATCTGATTATTTCTTTTCCCTAATGAACAGTCACTTTTGTAAAAGGTGGAATGTCCCTTTGAAGAAGCTTGCATGATACATTAACAGTATAAATTTTTGGCAGTGTAGTGGGATCCATCCTCAAGGGGACCTGGCTTCCCCTTCATTCAAGGGGTTGTGGGTCTATAAATGGGCTCAAGTCTTGCAATTGATTGAGGGTCTATGACTCTCTATCCTGGCAATTGGAGTTAGATTACAGTTCACTTGACCTAGGAATCTTCTGCTTGTACAGATCAAGTAAATATTTAGTAGATTTCCCATCTATTTCACTCTTAAGAACACCATGGCTAAGTAGCCAAAGCCATAAGCCTATGTAACTCAGACTATTTTGATTACTGCTTTGACTCTGTTATCCGTTACAGTAACCACTCCCACCTTGTCTTTGTCAATTGAATGCTGCCACTTAGCCCCTAACACAATGGGGTCCAATGGGCCCCATTGTAGTTAGATGTCTTAATTCAATTAGGGCAGTTGTCACTGTCAAATCTGACTTACATAAAATACCAGTCACAGCAGTCTGCAAGGATGTAGGGATTCCCTTCACAAATTTGTTCCTTACTGTTGCAGTACCATCTAACCTGATAAATTCACTCTAACATGCCAATTTTCCTAAGCCTTTTTTTTTTGGATACTTTCTTCTACGGCAGTCTAAGGCAAGTCTGGTACGTCAGCTTGATTTAGTGTAGGCCACCCAATAATCTATACTTCAGAGAACTGAGCAAATAATCAATTAGATACTTTCCTAACCTCTCAAATTGGAACATGGAATAAAGAATCTGTGCTTAGTGGGCCCATATCAATAAACTCAGACTGATCCAACTTTATGTTATCCCACACCTTAATAGCCATTCCCACATATATTCCCCAGTTTTCTGTTTGTACATATTAGAAATGTCAACAGTTCTTTTGGAGTATAGTGTACCTCCTCTTACATCACACTTTACCCTTCACCTTTTGGGGCTTGTTAGATCTTAAGTTTAGTTATAGGCTTAGAAGCAAAAAATAGGTGGTGGGAGTGGGTCCTGGGAACATTTATTAATATCTTGTAAGACATCTACCTTGGGAAATGCCAAAGAGAATGCCCAGAGACAGAGAGAGAGAGATTTATCTTAAGGAAGTGCCTCATGCAGTTATAGAGGTTAGCAGCTCCCAAACCCATGGGTCAGGCATTAGGCTGGAGGCTTCCCCCAGTTCACGTAGCTGCAGAGGCTGATGAACCCAAGATCAGCAGGTTTGATGGCAGGCTGCTGGCTCATGGGCTGTGGAAGCTGATGAATCCAGGATTGGTAGGCAACATGGCAGGCTACTGGCTCAAGTTCCAAGAACCAGAGGTCAGATGATGATGAGCTGGATGCAGGACCCAGGGCAAGCAAGCGAGCTTTGCCAAAACATCTATCTATCTAACTATCTGTCCGTCTGTCCATCCATCCATCCATCCATCTACAATCTATCTGTCTGTCTATCTGTCTACCTATCTATCTATGATGCAGGCCACACCCTCAAGGAAACTTCCGTTACAACTGATTGGCTTATTACATCAGATCACATCATGCAAGATGACTACACCATTACAGAACTGCCAAACACATCACTTCATAACAGCCAAATCACTGAGAACCATGGTCCAGCCAAGTTGACACACAACCTTAACCATCACAGTAATAAGTGAAGAAAGACAAAGACAGACAATTAACTGATATGACTCTTAACCATGACCCTCTGAATCAATCTGGGGAAAAGTTGAAAAATCCAGAAAAGAAACTCACTAATATTCTCCAACTTAGGAAGACTAGACTTAGACAAAAGGAAGTGTGTAGGCACTTGGTAAGGGGTTGGGGAAGAACAAGAAAAACTCTGAATATTAGAAGCCCTTCTTTAACACCTTGACCTCACCTGGGCAAGACTCCACCAAAGAAATGTAGACGCTATGAATTTTGTTTATTTCTGCCCTCACTTTTTTTTTTCCTTTAATTAATTTTTTTGTGTTTTAAGTGAAAGTTTACAAATCAGGTCAGTCTCTCATGCAAAAATTTACATACACCTTGCTATACACTCCTAATTGCTCTCCCTCTAATGAGATAGCGCTGTTCATCCCTCCACTCTATCTCCTTGTGTCCATTCGGGTAGCTTCTGACCCCCTCTGACCTCTCATCTCCCCTCCAGACAGGAGATGCCAACATAGTCTCATGTGTCTACTTGATCCAAGAAGCTTGTTCTTCACCAGTACCATTTTCCATCCCATATTCCAGTCCAATCCCTGTCTGAAGAGTTGGCTTTGGGAATGGTTCCTGTCTTGGGCTAACAGAAGGTCTGGGGACCATGTCCTCCTGGGTCCTTTTAGTCCCAGTCTGACCATTAAGTCTGGTCTTTTTATGAGAATTTGGGGTCTGCATCCCACTGCTCTCTTGCTTCCTCAGGGGTTCTCTGTTATGTTCCCTGTCAGGGCAGTCTTCGGTTGTGGCCGGGCACCATCTAGTTCTTCTAATCTCAGGCTGACATAGCCTCTGGTTTATGTGGTCCTTTCTGTCTCTTAGGCTCATAATTACCTTGTGTCTTTGGTGTTCTTCACTCTTCCTTGTTCCAGGTGGGTTGAGACCAATTGATGCATCTTAGATGGCCTCTTGCTAGCGTTTAAGACCCCAGAGTCCACTCACTCTCCAAAATGGGATGCAGAATATTTTAATAGATTTTATTATGCCAATTGACTTAGTTGTCCCCTGAAACCATGGTCCTCAAACCCCCGCCCCTGCTATGCTGGCCTTTGAAGCATTCAGTTTATTCAGGAAACTTCTTTGCTTTTGGTTTAGCCCAGTTGTCTTGACCTCTGCTGTATTGTGCATTGTTTTTCCCTTCCCCTAAACTTATCTACTATCTAATTAGTGAATACCCTCTCCCTTCCTCCCTCCTTCCCCCCTCTCTTCACCATCTCAGAATATTTTCTTCTTCGTTTAAACTATTTCTCCAGTTCTTATAGTAGTAGTCTTATACAATATTTGTCCTTTTGCAACTGATTAATTTCACTCAGCATAATGTCTTCCAGATTTCTCCAGGTTATGAAATGTTTCATGGATTCATCATTGTTCTTTACTGATGCATAGTATTCCATTGTGTGAATATACCATAATCTATTTATCCTCTCGTCCATTGATTGGCACCTTGGTTGCTTCCAACTTTTTCCTATTGTAAACAGTGCTGCAATGAACATGGGTGTGCATATATCTGTTCGTGTAAAGGCTGTTATTTCTCTAGGATATATGCCAAGGAGTGGGATTGCTGGATCATATGGTAGCTCCATTTCTAGTTTTTTCAGGAAGTGCCAAATCAATTTCCAAAGTGGTCGTACCATTTTACATCCCCACCAGCAGTGTATAAGTGTTCCAGTCTCTCCACAACCTCTCCAACATTTGTTATTATATGTTTTTTGGATTAATGCCAGCCTTGTTGGAGTGAGATAGAATCTCATTGTAGTTTTGATTTTCGTTTCTCTAATGGCTAACGATCATGAGCATTTCCTAATGTATCTGTTAGCAGACTGAATGTCTTCTTTAGTAAAGGCACTGATAGGAAATGTCATAGCTAAAAGCTTTTTCACAGTCGGTAGGTAGTCTTTTTACTCTTTTGATGAAGTCTTTGAGCATAAGTGTTTGATTTTTAGGAGTTCCCAGTTATCGGATTTCTCTTCTGCATTCTTAGTAATGTTTTGTAATACTGTTTATCCCATGTATTAGGGCTCCTAACATTGTCCCTATTTTTTATCCCATGATCTTTATCATTTTAGGTTTTATATTTAGGTCTTTGATCCATTTTGAGTTAGTTTTTGTGCATGGTGTGAGGTATGGGTTTTGTTTCTTTTTTTTTACAGATGGATATCCAGTTATGCTAGCACCATTTGTTAAAAAGACTGTCTTTTCCCCATTTAACTGACTTTGGGCCTTTGTCAAATATCAGCTGCTCATATGTGAATGGATTTATGTCTGGATCCTCAGTTATGTTCCACTGGTCTATATATCTGTTGTTGTACAAGTACCATGATTTCTGACTACCATGGCAGTATAATAGGTTCTAAAATCAGATAGAGTGAGTCCTCCCACTTTGTTCTTTTTCAGTAATGCTTTACTTACCTGGGATCTCCTTCCCTTCCATATGAAGTTGGTGATTTGTTTCTCCATCTCATTAAAAAACTTTGTTGGAATTTGGATTGGAATTGCATTTTATCTATAGATGGCTTGCTTTTGGTAGAATAGACATTTTTACAATGTTAAGTCTTTCTGTCCATGAGCAAGGTGTGTTTTTCCACTTATGTAGGTCTCTTTTGGTTTCTTGCAGTAGTGTCTTGTAGTTTCCTTTGTATAGGTCTTTTATATCTCTGGTAAGATTTATTCCAAAGTATTTTATCTTTGGGGGGGCTACTGTAAATGGTATTTATTTGGTGGTTTCCTCTTCAATGTTCTTTTTGTTGGTGTAGAGGAATCCGACTGATTTTTGTATGTTTACCTTATATCCTGATACTCTGCTGAACTCTTCTATTAGTTTCAGTAGTTTTCCTTAGGATTCTTTAGGGTTTGCAGATAGACATGTTTTCACTTCTTCCTTACCAATCTGGATGTCCTTTATTTCTTTATCTAGCCTAACTGCTCTGGCTAGGACCTCTAGCACAATGTTGAATAAGAGTGGTGATAAAGGGCATCCTTGTCTGGTTCCTGTTCTCAAGGGGAATGCTTTCAGAATTTCTACATTTAGAATGATGTTTCTGCCCCTACTGTTGATGAGAGAGATGGAGCAGCTACTTGAGAGCTATGGATGAGAGAGGGAAAAGGGACACTAAAGCCCATCTGTTGCTGTCTGGTCTATTCCAACTCATAGCGAGGTTTCCAAGGCTGTAATCTTTGGGGAAGTAGGCTGCCACATCTTTCTCCCACAGAGCAGCTTCAAACCACCGACATTTTGACTAGCAGCTGAGCATTTAACCACTGTGCCACCAGGGCTCCTTAAGGGGGACACTAAACTAATTATACAAAGTTCTCAGTCTTCATCTTGAATGTGGGAGGGGAGAGGATTTCCACATCTGTGGTAATGCTCCCAGGATGAAAATATGCCCCAGACCAGGTAAAGTAAACTCTAGTAGATATCCCTTAACCAAACTGTTGAAGGCAGAGCAAAGATTAGGCCCTCCAAGAACAACTGTTTATTGAGGTAGAAAGGTGTTGCTTGCCACTACTTCCACAAGCTCTCAGGAAAAAGAAGAAAAGGTCAAGAAAATTACATGCTTCCCTGACTCCAAATTGATGCTTTAAAGAGGAAGGCAAGGGAAGGTGACAAGAAAGTCTAGGAGAATTTATCCATGCATTGTCAGAGCAAAGTTATAATAGATGTTATACAGACTTTTACATGTTCAAACATAAACAAGATGAAAATAAATATTATGGCAACTAGCATTAAGTTGGTAAATGTTTAAAAATCATCAGCCTTGGGGGGTGAGGTGGCTAGCAGGGAGCAATTTGTTGTGTTTGCTAATTACCATGGTGTAAATACTCCTACCATGACTGATTTCAAGCTCTCAAACATGAAGTCACTTAATATCAAATTGGAAAGAGATGCAAACATTTGACTCTCATGAGCCAGCTCCAGCACATCAATGAGAGTTGTTGTTAGGTGCTGTTCATTCGGTTCCAAATCATAGCAACCCTATGTACAACAATGAAACACTGTCTGGTCCTGTGCCATCCCCACAATCATTGCAACGTTCCGGCCCATTGTTTTCCAACCTGAGGGGTTCATCTTCCAGCACTATTATCTGACAATGTTCCACTTCTATGCTTAAGGTTTTCACTGGCTTATTTTTTTAGAAGTAGATCACCAGGCCTTTCTTCCTTGTCTGTCTTAGTCTAGGAGTTCTGCTGAAACCTGTCCACCATGGGAGACCCTGGTGGTATTTGAAGTACTGGTGGCATAGCTTCCAGCATCACAGCAATACATAAACCACCATAGTACGACAAACTGACAGACGAGCTACCAATGAGGATAGCTGTGAAAAACTCCAACAAGCAGTAAATATGGATAAAATGAAGAGCATGAACAGGACAGACTATGATTACATTCTGGATGGAAGCATAAGCCAGGAAATGGAATGTAATTCCCTGCAATAGTGTTTTCCATTATAGAACTTAAACAGGACAAATATTTTGTTAAAAAAAGACATCAAGAACCAAGCATTAAAACAATTGAATATAGTTGCACAACTATAGAAACAAATTCAAGACCAAAATAAAACAATTGTAGAATAACTAAATAAATTGGAAATATCAAGAATCAAATTGATACCATTGAGAATTAGTAACCAGGGAAAAAGGATTTAAACCAATGAAAGAGTGAAGAAAAATATTTGAGATTTTAACCTTTTTTTTAAATTAATAATTAAATCTTATGGAGATGATCAATATATTTGAAATAGAAACCACAACAAATGGGAAAGAAAATATACTGTTTGGATCTATCTCAGTTATAAATATGAATTCAAGGATCTTAAAAACATTAGCAAATAAAATTCATTAGCATCTTGAAAGAAAAACACAGCATAATTTAACAAGCTTTATCTCAGGAATGCAAGCATTGTCCATTATTACCAAAGCATATATTTCATCATATAAATGGATTTAAAAAGTAAGAGCATTTATTTAAAATAATAATATCAAAACACAGATGCTTCTGTGACATTTTGTGCGTTTATACAGGTATATGTATATTTGGAGAGGTATGTATATTTATATTATATACCTATTATATATATATATATAATCTATATTATCTACAGCTATATCTATCTATAAACCTGTTGAAACTCATTGCGGTCGAGTCAATTCCAACTGATAGCGACCATATAGGACAGAGTAGAACTGCCTCATAGGGTTTCCAAGGAACAGCTAGTGAATTTAAACTGCTCCCCCTTTGGTTAGCAGCCAAGCTCTTAACCACTACACCACCAGGGCTCTATGTCTATCTATACATATAATAAAAAAAATTACCATGTTAATGATGAAACACTAGAAGCATTCTCATTAAAGGTGAAGAGAGAGATGGGCTCTATAAATGCTATGTTTTACATTGCTCTGCAAGTACTAGACGATGCAATGCAATTAAGGAACACATATAAATAGTATTTAATAAATGGAAAACAGATGCAAAAATTATCACTATTTGTATATTAGTGAATATCCAGAAAATAAATCCAAAAGAAGCAACTGAAAAATTAATACAAAAAATATATAATTTATTAAGGAGCTAGTTACAAAGTTAAAAGATCAATAGCCTCCCTACATGCAAATAAGATCCAATTAAAACATGTTTCATTTATAATAGAAAAACAGGAATTATATATTTGTATGTAAATTACCTTTATATAAAGGGCTTGAAAGAAAATTCAAACAAATCTTAAACCATACTACGTCTTGGATAAAACCCCAAATGAAGCCCTTTGCAGTCAAGTCAATTCCGACCTACAGCAAAGCTATAGAACATGTCTTGGATAGTGTCATAGATTAAATTGTGATCCCACAAAATATCTGTCAACTTGGCGGGTCATGATTCCCAGAATTATATGATTGTCTACCATTTTGTCATCTGATGTGATTTCACTATGTGTTGTAAATCCCATCACTATGATGTAATGACTTGGATTAGTGACAGTTATATTGATGAGATCTACAAGATTAGATAGTATTTTAAGCCAATCTCTTTTGAGATATAAAAAAGTGAACCAAGCAGAGAGACAGAGGGACCTCATACCACCAAGAAAGCAGCACCAGGAGCAGAGCACATCCTTTGGACCTGGGGTTCCTGTGCGGAGAAGCTCCTAGTCCAGGGGAAGATTACTGACAAGGACTTTCTTCCAGAGCCAATAAAGAAAGAAAAGCTTCCCCTGGAGATGACACCCTGAATTTGGACTTCTAGCCTACTAGACTGTGAGAAAATAAATTTATCTTTGTTAAACTCATCTACTTGCAGTATTTCTGTTACAGCAGCCCTAGATAACTAAGAGGAACACTTAATTTTGAAAAGATACATTCAGTTATTTATTCAGTCACTAGACAAATATTTATTGAGTGCCAATTATACATCAATCCCTATTCTAGGCAGTGAACAAAATAGACCAGATAACATGACCTTGAGGAGAAGACCTGGTGGGGGAGACAATGTACACAAGTAAAAAAATATATCATACGTGATGATGATAGGTGCTGTAAGGAAATACAATGTAGGGAAAGAGAAGAGAGAATGCTAGAGTTGGTTGGAAGTGTATTTTTGTGAACAGGTCAGGGCACGGTCAGGGAAGGCCTCACTGACAGGTGACAATTGGAACTTTGACGAAAGAAAGTGAAGAAGTAAGCCATGTGGGTATTGGGGAAAAAGCATTTTAGGCAGAGGGAACAGCAAGCGCAAAGTCCTTAGACTGGGAAATGGTTGTGGTATTTAGGAACAGCATGCAGGCCATGTGGTTGGAGTGGAGTGATCAAGAGAAAAATTAATACAAGATGCTGCTGAGAGAGAAAACCGGAGCTGAACCTCATAGAGTTTTTTATCACTGTGCTACTCTGGAATTTACTCTGAGTGTGATGGGCGCCCTTAGAGGGTTGTGCACATGGAAGAGATGTTCTCTGACTATATTTTACAGGGATAACTCATTTTTTGATACTCTCAATTCTCAAAATATGTAGTTTGATTCTGTTTAAATCACAGTTTTGTTTTTGTTGTTTTTTCCTTCTGGAGAGATTCAGAAAATGATGCTAACCCTCATCTGGAAAAATCCAATGTGCAAGAGTAGCAACAAAGATTATGCAGAATAGAACAAATATGGTAGCGTCAGTCAAACCAGGCATTCAACACATTATGAAGCCATCGTAATTAATGCATTCTGATACTGGGGTAGATCAAGTAAACGTGGATTTCAGTGTTTGATAATTCTGGCATTCTAAATTACTGTTAAAATAATTACTAAATTTTGTTAAGAACTAGCTAGATATTTGAAAATTAAGTGATATATTCATGAAGACCTTTAAGGCCTTATACCAAAACAAATTTCAGTTCTTTAAGAATATGAAAACAAAAATAAATCCACAAAGTTCTAGAAGACAATATGGATGAGCATGTATTTATATTCTGGAAATATGTATGTGTGTATGTGTGTGTGCTGAAGTACAAAAAATCTTTATAAGTATATCTCCAAATTAAGAAGCTATAGAGGTAAACTTTAAAAATAGATTAAAAACTAATATATCCATTGGCTTTGAGTAGATTCAGGCCCATAGCGACCCTCTAGGACAAAACAGAACTAACTATAGGATTTCTAAGGCTGTGATCTTTACAGAAGCAGACTGCCACATCTTTCTCTGGCTGTTGGGTTCAAACCGCAAACCTTTTAGTTAGCAGCTGAGCACCACCACTGCTCCACCAGGCTCCTTAAGAACTAATAAAATTATTGGTAAATTACTAGTAAAATCAAAATTAAATGAGAAACTTGAAAATATGAAAGCACACATTATTTACGAGACTAATTTTACTTGAAATAGAAAGAACATTTAAAAATAAATATGAAAAACACTAACAACCTGATAGGAACAGGGATACAAATGGCAAATGAATATGAGCAAATATGTTCAACACTATTTTGAATAAAAATATTCAAATGAAGAAAGGAGCAGGATTCTATTTTTCCACTGATAGATTGGCAAAAATAATTAGAAATAATTAATGACACCTAGAGTGGGAGAATGTGAGAAAATGAGCATTATACATTGGTCCAACATTTCCATCAGACATCTTGGCAAATCTATTTAACATTTGATGAATTTGGTGAAAATATTGTACAAAAATTAAAAAAAAAAAACCCTTTGCCCTCGAGTTGATTCCGATTCATAGCGACCCTATAGGACAGAGCAGAACTGCCCCATAGAGTTTCCAAGGAGCTTCTGGTGGATTCAGACTGCCAACCTTTTGGTTAGCAGCCTTAGCACTTAACCACTATGCCACCAGGGTTTCCTGTACAAGAATAGGCAATACATATCATTGAAACAGAATAAACATTAGCAGATCCAGCATTTAATACATAACAACTCGACTTTCAATTCAGGGAGGAAATGGTGCTTTCTTTATTCAGTAAATACATTTGCATGATATAAATATTGAATAATTATATAATACAGAAATAAAATTATACATTCTAAATATATGTATGGAAGAAAACAAGGCCAAATTCATATTTCCTAGCTTATCAAAAATAAATTCAAAATAGACGACTATTTCAAATACTAAAAATAAAAATGTAATTTTTAAAAAGTACTTACCCTTTGACCAAGTGATCCTATTGTTAGAAATTTAACATTTATATACATTAAGTGTTTTCCAAGCATCATTTACAGTAGAAAATAAACTTTAAAAAGCTCAAATACCAGTCAATAGAGGCCTAGTTAAATTTGCAAGTCATACATCCATACAATAAAATCCTACGTAGTTATTAAAAAGAAAGAGGCAGATCTGTGTTTACATGGAAAGATCTTGTGGCTACTCCATTCAGCTAAAAAAACAAAAAGCAAAATTAAAAACAGCATATTCAGTATGTTCGTGTTTGTGTCACATTTCAAAAAGTGGTTATACATAAATAAGGATAATTGTATCAATAATAGCATCCAGCGCGTTTTAATTATTACTATGCGCAGAGAAGAATTGTAAAAGCTTTTCTTACATTCATTAACTCACAAGTCTAAAAGGTAGGTTTTTTTTTGCTCAGAAAGCCAATGTCAATTGCCCACGATCCTAGTAATTGGTGGATCCAGAATTCAAACCCAGGTAATTTAACTCCAAATCCGACATTGTTAGCTGTTAACCACTACGGTGTAGACACAAACACACACACACGCTTGATTGTTTTTCTGTATACAAACCAATTATTAATCGCAGTTACCTGGAGTAGAAGAATTCGAGTTGGGTACTGGAGTATGGGGAAACTTACAGTCATTTTATAACTTTCTGTACCTGTTTGATTTCTTTTTTAGCTATATGCGGATTTTATTTTCTTAATTAAACAAGTAAACTTGAAAAAATAAAAAGAGAGAAAACCAAAAATTGAAGGGATTCCAATAGTCCTCAGGAACTCGAAGGAAAAATGACCCCAGCTGACATAAATATCTCTCTATGGCACCGAGTGCTGAAAGTTGATGCTCCCGAACCTGAAAGCAGCAGGCTCTTTGCCTTTGCACCCTGTGGTCCCCTTTCTGAGCTGGTGCCTGGGACTGACTTTCTGGAGCAAAACCAGGAGGGCGCCACTGTGTTGCATGCCCTTTGGTAAAGACATCAGAGAAGGATGCTGCTTTCTTTATCACGTCTGTCCTATCTATCAATCAAATGCTCTCCTTTTCTCAGTGCCTGACACTGTGATACCCAGGAGCTCAGAACAAACTGGACTCAGAACAAACAACAATGTTGGCGGGATGCTCACTTATCATCCCCCTGGGGAGGGAGGCCTGAGAGCCAGCACTGGCTGGCAAAGTCTCTGGTACAGGGGCTTGGTTTCTTTGGCAGGGAAGGAATCACCACATGTCTCCAGGCACCAGCTAGCTCACCACCTCCAAAGGAGCAGTTAACTGTATCCATCACTAGAAGACTCAGGTGCCAAGCATGCTGGCAAGCTCCTGGCTGCTACCTGAAACCTCCAGAACTCTGCATTGTTCTTTCTATGTTCTGAGAGAGAGGTTAAGAGAGGGGACCAGGCCATTAGTGTTGGGCCACAGGAAATAAAATCAGTCCTTCTGCAAATTCAAAGTCGGTGTGATCTGAAAGTGCTTGGTGAAAAGGTAAAAGTAAAAGGCCTTTGTAGAGGTCCACATCTCTATTTTCTCATGCAAGGCTCAGTAGCGGATTCCCTGAGTGTTACCTCACTTTCCCCAGTTGCTTCAAGAAATCGGTGCAAATCAAGTCCAAATAGAGAGCCCTTGCCACAAGAGTTGAGTGGACAGAACAGCTATAGGCAGAGAATACAAGATTGTGTGTATGTGTGTGTGTGTTAATACAAAGAATTGCCAGAGTTATCTTCCAACAGTGAGGAGTCAGAGACAGAGGGTAGTATACATATGTAAGTTCAGGGGGATAAGAAAGAGAGTGACAAGGCAGGTTGTATGAACTTAGGAAAAAGTATTTTGGAAAGGAAAAAAAAAGGACCAGAGCAGTTTTTTCCATATATCATTCTTCTGACTGCTTCATGAGGACGGTTTCTTTGGAAAACCAAACTTGATCAGGCTCATACCAGATTCTTGGCTTCCTCCTTTACAAGAAATTGTTTATATTTCTTGATCAGTGATTCTCAAACTCTTTTGGCCTCAGCGCCATCTTACACCCTTAAAAATTGTCTAGGATCCCAAAGAGCTTTGGTTTATATGAAGTGCATCTATCTATAGTCACCTGATTAGAAATTACAATAGACAGATTTTGAAAACATTTACTAGCTCATTAAAATAACATTAATAAACCTATTGCATAGTCACATAAAACATTTTCTTAAAATAACTATATTTTCAAAAAATAAACTAAAACTAGGGAGAAGAATGGCATTGGATTACATTTTTGCAGATCTCTTTAATGTCTACCTAATAGAGGACCACAGGTCTACCTGCTTCTGTCTTCAATCTGCTGTGTTCAGTAGCCTCTAGAAAACTCTGCTGTACACTCTCAGAGAATTAGAGTAAAAAGAAGAAAAATAATGTTTTATTATTAGCAGTAAGGAAACCCTGGTAGTGTAGTGGTTAAGAGCTAAAGCTGCTAACCAAAAGGTCAGCAGTTTGAATCCACCAGGCGCTCCTTGGAAATCCTATGGGGCAGTTCTACTCTGTCCTTTAGGGTAGTTATGAGTGGCAATAGACTTGATGGCAACAAGTTTGGTTTGGGTTTGACATTAATAGTAAAAGAGTCCCTGGGTTGTATAAATGGTTACCACAATCAGCTGCTATCCAAAAGGTTGGAAGTTGGAGTCCACCTAGAGGCACCTCAGAAAAAAGCCCCCATGACCTACTTCCAAAAAATCAGCCTATGAAAACCCTATGGAGCACAGTTCTACTGACATAAACGAACACATCAAGAGTCCAAGTCAACTTGACGGCTACTAGTTATCATTGTGAAAACAGTGGTAACCTCAAAGACTCCCTGAAAGAGTTTCAGGTGTCCACAAGGATTCCCAGACAACACTTTGAGAACCACTGGTCTTCTTAATTTGTAGGCCATTAAGTAATTGAGGAGGTAATGCATGAGAAAGCCACTGGTGTTGTTGGATTGAATGTAGTGTTACTACTGCTAGCACTATTACTTCCACTACTTAAAAGTTGCTCACTGGGAGGTGATCACTCTGGTTTTAGGAAGGCCACCTATGATCTTAGAAATTCAACCCTGTGAGGTTGTGTTTTGAGGAAGTTTTGTAGGAAAAACTTGCGTCCTATTAAACAATCCGCCACTCTCCAACAGCTGGGCATTTGAGGGAGTTCTGACAAATTCAATGATTGAGAACTTGAACTTTTAGAGATTAGAAATCTGGTGGCTTCTTATTTTTTATTTTAATGTGTTGCACTTGGAGCACTGCACCAAGTTCACGTTGTATAAATGGCACTCCAGTTGTAATTCCACCACAGGTTGAGTTGGGCAGGACAGGCTTTTGTTTTTCAGTTAGAAACTTTTACTTATCTTTCAAGAGTTTGTGGGGAGATCAGAAAATATATGGAAAAGGCCACTAAGAAATTAGTGCAATAAAATATAAGATTTATTTGTTTGTTTCTCTATTTGTTTGATTTTTGGAAGAGTCATTGTGGGATTGTTGCCATGTTAATGTCCAAAATATGACCTTCAGAGAATATATGGACCACCCAGAAATCTGACCTTCAGGAAATATATGCATCACACAGATAGTTGGAAATGGGAATAACTAGTGAGAAATTTAATAGAGTCACATTCAATAATAATTGCTCAGAAGGTCATGAATCCCGAAAAACAGAAATCAGCTTATGGCAAATGAACCCAGCTAAACCTTCTAAAATACTAGATTATTTGGGAAAGAAATTTCTTCCCCCTAGTGGCACAGTGGTTAAGACCTCAGATGCTAACCAAGAGATTGGCAGTTCGAATCCAACAGCAGCTCCTTGGAAACCCTACAGCGCAGCTTTACTCTTGTCTGATAGGGTCACTATGAGTCAGAATCTACTCAATGGTAATGAGTATTTTTGTTTTCAGTAACTAGAGAGGGCTGTAGGTTTGTAGCACAATAATTCCAAATGGCAGGTACACATAAGCACACATGCGCGCGCGCACACACACACACGATAACACCCTAGGGGTAGACTTCCCTGTTTTGTGGGTTTGCCCAACCTTAGTCTTGCTGCAGCTTCTAGGTTCAGAATAGTGAGGTAACATAAAGATGTCTGACCTTTCCTGATAAGCATAATCTTACTAGCTGTAAAATCTTTGGCAAAATTAAACTATTTGGCTTCCCTGTAACATAAAATAGATATATTATTTTTAGAGTTGTGAGGATTCAATGAGATAATATACAAGAGAGCCTAGTTTATTGCCTGGTACTTAGAAATATTTGGAAAAAGCACTGCACCCCCACCCCACCTTCAACTAGGTCAAAATGACAGGACATTACACAACCCTAACAGCCTTGCAATTTTGTATATTGGCCTGAGGAGTTTGCCACACGTAGAAGATGCCTTAAGGGAAAGAAATGGCATTCCTAACGAAAAGAAATCTCCTCAAGAACAAACCTGTTGCCATCTAGTTGTTTCTGACTCACAGTGACCCTACAGGACAGAGTAGAGCTGCCCCATAGAGTCTCCAAGAGCAGTTGGTTCATTTGAACTGTCAACTTTTTGGTTAGCAGCCAAGGTCTTTACCACTGTGCCACCGGGGCTCCTTAACGGAAAGAGGTGGCATGAAAATTCATTACCTGATATTTGGGAATTTGGTTTAAAATTCAGAGAAGATATTATCATTTGGCTTCAAGTGGAAGATGTCGCTAGAGAAATAACTTGTCAAGAGAAATATGAACCTGTCATGTACCTTAGGGGTGGAAGGAATGCTGCAACTGTAAATAAGGATTTGTAATTGGTGTGAAACATAAAGTTAATTTTTACCTTAAAATCTGGATTTATTATTTGTTTGCTTTATTCCAAGTAGAGACTGCAAGATAATGTGCTTGCCAAGTGATGCTCATACACACACACATGAATATTGGCTTAGCAAGGAACTTTAGAGATGATCTACAAAAGTTTCCCAACCAAAGGGGTACGATTAGGACATGTTAAGAAAGAAACGTTGATGTGGAGTGCATTGCGACTCATAGTGACCCTATAGGACAGAGTAGAACTGCCCCATAGGGTTTCCAAGGAGCAGGTGGTGGATTCAAACTGTTGACCTTTTGGTTAGCAGCCAAATGCTTAACCACTGCGCCCTCAGGGATCCAGGACATGTATGGGAACCAGAACCTCTATTTTTTTTTTAATTTTTTGTTTGCAATAATGCCTAAGGAGTGCTACTGACTCGAAACCCTGTGGGGGCAGTTCTACTCTATCCTGTAGGGTCACTATGAGTCAGAATTGACTCGACGCAATTTTTTTTTTTTTTTTTTCCTGGCTTAGCATGCGGTTAAGACTATGTCTGAGTAGACTTCCTAGGAACCTCTGTGTCCCACCCCAAATGCAAATTAGGGCTCCTCTTGAGAAACACTGGCCTTTCAGAGAAGTGTGGAGCTTCCCTGACTTTCTCATGTCCAGAGAGCTACTTGGAGGCATAGTTAGGACTAGAAGCCTCCATTGTGTCCCAGTTCTTATTCTAACAGATCTTGAATAATTTGATAAATATAATGAGAATAATTTTTACACCCAGAGCCATATAATATTTCATCATTTATAAAATATAATAAGATTTTAATTATTTTTGAGAAAAATAATTTTGATAGACCAATCTTTAATTTTCTGGTTACCTGAATATTTTAGTTCTAGTTTGTGTACCAGAAACCAAGGCTTCAAACCAGTTTGTTGGAAACTCTGCAGAGAATTTGTATTTCTGACAAGTTCCTAGGCAATGATAATGCTGCTGGTTAGGGACCAATTCTAAGAACCATTGGTAGAGCAGAAACCTGGTGGCCTAGTGGTTAAAGGCTATGGCTGCTAACCAAAAGGTCAGCAGTTCGAATCCACCAGATGCTCCTTGGAAGTGGTAGGGGGCAGTTCTACTCTGTCATATAGGCCTGCTATGAGTCAGAATTGACTTGATGGTAATGTTTTTCTTTTTTTTCTAGCAGAGAAGTGGTTATCAAAATTCATTATACATAAGAATCATCTGGGGAACTTGTTAAAATGTAGGTTTTCATTCAGTATATCTGGGGGAGAAATGCAAATTCTCTCCAGGGGATTGAACGAGAACACACTGGTTCAAAGCCCTGCCAGAAACTCATTAGCTTAAAACCAAGAGAATAAAAGACAGGAGCTAGGAAATGTTTTTGTGTTGCACAGAGCTATGTACATACTACGTAGTCAAGGATAAGCCTTTTCCATGGATTCAATTGATCTATAACACACAAAGAGAAAAAAAGTGGAATATTTTGATTATATCCGCATTTCTTTGATGAAGATCTCTATTGTAATGATTTAGTGTACTTGGTTCAGCAAAAATTTGCTTTTAATAACCTTCAGAGAGATGTAAGTTTGGGAAACACAAGCACAGGAATGAATCAGGTGAATAAAGTCTTTGGCTTACACAAGTTCACAGATAAGAACCCTATCCCATCCACAACAGTCAGACGGAATTATGAGGGCTATCAGATACCAGGCTAAAATTTAGCAAGCTCAGGGGTCAGCAAACGGTGTTTCCCATGGCTTAGCATGGTGGATGGGAATGTAAATTTATGATGCAACCAGCTCTTTAATGCAAAGGCCAAAGACGTAAACTCTACTGATGAAAATGGACAAATAATACATACATGATTTGTTGTTGACTGTTTCTTTTTGTGTGTCATGTTGATGTTAGTGGCTGTCCAGTCAGCTACAACTCATAGTGACCTTATATAAAACAAAACGAAACATTGTTCCACCCTGTGCCATCTTCATGATCGTGTGCATGTTGATGTTAGTGGCTGTCCAGTCAGCTACAACTCATAGTGACCTTATATAAAACAAAACGAAACATTGTTCCACCCTGTGCCATCTTCATGATCGTGTGTCATAGATTAATTGAAACTATGAAACTGTAAGCAATGCTTTTTGTCCTTTACTAGCTACGTTATAGGGAAGTATAATACACAGTTTTTTTTTTTTTTTTTAATTTTAAGGAATTTTAACTGAGATTTCTTTCCCACGAGGGAAGAACAAGCTGTTACATGGGTAAAATTGCTCGCTCTTCAGTTTGTTTAGTATTGGAGTGAAGAGCCTCTGGAAGAGGATTCGGACTTGACCTTCAGATTTGATTTTTCTGACATGGTCACTTCTGCCTTCAGTGCAGACAGGCACAGCTGTATTTACATGCTTCTATATCGACTTGACGGGTTTTTTTTTGTTTTTTTTTTTGTATCCGTTAGAGTATAGACTCAGTCTAAAAGTCATACATAACAACTCATATTAATAGATACTTCACATTGTCAAGAATGTCAGGTGATAATATTTTAATGTCCAGGTTCAGAGTGGCACCAGGTGGGTCCTCTAACAGGAATCTCAAATTTCTGGGGCTCTCCTTTCAGTCCCTACATGGTGCAAACAGTTAAGTGCTTGACTACTAGTGGAAAGGTTGGTGGTTTGAACCCACCAAGAGGTGTCTCAGAAGACAGATCTGGAGATCTCTTCCAAAAGGTCACAGCTTGAAAACCCTATGGAGCCATTCTACTCTGCAAAACATGAGGTCGCCATGAGTAGGAATCAATTTGACAGCAACTAACAACTAACTCCTTTATTTCAGCCTTGTCTTTCTCATTGTCTGGTTTTCTCTTTTCCACTTAGTGTCCTTCTTTTCCTATTACCATTCAACTCTTTTTGCATAGCATTACTTTTCCATGGTTTTGCCCTGTCCTCTCTTACCTCATCCTCTTTATTTCTATATTAACTGACCATAGCTTGAAATAGATGTTTTAAATAATTATATTTTAACCTGTTATTTTCCCTCTGTCTGCCTTTACACCAATATGTTTGCATACAGCCCCCATCTAGACTATGTACCTCCCAATTGCATGGATTTTTACCCCCTAAACATTCGTTATATAATCACACGTCTGAATATTTTATTAGAAATGCCCTTTCTGACATCTTTTCCTATTTTCAAGCCGCCGTTCAGAAGCAACCCCCTTTTCTGTAATATTGTTAGGCAAACTTCAGTTGGCTTCCATAATTTCTCATTTGGTGAGCTACTTCAATCCCATAGCTTTATTTATTACTTTGATGTGAACAGCATTCCAATTTACAATTCTAGACCTAACTTTGTTTCTTACTTCCAGGCTAATGTTCCTAAAAGCTATGTACTGAGTACCTCTTCATGGGTAACCAATATATCCTGTAGGACAACAATACAATCATTAACTCCTAAGTTAACACACGCACACAGAGTATGTTAAGGATACTTTTTACCAGGCCATCCTCAAAAGCAAACTACTGTGGCTTGAGTTATCTAATGTGTCAATTATTTTAAAAGTTTGTATATTATTGGGGCTAATTCCTATTGTCTGAGGTTTCTTTGTTCACTGACTGTGTGAAGAAACTATCCTCTGGTTAATGTAGACTAAATGCATGGTGCTATAGTGAGATGGATGCCTGAGGTCACTGCCCTCCCAGGGCTCTGAGGAACCTTTAGTGACCAATCCCCAAGAGCTCTCAGCCATACATCTGTGGAAGGAGATGCGCCATGATATGGGATGAGAATGAAGCATGGGATGCTCTCAGTCCTTCCCGCACTCTACTATTCTCTGTCTGGAAAGAGGCCTGCAACCCACTTTAAAAAAATGTTCCTCCTAAGTCTAACTATCAGAAGTAATACAGCCACCGCACAGAGGGGAGTTTGTTCCAAGCCTGCCTAAGTGGTAGACTGGAGGAGGAGGTCATATTGACATACATTGCTGGCACCTTCCAGATACAACAGAGAAGATGGGTCTCTGTGTATTGGGAATTGCCATGCTAGTTACCACAAATAGTAATTTGTATATTCATATGCCTGCCTATCTATCTGCCTGTATAGTTACTTATATTTTAAGAGGAGGGTTGCAAGTCAAAAGAATAAGGTACTTTATTATATCCATCTTTTTCAAATAGATTACAGTGAACTATAATGGATTACCTACTGACCTCTTAAAAAAGACATTGTTATTTTTTTAAACCTGAAGAATCAATTGAAGATGTAAATGTTCTATCCTGTGTTCATGGTTTGTAAATTTAAAACCAAATATGAGTGGTTGTATTTTCCTCAATTTTATTAAAAATTAAACAAATGAATTCTGGATGCAGAAATAGCAAACAAGTAAGAGCAATTATTTATAGATCTATTTTTTTTTTTTTATTCATTTTAGCAGAGCCCTGGTGGCGTAGTGGTTAAGAGCTCTGGTGCTAACCGGAATGTCGGCAGTTCAAATCTACCTCCCACTCCTTGGATATCCTATGGGACAGTTCTGCTGTGCTCTATAGGGTCTCCATGAGTTAGAACCAACTCGATGGCACTTAATAACAACAATTGGTTTTACCAGTGAGTCTCAAATTTGTCATACAACAACTTATTGGGATGGAAGGAAAAAAAAAAAAAAACCCTTGGCAGGTTTGTATTATTAAAATATGGGGGGACTGGAGAGCACCAGGGAGGCCCGGGGTGAGAAGAAGTCTGTTTCGTCAACTCATGTCAAGGCTCCTTGCTACCACCTTCAACTTATTTCTGAATTTCTGAAAGATTCTTCTCTTTCACAAATTCCCTATGTAACTGAACCCCTTACTGAGGAACAGTGGAAATAATTGACTAAGGTTCTGAATGAAAATGTTAAACTTATTATTTTATGTAAAAATTTATAGCTGCATAATAAAATAATGGTTTTATTCTCAGTTTCCTCTCCTCCACACAGTAGAGAAGCCAATTTTATGAATAATTCCCAGCAATGCCCAAGTAAAATCTTCGGGTGTGTTGGAAGCTATAATCACTGATGAATCATCATATTGATGAATGGCCACACAAATTCAGACCACACAAGACTTCAAACTGGGCTTAGAGTAGGCTAAAAAAATTGTCAAGCATTTCAATTTCCTTGTGAAAAAAAGATTGTTGAATTAATTTTTTTTAAACTTATAATCTGGTAAAATTGACATGATTTAAATGTCTCTTTACGGTCCCTTTCTACTCTTGGGCTCAATTAATGGTTAGGTTGAGTCTAATGACTGGTAATAGTTATGAAATAGCTGTTTGAAAAGTAAATTTTTGTTTAAATGAATCAACTCTTTCTTTTTCTCCAAAACAAAATTTGTTTAAAAATGTAGTTTGACTTTTATATTATTTATATTCTGTTTTTTCATTAGATAACTTCAAAAAAACTTATAAATCCCAAAAGTCAATCCTACACTAAAACTATATGTAATGTTGTAACACATAAGAAAGCCAAAACCAAACCAAACCAGTTGCCATCAAGTCGATTCCGACTCATAGCGACCCCATAGGATAGAGTAGAACTGCCCCATAGAGTTTCCAAGGAGCGCCTGGTGGTTTTGAACTACAAACCATTTGATTAGCAGCCATAGCTTTTAACTACTAGGCCACATGTAAGTTCTTTTTTTTTTTTTTTTTTAAATTAGGAACTAAGCTATTGAGACCCACAGTTGTAGTTTGTGGAGAGATGTCAGAGCTGCTACTACTACAACTACTAAGATGACAACAACTACTACTACGATGACAGCTGTTAGGACGACTGCTACTACTCCTACTATTAGGACTATTCTTACTACAACTACGGTTTGGATCACACTGCTTCCAACCTGGAAAACACGACTTCAAAACTGTATTCTAAACTTTTTGAACTATCATTTTCATTGAGGGCTTATGAGTTAAATTATTGATTCCGATAAATCATACAGTTTGAATCTCTTTGTCATTTATAGTTGTGCGTGGTCTGATCACAGCTTCTTAACCGCTGTTCATCATTTCTTCTCCTAAACCATCTTACCCCAGTGTGCTTGATTCCAAATTTCATAACAGGACAAACAAACACTTCCCAAGCTTCAAGAAAACATGAACCCCAGATATCTTTTAAAACTAGATCTCTCAAGGAGCAGACATTAGCTCCTAAACCTCAAGGGCAAAAACTGATTAAGGTCTAAAACTTCAGTAACGAGCTTATATCTCAGGCTTCTGGGCTAGTTATGATGATTATTTTCCATTCTTCCACTCTTCCACCCCCTACAAGATCCATTCTTTCTTTACCCTGTCCAATGTCAGGGATCTCACATGGATTTCTGAAAGACTGTTTTCTCTTTCTTTCACATATTGTCTATGTACCTGAACCCCATACTGGGGAACACTGGAAATAATTGACTAAGATTCTAAATGAAAATGTTTAACTCATTATTTTACATACAAATTTATATTGCATAATAAATTACTGGTTTTGTTATGCTTCTTATTTGGTTTGATCACTGGATGATACTAGCAGGGGATCAGAAGATGAGAGGAGAATGTTTGGGAAATTCCTTCCCAGCTTTCTCCCTGCTTAGCTTTCATGCTTCAGTTCTGACGGGGAGCGCCACTTCTTGTGGGTGGCCCCAAGCCCACAGCTCCATATCTCAGTGGGCTCAGACACCAGTATTTCTTCCTTTTGCTCCTTCAGGCCTGGCGTATTACTGGCTTCCCTTTCACAGTAGTCCACAGGAGCCTCAGCATTCCTGGTTTTCTTACAACCAACCATCTGTAGGTTTGTTGTGCTGTGTTGGTTTTTGCACGGCTATGATGCTAGAAGTTATGCGACTGGTATTTCAAATACCAGCAGGGTCACCCATGGTAGGCAGGCTTCAGCAGAGCTTCCAGACTAAGATGGACTAGGAAGAAACACCTGGCTGTCTGCTTCCAAAATTTACCCAATGAAAATCCTACGGATCCCTTACCCTACCCACAACTCTAAAAACATTCTCTTCATTAAATTCTCTTATGCTGGTTGTTGTTTCCTGCTGAGACCCTGACTGATATGCTGGTATTCTGTCAAATAGGTGAAGATGTCTATCAGTTGGGCATAAAAAAGCAGAAATTTTACTTCTTTGAAGAAACAACTTCCAAGTAGTGGGGAGTAGCAGAAAAAGGCCAACACAAATGAAGAAGTGTGGTTGTGGGCAATGAGCCCTTGTCTCCTTTCAGGGTCCTAGGAAATGCTTTGTGGCATGCCCTTCCATGCTTTTGGTTATTCTTGTTTAGGTGTGTATATTGCTTTAATTATTATTGGTATTACTTCTAATTACTTGTAAGTCAGAGTGATAGTCTGTGTCTCTGGTGAGCCTGTTCCTTAGAGCTTCAACTGAACTAAGTAGCTTACCTTTGGTTTCTCCAAAGCATTACTTGCTCATCATGTCATAAGCTGAGCCTACTCTTGTCTCTCCAAACTGGTTTCTCCTGTGTTCTCTTTATTTAGATACTGTCACTACCTAGTTACCTTAGTTGGAAAAGTGAGCACTGTCTTTCAATTCCCCAACTCCTAATACCTATGTCTAATTAGTAACCAAGGCCTGTGAATTATGCCTCAGAATTGTCTCTCAAATTCCCGATGTCCATGTTCCTTCTCACTTCCACAGCCTTATTCAAGCCCTCAACATCATTTTCCTTGACTCCCACTATAGCTATTTTGAAACCTCCTCTCTCTGCCCTGCCTCCAGATCATATGACTCTATCTAAACACTTAATAGCTTTCATATCCTGTATCAGTATTTTTCAAACTGGTGGTCATGATACATTAACAAATCTTAAAATCTATTTAGTGAGTACACGCATAAACACATAAACCAATACACCAAATAACTGAAACAAATTTTTATGAAATAATACTAACCCTTAAAAAAAAATTTTTTTTTTAACCCTTACTATATTTTTATTCTATCCTTTTGTATTCCATTTCATTTTCAAAAAATGATAGCCTCAACCCACTAAAGGGTGATCTAAAAAGTGGGATATGGAGAATATGTTCGAGTAATACTATCACAGGCACTGCAACAAGGTGCTTCATATTCCAACCTGCTTTCACGTTCCATGTCCAGCTTCATTGCACCCCTTATCCTTTGGTTCTCGGGTTTTGCTCAAGCATCTGTAATGCTTTTGGTGTAATCCTCCCTCTTTCTAATACATGCTCACTGAAGATCTCTCTTTTTGTTTTTCAAGATCTAATTCAAATGCTTTCCTCTCTGGAGACTCTTAAAGTAAAATTAATCACTTTATATTCTGAGTGTACTCAGCATATTCAATTATCTGACTCAACAACAAAACTTGTAGCTATTTGTTTTGTGTACATCTTGCCTTCCTCAATAGTGAATTTCTTGATATCAAGAATTTTTTTCCTTGTTGTATCCTCTGAGTCTGGCAAAGAGCCAGACAATTAGTAAGTACTTAATGAATTAGAGCTGATTGAATATTGATTGAATAATTGAGATGGCATTCAATAACCTGCACTGGCAAGGATTTTGAAGGAAGGGTTGCAGTAAATCTCTGTCTACTGAGAAAAAGGCTTGAGCTGAGCCTGGGAAAAACTGTCTTAAGGCATGGAATTTCCAAAGTATTGGCCTAGTCCTTTCACACTCATTATTGCCGGTAGGTAGGTAGGTATATGTTTCACTTTTTGAGAAACTACTCACCACCAGTTGCTCCTAACCCTCAGAAGCACTTGTTAAGTTCAGGCTTTGTAATTTGAGCCAGTCCAGTGGGCATAGATTAGAATCTTACTGTGGTTTCACTGTATTTTCATAACAACTGATGATTGATTATATTTTCGTGTGCTTGTTTGTCATTCATATGCATTCTTTTTTAAAAAACTATTTTTGAATGTCTTATTGTGTTTTATGGAAACCCTGGTGGTGTAGTGGTTAAGTGCTATGGCTGCTAACCAAAGGGTTGGCAGTTTGAATCTGCCAGGTGCTCCTTGGAAACTCTAATGGGGCAGTTATACTCTGTCCTATAGGGTCGCTATGAGTCAGAATCGACTCAATAGCACTGGGTTTGGTTTTTTTGTGTGTGTGTGTGTTTTAGGCGAAACTTTACACAGCATGTTAGTTTCCCATCCGACGATTTATACACAAATTGTTCCATGATGTTGGTTGCTATCCCTGCAATGTATCAGCACTCTCCCTAGTTCCACCCGGGCTTCCCCATTTTCATCCCTCCAGTTTCCCTGCCTCTCCTCGCCTTCTTATCTTTGCTTTTGGGCAAGTGTTGCCTGTTTGTGCTCATAACACCTCACAGGTGTTATTGTTCCTGTGACCTAATTGTTTTCTTGATTCTTTGGTTTCATTCACTCTCCTTTGCTCCAGATGGGAAGAGACCAATAGCTATATCTTAGATGGCCACTCAAGCTTTTAAGACCCTAGATGCTGCTCACCAACCTTGGATGTAGAACATTGTCTTTATGAACTATGTTGTGCCAGTTGGCCTAGATGTTCCCTGAGACTATGGCCCTTAGTCTTTAAGCCTACTATCTCAGTTCCATGAGGTGTTTGGTTATGTCTAAGAAGTTTCCACAACTGTGCAGCCTGTGTGATCTCATATATATATGCAGCACAAACAAATATGTATATACAAATGCCCACAACTATACCTATATATGTACACGCATGTACTCCCATATGCCCTTCCACACCTATATAGCATACATTTCTACCTATGTTAGTTTACTGCTGCAGAATTGCATATGTTATAGTATTTACTGTGACTGTCCTTTATTCTTACGTACCTCTCAGTGTCTTCATTTACCTTGGTCACATTGTAGTGACTTCCCCCCTTTACCTTCACCAGAATGAACACATGTCTACTATCTAGTAGGTGATTCTCCTTCCCTTCCCCTCCCATCTCTGGTAACCATCAAAGAACGTTGCTTTCTGTGTGTAAACCTTTTGTTGACTTTTTATAAAAGCAATATCATATAATACTTGTCCTTTTGTGATTGACTAAGAAGGCCTGTGACACAGTAGTTAAAGCTCTCAGCTGTTAACCAAAAGATCAATGGTATGAACTCACCAGCCTTTCCACAAGAGAAAGATGTGGCAGTTGGCTTTTGTAAAGATTTACAGTCTTGGAAACCCTAAGAGGTAGTTCTACTCTGTCCCATAGGGTTACTAGGAGTTGAATCGGCTTGATGGCAATGGATATGATTGATTTACTTTACTCAGTATAATATCCTCCAGCTTCATCCACGTTGTAATATGTTTTGCAGGCTCATCATTATATTTTATTGTTGTGTAGTATTCCATCGGAAATCCTGGTGACATAGTGGCTAAGTGCTACAGCGGCTAACCAAAAGTTTGGCAGTTCAAATCCGCCAGGCACTCCTTGGAAACTCTGTGGGGCAGTTCTACTCTGTCCTGTAGGGTCGCTAGGAGTTGGAATCGACTCAATGGCACTGGATTTGTTTTTTTTTGTTTGTTTGTTTTAGTATTTCATTGTATGTATGTACAACATTTTGTTTATCCATTCATCTGTTGATAGGCACTTAGGCTGTTTCCATGTTTTCGCTGTTGTGAAAAACACTGCAATGAACATGGGTGTGCGTATGTCTATTCGTGTCACTGCTCTTACTTCTCTAGGGTATATACCTAGGAGTGGGATTGCTGGATCATATGCTATTTCTAGCTTTTTGAGGAAACGCCATAGTGGTTAGACCATTTTAAATCCCACCAGCAGTGTATAAAAGTTCAATCTCCCCACAACCTTGCCAGCATTTGTTGTTTTCTCTTTTTTTTTCTCATCGGTGCCATTTTTTCAGGGGTGAGATGGTATCGCATTGCAGTTTTGATTTGCATCTCTCAATGGCTAATGGTCGCAAGCATCTTTTCTTGTGTTTGTTAACCACTTGAATGTCTTTGGTGAAGTTCAGTATATGTCTTCTGCCCATTTTTATTGTATTGCTTGTCTTTTTATTGTTGATGTGTCTAAGTTTTCTACAGATTTTAGTTTGGACCCTTGTCAGATATGTTGTTGCCATTTTTTTCCCCCAGCCTATAGGTTCTCTTTTTACTCTTTTGGTAAAGTCTTCTGATGAGCTTTTTTTTCTGATGAGCATAAGTATTTAATTTGTAGGAGATCCAAGTTTTCTAGTTTAACTTCTGGTGTTTGTGAATTTTTTGTTATGTCTGATAGTGTATTTCTGTCATAAATTGGGACCCCTAGCTTTGCTCCTATGTTATCTTCCAGGAGCTTTATAGTTTTAGTTTTAACATTTAGGTCTTAGATCCATTTTCAGTTAATTTTTGTATGTGGCGAGAAATATGAATCTTGTTTCATTTTTCTGCAGGTGGATATCCAGTTTTGCCAGCACCATTTGTTAAAGAGGCTATCCCTTCCCCCGCTGAATGAAATTTGACCCTTTATGAAGATCAGCTGTACATGCTGTATGGATTTACTTCCGGGTTCTCAATTCTGTTCCGTTGGTCTATGTGCTTGTTTTTGTATCAGCACCGGGCTGTCTTGACTACTGTGGATGTATAATAAGTTCTGAGATGGAGAAGTGTGAGGTCTCCTACTTTGTTATTTTCTTCAATAATGCTTTAGCTATTCAGGGCCTTTTCCATTCCATATAAAGTTGGAGATTAGTTTTTCCATTTCATTAAAGAATGTTGTTGGGATTTGGATCGTAATTGCATTATATCTGTAGATTGCTTTGGGTAGTATTGACATTTTCACAATATTAAGTCCATGAGCATGACATGTTTTTCCACTTATATAGGTGTCTTTTGGTTTCTTGCAGTAGTGTTTCATCATTTTCCTTGTATAAGTCTCTTTTGTCCCTGGTTAGATTTATTCCTAGATATTTTATCCTTCTGGGGACTATTGTAAATGATTTTGTTTTCTTGATTCCTTTTCAAAATTCTCCTTGTTAGTGTAGAGGAATCCAACTGATTTTTGTGTGTTGATCTCTTATCCTGCCACTTTGCTGAACACTTCTATTAGTTCCAGTAACTTTCTTGTGGAATCTCTAGGATTTTCTATGTATAGGATCATGTTATCTGTGAATAAGGATAGTTTTACTTCTTCCTTACCAATTTTGATGCCCTTTATTGCCTTTTCTTGCCTTATTGCTCTGGCTAGGACTTCCAGTACAATATTGAATAAGAGTGGTGATAAAGGGCCTCCTTGTCTCATTCCCATTCTCAGGGGGAATGCTTTCAATCTCTCTCCATTGAGAATAATGTTGGCTGTTGCTTTTGCATTAAAAAAAAAAAAAATTAAGGGCATATATGCCCTTAATTATGTTGAGAAATTTGTCTTCTATTCCTATTTTGCTAGTTTTTATCAAGAAAGGGTGTTGGATTTTTATCAAATTCTTGTACTGTCTCAATTGAAATAATCATGTGATTCTTTTTTTATTTATGTGGTGAATTACATTGATTGATTTTCTAATGTTGAACACCCCTGCATCCCTGGTATGCATCCCACCTGATCATGGTGTATTATTATTTATTTATTTTGATATGCTGCTGTATTCTGTTGGTTAGCATTTTGTTCAGAATCTTTGCACTTATTTTCATGAGGGATATCAGTCTGTAATTTTCTTATCTGTGGTATCTTTGCCTGACCTTGGTATCAGTGCTATGTTGGCTTCATAGAATGAATTAGGCAATATTCCTTCTTTTTCTACATTTTGGAATAGTTTGAGTAGAATTGGCATCAACTTTTATCTGAATGTCTGGTAGAACTTTCCATTGAAGCCATCTGGCCCTGGGCTTTTTTTTTGTTTGGAGGTTTTTTTTTTTTTTATGACATCTACAATTTCTTCTGTTGTTATGGGTTTATTTAGGTTTTCTACCTCTGTGTGTAAGTTTAGGGAGAGAGTGTGTTTCTAGAAATTTGTCCATTTCTTCTAGGTTTTTCAATTTGTTAGAGTACATTTTTTATAATATTCTGTAATGATCTTCCTTATCTCATTTGGTTCTGTTGTAATGTTGTCCATTTCTTTTCTTATTTTGGTTATTTGTGTCTTAATTTTTTTTTCCTTTGTCAATTTGGCCAATTTTTTTTTTTTTTTCCAATTCTATTGATCCTTTCAAAGAACCAACTTCTAGTTTTATTGGTCCTTTCTATTTCATTTACTTCTGCTCTGATCTTTATTATTTCCTTTCTTCTGGTGACTGTGAACTTCTTTTGCTGTTCCTTTTCTATTTGTTCAAGTTGTCAGGTTAAGTTATTGATTTTGGGTCTTTTTTGTTTTTTGATGAGTGCATTTCTTGCTATAAATTTTCCTCTAAGCACTGCTTTTGTTATGTCTTGGGGATTTTGGTATGCTGTAACTTCATTCTCATTTAATTCTGAGAATTTTTAATTTCATTTATAATCATTGCCATTGGGTTGATTCCAACATAGTGATCCTATACGACAGAGTAGAACTGCCACATAGAGTTTCCAATGAGTAGCTGGTGGATTCAAACTGCTGATCTTTTGGTTAGCAGCCAAGCTTGTTATGTATTTTTGGTGAATTGACCCTTTAATCATTATATAATGTCCTTGTCTCTTGTAATGGATTTTGACTTAAAGCTTTGTTATCCAAAATTATTATTGCTACTCCTGCTCTCTCTTGGTTACAGTTTGCATGATATAGTTTTTCCTTCCTTTGATTTTTAACTCGTTTATGTCTTTGGTTCTAAGGTGTGTCTCTTGTGGACAATATACTGATGAGTCATTTTTTTAAAAAAATTCATTCTGCCATTCTCTGTCTCTTTACAAGTGCATTTAATTCATTTACATTCAGCGTGACTAATGATCAGTATGGATTCATTGCTGTCATTTTGTTATATATTTTTGTGGTGTTAACGGTATCTCTGTACCTCTTAATTTTTATGCTGAGTTCTTTTTTGTTTCTGGATTTCCTTTTCATATCAATCATTTTGTGTGTGTGTGTGTGTGTGTATTTACTGAGTCTTTTAGTTTTCTTTTTTATTTTGGTGAGAAGATTTATTACTTTATTTTTTGGTTACCCTGAAGTTTATCTTAATCCTCTTAAAATTAAAACAGTCTGTTGTATCTTGAAATCACCTTGACTTCCTCCCTATATGGAAGTTCTATAACTGTATCTTTTATTCCCTCCTTTCTTTTTGAAGTTGTCATTGTTTACCACTTAACTGTTTTGGTTCCCTGTAGTCAGTTTTTTAGCTTTATTTTGCTTTTTTGAAGTCTCTATCTGGTAGGTGTCAGGGTGATATTGTCGTGTATCTTCACTTCAGGTTATTGTCGGATATCATTGATTGTCCAAAGGACTGTCTTTAATATTGTAAGGCTGGTCTGGTTTTTACAAATTCCCTTAGTTTCTACTTTTCTGGGAATGTCTTAGTTTTGCCATCATTTTTAAAAGACAGTTTTTTTGTCATATGATTCTTGGTTGGCAATTATTTTCCTTCAGGATTTTATATATTATCAAGTTGCCTTCTTGCCTGAATGTTTTCTGATGAGAAATCAGCACTTAGTCTTATTGGTGCCCCCTTTTTAAGTGATATTTCAGTTTTTATGAGCTACTTTAAAAGTTAGTCCTTTGTCTTTGGTTTTGGAAAGTGATTATGATACGTCTAGGTGATTTTGGCAGGGAGTCTGTCTGGTTTTTATTTTTTTTAGCTTCTTGAATGGTAACCTTCTTGTCTTTCAAAACAATTGGGAAGTTTTCAGCCGATATATTGTCAAAAATTCTCTCTGAATTTTTTTTCCTCTTCTTCTGTAATTCCTGTTATGCATAAATTATTCCTCTTGATGGTGTCCCACTTAACTCTTAGGTTTTCTTCACTCTTTTTTTTCTGATTGTTCTTCAAACAAATTAGTATTACGGGATTTGCCCTCTATTTCACTGATCCTTTCTTCTACTGACTCAGTTCTGCTTCTGTGTTCTTCCACTGAGTTATCTATTTCTGATATTTTATGGTTAATCTTATAAATTTTTATTTCTAGTTGTTTTTTTATGGTTTCTAATTGTCTATTGAGTGTGTTTTGTTCTTGTATTGTTTTCCTGAATTCTTCTAGGTTTTTTTTCTGTGTTTTCCTTGATCTTTTTGAAGACCCTAAATGTAAGTCTTTTGACTTCCTTGTCAGGTAGTTCTATCATTGTTGCTTTCTCTGAAAGGTTTTGTTTCCTTTATTTTGCTCATTTGTTTGAGACATATTATCCTATTTTTCGTATGATTTTTTATTGTCTGCTGTCTCTGAGGCATTAAGGAATTATTTTATTTATGTATTTATTTATTGTATATTCTGTCCTGATTTTTTATTTGTTTGTTTTGATATATTGGGGCGGACAGGGTAGGTGTGCTGTACTGATGGCTTGTCTGGCAGCACAGGACATTCACCACCTGTTACTGGGTCGGTGGGGCATTGGTGGGCAGGAAGCACGCGTGTCTCTAATCACCAAGCATGAGAGGTGGCTGGGAGTGGGCTGGGCATATGCAGGGTTCTGCCTGTCATTCATCCATCACAGCATGGGAACACCTGATGGGTCTTGCCAGGTGGGCAGAGTGGCAGATGCTGGGGGTGTGGGGGGCAATAAGCAGCACAGGCACACTCACAGCCATTCACCCAGTGGGTGGGATGGTGGGTGGGGTTGTTGGTAGACAGCTGATGGGGTGGGCACACTCACTGCCACTCAGTTGGATGGGAGGTGCTGTGTGCAGGAGGATTGGCATGTGACTTGGAGCACAGAAGCACCCTCTGCCACTCACTGGAAGTGCAAGGTGATGGGTGGTGGAATATGGCAAGCCACCAGGGGCACAGAGCACTCTCTGAGTAGACTGGGCAGTGGGCAGGGGGTGTGACAGGCAACCGGTGTCATGGGAGTGCTTATTGCCACTCTTGAGGTGGGCACAGTTGGTGGGCAAGTGTTGGAGGGAGCTAGGTAAGGGGGAAGATGGGGCTTATACTACAGTCCCCAGGTGGGTGGGGTAGAAGGTATGGGGTGGTTCATGCTGCTAGTTACCAGAACCGCAGAGGGAGGGGGCCATGCTCTTCTGTTCACAGGGCACTTCCCGTTGGCTGCAGCCAGCAATCATGACCTGGCCCTGACCAAGTGTGAGGTGGGCTGGAGCTCCCTGGAGTCCCTTCAGGTAAGGGACCTCCTGCTGACACCCTCTGGACCTATTACTCCATGTTTGCCACCCACCCTAATTATCAGGGACAACCAATAGTGAGTAGCTCTGTCTTGGATCCTAGCTCCCTCTCTGCTCTGTGGATGCCAGGATCCCTGGAAGTCTCACCCTGGGTCCTGTACTTTTCCTTCTTATTTCTGGTACGTGTCCTGTTCACCTTGCTTCACTCTGGGTATGTCTACACAGTTTCTCTGTATCCTGTGAGGAATTCCATGAAGTTTCCTTCCTCTACTCCTTACCTGGGTCACTGCTGACTTGTCTCAAGATGGCCACCCTGTGCCAGGCTGGTTGGCAGGGCACCTCCACTCCGTATCTGTCCTTGTTTGCTGTTTTCATTCAGTTTCTTCTTTCATTTGGTGTTCAATCTAATTATTTATCCTTTCATTTGATGTTCAGGGTTCCAGGATTGTCATTTGGGTTTATTTCACTTGGTCTCTCAGGTTTTGCTATACAGGAACGGCATGATGTGTCTGACTAAGCTGCTGTCTTGGGCTGTCTCCCATATATATTCTTTGGAGAAGTATTTTCAAATCTGTTGCCCATTTTTTATCAGGTTGTTTGTCTTCTTTGTAATTAGTTGTTAGAGTTCTTTATGTGTTTTAGATGCAGGTCCTTTGTTGGATATACATTTCACAAACATTTTTCTCATAGCCTTTAGTTTCCCTTTCTATTTTCTTCAGTGTATTTTGAAGAGCAAAATTTTTTAATTTTTAATGAAATCCATTTTTTCATTGTTTTTATAGTTTGTACTTTTTGTGATGTATTCAAGAAATCTCTGCCAAGCCAAAGATCACTAAGATTTTCCTCTATCTTTTTTTCTAGAAATTTTACAATTTTAGCTATTTCATTTATGTATGTATCCACTTTGAGTTAATTTTCATATATGGTGTGATATATGAATACAAGTTCATGTTTTTGAAAGTGTCAATCCAATTGATCCAGTCTAATTTATTATTTCCTGATTAAGTTTCTTGTCACTTTTACTGAAAATAGATTGACAATATATGAATAGGTCTACTTAATGATTCTCTATTTTTTTCTAAATAATCTATTTGTCTATCTTTACATCAATACCACACTGTCTTGATTACTGTAGCTTTAAAACGAGACTTGAAATCAGGTAGTATGAATCTACTATCTGTATCCTTTTAGGTCCTTTGCATTTCCATATAAAATTTAGAATTGGCTTATCAATTTTTATTAAAAAGCCATCTGGAATTTTGACTGTGATTGCACTAAATTTATAAATCAATTGGTGGGAATTGACATCTTAATAATATTGAGTCTTCTGATCCATTAACATGATATACCTCCCCACTGATTAAGGTCTTTTTAATCTATTTCATCATTGTTTTGTATTTAATGTGGGTTTCTTATATGCAGAATGTACCTGGGTCTTGCTTTTTTTTTAACCAATCTGATACTTTATTTATATTGGGTTGTTTAGACCAATTATATTTAACATGATTAGTGATCCAGTTGCAGTTGGGTTTAAATCTACAATTTTGTTTTTGTTTATTTACCCCATTCCTTCTTTTCTGCCTTCTCTTGTGTTCATTCAGTATTTTTTATAACTTCATTTTATATTCTCTCTTGGCTTACGAGCGATAACTTTTTTTTTTTTCTTTTTAGCAGTTACCTTAGGGTTTATAGTATATATCTTTTTTTATCGCATTTTCAGTGAAAGTTTACAGTGCAAATTAGTTTCTCGTTCAAAGACTTATATACAAATTGTTTTGTGACATTGGTTGCAATCCCCACATTGTGCCAGCACACTCCCCCATTTCTTTTCCACTGTGGGATCCTTGCATTCTTTCTTCCAGTTTTCCTGTCCCTTCCTGTCTTCTCGTCTTTGCTTTTGGGAAGGTGTTGGTCATTTGGTTTCGTATACTTGATTGAACTAAGAAGGGCGTTCCTCATGTGTTATTGTACTTTTATAGGACTGTTTAATATTTGGCTGAAAGGGGGATTTTGGGAGTGGCTTCAGTTGTGAGTTAGCAGGATGACTGAGGGCAATAGTTTTGAGAGTTCCTCCAGACTCTGTCAGACCAATAAATCTGGTCTTTTTATTTTTTTGTGAATTTGACTTTTGTTCTACATTTTTCTCTCACTCTGTCCAAGACCCTTGATTGTAATCCCTTTCAGAGTAGTTGGTGGTGGTAGCTGAACACCATCTAGTTCTTCTAGAATCAGGCTGATTGAGGCTGTGGTTCATATGGTTCATTAGATCCTTGGACTAATATTTTCTTTGTGTCGTTGGTGCTTTCATTCTCCTTTGCTGCAGATGAAGTGAGACCAATAGATGTATCTTAGATAGCCTTTCACGCGCTTTTAAGATCCCCAGATGCTACTCACTAAAGTAGGATATAGAACATCTTCTTTATGAACTGTTATGCCAATTGACCTCGATGTCCCCTGAGATCATGGTCCCCAGCCCTCATCCCTCATAACTCTGTCCCTCAAGTTGTTTGTATGTGTCTAGGAAGCTTATATGACTTTGCTTTGGTCAAGTTGTGCTGACTTCCCCTGTATTGTGTGTTGTCTTTCCCTTCTCCAAAGTTAACACTTACCTACTATTTAGTTAGCAATTTTCCCTTTTTTATTCCTCCCGTCTCTTGTAACTATCAAATATATATATTTTTTTCCTGTGTGTACATCTTTTATTACGTTTTTATGATAGTGGTCTCATACAATACTTGTGCTTTTGTGACTGACTTATTTCATCTAACATAATGTCTTCCAGATTCATCAATGTTGTGAGATGTTTCGAAGATTCATCACCGTTCTTTATCATTGCATAATATTCCATTATGTGTATGTACCTAATTTGTTTATCCATTCACACCATATACAAAAACTAACTCAAAATGGATCAAAGACTTAAATATAAAACCTAAAAGGATAAAGATCATGGAAGAAAAAATAGGGAAAATGATAGGGGCCCAAACACATGTCATAAATGGAATATAAACCATAACCAACAATACACAAACACCAGAAGATGAACTAAATAACTGAGAGCACCTCACAATTAAACACTTATGCTCATTAAAACAGCTCACAAAAAGAGTAAAAAGAGAACCTACAGACTGGGAAAAATTTGGGGGGCTACAACATACCCGACAAGGGTCTAATCTCTAAAATCTATAGAATACTTCAACAATGAAAAAACAAATAATCCAATTTAAAAAAATGGGCAAAGAATATGAGAAGACATCTCACCTGAGAAGACATTCAGGCTGACAAAGCATATCCATATGCTTTATTACAGGCACATGAGGAAATGCTTACCATCATTAGGTATTAGAGAATACAAGTCAAAAGTACAATGAGATGCCATGTCACCCATTACTGGCATTAATAAACAAAACAAACAGAAAATGACAAATTTTGGAAAGGTTGCAGGGAGATTGGAACTCTTATGCACTGTTGGTGGGAATGTAAAATGGTACGATTAGTATGGAAAACAATATGAAGCCTCCTTAAAAAGCTAGAAATAGAAATACCATATGATCCAGCAATCCCACTACTAGGAAAATATCCTAGAGAAATAAGAGCTGTCACTCAAATAGACAATGCCCACCCATGTTCATTGCAGCATTATTCACAATAGCAAAAAAATGTGGAAACAACAGATGAGTGGATAGAGTATATATCTTATTACAATTACTTTAAAGTTACATTATGCTGCTTTAAAACAGTATAAGAAATTTGGAACAGTGTACTTTCATTATCCTGTTCCTGGCCTTTGAGCTACTTTTGTTATATGTTTTACCTCTACAGGTTGGGTTTATATGTGAAAAAACATCACAGTTTGTTTCTATTATTTTTTAAACAACCATTTGACTTTCAAAGACATTTTTACAAACAAGAAAAAAAATGGCTTTTATATTTACTGAATAATTTATAATTTCCAGTGTCTTCATTTCTTTGTGTATATCCAGACTCCCATCTGGTATTATTTTCCTTCTGCCTGAAGGACTTTCTTCACTGTATATATATATTGCATTTCAGGTCTTTAGATGATGAATTTTTTAACTTTTATAGGTCTGGAAAAACTCCTTATTTTGCCTTCATTTTAAAAATATATTTTTGCTTGTTATCTAACTTTTTTCTTTTAATACTTAAAAGACTTTGCTTTACTCTCTTCTGGCTTGCATTTTCTCAAAAATCATCTACTATTATTCTTATGTTTGTTCTTCTGTGTGTTATATGGTGTTTTTCTTTATCTGTTTTTAAGATTTTATTATTGGTTTTAAGTAATTTGATTGGTGTAATTTTCTTCATGTTTCTTGTGCTTTCATCAAATTTGGAAAACATTTGGCCATTGTTTTATCAAACATTTTTTTTCTGTCTCCCCTTGTTTTCTTTTTCAGGAACACTAATTACATGTACTTTCAACACCTGAAGTTGTTCCACAGCTCACTGATTTTTTTTTTCCAATCTTAGTTTCTTTCCATGTTTTATTTTGTAAATTTTTTTATTGCTACATCTTCAAGTCCTCTAATCTCTTTTTTTCTGCAGTGTCCAATTTGCTGTCAATCCCATCTAGTGTATTTTCATCTCATCCAGTATAGTTTTTATCACCAGAAATTCAACCTAGGTCTTTTTTCCCCCCATATCTCTACTTAATACACTTCATCTTTCCTTTAGCTTATTGAAATATAGAGTATAATTGTAATTATTTTAATGTCTTTATCTACTAATTCTATCATCTGTGCCATTTCTAGGTCCTTTTATATTGATTAAATTGTTTCTTCATTATGGGCCATATTTTCCTACTTTTTCAATGCCTGTTTTTTTTTTGTGTGTGTATGCTAGGCAATGTAAATTGTATCTGTCTAGCTGCTGGGTATTATTGTACTTCTATAAATATCCATATGCTTTTTTCTGGGATATAGTTAAAGTACTTGGAAAAAATTTGATCCTTTTAAGATTTATAGATGGGGTCAGAGCAGACTTTAGTGCTAATTTTCTTTACGACTACTGAGTCCATTCCCTTCTAAATATTCCTTATGAATTATGAATTTTTCTGCTCAGGATAGTAGGAACACATAGTATTTCACACCCCCTTTTTGTCTCGATAGAGTCCTTGAGTGACACAAATGGTTAAGCACTCAATTGCTAACTGATATGTTAAGTGGTTTGAACCCACTTAGAGGTGCCTTAGAAGAAAGGCTTGGCAATCTACTCCCAAAAGGTCACAGCCATGAGAATTCTATGATCCGCAGTTCTACTCTGCAATACATAGGGTCACCATGAATCGAAGGTGACTCAATGGTAATGTTTTGGTTCTGATTTTGCGATCTCCAGAGATTATTCTTCCTGCTCCTTTCAGGTGTTTCCATCCTTGGCCTTGGTGACTTTTTTTCACGAGTATGTCCTAAGTAGTACTAAACTGAACACTTGACAGATGCCCTTTGCAAATCTCCAGAGCACTCTCTTTCTGAGCAGCTGTTTTCTCTCTGGTATGCTGTCTTGGCCTCCTCTGACTCCAAGCTCATGGAAATGGTAAAGCTCTCCCTGGGTTTCCTCTTCCTGAGTTTTGGTCTGGAAACTCTCCCCAGGCTGTAAGCTATGACAATCACAGGGATCATCTCATTTGTGTCACCTCTCTCAGGTACCACTGTTACTCCATCTTGAACAAAAGTGGAAGTTCCTTTGTTTTTAAGAAAGTAAGGAGTGGATTAGGATTATGTAAGGAAACATGATTTGATAATGATTTTTAAATGTTATGAATAAAATTTTTTTAAATAGCTCTGCTTAAAAAATCATGTTGTCTAATATATGTCAAAAATAAGGTGTGAAACAGAGATATACTTTTCCATTTATTCATTCATTCATTTGTGCATTCATTCAACAAATATTTGCTGGGTACCTGCATATGGGTCAGGCAGAGTGCTAGGCACTGGGGACACAGGAGTAAACTAAACAGACAGGGAGTTTAGATTCTAGTTTGTGAGGCACACTAAAATGGATTAATGGAACATTTTAAAGCATGCCAAGAGGAAGAATGGAACGGTCATAGAACATTATCTGAGGAGGTAACTTCTAGTGAAGACCTGAAAAATAAAAACAATCCTTCCATGGGAAGAGCACTGGGAAAATTTTTTTTAGGTTGGGGAAATTAAAAATCTGAAGGTTCTGCAGTATAATAAACTCATTGTATTTGAAGAATAGAAAGAAGGCCAGTGTCTTGGAGTCAATATCTGGGATGGTAGTAGAAGACTAGACTAGAGAGTCAAAACCAGGTTGACATTATGGGCCATAATAAAGAATTTGGATTTTATTCTGAGCATAATGAGAAGCAATGCAAGTGCCCCAAACAGCAGGATGATATGATCTTATTTAAATTTTAAAAAGAAAAAGAGGTTGGTTTATGCTGCTATAAGAAGAATAGATTTTGGAAGGTAAGACTAAAAGTGAGAAGGTGAAATAAGAGGCTACTGAAGCAGTCCACGTGAGAAATTGTGGTGTTTTGGACTGGGGTAGCAGTGGAAGAGATATATTTTGAGGACTGAACTTATAAGATGGGTGGGTGGATTGAATGTATGGGCAAAGGAAACAGAGGGATCTGGGAAGACTCCAATTTTTAGCTATACCAGCTAGGCATTTGGTGGTACATTTATTGAAAGGTGGAAAATACTCAGAAAAAAGCAGGTTGGGAAATGGATAAAAGAGAAATGAAGAGATGTTTTAAATATATTATATTTGATATGCATATTAGATATACAAGTGAAGAAGACAAATATTTGTACATATAAGGCCGAAGCTCCAGAGAGAGATCCAAATGTTGACTTAAGAGACATCAGCATATAGACTGTATTTAAAGGCATGGTTTGCATTGTATTGAGCAAATCTGCTGCAAAGGATCTCTTTTAAAATATTGAAGAGCAAAGATGTAACCTTGAAGACTAAGGTGTGCCTGACCCAAGCCATAGTATTTTCAGTCGCATCATATACATGCCAAAGCTGGACTATGAATAAGGAAGACCAAAGAAGAATTGACACCTTTGAATTGTGGTGTTGGTGAAGAATATTGAATACACCATGGACTGCCAAAAGAATGAACAAATCTGTTTTGGAAGAAGAATAGAATGCTCCTTAGAAGCAAGGATGGCAAGACTGCGTCTTATATACTTTGGACAGATTGTCAGGAGGGATCAGTCTCTGGGGAACGACATCATGCTTGGTAAAGTACAGGGTCAGTGGAAAAGAGGAGGACCCTCAATGAGATAGATTGACACAGTGGCTGCAACAATGGGTTCAAGCATAACAACGATTGTGAGCATGGCACAGGGCTGAGCAGTGTTTCGTTCTCTGGTACATAGGATCACTATGAGTTGGAACCTACTCAATGGCACCTAACAACAACAATGAAGCCACAGCACTAGAAGAAATCATTAAGGGAAAAATGAGCCTAGAAAATATGGCCCAGGCTTAAGTTCAAAGGAGTCCAGCATTCAAATTCGGTTGGTAAGAAACTAACAAGAGACTGAGACAGAGAAATTGGAGAGATAGGGCAACTGGGCAGGCCAAGAGCAGTGTTCAAATGTGTCGAATGAATGCTATTAAGAGGTCAGAGAAGGATGAAGATAGAAAGTGTCAGAGATTTATCAAATTAGAGAGAGAGAGAGGTTACTTTGATACAAATTAGGGCCACCTGTAAAGTATGAATAAATTACTGAAAAATGGTCAAAATAAATATGCAAGGGAAGGAGATATACAAATTTTGATGAACTTTCTAAAAATAGCATCCCACATAGAAAAAAAGTTTCCTTTAAATTTTGTTCTCGGGAAGAATGATGCCTGGGGAAAACAGGCATGTTTAAGGGAGGAACTTTATATTTGCACATGAATCTATATACATAGGGCATGCTGTTGTTTTTGGAGGTTAATTTTCTGTTGACTTGTTCTAAACATAAAGATGGAAGGCAATTGTTGGGAGGAATAAGGGCATTTTAAAATGGGCTTTCTACAAATACTTTGGCCCAACAAAAGTTATTTGCAGTAAGGTGATGAAAGTAAAGAATTAGGTCCCTACAGTGGAGAAGATCAGTGACAGAATCCAGGATTAATGTGAAAAGACAAAGGGAAACATACCCTGATAACTGGCTGATGAAATTCTAAGAGAAGAAATGTCAAGTAATGGAGACAGGGCCATAGTTCCAAAAAAAAAAAAAAGGGACTATATAAAGACCAGCTACATTAGGATAGAGAGAGAGAAAGCTCTGAGGGACTGGAAAAATAAATCTCCAAGTCTCCAGACCAGATTGATAATAAACATTCTGAAAAAAAGACTGAGAACCTAAAAGAGAGAGTATGAATGAATGGAAATAGAAGGAAATTACTACAGATTCTTATAAGCAATTAACGAGGCTACGTGGAAAATGTGGTTAGGATTTCCTGCCACATTATGATAAAAATTGTGTGGATATAACAAGGGGTGAAAAAGGTGCCTGAAGACTGTGAAGCATTCAGGTAGGTCAGATAAAGTACCACATTCTCTTGACAGGGTTGGGTCACATTCCAGCCCCATGATTTCCTTGTCCAGGGCCTCCTATACATGTAGTGAGCAATGCCAAAGGACGATGTCATCCACAGTGAAGCATTTCTGTGGTCTTTAGAAATTTCTAGGCTGGGAGGAGTGCTGGGGGAGTAACTAAAGATTATAAAGCCACAGGTGAAGGGCAGGTGGTTGGTTTAAATAATAGTTGCCTGACCTTTTTAGAACTTTTATGATACATGTTATCCTCTTCCTTATCACCCCACCCCATCTGGGAATTTAGCATATAATGTCTCTCTTTGTTACAGTGTTCATCCATGCTATATTTACTCAACTCTATTAATTCCTTGAGGACTGGAGATTTGGTATTAGTCATAGTGTCCATGAAAGCTATACCTCAGGATCTGAAATGGAGAAGAAAATCAGCAAAATTTGTAGGCTAATTCTTCACCAAAGTAAGAGTGCCTTTTCATGGGCGAGGCTTTCGACGGTCTGTAAGAAGCCATTTGGGGTTTTGGATCTGCTGAATCTACATTTTTGGATGCTAAAAAAAGTACAAGGTCAGTCTATTTTAGTCACTAGTTATTATTATGAGATCTGAGTTTAAAAAGATGTTTTTTAAAGTTTCTTTTGAATATTCACTCCAGAGGTGTGTGTCATTATGGTTAACCATTATTAGTATGACTAATGATGCTGTTATCCTGTGTATGTGTGCCCTTATACGGCTGTGGAGAGAAGCCCACATACTGCCTAATTAATACATCTAAAAAGGAGCTCCTCTAAAGACAAGAAATAACTTGTTCAGAATTATAAAAAAAATGGTCTCCTAATACAAATATCAGCATTTCTTTTTCAAGTTCATTTTAAAAGTACATGTTATAGTACTGTCCCCTATAAAGTGATCACTCCTTGCACTTTCTGAGTGCCAGTTACCGGAGTTGCTATCCTTTCCGTTATCCCAGTTAATCCTCAGAGAACCTCAAGTTATTTTCCTGACTCAACAGCTAAAAGAATTGAGGCTCAGAGATGTTGAGTAACTTCCCCAGAACAGCACAGTGAGTTAGGTGACGATGTGGCATTTGAAGCTGGGTTTTCTGACTCCAAGTCACAGACTCTTTATACTAAACTATCCTAGTTTTCCTTGTAGTAAAGATTTAATACTCACTAAATTGAATTCAACAATACAAATAAAAATCTACACTTGAGAAGCCATGGCCAAAAATGCAACCAAAATGTATCCAAGAAGCAACCTTCTTGCTTTGAGTCTTCCTGTGTTCCTTGATAGTATATCTAGTCAAAGGGGTGGGGAGTTTTCTTTCTCCCACAACCAAGACATTTCCGATCAATCTTAGGCCATTAAAAAAAAAAAAATCCATTGAGTCAACTCCAGCTCCTGGTGACCCCATGTGTGTCAGAGTTGAACTGTGCTCCACTGGGTTTTCGATAACTGATTTTTCAAAAGTAAATTATCAGATATTACATCTGATGCACCACTGGGTAGACTCTCATCTCCAACTTTTTGGTTAGCAGCCAAGTGTCTTAACTGTTTGCACCACCCAGGGTCTCCGTTTAGGCCATAAACCCCCAAGAACAAAGCTTATTGCAGTCAAGCCCATTCGGACTCATAGCGACCCTTGAGGACAGAGTTGAACTGCCCCATAGGGTTTCCAAGGGTATAATCTTTATGGAAGCAGACTGTCATATCTTTTTCCCAGGGAGCAGCTGGTGGGTTCAAACCACTGACCTTGCAGGTAGCGGTCAAGTGCTTAGCCACTGTGCCACCGGGGCTCCTTTCTTAGGCCACTGATAGCCCTAAAATCACTTTAAATCTCAAACATAATCACAGTTCAGAAATTAGGGGCCCAGATCAAGATAATAATTACGCTTTCAATTTCAGCTCTAAGTTTAGACTCCTCCATCCTTTTCTCCAGGTAAGCCCTATATTTAGCAGCCACTCACAATCTGTTTAATTGCTTCTCTCTTTCTCCCGACAATTTTATTGGACCAGTGACTGGTACTGCAGTGCGCTGGCCACTTCCCACTCAGCTGCTGGTTCTCAGGTTATCCTTTTCCTGGTGAATCCCCTTCTTCCTAAGCATCTTCTTGGGTAGAACTTAAAATAGCTCCAGACCTTCTTTCTCTTCCATGTGATTCATGGTAAAAACTCACATACTCCTTGCCTTACCAAGAATGAAAGATTAATTACTTCTCGAATGCAGTCCTCTCCTCATTCTCTGCTCTGCCACAGACCACTTTAAACCTCTCAGAAATAAATAATGCTTCAACCCAAAAAGTCAAGACAAAAGGCACACTCCTCAATTTTTTTGGCAACACAAACCACGATAACATTGTCCCTCAGTGCCATATTTAGTATAAAATACAGTTAAATATAAAATTAAGTATAAAATACAAAACCAAACATTTGAAACTATAATTTTTGCACTATTTTAGTTGGGTAAGTATAATTTAATGAATCTATTTTTCTGCTCAGATACAGTTAAACAAATTTTTAATGTTTTTATTTATAGAGAAGGATGTAATACAGTTGTCAACAAAATGTTACGCTCCCATGTTCCTTCATTAAAAATTCTGGCCATAAGGTGGCCAACCATCTTGGTTTGTCAAGGACTGTCTCGTGTGTGTGTGTGTGTGTGTGTGTGCTTTAAGTGAAAGTTTACAATTCAAATCAGTTTCTCGTACGAAAACTTATACACACATTGTTATATGACTTTTGTTGCTCTCTCTACAATGTGACAGCAGCACTTTCCTCTCCACCCTGTATTTCCTGTGTCCATTCAACCAGCTCCTGTCCCCCTTTGCCTTGTCGTCTTGCCTCCGGACAGGAGCTGCCCACATAGTCTCATGTGTCTACTTGAGCTAAGAAGCACACTCCTCACCAGTATCGTTTTATGTCTTATTGTCCAATCTAATCTTCGTCTGAAGAGTTGGCTTTGGAAACGGTTTTAGTTTTGGGCTGACAGTTGGGGGCCATGACCTCTGGGGTCCCTCTAGTCTCAGTCAGATCATTAAGTCTGGTCTTTTAACTAGAATTTGAGGTCTGCATCCCACTTTTCTCCTGCTCCATCAGGGATTCTCTGTTGTGTTCCATGTCAGGGGAGTCATTGGTGGTAGCTGGGCACCATCTAGTTCTTCCAGTCTCAGGCTAATGGAGTCTCTGGTTTATGTGGCCCTTTCTTTCTCTTGGGCTCATATTTTCCTTGTGCCTTTGATGTTCTTCATTCTCCTTTGCTCCAGGTGTGTTGAGACCAATTGATGCATCTTAGATGGCTGCTTGCTAGCTTTTAAGACTCCAGATGCCACTCACCAAAGTAGGATGAAGAAGGTCTTCTTAATACAGTTTTTTATGCCAATTGACCTAGATGTTCCCTGAAACCATGGTCCCCAGAGCCCTGCCCTTGCTATTCTGTCCCTGGAAGTGTTTGGTTGTATTCAGGAAACTTCTTAGCTTTTGGATTAGTCCAGTTGTGCTAACTTCCCCTATATAATGTGTTGTCCTTCCCTTCACCTAAAATAATTCTTGTCTACTATCTAATTAGTGAATTACCCCTCTACCTCTCCCACACTCGTAACCATCAAAGAGTGTTTTCTTCTATGTTTAAATCTCTTCTGGAGTTCTTATAATAGTGGTCTCATAAAATAGTTGTCCTTTTGTGACTGCCTAATTTCACTCAGCATAATGCCTTCTAGTTTCCTCCATGTTATGAGATGTTTCTGAGATTCATTGTTGTTCTTTATCATTGCATAGTATTCCATTGTGTGAATAACCATAATTTGTTTATCCATTCGTCTGTTGATGGGCACCTTGCTTGCTTCCATCTTTTTGCTATTGAAAACAGTGCTGCAGTGAACATCAGTGTGCATGTATCTATTCACGTGAAGGCTCTTATTTCTCTAGGATATATTCCAGGGAATGGGATCGTTAGATTGTATGGTAGTTCTATTTCTAGCTTTTTAAGGAAGTGCTAAATCAATTTCCAAAATGGTTGTACCAATATTTACATTCCCACCAGCAGTGTATAAGTGTTCCTATCTCTCCACAACGTCTCCAACATTTATTATTTTGTGTTTTGGATTAATGCCAGCCTTGTTGGGGTGAGATGATATCTCATTGTAGTTTTAATTTGCATTTCTCTAATGGATAATGATTATGAACATTTCCTCATGTATCTGCTAGACACCTGAATGTCTTCTTTGGTGAAGTGCCTATTCATATCCTTTGCCCATTTTTTAACCAGGTTATTTGTCTTTTTGCTTTTGAGTTTTTGCAGTATCATGTAGATTTAACAGATCAGATGCTGATCAGATTTGTCATAGCCAAAAACTTTTTCCCAGTCTGTAGGTAATCTTTTTACTCTTTTGGTGAAGTCTTTGGATGACCATAAGTGTTTGACTTTTAGCAGCTCCCAGTTATCTAGTCTTCTGGTGTTTGTGCATTGTTAGTAATGTTTTGTATACTGTCTATGCCATGTATAAGGACTCCTAGCACTGTCCCTATTTTTTCTTCCATGATCTTTATTGTTTTAGATTTTATATTTAGGTCTTTGATCCATTTTGAGCTCATTTTTGTGCATGGAGTGAGGTATGGGCTTCGTTTCATTCTTTTTTGCAGCTAAATGTCCAGTTATACCAGCATCATATGTTAAAGAGACTGTCTTCTCCCCATTTAACAGACTTTGGGCCTTTGTCAAATATCAGCTGCTCATAGGTGGATGAATTTATGTCTTGATTCTCAATTCCATTCCATTGGTCTATGTATCTGTAGTACCAGTACCAGGCTATTTTGACTACTGTGGTGGTATAATAGGTTCTAAAATCAGGTAGTGTGAGGCCCCCACTTTGTTCTTCTTTTTCAGCAATGCTTTACTTATCTGGGGCCTCTTCCATTTCCATATGAAGTTGGTGATTTGTTTCTCCATCTCATCAAAAAAATGCCATTGGAATTTGGATTGGATTGCATCGCATTATATCTGTAGATTGCTTTGGGTAGAATAGACATTTTCACAACGTTGAGTCTTCCTATCCATGAGCAAGGTATGTTTTTGTACTTAGGTAGGTCTCTTTTGGTTTCTTACATTATTAGTGTCTTGTAGTTTTCTTTGTATAGGTCTTTTACCTCTCTGGTTAAATTTATTCCTAAGTATTTTATCTTCTTGGGGGCTACTGTAAATGGCATTGATTTGGTGATTTCCTCTTCAAAGTTCTCTTTGTTGGTGTAGAGGAATCCAGCTGATTTTTGTATGTTTATCTTGTATCCTGAAACTTTGCTGAAATCTTCTATTAGTTCCAGTAGTTTTCTTGTAGACTCTTTAGGGTTTTCTGTATATAAGATCATATCTGCAAATAGAGATAGTTTTACTTCTTCCTTACCAATTTGAATGTCCTTTATTTCTTCTTCTATCCTAATGGCTCTGGCTAGGACCGCCAGCACAATGTTGAATAAGAGTGGTGATAAAGGGCATCCTTGTCTGGTTCCCATTCTCAAGGGGAATGCTTTCAGAATCTCTCTATTTAGGATGATGTTGACTGTTGGCTTTGTATAAATGCTCTTTATTACGTTGAGAAATTTCCCTTCTATTCCTATTTTGCTGAGAGTTATTTATCATGAATTGGCATTGGATTTTGTCAAATGACTTTTCTGCTTCAATTGATAAGATCATGTGGTTCTTGTCTTTTATTTATGTGGTAGATTACATTGATTGTTTTTCTAATATTGAACCATTCCTGCATTCATGGTGTGAATCCTAGTTTGTCATGGTGAATTATTTTTTTGATATGTTGTTGAATTCTATTAGCTAGAATTTTATAGAGGATTTTTGCACCTAAGATCATGAGGGATATTGGTCTGTAATTTTCTTTTTTTGTGGTGTCTTTACCTGGTTTTGGTACCAGGGGTATGCTGGCTTCTTGGAATGAAAAAAAAAAGTATTCCATCCTTTCCTACACTCTGAAATACTTTTAGTAGGAGTGATGTTAACTCTTCTCTGAAAGTTTGGTAGAATTCTCCAGTGAAGGCTTCAGGGCCAGGGCTTTTTTTGGGGGGGGGGGGTAGGGGAATTTTTTGAGTTACCTTTTCAACCTCTTCTTTTGTTATGTGTTTATTTAGCTGTTCTATCTCTGTTTGTGTTAGTCTAAGTAGGTAGCGTGTTTCTAGAAATTTGTCCATTTCCTCTAGGTTTCCAAATTCATTACAGTACAATTTTTCATAGTATTTTGTTATGGTTCTTTTAATTTCAGTTGAATCTGTTGTGATATCACCCATCTCATTTCTTATTCAGGTTATTTGCTCCCTCTTCTTTTTTTTTTTTTTTTGGTCAGTTTGGCCAATGGTTTATTGATTTTATTGATCTTTTCAAAGAACCAACTTTTGGTCTTGTTAACTCTTTCAATTATTTTTCTATTCTTCATTTCATTTAATTCTGCTCTACTTTTTATTATTTGCTTTCTTCTAGTGCCCAAAGGCTTCTTTTGCTGTTCTCTTCCTATTTATTCGAGTTGCAAGATGAATTCTTTGATTTTGGCCCTTTCTTCTTTTTGGATGTGTGCATTTATTGCTATAAATTGACCTCTGAGCACTGCTTTTGCTGTGTTCCAAAGGTTCTGATAGAATGTGTTTACATTCTCATTTGATTCTATGAATTTCTTTATTCCATTCTTAATTTCTTCTATAACCCAATAGTTTTTTAGCAAGGTGTTGTTCAGTTTCCATGTGTATGATTTTTTTTTCCTTGCTTTTTCTGTTATTGATTTCTACTTTTATGACTTTATGGTCAGAAAACATGCTTTGTAATATTTCGATGTTTTGGATTCTATTAAGGCTTGCTTTATGGCCTAATATGTGGTCTATTCTGAAGAATGTTCCACGTGCATTGGAAAAGAAAATGTATTACCTGCTGTTGAGTGGAGTGTTCTGTATACATCTGTGAGGCCAAATTGGTTGACTGTGGCATTTAGATCTTCCGTGTCTTTATTGAGCTGCTTTCTGGGTGTTCTGTCCTTCACCAAAAGTGGTGTATTGAAGTCTCCTAATATTATTGTGGTGCTATCTCTCTTTTTGATGTTGTTAAATTTTGTTTTATGTATTTTGGAGCCCTGTCATTGGGTGCATAAATGTTTATTATGGTTATGTGTTCCTGGTGTATTGACCCTTTAATCATTATATAGTGTCCTTCCTTATCCTTTGTGGTGGAAATAACTTTAAAGTTTATTTTGTCTGAAATTAATATTGGCATTCCTGCTCTTTTTTAATTGTTGTTTGCTTAATATATATTTTTTCCATCCTTTGAGTTTTACTTTGTTTGTGTCTTTAAGTCTAATGTGTGTCTCTTGTGGGCAGCATATGGATGGATTGTGTTTTTTATCCATTTTGCCCTCTCTGTCTCTTTATTGGTACATTTATTCCATCTATAATCAGCATAATTAATGATAGGTGTGAGTTTGGTGCTGTCATTTTGATGTCTTTTTGTGTGTGTGTGTGTTGTTGATAGTTTCTTTGCTCCACTTAATGTGCTGAGCCGTTTTCCTTAATATATTTTTTTTCTTCCATTTCATTGTTGTTGATTTTGTATTTGCTGAGTCTTCATGTTTTTCTTGTTTTTTTTTTTATTTTGCTGTGTAGGATTGTTAGTTTCCTTTGTGGTTACCTTATTATTTACCTCTACTTTTCTAAGTTTAAACCAATCTTTTATTTGTTTATATCACCTTGACTTCCTCTCCGTAAGAAAGAAAGATTTATGACTACATTTTTAGTCACTCTTTTTTTGTTTTAATATTCTCATCTCTTACATAATGACACCCCTTTTTCCCTTTTTTGAGAATTTTAGCTTTGATTTATTTTTGTGATTTCCCTATCTAGGTTGATAGCTAGTTGCTCTGTTCTGTGTTGTAGTTTTGGGTAGTTATCTGATGTTATTGACTTTCTGATGGAGGACTCCCTTTAGTATTTCCTGTAATTTTGATTTGGTTTTTGCAAATTCCCTAAACTTCTGTTTTCTGGAAATGTCCTAATTTCACCATCATATCTGAGAGATAGTTTTGCTGGATATATAATTCTTCACTGGCATTTTTAATTTATTTTTTTCCTTCAAGGCTTTATGTATGTCATCCCATTGCCTTCTTGCCTGCATGGTTTCTACCGAGTAGTCTAAGTTTAGTCTTATTGGTTCTCTTTTTCAGATGACTTTTTGTTTATCCCTAGTTGCTCCGAAAATTCTCTTTTTATCTTTGGCTTTGGAAAGTTTGATTATAATATGTCTTGATGACTTTCTTTGGGATGTACCTTGTGTGGGGTTCAATGAGCATCTTGGATAGACATCTCCTCATCTTTCATGATATCAGGGAAGTTTTCTGCCAACAAATCTTCAACAATTCTCTCTGTATATTCTGTTATCCCCTCTTGTTCTCATACTCCCATCACTCGTAGGTTATTCCTATTGATAGAGTCCCGCATAATTCTTAGGGTTTCTTCATTTTTTAAAATTCTTTTATCTGACTTTTCCTCAAATATGTTGGTACCAAGTGCTTTATCCTCAATCTCACTGATTCTGACTTCCATTCCATCAATTTACTCTTTTTGACTTTCTATTTTTTTTTATTGAATTGTCTAATTCTGAAATTTTATTGTTAATCTGAATTTCTGTTTGCTGTCTATGTGTGCTTGCAGCCTATGAAATTTTTCATAATGCTCTTGTCTAATCTGCTTAAGTCCCTCTAATGTTTTTTCCATGTGCTGCTTGGCTTGTTCTGCATTTTTCCTGATGTCCTTCCCAATCTCTTGAAGAGTTCTGTATATTAATCTTTTGTATTCTACCTCCTGTAATTCCAGGAAATTCTCTTCATCCAGAAGATTTCTTGAGTCTTTGTTTTGGGAGCTTGCTGAAGCCATTGTGGTCTGCCTCTTTATATGGTTTGATATTGACTGTTGTCTTTATTTATTTCGTGTTTGATTATCGTGTCCGATCTTCTTGTTTTGTTATGTCCAAATAGGCTGCTCAAGTGAGCTAGTTTGATTATTGGTGTCTTTGAAGCTCTAATGTCCTGTCACCAGGTGGTTAGAGCTGTTACTAGGTGTGTGAGCCCAGGAGTCTGTTCAATTTTCTTGTATGGATTCAGCTCATGTATCCAGGTAGTCAGTTACCAAGTTTGTGGTGGAGGCTCTCACCTACAGTCCTAGATGAAAAAAATATGAGCAGGGGTGATTGGTGTATAAGCACAGGTATCTCGCTACAGTAGGGGGTCACATGCTGAGTAAAGCAGGGGGCTGATGACTGCCCCTGAGTGTCTGTATGGAAAGTGTGTCTCTGTTCCCTAGAGTGTATAGATGGGTGGGTTTTGCAGCTGGACTGTGGGCATCCAATGCTTTTGGCTGTATGGACTGGGAGGCACCACTTATTCTTGAGGGCCTAGACTGTTGAAATGGGCCCACATAGGTCTATGCGAGGGTGAAAGGCATTCAAAGTCCCTGGACCCCTTATGCCTGTAACTAGGCAAAGGAGCTGTTTCTGCCTCAGTTTCCAGCTTAGCAGAGCCAGCTGATTATTTTTTCCCTGTTTGTTAATTTGTTCCCTCTCCAAGGCATGGAGAATGACTTAGGGCGAGTGCAGGGTCCTTCTTCCAGCCCAGAGGATGCAGCCGTCTGGGACCCAGTGCAGAGCAGGAAGGGAGCAGGTAAATGGGAGAGAGGTTTTTTTCCTGAAGGGATATTTTTGGATCCACGAGGTAGGTTAAACTCAGGTACTTATCTTTTGCTGACTGAGGGCCACTTCTTGCTTGTTCTGGAGGTCTGAGCAGGCTCTCCTCCACTTGTTCTCTCTCAAAGTAGAAAATGCATCCCGAATGCCACTGCTTGCCTCACCATGCTTGTGCCAGCAGAATTGTCCTGTGGGGTGCCAGTTCCCACTGGGTCAGGTCTGGCAACTCCTTGCTGCTTCTGAACCGTTTCTCTCTCCCCCTCCTGCTCAGTCGGATTCGTCAACTTTGCCTTTGATGTTTAGGACTCCTAGCTTGTCATATATAATTGATTCACTTGCTTTTTGGGTCTTTGTTGTAAGAGGGACCACAGGAAGCACCTGACTACTGCGCCATCTTGGCCCCACCTCCCCAGGACTGTCCCAGTTTTGAAGGAGCAGTGGTGGCACAGTGGTTAAGCGCTCGGCTTCTAACCAAAAGGTTGATGGTTCAAGCCTACCAGCTACTCTGCAGGAGAAAGATGTGGCAGTCTTCTTCTGTAGACATTATAACCTTGGAAACCCCGTAGAGCAGTTCTACTCTGTCATATAGGGTCACTATTATTTGGAATAGACTCGAAGGCAATGAGTTTGGTTTGGTCCCATTTTTAGCACTGAAGATTCCACAACCTGGGAAATCCTTTAGTCCTAGGCAAACAGAAATTATTAGTCATCCTACTTCTGGAAACCATTAAAATCCACTGAAACCTGGGAAAAGCTATTAGTAACACTTTTTAAAATATAAACACTCCTTTTTTCTTTTTTAAAATGCACTTATTATAGTAAGCTTGTGAAATAAATGATGAAACATAAATAAAGACATAAAAATCACTCATAATCCTACTACTTAGATATAAGTACTCTTAACCCTTGTTTACTTCTCCTCCATCTATGCATAATACTTGACATTGTTGTTAATTGCAGTCAAGTTGATTATGACTCATGGCAACCCCAGGTGTGCAGAATAGAACTGCTGCATAGGATTTTCAAGGCTGTGGCATTTTGAAAGCAGATCATCAGAACTATCTTTGAAGGTGCCTTTGGGTGGATTCAAACTGTCAACCTTTTAGCTAGCAGTCAAGCACTTAGCCCTTGCTCCATCCAGGGACTCCATATATATGTTGTTTAGATCCTACTGTGTTTTATATCTTTCTCCTTAGTGTTATTATTGTAAAATCAGCATTAGCATTTGACATTAACATTTTGTAAACATAATAGTTAATGATTGCATAATATTCAACTGGAATTTTCTTCTAAGTTAATTGACCACTGCAAATACAGGCTGCTGCCAGTTTTTCCATATGTCTGTGATGTAATGAACACCTTCATTAGTTAAATTTTTATATGTACTTTCCATTATTTCTAAAGATTTGTTTTCAAAATGGCAGAGAGAAAACCTAAGAACCAACCTAATATACAACAAAATCTTGTTAAAAGCTGAGGTACTGTGTAAAAGGAAGTAGCAGATGAAATAAGGAGGACCTAGCAAGCTATTTGAGAAGTACTTAGATCCCTAAGTTACTGTCTCTCCCACACAACGCTCTGGGTGACTCCCTTCTTTCACCTCAGCAGAAATTGAGAGATTTATTCTTTGTAGAGAGTAAAACAAAGGTTTTGGCCTAGGAGCTCAACTGGCCCAATTGAGAACATGGGTGCTTTACTAAAAACAGCAGAATGAATTAACAAATTACACATTCAGCATTAAATGCCTGGGACCTTTATTTACTTAAAAAAAACCAGAAATTCTGACCTCTAGGACTTTAGCTTTATGTGTAAAACGAAAAGAGTATTCTCTTTGAAAATGTATTCTCTGGGTAATTGGACTGGTCCAGAAACAAACATACAAACAAACAAAAATTGTAAGAAAATTGACACACTTGGGTTTTCCCAAAAAAGTGAACCTCCACACACACTCTAAAAATACAATCAGTTTTTTTAGTTTCCCTTTTTAATCATAAGTAAAATCCTAAACAGTCAGACAATTGACAAAACCACTTAGTAGGCCAGGAAAAAATCAATTTGGAAAAAACAAAACTATGCAGAGATTAAAAAAAAAAAGAAAAATACACACAGAAGCACATAAAGAGATAGGAAAAGTTTTAAATGTATGAAACAAGAACAGTATTATAGATAGTCCATGACTTATGAAGTGGTTCGGCTCCAACCAGAAGTCAGTTCCAACATAAGTTGAATACCTAAGTTTTGTTTTTGTTTTTTTTTCTTAGTTTTCATTAGTATTATTTTTTTGATTAGTAGTATCTTTATAAATCCAGCAGTGTTTTGAACAGTAAATCATAAAACTGAAAATCTGCAAGTGAACATCTGAGAATGATAACACCAGCAAATTATACCCTGCAACATATTACTAATGATGAAATGTACCAAAAAAAAAAAAAAAAGGACTATCCTAAGTGTGGTTTGTCTTAACTCAAATATGTAGTAAATTGGGAACTATCTACATATATAAGAAAAATGGAATCTTCAGAGAACAAACCATAACTCTTGGAAATTAAAAACATTATAAATAGCAGAAACAGAACTCAATAATGGGTTAGAAATTAGAGTTGAGGTAATTTTCCAGGAAAAAAGAAAAGTAACAGATAAAAATCATGAGAAAAAAAAATGTAAGAAAGTAAAGGACAAGACCCAGAAGGACCAACATTTGTATAATTTTTTTTTTCTCCAGAAAGAGGTAACACACAAAATGGATTGAAGGAAATCATCAAATAAATAATTAATTTTTTTTCCCCAAAAGTACAGGACTGAAAATCCTCCAGAGTGCTCAACACAATAGATGAAAATAGATTCAAACTAAGAAGCATCTTGTGAGATTTCAGAATACTGGAGATAAATAATTTTAAAAGTCTCCACAGAGAAAAAAGAGGGTACTTACAAAGGATCAAGAATAATAATGAAATCTGACTTTGTTAGATTAAGGTGGAAACAAGAAAGTTATGGAGCAATACCTTTAAAATTCTGAAGGAAAATGAATTTTCTGCTAGTATGCTACATACCTAGCCAAACTATCAATTCATTGGAAGGGTAAAAATAAAGAAATTTTCAAACATGTAAGGTCTCAAATATTTTGCCTGTCCTATACTCTTTCAACAAGAAGGTACTATTAGATGCTTTCCGCTAGAGGAGGTAGTAATCTAGAAAAGAAAGACATGTAGTTGAGAAAACAGGAAAGTCAACACAGAAGAGAAGCAAGGAAGTACCCAGGATGATAAAGAAGGGAGATCCCAGGATGACAACAGAGCCCCAGGAGTTGAGAAAAATTAGTCTAGATTGGGACACTGTGACTCAAGACAGGCATGATAAGGACTGTTATCACCATGCCTTCTGTTCTCATACTATATTTTTAACCCAATAGAATGGGTAAAGGAATTTCTTTTTCAAAACAGAGAAGTATGTCATTAAAGAGGATCTCATGAGAAATAAGGAATCAATAAAAGGAGAAACGCAAAAGGAATTCCAAGTATGATGGACAAAGGGAAGTTCCAGGGTGACAATTATGAAACAGCCCAGAGATGTCTCAAAAGAAAACAAAACAAAAACAGGGGATCGAAAAGTTATTGATGTGATTTATCTTATGAAAAATTAGCCTGACAAGTTTTTGAAAGGTTTTTAAACAATTAACAAAACATACTATAAAATAACTAAGAAAATTTTTAAAAAAGCTTCTATTAACTTCAGAAAAACAAAAGAAAGGAAACAGAATTATAGTACACCATAATGCTCAGCTATGAATAAAATTTTCATAGGCATAATAATGCTAACACTATCCAATGATTCAACCCCAAACAATATAACTCTATTACTGGTGTGGAAGAGTGGATGCAGAGTTAATGGTGGTATTAGAGAGCTAAATCCTAATATAGCAATACAGGAAGTCAGCAATGTCTAAAATTTATAAATCCGAAGATAGTAGTGTAACATTATTTAAGAAACATGATAAGTGCAAATACCAGAGGCAATAGCTGGAAGAGTCGAAGGTAGTTGTGTAGCCTGGAAAACCGGAGCAAGTGAAGTCAGTAATTGGACCCCTGGTGGTGCAGTGGTTAAGAGATTGGCTGCTAACCAGAAGGTTGGCAGTTTGAATCCACCAGCCACTCCTTGGAAACCCTATGGGGTAGTTCTATTCAGGCCTATAGGGTTGCTATGAGTTGGAATCGACTTGATGGTAATGGATTTTGGAATTAATAATTGACTTGAAAATATTGTACCAATTTGCACTCCTGCCAGCAGAGAAATCATTAAAAATGACTCTATAACAGTAACCGTAGAGGTCTAGGTTGCTACACTAATCTGATCTAGCAATTTTGACCAAATGGATTGCTTACTCTCCAGGTATCACAAGCACCCGTACCACGAGTGTAACAAAGGGAGCTTTCTGGAACTGAACTCCAGCCACCCAAACCTCCCAGTATTTGGCTAAGAACACTTTTCATTTAACAAAGAATTATGACCAGGATTGGACTGCAATAAGTTAACCTTTCATTTAATTCAATTCCTGATGTTGGATTGGTACTAAAATCTATTTATGGATTTCTCCCTTTTTCACTTTCTTCCAGGAACATTATCTGGCATTCTAAACTTGGGGAAAATCTGTAAAACGAACCTCTAATCTTGGCAGGAAACATAAGTAGCTAGGGCTCTCATGAGTAAGACCGAGCTCTGAGATGTCTCAGAATTGACCTTCAAGATCATCTTTTCCAGGCCCTCTTTTTGCATGTTACAGGAAACTTCAGCCAAAAAGGGCTGAGTGATTTATCCAAGGTAGTATAGCCTATTAATGGCACAGAAAACATGAGAACCCAGGTTTCCTGACTTCCAGCTCAACAGCTCTTTCACTACATGGTACATTATACTATACCACACTACACAATACTATACTATACTACGTTATACTATACTATACGACACTGTATTACATTATACTGACTATATTATATTACACTATACTATACTACATTACAGTATACTATACTGTACCAGAGCCCTGGTGGCATAGTTGTTAAGAGCTCTGCTGCTAACCAAAAAGTCAGCAGTTAGAATCCACCAGGCGCTCCTTAGAAACCCTATGGGACAGTTCTACCCTGTCTTATAACGTTGCTATGAGTTGGAATCAACTTGATGGCAATAGGTTTTTTTGATTTTGGATACTATACTATAACCAAACCTCACTATACTACATGACACTATGCTACACTATAATGTACTACTCTGCGGTACACTATTCTAAAGTACACTATACTATACTATACCAAGCTATATACTACACCTCACAACACAATGATACTTTATATTACATATGCTACACTACAATATACTGTACTAGGAGCCCTGATGGTACAATGGTTAAGTGCTCAGCTGCTATCTGAAAGGTCAGTGGTTTGAACCCATCAGTAGCTCACTGAGAGAGAAGACATTAACCAAACCAAACCCAGTGCCATCGAGTCGATTCCGACTCGTAACGGCCCTATAGATACAGCCTAGAAAACCCTGTAGGCCAGTTCTACTCTGACCTATAGGGTCATTATGAATTGGAATCAACTGGACAGCACACAGCAACAATAATACCCTGAACTACCTCATACCACTCACTACACTATACACTCTAATACACTTCAGTATACTGTGTTATACTATACCATACCACACTAAACAACACAACATTGTCAAAGACTTAATCTAGAGTGAATTTTAACCTTAGTGTTCTGGACTTAAGCCACAAAATCTTTGGATCATTTATATAGCCTGATACAATCCATTCGAATCATTGCAAATAACTATGAATTCACTCAAATTTTGATGTTTTAGATTGTTATGCAATTTAAGATCAGTGTTGACTAATTTGCATAAATACTTTCCAAATAATTAAATAAAATTTTCTAAGAGTAAAAACTTAGAAATAGATTCTTTTCAAAGCTGCAAAACTACTCTTCTCAGTTAACCACTTGTATATATTCTACCACCCATTCTGTCATCCCTGACCTCATTTCTAGCTGCAAAACTACTCTTCTCAGTTAACCACTTGTATATATTCTACCACCCATTCTGTCCCCCCGACCTCATTTCTAGACACTCTGTCCCACTAGATCCCCACAGAAGTCCATTAGTGTCCCTAACCCACAAGCTCAGTCTAGTCCCAGTTCTTGAGTGATACTCTGCCCTCATCTCTCATGCTTCCTTCAGTGGGCTTTGAGATTCAATCATCTTTCAGGTAGTAGATTGCCAGACTCTTTCTTGAGCAGCCTGTGCTGGATTATAGTGGAAACTAATCCAGGGTCGCTGCCCCAGGGCTGATCCCTGGGTTTCTCCATTGTTATCTGCCCTCCAACATGGTGGCCCATTTTGGAACCAGGGTTCTGTGGATAACTCCCTACTGTGTGCAGCCATCTAAAAGGTGATATTGGTGCTCTATAAACAAACTCAGGGGTTCCCCAGCTCCCTTGTTGGACCAAGGATACCACAACCTTGCTACCATTTGCCCTCAAGGGTTGGGCCCATCCAGTAGGAAGTGTGCTAACAATATCATCCCCAACCCCAACAGCAGCCAGCAGCAGCATCTCACCATCAGGGAAGAGCCAGGTTTCTCACAGGCAGTTTGCATTTGGCTAACACCTTGGCCCTCGAAGTGAGACCTGATTTATCACTTACCAGCTCGTGTCCTGAGCTCCAGTTACCTCTTGTATGAAATGGAGAGCATCATGACACCTATCCTACAGAATTGTTGTGAGAATCAAGTGTAATTACACATAGCAGGGGTTTAGCATAGTCCTAGCATATGACCAGTGGCTTTTGACCCCGTTCTGAGCCATAGTGACCTCATGTGTGTCAGAATAAAATCGCGCTCCGTAGGGTTTTCACTGGTTGACTTTTCAGAAGTAGATCACAAGGACTTTCTTCTGAGGAAACTCTGAGTGGACTTGAACCTCCAACCTTTTGGTTAACAGTTCAGCGCATTAACCATTTATACCACCCAGGGACTAACTAGCAAATATTAAGTGCTGAATAAGTGTTAGATATTTTTATTTCATTTAATCTTTACAACAACAACAACAAAATTTAGTAACACCACCTAAAAACATGAGGCTCAGAGAGGTTGAGTAACTTGCCCACAATTACACGGTTAAAAGGGGTCCAAATGAGACCACAAGCCCATGTTCTAGACCCTTCCATATCCTTTCCCTCTGACAATCAAAGCAATACTCTGCCCACCTGCTGGGCGGCTCCAGCTTGGATCCCACCCTGGTACCCGGCGTCTGCCTGAATCGTGACGAAAACATGTTGATCCCTGTTGGACCTGTGCCTAGCCCACCCAGCAGAAACTTCCCCACCAGCCTCTGCAGCAAAGACAACTCTCTCAGCTCCCTTCCCAACCTACAGAGCAGGGCTGCTGCCAGCTCTGCCCCTGCCCCAGGCCTGTCTGGCTGCAGGTAGGCTGGTCTGACTCACAGAAGAGTTCTGAGCTCTGACGAATCCTCAATGTTTTTTCAGGGCCAGCATTATTGCCACGAATGGAAAGGGAGCCGAGAAGGCAGGAAAGGGAAAAAAGAAGACAGTTAGTGTTCCCATCATCCCCATAAAGTAAACAGGAAATGGCTCAGGGTAGGTGAACCAGCTTACGGTCTTGAGTAAAAGGGAATGATTAGCTCTTCCTGAGTGACTAAAGGGTTAATCACAATCCGGTCAAGAGTTTATCACCCAGACCGCCATATTTGAGTTTTGGAGAATTCCCTTTGTTTCAATTCATCACCTTCACTCCAGCGCCTGTGTCTATTTTAATAGCCTATAATGCAATTCCTTTTGCCCATTCTTCTCTTTCACTATGGGTTTTCCGACCCTCGGGTGAATTTATGCTTCTAGCTGAATGATTACTCACTGAGCCTTCGCCAAGGGGTGTTCTGTTCCAAGAATGACACATCTCTTTGGGGATGACTCTCTACCTAACAGGATGGGTGGGAGGTCAGGGGAAGCCCATACCCAGCAGAAAATAGTTTCTTTGTGTGCCTGAAGAAAAACACTCAGATGATGAACAGCCTGATTTGGGGGCTGTGAGTGGGTGAGCCACTCCAGGGAAGCCGGCCTCACCACTCCCTCATAAAGAGAGTTTATGAATTTAATGAGCAGAAGAATTCTGACAAGCCTTAAAGCCAAAGACAATTAGCAAAGGGCGAATAACTTGAATTCCTTCCAGTCATGAAACCATTTCATTCTAAGGAAATTATCCATGTACATATCTTTATATTTTATCTATATGTCCCTACCACACATAAGACTCTATTGTATTCTTTTATCTTTACATATGAGCATTTTCCAATGTGTGTTCAAGGATACCTTCTTCATCCCAGGAGATGCTACATGAGAGAAGACTGTCATGGTCAAATCCAATTGTAAATGCTGCATGCTAGACCCCCTCATTACTGTGTACAAAGGGCGTCGCATATTAAATGTTCTGAGAAATTCTGCAGTAAGTGTTTTGTTTCATTTTACTGGCTCCAACATTATGGATATGTTTAAATATGAAATCGTCTTCTTCACTCTAATACCTATTAACATCCAGAGTACTCAGTACTCCATGTAGTACACTTTGGGAAATGCTGACATACTGAAATACAACAGTTAATCTTCTTTGATGATGCCAGTGCTTAAAACATTTCTGCCACTCATATTTTACAATCGTTTTAAGATACTATGGGGTGCTCTTTAAACATCTTAAAGGATGATGACTCTGTTGTTTGAAGTGGTTCGGTTTTACAAAGTATCATCACTCAAACCTATGTCATTGAGCAATGAGGTAGGTGAATGATTAAATAGGGCATTATAAGTCAACAGCAAAATATAATATCTGTGTATGGCTGGAAAAAATTAGCCTTTGAGGTCTGTTTCACTTCACAACTAGATTACTATACTAACATCTCGACTGGGTTCTTCAACTGCACCCTTTCCCTTTATTCTACATCACTGCCAGACCAAACTTTCTGAATTCAATGATAAGCCATCAGCCCTTGGTCAAAGCCTTCAGTGGTTCCCCAAGTAAAGTGTTTACTGCATTGCCTGGTTTTAAAAATCTTCTAGAATCATCAGTCAAATAACCTTACGATCTACATTCTCCTACTGCCTGACATGACCAGAGTAGTGCCCTTGTTGTCCCACATTTTCCTAAGCTCTCCCTGTCCTGTTTCCGATGCCCAAAATATTCAACTTTCCCTCTTTTAGTCAATCCATAACTCCTTAAGACCCAAATGGTTTCTTGTCTTTCTTGTAGCATTTACAGAATATGCACATTTTCATTGTTGTAACTGTTCTCTAGCTGCCTTCAAGGTTTCTACACGATGTCAGTGGTGAGTGTATTTTCTAAGCCAAAAATTAGAATGTTAGGCTTGACCAATAGGGTCCTACTAAAGAATGGGATAGTATATATTAGAAATCACAAAACTTTTGGAATATCTGAGATATTCTGGATATCTGCAGTAGCATGGTATTATGTGTCACATGTTCTTATGTGACACAATTTAGCAAAAAATTACTCCTATAACGTATGACACTGGCTTCATACTGCTGACCCTCAACAGCATTTTAAGTTATTAGATGCCAAAAGGTCATGTTTTCTCGTCTTTCTGACACTTACCACATGTGTACACTTTTTTGCATAAGGAAGAATAAAGATAAATTCAATCATAAACACTTTGTAAAAATGTATTAGTCATTTTTTATTTCGAGGTTGCAATGGAAACGATAGAGCTAGGCAGTTTCTGCTTGGGTTACTCTTTTATAAATTTCTCCATTTCCACATTCTATCTTACAATAGAACTCCCCCCCACCACCATCCCATTTATAAAAAAAAAAAAAAAAGATGCCGTCAATTAGGGAGAGATACTGGGTGTCTTGTGCAATTCCAGAATTCAGTTAAATGGTACTTTCCAAAAAGAAACGATAAATTGGGATGACCTAAAGACGTATGAATGCATAGCCCCAGTCTCTATCTATTTTCACTCTTGGCTCTATCCTTTCTATATATTCAGCCTATTGCTCTGAGGGCATGAACCATGACTCCTCCCTGGAAAACTCAGTATTAAGTAATGTGTGATTGAGCCCTTGGGAAGCATTGCTAGACCAAGACTTAATGTAAAGAAGGTGAAGAGTCAGTGGTTTACTGTAAATTACAACACTATGCATCCTGAAATGACACTTATGATCCCACACTCTGTCTGCATTTCCACTGGTACTTTGTTGTTATGTTAATAATAATTATTGCACAACTCTAGTGGACTGACTTATGATAACAGTAAATTCAGGTTTGCCCAATTGCCTTACACATTTTGCAAACTTTGAAAATTGGAATACTTGTCTGATCATTTCTCTCTGCGAATCTCACATTCCCATCCAAGATCAGAAGTTACAGAATTTGAGAAGCTTTGCCAGGACAAAAGAAATTCCGAAGCCCCTATCAGGCCAAAACCTACATGTGTGTTATGGTTAGAAATGAACTAAACAGTTTTTAACAGAATGAGCACTTTAGCCCTACTAAATACAGCCCAACACTGAATAAAACTTACTGCTATTATGATTGTTATTAGAAAGTCCATATGACCCCAGTATGCTACACTGACCTATAAAACCTTTAACCTGGAAAATGCTTTCATCGATCCAACTCCCTGGTTTCAGAGGAATGCACACAGAGCCGGCAGTAAGGGAGGAAAGGACAGCAACCAGGCTAGTTACAGCAGCCATCTGCAATGTGACAGTTGGCAGAATAACACACGACAATGCCAGATTGATCACTTGCCTTGGTGAAAAGTAACAAGATCACCTAGTTAGCCAGTCTCCACAAGATGCTAAACTTGTGGAAATTTGGAAGAGCCTATATGATGTAAAGTATCATCTGTTTTTAATACATCCAGTCATCACTAAATCCATTAATCTAGAAAATATAAAACAATAAGAAAAATAAACTGCTGTGTATACTTCTTCTGAACAGAGGTTCTTTATACTTAGGGTCACTATTTTATTCTCCAAATCAGGACAATTTTAAAGGGGAAAGGAGCCACTGTTAATGTTTATGTTGGAACAACAGACATCAATCAGGACACTTCATACTAAATTAGTATTTAAAATGTATCCTAAAGGGTTTAAATGCAGGTGATACTTAAAAGAAAGTACAAAATATAAGAGGATTGCAAAAATAAAATAACATAAAATAACAAATAGATCATCAAAAAGTGCTTATTGGTCTCATCTTTTAAACGTTCCTTCTCTTTCTTTGAACTCAAGACAGTCAAGTTTTCAAAAACACTTGTTCTCGTTGAGAAGCTATCTTGAGAAGGGCTGACCCATGAGAAATGTTAGGTGTGCAGACATCTTCAGCTATAGTGGTTCTCCCAAATGGCATAGAGGAAGACCTTGACTTTGATTCCACCAGGGCCCGCTTTTCCTACTCGTTGGCGATTACTCATACCGTGTTTAAAACTGAAACGTTCATTTTAAATACTACAAAAATGTGTTACAGAGCACAGGCAAGGCATCTGTTCCAGCAAAATGTTATGTTTTGATCATTTTCAAAAATGATTTTTCTGTTTTTAAAGAAAGTGTGTGGACATGGAGATGAGTCAGTCAATCTGAGGGGTACTGTATGCTGGGTTATTTTGAAAGCTGTAAAATTTAAAAATACATGGCAAGAAAATAATTTTCCTTAAATATTATTTCAATTTTATTCTTTGACTTAGTATTTTTTTTTCTTTTTTTAATCTTTCCATATCATGAGATTCATTGCCAGAGGGGGGAAAAATGCCTTGAAGGCAGCTATAGAATCATCGTCATCTGGAATTCCAGATAGAGGACTACAAAAATGGTTTTACTGGTATACATAGGTCTAGGTAATTTTTATTTGAAAAGAAGGGTATATCATATGCAAAGGTCAGTTCCTTAGATAATCACATTTTTTAGAACAGTTCCTAATTGCTTAAATATCCCCAATATCAACCTATTCCCTGACTTGAAGCTCTACCACTTTAATATTATATCTACTAAAACCAAAAACCAAACTCTTCGCCATGGAGTCAATTCTGACTCCTAGAGACCCTATAGGACTGGGTAGAACTGTCCCATAGAGTTTCCAAGGAGCACCTGGTAGATTCGAACTGCCAAACTTTTGATTAGCAACCGTAGGTCTTAACCACTACACCACCAGGGTTTCCACTACTCAGGTATAATTATACAAAATCATATCAAAACCTCAACATTTTCTATCCTGACCTATATTTTTTATCCTGAATTATCTTTGTTTTCTAAAATGAGACAGGTTGAGATTATTAACACTAATTCATAGCCTAAAAATTCAGGGCTATTCTCCAGAATTAGAATATTTGAAAATTTCAACGTGGTGCGGGATAAAACAAAATTTCAAGAACATGTTTCTTACTTTCTTTTCTAATATAATCCTGCATAGCCTTTTCCCAAGGAACCTCAAGGATAAGCTGCAGCGCGCTTTCTGCATGCTCGTGCAGAGTTTGGCCTCACTTGCCAGCTTGATGCCCCACTGAGAAAGGAACCCAGAAATTCTAAAAGAGAATGAACCTTGTGTTTTCCAAAACAATCATTATTTTCAGTGCCCATTTCTTTATTTGAAGAAATGGAGAAAAATGATAATCATCTACCTCCTGAATGATTACTGAATTCTGAGATGTCAAAAATTATTTGCATTTGTAAAACACTATCAGAGTTTATAACACCACCATATTGGTTGGAACAAATCAGAACAACCACCTAACCTACTATTTTATCTTAATTTGTTCATTTTGGCCATCTAAAACAGCACCATCAATTGGATCAACCATTCTGAGATACAAATTGGCTGGGAAGGAACGCCAAAACACCAGATTGGCTGCTTTTTTTTAATTGATGTTTTTCAAGATATGAAAATATTGGGTGAAAATGGAAAAACTGAGTCAAAGATCCAGATGTTTGTTCCTCACATTGCCAAATAGCCACACATTTTGTAGCATTCAGATTTGCAATTGACTTTCTCAGCTTTCACCAGAAAGCCTGTCATCATATAGATATAGCCTCAAAGGAGCTGTAAACAAGAAACTGAAATGCTCCCAAGAAAAGCATCTCTTTTACCCAAGATAACATTTGCTGGTGCATCTGCTGTTTTCCCCTCACTAGGCAGCTTCCTGGACAGGAAGGAGACAGGGTCCATTGTTCAAAATCCTATAGTGATCCCTTCTTTGCCTAAGGGGATCATGGCGATTCAGTGATAGAATTCCCACCTTTCATGCAGGAGATGGGTTCTATTCCCGGCCAGGGCACCTCACACGCAGATACCACTGCCTGTCTGTCAGTTGAGCCTTGCATCTTACCAAGATGCTGAGCAGGTTTCAGCGGAGCTTCCAGGCTAAGATGGACTAGGAAGGAACGTCTGGTGATTTACTTCCGAAAGTCAGCCAATGAAAATCCTATGCATCACTATGGTCCGGTCTGCAACCAATCATGGGAATGACACAGAACCAGGCAGTCTTTCATTCCATCATGCATAGGTTCACCGTGAGTTGGGAGTCGGCTTGACAGCAGCTAATAACAACAAAGGCTGCCCAGAAAGGAGAATAACTGTGCAAGCTGAGTAACTGCCATGACATGATAAGCTTCCCTTCTGAACTGGTCTACTTAGTAATTCAGATACAGATGTAAGATCTGTTATTGCAACATCCACAGGCCCATGGCCCAGGTCTGTGTCGCCTTATTAAACAGTGATCAAGCCTTTTCTAGACTTCAGGCTGGTGTGCATCATTTTATTCTACATATCCTTAATTCAGTGTTCTAGCAACACGTACACAGCCTAAATGAGTTTAGCAAAAATAAACACTACCCTTAAGTGTGTGTGGGGTGGGAGGCGGGGGAGAAGGCCATGAGAGAAAAGGGTCGCCATTTTACCTATTTTTGATGCTTGACATTTGTTTCCATTGCCTCTTCTGCACCCAGGCACATATTAATTCAAAACCACAGCCACAGTATGTATTATCTGTAATTTTTCTTTTCTCCTCCTTGGATTCACTCCTCTTGAAATATCACATTTTTAATTATGTGCATAGCAATGACTTCATTGCTTCTTAACTCAGCAGCAGCCAACTCATTTTCCCCCGATGGTATGATGACCTGTCCTTGTGGGAGAAACCCATCTGTTTATATTCTTTAAGCTTGTATCTACACAGGGAACAGGGTTTGTATGTTTTGAAACCATCTTTCCTCATTTCACTACTGATTACTTGCCTGGAAAGGAGAAAACAAGGAACCGAGAAGCAATCGCTGCATTCAGTAAGCATTTCTAGAAAAGCCAATAAACAATGAGTACACTTGGCATAAAAAAATAGCCTAGAAATTATCAAAGGTCATTTACAACTCATGAAAGTATTTGATCTCAGTGTCAAATGCATGCCTAAACCAGTTAGCATAGGCCTCAGGAGGTTGTTGTTGTTGTCAGGTGCCGCCGAGCCAGTTCTGACTCATAGCGACCCTATGCACAACAGAATGAAACGCTGTCTGGTTCTGAGCCATCCTTACAATCGTTGTTATGCTTGAGCTCATTGTTGCAGCCACTGTGTCGATGCACCTCGTTGAGGGCCTTGCTCTTTTCCACTGACCCTGTACTCTGCCAAGCATGATGTCCTTCTCCAGAGACTGATCTCTCCTGACAACATGTCCAAAGTATGTAAGATGCAGCCTCGCCATCCTTGCCTCCAAGGAGCATTTTGGCTGCACTTCCTCCAAGACAGATTTGTTTGTTCTTTTGGCAGTCCATGGTATATTCAATATTCTTCGCCAACACCACATTTCAAAGGTGTCAATTCTTCTCCGGTCTTCTTATTCATTGTCCAGCTTTCACATGCATATGATGCAATTGAAAATACCATGGCTTGGGTCAGGCGCACCTTAGTCTTCAAGGTGACATCTTTGCTCTTCCACAATTTAAAGAGGTCCTTTGCAGCAGATTTACCCAATGCAATGTGTCTTTTGATTTCTTGACTGCTGCTTCCATGGCTGTTGATTGTGGATCCATAGATGAAGAAAGTAAGAGGTCATTGAATAGACAGGAAAGAAAGAAAAGACCAAGATGGATGTCAGAGGAGACTCTGAAACTTGCTCTTGAATGTCAAGCAGCTAAAGCAAAAGGAAGAATTGATGAAGTAAAAGAACTGAACAGAAGATTTCAAAGGGCAGCTCGAGAAGACAAAGTAAAGTGTTATAATGACATGTGCAAAGAGCTGGAGATGGAAAACCAAAAGGGAAGAACACGCTCAGTGTTTCTCAAGCTGAAAGAACTGAAGAAAAAATTCAAGCCTCAAGTTGCAATAGTGAAGGATTCTGTGGGGAAAATATTAAAGGACACAGAAAGCATCAAAAGAAGATGGAAGGAATACAGTCATTATACTGAAAAGAATTAGTCGATGTTCAACCATTTCAAGAGGTGGCATGTGATCAGGAACCGATGGTACTGAAGGAAGAAGTCCGAGCTGCCCTGAAGGCATTGACGAAAAACAAGGCTCCAGGAATTGATGGAATATCAATTGAGATGTTTCAACAAGCAGATGTAGCGCTGGAGGTGCTTACTTGTCTAGGCCAAGAAATATGGAAGACAGCTTCCTGGCCAGCTGGCTGGAAGAAATCCATGCTTATGCCTATTCCCAAGAAAGGTGATCCAACAAAATGTGGAAATTATAGAACAATGTCATTAATATCACACGCAAGCAAAATTTTGCTGAAGATCATTCAAAAATGGCTGCAGCAGTATATTGACAAGGAACTTCCAGAAATTCAGGCCGGTTTCAGAAAAGGATACGGAACCAGGGATATCATTGCTGATGTCAGATGGATCCTGGCTGAAAGCAGAGAATACCAGAAGGTGTTTACCTGTGTTTTATTGACTATGCAAAGGCATTCGACTGTGTGGATCATAAAAAACTATGGATAACACTGCGAAGAATGGGAATTCCAGAACACTTAATTGTGTTCATGAGGAATCTTTACATAGATCAAGAGGCAGTTGTTCGGACAGAACAAGGGGATACCGATTGGTTTAAAGGCAGGAAAGGTGTGCATCAGGGTTGTGTTCTTTCACCATACTTATCCAATCTGTATCCTGAGCAAATAATATGAGAAGCTAGACTATATGAAAAAGAACGGGGCATCAGGATTGGAGGAAGACTCATTAATGACCTGCGTTACACAGATGACACAACCTTACTTGCTGAAAGTGAAGAGTACTTGAAGCACTTACTAATGAAGATCGAAGACCACAGCCTTCAGTATGGATTGTACGTCAACATAAAGAAAACAAAAATCCTCACAACTGGACCAATAAGCAACATCATGATAAATGGAGAAAAGATTGAAAGGCCTCGGTATATGGTATAAAAAATGGTAGCTATATTTTCATTGGGATTATTGATGAGGGGACCAGGAGATAAAATATTTGACTCTATGAGTTGGAATCAACTCAAAGGCAAAAAGTTTAGGTAAAGTGTGAACATTCTTTTTGCAGACCTGGGTTGTCCATCTGAGGCTAAAAATAGGTTTATAAAGGAAAGTGATTCTATCTGTCTGACATGAATTCCTGGCTTGACAGTAAACATTGGCTGAGATATATTTAATAGAGTACCTCCAAAGGAAATTTAGTCATGTCAACTCACTTTTACAAGTAAATGGGGAAGATTGTTATCACCTGTCACAAGAAAGAAATCTGTCCGTGGGAAGGGTTTATTCCATGAAGAATGCACTATTCATCTGTAGAACTTTTTGCTTATCCATATAGTTTCTGGGTTATTTAGGCTTTGGCCATTATGCATGGGCAAAATTCTCTTTACTAATGAATAGTTAATTGTAGGAATTCTGTCCAATGAGATATTGCCTCAGATTTTTAACCAGAGTAAACATTAAGCTCAATATTTGGACAAAGCTGATAAAATATTCTGGAAAAGTCTCCTTCTCAATCCATAAGGAAGGCACAACTTCATAGAGAAAAATGAATATAATTATTCTGCATGCAGCAGCTCAGATAAGGAACTAGAGTAAAGATCCAGAAGGGTATAAGGCATTGTCTAATGTAAGCAATGGCAAATTTAGCCTTACTCCAGCAGTCTAGAATGATACTCTAGTACAGCCTTATTCAGAGTTAAAATATGCCCAATTTCAGAACTAATGCATAGTTAGGTTAGCAGGATATTCTTAGGTCCTTCCTCAGAAATAAACAGAACTGAGGATAATTTATTAGTGTCAGATCCCTAAGATGCAAGAGTTTGGAGGTTTGCAAGCTGCTGGGTACCAGTCAGAATATGCTACTCCAGCTTTACTTCCTAATCTCACCATGGGACATAGGGGGCATGGCTGGCTCTTGTGCCCAGGTCACCAGTTTTTCTACCAATTCTTTTGCGTATCTGTTCTCTTCTCCAGTTCAGAGAGACCTGAGCCTGGTTATGGGCTCCAGCTACGTTACAAGGCATGTCGTTATTCAAAAATGAGGGAAAACATAGTCAAAGTACTAGGAGCTAAGAGGATAAAAAATAACTGTAGGCTGGAACATTGAGAATTTTTTCCAAAAGGGAAAAGAATATGTATTGGGTTTGAAGGTAGGCAAAAGCTGATAAAGATATTATAAGAAGGCAAACGATCAAAAATAAAGGAAAATAGGAATTATAGAGAGTAGCCTGGAGGTGAATAATTATAGCTACAGCTTGGGAAGTTGGTTTTGTACCATCTAATATGGCATCAGTCCCTGAGTGTTAGAATTGGTAAACATGCTCATTTGCTAAACAAAGTGTTGAAGGCTGAAGTCCACACAGTGGCATCTCAGAAGAAAGGCCTGAAAATCTACTTCCAAAAAATCAGTCATTGAAAATCCTGTTGAGTACAGATCTATTCTGACACACATGAGGTCTCCATGAGTTGAAGTTGACTCTTCAGCAGCTAGTTAATACGGCCGCACATATTAACCAGTATGAGGACTAAAGGCTAGTGCTTCCTCATGGAGAAGCAAAACCTAGGCACCTCGACCATTACTTCAAGCAGCCTCATGGCCCTGAATTTTCACTGAAAGAGGGGGAATAATGTTTTTTGAACATCTACTCCTTTTCATTAATGTTCTTCTTAGACTTATATCATTATGCTCCCAACCCAAATCCTAGTGAAGCATGTTTCATTGTCCTTACAGATTGTGTCAGTTATTAAGCTGTTGTCTCTTGGCTTCATTCCCACCTCCTACCATCGATTTTGTGATGCTGGGGCTGGGATTCTGCAAATTACATTTCTGCCTTGTTAGAGGGCTCCATATTAAATTCTACCAAGAGAGGGCGCTAGAGAGAGTAAGGCTGCAGGAAGGTAAAGAACTTGCTTTTCCCTATTGCTTCTCCTTCCTGTAGCATCACCCCAGCTATGCTTCTTCACCCCAGCAATGGCAGGTCTTTCCTGTAGCAGCAGCTGAATCTAGTTTGCAGTTTTTCAGAGAACCCACACCAGTCACGACCAGTTGCCATCAAGTCTACCCTGACTCATGGCGGCCTTGTATGTGACAGAGTAGAACTGAGCTCCATAGAGTTTTCAGTGGTTGATTTTTTGGAAGTAGATCACTAGGTGCCTAGGGGTGAACTCGAACTTCTAACTTTTCAGTTAGCAGTCAAGCACATTAACTGTTTGTACCACGCAGGAACTCCCTTAGAAACCAGTCTCCTGAGAGACACCAGCACTTGCTGAGTAGTACCTTCTCATAGGTGTGGGTCCCAGCACCATAGGGCTATTGCCTCAAGTTTGTAAGTGTTAATAATCCCAACCTCTTCCCTTAGCTTCCGCAGCCCTACAGTTGGGGGCTCTTTCCTGAAGTTGCTACCTGCATGATATCCTAGAATTCTTCTCTTACTCTCTTCATTCTTCCTTACATAATTAACAATTATTTACAGAGAATGCTGTTTGTTAAAATGACTGGAGTGGCTTCTGTCTTCTGGTTGGACCCTGACTGAATCACATATGAAGAATCTAAATCTTAAATTAATTAATTAATTTGTTTAAGGCCTCATAACTAATTTGTAATGGTGGCAGTGTAGACCTGAAGCACAGTTTGTTTAAATTCTTTACTCTTTCAATTCTCACCAGAGTAGCCTCCAGATAGACACCTGCAGAGACTGAGTATTGTCTTTTTTTTCAACTCATTACAACCCACTTGAATTAATCAGGACTTTTTTTTTTTTTTATGGTTTCAGGTGGTGGAAATCCAAATAGAACTAGATAGGGCCAGAGGAAGAATTGTTTGACTCACACAGCATACATTGGGGAAGGCAGGGGAATCAGCTGTGTGTGATGCCAGGCACTAGATACGAACTTGGGATGAAGGCATCTCTCTTTCCCTACTCTCCGCCCCCCTCCCTTGGCAATAAACACACATGCCTCTGCTTCCTGTTTCTTATTGTCAGATTGCAGGAAACTTGCCTGTTGGTTTATATGTCACAAATTCACCACCAGAGAGAGCCAAGACTTGCTTTATTTCTCTCTGGTCCCAAATTAAAAAATCCCAGGAAAAGGCTTCAGTGACATAGTTTGTATCAGGAGTCCATACTTGTTCAAATCACTGGTGATCACTTGTAGGGAAGTACTGGCAGTTGACATGAACATTGCTCCAGCTTGGGCCTGTGCCCTCCTCTGGAACAATAAACAGTGGTGAGGGGGAGGATTTATAAACCAAAAGAGCGCCAATTTAAATCCCAAAGTTAAAGTTGAGAAAGCATTTCCCAGCAGGAGCCTGTGTCTAGGCATGCAAAACAATGGATGCCCACTCTTCCACTCTCACCGCATGCTTTATATTCATGCTCTACATGTCTATCGCACGGAAGAGCTCTAACTCCTATGTTTTGTAGAAACAAGCTACCCACCACTATTAATAAAACTTATCTGTTTTTTGGTACATGGCTAGTTCTACAAGTGCTATATTTTTGAAAGGCCTTCTTCCCTCTTTTATTTGTATAATGTTGCTATAAAGTCTCATAACAGTTTAAATGTGCCAAAGAATCAGTTTATTATCGTAAATCTCAAGCTTATTTTAGTCAAAATTTCTGGGCCGACTTGACATGAGCAAATATTAAGCCCCACATTCTAGGCACTGGCTTAGGGGTTTTACAAACATTCTATTTAACCCTTGATGACAACCCTGTGAAGTGAACATTATCACTCCCATTTTTCAGAGCAATCCATTAAAATTTAGTGTGACTAAATAATTTATCCAAATTTATGAAATTATATGCATAGGTCTTGATTTTATTATCATAACAAGGAGCTATCTTTATAGACATCTGGTTCTACTGTCTAGTTACTGCCAAAATGGAAGATTCTTGATGATCTCACTTAAAATGTAAGTTTCTTAACTAATGTTTAACGGATATATCTTTAGCAACGCCACTCAGCAAGCTACCTCACTCATTTAGCTTGGTATCATTCTTATGAGTGCACAGGAACTAGCCCCTGGCCAAGGCTAGCATCATATGGGTGTTTTATTGAGACTGTTTCATGGCTGAGGTGGTCAATCTTTTCATTTACCTTAACACTTCATAAGCCTTGAATTATTTTGATCATACAACGTGAAGAGGAAATCTGGAACCGTGGTGGTTCATTTGATAAGTTTTAGTGAGAATTTAAAAATTATTTTATAAGAATAAATCTTTTCCTGCCAATAAATGATCTTTTCCTCACTTCACAGTTGAGGTAGGATAGCCTTTTATTTAGTTATGTGTCCTTGATAGATGATTCAATTTGTCATTGAGAGATGCCGTTGCCACCTGCAACTCGATGACTGGGTTGTGTATGAAGACATACGCTTCTCTCTTTCATTAGGGCCACAGACTATGTACATTCCAAGCTTATGAGAAAAACAATATGTATGAAGAATTTCCTAATGATGGTTAGACCATCCCCGCAGAAATTCATAAACTGTGAGTCCTGTGTATTTTAATAGATTTATGAACACCAAGAAATGAAAAATGTATGCAAAAATGTGCAATTTTTGAGAAGTTAGGAATCTGGAGAATTTTGTGGATGTCTTATTTCAAAAATATTGCTCCTGTAGAGCAAGTCAGAAGAAACGAGAATTATATAATTTGAACCAGTTTCCCATATAAAATTGCTTTGATTGATTATATGCTTTACTGATGCATTATCCATCCTTAAAGCAGATACTAGGAAACTGATAGTTATTTCTGTTATGGAAATGTTAATGTTCTTAGGTGCCGTCAAGTTGGTTCCACTCATAGCTACTGTATGTACAACAGAATGAAACACTGCCTAGTCCTGCACCATCCTCACAACTGTTGTTATGATTGAACCCATTGTTGCAGCCACTGTGTCAATCCATCTCGTTGAGGGTCTTCCTCTTTTCCACTGACCCCCTACTTTACCAAGCATGATGTCTTTCTCCAGGGATTGATCCCTCCTCATAACATGTCTAAAGTACGTGAGATGTAGTCTCACCCTCCTTGCTTCTAAGGAGCATTCTGGCTGTACTTCTTCCAAGACGAACTTGTTCGTTCTTTTAGCAACCTGTTATATTCGATATTCTTCACCAGCACCATAATTCAAAGGCATCAATTCTTCTTCAGTCTTTCTTATTCAGTGTCCAGCTCTCAAATACATATGAGGCAATTCAAAACACCATGGTTTGAGTCAGGAGCACCTTAGTCTTCAAGGTGACATCATCATTTTCTAACACTTTAAAAAGGTCTTCTTCTGTAGATTTGCTCAATTCAACGAGTCCTTTGATTTCTTGACTGCTGCTTCCATGGGTGTTGATTGTGGATCCAAGTAAAATGAAATCCTTGACAACTTCAATCTTTTTCTCCATTTATCATGATGTTGCTTATTGGTCCAGTTGTGAGGACTTTTGTTTTCTTTATGTTGAGGTGCAATCAATACGGAAGGGTGTGGTCTTTGATTTTCATCTGTATGTGCTTCAAGTCTTCTTCACTTTCAGCAAACAAGGTTGTATCATCTGCATAACACAGGTTGTTAGTGAGCCTTCCTTTAGTCCTGATGCCGTGTTCTTCTTCATATAGTCAAGCTTCTCAGATAATTTGCTCAGCATAAAGATAGAATAGGTATGGCGAAAGGTACAACCCTGACACATACCTTTTGTGATTTTAAACCATTCAATATCCCCTTGTTCTGCTCGAACGACTGCCTCTTGGTCTATATACTGGTTCTGCATTAGCACAAGTAAGTGTATTCTGGAATTCCCATTCTTCACAATGTTACCCATAATTTGTTATGATCCACGAGGTCAAATGCCTTTGCATAGTCAATAAAACACAGGTAAACAACTTTCTGATATTCTCTGCTTTCAGCCAGGATCTATCTGACATCAGCAGTGATATCTCTTGTTCTATGTCCTCTTCTGAATCTGGCTTGAATTTCTAGCAGTTCCCTGTCAATGTACTGTTGCAACCACTTTTGAATGATCTTCAGCAAAATTTTACTTGCATGTGATATTAATGATACTGTTCCATAATTTCTGCATTTGGTTGGATCACTGTTCTTTGGAATAGGCATAAATGTGGATCTCTTGCAATGAGTTGGACAGGTACCTGTCTTCCAAATTTCTTGGCATAGATGAATGAGCATTTGCAGTGCAGCATGCATTTATTGAAACACCTCAGTTGGTGCTCTGTCAATCCTGGAGCCTTGTTTTTTGCCAATGCCTTCAGTGCAGCTTGGACTTCTTGCTTCAGTACCATCGGTTCTCGATCATATGCTACCTCCTGAAATGGCTGAACTTTGGCCAATTCTTTTTGATGTAGTGACTTTGTGTATTCCTTCCATCTTCTTTTTATGCTTCCTGCATCGTTTAATATTTTCCCCATAGAATCCCTCAATATTGTAACTCGAGGCTTAAATTTTTTTCTTCAGTTCTTTCAGCTTGAGAAACACCAAGTGTGTTCTTCCCTTTTGGTTTTCTAACTCCAGTTCTTTATACATTTCATTATGATATTTACTTTGTCTTCTGAAACTACCCTTGGAAATCTTCTGTTCAGCTGTTTTACTTCATCATTTATTCCATTTGCTTTAGCTACTTGATGTTGAAGAGCAAGTTTAGAGTCTCTTCTGATATCCATTTGGGTCTTTCCTTTCTTTCCTGTCTTATTAATGACCTCTTATTTTCTTCATGTACAATGTCCTTGATGTCTTTCCATAACTTGTCTGGTCTTCAGTCTTTAGTGTTCAATGCGTCGAATTTATTCTTGAAATGGTCTCTAAATTAGGATAGGATATGCTCAAAGTTATACTTTGGCTCTCGTGGACTCGCTCTAATTTTCTTCAACTTCCACTTGAACTTGCATATGAACAATTGATAGTCTGTCCGGAGGTCAGCCTCTGGTCTTGTTCTGACTGATGATATTTTGCTTTTCCACCGTCTCTTTCCACAGATGTAATCAATTTGATTCTTGTATATTCCATCTGGTGAGGCCCATGTGTATAGTCACCATTTATATTGTTGAAAAAGGTATTTGCCATGAAGCAGTCATTGGTCTTGCAAAATTCTATCAAGTATTCTCTGGCACCATTTCTATCACCAAGGCCATATTTTTCAACTATGAATCTTCTTTGTTTTCAACTTTCACATTCTAATTACTAGTATTATCAATGCAACCTGATTGCATGCTCGATCAATTTCAGATTGCAGAAGTTGGTAAAAAAAACTTCAGTTTCTTATCTTTGGCCTTAGCAGTTGGTGCATAAATTTGAATAATAATTTTATTAACTCGTCTTCCTTGTAGACATATGGATATTATCCTATCACTGACAATTCCGTACTTTGGCATAGATCTTGGAATGTTCTTTTTTTGGCGATGAATGTAATGCCATTCCTCTTCAAGTTGTCATTCCCGCCATAGTAGGCCATATGATTGTGCAATGCCAAATGGAGAGTACCAGTCCATTTCAGTTCACTAATGCCTAGGATTTCAATTTTTATGCATTCCATTTCATTTTTGACTATTTCCAATTTTCCTACATTATACTTCATACATTCCACATTCCAATTATTAATGGATGTTTGCAGCTGTTTCTTCTCATTTTGAGTCGTGCCACTTCAGCAAATGAAGGTCCTGAAAGCTTTATTCCATCCACATCATTACAGTGGACTCTACTTTGAGCAGGCAGCTCTTCCCCAGTCATATTTTTGAGTGTCTTCCAACATGCGGGGCTCATCTTCCAGCACCATATCAGAAAATGTTCTGCTGCTATTCATAAAGTATTCATAAAGTTGAGCACCAGGTCCTTCTTTCTAGTCTGTCTTAGTCTGGATGCTCAGTTGAAATCTGTCCACTATGGGCAACCCTGCTGGTATTTGAATATCGGTGGCATAACTTCGAGCATCACAGCAACACACAAGCCACTGTAGTAGGACAGACTGACAGACGTGTGAGAGCTAAGCCCAGGGCAACCCGTTAATAAAGGACTTGAAGATGTTAATAGAGGGTGTTTCTTACTGCATTAAACAGTTTACTCTTCATGGGTTAACCCTTGGGAAATTATCTTCTTGTGTGAATATGCAGAATATTCACGCATCTACTAATCAATTGTTTAGTGTTCATTTTATGGACTCTAGAAATTGTGCAACTGACCACATTTCCCTCCTTGTGTTAGCTGCCAGAAAGCTTAAAGCTGAATTTCTGGCCCCCCCCATTAGCAACTGGTTGGGGATTTGTGGTATGTGTGTCTGTATCATTCTCATTCCTGGTGCCATTTTCTGTCCCTCGATCTGTTTTGTTTTTGGAGGTTTATTTCCCCACAAAATTCTAATATTTTGTTGTGCTGTATTTTACAACTGTGCATGAGCTCTAAATCCTTTTTTGGGAACAAAGTGAACTATAAATAGATACAGCCTTGTAACAGAAATAAATGACAACAAAAAAGAATAGTAGAAAAATAATTAGTTCTGTTCCCTGGTGGGGGAAGAAACAGATTGTGAAAAGGATCTTGACATATTAATAGGAGTTTCTCAGATAGAAAAGGGAAAAGGGGAAGTATTGCCACAGAACCAATTGCAGTAGCGAAGGCATTGGGTAAGCTTAATGAATTCAGGAAGGAAGGGTAGTCCTCTTTGCCTGGTCAGAGTGTGGACAGAGCAGGAGGAGGAGAATAAAAGTTTGAAAAATAGATTCAGTTTGTGAAATGCCTGGTATATCATGTTAAGAGTGTGGGTTTATTCTGTAAACAATGGAAGATGATTAAGTGATTGAAATCACAAAAATTGGCCTCATCAGATGTACCTTTGGAAGATAGCTCTATTAACCCTAAGTGTGGTAGAATGAAACTTAAGAGAGAATAAAAGCACGAAGACCTATTAGTGTCATGTTCAGCCTGCTCTAGCCCCACCTCAGCATCCATGATTAGGATTTTCACCAGCTCAGAGCCTGGTTCAATTAAAAAACTAGGCCAGTTGACACACTGTGAGTTTCCTTGCATCCAACAATTAAGGTCTGGAAATATTTTGTCATTGTGATCCTGGAGTCCTGTGAGCACAGGAATCTGAATTTGTAAATCTCCCTGTCTACCTTCATCCCATAGGACTCCTCTGGCCCCCTGGCATTTCTTCTCCAGTTCTAGATGTCCATTCTTTTTCTTTCTAGTCTTTCACAAGGAGCCCTTGATGGTGCATTGGTTTAGCTCTTGGTTGCTAACTGAGAGATTGGCACTTTGAACCCACCTGTGGCGCTGTGGGAGAAAGATGTGGCATTCTGCTTTCATAAAGATTATCACCTTGGAAACTCTATGGGGCAGTTCTACTCTATCGTATAGGGTTGCTGTGACTCGGAATCTACTGAGAGCATACAACAACAACAGTCTTTCAAATTCATTTCATTGCTCCAGTGCATCAGCTAAGAACCATAGCTTTCTCATTTATTCCTGTCAGTTTCTTTTTATCCAGGGATAGACCTTGCATGCAGTATTCTCACATCTTTGCTTGAATCGCCTTGCATGGACTATAAAAGTATCAGATACTGAAAATGACTGCCACTTGGAAATCTTGATGCCACACCCATTTTTCCTACCTTCATTATCCATTGACTATTGATCTTAGTAAGGGCTGGACCTAAATTTTATGTACATCTCTGGACTTGGTTTTCAAGTGAGGTCTGGCAGATTACATGCTTTTCCTGGTCAGTTTTTTTTAGCCCTCTTGCTGTTAATCTTGTGATCATGGTTGATTTACTTCACCTGGGGAAAATTCCAGAAATTTGGTAAACCTGAGGCCAGACCATTTACTAATGGTAAGGAATCTGTTGAAATACCAGAGATAATTGAAGAGTTCAAACTGTGAAAGTAGAAAAAATGGGATCGAGATGTCTTTCTTAGGTTCAATTGTTAAGATTTCATGATTGGATAGTAGGGTTGAGTGATGACTATCAAAGACAGTGCTATGTTTTGAAGCTTGGGTAATCGGATATTGATGATGACACTGATATGCCCCAGTTTCAGTCCTCACTCTCTTCTTTTCCCTGTCAACCTTCTTGCCTATGCATGCTGAAGTTTACCTTTTGTCACCTCCCATCCAGCCTTCACTCACTTCAGTCAGGACTCTTCCTCCACTGCTTCACTGAAACTGTTTTCATAAAATCTGATACCTCCATGATGCCAAATCCCATCACAGGAGACATCTCAATAGCACAAGATACCATTGATCATTCTTCTAATGCTGAAACACTGCCTCCTCTTGGCTTTTGTTACACAATCCTCTCTTGATTTCTTGTTCTTCTTCTATGACCCACTGTTCTTATTCACCATTTATTCAACAAGAATTTATGGAGAATACACTCTGCCTTACGAATAGTTCCAACTGCTGGGATATTGTAATGAGAAACACTGACAAAAATCCTAATCTCATAGAGTTTACACTTCAATTTAGGGAGGCAGACAATAACATAAATATGAAAAATGTACAGTCTACTAGATAAGTGTTGTTGTTAGGTGCCATTGAGTGGGTTCATTTTGTAGTGACCCTATGTGCAACAGAATGAAACACTGCACAGTCTTGCACCATCCTCACAATTGTTGCTCTGTTGGAGCCCACGGTTTCGCCACTGAGTCAATCCATCCTACCAAGGGCCTTTTTTGCTGACCTTCTACCTTACCAAGCATGATGTCATTTTCCAGGGACTGTTCCCTCCTGATAACTTGTCCAAAGCATGGGAGATGAAGTGTTGCCATCCACTCTTCCAAGGAGCACTCTGGGTGTACTTTTTCCAAGACAGACGTGTTCTGTCTTCTGGCAATCTATGGTATATTCGGTATTCTTGGCCAACACTATAATTCAAAGACATCAGTTCTTCTTCGGTCTTCTTATTCACTGTCCAGCTTTCATACACATTTGAGGCTACTGAAAATATCCTGGCTTGGTTCAGGTGCACCTTAGTCCTCAAAGTGACATATTTATTTTTTAACACTTCAAAGAGGTCTTTTGCAGCATATTTGCCCAATGCAATACACTGTTTTATTTCTTGACTGCTGCATCCATGGGCATTGATTGTCGAGCCAAGTAAAATGAAATCCTTGACAACTTCAATCTTTTTCTCTGTTTGTCATGATGGTGCTTATTGGTCCAGTTGTGAGGATTTTTGTTTGCTTTTTGTTGAGGTATAATCTATACTGAAGGCTGTAGTCTTTGATTTTCATCAGTAAATGCTTCAAATCCTCTTTGCTTTCAGCAAGCAAGGTTGTGTCATCTGCATATCACAGGTTGTTAATGAGCCTTCCTCTAATCCCAGTGCTGTATTCTTCACATAGTCCAGCTTCTTGGATTATTGTTCAGCATATAGATTGAATAAGAATGGTGAAAGTATACAACCCTGACACACAGCTTTACTGATTTTAAACCATGAAGTATCACCTTGCTCTGTTAGAATAAGTATTGGTCTATGTACAGGTTCCTCATAAGCAAAATTAAGTGTTCTGGAATTTCCGTTCTTTGCAAATTTATCCGTAATTTGTCAGGATCCACACAGTTGAATATACTGTTAAGTCTTAAGGAGAAATATAAAGCTATAAAGAGGTATTGTCATTGGAAGATGGCATTTGAGCAGTAAAGGAGGAGGAGGAGTCATATGGACAAATGGCAGAATATTTGTCCAGGCAAAGGGAATGGTCACAACAAACATCCTACAGCAGGAACATGCCTGCCTTATTTGAGGACCTGCAAGTGGGTCTATGTGACTGAAGAAGGCTGAGAGGGTGATATCAGAAGAAAAGAACAGGGAGGTGAGAAAGGTTTTGTAGACTTCATTAGGACTTTGGCTTTTTATTCTAAGTGCGATGGGAACTTACGGAAAGTTTTTGGCAGATAAGTAACAAGATCCAACATGTTTCACAGGGTAATGCTGGCCTTTGAATTAACAATAAGCTTTTTTCAGGCAACGATATAAGCAGGGAGATGGCTCCAGTTGTCCAGTAAAGAGATGGTGGTGGCTTCAACCAGGAAGGATGTGGTAAGATGCATCTAGATTCTGGAACATCTTGCAGTACAGATAGTGCTATTTGTTGATGGGCTGGATGTGGGGTGTTAGAAAAAAACAGAACTCAAAGATGACTCTAATTTTTTTTTACCTAAACCAAGAAAGGGTGAATTTGCATTAACTGAAATAGGTAGAAGTCAAGATAAATTTTGAGAGGACTATCAGAGCTTGGTTTTGGGTGTAGAGGTGGTGTTCTTTTATAGTTAAATACATGAATTGGGGGAGAGTTTTAAACCAGAGAGCTGTAGTTGAAAGAAACCAGCATATGAATGGATTGGCCCCGGTGGCACAGTGGTTAAGAACTTGGCTGCTAACCAAAAGGTTGGCAGTTCAAATCCACCACCGCTCCTTGGAAACCCTATGAGGCAGTTTTACCCTGTCCTGTAGGGTCACTCTGAGTTGGAATTGATTCAGTGGCAATGGGTTTGGTTTCTGGTTTGCAAGTCATAAGGTTGGATAAGATCCCCAGGAAATTGAGTTTGGCAGAGAAGAAATGAAGTCTGAGCAACCGGGGGACTCCAAAGCGTAGCAGTCTGGGAGATAAGAGGCACAGGAAGGGAGACTGAGAAGAACTGAAAGCACCTAGGAAGAAAACTAGGGGATGTGGTTCACTGAAAACTAAACCCAATAAATGCATCAAGGAGGAGAGAGTAAAAATTGATGTCCCATGTTTCTGATAGACAGGAAGACTGTGAGTCTTTGCCCAGGTTTGCCTTGATTTTGCTTGCCAAGGAGTCCCTGATAACACCTGTAATAGCTATTAATTTATGTATTATTTTATAAATTAAAATAAAGTTATTAATTATCTAGTTCTAGCATAGTTATCAATAGACTCTCCTTTCATCTCATTAAGTGAAGCTATTGATCAACTGACAGCTCAAGTGAGGTCAATGGAGATTTGACTATCACATTTAGCAATGTGAACATGAGTACTGACTTTATTAATATCGGCAGCTGTGGTAATGTGGGTGTATGAGCCTGGGCAGGTGGGGCTCAGGATAGAATGTGAAGAGACATGGAGACAGCTAGTAAACACAACTAGATCAAGAAGTTCTGTTGTAAAGGGGAGCAGAAGCATAGGTTGTAGCCGGAGAAGTGCGGTAGGTTTTGTTTTTGTGTTTTGTTTTGTAAGATGTGTTTCTCCAACTCCTTTTCCATTCCTCCTCCTTTGTCTGCTCTCTAAACGCTGGGCTTCATCAGAAGTAAGTCCTGAGTCCTCTTTTTCTTCTAAATTCTCTTTCTTTGTCCTCATAGATTTTCATGGCTGTAATGCAGTCTAAATGTTGGAGATGTCCAAACCAAATAGTTTTTCTTCAGCCCTGACATCTCTTTTGAGCTCAAGATCTATAAATGCAACTGCCTATTTCAGATCGTTTCTTGGATATACATCTGATGAACAGGGTGCCTCAAACTTAACCTCTCCCAAACTGAATTTTTTGTGCTTCTCCTCACCAACTCTACTTCTGCCTCCTGTGTTCTTTATTCTGTGCTTGGTTTTAGCCACTTCAGCCAGAAACCGAGCAATCATTCTTGACATTTCTCCCCTGCTCATCCCCCCACATCCCACTCACCACCAAGCCTTGTCAACTTTATCTTAAAATACAGATATCATATTATATCAGTCCTGGGCCTATTTGCACTAAGATACATTCCTCACCTTTTCCCTTTTGTTCTATATTAAAGGGGATTTAGCCCTGAAAACTATGTTCCCAGGCTTCTACGTCAGCTGGCTTCCAGCTGTGTTTCACCAATGGAAGGCATTGATAGTATAATGGAGAACAGGAGGAAAGGAGAAAAAGGAGAGATTAGGTTATTTCTTCCTCCACTCTATCTTAGGAGTGTCTTCACCATGGGTCCAGGCTCTAGCCAGGTGACCCTGATCTGGGAACTCCAGTAGCACTGCCTTCATTCAGTCTTGCTGCCTCAAACCAAGAAAGATTATGTTTTCTTGGTGTTGTTTAATCTCTAGTTTGTCTTACCTTTCCCTAGCATCTTCTCAGTTCTTCCATTGTCTAGCAACTTCATAGATTAAATTCTTCCTCTTGTAAAAGAGTATTTCTTCATTTTTTTTTTTAAATTGAATCTTGAGATGCTCATATTCATTTGCTTTTCTCCTTTTCATTCTAAGCCACCATCTTTACTTCTCTGAACCACTGCCCTCTAGCTGGACCTCCCCACAGCTAATCTTTCCATTTTTCCTTTTTCTGATCTATTTACTTATCTGCCAGTGTCCTTTAAAAAATTAAATAAGACACTCACTCCCCTTTAATGGCTTTCAATTCTATATAGAATTACACACTGAGCCCTTAATCTGCATATCCATAAACTCACTGCCGTTGAGAGTCGGTTCCCACTCATAGTGACCCTATAGGGCCCAGTAGAACTGCCCCCATAAAGTTTCCAAGGAGTGCCTGGTGGATTTGAACTGCCAACTTGTAAATTTGTTTCTTCCTTGTTTTCTGTTTAATGGAAAAATTCAAGAGGTCAGGGAACATGATCGTGATGCTCTTCCCCATTTAACCAATGCTAGACATATAGTGCTTGGGTTGTAGAATATGTTCCTGGAAATGTAGCAGATATTTTTTGAATGAATGGATGAATTAGTGAATGAACGATAGTAGTTATTCACACTAGCATTTTCTTCACCAATAGTAATTATTAACACTAGCGTTTTCTTTACTTCTCAGAGACATAACTAAATAACCAAATCAGTGGCGAATTATGTTTGGAGTCACTAAATGGACCAGACCTTACTCTACTATACATAGTGATTGGCTTTATGCTTGAAGAAAGACTGGGGAAACTCTGGTTTGGGAAGACAGAATTCAAGGAGTCACTGATCCTTTCCCAACCTACCTTCTCTTACCTCCTTCTAATCGTGTTTCTTTCCTTCTTCAACTCTTCCAAATGTGCTCTATTTTCCAAGGGAAAATCCAAAGGTCTTAGTGTGACACATAAAGCTCTTGATAATTCTAGGCCAGCCTCTTTTCATATAATTAGACGGCTACTTCCTACCCCCATCACCTATTCTCATGCAGTATCTCAGTCTCAGAAGTGCCACTGTTACACACAGAAGCCCAAATCCTTTATCCCTCCATCCACACTGTTGCACTTGCTGCTCCCATCAACCAGAGTGCCCTCTGAGAAATTCCAACCAACTTCATCATTCAGCACAAGCACCCTCTCTTCTGTTGAGCTTCCCCTAACCTCCACTCCCTGAGTCAGTCCTCCCTCTGTGTCCTCTAGCACCTGATGTTTTTCTATTAGGATGTTTCTTACATTACATTTGAATTATCTTTTCCAGATCTCATCCCTGGTATTAGATTATGAGCAGGGGCCATATCTTGTTCCTCCTTGCATGCCAACACACAACGCAGCATCTAAAAGGTGCTTGATGAGCTCGTGTTGAATGGACGATTGGGTGAATTGTGATGGGTCTTTTGCACACTTTCATCATCACAAATTCACAATTAATGTTGCTACAGATACCTCTATGCTTCCTGTCTTCTTTTAGTGCCTGGATTGTACTTCTTAGTGTATTGCTTTCCCTCCTTCATTTTAAAGCATCTGCTCACTGTGCCACCTGGCCTATGACTCTGTTCTAGTTTCCCCTGCTCAGTGGCACCTCTGGCCCCTATGCCTCCACTCTCTGCAGGGACAGGAAGAAGCTGTGTCCCATCTGGGATCTTGCTGCTGGGAGTGGGAAGGCACAGAGTGGTCCTGCCACCCACTGCCCCCTCCCTCACCCCATCTTCCTCAGCACTGGGAGCAGGCCTGGGAACCTGATGAGCTAATCCATTCCGCCTCAGCCAGCCGTGAGGGTACAGTGGGAGGAGACATTCTGCAAATTAAAGAAATAATCGGAGACTCATTTGCATGCACTATTGATTCTGGTTCCAGGAAATGTTAATAGCAGCAGAGAGTGGGACCCTCAAACTGCTTTATACTGAAAAGCACCCCTTCTACCTTTTCAATCCCAGTAGTATTACTAGGGAGTGATTCTCTTGATTAATTAGTGAGAATATGCAGGGCCGCATCCCCTGTGTGGGGTAATCGTTATGAACTCTAACTTTTCCAAATAAGACAGCCTTTTAGCTTCTTCTAAATAATTTCTTTTTGAAAAGGTGGCTGAAGCAATAGCACTTTTTGAATGTGTATCACTCTATTTGTATGACTGGTACCAGGAATTTTCTCGTCTTCTTTCCACAGTGTTCACCCTTGGATGAAAGTACCAGGAGAAAGCCCTGAAACCCCACGAGTCCGCCCATTTGTTGAAATCAGTTCAAGATCATCCAGGTCTGCAAAACTCGGCTGAAGCAGCTTGTTGCATAATTTACCAGAGAAAAGAGGGCCATCTGGAGAGCCAATCTGGAGAACTCGAGCAAAGGCACAGTCTTTTTTTTCCCCCTCTTAAGTTATCCTGATTAACTCCCTGCCTATATTAGGCCTCAGCAGTCCTTGGCCTGTGTCCTGAAAGATGGAGGTCCAGGTCAAAGGCCTTGAACTTCCGGCGTTAAACTCTAACCCAGTATTACCTGGGCCACAACTGCTAGTAGCCCCTCCCACCATCTCTGTTCCAGGTACTCAGTCACCTCCCACCGATTTTACCCCATGACACTGTGGGGGCATGTGTCATTCCAAAGGACAGCTGCTTTACGCATATGCAGAGGAGGCAGCTACCCACAAAGGGATGTGGGAAAGCTCTACTAAACTGAAAAAAAAAAAGAAGAAAAATCTGTCTTAGCCTGTAGTAAGGAGTAAGTCATTTCTTCCATAGAGATTAAATCCTTTGTGTTAAAGCAATCTATTCCTATTTGAATACAGGGCATGCAAATAATTCTTTGAGAGAGTTACCACAATAAATTGTTATCAGAGAATAACATCTTGTCAACCGTGTAAGTGATTTCTAGAGGGTGTAAAGAGGTCCTGCAGAATTTTGCCTCCATAAGGGCTTGGGTGAGTTCCCAGGTGGTGCAAATGGTTAACACACTTGGCTGCTAACTGAAAGGCTGGAGGTTTGAGTCTACCCAGAAGCAACTCAGAAGAAAGGCCTGTCGACCTACTTCTGAAAAATTTCTTTGAAAAACCTTATAGGACACAGTTCTACTCTAACTGTGCTATCCTAACACACAGGGTTGCTATGAGTCAGAATCGACCTGACAGCAACTTTTTTTTTTTTAAGAAACTGGCAGGGAGGCTAAAGGGGGACCCTATCAACCAGCCCCTGCCTTCTCTCTTCAGTGTGTTCCAGCCTGTCCCCTATTCCTGGCTGCCCTGTGGCCTGGAGTCACCTATGTGCTAACTCCAGAGTGTTTTCCTGTAATGTTTCATTGAGAAGCTTTCTGAGCTGGGACGAAAAACACACAGTGATCGATTTATGATATCTGCCACAGGTGTGGGATGAAAGCATGTACCAGGAGTTGTCCAGCCCTGTCTTAGTCACTTTTCTTAGTTTACTTGGTCCAATGATCGCATACAGATGTAGTTGAAGTCCAGCCTAGAACTTAGCAAGTTAAAATAACTAGAGCCTGACATTGGGCAAGTTACATAACTTTCTAGGCTTCATTTTTCATCTATATAATAGACATAACAATATTATATTTTAAATAACCCAACACATGTATGGGTCTTGCCACATAAATATATGTTCTGATACAAAATGTTTGCTTTCCTTTTCTTTCTTATGTATCTGCAATGCACAGATCTTAAACAAACCAATTTTAAGCCCCAACAGAGTAAAATTTCTTCCATGTGTACCTCAGGGGTTCTAGAGTTCAGGCTGCTCCTGGCTCCATTTCTCCAATGGCAGTGCACTTTCAGCTTCCTCTCCTGCCAACACCTTGAACTTGGGCGTGTGAGGCCAGGGAGGATGTGTGCAGTCTTGCATGAACTTCTAGGGTGCCTTTGCTGAACAATGTTTTAATTATGGCCTTTCAGTCTCAACTGCACCTGCCCATTTCACTATCAGAAAGAAAATCTCTCTTTTCTTCCTTGTTTTACTGTTATACTTTAGAACCATGATTGTTTTGTCGAAATGGATATTGGCTAAAGAAGGACAAACCTCAAAGGATTTGGATTAAGTTCTCTTTCTGATAAACATGATGGAATTTGAAGGCTCCAGGGAATCTTATTCAAACTACCTTAACCTTTGGGGCCCATGAAAACTGGAAGAAAATTTTCTTTCTTGCCTCTTTTTTGTGTTTCTTATCATCAGAGGGGACCAAGCTGTAAGATATGTCACTCCAAAACCTTAGCTGTGATTGTTTTAGAATGTGTCTTGAGATCCTTGAAATTCATTGTTTGCGTACTTGTAAAATATGAATAATAAACTAATCCTTGGCCTAAAATTTTCTCTGCCTTTGGATTGTCAAAGGACAGCCTGGTGAAGTGTATGGGTGGGCCCCTTTTCTAAATAATGTTTTTCGATGCAGAAGATAAAACACATGGAGTTTAAAAGAAAACCAACTGTACTGAAATAAGTTTTCTCTGTGAGCCCAGGTCGAAGATGCTGAGGGGAGTGCACATTCCCCAAGCAGCAAATTAGTTTCTTTTGAGCTGCAGAAAGATCTTTAAAAGTAACATTTGCTGGTTTTTGTTTTTTAATAGATTTTGCTTTTTCGAGCAGTTTTTAAGTTTACAGAAAAATTGAGCAGGTAGTACAGAACATACCCCCTCTGGCCTCTGCACGCTGTTTTTCCTGTTATTAACATCTGACATTCCTGTAGTACATTTGTTGCACTTAATGAACCAATACTGATGCAATACTAACAATTGAACTCCATCATTTACTTTAAGGTTCACTCCTCGTGTTGTACAATTTAATGCATGTTGACAAATGCACAATATCATGTGTCTACCATTACGGTATCATGCAGAGTAGTTTTATTGCCTTAAAAATGCCCTGTGCTTCACCTATTCATCCCTCCCCTCTCCTCCTGAGCCACTGATCTTTTACCATCTCTATAGTTTTATCTTTCGTAGAATGTTATATAATTGAATTAATACAGTAGATAGCCTTTCAGACTGGCTTCTTTCATTTGATAACGTGCGTTTAAGGTTCTTCCACATCTTTTCATGGCTTGATAATCCATTTCTTCTTATCACTGAATAATGCTCCAATGTATGGATTTATCTGTTTGTTTATCCGTTCACCTATTGAAGGATATCTTGGTTCATCCAATTTCTGGATTACGAATAAGGCTACTATAACTATGATGCATTTTGCATTATACAAATATATGCTGCTTATTCAGTGAAGGTATACAATTTGGGAAGTACGGTAGAACTATAAAGACAAATTGAAAAACAACCTAGAGCTGCTTTTCCAAAGAATATGGGAACCATAATTCAGGTCTGATAAGTGGTCAGACTATAAAAGAGAACGCTTTGCTAGTTCAACAAACGCAGTAAAAGGCAGTAAAGACACAGATGAATAGCAAGTGCAACTTGTGAGAACCTTTCAGTCAACACTGAGTCCTGTAATTTTAAGAGTTGAATGACACATAGAAGCTCATCTAATCCCAGAGTGCCAAACCTAGGATGAGCATCCAACTTGTCTAGAGAGAATTTGAAAACTTTTAGATTTCCAGGTTCTACCCTGGCCTCCAAACCCAGAACCTCTAGAGATGGGACCAGGGAATCTGTACTGTTAAAAGGTTTCTTAGGGAAGCCTGATTATTAGCTAGGTTTGGGACCCACTAATAAATACAACCTGACTCAATGCAGAATATTCTCTAACAAGGTCTCTAAATGCTGCTTCCAAAGCACTGTCTGGGTCTGGAGGTTCAGCTTAAATGCCTCAGTGCAGACTGTCCAAAAAGGGGGGCATCACAGAATTTGGTGGTAATAGAAAAACAGGTCCCTGCTCTAAAACCTCCATTCCTGCTTAGCTGCATCCTCATTACATAGCTACATTCTATTTTTCATGCCCCAGTGCACAGAGGAAGGGGGTGGGGCTGGCTGGCTGGCTCCAGCAGGGGCTGGACAGAGTTTGAGGGGGGTTGGGGGGCGACTGATACTTGGAGTGACTCTCCGAATCTGGATCTTAGGCTTTTTCATCCTCGCGAAGACTACCTGCTGCGTTTTATTCATTAGCACCTACAAGGGACTAATTGCCATCAGGCATGTAGGTGGAATTCCTGGCAGGGAGCAAGAAATGGAATAGGTTTGATGACAACCAATGATCTGCCAAAGCCCTGTCAGAAGGAGAACAGAGTCTTGCTGTCACTCATCCACCCCTTTAAATTCAAATGAAGATGCTTCTGAGTGGGGAGGGGGAGGGGTTGGCACCCATCCAACTCAGCATTGACGATACTGTACACTTTTACTGTATATGTGCAAGCCACTGTTCCTGGTGGTGCTGCTTCTAAAACGAGGAAATTAGAGAAAAGAGAGTGGTGACAGAGAGGGAACGATGGAGAGGGAGAGAGATGAGGCCTTCATTCCAGCCAGTTGTACTTGCTGCTTTCTCTAATGTCAGTGTCTAGAGGTGACTCAGGCATTAGAGACGGACATCAAGGGTCTGCACCTCATGGAAGTGTCTACATAGCTCTGTGTTAATACACAGAACATGTACACATGCCCTCAGGGTTCTTCATTTTCTCAAGGAGGTTCCAGAAAAGACGAAGGGCCACTGTCGGAGAGCATCAAGGCTATTATAAAGCTCTTGGAGGTCACTCTCACACAAACCAAACCAAGATCCCCTGGCAGGAAGAATTTCAAGCTACCAGTGAAGCCTCACTGATCCAAATTGCAGTTTTGCATGCAGCAGTAATTTCAGGAAATTATACACAAGAAGCATGAGTTGCCTGGGTGTGTAACCACATCCCCCAATAGCAGTGGGTAGTAGTAACAGTGGGTGGCAGTGCTCATATATTTAAATCAGATCAAGTTATCCCTGAGAAAATGCCAAGCGTGCTCTTAACTCACCCAAGTGATAAACTTCAACAACTCGAGTAAAGCTCAGTCATTTCACAGATTGCCACACCTTTCCTTCTCCTTCTTGCAACCCATTCTCCTCCTCTCTGCTATTTTTTGCTCAAGGAGGGAGTACGCCACTTCCACCCTCTGCAGTGCAGATAACTGTTACTTGATAAAGTGGAGAAATGACTCAGCTACCTCACACTGTTTTATTGAAGGAAGCTGCAAAATCGCTGGTCTCAAATAACTTCAGCAGAATGATGGAAAATTATCTATCTTGGATAGAGGTGTGGTTGAAGACAAAAGGCTCCATTAAATGATCCCTTAAAGGACTTTTGAAGTTAATTAAGCTAGTGATTGTTTGAAATGGTACCAGGTTATCACTCCAGCCTATGTAACATTATGGGATGTTTCCGGAAATTTGTTTTCAAGAAATTTATCTTATTGAATTCATTTGCTATTTTGTTCACAAGTACTTTATTTTGTTTTTCCATGCTTGGAATGACTACATTTTATTAAGATGACTGCAAATGTTATGCCAGTGACATTTGTAGGTGGAATCAAAACACCATTAATTAGCTCTATTAAAGAGTTCCCTGACTTCAGCCTGTGTGTCAACAACAAAGACATAGTATATTTTACTTAGCTCTCATGGGTAGCTAATCCTTCCTGGTTCAGCATGTTACCTTAAGGCACCTCTACCCAAACCAAAGGAATACATTAGTTGGAAGGAGTCCATGTGGGAACACTTTACCAGGAAAGTTAGTGGGAAATGAGCATGTTTGTTCTTATTTTGTTGGATAACATTTTTATCCAGTCGCAAAATTGTGCCCATGAGTTTTATACTAATTATATTGATCAGTTGAAGTTTACATGTTTTCAAGAAGGGGTATTTAAACATCAGATGTTAAGGAACCTTCTATCAAAGCCACCAGGTTAGTGGAGTTGGGTAAGATAAAGAGGAATTTAGGGGGTGAAGTTAGGGAAGAGTGTTGTTTCTCTACTTACCATTCTGTGCCCTGATATTTGGAAAATAATGCAGCTTCGTCTCGCTGTATTGTCTGTAAATATATAGACACAATGAACAATGTTGTGAAGCATGAAGGAGGTGGAGAGAGGAAAGGAATGAGAATGAAAGAGCAAAGACAGTAACAGTGCAGATATAGGAATACATCAAACTGTCTACAATTTGGGCTTGACTGAGAGACGGTGGAGAGAAGGGGCAGCAACATGTAGGAATGAACTTTCAATAACTCCCTCTTTGAATTCTTTTCTTTAGCCCACTTTCACTGAGTGAATTAATTATTCCTCTTATTTTGAACCAAATGAATGGTGGATTGGGGTCTCAGCAGAGCCTCCAATCTCACAAAGGGTTGTATGAACCACTAAGGGCCTTGGTAAAATGTGATTTTCCAATATCTTTTACCAGTTGCCCAATCTCAGTCTCAAGCTTCTCTTCTCTTAATTCCTCCAGGTGCCCATTGTTCTCTGGCTGTCCCTAGCTCAGAGCTCACATTTTCATGTCCATCACAGGATGATATCCCATCAGAATTTAGGCACCTTCTCATAGTTAACTACTCCCCAACTTTGTCTCTGTCAAGAGTCACCTACCTGTTCTCTTCCTATTAGCCTCGTGCTTCTGCTTGACTGAGAGTATACATTGTCATCACCTCTTTAAATTCGATGCAAGAATCTCTCATCAAATGTCAAGTTGCTCTTAAGCCAGATTTCATTAATTCAGGTAAAAAAGTGGCCATCTCCACAAATAATCCAAGAAGGAAATATGATGGTGAAGATTTAAAGCTTTGGGAATGTATTTTTGGGTAAATCTCTAAAAATCTCAAAAGCTCTAACACTGCCCTCCCTCTTCACAGGGTAAGTAGAAGCTGTTCCAAGGAAAGTGGACCCCATCCTTTCGGAAGCTTCAAGGGGAATTTGCAAAACTACTCCTTGAGCCAACCCACTCTGTCCTGCTTGGGGGCTTTAGTTAGAATGCTTAGGTGCAGAGCTTTGGTTTTGGATTTGTTCCTATTTCCTGCCTCACACTGTGGACGTGACGTTTCATTTACTTCATCTCTATGTCTCATTTTCCCACTCTTTGACTTTAAACGGTCTGCTCTCTTTCCTGACCCCAGTTCTTGATACTCCAAACTCTTCAGGAAGGGGCAATTATACAGTTAGGGGGACTTCAAATGATATTATATTGAGAGAGATTGGTAGGTATGGAGAAGGAAACACTATTTAGTACCTACTATGTGCCCTTTAAGGAAAAGAGAGTGGAGACAGAGAGGGAGAGAGAGAGGTGTGAGGCCTTCATTCCAGCCAGCTGTACTTGCTGCTTTCTCTAACGTCAGTGGCTATGAGTCTGAATCAACTGGATGGCAGTGGGTTTGGTCTGGTTTTTGATGTGCCCGCTGGGGCCCTGGCGGCACAGCGGTTAAGAGCTATGGCTGGTAACAAAAATGTCAGCAGCTTGAATCCACCAGTTGCTCCTTGGAAACCCTATGGGGCAGTTTTACTCTGGGGTGGCTATGAGTTGGAATCGACTTGATGGCGGTGGATTTTTTTGTTTTTGTTTTCTGTACCCATTAAGGAGCCCTTGTAGCCCAGTGGTTAAGTGCTGGACTGCTAAACAAAAGGTCAGCAGTTCGAACCCACCAGCTACTCCACGGGAGAAAGAAGTGTTCCCATAAAGATTTACAGCCTTAGAAACCCAGCGGGGCAGTTCTACTCCGTCCTATAGGGACCACGCTGAGTTACAATCGACTCCACAGCAATGGGGCATGTGCCGGATATTTTGCATTAGTCATTTCAGAACCCTGACAATCATACCAGGCTATAGTTCTTATTATCCCCATTTGTAATATGAGAAAACTAAGGCTCAGTTGGGTTTCAAACTACTGTACAGTAGATTCTTTGATAAAACCAAAAACCAAACCCAGTGCCGTCAAGTTGGTTCTGACTCATAGCGACCCTATAGGACAGAGTGGAACTGCCCCATAGAGTTTCCAAGGAGCACCTGGCAGATTCGAACTGCAGGCCCTTTGGTTAGCAGCCTTAGCACTTAACCACTACCCCACCAGGATTTCCAATACTTTGATAAGTAGATACAAATATCTACTTTATTTCAAAATATTTACTATCTCTAATGCATTAACCATAGTCTCACAGAAGACACTAGCCTACCTACTTGGCTAAATCTGTGTGTGAAGACCAATATATATGCCACTGTTATTAGACTAAGCAAACCATTACTCATTCAGCAAACACATGATCTATGCTTTAGATATAGAAGGTATAGATGATACGAAGAACAATAAATCATGGTCTACCATTAATTTCTATCAGACTGCTGGAGAGAAATTTAAATAATTACAACATGGTATAATGAATATTATAATAAAAAATAACAACAACAACAAAAAAGTGATGAGGGAGCAGAACATAACTAAGGAAGGGTTTATTCTGAGAGTTAGGATGTGTTACACTCAAAGTCAGCCAAAGAAAATAGGAGATGTTTGAGCCAGCCCAATGTTTGAGTGAAGATTCTCCAGGTAAGTAAGATGGGCCAGAGTGTTGCAAATGGAGGGAACTCCATGAGTACAGAGCAAAGATACAGAGGCAAGCAAGTGTCCAGTACATTCTGGAAGCTGTGAATAATCTGGGGTAGCTAATGCAGTGCTTCTCAGACTTCTGCTAAATGCTCCTAAGGAGTAAATGTTTTTACGCAAGTTTGAGGTGAGAATGGAAACAGGCTTGCGAAAGTAGAATTTCTTTCGGTTTTTGTTTTGTTTTGCTTTCCTTTAATAAATCTGTCATTCTATTCCATACTGTACCTGTATTTGTTTATAAACAATGTTTTAGAATTGGTTACTATATGAATTATTGATTTTTTCCCGAGGAACATTTAAAACCTCAGGAAAATGTATCTAGTTCATGCTGTGATTTTGTACGTGCCTGGCATACCGCTACCTCAGAGTTTATTTTGAGATGCATGGAGCTCTAATAAATGTTTGGCTCCTATCTGGACTTGAGGTTGAAAATGGAAGCTAGACTTAATTTCGATCCAGATTTTTATGAATTATCAACATACTCTTCATGTAATATGTGCTTTGAGATACAATCTAACTATGCAAAGCAGTTGGTTATGTTGAAAAAATAGGTTATTTGATCAACATTTTCCTAATAATGAGTTGGCTGTCGTTTCTCCTCCATTTATCAATTTTTCTCACTACTCTGTGTTGCTTGCATCTGATTCAAAGATGTTAAAAGTACTTCTTGACCCACTTCCTTAGTAAAGTTGCCTAACCTAATGATGGGCAATTAGAAAGAATTATTGATTCTACTTTGAAAACGCAGAAATGCTATATGGTTTGCAAAATACTTTGCCTGGATCAAATTAGTATCTGTCACAGGGAATAGATAAACCCGAATTTGACTTTCATCTTGCCAACTGTAGTGCAAAAAATTCTAGGAGGAAATTCAATTCTACCAAACTCATTCATATTTGATGTTATTTCAATTTTTTTTTTTTTTTTTTTTTTTGCCCTTGGACTGCTTAAGCTCCTGTCATCAAGGCTGGTCTCACCCCCCTAGGTCACTGGGAAGGCCCTCTGCCCCCTCTCCCACCTTCAGTGATACCTGAAATACCTTAAGTAGGAGACCAATCAATCAATTTTGCCTCCACAATATGAGTAACACCTAGACCTAAATTCATATAAAGAGATGAAAGCTGAAGCCAGATATTTCCTAAGTCAACAAGTATGAGTTGATAGAAGGAGAAGACACAGGGGTGCTTGAGGCCAGAAGGTATACCAGCTGTACCAAGACTCAGAGAAAGCAAAAAAAGAAGATGAGTTTATGAACAGCAAAGCCAAATGCCACCTATGCCAGTTTTACCCAAGGCTTGTGCTAATGAAACTCTACAACCCATTCAATGACCTCATGGTGTAAAACACGGTGGCTTGTGCTGGTAAAGGCTAGAAGCATTAAAAGTTATAATCATATATAACTTCATAAAAATCCTAATAAGAAATTTCCATTCTGATGCCCTGAAATACAATTAAAGCTATCTCTAAGAAATCAATTGCAAATACCTAAAACATCCATGAATTTGCTCCAAAACAGTGGAAAGTCCCATAAACATAAAACACTGGCAAAACAATCATGACCCAAATCAAAATCATCTAAATGTCTGTGTATATGATGAGGCTACATGACAAAGTTCTCAAAATTCAAAAAATTGTGTTTTCTCCAAATCCATAAAAATAACAATGAAACTCTGCTTTCAAGTCTTTTGGGTATATACGTAGAACTGGATGGCGCTCAGCTACCATTTCTGAACGTTTTGGTCAAAGTTTCTATAGAAGAATCCTGATCATATTGAGAAAAAATGCAGAAATGAGAATTTCAAATTCTCATGAAATCCAAAATATCAGCCGTGGAGGCTGGATGAACCCCTGAAACTACTGTCCTAAGATAATCTTTAAACCATAAGCCAAAAGTATCCCCTGAGCTCTTCTCAAAACCAAACAATATTTTAGCTTAACTGGTAAAGAATGCCTGCCTTAAACATTATGCTTTTTTAAGATCGATCTATATGGGCTCAAACTGACAAAAGCAACTGGAAGGGTTAGATAAGAACCTTAGGGGGCAGTGAATTTATGTTAATGGAGGAGGAACAACTCAGAAAAGGAGGGTGAAAGTGGTTGCACAACTCAAAGAATGTAATCGACGTCACTGAATTGTACATGTAGAAACTTGAATTGGTGCGTGTTTTTATTGTGTATATTTTTAACAGCAACAAAAACACGAAATAAATTATTTTTAAAAAATGGTGACAAAGAAGATGTAATTATCACGCTCATACAGGAAAATGTAAAGGGTTAGTTTGCAGATTTTTGTGAAGGAACAAATAATTTGGATGAGAGATGCTATTAATAACTATAAATAAAATCAGCAAGGAATCAAAAGCTCTTTGTAGATGTTTTCATGTCTTGAGGGAAGGATGATTTGAAGCCATACAAAGCAAAGTGAGTTTACTCTGCCTACTGAGGCTCTAAAGGCATAACTGATCCTAGGAAAGAAAATACTTCCTAGGTGTAATAAGGACAGTTATAAGAAGCTAGAGCAATGGCAAGACTAAAGGCATATCTGATGCGTTACTAGTTTGCATTGTCTTACCCTTGAACTAGTGAAACCCTGGTGACAAAGCGGTTAAGTGCTATGGCTGCTAACCAAGAGGTCAGCAGTTGAAATCCACCAGGCACTCCTTGGAAACTCTATGGGGCAGTTATACTCTGTCCTATAGGGTTGGAATCGACTCGACGGCAGTGGGTTTGGTTTTGTTTTGGTTTACCCTTGAACTGCTTGGACTGCCGTTTGCTACTCTGAGGAAGGTTTGAATGTGTCCACTTGTGGAAGAAATAGACATCATTTTCATCAGTCCGTGAAATACATGGAAACTGAATTTCTAGAGTTTTCCTCAGCCCTACAGAATTGGGGATCCCAACACTTATTTATATTATTGAGACGTAATCTTTTTAATCTGATTTCAATTGACAAATAACCCACATGATTGTCACTTCTTTCCCATTTTTCTCTCTGGTTTATTCTAGGAAGGATGGCACTGGCTTCTGTCTTTGTTCCCATCCTTCCAGATGTCTCTGCACTTCTGTACTCTTGAAGAGTTTTGATTCTATCAAGCAAGGATGGACTTAGAGGAAGAACAGAACACTGCCCAGAGTCTTTCAACTATGTGTTAGTTGCAAAATGAAGATGAAGGCAGAGTGGGAGGGGAAGAATCACTCTCATCTCTTTCTTCCTCTGTGACACTGAAAAAATGTGAAATTCTAGAGGAAGGTAGCTTTTTCTAAAATAATTTCACAAACTCTCAGACTAGAATTCCACTCATTCTGTTAACAGGTTCTGTAGGATATAGACTTTATCCCTACATTTTCTGACTTAAAAAGAGAGAGAAGTTATTAGGAAGTGCTTGGCTAGATGTGTTTTATGGTGCTCCCTGGTTAGAACCAGAGTGATGACAGAGCTACAGAGAATAAGGTATTGAACATAAACGGATTTTTTTTTTTTATTCCATACTTTGTTTAAAGATGCCACATCTGCTTTTTATTGTTTTCCTGCATCATCAAGCCAAGTTAGGTGATGACCTGAGTATACCTATTCTCCTGACTCTCCCCTCATGAAACACACCAGTTGAAACCTGCCCAAAACGAGAAATGCTCAAACTTGTTGGAATTGGATATAAAGTGAGAGTAAACAGGTGCTAAGATGAGGGCCCTGGTGGTAATTCAGTGGTTAACGCCCTTGTCTGCTAACTAAAAACGTCAGCAGTTCAAAGCCACCAGCTGCTCCACTCCACTGGCGAAAGAAGTGACAGTCTGCTTCTTTAAAGATTTACAGCCTTAGAAACTCTGTGGAGCAGTTCTACTCTGTCCTACAGGGTTGCTATGAGTGAGAATTGACTCAATGGTAGAGGGTTTGGTTTTTGTTTTTCTGGGTTTTAGGTAAGGACCTGGAAAAGCATATGGACTTTGTGTTCATTAAGTGGCCACCTTTTAGTTTAATTTCAGATTTGTGATCATATCCCAGAATTCTGAGCTGCTAAATAAGTGACCTTTGGATAAATGAGATAATAAAAAAGTTTTTTTTGCTGTAATTTAGATAAAGCACTCACATTTTACAGAAATGACATCTCATTTATTTTTGAGGTGTATACTGTTTTATTTTACAGCAATTATCTGCTGAGAAAGATTACCAAATACAGAAAGCTCTTGCATTTACAAGACTGGTTTTCCTACAGAGACCAATCCTGTCTAGGAATATAATACTACTTTTAGCCTTTCAGATGCCTGAAGCAATTAAACTAAAACACTATGTTTGAATTTACTAAGGCTGTTTATTTCCCTGATGTTGCCATTTCATCATAGTTACTGGGAGAGGTCAACAATGAATGCAAAAAAAAAAAAAAAGAAAGTAATTTTAGTATTAGTGAAAGAGGATGACTGAACGTCTGATAGAAACTCTGAGGTTAACGAAATGGGATGATGCCCAGTTGCAGGCCACAGTGCAAGACAGAGGAATGAATGTTATATGCCATTTCTAATGGGGTAGGACTTCGAGAACAGTCCACTTTTCTATTTTGGTGTTGATTATAAACAGGGACTGCAACTTGACAGAATTACATACATCTGAATACTTGTACACACAAGCCCAAAGACACAGGGTTGTGCAATGCTACCAAAACATCTGCAAGTACCTTTTGTATCATTGGTTTAAAAGCCACTGCTGGGGAAAAAAAAAAAAAAGGTTTAAATTGTAAGACAATATTCAGTTATATATATTTTTTATTGAAGCAAAATTCAAATAACATACAATTAACCATTAAAAATTATACAATTCTGTGGCTTTCAATCCATTCAAAACTTTGTACAACTATCACTACCTTCTAATTTCAGAACATTTTCATCACCCCCCAAACAAAGCCCGTACCTATTAAGCAGTCACTACACATTCCCTGCTCTACTTAGTCTCTGGTGACCACTAATCTGCATTCTCTCTACGGATTTGCCTATTTTGGACATTTCGTATAAATGGAATCCTACAATATGTAGGCTTTTTGTGTCTGTTTTTTTCACTTTGCATAATGTTTTTAAGATTCATCCATGTATCAGTACTTCATTCCTTTTTATAGATTAATACTATTTCATTGTATGGATATACCACATTTTATTTATGCATCCATCAGATGACGGTCATCTGGGTGGTTTCCACTTTTTGGCTGTTATGAATAGTGGTGCTATGAACATTCATGTACAAGTTTATGTTTGGACACCCACTTTCAATTTTCTTGGATATATAGCTAGGAGCAAAATTGCTGGGTCCTACGGTAATTCTATGTTTAACATTCTGAAGAACCACCAAACTATTTTCCACAGTGGCTCCACCATTTTACATTCCCACCAGCAATGCTTGGGAGTACCAATATCTCTACATCCTCACCAACACTATTTTCTTTTTGTTTTTTCTATTATAGACATCCTAGTGGGTGTGAAGTAGTTATCTCTTTGTAGTTTTGATTTACATTTCCCTAATGGTGTTGAGTGTGTTTTCATGTACTTATTAGCTGTTAGTATATCTTTTTTTGAGAAATGTTTATTCAAGCAATTTGCCCATTTTTTAATTTCGTTCTTTGTCTTTTTGTTGTTGAGTTGTAAGAGTTATTATATTCATAATTTATATCACTCTTAAATGTTTTCTCCCACACTGTGAGTTGTTTTACACTTTTTAAATAGTGCACTTAACAACAAAAGTTCTTAATTTTGATGAAGTTTGTTTTAGTTATCTCGGGCTGCTGTAACAAAAATACCACGAGTAGATGGCTTCCACAAACAGAAGTTTATTTTCTCACAGTCTAATAGGCTAGAAACCCTGGTGGCATAGTAGTTAAGTGCTGTGGCTGCTAACAAAAAGGTCGGCAGTTTGAATCCACCAAGTGCTCCTTGGAAACTATATGGGGCAGTTCTACTTTGTCCCATAGGGATGCCACGAGTTAGAATTGACTGGACGGCAATGCGTAGTAGGCTAGAAGTCTGAATTCAGGGTGTCAGCTCCAGGGAAGGCTTTCTCTCTCTGTCAGCTCTGCAGGAAGATCCTTGTCATCAATCTTCCCCTGGTTCTCTGCACAGGCTCTGCTCCCAGCACTGCATTCTTTGTGGTATGAGGCTCCCCTGTCTCTCCGCTTGCTTCTTGATTTTATATCTCAAAATGATTGGCTTAAGACACAATCCAATCTTGTAGACTGAGTCCTGCCTCATTAACCTAAATGCCACTAATCTCACTTCATTAATATCATAGAAGTAGAATTTACAACACAGGAAAATCACATCAGATGACAAAATGGTGGACAATCACACCATACTGGGAATCACAGCCTAGCCAAACTGATACACATTTTGGGGGGAAACAATTCAATCCATAACAAAGTTCACTATAGCTGTTTTTTCTTTTGTTGCTTGTGCTTTTGGAGTCATATCTAAGAATCCAAGGTTATAACAATTTGCCCATATGTTTTCTCGTAAGAGTTTTATATTCAAGGATTTGATTCATTTTGGGTTAATTTTTCTACGTTGTGCAAGGTAAGAGTCCAAGTTTGCTTTTTTGCGTCTAGTTGTCTCAGTACAATTTGTTGGAAAGACTTTTATCCCCACCGAGTGGCCTTGGGATTCTTGTTAAACATAAATTGACCATAGAGGTATGGTTTTATTTCTGGACTTTGAATTTTCTTCTATTGATCTGTATGTCTATTTTTCTGTTAGTATCCATACGGTTTTGATTACTATAGCTTTGTAGTAAGTTTTGACATCAGGAACTTTTGAGTACTTCGAATTTGTTCTTATTTGAGATTGTTTTGGCTATTTGGGGTTCCTTGCAATGCCATGAGAAATTTAGGATCAGCTTGCCCCTTTCAGCAAAAAAAAATGCAGTTGGGGTTTTGATAGGGATTGTATTTAATCTGTAGATCAATTTGGGGAGTATCGCCATCTTGACAATATTAAGTCTTCAATACATGAACATGGGATGTCTTTCAATTATTTAAAAAATAATGTTTTACTTACACAACGCTTTGTAGCTTGTCAATGTACAATTCTTTTGCCTCATTGGTTCAATTTATTCCTAAGTGTTTTATTCTCTTTGTTGTTACTATAATTTGAATCATTTTCTTAATTTTATATTCAGATTGTTCATTGTAGGTGTATAAAAATACACCATCTATCACTTTGTCATATGGTGGTGGCTTGCATATAGCTGTGATGCTGGAAAACTATGCCACCAGTATTTCAAATACCAACGGAGCTACCCATGGTGGACAGGTTTCAGCGAAGCCTCCAGACTAAGACACACTAGAAAGAAAGGCCTGGTGATTTACTTCTGAAAATTAACCAATGAAAGCTTATGAATCACAACAGAAGATTGTCCAACTTGCTTGCTTTGGACACATCATCCAAATCAAAACCAAACCTCTTGCCGTTGAGTCGATTTCGACTCATAGCGACCCTACAGGACAGAGTAGAACTGCCCCATAGAGTTTCCAAGGAGCTCCTGGTAGATTCAAACTGCTGACCTTTTGGTTAGCAGCCATAGCACTTAACCACTAAGCCACCAGAGTTTCCAAGATGAGAGGAGAAGGAATACAAAATATAAATATAAAAAATAAAGTCACGGCATATCAGGAGGGATCAGTCCCTAAAGGAGAACATCACATTTGGTGAAGTAGAGGGCCAGTGAGAGTGAGGGAGACCCTCAGTGAGATAGATTGGCACAATAGCCACTACAATGGACTCAAACGTGCCATGATTGTGTGGATGATGCAGGACTGGGCTACGTTTTGTTCCTTTGTACATAAGGTCACCATGAGTTAGAGTAAACTGCACTGTGGCTATCTCTGTATCTGTCTGTCTAGCTAGCTAGCTAGCTAACTAGTTATCATCTATCAACTTATAGAAATATAACTTATTTTTGCATGTGGATGTTGTATTCTGCAGCTTTGCTGACTTTATTAGCTCTAATAGTTTTTTTTTTTTTTTTTAGTGGATGCCTTAGGATTTTGTATATCAGACAATAGCAGCTGCAAATAGATGTATTTGTACTCCTCCCTTTCCAATATGGTTACCTTTTTATTATTTTTCTTGTCTAATCATCCTGTTGAATGTTGTTAAAGTGATATTGAATAGAAGTTGTGAGAATGAGCATTTTGTCTTGTTTTTGATCTTAGGGGGAAAGCTTTCAGTCTTTCACTACTAAGTATGACATTAGCTATAGGGTTTTTTCATAGATGCCCTTAGTCAGCTTGAGTAATTACCTCTTATTCCTAGTTTATTTAATTTTTTTTCCATGAAAAGGTGTTGGATTTTGACAAATGCTTTTTCTGTATCAACTGAGACAATTTTTTTTTTTTTCCCCTTCTTTCTACCAATATGGTGTATTATACTGATATTTTTATGCTGCCCCACCCTTGCATTCCAGGGATAAGCCTCACTTGGTCATAATATATAATCCCTTAATATGATGCTAGGCTCAGTTTCCTAGAGCTTGGTTGAGGATTTTTGCATCTATATTCATAAGGGATATTAGTATGTAGTTTTGTTTTTGTTTTTTTCCCTTGTGATGGCTTTGTCTGACTTTGGTATCAAGATAACATTGACCTCATACAATGCATTAGCAAATGTTCCCTCCTTCCCTAATTTTTGGAAGAGTTTAAGAAGGATTGGTATTAGTCCTTCTTAAAACATTTGATAGAATTCACCAGTGAAGCAATCCTGTACTGAGCTTTTAATTGTTGGAAGTTTCTTTTTTTTTTTTTTTAATTGATTCAATACTTTTACTTGTAAGTCTATTCAGAATTTCAGTTTCTTCTTCGGTCAATTTTAGTAATTGTGTGCTTGTATTTCATCTAGGTAATCTAATTTGTTGGCACACAATTATCCCTATCATTCTATTTAATCCTTTTTATTTCTGTAAGTTTGGTAGTAATGTCTCCATTTTCATTCTTGATTTTAGTAACTAGTCTTTCCACTATTTTTCTTAGTATACCTAAAGGACTATCAATTTTGCTGATCTTTTCAAAGAACCATTTTTTGTTGTTGTTGTTGAGTCTCTCTGTTGTTCTTCTATTCTGTTTTGTTTATTTCTGCTCTAATCTTTATTATGTACTTCATTCTGCTTGCTTTGGCTTTAGTTTGCTCATATTTTTATAGTTCCTTAAGGTTGAAGATAAAGTTATTGATTTGAGATCATTCTTCTTTTGTAATGTACACATTTAAAGCTACAAAGTTCCCTCTAAAACTACTTCACTACATCCTATAAGTTTTGGTATATTTAATTTCTGTTATCATTCCATTTGTAGTATTTTCTTTCTTTCTTTTTTTTTTTTGTCTTGTCCTTCCTTGGTTTTGAAGTCACCAGACAAAATTTTGAATCCAGATTCTACTACTTCTTGGTTCCATTACTTTGGAGAAGTTTTTTTTTTTTTCCTCATTTAATTTTTTTTTAATTGTACTTTAGATGATATACTTTTTTAAAAATTGTACTTCTAAAGAAAAAAAACTAGCATCTCATTAAACAGTTAGTACACATATTATTTTATGACGTTGGTTAACAACCCCATGACATGTCAACACTCCCTTCTTGACCTTGGGTTCCCCATTACCAGCTTTCCTGACCCTCCCTGCCTTCTAGTCCTTGTCCTTGGGCTAGTGTGCCCTTTAGTCTCATTTTGTTTTATAGGCCTGTGTAATCTTTGGCTAAAGGGTGAACCTCAAGAGTAATTTCATTACTGAGCTAAAAGGGTGTCTAAGACCACACTTCCAGGGTTTCTTCAGTCTCTTTCAGGCCAGTAAGTCTGGTCTTTTTCTGTGAGTTAGAATTTTGTTCTACATTTTTCTCCAGCTCTGTCCAGGAACTTCTTTTGCGATGCCTGTCAGAGCAGTCGGTGGTGGTAGCCAGGCACTGTCTAGTTGTACTGGACTCAGTCTGGTGGAGGCAGTGGTAGTTGTGGCCCATTAGCCCTTTGGACTAATCTTTCCCTTGCGTCTTTAGTTTTCTTCATTCTCCATTGCTCCCAAAGAGGTGAGACCAGTGGGGTATCTTAGATGACTGCTCACAGGCTTTTAATACCCCACACGCTACTCACCTAAGTAGAATGTATAACATATTCTCTATAAACTTATGTTATGCCAATTGAGCTAGATGTTCCCTGAGACCATGGTCCCCACAGCCCCCAGCCCAGTAAATTGATCCCTCAGGGAGTTTGGATGAGTCTATGGAGCTTCCATGACCTTGCCTTGTACATGCTGTGCTGGTTTCCCCAGTATTGTGTACTGTCTTACCCTTTACCAAAGTTACCTCTCGTAGTATTTTCTAATTTCCCTTGCAATGTCTTCGTTTGTCCATTGGTTATTTAATATTGTGTTGTTTAGCTGCACGTATTTGTGTAATTTCAAATTTCCCTTCTGTTATTGACTTCTAGTTCCATTCCTTGTGGTCAGAAAGATACTTTGTATGATTTCAATCTTTTAAATTTTATTGAGACTTGTTTTGTGACTTAGAATGTAGTCTATCATGGAGAATGACCCAAGTGCACTAGAGAAGAATGTGTGTTCTACTCTTGTTGGGTAGAGCAGTCTATATAGGTCTGATAGGTCTAGTTTGTCTATAGTGTTCAAGTCTTACCTTTCTTTGTTTATTTTTGGTCTAATTATTCTATCCATTATTGAAAGCAAAGTGTTGGTATATTCAGCAATTATTTTGTATCTATTTCTTCCTTCAAGGGAGGCTTGCACATTGCTATGATACTAAAGAGGTTTCAGCAGAGCTTATGCACTAAGACCGACTAGGAAGAAAGGCCTGGCAATCTACTTCCAAAAATCAGCTAATAAGAACCCTATAAATCACAATGATCCAATCCAAATTTGATCTTGGGGATTTGGGGGGACATCTAGGTCAAATGGCATAACATAGTTCATAAAGAAAATGTTCTACATCCTACTTGGATGAGTAGTGTCTGGGGTCCTAAAAGCTTGTGAGCAGCTATCTAAAATACATCTATTGGTCTCATCACATCCGGAGCAAAAGAGAATGAAGAAAATCAGAAACAAAAGGAAAATATCAGTCCAAAGGACTAATGGATGACCTCCACAGCCTGAGCCCAGAACAACTGAATGGTGCCCAGCTACCACCACAAATCATTCTGAAAAGGATCACAATAGAAAGTTCTGGACAGAGCAAGAGAAAAATGTAGAACAAAATTCAAATTCACAAAAAAAACAAACGAAAAAGACCAGACTTACTGGTCTCAAAGAGACTTGAGGAGCCCCCAACACTATGGCCACTGGACACCCTGTTAACTCAGAAAGGAAGCCACTCCTGAAGTTCACCTTTTAGCCAAAGGTTAGACAGACCTACAAAACAAAACATAACATACATGAGGGATGTGCTTTTTAGTTCAATAAAGTATACGAGACCAAAAGGGTGATACCTGTCCAAAAGCAAATACAAGAAGGAAGGGACAGGAAACCTGGATGAATGGACATGCGAAACCCAGGTGCAAAGGGAAAGCAGGAGAGGGCTGACACATTGCAGGGGTTGTAATCACTGTCACAAAACAATTTGTGTATAAATTTTTGAATGAGAACTAATTTGCTCTGTAAACTTTCACCTAAAACGCACACACACACAAAATTGATTATGGGGAAGGTACAGGACTGGGCAATGTTTCATTTCATTGTGCACGGGATCCCCATGAGTCAGGCCAGCTTGATGGCAGCTAAGAACAACAACATCTTTCTTAAATTCTGTCAGTTTAAATTCTACATTTGGGAATCTGTTGTTAGGCACCTACAAGGGTAAGACATAAAGAATTGCTACTAGGTTTCCAGTTCATACATGCACGGGTTTATTCCAAACAAAACGTGTTTAAACACATCTCTGCGATCAGTGGATGGAGGCAGACCAGTTTTCTCAGTAATACACTGGTCTTAGTCTCCTTGTGGTACCTCCAAAAAAAAACAGGACACTTTTTGGGCCATGGAAGAAAAACATTTTGAGGTCAAGACTAACACCAAAATTTTAACAGACTAAAACGGACTTCTTCCTAAATCATTGGAACTATGCAACATGTTTATGGGAATGCTGCCCCACATAAAACAGGAGTTTTTAGATGGATCAAGAATTTTAAGGAAGCTTGGGAAGACCTCAAAGATGAGCCAAGAGAAGGAAGGCCACTCAGAAGTTTAAGGTGACTATTTTTTTTTGGATTCCAAAGGGGTAATCTTGATAGATTTTCTTGAAAGAGAGAGGATGATCATGGGGGCTTATTATGACAAGTTTTAAGAAAATTGAAAACTGCAATTTTCAATTGCAGGAAAAGGCCAGGAAAGTTGTGCAGACAATTTTTTTTTTTCCCCGTCACGTCAGTGCACCTGCTCATCCTTCGAGGGTAGCAAAGGCTGTCCTAGAGAATTTCATTGGGAGATCTTACTCCATCCACTCTATAGCCCCGATCTTGCTCCTTCAGGCTTCTTTTTCTTTCAAAACTGAAAGAACATTTTCAAGGAACACAATTTGTGTCCCTCGAGGATTCCAAAACTGCCATTTTGACATGTTATAAATTGAAGAGAGCAGAAGTCTTCAAGGAAGGGTTAGAGAGATGGAAACACTGCTTTCAGAAGTGTATAGACCTAGATGGAGGATATGCCGAGAAACAATAGCTTTACATTTTGATACTTTTGTTCAATAAATGTTTCTGTGATTTTTTAGCAATACTTTTTGACTTACTCTCTCACATATATGTATGCATAATTCTTATATCTTCTTGAGGGGGTGACCCTTTTATTATTATATAATGTCCTTTTTTCCCTGTTGTAACCATTTTTGTCTTAAATCTGTCTTGTCTGGTACTAGTACAACCTCTCCAGCTCTCTTTTGGTTACTGTTTGCATGTAATATCTCTCCCCATTCTTTCACTTTTCAATCTACTTATTTCTTTGGTTCTAATGTGAGTCTCTTGTGACAGTATACTGTTTGATCATTTTTTAAAATTCTTTCTGCCAATCTCTGTGTTCTAATTGGAGATTTGAATTCACTTACACACTAAGGTAATTATGCAAATTAGGCCTTACTTCTGTCATAATGTTATTTGTTTTCTTTATGTATAACTTTTTTATTGCTCAATTCTTCCATTATTGCCTTCTTTTGTGGTAGGTAGATATTTTCTAGTGTACCATTTTGAGTTAATTTCTGTTACTTTTTCTATATATATATTTTTAGTTATTTTCTTAGTGATTACCCTGGGAACTACAATTAACATCTTAATTTATACCAATGCAGTTTTAATTAATGCTAACATAGTTTCAATAGTATTTAAAAACAACAACTACTTCTATATAGCTCCATTCCCGTGTGGTGTTATTGCCACAAATAACATTTTTACACATTGTGTACCCATCAACATTGAATTATAATTATTATTTTATGTAGTTGTCTTTTAAATCATACAGGAAAAAGAGAAGAGTTAAAAACCAAAAATACATTAATACCTCTTTTTCCTTTATGTACTTAAGCTTTCCCAGTATCCTATACGTCTTGGTAATATCTAGTGTCCCTCCATTTCAGCCTAAAGGACACCCTTTAGCATTTCTTATATGGCAGTCCTACTACTACTAATGGACCCGCTCAGTTTTGTTAATCTTGGAATGTCTTAATTTTTCTCTCATTTTTGAAGAACAATTTCACCAAATATAGAATTCTTGGTTGACAGTTTATTTATTTATTTTTCTTTCAGAACTTAAAAATATGCCATCTCACTGCTTTCTGGCCTCCATTGTTTCTGCTGAGATATCAGCTATTGTGTCTCTCTTGTTGCTTTCAATATTCTCTCTTTGTTTTTGACAGTTTTATTATAATATGCCTCAATGTAGGTCTCCTTGAGTTTATCCTACTTGGGGTTTGAATGTGTAGATTCATCTCTTTCATTAAATTTGGGAAGTTTCTGACCATTATTTCTTCAAATATTCTTTCTTTCCCTTTCTTTCTCTCTTCTCTTTCTGGGAATCCCATTTTGCATATGTTAGTGTGCTTGATGGCATCCCACAGGTCACTTAAGTTCTTCTCATGTTCCCTCATTCTTCTTCTTCCTCAGATTAAGTGATCTCTATTGGTATATCTTCCAGTTCATTGATTCTGTCTTCTGACTGCTCAGATATGCTGTTAAACCCTTCTGGTGAATTTTTTATTTTAATTATTGTGCTTTTCAACTGAAGAGTTTCTATTTGGTTCCCTTTTTTTTTTTTTTATTTTCTCTTTCTGAATTGATATTCTCTGGTGATACATTATTCTCATGATTTCCTTTAATTCTTCTTACATAGTTTTATTTAACTCTTTGCATGTATTTAAAATGGTTAATTTAAACTCTTTGTCTAGTAATCTAATAATTTCCTCAGGGGCAGTTTCTATTAATTATTTTTTCCTGTGTATGAGTCAGACTTTCTTGCTTCTTTGCTTGTCTTATATACTTTTGTTGTTGTTGAAAACTTGACATTTTGAGTATTATAATGTGGCAGCTCTGGAAATCATATTCTCTCCCCTCCTCCAGTTTTCTGTTACTACTTGTGTGGTTACTGTTGTTTATTTATTTAGTAACTTTTTTGAACTAATTTTATAAAGTCTGTATTCTTTGTCATGTATGACCACTGAATTCTCTGTTCAGTTAACTCGGTGGGCAGTAGTAACTTGGCAGAGATTTCCTGAAATCCCCGCAGCCAAAAATAAATTTCCTAGCCTTTGCACATGAATGCTGTGTGAGTTGGGGCATGCCTTCAACATGAGCTGGGCATTTTACAACTCTGAAGCCTTCACTTCCTACCTGTGCAGAGCCTAAATGTCAGCCAGAGGTGAGAGCTTAGGGCCTTGTCAGGTTTTTCTGAGTATCTGCCCAGTCTTAAGCATTTATGTGTCCTTCTCAATTACCAGGAATATGAGAGAGATTTTTCAAAGCTTTTATTTCCTAAAGTATCTCAATCCCCAACATTTGCTTCCAATCTTTCAGTCTGTCCATTGATTGCCTCAACTGTTATCTCTTGCCCTTTTTATCAGTAACTGATACATTTTCCTTTAAATGTTTTTGACAAAAATCTCCAGTAGCTTCCTCTCTGCACTGAGTTAGGCAAAATGAAGGTAAGCCCTTTGTACCAGTCTTTCAGGGAACCACCAGATGGGTAAAAAGAAAGAACACAATTCTCTGAGAATAAGAAACTCACAGCAGGAATGTAGGCTGCCACCTTCAAGAATGCAACCAAGCTAGGAAGGAGAAGATAGGGAAAGAGTACAAATGCCACAAAGCTCTCTATCAAAATTCAGTCACCCTTTTCTTGATTAAACATTTGCTTTGTTGCTGTAAACCTTTGACTATTTTCCATGTTCTGAAAAAGTTGACTCTGATGGTCTTTGTCAGCTTATTTTTGTGGAGTGACACAGCCTTGAAGCTCTCTACTCAACTATTTTCACTGACTTCACACTCTGGGTTATGTATTTTTATGTAAAGCATCAGAGCTATTGTGGGTTTGTTTTTTTTTGTTGTTGTTGTTGTTTTTTAAGTATCCAGGCATACACAAGGAAACAGAGTTAAAACTATATTTTAGGGGAACAGAGTACGATTTATCACATAACTGAAGTGTTGGATAGTTTAATCCCTTCACAACAATTTTGCTTCTTAGAGAGAAGAGAGTCAGATCACCTCAATGAAACATTTGATCAAGGCTGTTAAGTCATTGGGCTCCTGAGATTTCATTTCATTTAACAAAAAATTATATGGGAGATTATTCTAAGCACTTCATAAATATTTAACTTGTTTTATCATTATAACAGTTCCAGGAAACAGGTAATAATAGTACCTCCACTTATAGGTTGATAAACGGAAGCATAAAGAAGTAACTGTCCCAAAATCCCATGACCTTAATCACTAATGTACCTTACTTCATTAGTTTGTGTTCACTTAGTACCTGGGGCTAAGCCACTTTTACCAAAAAGACCCACTCTTCTAACCAAATAGATCACAGGAGGTATCAGGACTCGATCACATGCTACCCCAGATCAACCTCAGGGATGACGGACAAAGTAGGCTCAGATGTTGGCTCCATTCTGCAGTTTATACTCCTCCCCTTGCTTTCATCATAAGCTCCACTTGTGTCTTTTTGGGGGGTTGGGGAGAAGTAAGGCACATGGGGAGGCACTGATTTCCTTTCTTGTCAATCAATTCCTTTAAAAAAAATTATTTTATTTATTTATGTTGTTGAGAATACACACTGCAGAACATACACCAATTCTACAATTTCTACATGTACAATTCAGTGACATTGATCACATTCTTTGAGTTGTGCAACCTTTCTTACTTTTCTTTTTTGAGTTATTCCTCCCTCATTAACATAAACTCACTGTCCCCTGAGTTTCTTATCTAAGCTTTCGGGTTGCTGCTGTCAATTTGACCTCGTATAGATTGATCTTAAAAGAGCACAATGCTCAAGGCAGACACTCTTTACTAGATAAGCTGAAGTATTGTTTGGTTTTGAGAAGACTTCAGGGAATATTTTTCATTTAAGTTCTAAAAAATTTCTCAGGGCAATAGTTTCAGGGGATCATCTAGCCTCCATGGCGCCCAAAAATCTAGATTTCATGAAATTTTAAAAGTCTGTTCTGCATTTCCTTCCTTTTGATCAAGATTCATCTATAGAATCTTTGATCAAAACATTATGTAAAGGTAGCCAGGTACCATCTCGCAAATACACTTCATTCAGGTTAATCTAAATCCGTCAGAAAATATCTAATAATATTGAAACTCAAATAGAAAAAGGGGTATGGTTTCAATTCATGTGTTTCCTGATTCATGTCCTATGCGAATTCCTACACAAATTCATGTCTATCTCCTCTAAGCAGCCAACTTCGTACAAAAAAGTTATTGGGAAGAATGCATTTGTCAAAACGCAAAATCTGTGGTATAATACCTTTCCTCAAAACACTAAACAACACATTCCCTGGCATTCCCTTAATTTACAAATTCAGGTGATACTCCAAACTTAGACGTAGCATTAGCCGGCAATCTATATGGACGGTTTACTAGACAATAAATAAAAATAGGTAGGAAAAAGAAATACTTAGCCAGACAACTTCCCGTGTCCCCCAGTAAGAAATATTCTGGTTAATAATATCAGAATTCTCTTAAATTCCCATAGCCTTTCATTCCTGTGTCATTAGAAAACAAGCCCTTCCCATTTAAGTTCTCACTGTTAAATCTATCTCTTTGTATCCGTATGGATATCAACCGCTAATCCTTAGACAAGAATTGTTTTAAGAGGACCAGTAATAACAGTTGAGAACAAAATAATTAACATAATGAATTTGATCTGGGGCTTTTTGATTTTGAGGTGTCTGCAAAGTTTCTAGGAGGAATAACTAAAGCGTTTGGAAATGTTTGTTTTTAAACTCACAAAATGAAAGAGCTTGAGGACATACTTAAAGTTTTGAATAATTTTCATACATTTAAGTTGAAATTTCTTTGGGAAAATAAAATCTGTGGCCCTATTACAAAGGGTCTTATAAGCAAGGAATATGCGGCATTTTATTTTTTTTTTTCAAGAAGTCTGTTACTATCTCTATACTTAGAAAGAAATACAGTAGTATCAAAGGATTTAATGAGCTGACTATAGGAAAATCTGAAAATAGACAAAGAGGTCTAGAAAGTAGAACCATGGAAATGGAAACTGATGTAACAGGAGAGGTAAGACAAAAGAGAGGGAAGAAATGCCATTTATTAAAAAAATGGAATTTTTTTTTTTTTTTGGTTTTGATAGGAGCAAGGTTTGATGTTTTGATATGAGAAAGATTAGTTTACTTCAGATTTAAGAAATCTGCAGGACATAGTGGGATGCTGGACTGAATTTGAAGAAATAATTAGGAATATTCCTAAGCACAGGAGTGTCTAATATTCCCTTCTAAATGATTTGTGCTGCCACAGTATTAACGTACTGGATTTTAGGTTTGTGATTGTTTATTTTGTTTGTTTTTATGGAAACAAATCAGCTGGGTTAGATGTAAGAAAAACATACATGGCTTAACAATGGCAATCCATAAACCAAAAAGAATCAGCAAAATCCAAGCTCCTTCTGCGTATAGTTTAGGGTTTGAGTCAGTTTCACTCTTCATCTCCAAGGATAGGTTTCCTTATATAAAATAGAGGATACTCTGGGTTTTTGGGTAGCAGAAATATGTATGCTTTCGGCTTGGGCAAGAAGGAGCTTCATGGAGCTTGCCAAACTGAGGACTAAACACCAGCAAGAGAGGATATAAACCTGACTCTAAACCTTAAACCTCTGACACAAATTCAGTATTCAAATACTGGCAGCTGGCAGCCCTGTGATAAACTATTGTATCCCTCCACCAAATCTTTGGCTGTAGGAGAGTATTACTTAGGTACCAGGTGGCCTCAGGCCATATACAGTATGCAGCAAAGAGGATATAGAGATGAATAAGACAAGGTCTCTATTCTGTAATACATAGTCGTGATCTAGTGAGAAGGGCAGCTATTTCCCCATAAAATTAAAGAGCAGTATAATTGGTGAAGATATGAGCTGAATGATGCAGAACAGCTCAGAGGAAGAAATAACTGATTCTTTGGAGTGTAGCTATAATATTTGCCTCCCTTTTACAGCTTAGGAAACCCTATGGGACAGTTCTATCTGTAGAACTCTGGGGTTGCTATGAGTCAGAACTGACTCACCAGCACACAGCAACAACAACTCTCCCAGACCCCCCCTCTCATCTAAGTCCTCTGAAATTTTGAACATAAGACCACTATGGTGGAAAATTTTTACAGAACTCTATAAGGAAGACTAAGTGAGCCCTGGTGGTGTAGTGGATAAGTGCTTGGCTGCTAACCAAAAAGGTTGGCAGATCAAACCCACTAGCCATATCTCAAGAGAAAGATATGGCAGCATTCTCTTGTAAAGATTAAAAAAAAATTAGACCCTTGGAAACCCTATGGGGCAGTTCTATTCTGTCTATTGGGTCGCTGTGAGTTGGAATCGACTCAACGGCAACAGATTTGTTTTGTTTTGTTTTGTTTTTTTGGTTTTGCAGAGGAGAATATTTTTGCAGATTCACATATTTTCAGGCTAGCATTGTCATAGAGAAAAAAAGAGATTCCATCATTCTTCTGGCTGTTACGGATGTGTTACCTAATTTAATTCTCATATCTACATGAGGTTGGTATTATTATTGCCACCTGGGAAATGAGGAAACAGGAGAACAGAGAAGCTAAATAGCTCCTATATGCCTACACAGTTAGTAAATGGGCAAGCCAGAATTCAAATCCTTATCTGCTTGATTATAAAGCTTTCACTTTTCCCACTGCGTGAAACTCAATCCCCCAGTGTGGAGTTATGATGTATTTCTTCATTATATAAGATGGTATATGCATTGTAACATCTGCCCTAAAATAAAATACGCACATATATACCAAACAAGTTGTCATTGGGTCAATTCTCACTCATGGCGACCCATGTATTTCGGAGTAAAACTGTACTCAGTAAGGTTTTCCATGGTTGTGACCTTTCAGAAGTAGATCATCGGGCCTTTTTTCTGAGGTGTGTCCGGGTGGATTCAAATCATGGCCCTTTCATTTAGTAGCCAAGTGCTCGATTGTTTGCACCAACCAGGGATTCTCTCTCTCTATATATACATATATATGTATATATACATACATATATCAGTTTTTACTATTTTTATATTATAAATATTGATGTATTTATTGTTTATTACCGTAACTGGTCTGTCAGTTTGTTATACTGTGGAGGCTTGCATGTTGCAGTGATCCTGGAAACTATGCCACCAGTATTTCAAATACCAGCAGGGTCACCCATGGTGGACAGGTTTCAGTGGAGCTCCCAGATTAAGACAGACTAGGAAGAAGGACAAGGTGGTCTAATTCTGAAAAAATTGGCTGGTGAAAACCTTATGAATAGCAACAGAACATTGTCTGATATGATGTGGGAAGATGAGTCACTCAGGATGGAAGGCACTTGAAATATGACTGGGGAAGAGCTGCCTCCTCAAAATAGAGTTGACCTTAATGACTTGGATGGTGTCAAGCTTTTGGGACCTTCATTTTCTGATGTGGTAGGACTCAAAATGAGAAGAAACAGCTGCAAACATACATTAATAATCAGAATGTGAAATGTATGCAGTATGAATCTAGGAATACTGAAGTCATCAAAAATGAAATGGAATGAATTAAGATCAATATCCTAGGTGTTGGTGAGCTGAAATAGACTGATATTGGCCATTTTGAATCTCACAATGATATGGTCTACTACGCTGCGAATGACAGATCGAAGAGGAAAGGCATTGCATTCATCATCCAAAAGGACATTTCAAGATCTATCCTAAAGTATAACTCTGTCAGTGATAGAATAATATCCATATGCCTAGAAGGAAGACCAGTTAATATGGTTATTATTCAAATTTACCCATCAACTGCTATCCCAAAGATGAAGAAATTGAAGATTTTTACCAACTCCTACAGTCTGAAATTGATCAAACATGCAATCAAGATGCATTGATAATTACTGGGGTTTGGAATGTGAAAGTTGGAATCAAAGAAAAAGGATCAGTAGTTGGAAAATATAGCCTTGGTGGTATAAACAACACCTGAGATCACATGGTAGAATTTTGCAAGGTCAGCAACTTATTCATTGCAAATACCTTTTTTCAAAAACATAAACAGAGACTATACATGTGGACATCAACTTGTGGAATACACGGGAATCAAATCAACTACACCTGTGGAAAGAGATGACAGAGAAGCTCAATATCATCAGTGGGCAGGGGCTGGCTGCAGAACAGACCATCAATTGCTCATAAGCAAGTTTAAGCTGAAGCTAAAAAAAAATAAAAACAATCCAAGAGATCCAAAGTATGAGACCATATCAAGAATAGATTTGACAACTTGAGCACTAATGACCAAAGACCAGACAGATTGTGGGATGACATCAAGGATATCATACATGAAGAAAGCAAAAGGTCATTAAAAGGACACGAAAGAAAGAAAAGACCAAAATGGATTTCAGAAGAGACTCTGAAACTTGCTCTTGAGTATGAAGTAGCTAAAGCGAATAGAAGAAAATGATGAAGTAAAAGAGTTGAACAGAAATTTTCAAAGGGCAACTGAAGAAGACAAAGTAAAATACTACAATGAAATGTGTCAAGACCTGGAGTTACCAAACGAAAAAGGAAGAACACACTTGACATTTCTCAAGCTAAAAAAACTGAAGAAAAAATTCAAGCCTCGAGGTGCAATATTGAAGGATTTTATGGACAAAATGGAGCACTGGTGGAGCAGTGGTTAAGAGTTTGGCTACTAACCAGAAAATCGGCAGTTCAAATCCACCAGCCGCTCCTTGGAAACCCTATAGGGCAGTTCTATTCTGTCCTATATGGTCCCTATGAGTTGGAAATAACTCGATTGCACCTAACAACAATAACATGGGCAAAATATTAAATGTTGCAGGAATCATCAAAAGAAAATGGAAGAAATATATGCAGTCACTATACCAAAAAGAATTAGTGGATATTCAACCAATTCAGGAGGTAGCATATGATCAAGAACTGATGGTAGCTGAAGGAAGAAGTCCAAGCTGCACTGAAGGCACTGGTAAAAAACAAGGCTCTGGGAACTGACGGGACACCGATGGAGATGTTTCAACAAACAGATGCAGCACTGGAGATGCTCACTCATCTATGCCAAGAAATTTGGAAGGCAGCTAGCTGGCCGATCTACTGGAAGAGATCTATATTTGTGCCCATTCCAAAGAAAGGTGATCCAACAAAATGCAGAAATTATCAAACAGTATCATTAATATCACACACAAGTAAAACATTGCTGAAGAGAATTCAAGAGTGGTTGCAGCAGTACATTGATGGAGAACTGCCAGAAATTCAGGCCAGATTCAGAAGAGGATGTGGAACACAAGTGATATCATTGCTGATGTCAGATAAACCTTGGCTGAAAGCAGAGAATACCAGAAAGATGATTATCTGAGTTTTATTGATTATGCAAAGACATTTGACTGTGTGGATCATGACAAATTATGGATAACACTGTGAAGAATGAGAATTCCGGAACACTTAATAATACTCAAGAGGAACCTGTACATAGACCATGAGGCAGCCATTCGAACAGAGCAAGGGGATACTGCATGGTTTAATATCAGGAAAGATGTGTGTCATGGTTATATCCTTTCACCATATTTATTCAGTCTGTATGCTAAGCAAATGACCCAAGATGCTGGACAATGTGAAGAAGAAAGAGACAGCAGGATTTGGAGGAAGACTCATTAACAACCTACATTATACAGATGATACAACCTTGCTTGCTGAAAGCAAAGAGGATGTGAAACACTTACTGTTGAAGATCAAAGACTGTAACCTTCAGTTTGGATGATACCTGAATACATAGAAAACCAAAATCCTCACAATTGGACCAATAAGCAGCATCATGATAAACGGAGAAAAGATTGAAATTGTCAAGGATTTCGTTTTACTTGGATCCATAATCAATGCCCATGGAAGCATCGGTCAAGAAATCAAATGACATATTGCATTAGGTAAATCTGCTGCAAAAGACCTCTTTAAAGTGTTGAAAAGCAAAGATGTCACTTTGAGGACTAAGGTGCCCCTGACCCAAGCCATGATATTTTCAACTGCCCCTTATGCATGTGAAAGCTGGACAATGAATAAGGAAGACCAAGGAAGAGTTGATGCCTTTTTATTATGATGTTGGTGAAGAATATTGAACATACCATGGACTGCCAGAAGAACTAACAAGTCTATCTTGGAAGAAGTACAGCCTGAGTGCTCCCTGAAAGGGAGAATGGCAAGACTTTGTCTCAAGTACTTTAGGCATGTTATCAGGAGGGACCATTCCCTGGAGAAGTTCTCATGCTTGGTAAGGTAGAGGATCAGCAAAAAAGAAGACCCTTGGTGAGATGGATTGACACAGCGGCTGCAACAATGAGCTCAAACATAACGAAATTTGTGAGGATGGTGCAGGGCTGCACAGTGTTGTATAGAAGATGGCTATGAGTCTTAACTGGCTAGATGGACCTAATGATAACAACAATTGTTTATTAATATTCGTGATATATATATGTAGCATTGTTAGTCACAAATGAAGATGGCAATGAGATACCACAACATACATATTAGAATGGCTAAAAAACAAAACAACAAAAATCTGGCAATATCAAGTATTGCTGGGGATTTAGAGTAAGTAGGATGCTTATATGTTGCTGGGGGAATGCAAAAAGGTTCAGTCACTTAGGAAAATGTTAGTAGTTTCTTACAAAGTTAAAAATACAATTATATGAACCAGCAATTCCACTCTTAGGTATTTTATACATAAATGAAAACATATATCCACACAAAGACCTGTATGTGAATGTTTACAGTAGCTTTACTCATAATCTCCAAACACTAGAAACACCTCAAAAGTTCATCAACTATTCAGTGGATAAACAATTATGGAATACTCATACAAGGAAATGATACTCAATAGTAAAGAACAAACCACTGATACATGTAATAACATGAGGAATCTAAAATGCATTATGTTAAATGAAAGAAGCTAGATGCAAAAGGCCACATACTGTATGATTCGTTTATACGACTTTCTGGAAAAGGTGAAACTATGGGGACAGAAAGCAGATAAGTGATTGCCAAGGCTGGGGTGAAGGTGGGAAATTGATTAAAAACGGGCACAAGGAAACTTTTTGGAGTGAGAAAAACTCTTCTAAGTTTTAATTTGGTAGAGGCTACTTGACTCTCCATGCCTGTAAAAACTTGCAGAACTATATACTAAAAAGGATGGATTGTGCTGTATGTAAAGTATAACCTCCATTCGCTTTAGTAGATTTGATTCCTATGTATTCCACCTGGTGAGCTCCATGTGTATGCTGTTGTTAGGTGCCCTCGAGTTGGTTCCGACTCATAGGGACCCTATGCACAACAGAACAAAACAGTGTCTGGTCCTGTGCCATCATTACAATTGTTGTTATGCTTGAACTTATTGTTGCTGCCACTGTGTCAATTCGCCTCATTCAGGGTCTTCCTCTTTTCTGCTGACCCCATACTTTGCCAAGTATGATGTCCTTCTGAAGGGACTGATGCCTTCTGACAACATGTCCAAAGTATGTAAGATGCTGTCCAGCCATCCTTGCTTCTAAGAAGCATTCTGGTTGTACTTCTTCCAAGATAGATCTGTTTGTTCTTTTGGCAGTCCATGGTATATTCAATATTATTCACCAACACCACAATACAAAGGCATCAATTCTTCTTTGGTCTTCCTTATTCACTGTCCAGCTTTCATATGTAAAAGCTGGTCTGTGTGTACAGTTGTCATTTATATAGTTGAAAAAAAATTATTTTTGATAAGTAAGTCTTTGTTTTTGCAAAATTCTATCATGTGATCTCCAGCATCTTTTCTATCACCAGGGCTGTGTTTTCAACTACTGATACTTCTTTGTTTCCAACTTCCTCGTTCTAATCACCAGTAATTATCAAGGCATTTTGACTGCATGTTTGACCAATTTCAGACTGCAGAAGCTGGTAAAAATCTTCGATTTCTTCATTTTTGGCATTACTGGTTGGTACATAAATTTGGGAAACCCTGGTGGCATAGTGGTTAAGAGCTATGGCTGCTAACCAAAAGATTGGCAGTTAGAATCTGCCAGGTGCTCCTTGGAAACTCTACAGGGCTGTTCTATTCTGTCCTATAGGGTTGCTATGAGTCGGAATCAACTCAACTGCAGTGGGCTTGGGTTTGGGTTTTTTTATATAAATTTGAAAAATTGTCCTATTAACTGGTCTTCCTTGTAAGCGTATGGATATTATCCTATCACTGACAGCCCTGTACTTCAGGGTAGACTTTGAAATGTTCTTTTTGACAATGATTGTGACACCATTCCTTTTCAATTTGTCATTCCCAGGAAAGTAGACCATATGATTGTGCAATTTAAAATGGCCAATACCAATCCGTTTCAGCTCACGAATGCCTAGGATATCCATCTGCATGTACTCCTTTTCATTTTTGATGACTTCCAATTTTCCTTGATTCATGCTTCATACATTCCACTTTTCAGTTACTAATGGATGTTTGCGGCTTTCTTCTCGTTTTCAGTCTTGCCACATCAGCAAAAGAAGGTCCCAAAAGCTTTACTCCACCCATGTCATTAAGGTTGGCTTTACTTTGAGGAGACAGCTCTTCCCCAAGCATATGTTGAGAGTTTTCTAACCTGAGGGGCTCATCTTTTAGTACTGTATCAGGGTTTCACTGCTATACATAAGGTTTTCACTGGCTAATTTTTTTTTTTTGTAAGTAAATTGTCTAGTTCTTCCTAGTCGGTTTTAGTCTGGAAGCTCCACTGAAACCTATCCACCATGGGCAACCCTGCTGCCATTTGAAACACAGGTGGCATAGCTTCCAGCATCACAGCAACATACAAGTTACCAGAGTATGACAAACTGACAGACAGGTGGTAGACAGTGAATAAGGAAGACCAAAGGAAAATTGATGCTCTTGAATTATGGTGTTGGTGAAGAATATTGAATCTAACATGGACTGACAGAAAAACCAATCTGTTTTGGGAGTATAGCCAGAATGTTCCTTAGAAGCGAAGGTGGCGAGATTTTGTCTGACTACTTTGGACATGTTATCAGGAGGGACCAGCCCCTGAGAAGGACATCCTGCTTGGTGAAGTAGAGAGTCAGCGAAAAAGAGGAAAACCCTCAATGACATGGGCTGACATAGTGGCAGCAACGTAGTAAAGACTGTGCAGATGGCCCAAGACAGGGCAGCATTTCATGGTGCTGTGCATGTGATTGCTCATGTGTTGGAACTGACTAAAGGGCACCTAACAACAACAAAATACAGTCGATCTTTTGGTATCTGCAGAGTGTTGGTTCCAGGACCCCCTGCGGATGCCAAAATCCACAGATACTCAAGTCCCTTATATAAAATGGCGTAGTATTTGCATGTAACCTATGCACATCCTCCCATACACTTTACATCCTCTCTAGATTACTTATAATACCTAATACATTGTAAATGGTATGTAGATAGTTGTTTCGTCTCCACTGAAGACTTGCTCTGGAAGGTACCTTTTCTCTTCCTTGAGTTTTTTGAGCTCCTCTGGGAATGCTAATGCTGCTTAGCATTAACCGAAATGATTCTCCAGTGATCTTGAAGTTCCTGAGGCTGGAGTGCTTTGCAGAGCTAGCCAGCCATTCCTTACTAGGCTGAAACTCCTTCCTCTCTCTCTCCTCAACTTCCTCACAGTAGTGCTCATGGAGGCTAAGTACTTGCAAGAGGGATAGGCTCCTGTGACATGTCCTCTAGCCACATACTTAATGCTTTCTCAGTCTTTGCAAGCAAGCAGTTTATCCCGAACCAGGGATACCATTTTTGCCGTGTAGGGTCAGCACTAACACTTCCATGAATTCCAGCTTCTCTCTGCTTTACTGTGTGAATGCTCGGTTCCTTCTCACTGAGCTTATATGGCCCACTACACACAGCACGCAACATGCCACTTTTCAAAAAATCTAAGATTTTTATTTTTCTGGTCAAGAGATAGCACTTTACGTTCTCTCTTAGCCTTGGAGGGATTGCTTTGACCACTTAATTGCTTTTTAGGAGCCATTTTTCACAGAAACAGAGGGTGCACACAACACAGGTAGCAGACAAAGGAGGTGCAAAGTGAGTAAAGCTCCAACAGTGCTGCAGAGAAACTGAGGAGCTGTGAAATGGCAGGAGCTACAGCAGGGGAATCTACACAACGCTTCACTTCTGTGGATTCAGCGCAATGCTTGGCATGTGGCAAATTCAAATTTTCCTTTTTGGAACTTTCTTTTTATTTGTCTGAATACTTTTGATCTGTGATTGAGTGAATCTGCAAATATGGAACCGGTGGATGCAAAGAGCCGACTGTATACCTTACTAAAAGAAAAAAAAAAAAATTGCATAGAATCATACACCTAAAAAGAGTGAATTTCACCGTATGCAAGTTTGCCTCAGTGATCCTGATGTTAAACACATACACACACACAGACATAAAATGTCTTTCTAGAAAAATGTATTTTAATACACAATTGAATGTTTATATTTACTCACTTCAAGCCATTCCTGTTTTGCTGTTTTTACAAATCCCACCCACTAGGTACCATTTTTGTGGAAGATTTTGTAATGTGAATAAGGATACGAGAAAACATAAGATAGTAATTTGTTCCATCCACTGTCACCCTGTTACAGATGCAGACAAAGCATCTGAGTGTGAAAGGATTTGAGCCAATTACCAAGATTAATGGAAACCCAGATGGGAAACCCAGTTCCCAGATGGGAACTGACAACTTCATCTCAAATCCAGTGCAAAACAATTGTCTTAGAGTCATGTGAAATGCTATAAAAGCTAAAACATAACTAAGTCCTACTGCCCTCCAGCACTGTGGACTTGACAGCTTTGTGGGGTCTGAGTGTAGAGGCCTGAGAACAGAGATTTATGCCACAAATTATGCTCCTAAAATCCTAGTGGAATATTTTGTGAGCCCCATGGCCATATGTAAGTGCACTGCTCAGTGTCACTATAAGAGAACATTCTATAAATGAGGGAGAGAGGAGTGGGGATGAGGGACCATTTAACTGAAAAACAAAACAATAAAAAAAACACAAAACTTTGTAAAATAAAATTTTATGAGGTATTTTGCAATTCCTTCAAAACTTGCCTCATGTTCCAATGATGTCTAAACTCGCTTGGGGCCATCATTTAATTTATTTTTCTCAATCAGTGGGGTGTACTTTTTAAATTACTGAAGAAAGATGTCTAAAGATAGTCATGTTTTTCATGTGTGAAAAATGCAGGACTTTTTCTGAGAATTTCTACTTGCCCTAGGTATCATTCATTGTCTATGACAGCAAAGACCTTTGAGGGTAAGGGGCATAAATAATGACCCTGGGTCAATTTAAAATGAAGAACAGGACAGAACCAGAATTTTAGCCCCAAACATGTCTTACCAGAACCACATGCGGTATTAAATATTGAACAGTTTGTGCATTTTCAATTCACTATAGTGTTTTCTTCTCCTTTCTCAAGTTTTTCAACAAGGTCAAAAAAGCTAGCAAGAGGAAGCACTTTTTAGAGCCCATGTGAAAGAAGAACCATGGCCAGTGAATAAACAGGTCGAGGCAGGTGTATGTCAAACCTCTATATATTTTGAACATTTATATCAATATGAACAAGGCTTTCATTCTAATCTGTGGTGTCGGATTTCAAAATATAGGCTTTGCTGGAATATTTTTTTTAGTCTCTCACCATCTGCCTGAAGCTGAATCCAAACCACAGCAAACAATTGGTCCATTAAAAGATATACCTCTAGTGTCTCCAGCAGATGAATCATTCAAGTATATGCCATTCTTGCCTACGCATGCAAATCAAAACAAAACAAACAACGCACAAAGAAAACAGCAATAGATTTACCAAGAAATTTCTGCTATAGTTGGTTCCTAATTCTCCACACTTATTAAATACTAACAGGAGCCTCAGTGGCACAATGGTTAAGTGCTTCTCTGCCAACTGAAAGGTTGGAGAAAGTTGGAGGTTCCAACCCACCAAGAGGCTCTAGGAGAAAGACATGGCCACCTGCTTCCATTAAGATTACAGCCTTGAAAACCCTATGTGACATGTGGATTCTACTCTGTCACATGGAGTCATTATGAATCCAATATCGAATACAAGACACCTAGCAACAGCAACATTAAATACTAGAAGGCTTAACTTACGTAAGTGACCATAAGAATCAACTACCCCAAAATAAACTGCAGAAAGTATAGTATTTCATTTGAGCTGTAAGTGAAGAATTTTTCAGAAGAAGCTGCTAGAGGTATTTTTCTTTGTGTAATTTGTTTCTTGGACTTGTCCTACTTCTTATTTTTGCCTATCAACCTCCTTAAACTTGAGTATTAGTATTATTTTTGTGTGTGTCATTTTCATTTCTTCATCAATATTTTAAATCCACATTTTGTTCTGTAGATAGGAGGGTTACACCAAGAAACACCAAGCACTTTTCTGGATACAATAATATTTAGAGTTCTGGACGCATGTGCACATGGAGAAGGTGGGATCAAAGTGAGCCCTCGCCACAGCAGGGACAATCACTGCTGCTCAATGGACACGCCCTCCACTGCTGGATTACATCTGTCCAAGACATGAATCTGGTTTTATCAAAACAACTTCCAGAGGCGGAGCCAAGATGGTGGAATGGACAGATGCTCCTGGAGAACCCTCTTTACAACAAAGACCTGAAAAAAACTAGTGAAATGAGTATATTTATGACAAGCTAGGAGCCCTGAGCATCAAAGGCAAGCTTAGAAAATGAAATTAGGGGCAGGAGGAGGAAGAGACGGTTCAGAAAGGAGAGGAGTTACCAGACCTGAATCCCAGGGAGCCCTCAGGCACCATTCCCGGAGTGGCAACAGCGGGCTGGTACTAGTGTTCAGCCGCAGTTTCTTCAGGCCGAAGCAGCCAGCCACACAGCCTACTCACACCTCCGGAACCTGAGAAGAACGGTGCTCTAAGCAAAAGCTAAGTACTTGCATATATTTTACTGTACCCCCCACCCCCAAGCCAGCCTCAGTGGCTGAATTCCCTGGGCCTGAGATAGGCCATGCTGAGTGCCTAGAGCCATCCTCCTGGCCTTGGAAAGGAAAAAAAATTTGCAATTAGGGGAATAGAGAATTTGCCAGCTCCACTAACTGGGGGAGCTCAAGACAAAAGTGGCTTCTGTCCAGGCATAAACAGTCTGTGGACATTGAGTACCTTTTCCCTCTGTATGGACCTGTGTGGGCCTATTTCAGGAGAATAGGCCCTTGTTGGCAGACTCCGACTGTTTTGGCTGTGCGGCAGAGAGTTGGGTGTTTGGTGCTTGACATTGCTATGCATATTAAACAGGGTCCTCACCTACCCACATCAGGGGCCTAAGGACTGGTAGCTCCACACAGGTCACCCAGCCACCCTCAACAGTGGTTTAAGGATAACTGGTGCCTCCCAGTCCTTACAACCACAAACATTGGGTGCCCATGGTCCATCTGCAGAACCTACCCACCTGTATGCTCTAGGGAACAGGGACACACTTTCCTCAGAGACATGTTGGGGATGATTCTCAACCCCCTGCCTTGTTCAGAGTATGACCCCCTACTGCAACCAGATACTGGTACCTACACCAATCACCCTTGCCCCTCTAGGACAGAACCTGTACCACACACTTGATGATCAGCTACCTGAACACCTGAGCTGAATTCGTACAAGAAAAGTGAATGGACTATTAGACTGATATACCTGATAACAGCTCTAGCCATCTGGGGACAGAACGTCAGAGCTCCAAAGATGAAAATAACCAAGCTAGCTCACTCAAGCAACCCATTTGGGCATATCAAAACAAAACAAAGTACGAAGCTATGACACAGTAAGCAAACATAAAATAAACTAATACAATAACTTATAGATGGCTCAGAGACAACAGACAATATCAAGTCACATAAAGAAACAGACCATGATTGCCTCAACAAGCTCACAAAACAAAGAATCCAGGGATCTTCTAGATGAAAGTGCATTCCTGGAATTACCAGATGCAGAATACAAAAGATTAATACACAGAACACTTGAAGACATCAGGAAGAAAATGAAGCAATATGCAGAACAAGCCAAGGAACACACAGATAAAGCAATTGAAGAAACTAAAAAGATTATTTAGGAACATAATGAAAAATTTAATAAGCTGGAAAAATCCATAGACAGACAGCAATCAGAAATTCAAAAGATTAACAATAAAATTACAGAAGTAGACAACTCAATAGAAAGTCAGAGGAGCAGATTTGAGCAAGTAGAAAGCAGAATTTCTGAACTTGAAGATAAATCACATGGCACTAGTATATTTGAAGAAAAATCAGATAAAATAATTTTAAAAAATGAAGAAACCTTAAGAATCATGTGGGACTCTATCAAGAGAAATAACCTACGAGTGATTGGAGTACCAGAACAGGGAGGGATAACAGAAAATACAGAGAGAATTGTTGAAGATTTGTTGGCAGAAAACTTCCCTGATATCGTGAAAGATGAGAAGATATCTATCCAAGATGCTCATTGAACTCCACATAAGGTATATCTGAAAAGAAAGTCACTAAGGCATGTTATAATCAAACTTGCCAAAACCAAAGATAAAGAGAGAATTTTAAGAGCAGCTAGGGATAAACAAAAAGTCACCTACAAAGGAGAGCCAATACAAAAAAACTCAGACTACTCGGCAGAAACCATGCAGGCAAGAAGGCAATGGGATGATTTATTTAAAAAATTGAAAGAAAAAAATTGTCAGCCAAGAATCATATATCCAGCAAAACTGTCTCTCAAATATGAAGGTGAATTTAGGACATTTCGAGAAAAACGGAAGTCTAGGGAATTCATAAAAACTAACAAAAATGACAAGAAGTACTAAAGGGAGTTCTTTTTTTAGAAAATCAATAACATTAGGTATCAACCCAAGACTAGAACACTGGGCAGAGCAATCAGAAGTCAACCCAGAAAAGGAAATCAAAGAAATAAATCAAGTTAAAAAAAAAAATGCTTTAAACAGGGTAACACCGAGGTGATTGTGTAAAAGAAGACAACATTAAAACAATAAAGAGCGACTAAGAAATGTAGTCATAACCTTCCATATGCAGAAGAAGATAAAACGATACAAAGAAATAAAAGTTACGTTTAAATTTAGAAAAATAGGGGTAAATAATAAGGTAACCACAAAGGCAAAAAACTATCCTACACATCAAAATAAAATACAAGAAAAAAATAGAGACTCAACAGAAACAAAATCAACAACAAATATGAGGAAAGGACAATATATAAAGATAAAGTACTCAACACATAAAAGTAAGTGGGAAAAAGAAACTGTCAACAACACACAAAAAAAGGCATCAAAATAATGGCAATAAATTCATAAAAAAAAAATCATACCTATCCATAATTACGCTGAATGTAAATGGACTAAATGCACCAATAAAGAGGCAGGGAGTGGCAGAAAGGATTAAAAAATACAATCAGTCTATATGCTGCCTACAAGAGACACACCTTAGACTTAGAGACACAAACTAAAACTCAAAGGATGGAAAAAAAATGTATCAAGGAAATAACGATCAAGAAAGAGCAGGAGTGGCAATATTAAATTCTGACAAAATAGTCTTTAAAGCTAAATCCATCATAAAGGATAAGGAAGGATACTACATAATGATTAAAGGGACAATACACCAAGAAGATATAACCATATTAAATATTTATGCACCCAATGACAGGGCTGTAAGGTACATAAAACAAACTCTATCAGCATTGAAAAGTGAGATAGACAGCTCCACAATAATAGTAGGAGACTTCAACACACCACTTTCAGTGAAGGACAGGACATCCAGAAAGAAGCTCAATAAAGACACGGACGATCTAAATGCCACAATCAACCAACTTGACCTCATAGGCTTATTATGGAACGCTCCACCCAACAGCAACCAAATATACTTTCTTTTCTAGTGCACATGGAACATTCTCTAGAATAGACCATACATAAGGTCATAAAGCAAGCCTTAGCAGAATCCAAAACAATGAAACATTACAAAGCTTCTTCTCTGACCATAAAGTCATAAAAGTAGAAATCAATAACAGAAAAAGCAGGGAAAAGAAACCAAACACTTGGAAACTGAACAATACCCTGCTCAAAAAAACACTGGATTATAGAAGACATTAAGGATGGAATAAACAAATTCATATAATCCAATGAGAATGAAAACACTTCCTATCAGAACCTTTGGGACACAGCGAAAGCAGTGCTCAGAGGCCAATTTATATCAATAAATGCACACATCTGAAAAGAAGAAAGGGCCAAAATCAAAGAATTATCCCTACAACTTGAACAAATAGAAAGAGAGCAACAGAAGAAACTCTCAGTCACCAGAAGCAAACAAATAATAAAAATTGGAGCAGAACTAAATGAAATAGAAAAAAGAAAAACAATTAAAGGAATTAACAAGACCAAAAGCTGGTTCTTTGAAAAAATCAACAAAATTGATAAACCGTTGGCCAAAATGACAAAAGAAAAACAGGAGAGGAAGAAAATAATGCGAGTAAGAAATGAGATAGGCTATGTTACAACAGACCCAACTGAAATTAAAAGAATTGTATCAGATTACTATGAACAATTGTACTCTAACAAATTTGAAAACCTAGAAGAAATGGATGAATTCCTAGAAACACACTACCTACCTAAACTAACACAAACAGAGGTAGAACAACTAAATAGACCCATAACAAAAGAAGAGATTGAAAAGGTAATCGAAAGACTCCCAATAAAAAACAAGCCATGGCCCGGACTGCTTCACTGCAGAGTTCTACCAAACTTTCAGAGAAGAGTTAACACCACCACTACTAAAGGTCTTTCAGAGCATAGAAAAGAATAGAATACTCCCAAACTCATCCTATGAAGCCAGCATATCCCTGATAACAAAACCAAGTAAATACACCACAAAAAAAGAAAATTATAGACCTATATCCCTCATGAACTTAGATGCAAATATCCTCAACAAAATTGTAGCCAATAGAATTCAACAACATATCAAAAAATAATTCACCATGACCAAGCGGGATTCATACCAGGTATGCAGGGATGGTTCAACATCAGAAAAACAATTAATATAATCCATCACATAAATAAAACAAAAGACAAAAATCACATGATCTTATCAATTGGTGCAGAAAAGGCATTTGACAAAGTTCAACAACCATTCATAATAAAAACTGTCAGCAAAATAGGAGTAGAAAGAAAATTCTTCAACGTAATAAAGGACACATTTATACAAAGGCAATAGCCAACATAACCCTGAATGGAGAGAGCCTGAAAGCATTCCCCTTGAGAACAGGAACCAGACGAGGATGCCCTTTCTAACCACTTTTATTCAAAATTGTGCTGGAGGTCATAGCCAGAGCAAACAGGTTAGATAAAGAAATAAAGGGCAACCACATTGGCAAGGAAGAAGTAAAATTATCTCTGTTTGCAGATGACACAGTCTTATACACAGAAAACCCTAAGGAATCCTCCAGAAAACTCCTGAAACTAATAGAAGAGTTCAGCAGAGTATCAGGATACAAGATAAACATAGAACAATCAGTTGGATTCCTCTACACCAATAAAAAGAACATTGAAGAGGAAATCACCAAATCAATACCATTTGCAGCAGCCCCCAAGAAGATAAAATACTTAGGAATAAATCTTACTAGAGATGTAAAAGACTTATCCAAAGAAAACTAAAAAACGCTTCTGCAAGAAACCAAAAGAGACCTACGTAAGTGGAAAAACATACCTTGCTCATGGATAGGAAGACTTAACATTATAAAAATGTCTATTCTACCAAAAGTGATCTATAGATTTAATGCAATTCTGATCCAAATTCCAACAACATTTTTTAATGAGATGGAGAAACAAATCCCCAACTTCACATGGAAGGGAAAGGGGCCCTGGATACATAAAGCATTACTCAAAGAGTAGAACAAAGTGGGATGCCTTACTCTACGTGATTTTAGAACCTATTATACCACCATAGTAGTCAAAACAGCCTGTTACTGGTACAACAACAGATACATAGACCAATGGAACAGAATTGAGAGTCCAGACATAAATCCACCCACATATGAGCAGTTGATATGTGACAAAGCCCCCAAAACAGTTAAATGGGGAAAAGACAGTCTTTTTAACAAATGATGCTGGCATATCTGGACATTCATCTGCAAAAAAAATGAAACAAGACCCATACCTCACTCCATGCACAAAAACTAACTCAAAATGGATAAAAGACCTAAATATAAAATCTAAAACAATAAAGATCATGGAAGAAAAAATAGGGACAACATTTGTGGCATAAACAGTATACAAAACATTACTAATAATGCAGAAGAAAAACTAGGTAACTGGGAGCTCCTAAAAATCAAACACCTATGCTCATCCAAAGACTTCACCAAAAGACTAAAAAGGTTACCTACAGACTGGGGAAGAGTTTTTAGCTATGACATTTCCGATCAGCACCTGATCTCTAAAATCTACATGATACTGCAAAAGCTCAATTACAAAAAGACAAATAACCCAATTAAAAAATGGTCAAAAGCTATGAACAGACCTTCACTAAAGAAGACATTCAGGCAGCTAGCAGGTATATGAGGAAACCCTCACGATCATTAGCCATTAGAGAAATGCAAATCAAAGCTACAATGAGATTCCATCTCACTCCAACAAGGCTGGCATTAATCCAAAAAACACAAAACCATAAATGTTGGAGAGGCTGTGGAGAGATTGAAACTCTTATACACTGCTGGTGGGAATGTCAAATGGTACAACTACTTTTGAAACCGATTTGGTGCTTCCATAAAAAGCTAGACATAGAACTACCATATGATCCAGCAATGCTGCTCCTCTGAATATACCCTAGAGAAATAAGAGTCTTTATACAAACAGATATATGCACACCCATGTTCATTGCAGCACTGTTTACAATAGCAAAAAGATGGAAGCAAACAAGGTGCCCATCAATGGATGAATGGGTAAATTATGGCATATTCACACAACGGAATACTACGGATCGATAATGAACAGTGAGGAATCTGTGAAACATTTCACAACATGGAGGAATCTGGAAGGCATTATGCTGAGTGAAACTTGTCAGTTGCAAAAGGACAAATATTGCATAAGACCACGACTATAAGAACTCAAGAAATAGTTTAAACAGAGAAGAAAATATCTTTTGATGGTTACGAGAGGAGGGAGGGAGGGAGAGTGGGAGAGGGGTATCCAGTAATTAGATGGTAGATAAGAACTATTTTAGGTGATGGGAATGACAACACACAATACAGGTGAGGTCAGCGCAACTGGACTAAACCAAAAGCAAAGAAGTTTCCTGAATAAACTGAATGCTTCAAAGGCCAGTGTAGCAGAGGTGGGGGTTTGGGGACCATGGTTTCAGGGGACATCTAAGTCAATTGGCATAATAAAACCTATTTAGAAAACATTCTGCATCCCACTTTGAAGAGTGGTGTCTGGGGTCTTAAACGCTAGCAAGCAGCCATCTAAGATGCATCAATTGGTCTCAATCCACTTGAATCAAAGGAGAATGAAGAACACAAAGGACACAAGGTAATAACGAGCCCAAGAGACAGAAAGGGCCACATAAACCTGAGACTACATCTGCCTGAGACCACATCAGCCTGAGACCAGAAGAGCTAGATGGTGCTCGGCTACACCTGATGACTGCCCTGACAGGGAACACAACAGAGAACCCCTGAGGGAGCAGGAGAGCAGTGGGATGCAGACATCAAATTCTTGTAAAACCAGACTTAATGGTCTGACTGAGACTAGAAGGACACCGGTGGTCATGGTCCCCAGGCCTTCTGTTGGACCAGGACAGGAACCATTCCGAAAGCCAACTCTTCAGACAGGGATTGGACTGGACAGTGGATTCAGAGGGATGCTGGTGAGGAGTGAGCTTCTTGGATCAGGTGGACACTTGAGACTATGTTGGCATCTCCTTCCTGGAGGGGAGATGAGAAGGTAGAGGGGTTAGATGCTGATGAAATGGACACAAAAAGAGAGAGTGGAGGGAGGGAGCAGGCTGTCTCACTAGGGGGAGAGCAACTGGGAGTATGTAGTAAGGTGTATATAAGTTTTTGTGTGAGAGATTGACGATTTGTAAACTTTCACTTAAAGCACAATAAAAATTAAAAAAAAAAACAAAACACCTCTAGAAGAGATCAGAAATAAAGAAAATGCTTTTTTCCACAGCCCCCAGACCAGACATGGATCATCATCTGTTCACGTTGCCCCAGGGATCCTGGCAGTTTGCTTTCAGCATCTTTGACTATAGCTTTGCAATCCCAGCATTCAAGGCTACCAGGGACTCAGAGGTCCCACACAGGACAGGTGAGCCAGGTCCACAACTTCTGATGCTGCTAGGTCTCTTTCAACAGTTGTCAGCAACACACTGCCACCAGCATTCGTAAGTGGGTCAGGTCCCAGCGGGTTCTATTCTCAAAGCCAAAGAACTAGAGAACTCAAGACCTCAGCTTGCAGTCTGGGAGAAACCCTGGCCCCTCCAGGCAAGCACTTGCAATCCGAGGTCCTCCCCAGCACCAGGTCACTTTGTAAGCCAAGACCCAGTTCAAGGGCCCTGAGCAGGCCTTCGTCAGCCTGCCTGCTGGTCTTGAGGTCCTGTCCTCCTTCTTGCCTTCTTCCCATCTCATTAAGACTTAGTTCAGATGTTCCCATTAACCCTTGCTTCTGACAACCACGTGGCCAAATGGCCTAGTATGATCCGGTGGCCTCAGGCCTCAAGAAATGAAGACCTGGGACCCTGTATACCTTGAAAGCTGAAAAATAAGCTGCCTAGCCCAGCTCTGTTCTCTTAGCCTCTTCCCACCATTACTGCAGTTTTACTTTGGATCGTGAGCAACACCCCTGTATTCTTTTCGGATGCATTTACAACTCAGAATCCTGACTCAAACAGTGCGAATGAGGACACCTGACTCATTCGTGATGACACAGATAGTTCATTATTTGAACTAGGACAAGGATGAGACATTGATGTTCTTCCACCACAAGCATGAGAAGCCAGCTCCCTTGGGGAGGTCCAGAATATGAAAATGGTGCCAATACACTAGCTGTAGTGCCATTACCGGTCAAGAAATCAAACGACATATTGCATTGGGCAAGTCTGCTGCAAAAGGGCTCTTTGAAGTGTTAAAAAGCAAAGATGTCACCTTGAACACTAAGGTTCACTTGACCTAAGTCATGGTGTTTTCAATCTCTTCATATGCATGAGGAAGCTGGACAATGAATAAGGAAGACCAAAGAAGAATTGACGCCTTTGAATTGTGGTGTTGGTGAAGAATATTGAATATACCATGGACTGCCAAAAGAACGAACAGACCTGTCTTGGAAGAATCAGAATGTTCCTTAGAAGCAAGGATGGTGAGACTATATCTCACATACTTTGGACAAGTTATCAGGAGGGATCAGTCCCTGGAGAAGGACATCATGCTTGGTGAAGTAGATGGTCAGCAAAAAAGAGGAAGACACTCAACGAGATGGATTGACACAGTGGTTGCAACAATGGGCTCAAGCATAACAATGATTGTGAGGATGGTCCAAGACCAGGCAGTGTTTCATTCTGTTGTATAGAGGGTTGCTATGAGTCAGAACTGACTCGACGGCACCTAACAGCAATAACAACAACAACAATCACGTTCCCGTTTCTCTCACTCAAGAAAGCGGATCAAAATGTGATTGAAAGGGACAATGTATTTTATTGGCAATCATTTTTACTTGCAATATTACCTACAAATTACTTCTGCCTTACCTGACAGTGAATACAAATCATGACTGAAAGCCCCTCCACAACAGCAACCAGTCTCTGTATACCCACCATGCTATCAAAAATCCTAACATGCTTGGTCTTTTTTATCTTTTACCTCAATAATTGTTAATTCACAATGATTATACAAAGAATATAGTTTTACTTGAGTTAAAACAACTAAAAAATTATAGATTTTCTCTTTCATTTTTATCTGAGAAGAAATTTGTTTCTCTAGAAGTGTTTTATAAATTCAGTGTATTTTATAAGACTGTATGTTTTAACTTTCAAAAGCATTATGGATGTTGTGAAATAGAATTTCCTACTAAATTCAGGCTCCTTTTATATCATTTCTGATACGTAGTTTCCTGTCTTCTGCTTGAATACCAAATCCTGACCAGAGGGGAATGGTACCAGGGTTGATGGGCCAAACTTAAGGGCAGTTAACCAATGGAGCCTGAGGGAAGAATGATCATTTTCAAGAAGAGTCAAGGTGGTAGCTGGGAAGAAAAAAAGTGTGCTTCAAATATGAAGAGCAAAGCAAGGCCTGAAACGGTAGAAAGTTAAGAGCAAAGTAGTAATAAGGAGCTATAACTAGGAATCAGAATGTATTTTTTGAGTGCAGCACCTAGACTCTTTCAGGGACATATACGACAACTCTAGCAACTGATGGTGAACTGGAAGACTAAAGCCAGATGCTCACTAAAAATCTCAAGGCACCAGCGTTTGTTGGTGTTATAAATTGAATTGTGTTCCCCCAAAATATGTGTTATAAATCTTAACTCCTATACCTACGGTTATAATCCCATTTGGGAATGGGTTTTCTTTGTTTTATTAATGAGGCAGTATTAGTGTAGGGTGTGTCTTAAATCAGTCTCTTTTGAGATATAAAGGAGCAGGTTAAACAAGTAAGCAAGCACAAATGGAGGGGAAGATACAAGCCACATGATCTCCATAGAACCTAGGAATAGAAGCTGGAAAAAGCAAGGACCTTCCCTCAAAGTGGACTGAAAACCCACACCCAGCAACATCCAGTCTTTGTATACTCACGATGCTATCAATAAAAATCCTATATGATAGAGCATTCCCCTAGAGTCGGCACACTGAACTGGGACTTCTAGCCTCCTAAACTCTGAGGAAATAAATTTGTTTGTCAAAGCCACCCACTTGTAGTATTTCTGTTAAGGCAGCACTAGATAACTAAGACTGTTGGGTAGATTTGACTCTTACATTGCTTATGTATAAATCTCTAATATTCCTTCTTATAATGTTCATCCATTTTTCATAGTTCTGCCCAAGACACAAGAAGACAAATACATTCTCTTAATATGAGAGTATTTCAAATATTGAGATCAGCTAGCATCTCTCCTTTTGGTTTTCTCTAATAAAAAACTGTACCAGGTCCATAAAATATTTCAATTATACAATAATTTGTAGAACTTTTACCATTAGGGTTGTCTTTTTTAAGTTTCACAAAGACTCCTTAAGAGCACAGCCCAAAATTTTACAAAGTGCTTTAGATAAGATTTGAAAATCATAAACTTCAGTAGTTCTATTATCTGGATGGTAAATTTATATTAATGTTAAAGCTATCTGTGACTACGTTCATTTTCTTAGCAACTGTACCATGGTATTAGCTCATATTAAACTTGAGGGAAAATGTATGTGTGGTAGGTGTCCCAAACTAGTCAAGGCAGTCTTAAATTGGAAATTTGTGGGGGGACATAAATAGTATGTACAGTAACATCTATATCATGCCTGTCACTAAGGTTTGGTGGGAGGAGTCTAGATATGTATGACAACACTGGAAAAGGAGATCTGTCTTAAAGGAAAGCAATCTAATGTATAGAGTTTACATTATGGTTCGTGTTCTTGCCTTCTAATTGAAAGGTTGGGAGTTGGAGTTCACCCAGAGTTACCTTAGAAGAAAGACCTGGCAATCTACCTCCAAAAAATTAGTTCTTGAAAACCCTACAGAGCGCAGTTCTACTCTGACACACATGGGGTCACCATAAGATGGAACGAACTCAAGGGAGACTGGTTTGAGGAAATGTTAAACAGTGTGTTAAAAAAGATATTGACAAATAAAAGGACAGAGCAAAGTAAATGATTTTGCTGAGAGATACTATAGACTGCTCAGAAAAAGAGAGAGGAAATAGAACTGATGCCTCCTAATAGAGATTATAACTCTAGTATTCAGGTTGAGTCAGAAACCTCACCTCCCTCATCTTTGAATTCCCCTTATATTCCAGCAGAGTGCTTTTTGAATTGAAATTGGTCTTCTGTTGGCAGTATCTTTCTTCTAAATGCTAAACAGCTGATATACTCTCCATGTACACAGAAGACTCTTTTATGACTCCAGAGCTAGAAGAATCTACAGAGGAACAGTTATGCTGGCCTTAAATCTAGCAAACAAAAGAGGCAATAAAGAACCAACATTTATCAAACTCTTCTAGGCATTCTGTAGCTATCATCTCATCAAGTCCTCATAAGATCCAGTTGAAGTAGCAATTATTAGCTTTATGCTTCAGATGAGGAAATAGAGACTCAGGGAGATTAATAGCTTTCTGATAGGTAATGACTACTAATGCAAGTAGAGAGAATGGAAATTTGCTTCTGAATTCATGCTCTTCTGGCTTCACCATGCTGTGCCTCAGTCAATAGTGATAAGAAAATGAGAAGAAACTTGGGAAATAAATGTGCATGTCATTTCAGTAAGGAAAAAGCAGAAAGAGCATTTAGAGAATGTGGCTTCTGGGAAGAAGGTTTTCTTATGAGCTCAGGTTCCAAAAGAAGACTTGCATTTAACCAAGAAGGATGGTTAAAGAGTGCCATATAGCCCTAAGGAGAGTACCAGGAAAAGCTCAGGATAAACTCACAACTGCTAAACACAACCAAATAAATAAGCAAATAAATAAGATTTTTGCACACATGCTTGGAATAAGAAAATGGGCAAGGCATGGATAGGCCTATTGTTTAGAGATTGTTGCATAACATTACACAATTTAAAGAAAAGATAACATGGTTAAGCACTTATTTGTTTTTGCTTTTTTCACTGAGGTAAATAGCCTTCCAAATTAAAATTACACAGTAAGCTTTATTAAGATACTATTGCTATCAAACGCCACAGGAACTACAAATCTAGGAAAATTGGAAGTGGTCAAAAATGAAATGGACCACATAAAGATTGATGTTCTAGGCTTTAATGAGCTGAAATGGACTGGTATTAGCAATTTTGAGTCGAACAATGATATGGTCTGCTACACTGAGAATGATGGAGAACATTTCAAGATCTATCCTGAAATACAATGCTGTCAGTAATAGGATAATATTCATATGCCTACAAGGAAGACCAATTAATACGACTATTATTCCAATTTACACAGCAACCACTAAGGCCAAAGATGAAGAATTTGAAGATTTTATCAGCTTTTGCAGCCTGAAATTGGTCAAACATGCAATCAGATACACTGATAATTACTGTTGATTGGAATGCGCAAGTTGGAAACAAAGAAGGATAGAAACAATGGTGATAGAAACAATGCTGGAGATCAGATGATAGAATTTTGCAAGACTAATGATTTGTTCATTGCAAATGTCTTTTTTCAACAACATAAGCAGAAACTGTACACATGGACTTCACCAGATGAAAAGCACAGGAATCAGATCACCTGCATCTGTGGAAAGAGATGGTGGAAAAGCTCAATAGTATCAGTCAGAACAAGGCCAGGGGCTGACTATGGAACAGACCATAAATTGCTCATATCCAAGTTCAAGTTAAAGCTGAAGAAAATTAAAACAAGTCCACAAGAGTCAAAGTACGCACTTGAGTATAGCCCACCTGAATTAAGAGACTATCTCAAGAATAGATTTGACATGTTGGACACTAATGAGTGAAGACCAGATGAGTTGTGGAATGGCATCAAGGACATCATACATGAAGAAAGCAAGACGTCGTTGAAAAAACAGGAAAGAAAGAAAAAACCAAGATGGATGTTAGAGGAAACTCTGAAAGTTGCTCGTGAATGTAGAGCAGGTAAAACAAATGGAAAAAATGATGAAGTAAAAGAGCTGAACAGGAGTTTTTCAAGGGTGGCTTGAAAAGACCAAGTAAATTGTTTTTATGAAATGTGCAGAAACCTGGAGTTAGGAAACAGAAAGGGAAGAGCATGCTCAGCATTTCACAAGCTGAAAGAACTGAAAAAAAAATTCAAGCCTTGAGTTACAATTTTGAAGGATTCTGGGGGCAAAATACTGAATGATGCAGGAAGCATCAAAAGATGATGGAGGTAATACACAGAGTCAGTGTACCCAAAAGAACTGGTCGATGTTCACTCATTTAAGGAGACAGCATATGATTCAGAATCGATGGTACTGGAGGAAAAAGTCCAAGCTGCACTGAAGGCATTGACGAAAAACAAGGCTCCAGGAATTGATGGAATACCAATTGAGATGTTTCAACAAACAGAAGCAGCACTGGAGGTGCTCCCTTGTCTATGACAAGAAATTTGGAAGACAACTACCTGGCCAACCACTGGAAGAAATCCATATTTGTGCCCATTCCAGACAAAAGCGTTCCAGCAGAATGCAGAAATTATCAAATGATATCATTAATATCACACACTAGTAAACTTTCGCTGAAGAGCACTTAAAAGTGGTTGCAGCAGTACATCCACGGGGAACACCCAGACATTCAAGCTGGATTCAAAAGAGGACATGGAATGAGGGATATCATTGCTGATGTGAGATGGATCTTGGCTGAAAGCAGAGAATGCCAGAAAGATGTTTACCAGTGTTTTTTTTGACTATCCAAAGGCATTCGACTGTGTGGATCAGAACAGATTGTGGATAACATTGTGAAGAATGGGAATTCCAGAATATACTTACTTGTGCTAATGGAGAACCTGTACATAGACTAAGAGGCAGTCGTTCAAACAGAACAAGAGGATATCGTGTGGTTCAAAATAAAGAAAGGTATGAGTCAGGGTTGTATCCTTTTACCATACTTATTCAATCTATATGCTGAGAGAATAATCTCAGAAGGTGGACAATACAAAGAAGAACATGGCATCAGGATTGGAGGAAGACCCATTAATAACCTGTGATATGCAGATGACACAATCTTGCTTGCTGAAAGTTAAGTGGACTTGAAACACAAATGAAGATCAAAGACTACAGCCTTCAATATGGATTACACCCCAACATAAAGAAAACAAAAATCCTCACAAGTAGACCAATAAGCAACTTCATGATAAACAAAGAAAATATTGAGGTTGTTAAAGGTTTCGTTTTACTTGGATTCACAATCAATGTCCATGGAAGTAGCAGTAAAGAAATCAAAGGACATATTACATTGGGCAAATCTGCTGCAAAAGCTCTCTTTGAAGTGTTAAAAAGCAAAGATATCACTTTGAGGACTAAGGTTCACCTGACACAGCCATGGCATTTTCAATAGCTTCATCTGCACAGGAAAGTTCAACAATAATAAGGAAGACTGAAGGAGATGTGATGCATTTGCAAAAAAATATTGAATATACCATGGACCGCCAGGAGAACGAACAGGTCTGTCTTGGAAGTACACCCAGAGTGCTCCTTGGAATGGAGGGTGGAGAGACTTCGTCTCAAGTAGTTTGGACACATTATCAGGGGGACCAGTCCCTGGAGAAGGACATCATGCTTGGTAAGGTAGAGGCTCGGTGAAAAAGAAGAAGATCCTCGATGAGATGGATTGACACAGTGGCTACAACAATGGGCTCAAACACAGCAACGATCGTGAGGATGGTGCAAGGCTGAACAGTATTTAGTTCTATTGTACATAGGGTCTCTATGAGTCAGAATCAACTCAATGTCACCTAATAGTAACAACAAATTCCTAGTCATGATAAGAAAGAATAAAATAAACCATCACTAAGAACTATAAAAAAAAAAATTTTTTTTTTTTTTTAAGAATTATGACCAGGTCTTGATAAATTTTACAACTACGCATGAATAGAACTTGTATATGTGACTATGGAATCGTGGTCAGTATGCACATGGAACATATGGAGAATGGGAGTAGTGGCATATGACTACACAGGGGAAAATGTTATGATTAAGGAGCCTGAGCTGTACTTAAGAGAGGGAGGTGGGGATGGAGGGTTGGAACCAAATCATTCCCTTTTTTATAATTCCCATAACACCTGGCACACTGCCTAGCACATAGTGGCATTTAATAAATGTCTCTTTTTTTGTTCTAAATAGGAGTAATTTCCCAATTTGAAAACATGTGCAGCAAGTATAGTATCATATAGTTGGCAAGATTTGGGAAGTGCTTTCAATTTATCAAGGAGCCTTGGTTCCCCAGTAGTTAGGCACTAGGCTGCTAATCAAAAGGTTGTTGGCTTGAACCAACCAGCCCCTCCAAGGGAGAAATATATGGCACTCTGTTTTTATAAAGATTTACAGCCTTGGAAACCCTATAGAGCAGTTGTACCCTGTCTTTTCGGGTTGTCATGAGTCAGAACTGACTCTATGGCAGTGGGTTTGGTTTTCCTTTTTTTCAATTTATCAGAGGGATGCTATGATATAGCCAAAATATCAGTGTAGACTTCAAGTGTTACTATTATTATTATCATAATTAATAATAATATACTTTCAATCCAACCAATATTTCCCATGTTTCCATTTTCCAGATTTCATGTAAGGCACTGGAGATGTAGATAAATGAGGTATGCTTTGTTCTCCCCCAACACGTCTGTCAGTTTGTTGTTGTGGGGGCTTCTGTGGTGCTGTGATGAGACCAGTATTCTGATACCAGTAGGATCACCACTGGAGGACAGGTTTCAGCTGGGCTTCCAGGCTAAGACAGACTAGAAAGAAGGACCCGGCAGTCTACTTCTGAAAGGAATAAGCCACTGAAAACCTTATGAATAGTAACAGAACATTGTCTTATATAGTGCCAAAAGATGAGCCCCCCAGGTTGGAAGTCACTGAAAAGACCACTGGGGAAGAGCTGCTTCCTCAAATTAGAGTTGACATTAATGACCTGGATGGAGTAAAGCTGTTGGGACCTTCATTTGCTGATGCAGCGCAACTCAAAATGAGAAGAAACAGCTGCAAACATCCATAATAACCAGAATATGGAATGTATGAAGTATGAATCTAGGAAAATTGGAAATCATCAAAAATGAAATGGAATACATAAAGATCGATATCTAGGCATTAGTGAGCTGAAATGGACTGGCTTTGGCCATTTGAACCAGATAATCATATAGTCTACTATGCCAGGAATGACAACTTGAAGAGGGATGGTGTTGCATTCATCATCAAAAAGAACATTTCAAGATCTATCCTGAAGTACAATGCTGTCAGTGATAGGATAATATTCATACATCTATAAGGAAGACCAGTTAATATGAGTATTATTCCAATTTACACACCAACCACTAAGGCCAAAGATGAAGAAATTGAAGATTTTTATCAGCTGCTGCAGTCTGACATTGATCAAACATGCAATCAGATGCATTGATAATTACTGGTGATTGGAATGTGAAAGTTGGAAACAAAGAAGGATCGGTAGTTGGAAAATATGGCCTTGGTGATAGAAACAATGCTGGAGCTCACATGATAGAATTTTGCAAGACTGATGATTTATTCATTGCAAATATCTTTTTTCAACACCATAAACAGCAGCTGTACACATGGACTTCACCAGATGAAAAACACAGGAATCAGATCGACTATATCTGTGGAAAGAAACGATGGGAAAGCTCAATAGCATCAGTCAGAACAAGGCCAAGGGCTGAATACGGAACAGACCATAAGCTACTCATGTGCAAGTTCAAGTTGAAGCTGAAGAAAATTAAAACAAGTCCACAACAGTCAAAGTACCACCTTGAGGATAGCCCACCTGAATTTAGAGACCATCTCAAGAATAGATTTGATGTGTTGGATGCTAATGACCGAAGACCAGACGAGTTGTGGCATGACATCAAGGACATCATATATGAAGAAAGCAAGAGGCCATTGAAAAGACAAAAAAGAAAGAAAAGACCAAGATGGATGTCAGAGGAGGCTCTGAAACTTGCTCTTGAATGTCGAGAGATGATGAAGTAAAAGAACTGAACAGAAGATTTCAAAGGGTGGCTCAAGAAGACGAAGTAAGGTATTATAATGACATGTGCAAAGAGCTGGAGATAGAAAACCAAAAGGGAAGAACACGCTCAGCGTTTCTCAAGCTGAAAGAACTAAAGAAAAAATTCAAGCCTCAAGTTGCAATAGTGAAGGATTCTATGGGGAAAATATTAAACAACACAGGAAGCATAAAAAGAAGTTGGAAGGAACACACGGAGTCATTACACCAAAAATAATTAGTTTATGTTCAACAATTTCAAGAGGTAGCATATAATCAGAAACCGATGGTACTGAAGGAAGAAGTCCAAGCTCCACTTTAAGGCACTGGCAAAAAACAAGCCTCCAGAAATTGGTGGAATATCAATTGAGATGTTTCAACAAACGGATGCAGTGCTGGAAGTGCTCACTCGTCTATGCCAAGAAATTTGGAAGACAGCTACCTGGCCAACCGAGTTGAAGAGATCCATATTATGCCTATTCCCAAGAAAGGTTTTACAACCAAATGCAGAAATTATAGGCCAATATCATTAATATCACCCTCAAGCAAAATTTTGCTGAAGGTTGTTCAAAAGTGGTTGCAGCAACATATCTACAGGGAACTGCCAGAAATTCAAGCTAGATTTGGAAGAGGACATGGAACCAGGGATACTATTGCTGATGTCAGATGGATCCTGGCTGAAAGCAGAGAATACCAGAAGGATATTTACCTATGTTTTATTGATTATGCAAAGACATTAGCCTGTGTAGATCATAGCAAATTATGGAGAATATTGTGAAGAATGAGAATTCCAGAACACTTAATTATGCTCATGAAGAACCTGTACATAGATCAAGAGGCAGTTGTTGGGACACAACAAGGAGATACTGCATGGTTTAAAGTCAGGAAAGGTGTGTGTCAGGGTTGTATCCTTTCACCATACCTATTCAATCTGTACGCTGAGCAAAAAATACTAGAAGCTGGACTATATGAAGAAGAACGGGGCATCAAGATTGGAGGAAGACTCGTTAACAACCTGTGTTATGGAGATGACACAACCTTGCTTGCTGAAAGCGAAGAGGACTTGAAGCACTTACTCGTGAAGGTCAAAGACCACAGCCTTCAGTATGGATTACATGCCAATACAAAGAAAATGAAAATCCTCACAACTGGACCAATAAGCAACACCATGATAAATGGAGAAAAGATTGAAGTTGCCAAGAATTTCATTTTACTTGGGTCCACAATCAATACCCATGGAAGCAGCAGTCAAGAAATCAAAAGGCTCATTGCATGGGTAAATCTGCTGCAAAGGACCTCTTGAAAGCGTTGAAAAGTAAAGATGTCACCTTGAAGACTAAGGTGTGCCTGATTGAAGTCATGGTATTTTCAACTGCATCATATGCATGTGAAAGCTGGACAATGAATAAGAAAGATCAAAGAAGAATTGATGCCTTTGAATTGTGGTGTTGGCAAAGAATTGAATATACCATGGACTGCCAAAAGAACGAGCAAATCTGTCTTGGAAGAAGTACAACAAGAATGTTCCTTAGGAGCAAGGATGGCAAGACTGCATCTTACATACTTTGGACATGTTTTCAGGAGGGATCAGTCCCTGGAGAAGGACATCATGCTTGGTCAAAGTAGAGGGTGAGGGGAAAAGAGGAAGACCCTCAAAGGGATGGATAGACACAGTGGCCACAACAATGGGCTCAAGCATAACAACTGTGAGGATGGTGCAGGACTGGCAGTGTTTCATTCTGTGGTACATAGGGTTGCTATGAGTTGGAACCAACTCAACGGCATCTAACAACAGGTAACAGCTTAGTTCTCAAGTTGCTCACTGGCTTGAACTAATAACAAGAAAGCTGTGACTTAATGGAAGCTTTGGTCTTTAGGTGAACACGTGTCTATGAACAGTCAGGGTGTACCAGGCAGTAGCTACTCTACTCGTGCATGTGTGTTTGTATGAACTCTTATGTATAAACCAAAAACCAAACCCGCTGCCTTCGAGTCAATTCCGACTCGTAGTGACCTTATAGGACAGAGTAGAACTGTCCCATAGAGTTTCCAAGGAGCAGCTAATTGATTTGAACTGGAGATCTTTTGGTTAGCAGCTAAGCTTCTAAGCACTGCACCACCAGGGCTCCATTACATATAAAGAGAGAGAAGCAATTGAGGATTTCAATTCTAAATCCTTTAAAACCTCAAGATCCTGGCTTTTAGAACCACATCTATTGAATGAGACACAGAAAAGCAAATGGAGATACGTTGAGTGTTTATTCTGTATCAGACCTCGTTCTAAGTGTTTACATGTACTAAGTTCTTTAATGGTCATAACAACCCTGTGAAGTAGGTGCATTACTTTTGTCCTACAAATGAGGAAACTGAGGCATGAGAAATGAAATACTTTGCCCAACATCACAGATCTACTAAGTGACAGAGTCTGGATTTGAATATCAGCAGTTTGACTAAAAAGAAGAAAAGAAAACAAACAAACAAAAACAACAACAACAAAAGACAGTTGCCATCAGTAGAATCCAACACATACTAACCTCATGGGAGTCAGAGTAGAACTGTGCTCTATAGGGTTTTCAGTGGCTGATATTTTGGAAGTAGATCACCAGGTCTTTCTTCCGAGGCATTTCTGGGTAGACTTGAATCTCCAACTTTTCAGTTAGCATTTGAGCACGTTAACTGTTTGCACCGCTGAAGAGCAGTCACCCTACAGACCCCATAATCTCACTTTTTTTAACACTAAGCCAAAATACAGTTATATGCTAAGCAAGAAAAACCCAAGAAAACATGGAAGGCATGTCTCACTCTGGACTCCACCTTTTCTTTCACCATCCATCCTTTCCTCTAGGTGACTAGTACTTCACTGAGAGCTCCATTGCCAAAGGGACATAGTCTAATAATCATATTCATACTAAGGATTAAGGACCTAATGTTAAATGTTCCCCCAGATATTTGTATTTAAAAAAAATGATTCAAGGGAGGTTAATGCATAACTCAAAGTAATGAATGTCTAATAATGCAAATTTAGGAATAAGAGTGAGGGAGAATTTTGTGGACTATAGAGGGTGCGCCCACTCTCCTAGGACTACTATCAACATTCCTTGATGGGAATGGTCAATAGCCCAAGAAGTATATATTGGGAAAATTTAAGAGAGAATTCTTTAAAAGACAAGTTTTGAACTAAGTCGTGAAAAGCAATAGATTCGGTTTCTCAGAGAAGGAGGGATGGGAGCTATTATAGCCTCAGAAACAGCAAAAGCAAAGGCAATAGAGAGGAGAGTTTTAAAACACACATTTATCTCCAATCGACCCATACAGTCATGAATCAGCGAGTCCATTCTGAAATACATTATCTGAAGGTAAAATGAAAGAGATGAATACTTGGTTCCTCTCCTCTATCTTACCTTTCTAAATTATCTTCTGTACACAAAGCAAATTGAGGTTAACATAAGGGTCATATAGTATTTCAATATTTTTTCCCTGGAAACTTTCTATCCTTTCTCTTTCAAAACATAATGTTCTATGTAGAAGATCTCTACTAGACTCTACCCTTGTGGACTTATTACTAAAATCCTCAAACTCATTCTATCAGACAATTTCATTTCTAAAACAAAACCAAACACAAATTCTTTTATAACATTAATATAAGACCTGTGGTATTTTACTATTCTTTTTTTTCTAAAAGAATTTCACAGTCTCACAAAATAATTACAATGTGGATATAATTTGAGAAATAAAATACTTTGTGACAACTGCACACATATGCATAAGTTACACTAGTTTTTCAGGTCCTTTATCCAAACTGCCTCTTAGTAAGAGGTAAGATCCTCTTGTGTCTCACTCTTTTTCCTTATTTCTCAAATCTCTAACTTCCTGGAAGCTCCTCAGTTCTGGGGGTCTGGTAGGGAAGCATTCACCCAGAAAATTAGCTCAAAGACTCTGCCATGAGTTCCTGGTTCACCGCTGTTACTGGGTTAATTTTTTCTCCCCCATGCACAGTGCCTTGAAAGAAAGGCCAGAATGAACAAGATAAGAAGTGGGTGACACTAATTTTGTTGTACTGTTTCTCTAAGGACTAGAACACTGTAGGCCAGAAGATTACTACGTAAAGGGATTTTTTTTTTTCCTAGAATTGTTCCTAAAGTATACATCTGTATATAATTCCAAATATATGTGTTAGGTATTAGGAGAAAATTAAAAAAAAATTTTTTTCCGCTTAATAGGAAAAAAAAAAAAAACCCAATACATTGATATTTACTCTCAAGGAAGTAAAAACTTTACTAGAACAATAATTACAGAATAGTCCCCTATAATATACCCAGTGCCGTCGATTCAATTCTGACTCAGAGCGACCCTGTAGGACAGAGTAGAACTGTCCCATAGAGTTTCCAAGGAGCGCCTGGTGGATTCGAACTGCCGACCCTTTGGTTAGCAGCCTTAGCACTTAACCACTACACCAACAGGGTTTCCCCCCATAATATGTATAATATTTATATGTGGCTGAAACCATAGGAAATACGTCTATTTTTATAGGTCAAAACATTTGGAATGAAGTTGAATACGCAATATTTAACTCAAAGCTTGGATGAACCTACTTTATGATTAGAGAGCAGATAAAGACGCTGTTATCATCAATAGCATTCAGTATGTTTTCAAAAGTCTTAATAAGATAAGAAAAAGGAGCAAGGGGTAAAGAATGGAAGGGATGATGCAAACTGTAATCATTTATAGACTCATTGACCGCTTACCAAGGAAAATATCTCAAAAACAACAGAAAGCCTTTAGGAATAACAAAGAGATCAGAAAGATAACCACATATACAAGATTAATGCAGAATTATTGATTAGTTCCCTAGACCAGAAATAACATCCTAAGAAATAGAATAGAAAATATGGATATTATAATAATACATCTGTTAAGCAAGTAGGAAATATGCCTAAAAGTCTATCAGCAGGTGAATGAATAAATAAAATGCTGTACATATATACAGTGGAATACTGCTTATCTATAAAAAGAAATAAGACCTGATACATGCTACAACATGGATGAACCTTGAAAATTTTATGCTAAGTGAAATAAGCCAGATACAAAGGGACAACTATTGTATGATTCCACTTACATGAAATATCTAGGATATCAGAATTTATTAGTGGTTACCAGGGGCAAGCAGGAAGAAAGGAATAGGAAACTCATCACTTAGGGTACACTGTGCTTCTGCTAAGAGTGATGGGAAAATTTGGAAATGGATAATGGCTATGGTTGAACAACATGATAAATATAATTAATGCCACTGAATTATACATATGAAGAATGTTTGAATGGAAAATGATTTTTTTACGTATATATTTACCACCATAAAAAAGAACTAGGTTTAGAAAATAGATTAAGCAACAGAAAAGAATATCAGAATAAATGGGAAGATATAGCATGTTCATAGCTGGAATGAGTTAGTACTTCTTTATCTAATAAAAACTATGATATGATATTTTTAAGAACTCTACAAATGTACTATAAAGCTAATATGGATGAATACAGATTCACAAAGAACTACGTCAATTTTAAAAAAAGAAGAGTAAAAAAGGATGACTTGCATTGCCAGGGTTTAAGACAAAGTACAAATCTCTACTAATAAAATGTGTGATTTTGACACAGGAAAACACAGCTCAGTGAAGCAGATCTCTATACATGCGGAAACTTGGTGTACGGAGAATTGCCATAGTCAGTAGAGAAAGGATGACTGTTTAGTAGATAGTGTTGGAAGTACTGGTTTACTTTATGGAGAAAATTAAGGTTGCATTCTTTAAAAAAAAGAAAGGGAAATGTACTAGATTAAATGCTTAAATATGATAGGTAAAAATATAAATCTAGCAGAAAAATGTAAGCAAATACTTTTATCTTTTTGTAGGGAAGGACTTCTTAAAAAAAACACAAAAATGCACAAACAATAAAGTGAGCAAATGATGAATTTGACATAATATTCAGAATTTCTGTTTAATAAAATTCATTATAAGCAAACAAAGACATGACATGCTAGAAATGGTTTTTGCAGCATCAAGTTAACGTGTACAAAGAAATTTAGTAAATATGAAAAGAGAAAAGTAGACCATCCAATAGAATAATGATGCATTTATATGGATACACATACACACACGGATCAATATATGGATGGAGCCCTCGTGGCACATTGGTTAAGAGCTCAGCTGCTAACCAAAAGGCCAGCAGTTCAAATCCACCAGCCACTCCTTGGAAACCATGTGGAGGCAGTTCTACTCTGTCCTGTAGGGTTGCTATGAGTCTGAATTGTATATGGGTATATGGATTATATGGAAAAAAAAAAAATTTTTTTTTATATGGATAGGTGATTCATAAAAGGGGTGTCTCAAGGGGCTAACAAGTAGGAAGAAGTTCTCAGCCTTACTTGCTAGTAGGCATGTAAGTTAATGCAGCCAGTCTAGGAGGCAATCTGGCAGCTCTAAGTGAAATTAAGTATGAGAAGTTCCTGTGACCCAGCAAATTCTCTCTTCAGCATATTGTCCAGAGAAATACTTGTCTATAGTTGTTTAAGACAAGGGACCACTGGAGGCAACCTGGATGTCACTCTCCCAGAGAAAGGATAAATGGATAAACAAAATGTCCTGGATATGTGGATGCATGCTATGTAATGTTACATAGCAGCTAAAGACAATGAGTTAGTTAGCAAATAAATTGCTCTGAACATGCAGCAGCATGCATAACTCTTAAAAAATATTGTTGAATGAAAAAAGTAAAAATAAATCTATTACATAATATATTTATGCAAATTATAACCCCATAGACACACAAAACAACCTTACATGTGTTACAATAGCTATACATAGCAAAGGATATGAAATAGGAATGGGGCTAGTAGCTTTAAGGGGGAAAAAAAAATCAGCCAAACAAAAGGGGTCTTTCACAATTGTAATGCCACTACCTGAAGAGTTTGATGAAGTCAACTTTCTGAACCTGAGGTCCATACATATATATTTAAAGTCACTTGGGGAGCTTCTTCAAGCTGCACCCTCAACTCTTCCTCTTCACTCCCAAGATATTTTGATTCTTAAGTCCAGAGATAAGCTTGGGTAGTTAGAAAAGTTCCCCAGGTGCTAGTACAAGGGAATGGTGTGGGCATTGAGGCTATGTATTATTAAAGGGCAGAGTTGTAGATTTCCAGAATGTCTGATTTAGTACCACTGCAGCGGGACACAAATCCTGGTGGCTTAGTGGTTAAGTGCTACAGCTGCTAACCAAAACAGTAGGCAGTTTGAATTCACCAGCTGGTGCCTGAAAACTCTATGGGGCAGTTCTACTCTGTCCTATAGGGATGCTATGAGTTGAAATCAACTTGGCGGCAACAGGTTTGTTTTTTTTGGTTTTGGTAGTGGGACACAGGGAGTCCTTGGATGGTGCAAATGGTTAGTTTTCTCAGCTGCTAACCAAAAGATTAGAGGTTCAAGTCCACCTAGAGGTGCCTCGGAAGAAAGACTTAGTCACCTATATCTGAAAAATCAGTCACTAGAAATGCTACGGAGCACAGTCCTACTCTGATGCACATGGAGTCACCATGAGTTGGGATCAACTTCACAGCAACTGGCTCATTTTTTTTTTTTTTTTGGTTTTAGTGAAACCTGGGAGTCCTGAATATTTTACAAGGACCCCATGAAATTTTGATACAGATGAGTCCTGGATCACACTTTGATAAGTACCACTTTAATGTACCAGAGGAAAACCTTTTCACAGAAAAATAGCATAAATAAGAAAAAAAAAGTTTTCTTATAATTGCCATTATTTAATATTATTTTGATTGTTCTTGTCAATACAATAGTATCTGAACTGTGAAAAAGAAGAAAAAAAATCAGAAAGAAACAGACAAAACCTTGTTTTTCCTAAGGCATAGAAAGAAAATTTAACAATTGGCTCTGCCCAGCCTCAGCCTCTAGAAATGTTACCCTCTGTGTGTGAGAAGTCAGAGGAAGGGGAGCCTGACAGAGACAGGGGCTGGGGTCAGCAATGAGTTTCCGGAGTTGGTTAGTCCAATGCACTATTCAAAGGAATGCAAGGAAGGTTCTGCTATCAGAGGAGATATAGTGAGAGGATGGCACAAGAAGCCACCATACCAAGGAGCAGGCCTACGGTTTCATGACATGATTGATGTCCCATTCGAGCTAGTCCCCAAGCAACAGCTGGAGAATGGTATGCAGTATTCAAAAAAGCGGGAGTCAGAATCACCTAGGGTGCTTATTAACACATAGATTCTAAGGCTTCACCTCAGACTTACTATATCAGAATCGCTATGATTGGGAATTAGGAATCTGCATTTACTCCAGAAATTCTTTTGCTCTTAGCATAGACTAGCTAATGTTAGAGAGAACAATCAGTTTGTTCTCAATGGCTGGCAGTCAGTGTAACAGGAAGACCAAACATGTATTTTAAATCAATTTTGAGACACACATTCTTTTTTGAGAGTGGATCGGTGTTGGGGAAAAGGGCATCCAAGAAATCAGAAATGCAATGTCAATATCTATACATGGAGAAAACTAACATTTCTGTGCGTATGTGTTTGAGGAGGGAAGTTTTGTGGTGGAAATATGGAATGAAGAACCGTTGCTTATACTGTTCTTGTTGTTGATATGGGTTTGTTAGTTGGTGTATGTGTTTGTTGTTTGTGTGTGGTAGGAGGTGTATGCTGGACAAATGTAGGTATTTGATGTGGGAGTAGAGGGGGAAGAGTGGAAGTTCTTTCACGGGAGAATTTGTGAAACTCTGAGACTAAGTTCTGGCCATCTGAGGACTGAGTGACAAAAGGTGATTCAGAATGGGGAGTAAAAGGGCATCTTCCTATCCTTCCACCAAGCTGAGCTCCACAGTGGGGGCGTCCACCTTGCAAAGACCAGGAGATAGCCCCTAGACACTCATCAAGAAGAATCTCTCAGGAGGTATAAGCAATATAAAGTTGGGAAAAGTTGGCATGAGTGGACCCCAAAAATCATGAAACTTGTCAGTGAGGGTAGTACTGAAGTGATTAACCAAGGAGTCCAAACTGGATGAAAGCCATGACTGGCAAGGATTGTTAGAAAATGAGTAAGTGGAGAAAGCAAAAAGATAGTTCAAGAAATGGGAACAAAAATTCGAATGACCTATAATCAGCTCATATTCAGAGAAGTGAAGAACATTTGAGATCTTGGGTGGTGGTGTGTCAAGATCCAGAATATGATTGTACTCATTAGAGGTTTATGGAGTTGGAGGTCAATAAAATGGAAGAGGGTGAACAAGTGTGAGTCAGAATATGAACTGGAGTGTTGAAGTCCCTAATAGGGATAGAAGGGAGAATGGTGAATCAGGCACAGAAATGGCTCAGGAAGGTAGAAGTGACTTGTGAAAGATGGCAAATGGAGGTGAAGAGGCTAATAAAAATAGTCTTCATGGGCTTCCATGGTGAGAAGTGAAAGGATGCTGGTTGATCAGTGATCAGGAAGCAGTACTGGGCAGCAAGGCCCAGATTCTTAGTGAATAAAGCAAGTGGGGGAATAAAGGTATCCATTTTTTTTTTTTTAATTGGAAAGGGTTGAAGAGCTACAAGGTCAATAGTGGAAAGGCCAGGCTTCTCAGTTCAGGGATGGTTTGAAGGGAGACAAGGGAAAAAAAAATTGTGGATAAAAACAAATTTTCTCATAAATGAAAGAGTATTCTAAGGAACTTAATAAAAAATATTAGAAGTTTGGCCAAAAGAAAGAGAGCAAAGGGGAAGAGTATGAATATGCGGGATTGAATTAGGTTGGAATTTGATTGTTGGTTTTAGGGAGAGAGGTTAGGCAGAAGCTCTAGTGTGGGTATGAGAATGAAGTTTAAGAAGCTAAGGTTTAGAGGAAAAGAAAGAGTTTAGCACGTGGGAGGGTCAAATAGAAGAGAGCTTCTAATCACCAATTATTTTTCTTATTGTGTGGTACAGCATATTTATGTATACACTGGACATTTTGTTGTTGTTAGGTGCCACAGAGTCAGTTCCGACTCATAGCAACCCCATGTACAACAGAACAAAACATTGCCCAGCCCTGTGCCATTCTCACAATCACTGTTATGCTTCAGCCCATTGTTGCAGCTGCTGTGGCATTCCATCTCATCGAGGGTCTTCCTCTTTTTCCCTGACCCTCTACTTTACCAAGCATGATATCCTTCTCCAGTGATTGATCCCTCCTAATAATATGTCCAAAGTTTGTGAGATGTATTCTCACCATTCTTGCTGCTAAGGAGCATTCCGGCTGTACTCCTTCCAAGGGAGATTTGTTCATCCCTTTGGCAGTCCATGGTATATTCACTATTTTTCACCAACACCACAATTCAAAGGTGTCAATTCTTCCTCGGTCTTCCTTATTCATTGTCCAGCTTTCACATGCATATGAGGCGACTGAAAACATCATGGCTTGGGTCAGGCACACTTTAGTCTTCAAGGTGGCATCTTTGCTTTTTAACACTTTAAAGAGGTTTTTTGCAGCAGATTTGCCCAATGCAATGCATCTTTTGATCTCTTGAGTACTGCTTCCATGGGTGTTGATTGTGGGTCCAAGCAGAATGAAATCCTTAACAATCTCAATGTTATCCCTGTTTATAATGATGTTGTTTATTGGTCCAGTTGTGAGGATTTTTGTTTTCTGTATGTTGAGGTATAATCCATAACGAAGGCTGTGGTCTTTCATCTTCATCAGTAAGTGCTTCAAGTCCTCTTCACTTTCAGCAAGCAAGGTTGTGTCCGCTGCATAACGCAGTTTCTTAATGAGTCTTCCTCCAACCCTGATGCCCCATTCTTCTTCATATACTCTAGCTCTCGGATTATTTGCTCAGCATACAGATTGAATAAACATGTTGAAAGGATACCACCCTGACACATACTATTTTCTGATTTTAAACCACGCAGTATCCCCTTGTTCTGTTCGAATGACTGCCTGTTGATCTCTGTACAGTTTCCTCATGAGCACAATTAACTGTTCTGGAATTCCCATTCTTCACAAGGTTATCTATAATTTAGTATGATCCACACGGTCAAATGTCTTTGCATAGCCAATAAAACACAGGTAAACATCTTTCTTGTATTCTCTGCTTCCAGCCAGGATCCATCTGACATCAGCAATGGTAGTGCTTGTTCCATGTCCTCTTCTGAATCTGGCTTGAATTTCTGGCAGTTCCCTGTCAATGTATTGCTGCAGCCACTTTTGAACAATCTTCAGCAAAATTTTACTTGTGTGTGATATTAATGATATTGTTTGGTAATTTCTGCATTTGGTTGGATCACCTTTCTTTGAAATAGGTATAAATATGGCTCTCTTCCAATCAGTTGGCCAGGTAGCTGTCTTCCAAATTTCTTGGCATAGATGAATGAGCACTTTCAACACTATATCCGTTTGTTGAAACATCTCAGTTGGTATTCCGTCAATTCCTAGAGCCTAGTTTTTTCCAATGCCTTCAGTGCCGCTTGGACTTCTTCCTTCAGTACCATTCGTTCCTGATCATATGCTACCTCCTGAAATGGCTGAATGTCTACCAATTCTTTTTGGTATAGTGGTTCTGTATATTCATTCCTTCCATCTTCTTTTGACGCTTCCTGTGCCATGCTAGCTCTTCTAATTAAAAAAAAAAAAAAAAAATTTTGTATTTAAAAGGAAGAACCTCAATATCACCAGAAATCTAAAGAATGTGTTCTTAGCTTTTTATAGGGATAATCTCAGCTATACCAAAATTTGAAAGGGTGATATTTGGCCACATGTACTGGTTTAAAATGAAAACAGCTACAGAGCAGGGACTCCAGCTCTTTCAACCACTTGCTCTTTGTGGATCGATACATTGTGTACCAGGTGCCATGCTAGGGTTTGGGTGAACACTCGTGAATGAAATAGACTGAAATTTCCAAACAGTAGGGGATAGACAGTGAACAAGAGAACAAATTTAATAAATATCTAATTACGAATTATGAGAAATGCAATAAAAGGACTGAATTTGGTACCTGTGAAAGAGTAATCATAGAAGGCCTATTTGAGAGCTGCATCTAAGCAGAGACCTGAAGGAAGAAGGAGCAGTCAGATAAAGAGCATTCCAGGTAGATGTGAAGTCCCCAGGGAGGAAAAGAACTGGTAAATTTAAAGACTACATGGGAGAAAAGGCATACTTCAGCCTAGAGGAAGACAGAGAGATAGGCAGAGCCGGGCCTTGCAGAGTCTTGTTGACATGTGGTTCCCAGGTGAGTCACTGAACAAAAACTAAGATTTAGTTAAAGGTTTAAAACATGTATTTTGGCCCAGTAAAAAACGGCCACTTAACTGCAAGCCCATATCTACTTTTTTCTACTACTCTTAGGTTTTTAACCAGAATCTGGGTGTTTTGTTTTGTGATTTCATTGTGATTCCCCACCTCCCCCTGGATTTGAAGCATGGAGTTCTAAGTGAGCGACTTACTATTGCTAATAAAAATTCATGTAGGCTGGGGGATATAATGCTGGTCTGGTTAGACCTTCTGTGGCTTAACACAGATGGAAAAAGTATTTTAAGAAGCTTAGCTATTTTGTTAAATGTTTATGACTTGTAAATTCCCAGCCTTTTAGGATTATCCAAATGTGTTGACATTGATGGTGAATTTGAAGGGAAATTAGCCAAATATGTTTGCCTAATTAACCAGTGGGGTCTAATAATAGCTGTCAGGGTTGGCGTATAAAACAGGGCTACTTATTTATTACATGGAGATATGTTCATATTATTTCTCTTTGAAGTTTAGATTTTCAAATTCTTTCCCACCACTTTCCGGAGACTCGCTGACGGAGCTGTCAGAGTATGAATCCCCAACCTCCCTTCTTTCTAAAAAGAAAAAAGCAAAGCAGCCTCCTAGCTTCAGCTCTCCAGAAGTTTGAAGTCTGACTCTTCCAAATTTGTACTTCTGTGCACCTCATAAGATACAGAAGGGAAATCACTCACCCCACTTTTGGCTCAGTGGTCCTAAGAGAGGAGAAAAAGTTTGAGTTTCTTGCGATGGTTTTTAGTCTCTTGGGCTAATGGTTTTATAATTCAGCAATTATATATCATCCTTGTTTAAGTAACTGTAGCAGTTAGGTATGTAAAGTAGTAATAATTCTGTCAGACAAAAATGGTAGTATTTAGCAAATTACTACACGGCCTCCTACAGGGAGTAACAGACAGGAGAAAGAATACAGACGTTGAATGAATATTATTTCAGACACTCTACCAGTTATTTTACCTATGGTTTCACTCATCTTCACAACATGACTGTATAGTTTTTATTGTTAGTTGTGTGACACATGAGAAAACAATTCATGAGTCAGCAGTTTGTGTCGGGAGGCATCATTTAGACCTGGATATTTCAGACTCTCAAGTCTGTGCCCTTTCTACTACTCCATGTTATGCAGTGTTAATTTATCACATCTATCACCCATTTTTTTTTATCACCCAAGTCTACCATCTATCTGTTAGCTTGTCATACTGTGTGACTTGCATGTTGCTATGTTGGTGGAAGCTATGCCACCAGGATTGCAAATACCAGCTGGTCTCCCATGGTAAACAGGTTTCAGCAGAGCTTCTAGACTAAGACAGACTAGGAAGAAAATTCTAGCAATCTATCTCTGAAAAATTAGCCAATGAAAATCCTGTGAAGCACAACTGAATATTGTCTAATACAGTGCTGGAAGATGAACCTCCTAGGTTGGAATGCACTCAAAATACACAGTGGCACAACAATGGATTTGAGCGTACCAACAGCTGTGAAGATGGTGCAGGACCAGGCAGGTTCTATTTTACATGAGATTGTCATGCGTCAGAGCTGACTCAACAGCAAATAATAACAAAGACAACACAAACAACGTCACCCAAGTGAAATACCCTCATAGCCTCGATCACTCATGTTTCAAGCAAATCGATTTGTAGCAAAGTTTATTTTCTGTTTCAAAGAATTTGAAGATGATGATTATGAGTGGTTATCATCAGTTCATATTTCTTGACCATCCACTGGATGATCCATGAGTGGCATTATATATGTTCTGGCCCTTAGGATGAAATATTAAAGTATTAGTTATCTCAGCTTGCAAGTAATGTAAACAGTGGTTATACCATAAGCGTGAACTATTTTTGTATCAAATTTACCTTACGATTAACAACCAAAAAAGCCAGTTGAAATGAAACCATTCTAATGGAACCCATCAACCACTATAGGCAGGCTAAGGAACTATCTTCTAAGGATTTCTGTCCTATATCTACTGCTAATGAGCATGAATCATCCAGCTTTTTCAGACCTCATTTTTTATTTATAAAATAAAGAGATTTTAAAGTTTCTAAAATGCTCCAAAATTTTTAGATTTGACCCTTACGTACCATCTTGAAGATGAATCAGGATGGGGCAAAATATTAAGAGGTTTTAGTTAAAAGATAATGGGAGTTTGCTTCTTTTATTGGTGGCTTATAACATGTAAGTATTTTTTATGTTTGAAATTCATGGGTAACCTTCTGTATTTTTCTTTTTCTGTCTCAGTATTTTTGTACTTTAGTAAATTTTACTTAAGAGCAATGCTGAATAATAAATATACATAAGACACTTTATTTCATTTTTTTTATTTTGGTAGATTTATTTTAAAATCTGTAGGTAGGTTTGTTTTAGTTCTGTTTTTTAGTTTTGTTGACAATGCTACATCAACTTGGCCCCAGGATAGTAATTAACAACCCAGTCAGAGGTTGCTAGTAATTTCTCATTTATTTGGGGAAATTTTACTAAATAAGTTGGAATCATAAACAGAAGGGAAGACTTTTGAAATTTGCTTTCAACACAGCAGTGCATAAAAAAGGAAAATGAGCAAAATGAAATTAAAAATCTGAATGTGCAAGGCTTGTATATTGATATATTACTGTCTTCACTTGACTATGTAGTAAATGGAAGGTGAAGAACAGTGTACATTTTGGGTAGAGCCAATAATAATAATGGTAATCAAATAACCAAATGTAAAATGTGAAGGTGTTTGGGAAATGTGAAGGGTACATAGTTCCTGGGCCTCAGAGCCCTGCTGAGACTGAAGCTCTATCACAATAGCATATTCTTATCTAGACACGTGAATGATATGGGAGGGTAAGATAGAGAGTGGGGGTTATTGGTGAGAGCAGCTGACTTCAGGATCCTCAAAATGCTCTGTCAGCACCTCCATGAGAAGCTTTCGCCGTTGTTGCTTATTCATCCACTGTAATACACACAGACGAAAGTTAAATGTTAACTAAAATTAGTAGTGGGATTGTAGAAATAAAAAAATGTTCTAACTTAGAATATAACTGTGCTTTAGATATTAAGAGAATCTTGGCTCTTTTTTTAAAATAGCATGAATGAAATATTTTCAAATTAAAATTTTGTTGATCTATAGTGTTGAAATAAAGTTCGGAAGAAATTTGCTTCAAAGTCTTTAATATTTTTATGTAGATTGAAGGCAAAAAAACCGAAGAAATTGCTGTATTTGCTTTCCTACACATTTACACATATTCCATTCACGTTGTAGAGATTTTACCTCAGGGAGTTATCCCTATCATGTCTGTGTTTTATGTACTGAATTGTGCAGATGGGGGGAGTATATTACAGAAATGGAAGGGATCTTAGCAATCATCTAAATCAGTGGTTGGCCAACTACCACCTGGGACCAAATCCAGCCCAATGTCCCTTTATGTATGTCCCAAAACCTAGGAATGTGTTTTACGTTTTAAATGGCAGAGAAAAGAATTTAAAGGATAGTATTTCATTACATGTGAAAATTATATGAATTTCAATGTAGGGTTGCTATGAGTTGGAATCGATTCGATGGCATACAACACCAACAACAACAAATAAAGTTTTATTAGAACATAGCCACAGCTATTTGTTTCCTATTTTCTATGGCATCTTTCACGTGCAAATGGCAGATTTGAGTCGTTGAGACAGAGTTCATGTGGCCTGCGATACCAAAAATATTTGCTATCTGGAGCTTTAAAGAAAATGTTTGTGGATCCCTGATTTAGATCACTAATAAGTTTCCTCTCTTGCACTGATCCTTACAGGTTGCCAGGACCTTGTTTGAGAAGGATTCTGTGTCTGCTTGTGAGTTGGGTAGGAAAGTTGGCTGTGATTGACCCGCAATATCTATCTTGGGAAGGGAGGGCAGTAGCAGCACAGGCTCAGCACTTTCTAGTCAAAGCTCTTCTAACATACATAATTCTAAGGAATAGATACACCGTGACTGAATTTGTATGAAAGCACATAGAACATGTTTTCTTTAAGCTACCAAACCTCATTTTGGCAAAGTGATTAAGAGCTCAGGCTGCTAACCCAAAGGTTGGCAGTTCAAATCCACCAGCCGCTCCTTGGAAACCCTATGAGGGAGTTCTACTCTGTCCCATAGGGTCACTGTGAGTCAGAACCCACTTGACAGCACAGAACAACAATGCAAAATCCACACCCCCTTCCCAAAATGCACATACACACACACACATACACCCTTTACTATTATTTTAAAATTTAGAGTAAGCTCTAGGGACTTCCATTTTCAATGATGTTGAAACTTAAATGATCATCTAGGACTGTGCTGTCTAACGCACTAACCATAAGGTACACGTGGCTACTTAAATCTAAATAATTAATATTAATATTAAATGCATTAAGTTTTTGAGATGCATAACCAAATTTCAAGAGCTCAATAGCTACCTATGCCTAGTGGCTACCACATGGGACAGCTCATTACTGCAGAAATGTCCACTGGACATCACTAGCGTAGCAGAATACAAGATACCAATTTTAATCTCAGAAATTCCTTAATCAAAGCTTAAAACAGCATTAGTTTGTTTTTGTTTTTATATTGTCAGACATGTACCAAAAAAAAAAAAAAAATCCTCCCCCAAAAATAAGAGAAACAAGAAACTCAGGATAAAAATAGTAGTCTTCATCCACTATGTAACTCTCTCATACATTTATCAATAAGATAGCTAAAAGGATGTATGAATTGAGAAAAATCCATGCAAGTACTCCTAGTAAGGGGAGGGTAACATTTTTATGTCAGAAGCCTGGAGGAATTTTCGTAAGACATAGTAGAGGAGAGACAGGGATAAGGACATGACTGACCAATCCATGAGTCAACAGATATAATAGGAAAATTTGCCTGGGAATAAGCACTTGGTATGTATGGAAAACCCCACAGGCTTCAGGAAGTTGACAGAAGGTGCTTGAGGCAAAGGTGAGCCATTGGGAAGCCAACAGATAGTACCAACATCTCTGAGGAAGTGCGGTAAGGCTAGCCCCAAGACACATGAGTGTAGCACGTTACCCAGGAAAAGTTCAGCACTGACATCGTGCTTTGTGATCCACTCTGCTTCCTCCAGTGCCTAGTGAATACAGTCACACCAGTTAGAGAAAAGGGCTACAGCAACAGACACAATGAATAAATTCTTTGGAATTGTGTTGATGGGCATTGTCAGCCTGGCCTGACTTCCCTTATTGATTCCTCCTTTCTCCCACAGAGAAGAGGGAGGCTGATATGACAAAATAATTCTACAACAAACCTAAACTTTTCTTTTCCCGCTAATTTGGGTGTAAAAGAGTAGCAGAGATATCCACCATATATTATACAATAGCCAACTTATTCTCCCAGATCTAAAAACCAAAACAAAATAGAAATACATAAACACGAGCAAACAGAAGGACGTGATCAGACAAATGAAACAGCCAGTAGTTCAAAAGTTCTGTGGAGAAATAAGTGCTCCTGTACTTACTTACTGTAAGAAATGGGAGAAAATCTTTTAAAAAAATTCCCTGATTCAGGGAGCTATTGTATCCCCCAACAAGACATTCCAGAAAAGATAGCTTTCAGATGTAAGGGATGACTAGCAAAGTTTTCTATCACCATGGAAGCAGAAAATATACATTGACTATTTCGAAAAACCGAATCAGGGAATTGAAATAACAGATTGAGAAATTGTTCCAGAGTTTAAAGTAAAAGAATTAAGACATAAATGTTCAAATCAAAAACATAAGGGCCATAGATGACAAACCCAATAAGTCAAAGATGCAAATGGGAGAAAGCAGACCAATTACAGGAAAAGCGATTACCAAAGAAAGAATGGAAGAATGTTTTCTGGGTGGTAGGAGGGTGGGATTTAAAGCCTGACTGCCAGGCAAAATAGCTTATCTAAAAATACAATGAGGAAAGGTCTGAATTAAAAAAAAAAAAAAAAAAATTAAAGCATCAAGATGACAGGGGAAAATATTTGCTTATAAGAGAAAAAAAATTAATGTGTTGACCTCAGACTCTCTACAATACAAAAAATATGAAAGAGATATGAACACAAGACTCTTGAGGGGAATATATCGAAACCCAAGAATGTTATAGTAAAACAGGCCATCATCCGTAGTTGAAAGCAATAGAAAGATGTCAATAGATATGAAAGGACTTCAAATGTTTTTACCCACATTCCTTTTCTGGAAAAAAAAAAAGATGAGAACAGGAAAAACTTGAAAAAGTATTCCAGCTGACAGAAGAATAAATCAAACTAAAAAACTAATGGGGATTATAAGTTATAAAAGATGGTAAGTAATTAAAACCAGTGGGGATTAGATTACGTGTTGTAAAAGAAAAGGTGGGAGTAATTAAAAACCAATAAAAAAAAATCAGTGTTTAAATCACTATTGTTAATACACTGCAGAGGTTTAAGACCATGGAAAGTAATTCTTCCAAAAGAAACAAACAGTGTTTAAAAAAAAAATGATGATAATCTGGATATAAAATCCCAAATTACACCCACAAACTCTTAAGACTACTAGTGAGAATAATTGCTTGCAAAAAGGCTTCATTTTATGAGGGGAGGAGGGAGTCCTGAAATACATACATTTTTATTTCTGAAGTTGACTAAGATATAGTTCAACAGAATTAGATAAATATATATAAAGATATTTTAAATGTAAATTAACTGTTAAGTGGAAAAGATAAGATGTATGATTCCCAAATTATAAGAAGTCACTTGAATGCCAAGGAAACAAATCTGAAAAGATACAAAAAAATAGTGAGAAAGTAAAAAAAAAAAAAAACTGATATCATTGAAATAAAGCTTAAGATAATAAATAAACATTTTTAAGATTTCATAGAATTTTACTCCTAGCCTGGGCCTCATTCCTCTTCCCCCAAACTGAACACAAGAGCTTGCCACCTTAATCCCTTAGCAAGTATTTATTTCAATTTCCATACATTTTATACTTCCTTTCATTTGGCAAACCTTCTTGAAGAAAACAGAAATACATTTCTTTGTAATTCTAGTTCCATTACCTTCAAAAGTCATAGATATTTTAGGGAGGATTTTTTTTTTTTCCGTTTCCATTTCATTGTAGTTTAGAAATCAACAATGATCTTTTAGACAGTGTCTGAATCTCACCTCCTAAACTTCTATTTGCTCTAAATGTTTCCAAAGGGCACAGTATAAAGAATGCTGAATATATGCCCCTTGAGATGTATCTCTCAGTCATTCATTTGATAAATACTAAGTGCCTACCTTTTGCCTAGCAGTGGGATAAAATCCAGCTCTCATGGAATTTAGAGACTATCTAAAGCAATGTGCCAAGTTATCATTTAAGCCCCAGTGGCAGTTGTCCTGGGAGTCCCTGGTTGGTGCAAAGGGTTAAAATGCTCAGCTGCTAACCAGAAGATTGGAGGTTCAAGTCCTCAGAAGAAAGGTCTGGCAATCTACTTTTGAAAAATCAGCCACTGAAAACCTAGGAAGGACAATTCTACTCTGACACACATAGGATCAGCATTTGTCACAATGGACACAACGCAGCCACCTTAGCAGTCCTAGCCCACACAACCCAAATGTGTGTTTCATTCCTGGGTCCTTAACAATATGAAGCTTTTTCTCCAATCATCTTACTGACTTCTGTTCTTCCACTTTTTTGTATTCTATTTTCTCTACTTGGTGTATCTCTTTGCTTCCATTACGTTGATCACAATCATAAAAGTAGATAGCCACTTCCTTGGAGACATATTCCGTGATTAAACTTGAAGAGTAACTCCTCAAACTACCATTATTAGGATTCTCACTCCAACATCACCACCATGGATGGCATCTAGCTATTCCAGGGTTTTTATTTCATTCTATCTAGTTCTGAAATCCCTGCAATGAGCTTTTGATTAACCAAACAGTGGTCACTTGCATGGAGTCCTTGGGTGAAGCAAACAGTTAAGGGCTTGTTTACTAACTGAAAGGTTGGTGGTTCAAACCCACACAGAGACACCTCAGAAGAAAGGCCTGGTGATCTGCTTCTGAAAGACCACAGCCATGAAACCCTATGGAGCACAGTTTGCTCTGACACACATGGATTTGCCATGTATCCAAATCAACTGGACAGCAACTGGTTACTGGTTAAGTCATTTGTTCGGAGGTTACCAGCCAAGAGGCAGAGAAAGGGACAGTCTGGACCCTTTAACCTTCTGTTTGCATTCCTCCCAACTGGGGTTTGGAGCTAAAAAGCAGCAACTGTCCTTTACAGTGCATATGCAAATGCCTTTGTGTGACTATTTTAAATATGTGCATACTGGGTAAATGGATATAGAATATTATGAATATATTTATTATTGTCTAAACTCTACAGAGTCCCTGTTTTCTAATCATTAAAGAAATATTTAGATTAGTCTGCAGTTTTCATCTCAGTACCATTGAGTCGATTCCGACTCATAGCGACATATCGTGCTCTGCAGATTCCTAGGATTTCCATGGAAGTACCTAGAAAATGGCTAAAAAGCCCCTGGGGATTGTACGAGGGCTACCAGGTCTCTGGCCCCTCCCCTATCACTTCAGTATGAGCAGGTATGCTTATAGCTGTTTTATCACATCTTATCTAAAGAAAGTGCTCTGCAACCCAGAATCTTTGAATATCACTATAATGGAGCGTTGCTTCCCATGGGCCTACCCAATCGGCACCTTCTGAGCCCTTGTTAGAACCGCTGAGTCCTGAGTCCCATCCTAGACCTTCTGAATTAGAACCTGCATCTTAACAAGATCCTTAGATGATTTACCTCAAACTGAAGTCTGAGGAGCATTTTCCTATTTGACCCCTAAATTTACATTAAGCTATAGCATTCTGTGAATGTATACATATATATTCATATATTTTTTTTTCAGCTCCTTACTTTTTATCGTTGCTGTTGTTGTTTTCCTCCTGGACTACTGGGACAGAGAATAAGAAATCCATCAAAGATAAACAGAATAAGTAATTTTTTTTTAACTAAATGTTGGTACAGATACTTGAATTAAATTAGGTTCTAACTTTTTCACCGTTCTAGCAATAGTAACTGTGGCACCTAAATTTTTTCTGGCCTTTTTTGCTATAGATTTAAAGGGTAAATCTAAGTTGGTCCTGGGAGAGAAATATAGGCATTCATATGCCCTGTAATCAGAATTATGGCGTTGGTGAGGAATATCAAATATACCATGGACTGCCAAAGGAACAAACAAGTCTGTCTTGAAAGATGTACAGTCAGAATGCTCCTTAGAAGCAAGGAAGGCAAGTCTTCCTCTCACATACTTTGGACATGTTATCAGGAGGGATCAGTCCCTGGAGAAGGAGATCACGCTTGATACAGTAGAAGGTCAGCAGAAAAGAGAAAGGCCCTCAATGAAAGGGGTTGACACAGTGGCTGCAACAATGGGCTCAAGCATAACCATTATGAGGATGGTGCAGGACTGGGCAACATTTTGTTCTTTTGTACATAGGGTCACAACCAACTTGATGCTACCTAACAACAACAACAATGCCCTGTAATTAATGAAGGACAAGAGAATCTTCCAAAAATAACCCAAAATTGATCAGGAAAGTGAAGGAGAAGATTATTAAATATTGATAATGATAAAACCAAGAGAAGATAATGAGCTTTTACATAGAATGTTTTAGAGTTTACCAAACACATGAATATTCAACAACTCATTGAATTCACTATATCAATTCAGGGAGGATGGCAAATTAGATATTATCAACTACATATCATGAACTTAAGGTTTAAATAAATACTCTATCATAACCAAGACAGAGCATATTATGTCTGTCCTGTCATTGGCCTCTTCCTTTATTCTAGTTTAATGCTAAAAGAATGTGCGAAGACCATCACAGATGGGCCATGGAGAAGGATGTTTTATTATGTTAACAAAAAACTGAGGTTGGCATTTTTCCAATTGCAAAAATGTCTCTCTTTGGATTCCATTTTGCTTATCCTTCTCTATAAGGCTTTTCTAACCTTTTTATTTTCTCTGTCAGCTCTTTCCTCACCAGCTTCTTCCTCCTCTTTAGCTTCTACAGCATTCAAGGTCAGGCTGGTGATTTGCTGTCATTGGTTTCTGGGCTCCAACCAAGCTTCTTCTACATCATCCCCTTCCCTGCAGCAGCTTCCTCTTTTCCTATGCTCACCTGCTTCCTGATCACCCTTGCTGGGGACTCTGTGTGGCTCAGCTATCTGTTCTACCTCCTCCTCTCCACCTGGCCCAACCACTGCTGAACCAGGCCTCCCTCATTTGCCGAATGTTGTTATGGCAACCGACAGTCAGTGGGCCCAGGAGACACTGCACAGAACCAAAACTGTCAGGGAGAGACACTGAGCAGCCGTCTGCGGGGGTTGTTAAGGCGCAAGTGTTGGGTTGATCCCTCCTGTAAGGAAGGACAAAGGGAAGCAGTGAAATAATATTGGTCGTGATAGATCTACCAGGAATAATTCCTGACCTGATAGACTGTTTGGAAGACTCTACTTACAGGCTGTGGTTGAGTTGCCTGTGGTTTTCATTTTGCAGGCCCAAATCCAACCTCTAGAATAAGGATCTCCATCCTCAGTCCAAATCCCACTACCATTAAAAACAAGAAAAAGTGTGGAAAAAGTACAGAATACTGTTTGCTCTGTTTAGTATAACTTATTACTATATGTTATTGTATACATTACTATATTCATCTCCTCTCTGTCAATTTGTTGCACTGTGGTGGCTTGCATGTTGCTATATTGCTGGAAATTATGCCACCAGTTTTCCAAATACCAACAAGGTCTCCCGTGGTGCATAGGTTTCCATGGAGCTTCCAGACTAAGACAGACTAGGAAGAAGGACCTGGTGATCTACTTCTGAAAATTATCCAGTGAAAACCCTTCTATATCCTGAGTTTACCCAAATTATTAGCTACCATTACTGTGCAAATGGGTAAGTGATTATTTTACGTTACAAAATGCACAGGCCAGAATTTAATAGGAGTATTCAAACAAAAACAGCTATTAAAGTCATTTGAGGTGGTTGTCTCATATTTCAAAATATCCAAGTAGCACAAACTATAATGGCATTAAGAAGAAGATGCCTTTGGCAATGACTCAAGGTCAATTAGACAAGTCAAACTAAAAATAGGGATTGTTAGAACTGTGCTACTAAGTCGGTAGTTTCATTGTTCCTACAATGTATGTGTACATAATATTGAATAATTTAGAATATTAATATGCTGAAGGTAGCAAGAACATCCTAGTTTATCTCTCATTCAACAAATGACAAGAGTGAGGGCCAGAAAATGGAAGTCTATCTAAACATTCTGAAACATTCTTTATAAGAGCACATCATCTTCTCTTGGTTTTATTATTATCAGTATTTAACACAGCTTCTGAGCTACAGAGCCAGGTGGACACTCCACACTTTGTCATCTTTCCATTAAACCTGAGTTTGGCTAAGGAAGTTAAAACAAATCCTTTGGGCCTCAATGTTAGGGGAAATTGTGTGGAACCACCAGAGGACTTTGTTCTGTTCTCTGTGGGTCCATGACACTGTGGGGCTCTGCAGTTAAATAATCAATACACAGCCATAACACTACAAATGCTGTCTCTCTGCTTTCAACATGTTAGACTCAACTGACAAACAGGTCAGGGAAGACTTAACTATGTCTATCAGACAGAGCAGAATATAAAAGTTACAAAATTTGACAATATAAAAAACTATAAAACAAAGAAAAGAAAGGGGAAGCTAGGTAGGAGGTAGCTGTAAATACTTCAAATTCCTCATTTAATTAAAGAAAATCAAGAAACACTGTCAAGTAACAGGTGTTTAATTTGTTTTTTTGAGAGTTCTAATGGTAACCATTACAAATCTTAAAAGACAAAAAAAGACAGAAACTGTTAAAAAATGATTAAGTGTTAGAGAAGAAGAAGGGCTTAACTTCTTGTTTTAGACCACTTCATACGGTTTGGATCTTTAAGGATGTGCATATACTAGCTTAAGACTAAAATTGATAGTCTCTTCAACAGGTATTTGATTAAATAAATTTCAGAGCATTCATAAAATGAAATAATCTCCATTTAGGAAGAATACTCTATATATTTTGGCACAGAAGTATATCTATGATGAGTGAATGAATGAAGGAATGAGATTATGAAATACATAGAAGATTATCTTTATGTTATGAAATCATGTGCACGTATGCACACACACACATACACACATTGACATGTGTACTTAGATTTGAGGGGAGAAAACATGAGGGGTAGGAATTTTTTAAAAATTGTTTCATTTGAATTTTTTTGCAACAAGCATATACTGTTTTAATAAAATTTGGTATTTAAAAAATATTAAACCATAAGTTACAGATCTGAAAAAAGGGAGCCAAAATGTGTAGCATCTCCTGATAAAATTTGTTTCACAAATAGTATAATATTTATCTAAGTTTTGCATACACTCCTTTAAGCATGATATTACAAAAAGATTAAAATCTTACTAATTTATTTAAATGTATTTCCGACTTTCTTATGTTATTTTTTGGAGGGCGAGGGATAAGACAAAAAAATAACGTAAGTAAAAGATAATAGGGCAGTAGAGTTCAATTTAAAACTAAACATTATAATGAAAATTTTTCTTTGGAAACTAATGGATTTAGAAATGTGATTATTTTGAACTTTTGCTTTAAATAGGTATAATGTCTCTAATATAAACACTAAATGAGATTATTATGAAACTTTCTTTTTGTTTTTCCCACCTTTCCTCAGTAATCCATTTTATTATTCTGAAAAGTTTAGTGAATGAATATAAAGTCATAATGAAAGCACCTATGATGACTATTGTCGTCCATATTTATTAGAAGAATATCAACAGGCTGTGCTCCCTCTTCCTTCTTCCAAACAAGTTTGAATGTCAAGCTCTTTGTTTAATTAGCTGAAGTGGAAGCGCAAAGAAAAATAAACAGTGGGCTAGAATTTTAGCTTTGAAAATATGGAGGATTTCATTTGTTTGTTTGTTGTTGTTTTCTGATTTTGGTTCAAATTATGAATGAAAGAACAGCCTTGAGCTCCCCTAAGATCTTTAGCTAAAGATTGGCAATTTTGTCAAACACCAAAAGAGCAAAAGATTACCTACAGACTGGGAAAAACTTTTTAGCTATGACATTTCTGATCAGCATCTGATCTCTAAAATCTACATGATACCGCAAAAACTCAACTAGAAAAAGACAAATAACCCAATTAAAAAATAGGCATAAGGATATGAACAGACACTTCACTAAAAAAGACATTCAGGTAGCTAACAGATACATGAGGAAATGCTCATGGTCATTAGCCATTAGAGAAATGCAAATCAAAACTACAATGAGATTCCATCTCACTTCAACAAGGCTGGCATTAATCCAATAAACACAAAATAATAAATATTGGAGAGGTTGTGGAGAGACTGGAACACTTATACATTGCTGGTGGGAATGTAAAATGGTACAACCACTTTGGAAATCGACGTGGCACTTCCTTAAAAAGCTAGAAATAGAAGTACCATATAATCCAGCAATCCCACTCCTTGGAATGTATCCTAGAGAAATAAGAGCCTTTACATAAACAGATATATGCACACCCATGTTCATCGCAGCACTGTTTACAATAGCAAAAAGATGGAAGCAACCAAGGTGCTCATCAATGGATGAATGGATAAATTACGGTATATTCACACCATGGGATACTATACATCGATAAAGAACAATGATGAATCCATGAAACATTTCATAACATGGAGGAATTTGGAAGGCATTATGCTGAGTGAAATTAGTCATTTGCAAAAGGACAAATATTATGAGACTACTATTATAAAAATTTTTTTTTTTTATAAGAACTCGAAAAATAACTGAAACAGAGAAGAAAATATTCTTTGATGGTGACGAGAGTGGGGAGGGAGGTGGGGAGAGGGGTTTTCACTAATTAGATAGTAGATAAGAACTATTTTAGGTGAAGGGAAAGATAACACACAATACAGGGGAGGTCAGCACAACTGGACTAAACCAAAAGCAAAGAAGTTTCTTGAATAAACTGAACATTTCGAAAGCCAGTGTAGCAGGGGCAGAGGTTTGGGGGCCATGGTTTCAGGGAACATCTAAGACAATTGGCATAACAAAATCTATTAAGAAAACATCCTGCATCCCACTTTGAAGAGTGGTGTCTGGGGTCTTAAATGCTAGCAAGAGGCCATCAATTGGTCTCAACCCACCTGAATCAAAGGAGAATGAAGAACACCAAAGACACACGGTAATTATGAGCCCAAGAGACAGAAAAGACCACAGAAACCAGAGACTGCATCAGCCTGAGACCAGGAGAACTAGATGGTGCCGGGCTACAACCTGACAGAGAACACAACAGAGAACCCCTGAGGGAGCAGGAAAGCAGTGGGATGCAGACCCAAAATTCTGGTAAAAGGACCAGACTTAACAGTCTGACTGAGACTAGAAGTACCCCAGAGGTCATGGTCCCCAGACCTTCTGCTAGCCCAAGACAGGAACCATTCTCAAAGCCATATCTTCAGATAGGGATGGGACTGGACTATGGGTTAGAAAATGATACTGGTGAAGAGTGAACATCTTGGATCAAGTAGACACATGAGACTATGTGGGTAGCTCCTGTCTGGAGGAGAGATGAGAGGGCAGAGGGGGTCAGAAGCTGGCCAAATGGACATGAAAACAGAGAGTGGAGGGAATGAGTGTGCTGTCTTATTAGGGGGAGAGCAATTTGGAGTATAAAACAAGGTGTATGTAAGTTTTTGTATGAGAGACTGACTTGATTTGTAAACTTTCACTTAAAGCACAATAAAAAAAAAATACCATCCAATAGGCTTATAAAAACTAGTTTCTGCAACTATGGTAAAAACGCTGGCTATTGGAAAAATGAATGATTTATGTTAAAAAATAAACAGAAGGTTTCCACCTCAAAGGAAAAAAAAAAAAGATTGGCAATTTTGAAGCAAGTAGATAGAACCTTCTGGTAACAAAAATGAAACACTCTGTGCTACCCCCTAATATTTTTAAATATTCCCTCCAAGTAATTCTTAAATTTGGAAGAAATATGTAAGGAATACTATTAAGCTTTCTAATCCATGATATGCTATTATATATGGTATAGCAATTCCTACAAGTGGTAAGGGACTTGAAGTGTGTTGGATGTGCACATTACATGTCCTTGCTGGTTTCAGCGTCTGTTTATATTTGTACTGAAATATAGTTCTGGTTTTCTTTTGGATGGTTAAATGTCCTTGAAATTAAAAATAAAATCACAGTGTTCTCTACATGAAAAGAGAAAATAATAAAAATGTGATTTGCCATATTTTCCCACATCTAAACATATTAATTTCCTTTTAAAAAAGAAAATGCATAAGTAAAGGAACAATTTAGAGTCAGATTGTTTAAAATGAATCATTTTATTTGAGGCAAATTCTCATCTAAAATGAAAAAAAGAACATTTAGCTTTACTGCCAGTGTTTTCTGAAAACATCTCCTCCAAAAGAAATTACTCTGAATGGAATAAATATTTTAATTTCTTTTCTTTGAGGATTATAGAAAGACAAAAAAGTGGCTTCAGTATTTATTTTCCCTTGTCCTACTGAATACTGAACTTGGAGTTAGTGTCTCTTAACATAGCAAGGTGATTGCATTTTACCTTTTCCCTTACTCTGTTTAGACTTTCCTGGAGGGTAAACCATCTGATTCTTCCGCTTTATATCTAGTGGCTATGTATTTTTGTTGTTGTTGTTAGGTGCCATAGAGTTGGTTCCTACACACAGCAACCCTATGTACAACAGAAGGAAACACTGCCCGGTCCTGTGCTATTGTCGTTGTCATGCTTGAGCCCATTGTTGCAGCGGGTGTGTCAATCCATCTTGTTGAGGATCTTCCTCTTTTTTGCTGACCCTCTACTTTTCCAAGCATGATGTCTGTCTCCAGGGACTGATCCCTCCAGGTAACATGCCCAAGGTGTGTGAGACATAGTCTCACCACCCTTGCTTCCAAGGAGCATTCTGGCTGTACTTTCACACAGTTCATCAAGTTACCAAAACCGAAAAAAAAAAAAAAAAAACTCCTTGCCATCAAGTAGATTCCCACTTCCGGCAACGCTATTTAAGTTTTCTGCAAATAAAAGGAAACATATTTAATTCTGATGCTTTGATGGCTCCATCTGAAGATGTTCGCACCCTCTTCTTTGCAAGAGTAATAATATCTCCTAATTCAAGTCATTCTCCCAACCCAAACAGTCCACACATACACAGATACACGCACATTCACAGTATACGGATAAACATATCCTCATTAACAATGAATTCCCTGAACTATGGAAGCAAACAGCATACCTTATTCCATGTCTCAAAACGTAAGAAGCAATTAACGATAACCCAATTCTTCATCTGCTCTGTGGATCAAAATGTCTACCCAAAGCCTTTCACAAAAAAAATGAAAGAAAAGGGCAGTGCCAGTCTGCGTTTTTACTTTAAGCACATATTCTCATTACCTCTATGTCCCACACCTGTTTCCTTGCTTTGTGATGAGCCTTTTTGCTGGACCTTTTTTTTTTTCTTCTCACAAGATCTTTCATTTCAGCTGACCTCAGTAATTGCGTATGTGTGTCATGAATATATATGTAACAAAAGATTTGTTATTTCAACATTCTTCACACGTACAATCAGTGACCTTAATTGCGCTCCTCACACTGTGCAGCCATCATTTTGCGAAACTGCTGCTAGTGAATTCCAAAACCAGAAACCAAACCTGTTGCCGTCAAGCTGATTCCGATTCAGAGACTCTATAGGACAGAGTAGAACTCCCCCACAGGGTTTCCAGTGAGAGGCTGGTGGATTCAAACTGATGACCTTTTGGTTAGCAGCTGAAGTTTTAGCCACTGCACCTCCAGGGCTCCACTAGTGAATCAGGGAGTGTAAAATGTGGTATCTTGAGATATGGGACATGAAAAAATTTTTAATTTATGAAGAAAATTCTACAACTTTTATCCATAGTGTTTGAAAATTACCAAATTGGTTTTCTTATTTCTCCTCTGTCTTAATTAAACATCTTCTTGATATAAAATTAATATCTGAACAATATGTATAGTCAGCAGATAGAGATTATTAAGTAGAAAATATCATTTATGATCCCACATAGAAGAGATAATATTTGTAACATTTTCGACAAGTCTCTTATCTGTTTTAGTTGATAACATTGTGTAGAAACAATTTCATAATGTGCTTTGACCCAGTCAGCATTTCGATTCATTAAAAATTGTAAATCTCTGTGGTTTTTTCATGTTTTTGATTTAGCTTTTACAAATTATGAAAGAAAAATGCAATTAGGAAAAATTTAGATGTAATTATAAAAAAAATAAAATACGCATAATACTACCATTCTGAGGTAACAGCTGTTAGCACATTAGTATATTTTCTTTCAAACTTTTATAAATATATTTTTCTTTTGCATAGCTTGTATATGTTGTTGTATATCATTGAGTTGATTTCTACATATAGCAACCCCATGTGACAGAGTAGAACTGCCCCCATAGGGTTTTCTAACTTGTAATCATTACTGGACAGAACAAGGGGATACTGTGTGTTTTAAAATCAGGACAGGTATGCATCAGGGTTATATCCTTTCACCGTACTTATTCAATCTGTATGCTGAGCAAATAATCTGAGAAGCTGGACTATATGAAGAAGAATGCGACATGAGGACTGGAGAGAGATTCATTAACGACCTACGATATGCAGATAACACGACCTTGGTTGCTGAAATCAAAGAGAACCTGAAGTACTTACGGATGAAGATCAAAGATTATAGCCTTCAGTATGGAGTACACATCAAAATAAAAAAGAAAATAAAAATCCTCACAACTGGACCAATAAGCAGCGTCACGATAAATGGAGAAAATTTTGAAGTTGTCAAGGGTTTCATTTTACTAAGATCCACAGTCAATGGCCATGGAAGAAGCAGTCAAGAAATCAAACAATGTATTGCATTGGGCAAATCTGCCTCAAAAGACCTCTTTCAAGTGCTGAAAAGCAAAGATGTCACTTTGAGAACTAAGATGTGCCTGACCCAACCCAGGGTATTTTCAATTGACTTATGTGCATGTGAAAACTGGACAATAAATAAGCAAGACCGAAGAAGAATTGATACATTTGAATTATGGTGTTGGTGAAGAATATTGAATATACCACGGACTGCCAGAAGAATGAATAAATCTGTTTTGGAAGAAGTGCAGCAGAGTGTTCCTTAGAAAGGAGGATGGTGAGACTCCACCTCATGTATTTTGGACATGTTATCAGGGGGGACCAGTCCCTGGAGAAGGACATTATGCTTGGTATAGGAACAGTGAAAAAGAGGAAGAACCTTAACGAGATGGACTGACATGGTGGCTGCAACAATGGGTTCAAACATACCAATGATTGTGAGGATGCCACAGGACTGGGCAATGTTTTGTTCCGTTGTACATAGGGTTGCTACGAGTGGAACCAACTCAAGGGTACCTAACGACAACACAACAACAAGCATTACTGGAGCAGATCACCAGGTCTCTCACCCTTATATACTTCTCTGTATATCCTTTATTTTCACTTTAGATTATAAAATTTTCCCATGTTGTTAAAATTTTACATTGTCTCTTCATAAACATTTTTCATGGCTGCATCATAATTTAGTATACCATAATTAGTAAGCCATTTGGAACTTCATTTTTTAATAGTTGATGTTATTTGCTTACAGGTAAATTTTGAGAGCTTACAGGTAAACCCCTTTCCTTTAACTGTTTAAAATAGGAATTCTTTAAGAGGCAAATGAATAAAGGGTATCCCAGGTAACTGAGAAAACAGGGTAAATTCTCGGTAGAGGGCCAGGCAGTCATGCGTGAAGGGAGGACAGCTGGAGTGAATGCAGGGAAGGTGTTTGTCCATCCAGCACAGTAAACTGCTGCAGGACACCAATCTGTCCTCCCCGAGCTCTTGTGCCAACATGCCGCAGAGAGCTGAGTCAGAGGGCCGGAATTGCTGTATCCATTTTTAAACGCAGTTTTGTAATCTGAAGATTGCACCGTAAAGCTGAAGGGACTGACTGAATCTGCAACACCTTAGCAAATTGTCATGCTGTAGAGGAGAGGAAAAAGTTTTGGAAAGAGAAAATTTTCAAATAAAGGTACCCTAGAGTTATCAACAAAGACATCAACGTGAGATTGCTCGAAGGTCAGCATTGAGCTTGGTTAGTTGTAAAACCAGAGGATGAATTTGGCAGGTTGAAGGGTTTATCTTGGATAGTTAGCATTAGACATACATTAGCGCATTTCTTTTTATTGTAACTTTCTCTTCAAAAAATGTTTTCATATTATGAGGTGCCCAGCCACTGCTTTTATTGGCTGTCAAAGTACTGTCAGTTAGAGGTACTGTCAGTTAATCTTTGTGATTTTAACAGTCATGTTGGTGTTTAGATAGCTTCACTGTCTTTTTTCTCTTTCTTCATTCTTCTCTTTCCTTCTCACTCTCTTTCTCCACTTCTTCTATCTTTCTGTCCTCCCTTCTTTTTCTAATTTTTTCTTCTTTCCTTCCATCTTTTTTTCCTTCCTTTCTTTCTTTTTTGGTTCATACTATAAAAAAGCCTTCTCTATTTAAAGCTAATGGGGTTAGAATCTGAAAACTAGTACAAAAATGTAGACTTCTGGTTTGAGATAGTAATTTGAGACCACATGTTTAAAACCCTCCACTTTAATATTGCCATTGAAATGACCAAAAGGGGAAAAAATCAGATTGGGTGCTCAATAACAGAGAAAACCACCAAAAACCCCACTGCTGTCGAGTCGATTCCGACTCACAGTGACCCTATAGGACACAGTAGAACTGCCCCATAGAGTTTCCAAGGAGCGCCTGGCAGATTCAAATAACAGAGAGGATGCCTACTATTTACAAAAGAGAAATCTGGAGGAAATTTAGGAACAAAGGTTCCAGGTGAGACCTAACCTAGGTGAAGATCGACCAGCCTGAATTTACCTTGTGCAAAAGAAAAGCCAATGTGGAACTTAAAAGGAAAAAGACCCACAAACACTCCTAGGATAAGAGAGAGACTGGAGGTAACAGTAGGCCACGGGGAGGCTGACAGGGGTACTTTTAACTTTGCAGTTTCCTATGCTCAGAACTGTGAGTCACAGCCCTCATCCTGGCCTACGCTTTGCCTGAATGGTGTCCCAACCAATGAAAGGACATTGAGATCATTGGTTCCAGTTAAAAACAGTTGTTTGCAATTAGAGAAAGGGAGCAATGTCCAGCTACTTTGGGAAGTTGCAAGAAATATGACTGCAAAAAAATGAGAGTACATTTTTCCCTTAGCCAAAACCTTGGGAACTGCCCGTCCTGCCTTTCCTTTGGTGAGGCAGGCCTGCTGAGTGAACCAGGAGCTTTGCTACAGGGGCTGATCATTAAGACCATCATGCTAATTAGAGCAGTAGGGTGGTGTCCAGTAACACTAGGTTCCAACCATCAATATGGTGCAATAGTGAGTCCCTCTGGTTATAGTTCCCCTCACTACTAATCACAACTGGAAAATGGACTTCAAATAAAATAAAGCTCTTAAAAGTAACCCTCTCCTCTCTTGTTTGGAACTATAAGTTGTATACTGGGACAATTTCTGGTACAACTCATTTTAACTAACTGACCTGGACATGGGTTGCCATGTTAAGGGTGACTAACCTGCAAGAAGGAAAAAAAAAAAAAAAAACCTGTCATTCTTATGAAAACATTTGTTAGTTCCAAACACAGACACCAATCTAGGGAATTTAGAGCAAATATCTTCCAAAGAAATAAACTTACTAAAAGATTAACAGGAAAATACCTTAAAATATACCCAATTATTTTCTCAATTGATACTCAACTGAATCAATTAAAACAGATTAAGTTAAACTTGCTTTCAGATTTTTTAAATTTCCCAAATTAAAATGCAATAGAATTAGTGAAGAGTAAATCTGATACTTCAGAAAAACAAATAATGAAATAGAAGTCCAGCTCTCAAAATTTTTCTGTAACGTAGAAGTAAAGAATGAAATAATTACGATGGAGAAAAACTAAGGGACAATGAGGAAATATCTAGGAGATAAACTTATTTATAATGGAAATCCATATTATTCACAAAGCACATGAAAAATTATTAAACCACTAAAAAAAATTTTCTAAGTTGAGAAGTAGATTTTTAGGATATGTCAGAGGTAAAAAAATAATGAAGAGGATTGGACATAGACATATTCAGGGGAAATATTTTAGTTCCTAAGATAATGTAAACATTCTATAAATTTCCAACAGGCAAAAACAGTTGTTACAAAAACAAGAAGGAAAAGTCAGATTAGCGTCAGACATCTCAGTAACAATAACTGCCATTAGGCAGTAGGAGTAGTGCCTGTGGATTTTGTGAAAATAAAGTATTCTGAATCTAGAATTCTATATCGACTGAAATTATCATTTAGCAAGAATTTTCAGATTGAGCTTTAATCTCTTTTCTTATATCAGTTTGAACAGCCTCTTGTTCCTGGAAATCCACTACACTCTACCACAGGGAAACAATCAGCCATTTCTTTTCAAAGGTGCTGCCGTGGTTCATAGTCTGTGATTAATATATACAGCTCAGAAAAGCAGGTCAAGATAAGGTGGGTTGGACCAGGGATAGAAGTTGACATGGGCAAGACTGAAGTCAGGGCCAACATCACTTTTAGGTACAAAGTCTCTAAGTGCATTCTCTCATCGAATATTGTTATTATCCAAAACATTCTTCTCAAAAGGGCATGGTCATTATATTATTCTAGGAAAAATTAGTTCCATTTCATACAGAAGTGGACACATTAGGTTTTAGTAATCTCTGGGATAACTCCACACACCAATTCCTCTTTCTATATTCCTTTCTTTGTGACTGGACCAGCCGTTCATCCAATCCTCACAACAGAAAACTTGAGAGTCTCTTTTTTTTTGGCACACACACACCATGAATCACCAAGGCATATCTCCAAGGTCTCTCTGTGCCCACTGCCCCTCTCCAGCTCTAGGCCACTCGCCCAGATTACTGTTCTTACTTGTAGTTTTGCCCTCACTCCAGTCTATCCTCCGCCCCACAACAAGAGCAGCGTTCTTTTGAAAATTCAAATCAGATCATGTCATTTCCTTGCTTAAAATACTATTTGGCTCCCCACTGCCAACATTCAAAAATCTCAACACACTTAAAATCTTGCTGGCTTACCTCTCCAACTTAACCTTTCACTATTCACCCTGTTATACCAGGCCTCACATCTATTTAAATACATTTAGTAACCTGAAGATTCTGGCTTCTCTTAGCCTCTGGGCCTTTGATGTCATTACCTCTGCATGGAACAGAGGGTAAGTGATGGCTAAGTGTTGTCACTTGAATCACAGACCTCAGTACAGAGGTGCCTTAGATTCTTTTGGTTGTATTGAACAAGAACCATTCACACGCATTCAAGTTTAACCCATAAGCTTATTTTATTACCAGCTCCCTCACCCAGAAAGGAAGGAGTTCCCAGGAGCAGAGCCCTGATGAGTTGCTCCAAAGTAAAGCCTGAAATTTTCTTATATCACTGGATGTAGTTCTCATTCTTATTGGTTCCCACTAAATGTCTCCAGCTGGTCTGATTCAACCTCATCAGCTAAACATATACATGTAAAATTTAAGCTAACACATTATCAGAACAAATACTATTTTTAGCTCTAGAAATTTCTAGTAATTCAACCAGTCATCTGTTGACCATATACAAAAGGTCTTAAAAACCAGTTGCCATTGAGTTGATTCCAGCTCATGGTGACCCTATGTGTCTCAGAGTAGAACTGTGCTCCACAGGGTTTTTGATGGATGATGTTTTGGAAGTAGATCTCCAGGTCTTTCTTCTGAGGCACTGCTGTGTGGACTCAAACCTCCAAACTTCTGGTTTGCAGCCGAATGAGTTAAGCCAGGTTCAGACAGAATTTCTCAGGATTTCCTCTGATTTAGCATTCTCCCTTCCCCCACTCCTCACCTGGCTACTAGTCCCTGGAGTCTCAGTTTTGATGTTCCCTTCATCCAGGATGGCTTTCCTGATGCCTCTCATACCCCAGTCCTGTTAGGTTCCCACACTATGTGATATTAAATACCTTTTACTTCTCAGTGACATTCTGTATGCAGATACCCTGCTTCCTGCCTGTGCCCAGAGCTTCTTGAAGGCAGAGGGGGTATTTGTCAGATTCTCTGTATCCATAGAGCCTGGCATATGGTGGCTGCACAATAATAAATATTGCCAAACAAATAGAAGAATTTAATTGTGGTGGGAATAGAGATTGCATTAGAAAGTTTATCTCCCCTTTTCCTCTTTATCCCCAGGAGACCCCATCTTTCAGAATTCAAAGAAGAAAGTTGAACCTTTCTCACATTAAGCCTATCTTAAAGGCTGCATTTAGAAGCTCCAGTGCACACTCACACACCATTATATGTTATTTCAGGCTGGTGTAATAATAAAACTGTCAATCCTATGAATAAGAACTGTTTCTTTACTTGGATTCTTGCTCATGTTCGTGTATATTTATGTATTACTAGAAAAGCAGCATTCTTAAGATTTTTTAGATTGTTTTCATAAGATATGACTCTACTTTTCCCAGCCTTTATTATAAGAATATTTAACAAGCTCTTTAAACAGTTTGCTCATGCTGCCTTACATTGTGATGTGATGCAAAGTTTAGGGAGATCCTTCTAGAAAAAAAAAAAAAGCTTTTCTTCATATAATGTTTATATAATGAAACTATTTCTGCTTATGTAATGCTGTTTGCTCAAATAGACAAGTTGCCAATATTATGCATGGATTACACCATTTCTTTAGTTTCTGGTGAGGAACAATTATCAATAATTAGTATCATAGGACAGGGTTTTTAATTATGTGTGTTTAATTTAAAATACTTCTTGTATTTAGGAGTAGTAACTACAAGATCCTTTTTTGTTGCTGTTAGCAAAAAAAGGTTATGGTGTTTGCTAATCTAACAATTTACTTAACGTTTAAATTCATGTGGCCTAAAAAAAAAAAACAGTTTATAGTATTAAGGGAAGACGTGTGGCTCTACAAAGGGCAAAAGTCTTATGTGTAAGACCACAGGGAACAGTCAACTCACTCAGTGACCTGTCTCCATCAGCCCCCATGACCATCTCTGGCTTATTGATCTCAGCTAGAAAACCGGGCAAAAGGTTGCGGTTTCTACTGAGTGATCTAGTAGAAGCCTGCTTTAGCACAGTGTGATTCAGGGGAAAATAGAAACAGAGTGCTCTTTTTCCATTAAAAAATGAAACAGGATAGGGGAAGAAAAAAAGAAGACAAAGAAAAAAGAACACAGAGAATTTCAGAAAACTGGTTTAGTCTTGGCTCTCCCATCTTCCCCACCCCACTCCTCTATCTCTTTTTTTACCCTTTCCCCTCCTGCTGCTGTTAACATTGAACTTATGCTTTGTAAGTGAGGTTCCATAGGACCATGGAGCACGCAGGTGAGCAGAGGAGTTGTGTGTGTCTGTGGTTCCTTATGCCCATTCGCATATAGCATTTGTGCCCAGCACAGCATAGGGTGGCTGTGGACCCATGACATATGGGAGTTAATGAGACTCGAAGGGAGTACCAGGTAAGTGTGTTATGTTACCAACTGATGTTGTTATGTAGGTAGAGGCTCTGACAGCCCCAAGAAGCCACGCTTTCTGTTCAAACCACAACTTGGCTTGGAATGCAAAAAAAGGCAATGGTGTTCTAGGAATCACAAACAACAGAGGAGCACTATTATATCCTTTTTTACTTGTGTTACTTCCCGGTAGTTAACCAACCACTTATACTGAAAATGATGACATAGAAGGAAAAGAAAAACTAGAGAAATCCATAATTCCTTTCCTTTCAGTTCTTCCTTACTCATCATTTAACCAAAGGTAAGAGAGTGTTGGTAGAATGTGTGCATATCAGTAAGTGAAATAAATACAGTTTAGTTTTGCTCAGGGTTTCTGCTGTTCTGATAAGAATGAAACGTGAATTGTGTACTTTCGGTGAGTCTACACACAAGTTAAATACTCTTATATTTGCATCAAAGCTGGCATTGCACAATGGTAAAATTCATGATGACAATTACGATTTTTAATTCAGTTTACTTTTAATAACGTTAAATAGCAAATAAAAAACACGACAACAAATCAAGGAGACTATGATAGAAAGAAAAAAGCTTTATATTTTAATGGCACATTTTTCACTGCTTTTTGAACAAGGAGTACCACATTCTTATTTTGCACAGAGACCTACAAATCATGTGGTTGGTCCTGCTTGTGAAGAAAGAGGAAGGAAAAGGCAGAGTTCCACTATGGTAGGTCCAGATATGGGCTGTAACCCAATGGCTTCTGTATGGCTTCAGCATTCTCTATGCTGCCATTTTGGCCTTTAACTTTCCAGTCCCCTTCACTCTCAATCTTGATCCCTCAGCAGCTCCTGAGCTCTTTGTCTCCTCTTGGCTGGGGGAGGACATACTTATTTTGATGCTGGAGCACTCTCTCTGTTTCTGATTCTAGTAGCTGACTTAGCAACTTCAAAAGGAGCACAGAGATTTCTGGACATTTTGCATTCATTCATTCACTAAGAATGTGTCGAGAGACTTCAATGTGCCAAGCACTATCCCGTGTGAACAAATGTGGCCCTTGCCTTTGTGGGAGAGATAGACATTAACCAAATAAACACAAAATAAAGCTGTGGGAAGTGCTGTTGGAAAAAAAAAAAAAAGTGCCAAAGAAAAATAAGAGTGCGACTTCACTGAGATTGGGGAGTCAGGAAAAGATGGTGACAATTGAGGGAATATTCCTTCAGGCAGAAGGAACAACATGTGTGAAAGTGGGGAAGATTTTAGTGTAGAGAAAACTGGCAGAAAGCCTATGTGTCTATAAACATAAATACCAGTGAATGCTGGGTGGAATCTTGTTGTCCTTTTTTTTTTTCCCTGAACTTCTGTTTGATTTTATAACTTTTAATACCTAGCTGTAGTTGTATATGATAAAGTAAATCTTGGTAGATAAAGTATAGAGTAACCATCATTTCTGAACTCAAATCCAAGGCACAAGATCAGTCAAGTACAAATACCCATAAGGACTGGGGAACTTTGCAAGTGATTGGGGACAAATCATTATTTCACCTGTAACATGTATATAACAATGTTGCTGTTAACTGCCCTTGAGTTGGCCCTTGACTCATGGTGACCCCATGCATACCAATGGGAATACATTGTTGTGACCCACAGAATTTTCATTGGCTGATATTTCAGAAGGAGATCACCCTTGTTTGTCTTCTTCTGGAAGGTCCATTGAAGCCTGTTCAGTATCATTGCAACACTCAAGCCCCCACTAATAGATGGGTGGTAATTGTGCATGAGTGCATTGGCTCCCACATGGAAGGTGAGAATTCTACCACTGTTTAAAATGAGATATGCTACAAATGAAGCTTCTGGCACAGGGGTCCACAAAAAATAAGTGCTCATTAGATGATAGCTAATATTAACATTATGAGGAGGTCAGAACAGAATATTTGAAATCTAAACTATCCTCATAGCTTGCATGTTTAGTATTGAGAAGAGCCAAATCGATTTTAAAATAAAGCTATTTGGAAAGCATGGACATTGCAAATCCAATTTCAAATGCTAACACGAAGTAACAGAATCAGGCCCACCACTCCAAAACTTGGATGCACATTGTGCTTAATATGGTTATGCTGTTATGCACTGAAGACTCTAATGCCAATTAGCCAGTTTATTTTTATAGGTTGAAACACTTACATTATTGAAAGGGATAAAAAATAACTTCCCAAAGTATGTTTTCGTTACTGAGCATCTGCTTAACCTGAGTTAAATTATTTTAGAAGGATATCTTTCCAAATGGAAATAGCCTGGTGTGCTCAATAATACCCACCATAAGCTATGAGAATTGTCCCATCGTATTTCTCAGGTTCTTTATGTGTTAAATACAGACAATGTCCTCCCTTCCTCTTAACTAAACATTGACTGATTCATTCATTCATCTAGTTGCTCAACAAATATTTATTGAATACTATGCGCTGGGCACTACTGTTCTAGGTGCTAGAGGTAGAGCATTACATCATCATTCCAAAAGTCCCTAACTTCTGAACCTATATTGTTCTTAGAAATCAAAGCACTGACTTCCAATAGAAACACAGGTTATGTTTCCAGAAAGCTCGACAATGGAGCTGAAAGGGAAGAAAGCAGAGATCACTATGGGTTAATTTCTGATTCAGTTAAAAAACAAATACATATAATATTCTGATGTCATGCAAGGTTTATTCTTCACATGGCAGTGAAGGCCATGAGCTGAAACAAAATTTATTCTCTATGATATTATTTTATAGTATTTTCTGTAGATGACTGAGATATTCTTCTCCTTTTTGCCTGCTTGGCAAACTTCTTCTTCAAGGCTAATTTTGTTTGTGAGTTGCTCAGCTGAGTCTTTCTCAGTTCCTCTGGATTAAACATCTCTTCTTTTATCCTCCCATGTCAAACTAGCCACTCTTTCTTTATAAAACTTATCACATTGTATTACTCAGAATAAAAGCCACTTAAAACACTGTTATAACCAGTGCACCCCACTCGGGAAATACTTTAGAAATGTTTGGAGACTCAAGGGATAATAGAAAATTAATGATTGATGAATAAGTTTGCTCAACATTGAGATATACATCCCCAAGTACACAACCTAACCTCCCAAGTAACTTGAACATATAACCAAGCAAGTTGTCCCTGAGACTACTTCACTTTTGCTCAATAAGCTATACCCAGAATTTCCATACGAAAAAGTCAGTGTTATCCTGGAAAAAGGAAAGTCAACAGAGGTCATGTAGCTGTTGGCAAAAACCGCCTCCAAATTTATGCAAGTTAAGATAAATCCACCAAAATAAGAAAATTTTGAAAAGGAACTAGCATGTCTGTTTTATAAACAAAGCTTAAAATGCTTCATAAAATTTTTTAAACAAATTTTTTAAAAGCAATGAATTAAACTGCTTAAGAAAGGTGTGCAAAATGAAAGCATTAAACCAAATTAGCAAGCAGAAGAGTTTTATTTCTCATATTATTAAAAAAATTACATTTGAATCTTTTAGGTAACATCTGTCAATGCACTTACTGCTGCAACCATTTTTTGATTTATCTTCAGCAAAATTTTACTTGCGTGTGATATTAATGACATTGCTTGATAATTTCTACGTTCTGTTGGATCACCTTTCTTTGGAATGGGTACAATATGGATCTCCTCTAATCAGTTGGCCAGGTACCTGTCTTTCAAATTTCTTGGCATAGATGAGTAAGCACTTCCAAAAATGCATTTATTTGTTGAAGCATCTCAATTGGTATTCCATCAATCCCTGGAGCCCTATTTTTCTTCTATGCTTTCAGTGCAGCTTGGACTTCTTCCCTCAGTATCATTGGTTCCTGATCATGTGGTACCTGCTGAAATGGTTGAACATGGTACTGTGACTCTGTATATTCCTTCCATCTTCTTCTGATGGTTCCTGTATTGTTCAATATTTTGTCTGTAGAAGCCTTCACTATTGCAACTCGAGGCTCGAGATTTTTCTTCAGTTCTTTCAGCTTTAGAAATGCTGAGTGCGTTCTTCTTTTTTATTTTACTAACTTCACTTCTTTGCACTTTTCATTAAAATACTTTGTCTTCCGGAGCCACACTTTGAAATCTTCTGTTCAGCTCTTTTATTTCATTATTTCTTTCATTCTCTTTAGCTACTGTATGTACAAGAGCAAGTTTCAGAGTCTCTTTCAACATCCGTTTTGGTCTTTTCTTTCTTTCCTGTTTTTTAATGACCTTTGGCTTTCTTCATGTATGATGTCCTTGATGTCCTCTCACGACTCTTCTGGTCTTCGGTCATTAGTGTTCAATTCATCAAATCTATTCATGAAAATATCTCTAAATTCAGGTGGGGTACACTCAAGTTTGTACTTTGACTCTTGTGTACTTGTTTTAATTTTCTTCAGCTTCAATTTGAACTTGCACATGAGCAACCCTGGTGGCATAGTGGTTAAGAGCTATGGCTGCTAACCAAATGGTTAGTAGTTCAAATCCACCAGGAGCTCCTTAGAAACCCTATGGGGCAGTTGTAGTACGTTCTACAGGGTCACTATGAGTTGGAATCGACTCAGTGGCAAAGGGTTTGTTTTGTTTATGAGCAACTGATGTCTGTTCCACAGTCAGCCTTTGGCCTTGTTCCTACCGATGATACTGAGCTTTTTTTCCAGCATCTTGTTCCGCAGATGTAGTTGATTTGATTCCTGTGTTTTACATCTGGTGAGATCCATGCGTATAGTTGCTGTTTATGTTCTTGAGAAAAAGTATTTGTGATAAATAAGTCTTTGTCTTGCAAAATTCTGTCATGTTATCTTCAGCATCTTTTCTATCACCAAGGCCATATTTTCCAACTACTAATCCATCTTCTTTGTTTCCAACTTTCTCATTCCAATCACCAGCAATTATCAATGCATCTTGATTGCATATTTGGTCAATTTCATACTGCAGAAGTTGTTAAATATCTTCTATTTCTTCATCTTTGGCCTTAGTGGTTAGTGCATAAATTTAAATAATAGTCGTATTACATGGTCTTCCTTGTAGATGTGTGGATATTATCCTATCAAAAACAGTTGTAGCAGTGTACCAACAGGGAAATGCCAGAAATTCAAGCCAGATTCAGAAGAGGACATGGGATGAGGGATATCATTGTTGATGTCAGATGAATCTTGACTAAAAGCAGAGAATACCAGAAAGATGTTTACCTGTATTTCATTGACTATGCAAAGGCATTCGACTGTGTGGATCATAACAAATTATGGATAACACTGTGAAGAATGGGAATTCCAAAACACTTAATTGTGCTCATGTGCAACCTGTACATAGACCAAGAGGCAATTATTCCAACAGAACAAGGGGATACAGTGTGGTTTAAAATCAGGAAAAGTGTGCAACAAGGTTGTATACTTTCACCATACTTATTCAATCTGTATGCTGAGCAAATAATCCGAGAAGATGGGCTATATGAAGAACAATAGGGAATCAGGATTTGAGGAAGACTCATTAATAACCTGCAATATGCAGATGACACAACCTTGCTTGCTGGAAGCAAAGAGGATTTGAAGTACTTACTGATGAAAGTCAGAAACTACAACCTTCAGAATGTATTACTATTCAACATAGAGAGAATATAAATCCTCACAACTGGACCAATAAGCAACATCATGATAAACAGAGAAAAGGTTGAAGTTGTCAAGGATTTCATTTTACTTAGATCCACAATCAGTGCCCATGGAAGCAGCAGTCAAGAAATCAAGTGATGTATTTTGTTTGGCAAATCTGCTGCAAAAGATCTCTTTAAAGTGTTGAAAACAAAGATGTTTCTTTAAAGACTAAGGTGTGCCTCACCCAAGCCATGGTATTTTCAATTGTCTCATATCCATGGGAAACCTGGACAGTGAATAAGGAAGACCAAAGAAGAATTGATGCATTTAAATTATGGTGTTCATAAAGAATATTGAATATACTATGGACTGCCAGAAGAATGAACACATCTGTCTTGGAAGAAATATACCCAGGATGCTCCCTAGAAGCAAGAATGGCAAGAGTTCATCTCACATACTTCAGAGATGTTATCAGAAGGGACCAGTCTCTGGAGAAGGACGTGATGCTTTGTAAAGCAGAGGGTCAGTGAAAAGGAGGAATACGCTCAATGAGATGGATTGACACAGTGACTGCAACAATCGGCTCAAACAAAGCAATGTTTGTGAGGATGGCACAGGGCCCAACACTGTTTTGTTATGTTGTACATAGGGTCACTATGAGTCGGAACTGACTGGATGGCACCTAACAACAACAACAAGGCAGCATCTGAAATCCCTTCCTCTACCATTCCCCATCGCCTTTAACTTTGCCATTTTTGTTGCTGCCTGGACCCTAAAAGCATTTTCACTGGGTCTGGTGCCTTAAACTTCCTGTCTGTCTTAGAGCTAAAAGATGCCCCATTTCATATTGCAAATATAAGGAGAAGTTAGCATTATCCCATAACTTAAAATAAAGCTATACCTAATTAAAGTGGAAAGGACTTCGTGCTTGGTGCAGGACCAAAGAAAATGAGGCAAGCTCTCAATGAGATGAATTGACACAATCGCCACAATTGTGGACTCAAACATACCAGCAGTCATGAAGATGGAGCAGGACCAGGTATCATTTCTTTCTGTTTTTCATAAGGTCTTTGTGAGCTACAGCCAACTTGATGACACCTAGTAACAAAACAAAGTGAAGGAAGTTGGCTTGTTCAGTTTACATCAGGATTTGGAAAGAGAGGACATATACATGAATCCTTTCCCCATAACAAAACATTAAAAAAAAAAAATCTAGGTGTTAAAAGCTTTAATTCTCTAAACTTCTAAAATGTTAATAAAACCACAAGGCTTTGTAATCAATATTTTATCTATAGAACTCCCTACTTCTGAAGTGAAGTCATTTATTAAATCATAACCTCCAGACAGAGCCCTGCTTTGTATCGATGCAGCGGAAATGGGTTTTGGTTTCTGGTTTGTTGGTTAAAGAGATTGCACTGATTAGGAGGTTTGAGAGGCTACATATACCAGTGGACCTTTACTGCAAGGTCAGTAAAAAAAACAAAAACCAAACCCACTGCCGTCGAGTCGATTCCTAAAGGACAGAGTAGAACTGCCCCATAGAGTTTCCAAGGAGTGCCTGGCGGATTTAAACTGCCGACCTCTTGGTTAGCAGCTGTAGCACTTAACCACTATGCCACCAGGGTTGCCAGGTCAGTAAAAGGTGTGTGCAAATGGAAGTCCCAGCAGCAGCCCACTGTCCAAACCTCAAAATGCTGCCCTCTCACCTGTGTTGAACGATCCCCTCATCTTGTTCTCCCACCAGCCCCAGGAAAGTCCCTGGGCCCAGTGTGCCTTCCCACCAGGTAATGACACCACCAAATTTGCAGGTATTTAGCCGCTCATGGTCAAACAGCCTGGACTCTGATTCACCTCCCTTTTCCCCCTACCCCGTGCAGGTTTTGTTTTGGCTACCCATGATACTCAGCTGATTCCTGATCTTAGTCCGTCTTCCAGTTTTAGCCCAGCTCTGCCCATACAGGCACCCTGCTAACTGGCATATGTTTCCACTTCTTTTTTTTTTTTTCCTTCTGACTCCTGGTTTGTTTTACAATTATATTTTTATGCTTTGGAAAACCAGTGTAGTTAGTTATTTTGTTCCTAGCTGTCAGAAAGCTCCTAGATGGGAAAGCTTCTTCTCGAGAGACTGATACTACAACATTTCAGAAACGTGACAGGGTGCCCCTGGATTGTAAAACACACAAAAGTGAGATAGAACCAAGAGAGGTCCATTTTATACATTTATTCAGGTATAACTACTAGCACCATTTAAAGGTTGGGGGTAGTAATGTATACCTAGTTCACTGCACCTGTGACATTCAATTTTTACAAATTTTACATGGGCTTTCATAGAATTGAACCTAACTGGTTTGAACATAAAGGACTTATTCACTTATTGGGACCAACCAGCGGGCCTTCCACCACCTGAGGCAGTGCGAAGGGCAAAGATTTTCTGCAGGGACAGAAGTTCAGGTGAGGTAATGAATAAAAATAACAGTGCAGCCATGACTCTACCATATAATTATATTTTCTTGAGCATGGTACTGGCTATTATGCCGGTCTCAGTTTCCTAGTGTTGCTGTAACAGAAGTACCACAAGTGAGCGGCTTTAAAGGACAGAAATTATTTTCTCACAGCTCAAGAGGCTAGACATCCAAATTCAGGATGCAGCTCTAGGGGGAGGTCCTTCTTTGTCTATTTCAGCTTCTAAACAAACCAAAACCAAACCCACTGCCATTGAGTCAACTCCAACATATAGTGATCCTATAGGACAGAGTAGAATAGCCCCATAGGGTTTCCAAGGAGCACCTGCCAGATTTGAACTGGTGACCTTTTGGATCTTAACCACTACACCACCAGGGTTTCCCTTCAGCTTTTAGTAGCCAATAATCCTTGTAGTTCCTGGGCTTATAGATTTATTTGCCTCCATTGCCGTCAGATAGTGTCTAACTTCCACTTGTGTGTCTTTACTTTCGTGTCTAATGTGTTCTTTCTGTAAGTCAGAAGTGATTAGGTTTAGGGCATACCCTACACTGGTATGGTCTCATTAACATAACATTAGATTGCATTATGGAACGTGATTACATCAAATTATATTACTTTACATTACATCCATAGGTATAGAGGTTAGGATTCTAACACTTAATGTTGGGAGAACACAATTCAATCCATAACAGTGTCTAAAGTCTAAAAGTAATTGAGAACAATGACTTAGGAAAGCCTAAATCTAACACCATGTAGGAAAAGTCAGGCATAATAATAATAATTGCAATTATAATAATAGCTGCCACTGTTTACTAAGCACTTACTACATATTAGGAATTATACTAGGCATTTTTTGTATTTCATTTTCTGAACATCATCAAAATGCTACGGAATCGAGATTACTGTCATTGTTTTACAGAAAAGGAGACTTCCACCACATAGCAAAGCCGAGATTCATGTACAGGTCTCCTTGGCATCAGAATCCATGTGCCTTCAACTTCACTGGGCTGCCCCATTTCTATTTACAATTTAAAAATCGTGGTACTGGGAGCTGGGGAAGGAAAACATTCAATTGATTGTGATCCAAACACCAGAAAGTCTAGAAAAATGAAGAGGAAGGAGGAAGGCAGAATAGAGGGCAGGCTAGGCATTGGGGAAAATCACAAAAATAGAAGCAAGACTAAACTGATATCTTCCAAAATGATCTGGACTCACACACACCTACAGCCTGGGCAGCTCTGTTTTATCTCATTAAATGTCTGGTTATGGATGGGCAGGTTTGCCATCTGTTTAAATAATAGTTTTCTGTTCTCTGTGAACTGAGGGACAGTGTGGAGGACAATTAGAGCATCATTTCCACAGCCATCTCACTCTCGGCTGGAACTCGGATATTGCAGGACCATCATGCTACCGACACACTTGGCATCTGCTCCCAGCTACAATTTTACTGCTTCCTCACCCAACGTTCCCGCCAGAGACAGACCTTCCTGGCCAGGATGCCGAGTGCACAAGTGTGAATGCTCACTTAGGAAGAGCAGGGTACAGATTAGGAATAGGTCCAGCACTCTTCTTTTTGGCAGTTCCAGAGTGATGGACGTGACTTCCTATAAATCTGGTGATAAGCTATTTTCAAAATTAACTTTAAAATTAATGGGCAACCACGGGCTTTGTTTCAAAAGAACTGCTTAGAACTGGAACTGGGAGTGAAGCCAGGGGGCAGCACCTCTGACAAAGGAAAGAGCAAGATCAAAATTCCTTTGGGGGACAAGCCAAGAGAGTGACTGAGAGGGTGGCTGCACGTGGAGGGGATGAGAAGATGGACATCTCAGGATGTGGCTTTTCTTCAGGAAGATGGGCTCTTGTGCCACCTGTTTTAAATCATGAAAACATCACATGGTGATAATAAAAATAATGTTTAATATTTATTTGTCACTGCGTACCAAGCACTGTGCTAAGTACTTTTTCTAAGTTAAAGGTATACAATCTTCACAAAAACCCTGGGGTATTAAAAAAAAAAAAAAAACATTGCCATCGAGTAGATTCCAACTCATGGCAAACCTATAGGACAGAGTAGAACTGCTCCATAGAGTTTTCAAGGAGCGCCTAGTGGATTCAAACCGCCAATCTTTTGGTTAGCAGCCATAGCACTTAACCACTACACCACCAGGAGTATAGGTATTATTATTATTGAGGTATAGGTATTACTATTGTTGTTGTTGTTATTTCTATTTTTCTCATGAGGAAACTGAGGTTTAGTGTGTAATTGACCTATCTGATGAGTGGAGAAAGTGGAATATAAGCTCTAGCAGTTTGTCTTCAGATCCTCTATCAGTTAGGTAGCCATATAGTTCATTGTCCAAACCAGGATACTTTTAAAAGTAAAGTGGAATGCTATTAATAATAGTCTGGTGGTACGGTGATTAGGACCTATGGCTGCTAACAAAAGGGTGACAGTTCGAATCTACCAGCGATTCCTCGGAAACCCTATAGGGCAGTTCTACTCTGTCCTATAGGGTTGCCATGAGATGGAATCAACTCAATGGCAATGGGTCATTAGTAATTACGCCAGGATAACAAGCATAAACTGGAATCGCCCTTGGCAAAGTGGAATCAGAGGTTAAGTATTGTTACAGATTGAATCATGTCACCCAAAAATATACCTGGGGTTATCCCATTTGGGAATGGATTTTCTCTCTTAGGCTAAAGACGCAGTATTAGTGTAGGGTGTGCCTTAAGTCAATCTCTTTTGAGGTATAAAAAGATCAGATTGAGCAAGCAATCAAGAAATAGAGCAGAGAAGGGGGAGGACAGATCTCTTGCCACATGAAGCTCACCAAGGAACCCAGGAACAGGAGCTGAAAAGAGAAAAGGACCTTCCCCTAGAACGGACAGAGAAAGAGAGCCTTCTCTGAATTTGGATGTCCAGCCACCTAAACTGTGAGAAAATAAAGCTCAGTTTGTTAAAGCCACCTGCTTGTGGCATTTCTGACATAGCAGCAGTAGACAACTCAGACAAGTAGGTAACGAGACACCAATACCTCACAAAAGTTCACATTTACTCTTGCCTGGTGAATTGCTGTATTCTCAATTAATTTTTAGTAAGTAAATTCTTCTCAAGGATCCAGACCCCTTAAAGCTGCATGCCTTAGCCCACAGCCCTCCTCCAGAAAAGCATCTCACTCCATTCAACCCTGGAAGCAGGCAAGGAAGTTCTGACAACACTAGGAAATTTAAGAATAATCTGTGTCCCCATTTGCATGTTTTCTGAGACTTGGCACCCCAATCCTTTGGATTAGTTTATATGTGTTTATATGTATGTGTATATATATTATACATAAAAAAATAAATATATATTCATATATACATACCTGTACATATATGCATGCAAACATACATATACACTTACATATTATATACATATTATACATGATTTACGTATAAATGTATATATTTATACATATATATTTTATATATTTGTGTGTGTATACATATTTGGAGGCACACTTTTTACAAAGTTTACCATATTAATAACTCTAATTTCCACTATATTTTAAACATGATTTGGGCTATTCAGACATCTTTCAACAAATTATTAAATGGGGGTTCTACTCACTTGTTTAATTTAGTGCAGATTTCTTTCTGTTTTGTTTGTGTACCTAGTACATTCTCCCAAATACTTCTAAGATCTATATACAAAGTTCCAATGTTCCAGAGTGAGCACCCACTAATGTTCATACCACAAGAAACTCATTGTCAACGAGACCCACTGGAAAAAAATACATCGGAGGGGAAAAAAATGACAATGTCATAAGTACCAATATCATTATAATTTGTATCAGCTGGGTATTCTTTAAGTTTATTTTCTTTGCCACCAAAATTCCTTTTTAAAAGTCTGAATTCATTTACAAATTGATCAATCTGTCTTTTTCCATGGGGCACTGATATCCAGTCATTTATTTTACTTTGAAACTATTTTGTCCTGATTCACCTTCTGGCTTGATTTTTTTTCTGTTTGGAGGTTCATCACATTCTCAGTGATTTCTTTTCAACATTATATCCACTGGCAGTAATGTTGAGTTGATGCAAAAGTCATACAAAAAAAACAAGAAATGAGGAATTAAAAGGAAACTTGTAGTAATATGTTTTCTTTGCAATAAAATACAAACTAGTGCATCAACCGAATTGTCTGTTTTATTAAGTAGAGATGACAGGCAATACATGAACTCACGATCAAGAAAATAACTGTGCCGTCATTCCAGGCATCCCCATGGCCCTTCAGGGCATCTTCACACTGTTTGCTCATGGGAACAGTGGAGCATCCACAAGTTGAGTGGTGTTCATTGTGAGAACCTCGAACTACACGAATTGTTTATAAGATAAGATGCTTGCAATGATTCTGTTGTTGTTGTTAGGTGCCATCCGCTTGGCACCAACTCATAGCAACCTATGAAACGTTGCCCAGTCCTGCACCAACTCACAATTTAAGTATATTTGACCCCATTTTGCAGCCCCTGTGTCAACCTATCTCATTGCAGATCTTCCTCTTTTTGTTGACCCTCCACTTTACCAAGCATGATGTCCAGTCTATAAATCTTGATAGTGATATTGCTTATCTGTGATGGACAAGCTGAAGTAGGTTGCTAATCGTTCTTGCTGCTCTCTACTCAATCATTGATTACTATCCTGTCCTCCCATAACCTACATACTAATCACTGGCCATGATTGTGTTATGTGATATCATTATTATCCTCATCAGCACTTCCAACCCATTCTAAACCCGTTGCTGTTGAATTGATTCCGACTCTTAACAACTCTACAGGACAAAGCAGAGCTGCCCCATAGGGTTTCCAACAAGCAACTGGTGGATTCAAACTGCCAACTTTTTGGTTAGCAGCCAGCTCTTTACAGTGCACCATCAGGGCTACGTACCAACCCATTTTAGATGATGGCCAATGGTGCTAGTCTTAGATTTCTAGATGGGAAGGGGAGGTTTTAAGCAAAATATCTGTAATGCCTGCCTGATGAATTATGTCAGAAAGTAGGTTCTAAGAAAGCAAAATCAGAAAGGAAAAATTTTTTTCCTATTAAAAACCATTAGGATAAATATCTTCAATAAACAAACAAAATGTGGCTTCCAAAAGCTTTCTCATTATGATATTAAATAAGACCAGTTTACCCTAAGCTCTGAATGCAATAATAAAAAAGCGAAAAAGAAGATATATTTGCTTAGTATTTTTTTTTTTTTTTTTGCTTTGCTCCTAGCTTAGCACACCTGTTTGTATCTACCATATTTTGCTAGGTTGAAAGATTTTTAAACAATCTGGTGTTGAGCGGAATATATAACAAAAAGATATTTCTCCCTGTGTGTTTGCCTTATATTATGATTCTAAGCTCAAGCATGATATTATATGATTATTACATAACCGATTCAAGCCATGCTAGGCTTAGTCAGCAAACCCTAATTGTTCATTTCATAAAGAGCTAGGAACGATATAGAGAGTCCCAGTGGCGCAATGGTTAAGTGCTTGGCCAAAGTTCCAACTCACCAGCCACTCCGCAGGAGAAAAGACCTGGCCAATGTCTGCTCCCATAAAGATTACAACTAGAAAACCCTGTGGGGCAGTTCTATTCTGTCCTATAGGATCACTATGAGTCAGGAACAACTCAATTGCACACAACAGCAACAACAACAAGGAATGATATAACAGACACCTGAGTATCTGAGACCTGTCTATGATTCAAAGTGTAAGGCAGCACCTATGATCAACAGGGCACTCCTTATCCCTTGCCTCTTGTGCCCAGAAAAACTATTTTTAAAAATCCAACTTACCGTGTAAAATAAAAACTCTGATAAGATAACATAAGAGTGTAATTCAAGAACAGTCATGTGTGTGTGGTGGTGCGGGGGAAATACCAGGAAAAGAATTGCATTTGACATAAGCAGATTTCTGTGACCTCTGGGGTTGTTATAATTTGACACAAGACAAGACAATATATTAAATGGTCTTTACCTGGCTTCCCCTGGCTGAGACTAGACAAAGGTTTAGGCACAAGTAGTTTACTTTTGGGAAGTCATCCCAGGGATCATTAGTGAGGAACATGGAAGAGTAAAACAGGGAAGAAGGTAAAATGAGTACAAGGGGTTATTTTCAAATTGGTTACTGGTGAGATCAGCTAGGGCTGGGTCTTGCCAGGACTTTCTGAGATCATTGAAATGTGACTCAGAACTGTCTGCTGAAGAGACAGAAGAATGGAACATTTATCCGCTGGTTGTTATTTCCCATTAACTAAGGGTTGTCCAAGATGCATTACCACCATCATCACCAGTTGCCATAGTGTCAGTTCTGGCTCATGGCAACCCCATGTTTTGCAGAATAAAACTGTGCTCCATAGAGTTTTCAAGGCTGTGACTTTTTGAAAGCAGATTTCGAGGCCTTTCCTCCTCAGTGGTTCTGGGTGTGTTTGAACTGCAAACCGTTCAGTTAGTAGTCAAGTATTTAATTGTATGTGCCACCCAGAAAATTCTAGGCGGTGGATATATGAGTCCCAAGGAGATCCCCCAGGTGTCTTACATCACAGAAAAAAAGGAGCTCCAGGGAAGAAAGCTAGGAGGACAATGTGCAACTGAGGTGGCATGTTATCAAGTTGTGCTTGAGTGAAGTTGGTTGCCATAGCAATGGTGGGAGTAAATGATGGACCTTGAAGATAGGAAGCGTGGGATTCAAGAGGTGTCCAGTGCTGGCCACAATCCCCCTGCTCAGATCCACTCGTACTCTCCATAAAGTCTATTCTATCTCTAAGTCTTCAAGGTGGAAGCCAGCCGCATTTTGTAAAAAGCCCTACTGCAGGAAGGTTAATGCAACAAGCTACAATTCCATCTGCTACAACTAATCTTGAAATTTTAATTGATAGTCACATCACCCTACACTGCTGCTCATTCTAGATTTCCTTCATTCTTGGCCAACACTTCATCTGATCTAGGCTGCTTTCCAGCTGGGGAGACACGGACCTTCATCCCTAAATGTTTTAATCTTTTGCCATGACAGTGCCTGGCTATGCTTGCTACAGTTGTCCCTTTCTAGTTACCTTTAGGCCCGGAAAAAGCAAGAAACACCCAAGAAAATTCCCTGGGTTCCATATGTGCTGTTTTATCCTTAACTGTGTCATAGCATCTCTAGCTTTTCATGGCAACAAAGGTCAATTACCCCACTAATACAACAATTCTTTTCTTGGCCTGAAGCCAGCCCCCTCCACAATCCTTGTAATTATCTTTGCTCAGGTATAACTAAAGTGGCATAGCTACCACATAATCCAATGTGGTGAGCCCCAAATGATCATTGTATATACTTGCAGCATCATGGTTCTCAAGGGACTGAGCTTTCTCTTAAGTCAGTGGGCTCTGGGTCTATGGACTTCCTTAGAATTGGAAATTGGGCAAGAGCTCATAAATTCTCAGTGTAGCACATGATATCAGCCTTCTGCCCTCTAACTCTCAATATTTCAGTAATACTATTCAGCTGCCCATCTACCTCATTGCTTGCAACACCGTGGTCCAAGAATCATCACCACTCTGCATATGAACACCTTTGTGCCCACTATGGTAATTATAAACATCTTACTAGCTGGCCTCATGTCTTTCCAGAATCCTATCATCCCCATTGATACTACTGCTGCGGCTCTGTGATTACATTTCCTGTCATCAATTCTGGCCTACAAAACAGCCATCATTGAGTTTCTCAGCAAAGGCAGGGTGGCTTCTCTAGTTTCACATAACAGCATTTTAATATTCTCCTATCCCTGAGCTTTCTGACCCTTTCGTCATGATCTACAAGACAGTTCCATTTTCTCTAGGCTGTAAATGTGCCAAAACTTTAGGAAGCTATCTCAGCAGTGTATTGGAAGTAACTCCTGGTGTCCTTGCTAGGACATTAAATCCCAAATCATGGGAGGGCATTCCCATGTCATAAATTCTTTCCTAGCCAGCATTATAGATGGCCCTCTCTTTTCCAGTACCCTCAAGACACCAAAAAAAAAAAAAAATTTTTTTTTTCAAGACACCTTCCCATATGTATTTCCTTACCATACCATACCCACACCCATTGCCGTCGAGTTGGTCCCGGCTCATAGCGACCCTATAGGACAGAGTAGAACTGGCCCTTAGAGTTTCCAAGGAGTGCCTAGTGGATTCGAACTGTTGACCTTTTGGTTAGCAGCCGTAGCACTTAACCACTATGCCACCAGGGTTTCCATGTATTTCCTTAGTTCCTCTTAAAAACCAAAAACCAGATCCATTGCCGTAGAGTCAATTCTGACTCATAGCTATCCTATAGGACAGAACAGAACTGCCTCATAGGGCTTCCAAGGAGCGGCAGGTAGATTTGAAATGATGACCTTTTGGTTAGCAGCCAAACAGTTAAACACTATGCCACCAGGGCTCCAGTTCCTATTACTAAACATTAATTGTGTCTTGCAGTCCTTCGGGTGTATATGCAAGTTCTGGTCGGAGAAAGAACTTTATTTCTCAGTTACAACTGCACTGCAACCTAGGAGAACCATTGAGAGGAATCAGGAGCAGAAGGAGGACAAGCATCTGCTCCAGGTGAGGTTTTAACAGAATTTCCAGGTAAGAGAGTGCTGCTGTTCCCCAGGTAGAGAGAAAGGCTGCTTCTGCCAGCCTAGAAGGTACAGGGGAATCTGGAAGGTCATTTTTTTTTTTTTTTTTTTCCAGCATATCCACTAAATGTCTCCATCCTAGGCCTCAGGGTGCCACTCTTCCACACAGGGCCCCTAAAACTCAAACCAAACTCACTGCCGTTGAGTCTAGTTCAACTTATAGTGACCTTGTAGGACAGAGTAGAACTGCCCCACTGGGTTACCAAGGCTGTAAATCATTACAGAAGCAGACCGATACATCTTTATGCTGCAGAGTGGCTGGTGGGTTTGAACCGCTGATCTTTCAGTTAGAAGCTGAGTGCTTAACCACCACTCTGCTAGACTCCTTAAATTCTGATTCTGGCATAGGCAACCTACTGAGGAGGTATATTCAGTCCTTCTTTTGTTTTCTTTCTTTTTTAGTTCTACTACTCTTATAATTAAATTCTAAGCCCACTTTGCAGCTACAACAATTAAGATATTTTAAAATGGTGCTATGGATCCCTTCTGATTTGATAGCTTGTTTCGAGTTAATTGTTCACTATTGTCTTAGTTATCTAGTGCTACTATAACAGAAATACCGAAAGTGAATTGCTTTAACAAACAAATTTATTCTCTCACACTTTAGGAGGCTAGAAGTCCAAATTCACAGTGTTAACTCCAGGCTTCCTCTCTCTGTTGGCTCTGGGGGAAAGTCCTTATCATCAATCTTCTCCAGTCAAAGAGCTTCTCAGCACAGGGACCCCAGGTCCAAAGGATGCACTCTTCTTCTGGCTCTTGTTTCTTGGTGGTATGAGGTACCACATCTCTCTGCTCACATCTCTCATTTATGTCTCAAAAGAGATTGACTTAAGGCACAACCTTATCTTGTAGATTGAGGCCTGCCTCACTAACATAAGTGCCTCTAATCCTGCGTCATTAACATCATAGAGGTAGGATTTACAACACATAGGAAAATCACCTCAGATGACAAAATGGTGGACAATTACACAATACTGGGAATCAGGGCCTAGCCAAGTTGAAGTGTATTTTGGGGGGACACAATTCAATCCATAACACCTATCATGAACCATTTTATTTATTTGTTCTTTAAAATTTTCAAAGCAGTTAAAGAAGCCAGCCCCCTCCACAATCCTTGTAATTATCTTTCTCAGGTATAATTAAAGTGGCATAGCTACCACATAATCCAAGGTTTCACTTTTTTAATGTACTTCATCCTCGTCCCCACCACTGACCTGTCAGTTTATCATGCTGTGGTGGTTTGCATGCTGCTATGATGCCAAAAGCTATGCCACTAGTATTTCAAATATCAGCAGGGTCACCCATGGTAGACAGGTTTAAGTGGAGATTCCGGACTACAACAGATTAGGAAGAAAAGCCTGGAAATCTACTTCAGAAAATTAACCAATAGAAACCTTATGGATTGTAATAGAACATTGCCTGACTCACTTTCTTTGGACATATCGTCAGGAGGGATCAATTGCTAGTGGAAGACATAGTGTTTGGTGAAGTAGAGGGTCAGGGAGGGCAAGGAGGTCCTTGGCGGAATGGATTGGCATAGTAGCCACAACAGTGAACACAAACATGCTAGCAGTTGTGAAGATAATGCAGGACTGGGTAATGTTTCATTTTGTTGTACATAAGGTCACCATGAATTGAAGTTGACTTGATGGCAGCTAACAACTGCAACATCCCCTTCCCCACTCCTGAGAGATTTAGTGATTGTGTTCCTACTGCAGGCCAGGATTTACTCCCACTCCACCAACACCAGCAATGTAGCCACTGTCACCACCTAACTGGGAGGATATCCCAATCCAGAGTCCCATCCTGAGGGTCTTTGCCTGAGTTCGCCCAAAAAGCAGAGCTGGGGTGAAGGGATATGTGTGTATAGTTTGTTTTAGGAAATGAACCCAGGGAGCAATAGTGGAGACTGAACGCAGAGTAGTTCAAGCAAGAGTGTTCTCGAATTGATCATCGCTGAGTGCTGCTGAGGCTCCCTTCCTTAGGACCTCCAAAAGAGCCTTACAGAATTAACCTCAGAATTGCCACTGGAAGGATGAAAGAGGGGAACATTTGTCCACAGGCTCTGTTCACCCACTGGCCAAGGGCATTGATCGCTGCATTTCCAAGCTGCCTACTTGTGAGTGCAAGGTAGGTTCCCACACACACCCCATCCTATGATAAAAAAATAAAAATAAAAAAATTCCCAGGGCAAAAAGTGAGAAGTTGATGGTGTTGCTGAGACCAGTTTGAAGCTGGTTGCCATAGCCACGGCTGGAGAAAAGCTGGACTGAAAGAATGTAAAGCAAGCACAACAGTTGTCCGTTATAGATGGCGACCCCACTTTTAGGGGCTATGTGTTAATCTCTAGGCCATCAAAAAAAGAAGGAAACAATTCCAGGAAATTGCTACCGGTATTTTATAGAGCAGGTTTTGTTTTTATATGTAAGCCTATCAGCTGTTACTAAGATTAAATTTTATTGTCTTTTGCTAAAATGAAACCTGCATATTATTCTTTTTTTTTTACATAATTTTTATTGTGCTTTTTAAGTGAAAGTTTACAAATAAGTCAGTCTCTTACACAAAAACCCATATACACCACGCTATACACTCCCAATTACTCTCCCCCTAATGAGACAGCCCTGCTCCCTCCCTCCACTCTCTCTTTTCGTGTCCTTTTCCCCAGCTTCTAACCCCCTCCACCCTCTCATCTCCCCTCCAGGCAGGAGATGCCAACATAGTCTTAAGTGTCCACCTGATCCAAGAAGTTCACTCCTCACCAGCATCCCTCGCCAATCTATTGTCCAGTCCAATCCATGTCTGGAGAGTTGGCTTCGGGAATGGTTCCTGTCCTGGGCCAGCAGAAGGTCTGGGGGCCATGACCATCAGGGTCCTTCCAGTCTCAGTCGGACCATTAAGTCTGGTCTTATGAGAATTTGGGGTCTTCATCCCACTGCTCTCCTGCTCCCTCAGCGGTTTCCTGTCAGGGCAGTCATCAGTTGTAGCCAGGCACCATCTAGTTCTTCTGGTCTCAGGATGATGTAGTCGCTGGTTCATGTGGCCCTTTCTGTCTCTTAGGCTCATAATCACCTTGTGTTCCTGGTGTTCTTCATTTTCCTTTGATCCAGGTGGGTTGAGACCAATTGATGCATCTCAGATGGTTGCTTGCTAGCGTTTAAGACCCCAGAAGCCACTCTTCAAAGTGGGATGCAGAATGTTTTCTTAATAGACTTTATTATGCCAATTGACTTAGATGTCCCCTGAAACCATGGTCCCCAGGCCCCTGCCCCTGCTACGCTGGCCTTCGAACCATTCAGTTTATTCAGGAAACTTCTTTGCTTTTGGTTTAGTCCAATTGTGCTGACCTCCCCTGCATTGTGTGCTGTGTTTCCCTTCACCTAAAGTAGTTCTTATCTATTATCTAATTAGTGAATACCCCTCTCCCACCGTGCCTCCCTCCCCTTCTCATAACCACAAAAGGATGTTTTCTTCTCAGTTGAAACTATTTCTCAAGTTCTTATAATAGTGGTCTTATACAATATTTGTCCTTTTGCAACTGACTAATTTCACTCAGCATAATGCCTTCCAGGTTCCTCCATGTTATGAAATGTTTCACAGATTCCTCACCTTTCTTTATCAATGCATAGTATTCCATTGTGTGAATATACCATAATTTATCGATGCATTCATCCGTTGACGGGCAACTTGGTTGCTTCCATCTTTTTCCTATTGTAAACAGTGCTGCAATAAACATAGGTGTGCATATATCTGTTCGTGTAAAGGCTGTTATTTCTCTAGGGTATATTCCAAGGAGTGGGATTGCTGGATCATATGATAGTTCTATTCCTAGCTTTATAAGGAAGCTCCAAATAAATTTCCAAAGTGGTTGCACCATTTGACATTCCCACCAACAGTGTAGAAGTATTCCAATCTCTCCACAGCCCCTTCAACATTTATTATTTTGTGTGTTTTGGATTAATGCCAGCCCTTTTTTTTTGTTGGAGTGAGATGAAATCTCATTGTAGTTTTGATCTGCATTTCTCTAATGGCTAATGATCATGAACATTTCCTCATATATCTGTTAGGTACCTGAATGTCTTCTTTAGTGAAGTGTCTATTCATATCTTTTGCCCATTTTTTAATTGGGTTATTTGTCCTTTTGCAGTTGAGTTTTTGCAGTATCATGTAGATTTTAGAGATCAGGGGCTGATCAGAAATGTCATAGCTAAAAACTTTTTCCCAGTCTGTAGGCTGTCTTTTTACTCTTTTGGTGAAGTCTTTGGATGAGCATAAGTGTTTGATTTTTAGGAGCTCCCAGTTACCTAGTTTTTCTTCTACATTGTTTATAATGTTTTGTATACTGTTTATGCCATGTATTAGGGCTCCTAACATTGTCCCTATTTTTTCTTCCATGATCTTTATCATTTTAGATTTTATATTTAGGTCTTTGATCCATTTTGAGTTAGTTTTTGTGCATGGAGTGAGGTATGGGTCTTGTTTCATTTTTTTGCAGACGGATATCCAGTTATGCCAGCACCATTTGTTAAAAAGACTGTCTTTTCCCCATTTAACTGTTTTGGGGCCTTTGTCAAATATCAACTGCTCATGTGTGGATGGATTTATGTCTGGATTCTCAATTCTGTTCCATTGGTCCATGTATCTGTTGTTGTACCAGTACCAGGCTGTTTTGACTACTGTGGCGGTATAACAGATTCTAAAATCAGGTAAAGTAAGGCCTCCCACTTTGTTCTTCTTTTTCAGTGATGCCTTATTTATCCGGGACCTCTTTCCCTTCCATATGAAATTGGTGATTTGTTTCTCCATCTCATTAAAGAATGTCATTGGGATTTGGATCGGAATTGCATTAAATGTATAGATCGTTTTTGGTAGAATAGGCATTTATATAATGTTAAGTCTTCCTATCCACGAGCAAGGTATGGTCTTCCACTTACGTAAGTCTCTTTTGGTTTCTTGCAGAAGTATACTGTAGTTTTCTTTGTATAAGTCTTTTACATCTCTGGTAAGATTTATTCCTAAGTATTTTATCTTCTTGGGGGCTACAGTAAATGACATTGATTTGGTGATTTCCTCTTTGATGTTCTTTTTGTTGGTGTAGAGGAATCCAACTGATTTTTGTATGTTTATCTTGTATCCCGATACTCTGCTGAACTCTTCTATTAGTTTCAGTAGTTTCCTGGAGGATTCCTTAGGGTTTTCTGTACATAAGATCATGTCATCTGCAAATAGAGATACTTTGACTTCTTCCTTGCCAAACTGGATGCCCTTTGTTTCTTTATCTAGCCTAATTGCTCTGGTTAGGACTTCCAACACAATGTTGAATAAGAGTGGTGATAAAGGGCATCCCTGTCTGGTTCCCGATCTCAACAGGAATGTTTTCAGGCTCTCTCCATTTGGGGTAATGTTGGCTGTTGGGTTTATATAAATGCCCTTTATTATGTTGAGAAATTTTCCTTCTATTCCTATTTTGCTGAGAGTTTTTATCATGAATGAGTGTTGAACTTTGTCAAATGTCTTTTCTGCATCAATTGATAAAATCATGTGATTCTTGTCTTGTTTTATTTATGTGATGAGTAACATTAATTGTTTTTCTAACGTTGAACCATCCCTGCATGCCTGGTATGAATCCCACTTGGTCATGGTGAATTATTTTTTTGATATGTTGTTGAATTCTATTGGCTAGAATTTTGTTGAGGATTTTTGCATCTACATTGATGAGTCATATAGGTCTATAATTTTCTTTTCTTGTGGTATCTTTACCTGGTTTTGGTATGAGGGATATGGTGGCTTCATAGAATGAGTTTGGTAGTATTCCGTCCTTTTCTATGCTCTGAAATACCTTTAGTAGTACTGGCGTTAACTCTTCTCTGAAAGTTTGGTAGAACTCTGCAGAGAAGCCACCCAGACCAGGGCTTGTTTTTTGTTGGGAGTTTTTTTATTACCTTTTCAATCTCTTCTTTCGTTATGGGTCTATTTAGTTGTTCTACCTCTGTTTGTGTTAGTTTAAGCAGGTAGTGTGTTTCTAGGAATTCATTAATTTCTTCTAGGTTTTCGAATTGGAGTATACTTTTTCATAGTAATCTGATATGATTCTTTTAATTTCAGTTGGGCCTGCTGTAATATCGCCCATCTCATTTCTTATTTAGGTTATTTGTTTCCTCTCCTGTTTTTTTTTAATCAGTTTGGCCAGTGATTTATCAATTTTTTGAGTTTTTCAAAAAACCAGTTTTTGGTCTTATTAACTCTTTCAATTGTTTTTCTGTTTTTTTATTTCATCTAGTTCAGCTCAATTTTTATTATTTGTTTTCTTCTGGTGCTTGTGGGTTTCTTTTGTGGCTCTCTATTTGTTCAAGTTTTAGGGATAATTCTTTGATTTTGGCCCTTCCTTCTTTTTGTATGTGTGCATTAATTGATATAAATTGGTCTCTGAGCACCGCTTTTGCTGTGTCCCAAGGGTTCTGGTAAAGATTCTATGAGTTTCTTTATCCCATCCTTAATGTCTTCTATAATCCAGTCTTTTTTGAGCAGGGTATTGTTCAGTTTCCAAGTGTTTGATTTCTTTTCCCTGCTTTTCCTGTTATTGATTTCCACTTTTATGGCCTTATGGTCATAGAAGATGCTTTGTAATATTTCAATGTTTTGGATTCTGCTAAGGCTTGCTTTATGACCTAATATGTGGTCTATTCTAGAGAATGTTCCATGTGCACTAGAAAAGAAAGTATAGTTGGTTGCTGTTGGGTGGAGTGTTCTGTATATGTCTATGAGGTCAAGTTGGTTGATTGTGGCATTTAGATCTTCCGTGTCTTTATTGAGCTTCTTTCTGGATGTCCTGTCCTTCACCGAAAGTGGTGTGTTGAAGTCTCCTACTATTATTGTGGAGCTGTCTATCTCACTTTTCAATGCTGATTGAGTGTGTTTTATGTATCTTGCAACCCTGTCGTGGAGTGCCTAAATATTTAACATGGTTATATCTTCTTGGTATATTGTCCCTTTAATCATTGTATAGTGTCCTTCCTTATCCTTTCTGATGGATTTAACTTTAAAGACTATTTTGTCAGAAATTAATATTGCCACTCTTGCTCTTTTTTGATTGTTGTTTGCTTCATATATTTTTTTCCATCCTTTGAGTTTTAGTTTGTTTGTGTCTCTAAGTCTAAGGTGTGTCTCTTGTAGGCAGCATATAGACAGATCTTGTTTTTTAATCCATTCTGCCACTCTCTGTCTTTTTATTGATGCATTTAGTCCATTTACATTCAGGGTAATTATGGATAGGTATGAATTTAGTGCTATCATTTTGATGTCTTTTTTTGTGTGTTGACAGTTTCTTTTTCCCACTTGAATTTATGTGCTGAGTAGATTTTCTTTATATACTGTCCTTTCCTCATATTTGTTGTTGTTGATTTTGTTTCTGCCGAGTCTGTATTTTTCCCTTGTATTTTATTTTGATGAGTAGGATAGTTTGTCTCCTTTGTGGTTACCTTATTATTTACCCCTATTTTTCTGAATTCAAAACTAACTTTTATTTCTTTGTATCGCCATACCTTCCTCTCCGTATAGAAGGTGTATGATTACATTCCTTACTTCCTCTTTATTATTTTAATGTTGTCTTCTTTTATATAATAACATCGCCGTTACCCTGTGTTGGGCTTTTTTTTGTTTGTTTGTTTGTTTGTTTGGATTTCCCTGTCTGGGTTGTCTTCTGGTTGCTCTGCCCAGTGCTCTAGTCTTGGACTGATACCTGATATTATTGATTTCCTAGCCAAAGAACTCCCTTTAGTATTTCTTGTAGTTTTGGTTTGGTTTTTATGAATTCCCTCAACTTATGTTTATCAGGAAATGTCTTAATTTCACCTTCATGTTTAAGAGACAGTTTTGCTGGATATATGATTCTTTGAAGGCAATTTTTTCCTTCAATTTTTTAAATATGTCATCCCATTGCCTTCTTGCCTGCATGGTTTCTGCCGAGTAATCCGAGCTTATTCTTATTGGCTCTCCTTTGTAGGTGACTTTTCTTTTATCCCTCACTGCTCTTATAACTATCGCTTTATCTTTGGTTTGGGCAAGCTTGATTATAATATGTCTTGATGACTTTAACATCTACCTTATGTGGAGTTCGATGAGCATCTTGGAAGGGTATCTTCTCATCTTTCACAATATCAGGGAAGTTTTCTGCCAACAAATCCTCAACAATTTTCTCTGTATTTTCTGTTATCCCTCCCTATTCTGGTAGTCCAATCACTATTAGGTTATTTCTCTTGGTAGAGTCCCACATGATTCTCAAGGTTTCTTCATTTTTTTTAATTCTTTCATCTGATTTTTCTTCAAATATATTAGTGCCAAGTGATTTATCTTCGAGTTCAGAAATTCTGGTTTCTACTTGCTCAATTCTGCTCCTCTGACTTTCTATTGAGTTATCTAATTCTGTAATTTTATTGTTAATCTTCTGAATTTCTGATTGCTGTCTGTCTATGGATTTTTCCAGCTTATTAAACTTTTCATTATGTTCCTGAATAATCTTTCTAATTTCTTCAGTTGCTTTATCTGTGTGTTCCTTGGTTTGTTCTGCGTATTGCCTCATTTGCTTCCTCATGTCTTGAAGAGTTCTGTATATTAAATTTTCATATTCTGCATCTGGTAATTCCAGGAATGCACTTCCATCTAAAAGATCCCTGGATTCTTTGTTTTGAGAGACTGTTTAGGTGATCATGGCCTGTTTCTTTATGTGACTTGATATTGACTGTTGTCTCCGAGCCATCTATGTTATTGTATTAGTTTATGCTTGCTTACTGTATCGTAGCTGCTTGCTTTGTTTTGTTTTGGTATACCACTATGGGTTGCTTGAGTGAGCTAGCTTGATTATTTTTGCCTTTGGAGTTCTGGTGTCCTGTCCCCAGCTGGCTAGAGCTGTTATCAGGTATATCAGTCTAGGAATCCATTCAGTTTTCTTGTATGAATTCAGCTCAGGTTTCCAGGTAGCTGATCATCAAGTGTGTGGTATAGGTTCTGTTCTACAGTCTTAGAGGGGCAGGGGTGATTGGCGTATATACCAGTATCTGATTGCAGCAGGGGGTCATGCTATGAACAAGACAGGGGGCTGTGAACCAACTCCCAAGTGTCTCTGAGGAAAACGCGTCTCTGTTCCCTAGAGTGTGCTGGTGGGTGGGTTCTGCAGAGGGACCATGGGCACCCAACGTTTTTGGTCATAAGGACTGGGAGGTACCATTTATCTTTAGACTCCTGTCACCGGTGGCTGGATGAACTGAGTGGAGCTACCAGTCCTTAGGTCCCTGTTGTGGGTAGGTGAGGACCTTGTTTAATACGCAAAGCAATACCAAACATCAAACACCCGCCTCTCCACCTCACAGCTGAAATGGTTGGAGTTTGCCAACAAGGGCCTATTCTCCCAAAATAGGCCCACACAGGTCTATGCAGAAGGGAAAGTTGCTCAAGGTCCATGGGCAGTTTATGCCTGTACAGGAGCTGCTTCTGTCCTGAGCTCCCCCAGTTAAGGGGCTAGCAAATTATCTTTACCCCCCAGTTGCAAATTTTTTCCTTTCCCAAGGCTGGGAGGACGGCTGTAGGTGCTCTCCAGGGTCTATCTCAGGCCCAGAGATTCAGCCGCTGAAACTGGCTTGGGGATGGGGGGTGCAGTAAAATACATGCAAGTACTTAGCTTTTGCTGGGAGCGCACAGTTCTCCTCAGGTTCCGGAGGTGTGAGTAGGCTGTGTGGCTGGTGCTTCCCCCCGAGGAAACTGTGACCGAACGCTAGTACCAGCCGCTGCTGCCGCCGCCACCGCCACTCCAGGAATGGTGCCTGAGGGCTCCCCGCGATGCAGGTCCAGTAACTCCTCTCCATTTCTGAACAGCCTCTTCCTCCCCCTGCCCCTCAGTTTATTGTCTAAGCTTGCCTTTGATGTTCAGGTGTTCCAGTTTGTCACAAATATACTCGTTTCACTTGTTTTTTTGGGTCTTTGTTGTAAACAGGGCTAGACGGAAGCATCTGCTTATTCCGCCATCTTGGCTCCCACATTATTCTTCAATATATACTTTGCTTAGAACCAACTGAACTAGACACAAAAAGGAACAAAAGAACACCAATCTTCTGCAAACTGACTCAAGCTAAAAGCCAACTGTACTTTCCCGTGGCACTAAATCGGTAAAGGATGAGATGCTTTCTCTTTCTTTGCAATGTGTTTGAATCAGAGAAACAAGATCAGCCTATTTCATTATTTGAAATAATACTGCTTTCCCCTAGTCAGGGTCCATTTTCTCCTTTCTAGGCCTAAGGGGGCCCACCTGCTTCTCCCGGGTCTCTATCTAGCATTTCACACAATCTAACATAAAGTCTCTCAATTCCAGAACCGTGAAGGTGATAACTTTGCACAACACCAAAGGAAGTTATTTGTAAATACAAAAAAAAAAAATCTGTGAAGTTTTTTTTTTTTTGAATATGCTTCATGTTATTTAGTTAATTAATGTAAGTGAAGCATTTAGAGCAGTTCTGAGCACATAAGAGCTCAATAAATGTTAGCTGCTTAATCATCCTCATCATCGCAGCAAAATCTCAGAAATTAAGCATTAGTTTAGGAGTTCTGTTTTATAGTTTTGGCTTCCTGAGACTCCGTACTCTTATCTCTGGAAGAGGGGTATTAAATTCCATTTCACAGCTTTGTTATTATGATGAAACAGGATAAATGATAGGTGCTCTACCAGGATGGAAATTTGCAACACGTGTTAGGTCTGATCAGTGCTCTTTCTAGTGTCAGTGAAGGTGGCCAAGAGCAGGGCCTGGATTCTGAAAAACTCCAAATATCTCTGTTGTATGAAGTGACTTTTTTTTCCTTCTCACTCTTAATTTTTTGTGTGTGTGCAATATATACTTTATCCATTTAGTTATTTGGTTCCTCCTCCCAGCCCCCAAATATGCACAGATTATTCTTTATCTCCCAGAATTCTCTCTTTCTCGTTGAAGGAATCTAATGCTAAATTTAAGGAGCCCTGGTAGTGCAGTGGTTCAGAGCTCTGGTGCTCACCAAAAAGGTCACCACTTCTAATCCAGCAGCCGCTCCTTGGAAACCTCATAGAGCAGTTCTACTATACTACTATAGGGTCGTTATGAGTCGGAATCAACTTGAAAGCAATGAGTTTTGTTTCTTTTTGTACTTCTTTATTCTATTTGGGACATTTCAGATTCTCCAGAATGAGAATGCAATATTTTTATAATCAGAAAAAAAAATATTTAATGAAAAAAAATTAAAGGTCAATAGGCATTTTATTTACATATACGGATCATTTCTAACAAGAAACTTCAGGAGTAACTGCTCTGAAATAAAAATCTGCAGATGAGACAGAGCATAGTTTTTGAACAGCAAGTCTATAGAACATCCAATAAGAAGATAATACAGGCCCACTTAGCTGAACCCCCAAATTTCCCCTTCTGACTTCTTCTTTGCCTTCTGACTCTTCTTATCCTTTTACTTCTGTGAATGAAAGAAATGACTTTTTTAAAGTTAAATTACAAAAGACATTTGGTTTATATTCTCCATGCAATGCATAACTAAATCAGGCAGCTTACCACCCCAGTGGTAGTATTTTTTCCCTAAGTTTTCTCAGTTTTTAGATTGAATTGTTCAGGAATAACTCCTTTTATAAACTTCTGAGATTAATGAATTTTTTTTTTTCCTAATTTTGTAAAGACTGACCCTTTTGGATTTCAGCTGTCAACACAGGGAATATAATAAATGGCTAATTAGAAAGAGGATGAGAAGACGGCTCTAGGTTTCACTCAGAAATATTGCATTTGTTATTGCCTGTTGTGTGACCTTCCTACAAGACAACAAATTACCTCCCAATCAATTGAAATCATGTTAAGCAGAAGTCCAGACTCCAAGTGAGAGCAAGTAAAGACAAGATGGGATCCTGGAAAATCTGAGAAGACCAGTGGTCCAATTCAATTTATAGCAATTATTAATAAAGTATCCAAATATATAGCTTGAAGGACCATTTCCATTCAAATCCTATGGGATGAACACAAGCAAAACTTATAATATTCTTCTCTCTCTATCCTTTGCTGTTTGTACATGGGATATGGATTTATTTGGTTTTATTCTTCTTTTGCCTTTCCTACCTGACCTTTAAAAAGAGGATGATAAAGGCAATTGACTTTCTATGATTATTTAAAAAAAAAAAATGTTTTGAAGAATATGAATAATAATTTGTTTTCCAGAGTTTTCATAAAAGCACTTTAAAGGGTATTCTTAGTGATTTAAGTAACTGTTATAGATTGGATTTTGTCCCCCCAAATTATGTGTTGGAATCCTAACCCTTATACCAGTAAACTTAATTCCATTTGGGAATAGGGTTTTCTTTGTTATGTTAGTGAGACCTCATCAGTGTAGAATGTGTCTTAAACCTATTGACTTTTGAGGCATAAAAAGAGCAGATTAGACACTGAGAAAAGTAAGCACCAGTAGGGGGAAAATAGGTACCACATGGAGATCTCCAAGCAACTCAGGAATACCAAGGCTATAGTAGCTGAGATGAGGATTTTTTCCCAGAGTGGACAGAGAGAAAGACTTCCCTAGAGCCAGTGCCCACAATTAGGACTTCTAGCCTCTTACACTGTGGGAAAATCAATTTCTGTTTGTTAAAACCACCCACGTGAGGTATTTCTGTTACAGCAGCACTAGGAAGCTAAGACAGGGATCCTGGGCTCTGGAGTCAGACGTGGGAGAAGTAATCAAGTCAACATTTTAAATCACAATTTCTTTTCCCATAAAATAAGATACTAAAAGTACATACCTTGTAGTTCTGCAGTGTTTTAAATTGAATAAGATAAAATACTCAAAATGCCCAGTTGTTTCTATTTTTATTTACTTAGTCAATAACTTATATTCACTGGCCATCATTTCCAGGCACCATAATAGAAATTGGAGATAGAAAGTCAAATAATATACAGTCCCTGTCTTTGAGGTGCTTGCTGCCTGATAGATCAGAATACAGAGTTATTCTGTGGATGTATTTGTGGTAGTTTTGAATTATTTTTACAGAGTAGTCATATGTTTCTGAAATAAATTCACACCTTTATTTGTCAATCTCTGTGACACTATATGTCAAAAGGTAGGAACTGTAACCCCTTAGTTCCTCTCAAATTTCCCTTGCCATTTGAAAATTAGACCTTTTTAATGAAGAACATCCACATTTCAGCACTTTGTTATTTTGCAGCAAAAAACACACTACTACCCATTTTCTTTTTTTACCAATTCATCTTGGACTCTTTAAACAATGACCCCTTCTATGAGGTCATTCCTCATAGAATCCCATTTGAAAAATTAAATCAAGCCTTGACAATGGAAAGGATTATTTCAGTACCTTAGGAGGAGGTGTTTATTGAACACCACCACCAGCATTGAGAGGGGCTTGACCTTAAGCAACCTGAAAATTGGCTGGAAGGAAAAAAAAATGTGCCTTCTACTAAGGATCTGTGAAATAGCAATTACTGTGAATACTAATCAAGGTGCTACTATACTGATTCTAGTAGATGGTGTCAAATGACTAAGACAGATCGTATGCAAGGGTGTAGGTGGATGGAGGGTGGGTGCAAAGAATTAATTGGGAAGTGAGCAAATGGCAGTTACAGAAGAAGCAAGAGAGATACTATGCCTGAGTTAATTCTGCAGGCTTCAGGTATTCCTGGTATTTTCTCTTGAGAATAATTTGAAATGAGAACCAAATCGAGAACCCTTTCAAAGGATCAAATATCACACGGAGTGAATGCCTGTGAGAAGAATTGCTACCGTGTAGATTTACTGCAAGTAGGAAGAAACATACCTGAATCTATTTTTAGGGACTCTGTGATTTCACTTATTTCAGTAACCATTGTTCATGTATAATCTTGCAAAGTTAATGAATATGGCCTCCCAGTAGGAAGCAGAGCTCTGTGGCAATGTGTCTCTCTCTGTGACTGTCATTAAAAACTCAGATACATACTTAGCTCATAGTTGAATAAAATAGATGAATTCTTGCGACAAAATAAGAGGGCTAAATAGTGAACCATACATGCAAATAAAGCCATTATAAGGATTTTTCCATATAAATGCAAAGGTATGTAGTTTATCTCAATGTCATGTTCTATTCTTAGCATTAAACCTGCTACAGAGTTGGAAATTAAGGGAAGGTACTCAAGTTTCAAATATCTCTTTAAAGATGTCAATCAACTTAACAGATATATGATTAAATTGTAACATGGGGCTTATAAGGGTCAAATCACAGAAAGGAAGGTTTCTTAGTGATTTTCTTGAATATCTCCCTAAAAGTCACACAGCAAGAGAAAAAAAAAAAAAAAACAGTTCACTAAGCACCTGTCTGGCTCACATCCTCAGCACTAAACAGTATGAACCCACATCTCACTGTGCCTGGTCTTATGTTCAGCACAGTCCATATTGCTTGCTGACTGGCTCCTAAAGTCTAGTAGATTCTACTCCAAGTACTCATGTCACCAAAACCACACGGATTGTTCAATCTGAATGATGTCAGAGTTATCAATCACGTTATCTATAAATTTTACTCTCTTTACTTCAGTTAAAAAAAGAAACTAGTTGCCATTGAGTCAATTCCAACTCCTGGTGACCGTGTGTATATCAGAGTAGGGCTTTCAATGGCTGACCTTTTGAATGTCAATCTCTCAGCCTTTCTTCTGAGGTAACTCTGGGTGGACTCTAACTTCAAACCTCTAGGTTAGCAACAAGTGCATGAAATGTGTGACCACCCAGGGACTCCTTCTTTACTCCAAGACACCCTTTTTTTCAAGAAAGAAATCATTTATATATTTATATTTAATAAATATATTTATATATAATAAATATATTCATATAAAACTTGGAGAACTATTTTGCTAATTTTGAAAGCTTTATTAGTGATAGTTAACCAGGGTTCTCAAATCTTTTGTGGAAAGAAAACCAAAAAGAAAAACCAAGAAGCAAGGCATAAATACATAATTTACTTAAACATTTAACTGAACTTGACTAATAACTGTATATGAGTAGCTACTTTCAGGTGATACTGGCACTTCAATTCCACCACAGCCATAATTTGCTGTAATCAAATGTGCAGTGAGAATCACAAAATCATGAGCTACCTTGCTAAAATGTGTCACATATTAAAGCCATTAGAAGGGCCAGAGGAGGGGATGGCTTCCTGGGATAGTGACACCTCAGCCAAGATGGAAAACCAGACATGACGACTTTGCTCCATCTCACAGGCCAGCTCTGATTGGCGATGACTGCTGGGTGTTGTGATAAGAATGATTCTCAGAGCAGGGAAGAATTCCTCATGAATTCAAAATGGAGAGATTGAATGTGGCCTCTATAGAGACAGCAACGACAGGGCATTGTGGTAAGAGAAAGGAGAACTGTCCCTTGAGGCAGAGTTCTATGATGTGTAAAGGACAACACTTCCACTCTTCTGAGAAGTAGCCAGGAGCCAGAGAATTTAGATGAGAAAGAAATAGATAATGACCTTAAATAAATAAGTGGAAGTTCTGACATGAATCAGTCCATACAAAATTCTTCCCTCCCTCTTTTCCTTCTCTTTTCCTCCTTCCCTCCCTCCTTCCTTCTCCCTTCTTTCCTTCCCATCCATCCATCCATCCATCCACCCATCCACCCACCCATCCATCCACCCATCCATCCAACCATCCATCCATCTACCCATCCATCCATCCATCTACCTACACACTCAGCCACCTTTACCCAGCCACTCATCCATCCATCCATCCATCCATCCATCCATCCATCCATCCATCCATCCATCATCCATCCATCCATCCACCCACCCACCCATCCATCCATCCATCCATCCATGATCTACCTACCTATCTAGCTATCTATCAATCATCGATTATCTATCTATCTATCTATCATTTATCATATATCTATCTATCATAAGTATGTTTTGCTATCACCATCTTGTTCTCAAAGGGTATGATGTAGCTTATAAAGATAAAAATTAAGTAACTGGGAAAATTGGGCACCTAGGTTGGTCAGGGGGAAGACTGGGAGATGGAAGATAAACAATAAAAGTGTAATAGAAACAAAGATAATGATATGGCCAACACGTACTAAAGGTTTACAGTATTACAGGCAATAAATGATGTATATGTATTAATTCCTTTAATCTTCATAACAACCCTGTGAAGGAAGTTCTATTATTACTCTCATTTATAGGTGAAGAAACTGAGGCACAAAGAAGTCTCATAGCTAATAAGTGGCAGAACTGAGATTTGAACCAGCCATTCATTGGAGCCTGCCCTCTTTTCCACCTGCTCTCTCTCTTGAAACAGGGACAGATTGTAGCCACAATACATGGTAGGAAGTCTGTAGTCTTATACAGGTAGACATCAAATTTTACTCTCAGAAGTCAGGGCAAAGAGAAACACAGTCTTTAAGACTATACACCAGAGGGCCTCCATGCCTTTGTTTACACATGGGGCCAGATGCAGAGCTCTCATAAACAGGCACTCAGGAGTATAGGTGCTCCTGCTGTGGGTGGCCAAGCCCTTCCGTGGCCACTCCTGAGGGTCATGCCAGTCCACAGCTCTGAGAAAGCCTGTGAGTCAGCACCTCTCAGGTCGCTTTCCCTCCATCCCACTGAAGGATCTGCACAGATAAACTCAGTGTGTAGGCTGTTTGAAAAAGTCATGCATGATTCAAGCAGATGACAAAGAATATAAATGACACAAATTGTACTTACACCTTTTGGGTAACCTTATGACAAAATCCAGATTACACACTAAAGCATTGATTTCTTGCTATTTAAAAAGTTATAAGAAGAAAATGTTCTACATTCTACTTTGGTGAGTAGTGTCTGGGGTCTTAAAAGCCTGTGAGCAGCCATCTAGGATATTCCACTGATCTCACTCCTTCAGGAGCAAGGGAGAATGAAGAAAACTAAAGATACAAGGGAAAGATTAGTCCAAAGGACTAATGGACCACAATTACCATGGCCTCCACCAGACTGAGTTAAGCACAGCTAGATGGTGCCTGGCTACCACCACTGACTGCTCTGACAGACACTGAAAAAAGAGGGTCCCGGACAGACCTGGAGAAAAATGTAGAAAAAAAATTCTAACTTACCAAAAAAAGGCCAGACTTATTGGTCTGACAGAGACTGGAGAAACTTCAGAGCATGACCCCTGGACACCCTTTTAGCTTGGTAAGGAAGTCACTTCTGAGGTTCACCTTTCAGCCAAAGATTAGACAGGCCCCTAATACAAAATAGGACTAAAGGAGCAAGGACTGGAAGGCAGGAGGGGACAGGAAAGCTGATAATAGAAAATCTAAGGTCAAGAAGGGAGAGTGTTGACATGCCGTGTGGTTATCAACCAATGTCATAAAACAATATGTGTGTTAACTCTTTAATGAGAAGCTAGTTTGTTCTGTAAACATCATCTAAAGTACAATTTAAAAAAAATTATGAGGTAATCAGGTAGGAATAACTATGAACCTTTGACTGAGAATTTAGAATGCTGTGGGATTATTAAAAAAAAAAAGGCACATTTGAAAATGCATACTATAGAGTTTATGGTCTAAAAGAGAAAGACAAAAAAACTATACATTTAAAAGCAAATTAAAAAAAAAAAAACTAAGAAATAGAGAGCTTAGATACAGGTTTACCAATTACCATTGAGTTGATACCAACTAATGGTATCCCCACGGGTGTCAGAGTAGAGCTGTGCTCCAAAGAGTTTTCAATGGCTGATTTTTTTGGAAGTAGATCACCAGATATTTCTTCCCAGGTGCCTCTGGGTGGACTCAAACCTCCAACCTTTCAGTTAGCAGCTGAATGCTGTAACTGTTCTTACCATCTAGGAATTGCTGCAAATTTGAATGCCTTATTTCTAAGGGTTGTGTCATCTGCATATTGCAGGTTGTTAAGGAATCTTCCTCCAATTCTGGTGCTGTGTTCTTCATATAATCCAACTTATCAAATTATTTTTTCAGCACAACCCTGACACACACCTTTCCTGACTGAACCACACAGTATCCCCTTGTTCTGTTTGAATGACTGCCTCTTGGTGTATGTGGTTTCCTTATGAGCACAAGTAAGTATTCTGGATTTCCCATTCTGTGCAACGTTATCCACAATTTGTTATAATTCACACACTCAAATGCCTTTGCATAGTCAATGAAACACAGGTAAACATCTTTCTTGTATTCTCTGCTTTCAGCCAGGATCCATCTAACATTAACAATGAGATCTCTCATTTTATGTCCTTTTCTGAATTTGGCTTGAAGTTCTGGCAGTTCCCTGTCCATATATTGCTGCAACCATTTTTGAATGCTCTTCAGCAAAATTTTACTTGTGTGACTTTAATATTGTTCTATAATTTCCACTTTCCACTGGATCACCTTTATTTGGAAAGGGCACATAATATGGATCTCTTCCAGCCTATATGCTGAACAAATAATCCAAGCAGCTGGACTATGTGAAGAAGAAGGCATCATCAGGATTGGAGGAAGACTCATTAACAGCTTCCAACGTGTAGATGACACAACCTTGCTTGCTGAAAGTGAAGAGGACATGAAGCAGTTACTGATGAAGATCAAAGACCACAGCCTTCAGTATGAATTGCACCTCAGCATAAAGAAATAAAAAATCTTCACAACTGGGCCAATAAAGCAACATCATAAAAAATGGAGAAATTACTTGGATCCACAGTTAACGCCCATGGAAGCAGCATTCAAGCAACCAAACAACATATTACATTGGACAAATCTGCTGCAAAAGACTTCTTTAAAGTGTTAAAAAGCAAAGATGTACTTTAAGAACTAAGATGTGCCTGGCCCAAGCCATGGTATTTCCGATTGCCTCATATGCATGTGAAAGTTGGACAGTGAATAAGAAGACTGAAGAAGAAATGATTATGTGTTAGTCAAGGATGTCAAATATATCATGGACTGCCAGAAGAAAAAACACATCTGTCTTGGAAGAATTGCAGCCAGAATGCTCCTTAGAAATGTATCTTCTGTACATTGTACATGTTATCAGGTAGGACCAGTCCCTGGAGAAGGACATCATACTCAGTAGAGGGTCAGCGAAAAAGAGGAAGACCCTCAATGAGATGGACTGACACAGTGGCCGCAACAATGGGCTTAAGCATAACAATGATTGTGAATATTGTTAGGATGGACCGGGCGGTGCTTTGTTCTGTTGTACATAGGGTCGCTATGAGTTGGAAGTGACTCAATGGCACCTAACAGGTTCTGAGAGAAGATGGGGCAATAGGCGACTAAAGCCACACAGGTGTATAGCCTGAATTTGTGAGTTGGGTGCCTGGAATATAACCATCCTTCTCTGGCCTTCATCAGACCTAAAACCTTAGAGCTTTCACCTAAGTTCTCTTGGGACTGACTTTTGTGACCTTGTTGGGACTGACTTTTGTGACCTTGTTCAACACCTCTAAGGAATTTGTGGGGGCTCTGATGAAAGAAGAGCCCTGTTTGCACAGTGGCTAAGAGCTCAGCTGCTAACCAAAAGGTCGGCAGTTTGAATTCACCAGCTACTCCTTGGAAACCCCGTGGGTAGCAATATTAAAATCAGAAAAAATATAATTCAATGATCAATTGAAACAAGTAAATTCTGCCAGCTAAAATACAAGAAACTCAAAACTTCTTAAAATACCATAAAACTCATATTTATTCTGGAAGATTTTTAACAAATTTCCTTTTTTTTTTTTTTTTCGCCCTACCAAGCAGACCCCCATGTGTCTGTCAGTTTGTCCTACTGTGGGGGCTTGCATGTTGCTGTGATGCTGGAAGCTATGGCACTGTTGTTCAAAGACTAGCAGGGTCAACCAGAGAACAGGTTTCAGCTGAGCTTCCAGACTAAGACAGACTAGAAAGAAGGACCCAGAAGTCTAATTCTGAAGAGATTTAGCCAGTAAAAACCTTATGAATAGCAGTGGAACATTGTTTGATATAGTGCCAGAAGAAGAGCCCCTCAAGTTGGAAGGCACTCAAAAGATGACTGGGGAAGAGCTGCCTTCTCAAAGTAGAGCCGACCTTAATGACATGGATGGAATCAAGCTTTCTGGACCTTCATTTGCTGATGTGGCACAACTCAAAATGAGAAGAAACAGCAGCAAACATCTATTAACACTCAGAAAGTTGAATATATGAAGTATGAACCTAGGAAAATTGGAAGTAGTCAAAAAAATGAAATGGAACACATTAACATTGATATCCTAGGCATCAGTGAGCTGAAATGGACTGCTCTCAATCACTTTGATTCCGACAATCATATGATTTACTACGATGGGAATAACAGATTGAAGGGGACTGGCATTGCATTCATTGTCAAAAAAAATTCCAAGATCTATCCTGAAGTACAACACTGTCTGTGATAGGATAATATCTATATGCCTACAAGGAAGACCAGTTAAAACAATTATTATTCAAATTTACACACCAACTACTAAGGCCAAAGATGAAGAAATTGAAGATTTTTACCACTTTCTGCGTTCTGAAATTGATTGAACATGCAATCAGGATGCATTGATAATTACTGGTGATTGGAATGCAAAAGTTGGAAACAAGGAAGGATCGGTAGTAGGAAAATATGGCCTTGGTGATAGAAACAATGCTGGAGATCCCATGATAGAATTTTGCAAGACCAACGACTTCATTACAAATACCTTTTTTCACCAACATAAATGGCGACTCTTTTTTTTTTCTACATGTGGACCTCACCAGATAGGATACACAGGAATCAAATCGACTTATCTGTGGGAATAGACTATGGAAAAGCTCAATACCAGCAGTCAGAACATGGCCAGGGGCCGACTGCAGAATAGATCATCAATCGCTCACTTGCAAGTTCAAGCTGAAACTGAAGAAAACTAGAACAATTCCACAACAGTCAAAGTATGACCTAGAGTATATCCCACCTGAATTTAGAGACCATCTCAAGATCAGATTTGACACGTTGAACACTAATGACTGAAGACCAGACGAGTTGTGGAATAATACCAAGGTAATCACACATGAAGGAAGCAAGAGGTCATTAAAAAGACAGGAAAGAAAGAAAAGACTAAAATGGATGTCAGGAGAGACTCTGAAACTTGCTCTTGAACATCAAGTAGCTAAAGCAAAAGGAAGAAATGAAGTAAAACAGTTAAAAAGAAGATTTCAAAGGGCAGCTCTAGAAGACAAAGTATTATAACGACATGTGCAGAAACCTGGAGATGGAAAACTAAACGGGAAGAACACACTCTGCATTTCTTAAGCTGAAAGAACTGAAGGAAAAAAACAAGCCTCGAGTTGCAATACTGAAGGTTTCTATGGTGAAAATATTAAATGACTCAGGAAGCTTCAAAAGAAGATGGAAGGGATATATAGAGTCACTACAGCAAAAAGAATTTGTCAAAATTCAACCATTTTAGGAGGTACCATATGATCAGGAACCAATGGTACTAAAGGACGAAGTCCAAGCTGCACTGAAGGCATTGGTGAAAAACAAGGCACCAGGAATTGACAGAATAACAACTGAGATGTTTCAACAAATGGATGAAGCTCTGGAAATGCTTACTCGTCTATGTCAAGAAATTTGGAAGAAGCTACCTGGCCAACTGCCTGGAAGAGATCTATATTTATGCCTATTCCCAAGAAAGGTGATCCCACCAAATGCAGAAATTATTGAACAATATCATTAATATCACATACAAGAGAAATTTTGCTGAAGATTATTCAAAAGCAGCTGCCGGAATATATCTACAGGGAATTGCCAGAAATTCAGGCTGGATTCAGAAGAGGATGTGGAACCAGGGATATCATTGCTGATGTCAGATGGATCTTGCCTGAAAGCAGAGGTTCCCAGAAAGATGTTTACTAGTGCTTTATTGACTATGCAAAAGCATTCGACTCTGTAGATCATAACAAATCATGGATAACATTGTAAAGAATGGGAATTCCAGAACATTCAATCGCACTCTTGAGGAACCTCTATATAGATCAGGAGGCAGTCATTTTAACAGAACAAGGAGAAACTCCATGGTTTAAAGTTGAAAAGGTGTACATCAGGGTTGTATCCTTTCATCATACCTACTCAATACGTATGCTGAGCAAATAATCCGAGAAGCTGGACTATATGAAGAAGAACAGGGCATCAGGATTGGAGGAAGACTCATTAACAACCTTCGTTTTGCAGATGACACAACTTTGATTCCTGAAAATGAAGAGGACTTGAAACACATGCTGATGAAGATCAAAGATCACAGCTTTCAGTATGGATTACACCTCAGCATAAAGAAAACAACATTCCTCACAACTGGACCAATAAGCAACATCATGATAAACAGGGAAAAGATTGAAGTTGTCAAGGATTTCACTTTACCTGGATCCACAATCAACATCCACGGAAGTAGCAGTCAAAAAATGAAAAGACACATTGTGTTGGGCAAATCTGCTGCAAACGACCTCTTTAGAGCATTGAAAAAGCAGAGATGTCACCTTGAAGACTAAGATGCACCTGACTCAAACCATGGTGTTTTCAATCACCTTCTATACTTATGAAATCCAGACAATGAATAAAGAAGACCGAAGAAGAATTGATGACTGAATTGTGGTATTGGAGAAGAATATTGAATATGCTAGGGACTGCCAAAACAATGAACAAATCTCTCTTGGAAAAAGTACAGCCACAACGCTCCTTAGAAGCAAGGATGGCGAGACTACGTCTCACATACTTTGGACATGTTGTCAGGAGGGATCAGTCCCTGGAGAAGGACATCATGCTTGATAAAGCAGAGGGTCAGCGAAAAAGAGGAAGACCATGAAGGAGATGGATTGACACAGTGACTGCAACAATGGGCTTAAGCATAACAATGATTGTGTGAGTGGCACAGGACCGGGCAGTGTTTTGTTCTGGTGTACATAGGGTCGCTATGAGTCAGAACCGACTTGATGGCACCTAACAATGACAACAAAGTAGAACTAAAATATATATGGTTATATCTAATTTAAGTAATATAATTAGTACTTGTTGCATTTGGGGCCCTGGTGGCACAGTGGTTAAGAGCTTGGATGCTAATCAAAAGTTTGAATCCACCAGCTACTCCTTGAAAACCCTATGGGGCACTTTTACTCTGGCCTATAGGCCGCTATTAGTCAGAATCAACTCGAAGGCAAAGGGTTTGGTTTTGTTTACTCGGGAATTCTTAACTTTTCCTGTAAAGAACCAGAGAGCAAATAGTTTAGACAGCAACTTCTAAGGCTTTACAGGCCACATGTCATCTCTGTAGCGTATTCTTCTTTGTTTTCTTATAATCTGTTAAAAATGTAAAGACCATAATTAGCTCAAGGGCCATACCATGGGCCAGCATGCCATAGTCTGCTAACTTCTATATTATGTGTATAATCTATGAAAATATCTATATATTTCATATTACATTTAAATAATTAATATTATATTTACATTGATAAGTTACAGATATAATTCCCTATGAACACCTTTTTTCTTTTCAAGGGCACCTGGGACATTAACAAAACTTGACTAAATAGTATACCAAAAAGAAATACTACATTTTTCCTAGAGCATTGGTTTTCAATATGTGGTCTGGGAGTCCCTAGGGACCCCCAAGATCCTTTCATGGAGTAAGGTCAAATCTAGTTTCATACAAATATAATATGTTATTTGCCTTTTTCACTCTCAATCTCTCGCACAAGTACGTTGGGTTTTTCCAGACACTACATCAATATGCCATCTCAACTGAATGAATTCAGAAGCAGATATGAGAATCCAGCTGTGTTCTACTGAGCCAGACATTAAAGAGATTTCCAAAATGTAAAAAATGCTACTTTTTTTTTTTGGAAAATATGGTCATTCTTTCCTCAAAATGTGTTGTACCTTTTGTGCTAAGAGGTAATGGGTGTATTACTGATACTTTTAAAAGAATTAATAAATATATATTTTAAAAATCTTTCCATTTATTTTTAATATGGTAAATATTAATGAATATAACCATCATAAACCAAAGTTCCTTGGTGGTCTTCTATAATGTTTAAGAGTGTGAGAAGGTTTTGAGACCCCAAAGTTTGAGAACCACAGTCCTAGGGATAAGTGTACAGGCCATATTCTTTTACTACAATACGTTGTTGTTTTTAATTGCCATCAAGTAGGCTCTGAGTCGTGGGGATCTTATGTTTAACAGAATGAAACATTGACCAGTCCTGAGACATTTTCATGATTGTTGATATGGTCAAGTCCATTCTTGTGGCCACTGTGTATTTTGAATGCCTTCCAACCTAGAGGGCTCATCTTCCAGCACAATATCAGATAATATTCTGTTGTGACTCATAAAAATTTTATTTGCTAACTTTTGGAAGTAGATCACCAGTCTTTCTTTCTATTCTGTCTTAGCCTGGAAGCGCCTCTGAAACCTGTCCACTATGGGTGACCCTGCCAGTATTTAAAATAACAGTGGCATAGATTCCAGCATCACAGCAAAGTGCAAGTCACCACAGCATGAAAAACTAACCAATGCGAGTGGACAACACAATATATCTACACATTAATTAGATATGTTCCATTTTTTTTTTTAATCGATAAATTTTTAGGCCTCTTTTCACACCAAACCTTTGGCATGTACAGATACAAAAACAAAGATAGTAATTACCCTCAAGGAACTCACAATCTAATTGGAGAAGAAAGACGTATTTTGTTTGTTTTGTTGTGCTTTAGGTGAAAGTTTACATACCAGGTTAATTTCTCATTCAAAAGTTCATACGCGTGTTGTTTTTGACACTAATTGCAAACCCCACAACGTGACAGCAAGCTGCTCCATTCCACCAAGGGTTACCTGTTTCCACTTGACCAGTTCCTATCACTTCCTGCCTTCTAATCCTGCTTTTGGACAGAAGCTGTCTACTTGGTCTCATCGTATATCTGGTTAAACTAAGAAGCACATTCCTCACATATGTTTTGTTTTGTTTTGTTTTACAGTACTGTCTAATCTTTGTCTGGAGAGTGGGCTTCAGAAATTGTTTCAATTCTGGGTTAATAGTGCGTTCGGGGACCATAGTTTCTCGGGTTCCTCAGGTCTCTGTCAGACATTAAGTCTGGTCTTTTTACATGAATTTCAGTTCTGTTCTACCTTTCTCTCCTGCTGTGTTTGGGACTGTCTGTGTGTTCCCTGTCAGGGCAGTCATTGGCGGTTGCCCAGCACTGTCTAGTTCTTCTAGGCTCAGGCTAGTAGAGCCTCTGATTCATTTAGTCCTTTAGTCCTTTGGGCTAATATTTTCCTTGTGTCTGGTTTTCTTCATTCTCCTTTGCTCCAAGTAGAATGGGACCAATTGATATGTCTTAGATGGCCACTCACAAACTTTTAAGACCCCAGGCACCACTCACCAAAGTGAGATGTAGAATATTTTCTTTATAAACTATGTTATGCCAATTGATCTGGATGTCTCCTAAAACTATGGTCCCCAGGCCCCAACCCCAGCTACTCTGACCCTTGAAGCATTTGGTCGTATCCAGCAAACTTCTTTGTTTTTGCTTTGGTCCAGTTGTGCTGACTTCCCCTGTACTATGTGTTGTCCTTCCCTTCACCGAAGTTGATTCTTATCTACCATCTACTGATTTCCTCTCCCCCTCCCTCCCCATCCTTGAAACCATCAAATAATGCTTTTTTCTATGTTTAAGCCTTTTCTGGAGTCCTTATAGTAGTGGTCTCGTATAATATTTGCCCTTCTGTAACTGACTTATTTCACTAAGCATAATGCCTTCTAGATTCATCCATGTTGTGACATGTTTCAAGGATACATCATTGTTCTTTACAGTTACATAGTATTCCATTGTGTGTATGTACTATAATTTGTTTATCTATTCATCTGTTGATGGGTCTTTAGGTGGTTTCCATCTTTTTGCCATTGTGAATAATGTTGCAGTGAACATTGGTATACATATATCTATTCGTGTGATGGCTCTAATTTCTCTTGGGTATTTTCCTAGCAGTGGGGTTGCTGGATCATATGGTATTTCTACTTTTTGCTTTTTAAGAAAATGCCATACCATTTTCTGAAGTGCTTGTACCATTTTACATTCCCACCAGCAAGACATAAGAGTTCCAATCTCTCTACAACCTCTCCAACATTTCTTATTTTGTGCTTTTTGGATTAGTGCCAGCCTTGTTGGGGTGAGGTGGTATCTCATTGTAGTTTTGATTTGCATTTCTCTAATGGGTAGTGAGCAAGAGCATTTCCTCATGTGTCTGTTAGCCATCTGAAAGTCTTCTTCCATGAAGTGGCTGTTCATATTCTTTCCCCTTTTTTTAATTGGGTTATTTGTCTTTTTGTTGTTGAGGTGTTGCAGTATCTTATAGATTTTAGAGATTAGACCCTTTTTGGAAATGCCATAGCCAAAATTTTTTTCCCAGTCTGTGGGTTCTCTTTTTACTCTTTTGGTGAAGTCTTTTGATGAGCATAAGTGTTTGATTTTTAGGAGCTCCCAGTTATTAGTTTATCTTCTGGTGTTTGAGCATTGTTAGTTATGGTTTGTATAATATTTATGCCATGTATTAGGGCCACTAGCATTTTCCCTATTTTTTCTTCCATGATGTTTTTTTGTTTTAAATTTTCTATTTATGTCTTTGATCCATTTTGAGTTAGTTTTTGCATATGGTATGAGGTATGGCTCCTGTTTCTTTTCTTCTTTTTTTTTTTTTTAACAGATGAATATCCATTTATGCTGGCATCATTTGTTAAAGAGACTGGCTTTTCTTCATTTAACAGAATTTGGGACTTTGTCAAATATCAGATGCTTATAGATGGTTGGATTTATGTCTGAGTTCTCAATTCTGTTCCATTGGTCTATGTGTCTGTTGTTGTCTATCAGGCTATTTTGACTACTGTGACAGTATAATAGGTTCTAAGATATGTTTAATCTTTAAATAATGAACTATCACAGACCTGAAATTTCCTCAAAAAGAACCATCCTCTATCACCATCAGTAACAAACCCTGGGCAAAAATCATCACCTCCCAGTATCCTTTTCCAAAGATTTCTGACATATTCAGTAGAGTTAGTCCATGTGGAATGAGGCAGAGTCTAAAATTCAAGTAAAAGGAAAATACGTAACTAGGATGTAGAGACAGAGAATAGGGAGAATAGGGAGTAGCTAATAAAGGATAAACCATGGGAGTTATATTAATTCAAGATGGGAAAGTGAAACCAAATGAGAAATCTTGATTTCATTTTTAATTGGATTAACTATCCTTCAACAGCCTTGCAAACGTTCACTTTCATTTTCAAAGCTCAAGGAAGTGATATTCATCTTAAGACCTAAGGCAGCTTTTAAAATAATCAACTGGAAAAGAAAAGAAAAAGCCCCTAGATCTAATCACCTGCTAGCAGTTTAATGGCTTAGAAAACTGGTTGTTGTCGTTGTTGAAAAATATAAAAATAAACGCATTATTTGTGGATTTAACTTCTTATTTTGTAAGTGAACCTTTCATCGAAGTATGAAATATACTCAGGAATGTATACAACTTAATGTGTGCAACTTGTGAATTTTTACAAAGTGAACAAAGCTGAATAACCGCCACCCAGAGCAAGAAACAGAATGCTACCATCACCCGTGAAAACCTCCTAGTCACTAACTCTCTTTTCTCCCTAATAATCATTATTCCCACTTTTAACACCATGTATTAGTTGTCTCCCTTTTAGAAATTTATATAAATGGAATCATTCGTTATGTATTCCTTTGCTTCTGACATACTTTGCTCAACGTTATGTTTGTGAAATTCATCCGTGTCATTAGGTAATTATTGATTTTCATTATTGTTAAGTATTTGATGTACAAATATTTCACAATTTATTTATTCATTTTAGTTATTCATAGTAAGTTTTTTCCAAGCTTTCAGCTGTTACAGATAGTTCTGCCAAGAACATTCTTGAACATTTTTGTTTTCTTTTTTGGTGCACATTAAGGCATATCTAGGAATGAAATTGCTGGGTCATGTGACTAGTATAAGTGGTAGATACTTCTAGTTCCCTAAGTGGTTACAATAATTTACACTCCACACAGAACTTTATGAGAATTCTAGTTGTTCCATTCTTCTCAACATTTCAGATTATTAGCTTTTTTAATTTTAGCCATTCTAGTTGGGATTTCATGGCATCTTCTTCTTGTTTTATTTTCCATTTCCCCTATGTTTGAGGTCAAGCACCTTTTTCCAGATTTTATTGGCAAATTAGATATCTTTTTTTGTGATGTTGTTGTTCATTACTGCATTTTTTTAATTGAGTTGTCTGTATTTTTTTAATCGATTTATAGTTCTTCATATATGTTCTAAATATGAGTCTTTCATTAGATATATTCATTGCAGATATTGTCTTCGCATCTGTGGGTTGCTTTTTTATTCTCTCAAGCATATCTTTTGATAAATAATTTTTTTTCTTTTAATGCAATCCAGCTAATACATCTTTTACATTTCACTTTGTATATTTTATTTAAAAACTCTTTGTCTCTCCAGAAATTACAAAGATAATCTCCTGTTTCCCAGAAATTGTATCATTTTACCTTTCATATTTAGATGACAATCTATTTGGAGTTGATTTTTTGTTTGTTTATGGTTTGAGGAAGGGTTCAAGAATCATTTTTTTCTATTTAGAAATTCAACTGATGAGTATCATTTATTGAAAAGACTGTTCATTCACTCTGAAGTGCCATATTTATAATAAAATAGGTGTCCATATGTAGGTGGATCTTCTGAATTCTTTATTCTGTTTCATTTATCTAAACTTGAACCACTGCCACATGTATTAAATGTTCTCCCATTATATTAATTTTTAATGTGTTGGTATAAGTCTTTTCACTTTATTCTTCTTCTAGTTTATCTAAGATAATCTTATTCTTTTGCATTGTCATATGAATATTAACTGTGACTCTGAGTATTCCTTCCATCTTCTTTGTATGCTTCCTGCATTTCAGATGGTAGCATATGATTAAGAAACAACGGTACCGAAAAAAGAAGTCCAATCTGCACTGAAGACATTGGCAAACAACAAGCCTCCAGGAATTGACAGAATATCGATTGAGATGTTTCAACAAAAGGATGCAGCACTGGGAGTGCTCACTCAACTATGCCAAGAAATTTGGAAGATAGTTGACCAACCAGCTGGAAGAGATCCATATTTATGCTTATTCTGAAGAAAGGTTATCCAACAGAATGCAGAAATTATTGAACAATATCATCAATATCACATTCAAGGAAAATTGTGCCGAAGATAATTTAAAAGCAGTTGCAGCAGTACATCAACAAAGAACTGCCAGAATTTCAAGCTAGATTTAGAAGAGAACATACAAGGAGGGAGATCATTGCTGATGTCAGATGGATCCTGACTGAAAGCAGAGAATACAAGAAAGATGTTTACCTGTGTTTTATTGAGTATGCAAAGGCATTCAACTGTGTTTATCCTAACAAACTATGGGTAACATTGCAAAGAATAGGAATTTCAGAACACTTAATTGTGCTCATGAGGAATCTGTATATAGACTAAGAGGCAGTCCTTCGAACAGAACAAGGAGATAATGCCTGGTTTAAAGTCAGGAAAGCCGTACACCAGGGTTGTACTTTTTCAGTATACTTATTCAATCTGTACTCTGAGCAAATAATCCAAGAACCTGAACTGTACGAAGAAGAACGGGGCATCAGGATTGGAGGAAGACTCATTAACAACCTTTGATACCCAGATGATACAACCTTTCTTAATGAAAGTGAAGAGGACTTGAAACACTTACTGATGAAGATCAAAGACTACAACCTTCAGTGTGGATCACACCTCAACATGAAGAAAACAAAAATCCTCGCAACTGGACCAATAAGCAACGTCATGATAAACAGAGAAATGATTGAAGCTGTCAAGGATTTCATTTTACTAGAATCCACAATCAACATCCATGAAAGCAGAAGTCAAGAAATCAAAAGATGCATTGCATTGGGCGAACCTGCTGTAAAGACCTCTTTAAAGTGTTCAAAACAAAGACATCACTTTGAGGACTAAGGTGTGCCTTACTCAAGCCATGGTGTTTTCAATCACCTCATACACATTGGAAAGCCAGAAAAGGAAAATAGAACAAGAACTGACACCTTTGAATTATAGTGTTGGCAAAGAATATTGAATATCCCATGGATTGCCAAAAGAATAAGCAAATCTGTCTTAGAAGAAGCACAGCCAGAGGCTCCTTAGAAGCAAGGATGGCGAGACTTCATCCCCTGTATTTTGGATATTTTACTGGGAGGGATCAGTCCCTGGAGAAGGACATCATGCTTGGTAAAGTAGAGGGTCAGCGAAAAAGAAGAAGAGCCTCAATGTGATGGATTGACACAGTGGATGCAACAGTGGGCTCAAGCATAACAACGATTATGAGGACAGAGCAGTGTTTCATTCTGTTGTGCATAGGGTCACTATGAGTTGGAACTGACTAGACAGCACCTAACAACAACAACATGAATGTTTGGATTAATTTGTCAACTTTCACTAAAGTAAAAAAGCTGCTGAGATCCTGATTGGGATTACATTGAATCTGTAGGTCGATTTGGGGAAATTGGCATTTTAAAAACAATACCCAGAATAGCTCTTCTAATTCATGAGGAGTGTTTATTATTCCATTTATTTAGGTGTTCCTTTTATAGCTCTCAATAATGTTTTGTGATTTACTACATAGATTTTACGCATCTTTTGTTAAATTTATCCCTAAATATTTGATGTTTGGTGATGGCAGCATAAATGTTAACTTTATCATTAAATTTTATTTTCTAATTCTTTATTTGGGAATTGTTTATCAAGAAATATCATTGATTTTTGTATATTTTATTCACAAGCTTGCTGTATTCGTTTAGTAAATATGATATTTTATCACAGAAAAACTGGCACCTAATTTGATTTCACTATATTCAGAGAATATTTTATAGATGAGTTCAATATTTTGCAATTTTTTTGAGCACTACTTATGGCCCTGCAATTCACTGATTTTGGTGAACATTCCAACATTTAGATAAACAACCTATTTCAAGTCCATTTGAAGAAAATCAGCATAGTACATAGTTAGTTGTAGTATTAGATTTTACAGTGCTGGACAAGAAAATGTGCAAATTAACACTTAGCTTTAATAATTTCTATAAATTGAGCACTCGTGCCACTTAAAATATTAATCCCCTCTAAGTGGTTTTAGAAGCCCTGGTGGCACAGTGGTTAAGAGCAAGACTGCTAACCAAAAGGTCGACAGTTTGAATTCACCAGCAGCTCTTTGGAAACCTTATGGTGCAATTCTACTGTATCCTATAGGGTTGCTATGAGTCAGAATCGACTCAGTGGCAATGGGTTTGGTTTTGGTAAGTGGCTTTAACAGAGAAAATAAATCACATATGTTCAAACAGTGTTCTTTTTAAGCCTGTGGTTGTTATTTCATAATCTTCAAAGTCTTTTTCAGTTGTATGACTTTGACCTAAAACTCTGTTTCTGATATGAATCCATTTTAATTAAATCCTAAATATAAATGGACATGATGAACTATAGAAATCAGACAGTCCTACCCCTTAGATGGAGCCAGGCCATCTGTCTCTCGTAGTACAAATTCTTCATTCAAAATACTTATTTTTTATGTTTTCTGGAGTTGTAAATGCATTTGTCAAATACCTGTAAATTTCAAATAAGAATGGCCTTAGGGTAGCATCTGATGTAGTTCTCTTATCCAACTAGATTCTTTTTTTTTTTTTGGCCAAGCTCTTTTAAATAAAATGAGATGTAATACAAGCGTACGAGACTAATCTTTTAAATTCATATTCACTGAAATATTCAACTATGTTTCTGTGTAAAATGAGAGTGTAACTGACATCATCTTTATGCGATAGTCATCCTCTATTTGTCTGAACCTTGAACAATCTCCCTCTATTTTCACTGCCTTCTTTACACCTTGCCTCTTCCCTGACTTTCCAATGACATGAAGTCTTCCATAGTTTTTTCTTAGTCTAGCTGGTGTCCCGTAGAGAGAGTGAGTTACTTGCAATGGGTCTTAGAAAGGCAAGGATTTGTTTAGATGCCCCCTTAGCTTTCCCCTCATGCCTCTGTGATTTTTCCCATAGGAGAAATTTCAATTATACAAATGTTCTTGGATCTCTAAAAGGAATTTATCAATCATCTCATTTCTTCACAGATACAGAACTACATTTGTAGGACCTCAACAGGTTGCTATAAAAGAAGATTGGTACACATTGAAGGTCACATGGAGCTAAGGAGCTCAGGAATCTTTCTCTTACCAACTCTCTTCGTGGTAAGAATTTCTGCCATTTTGATTAGGGAGCACTTTGCCTCTGCAAATGCATATTTTTAGTTCCTTGCCCTATTATTTAATTTGATTGGAAGAAAAGGTTTTGTAAGGACTCAATCTGTCAATAAACTCTTAGGTGAATTGACTGGCCTTCCTAGTTTTTTTTTTTTTTTTTTTTTTTAGAATTCCCTTTTTGTGACTACAGGGAAGGGTATAAAATCCACTGGCTATCCCAAGCTTTTTCAATACAGTCAGCATGGGAGTGGGTATGCAATTTCAGCCTGACCTCTGGATTTCCTGACCAGTTCTTTTCCAATTGACTCCAAAAGTTAGTTTTCCAAGGAGGGCCCCAAATTTCATAGGAATAATTTCCTCAGATATTTTAAAAGTAGAAGTGATTCATAGTTTTTTTTTTTTTTATTTCAGATTTAACATGGGAAATTGCTTTCTACGACTCTCTCTGTAGCTTTGCTCTATTTTGTCTATAATAACCCAGTGTTCTAAGGCATTGATACCAAGTTAGAAGTTTCTTTAAAAAATTTTTTTTTGTGTGTGTGATATATATCACTAAATCAACTTCATACAAAACATTTTGAACATCTGTGGAGAACAGACAGCCCTATAAAATTAGGAGCTTAAATGAAAATATTCTTGTAATGTAAACACCACCTCCTTTATTGCTCTCTCTTCGAATTTGGGTTCTTAAGCAAATATGCTTTATTAGATCCATATCTCAAGAGTAAATAGCCTACTTGTTACACATATTGTAAGTTACTGTTTCCTCAGCTTTCTTCCAAAAAGGAACTTCAATACCCAAGACTAACATTCATCAACCAACCCGGTTTTATAGGAATATAATCTATCAGTAGTGTGGAAGTTTCCTCTTGTGGTTAGACTATTAACATGTTAGAAGTATGGCCACCAATGAATTATTTTGACCTGGGGCTGACTTAATCCTACAGTATCAGGAAACCAGTGACTAATGAACCATTTCTTCTCACAATTTGCTGATTATGGGAGAAACAGGGCCTCATTTTCTTGCAACTTGGCAAAGCCCATTGCTTCAGTTTGGTTTGGATTTATTTGGTCATTGACATTGACTTGTGGACCACTGGGAATTTACATAAGATTGGCAAAAAAAAGTTTGCTCATATGAAAGAAACTTAACTTTTTTTAATTGTTCAGGGAGGGGGAAGGAGGCCTAATAGAACTCACTGAAGGTGGGAGGGTTGGAGGGTCCAACGACTAAAGCCCTCCCCAAAAGTCATTCCTCTCTTCTGACATTGAATCTGTGGAGCTTAAGTTTTTTTCATATAAAATACATGGAAGAAGAAGTACATATTAAATACTAATGGGCTCTCAATGTATCATGATGGCATGTTACATTTAAAATGGTGCCATGGGAGAGTGAAATGAGAAAGCCAGTTAAAATGCAGCTCCCAGGGAAAATTAACCGCTAATACCTTAGAGTATGTATTGTATGTAATAAATTAACTTCTCTTCCATGATACAGAATTGTACTAGCGCATACCATCCTTGGGAGACTTGAAAAAAATTGTCACTCAAATAATTTTCTGTGTTCTGTGGTACACATGAGGAACCCCAGTTGAAAAAGATGACCTAAGCTATTAACCGTTTTTCAAGCTTTTAAAATTCAAAACATATTACCAGGAAATGAAAAGTTCAACATGATTGTTTTGTTTCATTAAATACTAAATAGAAAGCTCTCTATTAACTGTTTTTTTCATGCCTCTAAAGACGTTAAAATCAATTAAAGACATATTATATCTTCAAAGACTTCTGATTTTATTTTATTCTATTACAATTCATTATATTTGTGCCTAAGTGTTTTAAATTATTTAAAAAAAAAAAATCATGATGGTATTTTAGAAAAGTCCAGACCAGTGTATTTTGAAAGGCTGTTTTTTTGGAGTTGACGAAGGAAAGGTGGATTCCTAAGAATTTTGGAAAAAGTTAAAAGAGTCTTAAATCTGATTTTAAGCTCCTCTTTGGGAAAGACAAGTTATTTTATATTAGGTAGCTTTTCTTTTTCAAGTGAAGCCACAGACATTTTTCCCAGAAAGTAAAATGTAATACTGATATCTTTTTTTCTACCTTTGAGGGCTTTTTCATTTTACCAGAACTTTAGAATACCTGGTAAAATTCAACCTTTTTGGGTTAAGAAACTTAAGCTGACATTGCTCTCCCAGTACCACTGAGAGGAGCAAGACTGGTAGTCATGGTTCTTTAGAGAAATGCTATTATCTTCTTTATTAAACCACCAGCTCTCCCAGTCTCACTCAGAAATAATATCTGGGAGCATCCTTCACCAGGACACTAGTTACTGCAATGGCTCACCCTCCAATGTGTTCATAAACTTTAATTTGTTTGGAAAGGTTAAAATGAATATGAAATATGAAAAAGATACTTAATCCTCTTGATGGTTCTATGTATTACAGTAATGTCTTATAAACTCTCTGAAAATAATGGGGCCTCCAATTTATTTCTTTTGGTTCCCAAGCCAAATTGTGAAACTCTTGGATTGGTGACATACAATCTCCTATTAGCTACCTTCAACAGCCTGCTGCTAAAATGTAATCAAACGCAGGAAACTTAGTGGAAACCAAGGAAGGCCACTTGGGTGGTCTTACGCTGCACTGGCGAGGTGGACTGTTCTAATTCAGATTACTGATCCATTATAAACCCATAGAAAGTGACTCTAATGCTAACTATAACACCCTTCTCTCCTGAAGAAAACACATTCAATTTACAAAGTAGTCCCACAGACACACACGTATACAAAACTTGGAATTCTTATGAAAATAAGCAACGCAATTTCACTTAGTTGGACCATCAGCAAGTTAGTGATTTTGTGGTTTGACCTTCGTATGGTACATCAATCATGGCAAATCTCTTTCTCTCTCCTTTCCAAGTAAAACCACTACTTCCCACACAACATGTCATTACCATCACAATAGGATCTGCTGGGTAATACAGTTTGGATTCTATCCTTAACTTTAAAGCCTTATTTGAAATCACAGCTTCCTTCCTGTTGCAAGTCAGCTTTAAAACAGATTTCTAGTGATCTTGGCTGATCACTCTCTCTTTTCCTTTCAGTTTTTGGTTCTATTACCTTGCAAGTCAGTTTGGATTTGCTGTTTTCCCACAAGAGACGAGTACCATCATTTTTCTATGTCTTTCTTAAGATAAGGAAGAAGAATCAGGAGAATGGAAATAAAGTGCCCATGGTTCCATGGGACAGGCATTTAAGTGCTCGATCTAACAGAAGCATAATTTGTATTTACCCAACTTGATGACAATCTAACCCCAGTAAATGTACTAAATCATACGAATAAGCATTAAACCATCAGAAACACTTTAAAATAATGTTTGTCATCAAATTGAAAATATAAATTTTTATATTTAAGATAAGTAAAGGTGATTCTACACAATGCAGAAATGATCAAACAATGTCATTGATATCACATGCAAGTAAAATTACGCTAAAGATCATCCAGAATCAGCTGCAGCAGTACATTGACAGGGAGCTGCCAGAAAGTCAAGCCAGATTCAGAAGACACGGAACAGAGGAATATTATTGTTGATGTCAGATGGATCTTGGCTGAAAGCAGAGAAAATACCAGAAAAATGTTTACTTGTATTTTATTGACTATGCTAAGGTATTTAACTGTGTGGATCATAAAGAATTAACATTGCAGAGAATGGGAATTCCAGAAAACTTAATGGTCCTCATGAGGCAACTGTATATAGATCAAGAGGTAGTTGTTTGAACAGAACAAGGGGATACTACGTTTTTTAAGTCAGGATAGGTGTATATCAGGGTGGTATCCTTTCACTGTACCTATTCTATCTGTATACTAAGCAAATAATCTGAGAAGCTGGACTATATGAAGAAGAACATGGATCAGGACTGGAGGAAGACTCATAAACTACCTGCAATACGCAGATGACACAACATTGCTCGCTGAAGTACTTCAAGAGGACTTTAAAAGTAGTTAGTTGTAGTATTAGATTTTACAGGAGTGTTTGTTATTCCATTTATTTAGGTGTACTTCAAGTACTCCAAGAGGACTTGAAGTACTTATTGATGAAGATAAAATACTACAGGCTTCAGTATGGATTACACCTTAACATAAAGGAAGCAAAAGTCCTCACAACTGGACCAATAAGCAACATCATGAAAAATGGAGAAAAGATTGAAGTTGTCAAGGATTTCATTTTACTTGGATCCACAATCAATGCCCATGGAAGCAGCAGTCAAGAAATCAAATGACATATTGCATTGGGCAAATCTGCTCTAAATGACCTCTTTAAAGTGTTAAAAAGCTAAGATGTCACCTTGAAGACTAAGGTGTGCCTGACCCAAGCCATGGTGTTTGCAATCTCCTCATATGCATGTGAAAGCTGGACAATGAATAAAGAAGACCCAAGAAGAATTGATGCCTTTGAATTATGGTATTGGTGAAGAATATTGAATATACCATGGACTACCAGAAGAATGAACGTATCTGTCTTAGAAGAAGTACAGCCAGAATGCTCCTTAGAAGCAAGGATGGCAAGACTTCATCTCGCATACTTTGGACATATTATCAGGAGAGACCAGTTCCTGGAGAAGGACATTATGCCTGGTAAAGTAGAGGGACATCAAAAAAGAGGAAGACCCTCAAGGAGATGGACTGAAACAGTGGCTGCAACAATGGGCTCAAGCATAACTGATTGTGAGAATGGCACAGGACAGGGCAGTGTTTTGTTCTGGTATACACAGGGTCGCTATGAGTGGGAACTGACTTGATGGACCTAACCACAAAATATCTTATATTTAATATGACTATTCAGACACTTGATTTTAAATTTAAATCCAAATCCAACATACTCTTGAGGGTTCCAACTATTTTCTTACACATTAACAGACATTGGCAGGTACCATTATTTCAATTTTTGCAAGGAGAAATTAAGTGACCAGTTTTATACTTCCTGGCAGGATTCCAATGAGTAAAAATACCTTCTCCTCTAACTTCTTTTTTCCGCTTCGTTTGATTTTACTCCTAAAATTCAATTAATTAGATATATATTCTGGTTTCGAAACATCTTTTAAATGAAACTAATCTGTGTCTTACAGCCTTTCAAGGAGGTTCTTTAGAAATTCATAAATTTAGATAATTTAGTTTAAGCAGATTTTTTTTCTTAATACAACATGAGATAATGACATTAACAATATTAAGTTTTGTATCTTAGCGGTTTCCACCTTGAAATTCACTTTTATATCAATTTTCTCATTAAGTTTCCAGCCTCATCCTGTGATATAAAAACTATTCACAACATTGTTTTTGATGTGTGTCTTAGTTTCCTCCCTCTGCTGTGACAGAAATACCACAAGTGGGTGATTTTAAACAACAGGCATTTATTTTCTCAACCATGGTGATTCTTTCCATGTAGGTAGTCCTGGGTGTTCCTTAGTTCCTTTGTAGACAGTCTTCACATAGCATCCATCTTCCCCCACGTGTGGTTCTTTGCCTTTTCTGGTCTTTTTATAACTCAGAAGTGATTAGATTTAGAACGCAGCCTATTTGAGTCTGATCTAATTTGCATAACAAAGGATATAATCCAAACATGATTATATCCACAGGTATAGGGGTAGGATTTCAAAATATGTTGGAGGGGGTGGGGCACTACTTAATCCATAACAATATGGCACTGAAATTCTAAATTTGGTATAAGATGCGTTCGCTAGTTGAATCCAGGTCTTCTGGTTTCAAATACCATGTGCTTTCAGCTCTACCACAGAGCCTCAGTTCTGTCTCTTGCTGGGAAGAAAGGAGTTGTGGACAGGTGCAGAGAAGGTGATGATGTCTAAACCTGTTGCAACAAACAAATGGGAAGTGCAGACTTGGATGTGGCCACATAGTCTTGGGGCTGCTCCTGGCTATTCGTATGGCCTATGGAGAGTGGCCCTGTAAACTGAGATGGTTCCATTTTTTTTTTTTTTTTCTCTATTTCACCTAGGAAAGCAAACAGACGCTTAATTTCCTCTGTCTTTTCCTCCTTGCCTGCCTCGTCTTTCCCAGGGAGTCTTGCACCATGGAACCTGACTTCAGTTTCACAGTAAACTAGATCAACTGTTTTTAAAGGAGATTTTTGTAGAATAGCCTGGAAATCTAACCAGCATTAGATTTAAAAAAAAAAAAAAAAAAAACCCCTTGGAAAGATGACTCTTAAATTCTAAATAATTGACTTACATGTATGTATAAGAATTTATTTTATTTCATCACAGAAAGAACCCTGCATATTAGTTACTTTCACTTTTTACTTAAAAGTATCTCAGCAAGGATCAGGGAAAACTAAAATTTCCAAGTAATTTTTCTGTAAAATATTTGCTTCCCAGCCATCCCCCCCCTCCCCTTTTTTCCTTTTTTTTTTTTCTTCTACTTGCTGGCTGACCTAGGATGTTTCCATGGCACCTGGTCCCATCTGCTCTATGCTGAACCCTTTCAAATGCAGGTATAAATTACTTTTTCAACACATTTCTGCTACTCATTCTATGACGTGCCCCAACCAAATATAAGTTTCTGTTGCCCTAAAAATAGATCTCCTACCATCTGGAGTCCTAAGTTTCTGCATTTTCTCTTTCACCTCGGAGCAACTCCAGCAGTCATAAAAGAACTTCACCTGATGTAATTGTGTCTGCTTCCAACTGCTTCTACCGCATTCTGGAGCTTTCGTTCTGAGTGAATAATTCTCTCGTGCTATCACCAGGCTTCCTGAAGGGATCAGATGCTCATTCATTTGGATATTTTCAAATCATCAAGAAAAAACTTAACAAATCCTGGGGCTGGATTTTCATTTTAGTCTTACCAGTTTATTAAGCTTCTTATAATATACATATGTAAACTAGCTCAAAAAGCTCTCAAATTAAAACCTCCACACTCCCGACAATTCTTAAAAGTAAAGTATTTGAAAGAGGCCAAGTAATTTTTTAAAGTTTTCATTCTACTAAAATGCATGAAAACCGAAGTGCATACTTAAGACCATGCTGGAATTTGCCTGTTTGCTAACAAAATGCATTATAGAAATTCCACAAAACATATAACATGTTTGCATTCAACAGGGCAAAGGGCAGCAAGGATACTGATACCAGATTTCAGAAAATTTCCCAAATTTCATGAATAACAAGGATGGGAAAATATATTTCAGAATGTTGAGTGTAGGTATTTTTCAACACTTGGCAAGTTCCAAGGTTGGCAAATTCCCCTTGATTCTTTTTGAGTAGTCCTCAGCTTTTCTTCCTGTGTCCTCTCTTCTTGTTCACAATATTTTTTGGGGAAACCTGATCCTCTCCACCAAATTCCCTCATTTCTGGAGTGTATATCCCTCAAATCTCATCTTCCAACTCTTCTGAATTCCAGACACAAATTTTCAGATAACTCCTCAGCCCCTATCCTTGGGAGTACTGTGGCTTGTCGAAGGAAACTCCAATACATTTGCAGTCCCCGCCCTTTACCCCACCCCTACTGTCCCAGAAGTGCACTTGCTCCTGTGGCTCTGAACCAAGTGTATGGTCACACCCCCACATAAGCCACCACAGCTAAGGCCCACATAAGCAACTCTCTTCCTCCCATTTTCCAAAATCAAGAGATCAGGAGGCCCTATCAGCTGTATGTCCTTGATGGCTCCCTCATCTAATCTCTTTTTATCAACTAGGCGGGCTTCATTTCAATGGCTTCCAGCCTCTTCTGGCTTCAAGTTTCCATTCTGAAATATGGATTTAACTTTGCTTTTTTTCCCCTCTAACTAAAACAAACTAAAAATTCCTGAGCTTGGATTTCCCATATATTTTATAATTTGGCTACAATCTTTTTTTGTTACCTGGTCTTTTAAAACTCTCCAACCAATATCAACTTTCATATATAGTCCTGTGGTTGTCAAAATAGCCATGTTAGCATCACCTGGGAACTATAGGGTCGCTATGAGTCAAAAGAGACTCAATGGGAATGGGTTTGGTTTGGGGTTTTGGGTGAGGGGGAACTTGTTAGAAATGCAAATTCTTGAACTCCACCCCGGATCTATCCATCAGCCCTCTGGCAGTGGGACCCAGCTATCTGTTGGGGGCGGAGGTAGTGAATAAACCTGCCAGGTGATCCTTATGCAGGCTAATGTTTTCAAACTACTGCTCTAGGCATAGAAGTTTATCATTTCTACAAGCCAGGGCTTCCAATCAGTTCATTTCATTCCAACAAGTTCCCAGGAAATTATACATAAGAATCACCTGGGGGTTTGATAAAATGTAGATTCTGATTCAGTATATCTGGGGTGGAAATACAATTTATTAGCAAGGAACTTGTTAGAAATGCAAATTCTCAACAGGGGTTCCAACCAGAATGAACCAGTTCAAAGTCCTGCTACAAACCTGCCACTTCCTTTCATACCGTCATACCTTACCCATTGCCGTGGAGCCGATTCCCACTCATAGTCACCCAATAGAACAGAGTAGAAATGCCCCACAGGGTTTCCAAAAACCAGCTGGTGGATTCAAACTGCTGACTTTTTGGTTAGCAGCTGACCTCTTAACCACTGCACCACCGGGGCTTCCTTCATACCTTAGTTTTAGGTATTTCCTTTTTTTTTTTTTTCTTTATCTGGAATGCCATTCTTCTGCTTAACTGTTTATGAATGCCTACTCGTTCTTCAGGAATCAGTTTAAAAATACCCACTTCTTAAGACTTCTCCAATTTCCCCAGGAAGAGCTAATTTTTTTTTTTCCCCCCTCCAAGGTACTTTATATCTTTTCTATAGTATAATCTGACTTACAGTTAGTTAAAAATAGATTTGTTTCTTTTAATAAATTATGAACCCCATGAGAGCTCCAAAGTTGATTTTCCTTAGTAAATGCTAGCAGGGAAGGAGTTGAATCTTACTTAACAACCATCATAAGTACTCAATAAATAAAAATCAAATTAATTTGATTATTAATATAATCCTTTATTCTGTATTCTGTGATAAAAAAAATAAGGCACTTACTAATCCAATACCATTTATATAATTTTGGTTTTAAATATTTGTTTCATAAGACATTTTAATGGGAATACATGAAAAATATTACATTCAAAGACTGTAGTGGTATGCGCAAGCAACCGGTTCATAGAAAGGTTGAACAGAATAATTTGCAAAATTTCTGAACTAGAATTTATGACCCATTAAATTTAAACTCTTAAGAATTATTCTCAAGATAATCACATTATAAAATAAATAAATATGATTTGGTAAACATAAAATTTATTCCTTCCAGAGTTTTGATTCTAATAGCTTTAGATATTTTCTTAAATTTGAAGAAAATTGATTTTTTTCTGAGAAAATCTATGATCTTTTTTACCATCACTTATTAAAGAAAAACAATTGTTAATGATTCACATATGGGATTGTTTCTGCTATTATTTTTACGGTATAGCTTCCAGATTAATAACCAATAAACATCCAAAAGAAACATAAATTGGAAAGTTTATTATTGAATAATTCTATGGCTAGCTTTATAACTACTTGGCTATGTAGCCTCATAATTCAAAGATCTGAAAATAATGCAAAAAAAAAAAAAAAATAGTATCTTCCATGAAAGCAAATAGCATTTAATTGTGCTACTCAGAAGCCATTTTCATATCATTTAACTGATTTAATTATTGTAATAACACTTTTAGTCTCAGAAAGTATTTATTTTTCCTGTTTTACAGATAACTGAACTCTGGTCTGAATTCAAAGTTCTGGGCCAAAGACATGCAGCTAGTAAGTTCATTTATTTACTTGTCTGTTCGTGGTCTTCAAAGTGTATACTGAATGTTGACTACAAAAGAGACATCGTTCTTTGTACTGAACATTCCCTAACTCCAAGGAGCTTACCGTCCAGAAAGGCGTATGGGTCATGAGCATGGAGTGATGAGCACTTTGATGGACAGAAGGATAGCTTCCTAAGAAAACTAAAAAAAGAGACACATGATCTAAACCAAACCCATTTTTCTCGAGTTGATTCTGACTCATACAAGCATTTAACGAAAGCTTATTGGACATAGGAGCTACTCAGAAGGAAGGGAGGGGAATAAGGAGGAAGAGGTTCTAGATAGACTAACCAGCATGTATGTGGGCATGGGCTGTCTATTCAAGTAGGTTAGTACTGTTGGAGCAAAGAGTGAGATGGAAAGGTTTAGGCCTGAAATAGACATTTGGAAATTATCAAAGTAAAAATGGTAACTAGAACTATGGGGTTGGGGGAGGTTAAATTACCCAGGCAAAGTGTGTTGAGTGGGAGGAGAAGCTGTTCAGGAATGGAACCCTGGGAAGCACTGACAATGAAGGAATTAGAGAGGACAACTAGACAGAGAAAGATGCTAGGGAGTGGCCAGAGGGGTGGGAAGAAACTGAAACCAGAAGAACACTTTAAAGAACAGGATCATCACTGCCAAATGCTGTGGAGAGGTTAAGTAAGGACTAAAGAGTATGCTACGATGGAAGAAGAGATGGCTATCCCTCCGCAGGTGAATGTGCAGACGGGAGGGAAAGAAGCTGATGGAGTTCCCAACCGAAGCTTCTATTTTCTCAGCAAAGTAGGAGGCAAGACCATCTGCTGAAAGTGAGGGGCTGTGGGTGGGGTGAGAGGGCTGAGGAGGTGAGAGGTTGGAAATAACCACTGTGAAAAACGGTAGCATGAACTCACCACACACTTGGAATTGGGGACAACAGTGAGGACTTAGTTTGAGGTGGAAATTGTGAATATTTAATGCATCTGATCTGTGAAACTGTAAGATTTATCTCCAGCATGACATAGAAGCAGCAAAGGTGAACGGTTTATTGTCATGGACTTAGGCTTTTGCACAGAGGGTGTAAAAAAAGGATAACAGGCCAACAATCCAGATGAAATAGAATCATGGCCTGAACTACAGTGAAGTGGGTGAAGCAAATACAGTACACAAAATGTTAGGAGTCACTTACTCTCAGGGTGCTACAAGTGACTAGAATAAATGTGTTGAAAATAATGAAAGAAGACAGCTGTAAGAGTGGAGGATTACAGTCAGAGAAAGGAGCTTCAGATGACAACAGAGACTCTAGTTCTGTCAAGGAGAGGGTGATTGGATGAGGATGAAAATATTTCAAATTACGGACATAAAAGAGGTGGATGTGTTGACTTTGCAGGCCCTGAAGCCACCTGAGTTGATGGCAGGAATGGAGAAGAGGAAGGCTGTGAACCTGGCCTCAAAGACTGCAGTGGATAAGGACAAGAACTAGGAAGTCTGTCCACAATGGTAAGAAGCTTCTACCTGGACAACAGGATCTCAAGTGAACAGGGACAGTATATAATAGAAGAGTGATGGGTGCAGTAGCAGAAGGGAAAGAGAAGCTGATTGATACCATCACTTAATTGAGTTTTATGTGGGTCACGGGAATCTGAGCTGTTTTGAAGGTCATGGCGCCTCCAAAGCCAAGTCAACATGCTTGAACCAGGGAGTTAGTGGGACAAGCAGTAAAGAGATTACCAGGTCAAAGAGAACTGGTTACCATGAAACTGTGATTCCAAGGGCACAGTGGCAAGGAATGGAAATCAGTGAAAGGATGAAGAGCAAAGCGGTAAGGGTGATATTGTGGAAGAGGGTCCATGACCAGATAGATAGAGGTCCTCACAGTTTAGTGACTAAATCCAACAAGTGAATAAGTAAATATGCTACAGTGGTGTGTGTATTTGGGTTTATAATGCTTCAGATGAAGTCAGAAAAATCATAATTGTTCCCAAAGGGCAAAGACAGAGCCATGGTAATAGGAAACACTGTATATATTTAGAATGTCTTATCTGCAAGAAAAATTCACTCTTTTGAAAGGGTGGTGACTTCAGTGGTTACTTAGTCAAGAAACTGAAACCCACAGAAATCAGGGAATGAACAGAGCCTGAACAAGAACTGTAGAATCTACACATAAGTATTCTGACGATTAGATTCTCTCCCCCCACCCCCCCAAGACACTGAGCTGTCAGGAAAGAAAATACACCATTAGCCATCTGACAGAGGCTCGGGGACAAATAAATGCAGAAAGGAACCAAGAAGATGGAACCTCATCCTGTGGAAAGGGGTGAGGCCCTCCTGCGGGAGGAGGTGGGGTTGCTGAACCTGAAGACAGATTCATGTGCTATATGGGGTGGACTGAGACAGGCCAAGAGTGGAAGCCCTGTCCTGAATTTATACCTTCTTGTAAGGGCCACTAGAAATTACTTTCCCTTGGGTTTTGCCTAAATGAGTTAGAACATTAATTTCTGTTCCTCTTACTTTAGAACGTCCTGTGTCCTTTAAGAATAGTCCGTTTCTAGCCTTTTAAGAAAGAGATTTTCATATGAAATGGAACCATAAATTTACTTTCATTTTACTCGGATGTGCCCCCTCCCCCAAAAAGGATCTCCTTTTCTTTTCAGTCTTTGAAAGGCGGGGGCGGGGGGGGGGGATGGGGAGCATCTAAATTTCAATTCAAAGCCATGCAAAACAATAGATTTAACCCAATGCAATAGTTAAGCAGTCCCTTTAACATGGATAAATGCAGCACCCCTTTTGGTAAAATGCATAGTCTCTCAGGTTCTCTCTCCTTACCCTGTTTTCTCTCCAAAATGGTATCTGGGTTTTCAGCGTGGCTTAAATTGACCCCTAATGATGGAATTAAAGAAGTTTTCAGATCTGCATTGGATGCCCATGGACTCTTCTGGGTGTTTGCACAGTCCTGTTCTAAAGGGAATGGCTTAAGTAACAACCAGATTGGTGACCTCTCAGGAAGGACTGGTCCCTCTGAGTTTCAGGATAACGATCTGGCATCTATTGCCAAGATGCATAGTCATAGCCATTCACCTCTACTCTGGAGTTCCCACCACTGGCATCTGCTTTAGCCAGATTTCTAAGCTCTGCATATTCCCTGGCACTTCCAGCAACTCCATGTCTTCTCAGAACACACAAAACCTCTGACTTCTTTCTGTCCTTTGTAGACCTTGGAACCCAGGAGAACTGCCTTAGACTCACCTGTCTACCCATCCTCTACACCTGTAGAAATGGCTGTTTTCAGGGCTTCAGAGTTAACACTGGTCAGACCTTAGAAAACATGCCACTATCACAGAAGCCCTTTTACCCCTTCAAAGCTAACTTGTTTCTAACAGCCTAGATTAGTTTTCTGGCTTTTGTACCTTATATGAACTATATCATACACACACCCTTTGGGGTATGGCATGTTTCACTCAACATTATTTGTTAGATTCATCTGTATTGCTAGATGTAGATAGTTAATTCTCATTGCTATAAGTGTACATTGTGTATAATTTAGAGTTTTAAATCTGAGGTCCAGGAATTGAGCAATGGGTTTGGAAGAATACAAAATCAGCCAGACCCATTTTTCCTGCTCCAGAGTCGATAAAAATTCCTTTGGCCTAGGAGTTGGGGGTGGGTCAAGAAAGAGTTTGATTCTAATATGGACCCCTGAGAAGAGGGCTGAGTCCCAAGTAAGGAAGTTGGAGGAAGTGGGTGGAAATATTAGAACTACAGATAGATTTGGCAACAGGCATGCCTGGGGCCTCTTTCCTTGGCATGACCCCAGTGTTCACCACATCGTGGGTTTCACTGTACCTTAGTGTTGCAATCTTTCATAATGTGGAAAATCTAACTGTAGAGCTCGCATTTTTATGCTGTGTTCTTATTTCTCACTGTAGCACAAGAATATCTTTATGATTACCTCAGCCTCTCTTTATCCATTTGAAAATACTGGTTGTGAACCCTTTTGGCCAAGTGGATTTAACTACAATAATTCTTTCCTCAAAATCTTCCAACCATCTTCTCTACCAAACACAAATCTAATTCTTAGATTTAAGAATATTGCTATATGAACCCCTGAATAAGTAAATCATTATTGAAAAAGAAGAACAAAGTAGGAGGCCTCAGACTTCCTGATCTCAGAACCTATAACACAGCCACAGTAGTCAAAATAGCCTGGTACTGGTACAAAGGCAGACACATAGACCAAAGGAACAGAATCAAGAACCCAGATGTAAATCCATCCACCTATGGATACCTTCTCTTCTACAAAGGGTCAAGATCCATTTAATGGGGAAAAGAAAAATCCCTTCAACAGTGTTGATGAAACTGGATATACATTTACAGAAAAATTAAACAGGATCCATACCTCTCAACATACACAAAAACCAACTCAAAATGGATCAAAGACCTAGATGTAAAACCTAAAACGTAAAGATCGTGAAAGACAACATAGGGACAATGCTAGGGGCCCTAATCTATGGCATAAGTAGAATACCAAGCATGACTGAAAATTTACAGACTCGAGAAGATAAACTAGATAATTGGGACCTCCTAAAAATTAAAGATTTATGCTCATGAAAAGACTTTACCAAGAGAGTAGAAAGAGAACCTACAGACTGCGAAAAATATCTTTGGCAATGATACATCTGATAAAGGCTTAATCTCTAAAATATATAGAAAACTTTTAACAACTCAGCAACAAAAAGACAACCCAATCACAAAGTCGGCAAAGTACATGAACAGACAGTTTACCAAAGAGGACATTTAGGAGGCCAAAAAATACATGAAAAGGTGTTTGCAATCATAAGTTATCACCAAAAAAAAAAAAAAAAAACCCCAAACCTGATTGCTGTCAATTCTGACTTATAGTGACACTATAGTGACCCTATAGGACAGAGTAGAACTGCCCCCATAGAGTTTCCAAGGAGTGCCTGGTGGATTCAAACTGCCAACCTTTTGGTTAGCAGCTGTAGCACTTAACCACTACACCACATTAGTCATTAGGGAGATACAAATCAAAACTACGATGAAATAGCATCTTACCCCTGCAAGAATGACCCAGATCAAATAAATAAATAAGTGCTGATGAGGTTGTGGTGAGACTGGAACTCTTATATAGTGCTGGTGGGAATGAAAAATGGTAACCACTGTGAAAAACGATATGGACAGCTTCCTTAAAAAGCTAGAAATAAAAATACCATATGATCCAGCAATCCCACTCCTAGGAATACATCCTAGAGAAATAAGAGCTCTCACGCGAATAGACAAATGCATACCCATGTTCACTGCAGCATTATTCACAATAGCAAAAAGATGGAAACAACTTGCGTGCCCATCAACCAACAAAGTGATGAGCTATGGTACATACAATGGAATACCACATGACAATAAAGCACAATGATGAATCTGTGAAACATCTCACAGCGTGGATGAATCTGGAGATATTATGGTTAGTGAAATAAGTCAATCACAAAAGGACAAATTTTGTATGAAACCACTATTACAAAAAGTCAAGAAAAGGTTTACACACAGAAACAAACAATCTTTGATGGTTACCAGGGAGGGAAGGGGTGGGGAAATCACTATATAGTAGACATGTGGTAACTTTGGTAAAAAGAAAGGCAATACCCAATATAGGGGTAGTCAACACAACTTGACCAAGGCAAAGGAAGACCAAGGCAAAAGCAACAACAGTAAATACTTAACATATATAACCCTAAAACAACAGTAAAAACAAACAATAATTTACAGGCACATACACAGGTAGACATGTATGCTGAATAGGAGTAGAAGGGAGTATAGAGTATACATATACAAAAAGAATATATATATATATATATATACACACACACACATATAGATTTGGCTGTGGATAGTTTTGCACACATATTTGTATGTGCAGTATGCATATTCATATATATAGTAGAGCACACAGTGGGCACAATCATAGGAGCTTTCTAGATACAACCAAACACCTCACAGCACCAAGTTGCTGAGGATGACACCATTCCTCCCAATTTTCCATTCCTGGCATAGTAAACCGTATGATTATTTGATTCAAAAGGCCAATAGCAGTCCATTTCATCTCATTAATGCCTAGCGTATTGACGTTTATGTGTTCCATTTCATTTTTGATGATTTCCAATTTTCCTACATTTGTAGTTCATACCTTCCACATTCTGATTATTAATGGACGTTTGCAGCTGTTTCTTCTTATTTTGAATTGTGCCACATCAGCAAATAAAGGTCCTGAAAGCTTCATTCCATCCACATTAAGGTCAACTCATCTTTGAGGAGGCAGCTCTTCCTCAGTCATATGCTGAGTGCCTTCCAACCTGAGGGGCTCATATTCCGGCACTATATCAAACAATGCCTGCTGCTATACCTAAGGATTTCACTGCCTAATTTTTTCAGAAGCAGACCACCAGGTCCTTCTTCCTACTGTATCTTAGTTTGGAGGCTCGGCTCAAACCTGTCCACTATGGGTGACCCTGCTGGTATTTGAAATACCGGTGGCATAGCTTCCAGTATCACAGCAACAAGCGAGCCACCACAGTGTGACAAACTGACAGACACATGGGGTCAAGGGGACCTAAAGTGTGTAATTTTTATTTCTTCAAGTTCTCATTAGAACCATTTGAATGCAGGAGTTAGTCTGCAAAATCTTTGAAATGGTAATCAGAAATTTTAAAGTAAGGGTACGTTTTCCTTTAAGCAAATATGAGTAAGGGTAGGGTACATGAGAATAGAGCAGTGTGAAAAGAATTGTCTCAAGAAGAGAGATTGATGATGAAAGCTAAAGAATTTAATTTCTTTAAATTAAATATTTTTATTCATAGATGGAAGTCGGAAACTCTAAATTGTAGTCAACCCATCAACTAATTAGTATGTCAACACCCTTCCTAAATAATCAAAGACTTGAAGCCTTTCAATCAGATCACCACATCTTAATTCTGCTGTCCTTTTTTTTTTTAATTAATCACAAGAATTTAACATTACCTTTATATTATCTTACACAGACAATATATGGTTAGATTTGCCTGTATTTTTCCTCATCATTATTTCTTAGATCATTCTGGGAATTTTTTTTTTCTTTCTGTAATGCAATCTTCAGCAGTTCCTTAGTGTAGGTTTATTGGTGATAAGTTCTCTTATTTTTTAATTCATCAGAAAATGTCTATGTCATGGCCATTATTGAAAATTCATTTTTGTCTGAGTATAGACCAACAGGTATTTTCCCTCAACATATTTTATACAGATAAAAATATGATTGCACTATTTCCAAAGTAGCTGTCAATCTAAATGTCATTTCTTATTGATGACCTATCCATTTACCCCTTCCCACAGCCTGTTTGTTACTGTTATACTATAGTAATACAATGATATGTGTAGGTACGGATGGATTCCCTTTTACTTATACCTTGTGCTTTCTATAAACATGAATTTATCTTTCACCAGGTTTGGAAAAAAAAAAAAACTCAGCCATTTTTCCTTCAAATATTGCTCCTCCTCCATTCTCTTCTTTTGGGGCCGCAATCGAAAAAGTATCAGACCTTATCATTCTTGTTCAATGCCTCTTAATATTTCTCACGTAGTTGACCTTGCCTCTCTGTGCTACATTCTATATAATCTATTCAAGATTTAACTAACAGCTTTTTTTAATTCTCTCTTTATCTGTGTCTAACCAGCTGTTTAATTCAGCAGTTGGGTTTTTTAATTTGGATTTATGTTTCAGTTCTAAAACTCCTTTTTGGTTATTTTCCCACCCAGTTTGGATGTTTGTTAATAGTCTCTTGTCCCTTGCTTATTTGTTAAATCTTAAATTGCATTTCATTAAACATTTCTTCATAATAATTGTGTAATATTTTATTTTATAGTATGATATTTTATCATAGTTTCAAGTTTTTCATCTGGTAATTCAGAAGATTTGGAGATTTAGATGTATTGTTCGCAATTTCTGGTAGCCTCAACCATAGCGTCTTGTTTCATTCCCTGTGTGTTACATATAATTTAACGTGTCAGAATCTACAACATGGCCCTCAAGTTTCTCACAGGTTATATTACATTCAACATACATACAATGAAACAAGACACTATGATCACGACTAGCAGAAATTGTATGAGAATCTTGAGGCTGAACTTGTAGATAAGGAGCCCTGGCGGCACGATGGTTAAGTGCTTGGCTGCTAAGGAAAGGTGGACATCTTGAACCCACCCAGCGGCTCTGCGGGAGAAAGACCTGGCAATTGGCTCTCAAAAAGATTATAGCCTACAAAACTCTGGTGGGGCAATTTCGTTCTTTCACATGGGGTCTCTATGAGTTGGAACTGACTAGACAGCAGCCAGCAATGACAACAACTGAAGATCTGAGCTTAATGGGGAATATTTGGGTTTAGCTTTTCCTCTCCAGATCAACAGAAGGCTTAGTCTTAAGATGCATTTCTGATGAAAGAATATGTTTTCAGGGCAATCATGCATTTCTTGCTCACTGTTCACTACGTACCACTACCTGCTTACAGCTATCTACTCTGATTTCAGTTTTCTGGGTTTGTGTGTGTGCGTGTTTGGCTCTTGGAGGTTTACTTCATTTTCCAATGAGCCCAGAAATACACTTTAAATTATATGTGCAGTAATTTATGCAGAATCTTTTGGAGGGAGAGGCATGTCAGCATTACCTGGTATGTATTACCTATGAGTCCTGCACCCCCCGGTTTCCATCTCTGTAGGAATCATTCTCATGATGACCACCAAGCCTGTGATTATATCTTATCTTCTAAGTATGCTGGGAGGAAAATGAAAACACGGAATACAAGAGGATTCTTTATATACCATAAGTTCAAGAACCTTCACCATCCTTGGTATTACGCCCTACATAAACTTTGAAAATACGGTAAACATATAGCCTTTGTGTGTGTTGTGTGCGTGAGGTGGGGAGGTGACATTTCTTGTCTTTTATTTGTATCTATTTATTTATTTTTGCCATATGTTTTGGCCGGAACATGCTATAAGTATGTGTATGTAACTTCAGATTATACTGAGCTGTGCCCCTCACCCCCATTAGCTTATATGGAGCTAGCAGAGATCTAAAAGTCCAGGATTTAAAATATTTTAACCACAGTTATTTTGCTATTGACTATAAGCAGTTTTGCTTCTTTTGTTAGTTTAAATCCATCGCTTTAGGCCTTCTATACCTTTTGAATCCCAATTCTGCCATATATATTATTATATTTGCACTACTTGCAAATATAATGAGAATGTCTTTTCGAGTTATTAGTAAAAATTTTGAACAATAGATGACCGAATTTAGAACTCTGCAACTCACCACATCAATGAATTGATCAAAGCCCTCTCCATCCTTCAAATGGTTGCAGTTAACACTGCTGTCAACCAGCCCACCAGCCACCATCTTATCGATAAGTGTAGAGTGTTAAATGTCATGCTGAATATTAAGACACAGAGCATTCAAGTCATTTCCTTTATCTAATCTGAAATCCACATAGAGAAGGGAGATGAAACTAAGTTTGCAGAAGATGTTGCTGGGAATCGGCGTTCATCCTCAGGAGTCAATGTCTCCTTTTCTTATTGCACAAAAACTGCATATTCTGGGTGTAAGAACAAGCATACAAATTTGTTGTTTCTACACTCTAAAGTCTTTTTTTCACACAGAGGACCCCAGGGAAAGATTAAGTTTGATATCCTAGAAAATGACAATATTTCCATAGAATCAGTACACCATACACCACTTACTTTAATATTAAAAAAGTTCATTCTAATAATTCTTTTATCCACTAACTAAACATTATTGTAGTTCACTGAAGTAATAAACAATAATACTTAATGATCATTTTGACCTCAGGCTGTGTTAGCTATTAATTTTAAAATGTTCAACTAAACTCTTAATAATTAAATAAAATGTCAGAACATCTTTAAATTAAGCAAACAATATAAAATTTCTTAAAGTGCTTTCTCTGAACTTAAATTTAAAAGTGGTATATAATTTGCTTTGAAGAATAGGTAATATTCCAGATTGTTGGGCTAGTGAAGAAAAAGAAAAGAAGTCTGAGCTTGTTTAAAAAAATAATCATAATCCTATTTTTGCGAATTAAGAAATAAATCCATATTGGAGCCCTGGTGGCATAATGGTTAAGAGCTATGACTGCTAACCAAAAGGTCAGCAGTTTGAATCCACCAGCAGATCCTTGGAAACTCTACAGGGCAGTTCTATTCAGTCCTATAGGGTCGCTTTTAGCAATTATTAGCGAGGAAACTCACCCCTATTGCCACAACCCATGTCTCCCCAAAGGTAATCCCAGCTTTAATAGCAATGGAAAGTGACAAGGCCCTGCCCAGTTCCCTTGTATCATGTATAGTTACACACCAGTTACTTGCCCTCAATAGATCCAAATATTGTTGGAAGTCAAGGTCAACACTGAAAGTTTTAACTAGTGTTGGCTAAACAGTATGGACAGAAAGTATCTAAATAACTTGCTGTTGTTGTCAGTTGCAGTCAAATAAATTCTGACTTGTGGTGATCCCCTGTGTACGGAGCAGAACTGCTCCAGAGGGTTTTCAAGGCTGTGACCTTTCAGAAGCAGATCCCCAGGCCTGCCTTTTGAGGTGTCCCTTGGTGTGTTTGAACTGTCAACCTTTCAGCTAGTAGTAGAGCACTTAACCCTTTGCACCATGGAGGAGATTACAATTGAATGCTGGATACTACAGTACCAGAAGGCACCAAGATATGGAGGCACTAGATGCATGAGAAGATATTCTAAGACTCCCCTCCTGTGTTCATCTTTCTCTAACCATTCATCTCTAAGGCACTTAGAAGATAGATGAAACCTGCAGAACTAGGGACCAGCATCTTGGAAAAAATGAGATCTCGTCTTCCAGGTAGAGAGTAGAATGAGAGTCTGATTTTTTAAATAGCTTGTAACTTTCTTAAGCAAACCTGCTCATTTATAGTCCCAAACAGAAAGAGATAGTCCGACTTTATAATTCTCTGTAACTTGGCATTAGAGACATCAAGATGGGAGACATAAGGCTGTTATTTTAACTGAGGTTGGATTATAGCAAGATTTTTGAGCAGAATTGAAAGTGCTTCACTGGAGCCAACCAAAAGAAGATGTTTTGCACCTGCTTGTCATCTTATTTGCCGGAATTGACTGGACAGCACTAGGTTTGGTTTGGTTTTTGTCATCCTACTGTGTGCACAGTGTATGTTGTGCCTTTACTCTGCTGGAAGGCTAACAGGCCTCAGAACAGCAGGCTGAGATTTTTCTTTTCTGCCTACAAAGACATCTCTATCATTTTAACAGACACGTAATTTTTCTTTGTACCTCAGTTTTCTTACTTGGTGTTTGTAGATAATAAGGATACGCTACTGAACTACACTGCCTCTCATAGTGGGGAAATGGATAAGTCAGCTCATACCTCTATTTCTCTTCCTCCCTCCCTCTCTCCCTTCCTTCTTTCCTCCCTTTCTCTTTCTCTTCTTCCTCCCTTCCTCCTTTCTTTTCCTTTTTCTTTTACACATAAATCTTTCTCAGGAATAATATAGGGTTTCTGATTTCAAATGAAATTGTGGAATGTAAGGAATTCTATAAGGACAACTTTTAATTATTCAAGAAGCACAAATTCAAGGCACCACTCAGAAGTTAATGGATCACTGATTGCAATTAGTTAAAGAAAATATAAGGATAAGCAATCTCTTACTCTATTTTCTCACTAGATGTTATAGCAGAACTGCTAAAGCTATTTAATCAAAGTTCCTTGCTATGATTTTCCAAGCTTGGTCCTGGGAGCACCTGCACCAGAATCCACCTGGGTTGTTTGTTTAAAACAGAGGTTTCTGACTCCTCCCCCAGGGCCACAGTATCTGATCTCTGTAGGTACTGGGGATAGGGGAGTAGGAAATAGGAGAACCTACATTGTTAACAAGATCGTGGGTGATTTTTAAGAACGAACATGTCTATGGTCTCTACATTTTATAGCTCATCTTTTCATCACTTTGAAATAATGAGTGGGTAGGAAAGGAAAGAAGAAAAAGCTATCCACAAAATGAATAATTAGCCCTTAGATATTATATAATTGGCCACATACATTTTTCTGGAAAATCTTTTACAAAGTTAATAGCTCAATTTGTTACAAGTGAATAACAATTAAAAGGTATGACTCCTAGGAGACTTTAGCATTATATGTATGCATGAGAGGGAGCAGATTTGTAATAATTAGGGTTGTTTGATAAATAGTCTCCAGGTCCTAATAATGCAGTGAACTTACAGTTGCCTCCAGCAAATCTGGGTTTGTACTCTTGCTTTCCTATCACATAATCTACTCAATTAACTCCATTGACATCATCACCATCTCCGTTTATTTAGACTTCTCTTGAGTTTATCTTTCTGGGTTCCCAGGACTCTCAAGACACAATGGGATGGCCTTATAATTCATATCAGTGCTGTTTATTTGCTACATGTGTAACCTGGTTGCCTCATGTTATACCACGGGGTACAAAATATGACCTCCTCATAGTGACCAGCGTAAACACCAGAGAGCTCCCATTTATCTGCCCAGATTGGCAGCAATCCAAGCACATTCTGGCTTCTTTCCTCCACACTCCAGTAATTTAGGAATAGTACCCTTGGTATTTAAAAATATCCAAAGAGCTATCCTGTTTCTCCTTGCCACTCTGGGAAATCTGAAAGTCATTCTCACTTGCTCCTACTTGAAATTAACTCCTTAACCACTATTTGCTACAGCCATTGACGATGCATACTTCTGAGTATGAGTGTTTGGGGCAGGGCTCTTGTGCCTGCTGCTGCCACAACAGCCCCAGAGTTGCTCCCTCTCAAGGCCACAATGATTCTTGCAGGTGTGAGGGCTAAGGAGCCCTCCTCCCTGAAATTCCCCTCAGCCAAGGGTGCTCATCAGCAAATTGGCCAGGGCCACCTATATGACAGCTCTCCAGATCCTCTCATCCAGCCCATTCCTCAGGGGCAAAGCAGCTCCTAGGAGCATGGGGGTCATGATCTATTCCAAAACCCTCCCTCTCAAAACATATAGCTATGTGTGTTACTGGGTTGCCTCATGTTATGCCACAGGATACAAAATATGACCTCCTCATAGTGACTGGTGTAAACACCAGAGCCTTCGCATCTATCTGCCTAGATTGGCAGCAATCCAAACTCACTCTCACTCCTTTCCTCCCCACTCCAATAATTTAGGAATAGTACCCATGATATTTAAGAATATCCAAAAAGTATTCCTATTTCTCCTTGCCACGCTGGGGAATCTGAAAGCCATTCTCACTCTGCCCCCTGATCACAAACTCAGGCCCAATGCAGGCTGTGCCTAGGCCTCTATCTATTTTATGATTTAATTTTAGGATCTTTATTTGTCTTCCTATTTATAATTATTTAATATCAGAGGGTCAGAGGGTAGAAATCTTATTCTTTCCCAAACCAGAAAACTTGACAGCTTCTCTAACCATACTCCCCCTCATTCCCAGCAACCTTTAAATTCTCCATATCAAAAGTAATTTCTTTGTATTAACCTCTCCACACCAAGAAAAAAATAAATAAAATTCAACTTATTCCTAAACACACTATACTTAAACTACCTTACTACTATGCATCATGGGATCAAAAATATACATCAGATATTTTTAGCAGTATCGAAATCATACAATTATAAATATTTCTGCAGCCTATATACTCTATCAGAGTAAGGAAAAAATATATATTAAGAGAATTCTATTTTTTTTTTTTTTTTTTTATGCCTAAGGCTCTGTGCCTGGCCTGGTGAAATAGATTATAAATGTAGCTGAACAGTTCTTAGGCCAGTTCTTTCTTTTTAATTACTTTCTTAGCTTCCCAGAAATCATGCAAAGCCCACTCTAGCTTGAAGGTAGAAGAGTCTTCATTTGGAAGAGCCAGAGGCACATTGGTCTTAGGCCAGCTCTAGCAGTTTACCCAATAAACCAACCAAATGCGGAAGGACAAGAGAGCTTACAGTTTATTCATGTAGAAGTTCTCTTCAGGATTCTGTAAACAAACAAACAAAAAAACAGTTGTTGTCAAGTTGACTGTTACTTGTGGGTACACACGTGTGTCAAAGTAGAACCGTGCTCCATAGGTTTTCAATGGCTGAATTTTCAGAAGTATATTGCCAGGCCTTTCTTTCAAGGCACCTCTGGGTAGACTCAAACCACCAACCTTTCAGTAAGCAGACGAGCACATTAACAATTTGCACCGCTCAGGGACTCCATATTCCTTCCCACTACAAGACTAAATTCATATAACTATCTTTCAATAACCCTCACAATCTGTACTCCTCCTAAATTCCACTGTGATTTCATAAGATACTTTTAGTTCAAATGTTTTGCCATGCTGGGTTGTCTTCTCACTACTCAACATTCTTATAAGACCTAATTCCACTGCTTTGCCTTCTCTGAGAACACTCTCTCTCTGTCAGTACAAACCATGCCCTCCTTTGTCGGCTTACTTAATGCTTCCTCAGTGAAGGTTTCTGCACAACCATAAATCACTCTGTCCACTAATGAATATAATTTATTCAGCACAATTTAGTGCTAAATAGGCACACATTTGGGACAGTATTTAATAATTTGTACAATACAATGCTGATTTTATTTGGGATGTGATAGACCCTTGGGATTCAAAGATTCTGCATACTAAATTTTATGGTACTCATGAGTGATCATCAGTCCTCACCAAGTAGGGGTTCCTGCTTTGCTGCAGCAAAAGCAGCAGTTATGGTGCTGTATACTGAGGGTCAGAGGATCTCTAGTGCAGGGAGAGAGCAGAGCAGGACAGCGCAGCCTCCAAGCCTCCCCAGGTCTTCACAGTTCTCTTCCTGTGATTGCTCACATAATAGTAACTTAAATGACTTAAGCCGTTTTTGTTCCTCTTTGAAAAAATGTTAATAACAGTTGTGGATTGAATTGTGTCCCCCAAAAATATGCGTTTTAAATCCTAACCTCTATGCCTGTGGTTATAATCCCATTTGGGAATGCATAGTCTTTGTTATGCTAATAATGCAGGATTAGTGTAGGGTGTTTTTGAGTCAATCTCTTTTAAGATAAAAGAGACATTAAACAAACAAGCAGAGATAGGGGTAAGAGAGATACCAGCCCACATGAAGATTGCCCAGGAGCAAAAGCTCAAAGAGACCAGAACCTTTCTACGGAACTGACAGAGAAAGCCTTCCCCTATAGCTGGCCTCCTGACTTTGAATTTCTAGCCCCCTAAACTGTGAGAAAATGAGTTTCTGTTTGTTAAAGCCACCTATATGTAATATTTCTGTTATAGCTGCAGTAGAAAAACCAAACGAGAATTTAGTACCAGGAGTGGGGTGCTGCTCCAACAAATAACTAAAATGTAGAAGTGCTTTTGGAATTGGATAATTGGTAGAGGCTGGAAGAATTTTAAAGTGCCTGATACTAAAAGTCTAGATTGTCTTGAAGAGACTGTTAGTAGAATTACAGACATCAAAGGCAATTCTGGTGAGGACTCAAAAGGAAGTGAGGAGAACTATAGAGAAAGCCTCTATCATCTTAAAGAATATATATGGCACCAACAACAGAATGTTGCTAGAAATGTGGACATTAAATGTGCTTCTAGTGAGACTCTAAAAGAAAATGATGAATGTGTGATTGGACAATGCAGGAAGGGTAAAGCTTTTTATGCAGTGACAAAGATCTTGCTTGAGTTATGTTCAAATGTTTGGTGGAAGGTAGAACATGTAAGTGATGAACGTGGCTGAGATGATTTATAAGCAAAATCTGAAAGGGGCCATGTGCTTTTTCCTTGCTGCTTATAGCAAAAGGCAAGAGGAAAGAGATGGACTGTGCAAAATGGAAACAGAATTTAAAGATTTGGGAAATTCTGTTGTACAAACTAAGGGCACATGTCCTGGAATGTTCACCAAGGGTGTGGCTATATAATCTTTTATTAAAGAGATTAAATCTGTGACTGACTGATGGATCTAAACAACTACCACAGCAGAAAAACCATCAGCTTAGAATGAACAGGACAGAGAAAGAATGAAAGGAAAGAACACTGTCTACCTCCTGGAATTCTACAGGCAGAAAATAGGCCAAGGGTACTACATTTGTTGTCCTCCAAGAAAATAAAAGAACCATTCCTGAAGCAGCTCAGAGATCAGCAGAACTGTCAGAAGGAGTACAGGAAGCCAGGCCTTCTTGGTTTCAAAGGGTGGGGCCGCAGTATCTTTGATCTCAAAAGATGGGGCCATGGCCTCTTAGGTTTCAAAGAGTCAGTCGAATCTTCACCAACTTTGTTCTGGAATCTGAGATTCCAGGAGAATAGGGCCACTGCTCAAAGTTGAGGGGGTGGGATGGTCAAGACCAAGGAGTGGAAGAATGGAGCCTGCCAGGGCCAAAGGGGTGGGGTTGCCACTCAGATGGACTAGGATAATGGGGCTGCCCTAAGCTGAGAGAGTAAATTTGCCATGCCAGTGAGCCTGGAAGGTGGAGCTGAAGTCCAAGGCCAAGGGGCCTCCAATCAGAATCCAGAGAGTGTGGCCAACAGAGTCTGGGGCTCAGGGCCATTGCCCAGATGGTTTCAGAGAATGAAGGATTATTTTCAAGCCTTGAGAGATAATGTAAATTGTTCTGCTGATTTTGGACTTTCTTAGTGTCCATTAGCTCTTTTTTCCCTCCAATTTCTCCCACTTGTAGTGGAAATGTCTACTTTGTTCCTGTTCTTCCATTTTACCTTGGAAGCAGATAACTTGAAGTCTAGATTTCCCAGGTTCACAAATGAAGAGAAATTTTGTCACAGGATGAAACATGCCTAAAGTCTCACCCATATTTGATTTAGATGATTGAGAAGATGAAAGTTTGGACTTGAAATTGATTAAGACTTTTGGGATAATATTATGGGATGAATGTATTTTGCATATGGCAAAGACATGAATTTTGGGGGGCCAAAGGGTAGAATGTTATGGATTGTGTTCCCCCAAAATATGTGTAGTAAATCCTGACTTCCATGGCTGTGATTATAATCCCATTTGAGAATGGGTTGTCTTTGTTATATTCATGAGACAGATTAGTGTAAGGAGTGTCTTAAATCAATCTTTTTTGAGGTCTTGTGGTGCAGTGAACTATTTAATATGGTCTTTCTAGCCATAGACTTTGAAACTTTCACCAAATGACTGCATGAGACTATACAAATGAGGTACTTATGGTCCACCAATGGGATTAGATAACTTGCTATTATTATAAATAATGTAGGGATGGGGCTATGCAAATAAGGTGTATGGAACCCTAATGAGGGAATTGGTCAGTTTTGCCATCCCACTAGGCTTAAAATGAGCCATCTCAGAGGCGGGAAGGGAGGATCTCACCACTATCAAGAAAGAAAAGCCAGGAGTGGAGCATATCCTTTGTACCAAGGATACCAGCACTGAGAAGCTCCTGGGACCAGGAGACCAAGAGAGAGAGCTGTAGCACCAAAGACGGTGAAAAGCATTGGCAGAGAAATGGCAGCAGCAGAGGCAGAAGACCAGCAGGAAACTGGCTTCCAGCCCACAGAGAGAGAAAGGTGACTGTCTTTGGGCAGAAGGTTTACTGGTAGAGCGGGATGCCTCTGAGCACTTACTGGCAGAACTAAAAGAGCTCTGCCCAAGCAGGGCAGAGGCCGGGCTGGCCCAAGAGGCCTCATAGGGTGTCAAGGGCCAGAGAGAGGCCTACCTGTGGCACAGCTAAGAAGAAGCTGCCCTGATCAAAGAATTGTATACTGAGTGTTCCTGAACCTGAATTATAACCCGTTACTGCCCTAATAAAATCCAGTTGGTCTGTGAGTATGGTCTATGAGTTCTGTGTGCCCACTGGAATGGATTATTGAAGCAGAGAAGTACAAAGTGTCATGGTTGATGTCAGAAATGGTAAAGATGGTGGAGAGAGGAGGTATGTCTGACCTCTGCCTTGTAGGAATGAGGCTTGGGCCAATGCTGATGGTGATCCTCTCTTTCCCTCATGAAGTTAGAGTAGGTTAGATATATATACATATATATTGCCATTTTTACAGATATAAAAGAGATTAAACAAGCAAGCAGAGATGGGGGAAGAGAGATGCCAAGCCACATGAAGATCACCCAGGAGCAAAGGCTCAAGGAGGCAAGGATATTCCTCCAGAGTCGACAGAGAGAGAAAACCTTCCTTTAGAGCCGGCACCCTGAATTCATACTTTGAGCCTTCTAAACTGTGCGAAAATAAATTTTAGTTTATGCCATTTGTGGTATTTCTGTTAGAGTAGCACTAGATAACTAACAATAACTTTAATCCTGTATTAACAAAATCATTAAGATTCTAAAGGGGTTGATTGAATTGTTCATTTATTCTCTACAAAATGTTATAGGGCAAGTTATGTGTACTTTTTTATAGTGATAAAAATATATATAACAGAAATGTAAATGCAGGAGGCGGGGCCAAGATGGCTGACTAGGTAGAAGCTACCTCGGACCCCTCTTGCAACAAAGACTCAGAAAAACAAGTGAATCGATCACATACATGACAATCTACAAACCCTGACCATCAAACACAGATCTAAAGAGTTGACCTGAGTGACAGGTGAGTGAAAAGCTGCGTCCTGAAGCAGCAACTGCCTCTGAAGCTGGTCACTGGCACCACAGCCTTGAGCCCTTGCGGTTACCTGGTGCTGAGTGACCAGGCTGATAGCGGCTTTCTGAGGTGGGGCAGGCACGGGACACAGCCCTAACCCCAGCCCCCTGGGGTAACCTCCATAGAGACTCAGCCAGTGCAAGCAGGCTGCACACTGACGTGGCTAACAAGAGAACGAGCAACCACGGGGAAGCAGCGACTGTTTTCGGAGCCTGGAGCCAGCATCCCAGTCAGAAAACCTTGGTGCCGGTCTTTGGACTGGGCGCAGGGGAGCTGAGCACAGCATCCTGAGACGGCACAAACATGGGATGCAGCCCTAGCCCCCAGAAGTGACCTCAGGGGAAGCCCAGCCGGTGCATGCAGGCAGCGCAGCGATGCAGCTGAGAGGAGGAGAAGTCACCGGGAGGCTGCAACTGGTTTTGGAGCCTGGAGTGCAGCGTCCCCAGCCGGGGAAACTTGGCGCTGGGCTTTGGACTGGGAGTGGAGGTACTGACCACGACTTCTGTGACAGCACAAGCACAGGACGTGGGCCTGACCCTCGGGGGCAGTCTCGACCTAGCCAATGCACACAGGCTACACACCCCTCCTCCTCGGGAATCTCAGATAAAACAGTCATCACCAAGCAAGATAAGTTACTTTGTCTATATTCCTGGGTGCTACTCTCTCCTATCTATTTGATCCCTTCCCTCCCCTTCCCAGGCAGCTTCATTAACATTGGAATTTCCTGGGTCAGAGAGTGAAGTGCTCTGAGGTTTTTTTGTTTTTTTTTTTTTTTTTCTGTCTTTTCCTAACCGATTCTCCTGGCCTGAGAGAAGCAGCTACAAAAAACCCAGGGACCAAGAATCCTTCCTTGACTTCCCAAAATTGGACTAAAAATACAGAACCAGCTCTAGCCAAGCATATGAGGTCCACAGTCTTGGGCTTTCATCCCTACAGGCAACAAGGTGGCTATTATAATGCAAAGGCAATTCTTATAGTGATCTGACTGTAATTGTTTTAGCAGATTACTGGAAAGACAAGTTCCCAGGTCTGATAACTCTACCTATTAAACAGAGCCCTCAGTGACCCACAACAGGGAACAGAGGGCTGAAGCTCCACCCAAACCACCTAACCTCCTGCCATAGGGGTCTGAGGATAGTGACATCTACCAATCTGTAGAGATACATGCATTGGGTGCCTAAGGTACAGTGCAGAGCCCACCCACCAAAGTGCTTTAGGAATAGAGACACACCTACCTCACTGGCACTTGGGGGAAGCCTGTCAGCATCCTGTCCCCTCTGGAATGTGACCCCTTGCTGCTACTAGAATCTGGTGCACACAACTATCACCACTACTCCTCTAAGTGAATGGGTGACGGTCCACCCCACAGACTTGGTGACCCAAAATCAGATTCTACTCAAGAATAGTGAATGGACTCTTAGGCTTATATATCTGGTAACAGCCCAAACCAGTTGGTAAGAGGACATAAGTGATTCAAAGGCTACAACAATCAAGACAGTGCAATCTAGTAGCCCATCTAAGTATATTGAAAGAAAACAAAACGAGATAAGACTCAGTGAGCAAATATGAAATAAATCATTACAATACCTTATAGATGGCTCAGAGACAGCAGCCGATATCAAACCACATAAAGAGGCAGACCATGATTGCTTCTACAACTCCCCAAATTAAAGAATCAAAATCTTTCCCAAACGAAGATACAATCCTGGAATTGCCAGATGCAGAATATAAAAAACTAGTTTACAGAATACTTCAAGGCATCAGGGATGGCCTCAAAAATGAAATAAGGCAATCTACAAAAAAGACAAGGAACACACTGAAAAAACAGTTGAAGAAATCAAAAAGATTATTCAAGAACATAATGGAAAAATTAATAATTGCAAGAACCCATAGAGAGACAGCATTCAGAAATCCAAAAGATTAACAGTAAAATTACAGAATTAGACAAGTCAATAGGAATTCAGAGAAGTGGAATTGAGCAATTGGAATGCAGAGTGGGGGAGTTAGAGGATAAAGCAATTGACCAATAGAGTTGAAGAAAAATCAGATAAAGGAATTTAAAAAAATGAAGAAACCCTAAGAATCATGTGGGACTCTATCAAGAAGAATAACTTGCATGTGATTGGAGTTCCAGAACAAGGAGGGATAACAGAAAAGACAGAGAGAATAGTTGAAGATCTGTTGGCAGAAAACTTCCCTGATATCATGAAAGATGAAAGGATATCTATCCAAGATGTTCATCGAACCCCACATAAGACTGATCCAAAAAGAAAATCACCAAGACATATTATCATCACACTTGCCAAAACCAGAGATAAAAAGAAAATTTTAAAAGCAGCCAGGGATAAAAGAAAGGTCTCCTACAAAGGAGAATCAATAAGTTCAGACTACTCAGCAGAAACCATACAGTCAAGAAGGCAATGGGATGACATATATAGAGCACTGAAGGAGAAAAACTGCCAACCAAGGATCATATATCCAGCAAAACTCTCTCTCAAATATGAAGGTGAAATTAAAACTTTTACAGATAAACACAAGCTTAGAGAATTTGCAAAAACCAAGTCAAAGCTACAAGAAATACTAAAGGAAATTGTTTGGTCAGAAAATCAATAACATCAGATACCAACACAACACAAAGTCACAGAACAGAACATCCTGATATCAACTCAAATAAGGAAATCACAAAAAACAAATCAAGATTAATTTTAAAAAGAAAAAAATGCTCAAAACAGGGAATCATTGAAGTCATGATGTAAAAGATCACAATAATCAAAAAGAGGGACTAAATACAGGAGGCATAGAACTGCCATATGGAGGGGAAAACAAGGTGATACAGGGCAATACAAGTTAGGTTTTAACTTAGAAAAATAGGGGTAAATATTAAGGTAACCACAAAGAGGTCTAACAATTCCATAACTCAAAATAAAAAGCAAGAAAAACATAAAGACTCAGCAAACATAAATTCAACTACTATGAAAATGAGGAACACACAATTTACAAAGATTAACTTCTCAGCACAAAAAAGTAAGTGGGAAAATGAAATTGTCAACAACACACACGAAAAAGCATCACAATGACAGCACTAAACACATACTTATCTATAATTACACTGAATGTAAATGGACTAAATGCACCAATAAAGAGACAGAGAGGCTCAGACGATCCGTCTATATGCTGCCTACAAGAGACACACCTTAGACTTAGAGACACAAACAAACTAAAACTCAAAGGATGGAAAAAAAATATATCTAGCAAACAACAATCAAAAAAAAGCAGGAGTAGCAATATTAATTTCTGAAAAAATAGACTTTAAAGTTAAATCCACCACAAAGGATAAAGAAGGACACTACATAATGATTAAAGGGACAATTGACCAGGAAGACACAACCATATTAAATATTTACGCACCCAATGACAGGGGCGCAAGATACATAAAACTAACTTTAACAGAACTGAAAAGTGAGATAGACACTTCCACAATTATAGTAGGAGACTTCAACACACCACATTTGGAGAAGGATAAGACTTCCAATAAGAAGCTCAATAGAGACACAGAAGACCTAATTGCTACAATCAACCAACTTGACCTCATAGACTTATGCAGGACACTCCACCCAACAGCTGCAAAGTATACTTTTTTTTCTAGTGCACATGGAACATTCTCTAGAACAGATCACATATTAGGTCATAAAACAAACCTCTGCAGAATCCAAAACATCGAAATATTACAAAGCATCTTCCTGGACCGCAAGGCCGTAAAAGTAGAAATCAATGAGAGAAAAATCAGGGAAAAGAAATCAAATACTTGGAAACTGAACAATACCCTGGTCAAAAAAGACTGGGTTATACAAGATATTAAGGAGGGAATAGATAAATTGATAGAATGCAAAGAGAATGAAAACACTTCCTATCAAAACCTCTGGGGCACAGCAAAAGCAGTGCTCAGAGGTCAATTTATAGCAACAAATGCACATACACATAAAGAAGAAAGAGCCAAAATCAGAGAACTGTCCCTACAACTTGAACAAATAGAAAGCGAGTAACAAAAGAATCCATCAGGCACCAGAAGAAAACAAATAATAAAAATTAGAGCTGAACTAAATGAATTAGAGAACAGAAAAACAATTGAAAGAATTAACAAAGCCAAAAGCTGCTTCTTTGAAAAAATTAACAAAATTGATAAATCATTGGCAAGACTGACTAAAGAAATACAGGAAAGGAAACAAATAACCTGAATAAGAAACGAAATAGGCCATATCACAACAGACCAAACTGAAATTAAAAGAATCATATCAGATTATTATGAAAAATTGTACTCTAACAAATTTGCAAACCTAGAAGAAATGGATGAATTCCTAGAAAAACACTACCTACCTAAACTAACACAATCAGAGGTAGAACAACTAAATAGACCCAGAACAAAAAAAGAGATTGAAAAGGTAATCAAAAAACTCCCAACAAAAAAAAAAAGCCCTGGCCCGGACGGCTTCACTGGAGAGTTCTACCAAACTTTCAAAGAAGAGTTAACACCACTACTACTAAAGGTATTTCAAAGCATAGAAAATGACGGAATACTACCCAACTCATTCTATGAAGCCACCATATCCCTGATATCAAAACCAGGTAAAGACACCACAAAAAAAGAAAATTATAGACCTATATCCCTCATGAACATAGATGCAAAAATCCTCAACAAAATTCTAGCCAATAGAATTCAACAACATATCAAAAAAATAATCCACCATGACCAAGTGGGATTTTTTTATGCAAGGCTGGTTTAATATTAGAAAAACCATTAATGTAATCCACCATATAAATAAAACAAAAGACAAAAACCACATGATCTTATCAATTGATGCAGAAAAGGCATTTGACAAAGTCCAACACCCATTCATGATAAAAACTTTCAGCAAAATAGGAATTGAAGGAAAATACCTCAACATAATAAAGGGCATCTATACAAAGCCATCAGCCAACATCATTCTAAATGAAGAGAGCCTGAAAGCATTTTCCTTGAGGACGGGAACCAGACAACGATGCCCTTTATCACTGCTCTTATTCAACATTGTGCTAGAGGTCCTAGCCAGGCCAGTTAGCCTAGACAAACAAATAAAGGGCACCCGGATTGGCAAGGAAGAAGTAAAATTATCTCTATTTGCAGATGACATGATCTTATACACAGAAAACCCTAAGGAATCCTCCAGAAAACTACTGAAACTAATAGAAGAGTTTGGCAGAGTCTCAGGTTATAAGATAAACATACAAAAATCACTTGGATTCCTCTACATCAACGAAAAGAACATCGAAGAGGAAATCACCAAATCAATACCATTCACAGTAGCCCCCAAGAAGATAAAGTACTTAGGAATAAATCTTACCAAAGATGTAAAAGACCTATACAAAGAAAACTACAAAGTACTACTGCAAGAAACTAAAAGGGACCTACATAAGTGGAAAAACATACCTTGCTCATGGATGGGAAGACTTAACATAGTAAAAATGTCTATTCTACCAAAAGCCATCTATGCATACAATGCACTTCTGATCCAAATTCTAATGACATTTTTTAATGTGATGGAGAAACAAATCACTAACTTCATACGGAAGGGAAAGAAGCCCCGGATAAGTAAAGCATTACTGAAAAAGAAGAAGAAAGTGGGAGGCCTCACTCTATCTGATTTTAGAACCTATTATACAGCCACAGTAGTCAAAACAGCCTGGTACTGGTACAACAACAGGCACATAGACCAGTCGAACAGAATTGAGAACCCAAATATAAATCCATCCACATATGAGCAGCTGATATTTGACAAAGGCCCAGTGTCAGTTAATTGGGGAAAAGATAGTCTTTTTAACAAATGGTGCTGGCATAACTGGATATCCATTTGCAAAAGAATAAACAGGACCCATACCTCACACCATGCACAAAAACTAACTCCAAGTGGATCAAAGACCTAAACATAAAGACTAAAACGATAAAGGTCATGGAAGAAAAAATAGGGACAATGTTAGGAGCCCTAATACAAGGCATAAACAGAATACAAAACATTACCAAAAATGATGAAGAGAAACCAGATAACTGGGAGCTCCTAAAAATCAAACACCTATGCTCATCTAAAGACTTCACCAAAAGAGTAAAAAGACCACCTACAGACTGGGAAAAAAATTTTAGCTATGACATCTCTGACCAGTGCCTGATCTCTAAAATCTATATGATTCTGTTAAAACTCAACCACAAAAAGACAAACAACCCAATCAAAAATTGGGCAAAAGATATGAACACACACTTCACTAAAGAAGATATTCAGGCAGCTAACAGATACATGAGAAAATGCTCTCGATCATTAGTCATTAGAGAAATGCAAATTAAAACTACGATGAAATTCCATCTCACTCCAACAAGGCTGGCATTAATCCAAAAAACACAAAATAATAAATGTTGGAGAGGCTGTGGAGAGATTGGAACTCTTATACACTGCTGGTGGGAATGTCAAATGGTACAACCACTTTGGAAATCTATCTGGCATTATCTTAAACAGTTAGAAATAGAACTACCATACAATCCAGAAATCCCACTCCTTGGAATATACCCTAGAGACATAAGAGTCTTTACACTAACAGATATATGCACACCCATGTTTATTGCAGCACTGTTTACAATAGCAAAAAGCTGGAAGCAACCAAGATGTCCATCAATGGATGAATGGTTAAATAAATTATGGTATATTCACACAATGGAATACTAGGCATTGATAAAGAACAGTGACAAATCTGTGAAACATTTCATAACATGGAGAAACCTGGAAGGCATTACGCTGAGTGAAATTAGTCAGAGGCAAAAAGACCAATACTGTATAAGACCACTATTATAAGATCTTGAGAAATAGTATAAACTGAGAACAACACATTCTTTTGTGGTTACGAGAGGGGGGAGGGAGGGAGGGTTGGAGAGTGTTATTTACTGATTAGTTAGTAGATAAGAACTACTTTAGGTGAAGGGAAGGACAATACTCAATACATGGAAGGTCAGCTCAACTGGACTGGACCAAAAGCAAAGAAGTTTCTGGGATAAACTGAATGCTTCGAAGGTCAGCGGAGCAAGGGCGGGGGTTTGGGGACTATGGCTTAAGGGGACTTCTAAACCAGTTGGCAGAATAAATTCTATTATGAAAACATTCTGCATCCCACTTTGAAGTGTGGCATCTGGGGTCTTAAATGCTAACAAGCGGCCATCTAAGATGCATCAATTGGTCTCATCCCACATGGATCAAAGGAGAATGAAGAACACCAAGGTCACACGATAACTATGAGCCCAGGAGACAGAAAGGGCCACATGAACTAGAGACTTACATCATCCTGAGACCAGAAGAACTAGATGGTGCCCGGCCACAACCGATGACTGCCCTGACAGGGAACACAACAGAGAACCCCTGAGGGAGCAGGAGATCAGTGGGATGCAGACCCCAAATTCTCATAAAAAAAACATACTTAATGGTCTGACTGAGACTAGACGAATCCTGGCGGTCGTGGACCCCAAACCTTCTGTTGGCCCAGGACAGGAACCATTCCCAAAGACAACTCATCAGACATAGAAGGGACTGGACAATGGGCTGGAGGGGGATGCTGATGAAGAGTGAGCTACTTGTATCCGGTGGACACTTTAGACTGTGTTGGTGTCTCCTGTCTGGAGGGGAGATGGGAGGGTAGAGTGGGTTAGAAACTGGCAAAACAGTCATGAAAGGAGAGACTGGAAGAAGGGAGCAGGCAGACCCATTAGGGGAGAGTAAATGGGAGTATGTAGTAAGGTGTATATAAGCTTATATGTGACAGACTGATTTGGTTTGTAAACTTTCACTTAAAGCACAATAAAATTATTTAAAAAAATATGTATATATAACAAAACATTTGCCAATTTAATCAATTTTTCATGAACAATTCAGTGACATTATGTTCATCATGTTTTGCAACTATCACCACTAAACTTTTTCAAATTATTTCACCACCAGTAATAGAAATTCAGTGCCTCGTGAACAATGACTCCTTTCCCCTTGTTCCCTCATACCCCTGATAACCACTAATAATCTTTGGTCTCTGTGTATTTGTTTATTTCATGTAAGCGGCATCATAAAATATTTATTCTTTTGTGACCAACTTGTTTCATGTTCATGTTTCAGGTTTATCTATTTTGTAGCATGCATCAGGACTTAATTTCTCTATATGACTGAGAAATATTCCATTGTATGTGTATACCACATTTTGTTTATCCATTCATCTGTTGTTGGATATGGAGGTTGTTTCCACCTCTTGGCTGTTGTGAATAGTCTGCAGTGAACATTGGTGTACAAATTTCTGCTTGCATCCTCGCTTTCAGTTCTTTTGGGTATATACCAAGGATTAAGATTTATGTATAATATTTTAATACGCTCACCAATTCGAAATCTCAACTTTGATTATGTCATGAATATTTTACTAGTTGGTTTGCTGATTGGTTTGTGTGTGTTTGACTATATAATCATGTAGAAAGGGGCTTCAAAAATGTTATTCCCGTGTAACAATAGCAGATTTTCTGTCAAAATAATTCAAATTGGACTGCTGAACTGGTAGCAAGAGGAGAAGCAGGTAAAAACGGAAGTAAGGAAATACCCAGGGAACTAGCTATCTTTCACAGAAGAATGCTAGAAAATTATCAACAATGTCCTGCCACTGAGGACAGTAGAAGCTAGCCTGGTCCTCATGCTGCCTGAGGCTCAAAAGACTTTTATGCCTCAATCCAGGAGGTCCCACTCCCCTGTGACCTCTGTTTTCCTGTAAATCCTGAATGCTTGCCTTTCCAGGCCTGGGCTCCACATGAAGGAGAGCTCTGATATCTTACTTCCTTCCTTAGGCATATAAGAAACATCCCCTTTCTAAGACATATCAGCGATTCTCTTTTTTTGGCATCAAAAAAGCCCAAAACAAGAGTCATTCTGTGATCATCTGTCTTAAAGGATGACTTTAGGATGATGAGAAGAATTTTCTCATTTATACTTATTTTGAAATAGTTAACAATGTTGCCATGATCCAGAGTAATTGTTGTTGTAATTGTTGTTGTTGTTAGGTGCCATGGAATCATGTCCGACTCATAGTGACGCCACGTATAACAGAACGAAACTCTGCCTGGTCCTGCGCCATCCTCATGACTGTTGTTATGCTTGAGCCCATTGTTTGAGCCACTGTGCCAATTCATCTTGTTAAGGGTCTTCCTCTTTAGCTGACCCTGTACTTTACGAAGCATGATGTTCTTCTCAAGGGACTGATCTCTCCTGATAACACGTCTGAAGTATGTGAGACGAAGTCTCGCCATTCTTGCTTTTAAAGAACATTCTGGCTGTACTTCTTTCAACAGAGATTAGTTCATTCTCTTGGCAGTCCATGGTATATTCAATATTCTTTGTCAACACCGTAAATCAAAGGTGTCGATTCTTCTTCAGTCTTCCCTATTCAATGCCCAGTTTTCACATGCATATGAGGTTATTGAGAACACCTTGGCTTCATTCGGGTGCACCTTAGCCCTCAAAGTGACATTTTTGCTTTTTAACACTTTAAAGAGGTCTTTTGCAGCAGATTTGCCCAATGCAACGCATCATTTGATTTCTTGACTGCTGCTCCAATGGATGTTGATGGTTGTGTAAAATGAAGTCCTTGAAAACTTCAATCTTTTCTCCATTTATCATGATATTGCTTATTGGTCCAGTTGTGACAATTTTTGTTTTATTTATGTTGAGGTATAATTCATACTGAGGGCTGTAGTCTTTGCTCTTGATCAGTAAGTGCTTCAAGTCCTCTTTACTTTCAGCAAGCAACATTGTTATCTGCATATCACAGATTGTTAATGAAACTTCCTCCAATCCTGGTGCCCTGTTCTTCTTCATGTAGTCCAACTTCTCAGATTATTTGCTCAGCATATAGATTGAATAACTATGGTGAAAGGTTACAAGCCTGATGTGCACCTTTCTGAAGTTAAACCACGCAGTATCCCTTTCTTCTGTTAGAACGACTGACTCTTGATCTATGTAGTTTCCTCATGAGCACAATTAAGTATTCTGAAATTACCGTTCTTCACAATGTTATTCATAATTTCTTATGATTCATATTGTGGATGCCTTTACATAGTCAATAAGACACAGGTTAACATCTTTCTGGCATTTTCTGCTGTCAGCCAGGATCCATCTGATATCAGCAGTGATTTCCCTTATTCTACACTCTCTTCTAAATCTGGCTTGAATTTCTGAAAGTTACCTGTCAATGCACTGCTGCAACTGCTTTTGAATTATCTTTAGTAAAATTTGATTTGCATGTGGTGCTAATGATATTGTTTGACAATTTCTACATTCGGTTGGATCACTTTTCTTTGGAATAGGCATAAATATGGGTATCTTCCAGTAGGTTGGCCAGGTGGCTGTCTTCCAAATTTCCTGTCGCAGAGAACTAAGCACTTCCAGTGCTGCATCTGTATGTTGAAACACCTCAACTAGTATTCCATCAATTGCTGCAGCCTTATTTTTCACCAATGTCTTCAGTGCAACTTGGTCTTCTTCCTTCATTACAATCGGTTCTTAATCATATGCTACCTCCTGAAATGATTGAAGGTCAACTAATTCTTTTTGATACAGCGACTGTGTGTATTCCTTCCATCTTCTTTTGATACTTCCTACATCGTTCAGTATTTTGCGAATTGAATCCTTCCATATTGCTACTGGAGGCTTGAATTTTTTTCAAACTGAAAGAACCGAAGGAAAAAAAAAAATCAGGGCAGAGTAATTAGTCTTCTGAAAATCATGTCTATGCTTAAAGGGATTTACAAAAAAAAATTTCCTGTTAACGTGTCACTTCCTTCTTGGCTCAAAGGAATTTGGTGGAGGATAGCAAGTTCCTAAATGCAATGATAACCAATAACTACGATAACTTTTCCCCACTGACTTAACAGTGGAATTCTATTGAATATTACAGGCACAGAAAGTCTTTTGGGATGAGACCCTTTGATTCCTTACGACATTTGTGGGTTTAACTTAAACCCTGGGGTGTGGGAAGGAATGCCCTGTTGAACTCTATTCTGTTGGGATTATAGAATATGTCCAAAGGTTATGCTTATGTTGACAAATCCACTCCTTCAAGTTCTCACGCCAACATCTTCAATATTTAAAACACACATATATAGACTTTCTCTCTTTCTTTTCTGCCTCTCCTCGTCTCCTCTTTCTTCCCCTCTCCTTCCTTTAACTCTTTTCTTTTATTCTCCTTCCCTTTCCTTCCTGCCCTTCTCTTCCCTTCTTTCACTTTTTCTTTATTTCCCTAACCCTCTTTGTTTCAAAAAGTGCTTACTGAAAACATGTGCTGTTTTTACTTTCTGCTGAAAGATAATTCCTCTAGATGAATTATTGTTGTATTTTATAGTGAGATCATTGCTCTAAAGCCATAAGATTAATATGTGTTGCTTGGCCATATTTGAACTAGCTTTCATCTCTGGAATTTCCTCAATTCAGAGAAAGGGTTTTGAAGCTCTTTAAGTGAAGCAACTTCAGAGCTTCCTTTGGTAAGTCTTAATATAGACCCTCGAAACACAGTAAGAATTTTTTCCCCCATGGAAGTCTCCTCCCCACAAGGCACCTGGAGCCCTGGTGGTGCAGTAGTTAAGAGCTCAGGTTGTTAATCAAAAGGTCAGTAATTCAAATCCACTAGCCACTCTTTGAAAACCCTATGGGGCAGCTCTACTCTGTCCTATAGGTTCACTATGAGTCGGAATCAACTCAATGACAATGGGTTTGGTTTTAGTTTATGGCACCAAGGCCAGGGTTCAAGTTCACCTCTTGTCCTTCTGGCTTATTCCTCAAGACAATTCACTAGGTTATTGTAGAGCTTCAGAGTGACTTACAAGGTGTCAAACCTAAACCACTATGTTGTTACCTGCTGTTACGTCAGCTCCTGACTCATGCAGACCCCATGCACAACAGGAGAAAACACCACTCATCATTGGTTGTGGCTCAGACCATTGGGATCCACAGGGCTTTCATTGGCTGGGTTCCTGAAGTAGATCCCTAGACCTTTCTTCATAGTCCATCTTAGTCTGGACTTTCTGCTGAAACCTGTTCAGCATCCTAGAAATACATTAGTCTCCACTGCCAAATGGGTGGTGGCTGCATATGGGAGGCAAGAATTCAACCACTGAGCCACCAGTGCCCCCATCTAAAGCACTATTCTTTGGCTTGTATGTGCATCACTCCAATCTCTGCCTCTGGCTACACATGGCCTCTATGTCTGTCTTTTCTCCTTTTTTTATAAGGGTATACTGAGATTAGGACTCACCCTACTTTAGTGTGACATTATGTTAACTTAACTGCTAACAGTGTCTGTTAATTTTTTCCAAAGGCTCTAGTCCCAAACAAGTACCAAGGGTACCAAGGCTTAGGACTTCAACATATATTTTGTGGAACACAATTCAATCTATAACAATAACAATACTACCCAAAGTAATCTACATATTGAATGCAATCCCTATCAAAATTCTGACGATGTTTTTTGCAGAAATAGAAAAACCCATCCTTATATCCATATGAAATTTCAAAGGACCCCTAAATAGCAAAAGCAACCTGGAGTAAGAACAAAGGTGGAAGACAGACAGTTCCTGATTTCAGAACTTACTACAAAAGCTACAGTAATCAAAAGAGTGTGGTATTGGCATAGGTATAGACATAAAAACCAATGGAATAGAATAGGGAGCCCTTCAATAAAACCAGACATCTATGGTCAATTGATTTTCAACAAAGGTATCAATACCATTTGTGATGGTTAAGATTGTGTGTCAACTTGGCTAAGCCATGATTCTCAGTGTTGGTATGTGATCACTCCCATGATGGAATCTGCTGTGAGTAGCCAATCAGTTGAAAGGGTGTTTCATTGGGGGTGTGGCCTGCATCCAAACACAAGCACATATTCTGGCTTTTTACTCGCTCAGGATCCTGTGGCCGCCTCCTGTTCGTCTTAACCTCTGGTTCTTGCGACTTGAGCTATCAGCTTACCTGCCAATCTTGGAATTCCTTGATCTCCAGCCTGAGCAAGAGCCCTGTTTTCTAGTCTGCTAATCTTAGGTTCACCAGCCCCTGCAGCTACGTGAATTGGGAGAAGCCTTTATTCTGATCCATGGACTTGGGATGTTCCAGCCTCTACAATCACGTGAGCCATTTACTTATATAAATCTCTCTCTGTATATATTTATACACTTTACTGGTTTTGCTTCTCTAGAGAACCAGCCTAAGACACCATTTGATAAAAAGAGGACAATCTCTTCAACAAATGGTGGTAGGAAAACAAGATTTCCACATGCAAAAAAATTAAGTTGGACCCTTACCTTACACTATACACAAAAATTAATTCAAAACGGATCAAATACCTGAATTTAAGAATCAAAGCTATACAATTCTTATAAGAAAACATAGGAAAAAATCTTTAAGACCTTGAATTTGGCAATAGTTTCTTAAATACGAGACCAGGAGCACAGGCAACAAAAGAAAAAAAAAAATTAGACAATCAAAATTAAAAATTTTTGTACTTCAAAGGACACTTTTAATTTAGTGAAAAGACAACCTGCAGAATGGGAGAAAGTAATTACAAATCCTGTATCTGAAAGGGGTTTAATATCCAAACTATATAAAGGATTCCTACAACTCAACAGCAAAAACAAACAAACAAACAAAACAATTAAAAAATGGACAAAAGACTTTAATAGATGTTTCTTTGGAGATGTACAAATGGCCAATAAGAGCATGAAAAGATGCTTATTGTTCTTGGTCATCGCCAAACCAAAAACCAAACCAGTTGCTGTGGAATCAATCGGACTCTTTAGGGAAATATAAATAAAAGCCACAATAAGATACTACCTCACGCCCACTAGGATGACTATTTTCAGAAAAATTAAAAAGATGTGTTGGCAAAGCAAGGATATGGAGAAATTGGAAACTGTGCATTTCTGGTAGAAATTAAAATGGTGTAGCCACTCCACTGCAGAAAACAGTTTGGCAGTTCCTAAAAAAGTTAAACACAGAATTACCATATGATAAGCAATCCCAGTCATAGTAATACCCAAAAGACTTGAAAACAGGGACTCAGACACTTGTACACCAATATTCATTGCAGTATTATTCACATTAGCTAAAAGTTGGAAAAACCCGAGTCTCCATCAATAGATAAATAGATAAAATGTGGTCTATACACACAATGGAATATTTTTTAGTCGTATAAAGGTATGAAGTTCTGATTCATGCTACAATATTGATAAACCTTGAAAGTATTATGTTAAGTGAAATAATCTAGACAGAAAATGATAAGTATTATATAATTACCTCATAAGAAAAATGTATGCTAGGCAAATTCATAGAGACAGAAAATAGATTAGAGGTTACCAGAGATGGGGAGGAGGAGAAATGAGGAGTTATTGCCTCATGGGTATAGACTTTCTATTTGAGATGATGAAAAACTTCTGGAAAATGATAAAAGCAATGGTTACATCATGAATGTACTTAATGCTAATAAATTGTACACTTAAATATAGTTAAAATGGTAAATTTTATGTTACTTACATTATACCATACTAAAAAAAGTTAGATTTGAACAATAAAATACATTGGGTGAAATTTTGTCTTGTTTTGGTAAAAAATAAAATTAGTAAACTATAAAGAAAAAACTTGGATGGATTCAATTACATAAATATAATTGCTTGCGTGTCAACAGCACTATATCAAGATTGTTGTTTTTAGGTGCCTTCGAGCTGGTCCCATCAAGAGAACTAAACACTGCCTGGTGCTACTCCATCCTTACCCACTGTTGCACCCACTGTATCAGTCCATCTTGTTGAGGGTCTTCCTCTTCTTCACTTACTCTCTACTTTATCAAGCATGATGACCTTCTCCAAGAACTGGTCCCTCCTCATAACATGTCCAAAGTATACAAGACTAAGTCTTGCCATCCTTGCTTCAAAGGAACATTCTGGCTATATTTCTTCCTAGACAGCTTAGTTCATGCTTCTGGCAGTCTACAGTATATTCAATATTCTTTGCCAATACCAGGAAACCCTGGTAGCGTAGTGGTTAACTGCTACAGCTGTTAACCAAAGGGTCAGCCGTTTGAATCTACCAGGCGCTCCTTGGAAACTCTATGGGGCAGTTCTACCCTGTCCTAAAGGGTCATTATGAGTCGGAATCAGCTCGATGGCTCTGGGTTTGGTTTTTGTCTGGTTTTGCCAACACCATAATTCAAATGTGTCAATTCTACTCTGGGCTTCCTTATTATACAGCTTTCGCATGTGTATGAGGTGCTTGAAAGTACCATGGCTTGGGTCAGGTGCATGTAGTCCCCAGTACTCAAAACAACATCTTTGCTTTTTAACACTTTATAGAGGTCTTTTGCAGCAGATTTGCCCAATGCAATGCTTCCTTTGATTTCTTGACTGCTGCTTCCATGGGCATTGATTATGAATTCAAGAAAAAAGAAATCCTTGACAATTTTGATATTTTCTCTGTTTATCATGATGTTGGTTATTGATCCAGTTGTAGAGATTTTTGTTTTCTTTATGTTGAGGTGTAATCCATGCTGAAGACTTTAGTTGTTGATCTTCATCAGTAAGTGCTTCACATCCTCTGCTTTCAGCAAACAAGGTTCTGTCATCTGCATATCACAGGTTGTTAATAAGTCTTCCTCCTGTCCTGATGCTGTGTTCTTCTTCATATGGCCCAGCTTCTTGTGTTATTTGCTCAGCAAACAGAGTGAATGAGTATGGTGAAAGGATACAACCCTGATGCATACCTTTCCTGATTTTAAACCACAAGGCATCCCCTTGTTCTGTTAGAATGACTGCCTCTTGGTCTAGTTACAGGTTTTGCATAAGTACAATTATGTATTCTGGAATTCCCATTCTTCACAATGTTATCCATAATCTGTTACTATCCACACAGTTGTTTGCCTTTGCACAGTCAATAAAACACAGGAAAACATCTTTCTGGTATTCTCTGCTTTCATTCAAGAGCCATCTGATATCAGCAATGATAAAACTTGTTCTATTCCTCTTCTGAATCTGGCTTGAATTTCTGGCAGTTCATTGTTGATGTACTGCTGCAGCTGTTTTTGAATTATCTTCAGCAAAATTTTACTTGCATGTGATATTAATGATATCGTTTGATAGTTTCTGCGTTCTATTGGATTGCCTTTTTTTGGAATGGATACAATTTCTTGGCATAGATGAGTGAGTGCTTCCAGAGTTGCATCCCTTTGTTGAAACATCTCAATCGGTCTAACATTAATGCCTGGAGCCATGCTTTTCACCAATGCCTTCAGTGCAGCTTGGACTTCTTCCCTCACTACCATCAGTTCTTGATCATAAGCTACCACCTGAAATGGCTGAATGTTGACCGGTTATTTTTGGTACAGTGGCTCTGTGTATTCCTTCCATCTTCTTTTGATGTTTCCTGTGTCATTCAGTGGAAAACTCTGGTGGCATAGTAGTTAAGAGCTACGGCGGCTAACCGAAAGGTTGGCAGTTCAAATCCACAAGGTGCTTCTTGGAAACTCTATGGGGCATTTCTACTCTGTCCCATAGAGTCGCGATGAGTCCGAATTGACTTGATGTAAACAGATTTGGATTTTTTGGTTTTGGGTGTCATTCAATATCTTCCCTGTAGAATTCTTCAGTATTGGAACTTGAGGTTTGAATTTTTTTTCATCAGTTCTTTCAGCTTGAGAAATGCCAAAATGTGTTCTTACCTTTTGGTTTTCTAACTGTAGGTCTTTGCATATTTCATTGTAATACTTTATTTTGTCTTCTCTAGCACCCTTTGAGATTTTCTGTTCAAATTTTTTATGTCATCATTTCTTCCATTCACTTTTGATACTCTACATTCCAGAACATGTTTCAGAGTCTCTTCTGACATCCATTTTGGTCTTTACTTTCTTTCCTGTCCTTTTAATAACTTTTGCTTTTTTGATGTCCTTGATGTCATTCCACAACTCCTCTGGTCTTTGGTCATTAGTGTTCAATGAACCAAGTCTATTCTTTAGATGATCTCTAAATTCAGGTGGGATATGCTCAAAGTCATACTTTGGCTCTAGTGAACTTGTATTAATTTTCTTCAGGTTCAACTTGAACTTCCATAAGAACAATTGATGTTTTGTTCTGCAGTCAGCCCCTGCCTTGTTCAGACTTATGATATTGAGCTTCTCCATTGTCTCCTTCCATAGATGTAATCAGTCCAATTCCTGTGTATTCCATATGGTGAGATCCACATGTATAGTTGCCACTTATGCTGTTGAAAAATTGTATTTCCAATGAGTAGGTCATTGCAAAATTTTATCATGCAATCTCTGGCATTGCTTCTTTTACCAAAATTAAAACAAAATTAATAGATATTTTTTGCAACATAGTAACAGAGCTTTTCCAAGTCCATAAGAAAAGAGGATCAGCACAATAGAAAAATATGACAAGAGAAGAAACAAACACTAATACAGATATAAAAAAAAAATACAGATATAGGTATATCTATTTTTTTATATAGATATATTTTAAATTGCCTCATTAATGATCAAAGAAATGTAAAGTAAAACAATAAGATATTATTTTCAGTTCTTGTCTTGGTAAATATTTTAAATGTGATAACACAGTTTGGGCAAAGATATGAGGAAACAGGCACTTTCTGATACCTCCGTTGTAATGAATCTGGCATTTTATTGGATAATATTATTTTTTTTATTGCCTTTAGGAAACCCATCGCCATATGATACTATCTCTGTTGGTATGATGCCTTGCTGATTATCATTTTACTAAAAAGTAAGCACCACCAGAGCAGGGACCCTGATAGTCTTACTTACCACTCTGTCTTTTCTCTTTCTGGGTGGCAGTATGGATTTGTCTGTCTGTTCTTTACCCTGAAACATTGCTGGTATATCTGGAGAGTTATTGGACAATATGTATTTAGAATTAAAACACATGAAATGGGCCTATAAAGTACCCTGACCAGAAATTCAACATCTAGAATTTGCTTTTAATGAAATGATCAGTCTTCAATACAGTATAATGTATAATAGCAAAATTTAAAAAAAAAAATAGCTACATGCTTATCAATAAGAAGTTGGATAAATAAATATTTGTAGGCAGAATTTCAAAAAATCATTAAAATATGAATATATAAATACATGGAGAAATGATTAGATTAAATTACTCAGCTATAAAGTTCTGTGTACAGTGTTATCCAGATTCTGTAAAATAACAGCAAAAATAAAAAAGCTATTTTGTATAATACATACATGTGTTAGCTATGTAATAAGGAAAAAAAACAAGAAATATATATGTTTCTTTAAAAAAAACTCATGAATGCAGCCTCACACAAGTATTTTACTTCTTTTTTTTTTTTCTGTTTTCTTCACACATCAATTATGCTTTCGTGGTCTAACGTTGGAAAGAAGCTTGCCCATTTTTACCTTCCCATTTTCCGTTCCCACCCCTAACATCTCCCTCCTGAATTTTCCAAATGGTTGTTGTGAACCTGCCCATTTTATTCATGATGACAGTCCCAGCCAAGCGTCCAAATGGAGTCCTTGTGATGAGCAAGTAACAGCAGCCAAAAGGGAGCCTCTCTTGGATAAAGCAACTTAAAGAATCAGGCTGGCAGGCAGTAGCTAAAAGCATCCCTGCATAACTCGCCATCTCAAGAGTTTCAGCCAGGTAAATGAAATGGGGCATTTCAAAATGTATTTTACCAAATAAGCCTTATTTTTAAAATACGTCCGTCTCTTTGCAGTTTCCCTGAGTGGTTCCATTGTGATGAATGCTACTATTTTCAATATCCGATAGAAAGTTCCTCTCCAAATAAATTGAGAAATCTCAGCTTACATGTGTAACTTTTTCCTATTGCTAATATGGGAGCTAGGTACTTGCCTTAAAGCAATTTCCATTACCCCTTTTATGGACTGGACCTCATGCATTTAATATTTATCTCAACAAAGATTGCCATGAAACACTATCTAGGGAGCTGGATGACTGCATGTGAATATATTCTATAAGAGCAGCAGTTCATGCACAGCTCCAGACATGTTAAAATGCTTAGAGTGATTAGGTGGTATGAAAAGGGGTAATTCCATTAGCCCATTTTGGGGACGGGGAGGAATACACTTACTGGACTGTTTGGCATGTCTGTCAAGAATCTCAACTGAAGGAGTGTTCCAGAAATGTCCCCAAGAGACGTAGTGAGAGAAACATTTTAATGGAATGAGTCATGGATATAGAAGGAAATATCCTTATAGGATTAGATAAATAATAATTAAATAATAAGGAATATCAAAGTGAATATGGATCTCCAAACTTCTTGCCAATTTCTATATGGCCCTCTGTGATGTTTCCCTAATACTATTCCCCCACATTCATCACACTTAAGTTACTCCAGTCATATTTTGGAATCCAGAACCTTTGACTCTGCCTGTCATCCTTTACTATCTGCCCAGAAAGCTCTTCCTCCAGATAGCCCCATAATGGTTTCTTCTCTGCCTTTGAGTCTCTGCTCAGAAGACACTAGCTTCTGAGATCTTCCCTGGTTATACTACCTAAAGTAGCTTCTTTTCCCTTCACCTAGCCACAACCAACCACCAACAACAGTCTTTGTTTGTATCATTGCCCTTGGTATTGACTTTAGGGCAGTTATCACCATTGTTTGCTGATGTGTTTCTTTTTGACTATTTATGTCATTTCACCCAATTGCAAGCCCCAGCCAGAGCGCGGTCCTAGCCTATCTTTCTTACCTCTCTATCCTCAGTACTTACAACAGAGTCTAGAACATTGTAGACACTTTTAATTATATCTTGAATGAATAAATCAATAAACCATATCTCATACCTGGTACTATTTCAGCATTAAATGGTGATGGATTATATCATGTGTCAACAAGTAATTTTGAAATTCCAGTGTTAAAATTTAAAAACAGTTCTTTACTACAGGGTTTACTACCTTCAGTCATTAATGCATATTTTATTGACAATTTCCTTTTCCCTAGCTTCCCCTTTTTTCTTCCAACAAACGTCTATTTAATGTTAGTCTCATGTCAGATGCTACAAATGGTTCAGCACTGGGCTACTTACCAAAAGATTGACAGTTCGAACCCACCCTGAGGCACCTCAGAATAAGGACTTGGCCATCTACTTCCAAAGGCACTGAAAATCCTATGGAACACAGTTCTACTCTGAAACATATGGAGTTGCCATAAGTTGGAATCAACTTCAAGGCAACTGGCTTGGTTTTGGCTTAGTTTAGTGTCATGTTAGGGTTGAGGATGCAAAGGTAAACATGAAATAAATCCTACATTCCAGTGTTAATAGTTTAGTGGAGGACTCATTTAAAAAGTAAATAAATAAGTACAAATAAAAAGAAAAGTACAATAAGAGCACAGTGATAGAACAATGGAAGTTAAGAATTGCACTGAAACACAGACACACAGACACGCACACACACACACACCGGTAGCTCCACTCAGAAATTGTTACACTAGGCAACAAATACCTTTACTAGATCAACATGGAATAACTTCAGCAGTGTAGAGGGTGGTAAAAGACAACAAACCACATTTCTCACACATTCTTAGTGAGTATAAGGACGTATACAAAGACAACTTCATCTCAACTCAGCCACAGCACCTCTAGGCTGATTGTACATCCTAAACAAATGTCTTGAGAGTGGATGAGAAGAAAGGCTATTAAGGCTAGTGGGTGGCTGGAGGGTAGATGCACTCTTTGATGAGATTCTTTGGACAAAAGATTGTATTAATACTTTCGATTTTATTTGCATGTTCTACCACTTCTTTCCATCACCCATCTGTCACTTTGTCATACTGTGGCAGCTGGCATGTTGCAAGATGCTGAGAGCAATGCCAACAGTATCTCAGATACCAGTAGGGTCTCTCATGGTGGACAGGTTTCAGCAGGGCTCCTATACTAAGAGAGACTAGAAAAATATCTGATGATCTACTTCTGAAAGTTAGCCAATGAAAACCTTATGGATAACAAAAGGACATTATCCAATATAGTGCTGGATGATGAGCATGTTAGAAGGCACTCAAAATATGACTGAGGAAGATCTGCCTCCTCAGAGTAGAGTTGAACTTAATGACATGGTGGAGTAAAGCCTTCTGGGCCTTTATCTGATGATGTGGCATGACTCAAAATGAGAATCAACAGCTGTAAACATTCGTTAATAATCAGAACATGGAACGTATGAAGTATGAATCAAGAAAAGTTAACAGTTGTCAGAAATGAAATGGAACTTTTTGAAAATTGATATCCTAGGCATCAGGGAGCTGAAATGGACTGCTATCTGCCATTTTGATTCTGACAATCATATGGTCTACTATGCTGAGAACAACAAATTGAAGAGGACTGGAATTGCATTCATTGTCAAAAAGAACATTTCAAGATCTATCCTGAAGTACAATGCTGTCAGGGACAGATTAATATTCATATGCCAACAAGGAGACCAGTTAGTAGAACTATTATTCAAATCAACCACGAACGCTAAAGATTAAAAAAATTGAAGATTTTTATGAACAGCTGGAGTCCAAATTTGATCAAATATGAAATATGCATTGATAATTGGAATGCAAAAGTTGGAAAGAAGAGAGGATGAGTAGTTAGAAATGCGGCCTTGGTGATGAGAACGATGCTGGAGATGCATGATAAAATTCTGCAAGATCAATGATTTATTCATCAGAAATACTTTTTTTTAACAACACAAACTATGACTATACACAGGACCTCAACAGATGGTTTACACAGGAACCAAATTGCTAAATCTGTGAAAAGAGATGGTAAGGAAGGTCAGTCTTAACAGTTAAGACAAAGCTAGGGGCCAACCACAGGATAGACCATCATTTGCTCATATGCAAGTTGAAGTTGAAGAAAATCAAAGCAAGTCCAAGAAAGCCAAAGTATGACCTGAATATATCCGGCCTGAATTCAGAGAAAATCTCAAGAATAGATTTGATACACTGAACATTAATGCCTGAAGACCATAGTAATCGTGGGATGACATCAATGACATCATACGTGAAGAAAGCAAAAGATCATTAAAAAAGACAGGAAAGAAAGAAAAGATGAAAACGGATGTCAGAAGAGTCTCTGAAACTTGCTCTTATGCACAGAACAGCTAAACTGAACAGAAGAAGTGAAGAAGTAAAGACCTGAACAGAAGATTTCCAAGAGTGTCTGAGAAGACAAGGTAGAGTACTATGATTAAACATGCAAAGACCTAAAATTAAAAAATCAAAAAGGAAGAACATGATTGGCATTTCTCAAGCTAAAAGAACTGAGGAGAAAATTCAAGCCTTGAGTTCAATATTGAAGGGTTCTACGGGGGAAAAAAAAATTGAATGATACAGACAGCATCAAAATAAAGTGGAAAGAATACACAGAGTCACTGCACCAAAAAGAACTGGTTAATGTTTCAAGATATAGCCTATGATTAAGAACTGCTGGTGCCAAAAGAAGAAGTCCAAGCCCCACTTAAAACACTGATGAATAACAAGACTCCAGGAATTGACTGAATACCAACTGAAATGTTTCAATACATCCAAACTGGTAAGAAAGATGTAAAACCGTCCCTATTTGTGCATGACATGATACTATAAATAGAAAACCCAAATGACTCCACAAGAAAACTACTGTAACTAATAGATTCAGCAGAGTGGCAGGATAGAAGATAAACATACAAAAATCAGTTGCATTCGGATACACCAATAAAGAGAACTATGAAAAGGAAATCAGGAAAATAATACCATTTATAAAAACACACAAAAAATAAAATACTTAGAAATAAATCTAACCAGGGATATAAAAGACCTATGCAAAGAAAACTACAAAACACTACAGCAAGAAACCAAAAGAGACATACGTAAAAGGAAAAATATACCATGCTCATGGATAGGAAGACAACATCATGAAAATGTCAATTCTACCCAAAGCAATCTACAAATACAATGCAATCCCAATCCAAATACCAAAAGCATTCTTTAAAAAGTTGGAAAAACTAATCATTAACTTTATATGGAAAGGCAAGAGGACCGGGGTGAGTAAAGCACTACAGAAAAAGAAGAATAAAGTAGGAGGACTCGCACCACCTAACCTCAGAACCTAATATACTGCTACGGTAGTCAAAACAGCCTGGTACTGGTACAACGATAGACACACTGACCAATGGGAACAGTGTTGAGAACCCATATGTAAAACCATCCACCTACGGTCACCTGATCTTCAACAAATGCTTGAAGTCCATCAAATGGGGAAAAGATGGTCTTTTTAACAAATCGTGCTGGCAAAACTGGATGTCCATCTGCCAAAAAATGATACAGGACCCATACCTCACACCAGACACAAAAACTAATTCAAAATGGATCAAAGACCTAAATATAAAATCAAAAACTATAAAGATCATAGAAAAATAAAATCGGTTCAAGGCTAGAGGCCATAATACACAGCATAAACAGGATACAAACCATAACTAACAATACCCAAACACCAGAAAATAAGCTAAATAAATGGGATCTTCTAAAAATTAAACATTTCACCAAAAGAATAATAAAAGAACCTACAGACTGGGAAAAAAAAATTTGGCTATGACAAATCTAATAAAGGTTTAAATTCTAAAATCTACAAGAAAATCAAACACCTCTACAACAAGAATACAAATAATCCAATTAAAAAATGGGTGAAGAATATGAACAGACACTTCACCAAAGACGATACTCAGGCAGATAGCAGACACAGTGCTTATTCCCCAATGTCAAGAATTTGGAAGAGAGCTACTTGGCCAATTGAAAGGAACAGATCCATATTCAAACCCATTCAAAAGAGGGGCAATCAAGCAGAATGCAGATATTATCAAATAATACTAATATCACATGATAGCAAAATTTTCCTAAAGGTAATTCAAAAAATGCTATAGCCATACATCTACAGGGAACTGTCAGAAGTTCAATCTGGATTTAGTAGAGGACCTATAAGAATAGATATCATTGTGATTATCATGCGGAACTTGGCCAAAAGTAGAGAATACCAAAAGTGTGTTTGCCTATGTTTTATCAACTATGTGAAGGCATTCGACTCTGTGTATCATAACAAATTATGGATAACATTGTGAAGAATGGGAATTCCAGAACACTTAATTGTGCTCTCATAGAACCTGTACATAGATGGCAGTCTTTCAAACAGAACAAGGGCATTCTGTGTGGTTTAAAATTGGAAAAGGTGTGAGGAAGGATTATATTCTTTCACCAGAAATTAGGCAGTTTGAATCAACCAGCCACCCCCTGGGAAACCCTATGCGACAGTTCTACTCTGTCTATAGGGTCGATATAAACCGAAATGGCAATGGGTTTTTGTACTGTATTTTTACGCAAATAAAGCACACCTTCTACATTTGTTTGCCAACCTCGCCCTTCCCCCTGAAGGTATTCTCATAAGCACTGCTATGCCAATTTTTTTTTACATGTTGCTGGAAAAAAAAAAAAAAAAAAAAAACTAGCACAGAGGAGCTTACAGAAAGCCCTCACAGGGGGAGGGCACCACTGGCAAATGAGCTTAAAGGAGCATGTTATTTGCATAAAAATACAGTACATTGAACAAATAATCTGAGAAACTAGGCTATATAAAGAAATATGGGGCATCAGGATTGACAGAAGACTCATTAACAACCTTCAATATGCATATGACACAATCTTGCTTGCCTAAAGTGAAGACAACCTGAAGTACTTACAGATGAAGGTAAAAGACTACAGTCTTCAGAAGAGATTACACCTAAATATAAAGAAAACTAAAATTTTTACAATTGGACCAACAAACTAAATCATGATAAATGGCAAAGAAATTGAAGTTGTCAAGGATTTCATTCTTCTTAGATCAATAATCAATGACCAGGGAAGCAGCAATCAAAAAATCGGAAGACATATTGCATTGGACAAATCTGCTACAAAAGACGTCTTTAAAGTGTTAAAAGTAAAGACATCCCTTTGATGAACAAAGTGTGCATGCCCAAACCATGGTCTTTTCAATCGCCTCCTATACAAATTAAGGGAGAAATGAAAAAGGAAGACTGAAGAAGAACTGACACATTTGAATTACGGTGTTGGCAAAGAATATCAAACAGACATTGAAGTGCCAGAAGAAAGAACATATCTGTCTTGGTGGAAGTATAGCCAGAATGCTCCTTAGAAACTAGGATGGTGAGACTTGTCTCACATCCTTTCAACATAAAAAGGGATGAATTGCTAGAGAAAGGCATTATACTTGGAAAAACAGAGGGCCAGTGTAAAAGAGGGAGATGGATTGGCACAATGGCTGCAACAATGAACTCAAACATAGCAGCAATTGTAAGAATGCCACAAGACTAGGCAACGTTTTGTTTTGTTATACCTAAGACTGCTATGAAATGACTGACACAATGGCTGCAACAATGGACTCAAACATAACAACAATTGTAAGGATGGTACAAAATCAGTCAATGTTTTGTCCTGTTATACATAAGGCTGCTGTGAGTAGATTGGCTGGAGGGCATCTAACGACAACGACAATACTTCTTTATCATTATGTAGAATGAGGAGATTAGTTTGGCTGACTTAATTAGTTTGGTGTCCTTTTGTCATCTTTTTTTTTTTTTTATTAACTTTTATTGAGCTTCAAGTGAACGTTTACAAATCAAGTCAGTCTGTCACATATAAGTTTACGTACATCTTACTCCCTACTCCCACTTACTCTCCCCCTAATGAGTCAGCCCTTCCAGTCTCTCCTTTCATGACAGTTTTGCCAGCTTCCAACTCTCTCTATCCTCCCATCCCCCCTCCAGACAGGAGATGCCAGCACAATCTCAAGTGTCCACCTGATATAATTAGCTCACTCTTCATCAGCGTCTCTCTCCCACCCGCTGACCAGTCCCTTTCATGTCTGATGAGTTGTCTTCGGGGATGGTTCCTGTCCTGTGCCAACAGAAGGTCTGGGGACCATGGCCGCTGGGATTCCTCTAGTCTCAGTCAGACCATTAAGTATGGTCTTTTTATGAGAATTTGGGGTCTGCATCCCACTGATCTCCTGCTCCCTCAGGGGTTCTCTGTTGTGCTCCCTGTCAGGGCAGTCATCGATTGTGGCCGGGCACCAACTAGTTCTTCTGGTCTCAGGATGATGTAGGTCTCTGGTTCATGTAGCCCTTTCTCTCTCTTGGGCTCTTAGTTGTCGTGTGACCTTGGTGTTCTTCATTCTCCTTTGATCCAGGTGGGTTGAGACCAATTGATGCATCTTAGATGGCCGCTTGTTAGCATTTAAGACCCTAGACGCCACATTTCAAAGTGGGATGCAGAATGTTTTCATAATAGAATTATTTTGCCAGTTGACTTAGAAGTCCCCTTAAACCATGGTCCCCAAACCCCCGTCCTTACTCCGCTGACCTTTGAAGCATTCATTTTATCCCGAAAACTTCTTTGCTTTTGGTCCAGTCCAATTGAGCTGACCTTCCATGTATTGAGTGTTGTCCTTCCCTTCACCTAAAGCAGTTCTTATCTACTAATTAATCAGTAAAAAACCCTCTCCCTCCCTCCCTCCCTCCCCGCCTCGTAACCACAAAAGTATGTGTTCTTCTCAGTTCTTACTATTTCTCAAGGTCTTATAATAGTGGTCTTATACAATATTTGTCCTTTTGCCTCTGACCAATTTCACTCAGCATAATGCCTTCCAGGTTCCTCCATGTTATGAAATGTTTCACAGATTCGTCACTGTTCTTTATCGATGCGTAGTATTCCATTGTGTGAATATACCACAATTTATTTACCCATTCATCCGTTGATGGACACCTTGGTTGCTTCCAGCTTTTTGCTACTGTAAACAGAGCTGCAATAAACATGGGTGTGCATATATCTCTTTGTGTGAAGGCTCTTGTTTCTCTAGGGTATATTCCGAGGAGTGGGATTTCTGGGTTGTATGGTAGTTCTATTTCTAACTGTTTAAGATAATGCCAGATAGATTTCCAAAGTGGTTGTACCATTTTACATTCCCACCAGCAGTGTATAAGAGTTCCAATCTCTCCGCAGCCTCTCCAACATTTATTATTTTGTGTTTTTTGGATTAATGCCAGCCTTGTTGGAGTGAGATGGAATCTCATCGTAGTTTTAATTTGCGTTTCTCTAATGGCTAATGATCGAGAGCATTTTCTCATGTATCTGTTAGCCGCCTGAATATCTTCTTTAGTGAAGTGCGTGTTCATATCCTTTGCCCACTTCTTGATTGGGTTGTTTGTCTTTTTGTGGTTGAGTTTTGACAGAATCATGTAGATTTTAGAGATCAGGCGCTGGTCGGAGATGTCATAGCTAAAAATTTTTTCCCAGTCTGTAGGTGGTCTTTTTACTCTTTTGGTGAAGTCTTTAGATGAGCATAGGTGTTTGATTTTTAGGAGCTCCCAGTTATCTGGTTTCTCTTTGTCATTTTTGGTAATGTTTTGTATTCTGTTTATGCCTTCTATTAGGGCTCCTAAGGTTGTCCCTATTTTTTCTTCCATGATCTTTATCGTTTTAGTCTTTATGTTTAGGTCTTTGATCCACTTGGAGTTGGTTTTTGTGCTTGGTGTGAGGTATGGGTCCTGTTTCATGTTTTTGCAAATGGATATCCAGTTATGCCAGCACCATTTGTTAAAAAGACTATCTTTTCCCCAATTAACTGACATTGGTCCTTTGTCAAATATCAGCTGCTCATACGTGGATGGATTTATATCTGGGTTCTCAATTCTGTTCCATTGGTCTATGTGCCTGTTGTTGTACCAGTACCAGGCTGTTTTGACTACTGTGGCTGTATAATAGCTTCTGAAATCAGGTAGAGTGAGGCCTCCCACTTTCTTCTTCTTTTTCAGTAATGCTTTGCTTATCCGAGGCTTTTTTCCCTTCCATGTGAAATTGGTGATTTGTTTCTCTATCATCTTAAAAAATGTCATTGGAATTTGGATCGGAAGTGCGTTATATGTATAGATGGCTTTTGGTAGAATAGACATTTTTACTATGTAAAGTCTTCCTATCCATGAGCAAGGTATATTTTTCCACTTAAGTATGTCCTTTTGAATTTCTTGTGGTAGAGCTTTGTAGTTTTCTTTGTATAGGTCTTTTACATCCTTGGTAAGATTTATTCCTAAGTATTTTATCTTCTTGGGGGCTACTGTGAATGGTATTGATTTGGTTATTTCCTCTTCGGTGTTCTTTTTGTTGATGTAGAGGAATCCAAGTGATTTTTGTATGTTTATCTTATAACCTGAGACTCTGCCAAACTCTTCTATTAGTTTCAGTAGTTTTCTGGAGGATTCCTTAGGGTTTTCTGTGTATAAGATCATGTCATCTGCAAATAGAGATAATTTTACTTCCTCCTTGCCAATCCGGATGCCTTTTATTTCTTTGTCTAGCCTAATTGCCCTGGCTAGGACTTCTAGCACGACGTTGAATAAGAGCAGTGATAAAGGGCATCCTTGTCTGGTTCCCGTTCTGAAGGGAAATGCTTTCAGGTTCTCTCCATTTAGAGTGATATTGGCTGTTGGCTTTGCATAGATGCCCTTTATTATGTTGAGGAATTTTCCTTCAATTCCTATTTTGGTGAGAATTTTTATCATAAATGGGTGTTGGAATTTTTCGAATGCCTTTTCTGCATCAATTGATAAGATCATGTGGTTTTTGTCTTTTGTTTTATTTATGTGATGGATTACATTAATGGTTTTTCTGATATTAAACCAGCCTTGCATACCTGGTATAAATCCCACTTGATCGCGGTGAATTATTTTTTTGATATGTTGTTGAATTCTATTGGCTAGAATTTTGTTGAGGATTTTTGCATCTATGTTCATGAGGGATATAGGTCTGTAATTTTCTTTTTTTGTAATGTCTTTACCTGGTTTTGGTATCAGGGAGATGGTGGCTTCATAGAATGAGTTGGGTAGTATTCTGTCATTTTCTATGCTCTGAAATACCTTCAGTAGTAGTGGTGTTAACTCTTCTCTGAAAGTTTGGTAGAACTCTTCAGTGAAGCCGTCCGGGCCAGGGCTTTTTTTTGTTGGGAGTTTTTTGATTACCTTTTCAATCTCTTTTTTTGTTATGGGTCTATTTAGTTGTTCTACTTCTGAATGTGTTAGTTTAGGTAGGTAGTGTTTTTCCAGGAATTCATCCATTTCTTCTAGGTTTACAAATTTGTTAGAGTACAATTTTTCATAATAATCTGATATGATTCTTTTAATTTCAGTTGGTTCTGTTGTGATGTGGTCCTTCTCATTTCTTATTCGGGTTATTTGTTTCCTTTCCTGTATTTCTTTAGTCAGTCTAGCCAATGGTTTATCAATTTTGTTAATTTTTTCCAAGAACCAGCTTTTGGCTTTGTTAACTCTTTCAATTGGTTTTCTGTTCTCTAATTCATTTAGTTCAGCTCTAATTTTTATTATTTGTTTTCTTCTGGAGCCTGTTGGATTCTTTTGTTGCTCACTTTCTATTTGTTCAAGTTGTCGGGACAGTTCTCTGATTTTGGCTCTTTCTTCTTTTTGTATGTGTGCATTTATCGATATAAATTGGCCTCTGAGCACTGCTTTTGCTGTGTCCCAGAGGTTTTCATAGGAAGTATTTTCATTCTCGTTGCATTCTATGAATTTCCTTATTCCCTCCTTGATGTCTTCTATAACCCAGTCTTTTTTCAGGAGGGTATTGTTCAGTTTCCAAGTATTTGATTTCTTTTCCCTAGTTTTTCTGTTATTGATTTCTAGTTTTATTGCCTTGTGGTCTGAGAAGATGCTTTGTAATATTTCGATGTTTTGGACTCTGCAAAGGTTTGTTTTATGACCTAATATGTGGTCTATTCTAGAGAATGTTCCATGTGCGCTAGAGAAAAAAGTATACTTTGCAGCAGTTGGGTGGAGAGTTCTGTATAAGTCAATGAGGTCAAGTTGGTTGATTGTTGTAATTAGGTCTTCCGTGTCTCTGTTGAGCTTCTTACTGGATGTCCTGTCCTTCTCCGAAAGTGGTGTGTTGAAGTCTCCTACTATAATTGTGGAGGTGTCTATCTCACTTTTCAATTCTGTTAAAATTTGATTTATGTATCTTGCGGCCCTGTCATTGGGTGCATAAATATTTAATATGGTTATGTCTTCCTGATCAATTGTCCCTTTTATCATTATGTAGTGTCCTTCTTTATCCTTTGTGGTGGATTTAAGTCTAAAGTCTATTTTGTCAGAAATTAATATTGCTACTCCTCTTCTTTTTTGCTTATTGTTTGCTTGATATATTTTTTTCCATCCTTTGAGTTTTAGTTTGTTTGTGTCTCTAAGTCTAAGGTGTGTCTCTTGTAGGCAGCATATAGATGGATCGTGTTTCTTTATCCAGTCCGAGACTCTCTGTCTCTTTATTGGTGCATTTAGTCCATTTACTTTCAGCGTAATTATAGATAAATTAGTGTTTAGTGCTGTCATTTTGATGCCTTTTTATGTGTGTTGTTGATAATTTCATTTTTCCACATACTTTTTTGTGCTGAGACGTTTTTCTTAGTAAATTGTGAGATCCTCATTTTTGTAGTGTTTGACTTTATGTTTGTTGAGTTGTTACGTTTTTCTTGGCTTTTATCTTGAGTTATGGAGTTGTTATACCTCTTTGTGGTTACCTTATTATTTACCCCTATTTTTCTAAGTAAAAACCTAACTTGTATTGTTCTATATTACCTTGTATCACTCTCCATATGGCAGTTCTATGCCTCCTGTATTTAGTCCCTCTTTTTGATTATTGTGATCTTTTACATATTGACTTCCATGATTCCCTGTTATGAGTATTTTTTTTTTAATTAATCTTAATTTGTTTTTGTGATTTCCCTATTTGAGTTGATATCAGGATGTTCTGTTTTGTGACCTTGTGTTGTGCTGATATCTGTTATTATTGTTTTTCTGACCAGACAATGTCCTTTAGTATTTGTTGTAGCTTTGGTTTGGTTTTTGCGAATTCTCTAAACTTGTGTTTATCTGTAAATATCTTAATTTCACCTTCATATTTCAGAGAGAGTTTTGCTGGATATATGATCCTTGGCTGGCAGTTTTTCTCCTTCAGTGCTCTGTATATGTCGTCCCATTCCCGTCTTGCCTGCATGGTTTCTGCTGAGTAGTCTGAACTTATTGATTCTCCCTTGAAGGAAACCTTTCTTTTCTCCCTGGCTGCTTTTAAAATTTTCTCTTTATCTTTGGTTTTGGCAAGTTTGATGATAATATGTCTTGGTGTTTTTCTTTTGGGATCAATCTTAAATGGGGTTCGATGAGCATCTTGGATAGATATCCTTTAGTCTTTCATGATGTCAGGGAAGTTTTCTGTCAGGAGTTCTTCAAGTATTTTCTCTGTGTTTTCTGTCCTCCCTCCCTGTTCTGGGACTCCAATCACACGCAAGTTATCCTTCTTGATAGAGTCCCACATGATTCTTAGGGTTTCTTCATTTTTTTTAATTCTTTTATCTGATTTTTTTTCAGCTATGTTGGTGTTAATTCCCTGGTCCTCCAGATGTCCCAGTCTGCATTCTAATTGCTCGAGTCTGCTCCTCTGACTTCCTATTGCGTTGTCTAATTCTGTAATTTTATTGTTAATCTTTTGGATTTCTACATGCTGTCTCTCTATGGATTCTTGCAACTTATTAATTTTTCCACTATGTTCTTGAATAATCTTTTTGAGTTCTTCAACTGTTTTATGAGTGTGTTCCTTGGCTTTTTCTGCAGTTTGCCTTATTTTGTTTCTGATGTCTTGAAGCATTCTTTAAATTAGTTTTTTATATTCTGTATCTGATAATTCCAGGATTGTATCTTCATTTGGGAAAGATTTTGATTCTTTTGTTTGGGGGGTTGTAGAAGCTGTCGTGGTCTGCTTCTTTATGTGGTTTGATATGGACTGCTGTCTCTGAGCCATCACTGGGAAACTAGTTTTTCCAGAATATCCGCTGACTGGGACGCTGGCTCCAGGCTCTGAAAACAATTGCTGCTTCCCTGTATTTATTTGTTTTCCGTCTCTAAATCTGTGTTTGTTGTTCAGGGTTCGTAGATTGTTATGTACTTGATCGATTCACTTGTTTTTCCGAGTCTTTGTTGCAAGAGGGATCCGAGGTAGCGTCTACCTAGTCCGCCATCTTGGCCCTGCCTCCCTTTTGTCATCTTTAAATTGTTGCTCTTTATCTGAAAGGACCCCTGGCGGCTCAGTGGTTAAGAGCTATGATGAGATGAGCTATGGCTGCTAACCAAAAGGTCAGCAGCTCAAATCCATCAGTTGCTCCTTGGAAACCCTATGGAGCAGTTTTCCTCTGTCCTTTAAGGTCGCTATGAGTTGGAATTGATTCGATGGCAATGGGTTTTTTTTGGCTTATCTGGAATTCTATTTGGAAACAATGAAGGAAGAGAGCAAAAATGAGTCGTTGAAGCTATACATTCAGAATCCCACATTTCTACCATAATCTCCCATTCTGCTGTAGACATGCTTCCTGATAGCACCAAAGAGATGAAGAATAAAGTATTTTACATGGATTCTTTCCTCCAAGATTTTCGCTTATCTTTCTCAAATCCTTTGTAGAATAAAAAAAAAAAAATTGTCATCAAGTAGTTCCCAAATGATAGCAACCCTATAGTATAGGACAGAGTGGAACTGTCCCATATGGTTTCCAAGGCTATAATCTTTATGAAAGCAGACTGCCACATCTTTCTCCTGCATAGCAGCTGATGGATTCAAACTGCCAACCATTCATTTTTAGCAGCTGAAAGCTTAACCGCTAAAACACCAGAGCTCCATTTCATAGAATAGATAGAGTACAAAAATATAATTATACGTAGCAGGTAATCTTGACAGAATTGATGTAACTGCAAAAATACTGGGACATTATTAGCAATGTGAGCTTGGGCAAGTTCCAGGCTTTCTCTTACATCCAGTTTCTCCATTTGTAAAGTAAGGATAACAAATACCAACCTTAAGGGGTGTGCAAAAATTAAAGGAGAGAATGATTTTGAAAAGTGCTAGAACGGTTTATAAATTGAACTGTGTCCCCCAAGAATGTGTGTCAACTAAGCTAGGCCGTGATTCCCGGTATTGTGTGGTTGTCCACCATTTTGTGATCTGATGTGATTTTCCTATGTGTTGTAAATCCTACCTTTATGATGCTAATTAGGCAGAATTAGAGGCAGTTTTGTTAATGAGACAGGACTTAATTTATAGGATTAGGTTGTATGTTGACTTAATCTCTTTTGAGATATAAAAGAGAATCCAGTAGAGAGGAAAGAGAACTCATACCACCAAGAAAGAAGTGTTGGAGTAGAGCGTGTCCTTTGGGCCCAGGGTCCCCACACTGAGAAGCCCCTCAGTCAGAGGAAGATTGCTGACAAGGACCTTTCCCTAGAACCAACAGAGGGAAAAAGCTTTTCGCTAGAGCTGGAGTACTGAATTCAGACGTCCAGCCCTAAGAATAAATTTCTGTTAAAGCCATCCACGTGAGGTATTTGTGTTACAGCAGCACTAGGTAACTAAGACAAATGTTCACTATGCAAAGAAGGAGGAACACAGCAGGAGGTAATTCCAACCTCTTGCTTGTCTATAGAGCCCTCTGTGAAGACTTGAAAATTGGTGTGACCCATAGAGTCGTAGCATCAGCTTCTCACTTTAGGGAAACACTAACTGGAAACAGTCCAGGGTAAGTTAATTCACTCCTCTTTGGGTAGTTTGTGTTCCCATGTGTTTAAGGGGTTGTTGTTGTTGTTGTTGTTGTTGTTAGTTGCCATCAAATCAATTCCGACTTATGGCAATGCCATATGTGCAGAGTATTACAGCACTTGATAGGGTTTTCAAGGCTGTGACATTTCAGAAGCAGATGGCCAGGCCAGTCTTCTGAGGCAGCTCTGGATAGTTTCAAACCACTGAACTTTTCGCTAGTAGTCAAATGCTTAACCATTTGTTCTATTACAGAGTCCTATATTTTTTGTCTACAGAAGATCAAGATTAATTTGGAAAGATGCAGTCTGGAAGGAACTCTGCCTCTGCCACTCATGCTATTAGGATGGCAAATCACATTTTACTTTAACATTAGAACCATAGGGATGCTAAGCTCCTCTCCACTAGTCTAGTGGTGTTTACGGTTTGAAAAAATAAAAATTGCCTTTATGAAGACTGAATTTGCCCATAGTACTCTTGTCTTTTTCTATATAACTATTGGTAAACAAGCTTTACAGATTTTTTTTAATTTTAATTAACCCACAAATTTTTGGAAAATCATTTATAAAATTTATATTTTAAATGGTTTTTGAGAGTGAAAAGCCATTTATAGGCAGAATCTGTAATAATGGAGATTAGATAGTACCAGAGGTTCAGCATGCTTTCTTGAAATACCTGGAAGGTGGCCCTCAAACCCCTCTCTTGGGAAAACTCAGAATGGCATTCTTCCTGAGAGATGGACCTTATTCAATGTAAATGTACCTTCTGACCTGAGTTCTTAGATGTGTTAATTGTTATCAGCTTGGGACCTTGTTTTGGTAGCTTTGGATTTTTTTCCAGAAGTGTAACAACAATCAACTTCCTCCACTCCCAAATCCCTTATTCTTTGACACTGATTTGTGTTCATTTCAGTGCCTCCCACCCAGTGGTAATGAATGTGTGTTTTTGTTTTGTTTAAGGATATGACTTACTCATTCTAGATACAGCACACTGTTTTATCATGCACTTTTCTAAAACATATTCTTTTAGACAAGAAAAAACCTGTGTCCATTCCAACACACACAGCAGTAAATATCTATGCATCTCTGTCACTTTATCTTTATAAATATGACTCATATTAGCTTACTGAAGCAAAGAAGATAAATATTAATTATAAAACAGAAAAATTCTGATAATCTCAAGGCAAGGAAGAGAAATTGTTTGCCCAAGTGACTGTTAAAAATTTTGCTTCAATTTTGCATATGGTGGAAACTAAAAGCTTCCTAACTTTTTCCTGCTAAACCTTTCACCTCCATTTCTTCTCCTGCCAGCAAAAGAAAAGCAAATGCTGACATCCCATGCTTAAGTGGGCTTTTGAAGCTCCAGGCAATTGTTGGGAACTATGATAGTGAATGTGTCTTATAGGAAATATTAAAACACCTTACATTCTAATGGAAGGAATTGGTGACTTGCTTTCTAGAAAGGTCAAAGGCCCTGGAAAGGATTGTAGCTATGTTCAAAGGTAAAAGAAGCATCTTGGGAAGGGGAAAGCCCAAAATGATAAGGTCAATGTCACCTGTTTTAAGGTTCCTGGATAACCCAAATGGTTTGCACTAGACTACTAACCTAAAGGTTGCTGGCTAGAACTTACCCCGTGGCACCAGGAAAGAAAGGCCTGGTGATCTGCCTCCGTAAAAATTATAGACAAGAAAATCCTGTGGAGCACAGTTCTACTCTGTAATGTATGGGGTTGCCATGAGTCAAAATTGACTCAAAGGCAACTAAACAAGACTGATTTCTCACTGTGACAAGGTTTAACTCATACCCACTCAATGTTACCAGTTTAACTGTGGCCCAATGGGTAAGTTCTGTGAACTGAGTCTGCTTGCTTTTTTTTTTTTTTTCCCCAGTTACACAGCCCATAAGATGGACTTGAACCAGCAGTCTTGAGCACTGGGGTTTCCAAGGAGCAACTAGTGGATTTGAACTGCCGACCCTTTGTTTAGCAGCCAAGCTCTTAACCACTGTACCACCAGGGCTCCATTGTAGAATGTAAGTAACCTGCAAATTAACTATACTTCATTTCTGTATTTATTATTTGTGTTAACAGTTTTTAGTATTAAAGCACATACTTCCACATGCCAACATTCACATAGATGTACAATATTTAAACAGAGAAAAGTTGTGACAGGGGACACCTACCTGTTTACCACTCTGATGATTCTTAAGCAAATTGAGTGTTTAAAGTGGCACCTCTCAAATTTGCCTAAGTGGCAGACAACTATTTTATAGGAAATGTGTATCTGGATACTGTATCACCTAGGTGGATCCTGCCCACCATGGGTGACCCCGCTGGTATTCAAAAGACCTATGGCATAGCTTCCAGCATCACAGGAACACACAAGCCACCACTGCATGACAAACCGGCAGGTGGGTGGTGGGTTAAACAGGTAAAGATGACCTTATCACTTTGGGCTTCTGCCTCCCTAAAATACCTCTCCCATCTTCTCACATAATTACAGTTCTTTCCAACTTCTTCTGAGAGTTGCTTCAGATTCATTGTGAGGAATTTTTACTGGGCTATGATGGCAGTGGGATGGGGGCTGTGTGAAGAAATAGCAAGAAAAGGTATTTCCTTGGAGATCAATGATGAAGATAATTAAGATTTTTTCTTATGGATGATGGTTGACAGCAATGTATGTTGTGAAATATCTTTCAGGCCGTTTCCAAAAAAAACTATACCATGATTTTAAAGGAGAAGATACCATTTTTTTCCCTTCTTCAATTCTTGAAATTTTCATGCCATTGATGAGTGTTTGGGGATGTATATAATCCAAGCAAGTTTGAGAAAGGGATTGGAGTATTTCAATTAGCAATTGGTAAAGTATTGGGGGGATAGGCAATTGTGGAAGGATCAGTTAATGTTTCTTTAGGCAGATAACCGAAGAGTTGTGACTTTGTAGAAAATGTAAATATGTATGAAGCTCCCCCTCGAGAATCAGGACTAAGCTCAAAAAAAAAAAAAAGCTCAAGGAAGTGTCATATTTCAGTATCACAACTTACCCTTTCAATAAAGTCAAAATGCAGAGTTTGATAATAATCTATCAATATATAACAATAATCATAGTATGTTGTCTTATCTGGGTTACTTTTAGTAACATTTTGGAGCCTTTATATTTTATTGAATGTCATATTTTAGCATCATTGAGCCCTATATTTCCTTGCCTCTCAGATGAATTTTTTTAAAACATTATTCTTTCCAAAATTGGGTCATCTCCTACAAAGACTGTCAAAAGAAGCTGCCTGGGCACCAGAGAAGGAGAAGGGTGAGATATAGTTAGTATTGCCTGAATATGTTCAAACTCGTCTGTGTAGAGACAAGCTCTGATCACCTGACTGTAACCTTGGTGGAGTTAGTTGCACTAGTAGAGCAACATGTTGGGTTAACTCATACTTTTGTTACTCATTGTCATTTAAAATATTTTCCTAGAGATTGCACTGTAATGAGCTGCAGTATACCTCTGGAGCTAGGCTCTGGAGCTAGCCTTCCTGAGTCAGAGCTCAGGCCCACTCCCAACCAGGCCCGTGACCTCTCTAAAATAGGACATAGGATATCTACCTCATTGAGTGCTGTGAAGATCAACTAACCAGTTGCCATCAAGTTGACTCCCACTCATGGGAACCTCATATGTGCCAGGGTAGAACTGTGCTCTGTAGCGTTTTCAATGGCTGTGACTTTTAGGAAGTAGATCACCAGAACTTTCTCCCGAGGTGCATCTGGGTGGACTCAACCTTTTGGCTTACAATTGAGGGTGTTAACTGTTTGTACCACCCAGGGACTTCTGCTGCGAAAATCAGAATGAGTTAATCTATGTGAAGCATTTTTCACAGTTCCCAGTACTCCAATTACTCATTTGTTCAACAGATATACAGAGTTCCTACTATACCTGCTGGACATAGAGAGATGAATTAAGTAGATAAGATTGTGTTGGCACTCATGTTTCATTGTCTACCAAGTAAAGGTCATTTCTGATGCTAATGAGTGCTACAAAGACAAAAAGGAGAGTGGGAGGTGACTGGATGGGAGCTGCTTCCATTGGGGGTGACTAGGGAACAATTCTGTGAGGAGATGACATTGGGCTGAGAACTCATCTTGAGAAGGAGCTGGCTATGAGTAGAGAGGAGAAGTGCTTTCCAAACACAAGACACGGAGCTCAAAGGGTCACAGTAGAAAGTGAGGTCAGAGACTCCGGTAGACAGCCCAGTCAGGTAGAACATGGGGTCAGGTCATGGGGTTGGGATTTTATTCTGAGGGCAGAGTAAAGTCTTTGGAGAGGTGTAAGTAGGAGAATGATATACATTTTGCACAACCATTTTGGATGCTATTGTGGAAAACTGACAAATATAGAATAGGAAGCTGGAAAGGCACAAGGAGGGAGAACTTTGAGGAGGCTACTGGGGTAATCCAAAGAGAACTGAAGGTGGCTTGGACCAAGGTGGTAGCAATGAAGATGGAAAGAAGCAGATGGCAAAAGAAACCTCTGTATGTTTGAGTAACAAAAACAAATTCAGGATGGCTGGGTCCATGGAAAGGGTAACTTGTAGATGACAATAACGACATCATCATACTTCTACAACATTTGTCTTATTTACATCCAGGGCTTCATGAAAGAAAATTTGCTATCTGGTCAAACAAAACAAAATATATCATCGGGTATCTGCTCAAAGTCAATAAGGAACTTAGAAAACATTTGTTTATGCATGTGTAGCGGCAGGGGAATTTAATGTGGGAGAAGTTGAGATACCCTAGAGATTAGCAGCAGTCAAAAGTACACGAGACAAAGTCTTGCTACTGAACTTTCTGAGGAGCATTCTGGCCATACTTCTTCCAAGACAGATTTGTTCATTCTTCTGGCAGTCCTTGATGTATTCAGTATTCTTTACCAATGTCGTAATTCAAAGGCATCAATTCTTAGGTCTTCCTTATTCATTGTCCAGCTTTCATCTCATGTACCTTGAACACGTTATCAGGAAGGACCAGTCCCTGAAGGACATCATGCTTGGTAAAGTAGAGAGTCAGCAAAAAAGAGAAAGACCCTCAATGAGATGGATTGACACAGTGGCTGCAACTGTGGGCTCAAAAGTAGCAACTATTTTGAGGGTGACGCAGGACTGGGTAGTGTTTTGTTCTGTTGTACATAGCGTCTTTATGAGTCAGAACTGACTGGAGGGCACCTAAAAACAACTACAACATACGGATTGAGTAAGCGTGGTGAAAGTATACAACTCTGACGCACACCTTTCTTGGCTGTAAACCTGTAGTATCCCTGTTCTGTTCAAATGACTGTCTCTTGGTCTATGTACAGGCTCTGCATGAGCACAAATCAGTGTTCTGGAATTCCCATTCTTTGAAATGTTATCCACAGTTTGTTATGATCCATCCAGTCAAACTCCTTTGCATAGTCAACAAAACACAGGTGAACATCTTTCTGATATTCTCGGCTTTCAGAAAAGATCCATCTGACATCAGCAATGATATCCCTGGTTCCATGTCCTCTTCTGAATCTGGCTGCAAACCAAGAGGTTGGTTCAAAACCACCCAGCAGCTCCTTGCAAGAAAGACCTGAAGATCTGCCCCTGTAAAGATTATAGCCAAGAAAATCCTATGGGGAATTTCTACTCTGTCACCTGGGGTCGTTATGAGTCAAAATCAACTAACAGCACATACCAACAATAACAGTAGAAGAGGAAATGTAATCTCTCCAAGTCCTTCATTTTTGCCTCCTATTGCCTTGTTTCTCCAGCGGTCTTTATCCTACTCACCCACTCTGCCCAACCTTGCAGCATGCATCTATTTGCAGGTTGCCGAGAGAGAGAGGGTATCAGCCTACTTTCTCCACATGAAAACAAAAACATATCACCTCTCCCCACTTAGAACACACAATTTCAGCAGAACAAGTCTGTGTGATAAGACTTGAAAATATAAACACTTCAGCCTGAGGGCCTGATGGGGGAATTCCGGGCTCAGACTCATTAGCCACTTATACTACATCACTTCAACTGTTACCTTTAAAAAAAAGGTATCGCCTGCTGAATGAGATTCTTGAGCACATTAGCATCTAATTTTCTCAATGATAATACGATGTGCTAGCGTTTTAGGCTGAGTCTACAATAGGCAATATGTGGTGTGCACTTAAAGCAATTTTTAGTGCAGAGAAAAAGAGTCTGGACTGAGGATTGGGAACTTGGGGGGCTAGTCCCAGGTGTAACTGCCCAGCTGCATGATCTTATACACAAGACTTACCCTTCCAGGATTTGGTTATTTTATCTCTAAAATAGTGATTTTTGACTTTTGATTCCATAGTCCAAAGAAATCAGATTATACCAGTCCAGCCTTTAACTGAAGATAAAAAAATGGAGCTGAATAAATTCACATTGGTAAATTTGTACTTGGAAATTTGAAGAGAATTATGCAGATCTATTGGTGAGATCTAATGTGAGGCATAGGGAGTCTATCATGCAGATCAGGACAGTTTTGCAAGTTGAAAAGACCCACTATTAGTAATTACACCTGACAACAGGCCTAAATAGAGACTCTCATGGGCAAGCTGGGACATATGGTCCCTCCAGCTACCAACCTCATTTTGCAGAGGAGAAAACTGGGAAGGGAGAAGCAAAGTCACTTTCCTGAGGCCATTTCCCAATACAAGGATTAGATTTGATTCAGGCTTCTCCAACTTCAAGACCTAGCATTTATCCACAATACCCCAAGATAGACCAGTTCCTGGTACTCAAGCACCTGTCCTCAAACATCCTTCCCCTGCTTTGGGAATGACCTAACTATTCTTGCTCCTGCTTTGGCTGAAGATACTGAAATTATTTTCTAGTTTGTGTCAGTCAATCAGTATGCCCTTTAAAGGCGAATTCCCCTGTATTTGATCATTGTACTACTATCAGTCACTTTAGAGATAAGCGGATGCTAAAGATCTGTGAAAGGAGGGCTATACTTCACTGGCAGTGCTCACAATAGCAGTTTTTTTTTTTTTTTTTTTTTTTTTTTGCAAGAAGGAGAGTGTAATTACCTTTCGAAATTCCAAAAATGTCAAACTGATTACGGTGTATGCTTTTTTTATAACATCACATGCACTGAAGTTATTTTGGGATAATGAGCAATTTTAATCTTGCTTAATAAAAGCTATTCACAGGGCGCTTTAGGAGGGGATCTGCATATAAGTAGTTTTACTAAACCACTTTCCCCTCTTCCTTGGCATTTATTCAAGAGTGTGCAAATACTTCTAAAACCAGTAACTAAATTTAGAAATGAGAAGGGCAGAGCTATGGACTTAATTGAATAGTAAATTTTGTTTTTATTTTATTTTTTAAGAAAATATCTGATAAAGAGAAAGTAAAAGTGAATCTTGAATTTCATATCTCATAAAAACAGAGATGTGCTGAGTTTTGAATTAAACTGTGGTCTACAAGCCTTGAATTAAAAAAAAAAAGATTTCTTTAAGTCATTTTGCTCAATATAGTGGAATATGAATCACCAAAACATAATTTAAAAAGGAAAAAAAATGCTTAGAAAACTTTTAAAAAATAATTTCAACTTAGCTTTTCAGCAAAAAGGAATTGGAAATTTTTATGCCAATACTCTAATCACAAAAATCAAGTTGAAAATAAGCATTTTAAATTGTGAGAGATTCCCCTTGCTGGTCAAGTAATAAGAACCTAGGGAACAATAGCAATAAGTAATGTTTGATCCAGTAGCCACTGAGCTGACTCTGAATCATGGTGACCCCACGTGTGTCAGAGTAGAACTGTGTTCCATAGGGTTTTCAATGGTTGATTTTTGGGAAGTAGATTGCCAGGCTTTTCTTCTGAAGCACCTTTGGGTAGACTTGAACTTCCAACTTTTTGGTTTAGCAGCTCAATGTATTAACCATTTGTACCACCCAGAGAGACAAGCTAAGTAACAAGATAAGCGATAAGATCATTCAAGCTCTAACTAGTGCTAGCAAAGACAGCAGCAGATCGACCTGTCCATGACTTGGTCTTTGAGTTGGAGAGGAGAAATGGGCTCACTTCAAAGTTCCCATGGCTCACACAAGTTTTCTACTGATATCCTCTGTCTACTCTTTGCTCTATCTCTTCATTCCTTGGAATTATACCAATACCAGTGCCCAACTCTGACCAATAGAGACAGGTTTGAGAAAATGAAAACCATGATGGTTCAGTTCAGATCTATGTGGTCTGATGGAGGTAGCATGGAGCATGATTTTGTCATGAAACCTTGACAGTCCTCTGTTCTACCAAAGATTTCTGCCTCAAACAAATAATAGATAAGTCCAAGCAACTGACAAAGGAAAGTGATGGGATATTTCTGTGACTTCTTATCCTGCCGTATTTCTGTTTTCAGGGAACTTAATATAATTGCTGATCTGATCATTTAAGGTGTTCTCATCATTTTCTTCCTTCCTTCTCCCAATTTTTTTTTCTGTTTTTATAGCTATCTTTATTTCAAGACAAGATTATTTTCTTTTTTTAAGGAGTCATGCTTACACTCACTGCCCATGGTGTCCCCTCTTCCATCTTTATTCATTAAAAAGAATTTATTTATGTCTGCTATGATAGAGGCTCTTTGACCCCAAGAAGCTATGGTGAACAGAAAATAGACCCTGCCCTTAGTAAATTACAGTTAGGATTTTCCACATCTTGCTTTCTAAAGGCATATTCCTTGTTTCCTTCCTTTCAATATGCACAGGGTTACCAGAGTACCTGGATTATACAAGTGGTTAACACGCTTTGCTGCTAACCCAAAGATCGAATGTGAGTCCACTCAGAGGTGCTTTGAAAGAAAGGCCTGGTGATCTATTTCCAAAAATCAGCCATTGACAACCTTATGGAGCAGAGTTCTATTCTGACACTCATGGAATCCTCATAAGTGGAGTCAACTCAAAGCAATTGGTATTACTGCATGTATAAAAATCATCCTGTGAAAAGAGGCCCTGGATAAGCAAAGCGTTGTTGAAGAAAAAGAACTAAGTAGGAGGCCTCACACTACCTGATCTCAGAACCTACTATATAGTTACAGTAGTAGAAACAGACAGGTACTGGTACAATAGACACATAGACCAATGGAATGGAATCAAGAACCCAGATGTAAATTCATCCACCTATGGTTAGTTGATTTTGACAAAGGACCAAACCAAAGTTCATTAAGTGGAGAAAATACAGTCTTTTTAACAAATGGTGCTGGCAAGACTGAATGGCCCTCTGTAAAAAAAATGAAACCGGACCCGGACCTCATAGCATACACAAAAACTTATCAAAATGAATCAAAGGCCTAAATACAAAATAATAAAAAAAAAAAGCCCATGGAAGAAAATTAGGGTCAATGCTAGGGGCCCTAATACATGGCATAAATACAATACAAAATATAACTAACAATGCACAAACACCAGAAGATAGACTAGATAACTGGTAGCTCCTAAGAATTAAACACTTAAGCTCATCAAAAGACTCCACCAAAAGAGTAAAAAGAGAACCTACAGACTAGGAAAAAATTTTGACTACAATATATCCAAGAAGGGCCCAATCTCTGAAATCTATGGAATACTTCGACACCTCAGTAACGAGAAGAGAAATAATCCAGTCGAAAAATGGGCAAAGGATACGAACAGACACTTCACCAAAGAAAACATTCTGTTAGCTAACAGACACGAGGAAACATTCTCGAGCATTAGACATTAGAGAAATGCAAGTCAAAACTGCCTACCCTCACCCCTACATTACTGGTACTAATCAAAAAACAGAAAATAATAAATGTTGGAGAGGTTTCAGGGAGATTGGAGCTGTTACACATTACTCGTGTGAATGCAAAATGGTACAACCACTATGGAAAATGACATGGTGCCTCCTTAAAAAGCTAGAAATGAAAGAACCATACAATCCAGCAATCCCATTCCTTGGAATATATCCTAGAGAAATAAGAGCCATCACATGGATAGACATATGTACACCATGTTCACTGCAGCATTATTCACTATAGGAAAAAGATGTAAGCAATCTAAGGGCCCATCAACAGATGAGTGAGTAAACGCATTATGGTACATACATGCAATGATAAAGAACAAGGATGAATCTGCAAAACATCTCACTACATGGATGAATCTGGTTGGCATTATACTGAATGAAATAAGTCAATATCACAAAAGGACAAATATTATACGAGACCACTATTATAAAAACCCAAGAAAAGGTTTAAGCACAGCAAACGAAACAATCTTTGATGGTTTCAAGGGACAGAAGGGGTGAGGATGGGAAATTACTAACTAGATAGCAGACAAGTGTTAACCTTGGTGAAGGGAAAGACAACACACGAAATAGGGGAATTCAGCACAACTTGACAACGCAAAGTTATAGAAGCTTCCTAGACACATCCAAACAACTTGAGGAACCACATTACTAGGACGTTGCAACGGCTGTGGACCATGGTCTTGGGGGGACAGCTAGGTCAATTGGCATAACATAGTTCACAAAGAAAGTGTTATACATCCTACTCTGGTGAACAGCATCTGGGGTCTTAAAAGCTTGCTAGCAACCATCTAAGATACAACTATTGGTCCCATCACATTTGGAGCAAAGAAGAAGGAAGAAAACCAAAGACATAAGGGAAATAGAAGTTCAAAGGACTAATTGACCACATAAACCTCAGCCTCCATCAGCCTAAGTCCAGAAGATCTAGATGTTGCCTGTCTACAACCACCAACCCCACTGACACGGATCACAATAGAGGGTCCTGGACAGAGTATGAGAAAAATGTAGAACAAATTCAAATTCACAAAAATAGACCAGACTTACTGGTCTGACAGAGACTGGAGGAATCCCTGAGACTATGGCCTCCAGAAATTCTGCTAACTCAAAACTAAAGCCACTCTCAAAGTACATCTTTCAGGCAAAGATTAGACAGTCCTATAAAATAAATGATAACAAATGTGAGGAACGTGTTTCTTAGTTTAATCAAGTATACGTGACCAGATGGTCAACACCTGCACAAAAGCAAAATCAAGAAGGCAGGAAAGGACAGGAAAACAGGACGAATAGACAGAGAGAACCCAAGGTAGGAAGGGAAAGGTGGAGAGTGTTGACATCTTGCAGGGATTGTAACCAATGTCACAAAACAATTTCTGTGTAAATTTTTGAATGAGATACTAATTTGTGCTGTCTACTTTCACCTAAACCACAATAAAATTAAAAATATGTATATTCCCTCGACCTTCATTCTGTCCTATGGTCAAAATAAAATTTTTCTCTTTTCATTTCCCCTCAATGACTGCCTCTGTTTAAGGACCTGGAGTATTTGTCCCACCTATTCTACCCCCTCAGTTCTGTTTATGATCAGTGACTTCCTTCTTGCCAAAAAGCGCACACTAAAAGTAATTTTAGGTTAGTAGAATCTCCAGAGGTCATTGGATTTTCAAAATGTTCCACAGGAGGAAAGTAAGTTCATAACTTTACCCATGCAACTAATTAGTGGAAGAAGATCAGCAGTGTTAGAAAGCGCTTCCAACCATGCCCTGGATATTTTTTATTGATCGTCTCGTAACATTATTGAACAACAACTTTCAGAAAGGCAAGCATGACAAAACACTGGGGCCTTAGATCAGCAAAGTGATTTTTGCCCAAAGTCTCACAGCATTATAGTGGGAAGAGGTGAACTTGTCTCCAGATTTCCTGGTTGAAGGGCCTCCTTCCTCTTTGATTTATATCCAGTTCTCTGTCTTGGTTCTTCCTTGGACAGGTTTCCTGAAAGCCACTGAAAATATGGCATATGTCTTCTTGGTCCACTGTTTTTCCCTCAAAGGCTTTTTACAGAGAGAGTTCTCCCCAAGCAATGAAACACACTGTTCTTGATCTCAATATTCCTGCTGATGCTCCCTCCCTCAGAGAACTCACATACTCACACTTGTTTTCACCAGGACCATTATCTGTACACATTTGCACTAGAGGTCTTATTACCACTGAGTCCTAAATTTTTAGACCACAAGTGAGATGAGTAGGATATTAGCTGGTGATGGAATCACCACCAGCTCTTCTTACCATCTTCACTCGTAGTGACCGCAGAAAGGCCCTTCCTTGTATTCCTTCGTGTGAGCTTCTAAAGAACCTTGTATGAGAATCAAAGTCCAGAAAGATTAGGACCTTGCCAAAGATTACACAACTAGTAAGAAATGAGCTGGAATTTGAACCACGTCTTCAGTTCTGGCTCTTTCAACAATATCAGTAGCAAACTTTGTCCAAAATTTATTTCAAACAATTATCGTGCCTCCCTTGATTCCCTCTATGGGAAACAACACCTTTCATTCCCATATGTCACTTATAACAAGTGAGGCTTCTTAGTCCATCTTTCCCTCAAATCTCACTCTTTTCACATGGACTCCCACACTTAATCAATTGCCAAGTTATCCAGAGCTAAAATGAAGGACCTAAAATGAAGAATCAGGCAAGCAAACACACTTACCTGTGAGCCTGGCATGTAGCTAGTCCTCGGTAAGGATTCATTTGGCCATAGTCCAAAAAGAAAGTCTTTAAAGAAAAAGAAAAGTGGGGAGGGAGGAATCCTCTAATTTACTAAAGTGAACAACACCACCCATCATTGCAAAATGTATAGACTAGATATCAATATACCTTGATGGGGAAATCTAACAGGTCAAGTTTCATTTTTTTGATTTCAATAGAATTGTTTTTATTATTATCATTTTTATTTGTAAAAGCAAGCATGCTCATCGGAAACGAAATTGGAAAATTCTGGATAAATACATAATATCCTTCCCCTCAAACAAAACAAAAAGAAATTGTTGCTGTTTGGTAGACTCATTACAGACTCTTTCTCACTCTCTGTAGATAACAGAGAGGCTGCCATGCTCAGCTTTGCAAGTTGTGCACCACGAGACCCAGGAAGTATCATCCGCATAAACTGATCTGGGATTGGCACCCTCTGGAGTTGTGCAGTATTACGCACCATGTATTACATGTGAGATATATCTGTATACATGTGCATTGTCATCTTTTTTTTATAGTTGTAAAAACTGTTCAAATGATACTGCATTTTTCTAATTTCGCTTAACATGATAGTTCAAGTGTTTGACGTCCTATAAGAACTGATTCAAGAACATTTTTTAAGACCAAATAATATCCCTTTAAGTAGTCACATGATTTACTTGTTACATAATTTTTAGAACTTTAGCATGATTTTAAATTTCTGCTGCGAGCAATACCACAATGATAAACATCATTGCGTAGAAAGCTTTTCCCCTATATTTTAATAGGGGCTTCTTTAGTACACGTTACTGTGGATCCAGGGCATACATTTGTTACAGCATGTAAGACATAGTACCAGATAGCTTTTCAAAGGAGTCATACCTATTTATACTCCTGGCAGAGGGGTACATGGAGGCCTCATATCAGTAAATTCCAATGTTTCCTTGAGTCAATAACTACTTTAGCTTTGGAATAATTTTTTTTAAAGCAAACTTGGCTTGTCATACTAGAACAAAGAGGGAAAAACTGCCCAGAAAAATAGTGTGTCATAGTATATTGGACTTGAAGTCAAAACCTAAAGGACTTAAAAATCCTGGTAAAAAGATGTTAGCTCACTTGACCGATGCAAACCTTCCTCTGTACTTGAAGGGCAAATATTTTCAGATACAAAGAGAAAAATAAATTAATAACAGTCCCCTCCCTGCCCAATGTTAATATTATCAAGATGTATTTATAAACACAAGCCTGCCTAGGTTTGAGAAAGATTTATTTGCTGTTTTGGAGATTTAGGGACAAATTCTAGGAGAGGCTGAAATAGCAGGCACAAACCAATAGTGCAGTTCTCACCCTTACTACTCAGAGTAGGGTCCTGGACCAGCAGCATCGGCGTCACTTGGCAGCTGGCTGGAAATACAGAATCTCAGGCCCCATTCCCAACTTACAGAATCAGAGTCTGCATTTTAACAAGATCCCCAATGACTCATATACACATTAAATCTTAAGGAACACTGGTTTATACGTCCAAGAGGAATTACGCACAAATTGAGTAACGACAAAGTGCCTGTTTGGAGATGACCCGGATGTTCAAGTTCTCACTTTGCTCTGGGTTAGATGCCCCTTCTTGAGAATCTCACAGCACGAGGTACAATTATAGGGGAAAAAAAAAATCATGTTTTGCAGAGTAGAATCGGGCTCCATAAGGTTTTCAAGGGTGTGACCTTTTGGAAACAAATAGCCAGGCCTTTCTTTAGAGAGTTTGATCTGACTCTGGATGGGTTTGATCTGCCAACCTTTCAGTTAGCAGCCAAGTGCTTAATTGTTTGTGCCATTCAGGGACTCCACAATTATAGGAGCCTGTCTCATGTGCGTGATTGTTTTCTCGGTATTGCAGGAGTATTTTTTCTTGCTTTGCACTCAGTAACCGTTGAAGGGTGGTACTAAACCAGAGTACTACAAATTGAACACTCTTTTTGCCGAGCAATAAGCTATTTCCTTTTCTTTATTTCCAAAGGCTGCTTGAGAGAGAAAGTAAAGTGAAAATTTCAAGCGGTAAAACTTTTTTATTGGGTGAGTCTTTACTTCTCCAACAAAAACAGGTCTGCCTTCACCTTCTTTTCAGTTTTAACACAGTTAAATCTTACGCTTAATCACCAGCAAAATCAACTTTTGTTAATATTCTATTTCATATTTTAACATCTTATTTGACAGGTGTGGTTGAATTCCCGGCAAGCCTCTAATTTGCGTCAAATCTAATATTACTTCTTAGAGTAGAAGCTTTTCCAGTCTTACAGCAATCCTAATGTAATACATATATTTTTTCTTTTCTTTTTAGGAAGAAGACAGATTGTGAAAGCAAAGTTGAATAACATATATTAAAAGTTGTTGTGAGGAAGCAAAATGTATCACACTTATTCAAAAACACTTGTAACGGATACATATAGGCACATGTATCTCCTAGGGATAACTTAGAAATGGCTAAACAGTGACTAAACATTAAATATAAAACAATTTCCAAGTGTCTGATTTTAACCAAAACCAAATCTTCTAAGTAATTTGAGACGGGGGAGAAAATGGAGATGGAAGTTTTTGCAGGAGGTTATTTTTGCTCAGGCCCAGTTCAAATTTGTCACCTCATTTAGTTGTATTGCTATTTCTACAACCCTAAAGCCTCAGGAACATACCCAGTTCTTCTTGCTGGATCCCCTTAGAGTATCTAGCCATGGTGGTAGACAACAGTGTTGTTAAAATGGAAGGCTAAGTATTTCAGGAAATCAAAGAAAGCAGCAGGTGTTAGTTGATCACCTACTAGATGCTGGGCAACGCATAGCCGTGTCATGCGTCATATGCTTAATGTCATCAGAATTGTCCCCTATTGTGTTTTATTGTCTCCCTTTTCACAGATAAAATAACTGATGATCAGAGCAGTAAGTTTCCATAAACTTATACATTTTAACTGGGAGAAACAAGAATTTAAAAAACAGATATATTTGTTTAATTCTAAAGGCTCATGTGTCTCTACCACAAGGGTGCAAACATTATGCCATCCCTAACATCAAATGTCTCTGGCATTTCTGTTGGTAAATTGAGAATGAAGGTTCCTATTTACATAGGGATAGTTAGTTAGGGGATTCATTATTTGACTTGTCCCTTCGAGGTTTCTTTGGCCACAAGTGAAAAATCCTCAGGCTTAGCGCTATCATTCAGGATTTCCACGTGCTAGGGACTCCAGAAAGCTTCTACTCTACCTGAACTTAACCAAATTATTATTATTTACTATTTTCTTTGACTAGTCTTACTTTTCAAAAGGATTCACTATTGTTAGGAAGCTGCCTATAAATTTTAACTCCTATATGCTTTCTGAAGAGAATTATTACAAATATTCAATGACCATGCTCATGTTGCCAAATCCCAACCCTGGAGGCTGGCTTTCACGACCACTGTGGCTCATGATCTGTACGCTAGAGAATGTTGGAATACCCCAGGGACTGACACACAAGTATTGAGGGGTCACCATTATATTTGTCAGTGCTTGGGAATTTAGTCTTCAGTAAACAAGCACATATTTCTCTCCAGTTGCCATCAAGTTCATTCAAACTCATGACAACTTCATGGATGTCAGAGTAGAACTATGCTCCACAGAGTTTTCAAGGCTGTGAACTTTTGAAATTACATCACCAGGCCTTTCTTCCAAGGCACCTCTGGGTGGACTGAAACCACCAATCTTTTGGTTAGCAGCCAAACCTGTTAACTGTACCTCCTAGGGACTCCAAGGAGCCCTAGTGGCATAGTGGTTAAACATTCAGCTGCTAACCAAAAGGTCAACAGTTTGAATCCACCAGCTGCTCCTTGGAAACCCTATGGGGACGTTCTACTTTGTCCTGTAGGGTTGCTGTGACTCTTTGGCTCCATGGCAACAGGTTTTTGTTGTCATTGTGTGTTTGTTTTTAGGGACTCCAAGCACACATTTAGCCTTTTACAAACAAAAGGCTTGATGGTATTAATAAAACCCAAACCCACTGTTGTCGAATCAATTCTGACTCATAGCAATCCTATAGGACAGAGTAGAACTGTCCCATAGTTTCCCAGTCTATAATCTTTATGGAAGCAGACTGCCACATCCTTCTCCCACAGAGCAGCCAGTGGGTTCAAACTACCTACCTTTTGGTTAGCAGCCTAGTGTTTAACCACTGTCCCATTGGGGCTTCTTGGTGGTATTAATACTCACTTTATTTACAGCTTCACAGATTTTGGGCTACATTAGGGAGGCATCCAAGATAATCCTCCCCAAGAACCCTTCTCAACTAAGAAATAATTTTCTCAAGCCTTTAGCACCCACTTGAATCTGACAAACACTTGCTGAACTAGGGATTGGTTGTACTACCTTTTTAAAAGTCATCTAAACAACAATTTCAAAGTTTGATTATCTAGCAAGTCCTCCAAACTGGGACATTGTTTTGCTTCTTTTACTTTAATTTAAGCCAGAGATGTTCATGGATTAAATTTACATGCATTCAGACCAGGTTTTTGCACAAATGTCTTCCAAACACCTAAAAGCATACCCTCCCGTCCTCTGAGCTGACTCAAGTAGGCAAGCATATCCCAGAGAATGAGATGCCCATTAGCACCTACTTTGTAGCAGTTAGTTGCCATTGAGCCAGCTCTAACTCTTGGTGACCCTATGTATAATGGAATGAAGCATTGTCCAGGCCCGCACCATTTTCGTGACTGTTGGTATGTTTGAATCCATTGACGTAGTTAATCCACCTCATTAAGGGTTTCCCTTAACACCCACTTTAGAGATGGAGAAATCAAAACGTAAGTTAGATCAAATAACTGTTGTCAGGAGCTTATGTAGAAAACCACAAGACTGATAGAAAAGTCAGTCTCAATTTCATACAGCCAGAATACTTTACTAGAATCCTTTCAGGTTTATTGATAATTGATTAACAATTAACCTTGGTCAAATTACTTAATTTCTCTAAGCCCTGGTATCACCGTCGGTAAAAGAGGGATACTAACTGTAGTTCCTCAGAAATTCATCTTCTTGATTAAATGATGTAATCCACGCAAAGTGCTAAGCTCAGTGCCTCAAGCAAAGGAAGCAGCTGAGAGATGTCAGCTATTGCATTCCTCTCTGATACTGTTGGTCATGCTAAGGTGAAGAAAACTTAAAAAAAAAAAACATCAGTGAAGTCAAGATTATTCTCCGCTAGTCCTCAGGGATACACTTTACAAACTTGGCTGGGTATCAGAATCAGGGTATTCTTATTAAGAATGTATGTTCCCAGGCCCTAACCCCAGACCTCCAGATTCAGAGCCTGAGAATCTGTATTTTTAATTCCTCAGGTGATGCCAGTGTATCTGACTGGCAGGGCTGACACCCACTTCCCTACTGTTCTGTAGAGCAGGGCAGGGGCAGGGAGCTCTTCAGGTAGGAACAAAGGAAAGTTTAAGCATCCTCTCTCCCTACCTTTAAAGTTCTTGGGTGCCAGGAACAGTTTGCGCTCGCTCATCTTACTAACATAAAGGTTGATGGTTCAAACCCACACAACTGCAACACACACACACACACACACACAAAAGTCCTGAGAATCTGCTTTGGTAAAAATAACAGCCAAGAAAGCCCTATGGAGCTGTTCTACCCTGTAAGACATGGGGTGGCCATGAGTTGGAATTGACTTGATGGCAACAGGTTTTCCCTACCTCTGGAGTCCCTGGGTGGTGCATATGGAACGCACTTGGCTGCTAACTGAAAGGTTGGGGGCTCAAGTAACCCGAAGTGCCTCAGAATAAAGGCCTGGATGTCTACTTCCAAAAATTAGCCATTAAAAATCCTATGGAGCCCGGTTCTACTCTGACACACATAGGATCACCATGAGTCAGAGTTGGCTCAACAGCAATTGGTTTTCCCTTTCTCTACTTGAAACTGATGATTCTTTTACCCAGAATTACCCAACTGAGGTTAGTCACTCCCTTCCCTGAATATAACCTTGTTGTGTGAGGCCCCTAAAAGACAATGAACCAGACCCATAGATTCTGAAGTTGGGCTGGGTCCAGAGCCTCATCCTCTGACCTTCAGTTTTCTGGGGCTTTGAATAGTATCAACTTACCTGAAGTGCCACAGAGAGAGATGACTGTGAATTCTTTCTTTGTGATTCTCGATGGTCTGCTCTGGCAAGACTAAATCTTATTTTACATCTGGAAAATGAGGGTCAGTAAGACCCAGGCTCACAGGGCTGTCTTGAATATTAAAGCAGTTAATACATGTCAAGCACTCAGCACCGTGCCCAGGCTTGGAGAACTCCCATTCAGCACCGGGAACCATTAAAACTACAAAATTTTACCTAAAACTAATTTTGGCTTGTTCATATAAACATGATAGATTGTTTTTAATATAAATAACCTACAACTTAGACATGTTTATTTACTTTGCTTTGTTTTGTACTCTTCACTCTAGGGAACCCCAACCAGTGAAGGGTTCTCCTTTCATGATCAGTCACATCCTTCCCAGAGGCCTTGCTGCTCTCTCTTCCCTTTCTACAATGCCAGTTCTCTCGTTTGTCTTCTCAGTCTTCCTTAACCCCCTGGACAGACTCCCCCAGGCATGGCCCCAGCCCCAGCCCTCCTATGCTCCTCTCAATGTGACAGCTTGGCTGGCCTTCAACTCCTTCAAGGGTTGCCTCTGGTCTCCTGACTAGAGAAAACAGAGGAAGGGGTACGAGATCCTGCAACCCCAAAGGGACTCTTTCTATGAAGTTAGCTGAGTCTTAAGGTTTAAGGGAAGGATGCTTTTTTCCAGGTGTTAAACTTTGACTTTTTTTTTTTTTCTGTAAGAGCTGATATTCCTTTTTATTTTGCCACTGCCTTCAAAATACTATGAAGGTTTTCTCTCTGGCCTTGGAGTTGCCTTAGTTATTAATTCTAAAATTATAAATTTCTTGATCACCTGTTGTGGCAAGAACATAACTTATTTTGCATCTGTCTCCTTTTCTCCCTGGGGACACCATATGTCCATTTTTGGCTTCTATCCTCTTTTATAAACACAAGAGTGGAAAGAGTTGGCTTTATTCAGTGAGGGTCTTTGATATTAGTAAATTATATGTGTCCCTCTGTTGCAATCTTGGTTGTCTTTCCTTAAGCCATATATCTTCCATATTTGAAATGTCTCATTTATCCTGTTTATGCAACTGAGCTTTTACTGAACACCTTGCGTTCTTAAAAAATAAATTTGCTGTTTCTAATCTTTCTAAGATTTTGCTCTTTTACTAGCTCTCAACAGGTTATTTGTTTATTAGGAGCCCTGGTGGCATAGTGGTTAAGAGCTCAGCTGCTAACTAAAAGGTCAGCAGTTTGAATCCACCAGCCGATCCTTTGAGACCCTATAGAGCAGTTCTACTCTGTCCTATAGGGTTGTATGAGTCGGAACCAACTCAACGCAAATGGGTCTTTTTTTTTTTGGTATTGTGTTCATTCTGTATTCAAACAAAGAAGTGGCATTGTGTAAATTTAAAATGACATATGTGGCTCATTTATGGCTCACAATCTATTACTCGGTGCTGTTATAGGTACTAAACGTTCAGAGGTGGAATAAGGAATGCCTATGGTTTTTTTAATGGTTTAGGAAAGGTCCCTGAGTGGCACAAACAGTTAAGCACTCAACCATTAACCTAAAGTTTGGCAGTTTGAACCCATGCAGCACCACCATGGAAGAAAAGTTTGGTTATCTGTTTCCATAAAAATTACAGCCAAGAAAATCCTATGGAACAGTTCTACTCTGTAATACACAATGTCATGTGGAGTCTAATTCAACTTGATAGCAATGAGTTGTTTTTTGTTTTTGTTTTTTGTATTTTGGTGATGTAGGAGGCAAACAAGAAGGGTGGGTGCCACAGAAACCAAGGTAAACCCTGGTCCCCATCTTCTTCCAGGTAATCGCCTATGTGAAAGTGGGCATAATAAATAGTTATAAACAGGAGATACACAATGGGATGCTAAATGTTTGATGATGAGGGTATTCATTTCTGAACAGGGTAGTCACGGAAGGTTAAGGCAAAGAAGGACACTTTTGAATTGGACCATGAAGATTGCCCAGAATTTTGTTGGGTAAGACCAGGTGGGAGAGGTCTCCTGCCTTCCTGGCAATTGCCCGTGTGTGAGAGGATCATTTCTAAATTTGTTTGATAGGCCATTGCTATAATGCCATAAATCAGGATCTCCTTTGGAAATTCCCTGCCTTTAGGGAAAAAAAAGATGATGACATCATCTATAGTCTAGAGAAGGAAAAAAAAAAAATCACTGCAATCAAGACAACACTTAGAGCTCTTTTGACATAAAAAAAAAAAGAAACATATCTACTGTTAATTAAAGAGATAAAATCTATTACCAATTAAAACAGAAGGTGTTAAAGTTTGAAAGGATATTATCTTACAGGGAAGAAAACAGAGTCCCAGAAGAAATGGGAAAAGGGGGGAAAATGATCTCTATGTGGCAAGCCCTGTGCAAGAAGCTTTATACGTTCATGTAATTCCTCCCTGTGAAGTACGTAGCTGTAGGTGGGAAACTGAGGAATACTTAATGATGTCATCAGGGCAAACACTGGTTAGTCAGAACAGGTGGTGACTTCTTTTATTTTAATTCCCAACAATCTTTCCACCATACCTTTTAGGGGCACATTCAACTTTATCTTAAGTTGGTCATGATTTATGTCTTCGGAATCTGCAGCTAAGGCATTAGTTGGCTAATCCTACGTATAGGCAGGTATTGCCTTGATTTTGAATACAGTGAGGAAGGTCTGATTTATCTTCAATGGCAGGAGGGAAGAATCGCCAGAATCTCTGAGTTCAAGCGACCTGGGCTACTTTCATTTGTTAAAACTCCAGGTATGTTTAAACATGAAGGTACACCAGAAGGATAGTGTAAGGATTTTGGTGCATTTTACATGTTTACATTGAACAAATTACATTTGCAAAAAAATAAATAAAACGAAATATATTACACTGTTCACAAGATAACCAGGACTTATGAAAATACTGACCTTTCCTGCACTACAGGAAAGATCTGTAGTCTTAGGAATAGGATAAGTTTTAAAGAACATCTTCAGTCAACATGGCCACTGTATCTCACTGGCTAAATAAATAAGCTCATTTGGAGATAAAATCAAAAGTCTAGATTTGAGGGCTAGACTAAATTAGCCTCCCCGTCCTCTCGGAGAGGCCCCTTATCTGCATTACTTCAAGTCCCTGCCCTCTCTGGGAAACCCCCATCCTAGCTGGCAGCCTCTGCACTCTCCAGCGGGCAACTGCTCTGACCACATGGCTTGACATTGCCCCTCTTTCTGGCTTTGCGCTGAGCCCATTCTGGCTGTTATCAGTTCTTACCAGGGAATGCTCACACCTCTGCATAATTCTTCATGACCCTAACGTCCTTGCTTTCCTATCAGCAGATTGCTTGTCCTCTCTCCAGTATCTCTTATGCAAAGCAGGACTGATAAACGAGGGAGAGAAAGAGCTTCGTGGGGCAGAGGAACACCCGGGGGGCGGCAGCAAGCCAGATGTCAGGCATTCTCTGGCTTGCAGTCTATCCCTGGGCAGGGCTGGCTCTGGTCTGTGGAGTCTCCCCACTTCCAATCTCATGGCTGTGTTCAGGTGTCCATGCAGGGGGTCCCCATCACCAAAGTCACTGTTCCCCTGGACTCACTCTGAGACATGTTAGATCTGGAATACCAGCTTCTCCAAGGAAGACTCGTGTGCATCAAGAATTTAAGTATCTCCATCCCAAACACCCCAGCTCCCAAACAGGTTGTAGTGTAGGCATTCAGAACTACTTCCCAACACGTCCCTTGGGGATGCTCTAACAGGACAGCCAGCCCTTCTCCCCACCCATGACTGGGAACTACCTGGAGTCCAGCCGAGTCCGGTGGAGGCTGGAGTCCAATCCACAGTGGCTGCCATCTGCCCTCTATTTATACCCAGAAAGCCCATGCAAGTGGATGACAGAGTGCTAACTGTGTGTTAATAAGCAGTTATTAAAGATGAAAGCATTCCACTCTGCCTCTAATAACTCACAGACCCAGGCTTTATGGGAAGAAGCTGCGTGTTCAGAGGCTCCACTCTGCCCACCAACACTTCAGCCATGCTGATATTCAGGAGTACATTACAAAGTGGCCAAACATCAAGTTTCTTTTAATACCCATCTTTTTCATGGCAAGCTGATGTGATCTGTGTCTCTGTTTAAACATTTTCAGATTTAGGTGGACTTGCCTTTTCCAGGCTCATATGAATAACCAGGACAACTCGGCTTGCATCATCCGTGCGTGAGATGCGCTTGTATGCAGAGGCTCCTGTCTAAGGCTGAGTTCTCGCTCTTCCTACGTGTCGCCCCCTAGGGAGACAAAGTAGCTGCAGATTCTCTGCAACCAGCACACCTCGGTGCAGAGGAACAAGGAGGGGATGTAAGGTCGGGTCCAATCAACCTGCCAACCCCAGTCCCACAGTGGGCACAGCTGCCATCCAACCTGAGGGCGGCCCCCTCTGCCTGAGTCACCAGGCTGCCTTTGTTTTCATCGTGATTCTTGCACGCTCATCCTTACGTGATGCCCCAGTGGCGTTGGACTGGGTCTCTGGCAGAAAGAAGTGGCATCTGCCATCTGCCTCCCCAAGACTCCACCTCAGAACCAGCCCCTGGCATACACTTCCCTCATCATGTTTATTCCTGCTGGCTGGCTGGGTTATGGATCACACTGTTCTGTGCCATGGGGTGGGTTACACTCAGTCGCTCCCCAGGCAGTTCTGCATAACCCATCTCCTGGAGCCAAGCTGAATTCCTCAGTAGTGTAAAACAAATTTGAATATTCATAGAAGAAAACAGTCAAAACACACTAGCAGTCATCCACTGGAAGATACTGAAAAGGTTAAAGGTAAATGGTTACCATAGCAGCAAGTTTTAGGGTCTCTACATGTGGTTAAAGGACCCTCCCCTCCAATACCATCCACAAACCAGGAAGACGCTAAGGGAAGAACCACGGTCTAGAGGAAATATCTTATGTGTTGGTGTTGAACCCGGATCTGCACAATTCAAGTGGGCACAGCTTGCTTGCTCTCAAATGTTCTTCATCATGATCCTACCTCCACCCACTTCTCCACAGCCATTACCCTAGGGTCGGTCTCTCTAATGCTAATCCATCCCAAGTGCTGCTGTTAAATTATTCTCCTAAAATGCAATTCCAATGCTAATGTCATGAAAGTCTGATTATATTGCTTCCTAACACACACACACATTCCCTGCACTTAAAACCCTTCAATAACTTCTCACCACCCTTAGCATGTGGTCAAATACCTTGAATTGAGTTACAAAGCCATCCTTGACCAGCCATTGTCAATTTTTCTTGCCTCAGCTTCGCTTGCTCGCTTTCCCACTTTGTACCACCTGTTTTTTATTGTTGTTGTTAGTGGTGGTAATGGTTTGTGTGTGTTTCCAGGTTGTAATTTTGTTTGTATTTCCAGTTTGTTTTTAAACTGAGACATATTGAACCCTTTCAATTCCCACTCACACTTCTGGCCCTCCTCTTGCTCTTCTTGCTCCTCTGTATTTCTGGAATATCTCTGCTTCTCTTCACCTAGTGAACTACTGTTGATCCTCTGGATTTTAAGTGCTACTTACTTCCTCTTTCAATCTCTGTGTTCTATGCTAAGACATCTCATTTTGCTGTAATTATTTAACAATACTCTTCCCCACTACAGGAGCTGTTAGGTCAGGGATTGTTTCTGTCTTGTTGCCACTGTATTTCCATTGCTCAGCACAGTGCCTGGCAAGCTGTGGGGGCACCAAGAGCATTTGGCCGGATGGCTGGTTGAATAACAGAATGGATGGGCCTTTGTTTCCCAGCTATACAGGCAATCACTTGGCTTTAGTGTTCTGCCACAGAATTTTTTAACGCTTTTACTTTTCTCCTTTCCTTTCTGCTTAAAACTATCATTTTTTCAGAGTTAAGGCTGCTAACAAAATGGTCAGCAGTTCAAATCTACCAGCCACTCTTTGGAAATCCTATAGGGCAGTTCTACTCTGTCCCATAGGGTTGCTGTGAGTTGGACTTGACTCAATGGCAATGGTTTTGTTTTTGTTTTGGGGGAGGGGGGAGATTAGCACATCAAAAACAGCTGCTCAAACGTTTAACCACCTATCTAGCAAGTATGCTGAAACTGCCTTCTTATGTGCTGATGGACTGACTACATGTCAGCTTCATCATTCTCTGAGCAGATAGTGCACGGTCCTTTCAGTATGGCTAACCACAGAGATATGAAATAATTTTAGGATATGAGGCTATCTTTTTTGTTTGTTTGTTTTAGGATATGAGGCCATCTTTTTTGTTTGTTTGTTTTTAAGATATGAGGTCATTGTTTTTTTGTTTTTTGTTTGTGTTTTTTAGTATTCTGTCACCTGAAAAGTGGTGGCATGGATGCAATTTTCAATCTTTGATAATTCTATATTTATCTCATAGGTAGATGAGAAATCTGTTTAAATGATATATATCATCTCTGTTTACATAGCCCAACTGAACTGCTACCAAATATTGGAAATTCACCTTCTCTGTTTTCTAGAACAGTGGCAACCACTTCAAAACATGGAGGGAAAACATAATTATTTTCCATTGACTTGTTCACATTAAGAGTCAGGTCTGATTCAGCATCAATCACAAGAAAACCAAAGCTGCTAGAGACATATTAACTCATTTTTATGTTTCGTCTTAAACCAAATCAAACCAGTTGCTGTCAAGTTGATTCTGGCCCATGGCGACCCCATGAGTTGCAGAGTAAAACTGCTCCATAAGGTTTTTAAGATTGTGACCTTTTAGAAGCAGATCACTAGGCCTTTCTTTCGAGATACCTCTAGTTGGGTTCAAACCACCAATCTTTTGGTTAGTAACGAGGTTAACCATTTGCACCACCCACACTTAACTTTTTCCCCCCTCTCAGAGAAATAGCCCAAGGCTATTCTTCCTTCTTCCCGAGGCTAATATCTCCTATACACACTAGACCTCTTCTCATTATCACAGAGCGCTCCCACCTTGCCATCAGTGGGGTTTTTCCACCAGTTACCATCTATATCTTCAACCTCTCCCTCTCCACTCTATCCTTTCCTCAGTCTACAAGAAACATAAAATATCCATTATTTTTAAAAACTAAGTGTTAAATATTCACACTGTATACCATCCAATTTGCTTCCTCAACTTCCTAACTCTTCAACCCTCTTTGCTCTAGCTTTGGTATCAAGTACACCCAAAATGCAAAAATACAGAAACTGCTCCTGCCAATATTATCAGTGACTTGATGATTGCCAAAGGCAATGACCTGATTTCAGGCCTCTTCCCTCTTGACCGGTACTGATGTCCAGCCCCCTGAAGCTCTCTCCTGCTTCTCCTAATTCCTCTTTATCTTAAACTAACTCTTCTTTTATTTCACCTACCACCCTTATAAATGCAGTGTCTTACTAGTGTTCTAGTTTTGGGCTTATTATTCTGCATTTCCCTTGGAGATAACTTTTTTTAGGCACTTGAACTCTCTTATACCATGCATAGATGGACCTCAGCTGTTATCTCCAGACCAAATAACTTCTCTGAGAAACACAGCCTGATTTCCTTTAGCCAATGGGTATCTATCCTTCAACACCTACACTTCACCGAACACCTGGAATGCTGTATCTGGTGAGTCACCTGAAATCACATCTTTGCTTGGCTTCTTCTTCTGTTTGATCCCCCTTCCCTCACTTTCTCATAAGTTTCTTCTAAACAAATAATTTGTTCAAGAATACTCACCTTAGGGTCTGCTTCTAGAGAAGCTGACCTAAGACAAACACTTGCTTGAGTAATTTTCCACACAGCTTTTTCTCTTTAACATAGATGGGCATCTTTTGGATAATGCATGTCTTCATTTGGGCTGTAAAGCTTATCTAGTTGGTTGTTGTTAGTTACTGTCAAGTGGATTCTGACTCCTAGTGACCTAGGTGACAGGGTAGAACTGCACCATAGGGTTTTGTAGGTTGTAATCTTTACGGCAACAGATTGCCAAGGTCTTTCTCCCATGGAGTCACTGAGTGGGTTCAAACAGCCAGCCCTTCAGTTAGTAGTCAAGCACTTCACTGTTGTAAGACCAGGGCTCCTTTTATCTAGGTTAGTGGTCGTAACTGTGCTTTTTTTCTCCCCCTCTGGTCTCAAGACTCACAGTCTTTGCAAAACATCATTAGCCTTATTGTAGGGGTCTTTTTTAGTTAAAGCATCCTTTTCATTAAAGGACCTCAGGGAATATTATTTGTTAATGTCTGTGAAATTGAAACTTGGATGGCATGCAATATCAAGATTTTTTTATTAGATGTACATATTGATATATGCAGAATGGAAGTCTTTATTTCAGCAAGAGAGCTTAGATTTGGGCATTGTTGTTCAGTATCCTCAACACTTTGCTTTTGAGTGGAGTGGGTGATAGTAGATGAAAATTTGAATCCACGACCTGAAGTATGTCATTTGGTGGCATAGAGAAAGCTAATATCTACCTGCTTGCTACATCTTATTCTTGAGTACAGCTGTAAGCAGAAGCTTGTGACTTATTTGAAACAAAGAGGATCATAGTTTCAGAAGCTAAGATAGTCTGGTCACTTTCCCCTGCCTGATTGTCAGTATGTGAATTCAGATTCCCCATGACAATTCCTCTCCTGGTTTTGCCAAAACTATGACATCATTTCAGATCACCATTAGATTCTTTTTCCACATCCTTGATTGCCACTATGCATTCAAGCCTATTGGTTGTAGTCAGGAGATGCTTTAGGGGAGGATATACAGTACTCATGGAAGTATAAATTGAGAACATCTTTTGTTGAGGAAATTAGTCAATACTAAAATTTTACATGTGCTGCCTTTTTATTTAGCAAGATCCATTGCAGAAATCTATATAAAGGAGATACTCGGACAAATATAAAGGTGTATATACAAGACTAGATGTCATCCCATCAGTATTTATAATATGAAAAATGGAAGAATTTCATTGTTCATCAATAAGAAACTGGTTAAATGTATTGTGATAACCCACACAATAGATTACTATATGGCTCTTAAAAAAGATTTTGTGTGTGTGTACGTGTGTCACTACACTGTCTTAAAAAATCTTTTTGGCATATTGTTGAAAGAAAAAACAGCTTGTAAAACAGCATGTATATTATGATCACATTTATGTACAAATTACATACATATATGGTCATACATATATATCCATATATTATAGAGTAAACTTTGGAAGTGTGTCCATCAAAGTATTGATAGTAGCTACCTCTTAGTGGTTAGAATCTTGGAATTTTTTTTTTTTTTTTTTGTATTTTGTCAATGAAAAAAAAAACTAGCACATTTTGTCTTTGTAAGTGGTAAAACAGTAAACATAATTGCTTTGAGGTCAACATATAGTTATTTGTGATTTTAAGTCGGTTTGAGAACTTGGAAGCAAATAATTTACTCATTACAAATAAGTATTTTTAATGTAATTATTTATAACTTAGCACAATATATATTCAATAAATTTATATATACGTGTCACTTAGCATCCATGATACAGTTTGTAAAATGGGATGTTGTTACATGATTGGACGTTGTGCAAACACCATATTATATACTTAGCAAAGCTATATGGGGTACCTTTTGTTTCACTTCCAAAACAATACTTCTCCTTTGCTTCTTCCTGCTGCTATCACTAGCACTGGTTTTGCTGCATTTGGGAGCCATGGCGCATTTCATGGTAATATTTTGAAAGAAAATTAAACAGAGAGATAACGCTACAACACTCAAGAGATATGCAAGACATGAGATTGGATGCTGCTCCTAAGAGTCAAGGAATACACTGTCATACGGTAAATGCTTTATTTGTAAGTGGGGAAAGTTCACATTAAAATAATGATAGAAAGTACAGTACCGTACATATATAAACCAGTAACATAGGCATTTATCGTGACTATGAGTACATACCTGTTATAAGTTATGTATGTGCTGTACCATTATACAACTGGCAGTGCAGTCACTTTGTGTACAACAGACTTGAGATACATGTGTTCACTACGTCTGGTTATGTCTACTATGTCCTGAACGACGGACATTATGTGGCACATGGCTGCGTGTGTGTGTGTGTATGTATGTGTATGTTTAAAAAAGGATTTTCCAAAGTTTCTTAATGAATCTTCACATAAGTCCTGTGATATGGGTCCTATTATCTCAATTAATAAAGCTGAGAGAATAGTGGTTGTGATGTTGGCCTCATAGACATCTAAGTTTATCTATCTGGTTTCTGCAAGAGGAAGAAGGTTGGCCCTGGGAATGGTTGATATTCACAGGACCATAATTCTTTGGTTGAGTGCTGAATGCCCAACCCATTGTTTGATAGCCCTTTGCAACTGATAGGATTTCTTCTTGATTCTAGCCAGAGACACCTGCCTCCCCCGTGATGTTCTTGCAAATGTCATTTATTGTTTTGACTTTGGATAGGCCAAATATTGACTAGATTGGTCATTTTATAGTTTTGGATTTGGATTATTGGCAGCTTCAGACTTTCTGGATGGAGGTGAACCCTCCACATAGACCCTTATTGTTAGTTGCTGTCAAGTTGGCTCCAGCTAGTGAAGACCTTATATATAATGGAACAAAACATCGTCCGGTCCCGTTCCATCTTCACGACTATTGGTATGTTTGAGTCCATTGTTGTGGCTATGTCATCAACTGTACAACTTTATGGCACCCCAGCATTCCCCCAACACATGAGCACATCACACATTTATCTCATGCCTGCCATTTTCCACACCACCAATCGCCCAACCCATGTCCCTAGTTTCTTCCTACCACTTTTCTTTCTGTGTTTCCTAACCTTCTCTTGAACATCATGTGTAGGTTAGGGAGGGTGGGGAGGGGCCTCCTCTGTACACACCCTCTGCCTGTTTGCCATGCATGCACATATTAGTCCAGCAAAAAGTTTACCTGCTTGTGATTTTGTTTACATGCAACTTACCTAATTTTCAAAGTAATTCAAGTCTCTTGGAGAAAAAAGAGACATAAACAATTCTGCCTCATTACATAGAGGCTCTGGTGGGGCCTGGACCATGCTCCGTTTTTAGGTTATTATCTAAAGCATTCAGAGTCCCTTGTAACTCTATAGGAAAAATAGATCCCATGCTCCTTGCAGCTGCTTAAGGGTTACTCCAACATTTTAAAGTCTTTCTGACATCCTTGTAGAAGTAAACTAAAGGCTTTGCTTAGCATTTTTTATGTATATACAATCACCCTAAGGTATTAGCATAGCAAGTTCCATTTTGCTCTGTTAAAATAGGACCAAGGAGACCTGGTGGCACAGATGGTTAAGCACTGGGCTGCTAACTGAAAGGTTGGCAGCTCTAACCCACCCAGTCATTCCACAGGACAAAGATCTGGCAATCTGTCTATTTAAACATTACAGCCAAGAAAATCCTATAGGGCAGTTCTACTCTGTCATCTGGGGTCTCAGTGAGGCAGATATGACTCAATGGCACCTAACAACAACAACAATGACAGCGAAATAGGACCAGAGTTTGGCTTATTTGACTGCTTATAGCAGTCAGCACTCATAAATGATGAATAAATATCATTATTTAGATAGAATATCAATGCTGCTCTCAGCAGAGTCTCAAACTTCTGGTTCAGTTGGCCAAGCTACAAACTGTTATTCTTGAAATCTCTTCCTACTTACCTTCCATAAATTTAAAAAATTTTGAAGTGACACACTAATTATTTCTCTTGGGAACCTGTGAAAACCTTTATGTTCATTGTTTCTAATAAGTTGCTTGGAATTGGAAAGAACACATACTGTGAAGGAATTTTTCAGGTAACATTTCTTAACGTCTTCATCACCTTTTAAAATGCAACTCAGATGGTTTCAAGACCATGAGAAATCACATTATCAAAATATAACTAGATGATGTTACATTCATTTTGCATATCATTTATGCAATTTTCATGTCAAGACCTGAGCCTAATCCTAATTGAGCTTTTAAAATAGCATCTGACTAGCAGTCCCTGATACAACTGCTTTCGATGTATCTCACTATAATAGCTCTGAAGACACAGAAAAATCACAAATCTGAAAACAAAGACTGGCCAATGTAATATCAAAATCTGGGCAGAACTCTCCCTATCAATAAGATCAAAGAAACTAGATAGGGAAGAAAAAAAAAAAATCAATGGATTGCCTACGTTTTTGTGTAATAAACCAAACCTTCCAGAGTGAAACAAGCAAAAAATTTTACCCATTATCTACTAACTCAGACACCCAGGTTTAGTAAGAGCCAAAAATTAGAGCAACTCCATAGAGATCTTTATTGAGGTAAAACAACCAACCAGTGGCCTTCAAGTCAGTTCTGACTCCTGGTGACCCCATGTGTATCAGAGCAGAACTGTGCTCCATAGGGTTTTCAATGGCTGATTTTTCAGAAGTCGATCTCCAAGCCTTTCTTCCGCAGCACCTCTGGATGGACTCGAACTTCCAACCTTTTGGCTAGCAGCTGAGCATGTTAAATGTTTGTACCACCCCGGGATTCCTTCCTGAGGTAGCTATCTTTTTCTTCCTTTATCTCTCCTATTTATTTTATATTATTTATTAATATGCAAAAAATAATTTGATGGGCGTGGACTTCTCATATACACAGAAACAAAAAATACGCTGCAATATTAATTTCAGGCAAAATTGTTTTAAGCAGAAGAAATAAGGACTGAAGACTATTCTATTTTGCTGAGTATAATTTAAAATTGATATATTATGAAATGTGTGCTTTAAAATATAGCAACAAATATCTAAAATGGTGCATTTGACAGATTCATAATCATTAATTATGTTCTCACACAGATCTCCCAGCCTTAGAAAAATCAACTAAGACATTCTGAACATTATAATTAATAAGTTTGAATGAACATTGAAGAGATGTTTCTCCGTTTTCAGTCACCCATGAAATATTTACAACAGTTCATCACATATTCAGGCACAAAGTAAAAATTCTGAAATTTTCCAACACTAGAATATAGTATGCCAACTTTTCTGAGCATAATGCAATAAAACTAACAATTGGTAACACAAGTTTAAGCAAACAAAGAGTCACACCCAGTAGAATTCTAACCACATTAAAAGGAGGAAGTTTCTTTAATATTCACTATTCTAAGAAAAAATTATAATTACAGTTTTAGCTCCCTCCACCCATAGGAGAAGACAATGCTTAGCACATGGGTGCCAAATGAAGTCACTTAATGAATGATGATTATTTAAAAACATAATGAAAATAAAAATCCTTTTCTATCAACGCACTGGGCTCAAATTTATAGCCTTCTCCGTGTTTACTTAAACATGAAAGACTAAATAAAAATGAATAAGCATTCAACCCCAACACTGGAGAAATGAGAAGAAATTAAATAAATAAATCAGAGGAAGGAAATAATGTTAAAAGGAGAAATCAATACCTCTGTGGGAAGAGAGAAGAAATAAAAAGACACACCTCTAGTAATTTTAATTAAAAAAAAAAAAGAAAATACTCTGAAAGCAGAGACGTGAACACAGACACATGTACACCAACGTTCCTTGCAACGCTACTCAAAAAAACCAAGATGGAAACAACCGAAATGTCCATCGACTGATGAATGGATAAGCAAAATGTGGTTTATCCATACAATGGAATATTACTCAGCCATATTTTTATAATGAGGAATGAAGTCTTGACATGGATGAACCTTGAGGACACTATGCTGAGTGAAGTAAGTGAGACACAAAAGGACAAATACTGTATGATATTACTTATACGAAATAAGTAATAGATAGAAACCAAGAGTGATTAGTGGTTGCCAGGTATGGGAGGGATGAGGAGGGAGTTTTTTGCTTGGAGTGCTTTGTAGGTATATTAAGGGTAGTGGGATAGTTCAGAAAAAGAGGGAAAAATGGATGCATAACTTGAAGGACGTAATCAATGTCACTGAAGTAAACACGTAGAAATTGAAGATGTGTTGTATATGTTCTAGTGTGTATATTACAATAAAAAATAGAAAATACAATGGGAAAGAATTAAAACTGAGATAGGCCCTATACGCAAAAGACACATGATTTTTTTTTTAAATACAGAAGAGCACAATATGCTATTATCTAACAGTATGATGATCAATCTGAGAATTTCAGTAGAAAAGACAATCTATAAAAAAAAAATAAGTGGGGAACATTGACTAGTGAACAATTAGAAAACCAGAATATATGGAATAAACAGAGAGAACATGAAGAAAAATAAAAGATATTAAAACATTATTTCCACAAAAGACTCCAGTGCTTGTTGATCAGGCTTTCAAGGATTAAGCTTTGTAAATTGTTCCAGGTCATAGATAGAGTTTGAAAGCTAACCTGGTCTTTTTATAAAATAAAATAAAAGCAAAACTAGACAGAAATAGCACAAGAAAATTATAGACCAATAAAATATTAGCAAATTAAATCCAACTATATACAATAAAAGAAAAATCCACCTATATCAAAGAGTGTTCATGCTAGGAATAGATGGAAGCTAAACATTAGGACATCTCTTCATGTAGCCCAATCAGAAAAACCACATTTAGAATCTCGATAGAGGCTTTAAAGGTATTTAATAAATCTAAATATCCATCACAGATTAAAAAAAAAAAAAAAGTCACTTTAGCAATTAGGACTAGAAAGATGCTTCCCTAGTGTGATAGAGACCGTCTATGTTAAGCAATCAACATCATATCCTCAGTGAAATACTAGAAATACTCCTTTTTAAACAAAGAGTGGGACAAGGGAATCTGCTAGTCCCGTTATTACTAAACACTGTCTTGAATTCTGGCCAATCAATGGAGGTATAAAGCAAAACAGGAGAAAAAGGAAAAGACAACATTTTTAATAATATCCCTGAAAATCCAAGATACTTTACAGCAACGTTCTTAAATCTTCATGAATGTAGCTGGTTTAAGGGAAAAAAAGAAATATCAAAAAGAACATTCTTTTCCACACACCAGTGGTTACTGAGTGGAAGGTACATTAGGGGGAAATAGTCTCATAAATAAAAATAAAATAATGCAAGAGAAATAATAATCTTAACAAAAAATGTGAACAATCATGATCAACTGCTAGGCACATGTACACGTTTAAGTACATACACACATACCTAATACATATATTTTAAAACTACACATACAGGTTGTGTGATTTCAGTTCAGTCTTTAAATGTTTCTGAAGTCCAACGTTTTTTACCTGTAAAATGAGTAGATTAGACAAGATGCCAAATACGGTCTTTGAGTAAATAAAATATCAATGTGATTTTCTGTTGTGTGCCTGTGGTATATATCTCTGCATATATCTATCTCTGTATACATATATATGCCCATACAAGCACCCACATCTTTATGAAGTTGAAAGTGTCTGTGTCCCTGTGTACTTGTATGCAAATCCAAGTGGCAGCATCCTGCCTTTCTTGGCCACACTAGGTGTGTCTGTATATCAGGAAAATTTGTCACCAGCCCGTGTTAGTTCAGTAGCATTACAGCACCTGGACAGTTGTCAATGGCAGTAGTTACACATTATGAACAAAAACATTCCATATTGAGTCACATGCATTAAAAAAAAAAGCTGACTCTCAGCCGAAATGTTGTGCCACTTGTAATTATAAAGAGCCAACTGTACTTGGTTCCTGTGCGTTGTCGCTGCCGGCTCCGCGCGGCGCCATGCTGCGCGCTCCACGTTTTGTGTTCCAAATTCCGCATTCTGATTTGGAGCTCCAAGACCTGAATGCCGGGTGTGCTGTGTGCACGGTAAATGTGGTGCATTTTATTAACTTGCTTTTTTTTTTTTGGAAGCTTCAGCTAAAAGAGCAAGCTAATTTATATGGAAACAGATCATTTAGCACGCTGAAATTGACTAAAGCTATTACATAAAAAAGAAAAAAAAAGGTTTTTAAATTTTTTTTTTGCTTGATTTTGATCATAGCTCCTGGGCTAACTTTTCCACTGGGGCTTAACTAAATTCCTTCTGTTTTTCTTTTCCTTTTTTTTTTTTTTTCTCCCCACTTTTGAACTCTGTGTCCAAGTTTGAAAATGACTATCTTATTTCTCTTCAGTGGAAGAGGATGCTGGTTTGAGCATAAAGAATCATCTTCAGCTTCTACTTTGTACCGTAGCCACGTTTATACCGAACCTAGTGAGATCACACTACACAGACTTGGTACGATGGTTCTCCTGGGAGCCAGCACTTACCCGCCCTCATATTGCCAAGAACAATGCAATAATGCTTATGAACAAGGGTTATTCGCTAGCGACGCCAGTAATTGCAGTAACTTCTCCAGTGGGATAGCTGCTCAGCTGCGGCCAGAAAAGTACAGGCAGGTATCGCTAAGGTGCCCACGCGACGTCTTGTAAAATGAAGGCGACTTCTCATTTGAGCTCCTCCCCCTGTCAGGGTAAGTGTTAGGGTTAGTTGCCTGGCACACGAAAGACCCAGAACAGCTTCTTCCGCTTTTCCTCCTCCAGGCTTCCTCGCCATCTTTTTCAGTGTCATTCACTTTTTTCATCACCAGACCGTTCACCTTAGAGAAAGGATACAGCTCTACTTAGCTTTTTGATCGTCCAAACGGCAACATACTCACAGAACAAAGGTAATATTAGAGATCAAAGATATCTAGGAAGTCATTTAGTCCCGTCTCTCATGGCCTAGTGGTTAAGTGCTATGGCTGCCAAGCCAAAAGATCGGCAGTTCGAATACCGTCAGCCGCTCCTTGGAAACCCTATGGATCAGTTCTACTCTGTTCTGTAGGGTCACTAAGACTGGAAATAAACTCGATGGCAACGGATTTGGTTTTTTGGTTCTCGTGCCGCCAGGAAGGAATGCAATCTTACCCAGTGAATAGTCATTTAGACTGATTTAGACTGCTGACACTCTAAACTAGCTTCCATTCTAACTCCTCGTGGAGGCTTATTGAAAATTCCATTTGCCCATTTTACAAGCTTGAGGTTGTGCCTAGCCCTCCACATGGCAGAATTGCTCCTTGGTTTACTCTCGTTTGTTCACACCAGTTACCATCAAGTTAATTCTGACTCATGGCGACCCCATGTGTATCAGAGTAGAATTGTGCTCCATGGGGTTTTCAAAAAGCTGACTTTTTGGAAGTAGATCACCAGGCTAGACTTGAACCTCCAACCTTTCAGGTAGCAGTGAAGCACTTTAACCATTTGCATCACTCAGGAATTTCCATTTTTTCCTCATAGTTTAACGTATGGCACCTGAGGATGGGGGCCACACTCACAGGTAAGGAGTCATCCAGAGGTCACACCCATGGGCAAAAAAGAGGTGAGGATGATACAGTGAGAGAAATACAGCATCAGATGAGGTCTTGTGAGAACTTTCACGTAACAACTGTACATGCATTTGCCCATTTCCCTTTTGTATAGAATCAGCTTTTCCTTAAAAACATAATCTCTTTTTTTTTTTTAAATTGAATTTTAGATCATGGTTTACAGAACAAACTAGTTTCTCATTAAATAGTACACATATTCTTTTATGACACTGGTTAACAACCCCACCATATGTCAACGCTCTCCCTTCTCAACCTTGGGTTCCCTGTTACCAGCTTCCCTGTTCCCTCCTGCCTTCCAGTCCTTGCCCCAGGACTGGTGTGTCCCTTTAGTCTGTTTTGTTTTATAGGCCTGTCCAATCTTTGGCTTACACATAACCTCTTTGAGAATAAATCAGACCTTGTCATGATGGCATAATTCTTGGATAAATGTTTAAAAGGAAATCATCTATCTTCCAACTTTAGGGTAAAATACAGTGAGCTTTGTAGCCAGCCCTGGCAAAACTGTTTTCTTCAGCACTAAGTTAAAGTGAAAATGTAATTATTGTGACTTCCAGATCTTTCTATTCCTACTGCAATCTGCTTTTCTTACTGGCTTCCTTTCATACTTTTTGGTACTTCTGGTGTTTTCATCGGCTCATCTTGGCTACATAAGGTCTTTGCAGAAGGAAGAGACATGGTCAATTAAAGGTTGAGTGGTAGGGGATAAGAGGAATACAATAATTTGAATTTACTGGCTCCTTTTTATGCTATCACTAAGCCAAGTGTTGTTAGTGGAAAATAATTTGAAAAATTACATTTATTCTACAAATTAAAAATATTTAATATTTAAAAAATATTATATAAATATTTAAAAATATTTATAGTAAACTGATGTTAAATACAATGACCTCACTATACATTTCACAAAAATAAATGAGCATAATTATAGTTATTCAGTATGCAAGCATGATATATTTGCCTATTTACCTGGCTGGACTATTTGGAAATCAAATCCAGAATCAAATGTAAGATTCATTATGATACATAACCCAGCCAACAGTGTAAATTTAGAGTTAGATGAAACATTTCACCTTTATTAAATTTGGAAGTCTAAATGTTTTTTCCCACCCCAAAAGACCGTCTTCACATGTTTAGCAACTGGATGTTAACACTAGTTTTCTAAAAAGTATTAGAGATATTCCCAGAGGCGCGCTCACACCTTTGTGAACTCCTGTAAATGCGCCTGGAAGAGTATGCAGGAGTGTTTGTGTCAGGATAGCCAGCCTAAAGCCAGGATAAGAACTGGCGAATTGAATTTTTTTTTTTTTTTTTGATCTTGGGCAGATGGTGCAGTGGATGGAAACCCTGTCTATAAGACCTGTGCTGTAGTCACTGGTGTGGTGGTAAGTGTTTAACGACTGGAGGAGAAAAAAAAAAGGTGGGGGGGAGCACTAATTTGTCATGTTTGCCCATTTCCATATTGTCTTAGTCATCTAGTGCTGCTATAACAGAAATACCACAAGTGGATGGCTTTAACAAAGAGAAGTTTATTCTCTCACTGTCCAGTAGGGTACAAGTCTGAACTCAGGGTACTGGCTCCAGGGGAAGGCTTTCTCTCTGTCTGCTCTGGAGGAAGGTCCTTGTCATCAGTCTTCCCTTGGTCTGGGAGCATCTCAGTGCAGGAACCTCAGGTCCCAAGGACATGCTCTGCTCCCAGCACTGCTTTCTTGATGGTATGATGTCCCTGTTTCTCTCTGCTCACTTCTCTCTTTTATATCTCAAAAGAGTTTGGCTTAAGACACTATCTAATCTTGTAGATCTCATCAATATAACTGCCACTTTTTAATCCATCTTATTGCATCGTAGTGATAGGATTTACGACACATAGGGAAATCAGATCAGAAGATAAAATGGTAGACAATCGTACAAGGAAATCATGACCTAGCCAAGTGGACAGATATTTTGGGGGAACACAATCCAATCCGTGATACATGCATAAATATTTCCACTGTGTCCAGTCCTAAGCCACCAAGCTGACGCCACTGAACGTGAAGTTGAGAGGAGATGTATACACTTGCTTCTCAGGGGCCTGCACACCACTGTGCTGTCCTTTGCTATGCCTTGTAGGTAGCTGAAAAGCCTCAAGAAAGTCATACACTCTTTGATATTTGGGTTTCCCACCTCTAAAATGAAGACAATCCTATCCATCCCTTCCTCATGTCATTTTTTGTAAGGATAAGATGAGGTAGTGGATGTGAAATCACTTCCTAAGTTCTTCGGTAAGGGTTATAGGATTACATGAGCCACTTGACTGTTAAAGTCTCTGTTATGGTGGAGACTGAGTCCAAAGATGCAGGTTCATTTGTCCGTTTATTCACCAGCCCAGGCTAGCCCTGTGATTCTCCTCTCATTACAAAGGAACATATATTTGGAAAATAGTTCTAAGAAATGTTTTCTTTTATTAACCCCATTTATATACCACAGAACACCCACCGATGGGTCTTCTAAGAATATTTATTCATTTGTGTTCTTTTCTGTATTCTGAAAAGTTTTATGTATATTATACAAATTTTGTAGATCTTGCCCCTTTTATGTTTCATTATCAATCTTTATATGATTATCTGTCTTCGCATTAACACTTTGCACCATTCCCAATGCCTAGGATTCTTTCGCTATCTACAGTTGCTCTGACTTGACAGTAATGTTTTTGTTTTATGGGCCAGGAAACTAGATTTAATTTTCACATTTTTCTCCATGGTATTAAATGTACTTACTTTGTCATTAGATTTTTAACCCTATAAGTCCCAAGAAGAACTTCCCACTCCCTATAAAATGACCTTCTCTGGATTCCTTAGTATGCCAAAATCTCCCAATTTTTTTACATTTGTTTAGTACTTATAAACTGCACACCTCATCTTGCAATTATTACATAAATTGCATGAAATCTAAAAATTAGAATGAACTTAAACAGACATTTCTTCTGTCTGGCTACATTAGCATTTCAAATGGAAAAAACTTCACTGGTAAGTTGGAATAACGCCAGGAGAGGTTGGGTAACTACCGATAGGTCTCCCCAGGTGGATTTTACCTTAATCTGGTCACTTACTTTTTATGTCTCTAAAATTTGAATTTGTTAGCACACAGAAAGAAGGTGTGCTTTTCAAAGTCAGACTCACATTGACCAAACTTACAGGCTAATGTATAAACCAAAATGCCAGTATGTTAATATGCACTGATAACTATCACTTGGACCTGAGCACTCAAATTGGCATAACTCATTTTTCTTCCTATTGGCAGGTGCTCAGGAGAAGCTGCCTCATAATCAGGAGGATGAGGGATGCTTGGTGAGCCCCGAACCAGGCCAAGGGGTATTGGTAGTATATTTCATTTGTTAAGGTCATTCCAAGGTGTGATATCAATGTGCATTAATCTTTAATGAAGATTCATTTTTTAAAGAGCTTGTGGCCCATGGATTGAATCTCTCTGCCTTTGACTATGCTGGGATAAAGCCTGCAGACTGATGCCTCTACGAATGATTTTCTAGGTGCTTTCATATTTGGAGGATCAGCTCCATTCATAAAGCAGTATCTGGTCTGAAACCCATTCTTTCCTTTAGGGTAGCTTTACATGTTTCTGCCCTGTTCTAATCTGTGTTGGTTTTGTAGTTGCAGTAGATAACAGTCCTATTTCTGTTATTTCAAAATTTCCCCTGATTGCACCTCCAAAGGCTATTGTTATAAAGCCAACCACCCCAAAACGTCATGGTTTTATACAGAAATTGTGTATTCTCACTCATGTGAGGCTAGACAGCTTTGTTTCAAGCTGTGGCTCCAGCTGGCCTTATCTCTTTCCTGTTGGCTGGCCTCCGGTCAGTTTCATGTGTGCCTACTCTGGGGCTTATGCTGAAGGAACAGAAAACTCCCGGGAAGCTCTTCATGTGGCAAGGGGACAAGCCCAACCACAAAAGCGCATTTCAATTCTCTTTTGGTAACGCATCTGCTAAAGCCCCATTAGTCGAGCCAAGTCAAACGGCGAAGCCAAAGTCAAAGTTCAGGGAAGTACACTCTGCCCATCAATAGACCAAAGCATATCACGTGGCTAAGTGTCAATGGGCAGGGAGATATGCTTCTTTCATGGAAGTAGAGGGATTACTGTTCAAAAATAATAAGCGAATCTACTACCCACCGCCCATCTGTTGCTTTGTTGTACTGTACAGGCTTGCATGTTGCTGTGATGCTGGAAGCTATATCACCAGTATTTCAGTTACCAGCAAGGTTATTCATGGTGGTCATGTTTTAGTGGCACATCCAGACTAAGACAGACTAGGAAGAAAGGCCTGATGGTCTCCTTCTGAAAATTAGCCAATGAAAACCCTATGGATCATAACAGAATATTGTCCAATATAGTCCTGGAAGATGAGCCTGCTAGGTTAGATGGCAATATATAACATCTCCAAACCAAAAACAAACAAACAAACAAACAAACCCATTGCCACCAAGTCGATTCTGACTCATAGTGACCCTATAGGACAGGGTAGAACTGTCCCATAGCATTTCTAAGGAGCATCTGGTGGCTTCAAACTGCTGACCTTTTGCTTAGCAGCCATAGCTCTTAACCACCGCGGCACCAGGGTTTATGATTGCCATCTGCTATTTGAACAGTTTTAGGTGTTTTGTTAATTTGTTTTATTTGTTTAACTAGAGTACAACATCCCTGAAGATTCAGGTTTTATAGAACAAAACAAAACCATATAAGAATTAAATCCTATAAGAATTAAAATTGAGGTCATATAAGAATTAAAACCCAAGAATCACATGATCTAGGTATGTGACATTTAATAAGTTATTTAGTATTTGTGAATGTGACTCAAGGTCTATAGCTACATGGTTTCACATATAGGCTTGACACAGTGTCTATGCCTAATAAATGCTGTTTATTTCATGTTGCATCATCTGTAATTCTAAAGTAATGTCTTGTTCATACATCTTTTCAGTACATACAGACTCATTAGCTGTACCATCTCTGTTATGCAAAGTCACATCACAGCGTCTGGAACAATTTTGGGGCCATAGGGCTTATTAACTTTTAATTATATAAACCAAATGTTTTTTCTAATTTTAAACATCATATCATTGTCCCATCCATTTTGAATTATGCAGAGCAATTGTTCTCAGCTCTTCCGTCTGCAGATGACTTTGGTCTTGCAAAATATCTTGTGGATTACCTACTCTGTCTGCTTCCATTCACTCCAGCAAGAACAATCCAACCAGAATTAATGGGCAATGGGGCCTCACTCTTATTGGGAGCATCTGTTTCTTATTAAATATCATAAGTAATTTATTAATTCTTGCCAGAAACAAAAGTAAAGACATTGTCATACTAAAAAGCATTACCAGCACAAAAGGCCAGCCGGCAGAACACCTGGAGGACTCTCCCAGACAGCCCTCAGGGTATCATTAATCTGGGGACACAAAATGTCAGCTTTCTTCTGTTTTCTCACTGAGGAAGACAGAGCCAGAGTCTGTCTGAACTGCAGAGTCTACTCTTCAGTAGTTGATTTGTGTGGTTGGGCTGTAATAGGGATGGATGGGTTAGTAGCTAGTGGGATGACCACACAAACCCACTGCAGATTGTGACAGAGCTCATAAAATGTGCACACTGGAAAGGACATGAGAGAGGACTGGGGCTAGTTCAACAATGTACAGATTTCCACTCAGGTCCAGAAAGGTGAAACCATTACTTCAAGGTCATCTACCCAGTGGTGGCAAAGCTAGGCCAAGAATCCAGATCCCCTAATGCCTGTGTATTCTGTGCACAAAGTCACTCAAAAATGGATCCTTTTCCATTGATATCCAGTTTAAGATGATTGAATTATCAGCGATTCATATACACTGTTTTAGAGTGTTTTACAAAGTGTGTACTTTCCCTGTGGCTTGGAATTTGGAATGATATCAGTATATGACTTCTATAATTACCATTATAAAGTAATAATGGTTAATATCTTTTGAGCCACCAAGGGGATACTACATGGCTTAACATCAGGGAAGCTGGATTGTATCCTTTCACCATATTTATTCAATCTGTATGCTGTATGCTGAGCAAATAATTCAAGAAACCAGACTATTAAAGAACGAGGCATCAGGGCACCAGGACTGGAGGAAGGCTCATTAACAACCTGCAATATGCAGATGACACAAGCTTGCTTGCTGAAAGTGAAGAGGACTTGAAGCACTTACTGATGAAGATCAACGACTACAGCCTTCAGTATGGATTGCACCTCAACATAAAGAACACAAAAATCCTCACAAGTGGACCAATAAGCAACATGTGATAAACGAAGAAAAGATTGAAATTGTCAAAGATTTCATTTTACTTGGATCCACAATCAACGCCCATGGAAGCAAGAGTCGAGAAATCAAATGACACATTTTATTGGGCAAATCTGCTGCAAAAGACCTCTTTAAGTTAGGTCTTTTAAAGCAAAGATGTCACCTTGAAGACTAAGGTATACCTGATCTGAACCCTGGTGTTTTCAATCACCTCATATGCATGTGAAAGCTGGGCAATGAATAAGGAAGATAGAAGAAGAACTGACACATTTGAATTATGGTGTTGGCAAAGAATATTGTGTATACCATGCTTTGTCAAAAGAATGAACAAATTTGTCTTGGAAGAAATACAACCAGAATGCTCCTCAGAACCTAGGATGGCAAGCTTTCGTCTTACATACTTTGGACATGTTATAAGGAAGGACCAGTCCCTGGAGAAGGACATCATGCTTGGTAAAGTAGAAGTTCAGCAAAAAAAGAGGAAGATCCTCAATGAGATAGATTGATACAGTGGTTGCAACAATAGGCTGAAGCATAACAACAATCACGGGGATGGTGTCGGACGGGGCAGTGTTTTGTTCCGTTGCACATAGGGTTGCTATGACTCAGAACTGACTCAGCACCTAACAACAACAACGACATCTTTTTAGTCCTTGCTATGTGCCAGAAGCTATTTTAAGCGTTTTGCATGCATTTTCTTGTTTAACCCCCCAAAACCAAATTAAGTAGATACTTTAATATCCCATTTTATGGATGAGAAAAGTGCTGCTCAAAGTGATTAAGTAATTTTCACAGATTATACAGTAAGTAAGTATTAGAGCCAGGATATAAACCAGGTTGCTTGTAACTTTTATGCCAGCTAGTTTGTCAGTTTCTGCCTGAAAATGTTTTCTTCCTTAGTGCATATGAGACACTTTTATGCAAATGAATTAATTTAATATATTTATTTATTCCCTAAAGATATATCTAAAGTATTTTGTATCTCTTAGTTTATCTTCAAACTTTGGCAAGATAAAATCTACGAGGGTTCATATGTATTATTCTTCTCTATGGATCGATGCCTTGATAAGGAGCCCTGGGATAATTATCTCCCTGGTACCCTGCCTTTCCCTACTGCCTCTCCCCAAGCACATCACTTTGAACTTTTACATTTTTATCTGTGAAAATAGGTTGAAGCACAATAGCTGTGTATATGAGGAGAGCTGAAACAACCCGTTCTGAATGCACCACCCTGAATTCCGGCACCCATGCCTTGACTAAAATATAGGATGTGATGAACATTTAGTTCTAGGTTTTAAACATTTGAGTGGATTACTTTTTTTATGAGTAGTTCCTAAATTCCTGTGCACTTTCAATAAACGTCAGTATTGCGTCCAGCTGGGTCCAAAGGAGGCAAGACTTCACAACCCATACCATTTCTCTGCTCAGTGCCCATTGAAACCTGCTGATGGCAATGCTGCTGCTTTGACAAGTTAAAGTAAAACCCCATTTCCTTCCCATTCGTCTGCCCTTAGTCCAATGTGCTTCGTCTTTTCAATTTTACATCTTCTAATAGTTGTGTAGTGGTATGCCATCATAATTTAATTTGCATTTTCTCAACAACTCATGTTGTTGAACATCTTGTCATATGCTTATTTGTTGCCATCTTTGGTGAAGTATCTGTCCAAGTCTTTTATCCGTTTTTTAAATGTGTTGCTTGTTTTCTTATTGTTAAATTTGTGCCTTCTAGATACAAGTGCTTTGCAAAATATTTGATGTGCAAGTGTTTTCTCCTGGTCTGTAACTTTTTTTTTCTTCACTTAAGAAATATTTTTCACACAACAAAAGTGTGTTGTAAAGAGTGGAATTTGTACAAAGTTCAATTTGTCATTTTTTTTTTTTTTCTCTGATGGAACATGCTTTTGATGTCAAGTCTAAGAGCTCCAGGTCCCAAAGATTTTCTCCCAAATTTTTTCTAAAATGTTTAGAGCTTTTTGTTTTGCATTTAGATCTATAATCTACTTTGAGTTAATTTTTGTATAAGTATCAAGTTTCATTATTTTATTTGTAGATATAAGCAGAGAGACTAACAGGCTTATTTAGGTATTTTCTTTATTCCCTGTTAGGAAACCCTGGTGGCGTAGTGGTTAAGAGCTACAGCTGCTAACCAAAATCGACAGTTGAAATCTTACATTGTTGTTGTTAGTTGCCGTTAAGTTGATTCCAACTCATGGCAACCAATGTGTGCAGAGTAGAACTGTTTCATAGGATTTCCAAGATGGTGAACTTTTGGAAGCAGATCACCAGACCTGTCTTCGGAAATGCCTCCAGGTGGGTTCGAACTGCCCATTTCAGCTAGTAGTTGAGTACTTTGCGCAATCCCAGGACTCTTTCTTATGTTATAGTTGTCATAGATTACATTTACATACATTGTAAACCCCAGTAGTCAATGTTATAATTTTTGCTTTAACTGTCAAACATGTTCTAAAGAATTCAAGAGGAGAATAATAGTCTGATATTTACCATTTTTATTGCTTTTCCCCATTTCTGATCATCTAAATTTCCTTCTCACATCATTTCCCTTCTGTCTGAAGGATTTCCTTTAACAATTCTTTAAGAGCAAATGTGCTGACAATGAATTATTTTAGTTTTCCTTCATCAGGAAATGTCTTTATTTAATCTTCATTCCTGAAGCCAATTTTCTCTGGATATAGAACTTTGGAGTGGCGGCTATTTACTTACAACACTTGAAAACTATCGTGCCACTTCTGGCCTCCAGAATTTAGGATGAGAAATTCAGTTATTCAAATCATTGCTCACCTATAGATGAAGTATTGTTTTTCTCTGTCCACTTTCAAGATATATTTCCTTGTCTTAAGTTTTCAGGAGTTTGATTATGACATGTCTTAGCATGGATTTCATTGAATTTATTCTTTTTGAGGCTCACACAACTTCTTGAATCTGCAAGTTTATGTCTTGACTAAACTTGGGAAGTTTTCTTCCATCATAGTTTCAAGTATTTTTTCATCACTGTGTTCTTTCTTCTTTCCTTCTGGATGACACAAATGTTAGACCTTTTGTTTTGAGCCACAAGTCCCTGAGGTTTTGTTCATTTTTATTTAATTCTTTTGTGTCTGTCATTCAGATTGGATAATTTCTATTGCTCTGTCATCAAGTTTACTGATCCTTTCTTCTTCATCTCCTTTCTGCAGTTGAGCCTATCTAGTGAGTTCCCCCCTTCCCCCCCTCACCCCCCACCCAAGTTATGGGTTTTCCAGCTCTAATTTTATTTTTTCAGTTTGTTCTTTATATCTTCATTTATTTGCTAAGACTTTTAATTATTCCATTGGTTTTAAGAGTGTTTGCCATTGCTCACTGGGTCATTTTTATATCTGCTTTAAAGTCATTGATATATAATTCCAATATCTGTGCCATCATGGCATTGGTATCTGTTGACCATCTTTTCCCCATGCAAGTTGAGATTTTTCATGGCTCTGTGTATCCTGAGAAATTTTGGATTGTGTCCTGAGCATTTTGAATATTATGTGATCCTAGGTGTTGTTTATATCCTATGTTGTAGGTTCAGGCTGAAAGTTCCAACATGCATTCTGTGGGCTGTGGTTCCACTATTAGCTCGGTTATGAAAGCCTTTGCAGTATCAAATCTATTTCATGTGTGTGCCACCTAGTAACCAGTTTGAGCCCTGGCCTATAGTCTCAGTCTTTGATATGCTTAATTAGATTAGATCCGTGTATGTGAATTATGGTGTTGGCAAAGAATATTGAATATACCATGGACTGCCAAAAGAATGAACAAATCTGTCTTGGGAGAAGTACAGCCAGAATGCTCCTTAGAAGCAAAGATGGCAAGGCCACATCTCACATACTTTGGGTGTGTTATCAGGAGGGATCAATCCCTGGAGAAGGACATCGTGCTTAGTAAAGTAGAGGATCAATGAAAAAGAGGAAGACCTTCATTGAGATGGATTGACACAGTGGCTGCAACAATGGGCTCAAGCATAATAAGGATTGTGAGGATGGTGCAGGAGTGGGCAGTGTTTCATTCTGGTGCACACAGAGTCACTATGAATCAGAACCAACTTGATGGCACTTAACAACAACAACAACATGTGAAGCTCAGGTGGTGAGTCCGGGAGTTCATAAACACCTTTATGTGCTGCTTTTATGATTTTTTTTTCTCTCTCTCCAAAATCTTTCCACTACTTTTAGGTCCCTGGGGTTTCTCTGCTATTCACTTCTGCAACTGTGTCCTCATCCAGGGTCAAGTGGTAGGAGGACAGAGAAAGAATAAAAGCAATGGGGGTTGACCTTACACTCTCGGAACCACAGTTCCACTCAATGGTTAAGAAGGTGGCCCTACCTCAGAGTTTTGCCTCCTGTAGACTTGCACTGCAGCAGGCTGCTGCTGCCAACACGTGATTGCTTGGGGTCTAGGGCATAGGAGAGCAGAGAAGAGAGAGAGAAAGAGAGAGTTCCTGCTCTCACCCTGAGTGTTAGGATTTCCATCTCCTTCTTGAGCCAAGGAGCCCTGATTAAGTACTTGGCTACTAACTGAAAGGTTGGCAGTTCAAACTCAGCAGCTCAGGGGAAGAAAGACCTGGCAATATACTCTCATAAAGGTTACGGCCTAGAAAATCCTATAAGGCAGTTCTGCTTTGTCACATGGGGTCATTAGGAGTCAAAACCAACCCGAAAGTACCTAGCCACCACTCCTTGAGCCAGAACTACAAAACAAGAGGGTTTCTCTGAAGATTTCTGTTTCTGAACCCTGGTACTCACTTCTGATGCATTAAGTTAAGGCCAGGGGTTGCTGGAGGAAATACAAATTGTAATATCGTTATAGTTTTGGTGGTATTTTGAATTTTGGTCTTTTCCCTGATCTTTATGTTACATTGTACTTTTCAGAGTCTTCAAAGGTGACATGTGCTTATTCCTTCTTACCTGGAACCAGAAACCCCCCAATTCTATTTTAATACATCTACCAGTCATGCAAGTGTATTAAACTGCTCTATTAGTGTCACTCTTAAGAAATGTCTCCTTAATGATTTAGTTTGGACTCCAAATCATATACCACATGCAAAGCCCTACCCTAGACTCTAGAGATATAGATGAAGAATAGCCCCTGCCTTGGAGGAGCTCGCGGCATTCAGTTCCACTTCCCTATTTCCTTCTAGGGAATCAACTCATCCCCACTGTGGACATTTTGGCTGGGATAGAACATTAGCTGCTTGCCTTTCTCCAACAAAGAGCTGTGCACATGAATTAGGCTGAGCCAACCGAATGCCTTCAGCCCTAAATCTTGAGGCTAATGACACAAGAATGGAAAAGAACAGTTGAAACCACTCATTTTCCATGGTAGTGCCTGCATGTCTGGAGCTGCCCAGGTTCTAGTCTTGGTTCTCTAACCTTCCATCCACTATTGGTGATACCCAGTATACCCTCAATAAATTCCCTATTTCATTTTTACTTTGCGATAGTTGGTTTCTGTTTTTTGCCACCAAAAATCCTAAAAATATCTAGTCTACAGAGAAGTAAAATCTCTGCATATGTTACTGCAACCAATCGTCAGTACTGCAACAGTGGCAGCTACCAAGAGTTCTAAGAATATGGAGGTCTACTGATTTCTTAGAAGAGGGTGGTAAAAGGTCTTGCAGAAAAGATGTCATTTAACTGGAAATAGCATCACTGTTTTAAGGAAGGCTGTTTTATTCCTCACATGGCTGGTGATAGTGTCCTCTGACAAGCCACTCTCATGTAGCAATAAGAGAAATGTTTGGAGAAGTTGCAAGACATTTGAAGTTGGTGATTTCTGACTTGAAACTGAGATTAAGTCTCCAGTGGTTGAACTTCTGCTCACTGCTGGCAAGAAGCAACTTCATGGTTTGGAAAAAAGAAAAAAAGAGAGAGACTTATACAAAATGCTCATACGGCATCTTAGACATCAAATAGCTCTTACAAAACAGCATTTTGATGATTTAAGTGTAAATGAATCAGAAACATACGGATTAAATTTCCCTTGAAATACACAGGGGCTTAAAAATTAAGGGAAAAAGTGCCTGGCAAAACATGTTTTGAATTTTGCCAAGTCCTAAAGGTTTAAAAAGCAGTACAAGATGTTTTGCCAGTCCTCTGAAAACATCACTATTCTCCCATTCCTTCAAGAGCTGGTCTAGATAGTTTATTCCTTCTGGCTGTCTGTCCTCCAGTCCTAAAGAACGGAGAGAGGATGGAGGTTGTCACATGTGCTTACTGCAGGCTGCTTTTGTTCCCTACTGCTTACAATTCTGGAGCTCTGGTGGCACGGTAGTTAAGAGCTCAGCTACTAACCAAAAGGTCAGCAGTTTGAGTCCACCAGCCACTCCTTGGGAACCCTATGGGGCAGTTCTACTCTGTCCTATAGGGTCACTATGAGCCGGTTACATCTTAACAGGGGCCAATATATGTTCCCTCCCCTATCTCTTTCTGCATGAGGTCTCTTCTGAAATCAGGGAAGATAATTTGGAAAAACATTTACCTAATGTCCACTAACATCATTAGTCTATCAAAACCGTGAAAAATGCAGGAGACAGAGCCAAAACGGCACTATATACAGAAGCACCATCCCACTCCTCCACAGCAAAGACTCGTAAAACAGAGACAGACTTCAATCCTGGAACCCTAAGCATCAAATGAAGGGATAAAGAACTCAGCCAAACACTGAGTGGAATAAGAAACTGACAAAGAACAGAGAGAAAGAAGATATACAGAGTGGAGGTCCTCTATAAGGCTAAGCTCTGATTACTTGGTAGAAACCATGTAGCCAAGAAGGCAGTGGGATGACATATATAAAATCTTGAAAAAAAAAATTGCCAACCAAGTATAATATATCCTATGAGACTCTCACTCAAATATGATGGTGAAATGAGGACATTTCCAGATAAACAGAAATTAAGGAAATATGTAAAAAAAAAAAAACTAAACCAAACTTACAAGAATTACTAAAGGGAGTCCTTCAGTTAGAGAACAAACAACATCAGATGACAGCCTGAATCTAGGACACAAGACCTCATCAGCCAGATACCAACCTAGGTAATGAAGCCTCAAGGATTAATCAAAACTAAAAGGTTTACAACAGGGAACCAGAGAGGTTAATCTGTAAATGACAACAGCATCAAACAATAAAAGAAAGAATAAACAGTGCAGGTATAGAACTTTCAAATGGAGAGGAAGTCAAGGTGATACTAAGTAATAAAAGACAGGTTTAAACTTAGGAAGATAAGGGTAAATTTTAAGATAACCGCAAAGAAAGTTAAACTTGCTCATGAAAATAATGAAGAAAAAGATAAAGTCTCAGTAAACACAAACTCTACAAAAACAAAATAAGTGAAAAAAAATCACAAACAAAAGGGATTCAGCACAGGAGAGTAAGAGGAACAAAGAAAATGTCAGCACCACACACACACACAAAAAATCAGTACAAAATGACAGCAATAAACTCACACCTATCAATAATTACACTGAATGTAAAAGGCCTAAATATACCCATAAAGAGACAGAGAGTGACAAAATAGATTAAAAAAACAAGACCAATCAATATGCTGTTCAAAAAGACACATCTTAGAAACAAACACATAAATTTGTTAAAAATCAAAGGATGAAAAAATACATATATCAAGCAAACAGCTACCAAAATAGACCACAAGTTACAATTTTAATCTCAGATAAAACTGACTTTAAAACAAAATTCACCACAAAAGACAAAGAAGGGCCTTATATAATGATTAAAGGGGCAGTCCATCATGAAGGCATAACAAAAATAAATATCTACACACCCAATGATGGGGCTCCAAAATACATAAAATGAACTTTAACAGCACTTAAAGGAGAAATTGAGAGTTACACGATAATAGTAGGAGACTTCAACAGACCACTCTCGGTAAAGAGCAGAATGTCTAGAGAGAAACTCAACAAAGATACAGAAGACCTAAAGGCCACAATCAGCCAACTTGACCTCACGTGTATATAAAACACTCCGCCCAACAGCTGCAAAGTACACATTCTTTTCCAATGCACATGGAACATTCCCCAGAACAGACCACGTCTTAGGTCACAAAGTGACCTTCAACAAAATCCAAAACACTGAGATAACACAAAGCATCTTTTCTGATCACAAAACCATCAAAGTAGAAATTAACAACAGGAAGAGCAAGGAAAAAAAAATCAAACACATGGAAACTGAATAACACTCTGCTTGAAAACCACTGGGTAATAGAAGGAATCAAAGATGGAATCAAAAAATTCCTAGAATCAAACAAGAATGAAAACACATCAACCCACAGCCACTAAAAGAAAGAAAGTAATAAAGATCAGAACAGAAATAAATGAAATAACCCAAAACCACCAAAAACCCAGTGCCGTCATAAATGAAATAGAGAATAGAAAAACAATTGAAAGAACCAACAAAACCAAAAGTTGGTTCTTTGAAAGGATCAACAAAATCAACAAACCAGTAGCTGAATTGACAAAAAAAAAAAAAAAAGAAAAGGAAAGGACGCAAATAACCCAGATAAGAAAGGTAATGGGGGACATTACAACAGACTCAACTGAAATAACAAGGATCATGATGGAGTACTACAAAAAACTATACTCCAACAAATTAGAAAACCTAGAGAAAATGAACAAATTTCTAAAAACACACTATCTACTCAAACTAACACATACAGATGTTGAAAACCTGAACAGATCCATAACAGAAAAGAGATTGAAAAGGTAATTAAAAAAAACTCCCAATAATAAAAGGCCCTGGCCCAGATGGCTTCACTGGATAATTCTACCAAACATTCAGAGAAGAGCTTACACCAGTACTGCTCAAACTATTTCAGAACATAGAAAACAAAGCCATACTTCCGAATTCGTTCTTTGAAGACAGCATAACCTTAATACCAAAACAAAGGCACCACAAAAAAGAAAATCGTGGATCAATATCTCTCCTGCTGTAAAAATTCTAGCCAATAGAGGTCAACATCATATCCAAAAAAAAAAAAAAGCACCACAACCATGTGGGATTCATATCAGGAATGAAAGGATGGTTCAACATTAGAAAATCAATCAACATAATCTACCACATAAATAAAATTTAAAAATCACATGATCATCTCAATGGACTCAGAAAAAGCATTCAACAAAGTTCAGTACCCCGTTCCTGGTAAAAAAACTCAATAAAATATATACAGAAGAGGAATTCCTCAACATAATAAAGGGCACCTGTACAAAACCAACGGCCAACATCAATCTTAATGGAGAGAGGCTGAAAACATTCTGCTCGAGAACAGGAAGAAGACAAGGATGACATTTATCACTACTCCTATTTAACATTGTGCTGAAAGTTCTAGCTAGAGCAATAAGGCAAGAAAAAGAAATGAAGGTCATCCCAGTTGGTAAGGAAGAAGTAAAATTATCCCCATTTGCAGATGATATGATAATATATACACTCCACAAGAAAACTACTGGAACTAATAGAAAGATTCAGCAAAGAAGCAGGATATGAGATTAAACACACAAAAATCAGTTGGATTCCTAAACACCAATAAAGAGAATGACTAAAAGGAAATCATGAAAACAATACCATTTATAATAGCCCCTAAAAAAATAAAATACATGGGAATAAGTCAAACCAGGGATGTAAAAGACCTATACAAAGAAAACTATAAAACACTGCTGCAAGAGACCAAAAGAGATCTACATAAATGGAAAAACGTATGATGCTCACAGATAGGTAGACTCGACAATGTGAAAATGTGAATTCTACTCAAAGCAATCTACAAATACAATGCAATCCCAATCCAAATACCAACATCATTCTTTAAAGAGATGGAAAAACTAATCATTAACTTTATATGGAAAGGGAAGAGGCCCCTGAGAAGTAAAGCACTATTGAAGAAGAATAAAGTAGGAGAACTCATACTACCTGACCTCAGATCCTACTATATAACTACGGTAATCAAAACAGCCTGGTACTGGTACAATGACAGATACATTGACAATAGATCAGAATTGAGAACCCAGGTGTAAATCCATCCACCTATGGTCACATGATCTTCAACAAGGGCCCAACGTCTATCAAATGGGGAAAAGACAGTCTTTTTTAACAAATCATGCTGGCAAAACTGGATGTCCATCTGTAAAAAGATGAAGCAGGAACCGTACTTCACAGCATACACAAAAACTAATTCAAAATGGGCCAAAGATGTAAATATAAAATCTAAAACTATAAACATCATAGAAGAAAAAATAGGATCAACACTAGAGGCCCCAATACGTGGCATTAACAGGATACAAATCATAATTAACAAGAAACAAACTCCAGAAGATAAACAAATAGCTGAAATCTTCTAAAAATTAAACACTTATGCTCATCAAAAGACTTCACCAAAAGTCTAAAAAGAGGACCTACAGACTGGGAAAAAAAAATTGTCTATTACAAATCAGGCAAAGTTCTAATCTCTAAAATCTACAAGAAAACCCAACACCTCTACAACAAAAAGACAAATAATTCAGTTAAAAAATGGGCAAAGGAAATGAACAGACACTTCACCAAAGAAGAAATTCAAGCAGCTAACAGACACATGAGAAAATGCTCGGGATAGCCAGTAGAGAAATGCAAATCAAAACCACAATGAGATACCATCTCAACCTGGCATTAATGGCATGAATTAAAAAAAACAGAAAATAATAAATGATGGAGAGGTTGCAGGGAGATTGGAACACTTATGCACTGCTGATGGGAATGCAAAAATGGCACCACCATTTTGGAAAAGGAAGATAGAAATAGAAATAACCTATGATCCAGCAATCCTACTCCTAGGAATATACCCTAGAGAAATAAGAGTTGTCACAGGAATAGACATATTCATACCCATGTTCATTGCAGCTTGTTCACAGTAGCAAAAAGATGGAAACAGCCTAGATTCCCATCAATAGATAAATGGATAAACAAACTCTGGTACATACACACAATGGAGCACTACTCAATGATGAAGAACAATGATGAGTCTTGGAAGCATCTCATAACATGAATGAATCTGGGCAGCATTATCCTGAGTGAAATAAGTCAATCACAAAAGGACAAATATTGTATGAGACTACTACTATAAAAACTCATGAAAAGGTTTACACATGATGATTGTGAGGGAAGTGAGCAGTGGGGAGAGAAGAACACTGAATGGACAATAGATAAGTGGTAACTTTGGTGAAGGGTAAGACAGTACACAATACTGGGCAAGCCAGCACAACTTGTACAGAGCAAGGCCATGGAAGGTCCATAGACACATCCAAACTCCCTGAGCGACTGAATGACTGAGCTGAGGGCTGTGGGGACCATGGTTTTAGGGAACATCTAGCTCAATTGGTATAACATAGATTATAAAGAATATGTCCTACTTCTACTTTGGGGAGTAGCATCTGTGGTTTTAAAAGCTTGCGAGCTGCCGTCTAAGATAATTCACTAGTCTAACCCTGCCTGGAGCAAGGGAGAATGAAGAAAACCAAAGCACAACGTAAAGATTAGTCCAAATGACTGATGGACCACAAGTACTACAGCCTCCACCGGACTAAGTCCAGCACAACTAGATGGTGCCTGTCTACCATCACTGACTGCTCTGACAGGGATCACAGTAGAGAGTGCCAGACAGAGCTGGAGAAAAATGTAGAGTCAGAATTCTAATTCAAAAATAAAAAACAAAAACGACCAGACGCTTACCGGTCTACACAGACTGGAGAAACCCCTAGAGCATGGCCCCCAGACACCGTTTTAGCTCAGTAATGAAGTCACTCCTGAGGTTCACCCTTCAGCCAAAGATTAGACAGGCCCATAAACAAAATGAGACTAAAGGGGCACACCAGCCCACAGGCAAGGACTAGAAAGCAGAAGGGGACGGGAAAGGTCGAGAAGGGGACCCAAGGTCGAGAAGGGGAGAGTGTTGACATGTGGGGTTGGTAACCAATGTCACAAAACAATATGTTACTAATTGTTTAATGAGAAGCTAGTTAGTTCTGTAAACCTTCATCTAAACACAATGATAAAAAAAGAAATGTCCAGAATAGGAAAATCCAGAGAGACAGAAAGTACTTAGACTTAGTGGTTGCCAGGGAATAGGGAGAAGAGGAATAGTGAATGTCTGCTAATGGCTATGGGGTTTCTTTTTGTGTCAATGAAAAGCGTTCTAGAGTTAGGGAGTGGTGATGCTTGTGCGACTTTGTGAACACACTACAAAAAAAAAAAACCTTGGCACATTTTTAAAAAGTGAATTATAGCTCAATCAAGTTGTTATTAAAAAAAACATGGAAGGAGGCCTGCTGGCCCTAAATAAGTAATCCGAGTTATATTTGATATACAATTTAATTTATATACCAATTTATATATCAACATGTAAATCTGCATATTAATAACCAAGTCTGGAGGAAGATTAAAAATACTCAAACTACACTGAATATTTTGAAAATTATTTTAAAACAATTAGTATGCCCTTAGTGATATATTTTATTATCATATTTCATTTTTATCCATGGAAGTTTTTTTTATGCACATTTTCAGCAAACACAAAAATTAAAAGATTGGTATAATGCACCCCATGCATCCCTTGCCCAGCTTCAACAATTACCAACATTCTGCCAAAAAGAGATTTTTAAATCTTGGGATTGGCAATATGGTTTTTATTGAGTCAATGAGCAATAAAGAAATAAGAATGCTATCTGTTCTGTATGAGAATGAATTAGGTGCTGGGATATAAAGAAAATTATGCCCATATCTCCAGTGCCTGCATTCTAGGTCGGCAGATGCAGAAAAGATAAGTATTAGGACAAAGAATGAATGTGTTAAGCGTATGATACAGACCATAGAGGTAAGAAACCAACACCAAGGAAGGTGAGTTTAATTTCTGAGCCCATGTGTACTGAGTCCCAGGAACTGAGATGAGAAAAGGAAAAATAAGAGATGAAAATCCATGCCTCTCAGAGACTTGATGTACTGGACAAGGCAAATAGGTAACTTATTTTAATAGTATTAGTGCCCTAAGAGAGATATTTCAAAGACTGACTTAAAATATATTAAATCATTCCTGCTGAACTGAGTCATGCCCTTGGGTAGTTGCTTTCACTCCTGCACAGAATTTAGCTGCCGTTTTATCACCATGAAATATACTCTAAAGATCTGAGTGAATTATTGGGAGCACTTGGATTTGGGGAGAGAAAGCCATCTTAAGATATCCTTGCCATCAGGGTAGTGTGAGTCTGCCCAGCAGAGGAAAGGCCAAATTCACCTTGACTATCTCAAGAGCTTACCTGTCTTTGTCACAGGCACAAAGTAAGCTATCCTAAACTCTGCCCTCTGGGAGAAAATGTTCTGTGAGTTGGCGGGGTTAGGAGCGCCAGATTCCACAGTTTGGTCTATATGGTATCGAATAGCCAATCAGAAGGATTCCCTGGGAGGCTTAACCAGTTAAGTGCTTGACTACTAACTGAAAGGGTGGTGGTTCAAACCCACCCAGAGGCATCTAGGAAGACAGGCCTGATGATCTGTTTCCAAAAGGTCATATCATTGAAAACTCTATGGAAAAGTTCTGCTCTGCACACATGGGATCACCATGAGTCAGAGTCTACTTGACAACAACGAACAAGCCAATGAAACTGTTAGCTTGTTGGATTTCATATGCCCTACTTAACTGAAGTCCTTGGGCCAAGATAATTAATAATCTGAGTATTTGGAGAACATGTAGACAACTTTAATTAAAAATCCCTCCCTGTACAAAGTAGCACCTAAAGTACATGGTGTTTAGCATTTTTCCTGAAAAAATGAGAATAACAATTGAATAAAGGTATTGGCAAAATGTGTAGCTTAACCAAATGAGAATTGTCAGAGCGCTCCAGCTTGTTACACACAGAGTGATCAAGGATGACAAGTCATGGTCCTAGATTAAGAGTTTTACCTGGTTTCATCTACTCTGATAACATTCTAGCCAAATAAACAGATAGAGTTGAACCCAATTAAGTATATTCAATATTTGGATTTGAATATTTGGATTAAGAAAATAATGTATAAAGAACCTATCAGCCTACCAGGCACTGTTGACATAAAAAATACCTTTTTGACAAACATGCCCGGCCTGCCAAAGTACTATAGTATATTTTAAAACATGAGCTTAATGCTGTCTCATGTACAGTGAATTAGTCCTGAGAAAGTTTTCATTACAACCCTTTCCTGGAAAGCACATTTTTATTTTAAATCTCATCTATTGTGTTATGGGTATTCTCTCCATTCTCTTTATTAAAAGATAGGGGATTTTTAATCTTATGAAACTAATCACAGGAAGTATGTTGTTGTAATGTGTGTGTGTGTGTGTGTGTGTGTATAGCTGCCATGTATGAAAGGCATTAATAATTGTTTACTGTAGGTTAAAAATAAAGCACTTCATTTCACTGGGATAATTTTAACCTTAGTGTAGAGTGTATAGATGGCAAGATTCACTTGATGAAGTTGCAAGTTCTTTAAAAAAAAAAAATTTAGTTGCATGTCAGAAAACGACTTCTTGTTCTGTGAATACACAATTCATGTGACGATCTTTAACTTTATGCCTATGAAAATGTGTAATAATATTCAACAGGAAACAATATATAGCTTTATCATATATTACAACCCTAGCTTTCACTCAATGCAGATTTTTCCCAATTGCACAGAAGAAATATTAAATGAAAATATATTTTTAAAATGTTAAGTGCAATACAAATATTTGATTATTGTAATTTTACATATTTTAAATAATGCTGTGCTTTACAATAGGGATTATTCCAAGAGTTTTAGTCCCTGAATGGAGGAAGTTACAAGTTCCCATTAGAATTTAACAATGGAAGAATTGCAACACTTTATTTGGATCTCAGAACCGAAATTTGCTTTAGTGACCCTTAATTTCTATCCTAAATCAAGAAATCCCCCCATTCCACCTCATTAAAAAAGATCCAAAACCTTAGAGAACAATAAAAATTCAAGTTGAGAGAAAGCAATGACTCCCACTTCCCATTGGTAGTTTTGTGTTCATGAAACTGAATCTCGAAATTAAAGTCAGAATTCAACCAGAATGGTCTAGTCTTGACCTGACTGGAGAAAGGGGAGCTGATGGGCACCAGCTGGGGGTGAAAACCCCATTTCTGGGATTTAATGAAATTCTTGAAACGATGAAGCAAGCCTCGAGTCTAGTTCTGGTGTTCATTTTTCCATGGATAGACTATGGCATCTAGGAAAAGGAGGATTTGCCAACTCCATTAAACCTGTTGCGTGAAAAAAGATATTCGCCTCCGTTCTCTAAGATCACCAGGTATAAATTTGTTGATATGCCTGGGATACTGGGGATTCTCCTTTCCCCCACCCACAAAAGCAGTTATAACCAAAGAAGCCTAGAATGACATATGAAGACCCTCATTGAATGAGTGAGTCCTCAGGCCATTGTTTCAGCCTCCTCTTGTCTTGCAAGCTCTCTTGTTAGGTGGGAGTAAAGAGGCAAGTGAGCCCAGAAGCAAAGTCAATAGTAAAATATTCAGGGTGAGTAGAATCCCAGGGAAGTGAAAGGATTCTCCAACAGATAGCTCTAGTGCTGTAATTCAACTAAAATTAGAAAAAGAAATTATGATTGATTCATTGGTGAAGATTTTGAATAGAACTTTGGAGATAGATTTTTATAAAGACATGGAATAGAGCCAAGGATGATTTGACAGGTCTAACCCTGAGGGTAATCAGCCCCCTAGAGTCATTAAGAAAGACAGGAGTGGGAGGTGAAACATCTGGAGAAATGTGAGCAGATAACAAATTGGGTGGGTTTTATAAAAGCTAAATGATCTCTGTATGAAGTTAAGTTATAAAAAATCTTGAGGCAATAATCCTGAGGTCATCCCAGGGTGAAAAGGAGAGTCTGATCCCTGAGCAATTCTTTCGAGGGGACTGGCTACTGAAGGCCCTAATTTCCACAACTATATTCATGCTGTGGTCAAACTTAGGTAATCAAAACACTCTATGCAAAATGGGTCTTGTTAGGTGCTGGATCAACCCGAAATACTGGGTTCCTCCCAGCTAAATCATGATACCCTTAGCTGGACACTATGGATCATGATGACTGGGGAGGGGCTAATGGTGCAACAAAGACAGCACAGACTTAGAGTCATGGATGCTCAGTTAAAAAGATGCCACTGTCATCCATATATAACCCAAGGCAAGACATTTCACCTCTATGAGCCTCATTTTCCTCATAATAATCTGGATAATCACTCCCACTTTGCATATTTTCATGGAGATTAAATAACATAACACATCTGCCTTAGTTACCTAGTGCTGCTGTAACATAAAGACCACAAGTGGGTGGCTCTATAGACAGAAGTTAATTTTCTGCCAGTTCTGGAGGCTAAAAATTCAAATCAGGGTCTTAGCCATGTTGACTCCTTCCTTGTAGGTACTCCTGGGGGTTCCATGCCTTCTTCGCTTGTAGATGATCCTCACATGGGGTCTGTCTTCCCCCATGTGTGCCTGCCTCTGTGTCTAATCTATTCTTTTGATAACTCAGAAATGATTAGATTTAGAACTCAACCTACTCACGTGTGATGTAATTAACATAACAGAGAAAACCCTTTTCCCAAACTGAACAACATCCACAGGTACAAAACCAAAAAAACCAAACCCGCTGTGGTCGAGTCGATTCCAACTCATAGTGACTCTATACAAGGGCCAGGAATTCAACCTACATTTTTAGGGGTTGCAATTCAGTCCATAACAACATCTGACATAGTGTCTTGCAAATAGAAGATGACAACTAAATATTGGTTCTCATTTCCTCTTTTCATTCACCCACTCACTCGGCAATCGTTGACCAGATGCTTACTATGTGGTAGGTCCCATGCTAGGAGCTGAGGTACCAAGATGAAAAATACACAGACATAAGCTGGTAATGATAATGTAGTATGATTAACTGTGAGGGATCAAGATTAGCACAAGGCACTATGGGAGCAGGGAGGAGTCTTTAACTCAGCCTGGGATAAGGGGAGATTGGAAAGACTTCCTAGAAGAGGTGGAACCTGTGTTTGGTCCTACAGGATTAGTTAGGGTTAGAAGAAGGCAAGTCAAACAGCACAAGCAATGGTGGTTGGGCAGGGAGTAACAAGGTTCAAGTGGGGAAACTCCCACACTGGGATGTTGTGGGAACCTAGAGTGTAAAGCAGAGAGTGGCAAGAGAAAAGAGTGTGAGGACAGGCAGGGACTTAGATCACACGGTGCTCTGTATGCCAGGACGAGGAGCATGATTTCATCCCTACCCTGGGCTCCTTAGCCCCACTGGTCTCTCCCTCCATTTATCTTGCAGGATGCATTCAGACTTAGAAAAATCAAGTGCCATGAATTACAGTATATGAGAGAACGAAAAGGTGAAATAGGGTAGCTGGATAATAAAGACCTGAATTGTATCTAATGATCTTACCTCCAATGACTTCTGCAGTTATTCCTAGCATGCTGTTCTAGCCCACGACGCTATGCAGCTAGGTGAACTTGCAAATAGTTTTGCAAGAAAAAGGCCAGGATCCAGGGCAGCACAAACCCAGCCAGTTATGCCTATGTATAGGCTGGTATTTCCATGCAGAGCCCATAGCCATCTTGGCAAGCACAGCCTGTAATGATGACATGACCATGACACACCCTGCCAGATAAAACAACGCTCCGTAGTCTCTCCCCACCCTGTGAGTGGTGGAGGGGACCTGAGGAGAATCAGCGTCACTTCTCAACTGAGCCACTGCTTCTTCCAAGGAAGGAACATTCCCAAACAACCTTTAGCCATAGGCCTTGCACCATCCCTGACCATTTCAGCTAAATTACTGAAGCTCTTTTACAAACCCTCAACCTATGGCCCCATAAAACAACTGACCCACACAGCTCAGCATCACTCTCCACAGCTTTTCTAAAGCTATCCTTTTGGGTTCTGAACCATAGCCTTGAGAGACAGCCTCTAAGTCCAGCTTCATTTCATGAAACTAGACCTTAATGTGGCCATTTCTCTTCTTTTTCATCTGAAAAAATATATTGTGGTTGAAAATAAGAAAATAAGTAGAATCACTTCGTAAGGTCCTGTTCTTAGTTTCAGGAATCAGTCAAGGGGCCTTCAAACTCCAGTCCCGATGCGGCCATCCAGAGAATTTAAATGTGTGCACTGGGACAGATACAAGACAATAGGAAGTACTGAATCTTTGGTTGATGGAAGAATACATGCCCCACCAGAAAAATTTCACCTTTTTTTAACAAAAGTATCTAAATTTGATCTAAAACAGTTCTATCCTGGTCCTAAATTGTTACTATATGGATTTAGTCCCTGTTGTCCCCCAGTTTGTGACCCCTGGTAGCACATGAATTATATAGACTTGATCAATCTCCTTTTTGTCATTCCTCTGGCATCACTTTAGAACACCATCTGTGTTCCTTGACTTTTTGGTGACAAGCTATATTCATCACCTTAGTCCATGTTTTTCAGATTAAGTCACTTAAATAAATTATATTGATGCCTAAGGTTTCCTCCTCCATACTCCTTCCTTCCCATTCTAGAAATATTTCCCCCAAGAAGGCCCAGAACATGTTTTCAGTCAGTGATCCACCTTGGAGCTCTGATTCACTCAAAAAATAATTGTGAAAGGGACTATAGGGCAAGACTAAATTGGAAATGTAAAAGTAGCTGTTTTAAGCTTGAGATGATGATGTTTTGGATAGAGTTTTCAAGAGGCACAAATGTGAAGCACAATACTTTGAGGGGAAGCCTCAGGGATCGTAGATATTAATGAGGTGACCGAGCTGTTTTTGTAAGGGAGCAGAAGTTTTTGCAGATAAGGTTTATCACTAAGTGATAACCATCATCAATCTTTAACATTATTGAGCAAAACACTGACCAATGTCCTAAAAGTTCTTATTAGGAAAGAAAGATGATAAATCCTTCTCTCCACAAAGGAGGATGTCCTGGTTAACCTCTTGAGTTCTTAAAATAGCAGTTCTTCACAAAAGAATGGTATAAAGTACTCACCTGTGAAATGAAACCAATTGCCGCCAAGTCAACCCTGACTTACGGCTGCCCGTGTGTGTCAGAGACTGTGCTCCATAGGGTTTTCAGTCGCTGATTTTTTCAGAAGTAGATTGCCAGACACCTTTCTTCCAAGGTGGCTCTGGTTGGGCTCCAACTTCTAAACTTTGGGTTAGCAGCCAAGCGCATTAACTGTTTGCACCCATAGGGACTCTTCCCAGCTGGGAATAGGGGCAGAAATAGAGAAACGAATCTCTTTATTTCATATGCTGTTTATAGGTTGATATTGATGACAGTGAAGATATTTTGAGGAACCACGTGTACAAATTAAGAATCAATTTAGATCCTAAAAGTTTAAATCAGTTGTTCTCTCGAGTGATGGTACCTGAGGCTTTGAGAGGTGAAGTGATTTGCCCAGGGTCACAGAACTAATTCACGGTGGATTGCAGTTGGTTCTCTTTCTCCCAGTCGTGCAGGTTGACCTTTCTTGAATCAATTTTTGAACAGACTTGAGTCATCACTTCTAACTCCTAATCATTTTAAGGATTGAAACCATCAGTCAATTTAGATTATCACCAATATTTGTGTTTATCAATACGTTGTTGCTGTTAGCTGCCATTTAGTCAACTTTGACTCATGTCGACCTTACATACAACAGAATGAAATGTTGCCTGGTCCTGTGCCATCTTCATAATCATCAGCATGTTCAAGTCTATTATTGTGGCTGTAGTATCAATCCATCTCACCGAGGGACTTCCTCTCCCTTGTAGGCCCTCTACTTCACCAAATTGATGCCCTCCTCTAGAGATTGATCCCTCCTGATAACGTGTCCAAAACAAGTAAGTTGAATAATGTTCTGTTGCTCTCCATAAGGTTTTCAGGGCTAATTTTCTCAAAATCACCAGACCTTTCCTCCTAATTTGTCTTAGTCTAGACCTCTGCTGAAACCTGTCCACTATGAGTAACCTTGCTGGTATTTAAAGTACCAAGGGGCATAGCTTCCAGCACTAAAGCAACATACAAGTCACCACAGTAGGTCAAAGTGACAAAAAGGTAGTGGGTTTATTAACATAAACGAAACAAATTTCTCAGCTGTTATTAAGTACTCAGCACTTATATTCCATATTGACCAAAACACTTACCTCTGATCTACATTTGCACATTAAAAATAATGGAGTTTTATACTTTAAAAATTCTTATTATTTTGATTATTCTCATTTTAGAAAACTATCCTTTATTTAGACAAACTATCAAATGGTACCTCAATCTTAAAAGCCCAACTCTTTACAGCAGTGTAAATCACATCCGGATCTTATTAGGCATTATTTATATGCATTTTGTTTTAGTGATCATTGGCATATTACTTTATATTTTTAATTAATGAAAAATAAGTGAAATAAGACTTGAGAGTTTTTCTAGAACTTTCCAGAAAGGATCCCTGTCAAGCTAATTTTTTTTTTTAATCCAGTAGAAACAAGTCCAGAATGAGAGCTGCCTGGCGGAGGCCATAGTGCAAACCCTAACCCACCAAACAATCGTGCTCTGTAATGCAGGGCCTCATCTCTGTCACTTTCACAGCAGTATGACCAGTGTGTGAACCAAAGTAGGCACAGACAAGGCATGGGCACAGAAGCAAAAATGAACAAAATCAGCCCTCACCTTGTACATGGTCTGCCCTAATATTAAAACCATGATCATGATGTCAATAATCCATAATAAAATTAATAATAAAAACAACTCTGATTTATTATACCAGGGATCCCCCTAAGCTCTTCCTCTGCAAGTCTTTTCTACATTATTCCTCACAGCAGTGGTCTGTAGGTGAGGAAGAGGAGGCTCAGGGAAGCTATCACCATGACATTTTTAACTCAGTCCTCTTGTTCCTAGTTGAACAGCAACATTCTAAACAAATGCTTTGTTTGGGTGGTTTAAAATAACATCCAAAAAAGACATAGTGTGGCTCAGGCCTGGAGTCATGAACCGTGGTAACTCCAAAGGTGTTAACGGGTTTTCTTCTAAGAATCACACCCCCAGTGCCAGCTTACCATCTCATCGATTCTGACTGATGGCAACCCCCTGTGTGTCAGACTAGAACTATGCTTCATAAGGTCTTCAGAAGCTGATTTTTTAGAAGTAGCTCTTCAGGCCTTTCTTCCAAGGTGCTTCTGGATGAACTTAAACCTCCGACTTTTTGGTTAACAGCCAACATGTTTATAACTGTTTTACCACCCGGAGACTCTGTAAGAACCACACAGGTCTCTTTATTTTAAATGGACTTACTGGCTGAATATTTTGTAGACTCTAGTGTCAGAACAGAAGCCCTGGTTAAGGGCAGCCATTCCAACCCCCCAGCCTCATCCATGGGAGAAAGCCGTGGCAGTCTGGTTCCATAAATATTTATAGCCTTGGAAACCCTATGGGGCAGTTCTACTTTGTCTTATACGATCAGTATGAATTGGAATTGACTCAACAGCAATGGGTTTTTTGGAGCATTAGAGGAAAACAAACAAACAAACTAAACTCCACCAGCTCTTAGCAGAGGGGGTTCTTTTACCTCTTTCCTTCCATTCTTAACTGTTAATGAATAGACTTCCAATCCCACTTGAGGAGAAGATCTGCACCACCCCCCCCCCCCACCTTCCAGGCTGTGCCATGTGTGAATGCACCTTGCCAGCTGGGGGAGAGGGTTGCATGTCCTTACTATTGCTCAGCCTGCACAAGCCACTTGTCTGGTAGAGTGGACATAACTGCAATATGTGGGATCTAAGGACCCCTGCCATAGTGTCCTGTATCCACAGAGTAAAGTTCTGGAACCGACCGTCAGGGTCCCAATCCTGCTCTCTACAAGCCTGTGCAAGTTACTTAACCTCTTTGGGCCACCCATTAGTCAAAAAAACAAAAAACCTGTAGCCTTCAAGTCAGTTCTGACTCATAGCAACCCTATAGACAGAGTAGAACTTCCCCATCATGTTTCCAAGGAGTGCCTGGTGGATTCGAACTGGCAATCTTTTGGTTAGCAGCTGTAGCTCTTCATCATTACACCAGCAGGGTTTCCATTAGTAAAATGGAGCTAATAATAGTAAAAGTAATAACAACAACACCTTTTTCAAAGGGCTATTGTGAAGATTAATAAAATATTGTGTTCAAAGCCCTTACAACACAGCCTGCTATATAGCATGTGTTCAATAAACATTAGCTATTTTTATAAATATTCAAAGGCAAGTTTTGTAAAGCATTTAGCAGAGCTCCTGGCTCATCATAAGCATTGCGTAAGTGTTGGATGTTACTCTGGTTGGGTTGGTGTTATTTTCTCTGGCCCGCTGTCCTTCTCCTTAGTTATTATGAGAAAGGGTGGAGTAATGTAAATAGCATGGACTTTGAAGTCAGACCAACCTGAGTTCAAATTCCAGTTCAGCCTCTCACTACCTATGTGAACTGTGGAAGTTACATAATGCTGGGGAGCTTCAGTATTATCTTCTATGGAATGCAGGTATGGCTTCTGATTTCAGTCTTTTTTTTTTTCTTTCTTTTATTGTAAAAGAATACAAATAACGTAGCATTTGCCAGTTGAAAGTCTCTTACATGTACAGTTCAGTGGCACCAATTGTACCAATCATGTTGTGCAACCACCACCGATTTCTGTTGCCAAAATTCTCATCAGTGTAAGCAGAAATGCAATGCTTCCTAAACAATGATTCTCCGTCTCCACCTCCCTCAGAACCTTTTTAAAGAGAAAAACCACAGAGCCTGACACCTGGAAAGCACCCAACAATGTTAGTGCCCACTCAGCATCTGCAGCACCTTTACCTCAGCCGTTTCTCTCGCGAGGACACACTGGGGCAGAGACACACAAATACAGGGTGTCTCTTCCTTCCAAACATATGTTGTCTCATCTCATCCTCACAATCACAGTATGATGAGGTTAAGAGAACCCCCATTTTATACACTTGGAAACTGAGGCGCAAAAAAGTTAAATCACTTATCCTTTGCAGTCCAGCCCAGCTAAAAAGCAACAGAGATGGATTCCAGCTTAACTTTGCTTGACTCCCAAACCTCTGGCTTCTCACTAGCTCACACTGTCTCCTTGAGTTAAGAAAATCTCCCTTTTCAATACCCAATTGCAGCTTTGCATCCTGCCCCAGTCCAGCCTCACCAAGGCCATCTGTGGCCCTTCTCATAGAAGAGCAATAACTCATTCTTGGGATGTGATATATCCACCCAGCATCCAGTGCATTAGAATCAGGGAGCACCTTCAGAATGTGTCACCAAAGGGAAGCAAATTTTCTGAATCCTACACAGTGCCATAGAATCCTGCAGGTATTTCTCCTGCTCTAAACAGTGAGGATGGTTCTCCTAATAGAAAATACTGTTTTTGTTCTATTATATTTGTAAGGACTCTTTGGGATATGAATAACAAAAAACCCAATTCAAACCAACATGGGGAGGGGTCTCTTGGCTAACAAAACAGGACCTCCCAGAGATAGGGGTTTTTCAGGCACAGCCTGATGCGGGACATCATGTGAGTGACCAGTCCCAAGCTTTCTTTCCCTGCTTCTTGGTCCAGCTTCTTCTGGATTGGCTGCATTATCAGGACAGGGTTTTCCTCCATGGTGACTGTAGTAGATTGAATGGTGGTCCCCAAAATAGAAGCCCGTGACAAAATCCCTGCAACCTGTGGTTTGGAAAATGGGCCTTTGCAAATGTAATTAAATAAGGAATCTTAACATGACATCATCTAGCTTACCCAGGTGGACCCCAAATCCAGTGACAAGTATCCTTATAAGAGATGGGAAAGGAGAAGACACAGATCGAAGAGATAGCCTTGTGAAGACAGAGGCAGAGATATTGGAGTGATGTAGCCACAAGCCAAAGAATACCAAAAGCTACCAGAAGTTGAAAGAGATAAGGAAGGATTCTCTCACGGAGCCTTTGGAGGGAGTATGGCCCTGCCAACACTTTGATTTTGGACTTCCAGCCTCCAGAACTGTGAGATGATAAATTTTTGTTGTTTTAAGTCACCCAGCTTTTGGTTATTTGTTACAGCATCCATAGGACACAAGTACTGTGGTGTAGGACTACAGTAGACCCAAGCTCATCCTCTCATGACTCCAAGCAAAAAGTTGGAGAGAGTCTTCTGGGTGTTTCCACCAATGTTCTCAGACTAACTATGAATGAGTCAAATTAATCATGTGCCCATCCCTTGACAGCCTCCGTGGCCAGGGTAATGCCAATTACAAGTTCTACCTCTTGTCATTATACCAAAAAAGCACTGGTTGATGTTTAGCCATTTCAAGAGGTAGCATATGATCAGTAACCGATGGTACTGAAGGAAGAAGTCCAAGCTGCACTGAAGCACTGGTGAAAAACAAGGCTCCAGGAATTGATGGAATATCAACTGAGATGTTTCTACAAATGGGTGCAGCACTGAAAATGCTCACTCGTCTATGCCAACAAATTTGGAAGACAGCTACTTCACCAACTGACCGAAAGAGATCCATGTTTATGCCTGTTCCCAAGAAAGGTGATCCAACCAAATGCAGAAATTATAAAAAAATATTAATATCACATGCAAGTAAATTTTGCTGAAGATCATTCAAAAGTGGCTGCAGCAGTATATCTACAGGGAACTGCCAGAAATTCAAGCTGGTTTCAGAAGAGGACATGGAAGCAGGGGTATCATTGCTGATGTCAGATGGATTCTGGCTGAAAGTAGAGAGTACCAGAAGGCTGTTTACCTGTGTTTTATTGACTATGCAAAGGTATTTGGCTGTGTGGATCTTAACAAACTATGGATAATATTGCAAAGAATGGGAATTCCAGAACACTTAATTGTGCTCGTGAGGAACCTGTACAAAGATCAAGAGACAGTTGTTCTGACAGAACAAGAGGAAACTGCGTGGTTTAAAGCCAGGAAAGGTGTGCGTCAGGGTTGTATCCTTTCACCATACCTGTTCAATCTGTATGCTGAGCAAATAATCTGAAAAGCTGGACTATATGAAGCAGAATGGGGCATCAGGATTGGCAGAAGACTCATTAACAACCTTCAGTATGCAGATGACATAACCTTGCCTGACGAAAATGAAGAGGGCTTGAAGCACTTACAGATGAAGATCAAAGACCACAGCCTTCAGTATGGATTGCAAGTCAACATAAAGAAAACAAAACTTCTCACAACTGGACCAGTAAGCACCACCATGACAAATGGAGAAAAGACTGAAGTTGTCAAGGATTTCATTTTACTTGGATCCACAATCAACACTCATGGAAACAGCAGTCAAGAAATTAAAAGACACATTACATTGGGCAAATCGGCTACAAAAAACCTCTTTAAAGCAAAGATGTCACCTAGAAGACTAAGGTGCACGATGGCTTGCCATGGTATTTTCAATCGCCTCAAATACATACCAAAGCTGGACAATGAATAAGAAAGACAGAAGAAGAATTGACACCTTTGAATTGTGGTGTTGGAGAAGAATATTGAATATGCCATGAACTGCCAAAAGGATGAACAAATCTGTCTTGGAATAAGTACAACCAGAATGCTCCTTAGAAGCAAGGATGGTGAGACTACATCTTATGTACTTTGGACATGATGTCAGGAGAGATCTGTCCCTGGAGAAGGACATTATGCTTGGTAAAGTACAGGGTCAACAAGGAAAAGGAAAGCCCTCAACAAGATGGATTGACACAGTGGCTGCAACAATGGGCTCAAGCATAACAATGATTGTGGGCATGGAGCAGGACCGGGCACTGTTTTGTTCTGTTGTACATAGGGTTGTTATGAGTTGGAACTGACTCAATGGCACCTAACAACAACAACGACAACAACACCTCTTACCCAGCCTGAAGTCTCTCCCAGGTAACATGGACAGAGGGAAGAAAGATGGATCCCCAAACCAGAGCAGTGGCTGCTGCCTGCTGAAGGAGGAATAATACAGGAATGAGAAAAAAACAAATGTTCACCACACACCTGCACCATAAAAAAAACAAAACCAAACCCATTGCCGACGAGTTGATTCGACTTATAGCGACTCAATAGTACAGAGTAGAATTGCCCCATATGGTTTCCAAAGATTGCCTGGTGGATTTGAACTGCTGGTATTTTGGTAAGTAGCCATAGCTTTTAACCACTATGCCACCAGGGTTTCCACCTGCATCCATACACCCTTTTTTTTTTTTTTTTCACTTTCCATGTGGTGATTATTACTGTAAATAGATTATAGGAATATTTTCGATGCTTTGTGACTATTTGTCGAAACTTAAATTTTTGACATCCTTCTTGAACTTCAGACCTGTTTTTTCCTTGGAAAACCCCTCCTCTATCTCCCTTTGTATCTCCTCACTCACCAATAATTGATGTTAAGGTAGAGAATTCCACTTCATTTTTAAATTTAAGTTTGCTTGGGTCAAACTCAAGGAGTCCTGGTAGTTCAATGGTTACATGCTTGGCTTCTGACCAAAGATTTGGCAGTATGAATGCATCCAGGGGCTCTGCTGGAGAAAGACCTGACAATTTGCTCCTGTAAAGATCACAGTCTAGAAAACGCTATGGGGGCAGTCTACTCTTTTACATGGGGTCACTGCAAGCTGCAAGCTGCAATTGACTCGACAGCACCTGAACAATAACAGGGTCAAACCATGTGACTCTTTTTAGTGCCAGTGATCTGTTTTCATCTTCCATTCAGGGAATTTTCCTGGTGACATGAAGTTTAACTGTGCTCAAAGTGGGCTTGATGGTTGGATAGCTCCTCCAAGTACAAAAAGGATCTAGAGAGATGCTCTTATTAAGTTGAGGGTGGAATGGGTTAAGGATTTGGTGAGTGTTCCCTGGGAATTTTCAGGAATCCCATATTATAACTGGGGCCACGTAAGGTTAAGGTCAGGATAGGAATCTGAGTATGAATTATTTTCTGAGTATTAACCTTCCCAGCAGCCCTCTCTCCTCACCAAACCCTGAGATGTGACATTTGATACATGTATGTTTTTCTGGGCACAGATGGTATATGTGTGTATCTGTATGTAAAGAGACAAAAAGAAAGATGTTGGAGCACTTGCAATATGTTAGCTTCTATACTAAATATTTAGCAGAAAACCTGGAAAAAGTATGCATTCTGGGTGTTATTAATATCAGTATTGGAATCCCTGGGTGGTGCAAACAATTAATGTGCTCAGTGGCTAACTGAAAGGTCACACTGAAAACCCTGTGGAGCACAGATCTACTCTGAAGCACACAGGAACGTCATGAGTCAGAATTGACTCAACAGGAACTGTTTTTTCTTATGTTAATAGTATTAATTACTGTTACTGGTTAATTCAATATTCACAGAAATCTTAAAATATAGGTGTTGTTCAGCCTCATCTTACACATAAGAAAACTGAATGAAACTCAGGTAGGTTAAAGCTATGTAGTTGGAGATACATATCTAATCAGAGGTAGGTCTAGTCAGGATTTGAACTCAGGTGAGCCTGATTGTTAAGCTCCAAGCCTTTTCCTGCCCTCTAGCTCTCTCTCTGCATTCTGCTTTCTGTAATTGTTTTGCAAATTACTGCACAGAGAAAAGCATTTGGAAGTCCAGATTTTTTTTTTTTTTTTAATCACGAATAAACTATTACAACTAATAAAAAGCTTCAGTAAGTGTCTTAGTTAACTAGTGCTGCCATAACACAAATATCACAGTTCGGTGGTTTTAAAAAACAGAAAATTATTTTCTCAAGTTTAGGAGGCTGGAAGTCTGAATTCAGGGTGTCATAGATTGAATTGTCTGTCAGCTTGGCTAGGTCATGATTCCCAGTATTGATTGTCCACCATTTTGTCACCTGATATGATTTCCCTATCTATTATAACTCCTCTCACTATGACGTGATAAGATGGATTAGTGGCAGTTATATTGATGAGATCTACAAGATTAGATAGAGTCTTAAGCCAATCTCTTTTGAGATATAAAAGAGAAAAGCAAGCAGAGAGACATGGGAACCTCATACCACCAAGAAAGCAGTGCCGGGATCAGAATTCATTCTTTGGACCTGGGGTGCCTACATGGAGAAGCTCCCAGACCAAGGGAAGATTCATGACAAGGACCTTCTTCCAAAGCTGACAGAGAAAACCTTCCCCTAGAGATGACACTCTGAATTTAAGCTTGTAGCCTACCAGACAATGAGAGAATAAATTTCTCTTTGTTAAAGCCATCTACTTGTGGTATTTCTGTTATAGCAGCACTAGATGACAAAGACACAGGGCATGGCTCTAGGGGAGTGTCCTTCTTTGTCCCTTTCAGCTTCTAGAAGATGCCTGCAAGCCTTGGTGTTCCTAGATTTAGAGATGCAGCTGCCATGTATATGTTCTGTTCTTTTTATAAGACATCACTCAGAAGAGATTAGGTTTAGGACTCACTCTACTCCTGTATGACCTCATTAACATAATTAAAGAAACCTCTATCTCCAAACAGTGTCATAGTCACAGGTAGTAAAGGTTAGGGCAGAAACCCTGGTTGCACAGTGGTTAGGGGCTACAGCTTCTAACCAAATGTCGACAGTTCAAATCCACGAGGTGCTCCTTGGAAACTCTATGGGTTAGTTCTACTCTGTCCTATATGGTTGCTATGAGTTGGAATTGACTCAACGGCATTGGGTTTAGGGGTTAGGACATCAACATAACTTTTTGGGGGGACACAATTCAATAGATAGCAGTAAGCTTTTGGGGTATAATATCAGTACACAAAAATGGTTAGGTTTCACAGACATCAGCAATAACCAATTAGAAAGGGCAATTAATAAAAATAGCTATATGCAAATAACCACAAAATCTTTAAAGTTTATAGGAATAGATCTAACAAAACATATGCAGGACCAATAGGAAAACGTACATACAAAACTTTGTTAAAGATCAACAGAAGAAAATAAATTGAGTAACAGGCACATTTATGGATAGGAAGACTCGGTATCATAAAGACGCCAATTGGTTTTAAACTAATAGATAATAGACTTAATTCTATTAAAGCTTATGATAGAGTTTTAACAGTAGTTTGACAATCTCAACCTCAAATTTATATTGTAAAGGGATAAGAATAGCCAAGATAGTTTTGGAAAAATAATCATAATAGGGGAAAACTCACTATGCAGAAATTAAGATTTTTATAAAGCTAGCGTAATAACTTTATAGTATAGAAATAGACAAATAGACCAATGGAAAGAATAGAAAGCCAAGAAAAAGGCCTTTCTATACACGGAGACTTGGTTAATGAGAGAGATGACATCACAAATCACTGTAGAAAAAATTCAATAAATGATACTGGGGAAAGTAAATGATACTGGGGAAAGTAGCTATATAGAAAAGACTAAATTAGATTCCTACTTCATATCATATCATATACAAAAATAAATTCTGAATAGTTTCAAGACTCAATCAAAAATAGAAAATCTTTAAAATTTTAGGTAAATATAGGAGACTATCTTTTTTACTTCTGGTTGGGAAATATTTATTGAACAAGGGACGAGGCACATGATCTATTGCAGAAACATGATAAATTTGACAACATTAAAAAACAGAAATAAACATCTCTATTAGAAAAAACACATGTTAAGATAAATGACTTAAATAGGAGAAGCAATTTATGAACAGTCTTCAGGTTATTCAAAGAGCAAGTAAAAATGGCAAAGTGTATGAGTGGGCATTTTACAGAAGTGGAAACTCAAATGTCTCCAAACATACGAAAAGATTCTTAACAACACTAGTATTTAGATCACTGTGAAGTAAAACAGTAATGATAGATCAGTTCTCACCTATTTGATTGGCAAACAACTAAAAGTCTGATATGACCAAATGTGGATGAGAATATGGAGCAGAGAAACTCACAAACACTGCTGGTAGGGGCGTGTGAGTTGCTGTAACCATTTCAGAGGGTCACTTGGCATCATCTGGTAAAGTTTCAGATGTGCATATGATGTATTCAGCAATTCCACTTCCCAGGAAGTTCTGGCGCATACCCAAAAAGGGTATGTTTAAGGCCAATTTTGTACAACTTTGTATATAGTGAGCAAAATTAGAAACAACTAAATATTCACTCATAATGACATGGGAAAAATCAATGATCTCTTCAAAAAAGCTGATCTATAATATTTAAAATGAAAAACTAAATCTACGTATAACAAAAAACCAAACTCATTGCCTTTGAGTCATTTCTGACTGATAGTGACCTTATAGGACAGAGAACTGTCCCATAGGGTTTCCAAGGAGTGGCTGGTGGATTTGAAATTCTGACCTTTTGGCTAGCAGCCAAATGCTTAAATAATATCCACCTTAATGGATCTTGAAAATATAGTTATAGTACATGAACAAAAAGTTGTTAGGCTACTTACTGTGTACCATTTATATAGAGTTTTTAAAAATCATAAAAACAGTGTTACATACTATGAATGACCACAGAATATGTCATAAACTTTTAAGACTATAGAGAAGAAGAGCACATGCCAACCTCTGGATAATCGTTTCCTCTAGTGGGGAGGAAGATAGGTTGGGTGTGGTGGAGGGTGTTTTAAAATATTTTGTTGTTTTTAAAAAATTTTTTGAAGCAAAAAAAAAAATACACTTGTGGTGTTGGCTAGAGAGTGTATCTTAGAATATATCCAAGAAAAAAGGAAGTCATATCTAACAGATTAGTTTATGCAAAGTCAGTGTCTTAAGATCTACTTTACTCCTTAGTGCCCAACAGTATGATCATGCCCATCATATGAATTTCTAATTTATTTTCCCCATCTATCTGCTTTATCTTTGACTTTCTTGTCCTTAAGTTTCCTTCTAGTGAGTTCTTGGACAGTAATTTCTCCCTGGGTGGCACACAGAAGAAAGGTCTAGCAATTGATCTGAAAAATCAACCATTAAAAATCCTGTGGAGCACAGTTCTACTCTGACACACATGTGGGTGCCATGAGTCAGTCAACTTGATGGCAATTGGTTTAGCCTTGTGAGCGAGCTGGAAAGAAATGTAAATTTCAAGACACCTTTAACATATCATCCTCTATGTCAAGTATTTAAAGTTTTTTTACTTTTTTTTTTGGCTCAGAGGGTGGTCTTATTGTTGTTATTGGGCACTCTCAAGTTTGTTCTGACTCATAGTGACTCTATGAGGGTCCTGCACCATGCTCACAATCGTTATCCTTGAGCCCATTGTTGCAGCCATTATGTCAATCCATCTCTTTGAGGGTCTTCCTCTTTTTCGCTGACCCTCCATCTTACCAAGCATGAAGTCCTTCTCCAGGGCCTGGTCCCTCCTGATAGCATGTCCAAAGTACATGAGAAGTCTCACCATCCTTGCTTCTAAGGAGCATTCCGGCTGTACTTGGTCTTGTTAGTTGTTGTTAGGTGCCGTCCAGTCGGTTCCAACTCATAGTGACCCTATGCACAACAGAACAAAACACTGCCCGGTCCTGTGCCATCCTTACAATCGTTGTTATGCTTGAGCTCATTGCTGCAGCCACTGTGTCAATCCACCTTGTTGAGGGTCTTCCTCTTTTCCGCTGACCCTGTACTCTGCCAAGCATGATGTCCTTCTCCAGGGATTGATCCCACCTGACAACATGTCCAAAGTATGTAAGACGCAGTCTCGCGATCCTTGCCTCTAAGGAGCTTTCTGGCCGTACTTCTTCCAAGACAGATTTGTTCATTCTTTTGGCAGTCCATGGTATATTCAATATTCTTTGCCAACACCATAATTCAAAGGCATCAGTTCTTCTTTGGTCTTCCTTATTCATTGTCCAGCTTTCACAGGATATGATGTGACTGAAAATACCATGGCTTGAGTCAGGTGCACTTTAGTCTTCAGGGTGACATCTTTGCTCTTCAACACTTTGAAGAGGTCCTTTGCAGCAGATTTGCCCAATGCAATGTGTCTTTTGATTTCTTGACTGCTGCTTCCAGGGCTGTTGATTGTGGATCCAAGTAAAATGAAATCCTTGACAACTTCAATCTTTTCTCCATTTATCATGATTTTGCTCATTGGTCCAGTAGTGAGGATTTTTGTTTTCTTTATGTTGAGGTGTAATCCATACTGAAGGCTGTGGTCTTTGATCTTCATCAGTAAGTGCTTCAAGTCCTCTTCACTTTCAGCAAGCAAGGTTGTGTCATCTGCATTACAAAGGTTGTTAATGAGTCTTCGTCCAATCCTGATGTCTCATTCTTCTTCATATAGTCCAGCTTCTTGAATTATTTGTTCAGCATACAGATTAAATAGGTATGGTGAAAGAATACAACCCTGATGCACCCCTTTCCTGACTTTAAACCAATCAGTATCCCCTTGTTCTGCCGAAACAACTGCTTCTTGATCTATGTAAAGGTTCCTCATGAGCACAATGAAGTGTTCTGGAATTCCCATTCTTCACAGTGTTATCCATAGTTTGTTATGATCCACACAGTTGAATGCCTTTGCGTAGTCAATAAAACACAGGTAAACAGCCTTTTGGTATTCTCTGCTTTCAGCCAGGATCCATCTGACATCAGCAATGATATCCCTGCTTCCACGTCCTCTTCTGAATCCAGGCTGAATTTCTGGCAGTTCCCTGTCAATATACTGCTGCAGCCGTTTTTGAATGATCTTCAGCAGAATTTTGCTTGCATGTGATATTAATGATATTGTTCTATAATTTCCACATTCAGTTGGATCACCTTTCTTGGGAATAGGCATGAATATGGATCTCTTCCAGTCAGTTGGCCAGGAGGCTGTCTTCCATATTTCTTGGTATAGATGAGTGAGCACCTCCAGCGCTGCATCTGTTTGTTGAAACATCTCAATTGATATTCCATCAATTCCCGGAGCCTTGTTTTTTGCCAGTGCCTTCAGAGTAGCTTGGACTTCTTCCTTTAGTACCATCGGTTCCTGATCATATGCCACCTCTTGAAATGGTTGAATATCAACTAATTCTTTTTGGTATAATGGCTCAGAGTCATTATACCAAAAAGAATTAGTACTTGGTCTTAGATGTTATTAATCAATCTTGTAATTTACTTCTTAATTTAATACAAAACCCCTATGAGATCGATATTGTGTAGCCCCATTTTACACATAAGAAAACTGAGTCTCAGAGAAGTTAAGCAAGATCTTCAAGGTTAAATATCTAATCAGAGGCAGCGCTAGCAAGGATTTGAACCCAGGTCTGTCTGACTGTTAAAGGGCTCCAAGACCTTTCCTACCCTCTGCCTCTCTCTGCGTTTGGTAATCTTTCTTGGTGGCTGTGTCTTCCCATTAGGTTCATAAACTGCATGGGAGACTAGCCAGGGGCTAATTATTACTTAAAGCATTTGCATGGCACTTCATGTTTGCAATGTGTTTTACAGTTGTTTTTATTACTTATTCCTATTTTATAGTTGGTCTCAGTTTATGGCATGCTTTCTGCAATAACAGTTGTAAAGAAAAACAAACAAGGAAGCTGTCTCTGCTTTGCTGGGTAGGAGTACTCGGAATATTCATGTGAGCGTCAGCCATATTGGAAGACAGTTTTCAGGCTCAATTCAGTGTTTTGCACACCCACAAATGGCTGGCACAATTCTATTCCCAGTAGACAGGTCCTTAATACTCTCGACATTTGAAATGGAGACAGAACCCACAATACCATCTTTAGAATAAGAAAAGCTCATTCACTTTTTACCAAGTGTTAGGTCAGACCAGGTGACTTAGGGCATTTTCAGTCCCTTTAACAAGGAACTTGTGTTCATTATAAATGTTTTAACGATTATCCTGGTGTCGCGTGGCATGGTGGGAGTCCACATAATATCATTACTTAGTTGCCTGAGGATTTTTTTTTCCTTTAGAGCATTCCAGCCCCAGGTCTTTCTTCACAGAGGTAAGAATGAAGGAGAACATGGAATCACCCTGATGATATTGTCTTTAAATGGCAGCCAGGAAAATTAATAGAATGATCATTTGTCCATCTGGGAAGATCAACATGCTCTGGAGGTTGTTGGAACCTTGTCCACAGTCACGGCTGGGTTCCATTTGGGAGAAAACTCAGAGATTTTGTTTTTTTCTTAAGGTAGAAAGGTGGAGGGTAGTGGGGGTTCTCCGTTTCTTCCAATGTGATCAACTTTCTCACCTTTGCCTCATTATTCACCTACATGTGTATCATTATTCCAATGACTAGAATTTGGGCAGGAGCCCTGGTGACGCAGTGGTTGATCACTCAGTTGCTAACCAAAATGTCATCTGTTTGAACCAGCCACTGCATGGGATTAAGACGTGGCAGTCTGCTTCTGCAAAGATTACGACCTTGGAAACCCTATGAGGCTCTTCTACTCTGTCCTATAGTGTTACTTTGAGCCAGAATGGACTTCATGGCAACTTTTTTTTTTTTTTTTAATAGTATGGGCATTTAATTTGCATTTAATTTAATAGCAGGTGTCTCAGAAAGGGCCACATGAAGCGGAGACTACATCATCCTGAGACCAGAAGAACTAGATGGTGTCCGGCTACAACGTATAACTGCTCTGACAGGGAACACAACAGAGAACCCCTGAGGGAGCAGGAAGCCAGTGGGATGCAGACCCCAAATTCTCATAAAGAGACCAGACTTAATGGTCCGATTGAGACTGGAAGGACCCCGGTGGTCATGGCCCCCAGACCTTCTGTTGGCCCAGGACAGGAACCATTCCTGAAGCCAACTCTTCAGACATGGATTGGACTAGACAATGGGTTGGAGAGGGATGCTGGTGAGGAGTGAGCTTCTTGGCTCAGGTGGACACTTGAGACTATGTTGCCATCTCCTGCCTGGAGGGGAGATGAGAGGGTAGAGGGGGTTAGAAACTGGCAAAATGGACACGAAAAGAGAGAGTGGAGGGAGAGTGTGGGCGGTCTCATTAGGGGGAAAGTAATTGGGAGTGTGTAGCAAGGTGTATATGGGTTTTTGTGTGAGAGACTGACTTGATTTGTAAACTTTCACTTAAAGCACAATAAAAATTATAAATAATAATAATAAAATTGCAGGCATCTCTATTTAGATCTTTCACCTTCCCTTGGGATTTGTCTACACCACTGGTTCTTTGAAGTCAAAGATCATGATAGTGTTTGACGATGGTTAAAATACAACGCATTGATAACACCAAATGCTGATGATGATGTGGAGCGATAAGAACTCTCATTCATTGCTGATGGAATCTAAAATGGTACAACCACTTTGGAAGACATTTTGGAAGTTTCTCACAAAGCTAAGGGTCAACTTAGCGTATAATCCAGCAATTACTCTCCTAGGTATTTAGCCAAATAAACTTTGGTCCACCCAAAAACCTGCATATAAAAGTTTATACCAGCTTTATTCATCATTGCCAAAAAAAGGAAGCAGCCGAGACTTCCATCAATAGGTGAATGGATAAGCAAACTGTGGTACATCCATACAACGGAATATTATTTAGTGATAAAAAGAAATGACCTGTCAAGCCACGAAAAGATATGGAGCAAACTTAAATGCATGTTGCTAAGTGAAAGAAGCCAGTCTGAAAAAAGCTACACACTATGATTCCAACTGTATGATGTTCTGAAAAAGACAAAACTATAGAGACAGTAAAAAGTCAATAATTGTCAAGGGTGCAGAGGGGAGGCAGGAGGGATAAATAGGTGGAGCACAGGGCATTTTTAGGGCAGTTAAACTATTTTGCATGATACTGTGATGGCGGACACATGATATTTTACATTCGTCAAAACCCAAGAAGTGAATCCTGATTTAAACCATGGGTTTTAGTTAATAATTATGTACCAATATTCATCAGTTGTAAGAAATATACCACACTATGGAAGACGTTAATAGGAAAAACTGAGAGCATATATGGGGACTCTCTATACTTCCTGTGCAATTTTTCTGTAAACATAAAACTGCACTTTGAAAAAATATTCTATTAAGGTGCTCGTCTGGAAGTTAGGATACAGGTCACATAGTGAAATTAAGACCACTGTGTGCATCTCTGGGTTACGGTGTTTCTTTCACTAGTACTTGTCTTATATTTACTATGATAATTATTTTGTATACAAACGTAATCTTGTGGCCATTTGTTGTTATACTTTTCAATAGTGAAATTTATGGATCATAATCTCAACCATATTATGTGATCTTTTAACATGACATGTACTGGAATATTTCTCAACAATCCCTTCCCTGAAAAACTTGTAGTGCCAAAAAAAAAAAAAAAAAAGCTCATTTACCAATGTTGTCTAGGTTTCTTTGAAGAATATATCCAAGGTCAAGAGGAATTGAGGCAGAAGCCAAGACCACATGGGAGCAGAGAAAAATATAATTCGTTTTCTACGCTTACAGAGAAGAGCCAGGGAGGGGGGAGGGAGGGAATTGACAACACAGTGAGAATGCTATATCTGGAGTTTATCCTGAGTTTTTCTTTCCTCATCTTAAATCAGATGCTGTAATGGCACTGGAAGGAGTCCTCGGTGGTGCAAACAGTTAAGTGCTCCACTACTAACTGAAAGGCTGTCAGTCTGCTTCTAAAAGATCACAGCCTTAAAAACCCTACAGAGCACAGTTCTGCTCTGCACATATGGGGTCACCATGGATTAGAATCAACTCGATGGCAACTGGTTTGGCTTTTATTTTGTTTTGTGTTTTTAATGGTACTGGAAAAGCAGTCTTCGGGAATGATCTGGGGGCCAAGATGTCAAGTTCAAAGACGTTTCTCTCTCCCTACCGTGCAACTCCAGGCAAAGCCCATCTTTTCAGTGGGAATAAATATCTCCTCCTCCTACTTTCCCTTCCCCTGCTGTGCCTCTATGATTGCAATTCTCCTGTTTGTCTGACAAGTGTTATTGCTTCCTGAACAAGTAGATTGTTGATGGGCAGGGATTTTGCTTCATCCTGTTTGTGGAGCTAAAAGATGATCACTTTGTGGGATTTAAGGGAACTGATTATGAATGATATCAATATGGGACAAAGACTCTTACCAGTTGGATGTTTTCTTAGATTTCTGCTATTGAAACTAGTTCAAATGATCCTTGAGAACAGACAATGGTCATCTACTTTCTGCTACTCACTATAGGAACTCACCGAATGCTTTAACCTCTTCATTCTTTCTCACTGACGCGTCTTAAAAATCAATTATCATAACAGAATAGACAGAGTATTGCCCACAGCTCCAGGAGACTTTGCCTCTAGTTTTTATTCTTCACTAAGCAGCTGTGTCATTTTGGGCAACCACTTCCCCTCTCCAGCCCCAGGTTTCCTTCTTAGCAACTAAATTAAATATGCAGGTAAGTCAGTTGCTCTTCATTTTTAAGTTTTTGGAGATACAAACTCCTTTGAGAGTTATTTATAGAAATAAATAATTAAAAAAAAAATGCCACAGCTCCTAGCCTATATGGTCTTGATCGTCCTTTTCTGTTCTGACAACTATTGTCATGTCAGATACTAGTCATTGTGTTAATTGCTTTTCATATATCTATCATCTCATTTCCTGTTCACAATATACCTAGAAATTAAGTGTATATATTTTTAAATTACCTCTATTTTGGAGAAGCAAAAACTGAGGTTCAGGCAAGTTAAGTAACTAGCCCAGAGTCAGCCAGCTAGTTATGGACAGAATTGGACCTAGCTAACTGTGCACTTTCAACCTTTTGTATGTAAGATATTGTACCAGGCTTAAGACCCAGGAAATTATAGCAAATTATATATTAAGTTACAAAAGAGGACAGTGTAAACACTCCATTATCTATTTTAGTAATTCCAGCAAAACTTAGGCTGGTTGGATGGTATTAGTACTTGGCTTGTTTTATACATCTTCAATCATTGAGCCAACATCTCACAGCCAGATTACCCAGAGCTTGCTGGATACTTCAAATGGCATTTTCAGGGGTATTTTCCTAAAATGATAATACAGATTGATGGGTTTTTATGACATATACAAGGAACAAAAGGAGAATGGAATAAATGCAGTAAAAATAGTCATCCTTCCCAGCATTTTTTCTGCTGAGATTCACTCTGGATTGCATTTATGTAATCACATATTTTAGAGCAATTTAAAATCAAAATAGCAATTGCTTTATTCCTGAATAATCCCATCAAATGAGAGATGGGCAGGGTCATAAAAGGAAGGTTCTTACCCCTCTAGTGAACAAAAATCTTTGTTTGACTTTTCACTCAGTTTTATGTTTCTCTTTGAGAAGTTACTAAAACTTGTGATAACTAAAACATTTCCAGATGTCTGAATTCTTTTCTATTTGCATGTTTCTCTACCAGGGACGGAAAGAGCAAAGACAGTGGCCAAAGGGAGAGATAATTATGGGAGGCTCCTTTTTGTGGAGTGGGCTGAGGAGACAGTGGCAGTTCCCTTCTATTATTGCTTCCAATATTTGTCCCCAAGGAACTGTTGTTGTTGTTTGCTTCTTTGTTTTGTGTTTCATTTTTTGTTCTTTACTAAAGATCTCAGCCTGGATTATCCTAAAGTGTGGTGGTAACCCCAGAATTATGGTAGCAGAGAGTATTCCTTGGAGGCCTGAGATTAAAACCTAGATCTTATTAAGTCAGTGGCTTGGACTCCTCAACTACTGTTATGCCCTTTCCTTTTCCACTTTGCTCATTTGCCTCTTGCCACCTCATTCTGTAAATTCCCAATTATTACATGCAGAATCCTGGACCGTCAGCAAATTTGAAGTTAGAATACACAAATCTAGAACGTAATGACAAACAGATGACTAGATGAGTGTTCAATTAGCAACATCAGTTAAAGTCTGAAAAATGGGTTTTTTACCAATGGCTTCTGCATCAAGCCAAGCTGTCAGAAAAACATAACCGAAAGGATCTTGATACATAGACAGGTGATAGATACACAATTTTAAGGGATTGGCTCATTTGGTTGTGGGGGTTGGCAAGACTGAAGATTGCCAGAAACTCTGGTAAGATTTCTATGTTATAGTCTTGAGGCAGAATTTCTTCTTTTCTGGGAAATCTCAGTTTTTACTCTGAAGACCTTCAACTGATTGGATGAGGCCACCCAATTATCAAAGGTAATCTTTTCTACTTAGAGCCAACTGATTGCGTATGTTAATTTCATCTACAAAATACCTTCACTGCAACATCTAGACTAATGCTTCACCAAACCACTGGGTACCATAGCTTAGCCAAGTGACCCATAAAATTAACCATCACAGCTACCAATAACCCTAACTCCTTGATTTGGGTTTACAGATGGGGAAATACATCTGCCTGGATTTAGAGAACCAAGAGACAAAATTGGGGAGAGTCACGGAAGCAGAGAACAAAGATGTATGTATTTTCATGACATTCCTTAGTGATCTTGGGCCATTTCTATCATAGCAATTAGTCTTTTATGTGTCTATCATAAAGAAGTTGGACATCACCCTAAATGGAGAGAGCCTGAAAGCATTTCCCTTGAGAATGGGAACCAGACAAGGATGCCCTTTATCACTGCTCTTATTCAACATTGTGCTAGAGGTCCTAGCCAGACCAATTAGGCTAGACAAAGAAATAAAGGGCATCCAGATTGGCAAGGAAGAAGTAAAATTATCTCTATTTGCAGATGACATGATCTTATACACAGAAAACCCTAAGGAATCCTCCAGAAAACTACTGAAACTAATAGAAGAGTTTGGCAGAGTCTCAGGTTATAAAATAAACATACAAAAATCATTTGGATTCCTCTACATCAACAAAAAGAACATCGAAGAGGAAATCACCAAATCAATACCATTCACAGTAGCCCCCAAGAAAATAAAATACTTAGGAATAAATCTTACCAAAGATGTAAAAGACCTATACAAAGAAAACTACAAAGTACTACTGCAAGAATCTAAAAAGGACCTATTTAAGTGGAAAAACATACCTTGCTCATGGATAGGAAGACTTAACAGAGTAAAAATGTCTATTCTACCAAAAGCCACCTATGCATACAATGCACTGCCAATCCAAATTCCAATGACATTTTTTAATGTGATGGACAAACAAATCACCAACTTCGTATGGAAGGGAAAGAAGCCTCGGATAAGCAAAGCATTATTGAAAAAGAAGAAGAAAGTGGGAGGCCTCACTCTACCTGACTTTAGAACCTATTATACAGCCACAGTAGTCAAAACAGCCTGGTACTGGTACAACAACAGGCACATAGATCAATGGAACAGAATTGAGAACCCAGATATAAATCCACCCACATATGAGCAGCTGATATTTGACAAAGGCCCAGTGTCAGTTAATTAGGGAAAAGATAGTCTTTTTAACAAATGGTGCTGGCATAACTGGATATCCATTTGCAAAAACATGAAACAGGACCCATACCTCACACCAGGCACAAAAACTGACTCCAAGTGGATCGAAGACCTAAACATGAAGACTAAAATGATAAAGGTCATGGAAGAAAAAATAGGGACAACGTTAGGAGCCCTAATAGAAGGCATAAACAGAATACAAAACATTACCAAAAATGATGAAGAGAAACCCGATAACTGGGAGCTCCTAAAAATCAAACACCTATGCTCATCTAAAGACTTCACCAAAAGAGTAAAAAGACCACCTACAGACTGGGAAAGAATTTTCAGCTATGACATCTCCGACCAGCGCCTGATCTCTAAAATCTACATGATTCTGTCAAAACTCAAGCACAAAAAGACAAACAACCCAATCAAGAAGTGGGCAAAGGATATGAACACACACTTCACTAAAGAAGATATTCAGGCAGCTAACAGATACATGAGAAAATGCTCTCGATCACTAGCCATTAGAGAAATGCAAATTTAAAACTACGATGAGATTCCATCTCACTCCAAGGAGGCTGGCATTAATCCAAAAATCACAAAATAATAAATGTTGGAGAGGCTGCGGAGAGATTGGAACTCTTATACACTGCTGGTGGGAAATGGTACAACCACTTTGGAAATCTATCTGGCGTTTTCTTAAAAAGTTAGAAATAGAACTACCATACAACCCAGAAATCCCACTCCTCGGAATATACCCTAGAAAAATAAGAGCCTTTACACGAAGAGATATATGCACACCGATGTTTATTGCAGCACTGTTTATAATAGCAAAAAGCTGGAAGCAACCAATATGCCCATCAATGGATGAATGGTTAAATGAATTATGATATATTCACACAATGGAATACTAAGCATCGATAAAGAACAGTGAGGAATCTGTGAAACATTTCATGACATGGAGGAACCTGGAAGGCATTATGCTGAGTGAAATTAGTCAGATGCAAAAGGACAAATATTGTATAAGACCACTATTATAAGATCTTGAGAAACAGTATAAACTGAGAAGAACACATACTTTTGTGGTTACAAGGGGGGGAGGGAGGGAGGGTGGGAGAGGGTTATTTACTGATTAGTAGATAAGAACTACTTTAGATGAAGGGAAGGACAATACTCAATACACGGAAGGCCAGCTCAACTGGACTGGACCAAAAGCAAAGAAGTTTCCGGGATAAACTGAATGCTTCCAAGGTCAGTGGAGCAAAGGCGGGGGTTTGGGGACTATGGCTTAAGGGGACCTCCAAGTCAATTGGCAATATAATTCTATTATGAAAATATTCTGCATCCCACTTTGAAATGTGGCGTTTGGGATCTTAAATGCTAACAAGCGGCCATCTAAGATGCATCAATCGGTCTCAACCCACCTGGATCAAAGGAGAATGAAGAACTCCAAGGTCACGTGATAACTATGAGCCCAAGAGACAGAAAGGGCCACATGAACCAGAGATTTACATCATCCTGAGTCCAGAAGAACTAGGTGGTGCCCAGCCGCAACCGATGACTGCCCTGACAGGCAGCACAACAGAGAACCCCTGAGGGAGCAGGAGAACAGTGAGATGCAGACCCCAAATTCTCATAAAGACCAGACTTAATGGTCTGACTGAGACTAGAGGAATCCCAGTTGTCACCGCCCCCAAACCTTCTGTTGGCCCAGGACAGGAACCATTCCCGAAGACAAGTCATCAGACATGGAAGGGACTGGACAATGGGTTGGAGAGAGATGCTAACGAAGAGTGAGCTACTTGTATCAGGTGGACACTTGAGACTGAGTTGGTGTCTCCTGTCTGGAGGGGAGATAGGAGGGTAGAGAGGGTTAGAAACTGGCAAAATCGTCACAAAAGGAGAGACTGGAAGGAGGGAGCGGGCTGACTCATTAGGGGGAGAGTAAGTGGGTGTATGGGGTAAGGTGTATATAAGCTTATATGTGACAGACTGACTTGATTTGTAAACTTTCACTTAAAGCACAATAAAAATTATTAGAAAGAAAGAAGTTGGAGCCCCTTTTCCTGCAGCCAAAATACCTTGTCATCCAGTGATGACATGGGGCGGGAGGGTAAGAAAGGGCGAGTGTGATTGACTAATTTCCCCCAATTCTAGTTCCAAAGAGACTCAGGAAACAGGGAGAACTGTTTTGACAGATCCTGTCAGACAGAAAAACAACAATAGGTAGAGTTGGACTACAATGTGAACCTCAGAACTACCTACCTAGAAGATAAATTAGATACGATTCTCAATCATAGTGGTTGTCTTCTTTGCTACATTCTCAGATATTTTTAATCACATTACAGTAACATAATAATTGTCTGTATTTTTGTATGCATTCAAAAAAGTACCAAAAAGCAAGTATAGCTGTGCCTGTTGCTAGGGATACAAAAATGCATAAGAGACCATCCCTGCTCTCAAAGCGTTCACAATTCATCAGGGTAGTAGGTAACTTAAGCGATGATCATGTTCTCCATATGATATTTGTTACAATGGAGTTTTGAAAAGGATACAGCATGAACACAGAATAACACCTCACCTAGTCTAGGGAAAGAATGGGTAGAGATGTAAGCATAGCTAATAGAATAAAAGTATACTTAGGTCCACTGTAGAGTCATTTTCATAATCGTATTAGTAGATTTGGAAGAAAACCTGGATAAATATTTATGAACAGGAGGCCTTAAAATGGAAAAGATTCAACTGAAAATCACGGTATTAATCTATTAATCAGGGGCATTTCAAACACAATTCTAGAAGAACACTGGGGCATGAGGAGGGAACTCAATGAGCTAATTTTAAATTTAACCTGGAAGAATAAGGTCTAAGTATAGTTGAAAACAAAGAACAGAATTAGATGTTACTGCCTGCCAGATATTAAAATATATCCTAAAATCAGATAATAAATAAAAGGTGTGATGTCGGCCATGGTGTATAGAGGTAGACCATTGGGACCATAATTAGGTAACTGAGTAGGCTGAATCTGCTAGAACACTCTCAGGAAACAGCAATCTATACATTTCTTCCATCTTTACCTTCAAACACACACCATCGTTATCCCCCTTGATGATATCTCAAATAGATCTCCATTTTCTGGTTATTGACAGCCATATTTCACGTATTAAGTAGTCTGTTCTGCTGCATATTAATTCAAGTATCTGTTTCTCACCCATCTGTTCTCTTTCCATCCAACTCAGATGTGAAAAACTCAGACCCAAGGGCTCACATGACTCAGGAAACTCACTTCTGCATCTATACTCTGGATAAGTGTTCACCGAGGTCCTCAGGGTCCTTGTATATGTCCTTTGTCACAGCTGTGTTGGCACCTGCATCCTGGATGTCCATCCTAGGGAATGGATAAGTGAATGTGGTGCAGCAGGAAGAATGAACAAACTACGCACACAGCACCCGCAACAAACTTAAAAACATAGGAATCCATGAAAGGTAAGAGATTTAGACGTGTACACAATGCCATTTACGCACATTAGCAGTGTTGCTGTAGTTGTTACTTGCCACCGAGCTGGCTCCCACTCAAGGCTACCTTATGTGTAACAGACCAAAATGCTGCCTGGTCCTGCACCATCTTCATGATCATTGGTATGTCTGAGTCAATTGGTGTGGCTATTGTGTCAATTCATCTCATTGAGGATTTCCCTATTTTTTGTTGGCCTTCTACTTCACCACACATGATGTCCTTTTCTAGGAATTAGTCTTTCCAAAGCAACTAAAGCAAAACAAACGAACACATGTGTTGGCATCAAGCCAATTCCAACTCATAGTGACCGTACAGGACAGAGTGGAACTGCCCTATTGGATTTCCAAGGAGCGGCTGGGGGATTTAACTGCCAACCTTTTGGTTAGCAGCTGAGCCCTTGACCACTGTGCCACCAGGGCTCAAAAAAAAAAAAAAAACCGTTGCTGTGGAGTCGATTCCAACTCATAGGGACCCTGTAAGTATAAAGCAAGCAAGTTAAAATCTCATCCTTGTTTCTAAGGAGCATTCTGGTTGTATTGCATCTAAGACTAATTTATTCATGCTCCTGCGGTCTACAGTGTACTCAGTGTTCCTCACCGCAACCACAGTTCAAACACATCAATTCTCCTTCTGTCTTCCTTTTTCGCTTCCCAGATTGTGCATGCATGTGAGGTGATTAAAAAGACCGTGGCTTGGGTCAGACACACAGTCCTCAAAGTGACATCTTTATAATAAGTATGTGAAAAGGAATGCTATCTATTTTTCAAGACCATACATATGTTTAAGCACTGAAACACCATGTGCTAGAGAAGGTGGCTAAGTAGGGGTCTGTGAGTAGGGCAGTGGAAGAATGGAAGTGGCTGGCGACTAAAAAGAGAAAGTAATATAGTAAAACAAAAAGGGCCTAGCACAGACAGGAAGTAAGGAATATGATATACTCCGCTATGTGAGGGCACATGTGAGGCCTGACCTCAGACATAGAAACGAAAAGAGAAAAATGGCTATGGGAGGAGGAAGAAGGCAGAGGCAACAGTGAGTGTATATCTTTATATATTCTGAAAGACTGAGAATGAATATTCACATTAGAACTGCTGTGGTCTAGAGAAGCTTTCGAGAAGGATTGCACCGGTCTCCTCATGGATCTCTGTCATGTTCATGGCATAAATAAACTGTATCTCAAACTTATTTGATCTCCAAACCACCCCCACTACTTTTCCCCCAGGAAGTTTCATGGCACTAGTGTTCTTTAAAATACACTTCAGGAAAAATTCTGTCTCATGAGACTTCAAAGCACTTCTTGAAAAGCCACTTTCTTTTCCAGCCTTGCCTCTTGGCCCAATTCTCTGTCCTGCCAGACAATGCGTAGGCCCCCCTGAAGAAGCCATATTTCTATGGCTTCCCACTCCTTTTTTTAATGCTGTCTGTGATGTCTAAGGCTATGTGTCAACTTGGCTAGGCCATGATTCTCAATGGTTTGACGGATATTACATAACCATCCTCCATTTTGTGATCTGATGTGAGCAGCCAATCCATTGAAAAGGGAGTTTCCTGTGGACATGTCCTGCATCTAATCTATATGGATGTTCTGGCAAAACTTGCTTTCTTCTGTTTCCACATCCAGCTCACCATCCTCTGACCTCTGGCTTTTGGGACATGAGCCAGCGGCCTGACATCTGACCTGAAAATTTTGGGTTTGTCAGTGCCTGCAACCATGTGAGTCAGGAGCAGCCTCCAGCCTCCAGCCTGACCCAGGGATTTGGGACTTGCCAGCCTCCATAACTGCGTAAGGCACTTTCTTGAAATAAATCTGTATATTTATTTATTGATGTATGTATTTATTTATATATACATATATGTATACATATACATACATTTTATATATATATATATGCTCAGAAACCCTGGTGGCGTAGCGGTTAAGTGCTACAGCTGCTAACCAAGAGGTCAGCAGTTCAAATGTACCAGACGCTCCTTGGAAACTCTATGGGGCAGTTCTACTCTGTCCTATAGGGTTGCTATGAGTCGGCATCGACTCGACGGCAGTGGGTTTCGTTTGGTTTTTTTGGTATATGCTTCATTGGTTTTACTCCTCTAGAGAACCCAGCCTAAGACATTTGGTACTGAGAGTGGTTCCAAAGAAATAAAATCATAAGGATGAGTTTTATAAACTGGTTCTTAAGTTTGGCTAATCTTAAAGGAGCTGTTGACGTTACCTCTAACAGTAAAGAGGGCACATTCATGGTGTGAGGTATCGATAGAAATATACAAAATATCACCACAAATGGATCAAATGTTTGTGAGAGACAAAGTTCTGAATGACTGCATATTGGATACTTTTCTACAATTTTGTCAGAATGAGAACAATAAGGATGCTGGTTAGTGGGTCTTACTTTCACTAGACAAAGTGGTCAAAGAAAGAAATAAGCTCAAAACTTGACACAACTCAAGCACCTTATACAAGACCTGAAACTTGCCACTTGTGCCTTAAATAAAGCCTTATTTCTTGTGACAGAGCTGATATTGCTGAAACCAAACCCAGAGTTTTATCGTCAAAGTGGCTGAATTACAATGCCAATTGAATTTCCAACATCAAATCGTGTCTGAAGTTAAAGTGAGGGCATTGATTGGAAAGAAAAGTCATCCTGAAACTTGGGTTGGGGACATACGGGCAGATAATCAGAAAGATGGGGACTTGAGCCCCTAAATTCTGTTGAATAACTCCTGCCAACAGAACTAGCCGACTTACTCCCATCTGAAGAGATTACCCTATCTTTGTCTGTTAATCCACCCTCCCCAGTAAAATCATTATCTCTTCTACTCTCATGTGATGCAATTAACCCTGCTTTTTCCTAAAGAGTGTTTATCTGAGATATTTCCTGGAGGGGAACCTGGGGCATTGCCTGGGGCATTGTCTGAGGCAGATGCCTTACTAAAATAAAGCCAAACCCATTGTCATAGAGTCGATTTCAACTCAAAGTGACCCTATAGGACAGGGTAGAACTGTCCCATATGGTTTCCAAAGAGGGTCTGGTAGATTCGAACTGTCAACCTCTTGGTTAGCAGCCATAGCACTTAACCACTACACCATTAGGGCTTCTGATACCGTACTAGACATTATTTAATATCCCCAGGACCCACCGCCATGAACCATTTTTGCTTCTAGACCTATAACTAGACTTAAGTCCAGCTAGCCCTAAGAAGTGAAGTACAAAGTTTAACCAAGGAGGAGGTATGCTACAATCCAAAAGATGCTTGAGTTTCCTAATATATACATAGAAAAACCTAGAGAATATGTGTGTAAATGGCTATTAAGGATGTGGGATAATGGTGCAAGGAACATAAAGTTGATTAGTCTGAGGTTATCGATATGAGTCCACTAAGCACAGATTCTTCATTCAGTATTTCAGATCGAGGGGTTAGAAAAGGATCTAAGAGTTTATTTGGTTGTTTCACTAAAGTATGGATCAAGTGGTGGCCTACACTATAGGGTCACTATGAGCCAGAATTGACTCAATGGCAATGAGTTTTTTGGTTTACGCCAAATCAAGTTGAAATCCCAGACCTGCCTTGGTATACTGTAGAAGAAGGCATCCAAAGACTTAGGGAAACTGGTACATTAGAATGGAATTATCAAGTTAGTCCCTCACACATGGAGTGCCCAGAGGACACACCTTTTACCACAACACTGAGGAACAAATTTGTGAAGGGAACCCCAGCATCCTTGAAGGCTGCTGTGATTGCTATTTTATGTAAGTCACATTTGACAGTAGGAACTGCCCTAACTAATTTGAGACACCTAACTACAATGGGGAGCTCTGATGGTGCAGTGGTTAAGAGCTCGGCTGTTACCCAAAAGCTCAGCAGTTCAAATCTACCAGCCACTCCTTGGAAACACAATGGGGCAGTTCTACTCTGTCCTATAGAGTCGTTATGAGTCAATAGGAGTGGACTTGGTTTTTTGGTTTGTAACTACAATGAGGTTGATTGGACTTCATGGTTGTCAGGGCCAACTGGAAGAACTTAATAGGTAAAAACAAGGTGGGCACGATTACTGTAATGGACAGTGGAGTCAAAGCAATAATTAGAATAGTTTGCCACATATGGACTTATGGCATTGACTACTTAGTCAAGGTGTCCCTAGGAGTGAAATAGATGGGAGATATACTAAATATTTACTTGATCTATATAAGCAGAAGAATTCTAGTACAAGTGAACAGCAGTCTAACTTGAATCACCAGAATAGAGAGTCAATTCCTAGACTTGAGACAGTTTACAGAATCACAATCCCTTGAATGAAAGAGAGGCCAGGTCCTCCTTAGGAAGGACTCCATAGCTCTGTCAAAAATGTATCCTGTTAGTCTTTCTCCTAGCCTTCCCCAAAAGTGATTGCTCATTAAGGAAAAGGAAATAATCACACCTTTGGGTGATTACTGAATACTGAATACCGGCTATGACCCAAAATTTCTCTGTAGCCCACTAGTCAGAGTAGAGATGTATGAGGTTAGGTAATTAATGGAATCTTAGCTAAGGTTCATCTCACAGTGGGTGCAGTGGGTCCCTGAAATCATCCTGTTGTAATTTCCCCAGTTTCAGAATGAATAATTGGAATAGATATACTCAGCAACTGGCAAAACCCCTACATTGAATCACTGAAATGTGGAGTAAGGGCTACTGTGGTAGGAAAAGCCAAGTGGAAGCCATTAGATCTGCCCCTACCTAGGAAAATTGTAAATCAGAAGCAATATCACATTCCTGGAGGGATTGCAGAGATTACTGCAACCATCAAGGACTTGAGGGATGGGGGGTTGGTGATTCCCAACACATTCCCATTCAACTCACCTATTTGGCCTGTACAAGAAACAGATGGATGTTGGAGAATGACAGATCACTATAAATTGAACCAGGTTGTGATACCAATTGCAGCTGCTGTTCCAAATGTTGTTTCGTTGCTTGAGCAAATTAATACACCTCTTAGTACCTGGTGTGCAGCTATTTATGTGGCCGTTGCCTTTTTCTCAATTCTTGTTTTGAAGAACACCAGAAGCATTTTGCCTTCATCTGGCTAGGCCAGCAATACACTCTTCTGTCCTAACTCAGAGCTACGTCAACACTCTAGGCCTATGTCATAATTTAGTCCACAGGGACCTCAATCACCTTTCCCTTCCATGAGAAGTCACACTGGTCCGTTACATTGACGGCATTATGCTGATTGGACCCAGTAAGGAAGAAGTGTTAATGACTCTAGACTTATTGGTAAGAAATTTGTGTGCTAGTGGGTGGGAAATTAATCTGACAAAAATTCAGGCACCTTCCACATCAGTGAAATTTCTAGGGGTCCAGTGGTATGGGATATGTTAAGATATTCCTTTTAAAGTGAAGGATAAGTCATTACATCTAGCTCCTTTTACAACTAAAAAGGAGACACAATGCCTGGTAGGCCCTTTGGATTTTGGATCCAACATATCCTTCATCTGGATGTGATACTCTGCCCTATTTATCAAAGAACTTGAAAAGCTGCTAGTTTTGAGTGGGGCCCAGAAGAGAAGGGTCTGCAACAGGTGTGCGCTGCTGTGCAAACCACTCTACCACCTGGACCATATGTTCTGGCTGATCCAATGGTTCTTCAAGTATCACTGGCAGATAGAGATGGTGTTTGGAGTCTTTGGCAGACACGCATTGGTGAATCATAATGCAGACCCTTAGGATTTTGGAGCAAAGGTCTGCTGTCCTTTGCAGAGAACTACTTTCCTTTTGAGAAACAGATTTTTGATTGTTACTGGGCCTTAGTGTAGACTGAACACTTAACCATGAACCACCAAGTCACCATGAGGCCTGAGCTGCCTGTCATGACCTCGGTGTTGTCTGACCCACTGAGTCATAAAGTTGGACAAGCACAGTAGCTATCTACTATTAAATAGAAGTGGTGTATATGAGATCAGTCTCAATAGGACCTGAAGGCAAAGTAAGTTGCATGAGGAAGTGGCCCAAATGCCCATGATCCCCGCTCCTGCCACATTACCTTCCTTCTCCCAGTCTGCACCTATGGCCTCATGGGGAGTTTCTTATGATTAGTTGACTGAGGAAGAGAAAACTTGTGCCTGGTTATCAGATGTTTCTGCATGATATGTGGGCAATGCTCAGGACCTCCCTGAAGAATGGTGGGGAAGGGAAATCTTCCCAGTGGGCAGAACTTTGAGCAGTACGCCTTGGTTTTCACTTTGCTTGGAAGGAGAGACAGCCAGGTGTATGACTGTATACTGTCTCATGGGCTGTGGCCAATGGTTTGGCTGTATGGTCAGGAAATTGGCATGAACATAATTGGAAAATTGGGGATTAGGAGGTATGGGGAAGAGGTATGTGGATAGATTTCTCTGAAGAGGCCAAAGAAGTGAAAATATTTGTGTTTCATGTGAATGCTCACCATAGGATGACCTTGACAGAAGAGGATTTTAACAATCAAATGAATAGGATGATGCCTTCTATGGATACCAGTCACCCTCTTTCCCCAGCCTCTCCTCTCATTGACTAATGGGCTCATGAACAAAGTGGCCATGGTGGCAGGGATGGGCATTATGCATGGGCACAACAACTTGGACTTCCACTCACCAAAGCTGACTTGGCTATAGCCACTGCTGAGTGCTCAGTCTGCCAGCAGCAGAGACCAACACTGAGTCCCTGATATGACATCATTGATAGGTGCTATCAGCCATTGGACCACTTCCTTCATGGAAAGGTCAGCATTTTGTTCTTACTGGAATAGGCACTTACTGTAAATATGGATTTGATTTCCTTGCACACAATACTTCTGCCAAAACTACCATCTGTAGACCTACAGAATGCCTTCTTCACTGTCATGTTATTCCACACAGCATTGCCTCCGATCAAGTGACTCACTTCACAGCAAATGAAGTGCATCAATGGGCCCATACTTATGGAGCTCATTGGTCTTACCATGTTCCCCATCATCCTGAAGCAGCTCGCTTGGTAGAATGATGGAATGGCCTTCTGAAGACATAATTACAGCACCAGCTAGGTTGCAATATCTTGCAGAGCTGAGGCAATGTTCTTCAAGAGGCTGTATATGCTCTAAACCAGTGACCAATATATGGTGCTGCTTCTCCAATAGCCAGAATTCATGGGTCCAGGAACTAAGGTGTGGAAATGGGAGTGGCACCACACACTGTTATCCCTAGTGACCCACTCACAGAATTTTTGCTTCTTGTTCCCATGAACCTGTGCTCTGTGGATCTAGAGGTCTTAGTTCCAAAGTGAAGAATGGTCCCACCAGAAGGCACAACACTGATTCCGCTGAACTATAAGTTAAGAATGCCACCCATCTACTTAGGTCTCCTCATGCTTCTGGATCAACAGGCAAAGAAAGGAGTTGCCGTATTGCCTGGTGTGAGTGATTCTGATTACCAAGGGGAAACCGGATTGATATTATATAATAGAGGTAAAGAATATTATGTCTGGAATACAGGCGATCCCTTAGGATGTCTCTTAGTACTACCATTAAAGTCAGTGGAAAACTATAGAAGCCCAATTCCAACATGACTACTAATGGCTCAGATCCTTAGGAATGAAGGTTTGGGTTACTCCACTAGGCAGAGAATCACGACCAGCTGAGGAGCTTGCTGAGAGCAAAGGGAATACAGAGTGGGTAGTGGAAGAAGATAGTTCTAAATACCAGCTATAACCAAGTGAATAGTTGCAGAAATGAAGACTGTAATCATTTTAAGTACTTTGTTTTTTATACGTGTATGTGTGTGTGTGTTCCATTACTTATTATGCATACTATAAGTAAATGAGGCTAATGCATTTTCAGTGGCACGCATGTTAGTTGTATCATGTTAGGTGTAAATATGACTTTATAATTGTCTATATTTAGAGATTGTGTATGTTTTAGGGAGATGTGTACAGGAGCCAAGTTGACAAAGGATGGACTGTGATGGTTAAGGTTATGTGTCAAATTGGCTAGACCACAGTTCTCAGTGATTTGGCAGATATTATATAATCATCTCCATTTTGTGATCTGATGTGAACAACCAATCAGTTTAAAACGGAGTTTTCTGGGGGCATGGCCTGCATCCAATATGTATGAATGTTCTTGCAAAACTTGCTCTCTCTTGATCCCCCATCTGACTTGTCATCCTCTGACCTCTAGTTCTTCGAATGTGAGCCAGTAGCCTCCCATCTAACCTGCCAATTTTGAGCTTGTCAGCCTCTGCAACCACATGAGTCAGGAGGAGCCTTCAACCTGACACCTGACCCACAGATTGGGGACTTGCCAGACTCCACAACTGCATGAGACAGTTCCTTCAAATAATCCCTCTGGTGACACAGCGGTTAGGAGCTCAGCTGCTATTCAAAAGGCCAGCAGTTGGATTCCACTAACCACTCCTTGGAAACCGTATGGGGCAGTTCTACCCTGTCCTATGGGGTCACTATGAGTCAGAATCAACTCGATCGGCAAAGGATTTGGTTTGGTTTTTGGTATCTACATATTTATATATAAACATTTCACTGGTGTTACTCCTCTAAAGAACCCAGTCTAAGGCGCTGCCCTTTCATTCTTGTGTGTGGTAAATACATGAGTAACAAATCATTTTTTCCTTTTCAAAATTCTTCACATGTACAATTCACTAACATTGTTGTTGTTGTTGTTGTTAGGTGCTATCGAGTCAGTTCCAACTCATAGTGATTCTGTGTACCACAGAACGAAACACTGCCTGGTCCCACGCCATGCTCACAATAGTTGTTATGTTTGAGCCCATTGTTGCAGCCACTGTGTCAGTCCATCTCGTTGAGGGCTCCTCTGTTCCACTGACACTGTACTTTGCAAAGCATGATATCCTTCTCCAGGGATTGATCCCTCCTGATAACACATTCAAAGTATGTAAGACGCAGTCTCGCCATCCTTGCTTCCGAGGAGCACTCTGGTTGTACTTCTTCCAAGACAGATTTGTTCATTCTTTTGGCAGTCCATGGTATATTCAATATTCTTCACTGATACCACAATTCAAAGGTATCATTTCTTCTTCAGTCTTCCTTATTCATTGTCCAGCTTTCACATGCATATGATGCAACTGAAAGTACCATGGCTTGGGTCAGGCGCACCTTAGTCTTCAAGGTGACATCTTTGCTTTTCAACACTTTAAAGAGGACCTTTGTAGCTGATTTGCCCAATGCAACATGTCTTTTGATTTCTTGACTGCTGTTTCTCTGGGCGTTGGTAGTGGATCCAAGTAAAATGAAATCCTTAACTTCAATCTTTTCTCCATTTATCATGATGCGGCTTATTGGTTCAGTTGTGAGGATTTTTGTTTTCTTTAGGTTGAGGCGTAATCCATACTGAAGGCTGTGGTCCTTGATCTTCATCAGTAAGTGCTTCTTGTCCACTTCACTTTCAGTAAGCAACGTTGTGTCATCTGCAAAATGCAGGTTGCTAATGAGTCTGCCTCCAATCCTGATGCCCCATTCTTCTTCATATAGTCCAGCTTCTTGGATTATTAGCTGTGTAACATTAGCTATGTTTATCATGTTTTTCAACTGTTACCATTATCCGTTTCTGAATTTTCCTGTCACCCTTAACAAATACTCAGTATCCCTTAAGCAGCGAGTCCCCTATTCCCCTCCCTCCTGCCTGCCCCTGGTAACAACTAGTGAACTTTGGTCTCTATACACTTGCCTATCTTAGATGTTTAATAGAAGTGGAATCATACAATATTTGTCCCTTTGTGACTGCCTTATTTCACTCAGCATGATGTTTTCAAGCTTCATTCATGTTGTAGCACTTATCAGGAGTCATTTCTAGTTATAGCTCAGTAATATTCTGTTGTAAGTGTATCCCACCCTTTATCCATTCATAATGCTGAGGCACAGCTTAAATGTCCACTCACTCTTCATTTTCTACTTTGTCTTACCACTACCACTCTTCACAACCCCTGGCTACCACCCTGTACCATGTCTCACCAATTTTTGTACTTCTCTGACTGTCCACAGAATCCTGTGCCTTCTTCTCTACTAGTTCCTATCACAGGTATTTACATGACTACTGCCCCCTGGAGAAGTTTATGTAATGACAGGCCAGTTACAGAGCAAGTGACCATGAACTTCAAAACAATTTTTCAATTGAATGTGGTGATGCCTACATAGGCACATTAGTTAAAGGTATAAAATAAAGAAATAGTTAACAAGGAATATAGTTAATCAGAAAATATTTAATAACAGATGTGTTTTGACTGTGCTCTTTAAGGAGCTGGCTATGGCAGCCCTGGTATGAGCAGCCTGCAATATGAAGAAATTCACTCTTCCAGGAGCTAGGGATCTGGGTGGTAATTCCCCATCACCCCTGCCACTAACCAGCTGAGTGACCTTGGATAAGTCACCTTCTCTTTAGCATCCTTTCTATTCTCAGCAGATCCAAGTCTTCATGATTTCATGGATCTATTTTTTAAAAATTGGGTAAACTAATGTTGTTGTTGTTAGGTATCATCGAGTCTGTTCTGATTTTTAGCAACCTCCAATGTAACTGAGTAGAACTGCCCCATAGGATTTCCTAGGCTGTAATTTTTACAGGAGCAGATAGCCAGATCTCTCTTTCCACAGAATGGCTGATGAGTTAAAACTGCCAACCTTTCAGTTAGTAGCCAAGTGCTTAACTATTGCACCAACAGGGCTCCTTAAACTAATACATAAAAAAAAAAAAAAAAAATTACCTTTTATTGCCAAGCAAGGACATTAAGAAAATTACAATCTGGAGGTGGAGCCAAGATGGCAGAAGAGACAGATGCTTCTGGAGAGCCCTTTTTACAACAAAGACCTGAAAAAACAACTGAAACGAGTATATTTGTGACAAGCTGGGAGCCCTGAGCTTCAAAGGCAAGCTTAGAAAATGAACTGAGGGGCAGGGGGAGGAAGAGACTGCTCAGAAGCGGAGAGGAGTTACCGGACCTGAATCACGGGAAGTCCTCAGGCACCATTCATGGAGTGGCGGCAGCAGGCTGGTACTAGCGTTCCGCCGCAGTTTCCTCAGGGAGAAGCAGCCAGCCACACAGCCTATTCACACCTCCGGAACCTGAGAAGAATGGCGCTCTAGGCAAAAGCTAAGTACTTTTGTATATTTTACCACCCCCCCCCCACCCCCAAGCCAACTTCAGCGACTGAATTCCCTGGGCCTGAGATAGGCACTGTTGAGCACCTAGAGCCATCCTCCTGGCCTTGGGAAAGGAAAAAAATTGCAATTGGGGGAAAAGATAATTTGCTAGCTCCACTAACAGGGGAAGCTCAGGACAGAAGTGGCTCCTGTCCAGGCATAAATAGTCCGTGGACCTTGAGCACCTTTCCTTTCCGCATAGACCTGTGTGGGCCTATTTTGGGAGAATAGGCCCTTGTTGGCAGATTCCAACCATTTCAGCTGTGCAGTCTAGAGGTGGGTGTTTGAAGTTTGACATTGCTTTCACTATTAAACAAGGTCCTCACCTTCCCACACCAGGGACCTAAGGACTGGCAGCTCCACTCAGGTGACCCAGCCACCTGTGACAGGGATGCAAGGATAACTGGTACCTCCCAGTCCTTATGACCAAAAACTTTGGGTGCCCATGGTCTGTCTGCAGAACCCACCCACCTGCATGCTCTAGGGAACAGGGATGCGCTTTCCGCAGAGACACTTGGGGGTTGGTTCTCAGCACTCTGCCTTGTTCAGTGTGTGACCACCTGCTTCAATCAGATACTGGTATATACACCAATACCCCTGCCCCTCTAAGACTGTAGGACAGAGCCTATACCACACACTTGATGATCAGCTACCTGGAAACCTGAGTTGAATTTATACAAAAAAACTGAATGAACTCCTAGACTGATATACCTGGTAACAGCTCTAGTCATCTGGGGACAGGACACCAGAGCTCCAAAGGCAAAAATAATCAAGCTAGCTCACTCAAGCAACCCATAGGGGTATACTAAAATAAAACAAAGCAAGCAGCTACTACACAGTAAGCAAGCATAAACTAATACAATAACTTAGAGATGGCTCAGAGACAAGAGTCAATATCAAGTCACATAAAGAAACAGACCATGATCACCTCAGCAAGCTCTCAAAACAAAGAATCCAGGCCTCTTCTAGGTGAAAGTGCATTCCTGGAAATACCAGAGCCAGAATACAAAAGTTTAATTTACAGAACCCTTCAAGACATCAGGAATGAAATGAGGCAATATGCAGAACAAGCCAAGGGACACAAAGATAAAGCAATAGAAGAAATTAGAAAGATTATTCAGGAACATAATGAAAAGTTTAATAAGCTGGAAAAATCCATAGACAGACAGTAATCAGAAATTCAGAAGATTAACAATAAAATTACAGAATTAGACAACGTAATAGAAAGTCAGAGGAGCAGAATTGAGCAAGTAGAACCCAGAATTTCTGAACTCAAAGATAAATCTTGTGGCACTAATATATTTGAAAAAAATCAGATGAAATAATTAAAAAAATGAAGAAAACTTAAGAATCATGTGGGACTCTATCAAGAGAAATAACCTACAAGTGACTGGAGTACTAGAACAGGGAGGGATAACAGAAAATACAGAGAGAATTGTTGAAGATTTGTTGGCAGAAAACTTCCCTGATATCACAAAAGATGAGAAGATATCAATCCAAGATGGTCTTCGAACTCCACATAAGGTAGATCTTAAAAGAAAGTCACCAACACATGTTAAAATCAAGCTTGCCAAAAACAAAGATAAGGAGAGAATTATAAAAGCAGTGAGGGGTAAACGAAGTCACCTACAAAGGAGAGCCAATAAGAATAAGCTCAGACTACTCGGCAGAAACCATGCAGGCAAGAAGGCAATGGGATGACATATTTAAAAAATTGAAGGAAAAAATTGTCTTCCAAGAATCATATATCCAGCAAAACTGTCTCTTAAATATGAAGGTGAAATTAAGACATTTCCAGATAAATGCAAGTATAGGGAATTCATAAAAACCAAACCAAAACTACAAGGAATACTAAAGGCAGTACTTTGGTTGGAAAATCAATAATATCAGGTATCAACCCAAGACTAGAATACTGGACAGAGCAACCAGAAGTCAACACAGAGAGGGAAATACAAAAAAACAAAGCAAGATTATAAAGTAAATAAATAAATAAAAAGCTCAAAACAGGGTAACAGCAATGTTATTATATAAAAGAAGACAACATTAAAATAATAAAAAGGGACTAAGAAATGTAATCATACACCTTCCATATGGAGAGGAAGATACGGCGATACAAAGAAATAAAAGTTAGTTTTAAATTTAGAGAAATAAGGGTAAATAATACTTTAACCACAAAGGAGACAAACTATCCTATTCAACAAAATAAAACACAAGAAAAAAATAGAGACTCAGCAGAAACAAAATCAACAAAAACAAATATGAGGAAAGGACAATGTATAAAGAAAATCTACTCAGCACATAAAATTAAGTGGGAAAAAGAAACTGTCAACAACACACAAAAAAAGACATCAAAATGACAGCACTAAATTCATACCTATCCATATCAAAGGATGAAAAAATTATATCAAGCAAACAACAATCAAAAAAGAGCAGGAGTGGCAATACTAATTTCTGACAAATAGACTTTAAAGTAAAACCCATCATAAAGGGTAAGTAAGGACACTATATAATGATTAAAGGGACAATAAACCAAGAAGATATAACCATATTAAATATTTATGCACCCAGTGACAGGGCTGCAAGATACATAAAACACACTCTATCAGCATTGAAAAGTGAGAGAGTCAGCCTCACAATAATAGTAGGAGACTTCAACACAGCACTTTCTGTGAAGGACAGGCCATCCAGAAAGAAGCTCAATGAAGACACGGAAGATCTAAATGCCACGATCAAGCAACTTGACCTCATAGGCATATACAGAACACTCCATCCAACACCAACCAAGTATACTTTCTTTTCTAGTGCACATGGAACATTCTCTAGAATAGACCACTTATTAGGTCATAAAGCAAGCCTTAGCAGAATCCAAAACATTCAAATATTAGAAAGCATCCTCTCTGACCATAAGGCCATAAAAGTGGAAATCAATAACAGAAAAAGCAGGGAAAAGAAATCAAACACTTGGAAACTGAACAATACCCTCCTCAAAAAAGACTGGATTAGAGAAGACATTAAGGAGGGAATAAAGAAATTCAGAGAATCCAATGAGAATGAAAACACTTCCTATCAGAACCTTTGGGACACAGCAAAAGCAGTGCTCAGAGCCAATTTATATCAATAAATGCACACATCCAAAAAGAAGAAAGGGCCAAAATTAAAGAATTATCCCTACAACTTGAACAAATAGAAAGAGAGCAACAAAAGAAACCCAAAGGCACCAGAAGAAAACAAATAATAAAAATTAGAGCTGAAATAAATGAAATAGAAAACAGAAAAACAATTCAAAGAACTAACAAGACCAAAAGCTGGTTCTTTGAAAAAATCAACAAAATTGATAAACCACTAGCCAAATTGACAAAAGAAAAACAGGAGAGGAAGCAAATAACACAAATAAGAAATGAGATGGGTGATATTACAATAGACCCAGCTGAAATTAAAAGAATCATATCAGAATACTACGAAAAATTGTTCTCTAACAAATTTGAAAACCTAGAAGAAATGGATGAATTCCTAGAAACAAACTAGCTACCTAAACTAACACAAACAGAGGTAGAACAACTAAATAGACCCATAACAAAAGAAGAGATTGAAAAGGTAATCAAAAAACTCTCAACGAAAAAAAAAAAAAAAGTCCGGGTCCGGACGGCTTCACTGCACAGTTCTACCAAACTTTCAGAGAAGAGTTAACACCACTACTACTAAAGGTATTTCAGAGCATAGACAAAGACGGAATACTACCAAACTCATTCTATGAAGCCACCATATCCCTGATACCAAAACCAGGTAAAAAAGACACCACAAAAAAAAAATTACAGACCAATATCCCTCATGAACGTAGATGCAAAAATCCTCAACAAAATTCTAGCCAACAGAATTCAACAACATAACAAAAAAATTATTCACCATGAGCAAGTGGGATTCATACCAGGTATGCAAGGATGGTGCAACATTAGAAAAACAACTAATTTAATCCATCACATAAATAAAACAAAAGACAAGAATCACATGATTTTATCGATTGATTCAGAAAAGGCATTTGAGAAAGTTCAACGCCATTCATGATAAAAACTCTCAGCAAAACAGGAATAGAAGGAAAATTCCTCAACATAATAAAGGACATTTATATAAAGCCAACAGCCAAGGTCACCCTAAACTGAGAGAGCCTGAAAGCTTTCCCATTGAGATCAGGAGCCAGACAAGGATGTCCTTTATCATTGCTATTATTCAACATTGTGTTGGAGGTCCTTGCCACAGCAATTAGGCTAGATAAAGAAATAAAGGGCATCCAGATTGGCAAGGAAGAAGTAAAATTATCTCTGTTTGTAGATGACATGATCTTATACACAGAAAACCCTAGGAATCCTCCAGAAAACTACTGAAACTAATAGAAGAGTTCAGCAGAGTATCGGGATTCAAGATAAACACACAAAAATCAGTTGGATTCCTCTACACCAACAAAAAGAACATCAAAGAGGAAATCACGAAATCAATGCCATTTACAGTAGCCCCCAAGAAGATAAAACACTTAGGAATAAATCTTAACCAGAGATGTAAAAGACTTATACAAAGAAAACTACAATACACTTCTACAAGACACCAAAAGAGACTTACATAAGTGGAAAAACATACCTTGCACATGGATAGGAAGACTTAACTTTATAAAAACGTCTATTCTACCAAAAGTGATGTATACATTTAATGCAATTCCGATCCAAATCCCAATGACATTCCTTAATGAGATGGAGAAACAAATCACCAACTTCATGTAGAAGGGAAAGTGGCCCTGGATAAGTAAGGCATTACTGAAAAAGAAGAACAAAGTGGGAGGCCTTACTTTACCTGATTTTAGAAACTATTATACCGCCACAGTAGTCAAAACAGCCTGGTAATGGTACAACAACAGACACATGGACCAATGGAACAGAATTGAGAATCCAGACCTGAATCCAGACCTAAATCCATCCACATATGAGCAGTTGATATTTGACAAAGGCTACAAAACAGTTAAATGGGGGAAAAGACAGTCTTTTTAACAAATGGTGCTGGTATAACTCGATAACTCGATATCTACCTGCAAAAAAAATGAAACAAGACCCATACCTCACTCCATGCACAAAAGTGAGCTCAAAGTGGATCAAAGACCTAAATATAAAATCTAAAATGATAAAGATCATGAAAGAAAAAACAGGGACAACATTAGGAGCCCAAATATATAGCATAAACAGTATATAAAACGTTACTAAGAATGCAGAATAAAAACTGGATAACTGGGAGCTCCTAAAAATCAAACACCTATGCTCATCCGAAGACTTCACCAGGAGAGTAAAAAGACTCCCTACAGACTGGAAAAAGTTTTTAGCTACGACATTTCCAATCAGCGCCTGATCTCTAAAATCTACATGATCCTGCAAAAACTCAACTACAAAAAGACAAATAACCCAATCAAAAAAATGGGCAAAAGATTGACTAGACACTTCACTAAAGAAGACATTCAGGTAGCTAACAGATACATGAGGAAATGTTTATGATTATTAGCCATTAGAGAAATGCAAATCAAAACTACAATGAGATTTCATCTCACTCCAACAAGGCTGGCATTAATCCAAAAAACACAAAATAATAAATGTTGGAGAGGCTGTGGAGAGGTTGGAACACTTATACACTGCTGGTGGGAATGTCAAATGGTATGTCCATTTTGGAAATTTGATTTGGCACTTCCTTAAAAAGCTAGAAGTAGAACTACCTTATGATCCAGCAATCCCACACCTCAGAATATATCCTAGAGAAATAAGCATCTTTACACAAACAGATATATGCACACCCATGTTTATTGCAGCACTCTTTACAATAGCAAAAACATGGAAGCAACCAAGGTGCCCATCAACAGATGAATGGATAAATAAATTATGGTATATTCACTCGATGGAATACTACGCATCAGTAAAGAACACCGATGAACCTGTGAAACATTTCATAACATGGAGGAACCTGGAAGGCATTATGCTGAGTGAAATTAGTCAGTTGCAAAAGAACAAATATTGTATAAGACCACTATTATAAGAACTTGAGAAATAGTTTAAACTGAGAAGAAAACATTCTTTTGTGGTTACGAGAGGGGGGAGGCAGGGAGGGTGGGAGAGAGGTATTCACTAATTAGATAGTAGATAAGAACTACTTCAAGTGAAGGGAAAGACAACACACAATGCAGGGGAGGTCAGCACAAATGGACTAAACCAAAAGCAAAGAAGTTTCCTGAATAAACTGAATGCTTCAAAGGCCAACATAGCTGGGGCAGGGGTTTGGGGACCATGGTTTCAGGGGACATCTAAGTCAATTGGCATAATAAAATCTATTAAGAAAATGTTCTGCATCCCACTTCGAAGAGTGGCGTCTGGGGTCTTAAATGCTAGCAAGTGGCCATCTAAGATGCATCAGTGAGTCTCAACCCACGTAGATCAAAGGAGAATGAAGTACACCAAGGACACAATGTGATTACAAGCTCGAGAGACAGAAAGGGCCACATGAACCAGAGACTACATCATCCTGAGACCAGAAGAACTAGATGGTGCCCGGCTACAACCAATGACTGCCCTGACAGGGAACACAACAGAGAACCCCTGAGGGAGCAGGAGGCCAGTGGGATGCAGATCCCAAATTCTCATAAAGAGACCAGACTTAATGGTCTGACTGAGACTAGAAGGACCCCGGTGGTCGTGGCCCGCAGATCCTCTGTTGGCCCAGGACAGGAACCGCTCCAGAAGCCAACTCTTCAGACATGGATTGGACTGGACAGTGGGTTGGAGAGGGATGCTGGTGAGGAGTGAGCTTCTTGGATCATGCGGAAAATTGAAACTATGTTGGTATCTCCTTCCTGTAGGGGGGATGAGAGGGTAGAGGGGGTTAGAAGCTGGTGAAATGTATATGAAAAGAGAGAGTGGAGGGAGGGAGTGGGCTGTCTCATTAGGAGTAATTGGGAGTATGTAGCAAGGTATACATGTTTTTGTGTGAGAGACTGGATAGATTTGTAAACTTTCACTTAAAGCACAATAAAGACTATAAAGAAAGAAAATTACAATCTATGATTATTAATTTTTTATTAATAAAGGGCATTTTAATACCTACCCTAAAATTAAGTTATTCCTGTTGTTAGTTGCCATCAAATTGATTGCAACTCTTGGCGACCCCATGCATGCAGAGTGGAACTGTGCTCCACAGGGTGTTCAAGGCTGTGACCTTTTGGAAGCAGATTGTCAGGCCTGTCTCCTGAGGCCCTTCTGGGTGGATTCGAACTGCCACCCTTTTGGCTAGTAATTGAGCACTTAACCATTTGTGCCATCCAGAGAAAAAAAAAAATTTCTTTTTTTTTTTTTTTTAGACTTCCCTGAAATTAAGTAGGAGAAGCTTCTTTTAAAATAAAAGAGCAGCTAACAGTTTGTATTAAATATGTAGGTTAGTCTACATAGATACAGCCCCTTATGTAGCAATTTTATTTTTTTCTAATTTTGCTGCAGACCAGTGGGCATATTGTCCTAACACAAGGGGAGTCAGTGATTAGAAAGTAACAGTGAGGATGAGGGTTGGAGGGCAATCCAGGGGCACAGGGTCAAGGCCCAGGATAGGGAGTGAGTCACACTTCAGGACTTCAGTGAGACATTTGGGGTCTCTTTGTGAGGCACTCGTCAGGTGACTTGGAAGAAACTTCTAAACATTTTAGTGAAACAAAGAAACACTTTTCCTATTAATTAGGCTTTCTCTATGAGTTTAACACTATTTATTTATAGAATCTTTAGGTTACACTTTAATTTAGTTCTGTTCTACAGTACTCTATGGAGTTTCAGGAAGCAGTGATGATTTGTATCAATTTAATTGCCTCTTTTGAGACTTGATATTCCTGGCAAACATCTTGTTCTGCTTTGTTCTTGATGGTTAGTGTTACTGTATACATCCCATATGGGAGTAAGACTGATCTTGTGGGTGGATGAATGAATGAAAAAGCATTCGAACTGATCTCAGGGGACTGAAATAGTGAAGGAATGAATCACGAGAGATTTGAAGGATTTCACAGGATTTGGAAAGGAACCAAATCTATGGGGTGAATCTTCAAATTTTTTGATTCCCACAAAATTGTAAGGCACTTGGCTTTTCCCTGAAAATTGTGACATATTTGATGAAGATGAGAAAGGTGATTTTTTTTTTCCATATACACAAAACACATTCTTGATTTGAGGAGTCGAGTGACTAACTTGATCTTGAACTTGTATCTTGCTCCAAAATAATGGCTTCCTGTTTTTGACAAGGGAGCATCATAAAAAAAAAAAAAAATCATAAACCAAAACCAAAAATGTTTCTTGGACAGCAAATACTCTGCATTATTTTTGTGAATTGGTTCTAAGTGAATCTGAAAAGAGAATAAGTGCCCCCTGAAAGACACAAGGGCTCGGTAACTAATATGAAAACAGTTTAATAAATGGCAATTTGGCCTAAATGGAGCCTTCAAAAGAAGGCTAAGAATGTTCCCCAATAGCCAACTTTATTCTTTCTGCTTCAACTTTCAGGGTACACAAGGTATAAGAACAGACAGTTTCCCCACGACAATCACTGTCTTAACAAAAATTTACCACCGACATTCTAAGGCAGGTTTCATTAAAGGGAAGATAAATGATAATGTTGGCTTAAGATTCAGGTAGAGATTTGGCATTTAGTGAATCTTTATATTCACTAAATTATCAATTTAGGGACTGCTATATAATTCATAAAACAGGCAGCAGGTGGGATTTAGCCCATAGGCTATAGTTTGCCAAGTATTTGACTAGTGTTACAGATAGCTATGCAAAGAGGCAATTGCAACACAGGGTGCGATGGTTAAGATTGTGGGTCAACTTGGCTGGGCCATGATTCTCAGTGTTTACATGTGATCACTCCCGTGATGGGATCTGCTGTGAGTAGCCAATCAATGGAAAGAGAGTTTCCTTGGGTGTGGAGCCTGCATCCAAATATAAGTGTGAACATTCTGGTCTTTGCCCTGTCTGGATCCTGCAGTTGCTTCCTGTTCGTCTGACCTCCAGTTCTTGGGACTTGAGCTAGCAGCTTACCTGCCAATCTTGGGATTCATCACTCTTCACAGCCTGTGAGCAACACTCCTGCTCTCCGACCTGCCGATCTTGATTTCACCAGCCCCTGCACCTACATGAATCAGGAGAAGCCTTGCAGTCTTGCCTGCTGATCTTGGGATTCATCGATCTTCACTGCCTGTGAGCAAGAGCCCTGCTCTCCAACCTACCAATCTTGGGTTCCCTAGCCCCTGTGGCTATGTGAATCAGAAGAAGCCCCTATTCTGATCCACGGACTTGGGATGTTTCAGCCTCTACAATTGCGTGAGCTGTTTCCTTGATATAAATCTCTCTCTATATATGTATATATTTATATGCTTTACTGGGTGCTTCTCTAGAGAACCCAGCCTAAGACACAGGGTAAGAAGTTTTATAGTTAAGGTACTCTGTAAACCCCAGTTCTGCCTGGGAGAGACATGGAAAGTACATTCAAAAGTAGATACCATTAAACTGGGTCTTTAATGTCAAGTGAAGTCCCTGGGTGGTGTAAATGGTTAGTGCACTTGACTTCTAACCCAAAGGCTTGCGCTTGGGTTCCAAGCAGTGGCCACAAGTCAAGGACCTATGTCCTTATAAGAAGAAAAGAGACACAGCATAAGACACACTCAGAAGAATACCATGTGACCACAGAGGCAGAGACTGGAGTGATGCTGCATGAACCAAGGGCTACCAGAAGCTGAAAGAGATAAGAAGGGATCTCCCCTAGAGCCTGTGTAGAGAACATGGCCCTGACAGTATCCTGAGTTTGGATTTCTAGCCTCCAGAACTGTGAGAGAGTAGATTTCTGTTGTTTTAAGCCACTTGGTTTGTGGTTATTTGTTTCGGCGGCCCTACGACACTTACATACCCTTTGACTAAGGGTCCCGGCTTGCTGCTGGCTCTTGGCTAAAGGCTGCCCTCAGCTCCTTGAGGCCACTTGCAGTTGCTAGAGGCTGTTTAGCAGTTCCTTGCCATGGCACTTCTCCAACATGGCCACTCACTTCATCAGGCCTGCAAGGAAAGTATCTAGCTCCAGTTAACCGAAAGTCTAAAAGAACATAACCAAATCATGAGAGTAATATCCCTTCTTCCTTGCCATGTTTCGTTGGTTAGAAACAAATTGCAGGTGTTGTTTGCACTCGAGGGGGAAAAAAAGAGCTACACAAAGGTGAACACCAGGAAGTGAAAACTGTGAAGTCACTTAGGGCCTGTCTGCCACAGTGAGCTTACTATTTTTTGTGTACAATGTATGGTTTTTCCGTGTGAGCAGAGGCTTCGTTTTGGGAGCAGGTATAGCCTATGACTGTAGAGTGGTCAGTAGTGACAGCCCACACCATATGCCAAACACTGAAATGTGGCATTTCCTTTTTACAGAAGCAACAATCGGAGTTTATAGAGGTTAAGCAAAGTTATGGAAGATAACAAAGTCACAAAGTGCTCTGATTTGAACTTGGCGAGGCTGACTTCTAAGCCTGTCCTTTTAATCAAGCTTAGTATGAAGCTAACTTGCCCTTAGATGCCATCATTTTCTCATTACCACAACATTCCTAAATCTAAATGGAAATTCTCATATGTGTGCTACTTCACTCAATTAGGACAAATACTGAGGAATGGGCTGGCCCCCTCTATGGACTAGCTCACATAGCTACGGCCTGAAGCTACAGGTTAGCCTTGTCTCTGTGCCCAGTTGCCATACTGAAAGGTACCACTGCTCACAAAGGACCCAGGGAAAGAATATGGATATTTATCATCACTACTCAAAATGAATTGTTACCATACACAGGTAAAGTATCATCCTGGTTAATTGCAGGTGATAGCCTATAACTGAACGGCTCTACTTTTCTATCTCTACATAAAAATATGACAACATGGTATATCACACGGATTAGACACTCATCCAGTTTCCATGACCCTATCCTCCTTTTGGGAAGAAATAAAATAAAAAAAAAGGCTTAACTTGGGAAGTTCTGGGTGAGTTATGAGTTATATCAAGATTGACTATGCCATGCTATCGCAGTATCAAAAAATCTCAAACTTTCAATGGCTTGTATCCAAACTTTATTTCTTGCTCATAGTATATGCTCCTCGAGGTTAATAGGGGCTCTGCTTCTTATCCTCGCTCTAAGGTGCGCCAAGCTGAAAGAGCAGCCACTGTCTGAGATACTCCTGTCCCCTACAGCAGAGGGTCTATGCCAGCAATTGACTGTTCAGCAGAGAAGTGACACATTGGCATTTATGTTCATGACTCATTAGCTAAAACTAGTCACTCGGCCCCACCCAACCACAAGGGGCCAGAAGGTACAATCCTATGTTGGGCCCAGAAAGGAAAAAGCTTGGAATGTTCCACACACTAATGACTAACACTTGTCCATCCATATTTTCTGTCTTCCAAGCTAGACATTCAGACAATGGCTGTCCTCACCCACTATTTTATAGATAAAGAATCTGAGTCACAGAACAATTGGTACATGTCCACAGTTAAATTAACACAAGTGAAATAAAATGCTGATTCTCAGGTTTCTTTTATTAAATCAAGAATTAAAAACAACCGTGCTGTCGTTGATGTTAATTGCCCTAGAGTCAGCTCCGGATTCATGGTAACCTCCTGAACAACTGAACATAAAGTTGCCCGGTTTTGCGCCATCCCCATAATTAGTTGCAATTGGACCATTGTGATCCATAGGATTTCAGTGGCTGATTTTTGGAAGTAGATCACGAAGCCTTTCTTCACAGCCTGTCTTACTTCAGGAGCTTTGGTGAAACTTGTGCAGCATCGTAGCAATACGAAAGCCTCCTCCAAGGGATGGGGTTTAGCAAGGTCTCCTGCATGGAAGGTGAGAAGTCTACCACTGAGCCGCCAATGCTTCATTAAAAGCAAATATGGATTCTGGAAATTAATCCAGTTGATTTTTGTAGCAATGGTCTGTGCAACCTGAATGCAATTTTTCTTAAGCTTGGAAGGGCAAACAAATGTGATCCGAAACATTAAAGAAGAAATAAATGCATAGAATGACTCAGGACTCTAAAAGTTTTCTCCGAAATGAAAATCAGACATATTCACAAAGAACAAGAGTGAAATATTCGGGCCCAAATCCCAGAGGTGCTCCAGAGATGCAAGGTATTCATACTTAAAATGGAAGTGATTTTTGGTATCAATCAACACTAAGATGGTTTTGTTAGGCTCTGGCTTCTGAAATAATGCTCTTAAATTGCACTGGCTAATAACTAGAGAGTGAGCCTGAAAACAATAACATATCCTGTTAATAAAAGTTTATGTATGACTACTTTAATGAATTGTTTCAGTATCCAGAACTTTCAAAGAGAGCCAAATTGGTGGTTGGAAACAAAATAGGCTTCAGTCTTTACTGAGAAACCCAATCCTCACAACCGGTGCAAGAATTGAAACGAAGAAAGGGGTCTGTCTTACACACTCACAATTTTGGAAGCTGTTCGTTTTAGACACTACATTTTAGTATTTGCAGGCATCTGTCTGTTGCTAGAATACCTACACACTTTGCGGAAGCTTTATTTGAAAATGCTGTGTACCTTGTCTAAAGGGCCAGCTGGGATGCCAGAAATAGTATCGGCTCTATTTATGTCTTTGGAGTAATTACAGTGGAATTTAAAGACTTAGTTTATAGATCCAAGAAGAAGATCTTCTGTGTACACTAAAACGATGAATCCTTTCCAGACAACTTCTCATTTGGCTGAAGAAGCACTTGAGGAAGCATTTCATAACTTCAGCCAAAGCCGTTTTTAGCAAGACCTGGGTGGGATTCTTGCTGTTGATATCCAAAATTAAAAAAAAAAAAAAAAAGTCTTGATTTTAATCTGTCCAAGGTTACTTTGTTGTAGTTATGAAACCATGAATCAACTTTAAAGCTTTCAGGGATAAAAGGAGATATTGAGACAAGTGCCTGCTATCTTTTGTTGAATGGGGGAAAATATGTTAACCAATTTCCTGATGGCTTTGCCTGGTGGACTTGACTTTTGTTTAGCTAATGTCTTTTTGGAATGCATCTCTGTTTTTTTCCTTTTCATGCCCTGCCTCTTACCAGAGGCCAGTGTGTGTATGTGCTCAAGGAGAGAGCAGTGTGTGTGGTCAGCATGCTGGCCTTCACTTACTGGACGTCAGCTGAATTCTGCTCAGAAGTGGGATGCTGAATGATGATGGACCTTGAGGGAGATCACAGGACTGTATACTTTTTGGACAAAGAATGAATGATCAATTACTTATAGCTATGTTATGCTGCCTCCCAATCTTCTTAACTATGGGAATAAAACCCAATTTTTTCAAATGTGTCCTGGTTTACAAAAACCTTTTGAGGGAATTCATTTTCAACGGCCTTCAGAAAGATCAGGAAAAACCTCATTGGCTGTTCAGTCCCTCCATCCTTCCTCCATCCTCATAAATTTCCACACATGTTCAAGAGGCCCTCTTGCTATGAAATCAAACCAAACCCATTGCCGCTGAGTTGATTCCAACTCGTAGTGACCCTATAGGACAGAGTAGAGCTGCTCCATAGGGTTTTCAAGGAGCAGCTGGTGGATTTGAATTGCTGACCTTTCGGTGAGCAGCTGAGCTCTTCACCACTATACCACCAGGGTTCTGTTATAATAAACGATAATCATAGTGACTTTTTAAAATCTCATGCTTACTCTTGTGTCAGATCCTTTGATCCCAGAGATTGCAACAGTGAATAAGCTAAACATAGTCTTGGTCCCACTATATACTTTACCAACATTGTATTGAATCATTATGACAACACTTTAATATTGGTATTATTAGCCCCACTTTATTGATGGAGAAATTGTCTATCAGAGAGGTTGCTCTCTTTCCTAAGGGCGTAAAGCAAACAGGTCATCAAGATTCAAAGCCAAGTCTATCGAATTTCCTAGCCCCCACCCCATTTTTTTCCATCGTGCTTCCTCTATAACACAGAAATCAAAATGACTTTGGAAATGTTCCAGGCTAAAATTCTCATGGTCTATTTTGTAGAAATTAAAGACTTGATATGCACTGTGCTGGTTCTTTTTATTGCCAGTCTACTTGAGGTAGAAAAGACACTTCCCAGAATCCCCTTTTCTCTATTGCTCTGGGTTAGAGCTAGTCAGAAGGGAAAAAAAAAAAAAAAGTGGCCATCAAGTTGGCCTCGACTTGTGGCAGCCTGTGTGTGTTAGAGTAGAATTGTGCTCCATAGGATTTTCAATGGCTGCTTTTTCAGAAGTAGGTTACTAGGCCTTCCTTCTAAAGAATCTTTGAGTGGGTTCAAATCTCCAGGTTATCAGTCAGCAGCTGAGTTTGTTACCACTTGCACCACCCAGGGACTCCTGGACAGAAGAGAAACTGGTGTGAAATTTGAAAGACAGAGGTGAAGCAGAAGCCATTATACTCTGAAGGACTTTCCCTGGTCAGATATGGTACAAAAATGCAGAGGTACCCAGGGGGGTCCAGCTTGACCTGCTACCTACCACTCTACAGACAATTTTCTTCCTGAATTCAGAGTTGACCAAGAGAGGCTAAGGCCCATCAACAGGTGCTTGCCTGTGGATCCACAGAGGTGGTGTCTATGCATTGACAAAAGCCTCCTGGACCTCTCAATGAGCAGCCTTCTACTGGTGGGATGTGCTTAGCTTCTCAGGTTTCCTTAAAAGATTCCACTTGTCTCCTGTGCCAATGCCTCCAGTGGATTGGCACAAACTTTCCCTGTGATCTTCCAACAGCCATTTCCACACCATCCCTCCCTAGGTCCTCCTACAGTTCCTTTAAAAATCTCTTATCCCATGATGCGTAGCGTGGTTCTACTTCCCTGGCTAAATTCTGACTGATATATATACTTCTTCATTTGTTGACACATACCCAGTGTTCACTGAAGGAAAACACTTGTTCAACCTACAGATACAATCTCAGCTTAGTTTTATTTGGAAATGGTTCATCTAGGTTCAGGAAAGTCCTGGTGCCATTTTGGTTTTCACAAAGGAAAGTCCTTTTACCAGGAAACTTCTGGTGCCATTTTGGTTTGTCAAATTAGTTGTCAGTTCGATTAATCAGCAACAGTATACTGAAATCTTTACCAGAGAATATAACTCTCACTAGTTTACTACCCAGCTTTTATTAAAAGCTCTATTAAGAGAATTCAAGTAATAGAGGTTTGCCATCTCCTCAGAGGGTTTTAAATTGCCTTCCTCTGATGAGAGTTTTAAATTAAGCGTTTCAGTTCATAGAGAACTGCACTGCCTTGAAGAAGATTTCAAATATATTTGAGTTCGTAACTAATGTTAAAAAATTGGGAGATTTCACTTAGAAGTCTGGATTTCCAATTTCTTTGGACAGAAAACGATTCTGTGTCACTGGGTGCACATTCCTAAATTGCAAAGATATGCTTCATTTTTGTTACTTGCTTGGCCCCTCAGGCATTTGAATGGCTGAGCCACTGGATGGTTTCAGTTTTGCCACTGGAACAAGGGTCTTTAAACTATAAACCGAGATGTGGTCTAAGAAAGAGCTATATAAAAAATCCCATTGATTTATTCCAAAGATATCGAGGATGCTATCACCTTATCACTAAGCCCCAGGAGGTCAAATTTGGAACAGAGAAGTTCATTATTTGAATTTCTTGTCAAGGTCATATCCAGTCTTCTCTACCTTTTGTTAGCATTTTAACACAGCTAATAGGCTAGGGTTTCCCCTTGCTTCCTGAAGGTCTACTCTGCATGTTACAGTACTCCTTGGCTGCTTGCATACCAGGTCAAGTTCAGCTGGCACTTTACACTAGAATATTCTCCAGTTCAAGTTCACATTGTCTGTCTTGCGGGTTTAAGTTCCAGGCTTGGCTGCAGGGCTGGAGTGCTTCCTCCCATAAATGTATGATTTGCAACACTGTTGACTTTTGTTTAGCTTTCCTGTTTGTCATATCTTGCAATGCTTCCTTTCAGTTAAGAATATTTGGCAACTTTGTTGAAACAGGCTGGCTGCCTGAAATCAAGAATTTAAAAGTTTAATTTAGGTTGATTATCCTCTAAAGAAAAAACAAAGGGGTGGAGGGATGCTTTTCAGCATAAATTTTCACTTCCTCATTGTAGAAGATCTTTTAATCAGCTGTTTTAGTTAATAGATTTAGCTCTGTAGAACCTGAGACCTTCAAACATTCAAATAGTTACATGTAAAGGACACTTACATACAGTGTCTACCACAAAGTTAAAACACAATAAATATTAACTATTATTATTTAATATATGATAAAGTGATCATATTTCCTGCTTTACTTTAACCTCCAGGAAACTCCAAGGAAAATTTATGGCTGAATTCTATCTATCTTTTGTGAGTTACACTGACGTATAATTGATACGGGTGTAGTGATGGTTCAGTGGCAGAATTTTCACCTCCTGCATGGGAGGCCCAGGTTCAATCGCTGACCGATGCTCCTCATGCGCAGCCAACACTCGGCTATCAATGGAGGCTTGTGTGTTGCTACGAGGCTGAACGGGTTTCAGTGGAGCTTCCAGACTAAGGCTGACTAGGAAGAAAGGTCTTCCGAAAATCGCCCACTGAAAACCCTGTGGATCACAACAGTGTGTTATGCAATTGATTATGGGCGCAGGACCAGGCAGCATTTTGTTCAGTTGTGCATGGAATCATCGTGAGTCAAGGGCCGGCTTGGCTCATACTGTTGTGATTCATAGGATTTTCAATGGCAGCTAACAACAACAACATAATTCATGTATCACCTCTTCCCCCTGTAATTTTTCTATCTCTACTCCCTGATTCTGATCATTTATTGTCTTTTTCCATTTTACTGTATTTATTTCATTTTTGTATAATTCATTGTGAAATAAGATAGAGATAAATAGAATAATTCAAAGTTTTATAACCTGAAACTAGGCTTAGAATTATAGTCTACTAATTGGTTTCTTTATATTTAATATTTGAAAAATGCAAATTCAATTTTTAATCTAGAATCAGAACAATTTTTTTCCAAAAATACAGATTTGATATATAATACTAATATGTTTTTAAAACATTATCTCCTAAAAGGGAAAACTCAAACATCTTAGCATGTCATTGAGGACCTTCCTCAAAGTGTCTTTGATTTCCTTCTTCCGTTATATGACTCCTCTCTAAAATTTCCACTTTGACCAGATTGTCCTGTTAAGACAGCTCTTTTGCATCACTCAAAAAATGCAGTGCATACAGGAGGCAAAAGGAAACTGGTAAACCAGTTGCTATCAAGTCGACTCCAACTTATGGAGACCCCATGGGTGTCAGAGCAGAACTATGTTCCCTATGATTTCAACAGCTGATTTTTGGAAGCAGATTGCCAGGGCTTTTTTCTAAGCTGCTTCTCAGGGGACTCAAACCTCCAACCTTTCAGTTAGCAGCTGAGGTCACTAACCATTTGCACCACTCAGAGACTCAAGGCAAAAGTAAGAAGAGGCCAAATATAAGATCCTACAATTATAGGGCTGAATTTGGCAGTAGCCCTCCTGAATCTTCATACCATTGGCTCAGGGAGGGCTTTGATTCTTCTAGCTTTCAACACCATTTGGGGGCAGACATGTACAATGAGGACATGATTCCAAATAAAAAAGAGAAAGTTTGAAAACTTAAAAAAAAAAAAAGAAAAGAAAAGAAAGCTAGATTCATTTGGCTCTGCTTCTTGTAAACAACACAAAGCTCACTTAAGCTCTTTGCTGACCCAAGAGCACATCTGTGTTGAAATGTTTTTTCTTTTTTACAGTGAAGTCAGTTTCCAAGCCTACTGACTTTTTAGCCTGCTCTCACTGTTTCATTTTACCTCTGGATAAGCTCAGTCCTCCTCTAAATGATGTTCCCTTCACCTATTCATTCATTTTATTCATTTGATAAATATTTATTGAGACCCTTCTATGTGCCCACCATAGCAATAGGAATTGAGAACACAGCAAAGAACAAAATAGATAAGGACTTGCCTTGATGAGGTGGGGAAAAGAAAAAAAAAATCAGAAAATAAAAAATTGCAAGTTCAAATAGTCACAAATACTATGCGGAAATCTAGTAACTATTAAATAGGGAAATTTGCAACATTAAAAGTATAAATTTAAGGGTAGGGTTAGAATAAGGATTAGGAAATAAATGTGGTGATACTACGTTAGGGTAGACACGGGAGACTTCTGTGAGGCAATAACATTTTGAAAGCGAAAGAGAAGAAATTAACTTCAACCAAAGGAAAGAGTCCTCCATATTGAATCACTTATGGAAATTAAGAAGTACTTGTGAAAAGAATGAGTGTGTGTGTGCCTGTGTATATATGTGTCTGTGTATGTGCTTGCACAGATATTAATCAAAATATCTATATATGTGTATAGATATACACATATATGTTGTTGTTGTTAGGTACCATCAGGTGGGTTCTGACTCATAGCGGCCCTATAGTACACAGTAGAGCTGCCCCATAGGTTTCTAAGGAGTGCCTGGTAGATATGAACTGCTGACCTTTTGGTTAGCTGCTGAGCTCTTAACCACTACGTCCCCAGGACTCTCTCTCTCTCTATATATATATACATACATATGTGTGTACGTCCCCAGGACTCTCTCTCTCTCTCTATATATACATACATATGTGTGTGCTTAGATAGATACAATTAAGAAGATAAATTTTAAGCTACATATTCCTTTCATATTCTAATTCTATATGACCATAAAATTATATGTTACACAAATCATTATCAATTAATAATATAAACTGATACTTCCTAAAAAAAAGAAAGAAAAAAAAATTGACTGTCTGAATATCTACAAAGTACCAAGCTCAGCACTCTGTGCTAGGATTATGATGATTCCTAAGATACTTACTGCCCTACAGGGGCACAGAGTGGTGAGAAAGGAGATGCCAGACCAAATGATTTCCATAACAGTTGGGAATAGTTGAGAGAGAAGTACAGCGAAGGGGCTGAGGAGCTCTGAAGAGGGTTACTAGTGTTTCAGGAAAAGCTTCCTGGAAGAGAAGAAGTCTCATATTTGAAGGATTATTAAGAGTGAAACAGGAGAATGGAGACTAGCATGAGGAGAGGCAGAGAAGTGAGCAATAGCATGGATAAGTGAGAATAAAGGATGGGATAGGTCAGAAGAAATGGAATTGCATGTTGTCATCAGGTAGATGATAGTTAAATCCAAATGTGACAACGCAAGAAGCATATATCTGGAGGAAAGTAGCAAACAACCACAGATTCAGCAAAGTAGGAGAATCCCAGGAATGGGAAGGGGAGGAATAGTCACTAAAGAGCAAGGAGAGGGCACCATCAAGGAACCACAGCCAAGTAAGTGACTTAAAGCACAGTGGATGTTCCATAGTATCAAATTCAGCCAGGAGGTCCAGCAAGAATAGCACTAATGTAGTATCGTTGACTTTAAAAATAGGAAGGTTCTTGATGACCTTCTCCAAAGTAGTAAGGGCTGAAGGACAAAGTCAGTTTAGGAGATTTTGGAGTGAGAGAATGGGAATGGATGAAGTGGAGAGTCCTGCCATGACTTCAATGAGAAGTTTCACTACAAAGGGAAGGATATTGGACACGTGAGCCAAAGAACATTATTCTGTGGCTGTTGCTTTGATTTTTAAGTATGCAAATTTTGAACATTTGTTTAGGCCGTGGGAAAGAAGCCAAGACATGAAGGGATAGTTGAAGATAAAGCAGTAATATTATATTTGATTGATCATGGTCTTGAAGGTAAACAGATGGGACCAAGGGCAATGCTGAAGATGTTGGCAGTGACCAAGAGACAGGGCATCTTATCCTCTGACCATGGGGACAAGGAAATAGAGGAGGAACAGATGGAAATTAATGTCTATGTGGGGACAAGAGGAAGGAGATAGAGGTGTTTCGCACTCGATGATGTGAATTTGGCCAGTGAAGCAGGAGACAAGACAATGTCCTCAGAGGGAGGCTGTGGGGTCAGATAAAAGACTCAGGAGTCATGAAGCTGTGAATTATAATGGAAACCAGCTCAGGCCAAATTTAAAGATTTGTGAAGAGAATTAAAGGCAGCCAGGTTGCAACTGGAGACCATTATTGAGGTGAGGTGGCAGTCTTTCCCGTAATGAGATTATCTTCAGCAGTTTGCAGCAATTTAGGGAGAGAAAATAAAATGTGGAACTGAAATTTCTCCTGAAAGACACATCAGGAAGTGGGAGGAAGACTGGGACTAAGGGTAGGAAGGTTGAACATGTTGGCAAAATAGTGGTTCCGGATGTCACCATTTCATTTGATTTGGGTCAGGAAAGGGAGAAGACTGGAGGGTTGGATGGCCAGTGAGAAGTGAGACATATACTTACTGGGGTTCCCTGTGAGATGAAAAGCAGTATAGTAGAAGCAGGACATCAAATATTTATGATGTGTCTAATAATGAAAACAGGTGGTCTGCTGCTAATATTTCATGTGTTTCCATAAATATTGCTGAAACTAAATCAATTGAGTTGGGAACCCACTAAGGGCCAAAGATGTTTCCTGAACTAATAAAAGGCCGTGCTAAGTGTTCAGATGGTTTCATTGTCTAACGCTGGTGGCAAGTGCTGAATTCTGAGGTAATAAACAATGCTAGCTAAAGACTGATTCTATAGCAGGCTTGTTTATTCCATTGTCCTCCTAATAATGAAAACACAAGAGCAGTAAGTCTGTAGACTACTCCAAGAGTGAACGTATCTCCCTCTGGTAACCACCGTGCCTGGGCAAGAAAAGAAGGTCATATTAAGCTTAAGTGGGGATGGTGGTGGTTCAGTGGTAGAATTCTTGCCTGCCATGTGGGAGACCCAGGTTTGATTCCTGGCCAATGCACCTCATGTATGGTCAACACCCGTGTGTCACTGTGTTACTACGATGCTGAACAGGTTTCATCGAAGCTTCCAGACTAAGATGAACTAGGAAGACAGGCCTGACAATGTACTTATGAAAATCAGTCACTGAAGTCCTATGGATCTCAATAGTCTGATCTGCAGCCCATCATGGGGATGGCACAGGACTGGACAGCACTTTGTTCCATCGTTGCCATGAGTGGAGGCTGACTCAGTGGCAACTAACAACAGCAGTTAAGCTTAAACTTGGGAGGGGGATTTCTTTTTGATAGGTGATCAAACCCTGTGGATATAATTGTGACTAATCAATAATGACCACACGTTTGAAGGGTTGATTATCCCAAGGGGGAGGGGTTATGACGCCAGCTTGCTTTGGTGGCTCAAATTGCTTGAGCTGCTGTAGAAAAGGAAATACTTTCTTTCACAACTTCCTGGGCTGGATATTAACTTCTCATGAAGACAGTAAGTCAGCATCAAAGTATATTTATCATGTATTATTTACTCACACCTCAGAAGACACATTTAACTCTCACTGTTTTGCGTACTAAGGAAAGAAAGCAAACAATGAAAACAAATTACCTCAAGCAGAAAATAAAATACATATTTTGATAATGTCTCCTTATTTTGAAGTTTTAAGAGCTTGCGAATATGGAAGGTGCACCATGCTTATGTGACCAAGACTTCCTGTAAGCCCCATTCCTCCACCAGGTGGTTAGATATCTCATTATATCTATAACCACTTCCTCTCCCAATACTAGTTTGCAGTTGGATGTTAGATTTCCAAACAGCTGGAAGTTTGAAAACACAACCTCTGTTCTTTCAGTTACAGCCCCTCAGACATGCTCCCCAGGTCCAATGTCAGAGTACACATTGTGTGAGAGGTGGCCAGGTGTTGTCCTTGTTATGCTGTGGGTGTGTGGTCAGCCGACGCACAGGGCTTCTGATGGGGGAGACTCCGGTCACCGGAATGCCCATCCTTCAGTAAGCATGAGGATCCCAAATGTGACTGAGGCATCGCAGACTTTTCCAGCTATTTTCTAAAATGTTTTTCTGCTCCACCAAATCTAAAACATTCTCTGCCATTTACTTTTCCCCTTAATTTTGTGAACCCAAGGGTCTTTTAAGAGGAAATGTTATCCACATGTTTTTGATTCATTTACACTTAAATCATTAAAAGCCTGTTTTGTAAGAGCTTTTTGATGTCAAAATTTTTTTTTCTGTGTCCTTTTAATAAGGCATTTAAAGTTGGTTTCTCTTTTCTTTTCCTCCTTCCCTGTCCCTCACTTGGGAAAGAGAAAAAAACAAAAAACAGAATGTTGAATTTTGTTACAAGCAGATGATTTTTAACCCCAAAAGGATGAGGTTTGGTAAACTTACAGCTCATATATAGCAATTTATTCTAAACTGGGTTGCGTCCACACTCTGCCCAGAATTCAGATACCAGGTAGTTAAAATATGATGCCTTTCCATGCTCGTATAAGTTTGTGAAGTTATGCCTCATTTCGTTTGCAATTTTCCAGCCAAAATAACTGATACTATTCAAAGTCTATTTACAGTTCTCTCATTCCACACACTTCACACTCACTATCACGTGTCACGCGGCCTCCTTAACGTCTCTCCTACTCCGGGCCTCTCCAAGAGTAGCCTTTCATGCGCAGGTTTCAAAGTACCCTTCTTAGGTGTCCGATGTTTGAATAAACTCATTGCCATCAAGTCAATTCCGACTCATAGGAACCCTATTGGACAGAGTAGTACTGCCCCATAGGGTTTCAATATCTGAATACTGGTTCTAAAGTCAACATAACTCAGTTTATCTAGATCACTAAAATTATGCCTGGGAGGCACTGGCAAGTGGAAAGAAGAATAGCATGCAGATACTTGGAGTTTCAAAATGAATTTCTTAAATGCTAGGAAAAATAAGCTTTGAAGGATATTAATTACGTGGACAGTGTTATTGGTTCTAACCCTTTCCTTTGTAAACAGTTGCCACAAAAGGTTTTCATGCTGAGTTTTCTCTTTTATCTTTCCATAGCAAGGTTGGACATCTTCTTTGGAGTCCATTGCCCTTTGGAAGATTCCACATTGTGGTATTGAAAATTTAAGGAGCAGTTTTTTGTTTTGTTTGTTTTTCTTTCTGAGTATTTTAAGCCAACCAAAATTCGTAAGCAAAATATTAATAGTGACACTAATGGGAAAATGAGTTCTCAAGCTAGTCACAAAAAAAAAAAAAATTAAACATTTGCAAATATAATACACTATAACAAAAACAAAGGAAATCTGCCTACCGTTAGATTTACCAATTCAATGTTTTAATCACAGAAATTTATGCAAAGAGAATAATGATAGATTAGTATAATTTTGTTTCTAGTGGAAAAAAAAGTTCAAATAATATAGAAAATTAACCCAATGTACAAAATTAGGAGATTGAATGAAAGTAAAGTGTTTCACAAAAAGTAACAAAATATAACCATTAGTAACATGGTTTTAGGAGAACATATAATGATACAGGAAGTTTTTTGCAGTCTGTTGAGTGTAAAATCTAAATTTCATAAAAGAATTATCATATGATTCTACGTGAAACCTAAATATTAAGACTAAAAGAACTGAAATGAAAATTAAGGCATTTAAGAAAATTTTTATTTTCTTTTTCACTGTATGTATTTTAAACATTTTCTACAATGTACATGTAATGTACTTCTGTATTTTTTTTTTTTTTACATTTAAAAAATCTAGTGTCTTCTTGATGTCAAGAAACAAAGGGCAAGAAAGATTTTAAGCTCTAAATTTCTGATCTAGAAAATAAATGCATTTTTTTCTAAGAGAGTTCAATGTACAAATACCTTCTGGTTTTATAAGGGTGCCCAAATCTCTATACTGAATGTTAAACCTTTCACTTCCCCTGACTTCTGCTGAGGAGTAACTAAAAAAAAAAAACTATATGTCAATAATTTCATCTTTTTGTAATCTAAAAATATAATGTCTTTACATAGTTATCAGATGGCAACATCTCTTGAGTAGTTCATATTTCTATTTGGACTATCTTACAGTTAATAATACTCATATAATGACACAAGATTTCATTACTGGTAACATGAATGAGAACTAGGGCCTTCTTACCACATAAGAGTCTTAGTATGGTCCATGAATTAGTGAGCAGGTAAAATTCCACTCAGCAAATGTTCTATTAAGTAGAGTTCTCTAGAGCAGACTTGTGTTTTTGCTCCTAGTGATTTTCTCCCTAAATTTCATTATAATTTTAACCAATTTTCTAAATTATATAATCCTGGTCAATAAATCCTTTCTCTGGTCCTTGTTCATACAAAAAAAAAAAAAAAACCTGTTGCTATTGAGCTTATTCCAACTCACGAAGAACCCCAGGTGTTATGGAGAACTGCTCCTTAGGGCTTTCTTGACTGTAATCTTTACAGAAGCAAATTGCCAGGCCTTTCTTCTTCTGCACTGCTGACCACCAACCTTTAGTAGTTGAACACAAATGATCTCTGCCACCCATGCATAGAAACAATTTTTTGTAGAGAAAAACTGAAACCCATTGCGGTCGAGTGGATTCAGACTCATAGTGACCCAATAGGATGGAGTTGAATTGCCCTGAAGGGTTTCCAAGGAGTAGCTGGTGGATTCAAACCACTGACCTTTTGGTTAGCAGACAAATGCTTAACCACTCTGCCACCAGGGCTCCTTCATAGAGAAAGCACCTTACTGTATACCATTTACATTGTCATTTTGTCCTATTATCAAGTTATCCTCTCCCTTTATTTTTTCTTGCTACCATGAATCTTAAAAAATATTAATCACTATCACAAGGGGGAAAAAAAAAAGTTAAGCACAACTAATTTTGTCAAATTGCACTGATCTCATTGAGTCCTCAGAAGAACTGTGTGAGGTAGACACTGTTATTATCCCCATCTTACAGACGAGGAAACTGAGGTCCTCAGACATTAGGTAATATGCCCAAGGGGGCAGAGATAGTAATTAGCAATCGAAGAATTCTACTTCAATGCTCTCTGAATCCAAAGTCCATGTTCTCAGCCAATATGCCAGCTTCCTTTTCATTTTAAAAGTGATAAGCCATTTAAAACACTTATCCCAGTCACTGGCAAATACTCACCCAGCCAAATGGAATGTACCATAGCTAAGGAACATAAAGGAGGAGAAGGGTAAGAACTCTCTTTCTCTCACAGTTTTCAGAGCATCCCTATTCCCTTCTTCAATAATTATACAAGCTAGGGTATCAGCTCCATTTCATCCTACACCTATAATTTGATATATTCTTCCTGACAATATAATCATCATGATAAAATTCAATTGCTATAAAACAATTTGGAGATCCTGTAATCCATTATAATGGACTCTGGTCAACAAGGAGGAAAATATATCTGAATGACTAGTTCTCCTACTGAAACTGACTGAGGCATTAATTACATCATTTAAACTATCTGCTTTTGTTGGTATATTTAAATTATTTCAGTTTACCTCAGAAAGGTTAATTTTGATAATTGTTTTAGCCTATTTCCCATTCCATGACATGAGAGTTTACATTAAAATTAAATAAAAACATTTAATGGTACAGGTACACTCCCTGTTGGGTGGGGGGGGTCCATATTTTACAGTCCTTTCTTTACAAAAATATAGGCAGTGAAGGAGAAAAAAGTAGAAAGTTAAACTACCTTGTGTGACTGACAGTTGAATCCTGAATCACATGTGTGCTCTTCTTACCTCTAAAAAAAAATTTTTTTTTTTTTTTTTTTAAGTACATCAGAATTAGTAACGGATCCACCTGAGGTTCTTTTAGAACTTAGGATGGATGTGGCATAGGTTTTAAAACCCATTTCTGTCGAGCCGATTCCAATTCATAACGACCCTGTAGGGCAGAGTAGAACTGCCCCTTACAGTTTCCAAGGAGGACCTGGTAGATTCGAACTGCCGACCTTTTGGTTAGCAGCCATAGCTCTTAACCACTCTACCACCAGGATTTCCGCATATGTTTTAGGTTATGGCAATTATTAAGAATAACAGCAAAAACAAAATTCTTTCTTACCATCATTTCAACAATGTACATCAAATCCATTAGGAGAACAAATGTCCTGAGTAACACTAAGCTAGGAATCTTGCATTTTCAGAAGTCGTTATACATGTTTGCAGATTTTAGAGTTGTCCCTTGCAGAGTGCAAATGTTTCAAGTGGACAGGCACCCAAGTTTGTTCCATGAATGATTTCATTTTTTCTGTCTCACAAAACCCTTTAAGCTTAGAAGCCAATCAAAGCCAAACAACTGTTGACCACAGACAGCCGCTCAGCAGCAATTAAAAGAAAAAAAAAAAAGAAGAAGTATCTACAAAAAGTACAAGGCTACACTTCCTTTGATTGACAACCAAATATAAAGTAAACAGCCGCATTATGTTATATAAACTTCATAATTAAAAAATGCAAATCTTAGATGCCTTTTCACACCCTTTGTTTTGAATCTAGGTTAATGATTCTGTGGCTGCAAACCATTCACTACCCTACAGCTCCTGTCAACCGACCCTTGTCTAAAGATGTGTTACATAGATGCAATGGTACTTAGTCTCCTAAGGGTTAAAGAAGTCAGCTCACTCACAAATCAGGAGGAAAAGGCACAAAGGAATCCTGTTAGGGTCTGTTGAAGATTAACAGACCACCACACAAAAGCCCCAAAGCATCCTTCAACCTTCTGAAAAAATGTACTAAAAATGTTACCATGGGAACAACCAATTAAATAAACCAATAAAAGAGGACAACTATCTACACCTCAACCAAACTACACAAACAAACAATAAAAAAAAGCACTATAAATCAATCAAGTTTTAAATGTAACCAGATAGGTTGAAGTTGGGGAAAGGCATAGGAGAGAAAGGAAAATAAAAAACCTTTGTCTATGACAATTAAAACAATGATAAAACAGTAAAAATAAAATGAACGACAGGGTTGAAGATTCAACATAGTATCCCCAGTGTTAATATAAATGCACTTTCTATTTTGTGCTTTTAATGGGCTATTGTGATATTATCCTAAAATCGTGGGTTTAAATTAGCAAAATTGAGAAAAGCCTACAGACTGTTTAGGCCCTGCTGACTGATGTGTAGTCTGCAGGAAATAAATCAAAAAGGCTCATGGGCACACCATGGAGCCCTCTTTATGTTTTAAGATACTGTCTGATGGGCCAAGAGATTTTATTGTAAGTCAGGGACAATTCCAGCCCTTTTTTATCTCAGGGAGCAGAGACCCAAGGGTAGGGTTGCACCTAATTCAGGGAAACCAGTGATCAATAGGCCAAGAAAGTTCCATCCTCTTGACCCAAAATTTAAGGCATAGAATCGTACTGGATCAAGGAGACAAATAGTTTTAGAGATGACTGCCCTGGTGGCACAGTAGTTAAGCGCTTAGCTGATAACCAAAAGGTCTGCAGTTCAGATCTACCAGCTCCTCCTTAGAAACTCTATGGGACAGTTCTACTCCATCCTGCAGGATCAATATAAGTCAGAATCAACTCGATGGCAACGAGTTTGGTTTGGATTTTTTTGAAGAGGAGAAATTGATGGGGCAGTTGATTGCTTGTATGGCTGATTAATTTAAGGGAATTCCACATGGAAAGGTTCACCTTGCCTCTTTGGTGTTTTTCAAATGTCAACTCTGTCTCTAAAGGTTGTCCATAGAACTAATAAAAAAAAAATTAAATACATGCATAAAAATTGCTTCCAAATTAAATTTGAGAATAGAAACACTAACAGAGAACAGCAACTGTCAAGGACCTCTGGGGAGCTATGCCTATTGTGAGAACTTGGGAAATACTTCTTTGCTAACAGCCACCTCTTAAGCTTTTTGAAGATAAAATGGAGCTCTGAAACATCAAAAGGCATATGATAACAGCTGGTTACAACACAAGAGAACTTATTCCCCATTTGCTTCCAGGGGGTTTTCTATAATTGGCCTACAGGAGAGAAAGCCAGTTTAAGTGTATTTTAATTTGGATTAGCACACATTTTTGAATTTCAGGAATCATAATTAAGATTTTCTGGACATAAATGATACCTTGATTGTACAATTTCACATCATCAGGATTCATATTGGAAGTATGGTTTAATTATTCCATACACTTCCTCCCTTCCTGCTTTCCTTCCTTCCTGCCTTCCTTCCTTCCGTTCCTTCCTTCCTGTCTTTCTCCCTCCCTCCCTCTCTCCTTTCCTCCCTCCTTCCTTCTTTCTTTCTCTCTTACTCTCTCTCTCTTTTTGCCACATTCTCTGCTTGTTCTTTTGCACTTAGAGATAATGTAAAATTATGGTATTTAATGAGTGAAATTTTCCTTTGTGTTTTGGGTCCATTGGAAGATTTTAGAGAAACACAAAAATGTTCCAATGGCCTAATGTGCTTGGAATGGAATGTTATGTATTTAGCGTTGTTGTCATTTGCCATTTCTGCGTTCTCTTAATTTCTGGAACAACGGCCATTTTCTCAGCTGTCTAGACTGAGCCACGGTTGAAGGAGGAGACTTGATGCACGCATTACTGTTTTTGTGGAGATACCAAAGGAAGAGAGTCTTAAGTATTTAATTGTTAGCCACCTGTGGTTCCTAAAAAGATGCTGTTCTAAGGTTCTGAAGCTTGCAGCATTTTTGGTATGAGGCAAAACCATTCTCTAAAAGGGTGGAGTCCACTTCTTTGTCTTTGTTTACCCATTGTGGGATTGGAAACATTACTGAGGCACTGTTCAATTTGAAATAATGGAAAACCTCATTTAGTTAGAAGGACATTAAGCATGCTTCCAGAAAGGATAGGAGAACTAGTTTGGCTAATTTTAGTTGCAGCTCAAATTTCAAAATCGAATCTGAATTCTTTGGGGTTTTAGCTTTCTTGCCACTGACGAAATACAGCTTCTTGCTTTTTTTAAAGAAAGATATTATTAAAATTTAAAAAGTGTTCTAAGATCAAATGGTTATTAAGTGATTATATGTTGGCGATTTAAGTGGAAATTAATCAGAAGAATATGATACATTGCGAGTTTTAAAATTAAGGTAGAAATTGTTCAGAGAAACATATATTTTGTTCAACTACGCAACATGCATAATAATTTACATGTTGAAAAGATTATAAACTTGGTGTAAACGGGTCTATACAAGATTAAGTAATTCATAGATTGTTTCAGAACGTGAACTTTTTCCAAAGTACAAAGGCAATGATCCAGATGCATCTAAAGTAGCAAATAAAGAATGTGATGGATTGAATGGTGTCACCCAAAAGAATCTGCTGAAGTCCTAACCTCTGAACTTATGAATGTGACCCCCTTTGGAAATAGGGTTTTTATTTTTATGTTCATGACATCGTATCAGTCTAGGTTGGATCTTAAACCTGATCCTTTCTGAGTGGTGTCTTTTTAAAAGGAAAAAAAAAACCCAGAAACTGGGAGTCACAGGCACAATCAGGAAGACTCTTGTGAGTATCCCTTTACCACTCAAGGAAAGCTAAGACATGCCCAGGACTGCCAGAAGCTGAAAGAGACAAATAACCTCCTACAGTGGACAGAGCAAAGCCCTGTCAAATTCCTGAATTTGGACTCCTAGCCTCCAAAACTGTGCGACAATAAATTTGTGTTCCCTAAACCCACCCACTCATGGTATTTTTGTTACAGCAACACTAAGTAACTAAAATAAAGTAAAAGAATTAATTTTCCTGACAACAAGATGAGGCATGGTGAACATAAACATCATCTTTGGTCTAATGACACCCAGCAGGGATCTAGGTAGTAGCTGGGTGAATTGCTTCTACATCCCCTTTCACGAGCACACCTGCAAAGTTCTGCCCTGCTGCCATATTCTGCACACATTCCATCCAGCAGGAGGAACACCAAGTACTGTGGAAAGGAATGAGTCGAGATTAAAAAAAAGTGAGCAAAAAATGTGTACATTAATTCACCAATAAAACTATAAAAGACTTTGACTATCATCATATAATTAGAGTGTCATTAATTTGGTTTCAGTTAGAGCAGTGTGTTTCAATTAAACAATGAAAAAAAAACATTTTCCTACCTCAGTGCCACTTCCAAATATGTCAATCTGTCTCCCCTGGCCCCTTATGCTTAGCATTGTAAATTGCATCTCAAATACTCTCATACTATTCATACTTTTTTTTTTTCTTTTCCCTATATCCCTGGGTCCTACAGTACAGAATATACATTAATGCATATTAATGTTAAAACTATGATACTTTAGTCTAAAGTACACAGGAGTAGAGTATTTGTCCTTTTCTATAACACCCACAGTTATAGAAAAGGACAGTTCTGTGCAGTGCCTGGCACAGAACAGGAACTCAAGAAGTGCATAATGAATAAACTTGTCATGAACAACAAGACCAGTGATCTTGCTGAATATAGGTCTGAAGGTAGTTCCTTATAATTTTCTAAGTTATGCCTGTGCAACCAATTCCATATTAGAGAATTGTCTCTTCAGTAGTTTCATTTGTTCTATACCTAAGATGTGACCATGACCGTCAGGTTATATTTGATGTATCTAGTAAACTTCCCCCACACTTGCCTTGTAGCAGACTGTAAAAACACATACAGCAGAACACATGGGAGGAAATTTTGGCTACAAAAGTGAAGGCACATAGAAGAATCATAAAATGTTTGATAAAAAGTTAATCCATTGAAGAAAAGCCCTAATATAAGAAAGGGAAGAGCATGCATTTCAGAAAACAGAAAGGAATTAGTTTTAGGATAATTATAACATTGTCATGCAGATATAGGAATATTCTTTTAAAAAAGCTACTAGACAACAGGGAAATTAATTTTGCCATAGAGATAGTTTAATAGAGTGAATGATTACACCTCATCAAATACGTAAATAGGGAATCAGGTAATCTCCAAAGAATGGGCCTAAAATAATAAATAAGTAAAATATATAAGAGGAAAATCGAAACACATGGCAGATAAATCCAGATGTTCTTGCTCAGAAAGGAAGCATTATATGAAGAAATCAACAAAAATAATTACCTAGAATTTAAGAAAACCTTAATTCCTCAGACAAAGGAGAATACCAAGTCCCCAGCAAAAGAAAATAATTAGAAAGATAGATATACAGGTAAATACTCAAAATAAATTTATTTTTATTTTATTATTTCATAATAAAACAAATGATAAAACTTTAGTAAAACTAGTATAGAGAGGAAGTCCTAAAAACTCCCAGAGAGAGAAAGAGAGAACAATTATTATAAATAATAAGAAAGCCAAGACACCATAATTCTTATCAGCACAATTGAATGTGAGAAAACAAAAGAATAATGTTTGTAAAAGGTTGAGGAAAATGAGCTTTGAACTTAACAGTTTCTTCCAAGGTAAAAAAAAAAAAAAAGGTAAGCAGTCCTTTAAATGTTGGTGTGAACTCAAGATTATTATTACTATTATTATTTTCTTATCAAGAATTCAGAAAGTGAACAAGGTATAAACCATTTCTGGAAGAATTACTTTAGGATATGCTCCATCAAGGAGAAAAAGTAATTCATGAGAAGGAAGCTGCTATGGATTGATTTGTGTCCCCCAAAGTATATGTTGTAAATCCTAACCTCTATGCCTATGGTTATAATACCAGTTGGGAATGGGTTGTCTTTGTTATGTTAATGAAGTAAGATTAATGCAGGATGTGTTTTGAGTCAATCTTTTCTTATATATAAAAGAAATTAAGCAAGCAAGTGAACAGAGGAGAGATGGGGAAAGAGAGATGCCAAGCCATGTGAAGATTGCCCAGGAGCAGAAGTTCAGAAGAGACAAGGACCTTCCTCCAGAGTCAACAGAGAGAAAAAGCCTTCCCCTAGAGCCAGCACCATCAATTTGGACTTCTACCCTCCTTAACTGTGAGAAAATAAATTTCTGTTTGTTAAAGCCATCCGCCTGTGGTATTTTTGTTATAGTAGCACTAGATAACTAAAACAGCGAGTATAGCCAAGAATAAAAATGGAAAAGTTACAAATGAACATGGTAACACTGAAATGAGTTAAATTACACATACAGAAAGAATTTTGTTACATGTTACAGAAAAGTGGAGAAGCAAATATAAAATCCAGATAAACATATTTGATTACATAAAATTAAAGATATCTGCATGGTAAAAGATACCATAAGCAAAAACAACCTGGGAAAAGTGAAAAACTGGAGAGAGTGTTTATAATACACGTATCAAACAAAGGGCTAATAGCCTAGATAAATGTATGAAGGGCTCCTTCAAACTATTTAGAAAAAGATCAACAATCAATTAGGAAAATGATCCAAGAGCATTGAGCTGAGAAGTAATTCTGAAAGAAATACAAATATCTTTAATCCGTATGAACAAAATGCTCAATTTAACTTGTAATTAAAAAAATACAAACTATTTTTCTGCCATCTGTTTGGCAAAAAATAAAAAATCAAGGAGTTTAATAATACACTGTGTTTTTCAAGGGATACTCTCACAATTTGTTGGTGGAATATAAATTGATACTTTCACTTTAATTAGAAATATCTACCAAAATTAAAAATGATTGTATACCCTTTGACTCAACATTTTGCACAAGCTACTCAACATTTAGAGATGCTTCCTACAGCAGTGCTCACACATGTCCACAAGGACATTTGTATGAGGATTTTAATTACTGAACCAAAGAATAAAAATAACCTACATTTTTTATGAAAGGGGACAGGCTGAGTAAATCATAATATGTCAGTCAGATGCCATACTTTATCTCCATTAAAAAGTGCAGTTCTATAAATACTGATACGTAGCTATCTTTAAAAAAATACTGTTAAGTGAAAACAAGGTGAACAACGTATGTAATATGCTCACATTCATATTTTAAAAAAGAGTATATTCACAAGTGTGTCTGTGCATACAAACTTAAACACACTCATACACACACACTTGTAGATGTATAAAATATCTCTGCCAGGGGATTGGACCTGCCTGTAAAAGTGACAGCCTGTAAGTGGTAGAAAGGCAACTGGGACCTGTGAACAGGCGTAGGGCATAGATTTATTGCTTACTATATACCCCCCCAATTTGTGACAATTTGATTTTATGAAGTGCATATATTACTTCTTCAAAATAACATTTTTAAATTTTAACATAAAGTACAACTTTATAACAATACATTTGAAAATGTGCTATAATAAGTAGTTTTCTAAGAACAGGAAGATTACAAAATTACCTGATGTTGAAGTAGCAGGCTTAAATATACCAGTATACAAGATATTAAAATGCTCTCAAAAAGCACCAGGCCCAGATAGTTTTGCATAAGCTAACAAACCTTCAGGGACAGGTGTCTCCGTATGATTTTTTTTTTTTTTTTAGTTCCAGAGGATAATAGGAATTCACTTTGCTTGATTTTATGTGGCTTTATACGGGCTTTACAACAAATTGGGCAAAAACAACACAAGACAGTAAATCTATAGATTGGTACTAACAGCATAGATAAAACACTCCTAAATGAAAAATTAGTAAAATTAACCCATTGGTATATGAAAAAATAATACTAATAAATGTCCACCGCTCCTCTGTCAGTTTGTCATAGTGTGGTAACTTCCGTGTTACTGAGATGCTGGAAACTATGCTACTTGTATTTCAAATAGCATCGGGTCCCCCATGGTGGACAGGCTTCAGTGGAGCTTCCAGACTAAGACAGTCTAGGAAGGAGGATCTGGTGATCGACTTTTGAAAAAATTGGTCAGTAAAAACCTTATGAATTGCACTGGGACATTGTCTGATATAGTGGCAGAATATGAGCCCCTCAGGTTGGAAGACACTCAAAAGATGACTACGGAAGTGGTACCTCCTCAAAATAGAGTTGACCTCAATGATGTGGATGAAGTAAAGCTTTCAGGACCTTCAGATGCTGATGTGGCACAATTCAAAATGCAAAGAAACAGCTGCAAACATCCATTAGTAATTGGCACGTGGAATGTAAGAATTATGAATCTAGGAAAACTGGAAGTCATCAAAAATGAAATGGAACGTGTGCAGATTGAGATCCTAGGCATTAGTGAGCTGAAATAGACTGGTACTGGCCATTTTGAATAGCACAATCCTGTAGTCTACCATGCTGGGAATGACAAATTGAAGAGGAATGGCATCAATTCATGCCAAAAAGAACATTTCGAGATTTATTCTAAAGTTCAGTGCTGTCAATGATAGGATAAATATCCATATGCCTACAGGGAAGACCAGTTAATAGGATTATTATTCAAATTTATGCACCAAACACTAATGCCAAAGATGAAGAAATTGAAGATTTTTTCCAATTTCTGCACGGTCATTAAGAGTCAGAATTGACTTGATGGCAATGGGCTCTGCAGTCTGAAATTGATCAAACATGTAATCAAGATGCATTGATAATTACTGGTGATTGGAGTGCAAAAGTTGGAAACAAAGATGGATCATTAGTTGGAAATTATGGCCTTAGTGATAGAAACAACATAGGAGATTGCATGAAAGGATTTTGCAAGACCAATGACCTATTCATTAGAAAATTTTTTTTAACAAAATAAATGGTATTTTTACATGAATGCTGTACACCTTCAGTGCAACTGTGCCCTCCCCCCACCAAGGTATTTTCGTAAGTGCAGCTATGCCAATTTGTTTTCACATGTCGCTGTAAAAAAAAAAAAAAAAAAATTAGAGTAGTGCCCTTACAAAAATATCTTGCAGTGGCGCCCCCCCCCGGCATGATTGGCAAACAAACATAGAAGGTACGTATTATTTGTGTAAAAATACATATACACTTGGACTTTGCCTGATGAAATACACAAGAATCAAATGACCACATCTGTGGAAAGAGACGATGGAGAAGCTCAATATTATTAGTTAGAACAACGCCAGGCACCAACTACGGAACAGACCATCAATTGCTCTTATGCAAGTTCAAGTTGAAGCTAAAGAAAACTAGAACAAGTCTATGGGAACCAAAATACGACCTTAAGTATATCCCATCTGAATTTAAAGACTATCTCAAGAATAGATTTGATGCATTGAACACTAATGACCAAAGACCAGATGAGTTGTGGAATGACATCATGGACATTATACATGAAGAAAGCAAGAGGTCATCAAAAAGACAGGAAAGAAAGAAAAGACCCAAATGGATGTCAGAAGAGACTCTGAAACTTACTCTTGAATGTAGAATAGCTAAAGAGAAAGAAAGACGTAATAAAGTGAAAGAACTCAACAGAAGATTTCAAAGGGTGGCTCGAGAAGACAAAGTGTTATAATGAAATATGCAAAGACCTGGAGTTAGAAAACCAAAAGAGAAGAACACACTTGGCATTCCTCAAGTTGAAACCACTAAAGAAAAAATTCAAGTCTCAAGTTGCAATATTGAAAGATTCTATGGGCAAAATATTAAATGATGCAAGAAGCATCATAAAAGATGGAAGGAATACACAGAGTCACTGTACCAAAAAGAACTGGTAAGCATTCAGCCATTTCAGGAGATAGCATGTGATCAAGAACTGATGGTACTGAAGGAAGAAGTCCAGGTTTCCCTGATGGCATTGGCATAAAAAAAAAAAAAAAAAAAAACACTCCAGGAATTGATGGAATACCAATTGAGATGTTTCAACAAATGGATGCAGTGCTAGAAGTGCTCACTTGTCTACGCCAAGAAATTTGAAAGACAGCACCCTGGCCAAGTAACTGGAAAAGATCCACATTTGGACCCATTCCAAAGGAAGGTGCTCCAACAGAATGAGGAAATTATGGAAAAATATCAGTAATAACACATGTTAAGTAAAGTTTTGCTGACAATAATTCAGAAATGGTTGCTGCAGCACGTTGACAGGGAACTGCCAGAAATTCAAGCCAGATTCAGAAGAGGATGTGGAACAAGAATTATCATGGTGATGTCAGATGGCTCTTGGCTAAAAGCAGAAAATACCAGAAAGATATCTACCTGTGTTTTATTGACTATGTAAAGGCACCTATCAATAACAACACATTAAAAATAATAATAACTCATTTTCATTAATTAGTTTACCAAGGAATGCAGTTCCATAGTAAAAAATCAGTTATTATAATTCACAGATTACAGGGAAAGTTGTTGCCTCAATAAATGTTCAAAAAACTTTTGCTGTATTTATACGTGTATTTAAGATTAAAATAATAATAATTTTAAAAAACCTGTGAAAAAGGACTTATACCAAAACCGTAAGCGAAAAATAAGAACAGGTTAGATCTTTCCATTAAATGGTATTGGAACAACTTGTGATTAACAAGCCAAACTCTTACAAAGGTAGAATCAATGGGAATTTCCAGACATTGAGAATATGTACACCATGTCTGAAAGACCCTGTGTCAACTGTCCAGAGCCCATGCTGTGACTCCAGAAATCAACAGTGTTTGCAGAAACAGGAGGAGAGAGAGGAAACAGACTGGGCAAGGGGAAAGTGTAAGGCAGCACTTCCTTGACTAATGTGTGTTTACAAGTCCCTACCATGCTTTTCCCTCCAAATTTTCTTCTGAACTTTACTTCCAAGAGATGTTAAAATTTTCTTTTAAGAAAAAAGTTCCCTTTCGTTAAATGCGTTTGGAAAAAGCAGCATGTTACATTCCTTCTTTAGATATTCATAAAATACAATAGCATATTAAAGGCTCTTGGAAATAATGTAATAACCAAAACTTCCTGACAATTTTTAGCCAAAATTTTCTCCAAATAATTTAGCCGTGGGACACTTTGTTGTTAATCCTTAGTATTTCTAGTAATAACTCCAGACACTTGTTCCATGATATGTGTGTCTGGAAAACACTGTCTTAGCATAGAAAATATTTATCAGACAAATCATGTGGACAAGTCAGTCAATGGCCGAATCTTGGAGTTTCTTAGTATCGTGATCTCCAAGACTTTTGCACTTGCTTCTCCACAGCAAGAAGCTGTAATAGCCATGGTTTGAACCTTGCCACCATCAGGGACTGTCCTGCCTCTGAAGTCCTCACCTTCAATTCCTAAATTTCTTATGGGAAATTTCTAAATTTCTTCCTTACCTCTTTGCTCCCACTATTCCTGCTTTTTAATTTTGAGTCTTACAATGTTTAATCTAAGCTGTTTTAGGAGGCAGTAGTGATTCAGTGGTAGAATTCTTGCCTTCCAAGCAGAAGATATGGATTTGATTCCAGCCAACATATATCATGCACAACCACCACCCATCTGTCAGTAGAAGCTTTCGTGTTGCTATGATACTGAACAGGCTTTAACGGAGTTTCCAGACTAAAATGGAATAGGGCAGCATTTTATTCCATTGCACAGGAGGGTGCCACAACCTGGGGACAGACTAACAACAACGAAGTTTCTTAAAACATGGCCCATAGATTCCCTGACTAATGTATTAAAAATGCGGTTTGCTGGAGTCCACCGATAACGTATCTGGGGATTTGGCCCGTGACTCTTCATTTTAACAGCTCCCATGCAAGAATCTTATGGCCACGAGAGTCTGAGACCTCTCCTCTAATTTTCCCCAGTCTCCACTCCCGTCACCTTCTAATCTGATTTCACTTCTTTTCTAGCTGGCAGAAACCTGTGCATATCTCTGTAATCATGTCTCTGCCAGCACCTGAATCACACCTGCATATTGCAATCCGTTGCCTCAACCAGCTAACCAGCAAACTCTAATCGCACTGACGCCTTCTCAGTTTTCCACTGGTGCCAGTGACCACCCTGGGAGAAAAGCATATGACCCTAGAATAATGCTGTGACAAATTTATGATCTCTACTCACTTTTTTTTTTTTTAATCTCAGCCTGAGGTCCCTGGGTGGTGCCAACGTTTAACAAGTTCAGCTGCTTACTGAAAGTTTGAAGGTTTGAGTGCAACCAAAGGCACCTCAGAAAGGCCTGATGATCTACTTCTGAAAAATGAGCCATTGAAAACCCTATGGAGTGAAGGATTCGGCAACTTTGCAGCATACAAGATCAGCACACAAAAATCAGTTGGGTTCACTTACACTAAAAAGGAGAGTTTTGAAAAGGAAATCAAGAAAACTATGCTATTTATAATAGTGCCCAAAATGATAAAATACCTAGGAATAAATCTAACCAGGGACATAAAAGCCTTATATGATGAAAACTATAAAACATTACTACTAGAGAATAAATGAGACCTAAAACCCAATGAGACCTACATAAATCAAAAGATATTTCATACTAATGAGTTGGAAGACTTAATATTGTGAAAATGTCCATACTACCCAAAGTGATCTATAGATAGACTGCAATACTGATCTAAAACCCAACAACGTTCTCTAGTGAAATGGAAACACTAGTCACCAGCTTCACATGGAAAGGAAAGAAGCCCTGGATAGCCAAAGCAATATTGAAGAAGAACAAAGTAGGAGGCCTCACACTCCCTCATCTCAAAACATACTATATAGCTACAGTAATCAAAATGTCCTGATTCTCGCTCAATGATAGATACATAAACCACTGGAATAGAATTGAGAACTCAGAAATAAATCCATTCATCTATGGACAAAGGATTTTCAACAAGGGGTCAAAGCCCATTCAAAGGGAAAGAAACAGTCTCTTCAGCAAACGATGCTGGCAAAATTGGATATCCACTCACAGAAAAATGAAACAGAACGCATACCTCACATCATACACAAAAACTAACTCAAAATGGGTCATGACCTAAAACTATAAAGTTCTTGGAAAAAAAAAAGAAAGAAACAAAATTATGGGACCTAATTTAAAAAAAAATAGATTATCACAACTACAAATGCACAAACAGCAGAAGACAAATTGGATGACTGGCATCTCCAATTAAATACTTATGCACATCAAAAGACTTTATCAAAAGAGTGAAAAGACAACCTACAGGCTGAGAAAAAAATTTGCGAATGACATCTGATAAGGGTCTAATCTCTAAAATATATAGGAAACTTCAACAGCTCAAGAACAAAAAGACAAACAACTCATTTAAAAAATGAGCAAAGGCCACGGACAGACACTTCACCAAAGATGACATTTAAGCGATTAGCAAACACAGGAAAAGATGTTCCCTATCATTGGCCACTGAAAAAACCAAACTCACTGCTGTCGAGTCAATTCCAACTCATAACAACCCTACAAGACAGAGTAGAACTGCCCCATAGAGTTTCCAGGGAGTGCCTGGTGGATTCGAACTGCCGATCTTTTGGTTAGCAGCTATAGCACTTCACCACCACAGCATCAGGGTTTCCATAGCCCATTAGGAAGATGCATATCAAAGGTACAATAAGATACCATCTCACCTCTGCCAAAATAGCACTGATTAAAAAAAAAAAAAAAAAACACAGAAAACAAATGCTGATTATTACAATCTCCTCACTGCTGGTGGGAATTTAAACTTCTGCAACCACTGTGGAAAACACTGTGGTGCTTCCTCAAAAAACTAGAAATAGAATCACCTTGTGATCCAACAAACCCACTCCTAAGTATATACCCTAAAGATCTAATAGAAGAGACATGAACAGATATACACACACCTATGTTCGTTGCAGCACAATCCACAATAGCAAAGATAGAAACATTCTGAGTGCCCACCGACAGATGAATGGATAAACAAAATGTGGTACATACATTCAATGAAATACCGTGCAGCCATAAATAATGATGAGTTCTCAAAACATCTTATAACATGGATAAATCTGGAGGACATTATACTGTGTGAAACAAGTCAATCACAGAAGGACAAATATTGTATGATTGCATTATAAAAAAACAAGAATAAGTATAGAAAGAAACCAACATACATTGGTGGTTACTAGGAATAGGGGATGGGGGGAAGAAGAATTGCATTCTAGGTAGCAGACACTTATTATTTTTGATGATGGGAAAGGTAACGCCAAATGTTGGTGAAGTGTGCACAACTTGAACAAGGTAAATGATGTCACTAAGAAATACACAAGAAAAAAGGACATTGAAAACCACAGCTGCTAACCAAAAGCTTGGCAGTTCGAATCCACCAGCTGCTCCTCGGAAACCCTATGGGGCAGTTCTGCTCTGCCCTGATTTCGACTATCAGTAGAAATCAACTTGACAGCAATGTGTTTGGTTTTGGTTTTATGACATATCCAAAAAGTACATTACCTATGTATGTATGCCTATATGTGTTCAGGTATGCATATGTGTGTACATATGTGTGCATATATAGATGTATTTATATGTATATACATGAAGCACATAGGGGGCACAGTATGTATATTTCTTAGATATACCCGAACACCTCATGGAATAGATTTTTGGGGTTTGAAGTCTTAGTCCCCTAGTCTTGTGGGACAACTTAGTCAACTGGCATAACATAGCTCATAAAGTTTATGTTCTACATTTTAGTTTGGCGAGTACTGTCTGGGGTCTTAAAAGCCTGCAAGTGGCCATCCAAGACCCAAACATTGGTCTCTACTCATCAGGAGCAAAATAAAAAGAAGGAAACCAAAGAGTCAGAGAAGAAAGTAGTCTACACCCTGACACCGAAGAATTAGATGGTGTCTGGGTACCACTACCAACTGTTCTGAACAGAATTCAAATTCTTAAAAAGTCCAGGTTTCCTGGACCATTTGAGACTAGAGGATTCCCCGAGACCATCACTCTAAGATATGCTTTAAGTCTTGAACCAAAATTATTCCCTAAGGCCACCTTTTAGCTAAATAACAGATTGGCTCACAAAATAAACCATATCACCCATGAGTTCTGCACTCCTTTAAAAAATCATTGGTAAGAGACCAAATGGTCAACAATTACTCTAAAGCAAAGATGAGAATGTAAGGGGGTGGGGAAACTAGATTACTGGAAATGGAACAACCAGAGCAGAAATAACGAGAATGTTGACAGTTTGTGAAAAAATGTAACCGATGGCACTGAACAATTTGTGTAGAAATTGTTAAATGGGAACCGAATCTGCTGTGTAAACTTTCACCAAAAATATCATAAAATAGTATTTCAAAAAAAACAAAAACCCTATGGAGCACAGTTCTATTCTAACAAACATGTGGTCACCATGAATTGGAATTGACTCGGCAGCAACTGGTTTTTTAATCATGGCCTGGTTCTCTGTCCCTCCTGAAATCTCTGGCCAGCTCTATCTCCCGTTCTGGATGATGGCTGTTCCAAAACTTCAGCCGCTGACCTCAAAGCCTCTCTTGGTAGATGACGCCTCTTCCTGCTTCACTGAGGATATCTAGGCCATTAGACAAGCACATCCTCCATGTTTTACCTTTATTAAAAGTTTCTACGTCCCTGGATACCCTCAGCTCTTTCTATCTTCAAGGATAATCCCTCTAGTGTGGAACATAATTCCATCCCCTTCTTTCTATTAAAATTTCAGGATTTATCTTTTGATGAATCCCATTCTTTGCCGTGTTTTTAGAACGCTCCACTCTGTTAGCTCATACCTCAGTCTTTCTTACCTAAAACACACATGCACACCAAACAAAAAAGCCACCCTCTTGATCCATATCTCCTTTCCCATTAACAGCAAAGTTCTTCAAAACTGAAGCGAATGTTCACTCTTGTTTAAAACCCCTATGTCTCTCTTACAGAAAACAAATGGAAAAAAATCAGAAAATTAAAAACAATAGAAGTAATCACTAAATTCAAAACCCAAATAAAAACATGTTACTTTTTATTTTGTCTATGTATAGTTTATTTAGTTGAAACCATAGTGCATGTAACATATTTCAAACAAAACATTATATCTTTTAAAAAGTATAACATTATTTTAATACCTGCAAAGAGTCTATAAAATGTATGTGCTATATTTTATTTAACAATCCTGCTTTTGTTTAACATGTAATTTGTTCCCAATTTCATACTTTTATAAATAATAATGTAATTTATCTTGAAAATAAATCTTTTTTTGCATTAACAATCATTTCCTTATGAGAGTTTCCTAGAAGTGGAATTCTGGGGCAGAATATGAATTTATTTAAAGTTCTTGTTATGTACTGCCAAAATACATTCTAGCATGTATGTACCAATTTATAACTTAACATCTGTTTCTGCGACTGCCCATTGCACAATGGTTTAATATTATGATTCTTAAACAATGCTACCTCAGTCATTTATGCTACTAATTCAGTTGCAACTACAATTAAAACTGTGGCCATTACATCTTCTAATTAGTCATTTATGACATACAAGAAAATTCTAGGGTTGTGGATACAATGATATGAAATTTATAAGTGACCATGTTCAGCCTATCAGCTCCTGGGAAACTTAGAACAACATCTACACTATTTTGCTCTGTTCTCACTGCCAAACTCATCTAAATTGTCTTATAATTTTTTTCTTTACCCTTTTCTTAATTTCAAATTATTTTGTTTTGTTATAGGAAACCCTGGTGGCGTAGTGGTTAAGTGCTTCAGCTGCTGACCGAAAGGTCAGCAGTTTGAATCTGCCAGGCGCTCCTTGGAAACTCTACGGGGCAGTTCTACTCTGTCCTATAGGGTCGCTATGAGTCGGAATCAACATGACCGCACTGAGTTTATAGTGTATGTATGTTCATATCAAACCAAACCAAACCCGTTGCCCTCGGGTGGATTCCAACTCATAGTGACCCTATAGGACAGAGTAGAACTGCCCCATGGAGTTTCCAAGGAGCAGCTGGTGGATTTGAACTGCTGACCTTCTGGTTAGCAGCCAAGTTCTTAACCACTGAGCCTCCAGGGCTCCACATATCTTCATAAACTACGTAAAACCTAACTTGTTGGAAAGAAATGCTACATGAACAAATCAGTATCAAATTTGACATATTGCATATTTATTCAGGCCTTTTATTATTTACTAAATTCCTTTATCTTCATTCACTCTTCATCACATAACACAGCACCCTTCTTGATTTCAATACCCCCTACCATCTCAGTCCCTGCTCCCCACAACAAATTGCACCGAAATTGCTCTGTTAATGACCGAAGACGGAATTAGTCTATATTTTCTTTTAATAGTGAATTTTTAATCTATTCAGAATATATTTTGGCTTGATATATAAGAGAATAATCTTATTTCTGTTGCTTTAAAAAATGACCCATTTTGTCCACATGATTTTAAAATTATTTATCTCCTTCTCACTGATGAGTGATCCTTCTTGTATTTTATACTAAAATCACAGACATGCATATTATAATACTTTCTAAGGAAATCTTACCACATTACTCTTTAAAAACTAGCAACAAATATTATTTCTGCCTCATTATTATCCAGGCCAAAATTTAGATTCGATTAGCCATATATTTGTATTTGTGTATATATGTATATAAAAAAAAATGTGTATACATATTTTAAAAAAAGAAGGATAAAGCCTATTAAAGATCAAAATTAAAAAAAATTGACTTCGAGTCCATTCTGATTCATAACGACCTCATAGGACAGCGTAGAACTGTCCCATAGGATTTCCAAGGAACGCCTGGTAGATTCGTACTGCAGACTGGTTAGCAGCCATAGATCTTAAGCACTACTCCACCAGGATTTCCATGTATACATACACATATACATACACATATACATACATACACACACACATACATATACATATGTACGTATATTTACAAACTGAGTGCTCAAGGCTTTATGGGAACTGCAATAATATTCTATTTATAAATTTAGGGGGGAATATTTGATAGCATTAAACCAGTGCTTTCTATATCATTATATCATGTTCTTGATTGTTGCCATAGCAATGTCTAACTGTACTGTTACTTAGTTAATATTTCAATTATCCATGCTAATGAATCGAGTGAGTTAAGAAAGGAAGAAAAAGAGAGGAAAAGGAAGGAAGGAATTTTAGTACCAGGGCATAGTTAGCTCTTCGATAGCTGCTTTTCCCACTGGTGACAAACTGAGTTCCTTTCCTTTGCTTAAAATTGCTGGCATCTCCTAGAACTTATTCCTGACAACTAGCTGTTGTTAAGCCCAGGGCTAACTCACAACACAGCCATCCCTGACTCCTATTTACACACCACCATCACAGAGTCTTGTGTGTCCCTGAACACCTTCCAACTTAGATCATGTATGAAGCCAGAGTTTGCCTTAAGCCATTATTATGGCACTTTTTGAGTTATGTTATATGTTTGATCAACTTGTGTTTAATGAGATGTTAATGAATTTTGAGGGTTATTGTTTTCTTCTTGGAGCTTCATATTAATGGTTAAGAGAAAGGGAAGATTTAACTAATGGTCCTTAGTGCTGCCTTTAAACTCAGGTTGCATACACAATTGCAGAAAGAATAATGGGAAGTTGGTGTCTCAGCAAGCAGTTTAGTATCCAGAACCAATCAGTTCATCTCGCAGTAACAAAATTTATAGAAGCTTGATCCAGGAACTCCTTTTACCTTTAAAACATAGTAAAAATGAAAGTGAATATCAACAGCATTCGTTTACTTGGTGTGGGGAATAAAGCATTTAAGATACCTCATAAAGATATGCAGAAATAATATTTAACTACAATTAGTCTCTATTATAATTTTTGCCATTGAGTCGATTCCAACTCAGTGACATGGCGATGCAGTGGTTAAGAGCTCAGCTGTTATGCAAAGGGTCAGCAGTTCAAATCCACCAGCCACTCCTTGGAAACACTATGAGGCAGTTCTCTGTCCTATAGGGCCGCTATGAGTTGGCATTGAGTCGATGACAATGTGTTTTCTTTTTTTTTCTAAATAATTTATACAGATCAAGAACTCTCTTTAATCTGCTATTTAGCTTGTCACTAAGTTTTTAACTAGAGGTTTTATTTTACCTTTAAATATTGCCATCAAGTCAATGTCGACTTGTAGCGACCCTACAGGACAGTGTAGAACTGCCCCACACGGTTTTCAAGAAGAGGCTGGTGCATTCAAACTGCCGATCTTTTGGTTAGCAACCAAGGTCTTAACCACTGTCCCACCAGGGCTCCAGGGTTTTCATTTTATTTTACTTAATTTTTTGAATTATAAATATCTACTTCTTTTTTCCCTAAAACTGTCCATTCCTCATAGTGTCATATTTCTCTTCATATTTTTACATCGTTTAAAGTCATTCTTATTTTATTATATCTTTTAATCTCTTTTAGATTGTTCTATTAAGTTCTCGGGGTTCTTATACTCGTAGATACTATGTCTATTGATTCTTCCCTTAGTACAGTTTTTAATATTTTTTATGAATTCACCGTGTGTGTGTGTATGTGTGTGCGGGAAACCCTGGTGGGGTAGTGGTTAAGTCCTATGATTGCTAACCAAGAGGTCAGCAGTTCGAATCTGCCAGGCGCTCCTTGGAAACTCTATGGGGCAGTTCTACTCTGTCCTATACGGTCGCTATGAGTCGGAATCGATGACGGCAGTGGGTTTGGTTTTTTGGCTTTTGGTGTGTGTGCGAGTGTGTGCAGTGTGGAAGCGATGCTACAGAAAATTTTTGTATATATTAGGTCAAGGCACTTCAGAAGTAGCACTTCTCTGGGATTTTTTTTTTTTTTTTGACAATTTTTTTAAAACTACACAGAAAATAAAAATTGGCACTTTACACCTGTGCAAACAATGTCAAGCTTGGTGTCATGTTTTCACATGTCTTCCCTGGGCCACTGAGCAGGCTTTTTCTGATGTCGGCCGTACTTATTTCATTCTATAGTGTTTCAGTCACTCTCAGCTAAATTTCAGGTTACTAGCCTCTTGCTCAGAAACTGACAAGAGGTGCTCAAACCTAACCAAAATTTGTAACAATTATTCTAGTATCTTAAGGTGAATATCAGTGAAATCTTTAGATTTCATCCATGTAGAAAGGTGCTGGAATAGGGTTCATTTCCATCTGAAAGTACTTCTTACCAACCAGTACTCCGAAAAAGTGACTAATTTTAGTTGTTTGGTCCTAAGTACTTAAGACCTGATTTGAATAAAATCGATTTGAAATATCACAGAGGTTGCCAAATGTATAGGCTTGCCACACGAAAACCAGAAGTTTTGCATAACATCTCAGTCACAAAGGGGCTTTGTTTGTTTGTTTGTTTTGGCAGCATCATTAGAACTTAAAGGGAAAATATTGAAATTAAAAATTGCACGCAAGAAAAAATAAAATAATTTTAAGTGAAGTTAAATACGTCGTCAACCTTGACCATATCTACAAAATGTGTAACTTAAGACCTTGTCCTAAAAGCAGAAAATGAGAGATGTGTTTGGTCAATTACACCGTGTCTAAGAAATACTATGTATCAGTTAAAGAAAAAGATTTTTTTAAAAACTAGTGATAAGCGATCAGTTGAAGAAGAAAGCTCTGAGAAATGTTAATTTTCTTACAAACACTAAATATTCCAGAAAGGTCTTTGAAATTTTGATGACCTAAATTAATTTTTGTTTATAGGAATAGCTGCTGTTAGGATTAGCTTGCTTTATGAGGGGGCAAAAACTGGTGGGCCAACTGCTAGATATTGCTAGTATTGAGTTTTCCCAGAAAATAAAAACTGCACTCTAGTATTTTCATCTCAGCTGCCCAAGCACAGGAAAAGTATTGCAAGATGACATTGACATTGTTTCTATAGGAGATAAAAGAAGCGGGTTGTTAGCAAATCTATTCAACTTAACACTTAGCTCATGGGAAAGACACCAACTGAACAGGAATTGAGTGCTAGAGAATTCTGAAAAAAGCCCGTGGTGTTGTGTCAAATGCCACAGAACTGAAGATTCTATCCTTACAGATAAATCAGGATGTCAGAAGGGCAGCCTCTCTCTGTGTAAGTAGATTATATGTCAAATGTTAGAAGCTGGTTGAGGACTGACTAGACAAGATCAAGACTTCCGTGTGAAGTTCAGCTAGATATATTTCCAGAGATTCCTTCTAGTATAACAAAGCTTGAGGGAATACACTCCGAAATGTTTCTATTCCAAGCAGTTCTGTAAAAACAAAGTAATAGGAATCTACAAGACCGGAAAGCTGCCCTCAGATACAGAACAACTACAATGCCATCCAACAGCTGGGTAGTCCTGCAACCTACCATTTAACCAGTCAAGACTCTGGGAGTATAGAAAGCCCTAGAGAAAAAGGGAGGAAGGCAAAGTACTAACTGTTGATCTAGTTTAAAACCCTGAGCCGGAGCAGCAGGTGAGCGAGACAGCAGGGACTCTAGCTGTCAAAACTAGGACTCAAACAAGAGCAGAAGGTAAGACCTCAGACTTGGAATCAAAGTTTAAAACCCCAGCTTCTCCTTGTGAGGCGTTTGGTGATATATGTAACACAACAAAAACCAGTCAAGAGCCAACATTTATTTATCACTTGCTGTGTGCCAGGCCCTGTCCTACGTTTCTCTCATCTAGCAATCACAACAAGCCTACAACTGGTAAATGAACAAATTCACGGTTTTCTTCCAAGAAGTCTGGCTTTAGGAAGCTCAGTGTTACCTCTTTGTAACTTGGCCCTTGTGTAACTACTAAGAGAGAAGCTGGAGGCCTGTGTGACCCTGGGAAAGTCGCTGAACCTCTCTGTGCCTTATTTTAAAATGAGAATGGACAGTAATAGTACTTACCTCATAAAATTTCTATGAGGTTCAAATAAAACCAGGCACGCATTCTCTTAGCGCAATATCTGACACACAATAATCAACAAAAAGGTCACCATTACTACTCACTAGACACACCTTTTGGCTCTAACAGCACCATGTATGGTTCAGATTTCTTTACTCCCCCAAAAAGACCTGTTGCTGTCGAGCCGATTCTGACTCACAGTGACCCTATAGGATGGAGTAGAACTGCCACATAGGGTTTCCAAGGAGCGACTGGTGGATTCAAACTGCCAACCACTTGGTTAGCAGCCTGAGCTCTTAACCGGTGTGCCACCAGGGCTCCTCAAAGTTTTTAGGCCTCTGCAATTTATAATTACTGATGGTATCACATTAGCCATAATAACGAAATCTCACAGAATTATGACTTTACCTCCTTTGCTTTTCACCTTGACCTCCTCAGGGTTTCTCTTCTTCCCCGTCTAGTTGCCTCTAGGAGTCACAGGGACATCTCACAGGTACTCACCAACAGACCTCTGGTGTTTTCCATTTGGTCCCATAGGCGATGCCCAGTGTCCACCAAGCCCTGCTGCCTGGCTCTTTCTGGATGAAAACATGGCCCCTGGTGGTGTCTTCCAGGGCTCACAGAACTACAGACTGTTGAAGGCCAGGTGGTTCCTTCTGAATAGAAAGAAAATTTGTTTGTTCTCTCTCCGAACCTTACTTTGTCACCTTGGCTCTTAATTGGTCACATCCAGTTCTTGGTATAAAAACATCTCCTTCAGCCTCTGTCTGCAGTGTCTCTCTGTGGGGTTTAGGCCAAGTCCTTGTCGCTGGCCAGGGGAACAGGCGCCATCTGCTAGGCTGGGATCTTGGCTAAACAAGTCCGGGGGAAGCAAATGCTAATCTTAAAGATGATTGCTGAAATACTGCCCTAAACCAGTGAGTTTAAAATAGGATGGCCAACTCACCCAATTTGCCTGGGACTTTCCTGGCTTTAGTTCTGACAGCCCTGTGTCATGGGAAACCCCCTCTGTCCCAGGCAAGCAGGGATGATTGGTCACCTTCCTTTAAAAACACCCAAGCAATTTTGGGTGGCATCGATGAAATGATCCACCAGCCTTGAGGAGCAGGCTAGCTCGGCTGGACGAGCGGCTGGTGGGAGAGCTGCCTGTGTGCTGGATACAGTCCCGAGACCTGGCCCCGGTGTATTCCTTACCAAAAGGTTCGTTGTGGCCTAGGCATGTGCTTTGTCTCAACTTGCTGTGTTGGAGCAGTAACGCTATTCCATCTGGTTCACATGAGTTAAACTTACTTGAAATGTCTTTTTCAACTCCCCCCTGCTCCCCCAAATTGCACACACATACACATTCCTGTCTCTATCTATTTTCTGAGAATTCCCAATTCTTGGCTTCCTTTAACGTTGTCCAGAGAGCTGCCTTGCGTGTGTGTGGCCTGACAGTGTCCCACACTGCTGTTAATTGGGGGCCTGTGGTTTATTCGCTCTGTATCATTTCAGCAGAGTTCTTCTTTTTGGCAAGGAAGCCTTTCTACATCCCACACTTCCGATTACATGAATCTTAGGCTGGATACATAGAGTCTTCCTCACCTCCCCCCCTTATTTATTTTTTTTAATTCTTGAGAAATCAGCATAGTTATGAAGTCAAAACACATCTTGTTTAGACTCAAGGTTAGCTGTCCGAAAAAGGACTCTTCAGATCTCCTAAGAGGTTTAAGAGACAGACCTAATGGTTTTGATTTCTTAAAATCAAATTAGCACATTATGCCATGAGAGTATCCCTCTGCACAGTTGGAGATGCAACTCACCACACCATCAACCAAGTTTGCTGATTCCTTGGCACCCCTCGTCGCAGTCCTCCCAGTGTCCATACCAGCAGGTAGCCTATATAGTTCAAGCTATACTCCATATGGTCTACTCCGCACCATCTTCCCCACTGCCAAAATCAGAGGTGGTAGCTCTGCCCTCCCAGAGTTCTGTTCACTGGGGAATCCAGGCCAATGGGCAGATCTTGGGAGTATAAACTTTTCTGATCCTTCATGGCATCCCTGGCCTCAGGCAGTACAGGTTACCAGGGCCTCACTCCTCAGGTAAAAGGTGGCTGAGGGACCCTGGTAAGTTGTGTCTCTTGACCTGCAGATACAAGGTGCTCAGACAGAAGTGGAAAGGCTGGGTCAGGCCACGGGAAGGCAAGATACCTGACGGTTAAATAGGGTCTTGTGATTTAGCATCTTGACACTGATGGGGCAGCAGACCTGTTCCGAGCAGTTATTTGGAGGATCAAACCAAGCCTTAGTGGCGCCATCAACCACAGAGCATCCACACCCTCCAGGGCCTGAGTCCCAAACCATGACAGAGCTTTGAATTTCTCATAGACAATCACTTCTCAGGCATAGACTCTCAGGATGGGATTAATTCACAAGGTTGTTACCTCCAAATTCCCTTCCTGACAGGGGTTCTTCTTTCATCTCAAGAATTCCACTACTCCGACCCTGCAGTTATGAGTGGAAGGGAGGTCATCACCAAGAATTTCAAAGTAGCCCAACCACCCTGGTAAAGAAAGCTGCCCTTGGTGATTACACAGTGAGGAGGGGGAGGATCTTGGAAGTTTCTGCCCTGCCATCAGCAGCCCCAACGTTCTCTGATGGGAACACTGATACCTCTCTCCATCTCATGTGAAGTGCTCTGCAAAAGCAGCTTCCAGATGCTCCCTCTTCTACCCTGATTCCAGCCTTAACGTCCTCTTTTATTCAAATTCTGAGATTATCACTGTCCCCAGGTGAGTCCCTGTCCCCATCTTCCCTGTGACTTTGGTGGCAGTTCTTCTCACTACAGAAGACCAGAGCATGCAATTTCAGGCCCAGGAGGAGATGGTTGGATTCTAACTCAATCCATTATGTTTTTGTCTCCCAAGGTATTTTTTTTTTTACTTAAAATCTTATTTTTTCTGATATTTATTAATTTCTCATGTATCAGTAACATTTCTGTTTTAATCTACATTATCTTTTTATGGTCCTTATCTTCACAATAGGAGTCCCTGGGTGGCATAAACCATTGCGTGCTCAGCTGCTAATCAAAAGGTCAGTGGTTTGAGTCCCCAAGAGGCACCTCAGAAGAAAGGTCTGGTGATTTACTTCTAAAAAACCAGCCATTGAAAATCCTATGGAACATAATTCTACCTGGACACACAGGTTGTTATGAGTTGAGATCTACTTGACAGCAACTGGTTCGGTTTGGTTTGGTTATTGTCTTAGTCATCTGGTGCTTCTATACAGACATGCCACAAGTCGATGGATTTAATAAAAAGAAGTTTATCATCTCACAGCCTAGGAGGCTAGAAGTCCGAATGCAGGATGCCAGCTCCAGGGGAAGGCTTTCTCTTTCTGTTGGGTCTGGGGGAAGTCCCCGTCATCAACCTTCCCTAGTTGCATGCTGAGCTTCTCAGCACTGGGACCCCGATGCAAAGGACTCATTATTTTCCTTGATCTTTTTCTTGGTGGTACGGGGCCTCCTTGTCTCTCTGCTAGCTTCTCTCTTTAAAATCTCAAAAGAGATTGATTTAAGGTGCAACCTAATTTTGTAGATTGAGTCCTGCCTCATTAATATAACTGCCTCTAATCCTGCCTCGTTAACACCACAGAGGCAGGATTTACAGCACAGGGGAAAATCACATCAGATGACAAAATGGGGGACAATCACATAATACTGGAGATCATGGCCTAAACAAATTGATACACATTTGGGGCGGGGTGGGCGGGGGAACAATTCAATCCATTACAGTTATCTTCACAAAAAGATTTTCACAATTAGTAGTCTGAATGTTTATTTCATGTTTCCTTGTTCCACTACATTTTCATGATGATTAGGGTAGGGGGCAAATGCATTTTGTCCATTGTGGTAACCTTAGCTCTTTTACACCTTGTTCAGAGCACAGTTTTTTTCAATAAATACTTGTTGGATGACTTTAAAAAATAATAATAATAAAATGATAATATGATTTTACTACAGAAGAAATGGCTTTTAAATGAAAACCACATCACACAATTAATTGACAGTTGCTGAAGGATATAAGAGAATGTTTTCTCTTCTGGAGAACTGCAGATGTTGAGACGAACACAAAGAGCAGCCAACATGTAGTTGTTGGACCCACTCGGGTCAGACAGGCATGGATTTTGCTACAGTGCATATAAAACAGAGACCAATCATAGATTTACATCTGTAATTAGACCCTTGACTTATTCTCTGTCTACTTCAATTCCACTCTCAGCAAAATGAGAAGTAGTAAAGTCAACTCTTCTTTTAAACAATAACATTTTTGATGCAGTTGGAAATAACAAAGGAATGAAGAACAAATTTGTAGAGGAAGTGCCAATGGGTTTCCAAATTGGGAAGTTTGGAAATCACTTTGCTTGAACTCCACTGGTCTGTTTGCTGTTCCTCCAATATGCCAGGTATGCTCCTGCCTCAAGACTTTTGCACACGCTGTTTCCTTGGCCTGGAAAACTCTCTTCCAATATTTCTGTCTGGCTTACTTTCTTTTTTCTATCAGTCTCTTCTTCATTCGGACTTTGCTTTAAAAAAAACCAAAAAACCTGTTGTCCCTGAGTCAATTCCAACTCATATTGACCCTATATGACAGAGTAGAACTGTCTCATATAATTTGCAATCATGTATCATCTTTACTGGAGCAGACTGTCACATTTTCCTCCTGTGGAACATCTGGTGGGTTCGAACCACCAACCTTTTGGTTAGCACCTGAGCACTTTAACCACTGTGCCACCAGGGTTTCTTAGGCCTTGCTTAAACCCTCTGTAAAAAACAGAAGCTTCTCCCCTACCTTTCCCCAACGAGGGTCTCTAATCCTCTTACCACTCTTCATTTTTTTCTCCATAGCATTTATCACCAAATGATATATGATCTATTTATTTAATTTTTTTTAATTGTCTGTCTTTGCCTACTAGAATATGAATTATATCATGATGTATGAAGACAAGAACTTTATCTGCTGTACTCTTAGTCTCTAGAATGGTGCATGGTACAAAGTAGGTGTTCAATAAATACTCAAGCAATAAATACTTGAATGAGGCTGTAGTAACTGAGGCTGTCCTGTACAAACTATTAGTTTAGCCTAAATGCTGATGATAGTGTCCCCATGGGGTCTGGAACTGTCTCATGGTAGCTCAGGAAAGTTGACTGTGTGCATTTCTTCCCAACTCTTCATTCAGCGACATCATTTGGTAACTTAACATTGTCCACAATGGGAGTATTTACACCACAGAAACTGGAAAATGCTACACATCAGAACTTTTTTTTTTGTTTCATTTTTAACCTGGAGAGCAATTTGTTAAGCATTTTTCAGCATACCACTGACATGTATAGAAAACAGTAGTGTAAACATCACTTATACTAAGTGTTCTAACCTGATTGCTGCCTCAAATTCCACTTTTATTCTGCTCAAATTTGGTGCTGAAATGGATATACATACAAAACATATTAACATTTCAATGCACCCAAGGGGAAGAAGAGTTTTTGGAGGACACCAGGCTGGAAGGCAAGCTTAATAAAATTGGTGACAAGCACAAAATTGGGATCTAAGGAAAACTGAATTCACATGATTATGAAGAAGGGTAGAATGGATTAAAAGTGTAGAAAGCCATTGTCCACAAGTGATGGGAAATTGTGTATTGCAGAAAAATATTGTTCTAAGTAAAGGATTTAAAATATCTAAGAGCACAAGGAAGACTGTGTGCATGGCAGATGTGGCAGTCTGCTCCAGCAAAGCCTAGTCTATCCTTGCAATTTCTCTACAGGGTCTTGATATAGAGTGTTTTATCAAGAAAACAGGATGGGAAACTTATGTAAAATCAGATTTGTTCTTTTCACTTACAGGCTAAGAATCCTCAGTGCCCCTCCCTATGTGATAGAAAAACATCCAACTCCTTGGAGTTGGAATGCCAGAAAAGCATCTCATCTTCTCCCCCAATCAGACTTTCATCATCTCCCTTTATCTCACTGATCTCACGCATTCAGAGATTTTGATCATACACAAATGCCACTGCTCTCTAGCAGGGGAGCGTGCCTTGTTTTATGTTTTATGGCAAATTAGAAGGAGTGCTGGCTTTGAGTTGGAATCCAGTGCAAATTCTGGCTCTGCCCCTTGGTGCTGTGACTCTGTACTGTATTTGACTTCTCTCAGTCTCAAACCTCAACCTCGAAAGTGATAGAAGTCCCTGGGTGGTGCAAATACATTCTCTACTAACTGAAAGGTTCAAGTCCACCCAGAGGTGCCTTAGAAGAAAAGCTTGGTGATCTACTTCTAGAAAATTAGTCATTGAAAATCCTATGGAGCATAGTTCTACTCTAACACGCACAGGGCTGACACGAATCAAGTTGGAATTGACTTGACATCTACTGATTAGTTTTTTATTGTGGCATCTATTAATATGGCTACTAACACACATTCCATTCCCTCGGCCTAGACTGCCAATTCCTCCTCCATCCATTTCCAAACTCCTCATTCTTCAAGATTCATTTCAAATATGGCCTCCATTTTGAATTCTTCCTTAACTTTCAGTACTTCAAGGATCAAAAAGAAGTACTGTTTCCCATTCTTAAAACACGGTCTATTTATAAATAGGAAAAAAAAAGAAAGAAAGAAAACGAGAGAAATAAATGATGTAGAGAAATGCATTTATAGTATCTGGTGTCCACAAAGTATTTCAAAACTGCCCCCTTCCTATGGAAACATGACGATAGTGGTGGAATAGTCTCCTTTGCTTTGTACCTATTTCATCTCATGCCTATTGCTCCACTAATCTTAAAAATATATGAGACTGGTCAGATGTTTCTTATTTTTAATTGTGAAATCAGGCCATAAATACAGCTAATTATAAAAAAAATTAAAAGCACAGAAACATCGAATGGATTTCTGTTCTTCCAATTCCATTTCACATTCAATAGGTAACCTCTTAAAATAAGTTTAATGCAGCCTTCAGGCAAGCGTTTGTGCACCTGCATGTGTGTGTATGTGAGTGTTTTCATAAAGGCCTCCTTTTTTGTTTGTTTGTTATATGTTCTTGTAGTTTCTAGCTGCCATGGAGTCAGCCCCTGACATGGAGATCCCATGCACAGTGGAACAAAAGGCTGCCCTGTCCTGGGCCATAAATTATGATTGTTTGCAGATTGGACTGTTGGTTGATTTTTGGAAGTAAATTGCCAGCCCTTTCTTTCTAGTCTGTCTTAATCTGGAAGCTCCACAGAAGCCTGTGGAACATCACAGCAACATACAAACCTCCACTGACGGATGGTGTCTACGCTTAAGATGCATTGATCAGAATTCCAATCCAGCTCTCCCGCATGGAAGGAGAGAATCCTACTACAAACCATCACTGCCCTCAGTGTTTGTTATATAATGGAATTATGTTACACAAATGTATTGCTCTGTGAGCTCTGTTTTACCCCATAAGTTACCTTGGCTATTTTTCTATGTCAGTACATAAAGCACATTTTCAATTTTGGGAAGTATTGTCAATCTTCTGTGCAAGTAGTTTGGCCCAAATTACATTTCCACCATCAGTGTGTGAGAAACCCAATTCCCCTCACCCTTGCTAACAAACGGTGGATGGTATCAACTTTTAAAAGCAGTAGAATGAGTTTAAGAAGAGGCCGCTCAATTGCTCTGTGTTTGAGGCTATAAATCGAATTCTTTGGAGTTTCAAGGTTTTTTTTTTTTTTTTTAATGTGTATGTGTATTTGTATGTGTGTGACACATACTTTCTGTGCACCTACAGTTGTTTTCCGCTCCGCATCTGGTGGTATCTACTGCTCTTTTAATAGACCACTACTCCGAAATGGGGCTTACCAAGGTTATCACTCAGAGCTCTGTTGAGTCTATGTCCTAGTGACTCACATCATGCCTTCAGGAACTTTCCCTCACAAGCCCCACATCAAGCATCAAGATCAGCAGGGGTCATTGCGGGAAGTGGAGCCACTGATCGGGTCAGAAAAGCAGCTGATGGAGGCACCCTGGGCCCCTCCCAGCCAGCCTGGCTTATTTAGTCTGGGTGAACGTGGAGGATAGACACAGACACATCAGCCGCACCCAGGGCCCTTTGCATTTCCCTAGCAAACTCATTTATCAGAACTGGGGCAGATGAAATATAGATGACACGGTTGGATGCTTCCTTTCACCTCTGAGGGGTGAGGGTCAAGTGTCAACCCTGGACACTCTCCAAGTGCCTGCTCAAGACGGTTGAGGGGCCTTCTTATTTGGGAATAGAGATCTTTTGTTAAAACACACACACAGAATGTCCAGTAAGTTCCAGTCTACTAGGGCAGGGTGACCCCTGCATAAAAGTGCTTAGGATGTGTGTGTGTGTATGTATGCTTATATATACCTACATACATATATGTATATCTCTCTCTCCTTCTCTTTCATATATAGATTTTTGTATATGTATATATATACATATATAAAAAAAATAAACATGAAATATATGTACATACATATGTATATGTATACATGTATAATACATATATACATATATACATACAAATATATGCTATGAGTAATATTTATAGATATAGGCACTCATATACAGAACCTGTATAGAAACTGATTTTCAGATATTCATCATATTCATGGGAGTCATATACTGAGGGAGGGCACAGGCACTCTGCAATGGAAGACCAACATAAAGGAGTATCCAATTCATGAATGTAGTTTAAAGTCTCTGTTTATTTCACATTTTCAAAGGCACTTTTCTTCACATAAATGAAAGGCTAATCTCATAGTGACTTGTCTCACCTTGTATCTTTCTCTATGAATGAAATGTGAGAAATGTATAAGTGGAATGTATGATTGTAAAGAAAAGAGATTTTTCTTTTTCCTCCAAATATGGTTTATGGACTCCAAATGTTATCTGTACTATTTTTATGGGGAGTAGGGGTGGGGATATGTTATCACAGGGATTCTGCCCTTAGCTGAGGAAGTCAGTTCATTAAGAAGAAGATACGTTTTTATTTAAGAGCTCAGTGTTTCTTAATATCTATGCTTGTTGTTATTTAAGCTAGAACCATTACCACTTTTTGTAAAAGCAGAATGACTTTCATTCACGACTGTAGGAGGGGGACTCCACTCTCAACAGCTGTCCTAGTATCAAAATCTAGGGTGTTGCCGTTTCCATTATGGACTTTTCAACACTGTTAAAGAAACTAAAAATTGGAAAAAAAAGCACATCTCATAATTTTTTAGTAAGAGTACACACATTGAATGTCATTTATTCAGGCTGGATTGTCACACTGAAATCAATTGCACAGAAGTGTGCGTGTATATTTCCCCCCACCCCCAATGGTGAAGCAGAAGCTAGAAAGAGAGAAGTAGGATTGATAGCCTGAAGCGGTGGAGGTATTGAAGATCTTGCTTATTCTTTGAATTTTGATGCCCTTGTTTGTTTCATCTTTATCTAGGTCAAAAGTACAAAAGACATTAGTCTGGATTTTTGTGGAGACCCATTTTCTTTTTCACTGGTAGACAAAGTAAGGACCTATTTCTACACACCATGCTAAAGAGAGCTTTATCCCATTCGAGTCAGTTCAAGGGATCCCAAGTAAGAGAAATGATCACTTAGAAGCAGAGAAGTTTGCAGGGGCTGAGGTCCTACTGGGTCCACTGCTGCCCCCACCCACATCATATTTTCCTAATCACTCTCCTTGCCATTATTACCCTATGCATTCTCCACTCCCTCGCCAGTATTATCTTCTCAGAAAAGACAAGTGCATCATGTAACTCCCGTTTTTGTTATCAATAGCATAAAATCCAGTTGACTCCCTTTCATCTTATAAGATGAAATCCAAATTTCCCGATGGACAGGCCCTTCATCGTCTGTCACTCCCCTTCATGCTCCCCATACTGCCACCACACTGAATTACACTGTTGCTCAGTGAGACCAGGCCAAACCTTTCAATGAATTGATTTCTTTGTACATTTGCTTTCCATCCAGTGCCATCTCCTCCGGAAAACTTGTAACTCTGTGTCCTCCTTACTGAACCTTCACTCAATTGTTCACCGAGAGCTGGTTATGCTGCCTTCTGTACGACTTCTGCACCACTGCACTCCTCTCTTTGACCCAAAGAGCCCTCCTCACTCTTTCTACTTTTTTTGCTACTACAAGTGACTATAAGCTTTTAATGGCAGGCGTCACTATTTTTTTTTTTTTGTCCACATAACCCCATCCTCTAGACATCAGCACATGGTAGGAGTTTGACAAATAGCTCCAGCTATAAATTATGGTGGAGCAGTGATGGTTCAATGGTAGAATTGTCACCTTCCATGCAGGAGACCTAAGTTCAATTCCCAGCCAACGCATCTCAAGCATAGCCACCTCTCATCAGTCAGTGGAGGCTTGTATGTTGCTATGATGCTGGACAGGTTTCAGTGGTGTTCCAGGCTAAGATGGACTAGGAAGACAGGCCTGACGAGGCAACCTACTTCCAAAAATCAGCCAGTGAAAACCCTATGGATCACAACAATGTGACCCACAACTGATCATAGGGATGGTACCAAAAAAAAACTAAACCCGTTGCTGTTGAGTCCGACTCATAGCGACCCTAGAGAATAGAATAGAACTGCCCCGTAGAGTTTCCAGGGAGAGCCTGGCAGATTCGAACTGCTGACCTTTTGGTTAGCAGCTGTAGCACTTAACCACTACGCCACCAGGGTTTCTGGAGATGGTACAGGACTGGGCAATGTCTGGTTCCATGATTTGGGGGCTGAATGGTTGGCAGCTAACAACAATATCAATATATTTCAGATTCTGGGTATCCTGGAAACAGTTTTGGAGGCAGGGGTGGGGAGGAGTTGAGGCAGTGGGAGAGATGGCAACTAAGGCTGTGAGGATGTTGGGTCATGAGGATAGCCTGTTAGTACTACACAAAGACGAGAAGGGCTGAAGAAAAAGGCAAATTGCTTCAACCTCCCAGTGTAGACTAGAATCCTAACTATGAGGTAGTGTAGAGATATAAAACAAACCCTTTTAGTTTAATGCTTAACTTTTGAGCAGGAAAAGACATCTCTCTGAAACCCTAGAACTATACCTTCCACTATAGCAAAGTAGAATCTTACATCTCAGAGAAACTTCTGACATGTCTCTTTCCCAGGTACCGGAGAACCAAGTACATCATTTTGTCCAGTCAAGGATAGCAGAGCCAAGACAGCCCTCAGATAATGGGGTCTAGTCTCTTAGAGTTTAATGAGTGAAACTGGAGTCAATCTTTCTTTCAAGAAGTGTCTATTAAAACATCTAGCATATGTCCAAAATTTCAGTTGTGTGGTATCTTCTTAACTATTACTTAATAACATTTCGAGTTTGTGTCTTACAGAGGTGCTACCCACATGTAATTGTTGGGTCACAGCTTAGATCTTAAGTTTTGTTCACTCATCTCTTTGTTGTCATGAATTTAAATGGTATTCTTTTACCATTTAGAAAAATAAAAGAATTTTGATCATTATCCCAGGGAAAAGGAAAGAAAGAATCCTTAATGAGTCTATATATATAAAGGCCAATTCTTACAGAATCCATGCACACTGCTCTAGTATGGTCATGCTGCCCTGGGCTTGTGGAGGTCATGTTGACCAAAGGGAAGTGCATAATGGAACAAAAATGAGAGCAACTACATCACGGAGCTTGAAGTGGAAGCTGATGCAATGGCCTTGATCTTGGTGAAAGCAGGCATTTGGTGTAATTTGAGGGCCATGATGGATTTGAATGCACCATTATTACACAAGAATTCTGGTATAATGCAAAGGCTGCTGAAAGAGATAATCCAGCAGAATGTTTGTTCAGATTTTGAGCTTTCATTTAACTGATAAAGGAAGTTCCAAAGAAAGCAACCATTGACATAGATAAATTCTAATGGTAGATTATGTAGATAGGCAAACCTTAGGAATTCGGATTATGGTTTGGGTGGAAGGGGTGAAGGATGGGTTTTTTTCTGGGCAGCCAGGATGTAGCCTCAGCCTCAGTGCTCTAGGTTCCAGAGAGTGGGAACCAAGATCGTGGAAGGATTCTCAGCAGGAGAAGCCAGCTGCCTTGGATGATTCAAAACAAGCAGTATCATCTGATTGTTTTACGTAGACAGCCTTTAGGAAGGTATAATGAAAACTTTTGACCAATCAGCAGTTTAAAAACAAAAGCTTGGAATAACAAGCTTTTCATAATTGATAGTTTAAATAGGGACCGGACATCCCTCTCTGAAATATTTAGGAAAATATGTGATGCCATTGAACAAAATGGCTCCCAGAGTTACTTTATAACTAATTTTCTATGCCACCATGCGTTTGTCAGTTTGTCGTACTGTGGTGGCTTGTGTGTTGCTATGATACTGGAAGTTACACCACCAGTATTTCAAATGCCAGCAGGGTCACCAGTGGTGGAAAGTTTTTAGCAGAATTGCCAGACTAAGACAGACTAGGAAAAGAACGTGGTAGTCTACTTCTGAAAAAAAAAAAAAAATGGCCAGTGAAAACCTTACGAATAGCAGCAGAACATTGGTATACCACTTGAAAATGAGTCCCTCGGGTTAGAAGGCATTCAAAACACGGCTGGAGAAGAGCTGCCTCCTTAGAGTTGATCCTAATGACATGGATGGAGCCAAACTTTTGGGACCTTCATTTGCTGATGTGGCAGGACTCATAATGAGAAGAAACACCTGCAAACATCCATTAATAATAAGAACATGGAATGTACAAAGTATGAATCTAGAATATTTGGAAGTCATAAAAAATGAAATGGAATGGGTAAAGATTGATATCCTAGGCATTAATGAGCTCAAATGGACTGGTATTGACCATTTTGAGTCAGACAATCACAGGGTCTACTATACAAATTGAATGACAAATTGTAGAGGAGTGGCCTCACATTCATTTCCAAAAAGAATATTTCAAGATCTATTCTGAAGTACAACACTGTCAGTGATAGGATAATATCCACAAGCCTACAAGCAAGACCAGTTAATATAATTATTATTCAAATTTACACACCAACAATGGAAGATTTTTACCAACTTCTGCAGTCTGAAATTGATCAAACATGCAATTAAGACGCATTGATAATTACTGATAATTGGAATGTGAAAGTTAGAAACAAAGAAGGATCTGTACTTGGAAAATATGGCCTCAGTGATAGAAAGGATGGCTGAGATTGCATGACAGAATTTTGCAAGACCAATGACTTCTTCATTGCAAACATCTTTTTTTTCTATAACAAACAGTGTCTACACACGTAGACTTCACCAGATGGTAATCAAATTGACTACATCTGTGGAAAGAGAAGATGGAAAAGCTCAATGTTGTCTCTCGGAACAAGACAAGGGGCGGACTGCAAAACAGACCATCAATTGGCAACATGCAAGTTCAAATTGAAGCTGAAGGAATTAAAACAAGTTCATGAGAACCAAAACATGACCTCGATTATATCCCACCTGAAATTGGAGACCATCTCAAGAATAGATTTGATGCTTTGTACACTAACGACCAAAAACTGGACGAAGTGTGCGATGACATCAAGGACATCATACATGAAGAAGGCAAAAGGTAATTAAAAAGACAAGAGAGAAAGAAAAGACTAAAATCAATGTCAGAAGAGAATCTGAAGCTTGCTCTTGAACGTAGAGTAGCTAAAGCAAACAGAAGAAATGATCACAGAAAAGAGTTGAACTGAGGATTTCAAAGGACAGCTTGAGGAGAAAAAGTTATCTACAGCTGCTATAACAGAAATACCACAAGTGGATGACTTCGACAAACTGAAGTTTTTTCTTTCACAGTTTAGGAGGCTAGAAGTCTGAATTCAGGTTGCCTGCTCTAGGGGAAGTCTTTCTCTCTCTGTCCACTTTAGGGGAAGGTTCTTGTCATCAGACCAGGAATCCCAGGTCCAAAGGACTCAACCCCCTCCTAGCTCTTTCTTTCTTGGTGGCATGAGGTCCCACTCCTCTCTGCTTGCTTCTCTCCTTTGTATCTCCAAAGAGATTAACTCAAGATACAACCTTTCCTGTAGATTTCATCCTGCCTCATTAACATAACTGCCTCTAATCCGGTCTCATTAACATCATAAAAGTTAGGGTTACAACACATGGAATAATCACATCAGATCACAAAATGGTAGGAATACTTAGGAATCATGACCAAGCAAGTTTACACACATTTGGGGGGACGCAATTCAATCCATAACAGTATTACAATGAAATGTGCAAAAACCTGGAGTTAGAAAACCAAAAGGGAAGAATACATTTAGCATTTCTCAAGCTTAAAGAATTGAAGAAAAATTCCAAGCCTTGGGTCATAACGTTGAAGGAGCCTATGGACAAAATACTGAACAATGCAAGAAGCATTCAAGGAAGACAGAAGGAATACACGGAGTCACTGTATCAAAAAGAATGTATTAATATAAGGATCCCTGGTCTTGCAGGGGTTAAAGCGATCAACTGCTAACCAAAAGGCCAGGCGTTCAAAACCACCATTGCTTCCTCGGGAGGAAGGTGTGGCATTCTGCTTCAGTAGAGATTTATAGCCTTGGAAACACTATGGGGTCTCTATGAGTGGGAATTGACTCGATAACAGTAGGTTTGTTTTTTTGGTTTTTTGGTTTATGGGCAAAATAGTGAATGTCATGGATTGAATTGTGTCCCCCCAAAAAATCTGTTAGCTTAGCTGGGCCATGAGTCCCAGCATTGTGTGACTGTCCACCATTTTACGTGATTTCCCTGTGTGTTTTAAATCCTATCACTATGATGAAATAAGATGGATTAGTGGCAGTTTTATTGAAGAGATATACAAGATTATAAACCAATCTCTTTGAGATATTAAAAAAAAAAAGAAGGGCGCAGAGAGAGAGGGGACCTCATACCACCAAAAAAGCAGCACTGGGAGCAGAGTGCTTACTTTGGACCCAAGGTTCCTTCCTTTGGACCTGAGGTTCCTGCGCTGAGATGCTCCCCGGCCAAGGGAAGACTGAATGCAAAGGCCTTTCTCCAGAGTCAACAGAGAGAGAAAGACTTTCCCTGAAGCCAGCACCCTGAATTCAAACTTCCAGCCTACTGGACTGTGGGAGAATAACTTCTCTTTGTTAAAGCCATCCACTTGTGGTATTTCTGTTACAGCAGCACTAGATGACTAAGACAGTGAACATCACAGGAAGCATCAAAAGAAAATGGAAGGAATACAGAAAAGAATATATTAATATATCAATATAAGGATCCCTGGTTGCCCAGTGGTTAATTCAGATCTTACAGATCAAACAGGTACTTGTTAAATAATTGATATCTTCCCCAGTATTCAAATCAGAAAACCAATGAACCAGGCTGTTAAATAATGTGCTTCAATCTGATACCAGAGCCCAGGTTCCTGTTCCATCACAGTACTTCTCACATTTCTTCTTCACTGAGATTATTTGTAATCAGTCGAAATTATGTTTTCAAACCCTGCCTAATAAGGTTGGAAAGCAACCTGGTGAAGTGGTTCAGAGCACAGACACTGGAGTCAGGCTGCTTTGGTTTAAATTCCAGCCCTGTCACTTACCACCTGGGTGATCTTGCAGTAACAGTAGAATATCTCTAAGCCTCGACATTAGTATAGAATTGTAAGATAGTAGTTGCTACATCAATTATAGTGGCTGTTAGGTGAGGCTTTAGCACGATGCCTGGAATGAAATAAACCTCCAGGAAGTGTTAGTTTTGGCCATCGAGGTGCCATAATTTTCTGCCACATACCGTGGAATCCTTCTTTCGCTTTTACTTTTTCATCTGTTTTTTTCACAGCCTAAATCATGTCTCAGTACGTTCAATTTTTCTTCTTCCCTGGCTATCAAAATTTCAGATATGCAGATGCTTTTTCTAGTTTGCATCCTTTTCACTTTATAAAACCCCCTTCCTGAGTTCCAGGGAGCAGTTCTTCCTCTATCTAGAAGGTACAAACAAAAGCAAAGAAAGCCAGGATATGTCGGATGCTGCGCTTTCACACACAACCCAGAGAGAAAGAGCACCTACATCCCTACTCTACCTTTAATCTGTATCTTTTGTGTCTGCACAAGAACAAATCATTCGTTGCCCTCTACAGTTGTCACCTATCATGGAGCCTCACAAGGATACATGTTCTTCTTTATTTAAATCCGTTAGATCTTTCCAACATGAAATTTTAATCTTGAAATTCATCCCACCCTGATCCAAACCTGTAAAGAATGCTGCAGGGGAATTTTACAGTGAGTACATTCCTCCCCAACTTCTTAGACTCTCACTCCTGTATCTCTTACTGCTGAGTCCCACCTATTGTTGAGACATTGCCCAAAATAGGCCATTTTCCCTCCCACCTGGGTAAATATCTCTCATCAGAGAGGACCACCCTAAGCATCCTTCTCACATTAACTTATTTCTCTACTCCTAATGGACCTGAGAGAGGAATGAATTGCACATCCTTGAAAATGTACAAGCATAGATAGACTCATCTTTAGATATTTAAGATGGAACGAGCTTATAAACTCATCCCATATAGTTGCAAAGGGGTCAATTAATTGCCTCACTTGCTTGTTCATTCATTTATTCAACAAAAAAATACTACCTTCCTATAATGGCTGACCACAAAATGTCTATCAGTGTGTTATACTGTGGTGGCTTGCTAGAAAGTATGCCACCGATATTTCAAATACTAGCAGGGTCACCCATGATGAACAGGTTTTAATGGAGCTTTCAGACTAAGACAGACTAGGAAAAAAGGCCTGGTAACATACTTCGGAAAATTAGCCAATGGAAACCCTATGGAGCACAACAGAATACCGTCCAAAATAGTGTTGTAAGATTAGCCCTCGAGGTTAGAAGGGACTGAAAATTTACGGTGGCCACAACAATGGATTTGAGCACACCAATGATGGTGCAGATGGCACAGAACAGTGCAACACTTCATTTAGGGGTTCGCCATGAGTCAGAGCCAACTTGATGGCAACTTCCATCAAGATCAACAATGCCAGACATGTAGCTGAGTAGGAACTGCCACAGGGAGCATGATACAACCACTGCCCTCTAGACACAGCTTAACGAAGAGTTGGATAAGTCAAGAGAATATTATAATATTAACAACAACTGACATCCTTGGGGATTAGTATAAAGTGTTTGAGGTTCACACAGAATGGGCTTTAAAAATACTTCCTGAAGAAAGGTTGTATTGGAGCTATCTACGGAGGATGAGCAGATGTTAGCCAGACATTGGGGTTGAGGTGGGAGGACAGTTCCAGGTAAAGTGAAAGCACATGCAAGCACCCAGATGCAAGAGAGGTAATAGTTGTTGGAGAAACTAACAGGTGGGAATATAAAATTCCAAAGCTGTTAGTGGTGAAATCTGGTGCTTGAGGACAAAGTAGAGGCCATGGGTTGAAGAGAAGATGTTCATTCTACATTAACTATTTAGAGTAACCTCTTTAGTACTCTGCCTCCCTCTCCACTTACCATTTACCACTTACCACTTTGGGGGGTTCAATTGCCCGTAAAACAGAATGGCTGAAAATTTGAAATCTTTTTTTTTTTTTTGTATTTTCAAAGATGCAGCTCAAAATTAAAAGTCATAAAACTAGGTTCTAAAAACTGAAATGCTCTTGAGGATGATCTAGTCAATGTACAGAAATGGAAAGCCCAGCTTTGCAGCATGATACAAATTCATTTAATATGTTTTTGGGAATGATACAGATTGGGAGTTTGGAGTCTTGTGGGCATCTGGGTATTTCTTTTGTCTTTAAAAATCAATTTATCAATTTAATCAAGTTTTCACTGAGTTTGTTTTTATTCATGTAAAGGTGGTTGAGTGCAGGGAAGGACACTGAGTTTGTGGGCAATGCATCTCATTGAATTGTGTCCCTCTCCCTCTTCAGGGAAATCTTTTGCTTTTAAAACACACCATGAGTGTTTTTTTGATCTGTCAGATGAAGGGGTGGCTGTCAGGGAGGGTCCTTTGGAGGTACATGGTACATGAGAGGCGAACAGTCAGATGTGCCTGAAAGCTTGCAGAAGAGAGACGAGTGTTCATTGGGGGAAGAGAGAATTGCTAAAGAAGAGCCAGTCATCAGTCAAATGACAAAACCCATTCCCAGTCTTCGGTTAAATCCAAACCAGTTGCGCCTTGTCGAGAAAAATAACCAATTATCTGGTTCTTTACAAGAGCAGGCAGAAGAGCCTTCAGGCCACATTCTGATGTTCTTAGGCATGTCCTTGTCTAAAGGGAGGACCCTATGGAAATCATAAATCAACAAATTTCATGGCTAGAAATGTCTGATTTCATGCCTACTTACATTTATAGAAATGTCATATTGAAACTATGAAGCATATGCTATAGCTGGGACAACCAGAGGCTCCCCTGAAAATTCTCCTTTGTGCTGTTGGCTTCTCCATAATTTCTCAGGCTGCTTAAGTGGCAGCCCTGGGAAAATGCTGCTCCAAAATACGCCTAGGCTTTTTCAACTTTGTAGTACAGGTTTAAATATTTTAAAAATAACACCGGTATTGCTCGCTTTGCGAAACTCTGACGGGACCAAAAGGGCTGCTCTTTAGTCTCTCCAGTTGAATCCCCTTAGCCCAGAGCCTCTTGGGATCCATTTCTTGTGAGTCGAGGGGCTCCATGGGATTTCCTACACACCTGGATGAATGTCCAGAATATGCTGGTATATTTCTTCCATTGGGAGTCTCCAAATGGCACAAACAGTTAAAGCACTCCACTACTAGCCAAAGGGTTGGTGGTTCAAACCCACTCAAAGGCAGCTCAGAAGAAAGGCTTGGCAATCTGCTTCTAAAAAATCAGCCTTGAAAACTCTGAGGAGCAGTTCTATTCTGCACACCTGAGGTGATCAGGAGTTGGAATCGACTTGATGGCAACTAAAAAGAATAATTCTTTCCACCCTTGGTATCTACCATTTTCTTTACCTAGACAAGTATATGACCCTTCAGACCCTATTTGTCTCCTATTGAGAGCCACTGCTTCTATTCCTTTGGTTTCTGGGGTCTCAGGACACTGAATGATGAACTAACTCCATTTATTATGTGTTGTTGGCCTGGCTGCCATTTTGCTCTGCTACAAATATTACAACCATAAAGTGGGGTTGAACCTCACCTTCTGCCATGCATTATAGTGCTAACGACAAAAGGTACAGCTTTCTGTCCTGACCCACATCTCCATTTCTTACAGAGACTTCTTCTTTTTATAGGGCAGGATTGCAAGGTAATCAAAGTTCATAGTGTTCCATAGCATCTAATTATCCCTCTTCTCCTATACTTAACCATTGAAACTCTCTTTCTTCTAGGTAGAGATCCTTCCATATTAGGAATGCTATTGGGGAAATTAAGAGATTGCTCAATCCCCTGTGCCCTCTTGAAATAGGTTCTGGGGAGAAGCACAGGAGTCTTTTCCAAGAGGCTGGCTTTTAGGTCAATATTGCTGGTTAGCTCTAGACTTAACCTAGTCTGCCAAATATTCCAGGATAGGCCTATATGGTCATGATTTAGAGTACTCAGCCTGACTCCCTGATTGAATTTTGCCCATCCCAACACAATTTCTTGGGCATGGATGATGCTTATTTATTTTTTTAAACTATACTTGAATGTTTTTCAATTATATTTGAATTAGCTGGAGTATAACTCGCCACTCTGCCATAGACCCCACTATTTCCTATTGTTTACACCTTGTCTTTATCTGGCATGACCTACTCATTGACATTATTTCTCTGGATCTTGAAGGCATTCCACTTCCATAGCTGGCTTAGATCTCTGCCTTGAGACTCTACTTCAGCATAACAAATTTAGGCCACTGAAATTGCGCAATATTCGACTCACAGCAGGTAGTCAATGAATATTAATCTGTTCACTTAATTCATAAATAAATAAGAGTTTTATTCTGTTAGGACATATCTGTGTATCTATATACATATGTTTTTGTTGTTGGTAGGTGCAGTCAAGTTGGTTCCAACTCATAGCTACCTTATGTACAACAGAACGAAACACTGCCTGGTCCTGCACCATCTTCATTATCAGTGTTAGGGTTGAGCCCATTGTTGTAGCCACTGTGTCAATCCAACTTGTTGAAAGTCTTCCTCCTTTTTGCTTACCCTCTACTTTACCAAGCATGATGTCCTTCTCCAGGAACTGGTCCATGCCAGTAACATGTCTAAAGTACATGAGACAAAGCCTCGTCATCCTTGCTTCAAAGGTGCATTCTGGCTGTACTTCTGAAACAGATTTGTTCTTTCTTCTGGCAGTCCATGGTATAGTCAATATTCTTCACCAATATCATAATTCAAAGGCATCATTTCTTCTTTGGTCTTCCTTATTCATTGTTCAGCTTTCAAATGTATGAGGAGATTGAAAATATCATGGCTTGGGTCAGGCTCACCTTAGTCCTTAAAGTCACATCTTTGCTTTTCAACACTTAAAGAGATCTTTGGCAGCAAATTTGCCCAATGCAATGCATTGTTTGATTTCTTGACTGCTGCTTCCAAGGGCGTTGATTATGGATCCAAGTAAAATGAAACCCTCGACAACTTCAATTTTTTTTCCGTTTGTCATGATGTTGCTTGCTGGTCCATTTATGAGGATTTTTGCTTTCCTTATGTAGAGGCGCATTCCATAGTGAAGGTTGTAGTCTTTGGTCTTCATCAGTAAGGCTTCAACTCCTCCTTACTTCCAGCAAACAAGGCTGTGTCATCTGATTATCACAGGTTGTTAATGAGTCTTCCTCCAATCCTGATGCCCTGTTCTTCTTTATACAGTTCAGTTTCTCAGATACCTGCTCAGCATAGAGATTGAATACGGATGGTGAAAGGATATAACCTTGATGTTCACCTTTCCTGACTTAAAACCATGCAATATCCCCTTGTTCTGTTTGAACTACAGCCTCTTGGTCTATGTACAGGTTCCTCATGAGAACAATTAAGTGTTCTGGAAGTCCCATTCTCTGTAATGTTATCCATAATTTGTTATGACCCACACAGTCAAACGCCTTGGCATAGTCAATAAAACACAGATAAACATATTTCTGGTATTTTCTGTTTTCAGCCAAGATCCATCTGACATCAGCAATGACATCCCTGGTTCCACGTCCTTTTTTGAATCTGGCCTGAACTTCTGGAAGTTTTCTGTTGATGTACTACTGCAACCACTTTTGAATAATCTTCAGCAAAATTGTACTTGTATGTGATATCATTTATAGTGTTTGATAATGTCTGCATTCTGTTGGATCATCTTTCTTTGGAATGGGCACAAATATGGATCTCTTCTGGTTAGTTGATCAGGTAGCTGTTTTCCAAATTAGCTTCTCCTCCGTTGTTGGCTGGGGGGCAGGGTGCCACTATTTAAGTACCAAGGTGTAAACACTTATATTAGAAATATTTCTGGAACACTCCAGGGAGAAAATTGGATTAAAAATTATGGAAATTGGATTCTAGCACCTACTCTGCCTCTAACCAGCTTTGTGACCTTTGGAAAACCATAACCTCTCTGGGCTGGTGCTTTTTTGTCTGTAAGGAGAAGATCCTGCACTAGCATAGCACAAAGTTCCCTTAGAGTTCAGATATTCATGATTCTATGGTATAAACAAGCCAAATATTTTAGCAAATCTTCTAAAAGTGTTGATAAAACAACTTAAGTTGACTGTGTTAATTTTCACTCCATGCATTTCAGAAACAAGATCTTTTCACATTTTTGTTTTCACTCTTGTTTTGGGTTTATATAAATATTCCTATTTGCTACCACAGAGAGGTAAGAAAGCCTTCATATTGCATGACCAGGTTTTCCTTTATTTTATTATTTTATCACATTTTGAATGTCATAATACAGATCAGAATAACCCAAAATAGTGCGAAGCCTGTCAGAATTTTTTGAGGAAATTCACAGGAACTTCCTGTATTTTCACAACCATTTAGCATATGCCAGATGGAGAAAATAATGCATTGCTTCCTGAGGAAATGGGACATTTAGTAAGGCGGTTTTTCAAACATAAAAAACACTGTCTTTTATCTCTGGACCACAAATGGATCTACGAAGGAAAAAAATCACCAGGAATCCACAAAACTTTTGCGGTAAAAAGAACTTGCTGTATAAATCAGAGAACGAACTTAATCACTTTTACATATAAACACTCTTATAGGTATTGTGGTGATTTGAAGAAGCAAAGGCTGCTGCACTTGCTTAAAGAGATTAGGCTTCTAGCAAAGGCATAAATGAATACTTGTGTTAAACTCTGTGGTGATAGAAAGTGAGAGTGTGAGGTGGTGTCCAGGCCAAATCGGTAGCTTTAAAGGCTCCTAAGAGGCCTGTGTCTAAAGCCACTGGCACCTTATAAAAGACCAGGAACCAGACTTCTTGGCTCAGAGAAATCCTGTGGGATTTGGTTCCCACTTTCTGTTCGGTCTCTGATGTTCTTGTTATTATCTCGCTGCATCATGCCTGCATTCTGCCTCCCTGTCCAGTTTGTCTGCGTAGGGGCCACCTGAGGGCTGCCAGGCCTTGATGTGGAGACCCCGAGGCTCTGTTTCTGGGATGGTCTTTCCTCAGCCCAACATCAAGTGGTGCCTTTTGGTCATCCTTGTCTCTTCTTTCTCTCATACCTCACATCCAAGCTGTCAGAAAAGCTTCTGCCTTCAAAACGCATGAAAAATCTAACTACTTCTCTTCATCTCCATTGCTTCTACTCAGACCAAAGCTGCCTCCATCCCCAGGCTGGATTACCACAGCCTCTCACCTGGCTTTCCTCCTTCTGCCCTTGCTCCCATCTCGGTTATCAGTTGCTATGTAACAAGCTCACACATGTCCCGGCTATGGTCCTCTGCTCTGCCAGCTGCGCTACCAAGGGTGTCCCGGTGGTGTAGTGGTTAAAAGCTATGGCCACTAACTGAAATGTCGCAGTTAGAATCCACCAATTTCTCCTTGGAAACCCTGTGGAACAGTTCTACTCTGCTCTATAAGTTTACTACGAGTCGGAATCAACTGAAAGTCAAACGGTTATGCAACAAGTCACCCCTAAACCTAGAAGCTTAAGGTAAATAAAAAAAAAAAAGGCAACAACCGTTTAATTGTTTCTCATGACTCTCTGGGTTTGACTGGGGCTCAGCTAGATGGTTTTTCTGTTGGTTTCTCTTAGGGTCTTTCATGGGGCTGCATCAGATGTAGGCTAGCATGGAACCTCCAAGATGGCTTCACTCATGTGTCTGGCTCCTCAGCAAGGTCAGTTTGTCCAGGTTCAGTGAAACTCAGCTGGGATATTTTGGCCTCTGTTTTTGTCCACATAATCTCGTGGTCTTTTGGTCTCTTCACATGATCTCTCCAACATAGTAATGAACTTCTAACATGGAGGCTCGGGGCTCCTAAAATTGCCAAAGTAGAAGCTACTACACTTTCATTATCCTTTTACCAAATTATTTGGTTAAAAGACAGTTACAGTAGCAACCCAGGTTCAGTGTGGGAGGGGACAATAAAAAGAGGTGAATACTGAGAAGTTGTGGTTCATTGGGGTCACCGTGGATTCTATAGACTATATTCCTATGACTGAGAGATCTCGTTAAATATCTGTGAGACCGCACCACTTTGATCAGAACTCCCCGATGGTCTCTCAGGTCATGCAGAGTAAAAGCCAAAATCTTGACAATGGCCTCCAAGCCTACAAACCATTTACCCCCCCACCCCATCTCTCTCACCTCATGCCTTCCCATTCTTCTCCTCTCTCACTCTGCCCCAGCCACACTGGACACTTTGACCTTTCTAGAATTTGCCAGGTGCTGGCTCAGGGACTTTGTTGTTGCTATTTTCTCTGCATAAAATTCTGTTTCTCCAGTAATCTGTACGACTTCCTTCCATACCCCCTTTAAGTCTTTACTCAAACATCGCCTTCTCAATAGTGTCTTCCCTGACTCCCTTCCAAAATTGTGATGATATGCTCCCTATACTCTATACCATTTTGTAACTGAATTTTTCTCTTATGGACCATCATAGTCATTGGATAAATTGTATATTTTACTTTTTAATCTCATTCTTTTGTTGTTCTTGTCACAATAGCATAGTAGGTGAAGAAAATAACCCCATAACCTTGGCAGAGTTTATTGCCTGATTTATTCATGGATTACCTTGAACAGTGCCTGCAAATAGTAGAGATTCAACAAATAGGTTTTGAATGAATAAATGAATGTTTCCACCTCCACCTGGGGATCCTTCTTGTTTTGCTTCTCTGAGCTCCTTGGCCCTGTCACCTGAGAGGGTATAGATACTGCTCAGGTGAAACAACCTGAAACGGGCTTTGAAAGACGGGGTTTCTGGAAATGGAGAGGTGAGAGGAAGGACATCCCAGGTGTGCTTTGGAGCTGTACTGTACAATGTATGAGCAAAATGGGCAGAGAATCATCTTCGACTCATGAGCTTTGCCTGACAGGAACTCAGGATTCGACTTGGGAAGATGCAGGAAGTCATCCTGCCTACCTAGGTCAGGCATTTCCACGTTATGGAGGGACATGAAAACCGCAGTTTCTGACACAGGAGAAAAACACACTAAAAGTGTGAGTTCAGGAAGGCTAGACATTCAGGGGATGATCATCTACAATAATAAGTATTAGATGCCTGGGAACCAGGCTTTGGGTAGATATTTTCCACGGCTCATCACTCATCCTCACCGCAATACTCCAGGGAGGTGTTACTACTCCCAGTTTCCAGATGAGAAAACTGAGGCTCAGAAAATTTAAGTTACATAACTCACTCGAGATTCAGGAATTGAGTAGAACTGGAATTTAACTCATATCTGCCAAGCCAAAAAAAACAAAACCAAACCCAGTGCCGTTGAGTTGATTCTGACTCAGCCACCCTATAGGACAGAGTAGAACTGCCCCACAGAGTTTCCAAGGAGCACCTGGCGGATTCAAACTGCCAACCCTTTGGTTAGCAGCCATAGCACTTAACCACTATGCCACTAGGGTTTCCTCATATCTGCCAGGGTTCTTTATTCTACACAATCTGTACATGCAGCCTAATGACCTCTTTGTCTTTGGCAATAGAGATATCCGTCCTCATCATCTGAGGTCAGGGAGAGAGCACAAAACATGACTTCTGGATGAAATAATGAAAGAATCTAGCATCCCTTAATTCATATGTGCATTAAGTTTCAGAAAATTATTTGAAGGTAAATTTAGTCCAAAGATATCAATAGAATAGAGTTTATTTTCCACATAACGTTACACCTTTGCTGTTTTACCCATTACCGACTTTCGAGCGCTTTTAAAATTGCAATTTCCAGTTTGTAAATGCTGCATTTGACAAAGAGGGGAATCAGTTTTTCGTACAATAGTGAGACATCAATATTTTACTCCCTTTGGTCTGCCTGCTTTTATCTTTACGAGGGTAGGCGCATGGATTCCCTGGGAAGTGCTAAGCTCTGTGTAAGCAAAAGTATTCATCAAAAGAGCTGAGTGTGTGAAGATTTCCTACATTCCAAGGGAGGTCAGGCGTGTGGATCTCCATTGTCTCTTCCAACTTTAAAATTTCATGTTTCTTTCTCTCTCAAGTGTGCAGGGTTTGAAAGGAAATCATAAATTATTTACTTATTTAGAATATAAACATGAAATGCAGTTGTAAAAAAAGTTAAAAAAGTAAAAAAAAAATAGAAGGGAGATTAAAATGGTTCATCTTATATACTTAAGCAAAGTTATTGACATCTTTGTTATTTTTAAGCAGTAGAAAGTCTCAAGAATAAGGGAGATATAATAGGATTTGGGTTTAGAAAGATGGCTAGAAATATGTGATACACAGCAAAGAGGAGTTGAAACCTGGTAATTTGGGATTTAATTTTATCAGATTTCTTAATCTACTTTAAATATGGGATTACATGAGAAAACTTTAGGCCATATTGCGTTATTAAGACTGTAAGATCACATATTAAATGTGCTTCTAAGAAGATATAATGCCCCAGTCACACTTTCAAAGTATCTTTTCCTGTTCCATAAAATAAGACCTCATATGGCCTGAAAAGGAAGAGATGAGGGGGGTTAAACTAATTTTTCACCCTCACATAAAGAATGCAGATGGTTAGCAAAAATACCCTGGTACACACCAAAGCTGAAGTTCTACTATGTGTTTCACCATTTCTTTTTTTTTAACCAGCAATTGATACATTAGAAAATTCATCCATTTTAGGTATACAGTTCAAGAATCTTAGTAAATTATACAGTTGTGCAACCATTACCACAACTCAGTTTGGAAAAATTTCCATCTCCCCAAAAATTGCCTTGTGCCCATGCAAGATCCTCTCCTTTGTTCACTATGGGCCAATAATTTCATCACAACCTTTTTTCATATATTTGCAGATAATCTCTGCTTTACCTCCTCAGAAGATTGATCATATCCATTATTAGGGCATTTGATTTAAGCATACTTCCCTAATTTGTCAATTCAGGTACTGTTGTAGTTACTTACCAATGAGTCGGTTCTGACTCATGCTGACTCCATGTGTGCAGAGTAGAGAGGTTCCATAAGGTTTTCAAGGCTGTGACCTTCCCAAAGCAGATCATCAGGCCTGTCTTCCAGGTGGCCTCTCGGATGGGTTTGAACCACATACCTTTTGGCTGGTAGTCAAGTATTTAACCATTTGGGAGCTATCCAGAGACTTTCTTTCAAGTACTACTAACATGATATTTAATCTCTCTTAGAGTACACACACACAAACATACTCACATATGTATGATTGTGACTGCCTCTTTGGTGTATATTGAGGTGATTGTGAAATTTTTCTTCTTTGACATGTTGATGTGATATATTTTATTAATTGATTAAATAATACTCTAACATTCTTGTTTTTTGGCATAAACTCCTCTTGGTCACAGGTAGCTTTTTAATTATTATTTAATTCATTATTAAACTTTATTTCTTATCATTTTAAGTACTATGTATCAATATTCATGTTGATATTGTTCTGTTACATTTGTTTTGGGGATGTATATTGTCACAGATTGAATTAGTCCCCCCAAAATATCTGTCAACTTAGCTGGGCCATGGGTCCCAGCATTATGTGAATGTCCATAATTTTATGTGATTTTCCCGTATGTTGTAAATCCTATCACTATGATGTAATAAGATGGATTGGCAGCAATTATATTGATGAGGTCTACAAGATTAGGTAGTGTCTTAAGCCAATCTCTTTTGAGATATAAAAGAGAGAAGTGAGCAGTGAGACATGGGGACCTCATACCACCAAGAAAGCAGTGCCAGGAGCAAAGAGCTTCCTTTGGACCTGAGGTTTCTGTGATGAGATGCTCCCAGACCAAGGGAAGGCTGATGACAAGGACCTTCCTCCAGAGCTGACAGAGAGAAAGACTTCCCCTGGACCCAGCACCCTGAATTTAGACTTCTAGCCTACTGGACTGTGAGAGAATAATTTTCTCTTTTTTAAAGCCATCACTTGTGGTATTTCTGTTATAGCAGCACTAGATGAACAAGACATGTGTGTTCTCAGAGTTCAGTTATCAGAACTCAGAGGTTATGCTCACCAAAAACTGGAAAGCTTTCTCGTATTTTATCAAGGAAAGGTCAAAATGTGTGGGAATCATCTCTTCCTTGAAAGTCTGAAAGAATGCCTGTGTGTGATGGTTAAGGTTGTGTGTCATCTTGGCTGGGCCATGATTCTCATGATTTGGTAGGTATATAACGATGTAGTTGGGCAGTTATGTAATGATTAATTTGGCAGTTATGTAATGGAGTCATCCTTCACAATGTGATCTGATGTGATCAGCCAATCAGTTGTAAGAATAATATCCTCAAGGGTGTAACCTGTATCCAAAATATATATGGACATTCTACCAATTCTACCAAATTGCTTACTTGCTCTGGATTCTACATTCTACTCGTTATCATCTTACCTCCAGTTCTTAGGACTTGAGCCAGCAGCTTGACGTCTTGCTTGCCAGTCTTGGAATTTGTCAGCCTCCATATCCCGTGAGTTAGTGGCCTTTCATCTGACCCGCTGATTCTGGGTTCATCAGCCCCCACAGATACATGAGTCGGGAGAATCCTCCAGCCTGACACCTAACTTAGGACTTGTCAGCCTCCACAACAACATGAGCCATTTCCTTGAGATAATTCTCTTTAAAAAAAAAAAATATATATATATATATACACACACACACACACACACACATAGAGAGAGAGACAGGGAGTTGTGGAATGATATCAAGGACATCACACATGAAGAAAGCAAGAGGTCATTAAAAAGACAGAAAATAAGAAAAAGACCAAAATTGATGTCAGAAGAGACTCTGAAACTTGCTCTTGAATGTTGAATAGCTAAAGTAAAAGGAAGAAATGATTAAGTAAAAGAGCTGAACAGAAGATTTCAAAGGGCAGCTCAAGAAGACAAAGTAAACTATTGTAACAACAAGTGCAAAGAGCTGGAGACAGAAAACCAAAAGGGAAGAACACGCTCTGTATTTCACAAGCTGAAAGAATTGAAGAAAAAAAATCAAGCCTCAAGTTTCAATGGTGAAAGATTCTACCAAGAAAATATTAAACAATGCAGGAAGTATCAAAAGAAGATGGAAGCAATACAGAGTAATTATATCAAAAAGAATTGATTGCCGTTCAACCATTTCAGAGGTAGCATATGATCACGGGCCAATGGTACTGAAGGAAGAAACCCAAGCTGCACTGAAGGCATTGGTGAAAAACAAGGCTCCAGGAATTGAGGGAATATCACCTAGATGTTTCAACAAATAGACACTGTACTGGAAGTGCTCAGTCGTCTATGCCAAGAAATTTGGAAGAGAGCTACCCGGCCAACTGACTGGAAGAGATCCATATTTATGGCTATCCCAAAGAAATGTGATCCAATCAAATGTAAGAATTATCAAACAAAATCATTAATATCACACACAACCAAAATTTTGCTGAAGGGCATTCAAAAGTGGCTGCAGCGGTACATCAACAGGAAACTGCCAGAAATTCAGGCCAGGTTCAGAAGAGGATGTGCAGCCAGGGGTATCATCCTGATGTCAGATGGATCCTGGCTGAAAGAAGAGAATACCAGAAAGATGTTTACCTGTGTTTTATTGACTATGCCAAGGCATTTGGCTGTGTGGAAACAAATTATGGATAACATTGCAGAGAATGGGAATTCCAGAACACGTAATTGTTCCCATGAGGAACCTGTATGTAGGTCAAGAGGCAGTTGTTCAAACACAACAAGGGGATACTGCATGGCTTAAAGTCAGGAATGGTGTGCATCAAGGTTGTATCGTTTCACCGTACCTATTCAATCTGTATGCTGAGCAAATATTTCGAGAAGCTGGACTTTATGAAAAGGATGGGGGCATTAAATGGGAGGAAGACTCATTAACAACCTGCGTTATGTGAGATATGGGAGTGTGCAGGGATAAGAGTGTGAGCATTCTCTACCTGTTTCACATCACGCTACCTTATGTTTTTTCTTTCAAAGGTAACACGTGTCTATTTCAGAAATTTTCTCAATGCCGTCCATCACTAGTGGATGAAGAAAACTTATAAATGAGCTTTCTCAGAACCTCTGCTTAGCCAACTTTTATCTCCCCATAGGTTTCATGGACATTTTCATGAATAGTGAAGGGAGAGTAAATTAGAACAATTAGCTCGTTGGCACTACAACCCTAAAGTCATAAAGAGTCTTCAAATGTCTGTATTTAGCTTGATAAACACTTGAAGCAGTTTTATAGCTTTTATGCCCTTGGTGGTAACTCACATCATATTTCCAGAGGATCTAAATGCCTGGATTAATAGTGATTCTGCCAAAGCCTCCTCCTTAGAAATTCTGAACTCTTGACATTGTATTCCCATTGGCTTCTTCTTAAAAGAGTGGTTCCTTCATTAAAGAGAAATGCTTGGGTTAGTATTATTAACTTGTAGTCTCTGAAGCAAATGTTTGGTTGTTGTTGCTGTTGTTTTCCTCTTCTTTTTTAATCTATCGCTGATAAGGGAAACATTTATTGACATGTCAGCTCTTCAGTTATCTTGTAGTCATACTTCAAATCGCATGCTGGAGTAAAATGCATCACTCCCTTTTAATTTTAAATCTTTATCTTCAACATAATCATTCCCAAACATTTACCTGAAAGTAGAATGTTGACATTTCAGAGATTCAATTAGATTGTTTATATTGATATAAACAATATTTAAACTGACTACAGTCAACTCTAGAGCAAGAAATCAAAAACAGACTAAAACCATCCAGTCTGCCTCATCGTTTAAACATCCAGCGTTCTAAGCAATCTAATTCTTACAGTAACAGTGAATGGATAGAGGTGGATACTTATTCGTATGAGTAGAATATGGGCCCAGGTTGTTCACTCTTGTTCGTTTTCCATTCATTCCTCAATCCCTTACAGTAGGTCTTCTCTTGCTTTACCCAATGTGGACTTCGATATTCTAAATATAGTAGCCAGAATGATTGCTGCTGATAAAATTTTAGCCCGATTAAATCTTTCTTCTACTGAAAACACTCTAGTGGCACCCCATCTCACTCAGGTGAATCCTGAATTCCTTACAAACTCTAGTCCCTCTCATGTAACTGTATTCATTTTGTACTAACGTCCCTGTCACTGGCTCCACTCCAGCTACACAGGCCCTTGTTCACAGTAAGCAGACACTGCTTTAGAGCCTTTGTACTTCTTTGTCCTCCAACTGAAAAGCTCTTCTCCCAGGGATTAACTGGCTTTACTTCCTTACCAACTTTGGGCCTTCATTCACTGTTTCTTTCCCACTAAGTTCATTTCTGAGCATACAATTTATAATCGCGCCCTTCCATCCTCAGCAACATTCCCCTTTCCTGCTTTTTCTCTATAGCACTCACCCCCATCTGCTGTGCTATGCACTTTAGTTATTTTAGTGGTTTGATTTGTGTCTCCCAAAGATATGTGTTGTAAATCCTAATCCTTATATATGTGAAACCTGGACGATGAATAAGAAAGACCAAAGAAGAATTGATATCGTTGAATCATGGTGTTGGTGAAGAATACTGAATATACCATGGACAGCCAGAAGAATGAACAGCTCTGTCTTGGAAGAAATATAGCCAGGATGCTCCTTGGAAGCAAGGATCGTTAAGACTTCATCTCATGTACTTTGGACATGTTATCAGGTGGGACCAGTTCCTGGAGGAGGACGTCATGCTTGGTAAAGTAGAGAGTCAGCAAAAAAGAAGACCCTCAAGGGTATGGACTGACACGTAGGCTGCAACAATGGGTTCAAACAGAACAACAATTACGAGGATGGCTCAGGATTGGGCAGTGTTTCGTTCTGTTGTATATAGGGTAGCTATGAGTCAGAACGGACTGGAAGGCACCTAACAGCAACAACATACTTGTGAATATAATCTCATTTGGGAATAGGGTTTTCTTTCTTAAGTTAATGAGGCTTTATCAGTGTAGGGAGTGTCTTAATTCAATCACCTCTGAGATATAAACTAAGCTGCTAATTAGGCACAGAGAAGGAAGCAGAGGTGGGAGAAAATACATACCACATGATCATCAAGGAACCTAGGAATAGAAACTGAAAAGAGACAAGGATTTCCCCCAGAGCAGAAAGAGAGAGGGCCTTCCCATAGAGCTGGTAAGCCCAAAATTCCAGTCTCCTGAGCTGTGAGAAAATAAATTTCTGTTTGTTAAAGCCACCCACTTGTGGTATTTCTATCATAGTAGCACTTAGATAAAACTAAGTCAGTTGTTTACCTTATTTATTATGTACCTTTTCCTTCTTGAATACAAACTCTGTTTGGAAAGGGGTTTTTGTGTGTTTCTACCCTCTGTGCCTAGAAAACAGCATGTTATTTATAAGTGCTCAATAAAAATTTGTTATATGTTGAGTAAATAAAGCCCACAAAACTCTTAAATAATAGACAATAGCACTGAAAACAATTCATAACTTTATTTATGGTTCCCTTTCTTATTTTCATTTAAATAGTTCCTCACAGAATTTTTTTATTTACAAGTATATCACTCTTTATCCCATCACCCCTTAAAAAGCAGAAACATGGATGAATGATTTATCCTAAACTCTGAGAGTCAGAAACCAAGCTTTACCATGTATTCAAAACAAAACAAAACATTGCCATTGAGTTGATTCAGACTCATCAAAGATTGCCTTAGATAACATAGCTCTCTCTTACAACATAGCTCTCATTCAACCAACTGGTCCTTCTTAGGGAATGTCAAAGGAATTCCCAACCTTTAAGGACCTTTGAGATGATGTGTCCATCATTTATGAATCCATATGAGATCACTACAAAATAGCATATTATTATTAAAATATGTTCTATAAATGTTTCCCACCTAAATGTCACAAAATATTGATAAAATATCTAAATTCCTGCCCATGAAATCCTGGTGTGAAGGTGAAGATGAGAGATACGGGGAGAGGTGAGATAAACCCTAATAATTGTCCTTGGGGTTAGGGACAGAACTGTTAGTTACTATGAGTCAGTAAAAAATTGCTCTTCTTGCCTGCTAATTAACCATTGGCAAACACCAGTATGGGTTCCCAATGCTACAGGAATTAAGGAGAAGAGGAAAGGACAATGGGGGAGAGCTGTTGCAAATGTTTTCCAGGAAAAGTCAGACTTTGCTTGGGTGTTTCAGAATAAGTAGAGTTTGCATGTTGTTTTTGTTATGCGCTGTGGTGTCGATTCTGACTCATAGTGACCCTATAGGACAGAGTAGAACTTGCCCATAGGGTTTCCAAGCAGCAGCTGGTGGATTCCAACTGCTGACCTTTTGGCTACCAGCCAAGCTCTTAACCACTTCGCCACCAGGGCTCCCAATCATTTGCATAAAGAGAAGGAAAAAAGTATATTTTGGGTAGAAAGTTACAACACTGAAAAACACCTCAAAAAAGGATGCAAAGTGGGTTTTATTTAGGCAACAGTGAGGATGTTAATTTGACTTAAGTTAAAAGTGGGTGTTAGGTAGTATATTGGAATAATTTTGGAAAGAGAGTTTGGGATTGCTGCCGGTGCAATGATAAAATATGAAAACAAAAAACCTGTTGCTTTCTAGTCAATTCTGACTCATAGCAACCCTACAGGACAGAGTAGAATTGCCCCCACAGAGTTTCTAGGGAGCAGCTGGTGGATCCACACTGCTAACCTTTTGGTTAACTGCCACAGCTCTTAACCACTGCGCCATCAGGGCTCCTGGTGCAATGATACGTCCTTTAAAATTAAAAAAAAAAAAAAAAATTGCCTTTGAGTGGATTCTGACTCATAGCCACCCTATAAAACGGAGTAGAACTGCCCCATAGAGTTTCCAGGGAGCACCTGGTGGATTCAAACTGCTGACTTTTTGGTAGATAGTCCTAGCACCTAACCACTATGCCACCAGGGTTTCCCCTTTAAAATAGGCAGTTAAATTAATAGATAAGAAAGAGCCCTGCAGAAACTCAGCAAAGGAATATCACAGTTTATACTCCACCGAAGGAAAATTCTCCACCATCACGGTAATGACTGGAATGAAGAAGGAGAATAAAGTGGAGGATCAAGTCAGAGACAACACAGAAGTCGATAGGCTAGACATGAGATTACCTTACTTAAAGATTTAAAAAAAAAAAAAAAAACTATAGAAATTTTGAAATGACAAAAACAGAGTAGAATTTCTAAAACGTAGGAGATTTTGGATGATATTTGGAGTTTTGTAAATTTGAACTCCTTCCTTTATTTTAGTAAGACAACATGTTTTTAACATGACTTAGTTTGCTCTCCAATGATCGTTTGTTGCACGTAAAATCTGAGAGCGTTTTTCTTATTCAGAAGCTATTTTAAAATGTACCCACTGAATTTGCTTTTACATGATTTTAATTGTTTTGCAAATGGACATGCGTGCTGCTGAACTCATTTCTCCTTAACCAGTTTATGGGAAACAGACGTGCACTGAACAGAGTAAACCACCCCCATTATTAGTAACAGAGGGAAAGTTATTTTGTTTTCTAGTTGTGTTTGCGGCTATGTCAAGCAGATACAGGATGCACTGGCTTTCAGGGAAAATTCCAGGTGAAAAAGGAAGGGAAGCAAGCCATCGGGCTGAATAAAGCTTGGGAAACATAGAACTTTGTCTGATGAGCCTTGTTTGTTGAGCAATCACTATCATCATTGCCTGCTTCTTCTTCGTGAACTTGTAGAAAGTCAAAGTTCACTTCAACACTAGTTCTTTTTCGGATATTAGCTTATTTCTTAATTTGGTGTGAAATTTCCAGACACAGACCAAGATCTTTTATCTGTCATAAGAAATGGAGGAATTCAGAGAGAAGCTGGAGGCTCTGTGATTTGTACACTGGCTGCTAAGTTTATACGGTACAAAATTTGAGTGTCATGTGATGCTGGTTAAGAGAGAAGCCTGGATTCCAGCCTAAGTGAGAATTCTGTCTGCTCTGTGATTTTTATCTCCCTACCCATCTTTTGGTTTATCACACTGCGGTCACTTCTGTGCTACTGTGTTGCCGGAAGGTATGCTACCGGCATTTCAAATAACAGCAGGATCTTCCATGGTGGACAGGTTTCAGCTTCCAAAAGTTAGCCAACGAAAACCCTACAGATCACGAAGCATTGTCTGAGACTTCCACTCCCTTGTTTTGGACACATTGTCAGGAGGGATCAATCAGCAGAGAAGGACATTCTGTTTAATAAAGTGAAGGGCCAGTGAAGGTGAGGGAAACCCTCAACGAGATGAACTGGCACAATAACCACTACGATGGACTCAAACACGCCCAACAATCATAAAGATGGCACTAGACAGGGCAACGTTTTGTCCTTTTACACACGGGTCACCGTGAGTCAGAGCCAACTCGACAGCAGCTAACAGCAACAACCAGGTACAATTTTCTCGACTGTCAAATAAAAATCAGACATCATGCCTATCTCCTAGGGTTCTTGTGAGAATTCATTGAGATAATCTACCTACATCCCTGGTACAGCGTCTGATGTGTTTCAGCAGCCACAGTTGTGTGCTCAGGAGAACCCCAGGCTGCACCAAATTCCATACCTGGAGGCGGTCGCAATTTGGTAACAAAGCCATAACTTGTCCAAAGCAGTATCTAAGTGTACTTCTTACTGTGCCATCAGCTAAGTGAAGAAAAATGTTATCTTTCTTTGCATTCCTGCATTTGAATCTATTCAGCAGAGTGAATCAGCTCACAGCAAATTTCTTGCCAGGTATTAATACAATCTTCTTCCTCAGTTTCTTCTTCATTCATACATTAAAATATAGGTTATGTCTAAAACAACCAAACCCAGAGGCAAGATGATCACTTTGTTTTTATTAGGGCTATTAGTAAAGAATGTCTTCTAAAGAGGGCTACCTGGTGTTCAGATGATAGATGCAATTTGGCTTTTGCTAGTTTTTTGTTTGGATTATATTCTTTCTGCTTCAAAAAGGAGGGAGATGTTACCACAGGAGTAGATTTCATCTAGTTTTGATAACTTTTTCCCTTTTCTGTAGATCTATCGGGAAATCAGCCCCTTGTAAAGTCCTGGAGAAGTTTCTATTGCCTTACCAAGACGTGTGGCTTCTCATCTCCTGCTATCTCCTATGTGGCTGAATGCTAGTCTTTCATCAGTAAACAAACCCAGATTTTTTTATGATCTCCATCTTCCACTGGTGGATAGATATACCCTATAATGGGTTCACTGTCCCATTTCATTTTTCTATGAAAAAAATGAGTTAAAGTCTCATTTTTATAAGTTGATAATTCTGGTCCTCTGGAACACGGTCTGTCTAACCATAAATTTGGCCTTTCCAGTGGTGCTGTTTCCACTCTTCCTTTTACCAAAATCATCACCCATTCATGTTGAAACGTTCAAACAGACTCACTCCAAATGCCCTGCGGGAAATACAGTTTCCTTCCCTCTGCACTGCAATGCTCCCTGCTAAAATGCCCAGCCAGCCTTGACAAAGACAAGCCCAAGGAAGCAAGACCTCTTGCAAGAAGTTGCTTGCCTGCTTTGTCCTGCTCCTCAGGTATCATCTTGTCTACAAACGTAGTTACTGCAGTTCTTTTTTTTCTGGCATACAGCTGTTTGCAACATGTGGTTATTTGAGGATAATTGAGCAACCCTTTGTGATGAGGCTGATGATACAGAAGCAGCAGCTAAAAGGTCTTCTCGTCTGTCTGGAGCAAGGACTCCGGGAAGAGCTTCTTGCACTTTTTCATTCTTCTCATTTGCAGCCAAGAAGGATTTTTTTTTTTCCATTCAACATCTGTAGGACACTTCTGACACACAAGGATATGTCTGAACATCGTAGTAGCATTTGGAAAGGACTGTTTCGTTTGACAGAATTTGCAAATCACATTTTTCCTCCTCAGAATAACTTGCAGTGTGGAAATGCTTCCATATGCTACAAGTTGTTCTCATCATTTTGCTCAAGGGGAAACAAAAAGAAGAGAAGCGTGGCTGAGTTTGTGACTTGCACAAAACACCAAACTACAGCAGGCTTCGGCTTAGCGACGGCCTCACAGCAAACCCGTTGAGCTCTTAGAGGTCTGGCTCTCTGCTGAGTCCTGGTAGGTAGTTTCTCTATTTAAGAGGTTATGTTAATATAAATTCATTAATCACTTACAAGTTATTGTTGTTGTCAGCTGCCTTCGAGTCGATTCCAACTGATGGAGACCCCATGTAGGTCAGAGTAGAACTGTGCTCCACAGGGTTTTCAAGGCTGTGACCTTTCAGACGTAGTTCACCAGGCCTGTCTTCTGAGGTGCCTCTTGATGGGTTTCAACTGTCATCCTTTCAGTTAGTAGCCCAGTGCTTAGCCGTTTGTTACACAGATGTTCATCCATTCATTTAATCAGTGAAAAAATAAATTGTGTAGTTTTTCTGTGTGTCCAACAGTCACGTGGCTCCATGTTCCAGTGGTCTTGTTTTTATAAAGCTGGTGGAGAAGTATTATTATTATTATTATTTTACATACTCATGCCAGCATCCATCCCACTAGTCAGCATGGTAGGAATATAGCGTCATCTAGGTCCAGAGTCACAAAGAACCTCAGTTAAATGGAGTCTCTCTTCCTCCTTCCTTTCTCTTCAGAAAAGGACCATGATCCATTGAGGCAGAGTTGCAGAAAGGGTTATACCACAGATACTAAGGATGAAGAATTGTAAGTGTAGAAGACTATTTAAAGGCTAGATAAAGGATTAAAATCATAAAAAGTGGTTAATTCTGCCCTCAGCGTTCAGGGTTTCAAAGTATCGATGTCCATTCGTTTACTATTTCAACAAATATTTTTTGAGCTCCTACTATGTGCTAGGTTAGAGACACCAGATGAAGTCATGGTGCCTGAAGAGCAAATAGATAATGACAATTCATATTAAAAGCAGTAACCTCTCTGTAACAGAGAGGACAGAAAGGCTCATTCTGCTTGGGGGCAGTTTTCCATGTACAACATTGAGGGTGGGTGTTTTGGTCAGAGGGAAGAGCACATCTTTGCGAGGCGTGGTGTTTTCAGGGAGCAGTGAGATGGCCTCTGCCCTACAGCACTAGCCCGGTGGGAGAGTGGTTGTGGGAGGTGCAACTGTGACGACTGGTATATGCGAAGCTCAGGACTGTCAGTGGAGAAGGAGAGGTGGAGATCATTATTCAGAAAAATGATTGGGACTTTTATTGTAGAAAAGTGACCATAAATGCAATGTGAAAGATGAAACAGGAGGGAGAGACAGAGGTGGCTGGTCAGTTAGGAGGCTGATGTGAATTTGCACTAATCTCCTGAAGATCAGCATATCCCAGCCGCGTGCGGTATTTGTTCTTGAAGAGCATGGTACTGCTCGCTGGCAAGTGATCTATGTTCTCCATTACAAGCCATCAAGCTGAAAAACGAGAATACACAAATATTCTTCAGCTGAAGTTAAGAATCCATTATTTGTATTCAGTTCTCATCCACTGCAGAAAAACACAGATTTTGAAATTATATTTTGAAATAGCATCTGTATATTAATAAATAAATATTTAGTAGATCCACCTTTTTGTTAATTTTATCTTATTTTTTTAATGCTGTGAACCAGCTGCTGGGAATTTAGAAAACACCTCCCTAGAAAGTTGGGGATCCAGTTCTGGAACCCGACACTTAGCCCTCAAGATTCAATTCACTGGCTGAGTCATAGGTTTCTTTGTAGCCCTCGGGTAATATAAAAGGCTTTCTTTTAGGTTTTGGCCTATCATTTATTCCTTTTTGGAGCCTTGCATCTTTCCTACATGTCTTGTTCTTTTTGACTTTGTAAGATAGATCAAGACTTTGAGAAAATTTTATAGAGAAGAAGGAAGAAGCAATTGAAGCTTTTATTTCTTAATCACATTTCATGAATCTCACCTGGAACATTGGATGTGGGGACAAATAAAATAAGGTCTCTATCGCAGAGCATTTTTGCATTTGAATAATGTGTCTTCTGACTGTTGCCCCAACTTGTGCTAGAAACAAAACAAAAACCGAAGAGAAACCTTGGCTATAACTTCTGAAACTGAGGTGAACTTGATGGGGAAAAGAAAAGCCCTTCAGATACTGAGAGGGAATGTTCTACTTCTGTTTGAGCCAGGTCCCAGCGTTAGCGATCCGATTAAATTCTCTGAAACTTGGTGAGCTATTGAGAGGGGCCTTTCCCCATTGTTGCTCACGGGGTGTGCCCACTTGAGAAGTGCAACATGAGGCATCAGAATGATGGATGAGAGATACAGACTTCAAGGGAAAGAGCGAGAGCTAAATAGTGCTCTTTGTTTGCAAAGCACATGGTACCAAGATAAGCCATTTTATACTCGCTATCCTATGGGCCCTCTCAGGGCCCTGACAGAGGAGGGCACAGTTCTATGCTTTATCCCCAAGCTGAGAATGAAGACTCAAAGTGGAAGGTGTGGTTTATTGAGTGCAGAGAGCTCTCACGCCTCCTTCAAGCCTCCTTATGATGGGCTCTTTGACATGGGCTATGTTCTCATGAAAAATTTAGTTCAGACTTTGAAAACAATATTAACTTAACTCCATAAGACCTTTGAACCCCAAGAAACTAAACCAGTTATCATCAAGTCGATTCCAATTCACAGTGATCTCATATGTATGGAGTAGAATTGTACTTCATTGAGTTTTCAAGGCTGTGAGCTTTCGGAAGCAGACCTCCGAGGTGCCTCTGGATGGGTTTGAACCACCAATTTTTGGTTAGTAGTTGAGTGCTTAACTGATTGTGTTACCCAGGAACTACCCATAAGACCATGTGAGGCCCCATGTAAATGGGTCTTCCCACGAAAGACAGCATCAAACTCGTGGCAATGGATGTGTGATGAAGGTAATATTCAGCATTAACTTAATTTCCTTTCCTGCCTGTTGCTCTTCCTACTTGTGGCCCAGGACTAATCTGAGCCAGATAAAAGGAAAAATGCATGTTGCAATGGATTAGACAGGAAGAAAATGGACAACTACGTGGCACCTTGAAAAAAGCACGTCAACTCATCAATACGCTGTTTGTGGGCTCCTGAAGCTTGCGTAATGAGAACACTCCAAGCTAAGTTCTCAGCAGATGTGACAGGATTTGGCCACACGATTCTCATTAACCGTCCTGGGAATCCTGCAGTGGAAACTTCAGTCCTGTATTGAGAATTCTCTCCATTGTTTTATATCTCCCAAGGTCATAAATGGTTGTTATGTAAATGTCATGTTGCTGAATTCCCAATGCGCCTTTATTCCTTCTGATTTTCTGGTAGACATACGTATCCATCCAACTTGTCCAAATCTTGCTTACAGATAAAGCACAAAAGCAGTGCTGAGGGACATAAAAAGAGAGGGACATAGTACGATCAATACCTTTATTGGCTTCCCTTGTGCTGTGTGGAGGTGAAGGAGGCAGGTTGTGCTGTGAGTGGTTGTGCTTGTTGCTGTGGCAGGGATGGCCCTCCAGGTTTCATTGTACAGGCCCATGCTGCTCAGAATTGCCTTTCTAATAAAACCATCATTGAAATGGGCAGAGGGAGAGAAATAGAAACCAGTTCATGAAACTCTTTCAATGCACTATGGCAAAAAATATATGGCACTATGGCAAGGAAATGAATATGCCATTGCTAAACAAGGATGCCATTATGAAAAATGAAACTGGTCTACTGCAAGCTATCCTATTCTTAAATTGAGATTTCCCAGCAAAGGTCCAAGCCCTGACCACTATTTCCAGATCACAGTCCAGATGAGTGCCTGGGCATTCGCCATGAGCTGCGTTTGACTTCTTCACGTACACAAAAGGGCATTATCGAATAGGCAAAGACACATACCCTGGAAGTGTCAGCTGAGCTACCTGGGAAACCAGACATCTGTTGATGAGGATAGGGAGCCCTGGTGGCACAATGGTAAAAGCATTCAGCCGCTAACTGGAAGGTCAGTGGTATGAACCCACCAATCACTCCACAGGAGAAAGATGTGGCAGTCTGCTTCTGTAAAGATTTCAGCCTTGAAAATTCTTTGGGGAAGTTCTACTCTGTCCTATAGTTGCCCTGAGTTGGAATCGACTCAGCCACAGTGGGTTTAAGTAAGATTTTACATTGTTGGGGAAAGATGTACAAAATCCATCCTTCCTCCTGCAAGGATATAGAGTAACAAATATAGAATAATATATCGTGAATAGTAAACCTAACAAGATCCGGTCCCTGGATTTAAATGTATAAGTAGGAAGGAATCCTAATGATCAGATAGTTGCACATTTTACAGATGGGAAATGGAATCCCAGATGTGGTAAATGACCTACAGGAAGTTATACAGCATTAGGGGCAGAGTCAGGAATGTAATCATGGTTTCTTGGCTCACTGTTGTTAGCTGCCAATGGAGTCAGCCCCCAAACCATGGTGACCTCAAGCACAGAACTGTGGTCATTTGTGCCTTGAACCATTATGATCCACAGGGTTTTCACTGGCTAATTTTCAAATGTAGATTGCCAGGCTTATTGTAGATTGTCTGTCTTATTCTGGAAGCACTACTGAAACACGTTCAGCATCTTTTTCCAATAACCTGGGCCCAAGAGACTTTTAAAAAGACTTAATCAGAAAAAAAAAAAAAAAAAAATCTGCTGCCACTGAGTGGATTCTGACTCATAGTGACCCTATAGCGAATGCTTAATATTAACCCATAACTGATCAATTTGATTCTCAAGTTTGGATACCCAGCTCCTTTGGTAAAACCATAATTTTATTTTTTTATCATTAAATTGGTGAATTTTATTTTTGTTTCTTTGGGATTTCTTTTGCTCTTTGACTTTTTATTTATCCACATTTTTGAACACTTCTTCAAAATGTAATAATTTATTTTTGTGTAGAGCATACTCCCATTTGTCAAGAGGTAGTCTAAACAATTCTAGAAAGAAACTAAAGAAACTTAATTCTATTACTCTGAAATCATTTTAACTTCCTGCGATGTGAGTTGTTGCAGAATTTGGCCTGAATGAGCAGTGGGAAGCCATACTTGAAAGACAGGGTTTTAGAGTCCGATGAACTTAGATTCAAATCTGTGACCTGTCATTACTAAATGGCATGAGCTTCACTGAGTTGTTTAATTACTTGAAGTTTCTGTGGCTTTCTCTCTAAAGTGAAAATATTAATATCACTTCTGTCTCAAGCTATTGTGAATAACAAAAATGTTAGAGTATATAAAAAAAAAATAGGTGCTCAAAATTGTTGGTCCCATTCTAGTCTTGGTAGAAATCAGCTAAGTGGTCATACTTGGAAAAAGACAAGATTTGTTTCAAGAGGGTTCCAATTTGGATCAATTTATCATAAATTAGCCCCTTTCATACCCGTTGCCTCAAGTCGATTCCAAATCATAGCTATTCTCTTACCATTCTGTATACATTCAGACACACAAACACACACACGCACTTACACAAATAAACACAAACACACACATTACCTTTGGAATTAACACATTTTCCCCAGGGTCTACCAGGAGTAGCACCACAACAGCCCTCCTCTCAGGAGCAAAGCGAAGGCGAGGGGAGAGGAACTGCAGGACGACTAACCCGGAGGACCTTTCCCATTGGATTTGCCTTTTGTATTTTCCCATGTGCAACCCAGGAGGTGAATGGCCATCTTTCTCCCTGAAGCTAAAGGAGAGACACATCGTGACTCATGCATAAGTGGTACAACAAAGTCCAGATCAGAGAGTATTCTGGGGACTTTCTGGGGTTTTTCAGGCAGGAGAGCAAACACTGCATTCATCACAACGCCTTGCAATAGTTAACGCATATTTGCTTGTGTGCTTGCTGTTTAGCTTTAGCCAGGTCATTGCTTTCTCCCGAGGCATGCCATGCTCCAGGCATGCCATGCTCCATGGGAAAGGTAATGTCCACATGATAGGTAGGGGAGGTGTCGTTTTGCCTGGCATAGGTTCCCTTCTCTCGACTCAGAATTGACAACAGCATGGATTTCTGAGGGGCTCTTTTGATCTTTCGAATCTCACACTTGGCAAGAGCTGTAGCCCAAAATACAAGTAGAGTCTTGTTCTAGGATTAGGATGCCCTTCATTCCTGAAATAACATATTTTGTTGCTGTTGTTATAATCGATCCTTTCAGAATTTCCTTCCCCCCGTGTGACGCCCACCCTCTGATTCAAGGACAGCCAACACTTAAAGCAGATTGCTGAATTTGTCACTACTGGGGTGGGGGGGAAGGGGTAAAAGATTTGAATAGACATTTCACCAACGAAGATAAAAAAAATGACAAGCAAGCACTTGACAAATGCTCAACATCATTATTCATTAGGGAAATGCAAATTAAAACCAAAATGAAATTCCATTACATAACTATTAAAAAAAAAATCTGTTGCCATTGATTTTATTTCAACTCATGATGACCCTATGTGTTACAGAGAAGAACTTTTCCATAGGATCCTCTTTGTTATAATCTTTATGAAAGCAGATTGCCAGGCCTTTCTTCCAGGGCACCAGTGGGTGGGTTCAAAACACCAACCTTTAGGTTAGTGGTTAAGTCCAAACTATCTGTGATGCCCTGCGGGGGGGACCTTACACATCTATTAGAACAGCTGAAATTAAAAAAGACCACACCAAGTTGCGAGAGTATGAAGCAACTGGAACGCTCATATCCTGCTGATGGAAAAGTAAGATGGGAAATTGTTTGGCAGTTTCTTAAAAACTTAAATATACACCTGCTGTATGATCCAGCTATTTCACTTCTAGGAATTTATCCAAGAGAAATGAAATATGTGTCTATTCGAAAATTTGTATAGGAACGTCTATAGTAGCTTTATGGGAAATAGCCCCAAACTGGACACAACCCGATGTTCACCAACAGGTGAATGGATAAATAAATTGTGGTATAATCCATACAATGAATACTACTCAGCAATTGAAAGGAATGGTTCGTTGATACACACAACAGTGTAAATGAAACTCAAAGTAATGAGTCTTTGCGAAAGGTGTCAGAGGAAAAAATTATAGTGTATAATTGCATTTACATAAAATTCTAGAAAATGCAAACTAATTTATATTGACAGAAAACAGGTCAGTGGTAGTCTCGAGGCAGGGGTGGTGAGGAAGGGTGGGAGGAAGGAGTACAAAGAGGTACGGGGAAATTGTCTTAACTGCGATAATGATTTCGTAAGTGTATATGCATGTCAAAACTTAAAAAGTTGCACCATGTAAATGAGGGTAATGTGTTGTATGTCAATTATATCCCAATACCCAATATAGTTGTCAAAAAATAAAAGCAAAGCAAAAGGAAAGAAAGAAAGAAAAACTGTATCAGCTTTGGAGATGACTCTGATAAAAGATTGGTGTAGAAATCCTACCCTAGAGCATGTGGCTGTCCCTGTGACTTAGGGAGGCCATGCATGACTCTGATACAGACAACCAAAAATCAGAGAAAGTAGGAGACTTGTCCCAGGTTCCTCATCCACTAAGTGTCCAAACTCTTACTGGAACCCCTTGACTCCATGTCCAGGGAAGACTCGAATGCTCCAAAAAATTGTTTTGATGGTGGACAAAGTGTAAAATTATAAAGTGGACTATTTTTTCCCCCACTATTCTTTGTGGCTCATCCGTTGGCCTAAGCCAATGGCCTTTTCTGGGACTGCTCTGACACTTTCATTCTGCCGGAGTTTCTTTCATCACTGTGGATTGGCTATCTCTAGATCAGTCCGTATCAGGTTAACGAGCAAAAAAAAAAAAAAGCCTCTCCATTGGCTCTGGAGTGCTTGCTGGCCTTCCTTATCTTTAAAAGCCTTTTAAACTTCATGTAGACACACAATCCTGAGGCAAGAGGGAAACGTTTTGGATTAAACAATCCAGCACAGTTTGTAAACATTCGCCTTATATAGTCCCCGGTATTATGCATGGGGTACAGCTTGCCCCTTTTCTCTGATACAAAAGGACACACAATACCTCTGAGTTTAGAAGAGCTTTAAAAGTTCATCAGTTTCTCAGTTGTTACTCTTTTTTTTGTTTGCTTGTTTTTTAAAGCATAGCCAATGTTTCTTTAGGGTAAGTTTGATTTTTCCCCTCTGTTGACTTTGAAAAATAAGTTTTCCTATTTTCACGTAATTTTCATTTTCCTTATCATCTACCCCAGATGAGATATATTTTACAATGAAAACCTTTTCCATAACCTTGAAGGGAAAAATGACACCCTAAATGGTACCCGAGTATTAAGGTTGCTACTGAAAGGTGTGAAAAAATTTTTTTCTTTTCCTTTCTGCTGGGGACAAAGCAATCAGCAACCTCTGTTGTTGCCTCAGGAGGAAAGCGTTACGTGCTCTTAGGTCCAAGAGTGACAGAAAAGCTTTGGAATTGAGACAGCTATCATGCTACACCTTGTGTATAACTGCAGTGCTGCTGGCTCACGATTCGAGCAAATACCATTTTCCAGCAGTAGGAGTAACTTGGCTCCCAGTAACCATGACCCCCATCCCTGATACGACCAGAGCATTCAGGATGCTAATTGACCCACAATGGCTCAGACCTCTGATCCTGACCTCATTAGCCAGCAAGAAACTTTAAGCACTTGAACTAACCATCTACCAACAGACTGAAGCAAGATGAGATGGGCTAAAACTTTGCCCTTACAGTTAACAACAGTGCATGGGAATAAGCTGTGTCATTGACAGTAGCATGCATGCGAGCTTTCTGACTGTAACTATTGGTTTGACTCGTATTGTGCTTGATGCAATCAGAAATGCAATATTTTTATACATTCAGCCGATCCAAATCGGAAGTGATGAAGTGATACCACGAAGATGGCCATTTTTATCTTATGATTTTCTAAAGCATTCTTACCAGGGATGAGGTTTGGGGACAATTTGATTAGCCAGCATCTGGCATTCACCAGCAGTTCTGTGGGTCTAGACCAATCTCAGATTTTCCTGGGTGCGGCTTTCCAACGAGCGATGGCTTTACACTGAGTCTTTCTTGTGAAACAGTAGGATTTGGGCTCCATTCCAGGTATATACAACTATTTATTATTGGTTCTCATAATCATAATCACTATAAACATTAATGCATTTTAACAATCTGGCAGCCAGTATCTTAAATCCCCAGGAATCTTAGTTAAATCCCAAAGAAAACTTTGTAACAGTTGTTTGGGGACATTAGGGGAACGTTTACAAGCCGGGAAAGACCAGTTTTCCAATTTTCAGAAAGACCTGATTGATGGTTCAGCATTGAACAAGCATTTTGGTTTCCTTGGCCTTTGGACCGTTGCATCGTATGAGCACACGGAGAAGATGTAATTGGGGCACGAGTAATCCAAACACCTCACAGCCAGATTTTTGATGAAGGGCCATAACCTGGAAAACAGACATGTGATTACACCAGAGTCAACGTGTTGGAGTTTATTTCTGGGCTTGCCAAGTTCACAGCCATTTGAATTTCATGGATTCATAGTATTAGGCCTTCCTGACTTCTCTGCTGTTAGAGGGTCATTCCCTCTCAATTCGATCAACTTCCTGTTGACCAAAAAAAAATAATAATAATTAAATTCAAAAGCCCCAAAGGCTTCTTGGACCTTAACAGCTCTTACAAAACAAATTATGATGATTTAAGTAAGAATGATTCAGAAACATATGGATTAAATTTCCTTTCACATACGTGTGAGTCCAAATACTAAAGGGGAAAATGCCTTGGAAACCTATGTTTGAGGTTTTATCCAGTCTCATGTGTTTGAATGGTAGTTTTAAACATTGGATAGAAGGAGTATGGTTGAGCCCACTGGGCAGGGGCTCCTTCTCAGTTTCCACAACACCCTGAGATACTTCATAATAACAATTAGCATAGCATGTGTAATTGACTTTTTTTTTCCCCCCAGGGATCTGACTTTTTATCTTTGGATCCCTAGCACACAAAATAGTGCCTGCTATGTATTGTTGTTGTTGTTAGCTGCTGTCAAGTCAGCCTCCAACTCATGGTGACCCCATGCACAACTAAACTGAGTGCTGCCTTGTTGTGTACCATCCCTATGATAGTTTGCAGACAGGACTGTTGTGATCCATAGAATTTTCACTGGCTGATTATTGGCAATAGATTGGCTGGCCTTTCTTCCTAGTCTATGTTAGTCTGGAAGTTCTGCTGAAACCTGTTCAGCACTATAGCAACAAGTAAGCCTTCACCGACAGATGGGTACTGGCTGCAGATAAGGAGCGTTGGCCAGGAATTGAACTGGGCCTTCCTGCGTGGAAGACGAGATTCTACCACTGAACCATCGCTGGCTCTGCTACGTATTACGAAAGCAATAAATATTTGTGATAAGGATGAATTAAAAAAATGGATTAATTAATTAATCACCTTGAGCCCACTTAACGCTTTTGCAGCCTGGCTTTTCAGTTTGTGAGACTTTGTTACAGGCTAGCTCAGGCTCAATAAGCTGTAGGTGGCCAGAGGCACTGACTCATCACTGGCATTACCTCAAGGGTTTCAAAACTTTTAATAACCCACAGTTAGGATTGAATTCTGGGTGGATGACTCTCACTAGGTTTTTGGTTGTCAACTGTCTGAGGCTATTTTTTTTCACCCCAAAGTTTGTGTTTGGTAAAACTCAGAACATGTTTTCCCAAGAACATCCCCCCACAATCTAAACCCATGTATATTTTAGGGGAAATTTAATCCATGTGCCCCTCAGTTCATTCACACAGATCATCAACAAGCTCTTTGGTGAGAGCTAGCATGAGATTTTTGTGTAAACATTTTTTTATCATATAGCTATAAAATGGCATTTTACCAGTGATACTTGGGGTGGCCTATATACAGAGGTTAAGAGCTCAGCTGCTAACCAAAAGGTCAAATCCACCAGCTGATATTGGAAACTCTATGGGGCACTTCTACTCTGTTCTGTAGGTCACTATGAGTCAGAATTGACTTGATGTCAAAGCGGTTCTTTTTTTTTTTTTTTTGTATTGATGGTCTACCCAATAGCTCCCATTCTTCCTTCTGCTCCAATATTGGGTAGCCATGTGTTTCAAGGGCCTCCTTCTCAACCTTAGAAGGGAGGGAGAATACTTATTCCTTCCTTGCTTAGGTGCTGTTGAGTCTATTTCGACTCATAGCTTCCCCAAGCGACAGAGTAGAACTGCCCCATAGGTTTTTCTAGCTGTAATCTTTAGGGGAGCAGATACCAGGTCTTTCTCCTACAGAGCTGCTGGGTAGGTTCAAACTGCCATCCTTTTAGTTAATAGCCAAGCACTTAACCATTACACCACTAAAGCAGTTCATCTCTTCCAAGTGATTAGTTTCACCATGGGCTTGTGGTCTTACCCTGACCAATGAGTTCTACCAGACAGATTTCAGAAGGTCTTCTAGCCCTTCTTAAAAAAATGACCCATCACAGGTACTCTGCTCTTCCTGCCTTTGGATGTTGTCTACAAGGACACAGTTCTTGGACCTGCTGTAGCCACCAGGGAAGACTAAGGTGCACCTGACCCAAGCCATGGTATTTTCAATCGCATCATATGCACGTGAAAGCTGGACAATGAATAAGAAGACCGAAGAAGAATTGACGCCTTTGAATTGTGGTGTTGGCGAAGAATATTGGATATACCATGGACTGCCAAAAGAACAAACAAATCTATCTTGGAAGAAGTGCAGTCAGAATGCTCCATAGAGGCAAGGATGGCGAGGCTGCGTCTTACATACTTTGGACATGTTGTCAGGAGGGATCAGTCCTTGGAGAAGGACATCATGCTTGGCACAGTACTGGGTCAGCGGAAAAGAGGAAGACCCTCAATGAGGCGGATTAACACAGTGGCTGCAACAATGAGCTCAAGCACAACAGCGATTGTAAGGATGGCGCAGGACCGGGCAGTGTTCCATTCTGTTGCACATAGGGTCGCTACGAGTCGGAACCGGCTGGACGGCACCTAACAACAACAACAACAATGTGTATGTTAACAACCTGGAGATCTTGTTAAAAGGCAGATTCTGATTTAGTAGTTCTGGGTGGGGGCCAAGACTCTGCATTTCTAATAAGCTCCGAGCAAGGGCTATGCTTCTGGATCATGGACTCCTTGGTTAGGCTTTAGGCCATTGTTGCAGACTTAATTTCAGGTCAGAAATTAGAAATGCTCTTAAATTAACGATGACCATGGAAAAGGACAAGAAAAGGGACCAGAGAATAGTATTTCTAAAAAATGATAATCATTTTTCCGAAATTAATAGTTTTTTACATTTTCCTGGCATGAATTTGTGTTGTGTGCTATGTAGTTGAAGACACGCGTAGTCCAGGATTTGAAACCTATTTTCTGCTCTTTTCCACCTCAGTGCTTGACATTTTGCTTATCTACTTATTGAGGCTAGTTTTATCATTGTGTGGCTGTTAGGATGATAATATCGATTTATATAAAATAAAATGTGTATCACAGTGTCTATTGTCTAATAGGCACCACACCAAATAGTTTGTTATTGCTATTATTGTAACTGCTGTTGCTGCTATTGTTATTTATTAATCCTGTGAATCACATGGAAACCCTGGTGGAGTAGTGGTTAAGAGCTCAGCTACTAACCAAAAGGTCGGCAGTTGGAATCCACCAGGCACTCCTTGGAAACCCTGTGGGGCAGTTCTACTGTGTCCTATAAGGTCACTATCAGTCGGAATCAACTCAACAGCAATGGATTTGTTTTGGTTTTATGAATCACATGAAAAGCAATTCTAGGTATCCAGAAAAAGAGTATGCATCTGCAGCCTTCAAGATACCTGTATTTCCTATCAGAAGCAGATTAGCCTCTGCCGATCATCTTGAGGAAACTATTGGGTGATGCTATCAAACAGGGTTTCCTTGTGACTAGAAGACTCTAATTACTTCCATGTGTAGGTCTGATGAGGTGAAAAAAAAAACATTTATGTCTGTGAACCACTTGCTAATGGTCAGGGGTGTAATAATAATTCCCACCAGTAAATACATGGCATAAAACTTAGAAGTGATGAGCCTTAAGTAAGTTAGAAAGGTCCCAGTGCTTACAAGGGACGTAAATGTGTTTTAACAGTCATTTTGATAGGTTATTAAATTCCATTTTTTCTTTCTTTGGAAATTATTTTCTTCTCCATACATCCTCGTAATTCCATAACCACTGTGAACGCTCCCATCACACACATACACACTCAAGGCACTTGTACACCAAATAAATGGAATCGTAGAGTTCAGAAATTATTGTTGCCATAACTTCATTTCATAAGTGAAAAAATGGAAGCAGTTAAAGTGTTCACTTAAATCACACAGAGGGTTACTGGTATCCTCGTGTTCCTTCGGAGGAGTAGTATAATGAAAGGAAGTCATGCCATCTTTTATAGTTCCTCTTAGGAGAATTTTTTTCTTAGGAGAATTATGTTTCTGGGTTTTTTGGTCATATGAACAGGGAGGCAGTCTGGGACAATGGCTAATGGTATGAATTCTGGCTGAGGCTGCCTGATTTCAAATCCCAGTTCTGCCTCTTAGTAGCTGCATAAACCAGGACAAGCTATTTAGCCATTGGACCTCAACTTCCTCATCTTTAAAATGGGATTGATTATAATAGCCCCTACTTTACAAGATTGTTGTTCCAATTAAATTGGTTCATACATACAGAGTTCTTGAGATATCTGGCGCATAATAAGTGCTCAGTAAATTTTAGGCATTGCTATTACTATCACAGCCTTTATTCCTGAACCCAGGTGTTTCTCTAGTTCAAGCAACCTGAACACACTTTTTCACTGAGGCCTGGCTATCACTGCAGTGATTCTTACTCATTTGGTCCACTACGTCGTTGAAATAACAAGGTGATCACATAATAGATCTCCATGGAGCATTTTTCAAATGACAAAAAAATCAAAATGTAACCATAATGTAAATAATGAGCCAATTTTTTTTTTTTTTAATTGGGAAACATTTGGCAGAGGCTAGACCTTTAAAAGGTAAATATTACATTTAAGGAAATGATTCGAAGTGAAAATGTTTTTTAGATACTATCAACAAAACCAACTTGTATAATCCCACTTGCCTGTTTCATTATATTCCAATTGTTAGTCTTACATCAAATGCTAGATCTAATCTAGATTTAAAAAAAAAAGCCAACCAAAAAAACAAGTGTTTCCCAAGTCTGCTTTCCATTATCCCCAGCAAAATCTGTTTCGATATTCAAAACTCATGAAAACAGTGAAAAGAAAAATGTCAGCATAATCCACGCTAGCTAAAAGTGCTTGAGGAGTTTGTGGCAAACCCTTCTTGAGAAAATCACACAGGCACTACGGGCCTCTGTTTTGCATTTTAACCACCTAAAAAGTATCCTGCACTCTACTTTGGAGCCCGTCCTGGACTGGGCGAATTTCCACAAAGGGAGAATTCCAGAGCTGAGTTCTCTTGCCGCTACCCCTCCTACTCGTGATAACCACCATGTTGTGGTAGGTGGGGAGGAAGGCAAAAAGTTAAGTTGATAACTATGAAAGCTGGCGATCAAAAGGCTGAATGATTATTCACAAATACTTTCTTCTTCATAAGTTTCTACCATCTGGCATTCAGTACAGTAGGATGCAAACACTTTCCTCCTGATATTAGAGTAAAAACTGAATAAATAGCAAAGAAAAACTCCCTCCCTCACCCTGAGATTAGTGGAGAAAGCTCCAAAGGATTAATTCTAATTTTCTTGCAAAGGTTACCCTGCTTCACTTGGATTTCAGTTTAGTTTCTGATAAACCAAAAACCAACCAGTTGCCCTGGAGTCAATTCTCACCCACGCCCCTGTGTGTCAGGATAGAACTGTGCTCCATAGGGTTTTCAATGGATGATTTTTGGGAAGTAGATTGCCAGGCCTTTCTTCCAAGGTACCTCTGGGTGGACTTGAGAACCTCAACCATTTGTGCCACTAGCTCCTAAATTAGATTGTTAAATGCTGTTCAATAAAATATGAAGAGTTTATAAAAAAAAACAAATGAAGACTGCTCTAGTCATTTAATCTTTTCTAAACCCCAAAGCTGCAGCCCAGGGCTAGGAACCAATCTTGCAAGGTTATTCCCATATTAATTCCAAGAATCCAGCCAAGACCTAGCACATGAGAATCCAGAAATTTGGGGGAAAGCCTCATGGCAAAAAATTCTGTCGCTTCTCTCCTAAGCCAAGAATCTAATACTTCTTAGTAAGAAAGACCATTTTTAAACTTTCCTTGATCATTAATTCTTGTTCTGCTCTGAGGCTAAAACAAGAACAGGAGACATCACCTCTCAGCCTAATCCTTTCCAGGCTAAAATTGCCCAGCCCTTTCACCCTTGGTTGCCAGAAAAGAGATGCTCCATTCATTCATGCATTCATTCATTCATTTGCTCTGAGCAAAGCAAACATCATTTCTACCCCATGATATTTCTAGCCTATTGGGAAAATGATCATAATCGCAAAATACACAAAAACATTATTTAATCATAATTGTGCTAAGAGCTACAAAAGGAGAAACACAGCCTGATACAAGAATTTTAAGCAGTGTGATTTAACTTAGTAGATGTGGCAGACAGAGGTATTGAAGAAAATGCTTACTCACACAAAACTACTCACAAAACTTTTTGTAATGTGTCTATTCTCTTTTTAAGAACACTATAGAAATACTCCTTATAAATATGTATTGCCTTGTGTAACTTATAAAACAGGAAGGTTATTTAATAGATATTTACTCATTCAACATTTTTTTTTAACATCTCCTATTTTCCAAAAATCATTCTAAATGCCAGAAATATAGCAATGACCAAAATAGACAAAAATCCTTACCTCCATGGAGCTTACGTTCAGATAGGGGAGATAGAAAATGAATAAGATAAAAGATAAAAGGTAAAGCATGTTAGATGGTGAAATATACCAAGCAGAAAAGCAAATAGGGAAGGACAGTGGGCAGTGAGTGTGTGTGTTGGGAGGGAGCGGTGCCACAGCTTTAGGCGAGACGGCCAGGGAGGACCTCTCTGAGCAGGTGACATTGAAGTAAAGACTGAAAAGTAGGAATGGGAGCCTTATCTGCATCTGGGAGGGACGGCATGATATAAGGCTAGTTTTTGGTTAAGACAAGGTTAGGGAAGGTCTGCTGGGACACATTCAGGTTCTTAAATTCAAACAGTTTGTGCTTGCCTACTAACTTAAAGGTTGGTGGTTCAAACCCACCCAGTGGCCCCACAGAAAAAAGGCCTGGAGATCTGCCTGTGTAAAGATTATAGCCAAGAAAACCCTATGGAACAGTTCTACTCTACAATGCATGGTGTCACGATGAGTCAGAACTGACTCCATGGCAATGGGTTCTTTTTAAGGGGAAAGACATAATCAGATTTACATTGTTCAAAGATTGCTCTGCCCGTTGTGTAAGGAATTGCTAGGAAAACTGTTGTTGATTTGTTGTTGTGTGCCATCAAGTTGATTCTAACTCCTAGCAACCCTATAGGATAGAGTAGAATTGCCCCATAGGGTTTCCTAGGCTGCTATCTTCACAGGAGCAGATTGCCAGGTTTTGTATCCCACCAAATGGCTGGTGAGTTCAGACCACCAACCTTTCGGTTAGCAGCTGAGCGCTTAACCATTATGCCACCTGGGCTCCTTGCTAGGAGGGCCAAACCAAAAAACCAAACCCATTGCCATCGAGTTGATTCTGACTTACAGCGACCATGTAGGACAGAATAGAACTGCCCCATAGAGTTTCCAAAGAGTGCTTGGTGGATTCAAACTGCCAACCTTTTGGTTAGCAGCCATAGCACTTAACCATTAGGTCACCAAGGGCAGCAGAAGGAAATTCAGAGAGATCAATTCTGGAGCTTCGAAATAGTACAGACAAGATGAGATAGTAACTTGGACTAGGTAGGATTGTGGCAGTGGAGATAAACATGCAAGAATGAGTTAGAGCTATTTGAAAGGGAGAATCCTTAGAACTTGGTAGCTGTATGGATTTGGGGGCTGATGGGCAGAACACACTGGCTTCTCACTCATGGTCCAGCCTAGCATAGGATTGCCCTCCATGGCCTTAATTCCTTTCCACGTAGTATGGTATTTACCACGGGGTAATGTGTATATTACTACATTTTAGCTTAAAAGTTATTGGAAATGTCAGCAAGCCTGGCCTGGATCCCTGACTCAGTTGGAGGAGGCATAAATGTACATGTAGAGAAGCCCGCCAATGCTTTATTGGAATTAAAGGAATGCAGCTTTCCCTTGCTCCAAATGGACCTGTTAATGCAGCAGTCCCTTCCTGCAGTGGTAGAGTGTGTGTTAGTAAGCCTCACAAAAACAAAAAGGGAGGTTTAAGCTATTTGGTTGGGACAAAAACTGTAGCCTTAGGAACCCAAAGAATGGCTATAGCCCACATGAACTAGGATTGAATAATGTCAGAAAGGCCCTTTCTGTTGGGACAGTGGCAGTTTGAATAAAGGTTTAGCTTTTGTTGTTAAACTCAGATGGATGAACTCTTGTTCAATCCCCAAAGGAAAATGCATAAAAGAATCCTGGCATCCAGCGTGAGACTTCGGGGCCCACTGCAGCCCACCTGCAAAATCTGAAGAAATCCATGGTCTTGTTCATGGATGAGGTCGGTATGTGCTGGCTATGGGTCTTTGGGGTATAGAGGGCCTTTGCTGGGAAGTCTGGTCAAGCAGCTGACACTAAAGCCAAAGAGTAGTCTTTATGCAATACGTGCCACTCAAAATTAAGCCGACTAAATTTAAGAGAATAAAAAAAAAAAAAAGAGAATAGAATGAATAAATTGTGATATATTTGTGAGATGGAATTTAAGATTACCATTTAAAATAAGTAAAAAGAAAATATTTAATGACCTGGAAAACAGGTCAGGTTAGCATCTATGGTTTCAGCCCATGTAAATAAAATCATATACCCACTCACACATACTCATACACATTCACACTACACAATCATACAGAGAAAAAATGAATAGAAGAATATGCTACCAGGTAGTTATTCCTGTTTTGAAGGGTTTAGGTGAATTTTCTTCTTTTTAATAATTTATATTTCCTGAAGTTTCTACATTGAACTTCTTTACTTTATAATAAGAATACACAAAATTACACCATAAAATGGGGCATTAGAAAGGATAACTACAAAAGTAAAAAGAAATATGGGTCTGTTTCTTGACCCATTCAACAGTCAGACCCCAAGCATGAACTCCATTAGCTCATCCTTTCTGTTAATAAAACATCGACATGGTCCATTCATCATGGTTCTCTGTTCATGAGGCCTACCACTTAAACGCCCCTCCCACAGGAAAGGGATCTACTGCTCCCTCAGGGTCAGGTTCCCCAGCGCTTTGCCCAGAAGTTATGATTTTTCATCTAAAGCCATGGGGAAAAGTTTGCTGAGATCATAAAACTCTGAAGATCAGTGAAGAATATCTCAGATGGGCAAATCTATGACACGTGAAAGTCAGCATATACACATTACAGCTTTGCATAAGTGAAACCTGTCACAGAGGACTGTACCCAGATGGGAAGGGCTTCTAGGGAGATTGTGGTCCCTTACACTGGAAAGGTGCCAGGACAGGCAGGGCAGTCACTCAGCCAGAGATGTTATAGAGGAGATTCAACATTTGGAAGCATGGACAGACAAGATTCTACTTAAGACTCCTTAAAACTCTGAAATGTATCTATGTACGTAATATAACTGTCAAGACCAAATCAGAGAAGAGATCATGAAAACGGTCTAGTCAGACTTCCTTGTCTTAAAGATGAGAGCCATGCCAGAAAGATCCATTGTGTGATATTTTGTGATCACCTTATGATACCAACTAACCTCAGAGGGTAGGGGCTAGAGTTTGTATTATGTAATGAGACTCCCAGTAAAAGCTTTGGATACTGAATCTCCAGGGGCTTCCTGTTTGGTAAAACATATCAATGCACATGGAAGGCTAGTGCGTCCCTTTGGAACATGGAAGTGTGATACTGGGGACTCTCCTAGGCCTTGCCATATGCATCTGTTCATTTGTATCCTTTTTTGCGATAATAAGGCTGTAATTTTAAGTATAGCACTTTCTGTGAGTTTTGTGTGTCATTTCAGTGAATTACCAAACCTGAGGGAGTAACGACACCCAGCAGGTCAGGAGTAAGGGGGGCCAGGAACCCCTAAGCTTATGGCTGATAGCCTGAGGAGATAAGGGCAACTCCTGAATTTGCAGCCAGCAGGTCAGAAGTGAACAGATTTCCAGGGACTCCCAAGCTTGCAGCCGGCATCTGAAGTCTTGAGCCTGTTTGGCAGTCCGAAGGACAGGATCCTTTCAGCTTGTGAGCTCTGACCTACCTCTGGGTGGCTAGGATCGGAGAAGGGAGTACTACATTCTGGTGGTACCCACCCATCCCACTGCCATTGAGTCGATTCTGACTCATAAATGGTGTTAAAACTGAGCAGGCAAGTGAAAAGTGAGATCTGGATTTTCACTTGATTTTCATTTGATGGTTATTGATCAGGATACTTACTCATTCTTAGAATAAGCCCTAATAATCAGCATCCAAGGGCAGGAATCCCTATTGGATCATACCTAGTAGATGGAGAAGCCTCCTGGAGCCTTTCTGTGAGGTGCAGCATGGCTGCCTTCTGAGAATCCATCTTTCTTTCAACCTGAAGCTTGACATCAGTGGGATCGTGTTTGTTTTGTTGGGTATTGCCTCCATTCCTCTTCTTTTTCTATGTCTTTTTTGTTCTCTTTTTTTTTTTCAGATGTCGTTTCCAAGTAGCCCCTGGTAGATTCGAACTGCTGACCTTTTGGTTAGGAGCCGTAACTCTTAACCACTGTGCCACCAGGGCTCCTCAGCTGTCGTTAGTGAACCTTATTTATTTCATCACTAAAGAGCCAATTCAGAATTTCTTAAGGTTTCTCTATTCCACTCACCCCCAATCCTGGTTCTTCAAGGATTTCTTTCTTTCGTACATTCCTCAGTGAAAGGTATTTCACACTCCTAGATTATAAGCTTTATGAAGGCAGAGACAACCTTTTACTGGGGACCATGCTCACTCCAGGGCAGAACAGAGCATTGGAGTATATTTGATTACAATTCATATTTCTTCAACTAATTGCCTGAGTTTGAATGTTGATGTGAAGATTAAATGGAATAAAATATGCAAAGTGCTGAGCCCAATAGAGGTCAAGAAGTAAACAACAAATGGTATCTAATAAACCCACAGCATTGGCCCTTGCCTACCCTTCCTATCCTACAAAGCGAGCATATTGATCCACATGTCTTGCTCTTCTCTTTCTGGTGGCTTAAATTAAAAGCCAACCCTTTGATGTCCTTGATTTCATGTCCTAGGCTTTCTGATGACTTTAGTTGCACACACTCACCAGCAGACCTGTCGCTTGTGGGGAGGCATGGCAGCTCTGTAAGGGAACAGACTAACAGGACACAGCTTGAGTTACTGCTACGTACAGCTTGGACTGTGCCGAATGCACAGGGGCTGGGCAGACAGAGTTGAATGTCATTATAGACAATATGTAAAGGAGTTGCCTAAGGAAGCCAAATATTTTGTATTCACTATTGTCAGACATGCTTTTGGATAAAACTTTTAAGAAGAGCTTACTCCTTTCCAAGAAGTAAATCCTGTAAGTATTAGTGTTATGTATGCTGGCTCTTTCGTATGTGGTTTTGATTTTAACTAACTAAGAGAGATGATTATTTGCCCTTAGAAACTTTGCATTCTATATAAATTTGGAAAATCAGGCAGCTGCTGGCAGAAGGATTTTGAATTTCCATCCCCCAAAATTATCACGGGGGGAGTATTCAGAATTCAGGATTTGAACAAATTTATTTTTTATTACCGATTAAAATGTGAAGCCAGAATATACATTTCTTCAATGACTTTACAAGAGCATATTAACACCAAATGCTGGCTTTTAAATAGAATGATACCAACCACATTAAAATCTTTTGGGTTCAGTTATCTCCAGAGAACGTAACACTCACAATCGAAAAAGAAATAAAAAAGGGAAAATTTCAAATGTAGTGGTGTTGCATTTAGCCTTATAATATAATACTCAATATATTTTTGTAGAAAATCTCCATTCACCATGAATTATAGCTTCAGCTGGCTCAGTGTCCTTTTATTGCAATGATGACACCTTTATCTGACCAGAAACCAAAGAGTTAAACAGCATGGTGGTTTAGAGCATGGACTCCGAATGTGATCTGCCACCAATCAATGCTCAACCTGGATCTCTACTACTCATAGGAGCCCATCAGGATACTCAATGTCTCTGTCCTTCTTCTTCCTCCTCCATAAACTAAGGATGACGATGTCTTTATCTCGAAGGTTGTTATGGGATAACCATCCTTGTTAGTTGCTGTCAAGTCAGCTCTGACTCAGGGCGACCCTGTGTATAACAGAACAAAACAGTGCTAGTCCTGCTCCATCTTTATGATCATGGGTATGCCCAAGTCTCTTGTCGCTGCTACTGTGTATTTTGAGTGCTTTCTAAATTAGGGGCTCATCTTCTAGCACTATATGGATCAAAATACTGTTAAAAAAAAAAGTATAGATTCTTAAGGGTTTTTTTTTTTTAATAATATTTTATTGTGGTTTTTGGTGGAAGTTTACACAGCAAATTAGTTTCCCGTTTGACAATTTCTACACAAATTGTTCAGTGACATTAGTTACATTTTTCACAATGTGTCAACATTCTGTTTAATGGCATCATAAGGTTTTAATTGGCTAATTGGCAGAAGTAGGTTGCCAGGCTTTTCTTCCTAATCTGTTTTAGTCTAGAAACTCTGCTTGAAACCTGTCCAACATGGATGACCTGTTGGTATTTGAAATATCAGTGGCATAACTTCCAGCATCATAGTAACATGCAAGCCATCACAGAGCAACAAGCTGACAGATGACTGGTGGGTAATAAATATTAAGATGGAGTTATTCACAACAATCCCTAAGTTTACACAAGAGGCACCTAACCCGTTGAGGGCTTTCCAGAGAAGTCCCCCTGAGGAAGCAGTGCCAGAGCTAAGTCTTATAGGAGTACTTTAGGTAGAAAGGTGTTACAAATAGAGAACCTCAGGTACCGAGACAGCAGCACTTGGAGAAACTGCTAGAGAAAAAAAAAAAAGAGTGTGAGTTGGTAAGTATTAAGGGACCACTAAAGAGATGCTCTAGCAATGTCTTAAAGATCCTTGTCAGCCATATTATTGACCTTTAATAGTTTTCTGAAGATGACAGGGCCGTGGGAGTGTTCTGAGTGGAATAAGTAAAACCTAGTCATTGTAACTGGTCTCATTTGTAATTCACGACCATGAACCTCAAATGAAGCCTTAACTTTCCCTTGCAGGCGCACCATGTTCCCGAATATACCTACTCTTCCACTATAGTAGCCTACTCTTTTGTATTATCTCCTCAATCCTCAAACTTCCAATCCCTTCTCCTCCATCCTCACTCTCAGCTGATTACTTGCTTTCTACTTCACTCGAATAATGGAAGCAATGAGAGAGAACTTCCATTAGCTCCCCCTCCACATCTTCTCACCTACAATGTTTGTAGCCTTAGTGTCCATTTCCCTCCTGTTACCGTAGACAAACTGTCCATGAAGCCGAATAGACCGCCCTTCCGTTTGTGTACAAGATACTGTCCTCTGCCACCTACTCAGAGACATTTCTCTGGCACTTCTCTCCCATCTCTTCTGCTTTAGCAATCTTTCCCTCTCAACCACACTCTTCCAGAGCGTAAAAACTGCCCCATTCCCATCCTTCCTTTCACAGAGAAACTCCTTGGAAGAGCTGTCTATTGCCATCTCCAATTTCTCTCCTCACATCCTTTTTTAGGAAACCCTGGTGGTGTAGTAGTTAAGTGCTACAGCTGCTAACCCAAAGATTGGGAGTTCAAATCCACCAGGAGCTCCTTGGAAACTCTGGGGACAGTTCTCTGTCCTATAGGGTTGCTATGACTTGGAATTGACTTGACAGCAACTGGTTATCTTTTTTTAAACCAAGTCCAATTGGGCTATCATCTAACTGCTCCTCTGAAATTTCTTTTTCATCTGAAATTTCTTTTATCAAGGTCACTTCCATTCTGCTAAATACAATCAATGTTTCTATCATCCTTATCTCACTTGACCTATAAACAACATTTGACACAGTTGATGAACTCCTTTTTCCTTGAAACTCTACCTTTGCATGGCTTCTAGAACACAAAAATTGCCTGATTTTTCTCCTGCCACTTCTTACCAGGCTCCTTTGCTGATTTCTCCTTATCTTGCTGCCATCTTTATGGTGGAGTGTCCAGGGTTCAATTCTTGGACTTCTCTATGTACACTACACTCTTGGTAATGTCACCAATGTGCTTATTACTCCAAAATTTGAACCTTTAGCTCAGGCCTCTCCCCTGAATTCTAGGTTCATACCTGACATCTTCTTTGTTTAACAAATTTCAAACTCAACCTATCCTACAGTGAGATTCTCTTCCCAGCCTGCTCCTTCTCTAGATCTAGCCATGTCAATAAAAGATAACTCCATTCTCCCAGTTTCTTAGCCCAAATGTTTAAAGTCTTCCTAATTCCTCTCTTTGCCCACACCTTATAACAAATATGTCAGCACTTCTCTTTGATTCTATTTTTTAAAAATTCCTGGAATCTGACCTCTTCATGCCTCCCCCCCATCCCTTCATTTTCTAAGCATTTAACACCTTCTCACAGAGCATACAACACTTATTTTGTTTACTGACTTTCTCCCCAACTAGTCCTAATTTGTTGTGTTCTCTTCTCATACAGAGGGTGATCTTTGCTTCTTTGTTGCACTTTCTTACTTCCATGGCCTGTCCCTGTAGAGGGGCACCTTGCGTAGCATAGGCAGTCACTAAACGTTGGTTGAATGACTGTGCAGAAAATGCGTGTTTTTTCATTTATTTTTCTGTGCCCTTTCATGTGATGCCCAGAATTGTGCTAACCTTTGTGTGTGACTTTAATACACAAGCCAGTGAATTTAGGAAAGAAGTCAGTTTTTCCTACATGCTTTCCCTGGTTTGTAACTGAGAACTTGGTATCCATTATTTTATGAGTCAAGTCTAGATGCCTGTTCTCTAAAAGCATTTCTTTTTACTTGTTCACATTGAAGCCTCTCCTTACCACCCACATATATTTCTAGTGTATCCTTCACTGGCTTGGCACAATGCATGAACTCAATGTCATTTCCAGATCCAGAAATTGTGTTGTATGTTCCATCATCAAGATCTCATACTAACAGACACTGATTTCAGCTCTCGAGAACTCAGCCACTTACGTTGTTATTTTAAAACAAACGAACAAACAAAATCTGTATTTTCTTACCATTGTTTTCTCCAAGAGAGCTCTCTATCCAGAATAAAACATGTCTCTCTATATTTACTGAAGTTTGTAGATCTATAAGGCCTTAAGTACAGGTTTTGGTGTTCTATAAGTTTTGTTACTACTGCAAATGAGACTGTTCTCCCCACTACATTGTTCACTGATCCAGGAACTGGAGAAAAATCTACAGGCTGGCAGTAGCTTATGATGAGGCGTACATTGGAAGAGCTATTGGATCAGACTGGTTTCAAACCACTAAAACAACCAATAAACAACGTAGTAGTTGTGGTAAAGACAGGCTGCTCTTTAATACACACTGATGTATCTTTACAAAAATCCCTAGACCTGAGGTAACTGGAGGATAACTCTTTTCCTCAAAGAATCTAACAGAAAAATAACTGGCCACCTCATTTACTTGTCTTATCCATGCTAATGTTCGTTCTGTTTGTTTTTAATTTTATTCTATTAGGTTTTCTGTATAGACTACCATGCTCTCTGGGGATAATAATACATTTGCCTTAACCTTTCCAATATTTATAATTTTATTTGAGTTTGTTGTCAAATCAAAGTGGGGTGAATGATCATCTTTTTCCCCCCAACTTTAATGGTAGTATCTTGAATATTTCATTACTAATTTTTACATTGGCAGTGTGTTTGGGATATACTTCATAATCTTATTATAGATGTATTCTTGTATTCCTATTTAACTTTTTCTATCAAAAATTGATGTTAAGTTTAACCAAATGTCTTTTCGGTGCCAAGATAATCATATGATTTTCCTCTGTTGGCTAAGTAATATGATTAATTAATCAAGTTCTTGATATTAAATTCCCTTTTCCTCTTGGTTTGGGGTATTATCCTTTTAATACACATTGTTGGATTTGGATAATAAACTTAGTCTCTGAGTTCGTAAGCAAAATTGCCTTCAGCTTTTTTTTTTTTTTTTTGTGCCTGTTACTTTTTCAGGTGTTTGTATCACGTCTCTGCTACTATGAAAAAATGAGTCGTGAAAAACAGCATGAGAATTATTTCCCCTTAGCTATGTAAAAGGACTCACCTATGACTCCATCAAGTACGGGTAAACAGAGTACTTTCTGAAGGCAGAAGGGGCAACATTATGTAATTTTAACATTTTATTCATCTTATTGGTCTCCTAGGCTTTCCACTTCTTGTATGTCATCGGTCTTTTATATTGTCATTTTTCAACTTCATTAATTACCATTGAATTGAAAATTACAACAGAAGTCATGTCTACAAAATTAGCATACGATCAATACCATGACTTTTGTAGATGAGGGTTGTGTGAACTGCTGCGGGGGCGGGGGGTGTTAATTTTTATGGTTTTTCTGAAAAGGATTTTTTATTTTTTGCAATTTTATCAATAACCTGAAAACAATCAATTCTCTGACCAAGGAATTCTATATTCTAGACTATATGCCAGAGAAATTATTCAGAAAGAGTAGAGAGAGATTAATGGATGATTGTTTTCATCACCAAACCAAAAAAATAAAACAAACCCGTTGCCATTGAGTTGATTCTGACTCATAGTGACCCTATGAACTGCCCCATTGAGTTTCCAAGGAGCGGATAGTGGATTCAAACTGCTGACATTTTGCTTAGCAGCCAAGCTCTTAACCACTACACTACACGCCTAGAAACAACACAAATATCCAAAAGAGAAACAATGAGGTAAATTATGCCCTGTTTTGAAATAATATTTTTGAAGAGTTTTTGATGACACAAGAAAATGCCAATAATACAATGTTAAGCAGGAAAACAATAAGATAGGAAATTGTATATGCAATATGATCTCAACCTTAGAAATTTTTTGATGTTAATTGTGTTACTCTCAGGTGCAAAGGTATAGCAATTTTTTCCTCCTAGTTCGTATACCTTTTTCAAAGTTTTGAAGAAAAAAAATAATGAGCAACCGTACTTTTTATTTTGAAAGTTTTTTTTTTTTTTTTTAACTCTTTTCTATATTGACTTGGCAGTGGGTTTGGTTTTTGGTACTTTTTATTTTGAAAGTTTTTTTTTTTTTTTTTTAACTCTTCTCTGTGAGCATTTTTGTATTTGGAAACAGTGGTGATGCCTCTCCCACATCTTCTGTCTTGCAGAACAAATAGTATGAAATTCCTTCCACTCTTCTTCACACTCCTCGTGTCTCCAGCCCTCCCCTCTCCTGGTCACCCCTCTGCAGGTGCTAACAAGGTTGAAGCTTTGCCCCCAGGGAGTTTCCTAAAGATGTGCACTCCACTGCTTTATTTCAGTCATGAGTGCCTTCCAAAGGTTCTTTGTGGTTATCAAGTTGACTTCCATCTCCAATTCACTCCATTCATCACCCATGTGCCATGCTCTGCACAGCAGCCCTTCTCAGTCATCCTTAGCTGGATGTAAGTCTTGTTGTTTCCCAGGGCCACAGAAAGCTCGTCTGTAAAATGGAAGTGTTGGCCTGTCACCTTGCCTCTGACAACTACCGCTGCCATTTTCCTCTAGCAGTCCTGGATCCCTCCTCACTTGCTAGTCTTCTTTCTAGGTGAAATACAGTGTGTCAGGGTGACCACATGTGCCAACCTTTTTCTGATCCTAGTCATCCACGCCCTCATTTCCATGCATACGCCTTGTGAATCAGATCGGTTTCTGATCCATCCATCCTCCCAGCCTGTGCGATCTCTACTCCCTTGGAGGAGACCATTATTCTACTGGAGTAAGCTTTATTCTTGGTGGCTTCAGAAATCGAGCTGAGATTTTTCACATTTTGTATTATCGTATGGAAGAACCTTCTAAAGTTCAAAGCAGTGGAAAATGAAAAGAACCATTCAGTGTACCAGACTTGGGGGCAGGGGGTTGGGCAGGAGATGTGGGAGAGGGAATTTCTGCATTGGATGGGAAGACAGAATTAACACAACCTGAGGTTCATACCCTAAGTGAGTTCCCTCACCTGCCTACATCAGGAATTCAAGGGGATCAGGTGTGGGGACTTATACCAAAAAGGAATTGTCAACGTGGTCAATAGCTTTTACTGAGTGGGACAGCAAAGCCTGAAGGAGATTTTATAAAGACATGGAATGTAGAAAGAGAGGATCCTTGATTTTTCCCTGTCCAGTACCATCACGAAAAGGAAGAGGGGGGAGGCGGAGCCAAGATGGAGGAGTAGACAGACGCTTCTGTCGAGCCCTCGTTACAACAAAGACCCAAAAAAACAAGTGAAACCAGTATATTTGTGACAAGCTGGGAGCCCTGAGCATCAAAGGCAAGCTTAGACAATGAACTGAGGGGCAGGGGGAAGAAGAGGCCTTTCAGAAGTAGAGGATTTACTGGACCTGAATCACAGGGAGCCCTCAGGCATCATTCCAGGAGCGGTGGTGGTGGGGGTGGTGGCGATGGGCTGGTCCTAGGGTTCGGCTGCAGTTTCCTCAGGGAGAAGCAGCCAGCCACGCAGCCCACTCACACCTCCAGAACCTGAGGAGAAGGGTGCTCTGGGCAAAAGCTAAGCACTTTTGGATATTTTACCCCACCCCCCCCCCACCCCCAAGCCAGCTTCAGCAGCTGAATCCCTGGGCCTGAGATAGACCCCGGTGAGCACCTAGAGCCATCCTCCCTGCCTTGGGGGAGGAAAAAATTTGCAACTGGGGGGAAAAGATAATTTGCTAGCTCCATTAACTGAGGGAGCTCAGGACAGAAGTGGCTCCTGTCCAGGCATAAACCGTCTGTGGACCTTGAGCACCTTTCCTTTCTGCATGGACCTGTGTGGGCTTATTTTGGGAGAATAGGCCCTTGTTAGCAAACTCCAACCATTTCTGCTGTGCAGTGGAGAGGTGGGTGTTTGATGTTTGACATTGCTTTGCCTATTAAACAAGGTCCTCACCTACCCACAACAGGGACCTAAGGACTGGTGGCTCCACTTGGGTCACCCAGGCACCCGCAACAGGGGCCCAGGGATAACTGGTACCTCCCAGTCCTTACAACAAAATCCTTGGGTGCCCACGGTCCCTCTGCAGAGCCCACCCACCAGCATGCTCTAGGGAATAGAGACGCGTTTTCCTCAGAGACACTTGGGGATCAGTTCTCAGCTCCCTGCCTTGTTCAGAGCGTGACCCACTGCTGCAATCAGATACAGGTATATACGCCAATCACCCCTGCCCCTCTAAGACTGTAGGACAGAGCCTATACCACACACTTGATGATCAGCTACCTGGGAACCTGAGCTGAATTCATACAAGAAAACTGAATGGAATCCTAGACCAATATACCTGATAATAGCTCTAGCCAGCTGGGGACTAGACACCAGAGCTCCAAAGGCAAAAATAATCAAGCTAGCTCACTCAAGCAACCCATAGGGGTATACCAAAAAAAAAAAAAAAAGCAAGTATCTACTACACAGTAAGCAAGCATAAACAAATACAATAACTTATACATGGCTCAGAGACAACAGTCAATATCAAGTCACATAGAGAAACAGACCATGATCACCTCAACAGGCTCTCAAAACAAAGAATCCAGGGATCTTCTAGATGAAAGTGCATTCCTGGAATTACCAGATGCAGAATACAAAAGTTTAATTTACAGAACCCTTTAAGACATCAGGAAGGAAATGAGGCAATATGCAGAACGAGCCAAGGAACACATAAATAAAGCAACTGAAGAAATTAGAAAGATTATGCAGGAACACAATGAAAAGTTTAATAAGCTGGAAAATTCCATAGACAGCAATCACAAATTCAGAAGATTAACAATACAATTACAGAATTAGACAACTCAATAGAAAGTCAGAGGAGAAGAATTGAGCAAGTAGAAGCTAGAATTTCTGAACTCAAAGATAAATTATTTGGCACTAATATATTTGAATAAAAATCACATAAAAGAATTAAAAAAAAAATGAAGAAACCTTAAGAATCGTGAGGGACTCTATCAAGAGAAATAGCCTACGAGTGATTGGAATACCAGAGCAGGGAGGGATAACAGAAAATACAGAGAGAATTGTTGAAGATTTTTTGGCAGAAAACTTCCCTGATATTGTGAAACCTGAGAAGATATCTATCCAAGTTGTTCATTGAACTCCACATAAGGTAGATCTGAAAAGAAAGTCACCAAGACATATTATAATCAAGCTTGCCAAAACCAAAGATAAAGAGACAATTATAAGAGCAACAAAGGATGAAAGAAAAGTCACCTACAAAGGAGACCAATAAGAATAAGCTCGGACTACTCAGCAGAAACCATGCAGGCAAGAAGTCAATGGGGTGACATATTTAAAAAAATTGAAGGAAAAAAATTGCCTGCCGAGAATCATATATCCATCAAAACTGTCTCTTAAATATGAAGGTGAAATTAGGACATTTCCAGGTAAACTCAAGTTGAGGGAATCTGTAAAAAACAAACCAAAACTACAAGAAATACTAAAGGGAGCTCTTTGGTTAGAAAATCCATAATATCAGGTATCAACCCAAGACTAGAACACTGGGCAGAGCAACTAGAAGTCAACCCAGACAGGGAAATCCAAAAAAAACAAAGCAAGACTAAAAAAAAAAAAAAAGCCCAACACAGGGTAATTGCAATGTTATTATATAAAAGAAGACAACATTAAAATAATAAAGAGGGACTAAGAAATGTAATCATACACCTTCCATATGGAGAGGAAGATACGGCGATACAAAGAAATAAAAGTTAGCTTTAAATTTAGAAAAATAGGGGTAAATAATAAGGTAACCACAAAGGAGACAAACTATCCTAATCATCAAAAGAAAATACAGGGGAAAAATACAGACTCAGCAGAAACAAAATCAACGACAACAAATACGAGGAAAGGACAATATATAAAGAAAATCTACTCAGCACATAAAATCAAGTGGGAAAAAAACTGTCAACACACAAATAATGACATCAAAATGATAGCACTAAATTCATACCTATCCATAATTATCCCGAATGTCAATGGACTAAATGCAACAGTAAAGAAGCAGAGAGTGGCAGAATGGATTAAACAACAAGATCCATCTATATGCTGCCTACAAGAGACACACCTTAGACTAAGACACAAACAAACTAAAACTCAAAGGATGGAAAAAATATATCAAGCAAACAACAATCAAAAAAGAGCAGGTGTAGCAATATTAATTTCTGACAAAATAGACTTTAAAGGATAAGAAGGACACTATGTAATGATTAAAGGGACAATACACCAAGAAGGTATAACCATATTAAATATTTATGCACCCAATGACAGGGCTGCAAGATACATAAAACAAACTCCATCAGCTTTGAAAAGTGAGATAGATGGCTCCACAATAATAGGAGGAGACTTCAACACACCACTTTCAGTGAAGGACAGGACATCCAGAAAGAAGCTCAATAAAGACACGGAAGATCTAAATGCCACGATCAACCAACTTGACCTTGTAGACATATACAGAACACTCCCCCCAACAGGACCCAACTATATTTTCTTTTCTAGTGCACATGGAACATTCTCTAGAATAGACCACATATTAGGTCATAAAGCAAGCCTTAGCAGAATCCAAAACATTGAAATATTACAAAGCATCTTCTCTGATCATAAGGCCATAAAAGTGGAAGTCAGTAACAGGAAAAGCAGGGAAAAGAAATCAAACACTTGGAAACTGAACAATACCCTGCTCAAAAAAGACTGGATTAGAGAAGACATTAAGGATGGAATAAAGAAATTCAGAGACTCCAAAGAGAATGAAAACACTTCCTATCCAAACCTTTGGGACACAGCAAAAGCGGTGCTCAGAGGCCAAATTATATCAATAAATGCACACATCCAAAAAGAAGAAAGGGCCAAAATCGAAGAACTGTCCCTACAATTTGAACAAATAGAAAGAGAGCAACAAAAGAGACCCACAGGCACCAGAAGAAAACAAATAATAAAAAGTAAAGCTGAACTAAGTGAAATTAAAAAAAAAAAAATAGAAAACAGAAAAACAATTGAAAGAATTAACAAGACCAAAAGCTGGTTTTTTGAAAAACTCAACAAAATTGATAAACCACTGGCCAAACTGACAAAAGAAAAACAGGAGAGAAAGCAAATAACCTGAATAAGAAATGAGATGGGTGATATTACAACAGACCCAAATGAAATTAAAAGAATCATATCAGATTACTATGAAAAACCATACTCAAACAAATTTGAAAACTTAGAAGAAATGGAGGAATTCCTAGAAACGCACTACCTACCTAAACTAACACAAACAGAGGTAGAACAACTAAATAGACCCATAACAACAGAAGAGATTGAAAAGGTAATCAAAAAACTCCCCCCCAAAAAACCTTGGTCCAGATGGCTTCACTGTAGAGTTCTACCAAACTTTCTGAGAAGAGTTAACACCACTACTGCTAAAGGTATTTCAGAGCATAGTAAAGGACGGAATACTACCAAACTCATTCTATGAAGCCACCATATCCCTGATACCAAAACCAGGTAAAGACACCACAAGAAAAGAAAATTATGGACCTATATCCCTCATCAATGTAGATGCAAAAATCCTCAATAAAATTCTAGCCAATAGAATTCAACAACATATTAAAAAAATAATTCACCATGAGCAAGTGGGATTCATACCAGGTATGCAGGGATGGTTCAACATTAGAAAAACAATTAATGAAATTCACCACATAAATAAAACAAAACACAAGAATCACATGATTTTATCAATTGATGCACAAAAAACATTTGACAAAGTTCAACACTCTTTCATGATAAAAACTCTCAGTAAAATAGGAATAGAAGGAAAATTCCTCAACATAATAAAGGACATTTATACAAAGCCAACAGCCAACATCACCCTAAATGGAGAGAGCTTGAAAACATTCTCACTGAGATCAGGAAACAGACAAGGATACCCTTTATCACCGCTTTTATTCAACATTGTGCTGGATGTCCTTGCCAGAGCAATTAGGCTAGATAAAGAAATAAAGGGCATCCAGATTGGCAAGGAAGAAGTTAAAATATCTCTAGTTGCAGATGATGTGATCTTATACACAGAAAACCCTAAGGAATCCTCCAGAAAACTACTGAAACTAATAGAAGAGTTCAGCAGAGCATCGGGATACAAGATAAACATACAAAAATCAGTTGGATTCCTCTACACCAACAAAAAGAACATCGAAGAGGAAATCACCAAATCAATGCCATTTACAATAGCCCCCAAGAAGATAAAATACTTAGGAATAAATCTTACAGAAATGTGAAAAACTCATACAAAGAAAACTACAGTACACTTCTGCAAGAAACTAAAAGAGACTTTCATAAGTGGAAGAACATACCTTGCTCATGGCTAGGAAGACTTAACATTATAAAAACGTCTATTTTACCAAAAACAATCTATACATTTAATGCAATTCCAATCAAAATCCCAACGACCTTCTTTAATGAGATGGAGAAACAAATCACCAATTTCATATGGAAGGGAAAGAGGCCCCGGATAAATAAGGCATTACTGAAAATGAAGAACAAAGTGGGAGGCCTTACTTTACCTGGCCATTATACTGCCACAGTAGTCAAAACAGCCTGTACTGGTACAACAACAGATACATGGACCGATGGATCAGAATTGAGAATCCAGACATAAATCCATCCACATATGAGCAGTTGATGCTTGACCAAGACCCCAAAATAGTTAAATGGGGAAAAGACAGTCTTTTTAATGAATGGTGCTGGCATAATTGGATTAAAAAAAAAAAAAAAATTTTTTTTTTACCTATCTGCAAAAAAATGAAACAAGACCCATACCCCACTCCATGCACAAAAACTAACTCAAAATGGATTAAAGACCTAAATATAAAATCTAAAACGATACAGATCATAGAAGAAAAAATAGGGACAACGTTAGAAGCCCTAATCCATGGCATAAACAGTATACAAAACATTATAAACAATGTAGAAGAAAAACTAGACAACTGGGAGCTCCTAAAAATCAAACACCTATACTCATCCAAAGACTTCACCAAAAGAGTAAAAAGACTACCTACAGACTGGGAAAAAATTTTTAGCTATAACATTTCTGATCAGCGCCTGATCTCTAAAATCTACATGATATTGCAAAAACTCAACAGCAAAAAGACAAATAGCCCAATTAAAAAATGGGCAAAAGATATGAATAGACACTTCACTAAAGAAGGCACTCAAGTAGCTAACAGATATATGAGGAAATGTTAATGATCATTAGCCATTAGAGAAATGCAGATCAAAACTACAATGAGATTTCATCTCACTCCAACAAGGCTGGCGTTAATCCAAAAAACACAAAATAATAAATGTTGGAGAGGCTGTGGAGAGATTGGAACACTTCTACACTGCTGGTGGGAATGTCAAATGATACAACCACTTTGGAAATCAATTTGGTGCTTCCTTAAAAAGCTAGAAATAGAACTACCATACGATCCAGTAATCCCACTCCTTGGAATATATCCTAGAGAAATAAGAGCCTTTAGACGAACAGATATATGCACACCCATGTTTATTGCAGCACTGTTTCCAATAGCAAAAAGATGGAAGCAACCAAGGTGCCCATCTACGGATGAATGGATAAATTATGGTATATTCACACTATGGAATAATATGCATCGATAAAGAACAATGAGGAATCTGTGAAACATTTCATAACATGGAGGAACCTGGAAGGCATTATGCTGAGTGAAATGAGTCAGTTGCAAAAGGATAAATATTGTATAAAACCACTATTATAAAAAACTTTTTTTTTTTTATAATAGTGGTCTTATAAGAACTTGAGAAATAGTTTAAACTGAGAAAAAAACATTCTTTTGTGGTTACGAGGGGGGGAGGGAGGGAGAGGGGCATTCAGTAATCAGATAGTAGATAAGAAATACTTTAGGTGAAGGGAAAGACAGCACACAATACAGGGAGGTCAGCACAATTGGACTAAACCAAAAATAAAGAAGTTTCCAGAATAAACTGAATGCTTCAAAGGCCAGCATAGCAGGGGCAGGGGACTGGTGACCATGGTTTCAGGGGACATCTAAGTCAATTGGTGTAGTAAAATCTATTAAGAAAACATTCTGCATCCCACTTTGAAGAGTGGCATCTGGGGTCTTAAAAGCTAGCAAGCAGCCATCTAAGATACATTAATTGGTCTCAACCCACCCGGATCAGAGAATGAAGAACACCAAGGACACAAGGCAATTATGAGCCCAAGAGACAAAGAGCCACATGAACCAGAGACTACATCATCCTGAGACCAGAAGAACTAGATGGTGCCCGGCTACAACTGATGATTGCCCTGACAGGGAACACAACAGAGAACCCCTGAGGGAGCAGAAGAGCAGTGGGATGCAGACCCCAAATTCTCATAAGACCAGACTTAATGGTTTGACTGAGACTAGAAGGACCCCGGTGGTCATGGCCCCCAGACCTTCTGTTGGCCCAGGACAGGAACCATTCCCGAAGCCAACTCTTCAGACATGGATTGGACTGGACAATGGGTTGGAGAAGGATGCTGGTGAGGAGTGAGCTTCTTAGATCAGGTGGACACTTGAGACTATGTTGGCATCTCCTGCCCAGATAGGAGATAAGAGGGTGGAGTGGGTTAGAAGCTGGCGAAATGGACACGACAAGAGAGAGTAGAGGGAGAGAGCGGGCTGTCTCATTAGGGGGAGAGTAATTGGGATTGTATAGCAAGGTGTATATAGGTTTTTGTGTTAGAGACTGACTTGATTTGTAAACTTTCACTTAAAGCACAATAAAAATTATAAAAAATAAAAAAAAGAAAAGGAAGAGAGATAAGCGGATTCAAGAGGGGGAATTTGCAAAGGAGTCTAGCAGTCATAAGCACGGATGTATGCTAATCAGGCTTTTTAAGGCTACAAAGACAGACAGACAGGCTTTTCTAATTAGCAGGGTCCTGTTTTTAGAAGGAGGGGAGCCATGGTGGTGTAGCAGTTAAGAGCTCGCTTGATAACCAAAAAGCCTACAGTTCAAATCCACCAGCCGCTCTTTGGAAACCCTATGGGGGCAGTTCTACCCTGTCCTATAGGGTCGTTATGAGTCAGAATTGACTCAATGGCAATGGCTTTTGTCAGGAGGAGGAGCTCTGGTGGCTCAGTGGTTAAGAGCTTGGCTGCTAATCAAAAGGTCAGCAGTTCGAATCCACCAGCTGCTCCCTGGAAACCATATGGGGCAGTTCTACTCTGTCATGTAAGGTCACTATGAGTCAGAATCAGCTCTACAGCAGTGAGGTTTTGTTTGTTTGTTTGTTTTGTTTTTTGTCATGAGGAGTGAGTAGCACTGAAGAAGACCTGAATCCAACCCTCAAGGGACTTACAGAGCTGAAAGTGCTGAGCAAACTCAGGTTGTGGGTCACCTACCCAGGCTGGGAGTAGGAACAGAGGAACAGTAGCTAAAAAACAGACAATGGTTTAGGAACCTGAATGATATTCTGGATCTACTGACTGGGGTTATCTGGTCACCCTCTCCCCAGTCACTTTCCGCTGGCTTTACCCACACACATACATTCCATTGTGGGGCAGTAGGGTATCATGGTAAGTACTAGGGCTCTGTAGCCAGACTATTTAGGCTTATATCCCAGCTCTGCTCCTTCCTGTTAGTGTCATGCTGGGCAAGTTAATTGGCCTTTCTGTCCCTCCATCTCCTCATATGAAAGATAAAGAAAATAATTGTACCTACGTCTTTTGTTGTGAGGATTAATTGAGTTAATCTATATAAAAAAGAGCACTTAGAATAGTGTCTGGCATATAATATGCACTCAATGAATTTCAGTTATTATTAATTCCTTTTTTACATTCTACCATTATTTTGTCTCTGCTAATCTCTGCATCTCTTCTTCTTATGTGTCCTTCAGCCTCTGACCTTGATGTCAATAGTCAACTCTCTCTACAGATCAAACTCCTATTGAGTTAATCATTTCCATCTCTGTTGGGCAGAGTTTTGGCACCAGGCCATCTCATAGGGCAGCTTCTCAGTCCATAGATAGGGCACACTTTTTGCCCAGTGAGAATTGTTAATAATAGCCAAAACTTATAATACATACTAGCAAGAGTAGCGGGGTCAGATGGTACCAGATATATGACATCAATTTTGTACAGTGAGTCTGTATGGCATTACATTTGAAATTAAGAGAAAGGTTATTTTAAAAATAGGTTATTTTAAAAATAATGTGGGTCAACCATGACCCTGCCTATTATGAAACCCTAGGTTCAGGAACTTCACAAGCCATGCCCTCTGTCCCTGGAAAAGGCCAGTGTGTCCTGGAAGCAGAAGTGAGAGCCTGTTGATCCAGGGCAATCTCATTTATCTTTATGTCCACAGTGCCCGGAACAAAGCCTGGCATGTGGGAGGCACGTGATACCTAGGTGTCCACAAATAACTGAATCACAAGGTCCCTGGAGGTATTTTCAATTTCGTCCTTTCTAAACCTTCAATTTACAAATGCATTCATTCAATCATTCATTCAGTGTTATTTCTATGTGTTCATTCCTCGTAAAATTCTCTCCTTCCATGAGGGAGACTTAGGTTCAGTTCCTGGCCAACGCACCTCATGCAGTTACCACTTGTCTGCTAGTAGAGGCTTGCGTATTGCTATGATGCTGAACAGGTTTCCGTGAAGCTTCCAGACTAAGAGGGGCTAGGAAGAAAGGCCTGTCAATCTACTTCCAAAAATCCATCAATGAAAACCCTGTGAATCACAATGGTTTGATCCATGGCCAGTCGTGGGATGGTGTAATACAGAGCCCATTTCATTCCATTGTGCATAGAATCACCATGAATCTGGGTCGACTGGATGGCTAGTAACCACAATAAAAACATTCCTGGGTATATAAAAGGGCCTTGGACTTTGCACTCAAGGAGTTTGTTGTTTATATACCTGGAAACCTAATGCAAAAAGCAAACAAACAAAAAAGATCAAAACCCAAGAAATTATTCTCCCTATCAACTACCCCCTAAGCACTATATCCAGCTGTCATGGATGATAGATATGATTGTAAATGTACAGAGCTGGGACTTTAAAGTAAAAAAAAATTCAGACTGAACCCTAGAAAATATTACCCATTGCAACTGAGAGGCTGTAAGAGAAGGGAGCTGGGTGGCTGGGGTGGGTGGGCACTGGCAGAGACACCCAAGCTTCATTAGATTTTCAGCTGGGTAATAACCCCACTCAGAACTCAGTGGGAGTTTAATCGGTACTGAAACTTGATTGGCTACGACCAAAGTTTAGTTCTACCATTTAATTACAGCAGAATTTCCCTAATAAGTTAAGGTAATTGACACTTTATCCCTTAGCTGCTTGTCCATTGAAACTACTGTGCTAAGAGCAAAAAAAAAAAAAAAACTATTAACAAAAGAAAAAAAAAATTTGGCATTGCCCTTATTAAGCCTTTGGGACAAATATTTACACTGCATTTTACTTTTTTTTTTTTTTTTTACTCCCTTTATTCTGGAAGGGATTTTATAGTTTTTTCTGACATATGCCAAAGCAGGTTTTTACATTTTGCAAGTATGCAAATAGCAAATGGAATAAGAAATTCATGCAGATACTTTCCCAGATTTTCAAATGCAGAACATCGTGTTATGCTGGTTCCACAAGTTATAATTGCACTTAAAAGTCCTGCCTTGACATGGCATTTGGGGACTTTGGGGACTGCACACTATTTCATGTCTGACTTTTACAGCTTTGTAATCAGCCCTATTCATAAGAACGGGCTTATAGAAAACACATTTCTTCTTCAGAAGGAGAAAGAGTGATTAATGAGGACTTCAAGAGCGCCTTCTGGGCCCTGGAGAAGCCCAGCAAAGAGAAGGCACTTCATTGGAATTTCTGCTGCAGTCTACCGATTCCCCCTTTTGCTCTCTGAGAACACTTTCCTGCTGCTAAGGTGCAGAAGACAACGTCTCCTCTGGTTAGTACCTTATTGTCCCTGCCTCCTTCTCTCCCCAGAATCTCTTAGTAATCTATCCGAAGAGGAAAACTTTCAGGAATGTCCTCTTTGGGAGTCTTACAAAATGTGTAAGCTTGTATCATTTCTTACTTCTTAGGAATAAAGGAAAGCTCTTCATAGAACTGGAAACATTTTCTTTGAAACAAAAGCAATCAAGGACTCTCCAGGGCTGGGCCAGAGAGATTCATTCCTCATCCTCCTGAGATCAAAATGGTGAAAGGCCTAAGTGTCTCTCCTTCAAATAGTCCAAAGAACCTTACTCTGGAAGGACGCTCCCTCCAGAATGTCTGCACACAACCAGGGCAGACAGTAGCTGCAGCTCCTGTGTCATTCTGGTTAATCCAGGACATCTGGCCACCCCGTGTGGGAAACCATGTTCTGTGTATCCTTAGTGTAAGCAAGAGGGAACGTCCTGTGCATGGGAGATCTGGCTACCATGGAAATAAAACCAACTAGAAAAGACCGTAGTGGTAAATCCCTTTCATGGGGTGTGCTTTCTTTATAAACATGTTAGAAATATATTACTATAAATTTATTTTCAAATAATCTTCAGCCTGCATAATGTAATTTTCAAGACAGGCAAGCACTCATCTTAAACTTCTAGATGTTTCTTTTCTTGCTTTATTCTTTAACCCAGCGGTTCTGCAAAACCTGTTGTGCTGACTGACAACTACTGCAGTGGTACTTTGGGGAAGAAAGACATGCGTTGCTGAAGTCTTGGAGAAAACAGGTGAGTACCAGGAATCATCAGCTCTTGGACTCACTTTTGGGTCCAAGGACAACGTGAGTTCTGTCAAAATGCTTATTTATGGCATTAGTTGTAAAAGCAGCTAACCTGAAAGAGAGAAGACCTGAATTCTCATTCTTCTCCACATTAACTGGCTCTGCCATTTTAAGCAAGACACTTAACTTCTCAATTTCCTTAATCTTAAAATAAAATCATGGAATTTTCAAAACTAGAAGAGACCCTGGGGAAAAAACCTATTTCAGCTTCAGCTACTTCATTTTAAAGATGAAAACACTAATACCTGTCTCATCTAACTCCCAGGCTAGCTGAGAATGTCAACCGAAAATTCAGCATCCTTTAAAAAGTTTAAAGTTGTACAAACTGTTATGCAAATGGAAAAAATAATAACTACTGCTCACAATAAAATTACAAAGTCCTTCAAGGTTCAAGGTTCAGTCCAAATACCTATCATCAAATAATATTATTTTTATTAGCACTAGTAAAACCCATGCTTAGCTACAGGTAGATCCTTTTATTTCCCCCAAATTTCCAAAAGTTTGGTAAAGGGATGGTATTCTTTCCTCTCTGCCTTGCAAATCTGTTACATGCCCTCTCAAACCAAAACTGAATTTCCTCAACACTGCTCTGAACTTGTCCAGGTAATTACTTCCAAAACTTTCAAACCACTTAAGTCACAGAATACAAATCATGTGGTTAAAACGAGCATATTTACCTCTACTGAGCATTCATTCATCTGTAGTTTGGCTTTGCAATGCACTTGGGTCTATCACATAACTTCTGCAGGCAAACTCTTCAATACAACTTTGTGCTTTGGGTTAAGTCTTTACTGGTTTCCCCCAAAAGCTTCGACATAGGTTTGCAGGTGGGGTGGTATATCTGAGAGTATGGTTCCAAGCAACAAGAGTGAGGGTCTGGAAGTGAAATGGGAAGGAGGGAAAGTCATTTCCAGGATGTGTTAACAAGTTGGCCACCTCTAGAGACTGGTGCTTAGTCTCAGAGGAGCTTCTCAGGAACCTCATGAATTGCGTGTTAGAGGACAAAAGAGGAAGTATCTGGATCCTGCACTTCAGAGGCGTGAGTACAGAGTGACATTCTGCAGGTGCCCCTTACCATAGTGTCAGCGAAGCTCTGGGGCAGGAAGCAAGAAGGAGTTGTCCCAGATGAAGCGACAAGCTGTCAAATAGCATCTGGAACAAAGCTGGTTGAAGTTTGCACACACCTGGTCACTGTACTGGTGCCTGGATTAAGAAGTGGAGCTGCGAGGATTTAAGTAGAGGGTTAGTGAAAATGAAGGAAATCCTCGGGGAGATGTATTTACACAATAGCCCCAACAATGGATTCAAATGTACCATTGATCATGAAGATGGCACAGGATCAGGCGACATTTTGTTCTGTTATACATAAGATCTCCCTGAGTTGGAGCTGAGTTGGTGGCAACTAATAATAACACATGATGTATCTGATACATATTAAATGTCAACCAACCTATACACTATTGAATATTCCTTTATTCACTGAAAACTTGTCTTTGGAAATCTCCAATTCATGGGTGGTCAGGGTTCTCTTAATAACTCAAACAACACAGAGATTGGCTCTGGGTGCCTCTGTGTGCAACCTGAAACATAGAAAAAAAAAAAAAATGTGTATTTGTCCAGGCTTGGCCATGGAGTGTTTCAGTGCAATGTACATGGGGGAACTTTAAAAAGAGCTTTTTCCTAAAGTAGGTAAATTTCACTTAGGTATGTGTTTGCATCTCTTTTAGGCACCAGAAGAGGCTGCCCACATGGATATTTGGTGCCACACTGTGAGATCAAGCTGTCTTTGCACAGTTCCATTTAGTTTCGATTTGGAGTATTTCCAAGTGTTAGATCTGAACTGATAGCCATAGGGTAGAGGTGAATGGAGAATGAGACCGATTTGGTTGAGAAATTTCCTAGGGCAGTAGTTCTCAGTGCGGTGTCCTTGGACCAACAGGCTCAGCACTGCCTGAGAGCTTGTTAGAAATGCAAATTCTCAGTGCTCACTTCAGACCTACTGAATTAGAAACTACAGGTGTGGGACCCAGAAATCTGCATTTTAAGGAGCCCTCCAGGTGATTCTGATGCGTGCTAATGTTTGAGAACCACAATCCAAGAGGAATCTTCTAGTGTATTTCTTTCAGAGCACTAGACTACATCAGGGAGGGGAAAAAAAAAAAAAATCAGCCAGAGAGTAAATCAGTAAGTCAACCTGTTAGTGCATATGCATTAAGTACTTACTAGGGTCCAGTTACTGTTATGGATTCTGGGGCTATGAAGGTAAATGAATCACATAACCCCTAATCTCAGGGATTTTACAATTCAGTGGAAGAGGTAGACAAGTTGACCGACACCAATAACACATGGTAAAAAGGAACACTTAACTGAGAGCCCTCATCCAACCTCAGGGAAGGAATCAGAAAAGTGGTGGCTTCTAATTTAAACCGTGAAACTAAAGATACGTTGGAGAGGGCGGGAAGGACACTTCCAACAGAAGACACAGGTCATTCGAAGACTTAGGTGCAAAACTGAGTAGCTCAGTTTTAGGGAGCTAGATGAGTCTGGAATATAGGGTGAAAAGAGATAGAAGGGGTAACAAGGGATAGACCAAACCAACCAAAACCCAGTGCCGTCGAGTTGATTCCAACTCATAGCGACCCTATAGGACCCAGTAGAACTGCCCCATTGGGTTTCCAAGGAGCGCCTGGTGGATTTGAACTGCTGTCCCTTTGGTTAGCAGGAGTAGCACTTAACCACTACGCCACCAGGGTCTCCAGGGATAGACCATGAGTTGTTTAATATATGAGGAAGCTTGGATTTTATTCCCAGAGCCAGGAGGAGCCATTGGAGTGTCTAAAAGACATTTCAAACTCAACTTGACAAGAATAGAGCACGTGATTTTTTTTTTTCCCTGTCTTGTGTCCCATTCAATCTTTCCTCGGCTCAGGAAATGGCAACACCATCTACTCAATTTTTAGCCAAAAATGTATCCAAGATTCCTCCCCTCTTTCATCACCTGCAGCCAAGCCTTAAGCTTACCCTGTCAGCTCAGCAAGTTTTGTTGGCTCTGCCTCCAGAAATTATCCCGAAACTTTCCACTTCTTACTGTCTTCTCTATTTCCTTCTTGATGGCAAAGTGGCTTCCCAACAGCACAAAGCCCATATGACCAATTCTCTTAGCATCATTTTGTTTGTCCCCCAGGAGTCCTATGCTGGGTTTTGTGTGCTTTGACTGGGTCTCATGCTCATTCATGAACCTATGACTATGAAACCAGTGGGAAAAACACTGCTCAGTCCTTTGCCAGGCTCCCATCTTTGCAGCCAGGGGTGGAGATAGTTTCACTCAAACTACAGAGTGGCTTAGGGTGGAAGGGGCTATTGAGAGAACTGTGAGGAGGAAAGTGGGAGCAGAGTCCCTTAAGGAAATATGAGGAGTTACCTAAAGAAGGGTAATGATACTGGGCAAGCAGACTTCCACTGAGGCGGCAAACCAGGGAACTTGAATATCACATCTTCTCTAAATATTGGCATTTCATTTCTGAAGGTTTAAATGCAAATCTAAATCATTTCACATGCCCTGGGTACTCATTCGCTAACATTATAAATTAGTGCCTGGCTGTTTTTGACATTAAGCTAGACAATGCGCACTGCTGGGTACTGCCAAAGGCTATGATTTCTACCTTCTAGCCAAATCCAAGTCTCAAGCAAAACATTTAAGTGTCTGAACTAACACTGGTCCAGTTCATACAATAGAGTCAAGGGTTTATTTATTTTCAATTCAACATATGACCCTACAGGGCATATATATATAGTGTATAATGACCATATAATGGATATATGGTATACAATGGCCGGCCATACAGTGCATATATAGTATATAATGATCACATAGGGCATATGTAGTGTATAAAGACTATACAGGGCATGAAGCCCTAGCGACACAGTGGTTAAGAGCTAGCTGCTAACAAAAAGGTTAGTAGTTTAAATCTACCAGCCACTCCTTGGAAACCCTATGAAGCAGTTCTGCTTTGTCCTATAGGGTCACTGTGAGTTGGGATCAACTCAACAGCAACAGGTTTGATTTTTGGTTTTGATATAAGGTATATATACTATGGAAACCCTGGTGGCATAGTGGTTAAGAGCTACAGTTGCCAATCAAAATGTTGGCAGTTTGAGTCTACCAGGCGCTTCCACTTGGTAGAGTGGAACTGTATGAGGCAGTTCCACTCTGTCCTATAGGGTTGCTGTGAGTAAGAATCTCCTTGATGGCAATGGGTCGGGTCATATATATCACATAATGACCATACAGCGCATATATAGTATCTAGTGACCATATAATGCATATATAGTATATAATGACCTTATAGGGCATATATGGTATATAAGGACTATACAGGGCATGTATGGTATAACAACAGCCATAGAGCAGATAAGGAGCAACTATATAGTAGAAGGGCCACAGAATCCTTCCCATTACTACACTGGAGAACCAGTGTCACGACCATACAGGGCATACACAATGACAATTTTTAAAGGCAGTTTTATAGGGATATGCCCATGGTACGAAGGCAAAGCCAAAGGCTTAAAATTGTAGTCCATACAGAAATTGAAATCAGCAGCATAGAAATGGAAACTCTGGTGGTGTAGTGGTTAGGAACTATGGCTGCTTACTGAAAAGTCGGCAGTTCAAATAGAAACACACAAATCCATTTTTTTTCTCTTTAAAGATTTTGATAGCCCTGAGGAAAAGACTGTCATGATCCCGGCATCCTGTAAGTATGTTAGCAGGCCATGAGTGCCTTCCTCTATAAGCAACCAATAGGTGTAGCCACATGTACTTTTTAAATGGAAGAATTAGGCACATCTCTTTTCTTTTTTTCTTATAAACAAAGAGAAGAAAAAGTCTTTCCCCAAAGGACTGTCTTCTTTTTCCATATCCTTCAGCTCTGTCCCCAAATAAAGGCTTGTGCTTTTTAGATCTCCTCTTTCTCATTTGTTAGCATCGTGGGATTTGATCCCTGCCTTCCCAATCTGGCATCTTCCCTCATTTTGTTGTGCCAGCTGCAATTGGCAGGCAAGCGTATTCACCTGTATGGTGAGATTTAAGTTAGGGGAAAAAGAAAATCTTATTTTAAGAAGTATCCATTGCTCTCCACAAAAAAAAAAAAAAAAAAAAAAAGGCTGGTTGCTGTGTTCCCAATCTGCAATACTTTTTGGGGGGAACTGAAAGGTTAGAGTTTCAAGCTGAGGAGAGAGGTAAGTGAAGACAATGAGTAATATCTTCCCGGCTGATCTTTACCTGCAGAAATGTGTAGAAACTATAACTGTTCCCTTTGCTTAAATAATGAAAAAAAAAAAGGCTCTATTTATGCAAAAACGAAATTATCACAACAACAACAACAAAAAAGGGCAGAGAAGTGACTGAAGGCATAAACTAATCCAAAAGCAAACAAATTGATATCTCCCCAACCACACAAAGCACTTAATACTGAAGCCCTTTGACAGCTTTCTTGAATTTTCCTACAAAGATCACAATAGTTACGCTTGCAATTAGCTTTTGAAGTTAACTTGGAGCACTCTACATTAGAAGTTGGCTTAGTAAGCCAGTATCATGTTTTTCTTTTTGTTATCCCCACTCTCTGCCTTTTACCTTGTTTTGATTTCTGCTTTCTTTTTAAGATTTCAAACACACTACTTTGTCATTTCTCACAGTCTCTGAATCCAAAACTCTGTGGAAGATTCTATTGACAGCAGAGTTCACTAATACGACAAAGCCATCAATGCTAGCAAGTTGTCGAGGACGCAAAAGAATTCCAGTAGATAAATGCTTAAGACTCTCTTTTCTTTTGTTTTGCTACTTTTCCAAGGCAAGATGCCTGGGCTCTTCTTTCAGGAAAAGTGCAAGTGAAGCTGACTTGACCTTTGCAGACTGTCTTAAATTTTAGGCTCTGTTTGTCAGCTGCTGGAGACTTCACCAAAGCAATGAACTGGGAAACAAAGAGAGTGAAACTGCAAATGCCTCTGAGAAGGAAGCATTTACCCTATCACAATAGTTCTTTGTCTTTCCTGAGTTTGGATTGGGTATCTGGTTCAGTGTCCAGAGACACTAACCATGAACACCTGACTTTCCCAAGAACCAAATGGAAAGAGGAAAAAAAAAAACGCAAAGGTGTTTTAGAGTCTAAGCATGGTCGGATAAAATTGCTAAGATGACTTTTTGCCAGAGGAATCTAGGTTAGCAAGGGCTAGTGGCTCTTCATCCAGAAAGCTTGTACTCTGAAGATGACTCGGCCCCCCTTCCAATCGCATGAAAACTTTCTTTAACCTAAATACATACAGCAATAGGCGTTCCCAAACAACCCATGAAAAGATGCATTGTGTTGCGCAAGGGCCTTGGGGGAAAAAAATAGTTTGTACTCAAGATTCATAGTAAAAGAAACAGGAGTTGTTCTCATTTGTCTTTTTCATTTACAGCCCCCTGAAACTGAGAAATTGAAACAATTAGCGGCCTCCTGTTTATCATTACTGAGCACCTCCATAACCGTCTGGCCGTGGCATGGTTGGTTTCTGGAGCAGTCTATAACTGAGCGAGGCCAACTACTGGACAGCAGGGCAGAGATCTGAAAACGACTTGGAATACCATTTCAGGGCTTCACTGCGGCTGGAGCTGTTCCTTTTTAGCCTGTCCTAGAAACACGGAGGCCCTGCGGCATTGTTAAGTGGGGAGGTGGGGAGAGATCACATCTAAATTCCTCATGTATCTCAGAAATCTAAATTAAAACATTGAGGACGCAGTTACTAGGTTGTTCCGACAAAGATAACAAGGCTGCGAGGATTGGATTTAGAAACGAACAGTGCAGGGTTCTCTCAGTTGTCTGCAATCTGGAATGTCACACTCCGACATGCAAGTATTTAGGATGAACTTAAATAGCCAGACACCATAAAAGAAAAAAATATATATATATAACATTGCACATTATTACGGGCTCTAGGACTTGATACCATTATTGTAGAATGCTATACCATTTTGTTTCAATTAAGGAATACAAATAAATCACAATAAAAAATTGTTCAATAGGTTTGGAAGCACTCTATGGAGTCATAACAAAGCTACCACACTGTTTAAGTTGCCCGTTGAGAACCATCATTTGGTAATGACTAACAGAGAAAGGGGACTCGGGGCTTCCTTCCCAAAGTTCTGGAAACCACTTGGAGCCCTGTCCTCTCCGGATCCCCCCACCAGTTGTGAGGACTGATTGAGAACGAACAGAGGGAGCCCAGTGTCACAGACAGAGACATGCAGCAGATATCGGGTGACCAAGGCTGCAAGACCCTTCCCATTGCCACGCTGGAGAACCAGTGTCAAGATAAGCAAATCTCAGTCCTTATGGCCTAGTGGCTTTAGTCCACTGCCCTATCTTACTGTGATTTCCGTATTTCTTGGTCTGCAGGGACCTTCATCCCAGCCGGGTGTAGTAGGTTGGTTAGCGCACAAAGGCCTCAAGTGCTAGAAATTCTCTTTGCTTTGGAAAGAACAGCGAGGGTACCCCCTGGAAACCATCCAATGCTGTTTCAGCAGAGCTGATCAGACATCTCCTGAAATTTCCATTACATCAATATAATAGTTGTTAGAACAAAGCAAGGAACACTCATCAGTTTTACAGAATGTATTCGCACCACTCAGTCTGCCTGTCTTAAGCAGGCAGCCTGGAAAGGGTGAGCATATTCCCAGGAAACAGTTCCCTGATAACACGGGAGCCTTCCAGTCTGCCGGCTGTTGCTCTAATTTTCCTTAACAAAGAAGTGAGTGTTGGCTCCTCCAATAAAAGTTATTTTTTGCCCTCCTCTAATTGAGGTTGAGTGAATTTCCAATAAATTTCTGTTTGTTTTTCTTTTTTAAGAAGGTGGTTTTTAGTTCATATTCTTCTCTCTATTGTAACCGTCCAAAAGTTCGGCAGGATTCCCCTTGTTCACTTTTCTTTCTACCTTCCCATGCAGAAGATTATAAAACCCCAGATTCATTTTACTACTCCAAGCATAAAGAGCAGCAAGTTTGCATTTTGAGCAGAGCTGAGATTAAGGCATTGGCAGCCTTGAAATAGCTCTTTCTCAACTTCCATTCCCATGAGGTTATCCACATAAAGTTGCTGTTAGTACAGGGCCCGTGTGATGAAATGTATTTGTTGAGTCTCTTTGGTGCCAAAGCTTTTGCCAACAATCTGATCTACCTGATAGTGGTACTATTTCAGAAATGTCTAGTCAGTCGAGCAGATACCGTGCCTGTGGGTTTTCAAGCACAGCAGTCATAACTGAAACTATAGTGAGCAAGAAATTTAAAGGCCCTCTTTTCGGCCTCTAGAAATAGACATGCGAGAATGGGCAAAAAATCAGAGTTTATTGAGGGGGAATTGTTATTTTAATATTAAGCCCTAAGTTCACCTAAATTTAAAATACTACCGGAGTATAATCTCTACTGAAGCAGACTGCCACATCTTTCTCCCGAGGAGCTGCTGGTGGATTTGAACCACCAATCTTTCTGGTAGCAGCTCAGCACTTAACCACTGCATCACCAGGGCACCTTACTAGGATTACACAGCTATAGGTTTGCATTGTGATATTCCTGTCACGATTCTTTAGTCTTCTCGAAGATCTGTACATCAGGGATCGCTTCAAGGGTTTTTTAATGAACATATAATACACAAAAAGGTTTAAAATAGGGGGTGTTAGGTAAACAAGCGATTTTAAAATGGGGCATCAAGAAAAAATTTCCTGTTAGAGCATGAAAAACAACAACAAAAATAAAATGACCAAAATGCAAATGTTAAGACAGTAATAAGATTATTTTAAAAATAGTTGCTATATTAGAAAAAGGGGAAAATGATGTGTTTGCTACCGCTTAATTCCCCAACTTAAAATAGGCAGAGTCGAAGTTTCACTATCAGTCCAAAATGTTCAGAAATAAAATCAGCATTTATTTAGATTGCTAGGCTCATGGCAGCCTCACTCAGCTCTCATGCTCACCCTGTTGCAGAAAGTCTTCGGTCGAAATGACAGGTGTGGAAGGTAGGTTGAAAAGCTGATGATGGGCCTTCTTGACCTTCCAGATTAAAGCTGAGAGAGAATAGCCAATTACTCATTGATAGGGTCACAAAGATTGTGTGTGTGTGTGTGTGTGTGTGTGTGTAAGTGGACCAGGTCTTATTACGTGGCTATTGTGCCTTTCCCAGCTACAAACTTTGAATTAAATGTCAAGTGTTAAAAGAATTCACAGAAGCCCAAACAAATAATGCCCCTCTACAGTTTTCCTTCTGTCTCAAATACAAAAGAAGCCTTAAAAGAATTCACACATGTAGAAGAGGTGTTATTGTTAGCTGCTGCCCAGTCAGCTCTAACTCAGGACGGCCCCACATACAACGGAATGAAACACTGCCTCGTTCTGTATCATCTTCACAATCATTGGTGTATGTCAGTCCATTGTTGTGGTTATTGTGGTACCTTCCAACCTAAAAGGCTTATCTTCCAACACTGTACTGGACAATCTTCTGTCGTGATCCATAGGGTTTTCATTGAATGATTTTCAGAAGTAGATAGCCAGGTCTTTCTTTTTAGTCTGTCTTGGTCTGGAAGCTCCTCTGAAACCTGTCCACCATAGGAGACCCTGCTAGAATTTGAAATATCAGTGGCATAACTTCTAGCGTCATAGCAACATACAAGCCACCACAGTATGGCAAACTAACAGATGGATGATGGAAAAGAGGTAAAATAGGGTGAAAAATATTGAGCTTGATAATGATGCTCTGATTTTTTGGCCAACAAACTGCAGAGCTCAGAATTCCACCCAGTTTCATGTAACCTTGAGGGTAATTCCAGCGTATAGGCCTGTTAGCTCATCTCCCGCCCTATTGAAAATGGAGAAAAGATCAGTGGGTAGGGTGGAAGGGTAGTTAAGGAATGTAGTAGAGAGAGAAGGTATCAGGAATGGAAAAAATTTGCACATCACAAAGGAAGGTGAACTCTGCTATCAGGTAGACGTGTACGGAGCATGCTTATTTGATAGGCACTGTTGAGAGTTTTAAATGTGATGTTATTTCCTTTTTTAAGACTGAAAGCTGAAGCTCAGAGAGTTATTTGCTTACATTCACACATATGTAAGTAGAAAATCTGGAACTTGAAATAGATTTTGGTGTTATGGTTTATAATGTTCACCCCCACAGGAAGAGGAACCCCAGCAGGCACAAGGTAAATGGTCTGGTGGCTGGTACCGAAAGGAAAAGCAGCTCTCATTTATTGAACGTAAACTCTTTCCTGGACGCTTTACAGGTCGTTTCATTTCATTTTCATCATGACTCTATGGATTATGGATTATCATCCCTATTCTAAAACCAAATGTCTTCTAGTTGACTCCAACTCATGGCAACCCCATGTGTATCAGAGTAGAACTCTGCTCCATAGGGTTTTCAATGGCTGATTTTCTGGAAGTAGATCAGGAGGCCTTTCTTCCAAAGAGTCTCTAGGAGGACTTGGACTTCCAACCTTTCAGTTAGCAGCTGAGCACATTAACTGTATCACCCAAGGACTCATCCCTATTCTAGAGATGGATTATTAAGGATTTCAAAATGTTTCATTAATTTATTTATTCATTCACTGAAAAAAAACAGTTACTGGACACCTACATACAATATCATATGAACAGGTGGTGGGCACAGAATAATGAGCAAAAAGATTGTCTTATTTTCAAGTGGGAAAAGGGGAACACTAATCAAACAATCACACCAGATACTGTCCAATGACAAACTTAGAGGACTCTAAGAAGGAAACAGCCCGTTTCTAGAAGAGCAGGCCACAGATGAACCTGACCTGTACTGGACAGGTGAGGGCTGGACAGGTGGTCGTCATGGAGGCTTCACTGGAGATGTGATCTGGAGGAGGACCTAAAAGATCAGAAGGATCTAACTAAGCAAAAGGATTTGTATGCATATGTGCAGGTACACAGTGGAGGTAGCACAAAGATTTCAGGCAGAATGAACAGCAGAGGCAGAGGCCCTGTGGCTCCAGGGAATACCTTATTAGCGGAACTGGGATGTGGAAGTCAAAAGGCCTATGAGACGAAGCTGGAGACGCAGTGATCTTACAAATGTGGAATAGTTGTATTTCTGTGCTATGTTTCATGATCATCTTCTCACATCAAATTGTGTAGATTGAAGAGCCTGGGCTGTTGCCTTTCACATCTGTTTCTAAGTGTGGGCTCAAAAGTCCGTTCCCTCATCTCAGCTGGCTCTACACACACTCTTCTTCCTTGCATCTCTGATAATGCCATTCAGGTGAGGCATGAAAGGCACCCCTTGTTTGCTGCCACTTTCCCCAAGTGCAGGGTAGCAAAGTGGAGTGGCTAAGAGCTCTGGTTTTGGAGTCCGACAGGTCAAAAATCAAATCCTCGTTAGGCTGTTTCACAGGTCTGTGGACTTAAGCAAATCCTTTTAAAGCTTTGGTTACATGGCATATAAAAAGTTTGATGGGAGGAATAAAGATGATGCCTCTAAAGGACTCACCCAGCATCTAGCACATAGTGAGGTGCTGAAGAAATGCCAGCCCTACCGTGCATTAAGAAGGCGTCAGACACACCTGACAGGAAGTCATTGGCTGGTGCTTAATGGACTTCTGCCCTGCCAGGGGAGCCCTGACGGTGCAGTGGTTAAGAGTCTGGCTGCTGGCCAAAAAGTTTGGCTGTTCAAAGCCACCAGCTGCTCCTTGGAAACTCTATGGGGACGTTCTACACTGTCCTACAGGATGGCTATGAGTCAGAATCAACTTGAAGGCAACAGGTTTATGGTATTCAACTTTATAAATACACCAGAATTAACCAGTTTTCTACTGATGTGTAGTTGGGTAGTGTCATGGACTGAATTGTGCTCCCCAAAAATATGTGTCAACTTGTCTGGGCCATTATTTCCAGTATTGTATGGTTGTCCCCAATTCCGTACTGTAATTTTATGTTAAAGAGGATTAAGGTGGAATCGTAACACCCTTACTAAGATCACATCCCTGGGCCAATGTAAAGGGAGCTTCCCTGGAGTATGGCCTGTACCACCTTTTATCTTGCAAGAGATAAACGGAAAGGGGAGCAAGCAGAGAGTAAGGACCCCATACCATCAAGAAAGCAGCACTGGGAGCAAAGTGCATCCTTTGAACCCAGAGTCCCTGCACCTGAGAAGCTTCTTGACCAGGGGAAGATTGATGACAAAGACCTTCCTCCAGAGCTGTCAGAGAGAGAAAGCCTTCCCCTGGAGCTGATCCCCTGAATTTGGACTTGTAGCCTACTAGACTGTGAGAGAAGACATTTCTCTTTGTTAAAGCCATCCACTTGTGGTATTTCTGTACGGCAGCACTAGATGACTAAGACAGGTAGTTTCTAGCCTTTTGATGTCATATACAATGCTATACTGTATATTCTAGCTCAGACATAATGGAAATGTATACAGGGATGCCTTTAGAACAAATTCTCCTAAGTAGGATCACTGAGTCAAAGGGTAAGTGCTGTTGTAATTTTAGTATGTATTGACAATTTTCCTTCCATAGTGGTTATTATCTTTTGCACTTCCATCTGCAATGTATACTCTCATTTGTTCTTCTGGGTGTTTAAATTGAAATAGGTGTTTCAGGGGAAATGGTGTGGTCATCTAAACAAATGAAAATGTCTATAGTATTTCAACTCCTAAATATATAATCCAAAAAATATATTTGAGAAAATATAACTACAAGAAGATACGTAAAATACTTTTCACTGAATCAGAACTCGTTATAATGTTCTTCTATCTGGAATAAGCCTATTAAAATTCTGACTCATAGCTACCCTTTAGGACAGAGTAGAACTGTCCCACAAGTTTTCCAAGGAGTGGCTGTTGGATTCGAACTGCCGACCTTTGGTTAGCAGCCAAACACTTAACTAGTACACCACATATGGGAATAAGTAAATAAAATTTTGTTTATTGATGTGGGGTTGTGTGGAATAACATAGAACAATTAAAAGAAACTTTCCAATTGCCTCATATGCATGAAAAAGTTGGACAATGAAGAAGGCAGAAGAATTGACGTGTCCTAACAGTGGTGTTGGTGAAGGATTTTGAATATACTGTGGATTATCAAAATAACAAATCAGCTTTAGACAAAATACAACCAGAATGTTCCTTAGGAGCAAGGATGATGAGACTGTCTTCCATATTTGGACACATCATCAGGAAAGACCAATCACTAGAAAAGGACATCATGGTTGGTAAAGTAGAAGGTGAGCAAAAACAGAGGAAACTCTCAATGAGATGAATTGACACAAAGCTGCAACAATAGACTCAAACATACCAATAATCATGAAGATGGCACAGGACCAGGCAACATTCTCTTCTAGGATACATAAGGTCTCCACGAGTCAGAAGCAACTCGACAACAACTAACAACAAAATAAACTAATTAGAGCTATTTATATCAGTAAACCTAGACTGACCCATAATGTCAGGTGAAAAATGGAAGCTGTTCAATTGCACAAGCAACATAATATGATCGTGAATTTTTTTAAAACACACTCCAAAAAAAAAATTAGAAATTGTTTGTAAATATGTTTTTACATGTATATGTGCGCATATATGTGTAAGTATTAAAAAAAAAAAAGTATAAAAGAACCCACAAATTCCACATCTAAAACTTATGATAGGGTTTCCTCTCTGGAGCAGATGTTGAACAGTTATAGTGGTGAACAGGACTAATACATGGTAAAAAATAAAAGCAAAAACAAAAAAAACCCGTTGCCATTGAGTCAATTTCAATTCACAGTGACCCTATAGGACAGAGTAGAACTGCCCCATTGGGTTTCCAAGCAGTGGCTGGTGGACTTGAACTGCCAACATTTTGGCTAGCTGTAGTACCACTTAACCATTGTGCCATCAGGGCTCCAGTAAATGGTAAACACTCAAAAAATATTATTATGAATATTATGTTGTTAGAAGTGAATAAAACAAAATGTTAGCAGTTGTGTCCTGGTTGTGAGTACGGTAGTTCTTATGTTATTTTTCGTCCTTTTCTGTATTACATATTCTAAACCAACAAAGATATGAAGAAAAGCCAGAATTCCAATTAAGCTAAGTACTGGTTGCTGTATAACATTGCTTACTTAAGATTCTTTCTTCCTTTCCTCCTTTTCATTTATCTTCCTTTTTTTTTTTTTTTCTTTTTCTGTGGCCAGTAAATGAGCATGAGAATCTCAAAACACAATAAATTTGCCCAGTGTAAGGCATGCTAGAATCCAAATGTTCAAGTGTTGTTGTTGTTTTAATTTCCCATTGCCCATTCCATTTTAGAGTCAAATATTAGTACCAAACCAAATTCAAGCCAGCTGCCATTGAGTTTGACTCATGGCACCCCCACATGGCGCAGAAAAGAACTGTGCTCCATAGAGTTGTTCAAGGCTGTGACCTTTCCAAAGCAGATTCCCAGGCCTTTCTTCTAAGGTGCCTCTGGGTGGGTTTAAACTTCCAAGATTTGGGTTAGTAGTGGAGCGCTTAGCCATTTGTACCACCCAAGGACTCAAAATATCAGTACTCAAAAACCAAACCCATTGCCGTCAAGTCGATTCTGACTCACAGTGACCCTAGAGGACGGAGTAGGAGTGGCGTATAGGGTTATCCAAGGTGCGCCTGGTGGATTCGAACTGCCAACCTTTTGGTTAGCAGCTGTAGCTCTTAACCCCTACTCCACCAGGGTTGCCAAATATCAGTACAGGAGGGGCTTAAAGAAACAGAATTTCTGCTTTAGTCTCTGGAAGACCATCTATTTTTGAATTGGAATAGGACAATCGAAAAGCTGATCTCTATTCAACGTACAATTTTTCTCTAAAAAAGGGATAACCCAGGATTTCTTTGTGTGAGGAAAATGATGAATAAGTGGTGCTGTGGTTTTTGAACTACTAAATCTTCTGCATTTTGTTTCTGGAAACAGCAGCAATAGCAACAACCACATATGCGGATAGTTAATAATCACAGTGTGCAGACTCTGTGCCCATCACTTCATTTCCTCCACTGTGAGATCTGGGTGATTGTTTCCATCTTCCATCACGAGGAAAGTGAGGCTTGGGTTAATTGATGGCCCCAAGGTCAGGCAGCTAGAAAGAGCAGAGCCAGGTGGGAGCCCAAATGTGGTTGACATCATCCTACCTGCTCTAGGCTCTGCCCCCAACAGAGCAAAAACTGCTCTCTCATCTGAAATGATGCCACCCCAACCCGTATCCAAGGATGGGAATGAAAAGCATTTGAGCAGGCAGCTTTTCTTTCCTTCACACTAGAAATCTGTCCTCTTCCTCCACCTCTTGATACTCTGAAACTGAGGGAATGACTTTTTTTTTTTTTTTTTTTTAACATAGGTAATCTCAAGGTTTTTCTTTTCTGAAAAGCCACAAGAAGAAAAACAAATCTGGGATCACAGCATCTCCATTGCAGGTTTTTTCCTGGTGCCCACCACTTTGGGACCAGGCCATTGCATGATTTCAGGGAGGCACTGGCTATGCACATGGTAGGTCCTGGCCCCAGGCCAAGGCGGAACCAGCCCCAGCTGCAATGGCCCTCAGGAGAGGGCAGGGCTGTGCAGATGCTCGGCCCCACAGCTGTGGAGCAGGCTGGGGGAATCCCCACCGTCAAGGGAACCCTGGCCCGGCCAGAAGGGCCATAGCAGTATGCAGTTACTTGGCGACCAGGTGCCCTGCCTGGACTCCAGGGAGCAGTGGGAGAGATGCAGCTGTGAAAAGAACAAAGGGCAAAATGACTTGTCTCTGGGAGAATGCTGTGACCATGTTCTCTGCCAGGCTCTTTCAGAAAAGTATTGTCTTGTGAGCACAGGATTTCCAGCTCAGTGCAATGTGATGAAACAGAAAATGAATCTTGAGACAACAAAAACAAGCTCCACAGGCTGGGTGCTTGTTGCTCCCTTTCAACGTTCTTTCCAGTCTTGTACTTTCTGTGTGTGAGCCCTTCCTGAGGGCAGGGGGCATGTCTTCTTCACCACAGAGCCCCGGAGTGACAAGCAGAATGTGTAAAGGCTCTGGGGTGAAGCCTGAATAAAATTAAAGTAAATCTATACTAAGCAGACGTTCCCAAATATTCAGGGGCCAAGGCTATCTAGATGGGAGATGTGCGGTAAATGAATAATTTCTTTTATAAGGATCAGCACAAAACTAGTTCCTACAAGGCAGAGGTTAAAGAAGTCCCCAGTGTCCAACTTTTCCAAATTTCTCTACCACTGCATCACCTCTGAATCACCTCCTCCTCCCCTCAGCACTCTCTCCATCTATGAGTTCCAGAATTCACTGCGACATCTCACAGAACTCGTAAACGGTGTCAAGAAAACTGCTCGTGCAGCTGTAGAAGCTGGCAAGTCTCAAATTCAAAGGCCGTGCATAAGTTTTTCCTGACCCACATCGTTCAGGCGCTGACAAACCCAAACTAGCAGGTCAGACCATAGGCCACTGGCTCACAAGGCTGTGGAAGCTGGCGAATCAAGTCAGACAGTAGACTGCTGGGCCACAGGGATGCAGAATCTACAGGTCAGATGGAAGGCCACTGGCTCCAGTCCCAAGAACTGGAGGTCAGACAGAGACAAGCCATACACAAAAGAGGGAGGTCCCCGCCAGAGCACCCATATATATACCTTGGATACAGGCCATACCCCAGGGAAGGGCATAACTTGAGTAAGAGTGGGACTTGAGTCATGCCTTCCTGTAAGGCTATGACTCAAGGTACACCCCCCACTAATCCTGCCTTATTAACATATAAAAAAAAAACAAAAAACAAACCCAGGGCCATTGAGTCGATTACAACTCATAGCGACCCTATAGGACAGAGTGGAACTGCCCCATAGAGTTTCCAAGGAGCGCCTGGCAGATTTGAACTGCCATCCCTTTGGTTAGCAGCTGTAGCACTTAACCACTACACCACCAGGGTTTCCTTATTAACGTATAGAGCCTAGGATTTATAACACTTAAAATGGAGGATAACTACATCAGATCACAAAATGGAGGACAATCATACAATACTGTGAATCATGGCCTAGCCAAGTTGACATATAACCCCAGTCATCACAAGTTCCATGCACATTATTTGCATAGTCCTACCCAATCATTGTGAGTGAGTCACAAACACCATGGCTAGAAGGGTTATATTAAGTAATTCATTGTACCACACGCAGTGACTTAGAGAAAATGAGACTAGTTTTTCTCTACATCCCATGAAAAACAGGGTTTGGTTGGTGCAGTAGAACCAAGGACAAAGGCAGGTAGGTGTGAAATTTCCTGATCATCACTCTCTACATGCAATGCACACTTTTATACACATATGGTCTGCATGCCAGTTGGAAGCTAGTAGTGTGTTAAGCTGTGTAACTTCAGGGGGAGGGAGAAGAATCAACAGCAGCACAAAGCTGATTTCTATGTGGTGGAGGGCAAACATACCTCCACTCGCCAATGTTTTTACAAATTCTGACAGAAGCCATCATCCCCATGTGTCTTAGACCTAGTGCTGCTATAACAGAAATACCACAAGTGGATGGCTTTAACGAAGAGAAATTTATTTCCTCACAGTAAAGTAGGCTAAAAGCCCAAATTCAGGGCATCACCTCCAGGGGAAGGTTTTTTCTCTCTCTGTCAGCCTTGTCATCAATCTTCCTCCAGACTGGGAGCTTCTCCATGAAGGGACCCCTGGTGCAAAGGATGTGCTCTGCTCCCGACACTGCTTTATTGGTGTCCCCTCTCTGCTCACTTCCCTTTCCTTTTTATCTCTTGAGGGAAAAAAGGTGGTGTAGGCCACACCCCAGGGAAACTCCCTTTATATTGAATCAGGGATGTGACCTGGGTAAGGATATTACAATCCTACCCTAAACCTCTTTAACATAAAATTACAATCACAAAATGGAGGACAAACACACAATACTGGGAATCATGGCCTAACCAAGTTGACACATATTTTTGGAGGACACAATTCAGTCATGAAACCTTGGCACTCTCTATTACTCTTCTGAGTTTGATAATTCATTGTAAAGGCCAAACAGAACTCACCTACCATACTCACAATTATGTGTTTTTTTAGGGAAGTTACAGGCTAGGTTACAACTAGGGATCAGGATCAACTTCATCAATTAGGACAGCATCCAACCGAGATAGCTCTCAGTTCCTTCTCTTCCATGCTAGCTCATGGCCCTTTTCTGAGCTGTGCCCACAGGCTGGGCCCCACTCAAGCCTTTGCTATGTCTGCGCAGCCTGGCATCTGCACTTTGGAGACAAGTGTTACAACTCTTTTGGCTCTGCCAACAAGTGCCTGGAGGCACCCCACTCTTTCAGCAAGCCTCCTGCCCTAGGGGGCTAAGCTCTTTCTGGTTCTGTGGGTCAGCAAGTCCACTACAGCCATCTCATGCCAGTCTCCTTGTTCTCACCACTCATATAGTCTTGCACCGTCTCGTGCCATCTCCAGCGTTATAGCTCTCTCTGTCTCCTGGGTCTAGGAGGTTCTCAGCACAGAGACTCCAGGTCCAAAGTAACACTGTACTCCTGACTCTCTTCTTGATGATAATGAGGTCCTCCTCAACCTCTGTGGGATTAGCCTTTTTATAAACCTACCCCTCCCACGAAGACCAGAAATTGACCAATCTTCTTGGCAGGCCACAGTCACTTAATTTGCATAGTAATTGACAAATCCCTGAAAGGGTTTTACCCACCTTATTTGCCTAGTTAGCTGTTCAATCCCTTTGCAAGATTGTGGCCTAGCAAATCATCTTGGCAGAACTAAAAACTTAGGGCCAGAAAGGCCATAAGAGAGACCCACTGCACTGCACCAGTGTAGGAAAATATGCATTGCCCAATTTTTAAATCTTCGATAGCTTCACACTGAAGAAATCTTTCATGAAAAGATGATAGCTATAAATGCCTACATTTATATTTGGTATCTGATGAACTCTTTTATGCACTAACGCTTTATATTTATTTATAAGTTGATATATCCATTGTGTCATAAGAGCAAGATTATTTTATTGTGGAGACAATGTGATTTCATTAGATTATTCAATAAATATTAACTGAGCATTTAATATATTCCAAGGACTTTTAGGTGCTGGAGATTTGGCTACAAATTGGCTATATCACAAAGCTTTCATTCCAGTAGGGTAACAGAACCTAAATAATGCCTGTTGAAGGAGTTACATTCAGCAGAGACCTGATGGGATAAAGCTGTAAGCCTCACGAAGCTCTGAGGCAAAATAATTCTAGTCAGAAGGACTAACACCCTCAAAGACCTTGAAATGGGAACACACTTGGCATATTTGAGGAGCAAGAAGAAGGTTAGGCAAGTGGGAGTGAGTGATTGAAGAAATGATGGACAGAAGGTTCATTCTGAAGGGCAGGCTGGGATCATGGAGGTCCTTATAAGTCATGGTAAAGCATTTCAGTTTTATACCAAGAATCATGGGAAGCCATTGGAGGGCGATAAACAGGGAGAGATATCTGGTTTATATTTTAGAATACAGAAGATGGAGGCGGTAGTCAAACATTTGTTCATCATATGTTCTTTCATTAATTTATTCATTAAAAAATATGAATTAAGCCCTTTCTGAGTACTTAGCTGTGAATAGCTAACGATAGGGGAAAATCAAATGACTTCTGTGAACCAAAGACACAAGGAAAACACTAGTCTAAAGGACTAATGGACCACATGAACCACAGCCTCCACCAGCCTGAGCCCAGAAAAACTAGATGGTGCCCAGGTACCACCACAGACCACAGTTCTGATAAGAATCACAACAGAGGGTTCCAGACAGAGCAGTGAAAACATGTAGAACAAAATTTAAAATCACAAAAAAGACCAGACTTACTGGTCTGACAGAGACTGGAGGAACCCCCCAGGACTACGGCCCCCAGAGACCCTGATAACTCAAAACTGAAGCCACTCCAGAAGTCCACCTTTCAGCCAAAGATTAGACAGGCCTATAAAACAAGCAATAACACACTTGAGTAATGTGCTTCTTAGGTAATCAAGTATATGAGACTAAATAAGCAACACCTGCCCAAAAGCAAAGAGAAGGTAAAAAGGGACAGGAAACCTGGAAGAATGAAAACAGGGAGCCCAGGGTGTAAAGAGAGACGGGGAGAGCGCTGACACATTGAGGGGATTGCAACCAATGTCATAAAAAAATTTGTGCATAAGTTTTTGAATAAGAAACTGATTTGCTCTTCAAACTTTTACCTAAAACACAATGAAATTAAAAAAGTAAAAAAAAAAAAAGAGACTTCTGTAGGTCTGTTTCCTAACCTAGAAAATAGCCCCACCTTTCAAGTCTATTTCACATGTAAAACTCCTGTCTCTGAGAAGGGGCAGGCTGACTGGCCTTAGTTATTCCTGCCCAGAGATGCTTGCCTTGGAGTTTCATCACAGCACCAATGTTTTTGAAACCTACCCGTTGTTGGCTTGGGGGTGTACAGGTGTACAAAGCACAACGAGTCCTGGTAATTATATTAGAAACTTAGAGGGCCAGGCCAGCATGGATCTGAAAACAGAATGGGGCAGAATTTTAACACATACAAAGAGGAGAGGAGATTGTATATAATGGCAGTGAGATTTGGGAGAATTTTAAATAAAAATAAATATTTAATTTCAGTGAAAAGAGAAAAAGCAGCAAAATCAGAAATTCCACTGGAAAATAGTCATGTTCAAAGCTGAGGTAGGAAATTCCTGATGGCAAATAAATTCCGGTCTGAAGTTGGGATAGAAAAGATAAGACCCATGAACTTCACATGATGTGATATTGCCCTTTGCATTTCCGCTACAAGTTAAGTGCACATCGGACAGGAAGGTGACATTTCTTTTGACAGGTGGCTCACTGGTGCCCTCTTATGCAGCCATAATGAGCCATGGCAGACACCTACCTATGACATGGTGGAACTCAAGTGGAATTGGACTTGGCCATCACAGAGTAGAACATTCCTCTGGTATAGAGTGGTTTAGCCAAGTAGGTTGACCACAAGCTATATGGTCAACAGCGCCACTTCAACAATACCACTCTGTAACCAAAGAAATAAAAAGGAAAGAGTCATTTTGTAACAGGGAGTCATTAAGCATGTGGGTTCTGGAGAAAGGCAGCTGGTATGTTCAGTTCCTGGCTCCATCGCTGTGTAACTTTGGGAAAATTCTTAACTTTTCTGGGCCCTGGTTTTCTCATTTGTAAAATGGGGTAATGACATGAGTGTCTGTCATGACTGTTATAAGGAATATTTGAAATGATATACCTAAAGATCTTTGCACAGTGTTCAGTACATGGCAAATGGTTTTTTGCTATATGCTGTCAAAATATATAAACAGTCATAATGTTGCAGAAGAAGGATGATTTTCTGCTGAGCCCAGAACTGCAGTCCTATGGTGCCCCCACACTTGTGGCCCCCGTCCCTTAAATGAGCATGAAGAAACAATGCTTTAGCACTTCTCTGGGCAAAATTTAACTCTCTGCTCTCAGTGAGGTACAATCCAGTAACAAAAGTCACACGTGAATGCCTTGGCATGGCACATAGTATTTTCCTCTTGAGAGACCAGTAGGCTCTGTCCTAAGAAATCTAGCAGGGAGGCACTTGTTATCTTGGGGAATTTCCCAGGGTCCTGGGGCAGGCCCAAACCTCATAAGCAAAGACACCTGATGTTGTAAACACCCTGATGTACCCCCTTCTCAGGAGCAGAGTCAGATTGAACAAGCTGACAGAACTGACATATGTATCAGAACACCAACATATCAATTGATGTGTGAAGTATTCTTCACAGAAAGAAGTGTTTTTGCAACCTGCATGACTCCTTGCATGTATTATTTCCCTCACTGTAATAACATAACCATAAATACATAGCCATAAATGCACAACCATAAATACACATAATAGAAAGACCATGCATTATTTCATAATGCAAATGACTCTGTGAGCAAGTCTATTTTCGAAGTTCACAGGGTCAGTGCACAATCACCCTGTAGCTGAGTTTCACAGAGACTAAAAGCACAGTCAAAGGATATTTTGGGTGAACACATTTGAATGGAATGTGTGAAAGGATCAGGCTAATCCACTGCAACACAGAGTTGGGCTTGCCAAAGGCACGGGAACTCTCAAATTCCATTGGTCACAATACCCTGCGTCTATGCCCACATTAAGTGTAGCCTTGCCAGTAGGACTGGAATCTTTGAAATCCTTTGGCTATGATTCCATCTCCCCACTCAGTCCTCCAGTGGACACTACTAGGTTTCCAGTAACTTGTTCTTTGACGGCCAACCCTTCACCATACCCTCTGATGGACTTACTTTCTCCTTACTCAAGTTCAGGTACAGAGTTAAGTTCTGCTGATTGGATGGGGATGGTGAGGAGCCAACATCTTTCTTTTTAAGATATTTGTATAATCTCTGAATCATTCCATGCTCATTTCGTTATTTAGCTTTCTGATGGCAGTTTAATTCCAGTTATTTACAAGTCATGGCAAGATGATCTGTAGACATCCTCCAGGACACACAATAAAAACTAATCTATCTGGAGTCTTCCTTCATTTTTCTTCCCCTTCTTTCATTCTCCTCTTGGATCCTCATGACACTCCTTACTCTTCCTCCAAATCCCATGTAGCGCAAAGTCATAGTTCTGAGCAAACATCTTTGGTCTAACGGTGGGAAAGAAATCTTTGCCCCTCCCTTAAGTTCTTTTTTACCTACACACTCAGCAATAACCCCTGCAGAGACTCTGCCATAGAGAGAGCGGATAATACTCCTCAACCCAGAGGCGTCAGCGAGGCAGGCCTCTTTGCCAGAATGTGTCATTTAGAGTTTGGTTGTAGACAAGGAAAGTAATTCAGGTCTGAGACACATCTTTATGTTAGCAATTTTTTTTTTTTTTAATTTTATCATAATAAATGAATTAGCCATGCAGGAGTGAAGGAGTGCAGCAAAGGTAACTGGACATGCCAGGAAGGGCTCCATTGACTGAAAGACAATGAGGCTCACATTGGAGGACATGCAAAGTCATCACAAATACAATTTGCACTTGTGTTTCCAGCTTAATTGCTCAGGGTTAAACGGAAAATAATAGAAATGAGGTTGTGTTTACATAAAGCCTGAAACTTTGTCCTGAGAACGTTTGTCCTCCTGATAATTCTCAGCCATGTGGACATTGGAAGGTGGCTGACTGCGTGGAGTTTTTAACAGAAAGAGCAAACAGAACCAATTTAGAAGTTAGGAATATTTCACAATGCAAGTGGACATTTTTTAAGTGGACATTAATGATTTTCTCTTTTCAGTATCAACACAACACTGCAGGAGAGGCAATTGCTGGGTGAGGAAATAGTGACCCTTTCTACTCCGTCAGCTGCTTTTCAATTGGAGGTAGCGGCGATTTATTCCTTGGGTAACTCCAGTCAAAGATTCTGCTGATTTAGGACTACAGGGCTGGCGAACACTTTGCTACTGAAAAACAAGGTCTTCTGGTAAACTCCATGTCACAGCACTGCACTATACTGCTGTTTTTGGAAAATTGTGCAAGAAAATTTGCTGAAATAACACCCTCTGTCGATACAATTGTGCCTATAAAATCTTCTCACCACTACGTTTTTAGTAAATGAGGCTGAAGTTTGAGTGATATTCATTAACGGCAAGGCTGTTGTTAGATGCCATAGAGCTCACCCCGAAGTCATGCCGACGCCACGCACAATGGAATGAAAAGCTGCCCTGTTCTGCGCCATCCCCGTGGTCGATTGTGAACTGGACCATTGTGATTCATAGTTCCAATCCACGTTTCACTGGCTGATTTTTGGAAGTAGATCTACAGTCCTTTCCTCCTAGTCCATCTCAGTCTGGAAGTTCCGCTGAAACCTGTTCAGCATCGTAGCGACGTGCGAGCCTCTGCTGACAGCCTGGTATTGGCTGCGCATGAGGTCCATCGGCCAGGAATAGAACCTGGGTCTCCTGTGTGGGAGGTGAGAATTCTACCTCTGAACTACCAAGTGGTCCCATTAAAAAAACAAAACAAAAAACAAACCCGTTGACATCTAGTCGATTCCAACTCATAGAGACCCTATAGGACAGAGTAGAACTGTCCCACAGCTTTTCCGAGGAGCTCCTGGTGGATTTCAACTGCCTACTTTTTCGTTAGCTGCTGTATTAAAAAAAAAAATTTTTTTTTTTTTTTTTTAGCTGGTGGTATTTCAGAGATGCTCCCCCCTGCCCCCGCAAACCCCATGGTTGCTTTTTCTTGTCATTTTCCTCTGACACACTTGATCACTCTCTCTCCCATTGACACCCTTCACTTTTTTGGACCTCTTCTGTTCAGTTCAGCTTTCAGTTTTAACTGGGCTTAGGACACTTTGCATTTTCTGTCTTTCTGTAGTAGATTATTTCATAAAGCATTCCTAAATTCCACTTTTTCTCACTCCTTTTCTCTTTCAGGAGTCCCTGGGTGGCACAAAAGGTTAAGTGCTTGACTATTAACCAAAAGATTGGAGATTTGAACCCACCCAGAAGTGCCTTGGAAGAAAGGCCCGGCAAACCCTATGAAACACATTTCTACTGTGTACATGTGGGGTCCCCATGAGTTGGAATCAACTGGTTTGGTCCTCTCTTTCAACCCTTTGACCATTTTTCCCCTTCATCAATAATTGCAAAAGTTTCCGCCCTCTGACTAACCCAACTCACCCATATGCTAATCTTTGGGGGCACACAATGTTTTCTCCTGAATGTTGCCAGAGAATCAGCTTAATTCTTTATTTTTTTCCTTATGTCTCACATGCAGCCCACACCCCTAGACCCAGAATCCACAAACAGGGTTTCAAAAGGAGACATTTAGGTAATTGGTACAATAGAACGTGCAAGAGGCATGGGATCTGTCAGGGGTTTGTGAATCTTCCATGAATCTCTTCCTTTGTCAAACGCAAAAACAAATAAGCAAAAACAATGGATTTGGCAATGACCTCAGAATAGTTGTGAAGGTTAAATATTACATATGTTACCGCACGTGGGATGTGCCTGGCACGCAGCAAGTGCTCAGCAAGTATTTGCCTTCTCCTCTTTAACGTCAGTCACTAAACTTGTACGCACTGCTTTGTTAACTCTCATTTCCTTCACACTGACACCTTTTTCTCCCCCTCCTCCGGTGCATCCACTTGCCGTATGCCAAATCTTTCTTTTTTCTCTCTTAATAACAGTTTCGTACCCCACATCTTATTCTCCTCCCATCCCTCAAGTATTCACTCAACATGTGTTCAGCAAATACCTTTTATATCCGGATGGTACAAACCGTTAATGGGCTTGGCTGCTAAACGGAAGGTTGGAAGTTCAAGTTCACCCAGAGGCACCTCAGAAGAGAGGCCTTGTGATCTACTTTCAAAAAAATCATCCATTGAGAACCCTATGGAGCACAGCTTTACTCTGACACACATGGGGTCGCTACGGGTAGAAGTCGACTCAGTCACCACTGGTTCAGTATATGATTCACAAGCCCTATTTTTTTAATTTTGGGGGACCAATTCCAGAACTCATAATATTCCAAAGCATGCTGCAACTTCATGGGAGAAAGCGGCAAGGGAAACTAGGTCTGCGGTAGATAGGAATACATCTGGTAAGACCTCTGTTCTCATCCTTATCCTCATCTTTAGATTCCACTGCATCTTGCTCTTTATTTGTGTGTAGAAGTAGATTAGGCTTCAAACAGTTAATATTACAGCCAGCCCTGCTGAGCTCTTACTTATGCCAGGCCTCCTTCTACTCCTTTAATGGTGTGTTTCATCCTTGAACCATCACCATCACCCCATGAAGAGGTAGCTACTCTTACTACCACCCCCTCCCCACCCGTTAGGTAAGGCATGGATGAGGAAACCAAGGCAGGTTGTATAAAGCACCCAAAATCATGTGGTGGAAAAATCTGGGACTTGAACTCAGGCAGTCTGATTAAGAGCTTGTGTGCCTCTCTGCTTACCTGCATTGCACATGCAGTCAGGCTGTGCCTCAGTCTTCCAGGCAGCCATTAGACTGCTAGGAATGAGGCACGTACACCCACTGGCAGCAACCATTCCATGGGAGCTACGTTCATCTGTGATGGAGCTGGATGTATGAGGCTCTTACACAGTGTTGGCAAAATGAAAGCCATTATTTTTTATTTATAGAAAGCAAACAGTAAACAATAACAAAAGATTCTTAAAGGGGGAAAAATTTATCCTTCCCCAAATTACCTATATTCTTTTGTCCCTGGGCAGACACCCCATGATTCAGGTCAGATTTTGTCTTCATGTTACCAATTCCTCTGGCTACCACCAAGCAACCAGGGCCTGTGCTACCGGAGGGCCCACGTGACTCTGTCATGCTTCCCAGGGTGGAGGCATGCAACCTCTGCAGGGGCATACTCAGGCTTCTGCCCTGCTTGGGCAAGTGTTATAACTCTGCCATCAAGCCTCCTGTCTGAAGATGCTCAACTCCTGCTCTGTAGGCTGGCAAGCTCACTGCAGCTGCTTCTCTCCGTGGGCCAGCAAACCCACCATTCTTCTCCCTGTCTTCAGTGTGACAGCTCTCTCTTCTGGATTTAGAAGTTTCTCAGTGCAGGGGCCCCAGATCCAAAAGACAAGCTCTGCCCCAGACTCTTCTTGATGGTAATGAGGTCCCCCTGAGCCTCTGTGGGATTGGCCCATATGTATAAGCCTAGCAGAATAGCAAAACTGACCAAACCCTTGGCTGGATTGCAACGGGCTCAACCCTGTTGTGTGGATTTTCAAGCCACTATTTTTTTTTTTTTTTTTTTGAGTAGTAGAGCCATGGTGGCACAGTGGTTAAGCATTGGGCTGCTAACCAAAAGGTCAGCAGTTCAATCCACCAGCCACACCTTGGAAACCTTATGGGACAGTTCTGCTCTGTCCTATAGGATAGCTATGAGTCAGAATTGACTTGACAAGAATGAGTTTGTTTTTTTCAGTTTTATTTGCATAGTAAATCAACCAATCCCTTGCAAGAGTGTGGCCCAGACAATCATTTTGTAGTAGTTACAAAACCATGGCTAGAAAGGCCATATAAAAGTGATTCATTGCACCACAGAGCTCATGCCTCACTTCTTTGAACAGGTGAGGGAAGGAGTTGTAGTTAGGGTGAAAGAAGGAATCCTGATGGAATCTAGAGAAAAATCCTACCCTGGGGGAGAAGGAATGAGGGTGACTGATCAACTATAGCCAGCAACAGGGCCTGAGGGTTGGAAAGATGCAGAGTAGTGCTTAGTCATTTGGTATTTACCTCCAGGCTGATCCAGCCCCCAGTCTGACCTTCCTACCCGAAGCGCAAGGGCCCTGGGCATAGGGGAAGAACACAATTAGAGGAGCTGTGACTCTTCAGCCAAGGAACATGGTGGTGGTGGGAGCGGGCTTGCTCGGCCACTGAGTATCATATTTCTAAATGTAGTGGATTATTACATTGGGCTCCTACCAGCAGTGTAGGGGGAAATCAGCTTCCTCGTACCTTGCCCATACTTGGTATCATCACGTTCTCAGTTCTGTTAAATCAGTGCATGAAAAATGTTCTCTTACTTTTAGACTGTATCTCTCTGTTTGTTAGTAAGGGTGAACTGTTTTCTGTATGTTTATTGGCCATTTTTATTTCCTCTTCTGTGAATTGCCTGTTTAAACCCTCTGCACCTTTTTTCATTTTTTTTTTCTCGTCTTTTTTTTTTTTTGTCTTTTCCTTACTGATCTGTAGGAGGTCTTTATATGATTCCAGCTCAGAACCCAGAATTGAAATATGTTACAGCTTCTTGTATTTATTGCAAATATTTTCTCCCTGTTGCTACCTATATTTCAACTTAGTCCAAGATGTTCTGTGCTGTACGGAAGTTTACTAAAGATACTCATGTGAGCCATGATATTTATTGGCAGTACTACTTGTAATAGCGTAAATTGAAACAAACTAAATTTCCTTAGGTGCTGGAAAGTCTAATTAAATTACATTATATCCATTTTCATGACCTGCTTCACAACAGTTTAAAGGAATAAAGTAGATCTGTTTGTATTACTATAGAAATATCCCCAGGATGATGTAACATTGAGTGAAAAAGGTTTACAGAATAATAGCTCAACACTGACCATATATTAAAAACACATACAGGGAGCCAAGATGGCGGAAAAGACAGACGCTTCCGTGGAGCCCTCTTTACAACAAAGACCCCAAAAAACAAGTGAAACGAGTGTATTTGTGACAAGCTGGGAGCCCTGAGCAACAAAGGCAAGCTTAGACAATGAACTGAGGGGCAGGGAGAAGAAGAGACCTTTCAGAAGTGGAGAGGAATTGCCTGACCTGAATCACAGGGAGCCCTCAGGCACAATTCCCGGAGCAGCGGCAGTGGCGGCAGAGGCAGCAGGCTGGTCCGAGCATCCGGCCGCAGTTTCCTCAGGGAGAAGCAGCCAGCCACACAGCCCACTCACACCTCCAGAACCTGAGGAGAATGGCGCGCTCTTGGCAAAAGCTAAGTACTTGCGTATATTTTACCGCGTCCACCCCCACCCCCAACCCAGCTTCAGGGGCTGAATCCCTAGGCCTGAGATAGACCCTGGTGAGCACCTGGAGCCGTCCTCCTGGCCTTGGGGAAGGAAAAAATTTCCAACTGGGGGGAAAAGATAATTTGCTAGCTCCATTAACTGCGGGAGCTCAGGACAGAAGCAGCTCCTATCCAGGCATAAACCGTCTGTGGACCTTGAGCACCTTTCCCTTCTGCACGGACCTGTGTGGGCCTATATCAGGAGAACAGGCCCTTGTTGGCAAACTCCAACCATTTCAGCTGTGCAGTGGAGAGGTGGGTGTTTGATGTTTGACATTGCTTTGCCTATTAAACAAGGTCCTCACCTACCCACAACAGGGACCTAAGGACTGGTGGCTCCACTTGGTCGCTCAGGCACCCGCAACAGGGGCCCAGGGATAACTGGTACCTCCCAGTCCTTACAACAAAATCCTTGGGTGCCCGTGGTCCCTCTGCAGAGCCCACCCACCAGCACGCTCTAGGGAATAGAGATGCGTTTTCCTCAGAGACACTTGGGGGTCAGTTCTCAGCTCCCTGCCTTGTTCAGAGTGTGACCCCCTGCTGCAATCAGATACAGGTATATATGCCAATCACCCCTGCCCCTCTAAGACTGTAGGACAGAGCCTATACCACACACTTGATGATCAGCTACGTGGGAACCTAAGCTGAATTCATACAAGAAAACTGAATGGACTCCTAGACTGATATACCTGATAACAGCTCTAGCCACCTGGGGACAGGACACTAGAGCTCCAAAGGCAAAAAATAATCAAGCTAGCTCACTCAAGCAACCCATAGGGGTATACCAAAACAAAACAAAGCAAGCAGCTACTACACAGTAAGCAAGCACAAACTAATACAATAACTTATAGATGGCTCGGAGACAGCAGTCAATATCAAGTCACGTAAAGAAACAGGCCATGATCGCCTCAACAGGCTCTCAAAACAAAGAATCCAGGGATCTTCTAGATGAAAGTGCATTCCTGGAATTACCAGATGCAGAATACAAAAGTTTAATTTACAGAACCCTTTAAGACATCAGGAAGGAAATGAGGCAATACGCAGAACAAGCCAAGAAACACACAGATAAAGCAACTGAAGAACTCAGAAAGATTATTCAAGTACGTAATGAGAAGTTTAATAAGCTGGAAAAATCCATACACAGACAGCAATCAGAAATTCAGAAGATTAACAATAAAATTACAGAATTAGACAACTCAATAGAAAGTCAGAGGAGAAGAATTGAGCAAGTAGAAGCTGGAATTTCTGAACTCAAAGATAAATCACTTGGCACTAATATATTTGAAGAAAAATCAGATAAAAGAATTTTAAAAAATGAAGAAACCTTAAGAATCATGTGGGACTCTATCAAGAGAAATAACCTACGAGTGATTGGAGTACCAGAATAGGGAGAATTAACAGAAAATACAGAGAAAATTGTTGAGGATTTGTTGGCAGAAAACTTCCCTGATATTGTGAAAGATGAGAAGATATCTATCCAAGATGCTCATCGAACTCTACATATGGTAGATCTTAAAAGAAAGTCACCAAGACATATTATAATCAAGCTTGCCAAAACCAAAGATAAGGAGACAATTATAAGAGCAACGAGGGATAAAAGAAAAGTCACCTACAAGGGAGAGCCAATAGGAATAAGCTCGGACTACTCAGCAGAAACCATGCAGGCAAGAAGTCAATGGGATGACATATTCAAAAAATTGGAAGAAAAAAATTGCCTGCCTTTTGTGTCCATCAAAACTGTCACTTAAATATGAAGGTGAAATTAAGACATTTCCAGATAAGCGCAAGTTGAGGGGATTTGTAAAAACCAAACCAAAACTACAAGAAATACTAAAGGGAGTTCTTTGGTTAGAAAATCAATAACATCAGGTATAGACCCAAGACTAGAACACTGGGCAGAGCAACCACAAGTCAACCCAGACAGGGAAATACAAAAAAACAAACAAAAAAAAGCGTGATTAAAAAAAAAAAAAAGCCCAACATAGGGTAACGGCAATGTTATTATATAAAAGAAAACAACATTAAAATAATAAAGAGGGACTAAGAAATGTAATCATACACCTTCCATATGGAGAGGAAGATACGGCGATACAAAGAAATAAAAGTTAGTTATAAAATTAGAAAAATAGGGGTAAATAATAAGGTAACTACAAAGGAGACAAACTATCCTAATCATCAAAATAAAATACAAGGGAAAAATACAGACTCAGCAGAAACAAAATCAACGACAACAAATATGAGGAAAGGACAATATATAAAGAAAATCTACTCAGCACATAAAATCAAGTGGGAAAAAGAAGCTGTCAACACACAAAAAAAGACATCAAAATAATAGCACTAAATTCATACCTACCCATAATTACCCTGAATGTAAATGGACTAAATGCACCAATAAAGAGACAGAGAGTGGCAGAATGGATTAAACAACAAGATCCGTCTGTATGCTGCCTACAAGAGACACACCTTAGACATACAGACATAAACAAACTAAAACTCAAAGGATGGAAAAAAATATATCAAGCAAACAATCAAAAAAGATCAAGAGTGGCAATATTAATTTCCCACAAAATAGACTTTAAAGTTAAATCCATCAGAAAGGATAAGGAAGGACACTATATAATGATTAAAGGGATAATAAACCAAGAAGATATAACCATATTAAATATTTACGGACCCAGTGACAGGGCTGCAAGATACATAAAACAATCTCTATCAGCATTGTTTTTCATTTTTATCAGCATTGAAAAATGAGATAGACAGCTCCACAATAATAGTAGGAGACTTCAACATACCGCTTTCGCTGAAGGACAGGATATCCAGAAAGAAGCTCAACAGAGACACGGAAGATCTAAACACCACAATCAACCAACTTGACCTCGTAGACATATACAGAACACTCCACCCAACAGCAACCAACTATATTTTCTTTTCTAGTGCACATGGAACATTCTCTAGAATAGACCACATATTAGGTCATAAAGCAAGCCTTAGCAGAATCCAAAACATTAAAATATTACAAAGCATCTTCTCTGATCATAAGGCCATAAAAGTGGAAATCAGTAACAGGAAAAGCAGGGAAAAGAAATCAAACACTTGGAAACTGAACAATACCCTGCTCAAAAAAAGACTGGATTAGAGAAGACATTAAGGATGGAATAAAGAAATTCTAAGAATCCAAAGAGAATGAAAACACTTCCTATCCGAACCTTTGGGATACAGCAAAAGTGGTGCTCAGAGGCCAAATTATATCAATAAATGCACACATCCAAAAAGAAGAAAGGGCCAAAATCGAGGAACTATCCCTACAATTTGAACAAATAGAAAGAGAGCAACAAAAGAGACCCACAGGCACCAGAAGAAAACAAATAATAAAAATTAGAGCTGAACTAAATGAAATAGAAAACAGAAAAACAATTGAAAGAATTAACAAGACCAAAAGCTGGTTTTCTGAAAAACTCAACAAAATTGATAAACCATTGGCCAAACTCACAAAAGAAAAGCAGGAGAGGAAGCAAATAACCAGGATAAGAAATGAGATGGACGATATTACAACAGACCCAACTGAAATTAAGAGAATCATATCAGATTACTATGAAAAACTATACTCAAACAAATTTGAAAACCTAGAAGAAATGGATGAATTCCTAGAAACACACTACCTACCTAAACTAACACAAACACAGGTAGAACAACTAAATAGGCCCATAACAAAAGAAGAGATTGAAAAGGTAATAAAAAAAACTCCCAACAAAAAAAAGCCCTGGTCCAGACGGGTTCACTGCAGAGTTCTACCAAACTTTCAGAGAAGAGTTAACACCACTACTACTAAAGGTATTTCAGAGCATAGGAGAGGATGGAATACTACCAAACTCATTCTATGAAGCCACCATATCCCTGATACCAAAACCAGGTAAAGACACCACAAGAGAAGAAAATTATAGACCTATATCCCTTATCAACGTAGATGCAAAAATCCTCAACAAAATCCTAGCCAATAGAATTCAACAACATATCAAAAAAATAATTCACCATGAGCAAGTGGGATTCATACCAGGTATGCAGGGATGGTTCAACATTAGAAAAACAATTAATGTAATCCACCACATAAATAAAACAAAAGACAAGAATCACATGATTTTATCAATTGATGCAGAAAAGGCATTTGACAAAGTTCAATACTCATTCATGATAAAAACTCTCAGCAAAATAGGAATAGAAGGAAAGTTTCTCAACATAATAAAGGGCATTTATACTAAGCCAACAGCCATCATCACCGTAAAAAATGGAGAGACCCTGAAAACATTCCCATTGACATCAGGAACCAGACAAGGATGCCCTTTATCACCACTCTTATTCACCATTGTGCTGGAATTCCTTAGGCTAGGTAAAGAAATAAAGGGCATCCAGATTGGCAAGGAAGAAGTCAAAGTATCTCTATTTGCAGATGACATGATCTTATACACAGAAAACCCTAAGGAATCCACCAGAAAACTAATAGAAGAGTTCAGCAGAGTATCGGGATACAAGATAAACATACAAAAATCAGTTGGATTCCTCTACACCAACAAAAACAATATTGAAGAGGAAATCACCAAATCAATGCCATTTACAGTAGCCCCCAAGATAAAATACTTAGAAATAAAGCTTACCAGAGATGTAAAAGACTTATACAAAGAAAACTACAGTACACTTCTGCAGGAAACAAAAAGAGACTTGCATAAGTGGAAGAACATACCTTGCTCGTGGATAGGAAGACTTAACATTATAAAAATGTCTATTCTACCAAAAGTGATCTATACATTTAATGCAATTCCGATCAAAATCCCAACAACATTCTTCAGTGAGATGGAGAAACAAATCACCAATTTCATATGGAAGGGAAAGAGGCCCCGGATAAATAAGGCATTACTGAAAAACAAGAACAAGGTAGGAGGCCTTTACCTGATTTTAGAACCTATTATACCGCCACAGTAGTCAAAACAGCCTGGTACTGGTACAACAACATATACATGGACCAATGCAACAGAATTGAGAATCCAGACTTAAATCCATCCACATATGAGCAGCTGATATTTGACAAAGGCCCCAAGCCAGTTAAATGGGGAAAAGGCAGTCTTTTTAACAAATGGTACTGGCATAACTGGACATTCATTTGCAAAAAAAATGAAACAAGACCAATACCTCACTCCATGCACAAAAAAACTAACTCAAAATGGATCAAAGACCTAAACATAAAATCTAAAACAATAAAGATCATGGAAGAAAATATAAGGACAATGTTAGGAGTCCTAATACATGGCATAAACAGTATAGAAAACATTATAAAAAACGTAGAAGAAAAGCTAGATAACTGGGAGCTCCTAAAAATCAAACACCTATACTCATCCAAAGACTTCACCAAAAGAGTAAAAAGACTACCTACAGACTGAGAAAAAGTTTTTAGCTATGACATTTATCAGCATCTGATCTCTGAAGTTTACATGGTACTGCAAAAACTCAACTGCAAAAACAAATAACCCAATTAAAAAATGGGCAAAAGATATGAACAGACACTTCACTAAAGAAGACATTCTGGTAGCTAACAGATATATGAGGAAATGTTCACAATCATTAGCCATTAGAGAAATGCAGATCAAAACTACTACGAGATTTCATCTCACTCCACCAAGGCTGGCGTTAATCCAAAAAACACAAAACAATAAATGTTGGAGAGGCTGTAGAGAGATTGGAACACTTATACACTGCTGGTGGGAATGTCAGATGGTACAACCACTTTGGAAATCGATTTGGCTCTTCCTTAAAAAGCTAGAAATAGAACTACCATAGGATCCAGCAATCCCACTCCTTGAAATATATCCTAGAGAAATAAGAGCCTTTACACGAACAGATATATGCACACCCATGTTTATTGCAGCACTGTTTCCAATAGCAAAAAGATGGAAGCAACCAAGTTGCTCATCAATGGATGAATGGATAAATAAATTACGGTATATTCACACAATGGAATAATATGCATCGATAAAGAACAATGAGGAATCTGTGAAACACTTCATAACATGGCAGAACCTGGAACGTATTATGCTGAGTGAAATGAGTCAGTTGCAAAAGGATAAATATTGTATAAGACCACTATTATAAGAACTTGAGAAATAGTTTAAACTGAGAAGAAAACATTCTTTCGTGGTTACGAGAGGGGGAGGGATGGAGAGTGGGAGAGGTGTATTCACTAATTAGATAGTAGACAAGAACTACTTTAGGTGAAGGGAAAGACAGCACACAGTACAGGGGAGGTCAGCACAATTGGACTAAACCAAAAGCAAAGAAGCTTCCTGAATAAACTGAATGCTTCAAAGGCCAGCATAGCAGGGGCAGGGGTCTGGGGACCATGGTTTCAGGGGACATCTAAGTCAATTGGCATAATAAAATCTATTAAGAAAACATTCTGCATCCCACTTTGAAGAGTGGCGTCTGGGGTCTTAAACGCTAGCAAGCAGCCATCTAAGATGCATCAATTGGTCTCAACCCACCTGGATCAAAGGAGAATGAAGAACGCCAAGGACACAAGGTGATTACGAGCCCAAGAGACAGAAAGGGCCACATGAACCAGCGACTACATCATCCTGAGACCAGAAGAACTAGATGGTGCCTGGCTACAACCAATGATTGCCCTGACAGGGAACACAACAGAGAACCCCTGAGGGAGCAGGAGAGCAGTGGGATGCAGACCCCAAATTCTCATAAGACCAGACTTAATGGTCGGACAGAGGCTGGAAGGACCCCAGTGGTCATGACCCCCAGACCTTCTGTTGGCCCAGGACAGGAACCATTCCCGAGGCCAACTCTTCAGACATGGATTGGACTGGACAATGGGTTGGAGAGGGATGTTGGTGAGGAGTGATCTTCTTGGTCAGGTGGACACTTGAGACTATGTTGGCATCTCCTGCCTGGAGGGGAGATGAGAGGGTGGAGGGGGTTAGAAGCTGGCAAAAAGGACACGAAAAGACAGAGTGGAGGGAGAGAACAGGCTGTCTCATTAGGGGGAGAGTAATTGGGAGTGTGTAGCAAGGTGTATATGGGTTTTTGTGTGAGAGACTGACTTGATTTGTAAACTTTCTGTTAAAGGACAATAAAAATTATTTAAAAAAATATATACACAAGTAATAATTACATATATTTCCTATGGGTGTGTATATATATATGTTGTTGTTAGGTGTCATCAAGTTGGTTCTGACTCATAGTCAGAGTACAACTGTCCCATAGGGTTTCCAGGGAGTGTTGTGGATTTGAACTGCCAACCTTTTGGTTAGCAGCTGAGCTCTTAACCAGTAGAGCACAAGGCTCATATATGTATATACATATATATATGTACAAATTTCTTTATTTATAGGAGTATAGATATATTCCTATATTTTTGGAAAGATACACAAATTGAAAATAATGGTTACTTCTTAGACATGGGAGATGTATAAGACAGGGAGTAGTAAGAATTTCTGTCTTACCAATTTAAAAAAAATTAAAGGAGATTGTTTAAGAACTTTATATAATTTAAATTAACTTAAAAAAATTGAAAACAGAAAAGGGGAAGACATGTCCATATCAGTCATAGAGAAATTAGAAAAAGAGACCTAGAAAACTGGGAACACAAGTCAATGGCTAAGGGTGATAATGATAACAATAACATCAATAGTAACAACAGCTAGCAGACACAGAACACTTACTATGGTGCTGGCACTGTTCTGAGCACTGTACATGTATTGTCTGGTTTAATCATCACACAAGTGTTATTATTCCCAACAGACACACACCCAGGCCCTGTATCCTACCTTCTACCATGAACCCTCATCAAAGAGTTTTCTCTTAGGGATAGTGTCTCCTCAGAGGAATCTGATAGACAAACTTTCCTGAGGAGTAGCCATTGTTTGATGCTTCTGGGAGCCTTTAAGCTCCCTTTAAGCCACCTGACTGACAGCTGAGAGGACTGGAGAGGGTGCTAGAGACTCTACTCTTTCTACTTAGACTGGGACTACCCCTCCTACGTCAGACACATCCAGGAGACGTCTGTTCTTTGTGTCGGCTCCATCACCTGGAGTGCCCACTCCTGGCCCTTGAAGGGAGGAATTCAACCCCAATGCACAATCTTTCAAGTTTCTGTGCATCCTGGAGGAGGAGTAAGAGGAGGAGGAGGAGTAAGAGGAGGAATAGCAGACAGCAAATCACAAGCCCTTGCATGAGGCAAGCTGGCACACTCTAGGTTAATTTTCAATTACTTCTGCAGTCCCAGCAGGAAATGTGTTTATTCTGGGCACATCCACAGTGTCAATGGTATCAGACTAGATGGGACTGACCATAGGCTAGCCCGTGGCCATTAGCTGCTATTACAAAAAAAATATATAAATCTGAATAGGCTCTTCTTCACTCTACAAGGAGCCCTGGTGGCTCAGTAGTTAAGAGCTATTGGCGCTAACAAAAAGGTCAGCAGTTGGAACCCGCTAGCTGCTCCGTGGGAGAAAATGTAGCAGTCTGCTTCTGTAAGATTTAAAACCAAGGAAAACTCACTGCCGTCGAGTCAATTCTGACTCATAGCAACCCTATAGGACAGAGTAGAACTGCTCCGTAGAGTTTCCAAGGAGCGCCTGGCAGATTCAAACTGCCAACCTCTTGGTTAACAGCCGTAGCACTTAACCAGCTATACCACTTAACCGCTACGCCACCAGGGTTTCCCTGTAAGGATTAACAGCCTTGGAAACCTTATGCGGCAGTTCTACTCTGTCCTGTAAGGTCTCTATGAGTTCGAATTGACTGGACGGTGATGGGTTTTTAGGCCTTGTAGGCACTCCCTGATGTGAAGCAGCCACCAGGGAAGCCCCAGGGAAGGTAACTTTCTGTAGGAAAGTTACCTCCATACCTGAGTAGACCTACTTTTCCCAGGGTTTGTAGGGGTCAGGTAAGGGCTTTGGGGCACATATTTGCTGCATGAGGCCTAGGGCTATTTTCTCTGATTGAAGAAGTATTTTTTATCCTAATTTTGTTCACAACTCATATTTATTTCACTTAAGCCCTCTGTAAAACTAAAAAAAAAAAAAAAAACCTTGCTGTTGAGTTCATTCTGATTCATAACAACCCAGTGGGACAGAGTAGAACTGCCCCATAAGGTTTCCAAGCTGTAAATCCTTACAGAAGTAGACTGCCACTTCTTCTCTCAGGGAGCAGCTAGTGGGTTCCAACTGCTGACCTTTCGGTTAGCAGCACAGTACTTAATCACTGCAATACCAGGGCTTCTTGAAAACCTCTCCGGGCCGATGGAAATACCGTAGCAACCATTTGGAGGAGAGGAAGGAGAAGCAGTTAGCATTACATGAGCCCTTACTATGTACTAGACATTTTTGGTTGTGTTGTTTAAGTTACAATGCTATGAGCTAATGGAAATCTTTACTCCTGGTCAACAGATGAGGTAGTTAGAGAAAAATAATTCAAGTTCCTTTCCCACAATTAAATATGGTGTCTCTCATATTGCAGACCCTTGCCCATTCCAGTTGAAAAGTATCATTGTTGAGCTTGCTGAGGGTTCGAGTTTCAGAATTCCCTTTCTAGAACTTCTTTGGTCCACAGAGCAAAGTGGCTGCAGAGGAATGTGAGGCAGCCTCATTTCCAATGAGAGTTTTCTTGCGCGTGTTCTCAAAATCTTCGCAGGCAGAATTCATGGGACAGCCACAGGGACCTGGACAGAAGATAGTTTTTGAAGTAAGGAAGGCATGCCTTCAGGTCACTATCTCTATTATTAACTGTCTCAATGTCCTTGGGCAAGTTATCTAACCTCTCTGAGCTTCTTTTTCTTCATGAGAAAAATGGAGATAATATTTACTCCCAAATGTGGGTTTATAAAAATTTTACATGAAGTATTGTGTATGAAGGAGACCGTAGTTGGTACAAATGGCTAACGTGTTTGGCTGCTAACTGAAAGGCTGGAAGTGCCAGCCACCCTAAAGTGCTTGGGAAGAAAAGTCTGGTGATCTGCTTCCAAAAATCAGCCATTGAAAACCCTATGGTGCACAGTTTTACTTTGACATACATGAGGTTGCCATGAATTGGAATTGACTCGATGGCAACTAGTTTATTATGTATGAAAACACTTGCTGGAATGTAAGATAATATAGTGAATCCCCTTGGTTTATCCTGCCAGGAAGAAGGATCTCAGTGAATACCTCCCTGCTAAGGTTTTAACATTGATAAGATTCATTATAAATGAAGTGATGATATAATTTATCATCCAAACCAGAATATATTTTGAGGCTGAAAGGGGCCATTATTAATAGTTACATCAGGGCAACACAGATAAATCAGGATTGCCCCAGGAGAACAGGTCACCCTGCTTACAGACACAGCTAAGAAATTTCTGGTTGGGGGAAACCAGAGTGCCTTACTGTCAAAGCTGTCCAGAGGTTTTAAGAGTAAATACGGATGGGAAATCAAGTCCACAGACCTAAGAACAACAGGTAGGTTTCCTTCGTCATCAACGGGTACTGAGAAAGAGAACCATTTCATTTGGGCCAGGGAAATAATCGAGTTAATATTAGGAAGAGAAACTGGAAGACAGGAACAAAGACAGAATAGCCTGAGGGATTCAGATCTTGAAAGGGAACTAAAAAAAAAAAAAACATTGCCATCGAGTCGATTCCGACTTACAGCAACCCTATAGGACAGAGTAGAGCTGCCCTATAGGGTCTCCGAGGAATGGCTGGTGGATTTGAACTGCTGACCTTTTGGTTAGCAGCTGAATTCTTAACCACTGTGCCACCAGGGCTCCTAAAATTAAAAAAATATATATAATATATATATATATATTATTACATACCTATAATTTGCCTCTCTGCATTTTGGAATTCATTATATTATAATAACTCAAGTTTTAACACTCCAAACAGCTGGGTTTTTTTTTTTTTTTTTTACAATGATGACTCATTTTTAAAGGGGAGCATGAAGAAGAAATATTAAGAGAGAAGATTTACAAACCCAGGATGACAAATTCAAGAAGCCCTACTCATTCAACCTCACTTGTGGAAGTAGGCATGGATCCACTGGGATTTTGTCAGAGAGGCTCTTCATGATATAATCAGTTGCCATCAAGTTGATTCTGACTCATGGGGATCCCATGTGTGTTAGAGTAGAACTGTGTTCCCCAGGGTTTTTACTGGATGATTTTTCAGAAGTAGATCACATGGGCCTTTCTTTCGAGGCACCTCTGGGTGGACTTGAACATCCAACCTTTTGGTTAGCAGCTGAGCATATTAACCATTTGTACCACCCACCAACTCCCTTCATGGTATAGCACAAAGACCATGGGCAGTGAGGGACCAAGGCATTTCCTTGAAATTGTAGTATGAAAACCTCCATCAACAGTGGTTTTTCCCCTGGTAATCTGAGGTATAGCAGTTTTACATTTGTGTGCTCTGTGTATAATGTTGGTGTAATGATATTCAGCCTCCTTAACCAAAAGGTGCACTCACTCTCACTTCCCCTGCTGTGTACCTGGGGGCAGATCTGGGGGTGAGAGCAGGGAGATGAAAGCAGTATAGGCTCTGCCCTCTCAGTGCATCCTGAGAAGTTCAGACTCAGTACAATGGGTCCTTAAGCACAGAGATAATTTGTGAAAAGGCCAGCAAGACAGAACTCACTTTATAGGCAACCATTTTTCCATGGCTAGCAAATATGGAAAAAGGGAGCGTACAAGTCAAAAGCATGATACATTTCAAGGCAGGGAAGGCTTGTTTAAACACTTAATGTGTGTGTGAATAATATGTGTGTGAATACACATACATGCATCTGCAAAGTCTACAAACACATATAACTTTTTTTCCACAAATTTAGTATGTCTTTGACCACATCATGCATATTCACCTATGTTTCTAGACTGCATGGACACCCTGTAGATACAATGCCATTTTACTATTTTTATTTAGACTTCCTATTTTCTATTAGACCTCAGTCTTGGCATCGGTAGCCTTGTCAGGCACGGTTGCTTTTCTGGAAAGAAATCCTTTTCATGTAGTCAAAGCATTACATCAGAATTGTTAAAGTAAACCTATAATTTCGGTGTTGATTCCTTTATTGTGCTGTTTTTCATTAGCTTGTGACACATGCACACACACAAATATCCTTCTTTTTACTAATTCTTATTGACTGTTTGATTTCTTTCTTTATCTTTATTTACAGCTACAATTCACTGATTCCTGTCATGCCAGGCAGTGTGCTAGGAACTTCACACACACCATCTCTAGTTTTTATAAGGACACAGAAAGATAGATATTATAAGCCATTTTCTAGTTGAAGAAACTGAATTTTGGAGATTTTCTCCAAGTTTACACAGCTGCTAAGTTTTACAATGAACTCAGACACATCAATGGTCATGAAGATGGCACAGAACCAGGCAACATTTTGTTCTGTTATACACAAGGTTGCCTTAAGTTGGAGCCAACTTGTCAGCAACTAACAAGTTTTTCTTCTCCATACTGCTGATCCATTCAGTCACCAAATCCTGTTGTTTCTTCCTCCAAACAATTTTGTAAATACATCCTACCCTCTGTGTCACTGCCACCTCTACCCCTGTTGGAAGCAACATCTATGCCTGGGTAAATGTAATGACCTTCTAACTGGTCTCTGAGCCTTTGGTGTTGCCTTCCTTCAAGCTATTCTCCACCACAGCCAGAGAGATATTCTTACAACATAATTGTTATAGTTTGACCAACTTACTTAACATCCCCTAGATTCTTATTGGCTACAAGATAAAATCCTAGAGTGTGGCATTCAAAATCCTTCATGCTTTGGCCCTGGATTACCAGTTTTCCAATGTCTTTCCCCACTTGGAAATTTACAATGAGTCTTCTGTGATGATGAACTGCCCCAAGCGTGCCATCCCCTTTCTTTCTCTTTATATTGTGTATAATAGTCCCTCATCTTGATGTTCTCACCCACCTATTCAATGTGCACTAGGTTTGTTCAAAAGAGGTAAGAGTTCAGTAAGGTGGGGAGATGGGTGGAGACAAGGGTGAATCTCTGCACGTACCTTTTCTACTTCAAAACCTTCCAGATCTCCATCTTGGGAAGTGTCCCTGAGGCCTGACAACTTTAAGAACACTTTCTACCAAAGCTTGGTGTTTTTTCTTTCTTTCTAAATTCCAATTCATCCAGGATGGCCACCTGGTTTGTTTCCAAAAGAAGGATCCCTGAGGGTGAGATGAAAGAACTGAGTCTATGAAAATCAAAACTAGAAAGCATAATACAGGGCCATCTAAAGCTAGACCCACAAAAACAGGAAATAGTAATGTTTTTTCTACAAGTGCAGTTTGGCGTTGGTTAAGTTACTCAAGACAAGCAGTCATCTGTTGATAATTGACCAAGCAAGAAATGTTTCAACATACCTTCAGAACCTTCCAATATGTTCTCCCAAAACCTGTTTTTCACTGCTTTTGTTCTTTCTGCTATATTGTATTTTTATGTTGAAAAGTTCTAGATTTGACCTACTGAAACTTGATGTGTATTCTAAATGTTGACATAATCACCCATGAGAGCTAAAGCCTGTGTCCCTTTGCGACTTCTGCTTCAATGAGGTGGCTTCTGGGGTGTCAGGAAGGAGAGCCTTTATGGAGGGATGCATATTCGGATCCACGAGAAGACTCTGACATGAGCCAAGGTAGCAGGCAGGCATTCCATTCTTGGAGTCCTTATTTAGCGACATGGGCTCTAACTCTGCCAATCATGTGATTGTTGATTTAGAATTATGAAAACAAGATGGGAAGCTGAAGGTGTTACTGATGACTTAAGGGATTACTGAACAACCTCAAAGGATGGCAACAATTTCCAGTAAGAGGTTTTAAAATGACCACATGTCATGATTCCAGAAACAAGAGACAGTTGCAAAAGCAAGATGGTTTAACTGAAGTTTCACCCACTGCAGGTTCTCAGTTAAAAGACTTCCATTATCACCCCAGGGGGAAAGACTGTTGCTGGTCCAGAATTGTCAGCTTTTGAAATGCTGTAGAAACTCTTTACTTCTCTTTTCCTCCCTTTGTGTCTCAAAACTCACAAATTCCATCGAGATCCAGGAAAGAATGCTTAAAATGAGAGGAAATATTTTTACACATGTGGGCCTTTGGAAGAAAAAATGCAATACCCTGTAGTACTGCTACGGTACTTGTAGACTCTTCTAAACTGTTTAATGCAACTCCGGTGTTTGATTAGTTCAAAATATCCCCATTTGAGGTGCTAAAAGAGCATTTAATGGTTATATTTTGAAAGGCAAGAATCCTTTGAAAATTCTAAAATACACTGAATTTATTTATGTATTTGATAAAACTCATAACTGTGAGAAGCTAAAACTTTCGACAAGTTCAAGATCTTTCCACAGTTCTAGCTTGGTTACCCAGTATTAGGGCCTAAGGTAGGCCCATCAGTCAGTGAAACATTTAGTGATAAAATCTATTCCCCTATCTGATTACCACAGACTGAAGGCTGCCAAGATGTGGCAAGTCTCCTCAATAATTATTAGGAGAAATAATAGGCTGTTCAGTAATGATCAAAATAGAAAGAAAGCACAAGAAGGAAAAAAGGAACCCCAGTAAAAAAAAACAAAAGTGGAAGGGTGAGAAATTTGATAGTATCACCCCTAGTAACATGCCCCAATAATAATAGTAGGATTCCCAGATTTTGTAACAAACCATAGTCCAGTGTATTGTGTACTAAACCGTTTTCAAATCATAAGCTGACTCTAAGCAATATTATGTTGCCTCTGTAGATGGGGTATAACCTCCATGGGTAGCAATGCTTCCTTCCATGGTACATGTCCTGAGAAGACCAGGTCTGCAGGGTTGGGTTTAACTCTAAGTCTCAAATTTTGAGAAGAATCTTGACAAATAAATATGGATTTCCTGGAAGGTTCTAGGATAATGAGGAAATTGGAAAATATGAGGAGACTAGAAATGTTTGCACTAAAGAGAAGATATAGAGGAACCATGGCAGACATCCACAAATACAGAAAAAAACAGCCAATGACAGGGAGCCTGGATCTGAGTTACTCTCAAAGACAGAACTAAGGACAGTGTCCACACTGCAGGGACCCACCTAACGATTTGTTTTTAAGCAACTGGAAATGTTGGACATTAGGCTGTACTGCCTCTTAAAGGAGCAAAAGAAAACAGGACAAAGGATGATGGATAGTCGGAGATGTTGTGAAATAATTCTTGGATTGGATGAAAGATTGAACTAGATCAAAGGTTTCCAGACTGAGCTCCACAGAACTTCTCCCCTCATGGCCACCAAAAACTGGGTGGCGCCAGGTGAAATGAGCCCCAGAATTCTCAACTTGCCTCCCCAGAGCAATGACTCCATTATAGGTTGTCAATATCAGACTTTTATTCAGGTGTAACTAAATACATAAAGTGTTTTGAAGAGTATTATGGCTTCCAAATTGACGCTTTCATAGGAGCTGTGAAAACTGAGCTGTGGGTATCCTGGGCCGGTTGCTTCAGCCAGAGCAACTCTTACATTCTCTGTTTCACATCTTGGCCTCCAGGTAAATCTCATCTGTACAAAGCTTTACACAACTAAAACATGTTTAAACTACTGGCCTGATCATTGTCCAAATCTGGTTTCACTCTTAGATTTAAAGAAATCTGGTGTCGCATGACTTCTTCTAATCTCATTGTTTCTTAACTTCCCCTAGGAATATTTTTTTAAGTTTCTATTTCTGAGATCCATACAAATTCTTTGGGGAAAACTGCCAATTCAAGAAATTGCAGAGTTGAGTTCTAGGCCCACGTGCTGAAATTTGCTATAGGTCATAGTGAGGACTAACACTAGTGAAATTAAGACTTTCTATTTGTGTAGTTTTTTTTTTTTTAATTACAAACTTTTTTTTTATTTGTGTAGTTTTTTTTAATTTCAAACTTTAAAAATGAATTTTTGTTTTTGATTCCCAAATAACCTTGTAAAGAAGGCAAGGGATTTAAAATTATTTCATTGTACAAATGAGTAAACTGAGGCATAAAACCAAACCAAAACCAACGCATTGCCATTGAGTCGATTCTGACTCATAGTGACCCTATAAGACAGAGTAGAACTGCCCCATAGGGTTTTTGAGGAGTGCCTGATGGATTCGAACTGCTGACCTTTTGGTTAGCAGCTGTAGCTCTTAACTTCTATGCACTCTCTCTCTCTATATATTTAACAAAAGTAATAATGTATTAGTACAAATCCACTGTCTTTGGTCAATTCTGATTCATAGCAACCCTCAAAATTAGGCTTTTGGATCTTTGGAGGAGTGAATATTCTATAACCACACAACCTTTCCTAGTCAAACTTGTAGGAACATCTGAAAATTCTAGAATTTTTTTCATACACTTGTGCTTTGAAAACCAACAACAACAACAATAAAACTACAGCATAACTTTTTTGCTTAGAAAAGAAATCTTCAGGGAACATTCTCTCTTTTGCAGGTCAGATCTTTTCTGATCATTTTGGAATCTCAGTTTTCACAAGCATGCATCGTGATTTTTAAGAGAGCTGGTATTCAGCGGACTTTTGCTATCAGAATTTCAGCTTTTGCCCTTGAAACCAAGTCCTGTTTTTAAGTCTTAACAATATTCCATTAACTACAACAGTGTGACTGAAAAAAAAACATAAGATTTTCAGGGCTTTTAAAAGAAGGCCAGAAACATTGTGTAAAATGAAACTGCCAATTGACACCTTGAGAAATTTTTAAATCTACCATTCCAAATGGACAGGAGTAAAACAAGGGGTCCTTATGTGTAAGTTCAGTAGATTGTCCAGGGTTAGCCCTTGGGGAAATTCAAACCAAATAACCAGTGACTAGAGTTTACTTTCCACTTGTCATCATAGAGTAATTCATTACAAGTGAGCTGTTGTGAGAAACACATTACAAGAAGCACAGATTTCTAATTAATCTACTTTCAGATGTCTTGGCTGTGACCTTGTCGTCACAATATCAGAGGAGTTAAAAGAAAATATTATACAAAGATCAAATAGATGTCTGCATAATTTAATGCCATGAGAGGAGATATGTGACCCTTTCCCTCCCACCAGCAGACGTCACCAAGGAGCTTTCACAATGGAGGGAAAAGAAAATTCATCATCATCTCAATAAAACTTGCCTCAGCTTTGTAAATTAGGGAAGAGCGCCTCACGGATGATGGAAAATTCCAAGCAATTTCTGCTAGATGTCTTTCACATGGGATGAAATTTTTAAAGGACACCCAGGCTGATATGAAACACCTCCTCAGGCAGCCAAACAATAGAGGAGATCCTGGAACCCTAGTTTAAGACCAAGGGCTGGTATTGGGATCAGGTGCCTAAACACAGCCTTCAGTATGGATTATACCTCAACATAAAGAAAACAAAAATCCTCACAACTGGACCAATGAGCAACATCATGATAAACAGAAAAAACATTGAAGTTGTCAAGGATTTCATTTTACCCGGATCCACGATCAACAGCCATGGAAGCAGCAGTCAAGAAATCAAAAGATGAATTGCATTGGGCAAATCTCCTGCAAAGGACCTCTTCAAAGTGTTGAAGAGCAAAGATGTCACCCTGAAGACTAAGGTGCACCTGACCCAAGCCACGGTATTTTCAATCGCATCATATGCATATGAAAGCTGGACAATGAATAAGGAAGACCGAAGAAGAGTTGACGCCTTTGAATTGTGGTGTTGTCGAAGAATATTGAATATACCATGGACTGCCAAAAGAACGAACAAATCTGTCTTGGAAGAAGTGCAGCCAGAATGCTCCTTACAAGCAAGGATGGCAAGACAGCGTCTTACGTACTTTGGACATGTTGTCAGGAGGGATCAATTCCTGGAGAAGGACATCATGCTTGGCAGAGTACAGGGTCAGCAGAAAAGAGGAAAACCCTCAATGAGGTGGATTGAGACAGTGGCTGCAACAATGAGCTTGAGCATAACAATGATTGTAAGGATGGCGCAGGACCAGGCAGTGTTTCGTTCTGTTGTGCCTAGAGTCGCTATGAGTCTGAACTGACTCGACGGCACCTCACAACATAACAACAGCTGAAACTCTATGGAAATATATAGGTGTGTTTATGTGATTGTGAATACACACACAGGCACGTTTTTAATCTGTAGGATCTGAAGATGACAGTGCCGAAAGCCCAGAGTGTCCACCTACTTCAGGAACAGAAGAATTTTGTCAGCATTGCTTGGGAAGCAGATGAGGAAGCAGGAAAGCCAGTAACTTTCCTTGGAATGAAGGGGAGCATTACTTGGAGAAGAGCCAGCTAGATTTGGCAAGTGACTCTTCTGGGAGGCTTGTGACCTAAATAGATGAATCTACGAGGTAGTGCCTTGCAGTGGCAGTGGAATTGGAAAATATAATAAGTGGTGTGGAGGTCCAGGTTGAGAAACAGAATTCAGAGGGAAAGGAAATGAATCAGAGAGAAGGTATTCACTCAATATGGTAAGCAACAAAGATCCCGTGGGAAAAAACACCAGATGAAATAGAAATGGTAAGAGAAAGAGAAATAGAAGAACACTTTCTTGATCAAAAGAAGAACCTGAATTTCCTCTCTTAAAAACACACTAGTTATCAGCAAACAAATGAATATACCAATGCTTAGAAACCCAAGTCAGATATCTTCACCTTCAAAAATAAAGAGCCCTAGTAATTTCAAGGTAGGGAAAAAAAAGTATCTACTAATGATGAAAATTCAACCTGGGTATCAAACACACAATGGTGCTACTCCCATCAGTAAGTAGTAAGGTGGGGTAACGGGAGTGTGTGACATAGGTGTTCTACATGAGGGAAGTTGAGGTTCACAGAAAAAAAAAAGATAGTCAAGAGCTCAGAAAGAGTGCAGTTGTATCCATTTCAAAAGAAAAAGACTGGTGATGAATACTGAAACTATTCACACATTGTAGTTGTTGGGTGCCATTGAGTCAGTTCCGACTCATAGCAACTTTACGTACAGCAGAATGAAATGCTGCCTGGTCCTGTGCCATCCTCACAATTCTTGCTTTGTTCAAGCCCGTTGATTTACACATAAAACCAAATAAATAAATAAACCCATTGCCATCCAGTTGATCCTGACTCATAGCGACCCTGTAGGACAGAGTAGAACTGCCTCCTAGGGTCTCCAAGGCTGTAATCTTTAGGAGAGCAGCCTGCCACATCTTTCTGCCATGGAGCGGCTGGTGGGCTTGAACACTGACCTTCCAGTCAGCAGCTGAGCTCTTAATCACCGCACCACCAGGGCTCGTTGATTCACACATAAACTTAGGCAAAGAATTAATATAAAAGAGTTCCTGGGTGTGCAAGCACTTAAAACGCTTGGCTGCTAACTGAAATTTTGGTAGTTTGAATCCACTCAGAGACTCTTCAGAAGAAAGGCCTGATGATCCACCTCCAAAAAAAAACAGGTGCTGAAAACCCTATGGGTCAAAATTCTACTGTGACACACATGGGGTCACCATGAGTCAAAATCAACTCAATATCAATTGGTTTTACTGATTTTTATTGCTCTAAATGTGGTTTAAAAGCAGAATGTAAATGTTAATCGTTAAAAGAGGCTATACATTAAATAGGAGTCCCTGGGTGGTACAAACAGTTAAGCGCTCAACTACTAACTGAAAGATTGGTAGTTCAAATCCACCAGGAGGGGTCTAGGAAGAAAGGCCTAGAGATCTGCTTCTGAAAGACCACAGCCTTGAAAACCCTATGGAATGCAGTTCTACTTTACCATGTAGGGTTGCCATGAGTCGGAATCGATGACAATGGATTTGGTTTGATCTATTAAATAAACAGTAATTTACTTACGGTTTACTTTACCCATTGAATAAAACAGAAGTAAAAACTCTATCAAAGATTTTGAAAGGCGAGTGGAGCATGGTAGGGCTGCAAGGTGCGGGATGCTAGAAGCCCAGCGAGGGAACTAGGGCACCATTTTAGGAGGTCTGCTTGGTGCACGTTGTCAGAGCCTGATCAAGGTGAGGAGGGCATCCACACTGGGGAAGGAGGGTTAACATGGAGTGAGGAGGGCCTCCATACAAAAGGACTTCTCAGCCTGATTGTCAGAGCTTAAGTGGGGTGAAGAGGGCTTCTGTGCGGTCGTGACAACCCTGTTGGGAGTATCAGAGCATGGACAAGGAGAGGAAGGCACGTGCATAGGGAACAGAGCAGTGACAGAGATGAGAGATTGGTTGCTTAGACTTGAGTTGATCAAATAATAAATACAGTAAGGGTAATGAGAACCAGATTTCTCACTGTCAAAAAAGGGCATCACAAATATTAAAAAAAAAAAAAAAATTTTTTAAATATAGAAAGGGAAAAATCTAAGGTGAACTTGCTAGTTCTAGATTCAAATTGGAGGCATGGGTGTGAACTCCTGGTATTTTAATATACATAGATGGATATAGAAATAAATACCATTGTATATGTATGGATACAGTTCTACTTTCCAACATATGGGGTCGCCATAAGTCAGAATCGTCTCGACAGTGACTGGTCAGTTCCCTGGGTGGTGCAAACAATAAGTGCTTGGTTGCTAACTGAAAGGTTGACAGTTTGAATCAACTCAGAGGGACCTGGGAAGAAAGGCCTGGCAGTCTGCTTACAAAAGTCATAATAATGAAAACCCAATGGAGGGCAATCTTTCTCTGACACACATGGGATCTGTAGGAATCAGAACCGACTGAAAGGCAACTGATGTTTTTACTCTGCTCCCACAGAGCCTATGTATTTGTGGGAAAACGTAGACAATAATAAAGGAAATAATACATGACATAGCAGGTGATGATAAATGCAACAACAAAGAATATAGAAGGGTAAGAGGATAAAAATAATGGGGGTGGAGTGGGGATGCTATTTTACACAGAATGGTCAAAGAAGGCTGGAAGTTCAAACACACCCAGAGGTACCTGGGAAGAAAGGCCTGGTGATCTGTTTCTAAAAGGTCAAAGCCTTGAAAACCCTATGGAGAAGTTCTACTCTGCAACATAGAGGGTGGTCATGAGTCAGGTCATATTTCAGCAGAGGCCAGGAGGAAATGAGGGAGCCAGAGAGAGCCACGTGGTGTTCTGAGGGACAAACATTCCAGGCAGGGAGAATTGTACGTGTAAAGTCTAAAAGGGGAGGCCAGTACACTGAGACAAAGGGGCAAGCAGGAAGAAGTCAGGGTAACGGTGGGGATGTTCCTGGCAATCTCTAAATGCTTGCACTTGTTTCCTCACTTACTCCTCATTGTAATCCTATGAAGCAAGTACTGTTACTACCTCCACTTCACAGTTGAGGAAACTATAGCAGAGATGTTAAGTAACTTGCTCAAAGACAGACTCTAATAGATGCCAAGACCAAGAAGATGCAAATAAAGCTTTAATTCACGCAGCAGGGATTGTTACTCAATCAATGCCTTATTTTCTTGAAACCTGAAAAATCTAATTAGCAATTTCTGTTACCTGGAGAATGAGGGCAAAGGAGGATTATCTTCGTGTTCCAAAAAATATAGAATTGAAATATGTAAATACTGTCAGAAGTATTACGAGAAATTCAAATAAATAGAATTATTTTGAGAAAATTTATGTTAATTTTCTCACTTCTTCCCAACAAAACAAATAAAAAACACAAATAATATAATTAAAAGATTGATTTATAATATGTATATATCAAGTTATTTGCATGGCAGATCTTGCAGCTGTTTTTCTAGCACCCATTGGACAATATATCAAAATATATTAACTATTGTGTTAATAAACATCACTATATCCCAATGACAGAAATTTATTCAGGCCATATTTTCTGATCGGAATGCAACAATACCAACTTAAAAAAAAAAAATGAGGTTTCCGTAAATCAAGTTTTTCAATTCATGGAAACCTTATGTGTTACGGAGTAGAACTGCTTCATAATTTTCTTGGCTGTGATCTATATGGACGTAGATCCCCAGGCCTTTCTTCCATGGCACAGCTGAATGGATTCCAATCACCAATCTTTAGGTTAGCAGCCAACCACAAACCAAAACAGAATTAAAAAAAAATCCAAATCAATACCCACCCCAAATAATGCTTATGTCAAAGAGGAATTTAAAATTGTAATTACTGAGTCCTTAGAAAACAGACACAACGGTAACACAAGGTATCAATGCATACAGAACTCCAAGATGTAACAGAGGGAGAGTCAGCCCACTAAATCCTTCACCTTTAAACAAATGTGAGCTAAGCATTCAATCCAAGAAGTTAAGCAGAAAGCAACAAACCTAAGGAAAGGCTAGGGAAAAAAATTATGATTCACAAATACTATTTCAGAGAATAGACTTACGATACAACTCTAACAGAAAAATTTGAAAATAATAACAACAAAAAGAGAAAGACCACCACAAACCAATGGCACTTATGAAAAATGATTTTAAAAAATCATAAATAAAATATTATAAATCAAATTCTGGAGAATGCTAAAAGACAAATACACCATAATCCATAGGATTTATTCTAGAAATCCTAGGAGAGTTTAATGATAGGTTTTTTTTTTTTAATTTATTTTAGTGAAAATATACATAACAAAAAATACACCATCTCCACAATTTCTAAAGGTACAGTTCGGTAACATCGATTACATGCTTCCAGTTGTGCGACCATTCTCCCTATGCTTTTGCTTCACTGCAAAGGCTTAAGTGCTTGGCTGGTAACTAAGTAATACCACTAACATAAACTTAAAGTGCCCTGAACAAAAACTCCCCTTTCCCCTCCTTCCTACCCTCGGAAACCACTAATAATGTCTGTTTTCTCTAACCTACTGAAAAACCAAACCCACTGGCTTCGAGTAGATTCCGACTCATAACAACCCCATAGGGTTTCCAAGGCTATAAACTTCTACGAAAGCAGACGGCCACATCTTTCTCCCTTGGAGCCACTAGTGGTTTGGAAATGCTGACCTTTGGGTTAGCAGTCAATCGCTTTTACCACTGCACCACTAGCTCTGCCACTTGGTTTCTTTATGTTTGCTTATTTCATATGAATGGGATCATACAATATTCGTCTTTTCTTGATTGACTTATTTCGCTGAGGATGATGTTTTCCAGGCTCATTCATGTTGTGGCATGCATCAGCACTTCGATTCTCTTTATGGCTGAGCAGTACTCCGTTGTGTGTTTATACCATATTTTGGTTGTTTCCACCTTTTGGCTATTGTTAAAAGTGCTGGTGTACAGATTTCTGTTTGCATTTTTGCCTTCACTACAAAGGGTTAATAAGCTGCCCTAATACACTATGGTAAACCCTGGTGGTGTAGTGGTTAAGTGCTACAGCTGCTAACCAAAAGGTCAGTAGTTCGAATCCACCAGCCGCTCCTTGGAAACTCTATGGAGCAGTTCTACTCTGTCCTATAGGGTTGCTACGAGTCAGAATCGACTCGATGGCAATGGGTTAATACGCAGTGAGACAGATACACCTGGACTTGAATCCTGATTCTACCACTTACCAGCTGTGCAATTTTGTACAATCATTTAACCTCTCTAAGTTTCATTTTTATATTTTATCAAGAGGGTAATTGCAATCATAATAGCGAGCATGCACTGAGTGCTTACTGTAGATCAGGCACTTGGCTACGCATTTAATTTGACTTATATTTTTTAATCTTGACCAAATCCTTTGAGGTAGATGTTATTTAATCTCCATTTTACAGATGACAAAACCAAGGCTTCACCTGGAGCCTCTGATTACAAATAACCATTGTGAGAATCAGATGAGATTACATCATACACAGTGCCTGTCATATGGGCGCTCATTCAGTGGAATACTGGCCATCATCATGTCATCCATATTTAAGAAATATCCGATACAATTCAGCATACGTTCCTGAATTAAAAGAAAAAAAGAAAAAAGAACCTTAATGAAAAGAATACTTCCTAACCATGATAAATAATATTTATCTCAAGCCAGCTCAGTAGCAGATGTCCCCACTAAAATTGGGAATGTCATAAGTAGGATCTTTGTCAATCCTTCTATCTTCTGATTTTCAAAGTATTCAAGCAAACTTAATATGATCAGGATAACAAGAATAATGTAAAAGAATATAACAAATGTAGATAAAAATATGTGCCTATAATGATTTTCCTAATATGTAACTGTATGTATTATTCTAAAACACTGCGATACCCAATAAGAGAATTTATTATGACTTCTCATTACAAATAAACATGTGAACATTAATAGCGTTCTTATATACCAGCAACAATAATGTGTTTATATGTGTGAATGTATAATGTGTTTGCGTGTCTGTGTATATAAGATTCTCTTGACAATTGTGAAAAAAAAGCACAAAATATCTAGGGATTTATCAAGAAATGTGCATGACCTGTGACACATTTGCAGAAATTTAATGAGGAACGTAAAAATATATTTGAAGAACTAGAAATACATACCACACTCCTTGAAAGAAGGGAAGGCTTAATATTATAAAGATGTCAATTCTTCCCAAGTTACTTCATAAATTTAATAAAGTTGAAGTGAAAACCCCAAAGAGGTATTTGGGGGCAGGGTAGATCTTGATGAAAAGATCAAAAGCTGAACTGGAAAAACAAATATCCTTAAATAGCCAAGGAAATCTTTAACAAAGAAGCAGAATTCAATGTTGGTAGAGCCAGATATCATTTGCTCTATGAAATGTGATAAAATATTTTAAGGCTGCAATTATTAGAACTCTGTAGTATTGGTCCTAGAAGCAATCAGTGGGAGAGAATTGGAAGTTTAGAACTCAAACTCTCCACACACACACACACACACACACACACACACGGTGAAATCTGTGAGAGCTGGAACTCAGCGGGACTGCCTTGTTTTCCTGGGTCTAGCAGGTTTTCTGCTTTAACAGGGTGCAGTCTTACCACTCTCCTTTTGCTCACTTTAGTGGAAAATATTTGAGTTTTCCTTCTTCAACAAGATTCCACCTTACACAGATTCCAGCTTTCACAGGTTTTACTATACATACATGTATGTACATATACACACCATATAGATTTACATATCCGCACTTCATACATAGATATCAAAATTCTTTTTCCAGAATGGCTGAAACTTGATGTGTTACAGATTTAATAATATTTCTGAAAATTAGCTATCTTAACTCCAAAAGACTACAATGTTTCAGAAAAGGTATTTTGTCATATTAAGTGTGGCGTGTAGCAGCAGTTTTCAAACTTTTTGTTCTGAGGACCTTTTGAGGACCCTAAGAGCTTTTGTTTAGGTGTGTTATGTCTATTGATATTTAGTATATTAGAAATTATGATAGAGAATTCCAAAAATTTTGTTATTAATTTTAAAATAATAGTAATAAACTCATTTTTAGGTTTTTTAATAAACTCATTTTTAGTTTACATAAGTATTTTATGAAAAATAACTGTATTTTATGAAATAAAAAATGTAGTGAGAAAACAAATCATTTTAAATTTATGTAAATCTCTTCCATATATGATTTAATAGAAGACAACTGACTCATTATATAAGCTTCTGCATTGTATCTTTTTTGGTATCAAACATCAGAAGTCTCTTTATGGTAGAAAAAGATGGAAAAGAAATATCATGTCTTCGGAGGCTTATGAAAAAAGTTTTCACATCTTCAGACTACCACCTCCAGAGAACCATTGGTATAAAAAAATATATATATATAGTGTGGTAAATAAACTACAGTAAGAAGTACACTGAAGTGCACATTTCTTTGAAAACCTCTTGCTTATTATATATTGCATGTATCAGCTGAAGATTGCATTAAGCATTGTTATAATTTTTCAATAACCCTAAATAGTTAATTATGTAAAAGTCCTAAATATTTACTGATCTTAACAAAATAAGACCTTCTAACTCATCCATTCTTTTACTGAACATTGAATTTACAATGCGCCTCTGTTCCTTAAAAAATAGTTACAGGACAAAAGCATTATAATTTACATATAAAAATTTTATTTATTTACTCAGAAGTCCTTCTGGAAGTGGACCAAAGAAAAAGATAACAGAAGCTGTTTTGAAGGGAAACTAATGGTATAGCTACTCAATCTTCCTATAACATTTTTTCAGTTTCTTTGTTTTGAACTATACATTTGGAGTATCTCTTGCTCAGGACCCAAAGATCTTTGTCCATTAAAATTCTGAGATTTTTTTTTTTTCTTTTTTTGTAGCCTGAACTAAGCTAAGCTTTGAATGAGGTCTCTTTAGGACCAGCACACTTTGTGTTTGCCAAAGGACCCTGAGATGGCACTAACTGTCCTGCATAGCTTAGCGGAGAATGTCATCACCACACATATAAAATGCATGAAGTTATTTTTCAAATATTAAAGCTGAGTAATGCTTAAACCTATAATTATTAAATAATCACATTGGAACAATTAAGCTGTTTGAATGCTTCTGGAGTTTAGAGGCCCAGATAAATTATCTCCCAATTCATGCACTTGATTAATGCCAAAAGTAGCATTTGAAATTCAGGAAGAAAACAGATTTTCAATAAACTATGCCTGGTGTTTTAGTTTTCTATCGCTGCATGATAAATTATTGCAAACTTAGCAGCTTAAGGAAACCCTGGTGGCTTAGTGGTTAAGAGCTATGGCTGCTAACCAAAAAGTCAGCAGTTCGAATCCAACCAGGCGCTCCTTGGAAACTCTATGGGGCAGTTCTACTCTGTCCTATAGGGTTGCTGAGTCAGAATCAACTCAATGGCAATGGGTTGAGTTTGGTTTAATTTCGTTTTAGCAGCTTAAAACTACACGCACTTACCTCACAGTTTTGGTGGGTCAGGGGTCTGGGCACAGCTCAGCTAGGCCCTCTGCCTGGGGACTCACAAGGCTGCAATCAAGTTGTCGGCCAGCCTGTCTTCTCATCTGGAGGCTCTAAAAAAGCTCTACAGGGGTAGAATTCATTTTAAAGCCTACTCAGTTTGTCAGCAGGACTCATTTCCTTGTGGTGGTAAAACTGAGGGCCTAGGCTTCTTGCTGGCTGTGGTCTGGAGATCGCCCTTAGCTCCTAAAGGCTGCCCTCATCTCCTAGGGGTTATTCACAGTTCCTGACCACATAATCTTCCCAGTAGAGCCGCTCACTTCATCAAGCTCAAAAGTGTCTCTAGAGTAAGCCCACTGGCATGATGGAGTCTTATATATAATATAACATAACATAACCATAGGCGTGGCAGCCCCTGGTCTTTGCATGTAATGCAATCATTGGGGTGACAGCCATCGCATTTGCCATAGTCCATCAGTTAGATCAAGTCACAGGTACCATCCACACTTAAGGGACAGAAATTACAGGAAGGCCGAATACCCAACCAAAAAAAAAAAAAAAACCACTGCCGTCGAGTAAATTCCGACTCATAGCAACCCTATAGGACAGAGTAGAACTGCCCCATAGAGTTTCCAAGGAGCGTCTGGTGGACTTGAACTGCCAACCTTTTGGTTAGCAGCTGTAGCACTTAACTACTGTGCCACCAGGGTTTCCAGGGTGAATACCAGGAAATGTAAACCATGAGGCCCACCTTTGAGCCTGCCATACTCAGTGGGTTTCTGGAGGGGCTGTTGCATGTCCAGTTCCTAACTAAGGGTGGCATAAACTGTGCTTACTAACATAAAAGTTGGTGGTTCAAACCCGCCCAGCAGCACCCCGGAAGAAAATCCTGGTGATCTGCTCCCATTACAGCCAAGAAAACATTACGGAGCAGTTTTGCCCTGTAACGCATGGGGTCCCCCTGAGTCAGAATAGATTTTGATGGCAAAGGGTTTTGTTTGGCTTAACTAAACGCCAAACACATTGGCTGAGTAATTGCTGAATTAATTAACCGATTTAAATTGTATGCTTAATATACCACTCACCAAAACAAACAAAAAACAAAACAAATGTGACCAAGTATTAATATCTTAAAATACCAAGGACACCTACAAACCAATGAGAAGTAAATATATCAGCAAAAATGCAAACACAAGTCATGTACAAGTAAATCACAAAGAACTACACATGACTAGGAAACAGGATTCACATTCAGACTCACTAGTGTCAAGGAGAGGCAGGTTAAATCAAGGACATACACTTTTCTGCCTGTAGGATGAACAAAGATTAAAAAGACCAGTGATGCCCCATTTTGGCTTGAGGGTGGAAAAGTCAGTCTTATGGTCTCTCAGAAGAGAGGTCATTGCTATTAACATTCATTCCTCAAATGGTTACCCTTACCAGCTTTATGCCAGCCCGTTTCTTAGGGAGCTACTTGTCAATGTATATCAAGAAAATAATGTGCACATACTTTGACCCAGAAATTACTTTTGGGAACTTACTCGAAGGTTAAAAATTAGAACTAGCCTTAGAACATGTTCATCTCAACATAGTTTTTCGTAGCTAAATATTGGAAACTATCTAAAGGGTGGTGATTAAATGCATTAGGGTTATCCATACAATGGAAAGTCAGGCCATGATCAGTGATGTAGTAACAATAAGTGTAATGATTTAGAAATATGTTTGCAATATACTAACTGAAAAACTCAAGGCACAAAATAGTATTTACCATATTTATACATTGTCTATTGGCATCCCCCCCCCAAAAAAAACCCATTGCTGTCAAGTCGATTCCAAGTCATAACCACCCTATAGAACAGAGTAGAACTGCCCCATAGAGTTTCCAAGGAGCGCCTGGTGAATTTGAACTGCTGACCTTTTGGCTAGCAAACATAGCTCTTAACCGCTATACCACCAGGGTTTTACAAAGACTGAGCTGCATTGGCCAGGAATCAAACCTGTGCTTCCCGTGTGGCAGGTGAGAATTCTGCCCCTGAACTACCAATGCCAGCGCTGTCTATAGGCATAGACACCAAAATGTTAAAGGTTATTTCTCAGTAGTAAGGTTCCAGGGGATTTTTGTTTTCAACATTTTGCTTATCTGTATTTTCTAAATTTTCCATGAAAGTGCATTACTTATAACAAAGTATCATGCATTGAGAACAAACTATGCATATAATAATAGGGATAACTACATTTTCATTTTCCAGATAGATCCATAAATGAATATCATTTTGTTTACTTCTGGATTGAGTTATGTGATTGGTCAACACCTGATTGGTGAATCTTTGAAATAGGCTTAACTAAGATTTAATTATTTGTCTCAAGTGATAAAAGCAAGCTAATTATAAGAGCTACCCAAATCAAAATGAGACTTAGCATTTATGTGTTTAAGTGATCAAATCTATTTGGGGCATGTGTCTCCTGTGATGAGATTCAAATGTAAGTTTCCTGCATCAGCAATTTACTGATTAACCAATTAGAAGTTTTTTAAAATCGACTATAGCAAAATAAGAAGAGTGATTGGAAATGCTGATTAAGGCATGACTTATCTTCGGAAATAATTATTCTTTATTTCAATGTATCTTTTCTGGCAGTACTGTGGAGAACTTGCGAAGTGCAAATCCAAAGTTACACCACTGTTTAACGATCTTTGGTGCTACGTCGATGCCTAACTTTTATTGCATTGTCAGACAGTAACAGAGCAACAGTGTCTGAGAACATTTTGAACTTGCTCTTTTAGCCTTTGGAAAGCTTTCTGTACTGCAGACGCCATTTATAGGGTTTTCTTTTGTAAGTCTTGGTTTAGTTCATTTTCAAACCACAAGGAAGGAGGAATTTTTAGTAATAATGCAATATAAATGGCCTGCCTTATGTTCTCTATTTCAATACGGTAGGAACTAGACGTGGGTCAGGCCAGACTCGTCCTTGGATCTCTCGAATGTCTTGAACTGCTGCTCAGATGTGTTGGGTTTGGCACAACCTGCAAGACCCCGGGCCAGGCACTGTTTCCTTTTTGATTTTTAAGCCCCTGTGTATTTCAAGAGAAACTTAATCCATATGTTTCTGATTCATTTACACTTAACTCATCAAAATGTTGTCTTGAAGGAGCTATTTGATATCCAACAAATCTTTGGAGCCCTTTTCTAGAGGACTTTGAAAATCTTTATTTTGATCCCCACAGAACAGAAATTTAGAAAGTTTCACTTTTAGTATGTGCATGTGTGTGTGCATGTGTGTGTTTCATTAAGCAAATTCAGTCACCCCAAGGCATGAGTTCAATCTAAAACTAACAAGTAGAATGTCAGCCTGGCTTTTTAACATGGTCTAATGTACTGTCCTATGTACTAATTAGAGCTGCTAGAAGAGGGGCATTCTCACTCAGATCTAAACTAGTCCCAAATCCATGAAAATGTTCACCATCTGTTAACAATATAGGACCTAGATGTGGCTGACAGTCATTGCCTCGATTCTTAGGTTCCAATCCACACTGAAGTATTTAGAATGATTTAATTCTTTTTTTTTTTTTACCTATTGTATTTTGGGTTAAAAAATTATATTCTAGCCTTAGAGAAGAATGAAGAAGTGTAACTTCCAGAGTCAGATAATTGTTTTGTCAATATCCTGGGTTAAGGCTGCTTAACCAGCTTAATTTATACCCCAGAGTCAACCAGATTGTTGGCTTGAAGTTCTCTTTCATTAAACCCTTTCACTGTTCATGGAAGTGGTTCATTTTTCCTTTCTCTAAAAATATACAGTATGACAAGCTGAGATGGTATTTTCTGCCATTCAAATCAGTGGAAGGGAAGCTGATGTCAGAAAGGAAAAAGCACTTATGTTATTGAGTTCTCCTAAGTGACAAGCACTTTATGTATTTATTCATTCAATATTCAACAAGATTTTATTAAGCACCCATTAAATCACAGGGTTGTAGGCACTATAAGGCAGAAAAATAGAAAGTAAACAAGATAAAAGGCCTCTATGTGTCATGGGGTAATGAGAGTAACTAGTTGCTGATAATCTACAAAGTAAAGGAAAAGATAAAAAGTGGAGTCACCTGGTAATGATAATAAAAGCTAACAATTATTGGATACTAACCACATCTTTTATTAACCACATGTCAGATACTGTACTAAGTACTTTACAAGTATGCACTCATTTGATCCTTAGTAAATACTCTTGTTACACCGGCTTTTAAAGATTGGAAAACTTAAGCTACAAGAGGTTAATTAATTTGCCACTGATATAGGGTCGCTATGAGTTGGAATCAATTCAATGGCAGTGGGTATGTAGCTAGTAACTGGCCAAACTGGCCTTTGGATACAGGCAGTATGACTCCAGAGCCTGCCCTCTGGGCCACCATAACATACTCAACTGCTTAGCTTATGTTCGCTTATTGAATTGACTGCTTTAAGCCAATCACTGTCCTCTTCCATTTTCACTCATGGTACTCATACATTATTATAACTTTACAATCACTTGTGAGTTGGGCATTTTAACCTCCCACTTATAGATGAAGAGGCTGAGATTCAGAGGTTAAGAAACTTGCTCAAGTTCAGGCAGCTAGTAGGGCAGAGCTAAGAGTTTAACCCTAATCTCTCTGGCCATAAAGCTGTGAGACTTTTCCCAAAGCATCATGCTATCTTGCACCCTGTACTCAAATCACCTTAAAATATATGAATTTTGCTCTCAAAAGGCATGAATTCAAGCCAGAATGGGCTGAGAAACATGTCTTCCCCTTTGCTGCCTCTTTCACAATTCACAAAATAAAAGATGAGCTGTTGCAAACATTTTCATCTTTTGTTTTCACTTAACTCACTTGCCAAGATCTCAAGATGTACTTGCACAGCCCTTTTCAGGACCCGTTCTTTCTGCGGTTGTTAGTCATCTGTCTGGTGTCCCTGGTCACCCGTGTTTGGATTGGGAGGTGTCTTTTTCGGTTCATTTCATTTTGCATTCCTATCACCTGAACACAGAACTTTCCAAAGTCCCTCGAAAAATGCACAATGGGTGAGTTTTAAGACCTCACGGAGGTTATTAAATAGCACAGGCAGAATTCTGCCTTTTCAATATGGGGTATGGAAAGGGAAGTCTGTAGGGGAAAAATGGTAAACCTAGATACCTGAGCAAGGGTGATGACAAGCTCTGGGGAAGAGCCAAGCATTTCATTCCATCTACTCTTGAGTAATACTGGAGAGCCTTGACATATTCCTGGCACAGCTCAGGGAGCCTTCCCCCCTACCTTGACATGCTTATGTGCAAATAAATGCAAGAATTGCCCAAGTATAATAATCACAGAGAGTTCTCTGTAATGATGAAAATTGCCTGTAAATATCTGACAACTGATTTAGGCTCCATTTGAAGTGGTATGAAAACCAACATGTTCCATGAACATACCCTTGCGTCAGAGTCTCCTAGAGTAAAAGCTATTCCCTAGTTACAAACAAGGCACATTTGGAAACTCTTTTAACCACTTCAGGGCCCAGATATGAATGAAAGACTGCTGGTTAAATGGCATTCTGGTGGCTACCACCAACGGCACCTGTTAAGACATCACTCTATAGCTTCCCCCTTTTACTCTAAGGTCACAAACCAAAATCCAAATCCGATGCCACTTAGTTGATTCCAACTCATAGTGACTCTTACAGAACAGAGTAGAACTACCCCATAGGGTTTTCAAGGAGTGGCTGGTAGATCAGAACGGCCAACCTTTTGGTTAAGAGCCAGAGTTCCAAACAGAGTCAATAACAAAAATTGAGATTTCTTAATTAACATATCTGGCAGTAGGATTGAGTCAAATGCAGCCTTTTCCTTTTTCTCCATAAGACACTACTTGGGCCTCTAACTCAGGTCTAGAAGCGATAGTTGTGGTCCACATCTTCACTTTCTTGTTGTCTTTGAGTCTCTGGCACTTAAACCCTTTCTGAGAAGGTTTCAGAAAAAGACCAGAGGAAATTGCTCCTTGTCTTGCCCCATTGCCCTTTCCTACTATCTTGCACACACTCATCCTACTCTCCTTCCGTCTCATCTCTATGAAAGAGGTGCTCTTTCTGTTCAACCTCAGCCTTCATCTGTGTACGGTACTCATCCTTCTAAAGCTTCGATCTTCTTGGGGACCTTACTTAAGCTATTCGTTCCTCGCTCCTTTCACCTCCCTCACTGAAAAACAACAATAATAATCATTTCTCTGTCTTTTCATTCCCTGCAGCTATTCTTGCTCTTAGCTTATCTTACTCTTTTATTTCACTCAAGCTTCTTAAAAGGGTCAGGATAGTAAATGCCTTCTCTGCTCCTCATTCCCCAACCCCCTCCCACTGCAGTCTGCCCTCCACCCTCTCAACCCAACCAAATCAGAGCTTGCCAAAGTCACCATGAATCTCCCTTTTTCTGAATCCAAGTGTTATAAATTGAACTGTGTCTCTAAAAAAAAAAAAAAGCTGTTGAAGTCCTAACCCTTCTACCTATGAATGTGATCCTGTTTGGAAATAGGGTCTTTGAAGATGTTATCACTTAGGTTAACAGTGTAAAAGGGATGGGAACTCAAGTGCCAGCCAGAGTTCCTCCAACCCATCAGACATAACTATAGCGACAGCAGCAAAGGCCACCAAGCAGCAGGACCAGAGTTGACCTTGGTAGCTGAACTACTCCTGAAATCAACATGGCCAACACCCTGATTTCAGACTCTGCCTCCAGACCTGTGAGACAATACATTTCTGTTTTTAAAGCCATCCACTTTGTGGTATTTTTTTCCAGCAGCTCTAAGAAACAAATACACCAAGGAGTGGTTTTTATTTCCAGTCTTGTTTGACATCTTTGGGGCATGTGATCCTCTGGCCAATTTCTTTGAGAAAGGTCTTATTCTGTGACTCCTGCCACATGTACTGTCTCCATTTTTCTGTCATCATCTAGCTACTCTTGCCCAGTCTCTTCTGTGGACTTACATCCTCATACTAAGGGACCTCAACCATTGGTGCACTTCAGAATCACCTGGGTGCTTGGAAAACATGAAGATTCCTCATCCCTCCCTCAGACACTTACTTGGTAGGTCTGAATCTAAGCATTATATACACAATCAGATGTATATTTAGAAAGAATAAATATACCCACACTATTTTGGAGGTTTGCCCAGGACTATGCTTTTAAAACAAACACTCCAGTTGATTGTGATGCTAGTGGTCTGAGGCCCACATTTCAGAAACTCTGCCTTAAAAACTGATGATCCCGCATTTTAAACTTTGCTCCTTGGTCCTCCTAGGGGCAACCCTTTTCATACCCACGACTTCACTGCCTACCTACTCACTGACATCTTCCCAATCTTTATTTCTAACGCAGGAGCCTCTATCTCCTCTGTCTCTGTCTCTCTTCTTCTGGAAGCCTGATTTATCATTTCAACTTCTCACTTGTTATCTCCAAATGGATGTATCTCACTTGATATCTCCATAACCAAATATAATCTTACTTCTCTCATCCAAAACAACCAACCCTGGTAGCAGATAAACTAATTGTCACACTGATGATGAAAGATGGTAAACAATCTGAAGGGCAGAGATATAATATCCACAATGGTCACTGTGACTCTGGCACCTAGTTAGCATTCAATAACTATCCCTTAAGGCAATGAGCATGGGATGATCCTCTAAACAAAGGAAATCGTATGGTCAGTGTAAAATGGATGGAAACTCAAGTGCCAGCCAGGGTTTTTCCAACCCATCAGATGTGATTATAGCAACAGCAGCAAAGGCCACCAAGCAGCAGGACCAGAGCTGACCTTGGTAGCTGAACTGCCCCTGTTTCACCGAAATTCATTGTTAGTCTTTGGCCAACTCCCACACAATTTTTATCCTCACTCTCTAATTTGTTTTGAAGAACTATAATGTTAAGTATACAGAAGAAGCTTCAAAAATGAATTTAAATGTGAGTTATGGAATAGAATAGGCTCAGACCCTTTCTCAGTCAGAGGTTAGGTACAGCTCTATGGTACTTGACAAAAGTGGTTTCACTAAATAGGTGCTAGTTTCCTCACATAGCAAGCAGTTTGGAGATTGGCATTCCAGGGCTGGTACAATGGCTTGATGGTGTTATCAGGGTCTCCAGCTCCTTTCATCATTCTGTACCCTTATTCTCAGCATGTGTTTTTTTTTTTAACCTCATGATTGTTGCCCTTTGTTTGCATAATTCGGCTCCATATCCAGCTTCACTTTGGGCAGGAAAAAGAGGAGAAAACAAAGAAAGAACGGGCAACCTTTTTAGAGAGAGCAAAAACTTTCCCAGAACTCTATTAGACTTTAGCTTATGTCTTATTGACCAAAATTGTGTTAAGTGATCACCCTAGCAGCAATGAACTCTGAGAAGTTATATTTTATCTGAGCAAGTTCCCTACCCAAATAAAATTGAGTTTCTGTGACTAAAAAATAATAGTTTTTTTTAAAGACATTACCAAATTTTGGATACTACTAAAAACAGTAACTATAAAGAAGGCAATGAAAGAATTTATTCATTTATTAAATGCAGGGATATAAACATAAGCTAAAAGAGAAATCACCTTTGCTTTCAAGATACTTATACCTACCTAATGGAGAAAACGAAGTACATAAATGAATACAGAATAGTGTGCTGAAATACGTGTCCAAAGAGAAAGAATATGGTCCTATGAGTGTATATAATAAAACAACCTCAGTTAGATTGGAACACTGAGGAATGTTGTCACAGAAGTATAAACGAGTTGAAATGAGAAAAACTAGTAATGATTAAATATACAGCAAAATATATGGGGCATATGCATATGTGTGTGGGGAGAACTTTCCAGGAAAGGAGAGGATATGTGAAAAAATCCTGAAATGGGAAAAGTGGCAAATCTAAGAAATTGTTATATATCTCAGTATATGGTTACAAATTTGTCATTCCTGACATAGTAGACTATGAAAGAACTGAAGAAAAAATCAAGCCTCAAGTTGCAATACTGAAGGATTCTATAGGGAAAATCTTAAACAATGCAGGAAGCATCAAAAGAAGAGTGAAGGAATACACAGAGGCACTATACCAAAAAGAATTGGTCAGCGTTCAACCATTTCAGGAGGTAACACATGATCAGGAACCAAGGGTACTGAAGGAAGAAGTCCAAGTTGTACTGAAGGCACTGGCAAAAAACAAGGCTCCGGGAATTAACAGAATACCAATTGATGTTTCAACAAACGGATACAGCACAGGAAGTGCCCACTCATCTATGCCAAGAAATTTGGAAGACAGCTATCTGGCCAACCAACAGGAAGAGATCCATATTTACGCCTATTCCCAAGAAAGGTGATCCAACCAAATGTGGAAATTATTGAACAATATCATTGATATTACACGCAAGCAAAATTATGCTGAAGATCATTCAAAAGCGACTACAGCAGTATATTGACAGGGAACTCCCAGAAATTCAAGCCAGATTTAGAAGAGGAGATGGAACCAGGGATATCATTGCTGATGTCAGATAGATCCTGGCTGAAATCAGAGAATACCAGAAAGATGTTTATGTGTGTTTTATTGACTATGCTAAGGCATTTGACTGTATGGATCATAACAAATTATGGATAACATTGTGGAGAATAGGAATTCCAGAACACTTCATTGTGCCTATGAAGAATCTGTACGTGGATCAAGAGGCAGTTGTTTGAACAGAACAAGGTGATACTGTGTGGTTTAAAGTCAGGAAAGGTGTGCATCAGGGTTGTATCCTTTCACCATACCTAGTTAATCTGTATGCTGACCAAATAATCCCATAAGCTGGACTATATGAAGAAGAACAGGGCATCAGGATTAAGGAAGACTCATTAATAACCTGTGTTATGCAGATGACACAACCTTGCTTGCTGAAAGTGAAGAGGACTTGAAGCACTTACTGATTAAGATCAAAGGCCACAGCCTTCAGTGTGGATTATACCTCAACATAAAGAAAACAAAATCCTCACAACTGGACCAATAAGCTACATCATGATAAACGGAGAAAAGGCTGAGGTTGTCAAGGATTTCATTTTACTAGGATCCACAAGTAAAATGGAAGCAACAGTCAAGAAATCAAAAGATGCATTGCATTGGGCAAATTGGCTGCAAGAGATCTCTTTAAAGTGCTGAAAAACAAAGATGTCACCCTGAGGACTAAGGTCCACCTAACCCAAGCCACAGTGTTTTCAATCACCTAATATGCCTGTGAAAGCTGGACAATGAATAAGGAAGACCGTGTGAAAGCTGGACAATGAATAAGGAAGACCGAAGAAGTATTAGCACCTTTCAATTGTGGTGTTCATGAAGAATATTGACTATACCATGAACTGCCAAAACAGCAAACAAATCTGTCCTGGAAGAAGTACAACCAGAATGTTCCTTGGAAGCAAAGATAGTGAAACTGCGTTTCAAATACTTTGGACATGTTGTCAGGAGGGATCAGTCCCTGGAGAAGGACATCATGCTTGGTAGAGGAGAGGGTCAGCAAAAAAAAAAAAAGGAAGACCTCAAGAAGATGGATTGACACAGTGGCTGCAGCAATGGGCTCAAACATCTCACTAATTGTGAAGATGGTGCAGGACCAGGCAGTGTTCCATTTTGTTGTGCATGGGGTTGCTATGAGTTGGAACCAACTCAACAACACCTAATAACATGGTTACAAAACAGAGGAGTGGCCAGTGGTATGGGAAGGGGTTGAGGAAGCATTGCAAAGCCTTTTAGAGAAAACTACCTAAGAAGTCCACCACCTGTCTGTCAGTTTGTCATATTATGGTGTCTTAAGTGTTGCTATGATGTTATGCCACTGATATTTCAAATACCAACAGGATCACCCATGGTAGACAGGTTTCAGTGGAGCTTCCAGACTAAGACAGACTAGGAAGAAATTCTGGAGATCTACTTCTGAAAATTAGATAATGAAAACCTTATGGGGAACAACAGGAGCTTGTCCAACTAGCTCGCTTTGGACACATCATAGGAGGGGTCAATTGCTGGAGGAGGACATCATTTTTGGTGAGGAAGAGGCCCAGCAAGTATTTGGGAGACCCTTGGTGAGATGGATTAGCACAATAGCCACAACAATGGACTTGGACATTCTGGTGATTGTGGGGATGACACAGAACTGGGCAGCATTTCATTCTATTGTACATAAGGTTACCGTGAGTTGACTCACAGCAGCTATCCACCTAAGAAGTAAGATTCAAGCATATTTGCCTGCAGTGCGGAGTAGGGTTCATGAGATGCGTGGATAATGAATGGTCAGAGTGGTCCCGGTGAGAGGAAATGGTAGTTTAGAGTAGGAAGTTGGCAGAGGAAATAGAGAGAAAGTACATAGATCATCATATCAGGAGGTAAAATGAATGAAACCTGTTAAAAAATTACAGAAGAAAACTTCAAATGAAAGAAATCAATAACATAGAAGATACTGAATCATGGAACAAGAACGGGGTTTATTTTTTAAGGAAAGAAAAAAATAAAAGATTTAGGAAACATGAAGGAGCTCTCAAGACTTTAAAAAAATTTTTTGAAGGAGGTGTAGAAGATATAATTGACAAGTTAGAACAAAAAAGATGTAGAAAGCAAGAGAGAAAAGACAAAACAAGGTAGAAACCATAGCTATATCATCAGAAATAACACGTGTTCCAGAAAGAAAGAATACAGAAAGAGAAGTGTCTTAGTTATCTAGTGCTGCTATAACAGAAATACCACAAGTGGGTGGCTTTAACAAACAGAAATTTATTTTCTCATAGTTCAGGAGGCTAGAAGTTCAAATTCAGGGTGCTGGCTCTAGGGGAAGTCTTTCTCTGCCAGCTCTGGAGGAAGAACTTCGTCTCTTCTGAGCTTCTGCTCCAGGGAAGTCTTCATGTGGCTTGGCATCTCTCTTCCCCTGTCTCTGCTTACTAACTTGCCTGTTCAATCTCTTCCCATATCTCAGAAGAGACTGACTCAAAACACACCCCACACTAATTCTGCCTCACTAACACAAGATTCGACGGCACTGGGTTTTTGGGTTAACTCAACAAAGACAACCCACAACCACAGGTATAGAGGTCAGGATCTGCAACACACAATTTTGGGGGACACAACTTAATCCATAACAAGAAAGGAGGAAAATTGTCAAAGAAAAACGTAAGAAAATTTCCTGGGAACTAAATATGAATTTCTAAATTAAAAGGATCAGAAAGTGCCCAACAAAATGAAGAACACTAGAACCGCACCAAGACCTTCTGAAAAAGCTCAGGACACTGAGGTTAAGGTCTTAAAGCATCCACAGAGGAGGGAGGAGAAAAACAACAGCAACAAACAGGCCACACACAAAGGATCCGGGATCAAAATATGCCAGGCTCCTCAAAAGTCACAGTGGAAACTAGAAGGCATTGAACCTATGCCTCTAAATGTGAAGGAATGGGCATTGCCTTGTAATATGACTCTACATTTTAAACTCAAAACAGAAATTGCCTTGAGAAAATATTTTCTTTAAATAAATAAATTGAAACAATTATATCTTTATTGAAATTAGGAACATGGATGCCACAGTTATCCTCAGCAAGAGCTGTTTTGCAGTGTTGGGGCGAAAGTCAGCTTAGAACGAGTAGAGGAGAGAGTGGAGGTGAGAAAATGTAGTTCTAGTCAAACCAGACCACAAACCAAATCCACTGCCATCGGCTTGATTCTGACTCATAGCAACCATATAGGACAGAGTAGAACTTCCCAACAGGGTTTCCAAGGAGCAGCTGGTAGATTCGAACTGCTGACCTTTTGGTTAACAGCAGATCTCTTAACCACTGTGTTGCCAGAGCTCCAGTTACAGAGAAGGGAGGGCTAATTAATTAACTACCATTTGCCCTTGAGTTGATTTCAACTCATGCTGACCCCATGTGTTACAGACTAGAACTGTACTCCATAGGGTTTTCAATGGCTGATTTTCCAGAAATAGATCCCCAGGCATTTCTTCTGAGGCCTCTCTGGGTGGACTCAAACTTTCAACCATTCAGTTACCAGTAAAGCACTCTAATTGTTTGTACCACCATTAGCAATAGGTAAATGCAGAGAGATAAATACCCCTAAGAATTTAAGACAGAGATGTCCAGTACACAGACTTTGTAAAAAGAGATTCCTCTTCCGCACCAGATATGTAGCAGACACACTGGCCATGTTGAGTTTGCTCCAGTTTATCTGGTTTTCAGTTAAGCAGGGAAACAATACTTATTGCAAAGGCTAAAGATTTAGCAAACTGAGTCAGCTCACGGATTTTCAGGCAATAGAGGAAACCAGTAATCAAAAACAAAAAGATAATTTATATTTAAAAAATTCAATTATATTCTGATTTAGAATTTCTCTCAAAGTATGCTATTTACTTCCATGTTAAAATTAGCCTGTATTTTCTCATTGACTGAAAGTATATTGGGTGTCAAGAAGTAGCCAGACTTTAGAGAGATATATCTTTTGAAATACATATTGTGGGATTCCAAAGTTGTAACCTTAGATAAATCATTCCAAAAGTCCAAATAATCCAGTTCAGTTTTTCTTTCATAATCCAATTTTCTACAACAAATTATTGGAACCGTCTGAGCTGAAACAAGTTGGAGTTTAGATTCCTTGGTCACAAAAGGAAATATCTTTCAAAAGTTGTAATGAAAATTGAGAAAATGATGTGGGGGCATGGAGAGGGGTAAGAAGGAAGGTGGATGAACAGGGAAGAACTCATATCTCTTCAAAGCCTACCAAACAAATGGGGAAAGCCCTGGGGAGTATCTACACAAGGTAAGTAGAGAATGAGCAGAAATACACTCCAGCATGGTGGCTATTTGTGTGATACAAAAGTATTGGTTAAACCTGGAAAATCTCCTAGGATATTCTAACTGGGAATGACATCATGGAGGGGTGGGTACTGAATAGAGCCTAGGCGGTGTAATGGTTAAGCATTTGGCTGTTAACCAAAAGGTCGGCAGTTGGAATTCACCAGCTGCTCCTTGGAAACCCTATGTGGCAGTTCCACTCTGTCCTATAGGATTGCTAAGAGTCAGAATTGGCTCTACAGCAAGGGGTTTGGGTACTGAAATCCCAGGGCCTGGTGTTGACATCAGAGTGAGGCTAATGTTGCGGTATGATGCGAGCGGGTGAAGCTGATATGAAAGGGAACAGTATCTAGGAGCATGATCGTCCAGTTACTAACGCTGGGACTAGTCCATGGAATGCAAGACAGGTGGTCACAATAAGCCAAAATTAAAGAGACTCCAAAGACATTAAAAGGAAGGAGAGGTCCTGGCAGGTCTGAAACCCACGTTGTCACATTCACCCCCTGGCATCAATTACTCTCAAACAGTCGTGTTTGCAATAGTAGTAATAGTTTCACACTTTCCACATTTAGCACATCTCCTGAGTCAAACATGCAGTTCTCTAACCATCAGTGGTGGGACCGAGGCTCTGAGGGAGATTGTTCTCCAAGACCCGGAGCTTTCATGTTCTTTGCTTTATTTCTTGCCAACGTAGGAGTGAAAATGTGTTTAAGATGACTGCCTCACTAAAGAAAAGTGACTCTATGAAGAGGAATTCAGCATTCTTGGCCAAACCAAGGAGGCCATTAATTTATACCATAAAATGAACAGCCAGAGAATGCAAGAAGTGGCACTGCTCTGCTCAGAAGCTTCTTGCAAGTGTAAACAAAAACCTTGGTTGTTGCTGGTGACTGGCTGGTTTTCAGAATCTGACCAAGCTCTAGAATGGAAACAATCAGGCAGTGATGTCAATGTCCCCATGGGGTCTGAACATCTTTTCTAACCTTATTTTTACCCATCACTTGGCTCTATCTATACAATGTAGCATAGCTTGAATCCTGAGAAAACAAGACAGAGTTCAAAGGCATTTGCACCCTAATTAACAAACAATTGATTAAATATTTGCATGTGTGTGTCTCTCTCAACTCTTTCAACTGCTGAAAAGGCCCACACTTTGGTGGAGACTTCTCATTATTAATCCTTACTTTGTGTTCCATAGTCTCACAAAGGTCCTCCAGAGCCACCAACATACTCATAAAGCTTTAAGGCCCATAAACATGTGGTTTACTTCCCAGAGTTCTCCACCCTGGTCTTATTATCACTGACAGTGAAGCCTGTGTTACCAAAGCCTAAACATTAGAGAGAAAATTGAAAAATATCACTTGACCTTTAAATAGGCATTATACACATAAACATAAAAAAGATGAAAATAATGGAAATATTCTTTAAAGGGGTGGTATTATCCTAGAAACCAATAATAGCTTCAAGAGACACCAAAAAGGGCAACTTATTACAACCAAATTCACTTAACTTTCAAAGACTGCCAATGACTACTTTCTTCTTGATGGTTGCACTCTTCAGGGTGATGGCTTTTGTTTAGCCACACACAGGTATCTAGTGGAAGCAGAAAACATGCTGGACACATGAACAAACATACAACCCTATATTCCATATTCAGCAAATGCAATTTGTCATAGTGTTACCAGATATCTCAGTTTGTCTGGTACAGCCCAGTTTATACCTGTTGTCCCAGTACCCCATCCAACTGGAGCCCCAATTCACTCTTAAAAGTATCCCAGTTTAGATGATAAATCATATGCTCACCTTCCTCAGTTATCTCATTGATTTTCTCCCAGATCCTCAAGTCTCCATGTTCTAGAGACGTTGGCACAAGAGGAAGACAACGCGGGCTGATGCAGATAGCTCTCCTCAAACACCTGAAAGCTATACAGTCACTTCAGAGGGCCATGAGAAACAGATGTCAGCTCATTATCAGGGGGACAAAAAAAAAAAAGTTCTATCATTAGGACTTGACTCATATGATGAAAAAGTCTACCCAAGGAAAAGGGCTATCCTGATAGGTTAATAAGTGTCTCATACCTGAAAGCATTCAAGCAGATGGCTAGAAGAAGCAGGTAATAGTTTCCTTTGGGCCATTGGCTACCAAACTATTTTAAAGTGCTTAAGAATCTTCTGGGAAGATTGAATGGCCAAGACTTACCTCCTAGATACACCTCTGGGGAGGACTCAGATGTGCATTCTACCCATGAAAATTGTAAAAATAAAATAAAAAAATTTAAGACAGTTGAAATCTCACCACCCTGAGATAACCATTAACCATCAACATTCACTGGCCACCTTTTCATACATTACTATACATCTATCTTGCATATAAAGAGGTTTTTTTTTTTTTTTTTTTAACCTTCCCACTCCCCCTCTCACTCATTCCTTGGTAACCACTAATCTTTTGTCTTGATTGATTTACCTGTCCTAGCTATATCATATAGGTGGGATCGTACAATATTTGTCTTTTTGTGTCTGGCTTATTTCACTCAGCATTATGTTTTCAAGGTTCATCCGAGTCATAGCATATATCAAAATTTAATTTCTCTTTATGACTAATATTCCACTGTATGTATGTATGTACCATATTTTGTTTATGTCCATTCATCTGTGGATGGACACTTGGGTTGTTTCTACCTTTTGGCTATTGTGAATACTGTTGCAGCAAATACTGGTGTACATGTGCCTGTTTGAGTCACTGCTCTCAATTCTTTGGGGTATGTTATAGATAGAATTGTGTCCTCCAAAAATATGTGTTGAAAATCCTAACCCCTATACCTTGGTTATGATCTCATTTAGGAATGGGTTTTCTTTGCTATGTTAATAAGACAATATTAGTGTAGGGTGTGCCTTAAATCAATCTCTTTTGAAACTATAAACTGAGCAGATTAGGTACAGGGAAACAAGTAGAGATGCAGGATGACAGATACCACACCACATGAAGATCATTGAGGAATCAAGAAATAAGGACATTCCCCCAAAACCAACAGAGAGAGAAAGTCTTCCCCTAGAGTCAGTACTCTGAATTCAGACTTCTAGCCTTTTAAACTGTGAGAAAATAAATTACTGTTTGTTAAAATCACCAACTTGTGGTATTTCTGTTATAGCAGCACTAGATAACTGAGACAGAATTTAGTACTACTAAAGTGTGAGGCGATGCTCTAGCAAATATCTAAACTGTGGAAGAAGATTTGGGCTTGGGTAATGGGTGGAGGCTGGAAGAATTGTGTCAGTCGGAATCGACTCCACAGTAACAGGGTTTTTCACAGTAAAGCCTAGATTGCCTTAAAAAGACTATAGGTAGAATTATGGACATCAAAGGCAATTCTAGTGAGGGCTCAGAAGAAAGTGAGCAGAGTCATAGAGAAAGCGTCTATCATCTTAGAGAATACATACAGTGCTGTCAAAAGAATGTTGGTGGACAAAATGGCATTAAATGTGCTTCTGGTGAGGCTTTAACATGATCAGCATGTGATTGGACAATGGAGGAAAGGTGATGCATTTTATATAGTGGCAAAGGACTTGCCTGAATTATATGCAAAAGTGTGGTGGAAGGTAGAATTTGTAAGCAATGAATTTGGATATTTGTCTTGAGGAGACTTCTAAGCAAGATCTTAAAAGGGCTGCACGGTTTCTCCTTGCCACTTATAGTAAAATGTGAGAGGAAAGAGATGGACTTAAAAATGAGCTGTGTAAAATGCAAACAAAACTTAAAGATTTGGAAAATTCTGTTGAATGAACTCAGGACATGTATTCTAGAGTTTTCACCAAGAACATGGCTATACAATCTTTTGTTAAAGAGATTAACCTTGTGACTGATAGATCTAAACAAAAGCAGAAAACACATCAGCTTAGACTGAAGGAGACAGAGAGAGGACAAAAGGAGGGAAAGCTGTCTTCTTCTTGGAATTTTACAAGCAGGAAACAGGCCGAAGGGGCTACTTCTGTTGTCCTCTTAGAAAAGAGCCAGCCCTAATGTAGTTCGGAGATCATCAGAACTGTTGGAAGGAGCAGGGGATGCACAGGGCTGCCTCAGTTTCAAAGAGCGGAGCCACTCCTTCCTAGGTTTTAAAGGGTTTTAAAGGTTTTAAAGGGTGGAGTCTCTTAGATCTCAAAGGGTAGATAGAGCCACAGCCTCTTGGCTTTCAAAGGATAGAGAAATGGCTTTCTATGTTTCGAAAGGTGGAATCAAGCTCTCCTAGGCTTCAAAGAGTTAGATCTCTACCAACTTGGTTCTGGAGTGTGAGGCTGCCATGCCCAAAAGTCAGGAGGATGGGACTGCGGCCTAAAGCTAAGGGGTGGGGCTGCCATGTCCAAGGGGCAGGAGCCCTCACCAGAATTGCCCTCAAGGTCCGTAATTTTGCTAGGGCCTAGGGGGTGAGGTTTCCACTCAGACGGACTAGGAGAATGGGGCCAAAGGAGCAGACTTGCTTCCCAGTGGGTCTGGAAAATGGGGCTGAAACCTAGAGCCAAGGGGCCACCATCCAGAATCCAGAGGGCTTATTATCCTAATAGACATTTCTAGATTGTTCTTCTATCTACCAGCAGTGTATGAATGGACCCCTTTCTCCGCATGCCAGTCAGTAGAAATGGATTGCCACTCTTTTTGTGTTTGCCAATTTAAAAAAAAAAAATCATTTTAGTGGGTGGGAAATGATATTTATTGTTATCAATGAAAATGTAAAACTTTCATTTTTCCGATCTGCAATAGAAATTGAGCATCTTTTCATATATTTATTGACTTTTGAATTTAATTTTTGTGAAGAGCCTATTCATACCTTTGCCCACTTGTCTTTTGAGTTGTTTCTATATTTCTTATTAATTTATTAGAGTTCTTCGTATATTATAGCCATGAGCCCTTTATCTGCCATATGTATTGAAAACATTTTTCTCAGTTCATAGTTTGTATTTTAACTTTGGTTATGGTTTTTCTTTGTACCGTTTAAAAAAGTATTTATATTTAGCTATGCTTATTTTTTTCTTTTATGGATTTTTGGTTAGCTCTTTTGTCATGACTCACCAATGAGTGTTGTCACTACGGTAGAGAACCACTTGTCTAGAAGATCTTCAAGTTTCCTTTACGCTTTTGATTTTATGATTTTAGGTTTAGAATATCACAAAGAATTTTCCCATCTCTCAAATTCAAATGCCATTAATTGAGATTTTGCTGTCATATTTTAAAGTAGATAACCAGAGTCAAATGAGGAGATGGACAACTCATAATCAAGTGGGCTATCTATAGAACTTAAATACAACCTCAAGAAACCTAGCCCTGTGCCATATTATCAGAATTCTATAGGTACTTCATCAAAATTCTGTGAAAGATTATCCTCTAGAGGGAGAAAAACCACCACCACCACTGGCTACGGAGCTGGCACCTTGTTCTTGGGGGCAGGTACTCATGACCAAGAACTCCTTTCCAGCACCTTCTTCAAGCTTGCTGGCACCAAAAATATTTTCTTTTTGCTCACGATGCCCAACACTCAGCATAAAACCATTTGCCTCAAAAGAAAAGGCTGATGTGAACAAAAACCAGCAAACGGAATCCTAGCTCTGGATGTTATTTTTTCTTAAAGAAGTCTATTGTCAGATTGTAATCTGGTGAAAAACATGCAGGGCTTAATTGATTCCTGCAGAATCTCCTAAACTGATGAAAGGATATGTCTCAGTGAAACTTACTTTTCAGCTGTTTTACATGCATGTGCACACGCACAGACCCATCACTGTCCTGAGATTTTTGCAGCCAGACTCCTGAGCTTGCCCATTTACCAAACCAAGTGTGAGTCATTAGCTTTCCAGACCCTGTGCCTCAGGATAATTGAGACACCAGCTGGCCTCCTCCTTAGCCATCTATCTAACCTATTCTTAAAGTGATCTGTTTACATTAACAAGTGCAATGAAATAAAAAAGCAAGACCCATCTGCTAAAGTTATTTAGAGGTTTGCTTTGGGAACCTGATTTTCTCTATCAAAAAAAAAAAAAGAAATGTAAATTTGGCTATGGGGACTTATACTGGGGTAAAGGTATTGTAACAACCACATCAACGTCTACTGCTAGCTATGGCAGTTTTGCCTAAGGCCGTCTCCTTGTATTTAAACATGCAATCCCTACAAAAGGATAGTGAGAGCTCAGCATGGCTTGGTGAAGTGATAGTTCCAGGTACGCCAATGTCTTAGTTTCCTTGGGCTGTCATACCGAAATACCAAAACAATGGGCAGCTTTAAAGAGCAGAAATTTATATTCTTACAGTTCCAGAGAATAGATGTCCAAATCAGGGTCTTACCTGTGTCAATTCTTTCTGGGGGCTTTGAGAAGATTCCATGCCTGTCTTCTAGTTTCTGGTGGCTACTGGCAATCACTGGCATTCCTCTGTTGCTTATATGTTCATCTGCTTCCATTGTTGCATGATGTCTGTCTTCCCCCTGTGTTTGTTTGGCTCTCTGCTTCCATTGTTGCATGATGTCTATCTTCCCCTTTCATAAAACACCACTCAGAAAGGATTATCACTAGGACCCAGCCTATTCTGGTATGACATAACTGATAATATCTTCAAAGAAAGACCTTATTTCTCCAAATAAGGTCACATTCACAGGTACAGGAATTAGGACTTCAACATATATTTGTGGGGGACACAATTCAATGCATATCACCCAATTTCAGAGTTCCTGGATACAGAGGGATTTTCACCCAACCTACCTTTGAGCTGATTCCAACTATAGGATTGAACTGCCCCATAGGGTTTCAAAGGAGCAGCTGGTGGATTTGAACTTCTCACCTTTTGGTTAACAGCCATAACTCTCAACCACTGTGCCACCAGGACTCCCTCACCCAACCTAGGATAGTCTAAATACCTGCCTTTCCTGTTCTTACAGGAAGCAGCTAAGTAAGACCTTAGGGATTCTCAGCCCACACTGATTGGCGCCACCACAGCTGCAGCATCCCAGCCTCAAATGGGGCTGCACTCCTCCTCAGCCATCCTCTTCCATGTTCAGCTTCTTCTTTCATTCCCTCTACCACCCTTTCCAAGGTTCCAGCACCGTCCTCAAACGTTCAACCCACTCCTCAGACATGGACGCCCGCATAAATCATAAGTAGATCTATACCACCAATGAACGCTCTCCATGCTGCCTCAGAGAGGAAACTGCCCCCACTTTTCACCAAATCTCTTGCCTACACCTGTGCTTTGAACATCTTATTTCCTCTATTACCTGCACCTACTAATTATGCTGGGAGTCCCTGGGTGGTGCAAACGGTTAAAATGCTTGGCTGCTATCTAAAAGGTTGGAGGTTGGAGTCCACACAAAGGTACCTCAGAAGAAAAGCTGGGTGATCTACTTCCAAAAAAATCATCTATTGAAAGTCCTATGGGGCACAGTTCTACTCTGACACACATGGGGTCACCATGAGTCAGAATCGACTTGATAGCAGCTGATTTACTGATTATTAATTATGTTAGTATTTTTCCACTCATATCTTGAATCTATCCAGTCCTCTATCATTTCTTTCCCATTAGCTGATCAGCATGGTCTGTTCTCTTTCTAATGGAAACAAAACAAAACAAAACAAACAAAAAATTCACCTTGTCTCCCTCTTGTACCTGCTATTTCTTTTTCTTAAAAAAAAAAAAAATTTCTCTAGCTGTCTTCCTTTTATCCTCCAATTATAAAACTCCTTATTGATTTTTGTTCCCACCAGAGTAATTTGTGAATCCCAAAGAACTTCGGCCATATCTGAAGGATATTTCCTTGTAACTGACCTCTCCACCACTTCCTTCATGAGATATTTTCCTATGTTGTTTCCAGGACGTCCTTCTCTCCCTGGGTTCTCTTGCTTCTCCTGTTTAGTCTTATGCATAGCCTCTTCTTTCCTTAATGACCCTAAAGGAGAGCATCCCACAGAATTCTGTGGTTCTTCATAGGTTGTCTCTGGGTAACTTAATTCAATATACATGATTTCAACTGTCACCTATATATGATTGCTTTCCAAATATATGCTACTTAATAAACAGTTTACTTTAAAAAGTTCTGTCCAGAGAGGAATTCATCATTATCCACTTTGTCAAATCTATACCTCCCTAGACGATGAATAAGGCAGAATGAAGAAGAATTAGTCCTTTTGAGTTGTGGTGTTGGCAAAGAATATTGAGTATACCATGAACTGCCAAAAGAACAAACAAATCTGTCTTGGAAGAAGTACAACCAGAATGCTCCTTAGAAGCAAGAATGGTGAGACTACGACTCACATACTTTGGACATGTTATCAGGAGGTATCAGTCCCTGAAGAAGGACATCATACTTGGTAAAGTAGAGGCTCAGTGAAAAAGAGGAAGACCATCAATAAGATAGATTGACACAGTAGATGCAACAATGGGCTCAAACATAACAATGATTGTGAGGATGGCACAGAACTGGGTGCTGTTTCATTCTGTTGTGCATAGAGTCGCTATGAGTCAGAACCAACATGACAGCACCAGACAACAATGATACCTCCCTATACTTTCCTCATCTTGACAAATGGTGTCATAGTTTACCTAGTTATCACCTAGTTGTCCAGGAGGCATCTTGGGCAACTCCTGTTTCCTCAGCCATAGGACTTCCATGGCCCTCACTCTCACTACCCAACCTTCATTTAATCACTATGTCCAGATCTCCTGCCCACTGTTGTCGTCTTGGTTAAGATCAAGTTATCTGTCACTGATTCTTGCAACAACCCTGTAAATGATCTTCCTATTTCCATGATCATCTCCCTTCAAGGATGCTCAGCTCCTTTGATGGAATGATGGTCCTAAAATAGCAGTATGATCATGTGATCTCATTGCTTAAATCCTTTTAAGAGGACCGTGTCACCACAGATGCAATCTAAACATCTTTCCAGGTAGGACTAAACTTGAGACAAAGAAGGCTCTGCTCACCTCTGGGGCCTTACTCCTTGCCACTCCAGCCATGAAGAGTTTTTTGCAGCTCCCTACAGGTCATGATCTTTCTCTTCTTTATGACTTTGAACATGATATTTTAAAGTGTGAAATATTCTTAAAAATTGTTTTAATAATTGGTCTCAACCCACCTGGATCAAAGAAGAATGAAGAACACCAAGGTCACAAGATAACTATGAGCCCAAGAGACAGAAAGGGCCACATGAACCAGAGACTTACATCATCCTGAGACCAGAAGAGCTAGATGGTGCCCGGCCACAACCGATGACTGCCCTGACAGGGAGCACAACAGAGAACCCCTGAGGGAGCAGGAGAACAGTGGGATGCAGACCTCATATTCTCATAAAAAGACCAGACTTAATGGTCTGACTGAGACTAGAGGAATCCCAGCAGTCATGGTCCCCAAACCTTTTGTTGGCCCAGGACAGGAACCATTCCCGAAGAGAACTCATCAGACATGGAAGGGACTGGACAATGGGTTGGAGAGAGATGCTGACGAAGAGTGAGCTGCTTGTATCAGCTCACATGGACACTTGAGACTGTGTTGGCATCTCCTGTCTGGAGGGGAGATAGGAGGGTAGAAAGGGTTAGAAACTGGCAAAATCGTCACAAAAGGAGAGACTGGAAGGAGGGAGAGGGCTGACTCATTAGGGGGAGAGTAAGTGGGAGTATGGAGTAAGGTGTATATAAGCTTATATGTGACAGACTGACTTGATTTGTAAACTTTCACTTAAAGCACAATAAAAATTATTTTAAAAAATTGTTTTAATGAATGAATGCTTATATATGTAAATATATATTTTTTTAATGCAAAAAACATTTTTTTTTCCATCCAAGACTTAGTTGTGTGCCTTCTTATGGACAGAAAAATGTTTTCAGGACCTCTGGGCTCCTTGAAGTCTGGTCAGGCATTTGAATTACTGAAAGTGCCATTGAAGCAGCTTTTTAAAGAAAGTTTAAGGAGTTGTACAAGAAGAAGAGTTAGAGTGAGTCATTTGGAGACATTTTAAAATTATTGATGGTCTAGCTAACTCATATCCCTTCTCCTACTCCCTGTGTCATCCTCTCTCCCTGTTTGGGTTTCTGTCTTCCTCTTTCCTTTTCTCTCTTCTGCATACTTCCTCCTGTTCAGTCTCAGCAAAAGTACTAGAAGATGCACTAGTTTTTAAAGTAAATTAACTGTCTCATATTTTCCAAATAAACTTAAGTGATTTTTTTTCTGTACTGTCATGAAGAGATGCCCTTTAAAAATAACTGTTGAGTTGCACAATGCCTCCATCTTTAGCACGACTGCTTACCTACCCCGCCCTTTGGAATTTTCCCTACTGCCTTTGCCTACTCAGCCACCCCTACCACACAGCTCCTCACTCATCCTCCAAAACATGAATGGAAAGATGCCCTGTTCCTGATCATGAGGTAAGGAAATTGCAAGGTTCTAATTTACTCTATGAATTGAAGTTTGAGAAAGATTCCAGTGTCAACCTGGGAAGCTGATAATTCCACTCATCTCCCCAGGAAGCTGAGCCCCAGCCAGGTACATTCTGCAAGATGGTTGGATAAGCTCAATCATGGCTTAGAGCCAGAACCGCCTTTGGTTTAAAGCTTTGGTCTTTCTGACAAGGTGATTGGCCTACAAGATGACCTAGAACAGCTCTAAAACCATGTACCCTTATGGTAACTAATGTAAGTGCCACTATGTGTGGCGTGATCCTGCTGTGCCAGACGATGAGTTCAGCAGGTTGCATACACTATAGAATTTAACATTTTGGCTTTCTTGCAAATAAAATAAAATAAAACAGAAACTAAACAAACAAAAACAACTAAGATCTAAGAAAGAAGGCGAAGATGGTTGCAAATCCCTTCAACGGGTACCCATCATCTACAGAATAAAAGGCAAATTCTCCTCTCTTACTTCCCACTTCCAGAAATCCTACATTCTGATCACAGTGAATTAATGTGTGTGCTCATCTCATACCTCTGGGTTTTTCATACTGTTCCCTCTGCCTGAAGACTATTTTACCAAGTTCTATTCATCCTTCAAGACAAAGCAGTAGTCCCTTATTTTGAAGCATTCATTGGATCCCCAGGTGAACTTAGGTCCTCCTTTCCTATGGACTTCACTTTGTTCACAGTTTCATTACATCTGTGATCCTATTGCATAGTACTCATCTGACTGCCTTCAAATCTTCCAAGCCAGGCCACATGCTTGTTAAGGTCAGGAATGTATCCCTTTACCTAGTAGGCAAGTGTCCAATAAATATTTATCGAAAGAATGAGCAAACAAGTGAATAAACAGATGTTTCTTGAAGGCATAGGGAAGCCCTCCCTTCTTCTGGCACTCAATTCTCCTCATCTACCTGTCACAGACCAGGAGTCCCATTGTGGTTGCTTCCTGGTGGGAGGTCTCCAGCTGGACCTGGCCTGAGTAAACCTGGGGTATCATGACCATCTTGGCATTGAGCATGCTGTCAACACATAGAACTATGTCAGCTTGCTCCAGGCTCAACAGCAAGAGGTACTGGGATTTATTTATGTGCTGTTAAAGGGAAGCTGCTGAAGGCCACAGGCTTGACCAGTATGAACTTTTGCCTATAATCAAAAATTCAATTACATTTCATTTGTTGGAGAGAGCCAACTCCCACAGACACCAAATGGAAAATGAGACTATATCTTGCAAATTTAATACTACAGATCATATATATAGATAACCCACTCAACCCACTGCTGTTGACTAATTCTTAGTTTCGTGTGGAAACCACTCTAGACAATTTCAAGAAAAAATTTTACTACATATTTGCATATTATGTACCTCCATGAAACACTGGAAGCGCAGAAGAACCAGACCCTAAAACTAGACACTGAGAAAGAGCAGCTAGGCACTGGAACCAGAACCAAAATCAGGCCACTAAGCCATTACAGGGTCTCCTACTGTTGCTTCCTCTGAACATGTAAAGCTGCAACTGGTACCATTCACAGCCCTGACAGCTGCCCCTAGACTTCACTGCAGGTTTCTGGAATGTGGAAGTGACTACTGACACCAGAACAACTTTTGAATCGTTGCTCCCTTATTGTGTCAGTAGCTCCAGATCCAAAAAGCTGCACTGGTATGCCTGAATTGTATACCCACATCCTAACTGGAAGATGGAGTGGGAAAGGGCTATGCTACCTCTTCAGCTTCTATAATGGAATGTGGGTTCAGATTTATAAGGCAGGAAGTCCTCAATACAAGACCAAAAGCCAAAATAATGACATTATCTGCTACATACTTCAAGTCTGTCTTCACATGTTGCTGGCTACGTGAAGGAAGTAGAAGTGTTTTCTGTTTACATTTTTGAATGTCACTTCACATTCTAAAAAAAAAAAAAGAGAGAGAGGAAAGAAAATCAAACCATTTAAACTAATTCTTGATAAATGTCACAAAGTAGCTTGTGGGTTCATTACTACGAAGCATTGTGCTTAACTCAAATTTTTAATAGGCTTTATAGCAGTCTGTTCTTAAGTACAAATTGTCCATAAATCAGACATTGATAACCCAAGGATTGCCTGTACAGTTAATAATTCTCCAAATGTTCTTTTCTGAAAAGAGTGGAAGAGACCTGCTGAGCAGTGGAGCCAAGATGGCGGAATAGACAGACACTTCTGGTGAGCCCTCTTTACAATAAAGACCCGAAAACACAAGTGAAACGACTATATTTGTGACAAACTGGGAGCTCTGAGTTTCAAAGGCAAGCTTAAAAAATGAACTGAGGGGCAGGGAGAGGAAGAGACCATTCAGGAATGGAGAGGAATTACTGGACAGGAATCACGGGGACCCCTCAGGCACCATTTCCGGAAGCCGCGGTAGCGGTGAGCTGCTACTAGTGTTCGGCCGCAGGTTCCTCATGGAGAAGCAGCCTGCTACACAGCCTACTCACACCTCTGGAACCAGAGAAGAATGGCGCTCTCAGCAAAAGCTAAGTACTTCTGTATATTTTACCCTGTCCCCCAACCCCCAAGTCGGCTTCAGCAGCTGAATTCCCTGGGCCTGAGATAGGTCCTGTTGAGCACCTAGAGCCAACCCCCGGCCTTGGAGAAGGAAAAAATTTGCAAGTGGAGGAAAGCATAATTTGCCAGCTCCACTAACTGGGGGAGCTCAGGACAGAAGCGGCTCCTGTCCAGACATAAAAGGTCCATGGACTTTGAGCACCATTCCCTTCTGCATGGACCTGTGTGGGCCTATTTTGGGAGAACAGGCCCTTGTTGGCAGACTCCAACCATTTCAGTTGCACGGTGGAGAGGTGGGTGTTTGATGTTTGACATTGCTTTACATATTAAACAAGGTTATCATCTATCCACATCAGGGACCTAAGGACTGGTAGCTTCACTCAGGTCACCCAGCCACCCACTACGGGGTCCAAAGATAACTGGCACCTCCCAGTCCTTACAACCAAAAACTTCACGTGTCCATGGTCTGTCTGCAGAACTCATTCAACTGCACACTCTGTGAAACAGGGATGCTCTTTCCTCAGAGACACTCAGGGTTCGGTTCTCTGCCCCCTGCGTTGTTCAGAGCGTGAACCCTGCTGCAATCAGATACCAGTACATACACCAATCACCCCTGACCCTCTAAGACTGTATGACAGAGCCTGTACCACACACTTGATGATCAGCTACCTGGAAACCTGAGCTGAATTCATGCAAGAAAAGTGAATGGAATCTTATACTGATATACCTGATAACAGCTCTAACCATCTGGGGACAGGACATCCGAGCTCCAAAGGCAAAAATAATCAAGCTAGCTCACTAAAGCAACCATTTTGGGTATATCAAAAACAAAACAAAGCAAGAAGCTACAACACAATAAGCAAACATAAACAAAGACAATAACATAGATGACTCAGAGACAACAGTCAATATCAAGTCACATAAAAAAACAGACCATGATCGACTCAACAAGCTCTCAAAACAAAGAATCCAAGGATCTTCTAGATGAAAGTGCATACCTGGAATTACCAGAGCCAGAATACAAAAGATTAACATACAGAACCCTTCAAGATATCAGGAAGGAAATGAGGCACTATGCAGAACAAGCCAAGGAACAAACAGATTAAGCAATAGAAGAAATTAGAAAGATTATTCAGGAACATAAAGAAAAATTTAATAAGCTGGAAAAATCCATAGACAGAAATCACAAATTCAGAAGATTAACAATGAAATTACAGAAGTAGACAGCTCAACAGAAAGTCAGAGGAGCAGAACTGAGCAAGTAGAAGCCAGAATTTCTGAACTGGAAAATAAATCACTTGGCATTAATATATTTGAAGAAAAATCAGATAAAAGAATTCTAAAAAATGGAGAAACCTTAAGAATCATGTGGGACTCCATCAAGAGAAATAACCTATGAGTGATTGGAGTACCAGAACAGGGAGGAATAAGAGAAAACACAGAGAGAATTATTGAAGATTTGTTGGCAGAAAAATTCCCTGATATCGTGAAAGATGAGAAGATACCTATCCAAGACGCTCATCGAACTCCAAATAAGGTAGATGTTAAAAGAGAGTCACCAAGACATATTATAATCAAACTTGCCAAAACCAAAGATAAAGAGAGGATTTTAAGAGCAGCAAAGGATAAAAAAAAGCCACCTACAAAGGAGAGCCAATAAGAATAAGCTCAGACTACTTGGAAGAAACCGTGCAGATAAGAAGGCAATGGGATGATATATTTAAAATATTGAAGGAAAAAAATTGCCAGCCAAGAATCATATCCAGCAAAACTGTCTCTTAAATATGAAGGTGAAATTAGGACATTTCCAGAAAAACAGAAGTTTAGGGAATTCGTAAAAAACCAAACCAAAACTATAAGAAATACTAAAGGGAGTTCTTTGGTTAGAAAATCCATAATATCAGGTCTCAACCCAAGACTAGAACACTGGGCAGAGCAATCAGAAGTCAACCCAGACAGGGAAATCCAAAAAACAAAGATTTTTTTTAAAAAAGAAAAGCTCAAAACAGGGTAACAGTGATGATACTTTATAAAAGAAGACAAGATCAAAACAATAAAAAGTGACTAAGAAATGTAATCACAGATCTTCCATATGGAGAGGAAGATACGGCAATACAAAGAAATAAAAGTTAGGTTTAAATTTAGAAAAATAGGGGTAAATAATAAAGTAACCACAAAATAAACAAATTATCCTACTCATCAAAATAAAATACAAGACAAAAATAAAGACCAGCAGAAACAAAATCAACAACAACAAATACGAGGAGAGGACAATATATTAAGAATCTACTCAGCACATAAAATTAAATGGGGAAAAAGAAACTGCCAACAACACACAAAAAAAGACATTAAAATGATAGCACTAAATTCATACCTCTCCATAATTACCCTGAATGTAAATGGCCTAAATGCACCAATAAAGAGGCAGAGAGTGGCAGAATGGATTAAAAAACAAGATCCGTCTATATGCTGCCTACAAGAGGCACACCTCAGACTTAGAGATACAAACAAACTAAAACTCAAAGGATGGAAAAAATATATCAAACAACAATCAAAAAAGAGCAAGTATAGCAATATCAATTTCTGAAAAAATAGACTTGAAAGTTATATCCATCATAAAGGATAAGGAAGGACACTATATAATGATTAAAGGGACAATATACCAAGAAGATATAACCATATTAAATATATGCACCCAATGACAGGGCTGCAAGATACATTAAACAAACTCTATCAGCATTGAAAAGTGAGATGGACAGCTCTACAATAATAGTGGGAGAATTCAACACACCACTTTCAGTGAAGGACAGGACATCCAGAAAGAAGCTCAATAAAGACATGGAAGATCTAAATGCCACAATTAACCAACTTGACCTTGTAGACATATACAGAACACTCCCCCTAACAGCAACCAAGTATACTTTCCTTTCTAGTGCACACGGAACATTCTCTAGAATAGACCACATATTAGGTCATAAAGCAAGCCTTAGCAGAATCCAAAACATTGAAACATTACAAAGCATCTTCTCTGACCATAAGGCCATAAAAGTGGAAATCAATAACAGGAAAATCAGGGAAAAGAAATCAAACACTTGGAAACTGAACAATACCCTACTCAAAAAAGACTGGATTATAGAAGACATTAAGGATGGACTAAAGAAATTCATAAATCCAATGAGAATGAAAACACTTCCTATCAGAACCTTTGGGACACAGCAAAAGCGGTGCTCAGAGACCAATTAATATCAATAAATGCACACATCCAAAAAGAAAAAAGGGCCAAAATCAAAGAATTATCCCTACAACTTGAACAAATAGAAAGAGAGCAACAAAAGAAACCCACAGGCACCGAAAGAGAACAAATAATAAAAATTAGAGCGGAACTAAATGAAGTAGAAAACAGAAAAACAATTAAAAGAATTAACAAGACCAATAGCTGCGTTCTTTGAAAAAAATCAACAAAACTAATAAACCATTGGCCAAACTGACAAAAGAAAAACAGGAGAGGAAGCAAATAACCCGAATAAGAAATGAGATGGGCGATATTACACCAGACCCAACTGAAATTAAAAGCAACATATCAGATTACTATGAAAAATTGTACTCTAACAAATTTGAAAACCTAGAAGAAATGGATGAATTCCTAGAAACACAGTACCTACCTAAATGAACACAAACGGAGGTTTGTTGTTGTTAAGTGCCGTTGAGTCGGTTCCAACTCATAGCGACCCTATGCACAACAGAATGAAACACTGCCCGGTCCGGCACCATCCTTACAATCGTTGTTATGCTTGAGCTCATTGTTGCAGCCACTGTGTCAATCCATCTCATTGAGGGTCTTCCTCTTTTCCGATGACCCTGTACTCTGCCAAGCATGATGTCCTTCTCCAGGGACTCATCCCTCCTGACAACATGTCCAAAGTATGTAAGATGCAGTCTCACCATCCTTGCTTCTAAGGAGCATTCTGGTTGTACTTCTTCTAAGACAGATTTGTTAGTTCTTTTGGCAGTCCATGGCATATTCAGTATTCTTCGCCAACACCACAATTCAAAGCTGTCAACTCTTCTTCTGTCTTCCTTATTCATTGTCCAGCTTTCACATGCATATGATGGGATTGAAAATACCATGGCTTGGGTCAGGCACACCTTAGTCTTCAAGGTGACGTCTTTGCTCTTCAACACTTTGAAGAGGCCCTTTGCAGCAGATTTGCCCAATGCAATGCATCTTTTGATTTCTTGACTGCTGCTTCCATGGCTGTTGATTGTGGATCCAAGTAAAATGAAATCCTTGACAACTTCAATCTTTTCTCCATTTATCATGATGTTGCTCATTGGACAAGTTGTGAGGATTTTTGTTTTCTTTATGTTGAGGTGCAATCCATACTGAAGGCTGTGGTCTTTGACCTTCATTAGTAAGTGCTTCAAGCCCTCTTCATTTTCAGCAAGCAAGGTTGTGTCATCTGCATAACTGAGGTTGTTAATGAGTCTTCCTCCAGTCTTGATGCCTGTGCTTCTTCATATAGTCCAGCTTCTCGTATTATTTGTTCAGCATACACATTAAATAGGTATGGTCAAAGAATACAACCCTGATGCACACCTTTCCTGACTTTAAACCAATCAGTATCCCCTTGTTCTGTCTGAACAGCTGCCTCTTGATCTATGTAAATGTTCCTCATGAGCACAATTAAGTGTTCAGGAATTCCCATTATTCACAGTGTTATCCATAGTTTGTTATGATTCATACAGTCAAATGCCCTTGCATAATCAATAAAACACAGGTAAACATCCTTCTGGTATTCTCTGCTTTCAGCCAGGATCCATCTGACATCAGCAATGATGTCCCTGCTTCCACATCCTCTTCTGAAACTGGCCTGAATTTCTGGTAGTTCCCTGTCGATATACTGCTGCAGTCATTTTTGAATGATCTTCAGCAGAATTTTGCCTGCATGTGATATTAATGATATTGTTCTATAACTTCCTCATTCAGTTGGATCACCTTTCTTGGGAATAGGCATACATATGGATCTCTTCCAATCAGTTGGTCAGGAAGCTGTCTTCCATACTTCTTGGCATAGACGAGTGAGCACCTCCAGCGCTGCATCTGTTTGTTGAAATATCTCAATTGATATTCCATCAATTCCTGGAGCCTTGTTTTTCGCCAATGCCTTCAGAGCAGCTTGGACTTCTTCCTTCAGTACCATGGGTTCCTCATCATATGCCACCGCTTGAAATGGTTAAATATTGACTAATTCTTTTTGGTATAATGACTCTGTGAATTTCTTCCGTCTTCTTTTGAGGCTTCCTGCATCATTTAATATTTTCCCCATGGAATCCTTCACTATTGCAACTTGAGGCTTGAATTTTTTCTTCAGTTCTTTCAGCTTGAGAAACGCGGAGTGTGTTCTCCCCTTTTGGTTTTCCATCTCCAGCTCTTTGCACGTGTCATTATAATACTTTATTTTGTCTTCTCGAGAGGCCCTTTGAAATCTTCTGTTCAGTTCTTATACTTCATGAATTCTTCCTTTTGCTTTAGCTGCTTAACGCTCAAGAGCAAGTTTCAGAGTCTCCTCTGACATCCATCTTGGTCTTTTCTTTCTTTCCTGTCTCTTCAGTGACCTCTTGCTTTCTTCATGGATGATGTCCTTCATGTCATTCCACAACTCTTCTGGTCTGCGGTCACTAGTGTTCAATGCATCAAATCTATTCTTGAGATGGTCTCTAAATTCAGGTGGGATATACCCAAGGTCATATTTTGGCTCTCGTGGACTTGCTCTGATTTTCTTCAGTTTCAGCTTGAACTTGCATATGAGCAATTGATGGCCTGTTCCACAGTCAGCCCCTGGCCTTGTTCTCACTGATGATATTGAGCTTTTCCATCGTCTCTTTACACAGATGTAGTCAATTTGATTTCTGTGTGTTCCATCTGGTGAGGTCCATGTGTATAATCGCTGTTTATGTAGGTGAAGGAAGGTATTTGCAAGGAGGAAGTCGTTGGTCTTGCAAAATTCTATCATTTGATCTCTGGCATTGTTTCTATCACCAAGGTCATATTTTCCAACTACTGATCCTTCTTCTTTGTTTCCAACTTTTGCATTCCAATGGCCAGTAATTATCAATGCATCTTGATTGCATGTTCTATCAATTTCATACTGCAGCAGCTGATAAAAATCTTCTATTTCTTCATCTTTGGCCCTAGTGGTTGGTGCGTAAATTTGAATAATAGTCATATTAACTGCTCTTCCTTGTAGGCATATGGATATTATCCTATCACTGACAGCGTTGTACTTCAAGATAGATCTTGAAACGTTCTTTTTGACGATGAATGCAACACCATTCCTCTTCGAGTTGTCATTCCCAGCATAGTAGACTATAAGATTGTCCGATTCAAAATGGCCAATACCAGTCCATTTCAGCTCACTAATGCCTAGGATATCAATGTGTATGCATTCCATCCCAATTTGATGATTTCCAATTTTCCTAGATTCATACATTCCCAGTTCTGATTATTAATGGATTTTTGCAGCTGCTTCTTCTCATTTTGAGTCATGCCACATCAGCAAATGGAGGTTCCGAAAGCTTTACTCCATCCACATCATTAAGGTCGACTCTACTTTGAGGCAGCAGCTCTTCCCCACTCAACTTTTGAGTGCCTTCCAACCTGGGGGGCTCATCTTCCAGCACTATATCAGGCAATATTCCGTTGCTATTCATAAGGTTTTCACTAGCTAATGCTTTTCAGAAGTAGACTGCGGGGTCCCCCTTCCTAGTCTGTCTTAGTCTGGAAGCTCAGCTGAAACCTGTCCTCCATGGGCAACCCTGCTGGTATCTGAATACTGGTGGCATAGCTTCCAGCATCACAGCGATGCACAAGCCTCCACAGTATGACAAACTGACAGACATGTGGGGGCAAACAGAGGTAGAACAACTAAATAGACCCATAACAAAAGAAGAGATTGAAAAGGTAATCAAAAAACTCCCAACAAAAAGAAGCCCTGGTCCGAATGGCTTCACTGCAGAGTTCTACAAAAGTTTCAAAGAAGAGTTAACATCACTACTACTGCTACAGGTATTTCAGAGCATACAAAAAGGACAGAATATGCCCGAACTCATTCTATGAAGCCGGCATATCCCTGATACTTAAACCAGGTAAAGACCCCACGAAAAAAGAAAATTACAGACCAATATCCCTCATGAACATAGATGCAAAAATTCTCAACAAAATTGTAGCCAATAGAATTCAACAACATATCAAAAAAGTAATTCAAGACCAAGTGGGATACATACCAGGTATGCAGGAATGGTTCAACATCAGAAAAACAATTAATGTAATCCATCACATAAATAAAACAAAAGACAAGAATCACATGATTTTATCAAATGATGCAGAAAAGGCATTTGACAAAGTTCAACACCCGTTCATGATAAAAACTCTCAGCAAAATAGGAATAGAAGGAAAATTCCTCAACATAACAAAGGGCGTTTATACAAAGCCAATAGCCAACATCATCCTAGAGAGAGCCTGAAAGCATTTTCCTTGAGAACGGGAACCAGACAAGGATGTCTTTTATTAATGCTCTTATTCAACATTTTGCTGGAGGTCCTAGCCAGAGCAATTAGCCTAGACAAAGAAATAAAGGACATCCAGACTGGCAAAGAAGAAGTAAAATTATCTGTATTTGCAGACAACATGACCTTATACACAGAAAACCCTAAAAAATCCTCAAGAAAACTACTGAAACTAATAGAAGAGTTCAGCAGAGTATCGGGATTCAAGATAAACACACAAAAATCAGTTGGATTCCTCTACACCAACAAAAAGAACATCGAAGAGGAAATCACCAAATCAATGCCATTTACAGTAGCCCCCAAGAAGATAAAATACTTAGGAATAAATCTTAGCAGAGATATAAAAGACTTATACAAAGAGAACTACAATACGCTTCTGCAAGAAACCAAAAGAGACCTACAAAAGTGGAAAAACATACCTTGCTCGTGGATAGGAAGACTTAACATTATAAAAATGTCTCTTCAACCAAAAGCGATCTATATATTTAATGCAATTTCGATCTGCATCCCAATGGCATTCTTTAATGAGATGGAGAAACAAATCACCAACTTCCTATGGAAGGGAGAGAGGCCCCGGATAAATAAGGCATTACTGAAAAAGAAGAACAAAGTGGGAGGCCTTAGTTTACCTGATTTTAGAACCTATTATACCGCCACGGTAGTCAAAACAGCCTGGTACTGGTATAACAACAGATACATAGACCAATGGAACAGAATTGAGAATCCAGGCATAAATACATCCACCTAGGAGCAGCTGATATTTGACAAAGGCCCCAAAACAGTTAAATGGGGGAAAAGACAGTCTTTTTAACAAATGGTGCTGGCATAACTGGATATCCACCTCAAAAAAATGAAACAAGACCCATACCTCACTCCATGCACAAAAACAAGCTCAAAATGGATCAAAGACCTGAATATAAAATCTAAAACAATAGAGATCATGGAAGAAAAAATAGGGACAATGTTAGGAGCCATAATACATGGCATAAACAGTATACAAAACATTATTAAGAATGCAAAAGAAAAACTGGATAACTGGGGGCTTCTAAAAATCAAACACCTATGCTCATGCAAAGACTTCATCAAAAGAGTAAAAAGACTACCTACAGACTGGGAAAAAGTTTTTAGCTATGACATTTCCGATCAGCACTTGATCTCTGAAGTTTACATGATACTGCAAAAACTCAACTACAAAAAGACAACCCAATTAAAAAATGGGTAAAAGATATGAACAGACACTTCACTAAAGAAGACATTCAGGTAGCTAACAGATATATGAGGAAATGCTCATGATCATTAGCCATTAGAGAAATACAAATAAAAACTAGAATGAGATTTCATCTCACACCAACAAGGCTGGCATTAATCCAAAAAACACAAAATGATAAATGTTGGAGAGGCTGTGGAGAGATTGGAACACTTCTAGAACACTTCTACACTGCTGGTGGGAATGTCAAATGGTACAACCACTTTGGAAATTGATTTGGCACTTCCTTAAAAGCTAGAAATAGAACTTCCATATGATCTAGCAATCCCACTCCTCAGAATGTATCCTAGAGAAATAAGAGCCTTTATATGAACAGGTATATGCACACCTATGTTTATTGCAGCACTGTTTACAATAGCAAAAAGATGGAAGTAACCAAGATGCCCATCAACAGATGAATGGATAAATAAATTACAGTATATTCACACAATGGAATTCTATGCATCGATAATGAACAATGAGGAATCTGTGAAACATTTCATAACATGGCGGAACCTGGAACTCATTATGCTGAGTGAAATTAGTCAGTTGTAAAAGGATAAATATTGTATAAGACTACTATTATAAGAACTTGAGAAATAGTTTCAACTGAGAAGAAAACATTCTTTTGTGGTTACGAGACGGGGGAGGGAGGGAGGGTGGGAGAGGGGTATTCACTAATTAGGTAGTAGGTAAGGACTACTTTTAGTTGAAGGGAAAGACAACACACAATACAGGCGAGGTCAGCACAACTGGACTAAACCAAAAGCAAAGAAGTTTCCTGAATAAACTGAATGCTTTGTAGGCCAGTGTAGCGGGGGCAGGAGTTTGGTTTCAGGGGACATCTAAGTCATTTGGCATAATAAAATCTATTATGAAAACTTTCTGCATCTCACTTTGAAGAGTGGTGTCTGGGATCTTAAACGCTAGCAAGTGGCCATCTAAGATGCATCAATGAGTCTCAACTCACCTGGATCAAAGGAGAATGAAGAACACCAAGGACACAAGGTAATTACGAGCCCAAGAGACAGAAAGGGCCACATGAACCAGCGACTACATAATCCTGAGACCAGAAGAACTAGATGGTGCCTGGCTACAACCAATGACTGCCCTGATAGGGAACACAACAGAGAACCCCTGAGGGAGCAGAAGAGCAGTGGGATGCAGACCCCAAATTCTCATAAAAAGACCAGACTTAATGGTCTGACTGAGACTAGAAGGACCCTGGTGTTCATGGCCCCCAGAACTTCTGTTGGCCCAGGACAGGAACCATTCCCGAGGCCAACTCTTCAGACATGGATTGGACTGGATAATGGGTTGGAGAGAGATGCTGGTGAGGAGGGAGCTTCTTGGATCAGGTGGACACTTGAGACTATGTTGGCATCTCCTGCCTGGAGGGGAGATGAGAGGGTGGAGGGGGTTAGAAGCTGGCAAAATGGATGTGAAAAGAGAGATTAGAGGGAGGGGGTGGGCTGTCTCATTAGGGGGAGAGTAATTGGGAGTATGCAGCAAGGTGTATATAAGTTTTTGTGTGAGATGCTGACTTGATTTGTAAACTTTTGCTTAAAGCACCATAAAAAGTATTTTAAAAAACCCAAAAAATAAATTCTTAATAACTTATTTCCTAATTATTTGTATATACACCTAATTTCCATTTCTAGATTCCACAGAAATGCATAAAAATGTGATATCCAGGAAGACATCACAAAAGAAAGTAGTAATAATATTTAGCTGGATTTCTGGTCTCGCCCCACTATTATCCCATACTCATCCTCCTTGTTTTATGACTTTCAGATCTTTGCTAATCTGACCACTATACTGGAAATAGTCTTGCCTGTCCTCTTTATCTAAATTCTAAGAATTGTTTAAAGCTGGTCTACAGGAAAAAAAAAAAGTAAGTGTGTGTGTGCGTGTGTTGTGTTAGAAAGCAGGCACAGTAAGATCGTGATGCAAAACAAAGTGAATTCAACTTGAAAAGGAAAGGATTCAATTTTGTCTGTATTTGCTATCGGGTGATGGTAAACACACCCTATAACACACCACTTCTAACTGTGTCCAAAATTACAATTCTATGATTCCAATGAATTACTGTATATCTTAAATTGTATTTCCTTAAAATCGTGACATCGTATTCATCATCTCCCTTGCCTGGAAACTTCCTGTTAATAGAAACTCCTATCTTTAGTCTTAAAAACTTTAAATTAGGCTTGACTTACTCTGTTCATCTATCCCCCCGAAATCAGCAAATTAGCATAGTCTGCTGTTTTGCTTTCTTTGAAGTGCCTCATGTTCTTCCCTTCTTCTGTCCTCTCTCCATTATACCTTCAGAATCCGCCCTAGGTTACTCATGTTGATCTCCAGTGGCTTCCTTGACACCAGCCTAGCTTCTCTAGTACACACCCCACACTGTTGCCAGGGTTAATCATCCCCAAATATTTTTTTTTTTCAAAGCCTTGGTCTTCAGCTCAAGAGAACTCATTGGCTTGTTATTTCCTGCCTCATTAGGCTAAACTTCTTTGCCATGTGTCCAGAGATTATTGTGAAAGCATGCGAAATCTTCAATGCCATGTCCTAGAACTTCCCAAATACAGATCTGACATAGTTCTGTAGGCTCTCGTTTAATTTTCCTTCCTGGATTGAAAATACTTGAACAAAAAAATCCACTGTGTATCACATTTCTACTCATCGAGGTCATTCTCATCCTCCAAGTCTTGTCACAGAGTCCTATCTCTGGGTACTTCCCTAAAGTCTATCCATCTCTCAGGGTCCCACACCAACTACTCCATTGACCATCCTACTTTGGATGTCTATACCACTGACATTTCATACTACACAATTTAATATTTAAATAATTGTTCTATTTTATCAATCTGGTCATTGATTCAAACATGTTAGTCTTTACTCTCTACCTAGAGCTGATGCATCTTGAGTTTAGGAATTATGCTTTTTGCTTGAACGTATCTTCTAATGTCCAACTTAGTACTTTGAATAACCAGTAACTACTGATTGATGTCAGATCCTATATAGAGTCCAGATTTTCTTATGGAAACCTTAGTTCTAAGACACCAAATCAATTTACCTTTTTAATGATCATACTAGAATTGCAGTGTGCTTAAACAAATTTCTTGTATATTCCTGGTTTTTGTGTTTAATGTTTTAAAAAGCCACAATTCAGGTCAGAGAAAGGAATAGCCTTCTGATTTCAGCAACCTGAAGTTCTGGGCCCTATGACTCAAGGAGGGTTTTGAATTTCTGGCTCCCTGACAAACCCATCAACTTGGCAATTACTCAAAATACCTTTTATTACAAATTCATCCCTTTTTTTTTTTTTTTTAATACAAGCAGTCACATCACAGAATCTTTAAAGTACCCAGGTGTTCCCAAAAGACCAAAACAACAAACCTGTTGCCATTAAGTTGATTGCAACTCATAGCGACCCTATAGGACAGAGTAGACTGCCCCATACGGTTTCCAAGGAGCACCTGGTAGCTTCGAACTGTTGATATTTTAACCACTATGCCACCAGGACTTCCAGATGTTCCCAGCATTCCAAATATCTGCTCTGGAATGTTCCTCTGAGGCTCCATCGTATAATTGCTCTGGCCCCTTGGCTGGGGCAGACCTGTCAACAAGTATGAACTTGATGCAATCAGCCAGGTTTCATACTCCTTACACAACTCACACACTCACCTTGGGCTTTCTTTCTTCGAAGTCATCTGCTTTCGGTAAAACACACATTTCTCTTCAACTGATCTTTTTGTATCTTAGCAAATGAGATGGTTTTCCCAGACTTATGTGACTCTACTGGCCTCTGACTTCCTCAGAGAAGAAGTCAGGAAGCTGGAAACTGGTCCAAGCTCATTTTTTTTTTCTGTCGGGTGACCAGAGAGTAATTGGGATGATTGCAAATGATGAAGTGAACAAGCAATCACTGGCGTTTGTAGGATAACTTTCCTTGTTAAGGTGATTTCTCATGTTATTTAACAGAACTACTTAAAGTGAGAAAAACACGTGTAAAACCTCAAAATCGTTTTAATGCAGTTATTTATTTCTATTGAATTTTTAAAAAACATATGAATTATTTAATTTCCTATTACCTTTTTTTATCATTAGAGGAATTCGTTATTTTAGCTTTCACAGACAAATTTCAGCACCCCTATATTTGGTGGAGTCCTGATGGTGTAGTGGTTAAATGCTACAGATTCTAAACAAAAGGTTGACAGTTTGAGTCCATTAGCTACTTATTGAAAACCTTATGGAGCAGTTCTACTCTGTCCTATAGGGTCGCTATGAATCGGGATCAACTTGATGGTAAGGTTTGTTTTCTTTTTTTATATTTGGTAGCAGTCATTTAAATTGCTTGAAAAATGTCTGGAGAAAAAAAGTCAACTGATACTCTTTCTTAGCAGTTTTATAATAAAATCAAACCAAACCTGTTGCTGTCTAATCAATTCTGATTCATAGCAATCCTACAGAACAGAGTAGAACTGCCCCATAGGATTTCATAATAGTTACTGAAAAACAGTATATATATATATATATGATTTTATGCTGTACTAGTTAGAATTTGAGGAGCCCCAGTGGCACAATGGTTAAGCTCTGAGCTGCTCACCAAAAGATTGACAGCTTGAATCCACCAGCAGCTCTGTGGGAGAAAAGAGCTGGTGATCTGCTCCTGTAAAGACCACAACTGTGGAAACCCAGTGGGGCAGTTCTACTCTGTCCTATAGGGTTGCTATGAGTAGTAATAAATTCGACAGCACACAACCAAAACAGAAACTGAAGTTTATTAGATATATAGAGAGGCCATGATTTCAATGGATTCAGCAGTGGTCAGATTTGAAGTTCTAACCTTCAGTTCCTGCTCTAAGTCCTAGGAACAGTTACAAAGTGGGAGAAGGGGAGGGGCTGGATGATAGAATTTTAAGGCATTGGATGAGGCACGAAGAAAGGACCTTGATGGAGAAGATGGAAAAAGGCCAAAGATGATTTTCTATCAAAGATGATTTCAAAGTCTTTCATAGGGAAGTGGGGCTAGATTTTCCCTATGTTGGTCCAAATAGCAGAGCTAGGACCAGAGGAGAGAGATTCTAGGGAGCTAGACACCTGCTGAGAGTAACAAGACTTTTTTAAAATAAAAATTACTGGTGGCCAATACTGGAATAGACTATATGAACCAGAGAGTTTCCCATCACCAAACAATTTCAAGGGGAAGTTGAACCTGTCTTCAGCAGCGGCATGGCAGAAAAGGTTACTGCACTGGTTGCGTGGTGGGCAACATGGACGACAGGTTACTGTCTGTTAAATTCTTCTTCGGAAGGAGGATTTTGCAAAGCTATGAGTAGCTGGCAAAAGTTACTTCTTATCATGGTGTTATGGGTTGAATTGTGTCCCCCCAAGAAGAGATATGTTGGAGTTCTAACTCTTGGCACCTTTAACCAGGGCCTTGTTTGGACATGAGATCATACTGGACTAGGGTGGGGCTTAATAAGTGTTGTCCTTATGAGAAAGGAGAGGAGACACAGAGACGGACACACAGGGGAAGACAGCCATGCGAGGACGTGAAGGAATGCCAAGAAACACCTGGGTCTACCAGAAGCTGGAAGAGGCGAGAAAGACTCGTCCTACAGAGCCCTGGGAGAGAGCATAGCCCTGCTGACAAACTGAATTTGGACTCCTAGCCTCCAGAGCTGTGAGGAAATAAATTTCTGTTATTTAACCTATCTACTTGTTGCCATCGAGTCAAATCCAACTCAGAGATCCTATATAACAGGGTAAAACTGCCCCATAGCATTTCCAAGGAGCAGCTGGTGAATTCAAACTGCCAACCTTTTGGTTAGCAGCCAAGCTCTTAACCACTGCACCACCAGGGCTATTATTTAAGGTCACCCACAATTTGCAATATTTTGTTATGGCAGCCCCAAGAATGGTAACATAGTAAATAGCTTTTGCAAATACCCTCCTTACTTTGAAACTCTGGGTGGAAGAGTTTCATGTTCTCTAGGTCATCAATCCCCTTCTCCAAAGACAAAGCCTAAGTGCTGGAGAGCAGCATGGCAAAGAAAGGAGTCCTGGGTGGGCCAAAAAAGAGAAAAGAATGTTCCAATGTAGCAGGGATGCATCGCTTTTCCTTAAGTATCGCGATAACGGTGATTTCATTTCCTAGACAGTTGTATGTTTTCATGAGATTTCTGAAAAGCACAAATGGTTATGCTCCACATGGTTGTCCTGTTCAGTTCGATAACCAGATTAATAAGAGAATACTAGCCCGATGCTTACTGTAGCAATAACAACACAAAAGCTCTTCTAGGCACCTTACATGTGCTATAAATTCAATAAAACTTAGTGCTTTTTAGCAGACAAGAAAACCAAAAAAGAGCAAATATTAATGAGATAACTTGATTCAGCCACCTTAAAATAGGAAAATATAAAAACCTTATATTTCTTTTATCAAGTAATATAAAGAAGTAATCTCCAACTGTTTCTCTCTTGTGCATGTTCCTTGGTAATAAAAATGAGGTAACATTTAACTTGTGTTTTTTTTTTTTTTTGAATATTTTACTGTTTTTGGTGAAAGCTGGCACAGGAAACTAGATTCTCTAACAATTTCTACACATAATGTTCAGTGGCATTGGTTACGTTCTTCACAATATATCAGCATTCTCACTATTTCCATTTTGGTTATTCTGTTTCGATTAATCTAGCTTTCCTGTCCCCCTTGCCTTCTCATCTTTGGTCTAGGGTAAATGTTTGAAACCATTTAATTTCATCTAGATGATTTTTTTGAGGAGCACAGTACTCACAGGTGATATTTATTTTATAGAGCAATCTGTCATTTAGCTGAAAGGTGACCTCAGGGAGTGGTTTGAGTTCCAAGTTTAAAGAGTATTTCAAGGCAATAGTCTAGGGGGGGTGATCTAATCTCTACTGGGCCACTAAGTTTGGACTTTTATTAAGAATTTGAGTTTTGTTATGCATTTTTCATAATGCATTCTTACCCTCTCTTCCTCTTTTCCCTGGTAACCACCAGCTGCTCCCTGGAAGTCCTACAGGGCAGTTCTACTTTGTCCTATAGGGTTACTACGAGTCCGATTGTATTCAAGAGGCAACGAGTTTGGTTTTTGGATCCTCAGGCATGGGATATCCTTCCATTTTTGTAGGTCTCTTTTAGTCTCTTGTAGCAATGTTTTATAATTCTTATTGTATAAGTTTTTTTATATCCCTGGTTAGGTTCATCTCCTAGGTATTTTATTGATTTGGAGGCTATAGTAAATGGTATTGTTTTCTTAATTTCTTTTTCAGAGTAGTCCTTCTTAGTGCAGAGAAACCCAGCTGGCTTTTGTGTGTTGATCTTGTATCCTGCAACATTGCTAAAATTTTCTTAGTCCCAGCAGTTTTCTTGTGGAATCTTTTGGGTCTTCTGTACACAAAATCATGACATCTGATAATTTTACTTTTCCTTTTCTAATCTGGATACCTTTTTTTCCTCTTTCTTGTCTTATTGCTCTGGCTAGAACTTCCAGTACAATAAGACTGGTGATAATGGGCATCCTTATCTCATTCCCATTCTCAGAGAGAAGGTTCTCAGCCTTTCTCTGTTGAATATGATGCTGGCTGTTGGTTTTTATGTTAGGAATTTCCCTTCTATTCCTATTTTGCTGAGACTTTTTGTCAGGAAAGAAAACTGTGTTGAATTTTAAGGAATGCATCAATTAGTGTGATCCTGTGGTTCTTTTCTCTTGTTTTATTTGTGTGGTGGATTACATTGATTGATTTTCTGATATTGAACCATCCTTGCAATCTTGGTATGACTCTCACTTGATTATGGTGTATGATTTTTTTTTTTTTTAATATGTTGCTATAGTCTGTTGGCTAAAATCTTGTTGAGAAATTTTGCATTTATGTTCATAAGGGATATTGGTCTGTTGTTTTTTTGTGATCTGTTTGCCTGGTTTCAGTATCAGGGTTATGCTGGCTCCATAGAATTTCGGTAGTGTTCCTTCCTCTTCTGTGTTTTTGAAGAGATCGAGTAGGATTGATGTCAGCTCTTCTCTAAATGTTTGGTAGAATTCTCCAGTGTAGCCATCTGGTCCCAGGTTTTTGTTGTCATTGGCAATTTTTGATGACACCTACAATCTCTTTTGTGATGGGTCTGTTTAAATTTTCTACCTTTGTTTATGATGCATTGGGTAGGCAGTGTGTTTATAGGAATTTGTCCATTTCCTCTAGGTTTTCAAATTTGTTGGAGTATAATTTTTCATAGTAATCGGTTATGATCTTTATCTCTGGTAGCTGTATTATATTGTCACCAATTTCATTTCTCAATTTGGCTATTTGCCTCTTCTAGATCTTTTTCTTTTCTCATTCTAGCCAGTGGTTTGTCGTTTTGTTGATCCTTCCAAATAACCAACTTCTGGTTTTGTTAATTCTTTCGATTGTGTTTCTATTTTCTAATTCATTTATTTCTGCCCTGATTTTTATTTTCTTTCTTTTTCTGCTTGCTTTTGGCTTCTTTTGCTCTTTCCTTTCTATTTGTTCAAGTTGTCAGTTTAAGTTACTGATTTTGAATCTTTCTTCTTTTTAATGTAAGCGTTTATTGCTATAAATTTCCCTTTGAGTACTGCTTGTGCTGTGTTCCAAAGGTTTTGATATGCTGTGTTTTCATTTTCATTTGATTCTAGGAATTTTTCTATTTCACTTTTGATTTCTAGTATGACCCAATAATTTTTGTAATGTATCATTTAGTTTCCATGTAATTATACTTTCCTTATTTAGCCTCTTGTTAATTTCTAGTTTCATACCGTTGTGGCTCAAGAAGATGCTTTGTATGATTTCAGTCTTTTAAAATTTGTTGAGACTTGTTTTGTGACCTTTTATATGGTCTGTTCTGGAAATTGACCCATACGTGCAGGAGAAGAATGTACATCATTCTGATGCTGGGTTGAATATTCTATGTATGTTTGCTAGGTTCAATTGGTTTATGGTTTTATTTAAGTTCTAGATACTGTAGTCATTCTCTTTTTAGGTGCCCTGTCTGTAGTTGTCTATACTTGAAAGTGTTGTGTTGAAGTTATTGTGGAGTTGTTTATTTCTCTTTTTATATTAGTCAGATTTAGTTTCATGTATTTTGGTTATAATCTGAGGAGATGCTTCATATGATTTCAATTTTAAAATTTGTTGAGACTTTTTTGTAACCTAGCTTATGGTCTATTTTGAAAATTAATCCATATGCGCAGATGAAGAACGTATATTGTTCTGATGTTGGGTTGAATGTTCTATATATGTCTGCTAGGTCCAATTGGCTTATGGTTTTAAGTTCTCAATACTTTAATGATTTTCTTTTTAGATGTCCTGTCTATATAGTTGTCTATAACTGAAAGTGCTGTGTTGAAGTTCCCTACTATTATTGTGGAGTTGTCTATTTCTCCTTTTGTATTAGTCAGAATTAGTTTCATGTATTTTGGTACATTGCTGTTAGTTGCATATATACTTATAATCACTATGTCCTCTTGTTGAATTGGCTTTTTTATTATTATGTAATGTTCTTCTTTATCTTTTGTAATAGATTTTGACTCAAAGTCTATTTTATCTGATATCAGTATAGCCACCCCTGCTTTTTTTATTTACTGGTTATATGGACTATTTTTCTCCATCCTTTTATTTTCAGCCTGCTTGTGTCCTTGTGTCTAAGGCATGTTTCTTGTAGACAGCAAAAGGATGGGTCAGTTTTTTTTTTTTTTTAATCCATTTTACCACTCTCTGCTTTTTGCAAAGGGCATTTAGCCCCTTTACATTTAAGATTATTACTGAAAATGAATTGTCTACCTCACTCATTTTGTTATTTGTTTTTTCAGTTTTTCATATCTTATTCATTATACAGCTTTTTCTGTTTTTGTCTGTGTTTGGGTGCTTTCTTATGATGAGCCTTTTTGTTAAGTTGCTTCTTTTTTCTTGAATGCTTCTTCTTCATGACTTCTTAGTGGTTGCCACATATGTTACATTACATGACTTACAAGTACTGCAGCATCTAGTGTAAGAATAACTGTTAACATAAAAACTTTACATAATTAATCTATTCCTGATATGCCCCTCCCTCCCCCATTTCTGTTAGTGTGTCTCCATTAACATCAATATACAACCTATATTCCATAGGTTTAGTTTGTACTTCTATCTTAATGTTCTTGTCTTCCCATTTGGAGTATTCCCTTGCATAATACTTGCAAAAGTGGTCTGATAGTGGCAAATTCCCTGAGCTTCTGTTTGTTTGGTAATGTCTTGATTACCCCTCATTTTCAAATGACAACTGTTCTGCGTAAAGTATTCTTGTTTGGCAATTGTTTTGGTTCAGTATTTTATATATGTCACTCCATTGTCTTCTGGCCTTTAGAGTTTCTGGGGAAAAATGCGCGTTGATTCTTATGAAAGACCCTTGGTATGTTAAATTGTGTTTTTCTTTTGCTGCTTTGGTTTTCAGGAATTTTATTTGGATATGTGGCAGAGCTGAACTTTTTATGTCTTTTTGGATTGGGATTTGTGTAGCTTCCTGTATTTGCAGGCTTGTTGCTCTGCTCAGGTCTGGGAAATTCTCTCTGATTATCTCTCGGAAAATTTTTTCTGTCTTTATTGTTGTTCTGGCGCTCAGGGATTTTAATAATTCTAATAGATTTCTAAATTGAATCCACATTTCTTTTGGGGTTTGTTCGCTTTTCTTTGTTCTTTTTTCTTGTTTCTCTCAAGACTAGAGAAGTTCAGATATTTTGTCTTCTAATTCAGATATTCTATCTTCTGCTTATTTGACTCTATTGTTGAGTATTTCTCTTGCTTTTTTCTAATTCATATGCTTTATTCTCAGTTCCAGTAGTTCTTTTGCAGTTTCTTTTATGTTTTCAAATTCCTTGTTGAATCTCTAATTTGTTTCTCCATTTGCTTTCTAAAATCTGCTAGTTTGTTTTTTGTGCTTTTTGCTTTTGTTAAACATATTTAGCACCATAATCTGAAAACTATCAATTCTTTGCATTACTCTGGCCTCCATAGGAGAGGTTTTCTCTTCTTCATGTTGTCCTTTTGAGTGTTCCTTCTTCTCTTGTGCTTTTGTGTTTTTTTACTAGTTTTTATTGAACTTGAGCCTTTTTTTGTCTTTTCTTTAAATTTATAATTCTGTTTATTGTGAGAGGAGCCTGGGTGGCACAGTGGTGAAAGCACTCAGCTGCTAACTGAAAGATCAGTGCTTTGAACCCATTAGTTGGTTTGTGGGAGAAAGATGTGGCAGTCTGCTTCTGTAAAGATTACAGCTTTGGAAACCCTTTGGGCTGGTTCTACTGTATCTTGTTCAAGAGACCTGTATGTTTGGTCCCTAGGATTCAATATGCATTCACGGGAGGGGATGTTACGCTGGCCTCCACTGCTAGTGTGCGTGGTGGGGATTGAATTTATTGTGGCAACAATGAGGGTTTATTTTTCAGTCTTTTCCTCACCACTCCCCCTGCACTGGCACACCCACTACCCCTGGTGTCCCGCAGGGGGCACCTCCTGTTTGCCTTTTGATCTGGACCATTCCCCTCCCTCTGTTGCACTTGCAGCTCTTCCCATTCCTAGTGCCCATTAGTTTCAGGCCTTAGCAAGGTTCATCAGTACTCTCACCCAGTATTAAGGTCTTCCTTCACCCCCTCCCACTTGCGCAGCCTACAAAATTCCCACAGCCAATTTGAGCCACCTTAAAAAAATCTGGCTAGAGCTTTTTCAGAGAAGCTCCCTTTTTGTGTTCCCTGCTTGAGGTGTTACTCAGCCCCATCCCAAAATGGCTGTGATGAGCTCACAACCTCAATGTTGGTGGTAGGATCTCTCAGTTTCTCTGCAGATTCCATTCCACCTCTTTCCTGCTTCTGGACTCACCCCAGTTCTTCAGTTCCTCAGATGTTGTCTGGAGTTCCAAGATCTCAGTCTGAGCTAGTTTGTAGTCATTATTCAGTGTGTTAGTTGCTGGGGGAGTAGAAGGGACTGTGTCCACTCACTTTGCCATCCTGCTAACCCCCCCGACTTGTCATTTTAGACTTGGCCTCTCTGCTATATATCTAAGGAACTAGGATTTTTAGTTAGGATCAAAGGGATATCTTGTTTGGTAAAGTGGTGTGTCAGTGAAAATGAGGAAAACCCTCAATGAGATGGATCGACACAGAAGCCTCAGGAATGGGCTCAAATACACCAAAGATCATGCAGATAGTGCAGGACTAGGCAATGTTTCATTCTGTTATATGTAAGGTCATCACATGTCAGAGCTGACTCTATGCTCTATGGGGACTAAAAACAACGGAGTCAAAGAGGTCAAAGGGTTCACCCAAGGTTACGTCATTCTGAGGTCAGGGATGGACTCTAAGCCCATTTCTGCTGCTCTCTCACCCCACCTTCACCACCTTCCATGTTTCTTTTGAGGGCAGCTCAATGCACATAGCCGTGATGAAGAATGAATGTAAAAAAAGGAATTCCATGTGCTTAGCATGCTGCTGAGGAAGGGTGTCATGAGACAGCTTCCAGAAGATACCCAAAGATGTGTGTGAATAGGTGCACGTCCTTATATGCTGGAGATGAAGGTGTCTTCCTTCCACCCAGTGAGGAGGAATGCCACCGTGGCTCTTCATATTTTGTTAGTAGAGTGGCCATAGAATTGATTGTCCAAACCAGCACACTTGTGAGAGTGAAAGAGGACACTGCTAATAATTGTGCAGGTATAAACACAAAACCCTATTGGGTAAATCAAAATGTCCAGTCACCATCTCCACTGGCTTTGATTCTATCCTCACACTGTTGAGGTCTTCTTTTCTTTAGATCTTTGCTTGGATATAAACACAAAAGAGCTTCTGTTAGTATACCAGTTCTCTTTGGCTTCCCAATTTTATTAAAAAACAAAAAATGATTGCTCTTACTCTACCTCTAATTTCCCTTTAAAATATTCTGTTTCCATAGTAATCACTCACATTTTTTTTCCTGAATAGAGGTTAATAGATCTTGCTAACATATTGATTTATCAGGGATTTAAGCATTAAGATTCTCCACTTCTCTTCTTTAATCAAAAATAATTTTTTTTTTAATTGGAGGAAATTTGTGTAATCAAAAAAAAAATCATTCTGTATCTGCTTTCAGTGTGCAGGTGGCTTCTGAGATTCTCAATTTGAATACAACTCCTATGGCTTGATTTTCTTAAAGGATTGTCACTCTGACCTTCCCATCAGATTCTGAGTTTCACTTTGGACATCATCGTACTGCAAAGTGGTGAAAATGAAAATAACGTGTAGGGAAAAATCATTGTGAGAGACGGAATCACATATGGAGCTGTGGGACATATACTGGAGAGCCAATTAGAGTGGATAGAATGAATACCGTGGTGGTAGGTGCTACAGTTACCTCCTGGCACCCACACCCCTTTATCCTTCTCACCCTGTGGCTACTCAAATTCACATAATTTAAAAGTAAATAAAATGAAAATTTTGATTCCTCACTAGCACTAGCCATGTTTCAGTGCTTGGTAGTTACATGTGCCTGGTGGCTACCAAATTGGACAGCACAGGTCTAGACCATTTCCTTCACTGCAGAAAGTTCTACTGGACAGGGCTGTTTTAACTGAACCCTGATTTTGGTTCGTTATCTCACCTCCCCTTCATTGTCCACATTAGTCAATGGAAGCTGCATCCTAATAAATCTTAACCAATGATATTAAGCAACCCTATTCTGTCTTGCCAGGGACTAATTGAAGAACCCAAGCTAAAGCTAACCAATGCATACTATCCCCTGGTCATAACTATTTGTCCAGACACTGAGCACATGTGTTAGCCCAATCAGACTGGGGTGAATATATTCCCTCTCCCTTAATGGATAGAAACAGGAAAGAATTTTTTCTCTGTTGTTGCTGGCAGCCAAGTTGTGGCCATGTGGCTAGCTAGCCTGAGGACAAAGCTGACAAAGAGAGGAAGGCAGAGCAAGAGAGAGGTGGAGAAGTGGGGTAGGAGCCCTGATAGCATCACACCAGGAGCCAGCCCTACCTCTGGATTTCTCCTTTAGTAAGATGATAAATGTCGTTGCTTAAGTCCATTTGAAACCAGGACTTCTTCACTTGCAACTCAAAGCCCGTTAACCTATACATCTGGATTCTGGTCCTGTCTCTGCCACAGAATAATCACATGACCTTGAATGACACTTGGAACCTCTCTGGGCCTTCACATCTTAACGTATCAGATGGCAGAAGCAGAGGTCTGCAAGATCCCTTAATAAGATCCTTAAAACTGTAAAGACCCACTTGAGGTAAGAACCAGCAATAGGAAATGGTGACAGCAATATTGCTCACCAGAAGTCCTTGGTGGTCCTGATGAGCCCAGGGCACAAAGGCATGACTAACCCCTGCTGCTCATCACAGAGCTTTGGGAGTCCTCAAGAGGAGATGATCTCTCCTTTGCCCACGTGGATGCTGAATACATCTTGCATCTTGCTTTAGGGGGTGTTAATTTAAATGCTGGTGACTCATGGCCCCCTGCTGTCTCTCTGAGATGTAGGCATGATGTTAGCACAGCTCAATGTAATGCTTTTCAATATGCTCAGTTCAGCGCCTTCTCTTCCTTTTTGTCACTGTAATAATTATACATTCCCAGCGATTTATAAAACATTTAATACCCTTGATTTTTCTTTCTAAGAAGTGGAGTTGACTATGATCTAGCTCTTTTGAGACTCTTTCTCTTCGTTTCTCCACTCTACTTCCAATGTGTTCATTCCTCTGGCTCTATACTCTAATTGTCCATTTAGTCATCAGTGCCAAAAACCAGTTGCTGTCCAGTAGACTCTGACTCATGGAGATGCCATGGATGTCAGAGCAGAACTTCGGTCTACAGGGCTGTCAATGGCTTATTTTTTCAGAAGTAGATTGGTAGGTCTTTCTTCACAGGCACCCTTGGGGGGACTGGAACCTTCAACCATTTGGTAAGTAATCGAGTACATTAACCATTTGGACTTTGATTCCTCTGTCCCGATCATCCCTGCATGTGATGAGTGATTAATATTGTCCTGTTTACTTTCTAAATATCTCGTACATCCATTGTTTTCCTCCAACCTTTCTGCTACTGTTTATCTAGATTATCTTATTTGTCAGGATTATCGCATCACCCCTTAAAGTGTCTCACTACCAAATGCATAGGTCCCCCACACTGCCCCCAGAACATGCCCTGTCAAACCTATATTTCATTATATAATCTCCCATCTCAAATCCTCCAATAGCTCCATATTAGCTTTATGACCCATTCTAGCAGAGCCCAGAAAGTCCTCTCTCACTTTACTCTTCTTGCATCTCCAGACCCCTTTCCCACTGCCCTAGCCACGTGTAACGCTGAGGTGTGCTCGTTCTTGCAGGTCACCATGTTTCTGTACCTACTATTCGCTCCTCTTGGAATTGCCTTCTTTTCTTGACCATCCACATGGCTGTTCCCACATGTCCATCAAGAGCCAGCTGAAGCACCAAGTCCTCTCCAAATTGCCACCACCTATTTTTTATCCCAGGTAGAGCCAAGCACGCCCTCGTTATGATTCCATCTCATTTCATGAGTGAACTTGTCAACCTCTCTACCAAGGCAAGGGTCATGTAGTAGAAGCCCACCCCTGACCACCTTATTTAAATCTGTTACTTGCACCTGGTCTTCCTTTTCCTTTTCTTATATTGTTTTGTATCATCTCACATCCTATATAAATTTATTATTCAGGATGCTTTTTCTTTTTTTTTATGGTTTGCTTCCTCTTTCACAAGGACAGGGATCTTTGTTTCATTCACCGAAATATCCCGAGTGCCTAGAATGGTGTCTGTTATATCGTAGGCATTCAATAAACATTTGTTGAATAAATGGTCTCATTTTTGTACCTTTGGAACCTGGCATAGTTTCTAGAAAATATTAAGTTCTCCAATAAATATTTGGTGTTATCACATTTTTATAACATCCATAACAATAATAGCCAATATTTACCGAACTCTCACCATGCGCCAAATGCTCGATACACGTCATCTCACTAAACCCTCATGAAAAATGTATGAGGTAGGTTACTCATTTACGAATAAGAAATTTGAGGCTTTGAGAAATGAAGAAACTTGCCCAAGGTAAATAAGCACTGGAACCGAGATTCAAACAAGAAGTCTGACTCCAATGCCTACAATTTAATAAATATATTGTTCTACCTACAATGATCAATTATTTGTTCTTCTTGTTATTAAATATTCCTTTCACACCATATTTTTAACATCATTTATAAATCAATAGGAGCGCTGATTTCTGGAAATGAGACAAAGTGATCGGGCAATTTGTGTTGGAAATGTGTAGTTAGATATGTTTTGCAGTTAAATAATTTGGAAGAAAGTCAAAACAATAAGCAATGCTTGTAGATTGCTGGGTGATTACTCTGAAAGAAACCCAGGTATTAGGCTGGCATTGACCTCACAGGGCCAGAACCATCCCGAAAACAGGTCAGCCCTGAACACAAGCTTCAGAGGACGTCAACAGAAGACACACTTGATGTCCCCTTGCCTTTGTTCTAGCTTGTCTCACCAAGAACGAGGTATCCCTGCCTGAGCATATATCAATTACACGTCAGCAGTTGGAGGAGTCACTTTCACCTACAATCTTAGCTCACCTACATGCATGCACATACACGCTCGCGTGCGTGCGCACACACACACACACACTGCAGAACCAGACACTTACTGCTTCTGGGCTTCAGATCCTGGCCCAGAAAATCCTGGAGGAATTTGCTCCAACAGCCTGCCATTTTTTTTTTTTTTTTTAGCATCACTACAATTATTTTAATGCGGTAATTTTCATTCTGAGGTTCATTGGGTCACAGTGCAGCAGTCTGAGTTCAGGGCATCGGTTCCAGGAGAAGTCATTCTTTCTCTGTTGGCTCTGGGGTAATGTCCTTGTCTCCTTTCACCTTCTGTCCATTGCTTCCTTGGCAATCTTCATGTGGTATGGCATCTATCCTCCCCTACTTATGCTTCCTTGCTTCTGTGCCTAATCTGATTTCAAAACTGATTGGGTTTAAGACATGCTCTACCCTAACATGGTTTCATTAACATAATAAAGAAAACCCTGTTCCCAAATGGGATTGATTGCATCTACAGGTACAGAGGTTAGTGTTCCAACACATATTTTGAAGGGGCATAGTTTAATCCGTAACAGAATCCCTGAGTGGTGTAGACAGTTAAGCGCTTGATAAATAAGAGAAAGTTGGCAGTTTGAATCTACCCAGAGGCACCTCAGAAGAAAGGTCTAGGGATCTGCTTCCAAAAGGTCACAGCCATGAAAACCCAATGGAACATACATTCTATTCTGCACACGTGGGATCACCATGCGTCAGAATCAACTCTACAGCTATTGGTGGCAGTTTATCTTGTGAGTGGCATTGACTAATGAAGAGGTGAGAAGGAGTTTGCCCATCTTGGCAAGTCAACATCTGTCAGGAGGAAGAGCTGGGCGCCGAGGCTGGTGTCTGTAGGCTTCACATTCTGACCAATGACACAGCTGATAGAGGACTCTCCCCAGTATGAATAAAATCCCTCCCCTGAGAGTCAGGGAAAATAGTGCACCCCTTTTGAGATTAATAGGAAACCTTTGTTGCTAGATTTCTCATAAACCTTTGAACTGGGCACTCTGTCCTGAACTCTGAGCTCCTGAGGGAATTCCCATGTCTATAGGCTAGAGACACATCAGAGGGCAGGGCTTATCCCATCAGCTCAAGAGAGTGTTACTGAAGGACAAGGAAGGGAAGAATCAAGGTACTATGAATTAATTGTGGTCCCAAAATGTGTTTTGGAATCCTAACCCCTATACCTGTGGATATACTGATATAAATATACAGAGAGCAGTATATCTAAAGGGAACTTCCAGAAATTCAAGCTGGATTCAGAAAAGGACTTGGAACCAGTGATATCATTGCTAATGTCAAATGGATCTTGGCTGAAAGCAGAGAATACCAGAAAGATGCTTACCTGTGTTTTATTGACTATGCAAAGGCATTTGACTGTGTGGATCATAACAAATTATGGATAACATTGTGAAGAATGGGCACTCCGGAACACTTAATTGTGCTCATGAGGAATCTGTACATAGACCAAGAGGCAGTTGTTTGAACAGAAAAAGGGGACACTGTGTGGTTTAAAGTCAGGAAAGCTATGTATCAGGGTTGTACCCTTTCACCATACCTAGTCAATCCGTATGCTGAATAAATAATTCCAGAAGCTGGACTATATGAAGAAGAACAAGACATCAGGATTGGAGGAAGACTCCTTAACAACCTATGTTACGCAGATGACACAACCTTGCTTGCTGAAAATGAAGAGGACTTGAAACACTGATGAAGACCAAAGACCACAGCCTTCAGTATGGATTACACCTCAACATAAAGAAAACAAAATCTTCACAACTGAACCAATAAGCAAAGTCATGATAAACAGAGAAAAGATTGAAGTTGTCCAGGATTTCATTTTACTTGGATCCATAATCAACACCCACGGAAGCAGCAGTAAAGAAACCAAGCAACATATTGCATTGGGCAAATCTGCTGCAAAAGACTTCTTTAAAGTGTTGAAAAGCAAAGATGCCACCTTGAAGTCTAAGATGCTTCTGGCCCAAGCCATGGTGTTTTCAATCGCCTCCTATGCATGTGAAAGATGGATGATGAATAAGGAAGACCAAAGAAGAACTGATGCCTTTGAATTGTGGTGTTGGTGAAGAGTATTGAATATACCATGGACTGCCAAAAGAAGGAACAAATCTGTCCTGGAAGAAGTACAACCCGAATGTTCCTTAGAGGCAAGAATGGTGAGACTATATCTCACATACTTTGGACATGTTATCAGGAGGGATCAGTCCTTGGAGAAGGACATCTTGCTTGGTAAATTAGAGGGTCAGTGAAAAAGAGAAAGACCCTCAGTGAGGTGGATTGACGTAGTGGCTACAACAATGGGCTCAAGCATAACAAGGATTTTGAGGATTGCTCAGGACTGGGCAGTGTTTCGTTCTGTAGTACATAGGATTACTGTGAGTTGGAACTGACTCAAAGGCATCTAACAACAGCAACATACCTGAAGATGTAATCCTGCTTCGAAATAAAGTTTTCTATGATGTGTTAATTAGATCATACCAAACAGGGTGGATTCTAAATCTAATCACTTATGAGTTATAAAAAGTGCAGATTTGACACAGAGATAGGCACTTTGGTGGGATGGATTGCTTTTGGGTGACATTTCTCACCATGGTCTTCTAACTCCCACCCAAGTGATTAGGTGGTACTGTGCAAATTAGGTAATTGTGGCCTACCAAGGGGATTGGTCAGTTTTGCCATCCTAGTAGGCTTAAAAGAGAGCCAATTCCAGATCAGAAGGAGGACCTCATCACCACCATGGAAGAAGAGCCAGGAACAGGGTGCATCTTTTGGACCTGGGATTGCTGCACTGAGACAGAGGGAGAGAGAGCTGTAACAATGAAGATGGCAAGATGGAGAGAAGCAGAGGCAGAGAAACGGCAACAGCAGAGGCAGCAGACCCAGGAGACAGGCTGGAGACTGACAGGAGACAAGCAGGAGATGGCCTGGTGGGCTTCCCAGCCCACAGAGTGAGAAAGCTGAGTGCCTTCAGTCAGGAAGCTTGCTGGCAGAGTGGAGTGCCTCTGGGCACTTATTGACAGAGCTAAATGAGGTTTGTAACGCTTGAGCAGGACAGAGGCTGAGGGTCCAGAGAGAGGTATGTTTGTGGGCACAGCTGAGAACAGGCTGTCCTGATAGAACTGTATCTTGAGTGTTAGTGAACCTGAACTGTAACCTGTTACGTCCTTAATAAACCCCATAACTGTGAGTATGGTCTCTGAGTTCTGAGTGACCATTACAATGAATTATTGAACCCAGCAGGGAAATACAGAGTGCCGTGGGAGGGATGATTAGTGTCAGAATTTTAAAAAATGGCAGAGAGAGAAGGCATCTTACCTCTGCCTCATAGGAATCAGCCTTGGGTTGTTGATCTTGATTCTCCTTCCCTCTTGTGAAGCTAGAGAAGGTCAGTTGTGGCCTCACTGTTTTTACAGACACAGAGATGGGCACACACAGGAGAAGACAGATATCATGTAAGAATCGCTAAGAAATGCCAGAGGCTACTGAGAAGGAAGGAATTGACATGCTGAGACCTTGATTTGGACTTTTAGTTTTCAAAACTGTGAGAAAATACATTTCTTTGAAGCCACTTGTTTGCGGGAGTTGTGCAACACCAGCACTAGGAAATGAAGACACGGGTAAGGAGGAAGAGGGAAAAGGGGAAGAGGGAGAAGAGGAAGGGAGGGAGGGTAAGAGGAGGGGAGGGACAAAAGGAAGGAAGGAAGGAAAACAGGAAGGAAGGAAGGGAGGGATGGAGGCAAGAAGGAAGAAGGCAGGTAGGTGGAAGGGAAGGAGAAAAAGACCTGCTTTCTGAAAGCATGATACCTAATCTCAAGAACAGGCTTATAGTAAAATGAAGCAGAAGTAGCAACAAAATTGACTGAATTCTGTAATAAACCCCTAAACTTCTTATTAAAACAGAACTTGTCCCAGGATCTGAGTGGGTAAATGTCAAGAATCTCCAGTTTCAGAAAAGGTGGGATGTGAGGATAGAAAAAAAAAATCATAGCTAGGTAATTAGGAGAGAGATGTCTCTTGTACAAGCAATTTGAACTCAGCAAGTTAAAAAAAAAAATGGATTATTCCCCCACCCCCAAAACCTGTAATTCTTGTTACATCTCCCATTTTGGCAAACGTCATTTCAATATAACCCATTTTCTAGTTGTGTTCTTTTAGTTTGTTTATATCCCTTTAATCTCTAAACTGGGCCGTTCTCCATTGCCTTACAAATATTTCTCCCATCCATGGCTTGGGTGGTGGAGCAGTGCCACAGAAGAAGAGGATGCTAGAAGGGAAGGCGAAATCACACTCAAGGGAGGGGAAAAGGAGTAAAGAAAGTGTAGAAGGCCTTCTCTGAAGAAGGCACCCTAGGAGAGCCCTGTTTCCTTCACCTCAGCAGGTTCGCACCAAGCATGGTCACCATAGCTTAGCAGCATTGTTAGCTATGGGCCTTTCAACAAGAATCTCTCCAAGGATGCTGTGAATGAATAGCTCCACAGGATAATCTTAGACAGTACTGAACTCATAGCCAATGCTCAATAAGCAGTTACAATGGGATTACTTTAGACGCATGCTTCTCCCGTCCTCCTCAGTTACTTAAACCCTACCTTGTCAGAGGGAAGCACAGGATAGTGACTGAGTCAGTGGGTATTACAGATGGAATTGCGTCCCCCCAAAATATCTGTCAACTTGTCCAGTTCACGATTCTCAGTATTGTGTGATTTACCACCATTTTGTCATCTGATGTGATTTTCCTATGTGTTGCAAATTCTATATCTATGATGTTAATGAGGTGGGATTAGTGGCAGCTATGTTAATGAGGGGAAACCCTGGTGGTATAGTGGTTAAGAACTATGGCTGCTAACCAAAAGGCTGGCAGTTTGAATCCACCAGACACTCCTTGGAAACCCTATGGGGCAGTTCTACTCGGTCCTATAGGGTCACTATAAGTCAGAATTGGCTCGATGGTAGAGTTTGTTTTTTGGTATGTTAATGAGGCAGGACTCAAGAAAATAAATTTCTGTTTGTTAAAGCCATTTGCTTGTGGTATTTCTGTTATAGCAGCACTAGATAACTAAGACAGTGTGTAGGCATCCAGCCCGAATCTTGGCTTTGCAGTTTACCAGCTACAAAATTCCTGGTCAATTACTTACTTTCTTGAAACCTTAGGATGCTCATCTAGAAAATGGGCTGCTAATTGCATTTACCTCATGGGTTCAGCCTCGAGTGTCATCTGAGACCAGGCGGCCAGGCCCTTAGCACATCAGGCCCTGGCTCCATCATGACCCTTCCTTTGAGCCACCCAAATCTCTCCCCTCCCTTCCTCAGTGTCACGGTTTGACTCCATGCCACCTACTCTCCCATTGACTTCTTCCTGGCTTTGTGACCCAGGGACGAGGTCATAGCTGCTCTTAGAGTCCTGATGATACTAATATTGGGTCCACAGCAGGCATTTCACAGAAACGTTTAAGTGTGTCTGCCCTCCTCCGCCACTGTCACCTCCAGGTCCTCTATTGTTGTTGTGTGCTATTGAGTCAATTTCAACTCACAGTGACCCTATATGACAGAGAAGAACTGCCCCATAAGGTTTCCTAGGTTTTTTTTTTTTTTTTAATCATTATGGAAGCAGATCACCAGGGCTTTCTCCCTCAGAGCCACTGGTAGGTTTCGAACCACCAACCTTTTTGTGAGTAGCTGAGTGCTCAATTATTGTGCCACCAGAGCTCCTTCTAACTCCTCTAGCACGAAGCGAATCCTCTCCCACAGAGTCCTTTTTACCAAAACCGAGATTTTCCTATGAGGATTTTTGTGACAGTTATGGCTTCCTCCCCCACACTTTTTTTTTTTTTTTCCAGTTATTGTCAGAATTGTTCAGGATAGAGTGGGCCACCCTGCTCTCTCCATTGTATTGTTTCAATCATGGTATGATTTGAGGGTGGACCAATTTAAGAAAATTGTTCCTTTTTCTACCCCAAAGCCTCTGAAACACTAATGTAAACAAGGGGTTTTATTTATGTACAAAAATACCAATGTCAAAAGAACAAAGGACAGTATAAAAACACGAGGGGAGCTGCATTCAGAACAATTTATATACAGGAAACATGACGCAAATATTATTTTTGCTGTAGCAGAAAATTAACCCTGCAGCTGCCCTTTGGTGGAAATACATCATTACATTTTCTTATAAGGTTGTTTCAACAGATTTTTTGCTTTTCCTATTTGTGGTTCTGATACATCATGGGTTTCCCCAGGCCGGGTTTCTCTGCTCAGTTCTTCTCTTTACATGTCATGCAAACTGAAGCAGCAAACATCAGGCAGAGATGTCCTGAGTCTATTTAGCTTGGCAACCTACCTCAGTAGCTAGAAAAATTATAGCCTCCAATTCTGTTATAACATTAGGAGGAAAAAAACAATAGGTTCTAATATCTTTGCAATGCATCCCTGTGATGGGTAGAAGTGCAGCCCATGTGTTACAGAGGAGAATGGATCTATAGGCTTTCCTTGGCTATGATATTCAGGGAAGCAGATTGCCAGGCCTTTCTTCAGTGGTGTCACTAGCTGAGTTCAAACCAACTTTTCCGGCAGTAGCCATGCGCAAACTGTGCCACCCAGAGACCTTAGAGAAGGAAGTTTTAAGTTCAAGTCCAAGATTGCCACCATGCCTCCTCAGATGGGAGACCCTGGGAAGTATATCTATCTCTCTGAGTTTTGGTTTCTTCATCTACACAAGGAATACGATAATGCCTACCTTGATGAGTTTTATGGAGATTTAATCATATGATATATAAAAAAACATTGAGCTTAAGTCCTAGTGCATAATTACCATAAAATGACTACAAGCTATTGTTTTTAATTCTGACCAACGCATTTGTAACCACAGACTGTCCAGTGAAAGCCTTGGTAAGTGAGAATAAGAAAATGGACATTATCTTAAGTCTGATGAGCATTCTTTCACATCTGGAGATATTCATCTCCACATTAAATGGATTTACTCACTTTTACTTTGAAGTATAAAAGCACACTTTCCACAGGGGGAAAGGAGACTTTATCTTAATTTACAAACACGCCCAGGAAACCTTGGGCTCTGCTTCATGGAGTATGTGTCCACAGCTCAGTCCTCCAGGAGCATCTGGGGCAGTCTGCCTCCGGGGAAAGCAGGTATCTCATGCCTGCCTGCCCCTCCAGTCTATGTCTAATGTTATGTTAATGAGGCCGGATTAGTGTAGGGTGTATCTTGAGTTAATCTCTTTTGAGATATAAAAGAGCTTAAATAAGCAAGCTAAGAAGCAGAGAGGGGGAAGAGAGATGCCAAGCCACATGAATATTGCCAAGGAGTTGAAGCTTAAAAGAGACAGGACCTTCCTCCAAAGCCTACAGAGAGAGAAAGCCTCTTTGTTGTCATCTTCCTCCTGGAGTTTTACGGGGATGTTGCTTTGTAGGTGATGCTACATCCGTCCACACCCCATCTCAGTCTTGGCCTGGCATGATCTAGTTAATGAAGGGGCAGGCTACAGTAGGTCAGGACAAAGTCCCTGGGCTTAGGCTGGCTCTGAAGCTGAAGCCCCAGTTACAGATGTTGGGAGGAAGTCCCATCTAGTAGGGAGAACAAAGTATCTAAATGGCATCGCTATAGCAGTCAGACAGTGTCTTATTGTTATCTAGAGCTGCTATAACAGAAATACCACAAGCAGGTGGCTTTAACAATCTAATTTGTTTTCTCACAGTTTAGGAGGCTAGAAGTCTGAATTCAGGGTGCCAGCTGTAGAGGAAGGCTTTCTCTGTTGGCTTTGGAGAAAGGTTTTGTCTTCTAAGCTTCTACTCTTTGGCAATCTTCCTGTGGCGTAGCATCTCTCCTCCCCCTCTGTGTTTCTTAGCTCGCTTGTTCAATCTCTTTTATATCTCAAAAGAGATTGACTCAAGATACGCCCTACACTACTCTTGCCTCATTAACATAAAAAAGACAACCCATTTCCAAATGGGATTATAACCGAAGGCATGTTGTTGTTATTGACGTTAGGTGCCATTGGGTTTGTTCCGACTCATAGCGACCCTATGCACAACAGAACGAAACACTGCCTGGTCCTGCGCCATCCTTACGACCGTTGTTATGCTTGAGCTCATTGTTGCAGCCACTGTGTCAATCCACCCCATTGAGGATCTTCCTCTTTTCCGCTGTCTCTGTACTCTGCCAAGCACAATGTCCTTCTCCAGGGACTGATCTCTCCTGACAACATGTCCAAAGTATGTAAGATGCAGTCTCGCCATCCTCTCCTCTAAGGAGCATTCTGGCTGTACTTCTTCTAAGACAGATTTGTTAGTTCTTTTGGCAAACCACAGGCATAGAGGTTAGGATTTATAACACATATTTTGGGGGGACACAATTCAATCCATAACAGGAAGTGAGCAGTGTTATCAAGCCTACTGGAGGACAGGGGTACCCTCACAGGTGAGGTGGACACAAATATCAGGAGTCCAGGGGTGGCTGATATTCAGGAGCATGGGCAGTCTCAGGAAGTTCTATAATCAGAGAGCCCAGCCCCAAGCATAGCAGTGGGCACTTGGGGGCAGAACTCCATTCTTAGGAAAAACCTAGCAGGGACAATGGTGTTTCCTACTCAGGAAGGACTAGAATCATCATCAGGTCCCAAGAGAAAGATGGCCTCACTCAGAAAATAAGGAGGATACTTACTGCCAGAACTGGGAAAGAATATGGTGCCTGGGTTTCAAGACCAAGATGAATTCAATGTAGAGCTAAATATCAGAGGCTGGCTCAGGTTCTCTAAATCCATTTTGCTGAAGGTCAGGTTTGGCCTTATAGGTATGGATGAGGTTGAGCTTTCAGGTTGAATGTCCTCACTAGGCAGAGAGGAAGATGATAACTGGAGAAATGCCATATCTGGTAAGAATGGAGTCTTTGGGCATCAAACCATGCTGTATTGGTGCATGACTGATTCAACACATAAAATGAAATCAATATCAAAGTAATTATTCAATAAGATATTTCAGGTGGGATTTACGTTCTGAATACTCCCTAACCCAAAACGTTATTCTCTCATGCTACAGGCCAATGGCAAGGTCTAAGGAGGGAATCTCTGTTCAAACTGTGCAGCTGTTAGGAACCACACTTTTTGGTGATTCTGTTGGGAATTTCACCTTGAGTGGAATTACCCACAGCTTCCTGGTGTCCCCTCTTACCTAAAGGGACAGCAGGACTCCCTGGTTTTCAGGAAGTCTTCCAGCCCACAGCCTCTAAGACACCTAAAAACCACAAAGCTTCATGAAAGGTATAGATGCTTTCTCCTAAGGGCTTTCCTGCCTGGCATTGTTTCATTTTGTTTGCTTGTCTTTTTGGCCACATTATGGAATTTAACCTTTTTTTTTTTTTTTTTTTGAGAAATCTTTCACAAAATAAGAAAATGCGGTAAATTGAACCACCAACAGTGATAATGAAATCCGTCCTCATGAAATTTTATTGTCTCACACATTTTGTTGACCACAAAACCTCTTGATGAATGGGACAGAAAAAGTCCTTTTCTGAGTGAGTGGCTAGCTAAATAGAATGCCAGTTAACCTAGATAGCACATCTGGATGTTCATCTTTTGGGTGATGTTTTGATATTCCCCTCTGGGGTCGGGGAGGGTTGAGGACAGGAGGATGTTCCCTTGAGCTAACCGCTGTCACTCACCTCTGGTTCAGCTGGGGGTGATTATCATTTCAAAACCTACACAGATGGCAGAGTTGAATGCTTGCCTGCATCTTATTTTGCCCTCTATCAGGAAAAGTGGATGTTGTGCAGGGAAAAAAGAAGAAGAAAAAGAAGCAGCAAAAGAAGCAGCCAGGGGCTGCTGGGAAATGAGGAATCTCTTTCATTTAGGATGGGTGAATGGAATAAAGTATGAGCAATTAGTAAGTTGTGATGAGCAAAAATGTTTCTGAAAAGTTCCTGCAAGTCTATATGTAAAAAGAAAGCAACTTAACACTACTCAGCTAAACGTGCCCACGTGAATTGTAATTCAGCAATAAACAGAGTCACACAACATACTATTCTGCTCGGTTTATAAGACACAGTCTCCACAAAAAGTAGCACAAATTACCATGATTTCTATTCTACCAGGCCCTTGGGTGGGTAAGTTATGAGGAGAGCTTAATACATAGCACTACTAAGCAAAGCATTAAAAAAGGCTGATTGAACTTTACTCAGGCTTCCTAGGTTGGGGATAATTCTTTCCTTTAAGAGAAAATGAATGGGTATGTTCTGAATCTTTTGCCTGGAGCTGGAAAAGAGGACGTTATTTGGGGATTTCACCAACCCTCCAGTCCTTAGCCCCTATGCATCTGCCTTCTGCCGTCAGTCCCAAACCACAAGCTTTTAATTTTCTCTTAAGATTAAACCAATATTTACCAGTAAGCCTGCACTTATCCTAAAAGCCGTTTACTGGAAACTATTGGTTTTGAGTAAATGTTAGATCTTATTCAAGAATAGTTACCCCTCCTTGGTGAGGCAAGCAACAGGAAAAAACACTACATTTCTGATACCAGACCTGAGAAGAAAACTTTCTATCATTTCTATCAAATGAGCAGATTTTCTTCAGTTTATTCACCTGGCATTTGTTTTCTAGGAGTTCTCATTAACTGTCCAATGGCAAAATCCTTAGATGTTGGCGAAGAATCACTTCCTGTGGAGTTCTTTAGTAGAGTTAGATGTAAAGACCCAGGGAGTTCAATATAAGTTTAAAAAGAAATCTGGCTCTGATATAGACATGCTTATAAATCTGATATCTAATAGAAAGTATCTGTAGTATTAAAAAGGACGTAGTTTCCAAAATTACCTGAAACAAGCCTTGTGTTTGCCTCCCTACTGTTAGTCATTGGAGTAAATGGTTTCATCTATTTATAGCCGGAGGATTTAACTTCCAGTAACAGAAATGTTGCAAAATAGTCTCACAAATTCTAATGAGGTTCCATCTCTTGTTTGTTTGCTGTTGTTGCTGTCAAATTGGCTCCAACTCCTAGCAACCCCATACACAACAGAACAAAAGTTGCCATGACCCGCACCATTTCACAACCGTTCATATATTCAATTCCACTGTTGCAGCCACTGTGTATTTTGAGTAACTTCAAACATACAGGGCTCATCTTCCAGCATTGTAATGGACAGTATTCTATTGTGATACATAGGGTTTTCATCAGTTGATTTTCAGAAGTAGATTGCCAAGCCTTTCTTCCCAGTCTGTCTTAGTCTGGAATCTCCCCTGAAACCTGCCCACCATGGGTCTCCTTGCTGCTACACCACCGGAATATGATGCTACCGGCATCATACCAAAACCAAAACCATCATAGTACAACACACTGACAGATGAGTGGTTGTATCTCTTACTAGGTTTGAAATTTTTGCCATCAGTGAAGACATCCACTGACAGAATCCCAAAATTTCAATAGGAATTGAGACAAATATTATTCAAGATCTTTATGAAAATAGAGCAACATATCACACATGATCTATACAGATATCCCCAAGGAAGCCCAAAGGAATTCCTATGAGATCATTAAAGATCCTTTAGCATTTCTTAGAAGTGATGGAGCATAAACCTCAACACCTTGGCCAAATTACAGGTGAGCAGCTTACCGATGACCTACCTAAATTATTACCATAATTGAGGAAAACAAGCCTTGGTCTTTCCTCAGCCGCCATGGTCTGTTGTTGGGTATATGTGAATCAGCTGCTGTATCTTCACTCTTAAGCATCTGCAAAAAAAAAAAAAAAAAAAAGTCTTGAGAATAAGAAATCACAGAGTGGATCAATTCTCTTTCCTGATTCCTTTATATAGTTCTAAAACTTAGCTGGCATTAAGGATCAATTATGGGGCACAGGGAATGGTGCAAAAGACTAACACACTTGGCTGCTAACCAAAAGATTAGAGGTGTGATGCACAAAACATAACTCAAAATGTATCAAAGACCTAAATATAAAATCTAAAACGATCAACATCTTGGAAGAAAAATATGGACAACACTAGGAGCCCTAAGGCATAGCATAAACAGCATAAAAAACATTACTAGCAATGCACAAACACCAGAAGAGAAACTAGATAACTGGGAGCTCCTAAAAATTAAACATCTATGCTCACCCAAAGACTTCACCAAAAGAGTAAAAAGATTACCTACAGACTGGGAAAAAGTTTTTAGCTATGACATTTCCGATCAACATCCGATCTCTAAAATCTACATGGTACTGCAAAAACTCAACTACAAAAAGACAAATAACACAATTAAAAAACAGGCAAAGGGTATGAACAGGCACTTCACTAAAGATGACATTCAGGTAGCTAAGAGGTACATGAGGAAATGTTCACGACCATTAGCCATTAGAAAAATGCAAATCAAAACTACAGTGAGATTCCATCTTACCCCAGCAAGGTTGGCATTAATCCAAAAAAAGACCCACAAAATAATAAATGTTGGAGAGGTTGTGGAGAGACTGGAACACTTATACACTGCTGGTGGGAAATTAAAATGGTACAACCACTTTGGAAATTGATTTGGCACTTCCTTAAAAAGCTAGAAATAGAACTACCATATGATCCTGGAATATATCCTAGAGAAATAAGAGCCTTTACACAAACAGATATATGCACACCCATGTTCACTGCAACACTTTACAATATCAAAAAGATGGAAGCAACCAAGGTGCCCATCAATGGATGAATGGATAAATAAGTTATGGTATATTCACACAATGGAATACTATGCATCAATAAAGAACAATGATGAATCTGTGAAACATTTCATAACAAGGAGGAACCTGGAAGGCATTATGCTGAGTGAAATTAGTCAGCTGCAAAAGGACAAATATTGTATGAGACTACTATTATAAGAACTTGAGAAATAGTTTAAACAGAGAAGAAAATATTCTTTGATGGTTTATAAAAGTGTGGAGGGAATGAGGGAGGGGGTATTCACTAATTAGATAGTAGACAAGAACTATTTTAGGTGAAGGGAAAGACAGCACACAATACAGGCGAGGTCAGTGTGCCGGACTAAACCAAAAGCAAAGAAGTTTCCTGAATAAACTGAACATTTCAAAGGCCAGCATAGCAGGTGTGGGGGTTTGGGGACCATGGTTTCAGGGGACATCTAGACCAATTGGCATAAAGAAATCTATTAAGAATACATTCTGCACCCCACTTTGGACAGTGGTGTCTGGGGTCTTAAACGCTAGCAAGCAGCTGTCTGTAATGCACATCAATTGGTCTCAATCCACTTGGAGCAAAGGAGGATGAAGAACACCAAAGACACAAGGTAATTATGAGCCCAAGAGACAGAAAGGGCCACATAAATCAGAGACTACATCAGCCTAAGACCAGAAGAACTAGATAGTGCCCGGCTACAACCGATGACTGCCCTGACAGGGAACACAACAGAGAACCCCTGAGGGAGCAAGAGAGCAGTGGGATGCAGACCTCAAATCCTTGTAAAAAGACCAGACCTAATGGTCTGATTGAGACTAGAAGGACCCCGTAGGTCATGGTCCCCAGACCTTCTGTTAGCCCAAGACAGGAACCATTCCCAAAGCCAACTCTTCAGACTGGGATTGGACTGGATTATAAGATAGAAAACGATACTGATGAGGAATGAGCTTCTTGGATCAAATAGACACATGAGACTATGTGGGCAGCTCCTGTCTGGAGGGGAAATGAGAGGGCAGAGGAGGTCAGAAGCTGTCTAAATGGATATGGAAATAGAAGGTGGAGAGAAGGAGTATGCTGACTCATTAGGAGGAGAGCAACTAGGAATATATAGCAAGGTAAGTTTTTGTATGAGAGACTGACTTGATTTGTAAACTTTCACTTAAAGCACAATAAAAATTTAAAAAGAAAAAAGATTAGAGGTGTGAATCCACCCAGAGGTACCGTGAAAGAAATGCCTGGGGTTCTAATTTGAAACAATCAGCAGTTGAAAACCATACAGAGCTACTCTGACACACATGGGGTCATTATAAGTCAAAATCGGCTTGATGGTAACTGGTATGGAGCACAGAGAAGCCCACGGAAAGAGTTCTTTGTTGAAAGGCTACTCCACTAAGGAAATAGAGCCCACCCCATGCTTCCAAGGAGGCATGACTCTAGCTCTCCAGATTCCTCCCACCAGTCTGTGTATCTTTCTTCAGAAGACACAGTTGAGTGAGTGCATCCTGGACCACAAAATGCAGACTTCAGGGGCTACCATGACATTCTCCCTCCAACCAGATTTAAGCGTCTAGACTGAGGCAAAGGGTACATAAGAGGCACAAACCATCACTTCTATCATGAAGCCCCGTTATCTGGAAGCATAAAGGTGAAAGAAAAAAAAAAAAAAAAAACAGGTAGGCCAGTGTAGTGAGGGCTGGGTATCAGGAGATTTGAGTTCTAGTCCTGCTCCACACACATGCAGCATTTCTTCATCTCTGAAACTGGGGAATTGAATACTTGGTTTTTGAATTGTGTGATTGTGTTGCTTTGTTTGTTTTCTAACGATTGAATTCTTCCCCCAAATAAAATTTTAGGAGGATCCACATGATACAACATAGATAAAATCAATATAGCTTTGGATGAAATTGAAGAAGTACCCTGAGTCCCATCCACTCTTATGTTTCCTGTGTTCCTGGTCGATTGACTAGAAATGATTTATTTCCAAACAAGGTCATATTTACAGGTACTGGGGGTCAAAGCTTGCACGTATCTTTTTGGGAGACCAATTCAACCCATCATAGTCAACCTTTGTTACAAATCCATACCAGATTATCAAAGGGCCCTCACTCCACGTATTAGTATTTTTTTAATGACCTATCCCTAGAGCTAGGACTCTTCACAAAAATTGGCTTTGTTTTCAGGGACTAATTCATATGAAAGCTAATTGTCTGCCATCAAACATTTAATCAGTTTTCGAGTGTTTATTGAACAAAAACAAATAAAGGAGAAACACTGAGATAATCCAGGGAAATACAGAAAAGAATAAAACATGATCTTTTATTATCCAGAAGCTTAAATTACAACTGAGAAACATTAATATAACATGAGTACATGAGATACCAAAATGAGAGACCAGTAGAAGCTTCTACATGACAATGATTCAGAATATCAGAGCAAGAGAAGATCAGGGGAGCAAAGATCAGAATGACTAGAGTCCTTGGGAATGTTTTGTGGAAAATGTGAGATAGAATAGGGCCTTACAGGGCAGGTGTCTGGGATGGTTGGGGCTGGACTGGTCTACAACTTGCATATAACAGAAGGGCCATGGACGTTGCTGAATTACTGAAACATTTTCATATGGTTGATGCCCTTCTTCCAACTCTGCCCTTACCCGGGCACACACTTCTGCCCTGAACACACACACATACTCTCTATCATCCACCAACTACAGAGGTAACGCTCAGCATCATAGCAGTCTTAAGAACCCTGCTCGCCTCATTTATCCTCTTGGGTTTTTGCTAATGATACAACCCATTGCAGTCAAGTCGATTCCAACTCACAGTGACCCTATAGGACAGAGCAGAACTGCCCCATAGAATATCCAAGATTGTAAACCTTAACAGAAACAGACTGCCATATCCTTCTCCCATAGAGCAACTGGTGGGTTTGAACAGCCGACATTTCGGTTAGCAGCTGAGCACTTAACCATTGCACCACCAGGGCTCCTCGCTGGTGGTTTAGTGGTTATTCAATATTTTGAATATCACTGCTATTAGGTGGAGATGGTTTTCTAGGCAGACCACCAGCTTAAGCTGAAGCTTAGAGATACATTACTAGCTTACTGGAGGCTGAACAGAGCATGTGACTTTCAGGAGTAAAGAAGAATCATCTCTGTTTCCATAATGCTTTCTTCAAGATGCCGGGCCTGATGACCATCTGGTCATAACATAGGTTACCCTTGACTTCAGGTGTGTCTAGGTGTAGATTAGAATTACCCATCTAATGGGTCTGCCAGCCATAAGCAGCCTGTTATATGCTAGGCTTAGCAGTGAGCAGACATGGTTCTTGCCCTCTTGGTACTTACAGTTTAGCAGGGAAGACATATTCTGCCATGCTGTATTACAGTCCTAGAGCTACTGTAACGATTTCCACAAACCTGATGGCTTAAAACAACAGAAATTTATTTTCTCACAGTTGGGAGGCCAGAAGTCTGATATCAAGATGTCAGCAGGGCTGTACTCCCCTGAAGGTTCCAGGGGAGAATCGTTCCTTGCCTCTACCAGCTTCTGGTGTCTCTAGACATTCCTTGGCCTGGGGTTGTATAACTCCAGTCTCTGCGTTTGTCTTCACATGGCCTTCCTCTGAAAATGTTTTCATATTAAATCCTTCTATCTTTCTTTTATAAGGACACCTGTCATTGGATTTAGGGCTCTTTCTAAGTCCAGGATGATCTCATCTCATGATCCTTGACTTAACTGTGCTAGCAAAGAATCTTTTTCCAAATACGGTCACATTCACAGGCTCCAGGGCTTAGGATATGGATATATCCTTTTGAGGCCACATTCAACCCGTTCCTCTTGTCTTGAAACAACTAGCTACAGGTATGATAAGTGTTAGAGTGGAATGTGGAGCACGCACCTCAGGAGGAGGCTAGCCTAGAGTTGGGGATCTGGGAAGGCTATCCTGAGGTCACATTGGTGAAGACTTGAAAGATGATGTATAGAGGTAGGTGGAGTGAAGAGCACTCTGGGCTAAAGGAGGAGAATAGGCACACGCTAGAGTGGAGACAGGAATGGGGCAAGAGAACATTTAGAAGAACCCAGTATAGAAAGAACAGAGAGAGTAGGGGTGGCCCATGGTAAGGCCAAAGAGTGAGTAGATTCTGGACTTGGTCCTAAGAGCAATGCGAGTTCAGTGAAACATCTATAACAGAGGAGTAAAAAGATGACACTTGCATCTTTAAAGTATCATTCCAGCTGCAGTGTGGGGAGAAATGTTTGGCAGGAGGCAAGGGAAGATTTGAGGAGATTCATCACAAAGGATTGCACTATTCCAGGGGAGAGATTGCAATGGCCCATGTCAAAATGGAGTCAATGGAAATAGAGATAAGTGGGTTGCTTGGATAGATATGCAAGAAGTAAAAGGAGCAGGATTTGGTCATAACTGAATGCGGGAATTGGAGGAAAAGAAAATGTCAAGAAGGACAATCAAGTTTCCCACTTGAACTCTTAGGTACAAGGTATTGCCATTCACTGACATGGGAAACACTGGAAGCATGGCCATTTGTTTCTTTGTTTTGGCCAGTGAAGAGAACATCTAGTTTTCTGATTTTACAATGAAGCTATGGAGGTGCTCAGAGGTTATATGATTTAACTGAGTTAAATTAAAAGTTAGTAGCAGGGCCCAGACTAGAACCGAGCACTCCTAATCCTCCCTCTTAACCTTTATCGGAATCTATTCTCTTTTTTGTTTTTATTTTAGGTTCAAGGGTTTCTCTAAGGACGTGAAGCAATGTTTGTTCTGTGTAAAGGGTACCTCCATTTGTTATATTCAGAGGTCTTGCTCTTTTAGAATTTCAAGTCTCTTTAGCTTGTCACCCCTACTCAGAAAGAGTTCTACTTTAATACAAGACTGGATAAAAGGACCTGTAGGAACTATTTCTTCTTATTATTTCCAATTAGACCTAGAGCTTAGTGCAACATGTGGATATCTGTTCCTCGGGATGCTCTTTTGTTAAACTGTTTCTACATCACATGTCATTTCTCATATTATCTGCTTTTTCAGCTGTATCTGTTTCCCATTCCACTTCCTCAATATATTTTAAAGACTGAAACTGTGGTCATCAGTTTATGAAAACTCACTTGATATTTAATAATTCCCCTCTCTCAAAAACATTTTTTCTTTAAAGAGAATTAACATTATTCACAAAAAGAGAAATAATATAATATACTCGATCCTCAAAAGACGTGGGGCCCTGTGCCCATTAAACATCATGTTTGGGTTGATTCTTTGTCAGTGAAAATGGATCCATCTATTTCTAACCATTTCTAGTCTTACCGTGATTTCCAACCATTATCTCATCCTAAGTAGCAAAAGCTCTGAAAAATATTGTTATTCTGTGTTCTTTTCTCAACATTCTATAATTCTTCTTACACTCCAGTGATTTTAATAACAAAGGATGTGTTTATCCCCTTGGATTGAGTCATAAATAATACCCTATTTGAAAAATCCTATTGGAATTAGGAAAAGGATAGTGTCAGAGGGCTAAGAAAATTTATGAGACAAAATTTAAGGAAGTATTACTTTATCTTTGGAAAGAGGTTTTATTACTTAGCTAAATATTGTCACCATGATTTAAAATAATCTATCCTGCTACTAGGTTGCTGTTGGTGTTATGCTTTAAATGGGCTCAATCAAGAATCTGGGAGGTAGTAATTCTGTCCAGAACATCAAGATTTGTAATTTTGTAAATTTCTGAACCCCCTGCTATATAAAAATACATATCTCTTATTTATATTCATATCTGGATGGCCTTTATAACATTAGTATTGCTGTAGCTTGGTTTCCATTATATAAGGCCAACAGAAAGTAAGATGACCACGTTACTGCTTTTAAATAAAGTTGTTTGGATTGCCAGATCATTACGAAAAATGCAGAAAGATTTGAAAATTACATAGAGCCTTGCAAAGCTGTGGGACATGAGCTCCGCCCCATCTGCACCGTCAGAGAGCATTATTCATACGCAAACCAGGCTTGGGTATGCTTTGGGCCGTAAATTCTCCTCAGATCCAGTCAGCCTGAGCATGGTGGGAGAAGAACACTAGAATGAAGGAAAGAGAATTACCACTCAACTCTCTAGTTTCGAAATAAACCCACTTCTATTCACATAATATTCTTCCACCCAAAATAAAACAAACCAACCAAAGGTCTTGAGGAGAGAATGAAGTGGAATCTTCTGTTTTGGGTTTACAATAGAAAAAGCAGAATTCCCATAAGCTGCATATGGCAAAGGGATATGGGTTTTTTTTTTTTTTTTTTTTAGTAACTATACCAAGTAATATTAAAGATTACAGATAGAAATATTCTCTTACCTAATGCCAATTATATCTATGTCTTGACAACTTACATGTTTGTTGAACTAGAGTAAAATAGTATTGGGATACTTCAAATATACTCCAACAAATGATCAACTCCTAAATGGCACCAATAAGATCCTGCAGGGTCTTTGGTTCTGTGGAACTGTCATGACATTTTGCCAAATTTCTCTTCATTACTATGTATCTAGTTTCGGTCATATTGATATAGTGTCCACTTTGTGCTGTACATCCTGGTAGTTACAAGTACCTCTCGCTTGTTGTTTGTTTCTGTCCAGTCAGCTCCAACTTAGGGCAACCCCATGCACAACAGAACAAAAGGTTGCCCAGTCTTGTGTCATTTTCATGATCGTCAGGTGTTGCAGCCACTGCGTATTTTGAGTGTCTTCCAACCTGGAGGTTTATCTTCCAATACTATGTCAGACAATGTGCTGTTATGACACACAGGCTTTTTATTGGCTAATTTGAGGAAATAATTTGCCAGGTCTTCCTTTCTAGCCTGTCTCAGTCTGGAAGCTCTTATGAAACCTCTCCACCATGGGTGACCCTGCTGGTATTTAAAATACTGGTAGCATAGCTTTCAGCATCATAGCAACACATAGGCCACCACAGTACAACAAGCTGACAATGGCTGGTGAGCAAGTAAAACAGGTCATTAAAATGCAGTCCTGGCCCCTGAGAAACTGAGAATCTAGTAGAGGAGACTTGATGGGAACACAGTGAACTATGGCATCAAGCTGCAAAGTAGAACTGCCATGGCATTCAGAGAAACACCAGAGAATCTTTACGTCAGAGGCACCAGGAAAATGTTTATGGAGAAAGTAGGACTTGAAAGCATCTTAAAAGATAGAAATGGTCATTCAGTAGGTGAATGGGTAAACAAACTGTGGCATGTCCATACAATGGAGTATCATTCAGTGATAAAAAGAAATGAGCGATCCAGCTGCAAAAAGACGTGGATGAATCTGAAATGCATGTTGCTGAGTGAAAGAAGCCAGTCTGAAAAAGCCTTGTGATGTATGATTCCAACTAGATGACATTCCAGAAAAGGCAAAACTACAGATAGCAATCAGATAAGTGGTTGCCAGGATTCAAGGTGAGAAGAAAGGAGGCACAAATAGGTGGAGCACGGGGCATTTTTATGGCACTGAAACTATTCTGCATGATACTGTAATGGTGGACACATGGCATTGTGCATTTGTAAAACCCAAGAAGTGAGCCCTAATTTAAACTATGGAGTCTTGTTAATAATTATGTATGTTTACATATGTAGATACACACACACATATGTTCATCAATTGTAACAAATGTGCCACAGGAATGCAAGATATTAATAATAGGAGAAAGAGTTGGCAGGGAGTGACAGAGTATATAGGAACTCTGTACTTTCTATGTCATTTTTTCTGTATATCTAAAACTGCTGTGAAAAACGAAGCCTACTGAAAAAGCTTTAAAAGATGGAACAGATTTCTCTAAGTGGACATTGTAGGGAGAAATGGTAATTCCATACTCATGGAATGTGATGAGGCAAGGGCAGGGTTGCGTGGAGGTTTGAGACATTTCAAGGCTATTTAGTCAGGGTGCAATAGTGTGCAAAGGGATGCAGCTGTGGCTTCAAAATCTGGAAGGGTCCTGGGATCACACATTGTTGGGGGAGTGTCTGAATAGGGTCAGACTGCGATCAGAGGGTGCTTGGACAGCAGTGTCAAACGGTCAAGTGCGAGGGGCTAGAACTGTGTTTGTTAGCATACGAACAGGGAGGGGAGCTGGGATCTTTAGCACTTGACAACTCATGAGAGCCAAGGAAAGGTAGGCTAGTTATTTTGACTCTCTGGCTTTGGAGCCAGGAAGAAGGGAAGTTACTTTTGGATGAGGGCCTGATATTTTGAGCTTCTGTAACCTAATGAATTTTGTTTCCATTAACGCAGAGAGGAAAATCTAAGGCAGGGATTGGTTTGGACCTAGGCAATGATGAATATTGTTTTAGACATTAAGTTTGAAGTCCTGGTGTTATACTCAGGTGGAAATGTTCAAGAGGCAGTTGGAAATATGGGAAAAAATATCTGGATAGAGATCAAGAATAGAGACATAAATTTGGGATAAATGTTTATGTAGATTATGACTGAAGCCAAGAGTGTGTACGATGGAAAAAAAAAAAAGACCACCTACATCCCTGTATGTAGAAGAAAGAGAGCTAGTGAAGGAGGCAAAAGAAGAGAGGAGAAGAGGTGGAAGAAGAACCAAAAGGCTAAAACATCACAGAGGCCAGAGCAGAAAGGAGGAGCAAATCATCAGAAATAGGAAATGCCACAGACATTCAAGGGTTTGCTCTTTCTACTGCACCCCCCTTGCCAGCCCCAGTGCCAAGGTCCTCCTTGCCCCTTGGGAGTGACCAAATAGACCAAGCCCATTGCTGTAGAGTCCATTCCAACTCATAGTGGCCTTATAGGACAGAGTGGAACTGCCCCATAGAGCTTCCAAAGCCGTAGTCTTTATGGAAGCAGACTGCCACATCTTTCTCCCATGAAGAGACTGGTGGGTTCGAACTGCCAAACTTTCGCTTAGCTCCTAAGTGAAGAGGGCTATAACTCACCACCACCACCAGCTGCTGTCAAGTCGATTCTGACTCTTGGCAACCCCATGTGTGTCAAAGTAGAACTGTGCTCCACTTGGTTTTCAGAAATAAATCACCAGACCTTTCTTCTGAGTTGTCTCTAGGTGGGCCCGAAACACCAACCTTTCAGTTAGCAGCCTAGCACATTAACAATTTGCACCAACCAGACACTCCACAGGATAGCAGTAGGCCTCTGTTTTCTCCGTTTTGATCTTGCCATTTCCTGGCTGAAAAATCTATAGTAGTTCCCTCTTGCCTATGAAACAAAATCCCATAATGGACTCTGGTGTTCAGAATCAAGTATTCAGACTCCATTAATTAACACCATCTTATCTGCCTGGCTTTCTCTTTCATTCATCTCCAATAGTTTGTTAGAGCCAGGCCTGAATTCTCACAATACAAGCCACACATATTTTGACTGCAATGCCTATGTATTTTCCAGTTTCCCCTGCTTCCAATTCCCATTTCCTTCCTTCCTGCCAAGTCAGATATAATGCCAACATGGAAATTGAAATAAAGCCTCTCTGTTTCATTCTCTTCTTTTATAGTAAAGACCACACAGCAGTTAGCATACATGTAGATTGGGAATATTTTGACTATCTGTCTCCCATGAATATGTGGTCTAACGTGTTGGTAATTACCTAAGAAATTAGCTGAGGTAACTCCACTGCAAAACACCAGCCCCACCACCTGCTGTGACACCTTTTGTAGATGTACTTATTTAGGTCATAAAGGCTTTTCTGATGCACTGTCCAATACTGTAGTCACTAACCACATGTGGCTACCATATAGAACAGTGCAGGTATAGAATATTTCTATTGTCCTAGAATGTTCTACTGGACAGTGCCATTTTTCTGTGTTCAATAGTTCCCTGTACAATGCAAAAGCTCTTGAAAGAAAATTAGCCTTATTAACTACCCTATGACTCAAAAGAACCCATAAAAAAAAAAAAATCCAAAATAAGAGTGAAAAACGGAGAGGCTGAGGGTAAAGAGGAACAGTTGGAAAGAAGTAGCTGAGGCTACCTAAAAACCAAGCTGACATGCCTTGCAATTATGTCTCCCATTGACCTGGAGCCCTTTTGCTCCAAGGGCAAGTAGCCATGTGGCAAAACTGAAGTATTCATTTTTGTTTTTAATTCCCCTACCACGCACCCTTGGAGAGCAATACTGCCCCTAAATTTTCTTTGGAAAAAAAAAAATGGCTGCCACCTCTAAACTGGGATGTTCAGTTTCTTAGTCAGGGTTCTCTAGAGAAGCAGAATCATATATATATATATATATATATATATATACACATAAACATATATATATATAAAAACACAACAAAACCCACTGCCGTCGAGTCGATTCCAACTCATAGAGACCCTATAGAACAGAATAGAACTCCCCCTGGAGTTTCCAATGAGCACCTGGTGGTGCTTTTGATTAGCAGCCATAGCACTTAATCGCTACACCACCAGGGTTTCCATATAAATATGTGTGTGTGTTTGTGTGTCTCTGTGTATATGTATGCGCCTATGTGTATATATATATCATCTCACCAGTCCCCACAAAGCCTATGAAAAATTTGGGGTACATACAACGGCTTGTAATAATAAATGGGCACTATTTTGTGATGCACTTCAAAACATTATTATTATTATTATGACTGTATTATTCTGTTAAAGATGTTTTAGTGTATCTGGAAGTGTTTCTTACATAGGTACACTATATACTATATACTTTCATATACTATATACTATGTACTATATACTAAGACAAACATTTGACTAACTGACATTAGATACAAATCGTACCTAACTGTTCCAATTTACATACAGATTTGACTTAAAGACAGATTTAGAATGGTATTCATTCATAATCTGGAGGCTGCCTGTATATACACACCCACATATATATACATGTATATGTGTGTATAGAGAGAGATGTCGTGTATATGTATCTATATGTATATATAAAGATGTACTTCAAGGAATAGTCTCATGGGTTTGTAGGGGGCTGGCAGGTCCAAAATCCATAGGTTGGGGGACAGGCTGGAGACTCTTGTAGGCTTGTGTCCCAAAATCCATTGGTCAGGCTATGGGAAGAATGCAGAGAGTAAAGTTCTGCCAAGAATATTGATTTCTATTCTAGAGGTGAAACACACCCTAGGGGAACTCCTTTTTCAACTGATTGATTGACTACATTAGTTTATGCTATGGAAGATAATTACAATTTACATTGGATTACAGTATGAAACAGCAACTGGACTAATGTTTGACCAAACAACTAAGAACCGTAACCTAGCCGAGATGGCACATAAAATTAACCATCACATTCATGTAAGCCCACAGGTATAACCCCAAGGAAAATCAGGACTAAGATGAGGCTAGAGGTAAGCAGTACCTCCTGAACGTTCTAGGCTGTGACCAACATTTGGTCCCTACACATGGCCCATGTAAAGAGTGGTGACACCCTTGTATAGGACATCCGTCAAAAGTCATAGCTCCCCTTACAGGCTCCCTAATGACTGGAATTCAGTGTGAGTAAGCTCTTGTTAAAACCAGAAATTATTTAGTCAGTAAGTATTGACTTTGCTAGGCTGGTAAAGGCCCTTTGCAGAGAACAGTCTTAGGTACATGAGACAAGGAAAGAATATGGTAGAGATTTAATCACACACTCTTTGCATGGCTTTGTTCTTCCCTCCATTTCCTTCCTGCTACAAATTTCTACATAGAGGTCATGGAATAAAAGACAAGTTGAAAAGATTTCTGTCAGTATTGGGGAAAAAACTGAGCCCTTTATTTAGCCCTAAGATACATAAGCAACGAGAGCAAGGTTACAGAATTCCCTCACTTGCAATAGCTCGGAATCATGGAGGTGGGACCAGATCTTAGTTCAAAATGTGCAGACAAAATCTGAAACTCCAGAAAAAGAAAAGAAACCCTACAGATCTATGAGAACAATCAGATCCAGCCTGGCTTTGGTGAGTAAATTCAAGTTTTGTTTTTTTTTTAAATAATTTTTATTGTGCTTTAAGTGAAAGTTTACAAATCATGTCAACCTCTCACACAAAAAACCCATAAACGCCTTGCTACACACTCCCAATTACTCTCCCCCTAATGAGACAGTTTGCTCTCTCCCTCCACTCTCTCTTTTCGTGTCCCTTTCACCAGCTTCTAACCCCCTCCAGCCTCTGAGTAAATTCAAATTTGAGAAGGGCAACATTCACAGCAAATTGTTGAAGTGGTACTTGGAGAGGCTCCAGGACCATAGATCATTCCGAGGTGATCACAGCCAAGACTCATCTTTCTCAGAGATCCTCTATTTGCATTTTAACAAGAAACCAAGCTCTTTGAGTCTAGGGCTTCAGAGCCAGAGGAGAATAGGGAGCTTCTGGAAAAGGATCTGCCCAGAGATCATTTTCTACGGCCTACTTGGTTTAGGTTTAAGACTACCAACCTGAGCAATTTCCTAGGCTTGTGTGGTCTCAAAGTGTGCACTTAGAAACTTGTTAGAAATACAAACATTTGGCCCCATCCCAGACACACATGGAAGCAGGAACTGGGACGGTAAAACCCAGTGATCTATGTTTTAACAAACCCTCCATGTGGTTCTGATGCACACCTGAGTTTGGGACCGTCTCACCTAGACAATTATATTAGGATACCTGCCTTTGTCTTTCTTTCTACCTCCCTCTCGTACTTCGCCAATCACCTTCCAAATCCCAACATCTAGAACTTCTACAGCTCAAATGGGAACTAGTATTGGCAGAAGGAAAGGGATCTTAGAATTTGTCAGATAATCAAATAACTGCTGATGAATAAAGGAGAAATCAAACTGGAAAAACATCCTTTCCAACAATCACCGGGTATAGCTATATTCTGTTCACTCTACAGTGTAGTGGTTACAAACACAGGCTTTGGCTCCAGAAGGTCTAGAGTCAAATCTCACCTCTGCCACCTACTAGTTTTGTGACATCAGGCAAGGCATCTTACCTCTCTGCATACACATTCTCATCTGTAAAATGGGGAGAAAAATACACCATCCCATGGGATTGTCATAAGGATTAAATGAGCAAATATGTAAAGCATAATACATAGCAAGCACAATCCAATTGTGGATATTAAGACCTAAGAGCCTTATCATTTAAAATCAGGCAGCATCATTCACTTCGCCTGACTTTGTCCATTCAACAAACCCTTGGGTAAAATTTAAGATTGTGAAATAGCTGGCTCCTAGAAGTAAAACATTAAATAAAGAGTCTGAATGTTACTTCGCATCCAAACCAGTTGTGGTTGAGTTGTCTCTAACTCATGGCAACCCCTTGTGGGTTGGAGTAGAACTGTGTTCTATAGGGTTTTCAAGGGCTGATTTTTTCAGAAGCAGATTGCCAGGCCTTTCTTTTGAGGCTCCTCTTGGTTGACTTGCACCACCAAACTTTCAGTTCCCAGCTAAGTGTGTTAGCCACTTGCACCACCCAGGGCCTTCAAATATCTAAGACTTTTCTTAAAAATGATGGCTACTTCCTCTATCCTGTCTGCCCAGGGTCAAGTCCAGAGAGCAGGAACACAAGCTCCACAGAGGTGCCTCAGGGGAAGTGGAAATTGCATGACAGCCACAGCCATTGGGGGGAGGTGGGTGATCTATGTCTTACTGTGTGGCACTGCAATGCCCGCTGTGAGGTTTGACAGGATTCTAGTGTTTTACTCAAGAAACTCAGAAGGGGAGGGCTGAAGAAGAAACAGGAGACTGGAGAGCCCAGTAGACAGGAGGAGGTGGCACTGCTCCAGGCTGTCTTCAGAGAGGAGCCATGGCTCCTTTGTCTCCATAATATAGACTGCAGGACTGTAATCTAAGTGGGGCCAGGGCAGGGGACTGAGCTACACAATCAAAGGGCTCCCTACACTGTCAGTTTTCTTCAGGACTCCCTGGGGTCCCCACCAGAGGAATCAGATGGAAGCAAAAGAGGGAACGGAGGCAAGTTTTTGGAGACTTTGGTTTCTAATCAATTGTTCTGAGAACTACCTGACTATGACTCAGAAAATGCCCCTGACTTCATAAGTTTTCTTAAAAATGCAAGACCATGTTCTCAATGGAGATTTCTTCTTTGCCCCACACTTCCTGCTCTTCTTTCTGGTGGCATTGTCCTAGGATTTGGGTTTTGGGACTCAGTCCCATTTTACACAAACATCAACAAATGCTCTTGGTTTCTTCTCTATAAGGATGTATATTACAGAAATATTTTATTTTACTCTTTCTTGGACCTCATACCACTTAGAATAGAGTTTCTTTCAAACTTCTTTGAAAGGCATTCTAATTATATGGGAGCAAATAGTCAAACTTGGAATAAAGAACCTTGTGAATGGCTATGGACAGGAATTCAGGCCTTAACAGAAGAGTTCCGGGCAAGCCACGTGCAAGCTGTCTTAGCTGGCAACCGTTTTCTTAATATTTCATATGGGATTCCTTTGTATCAGCTGTTCTTTGTGTATATACCAATCTGTACCTTCTCAGCAAAGCTGCCAGGATAAAAAGATAGGACGTGGGTTCCCCCTCTTTCCAATTCCCTACTAAATGTAAATTTTCTAGCCCATCTAATCCCATTCATTTTTTTATGGTTCTGGCAGGGACATTAGTGTCTAGAAACATAAATTATTTAAAATCCAGTTTGAAACTAAGTCCACACGCATCAAAACCACCTATAAATATGTCACTATGTTGTACAGTTTAAACCATTTCCTTAGAATTGTGTAAGCCAAATAAACAACTTAATTTCCTCTTACTTCTATGCATTGATGGGCAGATCAATTAAACTCGTATCATCTCGGTTATGAAAAGTAATACCATGAAACCTCTTCAGCCTATTAGAAGTCCCTAGGACATCTTTGATTTGGTATAGCAGCCCCCCTCTCCCACACCAAATAGAAACATCTTAGAAGTTTGTGGCCATACCATTCATTCCATACCCAAGCTGCAAACCGTTTCTCGTTATCGAGTATTCCATCTGCCTTATCTTCCAGATGCCTTCAAATGACAAGGCAGATGAATTTTACTGCCTAAATTTCTCCATAATCCATTCACTTATTTCCAATCTTACCATTGTCCTCTCTTCCCAAAATGGTGCCCCTGGGTGGTGTAAATGATTAAGATACTTGGCTGCTAGCCAAAATAATGGAGGTTCAAGTCCACCCAATGGTGCCATGGAAGAAAGGCCTGGTGATCTACTTCTGAAAAATCAGCCGTTGAAAACCTATGACTCACAGTTCTATAGTGACACACATGGAGTTACCATTGTTGAGTCAGAATCGAGTCCACGGAAACTGTTTTTTTGTTTTGTTTAGCTGCAGCAAGCGGGTGTCTTCATTTGCCCATGATGATTCTAGTGTGTTGCCAGTAGAACTGTTAATAGCATGCTCTGCAGTCTCAGAAGGGTCCTGGGTCCGATGATAAATTATAAGGTCGCCATTGTCATGTCTCCAATCCATTCTTCTAACATTCAGGCAAGTTTCAAACTTCCCACAAATCAGAGATATGGGGAAAACATTAAGGAGTTAATATCTTTTGTGTTAATTCATTTTCTAGGCAACAAAGTGCCTCCCGAAAGATGTTTATTATAATGCTGTAGTTGTTAGGTGTCGTTAAGTCGGTTCTGACTCATAGTGACCCTATGCACAACAGAACAAAACCCTGCCCTGTCCCGCGCCATCCTTGTATTTTCAAAAGCCTTGGGTCTTTTTTAAGAACATAGAATAAAACGGAGACACAGGTATAGAGTCAGCTGGATACACAGAGCAAATCTACATAGGCAAGAGACTCCAGAATTTTCTTAACATGCAGGACATTATATTTACCTTTGATACAGTGCAAGAGATGTTTGTTTTTTCCTCTTCCTGGTGCATGTCTGTGTGTGTGTATTTTGTTGTTGTTTATTGCTTTGTTTTCTTGTTCCATCTCCCTTGACACTACCAGCATAGTCCTACACCCTTGGCCCCAACCTATGCCCCACCCCCATGTACTGCTATTGAGGTAAAAAATCTTTTAAAACAATTATCAAGATTGGCTACCTACTGTGATCAAATTCATTAGATAATAGCTAAACTCTACACTTCCCTTGGTGCACAATGTTTTACTTTTTTTCTCTTTCCCTTTCTGTCTCCAGTATTCACATGGAAATAATGCCATAGTTGTCTGGGGGTAAATCTGGAGTATTTTGGTAAGCACAGGTAGAGGGCAAGTGGGTATCTCAGGAAGTGCCCAGATGGAGAAAGAGATGGGAAAGGAGAAGTCAGCAACCTCTCTAAAAATATCTTCTTAAAAACTGATTGTCACTACTGGGGATTAGCCCTAAGGGATGCTGATAAAGAAAATTTGAAAATACCAAAAAAATATAAAGAAGAACATTCAAAATTGTTCGTGAAGCCAGGATCCAGGGGGGAAAAAATCACAGTTAAAATTTTGGTGTATCTCTTTTCTATTTTTTTATGAATATACAAATATACACACACACTTGTTGTTGTTGTTGTTAGGTGCCGTCGAGTCGGTTCAGACTCATAGCCACCCTACGCACAACAGAACGAAACACTGCCCGGTCCTGCGCCATCCTTACAATCGTTGTTATGCTTGAGCTCATTGTTGCAGCCACTGCGTCAATCCACCTCATCGAGGGTCTTTCTCTTTTCCGCTGATCCTGTACTCTGCCAAGCATGATGTCCTTCTCCAGGGACTGATCCCTCATGACAACATGTCCAAAGCATGTAAGACGCAGTCTCACCATCCTTGCTTCTAAGGAGCATTCTGGTTGTACATCTTCCAAGACAGATTTGTTCATTCTTTTGGCAGTCCGTGGTATATTCAATATTCTTCACCAACACCACAATTCAAAGGCGTCAACTCTTCTTCGGTCTTCTTATTCATTGTCCAGCTTTCATGTGCATATGATGTGATTGAAAATACCATGGCTTGGGTCAGGTGCACCTTAGTCTTCAGGGTGACATCTTTGCTCTTCAACACTTTCAAGAGGTCCTTTGCAGCAGATTTACCCAATGCAATGCGTCTTTTGATTTCTTGACTGCTGCTTCCATGGCTGTTGATTGTGGATCCAAGGAAAATGAAATCCTTGACAACTTCAATCTTTTTTCTGTTTATCATGATGTTGCTTATTGGTCTAGTTGTGAGGATTTTTGTTTTATGTTGAGGTGTAATCCATACTGAAGGCTGTCGTCTTTGATCTTCATTAGTAAGTGCTTCAAGTCCTCTTCAATTTCAGCAAGCAAGGTTGTGTCATCTGCATAACGCAGGTTGTTAATGAGTCGTCCTTCAATCCTGATGCCTGTTCTTCTTCATATAGTCCAGTTTCTTGTATTATTTTTTCAACATACAGATTAAATAGGTACGGTGAAAGAATACAACCCTGATGCACTCCTTTCCTGACTTTAAACCACACACACTATTATACCCTATATACTCTAAAATTGACATCATACCAAGTCAATACATGGGTATTTTTTTAATTTCACTTTATACTGAGAAGAATTCCCAATGCTATTGAGTATTATCGTAGAAGAGTGTTTTCCAAGAGGGTTTGTGTCAGATTCTATTGGACATCTATGTAAATAAGAGACTTCCAAATCCTGCACCAGAACCAGAAAATCAGAAACAGGGTGTGTGAGGAGGCGGTAGGGAGGCATGAAGAAGTATGTATTTTTGAAGAACATCTTGGGTAATTCCAATTTACAACCCCGTGCCTTATTTTAAGAACTGCTATTAGAAACCATGTCTAATAATGGCATATCATTCCAGGGACAGGATCAGAGTTTACTTTATCATAGAGTTTATTTTATTCAATATAACCAGTTCCCTATTATTACACATTTGATTGTTGGATTAACTAGACCTGAAGATTTAAGCGTTTTTAAATCTACTGATAGCCATTGCCTCACTGCATTCTAGGAGGTTGCAGCAGCTATGATAGTAGGCTAGAATGTCCATCGCATTAACTCATTTGTACTTTTGAAATATGAAAAACGTTGTCAATCCAACAGCTGAATAATGGATTTCCACTATATAGTAAGTTACATTATTTTGTTTTCTGGTAGGTTTTAAAATTTCTGTGTGGTTTTAAAATTTCTGTGTGCTTATTGACTATATTTTTCACCCTTTTATTCTCTTGAAGAGCTTGTCTTTTCTCTTATTAGTCTGTAAGATCTCTATATTTGTTCAGGATATTAACATTTTTTTCCTGCTATTGTGACACGTATTATCCCTCCCCCGCCCCCTTTTTTTTTTGCCTTTTAATTTTGTTTCCTTGTAAAGAATTATGATTATATATAATCAAATGTAGCAGTATTATTGCTTATTATTTCTTTCTCATGAAGACCCTTCTCTTGCTACAAACCAAAAAAACCAAACCCATTGCCCTTGAGTTGATTCCAACTCACAGCAACCCTGTAGGGCTGAACAGAACTGTTCCATAGGGTTTCCAAGGAACGTCTGGTGGATTCGAACTGCTGACCTTTTGGTTAGCAGCTGAACTCTTAACCGCTGTGCCACCAGGGTCTCTTGTTGCAGTCAGCTAAATAATCCATTTTTTTTTTTTCTGGTTCTTCATAGATTATTTCTATAATTTATCTGGAAACTATTTTCAGGTATGATTTAAGGTAAGAGATCTTGTCTCTTTTTTCCCAAATGGTTTATCAAGTTCTCCAGAACCATTTTACTAAATAATTCACTTTATCTCCTCTAATTTCAAATGTCACATTTATCTTAGAGAATGTTTAGATATAGAAGAGTATTTTTCATTTTTTCCTCTTCTGTTCCACTGATTATCTTCTGGCATCAATATCATACTTCATTAAATAATTGTAGTTTCATACATTTTAATATGAAAGATGTACTCTCCCCTCATTTGTTTTCTTTCTCAAATTTTTTTAATTTAGAATCACTGTACCAACTTTCAAATTATATTTTGATTGCAAATTTCATAGACATTGCATTACATTTATAAGAAATTTGAAGAAAAATTACATATATTTGATAACTGGGTTTCCTATAGAGGATAATATCGTATCTTTTCATTTAATCAAATCTTGTTTTATATCACTAAGCAGAGTTTCCTTTTTTTTTACTTTTCAAATGGGTACTAAATAATTAATTTTACTGATATATGGTTTATATTTTTGCTAATATTCTTGAGTTTATCATATTCAATATAATTTTGAACTGGGGGATAGAAAAACAATTGATTTTTGTACGTTTATTTTGTAACTCAACACCTTTTTAAATGATCATAAATTGCAACACTTTTCAGTAGATTCACTTAAGTTTTATATGTAGTGAACTGTTATCTATAAATAACAATAATTTATCTCCTCCTTCCTAAACTTTGTATTTCTTATTATTTTTCTTGTCTTTTGGCAACAAGCAGAATTTTTATAAGAATCGAGTGTAATAGTGGTTATGAAAGGCATTCTTTGCTGGACTTTAATAAGAATGTCTGGTATTTCACCATTAACATGAGATTGGCCTTTGTTTGTCATCCAAAAACCACCAAATCCAGTGCCGTCCAGTCGATTCCGACTCATAGCAGCACTATAGGACAGAGTAGAACTGCCCCATAGAGTTTCCAAGGAGCGCCTGGTGGATTTGAACTGCCGACCCTTTGGTTAGCAGCCATAGCACTTAACCGCTATGCCACCAGGGTTTCCTGCTTTGTGATAGCTATCATATTTTTAAAATTATATTATGGATATCTTTCTCATCATGCTGATGAAATCAAGTCCTAGTTTGATATATATATATGTATATACATATGTAAATATATATATACACCCATTGCCGTTGAGTTGATCGATTCTGACTCATAGCAAGCGTATAGGATAGGGTAGAACTGCCACATAGGGTTTCCAAGTAGCAGCTGGTGGATTCAAACTGCCGACCTTTTAGTTAGCGGCTGAACACTTAACAACTGTGTCACGAGGGACATGTATTTATGTTTAATATATATGTTTAATAATGGCATTTATTTAATCTTTATTTTGAACTACTTTTAGACTTATAAAAAAGTTGAAAAATAGTACAAAGTGTTTCCATATATCATGTACCTAGCCTCTAGGGTTGTTATGAGTTGGAATCGACCCTACAGCAGTGGGTTGGTTTTTTGTTGGTTAGCTTCTTCAGTGTTAATATCTTACATAGCTATAGTACATTTATCAGAACCAGGGAATTAATATGGATACAATGCCAGTTACCAAATTACAGAATTTATTCAAATTTCACCAGTTTTTTTTTTTTTTTTAACATCAATGTCTTTGTTTTTGTTGTCCCAGGATCCTATCGATGATCCCATCTTCCATTTAATTGTCATTTCTCCTTAACAGTTCCTCAGTCTTTCCTTGTTTTTCATGCCCATGACAGCTTTAAAGAGTATTAATAGGGTACAAGCAGTCCCCACATCATGAATAAGTTCCGTTCCTAAGTCTATCTTTAAGTCAAATCTGTACATAAGTCAGAATAGTTAAATTATGGTTCATATCTAACACTGGGCAATGTTTGTCTTAGTTTATAGTATAACATATAGTATATGGTGCACCTCTTGGAAACCCTGGTGGCATAGTGGTTAAGTGCTACAGCTGCTAACCAAAGGGACAGCAGTTCAAATCCGCCAGGTGCTCCTTAGAAACTCTATGGGGCAGTTCTACTCTGTCCTATAGGGTCGCTATGAGTCAGAATCGACTCGACAGCACTGGGTTTGGTTTTTTGGTTTGGTGCACCTCTCTATGCATAAAAACATTAAAGAAACCCTTCCAGATACACTAAAATATCTGTAACATAATAATTTAGTAATAATAACAATAGTGTTTTGACGCACATGGAAAAGTAGCAGCCATTTGTTATTGTATATATAATTTTTAGTATAACAGGCCTTGTGGGGGTTGGTTTGTAACCAGGGGTTGTACATAAGTCAGACGTTCATAATCTAGGGACTTCCTGTATTTTACCAAATGACCCTCTAGTTCGTTTGTCTGGGGTTTTCACATGATTGAGATTATATATTTCTGATAAGAAAACCACAGGAATGTTGCTTCATCCTTCTCTGTGCATCATATCACATCAAATCACAAGATTCCTGATGGTTAAGGTGGCCTCTGCCAGATTTCTCCAACACAAATTATCTGTCCCACAGTAGCTAACAGATAACTTGGGGGAGAGAGTTTGAGACAGTTGTTAAAAATAAAATTTTCACAATATTAAATTTGCGTATGAAGTCGTAAGCTTTATTTCACAGTTCATGGACCAGGAACATCTGGTCTGAAAGTCAAACCAGATTTCTGAAGAGCAGTGCAGGTGGAAAGCCATTTGTAATGGCAGGCAGCCCTGATTGGTTAGCCTAGGTTTCTATTTACGGGAGGGTCAATTGACTTGGATTTCAGCTCCTGTGAAAGCTAGGCATTTACATGACATGGCAACTTAGGTTTGGGTTTGCTGGCATGGGACTCAGCACAGGCAACTCAGTTTGGGGCCTAGTTTAGTCAGATTATCACTGTGCAAATTCTGCTTCTCGTCAAACTTTTGTCTACTGATTTTAGCAACCATCAGTGGATCTTGACTAAGAATATTTTTAACTAGAAATAGGTTTTAAAGTTTACCAAATGTTTTTTGGATATTTATCAAGATAATGATATGCTTTGTTAAGTTTAAAATATGTTGTCTTTGAGATTCTTGTTGGGATTGCATTACATTTTTAAGAAGCTGTCCTGTTAATTTGATGATTTTTTATAATAGATTTCTCAGTCTTAAAATATTCTTTAAATAAACTCTACTATCATTTTTGCTTTAATATACATTTGGGTCTATTTTGCTACCATGCAACTAGGGACTTTTACAACTGGAATTTTTAATGAGACTAATCTGTAAAATTATTATTATCATTATTATTATTATTTTGACTACTAAATTCTTCATTCTCAGTGGACTATCCCATAAGCCAAAAGCCCAAAAATTGGATAAGATCTTGATACTTCTGGTGGTATGTGGAGATTTCTCAAGAGTTGCCTGGGCATAGATTTTTTTTTTTTTTATGAACTCAATTGCCACATTTTTACCTTCCCTGTGTCTTTCCCAAAATTAGTCAGTCTGAAAATGGTCCTGTAGTCAAGGCTAAGTATACGGCTGAGTCCTTCCTCATCTCCTTTTCACAATTGCCCTTCCACTAATTTACATAAGAAAGGCACAGCTCTCACCCATCTGGAATCTTACTAGTTACATTGCCTCAAGAAATAAAAATAACTACAGAGATAATGGAGGCCCTGGTAGCATAGTGGTTGAAGGTTCTGGTTCAAATCCACCAGGTGCTCCTTGGAAACTCTACAGGACGGTTCTACCCTGTCCAATAGGGTTGCTATGAGTCAGAATCAACTTGATAGCAATGGGTTTAGCTTTTTTGTTTAGGGAAATAATGGTATCACCAAAAATATTGCTGTAGGCATCAAAAAAGTGAATGATGCTGATAACTAGGTAACAAATCCCTGTGCTTGTTAGGTGATTTCCAAATAGAATTTCAACAAAATTGAAGGAAGACCTGTCATAATGATCTGGTGTTAGAACATTAAAAATATAACTTGGAAGGGGTTCAAAGAATTAAGTGACATTTCCACAACAAAATTTCTTCAATCCCGAAGTACTATTTATGTGAAAGAAGTTCCTCAGAGATTATAAACTGTCAAAAAGAAAAACAGGAATAGAACCCTTGTCACATTCTAATAATAAGTATTAGTCATCAACAGCTACAGGAACTCAGCTCCATCCAATTTCTTAAGAGATGCAGTTGCAATAATATTTTGATTTTTGTATTTAATCATTATAAAAATGTATAATATTATCTTTGAAAACCCTGGTGGCGGAGTGGTTAAGAGTTACAGCTGCTAACAAAAAGGTCAGCAGTTCGAATCCACCAGGCACTCCTTGGAAACTCTACGGGGCAGTTCTACTCTGTCCTATAGGGTCGCCATGAGTTGGAATCAACCCTACTGCAGTGGGTTTTTTAAAAATATTTATCTTCATGATCAATTGTCTACTATTAATTGTATTAATAATTATAGGAAATTTTTATATTTCAATTAAGATTTTTTTTAAATTTTAAATGGACTTTTTGCAGAAATACATGATAGGTGATTGATAAAGACTTTCAAACATTAAAAATTTTATATTAGAATAAAATAAGTGGGGAAAGTGGAATGGAAATACACATTTAGAAGGGAAAAGGAAATATGTAAAATTTCCCAATTCTCAGGGTCAAGAATCTAAATTGTTCAGAGAAATCCCAAAAATTAGTGTAACAAAATATATTTATTGTTAGCAGATACTGTTCAAATCCGACAGTGTCCCCTGAACAGGGGACAGTGAAAGCAGGTTATATAGGTCATTGTTATGTTAATTTCTCAAGAGATAGCATCAAAGCACAGGGCAGGTTGCAGAAACAGTCACCAAGGACATGCAGTACATCCTAAAACAGCCTCTAGTCAGACCCTGGAGTTCCTGCTTCTTAAAGCTGGCTACACATAATTTTCCAAAAAAAAAAATCCAATAACTAAGGTAAAGTGTTCTCCACTAAGTTGCTTACTAAGCTATTGTTTGACCTGAAGCTGACTCCAGGGAAGCAGTTCCTTGGAGGTTCAAACAGACACTAAAGGGCAGCTGGTCTGGGTGGGACAGCCTAATTACAGGAACCCAGAAATGTGGATTCCAGGAGAATCAAAATGATTTTTTCATTAGTAAGAGCTATGTTTACATATTTTTAAATTGGTGATGTTGTTGTTATGTGTCATCCTGTCAGTTTCAACTCAGAACGACCCTATGTACAACAGCATGAAACACTGCCTGGTCCTGCACCATCCTCACAATCATTGTTATGTTTGAGCCCATTGTTGCAGTCACTGTGTCAGTCCATCTCCTTGAAGGTCTTTCTCTTTTTCGTTGACCATTTACCTTCTCCAGGGACAGGTCCTTCCTGATAACATGGCCAAAGTACATAAGATGATGTCTCCCTAGCCTCACTTCCAAGGAGCCTTCTGGCTGTACTTCTTCCAAGACAGATTTATTCATTCTTCTGGCAGTCCATGGTATATTCAATATTCTTCACCAACACCGTAATTCAAAGACATCAATTCTTCTTTGGTCTTCCTTGCTCATTATCCAGCTTTGTCATGCATGTGAGGTAATTGAAAATAGAAAGGCTTCGGTCTGGCACACTTTAGTCCTCAAAGTGACGTCTTCGCTTTACGAGAATTTGAAGAGGTCTTTTGCGGTAGATTTGCCTGATGCAATATGTTGTTGGATTTCTTGACACCTGTTTCCATGGGCATTGATTGTGAATCCAAGTAAAATGAAATTCTTGACAACTTCAGTCTTTTCTCCATTTATCATGATGTTGCTTATTGATCCAGTTGTGAGAATTTTTGTTTCTTTTATGTTGAGGTGTAATCCATACTGAAGGCTGTGGTCTTTGATCTTCATCAGTAAATGCTTCATATCCTCTTCATTTTCGGTAAGCCATGTTGTGTCATCTGTGTATCTTGGGTTGTTAATATGTCTGTCTCTAATCCTGAAGCCATGTACTTCTTCATATTGCCTGGCTTCTAGGATTATTTAATCCACCTACAGACTGAATAAGTATGGTGAAAGGATACAACCCTGACACACATCTTCCCTGATTTTAAACCACGGAGCATCTCCTTATTCTGTTCGAATGACTGTCTCTTGGTCTATGTACAGGCTCCTCATGAGAACAATTAAGTCTTCTGGAATTCCCATTCTTCACAATGTTATCCATAATTTGTTATGGTACACACAGTCAAAGGCCTTTGCATAGTCAATAAAATACAGGTAAATACCTTTCTGGTATTCTCTGCTTTCAACCAAGATCCATCTGACGTCAGCAATGATATCCCTCTTTCCACATCCTCTTGTAAATCCGTTTCGACTTTCTGGCAGTTCTCTGTCAATGTACTGCTGCAACCACTTTTGAATGACCTTCAGCAAAATTTTACTCCTGTTCGATGTTAACAATACTGTTCAATAATTTCCACATTCTGTTTGGATCACCTTTCTTTGCATTGGGCATGAATATGGCTTTCTTCTAGTTGGTTGATCAGGTAGCCGTCTTCCAAATTTGTTGGCATAGACCAGTGAGCACCTCCAGTGCTGCATGCCTTTGTTGAAACATCTCAGTCGGTATTCCATCAATTCCTGGATCCTTGTTTTTTGCCAGTGCCTTCAGTGCAGCTTGAACTTCTCCCTTCAATACCATTGGTTCTTTTTTTTTTTTTTTTTAATTGTGCTTTAGGTAAAAGTTTACAGCTCAAGTGAATTTCTCCTTCTCATATACACATATCATTTTCTGATATTGACTGCAACTCCCCAATGTTACAGCATGTTCCGTCTTTCCATCCCAGGTTCCCTGTATCCACTAGTCCAGTTCCTATCCCTTCCTGCCTTCTCATCCTGCTTTTGGCAAGAGTTGCCCATTTGGTCTGGTATTTTTGGTTGAGCTAAGAAGCACGTTCCACACGTGTTACTGTTTGTTTTATAGGCATGTCTAATCTTTGTCTGTAAAGTGGGCTTCAGGAATGGTTTCAACTCTAGGTTAACAGAATGTCCAGGGGCCATAGCCTTGGAGTTTCTCCAGTCTCTGTCAGACCAGTATGCTACCTCCCAAAATGGCTGAATGTTGACCAATCTTTTTGTTACAGCGCCTCCGTGAATTCTTTCCATCTTCTTTTGATGCTTCCTGCATCATTTAATATTTTGCCCATAGAATCCTTCAGAATTGCAACTTGAGCCTCGAATTTTTCCTTCAGTTCTTTCAGCTGAAGAAATGCCAAGCTTGTTCTTCCCTTTTGGTTTTATAACTCCAGATTCTTGCACATGTCATCATAATACTTTAATTTGTCTTCTCAAAACACCCTTTGAAATCTTCTGTTTAGTTCTTTTACATCATCATTTCTTCCATTAGCTTTAGGTGCTTGCTATACGTTCAAGAGCAATTTTCAAAGTCTCTTCTGACACCATGTACACCATTTTGGTCTTTATTTCCTGATTTTTTAAGGACTTTTTGCTTTCTGTACGTATGATATCCTTGATGTCATTCCACAACTCACCTGATCTTCCATTGTTAGTGTCCGGTGGGTCAAATCTATTCTTAAGATGGTCTCCAAATTCAGGTGGGATATACTCAACATCATATCTTGGTTCTCGTGGACTTGTTTTAATTTTCTTCAACTTCACCTTGAGCTTACTTATGAGCAATTGATGGTCTGTTCCACAGTCAACCCCTAGCCTTGTTCTAACTGAAGATTTTGGACTTTTCCATAGTCTTTTTCCACAGATGGAATCAATTTGATTCCTCTGACTTCCATCCTGTGAGGTCCACATGTATAGTCATGGTTTAGGTTGTTGAAAAAAGGTGTGTGCAGTGCATAAGTCGGTGATCTTACAAAATTCTATCATGTGTTCTCTAGTCTCATTTCTGTCACCAAGACCATATTTTCCAACAACAGATCCTTCTTCTTTGTCCAACTTTCACATTCCAGTCACCAGTAATTATCAGTGCATCTTGATTGCATGTTTGATCAATTTCAGACTGCAGAAGTTGATAAAAATCTTTAATTTCTTCATCTATGGCATTAGTGTTTGGTGCGCAAATTCAAATAACAGTTGTATTAACTGGTCTTCCTTGTAGGCATATTGGTATTCTCCTATCACTGACAAGGTTGTACTTCAAGGTAGATCTTGAAATGTTCTTTTTGACCATGGATGCAATGCCATTCCTCTTCATGTTGTCATTGCCAGCATAGTATACCGTATGATTGTCTGATTCAAAATGGCCAATACCAGCCCATTTCAGCTCACTAATGCCTAGGATATCAACCTTTATTCATCCTATTTCATTTTTGATGACTTCCAATTTTTCTGCATTCATATTGCTTACATGAAATATTTACTTATGAATGTTGCAGCTGTTTATTCTCATTTTGAGTCTTGACACTTCAGCAAATGAAGGTCCTAAAAGCTCTACTCCATCCACGTTATTGGCGTCAACTCTACTTTGAGGAGGCAGTTCTTCCCCAGTCATATTTTGAGTGCCTTCCAACCTGCAGGGCTCTTCTTCTGCCACTATATCAGACAATGTTCCACTAGTATTCATAAGGTTTTCACTGACTAATTTTTTTCAAAAGTAGCCCTCCAGTTTCTTCTTCTTAGTCTTTCTTGGTCTAGAAGCTCCCCTGAAACCTGTCCGTCATGAGTGACGCTGCTGGTATTTGAAGTACCGGTGGCAAAGCTTCCAGTATCGCAGCAACATGCAAGTTGATAAACTGACAGACTTGTGGTGGAAATTGGTGATAGTGAAAATGGTATTTCACTGGATAATATTAAAGGGCAATTTTATTTTTAAATTTTAATATTTATAATATTCCAGAAATTATACTCTTTTCAGTGATTTAAAACTTGATAAAATCATTGAATTTGAAGTTAAATGTCAACTTTGAAATGTCTAAAGATATATATATACTTGTATAATATTTTTCTTATTACACAAGCAAAAATTTAATAAGCACTGCTTTCATCTGCTGTGAAGATTCAACTTCATTCAAATGGCCAGGTGAAGTATCCCATGGGTTCACCACAAACATTAATCAAGTGAGCTATTTGTAAAGATTAATTGTCTATTCAGGGGAAATTTATCCATAGCCCATGCTATTAATTCTAATTTGCCTGAACTATCATTTAGGCTGCCTGTGTATAAACCATGGCTCATATTGCATAAACTTTACTTAATGCTTCTAATTATGTAGACTATCAACTCTGATTATTGTTTTATATACTTTTTTTTTCTTTCAACAACCATGGAAGCAGTAGTCAAGAAATCAAAAGATGCATTGCATTGGGCAAATCTGCTTCAAAAGACCTCTTAAAAGTGTTGAAAAGCAAAGATGTCACCTTAAATACTAAGGTGTGCCTGACCCAAGCCATGGTGTTTTCAATCACTTCATGTGAGTGTGACAGCTGGACGATGAATAAGGAAGACTGAAGAAGAACTGAAGTCTTTGAATTGTGGTGTTGCCGAAGAATACTGAATATACTGCCAGAAGAACGAACAAGTCTGTCCTGGAAGAAATACAACCAGAATGCTCCGTAGAGGCAAGGATGGTGAGACTATGTTATCAGGAGGGGTCAGTCCCTAGAGGAGGACATCATGCTTGGTAAAGCAGAAGGCCAGTGAAAAAGAGGAAGACCCTCTACAAGATGGATTGACACAGTGGCTGCAACAATGGGCTCAAGCATAACAACCATTTTGAGCATGGCGCAGGACCTGGCAATGTTTCATTCTGTTATACATAGGGTTGCTATGGGTCAGAACCAACTCACAGGTACCTAACAACAACAACATTTTTTCTTCTTTCTTCATTATAAGGTGATGGGTAACCTTGGGTTTTTACAACTTAAAAATAAAATATTGATTTGTGTTACAAATTTTCAATCACTAATAAGAAAGCTTGAATCTATTTTTGCTCACAAAAAGAGGAAGATATTGGCTCTTAAACAAGAATCTTAAAAAAAAAGTTGTATTAAAAATACAGTTATTTAAGTTTCATTTAAAATTTTTAAAGTTAAAAGAAATAAAACATTAATTTAAACACACACACACAGTAGGTACGTTTGGAAGTCTCCTAAGACTGGTAACATCCAGGCTAAGCAGTGTTATCTAAGCAATTATTTCTTCATAAAATATCACCTGCAAGAAGTGGGCCCTTCTCAAGGATGTCTGCACTCCATGGAAATCTGAATAGCTAAAAGGAAGCTGCTGGAACAGAGCTCTCTCTGCAAGGTAGTTTGGGCTTGAAGGCACAGGGGTAGGCTGACAAGAACAGGTAAAGCAAAATGAAAATGTTAACTGCTCTGAGAAAATGAGCCAGGGAATTCCTAGGGGTAGAAATGGCGTGCTAGCATGCTGACTTAGTCGCCTCTCCTGACACAGGTTTTTCTTCTGCTTATTTTCTGTTTATTATTTTCTGGATTGACATAGTGGCTGCAACAATGGGCTCAAACCTAACAGTGAATGAGTATGTCACTGCACTGGGCAACACTTTTTCTGTTATACTGAAGCTTGCCATGAGCCACAGTCAACTCAACTGTACCTAACAACAACATCAATTTTCTAGCAAAGTTGGCTGAGGTGTGATTCAGTCCCATGTCATCACTGGTCATTTCCCTTTCTCTGTTTCAAGGGAAATTGTGTTAAAATGAACAGGCCTACGTTTCAACCTGAACTTGTATTTTTCATATTTTAAAAGTTCAGTTTTTATGTAAGATACAACAATTAAAGAGAGTATATAAAAAATATATGAAGGAGGCAACACAACAAGGGCTTTGGAATCAGACTTGACTTCTAACCACAGTTCCCCGATGACAACCCAAATGACTGGGCATATTACTTTGTCTCTCTGTGCTGAGCTCTCCTCAGTTTGCCCCCTTCCCATCCATTCTCCACCCTTGTCTGTGCTGTGCTGGGCCATGGGGAGTCGACTTCTACAAACTGCACCTTTTGAACTCTCTTGCCCTCTGGGTTTTTAATTGGGTTGGTGAAGCATGGGAACACCAACAGGAGATTGGATGACTGATGGGAGGAGAGAGCTGTAGGAGTATTTATTCCTTCCGTTCCCTCCCTGCCTGGCCAAGGTTTCAGCAGTGGCTGAGTTTGGAAGCTCCAGTTCCAGGTGGCCGGCCCTTACTTAGCTCACTGCACTCAAGCAGCACTCTCTGATTGCCCCTGGAAAACTAGGGGTGGAAGTGGCTTCTCACAACAGCTCATCCCTAGGTACTGCCCCATACCTTGGCGGTTTCCTTCTCTATATCCAATTTACAGTTGATCAAACTGGGCTTCAGAGGAGTTAAGTAGCCTACTCAAGAGCACACAGTTAATAGGAGCTTACATTCAAATACATTCCAGTTTGATTCTAGAGCCCTGCTTATTTTGTTATATTACTTCTTAGTTTTTTTTGGAGACTGTCAATCTGTAGTAAAAATCTGAAAGCTTTCAGACTTTTCCTATTCCTATTATTTTAGCTACAAGCAAAAGTGAGAAAATAAAAATTCTAAAGCCAAATTATTTTCAATTTATCTTGGCCTTTTCACAGTAGATTATTTAGTTCATTCATTTGTTTCCCTCATCACATCCAACATTTTTGATCCCCCAGGGTTTTACACTTTTGGATTATCTATCAGTGTTGCCAGGAACTCTGAAATCTGCTCAGTGCAACTCCATCCAGGGCCAAAAAGACAGAGACCAAGTTGGGGGGAATGAAAGGCAAATTTATTGTTTGGCCAAGCAAGGAGACAGTCAGGGCTCCGTACCTTCTGAGACTGCCTCACAGGCAGCTCGTTGAGGCTGGTTTATATAGGCAGAATCCACTTCAGAATACAAAATGGCGTGCACTCAGGCACAGAACATTTCAGGTTGGGTAAGCATTTTCTAAGACCCGGATTCAATTCCTTGTGCAGAAGGAACTTACTCCTTTTTGTTCATTAGCATGTCAGCTCTCCACCCAGGGGCAGAGAATTTATCATGCATGAAGCATGAAGGTCATCTGGAATGCCAGGATGGAGGAGAGGACCTGCTTCAGTCAATCCTAGCTAGCCTGTGGCTGTTTCTCTTTAAGGAGGTTCTGAGGAGGAAAAGAAAGAACTCCAGGAAATGGGCTGGGTGAGAGGCTGTCTTGAAGTTAAGAAAAATGGCTCTATGGCTCTAGCCCCATCTTGTCAGTATTTAAAATTCAATGTTTAGAATGTTACAGAATGTTATAACTCTGTGATATATGTTAGGAAAGCATCCCTGGGTGGCACACCAAAAGGTTGGCAGTTTGAATGCACCCAGAGGCACCTGAGAAGAAAAATCTGAAAATCTTCTTCTATAAAATCAGTCTTTGAAAACTCTATGGAGCACAGTTTTACATTGACCCACGTGGGGTCAGCATGAGTCAGAATTGTCTCAATGGCAACTAGTTTACTTGTTAAGGAGATATCTATCTGATAGGAGGATGGTCAAGACCAGGAAGGTAAGTGACCAGATAAATTAAGTGAAGCCTGACCAATAATATGGTACAATTTCCTGCTGTAAATTTCTTGAGCCAGTAAATGTATTAACTAGAAAGTCCTTCTCCCCTTTTTTAAACAAAAGATAAAATTTACACTAATTCCATATTAAAAAATAGAGCTTTTTATTTTGGGGGGTACATTTTATTCATCGAGGGCTCAGATTTGATTGAGAGAAACAGTTTTTGCTTTCCCAGCTTAATTTAGCTAGCTCATGAGAGGACAGCAGTTTACCAACAGGGGGAAGTTAGCTGCTGGTAACTCACCCAGGCCTCCTGGGCTTCCTCGTTAGTATGTAATTTGGTTTCCCTGTACAAGATGGACAAAGAAGATGTAGATTCTCCTCTGAGTTCAGAAAACTATCCTTCATGACTCAAGCTTCATTTACCATATGGACAATTTAGAATGGATGGTCCCTGACTTTTAAGTTTGGAAATGAGTCTCTCAAAGTCATGTGTAAATACTTAGGGTTTGGCAAAATCCAATATCAAACAAATTCTCCTTTGATTTTTGATACATGAGTATTTTGATAGAAATAAAATAATTATAATCTGTGTTCTTTCAATTAATTTAAAAATAATTCATCCAAATGCTATTCACAAGACAGATTTTAGGTCCAAGAAATCTATTTGGTCTTTTTTTTTTTTTTTGGTTGCTGGACCAAAAAGTTGGCCAAGGCCAAAAGACTAAACGTAACTCTAACTTCAAAGGGTTGGAATTCTGTTTAAAACCCAGATACTTAGAAACATTTTCTCTCTTGTCTGAATTGTAGTGTCCATCCTGCTTTTTGCTACAATGTCAGATCCTGGCCATGGTGGCGACCAGCGAGCCTTTGATCTTCTCATGCTGTGGTGTTGGATGCTGGGCCTGCCCTTCCTCCCCTGAATTTCATACATGGCACGGTTTCTGAGCAAAGAGCTAAGCCTAAGAACATGATCAAGAGGACAGAGAACAGTAAAGCTGAGGCAGTTCTTTTCCCCCCTCAGCTGTTAATGCTAATGATAAAGATTATTTCTTCCCTTACATGCTAAGCCTCAATTAGCAGTGGATGACTTTCGATAAAAAAAAAAAAAAAAAGCATAATTATTTTCATCAATGAAGCGACTGACAAGGTTCTAGATAGAGTCTATTTAGGGATGTTCTTCATGGTCCTTCACCAGGGGGCTCCCACAGCATTGAAAAGGCTAGGCTCCCTCCCACTCTGGGATTTACCATCCCTTTTCTCAATTTGTAGTCTATAAAAACCACCTCAGCATTTTTTTCTTGGTTCAAGGAGTACTTCCTCCTTGAAACAGTTGTACCTTCTTCTTTCTCTGAGCTGTAATTAGTATATGCCCCCCATAACAGTTATCCACCACTGATTTGTCATTTTTTCTTACTGTGGTAGCTTGCATGTTCCTCTGATGCTGAAAGCTATGTCACAGGTATTTCAAATACCAGCAGGGTCACCTATGGAGAACAAGTTTCAGAGTAGGAAGAAAAGCCTGGCAATCTACTTCTGAATACAGAACATTGCTCAACTCACTTGCTTTGGACGTGTCATCAGGAGGAACCAATCACTAGAGAAGGACATCATGTTTGGTGAAGTAGAATGCCAAAGAGGGCAAGGAAGACCCTCAGTAAGATAAATTAGCACAGTAACTGAAACGATGGACTTGAGCAATTTTTATTTCCCCAGGGCCTTTCAACACATTTGGCATATATATGAAAGCAATGTTTTGAATATAATAAAAAAAAAAAATCAAATGAAGATTTATGCCTTTCAAAGCTAATTATCTTCTTTGCAAAAGATCTTGAGAGTGGCTACCAAAATCTCCTATCTTTCTTCTTAAACTATATCAAGGAACTGATCATTTATCCACCGAACAATATTTATTGAGAACCTACCCTGGGGCGTACCATGGGCCAGGTTCTGGTGATTCTATGCTATAGAGGGCAGGTATGGCCCTGTTGTCAAGGACTCTAGCCCAGTGTAAAGCCCACAGTCTTGGCCACATCTTCCTGGGAAACTATGGTGTTTGGAATTCTCATGATAAAAATGTCTCCTCTAACTTTCTTTCTGTCACTCTATGAGAGTTTATATATATATAATTGTTTCTATCAAGTCAATTCCGACTCATAGCAACCCTATAGGACAGAGTAGAACTGCCCCATAGGGTTTCCAAAGAGCAGCTGGTGGATTCGAGCTGCCAACCTTTTGGTTAGCAGCCAAACTCTTAACCACTGTACCTCCAAGACGCTCTCTCTCCCTTCCTCCCTCCCTCCCTCCCTCCTCTCTCTCTCTCTCTCCCTCTCTCTCTCTCCCTCTCTCTATTTGCTGGTATTCTTGATGTAATATTAGCACTGTCTTGATTTTCCTGGCCACAGCATAGTATTGATATTTTCATGGCAAGGCTGAGGACCCACCAACTCAAGAATGAAAAGTTGGGGAGATTCTTAGCTGGTCATAAGCTAGAAAATCTCTGCCAGTGGTTTTTCACTTTGCTGGCACGTAATTGCCACTTCCTTCCCTGAAACCACAGATTGGTCTCTTCCAGTGCTATTCTGCGCTACTTGGAGGAGAAAAGAAGATAGTGTCTAAGAGGGCAAATATCAGCTCCTCTGTTGTTGTCTCGTCCAATTTCAGTCAGGAAGTGAGTCCAGTGGCTCACAAAACGGTGGTGCAGAGACAGCCAAGTAGGAGGTGTATGGTTTTTGGACATTACAACAGGTTGTGGAATGATACGTTTCCTCTTGTCTGGGAATTTTAACTAAAGCCTCAAGCTTAGCCTAATGGCTTTTTAAGTACCATCACATTCCAAAGGGAGGCACTAGATTATATACTCTCCTACAAGGTCTGCTAAGCAGTATCTAAACCATCCTTAATCACCCCACTAGTCTATAAAAGAGAACAGTAGGGATTCATTAGAGAGAAGTCATTTCTTTGAAGAGCCTCCAAAAGAATGCAAAGCACTGTGGCATTCTCCTTCACCCCCTGCCTCCCCCACACTCTGTTCCAGCAAGGGGCTCCAGGAGATATATTCACAGCCATTGAGGTAAAGATTTGTATCTGCCTGCCTGGCTGGATGCTGGATGTGTCCCCAGGGACCAGGAGTATATGTGAGGATAAAGACTGGACTCTCCCACTTCTGGAGAAGCCTAAGAGACTGAGGTAGGTTGAATAGTTCACAGAAGCAGTGAATAGCAGCAGGGCAGCCGGAACTTCCAGAGCTTGGAGGGGTAAGGATGCTCAAATCATCTTGAAAAATGCTCAAGAGGACTTTATGCTTTATGCTGCAACAAGAGGAACACAGGCAGAGACATCCTGAAAAAGATACTACTTGAGGTTCAGAAGTCACCAGCAGCTGGTGACACTTTTCTCAACCAAGGTTGTTCATTTCTATCTCCAAAAAGTATTTGTTTTTCTATGGAACGTTAATCCCATAGACATCAGTACACACACATGTACACACAGGTGCACACACACAAGCCGATTAACGATCAAAAATGCAGGGAACTTTCTGGTTAAACAAAGCACTTAGCCTCTTTACAGTCATTTCTCTTAGAACTTTTCAATCTTCAACTTGGTTTTTGAATCTGAGGGATAATATGCAGAGTTATCCAAACTTATTTGGCCACAGAACCCTTTTTGTTTTTTTGTTTGTTTGTTTGTTTTCAGAGAGTATCTGAGGATAGTCCAGGATACTATTGGTCATATTTTGGGAAATTCTGTATTAGGGAATGTGGGTAGGGGGATAGATTCTTACCCAGGAGACCCTTGAGTACTCCCTTTCTCCTTTCAGAGGGCTGCCCTTACTCAGCTACAACTATTTTCTGCCTAGTAATATTACAGATGTCCTGAAGAGGAATAAGCCATGGCTCTGAGAGGTGAAATGAAGTCCCCCAAGTCACAAAGCTGGTTAGTTGCATAATTAGAAGTAGAACCCCATCCCTGGATTCTCTTCCATCATATCTTGCTGCCTATGTATGCATAAGAGTTTTTGATATGTATTCCAGACATTCAATTCTACAAGTGAATTGAACCAAAGTGAAGACTTATAGCTGAACTTAGAGTGTGGATTGTTCAAAGTATAGTCAATATACGAAATAAAGACTGGTTAATTGGTGACTGAGAAGACATTTGTGTTAAATATGGAATTAAAAAAAATAAGATTAAATTTGTTTCAAGTACTTGAGATCAACCCATGTTTGGCTTCCTCCATAGGCTGGATTTAGTGCTGTAAACTGAAGAGCAATGGGCAGCTCGAGCTCAACCAGAAGGTTATTAAGGACTAAAGTGGTTTAAACTACTGATCAGGATTGAAATCTCAGCCCTGCCACTTACTAGATGTATGGACTTTAACAGGTCATTTAAAGTCTCTCGGACCCTCTTTCATGAACTGTACAGTGGGGAAAATGACGGTATGCATATCACAGCATTATTATGAGGAATAAATAATGCCAGGTAAGTCACAATATCTACCTCAATAAAGTTAGTTGTGCTGGTGTTCGTATTTTTTAATTAAAAAAAAAAAAAAAGTTTCATGTAGAAAAGCAAATATTTCTTTTCAAAGTGACCGTGAAACTATCATTTATTTAAAACCAACATGTGAATTAATCCATCAAAGCCTATCCATATAGTTGGAATACCCAACAAATATAATTTTTTTTTTCATTTGGGGAAGAGGAGTGTCTTGGTCTGGGTTCTCTAGAGAAGAAAAACCAGTAAAACATATATAGATACATACAGAGAGATTTACTTCAAGGAAATGGCTCATTCAATTGTGAGAAAATGGCTCACACAATTGTGGGGGGTGGCAAGTCCCAAATTCCTGGGTCAAATGACAGGTTGACAACCTCCACTGGCTCGAGTTGTTACCAAAACCAAACCACACCCATCGCTGTCGAGTCGATTCTGACTCATTGCAACTCTGTAGGACAGAGTAGAACTGCCCCATACAGTTTCCAAGGAGCACCTGGTGGATTCAAACTACTGGCCTTTTAGTTAGCAGCCGTAGCTCTTGACCACTATGCCACCAGGGTTTCCAAGTGGTTACAGGAGCTGACAAACCCAAAACCTGCAGGTCAAGTGATAGGCTGGAGGCTTTGCTGGCTCATGGAGTTTCAGGGGTTGGCAAATCCAAAATATACAGGTCAGGCAACAGTTTGGGGGCCCCTGATGGCTTATGTCCCCAGAACTAGGGTTAGACACCGAGAAGATCGCAATACTGGAAAGAGAATGAACTTTGCCAGAACACTCGTTTATATCATGGATGAAGGCTACACCCCCAACAAAAATCCTCTTCCAACTGATTGACTGCTCACATCAGATCACAAAATGGAGGATGATTACATAATATCTGCCAAACCATTGAGAATTACAGCCTAGCCAAGTTGACACTTAACATTAACCATCAAGGAGGGATTAATAAGGAGAAACAACATATCCATATGTGAAAACAGAGTTCACCTGGATAGTACCTGAGGTATATTTTAAGAGTAAGTTTTTCCAGACAGTGCTCTGATGAACTCCTGTTGTTGGAGTTGTTGGAAGGTAAAGGTTGCACTGGAATCTTCAGCGCAAAGATGACAGAGGAGTGGATATCAGTTTATGGTGTTGAAGACAGCAGAAGTATAAGAAAGAGGGTGGAAAATTGTCTCAAGTACTAGTAGAAGGAAGATCTTCAGAAAACGTATTAATAGAGATTGGGGATGGGAGGCTGGAAAACAAAATGGAGAGAAATCCAGCTGAAGTTACTTTCAGGAAGTTTCCAGAATTCAGTCACAAGCTCTAGAAGCAGAGAGTTATGAAGGTAAAAGGGGGTGCACATGAAAGGAGCCAATGGATTCATGGTAGACATATTAGAATGGAAATCACTTGGAAACTTGAGCATGACAGTGGTTGAGAAGAAGACTTGAACACAGTGAAACGTTAAATACAAAGCTGAGAAGGAATGTAAACTTGAGAAAGAAAGAAAAACAATGATTCCAGCTCCAAGAAAATAGATGAAAAGACAGTTGAAGTGGAGAAGAGTGAGTTGTTTTTGTTTTTTTATTTTCTAAAAAATAACATTTCAGGTGAAAATGAATGTAACCTATTTTATTTTAAAGAAAGACAACAATATTAGTTCTTCCAAGAGAGATGGAAAAGGAGGTGATATTGGAATGACATGAGGAAGTACTATAACTAAGACTACTGAGAGTTGATGAGAAAGAAATAATGAAATTATTTTCAATATTCAAATACCCTATCTATCTGACAGAGCTCAAAGTTGTTCATCTCAAAGTTCTCTTCTCTATCAAATGTTCAGAACATCAAGACTGGTCGTTCTGCTCTCATTTGATGGTTGTTTATATTGTTAGATAAATAGAACAAAAGGTAAGGTGGTCAGAAGAAATTTCTATCTGGTTCTAATATAAAAAAGCCACATGGACATACCATTCAAATCACAGTCATCTGTGGGGAAGACCAATCCCTGTACTTTGAACAATTGATTTGCTTGATTCTGTTTGACACTACCAACCTACTAGAAAAAGGGCAGCTATTTCATTATAGAGCCCACTAGCCAGCTGTGATTCTTATAACGTGTTCAGAAAAAGACAATGAACTCTAATGTTTTTAGATCACCGGTATACTGATAATAATAAATGGCAGAGATTTGCCATTCTTTCTCCTTCGTTATTACATCAGCTTTTAAGTATTCATTTGTGTTTTCAAGTAAAATTATGACAGTCTTAAAAATAAAGTATTTCTCATAGCAAATGAAAATAAATTTAATGAAGTGAAGAAAGCAGTTCTCTCATTTTTTTTTGTAATTTCTTTCATAGAGACTAAATTTATACCAGCTTTTACCTTGTTATTAAATACATAATTTCAGCAATAAAACAGGGTCCAAACAGATTACAAATCTTAAAAATGTTTTGAAATTGCAGCAAAATCTAGCATATTAAATAAAATGCGATTATTGAATTTGGACTAATTTTTTTCTTAGAAACTATATGCAGTGCATATAAAATCATGTCATGGGGCTTTCACCTTAAGGCCTATGCAATGATGTATTTTGTTAATAATTCATAAGGTGGTGACTTGGAGCCTTAGAAGAACTGATTTATCTTTCAGAACATAAAACACAATCTGAGCAGTAACTTGGCAATGACTGATCACTAATCTGCCAAATTGTTATGTTTAGTAGCCATGATATCCTCCCCTACGCCCCTCATTATCTCACAGATTCAGAGGAGCTAAATGGCCATCCTTTTAATTATTCCTTCACTCAACAAACATGTATCTGGCATCTACTGAATGCCAGACACTGGTGGAGGCATTAGTGACACCCCAAAACAAAAAATTGAATATGCTGATTAACTTGAAGCATTTACCATTTAATTAGGAACGGCAATACAGTCTGTACTATCAGGAGCCAGAAATCAGTTGCCATCCAGTTGACTCCATGGAATTTTTATGGCTGTGACCTTTTGGAAGCAAATCATTAGGCTTTTCTCTTGAGGTGCCTCTGAGTGGTTTGAACCTCCAAATTTTTGGTTAGTAGCCAAGAGCTTAACTGTTTGTGCCGCTCAGGAACTCTAAAAAAGGAGTAATTAACTCTATGCTAAAAAAAATAAAAATAAAATAAAAAAAAAAATTTTTTTTTTTTTAGAAGAGCCTAGGAACATTGCACTGAGGAGGGGCAGCTTTTAAATTGGATGGGGAAGAAATACACCAGTCAGAGAACAGGGCAGAAGGCATTTGTTCCAAGCAATGATATCTAACTATGTAATGCCCCTAAGCATGAAGAGCCGAACATATTTCAGAGTGGATGGAAGCAGAGTGTGCTTGAGAGGAGGAGGAAGGTGGGGACACAGGAAAAGAAGGTGGTGGATAGATTCCAAATGATTTGTAACAGATTTCCACTGGAGGATTTTAAGCTAGGAAATGATAAGATTAAATTTGTCTTTTGGAAAGATAATGGTGGAAGGAAGTTGAAGTACAAACTAACACAGTAGCAAGTGGAAACAGGAAGACAAAGAGGCTGTTGTAATATTCTCGAAATAAGATAGAAAGTCTTGCAAACTAAGGCACTAGAAGAGGGAGTGTATTTGGTGGCTTTAGGAAATACAGTTATAGGTCTGAATGAGCTATTGGATGGGGGGATGGATAAAGGGAATATCATTTTGGCAGCTGTTAAGATATTAATGCCTTCAACTACAGAAATTCTATAAAAAGAGTAGATTGGGGAGAGTCAAAAGAGCAACGTCAGAGTGTTTTACTGGACTTGTTGAGTTTCAGATGATAAACTAGTATCCATATCTAGTAGACATGTGTGGTAATCAGGGATAGAAAGAAGTTAAAGATACAGATTTAGGAATTAATAGCATATACATGGCACTCAATATAGTAAACATTGATATAGTAAATGAAGTCATCAATAAAAAACAAACGATACTTAAAGAAGGAGGAGCCCTGGTGGCACAGTGGTTAAGCACTTGGCTGCTAACTAAAAGTTTGGCAGTTCAAACTCACCAGCCACTGTTCAGGAGAAAGATATGGCAGTCTGTTTTCAGCTTTGGAAACTCTGTGGGGGCAGTTCTACTCCATTCTGTAGGGTCGCTGCGAGTCGGAATTGACTCCACAGCAATGGGTTGGTTGGTTTGTTTGTTTGTTTGTTTGTTTGTTTGTTTGTTTCAAGACTGTAGAGGTAGGACCAAAGATGGAACTCTAGTACATTCCAAAATCTGGGCCATCCTGGTTTACAATCATTAGTTAGACCTTTGGACCAAATTAAAGTTCAGTGGTCCAAAATAGCGCCCTTGTGTAGGCAATGATTAACACTTGATGCTTTTAGTAATAAAATTGATATTACGCGTAGTAGTAAAGTATGACCATAATAGGTTCATAAAAGAAAATCCAAAAATCTTGTTTTATTAACAGCCAGATTCTTAACATCTGTCCAATTTCCAAGTTATTTCTTAATTTTCAGAAACAGTAAAATCTAGCAAAATTAACACAGAACTAGATATGGGTATATAGATGTAGATATAAATACAGATATAACAATGTCTGTATCCATCAAGTGTTAGTCTCTTCCAAAGTCTTAGTTTCCACTATTCAAACTTTGTGGTTTCAGTCCTCAAAGAACTGGTCTAACGCTATCAGGTAACTTCCAGTTCATACTTCCCTCAATATTTCTAGCTTTGTTTATCCAGCGAGAGTGACTCATGCTGTTGACAGGATTTTTACTTGCAATTGTGTGTAGGCGCTGTAGCAATGTCATCCTGACACGATTTGCTGAGAATGATCCATAGCGGAATTCCCAAATGTGTCTGAGAATGGAAAGGGTAAGGCCTTTTCAGCACCATCCTTTGGGTAGACTTACGCAAAATCAGAGTTAACTCAGGTCTCCTCAGTCAATGGTCCAGCAATTTCCATTAACTGGGCCATTTTGGATGATTGTATTCTTGTGACCATGAACTGGAACTAGAAGAGATTTTATTTAACTCTTCTTTGCCCTACGGAACAGTACAAGTTCATGCAACTACATTGCCAAGCACATAGCCTGGGCAGATGTATATATGAGTCGTCACATCAAATCCCTGCACATTTACACAGTGTATTTGGACAACAGACACAGATAATAAAGCTTTCCATAGATACTGTTTCATTCTATGTTCTTCTAAGAGAAATGAAAATCAACGTGCGATCACCAGATGACATTATTGTCATGTGAGCCATACCATAATTCATACATTAATATGTAAAAATGACATTTTTTTAATAAAATGTGTCACTTTAATTTAGAGCTGAAGGAGAAGACATGGGAAAATATTTTCCAATTCATTAGGCCACAGGCCCAAAGAAATAAATCCTTCTGATGAATCCTGTCATCACATTGTAATTCCAACACTTCAATATTCTGAAATTAACCAGACCCATGCCACCCTGTACTCCACTATTTCAGCCTAAAATGCTTCCAGAAAGTTCCCCAAGCGCTAGCTGTGAAATTACATTGTGTACTAATGGGAGTCACCAGGCAGGGGGTAAAAGAGGGTGTTTTGCAGTGTGTAACTGATTTTAGATATGCAGTGAGCTCATGTATCAGGAAAATGATTTGTTTCCTGTTCACATTTTACACAGTAGAGCAGCCAAGGTAATTTTACAAGCGAAGACTTTGCTGTGGCTGTTGCAATTGTGGTTGTGCCTAAGTCAAAGCTCACTGCTACAGCCCTGAAGCCTTTTGGGGTGGCACTCATTTACACTACACCTCTCATGGTGCCATCTGGCACAGGGTTTTATGGAAGTTGTTGATCCAGTCTCCCTTGCAAGAGAAAAAAAAAAAATGAATTGGCCAGTTGGCTGCCATTGCTCTTCTGATTCCTCAGCACTTTAGATCACACCTGCCTCTGGCCAGCAAAATGCCCTAGGAGACTTTGGGGATTTTTCTTCTAGGCATTAATCTCTCAGAACCTGCCTGCTGACTATTTTCAAAAAACAGAGTCAGCCCCTTAAAAGCAAAGGGTCTCCAATCCTCCTATGTGTCAGAGAACGTTCACTATTGACTTTGACTATGTTCCTTCAAACATGTTATGAAAAGGGGGCTGGATGAGAAATTTAATTCATTTAGAAAGCTTTGGTTTCTAAAGAAAATCAAAGTCAGCACAAACTTCAATTTCCCAAGCACTCTCCAAATATGTACATCCTGAATGCATTTTACCATACTTACTGTGCTAGCGCTTAGAATAGATCAGTGAACAAAACTAATCCTACCCTCAAATGTTACCACCATGAGGTAAGTTTGAGAATTCCTGTGTTAAATAAAACTCTTAGAAATATTTCTTCCCTGTGGGGATTTACCAGAGCTATTAATTTGCCAGTGACTATTGGGAAACTCTAAAAGGGAAGAAAAATCTGCAGCTTTTCCCAAATTTATTTTATGAACAGCTTTTTTTTTTTTTAGCATGGCCCATTCCTCAGGGCTAGTTTTTTGGAATATACTGCTCCATATTGATAAAATTTTTATTCCTATATATCCCTGGAAACCCTGATGGCATAGTGGTTAAGTGCTACAGCTGCTAACCAAAGGGTCGGCAGTTCAAATCCGCCAGGCACTCCTTGGAAACTCTATGGGGCAGTTCTACTCTGTCCTATAGGGTCGCTATGAGTCGGAATCAACTCGATGGCCCTGGGTCTGGTTTGGTTTTTTATATATCCCTAGCTCTTTACAATGTTCATTTATTGATTATTCTAAATTTAAGATCATCAGAGCTCTGGTGGGGCAGTGGTTAAGAGCTTGGCTGCTAATCAAAAGGTCGGTAGTTCAAATCCACCAGCCACTCCTTGGAAAGCCTATGGGGCAGTCCTATTCTGTCATATAGGGTTGCTATGAATCGGAATCAGCTGGACAGCAACAGGTTTGATTTTGTTTTATTTTTACTCAGGGGTTGGAGTCCCTGAGTGGCAGAAATGGGTAATGTGCTCAGCTGCTAACCAAAAGATTGGTAATTCAAATGTACCCAGAAGCACCTAGGAAGAAAGGCTTGGCATATTACTTCAAAAATAGCCACTGAAATCCCAATGGAGCACTGTTCTACTCTGACATTCATGGGGTCGCTATGGGTCAGAATCAATTCAATAACAGCTGTGTTTTGTTTGTATGCTTGAAGTTAAGAGGTCTAATTTGCTGTGGGCATTCCCTGAATTTTAAATAGCGTAATATTGACTAACACTGTTATTTACATTTTCAATGCTTCAATAATATAAAAATAATAAATAGGGCAGTATTGAGTGCTTTTTAAACATATGTGTTAGGCACTGTGCTAAGTGCTTCGTGGGGATGGCCAGATACAAATCTTAAGCAACTATATGAGGCAGCAACTATTATTGTCTTCATTTTCAGATAAGGAAAATGAGACACAGCTAAGTAACCTGCCAAAAGCTACTGGAAAGTGGAGCTGAGATTTGCCCGCAGGCAGGCTGTCTCCAGATGCAGGGCGCTCACCTTGAGGAAAGTCACCTTTCCAATCATTGCATTTGTTCTGTTAATTGGATATGATTGTAGATGACGCTATAACCAATTAAGTCATTCTAAAGTGCTCAAAAAACAGTAGCTGTCTCTTAGAAGGGAGTCCCTCAATGGTGCAGATGGTTAAGGCACTCAGCTGCTAATCGAAATGTTGGAGGTGCCTCAGAAGTGCCTCAGAAGAAAGGTCTGACAGTCTATTTCTGAAAAATCAGCTATTGAAAACCTGACGGAGCACAAGTCTATCCTGACGCTAATAGGTTGCCATGAGTTGGAGAAGACGACACAGCAGCTGGCTTTGGCCTCTGCAAGATGGTCCTTGTTAAATTTGTTTTTCTAATATTAATTTGTTGAATGTGTAAAATGAAATTCTTACAGTTTTTCTAACCATTGATTTATACACTTTTATGTTTATCAAGTATTTGTCTCACGCAGATTGCACCATCCTGGACTTTCTCTCCTGTTGGCATTAAGTCAATTCTGACTCACAGTGACACTCTAGGACAGGGTAGAACTGCCTCCAGACTGTAGTCTTTACGGAAGCAGACTGCCACATCTTTCTCCCACAGAGCTGCTGGTGGGTTCCAGCCACTGACCTTTCGGTTAGCAGCCGAGCACTTAACCACCGCACTGCCAGATCTCCTTCAGACTTTTTCTACATCCTTTTATTTACTTTACCTGAGGGAGTAGAGAGGTGGGCGTAAAAGGTGGTAGTAGCCAGGGCAGAGAAAGAAGAAAGGAGAGCTGGCAGATAAAATTCTGTTCTTGTTAAAAAAAAAATAAAATAGCCATAAAGATTGGAAATGGAATGTACAGATAAATTGACTGGACCAGGGCAGTGGAAGGAGAATCCCAGGGAGCACAAGAAAGGTAGAAAAGAAAATACTCCCGTGATGTGTTCTAAAATTCCTAGGGGGAAAAAAAAATCCACTGCAACAGTTTATTTGGAAGAGGAAAGGGAATAACCATGTGAAAAAATAATCACAGGGCTACTGTTGGTTTAAAACATTACATGTGGGTGACAGAAAAACACACATACGTATGCATGTGTGTGTATGTATAAAATTATCAATACGTTCACACAGATTAATAAACATATAACCAAAAAAACCAAACCCAGTGCCGTCGAGTCAATTCCAACTCATAGCGACCCTACAGGACAGAGAAGAGCTGCCCCACAGAGTTTCCAAGGAGCAGCTTGCAGATTCCAACTGCCGACTTTTTGGTTAGCAGCCGTAGCACTTAACCACTACGCCACCAATATATAGGAACAACAAAAATCGACAGAGAATAATAATTACTTGAAAGTACTAAATCACATGATTAGACTTAATAGGTCTTTATCATATTGATTTTTGGTCTGCATCTTTCAAACATAAAAGACTATTGAAAGACTCTATACCTCAGGATGTCAGTCCCATCAGCATTTAATCACAGTCCCCTTCCCTCCTGAATCAAATGCTTATTGAACATCTACTCTTTGTTTATTCAACAAATATTTATTAAGGCCTTACCATTTTTTTTTTTTTTACCATATGCTGGGCATGGCGTGATATATACAAAGATGAATCCATTAAGAAAGGCAATTTAAGAGGTATGCAGGGTATGGAAATAAAAGGAAATTGAGTCCCTGGGTAGTGCAAACGGTTAACATGATAGGCTGCTAACCAAAATGTTGGTGGTTCAAGTCTACCCAAAGGCACCTAGAAAGAAAAGCCTGGCTATCTACTTCTAAAAAATGAACCACTGAAAACCCTATGGAGCACTCTTCTACTCTGATGCCCATAGGGTCACCATAAGTCAGAATCAACTTGATGGCAGCTGTTATTTTATTTATTCATTTATTAATGCAGAGAGGAGCAAAATAATCTCAGGCTTTGAAGGTAGGTTTGATGTAGAAGAAAACAGGGGGCTATTGAAGGCTTTTGTACTCTATTATAACATTGTGAACGTAGTATTGAGTGAAGGTGAATCTGGCAATGGTGTGCAGGGGAGATTGGAACTGGACTCTGGAAGGATTTTGGAATAATCTGTAAGTAAGGTGCTGGGGGCTTGATCTAGGAATGGGAAGAAAAAGTAGAGAAAAAGGAAAAATTAAGGAGATATTCCATTAAAAAAAAATCCAATGACCAAATAAACCAACTAGAACAGAAATAGGACTTGGAGATTTACTTGCTGAGAGGGAAGATGAGTGGGATTAGTCTAAAACATTTTGAGCGTTAAGGCTGAATGAGTAACTCATGGTGTCCCCAACAACTGAGACCAACAGTTGGGAGGGAGTCATTCTGGTGAGTGAGATACTAAGTTCTGGTTTAGCCATTTTAGTTTGAGGTAACAACAAGACATTGAAGCAAACAAGCACATTAGACAACCGCAGATGCAGGTACAGAGCCCAGATGAGAGGGTGGGATGAGAAGTCTTAAACCTCACACCAGGATGGGCTGAAGAGAGGGAAAAAATAACTGAAATTTAGTTACTTTGTTTGACCTGAAAACTGTGTCCTTGAACCCCAGCTCCCACACATTTCTTGTGCCTTTTACTTTGGCTTTCACGGATGGGCACTCTTCTCTGTTCATTTGGTTTATATTTCTGCTGCCTAATCTCTCTACCCCACCCTTGCTTGCAGAATTTGGTAACCTTTCCCTGATTTCAGCTGCCATCCTAGCTGACGGGGTACTCATTCATGGCACTTTTGCAACAGCAGAAAAATAAAACTAAGAGACACCAAGTTGGTAAAGACCTAGTGCTCATGAATATTTCATGTGCTCACCTATCCTTCCCAGAATCCCTTGTGGTTAAGTTAGAGCCATGTGATCAGCACTGGCAAACAGACTGTGAGAAGAAATAAGGAGTGTCCCTTTCAGGCCAAGGTTGCTAAGAGCCAGTGTGTCTCCTCTATGCTTTTACCCCCCTGTGTGACAACCTTGGAGGCCACATGCTACAGATGGTATCACTATAAGAGAAGGCAAATCCACAGGACCCACGTTGAACTTTGTGTAAGGAATGATCCTTTGTTGGGCTAAGTCACTGAAACTTGGGGGCAGCCTGTTGAGACCACTAGCATTATTTATGGCAACTAACGTTAACGACCTAGAGAATCCTGATATTTGAGAATGGGTGAGCTATTTCTGAGAAAGAAGTTAAGAGAGAAATGAGGAACAGGACAAACCCTCTTTAGGGAGGACGACCTGTACTGCTGTATCCCGAATTTGCCTCCCTCCCAAAAAAATCAGTGTCTTGTTTATTTTTCCCCCAAAGTCAAGGAGATTTAAAAAACTGTAATAAATAAGAAGTTTTCTTAAGGAATGTTGTCTACTGGAAAAAATGTACAGCGTTCTACACAGGAAGCAAAGATTATCCTTAATTCATGCATAGTTGTTCCTCAACTTGTATGAACCCATAAGATATTCATTATTACATGTGCTGTGGTGCTTAAGGAAACCCTGGCTGCATAGTGGTTAAGTGCTACTGCTGCTAACCAAGAAGTCGGCAGTTCGACTCCACCAGGTGCTTCTTGGAAATCCTATGGGGCAGTTCTACTCTGTCCTGTAGGGTTGCTATGAGTTGGAATCAACAGCAACGGGTGGTGGTGGTGGTCGTGGTGGTGGTGATTGTGCTCAAATGCTCTACAAACAACACGTAACAATAATGAAGAACTCTGACCAGTGAACATTGTTTTGAGGATCTCATGTTGAGCTAAAATGTATGTACACACTGTAATTTCATGTAATAACAATTATTTTTCCTCTCTCTTATGGACATTGGATACTTCTCAGATAATATTCAGTTACTTAATTGTGCATTAAGTGGTGGATTTAATTTGTTGTAAGTACAACTTTTATTTTTTGGTGGACAGTTCTTGATGGAGGCTGCTTTGTGTGTTACATGTGTTTTCCATAGAAACAGTTCTTTTTTAAGGGGAGTAAATTTTGAGAATAGGGGAATCATTTTGAGGTTTGAAGCCAGAAATGTCTGCTTAGAGTTAATCATTTTTTCCTTCCCAACCCCCATAAATAGTTGAGGTTGCATAAGTGATGTGCAGGGTGATTAGGGTTTACTGAGCACAAGGCAAAAGATATTCACAAAGTTTTGGCACGAAACACACTGTATGCTAACACTCTATACTTTTTCCCACACGAATCTGGGGAAAAGGGCATCTAGTTCTTTGTTTTGTTTGTGGACCCTGGATCTTCACTAGTCTGTGGAATTCCTACTTTGTCACAGGCCAAAATCTGAAGATACAACACACAAAATCTCAATTCTGTCTATATTTAAGATCAACCATGACACCATAGCTACACAATCATACAGTTAGAGTGGTTGAGTTGGTTTTTCAGTTCTCAGAATGAGCTAATAAAATCATCCTTGTGGTTTAGATGGTTGAGAAACCTCGTTTGAGAAGAGAGCTTTACACAAGGGTCACCCAAGAGACAGTTGATTTAGTTCCCAAAGGTAAATATCAGCAAGAAGTCGGTGACTTTAGAAGCTGGTAAGTTTGTTGAGATACAATAATTGTGGAGGGGAATAGGCTGCCAGAAACGTGATTGTCTTCCAGCAGCAAACAAGCATTCTGAAGCATAAATTGTGTTTTAAAAAGAAATGGTTTGTTGTAAAAACTGTTAAAGATTATCAAAGCAGTTGTTTTTGTTAGGTTGCCATTGAATCGGTTCAGACTCATAGTGACCCATTCCACAACAGAATGAAACACTGCCCTGTCCTGAGCCATCCTTACAATCGTTGTTATGCTTGAGCTCATTGTTGCAGCCACTGCGTCAATCCACCTCATTGAGGGTCTTCCTCTTTTCCGCTGACCCTGTACTCTGCCAAGCATGATGTCCTTCTCCAGGGACTGATCCCTCCTGACAACGTGTCCAAAGTATGTAAGACACAGTTTTGCCATCCTTGCTTCTAAGAAGGGTTCTGGTTGTACTTCTTCTAAGACAGATGTGTTTGTTCTTTTGGCAGTCCATGGTATATTCAATATTCTTCACCAATGCCACAATTCAAAGGCGTCAACTCTCCTTCGGTCTTCCTTATTCATTGTCCAGCTTTCCCATGCATACGATGTGACTGAAAATACCACGGCTTGGGTCAGGCGCACCTTAGTCTTCAAGGCGACATCTTTGCTCTTCAACACTTTCAAGATGTCCTTTGTAGCAGATTCACCTAATGCAATGTGTCTTTTGATTTCTTGACTGCTGCTTCCATGGCTGTTGATTGTGGACCCAAGGAAAATGAAATCCTTGACAACTTCAATCTTTTCTCCACTTATTGTGATGTTGCTCATTGGTCCAGTTGTGAGGATTTTTGTTTTCTTTATGTTGAGGTGCAATCCATACTGAAGGCTGTGGTCTTTGATCTTCATTAGTAAGCGCTTCAAGTCCTCTTCACTTTCAGCAAGCAAGGTTGTGTCATCTGCATAACGCAGGTTGTTAATGTGTCTTCCTCCAATCCTGATGCCCTGTTTTTCTTCATATAGTCCAGCTTCTCGGATTATTTGCTCAGCTTACAGATTGAATAGGTATGGTGAAAGACTACAACCCTGATGCACACCTTTCCTGACTTTAAATCAATCAGTATCCCCTTGTTCTGTCCGAACAACTGCCTCTCGATCTATCAAAGCAGGGCAAGGTTCAAATCTAACACTTAGTGGTAGCCTAGTTTAGCTTTAGCTTTAATTAGAGGGGGAAAAATGAATAAAAGCATCTAAAAATGTTTGACTAAAGGAGGAGTAAAAGGGATTTTACTTCCTAGTTTCCGATGGTAAAATATGGATTTCAAACACTCATACCCTCCTCACTCTTCTGCAGAGCAATGATCTGGCCCCCTTTGTTTCACCATCTTTTCAGCCATCTTGAGTAGCTTTCTAGAACCATATGTATGTTTAGAGGCCTCTCTCAACTCCTGGGCTAATACTACTGGTGACAGAAGTGATATGAGCTAAGTCCCACCATTCAGCTCAAGATAAAATCCCACAGATAAGCACAGGTTGGTGGGGGGAGTGGCAAAAAGAGAGAAACTAAAGTTGAGACTCAGTACGTGCCAGGCAAAATATTAATACTGTATAAATCTTAGCCTTTAACTCCACAAAACAGTCATGAAGAAGCCATTTTTTGTTGTTCCTTTTTTACTAACGATGATCTGAGGCCTTTCAGGGTTAAGTAACTTCCTCTTTCAGTAGAGGTGACAGGATAGGACCAGATCCATCAGGCTCCAAATCTTGTACTCTTTCTACCACCTTGCTTCCCTGGCACACTTCTAAGCACTTGCTTGCCAATTCTTCCCACCACTTCTCACCTTCCATCCAACCCTTCAACCACCTACACACACACACCCACAATTTCTCAAAGACTCAGAATCTAGGCAAGTCTCTATACCTGTGTGTTTCCATGATTTCTTACTGATTTGGGGCCTGGCTTACCGACAGGGTAGCTCCAGTATTCTCCAAGAGTGGGACCGGGCCAGTAACTCTAAACAGTAAACAGGTCCCTGCTACCCAGGTATGAGTCATGTTACTTATCCTTCACCAGCAATTCATCCTTTCCAACAACACTTAATACCCTCACATGACTTTGGATTTATACCCTTGTCTGAGATTTCCCCTCTCACGTCCTGTCTGTCACCTTAGGCTCTCAGGTATCACTAATGGCCAGAACCATTAATGAGCTATCATGCATTCGGTCACCACGAATTGGAGTCAACTTGATGATAGCTAACAATAACAACCTCCCATCTTTGGAGCAGTTTCAGGACAGTGGCTAAGATAGATTACAGGTCAGGGCTGGCATGTGCTTCATTTTTGGAAGTGGGGATGGGAAGAAGTGACTTTCAAGCCAGTTCCCTATGGAAAACTGCCTACTCAGGATTAAGTTCCAGAGTAAAGCCACCTCTAAGTTTTTAATCTAATGGCCTAACACTATGTTCTGTCTGACATAATATGTACGAGCCAGGTAATTCCCTTAATCAGTTGCTTGCCTTCAAATATTCATTGAAATTCCACAGCGGCCTGGCACGACTTGAGTTTGGCAGGGACTTTAGCTGGTGGTTAACATTCCTCATTCTACACTCCATGGATTAGGCTATAGATTTCAACACAAAGTACAAATATTTTCCTGGAAGGAAATTAAGAAAAAAAACCTCCAAATAAGATATTTACATTTGTTTTCAGCAAGACAACCAACAGTCATGTTTTATACTGCCTTTTCATTTGTGGAAGGTCTTCATTAAAAGCTGTATTTGCTCTGCTCTATTTTGAACCAGCAAAAAGTCCTCTGTGGGAACATTAGTGAGGCCTTAAATAGTTCTTTCAGGTCACCAGAAAGCTTTCGGTTAAATTGCTAAGTCACTATTCAGTGTATGATGGTTTGATTGCCCAGAGATCATTTGTGTCCCTATAGGTAGACAGCTGTTAACTATCCCTGAGCTCCTCTGGCTCCTGGAAATAAACTGAAGATGAAGCTGTTTGCAGCTGCAGTTGACAGAGCTGCCATCTGCTTAGCTCCCTGGAAGCTCTGAGCCAAGGACTTTTTGTCTAACTGCTTCACAGCAGAGCGGGCACTTTCTGTAGGGAGCTGGTTTGAAGGTCACCTCTTCCTGTCTCCAGAAGGTACTTCAAGAAAGAAGCACATGGTCAGCCCTGACCCTTTGTAAGATATCTCAGCCACTGTTCTGAAATTGCTCCAAGGACAGAGGAGGGAGGCCAATTAGAGAATTCCAGAGACCTTCCCCTAGTGGTACTCACCTTGGCGTTTTGGTAGTGTGGACCACTTACACTTCCTGAATCTCTCTCTCCCTTGAAGTTTACCTATTGTCTACCCTCCTTTTGGGCTCCTTCTTTTGGAAACCCCCCTCTCTTAGCAACACAGATTTTCTAACTCTCATCACAGGGCTGAGTCTTCCATTCTGCTTTTTCCTTCTGAATTCTCATTGTTTGTGTTGTCTCTATCACTCCTCTCTACTCTATCTATATCCCCAGTAAAGCAAATACACCTATATTTCAGTTCCATGTCTCCAACTTCCAACTAGATGTCTCCTCCTGGACTTCTCACCTTTTGAAAGCAAAATCAATCTTAGTTCTACCCAAATGTTGGTAGGTTCTGAACATCCCTACCCCACTGACTCATGTTTTTGAGTTGTGACCTTGGAAGCATCCTTGAATTCTCTCTCTTCCTCTCTTTTACTCTCCCCACTGGACAACCTATAGGTTATTGACCTACTTACTTCCTATGCCTTACATGGCAAACATAGACTAAGAACTTCACCACCTAAAGTCTCCACACAAGTTATAAATTCACATAAATCTGATTCAGGTCTAGTGATCTCCAGAAGACTCTCCTCCATGTGGTGACTCAGGATCGATTCTCCTTCCATATTGTGACTCTGTCATCAAATAGTTTTCTGGTTCTTCTACCAATCTCTCTTATTTTGACCATCTTTTTTTTATACACTGCTCCTGGAGGAATCTTCTTAATGCAGTTCTTCCTGTTTTACCTTTCTGTTCATAAACCTCTAATTGTTCCTTATTGCCTCATCATAAATGCATTCAAGGCCTTTTACAATATAGTCTCTGTTCACCTATCTGGGCTCATCTTCAGGCCATGTCTAGTGTTTATATGAATGCCAGACTGAACCACTGTGTTGAACAATTCTAGAGGGCATGTTTACATGCACCACAATGTGACTATTACTCTGTGGTGTTATGCACTGCAAAGGACCTGGTTGGAACATACAACACACATTTCTACTTGCAGACCTTTGCCTCTTTTAGGTTTTTGCCTACTCTGTGCCTTCCTACCTTTCGTTTTTCCTTTATTTTGTCATACTCTAGCTCAAGTATCATCTCCTTTGGGAAGACTTCTTCAATCTGCTCAAGTCTTTAGCCCGGAGTCCTGGAGCTATTTATTGCTTAAATCATTCTTTTGGCACTTAACTTCCACTAGGCACTTGTATCAATTTGATCATTCTTCATGTGTGTGCTCTATTTCAAGAACTAGAATAAAAGTTTCCAGATAGCAGGAACTGCCTCTGAAATTATGTGTAGCTTCAGGGTTTGTTGATAATGATATTTATGATGACAGTTTCAAATGTTTTTCTCACACGCAAACCATAGCTTGAACTAAGAAATCTTTTTTTTTTTTTTTTTGTAATATCTGGGCAGGAAGATTTGAAGAAAGAGAATGAATATTGCTATCCCCACAACCAGATACCCACTTTCTCATTACTCTTAATATCTACTTTTACATTCCAATAAATTGATTCACACATCAATCATGATGCAAATGGTAATATCAGCTAACCAGTTCAGGGCCAGTACTTACCTTGTGGAAAATATTGCTAATGGCATATGGTATTGCTGTCCAATTCCAGGTTGAAATTCTCCTCTTGGCACTGCCATTACACTGTCCTTTCTTTCCATCCCTCCCTCTTCATCTCCTTATTTGGGTAACCTTACTTTTCCTGTCTCTTATCTCTAGAACTTGCCTTTGGCCCTCTTCTTTTCTCACCCCACTTGCTCAAGGAGGCTGACTCCCCGACCTGTCTCTGGCAGTGACTCCTTTCCTGAGTACCAGACACGCATTTTCTACTGCCAGTTGGAAACTTCCCCTGGGAAGTTCTACAGACACTTCAAACTCAATGCCTTATGTATTTTTTTCCCTTCCCCTCTGTCTGTCTTGGTTAATGGCATTGCCATTCTCTCAGGTTAAAAGATCGGGGTCATCATTCACTTCTCCTTATTTCTCACTGTCAGTGCTAGTCTCTGTCTCCTGTAGTTTTCATCTCTTAAATATTTTTTCTCCTCCCAAATCCTGCTGTTGTGTCCTGGTTCCAGCCCTTCGTATTCATCAGAATAATTAACACTAGCTGCTACAGCTGTCACACTTGGAAATCTTAGTAGTTTAAAACAAGAAAGACTTGTCACAGATTCACACAAATCTAATGCAGGCCTGGCAATCTCTGGGAGGCTCTCCTCTATGTGGTGACTCAAAATCAATTCTGCTTCCATCTTGTGACTTTGCCATTTCAATACATGCCTCCATGGAGAAGAGAGATAAGAGGAGACAGAATAACTCTACTACCTCAAGCAGGAAATGACACAAGAAGTGTCTAGAAGAGCCAGGAAGTACCAGAAAGTTAGAAGTAGCAGTAGAAGTGCAGACTGTTGGCCAGTACTTGTCGTATAAGGCAATCTAACTGCAAGAAAGACTAGAAAATATGAAGACACATGAGATATATGGTGAGCACTAAGTGTATGCTGCGTCCTTTTCCCCTCTCACCTGGACTACAGCTACTTCCCCTAACTGGTTTCCCTAGTTTCCATTTTCAGTTCTACCCTATATACTTAAACTAAAGAGAACTAGAATGTTCCTTAGAAGAGAGGAAAGCAAGATTTCTGCTAGCTTACTTTTGATACATCATCAAGAAAGACCAATCACTAGAAAAGGACATCATGTTTGGTAAAGTAGAGGGTTGACAAAAATGAGGGAAACCCTCAATAAGATGGATTAACACAATTGCTAAAACAGTGGACTCAAACAGACCAACAATCGTTATGATGACACAGGACTGGGCAAAGTTTTGTTCTATTACATATACAGTCACCATGAGTTGGAGCTGAGTTGATAGCAACTAACAACAGCAACAACACAACATTTTATTATTATTCTTTTATTTTGTAAAACATAAAATTGAACATGTCACTCCCCATTCAGAGTCTATCAATGGTTCTTCACTACTTATAGAATAAAGTTTATAGTTCAAAATATGACTTCAATCTACTTTTCCAACTGTACCTCCACACTTACAAATCCTTAGCTAGAGCCACACCAGACGAAATGTTCCTCGAACAATTCCTTCATTCTATCGCTTTCATATCTTAGAGTATATGGTACCCTCCTTGTGGAATATTTGGAAAATGTAATTTAAATATGTTCTTACTTACACTGAACTGTTATGTTAACGTATACATTGAATGTGGATCCATATTAAGTTAAAAAAAAAGGGGGAGAGCAAAGTCAATTCTCATAGCTCCCTTTATCTTAGAAAAAACAAGCCTGGGCTTAGTTTACTTTTTCTTCTCCTTAAATTAAGAATATAACTGCAGCTGGCTGCAATTCCTATTCTATGTATACTTTAATCCCTCAAAAATCCAGTGGTGAATGATGCTGTCTCTTGAAGAAAGGTTCCAGATCCCTAATGAGACTATTAGATGAAAATTTGGAGATACTTAACAGCTGATGAATTTCATACAAGATTTGGAGAATTTCCCTTCTGGTCCAATCCATGACTACACCAGCCAGCTTTCTCTGCCAGGAATTACCCCTGGGACTGAGTTTGTATCTGGATGTAAAGGAAGACGAGATCTTTACTGCTGACAGCCTAAGCCACTAGGAGCTAAGATTATTCAAACACAGAATAAGGAAAGCTCCCTTAGGAAGCCAGGCTGCTTTAGCAATAGGCCTAAGAATTAGTGTGGTGGCAGTGTAGCCTAGTGGAAGCAGCAAAGAGTCTGAAGACTGACAAACTCAAGGTCAAGAAGACAACCGCTAAGGAGTTTTGTGACATCTGAGGGTCGTTTAACCCCTCTAAACCTTGGTTTCCTTATTGTTATAGATTGAATTATGTCCCCCTAAAATATATGGGGACAATCCCTGTACCTGTGGATATAATCCCATTTGGGAGTAGGGTTTTCTTTGTAATGTTAAGGAGGCCATATCAGTGTAGAGTGTCCTAAACCTAATAACTTCTGAGTGTTAGAAAGAGCAACATAGATGCAGAGACACACAAGCACAAACAGGGGAAGAAAATGCCATGAAAAGACCACCAAGGAACCAAAGACTGCTGGCTACCAGAAGTTGAAATAGACACAGAAGGACTTCCCCCTAGAACCACACTCTGAATCCTGACTTCTAGCCTGAACTGTGAGAAAATAAATTTATGTTCTTTAAAGCCATCCACATGCGGTATTTTTGTTATAGCAGCACTAGGAAACTAAGCCACTACCCCTTTCAGGAATGGAATGGTGATTACATAAAGCAAAAAATGTGTGACAGCTGAATTTTTAAGAGAATAATTTTTATTTTCTCTCTGCACACACACACATACACACTCCAATCTTTGCATTTCCTTAAGTCAAAACTCTAGTGTGCCTGAAGGAGAACTCATGGCCTCAGTGGAAACACTCCCTCTCCTGTTCTTTTTCACGGGCAAAGTTCAAAGAAGAGAGTGAGAGGAAGGAGCACAGGAGAAAGGGAACTGGAGGCTGGAAGGTGAAAGAGAAATCCATTGACTTTAGTACGGCAGAGCCCGTGAGAAGTAACAGGAACTCAGAGGGCACCCGGAACAAGGCTGTACAAAAGACAGCGGGGAGCTCAGCCTAGGCAAGCATCCTTGGGCCCCAGGCATATCTCTGAACATCCAGAGCAGCAGGGTTTGTGGACAGGGATGTGGAGGGCTCAGCAGACACCAGTGTGGCCTGAAGACTGAGGGCAGGAGGTGTCTTTTATGAAGGAGGGTAACTACAGCAATGACTGAGAATGAGTTTTCCTACCAGGAAGTTAGGATAGAGTCTGGGAATCGAATTTAAGTTGACTTAAAGAAAATTCTGAAATACAGTGTTTCTTGCACTTCCATGTTTTGGGTGATGAGGCTTGTTCCCTGTGAGTGTAAAGCCCCTTGCATTTGATAAGCCTGCAGTAGATGTTAATGCCTCTCCTCCTTTTCAGTGCCTTTTTTCTGCCACTGTGAACATGACGGCAAGTAGCCAAGCCCAGATCTATTCTCTGGGAATAAAAGTTCTTTATCACAGGCAGCATCACTCTATCCAAAATCACGGTGAAAGCCTATAATGCAAATTTCCTAAGACGGCACAACTAGAAAATCTCAGGAAGATAAAAAGACAAGAATACACAGCCATTCCCAGGTTGAGTATTTCAGGGAACATGCATGCCTCTTTAGAGAAGAGAGACTATCTAGGCATTTGGCCCAAGTTTTGTTGTCTTCAAGGCAGCTCTTGTGAAGCCAAAACTTGGAGGAGGTGGCAAATAGCTACCAGGCTGGCATTGCTTACTCTGTCCCTTTTAGTTCTAGATCAGGGATCCATGAATGACAACCCTTCAGCCAAATCCAGCCACTGGCTTGTTTTGTAAATAGCATTTATTAGAACACAGTGACAGTCATCATTTACAGATAGTCTACAGCAGCAGAATTGAGTAGTTGTGACAGGCACAGAATGACTGCAAAATCAAAAACATTCACTACCTGTCCCTTTTCCAAAATTGAATAGGGTGGGACTGGTCATAAAAAAAGGAGAAATGTGTTCCCAACAGATGTTCAGGAGTGTCACAGTTTGCCAGTTTTCAAATAGGACACATTTTGCTGTGAGTAAACCAGTTGCCATCAAGTCAATTCTGGCTCATGGCAACCCCAAGTGTGTCACACTAGAACTGTGGTCCATAGGATTTTCGATGGGTGATTTCTCCGAAGTAGATAGCCAGGCCTCTATTCCAAGATGCCTCTGGGTGGCCTTGAACCTCTAACCTTTTGGTTAGGAGCTGAGCGTGTTAACAGTTTACACCACCCAAGGACTCCTTTTAGAGTTATAGGACACTAGAAATATTCCCTTTCTATCCCTCTCTATAATACCCACATCCACACCTCTACCCTCCTTAATTCATTCCCCTGCAATTATGGTAATCCCCCCCTCAATCAAGCTTCCTCAATATTCTACTATCACATACTACATGCAGGTCCTATGCTAGATACAGTTGATACTGAAGTGAACAAGTATCAGACAGGCCCTGCCCTCAACGAATTTGCAGCCTAGTTTCAGAAGATAAACATTAAAGAGATAATGACTGTGGTGCAGTGAATTACTTAATATGGCCCTTCTAGCCATGCATGGTCTTATGACTCACACAAAATGATTAGGTGCAGCTATGCAAATAAGGTGCTTGTGGCCCACTAAGCAGATTGGACAGCCTGCTAATAATGCAAATAGGGTAACATGAAACCCTTGTGTGGGTGGGACCACACAAATAAGGTGTATGGAACCCTAATAAGGTGATTGGTCAGTTTTGCTATCCTGCTAGGCTTCAAGCAAGCCAATTCCAGAAGCAGAGAGAGAGCCTCACTACCATTAACAGGAGCCAGGAGAAGAGGGCGTCCTTTGGATCCGTGGTCTCTATGCTGAGACAAAAAGAGAGCCGTAACACCAGAGAAGGCTCAAGACAGTGAGAAACAGCAGTAAGAGCAGTGGAGAAATAGCAGCAGCAGAGCCAGGAGACTGGTGCAAGATGGCATGGTGGGCTTTCCGGAGCAAGACCAACAGAGCTAAAAACATTCAAGCAACAGGCTTCCTGGTAGAGTGGGGTCCTCTGGGCACTTATTGGCTGAGCTAAAAAAGCTGTGTAACACTTGCCTGAGCAGGGCAGAGGCCAAGGGGCCGAAGGATCGAGAGAGAGGCGTGCCTGAGGGCATGGCTGAGAAGAACCTGTCCTGATGGAAGAACTGTGCCGAGTTGTACATGTTATTTCCCTAATAAGCCCCATAATCCTGAGTACGGTGCAAGTTGTGTGTGGCCATTGCAACAAATTATCGCACCCAGCAGAAAAGTAGAGAGTGTCATGGGAAGGATGGCTGGTGCCATAATTGGTGAAAAGATTAGAGAAAGAAGGTATGTCTGACCTCCAACTCACAGTAATCAGCTTTGATCTTGATTCTCTCTCCTCCTCCTTGTGAAGTTAGAGGAGGCCTGATGTCAACGTGCAATTTTTACAATGACCAATGTTGTGTTTAAGGGCATTGGACCACCTGACCACAGTTTTTATTAGCCTGGACAGTCTACACTTTCGTTCTTCTCCAAGTAGAATGTAGAGGAACCCATAAAGTAGACAGCTCCATGGTGTGAGCTAATGACTCTCTCCTAATATAGATGATGTGGAGAGAAGAAAATAATTTTTCTCTTGTCTCTTTGATGAGACATCTATTTCTTGCTGTGACATGAATAAATCTGAAAATATAAGAGGCTCCATTCACACTTGGAGTTTGTGGTGGAGACTTAAAGAATTTTAAGTATGGCCAAAAGGCCTGCCACCCAGGACAGACCTGTTTTATGCCTTTTGTCCCCCATAATATTATTAATTGTTGTTGTTAGTTGCCATCAAGTCAATTCTGACTCATGGTAACACCATGTGTGCAGAGTAGAACTGTTTCTTAGGGTTTCCAAGACTGTGACCTTTCAGAAGCAGATTGCCAGGCCTGTCCTTCAAGGCACCTCTGGGTGAGTTTGAACCACCAGACTTTCAGCTAGTAAGTGAGCACTTAACCGTTAGCACCATCCTGAGACTCCTACTCCCCAAAGAGTTCTGCCTTGAACATTAAATCATCTGGTCCCTTTACCTACAATCCAAACCTTCAGTTTAGCTACCCATAAGATATTTATTAATCCACCGCCCATCTGTCAGTTTGTCATACAGTGGTAGCTTGCATGTTATTATGATGCTGGAAGCTATACCACCAGTATTTCAAATACCAGTGAGATTAGTTTCAGCAGAGCTTCCAGATTAAGACAGACTAGGAAGTCAAACCTGGCAATCTAGTCCTAAAAATTCACCAGTGAAAACCCTAGGATCAGAACAGAATATTGTCCTATATCGTGCTGGAAGAGGAGCCCTGTAGGTTGGAAGGCACTCAAAATACACAGTGGCCACCACGGTAGACTTGAACACACAATGATCACGAAGATGGCACAGGACCAGGCAACATTGTGTTCTGCTGTACATGGAGTCATCCTGAGTCAGAGCTATCTCAACAGCAACTAACAGCATTAACAAAGACATTAATAAATGAAGTTTTTCTCCTTAGTTAAAAACTTCATTTAGGTTATTCTTCAGCATCCGCACCAAATTCAACATCTGACAATTCTTTCTTCACAGAAGAAAGCCATATTCTACTTGTTTCATTGACTGCACAGATACATAATCAAATAACCCCAAAAATGCCTAAAGTGATCCCTTGGAGTACATGAGACTACTTGCTAATCGACAGAATGAAGACCCAAGAAACTAGTATTTGCTTTAAGACCTGCAGTTAATGAGTTGAAGGCGGACCCTTCTTTGGGAAGCCTTGCCCGACCTTTTCAGTGCTCCCATCCCCAATAGCCTTGCATGCAAGTCTTTCAGGATTTGTTACATTTTACTGACTTAATTGTTTCTTGTCTGTTTCCAGTGGGAGACCTTGAACTTCTGGTTAGCTATAATAACCCCACGATTTAGTACATTGTTTCACTCACAGTAGGTTCAGTAAAATTTCTGCATAAAGTATTAACTATCTGTTGACATATTCCAGAGATATAAATAGCAATAATATCTCAAAAATTCTCCAGAGTGAGGAGCAACCTATCACTGACATTGTGATTATTGCTTTAATTTTTTCTTTCTTAAACGGGATTTGTTGGTCCATAAGAAGGGCTCCCTAGCAAAAACTTAAATCATGATTTGAATCAGCCAGAAACCATACACTTTACAAACAGGAAGAGAGTCAGACCTAACTTCCTCTTAGAAAGGAAAATGGCACCAATCATCTGGTCCCTTATTATTAAGTAGACAGGATGGGGCAAAGAGCTAAGTGTTGAAATTTCAGTTGCAGCTCCTTGGCCTGCTCCTAACACCCCACCCAATCCTAGATCCTGTTACTCGACATTTTCTGAATGAGAGCCATTTAGGAGACAGTTCTTGTTTAGGGTAGTAAGGAGGCTCCCTTAGTAGGATTGAGTGTGAAACATTCAGCTGTCTCCTCTGAACACGCACTGCGAAGTATAAACTGGGAGCCAGTAGACCTTCTTCCCCTGAAGAAGAAACTGTCAGAACAGAGAACATGTCAGAGGAATTTGGGAGAAGGTTGGCTCATGTCCTACTGAAAGGCATATAGCATATAGAATGAATCCCCTTCCAGAATTTATTTCCTTAACCAGAAATGGCTGTAGATGGGAGGAAAATGGTCCATCCAGGCTTACTTGATGGGATGGTGGTCATAGCTGGAAAGGCATTTGCTAGAAACTCAGAATTAGGTATGAAGTAGAGGGGAGAATACAAGTTGTTACAGAGAATGTAGTAGGGAAAGAGCTAATTCTCAAAAACCTATAAAGCCAGTTTGGGGCAGAGAAGGAATAGCTTTTACAAAGAGGACTGAGAGAAAACTGAAATAAAGCTTGAGTGGACAGAAAGTGCCAACTCAGGAGACATTCAGTGAAGGAAGTTCTCTACCCTGACTGAGTTAGCAAAGAAAAGCTTACAGTGAATGATCCCTCTCAGGCCCAAGAGATGTTTCCTACATGTATGACTACCAGCCTCAGACACGAAGCCCAGAGACCTATGTTGAAATAGTGGCTTAATAAGGGTAACACAACCATTTCTCAAAGGCCATGCATTTCAAACTCATTGTATTCATCAGGGCTGGGTTCAACAGCAATTAGAGAAACATATGGTGGCTTAAGAGAATTAGAAGTATATTTCTTTTGGACACATACAAAAAAAAAAAAAAAAACCGTGAAACAGGCCAGAGATGGTATGGCCACTCTGCCCCACAAAGCCCTGAGGGATCTAGGGTCCTTCCAGCTTATCCTTTCACCATCTTTAGGATATGGTTCCTATCCTCATCAACTAAGATGGCAGCTAGAGACACATTCTCAGCAACAGAATGAGGGAAAAGAGGAAAAATAAGCAATTGTACTGTCTGATGTCTCTTAAGGAAGATTCCCAAGACTGCCTTAGAAATATTTTTCTTAATATTGTTGACCAGAATTTAGTCAAGCCAGCCATGAGGGAGGATGAAAAATGCATTCTATTACTATTACTATGGAAGGAGAGGATAAAATATATTGGAAGAATGTTAGCAGTCTTTGCCACATTCTTGTATGTTATTGACTTGTAAGAATTGTAAGGAGATACAAGTTCAAATCTATGCACTCCCAATATATTACATTTGCTTATTGATTATAAGATCTCTGGTGGCACAGTGGTCAAGCACTCAGATTCTAACCAAAAGATCTATGGTTCAAACCCACCAGCTGCTCCAAGGGAGAAAGATGCGGCAGTCTGCTTCCGTAAAGAAAAAATAGCTTTGGAAACCCTATGGGGCAGTTCTACTGTGTCCTATAGGGTCTCTATGAGTTAGAATTGACTCAACAACAATTGGTTTGGTTTGGTTTTATTCCTTTATTAAAGCAGGTGGCTTTGGGTAGCTCTGCGTTAATTTACACTGCCAAATGGAATGCTTAATTTTTAGACTGCCTCTAAGGCAGCCTAAAGTATTATACTTTTGTATATTATATGTACTCATGCTATTTTAAAGACCAGAAAAGGGCCTAAAGATTTGTGTGTATATTTGCCATTCACTTCTCATATCTATAGATAAGGGCCAAGATAGGATTCATCATAGGGGAGGCCAGCCATTAAAGTTGTATATATTTTGAGCTGCTCTCAAGATGATTAAACCATTTATTTGCCTGATCTCTCACCTTAGTGGAGTGGCATTCACTTGCAAATTGTAATTGAATACCCTCCAGTTAAAGAGGAGGCAACACAGATTGCCAACCCAGCATCTATCTGAGATAATGCAATACTGAACTCTGAGATGACTCTAGTAGATATGGAATTCGGACTTCAGAAGACACAGATGCTAAATGAAATACAGAAAATGTAACCCTTTACAAAGGATAATTCATTAAGTAAGCAAAGATGGAAAGATGATGTGAAAACTTTCTTATCCACAGCGTACTATGAAATCATTTCCGGGAGGAGTTCTCACATTAAAATTTATTCGTGAACTTTAACTAGACAAGATGTTAATTCAAACGACATGAAAAGTCTTTGCACCATTAAGACATGTGCCTTGAATTATCCTGTTCTATTCTGCCATCTTCAATCAAAAAGTTTTGGTAGAGTTTACTGCAGATGTTCGTCTGTAACCTTCTATTCTTCTGTAAATGAAAAGGAAGACTGATTCTCAAAGTCACGGTTTATAAACAAGACATCGGGAAATACATTCGTAAAACAAATTTCGACTAAATTCTGGGAATCTTGGATGATTCAAAACACAACTTAAAACACAACTTAAAATTTATAACTCCCCAAATTTTATCATGCCAGCTTTGTAGTTTGTTCTGTTTTGTTGTAAACAATGAAACTGTCAATATTCATTAGGTACTGTCTTAGCTACCTAGTGCCGTGGTAGCAAAAAAATAACACACGTGGGTCACTTTAAAGAACAGGAATGTGTTTTCTCACAGTCCGAAGGTCCATATCAGGGCTTCGGTTGTGTCAGTTCCTTCTGAGCCTCTCTCTTAGTTTCTGGCCTCTGTGGACAATCCTTGGCTTTGCCTGTAGACAGGTCTACACATGGCACCTGTCTTTCCCCTGTGTGTATGTCCACGTCTATTCTTCTCTATTTATAAGACACCACTCAGAAGTGATTAGGTTTAGGACCCACCCTATTCCAGCATAACCTTATTGACTTAACGAAAGGAAATATTTCCAAACAGGGTTATACGTACAGATACAAGGGTCATAACTTCCACAGTTCTTTTTGAGGGTCACAATTCAATCTATAACAGCCACCAGTAATCTTGTGACCTTGGACAAGTCATTTAACTTTGCCTCAGTTTCCTCATTGTAGCCCAAGTATCTTGTACGAGATCAATGAGTGTCAGTGAGGAAGGCTATCAGGAGATCCAGGGACAATGCATACACCTTAAACCTCCTCTTTCCCAAGATTCTGTTATGCAGCCCTCACCCCAGCCACACCCCCAACACAGGTTAAGAATCGTCATTTGAGATGGACAAAACCCCTTACAATCTGAACTGCTATATGCAAATTTTCATGTAATGTGAAGGTGATTTATCACAGCTCTATCATGTTGTTTCTCATGTAATGTTGATCTACTGATTTTTATTTATTGATGACTTATTACCTGCCAGGTTCTCTGCTAAACACTGCGGATACGATGGTGAAAAATAGAGATATGTTGTTGTTGTTCACTGCCGATGAGTAGACCCCGACTCATGGACCCTGTGTGCAAGGAAACAAAATGCCACCCAGTTCTGTGCCATCACCACAATTGCTTGGGAACAGACTATGGTGATCTATAGGGTTTTCACTGGCTGATTTTTGGAAGTAGATCACCAGGCCTTTCTTCCTAGTCTTCTTTAGCCTGAAGCTCCACTGAAACCTGTTCAGTGCCATAGTAACATGCAAGCCTCCACTGACAGATGGGTGGTGGCTGCGCGTGAGGTGCCTTGGCCTGAAATTGAACCCCGCTCTTGCATGAAAGGTGAGAATTCTGCTCTTGTCCCCCAATAAAACTAAACCGAATCTGTTGTTGTTGAGTCAATTCTGACTAATAGTGACCCTACAGGACACAGCAGAACTGCCCCATAGGGTTTCCAAGGAATGACTGGTGAATTTGAACTGACCTTTTGATTAGCAGCCATCTTAACCACTATGTCACCAGAGCTCTGTCCCTCAGTGAAGGTATTAAAAAAAAAAAAAAAATTGACATCAAGTGGATTCTGATTCATAGCGACCTTATGGGACAGACTAGAGCTCCGCACAGGGTTTCCCAAGCTGTAATCCTTATACTGTACAGACTGCCACATCTTTCCCCTGTGGAGCAGCTGATGGGTTTGAACCAGTTTAGCAGCTGAGCATTTTATCACTGCGTAACCAAGTTTCCTACCATAGAGGTGGTGGTGTTAGGTGCCTATGAGTCACTTCCAATTCATAGAGACCCTTTGTACAACACAACGAAACACTACCCAGTCCTATGCTATCCTCAAAATGGTTGCTATGTTTGAGTTCAGCTTTTCAGCTTATTTGCTCAGCATACAGATAAACTAAGTGCGGTGAAAGAATACTACCCTGACGCACACCTTTCCTGTCTTTAAACTGTGCAGTATCTCCTTGTTCTGTCTGAATGACTGCTTCTTGGTCTATATACAGGCTCTGTGTGAGTACAGTTAAGTATTCTGGAATTCCCGTTTTTTGCAATGTTACCCATAATTTGTTATGATTCACACAGTCAAATGCCTTTGCATAGTCAATAAAAGACAGGTAAACATCTTTCTGGTGTTCTCTGCTTTCAGCCAAAATTCATCTGACATCAGCAATGATATCCCTCATTCCAAGTCCTCTTCTGAATCCAGCATGAATTTCTGGCAGTTTCCTGTCCACGTATTGCTATAACCACTTTTTAATTACCTTTAACAAAATTTTACTTGAGTATGATATTAACAATATTGTTCAATAATTTCTGCATTTGGTTGGATCACATTTCTTTGGAATGTGCTCTAATATGGACCTCTTCTGGTAGATTGGAAACATAGCTATCTTCCAAATTTCTTGGTATGGGTGAGTGAGCACTTCCGGCATTGTGTCCGTTTGTTGAAACATCTCTATTGGCATTTCGTCAATTCCTGGAGTCTTGTTTTTCACCAATGCCTTAAGTGCAGCTTGGACTTCTTCCTTCAGTACCGTCAGTTCTTGATCATATGCTGCCTCATGAAATGGTTGAACTCTGTGTACTCCTTCCAACTCCTTTGGATGCTTTTGTGTTGTTCAATATTTTGCCCCTAGAATCCTTCAATATTGCAACTCAAGGCTTGAATTTTTTCTTCAGTTCTTTCAGCTTGAGAAATGCCTAGCGTGTTCTTCCCTTTTGGTTTTCTAACTCAAGGTCTTTGCATATTTCATTATAATACTTTGTCTTCTCAAGCGATCCTTTGAAATCTTCCGTTCAGTTCTTTTACTTCATCATTTCTTCTGTTTGCTTTAGGTGCTCTACATTCAAGAATAAGTTTCAAAAGTCTCTTCTAATATCCATTCTGGTCTTTTCTTTATTTCCTGTGTTTTTAATGATCTTTTGCTTTCTTCATATATGATGTCCTTGATGTCATCCCACAATTCATCTAGTCTTCAGTCTTTGGTGTTAAATGAATCAAATCTATTCCTCAGATGGTATGCAAATTCAGGTGAGATTTACTCGAGGTAGTACTTTGGCTTTCGTGGACTTGTTTAATTTTCTTCAGCTTCAACTCGAATTTACATACAGGTAACTGATGGTGTATTCTATAGTCGGCCCCTGGACTTGTTCTGACTGATGACATTGAGCTTCCCCATTGTCTCTTTCCACAGATTTAGTCAATTTGATTTCTATGTATTTCATTTGGTGAAGTCCACATGTATAGTTGCCATTTATGTTGTTGAAAAAAAAAAGTATTTGCAATGAATAAGCTATTGGTCTTTCAAAATTCTATCATGTGATTTCTAACATCATTTCTATCACCAAGGCCATGTTTCCCAACTACTGATACTTTTCCTTTGTTCCCAACAGATGTATAACCAAAAACCAAACCGGTTGCTGTTGAGTCAATTCTTACTCATAGTGACCCTACAGGGCAGAGTAGAACTGCCCCATAGGGTCTCCAAGGAGCACTGGTCCATTTGAACTGCAAGCCTTGTGGTTAGCAGCAGAGCTCTTAACCACTGTGCCACCAAGACTCGTCCCTGTTTATTTCAGGCATTCTTGTGCACTTTAACACAAGTCCTTTCTACTTGTTAGTTATGTATTAAGGACCTACTATATGAAAACCATTGAGTGGAATACAAAAGCACTAAGACAGTGCTTCCTGCTCTCTATGAAAACAACTCTCAAAGCTGAACTGACAAGCTAGAGCACGCGGGAGCCTCAGAGGCTCTCTGCTGTTAGAAGTTCCCCACCTGCCCTGGCACCAAAGGGCGAACCTTCCAGTGACCTGTAACTAGGATGTGGTCTGGGTGGGCCTGGGGCTCCACTCCCTCTGTGGTCAGCTCCACCTTAGAAGCCTCCTAGGGAAGCTCCCAAAGCCACAACAAGAACGGTGTAGGCTCCACAGTTACCCCTACAGAAATCCCTGCAAAATCCACCAACATCCAGGGCATGGGAGGGGCAGGCTAACTTGGGAAATTTTCACTCTAAGCTTGGAAACACCACAGGACAGAAAACAGTTTATTCCACCTGTGAGGTAAGAAGCCTGACTCTTTAGAGACAACATACTAATTTCTCCCTCCGAAGGCAGGCCACTGAGCCTGTAAAATCAAACCTTCTGCCATTGACTCAATTCTGACTCTCAATGACCCTCTAGACCTTCATAGCAGGTCACTAGATACAAATTTTCAGTGTATAGATAAAAATAAATACAGGCATGTTGATTATAATCAGTACAATTAAGAAAGTAGAACTAATGGATTTATCCAGCATCTGTATGTCCATTTTTACTTAGCCTCTGCCCTACAGTCATCCATAAGCAGCTATTGGTGACCCTGGATGTGGTCTTGGTTTGCAAAGATCTCCCCTGTGTGAAGAATCACAGGAGCAGGGTGGCAGCAGGCACTGTTAATTGCCTTAGTCAAGTTGCAACTATATCAGACTTTTGCCTTATCATGAGGCATTAGTAGCAGCACAATCGATTCAGCTGCCAATTTTTGGATAAATTACTCTTCTTCAATTTTTGTCCCTAGGTAAAAATAATTATGTATTTCCATCTTTCAAATGAATTGGTCCCTAGAGAATGACACATGATCTTCCTAGAAAAGTGTAGTTACTCAGAAAAGACCTTGAGAAATCTGCATGAAGCTGAACTTTTATTATAAAGAACTACTTAGGACACCAGGTCTTATAAATAGAATTTTAGCGAACATCAAATGGATGATTGCTGTCATTCTAAAAATTGCCCGGTGGAACTTCAGTGAATGAACCCTGGGAAGCAAGGTGACTGTCATCTAATTTGTACATAGGATTAAGCCAAAATGGGGCATGGTTTTAAAATGCACAAGTTTCAATTAACACAGTACTGTGCAAACTGAGAACTGCGTGTATATACATACGTATACTTAGGAGTGGAATTACTACATCAAAGGAATTCATATCCTTAATGTCATTAAATATTACCAAGCTCTTTCCAAAGTCTACTATCCAACTGGAAACCCTGGTGGCATAGTGGTTAAATGCTATGGCTGCTAACCAAAGGAACAGCAGTTCGAATCCACCAGGCGCTCCTTGGAAACTCTGTGGAGGCAGTTCTACTCTGTCCTATAGGGTTGCTAAGAGTCAGAATCGACTCTACGGCACAGGGTTTGTTTTTTTTGTTGTTGTTTTTGCTATCTAACTGTCAGTTTGTCGTACTGTGATGGCTTGCATGTTGCTGTGATACTGGAAGCTATGCCACCAATATTTCAAATACCAGCATGGTCACCCATGGTACACAGTTTTCAGTGGAGCTTTTCAGACTAAAACAGACTAGGAAGAAAGGCCTGGTGATCTACTTCCAAATATCAGCCATGAAAACCTTATGGATCATGACAGAACATTGTCTGACTCTCTTGCTTTGAACACGTCATTGGAAAGACCAGTCACTGGAGGAGGACATCATGTTTGATGAAGTAGAGAGACAGCAAGGGTGAGGAAGCCCTCAGTGAGATTGACTGGCACAATAGCTACAACGGGGTATTCAAATATGTCAGCGATTGTGAGGATAACACAGGACTGGGCAGCATTTCGTTCCCTTGTACGGGAGGTCACCATGATTCAGAGTTGACTCAATGGCAGCTAACCGTAACAACAATAGGTTTATACCTAAGTTTAGATCACAAAACAGGGAGGATTCATTATTTCCAAGAATCAATGCTATTTACAAAAATTCAGACTATATTTGGCCACAAGAAAAGTCTGAATAAATTTTAAAAAGCATATAGTTTGCCTAACCATGGATTCTATAACCAATTCTAAGTTAATTTAATTTTTTTAATTACTTTGAAATAAACAGATGTGTCCTAAGGAACAACATGCTTAAGTGAAGATATAAAGGGCACAGTAACTGAGTATGTGGAAAAAATAATTCAAATGTAATGTTTATACAATCAAAAATTATAAGGAATTACCACAGCAGTTCTCTTTTGGTGTGTTTATTTTCAAAAAAGAAAAATAAAGAAATTAAATATCTACTTTAAAATCTTAAGAAAAAAATGGGAAAATATCCCAAGGCTAAATAGAAGGAAAGATTTAATAAAGGATAAAGGCCATAACAAATAAACAAAAAACATGATAGTAGCATAACCAATAAGGACATCTATGAATTTGTTCTTTCTAAATCCTGATGAAGAAAACAGCCCACTTGTGAGTAAATTGTGTATCAGTAAAATAAGACCTAAAAAAGTGTATATAGCAACTCATATTAAAGAGAAAAAGAAAATCCCATTCACATTTGTCCAACATATTTGAGACCCTTAAACAAATGGCTTTCTTCAAGAATTAAGAAGCAAAATTCACAAATAAGTGGTAGAAAAACTGAATAGGCTAACTGATGAAGATGTTGGAGAAATGTATTAAAGAAGGTATGTGTGCTTTGTTCTTCACAAACCTGAGAAATAAACACTCGGAAAGAAGAGACCACGTTGATAAATGAACCTGAATTAGAAAATCTAAAATAGAAATCTGTAAATGATAATTTAGATATGCATTAAAAGATTTTATTTCAGCAATACAAGGAAGCCTCAAATAGGATAGACCAAAAAAAGTCTTGTTTGTAAAAAGATACAATTCACAATGAGAGTTTGACACCTGAACCTCTACGTGCTACACAACATAGAGTCAAAGTATATAAAGCGGAATCTGTGATAAGTACGAGGAATTGGCAGAAGCCCAGAAGTAGACCAATATTTTTAATACACCTCTCTCAGCTTCTGGTATATAAAGTTATCTAAAATAAATAGGAATTTAAAGAATATCAAAGATATAATTAATAGGGCTGAGTTAGACAAACATCTTTGCATACTGAAAAATAGAGAAAAAAATTTTTATTTTAAAAGCATTTTTTATATATACACAGGCAGTTTACTTTCCCAGATGATATTAAATAAGCTGTCAAATTTCATGAAAAGTTCTACTGGAATTTTTTTTGTAATTGCATTAAATTTATAAATTATTTTGGGGATGTTTAATGTATTTACATACAGAAACATGGGCTAGATTTCCATTTATTTAAATTGTTTCTATGACCATATAAGTTTTATAAGTCTTGAAGATTTTTATATTTACTACTAATATTTTTATAGTTTTTATTGTCATTAACAGCCTGAGATATGCAGATGATACAGCCTTGCTTGCTGAAGTCAAAAAGGATTTGAAGCACTTACTGATGAAGATCAAAGACCACAGCCTTCAGTATGGATTGCACCTTTACAAAAAGAAAACAAAAATCCTCACAACTGGACCAATGAGCAAAATTATGATAAATGGAGAAAAGATTGAAGTTGTTAGGGGTTTCATTTTACTTAGATCCACAATCAACAGCCATGGAACAAATCAAACGACCTATTACATTGGGCAAACCTGCTCCAAAAGATCTCTTCAAAGTGTTAAGAAGCAAAGACGTCACTCTGAGGACTAAGTTTCATCTGACCCAAGCCATGGTATTTTCAACTGCCTTATTTGCATGTGAAAGCTGAACAATGAAGAAGAATCGAATCGACATCTTTGAATAATGGTGTTGGCAAAGAATATTGACTATACCATGGACTTTCAGAAGAGTAAACAAATCTGTCTTGGAAGATATACAGCCAGAATGCTCCTTAGAGGCAAGGATGGCAAGACTTCGCATCTCATGTACCTTGGACGTGTTAACAGGAGGATCCAGTCACTGGAGAAGGACATTATGCTTGGTAAAGTACAGGGTCAGCGAAAAAGAGGGAGATCTTCAACGAGATGGATTGACACAGTGGCTGCAACAATGGACTCAAGCATAACAAGGATTATGAGGATGGCACAGGACCGGGCAGAGTTTTGTTCTGTTGCACTTAGGGTCGCTACGAGTTGGAACCGACTTGATGACACCTAACGACAACAACAACTATTATTATTATGCAGTGGTCATTTTTATTATATTTCCTATTGACTTTTTTTGTTTGCTTGTTTTTTTAATATTCATGAATTTGTCCTACAGATGAATAAATAAATACCAGAACAAAGCGATTCTACAAGAAGACCCAGAATATTGATATGTTCCAGTCTGTTTTAAGCTGTTAGTTCAAAAAAGTAGGATAAAGAGGCCATTCCTCAGGGAAAAGATGTTGCTTCACAAGAGATAGGAAGAGGTTTAATGTAATGTAAACTTTTTTAATTTTTATTTTTGTGATCTATAAGACTTTGTTCTTCTGTTGTGGTGTCGTTCAGAGGTGTACTCGAGTCTATTCTGACTCATAGCGACCCTACGCACAACAGAACGAAACACTGCCCGGTCCTGCGCCATCCTTACAATTGTTGTTATGCTTGAGCTCATTGTTGCAGCCACTCTGTCAATCCACCTCATTGAGGGTCTTCCTCTTTTCCGCTGACCCTGTACTCTGCCAAGCATGATGTCCTTCTCCAGGGACTGATCCCTCATGACAATATGTCCAAAGCATGTAAGACGCATTCTCGCCATCCTTGCTTCTAAGGAGCATTCTGGTTGTACTTCTTCTAAGACAGGTTTGTTCCTTCTTTTGGCAGTCCATGGTATATTCAATATTCTTCACCAACATCACAATTCAAAGGCGTCGATTCTTCTTTGGTCTTCCTTATTCATTGTCCAGCTTTCACATGCATATGATGGGATTGAAAATACCATGGCTTGGGTCAGGCGCACCTTAGTCTTCAAGGTGACGTCTTTGCTCTTCAACACTTTCAAGAGGTCCTTTGAAGCAGATTTACCCAATGCAATGCATTTTTTGATTTCTTGGCTGCTGCTTTCATGGCTGTCAATTGTGGATCCAAGTAAAACGAAATCCTTGACAGCTTCAATCTTTTCTCTGTTTATCATGATGTTGCTCATTGGTCCAGTTGTGAGGATTTTTGTTTTCTTTTTGTAAAGGTGCAATCCATACTGAAGGCTGTGGTCTTTGATCTTCATTAGTAAGTGCTTCAAGTCCTCTTCACTTTCAGCAAGCAAGGTTGTGTCATCTGCATAAGTGAGGTTGTTAATGAGTCTTCCTCCAATCCCGATGCCCCATTCTTCTTCACATAGTCTAGCTTCTTGTATTATTTGCGCAGCATACAGATTGAATAGGTATGGTGAAAGAACCAACCAGTACCCCCTTGTTCTCTCCAAACAACTGCCTCTTGATCTATGTAAAGGTTCCTCATGAGCACAATTAAGTGTTCCGGAATTCCCATTCTTTGCAATATTATCCATAATTTGTTATGATCCACACAGTCGAATGCCTATGCATAGTCAATGAAACACAGGTAAACATCCTTCTGGTATTCTCTGCTTTCAGCCAGGATCCATCTGACCTCAGCAATGATATCCCTGGTTCCACGTCCTCTTCTAAAACCGGCCTGAATTTCTGGTAGTTCCCTGTCGATATACTGCTGCAGCCGTTTTTGAATGATCTTCAGCAAAATTTTGCTTGTGTGTGATATTAATGATATTGTTCTATAATTTCCACATTCAGCTGGATCACCTTTCTTGGGAGTAAGAATAAATATGGGTCTTTTCCAGGCAGTTGGCCAGGAAGCTGTCTTCCATATTTCTTGGCATAGACAAGTGAACACCTCCAGCGCTGCATCTGTTTGTTGAAACATCTCAATTGATATTCCACCAATTCCCGAAGCCTTGTTTTTTGCCAGTGTCTTCAGAGCAGCTTGGACTTCTTCCTTCAGTGCCATCAGTTCCTGATCATATTCTATCTCTTGAAATGGTTGAACGTCGACTAATTCTTTTTGGTATAATGACTCTGTGTATTCCTTCCATCTTCTTTTTTTTAAATAATTTTTATTGTGCTTTAAGTGAAAGTTTTATAAATCAAGTCAGTCTCTCACACAAAAACCCATACACACCTTGCTACACACTCCCAATTACTTCCATCTTCTTTTGATGCTTCCTGCATCATTTAATGGTTTCTCCATAGAATCCTTCACTATTGCAACTCGAGGCTTGAAATTTTTCTTCAGTTCTTTCAGCTTGATTTCTCACACTGAGCGTGTTCTTCCCTTTTGGTTTTCCATCTCCAGCTCTGTTGTCCTGTGAGTGTTTCTTATTTTCTTAAGTTTATTTTTTAAGTGAACTACTAAATTCAATTGTCTGAAGTCTATAAACATGATCTCTAGGTATCATTCGGTATGCCTCTATGCCCTCAGGTCAAGCATAGATGCTTCAGTGTTTTGTTTTTTCTCATTGTTTTATAGCAGTTCTTTATATTTTACAAATATGCTGTCTCTATATTTATATACAATGTATCAGTAATACTTATTACAAAAATCTCTCTGTTTGCCACTTGTCTTTTCACTCTTTTTAGGTCTTTTGGTAAATGTAAGTTATTTATTATGGTAGAATTTGTCAATCTTTATTTTTTTATTGTTTAAAAGTTAGTTTCTTCTTTAAGAAATGTTTCCCCTATATGGTAAAGGTCTTAAAGATACTCTTCTATGTTTTCTCCTAAAACTTTACACATGTTGTGTTTTACATGTAAGTAGTTAATAAACCTGGAGTTGTCTTTTGTGAACAGTCGCAGACATCTTTCCTATTTTCCATACTGATGATGCTTATTCATTCACAACGCAGCCGCAGTCATGTCTTGAGGATGTCTCAGCTTCATTCATTGAATAGTTTATTCTTTCCTTATCATGTATGTAGGAGTCTTCTTTTCCACTTCTATTCTTTTTATGCATCTATTCGTCCATCCCCGAACCAATGCGACACTTGTATTTAATACACGTGTAAAATAAGTTTTGATAGTTAAGAAGGCAAATCTCCATACCTTATGTTTCTCTCTAAGAAGGTCATGGTTATTCTTGGCCCTTTGCTTTTTCACTTAAATTTTAGAATCAGGCTGCTGAGTTCAAAATACTAAAACAAAAAAATAAAGACAGAAACCCTATAGGTATTTTCAATTGCTATTTCGTTCTGTTAAATCCATAGAGCAATTTGGGTGAGAATGAACAGCTTCATAATTTTGAGCCTGCCTTTATAAACATGGTGAGCTCTCCATTTATTGTGCCTTTCTTCCATTTTGTCCTTAGATTCTAATTTTTGTGTTATATGAATTATTAGAGTATATGAAAAATGATGCCTAGGCACTTGATATTTTTGCTGCTATTTTAAATGTTGTCTTTTGACAATTACATTTTCTCATCATTGCTGGTAGGTATACAGACAATTCACTTTTGTCAATCCTTATAGCTTTTTTTTTCCTTGACTTTTTGAATTGACTAGGATTTTCACTACAATGTTCAACGGAAGACATGGCATTGGATATTTGTGTTAAAAATATTTTACTTAAAAAATTTTGGACTTAAAACGTGCTTTTGATATTTTCTCATCGAATACATGGTTTTTAAAAGTATTTTTGTACATATTCCTTATTTTGTTAAGGATATTCATTTTTGTTTCTTAGTCAATATATTTTGTGATGAATAGGTGTTCATATTATCAAATGCTGTTTTATTGGCTAATCAAATAAGTACATGGCTTTTCTCCTTTAGTTTGTTAATATGTAAATTATATCAATATGTTTTTTAATGTTGAGCCATTAAAAATACAAGTTAAGGCAAAAAGTGTTACTTAGATGAAGAGGGATATTCACGAAGATTTAACATTCAGTCTATCAGAAAAATGAAATAATTTAAAGTATCTATGGACCTAATCCCATAGCTTCAAGCCATATGAAGCAAAAAATGAGGAAACTAAATGGAAAACAACATCGACTGTATAAAATAATGACCGGGAGTGAAGTTAAAAAAAAAAATCAGGCTATAATTAAAATTCAGGGGACCAATGAATATTTAAATCTGCAAAGGAATGATTAGAGTTACTGCGTTCTAAAGTTTGTGTATGGTTTGTAGAAGAAGATAAATTGATATACTTCGTATCTTTATACATGCTAAAATTTCTAGAGTGACCTCGAAGAATAAAAATAAGTTGTGTACAACTTCCCAACAAGGAAAGGGAAAAAATGGAAAGGGGAGGAGATCTCAATCAATCTGAAAAGAAAACAATAGGAAAAAAGTGGAGAGAGGAAGAAGTATAAAATGAGGTGAAAAAAAATTAATCCAAATGTACTGGTAATCATAATCAAATCAATGGGTGAATGGTTAAACACTTACAGTCAGACATTCTGATTTCAAGTATTTCCTCTGGCATCCTCCAACTATGTCGCCTTGGGCTATTAATCTCTAAAGGCCTCAGTTTCTGCATCAATAAATTGGGACCATTAACAGTACTCCTCTCCTAGAACTGTAGTCATTAAATGAGCTAAACGCTTGTAAGGTGTTGATACACTATCTAACAGTTTGTATAAGCACTCTGACACCACACATAATAGAAGGAATAAGTTAATTAGTTACTACTATAATTGCCCAGAATGCCATTTGCTTGGATGTGTGCTTACTGGATTCCTATTCTCCTTTAACACCCAATACATATTCTACCTCCTTCAATAATCCATTCTGATTTCCCAAGTCAGCATTAAATGATTTAACCTTCTACTCCCATAGCACATTCATTGCTTATAAATCTCTTAAAGTATTTTCCCTCAGACCTGCTGGCCCTGAATTATGTAAGTGTTTACACATCTGTCCCTTCCACAAGTTTGTGAGCTCCTAGAGCACAAGAGTTTCCATGGTGAAGCCTAACACCTTTCCCATAGAAGATTCTCAGTGATGTGTGTTGGATTTCACTGAATTCATTTTCACCCTGAATTCCTAGAAAGGTTCTGCAATGAGGCAGGTGGCACACCTGTGAGAAGAAAGGCAGTAAAGAGCAACAACAACAACAAAATTTGGGTAGAGTTTTTGTCTGCAAAGCTGTTTCACATATATTATTTCATAAAGTCCTTACAACTAACTCCAGCTGAGGCTTTCATGGAGAGTATCCTGGTGTCTCTTTTTTAGATAGGAAGGTATACATATCCATGATTTAAGAGAGTTTTCAAAATGTACCAGAGTACAGATTTCCTTATATCATACATACATACAGACAGACCTACACACACACATACATACATACGTACATACGTACATACACACATACATACATTGTGGTGATGAAACGAGAATGAAAGTGGAAGTATCTTAATACAGGAAATTTTAGGTGAATGTACTAGAACTAACCTCACAGGAAGGTCAATTTCCGGATAGAAATAGGAAGGGGAGAATGGAGTGGGGAATAGGAGAAGGATTGAAGACATTCATGACTCAGAGAAGACTTATTCACTCACAGATTCAATTCCTTAAATTGTTTCTTCTTTCGCTTAATTATGTTCTTTCTCAAATCTCACTCTTCCTAAATATAGCTCTACCTACCGAGTCTCTAAATTTTCCACCTGCATTCTCGAAGATAGCTGAGCTGAGCGCTTTCCAGGAAGACCTTGAATCAAACTCATAACACCACTTCCCCCTTTCTCTAACATCTCCTTTTCTTCTTTTCTTTTCGATTTTGCAAGAGAAGATGTTCTTATGTATTACCTTGGAATATAACAGATTTTTTGTGATTAACATGTAGAGCAGTAGAACGAAGAAGGTAGAGTAGAAAGAAAAGAGATCGAAGTGGTGACTCAGAGAACTAACAGGACATTTGAAAGTGGAAGATTTGTAGATCTAAGAACGTCCACACCAGAGTCTTTCCTAGCCAGCACTAGCTTTGGAAATGGTTTGAAAGCCTCAGTGGACACTGGTGACAGCGAAGTTCACATGTGAGAACTTTCAATACTTTGATGAAAAGAGCAGTACTCGGGATTCTGCAATGAGACTTTGGCAAGGCTGAGAGAATTGTTTACCATTACAATAGTAGAGAGTGCTTGCCATTTAACCAGCTTCTCTTCCTCTGTATTTAAATGGTAAACTTTCAATCAGCTCTGCTAAGGACCTGGCTCCCTGTGAATTCAACGTCTCCATTTTCGCAGTAAGTAACAACAAGAGCCACACAAGACCAAGCGAATCTTTCAAAATTCCCTGGACCTTAATATTTTCACTTATTTACTTGGAAAATTTTCAATATTGTATTAGGGGCTTGTAATATATTTTTTTATATAATATAGCTTATTTCCAAGATACAGACATACTACCCAATGCATCAGTCTTGCCCCTATGAAAAATTAATTAAGTCTGATATAATAATTACTTCTCACCATAGCTTTTGCCATCACACTAGAGGTTGTAATGTATCTACATGTTTTTCACTGTTTCATTGCATTTTATAATATTTTGTATCCAGTTGTGTCTTAATTTACTTGCAAATGTCTCCATTGACAGGAAACCCACTTTTGACGCAGCCCATCTGAATTTTAGACGACTTCTTTATATTGAACTGGAATCTGTCTACTTGCGGTTTCCAGTCACTTATCCTAGTTCCACTGTCTAAATTCACTTATAATAAATCAGATGCTTTTGGCTAATAAGTCCTTAGAATACTTGAAGAAAACTATCGTTCCCCTTTTGCCCTTAATTTGGAGTTGTGTCTTCTTCAAAGTAAAACTGAAACAAACCAAACTCACTGTCACATTGATTCCAACTTACAACCACCTGACAGGACAGAGTAGAACTGCCCCATAGGGTCTCCAAGGCTGTAAATCTTTACGGACGCAGACTGCCACATCTTTCCCCAATGGCTGGTAGGTTCCAACTCTTGGCCTTTCAATTAGCAGCCAAATGGTTAACCACTGTGCACCCTTGAGATCTTCAACCATTTTTTATTACCTAGCGTCTAGCACTTTTGAGTTACTGATTTCTTGCTTATAACAGATCAAAAACTAGATAACTACCTTATATGATCTGACCAGCCACAATGGTGGGAAAAATTTTGAACTGTTTAACACTTCTATTACCCTATCATAATATCTCTTTTAAGTTTTCTGTTTATTAAAACTCAACAGTCACTTCATGACATGCTGCTAAGCTACATCATTTCCAACTACATTTGGGCAGTTGGTTTTTTGGACCCAAGTGTAGGAGCTTATGTTAATCCCTGTTAATTTCGATCTTTTTAGAGATTCATCCCATTGCTACAGACTGACAAGATTTTTTTTTTTTTTTTCTTGTTTCAATTCTGGTTCTGACATACAATGTGTTCCTTCTCTTGCCAGGCTTCATGCCATCTACATATTTGATAAGCACGCCTTCTGTAGCTTCATACAATTCAATCTATAGGATTATACAGTCATAATTACATCTTTTGAGAACTTTCCAATCTTCTAAAGTTATGTTTCTTTTCCAAACTTTATGTCCTGTCATAATGTAAACCCTTCACTAAACTTTCAGAAGTTCTACTTTCTAAGCCATGGAGTGTACCCTTTCCTTCTTTGGATATATTCTGAAAAGACAATCTCTCAGGCCTCCAACTATTATTCAACTCATTAATCCTTAACCCCACTATCATAATCGTTAACTAGGCCTAGCTTTGTTCCACTGACAGTGCAGGTTTGTTTAACATTATATTCATTTTCTAATTTTGCTATAACAAATTATCACAAGCTTAGTGCCTTAAAACAATACAAATTTACTAATAATACAGTTTTGGAGGTCAGAAGTCTGAAATGGGTCTCGCTGTGCTAAAATCAAAGTGTTGACAGAGTTATGTTTCTTCTGGAGGCTTTAAGGGAAAATCTGTTTTCTCGTTTTTTTCCACCTTGTAGAGACTGTCTGCATTCCTTGGTTTGTGGCCCCTTCCTCCATCTTCAAAGCCAGCAGCGTAGCATCTTCAAATCTCTCTAATATTGACCTTCTCTTCTGCCTCCTTCTTCCACTTTCAAGGGCCTTCATGATTATATTGGGCACATCCAGATAAGCCAGGGTAATTTTCTTATTCTAAGGTCAACTGATTAGCACTTTATTTCCATTTGCAAACTTAATCTCCTTTCCCATGTAACATATTTATAGCCTCCAGGGATTATGACATGGATATTGTCAGGGCACAATTATTCTGCCTATATTGAAAATGTGAGTTAATAACTTATTAGATACTTTGTTTTTTAATCAAATAAATAATTCAGCTTATGTGCAAACAGTCAAAGTCACTAGTCACAACTGTGTTTTGTTTTAGGACTAAACTCTCCTTATTTGGCTAAATGGCCTGAAGTGTGCCCTTAGAATAATACCACTTCTTTCCCTTCTCTCCTTTTTACTATGTCAACATGAGCCTCTAACTGAAGGTTTGTGAATGTTCCTGAAGATATACATTTTTTTGGTAAGTGTAACATTTACCGTAGAGAGAGATTCTTTTTCCATTCCCCTGTCTCTACTACTAGTCCTTTTACCAATTCATAACAGATTGTTTCAGTTTACTATCCGAATGGGAAGTACCTGTGATTTTTTTTTTTTTAAATAAAATGCAATATAAATGAAAGGAACAATATAAATCATAAATCATTGGAGCAACGTAAAAGACACTGGCCCAAAAGTAAGCTATGTGAAGACGGCAAGTTACAAAATGAGCAAACAAAGTATACATATATTCACAAACACACAGAGAACATGAACCCTAGGTCTTGTTCTGCCACTGAGATGAAAATTCTACTTTGGATTTGGTTAGATCACCTCAATGATAAGACCTAGTATGTAAAATTGAGTTCATCAGCGTTGGAAGGATGGCAGGAAAATCATTACATAATATTAATCTGTGTCTGGGCACAGAGATGTCTGAATGTATCTCTAAAGTGGAAATTCTTTTTGTAGTAAAGAATTTGATTTTTTTTTTCTGTGAAGATCTTAATACTACAACTTCACATTGAAAACCTTTAGAACAAATGGGCCTGCCCTTGAGGAATATAGGATGTAGTTCGCCAAATATAACACAGCAAATGATCAGGGGGGAAAATACATCCTTGACATTTTTAATAAAACAAACTTTAAAGTATTTTCTTTGAAGGGTAACTGAAAGGTTTGGGGGACCCACACAGAGTATGAGATACAGTTTCAATGCTTGGTCCATCTATGTACATCGTTCTGCAATTAAATTTCTACTTTAAAATACTAGTTGTCCTAGCTAGTGTTGCTATAACAGAAATACCACAAGTGGATGGTTTTAACAAAAAGAAATTTATTCTCTCACAGCCCAGGAGGCTAGAAGTCTGAATTCAAGGTGCCAGCTCACTCTCTCTGTTAGCTCTAGGGGAAAGTCCTTGTCATCAATCTTCCCCGGCCTAGGAGCTTCTCAGAGCAGGGACCCTGGATCTAAAGGACGAGTTCTTCTCCTGGCTCTTGTTTCTTGGTGGTTTGAGATTCCCAAGTCTCTCTGCTGGCTTCCCTTTTTTATATCTTAAAAGAGATTGACTTAAAACACAACCTAATCTTCTAGATTGAGGCCTGATTTATTAGCATAACTGCCTCTAATCCTACCTTATTAACATCGTAGAGGTAGGATTTACAGCACATAGGATAATCACATCAGATCACAAAATGGTGGATAATCACACAATGCTGAGAATCATGGCCTAACAAAGTTGACACACATTTCTGGGGAACACAATTCAACCCATAACACTAGCCATGAGGCAGTTTATTTCATGTTCATTGAGTTTTCTTTGTTCATTTTCTAATTTTGATTCTGCCCATTTTAGCTCACATTTGTCAGCTTCACTCTCTCCAAACTTTTAGAATCTGAGACAGACCTGTCTTCTTCAAGTGTGGTATAGCGAAAGGACATACAAGTGGGTTCTAGAAGCAGACTTCTGTTCCCAGCTTAGCCATGGACTGGCTCTCTAAGCTTGGAGAACTTACAGAATTCGCAGTACTGGTTTTCTTATCTGTAAAATAAGGGAATTGGACAACTTAAGTGTCCATCATTTATAAATACTGTTATGTAGATTCTTAGGTCCATAGAGATGCCTCAGGCTCTGTTGGGGTGGAGTAGAGCAGGTGAGGGAGAAAGATTGAGAAAATGAGGTGACTTGCAACTCATTCTGTAATATAAGCTCCAGAGATTTGTTTATATGTATACATATATAAATGTTTAATATGTATATGTATACATATGTATATAATATGACATGACATATATGAAATAATATATATTGTCATAGTTATAGCTCTAGAAAATGAGGTTATTGTGATGATTGAGGTTATGTGTCAACTTGGCTAGACCATGATTTTCAGTGGTTTGGCAGATATTATGTAATCATCCTCCCTGTTGTGATCTGATGTGAGCAGCCAATCGGTTAAATGGGTAGTTTCCTTGGGGATGTGGCCTGCATCCAATATACATGGATGTTCTGGCATAGCTCACTCTCTCTTGATCCTGCATCCCACTAGTCATCCTCTGACCTCTTGTTCTTGGGACATGAGCCAGCAGCCTGCCATCCGACCTGCAGATTTGGGGATTTACTAGTTCCCACAACCCTGTGAGTCAGCAGCCTTCCACCTGACCTGCTGATTTGGGGTTCGTCAGCCCCTGCAAACAAGTGAGTCAGTAGAAGCCTCCAGCCTGATACCTGACCCACGAATTTGGGACTTGCCAGCCTCCATAACTGCATGAGCCATGTTCTTGAACGAAATCTCTCTATGTATATTTAGGAAACCCTGTGGCTGCTAACCAAAGGGTCAGCAGTTTGAATCCACCAGGCGCTCCTTGGAAACTCTATGGGGCAGTTCTACGCTGTCCTATAGGGTCGCTATGAGTCAGAATCTACTCGACGGCAAGGGGTTTGGTTTTTTTATGTATATTTATATATATGTTTTGCTGGTTTTGCTCCCTTTAGAGAACCCAGTCTAAGGCAGTTATAGTAGATTTTAATTTTATTTCCTCTGCTTTTGTATATGTTAAATTTTTCTGTAATAAGATACATTGCTTTTATAATCTTAAAAATGTTATGAAAATTATTTACAATATGCTAATAAATTCTTACTATTTAGAAGGTATAATGATAAAAGGTTCTACTCACAAATATTAAAATAATAACAGACCTTGTAATACTTTTTACAAGAAATATGAAAAACCCAATAAGGAAAACTGCAAAACTTCTCTGATAGGTTTAAAATATGATTTGAATTACTGTTGTGGGAAAAAAAAATTTTCTTATAGTAGAACACTGACTATTGTAATATGCTCAGTACTTCTCTAGTTGATACTGATATTCAACACATTTTCAAATTTAATAGTATATTTTAGAACTTTGCTAAGAGAATTAAATTTGAATAGAGAATTATAAGTGGTTTTTTTCTGTCCAATATTAAATCACATTATAAAACTGTAATGAATAAGACAGTATCCTAAAGACATATACTATGGACTTCCAGAAAAATAAGCAAATCTGTCTCGGAGAAATAGAGCCAGAATTCTCCTTCGAAGTAGATATGGGGAGACTCCCTCGTGCTTACTTTGGACATGTTATATTACCAGGAGAAACCAGTCCCTGGAGACGGATATCATGCTTGGTAAAATAGAGGGTCAGCAAAAAAGAGGAAGGCCCTCAATGAGATGGATTGACATAGTGATTGCAGCAATAGGCTCAAACATTGCAAATGATTGTGAGGATGGCACAGAACCAGGCAGTATTTTGTTCTGTTGTACATGGGGTCACTATGAGTTGGAACTGACTCAATGGCACCTAACAACAAATATCTATTAATAGAAAGGGGGAAGGCATATAAAATAAGTTCATAAATCAATAAGAATTGGGTGAATTAGCCAATAAATTTGACACAGAAAATTGTTCTTTAGAAAATATTTCTTTAGATTTACAATTCATGTAAGCAATCAATATTTAAAGCAAAAACTAAAACTTTAAAATATGTGCAGAAAATATAGGTGTCTTTAAGAGGTGTTTGGATCAGGAAGGGCTTTCCAGTAAAAGGCAGAATTAGCTGCATAAAAATTAATTATTGCTCCACATAAAAATACCATAAAGAATTAGAAGTCAAACATCAAACTGGGGAAGTGTTTGCAATAAATGTAACAATAGGAGCATAATATCTAAAAACTCATGCAAAGCCATTCATTCATGCATTCACTCAGCAAATATTTATTCAACACCTGTTGTGTGCCACCTATGGCGTGGGATATAGCAGCAAATGAAATGAAGTTGCTCTCTGCATGAAGTTTGCATTCTAGTGGGGTGGGTTTCGGGTGGGGGATGAACATAAACCAATAAATATACAATAGGTAAGCCCATGGTAGTAACATAAAGTAAAATGAATCTGGCTGAGGGGGCTAGGAAGTGTAGGGTAGGGGAAAGTTATTTTGTGTCAGGTGGACAGGAAAGGCTCTGATGCCCTGGTGTTTAAGCAAAGACCTGAAGGAAGAGAGGGAGAAAGCTAGGCAGATGTCTACAGAAGAAGCTTTCCTGATGGCAGGAGAAAAGGGCTCAGGCTCAGGGGGGAGTTGCTTGGCTTGCTCAAAGATGGACAATGAGTCCAGGTGGTTAGAGATGAATGTACAAGGGAGAGGGAAGTAGTGAGGGCCTTGGGGGTGGAGAGGTAGATCAAGTAGCGCTTTAGGTGCCATTAGAAGGACTTTAGCTTTCCTACTGGATGAAATGGAAAGTCTCTTGAGGTTAGAAAAACCATTTTTGTTTTTTCAACAAATATTTATTAAATGACTACTTTGTGCTAGGTACTCTTCTGAATGCTGGTGATACAGCAGTAAATAAATCCCTAATAGTAGATTCATATGGTTTATATTCTGTAAGGAGCTTTGATGGTGCTGTGGTTAAGCAATCAGTTGCTAACCGAAAGGTCAGCAGTTCTAACCCAACAGCTGCTCTGAGGGAGAAAGATGTGGCAGTCTGCTTCCTCAAAGATTACAGCCAAATATCAGTAATCTGCTTTCACTGTTGAGGAAACTGAGGGACAGGCAACCATGTGACATTTAGAAGGTTATCCAGGTAAGCAGACCAGGGCACCAGGAACAGAATCACGTAGCTTCCTGGGACCTCTTCCAACTAGACCCTAGTCTCTTCAGAATAGGTCTAAATGGGAGGAACGGGAAAATTGCAAGTAGAGAAAATGAGAACCAATAAGTGTCTTTGAAAATGTGATTTTTGTCTTAGCTCAGCCATTTAGTATATTGCTTTCTGCCCGTGTTCTGTTTTTCTTTCATTTTCCTTTCTTCTTCTCCCTCTCTCCCTCCTTCCCTTCAGTCCTTTCATTTTTTTTTTTTTTTTCTTTTAAATCACATAAGGGGTTTGTGCCAGAAGACACTAATATTCTAGTGGTTCACCATAAGTATTCAGGTAAGGAAAGCAAGAATGATGGGAAAGAGAATCCATTAGTTTTTTTTTGTTTGTTTCATTCTTCAGGCCGAGATTTGTTCTTGTGTTATGGAGTAATGAAAGGAAGAATTTTTTTCAGATTTTGAAGGAAACTTTGTCCTTATGAAAATACCATCTTCAGACATATATGATGTTGTGTATATTTAATCACACTAATGCTTAACCTCATAGGGTGACAAAACCATCCTGGTTTTCCCTGGGTCATTCTATTTTTAGCACTGAGAATGTCATATTAAAAAAAAAAGTCTTTAGTCCTGGGAACTGGGGAAGGTAGTCACCCCTAACTACTTGTCACTTGCCAACACTTTAAAAAGAAATGAAGGGAGGAAGAAAAAAAAAAAAAGTTTTTTTCTTTAAATTAGAAAGCATATCAGCTAAGATCCTTCTTGCTCATTTAATAGACCTTAAATCAAGTTGACTTAAATAAGAAAATTTATTATCTCACATAATGTAGGGTAAGTTGCAGGATGAGATAGACCAGTCTCTAGACAACATATTGTTTCCTTCTGATTCTTATCTCTGATCTTTGAGGCACCAGCTTCATCTGTCAGCAAAGTGCTTTCTTGTACATATGACAGTGGAGAGGGGTAGACAACGGAATCACTTTCCTAACCTCCCTTTACATCTCACTGTCCCAAATAGCCTTGTAGCAATAACTGACAGAGAATGAAATGTCCCTGATGGCTTGGGCCAATCACATGCAGTGAAGGGACCGTGACCCTCATGTCTACTAAGAAGGGACAGGAAATAGAACATGGAACATGAGGAGAGCATAGGATAAACCCTAAAGTAGTGGAAGGCTGAGGCTGAAGGTCGAGAGCAATGAGGGCTCCTCAGGGCAGTCAGCTGATAAAATGAAAAACTGAGTTTTCATCATTCAAAAAGTGACCAATATAATAATGTCTTTGTGGTCAGTTGTTGAATCTTTTGTTTAAATATGCACCATATTTCAGGAAAGTTAAGGATGAATGGGTTGATTTAAACAATTGATACTAAAGACAGCTCCCTATCTTGAAGCAGCATTTCTATTCTAAAAGTAACCAGACCCTGCAGCCCTGTTACTTTGAAAGTGTCATTTCACTTCAAATGAAAAGTTTTGATTATATCACAGTATTTTTTTGTTATGGATCATTTTAGAGTTAAAAATCTAATCCAAAGAAAGCAAAACTGAATTAATTTCTATGTGATATTCAAGTCTCAAGAACAACTTTTAGAATGCAAACCTCCATAGGGTAACATACCTTAAAAATCCTTACACAATCTGATATGACAGAATTCCATTTATCTTCTGTATCTGGAAAAGATATGGGAACTTTAGATGCTGGAAATATGTAAAGCCAATAGCTACGTAATTGTATCTCTCTCTTTTCATAGATTTGTTTGGCTGCGGGTACACACAGTTGATCATTCCATCAGTGGAAAAAGGCTTAGAGAGGTTTTGTTCTTGGTCCTTTCTAGTGGTATTGAGTTTAGTTCTTTAAATTTCCATCTAAAATAGCTGCAGTGGTCTTTGTCCTTGAGAATTCTCATATGAGATGGTGTGGTCTGATGGGGACAGGGGAATGAGAAAGGATAAGAAAGCCAAGAAAGACAGGCTAAAAGGAAGGAAGGGGGAAGGAGAGAAGGAGGGAGAAAGGAAGGAGAGATTTAAAAAAGCAGAAAAGAAGGAAGAGGGAAGGAGAGAGAACCAGCAACAGAAAAAAATGCCCCTAGTGTTCTTCTCAGACTAGTGAAAAGTAGAGATCCAAGAGGAGGAGACAGTCCAGGCCTTCACATCGGTTGTCAGCAGCATTCCAGATGAATGAGCAGTTATAAATTTATAGTGTCTAACTCTAAAATCCACCACCCATCTGTCAGTTTGCTGTAATGTGGTGGCTTGAATGCTACTATTTTCCTGGAAGCTATGCTATTGGTATTTAAAGTACCAACAGGGTCACCCATAGTGGACAGGTTTCAGTGGAGTTTCTAGACTAAGATAGACTAGGAAGAAAGAAGTGATGATCTACTTTAGAAAACCAGCCAGTGAAAACCTTATGGAACACAACAGAATATTGTCCAGTACAGTGCTGCAAGATGAGCCCCCTAGATTGGAAGGCATTCAACATCCACAGTGGCCACAGGGGTGAACTCAAGGATACCAACAATCCTGAGGATGGTGCAGGACCGGGCAACGGGCACGGGACCATTTTATTCTCTTGCAATGGTGTCGCCAACTCAACAGCAGCTAACAATGACAACAACTCTAACATGGAAGCTTACTTTTGTCTTCTCTAGGTTGAAATGAGAAGCAACTCTCTATTTTCTAAAGTATAATCTCTGGGGCAGTTCTACTCTGTCCTACGGAGTTGCTATGAGTTGGAATCGACTCCACGGCAGTGGGTTTTTTGTAATCTCCTGAAACACACACAGTGAATTTCTGGGACTTCTTGGGGTTCCAGAGATTGGTGGTAGATTGCAATTGTGTTCTGTCTCAGAACGGTCTCTGTGCAAGGGAGCCGCTTAAGAAAAGCTTGGAAACCTCCCCAACACAGGGAGCTGCATGGATGGGGGCTTGTTGGAAAGATTTAACATGGGAAGTGTTGTATGCCAACTCTAATGCAGACAAGAATACTTTAATGTCTGTTATAAATTGGTTTCAAATGATTAAAATCTACAACGATATTAAAAGGGACTACGTTTTTCAGAGCTTTGAGGGATTTCAGACACACAACTCCCATTTGTTTGTGGGAGGAGGTTAACTTGTTTCCTTTGAACCCCTCTGAAAATGAACCTCTGTGTGTTAATACAATGTTGAGATGGAGAGAATTCATAACAGATTTTATCATACAAGAGACTTGGCACTAAGATTTCTGCCCAACAACAACACAAACTGCTCTCATATTGCATTCTCTTTTGGGGCTTAGCTCATATTTCTCCTTTAATTTCCAGTGGCACTTCCTCTCATCAGAATTCTAGGACCTGTAGTTTAGATCACTTTCAAATAATATATATGTACATACATATATATATATTTGCTATTTCTTTCTTGAGATCTTTTTTTTTTTTTTGGTCTTTTTTCCTTCAGTGATCCTGTTGTCCTTATCTTTCTCTCCCTTCTGGCTCCCTACCACCACTAGATTGCTGCTCACATGAGTGTCATGAAGTCTTGATTTCTACGTCAAGTAAGGCCCCTGCTTTACACCCAGATACTTCCCCTTTTTGTTTATTCTAGGAAAATGCGAAAACAGACATTTCTTTTCAAGAAAAACAGAAAAGAAAAGCTGGGCACTGTTCACGTCTGACCATGCTGGAGGCAGAGCTTAGAGAACCATTTCTGCTGTATTAGGAAGAAGCAGTGACTATTCTCATATAGTAACAGCTTTACTTGGCAATTTCAAATTTCCATACTTCCCAAAACTAGCTCTATCGAGAAATAGACTTTGCCTCTTCTTTGTGTGAGCTTCCACCACCTGTGAGTTTATTTCTATTGTAGCTCTCAGCGCTCATGGTTGAATTTACTTGCTTATACAGCCGTCTTTTCCACAGGACAGAAATTCCCCCAGGAGCTTGTCTTCTAGCTATTATTATTATTTTTTTTAATCCTAAATATATGGCATAGTGCCAGGCACGCAGTGGGTATTCAATAAATATCTGTTGAACTAATGAGTGATTTAATCAAGTTAAGTAAAAAGAAATAGGGCTGAGAGACGAAAATGAGGTACCTCTCCTGAGAAACTTTATAAAGGTCTACAACTCAAAAGTTTTTGCTCTTGCCTTGTCGCTCTTACTGCAGGACCTGGTATAATTACAGACAACCTTGAACAATTCATGCTACAATTTACACAAATCATTTTTTCTACTATATTCTCCATGATGTTTCTTCCTTGAATTATAACTATTTTTATTTGTACATTATAAAGTCTAAGCTTTATATTTTATATACATGTATAATTATGTACATATTACCAATGTAATTGTTTAGTACGCTACATATGCATGTATGTACATATATAACATGCTAAATAATTACATAGGTGATATATTATGTGCATAATTATAAATAAATATAATTTTCTAAAGGAATGGAGAAAGTCTTAGGTCCTCCCAGCTAAGCTCCTTCATGTATTTAAAATTGTGATACTTTCTCCAATGAGAGGGCATTTCTTTCTAAGCAGAGAGAACTTTGAAACTATAATCCTACCACTAACCATAGGACTTATCTCAAATCTTATACATATTAATACATATTAATATTATCAATCTGTGTCATTGATTCTACCATAAACAAACCAACAAAAACCCCACGGAGCTCTTTAATTTTAGGGAAAAATTAGCGAAATGACTATTGTGACTCCACAGAACAAACAAGGTGGTCAAAATGTTCATGGCATTAAACTACCTGGAAGTAACTTTATTCTTTCTGCATCTGTCAGTCCCATAAGGGGGAATAAAAGGAATCTCTACATACAATCAAAAAAAAAAAAAAGATGTTGAGGAGTTATTTGCTTGGTTTTTGTTTGGTTGGTTTTGTTTCTTTGCATGAATATTTACTACACAGAAAACAAGCCATAGCTGAATCATCAAGATGGCAAAATAGGTTGTTACACTTTACAGACCACGCAAAGGCTGACTGACAGAATGATTTTATAACTTCAGAAATGGTTGTTTTGATGGCACATCTTTAAAAGATAAAATAATACATTAATATGCCCTTAGGGAGTCATTTGGCTAAGGATTAAGGTTCTCACTGAGCAATTATTTGAAAATTGAAAGCCTGACTGAATTAACTAATTGCTTTTGTGTCCACAAAACTCATTTTCTCATTCCTTTTTCTTCTTTCTCCCCCTCTCTCTCTTTCATCACACCACGCCACTGAGGTCCTTCAGTGACCAAATGTAACACAAGCGAGCACAGGTTCTTTCCCTTAAAGCTTATTTGTGCTCACGCTCCAGGCTTCAACATGACAACATCTCCACCCACTTTCAGCAAGTCACCAGCCCAATTTTTCATTGCCTTGGGTATGCCCCACCCTCACCCCTGCCCATATCCAGAAACAGTGACAGGAGTATCTTGCAAACGAAGTAACTGCCAGATACTGTCAAAATTTCCAGAACTTGAAAAACTGCATCTTCTCTCCAGATTGTACATTTGCTCAACAGAAGCCACCATGTGACCACTTCCATGTGCACATGGGAGTTTTTGAGACATCTGGACGATGGCTGTAAGTTTTGGTGCTAACCGCTCATGTATTCATCACAAAAGCAAATTTACCATGTTATAAACTGAAATCAGAGCTCTCCTTTACTTTCAGACCTCAGACAATAAATTAAAGGATGAGCCTTAACCTCCCCAGGTGTCAATCTGGTCCAAGGGCCTGGTGGACCACAGCAAGGTGAATTAAAAGCTGCAGATATACTGAAATAAAGAACCTGAGGCTTTGAGACAAAGGGGTAAAATGGTTCCAGTTGCTTCCTGTAATATGTTCATTTTCCCTTGTGGAAAATGATGATTTCCAAACAGAACACTCTCTTAAACCAAGAACCTGACTGAATATTTGTTCAACTGTTGTCTGAAGCCAGTTTGGCTTTCACACATCACTTACCACCCATGGATTCAGGAGAGACTAAACAGGCTCTTCAAACATATTCCAAGTTACGAAGGGATAGGTTTCAACTCGGTGACTTTCAGTCTCTCTTCTCCCCCGTAACAGTTGATATTCCACAAGTAAAAACCCAAAAGTCAAACCTGTTGCCATCAAGTCGATTCTGACTCTTAGTGACCCAAGTAGCTTTGCTGAAAGTATATTCACTTTCTAAAACTTCAAAACAGGTTCCTACATAATTTGGTATAACCACAGCTACATTAATATGCAGAGTATTTTCAATCTTTACTCTGAAGAAAAAGAAAACTTGCAGCTTTTCTCTGATTTGATAATTTGTGACACTGCTGCTATTTCCAATTATTGTGGGCCATATCATGTGTTACAGAGAGGACAATGTTAGGAATAGCTAGCCTAGAAGTGGCTCTTACATCCAGTGGTCATTCTGGAAGCTGGAAATTAAAGAAAAGAAATAAACATTTATTCTGCCTTGATTAAAGAAAACTCTTTTCTTAATAGAAGGTTTCTAGCTAATTAGTGGAGATTATGGAGTTTGAAAAGCACGTTCATAATTTGAATCTTCTGCAAACTCCAATGATTCAGAAAATAAGCATCAGGTGAAACTTATGGAGGACTAAAGTACACACAAGGTGCTAAAGAAGCATACCAAAGAGGACCTGCTAATTGCAAAGGGTGAAATCCGCCCTAAAATGGAGAGGCCTAGTGGCCACCAGCTAAACTACATGATCAAATTTAACAACACTAGAAACAAATTTTTTTTCAATAGAGGAGAAGAGTCCTGGCGGTGCAGCGGTTAAAGTGCTCGGCTGCTAACTGGAAGACTGCCAGTTCCAACCCATCAGCCACTCTGGGAGAAAGATGTGGCAGTCTGTTTCCATAAAGATTTACAGCTTTGGAAACCCTATGGGGCAATTCTGTTCTGTCCGATAAGGTTTCTATGAGTCAGAATGGACTCAACGGCAGTTTTTGGTTTGTGTGTGTGTGTGTGTGCTTAAGAGAGAAGAAACCAGAAATTATGCAATCCCTGCTATGATATGATATAAGGTCCGTAGCGTAACCCTAAGTACTCTAGCCAAAAATATTGAATTCCAGTCTAATCAGGCCCTTATTCCCATCTAACATTTATAGGAAATACAAGGGATGGAGAAACAAGTTACATCCAAACAATGAAAGAAGAGGAAACAATAAAATCCAAAATTTGGGACAGCCGGGTTGACCTTTTAAAAAAATTCAAAGAAGTTGGAAGAACTGTTTTAGATTTTAAAAGACTAAAGAAATAAATGCAGAATCTCAGACCCCATCCTAGATCTGTTTAATCAGAACTCACATCAGGATGATCCTGTGTGCGCTCAGGTTTGAGAAGTACCAGGTAACATACCCAGGGATTGTGGAGCCAATTGTGTCTTTAAGTAGTTACATTACAAAGAATTAAAGTAAAAGTCATACAACCAGTTAAGATGTTAAACCAAAACAAAACAAAAAGTCAAATAAAAAACAGCGGTGCATAAAGTCTAATTAATTGATAATTCTGGTATTGTATAGAACCTGATCACAAACCTGATACTCTCTTTCTCTGGAATGTCCATTTATCCCTCTTTGGATAGCCCTTTTCTCTTGACCAAAGGTACACTTAATCACATTCATTGTCAAAACTTCATGAGTGCTAATCTTTTATGTCCCATAAAAAATATTTCCACTGATTATCAATAAACTAAGCGATCACTGCTTATGTGTTATTTGCTTTCCTTTGAGTTAGAGGTAGAAATACTAAAGACGTAATCATGGAAACTAAGTAGCAGAAAAAGTCAAGAATTTTGGGGTCTTGCTATGTAGGCATAGTAATAAGACTGATCCCCACAGCTTCACATCTGAAGATTTGATGTGATGATACAGTGCACGGTCTCAGGGTTGGGAAATGCCTTCTCAGTGCTGCCTGTCTCTCTACCTACTAGTTGAGGCAGGAATAAAGACCAGAAAGATGTATGATCCTTCCTCTATACACGGCAGAAAATAGTTATAAGATATACTCAGTATTCCTGCATCCCTTTCTCTGTTAAATGTTTCAAGAGATGAAATATTCATTGCATCCCTTTGACTACTTCAGAGCACAACAGGCTTCTCGTTAGGAAATATTTTTGGTAACGCTAACAAATTTTTTCCGTGTACAATTCCATCTAATTATCCTGTACTACAACCATTTAGAGTACCCAAGCCAGCCCTTCTCCTTCTCTGTTGCTACGCCCTCCAAATATAACTCTTGTAGTCAGCTATCACATCTTCTCTTAGTCATCGCCCAGGTGCTGAAGACGAGTAGAATGCATCCGTCAAAATGAATCGACAATAGGAATACTGAGTAGGTGAAATACTCTTCTTTTCTCTGTACCTCCTACATACCATCTGAAAGAAGAGGGGGAGAAGAATTCTGTGTGATTTCTCAAGTAGGGAAGGAACTCACCTTTTACATTGCCCCACACTGACTCAATAGCTAATCTGTTTTTCCTTCTTAGGGATTTAAAGAATTTTCTTTATAAAAGCAGCATTATTTGAAACGAGATTTTGATCTCTTCTTTCCTTCCTTCCCAAGGAATACTGTCTATTGCATATATAAAAACCAAAATAAATCAATAAAAACATTGTCGTCAACTCTGACTCATAGCGACACATAAGACAGAGTGGAACAGCTCCATAGGGTTTCCCAGACTGTAATCTTTATGGAAGAAGGCTGCCACATTTTTCTCCTGCAGAATGGCTGGTGGGTTCAAACCACCAACCTTTAGGTTAGCGGCAGAGGGCTTAACTACTTTGCCACCAGGGCTCCTTATCATACTATTCCAATGTTATCATTCAAAATACTGGCCATCTGGTGTTGTTGGGCATGAATGTGTTCAAATGCCCATCTCTTGAAGAGCTTCATTTTGTAATTTTTTTTTCCCGAATCTGTCATCTTTTTCTTTAAAATGATGCCTTCCTAGGTCTAAGGGGTTCATTGTTTTTTAGATTCAAAAGAAATGACGCAAAGCAAACAGAAGTAAACATTTAAATCTTCTGGTTGGAAAAGGCTGTGTCATTAATTAAAAAAAAAAAAAAAAAGAGGAAGCCACCACTGGTTTGCATGAGAATTTGTGGGCCGGCTGGCCATTGTTAAATTGGGATCATCCATTCATTGCTGAATTTGATTTCACCACGCTTCTTGCTTTAGTTCTCATGTGGGAGCTAAGCCAGTTTTGTGATTTACAGTCTTCCCCATCTGCCTGTGCCAACACATGGATCTTAGGAAGGTGTTCCATGATGTTTAAGATGTTTTCAATGAGAAAAACCTGTCTATGGGCTAAGTTCACTCTTTGTCCCCTCCTTTCAACTTTCATTTGCCTATGAACTTGGCGTCTTTGTTCTTTCATGACTAATATTACCATCTGTGACATTACATATCAACATAGCAATGTAACATACTAAGCACAGGAAAACCCGGAATGCTTGAGTTCATCCAAACCATTTGTTACTTAAAGTTCCAGGCCTGCTTTCTAGCCACCTGAAGTGTTTCCCAAGTTTCTAGCGATATATATTAATCAAAGCATTTTCGTCGCATTAGGAATAGAAACCATAAAAACTCCGACATAGTAATCTTCTGATAAACCATCTTTAACAGCAACACCTAACTAGCAAAAGCTTTTGCCATAATTGGCTGCCTCGGCAGGAAGGACTTCCTAGAGTTTTACAGACTTCCATGAGAAGTGGCTACCAGCAGCATCATCCTGATTCTCTTTTACAAGGGAAACTAAAGTTCCACAAAATCATTGTGGATCATGAGCCAGAATCCATGACATCATTCTCCATGGATAATGTTGTGGTTGTTGTCGTTGAGTTGATTTCCACTTAGAGCTACTCTATAAGACAGAGTGGAACTGCATCATAGGATTTCCTAGGCTGTAATCTTTTTTTTTTTTTTTTTAATCTTTACGGCAGCAGGTTGCCACATCTTTCTCCTGCAGAGCCACTGGGAGGTTTAGAACCACCAACCTGTCAGTTGGCAGCCAAATACTTACCTGTTGCCCCCAGGACTCCCCATGGATAATGGGGGTCAACAGGGAACATTATGCTCCGTGAGGAAGGAACATTATGCTACTTAGGGAAGCTTTAAGAGAAAAGAACATGAACAATTAATTTATTAGAGTGACTGGTCTTCAAGAATATAATCAAAATGGATAACTCAACTTGTGCTTAGCCAAGCACCTATCTTTCAAATTAATGTCATTATCTTATGCTTTTTTTTATGTGAATTAAACCAATGAAGAAATAATTAGCAAGTTTTCTTTCTCATGTCATATATTTCCATAATCTTGAAATATGCCCTAATTTCTGTCGAGTTTTCCAAAGCCAGTGTAGTTCAGGAGGGCTGCCAGGTAGCCAGGCAGGATGAAAATACAGATTGCACCATTGTTTCTGTGTTCTTATACTCATGAGTCCCAGTTTTGGTTTTGGTTTATACTTGTAGGTAGAAACGTGATGAAAAAAGTTGGTTGGAGCTAGGGGAGTCCCCCTGAATGGAAACTCACTGATGCTTCTTACTTTAAAAGCAAGTGGGTGACATATAAGATGAGACAGAGTCCTAACAACATCAACACTAGCATTTTACAATGCACTCACTAAAACTACTAGGTCTGGAATGTCCCTGAGCATGACAGGGACTCCTCATCAAGAATTCCCACATCGGAAAATATGAGAATTGCATCGATATTAGTGACTGGCTAACATTCTCTACGACTAGACCGAATATTTCCAGTGTTTTAGGTTTTATCGTTTGTTTCGGGAATACGTGTTTTTATACATTTAATTCCTTCGATGAACTTTTTTTTACTGTTTAGATCAATGTGATATGTCTGAAGAAATGATGTAAGTGATATTTTCTCATCCCACTAGAAGAGCGTTTTCCAGTCTGTGAGTTTTGACTCATAAAATTAATTTAGAGAGCCTTGAAAAGCATTTTGTGACGAAATCGAATAACAATATTCACCTGCACTGCACATAATAGAGGTTAATAATACGTTATTCAGAGCCCTAGTGGCACAGTGGTCAGAAGCGTGGCTGCTAACCAAAAGGTCGACAACTCAAATCCACCAAGCACTCCTTGGAAACCCAATGGGGCAGTTCTACTTTGTCCTATAGGGTTGCTATGAGTTGGAATCAATGCTACGGCAACAGGTTTTCAGCGACGGGTAATATATGAATTTTGTTTTGTTTTTATATATACATACACACATATATGCATATGCATACACATACTGAGTCATGCTAAAAAAATGTATTTCTTATGGTGGTTATTGGTCAAAATTTCAAAAGACAAGGCTCTGAATTGTACTGCTCATTTTTCTTTACTTGTTATGAGAAATTTATTTCAATGTATGTATGAATGACCTGGCACTTTGTGGAAAACTAATGACAACCCAAATTGAGAGATTGAGTAGGAGGCCATGCAGATCCTATTTATTCTGTTCTACTAAGTAGCCCTGGTGGTGCAATGGTTAAGCACTCAACTGCTAACCAAAAGGTTATGGTTTCGATCCCACCAGCCTCTCCAAAGGAGAAAAAACCTGGAGCTCTGCTCCCATAAAACCGAGGAAGTCCTATAGAGGGTAGAAATAACATGATTGAACCATCTTTTATTATTTACATAATTAAAACAAGCAAAAAAACAATTGCCATGAGTCAATTCTGACTTACGGCAGCCCCCTGTGTGGCAGAGTAGAAATGTACTCCATAGGATTTTCAAAGGCTGTGACTTTTTGGAAGCAGAGATTGTCAGGCCTTTCTTTTGAGTCACCTCCGAGTGGGTTCAAACCACCAGTCTTTCAGTTAGTAGTAGAATGCTTAGCCATTTCTGCCACCCAGGGACTCCCAATCAGGTAATTACTGAGGGCTTACTTTGTGCTTGGCAGTGGACCTTGAGCCAAAAATGTTGAGATTGATACCTGAATCCTTGTTCACTGTTTTCAGTACTCAATTTCTCATTGGAAGGAGAAGCCTCAACATCCTATTCAATCACCTGATTTCAGACTATCCATGACTTCCATACTCTACCCAGGCACCAGGAAGGGTCTTTCTAAAAGGTCCTTTCATTCCTATCTTAAAATTCTTCGAATTTCCACTCAGAGAGGAAAAATGCCCAGAATGACAAGGCAAACCAGTAGTGAGGTGAGGTCTCTTCACTCTCAGCTTTTTACTTTCCACCCCACTATCTCCTCGTCCCAAAATGCCAACGCCCTAGTCTGTTATACTTAAAAATTAAAAACAAACAAACTCACTGCCATCTAGTCAATTCCAACTCATAGCAACGCTGTGGGACAGAGTAGAACCACCCCACAGGTTTTCCAAGGAGCAGCTGATAGATTAGAACTGCCAGCCTTTTGGTTAGCACCCAAACACTTAACCACTATGCCACCAGGGCTACTATATCCTTCTACTAAGGCCTTTTTTCTCCCATCACAGGAAAAGCTTTCCTCTTTGAGAACACTGGACTACTTAGGATAAAGCCGCATTTCACTGCCTTATTGGTATGTTTGGCTTAAGACTGGGGGCCTTGGCCTATGGGTTCCAAACCAACAAAGTCAGCATGTTTTCCACCTTGTTTGGTGGCAATGTGGAGGAGGTTTTCTAGGTTATGTTAAAATAATTATTACCACAGGGGTGCTGGCAAATGTTTTTAAAAAGGTGGCAGAGGGTGAGCAGAGGGGAGAAAGGTAGAATTCATTGGTAACATTTGCAGATTTCCATGGTGTAAATACTCCCACCATGGCCAAATTTAAGCTGCCAACACGATGTTATGGAATGTAGAGTTGGGAAGACAGCTCACTGTTATATAGTGTGTCCACCATGCAGATACAGTAGACATAAATAATCTCAAGAGCATGGATGTAAAATGTAATGAAATAATTAGGCAGTAATGAGTATGGAGTACTTATTACCTTTGCCTTTAATGTAATTTATTTAATTGTAAGTTTGCATAGTTTAATTTTTAATAATGGCTGTGTTTAAACAACTGACTCATGAAAATCCTTAAAGTTTAACAAGCAGGGTCCAGTGCACCAAAGGATGATCGTCACAGTTAATACCATTCTGCATTGCTTAAGAATTTCCCTATAGAAATAGAAGTGTCCTTGAAGATAGTCATTTAGAACACTGGTCCCTTCCAATTTATTTTTTTCATAAATCCATGCATAGCAAGACTTTTAGATCCTCTGAGGGTGGCGGGGCAGGAATCTGGCTTCCTTTAGGACAAATTTTGCCCCATTTTGGTCTCCCCTCTTCTTCCTCCACCCCACAATCACAAATGCACACTTTGTGTTTTACTTGTTTTGGTGTAAGGACATGGGTGCTTAGAAGAAATTTTTTTTAGTATCGGAGAAATGGAGATCTTTATGTGAATAGATACACATCAAGTTAATTTGAATATTTTAAATTAAATAGGCACATCATTCTTGCATTTTAGATCCTCTTCTAATGTGTGATGAAATTTTAAAGGCAATTATAACTCCCCAGAGTGATGTTTCTCTGCTGCTGCCAAGCAGAGATAGAAAGGAGCCATGAGAAGTGCTTTGCATACTCTGAGTTCGAAGTATTGGATTAATGAATGAACAAGGCTGTTTGTTAATTCTACCTCAGATAAACACATGTCAAAATATAAGCAGCTGAAAAACCTGTGCAGGTTAAATTCAGAGATGAAACATTCAAGATCCCTCAAGGAGCTAAGAAGTGTTTCTAGATGCCTGCTGTCTCCCAGGCTTTCAGTTCCTGTATATACCAGCATCAGATCCCAGAGAAAGCAGCATTCAAGAAACCACTTATCGTCAGTGAATAAATAATTGCTAAGAATGAATTGGACTGGAATTCTAATTTCACACTTTATGCTGAAATGTTTTACAAAACATTTCTAGCAGACTTTTGTAGTTCCACATGTGCTTGCTATACTCAAACTCTGACTAAATTCTTAGAGTACAGGGAAGATGCTTCCTCTCCTCCCCCAGCTGACATACTCATTTTCTCATCTGGGTGGGGAAAGAGCACTGCACAAGTGTGGGAATCTATCCTTCCTTGATGTTTCTCCTAAATAATTTGTTTATTCCTGTGTTTCCTCTATTCTCCGAAGGCAGAATTTCTCAACGTCGAAGGTTTACGTCTTCATTGTAGGGGGCTGTCTTGTGCATTGTAGAATGTTGAGGAGGATCTCTGGCCTCTACCCACTAGATGCCAGTAGCACCCTCACCTGCACTTGTGACAACCAAACCCTTCATCCTTTACCCCCTTCCCAGTTGAAAACCACCATCCTAAGGGCTTGGGCTTTGGGATCCCAAAGGGTGAGAGGACTCTGTCCTACCCAGTCTGCCCACCAGGGCAACAAGCACAGGCTCAACAATTTCTCAAAAAAAAAAAAAGAGGGTACTTGAAAAGGACTGTGTACAAATAAAGAATTATTGATTACATATCTAAAATTTTATTGTGTTATTCATTTTATCATTCTATTTAGAACAGGTCACATAAAATCAATATTTGGCCTTTTCGACCTACAAAAATGATAATTTCCTATGGTCAAAACCAACGTTTAATAAGATGACACGATTATGGATACATGTCTACTCTACCTCCTTCACAAAGCTGTCCCTGGGGGTTGAATGCTGAGGAAAAAAAAAAAAATAGAAAAAAAATCATGCAAGATGGAATCTTCAGAGATAATAAGTTACAAAAATCAAAAAGCCAATAAAATACAATTAAATTCCACAAATGAATGTTTGAGAAGGTCGCCATACCTGCCCCCACCTTTTAAATCTAGACTTTGTGTGAATAGTGAGGGTAGCAGCGATATTGGTGGGGACAGAGAAAGAAGCTTTGTGGCCACTTCCTAGACAGATCCTAGGAGTAGGTGGTGGCAAGTCGATGGCAAGGTCTCATGTCGTTTTACTAATGCTTAATGGATTTATACTCTGAAGGGTGGAAAGCTGTGACACTGGGATCTCTATGAGGCTGTCTATGCTCACCTCCTGGTCTAGAGCCCCCAACAATCCATCTGGTCTTTGTGTTTCTGCCAGCTTCCAGCAGAGCACCAGGGCCCTTTCCAAGGATCTACCACTTTTCAGCAATCTTGCTTCCCAGTGACTCCTAGGAAAAGTCCAGAAGGTAGGGGGTGGGGTCCCTACTGCACCCCCAAGTACTGTCAGCCCAGTTCATGCCTAGTGTACACCACCCAAGGGCTCTAGCTTCAGAAGTGTGTGGGGTTGTAATTCAGCCCCTGATCTGCCTGTCATACTGTGGCTCTCTACTCATGTTTTTTTTAAATGGACACGGTTGTTGTTGTTGGATGCTGTGAAGTTGGTTCCAGTTCACAGTGACCCAATGTGACACAGTAGAACTGTCCTTAGGGTTTTCTTGGCTGTAATCTTTACAGAAGTAGATCACCAGTTGTTTTTCCCTTGGAGCCTCTGGGAGGGTTCAAACTGCCAACCTTTTGGTTCGTAGCAAGCACTTAAGCATTGCACCACCAGGGCTCCTAAACAGAAGCAGGTTATATAATAATATGATCCCAATTGTTTTAAAGTGATATACACGTGTGAATAGAGAAAAGACTGGAAGGAAATAGATCCAAATAACATTAACCATCATCTGAGTTATAAAGGGTGAGTTTTCTTTTTTTTAAGAGTTTCTTTATATACCCACTCCTCACTTATCGACATGGTTTGGTTCCAAAGACCAGGTCATTATGTGAAAACAGGTATTATACGAAAATGGAGGATGACCATCTCAGATCACAAAATGGAGGGTGACTACATCATTACATAACTTCCAAATTACGTCATTACATAACAGCCAAACCACTGAGAATCATAGTCCAGCCAAGATGACACATAACCTTAGCCATCACAGCCAGTGTTACTCTCGCCTCATACGTTGGTATTCGTTACCGCCAGGCATACGTTGTTAATGTAAAAATTGTCAGATAGCAGATTTTTTACTGTTGTCATAAATGCAAAATGTGAGATAACACGATAGTCAATAAGCAAGGAGTAAGTGTATGTTTAGAAAATTTTGTACAATAAGAAAACCGGAGTTGATAATATATGTTAATTAATGAAATCACGTTCATAAAAGATTACAGAATCATGAAAATAGTTACAAGCAAATTTGATAGATCATCTGGTTCTGTATGCTTATGAAGAAGGTTTTACATAGTAATAATATATCCTTTTTTGAATGCTTATAATGTGCCATAACCTATGCTCATTTGACTTTGGTGGTAGGTCCATGAGTTCACCCATTTTTGTATACCAATTGCTGTTGAGCTGACTCTGACTCATGGTAAGCCCATATGTGTTAGAGTAGAACTGTGCTCCATAGAGTTTTCAGTGGCTGATTTTCTCAGAAGTAGGTGCTTTCAAAGCACCGCTGGGTGATCTCAAACCTCCAACCTTTTGGTTAGCAGCCAAACACTTTAACTGTTTGTACCACCCAAAGACTCCCATTTTTATATAGAAGGAAATTAAGTAAGTAGTCCACTAACATGGTCAGTTTTTAAGTGACAGGACCAGGCTATCTCCCTCCAGATCCCATTCTCTTCACTGCTGTTATGTTTTTCTGAACCAGGAGACCACCATTCTCATCTTAGTTCTAGAATGACCTCATTGAGGATTTAACCCAAGTTACTTAACTAAAGTGCCAAATCAGAATCAGAAGAAGCCAGAATATCTAGTCTAATTCCTTCTTACAAATAAGGATATCAACAGCAAGAGAGCTTTTACTGCCAGTTTTCAAAGTGAGCAAGAACAGATTCAATCCAAGGTCTCTCCCATTTTATGTCAGTTATTTAACCTTCTCTTGATCATTCTCTGGACTGTCCCCAGCCAGTGTTCCAGAGTGCAAAAATTCACACTCCGGGTTACAGAAACGAAGTTTTGAAGTTAAAACAGCACAGACTATGAGCTAAATTTTCTCTGTTCCAGGACCAAGTTGCCTTTCTTGAATGAATCTCTGGTTTGGGAGCAAGCCCATCCTTTCTCTAGATGCTCAGGCAAATTCATTGGAGGTCACCCTTTCCAAACATTCTCTGCTGTGAATGTTCGGCTAGCTCCTTACAGTGCGGATTTCCCCTGAGTAACTCCCCACTTACCTATCTTCCTAGCAATCGCTTCAGCACCACCAGACCAGGCTGTGTCTCCTTGATGCAGATCAGGGGCAGGTTTGAAAATGAAATCAAATCTCAAATCATGAATCTTAGATAAGAAGAACAATTAGAACATGTGAGAATATATATATATACATAATATACAATTTTCCACTTAAACCACTTTTAAATGTACAATTCAGTGACATTAATTACATTCTCAATATTGTACAGCCATCACCACTATCTATTTCCAAAACATTTTCATCAAACTAAATAGAAACTCCGGACCTCTTAAGCAATATCTCCCATTCTCCTCTCCCTCCACACTCTGGTAACCACTAATCTACACTGAGATAGACCATTCCCTTATTGTGTATGTATGTATAAATTAGGTTGGGTGGTAAAGGAGAAGATTTATTTTAACGTGCTTTTTAGCTGCACGATGGTCAAATGATAGTGGAAATAGATTATCTCCTTTGCCAAGAAGTTACAGGCTATCAGGGTTTCCTACATTAACATGTTCCTGAAGTTGGTTGTGGATAGCAGGGCGTATTGAGCTCCTCCTACTGTAAGATGAATAGGTCCATAGGCCTAACAGCCTAATCACGTAATAAATCTGTTAAACTGTGTGTGGGGGGGCCATACTTCCTCCCACTGGGGTGTGTAACATAACCTTAGTGTGGTATGGTAGCTGTTAGCAGAAAAATGGTGAAAAAGCCACAAAAAGTGATTTACACCTTATTAGGTTTTCTGCCCAAGCAACTAATAACTACTGGTTGAGTGGGAAGGCTGGGAGGGATGGTGGTAAGGGAAGAGTGAAAACAAGATAAGTGTGAGGTACAACAAACACATACATTCATGAAATATGGGGACTATGCAATGTTGAACCTGACATTAGACATCTGTTAATAAAGAGTAATTGGCAATGATAGTTGTGGGCAATCCGAATTTCCTAAAGGCCACATCACCTTAAGCGAAAGTATCAAAAGGGCATCGAAGAAAGTGTGTAATGAGTTTTCACATTTCTCTTCCCCTTGCTAACTAACACAGTTCTTGCTTTAAATAAAAGTTGGCAGAAGAATGGTTCACTGGTTGGGAAAGACTGGAGGTCAATTGTTATCCTCCCACAGCTCAGATGCCAATAAAGGAGTTGCCTTAAACAGAGAGTCCATTGCTGTCGATTCTATTGTTCACTACATATAAATTAGCAGGAATTTTAGAATGGTCATACTACTTTCTTTACTAAATTCATATATTCATGACTTTCAGTCTTCAGTTTTTCTTAGATAGCAGGGTGATGTTACTTGCCACGAAGTTGATTCCAACTCATGTCAACCCCTAAACTCATTATCTGCACACTCAGTTTTCTTCTTCTCCATCTCTGTCTCCATCTCAATCCCTTCTTCCTTCTTCTGTCACCTGTCTCCTTTAAATGTGTTTCTTCTCCACTTTTCCCTTTGCATTGCCTCCACAGGTACAGACTTAATGTCCATGATGTAAGCCATCAATTTGGGAAATGAGAAGAAATCCCAGCTTCAACAGATGACAACCACAGTACTCAAGGTCTGGACCAAGGTCTGGGCTGTGAGATCACAACTATTTCCAAAATAACAGTAAGATGTTATTTGCAGAAGCAGTGGTGAATAAAACTATTGGTGCTGTAGTATGAATCAAGGCACTGGCATCAAACTATATCAGTAGTCATTGCATTTTTTTGCCACCAGACACAATTTTAAAAATGTCAGTATAAAATGTTCTTGGTGAAGCAATAAAAATTATCAATTTTATTACATCTCAGCATTTGAGTGCATAACTTTTTAATATTCTGTATGATGAAATAAGGAGGCATACAGCCCTTTACTAAATGTTGTAGTGTGGTGGTTGTCTGAGGAAAAGTACTTTTGCAACTGGGCTGAAGTAGCTACTTTTTTCATGGGACACCATTTTCTTTTTAATTTTTTTTTTTTAGTTGTAATAAGGTACACGTAACAAAAAATTTGCCATTTCAATCATTTTTACGTGTACAATTCAGTGACATTAATTACATTTCCCATGTTGTGCAACTATTACTACTATCTCTTTTCAAAGATTTCATCACTCTCAACAGTAACTCAGTACCCTTTAAGAAATAGTTACCTGTTTCCTCCCCTCCATCAGCCACTGGTAACCACTAATAAACCATGGTCTCTATGCATTTGCCTGTGCTGGCTATTTCACGTAGGTGGGATCATATATTTGTCCTTTTGTGTCCGATTTATTTCACTCAGTGTAATGTTTTCAAGGTCAGTCTATGTATAGGGACTTCATTTCTCTTTATGGCTGAATAACATTTCATTGTATGTATACACCATATTTTATTTATCCATTTATTTCTTAATGGACTTTGGGCTGTTCCTACATTTTGCCTATTCTGAATAATGCCTTAATGAACATTGGTGTACAAGAGTGTGTTGGAGTCCCTGCTTTCAATTCTTTTGCATATTGATTCCTAGGGGTGAAACTATTGGATCGTATGGTAGTCGTATGTTTAACTTTTTGAGGAACTATCAAAATGGCCACTTTTATTTGAAAGAATGCCTACAAGAGAGTAGACAAAAAAAAAAAAAAAAAAACCCTTTGCCATCAGGTCAACTCTAAATAGGGGAGACTCCATGAGTAGAGCTGAGTTCCATAGCGTTTTCTTGGCTGTCATCTTTATGGAAACAGATCACCAGGACTTTTTTCCATAGACAAAAGACAAAAAGTGGTCATTCAGACATAAGTATATGGTAGATATTTTCTTAAAAATGAACAAAGTGAGCCTGTTACTTCAAGGAAAACCACTGACATCATTTACTGTCAATGATAAACTTTGAACTTTCAAGCAAAAATTTGAATTGTGGAAAACACATGTCTGCCACCATAAACTATAAAATTTCTCAACAATTAAAGAATTTTCAGATGAAATTGGCAGTGATATTAACAACTATGTGACTTTTTTGATATTGCTTAATGGAATGTGTCACCATTAACTTAGTAACTACCAATATTTTCCAAATGACCAATGCACGATATTACAAAATTACCCACACTTAAAAATCCATTTAAACTATCAGTTAGACCAAAGGTTCTAATGTAACAGAAAAGGAAAATTTTACTGATATGATTTTAGATTCTGCATTACAACTACCTTTAAAAAACTACCACTTGTCAGGGTTGTGAATAACTTGGAAGAAGAATAACCACAACTATCTGAAAAAGCTGTTAAATACACCTTCCTTTTCAAATAACGTATTTGTGTGAGGCTATATTTTCTTCATGTACTTCGACTAAAACAACATATCACAAAGATTGAATGCAGAAGCAGATATGAGATTCCGGCTGTTTTCTATTAAATCAGACATTAAGGAGATTTGCAAAACCGTAAGACCATGTCACTCTTCTCACTAAACTTTTCGTGTGGTAAAATGGTTATGTTTTATAAAAGTATGTGATTTCTGTTAACATGTAATGAGCTTCTCGCTGTCACATTAACTGAATTAATAAATATTTTTAAATGTTGCCATTTTGATTTCTAATACGGTAAATGTTGACAGCCATAGTCCATGTAAACATAGTTCATGTTTAAGTCCATGTTTAAGAGTGTAAGGGGGTCCTGCGACTAAAAAGTTTGAAAACCATTAGATTTGATTAATAAAAGATGAAAAATAGTTTGTTTTTTTTTTAAATCACCACTTACAGATCAGAAAACTAAAGCTGTGAAAGATTAAGTGACTTAAGCCATGAATAACACAGCTGTAAAGGGTGGAGCAATTATTTGGGTTTTTTTGTGTGTTTTTGTACCTCAATTACAGAGATCTGAGTTAATCTTACTGCTCAGTTTGTGGTACACTATCAGTTTGGCAAGACCCTTTAAGCTTTACTTCAAGTTTTTACATAGCATTACCCCATCCTAACAGCCATTAACTTCCCCCACAAAGCCACCACCCTATCGTGTTTCACATATGTCCCTGGACATATTCATTTCCTCAAAAATAATTTTTAATGTATGTTTTTAATTTAAGTACTGTTTTCTTAAGGATACAATTTTTTTTAACTCTTTTAATCCCACAATATTTTTGTGATCTATCCACAAAGCTGTAGTATAGTTTATTACTTCTCGTTGCTGCATAGTACTCCATCATAAGTGTCAACTCCACTGTAGAGGCATACCTCAGAGATGTTGCGAATTTTGTTCCAGACCACTGGAATAAAGTGAATATGGCAATAAAGTGTGTCGCATGAATTTTTGGGTTTACCAGTGCATATAAAAGTTATGTTTACACTATACTGCAGTCTATTAAGTGTGCAATAACATTATGTCTAAAAAAAAGTACACACCTTAATTTAAAAATGCTTTATTACTAAAACAAAAAAAAAAACTAACCATCATCTAAGCCTTCAGTGAGTTGTAATCTTCTTGCTGGCAGAGGGTCTTGCCTTGGCGTTGATAGCTGCTGACTGATCAGGGTGGCAGTTGCTGAAGGCTGGGTGTCTGTGGCAATTTCTTAAAACAGGACCGCAGTGAAGATTGCCTCATCGATTGACTCTTTCTTTCACAAAAGATTTCTCTGCAGCACAGGGTGCTGTTTGATAGCATTTTACTCACAGTAGAACTTCTTTCAAAACTGGAGTCTATCCTCTCAAACCATGTTGCTGCTTTATCAACTAAGTTTATGTAATACTCTGACTCCTTTGCTGTCATTTCAACAATGTTCACGGCATCTTCACCAGGAATAGATTCCATCTCAAGAAACCACTTTTTTGTTCAACTGTCAGAAGCAACACCTCATCCATAAAGTTTTATCACGAGATTGCAGCAATTTAGTCACATCTTCAAGATCAACTTATAATTCTAGTTCTTTTGCTATTTCCACCTCATCTGCAGATGCTTTCTCCACTAAAGTCTTGAACCCCTCAAAGTCATTCATGAGGATTGGAATCAACTTTTTCCAAACCCTTGTTAATGTTGATGTTTTGACCTCCTCCCAAGAATTACAAATTTCTTAAGGGTATCTAGAAGGGTAAATCCTTTCTGAAAGGTTTTCAATTTACTTTGCCCAGATCCATCAAAGGAATTACTTTCTATGGCAACTATAAAAAAAATAGCCTTACAAAATGTATTCTTTAAATAATAAGATTTGAAAGTTGAGATTACTCCTTGATCTATGGCCTGCAAAATGGATGTTGTGTTGGCAGGCATGAAAACAACATTAATCTCCATCACATCTCTCGGGTGACCCAGTGCACTGTCCATAACCAGTAACATTTTGAAAGGAATCTTTTATTATGAGCAGTAGGTCTCAACAGTGGGCTTAAAAAATTCAGTAAAACATGTTGGAAAGAGATGTGCTGTCATCCAGACCTTGTTGTTCCATTTACAGAGCATAGGCAGAGTGGATTCAGGATAATTCCAAAAGGCCCTAGGATTTCCAGAATGGTAAATGAGCACTGATTTCAACCTAAAGTCACCAGCTGCATCAGACCCTGACAAGAAAGCCTGTCCTTTGAAGCCAGGCGTTGACTGCTCCTCTCTAGCTATGAAAGTCCTAGATGGCATCTTCTTCCAATCTAGGGCAGTTTCATCTACAGTGAAAATCTGTTCTTTAGTGTAGCCGCCTGCATCAATTATCTCAGCTAGATCCTCTGGATGACTTGCTGCAGCTTCTACATCTGCGCTTGCTGTTTCACCTCTCACTTTATGTTATAGGGATGGCCTCTTTCCTTAAACTTCATAAACAAACCTCTGCTAGCTTCAAATTTCTCTTCTGCAGCTTCCTTACCTCTCTCAGCCTTCATAGAGCTGAAGAGAGTTAGGGCCTTGCTCTGGATTAGGCTTTGGCTTAAGGAAATGTTGTGGCTGGTTTGATCTTCCATCCAGGCCACTAAAACTTTCTCCATACCAGCAATAAGGCTGTTTCACTTTCTTGTCATTTGTGTGCTCACTGGAGTAGCACTTTAACTTCCTTCAAGAACTTTTCCTTTGTACTCATAACTTGGCTAACTCTTTGGCACAAGAGGCCTAGCTTTCAGCCTGTCTCGGCTTTCAACACGCCTTCCTCACTAACCTTAATCATCTCTAGCTTTTGATTTTAAGCGAGAGACATGCGACTCTTCCTTTCACTTGAACACTTAGAGGCTTTGTAGGGTTATTGCTACTACTAAACCCGTGGCAGTTGAGTCAATTCCAACTCATAGTGACCCTATAGGACAAAGTAGAACTGCCCCATAGGGTTTCCAAGGAGTGGCCAGGGGATTCAAACTGCCAGCCTTTGGTTAGCAGACAAGCTCTTAACCACTGTGCCAACAGGGCTCCATAGGGTTATTAATTGGCCTATTTTCAGTATTGTCTTATCTCAGGAACAGGGAGGCCCGAGGAGAGGGAGTGAGATGGGGGAACAGCCAGTTGGTGGAGCGGTGGAGCAGTCAGAACACAAGCAACACTTATCAATTAAGTTTGCTGTCTTATACTGTAAACAATTACAATAGTAACATCAAAGATCACAGATCACCATAACAGATATAGTAATGAAAAAGTTCAAAATATTGTGAGAATTACCAAAACGTGACACAGAGACATGAAATAAGCACATGCTGTTGGAAAAATGGCATCGATAGACACAGGGTTGCCATAAATGTAGTATCTGCGAAACAATAAAATGAGGCATGCCTGTACTATATATTTTTAGGTTTCTCCAAGTCACTGCTGGTATAATGAAGCAAAAAACAACCCCAAACATAAACTTTTCCGAAACACAAATTTTAAGGGTCTCTTCTCAGGAGAGCCTCTCTGTATCCATTTTATTAAGTACTGTCAGAGAGTTTCTAGAACGGCTATAAATGTGTAGACTCTCACCAATAGATCTTGAGGATTAATCTTTTGCCCATTCCTTACCAATATTTGGTGCTGGACAACTTTCTAATTTTTGCCATTGTGATGGACATGAGGTAGTATATAACGGTTAGTTTAAATTGCATTTTACTAATTGTTACAGAGATTGAGTATATCTTCATTCACCTGCTAGCCATTTGAATTTATCTTTCTTTTCATTGCCTGTTTTGAAATTGTATCTCTTTTTCTAACGAGTTTTCTTGTTGATTTCCAAATGCTGTTTTTATGTCACATCTTAAATCTTTTATTTGGATCTGATATAAATATCTTCTCTTAATTTGTTATCCATTTGTTACCTTTGTCTAAGATTCCTTGCTTAAAGAATAATCCTTACCTTAAATATAGTAAAATTCATGGATTTTTCCTTTTATGGTTCATGATTTTTGGATCTGGCTTACAAATTTTCTTTCAAAACTTGTAAAGGTATTCTTTTGCACTTTATTCTACAAAGCTTTGTATTTTTTTAATCCACCTGAAATTCACCTTTATATGTCATGGATTTTTTTTTTTTCTTTTTTCCACATAGTGAGCCAGTTTTCCTAACACTTTCTACTAAGCAATCCATTTTTTATTTGCTGATTTTTGCTGTCACTTTTATACAAATTCCCATAAATACTGGTCTCTCTATTTTACTGCATTGGCTTTGTATGTCCTTGTGCCAATAATACCTTATTTTTAATCATTTTGACTGCATAGTAAGTCTTAATAAATTGTTCACCCCCATCTACAAATCCTGGTGAAATTTTGCTTTTCTTTTTCAGAATTTGGTTAAGATACCTAGCATATTTATATTTCCATATCCATTTTAGCATCAGTTTGACAAGTTCCTAAAAAAAAAAAAAAAATCTGCTTAAATTTTAATTACAATTGTGTTGAATATATGGATTATTTTGGAAAGAACTGATGTCACAACAATGTTAGGTTGTCATATCCATGAACATGGTCTATAGCTCTTCACTTAATCAGGTCTTCTTTTAAGTCCTTTAGTAATGCTTTAAATTTGTCATCATTGTTTTTAATTTGTCCAGTGCATTTTAAATAGATTAATTTCTAGGTATATTATTGCTGTTGCTTTTGTGAAATGGGTCTTATTTTCTATTACATTTTCTACTCAGTTGTCAGTGTAAAAAGTGGTTATAGGTTTTTATAAGTTTATATTTAGCAACCTTGATTTACTATCTTATAATATTTAATAGTTTGTTCTTTAATCCTGCTGCATTTTCTATATAGATGATTATAATTACTGCAAATAATAAAGTACACCTGTCTCTTTCTCCTCAGTCTTTAAGCCCCTTACTTCTTTTTCATGTCTTATTGCTTTGTCAAGGACCTCCAGCATCCACAGTAAGAGTGAATTCATTGTTGTGTTACTCATTATCTAAAAGGAATGTATCTAATATTTATTAACCAAAATTGGTGTTCATTGTAGCTTTTTTGAGAAATAGATTTTATCAGGTTAGGGAATTTCCTTCTAGTACTTTTTTGGTAATGTTATCATAAATAATTATTAAACTTTAACAATTTTTTTCTAAAATTATTGAGATAATAATGCAATTCCCCCTCTCCCCATTGGTCCATTATTATCCATTTTTCCACCTTTCGTAAGTGAATTAAATTGTGCGTGCTTGGGGTAAACCCTTCTTGATTATAATACTCTTTTTTTTTTTTTTTGGTTTCAACTGGTTAGTATTTTTTTTTTTTAACAGAAACTTAAAACTAAAGCTTTCAATCTAAAGTAAAGCATTATCCCAAGATGCAAAATTTTGTGAGGTAGTTTTCCAAGAGCCAGCTAGAAAATTAAAACAGTCCTTATCAAAATACCTGTGGTAAGAAACACAGCATTCTTTTTTTTTTTTTTTAGTTTCATCTATTATACACTAATACCTTTGATCCGTACTCTGTTTATACGGCAAGTCCACTGATTATGTGCTTAGATGTCACAGCAATGTCAAATTTCTATAAAAGTTTCTAAATACTCTCAATTTCTATATAAATTTTATTGAGATTTGGCTCTAAAGCACTGGCAGGTATCAAAGTTATAAAAAAATGTTGGGAGTTAGGAGAAAGAGTCTAAGGAAGGATTTATGAAGTTTTTGTTTGTTCAATGAGAAAACTATTGATACACTGAGAAGTTTACACCCTTAAGGGAAAATGATGTTATGGTGTTTGCCTCTCACCTCCAACTGAGTTAGAAGGGGTAATGGAACCACTCAGAGAAATTGAAGTCTGTCTCTAGCAGTTCAAGTACACAGTTTACTTATATTGGGTCCTATGGAAAACTGACTATAAGACAGAGAACTGTATGCAGAAACTTTTTCTAAGAAGTCTCTAGAAAAGTACCTGAAAAGGAGCAAAGGAAGCAGGATAGGGTAGAGGGGAATGTTGAACTGAAATGCAGTGTCAACAAACATTCAAGCTGATCCGATGGCGATCTCTGGAGCTGGGATAGTCCTTCGAATTGTCATAAATTAAGGCAACAGAGCCACATCTTTGTTCCTCACACTGACAAGGCTTTAGGTGTGGGATCCCTCAGGTAGTAGTGTAGCCACAGCAGGGTAGCTTCCCTTGGGTGAGCAATTCCCCAGGAAGGACCCAGCTAGGAGCTGACAGCAATCAACACTCTTGGTCTTACAGGGGGCATCTTATCATTATGCCACTTCATCCCCTATGGTGGACTAGTGTCTGCCTCCTTCCAAAGGCATGATACAAGCTAAAGGGTGGTTGACGGGTAATGGGAAGGAGAAGTGGATTACCAGATGGTTCTAGTCCTAGAGATGTCGGGACAAGCGAATGCGTGAATGTTTCCCATGAATCAGATAGGCCATGTGCACAAAAAAAGACAGGATAGGACAACTTGGGCTCTGTCCAAGAATTCATCTGAAAGTGAGACAGATCTCAGTATGGAGAAGTTCCAGTAATGTGTGATTCCAATAATGCGTGATTCCGACAGACTACCAGATGAGTGGGAGACCAGCTGAAGCAGAGGAACATTCTTTCACATTAAGAGATGGAATAGGTCTTCAAAGAACCCATAGAAGTCCTTAGTAAAAGAATAAGCTTTAAACTGAAACCATACAAAAAGAGAGAGGTGGTAGATCACAATATCCAAAAGCAAACCAAACTCATTAATGTCAAGGAGATGCCTACTCATAGAGACCCTACAGGACAGAGGGGAGCCACCCCATAGGGCTTCCAATGAGCGGCTCATGGGTTCAAACCTTTTGGTTAGCAACTGAGCTCTTAACCACGGTGCCACAAGAGTCACAGTAAATTTGGATCTTTCCTGCTTCCTTTCATCCATACTCTTGCTACCCCTCTACCTCAAATCTGACTCTGGAGAGGTCTGAAATTGAGGTTCTCAAAATGAGAGAGAAGGAGCAGAGAGCTAGGTGGAGAGAGAGGGAAGAGGCCAGATTATCCCTTCCTCAACTACAATAGGCCCAACCTGAGTCAGGGTGGAAAATTTCCATCTTAAATCATGTGTGTTGGCACATTGAGTGATGATAGACATTTCAGTTTTTGAAGTCAGCATTTTGCAACTGAAAAATAATCAGAAACGTGTGGGATCTAAGAATGTGGGACATAAGGAAAACTGCCCCATGGAAATACTTAAAAGGACAATGGGAAGCAAAATAAAATTGCTTTAAAAGTCAGACACCATGACTTGTGCTCATTAAATAGACCACTTACATTTGATTTAGGGTTTGATATTTGTGTTCTTTAAGTGAATTAAACCAAAAAATTTATTTTCTGTATTGTCTTTATTTGGTTTGGCAATCAAGATTATCATAGTTTCCTAAAATGATGTGGAGAACTTTTATTTTTCAATATTCTGGAACAATTTTTAAATTAGAGACATTATTCCTTTATAGTTTGAGAGTTTATAAAATTATCTGGTATTGCAGTTTTGAGGGAGAGAAGTCCCTTGATTATAATTCCTGTTCCCCAATATCCAATGGATTATTCAATTTTCTATTCTTCTTTGAGCCAGTTTTGTTATTTTATGGATTTTATTCAGATTTTAAAATATACTGTTTAGATGCTCTTAAATGTATATAAGCTGTATATCTATGCTTATTTCTGATCCTTCATCCTATATTTTATTTGCATCTTTTTTCCTGACCATTCTTGTGAGAAATCTATTTTTTAGATGTTGGCAAAGAATGAGTATTTGGCTTGATTAATTTAATTATTTATTAATTCATTATACCTTTAATATTTTACTTAAATGGTGTTCCTTTGAGTTTACTCTCTTGTTCTTTTTCTGCCTTAGGTTTAATTATTAGCTCTTCATTTTCAGATTTTCTCTTTTCTATCAAATAAATCCAAAGCTATAATTTCTATCTGAGAATGGTTTTAGCTGTGAGCCACAAATTTAGAAATGTAGAATTTTCATTGTCATTTGCATCTATGCATTTTGCAATTTCTCATTTTTTTTTTAATCCTAGGTTAAATTTTGTCAAATCTTTATTTTTAAACTTTCTCTTCTATTTAAAACCATCATCCTATCATCTTAAATATGTTTCGTATATGACACACAGATGCGTCTCTGTTCAGCCACTCTGAGACTGATTGTTTACATTTATTGTAGCCACTGTTACATTAAAATGTATTTCTGCCATCTCACATTGTGGCATACTTTTTTTTTTCCACTTCTTTTATTAACTTCCAATAAGTAGATCCATTATGTGTTTATTATTTTCTATACATTTGTTAAGTTTATGAATATTTACATCTTCCCCTCACATAAGACAAGGAACTTTCTCTTCTCTGGTTTAATCTCTCCATTCATCCTCTTTCCACCATTTTTGCATGGTCTTGAATTTGAGCATAAGATATAAATTTTCTTCTCTCATCCCTATCCTTATCCCCACCTTTGTTTTGGACATAGTTTATGTAAATAACAAGCTTTATTAACTTATTATTCACATTTGATTTATATATGCTGTATTCTCTTCCTGACTGACTTCTTTTCTTGCTCAAATTCTTCCACTAAACGTATTTTCAGAGATTTCTTCAAGTGGTAAAATTTCAGAAGCCTGGTATACGTGAGAGTATCTTGATTCCACCTTAATGTTTGAATTTAGTTGGAAATAAAATTCTGTGTTCCAACGTCCTTTTCATCTACATTTTGAAAATAATACTCCGTTGATTTGTTGACTGCAGAGCTGCTTTAGAAACATCACAAGTATTGTCCCTGTGGAAATGGTTTATCGCTCTGGAAATTTTTAGAGTTTTCTTTTTGTCTTTGATGGTCTTAAATTTCAATGTAGTGTCTCTAAGTGTGGGTTTTTCAATTTTTTGTGTTTAGCACTCTAAATGTCCTTTCAATCTAAGATCATATCTGTGTTTAATATTTGATATATCTTGGTGGCTCTTTCTTATGACTGTGTGTTTCTGTTTCATATTTTCCGTGATTCCATTTTCTCCTTGAGGATATTTGTTATACTCATTATCTACAGGTTGTTAAGTCATCTCTCTTTTATAGTACTTGCCATTCTCAGATGCTTCAGAAGGATTCCTCGTGAGTTATCAGTTCTCTACACTGTTAGCGTGTCTCCCTAACAAATTTAGGGTTTGGGAGTGTGGTGACGGTGTAGTTCAATTGAAAAACTTATATAGTTAAAATGTAGGCTCATCCTTTCCCCATTTTCCTTATCCCTATGAGCCTCCCTTTACATTTCTCAGCAAGATCTGCCTTCCTCTGTTATAAGATAGAAGGCGTAGGGGAGAGTGCTCAATGGTTGACCTTACTGTCCTTGCTCACCCCAGCAGCCAGTGCTGCTGTTTCTGTACCCTTGGAGGTAGAGTTTCCACTATTTTTTCTCCCCTCAAGTATTTGGGCCACTTCAGCTCCTGTCTTGTTTTTGTTTCATCTCCATGATTGCTTTTGGCATCAACAGCCAGCATCTTATATTATTAGTTCACTTCTTGTCAGCCAGAGCAGAGATTTAAACCTCAGTTTGTTTGACTCTAAAACCCAAGCTCTGTGATGCAATAAATAGGGAAAGAGCTTAAGACACTAGAACAACTAGAATTCCAGATGCTATCTGGAAATGCGAAGCAAATAAGCAATCGACTTTCCTAGAGATATTCAAGGGCACGTATTTTTTCTCTGACTACAGACGTAATAAAAATTCATTGCAGAAAATTTTAAAAACACATTATTGTAAAGTATAGATAACCACTATTTAAATTATGGTGTATTCCCTTCCAGTTTATTTGTAAAATTTTTTTAAGGCAGGAGGAAAAGCAATTGATGAAACCTTTCCTCCAAAAAAACTTAACATAAAGAAAAATCCTGGGACAATTCCAAAGGAATCTAACTTCGACCTCCAGTGCAGAGCTATATCCCACCGACACCTTGGCAAAGGTAGAATCCAGCTCCTCTGAAATGGCCTGTCTCATGCCAGGTGATTGAGCAAGTCATTCATGATCCACGTCCTGTGACAGTTGGAAGTAAGTTTAAAAGAACTCAGAAAGTTTGGCTACTGTTAGAAGTATCCTTTTTTGTTCTAGCTCCCTTGGATTTAAAATCTATAGTTTGTTGCTTTTGTAGTTTGGAGATGATCTTTCCAAATAGATATTGACTTAATTTTTTTTTGTACAGTTGGGTCTCCCAGCATTATACTTGGATGCTTAATGGATAAACTCTATTTTAACAGGCTAAACAGTAGCTTAAGAACCACCTTAGAAGAAATGTGATTCGATATTTAATCAAAATATAGAAGTAGTCACTATTGCTTGTTGGCAGTGACTTATACGACACTCACTGTCTTAGTCATCTAGTGCTGCTGTAACAGAAATACCACAAATGGATGGCTTCAACAAGAAGAAGTTTATTCCCTCACAGTCTAGTAGGCTACAAGTCCAAATTCAGGGAGTCAGCTCCAGGGGAAGGCTTTCTCTGTCAGCTCTGAAGTTAAGGTCCTTGTCATCAATATTCCCCTGGACTAGGAGATTCTCCATGCAGGAAGCTCGGGTCCAAAGGACGTGCCCTACTCCTAGCACTGCTTTCTTGGTGGAATGAGGTTCCCGTGTCTCTCTGCTAATTTCTATCTTTCATATCTCAGAAAAAATTGGCTCTAGACACAATCCAATCTTCTAGATTGAGTCCTGCCTCATTAACATAACTGCCACCCATCCCACCTCACTAACATCATAGAGGTAGGATTTACAACACAAAGGAAAATCATATCAGGTGACAAAATGGTGAACAATCACACAATACTGGGAATCATGGCCTAGCCAAGTTGATGCACTTGTCTTTGGGGGACACAATTCAATCCATGATATTAACTTAACAAAAACTCAAAAGAAAATTCAGGCCTTTATGGTATAATAGGAGGTTCACTGACTATATAAGACTGCTGACAATCTTCTGAAAGTTTAATGTAGATTATTGTAGAGTGTACACACCTCTATACATTGTAAAATTCTTTGACTCCACCTTAATCTCCATTCTGGCTATGATATAACATAAACACAAAAGTAGGACAGGGGTAGAAGAAATAAGGTCCATTGATCAATGATTTTATGTTATTCTTGGCAGCTAAGATGACATGTAATAACATGAGTTAACTGATGTAAAATCTGATTAGCTTTATTCTCATTTTTACATGGGAAAATTCGTTTCCAGGGGAACCCAAGGAAGAGGAAACCAACCTCCACTACTTTTTCCACAGGTCCCAACTAGTGGAGTTAGGTTTGATTAATAAACCTCCCAGAGTTGCTCCCATTTTTACTTTTTCTTTTTTTAATACAACAGCTACTAAAAAATATATAATTTGCTTTCTTCAGATATAATTTGTGTACCATACAATTTACCCATTCAAAGTACAAAATTCAATCGTTTTTAAGCATATTCACAGAGTATGCAGCCATTCCCACAATCAATTTTAGAGTATTTTCACCAGCCCGCAAAGAAACCCCTGTACCCATTAGCAGCCACTCCCTATATCTTCCCCTGCCCCAAAGTCCTAGACAATCACCAGTCTGCATTCTGCCTTTATAGATTCTCCTATTCTGGAAATTTCACATAAATGGAAGCATGCAGTTCGTGGTCTTTTGTGATTGACTTCTTTCATTAAGCGTAATGTTATCAAGGTTCATCCATTCTGTAGCATTATCAGGACTTCATTCTTTTTTTTTTTTTTCCTAAAAAATATTCCATTGTATGAACATACCACATTTTTATCCACTCATCAGTGGATGGGCATTTGTGTTGTTTCTACTTTCTGGCTATTATAAATAATGCCGCTGTGAATATGTGTGTACAAGATTTGGTGTGGACACATGTTTTCATTTCTCTTGGATACGTACCTAGGAGTAGAGTTGCTGGGTCGTAAGGTAACTCTACTTTTAATTTTCTGAGGAACTGCCAAGGCTCTCATTTTTTTAATCTGGTTAGTTACTTATCCTTCAAATGACACTCAGAAAAGTTGTCCCTGTTTCTATCTGCATTAGTTTCCCTGTTATACACCCTCACAGCACACAGTACGTCATAGCAATTGTTAAATTTGTGGTTTCATATTTAGTTGGATGAGGGCTCTGGAAGAGCAAGGATAATATCTGCCTAATTTACCCTGTCAACTCAGTCCTCAGCACAGTCCCTGGCACCTAGTAGGTGCTCAATAAATATGTATTGAACAAATGAATGAACTGAGTCATTATTCTCTCAAACTGTAAAGAACTGATATACCAAGAAATTTCATACATTAATAACACACCTAAATTTATTTTTCTTTAGCCTGACATTTCCCAGTAAGGATATTTTGTAATTAAATTTGCCCGATGATTTTGAGGCACAATATCCAGCAATCACCAAATATACAATCCTAGAAAATCAGGATGCATAAGAGGGTGTAGCAGAACTGAAGTATGCAGCTCATGGAAAAGGAAAGGTTCAGCCCACACCTCCACTCACAGCCATTGACCCTGTCACACCCTGTGCCTACTTCTAGGACATAAGGGAATGCAAACTGCCTGATGTCATGAAGCTCTAACATGGCGAACCAAGAGAACTAGATACTATTGCCTTACATGGGGCACCTGCACATGAGAGATACTTCTTATTATTATTTGGTTTGAATATAACTGATTCATGTATCTATCTAATTTAAAAAATTGGAGTTGATTTGCTGCTGTTTATACAGACTGACACAATATTTCTGGAGAGCAATTTGATTAAATATGTATGTATATGTACAGATATACATATATAGGTATATATTTAAATTTGTATATTCTTCAGCTGGCAAGTCCAATGTTAGGACTTAATTTCAGAAGATCAGCTAAAAATTGTGTGTGTGTGTGTATAAATATGTGTATACGCCAAGATATTTATGGCAGTATTATTTATAAATAAGGAAAAATTAGAAATAAGCTCCAATGCCAATGACAGAAAATTAATAAAATAAATACTAATGTATCTCTTCAATTGAATATCTGCAGTTTCTGTGATTGATGCTTTCAAAGTGTATGTATTGACATGGAAGCACTATATTGTTAAGTGAAAATCAAAAAAAGTTACTATGCACTATGCACACACACACACAATACATAATTTTAATTTTGAATAATCACATAAGCATTTACTAAGAAAACTGCAGCCACAACGTTCCTTCATTAACATGATTTTGGGAATTACATATTTTTATTAGCAAATAAATAAATAAAAACATGAAAAATGAGCAAGAATAAAAAATGCAACCACGTGTTGTTACTGCAGTGTAACCACCTAGGCAAAACACTTAGTTCTTAAGACAGTCCTCCCTCCTGATTATATCTGCAAGTTTCTGGAAACTTCTGGAGATGGCTCCCTGGTTGCTTAGAACAGTCCTTCTTGATTTTGGTGTTCTGTTTCCTGAAAGAAAAAGAAAAGTGTTATTATGAATATTGAAACATAAGCTTTTACACAAATGTTACTGTTAAGAGTGAAATCGGAGGAATTCATGTACTTTGATGATTTTCAAGTCTTGGATCTTCAGGGGAAGAATCTGAAGATGTTTTATTAAGGACTCAGTTGAGCTCTTCTGGCTGGATTGATAACCATGAGGTGTGATCCTGGGATAGGAACCAACACCCTTGTTACGGCGCCAGTGGCCCCACTGCCCTAATTTCATTCTTCGGTGTAGAGTGAGGATATCTTGATGTTGCTTACGTGGAATCCACGGCAAACTCTGACTCTGAGTTTCAGGGCCTGGTCAGCCTGGAAGAAGCAGGGGAAAAGCATGTCATCAAATTCTCGATCTTGAAAACAGAAAAAGTGTTTGAAATGGAGCAATGGTCCTTAAGATTGTTGAAAAAAACAAAATTTGAAAAATTAGGACCGTTCTGAACCCTCGGATATACCGGGAATCCATGGAAGCCATCTGAATGCATCTGAAGAAGATTTGGTTGGAAAATAGAAACATACGCAAATATCATTTGTGGTCTAACTGATTGGAGATTAAGTTGCCATCTAAATGGACCCTTTACCCCTAAGCTATCAGAACAGCGCAGCCAACAAATTTGTCTGTGAGGGGGAAGCAGAGGAAATGTATTGGGTCATTTGAAATAAAATCCCTTGCAGCTGACCCATGAGAGGTGCTGATGGCTTCCAGATGGAGTTTTGTCCAATTCCCATTGGCCAGATGCTTGGGCCTGTCCGGCAAGATTGTTTTGTATGTAGAGTGAGGAACCATGGAAATAGTTTCAGGATTGACCAAGGGCTTACCCCTGGAATAAAAAAAATTCCAGCCAGAGGTGCGGTCTATACTTTGAAGCTGATTCAGTGCACTGACCGGGTTCAAACTCCAGCTCTATGACAAGAGAACTCTGTGCCTTTGGGGGAATTAGTTAAACTCGCGGAGAACGAGTTACTTCATCTGTTAAGATGGGGATAATAAGAGCCCTGCCTCACAGGATTATAGCAAAGAATGCAAGAGATGGTCGTGCTGACTTAATTGCTCTTAATGAATACTTGTTGTGGTGGTGGTTGTTGTTAGTTGCCATCGAGTCACCTCATGGCAACCTCTTGTACAACAGAACCAAACATTGCCTGGTCTTGTGCCATCTTCACAATCATTGGTATGCTCAAGTTAACTGTTACGGAGGCCAATGTGTATTTTGAGTGCCTTCTAACCTACAGGGCTCATCTTCAAGCACTATGTCAGGCAATATTCTGTTGTGATCCATGGGATTTTCACTGTAGATTGCCAGGCCTTTCCACCTAGTCTGTTTTAGCCTGAAAGCTCTGCTGAAATTTGTCTGTCATGGGTGATCTAGCTTGCATTTGAAATACTGGTAGCACGGCTTTTAGCATTATAGCAACAAGCAAGCCACCAAGGTATGCCAAGCTGACAGATTTGTAATTATTAATATCATTGTGATTACATTTTGTTGGTTGAGTGGCTCTTACGTGTCTGGCACTGTGCTTGCTACTGATACAAAAATGTATAGAGCATGGCTCTGGCATCCTGGAACTTCAGTCTACTGTGGGAGACAAATAAGCAAGTAATGGCCCAAAACGGGAATGAGTATTGACAGAGATACATGCATAACTCTCTCATGAATGGCAATGTCATCTTATTAAGTTTAAAACAACCGTATGAGATAGTGAGTGTTTCCCTCACTTAGATGATGAGAAAACTGATCCAAAAAGCTAACTCTGTAGATTTTTGCTAGTAAATGGCACAAGTTTGATTCATCTAACCTTGTCCCGTCTCTGCTCAACCAGGCGGTCTCCCAAGCACCAAGAATTCCTGGTTGGCTGGGGACTGGTACAGAGGGGTCAGGAAATGTTACACAGTCACAGTGAGACTTTTGATTCTAGATGAATAAATAAGAGTTCTCCAGATGGATAAAGGTCATGAAAACAACACCAGACAGAGTGGAAACAGCATGTTTAAAAGTATGGAAAAACGAAATAGCAATGTAATCAGAGAACTAAAGTTCTAGGTCAGAAAACAGGCTCTGGGTAGCAGATGGAGCTCTGGGAAGAGACAAAAGTAACGAGTAATAAGACTAGGAAAGACAATGGGGACTAGGTCACCAAGGATGCTGTAGGGATAGGTAAGTTTGGGTTTATTGGCTAAGATATGCGCCTCTCACCTAGTTATTCCCTTGGCCTAAGATAAGCCAAGCAGCAAGCACTCAGTGACTCTCACTTTATGACAGAGTGGAATGAGCTCTGTAGCTGATGGGAATTAACAAGTCTTGAAGGTCTCTAACACCTCTAATTTCCACAGAGGCAAAGAATAGTGCTGCAGTCCAAGGACTTGAAGCTCTTCTGTAGATGCATTCAGTTCCACAAGTAGTTACTGAGCACCTTCTAGGTAATCTTCATAGTTTAAATGTCAGAGATATGTATGCATGAACTGAAGACACAGAAATTTCTATTTTCATGGAGATGACTTCTTGGTCAGGAGTGACAGAGCATAAATGTCACAACTAAGTAAATCATGCAGAACGTGGAAGTGTCATAGAAAAACAAAGCAAAGGAAGGGGGATGAATAGGGCAAGATAGGAGTAGCAGTTGCAATTTCAAATGGGATGATCAGGGGAGACCTCACTGAGAGGGAGATATTTGAGCAAAATTGGAGAGTTGTAATGGGACAAGCCATACCTGGGAAAAGACAACGCCAAGCAGAGACGAGCCTATGTCATACCCAAGGACGGATTAAACAGTAGGCACGATACACACAGGCTTACTTGTGTTTACTTACTAACCTGTAGTGCACAATTTCACATGGATTTCACCACATCTTTGATGTGGTGAAAACAGTTGAAAATGTATGCTACAGATTAGTAAGTAAGCACAAGGAAGCCCAAGCATACCTTGCTTATTGGGTAATCCATCCCTGGACTCAGGCCAGAGGCAGGCCCACATTGAGTTGTCTGAGAACCACAAGGAGAGGACTGTGCTTGGAACCAGTGAGTAGGGGAAGAGTGGAGAGGCACAGGGACAGAGAGGCAACTCTAAGTTAGATGTGGAGGCCATAGGAGAGTTCTGAGTCAATGAATGACATGATCTGGCTTAGGTTTGAAAAGGTCCTACTCTGATTGCTAGGGTGAGAATAAAAAAAAAAGAAAAAGAGTTGCCATTAAGTCTAATATGTGTGTCAGAGTAGAAATGTGCTCCACAGGGTTTTCGAAGGCTGATTTTCCAGAAGTTGATCACCAAGTATTTTTTCTAGGCATCTCTGAGTGGACTCAGACCTCCAACCTTTCGATTAGCAGACATGCACGTTAATTGTTTGAGTCACTCAGGGATCCCCATGGTTAGAATAGACAGACATTAAAACTTAAACCAAGAGTAGCTAGATGCCTCACATTACCACTTGAATATCTAAATCAATGACTCTCAAACCACCTGACTGTGATCCATTGGAAGAAATCCATTCTATGTCATGACCGGTATATATGTATATACCCTTATGACCAAAACGAAATTTACATAAGTACAATAGCTACTCATGGTTTATAGAATGGACTCTAATATTTTTTATTCTAGTTTGGTTTATTCTACATCATTTTTTGAATTCCTGGTTGTCATTTACTAAATTGATTTTTTGAGTTTATTGGTTACAACTTGCAGATGAACAAAACACTGGAAAACGAACCTTTGGACAAAATACTGCATAATGTATCTCAAGGTGGTGAGTATTGATCCATCTTGATTCTGAATACATTAAGACTGAGATCCATTCATTTTTTTTAATTTTATTTTAGTAAAATACATGTAACATAAAATTTGCCATTTTAACCGTATAACTCAGTGTCATTAATTATATTGGCAATGTTGTACAACTATCACCACCAACTATTTCCCAAATTTCTCATCACACCAAACAGAAAGTCAGTACTCTTAAGCAATAACATCCCATTTGCCCTGACCCACAGTCCCTGGTAACCTCAAATCTACTTTCTGCCTCTATAAATTTGCCTGTTCTAGATATTTCATTTAGGTGGAATCATTTAGTATTTGTCCTCTTGTGACTGGCTTATTTCACTCAACATAGTGTTTTCAAGGTTCATCCATGTTGTAAAGTGTATTACAGTTTCTGGTGAAACAAAATGAGGAATGTGCATACAACAGAATATTATTCAGCCATGAAAAGGGATGGATCCATTAATTTTAATGTAATTAAATTAATGTTAAAGCTAAATCCAACAGTCTTATGATGGAGGTAGCTGGTGACAATATATACCTCATATAATTCACAAATATAGAGCCCCAAAGTATGAACTAACTACTAGATTAGATAAACTGATGTCAAGATTAAATGGAAATGAAATAATATAGCAGTGCACATTAGAAATCCTGTGGGGATAAATTAGATTAAAAGTTAAATTAATGAATGAAATTTTAGCATTTCCTGTGGCCATGCCTATTGCTGTTGTTGTTAATTGCCTTCAAGCTGAACCCCAACTCATGAAAAAATGCTGCTTGGTCCTATGCCATCCCCATGATTAGTTGCAGATTGGACCACTGTGATCCAAAGGGTTTTCATTGGCTGATTTTCAGAAGTAGGTCGCCAGGCCTTCCTTCCTAGTCTGTCTTAGTCTGGAAACTCTGCTGAAAACCATTTGGCATCATAGCAACATGCAAGCTCCTACTGGCAGACAGGTGGTGGCTGCCCACAGCATGCATTGGCGCATTGACCAGGAATCGAAATTGAATCTCCCACATGCAAAGTGAGAATTCTACCACTGAATCACTGGTGAGCATGCCTAACTCACTATATATATTGTACCCTAACGAATTGCAGGATGCTGTTTCTTGTCTTACCTTTTTCTTTTACCATAGAAGGACTTTTTAAATTATAGACACCATTTTCCATAGCCTTAAAACCAAAAAATCCAAATCAGTTGCCATTGAGTTGATTCTGACTCACAGCAACTCCATGTGCGTGAGAGCAGAATGTACTCTGCAGGGTTAGCCTAGAAGAAATTTTAAAATTGCAGACATTATCTTCTGTCGCCTTGCTGTTGTTATGTTGTTAGGTGCCCTTGACTCGGTTCTGACTCAGAGCAATCCTATGTACAACAGGACAAAACACTGCCCGGTCCTGCACCATTCTCACAATCGTTGCCACACTTGAGCCCATAGTTGCAGCCACTGTGTCAGTCCATCTAGTTGAGGGTCTTGTGCTCTTTCACTGACCCTCTACCTTACCAAGCATGATATTCTTCTCCAGGGACTTGTCCATCCTGATAGTATGTCCAAAGTACATGAAACAAAGTCTCTCCATCCTTGCTTCTAAGGAACATTCTGGCTGTATGTCTTCCAAGACAGATTTGTTCATTTTTCTGACAGTCCATGGTATATTCAAACTCCTTTGCCCAACACCATAATTCAAAGGCATCAATTTTTCTTCAGTCTTCCTTATTCATTGTCCAGCTTTCACATGTATGTGAGAAGATTGAAAATAACATGACATGAGTCAGGTGTGTGTTAGTCCTCAAAGTGACATCTTTGCTTTTTTAACATTTTAAACAGGTATTTTGCAGCAGATTTGCCCAGTGCAATATGTCCTTTGATTTCTTGGCTGCTGCTTCCACGGACATTGATTGTGGATCCAAGTAAAATTAAATCTTTGACAACTTCAATCTTTTCTCCATTTTTTCATGATGTTGCTTATTGGCCTAATTGTGAGGATTTTTGTTTTCTTTATGTTGAAGTATAATCCATACTGGAAGCTATAGTCTTTGATCTTCAACAGTAATTGCTTCAAGGCTTCTTCCTTTCAGGAAGAAAGGTTGTGTCATCTGCATATCACAGGCTGTTAATGAGTCTTCATCCAATCCCGATATCACGTTCTTCTTCATATAGCCCACTTTCTCCAATTATTTGCTCAGCATACAGATTGAACAAGCATGGTGAAAGGATCCAACCTGACACACACCTTCCCTGATTTTAAACAGTGCAGTGTCCCCTTGTTCTATTCAAATGAATGCCTCTTGGTCTGTGTACGGGTTCCACATGAGCACAATTAAGTCGTCTAGAATTCCCGTTATTTGCAATGTTATCCATATTTCGTTATGATTCATATAGTCGAATATCTTTGTATAGTCAATAAAGTACAGGCAAACATCTTTCTGATATTTTCAGCCAAGATTCATCTGACATCAGCAGTGATATCCCTTGTTCCAAGTCCTCTTCAGAATCCGGCTTAAATTCCTAGAAGTACCCTGTCAATTTACTGCTGCAATGGCTTTTGAATTATCTTCAGCAAAATTTTCCTTGAGTATGATATAAATGATATTGTTCAATAATTTGCACATCTGTTGGATCACCTTTCTTTGCAGCGGGCACAAATATGGACCTCTTCCCGTCGGATGGTTAGGTAGCTGTCTTCCAAATTTCTTGGCATAGACAATCGAGCACCTCCAGTGCTGCATCTGTCAGTTTCTGTAGCCTTAGAGCATGCCAGTTAAACTGACCACGACCCCGGAACTGTGCTACCAGAGACAGCCAGGCAACAGGAAAAGCGCTGCTAGCAGGGCTGGACCCATAATCAGTCCCTTTTTCATTCATTCTAGGAGGGCATTATTTATGTCAGGTCAAGTGACCCGTCTTCAGGCTCTTAGCCACCCTTTGAACCTCTGCCCATGTATATTATCAACCTTCAGTTGATATGGTGAAGTATTTGGATGCAGGGACTAAAACTGGGGGTGTCCAAAGCATGACAAGAAAGGGTTTTTCTTGTTTGATTCTGGCAGGGATCAAAGTGGAAGTGATGGAAGGCTTGGGAAAAAAGCCCAATCCTGTCGGTTATTCCAGCCAACTTGGCAAACTCCATAGGTTTAGAGTTCAGATGAGCTTTGTGTTCACAAACCTTTGGACACTTGGAGAGGAACTAATCTTACTCTATGAACTTTCTGAAATTCAACACGCCTAAAATGCTCTGTAGTCAATTTTCTAGCTACCACTAGAGCCCCTTACCTTCCCCTTTCCTCAGAAAAACATTGAGCTTTCTAATCACAGGTGCCAAACCTAAATTCACAAAAAAAGGGCAAGAAAGTTCATAGAGAATGTGCATGTACCTCACTGGGATTGTTATTCCTTCCCTATTTTGCTGTATGTTCTTGTTGTTGTTAGTTGCCGTCAAGTTGATTCCAACTTACGGTGACTCACGTTTCAGAGTAGAACTGTGCTCCACAGGGTTTTCAATGGTGGTGACCTTTTGAAAGTAGATTGCCAGGCCTTCTTCTGAGGTATCTCTGGATGGATTTGAACAGCCAACCTTTTGGTTAGTACCTAAGAGTTTAATCATTTGTGCCACCCGGAGACTCCACCCAAAAACCATCTGGAGTGTTTTGTTTGTTTGTTTTGCTTTTGTGTTTTTAGAACTGTGAGAGCTAGGCACACTGAAAATGGTTTCTACTTGACATATATTTTAAATGAAAAAATATCTACCTGTCCTCAGGAAGATTTAGGCTGATCTTTCTTATTCTCTCCAAGAGAGGAGATTATTTATTGATTTGTATTATATAAGTGAAGTGGAGTGAGTGAGCGTGTTTTGGTAAAGTAATTTATGGTCTCTAAAGCTTCCTAGTAGTTAAAAAATTCATGATTCCAGTTTTTTGATATCTGTATTATAATTTGTCCTAGCAGACCCTCAGCAAAAATAAGATTTCCCAGAGAAACCACAATATCCGGCAGCACATAATATGGAGAAATGAAGTAGATGGTCGAGGAAAGAATATGAGCCTTTTCCTCTGTCCATTGCTTTTAGGTTATACAGATCACAGATATTCATCCTAGGGCTTTATATAGGTCTGTGCAAGTCTCCACTTAGATCTAAATTATCTCCAATGCACACATTTCCTTGAGAACATTCTTATTGAAACCACATTTTCAACCTTTAAGTCCCTGGTGTTACTGTGCCTCTGATGCTGGCTCAAGACCAGGAATATGTCTCACATATTACTGCCACATTTCCTGAGTGGATTCAGGGTTCCTGTTGTAGTCACATTTTCTCTGAACTGTAGATACATTCAAGGAGGACCATGTCTGATAGTCAGAGAATAATCACCAACAACCTCTTATTCTGGCAAGCACACTTCTCTATAAGGCAGGCATCGTCTGCCCAGCGCTACCACAGAGGCCTCTGGGTTTGCACATCTCCTAGCTTGGTTTGCCTGGCAGTTGGCATTCATTCCCTAACACATCCCAAATGTATAAGTAGGTCACCAGAAGTGGCCCCTCATGGACAAAAGCACAAAGCATTTACTGAGAGCAGGGGAATGAGAGAGCAGGCAGCGTATTGGTGCCCCTTCATTTTCCATATCCAGAATTCCTCAGTCAATTTCTAGCATTGAGCCTCACATTTCAAATATTGGTTGTGTGAAATGTTTATTGGAACACTTAGCAGGAATGTAATATGCTTCAAGTACCCAAAATAAACCAAGAACAAAGAATAAGCAATATGTACTGCTACATTTTTGCAAAGCTAGGCTTTCACCATCGTATCATTGATTCAACTAAACATTTGTCTTCATCTCCTTCTGTTTCTGCTCTATCTGGGATAGAGTTCTAATAAGTTTATGGATTTTGACAATACTCGGGTCCTTATCAATAGAATATTACACATTTTATTTTCAATTTGGTATTAAATTTACTACATGAAATAAAATCTCCAAAATCATTTTTCGAATATGAAGAACTTCGGTAATTTTAAATGTCTTTCAATGTGCTCCACACATGAATAATTATTAGAAGGTATTTCAGTGATTTGCATAAAGCTTTCTTCTGTAGTGTCCAAAGAATTACTTACATAGTATCTCAGAAACATTCCTATTATGGCCACTGTATAAAAAACTGTATAGGCAAAAGAAATACATTAATGCCCTGCCTTATAGGAAATTATATTTCAAAATCTATACTTAACTGGATAAACTCTGAACCATAAGGAAAAAAAAAAAAAGGAAAAATTCTCACCCGTCCAGAATTTATAATTTAGGAGGCCTAAATTCCTTTTCTTATTGGTCTTTGTTCTCACTGAACTGGCCAACCCCAAGGATATCTACATTTAATTGGGGGAGGGGTTTGTACAGAGTGTTTCAAGGTTGAAATGCCTTTCAGACTCAAAAGAATTAAGCCCTAATGGTGTACTTTCTGTAACTGGGGCTGGCAGTTGGGTGGAGATGCTGGAAACTGGTACATCTGCCCACTGGAAAGGTCAGTCATGTCTGTTCCTTGGCAGAGAGGACTGTGGCTTTTTCCCTACATCCATTTCCATTCCGTGGAGTCAGAGCCAGTTCCTACGAGCATACCAGGCACTTAATGAACAATTTCTCCTTTATTGTTTCAAGAGGGCACTGGTCACAAATTCAAGAAGTTTGGAGGATTTCCCTTGGATATGTTTTGGTGTTTGCCCTTTTAGACTTAAATGTATGTAGACAAAATGGCCTGTCATTCAGCCAGAAGCGTGTGAGTCAAGGTACAGAGCAGCATCTGTGTTCTGCTTTTCTCCTACCTGGCAGCACTCATTGGGAAGAGAAGGTTGTACAGGCAGAGACTATGCCACCCAAGGAAGATCTGACAAAGAGCCCTACTTTCCAGGCTAAGATCTTTGAGGCAACTGATTTCCCTATTCTCTGTATTTACTGAGCAGCACAACCAAACTCAGGTTATAAAATTAGGGAGAAGAATCAGTAGGGCAGCATTAATTTCAAGGATATGCCCATATATGATGAGGAAGATGAGACTACACAGCAGGAAAATGATACTGAGATTCTCTACAATTAGCAAGGTTTTTGTTGTTTTTTTTTTTAACCATCTGAAAAGACTGCCACAATAATGAGAGATATCACTGTTACAATCCAGGGCTCAGCTTCCAGTGAGGGTTTAAACATCAGTACAATGATGAGCACAATTATATTGATAAGGACCCAAGTATTGTCAAAATCCATAAGTATGACAGAGAGGAAAGACTAACTTATGTAAATGGACTAGGAAGTCTTCATAGTCAAGGCAACAGGAAATTGCTTTGACAAAGGAAAAAAATGAGGTTGAAGAGGTGATAATGGGCTATGGGGCAAGATCTCTGATGACATGAATGTGGGTGGGTACACAACGAAAACACAAAACTAATTTTCTCGGGGGTGAGACTGAGCTAACCTTACTAATAGAGTCATTATTTGGGGGAAATGATGCACCAAACCCTCAAAATGAAAAGGTCAAAAATAAAAAAAGAAGAAGAGAGATAGAGAAAAGAAACAGAAAGACAGTGTGACAAGAGAACAAAAGAAAACAGGATAAGAATTCATTTTCAGGATCTAAGGCAGCATTTCTCCTGATCTTCATCTTAGATGACTTATTTTTCAAACTCAAACAATGTTTCACAGAGTGCTAAAATTCTGCTTCAGGGACTCGCATGGGAGGTGGAACTGGGATGGTTTTCAGGTCCAGGACTCCACTGCCTCCCCAAAAAGTTTCCACTGTATACATCAATGGTTCCTGTAAAAGTATTCAGCTTCTGCTACCTGTAACAAAAAACTCTATAAATGATCATATCCTATGGCAGCCATCTGCCTGATTCTTGAGATGATATCCAGGATGAGGCCTTCTTGTCATTCCTTCAAATCAAGTGGAAAAAAATGTAGAAGGCTCATTTACCAATCAACCTGTCTCTCTCATCCTCTGTAACAACCAGTTACACGAATGTATTAAGCCAGGTAAGCAGCATAGCGTCTATTTCTTTGCTTGTCTTGGAGGGACATAACTGTCAGTGGAAATTATTTGAGTTATGTCAACTTTACAGGAAAATACAAGAACCAGTGCATTTAAACACCTTCAGTTCTACCCTTCACTCAGTTTTCAACTTGTTCCTTCAAGAAATGGTTTATGAATCATTTTTATATGCCTAGTTCCTCAAGGAAACCTGCTACCCCCACCAATTTCCTATGTTTATTATAATTCTTTTGGAAGCTTGTTGTCTAAATTCAAAATAAAATGAATACTTACAGGTATCTTTCTTTCGTATTTACACGGCAAATTTCAGGCAAGACTACAAGGATTCAGTTACCAAACCTGGATTAAATAAAAACATTTTCAATTGCAACCAAGGCCTCCCAAATCAGTAAAATTTACAGAACATGTCAATGATAATATTGGCCGGAATTAACACATGTGGGATGGGGAGAGGAGCACTCCAAATCTCCTTGATTCTTGAGATAGTTTACTAGTCCCTTGTAGAACATTTCTAATCCGCTATGTTTAAGTGTGATTGAGATGTCTCAAAATGCTATATATATTCCACAATTTCTAATTTTCAATAGATTTATAACTTGCTTCTGCACTATAATTAGAGTATTATACTTCTAAATCAAAAACATCCATCAATTTTCATATTCTTCTACCAGAATGTCTACATATAATAGAATTGCTTAGAAAACCCTAGATCTTTGCTAATCACATTAGCAAATTCTTCCTTGGTACCCTATCTTATTCTGGCAACAGCATGTGCTTCAAATTTTGGCTACGCACAAGTTATTTCTTACAGAGGGAGGGGTGCACTACACATGTCTAAATGATGAGGATGTTAACGCACCGACATACACATGAACATATTTTCTGCTACTGGGACCTTAACCTATCAGGCCAATGAAAATTGTAGATGTGGATTTGAGGGCTGACTTTACTAATTCACGTAATTAATAAAGCTTGTTCAAAATGGCAGGCTCACATTGTTATATTCACTAATAGTAACTCTATCTTAACTAATAAAGTCATTTATTGCTCCTGAATTTGAGTTGTGGCTTCTATCCCTTGGACTTTTTTGCTCTGAATCAATTGCAGTTTGTGACCACCATGCCTTTGCATATGCCCAGCTACAACCTTTCTTTAACGTACTGAAAATGTCAAACTAGAAAATATTTACCTTCAGTAGAGTTTCATCATTGCTTTGAACACCTGGTAAATTTGACAACCAGTTGTACAATATTGAAATTTCAAGTGTTACCTATTCTTAAAAATCAAAAAATATGAAAAGGTAACTATACAAATCTAACTGGGAATTGGTATATGTCTTAGGCTGGGTTTTGAAGAAGACCAAAACCAGTGAAGCGTATACATAAATGTATACCTTTGTTGCTGTTGATGTTGTTAGGTGCCATCCAGTCAGTTCCAACTCATAGCAACCCCATGTATAAAAGATCAAAACACTGCCTAGTGAAAGGCCAGCCTCACAATCACGGCTGTTTGAGCTCGCTGCTGCCGCCACCGTGTCAGTTCATCTTGTTGAGGGTTTTCCTTTTTTTTTGCTGACCCTCTACTTTACCAAGTATGATGTCTTTCTCCAGGGACTGGTCCCTCCTGATAACATTTCCAAAGTATATACGATGAAGTTTCGCCATCCTCACTCCTAAGGAGCATTCTGGCTGTACTTCTTCCAAGACAGATTTGTTCTGGCAGTCCATGGTGTATTCAATATTTTTCATCAACAGCATAATTCAAAGGCATCAATTCTTCTTTGGTCTTCTTTATTCATTGTCCAGCTTTTACATGCATATGAGGTGGCTGAAAATACCAAAGCTTGGGTCAGGCACACCTTAGTCCTCAAAGTGACATCTTTGCTTTTCAACACTTCCAAGAGGCCTTTTGCAGCAGATTTGCCCAATGTAATAATACATCGTTTGATTTATTGACTGCTGTTTCCCTTGATTGTGGATTAAGTAAAATGAAATGCTTGACAACGTCAATCTTTTCTTTGTTTTATCGTGATGTTGCTTATTGGTACAGTTGTAAGGATGTTTTTCTTCTTTATGTTGAGGTGTAATCCATACTGAAGGCTGAAGTTTTTATCACCATTCCTGAGTGATTCACTTCCTCTTTGCTTTCAGTAAGAAAGATTGTGTCAACTGCATATCGCAGGTTGTTAAAGAGTCTTCTTCCAATCCCGATGCCATGTTCTTCTTCATATAGTCTGGCTTCTCAGACTATTTGCTCAGCATACAGATTGAGTAAGTGTGGTGAAAAGATACAACCCCAGCACATACCTTCCCTGATTTTAAAACACACAGAGTTCCCTGGTTCTGTTCAAGCAACTGTCTCTTGGTCTACGTACATATTCTGCAGGAGCACCTGTAAGTGTACTGGAACTCCCATTCTTCACAATGTTATCTATAATTTGTAATGATCCACACAGTTGAATGCTTTTGCATAGTCAGTAAAACACAGGTAAACATCTTTCTGGTATTCTCTGCTTTTAGCCAAGGTCCATCTGACATCAGCAATGATATCCCTCGTTTCATGTCCTCTTCTGAATCTGGCTTGAATTTCTGAAAGTTCCCTGTCGATGTACTGCTGGCAGGGCTGGATTAAGGGGTGCAAGGGCTTTAAACAGTGATTATCTGTGGTGCCCTCCTTCTGGTTACTAACACATTCAAACAGGAAATGCAATATATATGTGTGTGTGTTTGTGTGTGTGTGTCTTAGCTATCCATGATGTAACTTCTTCTTAAATGGAACTATAATATTAGCAATTGGTGTATACCATTTTAGAGGAATGAGATGAACAGGATTATAAAATTTTTAGTGCATTTGGGGTACTAATATTTTTGCTATATACCACATTTTCTACAAAAAAGAATATCTCACATAGTCTACAACAAAGAAAATGAGCTAGTGAACTTAGTTGTTTCAACAATCAATGTAAAATTCTCATCTCTCTCAACAAAAAATTAACTTTCACCAATTTTGCTTTAAAAGGCTCATACTTCAGTTTTGATGCTTGTTTTGTAATAAATGCTAAAATCATAAATGAACAAAGGAAAAGATGTCATTAAAAAAGTTAATGATCCGAAAATAAATATTACAACAAATTGTTATATTTTATTTTTAGGTAGCTCCTTCATCTCAAACATATCTAATTTTTAAAAAATTCTTTCTACCTTTGCTCTTAAAATTCTTTAATGATATCATCACAGTTAAGCTGCTGAACAATATCTACTTCCATGCATAATAAGAATGCTGAAGGGACTCTTTCTTCAAATGTTGTTGTACACTGAGGGCTCTTGAATCTCTTTAGGGACAAACAGATTCATTTTGTGACCATTAAAGTTAGGAATATGCGTAAAGCAATCAACTTTGGGAAATACAGTTGTATTTGATCTTCTATTATGGAATCATACATGCCTACATGAGTAAAATTTGCCTTTCCTGAATCTGTAAACTTAGTTCTCATATAAGAGTGAAATTGTTGTACAAGCTGTGAAGATTTGTATTTAAGTCATTGGGATAAGCCTGCACTAATTTCTTGGATGCCTTCATGCATTCTTCATCAGTTATAACCACATTGTTTAGGAAGGAAAATCTATTTGAAAGGACTTCATACACTTTCTCCCTTCTTTTCATACAAGACCCGAGTGTATCAATGATGATGTGGTATGTAATTACGGGAAACTGATCTCTGGCACTCAATATACCTCTGGAGCACTTCCATCATTTACTTGTTTCTTTCTTACGCTTCTGTGAAGTTGAACTGCTTGATAATCAGTATTTGACAGTATTTGTTTTGTTGTGTTTTCAAAATTTTCAAAATCTTCTCTTAAAGTGTGTAAATACCCTGTTAATAACTGGTAGAGATCTGTGCGTGTCTCTAAATTTACTTCTGAATCTTGAAGAGCTTGACTCATCTGATGAAAATGCCGCAGTATGTCATTCCACACAACCCACATGAATACACACACTGGTGTTTACATTTTGTTGGCAATGCTTTCAGCTCCTCTCTTGGTATCTCCTTTTTGTGTCTGATCTTTAGCAATTCCTAAGGCATCTAGAACCTGAGTGTACGATTCCAGCATTGCACTCTTTGCTACAGCGTGCATTTCCCAAGTGCATTTCCCAATGTGTATCCTAAACCCTCAGTTGTTGCTGTTTCCTTTTACGTGGATATGAAATTATGTTACTTTTTAAATTAGGGTCTACCATAGCAAGTAAGCTTGAATGATTGAAAATAAATCAAATTTATAAAATAAAATTTACATTCAACTTTGGATGTTAATGCAAAAAATTATATTTGAAAATTGTTTTTGTTGTTGTTAGGTGCCATAGAATCAGTTCTGACTCATAACAACCCTATGTACCACAGAACGAAATGCTGCCCAGTATTTGAAAATTAGTAAGTTAAAAAAAAAAAAGAAAGAAAATTGGTTTGGAACATGCAATTTTGCTCTTCAGGTCTGAGATAGTCAAAAGAAATAGTACTTACAAGGCAGTCAGAAATGATTTCTTTCATTCGAGAGAACTGAATGCAGGATTATATTCCATTTGTCTGGAATGAAAAGGAAAATATAATGTTATCATACACAAAATTTATAAAATATACCTTTTATTTCTTTGGGACATTGTTCAACTCCCATATTTGGAGATACATACATAATCGATGTAACAATAGCACTGCTTCTCGACAAGCAAGTTTGTTTTGTGAGTCATAACAATATCTACGGATTTCTAAAAAGAAAGTCGGTCTGAAGGGAAATAAAAAATTAAGTACATTTATTTAATTATGATATTGAAATATTCATTTATTTCTCTGATGAATTGTTTAGTTTCCTTACATGGAGATAGATAAATATTCTGATAAAATATAAATGTAAATTCTGACAAACACCCTTTGTTGCTTTCTCAGAAGATGAATTTAGAAGCACACTTATTGTTGCACAACAGAAACATATTTTGCATGGTAAATAAATGCTAAATTTCGCATCCTCTTAAAGTGCCTAGTGCCTCATTTATTAGCATATATAAAGTAATATCATGTACTGTGTCCCACAAAAGAGACCAAAAAAAAAATGAAACTCACTTGATACAAATTAAAACTTTTCATGTTAGATAAATATTAATAAAAATCTCTAGTTTTTTTGGACATTTGCAAAGTTAATATTATATTCAATTATTGCCGGTGTTAGTATTATATTAAACGTATACAAGATTGCATCTGTGTGTATGCTAAACGTATTTTAAATTTAATGTTATAAACATTATTGTTTAAAACTTAGGGCATAACTCAGTATGTAAATGCTATACAGTTAAAACGTAACCTGATTGAACTCATTGCAGTGTTCGACTAATAGGAGTTCCCTCACTTTTACACATCATATGGGACTCGAGTTCCCATTGGTTGTTTAATGGGACATGCACAAGAGCATACCCTTGTGCCTGTATCATGGTAAAGAGCATTGCTGACCCTCCTGGCTGGAGTTGCTGGATCAGCAGACTTGGATGTATAAGATGATTCTCTCAAAACGGATCAGAGACTTGCAATCTATTTATATTCCGCACTTGCCCAGTAACCACTCAGGTTGCATCTGGTTGCGTATTGAGTGAATGTAGCAAGTCTAAGACTCAACAGCCAACTACCACCTCTTGTTTGTTAAAAAGAAATAGTATACTTCCATGAGAAGAGCCAAAATATGGAGTTTCAATTACACAGGAGGAGACTATAGGAGGCAGATATCAAGGAAAGTGTTAAAGTGGTAAGGGCCTAATAGCTTAAACAACCTTGTTCTTGGTTGCCTTCATGACCTTGCATGAACATTATTTCCAGCCAGCACATTCTCACAAATTAGAGCTGATACCAATTTCGCTTAGTGCCCTGCCAGTTCCCTTGAACAGTGGTGCTTACTTCTCCTTGTGTCCTAACTGCTTGACATCTATGGGTCTCTGCTTAGAACAACTGGTGCCCCTGTTTTTTGATGCCCTAAGAACATCTTTTTTTTTTTTTTAAGAACATGCTTACCTTGCTTATTGGGTATTTCATCCCTCACTGCTGCAACCATTTTTAAATTATCTTCAGCAAAATTTTGCTTGTGAGTGATATTAATGATAAAAAAAAAATTTTTTTTTATACTGTTTGATAATTTGCACATTCTGTTGGATCACCTTTCTTTGGAATAGGCACAAATATTTATGTCTTCCAGTCAGTTGGCCAGGTAGCTGGTTTCCAAATTTTTTGGCATAGATGAACAAGCGCTTCCAGCGTTCCATCTGTTTGTTGAAACATCTCAATTGGTATTTTCCCAATTCCTGGAGCCTGGGTTTTCAACAACGCCTTCAGTGCAGCTAGGACTTCTTCCTTAAAAATATCATCGGGTCTAGATCATACGCTACCTTCTTAAATGGTTGAATATCAGCCAATGCTTTTTAGTACAGTGACTCTGCCTATTCTTTTCACCTTCTTTTGATGCTTCCAGCATCGCTTAACGTTTTGTCCGTAGAATCCTTCAATATTGCAACTCAAGGCTTGAATGTTTTCTTCAGTTCTTTAGCTTGAGAAGTGCCAGGTGTTCTTCCCTTTTTGGTTTTCTAACTCCAGGTCTTTGCACATTTCATTATAATAATTTACTTTGTCTTCTCAAGCTGCCCCTTGAAATCTTCCGTTCAGCTTTTTTACTTCATTGTTTCTTCCATTTGCTTTAGCTAGTTAAGAACAAGATTCAGAGTCTGTTCTGACTTCTGTTTTGATCTTTTCTTTCTCTCCTATCTTTTTAATGATCTTTTGCTGTGTTCAGTGTATACTGCCCTTGATGTCATTCCACAACTTGTCTGATCTTCAGTCATTAGTGTTAAATGCATCAAATCTATTCTTGAGGTGGTCTTTAAATTCAGGTGGGATATATTTAGGGTTGTACTTTGGCTATCACGGGCTATTTTAAAGTTCTTCAGATTCAACTTGAGCTTGCATATGAGAAGTTGATGGTCTATTCCACAGTTGGCCGCTGGCCTTGTTCTCACTGATGATATTGAGCTTCTCCATTGTCTCTTTCCAGAGAGGTAGTCAGTTTGATTCCTGTGTATTCCATCTGGTGAGGTCCACTTGTACAGTCGCCATATATGTTGTTGAAAAAGGTATTTCCAATGAATAGGTCATTGGTCTTGCAAAATTCTACTGTGCAATTTCTGGCGTCATTTCTATCATCAAGGCCATATTTTCCAACTAATGATCCATCTTCTTTGTTTCCAACTTTCACATTCCAAACACCAATAATTATCAATGCATCTTGATTGCATGTTTGATCAATTTCAGACTGCAGAAGTTGGTAAAAACCTTCAATTTATTTATCTTTGGCATTGGTGGTTAGTGCATAATTTTGAAAAATAGGCCTATTAACTGGTATTCCATGTAGGAATATGAATATTATCCTATCACTGACAATGTTGTACTATAGGATAGATCTTGGAAATGTTCTTTTTAACAATGAATGTGATGCCTGTCCTTTTCAACTTGTTATTTACAGCATAACAGGCCATATGATTGTCCAATTCAAAATGGTCAATACCAGTCCATTTCAGCTCATTAATGCTTATGATATCCATCTTCAAGCATCCCACTACATTTTTGACAACTTGCAATTTTCCTAGGTTCATACTTCATATATTCCACTTTCCAATTATTAATGGGTGTTTGCAGTTGTTTCTTCTCAATTTGAGTCATGTCACATCAACAAATGAAGGTCCCAAAAGCTTTACTCCATTCGTATAATTAAGGTCTTGACACTTCTTCTTCGCTAGTTTCAATCAGCATAATGTCATCAATGTAATGGACCACTGTGACATCTTGTGAAAGGGGAAGACAACCAAGTTTCCTGGAGACTAAATTATGACATAGTGCTGGAGGGTTGATATACCTTTGAGGTAGGACAGTTAAGGTGTATTGCTGACCTTGCCAGTTTAAGGCAAACTACTTCTGGTGATCATTCAAATCTAGAATGAACAAAAAAAAAAAAAAAAAAAGACATTGGCCAGATCAACAGCTGCATACCAAGTATCAGGAAATGTGTTAATCTGCTCAAGCAATGAAATCACATTTGGAAAAGCAGCTACAATTGAAGTCACCATCTGGTTAAGTTTATGATAATCCACTGTCATTCCCCAAAATCCACCTGTTTTTTGCACAGGCCAAACAGGGAAAATGAATGGGGATGTGGTGGGAATCACCATCCCTGCATTCTTCAAGTCACTGATGGTGGCAGTAATCTTTGCAATCCCTCCAGGAATGTACTATTACCCTTGATTTACTATTTTCCTAGGTAGGGGCAGTTCTAATGGCTCCCACTTGGCTTTTCCTCCTATAATAGCCTAACTCCACATGTCAGGGATCCAGAGTAGGGGTTCTACCACTTATGAGTGTGTCTATTCCAGTTATACATTCTAGAGCTGGAGAAATAACCATATGACAGGTACAGGGACACACTGAACCCACTGTAATAATTTCCCACTCCATTAATAACCTGACCTCTATATGTCCTTACTCTGACTGGTGGGTCACACTGATGTTTTGGGTCTCCTGGATTTTGCATCATTCAGAGCCAGCATCCCATAATCCCCTAAAAGTATGATTATTTCCTTTTTCCCAATGAACAGTCAGTCTCATAAGATCCCATAGATCTCTTTGGAGAGTGTGGGGGAAAGGTTAACGGCATAAATTTTTGGTATTGTAGTGGGGTTCTTCCTCAAGGGGGCACAGTTTCCATTTCATTCAAGTCTGGGAATTGACCGATGGGACATGGCTCTCTAGTCTGATGAATCAAGTTAGACTGCCATTCAACTGACCTAGAATTCTTCTGCTTGTCAAGTCCATTCAACAACAGCCTCCACCAGCCTAAGCTCAGAAGAACTAGATAGTGCTCAGCTACAGCTACTGACGGGGTCACAATAGATGGTTCTGGACAGAGTGGGAGAAAAACGTAGAACAAAATTCAAATTCACAAAAAAAGACCAGACTTACTGGTCTGACACAGACTAGAGGAACACCCAAGACTATGGCCCCTGGACACCCTGCTAACTCAGAACTAAAGCAAGCCACTCCTGAAGTACGCCTTTCAGTCAAAGATTAGGCAGGCCAATAAAACAAACAGTAACACACGTAAGGAAGATGTTTCTTTGTTCAACTAAGTATATGAGAGCAAACGGGCAACACCTGACCAAAAGCGAAGACCTGAAGGCAGGAAAGGACAGGAAACCTGGAAGAATGGACGCGGAGATTCCAGGGTGGAAAGGGAGGGGGAGAGTGCTGACAAATTTCAGGGATTGCAACCAATGTCACAAAACAATTTGTGTATAAATTTTTGAATGAGAAACTAATTTGTGCTGTAAACTTTCACCTAAAACACAATAAAAATTAAAAAGAAATCAGGTTTTCTTTCAAGGCACAAGTGGTACCTTTCAGGCCTTGTATGCTACACTTGAGCTGTGTCTCTGGAGTTTTGAATTCATTCCTTTCTTCCACTACTTTGTGTAGTGAAAACGGGACCAACCAGCTTCTCTGTACTTGTCATTCTGACAAAATTATAGAATATCAAATATGGCATCACCCAGAGCCTTGTCTCTCACAAATATTTTATCCAATGGTGGTGATATTTTATGTATTTCTATTGCCACCTTGGAGCCTGGGTGGTACAGTGGTTAAGAGCTCAACTGCTAACCAAAAGGCTAGCAGTTCAAATACAGCAGCCACACCCTGGAAACCCTGTGCGACAATTCTACTTTATCCCATAAGGTTCCTATGAGTCAGAATTGACTCAACGGCAACGTGTTTGATTTTTTTGGTTTTTGCCACCTCACACCATTTTTTTTTTTCTTCTTCACTACTGGAGGCAGAGTCTTCAGTTCCTTTAAGACTAGCCAGACTTAAGAATCAATTCAGAAAACTCATCCTCATCATTTTGTCCCTGTAGAGCCACACTTGGTACCAAATATCTTAGACTGGGTTCTCTAGGTCAGCAAAACCAGTGAAGTATATATATTAATATATACAGAGAGAGAGAGATTTCTAGGAAATTGTGTACACAGTTGTGGAGGCTGGCAAGTTCCAAATCTGTGGTTAGGCATCAGGCTGGAGGTTTCTGATTTAAGTGGTTGTAATGAACCCAAAATCGGCAGGTCGGGTGGAAGGCTGCTGGCTCATGTTCCAAAAGCCAAAGGTCAAAGGACAAAGAGTCAGATGTAGGATTGAGAGAGAGCAAGTTTTGCCAGAACATCCATATATATCAGGTGCAGGCCACATCCCTATGCAAACTCGCCGTTCAATGAATTGGCTGCTCACACCAGATCCCAAAATGGGGAATGATTACATAGCATCTGCCAAACCACTGAGAATCAGGGCCTAGCCAAGCTGACACACAAACTTAACCATCACAGTATAATTATTAAGTAAACTATTTAGTACACTACATGCTCCTGTTTTGTAATTTTATAATAAAGAAGGGATATTTGTATTTGACAACAAAAGAGTAGAACTGCCCCAGAGAGTTACTAAGCAGCAGCTGCTGGATTTGAACTGTCAACTTTTTGGTTAGCAACCTGAGCTCTTAACCACTAGGCTACCAGGGCACCAGTAGTTGGCTAAGGGTGATTTAAATACGGCTGCTTACCAGAGATCCAATTCATACCACAACTGCCCACCCTGGAACTCAGTGAAGTTTATTTCTTTCTGAAATTCACTGGGACAATATTTTTTATAAGCCACTATGGTAACAGAGTCTTTTGGTTAGAGAAAACTCCTCTCACGACCAAAACCAAAACCAAACTCATTGCCGTCAAGTCAATTCCAACTCATAGGGACCCTACTGGACAGAGTGCAACTGCCCCATAGAGTTTCCAAGGAGCACCTGATAGATTCGAACTGCTAACCTTTTGCTGAGTAGCCGTAGCACTTAACCACTATGCCACCAGGGTTTCCCCCTCCCCACAACCACATGGGTTAAATCAGGACCACGTGGGTTAAATTGAGGCCTCCTGAAAGATATGTTCACATCTTAACCCTGGAACTTGTGAATGTGAACTTATTTTAAAAAAGAATCTTTGCAGATATAATTACGTTAAGGGTCTCCGGATGAGATCATGCTGGATTATTCAGGTAGACCCTAAATCCAATGACAAGTATTTTATAGGAGAAAGGCAGAGGGAGATTTGAGACAGACAGAACAGAAGACCCAGACACAGAGGAGGAAGCAATGTGACCACAGAGGCAGGGATTGGATTGATGCAGCCACAAGCCAAGGAATGCCTCATGTCACTAGAAGCAGGAAGAGGGAAGGAATGATTCTCCCCTGGAGTCGTCAGAGTGAGTGCAGCCTTCCCAGACCTTCACTGTGGACTTCTGGCCTCCAGAGCATGAGAGAATAAATTTACATTGTTTTAAGCCACCAAGGGAAACTGATACACCAAGACAAGTAATCCATCTGAAATAACAGATAAAAACCTAGGATCATTGAGCATCAACAAGCATCGCCTTCCAATTTAGGAGATAAACTAAAGCCTAGATGTGAGACTGGAAATTAGAAATTTCTTTGTTAGATGATATAGACTTGATGGTGTGGTCAGCTGTTCCATTTTGAACTAAGAGGAAACGACATACTGACATCTGTAGAGGAAAGCAAAAGCGAGAAAACTGACTTAGAAGGAAGCTTAACATAATAAGTCAGAGACATTCAATCCTCAGGACAGAACACTGTTAGAGATTCACTGAGTTGTGAGCAAAAACTTATAAAATCTCCAGATACAAGCCTGAATGAGTAACACAACACCAAGGAAGTAGGAGGAGGAGGCAAAAGATCCCCAGTGTATCTTGATGTCCCAAGATAGGGCATCCTGAGATGGATGTTATGCTCTCTGTTGCTCAATCCCACGTGTGTCTGCCCCCAGGCTGCACGCTGGGTGGTCTACCAACATAGGCACAAAACTCCAAAGCTCACCATGTATTTTATTATTTGTATTGTTCCTCCTAACTTTTAGAAATGCTGATTTTTAGTTCAAACAGCTTTATTTTAGGTTATGTACCATTATTTCTCATCAGTTGTGAAATAGGTAAGATGCCCTTCCCACTGCACCAGTCTGTGAGAACTCAGTGCCCAAGCTACAAAAGCTCCAGCTTCCATTCTGATTGACCATGGGGAATCCAGGCTTTACCAGCGTCCCTCCTGCCCAAGAAGGATCTGTCATTCCATCCTCTTGTCATTTTTATCTGAGGGAGACATCTTGCTTCAATAGAGACTCTAGTTTTCTCTTGAAAAGGGTGCAGCAGTTCACCTCTTGCCACCTCCTTCCAGATGTTGCTATTGTTTTATGCATTGCTTTTTCCCAAGTTTGAGCAGAGGCTCTTGCTTCAATTTCCCAGAGTGACGGTGATGACTGGACTCCAACCTATAAGAGGTATCCCTGGAATTTGGGGGAATAACTGAAAGGAAGAACAATATGGCAAAAACTTGTGACTCTGACTAGTTGTGCTCCCAGAGCTCTGGGACATAGATAGGTGACATCACTGCCTTGCTTCCGTCATCTTGAATAGGCTAGTTTATCTCTGCCAAATAAGAATGTCTTCCAGCATGTTTCTCCCAAATTGCAGTCTCAAAAACTACTGCTAGACTCTGAAAAAAAGGAGTAATAATACCCCAATCGAGTCTTTGATATCTTCTTCTCTTTCCCATATTAGCCAGTCCTGAACAACAACAAAAAGTTGAAATAAAAATATAAAATTTAGTTAAAGTTAATTTCATTCAGTTGCAACTCCTCCATCCTTCCAGGTTTTCAGGCCAGAACTCATGACACCATCTCTGAGTTCTTCCTTTTCTTCAGAGCCCACATCCAATACATCCATACATTTTGCTAGCTCTATTTTTAGTATGGTTCGTGGGAGGCACAAATGGCTTGTGCTCAAGTATTAACCATAAGGTTGGTGGTTTGAACTCACGTAATGGCGTTGTAGAAGAAAGGCCTGAAGATCTGTTTCCATAAAGATTGTCTTTGTTGTTAGGTGCCATTGAGTCAATATTGTACTCATAGTGGCCCCATGTGATAGAGCAGAATTGCCCCATGGGGTTTTCTAGGCTGCCATCTTTATAGGAACAGATTGCCAGATCTTTCTTCCTTGGAGTTGCTGGGTGAGTTCAAACCACCACATTTCAGTTAGCAGCCAAGCACTTAACTGTTGCACCACAAGGGCCCCTCTGTAAAGATTACAGCCAAGAAAACCCTATGGAGCAGCTCTGCTCTGTAATACATGCGGATGCCATGAGTTGGAATCAACGGCACAGGTTTGGTTTTTGTTTTTGTTTGTTTTTTCTTATCGACTTTAGAAATAATTTACTTACATTTTTGTGTTGCTTTTGAGAATATTCACAGCAAAACACACAGCAATTCAACAATTTCTACATGCACGATTCAATAACATTTATTACATACTTCAAGTTGTGCAGCCATTCTCATCCTCCTTTTCTGAACTGTTCCTCCTCCATTAACATAAACTCATTGCTCGCTAAGTTTTCTATCTAATCTTTTGAGTTGCTGTTGTCAGTTTGATTCCACATAGATAGATCTTAAAAGCTCACAATGCTAAAGGCAGACATTCTTTACTAGCTAAGCTAAACTATCATTTTGATTTTAAGAAGACTTCAGGGAATACTTTTGGTTTAAGGTTTAAAGATTATTTCACAGCAATAGTTTTGGGGGGTTATCAGCTTCTACAGCTCCATGTAGTCTGGATTCCAAGATAATTTGAAATTCTACTCTGCATTTTCTCTCTTTTGATCAGGATTCTTCTATAGAATCCTTGATGAAAATATTCAGTAATGATAATAGGGCACCATTCAGTTCTTCTGGTCTCATGGCAAACAAGTCAGTGTGGTAGATATATTTGCAACAACTAAAAAAGAGCAGTGGCAGAGGCTATTTATGTACAACCAAATACTTCATGGGATTTAGTTTCTTGGTTTGGAGGTTTAGAGTCATGATTAAATGAGGTATCCCAGTTAATTGGCCTAATATTATGTTTAGTGCTTCTCTTCTACCTCTTAGTTCATTGTATAGTGCCTGGGGTCTTAAAATCTTGCAAGTTGCCATCTAAGGTACAACAATTGCTCTTTATTCATCCAAAGCAATAGAGGAAGGAGAGTCAGGAATAGGAGGAAGAAATGGAATGCCTGGCTAATTGGTTTATTTTTAATACTTATCCAGAATCTGAACTCCCTTCACAACTTTGACTACTACCACTTGCTCCAAGCACCCCTCTTCTTTTGCCTAGGTTTCTGAAAGAATCTCCTAACTGGCCTCTTTGTTTATATCTTCTCTACCACTCTCCCCCCTCCCCATGCCCCATCTATTCTCTACGCAACAGCTGAAAGGATCCTTTCATCACTTAAAAAAAAAAAAAAAAAACCCTCATTGCCTTCCAGCTGACTCATAGTGACCCTGTAGGACAGAGTAGAACTGCCTCACAGTGATACCTAAAGCAGGCTTTGCTCAGTGTGGCATCCCATCAATAAAGACACACCGAGGTAAGGAGGGGAGAGTTTATTGCAAGCACACAGGCAAGGAGCAAGGAGGTATATACCTCAAATCAAGCTCCCTGAACAAAGGAAGGCAGAACATTTTATACTATGTCTCACAAGGAAGTACATACAAACGTTATGGACTACATAGGTTATCGTGGCACACAGGCACAGTAAGAAAAATGGCATTTTTTTCTTTGGCATGTGGGCTAGTAAACTGATTTTGACGGGCTTGAGCCACACCCAAAGCTTTGTGGACAATGGACAGGAGGGGCAGGTTCCACTGGTCTTCGCAGCTCCAACTGAGCCACACCCAGTGCTATCACTTAAGGCTTTGTTTGATAATGGCTAAGCAGTTCCTTGCTGCTTTGGGTATCAACAGGGTTTCCAAGGCTGTAAATCTTTAGGAAAGCTGACTCCCACATCTTTCAAACACCATCAGACCTCTTAGCCATTGCATAACCAGGGTTCCTTCCTTAAAGATTACAAACAAGAAAACCCTATGGGACAGTTCTATTCTGTCATATGGGGTTGCTATAAGTTAAGATCAACTTAATAGCACCTACCAACAACAGCATACTTTTATGCACACATACACAGACATTTTTTTTTACACAGACATACAGAGCATAAAGTTAATGTATGCTTTCCAAAAGGGTAAAACGACTCATACAAATTTAAAATGAAAATGTGTCAAAGATTTTATTTAATTTATCAATTAATTAGTGAGCCAGTGTTGTCGGGGAAAAACATCATGAAGTTTAGGAAAGCAAAAAGAAAGTTTTATTTGGCATATGTTCGAACAGGCAAAGGTGGGAAATCAGACAAACATGCTTCCAGAGCCATGTCTGCCCAAATCTAAGGAAATTACAGAACACACAAAAAAGGGAAAACAGACAAGCCACAGCCACATCTGCCCGAGTCCAAGGAAATACTACAAAATAGGCAAGAATGGGGAAAAGGACAAGCATGCTGCTAGAGCCATGCCTGCCCGAGCCCAAGGAACATTACAGAATCATCAGTATACATTAACATTATAAATGGGCAAAACCATTGAAAGTTTCACCTTTTCACATATGGCTAGAAACTGTGACCCTACATTTTGATTTGTCTTTCTTAACAATCATTGGTACTGGTTTCAATAATGACAGTCAGGAGGGTCCTCATTGGCCCAACAAATTTTCCATTCACAAAATGCTAATAAGCCTCTGGGTTCTGTTTGATTGGTTTATGTGAAAGATTCCCTAAAAGGTATTTTCCAAGATTGTCCTAGCTATTGTCTTTGTACCTCAGGGCCCAATTGATGTGTCCTTGTGAGACCTGTGAGTCTAGCTTCAGCTGGGTCACATTCTCTATGCTCAAGGACAGGGAATAATGACTCCAATATTATTTCCTAAATCATCATTAAAACATTAAAACAAGTTCATGGAGAATGTATTTTGCAGAGATATGCATCCTCTATTTGATAAAATTCCTTTGCATTGGCATACCCAGGAATCATTTGCATTGCTATGGAAAGAAATATTTGTGTTGTTATCAGTTTCTACAACTTAAATTCTATCCTTATCGAGTTGTAAAACAGCCTAGTCAAACAAAGACAGTCCAAAGGGCACACCCTTATAGAATCAGATAATCCTCTGAGGGTCTGCTTAACAAGGCCTGATATGCCACTGAAAGAATACCCAGAAATCTCTTTTTCCCATTTCCAAGTCTTGGACACATTAAGTCCTATCAATAACTGCATACTTATATGCTACATTAATATAGTAATTAATATAGACTATATATTAATAGGAGCAAATATTGAAGTTGTCAAGGATTTCATTTTACTTGGATTCACAATCAACACCCGTGGAAGCAGTGGTCAAGAAATCGAAGGACATATTGAACTGGGCAAATCTGCTGCAAAAGACCTCTTTCAAAAGCAAAGATGTCACTTTAAAGACTAAGGTGTGCCTGAACCAAGCTGTGGTATTTTCAGTCATCTCTTATGCATGCAAAATCTGGACAATGAATAAGGAAGGCTGAAGAAGAACTGACCCCTTTATATTATGGTGTTGGTGAAGAATATTGAATATACCATGGACAGCCAGAAGAATAAACAAATCTGTCTTGGAAGAAATACAGCCAGAATGCTAGGATGGCAAGACTTCATCTCATGTACTTTGGACATATTATCAGGTGGGACCAGTCCCTAGAGAAAGACATCATGCTTGGTAAAGTAAAGGGTCAGTAAAAAAGAGGAAGACCCTTGATGAAATGGGTTGACACAGTGGCTGCAACAATGGGCCCAAGCATAACAACTATTGTGAGGATGGCGCAGGACAAGGCAGTGTTTTATTCTGTTGGACATAAGGTCTCTATGAGTCAGACCCTAACAATAACAACAATATATATTAATGTAAGGAGCCCTTGTGGTGCAGTGGTTAAGTGCTCAACCTGCTAACTAAAAGTCAGTAATTTGAACCCACCAGGCTCTCCGCAGGAGAAAGTTGTAGTAGTCTGCTCCCATAAAGATTACGACCTTGGAAACGCTTTGGTGCAGTTCTACTCTGTTGTATAGGCTCACTGTGAGTCAGAATTGACTTGATGGCAATGGGTTTAGTTTGGTTTTTATACATTAATATACAACTGTATTCCCATACAAGGAGGCTTCATGTTACAGTGGTTAAGCACTTGACTGCTAACTGAAAGGTCAGCTGTTCAAACCCACCAGCCGCTCTGTGAAAGAAAGATGTGACAGTCTGTTTTCATAAAGATTACAGTCTTGGAAGCCCTATGGAGCAGTTCTACTCTGTCCTATAGAGTTGGAATCGACTTGACAGCAATGAGTTTTACATTCCAGTACTAAAATGTAAGCTCTTTGAAAGCTGGGGTTTTAGTAGTTTCACTCACAGCTGTATATCTTTTCTAGAAGAGTGGCTGGCATATAGTAAGCACTTAACAAATTTTTGTTTAATGGATAAATGTACGACTACACCAGTACAGGCAATAGTGCAGTATAGAGGCATGGTGTTGTTGTTACTAGTTGCTCGTAGTGACTTTATATAACAGAACAAAACATTACCTGGTTCTGTGCCATTCTCATGATAGATGCTATATTTGAGTCCATTGTTTCGGCCACTGTGTCAATCCTTTTCACTGAGGGCCTACCTCGTTTTCGTAGACCTTCCACTTCACCAGCCATGATGTCCTTTTCTAGTGATTGTTCTTTTTTGATGATGTGTCCAAAGTAATCAAGCCGAAGCCTTTCAATCCTTGCTTCTAAAGAGCACTCTGGCTGTATTTCTTCTAAGACTAAATTGTTCATTCTTCTGTCAGTCCACAGTATGTTCAATATTCTTAGCTAACACCACACTTTGAATATATCATTTTTCCTTCTGTCTTTCTCTTTCATTGCCTAACTTTGCACACATATGAGGTGATTGAAAAGACCATGGCTTGTGTCACAGTTGCCTTAGTCATCAAAGTGACATCTTTGCTTTTTAGAACTTTAAAGAAGTCTTTTTCAGCAGATTTGCCTAATGCAATACACCATTTGAATTATCGACTTCTGCTTCCACCAGCTGATTGTTGATCAAAGAAGAATGAAATCATTGACAACTTAAATTTCTTCTTCAAGAAATTTCTTCAAGAAATTTTGTGGTACTGGACGAAACCAAAAGCAAAGAAGTTTCCTGAATACAAACAAACATTTCAAGGGACACAGTGGCAGGGGCAGGGGTATGGGAACCATGGTTTCAGGGGCCATCTACCTCAATTGTCATAACAAACTCTATTAAGAAAATGTTCTGCATCTCAATTTGGTGAGTGATGTCTAGGGTCTTAAACGCTAGCAAGCAGCCATCTAAGATGCATCAATTGGTCTCAACCCACCTGGAACAAAGGAGAATGAAGAACACCAAAGACACAAGGTAACTATGAGCCCAATAGACAGAAAAGGACACATAAACCAGAGACTACGTCAGCCTGAGACTGGAAGAACTAGATGGTTCCTGGCTACCACCAATGACTGCCCTGTCAGGGAACACAACAGAGAATCCCTGAAGGAGCAGGAGAACCCTGGGATGCAGACCTCAAATTCTAGAAAAAAGACCAGACTTATTGGTCTGACTGAGACTGGGAGGACCCCAGAGATCATGACCCCCAGACCCTCTGTTAGCCCAAGACTGGAACCATTCCCAAAGCCAACTCTTCAGACAGAGATTGGCCTGGACTATAAGACAGGAAATGATACTGATGAGGCATGAGCTTCTTGGCTCAGGTAGACACAAGAAACTATGTGGGCAGCTCCTGTCTGGTGGTGAGATGAGAAGGCAGAGGGGGGACAGGAGCTGATTGAATGGACATGGGCAATACAGGATAGAGAGGAGGAGTATGCTGTCACATTAGGGGGACAGCAGCTAGGGTTACATAGCAAGGTGTGCATAAGTTTTTGTATGAGAGGCTGGCTTAATTTGTAAACTTAAAGCACAATAAATTAAACAGGAACAAAAAAAATTTTGTAGGAAAAAAAAAAGAAAGAAAATCTTGACAACTGAATCAATAAACACCAGCACACAGGCATGGAGGAGTCTCAATCTACATAGAGAAAAGTAATGGTTATTCCGTAAAATTAATAGTCTGCAGAGATGCAGCGCCTATGAAAGTTGCCCTCAGTTTACATATAATTAAGTAGAATGCTTGAGTGCAGGTCTTCAGCTTTCTTCAAAGTTCCAGTCAATCTTCAAAACAATGGGTGAATTACATTTGTAAAACAAACATACCCATAATGTTGTTTTTCCCAAAAACAACATTATGTTTGATTAGCATATTATTAAATTCAAGGTCTCACTCTTTGTAAACAAAAACTATTGGCTGGCTTTTGTCCTCCCACCCTCGCAAACCACGGGCTAGAGAAGGCTAGGGGGCCCGATAACCTATGTGTCTTTTTGTTTTGTTTTTTAATAAACTTCAGTGGGTATTTAGGGACATTAGAGAAGTTTTCCATAAAAACACTTCTATTTTTAATTTTCAGCAGTCCCCATCTTACAAAAGTTTTGACTATTACAGAGATAGGATCTATTTTCCTCCCTCTAATAAGGCATGAAGTCTCTATATGGTGCAAACTATGTGCACTGGACTATTAACCTAAAGGTTGGAGGTTCCAGCTACTGTGGACCCACCCAGGGGTACTGTGGTACTGCAGAAGAAAAAGCCTGGCAATCTGCTTCCATTAAGATGACAGCAAAGAAAGCTCTATGGAGCAGCTTTCCTCTTTAATACATGGGGTCACCATGAGTTGGAATCAACTCGATGGCAACTAACAACAACCATAGAGTAAGGAGAAAAGAACCAGTCTAGGTTTTCACACATTTTATTTCTTACCAGAAGGGCTCTTCTTAGCCAGATTAGACTTTCAGAGATCTGATTTTCCCTGTTCTTGGGTTGTCTCTAGAATAGAACCGTTGTCTTTACAAATCTCATTAGTAAGGATTGATAAAGAAAAAAGCAACAAACTAGCGAAATACTCTCTAGGAAAGTTTATCAATGCTCTAGCAACTTTAAAGAATGTAAAGTTTTTTATAACTAAGGAGTTCAGAAAGACAAGAAATTGAAAAGTACTCTGAACTTTGTGCATGTCCTTCTGTTAAGAAAAGAGGCTAGGCTTACTCTTGCAGCTTATTAGTTCATGATTGTCTTAGATGAAATTATAGGATGATCAGCAGAGAAGGAAGACTCTACATTCAACACTTAGGTGGGGATTATTTAGCCTAAGCTTTGAAGAAAGTTTGAAATTTTGATTGGATGCAATGAATACACCTCCTCAGAGTCAAGTGCTTCTTCCCTTCATTTTAACAAATGGATCACATGACTTGACAAGGCAATGATATCCCTAATCAGGTTGGATATGATGAAATGTGATGAGATAAAAGGAGAGACTATGAGTTGAGGGAAAAAAATGTTGCCTTTTATAAAATCTATAGAAGAAACAATAGAAAATCAATGAAAAAGAACTGCAGCCTTTTGAAAATCTGATTTTGTCTATAATGCTTATGTGCATAGGTCCACAGTTTAAAATAAACCTGAACATTTACCCAAGTCTAAACTTAGGTCCTCTATTATTTGTTCTGCCTGTCTTTATCATGATTTAAGCTTCATATTTCATTGGGTGGAAGAAGTATGTGGCAGGCTAATGGTCTAAATACCCAAGTCTCATTTTATAAATATTTATTGCCAACTGGTGTGTTCATATCTTTGAAGTCCTATGCAGGGCTCACTGTGAGTATATACTTCCCTCCCCTGCCTGTGGAAAATAACCTACCCAGCACTCTTGTTTACACAAGGATGGCTTCAACACCAAGTTAATTTTTTTATCTACATCTTCTCACATCACTCATCTTTGTTTTGTTATATTTTCTTCCCTCCTTCACCTCATATGTCAAGCAGTGAAGGCCCGAAGTAATAAGCTAAACAACATGTGCTGTGCTGCTTTTGAATTAAGGCAGTCGCCCAGGCCGAGCTGATGATTACTAATCTGCCCTGAGTGGCTGTAGGGGGCCTGCAGGGTCAAGGGAAGAAAAACAAACAAACAAACAAAAAACCTCGGAGAAGATATTCAAAATAAAAGAGGTGAGTCTGGAGGATTCTGCACATCAAACTAAAACTCCTGGACATGATTCTTCTGGAAGGAGGGAACCATTGTGAGGATTCAAAGCAGGAGAACCACATTAAGAAACAGTTCTTCAGGAAAATTCATCAGTGTATGTTCTGGATTACTGCAGACTGGAGGAGAGATCAATTAGGAGGCAATGGCAATTATATGGGTGAGAGGGGATGAAGGCATACAAACAGTTCCACTAATATTTAGTTACTGCGTTATGACAGTGGGAATAGAAGAAGGTAGGTACAGGTGGGAGAGATGTCGGCATGATAGAATTGATAAAACTTGAAACTATTGGAGGCAGTGCAAAGACAAGTAAACAATAAAGCAAAAATATTGAGCTATTGTAAATAGGAGGATGAGAATAATATTAACTAAAATTCAAAAGAGAAGCATGATTAGAACAGAAGGGGATATTAAATGTTTAGTTTGAACATCATAAATTTTAAGGAGCCGGCATCACTTGATGGCAATGGGTTCATGGGGGTAGCCTGCAAGTGGAGCCATCTACAGAAGTAATTGGTTAGCAAGGCAGGTATGAATTAAGTGTTTGGGTGGCTTAGATGTGATATGTGAGAGAAAGAAAGGCATGTATGAAGAGCTCCTGGTTTTGGGCTTGGATTACCATGTGGGGATAATAACCAGGATAGAGTAAAAAAGGAAGAGATATAGAAACAGGAGAGGAAGACCATAAATTCAGAATGAATATTTGCATTTCTCATGGGATATCCAAGAGAAACATCCAGAAAGGTGAGCTCACATATCTAGATCTCAGCGGACAGGTCCAGGTGAACAATATAAATTTGGAAGTAGCAACCAGAAATTTAAAATACTGTGAGGGGAGCACAGTCGAACTTCTGGAAAGATGAAGTAAGTAGATGTGCTTTTCCCTCTTCCTGCACTTAATAGAACTAAAAATCCTGAATATTATATATATATATATATTTATATATATATATAAAAAATAAGAAGACTCTGAAAGGTGGAAAGTAAAAGGCAGATCTTCTGGGAATTTGGGACCAGAGGAACAACCTGATGGTGATTTCTCTGGGTGTTCTTCTTGCTCCATATATCTCAGACTTAGAGCTGAAGAATTTGTCACCTGGAAACACCAATGGATATAGACAAAAACAGGTCCAACAAAACCATGCTGTCTGTAACCAAAGGATCAGGAAAGGGACAATCTACTAAGACAGAACATTTTAGACAATAGCTGCTTTACTTCAGCCTAACATTTCATGCAAACACACACACAAAAAAAATTATAGCCCCATTCCAACTCACACCAAATAAGGCCAAGTGGGAAGCCTAACGTTCCACCTTTATGAGGCAGTAAAAAATGTTCCCCAATACTCCAATTGGGGTGTGGTCAGAGAAGGGCAAGTAGCGAGCCAGGACTTCCAACCCCACCAGCCAGTAATAAGCCTCACAGCCTGCAATATCAGTGGACACCACACAGGGAGACTAGACTTCCCAGGCACCCCTCCTGCTCCCTGCTGGATGATGTCAGAAGAGGCCTAGAAGAGAGTTGGGATATTTGCTATCACCCAGCAGTAACAAGGCCACCATCACCTCGGTGTCAGTGGAAACCTCATAGCAAGCAGGAACACCCACCTCCTCCCAGCAGTAACAAGGAGCCTCCACCTTGCATGTCACCAAAATTCAAGTGGAAAATCTAGCCTTCTACCTCCACTTGACAGTAATGAGGAGGCACCTCCTCTTACTCTGCTAGAGCAGTTTCAGAGAAAACCAGCAAAAATAGATTTTCTCATAATGTATCCCATAATTAATATCAAAGTGTATTTCATAATGTGATACAAAAATGTTCAGATTTCTCTCACCATACCAAGAACCAGGAAGATCTCAAACTACATGAAAATAAAATAAATAGATTCCAATACCAAGATGACAGGGATGTTAGAATTATCTGGCAAATATTTTAAAGTAGCCATTATAAAAATGTTTCAACTAGCAATTAGGACCATGCTTGAAACAAATGAAAAAAAAAAAAAAAAAAGGAAAGTCTCAGCAAAGAAATTGAAATTTTTGGCAAAGAAACATAAGAGCCAAATGGAAGTTTTAAAGTTGAAAAATACAATAAACCAAATCAAGTGCTCAGTGGACTGGCTCTACATGGAATGGAAAGGACAAAGGAAAGAATCAGTGGAAAAGAAGATATAAAAATAGAAATTACCCACTCTGAGCAGCAGAGAGAAAGCAGACTAAAATAAAACAAAATGAACAGAGCCTCAGAGACTTAAGGGACTATAACAAAATATTTAACATATGTGTCACTGCAGTCCTGGAACGAAAGTAAAAAAAGGCAGGGTTGAAAAAGTACTTGAAGAAATAATGTCTAAGCACTTCCCAAATTTTGCAAGAGACGTAAACCTACAGCTTTAAGAAGCTGAGAACCACAAAAAGGATAAGCTCAAAAAAATTCATGCCAAGAGTGTTATTGTTAAGATTGTGTGTCAACTTGGCTGAACCATGAGTCTCAGTGGTTTGGTAGTTATGTGATGCTGTAGTTTGACAGTTATGTAATGGTATAATTTGGCAATTATGTAATGATGTAGTTATCCTCCAGTTTGTGTTATAATGTGATCACCTCCATAATGTAATCTGATGTGATCAGCCAATCAGTTCTAAAAGGAGTTTCCTGGGGGAATGTGGCCTGCATCCAATATACATGGACATTCTGGCAAAGCTTGCTGGATTTTTCTCACTCTGGATCCTCCACCTGGCTTGTAATCATCTGACCTCTGTCTCTTTGAGTTGAGCCAGCAATTTACCATATTGCCTGTCAATCTTGGGATGTTGGAATTCATCAGCCTTCACAGCATGTGAGCCAGCAGACTGCTCTCTGACCTGCTGATCTTGGATTCATCAGTCCCTGCAGCTACGTGAATCAGAGCAGCCTCCAGCCTGACGCCTGACCCACAGACTTGGGAATTGCCAGCCTCTACAACCAAGTGAACCATTTCCTTGAGATAAATCTATCTCTCTCTATGCGTATACATATACATAAACTCACTGCCGTCAAGGTGATTCCAACATATGTATACATATATATATCCCCCAAAACCAAACCCATTGCCATCGAGTCAATTCCAACTCATAGTGACCCTATAAGACAGAGTAGAGCTGCCCCATAGTGTTTCCAAGGAGCTCCTGGTGGATTTGAACTGCCGACCTTTTGGTTAGCAGCTGGAGCATTTAACCACTACGGCACCATATATATATGGAAACCCTACGGGGAAGCTCTACTCTACCCTATAGGGTCTCTGTGAGTCAGAATCGACAGCAATGGTTTTATATATATATATACTTCACTGATATATATATATATATATATATAAACTAACTAAAAAACTCAGTGCCGTCGAGTCTTCACTGGTTTTCTTCTATAAAGGGCTATGCCTAAGATATTTTGTACCAAGAGTAGTTCAAGAGAAACAAAATTGTAAGAATGAGTTTTCTAAACTGGTTCTCAGGTCTGATTAGTCTTAAAGATGTTGATGACTCTCCCTCCAGTAATAAAGATGTACTACTTTTTCATGGCATGAGGTGGCAATAGAAATACACACTATATCACCACCAATAGATCAAATATTGGTGAGAGGCAGCCAGGTTTCATATTTTTCTACAATTTTGTTATAATAAGTAGGGTTAGGAAGCTGGTTGGCTGGTCCTACTTTTGCTAGACAAACTAGTGAAAGATGTGAGCTCGGGGCTTCAGAGTCACAGCTCATGCACCACATAATCGGCCTCAAAGTTGCCACTTGTGCCCTGAAACAAAGTCTTATTTCTTGTAGTAACAGAGCTGATACAGCCAAAAACCAAACCCAGAGTCTTATAATAAGAGTGGCTGAATTACAATATTGACTGAACTCCCAGCCTTAAATCATGTCTGGAGTGAGAGCATTGATTGGGAAGAAACGTGATCCTGAGACTTGGAATGGGGACACATGGGTAGATAATCAGGAAGCTGGGGACATAAAACCCCTAAATTTGGTTAAGTCTCTCCTACCAACAGAACCAGCCCTCTCACTCCCATCTGAAGAAATTAATCCATCTTCGTCTGCTAAGCTACCCTCACCAGGAAAATCGTTATTCCTTCCACCCCCATCTGTTGAGATTAACCCAGCTGTGTCTGAAGAGCCTTTGTCTGAGATATCACATGGAGAAATGTCTAAGTCATTTCCTGGAGCATCACCTAAGGCAGATGCCTTACAAGACCTTGCTGAATGTTCTCAGAACACCTCCCAAGCACCCTTTTTTATCTAGACCTGTAACTATATTTAAGTTCCAGTGAGCCCCAAAAAGTGAAGTACAAAGTGTGATCCAGGAGGAGGTATGCTACACTCCAAAAGAACTGCTTGACTTTTCTAATATGTACAGACAAACAAAAACCTGGGAAATATGTGTGTGAATGGCTATTCAGGGTGTAGAATAAAAGTGCAAGGAATAGAAAGTTGGATTAGTCTGAGTTTATTGACATGGGCCCACTAAGCACAGATTCTTCACTGAGTGTTTCAGCTCAAGGGGTTAGGAAAGGACCTAATAGTTTATTTGGTTGTGTCACTGAAGCATGGATTATGTGGTAGCCTACACTAAAACGAGTTGAAGTACCAGGCCACCGTTGGTATACTATAGAAGAAGGTATCTAAAGGCTTAGGGAAATTGGCATGTTAGAGTGAATTTATCAGGCCCACAGACCCACACATGGAGTACTCAGAGGACACACCTTTTACCAGAACTGTGAGGAACAAATTTGTGAAGGGAGCTCCAGCATCCTTGAAGACTGCTGTGATTGCTATTTTATGTAAATCAGATCTGATGGTGGGAATTGCCCTAACTGAATTAAGACACACTACAATGGGCCTGATTAGACCCTGTGGGGGTAGGGATCAGGTGACGGCACTCAATCAACAAACACAAGGAGGGAGTGGTTATTGTTATGGACAGCAGAGTCAAAGTAGTAATCAGAATAGTCTGACTCGTATGAACTTAAGGCATTTGCTACTTAGTCATGGTGTCCCTAGGAGTGAAATTGATGGAAAATACACTAAATATTTACTTGATCTCTACAAGTGGAAGAATTCTAGGTCCAGTGAACCGCGGTTTAACTCAAATGACCAGAACAGGGAGCCATGGCCCTTCAGTCAATTCCTGGTTTTGAGCCAGTTTATAGACCCACGACCCCTTGAATGAAGGGAAGGCCAGGTTCCCTTAAGGAAAGACCACACTAACCTGACAAAAACTTATACTGTTGATCTTTCTTCCAGCTTTCCCAAGGGGATCTATGGCCTTTTATGAGAGTGACTCTTCACTGGGACAGGGAAATAATCAGATTTTCAGGAATTACTGGATACTGGCACAGAACTGACAATAAATTCCGGGAGACTCAAAACATCACCGTGGCCTGCCAGTCAGAGTGGAGGCATATGGAGGTCAGGTTATTAATGGAGTCTTAGCTTTAGCTTAGGTTCATCTCACAGTGTGTCCAGTGGGTCTCCAAACTCATCCTGTAGTGATTTCCCCAGTCCCAGAATGCTTAATTGAGATATACACAAGTGACAGAACCAATACGTTGGATCTCTGACAAGTGCAATAAGGGTTATTATGGTAGGAAAAGTCAAGTGGAAGCCATAAGAACTGCCCTTATCTAGGCAAATAGCAAACCAAAAGCATTATTGCATTCCTAGAGGGATTTAGAGATTACTGCCACTATCAAGGGCTTGAAGGATGCAGAGGTAGTGACTTCCATTACATCCTCATTCAACTCACCTATTTGGCCTGTGCAAAACACAGATGAATCTTGGAGAATGACAGTGGATTATGGTAAAATTAACCAGGTGGTGACTCCAATTGCAGCTGCTGTTCTAGATGCAGTTTCATTGCTTGAGCAAATTAACACATCTCCTGGCACCTGGTATACAGCTATTGATCTGGCTAATGCCTTTTTCTAGATTCTGCTTTCAAAGAAACACCAGAAGCAGTTTGCCTTCAGCTGCTAGCCAGCAATACACCTTCACTGTCCTACCTCAGGTGTATATCAACTTTCTAGCCCTACGTCATAATCTAGTCTGCAGGATCTTGATTACCTTTCCCTTACACAAGACATCACACTGGTTCATTGCATTGATAATATTATGATGATTGGATCTACTAAGGAAGAAGTGTCAATAACTTATTGATAAATATTTGCATGCTAAAAGGTGGGAAATTAATCTAACAAAAGTTCAGGTACCTTCCACTCCAGTGAAATTTCTAGGAGTCCAGTGTTGTGGGGCATGTCCAGATATTACTTCTAAAGCGAAGGATAAGTGGTTGCATCTGACCACTCCTACAATAAGAAAGGAGGCACAATGTCTTGTTAGGCCTCTTTCAATTTTGGAGGCAACATATCCTTCATTTGGGCGTGCTCTGTTTATCAAGCAACTCTGAAAGCTGCTAGTTTTGAGTGGGGCCCAGAACAAGAAAAGGCTCTGCAACAGGTTCAGGCTGCCATGCAAGCTGCTCTGCCATTTGGGCCATATGATCTGGCTGCTACAACGGTGCTTGAAGTGTCAGTGGCAGATAGAGATGCTGTTTGGAGCATGTGGACAGCCCTTATCAGTGAATTACAGTGCAGACCCTCAAGATTTTGGAGCAAAGCCCTGCATCTTCTGCAGGTAACTCCTCTCCTTTAGAGAAACAACTTTTGGCTTGTTACCAGGCCTTAGTAGAAATTAAATGCTTAACTGTGGGCCACCAAATCACCACATGACCTGAGCTGTCCATCACCGGCTAGGTATTGTCAGACCCACAGAGCCATAAAGACAGAAGTGCACAGCAGCGCTCCATCATTTAAATGGAAGTGGTATGTATGAGATCAGGCCTGAGTAGGACATGAAGACACAAGTTAGTTGCTTGAGGTAGTGGCCCAAATGCCCATGGTCTCCACTCTTGTCACATTACTTGTTCTTTCTCAGTCTGCACTTGTAGCCTTAAGAGGAGTTCTTTATGATTAATTGACTGAGGAAGAGAAAACTCATGCCTGGTTTACAGATGGTTCTGTGTGATATGCAGGCACCACTCTGAAGTGGACAGTGGCAGCACTGCAGTCCCTTTCTGGGGCCTCCCTGAAGGACAATGGTGAAGGGAAATCCTCCCAATGGGCAGAATTTTGATCAGTACACCTGTTTGTTCATTTTTCTTGGAAGAAGAAATGGCCAGACGTGTGATTATATACTGATTCATGGACTTTGGCCAATAGTTTGGCTGTAGAATCAGGGACTGGGAAGGAACATATTTGGAAAACTGGAGACAAGCAGGTAAAGGGAAGAGCTATGTGGTAGACCTCTCTGAATGGGCCAAAGAAGTGAAGATATCTATGTGTCATGTGAACGCTCATCAAGGAGAGACTGCGGTGAAAGAGGATTTTAATGACTAAATGGATAGGCTCTTTTGTTCTATAGAAATCAGTCATCCTCTTACCCTAACCTCTCCTGTAATTGCCCAATGGGCTCATGAACAAAGTGGCCATGGTGGCAGGGATGGAGGTTATGCATGGGCTCAGCAACGTGGAATTCTACTCACCCGAGTCCAACTTGACTACCGCCACTGCTGAACGCCCAATCTGCCAGTAGCAGAGGCAAAACAAAGTCCCTGATATAGCACTGTTCTTCAAAGTTATCAGCCAGCAAACTGGTTGCGGGTTGATTACACTGGACAGTTTCCATCACGGAAAGGGCAGTGTTTTGTTCTTACTGGATTAGACACTCTGGATATGCATTTTTCTTCCCTGTACATGATGCTTCTGCTAAAACTGCCATCCATGGACTTACAGAATGCCTTATCCACGGTAATGGTACACCACGCAGCATCACCTCAGATCAATGGACTTACTTCACAGCAAATGAAGTTCGGCAATGGGCATATGCTCCTCTAATTCACTGGTCTTACCATATTCCCCATCATCCTGAAATGCCTGGCTTGATAGAATGATGGAATGGCATTCTAAAAACACAATTACAGTGTCAGTTAGATGGAAATACCTTGTGGGGTTGGGGCAGTGTTCTCTAGGAGGCTGTATATGCTCTAAACCAGCACCCAATATATGCAACTGTTTCGCCCATTGCCAGGATTCTTGGGTCCAGTAATCAAGAGGTAGAAAAAAAAAATTGCAAGTGGATCATTATCACCCATTTGAAAAATTTTTGCCTCCTGTCCCTGTGTCCCTATGCTCTGAGAGTCTACAAGTCTTAGTTCTAAAGGGAGGAACAGTCCCACCAGGAGACACAACACTGATTCCATTGACCTGGATGTTAAGCAAGTCTCCTGGGCACTTTGGGCTTCTCATGCATCTGAATCAATGGGTGAAGAAAAGAGTTGCTGTATTTGCTGGTGGGATTGATCCTGATTAGCAAGGCAAAATTGGATTATATTATATAATGGAAGTAAAGAAGAGTATGTCTGGAATACAGGAGATCCCTTAGGACTACCGTGCCCTGTGATTAAAGTCAATGGAAAACTACAGCAATCCAATTCCAACATGACTATTGATGGCACAGATTCATCAGGAATGAAGGTTTTGGTCACCCCATCTCTTAGTTATCTAGTACTGCTATAACAGAAATACCACAAATAGATGACTTTAACAAAGAGAAATTTATTCTCTCACAGTTTCAGAGGCTAGAAGCCCAAATTCAGGGTGCCAGCTCCAGGAGAAAGCTTTATCTCTCTGTTGGCAGTTATGTAATGTAATTTTGCATTTATGTAATGGCACAATTTGGCAGCTGTGTAATGATGTAGTTATCCTCCATTTTGTGATATAATGTGATCACCTCCAAAATGTGATCTGATGTGATCAGCCAATCAGTTTTAAAGGGAGTTTCCTGGACAGTGTGCCCAGCATCCAATATATGTGGAAGTTCTGGCAAAGCTTGCTGGCTTTTCTAACTTTGCATTCTGCATTTGGCTCATCATCATCTGACTACTGGTTCTTTGGACTTGAGCCAGAGGCCCACCATATTGCCTGCCAGTCTTGGAGTGCTGCAGCCCCTGCAGCCTGTGAGCCAGCACCCTGCCATCTGATCTACCAATCTTGTGTTCATCAGCCCTTGCAGCTACATGAGTCAGGAAAAGCCTCTCGCCTGACCCACACACTTGGAAATTTCCAGCCTTTACAACCACATAAGCCATTTCCTTGAGATAAATCTGTGTGTGTGTGTGTATGTATCTCATGGATTGAATTGTGTCCCCCCCAAAATTTGTCAACTTGGCTAGGACATGATTCCCAGTATTGTTGATTGTCCACCATTTTGTCATCCGATGTGATCTTCCTATATGTTGTAAATCTTGCCTCTAGGATGTTAATGAGGTGGGATTAGTGGTAGTTATGTTACTTAGGCAGGGCTCAGTCTAAAGGTTAGGTTGTGTCTTAAGCCAATCTCTTTTGAGATATAAAAGAGAGAACCAAGGAGAGGAAGGGGGAAGCTCCTGAAAGCAGCACCAGGAGCAGGGAGCATCATTTGGACCCAGGGTTCCTGTGCAGAGAAGCTGCTAGACCAGTGGAAGATTGATGATAAGGACATTCCTCCAGAGCCAACAGAGAGAAAGCCTTCTCCTGTAGCAGTCACCTGGAATTTGGACTTCTAGCCTCCTAGACTGTGAAAGAATAAATTTCTCTTTTTTAAAGACATCCACTTGTGGTATTTCTGTTATAGCAGCACTAGATAACTAAGACTATATGTATGTGTATATATATATATACACTTCACTGGTTTAGCTTCTTTAGAAAGCCTGGCCTAAGACATGAAGTAAAAAAAAAAAAAAAAATCATAATTATAATTCTGAAAACTAAAAACAAAGAAAAATACCTTGAAAACAGCCAGAGAAAAATGATACCTTTTCTATAGGGAAAACAAAATTAGAATGACAGTAGATTTCTCACTGAAATCCACTGGGGCCAAAAGAAAGTGGCACAATATTTCACAAGTGCTGAAAGAAAAGAATTGTCAACCCATAATCTTCTAAGCCATGAAAATATCCTTCAGGAATGAAGGAGAATTCAAGACAATCTGAGATGAAGGAGAACTCGGAGAATTTGTCACCAGAAACCTACCCTGAAAGAACAGCTAAGGAAACTCTCTAAATAGAAAAAGGAAATGATAAAAGAAGGGATTGTTGAACACGGAAAAGGAAGAAAGAACGTGATTCGAAAAATATGGGTAAATACGATAGAATTTCCTCCTCTTAATTTTGCTAAATTATGTTTGACAGTTGAAGCAAAAACTATAACACGGTCTGATGTGGTTCTAAATGTATATAGACCAAATATTAAGATATACAGATAGCAAATAAGCAAATGGAAAGGTGTTCAATATCATTAGCCATCAGGGAAATGCAAATTAAAACCACTACGATACACCTATCAGAATGACTAATTTTTTTTTTTTTAAAAGACAACACCAAATGCTGGTGAGGATGCAGAGAACCTGAGTCACTCATACATTGCTGGTAGGGATGTAAAACGGTACAGCCACTTGGGAAATCAGGTTGACAACTTCTTATGCTAAATGTACAACTATCATACAACCTAGCAATTGCACCTTTGGGCATTTATGCCAGAGAAATAAATACCTATCTTCACACAAAATCCTGTGCATAAATGTTTATAAGTAGCTTTATTTGTAATTGTCAAAAACTAGAAACAACTCAGATGTGCTTCAATGGATTGAATACTATTCAGCAATAAAAAGGAATAAACTCTTGATACACACAACAATCTGGAGAACATCCACAGAATTTGCCGAGAGGAAAAAAGTCAAACACAAAAGTTTACACCCTGTATGATTCATTTATATAACTTTCATAAAATGACAAAATTATAGAGAGGAAGAACAGACTAATGGTTGCAGAGGTTAAGGACGGAGTAGAGGTGGAAGGGAAGTGGGTGTGGCAATGAAAGGACAACATGAAGGTACCTTGTGGTGATGGAATTGTCTGTATCTTGACCGTACCAATGTCTACATCTGGGTTGCGATATCGTTCTATACTTTTATAAGGTGTTAATCTTCAGGGAAACTTGGTAAAGGGTACACGGGGTCTCTTTGTATTATTTCTTACATCTGAATGCAAATCTCTACCTCAAATTAAAATTTTTCGTTAAAAAACTATTGTGCAAGTCAAGAAAGAGCTCATATGTTACCTTGCTATGACCCACGAGGTAATGGTTTGCAAGTCTCTGGTATAGAGTATAAAAGAAAAGGACACTATCAGCAGAACCCCAAGAAACACCAATTTTTAAGTGCCTGGTGAATTCAAACTACCAACCTTTTGGTTAGCAGCGGTAACACTTAATCACTACGCCACCAGGGTTTCCATTAAAGGAAGAGGATCCCCAAAGATGACTAAGCAAGGAGTCCTCTGAAATGGGTAGATCTAGGGACAGCCAAAGAAAGAGGCTCTTAGAAAAGTGAGATCTAAGCTGATATTGGAAGTATAAAAGGGAAAAACGTTTACATTCAGCAGCACCCATCAAGTACCCCCAAGTTGCCAGTGTATATATAGATTTTTACAGAACTTGAAGAGAGGGCTGAGTTTCCAGTCTGGTCAATTCAATGAAAACTGAGGAAGCTGAGAAGGCCTGAGGTCAGAGCCAGGGGAGATTGTAAGACTAGAAACAAGCAAAAACCACCTCCTCCCCTCCCCCACCTCATATTAACAACAACAACCTTGAAGTGGTCTCTGGACATGGAGTTGGGATTCAAGTTGATCTTATTTCCATCTCCAGAGGCAGGTCATCCAAGCTGACCTCTGGGAAAAAACTTGAAATATGCTAAAATCGCTCCTTTAAAAAGATATTCCTCATTTTCAGCCTTTCTCTTATAACCATCTTATTCCTTTCCTTCCCTTTACACCCTCTGTATTCACCTTTTCACTTCCCATTATCTTCTTAAATCAGAATACTCTGATTTCTGCTTCCGCTCCTCCAATGAAATGGCTCTCCTGAAAGGTGGATGTGATGTTGCCATTGCTAATCCCAACAGATGTTTTTGAGTCACTATCTATCTGGGGCTGTGGGTGTGTGCTTGCGTGTGTGTGTGTGTGTGTGTGTGTGTGTCATTTGTCCCTTTGAGTGCTGCCTTTTTCTGTATACTTTCCTTTCATGATTTCTCTTACAGTATTCTTTCCTAGCATTTCTCTCATCTCTATGGATCTTTCATATCCTCTTATTTATTTATTTTTTTACTCATTCCTTGAATTTTGATGTTCCTAGGAGCATCATCTCTTCCCCATCTTTCAGTGTCTCCTTTGAATTGTATCCTTACCTTTGATTTAATTACTCCCACATATATCTGCATTGGGCAGAGACCTCTCCCCTGCTCTCTAAGCCACATATCCAATTTCATATTGGACATCTTCATAAGATGAGCTACTCATTCATTCATTCACTAAGTATTTACTGAGCTTTTTATGTCAGGCACTCTTCAGTGCTAGGGCCAGTGCTCTAAACCAGGTTGCAATGTCAAGACCACTCAGATGAATCCCACCAGAGTCACCAATTGGATTAAACCAGCCCAGAGAGGCTGAGATCACCCACTTCTGATGCTAAATGTGTGGTAGATAATAAGCCTTACTCCATATGCCGATTGCAGAAACCTCAGCTTCCAGGCCAAATTGTTTACTGCAAGGGTGCTTCACACTTGCACAGGCAGGCAAATCCCTTGCCATCAGGGAGCTCAGACTCTGGGGTTAATACAGCATTTGTTGCGTGTTATTTCTGCTTCTCATCCAGGATCAGGAAAATGTTTACTTTCCCTCTTCTTCCCTGAGACCTCATCAAAGTGCCTCCTTGTGACATATCCAGAAAGGACCGTCCTCATTAGGTACAGCCATCCTCCACTTTGGGCTGTCCCCTCACCCTTAGGGCACCAGAGCAGACAGTGGTTGGTGAACAAGTGCAGGGGCAGCAAAAATGGCTCTCTTTCAATTTCTGTACCACCAACATTAGATGCTTCTGCCCAAAATATCTCATTCAGTTCACCCAATAGTTTAAGTTAACAACTGTTTTTTTTTTTTTTTTTTTAACCACATTTTAGGGTCTGTGTTCCTTAAAACTGAAATAGCAACAGCCAGTTCTTCCATATGCAGCTCACAAGATCGGGTATAAGCTTTAGCTGTTCCTCTTGGACCCTCCATATCATCCCATTCCTCCCATTCTTTCAGCCTTTTCTCTAATATTGCACTGTTGGGATCACTGCCTTTCTTGCTAGGTTCACCTCACTCCCCTTTCCCTGTCAAGTTGAACTCTTCCAACTTCCTACAAAACCCTATCGCCAATTTTAGCAACTTTCCTAGCCCCGAGTTGCCTCACAGAACACCTGGCAGCCTCCCAGATTCTGGGTTCAAATCCACAGGAAGGTGCTGGTCCATCTTTCTTCTAGTGTCCTAGAAGATGTAGTGTCCTACATCAAGATCTTTCTCCATATTGCTAATCAGAACCACTCATCTATGCCAGCACATCTGGCTTCCCTCTCCTTGCAGCTATCCTCCTGACCCCATTTCCCCACCCTCTTCCTTTCTTATTCAAAAGCTGTTCTACCATGTCGTTTCCGTTCCTTTCACTATGAATTGATATACACCGTCTTTATTTTCTTCTCTATTTCTTTCTCTCTCTTTTCTTATAAGCATGCAATTCCATAAGGCTGGTTCTGTCCTTCAGCACTCTCGTATGGTGCCATGCAACCCTTCATTCACCTAACAGGAGGTTTATTCCTAGAGGGGATCACCAGAGGAAAATTGTGAGGATCCCTATAACCCAGACAAATATGTAACAAGAAAGAGGAAATTTTATTCAAATCTCCTATGGCCATCTGTTAACATTAACATATAGATGACAGATATTGGGTTTTGGAGCTACACAGTTCTACAGTTCTGAACTCTTTTCTTTGGCAATTACACACACACATACATACCCATAATATTAGTAGTAAGGATGATGATAAATCCAGCTATAATTGAGGGTCTACTTCTTTTCTAGAACTTTATATTTTTTATTTCTAAACTCTGTAATAACTCATTATTCTTTAAAATTTATAAATAAGAAATGAGGCAGAGAAGTTGGCTGGAGACTATAGTTTCTTACCACATGGCCCTCTTCCCAGGACTTTTCATGACATGGCAGCTAGCTTCCCCCAGAGTGAGTGATCCAAGAGGAAGAAGCAGGGAGAGAGAGAGAGAATGACAGAGACAGAGGCCAGAGCGTCTTTTATAACCTAATTTCAGTAGTACCATATATTACATCCTATGGGTCTCACACGCTCCTTGGAAACACTATGGGGCAGTTCTACTCTGTCCTATAGGATCGCTATGAGTCAGAATTGACTCAATGGCACTAGTTTTGGTTTTTTTTTTTTTTTGGATGGGTCTCACTGGCCAACTTGATACAACGTGGGAGGGAATTACACAGGGTGTTAAACCAGGAAGCAAGGTTCATTGAGGCTATCTTGGAGGCTGGCTACCAAACCAACAAAATCAGGACTAGCAGATGTTCCTGGTTAACATTTTTATGTTTATAAGAGTAAAACGTGTACACTATGAAAAAAATCTGAAGCAATAAACAAATAACAAAAAACAACAGTCAGCTACAAGCAGCCCACCCATACTACAATAGTCCCACTTTCCAAAGGCAATTGCATTTTTATATTTTTAGATCTTTTTCTGAGTAGTTATTCCAAAGCACTAAACAATGTACGTTTATATGATTATTGATTAATTAACTTTATACATTGTCCTGCCACTATGGATGAGATTTGGCATTTTTTCTCCTATAACCTCGTATGCTCCTCCACCCCCCTACACACACATACCCATATACACCCCTCTGCTCTTTCATTCTTTCAGTATTCTATAAATGTATTCTTTCCTGATGTAAAGTTGGTTGGTTAACAGAAAAAGTTGATTAAGAAGGGCAGTCATTTAAAAAATGATATATACTTTTAACATTTGGTTTTAACTTAAACGTGTCATTGTACATTCACTCACCAAACTTTTGATGCAGGCCAAGGCCTTCTCTTTGAGAGTGGATCTGCTGATTGGAGGTTGCCGTCATCTTTCTTGTATGAACACATTCATAATATATTTTCTACAATTTCCAGTTTGGGGTTCTTTAATGTAGAACAGGAACTTAAAAGATACCTGCAAAATTCTCTGGATGTAATATCTTTCTACATTTTTGTACTTTTTATTCACTTTTTTTACAATTATCCCTACCCTGGTTAATTTAGGAAAACCCTGGTGACATAGTTGTTAAGTGCTATGGCTGCTAACCTTAAGGGTCAGAAGTTCGAATCTGCCAGGCGCTCCTTGGAAACTCTATGGGGCATTTCTACTCTGTCCTATAGGGTTGCTATGAGTCGGAATCGACTTGACAGCACTGGGTTTGGTTTGGTTTGGTTTGGTTTGGTTTGGTTTGGTTTGGTTTGGTTTGGTTTGGTTTGGTTTGGTTTGGTTTGGTTCGGTTCGGTTTGGTTCAGTTTGGTTTGGTTTGGTTTGGTTAATTTAGCCACAAATGTTTTTAATGTATTTCCCTTAAAGCTTATAGAAGCAACTCATTTATTGGTTAGCTTGTTTTTGTTTTTGTTTATCTTAGAATTCAGGGTTTTATGTAAAATAATTACGAGTACAACTGGCATAAACAGGTTTGGGAACAAACACATTTACCTGGTCTTTAGAAGCATACAAGTCAACCAAAGGGAGCAAAAATGCACAGGTATGATACAGTTGCCCACTAGCAATATACATTCAGTCTTCTGAGAGTATCAGGCAAAGATTTTTAAATAGGAAATTGGGATCATACACCAACCCTACAACCCATTAAGAAATTTTCTGTGATATACTAAATCGTGAACAGTATTTATCATTGTGAAGTAGGGCTGCCATGGTGGTAGTGAGGGAACTGTATATACTTCCATGAATCCCTACGTGGCAGAAACAGTTAAGTGCTAGGCTACTAACTGAAAGGCTGGTGATTTGAATCCACCCGGAGGCCCCTTGAAAGAGAGATCTGGCAATCTACTTCTGCAAAGATCACAGTCATGGAAAACCCTACGAAGCACAGTTCTACTTTGACATACATGGTATCACCATAAGCTGTCCTTTGAAGGCTTCATGAGTATGTAACAGGGGAGAGAGATGAGAGAAGAAAGATGACCCTTGGAGGCTGGGACCATAAGGGTACGAGTAAATATTATTAGCATGTCTTGATGGTGGGCTTCCCACGTCAGACACTGAGCTCTGTCATTTATATGTCTTTCCACTTGAAATTTTCCAAATAACCCTGTAAGGTACAGTCTACTTTTATTCCAAATGTAAAGTGGAGAGGGAAAAATGATGGAATTTAAATAATTTGCCCAATGTCACAGAGCTGCTCAGTGGTGGACCTAAAATTTTTATTATCTAAGCTGAAAGATGTGTTCTTCACCACTATGCTATAACTTTTACTTGATTTATTTATTTTTAATTCACTGGCTAAGAAAAAGGAAAAAAAAATATTTGGAAGCTTAGTTATCTAGTGCTGCTATAATAGAAATACCACAAGTAGATGGCTTTACCAAAGAGAAATTTATTTTCTCACAGTCTACGAGGATAGAAGTCCAAATTTAAGGGGTTAGCTCCAGGAGAAGGCTTTCTCTCTTTGTCTGCTCTGGGGGAAGGTCCTTGTCATCAGTCTTCCCTGGTCAAGAACCCTCTCAGCCCAGGGACCCCAGGTCCAAAGGAAGTATTGTTCTCCTGGCTCTTGTTTTTTGGTGGTATGAGTTCCCCACACACGTATCTCTGCTAGCTTCTCTCTTTTATATCTCAAAATAAATTGGCTTAAAACACAATTAAATTGTGTAGATTGAGTCCTGCATCATTAACAGAACTGCCTCTAATCCTGATTCATTAACATCATAGACGTAGAATTTACAATACCTAGGAAAATCACATCAAATGACAAAATGGTAGACAATCACACAATACTGGAAATCATGGCCTAGCCAAGTTGACACATATTTTTGGGCAACACAATTTAATTCATGCCAAAAACCAAAACCAAACCCAGGGCCATCGAGTCGATTCCAACTCATAGCGACCATATAGGACAGAGTAGAACTGCCCCATAGAGTTTCCAAGGAGCACCTGGCAGATTCAAACTGCCGACCCTTTGGTTAGCAGCAATAACACTTAACCACTATGCCAACAGGGTTTCCCAATCCATGCCAGAAGCCAAAAATTACAGGGCATGCATAAACTATAATGATTAGAAATGTCTTCCAACACATTCCGTACTGACAGTTAACTCTCCTTCACCTGTTCTAATGGCATGTACCTTCTCATTGGGCCAGAGTAACCCTTCTATCTTTCCAAATAAACTAGTTTACTACTGTGAGTCTCTGGAAAGTGATGCTGTTGTTGTTAGGTGCCATTAAGTCAATTCTGACTCATAGTGACCCTATGCACAACAGAACAAAACACTGCCCAGTCCTGAGCCATCTTCACAATCATTGTTGTGCTTGAATCCATTGTTGCAGCCACTGTGTCAATTCATCTCACTGAGGGTCTTCCTTTTTTTCGCTGACCCTCTACTTTACCAAGGATGATGTCCTTCTCCAGGGACTGGTTCCCCCAATAACCTTTCCAAAGTACACAAGTCGAAGTCTCACCATCCTCACTTCTAAGGAGCGTTCTGGCTGTACTTCTTCCAAGGCAGATTTGTTCCTTTTTCTTGAACTCCATGGTATATTCAATATTCCTTGCCAATACCATAATTAGAAGGCATCAATTCTTCTTCAATCTTTCTCATTCATTGTCTAGCTTTTACATGCATATGAGGTGATTAAAAATGTCATGGTTTGGGTCAGGTGCACCTCAGTCTTCACAGGGACATCTTTGTTTTTTAACACTTTAAAGAGGTCTTTTGCAGCAGATTTGTCCAATGCAATACGTTGTTTGATTTCTTGACTGCTGCTTCCATGGGCATTGAACTCATTGACAATTTCAGTATTTTCTCCATTATCATGATTTTTTTTTTTTTTTTTTTTTACTTATTGGTCCAGCTGTGAGGATTTTTGTTTTTTTTTATGTTGAGGTGCAATCCGTACTGCAGGCTGTGGTCTTTGATCTTCATCAGTAAGTGCTTCAAGTCTTCTTCACTTTCAGCAAGCAAGGTTGTATCTACTGCATATCACTGATTGTTGATGAGTCTCCTGATACAGAATTCTTCTTCTTATAGTCCTGATACCAAATTCTTCTTCCTATAGTCCAGCTTCTCAGATTATTCGCTCAGCATACAGATTGAATAAGTACGGTCTGAGAAGAGACAGGGCTATAATAAATGCGTTTGCAATTATTGTACTGGAGTGAGGTGGTCAATGTGCAGCATATTAATCCAAAGAGACTTTGAGATTGGCTCTACTTAAAAATTGAGTGGAGAAACAGCTACCAAGTTTAAAAATGAACTATCAGAAATAGTGCTTAACCAAGGTTGTGTTACATGGTCAAGCTCATTCAAAAAAAAAAAAAATACTTTCAAACAGATTGTGTTTCATCTCTTGAGGAGCATTGGGTGATTAGATACAATATTAAACTTTTGGATCCAAAAAAATAAAATAAAGATTAGAAACAAGAAGTTGATGGCATGGAAGATTGTGTTTACCATATTTTTGTGTTTGTTTGTTGCCCAACCATTTTCTCCCCGACTCCACCAAGGTCCTTCCATAAGCATGTTATACTCATTTTTTTTACAGCAACGTAAAAAAAAAAAAAAAAATGGCATAGAGACACTTATGAAAATACTCAAGGAATCCAGGGTTACTAATATGGTATGGCAGGTTTCAATTTTTCTACATGGCCTATCTCCATCTGGTTGAAAAAAGGAAGAAAAATTTCCATGGATCCCCTTCCCTATATTGAATTGTTGAATAATTTAAAAAAAGGGAAGTACCAAGCTCCTGCTCCAGAACTTTTAAAAAATGTAGATTCCCAGGTCCCATTCCAGACCCATTGTTTCAAAATCTCTGTTTGGGTAAAGCAAAAGAATAAGGTTCTTGGTGATTATGCCCACTAAATTTGGAGAACTTTTGGCCTAGGGAACAAAGGCCCATTTGAAGCTTTTTCTACCAACATTTTTTTACTCTTGATGATCTCCCCTTCTGGCTTTTAGAAGAAGCCAGAAAAAGATTACTCAACAGAAATATGAATAATGATATAATAGAAAATAAAAACAGAAGCAAAAACACACACCCTCTTGATAGAAATTGAAAGAGAAAAGAAGCAGAAATCTGATGATGTGGAAAGTGAAACAAAGATCCCAAAATCTAGAAATACATGCAGAACTCATCCAGACAATCTATAAACAAATATAAAATGTATATAAATATATCTGTCTAATTGCAACCTAGAGTGAGATGTATTTCGTGTCTCCAAACTTCCTCTCTTTGCTTTGACCTCTTTTTAAAATCAACATGGACAGTTCTGAAGTAATTCTTCAACTTGGTTGCAAGGTTTTGAAAATTGTCTTTTCCACAAGTCATTAAGTCAAATGTTTTATTGTTGTCGTTATTAAAGCAAAAGCACTTATTAGGTCTTCAAAGACAGAATAACGACCAGATTTAAAAAACATATCTGATGATTAGGTAGGCCCTTGTGGTAATGTCCATTTCAAAAAAAGTATTTTGGCCAAAAACCTGTGTCTAATCCATACCTAGCCACTTGGGATTCTAGACTCAACTGTAATGCACCTGAGACATCCTAACTCCATCCTTTTTACAGATGTGGGCATTGAAATCTACATCTTACATTTAAAGATGGAAATGTGACTTCAGTTGACATAGTTATATAGTGACTGAGGCAGGGTAAAACCTAAATTTCCTAATTCATGGTCCATCATCCTTTCTCCCGCACCACAATACATCCTCTTTGCAGATTTTCAGCTGGATAAGTAGTTGGTTGTATCAGCTGTAAACGTATAATGAATGTCAAGCCACAGGTAGAAGCAGAGGAAGGCAGTTGTGTGATATCAACAGAATTGCGGTGAAGGGCAGCCATGCTCTCAGTGGAGACAGCAGAGCACATGGCTGAGGGTGCACTTGGGGGTGTGGGATTTCTCTGGGTTAGAATCCTGGCTCTGCAGCATCCTAGGATTGACCTTGGAAGAGTCATCTATCTACTCTGTGCCACAGTCTCTTCAACTGTAAAATGATGGCTAAGGCCCATATTTTTTTTTCTCTCTTTTTTATTGTGTTTTAAGTGAAAGTTTAAAAACTTATATACACACTGTTATGTGACCCTAGTTTGCTCTCCCTACAATGTGACAGCACACTCCTCCTCTCCACCCTGTATTTCCCATGTCCATTCAACCAGCTTCTGTCCCCCTCTGCCTTCTCATCTCACCTCAGGGCGGAATCCACCCACATAGCCTCATGCGTCTACTTGAGCGAAGAAGCACACTCCTCACCAGTACCATTTTATGTCTTATAGCCCAGTCTAATCTTTGTCTGAAGAGTTGGCTTCTGGAATGGTTTTAGTTTGGGCCCAACAGTCCAGGGCCATGTCCTCTGGGGTCCCTCCAGTCTAAGTCTGGTCTTTTTACTAGAATTTGAGTTCTGCACCCCACTTTTCTCCTGTTTCCTCGGGGATTCCCTGTTGTGTTCCTAAGGCCCGTGTTATTAAAGGTGGAACAAGGGCCCTACCTCATAGGGTTCTTATAAGGCTTCAAGCACCCTGAACAGCGCCCAGCATAAAATGACTTTGTAAGAGTTGGCTAAATCAATACGTACTATATCCGTGCACATTGTAGGTAGTTTCTCTCTGTCATCCTTGTTCTTGTTTCCAAGTCTGGCTGTCACTTTTTCAAGGTCCTCCCTTCTTGTCACTTACGCATGTTACTTGCTAGGGTTAATTTTTAAATACAGAATCTATCACAGTGTCAAAAAAATAAATTGCTCTTAAGGATCTCTTTTAGTGAAGACAAATATTTTTTTGTCATTTGTTTGAATGTGGGTTCAACTAATTTTCCCTGAGGACCTACCACTTTTATCCACCGCTTTCTGTAATTCTAACGCAAATTGAGTTTTTTCAACCTTATAAATCTATAAAAGCAGACAGGGTTGCATTAAGTGAAATAGGCCAAATTTCATTGACTCCTGCCCCATATTCTCAAAAATAGACCTTAGTTGGCCCCATCCCTGATCCCTAAGTCTTATCCAGGTTATGTCCAAGAAATCCTAGGGTGTCTTAAAAGTGCCTATAAATGGGCCAGTAAACTTCAGTTCCTACAAGGCATCTGTCGAGACCTGCCACACTGCCAAAGGCCACATTCTCATGGGGGTCCATCAACACTGCTACTGCTACCATAAGCCACTTTGAGAATACCAAAATTTGGTGAAGGTCCCATGCCCCATGATTCCCAAAATTTTGGGCCCATTTTCCATGCAGTATCCATGGTGCTGCTTTTGATGCACAAGTGGGTGAACTGGAAATGAAAAGGGCCTCTCCTTTGCATAGAGTCCTTGTTGTGAAAAGCTCCTTCCGTTTCTGCTTGCAGGCCCTTCTCTCCACTGATAGACACCCAAGTCCACTAAGCCTGACTAGTGGAATAGGTGCCCTCAGTCACCGACTCCTCCCTCAGGAAAACAACAAAAGAAACCCCATCTTATCTGCAGATCAGATTATACCCTGATAAATCCGAGTCACAACTGAGGCTGACTTCACCCTCACCATCTCTGGAGTTCATCTACTTTCCTCCCATTTTTGGTCATCTGAAAGGTGTTTATTATAATAATTTCTTCTCCGTAGAATTTACTTCCGGGGCTTAATCCATGTGTTCCCAAAACAAGACTCACTACTTTGAAAATCAGCCCTCCAGATGATGAGGGATCTAATCAGAATCATAATTGTGTATTTGATTAACATAAAATGGGGCAAGATTACATTTTATGTTTTGATGTTTAAAGCCCAAAGATAAAAGTTGTTCATTCGTCATTCTCTAGAGTGATTAGATGCCAGGGTGAGAACTGGCTATTTTGGAAAAAGAAGATATGATTGCTTGTTCTCTGGACCTGTTGACACTTGCCTTGCTGGGGACCTTGATAAAGCCCATTCCTCTTTAAAGGAATCATAAAGCCATCCTACCCACTAGGAAGCCTTTAGCTTGGAGACTGCTCTTTAGAGTCCTCTGCCCAGAGTAGTTCCATATAGTGGCTAAATGAGTGATTAAATCAACCGAATTAACTACATTTTAAAATATAATTTGCCTCTTATTATCCCAAGTCCAAAGAAAGGGCTATATTTGCTTAGGAGTTCCTGGGTGGTGCAAGTAGTTAATGCTCTCGGCTGTTAACCAAAAGGTTGGAAGTTCGACTCTACCCAGAGGCACCTTGGCAAAGGCCAGGAAACCTACTTCTGAAAAATCAGTCATCAAAAACCCTATGGAGCACAGTTCTACTCTGACACACATGTGGTCACCATGAGTCAGAGTTCACTGGACTGCAACTGGTTTCTTATATTTGCTTATTCCCTGTTTACAATCTGAAAGGATTCATAGTAATTTCACAGCAGGAGGGACCAGTTCATGATCTGATGGAGACTGGTGGGAATTAGCTATTTTGAGAACATAAGAGTTAGTTGATCATAGAATTGTGAACTCTGTAATACTTGACATCATAAAAAAAAAATAGGCGCTAAATGTATGTTATTGTGATATTACCCCAAACCAACTCATCTAGTTGGCAATTGGGTCTTATTTAGGATATGATTACTCAGATGGAAAATTAGTTTGATCTTTCAATAATACCCCATTTAATGACAATTTTACTGAGAGTCTTTGAGGGATAAGTAAATTGACCATGAAACACAAACATTTGTTGTTGAGATCAATGGCAAGAAGACTCCCTGGATCTGTTTTGGAAGGGTTTGATGAGTGACTTCAAAGTGTTTGGAAGCTCCAACACAATAAACACTTTGAAGCGGCAAGTCTTTGTCGTCCTCTTGCCTTAGGCCTACTGTCTCTGGCATAGATTAGCAGCATTTGTCTTTTTTTTTTTCTTTTCTTTTCTTTTTTTCTACCACAATGGAAGAGTTTTCTCTTAATAACTGCATGTATCCCATGTGAGTACCAAGATTTTCAAATGGTTCAGGCTGCAGTACGCAGCTTTGATGGGACAACTGCATTAATGAAAGGCGCATTCAATCCGATCTTTGTTGCTACGTTACAGTATTTGTGTTAGGACACTGTATCCCACATGACAGTGATGCAGGCGCTACCACCACCATGACAGGAAGAACTGGAGCAGTAAATTAACTCTTCCGCTGGGTTGCTGTGTTGCTGTTCTTTTCTGATAGTCACAGGACCCTCTCCCAATACTTCCTCTGGTTTCTTTCTGAGGAGAAATAGGTTTAAGAAGAGAAAACACCATCATTTTTATTCATCAGTTGGCCTAATATTTCCCAAGACCACCTCCAGATTTTAATTGCCAAATTTTCTGCAAGAAAAATGCTCCTCTTGTATCCCTAAGCAGCCCTGGTGGCACAGTGGTTAAGAGTTCACCTGCTAATCGGCAGTTCAAATCCACCAGCCGCTCCTTGGAAACCCTATGAGGCAGTTCTACTCTACCCTATAGGGTTGCTATGAGTTGGAATAGACTCAACGGAAACAGGTTTTTGGTTTTGGTTGGTGTTCCTAACGTGAAGTCAGGGTGGGACTCCCAGAATTGTGGGCTCTTGAAATTGTGCGTGGTCAAGTAATGCAATCATCCATTTCTAAAAACTCTCGGAACAATTCTGTGGTTCTTTGCTTGTGGATAAACCATTTGCCTTTCTTTTTCTTTTTTTCTTACTGTAAGTGCTAATTACATGACAATTAAAATAAGCCTTAAAGATGTGTGAATGGAGAATTTCTAATAAATCTTACTTTTTTCTTGGACCAAAGACAAGACTCGAAATTGGATCAATGTAGAAACTCCAGAACTCTTTTAAAGGAGCCAGCATTTGAGTTAATTTGAGGAGGAATTATTACACTGCTTTATTGCCTTTTGTCAGTTTGGACAACTCCTCAGATAATTGTTTTCTGAGAAAGGATTAAACCTCTATATGAAATCTCTAGATGTTTCCTTTAAAAGATAACATATTCTTTCTGTGTATATGTATACACACACACACACACACAAGCACACACATATATGTGTATTTATATACATATTTATGCATATTCAATATATATTCCTGTACCTGACTTTGACTTTTTTCTTTCAGTTATTTTCTCTTAATTATAATAATGGTAATATAAATCTCATAACAGTGGTACTCATTTATAATTCAGTGGGGTGTTTACTTAGCTCCTAATATGCGTTCAGTGTTAAATTTGGCAGGAAATGAAGGCTAATGCGCACACGCATACGTGCACATAAATATCACTGGGACCACAAAGTAAGATTTGTTCCCCACTTAGTACTTTGGACAAAAGATTTCTTTTAGTGAAACAGATGACAACACAAAGGCAAATGAATAAATATAGAACATAAGTGTAATAATTCTTACTAGAATTTCTCATTTTAAAAAATTGGGAGTTTCTGATTGAATAAAATAAAAATACCTGGACTTGGCATGTCACTTGGAGATAAGCACAAGTGAACTACCAGATGAGTATAAAGTGTCTGTGTTAAAAAGCTAAAAGTGTCTTCAACATGCTATTCCCTCTCCCCCTTTTTTTTCTCAGGACATGAGGAAGTTAACACACAAATAGAAGTATGGAACGTCAAAAAGAAAATTAACTTTAAACTTGAATGTAGACTTAGGTTGGAATCCTTGTCTCAAAGGGAGTTACTTAACTGTGCCTCAGACTCATCTGTAAAAATGGGGAAAACAACGCTTACAGTTCAGGGTGGTTAAAAGGATAATCAGTGGGAACCCAATGAGATGATACTTGCAGATAAACTTGGTTTTCATATGGACATCTAAGAAGTGCTACTTCTTCCTTCGTATAACCTCTGGGTTGGGCATAAATGCTACAGAAAAACTATAGAAAGATCAATTCATTCTTGACTTAACTTTTGTGATTCCAAATTGGTTTTGTCGGCCCCAATGACAGAACTAAATTCTTTCCCATGTATATAGTTCTCTAGCTCAAGTTACACCACTAGTTTGCAGTTTTCTACCCAGAAGGGAAAAGAGGAAGAAGGAAAATAAAAAGAGGAAGGGATGAGAGGAGGGAGTAGGGAATGAGGGAGAGAGAAGGAGGAAGGGAGACAGACAGGAAGAGAGAGTGGGAGAAAGGGAGGGAGGAAAGGAGGAGAGACCTCTTATGTCCTGTGAGTAGTTGCCATTACAGTTTTAGAAAGGGAAAATTAAGAAAATAAATAAACTATAATATTGCTGGTCCAAGCATCTGCAACCCATTACAAACCTCTGCCACAGAAATATATGTTCTTTCTCTCCTACTTGAGTGCCCACTTCAGCTCTTGTCCTCTCTCCCATTCATTCTGTTTCTCATATCCCTCCGGAAAACCACAGTAGGAACTAAATTATCACCCAGCAAAGGATGTGGTGATATGTGTGCAAAGTCGGTCTTGGAAAACCAATAAATAAGCCATAAAATAAAAATAAAAATAAAAAAATAAATCCCAAATAGGTCTTTTTATTTAACATAAGGCCAAAGAAGCTATCAGGCGCTGCTGAATACTGTCCACTAACTGTACAAAATATCAACTGCATGCCTCGCAAACACCAAAATATCCGCTGGAATGCCATAGAAATAAATAACTTCTGCTATAAACACATGAAAACATATCAAACTGTTATCTCTTTAAACATAATGTAAATAAAAAAAAAATTACCAGTACTTCTACACAATAAATATTAAGAAACCATTGACATAGTTGAAATGCACTCATATAAATTAACAACTTTAATTACATTAGCCAAACAGACATTGGTTAAAGAACCGCATGTAAGATGCAAAAAAAAAAAAAAAATCCAAAATAAAAACAAACAACATCAACCAGAAAACATAAAAAGTTTTCGAACAAAACAGGCTTCAGATTATCTTGGCTTTCATAATTATATTTTTCTTTTAAAGAAAAATATCAACCCATTGTCAATGCACTGTTTTTCAAAGCATTTAAATAGAGGGTAAAACCCATTGGGAATTATTACAGAAGAAATGATTCACTTTATGCATAAAAAATAAATAATAATATAGCTGAGACATGTGGTTTGCTTCTGCTCTTGAAGATGTGAACAGCTTCTAAGCATTCATTTTCTCTGAACCATACAACAGCTTCTCAGTGATACAGGGTTTAATTTAAACACATACAATGTCCACCCCCAAACTTTCTGCCCACATCTACAAGTTTCGTTTATTGTGCAGGTTTTCAGGGTGACTAAGTTTCTCTCTGTGCTGAAAAGAGAAGTTGTCAAAAGGCCTACAGGAAATCTTTTTTTTTTTTCAAGTGAATATGATAATTTGAATCTAAGTTTAATACAACTGAGGCATTTTTGTTCTCTGTTCTTTTTTTTTTTTTTAGAGTCACCTCTTGAAGTCCAAACCCACAGGGGTGAAAACAAAATTCTACCTTACAGGAGAATGCAGGAACTCTCTTTGAAAATGGAATGTGGAATCAATCTTAAAGAAATATAAAATGGGCTGTTCTTCAGGGATAAGAAAATCCCAACTCAGTGGCCAGAAAGTCTCCTTACTTTTTTGGGAAAAAAAAAAAAATATATATATATATATATATGTGTGTGTATATATATATATACATATATACATGGAAACCCTGGTGGCGTAGTGGTTAAGTGCTATGGCTGCTAACCAAAGGGTCGGCAGTTCAAATCCACCAGGCACTCCTTGGAAACTCTATGGGCAGTTCGACCCTGTCCTATAGGGTTGCCATGAGTCTGAATTGACTTGACGGCCCTGGGTTTGATTTATATGTATATAGATATATATACATATATATATATAAAATACCAATTGTGTCTACAATGTATTTATTATTCTCAAAAGACGTAGGAGGAGATGATTTTCTGAGATTAGTATGGGTAGATTTTTAAGAACCTAGATGTTCACCCTGGAGAAAGACTGGAGATATATTAAGGTCAGACAGAGCCATCCTTGTTTCAGGAAAAACATCCCATGAAAAACTCAATATGGTAGAATTCAAAAGCTTTTCCTTCTGGCGTTATGCTGCTATTTGAAAAGTGTGGTTGTTCACAAGGCTGCATACCCACCAACATTATTAAAAATTCTATTTCGAGGCCAGATAAATTTAATGAAACTAGGTTAAAGTTTATGGGTGTGTGAGAACCTGATCATTTAATGTCCAATTAAAATATTGTCATATAGGTTTTCATTTTGCTCTGCTTCTAATTACTTTGGCCACTAATCAAACCCATTTTACCCCTAATGCATTTAGGACTTAGGGCTTAAGAAGATGGCATCCATATTTGAGATGAATTGAAACCACGCATGGGTATCTGCTGTCTTTCTAACCTCTGGATTTTTCCACTGCCTTGACTATCTTTGCCATACCACAGTGAGCTGGGACTGTTTCCTCAGGCTCTTTTCACAAGTTCCAGGGTCAGTTCTGGTACCAATGAAGAGACGGTTCAAAACGCTTTTAAAGTTTTTCATGAAAATTTGGAGAGTTGAACGTGGCCATCAACTCCTATCCTTAGAATGTTCCTCCTTACACCTACCCTCCTCACATGCAGGATTTCCTAGCCAATGGTTAAGAGTGAGGGGAAAAGTACCAATTCTGTGTGTTCTCCCTCTCATGTCTTGATTAGAATCCACTTTTGAGCTCCTAATGCAGAACGTTAGGGGTGGACCACTAAACCTAGAAAGTCTATTTGCCCTATAATGAGATTAAATTAATTTGCCTACATATAGACTAGTGTTATAGTTTATTAGCAGTTTTTCAAGAAGAGCTAAATCTTCTTTGTAGTGTTTCTCACTGCTATGTATTTTCCTATAATTTAATTTTTTAAAAGTCTACAAATTGATGTAGAGCTGAAAGCCTCATATTTTTTAGAGTACTGATCACTATAATTCCACCCCCTACTCCAATCATTAGCATTTTTATCCCAATTTTCTAAAGATTTTTGCTAACTTCAAACAGGGCAGCAAAAATAAGGCTTGCATTTTTTAAAAGCACAGGAATGAATAACTTTATTAGTTGTTCTAGGAAAGCTAAGCACTGTGGGATAAATTAGATAGAAACAGCTTTAAGCATGAACTTCGATATCTATAAAACAATGCAGTTGTTTTGTTTTTTGTTTGTCTGTTTGTTTTTGTTTTGCCTCTGATTCAATGCATACAAAGTTCTGCACCAAGAGTTTTGGCTGTAAATCAAAATATTAGGAATTTACTATTGTTCCCATCCTTGTCTCTTCTTATTTGTTCTCTTCCCGCCCCCCACTCTCTTAACACCTTCTCCCCAATTTCTTTAACTTTTAACCATTGACAACAACAATATTTAGACCAGCAGGTATAAGTAATATTTCTCATAATTAAACTTTAATCATAAAAAACATACTGAACTTTTTAGTCTAGCCCAAAGAGTTATTTTTTTTTTCCCCTAAAAGAACATCTGATTTAAGATTGATTCCAATAGATAATATCTTTAAATTGGAAAAAAAAAATCAGCCCAGACTTTTGGTTAATATGGGTTTCCTGTTTTCCTCTGCAGGTGATAACTTGTAAATGTGGGGAATCTGGGGAAGAGAAAGGAGGAAGTTTAACTCCTTTAAATAAAGAGGGCCTTTCCAAACAGTCTCTGGAATTTCCAGGCTTTTGTTTCCCATCTAAATTTTTGAAATGTGCCCACCTAGTTCAGAGTAAAAGCAAAAACTATATAGCCTATCCTTCTTAAAAATACTGTGTTTTGCACACAAACATTCATTGCTTTAAGAACATTAAAAAATGACAGCCTGAAGTGCTTAAATTGTATAAGGACATGATACAATACATGTATATATACACACAGGTATGCATATGCACAAGCAATGTATATATACACATACAAGCATGTAGCATTTCATGAATTTGATTGAACTTGTTTTCCAACAGTGTACAACTACTGTACATCCAGTATGAAATGTCCTGTTTCATGGATGTAAAAGGAGTCAAATCCCCCATCCTCAACCTTGAATCCAAACCCCTGACTCATTAATGGTGAATGATACCAACTACAGACAGACTGTTTAAAGGCTCACACAAATGTCTTTGGTGTATGTGTCTATTTTTTAAGGTACAAAATAATAATAATAATTATAATAATAAAAATAGCTATTTTGTGTGCTGTAGCAGTTCTTTTATAGCTCACATTAAGTGCAGCTCTTAACCACCCCCCACCCGCCCCAAGAAAATACTTGTTAAATAAGGATTAGACAGGTCAAACACCATTGTAGTGCAAATAGTAAACGATAAAAAAAAAAAAAAAAAAAACATTTACAAAATATAGAAATGTTTGGATCCAACAGATGGACAAACATATTCCTTTCAAGTATCTCTCCTTGAAGAAAATAAAAATTAATCAGGTTACTTCCAATACAAAAAAGTCTCTCTTTTTGTTCTCTCTCAGGTAAACAGTTTCAAACCTATTAGGTTGCATAGTTCTAAGATCAAAAGCACCTTAACGAAATATAACTTGGTATTCTTTTCTCCTTGATCCTTTCACTCTTTCCATTCTTGCTCTCAATTTTTTTTTAATGTTGGTTTTTTGTTTTGTTGCAAAAGTGGTACAGAGAAAGAAAGTGTGCCCACCTGCATGATATTGTTATTTCACCAGGATGCGTATGTATGTGGTGTGCGGAAATGCCTGTGTATGTCTTATGTGTGTGTGTGTGTCTGCATTGATATAAACAGATAGTGTCACACAGACATACCTTATGACCTAGGGAAATTGGGTGGGAAAGTGCCTATGAATGGCGCTTTCGAACTCATAGCTGTCTGGGTGCTATTTGGGATGTGATAGTCCACATTATTGCAGACCAGACCAGTTGACTCCAAGGCTCACGCTGGAAGGGAACCAGAGGGGAAAGAGTACCAGCCCCGTCTCAATAACCGACGTCATCAGTTTGACGCTGGAAGAAATGAAGGGCACACCATTCTCCCTTTCCCTCCCTATTTCCAGTTCCTTCTCTGCTTCATCTCTGAGCCCTGGCTAAGGATTTTTCCACATTTTCCTTCATCTGTTTCAGGTTTTGTTCTTACTTTAGGTTTTTTTTTTTTTTTTTTTTTTTCTATTTTTCTGGTCACTTAACTCAGAAACCTTAAAAAAAATTTCTTCATTTTGCCACTGTCTTCTCTGGGCAACACTTGTTCCCTTTCCCCCTGTGCCAGGCAGCCCTATGAGCAGCCACACTCCTCCACTATCATGTTCTGGATGTCCTTTTTGATGATGTTTTGACCATCATCATAGTACAACATGGACATGGGTCTCAGCTTGGTGGGCACACAGCACGACTTGAGGTTGGCGAAGGGGCTGTGGCCCCGCATGCGGTAGTGGTTGATGACTGTCGAGTGGAAGGAAAGTGAGGAGCCTGACGTGCCTGCTATATGGCTGGGGCACTCACCCTCGCAGTAGTTGGCATGGTAGCCAGAGGGAGCGATGATCCAGTCGTTCCAGCCAATGTCCTTGAAACTAACAAAGAACTGTTTCTTACAGCAGATGTTGACCTTGCCATCACACTCCAAGCCCCGCCGCCGCCGGCGATGAGGGTGGTCTTCAGACTGCCGGGCCTGTAACATGAGGAAAGGTCTGTGCGACTGCTCCTTCTCATCCTCCCCTCCGTCACTGCCATCCTTCTTCTTCTTGCCCAGGAGCACCAGGCTGGCGCCGGTCTCCTGGCACTGCTCACAGGCAATCCGAACATCCAGGGAGCTCTTGCCCTGGTCCAGCAACCGCTGGATGCTGCTGGAGGCGGGAAAGATGTGCCAGGTGCTCTTCCGAGCATCTACTACCTTCTCCGATATGAGCAGTTCACTCCTCTCGCCCTTCAAGCCCCCTTCCTCTGCCTCCTCCCCTGCGTCCAAGCTGCCCTGCGGGTGCTTCTGCTGTTGGAAGAGGCGGATGGTAACTTTGGTCCTGGTCCTGTTGGCCTTAGGGACTTTTAGGAAGAGCCATATTTCTGCACGCTCCACCACTGACAGGTCACTGCCTTCCTTGGAAATCTCAAAGTGCAGCATCTTCCTGGTTGTGCCTGAAGATGAAACACAGCAGGGGCACGCATTAGATCCTGAGTTAGCATTTATTCCCTAATTTCCAGCAAGTATGAGTCTTCTGTTATTGACCATCTAGAACAGGGCCCAGCAAACCATAGCCAGTGGGTCAAATTCAGCCCGCCACTTATTTCCATATGGCCAGCAAGCTAACAACGACTTATTAAATGATTGAAAAAAGAAAATAATATTTCACAAGTATGGAAATGACATGAAATTCCAGTTTCATTGTCTAAAAAGTTTTACTGGGACTCAGCCATGTTCACTCCTTTATGTGTTCTCATTGGCCACTTTTGTGCTACAACACACAGTTGTGTAGTTGTGACAGAACCATTCGGCCTGCAAAGCCTAAAATAACTCCTGTCTGGCCCCGTACAGAAATGTTTGTCGATCCTTGTTCTAGAAGGGGAATGGCCTAGACCTGCATGCCTGCTGCAGCCCCCATCAGCTGTGTGTCTGGAGACTAATTACTTTGTCTCCATTTCACCTTCTGTAAAATGGGAATGGCACAAATGACTTTGACGTATAATCTCATAGGTTTGGAAGAATCAAATGGGAAAACGCAAACTGTAAGCTACAACAAGGTATGGAAATATTATTATTCTCATAATAATATTATTATTCTCTTGGAAATTTTACTCTCATGAACATACACAAACACACCCCAGCTGTGTCTGCCATGTGCAGATGGTAGGTTAGCCTCTTCTTCTCTTGCCATGCCCTGTTTAGCCCCCCACCTCCGCCATCATTTCTTTCCTGCATTAAACTAAACAAACCCTTTGCCGTGGAGTCAATTCCAACTCATTGTGATCCTATAGGAGAGAGTAGAACTGCCCCATAGGGTTTCTAAAGAGTGGCTGGTGGATTCAAACTGCCAACCTTTTGGTTAGTAGCTGTAGTTCCTAACCACGGTGCCAAATCTCAAAGTGCAGCATCTTCCTGGTTGTGCCTGAAGATGAAACACAGCAGGGGCATGCAGGGCCCCTGGATTACTCCTCTTTAATTTGCCTGTCTGGTATTGAGTCAGATCTCTCCTCAATCATTCCTACATTAAGCAACCAAAAGAGTATTTTTCACAGGCACATCTGATCATGTCAGTCCTTCTTCAAGGCCCTTTAGTGACATCGACATCCTATTGCCCTCAGGATAGAAGAGAAACTGCCTAGAACTCCAGGGTTCTGCAGAAGCTACTCTTTCCTCCAGTTCTCTGGGGCCTAATTACATGGTGTTTCTTTGAGGTCTTTGAGAATCTGATGCTCTCTTGCCTGCAGATAGTCAAACATGCTGCTCCTTCTGCCTAGAATATTCCTGCTCCCCACCACCACCACCACAAAACACACATCAGTAGTGGCCAACTTTAATGATGTTTCAGTTATCAAATTGAATGGCATTTCCTCTAAGAAACCTCTCCGGAAATCTCCCCCACCCCCGCTCCAGCCAGCCCAGTTTAGGTGCCCCCAAGGTCTGAGGTCCTATCTGTCTCATTCACTGTCATTGCCCCAGTGCTTAGCAGAATGTAGTCAATCACTGGACAAATTCCATTACCGAATGGAGACTTTCTTACAATTGAATTAGATTAAGAGAGGCACCCCTACCTCTGAATCCTTCATGTTTGCCTCCTTCCCTTCTGACTGCAGCTTACTGAGCACCAACAGCATGTTTCAAATAGCAGTTTATACTAATGCTTTGTCCCTGGGTGGTGTAAATGGTTAACATGCTCTGCAGCTAACCGAAAGGCTGGAAGTTCCAGTCTACCCAGAGGCACCTTGGAAGAAAGGCATGGCAATCTACTTCCAAAAAGCCAACGATTGAAAACTCTATGCGGTATAATTCTACTCTGGCTCACATGGGGTTGCCATGAGTCACAGTAGCCCTAATGGCAACTGGTTATCTACTAATGTTACAGAGCAAATCTCTGCACTGTCAAGCAGTTGTATTCAAGGACCATTCAGTTCTTGCCTAGCTCTCAAATTAGAATGGCATCTGCTTACTTCCTTTTTCATAAGCACCTGTATGTTTAATAAACATTGTTTATTCATCTAACCATGTTCACCATAGGGAACAGGTGTCCAGGCTACAGTGGTCTGATTCATCAAATATTTCCCCTCACTTCCATTTTGGCCACTGGGTCAAAATACACAAAGCATGCCCTCTATTTACATGACCACCTCCTGCAAGTACCTGTTTCCAATTATCTGGCTGTCCGTACCTTCACACATATCCCATGCACAAATCTGAGGACAATATTAAAAAGTTTATTTTGTAACTCACAACTCCCTGGGAAGATCTCCCTGCCTAGATTTCTATAGCTAGCGGAAATCCAGGCATACTTATCACTCTCGGGCTCGAGATGTTTACGGTACTATAAATTTTAGGCACAGTTTCAAGTTCTCTGCAGCAGAAGGCAGGCTTTTCTGTGCACTGCGCACTGTCAGTTCTGTTCCTAATTTAACACACTCTGCACACTGTGATTATAATAGTGGTAAATTTACTGAGGGAAGGGCCGAGGAGAGCTGGACGTTTATAAGAAAGGCTCTCTGGAGTCTTTGCATAAGCTTGGTAGGACGCTGGCAAGGATGATGACGATGATGATGGTGAGGGGAGTTCCTCTGACTCCCACCTCATGTCCCTGGCAGGAGTTGAAATGAATAATGAAGCTGGGTTTATGATTAGATCACCAGAGTGTGGAGCCGTTAGCAAGGGAAGCTGTCTTTTTTAAGAAAACATGATGACTCTTTTTTAAAAAACGTGAATCCAGTATTCCTCTTTGCAAAGGAGGGATGGGTGGTGGTTTGGTTGTTGTTTGTTTGTTCAAGAAAGCAAGAAAGAAGATTCCGGGAAGGAGAGCTTAATCATTTAAACCTAAAATACAATCAGCAGCAGAATCATAAGGGGTTGGCTCTCCCAAGACCAGAGAAAAAGGCCGACCGAAGCCTCCAAGACGGGGCGGTGGGAGAGTGGGCAGGTTCCTCCTAGGCAGCATAGGAACGCCTGCCCACCCTGCCCACCCTGCCCACCCTGCCCGAGGAGAATGTTAACAAGCTACCTGCTGTTTCCCCTTCTGCCTCTACACAGCCCAGTTTCTGAAATCCTAAACTGCATAGAGTGTCACTGTAAAGACAGAGAGATAGTAGCTGCTAAATTAGAGAAGGCAGAGGGCACAGGCTTGTGTTTTATTTTTTGAAGAAAGTGTGTGAAACTGGAGCTTCAGACTGATCTCCAGGATGCGAAAGCTCCCTGGGTCTCAGGTAGCGCATTCCTACAGGCTCTGCTCTTACCCACGCTTGACAGGCGGGGTTGAGGGTGAAGGTAGACAGCCCTCAGGTGGATAGAGAGTCCAGATGGTAGTGCTGACCGGCACACACTGGTCTTTCTATGAACACAGCCCCGAGAAGTCTACAGATGCTACGGAGAGGGGGTGCCAGGCAGTGCGGGGAGGGAGGAAGGGCTAATTGGCCAAGCTGAACAAGTGACAGCGGCATCCAAATTGCTCTGGTGGGGCCAGCGAGGCTGCTTGCAGTCACACAGCCCCCAGGACAGCCCCTCATTTCCTGAGAGCAGGTTTCTAATGTGTGAGAGAGCCCCACCTCTTCTTCACAAGCAGCTGTACTTGGAGGCAAATGATTTAGTGTTCCTGAGAGAGGATCATACAAAGAGAGTACTCATTCGAGGGGGCTCAGTCTGTCAGGTGCTGTTATATCAGGATCAGAGAGTTATCATAAAATTACTTTCATCCTGGACTTGGCTGGTAATTAACTGCCTGGCATGGCTGGCGTGGTTTGGGCAGGCACGCACACTGATTGATGCACCGTTTAATTATCTGAACTCAAAGACACTGCTCCCCGCATTTGCCTCCATCGCCTGCCTGCCTCATCTCTCCCCCATATTTCTGACATTTGGATTTTCCCCCTACTAACTGACATGCCTGTCGCCTCCTTCTCCTGGTGTCCATTTCTGGAACTGCTGTTTGTACATTGCATGATATTTTATCAGGCAAAAAAATAAAAAAAACTGAGATCCAATTTCAAGAAAACGCTGTTGCCATAATGCTCAGGAGAACAGGGGGAAGAGAGAGACTCAAGTCTTCCTAATGTCTACCTCATGTGCAGGTACATTTTACAAGTTTTATTGTATTCTTACTTGTTAAGCAGTGTTTTTTTTTTTTTTTTTTTTCCTGTTACAATAGCTTTCATTGCAGAAGGGGGCGGGGAGAAGGAGACTGCTGGAAGCTGAGAGGAAATGATATTGATCAGATCTGCAGGCTTCAGAAATATATAAAAACCCTGAGATTTCTTAGGGATGAAAAATGTAATAAATAACTGGTCAATTTATGATAGTCCCTTTATCTGTATATTCCCCGAGAGAGACTGCTGTACTGCAGTGAAGAGGGTCAAGACGCCCCAATCTTCAAATATCTACGCAGAACAATTGGGAAACAGGGAAAACGTTGCCTGAAGCTGAGGTTCAATTTCTAATCAGTTTCAGGTTTGACTTAACTATCTCTTGCTGTAAAATCCTGAAATGGAAGCTCTCCCATAATGCTTTGTGAGCAGGTACAGCATTAGTTTATACAGGTGTGCCCTGGGTTCCTACACTGTTACCTATCTAGCCAGATATAGCTGGTTGCTTTGCTAACCTTTCATTACCTACTCTCTGATAACATTCTTTTCATCTTCTGTGCTATTTTTTCCCTCCTGAGGGCTTGTGAGGCAAGGCGTGTATCACAGCCTGCTGTGCCTGAGTAATTCACTAAGAAAGTCCCACGCAAACCCATGTGGGTGATAATATTTCATCACTTAAGCTTCTATGAGCCTGGTGGACATATATCAAAGAGCGAGGAAAAAAGGTGCAGGAAAATGGGCACCAGGGATAAATGTTGCACCTTACAGGAAATTCCTTTGAAATGCTGTCGGGTGGGAGGCATGGCACAGAGGAAAGATTGTGTAAGCTGGAGGTAAAAACCCCTAAAAGGATATTTGCAGCAGATTTTCCTTGGCTTTCAGAATTATTCACATGTTTTTTAAATCACTTAATCATGAAGGAATGCCAAGGGTTAAGCAAGCAGCCAAGCCTGGTTGTTCCCTTCCCCTCACTAAGATGCAAAAAGCTACTCATCCCAAAGGCCCTACATCTCAGAATTGTGGGTGCGTAAACACTTCCAATTAAATAAGCAACCCACATGTGCAGCGTTTCCAGGTTTGTGTTTCCTCACCAAGGTTAAGCTTAAAGTATGCTGCCCTTCTACATATGGGTCATAATTACGTCTCTAACGTTAATATGGAAAGCCTTGTTGTTTATATGAGCATTTAAACTCCCCATTGAGGGGAAAGCTTCACTGTAAAAAGTGACTGTTAGTTTAATTTTCCATTCTTCACCAAGGTTTCACTGTGCCTAGTTGTGGGGTTGTCACTAGCAAGAGAATTACCATTTACAACATGTGTGTTCTTTGAGGAACTAGCTTTGCTTTTGGACGGTATTTCTAGGGGTTTCTGCAGAGGGCAATAAGTCAGATCTTAAAGGTTATTTCTCCTCTAGCTTCCAAAAGAGATTCTTGCCTGTAGTAGAATCACAGGTTTTGGTCCCAAATTATCTTGGTTAGTTTTTTAGCCTTAATACCTTTCCTTGGGACCCGCTACGAAACTGTAAACACTCAACCACATTCATCATCCGTGCCTACTATTTAAATGGTGATTAAAAAAAAAAAAAAGTGAAATATTTAGAGGAAAAAAAGGGTTTTAAGTTCCCAAAAGAAGTAGAGAAAATAACCTAAGGTCCAAGCCACTGAGTTTCAGAGACATCTTCCATTCCTGAAAAAAGTTCCTGAGAACTTTTATACTTGGGAGTTTTGGATCTAGGAGCCAGTCAAGTATAAAGAATTCTGAACTTCAGCTAAGAGATCATGCTCAAGTAGATTTTAGCAGAAGAGGGGCCAAGATAAATATGTGTTTTCACAAAAAGTGCCTGGGAAGGTATTACTTCCAGTTCCCCAGGATATCCACCCTAACACTCCCCACCCCCACCCCAATACACCTACTTCACAAGTGCAAACCACGATTAATCTCTTTCTACATCGTGTCTCCACTATTTCTCTCCACACACTCAGTATGGAAATAAATGCATCTTCAGAAGCTGAACACCATGTTCCCACAAGGCGCTAAATAAATAGCTTTTTTTCCTCCCTGTTCGAAGTCACTTGTCATTTGTTGTTGGTGAAAAGTGTTGATAAGGCAGGCAAACTAGGCAAAAAAACAAAACAAACAAAACAAAAAAATCATGGGGGATGGAGGCCTTTTTTTTTTTTTTTTTGTAAAAGCCCAGGCGACCGTATTAGGGAGAGACGTGAGCAAATCAGTATTGCTGATGATTCATGGTCACATTTCTCCACTCTCTGCTTTGTTTGCTTTTAAAATTTATCACTCCTCTGCCGTCCATAGAGCTCCGGAATGTTCACATGTATCACTAATATTCCCATGTCCATCCCTCTGTCTCCTTTAATATATTGTAGGTAGTCATGTTTTCCCCATCCCATAAAATGTTAACTTTCTCTGGAGGATGAGAGGAAGCCAGAGGTAACTGATAATCACTCACATCATGGGCACTGCAGACGGGGGGTAGGTGAAATTGCATTTCCCTGGGAGATAAACTGGCAAGCAGCAAAAGTCTTTGGAATGTGCCCCCTTGTGGCCAATCATTTCCCGTTACTCAGAGAAGAAAGTGTGTAACCCCTAAAAGCATCCTTCAATGAGGGGTAATTCACAGGGAAGTTCAGAAGGCTGGCATGGAAGTAGTAGAAGTCAACTCCATTCTGAGATGGTTTTCCTGAGGTGGGGGAAAAGAGTCATCCAAGCAAACCTTCTCAGACTCCTATTTAAAAAAAAAAGCACTGCAAAATTCTAACTCAAATCTTCAGTAAGTAGTATTTTCCAAAAGAGAAGATTTACGTGTTGCTGTCACCAACACCTGGGCTATATGAGCATTTTCCATATCTTGGTGTTTCATTTGTCTTTCTTTCCCTACCCTTTCTTTAACAAATGTGATCAGTTGCTAAGTTAATAATCAGAATCAGCATATAAATTTGGCAGCATATATAATGTTGGAGACTCAACATTATGTTGTTATTGTACATTAACTGGCCAACTATTGTCATGAATAAAAATAAGATAAAATACGATACAGCAGCCAATAAACTCCCTGACAACTGGCAATTATAGTGGTAGCTGGCTTGGGTTTACCTATCCCTTCTGCCTTCCTTTCAAAGAGATGACATCCCTTTAAAGTCTTAAGGTAAACACTGAGGATTCTGTCACAGCCAAACGAAGATCACACTAACCTTGGCGAGCAATCTTGGGTGACATACATAAAAAGAAAAGCATTTTTGTTTATTGAAATAAATGTCAGAGAGCCTTGGAGCATTCCCTGCTTCGCATTCAATAACAACTCATGTTAGCTTTACAAAGATGGGGCGCTTTCTACCTGAGCATGGTGGGACAAACTCAGTTAAAAGAGTTCTAGGCACTTTAGCTTTTCTAGTCCCTCAGCAGTGGTTACCATGCCTTGGCTTTATTAAACAATCAAAGAGAAGAGGCAAAAATTAAACACGTATCCCAAAACTGAGGAATCTTATAGTCGATATGTGTCTATGGCATGCGAATGAGTGACAACTTTATTGACTAGATTCTCTGCTATACAAAACAGTTTATAAAGAAAAGGAAAATAATGCCCTTTCCTATTCTCCAAAAATCTTGACATTCCACAGAGTTGGAATATTATTTAAGTTGAATTATTCCAAAAGCCACAGAGATAGATCTTTGCTATTCCTTTTCATATGTTCACTACAATCTTCCAGATGATAAACCTCTTTCCTGGGTAGCAAAAACTGCATGAAAATGCTCACATGGTACTCTACTGGGAGAGGAAATTGTTTACTATATATGGACTCATTAAATCTGTGAAATTACGCTAAATCAACTTGAAGGTGATGTGTGAAACTTCTTAGAGAGGAAAAATAAGCAAATATACAAAACTTTTTCTGAGAACCCAGCAGCTCACCCAAAGTCAGGTTGGAAACTCTTCTGGGAGGAGTTTTCCATTACAGGCCTTAAACTTTAGTCAACGTATAAATCAAATGAATCACCTTTTTAAAAAACAGCTCGTTTCATTCCGATTAAACACCTTACGGAAAAGTAAAAAGGACACGACCTCGTATAACTGAGAAAAAGATCAGCACTGAGATGAGGGCCAAAGTACAGAAAGAATGGAAATGGTCGAATTCTTTCACTGCAAAAGTCCCCAAATACCAAGAGAGTGATTTGCTATGAACGTCCAAGAAGTCAAAAAGAGGAGCGTATTGCTAGCATCAGGTGTATAGTTAGATGATTGACGGTTGGGTTCGTGGTCAGTCAGTGGTTGAGGGCATTGGTGAACTTTGTCATAGGATGATGTTAAACCCAACTGAATAGGCACTTGCAACCGAGGCCATCACAGATGGTACTCAGTATATAAAATCATATATGGGGTCCCTTTGTGTCAGGAGACAGTATCCATTCCATATACAGGGCCCAAAGCATAAGTGTTTTCTTTCCGAACTTATGACGATTAAAAGTTGAGAAAAATTGGGTGGCCGCTTGAAAACTCCAACCTGACTCTTTTCCTCAACAAGCTTCAAAAGATAAAGTCATAATTATCATGTCCTTTGAAGCTGCATGGACCAAAATTTTTAGGGAAAGAAAGAAAGACCGCCCCTGCATGAGAGGCGCTTCTGGGGAGAGAGTTTTACTGCCCTGGAAGTTTATGGGGCACTAGGACTTCTCCAAGGGGACGCCATGAAGCCAGCAGACTATCAGCCCCCCAAAAAGAAAGTCCAGGTCTTGCATGGTTTTCTTGAAAACAGAACATCTGACTCAACAGGTTTTCAGGGTTGGAAATTCTGAGTGTTGCCTTAATTGTTTATACTGCTGCAGCAAACTTTTAAACAAAAATGCTGGGAGTCCCTACACATACTTTACTGGCCATATGCTCTACCAAACAAAACAATGGCATTCCTTTCAAAGGGATTTGCCAAAGGGTACAATTCTCTGGAGCCTGGCACTACCACGAAAGTAACATGGCATTAACACGTGTATGTTGCTCAGTCGTGCATGGGCTTGCTGGCATGCAAAGGAATCTGTGTCACATAACTGTACAAATAACCCGGCTCCACGCTTTTGACAGGTATTTTTTCTATTCAGCAACAGGTTAGTGTGTTCCTGGGCTAGTGATTAGGATCTATTTATTAAAGTTCTTCCTCTTAAGGATTGACTGAGAGTTCAGCGTAGTATCCGAGAGCACTTTGTCAACGTTGCATTCCTTGGCAGAGAGCTCTCAGTAACTTTACAGAGAACAAAACTCTTTTTTTTTTTTTTTCCTGGTTCAGTCAGTTTTCCAAAAGTGACTGCTGATTCAATGTCAACTGTCCCCCAAAGCAGCTTTTTCCTGCCTCGAATGTGGTGCCTGTACCATCGTGGACAGTTTCTCAAGGTAAAAATGACTCTCACTAATAAATATCCCCTGTTTCTTCTCTGATTGGACTTTTAAAGGGGAAGGGTTGTTTTAAGACCATGACTTCATCTGTGCCATTCCACCCCATCACCCTACTCCCACCCCACCCCACCCCCCATAAAAACTTTGGATGGGGTTCGGAAGCCTTCTCTGCTTCCATGCACCTGAAAATGCCCCGGCTTGCATCCGGCTCGGCTCAGATCTGGTTTTATAGGCAGGGCGAGGGAGCCCCTCGCAGACCGGCTTCCAGCACCATTGGCCCCAGAGCTTCCTCCCAGGGTGACCGGCTGAGTTTAGCAAGTGTAAGCAAGTCGCCTGCAGCCAGAGCTCGACCTAGAAGAGTCCCTTCTGAGGAGCCCTCTCCCCTCCCTGCCGCCTCTGCGTCCGCTCCCAGCACCTAATCACTAATAACCTCGCCAAGCAGTTTCCAGCTGGAGGGAGAAGTTCCTCCCGGGACTGTCAAAGACAGACCTGGTGCCCCTTTTTTCCTCGGCGGCTGCCAGCACCCACCTGATTCCGCGAACGTGATGATCTCCGAGGTCTGCTCCAGGAGTTCATTCATTTCTGCCCTCCGCCCGATGTCGTCCTCGATCTCCACGTACCCGTTCTCCCCCACTTTGCCCACATGAAGCTTCCTGATGGCGTTCAGAAGCGCCGCCTTGGGCACCGGCTGGGTGACATTGGGTCTCTTCTTCAAGTGCAGCATGTTTAAAATGTGCTTCTTGACGGCCTCTACCATCTCCGGCTGAGAGTTGGGTACATCCTTGGGGAGGGTGGCCAGGGCACAGGCCGGACAGTCGGGGTCTGCACTGTGCCCCTCGGATCCCGGGGTGGGGGAACTTCTCACTATAATCCAGCAACTCGCCAACAAAAATCCTCTCAGCCAAAGCAAGGGCATCCTGGCAGCAAAAGTTGTTGTGATTGCCTTTTTCAAAGGCCCTGCTTTTCCTCCCCCCTCACGCACAGGTTTTGTGTGTGTGTGTGGTTTGGGGGTTTTTTTTCCTTCTCCTCTTCAGTAAATTCTCTGGAACAAGAACAAAAAGTTTTCTGTGAAGTTTTGTTTGCAGGTCCCCTCTCTGAAAGCAGTGAGTGCTGTAGGTTTGTGGCTGTCAGGGAGGAGAGTCCTGACTGTCTCCGAGTAAGAGAGAAGGAGGGAGGGAGGGAGAAAGGGAGGGAGGGAGGGAGGGAGGGAGAGACAGGGTGGGGGAGACAGACAGAGACAGAGAGAGGAAGGGAGGGAGAGAGACAGGGAGAGAGGAGAAGGGGAGAGAGAGAAGGGAGAGAGGGAGAGAAGGGGGAGAGGGAGGGAGGTAGGGAGAGAGAGAGAGAGAGACAGGGAGAGGGAGAGGAAGAGAGAGAGAGAACGGATTGGCCCTAAGTGAGTGAGTGAATGGAAGAGGGAGGGAGTTTGTCTGTGAGTTAAGGCTGTGATTAGGGAGGGAGGGAGGGACAGCCCGTTTTCTGACAGGCTGCCTTCCTTCTGCTCACGGCTCCCTCACACACCTCTCTTCAAATATCACCATTCTCGGGGGTTCTACTTTCCTTTCTAAAGACATTCTCCTAATTTGTTCGACTTCTTTCTTTTTCTTTCTCTGGCCAGTCCCCTTGCTTCACCTTCTTCCTCTTTTAGCAGAGGGGGAAAAAAACCCAAACCAACACACTATCTCAAACAGGGATGACTTGATGTAAAAAGTATGCCCCCTGTGCTCCTCCACCCGACCTAATCACAGTCAGAGGTGGGGAGACACCCACCTGGCCCTGAAGGTGGGGACAGGGGGCTGGTAGGTCCTGACTGACAGGTAGTGGAGGTCAGGAAGAGCGGCTGGGGAGCAAAGGTAGCTGCTTTGGCCAATCGTTCTGGCGTGAATGAATCTGAGAAGAGATGTTCCTTTTCCCCATTCATTCATATTTAAATGTCCAGGGTTATCAACACTGGCAGGGGAACTGAGGGGCAATGCAATAAACTTTTGTTTGGGATCATATGATACACTATACTTTTCCCAACTGCAGAATGTGGCAGGGCATTGAAAAATCCCAAGAGCAAGCAGCGTTTGATATGCCCTGTCCTGTGAAGCTGTTTTCCCCTCTCCTCTTCAGCCTCCCCCTCGTGCCCTGCGCACATTCACACTCACAAATTACAGCCTACCACTGCTTGCCCTGACTTCACAGATAAAATGCAAAATGCATTCGGCCTTTCCCACATAATTTTATACAAATCGTGCACTCCTAAGACTTGAATAACTGGCCCTAGGGGAAAAGTCTCTCTAAAATATATTGGCAAGTCATTTTCTCTGTCATGTGGTAGTTTGTTCAGCCTGTCTCCTACCCGGTCCCCAGCAGTACATTCATGGACAGGCTCCTATACTGCTGCTTTCTGCCTCAAAGGAACAGCACAGAGGAAATCATCACAGATTTTAGTGTCCACAGAAAAAAATGTGAATTTTTAAACAATGACTTTCTGAAGGTTTTTTTTTTTTTTTAATCTCCCCCCTCCACCCCAGTTTTTCATTTTCTGTCTTATGGCTTTTATCTTGCAGAAGTATCTTTAAGAGGTCCATCTGTTAAAGCTTTCCTTCCCTCTCAGTTTCTTTCCCACACATAAGCCCTCTCTGTTTCTGTAGATACAGTCAGTTTACATCTGACACCTAGTGTGTTCACAGCATTATAGTCAAGCAATGCAGTTTAGGTGGAAAAAAAGTAATAAATATTATTACTACAAGTGTCAGAACTGAGGACAAGGAGAGTGAGAAAATTGTGACACTAAGTTCAAGTTACAGTCCAGTTTGCACAGGTAACAATGCTTTTCTGAATGGTATACACTGTTTCCCTTTCTCAAATCAACTGTTTGCAGGACTTTTTCTGCTACCAGCCATCTATCATCACCTTTGGGGTTTTAGTTCCAAGAACATCAGTGACTCTCCTATGATTGCTAAGACTTTATCAACATTGCCTAAAATGCCTCAAGTTTGGTGGGGAAGAGTGAAAAAGCATTGGGGAGCGTTTGTATCATAATCGTTTACCAAAACATCCATGTAATATAATATTTAACATTATTGACCCATTTGGAGTCGCATGTACAGTACCCAAAGCATTTTGTAGTCCAATTAAATTTTACGGGAGACTCTGAAATAGAACTAAAAGCTTAATGACTCAGAACTACTCAGAAGTCCTAATAGTGGCATTAAGATAAGTACAACTTATCAGTATTTGGATTCTCTCTGTATGTGAGGATGTGTGTGTTCTCTAAATTTATTGTTTGCGAATGCAACTCTTAAAAATAGTTTTCTCTTTGGCATGGGTACTTGTATATATGTGCTGAGTGGGTTGCATAAACACACAAATCTATTTGCATGTCCTAGGACTACTAAGAGCTGCATTAACCTGCCTGAGGAATAGAAAAAGGCACAAATCACAACTCCCAGAGACGTGCCAATAAGTTGTAAAACCCCTTCTAGCCCTTCTGATTATGAATGTAGAAATAGCTCAGAAGCAAGAGTTAAAAAGCATTACCTTTCTGGTCCTCTGTCTTTCAGCAGACTCTTGTATCATGTGGTAAGAGCTGTCTGAGTTCCTCTTCATGGTATTGGCACTGGCAAGTTTTATACTGTACTACTTATTTGTACACTCACACATTGGTACCACTCAAACAGAGAGGGCTGGGGCTTTGCTGGGGATTGGTTAGAATCAGCATGACATCAGCGGATGACTGGTTTTTCCAGGGTGAGACATATTTCATAATTCATTATCTAATGGAAAGCCCTGCTAGCCTGCTTATGACAGTGCTGGGTGATACATGGAGCCAGTGAATCCTCTGGCTGTGACTAGAATCCAGCAGATAGAGCTCCCTGAGTGTCCAACTTTCAACTTTTCTTTTACTGCTCTCAGACACACGCGTCTCATTAGATTCGGGTTCAGTTTTATGTCTTCACATAAAACATCTGTTACCTCATGAAGTTGCCTCCGTTTACAAAGTATTGTTTCTTACAGAGATTCCAGTATATATTTTTTAATAAGATTCTGATTTTGCTTTTTTTAATAAGATCCTTCATCCAGGATGACTCTGAAAAATAGGGACGCTCCTAAGGCGATAGGCTTTCCTCCCTTGACTTACACTATTATTCTATGTCTTGAAACTGAATGCCTGCTTCATAAATCATTTATCACCAAGAGCTCTGGAAATAGTCATTCTTTGCAACTGAACTTTTTAAGTATACTTCCCAGGTTTTTAGCATCACAGCCTCGGCACTAGCAGAGGGAAAACAACAACAACTACAATCTCATAGATCATTCTTCTTTACCAGAACTTCAAGTCCTATGATTTCTAAATTTTTATAGATATAACATGAGATTAATAAAAAATGGTTAACGCTTCTTGACATAGGGATAAAGCTGGTCAGTTTGGTTTTGTTGGTTTTTTGGGAGTTGGGGAGGTTCGTTGGAAGCCTGGGAAATTACCCAGGAGGGAGGAGTCCTCAGGCAAATGTGGTGGAGAAGGGCTGTTTGAAGGTGTATAGTTGCAGCATAAGCCGGATCCTCATGACAAGTTGGATAAAATGTGCAAAATTGGGAGCTAATGAAAGCCATATGACCCAATATGTTGTTTTGTATGCAGGATTTAACATGCATAAAATAAACTTTTCACTGTGCCCACAAGCAAAATCTAGAGGCTCTGGGCTCCTGATGTGCGGTTTACACAGGTTCCTTTAGGACACCAGAAGTTTCTCTGTGAGAGGGTCTCTCCTGGCTAAATATACCAGAAGTGTGTATGCTGAGCTATAGATAGCGGTTGAAAAAAACCTAAGAACTGGACTTGCAGAAATGAAGTAGGACATAAAATCATTAGATTGTAGAGGAGCAGAGGGGATCTGAGAGGAAAAGATACAAATAGGTGAATCCCAGACCTGCCCACCATTTTAGAATTGGATGAACTTAACGCCTCCATAAGAAAGGAACTTCACCACCTTCTAGATAAGCAGCAGGGACAGCAAGGATCTGCGGGGCAGCTTTAGCCTGTCCCTTCCCCCACCCAGGCACCATGGTGTCCTGTAAATGCCAGGGTGTTTATGAGTTTGAGGGCACAAAAGGAACCTGGACCAGTCCCCAGTTCCACTGTTCAATAACCATACAATTTCAGGCCTCAGTATTCTCATTTATAAAATGGGAGCAATAATCCTAAACTGCAGGGTCAAGCGCAGTCCTCAAAAAATAAGATATTAGTTCTGTGTCTAAGGTTTGCTTCCCAAGAATCAGCAGTGCTAAAGGAGCCACCCTATAGCTGGGATTCTGAAACCTCATTGGTCATCTGATGTCACAGAAGTACCCACCAGTCAGGGCAGCTGGGCCACCAGCTCTGATCTAATGCTCTACCTGAATCTCCAGCCTAAGACATGAGCCACAATTGAAGTGACTTTCTCAATAGAAATTAAGGTGGGGTTGGGAAAGGAAGCAAAAAAAAAAAAACTGTTGCTGCGAAATCAATTCCGAATCCTGGCCGCCCCATGTGTTACAGAGCAGAACTTCTCCATAGGGTTTTCTGGGCCGTAATCTTCATGGAAGCAGGTTGCCAGGCTTTTCCTCCGAGGCACCATTGGATGGGGTTCAAACCGCCAACCTTCAGGTTGGTAGGCAAGCACAAACCGTTTGTGCCACCCAGGGATCTTTTAGAGGAAGGAAGCAGGTTAAAACAACTTCTGGCGATTATTCTGAACTGGGAATTATCTTTGCCCTTCCAAACTCCAGGGCCCCGGGGCGTAAACTCGTCAGCCTTGCTCCAGACGCGATTCTCTTTTTCCTTGCTCTCTGGTTTCTGTTTCACTTCCTGCCCCTTCCCAGGCAGCTTCCCCGCACCCCAGGCCCTACAGATCCCGGGCTGCTGGGCCCTGCTACTGTACCTTGAGCAACACCTGCTGGCAGCTTCCAGGGAGCACGCCGAAGGCGGCCGCTGCTCTCGCCCAGCTCTGGGATGCCTGGACTCAGGGCCAAGCGTTCAGAGCTGCCGCCTCTATTTTTACCCTGAGCACCAGCAAGGGCAACTTCTTTTAAGAGCTGCTCTTGATTTTTCCCCCTTTTTGGCAGCTAAAGAATCGAGCGAAAGAAAAAAAAAAAAAAAAGCGCTGTTCAGTGAGTGCAGCTGCGAATCTCAGAGCCCGACAGGCCCTCAGTGCCAGGGACAGAAACCACAGCAAATGTCAGCCTGGGACGGGGACCTCCAGTTTGGCCAGCGGGCGGATTCCACCTCGGACAGAGGCGAGCCAGGGAGCGCACCAGCAAACTGTCTTTTCTAATTGTGGATTTCCAGCCTACCAGCGACTATCCTAGCAAAGTGGCCCGCTGCCACCGCGTTGTTCACCTCGTGGAGGCCGCTTGATTTACTGGCCACTGCACAAAGCTCCCACCGACACTCGGGAGCATTTGCTTGTCTCTGTTCTCGCCTTGAGGAGCAGCCATGAGAGAACCCGGCAGAGCAGCTTGCTGCGAGAATGAGCCGGGAGGGAAACGGCGGTACCTTATTTTACTATAATTGCAAAAGGAATGAATGATGTGCCAGAGATTTATATTTAGAAGTTGTATGTTTCTACTTTTATGTAAATGGAGCAATTAGGGCCTGTCTTGCTGCTGCTAACGCCAATGCCTGTGCATTGCTCGGGAGCTAGTGTTTTCAATCACAATTAGTGAGCTGGTCAAAAACCAAAGTTCGTTTAAGGATAATAGCTCAATTGTGCGAAAGGGGGGTGCAACCAGTGTCCGCATGCCTCCCTGTGGCTTGTGGTGACATGTACCTTAGGGGCACCCTTGGCAGCATCTGTCCTCTTAGACAGAGTTGGCATGGATCGAGAGCAAGAATGTTCATTTTTCTTCTCAAGCAAACCTTATGTCCTGCTTTCATCCATGCCATTAATTGGTCTCTTTCCTCACTACTCCTGGAACAAGGAGGCAGGCCTAGAAAGGGGACCTTTTTTTCATGGCTGTTATTTTAGCCGCAGCTCACGCATCCCTTATTCAGTCAGAAATAAAAGCCAGGAGCCGTGAACACCCCAAGCAGGTGCCTAGGAGGATGTCATCTGATTCAGCTGAAATGACAGGCCGGGGGCTCAGAGGCACGGACAAGGCTGCTGACGAGTCAGGGTGTTTTAGCTCCTTCCTCTGAAAAATCTGTTTCCAAAAATGCACGATTTCTGGTTCATCCCGTCTGGGAAACTGAGCATAAAACGTGACTGTGGAGAGAAATCCAAAGGACCCGAGGTGTTCTGAGCAGCTGATGTGTTATTCTAGGCTTGAGGCAGGAAAACCTTCCCTGTTGGTGAGAGGGTGACTCCCCAGGGAGGGAGCTCGGAATCAGGAGAACGTGGACATGGTCCAGAGTGATATTCCCTGCAGTGCAATGGCAGGAGTTTGCAGTGAAGGCTGTCCTCAAGCGGTTTAAACTGATACAGGATTGGCAGAGGCTGTCTGTTTCCTGGACAGCCGCAGCCTGAAAACCGCTTGGCCTGCATGTTAGGTAGAGAGATTCTGGACAAAGAGGAATGAGTATTTCACATCCAAAATTGAGTTGGGAACCTGTTTTTGTTGTTGTTGTTTAAGTCAATGAACGAATAGTTCTAAACAGGGAGGAAAGGGAAACATGGCAATTCCTCCAAAATTCATAAGAAAACAACAGGGTCAAAAAGAGTGAATCTAAAACACTCTTCCTAAGCCTCACAGTTCTCTAAAACCACCCACATAGACCACAAGGCCTAGTGCTACGGATGGGTGCTCTGTTTTCAGAAAATTTGCAAATGCCGTTTGTCTGAACCAAGGCAATTCAGATGCTAGAACTAAAATGATGTAGGAAAAAAAAGTCCGACGAGTGAACTGTTGTTATTCTTCAATATAGAGACATGGTTCTCAACGTGAGATGATTCTGCCACTCAGGGAATATTTATCAATGCCTGGAGACATTGTAGGTTGTCACAACCGGCAGGGGGGATGGGTGGTCCTGGCGGCTAGGCTAGTGAGGAGAGGCCAGAGACGCTGTAAAAATTCTGACAATGCACGGGACAGCAGCCCACCACCCCCCCCCCCCCACACACACAACAAAGAATTATCCAGCCCAAAATATCAATAGTGCTGCCTTTGAGAAACTGGTTTAGAGATACAATTTTAATGTCTCACCTAATTCATTTCCCATCCATGCACCAAGAACCTTGGCCACCAAGAAAAATACTCCAACTATTCAAAATAATAATAGGCAAGTGATTCTGCCTCCTTCTGTGTCTTGTGTTTCCTGATTAACGGAGTTCCACATCACACCACGGGGCAGCGGTGGTTCAGCGGTAGAATTCTCACCTTCCATATGGGAGACCTGGGTTCAATTCCTGGTCAGTGCACCTCACGTGCAGCCACCATGTGTCTGTTAGTGGAGGCTTGCGTAGTGCTATAATGCTGAACAGGTTTCAGCGGAGCTTCCAGACAAGACAGACTAGGAAGAAACGCCTGGCGAACTACTTCCAAAAAATCAGCCGATGAAAACCCTACGGATTGCAATGGTCTGATCTACAACTGATAATGGAGATAGCACAGGACCTTTTGTTCCATTGTGCATGGGTTCGCCATGAGTCGGGGCCAACTCCATGGCAGTTAACGACAATACACCGCAGATACCAGACACTGTAAGAGTGCCTCCTGGGCAGCATTACTGCTCCCACCAACCTTCTAGTATGGTCTCAGTGCACTTCCTGCCGGTTTTTGGTTCCAACCAAAATCAGAATCTTAACGGCCAGCAACAAAATGAGATGAGCTGGCTCTGACCCAAGTCTTAAGTGTCAACTGACTCATGAAAAAGGGTGAATGAATAAAGAATTGAATTGTTCATTTTAGCAATTATGTGTCAGATAAATCCATGCAACAGAGGTTTCCCCAAGGTAAAGTTTACAAATGTGAGATTACCATGTCTTTCTCTCAGAACACACAGATACAATGGAGCTCTATTTTATTCATTTCATACCTTAGGGGAATGACACATAATCGATAACCAAAGAGATTTAAAAAAAAAAAAAAAGTGCTTTTCTAAATCCTAGAGCTTGTCCCAACTTCCTTTTGAAAAAGTTGTGATACGGATGTTAAAGGAAAGGCATGAGTCTTCAGGTTTTGCTCTCCTATGAGGGCTGGGGATACTATTGTGGAGGATTCCATATGAGGGAAAACAAGAATCAACATCACCAAATATTGGTGAAACCCTCAAAAGAGAATTTGCCTGGATTGAACTAGTTTAGATGTGAAATGCTGTTGTCTAGACAATCAGGGCCAGTTCTTTCTTGGTTCATCACTTAGTCCCTTGAGTCACTTGGGTCATCCAGAAAGGAGACAGTGGGTAAGAGACCATTTTAAGAAGAAGAGCCGTGAAGGGAATGTCTTAGACACTCAGACGCCATCTCGTCTCCTCCAACATGTGAATCACAATCTCCTCAGGTAAGTGGTCATTTTGAAACCAAAGGCCTCAATCAACTTCCCAATGATTCAGAAATGCCTGCATTTCTTCCCAAGAAGTAACCATTTAGTACTTTAAAAAAAAAAAAAAAAAAACTCAATATTTAAAGAAATAACCTTTTACAAACTCATTAAAAAAAAAAACACGTATTAAGAAAAAAAAATGAACACTAACTCAAACTGAATAAATATCTCCTCGAAGTTCTTCCCAACTCACATTAAATAAAAAATTTAAAAAAAACCGTTGCTGTCAAGTCAAATCCGACTCATAGCGACCCTCTAGAGCAGAGCAGAACTGCCCCATAGAGTTTCCAAGGAGTGCCTGGTTGATTCGAACTGTTGACCTTTTTGTTCGCAGCTGTAGCTCTTAACCTCTACACCACCAGGGTAAATCGTTAATCATAATTTATTTCGAGCCCAATCAGGAAACATCTGATACAGAGTTTGCTCTTCCTCTGGCCCCAGAAGATCATTGAAAAATACTCCCCAAAAAGACATAACAGATTACCATAATCATTTTTTCTCACCTGGATCCCCTTGGGTAATAAATTCCATGCTGCTGACTTGAAGGCATATAGGTTTAACATACAGATTCATGGGACTGATAAGAGAGCAGAAATATTGATTTCAGTCCAGTTTTTCCAGTCCACAATGACGCCCGAACAACCTGTTCCGAAATCGTACCTTCAGAGGGGAAGAGACACAGAAAAGGCTGGGGGCGGTCCAGCGTGTTTTTTTTTTTTTTTTAAATCAGTGAATTGCTGCCTCTGTCCTGGCCTGATACAAGGAGTCCAAAGGTCCTGCCCCTCTGTGGGAGTACCTCCGGGCACAGCGAGGCGCACATGGTGGAGGCCACTGTTCACGGGCACTCTGTACTCGCACGTCCGCTGGCAGCGTGCTGGAACCCACGTTCAGCTCAGCGAGTAAATATTCTCAGGTGCCCTGCTCTAAATTTAGGAGGGTCAAGTTTGCAAAGGTGAAATAGCAAACAGGACTTCTGTTAGTCTTCATTTGCTTGCAAAAGCAAACTGTAATGAAGCCCAGTATTCTTGTGGAGTTTAATTGGAATCGCTGCATTCAAAATTGATCTTAAACTTGCAAAAAAAAAAAAAAAATTACTTATGGCTACAGCCCATTTCCTTAAGACTCGTTGAGTTTCTTTTAAAAGATGGGCTAGAATGATGAATGAAGGAAGAGCCATAATATGAGCAGGAAAAAAGCTTCAGAAAACCTCTCTCCCAAAGGCCAGGGGTTAATTTGTGATCACTTAATGAACAGGGGCAGAAAGCCAATAAAGTAATTTTGGCCAACTCCAACATCATTTAACTATGAAATGAGAATAATTAAAATGGTGCTCCCTGTAGAAAAGAGTTCACCCAATAAGTTCTCCAAATTTCAAGGAGCTTTTGTTTTATTACATGCTGTTAGCTTCATGTTAGTCACAGGAAAAAAAAAAAAAAAATGCCCACATACACACGCACGACTAAATGTAGTCAGTTTGCTCAGCTGCTGCTGACGTCACTGCTGCCCACTAGGAGTTAGTTACTGTAATAATCCCTCTTTTATTAATCATAGGCTGGAGGAAGCAGAAAGTGGGTGACATCATTAGGCAAAGGACTGGCTAACTCATGCTCCAATTTACTCAGCTTTTTATTATAACATTTCTCAAGTGTCATATGAAAGTGATTTCACACTTTCCCCCTCTGAGCAATCATCCCTAACCTTCAATTCAAACTCCCATAGAAAAGCTTAACTTTTCAGATGGAGGCACATAAAGGCCAAGTCTCACTAAGGATCCTTGCCCCAAGAAGGTACGTCTTCCTCAGAATGGCTTCTCCCCGGGCTTGAAATGTAGACAGTCTTTAGAAGTACAGCCTCTCAAATGACCCAAGGCATCTGACTGGAGAAGATAGCCCATCCGGTAGAGGGCTGTGGTGAGCCGGATGGCCGCAGGCACACGTGGTCCCTTGGCAACCACGAGTTGAGAAATGGGAAAAACTCCACTGGAAGGGGTGGTAAAATGCACTGTGCGGGTCCTGGAGCTAGACTACCTGGGTTCAAACTCAGGATTCACCCTTTTTGAGCTGGGGAATGCTGGGCAAATTATTTCACCTACCAGTATCTCACTTCCAGAACTAGTTAATGCTAACATAATAGTACCTACTGTGGGAATTAAATGAGTTAACTCATGTAAAGTACATAGAACAGCGCCTGGTATGTAGTAAGTTTGTTGTTGTTGTTGTTACCTGCCACTGAGTTGGCCCCCCATGCATGGCAACCCCATGCACAACAGAACAAAACACTGTCTGGTCCTGTACCATCCTCGTGCTCAGTTGTGGATCAGACAGATTATTGTGGTCCATCGGGTTTCAACTGGCTGATGCTCAGAAGTAGATCAACAGGCCTTTCTTCTTAGTCTGTCTTATTCTGGAAGCTCTACCGAAACCTGTTCAGCATCATAGCAACACCAAGCCTCCACAGACAGATAGGTGATGTTGTACGTGAGGTGCGGTTATGCATGAGGGGCGTCGTCCAGGAATCGAACTCCAGCCTCCCTCGTGGAAGGCAAGAATTCTACCACTGAGCCATCATGGCTTCTGTAATAAATTTACTTGCTAGCATTACTTCTCTTCTTCTCCTTGAAAGGCTTTGCTGGTTGAACCAACCTTCCTTTGTCCCGTTCTGTGCTGCGTTGGAAAGATTGGCAGACATTCTGTGAGAAACCTGTACTGAGGAGACTCAACTACACATTTTGTCTCTGTCACTGGCTGGAAAGTTGCAAGTCAGCCCACCTGTGGCCCGGTTTCCCCACCTATTACTGTGTATCAGAGGAGAAGCTTCTGGGGGAAAAAAAAATCGATTAAACCCAAAAGAAGACATTGATTTAGATTCTCACGAGCCCAACAGAGCATGCTGTGTTGTTTCCTTAAAACATTTTGAACAGACAAAATTGTCAGGCTGTTCAGTGGCTACACACACACACACTCACACACGCATATATAGTCAAGAAAGGAGTGCCTCCCTAATGTTGTTGAGCTACACTTCGTCCTCTTGTACTAGCATCGTGGGCCCCTTACGGAAACAGTTTTATCGATATTTTCACTCATCCCCTTCCCTCAGTTCCATCCTGAGTTTATGTCAGGGAGTCAGAGTAAAGCTTCCTTAGGCATATGTGTGACAGACAGAACAATAGTTGCGAAAAGAAGGCCGGGACTTCGTAATATTTAGATAATGATGACACTGACTCTGCTGAAGCAGAGAACAGTAATCATACAAGACAATTTATTACTTTGTTTCACCTTAACTCACTATCGAGTTATAAGCACTCCACTAGGTGAGAGGTCTGGTTTCCAAAAACAATCAGCTGGTGCAGTAGGGAACTGCCAGAGCAAAAAACATGGTAAATGAAATACTAGTACAATATATAGCAACTCTGAGATCTCCAAATTGGAAGCTTCCTTTAGACAATGAAGGATGCCAAGATATCTGCTGCCCCCTAACTGGTACTAGAAGAATTGGATGCACTTTAAGAAGCAAAAGAGGTTTCAAGTACAGCTGGGGGCCCAGTCAACCCTTTAGGCTGTAATTATAAATTTGGCCACATCTGTTAACCTGTTTATTACTGGTAAGGCAAAGCCATCAGGTAGATTCGTGTTTTACCTGGAAGAGTCTTAATCTTTTCCTGATGAAGATGTGCTGCTGATTTCCAGCAGGTGTCTAGATGGAACTGGGGTACAGAAATGACCAACGCAAGTTATCAACACAGACTTTTTGTTAATGGTGTGGCCAGAAGACAGTCTCAAGGTGGGGGTGGGGGGTGGGGAGTGGAGTATCCAAAGCCACATATCCTTCTCCTTGTTCTACGGAAATGTCCGAGAGGCTCAGCAAAAAGGAATGGAACTACCAGGAAAAGTACAGCACCTCAAGTGAGAATATTACTGACTACCTACCAGGCAATCTAGCACCCTCTTCTGGTGCTCCTGTATAGAAATAAACCCTATAAAGGCAGCAATCCAGGAGAACTTCTTTCTGATCTGTCCATTCTCAATACTAAAATCATAGCTTTTTCAATGCCATTCGCCCTGTGTATATTACATATTATATGTATATATATTCCACCTTTGTATAATATGGAAAATAAAGACAAGTATAAAAAATTGGACAGGATTACCAGAAAAGACAGATTATTGGAAAACCTTGGATTTGAGATAATACTGAAAGCTGTCAAGCATGAAACAGGAAAGGAGATGCTAATTACCTTAAACTTTCATACTTAAGATATTTATGTCATCTACCATACTGAGAAAACTCGTGTAATGCCGATATGTATTAATAGATATCGGAAGAACACTATAAATGAAAAAAAATAAATAAAATTCAGGAGTGCCTAGTTTAGCATGGGGCCCCAGTTGGCTCCATGATTAAGAGCTTAACTGCAAACCAAGAGGTCGGGAGTTCGAATCCACCAGTTGCTCCTTGGAAACCCTATGGGGCCGTTCTACTCTGTCCAATAGGGTCACTGTGATTTGATCCAACTGGACAGCAGCTGGTTAGTTAGCTAGTTTAGCACAGTAGCATTCAACTAGTGCTAATTATGCCTGTTCTTATGAGGATATTATACAAGATAAAAACTTCCAGAGGCATTCAAGTAAGAGTGGAGATGAAGCTTAATCTACCTACCCAGGTGTTTAAGATAGGTAACTTAATTTGTTTTTCTATAATTGTAGCAGATTTCTACCATGAGCTTTCACTTTGCCATATGCTAGTAAATTAATTTCACTCTGTCTAGAGTCTCCCAATTTTCCTCTGCACCAAAGTTCTGGTACTGTGGCTGGGGGTGGGAGTGGGGATGGCAGGAGGGATTGGAGACTTTATCTACTTTCACAGTCTTTTTTTTTTTAATAATATTTTATTGTTTTTGGTGAAAGTTTACACAGAAAATTAGGGCCCCATTTAACAATTTCTATACATATTGTTGGAAACCCTGGTAGTGTAGTGGTTAAGTGCTATGGCTGCTAACCAAAAGGTCAGCAATTCAAATCTACCAGGGGGCTCCTTGGAAACTCTATGGGGCAGTTCTACTCTGACCTATACGGTTGCTACAAGTTGGAATCGCCTCAACGACAACAGGTCTTTTTTTTTTTTTTTTTTTAATACATACTGTTCAGTGACAATGGTTACATTTTTCACAATGTGTTAACATTCTCATTTCCTTTCTGGTTTTTCCATTTCCATTAATCTAATTTCCCTGCCCCTCCGCCCCCCACCTTCTCATCTTTGCTTTAGGGTAAATGTTGACTGTTTAGTCTCATATAGACGTTTTTTTTAAGGAGTACATTGCTCACAGTGATATTGTTTTTGAGCCAATCTGTTATTTAGCTGAAGGCTGACCTCTGGGAATGGTTTCAGTAAAAAGTTTAAAGGGTATCTCAAGGCAATAGTCTTGGGAGTTTCTCTAGTCTCCACCAGTCCAGTAAGCCTGACTCTTTTTAAGAATTTGAGTTTTGTTCTACATTTTTCACCCATTCTATCCTGGACCATCTATTGTGTCCCTGGTGAGAATAGCTGGTAGTGGTAGCCAGGCACCATCTAGTTCTTTTGATCTCAGGATAGATGAGGCCGTGGTTCATGTAGGCTATTGGTCCTGCGGACTAGTTTCTTCTTTCGATCTTTGGTTTCCTTATTTCTCTTTTGCTCCAGTTGAGTAGAGACCAATAGTTGTATCTTCAATGACTGCTCTCAAGCAGACATTACTCACCAAACATTACACATCAAACTAGGATACCGAACATAAATGTTATGAACTACATTATGCCAATTGACCAAATTGTCCCGTAAAATTGTGGTCCTAAGCCTTCAATTCCAGCAAACCAATCCCATGAGGTGTTAGGTTATGTCTAGGAAGTATTCATAACTGTGCTCCCTCTGTACTTTATCACACATATGAATACCTATGTAGCACACACATACATGTATAGACATATACCTATAGATGCACCTACACGTGCATACATACATATACATGTATTCCTTCCTATACACATATATGCATACAGATCAGTTTCACAGCTTTTGTAGGCTGAGAGCACAAGGTGGAGATCCTCATCTATCTCTGCTGGATCCACTAAGATATCTTTCTTTCTGTTTGGTCCGTGCAAGTTACAGAAAATTGTTCCTCATTCTTAACTGTTAGGCCTTTTGTTATTTCACAAGTTCTGGCTGGTATAATAAGAAAAGAAACAAAAAGAACGTGTAACACTCAGCACAGAGGAGACAAAATTACATGTATTCATTGGTAGATAGCATGAGTGTCCTGCAGGTGACATCCTTCAGTGCACAAACTCATAGGCAAGACGCATACATTTATTTATTTCTTAAATTAACACAAGTCAGAGGGACATCAAACCCCTGTGATGATTTTTGCTCACCATCCCATTCCAAAGTTTCCCAGGTCTAAGCCCAAGGAAAGCACCTTCTTGTATAGATCTCGGATCCCCACTGGCTAGTGCTGGGACACCAGTGTCTTGGTATGTGGTCCCACAGGGACTCTTCTTCCTCGTGCCCTGAGATCTTACTTCTCTCCAGGGCACTGCTGAGCCTCCTGCAGGTCTCCACCACTCCCATGAAGTGCCAGCCTCCCAGCCACCTCTCCTTCTCTTCCCTGGGCCATGTCCAATTCCTTCTCCTCTCTCCCCTTCCTATTCCAGCTACCCACCTTTCCCACGCATTTAGGTGTTTACAAATGCAGGAGGAGTCTGCCCTGTAGAAGTACTCAAGGCAAAGTTATACTGAAGCCCTAGCTTTCTGACTTTTGCAAGGGAAAAGAGAATAAACACTAATCAATATTGACACATTTTATTCACCATTGTACAAACAGAAAAAGAAAGTAAACATGTTGGTTTTTAAGCTAATATGAGAATTCAGCCTGATGACAGAACACACATATTCAAAACTTAATATACCATTCATAATAGGAAAAAAATAATATACAATAACTAAAAACAAGTTTATGCAGTAGATACTTCTCCATTCCCATTTTACAGATGAGAGAATAGAACCTTGGAGAAACTAAGTGACTGGTACGAGTTTGTGTAACTACACAATGACAGAGGCAGACTACAAACCCAAGGCTATCCAGGTCCAAAGTCCACTCCTTTACAGGAGCAGATCACCAGGTCTTTCTCCTATGGAGCCAATGGGTAGGTTTAAACCACCAACCTTTTTGTTAGGAGTTGAGAGCTTACCCATTGCACCACCAGGGTGCTCTCTCTCGATGGATGGATGGATGGATGGATGGATGGATGGATGGATGGATGGATGGATGGATGGATGGATGGATGGATGGATGGATGGATGGATGGATGGATGGATGGATGGATGGATGGATGGATGGATACTCTGCATTTGTTGAGCATGTATCGTATGCCAGTCACTCTGCAGCCATTATTTCTTGTAACTCTACAATATCTGCTGCTATCCCATTGCCCTGGAGTTGATTCTGACTCAATAATTAAGCACTTAGCTGCTAACCACAGGGCAGGCAGTTAGAACCCATCGGCCATTCCTTGGGAGAAAGATGCTGCAGTCTGCTTGGAAAACCTATAGGGCAGTTTTACTCTGTCCTATAGGGCCCTATGGGTATAAGTCTGCATCATTAATCCATTTGTACACATTGTACATGACGCAAATGAAGAGCTTGATGAATTTACTCATTCTTATTCATTCCTTAGCTGTAATCTGGTTTATTCCCCAGGATGCCATTAAAATTGTTCTGACAACTATTACCAATAATTCTCTCTGTAGAAAATTCCAGTGAGTTCTTTTCAACTTCGGATACTCCCTCTCTTTCCTTTCTCTCTTTTCTTGGCTTTCTTGGCCTTCTTGTCTCACAAACCCTCGCCTCACTGAACGCTCCTTCCAGTCTCTCTGTTGGGCTTCCTTCTTCTTGGCCTCTATCCTGCTCTTCTCATCTAGACTCAGGCTCTCTTGAATGATCACATCCACTCTGGTTTTAACTGCCATGTTGGGACTCCTAAATCGCTACCTTCTAAACTTTTAACTTTCACCCAACCTTTCCTCTGAGCTTCAGATTCATGTATCCAACCATCTTTGTATCTTATCCATTCAGATTTCCTCTGTTGCTGTTGTTGTTAGGTGCCATGGAGCCAGTTTCAACTCATAGCGAATGAAACACTGCCCAGTCCTGTGCCATGCTCACAATTGTTGTTATGCTTAAGCCCATTGTTGCAGATACTGTATCAATCCACCTCTTTTTCGCTGACCCTTTATTCTACTAAGCATGATGTCTTTCTTCAGAGAATGATCCCTCCTGATAACATGTCCAAAATATGTGAGACATAGTCTCGCCATTCCTGCTTCTAAGACTCATTTGGATTGTACTTCTTCCAAGACAGATTTGTAGGTTCTTTTGGCAGCCCATGGTATATTCAATACTCTTCAATACCACAATTAAAAGACATCAATTCTCCTTTTGTCTTCCTTATTCATTGTGCAGCTTTCACATGCATATGAGGCAATTAAAAACACCCTGGCTTGGGTCAAGTGCACCTTTGCCTTCAAGGTGACATCTTTGCTTTTTTAACACTGTAAAGAGGTCTGTGCAGCAGATTTTTCCAATGCAATACGTTGCATTGATTTCTTGACTGCTGCTTCCATGAGCCTACCACGTGTCGGTTAGTTTGTCGTACTGTGGAGGCTTGCATGTTGCTGTGATATTGGAAGCTGTGCCACTGATATTTCAAATACCAGCAGTGTCACCCATGTTGAACAGGTTTCATTCTGTTGTACGTACGGTTGCTATGAGGCAGCAATGACTCAAGGACACCTAACAACAACAACAGCTTCTATGGGCATTGAGTGTGGATCCAAGTAAAATGAAATCCTTGACAACTTCAATCTTTCCTCCTTTTATTGTGATGTTGCTTACTGATCCAGTTGTGAGGATTTTTGTCTTCTTTGTAAGTGTAATACATACCGAAAGCTGTAGTCTTTGATCTTCATCAGTAAATGTTTCAAGTCCTCTTTTCTTTCCACAAGCAAAGTTGTGTCATTTGCATATTATAAGTTGTTAATAAATCATCCTTTGGTCCTGACACCATGTTCGTCTTCATATAGTCCAACTTCTTGGATTATTTGCTCAGCATACAGATTGAATAAATATGGCGAAAAGGTACAACCCTGATGCACACCTTTGCTGATTTTAAACCATGGAATATTCCCTCGTTCTCTGTTCCAGTGTCTGCCTCTTGGTCTGTGCACAGTTTCCACATGAGCACGATTAAGTGTTGTGGAATTTCCATTCTTTTCAATGTTATCCATAATTTGTTAGGCTCCATGCAGTCAAATGCCTTTGCATAGTCAATAAAGCACAGGTAAATATCTTTCTGGTATTCTCTACTTTCAGCCAAGACTCATCTGATACTAACAATGATACCCATCCTTCCATGTCCTCTTCTGAGACCAGCTTGAATTTCTTGCAGTTCTCTGACAATGTACTGCTGCAATCATTTTTGAATGATCTTCAGCAAAATTGTATTTGCATGTGATATTAATGATTTTGTTTGATAATTTCTGCATTCTGTTGGATCACCTTTCTTTGGAATGGGCACAAATATGGATCTCTTCTAGTTGGTTGGCCAGGTAGCTGTTTTCAAAATTTCTTGGCATAGATGAATGAGCACCTCTAATGCTGCCTTTGTTTGTTGAGACATGTAAATTGGTATTCATTCAATTCCTGAAGCCTTGTTTTTCACCCATGCCTTCAGTGCAGTTTATACTTCTTCCTTCAATACCATCGGTTCTTGATCATATGCTACCACCTGAAATGGTTGAATACTGACCAATTCTTTTTCGTACAGTGACTCTGTGTATCCCTTCCACCTTTCAGTTCTCTTCCAATTCAACATTCTAATTTTGATCTCATCTTTCTCCCAAAACCAGCTCCCCGGACCTGTATTTCTGATCTTAGTTATTGGTGTCTAATCACCCAAGTGTTTCTTCTTGACTATTTTCTCTGCCCCACAACTAAATACAACAGATGATCATATCCTAATAATTTGCCTTCTAGATAGTCTCTGGTCTAGCCTCTCTGTTCCATAACAAATTGGTAGGATAATAAAACAAGACATTGTGGATTAGGACCTTAGCCCAAGTTCCAGCACAATGAAAACCCACAACAAATGTTAGCTATTATTTTTGCTAATACATAAACAATAACAACCATGACCGCAATAGAAGCACACTGTGCCACTGCAGACTGCACTGCTAATCAGATGGTGGATCTTTTGAATTAAAGCTCCTATCGTTTCCTTTCTTTCTTTTTTTTTCATATTTTCTATATCTTTGCTCTTTCTTCTGGGAGATTTCTTCAACTTTACTTTCCAGCCCTTCTTTTACTTTTTTTTTAATCTTAAATAAAACCAAAAAAAAAGTTGCTCTCCAGTCAATTCTGACTCATAGAGACCCTATAGGACAGAGCAGAACTGCCGCATAGAGCTTCCAAGAAGTGCCTGGTGGATTTGAACTGCCAGCCTTTTAGTTAGCAGCTGTAGCACTTAACCACGACCCCACCGGGGTTCCCAAATCTTAAATATATGTTTCTTTTTTTTAATTTGTAAAAGATGCTATATTATTCTATTTATTTTTTCTATTTGAGTTTTATTTCTTCTAAAATGTTTCTAAGGATACCTAGAAGAATGTCCTTAAAAAAGACAGGTTCTATTCTGTGCCTTGAATAATTTCTGTTCTCTACACAGTTTTTTTTGTTGTTGTTGTTCATCTATCGTATTATTGGTTTTCCTCCTGCATGGTAATCTTAGTTTGTTCCTTGATATTTAAGAAGGTGTTATGTTGTCATGTTAATTACCATACCTGACATGTTAATTACCATACCTGACATGTTAATTATCAGAGCTGCAATGTGTGCTCATTGCTATAGTCTAGATGGGTTCGTTTCCCGAAAAAGCTGCTCCTCTAACTCTTGTTTGTAGAAACCATGTGCATATGATTTTGTTTGGTATAGTTCTCTGTATCCTAAACACTAGTGCTTACAACAGTGACTGGCAAATAAGAAACCAGTAAGAAACCAGTTGTCATCCAGTCGACCTGACTCATGGTGACCCCATGTGTGTCAGAGTAGAACTGTGCTCCATAGGGTTTTTAATGGCTGGTTTTTCAGAAGTAGATCTCCAGGCCTTTCTTCCAAGGTACCTCTGGGTAGACTTATACCTCTGACCTCTCTGTTAACAGCTGAGAACACATACCGTTTGCACCACCCAGAGATTCCAGGCACATAATAAAGACCTCAAAAATGGGGAGCCATTCTTTTCAAAGGTCTCTACCTGTTGTGGAGCCTTGGTGGTGGCATAGTGGCTAAGAGTTTGGCTGCTGACCAAAAGGTCAGCAGCTCAAAACCACCAGCTGATCCTTGAAAACCCTATGGGGCAGTTCTACTCTGTCCTATAGGGTCACTCTATGAGCCGGAATAGACTCAATGGCAACAGGTTTGGTTTTTTTTTTTTTTTGGTTTTTTCCTGTTATAGTTGATAAAATTACTAGTGGAATCTAAAGAAAGCTTCTAATAAAACTTAAACACTAACCTATTCCTGGGAAAGAGAAAAGGAATTTAGTTAAGTATGGTCAATCCTTCAAGCCAATTTTGTTTTTTGTCTTGTTTTGATTCCAGAAACCTCCTAAAATTAGATCAAAATAGAAAGAAGCAATGCTGATAACTAGTGCCCTCTGCATCAAGAATTAGAAGATATGAACCCGAATGAATTTGTGTTGGTGAAATTCTGAGACAAATCACTTAATCTCTCCAAATCCTGGGTTGTCTAAATATAGAGGTCATAAATCTCGCCAATTGCTTTTTCCCAGGGTTTTGTGGGGATATAAGTAAACATCTGAATAAAACATTTCAATCACCGTAGACAAAATGAATACTTATTGCCAGCCTTCACTCTTAAACTCTCAATTGTACCATAGCATATGCCTACAAATAATTTTTCAAAAAAGATGTGTGATGACAGGTTTTGTTAACTTGTACATACCTGAGACTGTCTTTCTGGATTGTCACACGTAAATAACAGCATGATTGAATCAGATTCTCAGGTAGTAATCTCTTAATCTCAATACTCTCTCCATGTTCTCTCTCTGTTGTCTTCTAGAGGATTCTGGAGAAGTCTGAAGCCGGCCTGATATTGTTTGTTTCTCCCAAGGTTAGCCTTGTACTGTCTTTTTTCTTCATGGATGCTTAAAAGCTCCATTGTGTTTTGTTTTTTTTTTTTTATCCTGATAACTCAAAAACTCATGATGGGATGATGTGCCATCTTCTTATGAATATTTCCTGAAACATCATTTCATCTTTCCATCTATACACTCTGGTGTTTCTTTTAGCTCTGTGAAGTTTTCTTACAGTCATTCTGGTTTCCTCCCCAGGAACATCTATAGTTCCTCATTTGAGTTGCCATGAACCGTCTATCTTTCCTCTCTCACTATTCCTCTCTTGTTATGTTTCTTCTTTCGGAAAAACTACTCAAATGGGTCACTTTCATCCCTGTTGAAGCTTATTCCTTATCAATCTAGTTCTTTATAGCGTCTAATACAGACAAAAACTCTCCTATTACAACTTTAGTTTCTTTGCGATCTTTTTCATCTCAGTCCTTTTCTCAGCCTTTATTTATCTTCTAATAATTCTTTTTTTTTTTTTTTAATCACTTTGTTGTCTCCTTTCTGGCCACTTCTTAGGCTGTTTCAGGATACCAGATTTCTAAAATGTTCTTCTATTAGTAAATAATTTCAGGAAGAATGTTTTTCCATTGAGTCCTAAAGATCGTGGCCACGTTTTTCTTTTTCAACTGCACAGGTCTCATGTTTGTCTTTTCTTTTTGTCTGCTCATCTTTAGTTGAAAATAAAATCTACTCATATTTGGTGTTTGCAATTAGACGGGGTGTATGAATTCTTTGGCTCTCTTCTTTGAGTTCTGTGATCTGGTGAAATATCCTAAAAGAAAGGTTATTTGTGATTTCTAGAATCTAGCAAGCATTCTTCTTAAGATCACTCATTCTCTAATATTCTGCATCAACTTGCTAGGTGCCATCACATGACAAAGTAGAACTGTCCCATAAGGTTTTCTTGCCTGTAATATTTCCAGAAGCAAACTGCCAGATCTTTCTCCCACAGAAGGGCTGGGTGGATTCAAACTGCCAACCTTTGGGTTAGCACCCAAGCACTTAACCATAGTGTATGTAAAAAATCTACAATTCCCAAGATATGTTTTCATAGAGTCTCTACCCTTGCCTGGGGGCTTTACAAAAGGGATGATATTTCCAGGAATCAATGTGTAAGTATCTGTTCCCTTGTTCTCTGGAAGTGACAATCCCCAGATTGATGCAGAAAGATGAAAAGGGCAGGAAAGGCAAGGAGAGAAGAAAAGGCACAGTATCTTAGCCTCTTTGGAAACCTACACAGCGGAAGAGGAAAAGTCTCAGTTTCAGCAAGGAGTCAGAAGATCAGGAGGGATAAAGTGTTTCCCTTTCTTCTTTCTGATGAAAGGTGTTGCTTTATCTCATGACCCAGTGTGTTGGTTGGTCAGTCAGGACCCAGTGAAATCAGAGCGAATGAAAATATTCCTCAAATGTTTGATTTGGTTGTCTGTGAGTATTGAAGGTAACCAGACAGGAAATCAGGGTGGTGGTTTGTTCTGTGAAACACTGAGACAGCTCAAATATGTCCCCATTTTCTATGCCCTGAAGTGATTCTATGGAAAAGTAGATTTCTAAGCAATGTATTTATAGAACACCTTGAGTAACCAATTTCTCCTGTTTCTAATGTCTGATAGGGGTCTCTGGGTGATGCAAACAATTAATACTTTGAGCTGCTAACTGAAAGGTTGGAAGTTCAAGTCCACCCAGAGGTGCATCAGAAAAAAAGGCCTGGCAATCTACTTCTGAAAAATCAGCGGTTGAAAACTTCGTGGAGCACTGTTCTACTCTGACACAGATGGAGTCACCATGAGTCAGGGTCAGCTCAAAGGTAACTAGTTTCAAGGGATGAGAAGGTTCTGGACAAGAACAAAGGCCTCCCTAGACTTCCCTTACCTTTCTCTCTGCCTTATATAAGGCTTTCCAGCCCACTCCCCTTATTCATACCATCTATTTTAACCATCTTGTTCCTAATCAAAATGCAGCAGTCTACATCATTCCATAGTTGATATTCCCAATCACAGTTTTCTCTATCAGATACCCAAGAAAATAGATTTGTCTGATTTAGTAGTATTTTAAAACTCTATGACAAATAAAATAACATGTAGAATTCTAAATGTACTATCAGGGTTACCATCAATAACCTCAACAATAGTTAATGTTTCCATGTTCACAACCAGCCCGGGACATGGGCTTCTGAGCAGGAGGCGGCCCAGAGTTCCTAAACTTGCCACAGAGTCACAGATTCTGACAGCCAGCAGGGTCTTCATGAGTCATGAGTTCCTCCACAGCCCCAGAGCTGCCAAAATGCAGTTCTTCCCCCTCTTTTCCACAGGAACTGGGGGTGCCTCAGCACTTGGAAAGCTACCTCGTACTCTGTCTGCACTCAATAAACTCTGCTTAGTAATGACAAAGAGAATATGTGTTCCATCTCACTTTTCTCCCCAACACCTCTATTTGGGGAGCCACAAACGTTTCTCCAAGTAATTTATTCCACTTCTTGATGGGCTGCACAGTCAAACATTTTTCCTACTGTTGCCCTTGAATGTTTCCATCTTGAGCCCTGAGCTTGTATCTTCCCCTAAACTATGTTGGTGGTTCGGAAATCATTCTGGGAGGACCTGGCTTCAAGTTTCTTGTTCCCAGGTAGCCAAGTCCAAGAGTATGTTCCTGGATTCTAGGTATAAGTTGAGTTTGATTTGCAGCCACTTAATATTAGAAAAAAAAATTCTCTGCTTATTTCTGTTTTTATTTTATTTTAATTGTTGACACTCTGCGTAGACAGAGGACGAGGAGCTGGAAATTGCTTGGAGCGGCAGAGACTGACCGAATGTTTCTGCGGTTGTGCAATGGCTACCGTCCTGATAACAATCAGAGGGCTCTACCAGAAGCTAGCTGACTTTCGAAGTCATTCTTCTGCCCAAGGAATGCTTTCCAGAAATTCTCACTAAAGTGCCATGGGTGTGCACATCAGCCCCATAGATGGGGTACGTGTGTATGTCCTTGTGTGTGAGTGATAAAGTTTATAGGCAAGCCATATTTTAGGGAGGTTGGTGCTGCAAACAGTTAACGAGTTCAGCTGCTAACCAGAAGGTTGGGGGTTCAAGCCCACCCAGAAGTGCCTTGTAAGAAAGGCCTGGTGATCTACTTCTGAAAATCAATCATTGAAAGCCCTATTGAGCACAGTTTTACCTTGGACGCACGTGGGGTCACCATGAGTTGGAGTTGACCCCACGGTAATTGGTAAAATGCTAATCATTTAGGATCTGCTTTACCCAGGAATTCTTGTGCTTACTTCTCCAGCATTAGTTTTTCTTCTTATATTTGTAAGTAGGATCAACCTTTTGAGAGGTCTGAGTCAAAAACTATCTACCTTTTAAGTGGCCCTAAAAGCATCCCTTTTCCAAAATACCTCCCCCTGTCACAGGTAGTACTGCCTGAAATGACATCTTGAGAAATTTTTTTTTTTTTTTTTAGGTTCAGGAATTGCCTTTCTAACCTAATCTGTCGACATGAAAATATCCCTGACATTAAAATTCATTAAATTCCTATTGACACACACGAACTACTGTGCTTCATACTGGGAATACAGCTTTGAATAAAACAGGCAAGTCCCTCTTCTCAGCTAGGGAAAGGCAGGCATTAAACAAATGAGTATTTGATTACAATTGTAGTAAATGCTCTGAAAAACCGGGTATTTGAATGTTCAAGGAGTCAGTATTTGCCTATACAGCAGGGTCAGATTTTCCTAAAAAGGTGATCTAAGGGCTGAAAGCCAAAGAATAAGTAAGATTCTCTCTATAAAAACATCCTGGGATCACAGTAATAAGTTTAAAAAAATAATATATTGAATGTGAATACAATTGATACTTCCAACAAAGAAGATCTAGTTTGAGTGTTCCAACAATGCCCTACCACCACTATGAAGTGGAGTGGTACTATTTTTCTCCCCTATAGTGAGTAAACCGACCTTGGGGTAGCTCAGGGAATCACTCTAGGTCACACAGCTATTAGGTAAAAGAACAAGATATAATACGCAAGCCTTCTAATTCCAAGTCCGGGAACCTTCCTGGTACAGCATACAGAGACGTTGGTTGGGGAGCAGAGGGAATTGGAGAGAGTAATGTAATGTCAGATGTCCACCTCTGCCAGGGGGCCCGTTTTATGAATGATCACCGTTCCTCTAAAGTGGTATAAATGATCAGACCTGGGTTTGGAAGTCAAACTCCAGCTCAAGTCCCTGCTCGGCCATTTACTAGCTCTAACCTCGGGCAGACGCTTGAACTTTTTCAAACCTCAGCCCCTTCAACTGTAATATGCGACTCCCTCATAAGCCAGTGGGAAGATGAACTGAGCTACTGGAAAACACAAAGTCAGCACCTGATAGCTTGTGAATTCTCAATAAATACATCTGTCTTTTTTCTCCCTTAACCTGAAAAAGGAAATAAACCAAAATTGTTCATTCACTCCATAATAATGGTAATAATAATAATATGCCTACAGATATTCAACAATTATTTTTCCCAAATATGTCTCTTCACAGGAGAAACACTGAAAGCACCTTCCAAGTGGCTGATCACTTGCGCCGACTTTCACACCGAGTGGTGGCTGAGGTAACGTTTGGAGGGAGGAGGTGACCGAGGACTGGGCACTGGCCCTCCAACTGTTTTTGCTCCAGGACCGGGGAAGAGCTCATTCCCACCACACCTGGAGGGAGCCTCATTAGGGTCTCTTTTCAAGGAAACATGAGACAGAAAACAGGAAAGAGAAATGAGACAAGCAAATGGAGTAGATGAGTGGAGGACTATACTTTAGACTCTTTCTCCAAATATTTGTTCTGGTTTTATCTTATATGCCCTCTGAATTATGTATGTAACTGACATGATTTTCCTTTTTGACTGGTAAAAACCGGTTGCCATCAAAATGATTCCGCCTCTTAGTGGTCTTAGTGTGTGTCAGAATAGAACTCTGCTCCATAGGGTTCTGAATGGCTAATTTTTCAGAAGTAGATCACTAGGCCTTTCTTCTTTTTTTTTTTTTTTAATTGAACTTTAGATGAAGGTTTACAGAACTAGTTTCTCATCCAACAGTTAGTACACACATTGTTGTATGATGTTGGTTAACAACTCCACAGCATGTCAACACTCTCCCTTCTCAACCCTGGGTTCCCTATTACCAGCTTTCCTGTTCCCTTCTGCCTTCCAGTCCCTGCCCCAGGGCCGGTGAGCCCCTTTAGTCTTGTTCTGTTCCATGGGCCTATTCAATCTTTGGCTGAAGGGTGAACCTCGGGAGCGACCTCATTACTGAGTTCAAAGGGTATCTGGGGGCCATTCTCTCAGGGCTCCTCCAGTCTCTGTCAGGCCAGCAAGTCTGGCCTTTCTTTTTGAATTAGAATTTTGTTCTACATTTTTCTCCAGCTCTCCGGGACCCTGTATTGTGATCCCCGTCAGAGCAGTCAGTGGTGGTACCCAGGCACCAACTTGTACTGGGCTCAGTCCGGTGGAGGCCATGGTAGATGTGGTCATTAGTCCAAGGTGGAGGCCATGGTAGATGTGGCCATTAGTCCAAGGTGGAGGCCATGGTAGATGTGGCCATTAGTCCAAGGTGGAGGCCATGGTAGATGTGGCCACTGATCTTTCCCTTGTGTCTTTAGTTCTCTTCATTCTTCCTTGCTCCCGAAGGGATGAGACCAGTGGAGCATCCTGGATGGACGAGGCCTTTCTTCTGATGAGCCTCTGGGTGGACTTGAACCTCCAAGCTTTCTGTTAGCAGCCAATCACGTTAACTGTTTGCACCACAGAAACTCCTTTTGACTTATAGAAAGACTGAAAGCAGATCTGGGGCACACCTATAGTACACATTAACATCCACATGGACTGGTAGCCAAATTCCTGCTTCTAATTTGCTTTCATCCTTCTCGTTCCAATTTTAACTCAAGTTATTTTGTGATAATTTATATACCTTTATAAGTTCCCTGAAATCCCTTTGTGAAAAGATGAGTATAAATAAAGAAAAATAAAAGGGCAAGAAAATAAATCAACTAGATTTTTTAAGTCCTTTTCAACATTTATACATGCCAACCCTCAGACTATTTCTAAATTCAGACCTTGAACCTCTAGGCTTCTACTATTTTTCAAGGCTGTTATGGCAACACAAAGTTTTGTTTAAGTAATAAAACCCTATAAAAATGCCCAAGTTAAAACAAACAAACAAGATCTTGCCTTTAGATCTTAATAGTTTCCCTGTGTCGGACCTTTCTTGTAGCAAGGTGTGGCAGTCATTGTTGGCTGGCTTACCCCAAGTCCATTCCCGACACCACTCTCCCTGCCCACCTCCTCCACAGAGGCTGAAAAAAATTAAAAACACACTTTCCCAGCTTTCCTCACAGCTAGTGATGCCCATGTAACTTAGTTCCAGCCGGTGAAGAATATGCTTTCCTGATAAAAGGATGGGTGGTGCTGGCAATTTCTTTTTCAGTTTCTTCCTCCCTTGAACACAAATGAGATGGATGGAACTGGAGCAGCCATTTTTTGACACTGAGGCAATAAGCCATCACACTGACAATGGCAGAGCAAAAGACAAAAAAAGGTGTTCTTAGACTGACTCCAGGCTTATTGCAAACTGAGAAATGGCAAGCCTCAATTTGGTTAAGTTACTATCAATTAAGCTTTTTATTACTTCAAAGAGAACAAAGCCAAAAATCTTCTCGAATGAAACTTAAAGGCCTTTTGAAAAACTATTCTGAGTTTTTTTCTCAGGACCACACAAATAGAAAAATCCAGCTTAATCAGTATACAGTGGAGTCCCTGGATGGTGCAAACAGTTAAGTGCTCGACTACTAGCCAAAAGGTTGGTGGTTCAAATCCACCCAGAGGTTCCTCAGAAGACAGACCTGGCGATCTGCTTTCAGAAGGTCATAGCCTTGAAAACATTGCGGAGCAGTTCTACTCTGCCCACATGGTGTTGCCTCATGGCTTATGTCAGAATCCACTTACAGCAACAAACAACAGTAATCAGTCTACACAATCTGAATCTGTAGACTAAATTGTCATCTGAACTCAAACCTATATGTACTGTGTCTCCACGTTATTTCTTTGTGATGCTTTACAAAATACTACTTCCAAATTCATAGCAATAATAGAGAGGCCCATCCAAAAACCCAGTGCCACCGAGCCGATTCCAACCCATAGCAACCCTATAGGACAGAGTAGAACTGCCCCATAGAGTTTCCAAGGAGTGCCTGGCGGATTCCAGCTGCCGACCCTTTGGTTAGCAGCCGTAGTGCTTAACCACTAAGCCACCAGGGATTCCAATAGAGAGGCAGACACAATAAATTCTACTTCAACTTGTTCTTCCCAATGATATGGTTTAATTGCATGTAAATAATGATCTCCAAGCCTGAAACAACCTAGAAAATAATCTTGAGCAAGGTGAGGTTATAATATCAGAAGAAGGGAGTTGTCAACATCTCAGATTATTCTCGGAATAAATAGATCTAGATTCCAAAGCAACCACCCTGAAATTTGAAAAATTAGAAGTGAGTTCTTGTACTCATCAATGCCACTCTCTAAACCCCAATAATTTGATGATGTAAACTATTTGGAAGACTCTCTTTATCCAAACTGCACCTGCTTAAGCCAGACTGACTGACCTTTATCTCCATTAATTACTGAGTTCCCCTTCTCTATTTGCTCCCCTACTCCTGGCGTGCATTCTCTTGCTCACACCGTCCTGGCTCTGAATTTTTTGATTCATTCCCCAACTGACATCCGCCTCTGCCCTGCTCCTTTGACTGTTGAGAACATCCTGATTCACCCTCTGCTGTTTTGCACTTCAACTCTCTTGCCATTTGTGAACTCGATTGTTCTTCCAACCTGACGATGTTCTAGAACTCCAAATTGTAGCCCAGATGGACTTAGACGAGGAAGAACTCTAGCCCTACTCTAGCAGAAAAGCCCCATTTTCCCTCCATCCCCAATAACAAAAGGGTTTCCGGGAAAGTTAAATGACAAAGAGTGGGAGTCACATGCCATCTTTTTTTGCTCAGAAGTTATCCCTGGTTTCATCTGTGTTAATATGTTCAAGAAAGGAAGGGAAGACAAAACGTCATGTTGGGCACAAGTAAAACCATTATGAATTGAAGAAGCTCCCTAAAATGAAAAAAGGGGAAATCTTTACTAAAGAGGGGCTTCCAAGCTCTTTTAGGAGAAAGGAAATTCTTGAACCGCAAGGGCAGTAAAAGTTGATTATATAAAGTTTCTAATTTCACCATGATGAAGCAACCCTAACACTCCTGCCCCCTCCCCTACCAACACCAGTTAGTAAGGCTCAAGCAAGAATGATGGAGCAGCTTTCACCCTAAGGTGTGTCATGGAGCCCCTCGTTTTTTCAGTATTTAGTTACAGGAATCAAGGTACAGTTCAGTTAAAGTAGGTTTGGGAGATCCTGCCTGAGGAAGTTGATATGCAGGACCTCGCGTATGCTCATAAGTGCTTTGACCAAATTGCAAATACCTTCAAAAAAAAAAAATCATTTTCGAGCTATGGAGAAAAAAGGGCAGTTTCTAACTAATGGGCTCATATTAGGTGAATAGAGAGATTTAGCATGTTGGGTATTCACTGGACTTTCAGGCCACTCTGAAACCTGTAAGGAGTAAGTTTTTGTATGCGTGTTTTTGTGCAAGGGTAGAGAGAGCAGAAAAGACAGATACGGTTGTTTGTTTACGCAGCAACCACTTGCCACTACCCTTCCCTCACTGAACCCTGATTGTTCTAATTCTCACCTTGTATTCAACTCAGGCTGGGACTCTCGGGCTAACTATGATCATTCTACTTCTTGTGCCAGTGATCCATGGAAGGATGTACGTATCACACAATACTGATCAATGAGACATGAGGTGAGGTCTGCAAATTCTGGAAAAGTATTTTTTTTTTTTTTTGCCCTAAAGAAAATGAAAATAAGAAAAAAGGCCACTTCACTATCTCTGAAAGCTGTTGCGTAAGGATGTGCTACAGGGAACAGCCATCTTGTGACCACGAGGAAGGGTAAACCAAGATTATCACAGGACAGCTGACATCATTGAGTCACTGAGTTTACTTTTTCTTAGAATTACCCTGCTCCAGACTTCCTATCAAGTAAGATCATTGTTGTTGTTATTAGCGGCCTTCATGTCAGCCCTGATTTATGGCAATTCCATGCACAACGGAAAGAAACTCTGCCTGGTCCTGGCCATTCCCGTTACCTGCTGTGGCTCAGACTGTTGTGATCCACAGAGTTTTCATTGGTTGATTTTCAAATATAGATCACCAGGCCTTCCTTCCTAGTCTTAGTCTGGAAGCTGCATGGAAACTTGTTCAGCATCATAGCAACAGACAAGCCTCCACTGACAGACGGGTGATGGCTGAGCTTGAGGTATATCATCCAGGAATTAAACCTGGCTCTCCTGCATGGAAGGACAAAGTTCCACCACTGAACCAGCAACTCCCTGGTTCAGGTAAGATCATATTGTGGTTGTTGCTGTTAGGGGCCATCAAGTCGGCTTTGACTCATAGGGATCCTGTGTACAACAGAACAAAGCAACGCCTGGTCCTGCACCATTCTTATAATCATTGTTATTTTTGAGTCCATTGTTGCAGCCACTGTGTCAGTCCAGCTCATTGAGGGTCTTCCTCTTTTTCACTGACCCTTTACTTTACCACGCATGATGTCCTTCTCCAGAGACTGGTCCCTCCAGATAACATGTCCAAAGTATGTGCGACAAAGTTTCACCATATTTGCTTCTAAGGAACATTCTGGCTGTACTTCTTCCAAGATGGATTTGTTCATTCTTCTGGTAGTCCATGGCATATTCAATATTCTTTGACAACACCATAATCCAAAGGCGACAATTCTTCTTCTGCCTTGCTTATTCTTTATCCAATTTTCACATGCATGTGAGGCAATTGAAAATACCATCGTCTGAATAAGGCTCACCTAAGTCCTCGAAGTGACATCTTTGTTTTTTAACACTTCAAAGAGGTCTTTTGCAGCAGACTTGCTTAGTGCTTTATGTCATTTGAGTTTTTGGCTGCTGTTTCCATGGTCATTGATTGTGGATCCAAGTAAAATGAAATCCTCAACAACTTCAATCTTTTCTCCATTTATCATAATGTTGCTTATTGGTCCAATTGTGAGAATTTTTGTTTTCTTTATGTTGAGGTATAACCCATACTTGAAGGCTATAGTCATTGATCTTCATCAGTAAGAGTTTCAAGTCCTCTTCACTTTCAGCAGGGAAGGTTATATTATCTGCATATCAAAGGTTGTTAATGAGTCTTCCTCCAATCCCAATGCCACCTTCTTCTGTATATAGTCCAATTTCATGGATTATTTGCTCAGCATAGAAATTGAATAAGCATGGTGAAAAGATACAACCCTGGTGCATACCTTTCCTGATTTTAAACCACACAGTATCCCCTTGTTCTAGTTGAACAACTGCCTCTTGGTCTGTGTACAAGTTCCTCATAAGCACAATTAGGTGTCCGGAATTCCCATTCTTGGCAAGGTTATCCATAATTTGTTATGATCCATACAGTTGAATGTTTTTGCATAGTCAATAAAACACAGGTAAACATCTTTCTGGTATTCTCTGCTTTTAGCCAAGATCCATCTGACATTGGCAATGATGTCCCTCCTTCCATGTCTTCTTCTGAATCTGGCTTGAATTTCTGGCAGTTCCCTGTTGAAATACTGCTGCAACGATTTTTGAATTGTCTTTAGCAAAATTTTACTTGCATGTGATGTTAATGACACTATTTGATAATTTCCACAGTAAATTTGATCACCTTTCTTTGCAATGGGCACAAGTATAGATCACTTCCAGTCAGTTGGCCAGGAAACTGTAGTCTAGATTTCTTGGATGAGATAAGCGACCGCTTCCAGCGTTGCATCCATTTGTTGAAACATCTCAGTGGTATTCCATCAATTCCTGGAGCCTTGTTTTTTGCCAACGCCTTCAGTGCAGCTCAAACTTCTTCCTTCAGTACCATCGGTTCTTCATCATATGCTACCTCCTGAAATGGTTGAACTTCGACCAAATATTTTTGGTACAGTGTCCCTGTGACTCCCTTCCATCTTCTTTTGATGCTTCTTGCATAGTTCATACATGTCTTCGTTTATTAAGTCTGTTCTAGTTAGGTCTTTTGTTACTTGCAGTAGAATGCATCCTAAGTGATAAAAATCATCCTTCAAAGTTTGCAATCTAGAGATTATTTAGTTGCGGTGGTGTGGGGGAAGACTAAATAAGGATCACAGAAAAGAAATTACTTGCCTAAATTCTATAAGCAAGACTTTCTGGCTTGACCACTATGTGTTTTCCACTCAATCACGTTATTTAATAGAGAATCGCTTGTTAATTTTAAGGCCTTTAGCATTCACTTCCATTGGATTTTGTTTATTACAATTTTGATGTCGTTTTAAATAAAATATTTAGCTTGCCTAGCCAGGTAGCAGGAAATCTCTAGCCAGAGGGTTAGGAACGAGACTCAGCCTTGCAATTTATTGCCTGCAACTATAAATCAAGCCAAATTCAGAAAGTTGAGACAAAGAATAAACAACAAGACAAATGCTGCCTGATCTTTCAACAATATACGGCAAGGCTAAACATGCTGAACAATTACAACTAAACCATAAATATACAGTCTATATTTAACCCCACAATCTTAAAGTTGTTTGATTTTCATTTCTGATGTTTGGACACCCTCAAGGTCTTAAATTCTAAATTTTTTATCTTGTACTGTCATGTTATTAGGAAAAAGGGAAAGTCCTTTTCAAAAAATTCCATTTTGCATAGCTTTTCTGACCTTTGCCCCACTGGCATTTACATCGTGGGTATAAGAGAATTCATGTATCTAAGCTATGACTGGTAAATTCCAATACTAAGGTATCCCACAAGGGACAGGAGTGTGTGTCTCGTGGGGGGAGGAGTGACAGATAAGGGAAGTTGTTGAAATCATAAAGTTTTAGAGTCTTGCAAAACTCCGTTCTTTTTTTTTAAACAGAGCTTTAAAAAATCTGTTATAAATAAGTCACAAAGTCATAACATACTCTTTATAATGCCAGACTCACCATCTCTGCCAAAAAGACTTTTTTGGAGAGAGTCCTTTCTTCCCTTTAGCAGGCTAAACTCTATCTAAGAAGCTAATTCAGGTTGCTAGATCACCATCCTCACAGGATGCTGGGAGGGGTTTCCATTCCTTGATAGGTTCCGTGAAATTGAACATTAGGTGATTTGGACGTGGTGCGAACACCATATTATATACTTAGCAAAGCTACATGAGATACCTTTATTTCATTTCCAAATCTGTACTTCTCCTATGCCTCTTGCTGCCGCTATCCCTAGCACTGGTTTTGCTGTGTTTGGGAGCCATGATGCACTTTGCAGTAATATTTTCAAAAGAAAATTAAACAGAGAAATAACACTACAGCATTCAAGAGATGTGCAGTACATGAGATTGGCCGCTGCTGCCTACGAGTCAAAGCATGCTCTGTTATATGACAAACTTTTTTTCTTTGTGTCTGTGAAGCTTCTTTGACTCTGCCTCGGTCAAGTCATGCTGACTTCCCCAGTATTGTAAGGTCTCATCCTTCACCACAGTAGCTACTTATCTGCTATCTAGTTAGTGGTTTTCCCTCCCCACCCCACCCGCTCATAACCCTCAAAGACTCTTTCTGTGTGTAAACCTTTTCATGAGCTTTCAAAATGGTCTCATACAGTATTTGTCCTTTTATGATTGACTTATTTCACTGAGCATAATGCCCTCCAGATTCATCCATGTTGTGAGATGTTTCGCAGATTCATCATTGTAAACTTTTTATTTGTAAGTAGGGAAAGTTTCACATTAAAATAACAATAGAAAGTTCAGTACAGTTCATATATAAGCCAGGAGCATAGATGTTTATAATGACTATCAAGACATATGTTTTATAGGTTATATATGTACTGTACCATTATATGCCTGGCAGTGCAATCACTTTGTATACAACCGACACAAGATACATACGTTCTTGCAGGAAACCGTTGGGTTCGCAACATCCCCTTCTCTGATGAGGATTTTTGAGCTCTATAATCTTATGGGACCACAGACATCTATGCAGTTAGACTTTGCCTGAACAGACATTATACGGTTCAGCATGACTGTAATTGTGACTCCGACATAAGATGTCAAGCCAAACCGAAACATCCCCCGTGTTTGGAAAAGCTGCTGTGTTAGAATTATGGCAGCCCCACCATGGCAGAGAGGATAGCTGTGGAATCATTTGACCCTAGGGCCTGACTCATCTAGAAGCATCTTTGATGAAATACTGACAGCAACCTTTCCACTCTTCAGATCTGCCACGGTTATGCTGCCAAATTGGCAACCAAAGCCACACAAATTTAATCTTGTCTTTGGAAGATAGTCTTCACCCAAGTATTAACAATACTCTCATTTTCACAACACTCTCAAACACCAGGTCTTCTAGAAGCTTTCCGAAGAATCTCCTGGATGCTGCTCACGGTGGGCGGCTGCAATCTCAGTATTACCAGCGTCAGTCATTCGTTGTTACGTATTTGCCAGAGGGAGCTTTCTCTAGTTTTAAAATCACTTCTGTCCTGTGAGCCCCTGTTCAGATTTTCTCACTGAATATTTGTGCAGTAGCCCACAGGATTACTTCCAGATTACCTAAAACCCCTATTAAAGAAGTCTAGGTAGGAATGAAAATGGAACTTGAGAAGCAGGTGTGTATTTCAGACTTACATTTAGAAACCCCACCTTCTTCTTGAACAAGAGAATTTTCCTTCTTTTAGTATCTGCAGAGTAAAAATGAAAGAAGCGTGTCTGGGGTGACACGTCCTCGCTTTGCCATTTAGAAGATCTCATCTCATTTTGGTGACGTTTACACACACGACTAATAATTAACTCTTATTGAATAAGAATTTCTTCTTTTCATTTAAATATGAGTTTTACTTATGTAAAACAACAGTTACTGTAAAGTGATTGCACATTTTTATTTGAGCTTTGAGTGCCCTCTACTGGAACTAGAAAAAAAGTCAAAAATCAATAGCACAGAGATCTTGCATGGTTCTGTCCATATGACTAAAATGTTGTTATTATTAAGTAATAATAGCAGTAATAACTCAGCACGTCTCATTCACAAATGGATTTGAATTGCTTTTAGAAGAACCTAATGGTGTATTGTTGTACATAGGGTTCTGTTGTACGTAGGGTCACTATGAAGCAGAGCCAGCTTGAAGGCACCTAACAATGACAACCTAACAGTGGTGCACAAAGAAGCCCTGATGGTCCAGTGGTTAAGCACTTGGCTGCTGACCGAAAGGTCAGTGGTTGGAAACCACCAGCCACTCAGAGGGAGAAAGATGTGACAGTCTGCTTCCCTAAAGGTTACAGCGTTGGAAGACCTATGGGGCAGTTCTACTCTGTCCTATAAGGTCACTATAGGATTGCTGAGTTAGAATCAACTCGATGGCAATAGTTTTTTTTTGTTTGTTTGTTTTTGTTGTAATGGTGCACACTCTTCAGATTTTACATGAGCAAGAAATTCAAAATGAGTACCAACAAGAACATCTTTTGAGCTGGCTAGCCTGCCCTCATATTTCCAGTGACTCTGTCTCCATCCTCTTTTAGTTTACAGCCATGGACTCTAAGTTGGCAACTGTGCCAATCCAACTCACCAATGGCCTCCCACGCTCTCACTGGCCCTCTACTTCACCAAACATGGTGTCTTCCTCTAGCGATTGATCTCTCTTGATGATGTGTCCAAAGAAAGGGGGTCAGACAACGTTCTGTTGTGATCCATAAAGTTTTCGTTGGTTGATTTTCAAAAGTAGATCACCAGGCCTTTCTTCCTAGTCTTAGTCTGAAAGCTATTACAGTTCTGTATCCTAAAATATGCTTGTGTTTTCTAAATATTTGTGAACATGTAAAAAGAAGATATGTTCCACCACAAGTCACCCTGCTGGTATTTGAAATATTAGTGGCATAGTTTCCAGTGAAGTCTATAGCCATCAGCCATCAGAACATGACAAACTAATAGACGGGTCTACTGTAAAGCTTTGCAAACAGTCAATTCTACAAAAAAAAAAAAAAAAAAAAAGCCTAATAATTCATTCTAACCCATTCTAGTGGTGTCTTAGTCATCTAGTGCTGCTACAACAGAAATACCACAAGTGGTATTTCTGTTCTCACATTTTAGGAGGCTGGAAGTCCAAATGCGGAGCACCAGCTCGAGGAGAAAGCTTTCTCTGTCTGCTCTGGAGGGAGATCCTTGGCTTTTCAGCTTCTGCTTCCTGGCTCCTTGGGGATCTGCATGTGTCTTGGAACCTCTCTTCCTGCATCTCTGCATCCTAGCTTGCTTGTGTGATATCTCAAAAGAGATTGACTCAAGATACACCCTACATTAACCCTGCCTTATTAACATAGCAAAGACAACCCATTACCAATCGGGATTATAACCACATATATTTTGGGGACACAATTCAATCCACCTCTTCTTAAGCTCTTTATTTCTTAACTTCGTCTCAAAATTGCAACTTATTGAGAACACCAGAAAAAGATGTTTATTCCTGTTTCAGTACAAAAACGGTTTTTAGAGGTATGCTTTTCCCTTGTACTTGCTGGTGAATATTCTCTGTCCCTGGCGTGATATTACTGTTTTCAGGCTCTCACATGCAGATGTCCCCCCTTATTCCCACTTGAGTTTAGTCACCTCATATGCACATTTGATACATGTTATTGGAATTATATGCGTTGAGGTAAATAGAGAACATTTCAATAATGTGGATGATTCCACCCGCCACTCCGTTCACTGAATATGGCCAAGAAGGACGGAGATAGATGTGAATGTGATTTTCCTTTAGGGTCATGCTCAAAGTGTTGCATTCTGAACCTATAGCTAGATGATGGGGATCTTTAAGATAATTTAATTATACTCAATGTTAGCCTTATATGCTGCTCTTAGAATCTAACCTTATGTTAGATGATGTGATTCCACGTACTTGTACTGGAAGGGGGTACAAGCTGAACATCCATATGTTTGTCAACAGAAAGGATGTGTGGAATGTTCTCAGCTCCAGTCCATTGGATACTGGCAGGTTTTCTTCGTGTCTCTTTCCTTATTATCCAGCAGTTATCTGTCTTTTAGAGCACTGCATGACTGAGATGGCTTTTCATTCCTCCAACACTCAGGTTTCCTTGGTTTTGTATTAGATTTCGTCGACTTTGTCTTAGATCTTAGGGTAGTCAGAACATCTCTGTTGGTGGTTATATTTTCATACGCGTAACATTACTTTTATCAGAGATCATCAGTCATCTTCCTGATCACCAGTGCTTTTATTGAGATGACTACATAGCTCACAGTAGTACTATCTTGGTGGGGTGCACCTATCTATCTTTATTGACTGATTGACAGACTGAAAATTGGTATTTAAAGCGCAATGAGTCATTTCTAGTTCTAGCAGCGTAACAAAACCCCTTTTTTGATTCATTAAAAAAATAGGCAGTCTCTTTAAATATGTGACCTAAGATAAGCACCTACCCAGAGTTCTACCAGAAGAATACGGTGGTTTTGTTGTTGGCAAGGCAAGTTGCCAAGGCAACTTCTAAGATGGGTAAAGCTGGGTATTACCCCTCTCTTGTGCATCTATTTACATCAGTAGATTCATATTAAAGACCAAAGAGCCATCTAGAAGGAAAGAAACTGAAGCTTTGAGGTACTAAGTTATTAAAGGATATCTGATGGCCTAAGGTTAGCCTGAATGAGACCAGCAGAATACAAAGGGCTCCTGGGGCAGCTTGGCTGGTGAATTAGACTCAACTGCAGGGCCCATGTTGTTCATGGAAGTTTTTTCAGCAGCTCCTAGAACTCTCTTGAATCAGTGACCAGGTACCACGGTGGGCCCTGGGAAAATGCCTATGAATGCATGTCAAGTGAAAGAACTGTATCTTGAATTTCAAGCCTGGTTCGGTGTGAAGTAACCATGGATGAGAATAAGCCTTAGAGGGAAAGTGGTTTCCTCCACTCCTTGGAATCGGAGGTAGGACCGGGGTTATGCGTCAATGCCTGGGGTTTCTTGCAGCAGTCAAGGCCGGGCCTTGGAAAACTTGACTTGCTCTTTTGGTGACAATACTGTGCTATAGTAATACCACTAGAGAAAGGGCCTCCCTTAGGGGAAACGACCAAACTTTCTGGTGTCTTCCTGTGCAAATAGTTATTGATGGCTATCGATCTCCTTGAAATAAGAAACCATTTGTTGGGTACCTCCAGAGAACCTTCTCGTGATCAGTAGAATAAAGGCTTGGAGTCAATATGATTTGAACCTGAGGAGAAATGAAGGCTTATTTTGCACCACATGCTGATGAAGTGGATCATATTTTCATAAGAGATCTTCTATGAAATTTGGAGATTGCCTATCAAAGAATGCCATCTTGGGAACTCAAAGGTGGTGATGGTTTCTTTAACAATGAGGAAGTAGAGCTTATGGGAAGCTGAATGCAATTAAAACGCATAGCTGATATTCTGCTGCTCAACTGATGTCTTATTAAAAATGTGTGCTTGTGGCCAAGGAAGTAGGAGGCACGCTCTCAGCTGTCAGGCAGAGAAGAGTGCTGTGTCCTGGTTCCATCTTAAAGGCCTGCACACTCATATCCCCGGTCCACGAGGAGGGGGCCTTTTGCATCCTCTTCCCACATGACAATCAAAATCACACCACAGACTTCACTTTTCTCACTTCTCCTACGTAAGGGCTCATGGTTGGGCATAAGATAATGAGGACAGGCTCTGTCACCCACAGTATGGCAAGATAAGATGTAGCAGAGTCAAAAGAAATTATTTTAGGGCCCCGTCCCCCAGAGTTTGCACGGTGACTCAATTCACCCCCCGTACGACTAAATGGGTGAGATCAGAAGTAGGATCCTCAGATGCCCTGTTTTAATGCTGTCTCTACCACTGCCTTCACTTCTGTAAGAAGTCTACTATTAAACAGCTCCATACTTCCGTTTCCTCTCAAAATTATATTGTAAAATCTTCCATGGAGCTCAATCAAAATTTGCATCATCCACTTTGCTGAGCATCAGACCCTCAGATGCTTTGTGAAAAATCACTCTGCAAATTCAAATTTACCAAAACATAATTACAGTGTGTTTTTTTTTTTTTTTTTTTAAATCGTACTCATTTTTAGAAGTGTTTGCAGTCATGGCCACCAGAACTTTCTCAAAACTAATCGTATTCACCCTCAAGGGCTCTACCAAGTAATGGGTTTCTTAGACTGGCCAGTAAAGCCCATTCTACGCCTCATATAGTTCTCACAGTCTTTAATTCTGTCTGCAAGAAGATAATCATTAACCCCAAAGACACTAAGTGTATGTTTTACATGGGAATTGAAAAATGCCTAGTGCTGATGAAGATAATAGACACTCTAAGGCAAAAAAGAATAAACAGTAGACTTAAGGCATTGAATTATATATAAAAAAAAAAATAGTTACAGGAACTAGATAATGAAGTAGTTACTCTCTGAACCAACAGTTAACTTAAATGTCAAAGACAGAACGTTTTCTTTCTTCCTGTGCTTCATTTTGCTTATCTGGTAAGTGGGAGTAACACTCCAAATCAATTTCACTTAGGAGAGACTTATATTTTGGTATAGTTTATAATTGCAGTTAGTATTCATTCACCATTTACAAAAAAAAAAAAGATGCTCCTTAGGCACTTATACACATCTTCCCATAGAAAACAAAATACCTTCTTTAAAAAAAGTGCCTGAATAATTCAACCGATAGATGAAGTGTGTTTAAGAGGTGGTTTTTCTTGCTTGCTTGCTTTTTGTTTCTTTGTTTCCGGTGAGGTTAGAAATATTTATTAATTGCAGTGATGTCGTATATTTTAAAATAATAACCTCTTTATTTTAGTATTTACTTATAGGATTGCTACCTTCGTAATCTCTAATAAATTCATGAGGAAATGGTTGCTAATGATTTAAGACTTAAATATCAAAATTCCATGCTGTCACCAAATATTCCCAAAGAAATGGAAATACCTAGTAAGTCTATAACCATGTGTTCTAGTCTTTATCTGCGTATAAAAGGAATGGGTTGCTTGAATGTCCATTTAATTACATTCCCAAAGGGTTTGTGGAGGAGCTCCAAATGATAATAGATTGTACATTGACTAATGCAAATTGCTCCCCAAAGTGAATATTAATATAGGATCACAGCTGCTGAACCATAACCCATGCAGGCCAGACTTCAGAAATTTGCTACATTTCTAGAAAGGTAATGTGAGCACATACGATATATAACGCAACACTCCCATTGGGGCCTGGAGAGGCAGCCAGAAACAAACGCATTAAGATTTCTGCAATGAAACATGTGCATAATCACACTAAGTAGGCTAAGTAAACACTATTAAACAGTCTCACATCAATTCAAATGATTTACACAGAACAAGTTTTCAGAGTTTTTTTGTTTGTGTGTGTGTGTTTTTCCCCCCTTCACCAAAACATTGTGGGTAAGAGATTGTGGGCCTGTAATCTTTAAAGTATTTGAGATGTTCCGCAGTCACCTAGGGGGAAGCCTTTCAACCTTTAATGGACACCATGGGAGGCTTTAATATCAAACATGAATAATAACCTTGGGCTCACATCTTCAGGGACTCACCAAACACGGGAGCAAGGAAAAGATTTCTTGCCTTGCTTCCACAGGATTAAAAATAAATGAATGCTAGGATATTGCCCAGACAGTGTGTGGAGTGAAAATAAAAGAGGGCAGAGAACACAACCCTGAGAGACAGTCCTTCAAAGCAGGGGAAAAATTGCCCACAATGGAGTGAGGAGAAGACCTACCGGAGAAATGGGAGGTAAACCAGGTGAGTATGCACCTGATCGAGGAATTAATTTTTTTTTTTTTTTTAATGAGAGAAATTCACCAACGGCAGGTTTGCAAAGACATCGCATAAGGTGAGAACCGAAGCATCACTCAAGCTGACAACTTCTGGTCGCTTGGTCTGCAGGCAGGACTGGCTTCAAGGTTGTGCAACGTGAGCAGCCACATTGGCCCGGCACTCAGAAGGGCCCTCACTTGGTCTCCTGCTCTGCTGTCGCTATCTTGAAATTCTTAATCAGTTTTGAACAAGGGTCCGTGTGTTTTCGTTTCACACTGTTGTTAATTGCCATTGAGTCACTTCCGACTCATGGCAACCTTATATATTACAGAACAAAATTTTGCACAGCCCTGCACCATCCTCATGATCACTGGTGTCTTTGAGCTCATTGTTGCAGTTTATTGAGGGTTTCCTTGGTTTTTGCTCACCCTCTACTTTACCACACCTGATGTTCTTTTCTAGTGATTGGCCACACCTGATGACGTGTCCAAAGTAAGCAAGTCGAAGTCTGACCTTTTCACTTCTAAGGAGCATTCGGGCTATATTTATTCTAAGACTAATCTGTTCATTTCTCCAGCAGTCTGCAGTATATTCAATATGCTTCATCTACACCACAGTAGAATGCATCAATTCTTCTTCTGTCCTCCTTTTTTCATTGTCCAATTGTCACAGGTATATGAGGCTATTGAAAAGACCATGTCTTGGGTCAGGTGCACCTTAGTCATCAAAGTGACATCTTTGCCATTTTGCATAGACCCCACAAATTATGTAGCCAGTTCTGTCCACAGGCCAGCCTGTCCCTGGAACAGAGTGGAGGACAATCTCCACCTTCTCTTCATGACTGAAGCGGGAAAATGAAGGCCAGTGCCTCCTGGGCCTACAATGACAGCTGGGGGAACATCCTCTGTGCTGGTTCCACTCAAGTCTCCTCCGAGCACACGGAAACTTACAGAAAGGTAATGCGTGATATCCTCCTCCTTAAAAGGAAGGGGAGTTTCTCCCTATCAACTCTTGGCTGTGATGTGGGGCAGGACCCATAGGGATCATTGTCACAGAGAGTCTCTTTGGCCACTGCAGCACGAGACAGTAATTTTGAACATGAGCAGAGAGTGTGAATTGAATTGTGTCTCCCAAAAAGTTGTGTACCACACGCAAGGCACCACAGACAATTATTCAATGCCCCACCACAAGTCCTCACTCGAAGAACTGCTGTGGTCCCTTCCGAGACTGCTGAGCAGCAGCATCAGTGTTGGAAGAATTGTAACACCAGAGCCAGGACCTCTTCTTCCTTTCCTCACATCACTACGCACTAAACAACTACTGCAGGGCCAGCAGTGGCATTTCAAGAGTGGCAAGGAATTGTATAAGACTGGGCAGGACCATTTATGTTCAAGAACGACACTGAGTCATAGTGGAGAAAGAAGAGAATAGAAAGCAGAAATAGTCTAGTGGATTTTTCAAATTCTTTAGTTATTTCTCAGAGAGGTGTTTAGAACCTCCGGATTCATTGAATTAAGATTTCTGTAAGTGAAGTTTTTGCATTAATTTGGGAAAGAAGTAGAAGAAGGCCTTAAGATATTTAGTGAGCGTCCTGGTGTGAAAGATGTGAGCATATTGATAGGCTTAAGCTGTTTAAACAGAAGTTATCACTAAATAAGAGTTTCCAAAGCAGTAGAGTAAAAACTCTCATACCCAACCCAGTGCCATCGAGTCCATTCCGACTCATAGCGACCCCACAGGACAGAGTAGAACTGCCCCAAAGAGTTTCCAAGGAGCGCCTGGAGGATTCAAACTGCTGACTCTCATACAAATATAAAACAAATGTGTGTCCAAGATTTTTATTTAACTCTGAATTAATTAGGGAACCAGTAAAGTTTTAAAACTGGTTCAAATCAGAATATGAATTACAGAGATTTACATTCTCAACGGGACAAAATTCATTTGAATGGCTGTGAAAGAATTATTTGTATCCAGATTAACTTTGTAGAAATTAATCTCTCTCCTGGAAGAGTCATAAATTGCTGAGTCAATCAAAGGCAATCAAAGGTCCACATCTTCATAAAATAATCCCCGAGGGTCTGCTAGACAATGGTTGGCATTCCACTAAAATGATATCAATGAATATATTTTCCACTCCCAAATCTCTGACAATTTTTTTTTTTTTTGCAGTCTAAAATCAGACATGAAAACTATTTTTCTCTCCTCAACTGTCCAGCTGCTCCTGAGATATAGCCTGCTTATCACGTGAAGGGAATTTTTAGGCAAGAGAGTGAAAAACCCTGAAACACACAAAGAAATACATGTAGGGGAAAATGTGAAAGACTTTGAAATGGATCAGAAAGATTACTGGTTGCCTACCTAATGTACGCTCCCATATTATCTCAACCTTCCCTTTTCTTTAAACTATTTCAAAATTCTGTAAATTATATGAAATTGGTAATTAATGTCAACGATTCCTATCCATAGAAATGCAAATTAATTGTGCCCCGTAGGATGCAATTAATTATTGCCCTGTTTCCATCTATTTGTAAATTCATTTCCGCGTTCCTATTTGCTTACATTGGTGGATGTTTTGATGTGTTTACATGTGTGTGTATATTTTTCTTTCAACTGATTCTAACACCTATCAGCTTCCTCATTAATTAATGAGTTAGATAAAATCATTGACAGGTGTTCATTTTACAGTCATTATATTACTCTCTCTTTAAACGTTTTCTTTAACACAAATAAACAGAACGAGGGTACTATTAGCCCAATGGTGATGTAGCTCAGATCACATAACTTTAGCTCATGCTTTAGCAAATGATTCTAGGCTCAGTTCCTTGACTACGGCAAACAAATGTTCATAGAGAAATAAGTTTAATGTCAGCTTCTTGGTAAAATCATTTTTTTTCATCACGTCATTAAAATCGTTGTGATTTATGTTGAGAGATGAAAGGTTCCAATTTTTTCTATGACTTAGTTCCTGGTCTTCTACTTGACTAAATAAATTTGACATAATATAAGCTGTAATGTAAAGTTAAAGAACACACTCAACATTTCTCAGGCTGAATGAACTGGAGAAAAAAATTCAAGCCTCAAGTTGCAATATTGAATGATTCTATGGCAAAACATTGAAGGATGTAGGAAGCATCAAAAGAAGGTGGAATAGACAGAGTCACTGTACCAAAAAGATTTAATTGATGTTCTAACATTACAGGAGGTAGCATATGATCAAGAACCGATGGTACTGAAGGAAGAAGTCCAAGCTGCACTGAAGGTATTGGCAAAAAACAAGTCTCTAGGAATTGGCGAAATACCAACTGAGATATTGCAACAAACAGATGCAAGGCTGGCAATGCCCACTCATCTATGCCAAGAAATTTGGAAGACAGCTACCTGTCCAACCAACTGGAAGAGATATGTATTTGTGCCCATTCCCCCAAAAAAGTGATCCAACAGATTTTGGAAATTATCGAACAATACTGTTAATATCACACACAACCAGGGTTTTGCTGAAGATAATTCAAAAATTGTTGTAGCTGTACGTAACAGGGAACTGCCAGAAATTCAAGCCAGATTCAGAAGAGGATGTGGAACAAGGGAATATCATTGCTGATGTCAGATGGATCTTGACTGAAAGCATAATTTGTTATGACAAATTATGGATAACAATATTGAAAAGAATGTAAATTCCAGAATTCTTAATTGTGTTCATGTGGAACCTACACATGGACCAAAGGCAGTTGTCCAAACAGAACAAGGGGATTCTGTGTGGTTTAAAATCAGGAAAGATGTGCATCAGGGCTATATCCTTTCACCATACTTACACAATCTGTATGCTGAGAAGCTGGACTATATGAAGAAGAATGTGGCATCAGAATTGGAAGAATACTCATTAATGACCTGAGATATACAGATGACACAACAGTCCCTGGAGAAGGACATTCTGCTTGGTAAAGTAAAGGGTCAGTGAAAAAGAGGAGGACCCTCAACGAGATGAAGTGACACAATGGCTGCAACAATAGGCTCAGACATAGCAGTGATTGTGAGGACGGCGCAGGACTGGGCGGTGTTTCCTTCTATTGTCCATAGGGTGACTATGACTCGGAACCAGCACGACAGCACCTAACGGAAACAACAGCAAAGGAAACTGACAGGGAGCAAAGATTCATATTGCCAGCAATACAGAGAACAAGGATCCCTGAGTGGCTCTACTGCCACGAATTTTATATTAAAAAAAATTGGCATTGCTGGGCTGACATATGGTAAAGGATATCCCTAAGAAGAAAACAAAATAAAATACCCTGAGCTGAAAAATGGTCTTTGGCTCTGAAGCACTCCTATAAGGCCTGGAATCCAACAAAGAAGCTACAGTCGTCCTGGATCAGTAAGTGCCCCAGCTGAATAAAACACAAATCCTCTTTGGAGAAAAAATCCTTAATGCAGGCCCCCAAGTTTTTCTCAAATTAAAATCAACCAAACATACAACTAGAAGAAATAATTTAGGAGTGAAATCCGGCAGAAATCGTTTATAACACCAAGAAATTAAATCTCCCATGGAGTTTAAATATTAGAATTGTGAGACAGAGTTAATTGCATAAAATATTTGAAGAAACTAAACAGAATTATTGAGTTGGAAAATAGAGGTGAAGAAATTTATTCAAAACGTAGCACACAGAGATAAAGACATGGGAAACGTTAAGAATTTTGGAAGACAGAATGAGAAAATCCTACAAATATCTTATTAGAGTCCCAGAAGCAGAGAATAAACAGAATGAAGAAGTTACACTGTGAACGTACCAGCAGCCCTCAAGCAGGCTCTGACGTATGGCAGCCCTATGTGTGCCAGAATAGAGCTCTGCTCTACAGGGTTTCAGTGGCTGATTTTTCTTAAGCAGATCACCAGGCCTTTCTTCCAAGGTGCTTCTGGCTAGACTTGAACCTCCAATCTTTCAGTTAGTAGCCAAATGGGTTAACTGCTTGTACCATCCAAGGACTCCCATTGAAAACATACTGACTGAGAAATGCTCCAGAAAAATGGAAAAAAGAATCCACACTGAGGAAAAACACAAGGAATCCCAAAGACTAAAAATAAAAAGGAATCATCATCTAGACACTTTACAGTAAAACTTCAGGATATCAAAGACTTGTAATAATAACGATGACAATAACAGCAGCCAAAGAGAAAATGTAGTTCATCAAGAAAGGAACAGAAATTAAACTGATAGCAGGCTTTCATCAGCAAAAATGGAAACCAGAAATCAAGGAAATAATATCTTCAAAGTGATGGGGAAAAATAAAACAACTGTCTCACTAGAATTATGTGCTCAGAATGTCTATTTTTTAGAAGCATTGAGGACAAATAAAGATTTTTTATATAAACAAAAATTAGGAGTTTGCCACCAACAGACTTTCTTAAAGGACTGTCTAAATATCACAGACAATAATGTCTAATTTTTGTGTGAAAATGGAGTTCAGAATTAAAATACCAGACAGAAGGTATATGCAGGTTAGTCACAAGGAGGTAAATGGAATAAAAGTGTTCTAAGACTCTTGAGTTGTTTTGGAAGAGAATTAAATATTAATTTTAGACTTTAAATATGCATGTGAAAATTTCAGGGGTAACCACCAAAGAAGAGACATAGAATAACTTCCAATTGGGTAAGAGGAAAAACGGAAAAGTAAGTGTTATAATAGTGAAGTCAACAGCAGTTTGCCAGGCCTTTATTCCGTGGAGCCACTAGGTGAGTGTGAAACTCCAAACTACTTGAGCCACCCAGCTGTCCAACCAACTGGAAGAGATACATATTTGTGCCCATTCCAAAAAAAAGGTGATCCAGCAGATTTTGGAAATTATCAAACAATACCCAGGCTTCCTGATATTAGCACAGGGATAAGAAAATTGATCAGTGGGGTCACAAAGAGAACCCAGAAATAGATCCACCATATATGCACAAGGATATACAACAGTAGTTGCATTGAAGATTCCAGGGCCAGGGTATCTTATCCAACAAATGATCCTGAGCCAATTGCTTTTCCACATTAAAAAAAAAAAAATTGTGTAAGGCAAACCTTCAAATAAAGTAGAAAGTAACTCAGAAAAATAACTTCATGACATTGGAGAGAAGAATTCATTCAATGAGAAAAAAATTATAACTGTAAAAGATTAAGAAATTCAACTATATTTGTAAAATTATCTTCACAAAAAGACAACATAAAAATGACAATACCTACAACAAACTGCAAAAAAAAAAAATTAAAAAATCTTTGCAACATGTGTAATTGACATTAGATTAGTATTGAGACTATATCAGAAAAAATTCTATAATTAATAAGAAAAAGCAAAAGAACCTTCAAGAAAAGTGGGCAAAAAAACATGAACAGGCATTTTCCTGGAAATAAAAAGTGGATGGTCCACATAGCCACGAAAATAAGTTCAGCCTTTTAGTAATAAAGTATAAATTAATGAAGATTTCCAATGAGATACCATTTTACATCTACTAGGCTGGAAATTTTTAAGATATCTGACAATGCAGGTGTTGGCAAGATTAGGGATTAGTGGGAACTCTATTAATGCAACAACACTGACAAAAAACTTGCCACTATTTTAAACATTGGCATTCATTATAACTCATTCATTCCACTTTTAAATATATACCCTGGGTAGCCTAGTATTATCACCTGGACACGTGTCCCAAGAGGTCTGTGAAGAATATTTATAAGAGTATTGTTCATAATAGGAGAGAAAAAAAAAAAACCAATGGAAACAACTCAAATGTTCATTGACAATAAAATGAATTATATTTGTGATATAAAATATCATTCATTAGAGAAAACGAACTAATTATAGCTACACACAAAATGTGGACACTGAATGAAAAAAACAAGTTACAGAAACTACATAATACAATACCATTTCTACAAAGCTCAAAAAAGCAAGCACATACAAACAATACAATTAGAGAGATGCATATACGTGATAACACTATCTTAAAAATAAAGGAATGATAAACACAAAAATCAGGATAATGGTTATATACACATTTTGGAGCCTAAAGTACAACAAAAAATATATAAATAAACCCACCATCCAATTTAAGAATGAGAAGGTCAGAGGCATATAAAACATCATTAGAAATATAACTAATATTTACATGTTACATATATCCTTTCTATGTATCAAATATTCCATGTTAAGTTTTTTGCAAATCTTGAGAAGTACTAAAATACCCGTAAAAATAAAACTGCATATAAAAGCACAGCATGAGATCTAAAACTGTAATTCCCTTATTTCAAGTTAAGTGAGAATTTTTTCCTAAAAGTTATTTTCATAGGATAGAGAAGATACGAGGCTTAACTTCACATCTGACCTCCCGGTTAACACCCTCCTCTGTGGCCACGCCTGCTTGTGGTCTTCTGCAGCGAATGCATCCTGAGCCCCCTCTCTGTCCAACCATGGGACCAACTGGTGTGGACACAGTGGTAGATGGTACAGACCTCATGAAAATGTGACTCTTTCCTTGTTTTCCAAGGCTTTTTAAGACTCAGTACATCTTTCATACATTTCCAGATACTCTGAAACCATAAATTCTGTTCCTGGGTAGAGTGACCAAAACCAAACCTATTGCCATTCAGTCAATTCCAACTCATGGTGACCCCATATGTTACAGAGTAGAACTGTGCTCCGAAAGGTTTGCTTGGCTGTAATCTTCACAGAGATGGATCACCCGGCCTTTTTTCTGCAGTGCCACTAGGGTGGGTTTGAATCATCAACCTTTAGATGAGAAGTCAAGTGCAAACTTTTCACCACCCAGGGGCCTTTTAGGCAGTAGCAGTATCTCCCAAATATGAGCAGTAGGCTTTTAAGCTGGGTGAATCACTAAGAAGACAGGGGACTTTCTCATTTTTAAGCTTATGGGTCCTTTTTCTAAAAGGTAAAATAAAGAAGTTAAACTAGATTCTAAAAGTCTCTGAATGTAGTAAAATACAGTTGAAAAGACCAAGAAGAAAAGTCTGGTTGAATGGATGTTTTTCATCTCCCGAGGAACCAAAATATTACAAGAAACATTTGTCTATGGTCACTTCATGGGTTCTGACGTAGTGGATCCGGGAAAGACCCCTGAAGAGAAAAGCAAGGGCAAATCCATAGGAATTTCCAAATACTCATGTCTAGTTTTGAGAAAGGTGATTTCTGTCTTCTTTTAGATACATTGACTCTGGGGAAGAATAGACAAACCTAAATGAGTGTATGTGTGTTTCTCTGTTATAGTCACAGAGCCCCTGCCACCACCCACCCTGAGCCCCTCCAGCACTTACTCAGCCTGGGAGGGAAAAGCTGTAAGCAGAGCTTTAATTTTGGACCAGAATCTAGGCAGGCACATTCACATTAAAGAATACTCTCCAAGTGTGAGGAAGCGATAAGGGAGAAGGGAAAAATGTTTATGTCTCAACGGAATATTTACATAATGTGCTTTTCCCTATTTCATCTGAATCAAGAATCAAGCTGTAATAAACCAATCCATTCCAATTTATTTTGTTTTAACTTTCAAGAGATTAAGGAGCACACATCATCTGGATGATTTCATGTCTTTTTTTTTTCAAGCTTTATCATTAGGAAAAGGTTTTATACCCACCTGGAGACATAGGAGCCCCTAGGTGGTGCAGATGGGTAAACACTCAGCTACTAACACAAAGGTCGGTAGTTTGAATCCATCCAGAGGCATCTCAAAAGAAAGACCTGGCAATCTCCTTCCAAAAGGTCACAGCCATTAACAGTTCTATTCTGGAGCACAGTTCTACTCCGACATACGTGGGTTCGCCATGAGTTGGAACTGACTTCATGGCAACTGGTTCGGTTTTTGGATGGAGACAAGGGAGAACAAGAAACCCAATCTGCATGTTCAACTCAAGAAGCCTGAGATTCCAAACTGAGGTACTGCTGGGTAATATATGCGTGTGGGCCTAGAGGCTAATAGCCCTTCTTGGAGAAATACTGAAGAGAACTTAAGGTAAAGTTAGTGGACACTAAAATGTGAATGAAGACTTTAGACAATATATCCATAATCTCAGAACAGAGTGTCCAAGGAGACAGGGAATGCCTCTCAAGACAGGATAAACCCAAGGTTCCCGGATGTTGTCATTGGATCCCAGTTGGAGGTGAGCAGAGAGGCGTTGGTTATTGTCATTATATTGCCCACTGGCTACACTGGAGAGAATTTGGCCCAGTGTGCCGTCAGGGAAATGACATAGGCTCGAGGGGTGTTTCAGCGACTCTGAAGGTGGGAACTAGAAACACAAGAGCAATGAGATTATTCCATGGTCTTTAAACTCCCTCTGTCTTAGGATCTGAGCCTTTGGGAATGGAGGTGATATTTTCATTATCCCTATGACTGTTAACTAATCCTTAATTTCTCACCTTCACCGAAGCTGGTGTGGCCTAAGGAAGAGTTACAAATACACAGCCAAGGCGTTCTAGCATCCATTCCAGATAGCGTTACATAAACAAGAATCAAAGGGCATATTTTAGATCAGTCAGAAATTTGTCATTTACTCCATTGAGGCTTAAAAACAAGGAAGAATAATCATTATTTCTTTCTGTTTTTATTTTATTTTATTGAGTTTTAGGTGAAAATTTACAGCGCAAATTACTTTTTATTCAAAAATTTTATACACAAATTGTTTTGTGACTGTTTTTTATGTTTATTACTTTAAAAGTTCTGTGTGTGTGTATATATATATATATATATATACCCACCCCAGTGCCGTCGAGTCGATTCCGACTCAAAGCGACCCTATAGGACAGAATAGAACCGCCCCACAGAGTTTCCAAGGAGCGCCTGGTGGATTTGAACTGCCAACCCTTTGGTTAGCAGCTGTAGCACTTAACCACTACGCCACCAGAGTTTCCATATATATACACATACATGTATATATAAATTTTTTGGTAAAACTATTACATCGACCATTGGATTTTATTCAATGTCATTCTCCCTCCAAAGGTAATTCTACTAATCAATTTTTATATATTGTCATGGATTGAATTGTGTCCCCAAAAAATATGTGTATCAATTTGGCTAGGCCATGATTCTCAGTGTTGTGATTGTCCACCATTTTGTCAGCTGATGTGATTTTTCTATGTGTTGTAAATCCTATCTCTATGATATTAATGAGATGGGGTTAACGGCAGTTAATGAGGCACTACTCAGACTACAAGACTGGACTGTGTCTAGAGCCAATCTTTTCTGAGATATGAAACAAAGGAGCCTTCAAAGAGACAGGGGACCTCATACCACCAAGAAAGCAGCACCGGGAGCAGAGCATGTCCTCTGGGCCTGGGGTTCCTGTGAGGAGAAGCTCCTAGATAAGGACCTTCCTCCAGAGCCAACAGAAAAAGAAAGTCTTCCCCTGGAGCTGACTCCCTAAATTTGGACTTCTAGCCTACTAGACTGTGAGAGAGAATAAACTTCTGTTTGTTGTATTTCTGTTATAGCAGCACTAGATGACTAAGACATATACCCTTCTTGGACTTTTTCTATGTGTTTTCGTATACTTACATAGTGGGCAGAAACCCTGGTGACATAGTGGTAAAGTGTAACAGCTGCTAACCTAAAGGTCAGCAGTTCAAATCCGCCAGGCCCTCCTTGGAAATTCTATGGGGCAGTTCTCCTCTGTCCTATAGAGTCGCTATGAGTTGGAATCGACTGGCAGCAACGGGACGCAGTGGGGAGCCCTTGGGCATGTTGGTTAACCTCTGTGCCTGAGCTTCCTCATCTCTAATGTGGAGTCCCTGTCTAGTGCAGACGGTTAAACGTTCAGCTGCTAACCGAAAGGTTGGAGCTTTGAGTTCACCCAGAGGTGCCTCAGAAGAAAAGCCTAACAATCTACTTCTGAAAGATCACAGCGATTGAAAACCCTACAGAACACAGTTCTACTCTGACACACATGGGGTTACTGTGAGTCAGAATCGACATGACATCAACTGGAAAAATGTGCATAATTACAGTATACGTCTCATAGAGCCATTTGAGTTTTAAATAGGAGAGTATGTATAAAGCAGTTAGTACAGGGACTGGCTCATTGGAGGTTTTCAAACATTACTAAACCTATATCTTTCCATATGGTTTTGTTTTATGTGCTTTTATTTACACCAACAGAATCATGCTCTATGTATATTTGTGCAACTTGCCTTTTCATTTAACAATATATCTTAGGGATCCTTTCTAAATAACATAGCTCTACCTCCTTTTATATTATTACTGTGTAAATTTTCATGGTAAAAATAGATCACAGATAATTTAACCATTCCATTGCTGTTAAGGTTGCTTTCAATTTGTTGCACTTACTGAAAAGGCTTCAGTGAACCTCATTTGTATAAATGGTTGAATTATTCTCCAGGATATTTATTGCGAAGAGGAATTCCTGCTCATTATTAAGTTTAGTAGATATCGTGGCAACTTAAAAAAAAAAAAAAAAACAACTTGATGAATTTATACAGAAACAAAATATGTCTTTCCCAAACACATGAACTTAGGTTTTTTCGCTTTTATTGTGCCAGGTCTGGAGACTCCTCTTGCTTGCAGTGCTTACTTTGAAGCACACAAGCCTTGGTTGGTAACAATGTGTCTGACCCATTTGTCACTAACACTTCTCACACCCACTGCACTGACAACAGTAAGTCACACTCCTTCCTCCTTGGAGGCATGGCTCCTCTAAGATTCTCTATCTCACAAAGAGGACACAGTTCAATAGAGAATATCAAATTGGAGCTCACATGGACTGCAGAGAAGATTCCTAAAAGTTCCCAGGTGTAAAGAACATAGTCATAGCAACCAGGGTGGTTATTACAAGAAAACAAAATCAAATCTGCCAGAGCACTTTGCCTTCTCACCTCTCCTTCTACCCTACTAGGCACTCCTTTCATGGGAGTCTCTGAGTGTTGTGAATGGTTAACTTGCTCAGCTGCTAACCAAAAGGTTGGTGGTTAAAATCCACCCAGAAGCACTGCTGAAGAAAGGCCTGGTGACCAAAAAAAAAAAAGAAAAATCAACCACTGAAAACCCTATGGAGCACTTTTGTGCTCTGACACACATGGGGTCTCCCTGAGTCAGAACCTGCTCACGGGAAACTGGTTTACATGCAAGCAGCACGACTTACAGTTGGACGTTTAGAGTGTCTCCATTCTTTTTCCATTAACTTGCACAGCGATAAGGAGAGTATCATTATACACCAGTATTTGCACACATTCTTCGATAATCCCTAAGGAGACAATCTAGAAATAGGATAGTTTGATCAAAGGGTGTATACGTTTTTGTCTATTAACAAAATGCCTACCAGAAATACTGTATAAATTGTGTGACCACTAATATTGTCTAACCCATAATCTTAGGTTCCCTAATATTGAGCATTTTTCATTTCATTTTTGATCACGTTGTACTTCTTTTGTGAATTATCTTTTGTTTCTATTCCACAGGATAGTTTGCAATAAGAAGACTGCATGACTACAATATGGCTCTGCACTTAACTAGCCACCTAGAAAAAGCAGACTTGAAACACTTGCTGATGAAGATCAAAGACCACAGCCTTCAGTATGGATTACACCTCAACATAAAGAAAACAAAAATCCCCTCACCTGGACCAAAGAGCAGCATCACGATAAACGGAGAAAAGATTGAAGTTGTCAAGGATTTCATTTTATTAGGATCCACAATCAACGCTCATGCAAACAGCAGGCAACAAATCAGGTGACGTGTTACACTGGACAAATCTGCTGCAAAAGACCTCTTTAAAGTGTTAAAAAGCAAATATATCACTTTGAGGACTAAGGTGTGCCTTATCTAAGCTATGGTATTTTCAATCACTTCATATGCGTGCAAAAGATGATAATGAATAAGGAAGACTGAAGAAGAATTGATGCCTTTAAATGACGCTGTTGATAAAGAATATTGAGTATACCATGGACTGACAAAAGGACAAACAAATCTGTCTTGGAGGAAGCACAGCCAGAATGCTCCATAGAAGTGAGGATGGCGAGACTTTGTCTCCTATACTTTGGACATGTTATCAGGAGGGACCAGTCCCTGGAGAAGGACATCAGTGAAAAAAAGGAAGACCCTCAACAAGATGGATTGCCACAGTGGCTGCAACAATGGGCTCAAACATAGTGAAGATTGTGAGGACGGCACGGGACCAGGCAGCGTTTCGTTCCGCTGTGCATGGGGTCACTATGAGTCGGAACCAACTGGACAGCACCAAACAACAACAACATATTTGGTTCGGTTGTTGCTACAGATTCACTGCTGCCCTTAGCCTTTCAAACCATGGCCAAGTAAACAGCAGTTCCTGAAGAGCTGATCTTTTCCTTATCGATAGTTTGAAATTCATCCGTGGGTTAAACCAGCTGGTGAGAGAGCTGAGTCCCTGGATAGGCATAATACCATTGCTCAATCCTACTCCACTGCCCAGAGGATTGTGTCACCAAAGTGAAATGCTGTGCAATGTCATCATCCTATATTAAGGAAAATTATAAGTGACAGCCCTGTGAAATCGATCACCGTGTTTACAGAGAGAATGTTGTCATTATACAGTCTCTTCCTGCGAGGAGTCCTGGGGGAATTGTCTTTAGTCTCACTGTAAGAAATAGTTGTTCTTTCCCTGAACTAATTTGGTTTAACTTCGCAGACACTATGAAACTTTAAAGGCGTTTTTAGGAAAGTCAGATTTGGGCCCACATCTAACAATAAGAGAAGGTTTCATGGTATACATTTACAGAGTCTCTCATTCTGGCTTTGGGCTACTTTGTTTATCTTATTGTCTTACACTTTTTATTTCTTAACTTGAAATATAAACAAGTCTTCCTTGTCCCTCTTGTGTCCTCTTTTAACGAAGTTTAGAATAAATAAATGACAACGTGAAGTGGCAAAAAAGGTAAATTTATAAAAAAATACAGAAAATTGGAACAAGGTGCCAGACTTCTAGGTGCCAAGGCAGATGGGTAGGACCTTGGAGAAGAGATTGATAACAATCTAGGATTGTTAAAGCCATTTAGTTGCCACAGCATTTTAGTGAGGTTAATATATACGTAACAAAACGTTTGCCATTTCAACATCCTTCGCAAGTACAAATCAGTGACGTTAATTGTGTTCATCGTGGGCAGCCATCACCACTATCTGCTTCCAGATTTTTCCATCACCTTTTACAGAAGCTTAATGCCCCTAAATACTGTGTTTTCCTTTTCCCCTTCTCTCCCACCTGCCCCGATAACCACTAATAAACTTTGGTCTCTACACGATTACCTATACTAGATACTTCATATAAGCGAATCATACAATATTTGTTCCTATGTGACTGACTTATTTCACCTCAGCATGAAGTCACTTTGCTTTGCAGTTCTTTGGTTAAAGAAATCACAGGTGTTGTGATGGAAGAGGAGGGACTTAAACACACTTAAGGGCCTTTTGGCTAGAAGAACCAGGTGAGGTCAGGCTGAGAAGAGGCAGTGGACAGGTTGCACAGGACCAACTAGCTCTAAATTCTAAAAACAGAACGATGAAGACCCCTTTAGGTTTTCCTCTAGACCACTCAGTTGAGAATCGAGAAGAATGACAGAATGAGAGGCAGGGACCCAGAGCAGAGGTGCTGCTCAAGGAAAGTGTATCAGCGCTCAGAGCATTCCTTGCTCTGCATTTTTAGGAAACTGAATATGGAGGACACAGAACACCAATATTATGTCGTTTTCTCTTTTTGGTTGTTCATTTTCCCCCAGTGAGTTCTTGTTTTAGGTCATTTCTACAACTGATGGGGGAGTTCCCAGGTGGTGCAAACAGATAATGTACTCAGCTGCTAACCAAAAGATTAGCAGTTTGAGTCAACCCAGTGGTATGTCAGAAGAAAGACCTGGCAATCTACTTCTGAAAGATCAGCCTTTGAAAACTCTATGGAGCACAGTTCCACTCCAACACACATGGGGTCACCACGAGTCAGGATCAACTCCTCAGCAGCTAGTTGGTTTTAATTGCTAGGAGTGATTTTGGACCTACCATCTATTTAGGATGAATTATCATTCCATATGCATATCATAGAGGTTCCTGGGTGTCACAAAGGGTTTGCTCTCAGCTGCTATCCAAAAGGTTAGCAGTCTGAACCCACCCAGCAGCACTGCGGAAGTAAGGCCTGGCAATCTGCTTCCATAAAGGTTACCCGAGAAAGCCCTACGGAGCTCATTTCTACTCTGTAATGCACGGAGTTGCTGTGAGTCAGAATTGACTTGGGGGCAACAGGCTTGTTAGTTGTATATGTGTGTGTGTGTTTTCTGTTATGCATATAATAAAATATTTAAAAGAGTAAAGAATAAAAACGTGTTGAGTAGGATGAGCGGGATGGTGGCATGCATTCCTGGTTACATACAAACACCATGCTACTCATCTTTCACTTCATTTGGGAAGGCTAGGTGATGCGGTAACAAATCACCTCATATCTCAGAGGATTAAAACAAGAAAGTTTTATTTCTCACTCGTGCTTCACATCCACTGAGGATTGTGTGGGGCTCTTCTCCACATATTCTCAATGTAGGACCTCGCTGAGAGATCAGCCACCACATGTAACATTGCCCATGCATTGACAGAATACACCAAGACCAAGGTGAAGCTCACACCAGTGGAATTGGACCTCACACGTCAGTGGCCAAAGCAAGTCATGTGGCTACACCTAACATTCAGCAGGAAAGGGGGGAATCCCCACCATACTTCCTGATGGAGCAAAAGCCAGAATATAAATGAACAGCACCAATGACTACAATATTATTTTCTTCTAATCCAAATATGAATTTCTGTTATACCAACTCTAAGCTGCCAATGAACTCTTGAAGTTTTGCCAGATACTGCTACAGGGGATGTTTGTCTTACAAAGTTGGGCCACTCTAAAAGACCAGCTCTTGCCCTACAAAAGTACCAGATCAAATAGGGGGGAAAAAAAAAACCACTCATCTCTTAGTTTGTAGTACTGTAGTGGCTTGCATGTTGCTGTGAAGTTGGAAGCTGTGCCCCTGGTATTTCAAATACCAGCAGGGTCACCCATGGCAGACAGTGGAGCTTACAGACTAAGACAAACTAGGAAGAAAGGCCTGGTTATCGTCTCAAAATTAGCCAATGAAGACCTTATTGATTACAACAAAACATTGTCTTACTCACTTGTTTGGACACATCCCCAGGAGGTATCCATCGCTAGAAGAGGACATCATGTTTGACGAAGTACACGGCCAGCAAGAGTGAGGGAGACCCTCAGTCAGATGGATTGATACAGTAGCCACAACTACGAATTCCATCATACCAGGGGTCACGACGACGTCGCAGGAATGAGCAACATTTTGTTCTATCGCAAACATGGTCACCATGTGTTGGAGTCTACTCAATGGCAGCTAACAACAAGATAAGAAAAAATTTTCCCATGATCTTACATCTCCTAGATTCTTCATCTGGAGGAGTAAATGGGGGAGAAAAGCCAAGAATATTTGAAAAAAGAAGGTGAATTGTTGTTGTTATTAGGTGCCATTAAGTCAGTTCCAACTCATAAGGACCTCATGTTGCCAGGTCCAGCACAATTCTTATAATTGTTGCTACATTTGAGGCTTTGAGTCCATGATTGCAGCCACTGTGTCAATCCATCTCACTGACAGACTTCCTCTTTTTCCATGACGCTCTACCAAGCATGATATCCTTCTCCAGGAGTTGGACCCTCCTGATGACATGTTCAAAATAAGTGAAATGAAGTTTCGCCATCCTTGCTTCTAAGAAGCATTCTGGCTGTACTTCTTCTAAAATGAATTAGTGAGAATTAATTGTAATGAAGACAATAATGTAAATTCTTCTTGATTAAGACTCCTTATCTATGAAATTCCCATCTGCTAAGCCATAATGAACGGACCCCTGGTGTGCAACAGTTAAGCACTTGGTTACTAAGTGAAAGGCCTATGGTTCTGATCCACCAGTGGCCCCATGGGAGAAAAGGCCTGGCTATCTACTCCAATAAAGATTTTAGCCCAGGAAACACTACGGGACAGTTCTACTCTGTCTTTTAGGGTCACTATGAATTAGAATTGACTTGACAGCACACAACAATAAGCCATAATGAAGCTAGTCGAGAAAGAAGATATGACATGGGAATGGAGGGAAAGGATAGGTGAATTTGCCTCTCCCGGCCACAGAGGTCCTCAGAATAGACATTGAGAAAAAGGTAGAAGAGGCAGGGGTTAGGAAACCAGAGCAGGAGGTGTGTAGATCATGGGGAAGACTAGGACAGGCTATTTAATCTCCATTTTATTAGAACTCTGGAAGGAGATCCTCTAGAGGGCTTTCTCTCCACCAACCCAAGAGATGCCCCATCAAAGTAAACTCAACAATCCAACATGGTGGTGCCCTGTTAATTTCTCTTGGTTAATTTCCAAGCCATGTTAATTTCTCATGGTATACACAAGACCTACATGGGCACAGGCCCTGAGGGGGAGCCTGAAGGCCAGCGGGACTGCTGTGGTGCCCCTGTGATAGGCCGTGCCCACCAAAGCAGCATCCTCTCGATTGATTGCTAGGCCAGAGGCCAGTGGAGGGTAGGCATTGGTCCCAAAGGGTTCATGGCACTCACATGAGACAGGCCAAGGGAGGGCTGTCAGACCCTGACCGCATTGAGAGGCGCCAAAACACATTCCACCAGGGACCAGCCTGAGCTGTAAGCGATTAGGAGGAAAACGTTCTAGTCCAGAGGAGCCAGCAGAAAACCACCTAGACCAGAAACCCCTTTCTCTGCTGCCTCCAGGACCAGTAACCGCCTTCGTCGACTCAGACACCATCTTGGGGCACTGAAAGAAGAAGCAAAGGAGTTTTGGAAGAATGGGCTTTTACACAAAAGAAACTGAATTATACAGAGAGCCCTCGATTTATGGGGTTAGACTAAGCTCACTGGATGGAGGTGGGTGTCAGGAAGAAGATCTGCTCGCTTAGGGTAGTGGTATTCAATCCTTACTGCGCGATGCACATTTGAAATACCTAGGAAGATTTTAGAAAATGCTGTCATCCTGCCCTCCACCCAGAGCTATTAAATCAGAAGCCCTGGTGGTGGGGCTTGGGTATGGGTGTAGGTGCGTACGTGTACAAGGACACATATGTATATAATTTACCAAATGTTTATAATGCACAAGTATGAATTATATAATCAAATAAGCAATGGCATTAAAGCCCGTGCCCTGGCAGACACTCCAGGGCTTGGGGAATTGGCTCTGGAGCTGTTGCTCTTGGCTCCCATTCTCCAACGTGAGGCTCTTTACATCCTCCTTCTTGGTTCTAACCTTCAGCTCCCAGCTCTGAATTCAGAGCTCTTCATTCTCCCCTTGGCTCAGAGTCTCCATGGACTGGCAGCTAGTAATGCCACCTCCAATCTGTTTGATACGGCTCACCTTAAACCTGTCAGTGCTTTGGGTGGAAAATAGACAAAAGTAGCCTAAGGATTCAGATGCTCACAGGACTTGCCCTTACACCCCAGGTGAAGGCGAGGTGCGGCCTGGCCAAGAAGTGAGTGCACGCTTGATGAACAGTTGATTCTTACTGTGACATATGCTAAAATGTGGGCCCATGGCTGTCAGGTCTTCAGTGGAAGAGAAGCCAGAATTCTAGATTTTTATCTACAATTCGCTGATATTTAAGCATCAGAAACTAATTCTCTTTTTTAAAAACATTGTATATAACGGAAAAAAAAAATGCAAACATATCTATGTGTCATTGCTGCTGTTAGCTGTTGACAAGTCGGCCCCTGACTCATGGGACCCTACTAGCAACTGAATAATACGCTACCTGGTTCTGCACCATCCGTATGATCCTTTGTGGATTGGACCATTGCGATCCATAAGGTTTTCACTGGCTGATTTGTGGAAGTAGATCTGCAGACCTTTCTTCCTAGTCTGTCTTAGTCTGGAAGCTTCACTGAAACCTGTTCAGCATCACAGCAACACACAAGGCCCTACTGGCAAAGGGATGGTCGCTGTTCCCGGTGCATTGGCCAGGAATCAAAACTGGGTCTTCCACATGGAAAGTGAGAATTCTACCACTGGGACCCTACTGCCTTCAATATTTATGTGTTAAAAAGAAAACAAAACAGAAAAAAAAAAAAAAATTGTCACCCAGCCTGACTTACAGTGGCCCTGTGTGTTGGAGTAGAACTGTGCTCCATGGAGTTTTCAGTGGCTGATTATTTGGAAGTAGATGGCCAGGCCTTTCTTCCATGGTGCATCTGAGTGGACTCGAACCTCCTACGTTTCAGTTAGCAGTGAGCACATTAACTGTTTGCACCACCCAGGGACTCCTGATGTACGTGTTGGTCCTGGTCAAAGGGCCACTACTGAGTAGGCTCTGGCCTCAGGAAATCCTTCTGGAACAGTTGGAATTGCCAGAGAAATAATCTGTGGAGGCTGCAAGTTCTGCCTGGCCATTTGCAGTCAGGTAAATCACAATGCAGAGAGTAGTTGTCAGAGCAGGCTGTGATCTCCCTAAAAGCCATGCTTCCCTGGGGACATTTGTAGGACAAGGATAATAAAAACCAACAACTGAAACAATCCTGATGGTTACAATTTGGTTTTGAATAGCTGCTTTAAGCAGGCCCCTGAAGCTAAATCCTTTAACCCTTTCAACACTTCCATGGAGGAGATGGAAATCCTGGTGGCCTAGTGGTTAAGAGCTATGGCTGCTAACCAAAAGGTCAGCAGTTTGAATACACCAGGCACTCATTAGAAACTCTAAGGGGCAGTTCTACTCTATCCTGTAGGGTCGCTATGAGTCGAAATTGACTCTACAGCAACCAGGTTAAAAAAAAACCAAACCCAAACACAGTGCCATCAAGTGGATTCTGACTCATAGCGACCCTATGGGACAGGGTAGAACTGCCCCATAAAGTCCCCAAGGAGTGCCTGGAAGATTCGAACTGCTAACATTTTGGTTAGCAGCCGTAGCATTTAACCACTACACAACCAGGTTAGTTTGGCTTTTTGGTATGGAGGAGAAATAAAGCAAATATTATCTTCATTTTATAGCTGGAGAAATAAATGTAGGGAAAAAGAGCAACAGACTTGACCGGAAATCCCATATTTTCTCAAAGGTAGAGAAAAATCCGGGCTGCAGGATAGTACTTTGCTCTTTAGTGAACCTGTTCAAGAAAAAAGAGTCCACCAGGGCATATTTGCTCACATTCCCCTCCCTGGGGGCTACTCTCGTGCCCCTCCCCCACCCACACTGTGCCCATTCTGCTGGGCTAAATTCGGTGTCCCCTGCTCTCCAGTGAACCTCCTGGGCTGCTCTGGCCCCAGCAGTCCCTTTGCCCGCCCCCCCTCCGTGGCCTTTACCATGGGTACAACTCACTTAGCAGTTAGTCATGTCCTGCCCCCCCATAGATGTTATTTCCCGTGTTTTTATTTAGCTTTTGTAATGCTACTTTCTTGGAAACCCTTGTGGTGCAGTGGTTAAAAGGTACATCTGCTAATCAAAAGGTCGGCAGTTCAATCTACCACTCGCTCCTTGGAAACCCTATGGGGCAGTTCTACTGCGTCCTGTAGGGTCGCTATGAGTCAGAATTGACTCTGTGCCAACCGGTTTGGTTTTTTAATGCTACTTAAAGGAGCCCTGATGCTGCAGTGGTTAAGTGCTTGGCTGCTAACCAAAAGGTCGATGGTTAGAACCCATCAGCCACTCCTCGAGAGAAAGATGTGGCAGTCTGGTTCTATAAAGATTTACACTCTTGGAAACCCTATGGGACAGTTCTGTTCTGTTCTACAGGGTTGCTGGAGCTCTGGTGGCAGAGTGGTTAAGAGGTGTGCCGCTAACCAAAAGGCTGGCTGTTCGAATCCACCAGCCGCTCCTTGGAAACCCTGTGGGGCAGTTCTATTCTGTCCTATAGAGCCACTATGAGTCAGAATCGACTCAATGGCAATGAGTTTAGATTCATGCTACTAAACTTCTTATAATTTCCTCAGAGCCGGATAGATACCTCTGCAACTGCCTTTGTGCCCCTCTGAGGGCCTTGAGCAGAGTAGACTTTCTTTAACTGAGCAGTCACTTTCAGTTCTCCAGACAAGGCTCTGGGTGTGACCCCAGCTCAGCCCCCTGCCAGCTGTATGATCTCAGACAAGTCTCCAACCTCTCTGAGTCTTCTTTATAAGTTGGGGATAATCGTACTTACCTCCTCTAGCTGTTATAAGGAGGGAAGATTTAATGTACTTGAAGTGCTTAGAGCATTACCTATCAGGCTGTGAATAGTAACTACATATTTGTTGCTGTTATTATTATTATGTATTATTACATCAGGTTGAAGAGGTGCTGAAGTACCCTAGTAAAAGTGCAGTTAATAAACATCATCTGTTTTAGACTGCATATGAATATTATGGGATGCATATGAATATTATGGGATGTCTCATTTTATATTTTCTGGTTTTCGTTTATCTTATTAACTCATTTCTTTTCAAACAAGTATTTATTTAGCACCTACTGTAAGTTCAACGAGGGTAGTGGCGGTGCAGTGATAGAATTCTCGCCATTCATGTGGGAGACCCCTGTTCATTCTGAACAACTCACCTCACACAGCCACCACCCACCCTGTATGTCAGCGGAGGCTTCTGTGTTGCTGCGATGCTGAACAGGTATCAGCAGATCTCCCAGACAAAGACAGACTAGGAAGAAAGACCTGGTGATCTATCTACTTCCAAAAATCAGCCAGTGCAAACCCTACGGATCACCACAATCCAATCCGCAACCTATCACTGGGGTGGTGCAGGACTGGGCTGCATTTGGTTCTGATCTGCATGGGGTCACCATGAGTTGGGGGCCAACTCAACGGCAGCTAATAACAACAACAACATAATTTCAACACATGGGGAAACAGCGGTGAAAACAGCGGTGAATAGACTGATGGGCCTGAAAGCTCACAAGGCACTCCAGTCTGTCGGGGAATAAAAACATTAAGCCAATTATTGCAGATGGGGTAAAGTTTATGAACAGAGAAACAGCGAGTACGATGAAGGGCAAAACGGAGGGACCTAACTTAATCCGAAGGGTCAGGGAAGAACTCCTTTATACTTCAAAAATGTAGCCTTAAAATTCCCATGACAACAAATGGCCAATGGATATTGGTCTTAAAAGAAAAGCTCATCTTGAAGCTTAAAGTCCTCAATGGTTGCAATAAATTAACTAAAACTGAGGAGAGTAACCTTTCAAACAGCCTTTGTACTCTTATCCATTAAATGTAGATGGAGAAAGAGAATCAATTAAGAAGAGTCCAGCCCCCAGCATCACACATGCCAACTACCCCCTGGCATGCCCCCACCAACTTGCCACTCAGGAGCTGGTAGAGATATGACAGCTGCAATAACCAGTTGCCATCAAGTTGATTCCAACTCATGGAGACCCACACGTTGCAGAGTAGAACTGTGCTCCATAGGGTTTTCAATGGCTGTGATCTTTCATGAGTAGATCTCCAGGCCTTTTTTCCAAGGCACCTCTGGGAGAATTCAAAACTCTAACCTTTGGGTTCGCACTTGAGCACATCAATTGTCTGTACTACCCAGGGACTGTGACAACTCCAGTACTGATGATGTATTTCTGAAGATACTAAGCATTAGAAAAAACTGAAACACCCAGTTAGGTAGTTGGCAGAGTATGAGAGATTGGGGGTAGCTGGGTGTCCTCTGGCAGGCTTTTTCAGTACCCTTCAGAAGCTCAGCTCAGCCCAGGTTCTCCTTTCTGGTAGCCTCTGGACACTCACCCGCAGTGAAAGACTAAAGCTGAAGTATCTGAACAGCAGCAGGTATCTAGGAGAAGGGCTCAGTTGGGTTGGCATCTAGAAATTACTATGGAGCAGATTTCTACACTATACCCTGGAATTCTCAGTTCTAATGGTGGTTTGAAGTTTCCAAGCTCCTGGTTAACCACGTATCTACCTTGGATACTTCACTGTCGCCTGGCACTGAATCCCAAATCAAATATTTGTTGAGATTGCAAAATATTCCACTACCTTTGCTGCTATATAATGTTTCAAAATGTCAGCACTTTTCCAGCTACACTTTGGCTTAGAAGTTGAAGTTCACACATACTAAGGGAATGGCTCTTGGTTTAATAATTTCAGCCCTACTTGTCTGGGCCAAGTTCAGATCATAATAATACGTTGGGCTTGGTTTTGACATTTCATCTGAGATTCTCCAAAAGTCTTTGGAAAATGCAGACTCATTAAACCTCTCCATGACCTTAAGAAGAAAAAGGAAGATTTGAATCTTTCTCTCTCAGTTATAAGATGCAGAAAGAGAGAATAGCAGTGCCTTCATCAAGACCTTCTGGCTGTTAGGAGCAGAAGGCCAATGTGGTTAAAACGCAAGGGAGAGTGATACCAGGTGAAACCAGGCAGATAGACAAGGCTAGACCTCACCGGACCTGGTAGGCCAAGTTAGCAACCTTGCCCTAACAACGAGACCAAAGAAAGGCTTTAAGCAGATGCTTGTCTGGGAATAAATTATTCAAATTGCATGAAGAAGTAATTCTGTGCTGTGCAGAATGAGCTGGACAGGGAAACTGAATACAGAGAGACCAGTAGGGTGGTCAGTGCAGTAGTCTGGACAAGAGGTAATGCCCTAGAGCTGTGGCTGTGGAGGTGGGGAGAAGTGAATGGATTTCAGAGGCAAAAGGCATAGGGCTTAATGATAGATTGGCTTAGGGGAAGAGGGAGACAGAAATGACAGGATGGTATTTAATGGCTGAAAGAGGAAGATGTGGCGCTGTGAAGCCAGAGCCATAGAGAGAAAGCGAAGGAGGAATGGTTGATAGAAGTTCAAGGGTCGAGATGAAATATTTATATGAGATAATAATGTAATATTGTAATATAATATATTCTATAATTATTAACAACATAGTAATAAGAGCCACTACCCTTTTGCCCGCTTGTCATATTGTGGTGGCTTGTATGTTGCCATGATGCTGGAAGCTATGCCACTGATATTTCAAATACCAACAGGGTCACCCATGGCGGACAGGTTTCAGCAGAGCTTCTAGACTAAGACAGACTAGGAAGAAAGGCCTGGAGATCTATTTCTGAAAATCTTTATGTATTACAAGAGAATATTGCTCAATATACTCCTGGAAGATGAGCTCCCTAGGTCAGAAGGCACTACATGATAGCTGCAACAATGGACTCAAACATATCAATGATCATGGAGATCGTACAGGACAAGGCAACTTTTTCTTCTGCTGTATATGGGGTCAGACCAGCACAGGAACTAACCAGGCATCAGGCCAACACAGGAACTAACAGCAGCAAGAATTAGGTCCCAGGCACTATGCAACGGATGTCCCCTGCACTACTTAATCAAATATCCTAAAAGAAAAATGACTTCTTTCAGGTAGGTTTGATTATTGCTCTCATTTTCAAAAGAGGAAACTGAGGCTCCGAGAGAACAGGTAAGTTGTAGAGAGCCACTCAGAGCATGGCAACAGAGCCTGGACTCGAACCTAGGTCATTCTGACTTCAAAGCCCAAACTGTTACCCACACAGTTTTGCTGCTTCTTAACAAAGAGTCTGAACATGGAATGACTAGAGGTTCAACTGAAATAAATAAGTTACCTTTGCTGAAGGAAAGAAATATTATAGACTATATCTCCAAACCAGCAGGAACTTGACAAATACACATTATTGCTCACCAGGGGTCTGGATGACGTACCGTGCCTGGATCAGCACAAAATTGCGTGCTGTTTATGAGAAAAATAACTCACACTGCATCTCGCTGTTCAGTGTATTGTAGCATCTGAGTTATGAAGGACAGCAGCAGGCTCACCCTTGTTAGGAAATGGAAAAGTCATGATCTGCCTCACTGAGAAAGAACAACTCACTTTTTCCCTCAATGAAATGTCGTTATTAGATTTGGAAGTGCATTAATGTAAAGGAAATGCACTGAGGAAATGCTTTTTGCAGCCCTTCCATGTGTGGAACGTATGACCAGTACCCTGGTACCTCCAGCCCTCATTTCAGCCGGTGCCTCAGGAGAGGGCTCGCTGAGGGGAGGACAAGCTCTGTGGTGGGTGGTTGTATCGCTTGCTGTGGAAAGCACAGGCAAAACGAACATGGGGCGGGGGGGAATGGAGGTGATGCAGACAGTTAGCAAAAAGGGGAGAAACAAGTTATCAAGGTAGAAACGGTAGACTCTGAGAACTTGGTGCAGAGCAGGGAAGAGGTGGGTTTTTTCCCTTTCTCTGCAATCAGAAAGCATTTTAAATCCCACATTGTTAAATGCCAAGACTCAAAAAAAAAAAAAAAAAACTCATTGCAGTCGAGTTGATTCCAACTCATAGTGATCCTACAAGACAGAGTAGAACTGGCCCATAGGGTTTCCAAGGAGCAGCTGATGCATTCAAATTGCCAACCTTTTAGTTAGCAGCTGAGGTCTTAACCACTTTGCCACCAGGCCACCAAATGCTAAGAGAAGGCACAAATAAAGGACACCAGGCCAGAGTCTAAATGATGCATTCTTTCATTTACTTATAGATTCAAGATTCTTTATCCGAGACAGGGGGACATGGGAAGGAAAGAAAAAAGGAGCTGGATTGCGTGGACCATTAGTAGGAATTTCTACGTCAAGATTGATTAGTTTAGAGTGAAACTTTAGTGATAAGAGCCTTGTTGTTGGGTTTTTTTGTTTGTTTGTTTTTAATTTTACTGAAGTATAAGTCGGTGGAATTAATAAAGGAGGTACTATAAAAGGAGCAATGTGGTTAGAAAACAAGCAAGTTTGCTCTCAGATGGGGAAAGGAAATTGCCCAGTGCCCCAGATTCTGCCTCAGCAATTAACAGGAAACATGAATCCACCACCACATGTAGATTATGGGCCTAAATCTTCTTCCTGTAGTGTTCATGAGTGCGACATGGACACTGCTCTCCTCATTTCATCCTCAGCTCTTCAATGGTGCAATGCATCGCAATGACTCTGGTAGAGTCATTGTGACACATTGCACATCATAGGATTTTGAGATAATTCTGGGGCAAGAGATAGCAGCATTGTCCAACAAGATGTTTATTGGAGCCAGTGCATTAACAGGCCATGCAGGGGGGCGTCCCCCACAGCAGGAGTTCTTCTTCCAGAGGCAAGTGGCCCAGGGAGCCACCGGAAGGGAAAGGGGCATGAAAACCCCAGGGAAGAGAAGGGGTGTGGGAGTGGGCTTACAGGCACACCTTACGCGATGTCCTCCTACAGCAATGTGGGAAGACCTGGTGTCAGAGAGCCCCGAGGGACTGCAGCAGCTATGGTCCTTAAAACCACAAGGTTTTATCTCATCCAGGACAAGCAGATGTTGGGTGCAGTTTCTCAGGGTATGTAAAGCAGGCAGACTCTAAGTGGTAAAAAAATCTGATTATTTGGGCCATTTTTAAAACAATTGGATGTGTACAAATTTGAGTTTGGCACCAGTAGGCTTTTTTGGTCTAACAGGCTTCTCGGCTTGCTATGAAAAAGTCATCTTTGAGTCATGTATTAACACACACCCAGACAGAAAGCAGCCTCACTAAGACCTGCAAAAAACCACTGCCATCAAGTTGATTCCAACATATAGCGACCCTATAGGACAGAGTAGAACTGCTCCATAGGGTTTCCAAGGAGCAGGTGGTGGATTTGAACTGCCAACCTTTTGGTTAGCAGCCAAATTCTTAACCACTGCACCACCAGGGCTTCCTCACTAAGCAGTGGGCTATAAAAGATGCTGTTTGTTTTTGCCTGCCCTGACAACAGGGTCTCAGCTCTAGTAATTAGGGGAAGTCTGCTGGCTCAGGTGTTTGAATATGGTGAAATTTAGCAATGGACTCCAAGCCCTGTAATGAGAATTGCCACCATCTCTCATGTACTCAGTATTTATCAAAGACCGCCCCCCCCACCCACACACACACAAAAAAACTCGTTGCCGTTGAGTCCATTCTTTCTCATAGTGGCCCTATAGGATAGAATAGAACTGCCTTGCAGGTTTCCAAGGAGCGGATGGTGGATTCGAACTGCTGACCTTTTGGTTAGCAATCATAGCTCTTAACCATTGTGTCACCAGGGTTCCATACATATATAAAAACCATGTGTACATTATATTAAATTTGCAGTAAACTGAAGAAAACCATGAATACAGTAATTACTGCGGTTTTGCTCTCTGAATGCATGTATTTTCCCAGTGTTTTTTATTTTTTAACTCTCAAGTGAACTAATGCAAGAAACTCATCAGTTATCATGGCTGGGAGGACCACAGATGAAAAACAGCAGGAGAGTGTCACAGCACCGGTCAGGACGAAGGGCACCCGAAAACCTGAAAGCAGTGAATGCACCCCTGACCTTGGCCGCATGCTTCACCTTACAGAAAGCCCCAGAAGAGCAGTGTATGACAGTGACATCAGGTTATAGGGCAAATCTGGGCTCTCACGGAGGGAAACAGAGGCTTCTTCAGTAAGAATTTCTGCGAATGGATGGAGAACAACATCCCAATCTTCTTTCTTCAAGCTGTCTCTACCAATAATTGACATTGTTAATGATTCATTCACTGTATGAATAAGTTGTTTTTAATATTCAGTTTTTCATAAGATAGTTGATATGGCCAAAAAGACAACATAATTTTGTCAGCCAATATATTTTTCTATATTTTTTAAAAATTATTTTATGTTTTTTTTTTTTAACCCACTGTGTTTTCCAGGTTTCTAACTTTCATACCCGTTAAGATTTATGCATTTACAACTAACGATGCTGATGGAGATAAGGTGGTTTTTATATATCAGCCTCCAGTTCCTAAGGTTAGCAGCCATAGCTCTTAACCACTACGCCACCAGGGTTTCCTTGGAAACTCTATGGGGCAGTTCTACTCTGCCCTATAGGGTCGCTATGAGTCGGAATCGACTCAACGGCAATGGGTTTGGTTTTGTTTTGTTAGTTCCTGAGGAACTGGTGCTCTAATGCATTAGAGATGCCTTCTTATCTAGTCTAGACACAGTGTGTCCTCCGTTATTCATGACTGTTGGGGCTGGTGTGTGGGGAGATCCAAGTCTTGCTTCAGAGCCCAGATGACTCGATTGCTTGCTTAACCCTTTCAAGACCCAATTATTTTCTGCTTTGAATTTTTTTTTTTTTTTTGATACCATGTGTTTTCTTTAATAGGAGCATGCTGAGTCATTGAGTGTGCTTAAATTTTTGGTTGGTAGTATGGATTTTCAGAAATATTATGTGGGAATGCATGGTTACCACAAAACTCGGGAGTTCTCTGGCGCCATGATTGGTGGGTGCCTGTCTGTCCCACCAGTCATGGGCGGCAGGATGTATTGTCAGGTGCCTTCCATTTGGGTACGTTAGGCACCTCTGGATTGCCAAATATGACACACACACAAAAAAAGATTCGCTAATTATCACACAGGAAACCATAAATATCCTTACAAGGCTTTATCTAGCTGTACAAAAGCCAAAAGAGACAAAAGTTTTACCCGACCACACTCCTTGAATCACTACCTTACATATGAGCCTGATAGCCCAGCTTTTTTGCTTCAATGAACGCTTCTCTCGTCTTTCGCCATTACACAAGTCCCCACTGGAGGTGTCTTTCTCCATGGGCCTTTATGAATGTCTTTGCTGCCCTCCATTATGCTCTGGCAATTTTAGCTTTAACTCTGAGTGCTATAGATTTCCACCTCTAGCTTCAGAGGTCTGTGTCTGATTTCTCTCTTGGGCTTGTAGTTCTCATTATATGATGGGAAAAACGTTAGATATTTCTCACACAGAGGCAATAACTTACTGCTTGGAGTTCCAACTGCAAATAGTTCCTGCACTGAACAGAAACATGGTAGCCAGACACGTTTTGTGTAACAACAAACAGAGCTTCAGCTCTGCCCAAACAGTAGCTCGGAATACAGCCACTTCATCACTTTCTGCTCAAGATTATATGTTACATCATACTAACACCTCCTCCCGGTTTCACCCAAAGATAGTATAAATTGCATGAACACCTCATCTTGCCTGCTCACGTGGTGTCCCCAAGAACATATCAACTTCCGTTTTAGATGACAAATGAGACAGGTCTCCAAGATCCTTTGACTGGCATGCCTGGCATGGTTCCTTCATGAGCAAGCTTGTCAGCTCTTAACTGAGAATCACTCCTTGAAGTGATTTATAACTCTGCTGTAAAAAGCTCTCCTGACAGCTAACACTTGCACTTCTCTGAAGTCTTATGACAAACACACACAGGCCAAGGCGAGGGTGTACTCAGGAGCACATGCTTGTGCACATACATCACACAGACATACCACCCCCACCCCAACTACTCGTGTCTCTTATTCTCTTATAAAAAAAAAGAAAAAAAGTGAATTTTTCAGAGTGTTTTGAGTTCCCATGGTAAAGCAGGTGGAGGCCATTAGCCACAGAACTGTAAGACCTGCTCCTTGGTACCCTGCTTTGTCTGGCTGGGATGGGCATGTGCTCCATCATTCTTTTGAGTCCGATGCCTTTGCATTTAGTCTTTCATACCTGGTCTTGTTGAGAGCAATAGTGAGGGAACCTGTCTTAATTCCATTAAGGGTCAAAAAAATAAATAAAAAATAAAAGAAAGAAAGAAAAAGTAAAAAGCCAGCCCCTCTGTCTTACTTTCCTAGAGCTGCTGTAACAGAAATACCACAATCAGAAGCAGGTTATCCAATAAGCAATCACCTGTAGTGAACAATTTCACAGTTTTTACCACATCGAAGATTCTGCTTCTAGGTATAGCTGGCACCTGTCAACCTCACAGCACCTTCCAACAGAATCGAAGCCTCTTTTCAAATTTACAATCCCTCATAGGGACAGAGAGCCCTGGGGTCGCAGTAGTTGAGGGATACAGCGAGCTATGGCTGCTAACCGAAAAGGCCTGCAGTTCAAATCCACCAGCTGCATCTTGGAAACCCTATGGAGCAGCTCTACCCTGTCCCATAGGGTCTCTATGAGTCTGAATGGACTCAACGGAAACAGGTTTCACTTTTTGGGTATTTGGATAGGGGTGGATGATTCAGTAAGCAAGGTAAGCACAGGCTTATTTGTGCTTACTTACCAATCTATACAGAATAATTTCACATGGGCTTCAAAGATGTGGTGAAACCCGTGTGAAATGGTATACTACAGATTAGTAAGCAAGCACAAGTAAGCCCATGCCTACCTAGTTTATTGGTAATCTGTCCCTGACCACCAGTGGGTGGCTTTAAAGAACAAGACTGGGAACTCCAAGGATTCAGTTTCTAGTAGCCAGCAATCCTTAGAATTCCTGGTTTTGTAGATTCTCCTGCCTCTGTCATCATCAGACAGTGTCTATTTTCCCAAGTTGGCTCATCTGTGTGTCTCTGCTGCTCCTTATAACTCAGAAGTGATTCGCATTAGGACACATCCCACACTGAAATGGCCTCATTACTATGACAAAGAAAATCTTATTTCCAGACAGGATTACATCCACAGTACTGGAATTAGGATTCCAACACATATTTTGCAGGGACACAGCTCAATCCATAACACTCTCAATCTTGCCAAAATGTCTAGCCTCTTCTACGTTCAGCATACTTTCTGCACTCTCCCATATAAATATGCCTACTCCCAGGTATGGCGAGGCATTTCCCTGGTCTTGTGGTCTTACAATGGAGAGTAGACAGGCTAGCCAGCTAGGACCTGTTTGGCAGAGTTCCAGAAACCTTAACCGGCAAATGCAGAGAGAAAAGTAACATTGTTTGTAGACAAGCAAAATGCTGAAGGGAAGGGAATAGCTCTTACAGGAGCCATACACTGCAGATGGACAGTGAGCCATATCCTCTCAGGGCATCATACATTATCCGTTGCCACAGAAGCAATTCCAACTCATAGCAACCTTACAGGACAGAGGAGAACTGCCCCAAAGGGTTTCCAAGGCTGTAAATCTTCACAGAAGCAGACTCTCACATCTTTCTCCCACAGAATCACCAGTGGATTCTAACCTCTGACCTTTGAGTTAGCGGCTGAATGCTTAACCACTGGCCACCGGGGCTCCTTAGGGCATATATTAACCCAAAATCCAAACGTGTTGCCATCTAGTCAATTCTGATTGATAGCAACTCTATAGTGTTTCCAAGGCTGTGAATCTTTACGGAAGTAGACTGCCACACTGTTCTCCCTGGAGCGAGTAGCTGGTGGATTCCAGTAGTTGGCCTTGTGGTTAATATGCTTAGATGCTAACCAAAAGATTAGAGGTTCAAGTCTACCTAGAGGTGCCTTGGAAGAAAGGCCAACAATGATCCATTTCTGAAAAATCAACTATTGAAAACCCTATGGAGTGTAGTTCTACTCTAACACACATGGGCCTCCGTGAGTCAGAGCAACTCAACAGCAACTGGTTTTAATCATCACTCCAAATCATGGATAAGAAACTCAAGGTCAGGCCAAATCACTAGCCTGCTCTCTTTAGCTGTATTTCCTTTGAGAGCTTTGTCTTATAGTATGACCTTCTTCCCTAACCTGAGAAAAATGAGCTCCTTTTATACACTGTTTTAGTCTTTTAAGGTCACTGCCACTGGGTGGGGGGAAGGGCATTACGAGGCTGATTTTTTTCCAAAGAACCTTAAAGTTATTGGGAGACTTTATTAAGCCCTTGAAATGGGCAAAGTATTATTGTGATTGGTTACCCAGGGCCCTTGGCTATAAAGGGGGAAGAGATTGAAAACAAACTAGAAAATCATGATTGTTTATAGCATGGAAGTACGTATTTGTGTTTGTAGTATCAAGTGTTTTTACCCTTCTCACGGGTTAAGTGCTACAGCTGCTAACCAAAGGGTGAGCAGTTCAAAACCCCCAGGCACTCCTTGGAAACTCTATGGGGCAGTTCTACTGTGTCCTATAGGGTTGCTATGACAGCACTGGGTTTTTTTTTTCAAGGGTTCTAGAGTGGGGAAAAAAAGGACTTTAAAAAAGGACTTTACAAGGGTCTAAATTTTTTTTTAATTTAGTATTTAGTGTTGGTTTCATTGTTGATCAAGTTTGTGACTTTGGACAGGTCACTTAATTGTAGCCACCTGCTCCAACACTTCCATTTAGGAAATGAGAAAAACACACCTATGTCTTTATTTACTTTCTAGCTATGTCTCCCCATGCCATTTCATAGTAAAACCACATGGGCTGATTTCTCATTTTCATGTCATCTCTAGTAAAAGGAGTGGAATTCCATTCAATGCATAGGAAGGAAGGATTTGGAAAGGAACTCATTTCTCCACTTTAGTTTGTTGAATGTCTTGATCGAAAGTGTCCTGTATGAAATATAAATGAAAGTGCCTTTTGCACATGGCCTGTAAAGTGGCAGTGGTCCTCACCTTCGTTGGAACTTTGCAAAATCAAAATATAATGGATTAAATGTGTATCTGCAGGAATAATACCTGCAAACCAAGTGTCTCCCAGGCCTAAAGTAGAATAAGTAGGGTGGGAGGAGGATTGCTAAAGACAGGATCTAAACTGAATGGGAATTGACAGTGTTGACCCAGGGAAGACAGTCATTTGGGTCATATTTTGATATGGAGCAGAAAGACAGCAAGAGGTTTCACTATGTCCATGTTGATCTTGTGCTCACCAGAATGCTTTTAATCCCATTAGGTACCCAGCACAGAGAAGGGAGCACTCTGCACTCTTGCTCAGTGGTCTCTAAACTTAAAAACATACATATGTATATGCCAACTATACAAAAAAACCACACTCATAGTCATCAACTTGATTCCAACTTATGGCAGCTCCATATGCAACAGAGAGAGTAGAACTGCTCCACAGGGATTTCTTGACTGTAATCTTAAGTAAAGCAGGTGGCCAGGCCTTAATTCCATGGTGACACTGGGTGGGTTCAAACTGCCAACCTGTGGGTTAGTTATCAAACACAAACCATCTGTGCCACCTGGGGAGCTTTATATCCCAATACATGTATATTTATCTATAAATTAAATGTACTTAACTATTTTTATTATTATCTAATATTTCAGGGCACAATTTATTCTCAGAGCAAAGCCATCCTTCACAACGAATTTTATGAATCCCTATCTAAAAAGATTTCTTGGTAAATATGTTTATATTTTAACCATATCTCTTATCATAACCAATTACTGTATTTTTAACTTCATCATGTGGCTGAAGGACTTGGAGGAAAGGTTATTTCTCTGCCTTTTTTCTTACTGTTCATTTGAGCTTGCATTAGTAGAATTATGTTTATTATTTCTTTGCAGAAATTTTTTAAAGATACTTGCTTATTTTGTTCAGTTTAATAACATGATGCGGATACTTGCTTATTTTGCTTAGTTTAAACTCAAAAATATGATATATGTGATACAGTGTGATGAAATGTCATATGATACGATATAATGTAATGCAAGATATTAGCAGTCTAATCTAGTAATGTGTACATTCACCTAACACATAAACTGTAGCATTTAAACTCCTTAAAAGCAAAGGTCATGTAGTATATTCTTTCAAACACCAGTTTTCTGCCTTGCAAAACAGGCACTCAGTGGCAGCTTATGTTGTTGTTGTTGTTCAGTTCTAACTCATAGTGACTCTGTGTACAACAGAACATTGCCCAGTCCTGTGCCATTTTCTTTACCTTTGTTATGCTTGAGCCCACTGTTACAGCCACTGTGTCAATCCATCTCATTAAGGGTCTTCCTCTCTTTTGCTGATCCTCTACCTTACTGTCATAGATGGAATTGCATCCCCCACATATACGTGTATCAATTTGGCTAGGCCATGATTCCCAATGTTGTGTGATTGTCCACCATTTTGTCATCTGATATGATTTCCCTATGTGTTGTGAATCCTATCTCTATGATGTTGATGAGGTGGGATTAACAGCAGTTATGTTAATGAGGCAGGACTCAATCTCCAAGATTGGATTCTGTCTTGAGCCAATCTGTTTTGAGATATAAAAGATAAAGTGAGCAGAGAGACAGGGGGACCTCTTTCTACTAAGAAAGCAGTACCAGGAGCAGAGTGCATCCTTTGGACCCAAGGTTCCCATGCAGAGAAACTCCTAGACTAAGGGAAGATTGATGACAAAGACCTTCCTCCAGAGCCAAAAGAGAAAGCCTTCCCCTGGAGCTGACACCCTGGATTTGTTCATACTTCAAGTCTGCTAGACTGTGAGAGAATAAACTTCCGTTTGTTAAAGCCGTCTACTTGTGGTATTTCTGTTACAGGAGCACTAAATAACTAAGACACTTACCAAGAATGATGTCCTTCCCCAGGGATTGGTCCCTACTGATAATATCTCCAAAGTATGTGAGATGAAGTCTCACCATTTTCACTTCTAAGGCGCATTCTGGCTGTTCTTCTTCCAAGGAGGATTTGTTCATTCTTTTGGCAATCCATGGTATATTCAATATTCTTTGCCAACACCATAATTCAAAGGCACGCTTTAGTCTTTAAAGTGACATCTTTGCTTTTCACCAGTTTAAAGAGATCTTTTGTAGCAGATCTGCCCAATACACTACATCATTGGATTTCTTGACTGCTGCTTCCATGGGCATTGATTGTGAATCCAAGTAAAATGAAATCCTTGACAACTTCAGTTTTTTCTCCATTTATCAAGATGTTGCTTATTGGTTCATTTGTGAGAATTTTTGCTTTCTTTATACTGAGGTATAATCCATACAGCAGGCTGTAGTCCTTGATCTTCATCAGTAAGTGCTTCAAGTCCTCCTCACTTTCAGCAAGGAAGGTTGTGTCAACTGCATAATGCAGGTTGTTAATGAGTCTTCCTCCAATCCTGCTGCTACCTTCTTCTTCATATAGTCCAGGTTCTCGGATTATTTGCTCAGTATATAGATTGAATAAGTATGGTGAAAAGATACAACCCTGACGCACACCTTTCTTGCCTTTAAACCATGCAGTATTTCCTGGCTTTGTCCAAATGACTGCCTCTTGGTCTATGCACAGGTTCATAATGAGCACAATTAAGTGTTCTGGAATTCTCATTGATCACAATGTTATCAATAATTTGTGATCCGCACAGTCAAATACCTGTGCATTGTCAATGAAACTTAGGTAAACTTCTTTCTGGTATTCTCTGTTTTTAGCCGGGATCCGTCTGATATCAGCAAATATATCCCTCATTCCACATTCTGTTCTGAATCCAACTTGAATTTCTGGCAGTTCCCTGCTGACACACTGCTGCTGCCACTTTTGAATGATCTTCAGCAGAATTTTACTTGTGTGTGAACAATGATGTTGTTTGATAATTTTCACATTCAGTTGGATCACCTTTCTTGAGAATAGGCATCAATACGATCCTTTCCAGTCAGTTGGCCAGGTAGCTGTCTTCCAAATTTCTTGGCATAGACAAGTAAGCACCTTTAGCACCGCATCTGTTTGTTGAAACATCTCAGTTGGTATTCTTTCAATTCCTGGAGACTTGTTTTTCACCAGTGTCTTCAGTGCAGCTTGTACTTCTTTCTTCAGTACCATAGATTCATGATCGTATGCTACCTCCTCAAATGACTGAACATCTACTAATTCTTTTTGGCACAGTGACCCTGTCTTCCATCTCCTTTTGATACTTCCTGCACCTTTCAGTATTTTGCCCACAGAATCCTTCCCTTTTGCAATTTGAGGCTTGAATTTTTTCTTCAGTTCTTCCTTTTTGGCTTTCTAACTCCAGGTTTTTATACATGTCATTTTAATACTTTATTTTGCCTTCTGGAATGGCCCTTTGAAGTTTTTTGCTCAGCTCTTTTACTTCATCATTTCTTCCATTTGCTTTAGCTACTCCATGTACAAGAGCAAGTTTCAGAGTCTCTTCTGAAATCCATTTTGGTCTTTTATTTCTTTCCTGTCTTTTTAATGACCTCTTGCCTTCTTCATGTTTGATGTCCTTGATGTCATTCCATAACTCACCTGGTCTTTGGTCATTAGTGTTCAATGCATCAAATCTATCCTTTAGACGATCTCTAAATTCAGGTGGCATATACTCAGGGTGTACTTTGACTCCCGTGGACTTGTTCTAATTTTCTTCAACTTCAACTTGCTTGGAGCAATTAATGGTCTGTTCTGCAGTCAGCAACTGGCCTTGTTCTGATTGATGATACTGAGCTTTTCCATGGTTTCTTTCCACAGTTGTAGTTAATTTGATTCCTGTGTATTCCATCCAGCTAGGTCCACATGTATAGTGTCTGTTTATGCTGTTGAAAAAAGGTATTTGCAATAAAGAAGTCTTTGATGTTGCAAAATTCTGTCATGTGATTTCTGGCACCATTTCCATCACCAAGCCCATATTTTCCAACTACAAATCCTTCTTCTTTGTTTCCAACTTTCTTATCCCAATCACTAGTAATTATCAATTCATCTTGATTGCATGTTCGATCAATTTCAGACTGCAAAAATTGCAGCTTATAGAAATGTATTAAATTGACTATCATGCTTTGGGGTTCCTGGGCACTCTTTTCAATACTTTTTTTCAAACGGTAAATTAAGCAAAAAACATTCTGACTCATACTAAAAAATTACCAGATATATAATGAAAGTTTACCCAAGATGGGAGTCTACATAAACGTAATGAATTATCTATGTAGATTTAAATTAAAATATAAATCACATATTTACCAAAAAGACAATTTCATAATATAAAGATAAAATATTTGCAAATGTGCTTTTAAAAGTCATTCCAAATTCTTTGGCTTCAAAAATGGGCCTTGCAATATAATCGTGCTGAAGAGTGAAGGATATTCTAATAGAGACTATTTAGCAGACTTTGAAATACAAAGGTCATGCAAATTAAGGGGAAATAGCTGCAGAGTGTGAACTGGGTGTGACAAATACTTACGTGAGAAGTTCTGGCAACATCCAATGCCCTCCATTCCCCATTGTCTTCAATTCTCAAATGTTACTATAATTCTTCAATATGGCACTGATTTGTGTTCTAGAAATAGTAACTTCCCCGTGAACAACCTTGACACATGTAATAGCTCAAGGCCATTAAAGGTCCATGGGCACCAGTGGTAAAAAAAAAAAATGAGCTGGAAGAGGCATTAAGTCCAGTCTAAGAGTCTGGAGCCACAGCGTCTGACTCTGTGGTTGACTCACCTTTGACTTCACTTGCGTGTTCTTCACTGTCTCCAATGATTGTCCCCCAAAGGAGGGGAATAGCCACTCCTTCAGACGGAGGTTAGGGAGATGAATGAGAAAACACTGGTAACTCTCTCTGAAGTTGCTACAAGAAAAGTGTGGGTAAAAGATAATTACACACCAGTAAGTCTCCCAAGGAAATCATGTAGTTGGGGAAAACACTATAGGCAGGAAATACTGTCTAATGCCAATTAGTCCATAACTTATTCAAAGTAGAAAACACAATGTCCCTCTATTTTTCATGACAATGTTTCTTTAAAAATGTTTCACAATCTAAATGAAATACCAAGTTTTTCAAGAGGAGACATTGAGGCATAGGATAAGAAGCAAATCAATGAAGACTGTAAAACTGTTCTGTGCGTGAGACCTAGACTTAGACATATGAACCTGCCCAAGTAATGTTAACACAATTCCTAGAGTAAAGAAGTAATTATTAAAGAAAATGTTAACTTACAACTTCATCAAAACAGTGGCATAATATACTCTTACATGTTTTGAGATTTTAAAGATCAAAATTTCAATGGACATACATAGATGAAGGACAAAGCTTTTTGAAGAGAAAATAAATTATCCCCCTGTTATTGAGCATTGGAATCACTGGGTGGTACAAATGGTTAATGTGATTGGCTGCTTACCAAAAGCTTAGAGGTTCCAGTCAACCCAGAGGCATCTCAGAAGAAAGGCCTGGCTATCTATGACCTAAAAAAATCAGCTATTGAAAACCATGTGGAGTACAGTTCTACTCTGACACACACGGGTTTGCCATGGGTCAGAATCTACTCAAGGACAACTGATATGCTAAACATTAGGTGACTGCCTTCTGCTTAAGCCACTTCCCTCCCAGTGGCTGAGTTATTGGTGATTGTCACCATGATGCCCACACCCATGCTGTGTGGTCCTTGATCTAATTCTCTGATGAATTTAAACATAAATTTACTTTTTCGTTGAATCAGCATGTGTTATATGTTGGCTTCTTTCTGAACTATTTTGGTTTTCTAAACAAGTATGCTTACTTTGGCTAATGTCAAGATGTTTCCACCTTCTGGTTGGCCTTGTTCATTCTGCTAGTGCCTGGGACCCATGATAGAGCAATGACAAATCTGCTTCCAAACTGATACAGTATTTGCTTGTTATTTTTGGAGCTTGCAAGTAAGTCTCAGGAAAACTGATTTTCTTTAGTGACCTTATGCACCTACTCAGCCCATTATGTTGCTCTAACATGGTTTTATTTCTATGTTTGTGGTTTCTGTATGTGTGCCACAGAAAAATTAATAGAGTTGATGGAAATCATATTGCCTAATTAGAGCCAGTTTTTGAAACTCATACAATGAAACTTAATTTCCTATCTAAGAGCTACAGATAAAGAGTTACATTTTTTGCTGATATAGGTGTCAGGATGTATTCACTTGTCATGAAGACTTGACTGACCTTATCCTACTAAAGAAAGGGAACTTTACTTGTATCTGACCTTTCAGTTGGGTATTTTTGTATAATGCCTGTTTCCAAATTATCTCTAGATTTTAAACAAAACAATTACATTCCATTTATAACTCAAATATCTAGGCTTTATCATACCACAACTTCAAAGTTATGGTTGATCTTGAACTCCAACTTGGCCATCAAGAAATTTGTCCCTCACTTCTTATGATGCCATTTACACATGGCCCAGCCTCTACTGCTCTCTGCTGCACCTCTCTGTCAAACAGGTAAGAGGGTGTCACCCCTGCAGCAATCCTTGAATGACCCCCACAATGAAGGGAGGTCACCCTCCTTGAGAACTGCAATGGCAACCATCACTTTGGGCTTAGAGATGAGCTCTGCCCTCTCCTTGGCCAAACAGTTTCAAGCTGGTAACATATGCTTCTCTTAAGCTCTCATGTCCCTGTGGAGATTAAATTCCAGCTTTGAACTACATTTCACCAAAAACTCAGGTATTAGAGTTGGGAGGAGAAACCATGGACTAGAAGAGTGAGTTTCCAAACCCACAGTCCCTGGTCTGTGTTTGAGGATCCTCATGGTCTGCCTGCCTTTCCCATCCCAGCTCCCAGCTTATGGCCACCCATCCGCATCACCTGTGGTACTCTAAGGGACTGGCTGTTGTTGGAATCCAGGCCCATCAGCCCGTAGGCCCTGAGAGAAGAATCCTTCCCTTGCTCAAAGGGCCATCTCCATCCTTTTTTTTCTGGGGGGAATGACCTATTCCCAAGTTCTTGCAGTGGGAATATCCCTTTCCTTCAGAGGAAACCACTCAGCAGAAAAATAACCTCAGAAAATAATAATTAGGCCTCGATACATGGTGGATGATTCTGATGTAACCATCCCGATGTGAGTCATACTGACCGCCTGGTTGAGTTGTTGTTCTTCAGATGTCCCTCTTTCTCCAGTCCTTAGTCTCAGTACTGGAGTTCTAGATAATAACCACTGCACCCACAAAGCTACAAGAATGGGCAACAGCTTGAAGCAAAGTGTTCTTAAAACTAGACAGGTCTAGAGACACTGGAGGATCCCTGGTGGCACAGTGGTTAACAGCTCGGCTGCTAACCAAAAGTTCAGCTCTTCAAATCCACCAGCCTCTTCTTGGAAATTTTATGGGGCAGTTCTACTCTGTCCTATAGTGTCTCTATGAGTTGGAATCAACTCAACGGCAAAGGGTGTGGTTTTGGTTAGAGACACGAGACACGGGAACCAGTACACCCTCCCCCAGACTGACAACTGTGTTTCCTAGACAAAAGTTTGGTTCAATCTTACCCAAAATTAGTATTATCAGATAGAACACACAGCTTCTCAGTCTAAACCATCTACACACGGGTTAATACTGACTTCACATTTCCCTCTAGAACAGTGGGTGAGTATTTGATTTATATTTTTGTAAATAAATGGCAGACTCAAGTGGTTTTCCCAGACCAAAAGCAACAATTTGCCTTGGAGATAAACTCATGAGCCTTTCCTTAGAGACTGGAAATTGCTTGCAGCTTTGAATGTTTTTTCTCCTTTTCCCAGCTTCTAAAGATCAAGTTTCTAACAATATCTTAGGTCCAGTGCCAGCTAGGGTAATCCATCGCGTATCTGTGGAATTATGAGAATCATGGTTATTTTGGGGTCTCACTGACAGTACAATTGGATCTACCAGTGGTTCTCAAAGTGTGGGTCCCAGAGCAGCAGCATCACCTCACCTTGTTAGACCTGTCAGTTTTTGAGTTTCATCCCAGTGCCACTGAATGAGAAGCTCTGGACCTGGGCCCAGTAGTCTGTATTTTAGCAAGCTCTTGAGGTGAATCGACCACTGGTATACACCAACCATAGCAAAAAGCTTCACAGGAATGACCCAGTCACTGGGCAGAAGCACGTAATATCCTCCGGGAACAATTTTTGGGCTCTGGTGTCACCCTTGGACCTGGTTCAGAGAGCCCTATCCAGAGTGACCCATATATCACAAAACCCACAACATAAGATGCATAGTTTTCTTTCTGTGTGCCAACAGGTTTTAAGAAAGTTCAGTAACTGAATGAACCAGGATTAGGGAGGAGAACCGGATGAGCTGTACTGAGCCCCAGGCTAGAAAATACTAAGTTAGAAATGCTTGAGAGTGTGTGTGAGTGGCAGGGGAGGATTAGGGAGGGCTGGGGGTATATGCCTGATCACAACCGCTACCCTAGGAAAGTGTAGGGGGTATTAGTGTTTCAGTGGTAGAATTTTCACCTTCCATGCACGAGATCCAGGTTCAATTCCTGACAATGTATGTCTGTCAGTGAAGGCTTGTGTGTTGATATAATGCTGATTAGGTTTCAACTGAGCTTCCAGATGAAGATGATCTAGGAAGAAAGGCCTGGATATCTACTTCCAAAAGTCAGCCAATGAAAACCCTGTGGAAGAAGTCCTAGCCAGAGCAATTAGGCTAGGGGGATAAAAACGTATCTAAATTCAGAAGAAGAAAGTAAAACTATTCTTTTTTACAGGTGATATGGTCCTATGCATAGAAACCTCCAGATAACCCACAAAAAAGCTACTAGAACCAATAATTGAATTCAGGAAAGTGACAGGATTCAAGGTCAACACACAAAAATTGTCAGTTTTCTACACATCAGCAATGAACAAGCTGAAAAGGAAATTAAGGAAACATTACCATTTACTATAGCATCTAAAAGAATAAAGTGCCGAGGAATGAATTTAACCAGGGAGATGAAACACTTGTACTCAGAAAACTGTAAAACATTACTAAGAGAAATTAAAGGCCTAAGTAAATGGAAGACCATTCTGTGTTCGTTAACTTAGTTAAGATGTTAATACTACCCAAAAAAAAAAAAAAAAAAACCCAAAGCAACCTATAAATTTAATGCAATCCCCATCAAAATTCCAACAGCCTTCTTTACAGAAATAGAAAAGCCAATCTTCAAAATTATATGGAAAGTCAATTAATTATTTAGCAATTAAATCCAGCTCAATTAAATAAGCAGTGAGTACCAATCATGCATTAGGCATAGTGCTAGCTTTCATGGTGCAAGAAAGATGAATTGAGACTCTCTCTGTCCTCAAGGCCATTGTTGTTGCTGTTGTTGTTAGTTGCTACCAAGCCGTCTCTGACTCACGTTGACCCTATACATAACAGATTGGAAGGTTGCCCAGTCCTGTGCCATCTTCATGATCATTGGTATGTTTGAGCCCATTGTTGCAGCCATTGTGTCAATCCATCTCATGGATTGACCTTCACCTTCTCTGGCCCTCCACTTTACCAAGCATAATGTCCTTCTCCAACTACCAGCCCCTCCTTCCTGATGACACATCCAAAATAAGAGTAGAAGTCTTGGACAATATTCTGTGATCCATAGGGTTTTCATTGACTGATTTTCAGAGGGTGATCACCAGGCCTTTCTTCCTAGTCTGTCTTAGTCTGGAAGCTCCACTGAAATCTGTCTACTATGGGCAATCCTGCTGATATTTGAGATATTGGTGGCATATAGCTTCCAGCAACATCCAAGCCACCAAAGTATGACGAGCTAACAGATGGGAGGTGGTCAAGGCCTTTGCTACCTAATAACTGAAGACGAAGATGTGTACTACTAACTTAACACACACCAATCTGTAACAACTACTCCAAGATATTTACAGAAAATATCCTATGGGAATACCACAAAAGGAGGGGTTTCCTTGAGTGTGCGAAATCCAGGGAGGCTTCTTGGAAAAGGTGGGGTTTCTATGGATCTCTGTGCTACTTACCAATCTGAACTTTCTTTGTTTCTATAGTATAAGGAGCCTGGGTGAATTTCTCAATTCGAGCACTGATGGTACAGTGGTTAAGAACCAAGGCTGCTAACCAAAATGTCAGAGGTTGAATCCACCAACCACTCCTCAGAAACCCTATTGGGGCAGTTTTACTCAGTCCTATAGGGTTGCTATGAGTTGGAATTGACTCAATAGCAACAAGTTTGGGTTTGTTTTGTTTGTTCGTTTCTTGGTATCCTTACTTAGCATAAAGTAATAAGTGTTATAAAATGTTTCGTAACACCTAATGCCCTTTCCCTGGACCTAAGAATTTAGTTCAGACTTCAGAAGGGAATTTGACGGGGTAGCCCAAGGCTGATAGCTCCTATATTGGTGATGCCTGCATTTATGCTATGGCTCTCTGCAGGTAGAGAAAGGAACAGTTTCTTCTACACTATATTTGATATAAAACTTATCTTTCCTGGATGACTTTTATCATACACAAGAGTCACCTTGTAACCAAGAAACATGCTTTACAAAGCATTCCCTATGGAACTGTGTCTTATGAGACTAATATCTTGTTCGTACACTTCATGGTTATGAACTAAATGCACTAACTCAGGGGTTGGAAAATTATGGCCCAGGGGTCCAACCTAGCTGGCCGCTTGCTTCTGTAAATAAGGTTTTATTGGAACATACCCGTGCTCATATATTTACTTACTGCCTATGGTTGCTTTCAGCTAAGATAGCAGAGTTGAGTAGTTGGGACACAAAGCCTAAAGTATTTACAGAAAAAAACTTTCCGACTCTTATCTCATCCAAAGTCAGTCAATACGTGGAAAAAGCCTTCAAATTCCTGACTCACCAAACTCCAATCTCTGCCCAGAACAGTATCCCTATAGTTTGTGGTTATCTGAAAGGATGAAGGCACAGCTACCAAAAGAAATGTAGCTTCTATGCTGGTGGGAATAGAGAAGACACACCTCAAACTCTTCCCCTGCCCTCCACGTCCTACTGGTGCTCTCCACTGGATGAACCCAACTGGATGCTAGAAAGCCCCAGAACCCAGGTGATAGTTTTTCTGAGGTGCAGAGCAGGTCAGAGAAGAGTGTGTGTGGTATGGGGAGGGTGATTAACCAGCACGAGGGCCCCCCAGAAAACAATCTGATGCAAGGCAAAATAATTAATGTTAAAAAAAAAAGTTAAAAAGGGTATATTAATTGGGAATATTTCTATTGCAGGTACAGAAACCCACCTCACACCCAATGCTACTGGCTGAAACAATGAAAACAAAACAAACAAAAAACATATTAACTCACAATTCAAGGAGACTAGGGGTTAACAGCCTTCAGGGTAAATTGATTTAGTAGTTGGAGAACTTTACCAAGGAAATCTAGGTATTTCCATCTTTCCACTCAACCAGTCTCAACAAGGTCAACATTATTCTAAGACTGGCAGCAGTTGTAAAAACATGTCTCTTTGTTCACATCTAAGGATGGCAAGGTAAGGGGAGAGATGAGGAGGCAAACAAACAAATATAGGAATTTGAGGTGTTTCTTCTCCATTCCCACAGGCTTAGAATCTGTGTTTCTGTTGGTAGTTGTGCCCGCCACGACAATAGTGTGTATGTGCATGTGTGTATGAGTTATTTCTCTTTTTCAGATTCTTTAAGCTATCCTGAACTCTTCTTACATTTCACTGGCACTGATTAACCTAAGCCTGACAACTCTTCACTGATAAAACTAAGCATCTGAAGGATAGAATGAATATGGGGGGGGGGAAGGGGTTGTCTCCTAAAATGACACTACATAAGCTATTATAACAACATACCATCTTACTATCTTCTTTCAAATGAGTTTCTTCTGTCTACATCACATTGTCTGCAAGCGTTTACCACCCAGATCTTCACCTGACACATGAAGCTCTTTCTGGCAACAGAGTAGTTCATATTGTGGAATGATAGTACATGATCTTGTTTAGAATAGGGACATACTTCTTGATCCAAGGGGTTCTTGAGACCCCAGAAAAGCCAAAAGAAAACTTATGGGAAAAGAGAAAGAAACTTACCAAATCTAATTAAAGTCCTCCAGCCCAGCTAAGTAGACTTTTTTTCCAAGTCTGGTGACTCACCCCTCCTTTGTGGTTTAACTTCCCTCTACATAGTTAAAGATAACAATGGTTGCAACCCCACAGTAGGAGAAATTACATAATCTGGGTTTAGAGGGTTTAACAGCTGAAATTAATTTGAAGTCCTTTAAAGAGGTGCTAGGTGTTTTTTGAAGGAGCCCTGGTGTCGCAGTGATTAAAGCATTCAGCTGCTAACCAGAAGACTGGCTGTTGGAACTCATCATTCTCTCCTTGGGAGAAAGATGTGGCAATCTGCTTCCGTAAAGATTCACAGCCTTGGAAACTCTGTGGGGAAGTTCTACTCTGTCCTATAGGGTCACTATGAGTTGAAATGGACTTGATGGCAGTGGGTTTAAGTGTTTTTCACACATTTCCCTGCACCTGGTAGGTGTTGGGTCCCATTGGTGAAATCTCCATTTGGACCTTGATTGAGGAATTTTACATAGACATTGCAAGGCCAACTTAGAGCTTGTCTACATGTAGATTTGTCACTTCATCATGACAATTCTATTGCCACCAACCTAATCCAAACCTTCATCCTATGCGGAAATACCAACAAAATAACTTACCTATTGCTTCCAGGTGTTGAAACACCAAACACAGTCATTCTTGAGAGCAGAGTCTGATTAGGATGGTTGGGAGTTACTTGTCAGTGGTACTTGGTTTCCTGTGATCAGTAGTCATCAGAAGGGCAAAGCTCCCTGTTACATAACAGAATTCCCGTTGAATATCTACTCAACAAATTTAGGTAAAGCCCTATTAAAATTGGCAGGCTCTTTGAGTGCACATTTTTCCTACATATTTCTAATGCTTGGTTGTGTTGACAAAATTGTTGACACTGGTTTATAGACGAGAATAGATTCCCGACTCCCATCAGATCCTTAGAATCAAAGCATCCATTGTCTGGCAGGCACAACGGCAAGCATCTCAGCAGGTGCTGGTTTATCCATTTCTAACAACATTTGAAGCACATGAACCCAAGATTTCTTAGGGCATCACAAACTAAAATCCTGGCCAGTAGAAATAAGTCAGGACTTCAGCTCCATCTTTTCAAACCCAGAATTCTCCATGCTAAATCCAGGCATGTGTTTATAGTTTCCAAGTCATTTCTCTTTGTAAAAAATTAATCCAAAACTTTGACAAACCACAGTGCTTTTGTGAGTTTCCATAGTGGCATTCCTGTACACATCGCAGTAAATTCTCTGTGAAAATTATTATTATATTATTCAGCACTGACTCATGTAAAATTATAGTTTGTGATGTCTTATTTTTAAAAAGGTCCAATTTCATTTTTATCGCTGCCTCAAGTTTATTTTTTGCTTAAAATTCGCATCACAATTCCAAATAGGAAGTGCCATTGGAAAGTTCTTCTTCAAACCAAGAATTTTGTTTCCAAAAAGAGAGAAGGAAAGAACAAATGCGCATGATAATGCCAATAATTACGTGTTATGTGATTTTTATAACCAAGCAGTTTATTACAACTGCTTTTGTGGGTGGTACAAAGCAGTTGGACAGGTTTTCCAACCAGTTGGCGATTTATTGAATATTAGTGATTATTATTGCAGGTTGAGTTTTATGATCTATGGTTGATTTATTTGTATGAAAGCCAGAAGGATACATACTAGGCTAGCATTCTGCTTTGGAAATGCTACCCTACACCTGACTCAACTTGAACTGTTATTAGGGTTCTTTAGGGCTTCAAGAGGGAGAAACTACTGGGGAAACAAATAGGTTTCAGAGACTAGGCAAGGCATTTGTAGAATGGCCCTTGCAAAGTTAGTCAGATATCCGTTGATAACCAAGAATATAACATCCAGTTTATATTAAAGAGCAAACTTGGGTATACATATTTATGTTGACTTAGGAGTACCTCCCATCGCCTGTCAGTTTGTCGTACTATGGTGATTTGTGCGTTGCTGTGATGCTGGAAGCTATACCACTGGTATTTCAAATACCGGCAGGGTCACCATAGGTGGGCAGGCTTCAGTGGAGCTTCCAGAATAAGACAGACAAAACCTGTCAATCTACTTTCAAAATTTAGCTAACAAAACTTTATGGATGGCAACAGAACATTGTCTTACTTTCTTGCTTTGGACACATCATCAGAAGGAATCAGTCGCTAGAGGACATCGTGATTGGTAAAGCAGAGGGCCAGCAAGGGCATGGGAGACACTTGGTGAGATGGATTGCCACAGTAGCCAAAACAATGGACTCAAACATGCTGTTGATAGTGAGGATGATCCAGGACAGGGTAACATTTTGTTCTGTATGTAAGATCACCATGAGTTAAAGTCAGCTCCATGACAACTGACAACAACAACAGGAGAACATCATCTAACCAACCCGAAGGAACACTTCAATCAAATAACAACCAACTCACATTTGATGCTGAAGGAACCCAGAACCTAAAAATGAAGTGGAATTAATCTCTTTCTTCTCATTTAGTTATATTCCCAGAAAAATAGATGTGGAGATGAATCATGTAATACCCAAGATTAAAATTGCCATTCTATTTAAACAAATACATTATTATTGTCTCAATAACCAGGGAATAAAAATATCCCTTTAGCAACTCATGAAATTATTACCAAGTCCAGAGTTTAAGAAAATGTTTATAAGATGGTATTTAAACAATTTCATGACCACTTTTAACTGCCAATTCCTCCAAAAATAAATAATGACACAATCTCTTGGTTCCAGTCATCTTTTGGGAAGACCAAGCTGATCTTAACCAGACCTGGTCCACTTACATCAATTGTCAAATATATTAAATATCGACTTATATATTTGTCTTTCACGGGAAGAGGAACCCTCTCCTCTCTTCCTGAGAGTCTGTAAGCATCATGAAAGCAGGAACCGTGACTATCTTTCCCATGTCCACAATACCTGCACAAAATACTATGAAATAAATATTCATTTAATATATGACAGAATCAATGAGTGAACATGCCAAAAGTACCCACTTTTTTTTTTTTAATAACTACGAAAATTTTGCAAGTTTTCTGAGGTATCATTCCAATGAAACTTAAGGATGCCACGTTCCTTGAAGGTAACATAAGCATAGTATGATCTTATGAGTAGGAATCAACTGGACGGCTACCAATAACAACAACAGGCTCTAGATCATAGGTTTGAGTATATAAGACCAGCATTCAAGAGACCATTTTTCTTCCTTGACACTTCATCTAAAAAGAAGGCTGGTCAACCAAAACTAAATTAAGCTAAAACTAAAACAACTATATCAAGCACTAGGGTAGTCCTGCAGTTCAAATAACCAGTTCTTAATTTAGAGAGTAATAAAATCTCTTTTCCACCCAACTACATTTTGATTTTAAGAAATGTAGAAATGCTAACTTATTCAGATAAAGAAATCTTTAAGCATTCAAACTCATGATTGTACTCTTAACCAGCAGCACAAGGCATTTTTGACAGAAACATTGGACTGTTTTGTAATTAAATTGATAGATATTTTTCTTTTCTGGCTACTGTTTCTGTGTTAGTCTTAAAAAGGCCTTCCCCTTAACAAGATTAGTTGAAAATTCCCTTCCAATATTTTCATTGTTGTTGCTGATGTTGTTGTTGTTAGTTGACTTTGAGTCAACACAACTCATGGCGACCTCACGTACAATAGAACAAAATATTTTGCAATCCTGTACCATCTTCATAATCGTTGGTATGCTCGAGTCTGTTGTTATAAAAAAAAAAAAAATTAACAACAGACTCGAGCATACCACTGTATATTTTGAATGCCTTTCAACCTAGGGGGCTCATCTTCCAGCACTACACTGGATAATGTTTTGTTGTAATCCAAAGGAATTTCATTGGTTGATTTTCAGAAGTCGATCTCTAGGCCTTTCTTCCTAATCTGTTTTAGTCTGGAACTTCCACTGAAAACTGTCCACCTTGGGTGGCACTACCAGTGAAATACCAGTGACATAACTTCCAGCATCATAGCCACGTGCGAGACACCACAGTACCACAAACTGAGAGATGATTGGGGGCTTTAGAAAAAGTTTGATATTATTTTATGAAATTGAGGATGTGAATTCCTGTGATCCACTGTCTTAGTCATCTAGTGCCACTATAATAGAAATAGCACGAGTGGATGGCTTCAAAAAACAGAAGTTTATTCTCTCAATCTAGTAGGCTAGAAGTTCAAATTCAGGGCTTCAACTCCAGGGGAAGGCTTTCTCTCTCTGTAGGCTCTGGAGGAAGGTCCTTGTCATCAATCTTCCCTTAGTCTAGGAGCTTCTCTGTGCAGGAACCTCAGGTTCAAAGGATGTACTCTGCTCCCAGCTCTGCTGTCTTGCTGGTATGAGGTCTGCATTCTCCTAGTCCTTCTGAGTGGCGACTCCACCCTTTGAAACCCTAGAAGTCATGGCCATACAATTTGAAACTGAGGAAACTCTGCTTCCTGTGTTCCTTGTCTCTTCAACTTCTGCTTCCTGGTTCCTTGGCCTTTTGAGCCCTCAGGGCTCACCGCCCAAGTCTGCCCTGCTGGGGCAAGTGTTCCAAAGTTCTGTAGCTACACTGATAAGAGGCATCCCACTCCACTAGGAAGCCTACTGCACAAAGGCACTCAGTTCTTTCTGTCTGTGGGTTGGCTCCAGCACTTTCTTGTGCTGGTCTTCTGGTTCTGCCAGCTGCTGCTGGTTCTCTGCTGCTGTCAGTTCTCTGCTGCTGCTTCTCACCAACTGTGCCTTCTCCAGTTTAATAGCTCTCCTCATTTCCTTCTGAGTCAGCACAAGAATTCTCTTTGATGTCCATAATTCCACCAACAGGCTCTTAAGAGGGGACCACATGGGAATGTAAAATGGTACAACCACTTTGGAAATCGATTTGGTGCTTGCTTAAAAAGCTAGAAATAGAACTACCATACAATCCAGCAATTCCACTTCTCAGAATATATTCTAGAGAAAAGAGCCTTTACATGAACAGATATATGCACACCCATGTTTATTGCAGCACTGTTTACAATAGCAAAAAGGTGGAAGCAACCAAGGTGCCCATCAACAGATGAATGAATAAATAAATTGTGGTATATTCACACAATGAAATCCTACACATCAACAAAGAACAGCAAGGAATCTGTGAAACATTTCATGACATGGAGGAATCTGGAAGGCATTATGCTGAGTGAAATTAGTCAGTTGCAAAAGGACAAATATTGTATAAGACCATTATTATAAGAACTTGAGAAATAGTTTAAACTGAGAAGAAAACATTCTTCTGTGGTTATGAGAGGGGAGAGGGAGGGAGGGTGGGAGAGGTGTATTCACTAATTAGATAGTAGATAAGAACTACTTTAGGTGTAGGAAAAGACAACACACAATACAGGGGAGGTCAGCACAGTTGGACTAAACCAAAGCAAAGCAATTTCCTGAATAAACTGAATGCTTTGAAGGCCAGTGTAGCAGGGGCAGGGGTTTGGGGACCATGGTTTCAGGGGACATCTAAGTTGATTGACATAATAAAATCCATTAAGAAAACATTCTGCATCCCACTTTGAACAGTGGGGTCTTAAATGCTAACAGGCAGTCATCTAAGATGCATCAATGAGTCTCAACTCACCTGGATCAAAGGAGAATGAAGAACACCAAAGACACAAGGTAATTACGAGCCCAAGAGACAGAAAGGGCCACATAAACCAGAGACTTCATCATGCTGAGACCAGAAGAACTAGATGGTGCCTGGCTACAACTGATGACTGCCCTGACAGGAGACACGACAGAGAATCCCTGAGGGAGCAGGAGAACAGTGGGATGCAGACTTCAAAGTCTCGTAAAAAGACCAGATTTAATGGTCTAACTGAGACTAGAAGGACCCCAGTGGTCATGGCCCCCAGACCTTCTGTTGGCCCAGGACAGGAACCATTCCCGAAGCCAACTCTTCAGACGTGGATTGGACTGGACAATGGGTTGGAGAGGGATGCTGGTGAGGAGTGAGCTTCTTGGATCAGGAGGACACTTGAGACTATGTTGGCATCTCCTGCCTGAAGGGGAGATGAGAGGGTAGAGGGGGCTAGAAGCTGGTGAAATGGACACGAAAAGAGAGAGTGAAGGGAGGGAGAGGGCTGTCTCATTAGGGGGAGAGTAATTGGGAGTATGTAGCAAGGTGTATATAAGCTTTTGTGAGAGAATGACTTGATTTGTAAACTTTCACTTAAAGCACAATAAAAATTATTAAAAAAAAAAAAAAGAGGAGACCTCATACCACCAAGAAAGGAGCACTGAGAGCAAAGCACATTCTTTGGACCTGAGGTTCCTATGCAGAGAGCTCCTAGTCCAGGGGAAGATTGATGGCAAGGACATTCCTCCAAAGCCAACAGAGAGAAAAAGCTTTTCCCTGAAGTCGATCCCCTGAATTTGGACTTCTAGCCTACAAACTGTGAAAGAATAAACTTCTGTGTTTTGAAGCCATCCACTTGTGGTATTTCTGTTACAGGACCACTAAATGACTAGGACATCCAGCAATTCCACTCCTAGGTATATGTATGTATATACAGGCAGTTCTAGCTTTGCACAGTACTCTGTGAACTGAAACTTGCGTATTTTGAAACCATATGCCATCATTGGCATAATCCTTCATACAAATTAGATGACAGTCAGCTTGCTTTGCAGGACTCATTCACTGAAGTTTCCCCAGGCAACTTTTAGGATGACAACAATTCATTTGATGTTCACCTAAATTCTACTATACATTTCTAAGAACTGGTGTTCTAAATATTCCCTTATAATAAAAGCTCAGCTTCATGCAGATTTCTCAAGGTATCCTCTGAGTAACTACTTTTTACTAGGAAGATCATGTGTCATTCTCTAGGGACCAATTCATCTGAGAGATAAAAATACATAATTTTTTTTTTTTTTGGAACAAAAATCAAAGAAGAGTAATGTATCCAAAATTTGGGACACTAAATTGATTTTTCTACTACTATATAATGCCTCATGATAAGATAAAAGTCTGTGAAGGATGTGGGTGCACCATAACTAAGGCAATTAACGTGAGCACTGCCACCCTGTTCCTGTGATTCTTCACGTAGGGGAGGTCTTGATTCACCATGACCGTGTCCAACAGCTGCTTCAGATGACTATAGGGTGGAGAGGGTGGTGGTTTAATACTCATAAATCTCAGATGAGCCACTCAGAAAGCAATTTTTCAATGCTTCTGATAGATCAGTGTTTGTGGTAAGAGCTGGGGATCCAGAGCTGAATGTATCATAATCACTACCTTCAAGTTAAATTCCCATGAAATTCTATAGGTCATTGTCTCGGTTATCTAGTGCTGCTATAACAGAAATACCACTAGCGAATGGCTTTAACAAAGAAGTCCGAATTCAGGGTGCCAGCTCCAGAGGAAACCTTCTCTTTCTGTTGGGTCTGGGGGAATGTCTTTGTCATCAATCTTCCCTGATAGAGGAGCTTCTCGGCTTGGGGACCCCTGGTCCAAAGGACACTCTATGCTCCCTGTGCATCTTTCTTGGTGATATGAGGTCCCCATGTATCTCTCCTCACTTCTGTCTTTTACATCTCAAAATGGTTGGGCTTAAGACACAACCCAATCTGGTAGATTGAGCCTTGCCTCATTAACATAACTGCTGCTGATCCCTTCTCATCCACATCATAGAGATAAGATCTATAACACATAGGAAAATCACATTAGATGACAAAATGGTGGAATGTCACACAATACTGGGAATTTCGGCCTAGCCAAATTTGACGCACATTTTTGGGAGACACGATTCAATCCATAACAGTCATGTCACATATTGATGAGATCAATACTAAGTCAAGAATTCCTGTATTACTTCATTGTATGCATGCATCAGCCTTTAAAAAAAAAAAAAGGGAGAATAAAATGTAAAGTTGAGGTTTAGTGTTTTCTCATCAGTTCTGTAGACATTCACCTACTCCAAAAACCAGCTCCAAATGGTAGGTAGATTCACATATTCTATTTTTCTTTATTACTGTGGTAAAAGATACATAACAAAACATTTGCCATTTCAACCATTTTTACGTGTACAGTTGAGTGACATTAATTATATTCATCTTGTTGTGCAACCATCACTGTTACACCTTTGCAAATGTTTGCATCATCCCTAACGGGGAATCAGTAGCCCGTAAGCCATACCTCCCCACTTCCCTCCCCACCAACTCAGGTAATAAACGTTGGTCTCTATGCATTTTCTTATTCTAGATATTTCATGTAAGTGGGATCAAACCATATTTAGTCCTTTTGTGTCTGTTTTATTTCACTCAGTATAATGTTTTTAAGGTTCATCCATGTCCTAGCATGTATCAGAACTTCATTTTTCTTTCAACCACCACCCCCCCACCAAAAAAAAAAAAAAAACACCAAACTTGTTGCCTTTGAGTCGATTCTGACTCATACTAACCCTACAGGATAGAGTAGAACTGCCCCCTAGGGTCTCCAAGGCTATAATCTTTATAGAAGTAGACCGCCACTTCCTTCTCCCATGGAGCGGCTGGTGGGTTCGAACCCTGGACCTTTAGGTTAGCAGTCGAGTGCTTCACCATTGCACCACTAGGGCTCCTTCCATTTCTCTTTATGCCTGAATAATATTCCACTGTATGTATGTACCTTATTTTGTTTGTCCATTCATCTGTTTATGGACACTTAGGTTGCTTCCATCTTTTGGCTATTGTGAAAAACTGTTGCAATGAATATTGGTGTACCAGTACATATCCGAGTTTCTGCTTTCAGTGCTTTTGAGTATACACCTAGGAGTGGAATTGCTTTTACGCCGCTAGAGATTGTCGCTTTCATTTTCTGAAACAAATAAATAGCATCCTTGAGGGGATGCTTTTGCAAATGATCAAGCTGTGCATGATTTCTAACTCCCACAGATCTTTACAAAGGATGTGGACCACTATGTTCTCCTAATTTGTCACCTGCTTCTTATTAAAAAATAAATTGTTCTGAGACTAGAACTCAACTCAGATTGATAAAGAATCCTCTCTACTTACCTGATAGATCAAAAACTGCCATAACCACTTCTAAATTCATGAGTGTGCAATAGGTAGGTATTATATTCCTCTTGTGTCTATACCTGGGTCATACTAATCTTTTGATGATTTAAAAAGGTATAAGATCTCAGGACTTGATCTTTCCAAGGCAATCCAGACCAATTTATATTTGTGTGTGCATATTCACATGCACACACCCACAAACATAGCTTACTGTTGTATATGGCCTCCATCTAACCCTCACTCCGAATATTAAGTGTGTGTTATACGCATTCACAGAAAAGAAAACCCAGGCTCAATAAGTGGCAAAGCTGGGAATCAAAACCAGGTCTTCTATGGCTCGCAATCACCACACCGCATTTTTTGAGGCCTTACAAAATAAACAAGAACACACCTTGTGGCGTTGTTCTGTGTATTCTAACACTTTGGATATTTTTTGCACAAATATTTTCTTTTTAATTTCAATTTTTTGTATTTTTTAGGTGAACTAAACTTGGACCACATAGAGTCTCTCCCATAAGTTCCTGAACTTCAGGTGATTCCTGGGTTTCAAGTGGTCCTGGAGATTCTTGGGTTTCAAGTAGTCCTTGAGGTGGTCTGTGACCATTGAGGGTATTGGTTTTGGTGTCTGACATATATGGTTTGAATTTAAGCTCTGAAACCTTGGTGGCGTACTGATTAAGTGCTACAGCTGCTAACCAAGAGGTTGGCAGTTCAAATCCACCCAGTGCTCTTTGGAAACTCCATGGGGCAGTTCTACCCTGTCTTATAGGGTCATTATGAGTCAGAATCACCTCGACGGCAGTGGGTTTGGTTTTTTGATTTTTAATAGCTAAGTTGAATTGAATTAAGTTATAATCTCTATGTCTTCCGTTTAAGCATTTTATAAAATCTGGAGAATTATATCTACAACAAAGGGAAGTGGTGTGGACTAAATGAGACAGCATGTGAATTACTTAGCTCTGTACCTGACAGATACAGAGTGCACAATGAATGTCACTACAGCTGTACCCCACAAAGCCCAGGCTGTTGATGACCCACTTCCGCAGCTCGCTGGCTATCCTGAAAGGCATTCCTCTTAGCAGGATTAGAAACAATAATAACAGCAGTATCTCCTGGGGAGTCATATGATAAGGTGGTTGGATTTCTTTAGTCATCAATTCCAAAGTAAAGGAAATAATTATTCTTCTCTATTAATAGGAATTGCTGAGGTCATGTGGTATTCCTGATATGACACTGAGACAGTCTTAAAGAGGACACGCATTTCTGGTAAAAAGTTCGTTTTAGGAATGCATGTCTTTGTGAATTGAGAGTCTGGGTTCCCTTGAATTCCTGGCATTCTATGCTGCCAGGAATAATTTATGTCCCATAAAGGACTGTACGGGAAGCCTTGATCATTTCCTATCCTCATATCACTATTATAATCTTAACTCCTTGACTTTTAGTGCTGCATTTGGCTGTGAAAAATACTATTAAATCTGGCATGGTGACCTGATCAGAAAATATTTTAATTTTAAGAATTCTTCTTACCCAGTTTGGAAAAACTAAATCAATATTTAGCTCCTGACAACAGTGACTTACCTCACTTCTCTGAGACCACTAAAGGTGAGCCCACCCTCTTGAATCAATGCTGAAAAAGAATAGCAATTGCACTCCTAGATATTTACCTGAGTTAAAAAATATGTCCACATAAATCTTGCCCATAAATATTTATAGCAGCTTTATTTATAATTGCCAAAAATTGGAAGAGCCCAGAAGTCCTTCTGTAGGTGAATGGATAAATAAACTGTGGTATATCCATTCAATGGAGTTGTTCTTGTTTGTTGTTAGGTGCAGTCAAGTAGGTTCCGACTCATAGTGACCTTAGGTAGAACAGAACAAAGCACTGCCTGGTCCTGTGCCATTCTTGCAATCTTGCTATGTTTCAGCCCATTGTTGCAGCCACTGTGTCAATCCATCTCACTGAGTATATTCCTCTGTTTCTCTGACCCTCTACTTTATCAAGCATGATGTCCTTCTCCGGGGACTGGTCCCTCCTGATAATATGTCCAAAGTATGTAAGACGAAGTCTTGCCATCCTCACTTCTAAGGAGCATTCTGGCTGTACTTCTTCTAAGACAGATTTGTTCATTCTTCTTGCAGTCCCTGGTATATTCAATATTCTTTGCCAATGCCATAATTCAAAGACATCAATTCTTCTTTGGTCTTCCTTATTCATTGTCCAGCTTTCAAATGCATATGCGGTAACTAAAAATACCATGGCTTAGGTCAGGTGACATCTTTGATTTTTAACACTTTAAAGAGGTCTTTTGCAGGAAATGTTCCCAATGCAATATGTTGTTTCATTTCTTGACTGCTGTTTCCATGGGTATTGACTGTGGATCCAAGTAAAATGAAATCTTTGACAACTTCCATCTTTTCTCCATTTATCATGCTGTTGCTTGTTGGTCCAGTTGTGAGATTTTTACTGTATTTATGTTGAGGTGTGTGATCATTAAGGTTGTATGTCAACTTGGCTGGGTCATGATTCTCAGCAGTTTGGCCATGATTTTCAGTGTAGTTTGGCAGTCATATGATGAGATTTGATATAATGCGATCACCTCCATGATGGGATCTGTTATGAGTAGCCAATCAGTTGAAAAGTTGTTTCCTTGGGGGTGTGGCCTGCATTGAGTATAAGGGGACTCTCTGGCAAGGCTCTCAGGCTTTTGCTGGCTCTGGATCCTGCAGCTGGCTTCTGTTCATCTGACTTCCAGTTCTTGGAACTTGAGCTAGCCACTTACCTATCAATCTTCAAAGCCTGTGAGCAAGAGTAGTGCCATCCGACCTGCCAATCTTGGGTTTGCCAGACCCTGTGGCTACGTGAATCAGGAGAGACCTTTATCCTGACCCATCGACTTTGGGCATTACAGCCTCCACAACCACATGAGCCATTTCCTTGAGATATATATATATATTTACACACTTTACTGGTTTTTCATCTCTAGAGAACCCAGCCTAAGACAAGGTGTAATCCAAACTGAAGGCTGTAGTCTTTAATCTTCTTCAGTAAGTACTTCCAGTCTTCTTCACTTTCAGCAAGCAAGGTTGTATCATCTGCATATCACAGGTTGTTAATGAGTCTTCCTCCAGTTCTGATGCCCCGTTCTTCATATAGCCAGCTTCTCCGACTGTTTGCTCAACATACAGATTGAACAGGTATGGTGAAAGGATAGAACACTTTCCTTGTTTTAAACCACACAGTATCCCCTTGTTCTGTTCCAATGGCTGTCTCTTGATCTATGTACAGGTTCCTCATGAGCACAAGTAAGTGTTGTGCAATTCCCATGCTTCACAATGTTTTCGTTATGATCCACACAGTCAAATGCCTTTTCGTAATCAACAAAACACAGGTAAACATCTTTCTGCCATTCCCTGCTTTCAGCCAAGATCCATCTGACTTCAGCAGTGATATCCCTCATTCCATGTCCTCTTCTTAATCCGGCTTGAATTTTTGGCAGTTCCCTGTCAATATACTGGTGCAACTGTTTTTTCATCATCTCCAGCAAAATTTTACTTGCCTTTGATATTGATGATATTATTAAATAATTCCCATATTCCATTGGATCACCTTTTTTCGGAATGAGCATAAACATGTATCTCTTCCAGTCAGTTGGCCAGATAGCTGTCTTCCAAATTTCTTGGCATAGATGAGTGAGCACTTCCAGCCTTGCCTCCATTTGTTGAAACATTTCAATTGGCATTCCATCAATTCCTGGAGCCTTCAGTGTAGCTTAGACTGCTTCCTTCAACACCATTGGTTCTTGATCATATGCTACCTCCTGAAAGGATTGAACGTGACTCTGTGTATTCCTTCCATTTTCTTTTGATGCTTCCTGCGTAGTTCAATATTTTGCCCACGGAAGCCTTCAATATTGTAACTGGAGGCTTGAATTTTTTTCTTCATTTCTTTTAGCTTGAGAAATGCTGAACGTGTTCTTTTCTTCTGGTTTTCTAACTCCAGGTCTTTTCACATTTCATTGTAATACTTTACTTTGTCTTCCTGAGCCACCCTTTGAAATCTTCTCTTCAGCTCTTTTATTTCATCATTTCTTCCATTTGCTTTAGCTACTCTATGTTCAAAAGCAAGTTTCAGTCTCTTCTGACATCCATTTAGGTCTTTTCTTTCTTTCCTGATTTTTAATGACTTCTTGCTTTTTTCACGTATGATATTCTTGATGTCATCCCCCAACTCGTCTGATCTTCAGTCATTAGTGTTCAGTGCATCAAAGGTTTCTTGAGACGGTCTCTAAATTCAGGTGGGATATACTTAAGGTCATACTTTGGCTCTTGTGGATGTGTTCTAATTTTCTTCAGCTTCAACTTGAAATTGTATGTGGACAATTGATGGTCTGTTTGCAGTTGGTCCCTGGCTTTGTTCTGACTGATGATATTGAGCTTCTCCATCATCTCTTTCTATAGATGTAGTCGATTTGATTCCAGTGTCTTCCATCCTGCAAGGTCCATGTATATAGTTAGCATTTATATTGTTAAAAAATATTATTTGCAATGAATAAGTCAATGATCGTGCAAAAATTCTATCATAAAATCTCGAGCATCATTTCTATCACCAAAGCTATATTTTCCAACTTCGTTTCCAACTTTTGCATTCCAATCACCTGTAATTATCAATGCATCTTGATTACATGTTTGATCAAATTTAGACTTCAGAAGTTGGTAAAAATCTTCAATTTCTTCCTCTTTGGTAAATTTTTTTTTTTTTTACTCAGCAATAAAAAGAAATGAGCTATCAAGCCAGGAAAAGACATGAAGGAAACTTCAAGCCATATTGCTAAATTAAAAAAAAAGAAGAAGAAGAAGAAAAGCCAGTCTGAAAAGCTAGATACTGTATAATTTCAACTATATTACATTCTGGAAAAAGCAAAGCTATTAGATACAGTAAAATGATCAGAGGCTACCAGGGGCTTGGGGGAAGAAGGGGAAGGAAAAATAGGTAGAGTACAGGGCATTTTTAAAGGAGTGAAACTATTCTGTATGATACTGTAGTGGTGAACACATGACATGATGCATTTGTCAAATGGACCGTACAAAAGAGTGAACCCTAATGTAAACGGATTTTCATAACAACGTTTCAATATTGGTTCATCATTTATAACAGAAGTACCACACAAATGCAAGATATTAATAATAAGAAAACAATGTGCAGGGGTGAGAGGGGACATACAGGAACTCATTGTGCTTTCTGAACAATTTTTCTGTAAACATAAAACTTCTTGAAAAATAAAGTCTATTAAAAAGGAAAAAAAGAAGCAGGGAGTGGTGAGGGATGTCTGCTGATCAACATTTAAGGAATTAGCTCTTGCTATTTCGATACGGCATATGTGTATGAGTGTGTTTGCAAACCCCTTCCTACTGAATTGTGTTGTATATGACCTAAAGTCAGTTGATATTTTTATGTGTGGGGCCATTCTTGGAAACGCTCAGGTCCAAAGTGTTTCTAATGAGGAACTGCAACTCCTCTGCCTTCCTCCCACCACTTTTATTTTATTTTATTTTATTTTGAGAACTCAAGGACACGCATCCCTAAAGCAAGCTGGTGGCCAAGTTCAAAAACAGGCAGCAGGCTCCCACCCCTGTTCACACAAAGAACCGCCAGACCACACCAGGCCCCCACCTCCGCCTCCCATGCCCAGGCAATCTTCTCTTCCACCGCTTTCCATTGACTTCATTAGAAGCAGGTTTCCAGGAATGGTGGGGCAGATGGAGAAATCAGCTGGGAACTTTATGCCTCATGGACAGGAGAGGAGGGGTGGGGAAATCCTCCCAACTGAAATGTTAACTCACTGCCTGTTGTGGTTACTTCGGACTGTCATCAGGAAAGTCTCAACTGGCTGGTCAGGAAGTGGGATGTTTTTCAGCTTTCATGCTTGTGCAATATGATTTCAGAAGAAGTAAACCAAGAAAGCTGGTGGTGTGTGTGTGTATGTTTGTGTTCATCACAAAAACAGAAAGATCATCTGAAATACATGAGATGTGTAATGAGAAACTAAGCAAATGAATGAAATACACTGCAGTGCACTCATTAACACAGCCCTTGATTTCCTCTCTGCTGTTTGCCTTCAACAGTCAGGGGCCAGGAACAGCACAGTGGTAGTTGGATGATGGGATGTGGAGTGAGGATGTACTTAGTTGAACTTAGAGGGAAGGATGCTTAGGTACATATGGAAAACTGCACTAGGTTGTTACTGCCAGTCTGGGAAATGAGGACTGGCTCTGAAGTGGTGGCTGATCTAATCTTCCACTTGGCCTCTGAAGGACACTTCACATGTACAGACGGAAGCTCAGAGCAGAAGTGAGAGGTGAGGGAAGTCCCACTGACTTCTATTTACTCAAAGTGGAAAGAAGAAGAGGCAGTCCAGGTCATGATGGGAATTTCTTGGGCTAAAATTTTTTATCGTCAGGCTTCTACGTGGCCTGGAATGTCCAGCAGAGTGACCACAGATCTGGACACCTCTGGACTTTGATGGTGCAGGAGAGGCACCAACATTGTGAAATAACCAGCAAATGAATCAGGTGGGAAAGAGCTCAAATCAACTGCTCACTGGCTCCTGAGGCTGACCCTCTCCGGCCTACACCCTCCTCCTGATCATCTGCTCACCAAAATCTTAGCAACTATCCCATTTAAATAAAATTAAGATTTCTGCCACATGTCTTTTCCTCATCCTTCTCAGGAAATTCAACAAAGGCAAAGAAAAAGAACAGGGGAATTGCAAATTATGTTGTCTAGAGATGCTCACTACTCAAAGCTTGGTCCTTAGACCAGCAGTATCATCTGAGAGCTTGTAACATCGACTTTTTTTTTTTCCTTTTTTTCTTGTAAAGCAACCAGTTAGCTCTAGTATTTACTCTCTGATTTAGGTAAGTCCCTTCACCCTCCACAAAAATCATAAGAGGTAAAAAAGAGGTATCTATATAGAAATCAAGCTTAAGTTTTTGCTGTAGTTCTTGCTTTTACCTGTTATTGTCTTTCATATAAGTGAGGTCATACAGTACCTGTCCTTTTGTGATTGACTTATTTCACTCAACATAATGTTTTCAAGTCCCATCCATATTGTAACATGTATCAAGACTTCATTTCTCAGCAGGAGAAAAAGGTAGAACTAAAACATCACATTCACAAAAAAGACCAGACTTACTGGTCTGACAGAGACTAGAAGAACCTCTGAGACTGTGGTCCTAAGACACCCTTCTGACTTGGAACTGAAGCCATTCCTGGAGACCACCTTTCAGCCAAACCATAGACAGGCCCAAAAAATAAACAAGAACACCCTAGATGAATGTGTTCCTTAAAGTAATCAATTATATGAGAGCAAAAGGACAACACTTGCCCAAAATCAAAGATGAGAAGGCAAGAAGGGGTAGAAAATCCAGACAAAAGAAAAGAGAACCCAGGGTGAAAATAAGGAAAGTGCTGACATATTGAGAAGAATGCAACCAATATCATGAAACACCTCATGTACAAATTATCGAATGGGAAACTAATTTGCCCTATAAACTTTTACCAAAACACAATAAAAAATTTTAAAAAAGAAAACAGGTTTTATTTCTCTTACTGGCTAAGTAGTATTCCATTGTATGTATGTATCATATTTTGTTTATCCACTCATCCAGTGATGGACATTTAGGTTGTTTCCATCTTTTGGCCTATTGTGAATAGGGCTGCAATGAACACTGGTGTGTACAAGTTTCTGTCTGAGTCTCTGCTCTCAAGTCTTTCGGGTGTATACCTAGGAGTAGAATTGCTAGGGCATACAGTAGTGCTGTTCTTGTTTTTTTGAGGAACTGCCACACTGTTTTCCAAAATGGCTCTACCACTTTGTATTTCCACAAGCAATGGATAAGGATTCCAATTTTCCCACATCCTTGTCAGCATTTGTTATTTTCTGTTTTTGCTTTTTTTTTTTTTTTAATCTTAGCCATCCTAGTGGGAATGAAATGGTATCTCATTGTGATTTTGATTTGATTAATTTTTTTTTTTTGATACCTAATATGAAGCTGAGCATCTTTTCATGTATTTGGTGTCCATTTGAATGTCCTCTTTGGTGCAATGTCTATTCAACTCTTTTGCCCATTTTATGATTGGGTTATTTGTCAAAGTTTTATATATATTTTATTGCATTCTATTTTTTTTTTATTTTATAGTGTTTAGGTGAAAGTATACAGTGAAAATTAGCTTCTCATTCAAAAATTTATACACAAATTGCTTTGTGACATTGGTTGCAACCCCCGCAATGTGACAGCACTCTTCCCCTTTCCACCCAGGCTCCCTATGTCATTTGTCCAGTTTTCCTGTCCTTTCCTGCCTTCTCTTGTTTTGGGGCAAGAGTTGCTTATTTGGTCTCATATATTTGATTGAACTAAAAAGCAGGTTCCTCACATATGTTATTGATTGTTTTATGGGCCTGTCTAATCTTTGGCTGAAAAGTGAGCTTCAGGAGTGGCTTCAGTTCTGAGTTAGCAGGAAGTCCAGTGGCCATAGTCTTGGAGGTTCCTCCAGTCTCTGCCAGACCTGTAATTCTGGTCTTTTTTGTGAATTTGTGCATTTTTCTCCCTCTCTGTCCTGGACCCTCTGTTGTGATCCCTGTCAGAGAGGCCAGTGATGGTAGCTAGTCACCATCTAGTTCGTCTGGGCTCAGGCTGGTAGAGGCTGTGGTTCATGTGGTCCTTTAGTTCTTCGGGCTAACATTTATCTTATGTCTTTCGTTTTCTTAATTCTCCTTTGCTCTGAATGGGATAGTACCAACAGATGTGTCTTAGATGGCTGCTTGCCAGCTTTTAAGAACCCAGATACTACTAACCAAAATAAGATGCAGTACATTTTCTTTATGAACTATGTTATGCCAATTGACCTAGCTGTCTCCCAAGACCATGATCCCAAGCCCTCAGTCCCAGCAATTCGTTCCCTCAAGATATTTGGATGTGTCTAGGAGCCCTGGTGGTGCAGCAGTTAAGAGCTCAGGCTGGTAACCAAAAGATCCGCAGTTCGAGTCTACCAGCCACTCTTTGGAAACCCTTTGGGGGCAGTTCTACTCTGTCCTGTAAGGTTGCTATGAGTTGGAATCAACTCAATGGCACACTACAACAACAACAAAAAGCTTCTATGACTTTACCTTGGTCAAGTTGTGCTGACTTCCCCTATATTGTGCATTGTCTTGCCCTTCACCAAAGTTGAAACTTGTCTCCTATCTAGTTAGTGGTTTCCCCTTCCCATTCCCCCCCCTCCATCTTAATCATCAAAGATTGTTTTTCTGTGTGTAAACCTTTTCTTTAGTTCTTATAGTAGTGGTCTCATACAACATTTGTCCTTTCGCGGTTGACATTTCTCTCAGCATAATGCCCTCCAGATTCATCCATGTCGTGAGATGTTTCACAAATTCATCATTGTTCTTTATCATTGCATAGTATTCCATTGTGTGTATATACCATACTTTGTTTATCCATTTATCTGTTGGTGGACACTTGAGTTGTCTCCATCTTTTCGCTATTGTGAATAATGCTGCAATGAACATGGGTGTACATATGTCTATTCATGTGATGGGTTTTATTTTTCTAGGATATATTCCTAGGAGAGGAATTGCTGGGTCATATGGTATTTCTATTTCTGGCTTTTTAAAGAGGTGCCATATCTTTTTCCATAGTGGTAGTACCATTTTTTACCATTCCCACCAATCGTGTAAAAGAGTTCCAATCTCCCTGTTACTTTTCCAACATTTATTACTTTTTTTTTTTTTTTTTTAGTGCCAGTATTGTTGGGGTGAGATGTTATCTCACTGTAGTTTTGATTTGCATTTCTCTAATGGCTAATGATCGCGAGAATTTCTTCATGGGTCTGTTAGCTGCCTGAATGTCATCTTTGGTGAAGTGTTTGTTCATACCCTTTGCCTGTTTTTTAATTGGATTATTTGTCTTTTTTGTTATTGAGGTGTTGAAGTAGTTTGTAGATTTTGGAAATTAGACCCTTGTCAGATATGTCATAGCAAAAAATTTTTTCCCAGTCTGTAGTTTCTCTTTTTACTCTTTTGGTGAAGTCTATTGATGAGCATAAGTGTTTAATTTTTAGGAGTTTTCAGGTATCTAGATTATCTTCTGGTATATGTGCATTGGTAGTTATGGTTTATATTCTACCATGTATTAGGGCCCCTAGTGTTGCCCTTATTTTTTCTTTCATGATTGTTATTGTTTTAGGTTTTATATTTCGGTTAGTTTTGTGTATGCTGTGAGGTATGGATTCTGTTTTATTTTTTTACAGATGAACATCCAGTTATACCAGCACTATTTGTTAAAGAGACTGTCTTTTCCCCACTTAATGGATTTTGGCCCTTTGTCAAACATCAGCTGCCCAAAGGTAGATGGATTTACATCTGGGTTCTCAATTCTGTTCCATTGGTCTATGTGTCTTTTGTAGTACCAGTATCAGGCTGTTTTTTGTTGTTGTTGTAGGGTTTTGTGTGTGTGTGTGTGCTTTAAGTGAAAGTTTACAAATCAAGTCAGTCTCATACAAAAATTTATATACACCTTGCTATATACTATTAGTTTCTCTCCCCCTAATGAGACAGCACACTCCTTCCCTCCACTCTCTCTTTTCATGTCCATTTGGTCAGCTTCTGACCCCCGTCTGCCCTCTCATCTCCCCTCCACACAGGAGATGCCCACATAGTCTCATGTGTCTACTTGATCCAAGAAGTTCACTCTTCACCTGTATCATTTTCTATCCCATAGTCCAGTCCAATCCCTGTCTGAAGAGCTGGCTTTGGGAATGGTTTCTGTCATGGGCTAACAGAAGGTTTGGGAACCATGACCTCCAGGATCCTTCTAGTCTCAGTCAGACCATTAAGTCTGGGCTTTCTATGAGAATTTCAGGTCTGCATCCCACTGCCCTCCTGCTCCCTCAGGGTTTCTCTGTTGTGTTCCCTGTCAGGGCAGTCATCGGTTGTAACCAGGCACCACCTAGTTCTTCTGGTCTCAGGCTAATGTAGTCTCTGGTTTATGTGGCCCTTTCTGTCTCTTGGGCTCATAATTACCTTTTGTCTTTGGTGCTCTTCATTCTCCTTTGCTCCAGGTGGGTTGAGACCAATGGATGCATCTTAGATGGCTGCTTGCTAGCGTTTAAGACCCCAGATGCCACTCTCCAAAGTGGGATGCAGAATGTTTTCTTAATGGATTTTATTATGTCAATCAACTTAGATGTCCCCTGAAACCATGGTCCGCAAACCCCCGCCCCTGCTATGCTGGCCTTCAAAGCATTCAGTTTATTCAGGAAAACTTCTTTGCTTTTGGTTTAGTCCAGTTATGCTGACCTCTCCTGTATTGTGTGTTGTCTTTCCCTTCACCTAAAATAGTTCTTTTTTTTTACTGTGTTTTAAGTGAAAGTTTACAAATGAAGTCAGCCTCTCATACAAAACCTTATATGCACATTGCTGTATACTCCTACTTACTCTGCCCCTAATGAAACAGCACGCTCCTTCTCTCCACGCCGTGTTTCCACATCCATTCAGCCAGCTTCTGTTCCCCTCGGCCTTCACATCCCCCCACCAGACAGGAGCTGCCCACAAAGTCTCCTGTGTCTACTCTATCCAAGAAGCCCACTCCTCACCAGCATCATTTTCTGTCTTATAGTCCTGTCCAATCCCTGTCTGAAGAGTTGGCTTCTGGAATGGTTCCTGTCCTGGGCTAACAGAAGGTCAGGAGATCATGACCTCCGGGGCCCCTCTAGTCTCAGTCAGACCATTAAGGCTGGTCTTTTTACTAGAATTTGGGGTCTGCATTCCACTATTCTCCTGCTTCTTCAGGGATTCTCTGTTGTGTTCCCTGTCAGGGCAATCATCAGTTGTAGCCGGGTACCATCGAGTTCTTCTGGCATCAGGCTGATGTAGTCTTTGATTTATGTGGCCCTTTCTGACTCTTGGGCTCATACTTACCTTGTGTCTTAAGAGTTCTTCATTCTCCTTTACTCCATGTGGGTCAAAACCAATTGTTGTATCTTAGATGGCCGTCTGTTACCGTTTAAGACCCCAGATGGCACTCTCCAAAATGGAATGCACAATGGTTTCTTAATAGTTTTTATTATGCTAGTTGACCTAGATGTCCCCTGAAACCATGGTCTCCAAACCCCCACCCTTGCTACAATGGCCTTTGAAGCTTTTGATTTATTCAGGAAATCTCTTTGCTTTTGAGTACCAGGCTGTTTTGACGACCGTGGCTATATAGTACGTTCTAAGATCAGGTAGTGTGAGGCCTCCTGCTTTGTTCTTCTTCTTCAGTAATGCTTTACTTATACGAGGCCTTTTCCCTTCCATGTAAATTTCATGATTGGTTTCTCCATCTTGTTAAAGAATGTTTTTCATATTCAGATTGCATTGTATTTGCAGATTGCTTTGAGTGGTACTGACATTTTCACAATGTTAAGTCTTTCTATCCATGAGCGTGGTGTGTCTCTCCATTTATGTAGGTGTCTTTTGTTTTCTTGAAGTAGTGTTTTGTAGTTTTCTTTGTATAGGTCTTTTATGTCCCTGGTTAGATTTATTCCTAAGTATTCTGTCTTTAGGGGGGGCTATGGTAAATGGCATTGATTTCCTGATTTCCTTTTTGAGGTTCTCCTTATTGGTTGTAGAGGAATTCAACTAATTTTTATATGTTATTCTCATATCTTGCCACTTTGCTGAAATCTTCCATTAGTTCCAGTAGCTTTCTTGTGGATTCTTAGTGGTTTTCTACGGGTAGGATTATATCATCTGCAAATAGGGATAGTTTACCTCTTCCTTACCAATTTGGATGCTCTTTATTTCTTTTTCTTTCCTGATTGCTCAAGCAAGGACTTCCAGCACAATGTTGAACAAGACTGTTGATAAAGGGCGTGGGTTTTTTTTTTTGTCTGTTTCCCATTCTCAAGGGGAATGCTTTCAGTCTCTCTTTGTTTAGGATGATGTTGGCTCTTGGATTTTGTATAAATGCCCTTTATTATGTCAAGGAATTTCCTTTCTATTCTTATCTTGTGGAGAGTTTTTATTAGGAATGGGCTTTGGACTCTACCAAATGCCTTTTTTCTGTCAATTGAGATGATCATGTGATTCTTTTCTTTTGTTTTATTTATGTGGTGTATTACATTGATTGATTTTCTAATGTTGAACCATCTGTTAATGGCTGGTATGAATCCCACTTGGTCATGGTGTACTTTACTTTATATATATATATATATATATATATATATATATATATATATATATATATATATATATATATACTGTTGAATTCTATTGACTAGAATTTTATTGAGAATATTTGCATTTATATTCCTGAGAGATATTGGTCTGTAGTTTTCTTTTTCTGTGGTGTCTTTACCTGGCTTTGGTATTAGGATTATGCTGGCTTCATAGAATGAATTTGGGAGTATTCCCCCTTTTTCTCTGCTCTGAAATAGTTTGAGTAGTACTGGTGTGAGCTTTTCTCTGAATGTTTGGTAGAATTCTCCCCTGAAGCTCTCCGGGCCAGGGCTTTTTTATGTTGGGAGTTTTTTTTTTTTTTTTTTTATTACCTCTTCAATCTCTTCTTTTGTTATGGGTCTGTTCAGATTTTCTATCTCAGGTTATGTTAGTTTATGAGGATATAGGTGGTGTTTTTGGTGAGGTGATATATCTGTCCTGCTGGTCACTTGGCCTTGAGTGCAGAGGGTATTATTCCTCATCTTTGGGTTGGGTGCTGTGTGTGTGTTCTGCTGCTTGCTGGTTAGTGGGGGTGAAAATGCCAAATCGTTGGTCACCAGATGGGTGGTGCAGAGATTCTCACCGGCAGTCCTGGGTGGGCAGGGCTGTGTGGGAGCGTTCACAGCAGGCACAAGCTTCTGGCTGCAGGGTAGGGGACGATATGGGTGGTACAGAAGGGGGATGTCTCCTAGCCATAGGTGCCCAGTTGGTGGGGGTGCCTCTGTCTACTACAGTGTATCATGAGGGAGGTTGTTTAACCATTCCTTCAGTGTCCAGAGCCCTTGGCCAAAGGGATTGGGGTCGCCATCAGCCCTCAGGTGTCTGGTATGGGAGGCTGGATGGAATGTGCAGTACTGCTGGCTCTCAGGCCCCTGGGTGATTGGTTGTGCTCCTGTCTTATGTGAGCTGTGGCTTATGAATGCCTTAGGTCTGCAGTTGAGAGGAGCAGGGAGAGGGGATGGAGGAGTAGGGTAAAATTGCTCCTCAAGTCCACAGACCTCTGGTACAGAGGGCTGGATTGTGCAAGGTGAGTGCGGTCGATGCAGTTAGCTTTCACAGGGCATGAGGCATTCCTCTGACCGTGAGTACAGAGTTGCTCCTTCTTGTCTGAACTAGGTGGAGTGGGTTTCAGCTAGGAATGCTGCTTGCTTTGCTCAATGTGGCCGCACTATGAAGGCTTGGCCTACAGGGTGCTGGTGCAGGTAACTAGAGGGGGCAGAAGGTGCTGCAAGATGGTAGACCTCCCTGCACCAGTGGCTGGGTAAAGAGGTAGGCACCTCAGATAAGGCCAAGAGCTAGCAACTTAGGAGGCGGGCAGTGTTGAATGCCACAAGTCTGCAGCAGCTTGGAGCGGGGAGAAGGGATGTGTGAAGAGGGTGGGAGTGGTCCTCAGGCCAGTGGACCTCCAGCATGGGGGCCTGGTGTGCACAAGGTGTGTGGGGCACCTGAACTTAACTTTTTCAATTAACTCCTGTCAGGCCCCTGGCTTGTGTACAGACTTGTTCCTACGTAGCTGCTGCAAGTGAAGTGAGCTTCAGCTGGGAATGCTGCCCACCTTGTCCCACATGGCCTCACTGTGTTTGCTCGAGCCAGTAAGGTGCTGGCTTGGGTGATCAGAGGAGATGGAGTGGGCTGCAAGTTCATGGACTCCCAGTGTTAGTGGCTTGGTGAAGGGGCATGGCGGTGTTGAATACTGCCAGGCTGGTGTCACAGGCAGGGAAAGGGGGTGGGTGAGGAGGTAAGAGTGTTCCTCTGGCCCATGGAGCTCTGCGGGGGGGGGGGGGTTGGTGCTGGGGTGCGTGTGGGGGTTTGGGTGCATGCACTTAACTTTCTCAGAGCTGGAAGCACTCCTGGTTGACTCTGGAGGTACATGCCAAGTCACTTCTGCTTGGCTGCACTAGGTGGGGTGGATTTTGGCTGCGAATGCTCCTTGCTTGTCTTGATATGTCCACGCTGTGCTGGTTCAGCCAGCAAGACGCTGGCAATCTGTAATTCTCCATTTCAACAGTTTTTGAATTTTCTCTCCTTCTACCTGTCACTCAGTCTTATTCTTCAGGCTTTTCTTTGATGCTTATGGTTCCGAATACCTCATATATATATATTTTAGCTTTCATTATTATTGCCTTTTGTTATCAGTATTTTCATAAATCTGACCTGGTCTTTGAGGGTTGGAAGCATTACATATACACTTACAGTTATATTTTAATACAGACATATGTGCATACATAAAAAATACACAAGTCATAAAGATTTACTTTGAAAATGAAGACAAGTTGGATGATGTTGGCATTTTGTCAGTTGTGGTAATAACTCCCCTTGTGGAAGGTTCTGGATCATCTGGATTATCCCTGGAAATGGGGATGGTATTTCTAGTCAGAAAATTAGTGAGAGTTGTCTGCATGGTCCTTGTCTTTTTTTCTTCATATATTTCGGGGTGACATCTGCCTGTTGACTTTAGCAAAGTGATCAGTGTTTGGGTCCGTGTTTTCAAGCAACTGAAGATTCTGATTTAGTTTAGAAAACTAAATCTATACAGCAGTGTTTTAAAAGTAAATCATAAAATTGAACATTTGCAAGTGAACATATGAAGATGATAACATCAGCAAATTAAACACTGCAACACAATATGTAGTACATTAAGGATAAGGTATACAAAAAAAAAAAAAAAGGATGGTTTTAAGTACTGTTCGTTGTAACTTGAATACATCTTACGTCAGAGACTACATGTACATGGTTTCTGAAGACATTCTCCCAGTAGAGTGTCTTTTTTGGGAAAGACTTTTGATGGACAAAAGTTTTTAATTTTTATGAGATCCCGTTTGTTTATTTTGTCTTTTCCTGTTAATGCTTTTGTTATTCTTTTAGATAATTCATTGTTAAAAGTCCTGAAACATTGCCCCTGCATTTTCTTCTAGGAATTTTATGGTTTTAGTTTTTACATTTAGGTCTTTAATTCTTTTTCAATTTGTTTTTGTGTATCGTGTGAGCCATGCATCCTGTTTCATTTTTCCGCATGTGGAAATCTAGTTTTCCCAGCACCATTTATTGAAGAGACTCTTCTTCCCCCATCAAATTAACTTAGCACCCTTGTCAAAAATCAGTTGACACATCAGTTAATGTGTGGGTTTATTTCTGGATTCTCAATTTTGTTCTATTTGTCTATGTGTCTATTGTTATCCCAGTACCAGGCTGGTTTGATTACTTTAGCTGTAAAATATGTTTTAAAATCAGGAAGTGTGAGTCCTCCTACTTTGTCATTCTCCTTCAACATTGTTTTAGCTGTTTGGACCCTGAATCTGCCAGGCGCTCCTTGGAAACTCTATGGGACAGTTCTACTCTGCCCTATAAGGTCGCTATGAGTCGGAATCGACTCCATGGCAGCAGGTTTGGTGTTGTGGTTTTTGCCATTCCATATAATGTTGAGGATTAGTTTTCCCATTTCTATAAAGAAGGCTGTTGGAATTTTGGCCAGGATTGTATTGAATCTATAGATCCATTTGGGTAGTATTGACATATTAACAATATTAAGTCTTCCAATCCATGAACACAAAACATCTTTCCATTTATCAAAGTCTTCTTTAATCTCTTTCAGCAGTGTTTTATAATTTTCATTATATAAGTCTTTCACATCCTTAGTTAAACTGAGTCTTAGGCATTTTATTCTCTTAGATGTTATTGTAGATGGAATGTTAGGTTGTTGTCGTTAGGCGCCGTCGAGTCGGTTCCGACTCATAGCGACCCTATGCACAACAGAACGGAACACTGCCTGGTCCTGCGCCATCCTTACAATCGTTGTTATGCTTGAGCTCATTATTGCAGCCACTGTGTTTTCCTAATTTCCCTAATTAGTTTCCCTAATTTCCCTTTCAGATTTCTCATTGCTGGTGTGTAGAAACCTAAATGATTTTTGTTTGTTGGCTTTGTACCCTGCAACTTTGCTAATTATCTCTATTTGAGGATGGCATGATCATATATATAGAAAATGACAAAAAGAAAAATCCACAAGAAAGCTTCAAGCTTAAATTTTACTGCTTTTATTACACAAGGTCTCCCTCCTCACGTATCTATGCTTCAAGTTTACTAATATGCTGTTACAAGCTCATAATGATCTCATGTGTCAACTTTATATTTACAACAGTCATATATAGCCCTGATTCTTTTGGGGGTGTCTTCTTTTAGCATATCAAATATCCGTGTACAATAACTCTTTGCTTCTAATACTTGGACACTTCAAATTAAGCTAATACCTCATGTCCCAGAACGTGGGAGGTAGATTTCCATGGACAGCCACTGAGAGCACAGCAGGGAAATGATCAAACTCACCTAGTTAATTTTAAACCAAGAACAGGAGTCTCATCCCAACCCCTCAATTCTGAGGGTAATTCTTGCCCACAATTTGGATTCACACATGTCCAGGCAACTCTAGGGGAGTTAGCAGCCCTTGGAATCTACACACTAGGTGAAAAGGAACTGGTGAGAAGTTTATTTGCAGGGTCCTACAGGAAGGAGGAGAAGTTGATGGTCCTTAGGCTTCTGTTCATAAAGGAAACAGGAAAAAGTTTCATGTGAGAAGTGATGCCCCTCCAAACCACCCCCACCCTGCAAGTGTCTATGGAGTGGGAGAAAGGAGTTTTCCCTCCATCTCTGCATGGAACACAGCATGACTTTAACTCAGTGAAGATTTCTGCAAGGGCAGTACCTCAGGACCCCATAAGCCTATAAGCATTGGAGCTTTTGGGAGACAGCATGCCTGGCAAGGATCTCAGTGTTGCCACAATTGGTGCCAGTGTCTGCAGAGTGAGGAAGGTAGGTGCCAACATTAAGTACCTCTTGAGGTGTCGGAGATCAAACAAAAGATCCAGATTGGAAAGATAGTGATAACTATTAGCTACTTCACATAAGACATCTCCGTGAACTTCCTGGAACAAGTGGGTGAAACCTTGAAATGGAGCTGAAGAGTAAGTGCTTAATGGTTGCTGTGCTAGTCAGAATAGAGTCCCTGAGTGGTACAAACAGCTAAGCGCTTGGCTGCTAACCAAGAGGTTGGTGGTCCAAGTCTAACTAAAGGCACCTCAAAAGAAAGACCTTTTACTTCCAAAAACTCAGCCACTGAAAACCTCATGGACCACAGTTCTACTCTGACACACATGGGATCACCATGAGTAAGTATTGACTCAACAGCCCGGGTGCTAGCCAGGGAAAACTGAATTCGAAATTAATGGGAAAATATTTGCAACTAAAACCTAATGAGGTCTAGGGAAACTTTAATTACAAATCAATTCAGTGTAAGCTATCTTCCCAGCAGCTCAGGGCAACAACAATGTACTCTAGGTAATAGAAGCATATCCCTTCTATGGCCTCTTAAAAATAAAGTGCCTGAACATACTATCTTCACAGTAAATCAGAAAGAGCAGTTGCTGTGAGTAGTCATTGTTCATATGAGAAAAGAGAACAGAAGCATCAAGTAATTTATTCTACCCAGACCCATCTTTTGGGCTTGTTTATTTGAACTTTAGGTGAAATTAATTTGTCTAAAGAAGACTTATGCTTGACTACATAAAATCAGTTATAAATTTTTATTTAATTTTGAGTCACATCAAGAAGAAGGTATTATGAGTTAAGAGAAGGAAAAATGTTCATGGGAATTATAATTAGGGGGGAAAAAAAAGCAAGCACAAGTGAGCTTAATCAAAAGGAGAGTAGAGTTTTTTTCTGAATCCCCCATTTCCAAATTTCTAGTTCCTTAAACTATGCAGAGATTCTATAGTGAAACAGGAAGCATCATCTGTTTCATGGAAATTGGGACATTTCAGGAAGCATAAATTGGGAAGTTTGACAAGCCTACACCAATGCCTCTTAAACTGAGAGTACTTTGTTGTTTAGCTTTTCGAGACCTTCCTTTTATAAAAGGGAAATTCCCATTTTCCAATCTTTCTCTAAGGGAAATAATCTAAGTTCATGACCTTATTGAACCCAAACAATTTCCAGTATGTAGGCTCTTAATCAACCTCTATATAAGTATCGAAGAATTTCCAAATAAAAGAGCTTGTATTAAACATGCCCTCTAAAGGCCTGATCAGCCTACAAAGAAATAGAAACTCCTTAGAATCCAAAGAGCTTTGAGGAATTACCGAGACAGGTGCTGGCAAATTTCATTAAGAAACAGTGTGATTGGATTCTGGATTTTTCCTTTCTGACTTCTAGTGATGAGAGAATGGGTTCAGGATATGGGCGTAACAGAATGCCCATGATAATTAACTCATATCCCATCTCTTATTTTCTGACATAATTTTGTTTATTATTGCAAATAAGAAAACACCTTAAATATCCACCAATAGAGGAACGTTCACTGTAACATGGACACACTAGAGTGGCAGTTTGGAGCCCAGGCCGTGGGGTCAGATAGACCCTGGCGAGACCCATTTCTCAGCTTTACTTTCCACATCTTCAAAGTGTGGGGATAATAATCATATAAGTCTCTTATGCTGCTATAAAGATAAAATCAAACAATGAGTGTGAAGCACCTAGCACAGTGTGTAGCTCACAGTAATAGCTCATAAATGCTGACAATTAGTAGTAGCAGTATGTCTATTAAATGGAAACAAGGCAAGAATTAAAAGTTACCATATAGAATGTACATCTATGTTTATTGACAGGGAAAGACGACTTCTACTACCATTATTACATCTACTAACCCCACCTCTGTGACCTCTACTAACCTCTACTCTCCATCTACTAACTCTACTAACACAATAAAGAGGACCAAAATGTATTTCTAAGTGGAAAAAAGAACCTATTGCACATATTTTTGTGATATATGATTCCAAATTTAAAGAGTCAGTAGGGAAATACACCAACAATACTTATCTCTGACGGTGGGTTGTGGTAATTTTACTTTCTACTCTAAAGCACCCTGTGAGTCTACTTTATGTCATTGGGCAAAAATATTTTTTATAATCTATAACTAAAAATGAATCACGTTTCTTCCCTATTGCAATGTTTCTCTGATTTTCACAAACCTTACAAAACATTTTCTGAAAGGTTCATGTGTGAGCTTGTTTAGCTTGTGAAGCATTCTCTCTTTCATTTCAGCTATTATTTTTCAGGGAGAAATTTCGTTAACTCCGAGCATGTTTTTCAATAATGTAAGAACGGTGTGAGGGCAAAAATTAAGATTCTTGTTTGATAATCATTCTTGGTTAAGCTTCCAGGGCCAACTAGGCAAGAAAAAATTTAAAAACAAGAAAGGAGAAAGAGGAGGGGGAGGAGAAGTAGAGGAAGAAGAAGGAGGAGGAGAGGAAAAGGGAGACAGACAGAGAGAAAGAAAGAGAGAGAGAGAGATGGAAAGAAAAAAAGAAAGGGGAAAAAGGCACCACCCCAGATCTCACTTTAGCCAGGCCTCAGGATTTGCAAGATTATGAACAGTGTTCTGTATTTAGCCTACCCAATATTTTGAATAGTTCTGAAATTGGAAAGCAATGTTTTTCCATGAATTCCTTGTAATAATTTTTCCTAAGACAACTCTAAACAAAACACTCCCTTTTCACTCTTTTTAAAAAATCTGTAGAGTTTCATAGAGTTCACCCCTGCTACAAGAGCCCTTCCTTAGAAGGGTGGAGTAAACTGTCAAGCAGGGCAGCCCTAGTCTAGTCAAACTCAACCTCCCCATAGATTCACAGAATATGGGTGGGCACTATGGACAAAGTCCCTCTGCTGGGAGAAACTGTGAGCCATAGGGTTGCTCTCCTCAAAACACGGTATAATCCTACCACTTCCATCAAATACCACTGATGCTTTTCCCTTGTACCTTCATCCTCTCTTGATGGAAACCCAGGACATCACCACCACTGAATGCCTACTTCCCCTGTGACAACTCTGAGCACATCTATTAACACCCCCTACAAATTCTTCCCTAGATATACCCCAGGACCATAAACAAATAAGCTGCTTCTTAGAAATAGTTTTTAACTCAGGAATCTGAAATTTCGGGTTGAGAATATTCTCAACAATGGTCTTGGAACTGCAAGAATTCAGATGGATGCTCTTGGACCCTACCTCTCACCCAGTCTCTGGATAATGTGTGTCTACAATGTCTCTGTTATGGAGACATTCCCTCAACCTGTGGGGCATCTTGCTTGTCTACCTGTGTCTAGCTCCTTGGCCAGCCATCCCTCATATTATCATACACTTAAACACAAGTAGAAAGAGTGTATGTCCTCCATCTTGCTTGTTGGAATTAATTGAGGAGAGCAAAGAAGGATTGACAAAGCCGATAACAGAAGTGATATGAAAAAATGATAAAATATCAGCTTCTTCCAGGAAGTGACAAGAGCATTTTGAGCCAGGAGGGATGAAGTCAGAATGTGATTGGGGAGATTTCTGTGAGGGTTGGAGAAGAGCATTCAAGAACTAGAAGCTTAGGAGCACATAGATGGACCCCTAGGGATTCTCCGAAACAAAAAAAAAAAATTGTAGGGGTCAAAAGACCAATGATTCCAATGGTGTAGACTAAGCCAGTGACTGTTGTCTTTTAATGTTTTTATGACTATGATTTTATGAAAATCAGATCGCATTATTCCCCTACCTCAACCTCTTGCACTTAGTAGAGTATCTCAGCTTCTTACCAGTCTTATCTCACCCCCTACGCTTGAGCCACACTGGCTCCAATCTTTGCTCACAATATGCCAAGCTCTTTACTATCTCAGAACCTTCCTATTTATGCTTCCATCACCCCTCTATAACAAGACCCCTTCCACTCCCACCCCCAGCACCACTTACGGTCTTTAATATCACTGTTTATTCCGTCACTGGCACTTCTCACAACAAAAAAATTGTTTTATTTATTTAATTCCTAAGTTTGAATAATTTCATACTGTGTCCCCATTGCCTGATACAAAAAAACAAGCCAAACCCATTGCTGTCAAGTCAACTCTGACCCACGGCGACCCTATAGGACTAAGTAGAACTGCCCCATAAAGTTTCCGAAGAGTGAGCGGCTTGTGGATTCGAACTGTTGACTTTTTGGTAGCAGCTGAACTCTTAACCACATTGTCACCAGGGCTTCCCATAGCCAGATGCACAGTGGAAAATCAGTGAATACTTCTGAATGGATAAATGACAAAAAGGGAATGAATACATGAATTAATTTATATCAGTAGGCTGTTACAGTCTGAGAAAAGCAAGGGTAAGCTGAATTTCTAAACTAAAACCAAAGAGTGTAGGTATTACTCAAGCATAACACAGTTTGGGACATATAAAGAGAGGCATTGTGTGAAACTCTAGTGAACAAGGCAATCATGACACTTCTCTATCACTTGGTGTCATGGGTTTAATTATGTCCCCCAAAAAACGTGTGTACCAATTTGGCTGGGCCATGACTCCTGGTATTGTGTGATTGTCCACCATTTTGTCTTCTGATGTGAGTTTCCTGTATGTTGTAAATCCTGCCTTTATGATGTTAACGAGGGAGGATGGGCAGCAGTTGTGTTAATGAGGCAGGACTCAATCTACAATATTGGATTGTGTCTTGAGCCAATCTCTTCTGAGACATAAAAGAGAGAAGTGAGCAGAGAGGCAGGGGGACCTCGTACCACCAAGAATACAGTGCTGGAAGCAGAGTACATCCTTTGGACCAGGGTCCCTGCACAGAGACGCTCCTAGTCCCAGGGAAGATTGATGAGAAGGGTGACAGAGAGAAAAAGACCTCCCCTGGAGCTGATGCCCTGAATTTGGACTTATAGCCTACTTTACTGTGCAGAAATAAATTTCTGTTTGTTAAAACCATCCACTTGTGGTATTTCTATTATAGCACCACTAGGTAACTAAGACATCTGGCTTTGTTTACTTCAAAAGATTTCTTTAGAAAGGCTCCTACCCTTAACATGACCAATTTCTTAGTTCTGTATCTGACTCATACCCATCCATATATGACTTTCTTTTCCTATGAACTTCACATATGACCATTGACCTAGGCAATTATCTTCATCAGTAAACATCTGATGATCTCTCAGGTACATCTGTCTAAGGAATGAGGCCATTATGAATATGAATCACCCAACATGACCACACTCCTTGGACACATAATATTGAATGGATCAAAGTTCTGCATGGCTCCAAGGAGCTGTCCTCACCCTTCCTGAATGGAACTAGTGTCTCAGAGAAGGCAAAAGTGAACAGAGAAGACCGTGGTAGAGAGAATTTTCCCCTTACCAGCCACCAAATATACAAAGCGTTGGAGGTTTGTTTCTTCTGACAGTTATTATTCATCTAAAGAATAATCTTCAAAAAAACTACTTTTTAAAAAGTCATTTTTTTCTTCAAACCTAGAAATTTTTGACCCCTAGGACAGATTTCTGAAAGTATTTTCTTGGATTAACTAATTGCAAAATAAAGGCATTTCTTGCCAGACTGAAAGGCTATTTCTAGCCAGTGCATGTAGGGCTATAAAAACAGTTGCCATGGAGTCGATTCTGATTCAGGGTGATCCCATGTGTGTCCAAGTAGAACTGTACTCCATAGGGCTTTCAATGGCTGATTTTATGGCCTTTCTTCCAAGGAGCTTCTGGATGGATTAGAACGTCCAAACTTTCAGTTAGAAGCTGATTGCATTAACAATTTGAACCTCTCAGGGTCTCCATGTATAAACATACGTTTATATCTACACTGAGAAAAGGTGTTGGCTGGCATGGATAATCCTCCTGGCTCTGACACCATGCCATTGTCATTTTCAGGGCAGAAATGCAGACAACATTCATGTAAATAATCACAAATCTGTGTTTCACGATTAAGGAATATGTCTGAGACAAAGGATATTAATCCATACAGAAGCACACGGATGCGCATATTGAATTGGAAATGTTTATTTCTCTAGTCTAATGACAGGACTAACAAATCAAATGAATAGAGAATTTGCTAATGTCACTAGCTTTACTCCAGATCCCTATACTTGTTATGGTAAAGTGGGTGGATTTATTTTTAAAATGTCCTAGTGGAATAACATCTAAGTTATTTATAACTTTCATATAATAGCACCCAAATATCTCATAAACCCGATTAAATAAATACAAAGCTAATTATTACATATTTTTTAAAATAAAAATTCCTGCTTTTCAGAATTTTCTTATACTACAGGATCTTCCCTTTGAAAAATATTTTAAAAATACCCTTCAAAAACTCCTTAAAAGGTTTGTTTGTATAAGATTGCAAAGATTAGTCAAAGCTAACCTAACCATTTGGAATTGAAACTTCCAACTACGTAACAAAAGAAAGCTGGTGGATTTAATCTAATTCACTTAGATTTAAGGAACAAGGAAGAAATGATTGTTTTTGCAGCCTTATCAGGAGCTTGTTTCCACAGAACATCCTTAAGACGCTTTCCCACACCACTGGGTAGTTTCCATTATTAGGAGCTTGGTCAAGATGTATTTTTTTTGGCAGCCTGCCAAGTCATGTTTGTTGGGTCTCAGTGGTACCAAATTTGACAGAAAGCAAAGCACAGGAGGGAAAAGGTATTTTCAAATCACTATTTTCACATCGAAAATATAAGACCAAAATCCCTCTTGCAAAACGTAAAACTTAACTTTCCTTCCTTTCATGCTTCAGTGATGGCAAATCCAGGCATCCTGCTTTCATTTATACTTCCCAAAGATGCGGGGAGGGGGTGGAGGGAAAAGAGTGGATTCTTTCTTCGGGCTACACAAAGTGTTCCCAACCAGACTTACTGAAAAATCATGAAAGCTTATCTGGCTGAGCACCAAAGCATTTCTATTTGCCATGGATCCTTCCCTTCACAGGGCTTCTTCTTGGTTTTGCAAATGTCCACCCCAAACCCTACTGTCCCCAGAAACTTGAGTTTAGATATACCCTTCAACCCCTCTTCTGCTCTTGGATTAAACTGAGAGAAGCACCCTCTCCGTATAGCCTGCCTATTAGGCAACAGAAAATGGAAACATTTTTTTATCTTTCAAAAATGAGGAGGCCAACTAGACCTTCCCTTCCTTTCCCCAAGTCCTCTTTTAGCTAAGTCTTTGGCAGCAAGCAGCTCCCTACTATTCCTTCCAAGAACCCCAGTAAAGTTGAAAGAGGACCCGTGATGAGTCCAGCATCCATGGAAAGTGACCAAAGAATAGGCACCTGCTTAACCATGAGTTCCTGAAGATCAATGACAATCATGGTAACCCTTGTATCTAAACATTGCCTAACATCTAAGACACATTCCATAAATAACTTCTGAATTTAATTCAGTTGCTTAAGTATTGAAATGAATTATTAGCCAGCTCTTGCCCTGACATGAATATCTTCTGTAATAGAATACATCAGTATTCTGTTCATCATCACTCACTCCCCTTTCCCTGCAGGAGGATCACACATCACCACTGCTGTCTCTGGGCTTGCGGATAACATGTTTATGAGAGTAAGTAAGACATGCCCCATTACACACTTCCTTCACCTCCCTTGCCCTTTTTCTCTGTAATAAAAAGAGTAGATTTCAAATAGGGGCTGAATCATCAGTCTTGGTCCTGGGATAAGAAGATGTGTGGGGGAAAGCCACAACAGCAAGCCCACAGCTGTTGATCCATAATATGAACAAGAAATCAATATTTGCTTTTATTTGCCATTGAGGTTTTAGGATTGTTTGTTACTGCAGCAAAGCTACCCTAGACAGGTGCAATATCTATGCTGTTGTTTAGGAGAGCACCCCAGAATGTGACAAAATATTTACGCTAAATAAATTTCATAGACTTGAGACTAAGAAATAAACATTCAAAGGTTTCAGTCAAGACTTCGGGATCTAGAGTCAGATCTGAGGCTAAATCTAACACTGCCATTTACAAACTGCATGAACTTAGACAAGTTATTTCTAATTTCCCATCTGTAAAATGCAGACACTAATAGTAGCTACTTCATAGAATTATTAAGTAGATTTAGAAAGAGGATATATGAGCTTAGATTAAGAAGCATAGAACACTAAGCACTCCATAAGCAGCAGTGTCATTCATCAATGGGATTCTCTGAGAAATGGCCTTAAGATCCATATTTGTGAGCAGGGAATTTATTGGGGAATGCACTCAAGAACAACAGCTGTAAGGAAGTGAGGACAAAAGGGCTGGGCAGAGGAAGAATTGAACAGCGATGGAGTTGCAGCAGGGCCTCAGATGTCCCCAGCTGAGATAACAGAGCCGAGCCTTCATGCCCCTACACTGGATGTGAGTCATGAGAGGTAGGCTACCCCAGGGAGGGAGGCATAGCCTTGAGCAAGGCTGCTTCCTTTAGCCAAGGGCCATTCCTGGAGAGGGGCTTAGCTGGGAGCCACCAGCAGGTAGCACTCAGCAGCTGGAAGAATGGATGCCTTGGTCCTGAAGGAGGCAAGTGGCTGGGGGTGCACCCAGTACTCATCACAGTCCACCACTGTGTGACCTGCAGCCTCTCCTTTCATGTGATAATTTTGCCCCATCGGGGTGAAGCTCCTCCAGAGTCCTGGATGGCTCTTTTCCTGGGAAAAATGTCATGTTGAAGATTAGTGAGATGAGCTAAAACTCTGCTGCTTTATCTGGTCTCAGGGCTTAAACTGATGCCCTTCATCTCTGTCCTGTGGCAGAGTTGTAACTAAGCTATGGCAGGTAGGGCGCATGCTCGGGAGCCACTTGAGGGAGGCCCTAATGAGTAGTTTCTAATGGCCATCACAATTTCCATCACCAGCCGTGAGAAATCATTCAGCAATTTAAAATTAATTGCCATAGGCACTATTTTCCATAGATGGGCCCCTGTCTGCACCTATTCTTCATTTCCCTTACCCATGGCCACCACTTCCTCTGGTCTTGGTGGTGTACCTCGGTGGTATCTTCCAAACCCCCAGGCTGCAGTTGCCACACTTGTTCATTTATGGACTAAATTGCTAAACAGCCACAAGTGATCTGAGAAGAAAGAGTGGAGTTGTGAGGAAAGGGTGTAGCAGAGGTTAAAGATAAGGGCTTGTCCCATCATGCCTCAAGGGAGGATGTGGCAGCGGCACTCTGGGCTGACTCCATGAGGTGAGTTTGGGCCATTCTCTATCTTGTCTCCCTCTGCTGACAGGGAGAGGGCCGTGAATGTCACACAGTAGACATCCTCTTCCCTAGTTAACAAAAAAGTTTCGGTTTCTGAATCTGATTAAAAGTGATAGCATGGGTAGTCAAATGACCAATAAGCACAAGAAAAGACGCTAAACATCCTTAGTCATCAGGGAAACGCGAAGTAAAATAGCAATGAGATATCACTACATAACTACTGTTGTTAGTTGCATTTGAGTCAATTCCAACTCATGATGACTCCATGTATGCAGACTAAAACTGTATTCCATAGGGTTTTCGAGGCTGTGACCTTTCAGAAGCAGGTTGCCAGGCCTCTTTCTTTTGAGGAACCTCTGAGTGGGTTTAAAATGCCAACTTTTCAGCTAGTAGTAAATTGGTTAACCATTTGCTCCATCCAGGAATTCCTACATATACACTCAAAAAAAAAACCTAACCTGTTGCCATTGAGTCCAGTCAGACTCATAACCATCCTATAGGACAGAGTAGAACTTTTCCATAGGGTTTCCAAGGAGCGGCTGCTGGATTCAAACCGCTGACCTTTTCATTAGTAGACGAACCTTTAACCACTAACCGCTAGGATAGCTATAATCAAAAAAAACAGATAATAACAAGTGTTGGAAAGGATTTGGAGAAACTGGAACCCTAACACAATGCTAATGGGAAGATACAATGGTGCAGCCCCTTCGGAAAACTCTTTGGCAGAGTCTTCTAAAGTTAACCAAACACCTATCACAATACCTTTCTTAAATATTTACTCAAGAGAAATGAAAAGCTGTGTCCACACAAAAGCTTATACACGAGTGTTCATAATGTCTTTATTTATGACAGCCTCAAACTGGAAATAACTTCAAGGTCCATTAACAGTTAAATAAATAAGCAAATTGTCATATAGCCATGTAAGAAAATGCTACTAAGCAATAAAAATGTATAAATTATCAATTTGTGCAACTGCATGGATAAATCTCTAAATCATTTGCCACGTGAACAGAATCAGATATAGAAGAACACAGACTGGTTGGATTTATACAAAACTCTAGAAAATAAAAATGTAACCTAAAGTGACAGCGTATCCTTGGCTGGGAGTGGCAGAGGCTCCCTTGGGCAGGGGAACAGGGCAACTTTGTGTGTGTGTGTGTGAGCTTTAGGTGAAAGTTTACTGCTCAAGTTAATTTCTCATACAAAATTTTATACACATATTGTTATGTGACATTAGTTGCAATCCACAAAATGTGACAGTACACTCCCCCTTTCCACCCCAGGTTTCTTGTGTTCATTTAACCAGTTCCTGTCCTTTCCTGCCTTCTCATCCCGCCTCTGGACAGGAGCCACCCATTTGGTCTCGTGTATCTGATTGAACTAAGGAGCACACTCTTCACAAGTATTATTTTTTGTTTTATAGTCCAGTCTAATCTTTGTCTGAAGAGTGAGCTTCAGGAATTGTTTTAGTTCTGGGTTGGCAGAGAGTCCAGGGGCTGTAGCTTTGGGGGTTCCTCCAGTCCCTGTCAGACCATAAAGTCTGGTCTTTTTAAGTGAATTTGAGTTCTTCTTTGCACTTTTCTCTTGCTGCATCCAGGACTCTCGTTGTGTTCCCTGTCAGGGTGGTCATTGGCGGTAGCCAGGCACCATCTTGTTTTTCTGGTCTCAGGCTGATGGAGTCTCTGGTTTACTTGGCCCTTTTGTCTCTTGGGCTGGTATTATCCTTGTGTCTTTGTTGTTCTTCATTCTCCTTTGCTCCAAGTGGGTTGGGACCAATTGATGCATCTTAGATGGCCACTCGCAAGGTTTTAAGATCCTAGACGGGGACAGGGAGACTTTTGAGGGTAAAGAAAAGATTCTATATCTTGATTGTGGTGGTGGCTGCACAGGTGTATACATTTGCTAAAATCCATCAAACGGTACTTTTAAAATGAGTGCAATAAAGTTGATATTTTTTAGATGGACAGAAGAGAAGCCTTCTGCCCCTTGTTCTGAAAAGACCTGGTGCTGGTGGGTGGATGATGAGATAACTGCTCTTTTCTTAGCTCACAGTGACCCTGGAGTTACACCTCAAAGGCTTTTCTCCTTGTTACTGTAAAGCGAAAATGACAGGGCTGTCTGCTATAATGATCACTCCCCAGACGAAAGAAGCCACAGAAGGTCACAGGAACTCCCGCTTCCAGTATCATCATGTATTTACCCAGAGACTTCATGGCCAGCTTGTCCATCCTACTTTTTCCCACTGCTTTTTTCCGTCTGGGTTCACTCACTAAGACACCAAAAGGTCAAAAGTCTTACTCAGAGTCGGTGACAATGAGTCAATGGCTGTCACTCATCTGCTTTCCAGTCTCCGGTCTAACCACTAACCCACAGTCAGGCGCAACGACTGGGAGCATTATTCAGAAATGAATTCCCATTACCCCACACCCCCCATTCTTTTCCTTCCTTTATTCCATATGCAATACCCTAGTCTAAGTTTATTCAAAGTTATTAAAGTTTATTAAAGGTCCCTAGGTGGTGTAAAAATTTGTACCTGACTACTAACCTGAAGGTTGGCCGTTTGAACTCACACAGTGGTGCTGTGGAAAAAGGCCTGGTGATCTGCTTCTATAAAAACGATAGTCAAGAAAACCTTATGGCGCCCGGTTCTACTCTATAACACCTCGGGTTGCCATGAGTCGGAATTGACTCAACAGCAGCAGGTTTTTAAATTTATTAAGGAAAAGTTAGCAAATATGTTTTTATGCAATAAATAACTGCCAGGAAACATAACTAGCTGTAGCCTCAAGAGAGCTGCGGGTGTACGGTGATGTTTCATACGTATTTGGAATAATGTTCACCTGAAAAGAGAAAAGAGATTTAAATATTAACTCACCCTAATAAAACCAACCTGATGAAAAACACAGGTAACATCAGAGGCCAAAACGACATCTTTGTTCAAGCGTATCTCTAAATTGCATCTACTATGGAAGCAATTGGAAACCCTGATGGTATAGTGGCTAAGAGCTACGGCTGCTAACCAAAATGTTGGCAGTTTGAATCCACCAAGAGCTCTTTGGAAACCCTATGGGGCAGTTCTACTCTGTCCTATAGGGTCACTACGAGTCAAAATCGACTCTTCGGCACTGGGTTTTTGGTATTTTGGTATGGAACCAATTGGAGCCCTCGTGGTATAGTGGTTAAGAGCTCAGCTGCTAACCAAAAGGTCAGCAGTTCGAATCCACCAGCCACTCCTTGGAAACCCTATGTGGCAGCTGCTATGAGTCGGAATTGACAACAATAGGTTATAGAACCAATTAGAAGCCCTGGTGGCACAGTGGTTAAGCACTTGGCTGCTGAAAGGTCAGTGGTTCAAACTCACCAGCTGCTCCATGGGAGGAAGATGTGGCAGTCTGCTTCCATAAAGATTACAGCCTTGGAAACCCTATGGGGCAGCTCTACTCTGTCCTATAGGGTCACTATGAGTCAGAATCAACTTGCTGGCAACAGGTTTGGTTCAGGATAGAACCAACTGTGTAAATTCTAGAGTTACGAGATAGGACTGGTGTTCAAAATGTTGAGAGAAATAACCTAGTTCGATATAGAAGTCAATTTAGCTGCCACTAAAAGACACGATTAGGTGTGTCTGAGTGAGCTCTTTGCCTTAAATCAGTCGTCATACTTTAGAACATATTCAGCAACTAAACCAGTTGCCATTGAGTTGATTCCAACTCAGTGATCCCTGTGTGTCAGAGCAGAATTGTGGTCACAGAATTTTCAGTGGCTGATTTTTTGGAAGTAGGTTGCCAGGCCTTTCTTCTGAGGTGCCTCTGGATGGACTCCAACCTCCAGCCTTTTGGTTAGCAGCTGAGCATGTTAACCACTTGCACCACCCAAGAATATTCAGCAACTAGAAGTAGGAAAACAAAAGATTGTAGTCCATATATATAAAGTTTTAAAACAAATTTTTTTTTTATGTTCTAAGAAAAGATTTCTAGGTCTCACTACAGACTTCCAATTTAGTAGTTCTGCAGTAGAGTCCAAGAATTGCTTTTTGTTTGTTTGCTTGCTTTTTTGTTTGTTTGTTTTGTTTTATTTTTTTAATGTTCCCCAGGTGTCTCTGATGTACACACAGGTTTGGTCTAGCCTTGGCCTCTCTGGTGTTCTTCATCTTAAGTACTGTGCTCAAAGAACCCTTCCAATACCCAAAGCCTGTAGTATATACTCTCTTTAGGGTATAGGGTTTTCAACGACTGATATTTTTGGAAGCAGATCCCCAGGCCTTTCTCCCCAGGTACCTCTGGGTGGGCTCGAACCTCCAACCTTTTAGTTAGCAGCTGAGCATGTTAATCTTTCACCACTCAGGGATTTTTCTAAATGTACAGAGCCTCCTATGTATGTGACCTCGTGCCAGGACTTAAGTGCCTCAGAGTGAAACAACCAGGGTAGGAATTTCCCAAATTTGACCAATAGCCCTTAACAATATCTGTACCTGTTGTAGATAAAGGTTCATCGTTCATCCGTAGAAGTAAGGGTGGACAAGGCTTGTGGCCCAGCTTCTTCTCTGGTGGGGGGGGAGGGAGGCAGCCTCAGTGGACTGACTGAGCCACACAAACACACGGGCCACCACAGTCTCTTCTGAGCAACTCTAAACCATCACCCATGTTCAGAGAGTAAGTATCTTAGCACCATTCTAAACTTGCTTTTGCTCTTTTCCCTCTCTGCTACCAAAATACAATTGCATATTAAAAATAAACAGTGCTGCCTTCCCACAGATCTCTGCTCTCCTTTAAATAGTCTGACAAGTACAAATGGTTCCCAACTGCACCCCACCCCAGGACAGAGCTCTGGGGCCTCTCCTTCCTTGCCTTCCCCTCGCGCTGCCTGTTCCCTTCTGCCTGCTCCAGCCTTTTTCAAAATCTAATTTCTAATTATCTAGTTTGTTATCAGCCACCCTCTACCTCCCTGGGTATATTGCAGGGAGCTGTGGGCCTCATTTCTTCTGTGTATTTCGGCTCCTTTCTCTGTTGTTTCTCTCTCTCTGAGTACCTCTGTGTTTCCCCCAAATAACCACAAGACAAGCGGGAAAAGTGAACCGCAGGAAGAACAAACCACTGTGCTGGGCCCCTCACGCCATGCAAACCTGGAGCTAAAAGCTGCGCATCCTTGTTCTGGCCACGTTGGCCTCTTGCCTTGGGGGGAGCCTTCTGAGGGCCCTTAAAGACCGAGTCCTCTCCAGAATATGTGCGTCTTTAATGCACATTGAGGACACACTCTTGGCACACATGCAAACGCGATCTGGGCTGTGTGGAAGATACCGTCGCTAACCTCAGGTTGAACTAAAAAGCTCTGGAAATTTTAAGAGGTTGTTTTGACCTCCCAGGGTCACAGAGGATGGGGATCTGCCTGGCAGTTGTTAATGGCGATTTGATTGGGCTCCAATGCTGTTTTTAAGTCTCTACTGAGCCCAGCCAAGTTAAACACTCTTTCTTTTCATCTCCACTCGCAAGTCCAGCCTTCAGCCCCAGGTCTTCAGTCATTCTTTGGTTCTTCTCTGGATTCCCTCCAGTTTGTTGACAAATCCTCCAACCTTCATTCAAAATTACTTCTTAATTTCTTCCCGATAGCATCTCACAGAGTTTCCTCGAGATCAGCATTTTACTCTTTCTGCCCACACAGTGTGCTGAATGTGGGAGCAAGAGTACTGGGGAAGACCTCGATGCTGCTTGGGGGGGCGGGGGGGGTGGACACAATGGCAAGCCAGGCTCATGGAAGCGCCTTTCCAAGAGCACATTTCTGCTATTCAGGGCTGGCACAATTCTTTTTCTTTTCTTTTTTGAAGTAATGCCCTTTCTTGATTGTGAAAGTCATATTTGGTCATTGCTGAAACTTTACAAAACGCTCTTACATGTTATATTGTACCTTCTTACTCACTATAAACAAGACAGGTTCCTTCAAGCACTCCCCATGAATCGTACTTTCTTTGTCATGTCCCTTAGACTATGTTATAGCTTATTTTTGCTTTTCTTAAAATATTCCATACATGTTTATAACTAAATAGGAATTCTCTACACGTGATTGGGTCAATGAAAATAGGACAGGACTCTTCCTTTTTTTTTTTTTTTTTGATACCTAATTCTAGTAATTTAGTCCAAGTCCACCTTTTTTTTCCCCCTCCCAGCAGCTATGTGTTACTGGTTTACCCATATTGAATTTAAAAATTTCTGATCTTGTCCACACAGGCTTTGGAGTCAAAAAGGAGAGCTGATACTTACCACTGAGCCTGTATACATTCTTTACTTTCTCTGAACACAAATTTAGTGAATGCTGTCATGTGCCACCAAATTAATAGACTCATCCAGTCAATTCAAGACCGAGGCACTCCCATCTGACAGCGATATTGGCTGCTGATTGCTCATATCTGAGTCCTTCCCTGGAATTGCCCTTGGCCCACCATTATTTCCTCTACCTGGGGACAGCCCATATCCAATGACTGGTCCATGTGGGGATATAAAGGTCTGTCCCTCATGCCTCAGCTTAGGACAGCTCTGAAAGACCACCCCAGTTCCACAAACTCTGTATGGGATGGGCTGCTGCCCCTGCTGCCATCGCATTGCTGCTCAATTTCTCCCTAATCCCATTGTGCTTTCCTCATTCCCTTACAGGTATTGTTCTCCAAGGCCTTCCCAAGTAAATTACCTGCACTCAGATCTCTGTCTCAGAGTTTGCTTCCTAGGGAACTTGACCTAAGGCTCAATTAGCCCAATCTTTGAAATTTTTTTTTTTTTTTTTTGAATTAGGATTAATGATACCTATATTTCTTCAGGAGCCCTGGTGATGTAGTGGTTAAGAGGTTGGCTGCTAACCAAAAAGTCAGCAGTTCGAATCTACCAGGTGCTCCTTGGAAACCCTGTGGGGCAGTTCTACTCTGTCTTATAGGGTTGCTATGAGTCGGAATCGACTCGATGGCACTGGGTTTGGTTTTGGTTGGATATTTCTTCAAGCTTTTGAGAAGACCAAATGCAATTGAAATTGTCTAGCATAATGTGAAATAGTTGGTGTACAATCAAGTTTCACTCATTTTTTTTCTTTAAGCCATAATTTCTCTACCAAACTCTTGATAGCTATTATCAAAAATCCCAAGAGTTATTATATGGAAGAAGACTTCCACTACATGGTTCTATGGGGCAGAATTTTAATATCTGATGAAATTTTAGGTACCCAGAAATGCCTAGGGCATATCTGACACTCAGTAAATGTGTGATGTGTAAACGATGGGTGAATGAATGGATAAGAAAGCAGCACAATTTTAGAACTTTCTATTTTATTGCTCTTTCTTTCTGTGAGTTACCACAATGTCTTAGTTATCTAGTGATGCTATAACAGAAATACCACAAGCAGATGGCTTTAACAAAGAGAAATTTATTCTCTCACAGTCTAGGAGGCTGGAAGTCCCAATTCAGAGAGTCAGCAAAGTCTGCTTTGCGGCCACAAAAATTAAGATCTTTTAAAATGGTGCTATGGAGGGCTTCTGATTTGACAGCTTGTGTTGAGTTAATTGTTTACTATTGTCTTAGTCGTCCAGTGCTTCTGTAACAGAAATACCACAAGTGAATGTCTTTAACAAACAGAAATTTATTCTCTCACACTTTAGGAGGCTAGAAGTCCAAATTCATGCTGTCAGCTCCAGAGGATGACTTTCTCTCTCTGTCGGCTCTGGGGGAAGGTCCTTGTCATCAATCTTCCCTGGCTGAGGAGCTTCTCAGCTCAGGGACCCCAGGTCCAAAGGATGAGCTATTCTCCTGGCTCTTGTTTCTTGTTGGTATGAGATACTCCTGTCTCTCCACTGGCTTCTCTCTTTTACATCTCAAAAGAGATTGATTTAAGACACAACCTAATCTTGTAGATTAAAGCCTGCCTCATTAACATAACTGCCCCTCATCCTGCCTTCTTAACATCAAAGAGGTAGGATTTACAATGTGTATGAAAATCTCATCAGATGACCACATGGTGGACAATCCCACAATACTAAGAATCACAGCCTAGTCAAGTTGACACACAATTCAATCCATAACACACAATAACCACTTAACCACCACTTAATCCCTCTATGTTTTAGTTTCCTCATCAGTTAACTGAGAATAATAATGGTGCCTACCCTCCTAGACATCTGTGGATTAAATGAGGTAATGTGCATAAAGTACTTAGAATAGTTTCTTCTACATAGTCAGAACCCAATAACTATCAATTATTACTGAACGTTACTTCCATGCTAGGTATTGAATTAGGCTCTTTATAAACATTGTGTAATTTAATCCATATACCAGTACTACAAGGTAGGTACTGATTTCAAATAACACAACTAGAGATTCATGGGGCTTAAGAAACTTTCCAAACTCGTTGTTTTTAGTCCTCAATCTTCTACTCCTTATTTTCAATATTAATAGCCTCATTCAGTCACTCAAATCAGAAAGTTGGAAATTATTCTAGATTATTCCCTCTCCTGTAGCCCTTGTATCTAATCCTTCATTCATTCCATCTCCTAATTCATCACTTCCTTTAGGAGACACCTTCCAACCTGAGGAGCTAAACTTCTGACGCTGTATCAAAGTTCCACTGCTATTCATAAGGTATGAACTGGCCAATTTTTTTTTTTTTTTTTTTTCAGAATTTGACTGCGAGGTCCTTTTTCCTAGTCTGTCTTAGTCTGGATGCTCCACAGAAACATGCCCACCGTGGGTGACCCTGCTGGTATTTGAAATGCCAGCAGCATAGCTTGCAGTTTCACAGCAACACACCTAGCCACCACAGTACGACAAACTGACAGACGAGTGGTCTTGCTGAAAGCAAAGAGGACTTGAAGCACTTACTGAGGAAGATCAAAGACTACAGCCTTCAGGAGGAATTACACCTTAAAATAAAGAAAATAAAAATCCCAACAGCTGGACCAATAAACAACATCATGATTAATAGAGAAAATATTGAAGTTATCGAGGATTTCATTTTACATGGATCTGTAATCAACGCCCATGGAAGCAGCAGTCAAGAAATCAAATGAAACTATTTTAGGTGAAGGTAAAGACAACACACAATACAGGAGAGGTCAGCACAACTGGACTAAACCAAAAGCAGTTTCCTGAATACAACCAAACACTTGGAAGGCCAGAGTAGAAGGGATGGGGGTCTGGGGATCATGGTTTCAGGGGACATCTAGGTCAATTGGCATAACAAAATATATTAAGAAAACATTCTGCATTCCAGATTGGTGAGTGACATCTGGGGTCTTAAGCACTAGCAAGTGGTCATCTAAGTTGCATCAATTAGTCACAGCCCACCAGGAGCAAAGGAGAATGAAGAGCACCAAAGACACAAGATGATTATGAGCCCAAGAGACAAAAAGGGCCACATAAACCAGAGACTACATCAGCCTGAGACTGGAAGAATTAGGTGGTGCCTGGCTACAACTGATGGCTGCCCGAACAGGGAACACAACAGAGAATCCCTGATGGAGCAGGAGAATAGAGGGATGCAGACCTCAAATTCTCGTAAAAAGACCAGACTTAATGGCCTGACTGAGACTAGAGGGACCCCGGAGGTCATGGTCCCCGGACCCTCTGTTAGCCCAAGACTGAAACCATTCCAGAAGCCAACTCTTCAGACAGGGACTAGACTGCACTGTAAGACAGAAAATGATACTAGTGAGGAGTGAGCTTCTTGGCTTAAGTAGCTACATGAGACTATGTGGGCAGCTCCTGTCTGGAGGTGACATAAGAAGGCAGAGGGGGACAGGAGCTGGCTGAACAGACATGGAGAATGCAGGGTGGAGAGGAGGAGTGTGCTGTCTCATGAGGCGAGAGCAGCTAGGAGTACATAGCAAGCTGTGTATAAGTTTTTGTATGAGAGGCTGACTTGATCTGTAAATTTTCACTTAAAGCACAATAAAAATAAATAAATGAAAAAAAAGAAAGAAATCAAATGACACAATGCATTGGGAAATCTGCTCCAAAAGACCTCTTTAAAGTGCTAAAAAGCAAAGATGTCACTTTGAGGATTAAGGCTTACCTAACCCAAGCCATGGTGTTTTCAATTGTCTCATATGCATGTGAAAGCTAGATAATGACTAAGGAAAACTGAGGAAGAATTGATGCCTTTGAATTATAGTGTTGGCAAAGAATATTGGATACAACATGGACTGCAAGAAGAATGAACAAATCTGTTTTGGAAGAAGCCAGAAAGCTCCTTAGAAGCGAGGATGGTGAGACTTCGTCTCATATACTCTGGACATGTTTTCAGAAGGGACTAGTCCTTGGAGAAGAATATCATATTGACAAAGTAGAGGGTCAATAAAAGAGAGGAAGACCCTCAATGAGATGGATTGACACAGTGGCTGCAACGATGCACGCAAGTATAGCAATGATTGTGAGGATGGCAAATGACAGGGCAGTGTTTCGTTCTGTTGTGCATAGGGTCACTATGAGTCAGAACCAACTCAACTGCACCTAACAAGAACAATAGCAGACACCACTGATTCCGTGCCTGTAGTCCCTCAGCACTCAGGCACTCATTGTTCCTGGGCATGTCAGTGGCCTCTGACTTCAAGCACCCACAGTTCTCTGCCCGAGAACTTCTATCTTTCTTCAGAAGTCTTCTCTGCAGATGTGCAGGGCAGGCCTAAGATGCTAGGAAGCTAATGCCCACAAGAGAAGTCTTCAACCAATGATGGATGGGAGCTGGTGAATTAACACCCATGTGCCCATGGAGGAACTATGAGGTTCCTCTACGCAGGTTCCCAGAGGTGCCCAGTGGGATTGGTTCCCCACTACCCACAGTGATACCCTGCTCACTAATTCATCCTCTCTTGGCTTTTTTTCTTCCTGCCATTTCCCTGACTCACTGCCCTATTTCTGTATCCTCCCAAACAAAATACTTTCACTCCAGGTCTGCTTCCAGGGAAACCCAATTTAAGATACCTCCTCTCCATTTCCACTTTACTTTAGGAATTCATTTCTTTGCTCTAGGCTTCAAATCCTCCCTTCAGAGATACATTTAGAAAACATAAATTCTATGATGGCCTTCCCTGGCATGCAAATTTTAATGGTTCTCATTGTCTGTAGGATAAAATATAAACACATTAGCATGGCTTACAAGGCTCTCCATGATCTCATGATCTTACCCCACCCTGCCTTTCCAGCCTCACCTCTCACCAATTCCCACCATACCATGTGCTACATTCCTACAAAAAAGGCACACTCTTTCAAATGCACAAACTCTGTGATTTAACACAGACCCAGCAGGTCCTCCACTCAGCCCAAAGTCCAACCAGTGAGCTTGTCGTCATCCCAGTTTCCCTGCATAAACTTCCTCTACTAGAAGTTGCTTGCCTCTTACTGAAAGGTTGAAGGTTCTAGTCCACTCACAGGCACCTCAGAAGCCCTGGTTATCTGCTTCCAAAACTGATTGGAAACCTTACTGAGCACAATTCTATTCTGACACACATGGGGTCACCATAAGACAGAGTCAACTCCAAGACAACTGGTTATTACCACCTAGTTGGGGGTGTTCCTCCCCCATGTGGAAACCAGCAAGAATTCCTTCATATCTCCGTCTTCGTGTTAGTCACACTGCACTTTACTTATTTGTCGCCATGTTCACCTTCTCTAATACTACTATGCTAAGAGTTCCTTGAGGGAAGCCACTTGTCTCCTTGAGCCACATATCCTCTGCACCTCCCCAGTGCGCCACACATATCAGGGCCTTAGGAGAGTGTATTGTCATACTGTGGTGGCTGCATGTTGCTATGATGCTATGTCACGGGTATTCCAAATACCAGTAGGGTCACCCATGGTAAACACATTTTGCACAGAGCTTCCAGACTAGGACAGACTAGAAAGAAAAGACTACTTCCCAAAATTGACCAATGAAAACCCTATGGATTACAACAAAATCATGTCCTGTGTAGTGCTAGAAGATGAGCCCTCTATGTTGGAAGGCACTGAAGATACACAGTGGTCAAAATAATGGGCTCAGGCGTACCAAGGATCACGAAGATGGTGCAGGAACAGACAGTGTTTCACTCCATTGTACCTACGGTTGTGATGAGTCACAGTCAACTCAATGGCAACTGACAACAACAACATTGTATTAATTCAGTAAAACCTGCAAAAGCTGGAACCTGAGTAAGGTGGAAACCTGTCAGAGCAGGAAAACGCAAATATTTTCCACTAACAGAGAGCAACAGAAAACAGGTAAGACTGCACCCTGTCGGAGGCAGGAAACTAGTGAGACCCAGAAAAAAGGCAGTCCTGTCTAGTTCCGGCTCTGACAGGTTTCACTGTAAATGGTTGAAAGCATGGAGGTACCAAATCTAACAGATGTCAGAGCTGGAATTCAAGCATAGGTTTGTTGAACTCCAAAGCATGTGTTCTTCCCCCTTCAGTCTCCTCTCTGGAGAGGGAGCCTGAACTGTTCGCTTTGGCGCCATGACACACTGTTTTTATTGCATAGATGCAATGGATTTGTCGTTATCACACAGTTTAATGTATAAAATGGTTTGGCCCCTTCCCACAGGTGGGAAGCGTGTAAGGGCATCATGTCTGAGTGCCTCCCCCTGGCAGCAGGTTAATTTCTTCTTTTCCCTCTTACCGGTTTAAACGTATAACACAGCCTCCTTCATATTTTGGCCCCACAAAGCCCCACTCCTTTTTTCTCCCTAATCTAAGTCAGAAAAGAAAGAGTGTCTGGGAGAGTAGAAACAGGAAATAAGATCATTCTGAGAAAGGAATCTGACTGGAGCGGCTCTCTGGAGATGACGGCAATGAGGAGTGAAGAAGGAGCCTAGGAAGGAAGACAGGCTTTAATTGGAGCCACAAAAGGAAGAAAGGAATTAGGGTGATTTTCCAGGTACCTCAGGAAATAGTGCACTTGTATATCAAGAATTGTCTCGTTTACTTGCCCTGTGTTAACCTGAACCAGCTAGTAAAGCTACTATTGAAATTGCATCATCAGCCTGGAATTCAGGCAATGCTTTTACACTAAGGCGTTTGAAAGACTCCCTTCATCAGGTCTCCCTGTCCTGGGTTGGGGAAGGGGAGCAGGAAGACAGGCAATTAAGATTTCCCTAATGTTCACAAGGGTAATGAGAATACCGTGGCTGCTCCCCCAGATCCCTTCTTTTGGGAGAAAATACTCTGCTCTCAGTTCTGAGCTCTCCCTCCATAAAAGGAGTGACTCACCAGTCCCTCAAGATACCTGCTTCTATGGGCATTCGAGGTGGCTCAAGCTCTGTCTTCAGCAGGTTTTACAGAGTCCCAAGACCTCCCAGGGCACCTCTCTCCACATGGCTGCCCTTGCTGTTGTCACAGCATAGTCTTTAGTTCTGCTGCCAATATAGATTTAACTGGTATTTGAATAAGCAGAATTGTGACTTAATCAAAATGCAACTTATTGTTATCTATTTCCCAATGGCCATTAACGATTATCTCCCTTGCCTTTATATAAAAACTCCAATAGGCCCAAGAGTTTTCCTCTCACCTCTAGGTAATAGACAGGTAATAAATCTTAAGTGATATGTTAGAAGGTCTTGCTTCTCTAGATTAATAATAAATTTCCAACTGCTTAATTCAAAATGTAGCCCAACAGGGTAGACAACAGGGAAGGATAAAGATTCAGATATAATGAGGTAGAAAACGTGCCCTTTTCTTTGCAGCCTTGTAGCTACCACCCTGCATTCTCATGCACACAGTCGCGCTCATGCACACACACACACACACACACATTAAACCAACCTTTGCAGGCCCTAGATAATCATTAATTAGGAGATGTTAGTTCCTAAAATCACTCACTTACTTATTAATTGAATCAGTCAGCATAACAGGAGTGACAAATTCAACACAGATTCTCTAATGCGCTCATGTCATAACTGGGAAGAAAAAACACATGCATGAGCATTGATAATGTAAGGTAGACTATGAGACCTGTGGTATAAATCAGCTAAGGGTGGGTAATGCTTTGATAACACAATCACAAGCTCTCCGGGGCTTTCAACAATTCTCAGGCAGTGAAAGTCCTTCATGGGTCACTTGCACTTCTGCTCCAGGTTACCATTCCTGGAACCAGGCAGAAGGAGTAGGCCCCTTGGGGACATGTTGGCCTCCTAGAAGCACCACGTGGAGTCTCTTAATGCTTCAGCACAGAAATGGCACCCACTGACCACACCTGGTGTCCAAGGGCACTAGGGAGGGGCCATAGGGATGAGCACTGTTATGAAAGTATAATACAACCTATCTCACAAGTTATGAGACAGGAATAGATACAGTACTCTAACTGAGGGAAAGAAGGAACTCTTCCTGAAAGAGCTGGCATTGACCTGGGTCTTGAAACATTGGCAATAGGGATGGGAAGGGCAAAGGGAACAGGACTGGGAACTCCTGGAGCCACGGGAGAGAAGTCCTAGGAGATACTACTCAGATGGAACAGAAAATGGGGAAAGTAAGCAGCAGGAATAAAAATGAGGCATGATTACAAACCAGAAACCAAACCCAATGCTCTCAAGTCCATTTTGACTCATAGTGACCCTATAGGACAGAGTAGAACTGCCCCACAGGGTTTCCAAGGAGCAGCTGGTGGATTCAAACTGCCGACCTTTCAGTTAGCAGCCCAACACCTAACCACTGTACCACCAGGTCTCTGAGATATGATTATGGAAGGCCTTAAATTCCAGCTGAGGTGTCAGGACTCACTCTGGAAGCAATCGATGTGGTTGGGGGGAGGCATGGGGAGGGTTCGGGACAGACAGTGACGTTTATAAGCAGAGGAGTGATGTGATGTTAGAACTGTGTTACAGGTACATTTATCTGGTCTGAAAACAGTGCTTCTAGGACAGGACATGCATTTAAGATTTCTAGTCTTTGCTGTATTTTCCCTCTTCCTGGAATTCCTTTTCTCTTCTGGTTCTCTCCCCACCCCCGCCCTTCTTTTCCTCCTCTTCCTCCTTCTTCTCACTCTCTTTCTCTACCTAAAACCAGCTGAAATATACTCTTATTTGTCTCTGAAATCTTATCTAACCCTCTCAAGAAAATCAATTGATCCTTTTTCTTTATATCCATAGTTATTACACACTTTATTCTAAAATTTTGTGCATATGTGTGGGTGACTGAAATATGTGGTTCTCAAACACTGTAGTGCCTTCTTCGTTTTTGTATCTTGCCTTCCAGCTCAAGGCAGCACGCAGCTTTGTTTGTTTAAAGGAGAGTTTGGAGAAGGAAAGACAGAGAGGTCCAGCTTGAAGATTACTGTAATATTCTACATAAAGAGTAATAATCAGAATGGAATCAGGTGAAATATCTTGTCGTTCGGTGCCCTGGAGTTGGTTCAAACTCATAGCGACCCTATGTACAACAGAACAAAATATTGTTGCAGCCACTGTGTCAATCCATCTTGTTCAGGGTCTTCCTCTTTTTTGCTGACCATCTACTTTACCAAGCATGATGTCCTTCTCCAAGGACTGGTCCCTCCTGATAGCATGGCCAAAGTCTGTGAGACAAAGCATTGCCATCCTTGCTTTTAAGGAGCATTCTAGCTGTACTTCTGATGAGACAGATTTGCTCATTCTTCTGGCAATCCATGGTATATTCAATATTCTTTGCCACCTCAGTAATTCAAAGGCATCAGTTCTTCAGTCTTCCTTGTTCATTATCTAGCTTTTATGCGTATATACGGCAATTGAAAACACCATGGCTTGGGCCACACACACTTTAGCCCTTAACGTGACATCTTTGCTTTTTAACACTTTAAAGAGGTCTTTTGCAGCAGATTTGCACAATGCAGTATGTCCTTTGATTTACTGACTGCTGCTTCCGTGGGCACTGGTTGTGGATTCAAGTAAAAGTAAAATGAAATCTTTGCCAACTTCAATCTTTTCTCCATTTATTATGATGTTGTTTAATGGTCCAGTTGTGAGGATTTTTGTTTTCTTTATGTTGAGACGTAATCCATCCTGAAGGCTGTATTTTTTGATCTTCATCAATAAGTGCTTTAAGTCCTCTTCACTTTCAGCAAGCAAGGTTCTATCATCTGCATATTGCAGATTGTTAATGAGTCTTCCTCCAAGTCTGATGCCCAGTTCTTCCCCATAAAGCCCAGTTTCTCGAATTATTTGCTCAGCATACAGATTGAACAAGTATGGTAAAAGAATACAACCCTGGCGCACACGCAGTATCCCCTTGTTCTGTTGAAATGACTAGCTCTTTGTCTATGGACAGCTTCCTCGTGAGCACAATTAAGTGTTCTGGAATTCCCATGCTTTGCACTGTTACCCGTAATTTGTTATGATCCACATAGACAAATGCCCTTGCATAGTTGATAAAACATAGATAAACATCTTTTTGGTATTTTCTGTTTTCAGCCAGAATTTATCTGGTATCAGCAAAGATATCCCTCATTCCACGTCCTCTTCTGAATTCAGCTTGAATTTCTGGTAAGTCCCTGGCTATGTACTGTGGCAACCACTTCTGAATGATCTTCAGCAAAATTTTACTTGTATGTAGTATTAATGATATTGTTCGATAATTTCCACATTCTGTTGGATCAGTTCTCTTTGGAATAGGCATAAATATCTGTCTCTTACAGTTAGTTGGCCAGGTAGCTGTCTTCCAAATTTCTTGGCATAGACAAGTGAGCACCTCCAGTGTTGCATCCATTTCCTGAAATATCTTAACTGGTATTCTGTCAATTCCTGTAGCCTTGTTTTTTGCCAATGTGTTCAGTGCAGTTTGGACTTCTTCCTTCAGTACTGTTGGTTCTTGATCCTATGCTACCTCCTGAAATGGGTGAATACCGACCAATTCTTTTTCGTAAAATGACTGTGTGTGCTCCTTCCATCTTCATTTGATGCTTCCTGCATGGCTCAATATTTTGCCATAGAATCCCTCAATATTACAACTTCAGGCTTGAATCTTTTCTTCAGTTCTTTCAGCTTGAGAAATGATGAATGTGTTCTTCCCTTTTGGTTTGCTAACTCCAGGTCTATTCACATTTCATTATACTACTTTACTTCATCTTCTCACATCTTCCCACACGTCTGTCAACTTGCCGTACTGTGATAGCTTGTACGTTGCTGTGATGCTGGAAGCTATGCCACAACCAGTATTCAAATGCCAGCAGGGTCACCCCTGGTGGACAGTTTCCAGCTAAGCTTCCAGATTAAGACAGGCTAGGAAAAAGGACCTGGTGGTCTACTTCTGAAAAAAATTAGCCAGTGAACGCCTTATGAATAGCAAGGGAACATTGTCTGATATAGTGCCGGAAGATGAGCCCCTCAGGTTGGAAGACACTCAAAATATGACTGAGAAAGAGCTGCCTCCTCAAATTAGAGTTGACCTTAATGACATGGATGGAGTCAAGCTTTCAGGACCTTCATTCACTGTTGTGGCATGACTCACAATGAGAAGAAACAGCTGCAAACATCCATTAATAATAGGAACATGGAATGTACAAAATGTGAATCTAGGAAAATTGGAATTGTCAAAAATGAAATAGTATGCATAAAGATTGATGTCCTAGGCATTAGTGAGCTGAAATAGGCTGGTATTGGCCAATCTGAATCAGACAACCATACGCTCTACTACACAGGGAATGTCAAATTGAAGAGGAATGGCATTGCATTCATCGTCAAAAAGAACATTTCAAGATCTATACAATGTTGTCAGTGATAGTATAATATCCATATGCCTACAAGGAAGGCCAGTTAATAAGACTTTTATTCAAATTTATGCACCAACCACTAAGGCCAAAGATGAAGAAACAAGATTTTTACCAACTTCTGCAGTCTGAAATTGATCAAACATGCAATCAAGATGCATTGATAATTACTGGTGATTGGAATACGAAAGTTGGAAACAAAGAAGAAACATTGGTAGTTGGAAAACATGGCCTTGGTGATAAAATAATGCGAGAGATCCCGTGAGAGAATTTTGCAAGGCCAACAACTTCTTCATTGCAAATACCTCTTTTCAACAACATAAATGGACACTATACAAGTGGACTTCACTGGACGAAATACATAGGAATCAAATTGACTACCTCTGTGGACAGAGATGATGGAAAAGTTCGAAATCATCAGCAGAACAAGGCCATGGGCCAACTGTGTTCATATGTGAGTTCAAGTTGAAGCTGAAGAAAATTAGAGCAAGTCCACAAGAGCCAAAGTACAACCTTGTGTATATCCCACGTGAATTTAGAGACCATCTCAGGAATAGATTTGATGCATTGAACACTAATGACTGAAGACCTGATGCATTGTGGATTGACATCAAGGACATCATAACGAAGAAAGCGAGAAGTCATTAAAAAGACAGGAAAGAAAGAAAAGGCCAAAATGGATGTCAGAAGATACTCTGAAACTTACTCTTGAACATCATGTAGCTAAAGCAAACAGAAGAAATAATAAAGTAAAACAGTTGAACAGAAGATGAAATATACTGATATATATATATATATAATACATGTCCTTTCTACTCCCAATAAATTCTGAAGAGGTCTATTTTATATTTTAATGCACTTCCCTTTGGATTCCAATGAAACACCCTATAAATGAAGCTAAATACCTCACACTTACCTAAGTCTGAACAAACGTTCTTAACTCAGTCTTAACTACAGAATCTTCTAGGAGTAAAATGCACTCCAGTGAATAGAAACCCACATCTCACCTCATGCCTTATCCACACTTCACTATATAATGGGGTCAACAGGGAAGCTCAAATAAGGACGTTCCAGACCCAAAAACCCACTTTAATATTCATAAGGTAAATTACCCATGGACCATAAATATTTTCTTGCCTGCAATTCTCAGTTGTCATGGTTTGCTCACTAATGATATTTCTCCAAGGCCTTATCTGCTTCATTAGGACTGAGAGCTTATCTGATCTCAGAGGAAAGATTGAGTGGTGAGGCTCAACAGGAGAAAATATGTCTGGATTCCTTGGAAAGATTAGAGATGACCTCATTTTTCAACAATCTTTCTATAAAGGAAATAACAGAAATGGTGTAGATTACAAAAATCTGAGTCCTATATTTAGGCCTGAATGAGGGTTACTAAGGGAATTGTATTCTAACTGGTAAGGTGCAGAAGATGTCCTACATGATTGTTGACGAAGCCCTGTGACCTTCATATGAGTTGGGTATTTGTAGGAGGAGTTGAATTACAGAGAGGCAAATGTTATATCCTTCATTATCCACCATAACTAAAAGCTGGCCTCATATGGGAGAAAAACTGGCACATCGAAGGGCTGGCTTTCAATCTCAAGTCACATTGCCATTTTTGATAAGACCAAAGAAAAGTAATAAGAACTGAACACTTATTCCCAATCACTCTTCTCGAATTCATTCCTGGGCTGCTTGTATATGAATTTATGTGTTGCCACATTCAAAAAAAGGATTGTAAGTAGCCAAATCATAGAGGTTGGAAAGATTTTACTATTACTCAAGAGGTAGAGAAACCAGAATTGAGTAACAAGATCCTATGGGCCAGGCACAGTTGTGGATGCTTTGCACACGTGATCTCATTAAACTCCTACACCAGTCATGACAGTAAGGATTATTTTCCCGATAATACAAGTAAGGAAACTGAGGTTAAATAAGTGATTCCTTTTTTCCAAGTTTAGCCATGCACATATTTCATTGTCCTTTTTATCCAAACGGAATTTAATATAAAACTATTTAATCAAATACATTTATAACATTTTGTGCAAAATATTATCCAAAAGAGCACTTTCTATGGGTTATGGACCCTGATATTCATATTGCTATTTAGGTCATAGGCGATTTAGGGCAGAAATTCTCTTACTGAGATTTCATGTCAAAAAAATCCAGTGCCGTCAAGTCGATTCCGACACAGTGACCCTATATGACAGAGTAGAGCCACCCCATAGAGTTTCCAAGAAGTGCCTGGCAGATTTGAACTACTGACCCTTTGGTTAGGAGCCATAGCACTTAACCACTACGCCACAAGGGTTTCCTGTAGGTTATGAAAAAGAATAAGAGAATTTCTGCCCCAAATTACCTATGACCTAAAAAACAATACAAATTCATCGGGTGGTTTTTGGAAGTAGATTGCTGGGCTTTGTTTCCTATTCCGTCTTAGCCTGGAAGCTGTGCTGCAACCTGTTCAGCATCATAGCAACATGAAAGCCTCCACTGACAGACAGAAGGTGGCTGAGCATAGGTGTGTTGGCCGGGAATAGAACCTGGGTCTCCCACACAGAAGGCAAGAATTCTACCACTCAACCATCACTGCCCTCAAATTATTCTCATAAATCCTCAAATCAGAGTTTTCACTTTTATCTCAAATAAGATGGAAAAGACTATGCATTGGAAGTCATAAAACCCAGTTCTGGTCTGAATTCTGCCACATGGCCATCATGCTATTTTGGCAAATTCGATCTCTAGCTCTCAACTTCCTCATTTGTAAAACCAGAGGATTACTGATATATTTACAAAGATCCTTTCACCTTATTGTTTTATGATTATGAATGCTTTTTAAATGATATCTCCATTAAGATTCTATGTAAAAAAACCATAATCGGTAGGAAACACAGTTTAAACTGTTTTAAATTCAAATCCTTATTTGACCACAGCCTGATTTCTTTCAGGCCCATGTTAATTAGTGGAGATGTGTAGTACCATATTGAGAAAAGATGAAATTTGTTGCCTAAATGCCCTCTACCAAGAGCAAAATTCTTTACTCTTGATGCTTCTTCTGTTCTGAACATTGTCTTCCTAGATAATCAAAGTTTTTAAATCTGTGAACACCTAAGGAGAAGGTGCTTGCTCAAGTATATTTTTTGTTCCTTGTGGGTGAAGTCATTCCCTTGGACAGCCCACGGAATCTCCTCTCCTTGGAAGAAAACCTTGGGTCCATGTGTTTGGCAGATGATGAAAGCAAACTCTGTTTACAGGTTTTTCTCTTGACCCAGTAAAATTAGAAAAAAAAAAAAAAGAAGAAGAAGAAGAAACTTTTCTCTCTGCAAAGATTTTTTAACCTAAAAAACATGGGCACGATGGCTCCCCAAAATCAGCACTTGGGTGCCTGTTGGCAAGCACGCCAATAAATAGTGTAGTTCAAAGTTCTGCCTTTAATAAGGCGGTGTTTTATTTGTGGACCTTGAGTAGATCTGCTTCTTAGATGTAGGATAAGATTTTTATGAGGGCTGGGGTTGCAAGGAGTAGGCTTCACCTAGGGGAGCTGAGGAACTAATGTGTATTGATGAGCAGATGTATGGATTCCCTTATCTTGCCTTAAGATGGTCAGGTATCCTCTTACACCCTGAGTTCGCTCATTACAAACCTTGAATCTGAGCCCTCAGCATCACTGGGCCCCTCGAAACCCCATCAAGAACTCTTACCATATTTTAAATGCATGGCTTTAAGCAGTTTGAAGTGTACTATCAATTTTCCATCAGCCATCTTTGAATAAACCAACCAGTTGCCATTGAGTTGCTTGTAACTCATGGCAAGTCCATGTGTAGGTCAGAGTAAAACTGTGCTCCATGGAGTTTTCAGTGACTGATTTTTCAAAAGTAGATCACCAGGCCTTTCTTCCAAGGTGCCTCTGGATGAATCCAAAGCTTTTGATTTGCAGCCAAGAATATTAACCATTTGTATTACCTAGGGAATTCCCATTTTTAATACACCCCATTAATTTTTTAAAAAAGATAAATTTATGACTTTAATAATTATGCATTAACTCCATGTAGGAGGTACAGAATTTGACCAAATAATTACCTTAGTATTTGTTTCCATTGAAAATTAAATATTTAAAAGAGAGAAACTACCCGATAAATTTTGAGCTAGGCTTCTCAGGTGTCGAGACATGCTGGTTGCAAAGAAAAAATAAGTTATAAAGGGTTCAGGCTGGAAAAGAATTTCTGGATGCTTATGTTATGATATACAGAGACCTGTCCCTCATGAATGAAGTGAGTCAGTTGTATCAATTGTTTGATAATTTTATGAACCTGAAGCCTCAGGACAAGCCATGAGCAGATTATGTGCAGAAAGTAATAGTAAACTTTGGTGTGAAACCAGTAAGTTATAATAATGTAGTTAACTTGACAGACAAATAATCATTTATAAGAATAGAGTAATTTCTCTAAGAAAAGAAAATAGGGAGACCACAATCTCCACGTTGAAGAAAAGAAGAACAAAAAGTACAAGCCAGGGATTAGTTAGTTGGAAGCATAATCATTTAGGGGCCAATTAGCTCATAATAGTTAGTACACTAGCGACTGTCTGCCCAGTTCTGTGAGTTCCCCAACACATACATAGCACTAGGCTCCTGACCCTGTCCCTTTGGCCATATATCCTAAGGAGCTGACTTTGCATTAAAAATCCTTTTGAAAATAGCTCACTAGAATTAGACGATCTACTTCCAAAAATTAGACAATGAAAACTCTGTTGATTACAACAGAATTTTGGCCAATATAATGATGGAGGATGAGCCCCCTAGGTTAGAAGGCGCTCAAAATACACTGTGGCCACAATAAGAAACTCAAAGCATACCAACAATCATGAAAATGGTACAGGACCAGGCAGCATTTCGTCCCATCGTACATGGGGTCGCCATGAGTCAGAGTTGACTTGACAAGCAGCTATCAACAACAACAAAAGAACTATTTTCCAATACTTGCAACAAAAAGAAATTTGACAGGGTAGTTAGCTATAAGACATGAATCAGTGGCAAGAAGGGTATGTCTGCTGTGGTCTTGCTCAATGGGTCATGAGTGGGCGTGTCTATCAGCACCATCACAGGCAGCTCACTCAAGGCATTGGCCCTTTACTTCCAGTGGGAAAAAGTCACTCTGTGTGAACCCGATTTCTCCCAGAGAGGGTTCATCAGTTATGACACCTATTTGAAGGACCTTTCCTGAAAATAAAGCTGTCTTTGGTCAACAAAGTGAGAGCAAGAATACAAGGTACTCTTACCTAAGCATGAGCACTTATTCGAAGCAAGCCCCGCCAGGTTTAAAAGGTCTTCTTCCTTTGCGGCACTCAGTTCTCATTTTGGTAACCACATCATATGTGTAATGGGCAGTTAAGATCAGTACCACTTGGAGCTCTTGGGATTTATGGCTTTCCCCAACTCCTGTTTTCTGGATTCAGACTCAATTTATGGCTTGGAACATAGTGTTTCCTACAGGAAAAACTTTGAAACATTTGGGAGAAGAAAGGGCTCTTGGAGAATATTAAATATCTCTTACAAAACACCATGCTGATGAGTAAATGAGAGTGTAAATGAATCCAGATAAAAAGTATTGTGTTTCCAGTGAAATACTCAGGGGCTTAAGCGTTCAGGGAAAAAGTTTTGTGGGGAAATGTGTTTTAGGTTATGCCAGATGTAAAATGTGTGCAAAAGCATTTGAGATGTTTTCCCTAGATTAAGATGCTGCCACACTACCCCTTCTCAGTCATTAGTAAATCAGACAACTAAAATTTATGTGTAAATTCAACGCAAATCATGAGCATGAATAACGATCTCAAGCTACCAACTACAATTAAGCACAGAATATTTGCAGAGTTGCCCTGGAGTAAATTCCAGACTCTAAAGCTGTGAATTAGGCCATGAAGATAAAGATGAGGGCACTGACTTGCAGATTTTGATTTTAAATGTGGCTTTAAATTATTTTGAATTTAGTCATTTTAAGAATGGGTGGGGCGGTAAAACTGAATAAACCATTTAAGTTGGCACAAACCAGTTAAATTCACATCCTCTAACTCTATAAGGGGACAGAATCAATTGGACTGTGGCACAGTGCAAAAAATCAAATAGATTAAGTCACACTTGCAGACCTGCAATTGATTGTGGAATATAAAAATTTGTTGACAACTTGTTTTCTTTTTTATATTATTACAGTGGGCACTTTTGCCCAGTGTGTATTAAAAAAAGGCAATACCATGAATAAAAACCCAAACCCAAACCCATTGCCGTCAAGTCAATTCCAATTCACAGCGACCATATAGGACAGAGTAGAACTGCCCGATGGAGTTTCCAAGGAGCACCTGGCAGATTCCAACTGCTGACTTCTTGGTTAGCAGCCATAGCACTTAACTACTATGCCACCAGGGTTTCCAATACCATGAACAGGTGTCACTTTTTCTACAATTAATATCTGCTGAAATCTTCTCAGTAGCAGACACTCTGGTGTCCACTGTGAAGAAACAAAGATTAGTAGCTGTGGCTTGAGCTTTCCAGAAATTGATGACTTCAGAGAAGAGAGAAGACACACAGCAAATAAATCTAATATAAGGCTGATCTGGAGGGTCCCAAAACAAGGAAATAAAGCACCACGAGGGTAGGAAAGAGGGCATGAAAGAACATTCATTTATTCCACTTCTTTGATGAAGCTTCTCTAAATTTAATCCATGCTTATATTTTCCTCATTTTCTAAACTCCTCATTTCTCTACCACTTAAGTAACATCTTTTTTTTTTTAAGTAACATCTGTCAGCCATTCATTGTCACGTTCTCTGTGTAAGTATCCAGTCATCCTTGTCCCCATCCAATCCCTTTGATTATCATGTAGATTTCAAGTGATGCTTCTTTGAATTCCTAGCCATTGTTTGCACACAGTCATATTTAACAATCTTTTGTTAATTATTTAAAACAAAGTAGAGGACTATTCTGAAACGGATCTGCTAAACTTTATAAATTATTTTATTAAGTTAAATGCTTAGGCTTCTATGCAATAAATCTACGTCAAGTAAACTATTGAGTAAATTTCTCTCAGAGGAAGATGGAAAATGTTTACCCATGTGGATTGAACTTAATTCTTGTGGGAATCTAAACAGAATTGTTCATGTTTTCAGTTGGTTGGTAAGGATAATCCAAACTCAAATGTTCAGCAAAGTAGGATGATCCACCCTAAAGGTCCTAAACACTCCTGCAAGAACAAAACTTCAATGAAAATCATACGCCTCACGTTTTCATTATCGTAAACACCAACTACAACCATAATTTGTAGTGTTTCCAAGCAAAATATAGTTCTACGGAGGGATTGCAGAAATGCAAAGAGGAAGTTCCTGCTAAGGCTTCTGAGAAACATAAACTTCACAGTTAGACCATTTTGCTTTGAGCTGTTATTCTCAACATAATCCAGTTATTTAGTCAGGAGGGTGAGCAAAGTCAAAACCAGACCAATTTGAGTCTAACGTCAGGAGCAAGAAGGGAGAGGTACTGAGATCATGTGGGTGGGCTTCCAAATTGCCTTTTCAAATGGTTTCCCTGGCAAATGGCTGGAGTCCAAGTGAATATGCATGGAGGAGGCATCAAAATAGCACTTCCAAAAGCTCCCAAATGGGGGCTATTTATGGGGCATTCTGAAATGCCATAGCTGACACCAATTACAAAGAGACCACGCTTTGGAGAGTTGGGATGAAAATAGAATGTCAACCTTTAGCATGAATTTTTAGGGGCTGAGAAAAGTGCAGTGATATAGAAGCTACTTCTCCTCAAGGCAGAAGGTACTTTCCCACGTGGAGTTGCTGGTAAGGTTATGAACCAAGGTTTCCAGCCGGTTTGTTCCAGTTCAAACCCCTGCTAAGAATTTGCATTTCTAACAAGTCCCCAGGCGATGCTAATGCTGCTGGTTAGGGACCAAGTCTGAGAACCACTAGTAGAGCAGTGGTCTTCCAAAATTTATTATACATAAGAATCACCTGGGGATCTTGTTAAACTGTAGATACTTGTTCAGTATATCTGGGGTGGAAATTAAAACTCTCAGCAGGGATTCAAACTGGAATGAACCACTTTGAAACTCTATTATGAACTGTTGGGAAGAAATCTCTTTGGCATAGAAAAAAACACAGAGGTACCGTTTCCTTGAAACTGGGCATTTTCCTTGAGTTTATAATTCAAATTGTCACATGTGACGACAAGCCATACCTTTATGTTTCATAACTCCTTGGAGAATGATCACTACTTAGCACTTCTGCAGTGCATCATTCCTTTTCTTCTTTCATTCATTTCATTCGGTCCTCACTGAGCATCTTCAGCATGCCAGGCACTGCCACAATGGGAATACAACAATCGTTAAGCTATCCGTAGCCCCTGACATAAAGAAGCTTACTGTCTAATGAAGGAGACAGATGTCCCCAAGATAACTGTCCCAAAAGGTGACAGGATCTCTCAACCACAACACTATTGATATTTTTAGCCAAATACTTCTTTATTGTAGAGGACTGTCCTGTGCATTGTAAGATGTTTAGCAAAATCCAAGTCCACTACCCACTAAATTCCAGTAACAACCCAGTTGTGACAGCCAAAAATATCTTCAGACACTGTCAAATCCCCCTGGAAGGCAAAACCACCTCTGCCTGAGAACAACTATGCTGAAGCATGTTTCAGGAATTGTGGGAGCACAGAGAATAGAGTCTTTATTCCATCTTTGGGAGTCAGAAAAAGTAATGTGTGAGCTGAGCTTTGAAGTTCTTTCATTCAACAAGTATATTGAGCATCTGCTAGACAGTAAGAGTTAGATTATATCCTGAAGAAGAACAGGAGTTTCCTAGATGGAGGGAAGTATACGTACACAGAGCAGCATGTATTCAGGGCACTCTAAGGCCTTGGATATCTTGTGAATTATGATGTGTGGGATGGGCAGTGTCTTAGTTTCCTAAAGCTGCTGTAACAGAGGTACCACAAGTGGGTGGCTTTAAAGAAGAGCAATTTATTTTCTCATAGTTCGTGTACCTGTTGTTGTTAGGTGCCGTCAAGTCGGTTCCGACTCATAGGGACCCTATGCACAACAGAACGAAACACTTCCTGGTCCTGTGCCATCCTTACAATTGTTGTTATGCTTGAGCTCATTGTTGCAGCCACTGTGTCAATCCACCTCGCTGAGGGTCTTCCTCGTTTCCGCTGACCCTGTACTCTGTCAAGCATGATGTCCTTCTCCAGGGACTCATCCCTCCTGACAACATGTCCAAAGTATGTAAGACGCAGTCTCGCCATCCTTGCCTCTAAGGAGCATTCTGGTTGTACTTCTCCTAAGACAGATTTGTTCATTCTTTTGGCAGTCCATGGTATATTCAATATTCTTCTCCAACACCACAGTTCAAAGGCGTCAATTCTTCTTTGGTCTTCCTTATTCATTGTCCAGCTTTCACACGCATATGATGGGAATGAAAATACCATGGCTTGGGTCAGGCGGACCTTAGTCTTCAAGGTGACATCTTTGCTCTTCAACACTTTAAAGAGGTCCTTTGCAGCAGATTTACCCAATGCAATGCGTCTTTTGATTTCTTGACTGCTGCTTCCATGGCTGTTGATTGTGGATCCAAGGAAAATGAAATCCTTGACAACTTCAATCTTTTCTCCATTTGTCATGATGTTGCTCATTGGTCCACTTGTGAGGATTTTTGTTTTCTTTATGTTGAGGTGTAATCCATACTGAAGGCTGTGGTCTTTGATCTTCATCAGTAAGTGCTTCAAGTCCTCTTCACTTTCAGCAAGCAAGATCGCGTCATCTACATAACGCAGGTTGTTAATGAGTCTTCCTCCAATCCTGATGCCCTGTTCTTCTTCATATGGTCCAGCTTCTCGGATTATTTGTTCAGCATACAGATTAAATAGGTATGGTGAAAGAATACAACCCTAACGCACACCTTTCCTGACTTTAAACCAATCAGTTCCCCCTTGTTCTGTCCGAACAACTGCCTCTTGATCTATGTAAAGGTTCCTCATGAGCACAGTTAAGTGTTCTGGAATTCCCATTCTTCTTAGTGTTATCCATAGTTTGTTATGATCCACACAGTCAAATGCCTTTGCACAATCAATAAAATATAGGTAAACATCCTTCTGGTATTCTCTGCTTTCAGCCAGGATCCATCTGACATCAGCAATGATATCCCTGGTTCCATGTCCTTTTCTGAAACCAGCCTGAATTTCTGGCAGTTCCCTGTCAATATACTGCTGCAGCCGTTTTTGAATGATCTTCAGCAGAATTTTGCTTGCATGGGATATTAATGATATTGTTCTATAATTTCCACACTCGGTTGGATCACCTTTCTTGGGAATAGGCATAAATATGGATCTCTTCCAGTCAGTTGGCCAGGAAGCTGTCTTCCATATTTCTTGGCATAGACGAGTGAGCACCTCCAGCACTGCATCTGTTTGTTGAAACATCTCAATTGATATTCCATCAATTCCTGGAGCCTTGTTTTTCTCCAGTGCCTTCAGAGCAGCTTGGACTTCTTCCTTCAGTACCATCGGTTCCTGATCATATGCCACCTCTTGAAATGGTTGAATATCGACTAATTCTTTTTGGTATAATGATTATGTGTATTCCTTCCATCTTCTTTTGATGATTCCTGAGTCATGTAATATTTTCCCCATGGAATCCTTCACTACTGCAACTCGAGGCTTGAATTTTTTCTTCAATTCTTTCAGCTTGAGAAACACCGAGCATGTTCTTCCCTTTTAGTTTTCCATCTCCAGCTCTTTGCACATGTCATTATAATACTTTATTTTGTCTTCTTGAGAGGCCCTTTGAAATCTTCTGTTCAGTTCTTTTACTTCATCAGTTCTTTCTTTGGCTTTAGCTGCTTGACGTTCTCGAGCAAGTTTCAGAGTCTCCTCTGACATCCACCTTGGTCTTTTCTTTCTTTCCTGTCTTTTCAGTGACCTCTTGCTTTCTTCACTGGTGATGTTCTTGATGGCATTCCACAGTTCATCTGGCATTCGGTCACTAGTGTTCAATGCATCAAATCTATTCTTGAGATGGTCTCTAAATTCAGGTGGGATATACTCTAGGTCATATTTTGGCTCTCGTGGACTTGCTCTGATTTTCTTCAGTTTCAGCTTGAACTTGCATATGAGCAATTGATGGTCTGTTCCACAGTCGGCCCCTGGCCTTGTTCTGACTGATGATATTGAGCTTTTCCATCATCTCTTTCCACAGATGTAGTCAATTTGATTTCTGTGTGTTCCATCTGGCAAGGTCCATGTGTATAAAATATATATATATATATATATATATATATATATATATATATATATATATATATATATATATATATATATAAAATGTGTATAGTCACTGTTTATGCTGGTGAAAGAAGGTATTTGCAATGAAGAAGTCGTTGGTCTTACAAAATTCTATCATTCGATCTCTGGCATTGTTTCTACCACCAAGGCCATATTATCCAACTACTGATCCTTCTTCTTTGTTTCCAGCTTTCACATTCCAATCGCCAGTAATTATCAATGCATCTTGATTGCATGTTCGATCAATTTCAGACTGCAGCATCTGATAAAAATCTTCTATTTCTTCATCTTTGGCCCTAGTGGTTGGTGCGTAAATTTGAATAATAGTCATATTAACTGGTCTTCCTTGTAGGCGTATGGATATTATTCTATCACTGACACTGTTGTGCTTCAGGATAGATCTTGAAACGTTCTTTTCGACAATGAATGGAACACCATTCCTCTTCAAGTTCTCATTGCCAGCATAGTAGACTATAAGATTGTCTGATTCAAAATGGCCAATACCAGTCCATTTCAGCTCACTAATGCCTACGATATTGATGTTTATGCGTTACATTTCATTTTGACGATTTCCAATTTTCCTAGATTCATACTTCGTACATTCCAGGTTCCAATTATTAATGGATGTTTGCAGCTGTTTCTTCTCATTTTGAGTCATGCCACATCAGCAAATGAAGGTCCCAAATGCTTTACTTCATCCACACCATTACGGCCCACTCTACTTTGAGGAGGCAGCTCTTCCCCAGTCATCTTTTGAGTGCCTTCCAACCTGGGGGGCTCATCTTCCAGCTCTATATCAGACAATGTTCCGCTGCTATTCATAAGGTTTTCACTGGCTATTGCTTCTCAGAAGTAGACTGCTGGGTCCTTCTTCCTAGTCTTTCTTAGTCTGAAAGCTCAGCTGAAACCTGTCCTCCATGGGTGACCCTGCTGGTATCTGAATACTGGTGGTATAGCTTCCAGCATCACAGCAGCACACAAGCCCCCACAGTCCGACAAACTGACAGACAAGTGGGACTAGAAGTCTGAATTCAGGGCACCAGCTATAGCGGAAGGCTTCTCTCTCTGTCAGCTCTAGGGGAAGATCCTTGTCTTTTTCAGCTACTGTAACCTCAACATTTCTCAATTCCTTGGCAGTCTTCAGGTGGTATCTCTCTTCTCCCTGTTTGTGCTTGCTCCTATGTCTAATTTGCTCTTTTTATAACCCAGGAATGATTAGATATAGGACACACTGTAAATTGATATGGCCTCATTGACATAAAAAAGAAAACACTATTCCCAAAGGGAGTTACATTAACAGGTATTGGAGTTAGGATTTACAACACATATTTTGGAGGAACAGTTTTTTTATTGTACTTTAGATGAAGGTTACAGAGCAAACTAGTTTCTCATTAAACAGCTAATACACATATTGTTTTGTGACATTGGTTGCCAACCCCATAACATGTCAACACTCTCCCCTCTCAACCTTGGGTTCCCCGTTACCAGCTTTCCTGTCCCCTCCTGCTTTCTCGTCCTTGCCCCTGGGCTGCTTTGCCCATTTAGTGTAATTTTATTTTATGGTCCTGTCTAATCTTGGGCTGATGGGTGAACCTCAGGAGTGACTTCAGTACTAAGCTAAGTATGTCCGAGGGTCATACCCTTGGGGTTTCTTTAGTCTGTGTCAGACCAGTAAGTCTGGCCTCTTTTTATGTGTATGTGAGTTAGAATTTTGTTCTACATTTTTCTCCAGCTCTGTCCAAGACCCTCTATTGTGATCCCTATCAGAGCAGTTGGTAGTGGTAGCCGGGAATCATCTAGTTGTGCTGGACTCAGTCAGGTGGAGGCTGTGGCCAGAAGGCCCATTAGTCCTTTGGACTAATCTCTCCTTTGTGTCTTTGGTTTTCTTCATTCTCTTTTGATCCAGACTGGGTGAGACCAGTGGAGTATCTTACATGGCCACTCACAAGCTTTTAAGACCCCAGATACTACTGACTAAATTAGAATGTAGAACATTTTCTTTATAAACTATGTTATGCCAATTGAGCTAGGTGTTCCCCGAGACCATAGTCCCCCCAGCCCTCAGCCTAGTAATTCGGTCCCTCAGGGAGTTTGGATGTGTCTATGGAGCTTCCATAACCTTGCCTTGGACAAGTTGCGCTGGCTTCGCCAGTATTGTGTACTATCTCACCCTTGACCAAAGTTACCACTTATCTGTTATCTAGTGTTTTTCTCTCCCATCCCTCCTTCTTGTCCTTGTAACTATCAAAGGTTGTTTCTTTTTATGTGTAAGCTTTTTCATGAGTTTTCATAGCAGTAGTCTCATACAATATTTGTCCTTTTGTGATTATTTCACTCAGCATAATACCCTACAGATTCATTCATGTCGTAAGATCCTTTGCAGATTCATCGTTGTTCTTTATCATTGTGTACTATTAAGGGGGTACATAATTCAATCTCTAACAGGCAGTAAGAAAATGAAACTAGATAGCTAAAGATGGCCTAGTTCAAGAAAAATTCTGGGCCTCATGACAAGGAGTTTAGGGGCTTGGAGGCTATCATGGGTAATGAGAAAAAAAAAATGAGAAGCTACTGACAAATTTTCTGCAAGAAACGCTTATGCACAAATCACATAAACTGTGTGCACAGTTGGCAAAACAGTCTTTTGAAAAGTCAAGCATGCTGTCAACTACTGTCTGCCCCACAACAAATGACCATTGTGTCTGAGTCTTCTCACCGAATGACTCTCACAGACGGTCGCTGAAAACCAAGCAGTGCAAGTTTACAGCTCCTTAAGGAGAATTCATCTCTGCCCCTTCCTCTAGAAGACTTGTCTTTACAATAACCATCGTGAGGTGAAGAATCATTGCTGTGTGTGATAGAAGAACTGGCATCCAGGCTGGAAAAGAAAGAAACATAGGTGGAGGAAAACCCTAACTGGGTAAAGCAGTTTGCAGAACCCTAACTGTTTTACCGATGCCCTAATTTCTAACTTCCAGTATATAAATGTTTCTGTTTGAAAAGGGAACTCTGCAGCTTGGATCTAGGTGGTTTGGGGCAGCCAGCCAGGCTCCCAGATTCAGTGAAAGTCATTACAAAATGTTTTACACACATGGGAAGCACTTGGATTGTTTGGTGTTAGTTTGGCCCTCCTACATTAATTCTAATTATCTCAAAATGCAAACATGCTCAAATTTCCAGCAGAAGACATTTTTTTCTCTTTGACATCAGACATAAAAGGAAGGAAAATAAACATGAGACGGTGACAGCATTAAGCTGGTCATCATTTTTCTTTAATATTTCAAATTCAATTCCAGACCCGATTCTCCGTTTTGTCCTAGAGATTAGGGTGGGAAGATTGCCGTTTTGGTCTGATGAAGACCTTTCCTTTCCAGTTAGCTTAATTAAGGGGAAAAGGGAGGGAGCCAGGAGGCAAACAGTCTGGTTTAGATCAGGGTTAGAGTCTTGGTTTTTACAAACACACCACAGATTTTTGTTGTGTTGTGTTGTGTTTTCAACATTTTTCTGGTTCTTGGTAGAAAGTTGAGCTGTGTTTTCAAAATGAACTAACCCCACAGGTCCAAGGATTTGGCACTTTTGGTAAATGTTTGGTGTTTCTGATGATGGTAAACTAGAAGTAGAGAGAGTCTGTAGGCTTCAATATTCTCTTATAAGCCTGAGTGGTGATAGGTAAGTACCGTGGCTAACTCAGCGAAGTGGGCACCCTCATCTTCAAAGTCCATAAAATTTACCAATGCTCCAGAATTAGGTCATTTATCAAAAACAGTCTTATACCATTTTAAAAATTAGTTAACACATAAATTCTACCTGCTGTGCAGAAAATGCAATTGTAAGTTCATAACCTAGGTCTCTAAAAATTTAACTCAATGTTAGGTCTCTTATTTATTGATATGTAATATGCTGCATTGTGTATATGCATGTTATAAAACATGCTATACACGTTTGAAGTTCCTAAGCAGTGCAAATGGTTACTATGCTCAGCTGCTAACCAAAAGGTTGGAGTTTTGAGTCCACCTTGAGGCACCTTGGATGAAAGACCTGATGATCTACTTCAGAAAAATCACCTATTAAAAATTCTGTGGAGCACAGTTCTACTCTGACACACACCAAAATCAACTCAATAGCAATGGGTATATATGTTCAGCTATATAACTAGGGTGACCAGCTCATCCTAATTTGCTTGAGACCTTCCTGACTTAATCACTAAAAGTTTGTCATCCCAGGAAACACCTTCATCCTTGGCAAACCAGAATAGGTGGTCATCCTATCACACTATACATTGAAAATTATAATTTGTGGGGAGGGGTTGGTGGTACAGTAAGTATACTAAGATCCTATTTCTAGAAACTTGGTGGAATTCATGTTTTATATTATGTAATAATGGTTATTTGATGTTTTCTAATTTTTCCCCATGTGCACATTTTAAGAAACAGCCACACTATCCAGCCAATGTGAGTAAAAAAAAAAAAAAAAAAAAAAAGATGGAAATTGCCATTCACCACTAGTACTAGACAGCAAACAAGAGATTGGAACCAAGGCAATCATGTAGTTCTTCCTTCGCATGCCCTACCAATCACATTGACGAGCTATTTTCTCAAGAATAATTTTCATGCATTCCGTGAGCACACACAGATGCCCATCCCTTTGGTGGGCACTGCATCAGAGAACTTGCCATCCAGTCATTCAATAAACTTTAAAGACGGTGCATGTTTGAACACGTACGTTACACAGTTGGTGCATGTGGGTGTTTGAGAAGGGTAACTAATTGCATTTCTTCTCTTCTCTAATTATTCATTTATTCAAATATTTATTGTCTACAGTGGACCAGCTGTGCATTAAAATTGGAAAGTGATGAGAGGAGAGGTAGGAAGAAGTTAGAGAAGTTACTTTCTTCATCCTACCTTAAGGAGCTCAGTTGGTACTGGTTCATTCTTGATGTTGATCATTAGATGAATCTGACGTTTTTAAAATTGAAAGTATGCACTAGTAGAAAGTATACACTAGTAAAACTAATTTTACTTACACCTTCTAATTATCCAAAGTAATGTATGTGTGTGTGCATGTGTGTGTTTAAGAGCTTGGCTGATAACCAAAAGATTGGCAGTTCGAAACCACTAGCCACTCCTTGGATACACTATGGGGAAGTCCTACAGTGTCCTATAGGGTTGCTATGAGTTGGAATCAACTCTCTCTATATATATCACATACATATATGAAAGCACTATATATAATATGAAAGCACTATATATAGCAAGAGCCAGAAACAAAAGAAGCTGCACAGAAACCTTAAAAACAGAAAAATAAAATGAAAGAGGTAAAATGAAATCAGTCTTATTACAACCATAACTACGAAAGTAAAAAATACAACTGTGTATTATATACGACTGACATATAGAAAATGACCGATATTTTTTTTTAAGTCTTTTTTTAGAAATCAGCTTTATTGGGGTAAAATTTATGCACACTAAAATGCACTGATTTGAAGTGGAACATTTGATACGTTTTGACAAATATATACACCATGTAACCACCACAACAATAAAGATATAAACCTTTTCCGTTACCCCAAAAAGTTCCCTAGTACCCTTCCCAGTCCATTCCCTACTCCCCCACCCATGACACAATTTTATGTTCAATTTTTTGCTAATATTTTTTAAAATCTCAATTGAAGAAATAATTTTCTAAGATAACCACAATTACTGAAATAATTGATTAAAAAAGTAGAAAAGCTGAATAAACAAAAAACTGCAGAATATATTTTAAAAGTTGGCAGAAGGTGGTTTCAAGGAACAGATAATTCCAAGGTAGTTTGAACTGGGACCATTCTCAATTAATTTTCTCAACTTAATCGTAAAATCTGATAATGATATGAAAGGGGAGAGAAAGAAACTGAGGATAGAAGCCAATCCCATTTGTCAATTATATGTAAAACTCTAAATCATGTAAGATCTACTCGATTTCAACAGTACATTGAAAGAATAATCCAAAGTGATCTAGGAAATTCATTTCCAGGAATTGAGGAGTTGTTTAATGTTAGGAAATCTATCAATGTGATATATTACATCAAATTATCTTTTTCACTCAAAATAATCGATAAATTTAATGCAATTTTCATCAAATACAAATAGGACTTTTTTTTCTAATAACATGACAAATGAGTTCTAAAATCAATCTAGAAGAACAAGTGGGCAAAAAGAACAAATAAAATATTCAGGGAAAAAACAAAAAGGAGGAATTTTTGCTGTAAAATATGAGGCTATAATAATGAAAAATTTTAATCCTGGTGCCAGAATAAACAGAGCAATGAGACAGAATTCAATGCCCCAAAGGAGATGCCCATGTACACATAGAAGTGAGGCCTTCGAGTTGGCTCGTGGAGACTCCATGCACAATAGGATCGGACCACTGTGATCCATAGAGTTTTCATTGACTTGTTTTTCAGAAGTAGATCACCAGACCTTTCTTCCTAGTCTGTTTTAGTCTGGAAGATCTGCCAGCTTCCACCGACAGATGGGTGGTGGCTATGCATGAGGTGAACTGACCAGGAATAGAACCCGGGTCTCCAAATGGAAGGCAAGAATTCTACCACAGAACCACCACTGCCCCCTAGGACAGTGTCTAGATGTTTCATATTCCTTGCTTCTAGGTGGGCCTATGTGAAAACTTCTGCTAATGGAATGCCAGCAGAAATGAAGGATGCTGCTTCCGGGTCTGGCCTATAAAAGGTCCGGTCAGATCCTCCATACCCTCTCTTCCCTTCCTTGCAGCTCACAGTGAAGGACCCTGAGAGAGCAGAGCCACATGACGGAGGAGGAAGGATCCACGGGTCATTACTTGATGGAGAGATATCCAACAAGTGGTGTTCTGGTAAATATTTAACAGTCAACTTTCTGGGGGGAGAAAACCCTGATTTGTAGCATTTACAAAGATCCTTAGTGTAAATACTCCCACTATGGCTGATTTCGGACGTGATGTCACTGAACACAGAGTTGATATGAGATGCATACCATCAGTTCTTAGGAGCTGGGGTAAGCCAGCTCCTGCACACCACTGAACCCAATCCACATCTGCCTGCATTGTCATTGAGAAATAACCATAATTGGTGAAGCCTCTGAGATTTGGGGATTGTTTGTTGTAGCAGGTAGATAGTAGTGTTGTTGTTGTTGTTAGGTGCCATCAAGTCAGTTCCAACTCATAGTGACCCTACGTACAAGAGAGCAAAACACTGCCTGGTCCTGTGCCATCCTCACGATCGTTGCTGTGTTTGAGTCCATTAATAGGCCATATGAATAATCTAGGACTTAGAAAAATATGGAGTTCTTGGGTGGTTGAAACAGTTAACATGCTTGGCTGCCAACCAAAAGTTACCCAGAGGTACCTAGAAGAAAAGCCTGGCAATCTACTTCCAAAAACTCAGCCACTGAAAACCCTGTGAAGCACAGTTCTACTCTGACACACATGGGGTCACCATGAGTTCCAATTGCCTCTAGGGCAACAGGTGTAGAAAAATATGAGAAGCAATTTATCTCATTTTAGTGTAGCTCTTCTATCGAAATTTGACAATGTAACAGAGAGCAGAAAACATGAACATTCATTTATGAACATGGAAAATACTGTCTTACACACTCTTAAATATTCTTAAACAAAACCTAATTGATCAGACAACAAGGAGCTGAGCAAGTATTTTTAAGATGAGTTTATCATAAACATACAAGAACAGTTTAGGGTTAGAAACTCTCTTCGTATCATTTATCACAGTGGACAAAATGAGAAAATTATAGGTATTAGCACTACAGTAACCCAGACCCTCAAAAACATTCTTTAGTATTCACCACCTGTTTATATGTTAGGGAAAAAAAAATCCCACTAATAGTAAACAGACATTTCCATAACATGAAAAAGAACATGGATCCTAAATCAATAGCCAATGTCATAATTCGTGATGAAACTTTAGAAATCAGGAGTAAGACAAATAGGTCCATTGATTCCTATGTTATTTTACATTGCCCTGAAGTTCCAGCTATGCAAATTAGACAAGAAAATGACATTAGAAATATAACTCTTAGAAAGGAAGACGAAAAATCTTACTTATGATTGTGCAGACAGAAAACCCAAAGACTAATGGGAAAACTAATAGGGCAAATCTACCAGAAAAGCAGCAGAAATAGCTGTTATATCTTACTTAGGAACTTCCAGGCCTGGGTGGAAATTCGGGGAGGCAAGATGCTTCCGAACACACAAGCGCACACAGAGACCCACAGCCCTTGGGCATCTGCTAGGTAGGAGGAGAATAACACTGTCTACTTACAGAGAATAATGGGAGTGGGGCTTTGCCTAAGTATTTGATCAGAAATATTTTAAAAAACTAATTTTGTAGCTTCAACTGTTTTTTTTCTCCTTTTAAGGTTGGAATACTTTTGGTTTTACAGATGACTAATGAGTACAACAGGTTGAGTATAATGTCAGGGTGGAGCATGGCTACCATGTTGGGGAAGAGAAAAAGGGAGGTTCCAGGTCTGATTTAAAACCAAAAACTAAACCCAGTGCCGTCGAGTCGATTCCAATTCATAGCAACCCTATAGGACAGAGTAGAACTCTCCTGTAGAATTTCCAAGGAGCACCTGGCAGATTCGAACTGCTGACCCTTTGGTTAGCAGCTATAGCACTTAACCACTATACCACCAGGGTTTCCAGGTCTGATTTGGCACAGAGAAAAAAAGTCCTTAGCATTAGAAGAGAACAGACGTTTTGGAGAAATGTGCCAGCCTCCGGGCGAGAGGAAAAGAAAGTGAGTGAATCCAGCAGGAACAGGGTAGGAAGTGGAACTGGGAAGAAAAGACTAGTGAGAAATATTTAAGAAGAGTGATACCTGGTCCTCAGTTTTGATCTGTCCTGTGTTCCACAGTTTGTTTTGTGGCACCCCAGGTACCACCAAACCTTCAGGAAAAACCTGCTGTAGCCAGTAGCATTGTGTTTGTCTTGTTTTGACAACTGAAGAAAGAGGTATGGTGCCCAGTACGGGGCACAGCGAGTCTACAAGAAAGGGCATGGAACAGCAGTCAAAACAATGGTTAGAAAAAGGAGAGGCTCAACCAGGCTCGGGAGCTAACATGCTGCAGCCTGGGTGGCCTCAGGTGCACTTGAGGAGGTAGCCCTCAAATATGCAGGTCCATAAAAAAATAAATAAATAAAATAATTTTTTTTTTTTTTTATGGATAGAAACACAACTGCCCTGCAGAAGACCACTCTGCAAAGGAACTGCAGGAACTGCAATCATGGCAGGGAATCCTAATGTGTTTCTCTAACCTGCTTGCTTTCCCACTTCTGGGTCAAATGCTCTATATCATTCCTGCAAACCTCCCACAACTTTTCTTCTGCTGCATTCTCACCAGAAGACTTTTCACCACGCCTCCTGAGGGAACTCAAAGCTCTCTTTCCACCATCAAATGCACAAACTATCCCCATTTGCTCCCAGCATTTCCTCGTTCCCTTCTTTACAACAAAGACTATGTCCCTCCTCCTCACCTGTTCCACCACATGTGCTCTGGCTTCTGTGACTTCCCTGCTCTCTTACCAACTGTGTCCATTTAACTACCCTGTTTCTCGCCCCACCCATTCTCTGATTATTCCATCAGCCATATAAACATAGCTAGCATCTAGGATCCTAGGAGCTAGATTTCACAACTTAAAAACAAAAAAGCAGAAAACCTACACACCCATTCATCTCCTCCCTTTCATAGCTAAACATTCTTGAAAGTTGACCACACAAGTTTCCACTTTCTTGACTCCAATTTCCTCTTCAGAGAACTCCAATCTAGCTTCCTCCGCAAAGACACCTCTGATCCTGCCTTGTCCAGATTAACAACTACATCCATATTTTCAAATTCAGCATTTATTTTCTGCCATTTTATTTGACCACTTCGTAGCATCCAAGATAGTTAACAATGCAGTTGACTACTACACTTTCTTGCAAACATTTCTTAACTTCTCTGCATTTCCCTCTGTTTCACTGAGTGTTGCCTTTTGACACACTTTGCTGGGCACAGAGAATAGAAAGCATGTGGAGTTACAGACACAATAAATATTTACATAAAATAATAAATAAAAAAAAGAAGGTGGCATTATGTCTAGATAGCAGAGCTCAGGTCATGGCCTAATATGATCTTGGGCTTAAGATTGGACAAACCTCATTTCATAAAAATGTGTACTTTAAACAGAATTTACTTTTAATTAATATTAATTAATTAATTAATAATAGTATCCCTCATTGGGGTGGTTTGTGTTCTGTTTTTGCATGAGAGAGGGAAAAGGGGGCAAAGGGTCTGAGTCCTGTAAAAGAAAGATGGTCCAGCGCCCTCCATGTTGTTAATCTGCACCCTCTTTGGGTGAGATGTAGCAGGTGGGAGAGAAAAAGCTCCCAAGAGGGAGAGTGGCAGCACCAGGATGCCTCATATTGTCTGGACAGAGGCTCCTAAAACAGAAAGATCAACTTGCTTCTGTTCTGCTCCAAACTGTGAGTTCTCCTAATACATAGAACACAGAGATAAATGTCCTTCATAGCACCTACCGCCACACACAATCACACCCCACCAAGGATGCCTCTCAAGTTCTAGCTGTACCGTAGCCCTGGTCTAGCCCTGTTTCCTGCCTTCTTCCTCCAGAGCCCAGCAGTTCATTTTCTTATTCAGCTCAAGACTTCACCCAAAAGTTATTCAGTGTGGGCACATGGAGTGACTCTAGGGTTCAGGAGGTTCAGCCAGCTTCAGAGCCCTTTGGTACGATCATCTAATGATACTTTACTCAAGGTTCAATACTAGGCATTGTGAGGAACACAAAGTGGGGTAGAATCAGCCTTAATCCTAGAGAACATAACTGTGTAATTAAGGGACACCAGACATATTTCTATAAAAAAGACCATTAGCAATACAAAGAAATACGAATAGAACTTCATGGACTGTGGATATCCAAAGAAAGAGATGAATAGTGGACCAAGGAAGGCTTCATGGAAAAAATAGGACTTGAGGGCTGTGTAGGATTTGGGATAGTGGTGAAAAAGGAAAAGGGGGTGTACGGGCTTCTGTCCTTCTACCTGAGAGGGAGTGCACAACTCTCTCACCATCTCTCTTTGTCATGATGGCCACATCCAGCAACTTTCACTCTCCAGAGAGAAGGCTTGTGTCTGATTCCACACAAGACCACAATCTCAACATTTCTTGAGTCAGGGATGGTATAAGTTCCTAACTATGATATAACTGGATCTTTTTTTCTATTAATTTGTTTTTTTCTCTCATAATTTCTCCTCCTATTGTTATGAGGCATAATCAACACAACAGCAACAGGTTATGAGTCCTCTCACCTATTTTGTATAATATTATTCTGGTGAAAGACACATGTTTTATATTGGAACCAATCAAAGAAGCCCTCTGCTTGTCAGAACCCCAACTGTACTCTCAGAAGCCCCTGTATAGGATGAAAATACACATTTCAAATCAAAATAATTAACCACTGGATAAGGCATGGGTAATGACCAATCAGAATGGACCCGGCCAAGACTTGTACATACCAGCCCGGCCAGGACAGATACAGCCAAGCCCAAGTTTCCACTTAGATTCTGCAAAGACTAAGCATTAGGTACTGGTTGTTTAGGATGCCTTGGCTGTTTACCAAATCAGCACCACTAGAGACGATTTCTCCAGAGAATATTCAGAAGGACTTTCTCGCTCTCAACATTTCCTCCTGTATCTAATTCCTCGTCTGCTGCCCTCCAGTTAGTCTAGACATCTCAACACCTAGTTTACACTTAGCTCTGTATCCAGTTTCCCTTCCCTAGCAGGGACAGCAGGAGCTGTTAAAACTATTCTCCTCACTTCTTTTACAACGGTCTGGAATGGAAACTCCAGCCCCCATTTCAATTGCCTACACAGATCCTTTTACAGTGATTTCTGTCCCCAAAGACCTCATTCCATATGCGTTCCCCACTTTTGCCACCATCCAATTATGATTGCTCTCTTCAGTGATATGTTTGTGTGTGCCTTCATACTCTCCCTGCAATCAGACTTCCTATCAGGAAACGGAATGATTAGACCTTGGGTTCTTTCTGTTAATAGTAGATCCGAAGTTACCATAAAGAGTTTACACTCTAAAGCCACTGTTGTGGATTGAATTGTGTCCCCAAAAAAGATACATTGAAGTCCTGATCCCTGCACCTGTGTATGTGACCCTGCTTGGAAATAGAGTTATCCTTTTGTTAGATTTATGAGGTCATACTGGAGTAGGGTGGGTCCTAAACCTAATCCCTTCTGAGCAGGGTCTTAAAAAGAGCAGAATAGACATGGAAACAGAGACACACACAGAGAGAAGACAGACACCATGGAACAACAGAGGCAGATTCACCTGTAAGAAGAAAAGGAACACCAAGAAATGCCAAGGCTCTCAACAGGAAGGACCCTCCCCTAGAGTCATGCCTTAATTTGAACTGTTAACCACCCAAACTGTGAGACAATAAATTTATGTTCTTGAAAGCCACCCACTTTTGGTATTTCTATACGGCAGTCCTAGGAAACTAAGATGGCCACCCTGTCTAAGCTTCCCACCCCAACCCATAACTGCTGCCATGGAGTAAGACTTTGCCCTCCAGGCACAAATAGTCCTTCCTAATGAAATACTTCGCTGTGGGGAGGTAATAACAAAGTCGCTTCTTCAGGTGCTGTGTAGTTGCAACAGTTACTGAGTAGGGTGGAGAAAACACCTTTTAGCTAATCTAGGGCTTGAACTGAAATCACACAGTTTCTTGTTGAAGTTGGTTTATAGAAAAAGTTCATGAGGCTTCTTGAACATCAAATATCTCTTACAACACAAGGTTCTGAAGAGTAACTATAATTGCAAATGAACCAGAAATAGATGGATTAAATTTCCTCTTAAAATACACAAAGAGTTGAAATTTGAGGGAAAAAAAGTGATTGGCAAAAAAATACACATCGGGGCTTGCCAAAGGCCAGAAATTTGAAAAAATCATATGTAATATGGGCCACACCCAAAGCGTAGCCACCAGCCAGGTCAGTGAGCAGGGTGCTCCTTGGAAGCCCTGTGCTGGGTGCCAGCCAGATTATCCAATAAGCAAGATATGAACAGGCCCAAATGTACCTTCCCACCAATCTGCAGTGCACAATTTCACCCACCACATCAAAGATGTGGTGAAACCCATGTGAAATTGTGCACCACAGATTAGCCAAGTAAGCACAACTCAGCCCATGCGTAGCTCTTTCAATGCAAGCTGGTGCATAGCGTGCTTGCTGGTTAACTGCCCCGGCTGGGTGGCAGAAGCAGGTGTGGCCTGGCCTGTGGTACAGAGATTCTGGAATGTAGCAGTAAGCCAAGAAGGGGGGGGGGGGGAAGATGGAGAAGAGGTGGGGTGGGGCAGGGAGAACATTAGTGAAGGCACCTGAGAAGAATAAAATCTCTGTTTCCAAACTTGTCTCCTTCAGGTTAAAAATCCTCAATTTGTTGGAAGAGTGAGAAGCAAGGAGATCTAACGTGTAAAAAAAAAAACGTGTAGACGGGTTTTATTGAAGACATCGACACCTAGGACATTAGCCCGAGAGCAAAGAACAAGAGGAACCATGTCAATGCTAGGAGGGAGTGGCTGAAAGCTAAAGCCAGGCTAACACAAAATTCAAAAGTAGGGACAATTTGCCTTTGCCCCTTTGTTCAGGCCTTCCTTTCCCTCACAGGCACATTAGCAAGAAATTCTCCAACTGAGGGCTGCCTGCCAACCACCTCATGGGCAACCTATCTCAGGCATGTTGTGTCTCTTGTCATGGTTAATTTTAGGTGTCAGCACAGCTAGGCTATGTTGCCCAGTTGCTTGGTCACACACTAGTCTAGATGTTGCCATGACGGTATTTTGTTGATATGATTAACATTTACAATCATTTGACTCTAAGCATAGCGGAAGACTTTCGATCATGTCTCATTGTTATTTTTTTAATATATTACTGTTACGGAAAATCTTAACAGCAAAAACTGAGGCTTCTGAGAGGAGAAGGATTCTGCCTTAAGATTGTAGCATAGACATCCTGCCTGAGTTTCCAGGTTGCTTAGCCTACCAGTTTTGAACACAAGTCTTCCAGGGTTTCCAGCCTGTTACATGCCCTATAGATTTTGGACTTAGCAGCTTCCACAATCACATGAGCTGATTCTTTAAAATCAAAATATCTTGATGGATGGATTGATACATACATAGGTATCTAGATAGACACATAGGTAGATACATAGAGATATAAACCAAAACAAACAAACAAACCCACTGCTGTCGAGTAGATTCCAACTCATAGTGACCCTATAAGAACAGAGTAGAACTGCCCCATAGAGTTTCCAAGGAGCACCTGGTAGATTCGAACTGCGGACCTTTTGGTTAGCAGCCATAGCTCTTAACCAGTATGCCACCAGGGTTTCTAAAATAGAGATATGCACACATATATACCTTACTGGTTCTGTTTCTCAGGAGAACCCTGACTAGTATAGCTCTCAGACCCTCAGAGTCCAACATATTAACTAGATAATCAATCCAGGCTTGTAGGGCCCTTCTAAAACACTATACCAATGACCCCATGTCATGGCCATATCTTGTCTCCCTTGACCTAGCAGAGAAGAGGCATTTGACTCATTAAATTGAAAGAGGGGTCTAATTGAATAAAGAAAAAGAGTAAAATAGTGTCCATTTAAAGGAATGATGGATATATAAGAAAGGAATGGACATGGTCACTTCTTTGAACATTTTGCAGTGAGTTCATCCTTCTGTGATTCATTCTTGGCACAGATTTCAGAATATTTAAGGCCACTGGATTTCAGTTACATTTGATAATGTCATAACCTTATAATTAGCATATTGAACATGCCCGTGTTTTTCTTCTACCCTGCCTAGCAGCAGAGTTTGGACAGGGGAAATACAGATAAGAAACTATTAATTAGCTGCCAAAAAGAAAAAAAGGGCTACTTATCTTTGGGGGCAAAATAGATCTGCTGAGCACATGTAAGAGCTATAACTATTTTTGCATAAAATAAATGGTCTCCTCTCTGTATTCTCTGAAAGGCGTGGTATGTTGTCATTTATCTTATACTCCCAGCCTGGCTCATGAGCCTACTGTAATCCTTATTACTTACAAGAGATGAAAGCAAGATTGGAATTTAGCAGAGTTGAAAACTGGACTGTAGTTTTGTTGGAATAACAGTAACATGTCCTTGAAAGAGCTTCACTCTGGATAAATGTGTGGGTTACGATGATTTTCTGGGATTTGACACTTGCTATCTAGTCAAAAAAAAAAAATTTTTTTTTTTTTACATCTAGTCCAGTTGGGTGAAAATGTGTTTGAAAAACGGCATCTCCGAGCCCTCTTCACATGATAGACATTTTTAAAAAGCCTGGGAGTCCAGGGCCCTTCTCGATACTGACTGAGCACAGCACCTTCAGGTAGCACAACTTTCAACCTAATCTCATTTGTAAAAGCCAGGGACCTGAGAAGAGAAGCCAGGAGACCAGGTCTCCTACCTGATTTTCACACTTCCTGGCCAGGGTTAGGAACAATGGTAGAATTTTGCTTTCTTTCAGGACAGGTCCATCCCAGGCTCTGTTCTTAGGACGGGCCAGGCAAATGGGATTCCTTCCCAACTACTTAGCTAAAGTAACAGTTGTTGTTGTTAGCTGCTATTGAGTCCCCTCCAATATGGCCAACCCCATGTACGTACAACAGAACAAAATCTTGCCAAGTCCTGTGCCATGTAGGCATCTTTGAGTCCATTGTAGCAACCACTGTGCATTTTGAGTGCCTTCCAACTTAGGGGCTCATCTTCCGTCACTATATTAGAAAATGTTCTGTTGTGATCCGTAGGGCTTTCATTGGCTAATTTTTGGAAGTAGATCACCAGACCTTTCTTCCTAGTCTGTCTTAGTCTGGAAGCTCCACTGAAACTCGTCCACCATAGGTGACCTGATGGTATTCGAAATACCGGTGGCATAGTTTCCAGCATCACAGCAACACACAAGGCACCAGTGTATGACAAACTGACAGGTGGTAAAAGTAACACTAACCCATTGCCATCAAGTCTATTCCAACTCATAGCGACCCTGTAGGACAGAGTAGACCTGTCCCATAGGATTTTCCAAGGCTGTAATAGTTACAGAAGCTTACTGCCACATCTTTCTCCTGTGGAACAGCTGGTGGGTTTGAACTGCCGGCCTTTCAGTTAGTATCCAAGTGCTTTAACCACTGCTCCACCAGGGCTTAGGACAGTAAATTTGAAAAGCAGATTTATGTCCACAGATTTTCAGCTCCTGGGATTCAGGGGAGCTGAAATCTCCCTGCCTGTGCTGAGCAAATAGGCCTCACACTGGCTGGTTGGAAGAAGAAATAGAATCCATAAATTTGGGGACCCTAAGAAAACTGTGTTCATTTTTCCCCAAAAAAGTTAACCACCGGGGAGCTTTGCAAGAGCTTTTGTCCAAGGGCATGCTTGAGGAATGATAGATTTAAAGTTTGCTTTCTTTGGCATGGAAAGTTCCCGGAGTCTCCTTATATCTTGATACGTTGTGTACATTCTAAGAGATTGTGGGGGATTGGAACTTGGCACCATCCTCCTTGCATGCAAATCTCTAAAACTAAAGCAAAAGATGGGACTATACACTCACACAGACTGATGACAGGAAAGGAAAAAAAGAGGGGGAAATACTCTGTAGATTTTAATAAGACTCTGGCTTAATTTTTTTTTTTTTCTGGCTTAATTTAGTATAGCAACAGTCCTGTGACTAATTAAAGCACACACTAAATAATGAAGTGTTGGCTTGAAAAGGCTTTCAGTAAATGTTGTAAACAATAATTGGCCTTTGCTTTATTATAAATGTTGCTGTTAATAACACTATCACATGAAATCAAAGAATATCCACAACTGCACTTACTGCTCTGTTTTGCCACACACAGTTTGGGTCCTTTAGTCACAAATATAAGATGAAGTCCATTTATAGATACCATTTCCTTGGCAGACACTAATTAAGAATGAGGAAAACAATGAGACAACCTTGGTAAGTGAAGGACAAAGGAGAAGCAGATTCTCTCCAAAGTATTCCCACAGCTCTGGCCTTGAAAGAAGGGAGCAAGGCAGGAATGTCAGGAAATGAGGGTGTGAGGGTGAGCATGGCAGGGAGGGAAGCTGAACGTGCCCCATATCCAGACCAGACAGCCATTGTGGCAAGAGAATGCCATGAGATATTGTCAAAGATTTAATTGTGTCCCCCAAAAACATGTGCATCAATTTGGCTAGGCCATGATTCTAAGTATTGTGTGATTGTCCACCATTTTGTCATCTGATGAGATTTTCCTATGCACTGTAAATCCTATCTCTATGACATTGATGCGATGGGATGAACGGCAGTTTTGTTAATGAGGCAGGACTCAGTCTACAAGATTGGATTGTGTCTTGAGCCAATCTCTTTTGAGACATAAAAGAGAGAGACAAGCGGAGAGACATGGGGACCTCATACCATCAAGAAACAAGCACTAGGAGCATAACATGGCCTTTGGACCTGGGGTCCCTGCATGGAGAAGCTCCTTGACCAGAGGAAGACTGATGACAAAGACCTTCCTCCAGAGCTGACAAGGAGCAAAAGTCTTCCTCTGGAGCTGACACCCTAAATTTGGACTTGTAGCCTATTAGACTGTGAGAGAATAAATTTCTGTTTGTTAAAAATATCCACTTGTAGTATTTTTGTTATAGCAGCATTGGATGGCTAAGACAGACATAGAATAATAAGGGGAAAACAGAGATGAAAAGAGAGAGGGGTGTGACCAAGAGGAGAGAGGAGTCTATCCATCCTTCTGCAGACCTTTAGGTGGTGGACCAGACAGCAGATGCTTCATGGACTCCTTGAACAGCCATCTACTCTGTATCAAGCATTGGGCTAGGCACTGGGGATAAATGGCATGCTTCCTGCTGGTGCTGACCAAGGCAAGTTGCGAACACTTATAGCTCTTTATGCCAACCCTAGTCCTGTGTAACTTTCAACCTTGCTGCATTTTAAAGGACAAGTAAAAAAAGTTTAAATGTCTAAAACAGGCATTTTGAGTAGGGAAAACCATGTAGTCAAATGAGGTGAGGAGAAAAAAAGGTAGTATGTTCTAAAAGCTGTAAGATGTTCAGTATCTCTAGTACATAGGATGGTATCTTAGTTATCTAGTGCTGCTATAACAGAAATGCCAAAAGCAGATGGCTTTATCAAACAGAAGTTTATTCTCTCACAGTCTAGGAGGCTAGAAGTCTGAATTCAGGGTGCCAGCTCCAGGAAAGACTTAGTCTCTCTTGGCTCTGGAAGAATGTCCTTATCATCAATCTTCCTTTGGTCTAGGAGCTTCTCAGGGCAGGGTCCCCAGGTCCAAAGGATGTGCTTGCTCCTGGCTCTTCCTTCTTGGTGGTAGGAGGTGCCTCTATCTTTCCGTTCACTTCTCTCTTTTACATCTCAAAAGAGATTGACTTAAGATACAACCTAATCCTATAGATTGAGTCATGCCTCATTACTCTGTATCATTAACATAACTGCCTATAATCCTGCCTCATGAACATCATAGAGGCAGGATTTACAACACATAGGAAAATCACATCAGGTGACAGAATGGTGGACAATCACGTAATACTAGGAATCATGAACTAGCCAAGTTGACACACATTTTTGGGGAGGGGAACACAATCCAATCAGTAACAGATTGGAAAAGGGAAAAGTTAAGAGGGAGGATGATGAGGTTAACATGTACCAGTTTACGAAGAGATGAAAAGTCTTTAAAGGGTTTTAATTAGGAGAAAAGAGTTGTTTAACTAGACTTCCCTGTCTTAGGTAAACCAAATCTGACGGAAACTTGAAGACAGTCAAGTGCTTATCTGGATTTTCTGGGGCCTGAAGATCATTATGCAATTTGGGGAGAGGGGAGGTTCTCTTTATGCAAATGAATTCAAAATGAAGTACAAAAGTGAACACTTAATTAAAATGAGAAAATAAATCACAACAAAAAACAAATTTTAGAACAGTAGCAAATACTACAAACATAGGTTAAGACATGGGCAGTCCAATGAATCTATTTTGCAGAATTCTTACCAGAGAGGAGAAAAAATGTATGATCCCTTTTTATATAATTGTATACACAGCATGACGTACCATATTCCTGAGAGGAGGCAACTTCTGTTTTGGCTGGTTGTTGAAAACAAAATCCCCTGCCTACAATTTTACACATCTGACATTTGGAAGAATTTTCCACAGACCAGCTTCCTGATTTGTACATTTTGTACCCTACTTCTTGACTCTGCACAAACATCTGGTGTCAGATGCCATAGGACACATTCACATCATGATATGACTGCTGCCCTCTACTGTATTTTATGTAAATAATGCATGCATTGTACGTTTGTTTGCCAGCCTTGCCCTCCCCCTGCAAGGTATTTTTGTAAGCCCACTATGCAAATTTTTCTACAGCACCATTTTTTAAAAATTGGCATAGTGGAAATTATGAAAATACTTCATAGAGGGAGGGCAAGGTTGGCAAACAAACATAGAAGGCATACATTATTTGCATAAAAATACGGTACTTCCTGTCACAGGGCTGGAGTATCAACACGATGGACTTTATAAGTATTCCTAGAAGACATTCCTACAGCAGCGTGGCTAGCAATAATTTAACTGCATTCAGAAATGACTATCAACCACAAAAATGTCCCCTGCTAAACCCAAACAAGATGTACTCCTAACTCAACTTCGTTTTGTCTGGAGCCCCAAAATGCCCGACACTACTCCAACACCTCAACCATAGGAAAGGGCACTGAGGGGAAGTTGGAATGGGAAGAGACAACAGTCTTAACAAATTTTGGCTAAAAGGATCTTACTTCAGTATATTTTGCAAAAATATATGACTAACACAAGCACATTAGTATTTGGAAGGGGACTGTGCTAGTGAGAGGCCCTGAGGCTAAAGCTTGTTGGCTTATTAGCCACAAGTTAGATCCTTCACTGAAGATATCAAATCGGTCTGACTCTAGCTGAAGACACCAAACTGGAGCTTGCTCAAATAGTAAATGATCTAAGGAAGAGGCAGTGGAGATACAGTGAAAAGGATAGATCTGAATGATAATTAGCAGGCAGAATCAAGAAGACTGAGTGATGGTTAGAGATTGGCAGATGACAGAGAAAATGGTTTGGCTTGGTTGGCTGGTGGATGGCTGTCTTAGGGTTCTCAAGAGAAATAGAACCAGTGTTATAAAAGCCAAAACCAAACCAGTTGCTGTTAAGTCAATTCTGATTCATGGTAACCTCATGTGTTGCAGAGTTGAACTGCACTCCATATGGTTTTCAAGGCTGTGACCTTTTGGAAGCTGATTGCCAGGCCTTCTGAGGCTCCCCTGGGTGGATTCAAACCACCAACCTTAAGTTAATAGTTGAGCACTTAACTGTTTACACTACTCAGGGACAACAAAGCCAGTCCTATCTGTCTGTCTGTCTATCATCTATCTATCTGTCTGTCTGTCTATTTATCTACTTACCTACCTATCTAGAGAGAAAGATTTACTGCAAAGAATTGGCTCATGTAATTGTTGGGGGTGGGGGGTAGGTGGGAAAGTCCAAAATCCATCGGTCATGTGACAAGAAGAGTACAAAGAGTAAAGTTCTGCCAAAAATATTTCTTTATATTCTGGAAGTGAGAGCACACCATAGGAAAACTCACTTTGAAACTGATTGATTGGTTATATTAGATTACATTATGGAAAGTAATTACAATGCAATTTACGTTAGATTACATTATGGAACAACAGCTTGACTAGCATTTGGCCAAACAAGTGGGAACCATAGCCTAGACAAGTTGACCATAAAATTAACTATCAAAATGGTCAGGCCATCAACCAAGTCTAGGAATCTGCTAGGAAAAGAGTGTGTTATATGGTGGTCTGTTAGGTAGGGCGGGTAAGGACAGGAGATAAGAACTTCAGTTCTGGGTACCTTGGCTTCATATGCCTTTAGGATGTCTGGATGGACATGTCCAATGGACAAATGGAAATAATACCAGGACTACAAAATAAAGGTGGAAGTTGATAAAAGGATTTGAAACTTAGCAGCTCATAGATGGCAGTTAACACAACGAAATAGAGAAGAGCTCCCATTCAAGCTTTTGAAAGGGGGGTGAAAAAAAGATCCTACGAAGGAAACTGAAAAGAAACAGACAGAGACTAAAGAAAGAATATGGTCAAAAAACTTGGGCAGGGGTGGGGGTGGGGCAAAGCACTTGAGGATGAAGTTAAAGCCTAAAAGGCGTCCTCCATTGGACCTGGAAGCCAGGAGGTCCTTGATAACCGTGCTGATATAAGTTTCAATGATGTAATGATAGGAAACAGACTGGAGGTGAGAATGGAAAGGCATTTGCTCCTCCATTATAGCCAAAAACTAATCTAGAAAAAATACTGTGTAGCCATGTAAGAACTACGAAGAAACTCTGTTTGTTTTGAGCACTGAGTGTTGCTCTCTTCCTAAGTTAGACACATACCTTTGCTATCGTTGGTTATATATTACGCCTATGGTGAGCATAGAAATCCTAGAGAAGTTATTGAACAACTAGTGTTTTCCCTCTTGATTTGCCCAGAGAGTTCCTCAAAACCCAGTTACAATGGGTGAGCAGGGTACTAGCTATCGTGCAGACGGGAGTGTGACCAGGCCCTGAAGTTACGTTCACCTGTGTCCTAGCATCCTTTGCCAACTTCAGCCTTGGACTCTGTTTCTCCATTACTCAGTAAGTATGGGATCTGTCTCTTCATTCTTATGAATGAGGCCACCCAGCGAGATGTGTCTAGATGCTTTGCCTCCCAGGGCACACCCATCTATTGGCTCTTTTTGATCCAAGATACACTTTTTCCACAACCTGGCCAAAGCCCAGCCTCACACGGAGGTGGGAAGATGAACATAATCTCAATTTGCAAGGGCAAACTGGGCATAGTTTGGCTTTAAAATTTTGACCTGATATCTCTTTGGAGCTGATCTCTCACTCTAGACTCCCCAAATTAGTAAAAATGCAAGCTGAATATAGACAGGAAGGAGAAAACACCTCAACCAGCCCACAGGCATGACCCTGGTACCCTGGAGGAAAATGGGAAAGCTCTTTTCCATCAGGCTGGCTGTGCTACTGAAGGATCCATGCACCTGAGAGCATAAATAGCAGCAATAGGGGAAACCCCACGGAGATGTTTGGATTGGAATATAGGGATTACTCTACCACAGGCTCTCAATCTTTACACAAATCCGATAGCAAACATGCTCTTTGCACAGAAAACCTTTGCTGTTTCTCAAGTAATCCCTTAAAAAAAGTTGCTGGATGCCCCATAGTGAATAAAACTGCTGATAGGAATGGAAAAAAATTATGAAAGATTTTTAAACCCAAAACACTGTATGTGGAGTCAGAACACTTTCTTTATACCTTTGCCTGATAGCTCGGCCACACACAGGGGATTAGGGAAGAAATCTTTGGCCCCCTGCTGGCCCAGAACTCTCTCAGGCTCTCCCCACCAGCCTGAAGGGAGCGCTGTTGACATAGGGCCAAGCTTCGATCCACAACATAAAATGCTTTTTCACATTGGGAGGAAAAGTAATAAAGAGGAGAATTTAAAATAGTAAATGTAGTCCATATATTTTGTTTTGATTTCAGTCTACAAATAAAAATAAGCCTAAATGGCCTCTTCTGGCATAGGATTATAGGTTAAAAAATAAATCTACCAAGCATTATATAACAATAAGATAAGACTAATTAAGAACAGTATATTTCCTTTTAAAAACCTTGATGGATGACCTTTAAGACGTTTTGAGGGTTGTGTTCGGGCCACACACATCACGGACAATATTTTTTCTTCTTTTTACAAAAAAGGAAAGCTGATTTCACTTAAAATAGAATGAGGTCTATGGGTCTTGCATTTATCAAAGAAATAAGCATTTTTTTTATCACACAAAATTATCTGTAACTATTTCAAGGAAATTAGAACAAAACTCAAACCCACGCAGGCACATATGTACACACACTAGGAATGTCTGTGGACAAAGAGACCTCAGAGAGCCCTTTTTGGAATTAAATTTTGAAACTAGAAAGAGGTGGTGGTTTTACAATGCTGCGAACGCACCAGATCCCACTGAACTGTGCACTCCAAAATGGCTAATTGTAAGTTATGTGATTTCACCTTAATTTAAAAAAAAGAGAAAAAGCTTAAATAAGATAAATCTTATTTCCTGCCCTTCTGTGATTCCAGGGCTTGCCTGCATGGAACCAGAACCTTGACAGACAGAGGGTAAGGGAATCTAACAGGAGCACAGAATTTCAATTTTGCGCTAGGTTTTCACCCCCGTTACTTCCACTCAGGAAACCCTGGTGGTGCAGTGGTTAAGAGCTACGACTGCTAACCAAAAGTTCAGCAGTTCGGATCCACGAGGCACTCTTTGGAAGCCCTATGAGGCAGTTCTGCTCTGTCCTATAGGGTTGCAATGAGTTGGAATCGACTTGACAGTAACGGGTTTGGGGTTTTTTTTCTCTCTTTTTGGTACTTCTACTCAGGAGTTCAAACCCCCTTTTCTCATGGTGTGGGGAATGAAGTAACGGAGCCCCACTTGGCAGGCCTCTAAGAACAGGGGGAAGCGAGTTCTGACGTCCTTCGGAACTATCCCCTCCATGGAGACTGTGCGGAGGGTGCAGAGATGCCCAAGGTGCTTGGAATTTCTGCTATGGGATGGCCTTCCCTTTGGAGTAAAGCATGGTTAGAATAAGAGCGAGGCTGTTATATGGCACTGAGTGGCAATTTCACATGTGTTTCTCAAACATGGTCTCACGTAATCCTCACGTAGTGCCTCAAGGTGGGCATTGATTATCCCCGCCAATGTGGAGTAAACTGAAGGCAGGAGATACTCAACACCTCCCCTAAGATCACACCACCACTAATGGGCTTAGGATTTGTTCTGACTCTGGGGCTCTTGATTTTTCACAACACTGGAACATTCACCATGATCTCCAGAAGACTTGTTGACACACTGCATTTACTCCATTCCCTCATCCCTCAATTCATTCATTCCCTCATTCATTCATTCATTCCAGTATTTATAAAGTGAGTGAGAACCGACCCAATGACAACTAATAACAACTGTCATTGATGGTTCAGTGGTAGAATTCTCACATTTTGTGTGGGAGACCCAGGTTTGAGTCCCAGCCAATGTACTTCAAATGCAGCCAACCACCCATCTGTCATGGAGGCTTGCATGCTGCTATGATGTGGAACAGATTTTAGAGGAGCTTCCAGACTCAGATGGACTAGGAAGAAAGGCCAGGCAATCTACTTTCAAAAACCAGCTTGTAAAAACTCTGTGAATCACAATGGTTTGATCCATAACCAATAATGGGGATGGCACAGGACTGGGCAGCATTTCATTCTGTTGTGCATGGGATCACCATGTATCAGGGACCAATTCAACAGCAGCTAACAACAACAACATATGTTTGGTCCTGTGGTACATTCTAGAAACACAACAGAACAATATAAACATGGTCCTGCTCTTAGCTTAGAAATGACTGCCAAGTAAACATGCAATAATTACAAGGGAGTGTGACAGCAGGAGCAGCGGGGCTAAAGATCAGGAAGAGGAGTCAACCCATTGATAGGTGGGGGATCAGAAAAAGATTCTTAGAGGAAGTGGACATTTATATTGAGACCTGGAGAATGAATATGAATCAGGCAAAAAAGAAAGAGAAGGGTTGTTCCATCAGAAGGAACTGTGTGTGTAACGACTCCAAGCTAAGAGAGAGATCAAGAAGCTGAAAGAATTCTGTGGCGTTGGATGGCACAGGTTGAGAGGCAGAGTCAAGCTGGTACAAGAGCAGAACCAGCAGTCTCATCATCTGTAAAGGTTTGTGAAAACTTTGAGCTATACTCTGGTGGCAAGAGAAAAGCAATGAAAAGCTGTATGTAGGATCACAGTTAAAGAAGAATGTGGCTGAGGGTGAAGAATGGATGAGAAGAGGGAGGAAGATGGCTGCTGAGACACCAGTTTGGTGGCCATGACATGCGGGCAAGGATGGAGAGCAGTAGGTGAAACTGAGGAGCAGTAGACCTGGCCAGACTTGGTGACTGGGTCATGGGCATGGGCTCATAGAAAAGGAGAAGTACTTTTGGGAATGAATACCATCAATGAAATCTGAATATGTTCTGTTTAAGATGTATGTGTGATACCAGGAGAGAGATGTCCAGACATCCTCGCTTTCTCCACACTTCTTTCTCCTTCTCTTCTCCTCACTCCTACATCCTGCTCCGATACATGCCCAACACCGTTCCTGACCTCTGATCACCATTACATATGGGGAAGGGGTGAAGGACCTCATTTCCTTTAGGCCGAAAATAACCAGAGCTATGACTACCTAACCGGTAACCAGTTACTGTCGCGTTGATTCCTACTCATGGCAACCTTATGTGTGTCAGATTAGAGCTATAAAAACCCAAAAAATCAAACGCACTGCCATTGAGTTGATTCTAACTCATAGCGACTCTATAGGAAGAGTAGAATTGCCCCATAGGAAGGAGGGTGCCACAACTTTCTCTGGAGAACAGTTGGTGGGTTCAAACCACCAACTTTTTGGTTAGCAGCACTGCACCACCAGAGCTCCTTAGCAGAACTCTGCTCCATAAGACTTTCAGTGGCTGGTTTTTCCTGAGTAGATCACTAGGCTTTTCTTCTAGGAAGAAACTCAAACCTCCAACCGTTTGGCTAGCGGCCACACATGTTAACCGTTTGCACCACCCAGGGGCTGCTATGACCCTATAATTACATAGGAAGTCCTAAGTCTCTGCCTGTTCAGTGAAGATGTACTCTTGCCCCCAAATCTTCTGCTTTTGCTGAAGCTTTATTCAGCTCAGGATGTTACATTGTGTAGGAACACGCATAGAGCATCCGGCTACCTTCATTTGGCCAGGCACAGCTTGGACTTTCCCAGAGCACCAGGTTCCTTCCCAGCGTGTGCGAAGGCCTGGAATAAACTCCACCACCTCCAGCGCGGAGACGCTAAATGGTCCCAACACAGCCCTCCAAACTCCCTGGGAGGAAAATGGGTATTCGTGAACCCGGTCACTCCTGACTCTCTGCTTGCCTCCGGCCTCTGGCCCACCACAGAGCAGGAGTTCCTCTGTTCCCTGGTATCTGTGTTAGCTCCCAGAATCTCCAGCTCGCTCCTGACCTCCTCAACAAAGGCTTTGGGGAGCACTGAGAGGATGCATCCTCATAAAGAGGGACTCATTTGTGGAAGCCCTGGCCAGGCCCTGCCAGGAGCTATCAAGGTGCTTTTGACAGTGCCCACTGGGTGCTTTTTTTTTTTTCAGGGGAAGCTGGTCTGCCAGGAGTGAGGAGCACCTACAGCTCCTTAGGAAGATGTGTGATCAGCTTCCCAGGGTGTCTCACAAGCAGGAGGGTTTGGACCCTCTTGAGGGTTGCTTTCTATGGACCCTTCTGCACAAGGCCGCCTGCAGAGGGCACTCCTTCCACTTAACCCATCAAGGGCAGAGAGAGAGAATGTGCACTTACAAATGGGGGGAATGAGGAGAAAGTAAGAGTAGAGGGAATAGGATAGTCTCCGCCTTCCTTTCCCCTTCGACCTTAAATCTCAGCATCACACTCAGAAAAGCTTCGAAGATGGAATTAAAGGCAGGCAGTAAAGCCATCTTTTTCTAATCACAAAACACGTTAAGCAGAACTGTTCATACATTTTGCAGGTGCAGATCTTAAATTGTTTCTGATTTGTTTGCCTTAGCTTCTGGGTGGGGCCCTCATTTTCCCTGGATCCGGCTCCCTGGTGAAGCCTTTTCTCATGTAACTCAGCTCTGGCTCTGTGAATCACTAATTCCCCAGGAATGGGTATTGCAGAGCAGGCGGCCCTTGGCTTTCAGCCCTGCAGGAAGGGGCGGTTTCCCAGGGAAGGCTCACACACAGACCACAAGCAGGGCTGGACCCCTGGGCCCTGCCAGGAACAGCCTCCTCCCCAGAGGCACTGGGATTCGCCTGCAGCCCCAGGCCAGCTCTCTCCAGCTTCAAAGAACCAGGCAGGTTGCTTAATCCTCTGAAGTCTTCTCTGCTTCAGGGCACTTACTCTGTGTGACACTTGCAGCCTCTGTGACCTGTCACAGCCCCTGTTCCACCTTGCCCGGAAGCTGCATTCACAACAGCAGACACGGTTACTTCTGTGTGTGCCAGGAAGACCTGGAGGGAGAGGGAAGCTGAGATGTGATAAAGTGGGCTCCTCCATCTGGAATTGTTTGGTTCCTCCGGCTGTTGCAACAAAGCACCACAAAGCTGGAGGCGTTAAAGAACAGAAATTTATTGTCTCACAGTTTTGGAGCCTAGGAGTCTGAATTCAGGGTGTTGGCAGGCCATGCTCCCTCCAAAGGGTCTGGGGAAGATCCTTTCTTGAATCTCCCAGCTTCTGGTAGCTCCAAGCATAGCTTGCGTCTTCACAAAGCTGTCTGTCTGTCTTTCCTGTGTATCTCTCTGTGCCTCTTCTCTTTTATAAGGACACCACTAAGGTGGGGTTCGAATTCACCCTATTACAGTATGAGCTTAACCTTTTTAAAGGTTATTTCCAATCTGGGCTGCATTCACAGGTTCCACGGATTAGGACAACATATTCATTTGGGGGGACACCCTTCAATCCTAAACCCTCTCTATCTAGTTCTGTATAACAGGGAAAATCTTCTCCTCGGCACTTTCTTTTTCCTGGGTATAACACAGATCGCATGGCTGGCTTTGTGGCCCTGTTCACATGGTGTAGCGCCAAACGTATGGCCTATCTCTAACAAATGCTCCGGAAATTAACAGTAAGCGTTTTATATACATTAACCTGACTTCCAGATTCATCTTTCTGTCCTGTTCTTATTTTCCCTTTGCCTTGTTTCTGCACTTATTTTTATTTTACTTTATCTTGCTGTCTTGTACCCTCTTTGCATCTCTAAATTCTTTTCAGCAACAGGCAGGAAATCAGTCTGGTGGGCTTGCCTGCTGGCCCCCTTTCCAAAGTCTCTGCAAAGCCCGAGGAGATCCTTTTCCCGCAGAGTCACTTCTTTATACCTCCCGCCCCCTCTGCTGATCCCTGCACAGAAGGAAACTGACTCTATTTCAGAAGACAAATTTGAGTTCTGGATCTGGCTGCCCTTGGGCTGGAACCTTGAGATAAAACTCCAGATTCAGTTTTCACAGGCTAAGTGGAAAGAGCTTTAGACCTGGCCTGTCACTAACCACGTCTTTTGGCAAGTATGGCTATTTTTTGAGTCCCAATTTCCTCATCGGTAAAATGGAGACAGGGACACCAACCTCCCAAGTTTGTGTGAGGAAGGCTCACCAGCCCACTTCTCCTGACCATGCTCACTCTTGCCTCTCATCAGCACACCTGTCACCTCGACCTGCAAGGCCCCTCCTCACCCCCTGTGCCACCTGTGCAAGTTCAGGCTTACTGTACCCTACCCCCTTTGTGAATACTTCTGCAACCAAGAGTACATTACAATATTTAATAGGACTTTACGGCTTGCGTGTTCAGTGGTGCAAACCATTAACACACTCAGCTGCCAACTGAAAGGTTGGAGGTTCCTCAGAAGAAAGGCCTGGCAATCTAGTTCCAAAAAATCAGTCATTGAAAACCCTATGCAGCACAACTCTACTTTGACACTCACGGGGTGGCAGTGCATCAGAATCAACTCAAGGGCAACTGGTTTTGTTTTTGTTTTCTTTTTTACAGTTTACAAAGTGTTTCATATGTACAGTCTCTTGGAATCTTCATTCAGTCTTCTCAATCTGGAGAGGTGGACAGATTTAAGAAAATTCTTTGTTTCGGGACACTCAAATACTCCATACTGTCTGGAAGTTCCTTCCTTTCCCTAGTGCTCTCTACATATGCTTGTCCTGTCTCTTCATCAATATTTTAAATGCCTTTAGGTGATGATCACATCAATTATTATCTGCCCCATGCCACCACATCCCCATCCAGAAATGTCCACAGCTTGCCACATGTATGTTTCCAAGTCCTCAGTTATCCCCTTTTCTAACGTTGGGGCTTCTGGCAGACCGTGCAGCTCTTCTGACCATTGATGGAGGGACTGAAAATCTGTAAGAGTCAAGAAAAGGCTCCTTTAGTGTACTTCCCTGAACTTGAGATCTTTGTCATAGAAGGTGTAATTAATTAAGTATACAAGTCTCCTAGATCACCTGTTGTTACGCTGACTTGCTAAATCAAGAAACCTCATGGTGCTTTTTCTTCTGGAAATAGCAAATAATCCTCCCTCCCTTCTAAGTTTACTCTTCTATATCTCCGGATTTTGTTTTGTTTTGTTTTTCTTTCTTTCTTTCCCCTGAAAAAATGCAAAGTCAAGTGACAGAATATATTGTTACTCTCTTTTCACAGAGGAAAAAATAAGACAAGAAGTGGTAAGCCACACCAAATGTCCCATGACCAGCCAGGGGCCCTAAACTCAGAACTCTGCACTCCAAGTACAAGAAAACTCCTTATGAAAGACTTGCTGTGTTCAGAACTTTGGCCATAAGACAGAGAAAGAAAATGAGTACTTCCCAAGGCCAAGCTCAGCCAGAGAAGGGCTGATGGCCCTTCCATTCCCCTTGTGTTTGTGGACCACTATCTGCAACCTGCAGGGTGAGAGCTCTTGCCTGTAGACCAGACTCCACAGACCCAGGAAAAGAGGGGTGCTGTGAGCCAGAACTGCAGAGCCCTGCCCCCTCCTGGTTAGACTGTCACAGCTACATGTTCTGCAAGCCAGCACCCCCAGCTGGCCTGCAAGAGAGAAGCACCCATAAACCAGCTAACCCGCGACACCACCTTCCTGTCTATGATGGTTCATTTTATGTGTCAGCATGGCTAGGCTGTGGTGCCCAACTATACCGACACCTCATGAATTGAGATTAGCTGCAAGAAAGATTAATCTGTAGCCCACAAGAACTACATCCTCATTTATCATAAGACTAGAAGAAGTAGGTGGTGCCCAGCTACCACTACCAACTGTTCTGACCAGAGACACAATAGATGGTCTCTGGTAGAATGGGAGAAAAATGTAGAACAAAACTCATATTCTTAAAAAGGTCAGACTTACTGGATCAATAGAGACTAGAGGAATAGCCATTGCCCTGCTATACTCTTTAAACTTAGAGTTGAAACCACTCTCAGAGGTCACCTTTCAGCTAAATAACAGATCAGATCATAAAATAAACAATATCACTAGTGAGTATTGTGCTCCAAAAAAACAAGTCGTCTATGATACCAAATGGTCAACATTTATCTTAAAGCAAAGATGAGAAGGTAAGGGCAGGGTGGGGCAAGGAAGCTAGAGTAATGGAGAAGGAACAACCAGAATGAAAATAGAGAGAATGATGACACATTGTGGAAGATGTAACCAATGTCACTGAACAATACATATAGAAATTGTTAAATGTGAAGCTAACTTGCTGGGTAAACTTTCACCAAAAACACAAAAAAATATTTTTTTTTTTTTATTGTAAAGAAAGTCTAATCGAAACTATGTTGTTGTTTTTGTGTGCTATGGAGTCTATTCTGGCTCGTAGCAACCCCATGTGACAGCGTAGAACTGCTCCATAGAGTTTTCTAAGCTGTAATCTTCATGGAAGTAGATTGTCAGACCTCTTTTCCTGTGGAGCCACTGGGTGGATTCGAACATGAAACCTTATGTTTAGCAGCTGAGCACTTAACCATTCCATCACCAGGGCTCCTTAACCCAAACTATAGAATTTATAAAATGTCGTTTAATTAATTAGCGGCCCTTAAGATAATGTGTTGTCTGTTAGACATTTTGAAGTGGGATAGTGGTTTGACAAGGGATCCAGAACCTTCCATACCTGCATTTTGTTCTGCCCCAATCATACCTTCCCCTCAAACCCTTTCCCCTTTTTACCTCCAAGAAGTTTCTGATACAGATTTATGCACACAAGATGAGAATCTTGTTCATTTATTTATTCAACAAATATAACTTGAGCTCCTACTATGACCCAAACACAGTTCTAGACCTTCAGTTACAATATTGATGGTATAGCTTAGGGTGTAGTAGGGAAGAAGGACATTAAACAAAACCCAGCATGGTCCTCCTTGAGACTGGGCCATGGGGAGGTATTTCATGTCTCTTTTGCTTAGGCCACACAACTTTACCCCTTGGCTCACTCCCATTCACCATGCAAACATAGCATCTGGGGGAAGAACTCCAAGGGCAGAAAGAGGGTCTTCCCTCAGGCGTACAGCAGAGCTGGCCTCTTCTATCCATCCCCCAGTTTTTCCCATAGCAGGGCAGGAGAGCAACCCAGGACTCGCAACACTTCAGGGTTATGGAGGAGAGGACCAGAGAGAGCGAGAGTGCTAGAGCAACAGCAAGAGTGAAAGAGAACCAAACTGAGAATCACAGCCCAGGACCAAGGCCACACAATGTCTCCACCTGCCCACTTTAGCATACAGAGAACTTTCAGGGCTTGGATTGAGCAGGAGAGAGGGACAAGGCACAGCAGGGAGAGGAGCCTGGTGTTTGTTGAGTTGATTCCAACTCATGGTGACTCCCTGTGTGTCGGAATAGAACTATACTTCACAGGGTTTTCAATGGCTAATTGATAGTGGTGACACCTCAGCAGAAATGCCTTCCCCTCTCTTGCCTGCCTGTCTCAGTCAGGCACCTTTCATATTTCTGGCACCTCAGAATGTCAATTGACAAGTGACACTCTACCCCTCTACCCCTCTGAATATCCAGGCTTTTCTCCCAAGTCATCCCTGGGTAGTGCAAACAGTTAACATTCACAGCTGTTAGCCAAAGGGTTGGAGGCTCCAGTCCATTTCCCTCATTCTCTTCTCTCCAGCCTGCAAATGACATCTCTCCTTGCTCCTCCCCTGTTACAAGACTGAAGTCTCCCTACATACACATGAAGGAAAACAAATTCCCATGGTGGGAGGTGACTAAGTATTGTCTTGACTAGCCTTGTTTCAGCATTAAATCAAAAGCCGAAAGGCCCTGAAGGAGTCTGAATTCTTACTTCAGGCCTGTGGAGGTACTGTGTGAATAGCAAAAGAAGACAAAACACGGAGCATCCTCTTTGCACCTAGCAAACCAAATGGAGAAATAAGATGGAATATATGCAAAAATGAACAGGAAGTGAACCTGCTGCCCCAAGCCACACAGGAAATATCCTCCTGGGCTACTTGCTGATGGCCTTTTTTATTTTATATTATTTTAATGGACAGAGAGAAGGGTAAGGGAAGATACATTTTAAAGAATATTTATTTGAATTTAATTTTTGGAGTCAGTAACTTATATGGTTCAAAATTCAAAATGAATTACAAGTATGTGAATTTTTCCTGTCTGTTTCCAAAAACTCTGTTTCTTACCCATAAACAGCCAACATTAGCAGATTTTGCTTATCTTTCAAGATACACATACGGGCAAATGCTTATTCATATGGTTTTCCCTTTCTTACACAGAGGTAGCATAGCATATTTACACAATATTCTATGAGTAGCACACATGGTTTGTGCTGAACTGCTAATCTAAAGGTTGGTGGTTGGATCCCATCCAGCTGTGAGGAGGAGGAAAGGCCTGATATCTGCTTACATAAAAATTACATAAAGAAAATCCAGCTCTACTCTTTAACATATAGGATCACTACAAGTCAGAATCCACTCAATGACAACAGGTTTTTTGGTTTTGGGGGCTCTGTTTTTTGGTGTTTTTTTTTTTTTTCCATTTAGAAATATAGCTTGAAGATATTCCCATACTGTCAGTTAAAAATACTCTTATTGCTTTTGCAATGGGGTAGTATGATTCCATTGTAAGAATGCCTAATGGTTTCTTTATGCACCAATCGCTAACACCAAACGTGTAGAAACTGAGGATTTTTACCAACTTCTGCAGTCTGAAATTGATCAAACATTTAATCAAGATGCATCGATAACTACTGGTGATCAGAATTTGAAAGTTGGAAGCAAAGAAGAAGGGTAAGTAGTTGGAAAAATATGACCTTGGTGGTGAAATGACACCAGAGATCGCATGATAGAATTTTGCAAGACCAAAGACTTGTTCATTGCAAATAACTTTTTTCAACAACATGAACGGGAACTATACAGGTAGACTTCCTCAGACGGAATACACAGAAATCAAATCGACTACATCTGTGGAAAGAGACAATGGAAAAATTCAATATCATCAGTCAGAACAAGGCCAGGCGCAGACTGCAGAACAGATTATCAATTGTTCATATGCAAGTTCACTTTGAAACTAAAGAAAATTTTTTAAAAGTACACGAGAGCCAAAGTACAAACTTGAGTATATCCCGCCTGAATTTGTAGACCATCTCAAGAATAGGTTGGACACATTGAACACTGATGACCGAAGACCAGGCAAGTTGTGGGATGACACCATGGTCATCACACATGAAGAAAGCAAAAGGTCATTAAAAAGGTAGGAAAGAAAAGACCAAAATAGATGTCAGAAGAGACTCTGAAACTTGCTCTTGAACATAGAGTAGCTAAAGTGAATGGAAGAAATGATGAAGTAAAAGAGCCGAAGAGAAGATTTCAAAGGGCAGCTCAAGAAGATAAAGTATTATAATGAAATGTGCAAAGACCTGGAGTTAGAAAACCAAAAGGCAAGAACGTAATCAGCATTTCTTAAGCTGAAAAAACTGAAGAAAAATTTCAAGCCTCGAGTTGCAGTATTGAAGGATTCTACAGGGAAAATATTGAACGACACAGGAAGCATCAAACGAAGAGGGAAGGAATACACATCACTGTACCAAAAAGAATTGGTCGACATTCAACCACTTCAGGAGGTAACATATGATCAGGGACCAATGGTATTGAAAGAAGTACAAGATGCTCTGAAGGCATTGACAAAAAACAAGGCTCCAGGAATTGCCAGAATACTAATAGAGATATTTCCACAAACAGAAACAATGCTGTAAACACATACTTGTCTATGCCAAGAAATTTGGAAGACAGCTACCTGGTCACCAAACTGGAAGGAATCCATATTTGTGCCCATTCCAAAGGAAGGTGGTCCAACAGAACACGGAAATTATTGAACAATATCATTAATGTTACATGCAAGTAAAACTTTGCTGAAGATAATTCAAAAACAGTTGCAGCAGTGCATGGACAATGAACTGCCAGAAATTCAAGCTGAACTCAGAAGAGAATGTGGAACCATGGAAGGAGGGATATTACGCTGAAGTCAAATGTATCTTGGCTAAAAGCAGACAATACCAGAAACATGTTTACCTGCGTTTTATTGACTATGCAAAGGCATTCAACTGTGTGGATCATAACAAATTATGGATAACATTTCTGTCTTAGTTATCTAGTGCTGCTATAACAGAGATACCACAAGTGGATGGATGGCTTTAACAAAGAGAAATTTATTTCCTCACTGTAAAGTAGGCTAAAAGTCCAAATTCAAGGCATCGGCTCCAGGGAAAGGCTTTCTCTCTTTGTTGGCTCCCGAAGAAGATTCTTGTCCTCAGTCTCCCCATGGTCAAGGAGCTTCTCAGGGGCAGGGGCCCCAGGTCCAAAGGGCGCGCTCTGCTCCTGGTGCTGCTTCCTTGGTGGTATGAGGTCCCCAACTCTCTGCTTGCTTCCCTTTCCTTTTATCTCTTCAGAGATAAAAGGTGGTACAGGCCACACCCCAGGCAGACTCTCTTTGCGTTGGATCTGAGTAACGGTGGTGTTCTAATCCCACTCTAATCCTCTCAACATAAAATTACAATCACAAAATGGAGGACAACCACACAATACTGGAATCATGGCCTAACCAAGTTAACACATATTTTGGCAGGGGACACAATTCAATCCATGACAATTTCAAAGAATGGATATTCCAGAACACTTAATTGTGCTCATGAGGAACCTGTACGTAGACCAAGAAGCAGTCATTCAAACAGAATAAGGTGGTACTGCATGGTTTAAAGTAAGGAAAAGTGTGCATCAGGGTTATATCCTTTCACTGTATTTATTCAATCTGTATGCCAACCAAAAAATCCGAGAAGCTGGGCTATATGAAAAAGAACATGGCATCAGAATTAGAGGAAGACTCATTAACAACCTGCAATACACAGATGACACAACCTTGCTTCCTGAAATCAAAGAGGACTTGAAGCACTTACTGATGAAGATCAAAGACCACAGCCTTCAGTCTGGCTTGCACCTCAGCATAAAGAAAGCAAAAGTCCTCACAACTGGACCAATGAGCAACATCATGATAAATGGAGAAAAGATTGAGGTTGTTAAGGATTTCATTTTACCAGGGTCCAATATCAATGCCCATGGAAGCAGTAGGCAGGAAATCAAACAACATATTGCTCTGGGGAAATCTGCTGCAAAAGACCTCTTTAAAGTGTCGAAAAGCAAAGATGTCACTTTGAGGACTAAGGTGTGCCTGACCCAAGCCATAGTATTTTCAAACACCTCATATGCATGAGAAAACTGGACAATGAATAAGGAAGATGAAAAAAGAATTGATGCCTTTGAATTAAGGTATTGGCAAAGGATATTGAATATACCACAGACTGCCAGAAGAACGAACAAATCTGTCTTGGAAGAAGTATAGCCAGAATGCTCCTTAGAAAGGATGGTGAGACTTCATCTCAGGTACTTTGGACATGTTATCAGGAGGAACCAGTCCCTGGAGAAGAACATCATACTTACTAAAGTAGAGGGTCAGAGAAAAGAAGCAAGACCCTCAATGAGATGGACTGATACAGGGGCTCTAACAATGGGCTCAAACATAGCAAGTACGGTGAGGATGGTGCAGAACCCAGCAGTGTTTCGTTCTGTTGTATGTAGGGTCACTATGAGTTTGAATCCACTCGAAGGCACCTAACAACAACAGTATGATTCCATTGTATGAATGCCCAAAGTTTCCTTTAAGTAGCACTATTAATGAGTATCTTCATTGCCTTCAACCTCTTGCCATTCAAACAATGCCGCAATAGTCCCATACATGCGTCAATCCACTCTCGGGTGGGTATATTTGTGGGATAAATTCCCAGAAGTTTATTCTGGGTCATATGATATGTGCATTTGGAATTTTGATAGATATTACCGAATCGTCTTCCAAAAACATTTGTCCAATTTACACTTCCACCAGAAGCGTAAGAGTGTCTCTTTCCCCACATCCTCAGTAACGTAGATGTCAAATATTTTGCTTTCTGCCAATTTAAAAGACGAGAAATGGTCCTTCAGAATACTGTAATTTGAGTTTCCCTTATTCTGAGTAAGGTTGAATATTTTTTCCTGGGTTTAAATGACCCATTTATCTTTATTTTTTCTATGAAAACTCACTGTAATTTTTGCCAATTTCTTGTGGGTTTGTCGTTGTTTTATTCTTTTGCAAAGCTGTTTATGTGGGAAAGAAGCCCTGAGTCTGATACGAGATGCAATTTTTCTCCAGTTTGGGGCATTTCTGTTTTGACTACACTTGTGATAAGTTTTGGCCAGGCAGAAGTTCTTTGGTTTGATTGGGCTAAATATCAGCCTTTCTTTTGTGGCTTCTAGATTTTGTGTTTTAACAAAGTCCCAAATCTGAGGATATAAAATAATTCTCCCATGATTTCAGTTTTCTTTTTAACAAATAAATTTCTCATTCTCATAGAAATTTATCCTTCATAAGTGTGAGGTATGAATCCAAATTTAGTTTTATTTGTATATGGGAAGTCTTTTATTCTAATATTAGTTACTCAACAATCCACGTATAATGAGTTCAAGGCAGTCTGGGGCTAATCAAGGGAAGAGATATGACCATGAGGTTATCAGCGTTGCATAAAGAGCTGTTTATCGGGGCCAGCATATTGACAGCAACATGCAGGGGCAGTCCCCCACAGCAGGTGGTCTTCCGGAAGCAAGCAGCACAGGGAGCCCCCGGTAGGAGAAGAGGACGTGGAAATCCTGGGGGAAGAGGAGAAGGGAAGGGGGAGGCCTACTGCACCTATATGGTGTCCCCCGGTAGCAAGGCGAGGAGTCTCTGGGACAGAGAGCCTGGAAGGACAGCAGCAGGTGGGTGTCCTTATAATTTGTTTTGTTATTATTTGCTGCCAATTTCTTTCGATTCATAGTGACCCCAAGTGACAAAGAGTAGAACTGCTCCATAGTGTTTTCTTGGTTGTAATCTTTATGGCATGTTATGGAGGAAGACCTCTAGGCCTTTCTTTCAAGGAGCCTCTGGAAGGGTTCAAATCACCAAACTTTCAGTTAGCAGCTGAGTGCTTAACCTTCTGTACCACCAGGGCTCCTGAAACTACATGGTTCTATCTTATCTAGGGCTAGCAGGTGTTGGGTGCCGTTTCCCAGGGTATATAAAGTAGACTGGTTCTAAGAGGCTAAAAATCTCTGTATTGGGGCTATTTTTGCAACAGTTAGGTATATACAAATTTGGATTTGATGTCAGCTGGCTTTTGGGCTTACAGGTCTCAGCTTGCTCTGAAGAAGTAAGTAACCCAGGACCAATACACAGAGGGCACCTTTGGCTCATTGATATAACACCATGTCTCTTCAGAACATGGACTGATGTGAGATGCCATCTCTATTCAGTGCTGAGGATCTAATGGGTTTGCATATATTTCAGCGCTTCGTTGTCTGTTCTATTGTTCTACTCTTTTGTTCATGTAATAATACCTACTTACTTTAATTTTTAAAAAAAGGAAATCTGTTTCCATCGAGATGATTCTGACTCAGGGTGACGCCATGTGTTACAGAGTAGATCTGTCCCATAGGGCTTTGTTGGTTGTAATCTTCATAGAAGCAGATTGCCAGGCCTCTCTTCCATAGTTCCCTTGGGTGAGTTGGAACCAACAACCTTATGTTAGCAGTCCAGTGCAAAACGTTTGTGCCACCCAGGGATCTGTTTTAATTATAGGGGCTTAAAGAAATTTTTAGTAGCTTGTGAGGCACTTCACTAGTATTAGTATTCTTTTTCAAAAGTTCCAGAATATCTTACTTTTTACTTTTTATAAGTGAACTTTATAGGCAACTTGCCCAGCAAAAAAAAAAAAAAAAAAGAAACCGTTTATATGTTTATTGGGATCTAGTTAAATTCATAGAGTAGAGAAAACTGAGATCTTATAAATTGAATAATTTCTGTCCTAGAAAATACCATGCAGTTTTATTTGCTCAAGATTTCTTACATGTCCCTAAGAAGCATTTTTTTCCATATTATATATATATATATCATGCATACATATGAATTTTAAGTGTATTCCCAGGTATCTTTATGGTTCCTATTATAAATGAGATAATTTCTTCCATAACGTATTCTAATAGGTTATTGTCTATAAATACGAAAGCTATCAATTCCCGCATACTAATTTTTACCTCATTACTAAATTCTCTTATTCTTTAGGATGTGTTCCAGGTTAGTCTCTTGAGTTAATCAGGTGTGTTAGTTTATCATCTGCAAATCATGACAATTTTACTTCCTTCGTTCTTATTTATGTATCTCTATTTTTGCCTGGTCTAACTTGTAGCTGGCTGTTCTGGTCAAATTTACAAATATAGGGGCCAAGATTTCAATACATATTTTGGGCAAACACAACACAATCTATAACATACTCTAACAATAAACATCCCAAGTACATGGGTGTAATTATGTTTATGCTGTACTTATCAACAGTTGTTCCAAAATTACCCAGTCCTATTGTAAACATGGAAAGCCTGGTTGTGTAAGTGTTTAAGAGCTTCAGCTGCTAACCAAAAGGTCGACAGTTCAAATCCACCAGGCGCTCCTTGGAAACCCTATGGGGTAGTTCTACTCTGTTCTATAGGGTCACTAGGAGTTGGAATCGACTCGACGCCAACAGGTATTGTAAACATGAGTCCTATCCTGAGCTCTACAAATGCCATCTAACATGAATAATCCTTTTGTGTACACGGTACTGAGTCTGAGTGGAAAGGATCCCCAGGAAAGCATTGTCATAATCAGCCAGCAATTGTGGCTACGTGTAAAATACCAGAATGCCCTAGATAGAGCAACCAGCTACAAAGGGAGTTATGTGGTCCAATTCGAAGACGTAATGGAACTCAGAAAAGAGCCAAAAGGCAGTCTGTGGGGAGCCAGATAAACCTTATTGTCTTAGGTCAGAAGCTGTGAGGACGGTTAATGATGGTACTGGGTCCATTTTTTTATTACATGGCTGTCTGGCTGCTTTATTCCTTCAACACTCTGCAGAAACCCATCAGGAATATGACTGGGGGTCCTGCCAGGATTTGATCTGATATTTGAGATCATAGGTTGCAATTTCTACTTAGCCAGTTGTGTCTCATAGTTTAAAACACTATTATCTTCCTAAAAAAAATAAGAATAGTTCCTATAAAGTTGATTCCTACTCAAGGCTGTGACCTTTCAGAAGCAGATTACCAGTCCTTACTTCTAAGGTGCCTCTGGGAAAAGGCACCTCTGAATGGATTTGAATCTCCAACCTTCTGTTAAGAGCTTAGAACTTAACGATTTGCACCACCCAGAGATGATTCTGTCCAAGGACGGTTTATCAGTTGAACCTTCAACAGCTGTTCTTTGCAACCAAGCTCATGGATCCTCTTACTTCCTCTCAGAACAAAAACAGGTAGTAATTAAAATGGTAACGTTTCTCTCTCCTTTTTCAGGTTAGCTCAAAATTTTTATTAGAACTTTTTTTTATATATATTTCAAAGACTTAGCCTGGAAAAAAATTTTTTTTCTCTTTGTGTTCACGGAAAATTTGACAAACCACAGGAAGTGATTTAGTGTGCTTGACATGTATAGAAAATAAAATGATTTGTTCTCTTTGTGTCTGAATACAAAAATTTCTGTGGCTTCATGTTTTAGCTATTCTTGATGATTACCATTACAGAAGAAAAATTATTATCTTTACTTCTCATTCCGACAAAGATCAGAAAGATAAGCCAAGGCTTCTGAAAGACTGAAAACACAGAGTCACCAAAATACAGTATTTGGTGACTGGATTGGGGGAGAAAGCATGAAATGGATAAAATGTCAGATGTCAGAGACAGGAAGCTGGTGATTAAACAAGCCACATTTGTTTCTCTTTTACATTATCTCTAAGGAATTTGCCTTTTAAGCAATAATTTTTTAACTTAATGGCATACACTGGCCACTGACCCAAGATCTATATCTAAGATGAAACAAAGAGGCAGTAGGGATTTTGCTTCTGTTCTTCAACTCAAATGGTCACACACTGGGTCCTGATTGTGTCACTGTATTGGATTCAGCACAGAACAAAATGTTCAGAAAACTAAGAACACACAAACAGCAAGAGAACAAAACACTGTTCCTCCACGCACTTCAGATTCTTTTTGAACTCAAAGGAATGTGAATGGGCATTAACAGAGATTTTTACCAAACTCATATTAAAATGGGTCGACCAAGAGTGTACAAGTGCTAATTTAGTCATGTAGTATAATGTTAATAATGAAGCCATATGTTCGTGTCCTGATTTTAAAATTTTAAACAATCATTTACTAAGTCATTTTCCTTTCCTCTGAGGAACATAAACATTTGTTTCAGTTATGCAGATCAACAAAACCTTATTTATAGTAAATCTCTTATCCCTTTAAAATGTTTTGCTGTAACTTGGGAAAACACAAATCTTTTTCACAATTTCTATTAATGTGAAAGAAAATTTAATTCTGAAAACAAAAAAAATGTACACATGCCATCCCTTCAAAAAGAAGTGTTCAGGGACAGCAAAACTTTGCAATAGGGCATTTTACTTTCAGACTCAATCTGTGCCTCCCTACTACTTCAAGGTCTTTGCGATATTTGGATGCTACAAAAAGGGAGGGAGGAAGGGAGGGAGGAAGGGAGGGAGGAAAGGACAGCCTCATTTTCAAGAATAGGGTCATGGACAGGAAGTAATTTTACGAGTGAGTCACTAGAGGTAATGGTGAGTGGTGCTACTCCCATTTCCACCCCTTGATTCCTGGACCCGGATCCTGGCTATGGAAGAAACAGCACCATATGTTGGATACTCATTTAACGCATATACAACGTCCTAGAGAACATGGCCCCAGCCCTGCAAGGTATTACCACCTAACTGGAGCTGTAATTGTGTCTTTAAAAGGCCATTCCATTGCTCTGTCAAGACAGCTGCTCAGGATGATGGGGAACATTGTAAGGCCAGTGAATTCCATGAGTATTGGCCCATTGCCACACTTCATTTGTTGTGAAGTGAGTCCCTTGATCTGAGAATGCTGTGTGGGGTACCATGATAGTGGATAAGACATTCAGTAAGTCCATGGATGATAGTTTTGGCAGAGGCATTGGATGCAAGGAAGGTAAATCTGCATCTACAGTAAGTGTCTATTCCAATAAGAATAAAGTGCCACCATTTGCATAATGAAAGGTGTCCATTGTAATCTACCTGAGAGCAGGTTGCTGGCTTTTCACCTCGAGGAACAGTGCTATGTCAGGAACTCAGTGGTGGTCTCTGCTGCTAGCAGATGAGTGGAAGTCCATGTTGCTGAGCCCATGCATAACCTCCATCCGTGCCACCATGGTCACTTTGTTCATGAGCTCATTGGGCAATCACAGGAGTGGCTGGGGAAAGAGGATGACTGATATCCACAGAACAGGTCATTCTAGCCATTCGATTGTTAAAATCCTCCTCTACTGAGGTCAACCTTTGGTGAGCATTCACATGAGATACAAATATCTTCATTTCTTTGGCTCTTTCAGAGAGGTCTATTCACATACCTCTTCTCCATACCTTGCCACCAATTTTGCAGTCATGTTTCTTCCAAATCCCTGACCATCCAACCAAACAATTCGCCACAGCTCATGGATTGATATATAATTGCACATCTGGCCGTTTCTCCTTGCAAGCAAAATAAACAACCAGGTACACTGCTTGAAGTCCTTCCCCCTGGGAGGATTTCCCTTCACCACTGTCCTTCAGGGAAGTCCTAGAAAGGTACTGCAGTGCTACCACTGTCCACTTTAAAGTGGTACCTGCATATCACAAAGAACCATCTATAAACCAGGGACAAGTTTTTTCTTCCTCAGTCAGTTGATCATAAGGAACTCCTCATGAGGCCATGGGTGCAGGCTGGGAGAGAGGAGGTAGGTAATACAACAAGAGTGCGGATCATGGGCATCTGGGCTACTACCTGATGTAAATTACTTGTGCCTTTAGGGTCTGTTCAGGCCTGATCTTGTGTTTGCCACTTTCATTCGATGATGGAGTGCTGCTGTGCATATCCAACTTTATGATTTTGTTGACCAGACAACACCCAGGCCATGACAGTCAGCTCAGATCACATGATGACTTGGTGGCCCGTGGTCAAACATTCAGTCTCTACTAAGATCCAGTCTGACAATATCTGTAACTAGAATATTTAATTAATTATATAAAATTTTATTTCTGGTATAATTGGATTAACACGTACCATTTTGATATTTGTACCACTCGTACTATGCTTTTTTTCTCCTTTCCTGTTTCTTCTTATTCTAATTTTTCCTCTATAGCTTTGAAAGTCATACATTGTATCACTTTTCTTCCATAGTTGCTGGAGATTAAAGCTTGTGTCTAGATTTATCAAAGTAAAAAACCTTGAAACACTTTAATTCCACTTACCCTCTCCTGACTTAAGTCATTATTGTCATGTATTTTAGTTAAACATGTTAATGTTTTTTATGTATATATATAAAAAAAAAAACAGACACGTATACACACACATGCTTATTTTATAGGGCATTATGATTACTGATCTATTTAGTCAAAATTCATTGAGATATCTGCATTGCTTTTTATTGCTTTGTTCTCACATTTCCATTTGTGGGAATTCTTGTCTGAAAAATATCCTGTAGTGTGAATCCGCAAAGACAGTGATAAATCTCTTTACTTCTCCTGTATCTAAAAATGAACTCATTTCCCATTTATTTTTGAAAAATATTTTTGCCTAATGGAATTTTAAAAAATGTTCTTCTGTTTGGAGTTTCAGGCCTTATTGAATATGTGGCTTTAGTATCTTTCATTTGTTTGAAAATGTTCTTCACCTTTATCCAAATATTTCTTCTGTACCATTGCTCTCTCTCGCTTCTATCTGCACTCCAATTACACATATGTAAGACCTTCTCACTAATTCTCTGCAATTTTTATACTATGCCCTCCACTCATTTTTTTTTCTCAGTATTTCATTCTGAATACTTTTGTCTTATCTATGTTCCAATGCAAAAATTCTTTCTTCAGCTGTTGTTGAAAACACTTTTTTAAATCCTCCAGTTCAGTTCTAAATTTCAGTCAAGGTATTTTTCCAATTTTAGATTTTCTGTTTGGTAAAGTCTTACAGTTTTGAGTTTCTTGTCAAAAATTTCAGCCAAGATTTTCACTAGAAGTATAGTTTTAAAAATTCTGTTTTTGATAACTTTAATATCTATAACGTTGCATGTGTCTTTTTTTATTGCCTGTTTTCTCTGCTGTGTTTTGTTAATGTTGTCTTATTTCTGCTTATTCCTGATTATTTGTTTCATATGTCAGACATAGTATTTGTAAATTATTTTAAAAAGAAAATTCAGGTCTAAAATTATATGACCTTCTTCTTAAAAGAATTTACATTTGCTTCTATCAAGATCATTCAAATTTCAGAATTTGAGGCGATTTTAGATTGTGCTGCCTTCTCAGTGAGGCATTCCCTGACCACACTATTTAAAATCACATTCCCCTCATTCTGGCATGTCCCTTACCTTGCTTTATTATACTTATGTACAACACTTTCATTTTTAAACAAACTGTATAATTTGCTTAGTTGTTATGATAATTGTCTGCCTTCTCCCACTAGAGTGTAAGCTCCACAAGATCAGGGACTGTTAGTTATTTTGTCTACTGAAGTATCCCTACTACCTAGAACAATGTCTGGCACATAACAGCTGTTTAGAAATATTTGTACATAAGTGGATATTATAATAGAAGAAAACGCAAGAAGAAAAGAAAGACCATTAGAAATTCTAAGAAAGAGCAAAAAAAAAATCGTATATTAAAGGAAATACAGTTACTTGAATCTGGAGCAAGTAATAGTTTCATAGTCATATTAATTTTAGTACCATTTATGAATTTAACTAAAGACAGTAATTTAACTACAAATAGATGTTTTATTAACTAACCTCCATATAATTGACTTGCCATATTAGCTGGCACTCTCCATGTCATTTGCAAATTATTCTGACACTCAGCACACCGAATGCAAGCAGCTAGTATGCTATTTTCTAGCACCACATTTCCTTCTTTGCCGTATTATTTGCATCTGTAAAATGGAAATATAAAAGTTAAGTTTTTAAAAATGTAAAATCATGACTGACATGCAAATATAAAATAAACATGTGTCAAAAATATTATTCAGTTCATTAATTAATGAGTAAACCAGTAAGATGCTAAAACCAGTTCAAAGAGCATTTGAGGAGCTAAGTATATACATCCGATTTAATAAAGGAATATTAGATTAAGATTGCTGGGTTAGACACAAAACTGGCTAATGTACAACACAGTCATAAAGCACATTTCTGGGGTTACCTCTTTTATGAAACAGAAATTATTTGTATCTCTTCTGGACAAAAATCTATAAATCAGCATCTTCCCCTTCATGGTTGTAAAATAGCCCCATCAACAGAAAATCAAATCCCAGTGCTTCCTGGAAAGAGTACCCAGTAATCTCTTTCATCTATTTCCAAATTTTAGATACTTTTTCTGATAGGAATAATAATAGAATTTACATGATGGGATGGTTAAAAAAACAAAAGCCATGCCAGTTGCCATCAAGTCCATTCCAACACATGACAATCCCATGTGTGTCAGAGTAGAACTGTGCTCCACAGTTTTTTCAATGGCTGACTTTTTGGAAGTAGGTCACCAGGTCTTTCTTCCTAGGCATCTGTAGGTGGCCTCGAACCTCCAATCTTTGGATTAGCAGCCAAGCATGTTAACCACTGGCACCACACAGAGACTCCTTGATAGGATAGTTAGGAGGATTAAATAAGATAATGCATACAAGTACTGAGAACAGGTCCTGGCACATAGTCTGTGCTTGATAAATGGCCACTACAACAGGATCAGGAGTTCCTGAGTGGTGTAAACATTTAGCACACTTGGCTGCTAGCTGAAAGTTTGGAGGTTCAAGTTCATCCAGAGGCACCACAGAAGAAAGGCCTAGCAATCTACTTCTGAAGAAAATCAACCATTGAAAATACTATGGAGAACAGTTCTACTCTGACACACATGAGGTCTTCACGATTCAGAATTGACTGGATGGCAACTGGTAACATGATAGAAGGAGCTGGATTAGGATCAGGAGTCTAACACTCTGCACTTGGCTCCCAGGGGTGATGTCTGGGCTCTCCAAAACTCAGTGGGTTTTGTTCCCAAATCTGTTTATCCTGGTTGTATTTGTTATGGTAATTACTTGATTTGGTTTCATATTACAAAAACTAATGAAATAAGGGTATGAAAAAGAGTTCTTTGTTTCTAAGAAATCTAAGCTGAAAGATGTGATAAAGATGAATCATGAAAAATACTGTTAATAATCAGAGAGACAATTGTTAATGGCTGAGGAGAAACATCTAAAGTTTAGAAGCATTCTGTACTCAGTTTGCCTAGCAAATGTTTTTAATTTCTTTTACCACTTTAAAGAAACCAAAATTGGAAATCAATCATAGAATATGTGTTCTGGGTTTTTTTTTTACGCAAGATCCATACTCAAGACGTCCTTGACCCTACATCAAAAGATTATATGCTTTCAGTTAAGATAAAACACTTAAGAAATTCTATATATAATTTTTACAATTTCCTGTTTTAAATCACTTTTTCAATTAAATGATCAGCTGTAAATCCTGATTATGTTAGTAAGAAGGTCTCTACAGTATATCAGGAGAATAGGGGAATCAGAGGGATAAAGTGTAAAAAAGCCAAGTCTTCATCTATCATAACCAGAAAAACCAAACCTGTTGCCCTAGAAACAATTCCAACTCATAGCAACCCTACTTGACAGAGTAGAACAGCCTCATAGGGTTTCCAAGGAGCAGCCATGGATTCGAACTGCTGACCTCTTGGTTAGCAACCTGAGCTCTTAACCACTGCTCCAGTAATTAGTAAAAAAATCTAAAATTGATAAATCAGGAAATAATAGGATAGGTGTGTTATTTGGAGATATTAATTTAGCTTATATAAGGAATCGAAACACAGATTAAAAAGTGTTTTCTTCTAGAATGCAGTACTATAGGTTGAGGAGGCATAGGACATGGTTCTATTTATTTCTTCATAAGAGTTCAGGACTCCACAATTATTTTAAACATATGGAATAATTGTTTAAACAGATCGGGAGAATCTATGAAGACAGTGTAGACAATATCGTCTCTTAACAAGTCTTAGAGTCTTTAGGTGATTAAAGATACAATTGCTTCACATCCATTAGTTGGTTTACTCTATTGCTAATTGAAACCTACTATTCTTTCACACTTTTATTTTATTAATACTGCTTGTCATCCTTGTATTTGAATTATAACTGTCTTCAATATTCACCACCATAGTAGTTTTATAATATTTACACAAGTTCTTTGATACTCCTCTCTTCAAGAGATGGGAAGCTTAATTTTCCTCCCCCCTTGAATACGTGCTTTTTCTGATATGTAGATCGTAGCAGAAATGAAGGACTGTGACTTCTGAAGGTAGAGCATAAAAGACACTTCAGCTTTCATCTTGCTCTCCACTGGGATCATGTGCTCTGGTGGATACCAGCTGCCATATTGTAAGGACACTCCAGCTGACCTAGAGAGAGTTTCACATGGTGAGGAACTGAGGCTTCCTGACAACAGCCACATATGTGAGCTTGAAAGCTGATTCTCGGGCTACATTCAAATCTTCCGATCACTGCAGCCCTGGAAGACATCTTGACTGCACCCACACGAGAAAGCCTAAGCCAAACCACCCAGCTAATCCACGCTCAAATTCACGACCCACAGAAACTGTGAGATTAGAATGAGTGTCACTCCAGAAGCCCAGGCTACACAAGAAGCACCCCTAGAATACCTAACATGTATATTAAATTTATTTTAGTTTATGCAAGCTAAGAATCTTACCTTAAATCATTTGCATTTAAATTTTTTCTCTTCTCTGTTCTGTTGATTTACCCATCTACATAATCACCCTCTCTACACCGAAATTAGAACCTAGAGAAGAAAAAACGGGGAGCTACATAAGGGACTGCAAAGCTATACGTCAGAAGTGGCCCTCAAGTTAAAACCATAGAGACCAGCGCCAAGGCAGAACTTGCTGTCTATGGGATCTACAACGGATACTGTTTGCGGGGGAGGGGTTGCCTAAAACTCCAAACCTGACTTACGGAAATTACTACTATCTACATGATCTTTTCTGTCTTTAAAGTCAAAGGCCCAAAGGATAATCGTTGGAAGAGAAAGGTGCATAGAGACGACACAGAAGGAAATAGAGAAAAATTTGCCACATTCACATATGTCATACGCCAACTGGCTCTGAGAACTAGTCTTCACGGAGGGCTCTGCAAATTATGTTTAACACAAATATCTTATGATTCATAACACCTTCCACTGTCCTCTGTTCCATACCTCAAAGGCTATTTTCCTTGTCATTTCATATCGCCGATTCATGTGGTATGATTCATTATCATCTACCATTTATTGCAATTACTTTGGAATGAGTCTTTCCCCTACAAGTCTCTTTCCCATAATCTCAAATGTTTTTATCCTGTTTCCCCAGATTTGTTAGTCTGTATTTTCCCAAATTTAATCCAGTTGTTAGACTTTCCCTGCATTTCTTAACACAGACTGTCTAATCATTACAAGCCCTCCCAAGGCAAGTCTTGCTGGTAATGTCTTTGATAAGCCATATACTAACAGCATTAGTCAGGAAGCTTTAAATTTCCAGTTCCGAGATGTAACTCCAACTTGATTAAACCTACAAAGGACTTTTTTGACTCACCTCACAGGGAAGGGCAGGGGTATACCTGGAGACAAATGGAACTGGAGTCCTGACAAATAGCTACAGCTCTTTTCTGCTCCCTTTTGCTTCTCTGCTTGTTGATTTCATTCTCACCTTCTGCCAAAGGGCTTTCCCCATACGGTGGAGAAGGCGAAGAAATCAGTTCTTTTCTTACATACTCACAGCTTTGCCAGCAAAGAGTAAAGGGATCTTTCACCTTCAACCAATGTGAAAAATTCTGGGGATGAGTTTCAGTTAGTCTACCTTGGGTCGTATACCCAACCCAGGCATGGGACATAGGACACTGGGAGAGAATAAAAAATGATTAGCTATAAATTTATAGATGGAACAGAACACAAGAGTGCTGTTGCCAGATAAAAGGGAGTAAGAAGTAGCATTGAACGGACAAAATAATACATGTATACTACATTAACTTTTCAGATCTGTCATTGTATATGATCTATAAAAATAAATTAAATACTCACAGATGGGGGAATATTTGCAAAACATCTACCTGATGCCCCATCCTGCTGACATCAAGTCCATTCCGACTCATAGCAACCCTAGAGGACAGAGTAGAACTGCCCCATAAGGTTCCCAAGGAGCTCTTGGTAGATTCGAACTGCTGACCTTTTGGTTAGCAGCCATAGCTCTTAACCACTATGCCACCAGGGTTTCCATATATCTGATAAGAATCTAGTATCCAGAAATTCCAACTCATAGCCATCCTATAGGACAGAGCACAACTGCCCCATAGGGTTTCCAAGGAGCAGCTGTGGGTTCAAATTGCCGACCCTTTAGTTAGCAGCCGAACTCTTAACCACAGTGTCACCAGTGCTCCAAAGAATTCTTAGAACTCAAAAATAAAAAGACAAACAACTCAATTAAAAATAGGCAAAGGATTTGAATAAACATTTCTCCAAAGAAGACAAACAAGTGGCCAAAAAGCACATGAAATTATGCTCATAATTAGTAGTCATTAACCAAAACCACACCAAACCCATTGCCATCCAGTCGATTCTGACTCACAGAGTCAGGGTTTCCAAGGTGTGGCTGGTGAATTCAAACTGCCAACCTTCTGGTTAGCAGTCCAGCTCTTAACCACAGAAATACAAACCAAAATTACAATGAAACAGCACTTCACACCCACTAAGATGGCTACAATGAAAAAAAAAAAAAAGGAAGGAAGGGATGAGGGAGAGAGGCAGGGAAAGAGAAAGAAAATATTAAGTCTTGGCAAAGATGTGGACATACCAGAACCTTCATATATTGCTGGTGGAGATGAAAAACAGTTTGGGTTTCCTCAAAAAGTTAAACATAGAGTTATTACATCACCCAGCAGTTCCACTCCTAAGTATATACCCAACACAATTGAAAACATAAAATTGAAACACAAAAACTGGTATACACATGTTCAGAGCAGTATTATTCATAATAGCCAAAAAGTGGGAATAATCCAAATGTCCATCAACAGACATTAATAGATATTGAGCCGTAAAAAGAAATGAAGCACCAATATATGCTGTAAACATGGCTGAATTTTGAGACATTAAGCTCAGAAGCCAGACACAAAAGGCCACATGCTGTATGATTATATGAAATATCTAGAAGAGACAAATTCAGAGACAGAAAGTTAAGTTAGTAGTTGCCAGGGGCTGAGGAGAGGGGGCAATAAGCAGTGACTGCTAAGAGCTACAGGGTTTCCTTTTGGGTTTATGAAAATGTTCAAGAATCTCACGGTGGCGATGGTTCTCCAACCTTATGAATACACTAAAAACCACTGAATTTTACGTTTTAAAATGGTGACTTTTGTGGTATAAGAATTACGTCAATAAAAATTAGTTAAATTCTTTTTGGTCAATCATGGCTATCGTGTTCTGGCATTTTTCAGTCATGATATTTTTGTTTCTGTCTCAGTTTAAATGAAATTTTCAAGTCCCAGTACCCACATGATTTTGTTAAATGTATATACATTAATTGGTACTTTTTCCTGCGAAGAATCACATTACAGAAAGAAACTCCTAGAACTCTTTTTTTTTTTTTTAAACATATCCTTTACTGTGTTTTCATTTAATCCATCCTGGAAGGATTTTTGTCAACACTTAAAAGATTCCTTAATCATTGATGGTCGTGAATTCTGTGGTATTTTTTAAAAGCTGTGATAATGACATTCTTCCACCAAAAAGGCTGGCCTTGTAATACTATTAATATATTTGCAAAAAGAGAGGCCCCAATACTTTGACTCATCCAGCAGCTATTAGTGGACTGGAACTAGAACTTATAAATCCTAGGACTTAAGCAGTAAAGCCAGGACTCTTACGCAATGTGTCTTTTACTGCCCAAGAGAAACCAATCAAGAAGTATTCAAAGACAAGAAGGAGGGAGAACAGAAAATAAGCAATCAACCATGCAGAAGTTGAGTTTAATTACTATTTTTTTTTAAGTTTAAACTACAATTTTCTCATTTACTTGAAGTAATTTTTTTTTTTTTAAACACCTAAGTATTAGATTATCAGAATGCCCATTTGTATTAGCTAACCCAGCTCTTCCGGTGTACAAAAGCAGTGCTGAGCTTATTTACACATTCTGCCATTTCTACCACTGGAGTAGTTGGTGCATTGAAAGAAAAACTTAAGGTTCAAGTTCAAGTCCACCAGGGAATGTCTGATCTTTGAGTCACTGAATATCTTTGAATCTCAGTTTTCTTGTAAAGAATATCTGTCCCTTATCCTTATTACTCAAGTATCCAATTTAATGTCTCCTGCTCAGAGATGCCACTAGATGTAAAGTAGCTGCCTAGAACCTCTCTCTCATAGCCACCTATTTGAATTCTTTGAAGAGCACTTAGCGTTCTTCATTTTTCCCCTATTTATTTACTTGTTATCTGTTCACTGTTTCATTGCCTGCCACTCCTGGTACAATACAAGGTTCATGCAGGCCGAGAACATGCTTACCTTATTTGCCAGTGTATCACCAGTGCCTGGCACAAATACTGAAAACCAAACCAGTTGCTGTCGAGTCAATTCCAGCTCATGGCGACCCCATATGTTTCAGAGTAGAACTGCTCCATAGGTTTTCAATGGATGTGATCTTTTCAGAAGTAGATTGCCAAGCATTTCCTCCAAGGTGCCTCTGGGTAAACTCAAACTGCTACCTTTCTGTTAGTAGCCAAGCACTTACCTGTTTGTGCCACTCAAGGACTCCTCTAGCACAAAATATAGGCACTGAACAAATAGTTGTTGAATGGGTAAATGAGTGAATACAAAAGGGGACCCATGCTACCAACGCTGTCAGCTTTCATAAGCTCTGGTGGGGATCAGAAAGAAGAAATGAGTGTGACCAAGGTTTTTGAGCCATGCAGCACTCTGTAAATAGAAGGTTTGATTACTCCATTATTAATTTTTCTTAAAGGTTAATCACATATTTCTACCTATAATAAGATGAAGTATTTGCAGGTCTAATAAATTCTGCACATGGAAAGTGAGATGGCTCCCCAATTTTCTGAGGCAATTTCACTTTAGAAAAATAAAAGTAAGCAAAACAAAATTCACAAGGTCAATTATGGCCTGGTCTGCGTCATTCTGAATTATGGTTTCTTAGCAAGAGTTTGTTCAAATATCTTTATTTGTCTCAGTTGGTAGTCGATGGAACTTCAGGAATTGAGTGCTTTCCCACAGCATTCCCTAAGAGGTCACAAAGCAGGAAGACAAAGAATAGCATGACTGTATATGCGCATGTGGGCCCCACAGGTCACCTCCTCCTGTCTTCTCTGGAGGCCTGAGCGTTACACTTGACTGACCAAGTGATGACAAAGTAGGTGGGAAGTCACAGACCTAACCTGATGACACAAGCCTGGATTCTGTGGTCTTTTTCAAAGTTGACTATACAAGTCCTGCCTCTCTCTTAAAGCTTCGTGATTTACAGGAGGCCGTAGAATAAATAGCAGGCTGGAGCCTTGCTCAACATGTTGTCATTGCCTTAGCATGAATTCTTTAGCCATTGAGTCACTTACTTTTCCTACTGGGGGTTGATGATTTGGAACGCTTTAAGATGTCAGTGTGGAATCTTCTAAATCCACGCAGCTTCCTGATCATGAAGAAGAAAACAAAATGGTTACAACTATGGGCTTTGGAGTCAGCCAGGCCTGGGTCAGAAATCCAGGTGCATCACTCAGGAGCTCTGACTTTGGCCCATCAATCACCTTACCTCTCTGAGTCACAGCTTCTTAGATTCTAAAATGGGATGATAATATTAACTAACTTCTAGAACACTTGTTAGGATTAATTGAGAAAATGCTTTAAAGCCCTTCACGTGGTACCTGGAACATAATATACTTAATTACTGTTAATTGTTATATTCCCAAAAAACACCAAACCCATTGCTGTTGAGTCAATGTCGACTCACAGCGACCCTATAGGACAGGGTAGAACTGCCCCCTGGTGGCACAGTGGTTAAGAGCTTAGCTGCTAACCAAAAGGTCAGCAGTTCGAATCCACCAGATGCTCCTTTGGAAACTGTGGGACAGTTCTACTCTGTCCTGTGGGGTCGCTATAAGTCAGAATCAACTCGATGGCAATGCAATTTGGTTTTTGGGTTTTTATAGGGTTTTCAAGGAGTGGCTGGTGGATTCAAACTGCTGACATTTTGGTTAGCAGCTGGGCTCTAAACTACTGCACCACCAGAGCTCCAACTGCTATATTACAAGTCAGCAAATATAGAATTATATATGCTAAAATTATAGTTTGAGAGAAAAAATAAACTTGTAAAATATAATCTCAAATATCCAGAATGAGTGCAGGAATGGGAGTTGCTACTTGACTGAAAGTTAAATTTTAAAAATAATTTTGTTGTTGAATCTTTTTCTCAAGTGTATGGTCTTATTCTTCTGTTTTCGAGAGTAAACGGTAACTAAATATACAGTTTTTATTATATACATAGTGATTTTCATATAATATATAAAGTTAATTTATATTCACTGAATCATTACATAATTTAAATTAATTTAAATTTACATTAACTTATACATGTTAATTAATATAGTTAATTTTAAAAAGTTAATTAACTTTTTTTTTTTTTAACTTATAAAATGGGAAGAGCCATTATCTTAAGTACGTGGAATCAGGAGGCAGGTCTTTAGCCCTGTTTCTCTCCTTGGAGAAATCACTTAGCTTTCCAACCCTGGGTTTACTCCTGATGATATGTAGGGAGAAGACTGGACCACTGATTCCCAAAATGCATTTCTCAGAACATTAATTACGTTGTGTGGTAATAAGTGTCTTACATCAAATTATGCTTAGAAAATCCCAGTAACAGGTGTCTTTGCCATAGGATTTCTCAGACTTGGAGCTTTCATTTGCTAAAACCCATACCTTAGGGGAATGTTGTTTTCTGTGTTTCCCAAACCTAACCGACAAGAGAAATTTTTTTGTTTGTTTTTATCACCGGCCATTTTGTGGGACTAGAGTTCTGAGAAACACTTTATGAAATGTAGGACTAGATAACGCCCAAGATCCCTTCCAGCTCTAAATTCTAAAGCTCTGAGTCATTTCTTCCATCTCCAGGCCAGGCTGGACTTGTCCAGAGCCATGTTGCTGGCCTTCTCCTCCACGCTATTTCACCAAGACCCAAGTACTGGACATTTCTGTATTCAGGCTGTATTTCCGACTCCATGCCTTATAGAAGAGGTCCTTTAATTGCTTGAGTGAGTCATTGGATTCTGAGTATCTTTAAGATCAAGACAAGCTGAACGCCTTTGAGATTATCTAGGGCAAGCAGAGCCTTTTTACAGAAAAAAGGCCCCAATTACCTAAGCATTCTGGTCAGTTAATTTGGCAATGAGGGTTCCACTTCTCAATGTGTTGTATTGTCCATGAGTTTGGCTTCATATTTGACAACCATGTGACTTACATGATTATTGTGCCAGTCTTCGTGAAGCTGTAGATGCAGAAAATTGAGAAAATGGTCTGCAGTTAAAGAGTGAACAGTGGTGGTCTTTGGGCAGTTCTGAAGTGCTTTGCTCTCACCAGGTCTTTGTTGGTGATGAACCCCAAGGTAACTGCACATTTACTACTTTCCCAGGGATTTTGGGTGCTGCTGGAGAAGTAGGAATTGAAAAATGGTCTTGCCTTGATCAGTGCTTCCCCAGTTTTCTACATCATGGCCCATGTAGAAAACAGTAGTATTTGTACGGCAAGCCGAGTAAAAGGCTAAGGATGCTTGCAGCCAGAATTGAGAGGGCAGTTAAACAAGGACACAAAAAAGTTCCCTGGTTTTTATAATATTTAGACTGAGGAAGAATTTATAAAAGCAATTTCAGAGTAGTAGGGGCTGGGACTGTACCTTTGGGGACCAGGAATATTTTTCTTTTCAAAGACGGGAGAAAAGAAAAATTGTCTAATACTAGGAATGATCCAGAAGAGAGACTGGCGATACCAGAGAGAATGGGGAGATCATGAGAAGAATCCAGAGCCCCAATGGAGAAGCTGATTCTGCCTTGGAGAAGGGTCCTACCCTGCAACATAACCAGAGCGAGAAGAAGATGGATCCAGAGTCATATAGGTTTGTGTTGGGAATGATAGAAAAATGAGGGCATTCCCTTGGCCAGCTTCAGCTTTCTCAGAGAAGCCTGAGAAAAGGGCATTATTTGAGAAGGTACCTGAAAGTGATAGGGTAAATGCTATAGGAATAACAACTACTGTTATTATCATTTTTCTTATTGTTGCCTTTGTCCTTTACCTTGCACAGGGTGGTTCCCATTTTCAGACATTAATGAAATGGCCATTGAGGATCTCTTGACCACTGAGCCTGGTCTCATCTTCTTTAACTCCTCTGCAGTGTTTGTCGTGATTGAATAATGTTCTGTGAAACTGGCTTTTACCATTTAATTGCCTTGGGTTTCCTATTTCCTCTCCAATAGTTTATTTTCCTTCCTTCTTTTTCTAAAATTACATTTTAGAAAAATGTAGAATTCCATTTTGTAACTTCCCTTAACTTCCTTTTCTTTATTTTCTTTTCCTTCTCTTTCCTTTCCTTTGTCCTCCTTTTCACTTCCTTACATTTCCTTCCCTTTCTTTCTTTCTCACTCCTTTCCCTTTCTCTCTCTCTCTATCTCCTTCTCTCTGTCCAGAGATTTCTATTTAATCAGAGATCTTTTCCACTTACACAGATTCATTTCTCACCAACAGACAAATCCACATCAATTTGTCTCCTAAGCTTCAATAGAATTTTTAAATACTAATTTCTTCCTAGATGTTCACCCATTATCTCAAACTCAACATATTCCAAATCAAGTGTGTCACCTTTCTAGCCAAATTAATCCTTCCTTCTAAACTTTCTTTTTTGTGCATATTGAGCCATTCTTCTCCTAGTCAGCTATCCCAGAAATCTTGAAATCATTTTTGAGTTTTCATCCTTCTCTCCTTCATTCAATCATAAAAAATCCACTGCCATCGAGTCAATTCTGACTCATAGCAACCCTATTGGACAGAGTAGAACTGTGCATAGAGTTTCCAAGGAGTGCCTGAGGGATTCGAACTGCTGGCTTTTTGGTTAGCAGCCATAGCTCTTTAACCACTATGCCACCAGGGTTTCCTCATTCGATCACAGGTCTATTTAATTCTCCTTCAAAGTATCCCCAAAAGTCTCATTCATCTCCACCTCTCAAAATCCTGCTGTTGTTGGTAGCTGTGCCATCAGGTCAGCCCTCAACTCATGGTGACCTCATAAACAATGGAACTAAAAGCTGCCCAGTCCTGCACCAACACCTTGATGGGTTGCAGATAGAACAGTTTTGATCCATAGGATTTTAATTAGCTGATCTTTGGAAGCAGGTCTCCAGGCCTTTCTTCCTCGTCTGTCTTAGTCTGGAATCTCCACCAAAACCTATTCAGCATCATAAAAACATGCAAGACTCCACTGACAGACAAGTGATGGCTGCGCATGAGGTGCATTGGCCGGGAATCATATCTGGGCTTCCTGCATGGAAGGCAAGAATTCTAACACTGAACCACCAATGTTGTTGTTATTGGTTGCTGTCGAGTCCTTTCCGACTCATCGCTACCCCATGTACAACAGAATGAAACACTGCCCAGTCCTGTACCGTCCTCACAGTCATTGCTGTGCTTGTGCCCATCATTTGCAGCCACTGTTTCAATCCAACCTGATGAGAGCCTTCCTCTTTTCCACTGACCCTCTACACTACCAAGCATGATATACTTCTCTAGGCAATGGTCCCTCCCAAAAACAAGTGCAAAGTATGTGAGACGAAGCTCCCCATTCTTGCTTCTAAGTGGCATTCCAAATCTACTTCTTCCAAGACAGGTTTGTTTGTTCTTCTGGCAGCCCATGGCATATTCAATATTCTTCACCACCATAGTTCAAAAGCATCAATTCTTCTTCAGTTTTCCTTTCACGTGCATATGAGGTGATTGAAAATACCACGGCATGGGTCAGGCTCACCTTAGTCCTCAAAGTGACATCTTTGCTTTTTAACAACAGGTCTTTTGCAGCACATTTTCCCAATGCAATATGTCACTTGATTCCTTGACTGCTGCTTCTATGGACTTTGATTGTGGATCCAAGGAAAATGAAATCCTTGACAACTTCAGTCTTCTCTGTTTATCATAATATTGCTTATTGGTTCAGTTGTGAGGGCTTTTGCTTTCTTTATGTTGAGGTGTAATCCATACTGAAGGCTGTGGTCTTTGATCTTATCAGTAAGTACTTCAAGTCCTCTTCACTTTCAGGAAGCAAGGTTGTGTCATCTGCATAACGCAAGTTGTAAATGAGTCTTTCTCCAATCCTGATACCACATTCTTCTTCATATAGTCCAGTTTCTTGGGTTATTTGCTCAGCATGCAGATTGAATAAATATGGTGAAAGGATACAACCCTGACACACACCTTTCCTGACGTTAAACCATGTAGTATCCCCTTGGAAACCCTGGTAGTGTATTGGTTAAGAGCTACGTCTGCTAACCAAAAGGTCACCAGTTCAAATCTACCAGGTGCTCCTTGGAAACCCTATAGGGCAATTCTACCCTGCCCTTTAGGTTTGCTATGAATCAGAATTAACTCGATGGCAACGGGTTTGGTTTTGGTTTCAGTATCCCCTTGTTCTGTTTGAACAATTGTTTCTTTGTCTATGTACAGGTTCTGCATAAGCACAATTAAGTGTTCTAGAATTCCCATTCTTTGCAATGTTATCCATAATTTGTCATGATTCACGCAGTCGAATGCCTTTGCATAGACAGTAAAACATAGGTGAATATCTTTCTGGTATTCCCTGCTTTCAGCCAAGATGCATTGGACATCAGCAATAATATCCCTCATTCCACAACCAATGTCCCCTAAAATCCTACTCCTTCTTAAAAACACAGTGTAAATCTCTTTCTTGGTGAAGGTTTTGTTAATACCCAGCTGAAATTATTTTTTTCTCTTTTCCAAATTTCTAGAGCATTCTCTGTTTACAAAAGAGTTTTCTCAATCAGAGAACTGTTAATATTTGGGAAGGGAAAACTCTTCCTTTTACCACTGCCCTGCACAATAGAGGACATTTAGCCTCATCAGCCTCTGCCCACTAATTCTAGCAGCACCTCCCAGTCAAGATGACAACCCAAAACATCTCAGAATATTTTCAAATGCTCTCTAGGAAGGCAATACTGCCTGTCCTTGGGACCCACTGGCCTATACCACTCATTTATCAATCAGCACACACAACTGGGCTATAAGTCTGTAAAGGACAGGGATTACACATTTACATTACATACTACATACATACATATTCCTTACTACACACATATCCTAAACTATGACTAACACAGAGCAACAGAAATTAAAAGCTGAATGAATTATAATATCCCAATATGAGTCAGTGAAAAAAGCACTGGGTTTGTAGCATTAAGAACGTTACTTGGCCTTTTCGAGTGACTGGTCCATCATCTGTAAAATGGGAGTATAATGTGACAACACTTGCACAGAACTTTTCACAGTTCCTGGTACAAACTGTGTGCAAAGTACATGCTAAGTTTCTTCCCTTCCTTCCTTCCCTCATTCCCTTTCTCCCATTTCCTGTTTTCCTTTCTGTTCTTTCTCATCATACAAACAAATACTCTTTTGTAATCATTAAGCTGGAGAAGAGAGGAAATGGGCCACCCAGGATCATCTATCATCCACAAGACCCAAATAGTGGATTCTGAATTAGGTTACATAGTACAGGGCATTTACTGCAAGACGATGCTCCAGGAGAATTTCTTTCCCCTAAACCAAATTAGTTACTTAACTTGCTTCTATTCATAAAGCTAAACTCCTTACACCATTGGGTTGGGCAAAGCATAACTGAAGGTTGTGAATAAGCATTAGTTCTCATGAGAGAAATGTATGTTTTATTTATATGAGTCACAGACACCATGGGGAATCTGACGAGAAAGAGAAAGAAAACCACACTTTTATGATAACTGCTGGGGGGCGGGAAACACAGTAGCTTGGGATGAATGATGCCTATGACCAGAAATTACCCAAGAACACTCACTCCAGACAAAGACTTCCATCTGGTACATTCAATGACCACATCTTCTGATCCAGCTTCCACAGAAAGTCAAGGAAAGTGGCCTGGGACACAATCCTCATGTCCTGAAATCTCAGGTTTCTGGAAGTAGTGGATGTGGTTGAGGGGACTCTAGATGGGGGCATAGAGGATCTACTTTACACTCACATGAGTGTCAGTGTGATGGGAAGCTTACAATCTTATATCCCTTTGTCCCAGTGGGGACAGTTCCATATTTTCTGATATGACGTACATACTGGAAGAAGTGCACATAAATCATTATCATAACTCAGAGAGGAAATGATTATCATCTCCATTTTACAGATGAGGAAAACTGTAGTTTAAAGAGGTCAAGTAACTTGCCCAAGTTCATAATGCTGATTTATTGAAATAGCCTTGTTTGTGGTGTTATGCCCTTTCTACATCCTGTAAAAGGTAACAGTTACTCCTAAGGCAATCCTTGCAAAATTTGCAATTAGATTATGAATTTAGGATACAGAAATGAAAAGGAAGAACCAGGATTTTTTTTTTTTTTTTGGCATAAATGGATTATGCTAGAATATTTCCAGAATTTAGTAAGAGTTGCTTCAAGTTCTACTTTGACACAAAATATTCATTTTAGTTTAATTTCAAAATCTCATCAGAGGCGTCTTGCTGCTGAAAATCAGTTACCCAGTGTACTAAGTGATAAATAAATATTCGCCTAGTTCTGGTGTGCATGGAGAAAATGTGACAATCATAGAAAAAAATTGAACCCAGAACTTCTAAAAAACTCCCCAAGACCATGGTTTCAGGGGACATATAAGTTAATTGGCGTAATAAAATCTATTAAGAAATCATTCTGCATCCCACTTTGGAGAGTGGCATCTGGAGTCTTAAAAGTTAGCGAACAGCCATCTAAGATGCATCAATTGGTCTCAACACACCTGGAGCAAAGGAGAATGAAGAACACCAAAGACACAAGGTAACTATGAGCCCAAGAGACAGAAAGAGCCACATACACCAGAGACTACATCAGTCTGAGACCGGAAGAACTAGATGGTGCCTGGCTACAATCGATGACTGCCCTGACAGGGAACACAACAGAGAACCCCTGAGGGAGCAGGAGATCAGTGGGATGCAGACCCCAAAATTCTCATAAAAAGACCAGACTTAATGGTCTGACTGAGACTAGAAGGACCCCAGAGGTCATGGTCCCCAGACCTTCTGTTAGCCCAAGACAGGAGTCATTCCCAAAGCCAACTCTCCAGACACAGAATGGACTGGACAATGGGATAGAAAATGAAACTGGTGAAGAATTAGCTTCTTGGATCAAGTAGACACATGAGACTATGTTGGCTTCTCCTGTTTAGAGGGGAAATCAGAGGGCAGAGGGGGTTAGAAGCTGGCTCAATGGACACAAAAAGGAGAGAGTAGAAGAAAGGAGTGTGCTGTCTCATTAGGGGAAGAGCAATTAGGAGTATATAGCAAGGTGTATATAAATTTTATATGAGAGACTGACTTGATTTGTAAACTTTCGCTTAAAGCACAAAAAAAAAAAACTCCCCCAAGAATGTATTTGCCCTCTTTAATGGGATTTTCATTGTGTAAGGACTCCTCATCTGAGAGTTAGGAAACATGGATTCTACCTCTAAAATGAATGAAGACATCTGCCTTGGAAGAAGTACAACTAGAATGCTCCTGAAAAGCAAGGATGGCAAGACTATGTCTCACATACTAAGGAAGTGTTAACAGGAGGGATCAGTCCCTGGAAAAGGACATCACGCTTGGTAAAGTAGAGGGCCAGTGAAAAAGAGGAAGACCGTCAATGAGATGGATTCACACAGTGGCTGAAACAATGGGCTTAAGTACAACGACGATTGTGAGGATGAAACAGGACCAGCAGTGTTTCATTCGGTTGTACGTAGGGTCACTATGAGTTGGAACCAACTCCATGGCACCTAACAACAACAACGACCACCTCTAAAATAGCATTCCAGTTCTTTTCTACATAACACTCCTTTTAATTAAATTCACTTCTTTCTGAAGTATATTCAATAAGTCTGTGAGTAGTACATACTTCAGTTTTTGTCCAAAAATGTCTTTATTTCATCTTTACCATTAAATTATATTATCACACCGAAACAAACAAACAATAAAAACCTATTGCAGTCAAGTCGATTCTGACTCATAGACACCCTATAGGACAGGTAGAACTGCCCCATAAGGTTTCCAAGAAGTGGCTGGTGGGTTCAAACTGCCAACCTCCATTAACCACTATACTACCAGGCTCCAATATTATCATAGTGTGTGGAATTCTAACATGACTGTTATTTTCTCTCCACAGTTTGAAGATATTTTCCCATTATTCTGTTCCATTTTGGTAATAAGAAGTCTCTGTTAGTCTAGTGTTTTTACATTTCTAGATAATTTGTCTTTTCCCTCTAATTATTGTTAGGATTCTTCTCTTTGGTAGTCCTACAGTTTCATTCCAATGTGTGTGTGTGTGAGCACGTGTTGTTATTTGCCTTGAATTACATTCTTTAAGCTGTAGTTCTTCAATCTCAGGATTTATGAGTACCTTTAATTCTGGAAAATAATCAAACATAATGTCTTTAAATTTTCCTCTTTCTGATTCTCTATGTGGTCTCCTTTGAGAATTCCTACTTGACAAATGTTGACGCTTCTGTCTTCCATACTTCTTAACATCTCCATTTTTCTTGTATTTTCTTCTCTTCGTGGTGCTTTCTAGGTGATTTCCTCTGCTCCATCTTTCAATTTGCTAATTCTCTTATCATCAATATCTGTTGTTTCACCTATCTATTGAGGGCTTAATTTCCATGACCATCTCTTTCATTTCGGGTAGTATAAACACCAAACCAAACCAAACCCAATGCCATTGAGTTGATTCCAACTCATAATGACCCTATAGGGCAGGGTAGAACTGCCCCATAGAGTTTCCAAGGAGTGCCTGGCGGATTCGAACTGCTGACCCTTTGGTTAGTAGCCGTAGCACTTAATCATTACGCCACCAGGGTTTCCAGTATAAACACAACTGTCTATTGTTTTAAGGTCCAGTTTTTTCATTATATTTATATCCTTTCCTTGATTCCTTTAATTAATACTAGCTCGTGTACAGTCTTGTATATAAGCTATTTTCCTTTGCCAGGATTGGTGGGAGTGTAGACTGGCTGTGTGAGGGGTACTGTGTGAGATGTATTTGGAAATGATGTAGCTGGAAAGGTAATTTAGGCCAGGTTATGATTGGCTCTAAAAGTCAAAGTAAGCTATTTTAAGTGGGGTGTTATTAACAAGATTTCTGTAAGAGACTGATATGACCAACTTTGCCTGTTAGATAAAGTTCTCTCACAATAGTAGGTCACTTGGCTCTGAGAAAGTAGAGACAGGATTCCAGGAGGCTCTTCAGGTTCCAAAAAAGATTTGTCTCTGGTAGTGTCACTGAGGAAAGAATGTGAAAGACATTGTATAATTTTCTCAGTTTTGATCTTCCTCAGAGAAAAAGAACGATTCATCATCCAGATTAAAAAAAAAGAAGAGTTAAAATATATTTGAAATATTTCCTAAGCCATTATTTTTTTATTTCTCCAAGTTATACATATCCCCAAATCTATTTATTTTTTCCTTAAACTCATTTTACGTTCGTGTTTGTCTCATTTTTACAAAACCATTTTAAAGGCACTGTGTTGACTGAACAAAAAGAATTGAACCTCAGGTTTTACATAAAATTGCTCCAGTTGTTAATAAACAGGGAGTTTCCATTTCTAGAATTCTGTCTCCTCTCTTTTCCTCCAGATCAGTTCAAGATAAAACTTGAGGTAAGGACCAAGTCCTAATTTTACTTAAAAAAGAAAAGAGTATTTCCCATCCCTGTGTCAAGGGGAGTTTTTGACCTCAGCTGGCTACTGGGGATCATTTGCCATATGTAAATCCTAAGGCATTTCCCAGCTCTACCTTCCCACTCAGTCCCTCTGGCTGTCCCCAGTCCTCTCTGACTCAGGACGGGGAGGGATGGGGAGGAAGTGCTGGTGCTCTGTCTGGCTACTTAGGTAGGAGGCAAATTAAATGTGTACATGCTACATGACAGGAAGTATTGGCCAAGATTAGACCCAAAATGAACTCTGTGAGTTAAAGATTCCTTTTCAGAAACAGCCCTTTGTGATGATTGGAATAATTTGTTTTTGGCAAAACTCTTTTTTTTTTTTTAAGAGGGTGAGAAGAAATAGGGTGTGGGAAAAGCTTTGGGAATCTTGCAAGACCTCTTGGACACGGACTATGTGTTACAAAACACATTTTTGATGAGTTAAGTGTCAACCAATCAAAAAAAAAAAAACAGATTGTCTTTCCCATGTTGGTTTCAAAACGCACCAGGAGAAGTGCCATTGCTGAATATGGCTTGCTAAACTCAGTCATTTTAAAAAGAATGTCAAAGAGTCAACACAGAGGACAGAGCTGAGTTTGCTGGTTCCTTTTTAGCAGGGTATCACTGTAACCTCCTGGGAGGAAAAAAAATGAACAAGACCAAAGCAAAGGCAGCTTCAACTGTCAGTGAAAGGTGGTCCAGAATAAAAATTTAAAAGGAGAGAGACATTAGTTTTAAACCAAAATTTATTCTCTTTGTCATTGAAAAGTCATTCAAAGAAACATTTCGTACAACTTTTGACAGGCAATGATCTGGATGCTGGATATCCCAGACGTAGTCATTCCTTGCCCTCAAATACCACTAAAAGTCTCTCTGGAGGCGTAGCCTTTCAAGCAGATAATTACAATACATTGTGATTTTGTACAATTCATGGGAGCAAAAAAGGAATGCTAATTCTAGTGAAACTGGGGAACGTCTCACAGAATCATTGGCTATGTTGGCTTTGCAGTACATTATGAAAGATGCTCAGGTATTCCAGGAAAAAGAAACAGCATATGCAAAGACTTGAAGTCATGAAGGAACACGGTGATCACCATTAAGGAAGGCAAAGTTTGTGCAAGCTGAAGAAGAGGCTAGAGACAAAGGTTAGGTCAAATTGGAATAGTTCCTACATGGCATGCTAAACAGTTACTTGACCCCATGATGAAATGCAACATTTACTTAAATAGGGGATTCCACCTCTAGCTTAAATCTCTAGTTGTTCAACAGAGATATATGCTTTATTTTCATGTAAACAACAACCATGGTATCAGGATGCTGTTGCTATATCTATAAGGGAAAAAGAGCACTGCCCTCTACGTCTAACAGGATTAAAACTAGAGCACACCATAGAAGGACACAAAGATTGAAAAAAAAAGGGGGGGGGGAGGGGGAGTCCAGCTCAGAAACGTGGAGGATAATATAAATACTTGACAGATGCCTCAAAGGATTTCCATAAAAAATAATAAAAGAAATGGTAGGAAAGAAGCAATTTTAAAGAGAATTTTATAGAAATGAGGAATAACAAAGTCCTTAGCTTGAAACCCCAGTGTTTAGCTTGAAAGTAGATTGCAAATACTCAGAAGGATAATAAAGATGAATTTATACCCAGAAGTAGCAATATCATTATAGCATATTAGATAAAAATAAAATAAAGAGAAAATTTTTAAAAGCTGAAGGCTGATAAAAAGAAATTACTTAGAAAGGGAGAGAAATTAGGCAGCAGGCTTCTTAGAGATATCTTCAAAAAGAAAGGGGAAAACAACTATCAAACTCAGAATTCATACCCAGCTAAACTACAGTTTGAGAGTGGGGATGGGAGAAATAATGGCACCTTCAGTCTTGTAAAGACTGTGAAAGTTTACCACCCACGGAGTTTCCCAAAAGAACTACTAGGCAATGTTCAGAAAGAAGAAAAGAGATGTAGAAAGAAATTTAACAAAAAATGGCAATAACAGAAATGATGTATTTTCTTTTCACATTTTTTTTTGTTTTTTATTTTGGGTTTTTTTGTTTATTTTGTTGTTGATGTTAATTTATTATGGCTACCCTGGCGGCATAGTGGTTAAGAGCTACATCTGCTAATAAAACAGGTCATCCGTTCTAATCCACCAGGCGCTCCTTGGAAACTCTATGGGGCAGTACTACTCTGTCCTATAGGGTTGCTATGAGTCAGAATCGACTCGACGGCAATGGATTTGGGTTTTTTTTTTTTTTTTTGTAATATATTTTAATTGAAAAATTCTAACAATTTAAATGACAAAATTAAACTCTAAACAATGAGACTGGAATACAGGAGGTTAATGTGTATGAAGGTACTTGTAGTAGTACTAAGACCGTACTAGGGTACTACTTGTAGTAGTACTGGGGGGAGAACAATAATATTGAAAAACTTTAGAGTTTGTTAGAAAAAATGTATAGTTACATGTTTACATTAGAATTTTAAAGTAAGCCCTAGAAAGAATAAAAAATATAATCTACATATCTTAAACAGAAAGAGTGGAAAAAAATTTTTTTTGGTTCCTCAGAACTAACCCATTATGGAGTTATAGTGATCATAAATTTGTTTCTAACCAAAAATCCTCAAACTAGAGTTAGAAATTTAGAAATCCCAAATTGATAAAATTAGGAGATACTGACAAGTCAACAAAGAATTTAATACAACTAAATCAGAAAATTGATAGTTCATGCTCAAATCACTAGTAAGGAGAGAGAAACCTTGAGCGATTATATTTAATGAATTTCAGAAATCTAATAGCCTTTATTAATCTAATATAGAACCCTATATTCAACAAATATAGAATGTGTTTTTTCAACGCTTGGAACCAGGTGCTCCTTGGAAACTCTGTGGGGCAGTACTACTCTGTCCTATAGGGTCGCTATGAGTCCTTCATGACTTCATGTCTCAGGACATTCCTTTTTCTATACATATGTTTTCTCCTATTCTTCACTCAAATATACTCTCTATGACTTATGTGTTCCTTGTTATCTATTGAAGAGTCATTGAACCACTCAGATGGTGTCTGCTGTGTCTATGATTTGAGACTGATGTGGCTCCTGGGAGCGGCCCAACTTGACCAATGTCTTCCTTTAAATTCTTTGAACAGTCATTAGTAGAAGATTGAGTCACACTGAAGTGAAGTGAAGTTTGTGGCCTTGAGTTCAGAGGTACTCACGTTAGTTTCCTAAACAGGAAAGTGTCTGTCTGAATCCCTGCCTGCCTTTGGAATAAGACTTACAGCCTAAGAGTTATTTGTGCTATTTAGAAGTCTTCCTGAAAGATAATGTAAGGAATGCAGTGAAATAAACCCAAAAATGATGGACATTCACCAGTGCCCTTTAATGTCATCACTACTTCTGAGAACCTTAGCCTTTTATGGTCTTTCCCAAAGGGAATATAATTAAGTTATCGTAATAGGTCAGGGTAAATGTGTCCTTTGACCCAAGTCCATCACTCTAGGCTTCCATTACTGGGCTGGGATGCTTCCTGTTTTTACTTTCCCAGTGACGTGGAAAAATTAATATGCTGCCCTTCAAAAGTGACAATGAGACTACAGTCTTACTATAGGCTGCCATGGTAAGAGGTTTTCATGGTGTCAAAACACCCACTTACATCCCTACATTCCTTCACAATCTACCAATCCCTTTCCCAAACTCCTTTCATCTGATATTACCCAAAATCTTACAATGCAGGCAAGAGGGGTACTAGTACCTCTATTTAAAAAATTTGAGACTAAGGGAATTAAAAGTGACATACAGAATTTCACATGATATTGAGGAGACCAAAGGACTAAAACTGACATCTTCTAACTCAAATTTTACTGGCTATCACTCTCTTCTTGGTCTCTGACATAACTTGTAAGAAGGGTCAACAGGGGTAGAAATGTAATGTGCACTATTGCTCAGCAACATAAATTTAATTATGCCAAGTTGGCCTAATGACAATTAAATATACCTAAAGTATACTTTCATCTAACAGTATAAACTGCGGAGCAAGACAGCTTGGGCTCAAATTCTGTCTCCAGCACAGTTAACCCCTTGGTTGCTAACTGAAAATTTGGCAGTTCAAGCCTGCCCAGCAGCTATGCAGGAAAAAGACCTGGCGATCTTTCCTGTAAAGATTACATCCTAGGAAATCCTATGGGACAGTTCTACTCTGTCACTTGGGGTTGCTATGGGTCAGAATCAACTCGAAGGCAATCAACAACGCACAGTTTAAGCTGTGTGCCTTTGAGCAAGTTACTTTACTTCTGTGTACCTCTGTTGTAGCTGTAAAATGGGGAACTTTATGTACATCATAAGGTTGTAGTGCGGTTCACCAAGTGACTAACACATCTAAAGTGCATAGAATAGTGCCTGGCATGTAATAAATGCTCTGTAAGAGTTTCCCATTGTTGGTGTTATTACAGCACTAGGGCTGTTTGGCTCAGGGAAGGGGCTTAGTATTTAACTGTTGTAATCTAAACACTCCAAAAATGCCATGATATAAAGTTAGCTTAAAGAGAAATACTTCCTTCCTTGATGAGGTTGAGAAGATTGTTTAGTTGTAACAATAAAGGCCAGATGGATTTGCAGAGACTAAAGGAGTAGAGAGACACACAGAGTGTTCTAATAGTTGTATTCCCAGAAGTGGAAAAATAGCCGCCGCTGTCCTTGTTAGGTCTTTCTCCCATCTCTGTAGCCTACTCACTAATATCGGCCCTCCTTGACTCCATGTGGAGTCCTGGTGGTGCAGTGATTAAGAGCTTGGCTGCTAACCAGAAGGTTAGCAGTTCAAATCCTCCTTGGAAACTCTATGGGGCAGTTCTGCTTGATTCCATAGGGTCACTATGAGTCAGAATTGACTTGATAGCAACAGGTTTGGGTTTTTTTGGTTTCACCTTCACATGCATTACTACCACATGCATGGATTGGTAATGAAAAAGAATGAACTTGAGTCCATGAAGTGCTGAGAGTCCAATTCTGATGATGACAGAAGTCAACAATCACGCCACCGTGGCACAGATTTTCTCACTCTTTTCTTTTCTATCGCCTGATTCACTTCAGCCCAGGATATTTGCTGGTTCAAAGGCAAAACTCAAGTGCTCACAATGCACAAAAATGTTAGGAACAAGCCAAATACAGCCAATAGGAAACTGGATAGTTTGAACTTTCTCCATTGGCTGGGAACGATTTAAAATACCAAACATCTCTTTCTGATCTTTCATTGTCTTTGCTCCTCTTTTTAGGTTGAACTCCTTCCCACAGGCCCCTGACTTCACCACTGCTCTGATGGTCAACCTGCTCCTCCAGCTGAAACCACTTCTTGCCATTGGCTTGCAATTAGGCTTTGAGGGAGCTGGACGGGCCCTTTGTTCCTTGGGCACTGTGAACAATTCTTGTGATTTCTGATCAGAGAACTTCCTGCCCTCCAGCCACCTCCTACCTTAACTTTATGCTGTTCCTCTCCTAGGAAATGTGCTGTTTGGTGTCATTAACAGGCTCTGGACATTGGGTTTCTATACCTGACTTTCTCTGCCCTTCCTTTAAGAGCTCATTTCTTTGGTCTGGGACTCTAACCATTCACATTGTATTCACTCTACATTTCTCATTTGTACAATCCTCTCCTGGTCCATGCTGGAGATCACACATCTATCTAGCCTTATGTCAGCAAGGCCTGGTTCATCATCAAATCCTCTAGAAACACGTCATCCTGACCAAGTCAGCCAGCTTCTACTGTAAAAAGTTACCATTGCTTTTCTCCATGATAGGCAAAATAACAAGATGCCATGTTTACACAAGAAGCCCTGGTGACACAACGGTTAAGCACTCAGATGCTAACTGAAAGGTCTGTAGTTTGAACCCACCAGCTGCTCTGCAGGGGAATATACCTGGCTGTCTGTTCCTGTAAAGACTGTAGCCTAGGAAACACTGTGGGGTAGTTCTACTCTGCCCTATAGGGTCGTTATGAGTTCGAATGGATGGCACACAACAATGACAACATATTTACATAATTAAAGAAAAATTAGTCAGTGGTCAAGGGATTGTTTTCCCCTCGCTTTGTAGCCTAGTTTTGAGTAAGGCATCATCACTGGCTGCCCGTGGAGTACAGAGAAGTGGCTAGTAACTTGCACTTCTTTCCTCATCCAAGGTATGTACCATTTGGGGATATAAATAACATTTCTAATGTCTCTGGAGCCCTGGTGGCACAGTGGTTAAGAGCCCAGCTGCTAACCTAAAGGTCTACAGTTCAAATCACCAGCTGCTCCTTGGAAACCCTACCGTGCAGTTCTATTCTGTGCTATAGGGTCAATGTGCATCAGAATAGACTCAATGGCAACAGGTTTAATGTCTCTGAGAACTATAACCATACATTTTTAAGCCTCATTTTCTAAGTAAAATATAATCTATGGCAGGCAAATTAAAGTATATTTGAATTAAACATCAAATTTCAGGCTGGTACTTCCTTAAAGTAGATATATTGAGGAAAAATGGAAGCTCCATCATACTTATAAATAGGTACCATATTTTCTCTGATTAATCTTATATTTAGTTAGATCTCTTGTTCAGAGTCTGTGAGTGGTGCAAATGGTTAATATGTTGACTACTAACAGAAAGATTGGTGGTTCGGGCCCATTCGGAGGCTCTTCACAAGAAATGCCTGGTGATTTGCTTCTGAAAAATCAGGCATTGAAAACACTGTGGAGCACAGTTCTACTTTGACACTCATGGGGTCGCCATGAGTTCAAGTCAACTCGACAGCAACTGGGTTTGTTGTTTTGATTTTCTTTTTCAAACCAGGAACTAAACTTTACGGAGAGTCTAGTCTCACTCTCTGTTACAAATGCATCAAAATTTGCTTCTCTTTTAGCCCATTGCCCACTCTAGATTTGCCTTACCTCTGCTTGGGAAACATCTCCCCGACTTTCCCAGTCTGGTCATAAGTGTCGTTGTTGTTGTTGTTGTTGTTGTTGTTGTTGTTAGCTGCCATTGAGTCAGTCCCCTACTCATGGCAACTCCATTCACAGTGGGATCTGACCAGTGAGATCCAAAGGGTTTTCACTGGTTGATTTTTTTTAGATCACCAGGTCTTTCTTCCTTAGTCTGGAAGCTCTTTTGCAACCTGTTCAGCATCATAACAACACACAAGTTTTGACTGACAGATGGGTGGTGGTTGTGCCTGAGGAGCACTGGCCAGGAATTGTACCCAGGCCTCTCATACAGAGGGCAAAAATTCTACTGCTGGACCACCACTACCACCCATAATGAAGATATTCACCTTTTCTCTGTATTTCCACATCAGCCTATATATATATATATATATACACATATATAGTTTGTTTTCTTCCAAGCCTTCTAACCCCAAGAGGCTTCTTTCCGGGGCACCTGCACCCACATTCTGATTCCCCAGTCCCTTCACCCCAGTATTAATTTCACAGGACTTCAGACCCAAGTCTTGGTCCACTGGGATTTTCGCATTGCGATATATTCAGCTGTCAGTGTTATCGTGTTTGACAGGTTTATTAACAACAGCTTTTAGATGCTGAGTTAAAGTTTACATAACTGAAACACTCAACAGATTAAAAGCTAGAATGGAAAACTCATTGGAACAATAACCATCCTTATCTAACTTGCACAGAGACATAATACACAGAACTAGAACAGGGTAATAGGATGTGAGGCACTGTGAGGGTGTGTACGTCAGGATCCCTGACGGAGATAACTTCTCCCAATCACTGGTGCCTGGAATCCTGCTGGGAGAGACAGACATCTATGAATTAGGTTTAGTTTACCCAGAATGAGTAACAGAGTCAGCTAACATGCTTTATTTAATATAAATTATTTTATCAGATCCTTTCTGGTTTAATAACAACTGAGAATATTTCCACAAACAAGGTCAAATAATAGGAAGACTTGCAAAGGAACGGAGAAATGGGTGAGGCCCAGTGGAACCCCAAACAGTGGGGAGAGCCCAAAGAGTCTGGAGCACCCATGGCTTCCTAACCATTGGTTTGAGACCAGTTCTGGATAACTGGTGGTTCTGCGCTCCAGCAGGTGATTCTGACCTTCACTGAATACTTTGGGCTTTAAATGTTATACATCCATGAATTAAACTTCGAATACAGCCCCAACACCTAAGCCTGCCATGAGAACAATCATCTCCCAGGTCCTTAAAAGCCCCCTGTTCAGGTCATGGATCATACCCTTTGCCTATCCAGCCACGGGCCAATGGTGATGGGGGGAGTAGGACTATAAAAAAAACCAAGCTATATACTTGACCAAGTACACCCATCCCAGCTACAAGAATTACTTTGAGTCTCTGATATTTGCCACAAGGACTCGTCCTTGTCAGAAGTGTTCTGCTAACGAGAAGTAAGAGATAGATAGATCCCAAAGCATAATAGCTACCTCTTTGTTAGAGCTTTAGCTGTGTGACTTTGGGCAAGCTATGCCTCATTTTTCATCAATAAAATGTAAATAATAGTAGTTTTTACTGACTAGATAATAATAGAAAATTTAAAGTAACAATACTTTTATAGAATGGAGTTATACGATATTTACGGAATAGATAATAATAGCTGCCATCGAGTCAGCCCCCAACTCACAATGGAATCAGACTCTTGTGATCCATAGCATTTTCTTTGGCTGATTTTTGGATGTAAGTCTCCAGGCCTTTCTTCCTGATCCATCTTAGTCTGGAAGCTCCACTGAAACCTGTTCAGCATCATAGCAACACTCAGGCCTCTGCAGACAGACAAGTGGTAGCTGTATTTGAGGTGCATTGGCTGGAAATCAAACCAAAGACTTCTGCACGAAGGCGAGAGTTCAACCACTGAATCCCCACTGTCCTCAATAATGGTAGTACTTATGGTTAAATTATGACAGCCTCAGTTTCTCATCTGCAAAACAGGAATAATAGCCCTTATCGTATAGGGTTGTGAGGATTAAATGAGATACTGTGTATAAAGTACTGAGCACAGTGCCTGGAAAGCAGCAAGTTTTCAGTAAATGTTAGCTATTACTAGGACTATATCTACAGAATCTTTCTAATATTTTGGGTTTAAGAAGAACTAAATTGGGCAGCAAGTAAAAGAACCCACCCAGAATCTGGGTCTTTAGTCATGATCAGAGCCCCGAGTTCATTCAGAAATATTCTGAATGCAGTCCCAAGAGCACAAAGGCCCTCACTCAGCAGCCATGTGGAGTGGCTGCAGGCGGAAGCAGAGTCGCGTGAGCAGCGAGGAGGAATGGGAGAGATCGTTGTATTTCGGGGAAACTCATCTCTGACATTTTTCAGCTCAAGCAGAGCTGTGAGCAAATCCTTCCTAGCGGAAGGGAGGGAAAACCTGCATCAGCTGGAGACTCAGGGCTAAGAGGTGCGCAACTTTCTGTTTCCCTGGTGAGTGCCTCAGAAAACATTCTGCTGGGAACTAAAAAATTTCCCAATCATTGTCACCCTCCAAACTCTGAGAGCTGGATGGGGTGAGTCAGGGAGCTGGGCTGGAGATGGCAGACTGGCAGAGGCACACAGGCTTCTCCTAACTTTCTCAGTAACTTAAGGAGACCAGTGACCTTCACATCCTGACTCTGCCTCTGTGAGTAAGGAGTTGTGGCACCTTACGCTCAGAGACTCAAAGCATCCTAAAACCATAAGGTATTTCATGAGGGTCAATGACTAAACCATTCAGGGGAAACGAATTTCTCTTTTCTTGGCAAAAACTCTCCTGGAATAGCATCCCACTCTCATGATTCATCCCAAGATGTAACTACTTAGTTAACTCAAATAGTTTAGTTTTGACCTCTCTGTTGCCCTTGACAACACAGGCATGGACTCCATCTGGGAAACCCGCTTCATCTGGCCTCTAAGGAGTCCCTGCATGGTGCAAAGGGCTACTGTTATGGATTGAATCATGTCCCCCCAAAATATGTGTTGTAAATTCTAACCTCTATGCCTGTGGTTATAATCCCATTAGAAATGGGTGGTCTTTTTATGTTAATGAGGCATGATTAGCATAGAGTGTGTTTTTAGTCAATCTCTTTTGAGATATAAAGAGATTAAACAAATGAGCAGGGAGAAATGGGGTAAGATAGATGCCAAGACACATGGAGATCTCCAAGGAATCAGGAAGCAGAAGCTGAAGAGACTGCTATAGCAGCAATACCACAAGTGCATGGCTTTAACAAAGAGAAGTTTTCCTCTCACAGTCCAGTAGGCCAGAAGTCCAAATTCAGCTCAGCATGCTGGCTCCAGGGGAAGATTTCCCTCTCTGTCAGCTCTGGAGGGAGGTCCTTGTCATCAGTCTTCCCTTCATCTGGGAGCATCTCAGTGCAGGAAGCTCAGGTCCAAAGAATGTGCTCTGCTCCCAGCACTGCTTTCTTGGTGGTATGAAGTCCCCATGTCTCTCAGCTCACTTCTTTCTTTTATATCTCAAAAGAGATTGGCTTAAGATACTATCTAATCTTGTAGATCTCATCAACATAACTGCTGCTAATCCATCTTATTACTTCATAGTGATAGGATTTACAACACATAGGGAAATCACATCAGATGACAAAATGATAGACAATTATACAAGGGAATCATGACCTAGCCAAGCTGACAGATATTTTGGGGGGACACAATTCAATCCATGACAATTTTCCTCCAAAGCCAACAGAGAGAGAAAGGCTTCCCTTCAAGCTGGTGCTCTGAATTCAGACTTCCAGCCTCCTAAACTGTGAGAAAATAAATTTCTGTTTGTTAAAGCTATCCACTCGTGATATTTCTGCTATAATAGCACTAGATAACTAAGACAGCTACTAACCAAAAGATTGGAGGTGGAGTCCACCTAGGGGCACCTTAAAAGAAAAGTCTAGTGATCTATTCCCCAAAATCGGCCACTGAAAACTCTATGGAGCACACTTCTACTCTGACACACATGGGGTCACTGTAAGTCTGAGTCAACTCAATGACAACTGGTTCTTGGCACTATTCTTTTGTGATTTGCTTCCTCTTTCTCTCACTCCACAGCCCCTAGTGGATCTCCCTTCTCTACTTCTAAAACATTTGGAGTTTCAGAATTTCTTTGATCTTTTCTACTTTTGAATTTTGTCCGGGAACTTTGAATTTGTCTTGAAAGAAGTACAGCCAGAATGCTCCTTAGAAGCAAGAATGGCGAGACTATGTCCCACATAACTTGGACATGTTATCAGGAGGAATCCATCCCTAGAGAAGGACATCATGCTTGGTAAAGTAGAGGGTGAGTGAAAAAGAGGAAGACTCTCAATGAGATGGATTGACACAGTGGCTGCAACAATGGGCTCAAGCATAATGATTATGAGGATGGTGCAGGACCGGGCAGTGTTTCATTCTGTTGTGCATAGAGTTGTTATGAGTCTGAACCGACTCAAGGGTACCTAACAACAACAACGACAAGCAACCACTAATCTACTTTCTCTCTCTACATATTGGCCCATTTTGGACATTTCCTGTAAATGAAATCTTATAGTATGCAACTAGCTTCTTTCACTTAGCATATGTTTTCAAAGATCATCCATGTTATACCACCTACCAGTATTTCATTTCTTTTTAATCACCAAATAATATTCCAGTTTGTGAATACACTGCATTTTGTTTATCAGTTGATGGACATTTGGGTTACCCCCACTTCTGACAATATCAAATCTAAAGTAAACTCCTGCTTCTTTAGACCCTCTCCTAAATCACCCAACTAAAGTCCAAATACTGTAATAGGTTCTTTGTAACATTCTCTGACTGAGACATCCCACAGTTCTCCACAGAATATGTTCTTCCTAGCAGAAATGAGTAATAAACCCAACATCTTGGTGGTCTTTCACTAGAGGATATTGACATATGAATGCCAGGTTAAGGATCTATGCTCCAGAATCTACATTCATGGCCTGAATTTTGTCACTTACGTTCTTGGTTTCAACAATCAACAAAAAGTTGTTAGCTCCTAAATGAGTATACTCAGGCCTCATACTTCTCACTACTTACTAGACACATCTACCATGATGACCTGTAGGCACTTCAAATTCACATAAAGTCTTTACCCTAAATTTCATTCTCCTATAACTCTTATTTTGATTAAGGACACCACAATCAAGCATACTTAACTAAAAAAATCAGGTGGTCACACCACGCATCTAATCACTCAGCTCCTGAATCTACTCATGTCATCATTTGCACGGAAGTTGCCTTAATTCAGGCCAAGCTTTTAACCACTGTAACACCAGGTTTCCTCAGAAGCAAAGTCAGTTCAATCATTATAATGAACAGCGAGATGGATACAGAGATGGATACTGGAGGATGACAGTGGACTACCAAAAACTCAACCAATTGTAGCTGCAGTGGCAGATGTGATATCTTTACTAGATCAGATTAATACAATCTCAGGTACTCATTTACAACTGTTGATCTAGGCACAAACAGGGATGAGGGCACAAGTAAATTACATAGACAGGTGGCCCAGGCTCTCAGGTCTTCCAGTGCTGTTGTACCTGAATCTCTTCCTCAGCCTTTATGACTGATAGAGGAGGTAACAGGCCAAGTTTAGTTCACTAATGGGTTGGCTAAGTATGTCAGTACAAGCTGACAGAGAGCTGTCCTGAAATACAGCCTGACTCAGGTGATGGTCCTGAAAGTCAGTAGTGAAGAGGAATCTTCCCAATGGACAGTGTCTGGGTAGGGCATCTGGTCATTGACATTGTGTGGAAAGCAAAGTGGTCTGAGGTAAGAATATATATGGACTTATGGGAAGCAGTGAACGACTTCGCTGTTGTTCATGGCTCTGGAAGTAAAAAGATTGTAAGATTGGTAATAAGGAAGAGACATGTGGAAGAAGTATGTGGATAAGCCTGTAGTGTGGGCACAAAATATGAAGATCTTTTTATCATATTTTAATGTCTACCATAAAGAAACCACCACAGCAAATAACAAAAGTAAACAGAATGTCCAAAAGAATTAACATCAGGTAGCCTCTGTAATCGGTCACCCCAGATCTGGTGCAATGGGCTCATGAAATGTGTGTTCATAGCAGCAGAGAAGGAGGCTATGCATGGGTCCCACAGCTATGTTTCCATTCACCAAGGCTGATTAGCTACTGCTGATGCTATACATCCAATCTGCCAGCAATAGACACCAATCCTGAAGCATTGCATATGGCACTATCTTCCAAGGTGATCTATTCCCTAACTGATGGAAAATTGATTACACTAGACCATTTCCACCTGTGAAGGGGAAGAGATTTATCATGATTGGAAGCAACATATATTACGGATACAAGTTTGCCTTTCCTGACTGCAGGGTCTCACCCAGCACCACTACGCAATGGCTTACAGAATATTTCATCTCCAAACATGGGATACCACATAACGCTGGTTCAGATCAAGGAGGTGTGACAAATAAGGTGTGTTGGAGGGGGGTAGGTCATAGGTCCATAGGATCCACTGGTCCTATGACATATACCCCAGAAGCTGCCAACATCATACAGCAATAGAATGACCTGTGGAAACCTCAGCTATGGTGTCATCTTGGAGATGATGCCCTGTGAGGATGGGACATGATTAACTAGGTGCAGCGTACATGCTAAATCATATATAGTGTGCTATTCCCAATAAACATAATACGTGAATCCAAGAACCAATAGGTGGAAATAAGCATGATCCTGCTTGCCATCATTCCCATTCATCCATTTGGGGAATATGTGCTTCTCATTCCTGAAATTATAGGCTGGGTGGCACAAATTGTTAAGTACTCAGCTACTAACTGAAAGATTGCTGATTGAGTCCACTCAAAAAAAAAATAGAAAAAAAAATTTTTTTTTCCGCTCAAGGCCACCTTAATTCACTATTCAAAGGCATTCAACTGTGTGGATCATAACAAATTATGGATAACATTGCAAAGAATAGGAATTCCGAAACAGTTAATTGTTCTCAGGAGGAAACTCTACATTCTACAAGAGGCAGTCCTTTGAACAGAACAAGGGGCTACTTTGTCATGGTTTAAAGTCAGGAAAGATTTGCATCAGGGCTGTGTCCTTTCACCACACTGGTGGCACAATGGCTAAAGCTTGGCTGCTAACTAAAAGGTCAGTAGTTCAAATCCACCAGTTGCTCCTTGGAAACCCTAAGGGGCAGTTCTATTCTGTTTTGTAGAGTCTTTATGAATCAGAATCAACTCAATGGCAACGGGTTTGGGTTTGGTTTTATGCTGAACAAATAATCAGAGAAGCTGGACTATATGAAGAAGAATGCAACATCAAGATTGGAGGAAGACTCCTCAACAACCTGCGATATGCATGTGACACAACCTTGCTTGCTGAAAGTGAAGAGGACTTGAAGAACTTACTGATGAAGATCAAAATCGGCACCCTTCAGTATGGATTACACCTCAACATAAAGAAAACAAAGTCCTCACAACTGGACCAATAAGCAACACCATGTTAAACGGAGAAAATATTGAAGTTGTAAAAGATTTCATTTTACTTGAATCCACTATCAACACACATGGAAGCAGCAGTCAAGAAATCAAACAACATATTGCATTGGGCAAATCTGCTGCAAAAGACCTATTTCAAGTGTTGAAAAGTAAAGATTTCACTTTGAGGACTAAGGTGTGGCTGACACAGACCATGATATTTTCAATTGCTTGATATGCATGTGAAAGCTGGGCAATGAATAAGGAAGATGGAAGAAGAATTGATGCCTTTGAATTACGGCATTGGCAAAAAATATTGAATATAACACTGGCTGCCAAAAGAATGAACAAATCTATCTTGGAAGAAGTACAGCCAGGAAGCTTATTAGAAGCAAGGACGGCGAGACTATGTCCACATACTTTGGACGTGTTATCAGGAGGGAGCAGTTCCTGAAGAAGGGCATCATGCTTGGTAAAGTATAGGGTCAGTGAAAAAGAGGAAGACCGTTGATGAGATTGAAACAACTGCCACAATGGACTCAACCATAGCACCGCTGATGAGGATGGTGCAGGACCCGGCAGTGTTTTGTTCTGTTGTACATAAGGCTGCTGTGAGTCAGAACCTACTTGATGGCACCTAACAATAACAACAACAGGGCCACCTTAGAAGAAAAGCCTGGTGGTCCACTTCTGATAAATCAGCCATTGAAAACCTATAGAGTGCGGTTCTGCTCTGACACACATGGAGTCGCCATGAGCCAGAATCGAATCAACGGCAACTGGTACACATCTACAAGAGTGGGGTCATAAGGAATATTGCATGGGTCCCATTAAACTTTAAGCTATATCTGAAGCCAGGTAACTTTAGTCTCCTTGCATCAAGGGTACAGTGGTCAAGGAAAGAACTCATCATACTTGCAGGTGTAATTGACCCTGATCATCAGGAAGAGGTAGGACTGCTATTACCAAATGAGGCCAAGAAAGAGATTTGGCACCAAATGACCCATTGAGACATCTCTCAGAACTCTACAGCCTGATTTAATAAGAAACAGACAAGTTTAACAGCCATGCCTGAGAGTGTCGTGATAACTAGGGACTCAGATCTCTCAGGGATGGGAGACTGTTTCACCCACCAGTAAGCCACAAGGCCAGCACAGGTGCTAGCAAGGAGGGGCATCATCTAGCATAGGTGGTGGAAGAAAGAAATGATGGGTATAGTTGCAGCCTCAAGACTGAAGTGTTGGGGGATATAGCTACATCCACTAACGTTCTTCCTTTTGTAAGTTTCCTCAGGAAAGAGGACCAATCACAAACCAGGAACATCTGTTTGTAGGTGGCACGAACTCACTGTATGAATGGACCGGAGCAGCACAAGGGAAAGACAGTAATAGATGCTGTGCTGCGCTTACAGAATTCTGCTTCTAGTCTAAAGCACTCAATCTCCCTCTCTGGGAGTGTTAGGGAGTGGAGATTCAGGTCCCTTTCCTAAATTGTCCTTAGCCAAAGGAAACTACCTCTCCAAAGGCTAGGCCCTCTCCCTGTGGGCAGCCTCCATCCAATGACTAGCCTTTGTGGGAGTGCAAGGACCCAGCTCCGTTGCCTCAACTGGGACAACTCCCAGGGGCCATCCCAGCTCCAGAGCTCCCTGTAGGCCTCTATTGCAACTGTATTGCAGCCCACCGTCTCCCTCTGCCCAATCCTGCTTCTCTCATCCTTTACCAGAGTTCATCCCAGAGAATTCCCCACTAAAACGTTTGCATGAAAAACTCAGGGTCTTGGAGTCTGTTTTCTGGGGAACTCAACCTTGCCAGCAAATGGGTAAATAAATATTAAAAAAAAAAAAAAAAAAAAGATAATGAAGGCCACCTAGCTGAACTGCCTCATTTTCAAGGAAGGAAACTGAGGTTCAGAGAAACTAAAACGTTAAAGGTAAGTCACATGGTTAGTGATTTCAAAAGGAGGAGGACTAGAACCCTAATTTCATGACTCTCAGTTCATTGCTTCTACTCTTTTTCTGCAATTCTTTTTTTCTCCCTCTGTGGGGTTGTCTGAGGAATAAATTTGCAAATAGGGTCGGAAAACACCAAAACTAGTCATTGGCACTGACTATTGGAGAAGAACACTTGTGAAAAAACCCAAAGACCCCTGGGAAGGAGGTTTCTAAGGCTAGACTGAAAAACATCTGCCCTGCAGCATGCAAGTCATGGGAGAGGTTCCCGGAAGGTAACTCTGACTCCTCCTGGACCTTCTGAGGCAGCAAAGTGCAATGAAAGCTTGTGGACACCAGGTGGCAGTGTGTGACCACATTTCCCATTCTGCTCCTCTCTTCAAAATCTCAAAGCAGTTTTTTCCAAGAAAGCAGGTCTCCACTTACTGCATCGGTTCTATGTCACAAGTCTTTGCCACTTCTCTAGAAAGAGCTTCATTTGAGTAATGAAACTGAACTTAGTGACATAAGCGCCTACAACAGCTGTAGTCTGAAGCAATTCTCAGTGGCGGGAAAAAGCTTTCATTTGCTGCCCAGACTTACTCTAGAGGTGTAAAATCAGAGTCACAGATATTTATCTAACCGTCCACGGGTGGAGGGACGCCTGGCTTCTGTCAGCAGTGGCACCGAGTCCTCATCCTGTGTCCTGTCCAGGACAGCTATCAAGTTCCTGTTACATCTTTCTCTTTCCTTTTACCTCATGTTGTTGTCGTTAGTTGCTGTGGACAAGGCTCTAACTCACGGTGACCTTACATATAACAGAATGAAACCTTGCCCAGTCCTGCGCTATCTCCTAAAAAAAAAACCCCTACAAGCAAATAATTTTGTTGTAGGAAATCAACCAAGGCAATGAGATATTAATTCTGAGTTTAAATGCCCAGTCACAGGGTTCAAATCCCCAAATTCCAGCAAATCTGGGATGTTTTCATTTATGTTCTCCTCTCCTCATCCTCAGCATCCGTCTCACTCAAGCTTATTATCCTCATTGTTGAGACAAGGTCTAAGGTTTCCAAGAAAGATATGACTCAACACAGGTACTGGTTGGAATAACGCTTTAGTCACGCAGAGAAGAGACAGACAATGATCAGGTCCATGTACGGGTGTCAGTGTGTCTCGTTCTGTAGCCAACACAGGGGTGAAGGTCTGCATGTCCCCTTCTTCCACTCTGAAGGTGGAGGGCCCAGCTCCCTCCCCACAGGGAACAGATACAGCGGTGGGTTTGACCATGTACCATATGATGCGCACGATTAAGCAGTACAAAGGAGCTTGACTGCTCATCCAGAACAAGAAAGGCATTTCCCTGACAGAGAAAAAGAAGAAAACTGAGCAGAGGGAGGCTCAGTATCCAGCCTGCCTTATCAGGGAATGCTCTAGATCCCAGGCTCTGATTATGAGGTCCGGGAGAGGGTCAGAAAGTGGTGTGATAGAGGGCTCTCCCAACACCCATCCTCCTGGGTTTGGGAGCCTTCCTCTCTCAGACTTTGCCCCAAGCTTGATATGCTCGCTCTCCTCTCCTGTCCTTGGCCTTTACTGTTTCACCTCATCTGCCTCTCACTCACAGATTCAGATCCTCCTGCACCAGCAGCTCAGTTGAAGAGAATCTCCCCAGGCTGAGTGTGTAACTCCCTGCATGGGCTCTGCTCCCAGACCGCAGTTTGCATCCACCTTAGCTCTGTCACCTACCAGGTGGATAACCTTGGTCACTTGCCTTAATCCCTCTTGCCTTCTGCTTTTTGAATCTTTAACATCCTCACCCCTGGGCTTCCTCTGATGCATGTATGGGACAAGCCCTGGGTATGTGGTCATCACCAGGACCTGCCCATGTTCTTACTTTTGGTAGGGCAGGGTTATGTGCTCAGGCCATACTGACCTTAGGTGTCACCTACATCAATCTTAGAAAAGACGGCCTGGACATGAATTTAGGAATCACAGCCCAAATTCTTTAAGTAGTCACATGGAATAAGGGGAAAGAGGACTTTGTTAAGGAGTCTGGAGTGGACAGTGGAAGAAACAGCAAATATCTCATTTGATCCTTACAACCCCTTGGCAAGGTATATATCACCCCATTTTACAGTTGAGGAAACAGGGGCTCACACAAGGTTAAATAACATGGGCAAAGCCACTTGTGACACAAGGGCTGGTGATTCGAACACACGTGTGTGGTTTCAAAGGTCATGCTCATCCCATGGAGTCCCCACACAACTCCTCACACCCCTGCTCTCACAGAGGGGCACCTGAGCATTTTGTGCCTTCCAAAACAAAGGGAACCAGAGTTTTTTTAAAAAAAAGAAAAAAAAAACAAATCACAAGTACACGACCCATCTGTCAGTGTGTCGTACCGTGGTAGTTTGTTAGTTTGTGTGCCGGAAGCCATGCCACTGCTGTGTCAAATACCAGCAGAGTCACCCATGGTGGAAAGGTTTCCCCAGAGCTTCCAGACTAAGACAGACTAGGAAGAAAGGCCTGGTGATCTACTTCCTAAAATCAGCCAAGGAAAACTCTATGGATCATAACAGAAAATATACGTGGGCGCTCTAGGAAATACTGGATTTGTTCCCTTCAGCCACGCGGGCAGCCAGGGGCAGAAGGAACAGAAAAGAGTGTGACAGCTGTCTTGCCTAAAGTAATTGGATGGCAGAATAAGGTCTTTCTGCTTCTGACCTGGGTGTAGTCAGGGGTAGGGCTGATGTCTCCTACACAACCACCTCTCCACCCCAAGGAAACCTGGGGATCCCCACCGCGTTCATATTCAGTGAAAGCACAAAGACATTGTCCTTGGTTCGGATAAAAGAAAGCCACAACGGTAGCAACACAGAAGTTCCTTTCCTCTTTAACAGTTTCATATTGATTCTAAAATATAGAATTCCAAGCATATTTGGAACTGTTTAAGCCTTTTGTTTGTTTGTTTTCTGGGTTTAAGCTCCATCTCCAAAGATATTATTATAGCCCAGAATCCAATTCCTACATTACACTTTTTAAAAGGGAAATGTTTCCCATGACTTATTTCTGAATTGGATCCACTTGGTTCTTTCCCCATCAGCCAAGACAGCAGCAGTGAAGGCTGGTTTGAACAGGCATGGAGTGAACCAGGCAGAGTTGGAGTAGGTGGGAACTGGGCTTTGGTAATTTACTGCCTCTACCACAGGGTGGCAGTAGCAGCACATTTTCAGTTATACCCTCAGAAAAGGCTATTAAATGCAATGCAAGCTGGCTGTCCATGGGCCTGGGGTTAACGACATAGTTTAGAGGGTGAGAAGAGCATGTACTGGAGGGAAAGTAGTCACAGTCAGACCCTGTAAATTGTGTGTGATGGCTGAGGGTTCTGGAATAGGCCTAGCCCTCCTTTCCCTCACAGACATGGGGAACTGAGAAAGAAGTGGAGGATCAAGAATTTGTCTCTTTGGTGAAGGGTAAGACATTACATAACGCTGGGGAAGCCAGCACAGCTTGACCAAGGCAAGGTCATGGAAGCTCCATAAAAAAAAATAGATACATCCAAACTTCCTGAGGAACCAAATTGCTGGGCTGAGGCTTGGGACCATGGTCTCGGGGGACATCTAGCTCAACTGGCATAACATAGTTTATAAAGAAAATGTTCTACATCCTACTTTGGTGAGTAAAGTCTGGGATCTTAAAAGCTTGTGAGCAGCCATCTAAGATACTCCACTGGTCTCACCCTATCTGGAACAAGGGAGAACAAAGAAAACCAAAGACACAAGGGAAAGATTAGTACAAAGGACTAATGGACCATAATTACCACAACCTAGATTGAGTCCAGCACAATTAGATGGTGCCCAGCCACCACCACTGACTGCTCTGACAGGGATCACAATAGAGGGTCCTGGACAGAGCTGGAGATAAATATAGGACAAAATTCTAACTCACACACACACATATATACACACACAAACAGACTTACTGTTCTGACAGAAACTGGAGAAACCCTGAAAGCATGGCCCGCGGATGCCCTTTTAATTCAGTAGTGAAGTCACTCCTGAGGTTCACCCTTCAGACAAAAAATAGGCAAGTCCATAAAACAAAACAAGACTAAATGGCACACCAGCCCAGGGGCAAGGATAAGAAGGCAGGAGGGAACAGGAAAGCTGGTAATGGGGAACCCAAGGTCGAGAAGGGGAGAGTGTTGACATGTCGTGGGGTTGGTAACCAATGTCACTAAACGATGTACATTAATTGTTTAATGAGAAAACAGTTTACTGTGTAAACCTTCATCTAAAACACAATTAAAAAAAAAAAAAAAAAGAGAGGGATTGGGAATTTGTCTCTTACAAACACTTTGCAACTGACCCTGCATTTGGACTGAGAACTCCACATGATCAGATCTGTTCTCACGGTATGCGGGACTTCCTTGCTCACAGAAGCTATAACTTCTAGACTGGGCATTGCTGACTTCCTCTGCCTTTCTCCATCTCTTTCTAAAATACTCTCCAAAACACACACTCCCTTGCTTACCTGCTATCTCCCTCCAGTTCTGGTAGTCCAGGATAAAGCCCAAATTTCTTCATTGGATGTTTGAGAAAGTCAACCAGAAATGACCAAAACCAGTTTGGAGCAGCCCCAAGTACTTCCACCTGTAAACCTTACTTAACTGGTATTTTCCAAACCCATACTGTCTTGAGACGTCATCATGGTAAAGCCAAGAACACTTGTACTTACTATAAATGAAAAAAAAGACACATGGCCCAATCACAAACTTGCCACACTTTAACAGGGCCGGCTTTTGCTTAAATGACAACTTTCCAGAACTGGTCCCTTTTTTCCAACTAACTTCTGCAAAGATTCTATAAAAAGAGATTGCTATCTGTCTTGAATTAAAGTCCTTGGTATCTATTTTTGAGTGCCAGGCATCCTTGCTTCATCAATTTGGTTTACTCCCAAATAAAATCTTTGTTAAAATTTTTTACAACTCGACTGCAGAATCTGTCATTTAACAGAGGCCTGTACATGTACCTGGAGGCCTGGTGGCAGAGTGGTTAATTGCTCCCCTACTAACCAAAAGGTTGGCAGTTTGAATCCTACCAGCTGCTCCTTGAAAATCCCATGGGGCAGTTCTACTCTGTCCTACAGGGTTGCTATAAGTCTGGAATCAACTAGATAGCAACAGGTTTGGTTTTTTGGTTTTGGCACACATTACCACTTGAGTCTTCGCTCCTACCCTTCCCTTCTATACACTCCTTCTCCAGCCAAATTTGCCTCTTTCCTACCCCTACCCACTATGGTCCACTTGTGCATCTCACACCATTTCCTTTGTCTTCCTGCCCGTCCTCTGGAAGGGCACCACCCAGCACCATATGGGACTCATATCCTTGGACCCCTTCCCTGAGGTCTGAAGCACCTGGTGCACACTAACACAGTACAGGTGTTAATTGATCGCTTTCTCACAATGACTCAGCAAGTTCCGCACCACGGTCATTCATTTTACAGATGACAACACTGAGGCAAAAAATGTTAACTTGTCCAAGGTCCTACAGCTAAACCCATACATTTGCTGCCTCTGTGTAAACTCAGAGAGTGACTTTGCCAATCAGCGACACATTAAGACCACCTCGATTCCCTAAAAAGGAAACATGAAGATGTAGACCCACCCAGAGGAGGATTGAAATTCTAGCTTTGCCGCTTGCTGGTGACGTGATCAGGTGAATTTATCTCTCTCTGTTTCTTCATTTTTAAAATGGTGGAACAGCAACAATAACAGGGGTGTTGTGGGCATTAGACAGAAAATATACAAAACGTCTGATTTGTAACAGATTCCATGGACACTCTACTTCACTGAATCCCCTGTAGCCAGGAAATCAGTATCACTCAGTCTGTAAACACAGATAAAGGCAGCCAAATCCCTACAGTTTCATGAGCTTTCTAAATAAACAGCTGTTACTCAGAACCATGTGGCTAGAGACATTCAAACCATGGAGACTTGTGGGACGAAAACTTACAAAAAAATATTAGATAGGGCCCTTCTTTGGCAATAAAGCCTGAGTGCATTATTGCCCTCTCCGGACCAGAGAGCACCTTCTTTCTGAGAGGTCCCACTTCCCCTCAGCCTGTCAGTGGGTGGCCTGATTTTAGGGTGTGTCCCAGCTCACAGTGACCCCTGACTCCCAACTTGACCCCCCTCCTATCCCAGGCATAAGGAAGGACTTCCAGAATCCCTGTTGGCATGATGTGGCCCCAAGATGATTGGAACATCTGACCTGGATGAGCCATTGCAAGAGAACCCTTCCCCAGGAATTTTGGAAACAGGCTGACCCCATGCACAAAGGAACGCAACTCCTCCCAGGCCAGCGTCAACCCAGGGTCAGTTGCATCAGAACCGCTGTGATCCATGGGGGTTTTGTTGGCTGGTTTTTCAGAAGTAGATCACCAGGCCTTTCTTCCTAGTCCATCTTAACCTGAAAGCTCCACTGAAGCCTGTTCATCATCACAGCAACACGCCAGCCTCCACAGACAGAAGGGTGGAGGCTGTACTTGAGGTGCACTGACCAGGAAAACCTGGCTCTCCCACATGGGAGGTGAGATTTCTACCACTGAACCACCAAATGCCCTCTCTTTTCTGTTATTTGCCACCAAAGAAGTCCTAGCTACTACATCGATCTACCTGAGATCTGGAGGCTAAACACGCTGTGACCAAAATTGCTGATGCTGGTGACCTCGTCGACAGCCTCACAGTGTGCTCCAACCTCTGCAAATTCACCTTTAGGAGAAAAGAGAACTCCTCCCGCCATTGTTCCACGTGAAGACAGGTAGAGAATGGAATAGCACTGGTGATACACCTCTGACAAAAAAGAAGTCCCCTACACATCCCATCCGGCGGTGAGCCAAGCTTCTCTCTGAGCAAGCTAAAACCTGCTGACTCATGGGAGCACCACTATCTGGATGAATCGGGTCACCTCAAGCTACCCAAAACTCATCCTGGATCTACAACTTAGACCTTACAAAACTGCAGGCTCCCAGGGCCTCAGGCAGCTTCTCCAGGCCCCTGCAGCCTCCTCTGAAGTCTGGGAAGACCCTTGCCCTCCAGCCTCTTCTGGCAACTGGCTCTCAGCACGTAGCTCAGCACTCACTTCTTCAGGCCATCTTCCTAGGTATCCCCACCCTTCAGCTGGGAAAAGCGCCCATCTCCAGCACCCTGTGCGTTCTGCTCCCACAATACTCCTCATCCTCTCCTGGAATCATGGCATGATTTCTGTCTTTCCACCTAGACTGTGTGATCTTTAAGACAGGGTTATGCCTTCTTTCCTTTTAGACGCAGTATGTCAATAAGTACTCAAAAAGTATCTGCCAAACTCTTTCCTCTTTAAAATGGCAACCAGCAGCCCATTTCTTAGCATTTCTGTTCGTCCAGGTCCTTCTGTTCCTTCAGGGTAGACATAACGTCTCTAACTTCCTTTTTCCTCACTGTCTCCTCCATCCACTTTAGTTTTTTTTTTTTAATAAATTCTCTTGGTTTTACAAGTTTAGAGTAAATCTCTTCTGGAACCTATACAGCAAACAAACTCATTGCCGTTGAGTCAATTCCGACTCATAGTGACCCTATAGGACAGAGTAGAACTGCCCCATAGGTTTCCAAAGAGCAGCTGGTGGATTGGAACTGACCTTTTGATTAGCAGCCAAGCTCTTAACCACTGTGCCACCAAAGCCCCAAAAAGGAAAATGGAAATCATGGATATCTCTGTTGTTTAAGTAACCTCACAGAATTCTCACAGAGAGCTCTCAATCTTTTTGGAATAAGTTCAAGATTGAAGAAGGAAACAACATTTTCACAATCATGGTCTGGCTTCTAGTTCTTGATTCTCTTGCTTGATGGTCCCTGGCATCCCCAAGGCATACAGCATAAAGCAAACTCAAACAGGACATTTCAACAGGCCAGTGTGATCCTGTGGTTTCAGTATAAGGGACAAGGGCCATTTTCAGGCAGCTGATTAGACAAAGCAACGCTGACATGTAGACTTTGTTGTAACATCAAGAAAGCACTAGGGAGGCAGGGGGTTCCTGGATGGGGTGCAATGAAGGATGGCTGAGGGTGGTGGTGAGTCCAACATGTACAGTGAGACTCAGATGAAGGGTAGGATATGGGTGAGGCAGGATGGACAAGGATATCTATTGTACCTATCGATCCCTCACTTTAAAGTTTGGCAGTATGTTTTTAGGCCATTTCAAACTATCTCCATTACAAAGTGGCCTGTGAAAATACCCCACGCCCCACCAAGGCTCCTCAGACCGCCCCTTCTACTCAGTCTCCTAAATCCCTTTGACCTTCTGCAACAAGGCTTACAGCTACAATTAGAGGGTGATATTGGGGGGAACCAGGGATCACTCCAATACACCATTATAGGTGATTTATATTTCAAGGAGCCCTCCAGCCCTAATTACCCCCATAGCATTGACCTCAAACTGCCTGGTCCTTACATCCCCTTTCCTCCCGATAGGGACAAGACCCAGCGGCGCACACCTGGTGGAGCCAAGAAATAGACCGAGACCAACCAAAAAGCATCCGCTGCGGACTAGGTGACTTCCGGTTGTCTCAGGAAGTTGATCTCAGAAAATGGGCCGACGGACGCTTCCGCCAGTACAGCTTTTAACAGGATGGAAAACCTCATCCCCTTCTCTCTCCCTGCCACTGTGATTGTGAACCAAGGGACAGATGGCGCTTGTCAGTCGGGCTATGATGGCAGAGCACCTTAATACTGCATAACCCAGCCTCTCCTGCTGATACTATCCCTAACACTTACTAAACCTCTTTCATTTTGCAGTTGTCTTTTCACGCATCAACACATGACCTGCTGCAAGGAGATGAGGTTCAGAAAGGTTAGGCAGCTGTGGCAGGATTATACTCGCTCAGCCAGTAAACACTCACATTCGTTAATGCTTCTCAAGCCCTTGTGCACTTGAGGAACTGGGATACATGCTTTATGTGGATTATTCATTTTATCTTCACAAGAAGCCCATGGCATAAGTTTATTTGTCATCTGAACTCATCCCTGTCTTCTGGGAACTCAGGGACCAAACAACTTGTATTGGTTTCCTAGAGCTAATGTAACAAATTACCACAAAATGGTGGCTTAAAACAACAGAAATTTATTGTGTCACAGTTCTGGAGGTTAGGAGCCAAATTCAGGGTATGGGCCATGTTGATTCCTTCTGAGGGTTCTGAGGGAGAATCTTCCTAGCTTCTGGTGATGGTCAGCAATCCATGGTATTCCTTGGCTCGTAGATGCATCTTCACATGGCCCTCCCTTCTCTGGCTCTCTGAGTCCTCTTTTATAAGGACACCACTCAGATGGTGGACCACCCTAATCCAGTATGACTTCCTGTTCATCTAAACTGATAACATTTTCAAAGACCCTATTTCCAAACAGGTCACACTCACAAATATCTGGGATCAGGACTTCAGAATGAGCTCTCTGGGGAACAAAATTCAACTCACAATAGCACTATAACAGGCTGGAGAGTTCGACCTGGTCTCCAGGTTCAAAGCTGTGCTCCTTCAACTCCACCCTTAATTCATGTGCCTCTTTTTTTTTAATTGTGCTTTGAGTGAAGGTTTACAATTCAAGTCAGTTTCTCATACAAAACCTTATACACACATTGTTATGTGACCCTAGTTGTTCTCCCTACAAGGTGACAGCACACTGTTCCTCTTCACCCTGTATTTCCCATGTCCATTCAACCAGCTCCTGTCCCCCTCTACCTTCTCATCTCACCTCAGGACAGGAGCTGCCCACGTAGTCTCGTGTCTACTTGAGCTAAGACGTACACTCCGCACCAGTGTCATTTTATGTCTCACAGTCCAGTCTAATCTTTGTCTGAAGAGTTGGCTTTGGGAATGGTTTTTGTTTTGGGCTAACAAAGAGTCTGGGGGCTAGGACTGCTGGAGTCTCTCCAGTCTCGGTCAGACCATTAAGTCTGGTTTTTTACTAGAATTTGAGGTCTGCATTCCACTTTTCTCCTGCTCCCTCAGGGTTTCTCTGTTGTGTTCCCTGGCAGGGCAGTCGCTGGTGATAGCTGGGTACCATCTAGCTCTTCTGGTCTCGGGCTGATGGAGTCTCTGGTTTATGTGGCCCTTTCTGTCTCTTGGGCTCGTATTTTCTTTCTGGTTTTGGTCACACATTTTAGTTATCCCACATTTTACCAGTAGCCACCATGCACTTAACTGCCTTTGCCTTCCTCTTTTGTATCATTTACTGTGTGTGAAAATGGTTACTATTTTATGTTAAACACACTCAAGGAAAGAAATAGCATGGCCAGCCCACAGCCAGGAGGTAGGAAGATCTTGGCACAGAAGCAAGGCTCCAATGCTGTGATTCCCCGTCACCATTGCCCAAATCCACCTGTTTTAAAGGCATGGAAAAATATTCATCATTAAATGTTACAGACACAGTGTTACCAGTAGTTATTTCTGGGTGATTGGGCAACAGGTGGTTTCTGTTTTCTTCTGTTATTTTCCTTTATTTTCTACAAAGACTGTATACTAATTTTATAGTGAGAAAATAAATGTTATTTGGTGGGATAAAGCACTTAAGCAAAAAGCCTCAGAGGAAATACACCAAACTATGAAGAGTGGCTGTCTTTGCATAGTAGGACTGTGACATGTTTCTAATCACCAGACTTGCCACTGGCTCATAGCCTTGAATTCTGTATAAGATGATTTATTTTGAACTCTAAACACACGAAAGCATCTCAACAACACAATTTGTGATAAAATAATTGTTTAAAAAAAATGATCACCTGTTTTCAAAACCACTCCACTGAAATATTTGCAGAATAATTTGCTGTGGTATTCTGTGTGGCTAAAAATGGGCTGTCTTTGCAGCTCAGTCCTCACAGCAGCGAGAGGTGGAGTGGGTCCTGAGGAACTGCGCAGCGGGAAGCAAACACTGAACCAGCTGCACAATATGCATTGTACACATGTATTTGTATGTATAAGTCAAAATTGCTGTCAAGTCAATTCCGACTCATGGCAACTCCATGTGTTTCAGAGTAGAAGTGACTCCATAGAGTTTTCAAGGCTGTGCTCATTTGAAGATAAACCACCAGGCCTTTCTCCCTGGGTAGATTCAAACCACCAACCTTTGGGTTAGCAGCCAAGCATATTTACCATTTATACCACCTAGGGATTCTGTGTATGTGTATATATGATTCTAAAATGTCTTAAAAAAAAAAAAAAAGATCACTGTACTCTTTTGCGTCTTTGGGATTAAGCAAACTAAATTCTAGAACTACTCTTTATCAAGAATAGATAAGATCTTGGATGTATAGGTAAAATACCAGCTACGGAATTTACTCCTTTGGATTCCCATCTGTAGGTCCGAGCAAAGACATCTTTGTAGTGTTCAGTCCCACCTCTTAGAACGCTGACCCAGGGGCAGCATGTCTGTCTGCCTTGTGCCTCAGGAGGACGAACACACAAGCAGGCAGACTGGCTGGTGAGGAGGGCTCTAAATGTATCCCGTTGTAAGGGCCGGTGCTCAGTGCTCGTGGAAGCCCTCTGTCTCCTGCTACTGCGGGTCTCTCTCCGGCACCTCAGTCATGTGGAATCACTGCCAGGGCAAGAGAAAAGAAGTTAACAACAATAAAATCTTTCATGGAGCACTTACTGCCTGGCTCTCATGCAGGTCTTTTTTACAGCAGCTCTGGTGGGGGTAGGTACTACCATTAAGCTCATTTTTGCAGATGGGAATACTGAGGGGCAGAAGAGTATGTGAATTGCATCGCCAGTGAGTGGGGAAGGGGCTGGCACTCCCACCAGAAGGACCAGCTCTTAATCCCAGGCTCATCTTGCTCCTATCAATTCTCCTTTCTCAGTTCTGGCCACGATTTAAAGGTGAAGTCCCCTTTGCTTTATCCTCTTTGCATCCCTCCTTGAAGGGGAAGCCCTGTGACCAAGTAAACCTTGAATTCTAGTGCACATGACTGGTAAGGATGGATTAAAAGAGCTTGTTTTCAAAAACCTTCCTTTTGGCTGAATGTGGAATCCACTTGATTTATGAGAGCCTCAAAGTGTATTTCAAACAAGTTGGACTCATCACCATGTTGGAAGCTGCTGGGTGTTCAGTTGGAACATTAGGAAGTGATATTAAATCATCTAAAACTGCACAGCAAGTAAAAAAAGCCTGGGTCAAGGCAACCTAAGGAAAGGTTATTTCTTGACCTTATGTCTTATAGGTCAGTGGAATGTTCTGTTCTTTTCCCACCTACCTTGAAAGCTTATGCTAGAGTGTTGTTTGTTATTGTCCTGAAGATGGGGCAGAGGAGGTGAGAATGGGTCACAGATGTCACCTCAATCTAAGTGACATATTTTTCTAAGCTTGATGGGCCAGGGCAGAGCTTGAATGGATTCTTGAGTTCTTGTCCTTTGTGTGTACTTCAAAGGGAATATTTGTCATGTTTTGTGACTTCATCTTTGGAAGGCCATGGGTCAAACGGGAGGTGTTTGTGGGGCCTGGGCTCACTAAGCAGTATGTTTTTTAAGAGTAGCAAGAATAAGCATGGCTGCCCAATGATCTGTGGCTTATCACCACACTGGAGAGCCCCAGATGACCAAGGTCTCTTATTCAAAGGAGACTACTTATTCAGCTACAACACACACACACACTGGGCTTTTTGTTTTGTTTGTCCAAGTTACTCTTCCTTGCCTACCAAGTTTGCTGCCTATTCAAACTTTATCTAATTATCTGGACAATGTATCTGGGTATATTTCAGATAAATGTTTGGGGCATCCTCAAGGGAAAATGGGGCATCCTCAAGGGAAAATGCATGCATTTCTTGCCCTGACTTAACAGGGGTACAAGCCATAGACCTCTCATCTCGGTAGTAAGTGAAACAGCCCAGCTCCTTTTCTTCTTCCCCCAGAGCCCTGGCTTGCCTCCAGCTCCATGCCTCAGCAGGGGAGGAGGACAAGGGAGGTAGCTGGCTGCTCGTCTACGTCCAAACAGCAACGGAATTCCTTGGCCTGGCTGTTCCAGTAATCCCCTGCCAGCTGGCTGCCTCCCTTTCCTCTGGGAACTCAGTGAATCACACCTCCGCAGCACTTGGCTTTTGCAAGCCCTGAAGGGCTGGAAGCTGGTGTCTGCCAGCTCCGTGGAGCTGCAGCCCAACTCCTGAGCATGGATCATATCGGGACCCTGGAATTTCTGAGCGCATGAGTCCTCCCAGCTGCAAGGGAAGAACACTCATGCGTCTGGAGGCACGGCAGTGTTCACAAAACGGGCTGGGCCGCAGGCACTGCAAGCTCCTTCTCTTCCACTGGCTCCTCAGGGGGCCCTCGCAGGAACCCCTGGGTGGTACATTCAATGCACTTGACTGCTAACTGAGAGGTTGAAGGTTCTAGACCACCCAGAGGCGCCTTGGAAAAATCAGCCATTGAAAACCCTTTGGAGCACAGTTCTGTTCTGACGCCCACGGAATCACCATGAGTCGGAACGGACGAAATGGCAACTGGTTAATTTGAGTGACTAGAGAGTCTTTTCTTTAGATATGGCATGACCAGTGGTGTCACTAAGGGGGTGCCGAGAGTGCGGACCGCACCCCCTGACACTGTCCGAGATGGTGACACCAAAATGACCTCAGGGCTCGCGGTGGTGGCAGTAGCAGCAGCGGTGGCAGGAGGTGAGCCGCAGGTGCTGGGGGCAGGGGCCGCCAAGGCAGTGGTGTCACTACGGATGGTGTCACCCATCACCCAGTGGGGTGACTTGTCACCGACTCCCCCCCCATCACCCATCCATCCTTCCCCATCACCCACCAGTCACGGTGCTGCAGCTTAGGGCAGAGAGGAGGGTCTCCGCCTTGGCCAATGGCAGAAGAGCTGCTGGGAGCTGTGGGGACGGGGCTGGGAGGCGCGGTGCTCGGCCCAGCCAGGGAGCAGGGCGGGGCTGGCCGCTCAGCCCGCCGGGTGGGGGAGATTCTCTGGCTGGCCCCACCCACCCCAGCCGCGGCGGGGTGGGAGGGGAGTGACCCGGTGAGTTACTGCACTGGGCAACACCCGCCCGAGTGCCACCACTGGGCGTGAGGGAGAAGCCCCATGAGACAGACCCAGCACAGGAGGGGTAAGATCAGTCCACGCGCTTGCCCGGACCCCAGCTTGGGAAAGGCTTCACCCAGTCATCGTCCGGCCTCTATTCCAAGGAGAGGGGGCCCTTCTGAGCCTTTGCTGCTGCTATTTACCAGCTTGTTAGCCAGCTAGTCAGGCCACCCTTCAATGCAGTCACTCACTCTCAAGCTGGAAGGCTCCGGTAGGAGAAGGGAAGCTGAAGGTGAGAGGAAGGTGTGAACTGAGACATGCAGAGTGAGGCAGGTGGGAATAGACATAAGAGTGAGCAAGTTAGTCTATTACTTTATTAAAATGTCCCTGCGTGACACAAATGGTTAATACGCTTGGCTGCTAACTGAAAGGTTAGTGGTTCCAGTGCACTCCGAGGCACCTCAGAAGAAAGGTCTGGTGACCTATTTTTGAAAAATCAGCCAGTGAAAACCCCATGGAGCACATTTCTACTCTGATACAGGTGGGGTCGTCATGAACCAGAGCTGACTCCAAGGCAGCTGGCTTGGTTTTTTTTTGTATTAAAATATTCTTGTAACCTCAAGAGTATGGCCTTGGACACCCTTTTAACTCAGTACTGAAGTCACTCCACGGAAACCATGGTGGCATCGTGGTTAAGAGCTACGGCTGCTAACCAAAAGGTCAGCAGTTTGAATCCACCAGATGCTCCTTGGAAACCCTATGGGGCAGTTCTACTCTGACGTATAGGGTCGCTATGAGTCAGAATCTACTTGACGGTAATGGGTTGGTTTGGTTTTGGGTTTTGAAGTCACTCCTGAGGTTCACCCTTCAGCCAAAGATTAGACAGGCCCATAAAGCAAAACAAGACTAAATGGGCATACCAGCCTAATAGCAAGGACAAGAAGCCAGGAGAGGACAGGAAAGCTGGTAATGGGGAACCCAAGGTGGAGAAGGGGTGAGTGTTGACATGTCGTGGGGTTGGCAAACAACGTCACAAAACAATGTGTATTGTTTAATGAGAAACTAATTTGCTCTGTAAACCTTCATCTAAATACATACATATATGTGTGTGTGTATATACATATATATATACATATACATATATATATATATACACACTCAGTGCCGTCGAGTAGATTCTGACTCACAGCGACCCTATAGGACAGAGTAGAACTGCACCATAGAGTTTCCAAGAAGCACCTGGTGGATTTGAACTGCCGACCCTTTGGTTAGCAGTCATAGCACTTAACCACTATGCCAGAGTTAAGTTTCCATATATATATATATATATATATATATATATATTCTTTTAATAGGAACAAAAAGAACCCATGTACACTGCTAATCAGGAATTCCACACAAAACAGCATGCTTGCTTGGTGAAGAGCCCATGAAGACAGGTTGTATCTATCAGTCCAAGTTTTCCCCAATGTCCCCAATACCGTGGTCCTGCTCTGCCTTTGCAGCATCTGGGCTAGAACCCCACCTCCTGGAAGCTGGGAAGAAACTGGGTAAGGAGGAATGGAGTGTTTCTTTGTCCACTGCGGCCCCACTCTTATGCTCCCCTTGTACAGAGAGGCAGAGCTGTTGCAGAAGCAGGAAGAGATGGTGCTTGGGAGGGCACAGGAGCAGACCAGCTTTGGCCCTCATCTGCCCCTTCCTGTCAGGCTATTCCTCAGCATTCCCCGTCCACGTGGCACCCACCATCACTAACAAAAATACTTGTAAAAATGATTTTCCCTGGTAAGGATGAAAATAATCTCCCACCTAAGTCTTGACCCCAGCAAATTCGAATCCACATCCTGGTAAAACTTGGTGTTGTTGTGTGCCATTGAGTCGTTCTGACTCATAATCAGTAAGAACTTAGCAGCGAGTATTTCCTCGTGTTCTCTTCCTGCTTTGGGGTGTGCCCATATCTTTCAATCCCTTCCTCACTTTCTGCTCATTCTAAAGGCCTGGTTCAAGTTCAGTGACTTTCCTGACACATTGCCACACTATTCTGTCTTCACAGGTCTAACACAGCTTTGAATTCCCTCCGTTTCTTGACCTCCTGTGCCCGTTCCCAACATATCTGTCTAAACCTGCACTCATCCCTCCTGCCTTTCTCAGGAAAGGTGTCCTGTCTCATGTACCATTTAGTTCTGACGCACTTGACGCACTTTCTATCTTCCGCCTTTTTCCTGTTGGCTAATCAATGCTGCCAAGCCTCTTGCGTTAGGAATGAAGGAAGGAAGGAAAGGAGGAATGGAAGAAATGGAGCGACCACAAGAAAACAATCCAACCTTTCCACTTCTCCTTGCACTATCTCTTCCCTTTCCTTTGGAAATAATGCATTTCATCCATTCCAAGATGTAAATTTTTTCCATTCTGGTAAAACCACTGAAATTGTAATGTGTTTTACAGGGAATATAAGAGTCCTAGTGGGAACAGAGAGTCACATGTGTCTTACTCTTGATGGCATCTTGGATATGACGAACTGTGGCATGCTACTGGACAAGGGCCACTAAATTCCCCTTTGTATTATGTGTCATTTAATCCCCCACCATTGCCGTCTGGTTCCTGTCCCCAGCCGCATCACTGAAGAATGTTTCTCTGAGGTCACCAGAACCTCTTCACTATCAAAACAGGTATTTTCCATCCATGTCTTACTCCATGTTGTTTTTGGCAATACTGTACTTCTGAAGTTCACCTACCTGTTTCTAGAACATTCTTCTGCTTTTCCTACCTCCCTGTCCTCTCCTGTGCTCTTCCTCAGGCATGCCCTCGCAGCCTTGGGGCCTTAAGATCCAGTGTCCCTCAGGGTTTGTTTCTCAGTTCTCTTCTCATTCTACACTCCTGCCAGGTGATCACACGTGTACCCTTTGCTTCAACTGTCACCTGTATGCCAAAGGCTCCCGGGACTGAGTCTGTAGCTTGAATCTCTCTTCAGGACACCTCTACTTGCATTTTCATTTCATAACCTGGGGGTTCTCAGTTGGAAGTGATTTTGCCACTCAGGGGACATTTGACAATGTCTGGAGACATTCCTGGTTGTCATAACTGGAGGGGGCTGTCATACAATGAGTATCAACCAGAAATGTTGCTAAACGTCCTTCAATGCATAGGACAACCGCACAACAAAGAATTATCAATAGCACCAAAGCTGTGAAACCCTGTCATAGGCCCTTCAAATGGATAACACTCCAAACTGAACTTTCTCTTGAACATCTTCTATTAGATAGCATTGTGTTCTGTGTTTATATGCCTGTCCCTCCTATTGCATTGGAAGCTTATAGACACACTGGACTTTAGTCATCTTCTCATCTTCAGTGCCTGTATAGGAATCTGAATGAAGTATTAGATGTCTGGGCAGCGTTTGTTGGGTTAAAGCAATATGGAATTCTTGTGCCCAACCTATTTCCCCATTTTAAGTTCTCTGACGGCAGGGCCCATCATAGTCTGCCATTGGGCTTTGAGGAAGGATGGAAGCAGTGTGAGGAGTGGAAGATTCAGACAGGTTAGAACATTTCTAGAACGCAAGATCCATGCCTCTTCTGGGTGGGTATGGAATAATGCCTGTGGCTGTGCAGTGTTGTGGGTAATAAAAAAAAAATCCTAAAAAAAATTTAGATTCTATTACTGTCTCTAAAAATTCCAAGAGGTACAACTAGGTAGAGAGGGCATAAACAGGGTCTATGTTGATAAAATAATATTTTTTTAAAAAAGCTAATATTAAAGGAAAGATGAACCCAGATTGTGTTTGGAATAGTAAATATATTATACAGTCAAACCAAAGGTGGAAAACAGCCAAGAAAACAAATAGAAAACCCCTGGAGTCAAAAAGGATGAATAAGACATTTTAGCAGTGGGTTTATTTTTCCATCAAATCTCTAGCCTTCTCTTATTATATTATTGTTTGGGTAATACGGAGTGTCTTTGAACTCCCAAAATTATTTAAAATAAATGTTGATGAAATACCAAATAGATTGCAGCCCTGCCATTTTACCTCAAGCCCTGCTTCTGGTTCCTTCACGGGAGGCATTTTATTTTAAAGTGAGATGTGAAACATCTCCTTGAAGGCGCCCACAGCCTGTGCTTGGTATATAGCCTCCTCCCTGGGGCCATCTTGTTTCCTACTTTTCCTACTAGCCTCGCTACTTTTGTTTATTTTGACTTGCTACATGGCATGCATCTTGGTAAGATGACACCTTTTAAAGCAAGAAAATGTATAAATACTTATTTTTCCTTATTTTTTTCTGACTAATTTTGAACACCTTGTGTAAGGGATCTAGTTATGAGAGCAAAGATGTTTGGATTTATGGGAGGAAATTCTCCCCTGTGAATCAGGAAAGCATGGAACATTCCTGTGAGGGGGTGTTATGGATTAAGTTGTGTCCCCCTAAATTACGTGTTGGAATACTAAACCCTCACCCTGTGGATGTAAATAAGTTTTCTTTGGTATGTCAATGAGGATATAACAGTGTAGAGTGTGTCTTAAACCTAAGGACTTTCAAGACATAAAAAGAGCAGACTGGAAGCAGAGAGAAGCACAGAACGGGGGAAGGATAGATGCCATGTGGAGATTACCAAGAAATCCTGGAATGCTGGGGCCAGAGAAGTGGGGACAAGTATCTTCCTCCAGAACTGAGTGAAAGAGCTGATGCCCTGAATTTGGGCATCTGGCCTCCTTAACTATGAGAAAACAAATTTCTGTTCAGTAAAGCCACCCACTTGCAGTATTTCTGTTACAGCAGCAGTAGGAAACTAATACAATTGGGGAAGCCCTGCCAGAGGCAGGCGAGGAGACACTACCCGCAGGGTGCAAGGCCTCCTGGGGACCTGAGGTACCTGTTTTTTTTTTTTTTGCGGGGGGTGTCCATCCTTGTATCCCCAAGATACTGCAGCCAGGACCCACCTGACCTCCCCAGCAACAACCACTACCCTCAGCTGGTGACTCAAAAGCTACCTGCTGCTATTCAGACATAGAAAAGGGAAACTTTTTTTTTTCTTTTTTTTATGATGGTCTGGAGAATAATACTGCAAACTGAGAATCAAAAACACAGAAGGGATACCTGAAGCTATCAAAAACCACATAAACATAGGCTTCTATCACGGCAGATTTTTTGTTAGCTTGTGTTAAAGTGGTGGTGCAGTGGTTAAAGCGATTGACTGCTAACCAAAAGGTCAGTGTGAACCACCAGCGGCTCTGTGGGAGAAAGATGCAGCGGTCTGCTTCCGGAGAGATTTACAGCCTTGGACACCCTATGGGGACACTATGAGTGGGAACTGGCTTGTCAGCAGCAGGTTTGGGATTTTAGCGTTAAAGCAGGAGGCCTGGTGGTACAGTGGTTAAGCGCTCAGCTGCGAACTGAAAGGTCAGTGGTTCAAACCCATCAGCCACTCCGTGGGAAAAAGATGTGGCAGTCTGCTTCCCTAAAGGTTTACAGCCTTGGAAACCCTATGGAGTTGTTCTACTCTGTCACGTAGGCTCGCCACGAGTCAGAATTCAACTTGACGGCAGTGGGTCTGGTTTTGGTATTTTGGTGTTAAGGTGAGGAGCCCTGGTGGCATAATGGCTAACTGCTCAGTCGCTAACTGAAAGATTGGGGTTAGTGCCCACCAGTGGCTCCACAGGAGAAAAGACCCGTGATCTCCTGTAAAGATTACAGCCTAGGAAACCTTATGGAGCAGTTCTACTCTGCCATATAGGGTCACTATGAGTCGGGATCGACTCAATGGCACACAACATTGGCAGTGTTACAGTACCTTTGAAATTATCTTGGAAATAATATGTAAAAAAGGAATCCCTGGGTAGTGCCAATAGTTGATGCGCTTGGCTGCTAATCATAATGTTAGAGGTTCAAGTCCACACAGAGTCACCTCAGAAGAAAGGCTTTGGGATCTACTTCTAAAAAATCAGCCACTAAAATCCCTACAAGCACAGCTGTGCTCTGACACAAATGGGGTCGTCATGAGTTGGAATCCACTTGAAGGCAACTGGTAAACTATTAGTCATTAAACTGTTTTTATGTCCTCCCTCGTAAAAGTTTGGTGAAGGGATGAAATATGTAAAACAATAGTGGCTGCAATTTTCCTGCCTACTGTCTGTATATCCTCCCAGTGCCACTAGTGGTATCTATCTGATTTTCCACTCTACCCATGAGGAACCTTTGTCTTGGAGCAGAAGTCCATTCAGCTTGTATGTGGAGGGTTCCTTTCCATTCATCTATGAATTAAATAAGGTCCCTGGAGAGAGCAAATGGGTCAGACTTGACTACTAACCTAAAGGTTGGTGGTTCGAACCCACCCAGTGGCATCACATAGGAAACACCTGGTGATCTGCTTCTCTTAAGATAACAGCCAGCAGAGCCCTATGGAGAAGCTCTACTCTGTAACACATGGGGCTGCCACGGATTTGGCTCGGTGGCAACTGGTTTGTTTTTTCTTGATGAATTAAATGAGAGACAATAAAATTTTCAGTACAAAGAGTTTTCTTTTATTGACATTGTAAGAAACATTTTTTTTTTTCTTTGTTACAAAAGGACTAAGTGGTTTTGAAAGCAAAAGTCGAGTTCATCTGTTGGCTGGGCTGCGCCCCTAGGCTTGAGGCAGGTGCCAAAGCCTCCTAGCAAGCTGCAGGCTGATCCAAGGAGGCCCCGGGGCCCGTTACGTCCGAACGCTACTCCTATAATACTTAAATGTATTTACATGTGTTTCTTTTAAAAAAGGATTACACATTTTATTTTTTAAAAATCTAAAAAAGGTGAAAAAAATGAACTTGTATTTTATCTTACATGTTTTCAGGATACACAACAGTCACTTTTCAGAAGAGAACATCCTCCTATCAGTTCAAAACAACACAGGAACACCAGAAGGTTACAAGACAGCTCAGACTCAATGGCAATCGTGTGCTCTCTGACCAGTGAGCCGCCACGGTATTGGAGCTCGGGTTTGGCAACATCAATTGGTCCCTCGCATTGACAAGATAAACATAAAATAAGGCACATACATCGCAAGAATCGAAACACTGTGGCTCGAGAGGACACGCTGATGTGTGAGGAACAGTGGTCAGTCTAATTAGTCTTTTTAAAAAAGCAAACAAAAATGGTTTTCAAAAATAACACATATGATGCAGACGCTGACCAGGAGCGCCATGTGTGAGCCTGCATTAAAGAGTGAGATGGTGACACCAATGAGCTGGCGCCATCTTCTTGAACACGTAGGTCTGAGAAGGACAGAGAAGGTAGAGAGAGGCTGGGGGTGGGTCCATGATATTAGATGCCAAGTACCAAGGTTCAAGTCCACCCAGACGTGCCTCAGAAGAAAGGCCTGGTGATCTAGTCCCCCAAAAATAGCAATTGAAAACTCCATGGAACACAGTTCTACTTTGAGACACAAGGGATCACCATGAGTCAGGGCAGACTGGAAGACAGTTGGTGGTGGTGGAACAGAGCTCCAATGTCCAGACAGGATACTTCGAAGTGGCCTCAAAAGACCTGCCTCCCACTGAACTCCATCACAACAGATCATTGGAATCCTGGAAAAGTACACTTTCTTCTCCCCTTCCTCCTCTCCTCCATCCTTGTGAAATTACCATATTGGGAGATGCCAAATACTGAGCTAACGCATATGTGCCTCCTGTAAACGTACAGGCAGTAGCAAGGAAAACAAGTATGCAGAGAGACAGCAAAGAACAGGGGCCACCCAGAGAACAGCCTGAAACTAAGTTCGCCACGCAGAAGCACAACTGACCGAGGGGCTAGTTGGAATTTGGTGTCCATCCTTCTCTAAGGAACGAAAGGTGACACGGGAGATTATGGTCACTAGGGAATGCAGGACATGTCCAAATGCAGGAAAGGGGTTGGGCTAAACCATAAGAGTATGTGAAATATAACAAGGCATCTGGAGAAGGAGATTCCTGCAACTAAACATGAGAAAAATGGGCTGGACCTAACATTCTATTATCTATCACTTTATTTCACTTGATTCTGTCTCCCTAATACTAATTTAAAATGGGAGGAATAAAGGGGAAAAGCCATACATAGAATTATGAATTACTTTGGATCAATCCAAGTCTAGGCGTTAATGGGACAGAATACATACAGCAGGTGACCTGAGGTGTTAATATCTTATTTCAATAGTTTACATACTTGAAAAAATAATAGGCTGGATAATCCATGTACTTTTTGTACACACATAGTATGTCTTTTATGTGTATCAACTGCACATGGGGAATAGCTGTGTTTTTCTTTTTAATCTTAAATGTTTTAATCCAAAACAAAAATACAGATACCAGTCCACATTATGGATGAACTGCATATAACTTTTAACTTCTTAAACAGATGCCGTATTTAACAGACAGGATATTAAAAAAGGCATCCACGCAGCTGCTAAACACCCTCCCTTGTGCTTTCAAATGCTCAAAATGGTTGAAGCAATTTATTCCAAATGTCACTGTATATGAGCTTTTTCTTTCATAACTAAGTTTTTACAAATCCCTTAAAACAAACCAAAATCAAAAACCATTGCCATCGAGTCGATTTCAACTCATAGTGACCCTATAGGACAGAGTAGAACTACCCCATAGAGTTTCCAAAGGAGTGCCTGGGGGCTTAAGATAGAAATATTCCTTCACTATCATGGAAATGAACATGTTAAAGATACAGCTGGTTATGGGGTTGTTTAAATACCTATATACTTAGAACTACATACAACCAATTCTCAGTTATCTATGATAACGGGAAAAAGATGGGCCTAATCAACGAATTCAGCAAACCCACAAGAAGCCCTCAAACTAATTCTACCCGATAGCTTCAGTCTACATTCTCCTAACTTCTTATCAGAAGAGAAAAAAGCAGCAATGTATTTGAGTATCGCCAACAGTAACTTCCTCTCACTGCAGCACTAAATGCTGTTGGAGGACATTCAAGAAGACTGAGGGAGAAGAGGCATACTAGATAACTGAGAACTGACTGTAACTGACACACCCCTCCCCCGCAAAGCACACTTACGGACACGCAGAATTTAAAACCCAAACTGGGAGGAAACGATTTCATTTGCAAGAGTTCCAAATTTCCATGTGGGAGCCACAGTGGAAAGCATGCCCTGAACTGAATTAGGGGTAGGGAGCATGTTAAAAATCTGTCATCTAGGCTACGGTGTACCCACAAAGGATCATAACTCACTAGCCATATTCTTGTGCCCAATGTGGGGTGGGGGTGGAAGAGTTGAGCGTATGTAAAAGAAAATTTTAAAAGCTGGACATGTAGCCCCATGGTCACAAGCGCCCCAACTCCTATTTCCTTTGAGTGACAGAAAAGCTTGTCAAATCCTTTCATTTGACCTCTCTTCTAAAAGAAAGAAGACCATGCGTGTGACACGTTTACACTGGTTTACTAAAAACGGGGGCAGGTTTACAGCTGGAAAAAAAAGGGGGTGGTTCGAGAGTATAACAATACTGATTCAAAACTGAAATGGAAGACAGTTTCTCCCTAGAATACTTTAGGGTTTTTCAGAGTCCTTTTCCATAAAAGGAATATACTTGAAACACATCCCAATTAGGTGAGATGAGATTGCTAAAACACAGAAAACCAAACCCGTGGCCGTCGAGTCGATTCGGACTCATAGCGACCCTATAGGACAGAGTGGAACTGCCCCACAGGGTTTCCAAGGCTGTAATCTTTATGGAAGCAGACTGCCATGTCTTTCTCCCTCAAAGCGGCTGGTGGGTTCGAACCGCTGACCTTTTGGTTAGCAGCCAAGCATTTTAAACACTGCGCCACCAGGGCTCCTTCTAAAACACATACAGAACTAAAAAAAAAAAAAAAAAAGCCAACAACAAAAAAAACGAAGTCCATTTCATCTTTTAACCTCCTACAGTTTTACACATGTGTGCTGTCCTTTTTCCTAATGCCTACTGCATAACTGCAAGGAATTTGCTTTCTTCCGCGAGGGATGTCAGCAAAGAGCTCATGTCCCCGATGGCCATGTTGGTGGTGCTCACGGACAGCGCGGGGAAGGGGTGGGCCGCTCGCGGAGTCGTGAGGCGGGAGGAGCTATGGGAAAGGTTCTGAAGGATGCTTGGGCTCAGGGCTCCTGACAGCAGGCTGGCATGGTCTCCGTCATCAATGATGGCATCAAAATCAATCTGTACCCCCTCCAGGTCATGGCTGTCGAGGCTGTCCACTGTGCTTGTCACCTGGTTAGCACCTGGGGAAAGTAACTCGGAGTTTTCAGCACTGGCCCCCTGCAGCAGGCAGGTGGCTTCCGACATGAAGGAGCCAGCTTTCGCGTCTTGCTGACTGAAGCCCATGGTTTGGTCATAGAACTGACCAGAGTAATTCTGTATATTCGCACAGAGCTGCTGGGGCGGCCCCTGCACTTCCATCTTGATGCCGTTCACCCTGCAGGTCTGACTTGGGTCACTAAGCTGTCCCTGCTGCAGAGCAAGGCTCCCCCTGGGCCCTGCCTGGCGCCGGATGCCCCCATAGCTGGTGCACTGCTGGTAGCCCCTGCTCACTGCCATGCTGGGGGGCTGCATGCCAAGACTGTGGGGCCCCGGCAGACAATTCTCTGGCCCTGGATAGATGCTGATTTGTGAGGTAGCACTTACCTGCCCCAGCATCCCCTGGCTGGGGCGGCCCCCCGCTTGGTGGTGCATGCTGTCACCGAGGAGCGCAGCAGTGAGGTACCCCTGTGCCACCAGCTCTTGGTTCTGCATGCCAGTCACTGTGCTGCCAGCTGACTCACTGGGTGCCATGGACATGCCAAAATCCACCTGGCTCCTGTTCCCTTGCACAGTGTCGCTTTTCAGCTTTGATCCTTGAATCCCAGCACCGCAGGCACCATCGAGTGCGCTGGGGGTGACCGGCTGTCTGTTGAGACAGCTCCCGTACTGCGGGGCCTTGTAGGGCTGTTCATGGAAGGCGTTTCCATTGGTGCCGGTGCTGCCACTGCCATGGAGGACCAAGTGCTCCAGGCCACCGTAGGAGCTGCCATTCTCCCCGAGGGTCGCGTATCCCCCAGCTGGGCTAGCCCCATTCCTGAACGGATTCTGCTGGTGGACGACCATACTGTTGTATAATCCAAAGGCTCGAGCCTGCTGCAGGGTGGCACGCTGGCCACATTTCAGCTTCGAGGAGGTCAGGTCGGCGCTTCCAGAGCTGACTTCGTTCCACTGGATGGGCAGGTCTGTTTTGCTGGCATCTGCACAGGGCTGCTCGAGAGCCCGGTACGGCTGGCCCATGTGGCTGTCCGGCAGCGCAGGTGGGTCGAATTCGCTGTGCCCGCTTCCCAGGCCGGACCCGTTGGGCACTTTGCTGTCATCCAGGATGCTGCTCTGGAAGTGCTGCTCATACCCTGCTTGGTTTTGAGAATTCAAATACTGCACCACATCGTCCGGCAGGAGGTCCTCGTCATTCAAGTTTGCATCTGCTTCCACGGTCAGGGACTCCAGGGTGACGTTCTCACTGATGCTCGGAGGACAGGGAGACGAGCAGAAGTTACGGAACTGGCCGCCCTCGGGCCGTGTATAATTCTGAAGCACTAAGTTACGCTTTTCCACCGATGGAGGCAACACAGGATTGAAGCTGTTGAGGCTGTTGAAACGCTGAACTCTGGGCAGAGAAAGGTTCTCTGAGACTGTCCTCACGGGGTCACTTGCTCTTCTAGCACTGTTTCCCAGTGCCTCTCGCGGCAGCAGATGGCGCCGGCCATAATTGTGAGTGCCCCCATCGCTGCATCTTCGGGGAGGGTTGACAGGGGGCAGGGACACCCCAGACTCTCTGCCGTCCCCGAGCAGGGCCATCCTTGTCTTCAGGCTCATCCTCTCCATGTTGGGCAGGGGCGTGGGCGGGGGGCCCCCGGTGGCCGCGGCGTACTTGGCTTTCAGGCGGTACTGCTGGGCAGGGGTGAGGCTGAGCAGGCTGGGCAGCCCATCGCACTGGCTGGCCTCGCTGGACCTGCGCGAGGCGTCCGTGGAGATGGGGTCATAGGAATCAGCCACACTCACATTCTGCGGTCGCCCCTCAGCCTGGGATGCCTCACTGGATCTCCGGCTGGAAAAGCAGGGCGAGATGCCCGAGGACCGACGGCTGCTCAGGTAGGCGGAGCTGATGGTGCTGGTGCTGCTGTCCCTCCTATTGAGCATGTTCAGCATGGTGATGTCCACCCCAGACAGGTCGCTTCTGTTTGGGAGAAGAGTCAGGGACCCACTCAAGTTGCAGCTGTTATTGGACTGTGTGCCTGGAGAGACAGAGAAGAACATGGTAAAGATGAAATCATTTCAAGGACAACTTAAACCAGTGGTCTGCAAACTTTTACTCCAAAGACCAGGCAGTAAATATTTTCAGTTTCGTGGGCCACATAGTCTCTAACACAACAAATGGCTCCACTCTGCAGTGTAGCAGGAAAACTGCCATAGAAAATATATAAATTAACAGGCATGGCTGGGTTCTAATAAAACTTTATTTACAAAATAGGCGACAAGCCATATTTGGCCCGTGGCCTTAGTTTGTCAACCCCTGGCTTCAATAAAACAGTAACAAGTCCTTCAGTTCAGTTACGATAATCTATAGTCACAGTACCAGGACAAAATGAAGACTCTCAGGATGCATACACAATGCTCCATTTGCACCCAACTCCACAGACCAAAGGTATTCCAGGAGTTTCATATCTACACTCAGGGCTTCCTATTTATTCCACATCCTATGAACACATCAGAGTTGGTGGGGCAGGATGGTTCACTCTTAAGATATGTTCCAAGTACTCACTATCATCTCAGAAGAAAAACTGACTTGGGGGCTGACAACAGGAAAGGACACTTGTCTTTGCTTGAACTGGGCAAACATCAGTCAAAGTGGCTGCAGACCTCCTGGTTTTAGATAGGAAACCCAAGACAGAGTGCTAACCACAGGCGCCTCTGCTGCTGGGATCATCTGACCCTGCTCTATTATTTATGGTTTCACAATCTGAATAGGAGTCACAGTCTTATTTTTTGTTTCCATATTATCCCAGCACTACCTGTTTTTAAAATACACACCCTTCAGAAAGACAACTTGAATGGGTTCAACCCATTAGCATGTTACAGTTACGGCCGAATCCTAGGGCTAGTAGAGAAACGAGCAAACATAAAACCAATGGCCCAGTTCCTCTCCTACTGCTAGGGCCATATTGGAAAGAACAGAAACAAAACAAAGCAAAACCCATGGGTGTGGTCAGCTGTGGAACTCACCGTTTCCTATGAGAGGAGAGACCGCAGGGGCTTTGGGGGGTAGAATGGGGTTCAGTCGCGGAAGCATCCCATTAACTTGTTTTAGCCTTTCCAATTTGACGTGCTCCATCCATTTGGTCCCTGTGGCATTTCTCCTGGCTTGCAAAGCGAGGGCTGTGGTTGCGGTGGAAATGGTCGAGTCCATGATTGGGGTTTCATCGACAGCACCGAGGTCTGCTACACTACCTCCATCGGTCAGATGAAGCTCGAGCCCACTGTTGGAATAGTTGCTGATGGGGGACTGTTCGCTGCTGCATGAAGACTGACCACCAGGGCTTGGCTGAGATGTCTGCTGGGGTCAAGAGGAAAGGAAAGCAATGTCACCAGGACGAGTAAGGAAAAGGGAGGTGAGAATGCAGGCTCATGCATTATCAAGACCTTCAGGATTATCTCTCAGCTGAATAAGAGGGAAAACTATGTCGGAGTGAATGGAGGTGGCTCCTCTTGACCAAAAGGATGGACAGGCCACCAAGCTGACATGTAGTAGAAGCCAATGACCAGTAGAGGATGCTAGATGAAGTTGGACAGGCATGATATCAGCAATGGAATCCTGACAAAAATGCCAACTCTGCAAATAGACTTTGTAGGTTCAAATCCCACCTCCACAACTTTATTCTTTGGCCAAATTAGCCGCTCTAAACCTCAGTTTCCTTATTGATAAAATGGGAACGACTTATAGGGATTATTGTGGGGATTACAGGAGAAGCCCTGAGAACACACAAAGTATAAAATGACCCAGGTTAATAATAACTGGCTCTGAGGGCATCAGCAGTTGTTATCATCCTAGGTCGTTTTATTCTTTGGGTTCATTTCACTCAGCTAAAACATAAACGTAAGATATGCTCCATGACTCTGCATATTACCTCCTCTCCAAAGAGGGCCCCTCCAAACTACTCAGGGCTCATTATCCAAATTCTTTGTAACTGTATTTTTCTGCTGTTTAGAACCTCACCGAGGTTCTGGGTGAAGGCAGGGCATAAAGGTAAAACTTCAACTGCTTAGCTTCTGCTAAAGCCAGATGGGAAAAAAGGCTACAAATCTCAGCTATCATGAGTCTGTGGGGTGATCTTACCACTCCCCCTTACTCTGTCCCCTCTTATTTCACGAGGACAATTGGGAAATGCCCCCTCCTCCACACCCCTCAAGCAAGTGGATTCTATAAGACAATCCTGCAATTAAATGGGAGCTTAATTAGTCCTGTGATTCTCAATCGGGAGCAGTACTCCTCAACAAAGGGCTTGGAAACAGGGAGGGGTTAGAGGGACTGGCTGTCCCAGTGTATGGAGAATACAACTGACTTTTAGTGGGACGGAGTCAATATGAAATGGCCTGCAATGAACAGGACGGCCCACGCAACATACTCATTCTTCCTAAAATTCCAGTAATGAACAGTCCAATCTTTTTCATTCAGACAAGAAAAGTGATGTTCAGAGAAGTTCAGTGTTGCCCAAAGTCATAAAGTGCAACCAGCGTAGACCCTAACCAGCCTAACTGCCCAGTGCTACTTCCGCTCCTCTGTAACACCTTCTCCAGTGTTGCCGTAAAAACTGGGGCCACTGACAGCAGTCAGAGGAGAAAATTTTCCTGGGAGAGAGAAATGCACACACCCAATCAGACCACTGCAGTCTAAAGTGGCATGCGAAGTGCTGTCAGGATCAGGGGTTTGGAGACAGAGCCCCTCAGTGGAGCCCATGGCGTTATTTCTGCTAATGCAGTACCCACGCCTAAGCACATGAACAAGGAGAGCACCGTCTCTCTGCTAGGTGAGTGCCACATGACACAGTAAGTTCGTCCTGGGCAACCAAGCAGAGCAGAATATAGAAACTGATCATGATGACATAAAGCATTGCTCAATTGTTGGCCTCAGCAGAGTCCTGGGGTGCCAGACCGTTTACACCTTCCTGAAGTTCTTGGAGCACTAAGGCTTTGGTTGACGTCTACCCTGCATATGAAGCTGTGTGTGTGTGTATGTATACACACACACTTCCATACATTTAAGAAGGCACACAGACACACTTACAAAATTGCTTCAATGAGCTTGGACGTTTAAATATACGTTAATCATTAATAACTTATATATTCAGGAAGCCTTGTGTGGCATAGTGGTTAAGAGCTCGGCTGCTAATCAAAAGGTCGGCAGTTTAGATCCGCCAGCCACTCCTTGGAAACCCTATGGGGCAGTTCTTCTATGTCCTATAGGGTTGCTATGAGTCAGAATCGACTGATGGCACGTAACAACAATATATTCAGATTCTCCTCAAAGAAGGTGGTGCAAGTCCAGTCTGAGAATGAATTTGCACTAGTAAACACGATGATGAAACAGTCTTTGAGAACATCTGCTTGGTTGGCCACAGTGCGATGTATTATGGAAACCTAGACACATAGAACAATGACTTTCACCTTCTAACATTTTCCACATGCAGAATGTTCAAAAACATTGCTTTTATGTTTGAGACGTATCTGAGGAATGTGCACCACCAAAGTGATCACAAAGCCACAAAAACTCAAGAAAGATGAGAGAAAACAAAATGAAATGTTCAAGAGAAAACAAAAAAGGCAGAGAAGCCAAAATTCCCTCACCTTATTACCCACTGTCCTTAGGAAGTGATAACAAGACATTTAGGAGCATTAGACAGAAGAGACATTGGGTTAACAAGAAAAAAAGAAGAAAAAATTTAATTTACAGCATGATGATCAAAGCAAGACAAGTTTTTAAAAAAGACAAATGTAAATCTGATGTGCACTTTAGTAAACGTCTATAAAGATATAATTATATTCATACCTGTCTGTTTATACACATGTAATAGCCTATTATGGAAATTTGATTAATTTATTAACTCCACTGGGTCTCAATTTCCTCACTTGTAAAATATGGGACCTAACCTTGATCTCTACAATCTCTTCCAGCCCTAAGTTTCTATGATTTTATTATTTTATAAAATATTTCTCATCTTGGTTCATCTCCAATGTCACTAAACTGAATATATATTTCTATTTCTACCAATTATCTTTTTAAAAAATAGTTGTTTCTATATTAACTCAATTGGAGAGCAATGACAAAGTTTCCTGAATCAGGGATGTACATTAAAGTATGAAAAGACTCTAGGTTATTTAAAAAAAAAAAAAGGTTATTAGGATGCCTTAAAAAAATAATTCATTCTCTTTTGTTGACATCATCCAAAAAAGAAAAAAAACCCACTGCCATAGAGTCAATTCTGACTTATAGCAACCCTATAGGACAGAGCACAACTGCCCCATAAGGTTTCCAAAGAGCAGCTGGTGGATTTGAACTGCCGACCTTCTGGTTAGCAGTCATGCTCTTAACTACTGTGCCACCAGGGCTTCAACAATCTAGGACACCACAAATTCACTTAAACACTTGAGGATAAACTTTTGAACGTTCTGCACAATTATTACACGGGTGGACTTTATTGTAGAAAATGGATATATGCTCCCCTCAAAAACTGTGTATAAAACACAGTTTGTTAACTCATTGCTTTAAAAGTCCAGGGAATAATCTCACACACACACACAACACACACACACATATATGGAGCCCTGGTGGTGCACTAGTTAATGGCTTAGCTGCTAACCAAAAGGTCAGCAGTTCGAATCTACCAGTTGCTCCTTGGAAACCTTATACGGTCACTACAAGTTGGAATCGACTCAACAACTTCCGTAAAGATTCACAGCCTTGGGAACCCTATGCAGTAGTATTTTCTAAGAAGTCATCTTGCCATTCCCTCCCCGCTTCAAATGCTGCCCATCAGTGGCATATCTTACTCTTTTTACCCTCCCTCATCCCTCTGTACTACTGTGCGTCCCACCTGTGCCTAAGGACTCTGGCTAAGCTGCACCAGGACCTGGCATGCTTCCCTGGGTAATGCTCCTTCCTGTCTATGTGCGGAACTTCTGTGCTCCGTGACCTCCTCCGCCTCCCCCCTCACTCCCGCTGTGTGTACGCAGTTACTTTGCTCTTTTGAATGTTCTTTACACACACTTGCGTTCAAGCCCTCATCAGGCTGAGTTGTAATTACTTGTTTTGGGGTCTGTCTATCCCCCTAGACTGTGACATCCCAAAGAACAGAGGCCATGTGTCATTATCTTGGGGCCACCAGAACAAAGAAGACAAAAAACATATTAATGGAAAGACTGAACAATTTTTCTATGTGACAGGCGCTCTGAAAATATGGACGGATGTGTCTTTCTTCCTACCACTAAGTGGTACGGTTCCAGGTAGACTTTAAAAATCAGAGGAAATGCTGAAACTCTTTTCTGAGCTGACTTATTCTATGAAGATCAGCTTAGAGAAAGCAATCCAAGTTACTGAGCTCATGGCCTCCTTAAGTCAGATACAGCCTGATGCAGTAAGGATGCAGGAAGTCTAGGCCCCCAAAGTGTGACCCCTCTTCTAAATTCCCCTAGGATAGCTTCAGGAAAACCAGAAGGAAAGCGAATGGCATACCATGGGCTTCTCAGCCTTGACTGTCTTCACTTGGAGGCATTCTTCTCGCTTTGAGGTAGTGTTGCTGAGGTCCTTCTGCTCACCAAGGGCTCCCTGAGTCGGCCGGCTGGGTGACCTGGCCTGGGAATGGCTGCCAAAGTCTCGTGGTGGTGGGGGCCGAGGGTGTATGTCTCCACGCTGCTTCTTGGTGACGTGAGCCTCTGGGCCATGCACTGTCTTCACGTGTTTCCGGAGGGAGCTCGGGTCTGTGTAGCGCTTAGTGCAGCCTGGGATCTTGCACACGTAAGGTTTCTGCCAAATGCCCCCGAAGGAAATAACAGACTGTTACTGAAATGATTATGCCCCAACCCAACAGCCCTTTGTGGTGGCTCACTGTATTTTTAATTCTTTCAAAGCTACTTCCCAAAGCTTGGAGGTGTTGAAATACCTCCAGGAACTAAGAGTCTCATAAAGCCCATTTGAACATTGGTCAGCGTTCACAGAAACTAATATTAATAGATGATTATTTTAGAGAGAACTCAGAGTGAGCTAAAAACATATAAACTGCCTTTATGTCCATGGAAACACTGCTCCTTTCAGAAGCAGGTAGTATCACGGCGCCATGGTAGATGTGCAACAGATATTTGATGATGATGTTGATAATGGTGATGATAATGACAGAAGAAGGCTTAACAGGTACCCATAATCTAATCAGAAGAATGCTGTATACATTTCAGGAGAGATGGCAGAAAGACATTTCACATGGATGTCCTGGCTCTCCAATCTAGTATCACTCTGCCCCTTTGAAAGTGTGCTCTTCACATGCAGATGTCATAAAGACGGCCCATATGCTCTCTCCTCTTAGATATCACTAAAATATGAGCCTCGGGGAGCATTAGTGCATGGGGATGCTCAAATATCTAGCGCCCTCCTGGTCACCAAAGTTGTAGAGCCCTACTTATACCACCCATGACTGGAGACAAAGATTTCTGGTTTGTATTTTTTTCCTAAGGCCATAAATTATTGCATGATAATTTCATTTCCTATGTAGGTCAAGGGCAAGTCTATAGACAGACTTAAAAAAAGTCTGTGGATACTCATAGTTGAGTATTTATTAAATTCACAGAATTGCTGGCATTTATTCATGACCAGCATCATAATTGTGACCTCATTTACTCACCTTGAAATATACCCACAGACACCTGTATGAGTACATATTTATACCTATGTATACCAGAAGATGAGCTATTAGGTAAGCAACAGTCACAAAAAGCATGATTAGTATAATGTCTCTATTATATCAAAAAAGATGCCCAGCCTTTCAGAATGTATGTGTCTAAAAGATGCTTTTTTCACTAAAAGCCCAAGAATGGACTGAGTGCTTCCTAAAATGATGAAAGGCCATAATGCATTGAGGCAAAGATTCCTAAATTATCCTGAGAGACTGCACCTCCAAACTTGAGATTCCTTTGGGTAGAATTGATTCCCATTAACTATGAATTACTTCTATTCAGGAGCTCCTGTGATTTGCGGCATATATATTTAGTGAAATGAGCACATCAAATTCTATGCATTAGGGACAGAAGAATGGTTCTGGCGATTAGCGCTATTACCTTATAGTGTTCTGATACTGGCCTTACACTTGTTCACTGCATGGCAGTGACAGGGTGCTCCATCAGCTCCATCACATGTGCAGATGGGGAAGAGACGGAGCAAGGAGCTAGGCCAGCATTCCATGCTTGAAGGGCTACTCTGTCTATAAATGCACGCACGTGTACATTACGGGGCAGCCTAGAAAGTCTACAAATATTTGCCAGTGCCTATGTTTCCAGGAAAAACAACACATGTAAGTACATGCGTGCCCATATGCCCCTATGAATAAGTAGATACATTAATACATCATCTACCTACAAAATTTCACAAGAACAGTTAGGTTCTAGAAATTTATGCTTAACAACCCATTAACTCAATTACATAGCTTGGCTCTCACATTTTGCTGCCATCAATGAATGAAATGAAATATAATTGTAGGATAAGGTAAATACTGTCAGATGTACTGAGTCACCCACTTTTCATGCTCTGGATATTCAACTTCCCACTACCCATCTTTCAGTTTGTTTTACTGCAGGGGCTTGTACATTGCTATGATGCCGGAAGCTATGACAACCAGTATTTCAAATCATAGCAGGGTCACCCATGGTGAACAAGTTTCAGCAGAGCTTCCAGACTAAGACAGACTAGGGAGAAGGGCCTAGCCACCTACTTCTGAAAATGGGCCAATGACAACACAATGGATCACAACAGAATACTGTCTAGTATAATGCTGGAGGATAAGCTTCGAAATACAGTGGCTGGAACAATGGACTCAAGCATACCAATGATCATGAAGATGGCGCAGGGCTGGGCAACATTTCATTCTGCTGTCCATGGGGTTGCCATGAGTCAGAGCTAACTTGACCCGACCTAACAACAACATACTCGGCTTTTGGTATTAATACCGCTTTGACTCACTGTACCAAGAGGTACTTTGTGAAACTTTTTCTACTGACTTTGTAGAGTGTATCAAAATAAGTTGTTCAATAAACCTTTCATGACACCTACAATGTGCAACACTCTGTGAACACAAAGCTGGTTATGATAGGGTTTAACCTCAAGAAATACAAATCTGGTAAGAAAAATAAGGCACTCATGTAATTAATTACAATATGAAGCATAGATGCTATGTAAGAATGTGGACACGGGGATTGTTTTCAGTGAAGGTGATCGTGGGAGGCTAGTGTTTTCAAGATTCTGTGTCTGTAAAATAAGTACAATGTCGAGCTCACCGGGTTATGGTAAATGCTAAATAAGATAATGTTCTTAAAGCGCTTACCACGGCACAGGGCACATGGCAAGCACTCATCAAATGGTGCTTTTATTGGGAGGGAGCATTTCAATTGGGTCTTGAAAGAAGGATAAGATTCTGAGAGGTGAAACTGAGGGCAAGAGTATGCTAAAAATAAGTGCAACTATGGCAAAATAAAAGAATCAGACACAAAAAATGGAGTGTGGCATCTTTCAAAAAATGTCTCCGAAACAGTGATCAATGCTAGGAGACTCTAGGTAACTTTGAGTTTCTTTATTCCACAATGCCTTTTTCAAAAGAGTTTGTATGTGTGAATTGGGGTGTGAGTTTATGTGTGCACATGCTTTTTAGAGGGTGGGCCTAATCCAGTTAGAGGTAGTTTTGCTCGATCAGCGTAAACGAAAGGAAACACAGTGTAAGCCATCTTTGCCACTTTAAAGCCAAATGGCCATTGAACTGAAGGGCTCACTTTATTTTTACCAGACGCCTTCACCCCACTATCGATCTGAAGATCACAAGCAGGCTTTGCCTGCATCTGGCACAGTCAGACAACAGCCATTCCAAAATCTTGCACATGCAAAATTTTTCCTCCCTAGCTGAAGCAAAGTGATGACATTTTGTAGGGCAAAACTAGACCTCTTGTTAAGAAATTGCTGGTTACCCTATTTCTACCCAAAAGGTGGAGAGCCTTTTTGCTAATTACCCTGATTTGCTCAAGAGAAGGCTTCACAGAGGTATCAGAATTTGAGCAAGACCTTCAAGAAGAAGCTCACATTCTGCAAGCATTCAGGCACTGAAATGTAAGGAAATTAAATTTGAAATCATTTTCATTCTTATGCTTCCCTGCAATTTGGCATAACGACATAAAAAACAGCAACATGGCAGGAACCATCCATGACCACGAAGCTTTACTCAATATATTATTTTAAATAATTGCCTAGAAACCATTCTGGGTTCCTGAGACTGTCTTCCAAGATTCTTTGGAATTTAGGATGTCTGGAAATCATATTTAGCCAAAGCTAGCTGCTCCATGAAGGTCTTTTTTGATATAGTGCATTTGAAGATACCACACCTGGAGAAAGTTAATAAAAGTGGCTATCTTAGCAGTGAGCTGTCAGCTGTCAACACTTTGCTTCTGAATCCATCTGTAGTGCTTAAAGGGTCATCCTTTGCACGCAGTCATGCTATTCAGGGCAGAGCAACTGGATTGGATTCTGAATTAAAGCACTCCTCCTGTTTGACCAGTAGGTGGCAGTTCCCAACAAAGGGAAACTAAGTTCACCAGGGGTTTTTGGAAGTTCCCTTTACATCCGCATTACTTTCCAGACCAGCCTCATTTTTGGCCTTACCCCTGAAACACAGAGCCCTCACCTGCAGTTTCAGGATTTATTCATGCTGGAAAAGGCCAAGAGAAAATCAAACCGAACATGTCCCCGCCTACCTGTCTATATTCCCCGTGAGGGTCCTTTGTTCCTACCCAAGAGCTCTTTCACGGCGGAGCCTTACCTCGTTGGAATGTGTTCTGTTTTGGTGCTTGGCGCGATCTGAGGCGTTGGAGAACGCTTTGTTGCAGCCCTCGTGCTCACAGACGTATGGTTTCTCTCCAGTGTGCGATCTCAAGTGGGTTTTCAAGTTTTCTAGTCTCGAGTAGGCCTTTGTACAACCTTCAAACTGAGGACAACAGGTAAATCGGGGTTACTCCACACAATAACAGATTATGCTTAACACCCCTGGAAAGATGATGAAAAACTGACGTTCTGAGGGTCGGCAGCTTTTCAAAACCAAATAACACAAGTCCACTGAAGTCTGCATTTATTGGGATTCAGATGTGGCTCAATGCAGTTCAAGATAAAGCACTTTCAGTGCTGGTAGAAGTCCTGAAGTTTTGTTTTTTGTTTTTTTTTTTAAATAGACCGCTCACCGCGGACAATGGGTTTCATTATCTGCTCATTGATCTCCTCGAATTCCCAGATTTCAGATTCAGCATGAAGTTCATTAATATGGCTTTGTGTCTATACAAAGACATGGAATTTGATCATGTTTGTAAAGAGCCTTTAAGATGTAAAGTACCAGGGCTAAGCAATGCCCAGTGTACCTCTGTAGGCACTTCCGTGGAGGACAGCTTAACTTTGCAGAAACCCCAGTCTGCAATAAGCAGTCTATAATATTCCATGGGGACCAGAGAGAAAAAAAGCAAGAGGGAAATGCTAAAACCACCTACAGAGATGGCCTTTTTAAAAAGACAACTCAAACTTTTTAAGTAGGAAGCTGGCACTTGTTGTGCCTTCCGAGTTCTTCGGTTCCATCAGCAATGTGCAGGGTGGCTGTGTCCTCATTTCTGGTGCCAGCAGGTGAGTCCTAGCTGCTGCCTGCCTGCTGTCCCCTCCTCAAAACTGTGCTGTCCAGTTCGGTAGCTACTAGCCACATGGGGCTATTTACATTTAAATTGAAACTAATTAAAATTAAATTAAATGTAAGAAATTAGTTCCTTGGTTGTACTAGCCATATTTCAAGTACTCAAGAGTCACACGTGGCCAGTAGCTACCAGGTTGGGTGGCGTAGATATAAAGACTTCTATCATCCCCGAAAGTTATTCTGATAGCATTCTCCAGAAGGCCTACCACTCTTCGGCTCCTGTCCCCTCCATTTCTGAAACCTTTCTTAAAACTCAGACGACGTTCCAGCCCTCCCCCTCCACCCTCTACCATTTAACCATACCTGCCCTGAGCTGGAGTCATCAGCATGGACAACCCTTAAAGATGTTGAAGGACTGACCCACAGTGTGAATCCTGATGCCCACTTGGGTGAGCTGACACCCTGAATCTGCTACCTACTGCCCACTTGGGTACTCACAGTGCATTTGTGAGGCTTCTCCCCCGTGTGTCTTCTCATATGCACTACCAACATATACTGGGCTTTGAAGGGCTTCTGCTCCCTTGAGCAATCCAGCCACCGGCACACGAATTCCTTCTTCTCACCATGGATATGGTCATTATTTATATGCTGGGGTTTGGAAAAACAGAAAGACAAAGTAGAAATGCATTACTCCTTTCTGAAGGCAACAGAAAGAAGTGCAAAAAATGCCTGATCTTAAGCTCAAAAAACTACATGTTAAATTTACCATATTATATAGATTTTTCATTTTAGGTAGTATGTTTCAAAGGCAACATTGATGGTTCAGTGGTAAAGTTCTCGCTTTCCATGTGGGAAACCTGGGTTCAATTCCTGGCTAACGCACTTCACGCACAGCCACCATCCGTCTGTCAGGGGAGGCTTTCTATGATGTTAGGATGCTGAACGAGTTTCAGCAAAGCTTCCAGACTAAGATGGACTTGGAAGAAAGGCTTGGCGATCTACTTCTAAAAATCAGCCAATGAAAACCCTATGGATCATAAAGGTTTAATCCACAACAGTTGATCATGGGCATGGTGAAGGGCCAGGCGGCATTTCATTCCGTTGTACATGGGGTTCCTGTAAATTGGGGGTCAACTGCAAGGCAGCTAACAACAACTAATATGGGTGGCACTATTTGGAGGAACCTTGAAAATGTATTGCATCGGGCATCTGAAGAGCAATAATTCAACACGCTTGAGTTATTTTACTAGCCAGTTGTGAAATGCCGTAAGCCACTTTTATCCTCTCTGGGCCTCCACTGTCTCCATCTGCCGAGTGGTGGTCAAGGCTAAAAGCCTGCAGAGGTGCTCTTCAGTTTTAAAGGTGTTTAGGTACTGGGTTAGCGCCTAGGTTCAGACTTACACAGACAAAACACACATGCATGAACATGCATGCATACAATTCTATAAGAAGCAAGAAAAACCAGCGGAGACACTTTTTCAAACCTAACTTTAGCTCATGGTAGTGGGAGCTCTTCTTGAATGAAAGTCACAGAGAAAAGAACTAGGTACAGAATAAAAGGACTATGTGATCTTCAGCAAATTATTTAGTCTCACAGCATTTAGTTTTCTTCGTGTATAAAATAAAGAGTATGGATTAGCTAGATTCTAAGGTCCTTCTGACTCTAAAATTCTATTAATTCCGTTTTTTAATGAAGATGAGTGTCCCACAATTGCTCATCAATGCAAACTTCTGGAATCATTTTTATATAATTCCTTGGATTAACATTAATACACCAAGTGCCCTAAAGTTAGGAGACACGAAAAACCTATAGGAGTTCCAGAGGAAATGATGCTTCTTTGCTGGGATCAAAATTAAGGTTAATTTCTATAAATGGCACATATGACTTAAGTGTCTTATTATGGATCATTGATGAAATTTGTGACCTAGGCTGATCCTGTTGTTTTTCATTCCCTGCTCACTCACAGTTTATTAGCCTTGATTTACGGCTTGGAGTCAGGATGGTGCAAATAGTTTACACACTCACTGCTAACCTAAAGGTTGGAGGTACGAGTCCATCCAGAGGCACCTTGGAAGAAAGGCCTGGCGATCTACTTCTGAAAAATCAGCCACGGAAAACCCTAAGGGAGCACATTCCTACTCTGACGCACATGGGGTCACCATGCGTCCGAGTCAACTCGACAGCAACTAATAGGTAGTAATTTAAGGCTTACACAAGTATTTTCTCAAATACCAACAGAAATACATCATTAAAAAATATGTGCAATAAGAAAGCTATGCTTCAGTCCCATGCGGTCTCTCAGGGGCCGAGAGTGACACTCCACCACCACCATCAGCAGTTCCCAATTACTCCACTAGGTGGCTTACTACTTTAGGGGAAAAACTAAACTTTTTTTTCACGCTGTTTCTAGAGTTTAAAACTGAATGAGAGCAGAGAAAGGAAATCATTATCCTTATTCACTCCCCTTCCCTTGAGCAGTTTCCGGAAAGCTTGAAGAGCAGAAAATAGAGTCAGTGGTAAGTCCTAGTGCACAAGAAGACAACCATGATCCTCTCAGAAATCCTGAAAACAAGGAAACCAAAAGGAGCTCTGGTGGCACAGTGGTTAAGTGTCTGGCTGTTAACCAAAATGTTGGCAGTCGGAATCCACCAGCTGCTCCTTGGAACCCCTATGATGCAGTTCTACTCTGTGCTGTAGGGTCACCCTGGGTTGGAATCGACTTGATGGCAACAGCTTTGGTTGGATTTTAGAGTCACAAGGGTAGAGGGAGGGAGGGAGGGAGAGGAGGAAGCGGAGAAGAGGAAGGACAAGTTAAAACTGGGAAACCAAATTACCATTTGTGGTGAACTGGTTCCTTGAGGCCAGTAACCACATCTCTTTAGTCTCATATTCTCAGCAACTAACGGTGTTGCTGGTACACTGCAGGCCCTTGGTAAAGAACTGAATTGATTTGACTAATGTGGCAAACCACACTACTGCAGGCAAGAGAAATTCTACTTTATGCTTTTGCTTATCTTAACTTCATTTTACTTAGCAACCCATACAACGTGAACTCAACGTAAAGGCATTTGATTCCTTTAAAATAATGTACTATCAAGAATTCAAAAGGGTTTGAAAGATATCCAGACACAAACCCTAGCTTGCTGGTGAAATAAAAGGTCTACACTGCCATCGCGACATTTCATTCTCTCCCTCGTATTTACAAGTACGAGCTGAGTGCTGCTCCACGCCAGGCCTTGTGCCGGGGAATAAGACAGACATGATTGCTGCCCTAAGGAAATTAAAGCCTACTGGGGGGAAATAGGTAATTACATAAATTACTATACAATTATAGTTGTGATAAGTGTTATGAAGGAAAATAACAGGGTTTTATGAAAACCTGTAACAAGGGGTCCTAAATCAATGCGGAGCATCAGAGATCAGGTTAATAGCCTCAAATGAAATGCACTGAAAGGAGGACCTGAAGGATGAGTGGGGCCCCACCATGTGTGTCTAGGTGTGCATGGCTGGAGGTGAGGGTCGGGGGTAGAGGGATACATTGCAGAGAGATGAAACAGGAGGGCCTGTGGCAGGACAAAAATTGGGGCCTTGGAGGCACAGGGCAAGGATCAGGAGTGGCAGGAGGAAAATGGTCAGGCAGACACAGGTGTCACTGTCACCGCTACTGTTTGACATGGTAAGGCCTGGGTTTTCTATGGATCCAGTGGGCACCACTGAAGCAGCTGAGCTAAGCCTAGCTTGCCAGGACCGCCTAAAAAAACTGAAATCGAACCAGTTGCCAGTGAGTCAGTTCCTTCTCATGGTGCCCCATGTGTGTCGGAGTAGAACTGTGCTCCACAGGATTTTCAATGGCGGCTGTGATCTTTCAAAAGTAGATCTCCAGGCCTTTCTCGTGAGGCATCTATGGGTGGATTCAAACCTCCAACCTTTTGGTTAGTAGCCAACTGCTTCAATGTTTGCACCACCCAGGGACTCCCCCCTAAAATGCAGTCATGGGGTCTGGTCTCAGCAGTAGGGACGTGGGGTGTGCCCCTAGAGAGAACTCTCATACACGCCAGGAGAGACCCTGCCCCTAGGAAGAGGGCATCAGGGCCAATCGGTGTTAGTCAGGGAAGCAAACAGGGACAGCCAATGAGGAAAGTCTCCAACGGAAGCTCTAACTGAAACCAGAGATGCTTGTCTCTCCTTTCCCTGCTTCCCCTTCCGACCCACTGCAGGAGCTACACCCAAGAAGGGTGCAGAGGGCTCCCTGAAGTGAGGATGACAAAGGAAGAGTTAAGAGACCACACAGGGCTCCTGTCTCAGCCCTGCCAGCTCCCTTCAGCTGTGTGCCTAGCTGGTGAAGTGGAGGGGAAGGCTTTGGATTGGATATAAGATCAGTGGCTGAAGCTAGATGGACTTTAGTAACCCACAGTGACTAGGGGTTATGGAATCTGCTTATGATTATGTTGGGTGATCTGCTACTTAGCAGAGAAGGGAGAATTGGCAAAGAGTTGATAAAGGCAGGGACTGGAAAAATCAAAGTCACTTCGTTTTTATACCTTGCCATGTTCATCTAGCTTTGCCTCTGGGATGATGTCTGAAAGTTCAAGCAGAGGATATCCAGAGCAGATCAGCCAGCACCACCACCCTAGTACAGCCTCCACGTGGGGAGAGAGGGGAAGGCACTTGCGCTCACCAGCTAAAGCAACTTCAGTTACAGAAAGGATAGCATCTTGGGAATCTCTTCTTTCTGCCCCATCAGAGTGAACCTGGGTCCCATCTACTACGCTTTTTTAATTTCCTGAGTTCCAACTTGGATTGAGACCATAAGTTACATTTCTTTCACAGGAGATTCTACAACCTAGGTGGGCAGGGACCTGTTCTACCTTATCTTTACAGGCCAGCTGCTGAGCACAAGGCATAATCAGTAACCATAAAGAAATACGGAGACAATGAAATTTAAATTTCCTATAATTTTTATGTGTAATGAAACATTATTCTTTAAAATATGTATTTTTTTCAACCATTTAACACTGTCAAAACCATTCCTAGCTCATGGGCTGTACAAAAACAAGTGGCGGGGCTGACTTGGCCCGTGGGCTGTAGTTTGCTAACCCTGAACTTTCTCTGTCAGGTTAACTCTCAAGCCTGAGAACGTAAAATTAGAAGCAGGTGCCAGAGAAAATAAAAGGCATAGGAAGGGATAGAAATCAGGCCCACGGACTAAAATGGGGGCCCAAAAGCGGACAGAGTCAGGCAAGACAAACTTTACCACTGGCATGACTTTCCAGGCCTGGGTTGAGGAAGCAGACATTCTTTTCTCATCAAAACCCAGAGCAGCTAAGAGTAACGCACAATGAATTCCTAACACTCAACGGCAGATCCATGTGAAGTTGGCCTGAGAGTCAATAGGCGTGTGTTTATTTGTGGTTTCAGTAAAAACTTGACATTGTAGCAGTAAAAACGTTCATCAAATAAATAAATAATTTAATTGGACGGAAAATAATGCATGATTAAATTCCAAACTAATCCAACACAAAGACATGCAATTTGCCAGAGGCCCAAGCACCAGAAAGAGATAGATGGTGTAAATTAAGACATCGTATGCCAACTCTCCCAGGGCAGCCATGCGAACTTTCCTTGTTTGAATAGACAGGGATTCTGGGACCAATCTCTCCAAAAGGCTGAGTCCACCCACTCAGCTTCCCAAGGAGTCCATTTGTTCCGTTTTCCAGTAGGGATTGTAAGTCTTTGCATCAGGGAACTAATAGCCAACAAAACAAACCTCTCAGAAGCCCATGGCAGAGCTACAAAGTTGATAGTTCACAACTGTAATCATGTCTGTAGCAAAATGAACCTGGACACAATGTTCCTAACTCTTCCACTTTCCATGGAGTTCTGGGAACTCAGAGAAGGCGGGAAAAGTCACTCTACTTAGCTTCTAAATGGAGGAGGGGGAAAGCGCTTATTTCTTTTAAGGGGTTCTCTTTTTGGAAGGCCAGCACTTAATGCCAACCAAGGACGTATGAGTGCTGCAGGAACAAAAGACAGAAAGGAAAATAGGGGTAAAGAAGCTCTTCTCTAATTAGCAGCAAAATGGAAGTCCACAATGGACTTCACAGAGCTCATCAGGGCCCTTTCTTTTTTAAAAAATTTTTTATTGTGCTTTAGGTGAAAGGAAACCCTGGTGGCATAGTAGTTAAGAGCTATGGCTGCTAACCAAAAGGTCGGCAGTTCGAATCCACCAGGTTGCTCCTTGGAAACTCTATGGGGCAGTTTTACTCTGTCATATAGGCTCGCTATGAGTTGGAATCCACTCGATGGCAAGTTTGTTTTTTGGTTTAGGTGAAAGTTGACAGAGCAAATTAGTTTCCTATTTGTGGGACATAAAGTGCTCCATGACATTGGTTGCATTCCCTATAGTGTGTCAGCACTCGCCCCATTTCTACCCTGACTTCCCCTTTTCCTTTCATCTGGTTTTTCTACCCTTTGTTATAGACTGAACTGTGTTCCCCAAAGGTGTGTTATCAATTTGGTTAGGTCATGATTCCCAGTATTATGTGATTGTCCACCATTTTGTCGTCTGATGTGATTTTCCTGTGTGTTGTCAATGCTACCTACCTCTATGCTGTTAATGAGGCAGGATTAGAGGCAGTTACATTAAGGAGTCAGGACTCAGTCTATTAGATTAGGTTGTATTTCGCGTCAATCTCTTTTGAGATATAAAAAGACAGCAGCAAGCAGAGAGACAGGGTGACCTACTACCACAAGAATGAAGAACCAGGAGGGGAGTATGTCCTTTAGACATGGGGTCCCTGTGCTGAGAAGCTCCCAGACCAGGGGAAGACTGTTGGCAAGGACCTTCCCCCAGAGCCAAAAGAGAGACAAAGCCTTCCCCTGGAGCTGGCACCCTGAATTCAGACTTCTAGCCTCCTAGGCTGAGAACAAATTTTTTTGTCAAAGTCATCCACTTGTGGTATTTCTGTCACGGCAGCCCTAGATAACCGAGACACCCTTCCTGCCTTCTCATCTTTGCTTTTGGGCAAATGTTGCCCTTTTCGTCTTGTATAATTTACTGTTCTAAGGAACACGGTCCTCTCAGGTTTTAGTATTATTTTATTGGCCTGTCTATTGTTTGGCTGAAAGATGGTCTTCAGGAATGGCTTCATTTTCAGGTCAGAAGGGTGTCCTTAGGGCCATAGTCTCGGCGGTTCCCCCAGACACTGTCAGACCCGTAAGTCTAGTCTTTTTTCTGAATGTGATTTTTTTGTTCTATATTTTTCTCCTGCTCTGTCAGGGACCCTCTGTCGTGATCTCAGTCAGAGTGGTCCGTAGTGATAGCCTGGCACCACCTAGTTCTTCTGGTCTTAAGGTCGTGTTCAGGGCCCTTTCTTTTGCTTCATTATTTCACTATGATTTGAGATCAGAAAGCTCTTCCTGGGTCTCTTCCTCACACTTCAGATGAAACTCACGCATGCGGTTAATCAAACCTGAGCGCTCACAGTTTTCCAAATAAACCTACTATTCAAGCGTTTCATAAACCTTGGAAGCTCACTCCTGCTGTCTTCCATCAGCCTCTCGTTCAGCCAGATTCTCCACCGGTTCCCACCCAGAAATCACAGGAGTTCTCCAGATGGGTAAGTATCCCCGTGCTGAGTGACTTCCTCAGAGGAGGTGCTGAGGCACCGTTCCAATGCGAGGCCACGGAAAATCTGTGTATCCCTGCTCAAACTCTGGCTTGGTGATACATTCACCAATAGACAAACACCTTGCTGATTCACAAGTCTGTTCACTCTTTAAATTAGCCAACTCCATAACATCAAGAAGGGAAATGCCTCCCACTGTTGTAATGAAAATGTTACCGCTATGCACACCTAAAAACAATGAAGGCAGGAAATGTAACACTTCAGACTCTCCAAAATTTCATATTGCTCCCCTGTGCGTATACATTACACGCTAGTCTTTCTGTCATTATCTACTATTTCTCAAATAACAAAGGGACTTTTTCACCAACTTAAAAGGCTTCTACAAAGTATGCTGCCAAGTTTTTCACAGTACAAGGTATACGGAAAAGCAGGATGGTCTTCAATATAATAGTGTAAAGTATAAATGATCTCTCTCTCACACACAAAAATCCACAGATACACACATACATGTTATTATCGCCTTAATGGAAAAGCTGGGGTCCCTGGGTGGGTAGCCCAGAGTTAGCATGCTCAGCTACTAGCCAAAAGGTTGGTGGTTCAAGTCCTCCCAGAGGCACCTCAAAAGAAAGGCCTGGCAATCTACTCCTAAAATGTCACAGCCATCGGAAATCCTACGGAGCAGATCTAACTCTGACACATGTGATTGCCATGGATGGGCGTTGATTTGATGCAGCTTGTTTTTCAATAGAAAAGCCAACAAGGGTTTGGAAAGTACCACATATCATATGTGAATATGCAAGAAAGTGGAACTAACTGCTTTATGATGCTTGAACTTCACTTAGTTCACTGGGGAGTCCCTGGCTGAATGCTGGAGGTCCTTATTCTACTCTCACTTTACTTCTGATTCACCCCTTTGCTACATTTCTCTGCAGCCTGGCCCACTAACTTGGTACTCTTTGATAACACGATGGTATTAGGAAAAGCAAGGAATAAGACCGAAACATTTCCTTCTCGGAATTTCAAACTGGAAATCTGATATTTTCTGAATCTTTTCACATTGCTTCTAGGTTAGCTCAGAAATAATGCTTGAGTTAATTAATACGTTTAACAGAATTAATCTGAAACTTCTAAAGATCTGCTGAGGAAAATACTAAGAAAACTTTCTACTTCAGCATAAGATGGGATATAAAAAATAATGAATAATTATTAATCCAAATTTTAAGACAGCTCAATTTTCAATTTGCTTCTTGAATTTCTGTTTATAAATGCGATTTTCTGTTGACTTTGTAGTCCAGAGATATTTCTGAAAGGGAGAGCGTGGGAAAATGACTTAGAATCTTGTAAAAATGACATTATATTATAACTGATTTGGATACGAAAAAGACAGAAGTAGAAATCCCAATAGCAATTCCACTCCTAGGAATATATTCTAGAGAAATAAGAGCTGTCACACGAACAGACATATGCACACTGATGTTCACTGCAGCACTATTCACAATAGCAAAAAGATGGAAACAACCTAAGTGCCCATCAACAGATGAATGGATAAACAAATTATGGTTCATACACACAATGGAATACTACGCAATGATAAAGAACAATGATGAATCTGCCAAACATCTCACCATATGGATGAATCTGGAGGGCATTATGCTGAGTGAAGTAGGTCAGTCACAAAAGGATAAATAATGTGTAAGACCACTATTATAAGAATTCAAGAAAACATTTACACACAGGAAAAAATTCTTTGATGGTTACGAGGGTGGGAAGAGAGGGGGAGGGGAAATCATTAACTAGATAGTAGACAAGTGTCAACTCTGATGAAGGGAAAGACGACGCACAATATAGAGGAAGTCAGAACAACTTGACCAAGGCAAAGGATAGAAGTTTCCTAAACACATCCAACAATTTGAGAGACCAAGTTGCTGGGGCTGAGGGCTGGGGACCACAGTCTCGAGGGACATCTAGGTCAACTGGCATAGCACAGCTCATAAAGAAAATGTTCTACATCTTACTTTGGTGAGTAGCGTCTGGGGCCTTAAAAGGTTGTGAAAGGCCATCTAAGATACATCTATTGGTTCCCATCCCGTCTGGAGCAAAGGAGAATGAAGAAAACCAACTATGCCAGAAAAGTACTAACCCAAAGGACCACATCAACCAGAACTTCCACTAGCCTGAGCCCAAAAAACTAAATGGTGCCTGGCTACTACCACTGACTGCTCAAACAGGGATCGCAACAGAGAGTTTTGTACAGAGCGGGAGAAAAGTGTAGAACAAAACTCAAATTCATGAAAAAAGATCAGACTTATTGGCCTGACAGAGACTGGAGGGACCCTTGCGACTATGGTGCCCAGATATTATGCTAACTTAGAACTGAAACCACTGCCAAAGCCTACTCGTCAGGCAAAGATTAGACAGGCCTATAAAATAAATAATAACACGTGAGGAACATGCTTCTTAGGTCATTCAAGCATATGAGACCAAATGGGTAACTCCTGCTCAAAGGCCAGACAAAAAGGAAGGAAGGGACAGAAAAACTGGAGAAATGGACATGGGGAGCCCCTGGGTGGAAAGGGGGAGAGTGCTGTCAGGTTGTGGGGATTACAACCAATGTCACAAAACAATATGTGCACAAATTTTTCAATGAGAAACTAACTTGAGCTGTAAACTTTCACCTAAAGCACAATTTTAAAAAAGGGTATCTATAAATAATGGCTATAAACAACAGAAATAAGTTTAAGACTACTGAATACAGTAAAAGATATTGTCAGGTTAAAAAAAAAAAAAAAAAAGGATTTCGGATAGACATGAAAATGCTTTGTTAGAAAAAAATTCTCTATCAAGAATCCCCCAAAACTTTCCACCTGAAATAAGACACCTAACTGTGTTTTGTGCATTATTTGATACATGCAACATTTTTGAAAGGTTTTATAACTGTCACACTGTGAATTATATTAAAGACACTTTGTGATTAGATTCCTAAAGCCTTTTCTAGCAGATAGAAAAGAGCATGAACCACGGACTATCACAGCTGAAAGGGGCCTTATATATCAAAATGCATTTTAATTTTAGATAAATAAAATAATTTGTTTTGCTGGCACCCATCAATCTTCCCAACAGAGTATTTAAAAAGCTGTAACAGCTTGCTGGTGAAGGGATTCTCCTGGAGACTTCACAAAATGACTCTTTTCATTCCAGCTGGTTAATAAATATATCAAAGTATCTTTCAGTATTCTGATATAACTATAAATATACAAAGAAAAACATCAAAAGGACTTAAGACACTGGGTACAAAACAGTATTCTCTTCATAAAAATAAACATTTTCCTGTTTCCAATTTGTGAATTTTAAAAATTAAGGGTAAGATGAAACAAAAATACCCTTCTTAGTTAAAAATAAATAAGTGGATTCCATCAGACAGTTTTTCAAATTCTGTTTGTAAATGCCAATATGTTACATAACTGTTTTCTTTTATATGCAAGAAAGACAAAGTTCTCTAAGAAAGTAAGTGTCTTGTCTGGATAAAAGGTTTCACAATACTGGGTTTAGAGGAAGGAAATTAACTTAAATTCCACTGTTGTGGCCACTGTGGATGTTGAATGCCTTCCAACCTAGGGGGCTCATCTTGCAGCACTGTACTGGACAATATCCTTTTGTGATCCATAGGTTTTCACTGGCTGGTTTTCTAGAGTGGATCATTAGCTCTTTCTTCCTAGTCTGTCTTAGTCTGGAAACCTGTCCGCTCTGGGTGGCCCTGCTGGTACTTGTAGCATTCAAGCCACCACATTAAGCAAACTGACAGACGGGTGGTAGATTTTAGAGTTAGACATTGTGAATTTATAACTGCTAATTCATCGGAATGCTGCTGACAACAGATGTGGAGGCCTGGACTGTCTCCTCCTCTTGGACCTCTACTTTTCACTAGTCGGAGAAGAACACTAGAACATTTTTTTCTGTTGCTGTCTCTCTCTCCTTCCCTCTTCCTTCTTTTCTCCCTTTTTTCTCTTCCTCCTTTCTCTCTCCTTCTCTCCTCCCCCCTTCCTTCCTTTTAGCCTGTCTTTCTTGGCCTTCTTATCCTTTCTCATTCCCTTGTCCCCATCACACCACACCATCTCATATTCATCACCCACTGAGAATTCTAAAGGACAAAGACGACTGCAGCTATTTTAGATGAAAATTTAAAGAAGTAAACTCAATACTACTAGAATGGACATAGAAGAAAACCTCTCTAAGCCTTTTTTCACTTATGGAATGATAAACTGTGTGTACCCAAAAGCCAAACAAATATGTGAAAAGAGAAAGATACAATTACATAGATATTTCCAGCATCTCAAGTTCCCATATCTCCTCCAGATATTTCTTCATCCAGATACAGAAGATAAATGGAATTCTGTCATATCAGACTGTGTAAGGATTATTAAGGTATGTTACTCTATTAGCAGCTCCTCATGGAGGTTTGCATTCTAAAAGTTGTTCTTGAGACTTGAATATCATATAGGAATTAATTTGGTTTTGCTTTCTTTGGAATGAAGTACTGATACATGCTACATGGATTAACCCTGAAAGCATTATGCTAAGTGAAAGAAGCCAGTCATAAAAGACCACATATTCTATGATTCCACTTTTTTCCAGAAGAGGAAATCTATAGACAGAAAGTAGATTAGTGGTTGCCTAGAAACCCTGGTGGGGTAGCGGTCAAGTACTATGACTGCTAACAAAGGGTCGGCAGTTTGAATCCACCAGGAGCTCTTTGGAAACTGTATGGGACAGTTCTACTCTGTCCTAGAGGGTTGCTATGAGTCAGAATCAACTCAACGCCACTGGGTTTGATTTTTGGTTTTTTAGGGATTGGAGTGGGAGGGTGATAAACTGGGATGTGATGGCTATTAAGTATGGGATTTTTTTAATGGGGTTCACCCCATAAAATGTTCTAAAATTATACTGCAATGATGATTGTACAACTCCATGAGTATACTGAAAACCACTGAACTGTACACTTTAAATGGTGAATTGTATGGTTTTACTGGGTTTGGGTATGGTATGTGAATTATATCTCAATAAAGCGGTTCCCAAAACAAAAGAAAAACTTAAACTATACTGGTAGCTGGACTCTAGAACAGAGGAGAGAGAGAGAGACACTGTGTGTGTGTGTGTGTGTGTGTGTGTGTGTGTGTGTGTATCCTTAGACAGAGGAGGCGTGGGACCTAGGCAAATGATTTTTCATAGGGTTTCTGATTTTAGCTCTAGCCTTCTTCAAAGAGGGAGATGCGGTAAAAGCCCCACCTGCCTTTTCCTCATAGGCTTCTAGACTGAGAAGATTGGCAAGTCCAGGGGTTCCAGGAAAGGTGGCGATAAATTGCAACCTCTCCAAAGATCAAACGAATTAGTCACTCAAATGTATGGACCATTCCCATGAATCCAATGTATCTGGAAAGACTTGTCTTCCATAAGGACTGTGTATATCTCCACATAAGAGATTTCAAAAGCTAAATTGTGTCCCAGAGTATTAAAATCCTTCCACCATCTGATTGTGGATTTCTGCCACAAACAGGAAGGAGAGTTAACGGGTAGTTTCTCTGTATAGTAATAACACTAACTAGTATCAGCAGTTACACTCTTCAATTTCTTTTCAAAATTCTTTCTTTTGTTATAAAATTTTAAAATGAAGGCTTCACTTTTAATTTTAAAGTACTTAATACTTAGACACACACACACAATGCTTAGTCCTGAGACCACTAAACCAGTAGCCTTCGAGTTGATCTGACTCATGGCGACCTCACGTGTGCCAGAGTAGAACCATGCACCATAGGGTTTTCAAAGGCTGATTTTTGGGAAGTAGATTGCCAGGACTTTCTTCCCAGGTGCCTCTGGGTGGTCTCAAACTTCCAATGTTTTTTGGTTAGCAGCCAAGCACACTCATCATTTGACTCCAGTCCCAAAAAGGGAAGACTTATTTTTTCAAAGTTTGCATGAATACAAAGGTAGATACAATTTTTTCCTGTTTGAAATACAAGGTATTAAGCAATCCATTGTCAAGAAGTACACAAAATATTAGCATTTAATTACATCTTAATTTTTATGATCGTGACAACCCACATGGTCTAAGCATATGATACTGCTCTTTGTAAGGGACTGAACATACAGTCTGATTATGAGAAAATTCAAATTTTAAGAATAAGATGCATTTGAATTAACAGTGAGACTCCACTTTTAATAGGTGGTCTCTGTCCCCACTGCCCGTTTTAAAATGATCATGCTCCCTCCACGTTGCATGTTGTTTTATAATTTTGACCATCATGCCAGTGATGATCACGTACTTGTTAAAATAATAACAGGCACAATAAAATATATTTAGATTTCAATTGATAATCTATTTTTTAATATTTGAAGAAGAGTCAAGAGTTTTTTAGATGGCATCTTTTGAAGATGTAGGGTGGAAAAGGGATTCTGGTACCAGCCATGGTCCTAATCACATCCCTGGTCATGACTCCCCAAAGGTCTCCTGCCTATCGCATTGCTAAGGGAGGGTGCTGCATGAAAAGCGAAGGGAGAGCCTTCCTCTCGCCGTGGAAAAGAGGTAAGGTGCAAGTGTACCTGTGCATACGGGTGTGTGGGGGGGTGGTGGTGACTGCTGATAACAAACACAGGCAAATCTCAAGAACTACTGGAAGAAAAGAAAGAGGCAGACAAGCAGGCAAAATTATCCACTTGGAAATCTGCCCACAATCCCCACTGAGCTGACTCATTCATTCACTATTAACTCAATGCTTAGTTATGAATTGACAGTTACTGTGCTAAACACCACAGGAGAAACTGAATAGACATGTCCATTGGAGCTTATCCAGGATTGGCTGGAGGTATGCAGAAAGGAATACTGTTTAAAAGCTTGCATCCACACCATGATCACCTCTGCAATAAAAAAGTGAGATATTCAGAAGAACGCTCAACTCTCCCCTCCCTACCCACAACCCCTCCGCCACCCGTCCCAGGACACGTCCCCACATCATAGAAAACTAGCAGCCCCATTACCCCGAGCTTTTTCAGGTTTGTCTTTCTAAACCAGGATGGAGACTTGGACATCTCTGCTTTAGCAAGGTTTTCAACATTGAAAAGCATTATCTCTACCATTTCTTCAATCAACTCTTATTCACCATCCTGGCGTACAGTGTGCCTTTTAAACATCTTAATCTCCTATTTCTGGTACCTCTAAATAAAAGTATTATTTCCTACATATGATATGGGCATATGCTAACTATTCCTGTATCTAGATTATAATTTTCTTTATTAAAATGTTAGAAGAAGGCATAGAGCTTATGGAAAGAACACAGGCCCAGATATTAGGATACAGAGATCCATTCATTTGTATAATGTGAGCAAAAAGAGTATAAGCAAGAAACGGACCCTGTCTCTGAGAAGATGACAGTCTAAATGGGGCAAACAGGAAACAAGTAGTTAAGACAAAATGGGACATGTACTAACAAAAGTGAAGACAAGGAAGGCTTCACAGGCAGGGTGACAGCTGAATCCAGAAGGACAGACGAGGGGAGCTAGGCACAGACCGAAGTACATCCTCGAGGGAGGGAATGGAGCTACAGAGGCCCAGGGCCATGAAAGAGCATGCATTGTTGGGAAACGATGCCTGGCTGAGTGTAAGGTGCGAGAGTGTGTGTATGCGCTGGGACGGGTGAGGGGTTGAGGCGAGGGGAAACAGTGTAACAGCATGGGTGTTACAGAGATGGGCTGGGGCAAAACTATGAGGGGAACAGAATGTTCTAGGGCACCTAGACCACAGAGAACCAAGAACAGGGCAGTGATCAGCTTTGTGACAATAAAGGTAACTCTCATAGAGTCATGAGGGGTCTCTGGTTGGTGCAAATAGTTATGCACTTGACTACCTGCCAAAAGGTTAGCAGTTCAAACCAACCAGGGGTGCCTCGGAAGACAGGCCTGGTGATCTAATTCTAAAACATCACAGCCTTGAAAACCCTACGGAGCAGTTCTATTCTGCACACATGGGGTTGTCATGAGTAGGAATTCACTCGACGGCAACTAACAACAGCAGTAGAGTCATGGATAAAGTGGGGAACTACTGGGCAGCGAGCTCACTGAGGGGGCGGCTGCAGACAATCAACAGAGAGCTGTGGCCCTGAACAAAGGCAGGAGCCTGGGGATGAAGAGAAGGAGCTCGATCTGAGAGACATTCTGGAGTAATTTGTGAACAGTGAATGAGAGACAGGAGTAATAGTTGATAAGGAAGTTTCCAGCCGGAGAGCTGCGAAACAATGACAACACTGGAGGTCAAGCAGACACAGGGGTGAAGATTGTGTTTCTGTTTGGGACAAGACATATCGGAGGTGATTAGAGGGCATCTCTGTAGAGAGGTCTACAGAGAGACAAGGTTAGACATAAAGATTTAAGAATCAAAGAAAGATTAAAGATAAAAGGGAGAGGTGGGCCCCTTCCTTACCCCTTATTACCTTTGGTAACCCCAAACACAGCTCCATAGACCTTTAAGGATTTCATAAAACTCAATCTGAAAACTCCTGACCCGTGGAGATAATGCAGAGCATATAGAAGGGCCACAACCAAGAACTGTGGGAGAAAAGCTTCCAAGAGGTAGGGAAGGAAAAAAGAAGGAGAGAACAAAGGAGATGGAAAAAATAGGGGGACACTGGGACATATTATCATGTTGGGTGTATTTGGAGGACCCTTAGGTGGACTGTCAGCAGAAGAAGATAAGACAATGCAGAGTTAAGTTCTCTGCCAGTGGTAGTTCCCTTATTCTGACAGGTTTTGGGCATCAGATAGGAAAGAGAGAAAATGTCTCGCAACATGACAGAGTGTAAGATTAAGAAGGGAATCCAGCCGATTTGTAACTTCCATGCTGAGAGCAGCTAAGGAACTGAAGACGAAGATCAACAGTACTCAAGTTTTAAGTTGTTGGCTGTTTGGGAACCCCATTCGTTTCCCCGAAGCCAGCACCAGTTGCCTTTGGGTCAACTCTGAGTCGCAGCAACCCCTTGTGTCGGGGTAGAACTGTGCTCCACGGGGTTTTCAATGGCTGACTCTTCGGAAGTGGCTCACCAAGCCTTTCTTCCAGGTCGTCTCTGGGTAGACTCAAATCTTCAACCTTTCGGTTAGTGGCCGAGCATATTAACCCCTTGCACCATCCAAGGACTCCTTATTTTCCCTTAGGCTGTCTGTAAAATGTAGTTATGAGTAGCAGCCTTGCTTGTGGAGATCTGAAAGGCTGGAGAAGTAAAGACCACAGCCGTATTTTATAGAGTGGAGGAAGCAGAGTCTTCCCCAGAACTGAGAGAAGAGTGTGATGGACCGCTCAGCGAGAAAGGAGGAGGGAACAGAGGTGATCCGAGGAACGTAGGCCTGGGAATCCATGGAGTTCCTGGAGGGCTCCTCACTTCCAAAAGCACACACATCAGGAGGATGAATAATCAGGAGGATGAGTAGAGTCAGTGCCTTGAAAGCATACTAAAGGAAAATGTCATTCCAGAGGATGGAAAACTTAAGAGCACTCAGGTGATAGGGAGACACCTGAGTGACATCTAGGATGGCATCACTTAGGCAAAGATTATTTCACCTCCTCTAGGTCCTTGTTCAAATGTCACCTCCTTAATGAGACCTACCCTGATCACCCCACTTTCCAGGTTATCTCCCTGTCCCTGAACTCTCTCTCCCCCTACTTCATCCCCACCCCATGACCTTTGTTAGTTTAACACACAAGCTAATTTACTCATTATTGTTGTTAGCTGCCATCCAGTTGGCCCTGACTCATGGTGACCCCATGCACAACAGAAAGAAATGCTGCCCAGTCCTGTACCAACCCCTCGGTTGGTTACGGATTGGACTGTTTTGGGTTTTCATGGGCTGATTTTTGGAAGACCACCAGGTTTTTCTTCCTAGTCTCAGTGTGGAAGGTCTGCTGAAATCTGTTTAGCATCATAGCAACATGCAAGCCTCCACTGACAGATGGGTGGTGGCTGTGCATGAGGCTCACCGGCTGGGAATCAAATCTGGGTCTCCTGCACGGAGGCAAGAATTCTACCACTGAACCATAGGTTATTGATTTACTGTCTGCCTTCCCCCAGTAGAATATAAGTTCCACACAGATGGGATTTTTATACGTTTTGTTCCATGATGTATTCCAAGTGCCTAGAGCAGTAGCCAGCATACAGGAGAAGCTCAATAAGTACTTGTTGGAGAAATGAAGGCTCCGTTCCACGTGTAATTGGAAATACCAAGTTTAAAGCTGATGTGGTCCCAGGTCTCAGAGTGCTCACAATCTGCTGCCTGCAGTAGATTTGTGTTTTGAGAACCAGAAGCCACAGGAAAGGAAGCAATTTCCTGCGATTGCTCTGCTTCCAAGAATCTGATAAACCTCAGCATCCCATATGCCTTTAGGGTCCACCGAGGAGGCCCCCTTTTACATTTCAATTGCAGATTGAAGTTCTGAGTTAGTAATAGTTCGAGGACGTTATCTTAGTTGGTTTCCATAATTTATTAAAGGAATTCTAAAATTTATTTTTGCTCACCCTGTCAATTTTGACAGAACTTTAGAGTAAGGGCTCTGGCTTTTAAATAGTTATCCTAACTTTCAGTATTATGTTCTACGGGCCGTGGAAAGCATGTAATCTTATGTTTTATGATTGATTTCTCTTGAAATCAGTCAGGAATGGTTCTGATGAAGGAAAGAAAATAAGCTACGTTACCTCTGTGATTAAGCTACATTCTGTCTCCCAGGAATTCTGCCCCTTGGCCATTTTTGTTGTTGTTGTTGCTAGTTTAAACCCAGATTTCTTCCCAGTGCAATGCTGTGAAGTAATGTAAGACTGAAGGGCATGTTTCCTCTTTAATCTGCTTGTGGAAATCTCATTAATGTAATGGAAATTTTGCCTACTACCATGACTAAAGTGTTTGAAGTGAGAGCAACAGGGAAGTAAGGTTGGTCATATAGAGTTTCAACTGGAGAACTGGAGAAGTAGATAATCAAAGGAACTTTACACAGAGATACAGGTTTAAACTTGGCAATTAAAAGGAGAAAAAAAGAAAAAAAGGTGTGTGAGGAATGATCTGTGGACCTTCCAAAACAGAGCTGAGAAGACAGCCCTTTTTGCACAGAGTATCACTCTATATGTGGCAAAGGCACTCCTGGGGGAGGGTGACTTTTTTTTTAAATTTGAGCCATTTCTGCATTTCTCTCTCTCTCTCTCTTTTTTTTACTTTGCCTTTTACCTCCCCACCAAAATAATAATCTAATTGTTCAAGAAGTGCTAATCGATTCCTGAAAAATATGTTTTAAATTTGGGCCTTGAGCCCATAAAACATATTTTTATAAGCACATTTTCCTAGGAAAATTTGGCCAGTATATATTTAAAAAGTCTCATTTATGTCTTTCATTTGACCCTTCAAGCACATGTCTTTAACATATATGTGGCTTTCATAATAGTCTCCACATTGCATACGAACAGAATTATTAAAATAGCGTGATTATAATACCACAGCAACTGGTTAAAAGTTTATGCATTTTAACACTCTACAGGGAAAAAATAGTGAAGGCACTTGAAAAACAAACCAGAGACTGAAGCTAATTGAAACTCAATGTTTGGTCCAAATTTTGTCACCTGAGTATTTAAAGTACAAGAATACTATTAGTTATTTTATTTAAATTAACTACAAAATGACTTGTATGTGTCTCATTTTTCAGATAACACAACTACAACACAAGCATCAAGAGAATATTTGTTTAAGAAAGAGTCAAGATGGACACTCCGGTTCGCTCAGGCTTTATCTAGGTCCTTCCTCCCCTTGAATGGATGTGAATCAGTCATACGGGGCCACGGCAGCGTCCGGCCACTGTTATAATAATTCCTGCTTTGCCTTTTCTCTCATTCGTTTCCAGGGGTCTGGCTTGTAGGCTGTAAGCATTGTGATTTTGCTCACGCCAGCTCCTCTGCCTGGCCTCTCCAACTGGCTAATTCCTCATAATTTACCTCCCGTGGGATGGTTTCCCTGATATTCAGAAACTTAGCCAATAGTGCACCACGAGTCTGCGGCACAGATAGGAACAGAATCTAGAGCTAAGCTATCTACCTACCACGTGGATGCAACTGAGGAAACAAAAAGTGGTGTTCGAGATCAAGAAAAAATCTGCTTATTTGCCAGAGATACAGAGCCAAAGCTCCTCCCCGCCTTGAAAAAAAAAGAAGGAAAGAAAATACATGCATTTATGCGTGCACTGACACACACAGACACACACATAGACACACACACACACACAATGTGTTGCTTGTACTTCCAAAGTATTCCAAGACCCTAGACTCTGGGGCACTATCAAAGCCAATAACCAATAATATTAAAAGGGTTAAATAATTATCTTTGGTTGGCAATGGTCTTGACCTCTGGTAATTGGTAGTCTGAAAAGAGATATCACACCGAGGGAAAATTCCTTTAGTTCAAATGGTAAATTTGCTGTTTTTGGATTCCAGGGCCTGTAGTAAAGCTCCCAGGAGGGATGGGCTATGAGTAACGTGTGTTAACACTTCATGCATCTGACAGACAGAACACTGCTGTTTTTAGAAAATTTCTCTTCAGTAGCTACAGCAAAAAAAAAAAAAAAAAAAAACTGCCATTGAGTCCACTGCGACTCATAGTGACCCTATAGAACAGAGTAGAACTGCCCCACAGGGTTTCCAAGGAGCACCTGGTAGAATCAAACTGCTGACCTTTTGGTCAGCAGCCACAGCGTAGCTAAGCACTCGAATTACATATACACACATTCACACCAACTGTAATTACTTTTTATTTCTGTCTTGGACTGGTATTTTAACAATAATCTGGGTAACTTTCCTAACTTATTATTTAAAATCATCAGTCAGAAAAATGATTTTTTTTTTTGCCCTCCAAAACCATATGTGAGAGAAAGCCTCTCTTCTGGGAGCCTTGACCAATTCACTTTTCCAGTAGACTTCAGTGAGCAACAGTTTAAACATAACTAACCTGTACCTTTAAAATGCTCGACACAGAGAATTCCCCATGGGTTAGTCAACTGCTGGCTCATATACAAAGAAAATACTGTTTTTTGCTCTGAAGAGCTTTCTGTATCAATTTAAACACAGTGAGACAGACACAATATCCCAGAGAGAGGAAAACCTACCTTATTACATTCCTGACCCAAGAGAAGGGATTTGCCCTTAGGATGTAAAAAGAATCCATGGGGGAGTAGGAGGGAAAGTTATCTAATCCCAAACATAAAAACAGTTCATAACACAGCATGGCAATGCTTTTAATCGCTGACATAATTGTAATATGTATATATAATATGATTCAAGGGAGGTAAATGCAGCTTGCTTTTCAGCCTTCAAGGGTTTCTCCCGTATTCTACTTTTGGTCTTCTGGCTTTTATACATGCTTTGGGAGTTTTCAGGGGGCGGTAAGGCAATATTATAAGGATTCTTGCTCAGTAAGATCACATCTTGTTCTGATTTGATTTGATGCGTCTGTATGTGGCAAGTGTGGTAACCGAAACTTTCAGCTCTGTAAATGCAGTGTTTTACAGCTCTTCCTTGATTTCCTGTGCAAGTCCGTGCGGCCGTAAAACGATGGGTAGAAGAATTGGAATTTTTATTTCTTCATATTGGAAGCTGCTAGGAAGGCCACTCCCGTCATCTCGGCTGTGAGTGGTGTGTGGATGGACGTTACCATTTTCTGTCACAGCTACATATAAAAAAAAAAAATTTTTTTTTTTTTTTTTTAAATAACAGGGTTTTAAGTCTTGTTTTGTTTTGTTTTCCTCTAATATTTCTATATACAATATAATCTAAGTCTGAAGTGCCATCTCCCAGGAAAGAGTTGGATCTTGCCTTACTGGTTGATAAGGAAATTTGATATTTTGAGTTCAGCTTTTTTTTTTCTTTTTACATTATTTATGGCAAGAATTTTACAACATCCTTAAAAGCTGCTATGTGGTGCTGGACTTGGCCAGCTTTGTAGCCTGACATTTTTACACTAGGCTTGCCCGTGTCCAAAGACGTCGTCAACTTTCACATTTTATGAAAGGAAATGCTATTGACCATTACTGGCAGAACCAAAAAACGTGCTAGATCTCAGAGCATCTGAGCCGCTATTTCTGTTTGCATTCATGTGACTGGATGAGCAAAAGAGATGGCAGTGTAAAACGTAACAAAAATTTTAAAAAGAAAGGCTAAAAGAGCGAAAGAAGGAAAAAGCTGGTGTTCTTACTGAATGTAACATTCAAATCCCTCCGATGGTACCGCCTCCTTTGCCTTCTGGTTGGGTTTATTTTGCATGGACGTGACTTTTACCCTGTCTAGACTCTGCTTCCAGAGTAGCGGGCAGTATCTCATTCATCTTGGTACCCCACAGCCTTCTCTGTGACTGCATACAGCAGGTGCTTAGGATACGGGTGCTTGGAGGAAAAATGCAGATACATGAAGTCATCCAATCATCTCTGTCCACTCAAATTTCACTGTAGCTGGAGTGAGGCTGTTCATCCACCAAGATACACTAAAGAGATTTTTAAAATCTAACTTTAAATCTGACGACTGTCTTGCTATACTTTATAGGAGGGAAGCTGATGTTTTAAGGGAGAGGCCATTTCCTACACAGAGTCCTTTTTTTTTTTAAAGAGGGGAAAGGTCTCGGAATTTCTTTTTCTTTCAGATGTTGTCATTAAGCGGGCTCCACCAGGTGACTCTAGGGTAATGCTTGGAAAGAGGATGTAAATGACAGAAGTGGTCATTAGGGATGTAGAGGGGCCAAGGGCTGACTTCATTTATTTTATAAGTAAATGGTGACGGCTGAAATAATCAATATATGGCACCTCTTCTAAGTTAGCCACACCACAGGCTCAAATCTCAAGCGTGTGACAGGGAACACTATGTTTTCTTTACGCGTATTTAAGAAAATACTCTTTTAGTCTGCTGCTTATCTGAACTGTCCAGAAAGCCTGTAAAAACTACTCAGAAGGTGCCCGAGACTAGCAAAACCAAGGGCTTCTCACTCTAGCAGGACGTGAGTTATGTCAAACAAACTGGTAATGAAGCATTACTGGGTCTTTATTTCATTGCACTAAGTTACAGAATTTTCCCTTCTTTAATGCCTTGAAAATAAATTTCATTTCTGACTTACAACACCTCTCATCAGACCATGAGGTACAAAAAGCATTACTCTTAGCAAGAAAGTAGAATAACGAATGAATTACAGCATTTCAATAAAGCACTTAATTTTATTGGCAGAGCCTCTGTATGGGGTTAACATAATACCGGCTCCATACAAATTATACTCACATAGCTGACGTAATGGTCAAACTCCATTACATTACTCACCAAATTAACCACCAACTTTGGACATCAACAGCCAAATCAGTACCCTTCTGTGAAATAAAGCTTTGAAATGAATATTAACATCTTCAATTATTTTCTTTCTTTCTCTTCTGCCAAAAAGTATTATTTTTCACAACAATCTACATGAATGTCGTCCCATTTCCTTTCTTGTATTTCTTCCCACAGAGTTTCAGCTTCTGGGGTACAACAGGCACATGGGTTTAAATCTTGTTTGAGAATATCCAAGGTTTCTACATTTAGCATTGGATTACTTGAAAAATTTGAAGTTTACTTAGTATGTGCCATGGGTTGAATTGTGTCCACCAAAAATATGTGTCAACTTGACTAGGGCATGATTCCCAGCATTGTGTGGTTGTCTTCCATTTTTGTGATCTGTTGTAATTATCCTCCATTTTGTGAAGTGTTATAAATCCTAACCTTTATGTGTTAATGAAACAGGATCAGTATGGAGTGTATCTTGAGTCTCAGGCTCATAAGAGTTACACCCTATCTTAATTCACACCCTTTTTCAAGTTAAACCCTTTCTTAAGTCACACCTTTTATCTCATAAGAGATAAAAAGAGAGAGAAGCAAGCAGAAAGGACAGGGACCTCACTTCCACCAAGAAAGAAGAGCCAGGAGCAGAGTGCCTCCTTTGGATCCAAGATCCCTGCTTTTGGAACCTCACAGACCCGGGGAAAATCGATGCCAAGACACATGGAGATCTTCAAGGAATGCTAGGCCCACAGACGCTGAAAGGAGACAAGGATCTTCCCCCCAGAACTGACAGAGAGAGAAAGCCTTCCCTTAGAACTGGTACCCTGAATTCAGATTTCTAGCCTCCTCAACTGTGAGAGAATAAATTTCTGTTTGTTAAAGACATCCACTTGAAGTGTTTCTGTTATAACAGCACTAGATAACTAAGAATTTAAAATGTTATTCAGATAAATGGAGTTTCTTGTTGAGAGAGAGTAGCATACAATTTTTTTTTACTTTTCATTGGACATAATTGCATGATAGGAAGTTACTCTACTCTCAATAAATGTCTGACTTCAAATGGTGAAAACTATTAAGAAACAAATAGAACCAACTGGGTTAACATGGGAATATAAGAAAATGACCAGAACACCTGCTTCCATCTTGTATGCAAAACAACAAATTACTTGCAAAGCACTGATAACTCAGACCATAGCCTAATGTCACTAAACAAAGCATCATAATCTTGAATTAAGTATGCTACCCTTTAGACATATCTTCTGAACCAGACCACACAAGTGCCTGTAAATGTAGTGAAAAGTTTTGATTGATCTTATTGGGTTCCATTGACTCTGGGTTACTGAGGCTGCGCTGAGCACAGTATTAGGCAAATGCCTCCCACAGCTGACTTAAAGCCATTCGGCGTGGTTCTTCCTGCCCTCATCAACTGCTCTCTTTTAGGTTCTTTAAACATTTTATCTCCAAGCAATCAGCATCAATGGTTCTCAGACTACCTGTGGTAGACCATTCTGCCTCTCTCCTCCCCATCTCTTGCCGACTCATGTGGCCCTACTGCAAGTGATGAGTGCACAGCTGGGACTTCGTGTCACTCTCCATGTGAATTTGACAACACCCAAACTGGTCTATACTCTGTTCAAGGAGATGAATCCACAGATCACACCCTTGGATGTCGTGGCAATGCCAACTTTATAGTATAAACATTTCTAAACACTTACTTTCTATTCTGAGTCCATGGGCCACACTCTGAGTCACACAGCTCTGCAGAACCAGAAGAAAGGGGGTGTCAGCAACACACTGGGTAGATCACAAAGTGCCTCATTTCAGAGCCAGCTGTGGAAACGAGGCAAAGAACTTTGAAAGCCATGAATCCAGGGGGTACACCCCATGGCACCCTAAATGAGACCAGGGGAGAACTAAAGATGGTGTCTCACCTAGACAGGTAGAAGGAACATTCCACCACAGTCCCACAGAGCTAGCTGTAAGTCTGCCGAATGCAAAAATTATTAGGACTGAGCCAAGCACACTTCTCTGTTCTCACTGTTAAATAAAGAAAGCACTGTGCAGAAGAGCAGGTAATCAAGCTACCTTTGATGTAAGAAAAAAAAGGTGAGGATATAAAAATTTGGATATTGTTACGATGCTAGAAGCTCTGCCCTTGGTATTTCAAATACCAGCAGGGTCACCCATAGTAGACAGGTTTCAGTGAAGTTTGCAGACTAAGATAGACTAAGAAGAAAGGCCTGCCAATCTATTTCCAAAAATCAACCAATGAAAACCCTGCGGATCACAACAGAATACTGTCCGATGTACTTGCTTTGGACACATCATCAGGAGAGACCAGTCGCTAGAAGAGGACATCCTATTCATTGACGTATAAGACCGGCGTGGGTGAGGGAGACCCTTAGTGAGATGGACTGGTACAGCAGCCGCATGCTGGCAATCATGGGGATGACACGGGACTGAACAATGTTCAGAGATGATTCAACGACAGATAACAACAGAAATGTATACTTGTACTTGTTTACATACACATAAAGAAGCCCAGAAAGATACAGAAATTAAGAAACTAAGTAGTTATTTGTAGAGGGAGGTGAGAACTGGGCAGAGGGGGACATAGAAAAGATAAGACTTTTCAACAAATAACTTTTACCACTTTCTGGCTTTTTTTAGCCATATGAATGTATCCCAACTCAAAAATATAGAAACGGTATAAAATAAATCAGAAAATTAATAAACTGATTAAAAAAAAACTAAAAAATTAACTCGTGTGCTGAAATGAAAAATCTGCTATCATCAAATGGACTAATAGCACAACTTATAGACAGTTGCCAAAAACAAGCAACACCACGAGGGGCCTCTGAACATTTTTCTCTTGCTGACCAAAAGGGAACGTACTGCTTAAGGCTCACAGTAAAAGCAGAGCTTCAAAAATAATGTGTTGAAAAACAAATACCTGTTTGCTGTCCCTAAATAAAATACAAGAAGTCACCATGTCCGCAAAAAAAGAGTACTCAAGTGGAGAACAGGAGGTAGAAGCTGAGAAGAACAGGAAGGTGGTTTACACATATACCAACATATCTACAGTCTACACTGGGGGCGGCAGGGAGCTGAATGGAAACCGGAAAAATCGAACTGAAGGTGTGTGGTATGAACATATACATGCCCTGAAAGAAGAAAGTAGAATAAAGATAGCAGTGATAAAAGATCAGCATTAAACTTTCTTAGGCTCAAAAAGAAACCTAGATATATTTCAGCACTCTTAAGTGGAAGTATCCATCCAAAGGGACAAATCAAAGTTAATATAATTTTACCACACACTTAGTTTTTTTTAATTAGAAATAAAGGAGCCCTGATTAAGCACTTGGCTGTCAACCAACGGGTGGGCCATTTGTACTGACCAGTCACTCCTCAGGAGAAAAGAGCTGGCGATCTGCTCCCCAAAAGATTACAGCCTAGAAAACTCTATGAGGGCAATTCCACTCTATCTCGTAGGGTCACTATAAGATGTAATCAGCTTGACAGCACCCAAGAGCAACAACAATAACAAATAAATCCTAATTAAACTGAAGACGTTTGGCAAGAAGAGAAAGAGCAGGGAAAGAAACAAGAAAACGCTAAGTTACTTGTCTGGCAAAATAATGTGGGTGGGTGTTTTTGGTATTTGTTCTTCAGCAACTAGAAATTATGTATTTAGCTGTGTGTTTGTAAACGTATAGGCAAACACACTAATATTTAAACACTATGTTTACTTTCAAATTGACCATGATAAAAATAAAGAAAATATGGCAAGACACACACACACAGAAGAATTAAGAGAGCATCAAACAACTCACAGGGAGTAAATGTGACTCAACCTACCCACTACAGAGTCTCTCGGGGGATGATCAACAAACACAACTATAAACTTCACAAGGGAGCAACTGAAAAATTATAGAGACTTCTAAAGGAATAAATAGGTAGGAATGGTATCAGTGATAACAATTTTGATATTAGACAAATTAGAATTTAGGACAATAAGATTAAGGGGAATAAAACCAAAAAAAACCAAACCTTTGCCATCAGGTTGATTCTGACTCATAGAGACCCTATAGGACAGAGTAGAGCTACTTCACAGGGTTTCCAAGGAGTGGCCGGTGGATTCAAACTGCCCACTTTTGGTTGGTAGCTAAGCTCTTAACCACTATGCCACCAGGGCTCATTAAGTGTAATTAATGTCACTTAAAAATGGCAATTTGTTGGTTATATAGATAAACGTATTACTATGATAAAAAAATTTTTAAAGTATATCAATAAGGGAAAGCAACACTTCTCCATACTAAGTAACAAAGGATCAAAATACATAAAGCAACACTGTTACAATCATGAAAATGTACTAGAAATATAATAACATGATATCTAATATACTAGTACTTCTTTATGGTAGAATAAGTAGACAAAGAAATAAAGAGTATTTAAATAACATAATTAGAAACGTTGAATTACTAGATAAAAAAAAAAAATTTGTATTTATTTCCTGAGACTCTCTATTTACTAGATAAAAAAAAAATTTTGTATTTATTTCCTGAGACTCTCTATTTTTACTTGTCCATAGAATAAAGAAATAGATATCGCACCATGAAAATAACCTCAATAAAGTATTACAAAGATATTGTACACACCAAACTCTCTCTATTGACAAAATAAAATTATAAAGTAATAACTGCTGTTATAGCTATTGAATAAACTATAAAAATATAACTGCACACAATTTTCAAATACAAAAAGAAGACTCAATTTATTACAGTGTCAAAGCTGAGCTAACATCTCTAAGAGCATTTATTATTGAAAAAAAGGAAAATTAAGCATTTTACTCTAGAAGTTACCAAAAGAGAGCAAAAACAAGCCCAAGGGAAGCTTAATAGAGGAAAAAAAAGACATAGATTAAAACTTAAACACAGTAGAAAAGGTAACTAATTCCAGGAACTAATTATTGGAAAAAATAAAATAAGAAACAAGTGACATACCTAAATGCAAAAAACGGTGAGAAACAAAAATGACAGAAAAAATAAGGTGATACAATAAAGCATACAGGGGACATTTACAGCAGAGTGTAATAACTATAGCTTGATAACAGTAAAGCTGAAAATCTTAATAAAACGGATAATTTTCTGGGAAAATAAAAATAACTCAAATTAACTCAAGAAGTAAAACCCAAATATGTTCTAAATGATAAAACAAATAAAAAAGTTGTTAAAAAAAAGTTTACTTTGAAAAGACTCTAGACCCAAATAACTTTATGGGTGTGGTATTTCAAATATCCAGGGATGATGACTATGTCAAGCACTCTGGAAACCAAAAAGATGGCAATGACTTAAAACATTAAAAAAAGAAGAAGAAAAAAAAAATCTAGCATGACTCTGATACCAAACCAGCACGCACACACAAACACACACGCGAGATAAATCTGTCAGAAAAAAAAGTGGAAATTATCAATAAAATAGGACAAATTAAATCTAGCAACATATCAAAAACAAGTAAATAAATAACCCACCCGGCATATTCTAGGAATACAGGGATGGTTTAATACAAAGAAATAATATTATACTACTTGGTAATCTCTTTAGGTGACAAAAAGTTAATAAATTATAGCCATTTGAGATAAAATTCTTAGAAATCTAGAAATAGAAGGGTATTTCTTTCACATGCCAATTATCCATCTTAAATCAACAGTCAACATAATATATAAAAGTTAAACATCAGACATTCCCATTTAAACCAGGTACAAGACATTGAAATGGCTACCAAAAGAATTATCTAACACTATTCCAGTGTAATGAGACAGATATAAAATATGTATCTATAGAAAGAAAATAAAATTATTATAGCAGATAAAAACAAACCCACTGCCGTTGATTCCAATGCATAGCTATACTTGCAGATATGAGTGTATTATCCAAATACCCAATATAATAAAATATAGAACCATATAAACATCAAGCGGATTCTGGAGGTTGATTGCACAAAAATAAAAACAAGATGGGGGAGGCATCTAGGTCAATTGGCATAACACATTTCAGAGAGAAAATGTTCTACACCCTACTTTGGTCTAGGGTCTTAAAAGCTTTTGAGCAGCCACCTAAGACACATCTATTGATCCCATCATGTTCGGAGCAAAGGGGAATGAAGAAAACCAAGGATAATGAGGAAAATATTAGTTCAAAGGGCTAAAGGACCACATGAACCACAGCCTCCACCAGCCTGAACCCAGAAAAACTAGCTGGTGCCTGGCTACCACCACAGACCACTCTGACAGGGATCACAACAGAGAGTCCCAGACAGAGCATGAGAAGAACATAGAACAAAATTGAAATTCACAAAAAAGACCAGACTTACTGTCTGACAGAGACTGGAGGAGCCCCTGAGACTATGGCCCCCAGCCACCCTGCTAACTCAGAACTGAAGCCATTCCCAAAGCCCACTTTTCAGCCAAAGATTAGACAGGCCTATAAAACAAACAATAACACACATGAGGAATGTGCTTCTTAGTTCAATCAAGTATACAAACACCAAAGGGGTAACTCCTGCCCAAAAGCAAGACGAGAAGGCAGGGAAGGACAGGAAAACTGGACAAATGGACATGGGGATCCTGGAGTGGAAAGGAGAGTGTTGTCACATTGCAGGGACTGCAATCAATGTCACAAAATAAATTGTGCATAAATTTTTGAATGAGAAACTAACTTGCTCTGTAAGCTCTCACCTAAAGCACAATAAAAATTATAAATAACAATAAAATAGACAAAAACAAGAAAAAAACAATACCTTTCAATTAATAGCAACAACCAGTTGAGGGAAAATACATAGGGAAAACAATGGCATGCATAGGAATAAGCATATAAAGAATCTGACACAGTCATAAGAAGAGAAATATCACACATGAAAGCTGAAAAATGAAAAATTATACTCCACTGCTACAAGGGAAAACTGAATTTTGAGAGGATGTGGATTCTTTTCAAGTCAAGCATTCAACATAATTCCAAGTGAAATCCCAATGGTATACTCTTCTTAACTGAGTCAAAAATCATTCTAAAGTTAAACTGTTGAAGTTGTTTTGCTTTAAAGATTATATCTGAAGGAAACAATCCAAATTAGGAACAAAGAATCTTACAAAAAATTATTGGTTATTTATGATAGTGAGAAAACGTTGAGGGAAGACATAAATGTCAAACAATGATTAAGCAAACTAGGGTATATCCACATAATGAAAGCAAAATACAAAATATAAATTCACATACCAACACCCTCAGTGTATTTGTAACTGCTTAAAAAGACATTAAGAAGGGAGAAAATATGGCAAAGTTTTCATAAAAGCTGCCTCTGGGTTTTGCTGATTTTGAAGGCATTATGGATTATTTCTGTTTGGTTCTTTACAGTTATCTCAACTTCAATGTAGCCCCCGTTGTTTCAGAAATGCTCATTAAAGATGAGCTGCTATCTAGTCAATTCTGACTCATGGCGACCCTATGTGTGTCAGAGTAGAACTCTCCTCCGTAGGGTTTTCAAGGGCTGATTTTTCGGAAGGAGCTCACCAGAGCGTTCTTCCCTGGTGCTCCTGAGTGGACTCGAACCATCAACCTTTTGGTTAGCAGCCAATCGAGTTAACCGTTTGTACCAACGAAGGGCTTCCCATTATGCAATGCTTTAGTGAGTGTGATTCTCCCTGTAGGAACTTTAAAGTCAATTTTAAGAAAGAACAGATGGATGAATCAATGAATGAACAGATAACAAAGTGCTTAACTGATAAAACAGTAACGTGATGAATGCAATTAATGTCACTGATATGTACATATAAAAGTATTGAAAGGCAATTTTTTTTTTTTTTTAATATATATAAAAACCCACTGCCGTCGAGTTGATTCTGACTCATAGTGACCCTATAGGACAGAGGAGAACTGCCCCATAGGGTTTCCAAAGAGCAGCTGGTGGATTCCAGCTCCCAATGTTTTGGTTAGCAGCCGTAGCTCTTAACCACTGCACCACAATTAGACATAAAGTATTCTTTACCCTGAATTCGAAGATAAACATACACTTTTGTAGCCACTGTTAAGGAGAAAATTAAGAATCAGTTATTCATTCATCAGTCATCAATATATACAGAACATCTACTACCTGTATATGTTAATGCTTGTCCTGGTCCTCGCAATACAGCAATGAATAGATAAACTTTTTAATATTATGGCACTTACAGCCTTGTGGTGGAAGACAGTCAATACATACAAAGATTAAAAAAAAAAAAAAGTAATTTTTTAGACTGTGAGATATGTAAAAAAGTTACCAAGCAGGATGGAGAGAAGGGATGGGGGGCATATGTATCAGACTGGCTGGGGGAGGCCTCTCACATATGATGAGAACTTCAGAGGAGGAGACCTGGAGGAAGGCGCGTGGGTTTTGCAAGAAGACTGTAACCTTGGTGTCTGAGTAACAGGAAAGAGGCCCACAGGGCAAGAAAGGATATGCAAGGAAAACAGTATTTGGTTTGTCAAAATTAACAGGAAAGGCCATTATATGCTACATTAATTGTGTATGTTTAATTACCCCCCCAAAACCCTCTTAAATTTTACGCTGCATGGCAATTAAAAAGTTTGGAAAAAAACTACCAGCATGTTAGAACCAATAGACTCTTTCGAGTTTAAATGCAGCTATACAGGCCAACAGCAGTGTATAGCATTTTATGAGTACAGACAAAGCACTTAATCCCAAGAGCCAAATTATACGTCTGAAAAAATCACAAGTGTGACAGAATAAAGATTTCAACACAGGTAGGGTGCTTGGAAAACAAAATAAATGTTGAAGACCTAAACCCCTGGCACCTCTGTAATGTACTGTATTCCCTGCGTTCACAAGCCCCTAACTGGACAAACGATCACCTGCCTGCCTGCACTGCACTGGTTATTTCTGACACACACACACACACACACACACACACACACACACACACACACACACACACACACACCCCCCCCCCCCAGCAGACTCCCAGGAGAAGAGTATAAATTCCACAGGAGCCCTGGGCTGGCGTGCCAAGAGTGACCAATGGCTCCCGGAGTGCTGAACTCTATGTTCACTCACAACCATGTCTGGGATTGGCCGTCTCTAAGTCCTGATGGACTCTGCAGGCAGTGAGGTGGGTGCCACCTTTTGTACACCTGGCAAGGAGCTGACACCTGTCCCCCTAAAGAGAAAACGGAATGCTCACCACTGGAGGTCTCCATTAGCCTGTTGTCAGACACCGTCCAACTTGGTTCTGTCACAACATAACCAAACCACTGCTTAAGGTGGGAAGGAAAGGGGATGGAGGGAAAGAACGTTTATTTTACTAACCCCTCATCTTCCTGTTTAATTTCTCCTTCCTTCTTTTACTCATCTCTGCCTCTCTAATGTCCAAAGATAGAGCCCAGTCAATGTGAAGAGCTGAGGAATGGAGGGGGGATTAGACAGTTCTTCGGGGCTCTGGAAGAAAGGGCTGGTGATCTATTTCTGAAAAATCAGCCTCTGAAAATTCTGTGGGACGCACTTCTACTCTGACACTCTGACACACATGAGGTCACCGTAAGTCAGAGTCCATTCAATGTCTACTGGCTTACATGGCAGGGCAGGGATGTGTGTGAAAGGAACTCAAATTACTTGTCCTCTTCTCAAAGGCCTGAGGTCAACATGGCTTCCACAGCTGACATAAAGACCTAATTCTTAGAACCAAACCAAATGTATGTTTCTACCACCAAAAAATCTAGTTGTTTTACCACTTATCCCTAATCTGAATGTACAGTCTACCAATGATAATAAAATGAGCTTATTTAGAAGATTACGGAGGGGGTGGATCCTAAATTAGAGTACATATCCCCCCGTACTTACAGAAGCATATAAGGAAAACCACAGCACTATGTAAAACACTGCCCCGAACAAATCTCTCCCAGGTTGGTTATGCTTTGACCTTGGAAGGGGCACCCTGCTACCAGTGATTCTCACACCATAGAGATCTATCAGGTCAGTTGTTCTCAGGATTTTGTATGCACAGGAATCAACCAGGGAGCTTGTTAGAAATGGAGATTCCCAAACCTCTCTCCCCCACCACACGCACCCCCCAGGTAGGGCTCAGGAAGGGCAGTGATTCTGACACAGGTGGTCTTCAGGCCACATTTAGATTACCCGTTGCCGTCGAGTTGATTCCGACTCATAGCGACCCTATAGGACAGAGGAAAGCTGCCCCATAGAGTTTCCAAGGGGCAACTGGTGGATTCAAGCTGCCAACCTTTTGGTTAGCAGCCATAGGTCTTAACCACTGTAACACCAGGGTTTCCACATTTAGATTACACCTGGTCTAACCACTATGGAGTGAGGCAGTAGTGGTTCAGTAGTAGAATTCTTGCCTTCCGCGAGGGAGACCCAGGTTCCGTTCCTGGCTGATACATCTTGTGTGGAACCTTGAGCATTGCTGTAATCCTGAACAGGTTTCAATGGAGTTTCCAGACTAAGATGAGCTATGAAGCAAAGCCTGGTGATCAACTTCCGAAAATCAGCCAGTGAAAACCCAATGGATCACAGTGGTCTGACCTGTAATCGATCATGGGAATGGTGTAGGACTGGACAATTTTATTCTGTTTCAGGGGGCCAACTCAACGGTAGCTAAAAACAACCATCACTAAGCAGCAAATGAGCTCCACCCATGAAGAAGAGGACCCCGGAAAGACTCAGAGGGGAGAAAAAGTCTACCTATTTACAAGGTCTTACCAGGGAAGAAGGAAAGATGTAACCCATCCAGCAAGATGAAAACACAGGATAGATCACAGACTTTGTCCTAGAAAGGACCTGAGGGAACCAGTGGAACCCAGGATTCTCTGAGCAGCTCTGCCATTATATTTGAGCAAGAAAGGCCCCTGCCTGGACCCACTGCTTTATGGAGGCTTTTCTCAAAGTGGCAGTCACTGACAAATAGAGCTTACATGTGATGGTAAACTAACTCAGTACACTATTCCAAAGGAAATGATTACTTCAAGTACACTACACAGACGAGCCCCAAGATCTCAGGGAGACTTTACTGACAGATAGGTAAAGGGATACGACCAAGTAAGCAACTCTAAGTACATTTTATAAAGTACTTTATTAGTACTTAAAGAACCACCACTTGTCTGTTTGTGTACTGTGGCGGCTTGCTTGCTACTGTGATGCTGGAAGGTATGCCATCAGTATTTCAAATACCAATGACCAAATACCAGTGGGCCAGCAACTAAAAACAAGAACAAAGTAAAGGATCATTCGTTTTTATTTGGTTCCTCCTTTTTATTAATTTCTCAGTTCCCACATTTCTTATCATGCTCAGGAATTGCTGGTGACAAAGGGACCCCGAAGGTAGACATAATAATGCTGTCAGGTCTTTCCTCAGCATACGAAGGGTTGATGTGCTCGGGGGGTGTCAGATAAGGACCCCCCAAATGCTTTTAGTTCAGCTTTGGCTTACAGCACGACACTCTCTCAGAATGAAACGTTGGTTCTTATCCCATGATTCACAAATGAAAGGAGGAAAGTGAAGAGCCAGTGAGCTATGAGCAAGTACTACAGGTGTTTGAGCTCGCCCAGAATGTGAGGCAATAAAGTGAAATGAAGTACCAAGGTGATGAGGCTTTGTAAGAGAAAGAGTGAGAAAGAGATAGAGAAGGAGAGAAAAGGAGATGAGCTCAACAACAGCCACATGTTGCTACTCAACAGAGACAATGAGAAAGAGTTCAACAAAGTCAAAACTTTATTACGTATTCTCTTACTGTGTTTGAAATAAATACAAAAACTCTAAGAAGGATTGCAGTCTGGGGAAAAAATAGTGATGCTTAAACTCTGAATAACTTCAAGTTGTGGAAGACTCAGGCCACATATTCACAGTCCAAATCAAACAGAGAATTAGGACATTTGCTGAGGAAAAATTTCTTGTCTGAGATTGAAAAAGCATTGTACTAAGAGCCATGGCTACTAACCAAAAGGTCTGCAGGTTGAATCCACCGGGCGCATCTTGGAAACTCTATGGGGTAGTTCTACTCTGCTCTGTAGGGTCACTGTGAGTCGGAACTGACTCAACAGCAGCAGGTTCTGGGTTTTTATTGAACTCTGAAGGATACTGCACTAACGCTTTTATCTGACAGTATCTCAGAAAAACAAGTTGATGATTTACAAAAAAAAAAAAAACCATCCAGAGATAGCACACAAAAGATTGATTTGTAAAGAAAATTCGAAGGGAAATTTCCATATATAATAATTACAGTAGGATTGTTAATTTGCTGTCAAATCAACCCCAACTCCTGGCAGCCTTATGTGTAACAGAAACGTTGGTGGATCCTGCGCCATCTGCAGCAGGATTGTTGTTACTGTCATTGTGTTAAGTATCGTCCAGTTGGTTCCGGCTCATAGAGACCCTACAGGAGAGAGAACTGCCCCACAGGGTTCCTAAGGATCAACCGGTGGGTTTTAACTGCTGACCTTTTGATTAGCAGCCAAGCTCTTAATCACTATGCCACCAGGGCCCTGTGCAGTAGGACTAAACCAAACCAAAACCCGTTACCGTCAGGTCGATTCTGGCTCATAGCGACCCTACAGGACAAAGTAGAACCGCCCCATACGGTTTCCAAGGAGCATCTGGTGGATTCGAACAGCCAATCTTTTGGTCAGCAGCTGTAGCTCTTAACCACTATGCCAACAGGGTTTCCGCAGTAGGACTAGTCACATCAAACAAAATGAGAAAATACCAAACATCCAGAAGGTTTCTTCTGGATTAGAGGTGACGCTGGCATATAAGGGAAAGCACTAGCCTCACAGCACCCAAATTGTATGCCCAAATTTGTTATCCGAGGAACGCAGAAGTTCTGCTTTTCACATGGTATGTCTATCTAATTCACTTTACTAATTAGTAATATGCTACATAATCAACAATTCGAAAATAAGAAAGGAAAAGCTTGAACTGGATAGAGAGGAGTCACTATTAAAACTGTCCCTGAGTGGCAACAATGGTTTACACTTGACTACTAACATAAAGGTTGGTGGTTCAAATCCACCCAGCAGTGCCACAGGAAAGAGGCCTGGTGATCTGTTTTGATAAAGATTACAGGCAAGAAAACCCTACTACTGTAACACACAGGATCTAAAACTGGGATATTTCATTAATCTTCCTAGGAACAAATGTCAACTTAATGCTGCTCTGAACACAGATACATAACTCATTTGTAAGAAACATCTGCAGTAAGAAAGAATTTCAAATTGAGACTGTCAGGTTTGCGGGAGACTGAGAGTTCATCTCATCCAGCAACTCAACTGATGCACTGAATTACCTCTATGATACCTCAACCTAGTAGTGTCCAATTTAAGCACCTGACGGTCCAGCTTGGGAGCTCCCTCTTTCCTGGGGAGAGTATTCTCACCAGCTGTCATTGTTAAATCAGTTTTCTTTATATCAAGTCTAAATCTCTCCCTATGGTTTCCACATATCGCGGTCATCCAGAACAAGTCAAACCAGTCATCCACAAGACAGCCAACATACCCTCAAATATTTGAAGGCAGTCATTATGCCTTCCAGCCCTCTCCACCCATCCCTAGCCCCAAAATCCTCTCTTTTGTTTCTATCAACTACTCCTAACAAGGCACATTTGGACCTTTTTCTATCTGATTCAATGACTCCAAGTCAGTGTATCTTTAGACTATGAAGTGCTATGCTCAGCACGTGGTTCTAGTAGTGGTGGTCTGGTTCTGGTTCTGTAGTTGAGGATCCACATTAGCTAGTTTTGGTAGCAAATTTCGGTAGGCCTAGTAATTGTGAACTCATTGATAATGAAAGGCCCAAGGTTATTATCATAATTTCCAATTTCCTTGGAGCTATTTCAGGCTTTTTGGTTTGTCAGGATCTTTGATGACCCTGATTCACTCATTACCTGGATGTGAAAAGTCCTCATAAACAACTTTGACGAAAACTGTACTCCATAACTTCATCCTGAAAACAAAAAACTATTAAGCAAAACAGGGCTGGGGGCCAAACCCAGAAGCATGCTTCTAGAAGGAGCTCTCTTGGCAGATGTCAAGCCATTAAGCCACACCCTTATCATCCACCCAACTACTCCATCTCCTAACTGCCATTTAACACAACCATGCTTCTCAGTCTTGGCCAGAGCTGCTTATTAAATGTTTTGCTTAAGTCCCAACACATCCTATTTACTGCATTTTCCTGACCAACCAGTTCAATGATATTGTCAAAGAAAATGTCAGCCTGGACTAGCATGATGTTTTACTTGGGTCCCAGAAGGTCCTAGAGAGTATCATTTGATCTTGCAGTAGAAAACAACCTGTGAACAATAAAAACATGTTTTTCCCCAAAAGTGACTCAAAACCCTCCACCTGTAATTTCCAGAATTCACCTTCTTCCTGCCCCCTTTGACAATAGGGGTCACTCACCACCTTCAATTTCCCAGCACCTTACTCATATTTTATGGTTCCTCAAAAACCAATGATAGTGGCTCAGGGTTACATTTGTAAGGAATCTCTGCCCTTTGGGACAGGAGAATCTCAAGAGATTTTGCCAGTCAACTGGCTTCTAACGCCCTTTACCAATCAATGATCCTAGTCCCCTTTCTTTTGGAAAGGCATTCTTCTTTGTTTGCCTGCTGCACTCTGTTCTAGATGCGAAGACCCAGAAGACAGTTTCAGAAGCTCTGTCTTCTCCAAGTGTTGCTTCCAGCTTGAAGTTTAATATTATCAACAATACACATCCTCTCAAAAGCAAAAGTCAAGTGGATGTTTTGGATGGGTTCATGACTTGTGGCTTAAGTCAAGATGTGTAGCTCTAGATGCGTGTCTGATTTCTACCTGTGTTTTGATAAAAAGTCTTAAGTTTTAATGGACAGTTACAGTCAATGGTATGCAACTTGCAATAAATACATGGGGGAAAATTCTGTCTGAAAAGGGTATATACTACGTGATTCCAACTACATGACATTTTGGAAAAGGGGAAACTATAGAGACAATAAAAAGATAGTTGTCAGGCACTGGGGGGTGGTGTTAGAAGGGAGGGATGAATACGTGGAGCACAGGGCATTTTTAGGGCAGTGAAAGTATTCTGTAGTATACTGTAATGGTGGGCACATGAATTCTACATGTGTTAAAACCCATAGAACTATACAAACCAAAGAATGAACCCTAATGTAAACTATGTAACTTTCCACAATAATGATGGATCAATACTCACTCATCAGTTTTAACAAATGCACCCCATTAATACAAGATGTCAACAAAGACAGGAGGGGGTATATGGGAGCTTCCTGTACTTTCTACTCAATTATTCAAGTCTATTAATTAACAAACAAACAAACAAGCTTTACCTTACAAGAGTGAAAGGAAGAGACAGACAGTAAGTGTGTGGCGTGGGGGGGAGGTGCAGAACGCATACAATTACTAGCTAAGAAAGTCAAAAGGCCAAACCTTCATTATGTGCACCAAGCAGCCATTTAAAACATGATCTGTGTATGAGTGAACTCATTAATCAGTAACAAAGCCATTCACTAAAGAGTTAATGGCCTTATAGAAGTCTCTTAACCTTTCTGCACTTCAACTAGTGGTTAAAGAAAAAAAACAAAAAGACAGACAGTGGATTAGGTAATTTTTAAGAGTTCACAATTAGAAGCGATCACAGCAGGAACGGCCAGCTAGGGACCCACAGACCAGCTGCTGTGAGATTATGTTCATTCCTACTGCACGGAGCATTAACTGCTGTGTCCTTAATCATCGGAATCACTGCTTAGAAATAAAATCTGGTCAACCTGTCAGTCCAATTGGTGTATTTTTCTAAGCCCACCTGACCTAATGCTTTCAATGTTGTCTATGCCTTGGTACGAACCAGCCCTGCCCTGTCTGGAGGAATGTGGTTAACTGTGGGTATACGGAGCGAGATGCAGAATGATGCCTGTGTGTGACGCCAGGAAGCCCTGGGGAGAGAAGCAGGCGGAGTGCCAGCCTGAGCCTTGGCCAGGGGAGGAGGGCATGTGGCATCAACAGAAGCCAGGAGGGGACGTTCTAGAGAGGGCAGAATCATGAGGACCTCTAGGAGGTTAGCAAGGTTGAGGTAGACCCCTGAGAAGGCAGAGCCTGTACAAGACAGCATAAAACCTGCTCTAACTTCGGTGGATCCTCAATAAGCCAGATATAAAATTACCATATGACCTTAGCAATTCTACTCTTAGGGATATACCCAAAAGAATTGAAAACGGTGTTCAAACAAAAATTTACACACAAATGTTCACAACAACACTAGTCACAACAGCCAGAAGATGGACACAACCCAAATGCTCATCAATGCATGAAAGGATGAACAAAACGTGATATGTGTACAAAATGGAACATTATTCAGCCATAAAAGGGAATGAGATTCTGTTACAACATAATGAATCTTGAAAACATCATGCTGAGTGAAAAAAGCCAGTTGTATGGTTCCATTTATATGAAATATCCAGAATAGGCAAATTCATAGAGACAGAAAACAGATTAGAGGTTGCCTTGGGCTGGGGGAAATGAGACCTGGTTGCACAATGATTGAGTGCTCAGTTGTTAACCAAAAGGTTAGCGGTTCGAACCTACTGATCACTCTACAGGAGAAAGAAATGGCAGTCTGCTTCTGTGAAGGTTACAAACTTGGAAACCGTATGGGGCAGTTCTACTATCTCTTACAGAGTTGCTATGAGTCAGAATCAACTTGATGGCAACTTTTTTTTTTTTAAGGGTTGTGGAGTAGGGAACGGGGAGAGACTGTTTAATGAGTACAAGGTCTTCTTTTGGGGTGATTAAAATGTTCTGGAAGTAGATTGAGGAGGCAGTTGCCCAACACTGTGAATGTATTATATGCCACTAAAGTGTGCACTTGACAAGGGTTAAAATGACAACATCAAATGCTGGTGAGGATGTGGAGCAACAGGAACTCTTATTCATTGCTGGTGGGAATGCAAGATGGTACAGTCACTCTGGCAGTTTCTTACAAAGCTAAACGTAGGCTTATCATTCATTCAATTCAGCACTGAGCTCCTAAATTTTTCCTCTAATGAGCCGGAACATATGTCCATACAAAAACCTGCACACAAATGTTTATGAGAGCTTTATCCGTAATTGCTAGAAATCAGAAACAACCAAGATGTCCCTCAACTGGTGAATGTTTAAACCGTGTTGCATTCATACAATGAAGTATTATTCAGCAATAAAAAGAAATGAGCTATCAAGCGATGAAAAGACATGGAGAAATCTTAAATGCGTATTACTAAGTGAAAGATGCCAGTCCGAAAAAGCTACACGTGGTATGGTTCCAACTATACTGACGTTCTGGAAAAGGTAAAACTATAGGGGCAGTAAAAAGATCAGTGGTTGCCAGGGGCCCAGGGGGATGGGAAAGGGATGAGTAGGTAGACAGGATACTCTAAGGGCAGGGAAGCTATTCTGTAAGACCCTGTAATGCTGGATACATGACATTAGGTATCTGTCAAACCCATAGGCCTGTACAATGCAAAAAGTGAATCCTAATGTAAACTATGTTGTTTTTAGGTGCTGTTGAGTTGATTCCAACTCATAGTGATGCTACAGAACAGAGTAGAACTACCCCACAGGGTTTCCAAGGAGTAGCTGGTGGATTCAAACTGCCAGCCTTTTGGCTAGCAGCCAAGCTCTTAACCACTGGGCCACCAGGGCACCAAAGGTAAACTATAGACTTGAGTTGATAGTAACATATGAATAATGGTTTGACAACTGCAACAAGTGTACCACCTTAATGCAAGAGGTTCATAATAAGAGACAGAGCACACAGAAGGGAGAGAGTGTATATGGAAACTCTCTGTACTATCTGCTCAACTGTTGTATAAACCTAGAACTGCTCTAAAAAAATAAAGTGCATCAAAATGATTAAAATGGTAAATTTTATGTGTATCTCTCTCTCTCACACACACACACACACACATACACAGTAAAAAAAAAAAAAAAAAAAAACCTCCTGGTCATTGGATAAGCTGTCCAGGGCCCAGACCAGGGCTGTCCCTTCCTCCTTCGTCTAGCCGGGTGTACACACTCAGCTCGCCTGTGCCTTCCTGCCTCTAAGCAGAAAGGATAAACCTAATGAGCCCAAGTGTCAGCACAATATAAATTACAGCGAGGAAAAAAAAGAAACAACTTGATGCATGGCTGAGGATCTAAAAGAGGAATGTCCACCATTGTTTGTGATTATGGATCACATCACAATCTAATACCAATTTTTATTTAATCAATAATTTCCATGCTGAACAGACAGCCCTGTTACAGAGAATCGACAAGCAGGTACTGATAGCGACAAGCCTCATTATTAATCTTTCCTCTCTTGGCTTATCAGCCAAACTACTGTAAAAGGGACCGCCAAGATGGATTTTAGAAGCCACCTTTCTCCTTTTTCTCCCCTCCCTTTTCTTTTTTCCTCTCCCGTAACGGTTCATGTACTGTGCACTCTGCGTTTATTTGCGTAACCTGGGGTTTGAGCGGCACGAAAAGGCAGTTTGCATTAAGCAATTTCACAAATCAGTGGGACCTGAACCATTGCTCAGCGTTAGCCATTACAGGCTAATAAATCATACTTTCTCTTTGAGTTGTCAATTGCTAAAAAGCTTTGTACAAATGTTGGCATCTGTAATTCCACAAGGGCTTTTCATCTTGAAATAAGATGCTCTGCACTGATAAGAATAATCCCCCTCTTGATCAAAAAACAGAAGAAGAAAAAAGAAATCTGCATTTTACCAATTAAAGCTGCTGCCAGAAGCCAAATGGCTCTGCACTGAGGCCGCAGTAAAGTTTATCTCTGTGGAACACAAGGAGGAGTGCGGTGAGGGCTCTGTTTCATTTTCAGCTTGACTACTTTATCTTGCGGTAGGAACTGTGCCATCTCTTGCCACGTCATACAGGAGAGGAAGGTGCGAGAACTTTCGCGACCTCCAGGAAAAGTCACCAGAAAGAACTCCCCAGGAACCAGGGCTCTCCCGGCTGTCCTGGAGAGTCCTCTTGGTAATGTGGGAAACAATTTTTAAACATTCGTCTGGTGGTGCACCATTTAAGCTTGGCTGCTAACCAGAAGGTCAGCAGTTCGAGCCCGCCTACCAGCCCTGTGGGAGAAGACCTGGAGATCTGCTACCGTAAAGATTACAGCCTTGGGAACCCCAAAGGGCAGTTCTACTCTGCTCTATAGGGTCACTAGGAGTCAGAATTGACTCAATAGCACACAGCAACAGGTTCTTAGCCAACAACTCCGGAAACTTCTGACTTGTCTTTTAACTCCATCCAGAACATCCACATTAGCTGCCCAAACTGTGACTCTGAAACATTTTCAAAATATCCTCCAACTTTTTAAAAAAATAATTTTCACTGCACAGCCTCACTTCTGGTCCTACCCCACCCCACAGACTGCCCTCTTCAATACATCATACCCATGGCTTCTGCAGCTTCCTAAAGCTCAGCCCGACCTTTCTACAAGTCAGGCTGGTTCAAGCCATCCCTCTCATCTTTGCTCCACACGGAAGAGAAGGCAAACGCCTAGTCTAGCAATCATACCACTCTGATGTGGTGCTTCTGGACTCTTTAATCTTACCATCCATGACTCTTTTGCCTTCCAGACACGTTTCCAGACATACTTCCATGCACAGTGTAGCCCAAAAGCATAAAATGCATCCCTTTGTAATTATATTTCTAATCCAAAGACATGTCAAAACCCTAGGCTTTTACTGTATTAGCCACTATCATAGGTAAAATTCCTCCAAACATCCTGCATCCTCCATGTTAACTTCTTGCTGATGTCTCCACAGAGTCTACACTGCATTCCCAACACCTTCCTGCACTGGTCTTCACCTGCCTAAATTCACCTGTCCATGCAAGACCCTGTTCAAATCCAGTCTCCAAGCGGCCTTCTCTCACTCCTTCATCAGCACCTTCACCTTGCCTTGGCTTCCCACTGCCCTGCTTGCACATTTATTGTCTTCCTAGCCGCCTGCTTGGTATCTTCATGACAGCCTGCCCTTCATGGTCCCCTCATACAAAGGCATAGGCAGAAAAGATGTATATCAGGTCTTTTCTCCCCACTGCCCCATCCCTAACCCCAAAGCCACAGGTCTGACATGCATGATTCCGATGAGCTTCTAGGCACTATGCCTGCAATCTGGGTGGTGACCAGTAGGTGGTGATGATGTATTATATCTGGGCGATTCAGACTAGACTGGGGGTTATGGCGACATAGGTAAGAGCTCACAGCCATACAAACAAATCAGTGCTATGCTCACTTTTCTGTTCTGGTAATGAAAAGTTTCTTTAATCTCTCCATTCTTCAATGAATTGAGTGTGTTAGTGTTACTTCACCCTGGATTCTATCCTTCCTTACATGTGAATGTTTCAGAGTTTACAAAGCACTTCCAATTCGTATAAGCACACAAACAAAAACTAAATTACAAAACTCTTTGAGGAAAATGGGATGGGTATTATTACCTCCATTTTACAGATGATAAGCCAAGGATCAAAGGAGTGGAGTGACTTACTCAAATTCACAAAGGCGGCTTTTGACAGATCCAAGAAAAAGACAGATCCACACACACCGTCAACGCTTCTTCCACATTGCTGTTCACTGGTCAGTGGTTGGGGGGCACTAATTTTAAGGACCTGAACTACGGAGTCTTTTGAGGATATGCCATTCACACATCTCTTCTCTTGCTAATACGAACCGTTGTAGAAAACAAAAAAACAAATTCATTCACGTCAGTACTTGGCTAATCCCAGAATGTGAATGTCCCTAAAGCCTCTAAAAGTGCTTACATTAGAAAACTCCCTTGCGTTCCTGGATACGTCAAAGCAGCAGCTTGATCTCGAAGCCTGCCTGCCACAATCTCAGAAGTCTTCTGTTGTTCACTATAGTGCCCTGGGTGTGACTTCCCTAGGGCTGCATCGCACGCGCGGCACGCACACACACACACCCCTGAAACAGTCAAACCGTGATGGAGTCTTTCCACCAAGAAAAAGGGATTAGTTGGAGAAAAATTTCCTTTAACAAAAATATACTTCTGTTTTTATTTTATTTTTTTCCCTCACACTGCAAAAGGAAAGATTTAGGGTACCAGTTATGAACTGGGGCAATTCTGCCCGCAGGGATATTTGGCAATGTCTAGAAACATTTTTGTTATCACAGCTGGAGGGGAGGCTGCTACTGGTATTTAGTAGGTAGAGCCCAGAGATGCTGCTAAACATCTGACAATGCACAGGACAGCTGCCTGTAACGAAGGACTATTTGTCCCAATAGCTTTCAGAAGAACGTCAGAACACCAAAACACATTAACAGGGGGAGACTGAATCTCAACATATCACAAGTGAGGAGGGACCTAGAATCAAAGGAATGGACTCAGTGACCTTTCTAGTCCTTCTCTCTTAGGGTTTCAGACTGGGTGATAGGGTACATCTTCATTTAAGGATCAATTTTATGCTGACACTCCAACCCAAACACTGCCTGAGTACTCACCGAACCCACGTTTTTAAAGGTGACATGCATGGACATAAACCAGCTGCCGTCAAGTCAACACTGACTTGGGGAGACCCCATGTGCGTCAGAGCAGGACTGTTCCATAGGGTTTTCAGTGGCCGTGATCTTTTGGAATTAGATTGCCAGGTCTTTCTTCCAAGGCACCTCTGTGTAGATTCAAACTGCCAACCTTTCAGTTATCAGCCAAGCACTTAAGCATTTGTGCCACCTAGGGACTCCTATGTGTGGACACAGCAGCCTAGAAATACCTTTACGTTTTTTCACTGCTTTTTTTTCACAATTGTTAACTACCATACTGAGTATAATTTTTCTTACTTAATTCCCCCAAATGTTTTGCAAGGTAAATACTATTATCATCCTTATTTCATAGATGTAGAAAACAAAGCTCAGAGAGGAGATGTGACGTGTTCAAAATGGAGAACCAGGTCTTGAACCCAGGTCTGTCAGCTTTAAAACACAGCTCTTTGCCACCACATCGTACAGCTACATGACAACGGCAGGGAGCAAAGGTTTTCTTTCAGCGCTCTTTTTTCTTACTGCCTCCTGCTCCCCCACCCCAAATCATACTTCAAAATTTGACGGGCATGATTGTCTTTCAGCATTCTTCACGCACCCCCCAGTCTTCTGGGCCCCTGCCATCTCAACCAGTTAGGACTTCATTATTTTCTTAAGAGCTCGACTGCTAACCAAAAGGTCAGCTGTTAGAATCGACCAGCCATTCTACTCTGTCCTACAGGGTCTCTATGCGTCGGAATTGACTCGACAGCAATGGTGTTTTTATTGTTCACTATAGATCCCTGGGTGCGGAAACCCTGACGGTGTAGTGGTTAAGTGTTTGGCTGCTAAGCAAAAGGTCAGCAGTTCGAATTCACCAGGCACTCTATGGAAACCCTGTGGGGCAGTCCTACTCTGTCCTATAGGGTCACTATCAGTAGGAATTGACTTGATGGCAACAGGTTTGGTTTCTTGGTTTTATAGATCCCTGAGTGGCACAAACGGTTCGTGCTCAGCTAGTAACTGAAAGGTTGAACCAACCTAGTGGTGCCGTGGAAGAAAAATCTTGGTGATCTGCTTCCACAAAGATTACAGTCAAGAAAACTCTTTACTTTGTAACACATGGGGTTGCCAGGAGTCGGAATCAACTCAACTACATTGAACAAAAACAACTGTTCACTATGCTTCTATGTCTACTTGTCACCACTTCCAATTAGAATGAATACTCCTGGAGGGTCTAAGTCAGGCTTTAAGGTCAGCACAGAGACTCCCCCTTGGCTTGGAGGGCACCTGCCAGGGCTCAGCATGTGCCTGTTGGTAAACAGTTGTGAAGCCGATGGGTGATTTGCCAATGCCAGTGCGTATTTATTTTCATGAATGAGAGGAGATATGAGGTCAGCAATGTCTGAAACAGGCAAGTATATTTAAATTGTGCATTTTTGCCCAAAGCGACCATCACTTCTCTGTATAACATCAATCCATACAGAATATTCCAGAGGATTTGTTATTGGCAGAACCCAGAATCTCACAAAAAGAATCAGTAGAGCCAATCGAAAAGCTTTTGATGGGTAAATTCTCTCCAAATGGGTGACTCAGTTACCCTGAGGAGAAGTCTGATGAAATATTTCCGGGGCACAATGGCTAAACAAATCTGAGACAGTAACTACTGTATTCTCTGTACCAGTATTCGAAATACTGACTTCTCATTTTTCATTCAATGGCTCAGGCACGTTAATAAAGTGGAAAGTTTAACAATTATTCAAATAATTAGTATGTTGGCATTTTAGTTGCTATTGAGTTTATCCTGACTCATGGAGACCCCATACGTGCAGGGTACAATTGCTCCACAGAGTTTTCAAGGCTGTGACCTTTTGGAAGCAGATCGCCAGGCCTGTCTTCTGAGGCGCCTCTGGATAGGTTCAAACTGCCAATCTTTAAGCTAGTAGTTGAGCGCTTAATTGTTTGTACCACCCAGGGATGCCATAATTAGCACCCCCTAAAAAATAATTATTATCCTTGATGGCATCTGAGCTACAGGGTTGGAAAACACGCTAGGAAAGAGACGGAATATACGGGTCTCCACCTAAACTGTACCTGGGCAGCCACTGGACTCCTACGCCCATCCCCTAGCCCCCTCCCTGGGGCTGAAACGGGAGGATGAGCTCAGCACAACATCCATGACAGCTATCAGCCAATATGTTGTTTCCGGTGATGAAACCTATTTGCCATCCCTATCCTTAAAACCTAAAATACCAAACTCGTTGCTGTCGAGTCAATTCCGACTCATTTAGCAACCCGATAGGACATAGCAGAACTGCCCCATAGAGCTTCCAAGGAGCGCCTGGTAGATTTGAACTGCCGACCTTTTGGTTAGCAGATGTGGCTCTTAACCACTACAACACCAGGGTTTCCTAAAAAATCCTAAGGACTATTCAATTCAAACCTTCACTTCTTTTTAATAAACCTGAGGTACAAGGAGGTGATACAGACCCACACTGGGGAAAAGAATGGGGTCTCCTAGCTTCAGCCAAGTGTACTTCCCAGTTGAGCAACAATTAATAGAAATAGGCCTCAGAGAAAACAGGACTGAAGGCCAAGGACCACAGTCTTGGGAGGCATCTAGGTCAACTGGTGTAACATAGTTCATTCTACTGTGGTGGATAGCATCTGGGGACTTAGAAGCTTTCGAGTGGCCATCTAAGATACAACTATTGGTCTCTTCCCGTCTGAAGCAAAGGAGAGTGAAGAAAACCAAAGATGCAAGGAAACAATTAGTCTAGTGGACTAATGGCCCACACGGACCACAGCCTCCACTAGACTGAAACCCGAAGAACTAAATGGTGCTCGGCTACCACTACCGACGGCTCTGACCAGGAACACGATAAAAGGTCCCAGTTAGAGTGGGTGAAAAATGTAGAACAAAATGCAAACTCATAAGAAAGGCCAAACTTACTGGTCTGATAGAGACTGGAGGAACCCCTAAGACTACGGCCCTAAGCCATCCTTCAAACATGGAACTGAACCTACTCCCAGAGGTCACCTTTCAGCCTATAAAACAAACAATAACAACCATGAGGCATGTGCTCCTTAGAACAGCCAACGATACAAGACCCAGTGGGCAACATTTGCCCAAAAGCAACAATGAGAAGGCAGGGAGGGGCAGGGAAACTGGACGAATGGAAATGGGGAGACCAGGGTGGAAATGGGGAGAGTGCTGACACAGTGTGGGGATTACAACAATATGTGTACGAATTATGGAATAGGAAACTAATTTACCATGGAAACTTTCATCTAAAGCACAATAAAATGCTTTAAAAAAAAAAAAAAAAAGCAACAAGCCTCAGACACACAGAAGCTACCATAAACCAACAGGCCATTCCCCTCTCCTCCCCCACTCAGCCCTGAGAAACACAAATCCGCAAAACAAAGAGAGGCAAAATAACCTACTTGGGCCTTCCTCTGTTTCTCATTAGGTCCACCAGGCCGACCACATGGGATCTCTGTTTGGCCTTGGACACCAGGGACAGCATTTATTTTCACGGCTGTTTCACAGTATGATAAGTGAGAAAATAACGTTCTGAAGGGTCAAATGGTTCCAAGGAGGTCTTCCCAAGTGTCAGGGCAGAGACAGGGCTGCCACTCAGAACCCCGGCTGCCCCTGGAGGGCTCTAACTGTTGGACCACACAGCCGTACAGGCCACACATTCTGTGTCTAATCTCCTGAGCCTCTCTTTATGGGAACAATTTCTTTAGGTGCAATTTAGTCGGCAAGTCTCAAAAGAATGTGACCCCTCTGGCAGATTGTCAGAGGCTGGCTTTGAAGTCTGTAGTTCTTCGTCTAAATTTTACACGCAATATTTCCAAATAATTAAAGTAACTAAATTAACCAGCAACTCCACGTAGGGAAAATAAGATCAGAATCTCTACTCATTCGTTTTTGGGATTATGTGCCCACAAACCTAATTTTTGCCTCATATCTGACACCCCTATCACATCTTAAACTCAGTGTTCTCTTAGGTAAAGTTATACAATGCAACTTTAGCATGGGGATCAAAATTAGATGGGAAACATTTAAAATGCAAATGTAGGATCATAGTATTAATATGAAAGTAACATCTGCACATCCTAACTCTGCCTTGTGCTCCTAGGGCTACATCAATTCTTCACAAATTAGACGTGCTTTCTTTCTATGTCTCCGTGATATTAAAAAGAAAGCCCTTCATTTTCATGCTGCCAGTGACAGCAAAGGTGATTATAACTGTATTCTTCTGATAAAGGAAACTTCAGCATAATTTTAGAGATCAAAATTTGCAGCATATGAAAGCATTTTAAATCCAAGTAGGTGGTTAATTACTGTATAAAAAGGTGCGTTTTTGACACCATGCTTAAGAGACACAAATTCAGGATTATAAAGACTTAAATGCTTCCCCTGTCCCCGAACCTGGGTGCTAATATGAACATATCTCAACTGCTATGTCCCCAATTCAAGCCCACTTGTAGGAGACACTGTATCCTTCCTTCAGTCTAATTACCAAGGCATGTCTGTAGGGCCATTCTGCTGGGGTAGGAGTGAGCAATAAAACTGTTTAAAAAGTCGTTTGACTTTTTAAAGACTTTTGGCAAGAGTAGTATACATGTTATTTCTTAAATAGCCCGTGCTTAGATTGGTAAAATAGAGGCTAAGGAGTTGGCAGCCATACAGCAAATAGGAGCTCATTACATATGGCGATTACACTATTTTTATTCTTTTGCCTCCCAGTAGTGAGGTTTTAAGGAGCCCTGGTGGTATACAAAGGGTCTGCAGTTCGAATCTACCAGGCGCTCCTTGGAAACTCTATGGGGCAGTTCTACTCTGTCCTATAGGGTTGCTATGAGTCGGAATCAACTTGATGGCACTGGGTTTTGGGTGGTACAGTGGTTAAAGCGCTTGAAAGGTCAGCAATTCCAGCCCACCAGCCACTCCAAAGGAGAAAGATGTGGCAGTCTGCTTCCATAAAGGTTACAGCTTTGGAAACCCTATGAGGCAGTTCTACTCGGTCTATAGGGTCGTTATGAGTCGGAATCAACTGGAAGGCAGTGGGCTTGGTTTTGGGTAAGTAATGAGGTTTTGAAGCACAACTAGCTACTCAGTAGTGGTGACTCCACACTGAAACACACAGGAATAACAAAGATAGTTCATTCTTCGCATGTATTTCTTTTCGTCTTTTCAAAAAGCCTCTCAAAACATAGGTGGTAGACACATTATCATTTAGAAATGAGGAGTGCAGTTTACAGAGAACCTGAGACTAACTTGTGTTGCATATTGTGCGTATCCCAGAAGTCTCCATTAGAAGAGAATCAAAGATGAACTTAATTCTAGCACAAAATAAATGTAGGAGGGAACACAACCTCAGAAAGGATTGGGAGAATCTCCTACGTGGGAAGCCAGGCTACTAGAAAGAATTTGAATTGTTTTATATAATAACAAAAGCTAACTCTCTCCCCACCCCCAAAAAACCAAAACTTTGAGAAACAAGTTTGAATTTATGATTCACATCTCTATGTAATAAAACACACAGCAAAAAGGGTCTAATTCATTAAGAATTGAAGGAAAAACATGGACTTCTCAACTTATTTTGAGATGCTAGAACACATGTATTCCAGATGGCAAGAGAAGGAGAAAACGAGTGCATCTTGGCAAATCAATAATACATTCAGTCAATCGAATGGACTTTAGTTTTTATACTACAGAACCCTCTTACCTCTCCTGTTCCCTTCTATTTTAACTGATAACAGAGAAAATGACAAACTACAAAAAATAAAACTGGTTAACAAAAATATACATTTATCTTCTTTGCTTCTGGGCATCGAAGTAAATCTATGACAAGTTTAATACTAACTTGAGAGTGACTAAGCCCAATTATAATTATCTTGCTGGGAAGAGAAATTAATTAAATACCCCAGTGACAAAGACCTCGAGAGCCAAGCTAGAATAAACACACCATTGGAGAAGGACAGAGGCTTGAAATAAATAAAGGAGAAGAGAAGGAAAAGGCAGTGTTTAGTCCATCTGTTCAGACAGTAATGGGACAAGGTAATCTTTTCAAGAGTACATGGAGTGCATTACGCTGGAAATGAGACTACCTGGCGGGCAAATTCAGCCAAGTTCCTAATTCTCTTCTTTAACTTTGTGATTTGCTAATGTGAAACACATGTCTCCCTTTTGCACCAAGTTCAAATAACTCTAGAATTCCAACTGTGCAGCTTCGGCGACTGAACCAGAACAAGGGGAGAAGTTGTCAGGATTTAAGAGCTTTCAGCAAAGCCCTTCAGTTGCAGCCAGCACCCTATTCCACAGAAGGATATCAATTATAGATAGTGACTTGCTTTAGCAGGCAGTCGGGACTGTCAGACACTAGATAGACAACCATGAAGAATCATGAATCTTTCTATTAACTGTAAGAAGAGGAAAGAGAATGGGACATGGCTATAAATAAGGCCAAGTATCAGCATGGTTTAACGCCTTGCCTCTTGGTTGTATGTAGCATGAAAATTGAACTAATTCACAGAACGTCCTCTCTCCAGTGGGAGTCCCAGGAACCAAAACTGTCAGTGCTTCCCTCTGAACCCAAAAACTCGGTTTTTGCCACTGATATTTTTTTCCTATTGCCATCAAACTAATTAAGTGGATGTGCAAGTAGTTATTCCTCCGATAGACAAAAAAAATAAAGCACTGATTCTATACCAGGCCACTAGTAATGCTACTGGATACGTCCATGAGCGTGAAGGTACCTGTATGTCAGGCAAAGCTCAATCAATTTAAATGCATGAGTTTGGAATTCCCACACTTCAGACACTGAGTAAAAATGTAAGAAATAAGTCGTGTAAGCTACTCATAAAACCCACTGCCACTGAATTGATTCTGACCCATAGTGACCCTAAAGGACAGAAAAGAACAGCCCCATGGGATTTTTAATCTTTAAGGAAGCCGACTGCCACATCTCTCTCCCTCAGAGCGGCTGGTGTGCTGTAACAACCACCCTCTGGTTAGTAGCTGAGCACTTCACCACCACGCCACCAGGGCTCCAATGTAAACTAGGTTATTTATGCTGGCGTAAGTTACAATTTTTAATTCGCTTAATTAAGTTTACTTACTCATGTGATTTATCTCAAGTTAAAGTTAATACCATAAAGGTAATATATTAGATTTTCTCATAATTCCGAAAGGAATTTTTTCTAGCTGATTTTGAATAATAAAAAAAAAAGATTCCACTGTACATATCTGTGAATTTACATTTTCTAAAGACAGTTTTAATAAAACGGAGTGCAGATTGTTCAGTTTAAGCAGCTTTACTTTAAACTTACACAGCTCTATCAACAAATCATCACTACCTAAAATCTTTTTGTCACTGAGGCAAATACTTGCATTATTCACTGTCTTTTACAAGCTTCCGTATCACTTAGGCAAGGAAAGGGTTAGGTTTCCACCACACCTCCAAAAACATGTTACCTCAAACCTGGCCTCTACCCAGGAACACAGTTCGTTTTAAACACTGACTTAGAAGAAGCTCTTATTTCCGTTCCTTCACGTCTGATAATGGCTAACCCATAATCACAGCACTTCTTGGAAACTGCAATGACTTATCCACTGAAAACTATTTCCAGTGGAAATAATTCATGCCCAGCTTACTATTACTCAAAAAGGAATTCACGAGCTTGCATCATCTCTCAGAAGGACACTTTTAAAAGCAAGCAGGCAGCCAACATCCTTTTCCTTGGTGGCAGCTTTTATATAAGCACGTCTCTTCATTTACGTCACTCACTCATTACGTCGCTGAGGATATTCCCAGTATGCTTCACTCTTTGGGAATATTTCCCCATATAAAAAGAAGAATTCCAAATCCTCCTCCCTTAGTATAGTAATGTCTTTGTGGTTTCCGTTAAAAGTCAGCAAGAATAAAGAGCCATTAAGTCAGTCTTGGCTTAAAAGTAACACTTGTATCAAATTAAAGAGAAAGAATCAAATTAAGTTCATGGAAAAAATCTGGAAATATACCTTAATTAAAAGCATTTGCCTGCCTCATTTCTTGTTATGCAGAGAAATCTATAATTCTTCCTATACAATTACAAGGAGACATGATTAAAAAAGAAATTGGGGTGGGGGCGGGGTGGAAGCCCTGCTAATGTCATGTTATATCCTCCAAACATTCTGTATATATTGGGTTTCAAAACCTGGCCAACAGTATATTTAACACTACACTGAAACTACAGCGTGTGGAACACATTACATAGGATGGGCCAAGGTGCAGAAGACACACTTCAAAAAGCTCATGCTTGTGGTTGCCAGGGGGAAAGGGGAAGGATGAACAGGTGACACCCAGGACATTTTTAGGGCAGTGAAGCTATTCTGTATGACACTGTAAGGGTGGACACAGCAACCTTATGTGTTTGTCAAAACTCACAGGCCTGCATTGTTGGTTAGTAATAATGCATCAGAATTGGTTCATCACCTGTAACAAATATACCACAGAAATGCTAAAAGATGTTAAAAGGAGGAACTGTGTGCAGGGGGCAGAGGGGACACATGGGAGCCCTCTTTACCTTCTGTAAGGAAAAGAGAACGGATTGTGTGTGTATGTCTGAGAGAGAGAGAGAGGCAAATCACAGTAGGCCCTGCTCTGTCAGATTTGCTGTCATATTAAAAGCTTCTGAAACTGCTCCGCTTTGTGGACCAATCTTAATGCATTCACAGGACCCAGTGCTTCTGCAGAGAGGATGAAGGAGCCCTGTATCTTTTTATTCTTGATTATTTCAATGCCCTTCCCTCTCAGTTACTCCTGGTCGTATTTGCCAGGGATGGAGACTCCACGAGCCACCAAAGACGGCCAAGTGCCAGGAAGCACTGAGGAAGGACACAATGCTAATCAGTACAGAGGTGTGCTGCACCTTCAGTTACTGTGCTATGTTATTTGAAACAATACACATACGAACCTGGGATCGTAAGAGAAGGTGTAGTTCTCAATCGGACCCCAGTGCCGTTTTCAAAAACACAGCATTAACCACATGTGAAAATACACATAACTTTTTTTCCATGAAGCTATTAGCCTCACAATGGTTGGCCTCAAGTCAAGAAATTGTGCTTAATGGTTCACCCCAAACACCCATCTCTCATCACACACAGTACTAATTGCTGCAGAAAATAATGGGCGATTCTTCGGCTTTGAGGATTTGGGAGAGGAAGGCACAATGAAGAAGAGGAATTCCCCAAGCCTACGTTTTTTTCTACTGCTACTGGGCCTTGGAAGGAGGAATCAAACTTGGTTAAAAGGTTAATAATAATTCATGTCCAGCTTACTATTACTCAATAACCATCAAAGTCGCTAACTCAAAATAGTGTTTTCGAGCTTACAGGATCAGAGTCATTACACCCTCTATTGAAGAGTTTATTGAATTTTACACTAAGCTTTAGCTGACTGAACAGGTCAAGCACTGTGGCTCGGAGTTTTCTTTATTCTCAGAAAGTCATAAAGCGCTCTCCCGTTTGCGACGCTGCTGGCAAAGGAACTTGACTCAGCACAGGGTCAGGGAAGCCGACCTCCCTGGAAAAGATCACAGAGTTGAAAGCCCAGGCCGTGAACAGCATTCACTTACGTGCACCAGCTGCTCTTGGGTGTCAAACTCCCTGGTGCAGCCTTCCCAGTGGCAGTTGGTCTCATAGATTACTTCAGGCTCCTGCTTGCTTTCATCTTTGTCCCCTTCCTCCTTCACTAGGGTTGTTCCTTCTGGCTGTTCCTAAGAGGCAGGGCATCAGGGAAAAGGAGGAGAGAGGGAAGAAAATCAGACACAGGGGACCAAAGGTGATGACTTCTGGTAGCAAAGGCGAGAGGAGTAAGCAAAAACATGATTTAGAATAGTCTTCCTCTCAGTGCAATTTATCAGCAAAAATAAAACAGAGCCCACGTCTACCTACTGGGTTTTCTGAATCAAAAAAGCAAAACACATGGAATCATTTGTGTGCATTTTTTTTTCAGAGACTGCCCAAACGCCCCTTCTGAGATGTCTAACTTGTCATATAAAACAATGCTCCAAATACCATAACAATGATTAAAAAGCTCAAGCCACAGGCTAAAACAGAGACATGTACACCCATGTTCACTGCAGCGCTATTCACTATAGCCAAGAGGTGACAACAACCTAAATATCCATCAAGAGATGAATGGATAAACAAGATGTGGTATACACATACAATGGAATACCACTTAGTAGGAGAAACGAAGTCTTGATACATGCTACAATATGCAATGGAGCTAGAAGACACTATGCTGAGTGAAAGAAATCAGTCACAGAAGGATGACTATTGTGTGAACTCACTTTATATAAAGACAAGAAAAGGTAAATATATAGAGATCAAAATTTATTAGTGGTTCAACAGGTAACGGGTACCACTGGTAGGAGAGAAAGGGGGTTAAAGGCAATGGAAATACCATGTTGATTAAGGGTAGGGTTGCACAGCCAATTATTGTAGTTATTGTCAATAAGTTGTACACCTGTAAAAAGTTGAACTGGCAAAAGTTGTGTGGTAGATATATTTGTGATAATGAGAAACAAAAAAAGAGCTGCTAAGGGTGATTATACATAATAACCAAACATCTCACAGGATTTTGCTTCTTGGTTTGGAGGTTTAGGGTCATGATTTCATGGGGCATCCTCGTTAATTAGCCTAATAACATGTTTAGTTCCTCTGTTCTACCTCCTAGTTCAATGCATAATGCCTGGTGTCTTAAAAACTTGCAAGCGGCCATCCAAGGCACAACAGTTGGTCTCTATTCACCTGGAGCAAAGAGGAAGGAGAGGAGTCAGGAATAGGAGGAGATATGGAATATGTGGCTAATTGCATCCGTGAACAACTACCTCCTTTGCATGAGACCAGAAGAACTGGGTGGTGCTTGGCTACCATTATGGAACATTTTGATCAAAGATTCCATAGAAGAATCCTAATCAAAAGGGGGGAAACACAGAACAGAATTTCAAATTCTCATGGACTCCAGACTTGTAGTCATGAAGGTTGGATGAACCCCTGAAATTACTGCCCTGAGATAATCTTTAAACTTTAAATCAAAAATATCCCCTGAAGTCTTTGTAAAACCAAACAACAGTCTAGCTTAACTAGTAAAAAATGTCTGTCTTGAGCACTACGCTCTTTTAAGAACTATCTGTATGGGATCAAACTAACAGCAAATTGAAAGATTAGATAGGAACCTTAGGGGGCAGTTAATTTATGTAAAGGGGGAAGAACAACTTAGAAAAGGAAGGTGAGAATCGTTGCATAACTTGAAGAATGTAATCAGTGTCACTAAATGGTGCATGTAGGAACTGTTGAATTGGTGTATGTTTTGCTGTGAATATTCCCAACAACAACAAAATAAAATCGTACTTTAAAAACAGAAAAGTTGAGGCACAACTTTGTTGCCCTAAATACAAACCTTAGAATAAACTAAAATTTTATCCAAAGACAAACAAAAAATACGTAAGAAAAGCAATGGTATTAGATTATGTAGTCTTTACCCAAAGTTCTCTAGATAGTTCAAATGGTTTGTGTTCAACTGCTAACCCCAAGGATGGTGGTTCAAACCCACCTAGCGGCATAGTGGAATAAAAGGCCTGGTGATATGCCTCTGTAAAGATTACAGCCAAGAAAATCCCATGGAGCATTTCTACTCTGTAATACACAGGGGGGCCACGAGTCAGGATCCATTCAGTGGAAACTAACAACAATCTTTACCCAAAGTATAGTCAGGTACCTCTATTTTGGTTGGTAGTTTTATTCTTTTCAGTACATTAATTTGTTTATCCTCATATTTGGTAACCTAGGGAACTGGTTTACCAGCACTTCTAATTCTGCTTTCCCTGTTGTTGGAGGCTATGAGGGGCACCTTGCAGATTTTACAGGGATATGCTTTCAAGTTCAACTCTGATCTCCAAGGGTATGCTTGCCCAAGGCCTGAGAAATCACAGTGTCTAAAACTCAGTCCTTTCTAGTCCTCTATGGGTCAGAATTGACTCAATGGCAAAGGGTTTGGGGTTTTGTTTGGTTTGTTTATGGCAACTTCACGGGAATGAAAATATGAAAATTTCCGGAATTTTTGAAGATAATCTGATGTGCAGACTGAGGTCTTAATCCTGGGCTAGACGATAAAACTGCAGACAAGCATTTAGGTGTAATCAGCAAGGTTGCTGACTAGCAAAATACAAGAGGAATGAAGGATCTCAGAACCCATGACACCTGTTTATTCCATCCTCCAAGTCCTTGCTAAAAAGGGAATTTGAGTTGAAGCAGCCTGGCGATAGCAAAGTCCAGGCTCTGTGGGCATCCAGAATTTTGTCCAACTTCCCTTTCTGTGAATTAACATTTATGGAGCTACTTCCTGTATCCAGTTACAACCCTAAAGATGGTATTTCGGGCACAATCTACCAATGTTTAAACTGAGAGTTGAGTGACTAAAAGAATCCAAACGAAATTTCAAATATCTTCCATTCATATTTTGGGTATGGAACCAGAATTTAACGTAGCCTTAAAAAAAAAAAAAATTTTTTTTTTTACAGTTACGTGAGTTGTACCTTGATCCTTCCTGGCTCTTCTGGAGAGTGGACAATGGTAAGGTAAGAACATGATCACTGGAGGAACATCACTAGTTCAGAACCAGATCTGGCTTGGGGCCAGGAGCTTAGTAATTTGCCCCAAAATCAGGGATAAGGACTGAAGTAGCTTGATCACATCAACAGTCAGTCACAAACTAACCCAACCATTTATTTACTTTTTTTTTTTTTTTTTATGAGCTACAGTTGCCTTTCCCCCTTAGCTGCCTAAACTGTTGACGACGTAGAACTCACATTAACAGTTGCCACGGAGTCAATTTCAACTCATAGTGACCCCATGTTTGTCAAGAGTAGAACTGTGCTGCAGAGGGTTTTCAGTGGGTAATTTTTTGGAAGCAGATCACCAGGCCTTTCTTCCAAGGACTCTCCAGGTGGACTCGAACTTCCAACCTTCCAGTTAGCAACCAAGTATGTCAGCTGTATGCACAATCCAGGGACTCCAATGCATCACACACCTTCCTGCGTTTTTGTATTTGTTTCCGAGCTAGAGAAGCAAATTAAGTGAGGCTCTATAACTGGCCTTTTGTCAATTGCCAAGGTCAAGGCCACCAACACAATGCAACAGGAAATGGTGTAATGAGAAGGCAGCAGGTCCGGGAGGGAGCAGGCCCTACCTGGTGCCCTACCTGCTGACTCCGCGCACCCGGGCTGGGGAGTGCTTCATCGGGTTTGATCTTGGACCTCTTGTTGTGCATAGGGTCACCAGTGCTGCTCACGGCCGACTCACTTGTGGGCTTGTGCTGCTGGTCACAGTTCCAGGGCCAGAGAGAAAAATTAGGCTCTGATCAATGAGTGGTACCATAATTAAAACATGCAACTCAGGACAAGCAGCCTCATTTGGCAGTAGAGAGATGACTCTGATAAGACTCCAAGGCCACAGCTGTGGAATTCAAAAAATGTGTTCAAGGCCAGCAAATACATGAGGTAGCTCCTTGTTTTTAACTCATGAGTATTAACTTCCCACACCTTTTAAAGGTGAGAAGAACAATGCTGGGGACCTAAGCTTTAATAAGTTCCAACAGTGTTTTTCAAAGGAATGAAGTTGGCAAAGGGGTACAAAACCAACATGCACTGTTTGCCAAGTTCTTTAATTAGAGCATCCGGGGTCTTCCCTCAGCATTATCAGTGTGGTGGTCAGAACAGAGGGCACAGCACAATTTTATTCCTATACTCGTGTATTACAGGAGCCCAAGCATCCCCTTGGATCTAGCAGAGGGAGTGCAGGGTGGCAAGATGAGAGCGATCTGAGTATTTCCTGTCCACTACACTGTATTTAGACTGAATGTGGGTCACAGTCAGCACCTGGTCAGAAGTGGCGTCCCATTGGGGAGCCATAATAAAATGACTCTGATGGGAGAAGCTACTGTTTAATAAGGACCATATACACAAAGTGTTCATCACAACTAAAGAATACACCCGTGGGTTAGAAAACAGGCTCCCACTCTGGATGCTGTGAGAGTACTCAGGTACTGTAGTTATTAATGGGCAGCTATTTTTTTTTTTTTTTTTTTATGGTGGTATGGCTCTCCCCTGTGATCACCAATATCACGCTATTTTGTTTCTTCCTCCTTCCTGGAAAGTGATGTGATGCCTTGTGCAGAGGCAGCCACCTTGTGAATAAGAGGTAGAAAGACAGAAAGAGCCTGAGTCCCTGGAGGCATCTTTGGACAACTTAACAAACGCTAGCAACTGCCTCTAGCCAAACTTCTTCCTATGTGATGAAAATAAGCCTCTATTTGTTTCAGCCACTATTAGTCTAAATTGAGCTGTCTCTCTCACCTGTGAGGACTCTGAAGGGCCAGAGCTGACCTGGACAGGGTTCAGAACAGTAGGGATCCCTGGAATAGGCCTCTGTGTTGGAAAAGTTGGGGCAGGGTGGATGAGCGGAGGGCTATGTCCAAAGGCTGAGCCCAAGGTTTGCTGTCGACTTAGAATTTGTTGATGCATATGGAGAGACACAGGTGCAGAAGGGTAGGTGAAGCTCAAGGCAGGGCTGCAAGTGGGGAGACAAAAAAAAAAAAGACCATCATTCACACTGTACCCAAGATCATATCAAGTCTGTTTGTTTAAATAAGAAGCTCAAAATGATTACTGTCAAACCTCTTGAAAACTTCCAAGAGAAAGATGAGATGCACACACATAGACCTGAGAAATGACTCTGCAAAACTGGAATAAAAGGCAACCGTTCAATAACAACTATTTATTGCAATAACAAACTTTATAAAAAAAAAGAGACCAGGGACCTGATGCTTTATAGGACTTTTATTGGCTCTGCAGTTCCACATGCTCCTGTGCATGGAGCGGTTCCTTTAATCTCGGCTCGCACCGCGCGTGCTCATATGTCTCCAGATCTTATTACAAGAGGAAAGAAAATCAATTGGTTAAATGTGTTTTGAACACCATGCTTGTCATATCACTCATTTGTTTGTAAAGATGGAAAGCTTGGTTCATCCAGAATGCCACCTAAAGAATTTCCATCAGTGCCGTCTGGTTACAGAAGCTGATGGATTAACCTCTCCCCGCTGAAATCGGTGATCAATGTGCTTCGATGGCAGAATATTCCAATGGGAGGGCACAGCTCCCCCTTCCAGTTAAACGGCATTAAATGTCTATTAGAGCCCATTATGCATGCTAATGTCTGTCACCACTTCATTACGCCACAGAAGTTCCCAGGCTACACTAAGTTCTGAGGAAGTGGCGATATTACCGAAAAGCTGCCCGGCTAGTAGGCAGCGCCAATTGTTCTTTGTGCCAACATAGTTTAGGAATCAAATCCTCTTAGAAGAACGAAGGGCTCTTGAGGAATTTGCCAATGGCTTAAAAATGCATGAAGAACTATGACTGCGTTCATGGAAATTTCTTAAAAAATAATCAGCGAGAAAAAAATACATTAAAAGAATTAGTTTCTTGTAATGTCAAAGGTAGACCGCGTGCAAATTTCCAATCTGGTGTGTTAATTACTATTGCTGTTAAGCACATTAACTGAGAATATTATCATTACAGTAACAAAATTCGAGCCATTTCAACAATTTTAAGTAATAATTCCAAGGATATGCTCCATTCATTAACGTGACTCCACATTTTGCCTATCGGACCACAATCCACAAAAGGCGGCTTCCATGGGATTACATTACAATTATTCCTACAGAGAAACTTGCATTACAATAGCTTGCCCATTTAAGACTGAATGATATTAAGAATACCAAGGAGAATTTCTCGGGCTTGGAGGACCTCTCCTTTCATTTTGCATTGTATTTCTTTAATAAAGGAAAGCAGAAACAGGGTGAAAACAGTCACTGTTCACAGTAAGTTAGGGAGAATCAGTAATAATATTCCGTTTCTGCAGCGCTCTAGTTTCTGCCAGTGTTCCTGTAAGCAACCATGAATGATTACAGCAAGACTTAGTACCTAGCCAGTTTGGATGATTGATAGGGCATTAATCAAAAGATGCATATCTGCCTCAGAATTTGTTCACAAGCTTTCTTCTAATAGCTGATTTCATGTTCACTGAGCTCTATGCCAGTTTGTCCAATTTATTTTTCAGTGTACAAGCCATTCATCAAAAAACACAATGATTTAACAACCTCCCCCCTTCCTTTTGGTGAATGAGTATTAGTAAGTGTAACTACCTTATTCTATTCATTAAAACAAAACAAAACAAAACCCACTACACATATAATTACCATGTCACGGAGACTTTGCGGGAACCTCCATGCCCCCTTCTGGAGTTCCATGAACCCACACTCATCTGTAGGGCTTGGGAAGGGGGCTGCTGAGGTCATTTACACTTCTAATGGGGAGATACAACATTTGAGGGTTCAAAGACTCAGAACGTAATTAAGAATTAAGATCATCAAGGAAAACTTTTCAGAAAGCAGTAGAGTGTCCTGGGTTTTATATATAAGCAATTTACAAGTGTTAATAGCCAGAGGATAGGTACATTCTGTCTTTTTAAAAAAGACGTAGAAAAGAAGGCAAAAGGAGGATCAGGGGAGGGATGAACAGGGGGAGCACAGGGGCATTTTTAGGGCAATGCAGCATTAACTGTAGGATACTGTACTGATGGACGCATGATACTAGGCATTTGTCAAAACTTACAAGACTGCACAGAGAGAACCCTAACGTACTATGCACGCTAGTTAATAACCATGCATCAGCATTCGTTCATCAACTGTACCAAACACAAGGTGGTAACAGAAGGAGAAACTGTCTGCAGGCAGGTTAAAAGGTATTTATGACCTCTCTGTACTTTCTGTGCAATTTTTCCACAAACCTAAAGCGGCTCTAAAGAGTAACATCTACTTTTCAAAACGAGGTTTAGCATTCCTCACAGCAGTTCCTCAGTACATAATTTTCCTTATTCTCAAAGGTGCATTCTCCCTGAATTTAGCTAGCACACGAAAGGTTGTGAAGGCTTTCAACACATTTTCGTAACTTCCCCTTTCGGTGCTGTTTTTTTCACTGGTTAAACCAGGTGATGGGAATAAACATTCTCTAAAATCTACATTGACTACTAGGCTCCAGGGGACAAGAGAGGATACAGGGTGGGAGAGTGATTTTCAGCGTTCACTGCTTACTAGTAAGGAGCCAGCCACAGAAATGCCTTCTTCTCTGCATGCAAAGACTTGGGAGAGGATGTGGTCCCCTATGGGCCTTGTCTCAGCCCAGAAGAGCTGGCCTTGGCCCTTTTGTTTCAGTTGGCTTTTGCAGGGTGCAGCAGGAAGGAGGGCTGCTCAGCTCTGGTTTACAAAGCCGACTCTGATATGTGATGACGCAAGCAGAACGTTCTTGGTTCTGCCAGGCTTCAGCGACCCGACTGAGCAGCCAGGGCTTCTCCTGCTCTCAGGAAACCACCTGAGAGTGCTTGGACCAATTTTTCTAAGGATGCAGCAGGTGGTGGGTGATGACTACGCATTAGACATCAAGAACAATAGAAACCATGCCCTCTCTATGAAGACTATGCCTCCCGTGTGCAATCTCACACTCTTTGGGCAAGATAAATGTATAAAGAGAACCTCTTAAGAAGTCCCTAGATGGTGCAAATGGTTAACGTGCTTGGCTGTTAAACAAAAGGCTGGAAGTTGGAATTCACTTAGACATGCCTCAAAAGAAAGGCCTGATGATCTACTTCCAAAAAAAAAAAAAAAAATCAACCACTGAAAACCCTATGGAGCACAGAGCTACCCTGATACACATGGGGTGACTATGAGTAGAAACAGACTGATGGCAACTGGTTAAGGGATTTTTGGTGAGAAATGAGAGAACAGAGCCACCACTTCCTATTCACTAAACCTAAGTGGAGATGGTCCAGGCATCCTAAAACACTCTTGCCTCTCAGGGCAGCACAAGTCACTCTGTGTCTGTGCACCTGGCTCCACTCTCTTCCTGGAGCTTCTGCTTCCAGAGCTCAGCATGCTGGCTGCCTCTCATCATTCAGGTCCCCAATTAAATGTCACTTTCTCAGAGAGGTCTTCTCACACCAATGCTCCCATCTCAGTGAGCCCCCCACATCTCCTCTCTCAACCATTCTCTCTGAGATTATATTCTCTCTCCCTCCAGAATGTGAGCTCCCGGTGAGGTAAGCACTGGTCTGTCTTTTTCACTACTAACCCCCGGGTACCCAGAACCTGGCCTAGCACATAGTAAGTACTCAACATTGAATCCTTCCTCAACTTATCAGTTACCTATGGCTTCTGTAACAAGTTACCACAAACTTAGTGACATGACATCACACACATTTATTAGCTTACAGCTCTGGAGGTCAGAGGTATAAAATGGGTTAGCAGAGCCGGATCCTTCTGGAGACTCCAGGATAGAATCTGTTTCTTGCCTCTTCTAGCTGCTAGAGGCTGCCCACATTCCTTGGCTGGTGGCCCCATATTACTCCATTCTCTGCTTCTGTTGTCACATTTCCTTCTCTGGCTCTAACTCTGAATTCCTTGCCTCCCTTCTGATAATATAGGACCCACTTCATAATCTAGGATAATCTCCCCATTTCAAGTCAAGATCCTTAACCTAATCACATCTGTAAAGTCTCTCTTGCCATGTAAGGTAACATATTTCCAGGTTCCAGGGATTAGGATGTGGACATCTTTGGGGGTCAGTAATCTGCCTAAACCCAAAACCAAACCCATTGTCATTGAGTTGAATTCAACCCAAAGCAACCCAAGAGGACAGAGTAGAACTACCCCATAGGGTTTCCAAGTCTGTAAATTTTTATGAAAACAGAGTGCCACATCTTTCTCCTAAGGAGTGGCTGTGGATTTGAACCTCTGACCTTTTGATGAGCAGCCAAGCACTTAACCACTGTGCCACCAGGGCTCCCTCTATACCACTCTCAAAACAGTCACTTCAAAGAAAAATGTTTTCCTCTGGAAACTATAATTTAAAGGTGTTTCTATAAAACAGTATTCCTTAAGCAAAGTTAGTATCATATCTTCCCACAGAACTTTAGCAGCTGAGGACTTGGCTGTTTACAGATATCAGAAAATTCTACCTTTAGAGGTTCTGGAAAAAAAAAAAAAAAAAGAACTTAAATGGTTCCATTCCTCATGTATTCACTCCATAATTTACTAGCAAAAAAAAAAAAAAAAAAACAACACCAAACCCACTGCCGTCGAGTTGATTCCAACTCAGAGCAACCCTACAGGATAGAGTAGAACTGCTCCCTAGGGTTTCCGAGGAGCTACTGGTGGATTCCAACTGCCGACGTTTTTGCTTAGAAGCCGAACTCTTAATCTCTGACCCACCAGGGCTCCTAATTTCCTAGAAATATAAAATATTAATACCATTGAACATCTTTATAAATCTCTGTATCTCTTCTGAAGAACTACACAGTCTATAGTCTGAAACTGGGACATTTACGCTTACCTGAGCTTTCTTGGGTGGTGCAAATGGTTAAGCACTCAACTACTAACAAAAAAGTTGTAGGTTCGAACCTACCCAGAGGCACATTGGAAGAAAGGCCTGACAGTCTGCTTCCAAAAGGTCACAACCTTGAAAACCCTACAGAGTACAGTTCTACTCTGCACACATGAGATTGCCATGAGTCAGTATTGAATGAACAGCAACTAGTTTGGTCTTTGGTTTGAGCTTTCTTAGCTTGAGTATGGCCTACACATTTCTGTTCATCCTTTTCTTTCTTATGGGTGATCTAAAAAGAGGTTAACTTGCATTACTGAAGAAGAAGAACAAAGTGGGAGGCCTCACACTAGCTGATTTTAGAACCTATTATATATACCCCCACGGTAGTCAAAACAGCCTGGGACTGGTACAACAACAGATACGTAGACCACCATAGAGCAAAACTGAGAATCCAGATGTAAATTCATCCACCTATGAGCAGCTCATATTTGACAAAGGCCCACAGTCCGTTAATGGGGAAAACACAGTCTCTTTAACAAGTGGTGCTGGCATAACTGGATACCCATATGCACAAAAATGAAACAAGATCTGTACCCACACCATGCACAAAAACTAACTCAAAATGGATCTAAGGCCTAAATATAAAATCTAAAATGATAAAGATCATGGAAGAAAAAATAGCAACAATGCTAAGAGCCCTAATACATAGTATAAACAGAATATAAAACATTACTAACAATGCAGAAGAGAAACTAGTTAACTGAGAGCTCCTAAAAATCAAAAACTTAGGCTCATCAAAAGACTTCATCAAAAGAATAAAAAGACAACCTACAGATTGGGAAAAAAATTTTGGCTATGACAAATCAGATCTGCGTCTAATCTCTAAAACCTCAACAACAAAAAAGACAAATAACCCAATTAAAAAATGGGCAAAGGATATGAAAAGACACTTCACCAAAGAAGACATTCAGGCAGCTACCAGATATGAGGAAACGCTTATGATCATTAGCCATTAGAGAAATACAAATGAAAACTACAATGAGATACCATCTCACCCCAACAAGGCTAGCACTAACCCAAAAAACACAAAATAATAAGCTTTGGAGAGGTTGTAGAGAGACTGGAACACTTATACACTGCTGGTGGGAATATAAAATGGTACAACCACTTTGGAAATTTGTTTTGCACTTCCTTAAAAAGCTAGAAAAAGAAGTACCATATGATCCAGCAATCCCACTTCTTAGAATATATCCTAGAGAAATAAGAGCCAATCACACAAATAGATACATGCATACCCACATTCATTGCAGCACTGTTCACGATAGCTAAAAGATGGAAACAACCAAGGTGTCCATCATCGGATGGATGTATAATTCACACAATGGAAGACTAGCAACGATAAAGAACAACGATGAATCTGTGAAACATCTTATAACACGGATGAATCTGGAAGGCATTATGCTGAATGAAATTAGTCACAAAAGGGTAAATATTGCATGAGACCACTATTATAACAACTCAAGGAAAGTTTTAAACAGAAGAAAACATTCTCTGATGGTTATGAGGGTGGAAAGGAAGGGAGAAGCGGTATTCACCACTTAGACAGTAAATGAGAATTATCTTAGGTGAAGGGAAGAACAACACACAGTACCGGTGAAGTCAGCACAATTGGACTAAACCAAAAGCTAAGAAGTTTCCTGAATACAAATAAACACTTCGAGGGATGGTGTAGCAGGGGCAGTGGTCTAGGGACCATGGTTTCAAGGGACTTCTAGGTCAACCAGCATAACAAAGTTTATTAAGAAAATGTTCTGTATCCCACTTCAGTGAACGACATCTGGGGTCTTAAAAACTAGCGAGTGGTCATCTAAGATGCCTCAATTGCTCCCAAACCATCTGGAGCAAAGGAGATTGAAGAACACCAAAGACACAAGGAAAATAATAACCCAAGGGACAGAAAGGGCCACATAAACCAGAGACTCCATCAGCCTGAGACCAGAAGAACTAGATGGTGCCTGGCTACCACCAACGACCGTCCTGACAGGGAACACAACAGAGAGTCCCTGATGGAGCAGGAGAAAATTTGGGTGCAGAACTCAAATTCTAGTAAAAAGACCGGACTTAATGGTCTCACTGAGACTGGAGGGACCCCAGAAGGCATGGCCCCCAGACTCTCTCTTAACCCAGAAATGAAACCTTTCCCAAAGCCAACTCTTCAGACAAAGATTAGACTGGACCATATGGTGTAGCAGTTAAGTGCTACGGCTGCTAACCAAAGGGTTGGCAGTTCAAATCCGCCAGGTGCTCCTTGGAAACTCTATGGTGCAGTTCTACTCTGTCCTGTAGGGTCGCTATGAGTCGGAATCGACTCGACGGCACTGGGTTACTGGGTTGGTTATGAGACATAAGATGATACTTGTAAAAAGACTGCCTCTAAGTTCAAGCAGATACATGAGACTAAATAGGCAGCTCCAATCTGGAGGCGAGATGAGAAGGCATAAAGGGACAGGAGCTGGTTGAATGGACAAGGGAAATCCGAGATGGAAAGGAGGAGTGTGCACTCACATTACAGGGACAGCAACTAGGGTCATGTAACAATGTGTGTATAAATTTCTGTATGAGAAACTAACTTGAACTGTAAAGCACAATAAAAATTTATAAAATAAATAAAAAGAGGTTAACTTTACTTTCAGATTTTTTAATTCTCTTCATTCAACATTTAATAAACTGCAATTTAAAAAACTGTTTTTATTGCTTTCATTTCCTTTCATGACTACATAAAACAAAAAAACTAAACCAATTAATTGCCATCAAGTCAATTATAATTCATAGTGACCCTACAGGACAGGGTAGAACTGCCCCACAGGGTTTTCAAGGGTATAAATCTATGGAAGCAGACTGCCACATCTTTCTCCTGTGGGACAGCTGGTGGGTTCAAATCGCTGACCTTTAACCTAGCAACCGAGTGTTTAACCACTGTCCCACCAGGCCTCCTTGACTACATAAAAAATGGGGTAATTTTTAAAAAACCAAACATTGGTAAGAGTAAGACGCATAACTGTTAATCTATACTGAAGTCAATATGGTGAGTAAGGAAGATCTTCCCAAGTCGTGTGCTAATGGGGTCATAAGCTTCCAGAGATAATGATCCTCCCTCCTTGGACAGCCAGAGGTCCAAGGAAGGTAAGTGTTATGGGGCAAAAGAAAAAGGCATGCAAGTCTGAGGAATATGGGGTGAAACAATCACAGAACTTTCCAGAACTCTCATTATGCACACATGCATTCTGAAAGTTCGCCCCAGGACACAGTTGGGAGCAGTGCTGGGTGGAGCTTCTTGAGAGTGGTGAGTGGACTGAGGAACACCCTTCTAGGACAACAGTTATAAAGCCAGAATAAATTAATGTAAACATCAATTTGCCCTTTATTTTTCTAAACAGCAGAAAATGAAAAAAGATGTGGGTTTTAGATACCTGACCATAACATTTGTGGCGTCTTCACCCACCAAATATAATTTCTATCCATCACGCTAGATTTGTGCCTACTGTACTTTCTGTTTTATAGAATACCTCTGTTAGAGTGGCAGTTCACCGCATGCGGTAAGTCACGCGCAGAATTCTGAGCAGGTCAAGACGAAGATAACTCTTCCCGCTCAGCTCCACCTTGATGTTCAGCTCTGAGCTGAGCTGAAAGTGATCAGCAAGCTGCTGTCCAAGTGGGAAGCAGTTCTGTTTCTCAAAGATTTTAAAACACACTTTGCAAAGCCTGAGTCTCTAAAAAGGTTTGGATGTATTTATTGTCTATTAAAAATCAGAGGTAAAGTTCTGTCAATATTCGTACAAAGTGTGACCGAATTTGGCAATTCCAGCAGGGCTTCTTTCTTCATAGCGCAGCAAATAGCACCCCACTTACCCCAAAGTTCTCTGCCTGGGAATTTTAAAATTATCCCCAATTCAGCTACAAACTGGGGTATAAGTAGATAGGAAGGATTTTAATCAACTAAGGCAAACGTCAGAAAACCGGCATGCTACAACTCTTTCTGCGTATCCCATTTGTATTTCCAAAGAATAAAATAATTATTTGTAACCAGGAAGTTACACATTAATTATAGCCAGTGCATTTTAATACATCAATACATTTATATAATAATTATCTAATTAGAATAAAACTTCGAAATTCATAATCATGTTTGATTTTCACAACAAACATTACTTTTTCATACCCGGAAGTGCTAGGAATCAGTATTTGCACAGAGACCCTTGTGATCAATCTGTAAATCAAATTCATATTTAATTCCTGGAATGATATATCAGAGGGGCCACTGAAAGTTCACATTCTAGAAAATCATTCATTAAACATTCATTCAACCCTACTGTACATATGGGCATTTCAAATTCATTAATATTCAAGTCAAATGGAGAAAACCCAATTAAAATAGCATGAGAAAAACCCGTAATATGTTTTAAAAATGCTTCAGGAATTCTGTATCTGGTGGGGGTACGAAGGTGGGGATATGCTGGGTTTACTCAAGAATGGTGGTACAAGAAAAGAAAGCTGCATCACTCGGCTTGCTGCAGTCCTTTACACTGAGAAGAGAACTATTTACAAACAAAAAAAGGGGGGGGGATGGAGAAAAATTGAAGAATAATAAGATGGGAAGTGGCTGGATAATCCAGCACGGCACACTGACAGGAAAAGCTTCTGTTTTGTTTGGTTAGTGACTTTAATCCACATGGCATTTTGACCCTTCCCTAAAATAACAGTGTTTCCTAAGAATTGCCATGGAATATCTCCCCCTGGGCTAAGCAGAGCACTGGGTCCCTTTGTGCCAGCGTACAACATATATGAGGGAAGGGCCAGGTACAATGCATGTAGCTGAGCAGCACTCTACTCATCATATCTGCCTCCACAGAAAGACTCATCGACTTCCAGAGTCATCTATGGAATGCCCCCAGGGTCTGGAATGCTCTGTGATTATCACAGGACTAAACCACACCAGGCCCTGGTGTGGGTGGCAATGGGGAAGGCCTCAATCACAAAGACGCCAGCTCTTTAGCGTTCCATGGAATCACATGTAGAGTAAAGAACATGAGCCATCTGAGAATTCTTCGGAAAGGTCCTGTTTTAAATATGAAATCAATTCCAGCTATCTACTGGCCACCTATAAACACTTATTTTTTCAATTGCCCTGGTGTTGAATGTTGTTAAGACTTTCATATTCAGATGCTTGCATGATGCTATGATGATGTGTTATTTCAGGTAAGGGCAATGGATTAAGAAACTGAACGCTGACATAAATCCAGTTTTCCATGCTGAAGAACCAGATGACAATATTTACTTTCCAGTATCCCTTGTCCCTTTCTTCTCCCAGGAAACTGGAATTGGAGGTAAAATAGGTCAACGCTGAGTTGGAGGTAACAACATGTTGAGTTGACTCACCATCTGAGAAACTGGTTTCAAGAGAGGACAAAGAGGAATGGGGAGAAAGGCATTCTAATCAAAACCAAACTTTGTGGCTACTTTGTGGCTGATTTACTAATAAGGTCACCCAGTTTCTGGTTATAGCTGTGGAATTTACCACACAACAGCTGTGATTCAAAGTTAAGAGCAATTATTTTCTAGTTTTGCATAGAATGGGCCAACAGCTATCATTATTTGCATGTGTGTGGGTACAGGGATATATGTGTCTGTGCTTGTTTCTACTTGAGAGTAAAAAATAAACTTTCCACTTCCATCCATAACAGCTCCCAGGGCAAGTCTACTGGAGAAGCCAGCCCAGCCTCAGAAGAGAGGGCACCCAAATAAATGAAGACTCACACAGTCACAAAGCGAATAAATACTGCAACATTTGCATAAATAATGCATTAGACAAAAATATATTAAGCCTTGTATTATGAACGTGTTCTAAAAGCTAAAAAAAAAAAACTACTTGCCATTAAGCATCCAAACAGATAAAGGCTTTCATGAACACAAATACAGTGCCAAACTCTCCAGTGAAATGTGGCTTGAAGCACCCACACTGTGTAATCAGTCAATGATGTAGACATGGTTAGAAAAATCAATTAATATAAGCACAATTTTTAAAGCATCATCAGGTATTATTACCATTTCTCCATTATAAATAGCATTTCCTGCCAATTCTTTTAGTCATGCCTTCATTTGAGAATTTGTGGGAGAGAAGGAGTGCGGTCTGGTGGACAAAAATAGGAATTTTGGAAGTAGGCCCACCAGGCTGAATTTGTGGTTCTGCCACTTTACTAGTTGAGTGCCTCTGATTCAGTCCACTAACCTTTCTAAGCAGTAGGTTCCTCATCTGTAAAATGATACAACCTCACTGGGAACCTCCAAGGCTTCTGCTATCAGATTACTGGTCCACCATACTCACGCACAATCTAGCCCTTGCCTGTCTCCAACTTTCTGCCTTGCTAAGCTTCCCTTTATTCACTGTTACCTGGTGCCCTGGTTGGCTGACAGTTCCTCAAACACCTCTACTCTTTCCATCTCATGGCCTTTGTCTGCTCATTATATTTCTTAGAAAGTTGTCGAAAGCTCCCCCATAGTGGCTTGTCATCTTCCTCTGGATCTCAGCTTCCTGATCAGCCAGTCCGAATTAGGCCATCTCTCTGCTATTGTTTCATAGCACTGACTGGAATCCTGACCTACCCATTCGTTCATTCATTCATTCATTTATTGATACTGGTTGAGATTTTTCATTCCATGAGCAAGTCAGTTCCATAAAAGCCAGGGTCATGTCTGTCTCATTCATTATTGTAGGCCCCATGCCCAGCACGCTGACAAGTAGATAGTTCAATATTTAGCTAAATATTTTGGGGAATGAATGAATAATAGATTAAATGAAGCACTATGTTAAACCTACTACCACATCTGGGAGCAAACAAGAACTACCCACCTTTTTGAATTAGTAATAGTTTCACTGATAGTGGGGGAAGAGAAGGTCATCTAATAATTTTTCGAAGATAGAACTGGAGAACTATAAAGACACTGTGAATGTGGCACTGTATTCATCTACTCTCCAATGTCTCCCAACTCAAGTTTGCCTTGTTTCTCCAACATAAACAAGATCTTTACACACGGCAACAGCACAGTGCCAAGGCGTTGTGGAGGCCAAGCTGGTTTCTACCTGGCCTCCGGCAGCCTCAATAGGCTTACCAGATCCATCTTACTCTGGGGTCTTACTGTGGCAGAGGGTGACACTGAACATAGCAGAAAACACAGGCTGCTCTCGGTACCAGACTGAGTCTGTCAGTGATGGCAATGGAAAAACCCACACTGACTTGTGAAGTTACAGCTCACTCCACCCAACTCCCAGGGTGATATGGAAGGTGAAATGTCATTTTCATTGAGATTTTTTTCCTGGCCACACCAGGCCTAAAACTACTAAGAATATGAAAACTTCTTTATTTTAGCCATGAAATGGAAGTGAGAAAGCTATAATGGGTGGGTTAGAAATGAGTGGGTTACTCATTTATTTAGATTTTCCTAAAGACTACAAAAAGATGAGGGTCATATTAAATACCTTTTCTTCCAGTGGTTCAATGGTTAAGAAGATGATACCAGTAAAGGTATTTTTCATCCAATGCTGTTAATCTGGTATTCATAACATTAGCTTTAATTATAGAGAGTAGGGGTTACAGGCTGTATTGGATAAATGTGAATCATCTAATCTTAGATGGACGTCTTTGGGTAATGGAGAAGTTAAAATTTCTTGAGAAATTTAGTATTATTGCACAACATACTTCCATGAGTAAGTTATTTACTTTCTTGAATTATAAATATTAGTTATGAGATTAAAAAAGACTTCTAATGAACATCTGAACAGTCTGTTCAAAAAAGTTTGACACTCTCAAGTACTATGTTTTAATGTCAGTGGAGTTTTGTGAGTAAACATTTGTCTTATATGGTATTATTAAAGCAGCCTGGTCTAATAAACAAACACATAAACACAAGAACTATACACAAACTTAAGACTGGCACTTGCTATTTTCAGTCCCTTTATTTTGTATCCATATTTCTGTCTGTGTGCATCTAACATACTATCTGTACAGATCGTAACTTTCTGAAAGCCAGAATTATTCATCTACCACAATTCTAATTACTCATCAAAAGGATCCTTAATTTATTTGTCCAAGAAACATTTGTTGAGTGATATCACTCACCACAGGTGTTCTAGGGATGGGCAATGCAGTGGAGAACACAGAGCACACAGCCCTTGACCTTCTGGAGCTGGCTTTATAGTGGAGGGAAATGGAGATAGCAAACTACGAAAGTGACAATAAGGGAATTTCAAATAGTGTAAAATGCTATTATCAGCCTCTTTGAAAATAACATTTTGATCAGGACTGTGGTGAAATGAATTCCTTTATGTGGCCTTTTGCCTTGGTTCCTCGGAAAAACAGCTTGAGAAATTTTTCCCTAAGCCTAAGGAGTTACCTTTACCCTCAGTTTTCTACCCTAGAGTGTTTGTTGCTTTTGTCCAGGTTGATGTACATTTACTGGGTAAGTTGTAAACAATTTGGTTTTGATATTCTCTGCCTGACCCCAGGCTGCAGCCTGATCTATGATAGGTATGTATCTTGCAGGGAGTCTTTAATCAAAAGACTATGCAAATGAGGTGAGTTATAGCCCAGCTGCGCCTACTATCCAAATGAATTGTCTGTAGCCTATCAAGAGGGGAATGGTCAGTTCGTGACCTCAGTGGGAGGGCCATGTCTTGAAATTGACAAGGAGGAATTGACAAGATATAAATACCCAGCCACACATAGGTTTTTCAGACAGAAAGAAGCAAAAGGAGCAGCAGGAAAAAGCAGAGAGAAAGAAGAGGCAAGAAACCTGCTAAAGAGCTATAATGCTGATCAAGGCCTGTAAGGAGCCCAGAGGCCGAGCCGGCAGCAACAGGCCTGGGACAGACCCAGCAGCAGCCCTGGCAGTGACAGACAGCAGGGCCAAGAGGAGCTGAGAGAGCTGTCCTGCACTAAGAAGGAAGACTTTGCTACATGCTTTCTGGTCCTGGTCCTGAGTTGTACCCTGCTCCTTAATAAACCACTTAATTTTAAGTATGGTCTGTGAGTTCTGTATAGCCATTGTAACGGATTATTGAACGTAGAAAAGAAGGGAGCCATGGGAGAGAGAGCTGTTGTCAGAACTGGTAAAAAAAGGTCGGAGAGTGGCGATATGTTTGGCCTCCAACTCAAAGGGATCAGCCTTGGGCAGATCTTGATTCGCATCATCCTCCCTGAAGTTAGACATGTTCAGGTGAAGCTATTACTACCACTCCCACCATTTTACAGGACATCACTGTAAAGGAGATAGCAATGGCATTTTTTAGGAAACTGAACAAACGTCTTTAAACACTGAATGACATCTTTACAAACTTAAACATCATAGTTACTTTATGCACTGCCAATGTTTTTTTGTTGTTAGCTGCTGTCGAATGGGCCCCATGGACAACTGGAAGAAACACTGCGAACCACGTCCATGTTGGGTTGCAGACTCGGCCACTGTGATCCATAGGGTTGTCACTGGCTCATTTTCAGAAGTAGATCACCAGACCCTTCTTCCCAGTTCATCTCAGTCTGGAAGCTCCACTGGAACCTGTTCAGCACCCCAGCAACACCCAAGCCCCCCTGGTGGATGGGTGGTGGATGTGCTTGAAGCTCACTGGCCAGGAATGGAACGCGGGTCTCCTGCACGGAAAGGGAGGATTCTACCACTGAACAACCGATGCTTGGCATGCAGTGGAATTTAAAGACACCTCAAGTCCACACTCTCCCTTGTATCTTCCACCCTTTTCAGACATCGTCCTGCTTCTTTCCTTTCCTCGTTCATATACTGGTTCTATCACTTACTGATTATTCCTGAGGTTAGTTTTCAGATGGCATAAAATGAAACTCAGAACACAGGAAAGCAAAGCAGTTAACGTTTGTCCAGCGAAAGGACTGGCAAATGACACCTGTGATAATAATTAGTATTATATGGCAAGCTGATCTAATCTCGGGCTATCTGTATTACCTTCTATGCATTAACAACTACCTGTGAGTTGGAATCGACAGCAGTGGTTTGGTTTTGGTTTTGGTTCCTATCCTAACATACAGCAAGTGTGTATTAAGGAACAGAAGACCACACCATAAGAGGGAAGATGTCATGGAAAGGAGCCAAAGGCAAGAAAGAAAATAAATCATGGACCTGGGTCATGGGATTGTAACAGGGTTTTCTCAGACCTCACTTGTCTTTAAAGTGACTCTCTTCTGACTGTAATGAGAATGAAGGGGTGTGTCATATCTCCTTGGAAGCAAGGGGTAAAAGATCATTTCAAGTCACGATATATACAGCTTCGCAAGTAGCAGAGAAGATGATTAGCTTAGATTACCTGGGTAAAGGTGAGAAATTAAGAAGTCCTCAGTGAAAATGCTGAGGTAATAATACGTAAAGATGGCATGGTGACCATTTTGTGTACCCTATTCTAATCTAAGCCCTTTAGATGCTGTAGGATATCAAGGCAGCTGGAAAGGCAGCAAGACTGAAGAAAAACTGAGAGGCAACAGAAATGGTGTTCACAAAAGATTGTGTGTTCTCACCCACATTTCTACTACTTAGATGTTACAACTTCTAGTCAAGCTACATAATAGTTCAATAATTTCAGCAAAACGAGATACAGTAAATGGCAGTCCATGACCCCAGGAATATTTATCAGAAAGAGTGTGGGGACAGCCAGGCCAGGGTTCTGTGACTGGCACGCTTCCTCCAAGCCAGATTTGGGTGACATTGGCTTAGTATGGCCGTGCCCCTGGGATCTCTTCACCTGAATGGACTCTCCGGGGTTATTTCTTCTGAAACTTCACCCACAGTTTGGGATTGTCATCTTGCTATTACAGATTCACGCCAATTTAATAAAAAATGACCTTTGCCTATACAGTGAGTATCTTATTACCTGTATTTTACAAATGTCAAGACTGAACTTCAGAGAGCCTAAGGGTAAGTTAAGACTTGCACAGCTGGTTGGTGGCAAAGCTGGAATCTGACATAATCCTGTCCAACTCCAAACCTATTTGTAACTGCTATTGTCTTGTGCCATCACATTGATTCCGACTCATGGAGACAACATGTGTCACAGAGTAGAACTTTTTCTTGGTTGTAATCTTTACAGAAGCAGATTGTTAGGCCTTTCCTTCCGTGGTGCTGCCAGGTGGGTTTAAACTGCCTACCTTTTGGTTACCAGCTGAGTGCAAACCATTAGCACCACCAGGGACCTTACTATAGTGGCTAATTTTTAAGCATACCCCAACACCCCTCTCTATGTATGACTGCTATCATGCAAGCAGTTATTTGCTTTATCGCGGGAGCGAAGAAGCATGGCAGGAAATGGCATCATATTGAAAATGGTATGTAAAATATTTAAAGACTAACTTGGCTGCCAAGGAACATCACTGATAGCTGAACAAGAAAAGAATTAAAACTTTAATGGAAAGTCTTAAGAAAAATGCAATGGTATTTATTGTTTCTAGTAAATCTGGGTATGTTACCACTGCTTATACTTTTATTTTCTGGACTGTTGGTGTTTTCATTAACATGAATATCCATCAGGAAGACCCGTCAACTAGTAACTAAAGCCACCGCCCACTCAGAGAAACAAGCAAATGAATAATAACTCTCAGTTATTAAAAACAAGGGTAGTGAAAACAGCCTTAGTATTTCGTTTTCAGGAAGCCACCAGTGATTTGTAAACTACAGTTCAAAAAGATTGCTAGTTACTGAATTCTTAAATTATTGGTGAAAAACTTAGGGACAATGAGTGCTACAGTTTATAATAAAAGTTGTTTAATTAATCAATTAGAATTACTACCTAAATCTATGTCTAAAATAATCATTTAAAGTCTGTTCAAAAACATAAATGATTAGAAGATAAATGTGTAAAAATACCTAAAACTCATAAATTGACTTACTTTTATTCCCTACTTATTGACATCAGCTCATGTTTGATGGTTAACAGTGAGAAATATTTTATATCAAGCATACTGACAAAAGTCTGTTTGCACCTTCACAGGTAAGTACAGCCTTCATTTAAGGAAGTGTCAAAATGCTTGCATTGTACAGCAAAGGAGTACGGTCAAGAGATCTTTCACTGCCCTGGCTGGGAAGACAACAGAAAATCCCCAATGGAGCAGGCAGGAGAACAGTGGGACGCAGACCTCAAACTCTCATAAAAAGATCAGACTTAATGGTCTGACTGAGACTAGAAAGACCCCGGAGGTCATGGTCCCTAGACCTTCTGTTAGCCAAAGACTGGAACCATTCTCGAGGCCAACTCTTCAGACAGGGATTGGACTGGACTACAAGACAGAAAATAATACTGGTGAGGAGCGGGCTTCTTGGATCAAGTAGACACATGAGACTATCTGGGAGGCTCCGTCTGGAGGGGAGATGAGAAGGCAGAGGGGGACAGAAGCTAGCTGAATGGACACGGGAAATACAGGGTGGAGAGGAAGAGTGTGCCATCTCTAGGGGGAGAGCAGCTAGGAGTACAAATCAAGGAGTGTATAAGTTTTTGAACGAGAGACTGACTTCATTTGTAAACTTTCACTCAAAGCACAATAAATTAAAACAGAAATAGAGATCCTTCAAATTAAGCTAAAAAGATTTAATAGGAAAACAAAGGAAGTAGTCTTTTGCCAGATTTCCTCTGATAACTATGCCTACAAATGTCACCTGCATTTATTTTCCATTAGGAAAACGCTCTGCTATCAGTCTTTTACATATTCCCTGCCAATGCACTCCTTTCTGCTGGAGGTAGCAGTTGCGGGACAAGACGTAAGGTGTAACTGGTCTTTTTATTTCTGCTCCTGTTCTGTGCATGTGCTATGTGTCACACCACCAGGTATGGAGTCAGTTTTCCTTTCCAGAGAGCTATTATTAGGGAGAGAAGGATAAAAAGATTTGCCATACTCACTTTCTCTAAGAAGTGGACTTCAGCATAAATGAATAACTGCTATTTCTGTATATGGGCTACCAACTAAAGCCTGCTCCCCGACCCCCTCCCACAAAAAAATCTGGTTTTTTTTTGCACAGTAATGGGCTTTGCAATTGCCATAATGATACTGGACTTGCATCCCAGTTCAGGAACGTGTCAGGTTGTTTTATTCTTCCTTATAGTCAATCCTGCAAATACACGCCTGAACAGGTACAGATGAACGCTGACATTTTATTAGAGAAACACATCATGGACTCAGGAGGATACATACCTGATTGCGCTTGCAGATAAGTGACCATAGGAGCCACTGGCTGAAGAGCTGCTACGGGAATTATTGAGAATCGTGACCAAGGAGTTGGGAGATGTCCTTATCATGGTCTGAAGGTCAAAGCTATGATCGGACAGTGGTGATATGGACAGGGTACGCTTCCGGCTCGGCCTGGCTGACAGCCTGGGGCTGGGGAATCTCGCGCCTGTTATATAAACACAACAGAACCTCATTACCTCCAGTTGTACTCGCCACCCGTTATTTATTGCTCCTCGCCTGTGCGGAAGAAGTGAAGGATAAGAAGCCAGCAAGTCGCCGTGACGAGCGCCTCTCTTCCTATTTGTGATCTGCTCGCGATAATTGAGGAAATTAGGGAGAAATATTTATCTTCCAGGGGCTCACCTCGGGGAGCTCTGTTTATTAATGTGCAGGCAAAATGATAAATTGCTAAACAAAAGGGAAAGACTTTTATGTGTTATCCCTCTCATTGCTAGTGATTTATGAATCTGACGGCTGCTTAGATATTCCCATCATTAATTCACCACAAGCGACAAAGACAGTGGTTCCCACAGTTACACAACAACCCCCACTCCCCACCCCCAACAACGTGCACCATTTTAAGGCAATGAGCCAAAGGAATAAAAATGAAGTATTCTAAAATGGAAAATTCACCTTATTTATGCCCTCATTTCCCCATGATCTGTGTAGTTATCCAATCCACAGTATACTGAAAGCTTTACTAAAACAACTTACAAGTAATTACTTTAAATCAGTAGTTCTCAATCAGGGATGACTCGCCCCCCCACTGCCCCACCCCCCAGTATTTGACATCTGGAGGCATTTTTGGTTGTCACAACTCAGGAGGTGCTACAGGCATCTAGTGGGGAGAGCCAGGGATGCTGCCAAACATCCTACAAGGTAGAAGACAGACCTTCCCTCTCTACCCCCACGTGCCACACAACAAATACATATCTGGGCCAAAAAGTGCTGAGACTGAGAAACCCTGCCCTAAATTTCCCATAATCTAAAAGCATAAATTCCAAAAAACATTTAAAATCTTGAACGTTACTTTCAGATTTTCCAAGATGGGAGCAAAAGTCCCGCAAGCTTGGTGATGAGATTCAATGCGCCTCTAAGGCATTTTATTCTCCTCTGGAGTTTGCTTCTCCAGTCAGAACTAGTGGCAGATAATGCTTTTGTGAGAATTTTTAGCCTCCAGTAAAGTTTCACTAATGGAGCTCTAATCTGGAGGTTAGAAATTCTCACTCAGGCGTGTGACGGACAACAGGCTGCCATCGTTTTTTACCTGAAGCGTTAGAAATTAAATGTCCATTTGCATGTGATTTGGGAGATATTAGAGACTTTAAGTTGAGGTGTAGGGATGAATGTGGCCCACAGGTCTGATCCTGCCTTTTCTAAGGTCACATTTACATTACAGAGTCATCAAGCTAAAGTTTAATGAAAGAATTAGAACCAAATTCCACCAGGTAAGAAGAAAATGAAGGGTTTCTACTTCATAGCAGGGGTACACCTGCTCACAGGGCCAGGGCGATTTCATGGCACCCAGAAAACTGAAAGAAAAGGTAAGCCTTCTGGACAGAGAAAAGATCAGGCATTTGGTCTCTAGAAAATTCACAGGGAATACTTCTCTTAAGAAGAAATGGGCTTTAATCCAAGATAACCACTCAGCATGCTTTGGTAATTTAGGAAAATGGAATAGAAAAGTGTGGTATATTATCATGGTTAACAAAAAATAAACCACAAAGTGGAACTTGCTTAGTACCCTCCAGTGCAAAACCAATGTGAACGACAGGTGTGGTACCTACTCAGATTTTTCTTTCAGGCATCTTCACAATGGTCTCCTTCATTTAGAAGTTGCACTACCACTTGATTTAGGGAGTATTAGTACAAAAATACCAGGCCCTACTACGTGCATATCATTTAGTGTTTAAATCAGTATTTACCTGTATGACACCTGCCTTATAAACATCCATATTTCACATTTACTTGCTACGAGAGCTTGATCTCCTCAAAGAGATTTTTCAGTCAAGAAATACATTCTACTTCCAAACAATCCAGAAACAAACCATATTTATTGTCGACGTCCACAGAATCCCAGGCGGTAAACTTTTTCAATGAGACTCGGTGACCACTGCAGAGTTCTAAATAACAGGACGCTCAAGGCAGAGCTGACCCCCTGGAACATCTATTTTTAAATCACTAACTAGCAGTGACTCAGGACATAAGGAGGCCATTTGATGCTACAAAACACTTTAGACCCCACATCATCCAAAGACAGAGTCCAATGGCCTCCAAGACTTTGCTGGTGTTTAAGTCAGTTTCCACCAACACAGACAGTGCGGCTTCCAGGGCCCCCATCCCTAGGATGCTCCTTATAGGCATCACTTGCTCTTATGTCCTTTAAGGTCACTATAGACCCAAACGGCACAATCAGAGCAATAAATCAGCCTTTTTCATTCTAATATGCTATCTGTAAACACTCTCCCTCACAGCTGACTGAAACCCATATACGCCCACTGGTGACGTATTTAAAAGTCTTAAGTTCATCTGAATCTAGTTAATCTCAGTTTCTACCATTACCGAACCCTGAAGACCTGTAACAATGGATCCGAGTGATCACCTCATCCCATCTCGGAACTGCCACTGCAGGTGTGAATCCAAAACGTTAGTGTTGTTAGCTGCCATCAAGGCAGCCTCCAAATTGTGGTGGCTCCATGCACAATGGGACAAAATGCTACCCAGTCCTGCACTGTTCCCACGGTCAGTTGCAGATCGAACCACTGTGCTCCATAGGCTTTTCACTGGCTGACTTTTGGAGGTAGATTATAGGGCCTTTCTTCTCAGTCAACCTTAGCCTGGGAGCTCTGCTAAAACCTGTTCACCGTCACAAAACACCCAATCTTCCACTGACAGTCAGACATGGACTGTGCATGAGGGGCACTGGCTGGGAATCATCTCCTATGATTTAAATTCTGAGTAATCATCCCTTATGTTCTAACTCTATGTTATTTCAATTATTTAGAGGGAAGGAATATAATACTTTCAACAATTTCCAACTTCGAAAATGCTCATTCTAGCCCCCTAATAATCAAGGAGATTTCATGGAAGGTAGCATTTTAGGACAGTGATTTGGGATCCTCTTTGAAAACAGTTGCTGAGCATAAGCTGAGCATTTTCAAAACAGCTGGAATAGAAGTGGCTCAACCAAGAGAAAGCAAGGTCCACATAAACCAGAGGCTCCATCAGCCTGAGACTGGAAGAACTAGATGGTGCCCGGCTACCACCAATGACTGCCCTGACAGGGAACACAACGGAGAATCCCTGACAGAGCAGGAGGAAAGTGGGATGCAGACCTCAAATGCTCCTAATAAGACCAGACTTAATGGTCTGACTGAGACTAAAGGGACCCCAGAGTTCATGGCCCCTGGACTCCCTGGTAGCCCAAAACGAAAACTATTCCCAAAGCCAACTTTTCAGACAAAGATTAGACTGACCATAAGACATAAAATGATGCTGGTGAGGAGTGAGCTTCTTAGCTCCAGTAGACACATGAGACTATGTACGCAGCCCCTGTCTGGAGGTGAGATGAGAAGGCAGAGGGGGATAGAAGCTGACTGAATAGACACAGGAAATACAGGGTGGAGAGAAGGAGTGTGCTGTCACATTATAGGGAGAGAAACTAGGGTCACATAACAATGTGTATGTAAGTTTTTATATGAGAAACTGACTTGAATTATAAACTTTCACTTAAAGCACAATAAAAATAATAATAATGAGAGAAGACCACAAAATATAGAGTTGCAGAATAAATACTGTTTGTGTTGATTTGTCAAAAAAAAAAAAAAAAAAAGCTGCTCAATTCTTTACTGATCAGACTGCTTCATTCTTAAATATGAACCAGAGCACTCTTCTTGCTCCAAAAGAGATGCCTCCAATCTGGCTTTCTGCTAATCGTTTTGTTTCCCTATTCTAATAAAAAATTCTGACAAAGAAAAAGGAGGTTTCTTTTTTATGTGATGAATGATAGGACATCTAAATTCCTACTTAATGACTATCAATTCACCATATACTCAGGCAAATTAAAATGCCTTTAATTAGTTTTTACAAAGTAAAAGGGTAGCTTCATCCTTTATTTAGATAAAAACCGCCACTGCCTGACTAGATGCATTTTCATCAAACAGTGAAGGTAACGTGGGCTGACCTTCCAAGGATTCTCTCTTATTTGAATTCTGTTATTCCCAGATTTTTAAATAACTAATCTGCATAATAACACCTCAACAATCCCTAATTGAAATGTGGTTATGATGAATCTGAAATGTAAGCTTTCTACTCTACAAAGCCAAACAACAACCTCCTGCAGAAGATGTTACACATTTCTTTACTGGGTGTGTGGTAACCATCTCCCCAGTGACAACAAATACAGGCCTATGGCCCCATACACTGAGGCAAAGACAGTTAGTCCATGGTAGTAAAGAGACTGAAACTAGCGGGGTGGAGTCAATTCTGACTCATGGTGATTATCATGGATTGAACTATGTTCCCCCTAAAATGTGTGTATCAACTTGCTTAGACTATGATTCCCAGTATTGTGTGGCTGTCCTCCATTTTGTGATTGTAATTTTATGCTGAGAGGATTAGGGTGGGATTGTAACACCACCCTTACTCAGGTCACCTCCCTCATCCAAGGTAAAGGGAGTTTCCCTGGAGTGTGCCCTGCACCACCTTTTATTTCTCAAGAGATAAAAGGAAAGGGAAACAAGCAGAGTTGGGGACCTCATACTACCAGGAAAGAAGCACCAGGAGCAGCGTGTCTTTTAGACCCAGGGTTCCTGAGCAGAAAAGCTCCTGGTGCTGGGGAAGACTGATGAGAAAGACCTTTCTCCAGAGCCAGCAGACGGAGAAAGCCTTCCCCTGGAGCCAATGCTCTGAATTTGGACTTGTAACCAACTAGACTGTAAGAAAATTAATTTCCCTTTGTTAAAGCCATCCACTTGTGGTATTTCTGTTATAGCAGCACTAGGTGACCAAGAAACTGATCCCATGTGTGTCAGAGTAGAGCTATGTTCTGTAGGGTTTTCAGTGACTGATTTTTCAGAAGGAAACTATCAGGTATTTCTTCTGAGGCTTGAACCTCTAACCCTTTGGCTAACAGCTGAGTATGTGAAAGGTTTATACCACTTAGGGACTCCAATGAGACTAAGGCTGCAGATTTACTAACCACTGGCAAAGAGCTGGAGCCCTGGTGGTGCACTGGTTAAGAACTCAGCTACTAACCAAAAGGTCAGCAGTTCGAATCTACCAGTCACTCCCTGAAAACCCTATGGGGCAGTTCTACTTTGTCCTGTAGGGTCGCTATGAGTTGGAATAGACTCAATGGCAAAGGGTACGGGCCAGAGATAGAGCCACTGGGTAGTGCAAACAGTTAATATGCTCAAATCCACCCAAAGGCGCCTCAGAAAAAAAAGGCCTGGTGGTCTACTTCCAAAAAAATCGGTCACTGAAAACCCTAAGGAGCACAGTTTTCTTCTGACACACGTGGGTCATCATGAGTCGGGACTGACTTAACGTCAAGAGGTGGTGGTAGCCAGAGAACTCACAAATGCATATCCTTTGTCACAAGAGGAATCCCAACAGAATGCAGATGGAAAAGCGTAAGTTCGTTGCCGCTACTAGAAAGCACAAACGAAACTGAAGGCATAAGCCCTACTCATGTTGTTAAAACAGTCTAACAGCAGTGGGCTTTCACTGCGACATGGCGTGGATGATGCTTTCAACTCACTTCCTGGCACCTTGTAAACAGATGTCTACTTAAAGAATCTGAGCAAATGAGGACTCTTGCATGCTCTGGGAAGTGATAACCATAGGCTAAATTGTCTCTATGTCTAGATAAGTGACCCCAAGGAACCACCATAATCCTTGCTGTTGGCAGCTGCCATGGAGTCAGTCCCTGATTCAGGGTGACCCCATGCACGATGTAACAGAACACTGCTTGGTCCTGCACCATCTCCATGATCAGTTGCAGATTAGGTCATTGAGATCCATGGGATTTTCACTGGCTGATTTTCTCAAGCAGATTTCCAGACTTTTCTTCCTAGCTCATCTTAGTCTAGAAGCATCATAGCAACACACAAGCTTCCACTGACAGAGGGGTGGCGGCTGTGCATAAAGTGCATTGACCGGGAATGAACCTGGGTCTCTGGCATGGAAAGCAGGAATTCTATCCACTGAATGTAAGCCTTGAGGGACCCAAAACGAAGTGATAGACAGTGCCTCAAATAACTCCATTTTCTGTCACTGCTACATACTAAGATGAAAGTAGACCTTTCTGATTTGGAAACTTTCATTTTGTTTTGCTCTTTACCCCTGGATGTAATTATTGACTCTCTCATGTACTCAGCAGCCATAAAAGGTCTTAGTGAAAATACCATTTTTTATATAAAGAAAACATGTGAGGCAAAATATATCATTTAACGTAAATAATATTAAAACCAAGTATAGGCCTTTTTTAAAAATTAATTTTAAACTAATTAATAGTAAATCAACATATCAAATCCATTCCCTTCTTTTGTTATTAAGACAATAGGGCAGGACAGTTGTTTCACCAATTCATTTATAGCTGCCAAATGACAATCACCTATACCTTCTAGCTCACCAGCAGTAACCCTGAGCTAAACAGGGACTCCCAGGATGGACAAACCTGTGGCAACTTCAGAGAAAGTGCAGGGGACTTTACCAGAGCACCAAGTATCGGTGGTTCGTTCTCTGGTTTATAGACAATCACCTCATTGCTGGATCTTCCTTCGGTTCTGTGAAATAGCATCTGGCACCCCCACAGACTGGAGAAAACCACCCCTCACTTACTATCCATTGCATGGAGATACTCCATGTGGATGGCCCCGGCCCCGGCGGTGGCGGCTGATGGAATGATGTCTGCGTAGGGGCTGCGCTGGCCCGTCAGCAGAGCCATCTGGTGATAGTATTCCGCTGGGCTGACTCCAGCATGGGGGGCTGGAAAAGGAGACAAGACGGGTACAGTTACTAGTTGGAGCAAGGTCAAGGGGAAGTGTTTCTTGAGACACTCAAAGTCCACTTGTCGTACAGCCACATTTGCACTTTCTTTTACGGCTCATCAGAGCAAAGAACCTTTAATTCCGATTGTGCTTTCACTGAAGCCTACTGGATAGCTTTTAGCTGAAAACAGAAGTAGAGGAAAGCGATGGAAAAAAAATAGAATACATTACAAGATTTTTCATGTTCGCTTAAAGAAACCATTGAGAATTCAAAATGATTAACGTGTATACAGGTACATAACTCATTCCTATATTTGCCCCTCTCTTCCAGTAAAATACTTTATCAAGTCACTGTATGCTCACATTTCTTACAAAAGTAGACAACTTGAACAACTCTGGTATCTTTCCAGACATACTGAAGATACTTCCCTAAGCTTCCTGAAAACAGTCTCTGAGTTAACTCTCAATGACATGAGGGGCCTGGCTTAGAACCAGGGCTTCATCAGGTTTATTTCGGTTTGAACTCCAGCTGAGAAGCTTCATTTCCACCCCAGATATACTGAATCAGAATCTACATTTTAACATGATTCCCAGGTGATTCTTACATATAATTTCCTGGGAACTTGTCAGAAATGCAAATTCTTAGCAGGGGTTCAAACCCAAACTAACAGGTTCCAAGCCCTATTTAGAACTGGAAAAAGGCAGCAAAGCTTTAATAACATGCAGCTGAATGATAAGCTGCAACTGGGTGTTCTGTAATTTAAGAGCTGCTTTTTTCTTTGATTCCCATTACAAAATCAAAAAGAAAATATACTTAGTAATCGGAGCAATTTATTGGCAAGAGTCAGTTTATAAAAGTGAGATAATAATTGGTTTCCACCTGCCAATGTGTACACAGAAGCAGGCAACATATTATAGCAATTCTGAGGGTGGCCTCCAGAATCAGGAAGATCTAGGTTCAAATCCCAGTTCTACCACTTACCAGCTTCATAAAGTTGTTGGGAGAAATAAATGACATAATGCACATAAAGTGCTTGCTGTTTCTGTTGTGTGCCACTGAGTTGATTCTGACTCCCAGTGGCCCTACAGGAAAGAGAACTGCCCCCTAGGGTTTCCTAGGCTACAAATCTTTTCGAGAGTAGATCACCTGGTCTTCCCTCCTGCAGAGCTGCTGGTGGGTTCAAAGTGCTGATCTTTTGCTTCGCAGCCAAGTGCTTAACCACTGCGCCACCAGGGCTCCTTCATAAAGTGCTTAGCACATAATATACAATCAGTAGAAGTTCGCCTTATGCAGAAACGTAGACATTTTAGCAATTGGGCTATGTATGTTTTACATTAATGCCATATACTTTTTAACAAGCATATGGGATAACAATACAGAAAAAGAAATCTTAGACTCAAAGAAATATTAGTGACATTAACTTTATTTGATCAGGTATTAATTGTAAGGCAGGAAAGGGAAGCCAGATAATCAGAGAATGTTTTATTCAGTTATCTTCCAAAGCTATTGAAGGGAGATGACCAGCAGGCTTTCCGGTAGAAAGGTACCACTTTCCACTGGCCCAACTGTCAGCCAGGCGTAATTCCAAGCCATTACTACTAGCCTCCCCATCCCTCTCTCCCTGCCTGTTCATCGTTGCCTCTCTGTTAACCACCTTCATGTACTCCCAATCCCTCCTTGATACAGCACTCCATTTCCCCCATCGCAAAGTCAAAGCAGAAGAATCTAGCTTAGTTTTAGTTTTAAAAGGTGAATCTTGTCCAAATGACAAAACTTATTCTTTAGGTACAAGTATATTCACTGCTCCGAATTGGAAGACAAAAATGAGCCAGCAGCTGTTGCTTGGGGGCAGCTATTCCTGGAAACTCCATTCAGTCGCTGCTTACTGAGACACTTCACACAGCTTCCCACCACACCAACTAGCTGTAGAAGGATTTATGTGGAGAACATGGACAGTGCACCAAGCTCACATCAAACGCACTGCCCAGTGAAACGAAGTGCTTTGAAACAAGCAGCAGTCATATGCCATCTGTTGCACAGAACTCACAACCCACTATCTACAATTAATAAGGCTTATGCAATACTGAACTTCAATTCAGGTTCCGGCAGTTTGAGAAAATGAATTTCTGTATGTGCCGGAGATGGGAAATAAGGTATTTCCTGAATCAAAGGAATGGTTTATAACCTGACAGTCTGGGAATACACAGCTCCACTTAGGAAGAGCCATGTGAAAAGGAATTAAGTGGGAGCCTGATAGAACCGACTGGAATTTGATCGTTGAGATCCTAAAATGAGTATCTCATACTATAGAATTAAAGTCTAGGTTCGCTTCCTTTTCCTACCACATCCCACTCCTAGCCTGCATCTGGCACAGGTCTGACCCTTTGTATTTTCTAAGACCTTGCTACTTAGGGTGGGGCTCAGCACTGGTATTTCCTAGAGCTTCTCAGATGTGGGAAATCTTGGGTCCCACCTAGACCCAGCAGAGGCAGAATCACATTTTGACAGGACCCAGGCGAGTCATATGCACAGTATGTCTGAGAAGCGCTGCTCTTATTTAAAAAAACCAAACTCACTGCAATCAAGTCATGTTCGACTCATAGCATCCCTATAGGCAGAGCAGAACTGCCCCACAGAGGTTCCAAGGAGCACCTGGTGGATTCGAACTGCCGACCTTCTGGTTAGCAGCTGTAGCTCTTAACTACTATGCCACCAGGGTTTCTACTACTCTACCAGACACATAAAACGTGCATAAAGAAAGAACGCAATCCTAAATTTGTCTGGTCTGGAAGTCTGACCATTCACGTGGCAGAGCTTTCCACAAATAAGGAAGGAGACTAATTGCATACATATATATGCACATTTATATATACATATATATATATAAATGTGCATCACATACAGAGAAGAGTATTCATCAGAAGCCGAACAAAATACTAGGCTTACACATGCACACTGTGTGAACGGTGACAGGACAAGTCCAAATACACGTGGAGCAGCAGAATAGAAGAGCAAGGATGGTGGAGACAATGAGATCTGGCCAAGTCCCCTCCTCTAGCCATGGGACAACCAGTTTGCAAGTTACTTGGCTCCTCTACACATTGTTATCCACATCTGAAAACGGAGGTAATAACACTAACCTTATCCAACCAACCAACCATTGCTGTTGAGTTGACTCTGACTCATGGTGACCCCATGTGTGTCAGATTAGATGCTACATACAGTTTTCAATGGCTGGTTTTTCGGAAGTAGATCACCAGACCTCTGGGTGGACTCGAACTTCCAACCTTTCGGTTAGCAGTTCAGCACATTAACCCTTTGCACCACCCAGGGACTCCCACCAACATCATGTTGTTTTTAGCTTCGGTCAAGCTGGCCCCTGACTCATGAAGAACCAATGTGTTATAGAGCAGAACTGCTTCATAGGATTGCCTTGGCTGTAATCTTCATGGAAGCAGATCACCAGATCTTTTCTTCTGCAGTGCCACTGGGTGGGTGTGAACTGCCAACCTTTCAGTTGGCAGCTGAGTGCGTTAATGGTTTGTACTACCCAGGGACTTCACCAACCTCACAGAGAAGCTGCAGTGCTGAAATGAAATAATGCATTTACAGCACACAGAGTATGTGGCAGACACTCATTACACACTAGATCAACTTCATACAATGTCCCAGGTGAGGTGGGCAGTGCAAGAGGATGCGATACAATCTCTGGAAATAGAACTGGCCTGAGACTTACCATCAGTGGGGCTCAGCCCCCGGGCTGCTGAGATCACAGACAGGGACGGGCTGCTGTGCAGGGACCGGATGTAGTCCATGTAAGGGTTAATGTAGGGATGTGGTGGAGTGAAGGGGGACTCAGAGGCTGCAGTGGGGTTCCGGTGCGGGGAGATCCTGATGAAGGGGAGGTCCGAGTACGTTGGGCTACTAGATAAGGCAGAAGGCCTGGGTAAAAAGAAAACCAGACACGAAAGGTATGCATGAGACAGATATCATCATAAGCAGAGGTTCTCTGAAAGAAAATAAGGTTTTAAAGAAACCCGAGATACCTTGGGAGAAAAAAACAAAAATCAGGCATATCCATTTCCAGTATTATTATGTTAAAATCATGGTGACATAATGCAGGTAGAATGCTACTATGCAATTACTCGGGCAAAGAGAATTGACCATGCAACTATGAATATAGGAAAATGAAGGTCAGCCTTCGGCTTCCCTCATGAGAAAAGATTCCAAAAAAACAGGCATTTGGGCTTAAGGTGGTTGCTGCCATTATATTTTCCATTTGGCACTGATATTTAATGAGTCACCATTTAAAGCTTACCTCTTACTATCATGGCGCTGTACTTAATAAGAAAGAAAGAATGGAATCCGAAATTTGTCTGGTCTGGAAGTTTGATCGTTTACATGGCAGAGCTTTCCACAAATAAGGAAGCAGAGTAATGGCAAAGGTCTGTAAGAAACGTGAAGACAGACACTACCCATTCACGTGCTTTAATGCTGAGGGTCTGGCGGTTGTGAGTAAAACCAGTTTTACAGATCTCAGTGTCACTGTTTGGAAGGTGGCTGCTTCTCTCTGTGAGGCAGCACGTGGAATCAGCTTTCTGCTCGCTCTAGCTTTTCATGTGGCATCCTGATTAGCCAGGTTCAGTGAGCAATCAGTAATTAAGTACTCTGGGGTTAGAAAGTCAGAAAAGACTGCAGTTTTGATCAAGCTAATGCCTTGGTTATAATGAGCTAAGGCTAGAATGTAATCTTTGGGCTAATGAAAAATAGTCTTAAAAAACACCTTGCTACGACACTCTGATCTGCTCTTGGGGATTTCTTCCTAACCCAAAATCCCCGGGGACAGCCAATTCTAGAATGGTCAGTCCGTGTAGCCACCTCAGCGCCTTGTGTGATTTGTGTGGCTAATCCAGTGAACTGGCTGGGACGGGCGAGCTACTTGCGCTCTCCATTTTCCTCATTCACGGAGGGAACGGCCATAAAAAGGAGCAGCCCTGATAGAGACAGATCTACAGAGAGAAGCAAACTCCTCTTATGCCACTGGCTTAGGAGAGGAATGAAAAGGCAGGAGAACACATTTTCTTCCGCTGCCCCTCCCAGAGCAAACTGGCGCTGACGGCCAGGCCTCTGGCCCCCATCACCCTGTCAGAATTTAATCTTGGTAGAAGCCAGCTCCACTAAGTGCACAGCTCAGGCCCTGAAATAAATGAAACCAAAGATGAGATAATGAATCTTCTCTCAGTAGAAAATAAAAGAGGTTGAAATATAGGGGTAGAGGATTTTCTCACTTGCTCCTTTCTTGTCTTCAATTCTGAACTAAAAAAAGAGGAAAAAAAAAGTCTTTTTTTATTTTTAATTCAAATGCTACTTCCGGTCAAGTAAAAATAAAAATCCAGAGTTTTCTAAATTGCCATGTGGGAAGAGTAAGAAGTTGCCACTAGAAAATAGCTGTTTTCTTTTCAAAACAACCTGAGGCTTTCATATCCCTCCAAAAGTAATAAAATTGCTTATATTTAAATAGAAATCAGCCTAGCCTATTAATCTATCCAATTTCAGCTCTTTACACAAACAAGTGAGCTCTGTGCTGACGGTGAAATCATTGCTATGATCCATTTAAACATGTCTGTTACATTAGAGGGCACAGAGGATGTTTGAATTCATTAATCCATTTTCTACCAGAAAGGAAAATCAATCTTTCCAATAGGATTCAAAAGTAATTATTACAAAACACAAACTTATTATGCAGATACGCTTAGAGACCAGCACAACAGAAATGAAGAGAAGTAGACATTTCAAGAAATCTCAGCAATGACACCTCTTAGAAAAGCTTCTGGGGCCAGAGACCCAGGTTTGATTCCTGGCCGATGCACCTCATGTCCAGCCCCCACCTGTCTGTTACTGGGGGTCTGCTCGTTGCTATGATGCTGAACAGGTTCCAGCAGAGCTTCCAGGCTAAGATAAACTTAGGAAGAAAGGCCTGGCGATCTACTTTCAAACATCTTCCAACGAGAGCCCTATGGATCACAACAGTCTGATCTTACTGTGCATGGGGTCACCATGAGTCCAGGGCCGACTCAACAGCAGTTAATAACAGGACGACAAACTTCCAGGGTCCATGAGAAACTGAGATTGAAAAATATGAATGAAAAAGCACTGAAAACAATGTCACTTCTTGTTGATTTTGTCCCTTTCAGGAAATATCCAAGCCTATTATTTTTCAAAAGTCCAGAGTTGAGAAGAGTAGTAAGAATATTCCTAGAGGCCCAGATTCTATTTTAAAGAGTCATGCATGTGAAAAACTAACAAGCACCTAGAAAAACATGAAAATCATAGAGCTGGGCTTGGACGGCCTCCAGTTCCAAAAAAGCCAAGGAAGCTAGATCAGGCCGACACTCTTGCAGAAACAGTAAGTCTGATGTCAGCATCCGCGCTTTAACTTTAATCTGAACTATTCCTCCAAAGGAATCCCTGGCTGCTGTAAACAGTTCATGCACTGAAAGGTTGGTGGTTCAAGTCCGCCCAGGGGTGTCTCGGAAAAAAGGTCTGGCGATCTACTTCTGAAAAATTAAACATCGAAAACCCTGTGGAGCACAGTTCTACTCTGACACACATGGGGTTACCATGAGTCAGAGGATTTTTTTGTTTGTTTGTTTTATTTTTAATTTCCCTTAAAAGAAATATGATAACTATTAAGAGTGCTTTTGCTGATGAAAAAAGCAAGACCTGTTCATATCTTCTCTGACAGGACACTAGGGCTTGATTTCTCTTCTACACGCTAGTAAGAAGCAACATCAGAAAAGGAGGTTCCTCCAGGATTTGAAGACAAAGTCAGGAAAATTCACCGCCTTGCAGCCCTGGTGTCGCAATGGTTAAAAGCTCGGCTGCTAAGCAAAAGGTCACTAGTTCGAATCCACCAGGCAGCTCCTTGGAAACCCTAAGAGGCAGTTCTACTCTGTCCTATAGAGTCGCTATGAGTCAGAATCAACTTGACAGCAACGGATTTTTTATCATTAACGTGATCAGTCATACTTGTGCTTATCCCTTCTAGAGAGATGATGCCAAGGAAATACGGGAAGACTTATTTTCAAACAGAGAAGCTGGGACATATAGTCTGTAGATCTGAATGCAAATGAGAAAGTCTCTAATTAACTGGCCTGAAGAAACAAACCATGTAGTAATCAAGGCCACCCACCCCAGTATGTCAATAGGAAAATGTTTACCAAGAGGTGAAGCACACCATCACGGCAGCAATACAAGGAACAGGCATGGGTCTGGCAGGGGACCCATGTAGCCTGAGTCCAGCTGTATGACCTCAGCCACTGCACCCACACTCTCCTCTTCCTTAAAGGTCCAATGGGGAAAATACCTCCCTCCCAGGGTGTCTTGAGGAGTTAATGTTAGTAAATCCTTGTGCACAGAACCTTCATTGTTGTTAGCTGCTCTCAGGAGTGCGCTCCTGACTCATGGTGACCCCGTGCACATCGGAATGATACATTACTGGGTCTTGCGCCATCCCCGTGGTTAGCTGAGGATTGGATCATTGTGATGCATAGGGTTTTCACTAGCTAATTTTCAGAAGTAGATAGCCAGGCCTTTCTTTCTAGTCCATCTTAGTCCAGAAGCTCCGCTAAAATCTGTTTAGTATCATAGCAATACGCCACCCTTCACTGACAGCCCACGGGCATGAGGTACATCGGCTAGAAATCGAATCCAGGTCTCCTACAAGGAAGGTGAGAATTTATATAAATACACACACACAATTACATAGACATATAAAATCACATGTGATATATATCAGACTCTGCGAATATATTCTACCATTATACATACATATCTAAGGATATGCACATATTTGTTCTTGTTGTTGTTAGGTGCCATCGAGTTGGTTCTGACTCATAGCAACCCTATGCACAGCGGAACGAAACACTACCCTGTCCTGAGCCATCCTTACAATCATTATTACGCTTGAGCTCATTGTTGCAGTCACTGTGTCAATCCACCTTATTGAGGTTCTTCCTCTTCCACTGACCCTGTACTCTGCCAAGCTTGATGTCCTTCTCCAGGGACTGATCCCTCCTGACAACATGTCCAAAGTATGTAAGACACAGTTTTGCCATCCTTGACTCTAAGGAGCATTCTGGCTGTACAGATTTGCTCATTCTTTTGGCAGTCCATGGTATATTCAATATTCTTTGCCAATACCACAATTCAAAGGCATCAATTCTTCTTCAGTCTTCCTTATTCATTGTCCAGCTTTCACATGCATATGATGCGACTGAAAATACCATGGCTTGGGTCAGGTGCACCTTAGTCTTCAGGGTGACATCTTTGCTCTTCAACACTTTGAAGAGGTCCTTTGCAGCAGATTTACCCAATGCAATGCGTCCTTTGATTTCCTGACTGTGCTTCCATGGGTGTTGATTGTGGATCCAAGTACAATGAAATCCTTGACAATTTCAATCTTTTCTCCTCTTATCATGATATTGCTCACTGGTCCAGTTGTGAGGATTTTTGTTTTCTTTATGTTGAGGTACAATCCATACTGAAGGCTGTGGTCTTTGATCTTCATCAGTAAGTGCTTCAAGTTCTCTTCACTTTCAGCAAGCAAGGTTGTGTCATCTGTGTAACGCAGGTTGTTAATGAGTCTTCCTCCAATCCTGATGCCCCATTCTTCTTCATATAGTCCAGCTTCTCGGATTATTTGCTCAGCATATGGATTGAATAGGTATGGTGACCCTGACGCACACCTTTCCTGACTTTAAACCAATCAGTATCCCCTTGTTCTGTCCGAACAACTGCCTCTTGATCTATGTAAAGGTTCCTCATGAGCACAATTAAGTGTTCTGGAATTCCCATTCTTCGCAATGTTATCCATAGTTTGTTATGACCCACACAGTCGAATGTCTTTGCATAGTCAATAAAACACAGGTAAACATCCTTCTGGTATCCTCTGCTTTCAGCCAGGATCCATCTGACATCAGCAATGATATCCCTGGTTCCATGTCCTCTTCTGAAACCGGCTTGAATTTCTGGCAGTTCCCTGTCGATATACTGCTGCAGCCATTTGTGAATGATCTTCAGCAAAATTTTGCTTGCATGTGATATTAATGATATTGTTCTATAATTTCCGCACTCGGTTGGATCACCTTTCTTGGGAATAGGCATAAATATGGATCTCTTCCAGTTAGTTGGCCAGGAAGCTGCCTTCCATATTTCTTGGCAAAGACGAGTGAGCACCTCCAGCGCTGCTGCATCTATTTGTTGAAACATCTCAAGGGTGATATTCCATCAATTCCCGGAGCCTTGTTTTTCGCCATTGCCTTCAGAGCAGCTGAGACTTCTTCCTTCAGTACCATCGGTTCCTGATGCACATATTAGGAGTAGCAAGTTCAGCACAGTATGTGATTTCCAGACATTGAAATATCAGGAACTTCTCATCCAAACAAATCTTACGGCTTTGTGCCCCTACCCTGACGGTGCCTCCAACATACGTTCTTGATTTCCCAAAACCACCCTTAGTAAAATCATTAAACCACATGAGGTAGTTAAGAACATGAACTCAGTAATTGAATGCAAGGACTTTGAAGGAATGAGGTGTGAACTCAGGCTCTGTCAGTTACTCTGCCACTTAAGCATCAGTTTCCTTCCACATAAAATTAGAATGATAACAGGTCCCCCCAGGGCTGCTGTGGGGGCTGGGAGGCACATGAGTCAAGGGACAACTGGTGCCTGAGCACACTGAGAACTCAGGAAACTGTGGTGGTGGCTGATGTTCTTGTCAGAATCAGCCAACAAAACATCTTTCTATCTGATTTGAAACTCAGCAAACAAGCATTGGAATGGCAATTTAGCCTTCTGGCAGATACTGGTGTTTCAGTTTCTCTCTCAAAGTTGATTAAGTTATTAATTCTGTTTCCACATCAGGCTCTTGTGAGCTGGACTAACCCGAGTCATTTCTCTAGTGCTGAAGCCTAACAAAATTGAGTTTCTAAACCAACAAAGGTGAGCATTCAACCTTGAACTACAATGACTCCAGCAGGTACCTGACCTGAATAGAAATACACACAAACCACAGTCTTTATATAAAGTTGCTTTTAACATTACCTAAGAAAGAGGCTTAAATTATTGGCAGCCAAATCATACCAGATATTTTGTTTTTAGCCATAAAGCAACTCTGAGAGGGAAGGTTAAGCTCCTTAGATTTAATAGGCAGATGAGTTTTCACTTCTGTATTGAAGAGCCACTCAAGATTAGGACCAGAGGGGTGAAATCAATTAAAGGGGGTATAAAGTGTGGGGAAGGCAGCCACAAAATTTGCCACATAAATGATATATGCTATTTTACAATCTATCACAAACTTGACCTGATAAATATTTGTTAAGTCTATTAAAAATGTTTACTTTCATTGGAGGATTAAAGCAACAGGAAAAAAATCATCGGTGCCTCTTTCATGGTTTACATTTTTAGTAAATGTGCACAAAAAATGAATTGAAGATTACTGTTGGCCTCCCATCCTTTTCTCTGTCTTTGTGGCTCTCTGTTCTCCCCAGGCCTCTTCCGGGACTGTATGTATCTGCCTCAATCATTGAAGGTGAGCGCCAACCATGGAGAGGAAAATTAAAACAACAAACAAACATTCTGGGAAGATCATTGAAACTTACAGCTGGTCCAAGAACAGCAATTTCATGCTATTTATGTTGCAGGAAAAGAATATAGAGATATGACTGTGACTCTCACAACTACAGTCAGTTGTCTGGGCTGCCAGGGCTCCATTTAACTTCTGCATCTTGCTCATGTACTCAAGGAGCCCTAGTGGCACAGTGGTTACGTGTTTGGCTGCTAACCAAAAGGCTGGCAGTTTGAATCCACCAACCACTCCTTGGAAATCCTATGGAACAGTTCTACTCTGTCCTATAGGGTTACTATGGTTCCAGCATTCCCACCCCAGAATAATGTCCCCTCTATTGCATCCCACCATTTGTCTCTCCAAGGTCATGATAATCTAAAGTCATTTTGTTTTCCATATTACTCATTGGATAAAGTACAATTTCAGATGAGAAAAAAAGTAGGGGTTACTTTGATGTTCTCCCTAAAAGACAATAAAGCAACATAAAGGTTTTTGTTGCTGCTGTTGTTGTTTGTGAAAACAATTTGAATTCAGATTAATTTTTTTATAAGGTCATGAATAGAGTAGAGGAGTCTTATTAGAGCACTTTTTAACAGCATACTATAATAAACTTAAAAACAAAAACACATATTGCAGAGAATAACTGGACTTCTTAGCCCGAATGAAATATTATTATATCATCTAATTTGTTACTGCCTTTTCATCTATCTTATTGGGTTACTAAAATGCCAAGATAAAAATCACAGTGTTTAATCACTTGCATTACCCATTAATTTACCCATTACGAGACCATTAAACAAGGTTTATATGCCGGATTATTGCAATTCGATTTCACATTGCTCCGAACACTGGAAATACCACTTGCATCTCTGCAAGACTGCTCCAACTACCAGAAGACTGAAGTATGTTGATCTCTGGAACAACAAGTTTATTTTTTGTTTTCTTTTTTACATAGCAAGCAAATACTCTTCCTGATATTCAAGCAATGGCCTAATAGAGAGCAAAGACCAGCTACCCCTTATAATACATTTTTAACCAATAAATTAGTTATTCAATAAGCACAAAGTTTGAATGAATCAAAATCTGTAACAAAAATTTTGCTTTCCATATAGCAAAGGAAACAAATAATATGGCCAGGACAAATATACTAGATGCTATCTGGAATTCGCACATTTTAAGACTTGCCTGTCTGTCTGTTTTAGGTCAGCTTCCAGAAAACCTCCTTCCCAGAATCATCATGTGACCCTGAAAAGCACAGGTGGTTGGGCTGGTTACTTTCCATTGGCCATGCCCCCTCCATCAGCCTGCACCCTCTCTCTGCATGGCCTCCCCTGGCTGTGTGTCTTTAAGGTCTGAATCAGCCGGCTCTCCCTTCCACAGTGTTCTGCTAATGGGAAGCACTGGTGGAGCTGGCAGGGACTTCCCCTCTGCTAGCTGTGGTTCCCTAATGACTGTGTTCCTCCACTCAAGCAAGCTGCTCCTGATGTGAGACCCCTATTCTTAGGCTCTAGCCCTCACTGGATTACTTTTCCCTGTGTTTGCACTTTCAGGTTAGGAGTGAAAGACCCTTCCAACATTTGCTAGTCCCTGGGGGCTTTATGAGGACCCCTGATGGCACAGAGGTTAAATGCACTTAGCTGCTAACTGAAAGGCCAACAGTTCGAACCCACCAGCTATTTCCTGGGAGAAAGATGTAACCATCTGCTCCAGTAAAGATTTACATCCTTGGAAACCCTATGGGCAGTTCTACTCTGTCCTACAGGGTCGCTGTGAGTCAGAAGCGACTTCAAGGTGGGGGGTTTTGTTTTGTTTTATTTTTTAGTTTTGAGGGCTTTACTGGGTGGTGCAAAGGGTTAAGCGCTTGGCTACTAACCTAAAGGTAGGAAGTACAGGTTTACCCAGTAGCGAGCGTCAAAGAGTATATTTTATTGAGAACCCATTTACTAAGAACCCACTCTAATTCTAGGCACTTAGGGAAATTTCAAGAAACAATACATGGTCAGTCATATAGCCTGCGTTCTCTAAGAGTTGAGAGTCAAACAGAGTGAAAGGCACATACACAAAGATAAGCAAAAATACAAGAAGTATATCAATGAGTGTTACAGATGAAGTAGTATAGCCAAAATGCAGAACAGGAGGCTTCTGAGAAGAGTTTGGTCATGAAAAATATGGAACATGAACCAGACTACAAAAAGTAGAAATGATGTGGATAAAAGCAGTCACTGAAGGTGGAGGTTAGAATATTGCTTAATTATATATTAATGCTAAAGTTATGGATATTTTCTTATACAAAAAATTTAAGGGCTAAGACTGATTTCTTTAGGACCAAAAAAAGAGAATTGTTTTAATGGTGAAATCATTTTGGGAGATTCTTGAAAACGGCTTTCTTAATTTTATTTTCTTAAAACACTTATTTATGTCTGAGTGTAAAAGGAGTTTATATCCACTAATGGAAAATTTCAGGAGCCCAGAGGTTAAGAGCTCGGCTGCTAACCAAAAGGTCAGCAGTTCGACTACTTTAGGTGAAGGGAAAGACAACACACGATACAGGGGAGGTCAGCACAACTGAACTAAACCAAAAGCAGTTTCCTAATATGCTTTGAAGGCCAGCGTAGCAGGGGCAGGGGTCTGGGGACCATGGTTTCAGGGGACATCTAAGTCAATTGCCATAATAAAATCTATTAAGAAAACATTCTGCATCCCACTTTGAAGAGTGGCATCTGGGGTCTTAAACGCTAGCAAGCAGCCATCTAAGATGCATCAATGAGTCTCGACCCACCTGGATCAAAGCAGAATAAAGAACACCAAGGTCACAAGGTAATTATGAGCCCAAGAGACAGAAAGGGCGACATGAACCAGAGACTACATAATCCTGAGACCAGAAGGACTAGATGGTGCCCAGCTACAACCAATGACTGCCCTGACAGGGAACACAACAGAGAATGCCTGAGGGAGCAGGAGAGCAGGGGGATGCAGACCCCAAATTCTCATAAAAAGACCAGACTTAATGGTCTGACTGAGACTAAAGGGACCCCAGTGGTCGTGGCCCCCAGACCTTCTGTTGGCCCAGGACAGGAAACATTCCCGAAGCCAACTCTTCAGACATGGATTAGACTGGACAATGGGTTGGAGATGGATGCTGGTGAGGAGAGAGCTTCTTGGTTCAGGTGGACACTTGAGACTATGTTGGTTATCTCCTGCCTGGAGGGGAGATGAGAGGGTAGAGGGGGTTAGAAGCTGGCGAAATGGATATGAAAAGAGAGAGTGGAGGGAGGGAGTGGGCTGTCTCGTTGGGGGGACAGTAATTGGGTATATGTAGCAGGGTGTATATAAGTTTTTGTGTGAGAGACTGATTTGATTTGTAAACTTTCACTACAAAAATTATTAAAAAAAAAAAAGGTTAGCACTTCGAATCTATCAACTGTTCCTTGAAAACCCTAATGGGCAGTTCTACTCTGCCTTATAGGGTCGCTATGAGTTGGAACCAACTTGAGGGCACCTAACAACAACAACAGCAATGGAAAATTTAAGAGATTACAAAAAAAAATATCTATTCCCATATCCAAGTTATCTAGATCTAACCAATGCCAAAATTTTAACATATTTAGTCCCATAGCTTTTTCAAGCACTATTCACTTCTTACACAGTCAAAATGAAAATAATATATTTTGAATTATATTTTCACCCTCAATATTATAAGGTGTTTCTAATATACTTCAACAGTTTATAAACATTGTATATAATTACAGTACAAATTTGAACCATAATGAGTTACCATTAAACATCCACTAGAATTCAAAAGGTTCCAAGTGCCAAGTGTTGACAGGGATTTGGAGCATGGGAAGCTCTCCAACAACATGAACATAAGCTGGGGCAGCCACTGTGGAAAACAACTGGATATTACCTACTTGAATAGATACATACCCTATGATCCAGCAATTCCTTTCCTTGGTATATACTCCTCAATCATACGTGTACCTGTGCCATACTGTACTGGACTATTTGTAGCAGTACTATTCATTCAGTTTAAAATGGGAAATCAAACGTCTATCTACAGCAGAATGGAAAAAGAATTCATACAATGGAATACTGAAGAGCCATGAAAATGAACTAAACTATATTCAGTAATATGAATAATCTCACAAACATAATACTGAGTAAAAGAAGCCCAGCACAAGAGAATATAATACACTGTGTGATCCCATTTATATAAAGTTCAATAACAAACACAAGTAAAGCTTAGTGTTGGGAGAGTCAGGGTTAATGTTTACCTTTGGGCAGGTGGGGGAATGAATAAAGAGGGCTTCTGGGTTCCAGCAATGTTCTAGGTGTATAGTTAGTGGTTGGATGTTTTCCATCTGCAAAAATTCATCATAATTCATTGAGATGTATGTGTACGCTTTCTGTACTTTTCTGTATTATTACCAATTTTTAAAAGGACACGCACATGTTATGTCCACAAAATGTAGCAGCATTTTCCATAGTGATTTCAAACATTTCTATTAAATTTAGAAGATCAAGTAGATGTACACTTGTATTTTGGAAAATTAACAACATACTGATGCTTAAAAAATACCATAAATAATAAACAAAAAGTCTAGTGGACACAGTGGCCTAATTCAAAGTAAACTATGGAAGGGAGTTTCTGTACATCAATTTGGGGAGGTGGAAGAGGTACTGCTAAGCCAATGCGAGGATCTTCCTGTGCAGAGGTCAAGAAAATTCACAATACCATGGCCTCCCAACAGTAGAACAAAGTTACATAAATACTAATGAGAGCAACTGTCTACAGCCAAAATTGATTTTATTCCTTCCTGAGAACACTGCTAAGAATATTCTGCCAAACTGTGTCTCTATTCTGTACTATAAATATAACTCTAGATTAATCGCTCCTTGGAAACCCTATGGGGCAGTTCTACTCGGTCCTATAGGGTCGTTAGGAGTCGGAATTGACTCGACGGCACTGGGTTTGGTTTTTTTGGCTTAGATTAATAGATTAAGATTTCAAAAAAAGCCAAAAGGCTTCAACCCATAATATGGGTCTTCCTCTGCCACGAATAATCTTTATTTATTAAAGAAAGCAAATTCGAGTCTCTAACACTTTAGAGATACAATCGGGAAGACAATATTTCTGATCTCAATGGCAGTTAATAAACCACTTCCTAAGTGAGTTTTCAATGTTTTAGCTCCATAAATGCAGATTATCTTCAAAATCATTATTTCTAGCAACCTCTTGTATTGTCCAAATGGAATACAAATACTCCACACAAAGGTACCCTTCTTTTTGCAAAGTGTAATTCATAAAAGAGAAGTTTTCTTTTTCCTCTTACCCCACTTTTATAGAAAAATAAAACAATTAAAAAAAATAGTTGTACGTACTTCGTTAGAATATGTTACACTCTCCTTTACAAAGTTCATAAAGATAAGAAAAGAGCTGTTATCCAGTTGTGATTTTTTTTTTACCTACCCGCAATGTCTTGAGGATAAAGGGACAGAGCGCTGCTCTCTGATGGGTCAGATTCTGGGGCCATGTCTTCTAGAGTGTTTCCAAACAAGACTGCACAGCAAAGCACACAGACCTTGTTCTTTGCTTTCTTCCTTCCATGAGATTCCCTTTCAACAGCCACCTTTTGTCTTTGGATCCAACAGAGGAACAATATAGCCTCTCCTTCTGATTCTCCTGCTCCATTTTTTTTCCCTTTGCCTGGAGTGTGCATTTAGTTGGCTCTTCTATATACATCAGAAACCCTGGTGGCGTAGCAGTTGAGTGCTATGGCTGCTAACCAGAAGTCAGCAGTTCACATCTGCCAGGCGCTCCTTGGAAACAGTCTACGGGGTAGTTCTACTCTGTCCTATAGGGTCGCTATGAGTCAGAATCGACTCGATGGCACTGGGTTTGGTTTGGTTTTATATACATCAGAATTGGAGGATCTTGTACTTAGATCTGAGTGTTCAGTGAACTAGGCCTTCCAAAGCCTGCTTTGCTCTAAGACTATTTAGGCCCAGCTTGGGAAAGATGCAGCACCATACTATTTAACTTTTAACAAGAACGTGCACATGAAACATTTAACCTGGTGCCTGTCACATGGTGAGTTCTCAGTAAATACTGGCCCCTTGAGCGACACCCTCATCACTGCTGCTGCTAGCACTCTGAGGTTGCTTAAGATCAAAGTCACCTTGCCTTCTTTGCTTCCTCCTGTATTTATTCACCTCGAGGACCCTATAGGCAATGAGCTGCCAGAGAACCAGGGTATGTTCTGCTATTTTGACACCCATGGTGTCATCTAGAACCACTCCCATCTCACCTCTTCTAACAAAACAAACAGATTAAGTGACTTCATTTGACCTTAGTAAAACTGATGGGATATTTTCCCGCATAGTAAATTCAGTGGCATGGTTATTCTGTAGTTTTAGCTCAACAACTTCAACGCCAGGACAAAAGAGAGAGAGAGAAAGCGAGGGAGAGAGAAACAAAAATTTTAAACAAGTCTGATTTCTCTGACATTCCTATCAATTTTGCACTCATTCTACAGATTCTACTTTCTAAGATTTGATGAACTGCCAATTCCACCCCAAAAGCAGCACTGAAATTTGCAGAATAACATCCTTTTTCAAAAAAAAAAAAAAGCATATAGCAAAGTAGAAAGCTGTTGAAACACAACAGTGTGGAAAGAGTGACTCATCAAATGACTACTAGGTCCCATCTAAAATGAACCAAGTATATCTAGAAAACTCCAGTATTAGTGTAAAAGTGCTATATTTTCTAATAAGGTAGAATTTTATCAACCATGACTTGCTTTTGTAAGAACTTTTGAGTGTGGGCTGTGATAACCACCACCTGTAAGGAAAAATGACTCTAAAGAACATACAAGAGATTCAATTAGACTTATTGATTTAATAAGCTAAACAAACAAGTCTGTGCCTGTACCATTTATCTGAATATTCCAACAATGTAAGGTAAATAGATATTAAAAATCTCAGGAGTCCCCCAAGCCAGGATCTATTATTTAAATGAGAAGGCTCGCAGCAAGCAGCTTCAGAGATTGAGTGGAAATAATTAATCAGAAACATGCAGTTGGATTCCAACAGTTTAATCTCTGCTTCCTGTTGAGTCAGCTTGCAGGTGTGCCATGGAGGATACTTATACCAAATTCGGGGTGTGTTTGGAGTTCTGAGCCAAGCAGAGTGCAGGACCTCTGCTCTGTTTTAATTTATATTTTCTAAATGTTACTTCATTTTCTTTTTTTTTTTTTAATGTTACTTCAGGAACCAGACAGAATAAATCCTTTATCAACAGAAGTCTGAAAGGCTGAGCTTACGCTTGTCTTCTGAAAGGTAGCGTGGACTTTTTCTATACTACAATCATCATCATAATCCTTATTTTTGTTATTATGTATCATCTACTGAGTAGAGTGTTTTCTAGAAGTGCCTGGCCATGGCCACTTAGCTGCTAGCCAAAAAGTCAGAGGTTGTCGTCCATACGAAGATGCTTTGGAAGAAAGGCCTGGAGATCTTTCTCCAAACATCAGTTACTGCAAACCCTGTGGAGCACAGTCCTACTCTGACACACATGGGGTCACCACAACTCAGAACTGACTCAATGGCAACAGGTAAAGAGGGTTTTCTTTGTTGTTCCTTCTTACGATGATTCTTGGTAAGACAGAGCTTACTTAAACTTTTCCTCATTCTTTAATCATCTTTAAGTGATAATAGGGATTTCTGACAAGGGATTATTATTAATTATATAAATAGCCCTCCTACAGAATATTGAAGATACCATGGATTGCAAAAAAAGCAAACAAATCTGTCTTAGAAGAAGTACAACAGAATGCTCCTTAGAAACAAGGATGGCGAGACTGTCTCACATACTTAGGACATGTTGTCCGGAGGGCCTAGTCCCTGGAAAAGGATATCATGCTTGGTAAAGTGGAGGGTCAGAGAAAAAGAGGAAGACCCTCAATGAGATGGATTGACACAGTGGCTGCAACAATGGGCTCAGGCATAACAGTGATTGTGAGGATGGCGCCGGACCAGGCGGTGTTTCATTCTGTTGTACATAGGGTTGCTAGGAGTTGGAACCCAAGTGACAGCACCTAACAACAACAGAATAAAATCCTCAAGATTTGCTAGAGGCTTCTGACCCAACAGAGGCCCTTTTTGAAGCAGTTTTCCTTTGTGTGTAACTGGAAGTAGATCTTGTAGCACTCTACTACATGATGTTGACTTGGATTTCATATACTAGTCACAGTTCTTAATATTCCAGAATTTTCTCTCCTTCGAGGGTGTCAAACATTTAAAAATAAATTAAATACAGGAACAATGTGCATCTAATGCCCCAGGGAACAAGCTGTCTGTATTCTTCAATAGAAATATTAACTTCCACATACAGAGATAATTTTCCTAGGGTTCTTGCTGCCATGGCTTCAGAGAGCTTTACCCACGACATTGAGAATATCATCTCAGAAGGTTGAAAATAAGTCCGGCCGCTTGAAAAGTAGCCACGAAGTCAGCTACTGTGGTCCCTCCTACTACAAATGCAGGGAAGAGTTAACTGATTGGAAGTGTCTATATCATATGTAGGAATTGTTCTTTCACATGACCTTCGGAAAACATGTGCACGGGACCACGGATTTACTGGAAACAGCTTTGGGGGCTTTACTTTTCTCATTTGTAAATGGAGAAGATTTGGACTCGATGATCTCCGTTCCCCTCACCAGGCTCAAGGTCCCTTTTGCTCCCCAAGTCCATAACTTTGATGATTGAACTCATCTGTTCCTTGTCCGCCATTGACTTGCTTTTGCAATTAATGTTATGAAGTCTGTTCCTTGAATAAACTTTTGTTTAAAATTCAGTGGAACTTCACTTGAGTATCATAAACATGAGATCTCTTTTTCTTCCCCCTATGCCCCTCCACTCTCCCAAGTGGCCCTGGCCATCAGCATGGCGACTGATGTCCTCTCTGGGCCACTTTGGTCTTTAACTTGACGGTACTCCCAGGAGAAATGATAGGGTCTAGATTTATACCGATTGGATTTGGATGGTGATGGATTACAAGAAAGTGGGACCACATAGCCAAGCGAAGGTTCAGGACTGAGCCACAAGCTTAAACACGAAATGAGCTTTTACCGGTGAGTTCACAGCTAGTAGATGTTTTCATACTAACAACATTTTTCCCCTCCAGGTTTGTGCATTTTATCTTTATTCTTTCAAATCCTGAAATTGCCTGGATAAGAGAGAGGGTTTATACACACACACACACACACACACACACACACATACACACACACACATTTCTAAGAGCAGCCTGAACTTTTAGGGGAAATTGAAGAGGCTTTGTGTCAAGTACAGCTAAATCCAGCCTTTCCATATCAAACCTCTGCTAGAAAATTACTGTGCAGATGATAAGGGAGGAAGATATAATAAAAAGTGACTCTACTCAATTTACACTGCAATATTGGTATGACTGAATATTTTTCATTCAGGTGCCTGATAAAATCGCTAAACTGTATTGCAGATAAATAAAGGAGGCTTCTGTCAAGAATAAACACCATTAATCATGAAGTCTTACCCTCTGAGAGCCTGTGCTACGCGTCTGCACCAACACACCAGCACAGCCGGCGTGGAACACATGCTTCCTTCTTTATACTGTTTCAGGCTGAAGTTGCCCTGATTTTTTATTTTGCATAATTTAGGCAGCAATAGCGTTTTGAAAACACTCTCTTTACATTTTTAACTTTATAGTCCTGCAACTAGATTCATTATTGTAACACTTATGAAAAACTCTCTGGGCCCCGTGGGGGAAAAAACTTGACAATGAAAGATTTTTTTTTTTTTTGGCTTCTTACATACACAGACACACACATAAGGCATATTATAGATACTGTATTTCATCAAACCTAAGGTGATGTGATCAAAAGATGCAACATTATTTTATATACTACTAAGAAAATACTTCCCTATAACTTTCAATTTTTATTTTATAATTATCAGAAGAGCTCTTTTAGAACTTACTTAAACCTAGGTTTTTTTTCTTTTTAATAATTTATTATATCTGGTGAACGTTTACACAGGAATTTAGGTTCTCATTTAACTATTTCTATACATATTGTTCAGTGACTTTGGTTACATTCTTCACAATGTATCAGCATTCTCATTATTTCCATTCTGGTTGTTCTGTTTCCATTCATCTAGCTTCTCTGTCCCCACTAGCCTTCTCATCTTTGGTCTAGAGCAAATGTGAACCATTTGGTTTCACCTAGGTGATTATTTTGAGGAGCACAGTACTCACAGGTGGTATTATTTATTTTATGGGTCAATCTGAAAGGTGACCTCTGGGAGGGGTTTGAGTTCCAAGTTTAAACAGTATCTAAGGGCAACAGTCTAGAGGGCTCATATAGTCTCTACTGGTCCATAGACCTAGTTTTTTTTAAAATCATATATCACTCAAATACATGCACAAAAAGGGAAGTATAAGCAAAACAATTTTTTAAAAAGATAACTGGTACTTCCTCATGATTACTACCTTCACTAACAATGACTATAAAATGCTGCAGACTGTAAGATTCTTCCCAATTTCAGAGACATTAAAGTAAAAAATGGATGTGCAACTTAAAATCAACAATTTAAATAAAGAAATATAATAGGTTAATTATTAGGCAACATTGCCAATTTTCAAATACCTCTTATGTGGGCATTTGACACTGCATTAAGGGCTATACATACATATATATGTAGTCTGTCATTGAATCCTTGATATTATTAATCCCATTTTATACCTGATCAAACTGAATCTTAGGCAGATTAAGTAATCTGATAGTACATATCTGAGCTGGATTCAAACCCAGCCTATGCTCCAAAGCCTACGCTTTTAAACACAAAGGAATACTACCAGTAACCAGCTGCTGATGAGTCAGTTCCAACTCATGATGACCCCATGTGTGTCCGAGAAGAATCGTGCTCCATTGGGTTTTCAATGGCTGTGCTCTTTCAAAAGCAGATCACCAGGCCTTTTTCCCGAGGTACCTCTGGTGTATTAAAACTGTCAACCTTACGGTTAGTAGCCAAGTACTTAACTGTTTGCACTACCCAGGGACTCCCAAAGGAATACCACCCCAACCCAAATGCAAATGTACACATATGCTTAAGTATACTTATATTTTTAAATGATTGTGGTTTAATAGAATAGGATGGCATGGGATGGTTTTCCAATTACCTTTTCACTCCAAATGGAACCTACCTGAATATACATTCAAATTGTCCCTGGAGCGCCACAGCTGCGCCATGGACTGATGGCTACGGGACACTCAAAGTGTCACTTAGCACAAGGAAGACTGACAGAAGTATGAACAGCACTTGGGCAAGGCTCTCTCAGTAGGTTTTCACATAAGAAAAGAACCAGCAAGAAACCTTTTGGCACAGGAGAAGGAAAAAAAAGGTATGAGGCATGTATGTGTTAGAGCCACAATGTTTTCACAGAATCCACTTCTAGGTGTCCACAGACAAGGAAGGAACAACAAAAAAGTCTGAACTTTTCTATAATCACGGGATGTCAAGAACTAGAAGGGACCTTACAAAAAAAACCAACCTGCATCACCATCAAGTCGATTCCAACTCATGGTGATCCTATGGGTTACAAAGTAGAACTGAACTACACAGGATTTTCTTGGCTGTAATCTTTATGGAAGCAGACTGTTAAGTTTTTTCCAAGGCACCCCTGGGTGACTTTGAACCACCAACCTTTAAGTTAGTAGTCAACCACACACCAATTGGGCCACTCAGGGACCTTATAGATCATTTAACCCAATGACTTTATTTCACAGATAAAAATAATGAGGCCCAGAGAGGTCAGGGAAAGTATTCAAGGATATAGTTAACTTGTGGCAGAGCCAAGGATGAAACTCGACTGAGGTCCACATTTACTATGAAAACAGCTGATTAACAGGCTTTAAGAAGAGGATCACTCGAAGCCATGTGCCAACAGAGCTATGTCTCAGTTTTCTTGAACAGCACTTTGAAACTTGAGACGAAAACATTATCATGGGCTAATGTGACCAACATTATCCTGGGTAAAGAGGGGTTGTGCTCAGAGGCGATTATTCAGCAAAGTCGTAATCCAGTCCTGTTTGTGAGGGATGCTTAACTGTGTTACACAGGAAGTATTATGGCAGCTGTGTGTCAGCTCACTGGGGGATCTGTTTCCAGAGCCCACTTGAAAGAGGAAGTGCCTCTTCTAGCCAAAAGAGCTTTAACTCCCATCTTCCTGACAAATCCTCCCCGTGTGAAGAACCACCTCGATCCTGCAGAGTGACTATGTTTATTTGCCAAAGAGGAGAGGCCCTCATAGAAAATCCGTGACCCAGCAGGACAAGGCCACTCTGGACACTTACAGGATCAGATACCAGTGGCCCAGTCCAAACTAGGATCTACAAAAAAAAAGGAGCCCAAGGAAGCCCCATGCAATGTCCAAGTGTCACACCGTTTGGGGCTTTCCCCAGGTACTTCAGGAAGAGCTTCTTGTGTATAAATTGACATTTACAGCGCATATCATTTTCACCACAGATTTCATGTTCAATCATTGCTGATAAACTACTTTCAGGGGCACAATGATTAAATGTGGGCTCCTAGCTAGGTATAGTACAATTTGCCTGCTTTGAAGAGTCACAATTCTATTGCACAAAAAGATGGGTAAAAACAGGTCAACAGCTACCTTATAGAATTGTGCTCTTAAGACAGCTGACTTTTGTCTAGCTGTATCACAATGTTTTACCAATACCTCTAATGAAGGCATAATTTATGAAATAATCAGATATCTACCCTTCATTAATCGAGGTTAAAAAAAGAAGCATAATTCCTAAGTTTGTTATTTGCTCATCTGTGTCTCAGTCAAAACCATACTTGAGAAAATAACATACATGCACACGAAAATGTAATGCCTATGATTGAGATATCAGGATAATTTTTATTATTCGTGTTCATTATGTCTACAGATGGCAATGCATATTGTAGAAATGATTATGAAATTCCTTAGAAATGTAAATTTAAAATGGAGCTAACAGGTTCCCCTCCCACCCCACCCAGGACCATTTATATTATTAAACTGGGCGTGAGTATAATAACCTGAACCTCACTCCTCAATAGCCTTACTCACATTGAAAGGAAACCGAATGACTTAGCACCCTCTTCAACTGATTTTAATGCCAGTGATGATTCAAGAGTAGCCATGTTATTAAACTGGAATGAGGCACTACTCTGCGCACTAATGAGGTTAAAAAATGTCTTTAGGTCTCCACGTTACAGGCACTTAGCAAGCACTTTGCTTGGCAAAGACCAATGGCAGGTCAGAGCTATGGACTAATCACACAGGCCGGAATCAAATGGACTGGAAGAATTAGGAGACTTGTGGCTCCAAGGAACGTAATTCATGCAGAAAAGCGTTGTCAGAGCAAGGCCAGGGAACCTCGTGGGAAGAAAGCAAAAATAAACAGTTCAACAAAGAAAACAAAGAAGGGCCAATCGCCTTTTCTAAAGCTTGAGTACACTGAGACTTCAGTGGGTGCCTAGGACAAAGACCTCATCAAAGCACACCCTTGCAAAGCAAACAGACCAAAGAATGATGATTCTTTCCAATACACTTGGGGGGAAGGGGTGGGGGTGGACTCTACTTCTCATTCCATCCAATTCAACTTCCCCAGCAAGCACAGAAATGACAAACAATAATAACCTCAATAACCAGAAAGTCTTGGCATTTGCCTGGGTTAAAAGCTGTTGAATGGTGGGGGAAGAGAGGACAAATTTAACACGGTGTGTATGCTCTATGTCCTTGGGATTTATCCTTTGATTGTTTTTCAGATAATGGTAAGGCCTTTTTAAGTGCATGAAGCACCTAAGTCAGAGGAGGCATCCATGTATGACACCACCTGCTATTCACATTCCAGAGAATGAAGAGAGATTCACAAATGCTCAAGGACCTCTGCTTTGGAAATGGCCTCTCACAAATCCTGTATGATACCCATGGCCCTGTAACTCTTCAATTGAAAAGAACTCCTCCAGAGGGCTTCCTCAGCTTCCCAAAGGGGGATGAGTTCTGCTTTCAGCCCTACCTCTACGGCCCCCCATATCCATTTTAGCTGTTCTTTGCTCATGTATTCTACATGTATCACTGCAGTCCTGAAGCAAGGCAAATCTAAAGTCTGAGTTGACCAGATTTTGATCTTTAAAACTAGCTTACAGTACTCTAGGCTGACCTTCTCTTCCCTCTCTTGACTGTCTCCACTAACAGTGAAGATCATGCTGTCTTTTATTGACTAATCCTGACGAGAATCTGAGATTACCACAAGAGAAAGAAGGCAGAAACTGACCTGTGCGCACGAGTGTGTGAGTGTGTACGCATACAAACAAACAAACAAAAAAAAAACCTCATACCAACTCTACAGGACAGAGTAGAACTACCCCATAGGATTTCCAAGGAGCAGCTGGTGGATTCGAACTGCCGGCCTTTAGGTTAGCAGCCGAGCTCTTAACCACTGCACAACCAGGGGTGTACATATATGCATATATAATAATAAAAAATATAAATAACATACTTTAAACAAGCAAATCTAACATGTTAGGTAGTATATTTACATATTAGTATCATCAAATATAATTCTAATAGTAATCTATTACATCCCTGACAAATAAGATATGAAAAGCCTTCTAATAGCTGAGATCTGACTATGATATGAATTGTTACTAATTCACAGTTTTAAACTTTCACTGGTGTGCATAATTTATGTTGAAAACAATGGGATCTAGGAATCAGGGAGTTTTTCCACGGTGGGGAGAGACAGAGGGAGTGAGGAGAGAGAGCAATACTTTGAACAGAGGCAAGGAGCATTTTGGTAAGCTTAAAATACTTTCTTTGAACTTTGTCTTGAAAATGTAAATCATATTCAAGCAATATCCGATGCCATCCAGTCGATTCTGACTCATAGCAACCCTACAGGATAGAGCAGAACTGTCCCCACAGGGTTCCCAAGGCTGTGAATCTCTATGGAAGCATACTGCCACATCTTTCTCCTGAGGAGGGGCATATAGCCTGGTGATTTGTTTCCCAAATAACGCAAATCATTTAATTGCCAGTGCCTTCTTTCCCACCACCTTGCCCCCCTACCCCCTGTAAGAAAAATACTGTTCACTTATGATGACCTTGGCAATACCTTGGAAACACTATGGGGCGGTTCTACTCTGTCCTATAGGGTCGCTATGAGTCGGCCTCGACGGCACTGGGTTTGGCTTTTGGTTTTGCCCAGTGGGCAGGAATGCCTTCACAGGTGATCCTTTAAAAGAAGGTATACTCAATTCATTCTGATATTAGTTCACACTTGGAGCTAACCTTGCTCCCTGTAAGAGTCCCAACTGAGAACTTCTTTGTAATGAAGCTCTAATCTCTCTGTAGTTGCAGGGAAAGTTTCATATACCTATTACTCTCTTAAACAACAGGAGATGCTGCATAACCCATATTAGATGTTTGGGTTTTAGGAATGGCTTTTGGCTACAGATGCTCTTTTTCTTTTTTCTTGTTTTTCTTTACTGGAAATGCACTTTCCCCTGCCCTAAAGCAGTTCCTGCCATTTTTTACCTTTCTCCCTGCACTCTATTCTCCCCATCTGTGTGTATGTATGTGTGTGCTCACACCTGTCGGCAAGCATGTGCAGGATGAGAGAGACAGACAGGGACAGAGACAGCCAGAGGCACAGAGGACAGACCTACCATTGCACTTAGTATTTTTCAACACTGGAGTTAAAAGCTGATGCAATGTCACCAATCAGCTAGATGAGGGCAGGGGTGAAACCTAGGACTGATAAGCCATTTAATTTGTTAATTTTTGTCAAATATCAAGGTAAGGAAAGATACCTTTACAAAAATCACATCAGAACTAAAAGTGGCCAAGGTTTTTTTTGTTTGTTTTTTTTATTTCAAATTTCTTATCAATGCACTTATCTAATAAATGTTCTGCAAAATCACCCCTATGTTACTTAGGACTCAGCAGATTGTCAAAACCGACCTTTCTTCCGCTTCTTGCTTTTAATACACTTAATTGACTTGAATCACCAAATATGCAAAAATCTAGCTAACTTGTTATTTAGGATTGAAAAAGATGGCAAACAGGTTCCTGCAAATATTTTATGTTCTCGTGCATGAAGCTTGCTAGCAGCAGGGGTGGGGGTGTAAGAGTGGCAGAAAGAATGAATGACAGGCAGTCTTTGTTCCCCCAGGAGAGGTCTGCAATGAACTCAGCTTGCTAGGCAGCTATAGGAAATGGCATGTCTTTGTTTAGGTGAAAAAAAGTGGGTTCTGTTACCTAAGTGAGAGAGAGAGGGCCACGTCTGAAGAGTTGCAGGGAGCATGGATTTGGGCAGTCTTCATCTGATAAAACTAACCTGAAAGTGTCTACCCTTTGGGACAAATTTGGTTCAAGTTTAATTTTTCACAAACGTTTATTTTGAAAAATAAATGAAACGATGGCAGTAAATTTCTGTTTTCTTTGAAGCCCAGCTTAACATGAGTGGACGCATTGTACTCGAAGAAAAAAGTCTGTTACAGTCCAGTACCTCCCAGGCCCCAGCAACAGGTTTGACAGCAGCCTCTATAGAGTCAGTGGCTTCCGGTTCAATGAACGTGAATACCGCAGTCAATATCTGCTCCCCGGACGAGTACTGCTGAGCGTCACACAAAGAACGCAGGAATTTTATCCAAGAAGCTGGCGCTAACACTTTGAATGTGCACTATAATTAGGGCTTGCTTTCTCTCTCTGTAGCTGATGACCGAATTCAATATTTCAGTCATTAGAAATACTGCAGAACAGGAATAAGCACTATGGCCTTTGAGTACAAGCTATCTGATTGGTGTTCATTTCTCACCTGCAAAGTAAAGTGTGACTTGGTTGACCTAGACTTATGCTGTCAGCTCATTCCAATTAAAAAAGTTTAGGACCTAAAACTCACCCAGATTTTTTGTATCTGTACGGGAAACAATATGGAGGTAGTCTAACGTAGTTCTTAAAAATTAGGCAAGCTTTCTACTACCGGTGATCCCCCTGAAAGGGAACACAACAGAGAGTCCCTGACAGAGTAGGAGAAAAGTGGGGTGCAGAGCTCAAATTCTAGTAATACGACCAGACTTAATGGTCTGACTAAGACTGGAGAGAACTAGGAAGACATGGCCCCTGGACTTTCTGTTAGCCCAAAACTAAAACCATTCCCAAAGCCAACTCTTCAGAGGTTAGACTGATCTATATGACATGAAATGATACCCATGAATAGTGTGCTTCTCAGCTCAAGCAGATACATGAAAGTAAATGGGCAGCTTCTATCCAGAAGCGAGAGGAGAAGGCAAAAAGGGACAGGAGTTGGTTGAATGAACAAGGGAAATCCAGGGTAGAAAGGAGGAGTGTGCTGTCATATTACACGGAGAACAACTAGGGTCACGTAACAATGTGTGGATCAAGTTTTGTATGAGAAACTAACTTGAACCGTAAACTTTCACTTAAAGCACACACAAAAAAAAAAAAATAGGCAAGCTTTGTAATTCTCTCAGTTACTCGTGAGAAAAGTTATTTTCTATTTTGAACTGATACAATACGCAATGAAAAATGTTGGGAACAGCAGTAGGAAAGTCTGAAGTTAGAAAGTAGGATGATGCATGGTACTGGTTATAAAAAAGAAAGAAAAATAAAGCTGAGAAGGAGGGGCAAAGAGTGAGGTTGGAGAGATGGTGTTATTTTACATCATGGATTGACAAACTTTTTCTGTAAAGGGCCAGAGAGTAAATATTTAGGTTTTGTAAGCCATACTGTCTCTGTCACAGCCACTCAACTCTGACCTTGTTGAGCTAAAGCTGCCATAAAAAAAGAAAAAGAAGAAAAAAAAATCGTTGCTGTCAAGTTCATTCCAACTCGTGGTGACCACATGTGCATCAGAGTAGAACTATGCTTCACAGGGTCTTCAATGGTTAATTTTTTTCAGAAGTAGATCACCAAGCTTTTCTTACAAGGTGCCTCTGGGTGACTCAAACCTCCAATCTTTTGGTTAGCAGTCGATGCTGACCACCTTTAGACAATAGAAAACAAGTCTGGCTGTGTTCCAATAAAACTTTATTTACCAAAACAGGATGTAGACTAGACTTGGCCCAGGGGTGATGGTTCGCCAACCTCTGTTTAGGTGATTTTCGTGGAAGATCTCTCTGACAAGGATTTTCTGAGCAGCAAGGTCTATGAAGTGGGGAAGCAAGCAATGGGTATGGAAGGGAAGAAGGTTCCAGGCAGGTGCATAGTGAGATCTAGTCCAACATGGCTTAATTCTGTTTGTTATAATTCTATAATCACTGATACAGTTTTCCCAAGTGTGATTATTAAGTGTTGCTCAGTATTCTACCAAGTTCATGTATCACAATTTACTAAACCACTTCCTACGGCTGGATAGGTAAACTGTCTGGTTTTTGGTGTCATAAATTCTACAGCAGCAAACACTGATGTGCACCTAACTTTCTGGCTACAGGTAGAAGTTTCTTAAGTCAAAAATCCTGAGCATGGTTCTTTACGGCTCTCTCACACTCTGTCATATTTCTCCCCTTATGAATTCACAGAGAATGATGGAGCTTGGTGACACTGAAAACTTCCTATCAGGTACTGTTAGAATTATTTGTGCTCACCCAGAAGTATTTAACTAGAGTTGCAACATCTACAGTGTTCATTTTCACCAGCAAAGCATGGAATGCGGAGTCTAATGGTGGAGTTTAAATAATGGCACTACCCTTTCCCAGCTATATAACTTCTCTGTCAAGCTCTCCGTATCCTCAAATTAAGGTTAATCATATTAACTCCATCACAGCATTGTTCTAAGTATTTCACAAGAAAATTCATGTAAAGCCTTTAAAATTGTGCCTAACCCATCGTAAAACCAGTTGTCGTAGAGCCGCCTCCATTTCACGGGGACCTCGTGTGTGCCCGAGTGGAACTGTGTCCCACAGCATTTTCAATGGCTGATTTTTTGAAAGTAGATCACCAGGTCTTTCTTCCGAGGTATCTATGGGTGGACTGGGACCTCTTACTTTTCAGTTAGCAATTGGGCACATTACCCATTTGCCCCACCCAGGGACTCTATTCCATAGTAAATATTCAAAAAATATTAGTTACTGTCACAATTATATATTTTTTATGTGACTTGTCTATTCATTTCCCCCCCTTGTCTCTGAAATGTCTTTATTCTTCTTAGATCGTCCTTTTAAGGTCGCTGATTTTGTTAATTTTACTTCCATGTGAAGGGCCTGGGAAGCAGCAATAGATATACATTAAGTGGTATCTGGTCACATCAGGGAGCCTGGGGACCTCTAGACCCATGGACTGATTTAATATCAAGGAATCAATTTGGCAGTGGAGAGAATCTGGAATTTTAATAGGCACTTCTAATGTAATCTTAGCTCAAAATCGAGCTTTTGATTTGAGTCCTAAGTGTGCTAATTTTGTTGGCACGAGGTGACACACTCTAACAAAAGACAACAAAGAGAAACAATGGCAAAAGCAGTGGCCTAAGAAACAATGGCCCATAATTACGACTGAAAATAGTACTTACTGAGATGCTACTGTGTATACGGCAAGGGCTTGGCCTAGAAAATGCAAAGACATATACAGATGGTCTTTGCCCTCAAGAAAGATAATAACAATCTAGGATTTTGTTTTTGTTTTAAATAAATCCAATCTTTATTTGTATTTGGGCACTGGAAAATTACACATGAATTTAGTTATATTTTAATATACACATACATACATAAAAAAATTCACAAATCATAAAAATTTACGCTGACAAGAGTTGGATGACACTGGAATTTTATCAGATGCAGTAATAAGTCCATTTATGGCAAGCTCTGGATTATGTGGACTATCCCTGGAAATGGGGATGGTATTTCTAGTCAGAAAATTAGTGACAGTTATTAGTGACAGTTGTCCACATGGCGCTTTTTTTTCCCCCTCATATATTTGCAGTATCATCTCACTGCTTCCCAAATCTGCAAAGTGACCAGCATTTGGGTCCATATTTTCAACAATTAAAGCCCCTGATATAGTTTAGAACTTCAGCTAATCCTTTCACTGTAAAATTTTCTAACAACTTCTTCCTCCTCTCATTCTTTCTTTTTCAGCATTTCTTTCTTCTTCAAAATCCGTTAAGTCCTGATCTGTCAATTCCCCGTTTTGATCTATGAACCGTTCCACACTGGCCAATATCAGCGTCTAAATTCAGTGATCTTGCTGTATGGATGACTTTTCCAACGATTCCCTTCCATCATATTATCCTGATCCAACCTTGGAGCATGTTCACATAGCTCGGCAATTTTCTCCATATCCCCTGCACACATTTTTCCATAACTTCTTCCCAGGAAGATGTACTAACAATAAGATGTAAAAACAAACAAACACCAAAAAACAGATGGTAGTAAGTGTAGTTCATCGTAACTCAAATACATTATAAGCTGGGGACTGCCGGTACTACTAATTCTGGGCTTTAGAAAATGTGATTCGAATGTATTCTAGGGTTTTTTGTTTGGTTGGTTGGTTTTCGTGGGTTGCGGGGGGCATACACAGTGTTAGCTACAGTATTTAATGTAATCCGATACGTCATTACATTTTACCAGTCTCGATAATGTTTATGGTTGAGCACAAGCAGGAGGGAAAAAATGACTTTCCTTTGTTTATTTTAAATGATACTCTTAAAATAGCCTAATCTAGTGATGTCCTCAAATACAATTACTATGTTTTGTTCAATCTGTATTTTACTGAAGGCTTCTCTGGGAATGAAATAAAAGAAATCACTATGACTGTTTATGGGCCCAATTTTCTGTGGAGCCCTGGTGGTGCAGTGGTTAAGAGCCTTGGCTGCTAACCAAAAGGTCGGCATTTCAAATCCACCAGCCACTCCTTGGAAACCCTATGGGATGGTTCTACTCTGTTCTATAAGGTCACTATGAGTCAGAATCAACTCAACGGCAACGGGATTTTTTTTTGCGGGGGGGGGGGTCCGTTTTAAGTAAGTGTCTATATTGAAGGCTGCTTCTGAATAAATAATATATGCACTCCCAAAAAGCACAGTACCTAGCACAAGAAAGTTAATTTCAGGGAAGGAAGGAGGGAGAAAAACCAAGTATTAGCTGTAGTCATCTACCCGCTATTTCCTTCTCTAAGCTTTTACTATAATGGTATTTCTCTTCTTAGCATTTTCTCTCTCTGGGAGGAAATGTAGTCATTCATGTTCCAAACTTGTTGCTCATCTCCCCACACTCATCCCTAAAAAGTGGTCACGATCACGGGGGCAAAGCCCTTCTTATTTCCAGGGGTGGCATAAATGGCTAAGTGCTTGGCTACTAAGCCAAAGGTCAGGAGATCAAATCCATCCAGTAGCTCCACGGAAGAAAAAGATCTGGCAATATGCTCCTGTAAAGATCACAGCCTAGGAAAACCCTATGGGGGAGTTCTAGTCTGTCACACGGTACCAATATGAGTTGAAAATGACTCAACAGTTCCTAACAACAGTTACTTCACAACAAACATTAAGAATTCACCACGTACTGAGGGCTTTCCTGGAGGCACAAGGAGCTGGACTACTTTTAGTGGAAGAGACAGACAGCTCTTCTTACTCAGAGTGAATGAGGCCGACGTGGGACGAGTCACATTTATCCAAATAAAGAGAAAAAGGAGCTGCCGAGTAGAACGAAATATGAGTGCTCATTTCCCCGCAGAGACAATCAGTAAAGTAGATGGTCATGCCTCCAAGAGGCTGGCGTGGGACACAGTGCTCTTCACTTTCATGTATTAGGGCAAGCAAGGCTCTCGGGACAACTGGCAAAAAGATCTGAGGGGCGGAGTGTGTTTTAACGGATTAGTGACTAAGGGCCTTCTTAGGAAAATGAATTACATCACTCCATATGAAGCAAATGGGCAGTACGAAACACAATTCAGGTTGGTTCATAAATTAGAAAACCTTGGCTCAGAAAGGTTGTATATAAAAGACAATTTTTCCTAAGTGAAATCCCAGAATGAATGAAACCATATCAGAATTTAAAACTACTTTATAATTTGTAATTCTACGTAGAAACCATATCTACTTTTAAAAAGGAAGCATGCTTAAATGAGTTCTGACACACACACAAAAAAAAGATTACCAAAAGCACATGCTCGATATGCAGGAGAAAAAGTACTTTCTTCCTTAATATGGAAAGTAAAAAAAAAAAAAAAAATATGGTAAGTAGTCACTAGAAAATACAGATGTATTCTGTAACAAAGCAATGGTGGGGGAGAGGGGAGTGTCATAGTCCAACTGTCTAAGTTTCCAAGGGAAAATTCAAAAACAAGAAGCAACTTAACTTAGGGGACCATCATTCACTCCCAGAGAATACACTAAACATAAAAACAACCAAGAAGTAAAAAGATACACATAAAAATACCGCCTTAACTATGTGTATACGAATTGAGGCTCTGTCATTAACAACCCATATAATCTCAGTAATATAATAGAACGGACCACACTGATATTTTTTTTATAACATTTTGTACTTTTCGCTACATGGCTTAACTAAACAGAGAATCTGTGGTCACAGTAAATGATTTGAGAAAAAGAGACATGCATAGAGATGGAGACAGAAAGAGAGGGAGAGTGTGAGAAACTCGAATTTTCTATCAGGCATAAATCCTCGTGGACTCGGTAAAGACTACCTTTTAGAAAAAAAAAGGGAAACATCTTCACATTTAACGTTCTTTAATTTTCAAACTACTGGTATTAAATAAACAGTGCAGGAACAGTACATTTTACAGGACGACCTTTATGTGACAGCTCAGGGCAAGGCCATACCCTCATTCCTAGTCCGGCTTGTAAGTGCTAAACCTAAGTTCATGATTTCAATTTAAAAAAGGCAATTCTAATAAACTTTAATATTATTTCCAATATTATGTTTGAAACAATCTAAGTTTCTACCTTGTCTAACCAAAAACTGCAGATAACACCATGAAGATAAGTAAACTAAACACATCCTATTTAACAAATTGGTTTCTTTAATACACAGGGACGTATTTCCGTACATATTTATAAGGCTTGGTGGTTATTATTAGGCTGTAATTGCAGTTGTTCTAATACCTAATAAGCCATGGTTGGAAAAACAAAGGCAGGTTAATTTGTGATTTCCTCTACTCATTCAGAGGCAAATTAAGTGTCAAACAGCTAATACAGAACATATTTCATTTTATGAGATTTTAATTTAATTCTGCACCATATCGCTGATGCCTTAATATAGGGTGGTTTATCTAAAAAGAGGAGCAATTTATAAACTTCTTTCAACAGAATCTTTAATGATAGGATATGATGGTATAATTATCACAGCGCCTGCCCTCCTAGACAGAGATCTGTCAGCATTTCCATCACCAACACAAATCCATGTTTTTAAGAGACTTATATAGTTTAATTTTTAAAGTCAGCACCCGAGGAACAATTGTGTGTACAAAATAATAAGAATATCCCTGAATTTTTCTTTCTTATAATTAATATTTATTCTAAAAACTTAGTAAGCTCGCTTGAGCTCATTTTCTATCCATGAAATTAAAGACAATTATTTACCAAGCACTGTGGACCTCAAGTTCTAGATGAAGTCATTTTGCTTCCCCAGGTTACTGCTTTACCCCTCAGCAAAGATGTACTTTTAAGATTTCAGTAACCAAGTCATATTCTCCAGATTACCCTCAGCTTCCAAGATGATCACAGGCACCAATTTGGCAATACCTTAAAAGGTACAAAAGCAACCCAGAGGCCCATACGTGAGCTAGGCTAGAATTATAAACTCTCAGTATTTTTCATGTCACAGTTGCCTAAACGGTAACCCTCAGCATTCATTTGAAGTTCTGTGCTCACGTTCACATTTATCTATAGGCAAACTCTAACGAACCCAGAGAAAATACTTCAGTCTAGCTTATAAGACTCAGTTTTTGAAAATTTTCTATAATCTGATTTTTGAAAGAAGGAAGGTTAGAACTCAAAAATTCCACAGGAAGATCTGATTTAAATTACTTCATCGTACAGACTTGAGTCTGGGAGGAATTAGCCATTCATGTTCCAAGGAGACTCTAGTTCTTGCCTGCTCCAAATCATGGGAAAGATTCCCATTCGAGACCCATGTGGTCCCATCTGTACCATAAAACCTCTGTATAATGGGGTGAGTTACATGCCATGTTTCAGCCTTAATCTGGAATTTCCTTTCCTTTGTATACAGAGTTTTAAATTGGCCTCTGAGTTTTATGTGAGAGTATTTTTAGCAAAATACTTACTTGTGTTCCAGTAAAATGTCGAAGTCACAAGTTTCTGTCTTCTGTCTCTATAAATACCTACTTTTCCTTTAATTCTTATAGAAGTCTGTAGCACAGATTTATTACTTACCTCCAGGCAAATGTGCTCTGAAATTACAATTCGGTAATGGGAGATGGATCCAAAAAACTGTTGGTAAAATATTATATGTGTACTTGGGTATGTAGTCAGGATAGTTAATATCAATTAATTCTGTTCACAGAGGAGGACTTGTTTTAAAACAACTTCATTTTTCTTTGGCATATATATAATTACACAGCTGTAACTAATAGCCATGGAGATGCAATCTACCATCTAAATAACCAGCATTATTCTTCAAAGTATTATTCGTGCTTTTCTAACTTGACTGCCTCAGCATGAAGGGTGATTATTAGATATGACCAGAAGTATATATCAGGGCCCTTAGTGAGGGACAGCTCCACCTCGGCAGTGGCCCTGGTTTTCATAGTATATGACAGTTTTTTGGACAGGACAACAAAAGAATATCGTTTGAGTTTGCAAGTCTACAATTCTCCCCCTGCCACCAATCCAAGTAAGATAATATTGATTTCCACAGGATTTTCTTCTTGCTTTTCCAACGTACGTTATCACCACCATTCTTTCCTTCTTCTGTCTTTGTGTAAGCCATGTGCTCAACCACATTTGCCATTTTGTTGGGGTGACATTCCCATCAATCAAGTAATTGTTGTTGTACACACCACGGGGGCTATGAAAATTTGCCATAAAAATTTCATTACGATTTATTGTGATCCCTGAGATGGGATTTTCATGTACCAGAAATTTTAGCATGAAAAACTTCACATCTAATCTCCACCAAATACAGATCCTGAGTGGTGGCCTTCCATTAGGTCTCTGCTTTTTAATTCAGTAATTACAGCCCACAGAACACACATCAGTAAAGTACAGAAGACGTATTTGCCAGCCACCTAGTGTAAAGGGCATTCCTTGGGGAGCAGCAAGGATTTGCTTCCGTGAATCCAGAAACAGACAGGCTTGCTGAATTCCAAAAGTAAATATTATACTTCTATCACATCTTCAAAGCCCACCCAACTTGCCATTAAAAACAAGCAAACAAACAAATCTTGCAGTCAAAGTTGGCATTTGGTTCCATTTCATTGATGGGTAAAGTTTTAATACTTACACATGCAAGGGAGGAATAGGAGACGGGTCATAATGGTAACGCCCCTCATGATGTCTTGCATCAATTGGTACAGGTGGATGGAATGCAGGAAAAAGATGAGGAGGGTCTGAAAAACAAATACATTCCAACCTATATAAAATGAAGACTTTAAACACCATTGGATTCAAGAAACAACACTGTTATACTATCTCCACTACTTACATTGAGTCTAGTTTAAGGATTTGTGGAAGAAGTCTTTAAAGTTAATTGTGAGGCTACACGAAGCCCTGCAGAAGTATGACTAAGTTAATACCTCCACCTGAGAAAGGACAGCCTAGAAATGCAACTAAAACTCAGGCTGGAAAACAAGAAAAAGAACAACCACATATGTTCCCTGGCCTGGAAGAAAGGCTGGCCAGAGCGGAAGGGCTGACAAGAGGAGCCACAAAATCAAATGGAGCAATAATTACAAGACACTTATTTGAAGAATTAAAAACTGTCAAGTGACTTTTAGACAAAGACATTGGAATATAAATATCAGCTTCATTTCTCCCACATCCATGACACTTTTTAAGGGACAGTGTCCTTTGTATAGTTCCAGCTAGAAGAATCCAGGGCAGATGTATATACACACACACACACACACACTTTAAGTGCATGCTCCACGCCCTGGTGGCGCAGTGGTTAAGAGCTCAGCTGCTAACCAAAAGGTCAGCAGTTTGAATTCACCATCTGCTCCTTGGAAACCCTATGGTCCAGTTCTACTTTGTCCTATAGGATCACTATGAGTCAGAATCTACTTGAGGGCAATGAGTTTGTTTGTCTTGAAGTCCTAACACAACAGCATCAATTTATAGGTTGGCCAGAGAAACATGTGGCCTAAAAGAGATGAGCTGACCACTCAGACTCACAGAATGGAGGCTGAAAGCCAAACTCAAGGAATTCCTGGGCATGCAGACCCGGGTGCTGGATGCTGCATGGGGTCCTGCGTATGTGCACTTACTTAAAACAGCTTCTCTCTTCCATGTACTCAAAGTAACTTATACTGATTGTGTCTTCTGCACACAAAAATGTCTAACTGAAATCTAAAAATCAACTTTTTTTTTAAATAATAGTGATTCACTGTAAAACTTGAAGAGAGTTTTAACAGATTTTATAATTTGAAGCATGATGAAAACTTACAAATGATACTCGTTTTTTCCAAGCTCAAAAAGCAAAATAAAGGAGTCCAAAACCTGGAGCACTGATCCATGGCTAGGGGACTGATACTACAGCCAACATGCCAGGCTCGTGATTCAAACACTACCTTCCACGTGGTTCTTCTGGGAGCCTGGACACGCCCATCATGCCGCTATTACTCAAAACATTGCCAGGGGTTGATATTTACACAGAAGTTGCCTGAGAATGACTTCTAGCTTCTTTCTACAAGTCTGAAGATTTTGCCCTAACCTCGAGGGTTTGTTGTGGTTAGCTGGAGCTGAGTCAGCCCCCCGCTCATGGTGACCCCATGCACAATGAAACAAAAAGTCCTGTACCATCCCTACTGGGGATCAAACCATCGTGATCCATAGGATTTTCACTGGCTGATTTTCAAAAGTAGATTGCCAAGCCTTTCTTCCTAGTCCATCTTAGTTTGGATCTCCACTAAAATCTATTCAGCAACACACAAGTCTCCACTGATGGGCAGGTGGTAGCTGCTCATGAGGTGTACTGGCCAGGAATCGAACCTCGGTCTCCTGCATGGAAGGCAAGAATTCTATCACTGAACCACCAAACCAAGCCCCGAGGGTGGCAGGGTCTAAAGGCAATTCCAAACGAGGCACTGCAAACATATTTTGAGCAACCACTAGCAGTGGACACTGAACGGCTACAGGGGGCCCGGAGGCCGTGCCCTGGGCATCGCCAGGGGCACCAAGTACACAGACTAGAATGTGAATGGCATCCAGTGAGATCAGATCAAAATGCACCTCAACTGTGTATTTTCTGAGGTTGAAGGTGATGATTAATATGTTCGTGGGTGCTGGATTCAAGTGGTTTTAAACCTTCTCCCTACGCATTTCTCTGTTTTCTGAACTGTCTCCAACAAGCACCTTTTAGAATGTACACATTGCAAACTTTTTTTTTTTTTAATTATAATACTTTACTTCCTTCCCTTTGAACTTTGCCCTGGCTGCCTTTCTCGGAGGATCTAAGAGTACAGTTGTGGGGCGGGGGACGGGGGGGGGCACTATGGACACAGCATTTGAGAAGCCGTGTGGTCCACCAGGGCGGGGTACCCAAAGTCGAAATTCGAACAGTTGACTACCACACCTAGAGCCCAGAAAACCTGTGTGACTAGAAGAGGACTACTGTACTAAAAAAGTGCATCGCTCACTGTATTTGTGCATACTGTAAGAGAAGAATCAAGTTCCCAAATATAACTCACCATAGTGGGAGGTTAGGGGGGTAGAGAGTAAAGGAAAGAATCCTCTTGGTATTGTCATACCACTGTCACTGTGACAACATAACACACAGCAATGCTGAGAGCTCAGCAGGTCAGGGATCCATTACCCACCTGATCATTTCTCACACTTTATATGTTTTATAAAGTCCATATACAAACATCAATTGCATTTCAAGTGCCCCACTTAGGACTTGGCATGAGACAGTGTGGACATTAATGCTTCTGCAATGCAAATCACCTCATGACATACAGTTTGCTACGTTTGTTTCAAAGTTTATATTGAAAGCTTATTTAACAACGTTGGCAAATGCAGCGTCCTGCATAACCCAGTAATCCCAACAATTAAAAGTCACCTCCTAAAGAGCCTATTTTATTTAACCTTATTTGATAAAAATTATTCTAAACTATATGTTCTTAAAACAAACATGAAATCGAGTGGAAAATCTTTTTCACTAGTCTGCAAGCCTGACACATACTCAGTGGCCATCTCCCAACTGTAAATTTGAAACAACCCTAAGTGGATTAAAATCAAAGCTGGGGTAAGGTTAATGGCCCACAAATACAAGGTTGGCATCTCTTTCCACTTTTATCGACTGTCCCTATCGGAAGTGTTCAGCAGACACCATCCACTCCTGCAGACTCCCTGCTTACCATGTGTCATCTGCTCTTGCTCTTGGGCATGGAGAAATAAATTTACTAGACCTGTGTGTAAATTAAGCATTCATAAAGTCTGACCCAACTCCTAAAGGCTTTTCCCACACACCATTTTATATGGCCCTTTTGAGGGACTCTGTGACAACTTTTTTTTTTTTTTAATTGTTTTCTTCTTGGCGCTGGGCTGTGTTCTGCATGATTAAATTCTCTCTGCCAGAAAGTGGGTGTTAACTGTATCTGATTTTCTCTATGTGGGTGCAACTATGAAGTATGACTAAGTACAAAATCCACGTGTTTCATAAACAGAGAGCTCAAAATGTGTGAATTTATTCTACATTTAACTCATGCCTTATTTATGGGGGAAATAACAAGCCATTATCTTTTATTTGTGTCTTTATAATGAAGTTGCACTGATTATGTGTACAGAAAAAAGACTAACCAGTAAAAACGCAACATTATCACTGACACTGAAAAGCCATTGCCACCTTTTTACTTTCCAGAAATTATTCTGACAGGATTTTCATATTTCTCTTCCTTCTCTCTCACTCTCCGTCCCCCCTTTTCTTTCAGAATGGAAGACAAAATGACCAAGCTCTGTGAATACCTTGGGGAGGACAATATAAAATGTAATTACTGGGGCGTTTGGTAATCATTTCTTAAAACCTTTGAAGCTATAGATGTTTTGGGAGCTTCAAAGTTAATGCTGACTAAAAGTACTGATACTTTCAGTAACATTTTTTTGTACAAAGTATTTATTTTTGTCCCCCAGAAGGGCTGTAGTATGGAATTGGGTTTCAATAAAGAACTGAAAATTAATGGATATGATGTGATTTCACCAAAGACATCTGGTTTTAGTTTTAAGTGTTTTACTGTCTCTACTTGTTTCCCTCTTGATTTAGTTTAAAATAACTTTTCCTGGACTGCTGAGGTCTGTATGACCAACTATACCTCGTGTCAGTTATTGGTGGAATCACACCTTTGAAACCACTTTCAGGGAAAAAGCAATGAAACACCCCTCTTCCAATTTAGGACAGGGTTGGTCACGTCTTAGGGTATAAATGAAGACTAAAAAGTAGTATGGGCATGTCCTTTAACACACGTGGCATCACATGACATTAATCCTAACATGTTTCTCCAAAAAAAAAAAAAAAGTCCCCCTGAACCCTCCAACACTGAGTGCTTCCCTGCCACCCTGGTCTGCTGTTTCAATGTGGAAGATCAGGAGCACATTCCATCACGGTCCCAGGAAGCTGTCCAAAAGAACCCACATGACAAGAACAGCCCCAGTCGCCAGCAGCCACCATAATTATCCACCTCACGGCTTATTATTTACACATGAGCAGCGCAGCTGTGGCGCATCATAACTCAAGTGTATGGGTAATAAGTTACCGCACCGCAGCCATCTCCTGTTCTGGCCCTTGACAAAATACCACATGATGACTTTTCCAAAGTCAGGCTAAAACTGCTGAAGCAGAAGGAAGTGCCACTAAACCTAGCTACCTCCTATTTATCATACAATTTCCTGACGGATGGTTCCACAAACCAGCTGCTAAGTGCTGTGTACTCTACTGTCAGCAAACTAACGGGCTAAATGGAAGACAGGGAGAATAATGTGCACAACTGGTGGAATCAATTTTACTGAGGGAATTAAAATTCTACCAGGTAGGGTGAGTCGGAGGAGCAGTGGTAAGCAGTCAAGTGTACCTGCTTACGGTTGCAAAGGTGATTTATTACAGACGTGCAAGAGGTTTGACTATTGTACCAAATTCCTCTTAAAAAAAAAAAAAGTGAGATTTAGAGAGGGTGTAATATCTAAGGCTGGAGCAGAACAGTCCTTAAACCAACCCTATAAATATGTAATTGGCTTGACACATGTTTAAGTTGAAATGCAGAGTAAAAATATTTGTGCTGGGTATAGTTGTCAGTATTCAATTTCCATGCTGAGCCCTACGGGTCTCATTAGCAATGATAGGCATTGATTTTTAGATCCCTTATAATTTTTTTTTTTTTTTCACAACAGCCTGGGTTGACCATAAAACCTGCAGCCAGAGAATAACCAAGAAAGACACTTGGAGACTTATTTATCATCAGTTGCATCCTTCTTCCAAGAAATAGTTTTTAGTATCCTCAGGCTGCAAGATCTCTTGGATGTCATCCTGGGAAACTGTCTTTTAAGGTTTAAAATTTACATACAAGAATTGTAGATTAAAAAAGAGAGATCAAAATGGTCTCCATGAGTGCCCTGGAGGAGTAATTTACCAAATGACGATTGAGTGAGTAGCCTCGAAGTGCCCAGGAAACAGCACAAGAGGGATCCAAGAGAGTAAACCACCAAGCCCAAATGTTCTCATGGCTGGTTTACATTCTGAGGTCAATTGAATATTGACTTGGCCTTTACTCTAGAACAGAAGTAGAGTTGCTTTTCCTGTCAGATGGGTCTGCCATGCCCATGGGCATGTCCAGTCCCCACCTCAAGCTCACTAAATCACCTGTCATCAGTAGAAACATCCTGAGGCAACATCCACTATGTTAAAACCCAAACAATTATCCGGCATCTAGAAAATGAGAGGTCTCCAGTGGAAGTGCAGAGAAGGGAGAGGTAGAGAGCAGAGGAGGAAGGGACCCCACTGCCCAGGAACTCACTCCAAGGAGATGGTGGAGGCAGCCTCACCTCACCTGTGGCACCTGCAATCCTCACCACGGCACCTGCAGGACACTCCCCAGGGCTCAGTAGCCTAAGGTAGACACTACCATTTGGACTGACTCCAAGACCCAGACTGACTCAGACCCTTGTTATTCCAGCCTATAGACAACATGGCTCCAGGATGGAGCTCTTCTGGCTCCTCTGGCAACATCCCAGGATGTCTACAGCATCAAGTCTAGAGCAAGGCGGTCTGTGGCTTCCGTGGTTTGCCACGAGAGGCATCTATGGAGTGCCCCCCACCACAGGAACCAGCTGTGGGCTTGCTGGGCATCCCCTGGGCATCCCCCCACAGAGCACCACAATGAATATTAGGAATCTCCTTTTTTGTCTTATCTGCATGTTGTGTGGCATTGGAAATGTCTCCAGAGTCATTAGTAAGGATCACTGACCCTCCATAACATGATGCATGTGTTAAAGACAGTGCAGTTCTTATATACTCTGGGAATCTTGTAGGTAACCTGCTTAAGAAAATTACTTATTACTTTCTCACTTGATTCTGCGGCAAGAGCCTGAACTTGGAGACTGTATGCTATGGCCAAACCCAGTTCTGTTGAATTGATTCCGACTTATAGCGACCCTACAGGACAGAGTAGAACTGCCCCATAGTTTCCAAGGAGCACCTAGCAGATTCATACTGCCAACCCTCTAGTTAGCAGCTGTAGCACTTAACCACTACACCGGCAGCTTTTCCTATGGCAGGGGTTAGCAAACTACCACCTGCAGGGCAGGTTTTTTTGTAAATAAAGTTTAATTAAAACACAGCCACACTCAACTGTTTGTGGCTGCTTTTGTACCACAAAGGCAAAAGACAGAGAATGCATGGTCCACAAAGCCTAAAATAGTAACTATCTAGTTAAAAGCTTGGCTGCTAACAGAAAGGTCGGCAGTTCTAATCCACCAGCCACTCCTTGGAAACCCTATGGGGCAGCTCTACTTTGTCTTATAGGGCCGCTATGAGTCAGAACTGATTGAACAGCAACAGGTCTGTTTTTTATTTTTTTTCTGCGGGGGAGGGGAGGCAGGAGGTTGATCCTTTACAGAAAATGTTTGTGGACCACAGGGCTAGAGTATTATAATTTTCAAAAGTTTTTACAACCCAGAAAAACTACAGAGATTTTTTTTTTCTACATGAAGATATATATGTATATATTTTTTATATATATATATACGTATATATTTGAGTGCTAACACTACATACGTAAAATATTGATATGACAACTCTTCTTAAAAATGCTCGTTTGACTTAAAAATATCTTAATACTAAACGTGCCCTTTCTAGTAATTTTTCTGAAAAGAGATTCATCCTCTGATTTTAATAAAAGCTATATGAAGTAAGTAACGGCAATAATCACTTACCTTCACAAATTTAAGTTACGTTATACGTTAAATAAGACATAAGCCAAATTACAAGGAAAGGTTTATCCTGACATTCCTGACTTTTCTCACATAAATTTTTGTGGACATTCGTCGTTCCTCAAACAGCACGCTTTCTATCATTTCTTCTGTGTAATTGTGTAGCCCATTAAATTAATTTAACTAATATTTTGAACCTAAATGTCACCTAGCACCATACTGTGATCCTATCACAATTTGTTCTTTTTACAACAGTTCGATCCATGCCACACTCTAAAAAAAAAAAAAAAAAAAACTTAAGTATAGCTTCCCACAAGAAAATGATAAATGGCCCTCTGCAATTGGATTGATAAAAAGAAATCCCTGCCTTTACTACCTCAAATGTGTCCTGAAGTGAAATAACAATTGATCCTTCCCTTTCTGGTACCTTCTAACTTCTTCTGTCTGCAAGTCCTTGCACGTTTCCAGTTAAATATCATATCCATAGGATTCCCAATGGTGGAAAGAGAACCACAATTACCTGCGGGCCAACCAATCAAATCCTTCCACCCAGTGTCTCTGGACTGTGTGTTGCCTATGAACCATATGGCTGCTAGCCAAAAGGTCGGCAGTTCAAATCCACCAGCTGCTCCTTGGAAACTCTAAGGGGCAGTTAGTTCTACTCTGTCCTACAGGGTTGCTATGAGCTGGAATCAACTCGATGGCAACCGGTTTATATACACATCCACGAAATTTGGTTACTAAACTGTGAGAGAATAAATTTCTGTTTGTTTAAGCCAACCATTTGCAGTATTTCTGTTACAGCAGCACTAGGTGACCAAGACACTACCTAACTGGGCAAAATGAGGGGAGAGCAAAGGTGGGGGCTCCCTGACTTCTCCCTGGAATCCTCCCTGTAAAGGTTTCCACCTGCTCCCCTTGCTCAGAACACACATGGGGCCTACCTCCAGAAGGTGCTTTATCGCCTGAGCTAAATCTCAGTGCTCTTTCATCCTCTAGCCCAACAGAGGACACCTACTTTCTGCTATGCTGCTAGTAACTACATGTACGTCTGAAAAGTCAGGTGGCTCCGCGCACCCACCCCGCCACCCTGAAGACAAAGCAGACAATGGTGGGCACTCAGCAACATCCCCACGCTGGGACTTTTCCAAAACTTTGAAAAGTCCCTTCCCACCAAGGAAATGTTGGATGCTCCATTGAATTCAGGAGACTTGAGCAGGCTGCTCACACCCATATGGAAAAAAGCTCTTTGACACAAAAGGTTGAAGGTCAAAAGTTTAAAAGCTCAAGACAGAAATGACAGGGGCCCCTTCACCCCCCACTTCATTTTTTTTTTTTTTGTCAGTAACATCAAAGGCCCTGGCCTGTTCTTAATACTATGACTGTCACGCCTTTGGCATCCATTGACATTCCAGCATGTTTATTGCACACTGGGCGCATGAATAGGCTCCACTTTCTTGTCCCTTAAACTCTGAATGCTCACTGTCTAAGAAGCATCCTGGCTTGCAGGAACACACAAAGCTTTTAAGCAAAGAGTTTATTTTAAGTGGTTCTTTCACCAGGATTGTAAAATAATAAAGCAAACACAGCGGTCCACTTCCAAGGATGAGCAAGGAAATCAGGGAAAAGCAGGAGAATTCCCCATTGCTTGGGGAAAAAAGCCCCTCCACATTTCTTGGCTGGCAAGAATGCAAGTACCCACACTTTCCCCCATTTTTCTCTTGTTATTTTTCCTTTCCTTGCAATCCTACATTACCTACAGGCGCAGCTGTTACGCATACCTGGAAAGACACCAGCTATGTGAGCATGTAACAAACAGCGTTATTGGAGGGGTCCTGAAAGAGCTTTCTGCTTACAAATGGTGCTCTATCAGCCAGCTAGGGCATTCACTCACACCTGCGGCGATGGAAACTCTCAGTGCCTGAGACTTCCCCTTAGACCAATAATAAACTTCAGCTTATCAAATTATTCAATTGTTAGCATGGACCCAGGAAAATGAAAACCAAAGAAAGAAAATTAACAACCATTTGAATTCATTGTAATACCACACCTACACTATCACTCCACCTTGTTTGGACTATAAGGACTATCTGCTGTGCCACCTGACAGCCCTCTGATGATAGAGTTCCCTTGGCTTATGTGACCACCTCCCTCCAGAAGAAACACTTTCTCCAGCCCGTGGTCCAGCCTCCTGCCACCCCATATGCATCCTGGAAGTGCGGATAAGAAGCCCGCACAGTCTCCTGCATTGGCTCAGAGCTACCCTAAGCTCTGCTCCCCAAGGTACAGGTCTCCAGCTTCGCCTCATCGTGAGTGACTACTCTTCCTCTCTGTCTCATCCGAACTCATAGCCTAATTCCTTTTGCAGTGCAGAATAAATTTCACAACATGTATCATCGGCCACTCCCTAAGACACCTGCTGCCAAGGTAAATGCCCTGGGATGTTTAAACTACTCTGCAGGCAAGAGGCAACTAGTTCTGGACTCCAGTTCTGGTGCAACCTGGCATGCTACAGGGGACAGAGGACATTCGCTTCCCATGCCACCACCCCCCAAGTATCCAAGAGGAAGTCAAACTGTCAGTGGCAACAAAGCTTCTAGTCTACTCAGCTGGGCCGAGAACACTCTTCCTGAAGAAGCCATGGCTCTGAAACTGTTCTTAACAGGAGAGGGGCTTTTGCTTGTCCACTGCCTGTGCTTTCCGTATGGTCTTGAGCCCTCCTGCCCACCAGCCCTACTGCTGCCAGGACCACCTATGCTCTACCCATTCCCATGCAAACTCCATGTCTCTGCAGGGATCCTCAACAAGCATACTGCCTCAGAAGGTGGCCTAGCTGACCGCTTTCCTGAGACCCTCCGTGACCTACACCAGAGTCCTACAGCTTCTCCCCTCCTGGAAAAGCCCCAGGCTCTTCATACATAAGAACAGGGAGGTCTACATGGTGCCATGTGCTCTTCATCTGGGGTCTCTCCTCCCTCTCCCCAAAAAGCCCCTCGGTTTCCAAACCAACTCCATGGGGTCACAAACTAGACTTGGTGGGTGTCTAACCTCTGCGATATCCACGTGTTCCTACAGGCCCGAGGACAGAGAACATGTGTGGTGTCCGTACCCATACTGGGGTCCATACCTTGGCCCTAAAGTCTACAGCCTCAATACACAGACAGGTGTCTACCCTGGCCAAGAGGGGACACACCGTCACAATGATGACCCCATCATCCATTCTCTCAATGAGCTTCCCTGTGTCAGACACATTTCTAGGAAGCGAGGCTGTCTCTCGTACTTCTTTGCTGTTACTCTTACCACAGTGCTAACAAAGACTTGTTGAGCAGCAATAGTATGAGGTCCTCACTACATTTGTAACAACCAAACCAAAAAACCAAGCCCACTGCCGCTGAGTTGATTCCGACTCATGGTGACCCCAAGTGTTACAGACTAGAACTGCTCAGTAGGGTCTTCTTGGCTGTAATCTTTATGGTAGCAGTTCGCCAGGCCTTTTTTCCATAGTTCTGCTGGTTGGGCTTGAACTGCCAACCTAATTTAGGTTAGTAGTTGAGCTCAAACTATTCAATTCATGCCATCTATGGTCCCTTTTAAAGCAAAGCATGGGTTTATTAACTGATACTTTCAACAGACCAAATTGATAAGGACAACTGGACACCATGGCACCATTTGCACAAAATTTTATCACCTTCTCAGTATAAAATCTTAGAATAGCATCCTGCCCACTCAGTTTCCCCTTCTCCAAAACCAGGACAATGTCAAACATTCTGCACCTACTGCAGGTGCGTGCTGCAGCCATTAGACAACATCTTCCAGGTACACCTCTCCCACAGCAAGGCACTGATTCTCCTTTCCATCAATGGTAATTGAAAATGCCATGATTTATAGATTTATATATATTTGTAGATTTATATATAAACAAATGAAAATAACAACCATGATAACAATAATATAGACTTTTTTTTTTTTTATCCATAAAATAAGATTCACCCCGCCAACACACTTGGCTGCTAACTAAAAGGCTGGAGATTTGAGTCTACCCAGTGGTGTGAACTACTTTGGAAAAATCAGAAAACCCTATGAGCACTGTTCTACTCTGAAACACATGGGGTCGCCATAAGTTGGAACGGACTCCATGGCAACTGGTTCTGTTTAGCCCACAAATTGTGCTAAGGGGTCAAGTAGCATAGGCGACAATGTGTTGTAAAAACAGTATGGGGCTAAACTCCTCCAACCCCACAAGGCGGAAGGAGAACCAAGATCAACAGGGCAAGGCTGATGTCCAGGAGGTGGAGGCCAGACAAGCCTCCTCTCTCCACCATCTTTATTAATTCTGACACCAACCGTCCCTCCCACAGCACTCCCACTCTACTTCTCTGCTGGGTTCGATAATTCATTGTAACAGCCACACAGAACTCACAGACCTTATTCACAATTATGGGGTTCATTAGGGAAGTAACAGTTACAGTTCAGGCTCAGGAAAGCAGTTCTTCCATCAGGACAGCCTCTTCCCAACCTTGCTCGCAGGCATGCCTCTCCCTGGCCCTAGGCCTCTCCCCAAAGGCACTCAGCTTTCTCTCTCTGTGGGCCAGGAAGCCCAATGCACTGTCTCCTGCTGCCGGATCTCTCCTGTCACTGCTTCTAACCATCTTCAGCGATATAGCTCTCTCTCTCTGTCTCCTGCTTCCAGGGGCTTCTGAGAGCAGGGATCCCTGTCCAAAGGACGCGCTCTCCACTCCTGGTTATCCTTCCTTGGTGGTGGTATGCCTCTCTGCTCTGGATTTGGCTCTCTTTTAAGGCAAAACTGACCAATCCCCTTGGATTACCCTATCGCACAGTCTCGCCCAATCACCTGGCTGGGAGTTACAAGACCATGGCTAGAAATGCCACACAAAAGTAATCTATCACACCACACAGTGGTTCATACACTCAGCAGTACTCACATTAAGATGCTATTGTTATCTTCTAATCCCTTCCCCTCAAATCAGACATCCAAGTTTACAACGATAGTCAACATCTTCACTTGGGTATATTTTCAGCTTTGTAACTAATCTGATTGCTCAACCCACATTTTCCCCTTGCTCTCCAGCCTTCACTGAAGGGTTCTCTGTATCTCTGTCACTAAGTAAATTCTGCAGCAAAGACCTCTGTTCCCTGAATTTCAGGATCACCATCCACTGTCCTCAGCTCAACTCTGGGGAGGAAATAAAATTACAGCCACAGATACACTTGCTATGTGGTAAGGACAATCCTAAATATTTTTCATATATTTTCTGATTTTGTACCACATGACAACTCAGTGAGGTAGGTATTAATATTCCTATTTTGCAAATGAAAAATGAGGGCACAGGCAAAGACAAAGTCACTCAGGAACTGACAAAGCTCGGCCTCAGACACAGATATCCCTCACTGCAGGAAGCTGCTGCCAGGGTCGGTCGGCTGGCTTCAGGACCTGGGACCTATACTCAGAAGGGCCCCATGCTTGGCTTAATGCTCTGCGGTTGCAGTCTTGAAACTCTTAATAATTTTACAACAAGGAGCCCTGAATTTTCACTCTGCACTGGTTCCCATGAATGACAGCACTGCCATACCTCTCCTTCCTGGTAGTCCTACTTCCAGCTGTCCTGCTTTACCTTGGCCAACAACAAATGCTAGAAGCAGCTAAAAGGCTTCCCACTGATGCACCCATTTATCATTCACACTTGATCCGGATCCGGAGGCAGGAATGGGGCAGCCTACCACCTGAGGGGCAGGAAGGCTGGTAGAATATTCTTGCTCTCCTTGTAGAGACAGCAGCTAGCAACAACAAAAAACTCCATAGGGGTCCTAGGGGGAGGCCTACCAAAGGCAGATTATCCAATAGGCAAGGGAAGCAAGGTGTTTACTTTGCTTACCAGATCATCTGCAGTGAACAATTTCACATTTTCTTCACACAAAGATTCTACTTCTAGGTATAACTGGCATCTATCTCTCTCCTAACCCCACAGCATCATCCTATAGAATCAAAGCCTCTTTTCAAATTTACAATCCCTGACAGGGGCAGATGACCTAGTAAGCAAAATAAGCACGGGTTTACTTGTGCTTCCTTACTAATCTGTAGTGAACAATTTCACATGGGGTGAAACCTACATGAAACTGTTCACTACTGATGATCTGGTAAGCAAGGTAAGCATCGTTCTTAACTTGCCTATTCGATAATACTCTCCTGAGACCCACCATCATTCATTCTGTGGTCTAGTCATCCCAGCAGCTCAGGCCCTTCTCCGAGGCCCAAGGATGCTCAGAGCTCTGCAGGCAGCAGGCCCCAGTTGAGGCTCCCAGCCATGCTGGCTATGGAGGACAAGGCCATAACACTGCTGACACCCCCTTCCCTGCGAGTGAGGGCTTCCCCATGCTGACCGAGTCACCCTGCCATCAGCCCATCAGCCTGCTATCCCGAGGACTAATTGCGCTTGTTTTAATCAAGAGTGAATGAAGCAGAAGTCCTTCTACACAGAAATAAATTACAATTACTAACTGTAAGAATTGAGCTGGTCTCTCCTCCCCTCGTGGCGGCTGCGGAGGAATTCTCAGGCCAGCCAAGGCGCGCACAAAAGCTTCAGACTGGGGCTGCAGCAATATCCGCTCCCTGGGTTGGGTTTATTATTTAAACAGTTCCTTAACGACTCTTCCCGGAGGTGAGCAAGGCCAAACTGTTTTCCTTCCCTTCACAAAGCAGATATGCATGGCTTATTTGAATGTCTCCAGCGTTTACTTTAGTCCTTGGTTAAATACCTTCTACCAGAGAGTCAAACAAACAGTTCACTTCATTAGAAAGGCAAACAATTTAGCAAGAGAATACCAGCACTTGAGGGGGACCAGGCTGGACAGGGAAACCCTCCACCCCCGGTAAACAAGGCCTTGTCCTCAACCCCAGGCGGCAGCCGGGTGGAACTCCACTTCAAAAGCCTTTCACAAATACTTCACACATTCACTTGTAATTAACAGATAACCCTGAAGAGATTATCTGCCCTGCTGAAGGCCCCAGAGAATTATCCACATTGTCCACTCTGGAGAGAAGGCAGACTACGAAGGCACTTCTTGGGTTGTTTTTTCCCCCCCAAAAATGCCAGTTGATAAAGTCAGCTGGGAAAATGCGAAAGCGAGCAGCTACCCGAGTTTAAAAGAAGGACGCGACATCGCATTGAAATCATATTCACGTTAGCAACAGCTGCAAGTTGTGCCTGGGAAAAATCCATGGACCAGAGCAGCAAATGGATGCATGAAAAGAAAGTTCCAGACAAGGGCCAGGTGGCAGTGGGGATCCAGTATCTGGAAGTCACCAAGGCAGGAGGACAAAACCTGTGGCAGCTCAGAGCTGGAGTCAGAGCTTTTCCCCAGCAAAGACTCAGAGCACACAAGATATACGTGGGGGTGTGCGGGCTAGTCCATGCTTCTCCAGCAATGGAAAGAGAACCAGGGTCAGGGGTCAGCAGCCCCCTGAAGCCTGAAGCCAACTGTCCGGCAGCAGGCAAGCTCTGACTTTCAGATACAGCCACGCAAGGCCGCTCACATGGCCCAGCCCGAAACCCCTTTGGAGATGGAGACAAAACCCCACACCTGTCACCAGCTCCCTGCATGCCACTGCATCCCAGGACCTGTGGGGATTAACAGGGGCAAACTTCTCAGGCGATCAGAGAGGGGACTCCATGTCACATCCATTCATCCAGGGTACAGGAAACTATTTTGAGCTCATATTTTTAAAAAAGGGTTCTATTCTTTTCAGAACACGCATATACTCACCACTGCCTCACTATACTCACATACACGTATCACAATAGGCAGACAGTTTTCCGGTTGCTGTCCAGTCAGTTCCAACTCACAGCAAGCCCAAGGGCGTCAGGGCGGACCTGTGCTCCACAGGATTTCCAATGGCTGGTTTTTCGGAAGTAGATCACCACGCCTTGCTTCCGAGGCATCTCTGGATGGAGTTGAACTGCCAACCTTTCAGTTAGCAGCCCATTGCATTAACCAACTGTACCACCAGGGACTCCTAGGGACTCCTACACCCAGTAGCATCCAACAAAAATGGAATGAGCATCCCGATTATAGCTGAGTTTTAGGGTTCACCGTTGTCGCAGTTGTGCTGATTCCAGTACTCATGCACTTCAGAATCTGGTAACTTCAAATGCCAAATGCAATAAATCATGCAAGCCTCTATTAAAGCTATAAATCACTCATGAAATTTAATACTGTCACGAAGAGTAATTAAGTGCTAATGTAATAAATCTCCAAAAGGAAAACAAACAATAATGAGGGATCTTAAGAGTAAGAGAGCTCTCATGTACCGGAGCTGTACGGATGAATCTTTGCGCCCGAAGGATAAAGCTGGTCTGTTTTCCTATCCCAAGCCACTGGCCCTTGGGAAGTAAAAATCATTAAAGGTCCATAAATAAACTCTGCACTGAAAGCCAAAGACATAACGCTCTGTTCGCTGCAGAAAAAGACAAAAGTTTTCCTCTTCAGAGGAAAGAGAAAAAGTAAAACAGGAGACAAGGAAGACAGACAAGTGTCCAAGAAGTATCCTGGGGTTTAAAGGAAGTTTTATGAAGGAGTTACAGTAGTTCTTATCATGTCACTCCTTCATCTGTTCTGCCCTTCCTTGAAAAACAATTGTTCTCAGTTCTCCAACTGCTCTGAACTTTAGATGGGATAATTAGAAACAGGAATTATTTAGATAGGATAATTAGAACTAGGAATTATTTTCTCAGCTGCTTCAGTTATATCATCTCAAACATAATAAAGAGTGTTAAATAAATAAGTAAAAATCAATTCACTCTACAAACCTGCCCGGCACTGCCAGGTCGCAGGCACTGTGCGGGAGTCCTAGCTCCAGGGAGCTCACAGCCTGAGAGATAAAAAGGAGCACGTGGCCCATGTGTCACAAAGCCACTAGCAAGTACACCAGCTGGAATGTGGATGGGGCCAAGAGATGGCAAACAGGTGAGTAGTGGGTAGGAAAGCAGAGAAACGAGCGAAGAGGGTCAGAGGACAGTCCTCTCCTAGTTCTGAAAGATGGACGGAGCATGGAGAAAGGGAGCTACAGACAGAAGACACAGAATGTACACGACAAAAGGCACGAAGCAGCAAAGTGTGCTAAATGATCCATCAACGGTTCATTTGAGTCCCTGGATAGCGCTAACCGAAATACTGGTAGTTAGAGTCCATCAAGAGATGCCTCTAAAAAAAGGCCTGGCAATCTACTTCCCCCAAAAATCAGCCATTGAAAACCCTGTGGAGCACAGGTCTACTCTGACACACATGGGGTCACTATGAGTCAGAGCTGACTCCATGGCAATGGGGGGAGGGAGAATAGTTCAGTATTGTTCTAGAGAGATGCTTCTCATACTTCAGTGTGTCACCATCACCTGGGGAGCTCCTTAATGGGCAGATTGCCAGGCCTCACCCCTGGAGATTCTGACTCAGGAGGCCTGGGGTGGGCCTGAGAACCTGCGTTTCCCCCAAGTTACCACGTGATGTGAATGCTACTGGTTTGGGGGCCGCCCTTGGAAAACTGTTGCTCTAGAAAAGCGTGGAAGAAAATGAGGCCAGATCACGGAGGTTCTTGTATGTAATACCAAAGAACTTGGAGGATTTTAGAGGCAGGAAATGAAAACAATCAAACAAGCACTTTAGAAATATCCCTTTGGTGATAACGTGGAAAACGGACTGGAGTGGGATGAAATTAAGGTGGGGATGAGAAACGTAAGGAGTCCCTTGGTGGCGCAAACAGTATGACTACTAACTGAAAGGCTGGGGGTTCAAACCCACCCAGAAGTGCCTCACAAGAGAGGCCTGGAGATCTACTTCTGAAAAGTCACAGCCTTGAAAACTATGAAGTGCAGTTCTAATCTGAAACACATGAGCTTGCCATGAGTCATAATCAACTGGGTTGGGTTTTTGGTTTAAGAATTCTAAATGGTCAAAAATCAAGGCAGCAGCCATGGAAATGGCAAGGAAGTAAAGCCTCTGCCGAGACTTCCCCCCGCTCTGCCGAGGTTCTCCCCCCGCTCCCTCCACCGCAGCCCGCCAAGCCACAGCTTCTAACTGCGGTTTGGCTCGACCACACTGCGGCCATAACCACAATTTGAATTTGATGCCAAAATCCTGCACATGCGCAAACGAAGATTTGGCGCATGCTCAGGACCTGAAGAGCTGTGTCCTCAGTCTGTCCTTGGACCTGAACATCGCTGACATGATTCAATATCCAGACCTCCAAATGCGGACATGGGAGGACCAAGGGCAGAGTTCCCAGCACCAAACCCAACCCCCAGACGCCACGGGAAATAAAAAGCTCCCCAACCCCCTCAGACAGCGAGCACGTGGCCTTATGGTCCCTAGACCTCACGTTGCTCCTCGTCTGTGCAGACAAAAAACTTCCACTTTCTGTTTCCCTTAGAACTGATGCTATGGCGTCCTTCTTATTTCGATCAGCTACTAAAGACAGGACAAGAACTCTCATTCGGTCACAGAAGGGGTGGACGAGAGGCTCTGAGTGAATAAAAAGATACTTTGCGAAGAGAGAGAGAAGACCAGGCTGACTCTGGGGTTTCTGGCCGAGGTGAGTGTTCATGGCAGTACTACGACCAAGGGGCAGAAACAGAAGACAAGGCGGAAGGGGGCATGGGAGAAGGGCCCAGCAACGGCTCAGTCGGTATGTGGAGTTTCAGCAGACCACGGGCATCCAGGCACCTGGCAGATGTTTGCAGAGAGGCAGAAATTCAAGGGTGAATTCTGGCTTACAAAGGTGGGCGACGGACTCACAAGAGGGCAGCTGACGCCATGGGAGGTAAGTGAAATCAGACAGGGGAGGAGATGGAGGAGACCGACAGTTATGAGGTGGGCAGAGGAAGAGGACAAAGCAATGCTGGGTGAGAAGAAAACGTCAGAGACCCAGTGGACCAGCAAAAAGTGGCTCTGGTGAAGCCAGCCAGGAAGGAGGCGGTTTCCTAAAAAATGCTGAGAGACCTCTGTGCAGTGCCTGGCAGCTACCGGAGGAAATGGCAGGGAATGCAATGAAGGCTGTGAGATACTCAGCTGAGAAGAGAAGGCAAGAGGCAGCCAGAAAAGAAGGGTCAAGGGGAAGTCTGTTGGGTGTTTTTATTCTGTTGATGTAAGAGAGGCAACCTGTGGGCATGTATTAACTGGCAAGGATGGCACTGGCCACAGCTGCAGTGTGAAGACAAAAGTCAGAGGGGAGAGTACTGATGGAGTCAGCGTTCCTAAAACCCAGAACAGGGAGAAGAGTGAGCCCTGATCCATTTTCTCCAGAAGTAAGAGGGGAGAGTGGAAGGAGCTGGTTTCAAGAACGTCAGACATTATGACCCTTAAATGGCAGGACAACACGAGAAATATCAAATCTGGTGGCACTGCTGAGTGGGGGGAGGCTCTTTCAAAATTGGGGCTGTAGTTAAAAAATATAAAGAAAATTTTAAAAAGGTGTGGGAGAAGGTCATTCCTTTTAGGACTTTTGGATTGAAGGATACACTCATAATACTTCATAATACTTCCCACCACCAGTTGCCATCGAGTCAATTACAGCTCATGTGTGTCAGAGTGGAACTATGCTCCCCAGGGTTTTCAGTGCCTGATTTTTCAGATATACATCACTAGGCCTTTCTTCTGAGACACATCTGGGTGAACTCGAACCTCCAACCTTTCAGTTAGCAGCCAAGGTTGTTAAACATTTGCACCACCCAGGGACTCCTGGTTCCCACTGGCCTGTAGAAATGCTAAGATAGCAAAGAGTTTGTGCTCCTGGGTCCCTCAAGGCCCCTTACCCACCATTCCGTCTCCTTTCACCCCCAGAATACTCACTATGGGACCAAGTGCCTCTCTGTTTAGAAAGAAAAAGGAAGAAATTCCAGGGATCCAGGTCAAAGAAGGGGTAAGAAGCAGGAAAACAAACCAAAGAACCAAACCCACTGCCACCAAGTTGATTCTGACTTGTAACAACTTTATAGGATAGAGAACTTCCTCATAGGTTTTCCAAGTCTGTAAATCTTCATGGAAGCAGATTGCCACATCCTTCTCCCACAAAGCATCTGGTGGGTTTGAACCAACAACCTTTTGGTTAGCAGGGTGCTGTTAATCACTGTACCACCGGGGCTCCTGCAAAGCAAGAAGTTGCTGCTGTTTTTAGGTGCTGTTGAGTCAGTTCCAACTCATAGCTCTCCTCTGTATAACAGAGCAAAACACTGCCCTCCCGGTCCTGAGCCATCCTCAAAATCACTGCTATATTTGAGTCCATTGTTGCAGCCACTGTGTCAATCTATCTCGTCAAGGGTTTTCCTCTTTTTTGCTGACCCTCTACTTTATCAAGCATAGTGTCCTTCTCCAGGGACTGGACCCTCCTCATAACATGCCCAAAGGACATGAGACGAAGTCTCACAATTCTCACTTCCAAGAAGCATTCTGGCTGTACTTCTTCCAACGCAGACATGTTCGCTTTCCTGGCAGTCCATATATCCAATAATCTTAGCCAACACCATAATTCAAAGGCATCAATTCTTCTTCGATCTCATTCATTGTTCAGCGTTCACATGCATAGGACGCAACTGAAAATACCACGGCTTGGGTCAGGCACACCTTAGTCCTCAAAGCAACATCCTTGCTTTTTAACACTTTAAAGAGGTCTTTTGCAGCAGATTTGCCCAGTGAAATACGTCATTTGATTTCTTGACTGCTGCTTCCATGGGTGCTGACTGTCGATCCAAATAAAAAGAAATCTTTGACAATGTCAATATTTTCTCCATTTATCCTGATGTTGTTTACTGGTCCAGTTCTGAGGATTTCTGTTTTCTTTATGTTGAGGTGCAATCCATACTGAAGGCTACAGCCTTTGAACTTCATCAGCAAGTGCTTCAAATCCTCTTCGCTTTCAGCAGGCAAGGTTGTGTCATCTGCATATTACAGGTTATTAATGAGTCTTCCTCCAATCTTGATGCCACTTTCTTCTTCATATAGTCCAGCTTCTGGGATTATCTGCTCAGCATACAGATTGAACAAGACTGAATAAGCAGGAGGGGGACTCAGAGATCTACCACTGGACCCAGCTATCAAACCACATTCCAACTAGAAGGAAGAACAAAGCACCAGCTGCCTCCAAAGCATGGGTTATTTCAGAACATTGCTGCCTAACAGGTGAATATTATGGAACGGTGGGCAAAGGTGTGGCTCAGATTTGCACTCCAGGATAGGAGGTGGAGATGGAGGCTGACCGGGTGGCATGGGGGGCTGGCTGGAGCCAGGAGGTCATTTTATGAGGTCCATGGCAGCTGCCGCAGCTGTACTGAGGACAGCCAAAGAGCCACTTTGTCAAAGCTGTGGTCATGCCACCGCTTTGCGGCCCAGGACCTAGTGTCTATATTTAGGGCCCTGTGCTCAGCACGCTGTGGGAGATCAGGGACACGGAAAAGTAGCAGGAAGGGAGACAGACAAAAACAGAAAGAGTTAACAGACAACAGCTTTTAAAGGCTAAATTTTCAGAAACAGCGAATTCACTGGCACTCCCTGCTGCTTTTATTGCTTTCGCTCAACAGCTGGAGAAAATGTTTGATCAAAATATTTGTATTATTGTGTTTAAGTGAAATGACATATGACAGCTCATTATCCCAAACTCAGAATTCCCACAGCATCTGTCACAGCCACCCTATTAGAGACCGTCACTCCCCCTGGAAGACAGAGAGGCATGGGGTAGAAGATGAGAGACATAAAGCAGCAGGCAGCAGACCCCAGACATTTGCAGCTTCACAAACCCTTCCCCAGGCTCCAATCACACAGGAGGGGCCCTGCTGCAGGGAGAAGCAATGATGCCTAGAACTGTACCCTGAGAGTGTCCTTCCCAGGTACCACAGCCATCCCTGCCCTCCTCTATCAGGTCCAGGAGCCCACCAGCTCCATTTCTAAGGAAATGGCCAGGCATTCCCCTCTAAGACATTCTTTGCCAAGATTATTTGGCAACTTATACTTACTGATCTCCACGAACTGGTAGTTTGTCATAGTGTGGTGGTTTGGATGTTGCTATGGATGCAAGCTATGCCACGGGTTTTTCAAATACCACCAGGGTCACCCATGGTGGACAGGTTACAGCGGAGCTTCTAAACTAAGACAGAAGGGCCTGGAGATCTACTGCCAGAAGTTAGCCAATGAAAATACAATGGATAAGAACAGAATATTGTCCAACACAATGCTAGAAGATAATGCTCTTACATGGGAAGGCACTCAAACTACAAAGTGGCCACAACAATGGACTCAAGCATACCAACGAGAGTGAAGATGGCACAGGACCAGGAGATCTTTCATTCTGTTGTATATGGGGTCACTATGAATTGGACCGGATGACAACTAACAACAACATTTATTAATCTAAATTTTAATCAAATATTTTTCCCAAGCCTTCTGCCTCCAGGTAGATTCCAGAGAAGAAAAACTAACTTTGTAAACATTATCATGCCATTGTCTCTATAGTGAAGTGAGTAATGATACGATGTCTTAGAACTTTATGACCTTAATTTCCTTTCCTCAGCAGCCTTTAACTGAAGGGTCTCTGTTCTATTCCTGCTGTGTGTTTACACAATACAATGATACAACCCCTAGTGGAACCCTACAGAACAGACATATGATATGTTCTATATTAGGCATACAACAGACTCGGAAAACATCTATTTAGTGCTTACTGTGTACCTAGAACAGTTCTGAAAACTTTATTTACTTCATGCAACCCCACGACCCCATAAAGCACATATTATTTCCTTTTTAGAGATAAGGAAGTTCATGTTCAGAGGGGTTAAAGTAACATGCTAAAATCTCACAGCTGATAGCCGGAAGAATAAAAATATGCAGATCAAAATTTTCAAACATGGAGGCAGGATCAACATACATTCCCAGGAAGTAACGGATCAGGATGTAAACCATTTGTTTCTGGGAAGGATGTGTCAGGATGTAAACAGTTTGTTCCTGTATAATGTGTGTAACCTAATTGGCTGGTGCCACTCATCTAGGGAGTAAAACTCATCCCCTCTAGCCAAACGGCTGACCTTTCATTTCAAAGGACTCCAAAGCTGAAATTGAATCATTAACCCCTTATCTTTCCTTTGTTGTCTATGAATAAAAACCTCTAACTCGATAGAGACAGCGAAGTGCCTTGTATTTTTACTTAGCACTGCCTAGCTTGAGCTATGTTATTCCTCAATAAAACTCCTTTTCTTTCACTCCTAACACAGTACAAGGTTTTCTTCTTTGACATTTCTGGTGTCGGAAGTGGGATTTAAAAAGTGCATTATCTTTGATGATCCACAAGGCATCCAGATACAGACATGCATGGTACCTACTGAGCCACTCTGGGCTCTCCGCTGCCACAAATTCTCAGGAATTGTTTAAAGTAAAAAACCTCTCCAATCCAAGCTCCAATCCCTTGCATTGAAAGCTCTTTAAGTTTTATTGTGGATTTGTTTTGGTTCTTGCAAGTAAAATTTTGTTTGTTGTAAATGTCATTATAAAATGGGGAATGCCATGACTAAAGGAGATTTGGGGCCACCTTCTGGGACTCCCGATCACTACATAAAAAGCATTATGGTCCCTTAACGTGCATCTACCTTGGAAACCCATTCAACTTGATGACAATGGCTTTGGTTTTTCGCACTTGGATCGTGCATGTTATTGTCTGTCTGGCATAACCTCACTCAAGACATTTTGGAAAATCAGTGACCACTTTAGGGTTCTTAGATCTCACTAAGTTAACTTTTCTGTACAGTATGTTAGACATCTGAGGATCCCAGATTGAAGAGACCCAGTGTGATGTCTATTTTGATCGGTATATTGAGGCATCTAAGAAATATCAAGACAGTAAAATTGCTTCCCTGCAGGACACTGTCTCTAAATTAACTAAGCAGATAAAGAATTACAATGTCAAATTTCAGCTCCCACTCTTTCTGCTCCCCTGCCAGCTGCTGCCTCTTGATACCCTTCTTTGTCTTCTTACTCCTCTGATTACACTTTATCTGAACCTCCCTTTTCTGCTAAAAAAAAAAAAAAAAGTAAATAAATCCTTGCTTGAAATTTCCTTTAAAATTCACCAACAGTAATGTTGAAGATTCCCCTCATATCACTTCTGCCCCATGGATGTGCTCAGAATTACATAGCATTGTGTAAGATTTTTCTAAATGCCATGAGGACCCCTACAAATTTTATGAAGAGTTTAAAATTCTTGTTGAAGCCTACCAGCCTGGAATCCCCAACTTACATCAGCTTATTCACATGATTACTGGCCCAGAGGATGCCCAATTATAGCTACAACAGGCAAAATGAAAAGACCCCAAGGACAGTTTGCTCTTAAATATTGATAAAACAGCCACTGAGCTGTTGGAAGACTCTCTGGCCATGAGTGAAAAATTGCTATAAGCTATTCTTAAGGTTTTCCCAATGATGGCTCTTGATTTGCAAGGGGAAATTCTTTGTTAATGGAGAAACTTGCTAATTTTTAATTGACACTGGATTAATCCTGTCTGCTATTAACCCCACCTGTTTACAAAAGCCCCTGCTCCAAAGTATTACAACCTCAAAAGCTGGGCTTCAAACTGGTTCATTCTGGTTAGAACCTCTGCTGATAATTTTTATTTCTAACAAGTTCCCTGCTGATAATTTGCATTTCCACCCTATATACCGAATCAGAATCTACATTTCAACAAAATCCCCAAGTGATTCTTATGTATAACTTTCTGTGAACTTGTTAGAAATGCTAATTCTCAACGGTGTTTTGATCCAGAACAAACCAGTTTAAAGCCCTCCATGCTCAAAAGTAGTAGGGGTCACCTGTCAGGTACAGACATGGATTCATGTCCAATCTGTTCCAGTATCTCTTGATCCTATTGAAGATTTATGCCCTTCTTTGCAAAATTCTGATACTTCTGTCAATCTATTGGGAAGAGATCTTTTATTCAAATGGAATTGCCATTTATAACTTAATGAAATACTATTGAGTCTGCTCATGTCCCTAAGTCAACAGAAACAAGCTCTGAATTAGACAATACTCAGGAATAAAAAGCCATTTGCTATATGCAAATGCTTGTCATGCCTCTCCAAAATTCAACTCAGCCTAGTCCTCTCTCCTGACAACTTTTCCTTAGTTCCTGAGACCTTAATGGCTACCACATCCACAGATACGGGATAAGTTTTGTCAGCTGAGCCTACTAAGAGTCAAATAGATTTATCTAAACCTCTGCCAAAAATTCACCAGTAGCCAGTCAAATGAGAAGCAAAAGAAGGACTAGCTACCATCATACAAAATTTCCTTTCTAAAGGTTTAATTGTACCTTGTACCAGCCCTTGTAATACTCCTGTTCTTGCAGTTAAAAAACCAAATACGGCCATCTAAGGTACATCTACTGGTCCCATCCCATCTGGAGCAAAGGAGAACGAGGAAAACCAAAGACAACAGAGGAAATATTAGTCCAAAGGACTAATGAACCACAAGTACCACAGCCTTCACCAGCTTGAGCCCAGAACAACTAGATGGTGCCCAGTTACCAACACCAATCACTCTGACAGGGATCACAACAGAGGGTCCCAGGCAGAGCAGGAGAAAAATGTAGAACAAAATCCAAATTCACAAAAATAAATAAATAAATAAGACCAGACTTACTGGTCTGATAGAGGCTGGAGGAGCCCTGAGAGTGTGGCCACCAGATACCCTTTTAACTCAGAACTGAAGTCACTCCTGAAGTTCAGCCATTGATTAGACAGGTCTATAAAACAAACAATAACACACATGAGGAACGTGCTTCTTAGTTCAATCATATTAACGAGAACAAATGGCCAACAATTACCCAAAAGCAAAGACAAGAAGTCAGGAAAACGGGACGAATGGAAACAGGGAACCCAAAGTGAAGAAATGGAAAGTGCTGACACATCATGGGTATTACAACCAATGTCACAAAAAGAATTTGTCTATAAACCGTTGAATGAGAAACTAATCTATTGTGTGAACTTGCACCTAAAGCACACACACAAAAGTAAAAAACAAATAATAGGTCTGGAGATTTGTTCAAGACTTGAGTGCAACCAACCGTACTGTTATTCCTAGATTCCCAGTGGTCTCTAATCCTCATTTATTACTTTCCAATATCTCTTCAGATGCAACTCATTTTATGTTTGTGCATCTTTGCAGCACCTTTTTCAATATTCCTGTGCATTCTGGACATCAATAGGTATTTGCTTCTACCTGGGAAAATTATTTTACCTGAACTGTAATGCCCCAAGGATCTCCCACCTATTTTTCTCCAATTCTGTATGTGGATCTGCAGCCTTTTCAGTTTACAAACAAAATCCACATTGCTACAATACACTGAAGATTTCCTAGTTTTTTCAACTTCTCAGCAGGCCTGCCTTAAAGACAGTGTAGCTTGATTACAACATCTGGCTGCTGGTGGATGTAAGGTTTCCAAAGACAAATTACAACTAGCTCAGCCTTCTTTAAATATTTGGGCCACTGATTTCTGCAGAAGGCATCTCTATTGATCCCAAATGTCAAGAAGCTATTCTTGTCTTTCCTGTATCCAAAACAAAGAAACAGCTACAGGGTTTTCTAGGACTCTGTGGGTATTGTCAAACCTGGTTTCCTAATTTTTTCCTTGTTGGATCAGCCTTTATAGAAATATTTAAAAGTTTCTGAGCTGGATTCATTCCAAATTTCACCAGAAGATTGAGAGGTCGTAGTTCAATTAAAATGAGCTTTAATGAACAGGTCCACTCTGGATTTTCCTAATCACCACCTATATTTTTACTTATTTATACATGAAATATCTGGAAATGCTTTCCGTGTACTAACTCAAAAACATGAAGGACAACAAAGACCTATAGGTTATTATAGCCTACAGCTTGACCCTGTAGTCAGGGTATACCCTCCCTGCTTTAGGGCTATGGCTGTTACTGTCAAACTAGTGGAAATCACAGCACGGGTAGTGCTGAGGAACTTTTTAGATGTCTATGTGCCCCGTGCTGCGTCTGCCTTACTTAAATCTGCCTTGACACATCATCTTTCTGCCAGCAGGTTCACCTCCTATGAAGTTCTCCTCCTGGCTGCATCTAACATCAAACTACATTCCAGAGCCTCTTCTCCCTGCAACTAATAAGAACAACTATCCTACACATGATTATCTAGACTTGACTGATCAACTTTTCACCCCTTAGAAAGACTTCAAAGACACCGCTTTAACTAATCCTGATTTAGCTTTGTTTGTGGATGGTTCCTATTGAAAACTTAGTAGTCCTTACTGTAAAGTTGGATATGCTGTTATGACTTCTACTGAAGTCCTTGAAAGTCAGGCTCTCCCTAAAGCCACTTCAGCCCAACAAGTCGAATTAACTGCCCTCACTAGAGCTTGTGGAATTGCTTCAGGAAAATCTAATATTTTTATGGGCAATAAATATTGTTTTGGGATTGTACATAATTCTGACATGTTATAGAAACAAAAAGGATTGTTAAACTCTTTTGGAAATGCCATAAAACATCGAGCTTTAGTAGCAGACCTTCTAAATGCTCTATTACTCCCCTCTGAAATTGCTGTGATAAAATACAAGCTGACCAACCAAAAGAAGTACCACACACTGAAGAAATTAGAGGAAATAATCTTGCTAATACAGCAACCAAACAAGCTACCTCTCAAGTTATTTTTACACTTACGATAAATAAAGAAATGGACTCCCTAACTTTATCGATAACCCAAACCTTCATGAATTAACTTCAGGGAAAAAAAAAACCCCACAAATGATTAGCCCAAACAGATGAAATTACGGCATGGAAAAAGGTAGGCTATTACTAAGATCCTGCTACTACATTGTGGACTGGGCCTAATAAGAAAACTGTGTTAACCCAAATTCCTGCATGTTCCTATGATGCCAACCTTACATGAAGGTTTCCACATATGATGAGATAAAACGATTGAGACCTTAAAAAAATATTGGTGGGGAAAATTTTTCGAGGCTGCTCACCATGTTGCCACCTACTGCCCTATTTGCCATTGTTACAATCCTGGAAAACACCTTAAAGTCCTACCTGGACAATACCCTTCACCTTCTGGGCTTATGCTTGAATAACAGCTAGATTTTATTCAGCTTCCACCCTCAAATGGTTATAAATATGTATTAGTAATGATTTGTTGTTTTTCACATTGGGTAGAAGCCCTTCCCTGCTGTCATGCTACTTCAGACTTGCAGCAAAGAACCTTCTTGAAAACATACCCACCTGGGGAGTACCAAAACCCATTGTAGTGATCAGGGAACTCATTTCATCAGTCAAGTTATCCAAGAACTGTGTTGGGTTTTTCCCATTTATGAAAGACTACATTGTCCTTATCATCCTCAGCCTTCAGGTCTAGTAGAGAGAACTAATGGAATAATAAAGAACCAAATAGCAAAGCTTTGAGAAACTTTGAATTTATCCTGGACAAGGTCTTTCCCTTAGTTTTTTTAAATCTGAGGTCTATACCATTTGAATTTCACAAACTTACCCACTATGAAATTTACTGAGAGACCCACAGTCCTTCCTTATGTTGGTTGCACCAACTCTAACATTGTTCAACCTGAATTACTGAAGTATTAAAATCTTTAATTCAATATTCTAAAGAATATCTTTCACAAGTTCGAGAAGCCTTTGACGAATAGAAACTAGACTCCCGAAGTCTGCCTAACATCACCCCAGGGGATTAAAATGGAAGAGACATCAAATAAAAGACTCATTAGAACCTCATTGGAAGGGACCACACTTAGTCCTCCTCACCAATCCATGTACAGCCAAATTAGAGTGAATAAAACCTTGGATATATTTGTCACAGTTTAAAAAAGGCTAAGACTCCTCTTTGGACTAGCCAACCCACTGCAGAATTGATGTTTACATAAGCCCTGGTGGCACAGTAGTTAAGAGCTGTGGCTGCTAAACAAAAGGTCCACAGTTCAAATCCACCATACACTCCTTGGAAACGATACACAGCAGTTCTGCTCTGTTCTGTAGGGTCACTATGAGTCAGAATTGACTCGAGGGCAATGAGTTTGGTTTTTATGGTTAGATGGTCAGCAGCACAGGACATGTGAGGCAGACTACCAGGCCCGAAAACACACCTCTTTATCATTTTTTCTTTTTACCTTTGTTATAGTCATGCCTCTACTAATGTTTTCCTAGATTGAGCAGATGCTTATGCTCACCATTTTAATAGGTTTAATTATTGGATATGTGGTTCCCCCATCCTCAAGTCAGTCCGGCCTTCCCTGGTGTGCCTCTCTACCACAGGAATCTTATTGGGTTGCTCTTGATCTATGAATACATGAAAAACGGAGAAACAGTTCATTACTACAGGAAATCACTATTATACCCATTCTTCACTTACTGACATGGTGAGGTTCCAAAGGTCAGGTCATTATGCAAAAATCAGTGTTAGGCAAAAACAGAGGAAGACCACATCAGATTACAAAATGGAGGATAAACACATCATTACATATCTGCCAAACCACTGAGAATCATAGCCCAGCTAAACTGACACATAACCTTAACCATCACAGCTTTCATTACTCTAGCCTCATACCTCAACGTTCATAACTGCCAGACATTACATTGTTAATGTGCAAAATAGTCAGATAGTAGGTTTTTTACTGTTGTCATAAATGTGAAATGTTGGATAACAAGATAGTTGATAAGTAAGGAACAGGTATATTAGATTTTTCATTGATAAATGGCCTCTTTTGGGATCTGAATGAAGCCCAGGCTGTAACTTTTCCTTTAGTCTTAACACAACCCTTACTTCACTAAATAGTCGCCCAAGAAGAGCTAGCTAAAGAATATTCCAAACCCACAAACAGTACTGTTCATATTTTAGGTACATTATCAACAACCGTGGGACAGATTTATCCGGTTAACTCCCGAAATGGGAAGGCCAAGTCAGGTTGCTCCCCTTTGCTGGGAACAATTTAACCACACCCATATGAATAACCGAGCCATTATCAGACCTATGAGGTAGCTTCCAATGCCTGAATGTGCACCAGTTATAACCAGGAGTGGATCAGCCAGTAAGCAAAACAGGTATACGCTTACTTGTGCTTAGTTACTAATCTGTAATGAACAATTTCTCATGGGTTTCACTTTGACGAGGTGTGGTGAGACCCACGTAAAATTGTTCACTACAGATTAGTAAGTAAGCACAAGTAAGCCCATACCTACCTTGCTTACTGAGTCACCCGCCTCTGTCAAGGACTGTAAATTTGAAAAGAGGCTTTGATTCTGTAGGAAGGTGCTGTGGGGTTGGAGGAGAGACAAACGCTGCCAGCCACACTTAGATAGAGAATCTTTGATGTGGTGAAAAAATGAGAAATTGTTCATTATAGATTAGTAAGTAGGCACAACAAGTAAGCCTGTGCTTACCTTGCTTACTGGATATTCATCCCTGGTTATAACCTTATGAGGTGCTGAATGGTTCACTATTGACTGGCTACAAAGTTCAGGTATCTATTGGGTAGCCCCTAAAGGCACCTTTCAGCTACATGGAACCAACCTTTCGCCCTGGGTCCTGCCAGGCTGGATAGAGGGTATACTCTGGTGCTGAGATAGACTCAAGGATGTATTTTAACTGAACTTCCTTCATCAGATAATATATCCATATTAAGAGCTCCAATCTCCATCAGTATTTCACTGGCTTGATCATTTAGCAGCAGTATTTGTACTTCAGACAGAACTTGAAGATGTTATGACACATGTAGAAATATTAACCAAATATACATGAACTTCCCTAAATGACAACACCCGTGGGCTTGGAGAGATCAGTACCAAAGCAGCAATGATGAGAAAAGTAGTACTCCCAAATAGAACGGCCCTTGACATTCTCATTGCAGCCCAAGGAGGTACCTGTGCCGTAATAAGATCTGCTGTGTCTACATTCCTGACAATAGTGCTAACATTACACCCTATGTTAGTCACATGCAATATCTCACCTTAACAATCCTGTTCTTTCCTTAACTGATATTATAAGTAATTGATTTTCCTCTTGGAGTACATAGTGGAAAAAATCACAATTTTGTCTTGCAATCTTTATATTCCTCATCATTTCTATTGTAATTATAAAATGCTGTATTGCTTTGGCTCAATGCATTTTATCCCTGAAATGCTGTACTTCAAAACCATTTGACCCTTCGCATAAAATCATGCTGGTTTCACAGGCTTTCGCCAATGATCGTTTTATTTAATCATCTCCCTGTTGTCTCCCTGGGCATGTTTCACCTTAATTTCTATCATTCTGTCCTGACTGAGAAATGTTCCTCAAATGTGGCCTTGTCTGTTAAGATGTTCTCCATAAAACCTACTCACCCTGAAGATGAGGCCAATTAGCTCAGCAAGGTAGAGAAAATAATTTGTATTAACTCCTCAAGAAAACAGACAAAGTCCTTACAGAAGAAAGTCTACTCCATTGTGGGTGCTTAGCACCCCCCTAGCAGGAAATATGCAGATGGAAATATTCAACCATGGAGGCACTCATCTTAGGACAGGAATGGCGGGATCAATATGCGTTCCCAGGAAGTAAAAGACCAGGATGTAAACAATTTGTTCCTGGGAAGGATGTGTCAGGATGTAAACATTTTTTTCCAGGGAAAAATATGTATAATCGAATAGGGTGGCGCCGCTCACCTAGGGAGTAAAACTCATTCCTCCCTAGGTAAATGGTCAACCTTTACATTTCAAAGGACTCCAAAGCTGAAGCTGAATCAATCATTAACCCCCTACCTTTCCTTTGTTCTCTTTGCTTCAAAACCTCTAACTCGATAGAGACAGCAGAATGCTTTGTATTTTTACTTAGCGCTGCCCAGCTCGAGCTGTATTATTCCTCAATAAAACTCCTTTTCTTTCACTCCTAATAAGTATGAGATTTTCATCTTTGACAACTGTAAACCCAGAGCTTCAAGGCTCTAAAGCATATGTTTTTTCCACTACATCCTGGTGCTGCCTACAGAGAGAAATGTAATACATGGTCTACGAGTGCCCATCAAAGGTAGCGTAAATATAGATATATCCACATGTGCCCCTCTTCATTACACATTTCACCAAATCCAAATTCTTGGACCAAAAAAATTTCATTTGTACTACTTTCTCTGTGATATACTAAAGAGATCTGTACTTTTTTGTTACATATATTTTACCACAATAAATTTAAAAAGAGAGAGAGGGCTGTGCTACAAGGAAATAGGTGCTCTAGGCTTCAGCCCGTTTCAGCCATTTAGTGAGTAGGGCTGTTGGAACGCTCCCTTTTGAGATTTCTAGGTCTCAGTTTCCACACCTGTAGAATGGGAATAGAGAGGCATTCCTGCTTGACAGTGTACTGATGCAATGCACGACAAAGAGCTCTGAGGACATCCACAGGGATTGTACAAATTACTTCATTTCTCTGAACATCCATTTCCTCAAGTCATTTCAGGAGTCAAAACCAAAATGAGATAATGTATATACAAGCACTCTATGAAGCAGAAAGTGCTATGTCATTTTAGGATATATTCTAGTGTTATCCTTTGGAACTATCCGGCTGCCCAGTTTTTAGCAGTACTTTTTACTCCAAAATTAGAAATGTCTACAACTCCCTAATAGATCAGACTGTTCATCTAACCCAAGAAAAACCTGAAATTAACACTGAACATGAGAGCAGTCCAGGACAGGATTCTCTTTATCCTGCCTGGCTTGTGAGAGAATGGATCACAAATGTCACAACCACATTCTTACCCTTGTCATGTGTGATGCTAGAACACTTTAGGTTGGGGGGATAGAAGGGTGTCATCTATAGGTGATCCTGAGACTCTAATACCAGGCCATCCATGAAACCAGTAAGCTGCAGCCACCTATCCAGAGTTACATTTGCCTTGAGACTGGCTCTGCCGCCTCCCCCCTTCCCTGTGCCAAGGAGAGAGCAGTAACACTAAGAGGCACTATCTTCAGAGGCTGGGACAGCTTTGCCCTCAGAGACTTCAGGCTCCATCCTCTTCTATATTATCCATATAGAGAATCCCTGGACATTAAATTTTTAGAGAAACCATTGCTATATCAATTAGAAAAAAACAAAAGTGAGCTAGACATGTTAGATTAGTTTAGCACCAAAGTTAGGGTTAAATAAACCAAAACCAAACCCACTGTTGTCAAGTCGATTCCAACTCATAGCGACCCTATAGGACAGAGAAGAACTGCCCCTTAGTGTTTCCAAGGAGTGCCTGGTGGATTCCAACGGTGACCTTTTGGTTAGTAGCTGCAGCACTTAACCACTACGTTACCAGGTTTTCCAAGTTAAGGTTAGGAATTGCAAATACGAGCAAAGAAGTACAAATACAAGCAAAGATCTCACAGTCTCTCCAGTGAGACTAATGTTACTGCCTTTGAATAAACAATCTCCCCTTTTGTTTTTACAACAGAAATCAATCAGTAAATCAGAGACTTGATCAGTTGGTACATAGGGTATACTTAGTTTTTTTTTAATAGCGCCATATTCATTACTTACTGTGTTTTTTTCTTCTGTAACTTCGAAATATTCTACAATGAACATATAACGTTTTTAAGTTCAAAACAGAGTAACATTGTAGAAGCGTCTATGAAAGTCTGCTCATGCCAGAGTATTTTTTCTCCAGAGCATGAGATCCACTTGGGTGCTAATCTGCTTGCTTGCCTATCACCTGAATCAACAGGTCTTTATAATGAAGAACTTTTCCTTTGTGTGTGTGTTATAGAGTTTGTGTCTCCTTACCTACTATCCCATCAAGCTTAAACAGAGGCAGCTTTCTTAAGGCAAGTGCGTTGTTAGCATTTCAAGTCAATCAAAACCAGCAAATTCCACGAAGTATCTTCTCACTCAGCTACAAGCAATGCTTTGGGAACTGTTCAGTGCAACCAAAGCACAAAAACAGGTCCTTTATGATAGTGAAAACCCCGCAGGCATGTACCCACCTTCCACACTGAGGAATGAGAACATCACAGTCACCTGTGCTTCTTTCTTCTGAAGGTTACGGTACAGTAGTAACTTTTGGCAAAAAGCCCACATTCTGTTTTTCTGTGGGTTGATGTCATGGTGAACATTTACAAGAAACAAAGAAAATAAAAATTCCCAGAAAATCTGAGACATGAAAAGCCTGTGCAATAGGCCTCTGTCATTTTGGGGGCTGTGAAGCATCTGTTCCCGCTTTCTAACGCACTCTGGTTTCCTCTGGGGCATTACTTCTCCCCTACAATAGGAGGGTAAATCAAAAAGCCATGAGCCTCACTGTCAGGGGCAGCCAGGGTGCCTGGCTCTGACAGTTGACAGTCTTTTCTGAGGATGTATCTTGGGTGAGGAGAGGAAGAAAACAAGAAAGTGTTTGTCATTCACCCCAGAAGACACTATCCTTTCTTCTGAGCCTATCCTATCACTCCTGCTTCCCAGGCTTCAGGAGTCACCTGCTCCTCTAGATTTTCCAAGCTCCCAATGTCATCTCTAAAAACTCCTTTTGGTGTAAGAGCCAGGATCAATTTCTGTTGCTTGTAATCAAATAGCCCTGGCTGGTGTGAGTAGAAAATCAGATCAGAAGGCAAGAGGCTGGGGCTGGTGCAATCCAGCCACTGTTGAGCTACAGAAGTTTGGGTGGGTACTCCTGGATTTCAGGGCCTTATCAGTAAAACATGGAAACACCTTACCTGGCAAAGACAGGCTCCAGGTCAGATGATCTCAAATTCTATTCCTGCTTTAGAATATCTATGGTTCGCAGATGGTGGTACTATGACTAAGTGGTGATCTCAACTGCAGGTATGTAGCAATTGCAGGCAGGGTTGTTTGAAACTTCTGCCCTAAAAAAACCACCTAAATACGTGTGTACGCTATCTCAGTAGACCAACTACGACACCAAAGAGATGCTAAACCGAGGCACATTACAATGCACATCAAATTCAAATATTAAAGGACCTCAAAGTCCATTCTACAGGTAAATCCTACATTTCTTATCTAATGCTGCATACCAAACTACCCTAAATCTAGCAGCTTAAAACAACACACGTTTATTATCTCACAATTTCTATGGGTTGGGAATTTAAGAGCAGCTTAGCTGGGTGGCTCTGCCTCAGGGTCCCTATGAGGTTGCAGCCAAGCTGTTGGCCAGGACTGTGGTCATCTCCAGGCCTGACTGAGGGAGCATCTGCTTCCAAGCTCGCTCTCGGAGTTGATGGCAGGCCTTAGTTCCTCACCATGTGGGACTCTCCACAGGCTCCTAAGTGCTCTCATGACATGGTAGCTGCTTCCCTCAGAGCAAGTGATTCAAGAAAGGAAAAGACAGAGAGACAGAGCACACCGCCCAAGATGGAAGCCACAAGGATCTTATAACATAATCTCTGAAGTGACATCCCACCACCTCTTCCATATTCCATTCACTGGAAGTCACTCAAACCCCAACTCCTGAGGCAGGAGTTATAGAAGATATGTAGACACATCATTAAAACCATTGCAAAGCCATAAACTGCTGAAGAAGTGGGATTCACTTCTTATTTAATCTCCAACTTATCCAGTGAAATGATTCCAGAATCAAATGAATCCTCTTAAAAAGGAAGCTGGTCTAGGAGGGAGAAGACCACGGTTTTGGTCCAAGTTCTGAAAGCAGCTCAATATGACCCAAGATAATTGGTAAACCTCTCTGTGTCCCCATTTTTTCAGCTGTTACATGTTGGCCAAGCACTGTTCTAAATGCTTACCATAATTAACCCGCCTGATCCTTTTAACATTTCAATGAGTAGTTATTTGAATCCTCATTTTTCAACTGCAGACACTGAAGCACAAAGAGATTAAACAATTTGTACAAGGTTACTTAGAAGACAATTGCTGGGCCAGTTTCAACCCTAAATTTGGCTCCCAAGCTTAAAGGTTAAAGTGAAAAGACTGAGAAGAAGTGCCATCCCTTTACTTTTCTTTATTGTTCACTGTAATATATACGAGGACTATGAGTTTTGTTTGGTGGTCTGCGTGCCTTGTGTATAAGGATATTACTCTACCTGAAGGGAATAAAAGTATTACATACTAAAATGGCGTCTGATGCTTTAGTCAACAGTTGAGAATCTATTACACTCAGTACCATCTTGGACTTGACTTCTTTGACAGTCAACGTTACATCTAAATCAAAGACTGATGTCAGAAAAGGCTGTAATGGATCACACAAAACTTATCTAGTGATACTCAGCACCCAATATCGTTTACTATCCAACCAGTATGACCTCTTCTCTACAAAATCCTACCGTCTTCTCCACTCTCCAGCTTTGTTCACGCACAAATTCTAGCACTTTCTACTTCCCACTTTTATAATGGGTAAAAAGAGTCATAGGCAGGAGAAACACCTTACTAATATTTGAATCCCCTAAATTAAGTAGAGAATATAGCATTACTTTAATTAGCAATTACCATCTGAATTTATCCAAAAAAAAATACTGTGAAATTCTTTATTTAACAGGTACAGAAACTAAGGTTGGGACAGGTTAAATAAGTTGTCCTAGGATTTCCAGTTATTTAAGCTCCAAGCCAGGCTGAAACTATGTTTTTGTTTTTTTTTTTTAAACTCCTAGTCTGGCATATTTCCACCTTCTACTCAGGAGGGCACCCTGAATTTGATTTTACATGGTTGATTACCAAAAAAAAAGTTGCTATCAAGTCAATTTCGACTCATAAGGAACCGTGTGTGTCAGAATCGAACTATATTCCATCGGGTTTTCAGTGACTGATTTTTCAGAAGTAGATTGTTAGGCCTTTCTTCCCAGATACCTCTGGGTAGATTTGAACCTTCAGCCTTTCAGTTAGCAACCAAGTACATAATGAGGTTTTATGCAGTCATTCCTTTTTTCTGTTTCATATTTTACATATAGATATGGAACTGGATTACAACATTATCCCCCAAATATATTCTTCAGAAAGAATCTTTTTGTGAAGCACAAATTCAGTCTCAATTATAAATTAAAAAAAAAAAAACTACACTAAATGAAAGCAAAATTCCAGAACAGAAATGTATTGGCAAAGAGAGAGAAAAATGAGGGGAGAAAAGGAGTAGGAATAAAATGAGAGGGGGGTGTGTGTGTGCGTGTGTGTGCGTGTGTGTGCGTGTGTGTGCGTGTGTGTGCGTGTGTGTGCGTGTGTGTGCGTGCGCGCGAGTGCTCACACGTGGGGGGCGGGGAGATGGGCAAGGAGAAAGAAATTCAGGGGAAGATTAAGAAAAGGATAGTAAAGTAAAGCAGTTAAGTAAATCACAGATGACAGAAAGCCTTTTCAGGAAGTGTTTGTCCGAGTTATAAAGCAGCATTCCTTTAGTTCCTCTTCACCAGGCAAAGAGAAGAATTTGCAAGCTCGGGAATCCTTGCACTTAGGGCTGGGCCTTAATAAATTGTGTCTGCCCAGTCTAGCCTCGGGAGGACACATCTAGCTCTCAGCACACATCTGTTGAATAGAAATGAATCTTTCTCAAGCAAAAAGGAAGCTCTGCCTCATCATATATGAGCACCTCCACCTCCGCAGTCACAGAAGAGTGATTTTTAATGAGTAAGATGGGAGTTCACGCCCACCTGCCATGAGCTAATCCAAGGGGCCCAGACGCCCCACCAGGAAATCAAACTCCCCAGTCCCCACCAAAACTTGGAGCCTTTCTTTTAGTCCTTAAAGATTTCTCTTACCCTTCTTATATTCGTTTTTCAGCCCAACAGACTGAAAAGCCAAATGAGCTTGGGTTGAGAGGTAGCTGGGCAAGCAGGCAAAAGCACGGTTTTCCCGGGCCCCATCTTCGCAGCAGTTCTAATGTGTTCTGCAATGGAGCAGGCTTGCCGCACTGCCCAGCAAGCACCCTTCTCATGCGGCTAACTGTAGCTGCTGGATATCAGCATCTGCTCTCAGAGAGAAAAACGGCCAGAGGCTGAGCATTGCTCACAGGCCCTCGCAGCTGGGCCTCAGCACTGGACCCCCCAGAACATTCCTTCCCAGTTCAATCCCCTACCCATGCCTACTCAGGCAAAAATCCAGGCTGGACTGTACCCCTAAAGCTCACTGGGTCCCTCAAGCTGCCACCACGGAGGCCACACATGGCAGCCAGAGCAACAGGACCCCCAGACCAACAGGTCTCCTGAACAAGAAAGGTGGGCTTCCCAAGTGGATTTCGTATTTATTGTGCTGCTGGAAAGAGGAGCCCATTCTTTCAGAATCAACTGCACCAACCTGTTGCCGTCGAGTTGATTCCAACTTAAAACTACTCTATAGGACAGAGTAGAACCTCCCCACAGGGTTTTCAAGGAGCACCTGGTAGGTTCAACTGCTGATCTTATGGTTAGCAGCTGTAGCTCTTAACCAGTACACCACCAGGGGTTCCTCAGCTGCGCCAAAAAAACCACCCAACCTATTGCCGTCGAACCTATTGCTGTCGAGTCAATTCCAACTCACAGCGGTACTACAGGACTGAGTAGAACTGCCCCACAGAGTTTCAAGGAGCGCCTGGTGGGTTCGAACTGCTGACCTTTTGGTTAGCAGCAGTAGTACTTAACCACCACACCACCAGGGTTTCCTCAACTGCATCAGTGGTCTTCAAATACTGGCTGAAAATCTCTAATTACGTTGGGTGAACAGGAGCAAAATGAGAAAAATAAGGATCCAAACCCACAGCTGTCAAGTTAGTTAGTTCTGACTCATAGTGACCCTATAGGACAGAGTGGAACTGCCCCCATAGAGTCTTCAAGGCTGTAGTCTTTACATAAGCAGACTGCTACATCTCTCCCACGGAGCAGCTGGTGGGTTTGAACCACCAACCTTTCAGTTAGCAGCCGAATGCTTTAACCACTGCACCACCAGGGCTCCTCAAAATAAAGATAAAGTGATTCATTTTAAAAGAGCATCCTCTGCTCAATAATCTGTTCGTCCTTCCTTGTGGTGTAAAAATAGCCTTTTTATTTTGAAACGATGATAAAAGTAGGTAAGGTTTTTGTCATTGTTTTTTGTTTTCCAGCATCCCAACCCACCCCAGCCCTCATGTCCTTATTTGGACAAATAAATACTGGGCGTCTTTATACAGGTCTCCCTTACTGTATACATATATATTTAATCTTATTGCTAGGATATCCAAAAGTCCGGGAACTGCTAAGTTGTGGTAATTAAGGACAGTGAAGAGATCTAAAGAGAGAAATGAAACAGAAAAGAACAGGAGAGCTACCAAGAAATGGCACCTGCTCAGGTCTGAGTCTGCACCTGAGCACAGAGTGTATTAAATTGAGGACACTGAGGGTGTTTGGGCATAAGAAGTAGGTCACGGAAGAACACTCACAGCACTGGTGCAAAGGCATAGAAAAGGCCGAGCCCAGCGCTTGCTGCTGCCTGAGAAGGGCCCAAGCTCAGCACTGCTGCCTCGGGGAGACCAGAGAAGGTGGAGGGGGCAGATGCGGCATCAGGAGCGGCACGTTCCACCAGCAGAAGGGAGGAGTGGAGGGAAGTGGCTTTCTTCCAGGGTTTTTGTGAATGGCTGGGTGTGGAGCTCTCATTTCCTCTGCATTCCAGAGGAGGGAGGAACACAAAACACACAACTGCTGAGGGTGGAGAAAGGTTGAAGGAATCATTCTAAGGGGAGGGCTTGCAAATGCACAGGGACCTTCTATCCCTGGATGCCTGTTCAAGCAACTGCAGCTCTTGATTAGCAACCCCAAGGGTGTTGTGTTTTCCTTTTGTTTTGTTGCTGTTGTGATTGTATAAAATAAGAAATTGAGCCCGCAGTGCATTCACTTCTTCAATGCTCTTTAACGTTCTTCATCTCACTCACACACACACATACAAGTATCACGTATGGTTAGGGTAAGTCTGAGAGTCCAAAGTGGTTTTATGTACCTTGTCGTTGTTATTGTTGTTAGCTGCCTTCAAGTCAGCTCCCCCCCGCCGCCCCCCAGCCCATCTCCCATGGTGCCTGACCCTACGCACAAAGGCGTCAGGCCTTTGAGATCCACAGGGTTTTCACTGACCGTTTTTTTAAAGTTGACAACCAGGACTTTTTCTTAAGCTTAGTCTGAAGGGTCCTCTGAAACTTGCTCAGCATCACAACAGCACACAAGCCTCCAATGACAGAGGATACCAGCTGCCATCGAGTCCATTCCAACTCGTAGCAACCCTAAAGGACAGAGTAGAACGTCCTCATGGGGCTTCCAAGGGGCTGCTGGTGGATTTAAACTGCCGACCTTCTGGTTAGCAGCTGAGCTTGTAACCACTGCGCCACCGAGGCTCCAGTGACAGAGGACGGTGGCTAAAAATGAGGTATGCAGGTTGGGAATCAAACCAGGGTGTCTCAAATGGAAGGCGAGGATTTGTACTACCACCCACCACTGCATTCATAAATCATCAACTGCTTTTCGGCCAAATTTATTGCCCCTAATTTTTTTTTAAGGGTTGAGGGAAGACGCCCTGGTGGTGCAGTGGTTAAGCGCCTGGCTGCTAACCGGAAGAATGCACAAGCACTGTGTCTAAACAATGCCAAATATCTGGACGAAAAGCGAAAAATTCAGCAAATCCTTTAGATACTTCCAAGAACCCGAATGCTTAGTGAGTCAGCAAGAATATCCGGATGCTTGGTAGAACTTCTCCTGTTTGGCACTGTGTGTAGCACAGCTCACCCGTTTACGAAAATCCCAGGTGTGTCTAGGATTAACTGCCAGTCCTAATGAATCAAGAACAAAACGTTATTCTTCCCTCCAGAGCCATGACCAGCCGTATGGGCTGCACCCTCCCGTGATTAGGGAACTATTAGACCCAGCCCTTCTGGCACTCAGCTTGGCAAGCTGATGGTGTCTTTCTGCAAATGAGAAAATGGACCCTTCCTCTGGGTAGATGCAGACCTTAGCAAGCAGAAGGGGTACCTGAACTCGGCCCTCTGAGCTGGGTTCCCCGCTGCAGTGGAAGAGCCTACACAGCTGTACACAGCCTACGCAGCTGTATGCAGAGGCTGTACCTCCCTCTCCCGTGTCAACACACACTTCTGATAAACATGTCCATTTCAAAGCAAGAAGAAAGGAAGTGGTCCATGATAAGACTTTTTCTTTAACTTGAGCCACAAAATAAATCCATAGTACCTACCCCCGAGTCCCCAAGGTCTACCCTAAAGTGGCTACTTTGGTATAATAAAAGCATAGAATTTCAGAACGGGAAGGCACCTGAACAGTAATCTACTCATCTACTGCACGCCTGCCTTTTAAGAATCCCCTCCGCACTCCTCTCTCCCTACCCCAGCTTCGAAAGAGTCTTCTAGCCTAAAATGAAGCACCCACCTCCACTGTCTGAGAACCCAGTGTCCGAAGCCACTCAGCCCCTTTCACACCGCTCTATTTCCTAGACATCCTGTTTCCCCTATGCTGACAAATCTCTGTCTCCCTCTAACCTTGACCCTTCAGTCCAGCTCTGTACTCTGAAGCCACCCAGGCGAAGTATAACTGCTCTTCAACGTGGTGGCTCTTTAACTATCTGAAGACACATACTCATGGCACCCTTCCCACATCTTTTCTTTTCCAAGCTAAATAATACACCTTGCCTTAATCCAACTCAAATTCTACACAAAGAAGGTAACTGACGGCATCCGCGAACCTATCTGTGTTGCAACACACTAACAACAGAGCAGTGAAGAGCCCCGAAGGAAGAGAATGGAGCTTTCATGGTGAGGCAAGTCCACGGTCTGGAAAGTAGAATTTCTGGAAGTCTGGCACCTCAGTATACTTAAGGACTAAGCAAACTCCACCAGCTTTAATGAGATGTAGCTTCAATGATCTAAGTCAGAGAGGCCACCTGAGGAGATCCCCTGGAGACTAATGGGTCACAGCAGAACGTGCTGCTATAGTGATGCCACACACTTAGGAGCCGAGATGACGGTAGGAAAACCAACTGGGCGCTGGCATTTTTCAGGTAAGCATCTGAGCTGGCGGTGAAAATAATTTAAAAACAAAAAAAGCACAGACGAGTGGAAATGGCTTTTATCCAAAGAAACACGTTTCCTGCAAGTGAAGCTAACGCTATTGGACAAGAGGTTTCAGAACAATCAAGAGTCGGCAAATAAGATGAAGAGATGCCTGTTGATGAAGACACAGGCTCCATATCCTAGAACTGAATGTCTTAGTGACAAAAAGAAAGAGAGAGCTCTAAATTACAGCAGTGATTACCAGTAACATTTTTTTCCACTTGGAAAAAGATTTTAACTTCACCTTGACATACAGGAACATTTACCAAGGAAAGAAATTATGGCCACTTTGTTACAGGATGCTGGCTAGTCCTAATTTTGCATATTCTATTAGTGGAAACCAAGTATTACCTTCCTGTCATAATTTAATTAAACGTAAGGAGTATGCATTATCCTATTTATACAAAGCCTTGTATTAGGACAGCAAGAATGATGTCTGGTGTTTGAAGACAGCTGCAGATATTGCCAAGGAAAAATAAAGTGGTACGTAGATTTTCACAGCAGATATATGTAATACAAACGCAGCCGAATCTGCCTCTGTCGTCTTTCTTCAAAAGTTTCCAAGCATACTGATATCTTTCTACATGAATACATTTTATGTTTTATCATATAATTTGATAGAAAATAATTTCCTTTTACGACCAACTTTTCTGCAAATCCAGCATAAGATACCTGAACAATAAAGGTGCACCCTCACTGATTTATAGGGCCATTCATTTATTCAAACATCAACAAATACTGGTGGAATCCCTACTATGTGCCAGGCACTGTGCTAGGGCCTGAAGATTTAGCATCAGTAAAGCAGACATGGTCCTTGCCCTCACGTAGATACCGATAGAATGGTGCTACTCTTGCCAGTTGCCACCGATAGGGACTCCAAGTGTGCAAAGTAGCACTGCCCCAATGGCTTTCAAGGCTGTGACCTTTCAGAAGCAGATCACCAGGACTTTCTAGGTGCCTCTGCGTGGGCCTGAACCACTAATTAGTAATCTAACACTCTACCATTTGCACCACCCAGGGATGACATAACCAAAAAGAACCCAAACCCATTGCCATCGAGTTGATTCCGACTCATAGCGACCCTACGGGACAAAGTAGAACCGCCCCATAGAGTTTCCAAGGAGCGCCTGGTGGATTCAAACTGTCGATCTTTTTGTTAGCAGCCGTAGCTCTTACCCACCATGCCAGTCAGGGATGACAGAGAATGAAAAAATAGAAATTAAATGATCACTTTAATAATCACACAATTATATAATTAAAAACTGTGCTGAGTCCAATAAAGAAATGGCCCAAGGTGTAAAGAGAAAGCCAGAGTAAACCACGTAACTAAAAGGGGACAGGAAATGGTCCCTGATAATACTTCTTTAACTTGAGCCCCAAAACGAATCCACACTGCTGCCCCCTGTGCCCACGTGGTGATTTGCCCCACAGGTGAAAATCTTCCCCTTATACCATTATCTTTGGTTTTGTGAATACTGTAGTGTTGCCAATTACCTCAAAATGTTTTTAAAACTGCTATCAAAATAAAATTATTTTTATTTAAAGATGAGTAACCCATAAACTAACTTTAAATACCAGAGAGAAGGAGGGAGGGGGCTTCCAATTAAATGAATAAATAACAGCACACAGCTTTTGTTCCTTGTAACAGATGGTTCCTGAAAAGCCATTCAAAACAGATCTGAGTTCTGGCTAGCAGCAAGTGAGACTGGGGGGTGGACTGAGAATGACAAGTCCAGAAGCTCTGAAGAACACCACCTCTGTAAATCAGTCAGACTTGGGTTCGTACTTCAGCTCTACCACTAACTGTGCAAGCTTTGGAAAAATGGTCACCTTCTCTGAGTCTCAATTTTCATCTCTAATTGCTACTAGTCGCAGTAGGAAAAGGAGTATAAAAGATTATACGCCTTACTACATAGTTGGCAGAAATAATAAGGAATAAGTAATAACTTGAGTGGTCTATTAAACGGTTAACACATTTGGCTACTAACTGAAAGGCTGGCAGTTCAAACTCACCCAGTGGTGCGTCAGAAGAAAGGCCTGGCAATTTGCTTCCAAAAGATCATAGTGTTGAAAACCCTAAGCAGCACAGTTCTACTCTGAAACATGTGGGGTGCCATGAGTCGGAATCGACTCTACTGTAACTGGTTTGTTTTTTGTTTGTTTGTTTGAGTGGTGTATCAACTATCATCCAAACTAGACTTTGTAGGAAAGGGTTCTTAAAGGAGTAAGATTGGAGTGAGGCCTAAAGCAATGGGCAGGACATCAATGCATAGTGGTAGATCAGGGAGCATTCCAGGAGTGGACAGTGGCAGACCTAAAGCATAAGACCCAGTCAGGTGATGGCAAGTGGTACAGTTTGATCAAAGCAGAGAGTTCCCATAGGTGCTAAACCACAAGGTAGTTAACAGTCAGATTAATGGGTTTAGGCCATGTAGTCACTGGGGAGCCATAGCCTTTGAGCAGGAGGGTAATATGCTCTTAGGGGCATCAACAGAAACACGAGGGACACACCGGAGAATAGAAACACTGAAGGCTATTATACCAGTGCAGGCATGAATAGAACAACAGGAACAGAAAAGAAATTATGGCTTCAGGAAGCAATATCATTTACAGGAGGAGGGGATGCCTAAGGAAGGTAGAAAATGTTAGGAATAACTGATGTCAAGAGCATGAGACATGGTGTTTTAGTCATTTAGTGCTGCTATAACAGAAATACCACAGTGGATGGCTTTAACAAAGATACATTTATATTCTTACAATCCAGTAGGCTAGGAGTCCAAATTCAGGGCATCAGCTCTAGAGGAAGGCTTTCTCTCTTTGTGGGCTCTGGAGGAAGGTCCTTGTCATCCATCTTTCCTTCATCTGGGGGTATCTCAGCACAGGAACCTCAGGTCCAAAGGACATGTTCTGCTCCTGGCACTGCTTTCTTGGTGGTATGAGGTCCTCCAACTCTGTGCTTTCTTCGCTTTCCTTTTATCTCTTGAGAGATAAAAGGTGGTGCAGGCCATACCCCAAGGAAACTCCCTTTACATTCGATCAGGGAGGTGACCTTAGTAAGGGTGTTACAGTCCTACCCTAAATCTTCTTTAACATAAAATTACGATCAGAAAATGGAGGACAACCACAGAATACTGGGAATCACGGCCTAATCAAGTTGATACATTGCTGGGGAGACATAATTCAATCCATGACACATGACAACAAGAAACATGGCTCTAGAACACCTCCAAGTATGCATGAACTGTTTCTCCTAGACCAGCACATCCGGTTCTCTTCTTTTCTCAGCTCACACTCTCAAGTCCAGGAAAAGGAACACAAAGAGCAGGAGGTGACAGTTTCAGGTTTGAGCGCAGTCTATACGACGTGGTCAAGAGCATCATGGGTAAACGGAGTAAATGCAAAGGGCAGCAAACCAATGCGCCAGCATCAGCAATGTAATGTAAGATCCAGGCTGTGGCATCCCAGTGCCAAGCTCCAGTGTGTAATACCTTGGACATCAAAGAAAGATGACCTTAGGTGCCTAAATGGAAAACCAAGTCACCAAGGATAATATCGAGCCTGTGATGGAAGAGAACAAATCCAGTTGCTGAAGGCACCTACAAACACGGACAGTGGACACTGTACCTTGTTATTAATGTGGGACAGTGAAATTTCATCTGGGGCCTATGACAACATCATGAGCCTTTTCTGGAAAGCAAGACTTTATTTTCCAAGTAGATTATGCCTCAACATGTATACCTGGGCACCAGGAAGTTGCCCCCCTCTATTATTACAAGCAAGGGAGCCAGCTAGATTTGTGTTCACTTCCTTAATGACTTAGTTAGCTTTCTTTGATTGCATGGCCACAAAATACTTCTCTAATCCTGTGACCTTCTATCCACTAATTATAATAGGTAACTGACATTGCCTTAATGACAAAACAGTCTAAAGGTCAGAGATGTGCTAACCCTATGAAGGAGGTACTACTGTCATCCCCATTTTATAGGTAGGAGAACTGACACCATGCATCCAAGACTGGCCAGAAAAAAAGAGATAACCAGTGAAAAATGGAGCCCAAGGTAAAACAGGTGTGGCAGCTGATGAGTAAGCAAAACAGAAGCACTGTCTTAAGATTAAGTATGTATGAAGGGCTGAGTTGGTTAGCAGGGCAAAGAGGTCTCAGAAAGAGCAAAAGTATCCCTCAGACGGTAAAGGCCCAAGGGCAGTTCTGTTCTGGGTCCTTTGTCTGGACACATGTGTATTAATGCTTTCAGAAATCTATCGATGTAGATGTGTATGCATAGGTGCTCATAGGCGCATGGGGGACAGGGTAGAGACTACAAAAAATAAACAAAAGACAGCATTTACCAAAATGGGGAAATATGCAGGAGAACAAGAAAGTAAGGAGACCAAAAAAAAAAAAAAAGGTGGGGGGGCGGGAAGAGATAAAAATGCAAGCCCTTCTCCTATGGGCCCAGAATCATTCTCCTATGTTTTTGTAAACTTCCAACCACGCCACATTTTAATTTCTCCAAGTGGGAGGCTATATAAATGCTTCCTCTTGTTTTCCTCCAGGCACTTGACAGTCCAGGTGGCAGGGATGCTGCATTAAGCCCGCCAGGCCTGCGGACTGCCACTGATCACTGGATGATACTGAGGTTCTACACCCAGCTCCCCACGAGACAGAGTTAAGGGCTCCCAGGGAGCCAACCTCATAAACAGCAGAAACACAGCAGAGCCAGATACATTTACGTTGCTAGGGTAAGAGAAACAAAATTTCTCCTCTAAGTGTGGTCCTTTTATGGTGGTCAAACATATTCATAATAAGGTTTATGTCCTGAACAGTATCTGAACCCACCTAAAGGCGTGAAGGACTTTGTAAATAGGTATTTACTTTCAGAGCCATTACATGATTTTGAGTTGGTGGCAAATGCTAACATCTGTCCTATCTGCCCCAACTATATCAAAAATAGGACTGGAATAGAGATTGTTCGGGACTGTCTTGGACTTCCACTCAAAAATCCTGAGGGAGAAAAGTGCTGCAAAAGAAACATTGAGAGTGACCTTCGGCTAAAACAATAGCCTCACCAACATGAACCACGGTACACAGATGACCACTATGGATGATCCCTCAACACCTATGATGTATATTTGGAGCACTGGTGGCACACACCTCGGCTGCTAACCAAAAGGTCAGCAGTTCAAATCCTCCACCCGCTCCTTAGAAACACTATGGGGCAGTGCTACTCTGTCCTATAGGGCTTTGAGTTGGAATCGACTCCACGGCAATGGGATTGGTTTCAGACATACTTTGAAACCTTTGCAAAGTGGAAAAATGGAAACATTGAAAAATTCTTTCCATTAAATAGATTTCTTTAAAGTCATCATGACTGAAACAATCGGATCCCGAACGTGTTACGCGTAAAAATGATAAAAATACCAATGACGAGAAGAGCGCTTTTTACATGACCTACTTAAAGGCGTAAGTCTATTTTGTGCTGAACGTAAACCCCACTGAAGTGCTTAATTGAAAAACCTAAAAAGTTTTGTTGAACAGCATCACAGAAGCTTAAAAAAAAAAAGGCCATCCAGGCGATTCCAACTCATAAAGACCCCATGTGTGTCACAGTAGAACTGTGTTCCATAGAGTTTTCAAGGGATAATTTTTCAGAAATACATCCACCTTTGGGTTAGCAGCTGTTTAGCCATTTGCATTACCCTGCATCCCCCACAGGAGCTGATGTGTGTTAAACTAAAAAAAAAAAAAAAAAATTCAGGTGTTGAATATACTCACAGGGGAAATGGGAGGACTGAAATGAACGACTTTGAAACAACGCTTAAACTTAGTGCTAGCCAAAGCAGCTGTTATTGTTGTCAGGTGCTGTCAAGTAGGTTCCAACTCATAATGACCCTATGTAGAACAAAAAGAAACACTACGCAGTCCTGCGCCATCCTCACAACTGTTGCTATCTTGAGCCCATCACTGGAGCCACTGTGTCAATCTACTTCTTTGAAGGTCTTTCTCTCTTTCACGGACCCTCTACTTTACCAAGCATGATGTCCTTCTCCAGGGACTGATAACATGTCCAAAGTAGATGAGATGAAGTCTCCCCCACCCTTGCTTCTAAGGAGCATTCTGGTTATACTTCTTCCAAGACAGATTTGTTCATTCTTCTGGTAGTCCATGGTATGTTCAATATTTTTCACAACAAATAATTCAAAAGAATCAATTCTTTTTCTGTCTTCCATATTCATAGCCCAGCTTTCACAAGCATATGACAAAAACCAAAATCACACACACTGCTGTCTAGTAAATTGGGCAAATGAAAATACCGTGGCGTTGGTAAGGTGCATCTTAGTCTTCAAAGTGGGATCTTTGCTTTTTAACACTTTAAAGAAGTCTTTTGCAGCAAATTTACCCAATGAAATATGTCCTTTGGTTTCTTGACTGCTGCTTCCGTGGATGTTGACTGTGGGTCCAAGTAAAATGAACTCCTGGGCAACTTCAATCTTTTCTCCATTTATCATGATATTGCTTATTGACCAGTTGTGAGGATTTTTGTTTTCTTTATGTTGAGGTGTAATCCATACTGAAGGCTGTAATCTTTGATCTTCCTCAGTTAAGGACTTCAAGTTCTCTTCGCTTTCTGAAACCAAGGTTGTGTCATCTGCATATCGCAAGTTGTTAATGAGTCTTTCTCCAAATCTGATGCCATGTTCTTCTTCATATAGTCCAGTTTTTTGGATTACTCGCTCAGCATACAGACTGAATTAAGTATGCTAAAAAGATACAACCCCAATGAACACCTTTCCCGATTTTAAACCACACAGTAACCCCTTGTTCTGTTTGAACAACTACCTCTTGGGTCTATGTGCAGATTCTTCATGAGCACAATTAAGTGTTCTGGAATTCCCACTCTTTACAATGTTATCCATAATTTGTTATAATCCACACAGCTGAATGCCTTTGCATAGTTGATAAAACAGAGATAAATATCTTTCTGGAATTCTCTGTTTTCAGCCAGAATCCTTCTGACATCAGCAATGATATCCCTTGTTCCATGTCCTCTTCTGAATCTGGCTTGAATTTCTGTTTCCTTTACATTTACTGCTGCGACTACTTTTAAATTATCCTCAGTAAAATTTTACTTGCATGGGGTATTAATAATATTGTTCAATATTTTCCCCCATTCTTTTGGATCATCTTTCTTTCGAATGGGCACAAATATGGATCTCTTCCAGTTGGTTGGCCAGGTAAGGGGTCTTTCAAATTTCTTGGCACAGACGAGTAAGCACCTCCAGTGCTGTATCTGTTTGTTGAAACATCTCAATTGGCATTCGCCCAATTTCTGGAGCCTTGTTTTTCACCAGGACCTTCAGTGCAGCTTGGAATTCTTCCTTCAATATCATCAGTTCCTGATCATATGTTACCTCCTGAAATGGTTGAATGTCAACCAATATTTTTTGGTACAGTGATTCTGTGTATTCCTTCCATCTCCTTTCAATGCTTCCTGTGTCATTCAATATTTTGCCCACAGAATCCTTCAATATTAAAACTCGATGCTTGAATTTTTTCTTCAGTTCTTTCAGCTTGGCAAATGACAAGAGTGCTCTTCCCTAGCCAGAGGGGACATGTGGATAAGTTAAACTGGATGAATAAACTAAACAAACTATAAGTCTTCATTAATACCCAGAGGACTGAGTCCAAGTTTGAGATTTGCAAACAACGGAATTAAGTGGAAACAGTTCTATCCCCTTTCTAAATACTGAGAATCCTTTTTTTTTCTTTTTTTTTTTTGTAGTTGAGGTAAATTTCACATAACATAAAATTAACCATTAACCTTTTTTTTTGTTTGTTTTAATTATACTTTAGATAAAAGTTCACAGAACAAGCTACCTTCTCATTAAACAGTTAGTACACATATTATGGAAACCCTGGTGGCATAGTGGTTAAGAACTACAGCTGCTAACTAGAAGGTCGGCAGTTCAAATCCACCAGGTTCCCCCTGGAAACCCTATGGGGCAGATCTACTCTGTCCTATAAGGTCACTATGAGTCAGCATCGACTCAATGGCAACGGGTTTTGTTTTGTTTTGTTTTTTACACATATTATTCCATGACACTGGTTAACAATCCCACGACATGTCAACACTCTCCCTTCTCAACCCTGGGTTCCCTATTACCAGCTGTACTGTCCCCTCCTGCCTTCTAGTCCTTGCCTGTGAGCTGGTGTGCCCCTTTAATCTCGTTTTATGAGCCTGTCTAATCTTTGGATGAATGGTGAACCTCAGGAATGACTTCATTCCTGAGCTAAAGGGGTGGCTGGGGGCCATACTCTCAGGGTTTCTCAAGTCTCTGTCAGGCCACTAAGTCTGGACTCTTTTTGTGAATTAGTATTTTGTTCTCTGTTTTTCTCCAGCTCTCTCCAGGACCCTCTATTGTGATCCCTGTCAGAGCAGTCAGGGGTGGTAGCCAGGCACCATCTAGATGTACAGGACTCAGTCTGGTAGAGGTCATGGTAGTTGTGGTCCATTAGTCCTTTGGAGTAATCTTTCCCTTCTGTCTTTAGTTTTCTTCATTCTCCCTTACTCCCGAAGTGGTGAGACCAGCGGAGAACCTTAGATGGCTGCTCACAGAATTTTAAGACCCCAGATGCTATTCACCAAAGTAGAATGTAGAACATCTTCTTTATAAACTACATTATGCCATTGAGCTAGATGTTCCCCAAGACCATGGTTCCCACAGCCCTCAGCCCAACAATTTGGTCCCTCAGAGAGTATGGATGTGTCTATGGAGCTTCCGTCACCTTGAAGAGTAAGGTGCACCTGACCCAAGCCATGGTATTTTCAATCACATCATATCCATGTAAGAGCTGGACACTGTATAAGGAAGACAGAAGAAGAACTGACGCCTTTGAATTGCAGTGTTGGTGAAGAATATTGAATATACCATGGACTGCCAAAAGAACAAACAAATCTGTCTTAGAAGAAGTACAACAAGAATGCTCCTTAGAAGCAACGATGGCGAGACTGCATCTTACATACTTTGGACATATTGTCAGGAGGGATCAGTCCCTGGAGAAGGACATCATGATTGGCAGAGTACAGGGTCAGCGGAAAAGAGGAAGACCTTCAACGAGGTGGACTGACACAGTGGCTGCAACAATGAGCTCAAGCATAACAACAATTATGAGGATGGCTCAGGACCAGGCAGTGTTTCATTCTGTTGTCGCTATGAGTCAGAACCGACTCGACAGCACCTAACAACAACAACAACAACATGGAGCTTCCATGATCTTGCCTTGTACAGGTTGTGCTGGCTTCCCCAGTATTGTGTACTGTCTTACTCTTCAGCAAAGTCACCACTTGTCTATTGCCTATTTAGTTTACCCTCCCTAGTAACCATCAAAGACTATTTCTTTTTTGTGTGTAAACCTTTTCATGAGTTTTTATAGTAGTGGCCTCATACAATATTTGTTCTTTTGTGATTGACTTATTTCACTCAGTATAATGCCCTCCAAATTCATCCATGTTGTGAGATGCTTCGCAGATTCACCACTGTTCTTTATCGTTGCATAGTAATCTACTGTGTTATGTACCATAGTCTATCCATTCATCTTTGATGGGCATCTAGGTTGTTTCCATCTTTTTGCTATTGTGAACAATGCTGCAATAAACATGAGCGTACATATGTCTGTCCTTGTGACAACTCTAATCTCTCTAGCACATATTCCTAGGAGTGGGATTGCTGGATCATATGGTATTTCTACGTCTAGCTCTCTAAGGAAGCGCCATGCCGTTTTCCAAAATGGTTTTACCATTTTGCATTCCCACCAGCAGTGCATAAGAGTTTCAATTTCCCGGCAACCTCTCCAACATTCGTTATTCCGTTTTTTGGGTTTTTTTTTATTATTATTCATACCAGTAATTCCAGGGTGAGATGGTATCTCATTGGGGTTTTGAGTTGTATTTGCCTAATGGCTAATGATCAAGAGCATTTCCTCATGTGTCAGTTTAGCCGTTCTTCCTTGGTAAAGTGTCTGCTCATTTCCTTGGCCCACTTTTTAACTGAATTATTTATCTTTTTGTTGTAGAGATGTTGGATATTCCTGTACATTTTTGAGATTAGACCAATATCAGATTTGTAATAGCCAATTTTTTTTTTCCAGTCTGTAGGTTCTCTTTTTACTCTTTTGGGGAAGTCTTTTGATGAGCATAAGTGTTTAATTTTTAAAAGATCCCAGTCATCTAGCTTTTCTTCTGGAGTTTGTGTGCTTTAGTTATGGTTTCTATACTGTTAATGCTGTGTATTAGGGCCTCTAGCATTGATTCTATTTTTTCTTCTATGAACTTCATAGTTTTTGGCTTTATATTTAGGTCTTGGATCTATTTGAGTTAGTTTTTGTGTATGGTGTGACGTACGGGTCCTGTTTCATTTTTTTGCAGATGAACACCCAGTTTTGCCAGCACCATTTGTTAAAAACACTGTCTTCTCCCCATCTGATGGACTTTGGGTCCTTTTCGAAAATCAGGTGACCGAAGGTGGATGGATTTATATATCCACTGGTCAATGTATCTGTCATTATACCAGTACTAGACTATTCTGACTACCATAGCTGTATAGCAGGTTCTGAGGTCGAGTAGTGCTAGTCCTCTTACTTTATTCTTCTTCTTCAGTAGTACTTTACTTATCCGGGACCTCTTCCCTTTCCATATAATGATTAGTTTTTTCCTGTCTTTAAAGAACGTTGTTGGTATTTAGACTGAGATCGCATCGTACTTGTAAATCGCTTTCGGTAAAATTGTCATTTTCACAATGTTGAGTCTACCTATCCATGAGCATGGTATGTTTTTTTCATTTATGCAGATCTCTTTTGGTTTCTTGCAGTAGCGTTATGTAGTTTTCTTTGTATAGGTCTTTTACATCCCTGGTTAAACTCATTCCTAAGTATTGTATTTTTTTTAGGGACTATTATAAACGGTATTGTTTTCCTGATTTTATTTCATCATTCTCTTTATTGGTGTATGGGAATCCAACTTGTTTTTGTATGTTTCTCTTGCTACTCTGCTGAATCTTTCTATTATTTCCAGTAGTTTTCTCGTGCAGTCTTTTGGGTTTTCTATGTATATTATCATATCATCTGCAAATAGGAATAATTTTACTTCTTCATTGCAATTTGTAGGCTCTTTATTTCTTTTTCTTGCCTTACTACTCTAGCTAAGACTTCCTGCACACTGTTAAAAAGGAGTGGTGATAAAGGGCATCCTTGACCTGTTCTTATTCTCCAGGGGAATGTTCTCAGACTCTCTCCATCAAGAATGATGTTGCATGTTGGTTTTGTATACACGCCCTTTACTATGTTGAGAAATTTTCCTTTTACACCTATATTATTGAGAAGTTTTATCATGACTAGCTATTGGACTTTGTCAAATGTCTTTTCTGTGTTGACTGAGAGGATCTTGTGTTTCTTTTATTTATGTGATGGATTACGCTGATTGATTTTCTAATGTTGAACCATTCTTGCATACCTGGTATGTATCCTATTTGGTCATTTTTTTTTTATGATGCTGAATTCTATTGGCTAGAATTTTGTTGAGAATTTTTACATCTATATTCAGGAGAGATATCAGTCTGTAATTTTCTTTTCTTGTGGTGTCATTACCTGACCTTTGGTATCAGGGTTATCTTATACTGGCTTCAGAAAATGAATTCGGAAGTATTCCTTCCTTTTCTATGTTCTGAAATAGTCTGAGTAGCGCTGGCATAAGCTCTTCTGTGAATGCTTGGTAGAATTCTCCAGTGAAGCCATCTGGGCCAGGGCATTTTTTTGTTGGGAGTTTTTTAAATTTACGTTTTCAATCTCTTGTCTTGTTATGGGTTTGTTCAGATTTTCAGCATCATTATGTTTTACTTCAGGGAGGTGGTGTGTTTCTAGAAATTTGTCCATTTCCTCTAGGTTTTCAAATTTGTTGGAGCATAATTTTCCATAATACTCTGTTATGATCCTGTTTATTTCAGTTGGGTCTGCTGTAATGTCCCCCATCTCATTTCTTATTCAGGTGATTGGCTTCCTCTCCTGTTTTCGTCAATTTGGCCAGTAGTTTGGCGATCTTGTTGATTCTCTCAAAGAACGAACTTTTGGTTTTGTTGATTCTTTCTCTCGTTTTTCTATTCTCTACTTCATTTATTTCTGCTCCGATCTTTATTACTTCCTTTCTTCTGGTGGCTATGGGCTTCTTTTGCTTTTTTTCTTTCTATTTGTTCAAGTTGTGTAGCTAATGTTTTGATTTTGTCCCTTTCTTCTTTCTTGATGTGTGCAACTATTGCTATAAATTGACCTCTGAGCACTGCCTTTGCTGTGTCCCAAAGGTTTTGGTGTGATATGTTTTCATTCTTCTTTGATTCTAGGAATTTCTTTATTTCATCTTTGATTTCTTCTATTACCCAGTGGTTTTTAAGCAAGGTGATATTCAGTTTCCATGTAACTGATTGTTTTTTTCCTTGCTTTTCCTGTTGTTAATTTCTACTTTGATGGCATTGTGATCAGACAAGATACTTTGTATTATCTCAGTGTTTTGGATTTAGCTGAAGGTTGTTTTGCGGCCTAAGATGTAGTCTATTCTCGAGAACATTCCATGGGCACTGGAAAAGAATGCGTACTTTGCAACTGCTGGGTAGAGTGTTCTATACATGTCTATGAGGTCAAGTTGGCTGACTGTGGCCTTTAGATCTTCTATATCTTTACTAAGTTTATTTCTAGATGTTCTGTCCTTTACCGAGAGTGGTGTGTTGAAGTCTCCTACTATTATTCTGGAACTGTCAGTTTCTCTTTTCAGTGCTGTTAGAGTTTGTTTTACATATTTTGGAGCCCTGTCATTGGGTGCATACATATTTAGTACGCTTATGTCTTCATGAGTGGATCATCCCTTTAATCATTATATAGTGCCCTTCTTTGTCTTTTATGGTGGATATTATTTTCAAGTCTATTTTATCTGAGATTAGTATTGCCACTCCTGCTCTTTTTTGGTAGCTGTTTGCTTGACATATATATATATATATATTTTATCCTTTAATTTTTAATAAATTTATGTCTTTGTTTCTAAGGTGTGTCTCTTGTAGACAGCATATTGATAGATCCTGTGTTTTTTGTTTTGTTTTTTATCCATTTTGTCCCTCTCTGTGTCTTTATGGGTGCATTTAGCCAATTTACATTCAGTGTAATCATTCACAGGTGTGAGTTTATTGCTGTCATTTTATAGTGCCTTTTTTTTTTTTGTGTGATGCTGACATATTCTTTGTTCCTCTTATTCTCCTGTGCTGAATTCCCCTTGTTTGTGGATTTTTTTTTCCATTTCTTTTATTTTTGTAGATTTTGTTTTTACTGAGACTTTATGTTTTTCTTCTTTATTTTGATGAGTAGGTTTGTTAACTTTCTTTGTGGTTACCCTGAAATTTACCCTTATCTTCTTAAGTCTGAACCTGTCTATTTTACTTGGTATCACCTTGCCTTCCTCTTCATTAGAAAGTTCTATACCTACACCATTTATTCCCTCTTTTATTGTTCTGACGTTTTTGTCAGTTACGGATTAACCTCTCTGGTTCCCTGTTGTAAATCTTCTGGCTTTCAATAGTCCTTGAAAGTTCATTTCATAGGTTGGTATCTGGCTGGTATGATCTTGCATCCTAGATTCAGGCTGTCATCTGATGTTGTTTGTTCTCAAACTGAGGGACTCCCTTTAATAATTCTTGTAAGTTTGGCTTGGTTTTTACATATTCCCTTAATTTCTGTTCATCTGGAAATGTCCTAATTTTGCCATCATATTTGAACAAGAGTTTTGCAGGATGTATTAATCTTGGTTGGCAACTTTTTTCTTTCAAAGTTTTATATATGTCATATACCATTGCTTTCTTGCCTGAATGGTTTCAGCCAAATAATCAGAGCTTAGTCTTATTGTTTCCCCTTCATATGTGACTTTTTGTTTTTCTCATGCTGCTTTCATGATTCTCTGTCTTTGGTTTTAGTGAGGATGATTCTGATATGCCTTGGTGATTTTCTTTTGGGGTCTATCCTATGTGGGGTTCGTTGAACTTCTTAGATGGTCAACTCTTCATCTTTCTAGATATTAGGAAGTTTTCTGTCAGCAATTCGATTCTATAATCAACAAATGAAGAAAATAAACGTACCAAAGACAGCAGACAATATCAAAACATATTGAAAAACAGAACAGGGTGGTTTCAGTAGATGTCCAACCCGATGACTTCCCAGTAGCAGAAAAGCCACTGGAACTACCTGATAGGAAATTCTAATCTCTAATATTCCAACAAAAATGAGGAAAAAGTAGATCCTCTCTGTGTTTTCCATTTTCTCCCCATTTTGGAGCTCTGGTCATTCACCAATTTTTGCTTTTGGTTGTATCTCACACAATTCTCAGGGTTTCTTCATTTTTCTTCATTCTTTTTTCTGATTTGTCTTCAAACAACATGGTATCCAAGTATTTTTCCTCAGTTTCACTGATCCTGTTTTCCATTGTTTCAAACCTATTCCTCAGACCTTCTATTACACTGTCCATTTCTTATATCTTGTTGTTTATCTTTTGGATTTCTAATTGTTGTTTTTGTATGATTTCTAGTTGTGCATTTATTTTTACATTTTGTTCCTGTATTATTTTCTTGAATTCTTCCACTGCTTTATCTGTATTTTTCATGTTATTTGTCTACTTTTTCCTCATTTTTGTCAGAATATTAGAGATTTGAATTTTCTATCAGGTAGTTCCAGTGGTTTTTCTTCTACTGGGAAGTCATCTGGTATTTTATGTTGGATGTCTACTGAAACCATCCTGTTCTGTTTTTCAATATGTTTTGATATTGTCTGCTGTCTTTGAGACATTCAGTAGTTATTTTCTTCATTTATTGATTGTAGATTTGTTTCGTCTTGCTTTTTTGTTGCATTTGGTTGTACCTGAGCAGGTGGACTGTGCCTTCTTTGTTGTTTGCTCATCTGTGGGCATGATACTTTTCACCTCCTTGTCCAGCACACAGGGCCAGTCACTCAACTTTGGTGCAGCAGGGCAGGTATAGTGGGTGCTCTGTCTCTTTCTGAGAGCTCTGTGAAGCTGCTTCCCCATACTCCCTGTCCACCAATCTCTGACAGGAGTCCAAGATGGCGTATCTGTGCTGCGTTAGCTGATAGGGGACCTCTGTTTGTATCTCTCCTTGATCTCTGTTTTCAGTCAGTTTCTTATTCTATTCGGTGCTTGGTTTAGCTCTTTATCTCTTCATTTGACACTTAGGGTTTAGGATTGGCATTTGTCTCTATGTTACTTAGCTTTTCAGATCTTTACTTTGGAGGGACGGCATGGTACTTCTGTCTGTAGCGCCATAATGGCTCTGCCTTAACAATTAATCATTTTAAAGTGTACAATTCAGTGGTATTTAGTACATTCATAAAGCTGTTCAACGACTATCTCTGTTTAGTTCCAAGGTGGATATTTTTTCTTATATGAACAATTTAAAAATTACCAGATGGATCACCTCTTGATAATTGAGCAAGGGGAGGCCAACATAGGCTACACAATTTGGACACAGTATTCACCAAACCAGATGAGATTTTTCATCTCAGTCACATGCCTTATCTCACCATATACCTTCAGGAATATTAGCAGGAAATATACTAAAACATTAACAGAATCCATAGACACTGACAGTTAAAATTATAACACTTTCAACATTCTTTAATTTATTACATGTCAAATCCACCTGTTATGGATTGAATTGTGTCCCTCAGTAAGATATGTTGACGTCCTAAGCCCTCTGAATGTGACCTTGTTTGGAAATAGGGTCTTTGAAGATGTTATCAGTGAACTTAACATGAGATCATACTGGAGTAGGATGGGTCTTAATCCAATTAGAGTGGTGTTCTTATAAAAGAGGAGGAGATACACACAGAAAGGTCAGCCATGTGAAGATGCACCTACAAGCCAAGGAACACCTGAGGCTACCAAAACTGAGGAATACAAGGAAGGATCTTCCCCTAGAGATGTCAGAGGTAATATGGCCCAGTCAACACACTGATGTAGACTTGTATCCTCCAGAACTGTGAGATAATAAATTTCTGTTCTTATAAGCCACACAGTCTGTGTTACTTTATTTTGGCAGTACTGGAAAACTAACACACCATGGTGAAAAGAAAATGTACCATTGAATGTGTCATTCTGAAATTCCTTCCACCTTAGCAATTTAAAGCAATTATGCCACTTTTCCCAATGTTAGAAACAGATATCATCTGTGAACTAAAACGTGTTTCTTCTCTAGGAAATGATGTAAAGGGTACAATGTGCTGACGCACACTTTAAATTATGGATAAATGCTCAACCTACCATCAGCAGGTCCCAGGTCTTTATACACTAATAGTTTTTGGTGTTGTGTTTAGAAATTACTGAATCATGGTAGATGAATTGCTCGGAATTCATTGAATGCAATGGTTAGAGAACAGGAGGGAAGAGTGAAGATCGACAACTAGCAGAAGAGGGTGAGAAGAATGACAGCAAGAAGAAGAAAGGGCTTTCTGATTCCACAAATGCCTTTTTAAGCAATGTTTTCATTCCCACCACCTAGCTGCATCCTTATATGGCTCGAGTCCTTTATTTATAATGCAGTCAGCTCTCTGACAGGTAGTTTTACACATTGCAGCACTGAGAACCAAACGCCCTTTAGTAACAGTTTTGAAGATGACAAGTCACTTAGACGCTAATTGCCACAGCACGGTTTTAAGAGAAATGACAAACAAACGAGTGTTCTGAATGGGGAAGCTTTCTCGTCTGATGAGCACCATTCTGACTCAATGAAATGGGTGCAGAAGAAGTGACATCTGAAATTGAAGCTTTACAAAAAAGACCAGGACTCATTACCGAAAACAGTTTTGACTTGGATGACGTCTGCTTTTGCTGGTGAAGGGAACAAATGATGTTTCAGGCGGGAGCTGCCAAGTGACATTAAAGTACTCCTGGTAAAATGTATGATCTCAGAGCCCGTACATGTTAATTTACAGTACAGTCTAGATTCAAGTGATGAACGTGTATCTGGCATACATTTAAATGACATTTTAAAAGAAAACCAAGTTGGGGTCTGCTACTCCACACGCCACTGCAGATTCTGTGAGCTGCAGAGGTATGCCTCAAGGAACCATGGCTGTCTCCACTGGTAAAGTTCATTATCTAATACTGTAAGTGCAGTTATAAGAATATACTTGACAGGCAAGAGCTGTCAGAAGGTCTTGTCAAACATCAAATAGAGGAAAAGATAAGATGAACCAAACTCATTGCAATCAAGTCAATTCCAAATCAGGGTGACCCTATGTGTGTCAGAGTAGAGCAACTCCATGGGGTTTTCTCAATTGTAATCTTTTTGGAAGCAGATTGTAGGTTAGCAGTCAAGCACAAACCACTTGTACCACCCAGGGACCTTTTGCCTTTAATACAAGGATTTAAAAAAAAAAAAAAAAAAAAACTGGCACTCAAAATACCAACCTCAGGTTTGCAAATATTCTTTTTTCCTCTAAAGTTTAAAAAGTCTTAATAAGTCCCAGTGTTTTCTCATCTGTCCACCATCCTCTTCATTTTTTTAATGCCTAAATTAGCTCCAAAGCCCTGTTAAGTGATATGGCTGCTAATCAAAGGGTCAGCAGTTCAAATCCACCAGCTGCTCCTTGGAAGCCTATGGGGCAGCTCTACTCTGTCCTATAGGGTCACTATGGGTTGGAATCGACTCAACGGCAGTGGGTTTTAAATTAGCCTCCAGAATAGTTACCACTCATTACAGCTGTTCAGTTCATAGAGTCCTAACCATGGGCTAAGAGGTTTTAACATTTGTTATCTCACATGACTCCTCAGAACAGTTCTGGGAAGATGATACAGTTATCCCCAATTTCCAGGTGATGAACCTGAGAAGAAATTAAACTACCCAAAGTAATAGAGCTAGGAAGTGGCGGAGTCATGACTCAAACCTGGACCTTCTAACTCCACCAAACCTTAAGCAAGGCACTGGTTAGATATCTCTGAATTCATCCCATTCCAGCATCCCCAAAAGTCTTAACCCATTTCAGTGTCAACTTTAAGTCCAAAATATCATCTAAATCACCCCAGCTTTACCGAATGGATTCCAGACAGTTTTCTGATTTCCACAATTAAGCTCTGACCAGTTGAACTTGATCACTTGGCACTTTAAGTATAGAATCACAGACCGTCACTGCTGTATAAGACCGTCACTGCTGTATAAGAGCCTTCTAAGGCAAAGACCCACTACCCACCTGTCAGTTTGTCGTGTTGTGATGGCTTGCATGTTGCTATCATGTTAGAAGCTGTGCCACTGGTATTTCAAATGCCAACAGGGCCACCCATTGTAGACAGGCTTCAGGGGAGCTTCTAGACTAAGACAGACTAGGAAGAAAGACCTCACGGTCAACTTCCAAAAATAAGCCAATGAAAACCCTACAGATCACAACAGAACACTGTCCCATATACTACTGGAAGATGAGTCCCCTAGGTTGGAAGGTACTCAAAATACACAGTGCCTCAATAATGGATTCAAGCGTGCCAATGATCATGAAGATGACACAGAAGTAGGCAAGGTTTTATTCTGATATAAGTTTTGTTTTATTTTGTTCACCACGAGCTGGGGCCAAGTGGACAGCAGCTAACAATAATAACAAAGTAAGGATATGGGTCCAAACCAAACTGTTCATTGTTTTGAAACAGATAATGCAAAGCCAGCACTCTGATATCCCTAAACTCCAATAGGAAGAACACCAAATAACCTTTGCAGTTTACCAAGGTCATTAAATCTCTCTCATAAAACCTCTCCATAACCTCTGAGAGAGGTAGGGCTGGTAATAATCTCCCTCTTCTACAAGTGACAAGGCTGAGCTGCAGAAAAGTAAGGGGACCAACTTCAGAGCAAACCAACAAGGAAATAAAAGTCCTGGGTTTTGAACCAGGTCTGGGACTACGACAGAACATTTTTCTTTTACACATTTATGAGGAGAAGGTACCATGCCCATTAATTTTTTCCTATGCCTATGCTTCTACATAAACAAAACCACACCAGAAAGAACAGTTGAGCAAAGCAATCCTTAAATCTGAAAAAGTCTGAACTCAAAGTGCTTTTCTCAGACCCATGCTTAATGTGCATGGGGAATATCAGAGATTCCATGGGACCAATGGGGCTGTAGTTACCTTTCAGAAAAACAGAACTCACAACTCTTAACCATACTGAACCATACGTAATAGCACCCTCACTTGTTCCAGTACGCTAACCATGTGAGGCTAATTAGCACCACATGAGGTCACCAGGACCCAGGTAATGAATGTACACCCACTTCTTAATTCAGGACAGGGGCTTGGGTGCTTCATAACATGAGCATAAAGGCCAATTAGATTATAGTTGAACATGAGCCTCTTTCCTGCATTAAAGCACAAAATCAAGCACAACAATAGAATGGATAAAGAATTCACCCAACTTCCATGATCCCCAGGTTTCCCCTCTAAAAACACTGAGGGACCATTTCTCCTAAAACGTCACCACGGCACTAGTTTGGCAGTGTCTCTTACAATCAGTAGAGATCTACTAAATATCTCTGAAAAGGCTGGTTTTAACAACCATCCCAGAGTGACACAGGGGCCCGAATTTGAATTCTCAATAATAGGAACAGAAGCATGTGAACTCACAGCAACATTAAGTGCAAATGACAGGAGGCAGTCCAAGATGGCAGCATACTCAGATGACTCATAACGTCCCTCTTACAACAAAGACCCAAGAAAACATGTGAATGGAATACAGATGACAACCTTGGAACCCTGAGCATCAAAGGCTAGGCTGAAGACTCAGACAGAATGCCAAGTGGAAGGAGAGATTATACAGAAACAGCAGACATGGAGAATTATGGATTGCCTGCGCTCTGCCAGCCAAACCTGCACAGGGCGTGGCCATACCGAGACAAACAAGCAGAATTCTCAGCCGAAGCCCCCATCACCTGGTGTAGCCAAGCAGGATCAACTCTGCACCCATGACCAAAACCAGGCAGGACTGCTTCCTGCCCTGTGAACATCAAGTACACTCACCTCATCCACTGTGCTTCCCTCAGCCCCCCATGCCAGAGGCCCACAGACCTGAGGTGCCCCCCCACCCCGTCATTCACTCTACCCCCACATGGATCGTGGTCTGGTGGCACCCACCACCACCCACCCATTTATCTGGAAGCCCACTGACCAGTGGCACCCAGCCCTTTGCTCAGCCACTCAAGCCAGAGACCCATTGAATGGCACCCACTTCTCTACCTAGGCACCAGCACTGGGGGTGCCTGTGAACCAACAGTAACTTCTCTTTCACCAGTGATCTGGTGGTGCCCACTTCTCCACCCAGCCACCCACACCAGGAGCCTGTGGAAAGGCAGTGCCCCCTCTTCTGCCCACCAGCTCATGCTAGGAGTGGGTGGTTTGGTAGCAACCCCTCCTCTAACAACCCACCCACAACTCGGGTGTACGGATCAGTGGCACCCACTCCTAAGCCCAACCACCTGAGCCAGGAACCACAGGATGGCCGGATCTGATTCTCCACCTGGCCACCAGCACTGGACGCCCAGGGATCGGCGGCATCCGTTCTTCCACCCAGGCAACTGCACAGGGGCCCAAGGACTGGAAGCACCAGCTTTTAAGCCCAGCTACCCTCACCAGGGGGCCCACAGACTGGTGGCACCTGCTGCTCCACCCAGCCACTGGTGCCAGGAGCATATGAATAGGAGGCATCTGCTCCTATGCCTAACCACCCATGCCAGAGGCCCAGAGACAAGTGGTACCCCCTATTCTCTCCAGCCACCTCTGCCAGGGGCCCTAGGATCAGAGGCACACCCTCCCCCATGTTGCACTCTAGCAGACAGGGGGACACCCTCATAGAGGATACCCGTGAACTGGCAGCATGCCCCGTCTTGCTCCCCACACAACAACTATAGGCTTCTGCCTGCTCATAACACCCTCATGCAGCCCTGCCTGCCTGGGACCAACAGTGAGAGTTTCTGTACCACCCACCCAGTGACCGATGACTTGGGCACCCTTGCCCCAGCTATCCAAAAAATGGCAATGAACACACACAACACCCAACCCAGGAACCAGTTGGGATGCTCCCTGCTCCAACTCCCAGGTGATGGTCCAGAAAGACACACCACCTTACCAGCAACGCCAGCTACATCCTCGACCATCCCGCAAGACCAGTGAACAGAGACTTGCTCTCACATACCTGGAGACAGGTGTGAGAGCTCAAATGCAACCAGACTAGTGACAAGAATAACATGAATGTGCTGCCTACTCAAATACATCAAAACAAAATAAAACAAAAAATCAGAATGCAGCAAACATACAATAAATAAACATAATAACACCTTAATGACCTGGAGACAAAAGACAATATCAAATCACGTAAAGAAACAGAACAAAATGGCTCCAGCTAGTGACCAAAATAAAGAACCAGAAAACCTTCCAAAGGAAGAAATGGAAATGGAATTATCTGATAAGGAATGCAAAAGACTAATCTTTAGGGTTCTCCAAGAGATCAAGGAAAACAGACAAAACAAAGAAAACAGCCAAAGTGATAGAAGGATTCAGAAAACAAGAGGAAAAAATATACAATTTGAAACTATACATAAACAGCAATTAGAAATCCAAAAGATTAACAGTACAATTTCAGAAATATACAACTCAATAGAAGGAGAGAAGAGCAGAGTTAAATCAGTGGAAAACAGTATCACTGAAATAGAGGACATACCCCTTGACACCACTCTGTCTGGGGAAAAATCAGAAAAAAGAACGAAGAAAGCCTAAGAACTATGTGGGACAATATCAACAGGAAAAATTTGTGTGTGATTGGAATTCCAGAACAGGTGGAGGAAAAAAAAAAAAAAAACCAGAAAGAAGTGTTGCAGATTTGTTGGCAGAAAACTTACCTACTATTAATGAAAGAAGAGAAAATATCCATCCAAGAAGTTCAACAAACCCTATAAAGGACAGACCCCAAAAGAAAGCCACCAAGGCATACCATAATCAAACTTGCCAAAACCAAAGACAAAGAATCTTGAGAGCAGCTAGGGAAAAACAAAAGTCACCTAAAAAGGGGAACCAGTAAGACAAATCTCGGATTACTCAGCAGAAACCGTGCAGGCAAAAAAGCAATGGGATAACATATACAACCTTGAAAGGAAAAAAAACTACCAACCAAGAATTAAATACCTGGCAAAACCAGGACATTTCCACATAAACATAAATTAAGGGAGTTTGTAAAAAAGCAGACCAATCTTACAAGAAATATTAAAGGTTGTCTTTCAGACAGAAAACTACCAACATCAAAAAACAACCTGAGATTAGGACACTGGGCAGCATTAACCAGATAGCAACCCAGATAAAGACTTCTCATAAAATAAAGCTAAAAGACCAAAAACAGGGAACCGGAGACATCAATTTGTAAATGATGACAACGTCACAACAAAAGGAAGAATAAATGGTGTGGTTATAGAACCTTCATATGGAAAGGAAGTCAAGGTGATATCAAGATATAAAAGACTGCTTTAAACTTAGGAAGATAAAGGTAAATTTAAGGTAACCTAAAAGAAAGTTAATAAGCCTACATGTCAAAATGTAAAAGAAGAAAAACATAAAGACTCATGTTATGCATTGAATTGTGTCCCCCCAAAATATGTGTCCAACTCACTAGGCCATGATCCCAGGTATTGTGTGGCTGTCTTCCATTTTGTGATCTGATGTAATTGCTCTCTGTGTTGTAAATCTTAATCTCTGCTTGTGGTTAATGAGGTAAGATTAGGTTATACTTAAGATCAGGGCAGGATGCAAACCCTTACCCAGGTCATAACCCATATCCAGTGTAAGAGGAATTTCTGTGAGATGTGGCCTGCATCACCTTTTATATTACAAGAGATAAAAGGAGAGAAAAACAAGAAGGGGGGTGGGACCTCATTACCAGCAGGAAAGAAGAGTCAGGAGCAGAGCACATCTTTGCATTGAGAGCTCCTACACTAAGGGAAGATTGATTACCAGGACCTTCCACCAGAGCTGACAGAGACAGAAAGCCTTCCATTTCAGCTAGCATCCTGAATTAGAACTTCCAGCCTCCTAAACTGTGAGAGAACAAATTTCTGTTTATTAGAGCCATCCACTTGCAGTATTTCTGTTGTAACAGCACTACACAACTAAGACAACTCAGTAAACACAAAATCAACGACAATGAAAGAAATGAAAAGAAAATCTACAAACAAAAAGAACTCAGCACAGAAACTTAAGCAAAACAAAGAAACCATCAACACCACACAAACACACACACACAAAAGCACAACGAAATGAAAAACAGTACACTCATACCTATCAATAATTACACTGAATGTAAAGGCTTAAAGGCACCAAAAAGAGACAGAGAGTGGACAAATGGATTTAAAAAAAAGTACAGACCATCAATATGTTGTCTGTAGGAGACGTGCTTTACACAAAGACATAAATAAACTACTGAAAGGATGGAAAATAATATCAAGCAGACGATAACAAAAAAGGAGCATGAATGTCAATAACAATCTCTGATAAAATAGACTTTAAGGCAAAACCCACCATAAAAAGAAAAACGTTATATAACGATTAGAGTCAATTCACCAAGTGGACATAACCATAATAAATACATATGCACTCAATGACAGGGTTCCAAAATATGAAAAGCAAACTCTAACAGCAATGAAAAAAAGAAGGACAGTTCAAAATGATACTAAAAGACTTCACACATCACTTTTGGTGAAGGACAGAATGATGAGAAAGAAACTTAACCAAGATACAGAAGATCTAAATGCCAAAACAACAAGCTTGACCTTGTAGACATATACAGAACACTTCACCAAACAGCAGCAAAGTATACATTCTTTTCAACACACATTGATAATTCTCCAGAATAGACCATATTTTAGGCCACAAAGCAAGCCTAAATAAAATCCAAAATATCGAAAAATACAAAACATTTTCTCTGATCACAACACTATTAACGCAGAAATCAATAATAGAGCAAGGAAAAAAAATCAAATACATGGAAACTGAATAACACCTTTCTTAAAAACCATTTGGTAACAGAAGAAATCAAAGATGAAATTTTTAAAAATCCTATAATCAAATAAGAATGAAAACACAACACACCAAAATCTTTGGGACCAGCAAAACCAATGCTCAGAGTTCAATTTATATCAATGAACATACACATCAAAAAAAAAAAAAAAAAAAAGGGCCAAAATCAAAATAGTAACCTTACAACTCAAACAAATAAAAAGAGAGCAGCAGAAGAAGCCCAGTAACGAGAAGAAAGGAAATAGTAAAGATTAGAGCAGAAATAAATGAGACAGAGAACAAAAAAAAAGACAAAGAATCAACAAGACCAGACTGGCCAAACTGACAAAAGAAAACCCAAAGAAGAAGCAAATAACCCAAATAAGAAATGAAATAGGTGACATTATAACAGAACCTACTAAAACAAAAAGGATCATAACAGAAAACTATGAAAAATTGTACTCCAACCAATTTGAAAACATAGAGGAAAGGAACAAATTTCTAGAAACAAACTACCTACCTAAACTAATACAAACTGAGGTAGAAAAACTGAACAGACACATAAGAGGAGATTGAAAACAAGGCTCGAGAAATTGACAGAATACCAATTGAGATGTTTCAACAACTGAAGCACTCACTCATCATACCAAGAAGTCTGGAGGACAGTTACCTGGCCAACAAACTGGGAGAGATTTATAGTTGTGCCCATTCCAAAGAAAGGTAATCTAACAGAATGTGGAAATTATCAAACACTACTATTAATATCATATCCAAGTAAAATTTTACTGAAGCTAATTCCAAAAACAGTTGCAGCAGTACACCGACAAGAAACTGCCAGAAATTCAAGCCTGAGCCAGGAGAGGACATGGAATGAGGGATATCACTACTGATATCAGATGTGTCTTGGCTGAAAGCAGAGAATACCACAAAGATGTTCTTATTACAATGCAAAGACATTCGACTGTGTGGATCATAACAAAACAAAACTTCCAACAACAACAAAAAAAGACTTGGCCTGGACGGTTTCCCCTGAGAATTCTACTGCACATTAAGAGAAGAGTTCACACCAATACTACTATTTCAGAACATAGAAAAAGAAGGGATATTCCTGAATTCATTCTACGAAGCCAGCATAACGCTGACACCAAAACCAGGCAAAGACACCACAAAAAAAAGAAAATTATAGATCAATATCCCTCATGAATATAGTTGCAAAAGTAGTCAACACAATTCTAGCCAACAGAATTCAACAGCATATCGGAAAAAATGGGGGATTCATACCAGGTATGCAAGGATGATTCATTAGAAAATCAATCAATGTAATCTATCACATAAATAAAACAAAAGAATCACATTATCATCTCAATCGTCACAGAAAAGGCACCTGATAAAGTGCAATGCCCATTCCTGATAAACACTCTCGGAAAAATAGGAATAGAAGGGAAATTCCTCAACATAAAAAAGTTCATTTATAATGACAGACAATATCATTATAACAGACAATATAATTTTACCAGACAATATCATTCTCAATGAAAGCATTCCCCTTGAGAATGGGAACCAGACAAGGATGCCCTATATCACCACTCTTCTTTAACATTGTACTGGAAGTACTAGCTAGAGCAATAAGGCAAGAAAAGGAAATAAAAGGACATTCAAATTGGTTAAGGGAAATCCTATACATGGAAAATCCCGAAGATTCTACAACAAAGCTAGTGGAACTAACAGAAATATTCAGCAAAGTAGCAGGATACAAGATCAATATACAAAAAGTAGTTGGATTCTTCTACACCAACAAACAGAACTTTAGAAAGGAAGTGAGGAAAACAAAATCATTTACAATAGTCCCCCCAAAGACAAAATACTCAGGAATGAATCTAACCAGGGATATAAAACACCTATGCAAAGAAAACCATAAAACACTACTACAAGAAACCAGAAGAGAACTACATAAATGGAAAAACGTACCATGCTCACGGACAGGAAGGCTTAACATTGTGAAAATGTCAATACTATCCAAAGCAATCTTCAGAAATAATGCAATCCTGATCCACGTTCCAACACCCTTCTTTAACAAGATGGAAAAAGTAATCACCAACTTGATATAGAAAGGAAAGAGGGCCAGGATAAATAAAGTATTACTGAAGAAGAAGGACAAAGTAGGAGGCCTCACACTACCTGATCTCAGAACCTACTATACAGTCTTCACAGTCAAAACTGCCTGGTATTTGTACACCACCAGAAACGTAGACCAACAGAACAGAATTGGGAACCCAGACATAAATCCATTCACCTATGGACAACTGATCTTTGACAAAGGGACAAAGTCCATTAAATGGAGAAGAGACAGTCTCTTTAACAAACAGTACTGGCAAAACTAGATGTCTATCTGTAGAAAATCAAAACAGGACCCATACCTCACAGCATACACAAAATTTAACTCAAAATGGATCAAGAAACTAAATATAAAATCTATAACTATAAAAGATTATGGAGGAAAAAATAGGGACAACACTAGAGGTCCTAACATATGGCATAAATAGAATACCAAATATGACTAAAAATGCATAAAGAGCAGAAGATGTATTAGATAAATGGGACCTCCTAAAAATTAAACATTTATGCTCATCCAAAGTCTTCTCCAAAGAGTAAAAAGAAAACCTACAGACTGGGGCAAAAATTTGGGCTAAAACATAGCAGACAAGGATCTAATCTCTAAAATTTAGAGAAAACTTCAACACCTCAGCAATAAAAAGACAATCCAATTAAAAAACCAGCAAAGGACACGAACAGATACTTCACCAAAGAAGACATTCAGGCTACTAACAAACACATGAAGAAATGTTCACAATCCAATCAAAACTACAAAATGAGATACTATATCTCACCCCAACAATAACTGCACTAATCAAAAAAGAAAAAAAAAATGCTGGCAAGGTTGTGGGGAGACTGGAACTCTTACACACTGCTGGTGGGAATGTAAAATGGTACAACCACGATGGAAAATGGTATGGCACTTTCTCAGAAAGTTAGAAATAGATATAACGTATGATCCAGCAATCCCACTCCTAGATACATACCCTAAAAAAATAAGAGCCATGACATGAACTGACATGTGACCACCCATGTTTATTGCAGCATTATTCACAATAGCAAAAACAGGGAAACAAGCTAAGATGAATCAGTAAACAAACTGTGCTACAACCACACAATGGAACAGTACTAAATGATTAAAGAATTAATGACGACTCCACAAAACACATGGATGAATTTGAAGGACATTATGCTCAGTGAAATAAGGACAAATATTGTATGAGACCACTATTATAAAAAACAAGAAAAGGTTTACACACAGAGAACAAAACCATTATTTGATGGTTACCAGGGATGGGAGCAGAAGGGAGGGAAAATTACTAACTATATAGAAGACACATGTTAATGGAAGGCACTGAGAGGAACACAAGAATAAAGGGCAACTACAGTAATTACTATAGCACAGACAATCATACAACAATAGTATTCACAAACAATAATTTACAAGTGGATACCCAGGTAGAGAGGTATGCTAAAACGGTGTGGGAGAGTGTAAGGGAGCACACCCACCTGCAGAGATAGGTTTGGTTGTGGATATTTCTACATACATAATTGTGGGTGCTTCGTGTATATTAATACAGACTATAGAGCCCCCCCTTTTTTTTTTTTTATAGAGCACGCAAGGGCACAGTCATGGAAACTTCTTAAACATAACCAAATACCTCGAGGTACTAAGTTGGTAGGCTTGAAGGTCAAAGACTATAGACTCGGGGGACATGTATATTACTTTGCACAACATAATTCCTAAAGACAATGTTCTGTAACCAACTTTGGTGAGTACCATCTAGGGTCCTTGCAAGTGGCCATCTAACTATGGTCTCTTCCCTTCCAGAGCAAAGGTGAGAAAAAGAAATCAAAGATTCAAGGGAGCAGTTAGTCCAAAGGACTAATGGACCACATGAACCACAGCCTACAAGACCCCAAGACCAGAATAACTAGGTGGTGCCCAGCTACCGCTACTGACTGCTCTTACTAGAGTCACTACAGTGGGGACTGGACAGAATGGGACAAAAAAAAAAAAAGAAGAAAAAATCACACTCACAAAAAACACCAGGCTTACTGGTCTAACAGAGACTGTAGGAAACCCCAAGACTACGGCCCTAAGACACCCTTCTGACTTGGAACTGGAGACACTCCACCTTTCAGCCAAACAATAGACAGGCCCATAAAACAAAAAATACCACCTGAGAGGAAAGTGTTCTTTAGAACAATCAATTATACCAGATCAAAAAGATACAATTTCCCCAAACCAAAGATGAGAAGGCAGGAAGGGGTAGAAAATCTAGATGAAAGGGAACAGGGAACCCAAGGCGGAAATGGGGAGAGCACTGACACATTGTGGGGAATGAAACCAACTTTATGGAACACTTTATGTACAAACTATCAAAAGGGAAACTAATGTGCTCTGTAAACTTCCACCTAAAGTACAATAAAACAATTTTTTTTAAATATTAAGCACAATAACTTTCCATCCTCTTTTTGGTTCCTAAAATGAACTTTGCTGAAATAAAAACTGACAGTCCCAAGCTCCCTGGGATGTCTTCCAGATGAATCGAGTCATCCACACACAGGCACACGCAGAGACATGCTTGCACAGGCTCCCTGGGACCCACACATGTGCAGGAGATGTTTCTGTGTCTGACAACCTATTACAATGGGCCTGTAAGCAGAGGACTGCTTATGAATGCAACTTTAAGTTTAATTTGGGGGGATGCTAATTGCAGAGCAGTGGGCAAACGCCGTCGACATTTTGACTTCAACAGCCACACTGCCCCGATTAAAAAATATCAGCTTTACATCTGCAAGACATTTCTAAGGTGGACGCTTTACAAATTGTTAAGGTGCAATTTGTGCACAGTTAGTTCTTTGTTTAATCGAGAAATCTGCCCAAACTCTGATTGGGCTGATTTCCCTAAGGCTGGGAGTGAAGGTTATTTCATTATGCCTTTTGGGAGCAGCAATCTATCTAATACGTTTTTGAATTATTCCAGACGGTGCTGAAGCTGAGCGTGAGAACAAAGCCCTGGTCCACAGCAGAAAGACTAACCGAACTCCCAGCTGGGAAGGTTTAGGCAGAGATTTATAAGTACAAACACTGAAGAAATTTGCAAGTAATTGCTTGTAGTATTTGCTTTCTGTTGTGGGATGCAGGAAGCCAGTATTTATTAAAATGCATCGGCAAGGTGCTGCTTATTACCACCTCTTCTTGATGCCTGGTGCAGCGGAGTAAAGAGTTTGGCTCTTAGTCATTTCTTTAAACTAAGAGGCCAGAATAGTATTTCCAAGAATGTAAGGAGGAAGCTGAAATTAGGACACATACTCTGAAGGGCTAGGGCCTCTTATTTAAACTGGGGTCGAAGCGTCAACAGAACTCTGGATCTGCTGTTCCCTGATTTCATTTTGGAAAGCCTAACTTTTTTTTTTTTTTAATTTTTTTAATCCATAAGTTTCCCTGAATCCATTATTTGGGTATCGAAAATTACTGTTTTTCCTATGTAATTTCTGTTATTGTTCTTGGAGAAGCCTGGTGGCGCAGTGGTGAAAGTGCTCAGCTGCTAATCAAAAGGTCGGTGGTTTGAATCCACAGGCAGCTCTGAGGGAGAAATATGTAGCAGTTTGCTTCCCTAAAGATTTACAGCCTTGGAAACCTTATGGGGTCGCTATGAGTCAGGATCAAGTCAACAGCCGCAGGTCTGGGTTTTTGCTCTTGCAGTGCAGGCTGCAAACTCAAGCGCTAAAGAAGTACATGTTCAAAGGATATGACAGGCTCAGAAGTTACAGGCTAAGATGGGAGCCACTTATACAAACAATAGAATAAGAGATACTATGTTCACAGGTTTCCATTTCTGAACCTCCCTGCCATGAATTACTCTGGATTCTAATTTGGCAGTGAGAGGTCAGTGGAAACCAGACAGGTAGCACTCCTTCCCTCTCCCGCCTTTGATCACAGCTCTTCATCTGTTTCCGAGTCCCCATTCTAGTGAAGGACCTAGATCATCTTTCACCAAACTCTAGCACAGTGCTTCTCAAACTTTAGCCACATCAGCCTCCCCTGGTTGTCGTTGTTAGGAACTGTGGAGTCGGTTCCGACTCACAGCAGCCCTATGCACAACAGAACGAAACACTGCCTGGTCCTGCACCATCCTCAAAATTGTTGTTATGCTTGAGCCCATTGTTGCAGCTACTGTGTCAATCCATCTCGTTGAGGGTCTTCCTCTTTTTTGCTCACCCTCTACCAAGTATGACGTCCTTCTCCAAGGACTGATCCCTCCTGATAACATGTCCCAAGTACGTATGACGAAGTCTTGCCCTCCTTGTTTCTAAGGGGCACTCTGGCTGTACTTCTTCCAAGTCAGGTTTGATTGTTCTTCTGGCAGTCCATGGTAGATTCCGTATTCTTCACTAACATCATAATTCAAAGGCATCAAGTCTTCTTCGGTCCTCTTTATTCATTGCCCAGCTTTTGCACGTGAATGAGGCAACTGGAAACGCTATGGCTTGCGTCAGGTGTACCTTAGTTCTCAAACTGACATCTTTCCTGTTCAACAGTCTAAAGAGGGCTTGTTAAAATGCAGATTGCTGGCCCCCAATCTACAGTTTCTGATTCAATAAGCCTGGGTGGAGGCTGAGAATTTTGTCCAAGATTCCAGGTGATAGTCCAGGAACCACAGTTTGAGAGCTACTGGTCTAGCAGGTGGCTGGGTGAAACTTCAGAGTAGTGAAGGCAGAAGGTAAGAAAAAAGAGCAAATAATGACAACCAGATTGTACTTTTTCCTCTTTCCTCACACAGAAATGAAATCCCAGTATGTGTTATTTTAGCCAATAAATGTCAATTGCCACCCACTTAAACATGTGTTTGACAACACTAAGTCCATCCAGATAACCAAGCCATGTCCTCCGCATTGGTCCCTGCACTATTTTTCCTTTGGTCTGATGCCACCTAAACATTTAGATGGGAGGACTGAACTAGATAGAGAGTAAGAGTTTCCAGTTGGTCCATTTGCTCTTTTAAGGACTGTACTATCCTCCCTGCCTTCCCCACTTCCTCCTTCACAACTAGATGGGTGTGAGCATTACACACACAGCACCCAGTGCACCTAGAACACAGCAGGCACTCACTCGATATCAGCTGCTCCTGTTCTAAAATTATAATCATGACAGCCAAATCAGATGACAATGCTAGAGGCTGGTGAGTGCCTCTTCTTCTCCCTGAAGGCTGAAACTCAGCACGGCATCTCCGATTTATTAATTTTTGCATTTGTAATAAATAAGTCCCAGATCTAATGCACGGTTGCTGAGACCGGTAACAGAGATGGTGGCCAGTCCCACTGTCCCCTCTGCTCTTGGGCCTGCATCTTGCACCTGCATCTTCAGAACACAGAAGAGACCACCAAGTTATCTCCCAAGGTCTGCAACATGAAGACACATGAATTAGTGACCATGGAGGGATACTGAAAACATGCTATTAAATAAAAAGCAAACCCTGGTGGTATGGTGGTTAAGAGCTATGGCTCCTAACCAAAAGGCTGGCAGTTCGAATTCACCAGGCGCTCCTTGGAAACCACATGGGACAGTTCTACTCTGTCCTACAGTGTCACTGTGAGTCAGAATCGACTCCATGGCAACAGGTTTTTTTTTTTTTTTTGTTTATTAGATAAAAAATAAGCCAGGCAAGAAAATCAGAGAGGCTTTTCTCTTTTTCTTTTTTAACTTAGAACATTTTATGGAGAAAGTCCTGGGTTTTATGTAGTTTTTCCAATCATAAAACCATCACCTCCTGGTCACATAAAATCAGATTTTCTACATTTTTTTTTTAATGGAAAAACCACGAGGTTTGTATGTATGACCACAAATTGGCCAAAAGTGATACTTCTAGGGCAGGAAACTAGATTTTTCTGTGCCTCCAGTACTCTAGATGCCAGAAATGGTTAAGCACTCTGCTGCTAACTGAAAGGCCGGTAGTTTGAACCCACCCAAGGGTGCGGCAGAAGAGGAGCCTACAGATCTGCTTCTAAAAAATTAGCCCGGAAAACCCTATGGAGCACAAGTCTACTCTGACACACATGGGGATGGCATAAATTGAAATCGACTTGATGGAAACTGGTAGACAGTAAGCACAGGACTCTAGGGGTCCCTATGTAGTGCAAAGGGTTGATGTGCTCAGCTGCTAACTTAAAGATCGGTGGTTCAAGTTCACCCAGAAGCACCTTGGAAGAAAGGTGTGACAATCTACTTCCAAAAGATCAGCCATTGAAAAGCCTATAGAGCACAGTTCTACTCTGACATTCGTGGGGCCACAGTGGGTCGTAGTAGACTCCACAGTATCTGGTCCAGAATACTCTAACTTAAATCATTCAAGAGAGGTAGGTGCTTCAAACCACCATGGCTCTCATGACCAAGCTCCTACTGTGTGCCCTCCTCTTTGCCAAGTGCTTTACAGATCTGCTCTATTCCTCACAACAAGACTGCTGAAGCAGGCACCTGGTGGCAGTAAGGAAACCGACTTTACAAGATATCACAGCAAGCACATGGCTGAGATTCAAATCCTGTTCTTTCTGATTCCAAAAGTACACCCAATTATCTCTAAGGAACCAAGTCATCAGTCGCCATTTTTTCTTTATTATCAGCATGCATAAAACCGGTATATTGTAAAAGACCATCATCAGTTCAGCTGTAAAGAGAAATAACGTTCTGATGCACGGTATGACACAGACGAGCCTGGAACACATTATGCTAAGTGAAAGAAGGCAGACAGAAAAGGATAAATATTGTCTGATTTCACATATACAAAATATCTAGAACAGGTAAATGCATAAAGACCAAAGTTCACTGGTTGCCCAGGCTGTGGAAGGGGAGAATGGGGAGTTACTGCTTATGGGGTACAGAGCTTCTTTCTGTCTGGAACGATGGAAAGGTTTTGAAAATAGGCAATGCTGATGGTAGCACATGGTAAATGTAATTAACATCCCTGAATTGTGTTTAGAAATGGGTAAAATGGAAAATTTTATGGGCCATATATTTTGCAATAATAAAATTTAAAAAAAGAAAAGAAAAAAGGATGATTAGCTATTAAAATTGATTGAGAAGACCCTGGCTTACTAATCCTTTATATGCCTACTGACAACACTTGGAAGTCATCACACTTTTGGATGATCAGATTTTTCTAGAACCTGCAGCAGGATGGGAATATTTTTACTAAATAGAGTATCTCTTAAACCTTACATGCAAAATGAACAAAAAGATAAATTTCAATATAAATACTGACCTTGTACTACCCCAAACATTTTGTTTCATACCTCTACTGTTTTGGTCATCTCACAACTCATCTGTTTTTTGGTCATTAGTGTTCAATGCATCAAATCTGTTCTTAAGATGGTCTCTAAATTCAGGTGGGATATACTCAAAGAATATATCCCCGGAAGAAAGCAGATCATTAAAAAGACAGGATAGAAAGAAAAGACCAAAATGGATGTCAGAAGAGACTCTGAAACTTGCCCTTGAACCTAGAGTAGCTAAAGCAAACGGAAAAAATGATGGAGCAAAAGGGCCGAACAGAAGATTTCAAAGTGCAGCTCAAGCAGAATGACACGTGCGAAGACCTAGAGTTAGAAAAACAAAAGTGGAGAACATGCCTGTCAGTTCTCAAGCTCAAAGAACTGAAGAAAAAATTCAAGCCTCCAGTTTCAATACTGAAGGATTCTACGGGCAAAATATTGAACGCAGGAAGCATCAAAAGATGGAAGGAATACACAGTCACTGTACCAAAAAGAATGGGTTGACATTCAACCATTTCAGGAGGTAGCATACGATCGAGAACCGATAGTACTGAAGGAAGAAGTCCAAGCGGCACCGAAGGCACTGGTGAAAAACAAGGCTCCTGGAATTGACAGGATACCAACTGAGATGTTTCAACAAACAGATACAGTGCTGGAGCCCCTCATTTGTTTATGCCAATAAATTTAGAAGACAGCTACCTGGCCAACCAACCAGAAGCGACTGACATTTGTATCCATTTCAAATAAAAGTGATTCAACAGAATATGGAAATTATCAAACTATATCATTAATATCACACTCAAGTAAGATTTTGCTGAAGAAAATTCAAAAGCAGTTATAGTGGTACGTCAACAGCAAAATGCCAGAAATACAAGCCAAATTTAAAAGAGAACATGGAATGGGGGATATCACTGCTGACGCCAGATGAATCTTGGCTGAAAGCAGAGACAACCAGAAAGATGTTTACCTGTGTTTTACTGACTGTGCAAGGGCATTCAACTGTGTGGATCATAACAAATTATGGATAACATTTCAAAGAATGGAATTCCAGAACACTTAATTGTGCTCCTGAGGAACCTGCACATAGACCAAGAGGAGGTCATTTGAACAGAATAAGAGGATACTGCTTGGTTTAAAATCAGGAAAGGTATGCATCAGTGCTGCATCCTTTCACCGTACTTATTCAATCTACATGCTGAGCGAATAATCAGAGAAGTTGGACTGTATGAGGAACTCGGCATCAGGATCGGAGAAAGACTCATTAACAATGTGTGATACGCAGGTGACACAACTGTGTTTTCAGAAAGTGAAAAGGGCTTGAAGCACTTACTGATGAGGATCAAAGACGATAGCCTTCAGTACGGATTAAATCTCAACATAAAGAACACAAAAATCCTCACAACTGGACCAATAACCAACATTATGATAAAGGGAGAAAAGACTGAAATTGTCGAGGGTTTCATTTTAGTTGGATTCACAGTGAACATTCATGGAAGCAGTAGTCAAGAAATCAAATGAAATATTGCACTGGGCAAATCCTCTTCAAGTATTAAAAGGCAAATGTGTCACTTTGAGGACTAAAATACACCTGACACATGCCATGGTACTTTCAATTGCCTCACGTGCATGTGAAAGCTGGAGAATGAATAATGAAGATTGAAAAAGAATTGATGCCTTTGAATTACGGTTTTGGCAAAGAATACTGAAAATCCATGGGCTGCTAGAAGAACAAACAAATCTGTCCTGGAAGTATAGCCAAAATGCTCCTTAGAAGCGAGGATGGGGAGACTTCATCTCACATACTTTGGACATGTTATCAGGAAGGCCCAGCTCCCAGAGAAGGACATTATGCTTGGTAAAATAGAGGGTCCGCAAAAGAAAGGAAGACCCTCCTCAAGATGGACTGACACAGTGGCTACAGGGATGGGTTCAAACATAGCAATGACTGTGAGAATGGCACAGGGCCAGGCAGTGTTTCATTCTGTTGTATATAGGGTTGCTTTGAGTCGTAAGTGATTCGATGGCACCTAACAACAACACTTTTGTCATTAAGTGTTATTAGAAATGGTTATTATGTTATAAAACGTTAGCATTCATAGTAAGGAAAAACAATTGACAAAGCCATCATTGGCTTTTATTTTATATGTGTAGGTCTAAAGTTTGTGTTAATCGTCTCTTTAATTAAGAGCTTCCGCTTAGATAAGGTCATTGGACAAGCCAGGTCAAAACTTTTTTCACCAATCACGCCTATGGGAATCATACTCGATCAGCATTTCTATATCCTGAGTCTGCTAATCACAGCATTGGGACTTACTCTACAGTGGATATAAAGTCTTGGCAAAAGAAGTAACAACAGAAAAATAATTCATAAATTTTCTGATTGCTCTGGCAAATGGCAGCGTTTTCATATCTAGTAAGGTCTACGTTTTTGATACGTTCTCATGTGGTGCAACAATTTGCAGTGGTCTACTGACCTAATGGTTGGCGGCTCAAACCCTCCCAGTGGTGCTACGGAAGAAAGGCCTGGCAATCTTCTTTTGTTAAGATTACAGCCTGAAAATCCAATGGAGCGATTTTATTTTATAACACATGGGATCTCCGTAAGTCAGAATCAACTTGATGACAACAGGTTTTGGGTTTTTTTGTTGACACCACACATCTAAAATACACATGCATTAAAATGCATGGATGTATGTATATTTCTGAGTCAGAATCAACTCGACAGCAACAGATTTGGTTTTGGTTTGGTTTAAACAGAAATCCAGACATACAAAAACATAATTGTACAAATGATCCTTGCTCCCTACCACAAATTCAGTTTAGGTACAATACTTGGGAAACAATAGAAACTCCCCATAGCATTACATGATTTGGTCTCCAGTCGTCATTACCAAGTAAGTAGGGAAAGTAAATAAATGTCATCAAATGTATTGAAATTTCTACTTAAGCAACTATCGAAGAAAAGTATAATTTAAATAGGAATATGTGGTATAGCTGGAGCCCTGGTGGCAATAGTGGTTAAGAGTTCGACTGCTAACCTAGAGGTCAGCAGTTCGAATCCACCAACTGCCCCTCGAAACACTATGGGGCAGTTCTGCTCTGTCCAACAGGGTTGCTATGAGTCAGAATCAACTTGACAGCAACAGGTTTGGTTTGGTTTTTTGGTTTTATGTTATGTAGCAATTATGTAAGCAAATTTACAAGATCATTTTAAGACAGAAAAATCTAAGTTTTTACCAAATAAGAATTTTAAACAGTTGAGACTGACATCTGACTTTTAACTCTTGAAGAGGTGGTTCTCAAACTCTATTGTATAAAAGCTTGTTTAAAAAAACAAAATCCCAAACCCTGTTTCCAGAAACTGTGATTCAGGAGGTCTGGAAGAAAGCCCAGGATTCAACGCTGTTACGCAACATTCCCAAGGCTGGTCAGATACTAATTTCAAGAGTCATCCTCAGAGTGAAGGCCCCTGAAGCCCACCAAATCATCATTCTGTTCCGTGTGACTCGCTGGCTGCCTCTCCCTACTGTCCTGTCTTCCAATAAACACTCACTTGTGGCGGGTGGGGAGTCACCTTCAGAGAAACGCTTTTTTAGAGGGTAATTTTCCTTCTGATAACTGGGTAAGTCAAACATGTATTTACTTTTAGAATGCCAAGTGGCCAATATGGCTACATCTTTTCCCTTCACTAAAATGACTGTTGGGGCTTAGCTTGCTTCTATTTCATTGCAAAGATTATTTCAAATTTGCAGAGCCTCACCTACACAACATTAACAGTTGGACAATACTTACTCTGGGAGCTGTAACAGTTATGGTGTTGGCTTCCAACATTAAGAGGCTCCCTTCCTAAAGACGAGTCCCTGGGTGGTACAAACAGTCTATGCACTCAGCTCTGCTAACCCAAAGATCGGAGGTTCAAATCCACCCAAAGGCATCTCAGATGAAAGGCCTGGCAATCTACTTCTAGAAAATCAACCAATGAAAACCTTATGGAGCACAGTTCTACTCTGAAACACATGCGGGTCAAGATGAGCTGGGAGTTGACTCGACAGCATCTGGTTTTGTTTTTTCTTGTAAAGAGCCAGGCTAAGACCAGAGAAGGTGGATAAAAAAGGTAGTTAGTTGAATGTTAATTACCTTCCGCTCACTGACATCTAAACTTCCTTGAAACTAGTTACTGAAGGATAAAGAGTCAGCAGGTCCCATTATTAATTCCTAGAACTATCCCTGTCGTCAGGCGCAGTACTGAGTGGGGTATCACTGAGCTGAAATGCACTCCTCCACTTGCTCCCATTCAAACACGTTTTAAAGTTCCCAATTTGCCTACCTTCAAGTGCCAGTCGAGGGCTTTCTAATGACAATGAAATGCATTGTTCAAGCAAGAGTCCAAAGTGTCAGGACAAAGCTGATTTCTGAAACTCAGGAGAGTATTTTGCTTTAGTTGCTGTCGTTGTTGTCCTCATGTGTGTCCAACAAACCAGAAAGATAACCTGCAGGTTCTCTTTGCGTATCTACAGGTATTATTCAAAATAGTAAATCTAATGAAGCGTGGTTCACTCATTAAAGGAAAGTATTTTTTTAATTAAGTGTGCCTCAAATATATGCGATTAATGCAAATATGTTTTCCTTCGTGCACCTATAGAAACTGTCTAACAAGCAGCCTGTTTTAAAGGGAAAGGGGTCAAAAAAACTCAACAACCCATTCTAGAGCCAAGCCGAACGTCATTTCTTTCTGAAAAGGGATAGAGTAGATGGGAAAAGAGTGAAAATATATACATTAAAAATTCTAAAGTGTTTACATTTTGAATGAGAAACTGATTTGCACTATAAATTTTCATCTACAGCCTCAGAAAAAAATTAAAAAAAAAATCCTAATGACAGAATGATGAGTGAGTAGAAGCTGATAGTTTAGAGCTGATGGCTCAGTGTTTCCAAAGAACTGCTGGTGAGGAGAACTCAGCAACTGCCAGAAAGGGAAGCAAAGGGCGCTGAGTGTTTCTGCCATTCCCGCTCTGTGAAGCGCTGTTAAGTATCAACGACTTGGAGAGGGCAGATGCAATGAAAAGGCTGCACGGGTGCCTTATACAGGTGGAGCCAACGTCCCTGGCTGGGCCTCTGGACAAAAACATCCTATGTAAACCTTAAAGAGGATTAATCCTCCAGGAACGCTGTAATGAGACCTTAAAAGACTGAACAACAGCAGCTGATCACGGAGGAAGGCAGTCGCCGGCTCCCCAAAGTCTTGCTAGCAGAGTTACATCAAAGCAAACGGGCACCAGATAGCAGGCTTCTGCAGGAATCCCTTATCTCAGTTCTGGCGGACGTCGCTGCTGTGATTGTCTTGAACTGCCACCTGTCCCAGGCATCTTTGAAGACAACACTAAGCCTCTGATGGATCTGACCTCCTTGAGCTGAGATCCTTTTATGTCTTTCTTCATTTTCTGCCCTGCTACATTCTTCCCCTGCCACGCACACGACGTGAAACAAAGGGAGTTCTCACTCCTGACTCACTGTCCCCAGCTATTTGAAAGCAAGGAAAAACAACGTTAAGGATTATACTCCACCCGTAATATGGAGCTGTCCTCAGGAGACAAGCCTCTTATTTTTGAGTCTAACTAGATGGCTTTTACGTGGAGGAGCTTTACAATGGGGTTCAATGAAGCTGGGAGCCAAGATACCAAAGCTGCATATTTGAGATAACTTGAAAACACCAGGCATGATAATACAGAACTCTATTAATAAACGTATTTTTTTAACAGTTGGAATCCAAATACTAAAACAAGCTTACTAATTCACTGCACACTGGGACTAGAAAGGAGGATGTGACAAGCAAATGTCCCTAGACCTGATTCAGTTTGAAAAGATTAAAAAAAAAAGGGGGGGGGGTAGAAAGGTGCAGAAGGGAGAGAGAAATATTAAAAAGTGCATATATTGCAGGTGAGAAAGTTTAAAATCGGAAATAGTGCCCCCCGAGGCTTTTCTGAGAGACTGGAAGTATCTGACATTTTCAGATCAGAACAGGAGGAAGGGCAGTCGCTGTGTTTCTCTGAAATTTAAGGGGAGGGAAAACTGCTATTACAGCCCTGATTCATTCAACACAAGATTTTTCAACATCCTACTTATGCTGTCACAAAGTCTGTCCCCACATACTGCTCTAATAATACTATTAAATAATGCTCACTATTTCTTACATATAGTGAAATTCTAACAATCCTTATTGACTAGGAGTGACATCATTTTAATACTTTGCCTCATTTCTCTAAAGATTTCAGGCAACAAACAAGAATTTATACAATATGGTAAAAATGCTAACTAAATAAAAGCCCAGACGGAGAGCAGTCTAGATGGTCAGAACCTAGAGAAAGTTAAACAGAAAATATGGAGGCCATAATCCCAATAGAGACTGAACAGCTAAACAGCAAATTAAAATCTGAGTTCCCTGGTAGCCAAAGGGAAAAGGGAAAAAAAATCAGTCATGTTATATGTGTGTGTGAGTGTGAGTGTATGTATATTTTGCAGGATGTCATGTACCCTGTCATGTATCTGGTATTACATCATAGTTTTGTATTCTGCTCTGAACAACATTTAATAACTTCAGAAAAATGTGTCCCTTATTACAGCCTTCTGTTGGGATTGGCTCCTAAACCTACTCTTTCAGAATAGGATGATCAGCATGAAGGGCTAGGAACCCATGGCCTCCTTGGTTTTGGTATGTAAGACTGTCTCTAGCTCAAAAGAATGAGGATCCCACAGAAAAACCCAATGTCAGTGACAGACCTGGAGTCGACCCTCAACTTACCTACTGCCTTACACTGGCTGCACCTAGTTTGGCCTCACCAACTCAGGGCCTGTTCCCACTCTTTCAATTTGGATTTTTAGCTTTTCAATTTTTCACCAGCTTTCAACCAAATGGTGCTGCTCCCTGATTGACAGACTGTCTTCCCACTTCTGACATGGCTCTCAGCTGCAGGCAGCCCTTTAATAACCAGCCTTTTCAACTTGGGCCTGAGGGGCTTTGTAAGAGGTGGACTGCTGCTCTCCAGGCTCGGAGCAAACTGCCTTACGCTCTTCTGTCCAAGCTGGGGTAAAAGGATATTTTTTTGCTGACACTACAGCCTATTACACGTTCTTCAGGCACACATGATTGAAAAAAAAAAGGTAACACACTGACTTTTACTTCATGGGAGGTGCACTTAAACCTCATAAATCTACTTACCGCCTTCTTCTCAATGAGCTCTGACTTGTGAAACTGTTTGCAGACCCTGGTACTTTCTACAAAGCACAAATGCAGCCCTGCCTTGACTATGCCGGGCTCTTAAACACGGCCAGGTTCTACCAAGTAACAGCCTATTTTAACACTCATTGCTGTCCAGTAGCACAGTGGTTAAAGCTCTCGGCTACAAACTGAAAAGGTCAACAGTTTGAACCTACCAGCAGCTCCGCAGAAGAAAGATGTGGCAGTCTGCTTCCATAAAAATTACAGCCTTGGAAACCCTATGGGCCAGTTCTACTCTATTCGATAGGGTCACTATGAGTCAGAATTGACTTGAAGACAAGCGGTTATTTTCGCACAGCACCAACTTAAATCTTTAAACCCTAACAATATTTGGGACAGATGGAAAAGAACTTTTCCAAATAAAAAAGCAAAGTAAGTTTTATACAGTGAGGCTTACTGACTTTCCAAGTTTATGATTTTTTTTAACAGCATAGTGGGCATTAAAATGGATCATGCTAAAAAATAAATTTAAAAACGGGCATATTAGCTAACTGGAATCCCTGAGTAGTGCAAATGGTTAATACACTCGGGTGCTAACTGAAAGGCTGGAGGTTCAAGCCCACCCAGACGTACCTCGGAAGAAAGGGCTGGTGACCTACTTCTGAAAACTCAGCCACTGAAAACGCTATGGAGTACAGTTCTACTCTGACACACATGCGGGTGCCATGAGGCAGAGTCGAAGCCAACTCAATAGCAACTGCTGCGTGGTGTGTATTAGCCAATTATCTTAAAATATACTAGATATACAAGAAAAGGAAGGAAGGGAGGGAGGGAGGGAAATTAAAGAAAACACATACATATATAGAACCAAGAAATGTTAAGAGCAAAACATTCCTATGCAGCAAATCTGTGGTAAATGAGCATTTAAGACATAATTTAACAGTATCATCCATTTTCACTGTTTGTTATGATGTTCAGCCAGAACTGAACTATTTAAATTTCTACTGAACCACCACATTAGTTATTTTTTCTAAAGTCTATTTGAGTATAAAATAAACAAGGGGACACTTTCCTCAGGAAATGAATGACGAGCCCTTCCATTGAGGAGAATTTATTTTAAAAGACTTTTTGGCTGGGATGGTAGCTGACTTGGGAAGCTGTCTGATTTAACCTCTGTAAATTATTCCATAAAAATATGACACAATTACCAGGCCTAGTTTTTACCAAGGTAGGGCTTTTTCCAGTTCTTAGGGCTCGGTTCTTTTTATTTTCAGGCCTCTCAAATTTGTAAAATCACAAAGTGAATAAAATACATTCTCAAAGCCTAAAGTAAAGAAAATTATAAAGAAGGATTTAATAGCATCAAGAGATCCTAAATGTACAGAAAGGACTCTCTAGTACATTCAACTGTCCGTGAGCCACATTACCTTGGTGTGTGACAGTGTCTTCCTTTGGGAGGTACCAGAAAGGTAAAAGTAATAGTGACCAGGGATGGAGTGTCCAGAGAGGAAGTCAACGTGCTGGTGTTTTAGCCATTACTTCTTTTAATCCCTATCACCACTCTATGAGGTAGCCATTGTTGTTGTTAGCTGCCAGCAAGTTGGCCCGACTCATGGGGACTCCCTGTGCAATGAGATTGTTGTGATCCACAGGGTTTTCACTGGCTAATGTTCAGAAAGAGATTGCCAGGCCTTTCTTCCTAGTCTTAGTCTAGAAGCTCCATGGAAACCTGTGCATCATCACAGCAACACGCACGCCTCCAGTGACAGATGGGTGTTGGTTGTGCATGAGGTGCACTGGCCAGGAATCGAACACGGGTCTCCTGCATGGATGATGAGAATTCTACCACTGAACCACCACTGCCCCTAGTTCAAGGTCATCATTACTGCTCCCATTTTAAAGTTGAGAAAGCCAGTATTTAAAAGCTTGTTCAAGGGCATATTGCCAGAGGGTAGCAGAATTGGGACTGGACCTTAAGAGCTGACAGACTTTAGATCTCTTTGCGATATACCAAAATGTAAAACATTCAATTTATCATCTCCAGTTCAAGATGGCAGGCTAGTCAAACACATTTCTCTCCTGTCCCTCCTAAGATGTCTCTAAAATAAAAAGATGGATGTAACTGTTGCAGTTAATAATAAAAAAAATACTAATAATAATTTACTGAGCATGTATTTTGTGCTTTATGTATAATAATTAAATCCTCAAAAACAAGCCTATGGAATAGGGGCTACTATTCTCCCCACTGTATAGATGAGAAAACAGAGGCTCAGAAAAGTTGAGTAATTTGTCCATGATCACAGTTAGAAGTGTCAGAACTGGGATTTGAACTCAGGCATTCTGGTTCTAGAACCAGATGCAAAGCGGGTGCAACTCAGATATAAATGAGAAATGCAGAGAAGCAACAACCTAAAATATTCTGTAGGAAGACAAAGCAATAAGGCTACAAGCAGTTCCCCCAAGAAGACCAGGACTTGGCAGGTCTTTCCATGGACACCTGTATCAGGCAGGGTGACCTGCCTCCTGCCCACAGCCCACACACTACAGGTAGCTGGCGTTTCCCCAGCAAAAACTTTATGCCTCTTCTTCATAAAGTTGAATGAACCTTCAGTGTGGACTTTGGCACCTTTTCTCACTCCCACGTCTATCACTCAAGCATGCCCACCACAAGACAGAGCCACACACTCTTACCTCCAGGGTTGGCAGTCTGGAAAGCAGATGAGACTATCCGATTAGTGCCTGAGCCATACTGGTTCTAACTTCTCCCCCAGAATCAGGCTCTTCCTGCCAGTCCGAGAACAGCAGCCCACCCTATGCCCGAACACCAGGGCAACCCTCCCTCCACTTGATTGTAACATCAATGAACACCCAAGGATCACTAGACTTACAATGAGAAGGAACAGCATAAGAATGACAAAAACAAAAAAGAAAAACTGACCCGGGAGGAAACTCGTGGCAGGCTTTGAGAAAATATTACATACAAAAGGCAAGTGCAGGAAACTAAGAAAAAGGAACAACAGTAAGAGAATTTTTAAAAAGCCTCTTAGAAATTATATAGATAGATAGATAGATTAGATAGATAGATAGACAGACAGACAGACAGACAGACAGACAGACAGACAGACAGACAGATAGATAGATAATTGCTGGAATTAAAAATTTCATTAAAAGCACTGAAAGATGAAATCAAGGAAATTCTTCAGAACACAGAACAAAACAGCAAACAGGTAAAGAATATGAGGGAAAAGAAAAGAAATGAGGAGAAGCAATTCAGGAGGTCCAACATTAATCTAAGCGGAGCCCCAGAAAGAAAGAACAGAAAAAATAGGGCAGGTAAAATTATCAACGAAAGAATTCAACTGTGTGGATCATAACCAATTATGAATAACATTGCTAAGCATGGGAATTCCAGAACACTTAATTGTTCTCCTGAGGAACCTGTACATAGACAAAGAGTCAGTTGTTCAAACAGAACAAGGGGAAACTGCATGGTTTAAAATCAGGAAGATTGTGCATCAGGGTTGTATCCTTTAGCCATATTTATTCAATGTGTATGCTGAGCAAATAATCCAAGAAGCTGGACTATATGAAGAAGAACGGGGCATCAGGTTTGGAGGAAGACTCATTAACAACATGCGTTATGCAGATGACACAACCTTCCTTGCTGAAAGTGAAGAGGACTTGAAGCACTTACTGATGAAGATCAAAGACCACAGCCTTCAGTACGGATTACACCTCAACATAAAGAAAACAAAAGTCCTCACAACTGGACCAATAACCAACATCATGATAAAGGGAGAAAAGACTGAAGTTGTCAAGGATTTCGTTTTACTTGGATTCACAATCAACACTCATGGAAGCAGCAGTCAAGAAATCAGATGACGTACTGGATTGGGCAAATCTACTTCAAAAGACCTCTTTAAAGTATTAAAAGGACTAAAGTATGCCTAACCCATGCCATGGAATTTTCAATTGACTCCTGTGCATGAGAAAGCTGGAAAATGAATAAGGAAGACTGAAGAATTTATGCCTTTGAATTATGGTGTTGGTGAAGAATACTGAATATACCATAGACTGCCTGAAGAACACGTCTTGGAAGAAGTACAGCCAGAATGCTCCTTAGAAGCCAAGACTTCATCACACATACTTTGGACATGTTATCAGGAGGGATTAGTCCCTGGAGAAGGACATCATGCTTGGTAAATCAGAGGGTCAGCAAAAAAGATGAAGACCCTTGATGAGATGGATTGACACAGCAGGTACAACAATGGGCTCCAGCATAACAACGATTGTGAGGATGGCACAGGACACGGCAGGGTTTCGTTCTGTTGTATATAGGGTCACTATGAGTTGGAACTGACTCCATGGCACCTAACAACAACCACAAAATTATTAGAGATATAAGAGAAATCTCCAGAGATAAAGAATCTGTCTTCAGATTGAAATAATCCACTAAGTGATGAGTAGAATGAATAAAAACAAAAGACAAGACATACCTATAGGCACATGCTTTCAAATCACTAAGGATAAAAAGATCCCAGAGATCTTTCCAAGATTCTAAAGATTTTATCTTTTCCAGAGAGAAAAAAACCAGTCATCTACAAAGGAATGTCAGCCAAACAGGCATCAGACTTCTCATCCACAAGTACGGATGCTAACAGAAAATGTGGCAATACCTTCAAAGGTCTAAAGGGTAACGAATCTTCAGTTAGAAATCTAACTATTAAGCAAGAACTACTACAGAATAAAGATATTTTCACACACCAGCAAGAACTCAGAAAGTGTATCCCTCTTGGGAAGTCACTTAATGTACTCCAGAAAAACAAAGGAATAAAGTTAAGAAAGACAAAGTTGTAAAACCCAGGAAACAGTGGTTCCAACACAGAAGATCAGTGAAGGGATGTCCCCAAGACACCTGGTCCAGCTGGCTCAGAGAATGGAGAACCCCAGAAAAGCAGGGTGTTTTCCCTTAAATGCAAAAAATATATATATAAAGAAGGGTTGGGGGATGGAAAAGCAAATATAAGGATATTAAAAAGGCAAATAATTAAGGAAAAACTAAAGCAACTACAAAAAAGCAATGCAACGGGTCTGTAAGGGATTAACAGACGGTAAGAATAGATAAAACACTTGTTCTTAATAATAGGCATGTCTCTGTCGGGTAATTTAGGGATTAGAATACCGAACCAACAAGAGAAGTGTGATCCTAGCGTTCTAATAGTCCAAAGTGGGAGAGAACTCCCACAGCCGTGAGGCTGTAGACGTTTTGATGATTTATAACTTTTAAAGTCAACGTATGGCCAAAAACACAGCAGATGTGCTTAAGTTTGTAAAATACCATGGCGGTATCAACAACCTTGACTGTCACAGAAAAGCATGGCTCCAGGAGACGGGATGTGGGTAGGGACAGGGGATCCTTACAGCCTCATCATTTGAGTTAGAAAATCAAAAGTTACTATGAAAAACTGATGGAAAAGAAAAGAAAGGGATGTTTAAGATAGTCTTTAAAGTTGTAAAAGTAACCAATAGGCAATAATAACAATACAATAATATCGAGAGGGGAAAACTGGATACAGCGTTAGAAATTTAAAGATTGACTTTCATACTGCAGAGTCGATAAATAGCAGTAAGCAAATATCATCTAGAGCTGATATGTGGAAATAAAGGTATAAGTAACTTCTGCAGTTGCAACAGTTGCCCACCTAAAGAACTAAAATGAAACAGTGGGAAATGGTTGTCCCCTTTGGGACAGGGGCTGGATCAGGAAGAGGGGGTGGCTGCAGCTTTCCATCCTAAACTCCTCTATCCTTTATGATCTATTAAACTGTCACTTATAAATATAACTTTAACAATAATGCAATAAAAAGCTAAATTATAAAGAGAACTTCAAGGTATCTTTGTGGATCTTTCCTGAGGAAAACAAATTATTATCAGAGTAATCAAATATTTACCATATTTGCAGGAAAAAAAAAAAAAAAAGGTCAGTTTTTCCAGAACAGTAACAGCACTTCTACCTTACTCAGTACTCCCATTTTTGAGTATCACCCTGAGGGGAATCCTAGGAAAACCCCTCTACAACTCCTAAGGGGGACTGATTGGAGACTCAGCCTCTCAAGTCTCATTCCACTTTGGTATCCTCAGAATATTAGCACTAATTGTTCAGTTGCCTGTGACATCACCTGAGTGTGATGAGCAATCACGAAGCATGTTGGTTTTGTGAAGCACTGAGCAGAGTTTGCTCGTGAGAAGCATTTATTCATGACCGGAAAAAGACCCTAAAAGGCATTTAAATATTAGTCCAGCACTAAGAACACAAGTAATTGATCAAGAACACTTATCAAGAATCAGCTGCTTTCATGCTCTGCCTATAAGCAAACACCACTGTTACTAAATCTATCATCCGGGTGCAATCATCTTTCCTACAGTTTCAGAACACACGAAAAGCAGTCACTTTCAATGCTAATTTCTAACAGAGAAGCTCCTTTTAAAAATACTTACTTTAAAGAATGAAATTTTTAAGAGGCACAAATACAACTTAAACAAAACCATATTACCTACTGTCATCAGACTGTTAGTGTTTTTGTGTGCCGCTGAGTTGATTCCAACTCATAAGGACCCAATATGACAGAGCAGAACTGCCCCATAGGGTTTCCTAGGCTGTAACCTTTACGGGAACAGATTGCCAGGTCTTTTCCTCCCTCAGAGCCACTAGTGGGTTCAAACCGCCGACTTTTCAGCTAGCAGTGGAGTGCTTAACCACTGTGCAACCAGGGCTCCTTGTCATCAGACCTGCTGACAGGGAAAAAATAGTTCTAACTCCTCAGAAAGTTTTGATTTCCACCTTGGCTCTCTGCAAAACTAGGTTTGAACCCAAATGAACAAATAACTCTGAAATAAATACTTCACCTTGGTCACAACTATTACTAACTAACTAAAGAGAAGCAAGGGTATTACACATAGAATCATTAGTATTGCTGAGGCCTCCAAGTTCACCAACTCCAAAAGTGAATCATATAATACAGACTTTGAGCTTTTCACCCAGTTTGATTCAGGGCCTCTTTCTTAACTCCTTTCCCTGGATCCCCTCCACACGGCCATGTTGGGGAATTCAAGTGACAGGGCTCATGCTTTGACACTACATGGTCACCCTGTAGGATCTCAAATCTTCCCGAAAGAGGGGCCAATCACAGCGTTCAGAGCAACCATCTGCCTGACAGAGCTCTTAATCGGGATCTTCATACTCTAGAGAAAGCAACAGAAAAAAAATGAGCGCCCACGTAGTAGGAACTCTGAAGATTAATAGCAGAAGAGTGGTGTCAGAGAAACAAGGCTACACTGTTACCAAAAATGAAGAATTTTTTCTCATTCAGAGTATCCTAGGGGAGTAGATTTCCAAAAAGGATCTATCAGGCGGGTCTCTAAACTCTTCCTGTGGGGGATGGGGCAGGTAATCCCAAGTACGGACACTTGCCTCGTCATCACCGTGTGCTGTAGTCATGCACCTGGACAGTAAGGACACGTGGTCAGCAACATGAAATGCTGTGTTCAAATAACCAAAGTTTGAAAATGATTCTTGTTTAAGAAAAATCTCCACCAAAAACTGCACCTGAATCATGCCCCAGAGTCGGTGCCTTGAGTCTGTGAAACATCTGGAGGTGTATACTGTTGCTAGCTGCCGTCGAGTCCATTCCAACTCATGGCAACCCCACGCGTGCAGAGTAGGACTGCTCAATAGGGTTTTCAAGACTGTGGCCCTTTGAAAGTAGATCGCCAGGCCTGTCTTCCAAGACATCTCTGGGTGAGTTCAAACTGCCAACCACTGTCTACTAGTTGAGCGCTTCACCATTTGCGCCACTCAGGGACTCCTAGGAGGTGTTTAAGAGAGGAAAAGAGCATTTTCAGCAGCTTTGATGTTAAAAAGGGAATGCCACATAAAACTCTGATCCACCCTAGATCAGAGGGCCTGCCTATAAATCCCAGGAAACCTGCTACTTAAGAGCTTACTAGATTTTGGGCGGCAGGAAACACATGACAAACTAGGTATGCTGAGGACACTTGGGTCTGATCAATCAGGTGCCAGGCGTGGTAAGATCCGCACTGATAATGACTAACTCTGTGCCGCCCTCAGGACATAACTGAATATGCACAGTCTGAAAAGCCCTCCAAAGGTTATTACAAAAAAAAAAAAAAAAACCACACACAGACCTGTTGCCGTGGAGTCGATTCAGACTCATAAAGACCCTGTAAGACAGAGTAGAACTGCCCCATAGTCTCCAAGGAGCGGCTGATGAATTTGGTTAGCAGTGGAAGCTCTTAACCGCTGCGCCACCAGGGCACCCCAAAGGTTATTAGACAACCATAAACTAACATGCTCGGCTGAAATATTAGCAAAGGTCAGGGTGAACTAATGTGTGATTTGCCCCCACAAAGTCTCACATTCAGGGGAGCATTCTAGATTGCAGCTCCGAACTCCTCATAAATTAATGAAAGTCAGACATTAAAGTTAATAACAGCTGGAACGGATCAATCAGGAAGAAAACGCAGCATCGGCATATGTGTTCTGTGAATTTCTTCGAGTCCATAAATTTGATATTTGGGAGGATGGAAGGAAATGTTAATTAGGAGAAATTTCATACTGGATTTAAATTTGCTGTGGAGTCAAACCGCTATTGTGAAACCCTCTTGGAATCAGAAATCACTCTCAGCAGACTGGGGTTGTGCCTTTCATCTTGCTATTTTAGATTGTTGATATGTTACTTAATTGTTTTCACGTGGTACTTCTTGCTTTCGCTCCCCAAAATACAAAATCAAGAGCCAGGGTCATAGCTTTTATTTTGACAGTGTGTGTAGCTCAATGAACGTAGGGGAACCAATAAATACACAAAAGAAGTCACTCACTCCTTTGCCTTCCCTGAAAGCCTGATAACAATTTCCCACAATTTTTAGACTACTCTAGTTAGAGGGGAAACCCCTGGTGGCGTAGTGGTTAAGTGCTACAGCTGCTAACCAAGAGGTCGGCAGTTCAAATCTGCCAGGCGCTCCTTGGAAACTCTATGGGGCAGTTCTACTCTGTCCTATAGGGTCGCTGTGAGTCGGAATCAACTCGATGGCGGTGGTTTCTTTTCTAGTTAGAGGTGAAGAAAGTTCCTGGGTGGCAAAAATGGTTTGAGTTTGACTACTAACCTATAGGTTGGAGGTTCAAACCCACTCAGCAGAGCCATAGAAGAAAAAGGCCTGGTGATCTTCCATAAAGATTGCTGTTCTTGTTAGCTGCTGTGGAGCCGATTCCGACTCATGGCGACTCCATCTGTTACAGAGTAGAACTGCTCCATAGGGTTTTCTTGGCTGTAATCTTAGCAGAAGCAGATCTCCAGGCCTTTTCTTCTTCGGTGACATGGGTGGGTTCAAACCATCAACCATTTGATTAGCAGCTGAGCGCAAACAGAAAACCTGATCAAGCAGTTCAACTCTGTAACATAGGGAGTTGCCGTGAGTTGGAATTGGCTGGACAGCAACAGGTTTGGTTTTCTGGTGCAGTGAAGAAGTACCTCACCGGATAGCAGTCTCTCTTCAAAGTCTCACCCTCCCCTGTCCCGTGCCCCCCCATACAGTGGAAGCATTGGTACAACATGCATCTTTATTACCTGGATCCAGATAGATCTCAGGTGAAATAAAGTCTCCTGAAAAACATAACTTTATCCTGACAGGGTCTCATACAGTCTTTAAAGCCAGCATTCGTCTCCCTCAAGGTTCCAAGACATAAAGGAATTCCATGGGTCTTCTCTGTGTCTGTCTTCCCAGATTTCCTACCACGGCTCCTCACGCCCGTCTTGGCCTGCCTTAACACCTATTTCTTTATTCGTTGGGCATTGTCATTTCTTCCTTTAGCTTGCACTGGCCACGTTATCCATATTCAGTCCTTTTCATCTTTCCTCATAAATCATTTCCTCCAGCCCCTTCATCATTCTTCACTGCTTCTCTGAGATTCTTCCAGTTTATCTGAGACATGAAAGTCAGGGGACAAAGAACTATCCATGTTAGTGGGACTGTGATGTCTTTGTGCAAAAAGGTTTCCTCTCCCTCCTTGTATCTTTCCCTCCCTCCCTCTCACTTTGTCCCTTCTCGCTCCTTCTCTCCCTGCCCCCCAACTTTTCCCTACCTTTCTCTTCCTCCCTTTCTTTCTCTCCGCCCCCCCCTCCATATCTTTCTCACCCAATTTCTCTCCCTCTCCCTCACTCCTACACCCAGGCCACTTCCCCTCAGTGGCTGTCTTTCCCCTGGGTGGGGTGAAGGTGGCTGGCTGCCCTGCGTAAGGGCCTGCACACAGGGACAGGAAAAGGATGCAGGGTGGCTTCTGCACAGCTGGTGGGACTGGCCCCAGAAAAGGCCAGGGTAGGGCCAGATACTGCATTATTCTGCCGACATGTGAAAGCTCCCATCATTCATATAGGCTGTTCTTTCATACTGAGAGTTCAAAAAACGAATCAATGCTTGATTCTGTGCAGACAGCCTGTGTTCCAAAAGCCACCCCTCCATCAAAAGGACCTGGTACCGGGGAAACAGAAACACAGTGGGGAAGAGAAAGTGTAACAACATAGGGGAAAGGGGCAAGCCCAGGCCTCCCTGTTCTCTCTCTCAGACCCACGGCCTGGGAGGCCGGACTCAAAACAGGCAAGTCACATACTTGCTCCAAAGCTCCGTTAACTCTGCACTAAATGGGTTTGTGTGAGAACTGAATGAGATAATGCAATAGGGCCTTTAGCCCACCTCCTGGAACACAGCAAATACCCCGCAGATGGGCTGCTATTGGAACTGCTACTGCCTGATCCCCCAAAGCAGAGGGTCACAGAGAAGAACAAGGTGCCTCCTCGTAATTCAGCTATAAAACCAAACCAAACCACTTGCTGTTGAGTCGATTCCAACTCAGGGCAACCCCATGTGTGTCAGAGTAGAGCTGTGCTCCATAGAGTTTTCAATGACTGATTTTTCAGTAACAGATCACCAGGTCTTTCTTGCAAAGTGTCTCTGGGTGGAGTCAAACCTCTAGCCTTTGGGTTACTAGTCAATTGCTTAACCGTTTGGGCCACCCAGGAAATCTAATTCAGCTGTAAACAAACAAACAAAATTGACATCAGGTCAATTCTGACTTATGGTGGCCCTATAAAAAAAACGAAAAACTAAACCCATTGCCATTGAGTCAATTCAACTCATAGCAACCCTATGGGACAGAGTAGAACTGTCCCATAGGGTCTCCAAGGACCAGCTGGTAGATTCGAACTGCCAACCTCTTGGTTAGCAGCTGTGCTCTTAAAATCACTGCACCACCAAGGCTCCCAGTGACCCTATAGGACAAAGTAATACTGCCGCATAGGGTTTTCAAGGGTGTAGTCTTTACGGAAGCAGACTGCCACAGCTTTCTCCCGTGGAGTGGCTGGTGGGTTGGAACTATCGACTCTTTGGTTAGCACCTGAGCTCTTAACCACTGCACCACCAGGGCTCCGATGCAGCTATTAAAAAAAAAAAAAAAAAAAACTCACTGCCATCCAGTCGATTCCGACTCATAGCAACCCTACAGGACAGGGTAGAGCTAGTGGCTGGTAAACTGGAACAACCAACCTTTTGGTTAGCAGCCAAGCTCTTAACCAAAATTCTTTAGGGAAGTGTAAATTAAAGATACGTTTCTCATTCTCTGCCACAGAGGCACATGTAGAGCACAGCGAATGCAAAACTGCAATGACCAGCACCAGCCTTTGCTCTCTCACGCCAGGCAAAGCCTGGAGGGCGAGCATGATGGTCAGAACTGCCCTCCACTCCATGCTTCTCCCTCCAATCCCCTGCCTCATTACAATGGCCTGCTGCCACTAGTACTCCCTAACCGACTAGGCCAAACTATTGTCCACCTAGCCTGGCCCTGGCACAGGTCTGGAGGCCAGGACTGATGCTCAAAGGTCCTGCCGGTTCCCGGAGACCAAACGCCATTTCTAAGAGCGCACCCATTTGGTGTGGGGTGCTGGCTAAGAATTTGAGCTCTGGAGCCAAACTTGCTGGGTCCAAACCTGGGTTCTACCACTTTTTCACTACTTACACCCTTATTGTTACAACTAACTTACCCTTATTGTGCCACAGCTTCCTCAACTATAAATGGGAAAATCCCAACTCCTACCTCATCGGGCTGCTATGGGGATGAAATGAGTTCAAGAGCAAAGCCTGGGGCATAACACACGGCTACAGTTTGAAGAGAGAGGGCTCCGTTCTCGACTGGTCCACTGCAGCAGTCTGCTAAGTCACTTCCCTAATTCCACATTCCAACAGCCAGGGATTTCTAAAATATAAATCAAATCACGTTAGTCCCTCAGGGGCTTTCCGTTGACCTGTAGGGTCTGGCCTCACCTCCCCAGAACCTCATCTGCCCCCATTGCTTCATGCCCTCACCAGCCCGGCCTACTAGCCTTCTCCCTGCTCCTGGACCTGTGCCCAGCAGACCTCTGTAAGTGGAATGGTTTCCCCTTAGATCTCCCCAGGAGGTGTCAGCTGGGAAGGCACCTCCTAAGTGTGGTCTCCCCTGCACCTGACCACGCAGTCTAAGCGACATTTACCCCCACCTGAGTCCCTCTCCAGCACATCCCCGTTTTATCTTCCTCAGAGCTCCACCTGCCGAGGTGTTTGGTGTGTGTCTCCTTCCATTGGGAGGCTGGCTTCCTGAGAGCAAGGCTCTGATCTCTCTTGGTAAAGCTGTATCCTCAGGGCCAGAACAGTGTCTGACTCATAGCAGGCTCTCAAACAATGCGTGGAATTTTTCTACTGAGTATAAACACCACGAATCTTGTACCCAGGGGAGTAAGACGTGAAAGAGGGCACATCAGGAGTGTGATCAGAAGTGTTTAAAACATGTTATTCCTCTGAGTATTATTATCATTAATGGGGGCAGTGGTGGTTCAGTGATAGAATTCTCACCTCCCATGTGTGAGACCCAGGTTCAATATCTAACCAATGCATTTCATTCGCAGCCCCCACCCATCTATCAGTGGACATTTACAAGTTGCTATGACGCTGAACAGGTTTTAGCAGAGCTTCCACACTAAGACAGATTAGGAAGAAAGGTCTGCTGATTTACTTCTGAAAATCAGCTAACAACAACAAGAAAAGAGAATCTGTTGCTGTTGAGTTGATTTCAACTCACAGCAACCCTGTAGGACAGAGTAGAACTGAACCATACGGTTTCCAAGGAGCAGCTGGTGGATCTGAACTGCTGACTTTTTGGTTAGCAGACATAGCTCTCAACCCCTGCGCCACCAGGGCTCCTATAAAAGATAGAGACTACATAAATAAAAATGCATCCCACAGACATATACACATTAGACAGGGAAGTAAAGTGCACGTTTCAGCAAAAGAGTCAACTCATTTGGTCCTGTTCTTTGAGTCAGCCCGGGATCACAGTCTCCACGTGTCAGATGGAGTCACAGATCTCCAGGCAGGGAGCCAGGTCACAGGAAAACTATACCAAATTCTGTTATGTTCCCAGTGGGAACATGACATTCCTTACTTAAAAATTAGGGACAGGGAAAAGAAATGCAAAATCTTGCCAAATGTGAGAGCAGCCTTATTCAATGAAAGCAAACTGAGAGAAGATGAGGTGTTTCTTAGCGCACACACCACCCCCCCTCCCCACACCTCTGGGCTACTCTCTAAATTACCTAGGAAACACGCAGGGCCTCCTTCTATTATTCCACTCACTAGCTCAATCAGGATGCAGACTGGGGTCCCCCAGTGCTCGAGGTAAACACCCCACTTCCTAGAGAGGGCTCCCAGTGATCTGCACAATGCCATTGATTAGCCCTGCAGCTCCCCACGGGGAGGATGCAAGCTTCCTCCCCCTGGTCCCGCCATCTCCTCAGATTCTTCCAGTCCAGGCCGGCCTGGGGGCTTACTCCACCAATGGAAGGCTTTGTTCTTATTTCTCCCTGGTGGTATCAGCTACTGGATTTCCCAGCGGAATTCCACTTTGTTATTTCTGGCCCCTATCTCCAACCTCACCGTGGGCCCCTTTGTACAATTTCTCGAGCTTGACTGATACTAGGGGATTTGGGAGTCTTCCAAAAAAATGAAACTCAAGGATTTTTCCCCCCACTGCGAATATTATCTTTACAAATTAAAATGCGTCTTAAAACAGGATACTCTTAATTCATTTGAAATTAAACTAAATGTATTTCCTGATGTTTGGGATTTATAGTTTGAGATCTAGATACTGTGTTACCTAATACAAAAAAGTTCTGCCCTCTGAGAAAAAATAGAAATGGATTTCGTTGTCTTTGGGGAAAACGTGACTGCTTACGCGAGGAGAGCAGCAGCACATACTTGATGACCAACGAACCAGCAGCTGGAGAGTGCTCAGTGAAGGGGCCATGATGGTAACTGCACGCCAGCAAATCCCAAGGAGAACTGGGAACCACACTCTCTGTGGCAAAGAATATCCCCGTTAGTAACGGGGAACGTGGTTACCCAAAGGTCTATTACAAAATCTAAACAGCCAGGAAACAAGTCTTGGCTAGCACTGAATGTATCAGAGGAATAACTCCCCACTGCTCCCAATAGGGAATCCCTGGGCTGCGCGAATGGTTAAGGCACTAGGCTAATGGAAAGGTTAGATGTTCCAGTTCCCCCAGAGGTGCCTGGGAGAAGAAAGGCCTGGCGACCTACTTCTGAAAAACTTCAGCCATTGAAACCCTATTGTTGTACTCTGACACACACACGGGGTCCCCATGAGTCAGAATCAACTAGATCACAGCTGGCTGTGGCTCTCAAATTACAAGAAGCCCTTCTGCCTGGACCCCTTCTTGAAACCTGCCCTTCAACCACAGAGCTTTTTCTCAATTCCTTGGAAGTGTGAGGTTCTCCTACAAGCTCCAGGCCTTTCCAAATGTTCCCCTCAGCCTAGATTACTCTTCCCTCACTTCTCTAAGTCTTAGTTAGATGTCACTTCTTCCAGGAAGCCTTCTGGCCTCTCTAAGTCTGGGTCAGATATTGTTTGGTCTCTTCAGAGGCTGACTTTGTACTGACCTTTTGGATTGACTTAAACAAACAAACTCATTGCCATCCAGTTGATTCTGACTCCTTGCAACCCTGTAGAACAGAGCAGAACTGCTCATGGGGTTTCCAAGGAGCAGCTGGTCGACTGGAACTGCAGACCTTTTGGTTAACAGCTGAGCTCTTAGCCATTCTAAGTCCCACTAGCCTGAAGCTCAAGAGAGGTAGGACCACACCCATCGTGTTCAACATTGCCTACCACTTAGGAGACGCACAATAAGCACATATTAACAAATGAAAGAATTGACAAAAAAAAAAATTGAATAACTGAATGAATCCAACGGAATCATTATTAGTTTTATTCTAACAAGAAGAAACTCATCAAAAACTAAGGTTAATGGAAAGCCTAAAAAAAACCCAGTGCCGTTGAGTCGATACCGACTCTAGACCCCCCCAAAAGAAAGAAGACATGAGGAAAATGAGAATTCATTTCAAGGGAGACCCAAAGGCCACCAAATGTAAAAGCTAAAAGAATCAAGGAAGATGGATACTTTTCAAAGACTTCTACGAGAACCCAAACTATTTCAGAACATAGGAAAGACAGGGCAATAAAATGCCAGATTGGTTATCCTACGTTACATCAGACTATGAAAGGCACAAAGAGAGAAAATCAAGCCCTTTCACTAAGGAGAATGAAGACGCAGCACAAATTTATAGGTACAAGATCAAGAAAGCTAAAGCAGGATAGGAGATGCAGCTTTCAAGAGACATCAAAGGTAACATTCTTTAATTATACAAGAAAAAGGAGAAGGGCCAAGGATAACGTTGCCTCTAATAGCAAATGGGACAGAAAGCTGTTAGCTGATGGCTGTGGAATGGTAGGGGTTGCTGGGTTTCTCATGCTTTACTCCAGGGAGGAAAGAAAGAAGAAAGGAAAAACGGAAGGAAGGGGGTGGAGGGGGGAGGGAATAAGCAATTAAAAAATAAGTGCCACTTTTGTTGGCTTGGTGCCAAATTAGAAAAGGAAAATAAGTAAGTGGAATCTAAACAACTGGATTCATGATCCCATATTGAGGTGTAGGTCGGGAATTCCCATTAACATGGGCTATACTAGAGCACTAAAGTTGGGATGTCACCAGAATCGTGAATTGCCTGGAGGTTACTGAAGATAAGACGAATCACTGAAATTTGGAAAAGGGCAAACAAATACTAACACACTCACCTCATCTGCAAGAAAAATACCTGCCTGCTGGATTTTAAATGGGTGTCAAAACATGTGAAGAGGTGGATCACCTGTGGTAATCCCACTGTATCTAAACCCAGTATTCTCATCTAATTCTATGAATAAATACATCACCCACTTCTTCCAAAGTACCCCAAGCCATCTCTTACAAGAATCTAGCAATTTTAAAAATGCTGTATGTGAAAGCAAACATTGTGATGTTTCAAAAATATACTACATAAAAATGTCTCCTGTTCCATAAAGACCTTAGAACTTGCCTATTTTCAGAAAGGACTGGGTGGCGAGGTTTGGATCAGAGGTGGCATACAATAAGTAAATGGTAAAATGGAAGCAGACAAATCAAAGTCTCGTCAAATTGCCAAGTAGCCACCCATGATGGAGAGGCTCTGGACAACGGCTGCCTGGAACTTCGTCTCAGGTGTGACTGTAAGCTACCAGCCTACCAGCTCCCTCCTTCTCTGTTCTACCATGGAATCAATGAGCACCCCCACTCCTGCCCCAGGAATTCTGGTGGCAGCTAATTACCTGCCCTGGACAAATTATATTATTCTTAAAAAACCAAACCTGTTGCCACTGGGTCGATTTTGACTCGTAGCGACTCTACAGGACAGAGTAGAACTGCCCCATAGGGTTTCCAAGAAGCACTTGGTGAATTCAAACTGCTGACCTTTTGGTTAGCAGCCATAGCTCTTAACCACTACACCACCAGGGTTTCCAATTTATTTATTCTAAAGGAGATTGAAAAAAAACAAAAGCCAGTTGCCATCAAGTTGACTGACTCATGGCGACCCCATGTGTGTCAGAATAGAACTTTAGCTCCATAGGGTTTCAATGGTTGACTTTTCAGATGTAGATCCACCAGGCCTTCCTTCCAAGGTGACTCTGGGTGGGCTTGAACCTCCAAACTTAGAGCTAGCAGCTGAGTACATTAACCACAATTTAGGCCAGTAGATACGGATAATACAAGGAAACAGCTGTGACTTGTTTAATAAAGGTGAGAATTATGTGTCTACTGGATATCCAGGGTAGGAAAAGAACCTTTTAAGAAGACTTTCAAAGGAGGTGCCTCTTAGATATGAAGAATAAGCTAAAACTAAAGGCAAGGAGGAAAGCAAAGAACTGTTTCAGGAGGAACGACATTATGAGCAAGGGCCACAAGGGAATGGACACAGCAGCCTGAGCAGGGGGCCAAGGGGAGCCTGACCTGCCTGGAGAAGAGGACTGGGCTGGACAGAAGTGGGAGGAAGGGCCGGGCCGGGGATAGGGCATGCAGAGTGCCAGACAGGCTCATTGATTTTCTCTAGAAAATATGGCCTCCTTTAGCATTTCTATTCCTCACCTCGGTAGTCTTCAAGCTTCAACCTGGTCCCCCTTAAGGAAAATACCCCCAAAATCAAATGGTAAGATCAATAACTAATTTTTCCAAAGACAACAGTGTTTCTCCCACCTTTGGTTCCCAGTTTCACTCGCTGTCCCCCAAAACCAACATGGAGAACCACACGTAGTCACGTCAGATGCCAGGGCAGTCAAGATTCACTGCCAAGAGTCAACTCTGAAACAGTAAGAATTATTCATCCCTAAATTCCTACTGAGGCATTTGTGGTTCAGGGGTAGAATTCTTGCTTTCCATGTGAAAGACCAGGATTTGGTTCCTGGCCAATGCATCTCCCGTACATCCACCACTCCTCTATCAGTGGAGGCCCGCGTGTTGCTACAATGCTGAACAGGTTTCAGCGGAGCTTCCAGACTAAGACGGACTAGGATGAAAGACCTGGTGACCTATTCCTGAAAATTAGCCAGTGAAAACTCTGGGGATCACAAAGGTCTGACCCACAACTGATCACAGGGATGGCGAGTGACCAGGCAGCGTTTGTTCTGTTGTGCGGAGAGTCACAATTCGATGGCAGCTAACGACAACAAATTTCTACTGCCTTTTTTTTTTTTCCAGTTACCTTGCAATGTAGCTCCTTAAAAGTCTACAAAAGCGGCTCATCGTTTCTGGACTTAAAACATTACCTCTGGATTGCAAAAAAAAAAAACATTTTGCAAAGGTTCAGGGATTGGTTTGGATTCCCTCATTTCAGCTCCCCCTGCCATTCAAGACTTACAGCCAAGGAAGCAAGATACCCAGCCAAGCCCCGTAAGTATAACACAACATCAGCCTTTCTGGTTAAATAACCTAATTTCCTAGCGGGACCAAAAAAAAATTTTTTTTTTTTTTATTGGCTCATCAGTTGTCCTCCAAGGCGGTGAAAGACATGCAGGCTGAGGATGGAACTATGTATGCAGGGAACTGTCACTGCCTCTGCGGCTGCAGCTTGGTCAACTCTAAACCACTCATCTGTGCCTCACAGGCATTTTTTTGTCTCTCACAGTCTCAAAATGACACTCCCGCAGTAAGAGAAATATGAGCAGGTGCAACTATTAAATATGTAAAATACTTGTCTTCTTTTCCACCAGCTTAGAAGACGTATTTCCAAGGGGTGCAGAAGTCACCTAATATAAAGACAGACAGGTAAGGAAAAAAAACCTTCCACGCATTCTTTTAGCACACAAGGATGTAAGTAAACTCAGCATAACAGCTTCCCCCAGAAAATAGATGCAAGCCAATTAAAAATTCAGTTTCTTTTCTTTAAGCTAATTCCTCAGGTTTTTGCTAATTAGCAACTAATAGCTCTGTCATCTGAGCTGGGAAACATAAGGAAGAATACCAGTGGTATGTTTTCAATCAAAACATTTGCATGGAGCAATGAATCATATTTTCCATGAGGAATCACTGCCTGGGAGCTGCTGGGGGCAGAAGGAAAGCAGTCTGCACACAACTGCAAAGGAAGCCTAAATTTCAGAAAACGAGGCATCTTTCTAGGCCTTTATAAAGCCAGCAGGGGCTCTGACACAACTAGTAAATCTAGCAACTCCACACAAAAATCCCTGTAGAAATAGTTACGAAAACGAGCCTCTTCACAGAAAGACGGGAGACCACGAAACACATGTTTTGTGTAACAGGGAAGAGAATAAAAGTTAAGTGTCGGCCAGGGTACAGGAATGCTTTAACTATTATGTCACCTGCCTTTGTGACCTTATAAAAGAAGAAATGCAGGACAGTAAATGAAGGTACGGGTGCGGTGATGGTGGTTTGAAATCACTGCCTACAAATGGAACGGGCAGAATAAAATGGCTGAGAAAGCTTTGGGCAGGAGACACAGGGTTCTTATCCTGACTTGGGTACAACCAGATTAGGCCCCCCAAATCCTGCCCCTCCCACGCTCTGCCAAATTATAAAGTGCTAGTGATCCCATAGCAGCGACCCTGTCAGCACCGCAGCACGTCTGAGCCATGCTGCTCGAACAGCTTCTTTCTTGCCTGGATGTACAACCCATCCACAGCTACCCTCCCTAAGAGAATACCCCCCAGCACCTCCCATGGGGATTGGTTTCCAAACATATGTTGCACATGTTTGAAGTGCCCGCTGCCCCTAGATTTTCTTTTCTTTTTTTTTTTTTAAGTCAAACCCACAAAACCTAAAACACTTGGAATCTTGCCTAACTAAAATTCGTGAAGATGCAACACTGCCTACCTCGGTATCATAAAATCTTCTGCAATAAAAATTTTACAGATGTCCTTCGGAGAGAAAAAAGAACAATTTTCCCCTTTCCAGACTTACTTACAGGAAGCCTGCCCACACTTTTGAAATACAAAGTTAGCATATATAGAAGCACAAATTAGGCACCTTGAAAAGTCAACATTTTCCAACCACAGAGAAACAAAGGGACTGCTGTGTTTCCACACCCAGTGACACTGGATTAGCAGAGTCTTCATTTTTCTCCAGTAGAGCCAGCAAACATCTCAAGGGAAAGGGCCTGCCTACTGAGATGTTTCTAAACCTTGAGCTACTAAAGGCTGGCCGTGAACCTGTGTTATTGGGAGTGTTGCAGGACTTACACAAGCTCGACCCTCAAGGAACAAGTCGGATCAAAATGTTCTATCTCATTTTTTTAAAAAGGGTATTTCTTTTATACACTAAATATTTTTTTTGATCATTTATCAGCTTCAGCATTGAAATCACCATTAGCTTTATCTGGATGATTACATCCACATAAGACAGACAGACTGGATGACAAAGTACCTAAAAAGTACTTGCTATGGGGAACATAATTAATGTCACTGAATTGTACACATAAAAAATGGCAAAACGGTGAATGTTTTGTTATGCATATTTTTACCACAATACATTTAAAAAAAAAAATACTCTCTACACTGACAGAAAATTAAATAATCTAACAGGGCTCTAAAAAAGGTACAGCCATATTCTATCTGACTCTTTGAAGGTTAGTTTAAAACATCTTTAAATTATTTAATATGAATGAATAATCCTGTGCCTTTTGTTATTAAGCATGTATTAAGCTTGTATTTGAGTTACATAAGATACTTTGTAATAAGAATTTATAATGTTAAGACTACTCAAACTTATTTAAAAGCTTTAAAACTGCTTCACTTACAGAACAGAAAAATTAGTTGATCTACCTCAGTTCAGAGAGAAAGGATTATGTTCAGAAGGTCACAGGACACAGTTCTAACCATGCCAATCCTTTTCCTAAGGTTTACAATCTTCTCATCTCTCATCGGTGTTTACAGATGACAAGGAATGAAGAGGTGAGTGAGTATGGCAGAGAAAAGCCAGTCTACACTGAACCAAACAGCAACAGGCACAAATCTGACTTGGTTTGAACAGTGAACTAATCAGAGACTTGATGATGATGATGATGATGATGATGATGATGATGATGATGATGATGGGAGGGAAGGAACAGAAAGATAAGGAGGAACTGGAGGAATACGAGGAGGAGGAGGAAGAGAAAGAAAAAGTAAAAGAAAGGTGGTGGAAGGTGAGGCAAAGAGAAGAACCACCTTAATAATTTTGAGGAGCTTAATTACATGCCAAAGATTTTATTAAATATTTTATTTGCATTGCCTCATTTAACTTTCACTAGAACGTCAGAATCGACTCGAAGGCGCCGGGTTTGGTTTTTTTTGGTTATAACACCATGGAGTAGGCAGTAATATTATGACTCCCATTAAACCATTAGGAAATAATTCTCAGAGAGGTCAACATATTAGGCCAAGGTCACACCGCCAGTAAGTGGCAAAGCCACAACTTAAACCCAAATCCTCTGAGACCTAAGCCAATAACCTCTAGGCCTCCCTGTCCATATTATATACATAATGATATCATTTATTTACGACCAATTTAGAGAGTAAGATGGGATGGTGGGTCAAAATGGCATCTGCCATTTCAATATATAGGTTATAAGTTATCACGCAACATTTATGTGATAACATATTATGTGATTTTGAATTTTTACATCAAATAATTTTTATGTGATAACTTTTTATGTGGCTTGAACAACACAGTGAAAAAATCTGGAGGATGACCATCTTATTGGTGATATGTCCCCAAAAACTGAGTGACAGTGAATGAATCCAAGTCCCACTAAGGGCTCTGCAGTGTCCATGGTTGTTAATACTTCCACTGAGCGTCCAGGAGATGGGTCACACACACGTGGAGGAGAGAAGATGAATGTCCCAGGTGTTGAGAAGCCCAGCCCCTCAAACGGCAGGCAAAGGATTCAATGGGAAAACCGTTAGAAACAAACAAACCAAGAGAACAAGCTGCAAGTTGAATGGCGCAGAGAGAAAGTTAACGGTTAGCTGCCTACTTTCTTCAGCCAAAAAAAAAGTACTCATCAGCTGTCCTGACTAATTAAATACCTCACTAATTGGTGGGCATCTGGGGAAGGAAACAAAACAGAAATATGAGGTGGGACAACTTTGTCTTCACACACAAGGACAAAACAATACAGGGAGTTTATGGCTAATAGTCTAGTTTTTTTGTTTGTTTGTTTTTAAGTAAGCATAGTATTAGGGAGTATAAAGACAGGTAAGAAATACGTAGGATTTCCTCACATTTTCTACACAGATCTTAAATGGAGACCCACAAACAACACAAGGTAGAACACTTGGAAACGTTCTCAGAGAAAAATCCTACCAATACTATTTTAAACCTTCATGCCTAAAAGAAAATAAAACTAAAATGAAATAAACCTTTAACAGGGAAGGAACAGAACGTGCAACTATGTCTCTTCTCCCTTCCTGCATCTGTGACAACAGGACTTTTTAAACAGAGCAATACCCCTTTTCAAAGAGAAGTTGTGGCCTGTTAAAAAAAAAAGCTCAGAAGAATTCATAAAACCTTTTCCTCCATGCTTCTGACCACTTTAAAAAAATGCTCTCTCCCCTTAAACAAATAATGTATGTTCCATCTTTTTCAACAATATAATCTGGCCGGGGAAAAAAGCAGTTGCAGAGACTTAAGGTTGTGTGAGGCTCTTTGATCTGCACCCTGATGAGTGAACATTCCCCCTTGCTGCAAGCCAACTAACGAAGGGACGAAATTAGCTTTTATCCTGGGCACTTTCTTGAGCAAAAAAACATGTGCTAATCAGCTGTCCTCACTAATCAGTCATCTGACTAATGACCTTTTGCCTTCACACACTAAAATTTCTGAATGATGTGGAAAAAGGAAAACACAAACCAGTCCCCCTTTCTGGAGCTCCATGGATCATCTGGAACTGAAGCCTTGAAGGTTAAATGGCAAATCTGTATCCTGGCTAGGTGATAAATCTGTAATCAGGGACTGCAAGCTTCCAGACCTCAGGATGAGCTTCATTACTCCACCACCGAATTATAGTTCTTAAGTAGAAACAGACCAGAGATAAACTCAACTCTTTTATTTTTCTTTCTATTCTGCTTTTGTGGAAAAAAATCATCGTATACTTGAGTTCAGGAGTCCTAGTTAATTTCTTAAGCTGTACTGATGCTGGAGAAAGAGCTTCAGAAGTTTCTAGGATGCTGGTTAGAGACCAGCAGTGCCGAGGAAAATCATCCGCATTGAAGAGTTTAGCACTGATTTGTTCAAAGAGGTTTGTTCCTCCTCAACAATTATGAGAAAGTCGTAATTGGGAATAGCTGCTGTTAAAGACCTCTCTTAGTGCAGCCCACTTGAATAACTCCCCGCCATCAACTGGTTTACCTCCTTCAGCATCTACGTGGGTAGAACAAATCCACCTCTACTTCCCAGGAAAAGTCCGTGTGGAATAGCCACAAATGGACCCCCTTCCCATAGGCTACTCCACTGAGGCCCGACACTGTTTAAGGATTTAAAAAAAGGTCAGGAAGTAGAAAAGTGGAAAGCAAATGAAACCTTTTTATAGATTGTTCTTGTTTAATACAGACCACATAATTCAGAAAGCACGTAAGCATGCGCGCGTGTGCACGCAGGCACGCACACACCGTTCCCCGCTGACTAGCGTTGAGCACTTACGGTAGTGAGGCTCCATGTACCCATTCCGGGGGTCCATGGCAAACACTGTCCCACGGTAAGGTACAGACGGCTCAGCCAGGTGTGGGATGGACCCATGGATCTCCTTCTTGATCAGCGAGGCCCTCTCGTCGCTGGATGTGGAAGGCTCCTCGCTGATTTTGCCGAGCCCCTGGACACTCTGTGGCTGCATGGTGATTGCGTTTCTTCTCTCTCTGTGATAGGTCTGTCCAGGACTTTCATCCTCTAGAGAATGAAGGACAAGACACTGTGATCCACTTTAAGGAGCAACTGAAAACTAGTAATAAATTAGGTCTTCCTCTGTAACACCCCCACCTCCACCACCACCTTAAAAGAAGCCTATTCTCATTCATGGCAACGTCAAAAACTACACCGTGAAGGGATATTTGTAAGAAAAATTGCTTATGAATAAGCGTCCAAAATACAAATGGGTGGACGAAGGGGAGCAGGAAATGGGACTATTAAGTTGAGATGTAGGGGATGAACAAATTACCATCACCAGCTTCCAGCTGAATTTGCTAGTGAGGCTTTTAACCATGGACTTGCCAGAGTCCCTGCAGGTCCCACGCAGACCTGAACGTTTCTCCAGCCTGAGGCCTGGGAAGGGACGGTCTGGCTTCCCTTTCTGTGCTGGAGGAAAAGGCCTCTGGGTGATGACAAGTCCAGCCACCCACTGATGTGCTGGGTGGCTCTAGGTGGTGCAGCTTCTTTGTTCCTCAGAGGATGACGTGTTAGATGCGGATTCAGAAGTTAGTGTTTTTGTTAAGTCAGATTTGGTAACCCACTGAGAAATTTCAGAGAGTAAGAAATGGGGCAGAAAACCCACTGGGTACAGGGATAAAGGTGCCAATCATGAAAACCTACAGTCCCCAGTGGAGATGGTTCCTGCTTCTGACCATACCCCAGAGCTGATGCCAAAGGTGAAAAACGTGTGTGGCTGGAAGTCCCAAGTGTGAGAAGGCTCGGTGGGTGAAGAATGTGGCCAGTTATCTTGATATACGGGTATGCTTTGGTAGGACCCAGATTTCTTCAAGTAAGTAAGGAAAAGCACGTCAAAATTCCACCTATATTTGATATTCCAGCTCTCTAGTACTTCAGCTCCTTTTGATCTCTAAGATCTTTCCATCTATCCACTATGATTGTCTGCAACTGTGATTGGATGACCTTTCTGTAATAACAGATCAAAGAACTAATGCATACAATTAAGCCAAACTGGCTATCTGAATCTGCAACAAGTGGATGATTCATTGTTAGTACGGCGCACACGCTAAGCTACGTACTCCCAAACAAGCTCTGCGTGTCATCAACACACTGTGCCCTGGCCGGTAAGTACTGACGGAAACAAAGCTGTTTGGTCACTTCTTACACACCTGATTTAAGAACTGCATTCCACTCCTTAGTGGAAAAAAACCATTTGGACCTAAGTAATATTTTAGACAGACAGATTTTGAACACATCATATCCCAAAATATAAACTGATAGCAGATATGTCTAGCTGAAAGACCCATAACCAGGAAAATTATGCTTTAGTAGCTTCATACGTCTTTGTATAAATTCAACAGAAAGTACAGCTATAAACACAAACATGAAAAATATAAACTGAAGTAACAGCTACCGCTTTGTGTTGACCGATGTTTTGAACAACCTAATGCCAGCAGCAACTTTAGTCTTTCTGCCTATGTCTGGAACTTGAAGAAAAAAGCAATGTATTTTTTTTTCAGCCTACCAAATGACTTGCAAAACAGAATAGACAATGAGACATATTTCATCTGAATTTGCTGACTACTACACCAAGTAACTGTGAAACATTATTTTAATATTGTTTTGTGTAGATCCTCACCCCCAAACCTTATAATTAAGGGATAAATTATGAGTTTAATCTATCAAGTAACTACTAAAAAAAAAAGTCAGGTGTAACCTTCCATTTTCGCACATGTTGGTCTTTATAAGATCAAGTCAAACCATGCTTTTGGTAATTTAAAAACAAACTACAAAAAAAATTTTTTAAAGCCTGCATTACTTTCCCTTCTGACTAATACTTTTAGGCACTAGTCCATCCTTGGATTTCATTAACAGTGAAGTTGCAGGCTATAGACTAAGGGGTTTTCTGTTATGTAACAGCAAAAACATGTCAAAAACACTAAAACTTATAGTAGCTTTTATAAAAATTCCTATAACCTACAAATGGCTCAAGTCATATTTTCCACTAATTTGCTCTCTGGAGAAAACCCTTCTTTCAAATTTCAACTTCAAGTGAATTCCCAGCACTGAGGTGCAAATTCTGTAGAATGGGACTTTCTATTTGGAAGGCCAAGAAAACCCTTACCGAGAAGAGGGGCTGCCTCTCCCGGCTGTGGCACGTAATTAGCATTCGGTGGGAAAGATGAATACAGTAACCCAAGCTCAACTAATCAGCTCCAGGTTTAAAACAGGATTTCCTTCACTTAATCTTCCTAAAAGAAATTAACTTTTCTTCTCTTAAAACTGTATCCCTATAATAAACTTAGTTTCTTGGAAACTGTGTCTTTATGATGAGCATCCGAATCCAAAATTAGGAATAATTCAATAATTGGCAGGTCTGGCCAGAGAGTTCACCCACACCCTCAGCCTCCTAAGAGAAGGAAGCGTAGTGGGTGGGGGACAAAAGGGGAAGACGAATGGAATGAGGGTGCCTTCTCAGCTATGTGATTTTCCTAATCAGAGTGAACCCAACATGTGTGAATATTAAAGTTACAACAAGAAACAACCAAAGTTCAAATATTTAATATAGAACAAATTAAGCCATTCCCCTAGTAAAGTTAAATGCTGGCAAGAATTTTTTTTTTTTTTTAATGTGGAAATTCTCATCCAAGAGACTTATTTTTACTAAAATCGATGCTACCACATTTTTACCTCTCCTCCCCTCAAAACATTCCAGCAGAAAACTAGTTCATGAAGTTTACCTCGTGTGCTGAGTTGCTTTTGATGGGCATTCAGATGAAAACTTGACAGAATACACGCTCCCGAATACAAACAGCTACCAGCTTGAAAGCACTCTCTATGCAGTGAAAGGGAGAACTTTTCCATGCAATATTCCTGCCTGCTCTTATAAATTTAGCAACCCCTTCAGCAAGCCAAAAGACGAAAGCTGTCTAATCTTGTTCAGTTGAACCGAATGGTTCAATAAAGTTTGAGAGTCAGTGCAGACAGGCTATGCCAGGCCAAATTATTGACAGAAACATACTGTCCACCATGGCAACAAGTAGAAGTCGGCTGCAAAAATGTAAGCAAACAGCCCACTGCTTCAAGAGTATCTGCCAATAGACTTTAACAGCCAAACACAAGACCACTGTTAGAGCTTCTCTATGTTTAACAGCTGCAGGCTCTGGGGTCAAGCTGAAATATCCAATTCACTAAAAAGTTTTGGGGGGAGAATGATTTTAAATACTCTCATAATCCCACTCGGTAGCTCTTTCCTCCTTTATATATGTGCTCAAGTGGAAGTTACAAATTCCTGCCCCCCAACAGAGAGCCCCCCAAAGCATCGTGTTTTAGAAACTGTCCCAGATTTTCCAAACTCATCCAAAAGCAACCGACATGAACTTGGCCGCTCCTTAGTGTCATAAGCTCTGAAAAAATCAAACAGTTGCGTCACTGCAAAAACTGCTTAGCAAGTTTACCATAAAGGTTTAAAGAAAGGAATCGTGGTGGTTGACGCAGGACTCAAGGAAACGCTGTCCTGAGCATCTGCTCGCAGACCGGACATCTCGCCTTACCGCAGGGGAAGCACTCCTTTCTCGCCCAGGACTTGAGATAAAAGTTTCACAGGATTCTTCCAATGTACAAAAACGAAACTTTTTTGGCAAGTCATCACTAACTAGGGACACCTCCTGTCACCCTAACAAAATGAGCCGTTCAGGAGCTCACAGTACACGTGTCAAACTCCCCCCTTAACACCCATTTTTAAACTGTTCCCCCTAAATTCCCTTTAAATTCCATTACTGCTCTCTTCCCCCAAGATGTAGAAGACACAGAGCATAAGAGAACCGACAATACTCACAACTCAGTCCCCAGGCTTTGGCTAGCTACTTTCTGCAAACTTCTTCTTGGTGAGCTTTCTCTAGCTGTGTAGACCCTCTAGGAACATTCCTGGTGCCTCTCTGCCTCCCTCTTCCTTTCCCTCTCCTCTCCTCCCTCTCCTCTGCCCTCTCTCCCTCTTCGAGGCAGCGCTGCTCCCATTAGAGGAATTAAAAGTGGTTGGAGCCATGCTAAATTTAACAAGCTCATTAGTATTCTTTCTGTGTGCTTCCTAGGGAACTCTCCCTATTCAAGCCCCTTTCTCCAGCAGAAGGGTCAGGGGGCTAATCATTAAATCAAACTAATGTCACCCTATCACAATCAGCCTGAGAGAAGGAGGGTTTATTATTTCAGTTTATGCTAAATAAACGGTTTTACAAATGGTCTCCAAGCAAGGTCAACAGCAGCTTCAATTACAAGACAAACTTAACAAGAGTTGCTATAAACCAAGTACTCCGTGTTGACTTAAGAACAGGCTCAGCTCCACATATTGCCACTAGCGGGATTGTACAGGAATGCATATTGTAAAATAAAGGAAGGAGTGAGCTTTTTTTTTTTTCTTTGCCAGAATTTGCCACTGCACAGCGACTCCTCATTCACCTCTCCCCAACCAGCTAGCCGCTCAGCTCAATTCACCCCACACAAAGGCTGGAGCCCAGACCTCAATGGACCGAGTGAAACATGTTCAAAACTAGGCTCTCTATTGTGACTGAATTTCTTAACATCTTTTCAAAAAGCGGAGAATGCCTTGAGGCTAAAGGAAGAAACAGGCTAATGGTGAATTGGGAATTCTGAGCAAATTTCAGAGCCCTTTCCTCCTAGCTTTTGAGGTTGAAAGCAAGCTCTTTCCTTTCAAGTTTCAAAGTCCTTTTTCCTCCCGCAGTGTCACAGAAGGATTTGAAAAGAAGGTAATTGTGCTCGCAGTCTCCCTGATCAGAGCTTACGTCCTATTTCTGGTATTTCGGAATACTTCTTGCAATAATAGTGCATATAGCTCAATCCCTTAACCGGCCTGCACTCTGCAATTGCTCATTAAATGAACAATTGCGGGTATAAAATGCCTTTTATGTTCAAGGTCTGGATATAAGATAAGCATTCTAGGACTCTAAATTTGGTTTACTAAGGAAACTCTCCATCATTAAATTACAAAACTGAAGTCAGAATATCAGGCTTTCCCAGAAAAGTAGCACTCAGGTTGTGGTGAGCCAAAATGAAGGGGGGATGGGGCGGGGGGCAGGACACAATATGTTAAAGGGGGGAAAAAAAGACTGGATGTACGAATTTCTAGCAGAATGGAATTCTAACAAGAAAATAATATTTCCATACTTAAGAAGGTCTGGGTATGCGAAACCTCATCATTTCTGTATTGAATGACATAATAAAGTCATCTTCAAATGAATTAAAACACAGGATTGAGTCTCAATAAATATGTAGATCGCTACTGCTAACTCCTTAGCAGCAAACATCTCCCCCTGCCTTAAGAAAAAAAAATAATCCTTTACCTTGACAGGATGCTTTATAATTTATACCATCTCATTTGATCCTCACAGCAATCCAATCATGGACATAGAACAAGGCATGATGCCCAGCGCCCTGATCAGAAAGAGGCCCCGTGCCCCACAGCGAGTAAGTGATGGAGTGAGAACTCCAGCTCCTCTTTGCTGAATCCACATTGCCCTATAAGCAGGTCCAGAGGTCTATTACTAGGTAAGTTTTTATTATGATACCTGGAGTCTGTATCACCCTCCCATGCCAACAGAAAGGCAGAAAAAGTAATTAAATTTCTCTGCACCAAAATTTTCAGAACTCAGATACCCTCCTATGGAGTTTTTGTCCGCACAAACCGATTCTTGGAAAACACTGAAAAGGGCATCAACGTCCATTATAGGGTGCTCTCTAGGGGAACTCAGGCGAGACATTAGTGGTTCACCGGTAGAATTCTCACCTTCCATGCTAGAGACCCAGGTTGGATTCCTGGCCAATGCACCTCAAGTATTACCACTTATCTGTCAATAGAGGCTTGCATGTTGCTATGATGCTGAATAGGTTTCAACAGAGTTTCCTGACTGAGTGGAAACAGAGGCCTGGGGATCTACTTCTGAAAATCAGCCAATGAAAACCCTGTGGATCACAATACTTTGATCAGCAACCAATCACAGCCATGGTGCAGGACCAAGTAGTATTTCGTTTCATCGTACATGGGACCGCCCCAAGTCACGGGCAAACTCTAAAGCAACTAACATTGGGACTCAGCATATTAGCCCCACGGACTACCCATAAAACCTCGATTCTTTCCGTCGCAGGCTTGAAGATACGTGCATTCCTTATAGAGCACTGCCGATCCAGCCCATCGTATTCTCAGGCTCAGCCAATGGCTTTGTGCCTTACTGGATGTTTTAATATGCTTCCAGAAGCCTGAGGTCCCACCTTACTCTTCCAACCAAGAAACAGAGCATCGTTTTATGCTTGCCTCCCTACGTTTGGAAAGGGCCTTATTTGATTTTTTCCTATTATGCGTGTGTTACATCTTGTCAGCTTTTATTTCTTGGACTTATTTACATTTTGATGTTCTTTGAACGAAAACCAATGGAACCCAAGTCCTCGCCTCCCTGTTTCAGAATTCACCCCAAGACCTGGACCAAAGGGAGATCAGAAATGAAAAAGAGAAGCAGGTAAGTATATTCAGGAGCATTGTCGAATTATGCTAGGCAGAGAAAATAAAGTTCCCATCGCTTCTAAGAGCTGAATATTCCCTCTCTCCATCTAGACTGCAGTTATGCCTAGGCTCCCTTAGAATGTCTAGAACTGGGCTTCAAAAGGGAGTGAGCAAACAAGGCCTTCTCTAAGAACACTGCCAATACCCCTGGGGTCAGCCACTGCCCTTATGCAGCTACACATACATCTCCCAGTGACAATGACTGATGACAGAAGGAGTGCCCAGATGGATCAGGAGCGAGTGCTCCGCTTTGTGTGCAACCTTTAAATGGCGCTGCCAGGCCTGCAACACGAGAGGGCTACAACAGAAGTGGAAGCTATGGAGAAATCCAAGTGACAACCCTCCCTCATCTGCGCAGCTCTCTCCTCCTGAAATGCAATCATCAACCAGAAGGTTGCAGGGTGAAATAAGCCAACACAGTAAATATCCTCCATGGGAGTCATGAGTATCTTAATTATTTTAACATTTCTAGTGTTCTTTTTGCCAAAGAAGAAAACGCAGACTGGACTGACAACATGCCCCTGGTCCTTCACTGGAACCTCTTGGCTCCAAAGGGCAACAGGGCAGCAATGGACGAGTGCTTAATCCAAGGTGAAATACTTGCCAGACTCCCCAACTGCTCAGTTTAGAGAGCTCCATTCAACTTCAAAAGAGGTTCCAGGGAGAGAAGAGAGTGGGCAGAAAAGGCAATATGGGAATTTAGATAAACTAAAATGCAAAACCTGAAATGGCTGTCTCGCCTTCTATGATGGTATGCAGAGCAAGCAGCCTCCTGCCTTTTTTAAAGATAATAACAAGGATGAGGCACTGCCTATCTGGTGAATCAGGCCTGATAACACTATCAGCCTGTCTGAGGCCTGCCAAGGATGCCTGGGGCCTGCAGGGTTTCCATTCATTCTCCTTCATGCCTGCCTCTAAGCCATCACAAATAAGGAGTCTACCACTCCAGCTCTGCACCTGAGAGGTTGCTTCTGAGTGTTGATGACAGGGACTTGGTTGAGGACCTGGGACTTTGTGGACTATTACCCTAAGCATGCTGGGGCATTTATGTCCAAGCATAAATCAACTGGACTAACTAACTTTCAAAATTCTAGACAGAAAGCCCTAGCCAAACCCTGCATGCACCTCGGAAGAGGGGGGAAAAAAACAAGCAGGTCCCTGAGTGACTCAAACAGTTTGTGCCCAATTACTAACCTAAAGATTGGCAGTTCGAATCTACTGAGCAGTGCCACAAAATGAAGGCCTGGTGATCTGCGTCCATAAAGATTTTTTTAAAAAACTGCCATCAAGTCGACTCTAACTCGTGGCAACCCTACGTGTTACACGGTAGAACTGCTACATCGAGTTTTCTTGGCTATAATCTTTATGGAAGAAGTTCACCAGCCCTTTCTTCGGCAGTACCGATGGGTGGGTTCAAACTACCAATCTTTAGGTTAGGGGCTGATCGAAAACCACATGTGCCACCCAGGCTCCTTATTCCATAAAGATTACAGCCAAGAAAACTTTATGGAGCAGTTCTACTCTGTAGCACGTGGGATGCCGCATCTATTTGATGCCAACAGGTTTTTTGTTTTACCCTTGAGAACCCCTGTGAACTCTCATTTAAAAGAAAGGAAAAAATCCTCATTTTCTGTGAGTGTGCCAGAACCCTTCCTTGAATTAAGAATTCTGAAATTTCATGAAGCTTCTTCTATTAGGCTGCTATTAGTTGCTAGTTGCTGCTTACACTGAGTGAGTTAATTAGTTACATCAAAGGCAGTACAATAAATTCCCAGGAGGGCCACGTTTTTTTTTTTTTTTTTTTTTTCCCTTCTGCTTAATAGTGCGTTTATGCCTATCTGTGATTAACAGTCTCATGAACATTTATGTATTAGGGATTTCTTTGAGAACTTGGTTTTTAGTCTTTTATAAGCAACAAATTAAGAGCCTTTCTTTCTTACTTTGCACATCCAGACCTGAGCAGTTAAGATTCAATAACTGGATCCACAGCCAACACTTTAGCAGAAACAATGAAACGCCTGTTTGCAAGGCCTGAGTGTCCAGGCTGCTGCCACTTCAGCCCGCATCCTCCCAAAAGAACGATCCTATCACTCTGGAGATCTACCCCAGCCCCCATTTGGCGGGAGGGCTCAGAGCCTGGTTTTCTTATAAAGGCACAGAGGAATAAACCACTGTGTAACAGCTTCCTCTGGCTGCACTTTGAAATTGTGGTTCCTGGGTCGGTTCCCCTCCACCCCCCAGCAGAAAGGTTCCATTTCCTAACCTTTCTACTATCTTTTACGCTGCAGGAGTGAACGCAGATTTCTCTGCTTTCATCTGGTGTGTGGATGCTGCATGTTTCTGTTTTTAGAAAACCATGTAATGAGAAAGCTTGAGCATATGGCAGTATTGTATTTTTAATAAAATTTACGGACCATGCTTACTCCTGTGCAGAAATCAGCCACTCCTGGAGAGCACATTTAAATATCAAGATAATACTATTATTAACTGAAATGAGCTGGAGGCTCTGCCCCCAGCATGACACCAAGGAGGGGCTATATAGCAAAGGCCACGTACCCCCTCCCCGTAAGATTTCTGCAACAGAAATTCCCCCAAGCTATCGCTAACTTTGACGTCATGAAATGTGCATAGCTGAGTCAGTCAATAAAATAGCTAACTTAAAACTCCTCAACCCTGCCTTTGTAGAGCGAAAGCAGCCATAAATCCGTTGCCTTCAAGTCTATTCCAACTCATAGCGACCCTACAGCACAGAGTAGAACTGCCCCACAGGGTTTCCGAGGAGCAGCTGGTGGATTCAAACCACTGACGTTTTGGTTAGCAGCCAACCTCTTAGCCACTACACCACCAGCAGCCACAGGCAGTACTTAACTAATGAGTTAACCAGCGAGTGCTGTTATTTGCCCTTGACTTGATTACCATCCATAGAAACCCTATATGACAGAGTAAAACTGCCCCATACAGTTTCCTAGACTGTAATCTTTATGGGAGCTGATTTCCAGGTCTTTTCTCCCACGGAGCCACTGGTGGTTTTGAACCTCCGACCTTTCAGTTAGCAGCAGAGTGCTTAACCATTGCGCAACCAGGGCTCTGTAACCAATGAGAAGTAAAAATGCCATCTTTTGATTCCTGACAGCTTTACCACAGGTAAGGCCTGAATTTGCCTAGGCACCCTGCATCTGGTTATTTAGCCAAAAAGACTGCAACTATTCGCTGGTGGGAATGCAAAATGGTACAGCCATTCTGGAAAACTATCAAAAAACTAGACGTAGAGCTGCCGTATGACCCAGCAATTCCACTCCTACATATATACCCCAGAGACCTAAGAGAAGCGACACAGACAGCCATATGCACACCAATGTTCACTGCAGCACTATTCACGATGACAAGAAGATGGAAACAACCTAAGTGCCCACCAAGAGATGAATGGATAAGTAAAATGGAGTACATACATACAATTAAAAACTACTCAGCAATAAAGAAAAATAAGCTCCTGAAACATCTTGGATGAACCTGGAGGACACACGTTGAGTGAAATAAGTCAATCACGAAAAATAAATATTTTATGTCTCATATTTATAAAATGACACAAATGAGTAAATATACAGAAACTAGTGTTCAGGAGTGGTTACCAGAGATGGGGGGAGGGGGCTCACTCACTAAATAGTAGACACTTCTTATTTTCGGTGATGGGAAAGGTAACACTGAATGAAGGTGAATTCTACATAGCTTGAGAAAGGCAAAAGATATCGCTAAAAAGTACACAAGAAAAATGACCTGTTAGTAACTGCTATAGCATATATAATTTTGAAACAATGGCAGAAACAACCAAAAAAATGTATGTGCAGGTATATATGTATATATGTAAGCATATCTGTGTTTAAGTATGTATATATTTATGTGTGTGTGCATATATGTGTATGCATATGTATATGCATCTATGTGACTCTATGCACATATATTCATATATATAATAAAACACATAAGGGACACAGTTACACATATTTCTTAGACATAACCAAACACTTGGCAGGATTAGACTTCTGGGTTTGAAGGTTTAGGACTATAGTCTCATGGGGCATCTCGGTCAACTGGCATGATATAGTTCATGAAGTTATGTTCTACATTCTAGTTTGGTGAGTAGCGTCTGGGGTCTTAAAAGCTTACGAGCAGCACCTAAGATAGAACTATTGTTCTCTACGGTAGAAGAGAAAGAAGGAAGCCAAAGACTCCAAGAAGAAACTGGTCCACTGGACTAATAGTCTACACAAACTATAGCCTCTTCTACCCCGAGACCAGAAGGACTAAATGGTACCCAGCTACCACTGCCGACTGTTCTAATCAAGGTCACAACAGATGGACCCTAATAAAACAAGAGAAGAATGTGGAACAGAATCTCAAATACCTAAGAAAAAAAAAAAAAGCAGACCATTGGACTAGTTGTGACTGGAGGAGTCCCTAAGACTATTACCCTGAGACACTCTTCAAATCTTGAACTAAAACTAACCCTTAAGGTCACCTCGTACCTAATAACAAATTGGATCAAAAAATAATGTACCTAAGTACCATGCTCCTTTAAAAAAGTCGCCTATATGAAACAAAAGGTTTAAAAATTACTTTAAAACAAAGATGAGAATGTAAGGGGGTAAGGAAACCAGATTAATGGAAATGGAACAACCAGAATGGAAATAATGAGAATGTTCACACATTGTGAAGAACATACCAATGTCACTGAACAACTTGTATGGGAATTATTGAACATGAACCTAAACTGCTGTGTAAACCTTCACCGAAAAAACAATGATATTTGTTTCAAAAAACAAAAAGAAGTCTGCAACTTTGTAAACACTTTGAGATAATGGCTCAGATACTGTCTTTGAGTGAAGAAGGAAGAGCCACAAAATCTAATCTCCCCTTAAACACATCCTCATGGCCACAAGCCAAGACAGGTGGCTTTGGTACCCCAGCAGGTCTCTGGTCCTCAGGCAACTGGGCCAGGTGACACCAGCCCATAGCCTCCCCTCCATTGTGACAGGTAGGTATGACACAGGCCAGATCTTTCTTTTGGTCTCATTTCAACTTCCCAGACACATTCAGGAAAACTTAATGTTCCAATGCCAGGGGGAATGTATTTTTATTTTAAAGTACCAGTAAGAGTGATTAAGGAAATACATAGAAGACCAAATTCATGGACCTTTCTAAAATACAAATAATTTTAGCCTGACTCATTCTTCCTATCCTTTTCTTTAAAAGCCTACCAACTAAAATCTATTAACCATGCACCAATTAATAATGACAGCTAACATCTACTTAGGAGTCCCTGAGTGACAAAACAGCTAAGCGCTTGGCTACTAACTGAAAGACTGGTGGTTTGAATCTACCCAGAGGTGCCTCTGAGAAAGGCCTGGTGATCTACGTCCAAAAGTTCACAGCCACTGAAAACCCTAAGGAACACAGTTCCACTCTAAAACACATGAGATCTGGATGAGTCAGAATTGACTTGATGCCAATTGGTTTGGAGTCCCTGGGTGGTGCAAATGGCTAAGCGTTCAGCTACTAACCAAACAGTTGGTTTAAATCCACCCAGAGGTACTTTGGAAAAAAGTCCTGGTGATATAATTTTGAAAGATCAAAGCCAGTGAAAACCCTATGGAGTACTCTGAAACACTTGGGGTCGCCATGACTCTGAATTGACTCGATGGCAACAAGTTTGTTTGATTTTTTAAACACCTACTTACTATGGGGCCTGGTGGCACAGTAGTTGAGAGCTATGGCGTACTATGGCTGCTAACCAAAAGGTCAGCAGTTCAAATCCACCAGCCACTCCTTGAAAACCCTCTGGAGCAGTTCTGCTGTCCTGTAGCGTCACTATGAGTCGGAATTGACTCGACAGCAATGGTTTGTTTTGTTTGTTTGTTTTGGTACTCACTATGAGGTAGGAAGGGCCTCCTACCTGCCTGGCTTAGTTTTCACTGAAACTTTATCAGGAAGGTGCTGTCACTATGCTCATTTGACAGTTGAGAAAACTATGGTACAGGAAGGAAAGTTACCTTCCCAGGTCACACCGCTAGTTAGCAGGCCAGGCTGGGAACGCAGCGGTCGATTCTAAAGCCGATGTTCTGAAGTTAGGCTATCCAACCTCCCTACTCAGTGCTAAGAAATATAAAATAACTTCCATCTCAATTTTGGTCAATGCCTTAAAGGATAAGTCTGAAAACGTTTTCCACCAAGGACCTACTAGTAAAATATTTCTGCTTAGTTGGCCAAATGATCTGTCATAACTCTGTAGTGCAAAAGCAGCCATAGATGGTACGTAATCAGTGAGTGTGGCCACATTTCAATAAGATGTTATTTATGGAAAATGATATATGAATTTCATATCATTTGCACATTTCATGAGATAGTACTCTTTTTAATGATTTTTGTAACAATTGAGAAATCTAGGAGACATTCTCAGCTTGTGGGCTATATAAAAACAGGCAGTGGGCTGGACTTGGCCCACACTTGAGACTGTAGTTTGCCTGTCCTACCCTAAAGGAACATGCGCATTTTAGATATAAAGCTAGCCCGCAGAAAGCAATTACGAACAATACAATAAAACTGAAAAAATAATAACACTGAGTGTTAGGGAGGATGTAGTGAGATGGGTCCTTTCATACACCATTAAGAGTATAACTGGCCAAGTATATCACTTCTAGGATGTATCTTAAGTATGAAAAGCAGGCAGTGTTTTATATTCAGAAATGTTCATCACAGTGTTATTTATAATAGTGAAAGTAAGTTAACAAAGTAAATGTCCATTACATTATAATATGATGGAATATTATGTCATTATAGTGCTTTCAAGGATTTTAATGAACGCAGAAAAGTGATATTGTCTTTAGTTGCCATCAAGTCAATTCCTACTCATGGTGACCCCACGTGTGCAGAGTAGAACTGTTCCATAGGGTTTTCAAGGCCGTGGTCTTTCAGAAGCAGATCTTCCAAGGCACCTCTGCATGAGTTTGAACCTCCAGCCTGTTGGCTAGTGTTCAAGCTCTTAACCATCTGCACCCATCCAGGGACTCCAGGAAGTAATGGCTAACATTTACTATACACAGCTTTACTATGTGCCAGGTACTGTCATAAATACCTTACATGGCAACCTTATGTGCTAAGTACAATTATGATCCCCATTACACAGATATGAAAACTGAGCCATCTGTCCAAGAAAACACAGCCACAAAGTGACAGACCCTGCAAGAGAATTTGATCTACTCGTTTATCCACCAGGCTACAATGCCTCTTAAGTTTTTTAAAGACCCAAGTTTTGGGAAGAAAGCAAGGTGGGATGAAGAGAAATATGTAATTACTTCTATATCATAAAAACCCGTTGCTGTCGAGTCAATTCCAATTCACAGCAGCCCTATAGTTTCCAAGGAGCACCTGGTGGATTCGAACTGCCGACCTTTTGGTTAGCAGCTGTAGCACTTAACCACTATACCACCAGAGTTTCCTATTTCTATACAGGATTCCTAAACTAAAAAAAAAAAAAAAAAAAGGTTTAAGGGATAGCATGAACATATTTATATAGATTACTTTTTCTTTGTGTTTCTATTTTGCCCAATCTTTTTAGAGTACAAAAAAAAAATTTTTTTTTTTTTAGAGTACAGAAAAAGCTGATTTGTTTGACTTTTATTTTAACTCTATTGTAAGTATAACCTTTACAATAATTCTCAAGAGAAGTCCAAATTAAGCACACATAAATCAAGAAAATGACCCCACAAATACATCTTCTAAAGAGTTGTGTTAAACTATTTATTCCATCTATTAAAACTACAAGTGCCCTGTAGGCTATTTCTACACATAATAATAGCACCTTATAACGGTACAGGGCTTTATAGAGAGCTCAATAAATTAGCTGATTTAAAATTATGTGATCATTTTAATTATTTTGTAGCTATGCACAGGCACCTCCTATACAAGCACCAAAAAATGCCTAACCTCCCCCATCCAAAAATCTGTTAACCCAACTTTCACCTGGCTACCCCCTTAAAAGGTATTTAAAAAGGGAAAGAAAATGCATCAGAAACCATAATTACTACCATACTGTTGCTCACATTTATTGACCACTTACTAGGCGCCAGGCCGAGTACTAAATGCTACCTGTGCTTTAATCCCATTTAATCCTCACAGGCCTGTCAGGTATGTAGTATCATCACCCTAGTCATTCAAGGGAAAATCCTGAGGCTTAAGCCACCTGCTTAAAATCATCCTTCTGGTAAGTGACCAGATCTGTCTAACTTTCACATGTATTGCAAATTGCTATTAACCCCTACAAAGTGTCTTTGAAACCATGTGGAGCATTGATTTGCCTGCCATTTTTCTATCTGTATACATGGAAATAATTTTCATTATTAAAATTATTCTACCTCTTCCTGGTAGAGCTATCAGGAAAATGTACGGCAGACATTCATCAAACCAACCTAACTGTAAACTTCAAGCCAGAGTCCTGAAACATAGTTCTCTTCTTCAGCTTTGGTGGCTCTCGTTGTTGCTGTGATCACTACTACTGCCAAGTTTGTGTCTTGGCACGTTTAGTATCTTGCAGTGGGAAGCACACCTCTCATGCTCGGGTTGAATAAGTTCCTCGTCACCGCATTTCTCCCCACCCTTCCCATACACCCTTCTCTGGTGCGACCCGTTATCTTTAGATAGCGTTTGTAGGTTCTGAACAACTATTTTACAAGGGCATGTTTAACACTGTCTTCTGGGGCATTGCATTGCAGGCTTAGCCTCAAGGAGCAGTCTGAGTATTTGGTTTGTGTTTAACTTAACAATAGCTCCAACAGTTCAGGCTGCACATCGCGTCTTGAAAGGGGCATATGTCCAATAGTTAAAGAAGCATATGGTTTATAGAGAAAGGGTGACAACTTGCACTTGGAAGCAGCTTTGCTTGGATTATTTACCAACAAATGAAAGGCCCTGCATGCTACCCAAGAGTATAATCCACTCCCACAGACTGAAAAGGAATGTGGAATGAGTCAATAAAAATCAGAGTCGTTCTCAGCAAAGACATTCCCCCCAACGAAAAGATGATTATCGAATTATAGCAAATTTAAGAAAGCTTTCTCTTTTTATAATCAAGAACCGAACCAGACTACTTCTTAAAATGCACTATTAGGAATTGTAACTGTTCCTAAAAGTGCCAGATACACTTCCATCCATGCAATATGAAAACTAACAAGCGTCTTCGCAATTTCTTTCGATGATGGGGCACACCATAAAAATACAGCAGTGCCTCATTTAACCCAAGGAGCTGAAGCAGAAAGAAGCAAAATAAATAAATAAAAAACTTACACGGGCCACTTACCAAAAAATAAAATCATCTCATTCAACCTTTTACAGGAGGTGCATGCAGCATTTTGAAAGCAAAAATTTTCATAACAGGAGCCTCCATTTAAAACTCACCGCCAGGGACTGGAACCACGCAGGATGTTATTTCTTTTTCAGTATATTTTTTAATGTTTGGGTATTAATGACATCAGCTTCCATACAGTATAATAAGGCAGCATGGTATAATAAACGGAGTAAGAAAACCCAGGCCCCAGACGTGCCTCTAGCACTTCATCAGTGTGCGACCCAGAGTAAACTAAAATGTAGCAGGTTGTCAGCTGCCTCATCTGTAAATAAGTAGCAGATAATAAAACTTGTCCCTCTTACTTCACGGGGTTTGCTGAGGCCTTAATGAAATAGCCTATGAAAAGCATCTCTATAAAAGGTAACATTTATGAATGCCAGGTGCTAGCACTAATCTCATTAATACTGTCTGATAATATGGAAACCCTGGTGGTGTAGTGGTTAAGTGCTACGGCTGCTAACCAAAAGGTCGGCAGTTCGAATCTGCTAGGCGTTCCTTAGAAACTCTGTGGGACAGCTCTACTCTGTCCTATAGGGTCGCTATGAGTCGGAATCGACTCAACGGCACTGGGTTTGGTTTTTTGGTTTGATGATAAAGCAGGATGGTGCTGTGGGAAGTGTCCTGGGCCAGGAGTTAGGAAACTGAGCTTCCAGGCCAGATTCCACGGCTGAGCTGGTTTAACCTCAGGCAAGTCACAGAGTTTATCTGGGCTGCTCCTTCGTGCTACATAAAATGGGGACATCACTGATCTGTTCCATTTAACTTCTCTGGAAGTCCTACGAAAAAAATGGGATGATGTATCCAAGTGTTCCATAACCTCCAAGGGACTAACCCAGTATAAGCCTTCACCAAGGACCAGGCCAGACAGCTTGGCAGAGAATAATCGCTGTTTCACAATCAGAAAATGATCCAAGTTGATGATTTATAATTACAACTGGTCATCCCTTTCATCTGTTTCTTTGGCAGCTCTTGGATCAGGCTCATCATCAACATTTACCAGGCACATACACCTAGCTTCTTCGAATCTTTATTGAAAAAATATCAATTGTTTCTCCACTTGGTTTTCTACCGTGACTCAAGACACTTGACTTTTCCTGAGACGATCATTTTATGTGTCTCCATAAACCATATTTACTAAAAACAGATCCAGCCAATTCTTTCAGGGAGGGTGATGGCAACCCACAGCCCACTGCTTGTTTTTGAACGGCCCACGTGCTAAGAATGGTTTTTACATTCTTAAATGCTGGGGGGAAAAAAATCAAAAGAAGGAGAATAATTTGTGACATATGAAAATTAAATGAAATTCAAATTTCAGTGTTCATAAATAAAGTTTTACTGGACACACCCAGGCTTGTTCGTTCAGGTATAGTCCTGTGGCTGTTTTCTCCCTACAACGGCAGAGATGAGTAGTTGTGAGAAAGACAGAATGGCCCATGGAGCCAGAAGTATTTACTAACTGCCCTTTACAGAAAAGAAGTGCCGACCCCTGATCTACCCATCTCAGAACATGCTAAGAGCAGCTATTAGTAAAACTATCATGCACACCTGGGAAATATATACCAAAAACAAGGCAACTACCATTTTCTAAGTACTTGCTTGATAAGTACTAGAGCCGTGGTGGCGCAGTAGTTAAGAGCTACAGCTGCTAACCAAAAGGTCATTCCTTGGAAATGAATTCGAATCCACCACCCATTCCTTGGAAACCCTACAGGCAGTTCTACTCTGTCCTATGGGGATGCTTTGAGTAGGAATCCACTCAAAGGCAAAAGGGTTTGGGTAGGTGGTACTTGATGAATTACTAGTTGGTGTAGCTGAACCTCAAAATAACTGAGGTAGATACTAACTTTACCCCACTTCACAGATAAGGGAAACAGGCTTATAAGTAGAGGCAGGGGCCTAACTACTGAATATAACACTGTGTTAAATTACTGAATGATCTCTCACAGCTGGTCACGGAAACTGTGACAGGCAATAGAAACTGCTAATTGGCATCCCACTTCAAGTGACACCCAGGGCACAGTACCCTACCTACCCTCCCTCCATTTAGGCCTCTGAGTAGAGGGTTCAAATCAATTCCCTGCTGTCTTAGTTATCTTAGTGCTGCTGTAACAGAAATACCACAAGTGGATGGCTTTAACAAACGGAAATTTATTTCCTCACAATTCAGGAGGCCAGAAGTCTGAATTCAGGGTGCTGGCTCCAGGGGACGGCTTTCTCTTTCTGATGGCTTGGAGCGAGGTCCTTGTCTCTTTGAGTTTCTGCTCCTGAGTGATCTTCATGTAGCTTGGCATCTCTCTTGCCCCATCTCTGCTTCTCTTGCTTGCTTGTTTAATCTCTTTTATATCTCGGAAGAGACTGACTCAAGATACACCCTACAGTAATTCTGCCTCATTAACATAACAAAGACGACTGATTCCTAAATGTGATTATAACCACAGGTGTAGAGGCTAGGGGTTAAAACATATTTGGCGTATTTTGGTAGGGGGAACATAATTCAATCCCTAACACCTGTGGTTCTAAACCTGCTCAGTTTATGGTGGGGAGGGGAGGGTTCCAACTTTCCTCATAAACCTGAGAGTAGAAAACATTTCCTGACCATTTCCTCTCTGGATATTCTAAGCACTGGGACAAATCAATAAATTTTCAACATATAATCTGTGTTGTGTGTAATCAAAGGTCTGTTTTATAATTCAGTTTAGGATGTGTTTGTAGATGTTTTCTATTTGTTTAAGAATAGCCACAAAATAAGTTTATATTTATGTCAAAGGCACCACATTCACCTTACAAGTTGAAGTTGATACGGGACATACCACAGATCAAGCGATTCACTGTACCTTCTTTTTAAGTACGGTTAAGTCCCCAGATTACAATCATCTGATTTACAGAGTACCTGTCCTTTAATATTATGTAAATTTGTCCTCATTTTGAAACAACTGAACCAACCCCTCCAATCCACCAAACCCACTGCCACGGAGTTAATTCCAACTCATAGAGACCCACTAGGGTTTCCAAGGCTGTAAATCTCTCTGAAAGCTGCCTGCCACATCTTTCTCCCAGGGAGCCGCTGGTGGTTTCGAACCACCAATCTTTGGTTAGCAGTGAATCATTTTAACCACTGTGCCACCAGGGCTCCTTAAACCAATCCCTACTCACAACGAATACTTCATTACAATCACCTTCGCTTGTTGCACATGCAGCTTTCAAATCACTGAAAAGGCTTTGAGCCTTTTCTTGCGCTAAAAAGTAAGGCTAAACAAGAACCGCATGCACCCGGTCAAACCTACCCACAAATTCCATTTAAAAGGCACACTTAGACGCCGATCTTGTTTATAACCCGAGGACTGCCTGTACAAGGGAGGGTGCCCTCTATTAAGCCAGATGCATGTCCTAATGATCTCATTTGAAGGCAGGCTGACCCAGATTGGCATGCATTTTTGTTAACAGGGATGGGGGAAGCACATGCCATGATAGGGTTTTGAGACTTCCTGTTCCCACTAAAAGGAGCCCTGGTGGCATAGTGGTAAAAGTGCTTGGCTGCTAACCAAAAGGTCAGCAGTTCGAACTCACCAGCCGCTTTGTGGGAGAATGATGTGGCAGTCTGCTTCCACGGAGATTACAGCCTTGAAAACCTATGGGGCAGTTATACTCTGTCCTATAGGGTCACTATGCATTGGAATTGACTCGAAGGCAATGGGCTTGGCTTGGTTTTGATTGGTTCCCAATAAAATGAGAATTTCCTGACCAAACACAGAAGCAAAATGTTCTAACAGAGTTCCAAAACAGTGTTTCTGCAAAGTGTGTGAAAAATTGGGCCCCTTGGGCTTAGGGCAGGCTGAGTCAACACACATCATACAAACCGGCTCCTGCTGGGGCTTATGACTACCACTTGGAAGCCTTTCTCCACCCTCACAAAGACCACGTACCTGCATTCACTGCCGCAAGCACTCAGTATGGGTATGTCTCAGCATGAAAACTGACCTTCTAGAGAAGTAAAAATAAAATGGCAGCTGCCCTTGATGCCCTTGTGACTGTGATTTCTCTAGACATGAAACCACCAGCAAAAAGAAGCACAGGTTGCAGAGTTAGTGCAGTGAAGGGGTTAGACAGTAAAGCAAGAGTCAGGAAAAGACGATAAGAAAGGCAACAGACACTTGTGGTGCTACGTGTGGGAGTGGAGACCAGGTGGACCTTCTTAGGCCAAATTCTGACAAGATCTGGTTTGGGCAAGTGTTAGGTGTGTCTCTTCTAATTCAGATTTTCAATGAGGCTGACCAATCTCAACCTAACCCTCAGAGATACATTCACTGAACCACACAGTATTAATAATTACTGATACTAATATTACAACTTTGAGCAACTGTAATTTTTTTTTTATTCTTTTATTCTCATTTTGCTGACACAAGTGGAAATGCACATTTCTTGGCAGAAAAGCTTTAAGTGTGGAGGAACCATAATACACATACGTATTTCACACCATGCTGCCAAGCCATTCAGATAAGAATTCTTTCATCCTAATCTCATCGTCTTGTCTAGTTCTACCAAAGTCCTCAAGAAGAGCTGACGAAGACAGCAACCAAAACACATATACCCCGGGCTGTTTCATTATGCTTGACGATTTCTCGATTCTACTGGTTCCCGCTATTCAATAGTATGACTTGTAGACTAAAAAACAAAAACCCTAGCATGGTTCTGCTAACAAATGTGACAGCCCCTCCCTATAAAATAAATGCATTGTGCAGTTCATTCCGCAGAATATTAGCAACCCACGCAACCTCAATCCCTGCTCTGTCAGAGGAAAGCTGCCTCTCCTTGGCACTGAAGTAGCTCAGCTCCTGCCCTCCCAGTAAGCAGTGAGTAAAGGAAGCTCATTTTTATTTGTTTTCCTTCCTGTGCACATTGGCTCTGGAGTCCTGGGGGAGAAGTGGTCCAGGAGAGGAAGAAGGAAAACACTTTTAGATATATTTTCAACCTAATCTTCACATCTACACTATAAAACCTGTCTTTCCCTGTCAAGTGACAACTGTATTCACAAATTACAGATCTGCCATGCAAACACTGATCCTCTGCAATACTGACCTCTTTCTGTAACATTCGGGCCATAGTCCTCCTTGTCAAGGGCCTCATAAATTACTCAGAATAAAACCAAGACAGTCATTTATCTCTATGCACCTGCCTTTCCTTTCATTCTGCTCCTCCTCTGCCCTGACATTAAAGACAGCTCTTCAAGCTCACCTTCCACCATCACGCCCCTCAAACACCGTCAAAGGCTCACCCCCAACACCAACTCGCCTTTGCCGTGTAGCCCCCCTCTCTGATTTGTCTTTTCTCCAACTGCAGTTGTCTCTACCTCTTCATTCTAAGTCTCTGTTGGACCCAACACAGCCTCCATCCAATACACCATCTTTCTTCTTTCTACATCAGAATCACTGAGCAGATCATAAGAGCGCATGCCCCCCTGTCTCTTCTTACCTTCAGGGCTTGCACTTGGCCTCTGAAGTTGTCCTATAATGTTTCTAGATCATTGTTTGGTCAATTTCACAGTCTCCTGACTGTGCTGATACTTCAAAACAACCTTCCACCCACTCCATTCAAGTAATCTCTTGTTTACTCATCTTCTTCTAGCATTTAAATGTGAATAACTGTAAAACGTAAATATCCAGGTCTTTGTAAATTCTTGTTTTACCTTTGGCGGCGCAGTGGTTAAGAGCTTTAGCTGCTCACCAAAAGGTTGACAGTTTGAATCCAACAGCCACTCCTTGGAAACCCTATGGGGCAGTTCTACTCTGTCCTACAGCGTCACTATAAGTTAGAATCGACTTGATGGCATCGGGTTTAGGTTTTTTTTTAATGTATTTTTGAAATTCATCATGGGATTAAAAAAACAAACAACAAAGTGTGTGCAAAAAAATGTAAGTTCTAACTTAATGGTATGAACAGAAAAAGCAAACAAACAAAAAACACTGAAAACACCATATATAGCCCTATACCACACACTTAAGTTTTGAATGTGGTGTTTTAATATGGCTGTATATTCCCATATTTTAATCAATTTAAAGAATCTAAAAAGAGCTTTAGATGCTACGTAATGAAGCTCTTCATTCTAAGAACAGTTGCATTATTACGAGACAAAGCTACAATAGAAAGATGAAGGAAACGAGGCTTTTAAAGCACTATCCAATAGGTTGCAATCCCTGGCAGGTATAGCAAATCTGCTGATAATCTTTGCCTTGAAAGTATCCCTATTAAGGCAACCACAGACCTTCGAAAGTGTTGGTAAAATATTTCCCCATCCAACTGGGACAGTCTCACTATTCTCCTACTTGAAGGTTTGAAGAGTTTAACTGTTCAAAAGCTAGCATTTTCATGGAGACTGGGGAATTTTTTTTTTTTTTTTTTTTTTCGGAATAGACTCGGCGGCACTGGGTCTGGTTTTTTTTTAGGGAATTTTTATTTAATTACATTTTTAAACATTCTCCTCAGAAATATGTATTACAGAAGCCCAAATATGGAGCCACTTTTCCATGTGAACACTGAAAAATGAGAAAACAGAAGTACCAAATTATCTTAAATTCACTGATCAGGCCCTGAAGGTATGAATGTACCGTAAAATTTATCATGTCATTCAATCAAAATGTAGTGCTGGTGCATACTGGGGTCTCATTCCCTACTGTTTTCATTCCTAGGCCTTGTCATATTGAAACCTAGTTGCTGGTGACATCAGGTCTTGACCTTCTTTTTTGTCCTGCTGGGCTGACCACAGAAAAAAAAAATGGAACACCTAAAAGGCCCTTAAGAGCAAACAAGTGGATTCTGTAAAATCACTGAGCACGCTAAAACATACCGAAAAATCCAATACAAAATATACAGCCCAATCTTGCAAAGAAGGTTGAAACCACTGAAGAAAATCCAGAACACTAGAAAAAGATACCTTGAGAATCCTAAAATTAAACACTTATTCAATCTTACTTTCCAAAGTGCAAAAGCATACTCTCGCAGAGCACTGAAAATGGAAGCAGTGTTAAAAATTATGGTGTTGCTTACACTCATTGCCAACGAATCTTCTAGAAACACATGTCACTTCTCTGCTCAAAACCTTCAATGCAGCCCCTGAGTCTACAAGACAAAGTCCAAACTCCTTAGCCTGAAGGAAGGCTCTGAGTGAGAGGGTCCATCTCCCTTTCTGCCATCCTCTTGCTGCTCCGTTCCTCACCCAGTCCCTAACAAAGCATTTCTCACTCGGTTTGGTAATGAACTGTTTACTTGTACGTCTCCACCACTAGAATCTAGGCTCCTTGAGGGCAGGGGCTAGATCTTGTTAGCTGCGGTATTTCTCCTGCCTAGCACAGGCACTAGGTAGTTACTCTGTGGATGAATAAATAATGGTATGAAGACAGCAGGACTTCCCTGGGGTTACAAACGAGATCCATTCCTGAGTGTGTCTTTAAGAATGTGTAATTAAGTTGAAACAGGTGCTTACAGTTCTTATTTAGCCCTACTTTAGAGCAAGAGAGGAGCCTTGGTGGCACAGTGGTTAAAGTGTTCGGCTGCTAAACCCAAAGGTTGGGGGTTTGAATCCACCAGTCACTCCATGGGAGAAAGATATGGCAGTCTGCTTCCGTCAGGATTTATAGACTTGGTAACCCTATGGGGCAGTTCTACCCTGTCCTGTAGGGTCGCTATGAGTCAGAATCAACTCGACCGCAATGGGTTTTTTGGTTTTAGCACAAGAAAAGGCTAGAAGCCTTTTCAGTGATTTAAAAGCTTCATATGCAGCAAGTGAAGGTGACTGCGATGAAGAATACATTGCGAGTAGGGGTTGGTTCAATCACTTCCGAGTGAGGGCAGATTTACACAGCATTAAAGGACACGTACAAGTTGTCAATAAGCCTGATGTTCCTAACTGGAGACTGTCTATACTGACAGTGACTGGGCAAATCTGTTGTTGCTATTTTCCAGTGGTAGCTACTAACCAAAAGGTTAGCAATTCAAATCCACCAAGAAGCACCTCTGAAGAAAAGTCCGTAGATCTACTTCTGAAAAATCAGCTACTGAAAACCCTTTGGAGCACAGGTCTACTCTGACACAGTTAGGGTCTCCATAAGTTGGAAACCGACTTGATAATCAACCGATTAAAAGCGGCAGCAACAAACAGGGTCTGATCAGGATCAGGCCCCAGCAGAAAAGAAAATGGGATGTCCGTGTAAGCCCTGGCCATGGGGGGTCCAAGGAACAAGACGCCAAAATTAAGAGCACAGCTCCTAAAGGGCAGAGACAGCAAACACGGGAGGCAAGTACACAGGGAAGTCTCCTGTAGGAGCATTTTGCCAGGGATTGATGTCCCAGTGAACTGTTGTCACGTATTTCTTTCAAGAGTTGTCCGTGTCATAGCATGTATCAGAATTTCATTTTTCTTTATCTCCACTGTATGTATGTACCATACTTTACCTGTCCACTCATCTGTTGATGGATACTTGGTTGTTATTCTGAGCAAAATAAGTCAGACACAAAAGGACAAACACTGCATGATCCCACTTATACGAAATATCTAGAACAAGCAAGTGCACAGAGACCAAAGTTTATTAGTGGTTACAAGGCAGGTGGGAGGGGAAAGGGGGGTTTTGCTTATGGGATACTAAGTTTCTGGCAAGTGTGATGGAAAAATTTGGAAACGGACAGTGGTAATAGTTGTACAACATGGTGAATGTAATTAATGTCACCGAACTGCAACATAAAAATGGTTGAAGTGGAAAATGTTTTGTTATATCTATATTTCACAACAACAAAATTTTTTTTAATTTTATTGTTATTCATCAACTTAAGGCTAGTGTCCTTCAATGGCAGATGAAATATCAAGGACATTAAAGCCACGAAAATGAAAATGAACAGATAAAGGGCAAGAAACATGGGCAGGAACTACTTACTATCCTCACTCTTGGCAGCAATTTCTCATCTGTTCAGCAGGTAGAGCAATACTTAACTCAAAGAAGTTGCCGTGGAGATTAATATTTAGCCTATGTATATGAGAGAAGTACAAAATGATTCATAGTTTACAAAGATACCCATAAAATTGGAAATACGCCAGCAAATATTTCGCCCTTCTTGAATCATTAAATCAGCTTAGATGTGTCTGGGGGAGGCACTGATGACCTTTAAAGAGATGCACACACACTTGATGAATTGAAGAACAGAAATTTAAGAATTCCACCTTTTCCTAATGCAGGGAAGGAGAGAGAAATAAAGGTAACCCTGGCAATTCCTTAAAAGGGTAGGGCATTTTTATGTAGCACATGGATTTTTCTTTTTTTTTTTTTTTAAACTATAAGCCTTTCATCTTAACCCTGGTGAGGACTGCATTTGCCAGAGGCTGATAAGTGAATATGGCAGGACTTCAAAACTCATGTCAGCCAAAGAATCTAGAGAGAGAGAGAAAAAAAAAAAAAAAAACAGATATAAAGCTGGTAAAAGACAGCTGTAAATTTTTTCATGCCTTTTATTTAATTCTACCAAAAGATCACACAGTAGTGTGATACAGAGTGGGTACATCACCCAACCTCAAGTCATGCATGCACATGGCCCATGTCCAACTTCTTACCCCAAAGATGTGTTTTTCGTTAAACTAGTAAACCTAGGAAGTTGTCTGTAAGACCTGTAAGTTAATAAACTCCTTCCTCTTAGACAACTGGAACCTTCAGTTGACTAGGGTGAATCAAGAAGAAGTGATGAAGAAGAAAACAACAGGAAATTCTTCAGTGAGAGATGAGAGCCCAGCTTAAAGCCAACAGTCATTATCTACAATTTAAATCAGAACTTAGTACCTTGTTAAGAGAACGTCATTACTCTCACTCCTCCTAAAAGCAATGCCAAGCAAGGAGTGACCAAACAAAAACACTGTGCTGTGCAAGTCTGTGCTGTTCTTTACTTTGCTCAAGAGGTTCTGGTGGAGAGGAGAGAAGAAGGATATAGGGGTTCATGAAAGTTTGTTAAAATGTCAGTTCTGCTCCCTAAACCACAAAAAAACAAAAAAGTTGCTGTCAAGTGGATTCTGTCTCATGTGACCCCATGTGTGTCAAAGTAGAACTGTGCTCCATAGGGTTTTCAACGGTTTAGATCTTTTGGAAGTACATCTCCAGTCGTTTCTTTCGAGGCACCAAGTTTGTTATCAAAAGATCTGTACAAGGACATTCATAGCAGCACTAATTGTAACCAAAAATTTGAAACAAGCTGAATGCCTATCAACAATGGAACGGATTGAAAAGTGCAGTGTATTCGCACAACGGAATACTATACAGCAAGCAGATGGAACATCTGCGACTACAGACAATGTGGTTGAATCTCGTAAACGTAACAGCGCAAAAGAGAAGAAGCCAGACACAGAGAACAGATTCTCAAAATACAAAAACAGACACAACTAATCTATGCTGTCAGAAGTCCGGGATCAAGGGAGGGTCTGGGCTTCTAGTGATATTCTGTGTTTTGAGCTTCCAGCTGGTTTCACGAATGTGTTTGGTTTGTAAAAATTCATCTAACTGTACAATCGTGATGTGTGTACTTTCCTACATGTATACTTCCTTCAATAAAAAGTCTTACGTGTCAGTTCTAAAAACTTTAAGACAGCTCCTAAATGTCCGTTTCTTCAGATTTATCCATTGTACTTTTGTACTTCCTTTCACGAGTGCCATTATCTGTCTTAAATATGAAACTTATAGCTATGTATTTTAGATAGCCCAGTAAAAGTTATCTTTAAGTGTCTGTGACAAATAATAACATGTTACTCCATACCAAAAAGAACCCCAGAGAAGAAAATGGGAGCAGGACACATGAACTGGCAATTTACTGAAGAAAAAAATGAAATGTCCAATAACAAAATGTAAACTATTTTACTTCATTATATAATAATTATATATAATAAGAAATAAAAATTGAACAATACTATTGTTTTTGGCCTTAATATCAAATTAAGATAAATAATTCTTTATCAAATAAAGATTGAGTAAAGGAGCATGCATTCTTCCTAGCAGGGTAAAACTATACATTTTGTATATTTATGTATTTATATACCAATGTAGTGATATGTACAAGAAGTCTTAAATTTATAGACTAGTTACTCAGTACTCCCCTTGCTGGGTACTTACCCAAAGGAGTAATTTAAGCTCTATACAAAGATTTAGCTACAAGAATGTTCACTGGATCATTTTTAATAGAGGGGATAAAAACAGCCAACAACAGGAAATTAATAATATCCACAAAGTAGGTTAACAAAACACTGTACTAGCCATGGTCTTGTAACTCCCACCAAATGATTAGATGGGACTATGCAAATAATGTGCTTATGGCTCACCAAGAGGATTGGACAGCTTGCTAATAATACAAATAAGGTACGTGGCATCCTTGTGGGGATGGGACCATGCAAATAAGGTATACAGAACCCTAACGAGGGGAGGGGTTAGTTTTGCCATCCACTAAGCTTAAAACAGAGCCAATCCTAGAGCAGAAGGGGAACTTCACTACCACCAAGAAGGAGGTGAGAGCAGACAGCATCCTTTAAACCCAGGGTCCCTGCGCTGAGAACCTCCGAGACTCAAGAGACAGAGAGAAAGAGCTGTAAAACCAGAGATGCTGAGAGTCAGCGAGAAGCAGCAGCAGAGGCAGCAGAACCAGGAGAAGGAACAGTGGGCTTCCTGGCCCACGGAGTGAAAAAGCTGAGAACCCTTGGACGGGAGGCTTGCTGGTGCACTGGGGTGCCTCCCTGGCACTTGTCAATGAAGCTAGGCTCATCAACCCACAGAGCAACAGAGCTGAGCACCTTTGGGCCGAGGCTTACTGGTGGAGAAAAAGCCTTGTAACACTTGCCCGAGCAGGGCAGAGGCAAGGCCAAGGGGCTGAGGGCCAGAAAGCGGCATGCTTGCGGGCATGGCTGAGAAGAAGCCGCCTTGATCAAAGAACTGTATCCTGAGTCATTTCTGACCCTGAATTGTAACCTGTTACTTCCCTAATAAAACCCATAATCGTTGAGTATCGTCTGTGAGTTCTGTGTGGTCATTGCAATGAACTACCAGACTCAGCAGAGAAGTAGAGAGTGCCGTGGGAGGGACAGCTGGTGTCAGAACTGGTGAAAAGTTTGGAGGTGGAGGTATGTCTGACCTCTGCCACATGGGAATCAAGCTTGCACTGTTGATGCTGAAAATGATCCCCCCCCTTCGTGAAGCTGGAGGTCAGATGCCCCGTCACGCCATTTTTACAACTGTGTAAAGTGTGGTGTAATTACTGAAAAGAGAGAAGAAGAGAAGGGAAAAGAGAAAGAAAAGGGAAAGTGAAGAGGGGAGGGGAAGGACAAGAGAAAGAAGAGAGAGGGAAGGATGGGAGGCGTGGGGAGGGGAGAGGAAAGCCAGGAGAGAAAAGGACAGGAAGCACATAGCAACGTGTTCACAGTGGTGATTACCTCTGAGAGGGTGATTGTTTTTTAATGTCTTATCCTTGCTGCATTTTCTAATATTTTTCTAAAATTAAAAAAATGCTTAATTCAGAAATAACTGTTTTTTTCAGAGCTATTTCAGGCTTAAATACAGCAGTTCTGATAGATAACTGATTGACTTTTTAAGGAAGCTCTTGGCCTTTTTCAGAAATATGAGTTAATGGCAAATAAAACAGATGCTGGCACTCTTACCACAATTGCCCTGATCAAGTATTTGCTTGAGCAATTTTTTGTCTTTGCTAAATCCTCTCAGGGGTGGGAAGGAGGCATTAGACACTCTGTGAGCTCATGCCCAGTTTAACCCTAATTCCCCAGACAACATACAGCCCATGAGGATTCATTTGTTTCTCTTCCCTGCAGCAACAACCCAGTTGACTCAGTACACAGTTATTTATTAATCATTCCATGTGCAATTACATGGCGCTATAAAAATTGCGCAATGTCTTCCATTGCAAACTCATCCCATTTTCCAGCTCTTCTGGCCTATGTTGCTCCAGGAATTGTATTATCAGTTCACCCTGTCCTGCTTCTCGCCTTGACTTCTAGTAAGTGTTAGATTCAAAAGCGGCCTTGATTGCAAAATTTTCGAGGTTGTTCAGAAGTCTGGATGAGGAGTGATTTCACAGCCTTTTCTATCAGATAAGTCATTGTATCTCAGGTTTCACTAAATGGCACATTTTTGCCTCCTGTAAGGGGCAGAACCTTCTTGCTAAGTGAAAACTCCAAGATTCTGAAAAACTTTTGCCCATGAAAAGAACTGAGAAGGAGATAATGAATGTAAGTGTATAGGGAAGAAGGAAAAGGAGAATTTCCAATGCCAATGTCACTGTGTTTAGGCAATATGAATACATACATGTGTAGAAAAAAGACTAGAAGGAAATGCACTGAAGTATTAACAATTTCATCCATGCATGAGAAGTGGAATAAAGGTGATTTTTATTTTCTTTTGCTGTGTTTTTCAATATTTTTCAAATTTTCTACATTGACTTGTTTTTTATCAAAAAACCATAATCAAATGCTACAGACATAGAAAGTATGGCAAGGTGGAGGTGGATGAGGAATCCAGTTTGGGTTTCCCACAACCTGCTCAAGTTTATACAGGTTCCACAACTTCCTTCCAAATGTCTATTAAAGGCACTTGAGTCTCCTAAGAATTCTCTTTGTCACTACAGAAAGCCATTTGGCATTTGTTGTCCATAATGGAGGAAAGAAGAAAGACTAAAGGAAGGACCCAAGATTGAGACAAGATCTGTTTTTCTTCTTTACATTTTAATGTTTTTGTTTTTTGGGGCGGGGGGCTACCCTCAAAAGCTGAACAGAGCTGTTAGATTACACTGACTCTAAAAATAAAACAGTGTTAAGGGGAGGGGAGTAGAATCTTAGGATTTACACATTCACGTTACTCAAGTTCAAGGTCAAATGTCTCATTTGTTTTCCAGCTAGATACCTTACTAGTAGTTTTGCATAGAAAAAGGAAATTCTACATGTCTTAAGTGCCCAACCCCAAACCTAAGGTGGCAGAATTGAAGAAGAATCGTGGTTGGTCACCATGAAATATTTCCAGAGTTGGACGGTTTCAGCAATTGGCATTCCCACCAACCAGCAGAATGAGGCTGTAAAATGATAAAGTATGAACATTTAATGGGCTAAATGGATGAAATGGTCTCAAAATTATCCAAAAGAATGGTCAATGTATGGGTTTGTACATATTATTTGGTGCTGTCCTTCCTTCATCATAGCCTGTCTGTTATGGGTTGATTTTTTTTCCCAAAAAATATCTGCTGAAGTCCTAAACCTTGGTCCCTATTAACTTGACCTTGTTTGGAAATAGGGTCTTTGAATATGTTATCAGTTAACAAGAGGTCATTCAGGAGTAGGGTGGGTCTTGATCCAATCTGAGTGTTGTCCTTATAAAAGAGAAGAGACACAGAGAAATATAGACACAGAGGGAAGACCTCCGCCATGTGACTACGGAGTTAAGCTTCAGCTGCAAGCACAGGAACGCCTGGGGCTACTAGAAGCTGGGAGAGACAAGGAAAGCTCTTCCCCCAGTGCCTTCTAAGAGATCATGGCCCTCCCAACTCGCACCACCCTGAATTGGGACTTCCAGTCTCCAGAACTGTGAGACAAATTTCTGTTGTTTGAAGCCCCCCACTTTGTGGCACTCATTGCAGCAGTCCTAGAAAACAAACACAGCCCCTAATAGGCTGTGTGGCTCAGTGTGTGTGTGCAACAGGGGTGATGGGCAGGTCTGAGGCATCTCAACTCTCTTGGTCTGCCCTCTGACCTGTGCCTCCAAAAGGGCTTTCTCAGAGTAGAGGAAGAGTCTTCCACAGTGGACTTAGTTGGGATTTTTCCTTGAGTAAAGTTAACGCAACTGACCATTTACTGTGGCACAAAGGTTAAGAGATCGGCTGCTAACCAAAAGGTCAGCAGTTCAAACCCACCAGCGCTCCTTGGAAACCTTATGAGGCAATTCCACTCTGTCCTATTGGGTCGCTATGAGTCAGAATCGACTGGTTGGCAACGGGTTTTTTTGTTTTTGATCTTATATTTAATGGGGAACTTAACTAGCTAATTTCCAAAGAGTTTAGCATTCACCTACTATACTATCTAATTTAATTCTTTTTAATTGACAGTTGTGGAAGCTGGGCTCAGAGAGATGAAGCATCTTACTGTAAGTCCCATCACAGGGAGCAGCCATCGGAACTAGACAGACAACTAGTCAATAAGCAGCATCTCCAGCCCTCTTGCCCAGACAGGCTCACCCACAACATGACACTGCTGTAAAGATGGTTCTATCTTTGTTCTACATCCTGCTGCAGGCAGAAGCACTCTAACTGCTCAGGAAATATTTGAGTCCAGTTAGTTTGGAGAGATGGGGCTTTCATCTGCTAACACCAAGCTGGGTTTGCAGATACATGGGCAAGAATGCCGAACGCATGCTGAGATCTCTTCTCTTTGTCTTCGCTCACATCCCAAGCAACTTAAATTTACTTATAAGGCCCAAGTCTGGCCCTAATTTCTAAAAAGGGATTTCAGAAATTGCATTAATATTATTTCCCCAGCCTCTGCAAAAAATCTCCCTAACAGCATGAATCAGTGAGTGTCCTGCATGGGGCTGGGTAATGAGTCTGCCATCTATTTTCACTGCTGTAGAAAGCTGCCTATTTATTCTGATTGAGAAGCAAATAGATATCAAAGATAGTCTCCAGCCATTATTTTCTGTACCTTCCTACTCTCCCTGCCTTTCCTCACTTGCACCCAAAACAGACCCGCCAGAAGAGTGACTAGAACATTCCAAACCAGGCTCCTTTCATAAGCAGAAACAGTTTTCTGAATCACTAATTCCCCCAAAGCAGAAAAAAACTCAGATAATACTTTAGAAATGTTATCAGTAGAAATATAACCATTGGCCCTCAGGAAGGGTCCATGTTCCTCCAATAGGGAAGTGACTAAAGGGAAGAAAAGGAAAAAAGCAAAAGTGCTCCATATGGTTTTCAAGATCTGATTTTTTGGAAGTAGGTTGCCAGGCTTTCCTTCTGAGGCACCTGTGGGCAGATTTGAACCTCCAACCTTTCAGTTACCCATTTGCACCACCCAGAGACTCCTTATTTTACTTTATATTTTCAGTCATTACATCCTGGGCACACACTTCACAGCTGCCACATGGCTTCTGGCGTTGAGAAGTTGCTGAGAGATTATAAGACTCTTAGCCCACTATGTTAATTCTACAAAAATATTCTAATTTTGTATTTCTTCCGAAGTACCAAAAAGGCAACGAAAAGCAGATTCCTAATGGTAAGCATTTATTTGACGGGGGGAAAAAAAAATGCAGTATGGTTTTACATATTCTGTGGAATAAAACATGCACAAATATGCACAAGGCATTAGCAGTTAAAATATAAAATATAAACGTTCTAATTTTTTGAAAATTCAAGTCAATTTCATAAAACTTAAAACCAATTAAGGATGCTTAGCACCTATTTATATCTAGGCAACTGATTCCTCTTTTCCACATGACTTATCCAACTTAAATAAGGAGTTGTGGTGGTGCAGTGGTTAAGCACTCGGCTGCTAACTGAAAGGTCAGCAGTTTGAACCCACCAGCTGCTCCCTGGGAGAAAGATGTGGCAGTCTGCTTCTGCAAACAGCCTTGAAGACCACATGGGGCAGTTCCACTCTGTCCTATGAGGTCGCTATGAGTCGGATTCAACTCCGTGGCAACAGGTATTCAACCTAAACCAGGTAAATTTCTCCTCCCAATAATATAAATAAAGATGTCTCTTGACAATCCTTATCTACATGAAATGGGACACTAACCTTCAAATTTTCATTTCCTGACTCTTCTTCACTGGGAACACCAGTTCAAAGCTGGGTGTCTGCACTGTATGTCAAAACTTCTTTCAACTGATTTCACCTGTTAGCCGGTCCCTTGAACTTGGCCTGCCTCATCCCAAACGCCTGTTTATTCATTTCCGCCCTCGGAATGTTAAAAGCTCTGTGTCGTTCATCAGCTGGTTAGCGCTCAGCAAATCCTCATAAATCAGCCCTTTGCCAGACGAGCTGGGAGTTCACAGTGGCTCTTCCCTGACACACAGAGAAAACAACTGAAGCACGTTTCGGTTCACAAAAGAACAGTCACATGTTCACAGACCTCTTCTTTCATCTGTCTGATCACAGCTCGTTTTTGATGAACTCTGCTCCTCAGCCATCCCCCAGGGCCGCACAGAGGGTGACGCCACAGGCTCAGAGGCTGGCTGCCAGGGTTCAGGCCCCAGCCCCATCACCACACTCAGCACAGGCACTTACTGACTAAGCTCCTCTCCCCCCCGCCACCCGCCATCTGTAAAAGGTGGGAAATAGCAGTGGGGCTGCCGTGGGATGAAATGAGGACACACAAGAGAAGCCTTCTATCGAGGTTCGGTCTCGGGAAAACTTCTGAATCCTCGCTGACAGAATGGATAACTAGAAAGCTATGGGATTCTCTTTCCTACCATAACTGACATGATGATAAATGTTTTTGTTTAATTACTATTTTGGTGTTATATATATATATACAAAGATTTTCAAATTCAACATGTTTACATGTACAATCCAGCGACCCTGTTTATGTTCATCACATGCTGCTGCCACCACCACTATCCACTTCTCAATTATTCCATCACCATTAACAGAAACCCAGCAGCCTCAGGCAATGATTCTCCCTTCTCCCCTCCCTTCCACCCCTAAAAACAAAACCAAAGCAAATCCGTTGCCATCGAGTCGATTCCAACTCATAGCGACCCAACAGGACAGCATAGAACTGCCCCCATAGAGTTTCCAAGGAGCACCTGGTGGATTCGAACTGCTGACCTTTTGGTTAGCAGCAATAGCACAGCCCATAGCACACAAGCATGACACCACCAAGGTCTCCCTTCTACCACTAGTAACCATTAATAAACTTTATTCTTCATGTATTTATTTATCCTTTTATGACTGACTTATTTCTCAGCGTGTTTTCAAGGTTCATCCACACTGTAGCCTGTCTCAGGACTTCATTTCTCTTTCTGGCTAAGTAATACTCCATTGTATACATGTTTATCCATCTTGTTTATCCATTCATCTGCTGATGGACATTTAGGCTGTTTCCACCTTTTGGTTGTTGTAAATAGTGCTGCAACAAATAAATGGCACCTACTTGTGTTCCTGCTTTCAATCCTTTGGGGTATAAACCTAGAAGTGGAATGGCTGGGTCATACGCTAACTCTATGTTGAACTTCTGCGAAGCTCCAAACTTTTTTCCACAGCAGCTGTACCATTTTACAATCCCACCATCAAAGAATGAGGGTTGCCATTTCTCCAAATCCTGCCAACACTTACCGTTTTTCATTTTGTTGATCACAGCCATCCTAATGGGGATAAAGGGTACCTCACTGTGGTTTCAACATGCATCACCCTAGTGATTAATGACATTGGGCATCTTTTGATAAATACTTTTTTAAATGTTGCCATTTACCAGTGATGCAGTCATGAATAAAGTGCACTGGACCAATTACCCCAAACTGCTCGGTTTGCACATTTCAGTCCAGTTGTGTGAGCTGAGGAAAGAATTTTCACCCTCAGAATCTTTGCGGGGAGAAATTAGTTTTATTAGACAACCTTACATAGAAAAGCATAAACCTCTTTTCAAGAGTAATCACATTCCAATTTGCATGCTACTGTGTATACTACAGAAACCCTGGTGGCGTAGCGGTTAAGTGCTACATCTGCTAACCAAAAGATAGGCAGTTCGAATCCACCTGGTGCTCCCTGGAAACTCTATGACTCAGTTCTACTCTGCCCTATAAGGTCGGAAGTGACTTGACAGCAACGAGTCTGATTTTGGTTTATGTATACTACTATTACTACTGACAACAGTAACAAGTATTAAATGTCAGAAACGGTTCTAAAGCTCTTTTATATCTTTGATTTCCTTAAATCCTCACCACAATCTTATGGTTCCCATCTTACCAATGGGAACACCAAAGCGCAGTGAGGATAAGCAACCTCCCCAAGGTCACACCCAAAAACCAAAACCAAACCCGCTACCGTCAAGTCAATTCCAACTCACACCAACCCTACAGGGCAGAGTAAAAGTGCCCCATAGGGCTTCCAAGGAGTAGCTAGTGGATTTGAACTGCCAACCTTTTAATTAGCAGCCAAGCTCTTAACCACTGCACTACCAAGGTCAGAAATTAAACCTGGTTCTACCTGATCCCACAGCACATGCATTTAACCCTGGGCAGTATGGGCCCCAGAACCTCACTTGTGGCAAGACTGAACTTGTCAACTAAGCTCCAGGTCGCAGACAGAAAGATGGAGGTGGACCTAGCCAGCTAGATAGTCCAATCAGATGTAGTGACCAACAAGGGGACTGATGTACCACCAGTCTGTCTTCCAATCCTATTTCAATCTGATTTAACATTTACTCACAACCCATTATTTGTACCCTACCTACATGATGCAGACACAGAGGTATCATCAACAATCTAACCACCAAGGTGCCAGGGGGAAACTGGGTTCCATGCAAAGGCAAAGAGAACACTCTCCCCCCAGTTCTGCGTGGTACTTCCTCCCCAGATCCTGGCAAATCCTGTTTAGGCCCATGTTGTTGTTAGCTGCCATTGAGTCAGCTCCAACGTATGGCAACCTTATTTACAACAGAACGAGACGCTGACCATTCTTGCATCATCCTCACAACTACCAGCATGTTGTAGTCCATCGTTGCCACTATCTACAAGGTTTTCATTGGCTAATTTTTGGAAGTAGATAGCCAGGCCTTTATTCCTAGTCTGTTTAGTCTGGAAGCTCCACTGAAACCTGTCCACAATGGGTGACCATGCTGGTATTTGAAATGCCAGTGATACAGCTTCCAAGATCATAGTAACACACAAGTCACCATAGACAACGAACCGACAGGTGGTGGCTGAAGGCTCATAGGTCATAACAAAATCCTTCATAAAAACAGATCCTCAACACTGGTTTCTAAACCTTCTCCACCACTCCCCTAGGCTCAAAACCAGTCTATGAGGCCAAGAGTACTGAGGGCATGGTTTCTCCCCCTGCTCCCCCAAACACATATATACTTGACGATCTCATTCCTCTCTCTCCCTCTGACACACTCTCCCTTTCGCTCCAGGTGCCAGGCCCAGAAAAACTCCTGGCTCCATCAGAAGAAATAGAACAAGACATGAATGCATCCAAACAGGTGCCTGGTGCGACACAAGCCCATCTGTTGTACAAATAGCCAGACTCCCAGCCCCCACCTGAACTCAGCTGGGACAATCTGCTTCCTCACCTTTTTTCCATCTAAGACGATCTGCTTCTTCAGCCCTAGGCTATTCAGAAAAAACAAAAGGTCCAAAACTTAATTCAGTGAGCATTTCTTCAAAGGAACTTCTTCCTGATTCATCAACTAGTTTTGCTGCTCTCTTTTGGACTAAAGTTGAAGGTTGAATATTGATCTCTGGATTCTGTGAACCAGCCCCTCCACCCACCACCCCCCAAAACTCCACCCATTCACCTGCACACCACACCTTCAGTAGGTCAGAGGCTACTGGGAAAGCAGGGGTCTTAGTCATCTAGTGCTGCTACAACAGAAATACCACAGTTGGATGGCTTTAACAAACAGAAATTTATTCTCTCACAGTGTAGGAGGCTAGAAGTCCAAATTCAGGGCGCCAGCTCCAGGGAAAGGCATTCTCTCTCTGTCGACTCTGGAGGAAGGTCTTTGTATTAATCTTCCCTGGTCTAGGAGCTTCTCAGCACAGACACCCCGGATCCAAAGGACGTGTTCTACTTCCGGCGTTGCTTTCTTGGTGGTATGAGGTCCCCCTGTCTCTCTGCTTGCTTCTCTCTTTTATATCTCAAAAAAAAAATTGACTTAAAACACAACCTAATCTTATAGATTGAGTCCTGCCTCATTAAAATAACTGCCTCCAATTCTGCCTCATTAACATCATACAGGTAGGATTTACGACACATGGGAAAATCATATCCAATGACAAAATGTTAGACAACCACACTATACTGGGAATTATGGCCTAGCCAATTTGACACACATTTTGGGGGGACACAATTCAATCCATGACAGCAGGCAATGCCTGGGACCCCAGGAAGAGCTCCCACACCTCCTGGACTTGGTTCGCCCCGTAAGATAATACTAGAGCGTCAAATCTAGGAGGGTGCTATATTAGGCTCTTAGGAATGCTGTAACAAAACACCACAAAGTATTGGACTTTAAACAATGGAAATTTATTATATCAGTTCCGGAGACTAATAGTCTGAATTCAGGGTGTCAGCAGGGCTGTGCTCTATCTGAAGGCTCTAGGGGAACATCCTTTCTTGTTTCTGCCAGCTTCTGGTAGCCCCAGGAGCTCCCTGGCCTGTACATGCAGCTTCACATGGCCATCTTCCCACTTGTTTCTCTCTATGTCTCTTTTCTTCTTTTGCAAGGACACTACCCAGGTTGGATTAGGATCCACCCTACTTCAGTACAAACTCTGTTAACTCATAACGTCTTCAAAGGCCCTACTTCCAAACAAGGTGATATCCATAGGTAGTAGGGGTTAGGATTTCAACACATCTTTTTGGGGACACAATTCAATCAGTAACAGATCCTAATGGATAACTTCTGATGACGTTTGCTTCAGGCTATATCCTTGACTCGAGAACAACAAAAAAGGTTGCTGTGGAGTCAATTCTGACTCATAGCAACTCTATAGGATAGAGCAGAACTGGTTCCCAAGGAGCAGCTGGTAGATTCAAACTGCTGACCTTTTGGTTAGCAGTTGAGCTCTTAACCACTGCACCACCAGGGCTCCTATCCTTCACTACTCCATAAATACTTCTTAAACTCCACTATGTACCAGGACTGGGCTGGCTGCCCACACTCCAAGGCAATAGGACATATCTCTGCCTTCAATGGGCTTAGAAACTACTAGCAGAAACAGTTGTCAACATGTGCTATCAAGTCAATTCCGACTTACAGCAACCCTATATGACAAAGAAGAACTGCCCTCTAGGGTTTCCTAGGCTGTACTCTTTACAGGAGTAGATCACCTGGTCTTTTCTCCCACAGAGCAGTTGGTGGGTTCGAATCGCTGACCTTTCAGTTAGCAGCCAAGAACTTAGCCACTGCACCATCAGGGCTCCTTAGCAGAACCAGACACATAAGCAAATAAGTGCTGAAAGAGATTTCAGGTGCTGCACAATTGAGAAACCAAGTGGACAGCTGATGCCCCACCTCTGGGGCCACGGCAACAAGAGCCCAGCTATCTCCCAGCTGAGGGGATGCTGCCCAAAGGCAGTATGCAACTGTCACCATGGAGCAGACACCACCCACACAACTTCTACCCTCAGGACATACAGTTCTGGGAGAAGACAATCAGGGCAAGAATGTGCACTGCCCAAAAAAGCTCTGACAGAGTCTAAAAAATTAACTCTGTGGTTCTGGAATACAGCTTCTGCTGGGATCCTAATATACTCCCCTGTTGATAACTGTAAACTGCAGGTCACCAAGATGCTTAATTCCACTGTCACTTCTAAAAGTCCCTTCGCCACTCCCAAGACTGCAGAAGCCACAGTGGTGGCCACACTGAAATATGTGCCTTTGAACAGATAGCCCAGCCATCATGCAAGGAAAAGCAAAATAAAACAAAAAGACCTTGCCCTTGATCTTTAGGGTGCTTATCACCCCTTCTCAAGAAGGAAGGAGACAAGAGTACATGGAACGGCTCGATCAAATTGAATCAGGGCCCCTTCATTCATTCAACAAATGCCTCTTCAGCTCCTACTACGTAAGGAGTCTAGTAACTACATACACCCTGTTCCAGGCACTTGGGCTAAATCAGAAAACAAAATATGACACGGATCTCCACCCTCAGAACTTAAGAGTTTAGCAGGGGGACACAGGCAGTATTTGTTTGAGGTTGGCGAATGCTGCAGAAAAATAACAAGTAGAGTGGTAGCACAACAGAGAGTCCCTGAGAGAGCAGGAGAGCAGTGGGATGCAGACTTCAAATTCTCATAAAAAGACCAGACTTAATGGTCTGACTGAGACTAGAAGGACCCTGGATGTCATGGTCCCCAGATCTTCTGTTAGCTCAAGGCTGGAACGATTCCCAAAGCCAACTCTTCAGACAGAGATTGGACTGGACTACAAGATAGAAAATGCAACTGGTGAGGAGTGAGCTTCTTGGCTCAAGTAGACACATGAGACTATGTGGGCAGCTCCTGTCTGGAGGGGAGATGAGAAGGCAGACAGGGACAGGAGCTGGCTGAATGGACACGGGGAATACAGGGTGGAGAGAGGGAATGTGCTGTCTCATTACGGGGAGAGCATCTAGGAGTACATAGCAAGATGTGTATAAGTTTCTGTACAAGAGACTGACTTGATTTGTAAATCTTTCGTTTAAAGCACAATAAATATTTAAAAAAAAAAAAAAAAGTTCTTGGCAAGTACCAAGCACTCAGTTAAGGCTTGTTGAATAAATGTGTGTTAAGGTCCTAAAAAAAAAAAAGAATAGAGCGATGGAAGCAGATCAGGCAATCTGGGCAGGAGGGGCCAGAGGGGGGTGGGAGGCAAGCAGGAGACAAGAAGGTGATCCTGGTGGCCTCGCTGAGAAATCTGCATTTCAGCAAAGGTCTGAAGGAGATGACAGAGTAGGCAGAATGGATATCCAGGGGAGGAGCATTCTAGAAAGAAGGAACAGCTAGCACAAGAGGCCCTATGAGAAAAGCTTTCCTGGTATGTTTAAAGAAACAGCTAGAAGGCAGCAACAAGGAGTAGGCCCACCAGTGAGTTTTGAGTGGAAGAGTGACATGATTGACTTTTATTTTTAAAGGCTCATTCTGTGTTGACAAGAGACTGTGGGGAAGCAAGCATGAAGTGGGAGACAGGAGACTCTTGGTGTAACCTAGAGAGAGCATATGGTTGCTCACAGGAAGTGGTGAGCAGGGGTCAGATTCTGGGGGTTTATGAAGGTAGAGCTGACAATTTTCTAATGAATTGGATTTGGTGTGTATGTGTGTGTGTGTCTCTGAGAGAAAGAAGATGGACGGACATACAGACGGATGGATGAACTGATCAGTCAAGTGAGAGATGAGTAGCTAGACAGATAGGCAGGCAGGCAGACAGGCAGAAAGGGCTGCAACACTTTGGGCTTCAGTAACTGGAAGGATGGCCTTGCCATCAACTGGGGGAGAAAAGGTGGAGGAGCAGACTGGACAGCTGAGAACCCTTCAGTTCCGTAAGGTCATGTTTAAGATTTCTATTAGATACTGTCTGAATTTCCTAGCACTACCGTAACAGACATACCACAAGTGTGTGGCATTAAAGAACAGAAATTTGTTTTCTCACAGTTCAGGACACTAAAACACAAATCAAGGATTCCTTCTGTGAGCCCCTCTTCTAGTTTCTGGTGTCAGCAGGCAATCCTTGGTGTTCCTTGGCATCTGTTCTCCCCCATGTGTGTCTTCGTGTCTATTCTGCTCTTTAGATAACTCAGAAGTGATTAGGTTTAGGGCCCGCCCTACTTGGGTCCTGTCTTAACATAATAAAGACAGACCTATTTCCAAACAAGATCATATCCAGAGGTATGGGGAGAGAACTTCAATACATATTTTTGGGAAACACAAATCAATCCATAACAGATATCGGGCAGCAGAATGTGTGAGTCTAGAGTTTTGGGGAGTGAAGTCTGGGCTGGAAGAATAAATTTGGGAGTTATGAACAAATCAGTAGTATTTCAATCCATAAGGCTACTTGGTATCACCCAAGGAATGAGTATTGATAGAGAAAAGAACCCAGGTCTGAACTCTGGGGTACTTAAACATTAAGAGATTGGGAAAAAGAGAAGCCAGAAAAGGAGATTGACAAACAGTGGAAGGAAAGCAGGAGGGAAACCAGGGGAGAGAGATGACTGGAAGTCAAGTAAAGAAGGTATGCTGAGGAGGAAGAACAGCCTGGTCAAATGCTGCTGATGGGTCAGGTACGGTGATCACTGAAAACTAACCATTGGGGTTAGCAATGTGGGGCGGTCACTGGTGGCCTTGACAAAGTAGTTTCCCTGGAGTAAATGGTTAGGGCAAAAGCAAGAGTGGGATTAAGGGAAAAGCTGAGAGAAGACGGAAGACAGTGAATATAAATGACTCTTGGAAGGAGATTTGCTGCAAAGAGGAGCAAAGATAACCAAAAAAACCAAACCCATTGCCATTAAGTTGATTCAGGCTCATAGCAACCCTACAGGAAAGAGCAGACCTGCCTCACAAGGTTTCCAAGGATGTCATCTTTACAGAAGTAGACTGCCACATTTTCCTCCCATGGAGTGGCTGGTGAATTGGAACCATTGACCTTTCAGTTAGCAGCCAAGCACTTAACCCCTGCGCCACCAAGGCTCCTTGAAGCAAAGTTAAGGGGTAGTTATTGGTGGGGATGAGCAGAGCAAAGGAATGTTGTTTGTCTCTTTTTAAGAAGACAGAATGTTCATATGCTGACACCAGAAAGACAAAAAAAAAGACAGTGTAGATAAAAGTCAGAGAGGGAAATTGCTAGAGTAATGACCCGGAAAAGGTGAGGGAATGGGATCCAGGATACATATGGAGAAACTAGCTTTAAATGGGAGCCTGGCTAGTTACAGGTAACGGGTGGGACAGCAGACTCTGTGGCACGTATACTGGAAGGTGAAGGGGAGATGTAGCACTGGGAGTTTGTGTGATTCTCTTCTGTTGGCTTTGATTTGCTTAGTAAATTAGAAAGAGATTATCAGCTGAGAAATAAGGAGGAAGAAAGAAAAGATACAAGATCCAAAACAGTCTTTTAAGAAGAATGGGAAAATGAGAGAACTGAGGAAGTATATGGCTAGGAAGCTACACTGTATCTTCAAGATCCAAAATAGTCCCATTGTACTGGGGTCTGGGACTTAGTCTCCCTAGTAATCTTAAACTGCCAAACATTATAAAGGAGTCAAATTATATGTGTGTAAAAGATGATCTTACAATGAGTAAAGACCCACTATTTTATATGGATCTGTGAATATTTAGGACAACCGTCAATGCTATTGTTGTTAGTTGCCATCAAGCTGATTCGGACTCACAGCAACCTAATGCACACAGAGAAGTGCAGTGTGTAGAGTTTTCAAGGCTGTGACCTTTCAGAAGCAGTTCACCAGGCCTTACTTCTGAGGTGCCTCTGGGTGGGTTTGAACTACCAACCTTTCGGTTAGTAGTTGAGCACTTAATGATGCAGCACCCTGCAACTCTTCTGGCAAGAATTCAGGTACATAAGTTAGGCTCAAAACGAAGGGAGATATGTGTTCTCTTCATAACTCAGTGGCTTCCATCTTAATATCTAGTTTCCCTTGAAATTTAGGGTTGCTTGGTACAAAAAGTAAGAAATCGTTCAGAAAAATCCCAGCTCAAAATTCTACATCCTCAAAAAAATTTCAGAAACCTGGGAAAATCCCATGCCTATGCAAAAAGTCTGCAAAACCATGTAGATGTTTCCTTACTGGAAAGGTATTCCAATCATTCGTCCATCATCTAGACCAGGGGCCCGCAGACTTTTCTGTAAAGGGTGTGATAGTTCACAGTTTCGGCTTTACAGGCCATATGGTCTCTGTGCCACCTACTCAATTTAGCTGTTGTAGCGTGCTAAAGCAGCCACAGATAAGAGAAAATGAATGGATGTGGATGTGTTCCCAAAAACTTTATTTACAAAAACTGGTGGTGGGGCTGAATTTGGCCCTGAGGCCACAGTTCGCTGGCTCCTGTGATCTAGAAAACAGGCATCTAAGGATGACGTTAGAGTATCATAACTTCTCAGTAACACTAAACATATTACTACTTAGCCAAAGAAAGTCCAAATATGATACAAATCATAATAGGCAACATAATGACTTCAACTCAAGTTGATGCAAAGCTCCCAAACACTATTTCTAGTTTATGTGGTTCCTTTAGGATAACTGTACAAATACCTTTCATTCATGATTTCAAAGTGTAATAACTATATTCTATTAACCCACACAACATTCCACTGAGATTATTATACCCATTTGCAGATAATGGCTTAGGTTGAGATTCACCATTAAAGTACTTACAGAAAAGGAAAAGGTTCCCTTCATCCTGATAAACAAAGTTAAGCACTAACTAGCTACAAAAATTAGCACATATTCAACTTTCCAGTATCTGAGTATCTGATATATATACTGACTGGACCAGAAAAATAAAACTCCTATCTTCAGATTACAGGACTTCAGAGTTATCTTTTTAGATGGGTAGCTTTATCCCCCCATGTTTAGATCCGTCTGTAAGTCTTTCTGTAAGAACTCTTTCTCTCTTAGGCTCCTGGGGCACCACAATTTACAATGTGACTCCAAGATTCCAGATAGATGTCAGATTCTAAGGCTTGGAGCAGCACTGTCCTAGGGAACTTTCGGTGATCACAGGCCATGTTCTATATCTGCTGTGTCTGACATGGTGGCCAGTCGCCTCATGTAGCTGTTGTTGTTAGCTGCCGTCAAGTTGGCTTCCAACTCATGGTGACCCCATGCACGATGGAGCGAAACGTTGCCCAGTCCTGCACCATCCCCATGATCAGTTGTGGATCAGACCACTATGATCCATGGCTTTTCCACTGGCTAGTTTTCAGAAATAGATGACTAGGCCCTTCTTCTTAGTCCATCTTAGCCTGGAAGCTCCACTGAAACCTCTTCAGCATCACAGCAACACACAAGCCTTCATGGACAGATGGGTGGTGGCTGCATACAAAGCGCATCGGCCAGAAATGGAACTCAGGTCTCCCCCACGGAAGGCAAGAATTCTACCACCAAACTACCAATGCCCACGTGGCTACTAACATTTGAAATTTGGCTAGTGTGACTGAGGAATCAAGTATTTAATTTTATTCACTTTTAATTTATTTAAGTTAAAATATAATTTTTTAAAATATAAATAGCCGCATGTGGCTAGTGGCTACCATGTTAGACAGCCCAGCTTTGGAGGAAAAAAAAAGAAGAAAAGCATACCAGGCATTTTCTTCTTTTTCTGTCTAGCCTCCACTCCAAATAGTCCTCCTAAACACCCTACTTCATAATCTTTGGTTTTTTGTTTGTTTGTTTGTTTTTAATTAATTCCTGTAAAGATACCCAGTAAGGACACCCAAACAGGCCAACTTTCTCCTTAAACATAGTTTCTCAAAAGGAACTCACATTTCACTTTCCACCAGCCAAGTTATTACCAAATTTCTGACTTTCAGTGGAACACAGGGTGTTCCATAGAATGAAAAACATATTCTCTCCCTGTACAAGAATTATTTTTTTGGCAAACAGAGTCCCAAACGAACCCCTATTATTAAACACTAGCTTTATCATCCTTCCAGGATATAAACACCACCATATTGGTGGTGCCAATCCCTGTAATTGCCTTTCATTGCATGTTGGCAAACAGCATTGATGACAGGCGGCAACAGGCTAGATGCTAATTAGCTTACATGTACCAGACTGTTCTTTGAGGGGGATAAGTGGGGAAGGGGCCTGAGGCACCTCATCATTACCTTATCTTGCCCCAACCGGTCCCAAACCAAGGGCTTAGGGCTATAAAGCTTTGAAAAAGTGAGCAATGTCTGGCGACTGCAGGGAGAGAAGGGATTCCTGGTCAGAACTTCATGTCCCTTATAAATGAGTGTGTTTAGCTTTCCTTCCAGGTCACTAAAGGACTTCCAACACCCCAAATAAAGAACATGGAGACCTCATGGGTGTCAAAGTAGAACTGTGCTCCACAGAGTTTTCAATGGCTCATTTTTTTTCTTTCTTTCTTTCTTTTTCCAGAAGCAGATCACTAGGCCTTTCTTCCAAGGTGTCCCACGGTGAGGTCAAGCCAACCTTTAGTTTAGCAGCCAAGCGTTTAACTGTATCACCCAGGGACTCCAAACATCGTATCATATCATACTATAAACAGCTGTATATATATATATATATATATATATATATATATATTGCTCAAGTCAAAAGCTTAGGAAATCACCTTGATTTCTCTCTTCTGTCCTTCTTTTTCCTCCCACATCCAACCCACCACACAGGCTGAATCCAGTCACCTCTCTCCATCTCAGTAGCCAAACCACCACCCTCTCTCACTCGGACTACTGCCCTAGGCTCCTAAATGTCCAGCTAATTCTACTCCTGCCCCACATATTAACCAAGTGATGATCTTTTGAGAACGAAGATCAGTAACACAGGGGTGAGGAGCAAAGACTTATAAACCTGACCTCTTCAGTTTGCAGCCCCCAGCTCTGCCACTTACTAGCCATGTCGCCTTAGGCATGGCATTTAACCTCTATGTCTTAGCTTCCTCATCTATAAAGCAGCAGTACCTCTGTGATGGGGCTGTTGTGAGAAATAAACGAGTCACCTCCCGAAAAACATTACTGTCCTGAGCATTCTAGTAAGTATCCTCTCTAGAAAAGCCTTCTTCTGCTTTTAAGTCCTCTATTAATTCCCCACCACACTTAAGACTAAAATCTAAACTCCATGCCTTGACTTCATCTCCTTCTACTCCTGCCTCCTCTTCCCACTCTCTGTTTCCGTTCCTGGAACTCACCGCACCGTGTTCCCTCAAGGCCTCTATCTTGCTGTCCCCTCAGCCTGCAACTCTCTTCCCCGACATCTTCCCATGGCTTCAGCGCCTTCTGGAGCTTCATGGCCTCCGCAGTCATTCCCCAACTCAGCAGCTCTTTTAGGATCATCCAGGCCCATTTGATCTAGTGCCTTCATGTTCAGTGACTGGCTTATTGGCTATCTCCCTACTACTAGAAGTCAGGCCTGCTCCTCAAGTATAGGAACCTGTCTGTTTCGTTCAATGTTCTATCTCCAGAACCTAGAACAGTGCGTGGTGTTAGCAAGTGCACAATGAGTATGTGTGGTTGACAGATGTTTCCATGAAAGAAAGAATGAATGTAGCCATATGATATATTCTGTGTGGACTATGTGTTGCCCAGCTGCTGTCGGCAGACGCCTGCAGCTCTCAGCCCCTTCACAGATAACCAGAGCTGCAGAGGGCCGCCCTGCTCAAGGTCACACCTGCACCCGGGCAGCGCTCACCAGTACCGGCTCTATGCGAGAGCATGAAGGCCAGGCCATCTCAGCAGACTCAGAGTCCACTTAGCTCCAGAGCTCCCGGTGGGCTTGGCTGAGGCTGGCACTGGCCTGTGCTGCATCTCAGCTTCCCCAGCGCCCACTCCTGCTCCACCTCCTCTCACCCACAGGTGTTAATTTCAAGGACTCAGCTGAATAAACATCCTGCTGGCTAAACTCCATCCCAGAAAATGCAACCCGCAACATACAGTATGCCTATTAAGATGAACCTAAGGTGGCACAAATGGTTTGCATTTGACTACTGACATAAAGGTTGGTGGTTCAAACTCACCCAACAGCACCATGAAAAAAAGGCCTGGCAATCTGCTTCCACAAAGATTACAGCCAAGAAAACCCTAGAGAGCTCAGTTCTGCTTTCTAACACATGGGGTTGCTATGAGTCAAAATTAACTCCATGGCAATGGTTTTTTTGTTTTGTTTTGTTTTGAAGTTGAACACTGTCCCTCCCAACTCACCTAGGCATGTAGGTGGGCTGGCTGGTGAGGTCTGCACACCTGACAGCTTCCTGCCATGAGCTCTGGATTCCCTCTTCTGCCTTGTCTGACAGCTTTTGTAACTATGGCACTCAGGGGCTCAGCAGGGCCCACCCTGCTGTGGGTGTGCTGAACCTTGAGACATTTCAGGCCATGTTTTCCTGAGTCCATCAGAATCCACATATATTCAAACCTACAAGTGGTATTCTCGCTGTATTTTACTGTGTGTACGTGTGTGTGTGTGCGTGTGCATGTGTGTGTGTTTTGTTTTTCCTGAATCATGGGAAGGGGTTCAGGAACCACCTAAAAGACTGTTACCACGCCCTGGCTGCTTTCTTATTGCCTATTGCTCACCTGTGCTCTCTGCTGCCTTTACCAGCACCCATTCAGAGAGGATTTAAAAAAGAAAAAAACCCTTTAGGAGCCTTTAAAGTGCCAGTTGGAACCCCTTACTCTTAAGCCATATTCTTCTAACAATTATGGCAGGACCCTCACAGATTTTTTTTGTGCAGTTCTCATATGCTAACAGATGAGCCTTAGCTTCTGTCCCACAGCTCTAAGGAAGTACAAATATTGCTGTATGCGTGCCATACTAGAGCCGTCCAGATGTGCGACAGCTTCCCGTAGGCGATCCTATGCAGTACAGATGTGCCACTCCCAGGCACATGTGCTCGGCCCTCTTGGGCAATCTGTGCTTCTCCAGCCAGCAATGGGTGCCATTAGTACCGAGGATCAAAAATTCGTTTAAAAAAAAAATGCCGCACACTGGTAGCTGTATTCAGGACATGCCTTTGGAGTTGATCATCTATATAAACATTGGCCTCCTAAAGCGTAGGGGATTATACCTGTCCCCACAGTCTTGGGGCACTGTGCCTTGGCTCCCTTCCTGGCAAACAGCAGCCACTGAAGCCACAGCTGTCTGGTGTGCGGACTGGGCCCAACCAAAGCAGAGGGGAGAATTTAGCCTCGCTGCCACCATGCATTAAGCAGATGATCAAACAAGCCCAAGCATATCAACGGCAATCACATGGTAGAAACTCAACCTTAAAATGTGACTCAGCACATAAGAACCAAACAGCCATCCTGACAAACCACTGGCTTTATGCTACAGTATTTGAAACAAAACTTCGTCAAGTATTAGCTCCACTCAGCAACTTTTCCTGACAACCCTCATACAAAATAACTGATTGATCCCTACTGTGGCTTCCCATAGCACTCTAAGTTTCACAACCATAGTATCTGTTGCATGGTATTATAACTGAATCTTGGGGCGATCTGTTTCTCCCAACCCAAGCCTGAATTCCTTAAAACCAGACCTCTCCATCTTGGTTAGCATCCCTAGTCTGGGTCCACCACAATGCCTGGTGCGCTGCCGTTGTTACTCAAGAAAGATTTACAGAAAAGATCATGAAGTTCTTGATTTTGCTAGAAAATAGTACCTTAAATGCCCTTTGCCATTCTCAAGGCAACATCACATGCTAGAAGGAGGCACTGAAGGAGTGACTTGGAAAGTAGATGCCTTCCCACGCAACTGCCCAGAAAACAGCCCGAGTCAGGGACACCACCCCAGCCCAACAAGGCAACTGCACTATGGACGGTGAAATCAAAGCCCTTCATCTCAGTGGTCCAAGAGAAGGTCTGCAACCTTTACAACAAATAAACTCAGGAGGCCTAGCGATTCTAGGCAAACGCCATCTTTCAAAATAATATATCCTAGGTCTAAGTACCTGAATTTTCAGTTAATTAAAACAAAACTTCACTTCTGGTTTTACATCACACCAGCTGCTAAAAATCGTTGCTGTGTTTCGCTGGCATTGAGTCAGCCCCCAACTCACGGTGACCCCATGCACAATGGAACTAAACACTGCCTGGTCCTGCGTCATCCCATGATTGGTTGCTGACTGGGCTGTTGTGATCCACAGGGTTTTCACTGGCTGATTTAAAAAATTACCTCTCACTTTCATGATGTCTACATTTTGGTGTTAAATAAAAGAGCTAAATAAAACTTTTACATGTATTTGTGCTATCTCAAATAAAAATGACTGAGAAGCATTAAATATTATTACCAAGAACAACACTAGCCATAAAATTAGAAGGAAAGCTCTTTGCTTCATATCTAAATATACTCACTTCTCACTTATTGACATGGTTAAGTTCCGAAGACCAGGTTGTTACACAAAAATTGGTATTATGCAAAAATGGACGATGACCACATCAGATCACAAAATGGAAGATGACTACATTACTACATAACAGCCAAATTACATCATTATTCAACTGCCAAATTACATCATTGCGTTTGAGTACCAAACTACTGAGAATCATGGTCCAGTCAAGTTGACACATAACCTTAACCATCACAGGCAGCGTTACTCTTGCCTCATACCGTTCATTACTGCCAGACATACATCGTTAATGTGCAAAATAGTTGGATAGTAGATTTTTTACTATTGTCGTAAATGCAGAATGTCAGATAACGAGATAGTTGACAAGTGAGGAATGGGTGTAAATCCACAATAAACTTTACTAAAATGTTAGAGTGAAGTTTGAGACCTAGTATATGGCTATTTAAGATCTTTATTAATAAAGAAAAACAAATAAAGGAGAAGCTTATCAAGTTTATTATTTAAGATGATGCCAACATACTGTTGGTGTTGTTGGGTGCCATGAAGTCGGTTCTGACTCATAGCGACCTATAGGACAGAGTAGAACTGTCCCATAGGATTTCCAAGGAGTGGGTGGTGGATTCAAACTGCCGACCTTTTGGTTAGCAGCCAAGCTCTTAACCACTGTGCCACCGGGGTTCTGCCAATGCCAACATAGTAAGAGGAAAAGATAATAGTTCATTAATTGATTATTTCTCCTGCTTGGTATTTTTACATTTCTAATAAGGATCCCTGGTGGAGCAACGGTTAAGCACTTGGTTGCTAAGCAAAAAGGTGGCGGTTCCAACCCACCCAGTGGATCTGTAGGGTAAAGACCTGGCAATCTGCTCCCGTAAAGACTACAGCCTAGAGAACCCTCTGGAGTAGTTCCACCCTGTCACATGGGGTCAGTGTGTCTGAATCAAATCGACAGCACCTAACAACAACAATCAGATTTACCTCATTAAAAGTCTCAAAAAAACTGAATAATCAAAAAAATAAAATTTAAGGCAGCCAAGGGACAGTTTCATCTATTTTACTGGAAAAGATTAAAAATATTACTACCTATATTGCTGGTGGAAGGGTTTGTTGGTTTACCTTTCTGAGTACGTATCAAAGCCTAAAAAAAGGTGAATATTCCTTGGTCCACCAATTCTACTTTGGGAATTTATACAAATAACCAGGGTAAGAACAAAAAATTAGCCATAAAGATAATCACATCACTGCCATTTATATTAGTAAAAACAAAACTAAACACAAACACTCTAAACGAAAATAAAGGACTGATAAAATAAATTTTGTCCCAACCAACAAATGGGATGGTTGAAAGGACGACAAATTTAAAACGATCATCAAACCAAAGAGAATATGCAATATATAGAAATCCTAAGCAATCATACAATAGATTAAAAAAAAACCAAACCCATTGCTGTCAAGTCAATTCCAGCTCATAGCGACCCCACAGGACAGAGCAGAACGGCCCCATAGGGTTTCCAAGGAGCAGCTGATGGATTCGAACCGATAACCTTTTGGTTAGTAGCCAAGCTCTTAACCACTGTACCACCAGGGCTCCATACAATAGATAGTTGGTGAAAGAAGTCAATCTGTGTACAAACAAGGTAGAAAAAAGGCTTAAAATCACTAATGAGCTAATCAGTAGTTAGCATTTCAGAGCTACTGTCCTGGGCAATTTCTTCTCTATTTTTAAAAAGTTATCAGGAAAAGCAGCACTGGGCCAAAAACAAAATAAATGGATCAGTGTTGGAAATAAAATGCAGGAGGTTCAGATAATCTAACACATATCTTCAAGCATGTAGAAGATTACTAAGAACATTCACTCTGCACCCCAACGGCTTTGAAAAAGAAAGAAGAGGAAATAGGTACCAAACACAGCAAGTAAGACATGATGACACAGAAGTGAGAATGTTCTTACCCAAATCTTACACAGTTCTGGAGTAAATCAGCAAGAACATCAGGGTTCTCTCTTCCTCCCTGCTGATTCTAAACGGGATGAACCACTTCCTTTCTTGGGTTCTAAGATGCAATTTATCTTCTGAAGTCTTTTCTAGAGCTTCAGTATAATCTCACATCTTGACAGATTCAGGTATATCCAGATGAACATGGATACATACACACAAGCAACACATGCCTACATACACATGCAGAACTTCACGTTTTATAAATTTATAGAGAAAATGACCAAATCCATTTACATTTACAAATAATATTACCTACTGTCATTTTAGGTAGTAACAAGATCAGTGGCATAAAGACCATCCATCCCACTGTTACAAAATCAGGCACTACATTTTTAGAAGTTAAAAAAAAAAAACAGGGCAGAAAGAAGTGAATGAAAATGATAATGGCAAAAAGTATTATGAATTTGCAAACTGAAAATCACTGAAATTTATAAATGTTTCCCAAAGCAGGTTTTTTGGGGATAGAGGACACAATAAATTAAAACACCACTGACAAGTCAAAACAAGATTAAAAGGAAAGAAAATGCAGGCACAAGCTGAGAAAGGGAAAATACACACAGATAAGGAAGAGTTGTTTGCTGCTTCTTTTAAATGAAACTACTAAAATTCTGTGCCATTAAATTTTAAAATCTTGATTACATTAAGTGGCCAAAATTCAAAAAATGGAAAATATGAAAGCTCCAACCACCATGGAAGAAACTGAAAGAGCTGTCAAAAATTATTTCCAGTTAAGGCTCCAGGTCTAGACTCGGGTAGTTTTATGTGAGTTTATTTAAACTCCAAGGGACAGATGATGTCATATTATGAAAACTTTTCTAGATTAAAAAATTGGGGAAAAACTTCCAACTCATTTTATAAACAAACATAACCCCAATGACAGAATCTAATATCATGAGGTCAAAAAGAAAAGCTAAAAATCAAAACTATGTATGGCCAAATGAAAAAAATACTAAGATCTTAAATATTAGCCTGTAAGTCACACCAAAATGTCTAGACTCAAATAGATTTTATACTAAAGACATGATTAGAAATCATCTGAGAAAATATATAAAGATCATCAATAGATCAAAGGAGAAAATTATATAACATAAAAACAAAAGACAATGAAAAGGCAGTTTTGATAGAATTCAACACTCATTTCTTTTTTAAAAAAATACTTGATTGTATTTTTTGTGAAAGTATATACTCAACATTCATTTTTGATTAAAAAAAAAAAAAAAATGCAGCAAACCAAAACTAGAAGGACACTTCCTTAACAGGATTTTAAAAAATAACAATATTAAACTAACAGCCAAGATTAATAGTTACCATCACTATTAATCACTATTATCCAGGCTATTGAAGCCAGTTCAACATGATATAGAACAAAAAGTCAGATAGACAGCAATTGGAAGGGAAACAAAAATATTATTATTGGCAGATGGTATTACAGTCTAATCTAGTAAACCAGAAATTTTATCAGAAACATCACTAGAATAAATAAAAGATATTTAATAGAGTCATAAATAAAAAGCCAATGTCCAGAAAGTGGTATCTTTTCAATTTACCAGCAATTACTTATATTTAACAAAAACAAAGACTATTTTTTGAATACTAAGTACCAGAAACAGTGTAAAACCCTTGCCGTATTAACTCATTTAATTCTCACAAAGACCCTGTGAAGTAGATAATATTATTATCCACATCTCACAGGTGAGAAAGTGGACCCTTAGAAGAATTAAGTATCTCACCCAAAGTCACACTGATAGCAAATGGCAGAGCCAGGCAGTCTGAATGCAAAGTCCAGATGATAAATCAATGCACAGCACTGCCTTCCAATTAAACGAAAAGGCCACAACTCAAGCCAAAATGTTAAGAACAAACACGGCACGACATACACACGGGACCCACAGGAAGACTTTCAAAACTTTACCGGCAATCACAAAAGAAACCTTGAGTAGAGGCGTACCATACTTCATAATTAGTTCCAAAATAATAAGTATGGTTAATACAATTCTGATCATAGTATATGGAGATAACATTACTTTGATTGATGTTTCTTGCTTGGCAAGGGTTGCAGAGTTTAATAATATGATTCTAAGTTAAGTCTTGAGGCCTTGCTGGTTCAGTGGTAGGATTCTCACCTTCCATGCGGAAGACCTAGGTTTGATTACCAGCCAATGCAAGTCATGCCCAGCCACCACCCATGTGTCAGTAGAGACGTGCATGTTGCCCGTGTGTCAGTAGAGACGTGCGTGTTGCCCGTGTGTCAGTAGAGACGTGCGTGTTGCCCGTGTGTCAGTAGAGACGTACGTGTTGCTGTCATACTGAACCAGTTTCACCTAGTCCACACTAAGACAAACTAGGAAGCAAGGCCTGGGAATCAACTTCTGGAAACTCAGCCAACGAAAACCCTATGGATCACAATGGTCATATGCACAAATGATCCCGGAGATGGCCCAGAACTGGGCAGCATTTCAACTGTTGTGCAGGGGGTCGCTATCAATCAGGACCAGCCTCATGGCAGATAACAATGACAAAAGTTTGTCTAGAAGGAAAATAAATGAACACCTGGCCACGAAATCTTCATCAAGGCAATAAAAATATCGCCTGAGATACTGGTCATTCTAATCTCCAGGCTCCAGTCTGTGCTGTTCCTCTTCCCATGACCAGATTCCCATTAGAGTTATAAAACTCCACTGGCAGCCCCTGAGTTTTACGGAACATAAAGGAAATACAAAAGATCCAGTAATGCCTAATAAGGATGGATAGGTGAAAATTTAACGCTTTCGTTACCGCTGGCATAAGTGGTATGCCGGCCACTTCTTATCCCTCTGGACCTCAGAGGTGAGGTGTTCTGCCCGTTCTAATGCATTTGGTGTCAAGGGGGGTCCCTTCTGAAATGCATAAAGCTCAGCAGATCAGGGTTGGAGCCTCACTGTTGTAGAGGCTGCACATTCTATTAGGTGATGCTTCCTGAACGTGTTAGTTTTATAAATTTTCGCCTTTTTTCCTTTATTTCTGTGCAATAAGGCTGCAAGCATAAATATGGCTTCGTGTGTTCTAGTTAAGGAGCCCTGGTAAATTTGCTTTGGTTTTTCTGTCATATTTGGAAAATCAGAGGTTCCCCATGTAACCTAATGAGAAGTCGCCCGCAATAAATTACTTAACCAGCTCTCATTGGTATACTGTCCTGCCACAGTCTGGTGTCACCAAAGTGCCACTCGCCTCATTGGTGGACTGTATTACCAGATCATATTTCTCAAAATTCGTATTACCAACCAAAAATGTAAACACACTCAATTAGTAAGTATGCATTCCAATACCGAAAACACATAGCATCAAAAAAAAAAAAAGACAGAAAAAACATAGTCATGAAACAAAAGATGATGAAATTAAAACATCTAATGTGTTAAGGGAGTCCCTTGGTGATGCAAAGAGTTAACATGCTAGATCGCTAACCTAAAGGCTGGAGTTTCGAGTCTAGCCAGAGCTGCCTCAGGAGAAAGGCCAGATGGATCTACTCCTGAAAAGTCAGCACTGAAAATCCGATGGCGCACAGTTCTATCTAACATACGTGGGGGTCCCTAGGAGTCAGAGTCCACTGGATGGCAACTGGCTACTGTGTTAAAATGATGACACTATGTTTCGCATCTTCCCTTGGGTCTTCCAACTTTGTTTATAAAGTCTTTATCATTAAAAGTTAAGAGAAAAAAGGGCAGGATGGCAAATACTTAAACATTGTATTGAAAAAGAAAACTTATTAAAAAGTTTGCATATATTCAGGATGTTTAATCTGGAAAACTAAGTCTCAAGAATAATTCAACAGCAGTATTAAAATACAAAGGGATGCCAATTCCCATTCATGGTCATCTGTCATCAATTCACATAACTACACCCACTTCAGGGCCACCTCCTAAGTTAGGCTTTCACCCACAATCCAAGTACCACCTCAAGCTAACTCTTTTTGCGGTCCCTTCTCAAACAGTTAAGCTCCAGTCCACCCAGAGGAAACTCAGAAAACAGGCCTGTTGATCTGCTTCTGAAAGGTCACACCCTTGAAAACCCTATGGAGCAGTTCTACTCTGCACACATGGGGTCGCCATAAGCAGACCATGCACATCCCAGAACACAGCAAGACGCCTGGGGAACACTTGTTGATTAAGAGACTGCAATTCAGCTTTCTTGGGTCTCAGCAAGTTTAAGGTTTCAAAAGAGGGGGAAAACAGCCACATCAAAAAGGTGATGATTTTTTGACTCAGCTCCAGCTTTTTTAAATATTACGTCTCTAAATAAAGTAAATGGATACCCTAAAGAAATAGCTAACGGAAGGTCACAGAGCAGAGCAACTACTTGAGACTTGATAAATCAAATAAACAATGAGGCTAAGCAAAGAGAAGCAGAGAGCACTTTACAGACCCTCTTGGCTTTTTGTTTTTCCATTAAGGAGCTGTTCTTATAAACAATGAGCCCATTCAAAAGGGGCTTAAAAAAATCCCTCTAGGAAGCTTCTATCTCCTCACCCTCTTCTCCTACAGTTGAACACTGGCCTCCAGGAAAGCCATTCTGACTTCATTGGGATGGAAACACCTTTGATCAGGAGTTCCAAGAAAAGAAGTCCTGGCTCAAATTACTCAGGAATTCTGTAAGTAGCAAACGGGGAAAGAAAATTAAAGACCTCCACCTAGCATGAATACATTTGCTCTTGAGTAGAACTTCTCTCCTGTGTAAAACAAAGGGCAAAGTTTGGGGGATTTTTTTTTTGTTTGGGGTAACTCTGATGCAGATATGAATATCTGCATTCACCAAAGGCCAGGTTTCTAAATATAAAAATGTGTTGAGATGACGCTCCTTTATAATGGATTTCTAGAGTTAAACTAAATAGGGAGTCGGCATACACTGTCCCATTTTATTTTGGTTTCTTTATACATTTTTAATTATGAAATATTTCAAACATACAAAAAGTACTAAAAATAATATAATTACCCTTGTTAACTACAACCCAGGCCCCTACTGGCACAGTGGTGAAGACCTTGGCTGCTAACCAAAAGGTTGGCAGTTCAAATCCATCAGCTGCTCTATGGGGCAGTTCTACTCTGTCCTATGGGGTCCTGTGAGTTGGAACTGACTTGATGGTAAGAGGTTTGGTTTGATTTTTTTAACTACAACCCAGACTTAAGAAATGTTAACATGCTCCCTATTTGCTCCAGATGGTTTAAGGGAATAAAACATATACAGCAACCTCCTCCCACCCCTAGCTTTATGGCCTTCCCTCCAATTCCACAAACAGCTCATGAATTTATCTTTCCTGTGGGTATCTTTTACTTTTTTACCCATGGCAATAGTTTTCTTTTTCGTATTTGAAAAATGTACAGAAAACAGCACCTTGACATATTCCCAACCATATCGATTCTGCAGAGCCAACTGTTTTCAGAATCCTCTTCCCTCTCACACCAGTTCTATTTGTGCCAATATGGATCAACCTTATCACAGGTACATTCTTGCCTATACAGTATCAAAACGAGGGTAACAAACGGAGAAAAGGATTAATAAAAGAGTCTCATAAATATTTACTAGAAAGGATAGGCCCCAACTGTAAGGCTGACTTTCTAGGAGACCCACCGCATTCTCATTTAGCGAGTTCCTGGGCTACGAGGACAGTGATTCTTCCTCTATCCAAACATTACATACTGATGTCCTACAGTGTTCACGTCTACATTCAGCTCTTCTTGCTCTGCATCTCTGACCTCATCCCTTCCTAATCACCATCATTTCCAACCCAGGGCACTTTTCTAAGTTTCCAAGCTTTATATTCAGCCACTTGCTTGGTCTCTCCCTTGGAGACCCTCAAAGTTAACCTGTCAAACTGGGATCCTCATCACCTCATTTCCGCTTTTGTCTCAGTGAATGGCACCACCATCTCCCCAAGGAGCCCAAGCTGGAAAACCGGTACCAGCCTCGGCTGACCTTTTCATCCCTACAGTCATATCAAGCCCTGTCAAATTCAAGTCATACACCTCTAATGCACTCCATTTCCCTTATGCCCACTGCCACCAATCGTGTCCAAGCCACCACCATTTGCATTTGAGTTAATGCCGAAGTCTCCCAGGAGGTCTCTCTGTCTTCTCATTTGCTCCCATCCAACCTACTATATGGAAACCCTGGTGGTGTAGTGGTTAAGAGCAAGAGATGCTAACCAAAAGGCTGGCAGTTTGAATCCACCAGGCGCTCCTTAGAAACCCTATGGGGCAGTTCTACCCTGTCCTATAGGGTCACAATGAGTTGGAATCAACTCAACAGCAATGAGTTTTTTGGTTTAACCTACTATATATACTACAGCTAGAGTGATACTTCTAAAGCCCAAATAGCATCTTATCTCCCATTCTTGAACACTTACATATCTGCCCTTAAGATAAAATCCAAACTCTTTAACAAGGCTTCTTGGATCTTCATAACCTTGATGTTGTTACTGTTAGTTGCCATCAAGTCAGCTCTGACTCATGGTGACCCCATGTACAATAGAACAAAATGCTGCCTGATCCTCCACCAACTTCGTGACTGTTGGTATGCTCAAGTCCATTGTTGCAGCCACTGTGTGTTCTGAATGCCTTCCAGCTTAGGGGGCTCATCTTCCAGCACTGTATCAGTGCTGTGATCCATAGGGTTTTCACTGGCTAATTTTTGGAAGTAGATCACTAGGCCTTACTTCCTAGTCTGTCTTAGTCTGGAAGCTCCCCTGAAACTGCTCACCATGGGTGACCTTGCTGGTATTTAAAATACCAGTGGCATAGCTTCCAGCATCACAGTAACACGCAAGCTACTACAGTATGACAAACTGATAGCTAGGTGGCGACTTCATAACTGAAAGAAACCCTATTTTTTACGGAGCTCACCACCTCTCACTCCCTTATTGGGGTTATTATACTGGAGTTAAATAGGCCTATTAAGGTTATTTTAGTTGCTTGAATATACAAAAATCCCCTTCCCATCTGGGAATTCTCACCTACCATTCAATTTGGAACAAAACTTCCCTGTGTACCCACCTCCTGACCCGTTTTTACCTTGCTTTTGCTAATTCTTTTGTTTTATAGATTTCACTTCTTCCAGGAAGTCTTCCCTGATGCCAGGTTCCAATCCTAATACTGTCAGTGCCCTTGCTATGTGTTCCTATATCCCTCTGGGGTTCTTCTATCATAGTAATTATTATCATGACTTATTACCACCATTTATTTAATAATTAATCTTCACCACCAGATTATACATTCCCTGAGAGCAGGAACTATTTGTTTTGTTCACTCACAGTACTTAGCACAGTGTTTGGCACATAAGGTGTGCCTGAAAAATATTTACTGAAGAAATGGATAGATGGATAGATGGTTGGACGGTGGGTGGGGTGGGTGGATGGACGGATGGATAGATGGGAAGGCATTTAATAAATCTGGTTTGCTGTGTTCCTCTCCCAGGACAGATGGGCCAATTGAACAGACACACCATATCAGTTTCTATGTATCTGGGCTCTAGCTAAAATGCTATTATTTACTTCTTTCTTTAATCATTTTTCATAAACAGCTTTGTTGCCCGTTGTCCAGGTGGAGTGTCTCTAGTAAACTAAACAAAGTGAAACAAAAGGTAAGAAAAGAAAAATGACCTCTCTTATCCTCACTAATGTAAATAAAAACAATAGATGTCCAAGATGCTGCATAAAACAAGATGTTGGCTCCATTCATTTAGTTATGATTAAAGATATTACCATGGTCCTTAAAAAACATAATATTTTTTAACAGGATCTACACCTAAATGTAGACACAGTGTGTAAGTCTCTCTTAGGCAGATGTGATAAAGAAACATAAGCTAGACAATGTCAACTGGCTTTTCCAACATTAACTGAAAATTCTCACTAGTGTTAAATGAAAACTTCGGAAAATGTAGGGGTCCGTATACAAGAGGCTAAACATTTTACTTTCCTACAAAGGAACACTGACTAATTTTTCCTTGCAGAAGATGTACCTCCCAAGAAAGACCTTGCAAAAAATCTACATTTAAATTGAACAATAAAAAAAGTATTATACAAAAGCATCCTCCAGCATCCACTGTTAAAACCATTAAAGGTTTGATTCCCACTCCACATTTAACACTATAGTTTCATCTTTGCTCAGATTTATGAACCTGATGAAGACAATACTGTTTCTGGCATGAAGATTCCAATTCTTCTCTAAAATCTCCAGTGGTAAAGTTGAAGAGATCATCTTCTAAGCAGCTTCCTGTCTCATTTGAGATGCTAGGGAATTTCTTTTTTTCCATCAAGAGGGAAAAAAAGACAACAAAAAGGAAGGGAAGGAAAGGAGAGAAAAAGAACCACCTTTGCCACTACAATTCCCCGTCATCTGTGTCACTCTTAATGTCATAAAGTTGAGTTGACCTTTCCTGGGGTCCCCAGAAGAATCAGCAGCCATCCAACAGCTGTGCAGCTAAGGAAGTAACCATGTAAGAATTATGCCACTTTTAGGCTTTATCTAATGCACCAGTACTAGGCAACAGGCTCCCTCTCACAGACACCAAAGGAAGGTGAAGACAAGTAAGGAAGGCGCCTCACCTCAGTAAACCCCTAAAACAATGGTCTCCTCCTAAGGAATGGAGGGATCTTAAATTGGAGGCCTGTTTTCTTATTTTAATACTCTAAGACCATCAAAGTTAAAACTACTTGCTCCTACAGAGCAGAGGTATTTGACTACTGGACAACACTGAAACCACGTATTCAAACACCCACTGAGTGACTCTTGATTGTCTATCTTCAAAGCACCTACTCAGGACACAGAAGAAAGATGTGGGCAAAGCTCTAAAACATACCACATTGCTGTGTTCCCCTTAGCAAGGGGAACAGTCCCCCAGGCATAGCCTAACAGTGATCGCAGGCTTGGCTATCCCAGCCATGGAAGGAAGCACCTGCCTGTGTGTTCTGGACTAAAATAGCTACCTGCTCAGGTGTCAGAGAAGCTGAGAATCCCTCTTCAGACTCATTCCATATTTACAGAGGGCTCTTGCTGAACATAACCTTCTTGAAGCCTGTTGCTATTGAGTCGATACCGACTTACAGCAACCTACAGGACAGAGCAGAACTGCCCCATAGGTTTTCCAAGGTGCAGCTGGTGGATACAAACTGCCAACCTTTTGGTAAGCAGCTGAGCTTTTAACCACTGTCCCGAATATACTGTAGCTGTCCTAAATATACAGCACAAACATCCACTCTGCAAAACAATTCAAACTTATCTTAACCCAAGGATAATCTGTAGCATTTTATCCTCTAAAGGGACTGAAAATTTCCCTAAATCTTCCCAGGTGTGATTTAGTGTCAATGTCAGACCCACCCATTCACTCAACCAATATATAGTGAGCCTTCGCACCGCGCCAGGCTCTGTTCCCAGCCACGAGGAACAGTGAGAAGGATACAGAGGCTCATGGTTCTGACATCCTGGTGCAGACACAGAAAGTCAACCAGTAATCATGTAAAAAACTGAATTACTTCACAGAGCCAACAGTTTTTTAAAGAAAAAAATAAACAGAAAAGTGATAATAGGAAGTGCGTGGCTAGGGTGAGGGGCGGGACAGCTTTAGAGAGCATAGCCAGGGAGTTGAGCTAGAATGCTGAGAGGGAACTGGGCCTGTGAAGAACTGGAACAGCGTTCATTCTGCTGGTTTTTTTCCAAGCCCACCACCAGGCTGAGGAGCTGCTCTGAGATCTCAGTTGCAAAGCCACTGCTGAAGACGCTGACCTCAGGGATGTGGGAGGACTGCATTACTGCACTCACAGGTCAGGACAAGTGTGGATTCACTCTCCCAAGATCCTCTACCTCAGCTCATGGTGCTCTGGCAAGACCTGGAAGCAGGGCCTGCGAGGCAAATGGCTATGGCCCCTTTAAAGATAACAAGAACATACAATTTCCTCAAGGGGTTGATTTAATACCTAAAATCTTAAAAATTAGTGTGTTCTTCTGGGGTCTGAATCCAATATCGCCTTGAGACACACCACACACACAAACACACCCTACACACACACACATGTCCCCATACACAAGCATATACATGCAACATACATGTGCATACACACCAGACATACCACACACATACATCATACACATATACACACACAGACAACCCCCACACACACATCACACACATACCCCCACACACACACCCCATATACAAATACATACACACACATTAATTCTTCTACAGAAAATATGGTAGATGGTTTCAGTTTAGAAACAATCATATCAAACACACTGATGCCAAAAACGCACAGCTTATAATTCTCAAATCTCTTTCAGAAAGTTTTTTTTTTTTCAAAACTACAAAAAGACCAGGGACAATCTCACTGCCAGCTAGAATGACAAAGCATTTTTTTCCCTAAACTTACTATGATGATAGATAACAAATGGCAAGTCAGTCAATAATCAGAAACAAAAGAGGAATACACTGGAAATGCTAGGAACAGAGCTAGAAAAAGGCCCGTTAGACACGCGAGAGACGGTGGTGCTTTGAAAACGTACAAAGTTTGATCCAAATGTTAGATGTGGTTTTTGCTCCTCACCACAAAGTTGGGTTACTAACATTTCTAAAATTTCTGAAAATGATTTTCAGGCCTCTAGCCTGCTTGGGAGCAGATGAAAATTTCCATTATTGATACACAGACATCAGTATGCAAGGTAAACAACAGGCAAGATAGCTGCTCCTAATATGTGTACAGAGAGCACATTAGAAGCACATGAGAACTCCGATTTGCCTCCATACACCTGGGCAGAGTACACCCAGACAACTACTAGGCTCCCCGCTTCCACTCCCAGTGTGTCAGCCAGAGGGCACAGGGCTCGCCAGCCGGGGAATATAGGTCCTGTCAACCCTTCTCCGACTCAAATGTCAATCCATTTTCTTGTTTTCACAGTCACAACAACTTACAGTGAATTCTGATTTGTGATGGCTGTCAGGCAAGAGCAGAATGAAGGTGAGTCAGTGTGTGTCTGTGCGTGTGCGTGTGCGTGTGCGTGTATGCGCGCTTCTCCTCCTTCCACCTTGGCAAACCTTCTGATGCAACAGAATGATCCAGCCCTTTGAGGGCAGGAACCATGTTCATATCAGACGATGGGCTGAGGCCAAGAAAAAAGAAATCTAACAAGGACCAATCTAAAGGCCTAAATGTAGGGCCAAACAATTAATACTCAAGTTATTTTCAGCAAAGTGGCAGGAACGTGAGTTAGCAGCAGATGTGAGCAAATACCCAGGGATAATGTCATGAATTATAAATCAATGATGAAATATGGTGGCCTCAAATTCTAATTCAATCGTATGCATCAAAGGGCCATCTCACTCTACAGCCACCATGCCCTCCCGACTCACTGAGCAGTCTTGAAAGTGACGTACTATAAGGAAGCATACGCAGGCCCAGGTGGACAGACAGTGAACGCTCAAAACCATCCCATGTAAGAAAAATGGTAAAAGGATGGAGGCAAGGAGGGCTTCTTGAGCCTTATACTTCAAATATCTGCAAATTTCTGTAAAAGAAGAGTTAGCAGTGACATGTGTGGATCCAGAAGGCCAGAGAATCAACCAGCCCTACCTGTGTCATATTTTAAAGTGCTTTTGAGGGCAAAATGGTTAAGAGCTGTGGCGAGCTACGGCTGCTAACCAAGAGGCTAGCAGTTCGAATCCACCAGCCACTCCTTGGAAGCCCTACGGAGCAGTTCTACTTTGTTCTACAGGGTCGCTATGAGTCAGAATCAACTCAACGGCAACAAGTTTGAAGGCAAAGTGGGGACAAAGTAAAAAATATTGAAGTTTTATTTTACCAGCTACAGTCAAGTCGATTCCAACTCATGGCAGCTCCACGTGTATCAGAGTAGAACTGTGCTCCATGGGATTTTCAATGACTGACTTTTCAGAAGTAGAACACCAGGTCTTTCTTCTGAGACAGCACCTCTGGGAGGGCTCAAACCGCCAACATTTTGTTTAGTAGCAAACATGTTAACAGTTTTCACCATTCAGGGAATGATTTGAAGTTATGGGGAGGTAGATATTTATTCTACAGAAGAAGAATGTTGTAACGATTAGAACTGAAGATGGGATGGGCCGCACTGTGAAGTGATTTGTTCCCTTCTCAAGAGTGGCTGTAATGGTATTTTTCAGGATTCGCACATCATACAAGGGTTGAACTCCAAGATCGATCTCCAAGAAGTTACGATTATAAAAAGAAATTTTCCAACTTGGATATGTATGTCAGTATATTAGGGCTCTTAACAACTAAGAAAAATTCCCTTCATATTAAAAAAAAAAAAAAAAACACTTTTTTAATGCTGGCAACAGCATGGGTGTGATGGTAATTATCATGTGTCAACTTGGCTAGGCTATGGTTCCTCATCGTTTGGCCAACCACTAGCCTAAGTTGCTGTTCCATAATGTAATTGTCATGGATTGAATTGTTTCCCTCAAAAATATGTATCAACTTGGTTAGGCCATGATTCCCAGTATTGTGTGGTTGTCTTACATTTTGTGATTTTCCTACGTGTTATAAATCATAACCTCTGCCTGTGGTTAAAGAGGACTAGGGTGGGATATAAAACTCTTGCTCAGGTCACATCCCTGATCCAATGTAAAGGAAGTCTCCCTGGGGTGTGGCCTGTACCACTTTTCATCTTACAAGAGATAAAAGAAAAGGGAAACAAGCAGAGAGTGGGGGACTTCATACTAGCAAGAAAGATGCACCGGGAGCAGAGCGTATTCTTTGGACCCAGCGTTCCCGCCTGGAGAAGCTCCTAGTCCAGGGGAAGAGTGATGAGAAGAACCTTCCTCCAGAGCCTACAGAGACAGAAAGCCTCTCCCTGGAACTGACACAGTGAATTTGGACTTCTAGTCTACTAAAACAAATTTCTCTTTGTTAAAACCACCCACTTGTGGTATTTCTGTTACAGCAGCACTAGATGACTAAGACAGTAATATAATGAAATAGAATGTTTTATAATGTAATCACCTTCCATAAGGTAGTCTAATGTAATCAATCAATCTGTTGAAAGTGCAGTTTCTAAGGGTGTGTTCTGCCTCTGGACTTTAAATAGATATTTTGGTGGAATTTGTTCTCTCCTCTCTCTTCACTCTGACCTACAGGTTTGGACTTGCCAGCTCCCCACAATCACATGAGCCATCCCTTGAAGTAGATCTCTCTCTATTTCTCTATCTACTATCTATCTCACTGGTTCTGTTTCTCTAGAGAAACAGGTATACAGGTATACAGCAATTCTCATTAAAAGGGTTGTTCTCCAATGACACATTTCCCATTTTGAAGCATCTTATTAGTAGTGTATTTGCTCCCCTTCTCATCTCAATGGGGCACTGACCTACCTGGGAAAGCTGTGGAAGTAGGGGAGGCATGTGGCAAGAACAGTGGCTCCCTGGTGCATCTAGGCATTTCCCCATTAGGGAAGCAGACAGTACACATGGCCACAGCCTAGCAAGGGTCCACGCAATGCCTGTCTGTGCCACTGACTCCTCAACTCCAGCAAGACCCAGGTTTGTACCTATGAGGTGGTATCACTTCAGCATCCTCCTGCCTCTTCTGGGAGGGCCACCAGCTTAGAATGGAAGGAAAGGAACAGGTTGGAAAACGTCCCTTAACTTTCTCAACGTCAACTGTATCCCCAAGCAGTTTTGTTCTCAAGAGATTTTTAAGTCAGCATTTCACTATCTTTTTCACCTCCAAAATCTGTACTGAAAAATTGCTAGTCAATTAAAAACTATTATTAGCTACATATATATATATATTTGAAAATTGTCTCTATTAAGGAGGGGTGGTATACATAACAAGTGATATTAAGAAACGGGTGAATTAGACAAGTTTAATATAAAGCTGGCAGGAACAATACAGGACAATCTGGTCTAGTGGTTAAGGCTGTGGAGAAAGGTCAGGCCTCAAGCCTTACCTGACTCCCTGTGACTTCCGGTGCTCTGAGGGAAAAGGAGACAGAAGAGTCTCCTTCAATTGGGACTTTGCAGGAAAGAAAAAGACATTTATATCTGCATGGACGCAAGGTGAGTCTGTCTGAAGACATAAGGAGAGACTACAATGCACAAACACAGGAGCTATTTCTAGGCAAATGGACGGGGGCCTATTACACAGGGGCAGAGGTGGTCAGCAGCAGAATCCTTGTCTTCCATGCAAGAGGTCCACATTCAATTCCCAGCCAGTACGCCTCATGTGCAGCCACCACCCTCTGTGAGTGAGGATTACGTGCTGCTATGATGCTGAACAGGTTTCAGCGGAGCTTCTAGGCTAAGATAGACCACAAAGAAGTGGCTGGCGATCTACTTCCAATTAGAATCCTATGGATCCCAACGGTCCGATCTGAAACTGATCATGGAGGATGGCGCAGTATCTGGTAGTGTTTAGTTCCATTGTGCGCAGAGTCACCAGGAGTCAGCGGCTGACTTAAAGGTGGCTAACAACAACTCGATTTACACAGTCCAGAATTTGAACAAGATACTGTTGATGTTTGTAATAACTACTATTAACGAGTAAATCATAAGTGTTCAGAACAGTACTAGGCAATTGACAGAAAGAAACCATTATTACCCCAGCTAAGACACAGGTTAAGTGTCTCATTCGAAGACCCAGAGCTAGTAGGTGGCAAAGCTGGCCACTAAGCCAGAACTTCCTGATGCCAAATCCTGAGCTTTGCCTCCCCGCCCTTAAGGACGCTCCTGTAGGCCTGGAAGCAGGCCAGCCCAGCCACACAGGTGCATTCACTGAACAGCACCACACTTGCTTATGCCAGGTTCAGGAGCACAGTTTTGATTCAGGAAATGAACATAAACAAGTAACCCCCACAGGATCAAACCTCTAACTCTTCCCAGCTTAGCACTACGTTCTAATCAGGACCACTCACTCACACCAGCTCCCACCCGAATGCCACTGACACGTGGCCAGGCAGGGAGGGCGCTTCTGGGCACTACCCATCCCATTCTATTTCCTGGACTTTCATTGCATCCCTTCATCCTTGCACCATGAAGCAGGAAACATCCAGAACAACCAAATAAAACAGACTAAAGGACACCACATGCACAGCTCCTTGGGAACTTATCTTAAAGGAAAGCTCTGGCCAAGCGCAGTGAAGGCAGTGAGAACTGAGCATACCAGTAACAAAATGAAAGCACCAGCTTACACTGAGAGAGTGTTTTCAGTGCCTTTTAAACGGTTTCCAGGTACACTGTCATTTGTATTTCAAAGTAGTCCTTTCTCGGCTTGTTTCAGTGAGATCAGACCACACGTTTCAGTTTTCCAACCAATGACCAAAAAAAAAGACACAGATTTTAGAGGGAGAAAATATTTATGATGTTTGCTGATACAAAAACATACTTACCTTTCACATATTCATTAATGGGCACTTCATAGAGTTTGGCAACTCAGTTTTACCAAACAAAATTACATTTCTCACATACTGGGGAAGCTGCTGGAGTCTGTGGGTAGTGCACACAGTTAAACGTTCAGCTGCTAACCAGAAGGCTGGAGGTTCAGGTCTACCCAGAGGCACCTCAGAAGAAAGACCTGGCAATCTACTTTAAAAAACATCAACCATTAAAAACCTTAGGGAGCACCATTTTACTCCGACATACATGGGGCCACCATGAATCTGAGATGACTAGACAGAAACTAGTTTTTGTTCTTTTGTGGCAGCTACCAATTTGGGGGCTTTGATCCAGACATAAAAATTTAATGCCATCACTTTTGCGTACCTCACCCCCTCCCACCACTGAGTGTCTAGGAGAGGAGAGACAAGATCAAGAAGAGTCTAGCCTACCACCTGGAAGTCTGGGGTCATCCTGTTTCTGAGACTGACCAGCTTTACAGCCTTAGGAAGAACCAATCTTTGAGCCTTGGTTTCCTTATCTATAATAGGCATATTTAGCTTAGACAATACCATTCAGCCCTGCCAGTTCATGACTTGTGGTGAACGGAACAGCCTCTCAGGATAAACACAGTGAAATTCTCAAAACAGATCAATTTAGGGCATGGCAAGAGGCACAGGTTGGTGGCGTATATTAACCAGAACGCAAACTATTTGTCCGTTTCTTTCTCTCACTCCCTCCCTCCCTCCCTTCTCAGACATCCAAGGTATCCACAAGAAGCTCGTTATTTGGTTCAATAAGGTAGGTGCAGTAAAATAGGTTTCTCTTCATATATGGCCTTTCTGGCCCTGGATTTGTAGTTCTGCCAAAATGATTTGCTAGGCCACAATCTTTCAAGGGGATTGGACAGTTCACTATGCAAATAAGGTACATACAACCCTTGCAGGGATTGGTTGACTATAATGTAAACTGGATCACTGTGGCCTCTTGAAGGGATTGGTCAGTTTGTGGTCTTGGTGGGAGGAGGAGGCTTATAAAAGGGCTAATCCCCCAGAGGCTGAAGAGGACCTCACTACCATCAAGAAAAATAGCCAGGAGCTGAGTGTGTCCTTTGGACACAGGGTCCCTGTGCCGAGAACTTCCCACATCCAGGAGTTAGAGTTCTAACACTGGAGATGACAGGAGACAGTCAGTGCAAGATGGCATGAGATGGTGGTAGCAGTATGAGTGGAAAACCAGGAGACCAGTTAGAGATGGCTACGGTGGGGTTCCCGGCCCATGGAACAAGGCAGCCGCTGTGGGCTTGTCAACCCACAGAGTGAGAGGGTTATAGGTCGAGGGGGATTCCTGTAGGCATAGCCTACAGTGCACACCACACTGGCCTTCTCCCCCCAGGAACTCTATGGGCTGATCTCCAGGTTCATTATAGAGTTCGTTATAGAGGGCTCTCCCATGGAAATAAACTGCTTGCTCTAAAAAGGGCAGCCAGCAGAGAGAACACTAGGTTGAGCCCTTTGTCGTTTTCTACTAGCCCTGCTGCCTCTCCATCACTTCTACACAATCAGAAACACTTAATCAACTCCCAGGAGGTCAGATTTCCTTGCCCAGGTGCCAAGACAGTTGGCATGAGGTCCAACCCATGCTTCTCCTCGCAGAGAGCACCAGGCCTTAGTCAGTGCTCCATGATGGTCCTCTTCTATTAGTGTCCATGCCTATAGAAGCATCAAACAGGAATGAGGAGGAATGTGTGTGTGTAAGTGAGTCTGTGTATGTGTGTAAAACTCATCTTAGTACTTCTCTAATGTCATTTCTGGAGCCCTGGTGGCACAGTGGTTAAGAGTTCAAGCTGCTAACCAAAAGGTCTGCAGTTCTAATGCACCAGCCACTCCATAGAAACCCTAGGGGGCAGCTGTACTCTGTCCTACAGGGTGGTTATAAGTTGGAATTGACTAGAAGGCAACAGGTTTAATGTCATCTCTAGGCTGAGATAAATTTCAAATCCTAGCCATTCCTTTTAAGAAACGCTAAGCAATATATGAAGAGAAGAACCAAAACTACTGATATTTTAATGAATTTTCCATATAAAACTAAGATTTTAAGAGGTCAAAACTGCATACACACATACCAAGATTAGTGAAAAGGAATCAGAAGTGGCTTTGGAACTGTATATGCATTTAATTTTTTACTATTTAAAACACACAACAAAGCATATTACAAGAGAACTCCAAAGGAAGAGGCATTGGCCCGTCTTTGGTCAACAGTCTTGGCAAAATCTCACCTCATTCTGAAATACGTACAATCACAAGCACACAGAAAACAAAGCAGTTCACTCCACGATCTTGCCAAATATCCCCTTCTTAGTTCTGAAACCATGAGACAGCAACCAAAGTAATTTACGTCAGAGCAGTGGTTGGTATTAATTTTATTTACTTTATGTCAATGACCAGTTAGCACGCCATCCGACAAATGAGACAAAGTTATCGGTCTAGTGTCTACAAGGGCTGTGTATGTAACTTTCATTTTGCAGAAATGAACAAGTGAAGTTTGTGAACCCTCCTCACAACTGTGGTATTGCCAAGGTGCCAGGGTGAGAGAGTGGATCATCTTGGCAAGTGCCTTAGTGATAGTGGATCAGCCAAGTTCCCCCCAAACCCTGCCCTGCCAAGCCGGAGCCCTGAGCCAGTCGCCTGACCTCTCTGCTCTACTAGGGACTGCAGCAAATGGGTGGGATTTTACTGACGGGATCACAAAGTGATCACTTTTGACCTCGGCTGGGCCCCCAAGGCTACTGGGCTATTTCTCTCCTCAAACGTAATTGGAGCTTTTGCCCATTCCTCACAAGGAAAGTTCAAAATGGCTGCCATTCCTAAACCCACTCCTGCTACTCTCAAACCGTCCTTTACGGTTTCACAGAGGAGACAAAGGGATGTGCTTTCCCCCCACCTCTAATTTTAATCTACAGATTCCCCAGAACTTCCCCTGCTTCCCTCCTTTCTTAGATAAAAGCTCCCCTTTCCAGGGAAGCTAATCCTTCTCTATGTTGGTTTTTGTTTTATATTTCAAATTTTTTATTGTTGTAAAAATACATAGAATGCAACATTTGCCAATACAACATTTCCAGGTGTACAACTCAGTGGCATCAATTACATTAATCATGCTTTTCCATGCGTTCTGAACTCTCGTCCCTACAGCCAAGGCTCACAATCTGAACACGCCTGGAACAGCCCCGGAGCCTTCATTACACCAGCCTGAAAGCCAGAGACCCAGATCCCAACGTCCTGATGTGTAGTAGTCTTAGCACCTGGGAAACCTCTTTGTTTTCACACCTCTGCTATCTTTTCCTCCACTACCCTCTACCCATATCCAGGCTCGTAAGTGGACATCCTAAAAGCACTTTCCCTCAACTCTGCCTACTTTTCCAAGTCAAGCTCTCTCTCTCCCCTTCACCTCTGAATTCCTCTGAAGAGTCATGTACACACAGTACCTCCACTGCCCTCTGCTCACCCAAGTTGTACGCTTACACCCACTGGGTCTCTTACACCCACTGGGTCTCGCTCCTGAGCCCATCCTGCTACCGACAATTGCACGTTTCTGAGGCCTCAGTAGCCTAATATGGTCCTCAGCCTTCCCGAGCCCTCTATCACATCAGAAACCACTGCCATCTTCCATCGTCCTAAACTCTCATCCTCTCTTGGTCCTATATCTCCACTTTTTCTTACCCATCAAATATGCCTTCTGAGTACCATTCACTGATTTTATCCTTTCTCCTGCCCATATACACTGTTCTCTAGTAACAGTCTCCACGCTATTTCATTCATTCTCATTGTCTTTACTACCTATATACTTCCAAGATGAATCTCAAATCTTTACCTTTAGCCCTTACCTTTCTCCTAAGCTTGATCTACATTTCAAATACATGTTGGAAATCACGATGTTTAAAACCGTATTACTTCCTCCCACTCCCAAAACTTCTTTTCCTCTCATGACTTCCCCATATACGACAGTCTTCCAGGTCACACTCATTTCCATATCTAGAATCTTTTCTCCTTTTGTCTTCTACTGACATAGATCTCCTTTTGCCTTCCATTTTTCCCACTAGGTCCACCACAGCCACCTCCCTGATTGCCTCAATGCTTCCAATGTTCCCACTCCAATCCATCCTTCTCACTACAGCCAAAGATATTTTTTTTAAAACAGATAATACCCTATCACTCCCTCTTCTCATTCATCCCAAAGATGAAGCCCAAACTCTTCAGGTTCATATTCAAGGACCTCCACCCCATGGTCCCAGTATGCCTTTCCAGTCACGTTTCAATTACCACCCTCCCTTATCCCCACCCCATCCCCATCCAACAGGCAACCTACATTTATTAGTATCATTTCTCCAAGTCACCAAGTCTTCCCAACTTCCAAACCTTTGCTTCTGAGGCTCCCTCTACACGGAATGCCTTTCTTTTGTTTATCGTATTCTTCAGCCCCTAGTTCCCACTCCCATCCTCCCTACCCTAGCCCACTTAAAAGATCCAACGCAGACATCACCTCTTCTGTGAAACCTTTCTTGATACTCTGTAGATATCATTTATATTGCACTTAATAGGTACACTGTAATTTGGTTGTTTACTCAGCCAACGATAAGTGCCTTGAGATCAGGCCCCATGTTTTATTAATCTTCAAATCCCTCAAATCAAACATGGTGCCTGGCACTTAGTAAGGCCTCAATAATGTTTGTCGACTATGGGCAGCACATTAAAAAAATAATAAAAATAAACCTTACATTTATAATTACATGGATTTGGGAGCAAAGGAATTAGGAAAATATGGATAGTCTTGAGTTTTCTACCCCCCCACCCCGCCACATGCTGTCCCTAGCCTCTTCCTGAGCTTTGTTCCATTTGAGTATACTTGAGAAAAAAGAAAATGTTCTTATTAGACAGAAATCCCCTGGGCAGGGCCTAGACAAGAAAAGTTCTATTGTATGCACGATTTCCCTGAGACGCTCCTGTGGGGAAAGAAAAAAAATAAAGAAGTTCAAATTTCTCTGTGGGCTGGCAATTTTTCTGTACTTATTGGCATGACTCTGGTCCTATCTCCCCAGACAAAAGGCCAACAAAATGCTGGATAATCTGAAATTTGGAGAATAAACAAAAGTCATGTCTCTCAATTATTTCCAAAAGCTTTAGGCAGCAGGGTGTGGGCATGCTTTCAAGTGTATGAAGTTGAGACTTAAGAAACTACCGGAATTACACATTTGATGGCAACACTTCCTATCTTCAAAGGGATGTATATTCTGCTACTTGGCATTCTTAAAGGTGTTTGTGATTCATCTCTTTTTATAATAGTTCTGCTTCATACACCCCCATCACAGGTGTACGAAGTCATGAAGTCATCGTATAGACTCAGTTCTTCTGTGTGAAATGCACTGCTATGATCATAGCAACATATCTCACACAGAAGAACTGAGTCTATACCCTTCACATAACCTCTCCCTCCATTTAGCCATGGCCAGCATCATCTTAAATCTAATACCGCCAAGTCCTTAAGTTAACTAAGGTTACCCCAAGGTTAGGGCAAGAAGTTTAAAAATAAGAACTTCAATATTCCTCTAACCTTTTCTGTTGATGTCCATGCGACCCTCCTAACAACAAGTAAGTAAACAAATAACCAAGAGCCTCTATCTCATCCTTGACCCTGGCATTAACTGATTTCAGAGGAAAGGGCCATTAGGAAACAGATACCACTCTCAAAAATACAGAGGGCAGCTGCCCAGACTTGATAAAAAAAAATGTAGCCTGATGTAGAGAAGCTGGAGAATTGTACTTTCCCTGAAAGAACAGAAAGGCGTTTATATTAACCAAAGTACTTATCATTGTACCTGCAACTTTCAATTCAAGACAGATGAAACCAAAGTAAAACTAGATTGCTTCCAGAACGTGTTAAAAGAAAAAAGGTGAAAATAGAGCAAACACCTGTTAAAAAAATAGGCCTTGCCAATTGTTATTTCCTACATATTTTCTTGTAAGTGACAAATTTTTTCAAAACCCCTCTGAAGATGAATGTAGAATGTGGATACCAAAACGTGCGGGTATTTCCGTGAGCTTTGTCTGATGTGCGCCTGTGAGAATGTGGCAGAAAAACAAGCAAGACTATTTCTTACACTCAACATAATGACGATAGAGTCTGAATACGTGTGTTTAATATAAGTCCAAACAAAATTCCAATGGGATATCTTTTAATTACGAAAAATGTCAGAGAGTAACACAAGCAACATACAGGTACCCAACACCCAGATTTAACATATTATCATTTGGCATATGTCCCTGGGTGGTGGAAATGGTTAAGCACTTGGCTAGCTAACCGAAAGGTCAGTGGTTCAAATCCACCCAGCAGCACTGCAGGAGAAAGGTCTGGCAATCTACTTCTGTAAGATTACAGCCACTGAAAACCTTGTGGAGCACGGTTCTACTCTGACACACATGGGGGTCACCATGAGTCAGAATCTACTTGACAGCAATAGGTTTGGGTTTTTTTTTTCTTAAATCATTTTGCCATATTTGCTTTAAAAAAAAAAATTAAGATGGTAAAGATAGATACAGTTGAACACTCCCAACCTCATTTCCTTTCCTCTCTCCCCAGAGGTGAACACTACTGCCAAAACTGATTATATTCATCCATGCCATTGTATGGAGCCCTGGTGGCACAGTGGTTAACAGCTCAGCTGCTAACCAGAAGGTCAGCAGTTTGAATCCACCAGCTGCTCCTTGGAAACCCCATGGGGCAGTTCTACTCTGTCCTATAGGGTTGCTATGAGTCAGAATCAACTCGACAGCATGGGGTTTGGTTTTTTGGTTTGTGTTGTTACACTTTTACTACATACATTATGCCTCTATAAACAATTTGATTCCTAAAGTTCATCTAGAAGGAAAAAACTGAGTAGGATCCAAGAAGCATTTGAAAAGGAAGAATTATAAAATAGAACATCACTTTCAGATAAAATGTCTTACCTGCTGTAACATCTGAGAGAGTATGATACTGGCAAAAGAATAACCAGACAGATCAATATAATAAAACAGCTCGGAAACAGATGCTAAAATATATATTAAAGCCATATCTGATAAAGACGTCATTTCAAATCACTGACAGAGCAGTTGGTAAACAATTATCTACCCTGAAGGAATACAAGTTAAAAAAAAAAAAACTTCCACAGACACGTAACGAAAGTGGATATCCAAAATGCCAACTGATGAGGGAGCCTCCTTCAACTCAGGAGCGTCTTGGGCCTTGGACTTTCCATCCTTCTCTCTGTTGCATCTCAACAGTCTCCTGCTCCCTAACTTTCCACAACAATGCTCCTCAGCTTCCGCCTATAAATTCCATTCTCAGAACATAAATTAAAAATATGAGTTACTTGAGAGGTTCAGTGTTTAGGGGTCTGGCAATCAAGGTTTATTATATTCTTGGTTTTGTTCCTTTTTTCCACTCCAAAGAGTTTAAAGCAACCAAATTAGCATCAAAGAAATTTGTAAAAGCTCTAAGTGAAGCCATAATGAAATATAACTGCATAAAACCAGATGCCAAATAGAAAACTAAGCAAAACCCTCTCAGAGGATGCTCAAGAAGTTCAAAAGAGGGCCATGGTCTGGGAAGAGTTAGTCACACAAAAGTCGAAATGCTCCTCAGAGCAGTCACCAGCCAGAGCATGCCCTACTCCCAGGAAGATGAGTGCCGGAAGTCTGGGTCTAAATCAAGAAAACACACATCTCAAAGATCAGAGGACCAACTGCCTTTGTGGCAACTATCTGTAATTATCAGCAATTCAGCAACATTGGGCAAAAATCTCCCTGGACTAGCACCTGAAACTGATGTCTGCAGACCCCCCTTGCAAATATCTGGAATTGTTTTGACTCAACAACGTGATGGCACGTTTTAGCCTGAACAAAAATCTTCAGTGGTTCTTAACCCAAGATGGACACATACATGTGATTTATATCATTTAATTTCAAAATAATTGTGAGTTTCCATGTCTCAGTTTAGATTAGCTCGTTGCTTTCAACGCCCTCTTATTTACGAGACATCTCTCCCATCATTTTACACTCTTCTAAATTCCAATGGATCTTGAAGTGAATGTCACCAAGACAGAGTATTCAAGGTTGGAGAGCTCTTTCAATCCTATGACGTGAGTCCCTCATTTTCAGAGCAAAAGTTCTGTCTCTCCAAATAAAATATTTTAAATTCTTAATGAATAGCCCCTACAAAGTAAGCTGAGTCCCAACTATGGTTTCCCATGGGAAAGATTCAGGTTCCTGTACCATAACTGTTGGGAGGTTCTCTTCTCATAGATAATCATGCCTTTAAAGAGCATTCTAATCATTCAACGAATATCTTCCCACATACATTCATGGCTTCAAGACCTACCTAGAGAAGAGCAGCTATGGAAACTGCTGGGTCAGGAATCTATCTCTTCAGGAACCTAAGAGGGCATAGTCCATGCCCGTAAACTGTTGCATGTAATAGTGTCATGGGCTCATTCACTCTCTGAAGCCTATTCACGGACCTCAAGGATTCCTGGATTTCTAATTAAGCCCCCCTGCTGTAAGAAATGGTTCATTTCTCTTAGATGCCATATTAGTTTTGAGGTAGCTGCACTGTAGTCAATGGTACTTGTTTATGGCTACAGAGAGGCAGGGGCGAGGCTTTCTTGGGGCTTGGAAAATTGATAGTACCTTCATGACACAAACTTTCTAAAAAATTTTAACTCTTTTTTTAAGCACATGTAATTTTTAATCTCTCACTTCTCTTTAAAAATGACAAATAGCCCAAGTAAAAACAAGGTTCAAAATTATACTAGAATTTATATGTAAGATATGTACTAATACCATTAGTAAACTCAAGTATCATGAAGTCTCCATATTTGAATGCTGACTTTCTCACAGTCCCCAATCCACCCACCAATAGTTTGAAAACCACTTATCTAGTCCGGGGTGGTGACTAAGCAACATTTTGTAGAGTGGTCCCAGCTAATATAACCACTTCTTTCTTAAGGTAAGAGTTTTCCAATTCTACATCAGTTCCCAACCCTGAACCTTTTGAAAGAGTAGTAAACAAAAGGAACTTATTTTTAAATAAAATTATAGTTTTTTTCTTCAAAAAAAAATAAGTAAGAGAGGGATAAGAGTCATGAAAACTGCCTTCTTATCTCTCTCTTTCGTTATCATCTATTGCTGTTGGAAAGGGAATCAAGGAATCTGATTCAGCTAGCCAGATGAAGGTCCAGCAACAGGTACCTACGAAACCATGCCCCCGTTTCAGTCTAAAAAGTAAACCAAACAGGAGTAACTCGTGCTATACCGACACTCCTCACCAAACAAGAACAATCAACAATAGAGCTTTTTCTGCTGCAGAACTACACAGTGCCCTCCCATACCACTCAGCCCCTTTGGATTCCCCAACATTCAGCCAATAAAACCCAAAACGAAACCCACTGCCATCAAGTCAATTCTGATTAACAGAAACCCCATAGGGTTTCCAAGGCTGTAAATCTCCACAGAAGCAGACTGCCACATCTCTCTATTCAACCAACGGATATAATCAAATTATATGTATATATATTTACACACACACATATGCATACACACATAGGTATATGTGTGTGTGTGTGCGTGCGTTTGTAAGCCTTTTTTCAATTCACCAAGTTTTTGGGGTCAAACTGATGGATGAAAATATCCTGAATTTGTGTGAAGCTGATCAAAGAAAGTCCTTTGAATTTATGTGAAAAGGTTTCCCATTAAGATGGCAGTTATGTTTTTTTCAAGCACGATCCTTTTTAATTGCGGAAAAGAGCCCAAAGGCTTTGTCAAGGGGCACATGTTTTCTATAAATCAAAACATAAATAAATGTGAGATTATTTCACTGGGCATACATATGGTTTTTGCTAAGTAAACTCTATTTATAAAACATTGTTAGCCTACACCGGAACCACTATCAACATTTATAGTAAAGGAACTTTCCTACTGCTCTGAAGCTTACCAGGATTTGAAAACAAGCCTAGAAACATCACTTTCTTAAGACAAGTTTGATTTAAACTTCAAGTGAAATGGGCCACTGTGTGTTTTCTAGTTTTTAAAGGCTTGGAAGAAATCTTCAATTGAGTATTAGGGTCATAATCTACCAGGAAATATTTACAGTGCTGGAAGTTCCAGGATTTTAATCATCCCATTGTTCTATTCTTTCGAGTTCTCTTTTGGTTTTAGGCAAAGGTCTTGGATTATTTTTCTTATCACTGGCAGTAAAACAAAAAATAATCCGTGAGACGGGGGGGGTCTCCAAAACCCACTAAAGCTTAGTATTCATAATTGCCTGGCCATCTTCTCCAAAAGGCTCATTTGCATGATCTCTTTCCTTTGCCTACTCCCCCTAGACTATAAACACATTTACCAGTCCTGCTCAGAGCTCAGTCCCCAAAATGAAGTTTTCTATGAAAGGAATTAGCCATAAACAAGCATGAAGCAATAGTCCTTGACAAACCATAGAGGGTGACAGTAACTTTAATAATAATTTACGTTCTCCATTTTCCATTCAACTTTTCTTTCTTGGGCTGCAGTGCAGTGCCTTCCAACAGAATTTTTTCCGAAGCTTTAATTTTTCATCCAAGGTGCAATCAATCCCTACTCTAGATGGACTTAAGCCAATAGTTAAGTACAATCGTGAGCAGAGTTCTCGCTCTAGAAAGAGGCCTGTTTCTCTCACTCTCTTTTATTTTTTCTTTTCAAGCTGCATCTGCCCCAGTCATAAGACTCGTCACCTCTCAGCATGAAATGCATTTGTTTTTATTTTTTAAAGATAACTACACAGGCAGAAATGAATCATCCTCTTTAAAGGCCAGGGAAAAATGTTCTACGACTCTGTAAAAAATAAAAAGTTTTAGAAAAATCTGCATATGAAACACCTAAATTTCTAAGGTAAGAAAATATGTAAATGTATTTAATGATTATCTAACATAATTAACCTGTTTAAAAAAAAAAAACTGTATATGATTAAATTGCTTTGGAAACAATGTACACGTCTTCACTCCCAAATGCTTGTCGCAATTTACATATAGAGCTCCAAAATACTTATCCCAGCTCAAATGAAGTGTATAGGGTCACCATAAGTGGAGGCAGGGGAGGACAAACTCCAAGGCAGCTAACAACAACAACATATTTAAAGGGGAAGGTTGCTTATAGACTGCACTTATGTTTTCAATAAACTTAAAGATAGACACGATCGATAGATCATCCAACAGACAGACAGATGGGCCCAATCCAGAAGAAAATATATTTGCGTATAATTCACTTATGTAATTTTGCTGATTAACAACTAGCTACCCTAATGGCAGACACTAATGAATTTGAAATTATAAGGAAAGGGCAGACAGGCAGAATTCTCCAGAACTTCTGTTCCTAATCAATCACCAGGGATCAGTGACATCATTAGAGCCTTTGATCACAGCTCCTCTTTCAAGCTCAGATGGGACCAGATTGATTTTTTTTAGCACAGAGAATAGAGAAACACCTACGAAGACAATTCGCCATGAAACATGAGAAGTCATCAGCATCTCTTCCCCTCCGGAAAGCCTAACCCCTTCAAGAGGAACAGACAGCGCATTCCAGAGCAGCCAAACACCAAACAACACAGCCACCTCTTTAAATCCAAACCTAATTCCCATCTCACTAGGATTCCCAAAGCGCTTGAGAGGGAAAGGGATGATAAACTACTTTTCTTTCAAAGAAGCTGGGTTATGAACCCTATAGTTTGGTCTTCCTTATCCAATATATACACCCAGGACAAGGACCAAATCCCTTGATCATGGGAGTGGGGGTAGGGAGGGAAGCAAGTGGACATTTTTCCATTCTCTCCATTACAAAGCACTGAGCAATTCAGAACTCCCCCTTCTACTTCTGAATTGTACTGAGTCTTCACTAAACATGCTCGTTACTCTACGTTGAACCTTGGCCAAAAAGAAAGTCCTTCAATATAATTTTGGCTTCTATAATTTCAAATACTTGGATTGCAATCACTCTGAATGTTATGTATGATCTGAAACGGCCACACTGGGAATGAAAAGTTTTAATTGACCTTTACTACTTTAGTTCCATCGTTGTTTTTTTTCCCTCCTCCTTATTTGTAACCCGAATCTAATTGAGCTTCGGGGACAGTCGCGAAATGTAGTTTATTATCTCCCTCATCAGGTGATCAATGATTTCATTAATAAGACAGATAACAAAACTGTCATACCATCGACAGTGTTATGAAAGATGATCCTAGCTTCCCGCTCCATTTTCCAAGGTCCGGGGTTCTCTGTGGCAGCTCTGAGTCCATTCAATATTTTCCACAGACAGAGAAAAGTGAAAATCCATTTTGAAACCAATTTCAATTAGGATCCAGAAGCTGTTATCACAGGTGTCGCAGAATGGGTCCGTAAGTGGAAATGTCGCCTATCCATTCTGAAATGAAACCTTATCAGGGGCTACAAAGATGGCTGGGGACAGCCTATCTGTAAATTACTTTTCGTCCTGTGTTAACTCAACCTTAGTTCTGTCATATGGAATTCTTTCCATCCACTAGTAATAATCTAATGACTAACTAGACACAGCACCCGAACAGCTTTCAGCTGGACAGGGCTGTCCCCTTCAACATGGGTACAAATGCAAATGTACCAGGGACCTCGGGCAAGCAAAGGTAAAGGCAGGCTTTAAATGACAGAACTAAAAGTTTTATTATGGGAAATAAAAGAAGCCCGTCTCCACCCATTGCATTCCTGGTGATTTTTCAATTGCAAACTCCAAGGCCCCGTTATTTCATTAAGGCAGCACCCAAGTAGTGAGGCTTTTCTCTCACATCTTTCAGTCTCCTTTTAGCAAATTATCCCATGACGGCGGATTTATTCAGTCAAAGACCTCGGACTTTGAGAGGCAACAAAAGAATCAAGAGACTTTCTGGTCCACCTGCCTGGCGAATGATGAGGCAGGGAAAAGTCTCCCCCAGAGAAACCAATCAAACCATTGTGTGGCACAGTCAGACCTTTTCAACTGTCAAGCCAGAGAGCAGGGAAAGAGATGAAAGAACGCGGGATGAAACCACCATTTAGGGAACCATGTGGGAATGGTCTCCTAAGATTTAATAATTGGGATGGAACTCAACTTTCTACAACTAAAGGAAGGGGGAAAAAAAAAAACAACAAGAAAGAGGCTGAGAGGAAGAAAGAGTCAAAGAAAGAGCAGAAAAAGAAAAACCAGCAGCCTAAGTCAGACTAGGAATAACTTTTATATAAAAACTTCCCCTACCTGATATGAACTCCTATTTATAAAAGTAAAAGGGAAAGAAGGAAGATGTAAAAGGAAAAAAAAAAAATTTAACAAAGCCTTTAATTTTCTTCCTCTAGGTTACAGCTGCGTTAAGTATTCTGATTTAACATTAATTCAAAGTAACAAAAACAACAACAAAAAAAGCCCTTTATTAATAGGGCTGCCTTGTAGTTTAAAATATAAATTGTCAGTTTTAAATTGGCCTAGAAGGAAATAATACATTGATTTGACTCAAGAAAAGAAAGACTCAAACTGGCAGAGACACTAGGTTGTAATTTCTGGGCAGTTTTCAAGAACATTTTAGTTTATATTACAAGTTCAACATTAGATATTTAAATAAGGAGGGGGGACTCTCAGTAAGTATTACCAAAAGGGCGTTAAAAAAAAAAATCATGATTTTTTTAGCACGAAAAAAACGTAATGCCAAGCAGCTACTGCAGTTCAAATACTTTTTATTACTGGTGACTTGCACAGTATGTATTACTAACCGAGTTTAATGCATATGAAATTTGGGGGGGTGATGGAACTGTTCTGTGTCTTGATTGTGGTGGTGGTTACATGATTTTATGGATTTACCAAAACTCATAGCACTGTACATCAAAAAGCAAATTTCACTGCTATAATTTAAAATAGATAAACACAAATTAAAGCACGTGGAATCTGGAAACATTTCCATATAAACCAGATAACTGGAGGATTTTTTTTCCTCTCACCATCATCACCCTGCCTCCTTTCCTGCCTGGGATCCCTGGAGCCCCCCGTGCTCAGCCTGAAATCCACTGGCATCCCATGCTGCAAGCTGCCCAGAAAAGCAAGCCCTCCCCCATGTCGGGTCAGATTGGTATGTGATAAAAGGCCACGGAGCTCTCTCTCCAGAGGGAGCTTTCCTCCTACAACCACCATTTTGTCCCTTGAACAGCCACTGTTTGGTTACTTTTTTCTGATTCTGACCAGTTTGTTTCTGGAAATTGGAAATACCCACACCACTTGATTACAAGTAATAAAGGCAACCCGGAAACGTCCCATAAGCAGAACACAACATACTGTGTCTCCTTTTTACTCCCAAGTTTGGAAAACTGTGGCAAAATGTGAGTTATACTTATTCCTGACTTATCTGAGCACCCAAGACATGTTATTTTAGAGGAGAAACTCAATGCTATTTAAAAAGAAAAAAAAAAAAAGGAAGCTTTGGCCCTTTGGGAAGCACCTTAATACAAAATCACTAATTTCATCTAATAATCTCAATGAGTATTTATGAATGAGAAGCAGACTTTAAAAGCATTTGATTCATTAAATCGAATTCAGGACCAGTGATTTGAAATACTGCTTCCTGATCCCAAATCCTTTCACCTACCAGGCTTTTAAGCTAAGGCCAGATGATCACGGTGGTTGTAAGGATTTTCTATTAACAACACCTTCTAATTCTCTCAATCTGATTAAAGTATAGCAGTTCTCAGGTTATTAACAAATGATTTTGTATTGAGAAGAGCGCTGTAAAATGTGTCAATGAATTAATTGCTGCCAAATATATCCAGAATTACCTATTTCTATTAGTTACAACGTAAACCCTTGTGGAGCAGTGGTTAAGAGCTACTGCTGCTAACCAAAAGGTCGGCAGTTAGAATCCACCAGGTGCTCCTTGGAAACTCTATGGGGCAGTCCTAGTCTGTCTGATAGGGTCACTGTGAGTCGGAATCTACTTGACAGCAACAGATATTAGTAATATGAGTTAATCATATTGGTTACTCACTATATCAGGTTCAGAAATGTTAAATAATTAGCCCAAGTCACACAGCAATTAAGGGGCAGACCTAGGATTCAAAACCTGGCATCTAACTGCCCCTACCCACACATTAAAGCTGTTATACATGCCCTCTCCCCCACTATTCTGAAGAAAATTCTGGCAGCCCTGTGTACTCTGCAAGTTCACTGAATATCTACTGAGATGCTCTCAGCAACAAAACACTGAATTAAAGGCAGAAAAAAAAGACAAACCAGATGTTACGCTCAAAAAGTTTAACTAAAATATGAAAGTGTTATTAGATAGTTTCCAAAAGGACACAAGACCATACGGAGAAAGAAAGAGACTGAAAAGAACGTACTCATGTTTGAGAAGAATTCAATACATTCAGTGTTGTTAGAAAAACCACGCATATATAGTATAGAGGAGCACGTGAACAAGACGAAGAGCCCTTCAATTCAGCTAGAGCATAGGTTATAGGGTGGGATGGTACAGTTGTAGCACATCAAATGGGAATGTCAGACTGGGTCAAATTTTGAGATATCTAAATACTAAGTGAAGAAGTCTGAACTTTATAGGTAGCTGGGAGCCATGGAAGGTTCTAGAGTAGGTGAGTGGCATGAACAGAGCTACACTAAGATTAATGGGACAGGCACAAGTCTGAAGGATGAGAAGAGAGGAGACCAAAGGCATGGTGACTGGTTAGAAGGCTATTTCAACTGTCTAGGTATGAGGGAGAGATGTGTTAACTAGCGCAGTGGCAGTAGGCATGACATGAAGGGACATGGGTAAACAATCACTGAAGAAGGCCAAACAGGCCCTCCCACTGGCCAGGCCCAGAAAGTATGGCGGAGGGGGGTTCAAAGGTGATGGTACAGTTTCAAGCCTGGGTGACTGCATGAATGGTGATATACTTAGCAGAAATAGAGAATTCAGTGGTTGCCAGAGTTTAGGAAGGGACCTGCCTTGCATTTATGTGAAGCTGAAGAGTAGGAGCCAGAAATAGGAGTTTGAAGATCCAGGGAACAGGGCTCTTACTAAAATCAGATTATTCATCATCAGTTAGTTTAAAAACTTGAAAGCTCTTTAAAAAGAATGAAATCTAACTCTTAACATAGCACAAACCATCGTACAAATGGGTATGGCTAGCAAAGGAAACAGATGAACCCAAAAAAAGATTTAGCAAAAGGGATATACATATATGGTGTTACTAAAGTTGAGGCATAATAGGTACATTCGTTTTCAAGGTGAAAGAAATTAAAATAAATTTTCTTAAAATAGTCCTCCCCATTGTCTGGCTTAAGAAGGCATTTAGAAGGAAGGTACAAAACGTTCGGGTTTTTTATCCATCTTTCCTTCCTTAAGATGCACAAACTTGGTCACTTTTGGGATTTGTGAAACATCTTGAACTATTTTTCAGACATCTGAATCCAGCAAATTTAAAATTACTTTAGCCAAACATTTTTCCCTTAATTTCAAAACCCATGTGTACTTTCAAGAAAACACAATCCTTTTGTTTTGGATTCATAACATTTTAACTCATCAACAAGCTCTGTCCTAGTAACAATGGCTGAACGTTTACTAAGCCCTTACTATGAGGTACTTAGGTTCAGCACCTACAGGAATTGCCTCATTTAATTCTCCCGGAGACCTTGAGAAGTGTGTTTAATTATTATCTTACGAAAGAGATGAGGAAGCTGAGACTTTGAGAAGTGAATTTGCCCAGGGTCACATAGCTAGTCTTTGTTATTGCTATAACTCAACCCAAGCTTTCAGATTCCAAAACCTGAGAGTACTCCCAACCAACAACCTATAATTTCAAGTTCATTTTATCTGAAAATGACCTTTCTGTCCATCTATCATGTGCCAGGAAATGGGATGTGGCCAAGAAAAGAGATTGGACATCTAAAGGGTCAAGAAACCTATATAGCCTAAGGTCTACCTGGCGGGAACTGTCTGCTCTTTTCTGAGCAGAATTAGTACACAGACACTTAAATAATGTCAAGGAAACAACAGCTAATAACGGTAGGGAACAGTCGCTGAATTCCCAACTCTCCACAAATTTGCCCATCATACTTCCGGCCAGGTGACTATAGGTATTAACACCTATTTAATGGACAGTTTGAAAGGAAATCACAAGGCCAGGAAGTAACTAAAAGTTAAAGCTAAAAAAAGGAAAAGAGGATTGCCTTAAATATTTGCAGACCCTAACACTTTGCTCTTACAAACCTCAAAGATTTTTTTTTTAAAACAGAGGAAAACTAAGCCCTTTTTTCTGTTTTTTTTAAAGATTCAAAGTGAACCAGGGAACTTCCTCTCCATTATTAATCTATTGACTTTGGAGCCATACTGCATCATCATTAGGATAATCACCTCTGCTTTCTATCACATTAAGGTATGTTCCCAATAACTATCAGATCCAATCAAAGCTCTCCAAGACCACAGCCTGCATAAGTTTATTATCAGTTCCTTTCTTTTTTAAAGTAGCATCGTAGGTTAATAAGAAATATCAAATTACTCCTTTAAAAAACAAACAAAATCATGGGCCAAAAATGAGACAGAACATTAAAATTAAAAAGTCAGTACTGGCAAGTCACTGAAGGAAGTTTTATAGGATAATGAAAATTTCAAAAGTATTGGAAGATCTAGTTAGAAAATTGTTTTTTAAAAATCACAACATGTAACTTAGAAAGTAACAATTTCATACCATCAGGAAGCAGACCTGCTGTAACCAATTATGAAGACATTTTAGCTCTATATTAGCATATTAACAGACTAGCACATTTTAAGTCAACGATGAGTCCTAATATCTGAGTGCACTCTTTGTATATGAAAGACACCCTGTTAGGTACCAAAAACAATCACTTAAATCCTAACTGCGCTTAAGAAACATTCAGAAAACTAAACATCATCTCCTTTGCCATTAAAGTTTACTAAGTAACACTAAAGCTTAAAATTAAAATAGACACATGAGACACCCATTGTGGTTCCCAGGTAAAGACTATTGAAGACCTTATGGTGATCTAGGTTTGTAAATGTTAAACAAAACAAATATGACTTGTGTTTTTCCTATACAAGATCTAGAACAAAGTTCTTCCCTTGTGTTATTTCAAATCTCAGTGTTTTAACTGGCAAATGCTTATTTAAAATTCTGTTCAAGGTTTTTTAGCCGTACGTCTTGGTTCTGTGCATGCGTGTGTTTAAACAAAACTCTCTGTGCGAGTTATTTCAGGAGCAGAAACTCAGCTGAGCAAAGTAAGAAAACAGATCTGTAAGGACTTGCAGTGGAATGTGCGTGGTTTGGCTGGAAGGCTCACAATCAAGAACAAATTGCAGCATACAATGGCCTGGAAAAGTTAATTACGTTAACCAACACCAGGGCCAATAACAAAACTTGTTTGTTTGTTTGTTTGATTTTAATCACGGAGCTGCAGACGGAGAGACAAAATGTATATTTTACATTCACTTGGTTCTTGAAGCTACACTCATTTTTAACCGATCAGTTACAAATCACCGAATTTCAGAGCTCTGCAAAGAAAGCGCAAGAAGGCTCTGGAAACAGACACAATCATTACTAGTCTATCGTCGGCATCCAAATGATTTTATGTTCCTTTTAGTGAATAACCTTTCAGGGATGACCTTTCAGTAATAACCTGGGTGGTCCAAACAGTTAATATACTCAGCCTCTAACCTAAAGGTTGGAGGTCCCACTGCATCCAGAGATGCCTCAGAAGAACGTCTTGGTGATCTTCCAAAAACTCAGCCACTGAAAGCCCCAGGATGCATAGTTCTACTCCGACACACATGGGGTCGCCACGGATCAGAGTCAACTAGAAGGCAACTGGTGGCTGTTAGGTATCGACACTTCCTAAGTGTTTACCGAGAAAAGACATGAGATAGAAATCGAGACAGACGAACGGAAAGACCTTGGCAATGGCAGCTACCAGACAGCATACACACCAGCCATCGAACACCTGGAGCCAACAGAACCCTAAAGTCCAAACAGGACCATGGATATCAAAGCCCACACGCTATATTCTGTGCGGCCAGTGCTAAGTGCTGCAGGGAGGTGTGGGACCAGGTAGGGGAGCTTGCTGTACAAAGAAAAAACTCTGCAATTCCAGCAAATGCACACTCCCTTGGTTAGCATGGTCCTGGAATTGTCAGGATACTCTGGACCAGTCAGATGAAAACCCCTTCGTAAGCTTTACAGTGCTGTGTAAAAAGATCATTACAATTATTAGCACGGCTTACATACAACAATCATAAAGTAAAGAGTTCATTTTCCTTTGCTTCACTTTCTCTCCGTGTTTACATCTGTTTGTTTCTTTTCCTGGAATCTTCCAGGAGAGTTGCAATCCATGTCTAAAACTACCACTTCCATTTTTCTTTTATTTTGTTGGTCTTTACGTTGTCTCAAAATAAAAAGTAACAAATCACTTAGAAGAAACAGGAGCAGAGGGAAAAAATGGTCAGCGCGCCCAGAATTTCTAGGACAGCTATCGTTCAGGCTTGTACCCTGCAAGCTTGATTAATGATTTTTTGTCCCAAGTGGCAGATTTTACACATGTTCAGGCAGGGATGTGTGTGCTTGAAAGTCCTGGTGGCAGAGTAGTCAAAGCGCTCAGCTGCTAACCCAAAGGTCGGCAGTTCGAGCCCAGTAGCCGCCCTTCAGGAGAAAGATGTGGCAGTCTACTTCCGAAAAGACTTACAGCCTTGGAAACCCTATGGGGCAGCTCAACTCTGTCCTATACGGTCACTGATGACCTAGTTCTAGTCTGGGTTGTTGTTCTGTTGTTGTCGTATAGGGTCGCTATGAGTTGCAATTAACTCATTGGGTTTGGTTTTGGTTTGGTGTGCTTGAATGGCACAGACAGGGGCAGGGGTGGCTAAGGAAGTCTTGTTTAATCAACAGAAAATCTGTGATTACTTCAAAGTGTAAGACCAACTTTGTCTCTGGCTAGCCTTCTCTGGTGGCTTCCTGGCTACCACTGGGCTTGTCAATTCTAAGTCTGTTCCTAGTCACCTTGAACAGGTTCATAAGGCAGACGTGTGGTCAACAAGTGGCTCAAACGCTGCAGCACCAGAAAACCTCCTGAGCGTGTGCCCTGGCGCAAGGTGGCAAAAGCAACAGCATCTTCACATGAACAGAACGCTGCTGTGTTACACTGCTGAAAGTCATAAAATGGGCTGTCGCTTGCGTAGGCTCCACATAGCACAGCACCATCTTCTACCAACTTCCAGGTGTTCTTGCCTCTCTCTCTCTCTGACACACACACACACTGTAAAGATAAAAGGTGATGCTTCACAAAGCATAATATGCAGTGTTTATCCCTACAAAGCTCCTAGAACAATTACCAAAACCAAAAGCCAACCCCACTGCCGTCGAGTCAATTCCAACTCATAGCAACCCTATAGGACAGAGTAGAACTGCCCCATAGTTTCCAAGGAGCGCCTGGTGGATTCTAACTGTTGACCTTCTGGTTAGCAGCCATAGCTCTTAACCACTGCACCACCAGGGTTTCCAGAACAATAACCAAAATTGCACATACTAATCCCATTTCTAAAATAATACATCTGTCTAATTTTTACAAATTCCAGAAAAAAGAAAAAAGGGCAACATGTTCTTTAAGGAGAAAACAAGCCTTCTCTAACCACACTGGAAGAATAATGCAAGATTCTTGTTCAATTAAAATAAGCTCCAGCCCTGACCTTAAATACCACACATAAAGGGGAAAAATAGACATATTTTCATGTATCTGTAAAGTAAATTCATTATTTTAACTGACAAAAGGAAAGAACTCTCGGATGTAAATATATCTCCCTAAGGATCAATTCAAAATAGACTCATTAGCCAGTAGGTTTAACAGCCAGGCCCTCCTTTCCCCCAGAAAAGCCAGCTAAGCACATTCATTAAATTAGGCAAAGGAGTGCAGATGACAGGCACATATTCTCCACAGACAAGGACGGGGCACAGAGGAGCACTGTCCAGGCTCCTGAGAGGTGTCAGATCAAGCCACAGCCATATTTAGAACTGGAAGGTACAGGCTCTGTTACTAATTGTCCTCACTCTAAAAAGTTCTAGGCTGAAGTTACCTTCCAAAGCAGAGTCCGGCAATCCAATGATAAAAAAAAAAAAAAAAGAAAAAAAATTTTTTAAATCGATCCTAGTAAATTCTCTCTTGGAATAAATAAAATACAAGCCCAACAGGAGGGAGACAGCAGGTTGGCTAACGCAAATGAGTATGCCCAGACACACAGAGCCCAGGACCTAGGAGAGCTGGCCCACTCATTCTTCCTAAGACACATGGAAAAGCCGAGGGAAATTCAGGGAGGCCAGAAATGTCTATGACATCTACAAAAGGCAAACCCATCAATGGTCTACAACACTGGAAAAGTGAACAAAAAAAAGGAAACAAAGGGAGCCATTAACCTATTTCGTCTGTTCTTACCAGAGGGGGCTCTGGAATTTATTTTCAATGCTCCCTGCTTGAACTGAAATGCCTCTCAACACTTTGCTGAAAATTTTAAAATGCAGGATGTAGAAATAGTGGCTCTATGTTATCTCTGAACACAACTAATTTTTTTTTTTTTTTTTTTTAGCAACAAGGAAACTTACCTATCAGATAGTGGAGTTACCTTGAGAATCAACTGTTCGTAAATTCTGAAATCCTATAAAGTTGGACTGCTTAAAATCGGGGGCGGGGGGGGATATCCTGACACTAATTTTGACAAGGCAACTTTTGTGTCTTTTGTAATAACTAATCATTCTGACTAGCGTAGATTTTCCACGGTGAAATGCAAAGCACGTTGAACTCCTGCCAGACTAATCAAGATGATTTCCAAAATGCCAAAACAGGAACTTCCTATAATAAATAACCTATCACGTTTACATCTCAAATTAGAAAATTTGGAAGAAAACGAGTACTTCAGGGATTACTAAAGCCTACTCATCCCATACACCCCACCCTCCACTCCCATTGGCTTTCTTCAGCCTCTCACAGAACAAACACTGGTCCAGGTGCAAAAGCTCAATTCACAAGGAATGCAGGGAACATAAAAAACGACTAGAGGCTTGGCTGCTGGGAACTCCCGGGGCTGCTCACCATTGGAAGTGGTGCTGGAGGCAACTGCTTTCTCACTGACATCTGTGCGAGTAGAGCATTTCACGATGGAATTCTCAACTTTCTTCTTCTCAGTGGTCGTGGAGCTGTGGAACTGGGCCTCCATGATGTCTTCTCATTACTTCAGCTCTCTTCTCCTGGTAACGCCTAAATAAAACAAGAGCACCATTATCTTCAAACCACACTGGACCAAAACAAACTCGTACTCAAAAGTCCACTACACCTGCCAACTGAAGAGCAGCCTAGAGCCTTGGCAATTCATAATCTGAAAAACTCTTCTTCTAGAAGTTGCTTGCAAAAACGTTTGAAGGTCTTATAACGACCTAATCTATTCCTGTCTTCCCTCAACGACACAAACGATTTGTGCTTGGCTGCTAACCTAAAGGTTAGCAGTTCAAACCCATCCAATCCGTTAAGATTACAGCCAAGAAAACTCTATGATGCAGTTCCACACTGTAACAGCTGGGGTCACCATGAGTAAGAATCGACTGGACAGCAATGGGTTGGGCTTTTTTTTGTTTGTCTTTTTTTTGGTCCACTTCTGACTACACATACAAAATGGAAAAAAAAAAAACAGGGAAGTGTCCATTATACAGGACTTTCCCTAAATACCTACTGGGCATCTGTGATCAAATAGTCTTAATATTTCAATTTTCAACTGTGTCTATAGTGTGACATCTAAGTGTGACATATCTCTTCTAAGACACATCCATATATGTCTCTTCAGGTGGCTGATTTTACAGGGTGGGCGTTTGGAAAACTTTGCAAAGCAGGAAAAGGTTTTAATTGGATGTTTGAAAGAACACCTGATAATTTCTCATCTCCAAGTTCTACTCCAAGTTCTGAATCAGAGGATAATTTAAGCAAAGCAGCCACTCATCTCTGCTTCCTTCACTAAAACATCTGAATTGCAAATATGCTTTTTAACCCTAATTTGCTCGGGTAAAGCCATACCTTTTAAGCTGTCTTAAAACATAAAAATATTTCAATTCATTTGAGTTACACTTTGAAAACAAAGGTGATAGAACAACAGGCTCCTGGTCCCACCAAGAAAAGTCACAAGACTGCCCGCAGCAAAGACTAGGATCACTCTGGAAATTTTAAAACTCAGCTAAAGACAAGTTCAGCTAGTCTCTTTCACTAATTTCATTCAGGTGATAATTGCCCTAACTCATCATTCACCAATTTTTACTCTGTTTGGTTCATGTTCTTTTTTGCAGTCATAAGCTATACCTACCATGAATACCAGACAAGATGAAAAGCAGCCTCTCTGGCATGTTTTCTTCAAGCTATCTAGATTGCAACACTCATGTTAGGCATTTCTTCAGCCTAGTCATCTGCTTATTTTCTACATTTGGCAACCACCCCCATGTTCAATCAAAACAACGATCAGTAAAATAAAATAAGCAACTGCTTAAGTGACGCAACAAGTTAAAATAGTGGGTATAATATTTTAGACATCCTTAACTAATAACAGTTTGCAAGGGAACTGAAAAATGACAAGCTCTTTCTTCATTGTTCAATAAAACCCCCCGGATGTGGAATTCAACTAGAAAGCTTAAGAACCAGAGCCACATGGCACTGTAAGACCAGCTCCTCCACTAGCTTTCCTCTTTGGCCTTGATTATCCAGTGTCATTCATGGTAAAACACACAAGTTATTTACGAACAGCTTTTCTAGAATGAAAAAGGAAAAAGCAGCTCTAAGTTAAATTTACATATCAATTGTAAGATCCACTCCAAATTCAGAAGCATCCCTCAAAGAGCACAAAAGACAACAGTGAACAAGCTGCCTGACTTCTTCAAGAGGGCTCCTCCCCTGCACAAATCCAGAGGACACCAGCCTCCTCACTGCCACCTGAACAGCGCCTCCTCAAGCTTTTCAGGGCACAATGCGGCAAACCTGCTGTCTGTATTCTCATATGTAAAATTACTTGACAAAGTCAGACAGGGAAACTTAACCTTTTTTGGGGGGGAGAGGGGGCTCAGTTGTCTTTAAAAAAATGTGTTAAAAGTATGGATCCTTTCCCTGAAAAAATACCCTTACACACTGAAATGGGCATTTCATTTCCAAATGATTACAGACACCCAAGCTTTTCCCTGAATCCAGATGAACAATTACTGAAGGAGAAAATTTCAGTGGTCCCGTCTAGCTCTAGCTCTAACCACCTCAAAATCATTCTTTAATTTTCTGACTGCCCCAGAAAAAAAAATGATTTAACTGTTACCTTTAAGGTATCCCAAGAGAACAATTCAATCTACTTCCTGTTTCTCAGAATGGTACACAGACCACCTGCATCAATGTTGCTACAGTACTCATAACAAATTCAGATTCCTGGGTCCAATCCCTGATGCAATTTATCAGTTGTTTTGAGGGTGGCACCCAGGAACCTTCATTTTCACAAGCACTACTCATTATTGGTCTCACTAAGGCTTGAGGAGGAGCCCCGGTGGCAGAGTGGGCTATGGGCTAAGCGCTTAGCTGCTAACCAAAAGGTCAGTAGTTCGAACCCACCAGCGGCTATGCAGGACAAAGATGTAGCAGTCGGCCTTGGAAATCTAGGGGCCAGTTCTAGTGTATCCTCTGGAGTCTCTATGAGTCGAATTTGACTTGATGGCATCGGTTTTGGATTTTGGTTGGGAAGGCTTGAGAAGAACTGATGCATTCGGACTGTGGTGTTGGCGGAGAATATTGAATATATCTTGGACCGTCAGTAGGACATACAAATCACCTTAGAAGAAATACAACCAGAATGCTCCTTAGAAGCAAGGATGCCGACTTTGGCTTGCTTTCTTTGGACTAGTCATAAGGAAAGACCAATCACTAGAAAAGGACATCATCATGGTTGAGAAGGCAGGAGGGTTGGTAAAGGCAAGCGAGGCCCTCAATGAGATGGACTGACACTGTGGCCGATGGACTCAAACATAGCAATGACTGTGAAGCTAGCACAGGACCAGACATTTCATTCTGTTCTACATTAAGGTTGCCATAAGTTGGAGGCAACTAACGATAACAAGGCTCAAGAACAACTACTCAGCATATTTACTTTTGTTCACAGCTATAGACCCAGTGCCTAAAACTGTAGGTACTCAATTAGGTATCTGCTGATTGGATGAACCAATGCACCCCTAGGTTACTCAACTCCAACAGCCTACATCGACCCATCCCAGCACTGATCGCAGTTATAATGAACTCTTCTTCGGGACAATTATTTGCTGAATGACCATCTTCCCCTCCAGACTGTAAGCTCCATGAAGCCAAGACCTGTGTCTGTCTTCCACCATCTAGTACAAGCAACACAGGTACAAATGTTCACTCAGTAAATAAATGATCACAGTGATGGCCCTGCGACCCGTAAGATTCTGCCATGCCTTGAATTTTAATCACCATTAGTTGAGCTGCATATATTTTTTCCCCAAGGTTTCTTCGAAAACTGGCAAATAATATTAAAAAAAACAAAAACTTTAACAGAAATATTTAATTAATCAAAACACTCCATTCGTAGCCATTTTGGAGAAACAGACATTTACTATACTGCAGTTGTTTCCTTCAAAACACACATACTGTTTTATTGGTTGAACTTGGGTTAAAATCTACTAAGTTAAAATTGCACAGGGAAACAAGCAAGTGGACCAAAAAAAAAAAAAAAAAAAAAATTAAGGGATGGGACTCCTGGATAAGAACTAAGCCTCTTCCTTTCGTAGAAAGACCTAATTAACAATAGTCATGAGACAAGTCACCAAAGTTCCTTGACAAACTTGGTTTTTGCGGAGTTGCTGGTTTCCCTCCAAGCAAAGGACTTCATTTTAACAAAGCAATAAAACCCTCCAAATACTCATCACCATAGAGAGAGGCTCACGTGAGAAGAGGTAAAGGCCCCAGGCATTGACTGAAACAGCACTAATTAATGGTCTTAGAGAATAATAATTCTACCCCTATTTGAAACGGATTTTTAAAAAATAGGTCCTTGGTCACTCAAGAGTCTACCCCCTTCTTCTATTTTGACAACTTATTTTTGGATCTCATTAGTTAGTAACTAATTATTCAAAAGTGTGGTTTATGCTTGGAATGGGGCCATAAAAATGGCAACTTGCCAAGGCAGACATCTGCTTCCTGTATATTCCTATAAATTATATCAGCTTATTTTACTGATAAAAACACAACTTTGTCCCTGTCAGTTATAGAGGAGAAAGTTTTAACATCCTAGACTCTTACACCACATCAAAACTATGCACAAAGAGCTAGTGAGCAGGAAAGAGTGTCTGCTTTTTGTTGTGATTTTCTTTTTTTTTCCATAGATTTCTAAAGTTGGAAACTCAATTCCCAGTTGATACATTGAAAAATTAAATACTGAAGTAACCAAGTAACATTACTGGAGCAGTCGTTCCACGGTACTACTTTTAAAACTTGGAATTTCTTAACTAATAAAGTAAAATTTATTTAGAAGTATATCAAGGGAAATTTTTAAGTTCTGCTTCACTTCAAAGATTTTTCTCTGCGGAAAATATGCCACTGTTCTTTTCCATGTGAATGAAATGAGACTTTTTTTTTTTTTAATACCCCTGATATGGTTTCCTTTGCTTACAAATCTATACTTTTCTCCTTCAATCCCTTTCACCACTGAAACATGACATGCAAGATTTGTTGGCATGCCCCTTGACTTTTTACGCTTAGGGGGTAAAAAAGTTTGTAGCTGATGGTTGAGTCCTAGCAGCTTGACTATATATACATATATATGGAAAAGAAAATGTGGGGGGACCCTCCTCCAAGGAGAATCACTCTAACAGTATATGTTTTCTAAAGCTGGAAGTTTCATAGGTAAATGGAGGGATAAACATTCTTTTCTGAAAGCAAACAGTCATACTTCTTCTCATTCAACTATGCCTGAACCTTTTGTAATTTCCCCAAGGCCTAAATCCAGGGCACAATTAATTCCAGACCCCATTTTAAATCTAATCCCTCTCCTACTAGCAACCTGCTTGTAGTGGGTCTTTTCTTTCCAAATTATAAATCTGAACCCACATCAGCCTCCTAGAAAACAAAGCATTTAAAGTTCCCTGTAACCACTGCCCAGATGATGCACATATATCCCTCCCCCCACACCCCAGGGTTCCTTTGAAAACTGGCAAACGATATAAAAAATTTGAAAGTTAACAAAAGAAAAGCCACAGTTACTAAATTTAAGAATTCTTATGGGGACCTACATTTTAAACGGCACTTCCACACAAACCACCTCAGGTCTTCCTATCCTTCCACCACTTACAGCTGCCATGAAAAAAAAACCCAAAACTGCAACTTTCATCTTTACCAAGACGAGTTCCCATTTATAATAATTGTTTTTATTAGGCTATGTGGTTATGGTCAATTTTCTCTGAAATCTCTCCCGTCCTGCGCTTTCATGTCGGGTTACCCTCATGTTATTGTTTCCTCAGACGGTTTCAATTTTACGTTTTTTCACACCTTTAACCACTTTTCTCCGCGCCCCCAATCCCCAGCTTGCCCTTCCCCTGTCCCTGTGACTTAATTCCTTGCTCGATTTCACTCTCTGCTGTGGTAGTTGTAGTCAATTCATTAGCAAGTGCTCTGCATCCCCGCGCAGCGCCGTCTGGACCCGCGGTGTCGCCGCATCCATCATCATTACATCAGCGCGGGGAAGTCCACGCTGATTGCTCCCGGCACACGGCGCGCCCCAATCAGTGTGCAAGCAAACATAGCATGTTTAATTTTTCAGAAATGGCTCTGGGTATTTGGGGGCCGGCGGGGGCACCTCCAGGCCCGCTTTGATCCACATTCCTGGAAGCAGTCTTTCGGGAGACAATACGTCTCAAACCGCGAGGCGGCGGGAAAGTAAAAAACACCAGGGGGGGCCCTCCGGAACAATCAGAACCTGGCAGTCGCTCTCAAGCGGAAAGCATCAGCCCTTAACAATTTTTCTCAAATTGGTTACCCTGCTCCTTGGGAATATTCACGGGCATTAGAAAACTCTATCTACAGTTGGCCCAGCAAAATTTCCAGGAGACAGTGGTAGGTGGCAACCGTTGTTTTCAGCCACACAGCTGTTTTGCCCGCTGAATTCGGGAAGATGCAAACTTTCCCAGGTATTTTGCAATGCAACACCTTGCGTGTTGCACACGAATAAAAAACTGCTTTCACAGGGGAACATCTGAAAAGTCTCCACGAACCCAATCAGGATGTGCTTCACGCGCACAACTTTTCATTCACTGTTAACCTTGCCAAATGTTTTTTCTTCATTAGTTGCATAATAGCTTAAGGTGTTGGGAATGGATAAAGCACAGACACTTAGCCTCACTGTCTCTCAGGAAGGCCGTCAGTTGAGTTCCAGAGTTCAACCTTGACCACCAGAGGCTTTATGTAGTGAAGAGAAAGCATGAAAAATTATAATTCTGCGAACATGTGCCAAAATCAGCCTTTCGCCTGCAGGTCTCCACATTGAAACCACCGATACAGGCGGTAAGCAGGATGCCTTCATCATTTAAACACTTGAAATTTTAAAAAGAAAACACCGGGGCAAAAATCCACATTTAAAATGATGTCCAAACTATATAAAACAACTTTATAAGCCAGGGTGAAATGAAGCAGAAGTGCTAAACTGATAATGCCCTCTTTCTGAAACAACAGACTACTTATTTCCCTAATCCAGTTTTTTTTTTTTTTTTAATTGTCTACACTCGGGCAATACTTTTTTTTTTTTTCTTAATGCATTTAAAGATTTGCTACCACCACTGAACGTTCTGATTGGGGTAACAATAGTCAGTTGCAGATAGAATGGGGGGAAAAAAGAAAGCAGAACTCAAATTCTTATTTAAAACAAACAAAAAAAAAGCCAGCCAAACTGGAAGAGTAGAGAGCAGAAGACTCCCTGAGCCTATCACCCTAGAACTGAGCCTATGCCGACATCAACTTTTAGCGGAAGAGTTGTTGTATGCCATCGAATAGATTCCGACTCAAAGAACCCTTATAGAACAGAGTAGAACTGCCCCATAGGGTTTCCAAGGCTGTAATCTTTATGGAAGCAGACTGCCATATCTTTCTCCCGCAGCACAGCTGGTGGGTTCAATCTGACGAACTTTCAGTTAACAGCTGAACGCTTAAGCACTGAGCCACCAGGGCTCCGTCGAAACAGCAGAGTGGTACACAAAATAAAGGGTATTACCTGTAAGATCGGTGCCCTACTTAAAAACCATCAGTATAAGACCAAAAGGTCAACAATTACCCAAAAGCAAAGAAGAGAAGATCAAGAGGCAGGGAAACTTGAGTAGTACTAGAAAGAGAACAAACAGAACACAATTACAGAGACTGTTGACTCACTGTGATAAACGTAACTAATGTCACTGAACAATTTGTGCGGAAACTGTCAAATGGGAACCTAACTTGCTGTGTCAACTTTCCACCAAAAGCTCAATAAAATGTTATTTAAAAAAAAAAAAAAGACTGAAAACTAACTTAAAAGCCTGATTACTGATGATCTGATCAGTTTCTGATAGGTTAAAACAGCTACTGGCAATAGGAGTGATCAGAAATACAGAAGACATTTCTTCCAGCAGTGCTCTTAACAGCATCATGATTAGGCCCTAAATGAGAAGTGAGTCTGTGTGGCTTACAGAACAACTGATCAAATGCACTAATAAAGCTTGGCGACAGAAAAAATGCACTTATTTACACTTTGCTGTATATTTATAAACTGAATGATCTTCCTCGTGTGTTAATGTTTTAAAAGGCCAGATCCCACTGCCAGAAGAAGCCATCCTGTCAGGGTAAGGATTTGAGGCAGTATTCCTTATATCAGTGAAAACTGATACAAGTAGATTCATTACTACTTCGAGATGCTACTCTTGGAACAACTGTGTAGGTAAAATTCCTACTAAGCACTTGTACTTTCCTAGAGCTTTTTAAAATTCAGCTTCAAAAGAAAATAAATTTTTTAGCAAGAGAAAATTAAAAAAAAAAATTTCAAGAGACACACACTTACACTGATTATAACTTTTTGATCAATTCTGGATGTGAGAAATCGTCTGAGCTTCAAAAAGCAAAATTTAAAGTATTTCAGTGGACTGTACATAAGTGTGCAGTATAGAAATACCTAAGGTTTATAGTAATCTGGTTGCCTTTGCCTTGTGTTCCAAACATCTTTCTGAACTTAGAATCAATTAGATATGCAGAACCTCTGTGACACTAGAAGAGTTCCTAAGATTTCCAAGCCCTCCTCCTCCCCCCTCCCTGTCTGCACTGCCTTTCTTTTTCTGAAAGAAAAGCCCAGCTTCCTAAGTTCTTCATGAAATCTTCAGGTACTTTTTAGTATTTTTAGTGTGTAATTGCTTTACCTTTAAAAAAAAAACCTTTACACGTGATTTTTTCCTACAATTAGGAAAGCCTAAACCTCAACTGCTAATAAAGCATCTGCTTTCTGTCCAAGTGGCCATCAGCAGTCTTTGCAAGCCTAGAAGGTTCCCCAAATCTGCTGCCTTCTGTTTTTTCATCTTCCTTTCCTACATTTCTGATGCTGCTCAGTCTCAGATAAGCAGTGTCTGTGATACAGATTCCAGAATGGAATTACCCTAAGGAGAAATAATTGCCTGGCTATGGATTAAGTGAATTTGGTTTTAGTAAATGAACTAACTACACCTAAAATTTTAGGAAATCCACATATTTAATTTCTACCAGGGAAAAGCTGAATTGACATGAAGTCATCCCTGCTATTCCGGTTAAAATTACGAATGACATTTTTGCGCGCCAGTTTAACTCTTTGGCCACGTGCACTTAAAAGAAAAGATGATCTGCGCTTCTGACCTTCTCTGCTGCCAGCAGTATTTTAGTAGAAACATTTGAGAGGAGTATCCCACTGCCGTAGGGTCCATTATGACTCCTGGCGACCCTAAAGGACAGAGTATTTTATATTTGTTCACCATTTCTGAGTTTCCCAAAACTGTTAAACATTGAGTCTAGAGTACTTTCTAGTACTTTTCAGGAAGTGCCTTGCATTGCAGGTACCACTAAAAGAATGTGCAGTAAATATGAAGCAAACTGGCATCCTCACTTTCTGCAGCTTTGTTGGATGTAGCCAATCCTTCTCAGACAGAAAACAAGATCTCTAAGGCAGTTATCAGTCTACAGATCAGCTAAGCTCATGAAAATTGTATTCCCCTTAAATCCACATATATAGCAAAAACATCATGGCTGATCAAATATGCCCCTTGTGTAGCTCCACTAGGATTACAGGAATTAAAAGTTCTCATCACATTTTCAAGGAAAAAGAAAGCTAGATTTAAAAATTATTCTTAGAGAACTTACCTAACTTTGAGTTCTTAGAATTACACGTCTTTTTTTTTGCACACAAAGCTTAAAGGGACAGAGTGCATGTTTCATCAACAGTTAAACCATCACGAACATTAGCCCAAAATCAGCTCTAGATAGCCCAAAGGAACTTAAAGGATTGTCTGTGATTTACAGTCCATCATACTTTAGCCTTCCAATTTTTAAACTCTGGATTCTTGAACCTGAATTGTAATTTAAAAAAAAAAAAAATCACAAACTTAAGGATTTTTACTTAAGACGTATTCAGTAAAAATTACCCATGGCCCACTCATCTTATAAATGTTGCTTATTCAGACAGAGCTGTTCAGCTGATTTTTATTCTCCATCTTGCCCCACCCCCACCCCCAAATCATGCAGTCCACGGGGCAAAAACTGTCCATCCAAAACACCCAAACTACATACCCTCCCAGTGAAGCTCTCTGGTAATGGAATTTCATTTTAACATCCACAGTTCAAAACAGCAGACCCTGTACTGAGGTGACATGATCAGGTCCACACTTCCAGCCACTCCTTTTCAGGTATCCATACACCTTGGTTCTGAAGACTTCATTCTTAAACTATTGAATGAGGTTTCTCTACACATAGAAAACTTTCTTGAGACCGCATTATTCTTTTAAAAAATTTCACAAAGTGAAATCAATAATACGGTTTACCTGCCACATCCCTTCCTTGTTTCCATTTGAGACTTATCTTTCATCTAAATAGTGAGTTTCCCAGTTGCTTGTATAAAAATCAATCCTTTTTAAAGTAACACCCTCTGGAGTCTTGCTAGGTATTTTACATAATCTTCAAAAAGTCAAAGTAGAGAAAGCTAAAAATTTGCACAAGAACATATGCAAATAACATGCCCGCTGTATTCTGAAGTTACTCTAATAGACAGAGATTTAAATAAAATTAGACTTTTCCCCATTATTTAGTCAGCCTAACTTCTGTAACATTAAAAATTACACAAATATGCCATCAAATGCTTATACTTAAAATATACCCCTGTGCCATCCCCCTCTACACCAAAAAAAAAAAAAGTAAAGAAAAGCCCCTCTGGTTGTTTCAGGCCAGCAATCAATTCAATTTGGTGCAGGTACAATTTATATGTGCAGTACATGCCACAACAAAACCACAGTATGACGCCAAGGAACAGCCCTTAAGAAAGTTTCCCCCTAAATCTCTGGAAAGGAGCTTTAAAAGAAAGCAAGGATTACAGTCTGCTGAAGGTAGGGAGGGGACTTACCTCAAAACCCAGCCAAGCGGAAATCAGAGCAGTAATTCTACAAGTCGACAGAGTACACTTTCAAAGCTATAATGGTGTGAAGAAGTGCTGGGCAGCATGGCCTGAAGGCAGCACTAATACACTGATGACTAATGGCTAGGCCGGGGCAGACAATGAATTTGGGGCTTGAAAACTAACAGAAACCATGCAGTACTTTGACAAATGGGCTTTCACAATTTCATTCATTGAATAACCTTTAAGCACAAAATTGGCTCGAGTTCTCTTGGGAATTATATGACATGTTGTTGGACAATGATGTAAGTATTTTTTTTTAATTATGACTCTTATGCAAAATGCAAAAGCACAATATACGAGGCCACAACTATAGATACTACAGATGTGGATTTCAACACAATATTGCCTTTCAGGAGGTGGCTGAAATGTGCTACTGCCACCTTATTAACTAGGTAATGGCTTGTTCATTCAGCTGCTTTACAAAGCCATAGATTTTCTGGGACATTTTGTCGGGTTGAAATATACATGCACAGAACAAAACACACTTTCACATTAAAAAAAAAAAAGGGCACTAAAAGCGGTAATGAGTAGCTAAGAAATTTGGCACTGAAATACAGTGCATTTAGAATTACAAGTGGAAAAAGTCTAACTTTCAGGGGCTAGGTAAAGGAAAAGTACCATAAAGGAATTGAGACACCATGTAAAGTTCCCAGTCAAAGGCACTTACAAACACCTTTAACATCCAGTTCCTTTCAAACAGCTCCCCTCCCTCCTTTGCCGGTTAACTAGCCCTTTGACTTAAAAATAATAATTTTGGCAATTTTTTGCAGAGATTGAAATATCGAAAGTGTCTCTAAATTAACCAGTACCACTTGCTTCAGACAGCATTGCCTTTAGCAGCTCCTAAAAACTTAAGAAAAGGATCTTAAAACAGGAAGCTTAGTGAGCTCATAAAACTGTTGTTGGAGCCAGGAACACATAGCATATTTAATCTGCAAACTGTGAGAGTCTACAGTGATTTCAAGCAAGATCTGAGGCATGCCCTCAAGGTTCGCTGGGATCTGGGATTAGGGGGTTGATAAGAACCTCTGCTGCCCACGGACATGTTTTTCTTCTGCAGTTAAACACAAATGCATAGAGACATTTGACTGCTGCTTGGCGTTACTGCTCAAGTTATATAAAAGCTTTGCAGCTCTTTTTGCTGTCAATATATCAAAGTTTAAAAAAAATCATCAAAGTGTGAAATTTCATTTAAAGTCTTCGCCAGTCTACAGCTCTATTTCACAGGCCCATCAAATAAAAGTAAAGATGAAAAATACACTGGGAAGTACTTGTAAAAGTTTGCAGCAGTACCCCTGCCCTGTTGTTGTTTATGCTGCCTGCCTTTATTTGCTTTGAAACTAGAACAAATCCTTTCTCATCTAGAAAAATGACAATGTGAAGTGAAGGCCAGTCTCTTCCACTAGCCCTTAATGAAAAGATAACCTGGAATCATTATTAGAGGGGAATCTTTTGTTTAACAAATACATTGATAGAGGCCCATATTCTTCCTCTATCGTCATTTCTGCATTTTAATTGCCTCTCAGGACATAAGCTGGCGAAAATTTCTTGAATCTTCCAAAACAAATCAGACTGACTACAGAATATGAATGCCAACCAAACTAAAACCTCCTTCAAAGAATTCTTTAGCTAGGGATTTACAACAATTGCATAAAGAAGAAAAGTCTGACTTTTAAGATAATCTACTATTTTTTTTTACTATAGTCTAAAGGCATTAACATTCCATTACTAAGGTTTTCTTGAGGATTTCATGACTCACTGACTCACTTTTCCTTCAAAACTGGTTCTTCTTAGTACATTACCGTCTCCATATAACTGAGCACATGCAGCATTGATGATTAAATTGTTTCCTTTCATGGGCTCCCCCAAAAAGGAGGAGGAATATCTCAGTAAAAAAAAAGTAGGCAGGATATTTTACCTAGAAGGAAAACAGTGACCTCTAAATGGCTAACCCCAGAGGAAGTCGGAAACCCTTATTGCATGCAGGTAATTAAGGAAGAAACTTAACTGGCCAAGAAACAAAGGAAAGTTAAACTTTTAGGCTTGGGCATCAATTTGACAAATTAACAATTCCTTCATTAAATAAGTCATGAAATAACTCCACAGAGTCATTTTTCATGAGTAGTGAATTTTCTCATTTCTGTCTGTGGTCCTTTGCAAATTAGATATGCCACAAAAATATGTTCATATCAGGGTTCAGTTAAGAAATGCAAGCATGTCAAAGATACCTGGAATTGGTAGGTCTCTGAGTTGGATCCACCAGCCTCTGAACAATAAATAACCCAGTTTATACCTTTTAAAATGTTGCCGTGTATGAGAAATTTCACTAGACCTCTCTCACGCTGGACTCCTTCAAGTCTCTTTAACCAAAGCTTTCCTAGGCTGACTTTAAGAATTATATACACTAAAAGGATCGCCCCTTAGGCGGGGAGTTTCTAATTAAATAGCTTTTAGTATAAAATAAACTCTCTTTTCTCTATAAGTATGCTATCGCAACTAATTTAGATGCTATTTAATGTTTGTTTGGGGTTTGACTACAGTCTAACTAGCCAAAAGTACTTGTGTACCAGGCTGTTAACACCAATATTTCCTAACATAAACAAATTCTTTAGATACTTCACACAGTTTACATTGTTAAAACCAAATCACCAAGGCTTTAATATAGCTCCTCCTGAACTGAAACGCTGTTCTGTTTTAGAAAAATGAAGAAATTTTGAGGTTATTTTACTATTTTAAAACGTAGCATTTTCCGCCTTCAAAATAATCTTGACACATGTAATTAAGAAACTGTCAGACTATTATTAATTTTTAATTTAAAACCTAAATGAAATAATTATGGAAATCAATCAATAAGGCACCTATTCAAATTGCAGAGCAATTACATAAATACTCAAAATTAATACTTTAGGCAATTTTTTAAAGATTTCCACGTAGAATATACCGAGACATAAAACAACACAAAAAGCGTAACATGGTGAGGATTAATCGTGCTTTCCTTAAACAGACTTAAATGAGATCACTTCAGATGGTCCACCACTAGCCATGCCCAACTCACTCAAGCTGAACTCTTTTTAAAAGTTAATTTATTTCCACCAGACCCCGTATTTCAGGGATCTGAAAACTGCCTCACCCAAATTCTGTGCCAAATCACATGGGGGGTGGGGGGGGAGACCTAATGACTGTGAATTTTCCAGAAAGTGTATAACCGGGGAGGAGGAGGAGAGGAGAAGGATAGCGCGATGTGTTTTGGGGAGCTAATAACATCAGTTTGGTTAATGGCACTCACTGCCCCATGTATCTGCACAGCGGCCCTCGACTGGGCTTTTTTACTTGGAGATGCGGACAGTCCATCATTTCAAACTGAAGTGGCAGCTGGAAAATGCGGAACAGCTGGCAAAGAGCTGGGAGAAAATGTTTTACATAAATATAGAAACTGGCAGCGGGCCATGAACACGGGACCCAAGGCCAGCATCTACTCGCACTCCACATCAGAGATGAGATGTTGGGGTTAGGCGAAGCCGCAGAGCAGGATGCAGCCTTAATCCTCTCTTTCCACGCGGGGTCACCCAGGGAAGCCTGGGGCCCGGCCTCTCGGGGTGCATGCTGTCTTACAGTGAGAGGTAAACGTTAGCACCGAGTTCTGGGAAGGCTAAAAGGCCAGTATGAGGAGTGCAGCTTCAGTATCCGGCAATCTGCTTAGAAGTCGCTTCACAAACTCACCAAGTTTGGGGTAAATATTGACTCCCTCTCCACCTCCTCCCGCCCTTTTTGCCGCTGAAACTCAAGAAAATAACTGCCCCCTGCAAGGGATTCATGCCCAACTCTGCCCTCTGGAAAAGCAGCCTCTTAAATGGTTACTCCAGGGGCCACGGTTTGCCCACATCCCCACGCCTCCACTCCCTGCAGCTTCTAACGCTTTCCTTTTCTACTTTTTTGTGTTTGGCGCTCCCCTGGAAAAGAAATAAAAGAGAATCCCAAATCATACACAGAAGGTACAACTTTCACTTTTCCTCTGTTAGGGCGGAGGCGCGCCTCTCTCCATCCGCTCACACACCACACCCCACCCTCCGAAGTTGAAACCCCGGCTGGAGGAAGCCCTCGCAGCCCCGGCTCCCCACGCACCCTCCTCGCCGCGACTCCTTCCGCCCCTCCCGGAGAAGGTGCGCGCCCGGTACCCCGGGGAGACGGTGCCAGAATGTGAAGGGCGGAACCGGGAGCTTTGAGGTGCAATATAGTTTTTTTTAACCCTTTGCGTGGGGGTAGGAGGCGAGGGGCGCCGCCACTGCGATTGCAAACTTCATGCCCTCCGAGATGTGAAATTCTCCGTCTCCGGAGAGCCGCGGAAACAGTTGGAAGGGGACCGTCAAGGAGGAGGGAGCGAATGAAAGACTTGCTCCGACGCCTCATGGGTTTCTTTCGAAATCTGGGGGCCTTCTTACAGCCATTTTCACGTCCTCCCGATTCCCCCAGTGGGAGACCACCACTCGATCCGGGGGCTCCGGCGCGGCCAAAGAAGCTGACTGCCCGGTGCTGGGCACGCTAAACAAAGAACTTCAGGCGGGACGTACCTGCGGCGGCGGCGGCTGTCAAGTCTCCGAACTTCCCATAGACCCGCGTCGGGGGCGCGGCGGGCGGCTCCGGGCTCCCCGCGGCCGCCGGCGGCTCCGGCTACCGCGAGCAGCCGGGCCGGGGGATGCCCGCCGCGGGCATGGTGCGGCGCCAGCGGCTGCAGGAGACTGGCGGGCCGGGCGGGGAGAGACGCAGGCGAGTGGAGCGGTGAGGGTGCGCGAGGGCGAGTGCGAGCGAAGGAGCGAGCGCGCCGGCGGTGGTTCCCCAGCCCGCTCCCGCCCGCTCGTGCAGATCCGGCATCAGTTTCAGGGATCGTGTAATCCGATCCCTCCTGACTCACAGGCCCTGAGTGACAGTTCTGATTTGGTTCAACCGCGGGAGGGAGGAGAAAGAGAAAGAAAGAGAATCCCAACCCCAGTCCCCTCTTTGCAGCTAATCGACTTTCGGAAAGAAAGGTCCCATCCCGGCCTGGAAACCCTCGCCGGGTGGAGAGCCCACCCCCGCCCAGGGACCCCGCGCTGCCGGCGCTACTCACGGGGTGGAAAAGTTGTCCCTTCCCTCTGAGCTGCCCTCCTTCGCGCTCCCTCTTTCTCCTCCTTTTCCTCCTCCTTCGCGCGCTCCTCCTCCCCCAAGTTTTAACAGATGTTGCCGGACTCTCCTCGCTCCCTCCACCCCGCCCCTGCCCCGTCCCTTTTCTTTCTGCCACTCTCCAGCTCAGTGGGGACGCCTGCCGCCGCAGGGGGCGAAGTTGGGAAAACTTGGAGTGCGGCTCGCCTTACTTTTGCTTTCTCGCTCCTTCCTGGCCGCCCCGGGGCCCCGTGCTTCCCCCGCCCGCCGGGTCCCCGCGCCGGGAGCGGGTCCCAGCTGCGGCGCGGGCGATGCCGGCGGCGGCGGCGAGGAGGCGGCGCGCACCACCCCGCAGTGTCGCGCGGCGCGGGCCCGGGTCGGGGGCTGTGGTGGGGGAGCCGGGCTGCGCCCCGAGCCACGCGCGCGCTCCCTCCCCGCCCTCCGCCTCCTCCGCCCCTCCCGGGTCTTCACACAGACACATTCATGCCCGGCCTGCTCCTCCTCTTCCCCCTCCTTGACCCCGCGCCCGCTCGGCGCGCCGAGGCCCCACCCACCCGGCGTTGGGAAGGGGGCCCCGGCCTGATCTCACCGACGCCCTCCCCGACCCACCATCGCTTCAGCCGGGACAACTCCCGGCACAGCCGGGACGCCCCCGTCGCCTCCCAGCCCCGCGCCCGGGCGCCCCGGTTGCATCCTGCCTGCGCCCATCTTTTCCTACACCGCCTCCCAGCTCTCATTTCTCTCCCCCACGCTGGGCTCCCCTTTCCTCTTTTAAGGCCTCCCCGATCACCCCCTCCTTTGGCTCTCCCTCTTGTTTTACATTTCCCCAGGCCAAACCTGAAACTCCCTCTCTCGCGGGATGATGCTTTTGGAAGTTCATGGTTTTCCTCTCCACCAGACTCATCTGCCCTTTGGGGCCAAATCTGGGAAGTGGGAACTGCCACCACCCACACAGCCTGCTGCCCCCTTGGGCCACTTTAAATAGGACACAAAAACAAAGACCCCGGGCTTGGAGCCTGGACTCCAATGTGGTGCTTTTCCTTGAGCTACCAAGTGTCTGCCCTTGGTTTATTTTCAGCGGCCCACACTAGCAAAAATTATTTTACCTACCTCCTCAGCCTGCCAGCCTACCTTCATCTGCTTTAAATGTAGCCAACCTGGACCTATGACTTAAAAAAGAAGTCTGGGGCGGGGGACAAAGGAAGAAAAAGAAAGAAAAGAACACCCCTGAGACGTTCCAAAATTCATTCTTCCTTGGGGTAAGCTGAGAGCCTACCACCCACCCCAGGCAGCAGTGCCGTACAGCTCACGGCGCACTTGTGTTGACTCGCTGAGTGTCTTGACTAAGGAAGAGAGTGGGTGGATAAGTGATTAGCTATTATAATTTGAAGAGCATTTTGAGATTCAAATACTTCTCTGGAGATTTTTTTTTTTACCGCAATTGATAGTGGCATTCACAATTTGTTTCCTAGGACTTGTTGCTCATCACAAAAAGATGAGTGAGGAAAGCAAAGACTGATTTCAGCATTTTTGGAGAGGCAGTGGAGATAAAGTAGGGCTGAAAGTCCTTTTTAGCCATTTAAGAATTCTCTTTCTACCTGGCCACTCTTTAAAAAAAAAAAATTTTTTTTTCACCACTTCTCAAGCAGTTTCTGAGTGGAGCTAACAGCTGCTAAGGGAAAGTTTGGCCATTCAAATCCATGTAGTAGTGCAGTGAAAGAAAGACCTGGTGACCTGCTTCCTTAAGCTTCAGTTATACTGTGAAGTACATGGGGTTGCCATTCATGGTAGCAGGTTTGGTGTTTTGGTTTTTTTACTCATCATACAGAACAAGAGTCTCAGAATTCAAGGGCTAGAATCCCAACTCCCCATTTCACTAACTGCCTCAAGATCTAGGAGGATTCCCAGGGAAGCCTCCATTGGCTCTGAGCCTCATCTGAGTGATGGAGATTGGAAGACTAGAGTGCATACCTCCCAGGATGTTTAATGGGGTTCCAATGAGAGAATGTATTTGAAAGTATGAAGTGACACACGTGTAAGAATTATTAGTGAACTTTTATAATTGCAGAGCATTGCAAGCTACTTTTCTCCATATACAGTCTCTTATTATCAGTCACAATATTTTTTAACATTGAAGTATGTGCTTCTGCCTCAATCACATGAAGGCAAATAACACACATCCTGATAGCCTCCTCTGTTCACCCAACGGCAAAAAATAAAGAAGAAGGACAGCCAAAAAATCAACATGGAATAAACTGGAAATTTTGACTTTTAATTCCAACAGTCTTCTAGCACAGTTTGGTCATGAAGATTTTCATTCTCAGTTGTAAAAAGACAAGAACAAAGGAAAAGCAGCTAACCTTCTCCCTAATGCCTATCAGAATAGCTGAAAGCAAAAGAAGAAGGAAAATGCTGTGTGTCTCTGGTGAGTCCCTATTATTCCGCCTTAGATTCTTGCTGGAGACTAACAACTCTGTATTAGTGGTAAACGTATATATTGGTGGGCACATTTTGCAGAAACTGTGGAGGGAAGAAGTACAGTTTGCCTTAGCGTGAGCTAAATAATGCCGTAATGCGTGGACGTTCAAGGAGCCCTGGTGGTGCAGGGGTTAAAGTATTTGGCTGCTAACCAAAAGGTAAATGGTTCAAACACAGCCACTCCGTGGGAGAAGGATGTGGCAGTCTGCTTCTGTGAAGAGTACAACCTTGGAAACTCTATGGGGTAGTTCTACTCTGTCCTACAGGGTCACTGTGAGTCAAAATCTGCTCGATAGCAGTGGGTTTGGTTTTCTGCTTTGGTGCATGGACTTTCAACTTGCTTTTAACACAGGCACCCTTTTTTCCATGTGAAATACAATGTGGAATCTGAAAATATAAAAGAGAAGAAAGAGGTGCTCTGGTTGAGGCTGGAGTGGGGGGTCTCACAGCCTGGCTCCCTAGGCCTTGCTCTTGTGATCCATGCCCTTTTCTGCAGTGGCTTCCGAGACAACTTTAAAAGCCCCAAAGACACCCTGGACCCAAGCCTGTCTTCTGACGGTAAACAGTCGTTTACAGATTTTCAGAACTGAGGTTGCCATTTGTTGATGTCTAAAATTCTGCCATTGTAGATTAACTTATAGCCATTTCACGCCAGTTCTCTTTTCAAATGCAAATATTATGGAAATTTTAATATCGTAAGTCATCAGAATGATTAAATTTATAAAACAGATTTTTTTTTTTTTAAAATGAGTTGAACTAAGAGACTCAAAAATACTGAAAGAGCCAGTGGGAAGAGAATGAAGAATCTGTGGATAAGAGGACAAAGGATGAGCCTGAGAGCACACTTCACACACTGCCCTGCATTATCCCCTATGTCACATGTGATATGTTATAAATACTGCTCTTTCCTTCCCCTGCACCTGCAGGTCTTCCATCTCTGTGCACATTAGCCAGTAACCAGTATTGATTCCAAATCAACCACTAGCCAAAAGGATGGGCAGTTTGAAACCACTCATAGGGGCCTCGGAAGAAAGGCCTGGCGATCTGCTTCCAAAAATGTTAGAGCCCTGAAAACCTTGTGGAGTACAGGTCTCCTCTGCAACACGTGGGGTCACCCTGCATACCCAGACACCCTGCATAGTACCTCTAATTACTGGGTGATATTTCAGACATGCTGTTAAATTTCCAGTTTCAAGTGACAAACTTCTAACTCAAACTGGCTTAAGCTAAATATAAAAAGAGCAGAGAGGTGTTACATTGGCTTATATTACTGAAAAGTTTAGAAGTACATAGGTTTAAGGCCAGGCAGAATCCAGGGTCTCAAACACTGTCTTAAGGGTTCCTTTTCCATCTTTCAGCCTCGTTCACTTCCACTGTAAACTTTCTTCAAGCAATCAAGGAAAGGGGCTGGAGGCAGTTGCAGTCTACATCATCAGTCTTACAGACTTTGCATTCTCAGAGAACAGGAGTATCTTTCTTGATATCTCTGCCAAAATTTTCTTTAACAAGTGTCACTTTCCATAACTAATCACCTGCTCCAAGGGAATGCAATATTGTGCTTGGTCAGGTAAGAGAGATGGTTCCCAAAGAAGGCATCAGGCAAACAGCACATGTCCTCTCTCTAAAGCCCAACATGATGGCCACCATTTTCTTCCTGTTTGGCCCCCTGCTATATGCTACCAAAGCGCCAGTTGCCTGTAAGTATATGACTGTCACCTTTGCTTAAGTGGATCCCACCCTAGAACTGCCAGCTGGGAGCTGATGCCACCACTCCCTTGAACCCCCACCCCCAATGCTCTCAGATGCCCAGCACCGGGTCCTCTGACATCGTTGGTACACTGAAGTCCTAGTGTTTATCCCACATCTGTGTTAGGAGAAAGCCTCTCTAGTCTTTGGAGTTAGACTTATCACGAGGATCTTAATACTTTGGTCCTTATGTTTGAATATCTCACCAATTTTCTTCTGAAGATAGTTCAGATTTGTTTGAAAGACGTCTCTACTAAAGTACTAATAACCCTTCTTTGTTGGCATACTGGAGCTAGTGGGAGCTCAAGTTCAAAACCCAGTGAAGGGTATCCCAGTGTAACAAGCCTTCCCACCTATCAGTAAGGTTTGGCTATTGGACCAAGCCTATCTGTTGCACTGTCTTCGCCCTTAGGGTGAGTTATTCCCCAGGAGGCTCCTCCACCTGGCATGGAAATAGACTCTTTGCAGACGACACAAACAGCTCACCCAACATTTCCAAACTTCTGAACTACAGCAGAGAACACAATTTATGCTGAAACTAGGACTTTTAATGTTCTTCTGTCTGTCTGTCTGTATATCAGAAGTTTGTAGGTGCCAGTTAAGACACTCCCCAAAGATTCTCTTCAATGTGAAATATGATCAGAATTGAAATATTATCTTGGCTGCGTTTGAGGAGATGGCTTGCACCAGAGTCCAAAACAAGAACAAGCTTTCTCAATTCCTCTCAACTGACCTGCCCACTCAGTGGGGGGTGGGGGGGTGGGGGGGTGGGGAGAACTGGGGAGGCTACTTTCTCTCCCAGCCAGGCAGCCCTGCCTTGATGGGCTGTCCCACTGATTTCAGTACAGGGAGAGGAGAACTTGGCCCCTGGAGGTGAACAGGAGAGAAAAAAAGAGCAAGAGCGAAGCCTCCATACCCCAGTGGGGCAGACACCATTCTTTCTCTGAAGGAGAACAAGAGAGGGATGGGAAGTGACCCTTCAATCCCACCCACAGAAGTGGTACTGAAACCCTCCCTACACATCCCTCCACTAGAATAAGAGAAGTGGGCTGATTAGCATCTGCCCGGTGTTACCTATCCCACCAACTCTATCTGTCCATCTATCTGTCTCTCAACACTCTGGCCCCTCTTCCCGTAAAAAGGGAGGCAAAAGTGGGAGAAAGGTGTGGGAGCCGGGAGGAGGAAAGTCGTCTGTCCTCCCAGTCTAGCAGCCAGCGATCCGGATTGCCTGTAGACCTAATGTACCTGTGGGGCAAATGTTCAAGCATCAAACCCCAGGAAACTGAGGGTACAGGAGTGATTTTAGCCCCTTAACAGGCACAGATGTGCCCACACGTAAAGGTACCCAGAAAAATTCCACTTGGATTCAACGAGGCAAGGCTTGGACTCTCCCACACCTCTGGCCTCCTAATTTCCTCAACGGCACTTTTCAGGATTCACCTCCAGGGCCTGACAACCCATTCCTAGACTGAGCTGGCTATACTTCCTGAGGACACCTCTGGGCTTCACCCATTCCTGATCTGATCTTTGGCTTTCTGCTGCCCAGTTCAGCTTCCTGGACCTTGAGGACCCTTGCCCACTGTGCCAGTCACTGTGCATGTAGGGAAGGTATTAGGGGACGTAGGAGAATTCCTGGCCACCCAAATCTCTGTGGAATGCCCCAGGGAAGGAAATGCTCCTGAGATGGTGGAGGGGAAAGGGGCTTGATCTTTCCCAGGGTGACCGGCCAGGAGCCAGAGAGGAGGGGTGCTTTTAAGTGCATCGCACGCCGCGCCCCTCCGAGGCTCTCACTCAGCACCAGCGTAACTTATTCTTGCATCTTCCTGGAACAGTGGGATTATAAATGTAACCCAGATGTCGGCTATGTCCCTTTTCACCTTGGAGATGTAGCTATAATTGGCTTGGACCTCCGCCAACCCCACAACTTGGAAAGACCTAAAACCCTCCCTTTGGGTTTCTGCAAATTTCAGGGCCACTGAGCATGCTGAATTGTGACAACCCAGACCTATCCTTGGATCCTTGTCTGCTCCATAGGAACCCCACTCACAGTGAGCATGTGCTGAGCTTGGGAGAATGTACTGATCATACGGTGGCCCAGGAGAGGTCACACCACAGTCCAGCGACCTTTGTTATGTCCTGGACTTCCTGCCTCTTTCCGCCATCCTTCTCTTTCAGAAATAAAACAGATCTCTTTCTTAAACACAGCAGTTCAGTGGCAACTGTTTGTCTCTTGGGGTTGTACCTTCCTTCCCTGGGCGCTTAGAGACTATGTACGGCCATTCAGAGAAAGCAAAGACCAAAGGTCCCTGACCCTTAGCCACTCTAGGTGTTTTTTTATCCTGACCCATCAACAGATGTGGCTTGCAGGAATGAAGTGTGCCAGCAAAGCACTGGGAAGAGACAGGAGGTTCCTTCCCACAACCGGAGTGACTCTGGACTGATTTGCCATTCACTTCATTTATTGATTCAACAAACGCTGATTGAGCAGGTACTATGTGATAGTCTGCGCAAGCCACTGGGTACACAATAGTGAACCTACAGTGACGTTCCTTGCCTTCATTAGGCTTAGAATCTAGAGGGGAAGACAAGCATTAAGACACACTGATATTATGAGGAGCACTATGTTGTTGTTGTTAGGTGCTGTGGAGTCGGTTCCGACTCATAGGGACCCTGTGCACAACAGAACGAAACACTACACGGTCCTGAGCCATCCTTACAATCGTCGTTATGCTTGAGCTTATTGTTGCAGCCACTGTGTCAGTCCACCTCGTCTAGGGTCTTCCTCTTTTCCTCTGACCCTGTACTCTGCCAAGCATGATGTCCTTCTCCAGGGACTGATCCCTCCTGACAAAATGCCCAAAGCATGCAAGACGCAGTCTCGCCATCCTTGCCTCTAAGGAGCATTCTGGTTGTACTTCTTCTAAGACAGATTTGTTCGTTCTTTTGGCAGTCCATGGTATATTCAATATTCTTCGCCAGCACCACAATTCAAAGGCGTCAATTCTTCTTCGGTCTTCCTTATTCATTGTCCAGCTTTCACATGCATATGATGCACTTGAAAATACCATGGCTTGGGTCGGGCGCACCTTAGTCTTCGGGGTGACATCTTTGCTCTTCAACACTTTGAAGAGGTCCTTTGCAGCAGATTTACCCAATGCAATGCGTCTTTTGATTTCTTGACTGCTGCTTGCGTGGCTGTTGATTGTGGATCCAAGGAAAATGAAATCCCGGACAACTTCAATCTTTTCTCCGTTTATCATGATGTTGCTCATTGGTCCAATTGTGAGGATTTTTGTTTTCTTTATGATGAGGTGCAATCCATACTCAAGGCTGTGGTCTTTGATCTTCATCAGTAAGTGCTTCAAGTCCTCTTCACTTTCAGCAAGCAAGGTTGTGTCATCTGCATAACGCAGGTTGTTAATGAGTCTTCCTTCAATCCTGATGCCCCATTCTTCTTCATATAGTCCAGCTTCTCGGATTATTTGCTCAGCATACAGATTGAATAGGTATGGTGAAAGGATACAACCCTGACACACACCTTTCCTGACTTTAAACCAATCAGTATCCCCTTGTTCTGTCCGAACAACTGCCTCTCGATCTATGTAAAGTTTCGTCATGAGCACAATTAAGTGTTCCGGAATTCCCGTTCTTCACAGTGTTATCCATAGTTTGTTATGATCCACACAGTCGAATGCTTTTGCATAGTCAATAAAATACAGGTAAACGTCCTTCTGGTATTCTCTGCTTTCATCCAGGGTCCATCTGGCATCAGCAATGATATCCCTGGTTCCACAACCTCTACGGAAAGTGGCCTGAATTTCTGGCAGTTCCCTGTGGATATACTGCTGCAGCCGTTTTTGAATGATCTTCAGCAAAATTTTGCTTGCATGTGGTATTAATGATATTGTTCTATAATTTCCACATTCATTTGGATCATCTTTCTTGGGAATAGGCATAAATATGGATCTCTTCCAGTCAGTTGGCCAGGAAGCTGTCTTCCATATTTCGTGGCAGAGATGAGTGAGCACCTCCAGTGCTACATCTGTTTGTTGAAACATCTCAGTTTGATATTCCATCAATTCCTGGAGCCATGTTTTTTGCCAATGCCTTCAGAGCAGCTTGGACTTCTTCCTTCACTACCATTGGTTCCTGATCATATGTCACCTCTTGAAATGGTTGAACATCGACTAATTCTTTTTGGTATAATGACTCTGCGTATTCCTTCCATCTTCTTTTGATGCTTCCTGCTTCGTTTAATATTTTCCCCCATAGAATCCTTCACTATTGCAACTCAAGGCTTCAATTTTTTCTTCAGTTCTTTCAGCTTGAGAAATGCCAAGCATGTTCTTCCCTTTTGGTTTTCCATCTCCAGCTCTTTGCACGTCATTATAATACTTTAGTTTGTCTTCTCGAGACGCCCTTTGAAATCTTCTGTTCAGTTCTTTTATTTCATCAATTCTTCCTTTTGCTTTAGCTTCTCGATGTTCGAAAGCAAGTTTCAGAGTGTCCTCTGACATCCGTCTTGGTCTTTTCTTTCTTTCCTGTCTTTTCAGTGACCTCTTGCTTTCTTTATGTGTGATGTCCTTGGTGTCATTTCACAACTCGTCTGGTCTTCTGTCATTAGTGTTCAATGCATCAAATCTATTCTTCAGACGGTCTCTAAATTCAGGTGGGATGTAGTCAAGGTCATATTTTGGCTCTTGTGGACTTGCTCTGATTTTCTTCAGTTTCCGCTTGAACTTGCATATGAGCAATTGATGGCCTGTTCCACAGTCGGCCCCTGGCCTTGTTCTGACTGATGATATTGAACTTTTCTATCGTCTCTTTCCACAGATGTAGTCAATTTGATTTCTGTGTGTTTCATCACGCGAGGTCCATGTGTATATTCGTCGTTTATGTTGATGAAAGAAGGTATTTGCAAGGAAGAAGTCATTGGTCTTGCAAAATTCTATCATTCGATCTCCAGCATTGTTTCTATCACCAAGGCCATATTTTCCAGCTACTGAGCCTTCTTCTTTGTTTCCAACTTTTGCATTGCAATCACCAGTAATTATCAATGCATCCTGATTGCATGTTCGATCAGTTTCAGACTGCAGCAGCTGATAAAAATCTTCTATTTCTTCATCTTTGGCCCTAGTGGGTGCTGGGTATATTTGAATAATAGTCGTATTAACTGGTCTTTTTTGTAGGCCTATGGATATTATCCTATTACTGACAGCGTTGTGCTTCAGGATAGATCTCGAAACATTCTTTTTGATGCTGAATGCAACACCATTCCTCTTCAAGTTGTCATTCCCAGCATAGTAGACTGTATGATTGTCCGATTCAAAATGGCCAACACCAGTCCATTTCAGCTCACTAATGCCTAGAATATCAATGTTTATGCGTTCCATTTCATTTTTGAAGGTTTCTAATTTTCCTAGATTCATACTTTGTACATTCCAGGTTTCAATTATTAATGGATGTTTGCAGCTGTTTCTTCTCATTTTGAGTCATGCCACATCAGCAAATGAAGGTCCTGAATGCTTTACTTCATCCACACCATTAAGGCCCACTCTACTTTGAGGAGGCAGCTCTTCCCCAGTCATCTTTTGAGTGTCTTCCAACCTGGGGTGCTCATCTTCCAGCACTATAGCAGACAATGTTCTGCTGCTATTCATAAGGTTTTCACTGGCTAATGCTTTTCAGAAGTAGACCGCCGGGTCCTTCTTCCTATTCTGTTTTAGCAGTCTGGAAGATCAGCTGAAACCTGTCCTCCATGGGTGACCCTACTGGTATCTGAATACCGGTGGCATAGCTTCCAGCATCACAGCAACACACAAGCCCCCACAGTATGACAAACTGACAGACACGTGGGGGATGATGAGCACTATAAGGGAAAAGAATTGGGCAGTGAGTGACAGATAACAGGGTGGGAACCTGCCATAGACGGGGTGGTCAGGGAAGGCCTCTCTGAGGAGGTAGATAAGAGGATAAGTGGAGGCTGACGGTGGGGGGAAGAACAGTCAAGGCAAACAATGAACCATGGCTGAAGGCTCTGGGCTAGGAGAAGCTGACCACATTCCAGGAACAAAAGGTTGGGTTTGGCTTTGCTTATTCCACCATAAAAATAAAATTAATCACACAGCCTTACCAAAAAAAAAAAAAAAAAAACCCCAAATGCATTGCCATCAAGTCAATTACGACTCATAGCAACCCTATAGGACAAAGTAGAACTGCCCCATAGGGTTTCCAGGGAGCTCCTGGTGGATTCGAATTGCTGACCTTTTGGTTAGCAGCCATGGCTCTTAACTACTACACCACCAAGGTTTCCCCATGCAGCCTTAGGTAATGCCAAAATGGGTTTTGTGATCCTTGTTTAAAAGACATTGGTTATTACAGAAAAACCTTCAAAAGCCAGAACCTGTGTTAAGGCAGAAACCTGTCAGAGAAGGAAAGCTCAAATATTTTCCGCTAATGGAGAGTGACAGAAGAGTGGTAAGCTGCACCCTGTCAAAAGCAGAAAACTTACAAGACCCAGAAAAACAAAGCAATCTCATCAAGTTCCAACTCTCACAGGTTCTGCTATATAACAAAGTGCCAGTGTATGCTTAGTTCATATTTTTATTTCCATCTGAAATAAGAACCACAAATTACGTTTATTTTTCTCTCCTTAAAAATTCAATTCATATTTGAAAGTATTGATTCTATGTGTTGCTTCAGTTCCCAGGATACCACCTAAAGGAAAGTATGTTCCACGTATTTGCATATTTGAAATACAAATACAAATATTTATTCTGCCCACTTAGTTCTGGCAATATTAGATATTTTTATAGCATAAATGTACAAGGTTACACATGGTGGCTGCAGAGCACATTTCAAAGAGAGGCAGACAACAAGCACATCTGTATGAAAGGTGTAAGTAAAATCAAGGTTGAGCCTGAAATACGAATTTATCGCAGAGTCTTAGTTGCTTGTTAGCTTGGATTAATAGCACATGAGCAACTACAGTCAGACTTCATCTTAAATATGCAAAATGAAGTGGAGAACTGAGAAAATTATCTTTGTGTGGGCCAGACAATTAAGGCAAAAAGTGAGTAGTTAGCCTGGATTATCCAGATTCTGGCCTTATCAGAAGGCTGCATCAGAAAGCCAGAATAAAATAAGGTTCTTGCCAAAGATGTTAAGTGATCACGGTGTTGATTGTCAAGGTGTTAGGGAGACAGCCCTCAAAGTTCTCCCAAAGAAGGAGCCCAGCCATGGAGAATCCACTCATGATTGCCCAGTGGGAACGACTTGGTCAGTAATTAAATTCCTGCATATTTCTCACATCCAAAGAGAAAGCAGCTCCTAAGTGTTCAGCTTGGACAAACCATCTTTCACAATAGGTCTATTAAGGACAAGATTGTAGGGTTTTGGAGACTAATTTTTTTTTTTTTGGTATTGTCAATTATACATGCAGGAATGGGCACAGACACCTTTGTTTCCCAAGTGAAATAACCTACATCCTAGAATCATAAGGCTTAACTCCAACTTGCTTTCTAAGAACCTTCACAAAGGCGCCGCTTGTTCAAGCTGGTTTAGGCTTTTCTATTCTTTTTTTTTTTTCTTTAAACTTTATTGTGGTGAAATACGTATAACAAAAAGTTTACCATCTTAACTGTTTATAAGTGGAAAATTCAGTGACGTGAATTACATTCACTATGTTGTGCTACCATCATCACAATCCATTTTTTCCCATTCTTATCCCATTTCCAGAAGATCCCAGTTATGAAAGAATTCGAAGGAAATAATTTAGGCCATTGTCTTAAGCTGGGTTCTCTAGAGAAGCAAAACCAGGAAAGCATATAAATATATGTAGAGAGACATTTCTATCAAGGAATGGCTCTTGCAGTTGCAGAGGTCGGAATGTCCCAAGTCCATGAATCAGCCTGGAGGCTTCTCCTGATTCACGTAGCCGCCGGGGCTGGCAAACCCAAGATCGGCAGGACAGAGAGCAGGGCTCTTGCTCAGAGGCTGCAAAGACCAATGAGCTGTGAGCTCAAGTCCCAACAACCAGAGGTCAGATGAACAGGAGCCAGCTATAGGATCCAGAGCAAGCAGAAACCTGAGAGCCTTGCCAGAAACCCCACTTACATTAGATGCAGGCCACATCTCTGAGGAAACTCCCTTTCAACTGATTGGCTACTCACAGCAGATCCCACCATGGAGGTGATCACATTATATCAAATCTCATCATGGAAGAGCTTACCTTATCATATGACTGCCAAACTACGTCAAAAGTGCCAAACCACTGAGAATCATGGCCCAGCCAAGTTGACACACAACCTTAATGATCACAGCCATCTACTTGCTATCAAGTCAATATGGATACACCTTACCCTGAAGATTCAACTTAGTGTTGGTGGAACAGCCTGAGCCCAGAGAACTAGATCGTATTTCCATGCTGCCCCTTTAGGTCATATATTGTCCAGCAAGCTACTTGACCACTTTGACCTTCAGCTTCCTCATAGGCGAAATGGAACCCTAAGGCCTACTTTATAAACTGATTTAGATAATTAAATAATATTTGTTACGTGCCTGGCACGTAGGCATTCAACTTGTTTTCCCTCCACCTTATTTTAAATATACTTAGCATCGAGCCAGGGTAAGAATAGTTGCTGTTAAGCCGATTCACATTCATAGTGATTCCATATGCGTCCACAGGGTTTTCAATGCTGATTTTTTGGAAATAGATCACCAGGCCTTTCTTCCAAGGTGCCTCTGAGTGGACTTGAAATTCCAACGTTTTGCAACTGGGCCTGTTAACTGTTAGCTCCACCCAGGGAATCCAGAGTCAGGATAGGATCTGCATAAACATTTGTTATATCAATAATATAGAAGAACGAATGATTGGATGTTACGACAGGAGATAGATCATAAGAAAATGAAGCTGGATATCATTCTGCCCCCCAAATAGGAGCGGGAGGTCTTTTGTGGCCTAATGGTAACTCCAGAGAACTAGAACATGCACTCTCAGCTTCAGCTTGGGTGGAATGGTATTGGGAAGAGGCCCACTCGAAGAAACTCTGACAGACTGCATTCTCTGGTGCTGTTCCCTTCCCCTTCTTCTCTACTCCTCCCTCCAGAATTCCACATAGCGCCCCTCTACATTTGCTCACCGTCTTAGTCATCTAGTGCTGCCATAACAGATATACCACAAGTGGATGGCTTTAACAAAGAGAAATTTATTTTCTCACAGTCTGGTAGGTTACAAGTCCAAATTCAGGGCGCCGGCTCCAGGGGGAAGGCGTTCTCTGTCTGTCGGCTCTTGAAGAAGGTCCTTGTCCTTAATCTTCCCATGGTCGAGGAGCTTCTCAGGTCCAGGGACCCCATATCCAAAGGACACGCTCTGCTCCTTGAGCTGCTTTTTTGGTGGTATGAGGTCCCCAACTCTCTGCTTGCTTCCTTTTCCTTTTATCTCTTGAGAGATAAAAGGTGGTGCAGGCCACACCCCAGGGAAACTTCCTTTACCTTGGATCAGAGAGGTGACCTGAGTGAGGGTGGTGTTACAATTCCACCCTAATCCTCTCAATACAAAATTAAAATCACAAGATGGAGGACAGCCACACAATACTGGGAATCATGGCCTAACCAAGTTGATACTCACATTTTTGGGGGGCCATAATTCAATCCATGATGCTCCCACAAAGGCATCTAAAAAATCCTAGATCCCTGGATCCTTATTTCCACCCTTGGCTGGAGTAGAGGGAACAGAGACAGGGGAATGGACAGTCATGCTGGTCCCAAATATCAGTCCATGTCTGACACTGTCACAGGGTTGAACCAAACCAAGTCCTGGTCCCAAACACCACTTCTGAGTCTCCCCAATGCCATCTCTCTCTCTGTGTCCCATACATATTCCTATATGTAGGAACGGCCTAGCAGGAATCAACTCACATATGAAAGTATGTGTGTGTGTTTGTTTATCCAGTTACTTATTTATTAATTATACATTTTCTTTCTACTGGACAAGGCTGCATATGGCCTCCTAAAAGGGAAAGAGGAATGACTGAGCCTTATCAGAGAGTTATCCAATTTTAAGATAACAGAACTGTAGATATGGTGAAAAATAGAGTTGCATTGGACATCAGCTCCTGCACCCAAGGGAATCCCCAATGCTACATTATTCTTTTGAAATAGTATCTTTATGAAGGTCTCCAAACTCACCATTATCTTCAACAGTTGATAAATTTTTGGTCATTTGGGAGTTAAAGGAATGTTGGATGATAAGAATCTTTTTTTTTTTTTTCTTTTTTAATAGAGACATTATCCTTTTTGTTGGGACTATCTGGAAAAATTTTGTGGACTCACACCTTCTGAGAATGGTTGACGTGCAGTCTAGCATCTCAGACTGGCCAGTGTGTGATCATCAGCCTTTTTGACATGGTGGTTCCTGCTCCAGCCTCTCAGATCTCTGAAGTTTATGGAACTCTATTTGCAGGTAGCAGAAATCCAACCTGAACTTACTTGTGTTATTGTTGTTGGTAGTTGCCATTTATACACAACAGAATGAAACATTGTCTGGCGCTGTTCCATCTTCATGGTGCTTGTTCCATTGTTCTGCCACTGTGTATTTTGAGTGCCTTCCAAACTAAGGAGCCCATCTGTCAGCACTATATCAGACAATGTTCTGTTGTGATCCGCAGAGTTCATTGGCTAATCTTCAGAAGTAGACCAACAGGCCTTTCTTCCTAGTCTGTCTTAGTATGGCAACTCCACTGAAACGTGTCTACCATGGGGGACCCTGCTGGTATTTAAAATATTAGTGGTGTAGCTTTCAACATCTTAGCAGCACAAAGTCACCACTGTATGACAAACTGACAGACAGGTGATGGTTTACATCATTAGAAGGCTAAAAATAAGAGCAAGCTTGAGGGAGGCAGAATACATATGACTTTAACGGGCCTCTGCCTGGACTCTCCATCTCTTATCTGTAATTTTCTCCAGGTCTTGGCTAGAGTGTCTTGCTGAGGAGTGGTTCTCTCCAACCACATGGTAGAAAACCTGGCCTCAGACAGCAAGAAAGGCGACGGCTTTTGCCTTCAGATCCTGGAGCGAGACTGACACTTTGCCTCAGACTCATTTCAAGCTTTCCGGGGGACAAATCTGATCGGCCCAGAAGCAGGAATGAGGACTTGGTGATTGATTTGATTTGCTGGGAGTGAGAGAGAGTCTAGGATAACCCTGTTTTCTCATGTTAGTGATAAGATGGTGGCACCAACTTAATGTGGAGCACGAGCTTGGAGTGTGTGATGGTAGGGGTGACGGAGGGCTGGGAGGCTGGGCAGGGGTAACATGCTGCAATTTGATATTTTGAGTTTAAAGCCTGTGTAGTAGTAAGTAAGAGCTCAGAACGGTCTTAGGATATTAGACATACAAATGTGGAGTTTGGGCATTAATTTGAGCTAGAGGGGAAGGCTTAGGAATTCTAAGTACATATGAGTGAAAAGTATGGGAAATGATGGGCTTAAAACAAAAAGTAAGGGGAGGAGAAGACAAGGGGACACCACCCTGGGCAATAACAATAGCTAACCAAAGAACCCTGAGAAGGTGAAGCTGGAGCAGGGGGAAGGAAACCAAAAGAAGGGTGTTAAAGGACAAAGTGGTCGCCTTTAAAATACTACAGAGAAGTTAAGTGAGGTGAGAATTTAAAAGTCTCAATCAGAGTTGCAACTGGTTCCCTGAAAAAAAAAAAAAAAAAAAACATCTAATATGTGCCATGCACCGCTCCAGATGCTGGGAAGAGGGTGAGGAAGGCAGAGGCCAGCATGGAGGCTCTCAAAGTTTAAAAACAAAACAAACAAAAAACCCCAACAGGTGTCCAAGTTGATTTTGACTCATAGCGACCTTATATTACAGAGTGGAACTGCCCCAGATAGAGTTTCCAAGGAGCAGCTGGTGGATTCGAACTGCCAACCTTTTAGTTAGCAGCCATAGCTCTCAACCACTGTGCCACCAGGGCACCTCAGACTTTAAGGTACATCTGAATTCCCTAGGGCTCTTGTTACCATGTATGATCTGATTTAGTCGACTGGAAGGGGACTGAGGCTCTGCATTTTTAACCAGCTCTAGGAGACTGGAGTTGTGAGTCCCCCTAGAGACACCCTGGAAACCCTAGTGGTGTAGTGGTTAAGTGCTACAGCTGCTAAACAGAGGTTGGCAGTTCGAATCCACCAGAGGCCCCTTGGAAACTCTATGGGGCGGTTCTACTCTGCCCTATAGGGTTGCTATGAGTTGGAATCATAGCAATTCTATGAGTCGGAATAGACTCAATAGCAGTGGGCTTTTTTTTAGAGGCACCGTGGAAGAAAGGCCTGGCAATCTACTTCTGAAAAATCAGCCATTGAAAACCTTATGGAGCAGTTCTACTCTGACACACATGGGGTTGCTATGAGCCAGAATCCACTTGATGGCAACTGCTGGTGGTGGGCAGCCCAGATGATGTGGATACTGTTTACCTAAAGGGCTCACGTTGAGCAGCAAGGGGTTAGACAACATAGGACATTGTAGATCATGACATGGAGTTGGCTTTTACTCTAGTGGGACCTTATTGGTGCCTTCACAGAGTTCCTGGGTGGCACTAACTGTGAAGTGTTCTACTACTAGCTGAAAGGTTGGTGATGCGAACTCACCCAGAGGTGCCTCAGAAGAGGCCTGGCGATCTGCTTCTGAAAGATCACAGCCTTGAAAACCCTACTGAGCAGTTCTACTCTGCACACACGGGGTCACCACGAGTCGGAGCCGACTCAACAGCAACTAGCAACAACAACAATGTTGGTGCCTTTGGAAATCAGTTTTAGGGGTGTCAGGAGACATGGGGTAAAATATAACTGGGAGGTCAGAGAGTGAAGATGAATCGCTTTACGGAAGGAGGGTTTGGGCTGGGAGCAAAGCAATGGAATGAGAACTTCTGGCTGTGGGTGCATCACCCTAGTCAGTCCACCATGACAACTGGGAAGACTTCCCAGACAATGTCTTCTGTCTCTCAGCCCTGCCTTTCTTCTTCTTCTTTTTTTTAACACAGCACATGCTATTTTGAGGGCCTCTCTAGTGCTGATCAGTATATATTGCTCAGAATTTGGTCTATCGCAGGCATATATTTATATATATATATACATATATATTTAAAAATAAGATTGGTCTTGGAATACTAATGAGAGACTCATTTGGAAATTGGGAATGTTGGTTTATTGTTCCAGTGGCCTATGTGTTAATGTTTTGGTTAATATAGTACAAAATTATTTGCACCATAAATTTTAACTGAGTCCACTAATCTGGTTGTACAGGGCCAGGCCTAACGTCTGCCTCTTAAAAGTTTGGAGGTAGATGCTGTTGCTAATATTGTTTTAGGGATGTGTGCTGGCAAGTTACTTCTAGGTGGGAGGAAGAGAGAAAAGGATTAACATTTTAAACTGCCTTTTGGTACGGCACAGTGGTTAAGAGCTCAGGTAATAACAAAAAGGTCAGCAGTTCGAATCCACTAGCCTCTCCTTGGAAACCCTGTGCAGCAGTTCTATTCTGTCCTATAGGGTAGCTGTGAGTTGGAATCAACTCAATGGCAACAGACTTTTTTTGGTTGTACTACCACTGAACTAAAATGATGTCCTTCCTCTAGCCCCCAACTTCAGAGGGCTGGGGGTGATTCCAGCTGGCAACCAATATCTCACAGTAAGAAGAGGTGTCACCTTCCTGGCTACCTCCTAATTAAGAACTCCTGACCATGACACTGGAGCCCTGGTGGTGCAGTGGTTAAAAGCTACAGTGAGCTATGGCTGCTAACCAAAAGGTCAGCAGTTTGAATCCACTAGCCACTCCTTGGAAACCCTATGGGGCAGTTCTACTCTGTTCTTTAGGGTTGCTATGAGTTGGAATCAACTAGATGGCAAGGGGTTTGGTTTTTTGGTTTAACCATGACACTTAGGAGCCCTGGTAGCACAGTTGTTAACGCACTTGACTGCTAACCGAAGGGTCATCAGTTTCAAACGACCAGCAGCTCCTCTGAGACGGCTGTGGCAGTCTGGTTCTGTAGAGATTCACAGCCTTGGAAACCCTATGGGGTCTCTATGACTCGGAATCAAGTTAATGGCAATGGAGCCATGACCCTATACAGTCAGCTTAAAACTAGTTATCTGCCACTCTCTGGCTCATTCTTTTTCTTTTCTTTTTATGCCATTGAGTCAGTTCCGACTCATGGCAACCTCACGTGTGTGCAGAAGAATGGGTCCATATGGTTTTCAGTGGCTGGTTTTTCAGAAGTAGATCAGCAGGCCTTTCTTCTGAGGCACCTCGGGGGACAGTCAAACCTCCAACCTTTTGGTTGAGCGCCTTAAGCATGTGCACCACCCCAGGACATAGCTGTAAATATCCTGAGACCTCAGTGGGAACCAACTTAAAAAAGTTACAGAAAGAAAGGATGCAAAACATTCCATTCCTTTGGGGCCCACCACCAGGTTGTTCCCTGGTCTCCTTCTGTTTAAGCTATGGTACATGTTTCACTGCTTATTTTTATGACTGGTTGACATGAAACCCAAAGTATTGGAAAGGGATAAGAAATGATTGACGCTGAATTGGAAGGAGGCTACAGAACACTCAGTTGTTTCCCATGAAAGACACAGCATCTCCTGGCCTGGAGCCCAGCTCTGAGCCATTTCCCTGCATAGGAGCTTCTCTTTACAGAACGTTGCTACAGTCACAACCACTCAGGCTGAAGGCAGTGAGCAATACAGTGGCGATGCAAACTGAAATGTGAACTTCCCCGAGGTAGAACTGTGCTTCTAAGCCTTCCTATCTAATCTGCCAGTCAGGATGGAACATTAGTTCTGATAGAAATACACACTACTAAGAAACACAGTCAGTATTTGTTTCAGTGTCTGGATCCATATGGTGGTGGAGGGAACATTCTGGAAAAGGGATTCAATATTTTATTGTCAATTACTAGAAGTTCAATATTTAACTAAAAAAGATAAAATAACAAGTGCCCATTTAAAACTTATATCAGTGTTCTTTGTAGTCTTTTCCTAAAGATCCCTAAATCTCAAATTGGTAGTAAACCACAGAACTCTCAAAGTTTATACAGTTTTTACCTCAGTGCATCTGTGGAAATCTTCTTGAGAAGCAAATCATCATAAAGTTGCTCATATTTTCCTAGAGGGACAGTGTCATAATTGGGAGTCGAGATACAGACTAAACATTTGGAGTAAAATAAATCATAAATATGGCCACCAATCTACTATAAATGCAAAGCTGTAACTGCTATAAACCTTGGCGATCACTTAACATTTGAAAATTATGTTCTAAGTCACAGAGGCCTACAATTTTATTACTGTAAAGGACCTTAGAGATTATCTTGTCCAACCCACAACTGGGAGATAAGAAAATTTAAATCACAGAAGATTAAGTGATTTGCTTAATTTAGTTAGGACCTAAGCCAGCACTGTATCTCCTTCTTCCCTCCTCTCCTAAGTTCTTTGCTCTGCAATACCCTGCAAATTAAAGATGAAAATACGGATTAAAAAAGAGTGAAAAGATAGATATAAAAAACCTGTTGCCATCCAGTCGATTCCGACTCATAGTGACCCTACAGGACAGAGTAGAGCTGCCCCACGGGGTTTCCAAGGAGCACCTGGTAGATTCGAACAGCCAACCTTTTGATTAGCAGCCGTAGCTCTTAACCATGATGCCACCAGGGTTTCCAAGATGGATGTAGGAGTTGGAAAAGTTACTTTATTATCAATGTGACCAAATACTAATATTTTTATTATATTAAGATGTTAACTTGACATCCATTTAATAATTCCACTATCCTGCTTGGAATTTAGGAGAATGTTTTAGGAGATGAAATGATTCCTCTTCTCCTTCTTAATAAATGTTCCTAAGCAACTATGTTGTTGGTGGTGCTAGCTGCCATTGAGTTGGCTCCTGGCTTCCAACGACTCCATGCATAATGGAATGAAGCACTGCCAAGTACTGCACCGTCCCCATGACTGGCTGTGGATAGGACAATGCTCCATTGTGATACATAGAGTTTTCACTAACTGATATTTGGAAGTAGATTGCCAGGCCTTTCTTCCTAGTCTGTCTTAGTCTGGAAGCTCTACAGAATCTGTTTAGCATCACAGCAACACACAAGCCACCACTGACAGACAGATGGTGGCTACTCATGAGTGCACTGGCTGAGTTTCCAGCAAGGAAGGCAAGAATCCTACCACTGAACCACCAATGCCCCTTTAAGCCACTATAGACTTTCAAAATCAAACAAGTGCAAACAAATGAGTGGGGCTGCATTCCAGTCAAACCTTATGGACACTGAAATTTGAGTTTCGTGTAATTTTGAAAATGTTCTCTTATCACAAAATATTATTCCTCTTCTGATTTTTTTCTCAACCATTGTTCTTAGCTCACAGGTTGTACAGGTGGAAGATCAGATTTGCCCTGTGGACTTGCCAACCCCTGTCTTAGTGGAAACAAAAAGGAGTGGACCTTTCAAGGTAGAAGACGTACTTTGAAAATTCATTCATGCCTTGAGGTTATTACTTAACTTTTCTGTGTCTTAGTTTGACCACGTGTAAATGCAGGTGGGTCTATCTATTTAGCAGGGTGATTGTGAGGAGTAGGTGGGTTAACATGTAAAGAGGGTCCAGTTTGGAGCCTGAGCATGTTCTGGTTATTGTTAGGTGCTGTCGGGTCAGATCCAACTCATAGTGATCCTATGTACAACAGAAAGAAACACTGCTCAGTCCTGCACCATCCTCAAACTCATTGCTCTGTTTGAGCCCATCGTTGCAGCCACTGTGTCAACCCATCTCATTGAGAGTCTTCCTCTCTTTTGTGGACCCTCTACTTTACCAAGCATAATGTCCTTTTGCAGGTTCTGGTCCCTCCCGATAATATGTCCAAAATACTTGAGACAAAGTCTTGCCATCCTTGCTTAAGGACTACTCTGGCTGTACTTCTTCCAAGATAGGCTTGTTTGTTCTTCTCGCAGTCTGTGGTATACTCAATATTCTTCGCCAACACCATAATTCAAAGGCATCAATACTTCTTCAATCTTTTTTATTTACTGTACAGCTTTCACATGCATATGATGTGAATGAAAACACCATGGCTTGGGTCAGGCACATCTTAGTCCTCAAAGTGGCATCTTTACTTTTTTAACACTTTAAAGAGGTCTTTGGCAGCAGATTTGCTCAATGCTATATGTCATTTGATTTCTTAACTGCTGCTTCCATGGGTGTTGATTGTGGAGCCAAGTAAAATGAAATCCTTGACAAGTTCAATCTTTTCTCCATTTATCACGATATTGCTCATTGGTCCAGTTGTGAGGGTTTTTGTTTTTTTTATGTTGAGGCGTAATCCATACTGAAAACTGTAGTCTTTTATCTTCATCAAAGCCTGAACATACCACATGCTTAATAAATGTTTGCCTGCTTTCCTGCTTTTTTCTCTTTCTAACCACCATAAGGCACACACACGGTCTCTTTCCTTCCTATTTCCTTCCTTCTTCCCTTTTCAAGTTACCCACTCTGATATCAAAGTATGTGAAGATTTATATGAGACTCTAGTTGTGATGATTGGAGAACCAGTATTCTTTGTAATATGAACTGTTTGTTCATCTATTTTTTTCCTTCTATTATTTTCACTCTTAAAAGAAAAACAATAACAACAAACCTCAAACCAAAAAACAGCATCTTCAAGAGTCCAAATGCAGAAAACTTTGGAAAGAATGAGAGAGCTTTGATAAACTCATATTACTTCAAGGTAGATTGACTTCAATTAGCCGATAGGATTGGGACCCGTAAAAATGGCGTGGGAGGAGTGTCTGGCCTCCTCTAACTTCACAAAGGGGAAGGAAATCAAAATCAACAGGCCAAGGCTAAGTTCTGTGAGATGCAGATTAGACATACCTCCTCTCTCCACCATCTTTACCAACTCTGACAGCAACCATGCCTCCCACAGCACACTCTACTTCTCTACTGAGTTCGATAATTCATTGCACTGGCCACACAGAACTCACAGATCATACTGACAATTTTGGGGTTCATTAGGGAAGTAACAGTTACTATTCAGGCTCAGGAACACTCAGAAATACCTTTCTTCCATCAGGGCAACCTCTTCCCAGCTGTGCTCACAGGCACGCCTCTCCTTGGCCCTAGGCCTCTCCCCAAAGGCACTCAGCTTTCTCTCTCCATGGGCTGGAAAGTCCACCACACCATCTCCTGCTGCCGAGTCTCTGCTGCTGGGTCTCACTGCCTGTACTGTTACAGCTCACTCTCTCTCTGCCTCCTGGTTCCAGGAGCTTCTCAGTGCAGGGATACCGGGTCTAAAAGACATGCTAGCTACTGGCTGTTTTTCCTTGGTGGTGGTGGGATTCTTTCTTTCCTGCCTCTGGGGTGGCTCATTTCAAGCCAAGCAGGATGGCAAAATTGACCAATCCCTTTGGTGGGCCACAATTACCCTATCACACAGTCCCGCCCAATCGCTTGGGTGGGAGTTCCAAGACCATGGCTAGAAGGGCCACACAAAAGCGATCCCTCACACCATAGGCCCCAAATCTTCCCCAGCTGTCGTTGTGGTTGTTACCTTGTTTATATGTATAGTCCAGCACTTGCTGCCCTTTCTCAGGCCTTGGCTCAAGGCCCAACCCAACTGTCCAGCAGGCAGCCATAGTCATCTTCCTCATGACTTGCCTAATTGAGAAATTTCCCCCAACATACAGCCTATCATGTGCCTGCTGTCAAAGTGCTTCATGCCTTTCTCTGACCCCATGGACAACTCTGAAGTGGAAATAAAGTCACAAAATGACAGCTGGATGAATTTGTTTGGAAAAGAGGGATACCATTTTGCTTGACATAAAGGCCTATTCAGAGTTAGAATGGGGGAGGGTGAGTAGGAAAATATTATGGGATTCATAGGTCTACACTCAGACTTTAAAATACCTGTTAGGAATCTGCTTCCCTTCTTCCTATCTTCCTGAGTCATTGCTACGGAATCAGGGGACAGAGGGGGTTCCTTCATTCAGGCATTCATTCATTGGCTATTGAGTCACGGGCTCCATGGCAGGTACTGGGAATCCTTGAGCTATTAGAACAGCTACTTCTCTGAAAGACCTTGGTCAAGTGGGGGAAAGAGGTAGACAATAGACAAGAAAAATGAAAATTGAATGGCACTGTGATAAGTGCCATGACAGGGTCAGAACTGTGAGCTCAGTGAGGTGCTAAGAGCATCTGCTAGCCAGCATAGACTAGCAGGGGAAGGCTGGTCAGAGGAAATGGCACAGAAGCGAGGTCATATGGTTGGGTATGACTTAGCTAGATAAAAGAAATGAGGGGCATAGAGAGAAGAAAGAGGAAAAGAGAAACAAAAACAAATGACAGTTTCTGGATGCTTACTATATGCCAGTCATTACTCTAAGAAGTTTCAGTGTATTAGTTCAGTTATGAGGTGGTTGCTATGATGATCCCCTTTTAAATGATAAAACAGAGAGGTTAGGCTACCTGCTCTGGGTTACACAGCTAAGAAGTGGCAAAGTTGGGATTCAAGTCAGACATTCTGGCTCAAAAGCCTTCACTCTTAAATATTATACACAAAAAACAACAAAAGAATATGGTAAGTTCAGAAGAAACTGCAAGTTATCTAGTATGGTTGAATGGAGCCACATCTATGAAATAAAAGCATCAAACATTAACACTATCCACATAGAGAACAGTGCAGAAAGGGACTTCTCAGCCTTATTCTCAGTACCCCCAGAAAATTGTAAACTGGATGGAATTTGAGGACATCTATATGATGTTAACCAGAGGAGCTCTGGTGGCACAGTGGTTAAGAACTCAGCTGCTAACCAAAAGGTCAGCAGTTAGAATTCACCAGCCATTCCTTGGAAACCCTATATGGGGCAGTTCTACTCTGTCCTATAGGGTTGCTATGAGTTGACATTGACTTAGTGGCAACAGGTTTTTTTGTTGTTGTTGTTGTTTTTGTTTTTTAAAGTCTGAGAGGTGCCATGTTGACCTCTGCCTTCCTTACCCTCTCCCCAGCATCTGGAGCAGTGCATGGCACATATTAGATGTTTTTTTTTTCAGGGAACCAAGTTGCAAACCTGATTGAGACTTTTAAATTCTCACCTCACTTAACCTTTCTGTAGTATTTCAGAAGCTCAAGTTTTTCACAGTTCTACTCTGTCCTCTAGGGTTGCTATGAGTTGGAATCAACTCGATGGCAATGGGTATATGATCCTAAATGAAAGGTTGGCAATTTGAACCCACCAGATGCTCCATGGGAGAAAGACAATGCAGTCTCCTTCTATAAAGAGTTACAGGCTTGGAGGCCCTATGGGGCAATTTTACTTTGGCCTGTAGTGTCACTATGAGTTGGAATTGACTGCACCGCAATGGGTTTGGTTTTTTATACGATGTTTGGTGAAAAAATTAGTTTCATTATCTTCATAGTACATAATTATGACAAGGAAAAAGTATTAAGGAAGATACTAAATATAAAATTTATATTAAAGTTTTAAATAATATCTTTTCTACATTTTTGCTGAAAAATGAGCTTGTGTCAATGAACATAACTTTCTTATAACAGGTTTTATGTTTCAAATGGCTACAAGAATTGTCTAAGCAAGAATTTTAAATGCTCATCTCTTCAAAATCTGAACAGTCACCACTAATGAGAAACTTTGTTCACACAGGTAACAAGACGTTTAAAACTTTATTTTACAACCATTCAAAACTGCACAAAAGCTGAAATTATATTAAAATATCTAACAGCTCTCCTTTTTCTTTCATTGACAAAATTGGGAATGAGAGTGAATTTCCAAAGCCTTCAAACAGTTTTTGATAAAGCATTTCAAAATAATGAGGAAGCTTTCATTGACAGAATGTGCCTGTATTGTTAGGGTGCTTTAGGGCGCTTGCCATGCAGCTAATTTAGACGTGACTAAAAGGACGTACCAGTTGCAAATGGACAGATGTGTTCAATTATATGAAGACAGAGTTTCCTGTCTGGCCTCCTGTACCCCCCTTTCCCAGGGGCACAGATTTCTCTGGCAGCATAACGTTCACCTTGGCCACCGTGTATGCAGCAGATCACTCAGTGGATACTGCTAAAGTAGACACGCAAGTTCAGGCTGCTTCCTTCCTGAGCTCATACTCCCTGCTTGTGGCACCTGGGTATGCTATCAGACCTGTTCTGTCACCCTTGAAGGAGCTCTGGACAAGGCTGCTCACAGCCTACGGCTATCAGCCTGGCTGCCCCAGGGCTGAACGAATCAATTTCTGGTGGCACATCTGTAACTCATTCATGGCACACCAATTGGGAAGTTCTGAATTAAATAGTGCTTAAACATGAAGGCCCTGGAGCCAGCCTGCCTGGGTTTGAATCCCAGTTTCTCTTCTTCCTGGAGGAACCCTGGTGGAACAATTGTTAAAGCGCTTGGCTGCTTACCAAAAGGTAGGCAATTCCAATCCACCAGTCAGTTCACAGGAGAAAGGTTTGGCAGGCTGCTTCCATAAAGATTATGCCTTGGAAACCCTATGGGGCAGATCTCCTCTGTCCTATAGAGTCGCTATGAGTCAGGATTGACTAGATGGCAATGTGTTTGGTTTCATTTGGGTTTTCTCCTCTTTCTAGTTCTGTGTCTTTTGGATAAGTTAATTAAAATTTAACAGGTTTCTCAACTGAAAGCTAATGAGTGAAGTGACTTAATATTTGAAGTGCTTCAAACTTGTGTTGGACCGGTAGGAGGTACCCCATAAATGTGAGCCATGTGTTACTCTTAGTTCCTTGGGTTGAGCATCACTTACTCTATTAGTTTCTTAAGGCTGCCATAACAAAATTCCACAGAGTGTTGTAAGAATGGAAATTTATTTTCTTTCACAGTTCTGGAAGTCAGAAGTTTGGATTCAGCATACTGCCAAGTCCATGCTGTGTCCAAAGACTAGGGGAACAACCTCCCTTGTCTCTCTCAGCATCACATGACATTCTTCCCTCTGCATCTCTTCTCTTTTTTTATAAAGACACTGTACCCATTGCTACTGAATCAATTCCAACTCATAGAGACCCTATAAGGCAGAGTAGAACTGCCCCATAGAGTTTCTGAGGAGCAGCTGGTAGATTTGAATGGCTGGCCTTTTGGTTAGCAGCCAAGCTCTTAACTACTAAGCTACCAGGGCTCCTATAAAGGCAATAGTCTTATTGAATTAGGACCATCCAACTCCAGTATGGCCTCATCTCAACTGATAACATCTTCAGAGACCCTATTTCCAATGTCACCTTCTGAACAGGGTCACATTCACAGACACCAGGATTTAGGACTTGAGCATATCTTTTTGGGGGACACAATTCAAACCACAACAGTTATTTAGTGACAGAATTTAGGTGTAGGTTTGTTTAAAGTCTCTAGGCATCAAAGCTTTTGTGCTTTTATTCCCAAATAGTCACTTACTTATTATTATCATGCATTATTTATTATCTATTTATTTAACTGGTATTTATTATGGCACCAGTACAGACTTATAACAATAGGGATTAGAGATGAGATGTGGTTTCTGCATTCATGGAGCTTACGGCCTGGTAGAGAAGAAAGGTGCCAAATAAATAAACATAAATGTAGAGAATAACTGCGATTTAGTGTATGAACGAAAACATGGGACACCAAAAAGAGAGCTTAAATATTATTCAGCCATAAATAGAAATGAAGTTAAAAACAATTTTTTTTTTTTTTACTTTTTATTTCTTTATTGTGCTTTAGATTAAGATTTACAGAGCAAGTTATTTTCTCATTAAAAAATTAATACACGGAAGTGGGGCCAAGATGGCGGAGTAGTCAGACACTTCCAGTGAACCCTCTTACAACAAAGACCCCCCAAAACAAGTGAAACAAATACATTTATGACAAGCTAGGAGCCCTGAACATCAAAGGCAAAGTTAGAAAACAGACTGAGCAGCACGGGGAGGGAGAGATGGTTCAGAAGTGGAGAGGAGTTGCAGGACCTGAGTTGCCCAGAACCCTCAGGCTGTGGTGTGCTGCTGGTAGCATTTGGCTGCAGTTTCCTCAGGGAGAAACAGCCAGCCACAAAGCCTACTCACACCTTTGGAACCAGAGAAGAACGGTGCTCTCAGCAAAAACTAAGTACTTGTGTATATTTTACCGTGCCCTCAGCCCAAGCCGGCTTCAGTGACTGATTTTCCTGGGCCTGAGATAGGTCCTGCTGCTCATTCTGAGCCATTCTCCCAGCCTTGGAGAAGGAATAAATTCTCAACTGGGGAACAGGTAATCTGCCAGCTCCACTAACCTGGGGAGCTCAGGACAGAAGTGGCTTCCATCCAGGCATAAACAGTTAGTGAACTTTGAAAACCTTTCCCCTCTGCAAGGACCTGTATGGGTCTATTTCAGGAGAATAGACCCTTGTTGGCAGACTACAACTGTTTCAGCTGTGGGGTGGAGAGGTGGGTGTTCGGTTTTTGACACCACTTTGCCTATCAACAGGGTCCTCACAGACCCTCATCAGGGGCCTAAGGACTGGTGGCTCCACTCAGGTCACCCAGCCACCTGTGACAGGGGTCCAAGGATAACTGGTAGGCCTCTAAGTCCTTACAAGTAAAAGCATTGGGTGGCCATGGTCCATCTGCAGAACCTGCCTACCTGTGTGCTCTAGGTAACAGGGATGCACTTTTCCTCACAGACACTTGGGGGATGGTTGTAAGCCCTCTGCCCTGTTCAGAGTGTGACCCCCTGCTAAAACCAGATACCGGTACCTACACTAATCACCCCTGCCCCCCTAAGACTGTAGGACAGAGCCTGTACCACATACTTAATCACCAACTACCTTGGACACCTGAGCTGAATCCATACAAAAAAAGTGAATGGACTCCTAGGCTCATATACCTGGTAACAGCTGTAGCCATCTGGTGACAGGATGTTAGAGCTTCAAAGGTGAAAATAATCAAGTTAGCTCACTCAAGCAACCTATTTGGACATATCAGTACAAAACAAAGCAAGAAGCTAGGATATAGTAAACAAAAGTAAAATGAACTAATACAATAATTTATAGATGGCTCAGAGACAAGAGTCAATATCAAATCACATAAAGTAGCAGACCATGATCACTTCAACAAGCTCTACAAAACAAAGAATCAAGGGGTCTTCTGGATGAAGGTGTATTCCTGGAATTACCAGACACAGAATGCAAAAGATTAATACACAGAACTCTTCAAGACATCAGGAATGAGATCAGGAAGGAGGTCAGGCAATACACAGAACAAGCCAAAGAACACACAGACAAAGCAGTTGAAGAAATTAAAAAGGTTATTCAAGAACATATTGAAGAATTTGATAAGCTGCAAGAATCCATAGAGAGACAGAAATTGGAAATGCAGAAGATTAACAATAAAATTACAGAATTAGACAACTCAATAGAAAGTCAGAGGAGCAGAACTAAGCAAGTAGAAGGCAGAATTGGTGAGACTGAAGATAAAGCACTTGGCACCAATATATTTGAAGAAAAATCAGATAAAAGAATTAAAAAAAATGAAGAAACCCTGAGAATCATGTGGGACTCTATCAAGAGAAATAAGCTCTGAGTGATTGGAGTACCAGAACAGGGAGGGATAACAGAAAATACAAAGAGAATTGTTGAAGGTTTGTTGGCAGAAAGCTCCCCTGATATCGGAAAGATGAGAAGATATCTATCCAAGATGCATATCAAACTCCACATAAGATAGATTTTAAAAGAAAGTCACCAAGACATATTATAATCGAACTTGCCAAAAGCAAAGATAAAGAGAGAATTTTAAGAGCAGTTAGGCTGGGTATTGAAATCGACTCCACGGCAGTGGGTTTTTAGGGATAAATGAAAAGTCACCTACAAATGAGAGTCAATAAGAATAAGCTCGGACTACTCAGCAGAAACCATGCAGGCAAGATGGCACTGGGATGACATATAAAGCGTTGAAGGAAAAAAATTGCCATTCAAGAATCATGTATCCAGCAAAACTGTCTCTCAAATATGAAGGCAAAATTGGGGCATTTCCAGATAAACAGGAGTTTAGGGAATTCATAAAAACCAAACCAAAACTACAAGAAATACTAAAGGGAGTTCTCTGGTTAGAAAATCAATAATATCAGATTATCAATCCAAGACTAGAACACTGGACAGAGCAATCAGATGTCAGCTGAGATAAGGAAATCACAAAAATAAATCAAGATTAAAAAAAGCTCAAAACAGGGAAACAGCAATGTCACTATGTAAAATAAGACAAGATTAAACCTATAAAGAGGGACTAAGAAATGTAGTCATAGATCTTTCATATGGAGAAGAAGATAAGGAGCTATAAAGAAATAAAACTTAGGTTTAAACTTGGAAAAATAGGGGTAAATATTAAGGTAACCAGAAAGGAGACTAACAATCCTACTCATCAAAATAAAACACAAGAAAAAGAATAGAGACTCAGCACAAACAAAATCAGCAACGATTAAGAGGAAAAGACAATATATAAAGATAAACTACTCAGCACAAAAAAATTAAGTGGGAAAAAGAAACTGTCAACAACACACAAAAAAAGACATCAAAATAATAGCACTAAATTCATACCTATCCATAATTATGCTGAATGTAAATGGACTAAATGCACCAATAAAGAGACAGAGAGTGGCAGAATGGATTAAAAAACAGGATCCGTCTCCATGCTGCCTACAAGAGACATACCTTAGACTTAGAGACACAAATAAACTAAAACTCAAAAGATGGAAAAAACATATCAAGCAAACAACAATCAAAAAAGAGCAGGAGTGGCAATATTAATTTCTGACAAAAAGACTTTAAAGTTAAATCCACCACAAAGGATAAGGAGGGCCACTATATAATGATTAAAGGGACTATATACCAGGAGGATATAACCATATTAAATATCTATGCACCCAATGACAATGTTGCAAGATACATTGAACAAACTCTATCAGCATTGAAAAGTGAGCTAGACAGCACCACAATAATGGTAGGAGACTTCAATACACCACTTTCAGTGAAGGAAAGGACATCCACTAAGAAGCTTAATAAAGACACGGAAGAGCTAAACACCACAATCAACCAACTTGACCTCAAAGACATATACAGAACACTCCACCCAACAGCAACCAAGTATACTTTCTTTTCCAGTGCACATGGAACATTCTCTAGAATAGACCATATATTAGGTCATAAAGCAAGCCTTAGCAGAATCCTAAACCTGGAAATATTACAAAGCATCTTCTCTGACATTAAGGCTATAAAAGTAGAAATAAATAACAGAAAACGCAGGGAAAAGAAATCGGACACTTGGAAACTGAACAATACCCTGCTCAAAAATGACTGGGTTATAGAAGACATCAAGGATGGAATAAAGAAATTCATAGAATCCTATGAGAATGAAAACACTTCCTATCAGAACTTTTGGTACACAGCTGAAGCAGTGCTCACAGGTCAATTTATATTAATAAATGCACACATACAAAAAGGAGAAAGGGCCAAAATCAAAGAATTATCCCTACAACTTGAACAAATAGAAAAAGAGTAACAAAAGAAACCCTCAGTCACCAGAAGAAAGCAAATAATAAAAATTAGAGCAGAATTAAATGAAACAGAGAACAGAAAAACAAATGAAAGAGTTAACAAGACCAAAAGCTGGTGCTTTGAAAAAATTAACAAAATTGATAAACCATTGGCCAAACTGACAAAAGAAAAACAGGAGAGGAAGCAAATAACCCAAACAAGAAATGAGATGGGTGATATTGTAACAGACCCAACTGAAATTGAAAGCATCATATGAGATTACTAAAAAAAATTGCACTCTAGCAAATTTGAAAACCTAGAAGAAATGTATGAATTCCTAGAAACACGCTACCTACCTATACTAACACAAACAGAGGTAGAACAACTAAATAAACCTATAACAAAGGAAGAGATTGAAAAAGTAATTTAAAAACTCCCAACAGAAAAAAGCCCTGGCCTGGACAGCTTCACTGCACAGTAGTACCAAACTTTCAGAGAAGAGTTAACACCACTACTACTAAATGTCTTTCAGAGCATAGAAAAGGACAGAATACTCCCAAACTCATTCTGTGATGCCAGTATATCCCTGGCCAAAACCAGGTAAAGACACCACACACACACACAAAAATTACAGACCTATATCCCTTATGAACTTAGATGCAAAAATCCTCAACAAAATTATAGCCAATAGAATTCAGCAACATATCAAAAAAATAATTCACCAAGACAAAGTGGGATTCATAGCAGGTATTCAGGGATGGTTCAACATTAGAAAATCAATGTAATCCATCATATAAATAAAACAAAAGACAACAAGCCCATAATCTTGTCAACTGATGCAGAAAAGGCATTCGACAAAGTTCAACACCCATTCATGATAAAAACTCTCAGCAAAATAGGAACAGAAGGAAAATTTCTTAACATAATAAAAGACATTTATACAAAGCCAACAGCCCACATCATCCTAAATGGAGAGAGTCCGAAAGCATTCCACTTCAGTTAGGGAACCAGACAAGGATGCCCTTTATCACCACTCTTATTCAACATTGTGCTGGAGGCCCTAGCCAGAGCAATTAGGCTAGATAAAGAAATAGAGGGCATCCAGATTGGTAAGGAAGAAGTCAAAGTATCTCTATTTGCAGAAGACATGATCTTATACACAGAAAACCCTAAAGAATCCTCAAGAAAACTACTGAAACTAGTAGAAGAGTTCAGCAGAGTGTCAGGTACAAGATTAACATACAAAAATGAGTTGGATCCCTCTACACCAACAAAAAGAACATTAAAGAGGAAATCAACAAATCAATACCATTTACAGTAGTCCCCAAGAAGATAAAATACTTAGAAATAAATCCTACCAGAGATGTAAAAGACCTATACAAAGAAAACTACAAGACACTATTGCAAGAAACGAAAAGAGATCTACATAAGTGGAAAAACATACCTTTCTCATGGATAGGAAGACTTAACATTGTAAAAATGTCTATTGTACCAAAATCGATCTATAGATACAACACAATTCCAATCCAAATTCCAATGACATTTTTTAATGAGATGGAGAAACAGATCACCAACTTCATATGGAAGGGAAAGAGGCCCCGGATAAGTAAAGCACTACTGAAAAAGAAGAACAAAGTGGGAGGCCTCACTCTACCTGATTTTAGAACCTATTATACCACCACCATAGTCAAAACAGCCTGGTACTGATACATAGACCAATAGAACAGAACTGAGAATCCAAACATAAATCCATCCAGATATGACCAGCTGATATTTCACAAAGGCCCAAAGTCAGTTAAATGGGGAAAAGACAGTCTCTTTAACAAATGGTGCTGGCATAGCTGGCTATCCCTCTGCAAAAAAATGAAACAAGACTCATAACTCACACCACGCACAAAAACGAACTCAAAATGGATCAAAGACCTAAATCTAAAATCTAAAATGATAAAGATCATGGAAGAAAAAATAGGGACAACACTGGGAATCCTAATACATGGCATAAACATTGTACAAAACAGTACTAACAGTGCAGAAGGAAAACTAGATGATTGGGAGCTCCTAGAAATCAAACACCTATGCTCATCCAAAGACTTCACCAAAAGAGTAAAAAGACTACTTACAGACTGGGAAAAAGTTTTTAGATGTGATATTTCTAATCAGCGCCTGATCTCTAAAATCTACATGATACTGCAAAAAGACAAATAACCCAGTTGAAAAATGGGCAAAGGAAATGAACAGGCACTTCACTAAAGAAGACATTCAGATAGCTAACAGATACATGAGGAAATGCTCACGATATTAGCCTTTAGAGAAATGGAAATCAAAACTACAATGAGATTCCATCTCACTCCAACAAGGCTGGCATGAATCCAAAAAACACAAAACAGTAAATGTTGGACAGGTTGTGGAGAGACTGGAACACTTATACACTGCTGGTGGGAATGCAAAATGGTACAACCACTTTGGAAATGGATTTGGCCCTTCCTTAAAAAGCTAGAAATAGAACTACTATACGCTCCAGCAATCCTACTCCTTTGAATATATCCTGGAGAAATAAGAGCCTTTACACAAACAAATATATGCACACCCATGTTCAGTGCAACATTGTTTACAGTAGCAAAAAAGATGGAGGCACCCCAGGTGCCCATCAATGGATGAATGGATAAATTATGGTATAATCATACAGTGGAATACTACACATCGATAAAAAACAATGATGAATCCGTGAAACATTTCATAACATGGAGGAATCTGGAAAGCGTTATGCTGAGGGAAATTAGTCAGTTGCAAAAGGACAAATATTGTATGAGACCACTATTATTAGAACTCAAGAAAAGGTTTAAACAGAGAAGAAAATATTCTTTGATGGTTATGAGGGTGAGGAGGGAGGGAGAGAGGTATTCATCAAGTAGATAGTAGATAAGAACTATTTTAGGTGAAGGGAAAGACAACACACAATACCTGAGAGGTCAACACAACTGGACTAAACCAAAAGCAAAGAAGTTTCCGGAATAAACTGAACACTTCAAAAGCCAGCGTAGCAGGGGAGGGGGTTTGGGGACCATGGTTTCAGGGGACATCTAAGTCAATTGGCATAACAAACTCTATTGAGAAAACATTCTGCACCCCACTTTGGAGAGTGGTGTCTGGGGTCTTAAACACTAGCAAGTGGCCATCTGAGAAGCATCGTTTGGCCTCAACCCACCTGGAGCAAAGGAGAATAAAGAACGCCAAAGACACAAGGTAATTATGAGCCCAGGAGACAGAAAGGGCCACATAAACCAGAGACTACATCAGCCTGAGACCAGAAGAACTGGATGGTGCCCAGCTACAAGCAATGACTGCTCTGACGGGGAACACAACAGAGAACCCCTTGAGGGAGCAGGAGAGCAGTGGGATGCAGACCTCAAAGTCTTGTAAACAGACCAGACTTAACGGTCTTACTGAGACTAGAAGGACCCCAGAAGTCGTGGTCCCCAGATCTACTGTTAACCCAGGACAGGAACCATTCCCAAAGCCACCTCTTCATACAGGGATTGGACTGGACAATGGATTGGAGTGGGATGCTGGTGAGGAGTGAGCTGCTTCTTAGACGGCCGCTCATAAGCTTTTAAGATCTCACCGAAGTAGGATATAGAACATTTTCTTTATAAACCTAATTATGCCAGTTGAGCTAGTTGTCCCCCAAGACCACAGTTCCCAGAGAAATGAAGTTTTTCTACATGCTACAACATGGGTGATCCCTGAAAACATTAGGCCGAATGAAATAATGCAGACACAAAATGACGAATATTTTATGATGCCACCTATATAAAATATCTAGAACAGGGAAATGTATAAAGATAAAGGAAACCCTGGTTGCATAGTGGTTAAGTGCTAGGGCTGCTAACCAAAGGGTGGGCAGTTTGTATCCGCCAGGTGCTCCTTGGAAACTCAATGGGGCAGTTCTACTCTGTCCTATAGGGTCGCTGTGAGTCGGAATCGACTTGACGGCACTGGGTTATAGAGATAAAAGTTATTTAATTAGTGGTTACCAGAGGCTGAGAGATGGGCGGAGAAGGAAATGGAGGTTATGGTTGAAGGGGTCCTGAGTTTCTGTTTGTCAATGTAAAATTTTTGGAAATGGATAGTGGTAATGGTAACACGACATGGTAAAGTAATAATGTCACTGAATTGTACACTTAAAAAAGTGGTTAAAATGGCAAGCTTTTTGTTATATATGTTTTGCCACAATAAAATTAAAATTAAAAAAAAGAGAGAATTTTACAGAGGGACTGGAGTTACTTGATTCTGTTAGAAAGGTGGCAGGGAATTTTTCTTTAAGCATGGGACATTTAAGCCGAGGCATAAATGGGAAATCGTAGTTGGTAAAGGATTGGACAGGACCTCTAGGCTAAGGAAACCACATCCAGAAAGCCTTCAGGCAGTAAGGAGCTTAGCATATATGAGAAACAAATGGGCTGAACATCATGTGCGTGTGTGTACAAGACAGACCTGTGGAGATGGTGGGGGGGGGGGCGGTGCGCGGTGGGGCCGGAGAAATAAGCAGTGGTTGGATCCTGTAAAGCATTTACCGGTACAGGCCATCTCAGGGAATTTCATTTCTAGCCTAAGATCTTGAAGGGTTTCAAGTAGAGTAAAAATATGCTCCATACTGTGGTGTGTAGACTGGATTGGAAGGCAATGGAAACTGGGGGTCCATTAGGTGTCATTTGGAGTAATCCCAGGGAAGAGATGATAATGGTTTAAACCAACTGGTGGCAGTGAAGGTGGAGAGAAGTAGATGGGATGGTGATTTTTTTTTTTTTTTTTAAAGTGGAATTGACTGAGCTTGTTAAAAACTGGATGTAGAGACAAGGCAAGGAAAAGAAAAGAAAGTTGTCTGTATCAGCTTTCTTGCTTGACCAACTGGGTGGATGGTGGTACCATTTTATTGGGATTTGAGAAGAAAGTTATAGAATGTAGTTTTGAACATGCATTGATGTATTTGTTAGATAATTATATGAAGAAGTCAAGATATGTAGTTGGCAATATGGTTTTGAAAATAAAGAACTAGAATATTTTTTAAGAAGGGAGTTATTGATATATATTTAAAGCCATTGGAATGTGGCAAGAATGTAGGATAAAAGACAAATTAGCCCATCTAAAAGTCCTAAACTCCAACATGAAAAATGTCTTTTTATTTATGGCCGTTTTTGAGTGTGTGTGTGTGTGTGTAACGGTATCTCATTGTGGTTTTCATTTAAGTTTCCCTAGTGACTATTTTGAGCATCTTTTCGTGTGCTTGTTAACCACTTATGTATCTTCTTTAGTGAAATGTCTATTAAAATCTTTTGCTCATTTTTTTTCATTAAAATGTTTGTCTTCTTATGGAGTTCTACCAGTTCTTTATGTATTTTGGATATAAGTATTTCATCAGATAGACATATAATTTACAAATATTTTCTCCCAGTCTGTAGCTTGTTTTCCCCTTTTCATTTTTTAATGGCATCTAATGAAGCACAAAAGTGTTTCATTTTGGTTAAGTCCAGTTTATCAATTTTTTCTTTTATGAATCACGTTTTGGTACCTTATCTAAGAACTCTTTGCTCATCCCAAAGATTTTCTTCTAGAAGGTTTATAATTTGAACTCTTAGATTTAGGTTTATTATCCACTTTGAGTTAATTTTTTGTGTATAGTGTGAGGTAAGGATCTAAGTCTCTATTCTATATGTGGATATCTAATCATTGAAGCACCACATATTGAAAAGATGATCCTTTTCCCTTTGATTTGTCTTGGCACCTTTGTTGAGAAACAATTGGCTATAAATGTAAGCATATGCCTAACCTTGCACCAAAACCACACTGTCTTGATTACTGTGGCTTTATACTTAAGACTTAAAATTTAGTAGTATAATACCTCCAAAAATGTTTTTCTTTTTCAAAATCATTTTGGCTGTTGTAGGTCCATTGTCTTTCATATAAATTTAGAATCAACCTGTCAATTTCCACAAAAAAAATATCTGTGAGGATTTTGCTAGGGATTGCTGTGACTTTATAGATCAATTTTGGGAACCTTACCCATCAGAATTAAAAAAAACCTACTCATCAGAATAAAAAAGAAGAAAAACATAGTCTCAGTAAACACAAAATCTACAGTAATGAAAGAAAAGAAAATCCATAGACAAAAGAAACTCAGCACAAGAAAGTAAGAGGAACAAAGAAAACATCAGTACCACACAAAAAAAGCACAACAATATGACAGCAATAAACTCATACCTAGAGATAATCTCACTGAATGAAAATGGCTTAAATGTACCTGTAAAGAGACAGAGAGTGACAGAATGGATAAAGAAGTGTGGTTCATCAATATGCTGTCTACAAGGCACACTGTAGACCCAAAGACATAAATACATTAAAAACCAAAGGATGGAAACAAATATATCAAGCAAACATTAACCAAAAAAGGGCAGGAATGGCAATACTAATCTCAGACAGAATAGACTTTTAGGCAAAATCAACCATAAAAGACAAGGAAGGGCATTACATAATGATTAAAGAATGTCTGCCAAGAAAATATAACCTTAACAAATATCTACATATCCAAGACAAGGTTCCAAAATACGTAAAACAAACTAACAGAGCTGAAAAGAGGAATAGACAGTTTCACAATAATAGCAGACTTCAACACACCACTCTTGGCAAAAGACAGAACATCTAGAAAGAAACTCAATAAAGCCACAGAAGATCTAAAGGCCAAAAATCAACCAGCTTGACCTCATAGACATATATAGAACATTCCACTTAATAGCAATAAAGTACACATTCTTTTCTAATGCACAGGGAACGTTCTGCAGAATAGACCACATTTTAGGCCACAAAGCAACCTGCAATAAAATCCAAAACACTGAAGTAATACAAAGCAGTCTCTCTGATCACAGCACCATAAAAGCAGAAATCAATAACAGGAAGAGCAAAAAAAAAAAAAAAAAATTAGGTACACGGACACCGATTAACACCTGGCTTAAAAACAACTGGGTAATGTTCTTATTAGGTGCTGTGGAGTTGGTTCCAACACATAGTGACCATATGTACAACAAAATGAAACACCGCATAATCCTGCACCATCCTCGCAATCACTGTTATGCTTGAGCCCATTGTTGCAGTCACTGTGTTAATCCATCTTGTTGAGGGTTTCCTCTTTTTTGCTGACTTTCTACCAAGCATGATGTCCTTCTCCAAGGACTGAACCTTCCTGATAACATGTCCAAAGTACGTGAAACGAAGTCTTGCCATCTTTGCTTCTAAGGAGCATTCTGGCTGTACTTCTTCCAAGACAATTTTTTTGTTCTTTTGGCAGTCCATGATATGTTTGATATTCTTCATCAACACTATAAATCACAGGCATCAGTTCTTCTTTGGCCTAGCTTTCACGTGCTTATTAGGCAATTGAAAACACCATGGCCTGAGTCAGGCACACCTTAGTCTTCAAGGTGACATCTTTGCTTTTTAATGGTTTAAAGAGATCTTCTGCAGCAGGTTTGTCCAATGGAAAAAAAAAGCATTGTGTTATTTTCTTTATTGCTGCTTTCACGGGTGTTGATTGTGGATCCAAGTAAAATGAAATTCTTGACAACTTCAATCTTTTATCTGTTTAACTGGGTAATAAAAGAAATCAAAGAAGAAATAAAAACATTGCTAGAGTTAAATGAGAATGAAAACACATCATGCCAAACAGCAAAGGCAGTGTCAGAGGTCAATTTATAGCAATAAACACACCCATCAAAAAAGAAGAGCCGAAATCAAAAGTTAGCCCTACAACTTGAACAAGTAGAAAGAGAACAGCAAAAGAAGCCCACAGCCACCTGAAGAAAGGAAATAATAAAGATTAGAGCAGAAATAAATGAAACAGAGAACAGAAAAAACAGTACAATCAATAAGACCAAAAGATGATTCTTTGAAAAGATCAATAAAATGGACAAACCATTGGTTAAACTGACAAAAGAAAAACAGGAGAGGAAGCCAATAACCCAAATAAGAAATAAGATGGGGGACTTTATAATAGACCCAGCTGCAATAAAAAGAATACTGTGAAAAATTGTATTCCCATGAATTTGAGAAACTAGAGGAAATGGACAAGTTTCCAGAAACACACTACCTACATAAACTAACTTAAGCTGAGATTAAAAAAAAAAAAAAAAAAGCTGAACAGACCCATAATAAGAGAAGAGATTTAAAAAAAAAAAAAAAACTCCCAACAAAAAAAAGCCCTGGCCCAGAAAGCTTTACTGCAGAATTCTACCAAATATTCAGAGAAGAGCTCACACCAGTACTACTGAAACTATTTCAGAACATAGAAAAGGACGGGCTACTCCCAAATTCATTCTATGAAGCCAGCATAACCTTGATACCAAAGCCAGGCAAAGACACCACACAAAAAAGAAAGTTACCAATATCTGTCAGGAATATGTTGTTGTTAGATTCCAACTCATAGCAACCCTGTGTACAACTGCCGGGACATCCTCACAGTTTTTGCTACTCTTGAGCCCATTGTTGCAGCCACTGTGTCAATCCATTTCACTGAGGGTCTTCCTCTTTTTCGCTGACCCTCTGCTTTACCAAGCATGATGTTCTTCTCCAGGGACTGATCCCTCCTGACAGCATGTCCACAGTATGTGAGACATAGTCTTGCCATCCTTGCTTCTAAGGATTCTGGTTGTACTTCTTCCAAGACAGGTTTGTTTGTTCTCTTGGCACTCCATGGTATATTCAGTGTTCTTCTCCAACACCAACATTCAAAGGTGTCAATTCTTCTTTGGTCTTCCTTTATTCATCCTCCACCTTTCACATGCATATGAGGCGACTGGAAACACCATGACTTGGGTCAAGTACACCTTAGTCCTGAAGGTGATGTCTTTGCTTTTCAATACTTTAAAGAGGTCTTTTGCAGCACATTTGCCCAATGCAATGCGTTTTTTGATTTCTTGACTGCTGCTTCCATGGGTGTCGATTGTGGATCCAAGTAAGTGAGATCCTTGGCCACTTCAGTCTTTTCCCTGTTTATCATGATGCTGCTTATTGGTCCAGTTGTGAGGATTTCTATTTTCTTCATTTTGAGGTGCAATCCATACTGAAGGCTGTGATCTTTAATCTTCATCAGTAAAGGCTTGAAGTCCTTTTCACTTTCAGTGAACAAGGTTGTGTCATCTGCAGGTTGTTAATGAGTCTTCCTCCAATCCTAATACCCCTTTCTTCTTCATATAGTCCATCTTCTCAGATTATTTGCTCAGCATACGGATAGAATAGATATAGTGAAAGAATACAACCCCAATGCACACCTTTCCTGACTTTAAGCCACGCAGTATCCTCTTGTTCTGTTTGAACGACTGCCTCTTGATCTATATACTCGTTCCTCATGAGCACAGTTGAGTGCTCTGTAGTTCCCATTCTTCACACTGTTACCCATAATTTGTTATAATCCACACAGTCAAATGCCTTTGCATAGTCAATAAAACACCGAAAACCAAAACAAACCCATTGCCTTCAAGTCCTATAGGACACAGTAGAACTGCCCCACACAGTTTCCAAGGAGCACCTGGTGGATTTGAACTGTGGACCTTTTGGTTAGCAGCCTTAGCCCTTAACCACTATGCCACCAGCGTTTCTCAATAAAACACAGGTAAACACTTTTTGTGGTATTCTCTGCTTTCAGCCAAGATACATCTGACATAAGCAATGATATCCCTGGTTTGGCATCATCTTCTGAATCCAGCTTGAATTTCTGGCAGTTCCCTGTTGATACACTGCTGCAGCCGCTTTTGAACAATCTTCAACAAAATTTTTACTTGCATGTGATATTAATGATATTGTTTGATAAATTCCACATTCAGTGACATCACCTTTCTTGGGGATAGGCGTAAATATAGATCTCTTCCTGTCGTTTGGCCAGGTAGCTGTTTTCCAAATTTCTTGGCATAGATGAGTGAGTACTTCCAGCACTGCATCTGTTTGTTGAACAATTCCTTGAGCCTCATTTTTTGCCAATGCCTTCAGTGCAGCTTAGACTTCTTCCTTCAGTATCATTGGGTCCTGCTCATATGGTACTTCCTGAAATGGTTGAACGTTGACCAATTCTGATTGGTATAGTGACTCTGTGTATTCCTTCCATCTTCTCTGGATGCTTCATGAGTCATTAATATTTTCCCCATAGCATTCTTCAATATTGCAACTCGAGGCTTGATTTTTTTCTTCAGTTCTTTCGGCTTGAGAAATGCAGAGTGTGTTCTTCCTTTTTGGTTTTCCATCTCCAGATCTTTGCACATGTCATTCTAATATTTTAGTCTTCTCAATCCACCCTTTGAAATATTCTGTTCAACTCTTTTACTTCATAGTTTCTTCCTTCCCCCTTAGCTACTGGACATTTAAGAGCAAGTTTCAGAGTCTCTCCTGACATCCGTTTTGGTCTTTTCTTTCTTTCCTGCCTTTTTAATGACCTCTTGCCTTCTTCATGTATGATGTCCTTGATGTTATTCCACAACTCGTCTGGTCTTTTGTCATTAGTGTTCAATGCATCAAATCTATTCTTGAGATGGTCTCTAAATTCAGGTGGGATACACTCAGGGTCATACTTTGGTTCTTGTCAACTTGTTCTAATTTTCTTCAGTTTCAACTTGAATTTGCGTATGAGCAATTGATGGTCTGTTCCGCAGTCAGCCCCTGGCCTTGTTCTGACTGATGATATTGAGCTTTTCCATTGTCTTTTCCCAGAGATGCAGTCAATTTGATTCCTGTGTATTCCATGTGGTGAGGTTCACTTGTGTAGTCACTGCTTATGTTGGTGAAAAAAGATATTTGCAATGAAGAAGTCGTTGGTCTTGCAAAATTTGATCATGTGATCTCCAGCACAGTTTCTATCACAAAGGCCATATTTTCTAACTGCGGATCCTTCTTTGTTTCCAACTTTTGCATTCCAATCACCAGTAATTATCAATGCATCATGAATATAGATGAAAAAATTCTCAATAAAATTCTAGCCGAAAGAATTCTGCATCGTATAAAAAAAAATGCATCATGACCAAGTAGGGTACATACTAGGTATGCAAGGATGGTTCAACATTAGAAAATCAATCAATGTAGCCCACTACATAAATAGAACAAGAGAAAGAATCTCATGATCATCTCATTTGATGCAGAAAAAGCATTTAACAAAGTCCAACACCCATTCCTGATAAAAACTATCAATCAAATAGGTATACAAGGGGAATTCCTCAACATAATAAAGGGCATCTATGCAAGACCAACAGCCAACATCATTCTCAATGGAGAGAGGCTGGAAGTATTCCTTCTGAGAATGGGAACAAGACAAGGATGACCTATATCACCACTTCTACTTAACACTGTGCTGGAAGTTCTAGTTAGAGCAATAAGGCAAGAAAAAGAAATGAAGAGCATCCAAATTGGAAAGGAAGAAGTAAAACTATCTCTATTTGCAAATGATATGACCCTATACATTGCTTGTTAGTTTGTTAGGTGGCGTCTAGTCAGTTCTAACTCATAGTGACCCTGTGTATGAACGAAACACTCCTCAGTCCCGTACCAGCCTTAGGATTATTATGCTTGAGCCCATTGTTGCAGCCACTGTCAGTCCATCTTGTCAAGGGTCTTCCTCTTTTTTGCCGACCCTCTACCAAGTATGACGTCCTTCTCCAGGGACTGGTCCCTCCTGGTAGCACATCCAAAGTATATGAGATGAAGTCTCCCCATCCTTGCTTCTAAGGAACACGCTGGCTGTACTTCTTTCAAGACAGATTTTTTGGTAGTCCATGGTGTATTAAATATTCTTCACCAATAACAATTTAAAGGCTTCAATTCTTTGATCTTCCTTATCCATTGTCCAGCTTTTGCATGCACATATGAGGCAATTCAAATATCATGGCTTGGGTTGGGGTACCTTAGTCCCCAAAGTGATATCTTTGCTTTTTAGCATTTTAAAGAGGTCTTTTGCAGCAGATCTGCTCAATTCAATATGTCATTTGATTTCTTAACTGCTGCTTCCATGGTGTTGATTGTGGATCCAAATAAAATGAAATCCTTGACAACTTCAATCTTTTCTCCATTTATCATGATGTTGTTCATTGGTCCAGTTGTGAGGATTTTAGTTTTCCTTATGCTGAGGTGCAATCCATACTGAAGGATGTAGTCTTTGGTCTTTATCAGTAAGTGCTTCAAGTCCTCTTCACTTTCAGCAAGGAAGGTTGTGTCATCTGCATATCGTAGATTGTTAATGAGTATTCGTCCAATCCTGTTGCTGTGTTCTTCTTTATATAGTCCATCTTCTTGGGTTATTTGCTAAGCATACAGATTGAATAAGTATGGTGAAATTATACAGTCTTCACACACACCTTGCCTAGCTTTAAACCACACAGTATCCTTTTGTTCTGTTCCAATGACTGGCTCTTGGACTATGCACACTTTCTTCATGATCACAATTAAGTGTTCTGGAATTCCCATTCTTGGCAATGTTGTCCATAATTTTTTATTATCCACATAGTCGAATGCCTTTGCATAGTCAAACACAGATAAACATCCTTCTGGTATTCTCTGCTTTCAGCCAAGATCCATGTGGCATCAGCAATGATATCCCTTGTTTCACAACCTCTTCTGAATCTGGCTTGAAATTCTGGCAGTTCCCTGTTGATGTATTGCTGCAACTGCTTTTGAATGATCTTCAGCAAAATTTTACTTGTATGTGATATTAATGATATTTTTGGTAATTTCTACATTCTGTTGGACCTTTCCTTGAAATAGGCACAAATATATATCTCTTCAAGTTGGTTGGCTGCTAAGCTGTCTTCCAAATTTCTTGACATAGATAAGTGAGTACCTCCAGTGCTGCATCCATTTGTTAAGATGATCCTATACATAGAAAACCCTAAATACTAAACCTAAAATGATAACGATCATGGAAGAAAAAGTAGAGACAACACTAGGGGCCCTAATGCATGGCATAAATACAGTACAAACAATAGCTAACAATGCACATATTCTGGAAGATAAACTAGATAAGTGGAAGCTCCTAAAAAGTAAACACTTATGCTCATCAAAAGACTTTACCAAAACAGTAAAAGAGAAGCTACAGACTGGGAAAAAATTTTTGTTTACAACATATCCAACAAGGGTTTAATCTCTGAAATTCATAGATTTCTTCAACACCTCAACAACAAAAAGACAAATACTCCAATTAAAAAATGGGCAAAGGATGTAAACAGACACTTCACCAAAGAAGACATTCAGGCAACTAAAAGGCACATGAGGAAATGCTTGTGATCATTAACCATAGAGAAATGCAAATCAAAACTACAATGAGGTACCATCTCACCCTGACAATACTGTCACTAATCAAAAAACAAACCACCACCAACAAAAAAAAATCCCAGAAAATAACAAATGTCAGAGAGGTTTCAGGGAGATTGGAATTCTTATTCATTCCTGGTGGGAATGTAAAATGATACAACCACTATGCAAAACTATATGGTGCCGCTTTAAAAAGCTAGAAACAGAATTACTATACGATTCAGCAATCCCACTCCTAGGAATATGTCTTAGAGAAACAAGAGCTGTCACATGAATAGACATATACACACACACGTTCACTGTAGCATTATCTACAATAGCAAAAAGACGGAAACAATCTAAGTGCGCATCAACAAATGAATGGATAAACAGATCATGGTACACACAATGGAATACTATGCAACGGCAAAGAATAATGATGAATCTGTGAAGCATCTCACAACGTGGATGAATCTGGAGGGCATTATGTTGAATGAAATAACTCAATCACAAATGGGCAAATACTGTATGAGACTACTATTACAAAAACCCAAGAAAATATTTACACACAGAAAAAAAGACAACAATTTTCGATGGTTATGATGGAGGGGAGTTGTGAGAGGGGAAATCACTAAATAGTACACAAGTTAACTTTGGTGAAGGGAAAGACAATACATAATGTATGGGAAGGCACCACAGCATGACAAGGGCAAAGTCATAGAAGATTCCTAGACAGATCCAAATATCTTGAGGGATGGAGTTATTGGGGCTGAGGGTTGGGGACCATGGTCTCAGGGGAACATCTTGCTCAACTACCATAACATCATTTATAAAGAAAATGTTCTATATCCTACCTTAGTGAGTAGTGTCTGGGGTCTCAAAAGCTTGTGAGCAGCCATCTAAGATATATCTATCGGTCCCATCTCATCTTGAGAAAATGAGAATGTAGAAAACCGAAGACACAAGGGAAAGATTAATCCAAAGGACTAATGGACCACAAGTTCCACAGCCTCCACCAGCCTGAGCCCAGAAGAACTAGATGGTGTCCACGTACCACCACCAACTGCTCTGACAGGGATCACAATACAGGGCCCCAAACAGAGCACAAGAAAAAAGTACGACAAAATTCAAATTCACAAAAAAAGACCAAATTTACTGGTCTGAACTGGAAGAACTCCAGAGACTATGGCCCACCAGTGCCCTGCTAACTCAGAACTGAAGCCACTCCCGAAGTCTACCTTTCAGCCAAAGATTAGACAGGCCTATAAAACAAACAATAACACATGTGATGAACATGCTTCTTACTTCAATCAAGTACAAGAGAACAAATGAGCAATATCTGCCCCAAAACAAAGACAAGCAGGCAGAAAGGGACAGAAAAACTGGACGAGTGGACATGGAGAAACCAGGGTGGGAAGGGAAAGGGGAAGAGTGCTGACAGATTGTGGAGACTGCAACCAATGACACAAAACAATTTGTGTACAAATTTTTGAATGAAAAACTAATTTGCGCTGTAAACATTCACCTAAAAATGATAAAATAAAATTAAAAATTTTGTGAAGAGAACTACCATTTTGATAATACTGATCCTTCCCGTCCATGAACATGGAATGCCTTTCCATTTACTTAGATTTCTTTTTCTCAGCAATGTTTTGTGGTATTCAGTGTACACGGCTTGTATTCCCTTTGCTAAATTTATCTCTAAGTATTTTATTGTTTTTGATGTTATTATGAACTTAATTTTCTCATTTTTATTTTCAGGATTTTTGTTACTAGTAAATAGAAATACAGTCGGTTTTTATATATTGATCTTGTAGCCCACAATCTTGTTAAACTAGTATATTAATTCTAGTAGTTTGGGGATTTTCTACAGACAGGATTGTGTCATCTGTGAATAAAGACAATTTAATTGACTTCTCCATTCTGGATGCCTTTAATTTCCTTTCCTTCCTTCCTCCCTGCCTTCCTTCTTTCTTTCTTTCCTCCCTCTTTCTCTTCTTCCCTTCCTCCCTCCCTCATTCTTTTTATCTCTCTTCTCTCTTTCTCCATTTCCCCCTTATTGCACTGGCTAGAATCTCCAGTACAATGTTTAATAGAAGTGGCAAAAGCAGGCCCTGATCTTAGGAGGAACTTATTTAATCTTTCACCATTAATAATGATGTTAACTCAAAAAAACAAAAAACAACAAAAAACACTGCTATCGAGTCAATTTCAACTCACAGTGACCCTATAGGACAGGGTAGAACTGCCCAGTGGGGTTTCCAAGGCTGTAATCTTTACCGAAACAGATTACCATGTCTTTTTCCCATGGAGCAGCTTGTGTGCTCAAACCACTGATCCTTCAGTTACCAGCTGAGTGCTTAACCAATGCACCACCAGGGCTCCTAAAGAATATTAGCTATGGTATTTCATAGATGCCCTTTATCAAGCTGAGGAATTCTCATTCTATTCTTAGTTTGTTGAGTTTTTTTTTTTAAGAACAGGTGTTGATTTTGTCAAATGCTTTATCTACATCTTTTGAGATGTTTACAGTTGCATTTCTTATTTATTCTATTATTATGGTGTATTACGTTCATTGCTTTTTGGATTTTAAGCCAACCTCATATTCTATGGTTATTTGATTAAGGTTTGTCTCCTCAACTGACTGAGAATTCCAGGAGGTCAAGACTGTGTCTGTCTTGTACACATCAGCGTATAAGACACACTCAAATCAATTGTTGAATGTATAAAAATGCATATGATATACAGGGTGCCATTGTTTTATATCTTTATTTGAATATGATACACATCAACTCTGTTCATATTTAGCTCTGGTCAATATACTGTGGTCAAGTTCAATTTTGCCTTTTTGCTATTGTTGTTTAAGTGTTAATGCAAGAGTGTACATGTAGATCTGTTAAGGCCTTTTAGTATTGACCCTTAATGCCATACTCTCAAGAGGATTTTGAATCTGGAATTTGTTGCTGCCCATGTGTTATCTGTATTATCTTCAAGTTAGATTAGTGCCTTTTCTGTTTTCCTTCATATGATTGGGACATCACCATAACGCTCTCCCTTCTTATAGATGCATGGACATTGTGTTCATTTGTTTTTGTCTGTTTCATGGCTCAGAATGCAGCTGAACCTGCCTGAACCAGTTTGCTCTTTACTCTTTAATATCTCTGCACAGGACATCTGTGCCCAGCAGGAGATCTCCACCATTTCGGTCATCTGTTAACCTTAAAATTTCTCCACATAGTCAGATCATCTCCAACTTGTTCATCATCTTGGTCCAAACTTGACAAAAAGGACCCTTTCGTCAAGGTCCCCACTATTTTTGTGTCTGGAGTAAAGAGAGTAATTCATTGACCTGTCTACCTCACTCTGACATTCAACAAATATTTACTAAACATCCAAGGGTACTTTCCTTCATAAATAAATGGTAGCACTATCTTTAGGGCTTAGAACAATAACTTTGTGTTTAAATGGTATTTTATAGAGTAGTAGTTAAGAACATGGCTCGTCTTGGTTAGACTCCAGCCCTGAGTCTCAGTTTTCTAATCTGTAAAATAAAGATGATAATAATAGTAACTTGTATTTGGATCATAATTAAGAGTAAATGATATATGTATATGTATTTCATATCTGTATATAACATATGCCTAAGTAGCATAGACTAACACACAGGAAGCTCACAATATATGATTATTATCACTATCACTGAACACGGTATAAACATGCTGCGTGTATTTGTAGGGATAGCCACAGGATAGAAAACTATTTGTGGCTCTTTGTGCAAGTAGTAAAGGGTTGTGATGATACATTTTTCAAAAAACAGGAATGACCTTGTCTTTTGCTCTCTTCAGGCATCTCTGATAATTACATTAAATCCCAAAGGAAGACATTCAGAATCTAACTCAATAACATATATGTTACTTTCCAGACGACTGTTGACTCAAAATAGCTTGGATCCAACTAACAAGACTTTAACTTTTGTTAAATAATCCATAGGTCCTGATCTTTTACTCATCATTTTATCCCTAAATTAAGGCAAAGCAACTTGGTATGTGTTATGAACATAGTACGGGTCTGCTTTGTAGCTTTTTGGGACTGTGGTTTGGCTCTGTATACTTACAAAATAACCTGGAAATTTATCATGAAAGAATGCTGACTCAGAATACCTACAGCCTCTAAACAAAATTATTTATCAGGAAGAGCGTTGAAGGCACTGGGATAGCAGTAAGAAAAATCATAGAACTCAATTTTGTAGGGAATCATACAGGCCAGAATATCTGTAGAGATATTTCTAGAGAATATGGTAGTTTCTACAGTGTGAAGAATGGCATATAGAGTGAACACCTACCTACTTTCTGATATGGTCTGCAAATAATCCCACCAGCAGAATCAAGTTGCATTTCCACAAATATTCACTTATTTGTTGTTATATCCAGTGCTCCATACAAATTGTACATTTCTAAACAACAGTAACTTATGAAAGCATTCATTGTTTTATTCATTCAACTGTCAAAATGTTGAATAGCTATTACACTTACCTGGAAAGATGTCCATAATATGTATGAAGAGTATAATACTTTAAAAAAGCATATGTACATATTTTTTTACATAGTATGTGTGTATATACAAGTACGTGATGTTATTGTTAGTGGCCATCGAGTTTTCTTCAACTCATCATGACTTTAACAGAATGAAACATTGCCTGGCCCTGTGTCATCCTAGCAATTGTTGGTATGTTTGAGTGCACTGTTCCAGCTACTGTATCAATCCATCACATGGAGTGTTTCCCTTTTTTTTTCACTGACTGTCCACTTTACCAAACATTAAAAATAGGTCAAGTTAGGAAGAATACATACTGGATACCTACTTCTGGTAGATGGCCTTTTGATGAGCAAAATAGTGAGAATGCTCACTTTTTTATGATGTAGTTAAAAAGAAAACTGGTGATATATCCAATTTACATTTTAAAAAGATCACTTCAACTATAGTGTGGAGAATGGGAGACAGGGGACAAGAATGAAAGAAGATAAAGATCAAAAAGTGGTATCTCAATGAAAGATTATGTTGGCTTCCACCAAACTAAAATGGAGTGGAAATGGAGGCAAAAATAGAGCCAATACGACTTACTGACAGAGAAGGGACAGACTGAAAGGGAAATAGTAGAATCAGGGGTGACTCCTGGTGTTTTGGCTTGAGAAACTGGATTTACGAGGCAAACCAGAATGCCTGCACCTATTTTTTACGATGAAACAAAAGATGTGGTCTTTGCTGAGAGCTATGGAACTGGACCAAAAGTGTTCCTGAGATTTCTGGGCCTGTAATTACCGGGTGTAATTGTCAGATGGATCTTGGCTGAAAGCAGACAATACCAGAAGGGTGTTTACCTGTGTTTTATTGACCATGCAAAGGCATTTGACTGTGTGGAGCATAACAAATTATGGATAACACTGCAAAGAATGGGAATTCCGGAACGCTTAATCATGCTCATGAGGAAACTTTACATAGACCAAGAGGCAGTTGTTCAAACAGAACAAGAAGATAGTGCATGGTTTAAAATCAAGAAAGGTGCGTGTCAGGGTTGTATCCTTTCACTGTACTTATTCAATCTGTATGCTGAGCAAATAATCTGAGAAGCTGGCTTATATGAAGAAGGATGTGGTATCAAGATTGGAGGAAGACTCATTAACAACTTGTAGTAGTCACATGACACAACCTTGCTTGCGAAACTGGAAGATGAAGATCAAAAATCACGGCCTTAAGTATGGATTACGCCTTAACATCAAGAAAACAAAAATCTTCACAACTGGGCCAATAAGCAACATCATGATAAATGGAGAAAAGATTGAAGTTGTCAAGGATTTCATTATACCTGGATCCACAAGCAACACCCGTGGAAACAGCAGTCAAGAAAACAAATGAAGCATAACAATGGGCATATCTGCTGCAAAAAAACTTCTTTAAAGCATTAAAAAACAAAGATGTTACTTTGAGGACTAAGGTGTACCTGACCCAAGCCATGATGTTTTCAATTGCCTCATATGGATGTGAAAGCTGGACAGTGAATAAGGAAGCCTGAAGAAGAATTGATGCCTTTGGACTATGATGTTGGCAAAGAATATGGAATATACCGTGGACTGCCAGAAGAACGAAAAAATCTGTCTTGGAAGAAGCATAGCCAAAATGCTCCTTAGAAACAAGGATGGGGAGACTTTGTCTCATGTACTTTGGACATGTTATTAGGAGAGACCAGTCCCTGGAGAAGGACATCATGCTTGGTAAAGTAGAGGGTCAGAGAAAAAGAGGAAGACCCTCAACAAGATAGACTGACACAGCGGCTGCAACAATGCATTCAATCAAATTTGACGATGGTGCAGGACCAGGCAGTGTTTCCTTTTACTGTACATAGGGTTGCTATGAGTTGGAACCAACTTGATGACACCTCACAACAACACACCCATTATCTAATGGAGGGCATTCATTGGTTGTTCAGTTGTAGAATGGTTGCCTTTCATATGGGAGACCCAGCTTCAATTCTAGGCCAATGTACTTCATGCATAGCCACCACCCATCTGTCAGTGGAGGCTTGAGTGCTGCTAAAAGGCTGAATTCTTTTCAGCAGAGCTTCCAGATTAAGATGGACTAGGAAGAAAAGCCTGGCAATCTACTGCTGAAAACCAGCAATGAAAGCCCTATGGATCACAACAGTCAGATCTGTAAACAATCACAGGAATGGCGAAGGACCAAGCAGTATCTTGTTCTGTTTTACATGGGGTCGCCATGAGACCATGAATGCGGGCTGACTCAATGGCAATTTACAACAATTACCAAAGGCATATATGGCAGACAGACCCCTTGCCATGGCCATGGTAATCTGCGGCAAAGGCGTTTCTCTTCCAGCGGCTTGAGAACAGCAAATCCAGTATCTGGTGTGGTCTACACCTTCTAGGGATTCACTAGAGCTACAGAATGAAAGAAGCGAAGGCCCTTTTCTGACCATGACAAGAGCTCAAAGGGAGTTCCTGGCATTCCCATGACTACTAATATAAAAAGGAATTGCCTTCCCCTCCTGATGGCCAGATTATGTTACCCAGAGGTGACAACTCTTGTGTTTGCCTGGGGGAGGGAAAGACACTGTGGCTCAGTGTGTCTGTTTTGGCTCCTCTGGACTTTTTGAGGAGCCATAAAAGTTTTGGTGCCTTTTGAAATTCCTCTGGCTGTATGCTGCTGATGCTGCAAGGTATCTGGTGGGGTTAGTGCGGAGTAATTTGTGTCCTATGTATCAGGAATTTTTTTGCTGTGCACACACACACACACACTCACACATACACACTCCACACCACACCATACCACAACAGCATCAATAACAACAACAAAACAGAGTGACTGACAGACAAATGGTTATTTTTACTATACCTAACTAGAAATCTGGAGATAAAAATTGGTTAATTCAGCAGCTCCACAAAGCCAGGGTTTTGGATCCGTTTCACTCTGGTTGTTTGGCTTTTTCCTCATGTTCACAAGATGGGCTGCTGAAGCTTTTAAGCATTATTTTCTTACCCAAAAATGTCCCAAAACAGCAAAGAAGGCAGGAAGGGTCGCGTCTGGGAAGACTATCAGCAGACTTTTTTGTCTGTTCATGAGTCAGCCATGAATCACACAACTAGCCCTAAGCCCATCTACTGGCAAAGGGCAATGGGGTTACCATGAATGCCAGTTATAGTTCTACCCTGGGACAGGAGAGGGGTCCACTTTCCTGAGAACACTGATACCACAAACCCAAATTAAAGCTGAGTTCACTTGGCCAGGAAGACAGGGTAATAACTGTTGGGAAGGCATTTACTAGTGTCTGTTGGCCCCTAAGAAAGGACCGCTACTGAAGGTTTGTCCTTTGCTTGTTTCTTGCTGCCCTTGGCAGCAGGTAGTGCATCTCACAGGATCCTATTAATTTATCCATTTTCCCCAAAATCCTAAATCCAGATATTCTCAGATCACCTGTATTTTTTCCCCTAATTTCTCACACATAAGCCAATAAGAACACACACACACATAAAAATCCGAGCGTCCCCCAAAATCATCAGGGATAGTGTCAAACAGCTATTTCTAGAACATGGAGTTGTGTGCATTTAAAGATGTAAGTAGTTATTAATGCCCACGAATTCATTTATTCAAGCACTCATTTATTAAGAAAATATTATAACCCTTATATTCATTTCCCAGGGTTGCTGTAATAAAGGACCACAAGCTGGGTGGCTTCAAACAGCAGAAATTTATTCTCTGACAGTTGTGGAGGCCAGAGGTCTGACACCAACCGTAAGGTCAGCAGGGCCATGCTCCCTCTAAAGGCTTCATGGAAGAAGCTTTGCTTGCCTCTTTCAGCTTCTGGAGGCCCCAGGTATCTGTTCCTTTCCTGGTGGGAGCGTCACTCCACATGTCCTCCATCTGCTTAACTCCAATTTCTGCCTTTGACTCTGCAAATGGAGAGGACACAGACAGAGAGACACAGAGGGAAAACGGCCATGTGGGCTCATTTTGTGCATGTGATGTCTTCTTGTCAGAACACCTGTCATTGGATTTAAGGCCCATTCTAATCCAGTATGATCACATCTGGATCCTTAGCTAATTATATCCGCAAAGACCTTCTTTCCAAATAAGGTCACATTCTGAGGTTCTGGGTGGACTTGAATTTTGGAGGAACGCTATTCAACTCACTACACTTCTACCATGTGTTGGGCATACGGCACACAGTCCAACGAGATGTACCGTAACTGTGTGCCTGCAGGGCAGTTTTCTTCCATGTAATTTCAGGTGTTATAAAATCAAATTTCACCACATCAAATTCTACTCAGGCAAATGAAAGGACCCCCCATTGAAAAGAAGTGAGTTTAAATAAGGAACTTGGCATCTAAGGTGAGAGAGAGAACGCGAGTGAAAGCAAGAGACAAAGAAAAGAAGGGATAAGGAGTCTTTAAAATTTTCATTTCATAAGAGCCTTTACATGAACAGATATATGCACACCCATGTTCGTTGCAGCATTGTTTACAATAGCAAACAGATGGAAGCAACCAAGATGCCCATCAATGGATGAATGGATAAATGAATTATGGTATATTCACACAATGGAATACTATGCATAGATAAAGAACAGTGATGAATCTGTGAAACATTTCATAACATGGAGGAATCTGGAAGGTATTATGCTGAGTGAAATTAGTCAGTTGCAAAAGGACAAATATTGTATGAGACCACTATTATAAGAACTCAAGAAATAGTTTAAACAGAAAAGAAAATATTCTTTGATGGTTACGAGAGGGGGGAGGGAGGGAGGGTGGGAGAGGGGTATTCACTAATTAGATAGTAGATAAGAACTACTTTAGGTGACGGGAAAGACAACACACAATACAGGTGAGGTCAGCACAATTGGACTAAACCAAAAGCAAAAAAGTTTCCTGAATAAATCGAATGCTTTGAAGGCCAGAGTAGCAGGGGTGAGGGTTTGGGGACCATGGTTTCAGGGAACATCTAAGTCAATTGGCATAATAAAACCTATTAAGAAAACATTCTGCGTCCCACCTTGGAGAGTGACGTCTGGGGTCTTAAATGCCAACAAGCGGCCATCTAAGATGCATCAATTGGTCTCAACCCACCTGGATCAATGGAGAATGAAGAACACCAAAGACACAAGGTAATTATGAGCCCAGGAGACAGAAAGGGCCACATGAACCAGCGACTACATCATCCTGAGACCAGAAGAGCTAGAAGGTGCCCAGCTACAACCAATGACTGCCCTGACAGGGAACACAACAGTGAACCCCTGAGGGAGCAGGAGAGCAGGGGAATGCAGACCCCAAATTCTCATAAGACCAGGCTTAATGGTCTGACTGAGACTAGAAGGACCCCAGTGGTCATGGCCCCCAGATCTCCTGTTGGTCCAGGACTGGAACCATTCCCAAAGCCAGCTCTTCAGACAGGGATTGGACCAGAAAATGGGCTGGAGTGGGATGCTGGTGAGGAGTGAGCTTCTTGGATCAGGTGGACACTTGAGACTATGTTGACATCTCCTCCCTGGAGGGGAGATGAGAGGGTAGAGGAGGTTAGAAGCTGGCAAAATTGATACGAAAATAGAGAGTGGAGGGAGGGAGTGGGCTGCCTCATTAGGGGGAGAGCAATTGGGAGTATGTAGCAAGGCGTATAAAAGTTTTTGTGTGAGAGACTGACTTGCTTTGTAAACTTTCACTTAAAGCACAATAAAGATTAAAAAAAAAAAAATTCATTTCAGATGGCAAAGGATCATTTCCCTGAATCACTGGATTTGAGGATTTCTGTGTTTAACTAAAATTAGAGCAATACAGTTATATGTTCTACATGTTCTCTTTTTAGGAAATTCAGGTTCATTTTGCCAGGGATTAAGCTTTTGATTTTCTGCAGAGAGTGGGGTTGGGAGTCAGGACGGTCTCCTGGCCATGATTAGCTGGGGAAGGCCTGAGGCACTGACCACTAAATGTGCACGCCTTCAGCTCCACCGTAAGTCCCTCTCGGAATTTGCAGAGCAAATGGGTTCATGCCAAGTTAATATCCTGAGAACTGTCCCACTTAGGTTTTTTTTTTGTCTCTGATGTCTTTTCCTGCTCCATTTACATTTGTGGATTAATAGCTTTAAATAATTTCTTTCTTCACATTTTAGTGGAATGAGAATTTCAGAACACTTAATTGTGCTTATGAGGAAACTTTACATAGATTAAGAGGCAGTCGTTGGAATAGAACAAGGGAATACTTCATGGTTTAAAGTCAAGAAAGGGGTGCATCAGGGTTGTATCCTTTCACCATACCTATTTAATCTGTATGCTGAGCAAATAATCCAGGAAGCTGGACTACATGAAGAAGAACGGGGCATCAGGATTGGAGGAAGATTCATTAGCAACCTGCATTACGCAGATGACACAACCTTGCTTGCCGAAAGTGAAGAGGCCTTGAAGCACTTATTGCTGAAGATCGAAGACCACAGCCTTCAGTACAGATAACATCTCAGCATAAAGAAAACAAAAATCCTTGCAACCGGACCAATAAGCAACATCATGATAAATGGAGAAAAGGTTGAAGTTGTCTAGGATTTCATTTAACTTGAATCCACCATCAACACCCATGAAAGCAGCAGTCAAGAAATCAAAAGATGCATTGCATTGGGCAAATCTGCCGCAAAAGACATCTTTAAAGTGTTGAAAAGCAAAGATGTCATCTTGAAGTCTAAGGTGCACCTGACCCAAGCCATGGTGTTTTCAATCACCTCATGTGAATGTGAAAGCTGGACGATGCATAAGGAAGACCAAAGAATTGACACTTTGAATTGTGGTGTTGGTCCAAGAATATTGAATATACCATGGACTGCCAAAAGAACGAACAGATCTGTTTTGGAAGATGTACAACCAGAATGCTCCTTAGATGCAAAGATGGCGAGACTATGTCTCACATACTTAGGACATGTTATTAGGAGGGATCAGTCCCTGGAGAAGGACATCATGCTTGATAAAGTAGAGGATCAGCAAAAAAGAGGAAGACCCTCAACAAGACGGAGTGACACAGTGGCTGCAACAATGAGCTCAAGCACAATAAGAATTGTGAGGATGGTACCAGACTGGGCAGTGTTTTGTTCTGTTGTATGTAAGGTTGCTATGAGTCAGCATCGACTCGACGGCACCTAGTAACAACAACATGATTTATAACGTATAGAATAGTCACATCAGATCACAAAGTGGAGAACAACCACACAAGACTGGGAAACATAGCCTAGTCAAATTGACACACATTTTGGGGGGACACAATTCAATTAGCATTTCACCCTTTGGCCAGCAAAACTGCAAGTCCTTCCCACATGTAAAACACTTTCACCCCACCACATCATCCCAGAAGTCTTAAATCAATTCCAAGTCAAAATTCCATCTTCTGAAAAATTCCTCTTCATTTGTGAAATCTAGAATACAAGTCATCTTCTTGCAAAGTAAAATGGTGGAACAAGCATAAGGTAGACATTTCCATTGCAAATGGAAGAAATTGGAGGGAAAGAAGAGATAATGGGCATCAAACAAGTCCAGATCCCATCAGAACAATTCACCTTAGCTCTCAAGGCTTGAAAATAATCTGTTTTCTGAGACTATTTAGGCAATGGCCCCACCCTCCAGACTGGGTGTTGGCCACATGCTCTATATTCTGGGTGGAGGTCCCTCAGCCCTGGGCTTCAGCTCTGTCTTCCAGGCCCACTGGGACATCAAGCTTCTCCCTTGGATTTGGGCAGCAACATTCTAGTCCATCCGAATGGAGATCCCATCCCTTCAGCTCCAGCAGGCCCTGTTCTTCTGCCCCTTGTGCATGGCAGCCCAACCCCCTCAGCTTTGGGCAGCAGATCTGGCCCCATCCCCCTGGCACTTAAGAATGGCAGCCCCACACTCCAGAATCGATCTGGTGAAGATCTGACTCTTTGAAATCTAGGAGGCTGTGGCCCCACCCTTTGAAACCCCAGAGGTTTTGGCCCTACCTTTTGAGACCAAGGCAGCTTCCTGTGCTCCTTGTCTCTTGAGCTTCTGCTTCCGGATTCCTTGACATCTTGGCCTCTCTGGCCCCTCAGGCCTCTTGGGGAGCCCTAGTATCTGCCCTGCTTGGGCAAGTGTTCCAAAGCTCTTTAGCTCCACCAATAAGTGCTCAGAGGCACCCCACTTCATCAGGAAGCCTCCTGCTCAAAGGCACTCAGCTCTCTTCCTTAGTGGGTTGGCTAATGTGCTGTCTTGTTCTGGTCTCTTGGTTCTGCTGCTGCCATTTCTTTGTTGCTGCTTCTTGCTGTCTGAGCTGTCTCTGGTGTTATAGCTCTCTCTTCACTTCCTTCTGAGCCCTCACCAGAATTGTCTTTGATGTTCATCATTCCACCAACAGTCTCTTCAAGGCAATCTAGGCTTTTACTATTAGGCACTTTAAAACTCGTCCAGCATCTACCCATTCACAGTTTCAAAACTGCCTCCACATTGTAGGTATCTGTGAGAACAGCACCGCACTCTCCTGATACCAAATTTTGTCTTAGTTATCTAGGGCTATGCTTTTTGGCAGAATGGTGAGGATTTTGCTTCCATGATTTTTATCTCTTTTATTCTTAATTTTTTTGGTAACTTCTTTCTTTTTTCTTTATACTTTTTTCCTAGTTATTTCATTAGCCATTTCAAAGAACTGACTTTTTTCGCTGATTGAACCACATTTAATGTTTTTGTTTGTTTTCTATATTACAAATTTTTACTGTTTAATTATTTCTTCCTTTTTACTTTCTTTATTCTTACTTTGCTCTTTTTATAGCTTTCTGACTTGAACACATCTCATTTATTTCCAGTTTTTCTTCTTTTTTAGAACACATACATGTAAGGATAGGATTTGCCCTCTAAATATTGCTTTAGAACATTTTCCAAGATATGATTTGTAGCTCTTGGATTGAAGTTAGTTTATATATCTTGTAATTTCCACTGTGATTTTCTCTGTAAGTCATGGCTTATTTAAAAATTAATTTTTACCTTCCAAAACATTTTTTCTCCCTTTTAATTGCTGATATCTATTTGAATTGCATTTTGGTTAAAAAAAAAAGTCATGTGCATGTACACGGATTCCTTGGAATTCATGAGGCTTTCTTTGTGGCTTAATAACTGGTCAATTTTTGTGCATGGTAAATGTGCTCCTAAAAGAAATGTATGTTCTCATTCTGTAGGTCACAATTTCTAATCACATTTTTCAAATTTATTGCAATCTTGCTAATTTTTTATCTTCTTGAGCTGTCCCCCTTTAAAAGACATATCTTAAAATCTTCCACTATGATTGTGGATTATTAGCTTTTTTTGTAGTTCTTCTTCGTATACTTTGAGACTCTCTTTTAAGTGCATTCAAGTTCACGATTCCTAGGTGTTCACTGAGAATTGTTTCTCTTATTTTATAGCATGTCTCTTTATCTGTCTTAGAGTTTCTCATCTTAATTCAACAAATTTTTTTTCTTAGTCTTCTTTAGATAACTATTTTCCTGGTAATCATTTACCATCTAACGGTTTTTTGATTTTTGTTTGTTTGTTTTCAGTGTTTTTCATGTAAGCAACATAGAAACGTACATCTGAATCTTGTTTTGTTTTTGTTTTTTTCTAATGCAGCTGAGAAGTGTAAGTCTTTTAGTGGATAAGTTTAATTCATTTATATTCATTATGATTATTGGTATATTGAAGAAGAAATTGAAGTTGTCAGTGTCATTTTACTTGGATCAACAATCAGCATCCGTGGAAGCAGCAGGCAGGTAATCAAACGACGTATTGCATTGGGCAAATCTGCTGCAAAAGACCTATTTAAAGATGACTGAGGTGTATCTGACCCAAGCCATGGTCTTTTCAATTGCTTCATGTTGGACAATAAAAAAGGAAGACAGAAGAAGAATTGATGCATTCGAACTGTGGTGTTGTCAAAGAATATGAAACATATTGTGGACTACCAGAAAACATACAGTCTTAGAAGAAATACAACCAGAATATTCCCTAAAAGCAACGATGGTGAGACTTCAACTTACTTTGGACACATCATCAGGAAAGACAAATTGCTAGAAAAGGACATCATGTTTGTGAAGAAGAGGGTTAATGAAAATGAGGAAAACCTTCCATGAGATGGATTGACACAGCAGCTGCAGCGATAGACTCAAACGTATGAATGATTATGAAGACGGTGCAAGACGGGGCCATTGTTCTATCATATGTGATAAGGAGCTGACCTGATGGTAACTAACAACAACAGCAACAGCATTGATACATTCACACTTATTTCTGCCATCTTATCTTGTGCTTTCTCTTTGTTTTCTTTTTCCTTGCTTCTGTTATTGTCCTTTTCTACTTTTTACGATTAATACGATTTGCTTACTTTTCTCACTTGCTAATTACAGAGGTATAGTTTGTATCTTCTATTTTTAATTGTTTTCTTTTTATTTTTAACAGAAACATTTAACTTTATATTCTAATAAAATATAGGGTAATTCATTATCTGTATTTTCACCTGAGGAAAAACAAATATTTTAGTAAAGTACCATTACTTTTCAAGCTCCTTCTCTTTTGTCTTTAATATTATTATCCTGAGTTTTAGTTCTGTGTTTTTTATTAATACAAAAATTAGGTCTTATTCCTACTGTTATGTTTTATGCAGAATTAATTGAATTTACCTTTGTATTCTACTGGCAACTCTGCCTCTCATTTCTTCTTGCATTATACTTTTTCAGTTTATTTTTTACTTGCTAAATTGCATTATTTTGGTACTTCTTTCAGTGAGGGGTCATAGTCTGATGTTTTAGTTTTTGAGTCACTGAAAATGACTTTATTTTGTTCTCACTCATGTATGGTAGTGAGATACAGAATTCCAACAGTTAAGTTTCTTCTCCTTTTCTACATTTTAAAGATATTACTTCCTAAACTGTTGGCCTCAGTTGTTGCTGCTGAGAACTCTGCTGTGTCGTAAGTGCCATTTTTAATGAGTAACCTGGAGTGCTGGCGGCATAATCAATTAAGCGCTCAGCTGCTAACAGAAAGGTTAGGGGTTTGAACCTACCCAGCAGCTCCATGAAGAAAGATCTGGCAATTTGCTCCCTTAAAGATAGCAGCCAAGAAAATCCTATGGGGTAGTTCTGCTCTTTCACATGGGGTCACTGTGAGTCGAAAACAACTGGACCACACCCAACAACAACAATCAGCCTCTTCTGGTAGCTTTTAAAATTTTCTTTTTATCTTTTAAGTTTTGTGGTTTCACCAAGATAAATTTAATTGTAGGTATTCTTGACACCCAATGCATACTTTCTAGGTGAGGACTCATGTCTTACTTTAATGCTGGTAAATTTTAAGCTGACATATTTTTTCCATTAAATCTTGCCTCACTGCCATTTCTGTTAATACATATTTCTGGAATATCTCTCAAGTATTGGAGTCTTTCAAGGCCAAACTTCAGTGGACTCACATGTTAGCCCATCTTCCCCAATCTGATCTATTATGGATTTGTGGTGCGATTAATTACTTTTGTGTGTGGCCTTTCTAGCCATGGTCTTATAACTCCCACCCAGGTGATTGTATGATAGGGTAATTGTGGCCTACCAAAGGGATTGGTCAGTTTTGCCTTAAAAGAGAGCCAATTCCAGGGCAGAGAAAAGGAACCCACCACCAAAGAAGGAGGAGCCTGCAGCAGAGACCTGACAGCAGGAGACAGCGTGATGGGCTTCCTGGCCCACGGAGAGAGAAAGCTGAGCACCTTCGGGCAGAGACTGAAGGGCAGGGAGAGGCGTGCCTGGGAGCACTGCTGGGAAGAGGCTATCCTGATGGAAGAACCATATCTCAAGTGTTCTTGAACCTGAATTGTAACTGTTACTTCCCTAATAAACCACATAACTGGGAATATGATCTGTGAGTTCTGTATGGCCATTACAATGAATTATCGAATCCAGCAGAGGAATAGAGAGTGCTGTGTGAGGGACAGTGGGTGTCAGACTTAGTAAAGATGGGGACAGAGAAGGCATGTCTGACCTCCGTCTCAGGGGAATCATCCTTGGGCTGTTGATTTTGGTTCTCCTTCCCCGTTTGTGGGCTTGAAGGAGGTCAGACACCTCCCCCACGCCATTTTTACAGGATTGAGTTGAGTCCTCCCCTCCCAAATATGTGTTGTAAACCTTAATCTCTATGCCTGTGGTTATAATCCCATTTGGTAATGGGTTTTCTTTGTTATGTTAATGAGGCAGGATTAGTGTAGGGTATATTTTGTGTCAATCTCTTTTGAGATATAAAATAGATTAAACAAGAAAGCAAGAGAAGCAGACATGGGGGAAGAGTGATGCCAAGCCATATGAAGATCTCCCCAGGAGCAGAAACTCAGAGACAAGGACCTTCCTCCAAGCCAAGAGAGAGAGAAACCCTTCTTCTAGAGCTGATGCCCTAAATTCAGACTTCTAGCCTCCTAAACTGTGAGAAAATAAGTTTCTGTTCATTAAAGCCATACTCTTGTGGCATTTCTGTTATAGCAGCACTAGATAACTAAGACAGAATTAGGTACCAGAAGAGTGGGGTACTGCTCTAACCAAACCAAAAAACCTAAAATGTGGAAGCAGTTTTGGAATTGGGTACTGGATAGAGGCTCAAAGAGTTTTAAAGTGCTGAATAAAAAAGCTGAGATTGCCTTGAAGAGACTTTTGATAAAATTATGGACGAAAAAATGGTTCTGATGAGAGCTCAGAAGAAAGTGAGGAGAGCTACTGAGAATGTGGTATTTCTGTTAATAGCAGCACCAGATAACTGAGACACTCTCCTATCCTGCTTCCTTCACTCCCTACAGGTCCTTACCCGAGAATAATCCCTCCATAAACTGCTTCATAATATTGTTGGATATAGTGCTGGACAATGAGCACCCTAAGTTGAAAGGCACTACTCATTTTAACTGCAATAATGAACTCAAACATACCACCGATCATGAAGATGGTGCGAGACGTGGCAATGTTTCGTTTTATTATACATAAGGTCCCCATGAGTTGTGGCAGATTGAACAGCAACTAACGACAGCAACAACATAATTGCTTCTACAAGCTCAGCTTCTAAGAGGAAGTGAAGTAACTGGCTTATGCACTGTGGCACGGTAGGGACAGGATTGGAATCCAGGGAGTCAGGTCCAGGGGCTACTCTTATCTGTTATTCTGCTACGCCTACTGTGAAGAAGGTGTTAAAATGAGACAAGTAGAATGGAGCTCAGTAACGTCCCAGCTATTGACCATCCTAACACCGCGTTCCAGCAGTCCTCAGAGGAAGGTTCTCACCGACTTCCCACGCCCCTTGCACTGCTGAGTAACCATGGTGTGTGGGTACTTGGCTCAGCCTGCAGGTCTGGTCAACTTCCTGGGCCCCATTCAGCTTCTCCAGTCGAATGTTCCAGCCTTCCAGCCTGGTTGAACTGTACCTACCCTGTCTGCCTTGGGGCTGGGGAGGAGCGTGGGAGTCTGGTCTTTCTCCATCTCCTTTTCAACCCCTTGTCTGGCACCAATACTCTGCCCTCTTTCCTTCAAGGCCTTCTCTTTTAGGTTCTTAACAGCCTTTTCTTCTCTTAAAAACCTTCCTCTGCATATCAAAAACTTTGGGTTTCAAACGTATTGTTTCTGATCTGGGATCAAGAGCTTATTTTGGAAGTTAAAAAACCCGAACACTTGACTATTTCTTTTTCTCTGTAGGACAACTATTCACAATCCTTATCCTCCTTCAGGTCCTGTGAGTCCTGTGCAAGGACGAGAAGAAGAGCACAGACACTTGTGGTTCAAGATGCTTTCCTGCCACAGTGTTTAAAATACATTGGCACAGAGCCGGGTGTAGAGTGTGTATGCAGTAAAGTTTATCAGTGTATGCTCTGTAATTACTGAGTCCTTTTCATCTTCAGCACCTGCCGGTGCAGGTTTTATTGACAGATATCTCCTTTGTCTCTGTGAGCTTCACAGCCTCATACCAGGCCCTGCGTGGTCCGAGGCCATGTTTCACTGTATAGTTTCTCCCAAGGACTCTGGTGGAATTTGTAGTAATGTCACTCCTGGGGACCCACATTTCTGGACCACTGCATATTTATCCTTCCCTATACAGTTTTATTGAGTCACATTTAAATAAGCACAGATTTCCTTCCCATTTGGTTGTCTATTGCCCTTGCTTTGCTTCTTTCCTTTTCTTTCTCCTAAATTCAAATAGTGATACTATTTGCATTTCTGTTTTCAAACCCCAAAATGAAAACGCATAATTCAAACCAAAAATTTACCCAAATATATCAGTTTGAAGACCACCATTTTGTCTTTGTGTTCACGGGGATGTGAAGACTTGTCGAATAAAAATAAGAGTACGCACAGAATTACATATATTAAGATGCTTCAAGTAATATTAGGGATTTTACTGGCACTAGACATTTTTTTTTTTTTTTAGACTATCTACTGTTGAGTACAAAAAAAAAAAAGGAAATGTAAATTACTTGGTTTGTTTCCTGCAGAAAATTCTATTTTTCATGGGAAATAGCTACACAAAGTTATCACTGAATAATATTTGATTCACTGACAATCTGTGGCCACTCCATTACCCTCACTACCCCAAAAGCCAGTAATATAGCTAAGTTTAGCGAGCACTTACTATGCACCAGTTACTATTTTAAGCCCTTTGTACTTTTTAACTCATTTAATTGCATAATAACTACATATTAGGTAGACATTGTTATTATTATGACCACTTTGTTGTTGTTAGGTGCCATCTAGTCAGTTCCCATACAAAAAGACCCTATGTACAACAGAAGGAAATACTGACCGGTTCCACACCATTCTCATAATTGTTGCTATGTTTGAGCCCATTGCTGTAGCCACTGTGTCAATCTATCTCCCTGAGGGTCTTCCTCTTTTTTGCTGACCCTCTACTTTACCAAGCATGATGGTCTTCTCTAGGGACTGGTCCCTCCTGATAACAAGTGCAAAATACATGAGACAAAGTCTCCCCATCCTCGTTTCTAAGAAGCATTCTGGCTGTACTTCTTCCAAGACAGATTTGTTCGTTCTTCTGGCAGTCCATGGTATATTCAATATTTTTCACCATAATTCAAAGGCAACAATTCTCCTTTGGTCTTCCTTATTCATTGTCCAGGTTTGCATGCATACGGGGCGATTGAAAATACCACGGCTCGGGTCAGGTGCACCTTAGTCCTCAGAGTGACATCTTTGCTTTTTAACACTTTAAAGGGTTCTTTTGCAGCAGATTTGTCCAATGCAATACGTCATTTGATTTCTTGACTGCCGATTCCATGGGTGTTGATCGTAGATTCAAGTAAAATGACATCTCTGACAACTTCAATCTTTTCTCCATTTATCAAGATGTTGCTTACTGGTCCAGCTGTGAGGATTTTTGTTTTCTTTATGTTGAGATGTAATCCATTTTACATATGAGAAAACTGAAGAGCATTCTTATCTCTGGTACCGAATTCTGCTCCCTTTGTACTTTTTTTACTAAAACCATCATGTGTTGCAAAATGTTGTTGTGATTTGATAGCTCTCATTTTTGCATTGCCTTCTGTGTTCATTTCAGAGGAAGTGCTCAAAAAACATAGGTGTTCAGAAAACTTGAAAAAAATTCTCAAACCTCTTTGGGTTTTCCACTGGCCCCTGGAGTTCTAACTTCTTCTAACCTTTGGATGCTACTTATTCTACCAGATACTTCCCACCCATGTGTCCTGGCTTCCATGCTAAGAAAGTCAGAGACCAAAGGCTTGTTTTAGGCTGAGCAATTGGTCACAGGACTCTGTGTGGGAGTAGGTATAGGTATTGCATAAGGGAAAGGGTGAGGGGTGCGTGTGGGAAGATGTAAAGACCTGAAACATCAAGTTCAAGGATGCACTCAGAAAGGAAAAACTGGATCCAAAGCCACTTGTCAACAATATGGAATTTATAAGGTAGTCAGGGGGCTTGGGAGGCAGAGCCTGCAGTGCCTGTGTGTGGGTGTGGAGATGTGACAGGTGCTGAGAGCATGCCCCTGCCTAGTCTGTGACTCAGGTATAAAACCTTGTGCTTTGTGGGGGCCCTGCCATACTCAGCCTCCCCCTCTTCAGCCTTCTATGCACCCACCCATGCCACACCTTCCATCTTCCCGCACAGCAGAATTTCATGGGAGGATTTTGATGGGCCAGGAGGGGAGTCCAAATGGATAAGGCAGGTATAGAATGAATAAGGAAGCCCTGGTGGTGTAGTGGTTAAGAGCTACGGCTGCTAACCAAAAGGTTGGCAGTTCGAATCCACCAGGTGCTCCTTGGAAACCTATGGGGCAGTTCTACTCTGTCCTGTAGGGTTGCTATGAGTTGGAATCGCCTCGACAGCAAAGAGTTTGGTTCTTTTTTTTAGAGTAAATGAGGAGTCCCTGGGTGGTGCAGTTAATGGGCTTGGGTGCTAACCAAAAACTTGGTGGTGGTTCGAGTCCTCCCAGAGGCACCTTGGAAGAAAGACCTAGAGATCTACTTCCGAAAAAGTAGCCATTAAAAACTCTGTGGAGCACAGTTCTACTCTGACACACATGGGTTTGCCCTGTGTTGGAATTGACTCCATGGCAATTGATCTTTTATTTTTTTAATTAATTGGGTCTATTTTGAGACATGTCCCCAAGACAAAATGTAGAAGTTTCTCATTCTAATGGCAAATACAAGCTGGCCACCTAATGGCTATGTTGTTTTACAACCAGGAATCCAGCATTTTGGAATAAAATATGTATTTTGCAATCTGGATATTATATAAATACATGGGGAGTTTACTTTATTCCTTATTCTCTTAGAATTCATTTTGGTAATTGCTTACATATTGTCTCTCCTTTTCCTCCCCTGGGAACATGGACAACTTTTATATAAAGCAATCTGAGAGGCTGGGAAGGGTTGTTATGATTATTGTTATGTTGAAATCTGCAGTTTAAAGTCATGGCTTTTATGCCAAAACCTCTGTTCATTTAATTGCCAGAATTTCTTTTTCAGGAAGTCTCGAAGAGGCTACTTAGTCTACAACATTAAATCTAGAATATTGTGTCCAGATAGCATATCCAAACCCACTGCTGTTGAGTCGATTCCAACTGATGGAGACCATATAGGACAGAGTAAAACTGCCCCACAGGAATTCCAAGGCTGTTAATCTTTACGGAAGCAGACTGCCACATTTTTCTTCTGCAGAGCTGCTGGTGGGTTTGAATCACTGACTTTTCTGTTAGCAGATGAACACTCAACCACTGCACCACCGGAGCTTCTACAGGGAATATAAAAAAAAAACCAAACCAAACCCAGTGCTGTCGAGTCAATTCCGACTCATAGCGACCCTATAGGACAGAGTAGGACTGTCCCATAGAGTTTCCTAGGAGCGCCTGGCGGATTTGAACTGCCAACCCTTTGGTTAGCAGCTGTAGCACTTAGCCACTACACCACCAGGGTTTATATAGGTTACTTTTAAAGCATTAATTTTATCCTTGCAAGAATTTTAGTTCAAGTTCTTTTGGTTTTTGCTTTGAGTTTTTGTTTTAAAAGATCCTGCAATGAGCCTGCAATCTGATGAGTAGTAATGAGTCTAATGATTCATTATTTACAAGATATTGCTCTGTTTTTAGACAGTTGTTGGAATGAGTTTTGTCCCCCAAAATATGTGTTGGAATCTTAACCCCTAAACCCGTGGATGTGATCCCATTTGGCAATAGGGTTTTCTTTGTTTTGTTAATGGGGCCATAGCAGTGTAGGGTGTGTCCTAAACCTAATCATTTCTGAGCTCTAATGAGAGCAGTTTAGAAAAAGAAGAGACAGATGGCAGATGCATCTCCAAGCCCAGGTACTCCACACATTGCCAGTGGCTAGAAGCTGAGATAGACAATGAAGGACCTGCCCCTAGAGCCACAAGCTGAATTCTAGCCTCCTGAACTGTAAGAAAATAAATTCCTGCTCTTTGAAGCCACTGACTTGGGGTATTTCTTTTACTGAGGTGCTAGGAAATGAAAACAGTCCTCTTAAAAAAAAAAAAAAAAAAACAGTCCTCTTAAAAAAAAAAAAAATTTTTTTTTGCCTCTTAGTTTAGTGACCTTAATATTCAACAAAGAAAGTAGTGCCGTTATGTTCCGTGCTGAGATCAGGGAAAAAAAATTTTTTTGTCTTCTTGTTAAATCAGTAAAAATGGAACATAATACCCAATTGCTAGTAAGGGTACCATAAAATGGGAACTCTTAGGCATGGCTATCGGTGATGTTAATCTGTGAAGAACCATGTTTGGAAAGTAATTTACGGCAGTATGAATTGGCTCTGCAGACTGCCTGGTTTGAAGGTAGCTCTACAAACGTTAACTGTAAGACTCTGGGCTAGTTACTTAATTTTTCTACGGTCGAATTTCCACTTCTGTAAAATGAAGATGATAATAACACCTAGCTTAGAAGAGCTACTGTTAGGATTTAATGAAAATAATTACTACTACAGGGAAATCCAAATTAAATAATCTAATCTAAAAGAATTCAAAGATTACAGATGCGAAGGTGTTTATTTTGCTATCATTCATAATTTAAAGGAAACCATGGTGGCATACTGGTTAAGTGCTAGGGCTGCTAACTGAAGGGTGGGCAGTTCAAATCCGCCAGGCACTCCTTGGAAACTCTATGGGGCAGTTCTACTCTGTCTTATAGGGTCGCTATGAGTTGGAATCGACTGGAGGGCGCTGGGTTTGGTTGTTTTTGGTTCATAATTTAAAAACGTGTAAGTCAGTTAAAGGTCCATCAATAAAAGAATCATCAAGCATAACACTGAGTAGCCGTGATGGTTAATACCTTGTGTCAACTTGGCTAAGCTGTGATTCTCAGTGGTTTGGCACACAATATGAAATCATTCTCCATTTTATGATCTGAGGTGAGCAGCCAATCAGTTGGAAGGGGAGTTTTTTTGGGGGTGTGGCGTGCATCCAATATAAATGGCTGTTCTGGCAAAGCTTGTTCTCTATTCGTCTTGTCATCCTCTGATACCCAGTTCTTGGGATGTGAGAAGCCTTTAGCCTGCTGTCTGACCTAGGCAATTTGGATTTGCCAGCTCCTGTAACCCCATGAGCTAGTAGCCTGCTGCCTGAACTGCAGGTTTTGGGTTTGCCAGTGCCTGCAACCCTGTGAGCCAACAGTTTGCTGTTTGACCTGCAGATTTTGGGCTTGTCAGCCCCTGCAGCCACATGAGTCAGGAGAAGCCTCCAGCCTGCTGCCTGACCCATGGATTTGGGGCTTGCCAGCCTCCACAACTGTGTGAGCCATTTCCTTAAAATAAATCTCCCTCTATATATTAAAAAAAAAAAAAAAAAATTTTTATATATTTATATATACACTTCACTAGTTTTGCTCCTCTAGAGAACCCAGTCTAAGACAGTAGCTTTTTGGTGGAAAGTTTTACAGCCATTACATAAGCACGTAGGAAGATTATGTAGTAAAATAAAATCAGCAAAGTCCTTAAATAACATAAAGTAAAAACATAAGAAACTAAAGTTACGTATAAAAAAAAATACCCATTGCCACGGAGTAGATTCCGACTCATAGTGACCTTACAGATAACAAGTTATGTATAGTATTATGAAACTATGTAAAACACAAATATGAAAGAAGTGAGGAAGAGAGTTCACCAAATGATAATAGGGTGGTTGAATTATATATTTCTCCTATTAAAATTTTCCATTACATTATTATATTGCTTTTGTAATTAAAACAGTAGCATTATTAATTACTTTTATTTTTCATATTTATGAAAAAATGCTTCCTTTAGAAAATGTAATTAATGCAAAAAACCAAGAAGGATAAAACTCAAATTATCCAGTTTCACCACAGTTAGCATTTTAACTTCTATTGTTCCATTCTTATTTATATATTATATATATATATAATTTATAAATGTATATATACGTTTGCTTTTTCAAAATTGAAATGCTGTATTTTTAATTTACTTCTCAGTCTGCAAGCAGGCTTAGATTGCTGAGTTGCTTTTGTGCTTCATCGCTATCTTTGATCTTTCCATTTCAGGCTACTCTCCTTTCCCAGGGGCTGTACATTCCTATGTCTTATTGTGAACACCAGACTTTTTTTTGAAATATTCTTTGTGTTTCTTGACAAAAATAATTTTCTTGTGAACTCTGACTCCAAAACTTCTAGATAATCCTTTTTTCCTTGTGGTTCAATACATATTTCCCCCACGGATACCATGCCATCTGAGTTGTTTTCTCTTTACCCTTTAATGGAGATTCGTCCAGATCCTCTGTCCCACGTACTTGCACTTGAGTTGACAAAGACTTCTGCCAGACAGAAACCAGTAGGATAGGTCAATGTACTTGGTTTCAATTTCAAACAAGCATTCATCTCGTTCTGTTCCGGACTCAAGTGGAATATTCACCTGTTCTCTGCCCACTTCCCTCAGCGTTAGGGATACATTCATATTTTATACAAATGGAGGCTGTCTTCAGATTCAACACGTGTTAAACTTTCAGCTTGCCAGAGCTGAACTAGAGATTATGCCTCCTACGAGGGGACTGGAAGCTCTGTACATGAAACAGGTCTTCCTCCTCAGGGAGCTGGAACCTCCGGAAAAATGCAGAACGAGAATGCTAATGAGGAACAGGGGATAATGAAGCTGAATACATTGACCTATCCTATTGCTTTTTATCTGGGAGAAGCCTTTGTCAACTCAAGAGCAAGTGCATGGGGCTCAGGGTCTGGATGAATGTCACTTTATTAAAGGATAATTGAAGAGAAAACAACAACACAAGTGGCATGATATCTATGGAGAAACTATATACTGAACCGTCAGAAAAAGAGAATAATGGATCTGGTGAGCATAAATATTTGTGTTATAAATCAGTATCTAGGCAGTGATGTGAGCCCTGGTGCTTGGCTGCTAATCAAAAGGTCGGTGGTTCAAACTCACCAGCTGCTCCATGAGAGAAAGATGTGGCAGTCTGCTCTCTTAAAGATTTACAGCCTTGAAAACCCTACGGGGCAGCTCTACTCTGTTCTGTAGAGTCGCCATGAGTTGGAATCAACTCGATGGCAGTGAGTTTAGGCAGTGATAGCTCTTTTGATTTTCTTTTTTCCCTTCGCTTGTAGACCATGGATGTCCCAACAAGGAGTAGATAGTGGAAGAATATTGAACTTTTTTTGCCAGCTACTTTGTGAAAGGTAATCTTCAAAGGTATTACAAAGGTAAAACATGTAGAAGCCAGTTCTGTGTTTTGCAACCCAGTTTCAACTAAATATGCTTGAGAGTAAGTTTTAGGACTACCTCCAAGGATTTTCCAAACTTTGCCTGTGATTCTTGGTTGTCAGAACTGCTTTAATTTCCCCCCCCCCCACTGGTCATTGTAATGGGAAGATGATAGAAGACAATCAAAGATGTCTTTTTAAATTGGAGGTCCCTGCCTCCGATTTAAATTCTTTAAGTACACTAAAAAAGGAATGATGTCTGACCTTTCCTGATTCATCACTAAAATTCCTAAAATAATGATACAGGAACACGCAAAAAACTTCAGACAATTAGCTTGACAGAAACTTTTAGGAAATCACACAAACTATAACGACAGCGGAGATGGATTTGAGAATGAGAGTTGGTAGCTCACCATCACCATGTGAAAGAAAACACAGCATCCCTGCTCATAAAATTTGTGGAGTTAAGGAGGCAAGCCATGTCAGCTCTTCCCCTCCTGCCCTCCCCATGTTCCCTGATTCAGAGCCAGGATGTGACCCACCCACAAATTTAGGTGGTCCTCGCTTTACTGCCAGATATTTCCACTTCCTGAAGTCCAACAGCAATAGAGGGCAGGCTAGCAGTGGTACATTGCATCCTGGGAGATGAGTTGTGGGCCTAGGACAGAGACAGAAAGAGTTCCACTTAACAGAAGAGGTTTCTAGCTATGCCTGTGATTCATGTTATCAGAGAATCTGCCCAAAGATTAGGTGACTGTCCAGCTTAGTGCCAGAGCTGAACTAGAAATTATGTCCCTGACAATGGACAGGAAGCTCTGCACTTGAAGCAAGTCTTCTGTTGTAGGTGTGAAGGATGGATTACAATGCCCCCTCAATGATTATCTGGGGAAAAATCTTGAAGGTAGTATACAGGATGAAGATCATGAATCTGCGAGAAAGGTGTTTTGTTTATAACATCAAAGAAAAGAAGTTAGGCTGAGAGACAAAACCTAGGCAGAAAGCAACATGCTGCAACTGAAGGCAGAAAGAAGGAGCAAGTGTAGCAGCCCAGCTGGAGAGGATGCCTGAGACCCTGTCTGAAACACGAACACGAAATTAAAATAGGGCCCCTGCAGTGGGAGTGGATGGGAGCAGGAGCAGTCACAGGCTCTCCAAAGTCATGCAGAGCATCACGTGCTGAGGATGGAACAGTGTGTGTTGGAGAATATAAATTTCTACACCCTTTTGATCATAAGAGAATCTCGGTCTGATTAAAATGATCCAGATGTAAACTCTCCTCTGCCTACTCAGGGTGACAGAAGCACACATGTTTTTTGATAGCTTGTCTATCAAGCTCTTGGGCAAAACTATTTGGATGGGTCCCCACGTACATCAGTGCCTTAGCGCTTTAGTTGTTTGGGATCTGCACAGCATGACTCATTCTGGAGAGCACCATGGCTTTGGCAATTTAGAGGACTACCCTTCTAACGTAGTGACTCCTTTTTTTCTTTTCCCCAACTTGAACTCTCTAAAGTGGGCAGAAGCCCCCAAGGCCCTACCAAACCTCCATTCTCACTTTTTAGGAGAAAGCACTTTGGGATAACAAAGAATTAGAGGGGAATAAAATGCACAAGTAAACCTGCTAGAAGCATATATGAATTGCTTATTATTTACTTTATAGGAGAAAATTATGAGCTTCTATGCCTGGTTTTATACCATGAAATTAAGCTCTATAAAGTTAAAAAATAGCCCAGTAATTGTATTACAGTTACCTTAATAGTATAAACAGTGCAAATGCATAGACTTTATATAAGACAAAATACGGGAGGATTTTATATATGTGGGTTAGTAATAGAGAATGAGCCCTGTTGTTGGAAGTTTTATGTTGAAAATATTGTTGATGCAAACATGTCTCCCCACCCTCTAGGATTAACCCAACAACCCACCAAGCAGTGAATGAATAACAGAGGTTATATAAACAGTAATTTATATTTTAAAAAGGAAACATAGCATTAATTAAAAATATCAACCAACTCGAGACAGCAAAAATGATGAACTAATAACCAGGCACGCTTCCCCCTCCCCTACTGGACATTTTAGAATCTGTATGCGCATGCACAGCGGGAACTTGGCAAAATTAGAGCTTTTTGTAACATTTGCCACATTTTTAGAAGAATGTTTATTGAGATTCTTCAATAAACTTAATACCCTGCTAATTTTAGTCCATGAATAGCAAATTTTAGTAATCTTTAATATTTCAATTAGTAAGTTATAAATACTCCAATCTAAGTAGTCAGGTCTGTGGGATTATGAGTCACCTACCCATAAGCACCCATGAATGGACTTGGACTTGGGGCCCGGTTAGGAGGACCCTTAAAGATTATACTTTGAGAACGCTTGAGCTGGAAACAAAGGCAGTGGACTGTCCAAAGAATGTCCTCAACCTATGAAGGAAGACAAAACCTTTGGGGTTATTAGACTTACTACTACCCCTTGCCGTTGAGTCAACTCTGACTTATAGCAACCCTATAGGACACAGTAGAACTACCCCGCAGGGTTTTCAAGGAGCAGCTGGTGGATTTGAACTACCAACCTTTTGGTTGGCAAATGTAGCTCTTAACAATTGTGCCTCTAGGGCTCTGACATATCATTAAAAAACAAAACCAAAAAAACCCTGTTGCTTTTGAGTTGATTCAGACTCATAGTGACCCTATAGGACAGAGTAGAACTGCCCCATAGGGTTTCCAAGAATTGACTGATGGATTTGAACTGCTGACCATAAATTAGGTGGGCCTCATCCAATCAGTTGAAAGCCTTACGAGCAAAAACTGAGGTTTCTGAGAGAAGAAGTTCTACCTCAAGACTGTAACACAGAAATCCTGCTGGAGTTTCTAACCTGCTGCCTGCCCTGTGGATTTCAGACTTGTGAGCCCCACAATTGCAGGAGCCAATTCCATAAAAAAAAAATCAGCACCTCTACCTATATCCTGTTGGTTCTGTTTCTCCGGAGTACCCTGACTAATACAGATGTGTACTAATTATTTCTTTGCCTTTTAACCAGAGTATACTCATACCCCTTAAGTTGTCTCTGTCATCATTGTTAATATCAGCTGTTGCAAAACCCTGTAATAAAATGACACCCACAGGGTCTTCTAAGAGTGGGATATTTGCACCTACATTATATGACCATACTTTGCTCCTTGAGTTCAGAAATTTTAATAGTTTTTCCCAGTGCTTTCTTTTGCTGTCAGCTTGTCAGTTCTCTTCTTTCACTTCTCCTGTGGTCCACCTTGCCCAGTCTTCTATCTTGCTTCTTCTGATCTGAATTAAAAACTATTATCTTGAAAATAACTATTATGCTTGAAAAATATATTTTATGTGTGTTGTGATTTTATGTAAGTAAAAAGTTTAAAACTTGTGATTCTTCTATGAATGTAATATATGAAACCAAGTGCTTGGGCTTTGTGTCATTGCTCTGGTTGCACAAAAAAGACCTTTCTTCTGCTTGCTTACTTTATCAGTTTTAGGTTACTATTATTAATATTGTTTGGAGCCCTGTGGCTGCTAACCAAAAGGCTGGCAGTTCAAATCTACCAGCCACTCCTTGGAAACCCTATGGGGGAGCTCTACCCTGTCCTATGGGGTTGCTGTATGTCAGGATTGACTTGGTGACAATGGTTTTTATTATTAGGAGCCCTGGTGGTACAATGGTTAAGCACTTGGCTGCTAACTGAAAGGTTGGCAGTTTGAACCCACCAGCTGCTCCATGGGAGAAAAGACTTGGCAATCTGCTCCCATAAAGATTTCAGCCTAGGAAACCCTCTGGTGCAATGAAATGCTACTCTGTCCTACAGGGTCGCTATGAGTCAGAATCGACTCGGTGGCACACAACAGCAACATTTATTATTCTTAATTACGGTAATAACAATATGTTACATTTTTTACAATACTCTTCAGTTTGTAAAAATTTTGGCTCACCTTTTCTCAAATGCCAAACCAAAACCATTCATAGTCATTCATGTGATTAACTCATACTCATTGATGGGCTGTGTTCCAGACACTTGAGGAAACTGACTCTGAGAGCTTACATATATGGAAATAGCAAATGCCCAGTAAGTAAAAAAGCCGGTATCTGATTTTAGGGCTTCTGACTCTTTTCAGTGATCTTTGCCTTATGATAACATGGTGTCCAAATGGTTGCATTCTCTGAGGTTGAGGGGTAACTGTATTATTTAATCATCTTTATTCATTTTCTGGATTAAATACTTCTATACATATTTTTTTTACTGGTTTGTGTGTGTTTATGTATATATAGCAACTAAAGCATACACAAGCTAAGAGCCTTGACTAACTGTAAAATCAAAGCCAAGACAGTCAGCCCATCAGGTTATTGGTGGGGATTGGCCAGGATATTATCACTGTCCAATACTTCTTGCCTCTTAAATACATTTTAAAAATCTTTGACATTTTTAGCTCTGAAAACCCCAAGTAGGCAGACATATCCCTTCCCTGTCACTTTTCTGGAAGGCAATGGAAGCCTTTTATCTGGTAAGGTGGGTGGGCGGCTCCGTTTTAATGTGCAAAACCCAAAGGTCTCCATGACCTTTTCATCTCCTGTTCTGTAAAACTGTGGATCCTCTGAACCTGTCTTCCCTGCTGTGCTTCCCTGGACACAGATATTTTTAGAAGACCTCAGGTTTCTAAGTATTGTCAACTTTTCTCCAGAAAAGTGATTTTCCTTTAAAGGTATAGATGCCCAAGTCCTTGCCCGAATGTGACTATGTTAAAACTTTGGAATAAATAAGGGTCTACAATATGCTCCTTTCTGCAATGATGAAGTTGGGAACTCCTGGTTAAAAAGGAAAAGAAGAACAATTTTTACTTTAATTCATGGAGCGGTAGAGCTTTAAGCACTTTGGGAATGGATTATTGAGAGTAGTAGTTCTTACTGGTGTTGCACAGTAGAATCGCCCAGGGAACTGAAAAATGTTCTCCCCTCCAGAGACTGGTTTAATTGTTCCTACTTACTCTGAGAAGGTGGGCAGGGTTGGATCTGGCAGAGCCTGATACAGAGGACACATTTTTTTTGATCAGTACAGCGAGTGTGGTGGTATCATAGCTTCAAGTGCAGTGTGTTTATTATGAGCTGCCAGAAAACTCCCAGATTATACGGGATAAGGATATTTCTGGGAGCAGAGAAAGAAAGATCTGGAACAAACTTTGTGTTTAGAAGAAAGAAATCAGACTTTGAGCTGCTACCCTCTTCCTTCATATCATGAACACTGAAAGCAAATGAAATCTTAAAAAAAATCATGGCCTCTCCAAATTTCCAGAAAATTTGGGACTTGAATAATTTGTCTTATGATTTGATTGGAAATGTACTCTTAAATTTAACAATTATCAACCTAATTTTTTTCCAATTTAACAGTTATTACTTACTTTTTCTCCCCCATGAGCCAGCTAGTTCTAAGTGGTACAGTATTAACCCATTCAATCCCACAATGACACCATGAGGTATTATTATTTTCCTCCGCTACAGTACGAAGTGGACTCCCTGGGTGGCACAAACAGTTAAGTGCTCCACTACGAACTGAAAGGTTGTTGGTCCAAACTTATCCAGAGATGCCTTGGAAGACAGGCCTGGAGATCTTCTTCCAATGTAGGTGAGAGCCTTGAAAGCCCTATGGAGCAGTTCTACTCAGCATACATGGGGTCATTATGACTTGGAATTGACTCCACAGTAACTATCAACTGCAGCAAGTTTCAAAGCTGTCATGGATTGAATTGGTTCCCCCCATGTCTACTCGGCTAGGTCATGATTCCCAGTATTGTGTGGTTGTCCTCCATTTTGTAATCTGATGTAGTTATACTCCATCTTGTGATGTGTTCTAAATCCTAAAGTCTGCCTGTGATTATAACCCCATTTGTGAATGGCCTGGGTTTGTTATCTTAATGAGGCAGGATTAGGTTATGCTAATGAGGATTAGGTTATGTTTGTTATGTTAATGAGGCAGGATCAGGGTGTATCTTAGTTAATCTCTTTTGAGATATAAAAGAGATTAAACAAACAAGTGAGAGAAGCAGAGATGGGGGAAGAAAGATATGAACCCACATGAAGATCTCCCAGGAGCAGAAACCCAAAGAGACAAGGACCTTCCTCTGAGCAAATGGAGACAGAAAGGCTTCCTCTAGAGCTGGGACCCTGAATTTGGACTTCTAGCCCCCTAAACTGTGGGGAAATAAATTTCTGCTTGTTAAAGCCATCCACTTGAAGTATTTCTGATATAGCATCACTAGATAACTAAGACAGAATTTGGTATGGGAAGAGTAGGGTGCTACTTTAACAGATACCTAAAATATGGAAGCAGTTTTGGAATCAAGTAATAGGTTGAGGCTGGTTAAGACCTATGGCTACTAACAAAAAGGTTGGCAGTTTGAATCCACCAGTCACTCCTTGTAAATCCTATGGGGCAGTTCTACTCTGTCCTATAGGGTCACTATGAGTCAGAACTGATGAGAAGGCAAAAGGTTTGGTTTGGTCTGGAATAGTAAAAGCCTAGATTGGCCCGAAGAGCATGTTGGTAGAATTTGGATGTCAAAGGTGATTCTAATGAGGGCACAGAAGGAAGTGAGAAGACCTATTGAGAAGGTCTTTATCATCTTAGAGAAAGATATGGTGCCAGCAACAGAATGTTGCTAGAAATGTGGATGTTAAATGTGCTTCTGGTGAGGTTTTAAAAGAAAATGACAAACATGTGATTGGACAATGGAAGAAGGGTGGTTCTTTTTTTGCAGTGGCAAAGAACTTGTCTGAATTATGTTCAAATGTTTGGTGGAAGGTACAGCTTATAAGTGATGAACTTATATATCTGGCTGATGAGATTTCTAAGCAAGACCTGTGTAGTTTCTCCTTGCCACTTATAGTAAAATGTGAGAGAAAAGAGATGGACTTAATAATGATCTGTGCAAAATGAAAACAGAACTTAAGGATTTGGAAAATTCTGTTGTACAAACTAAGGACATGTGTTCTAGAATTTTTATGAAGGACCTGGCTACACAAAATTTTCTTAAAGAGATTAAGTCTGTAACTGGATCTAACCAACTACACAGCAGTAACCCCAACAGCTTAGACTGAAGAGGATGGAGAAAGAACAAAATGAGAGAACACTTTCTCATTTATGTCTGCCCGTTGGAATTCTACAGTCAGGAAAAAGGCCAAAGGAGCTACATCTGTTGTCCTCCAAGAAAAGAAAAGAACCATCCCTGGAACAGCTCAGAGATCACCAGAACAGTTGGAGAAAGCGAGGGAAACAGGGCTACCTTGGTCTCAAAGGGTGGGGCCATGGCCTCTGGGGTTTCAAAGGGTGGGGTCATGGTCTCCTGGATCGCAAAGGGTGAGGCCATAGACTTATAGGATGCAAAGGGTTGGATCTTCACCAGCTTGATTCTAGAGTGTGTGGCTGCCATTAAGGTGTACCGGGGGATGGGGCCACCACCCAAAGCAGAGGGGGCAGGGCTGCCATGCCTAAGGGGTAGGAGAACAGGGCCTGCTGGGGCTGAAGGGGTGGGGTTGCCATTCAGCAGAACTTGGAGAATGGGACACCCAAAGCCAAGGGAGCAAAGTTGCTGTCCCAACGGGCAAAAATCAGGAACAGCCCAGGTATCTTCCACTAGGTGAATTTTTTAAAATAATACTATATTTTTTATTGTGGTAAATATATGTAACAAAATATTTGCCATTTCAATAACTGTCATATGTACAGTTTAGTGAAATTAACTGAGTTCATTGTGCTGTTCAACCATCACCATTGTCCATTCTCAAATTTTTCCATCATACCAGGTGAGTATTTAAACAAACGGTGGTACATCCATGCCATAGAATACTACAAGTACCAGCAGCTGTTGAGTCAATTCAGACCCATGGTGACCTCATGTGTGTCTGAGTAGTACTGTGCTCCATAGGTTTTTCAGTGGTTGATTTTTCAGAAGTACATCACCAGGCCTTTCTTCTGAGGTGCCTCTCAGTGAACTCAATGTTCTAACTTCTAACCAAACTCATTAATCATTTGTGCCACCCAGGGTCTCCTGCATGGAACACTTCTCAGAAATAACACAGAGTAAACTATTGATGCATGGAACAACTTGGAAAAATCTCCAGAGAATTATGCTGAATGAAAAAAAGTGAGTTCCAAAAGGTAACATGTTGTAGGGGCAGAAGGGGAAGGGAAGGGGGGAAGTGTGGTTATAAAAGGGCAACATGAGAGATACTTACAGTGATGGGACTACTCTGTATTTTGAGTGTGGTGGTAGATACATGGAAATTGTATAGAATTAAACACACATACAGAGACACACACAAATAAGTTCCACTAAAACTGATAAAATCTGCCTAAGATCTGTAGATTCTATCAATGTCAGTATCCTGGTTGTGATATTGGACTCCAGTTCTGCAAGTATTGTATTATTGGAGGAAACTGGGCAAAAGGGATGTGGATTTTTTTCTGTATTATTTCTTAAAATGGCATGTGAATCTATAATTATTTCAATAAAAGTTTCCAAAATATTTTTGAAATATGTGCTCTCTTATGAAAGAATTATGAAAATTAAGATTTCAAGGATGACATAGTTTGATAGAAAGAATGCATATCACTGGAAAATCTAATTCTAATGTAAGAAATGTTTCTGAAAAGGATTCTTTAAAATGAAAAAAAATGTTAATAACAATGATCTAGTTTCAAAACCTCATTTACAGAATATCTTGTATCTTATATATAGTATATAAAGATTTTTTCATTCTTTGCTTATATAAATATAACAGACAATTGTAATTATTTTCTATATTATATATTACATTTATACATAAATATAATATATAATATAGACAAATATTTTCTATATTATATTATATATTATAAGTAAATATAATATAGACAATGATGTTTTCTATATTATATTTATATTAGCAAAGAATGAGAAGTGAAGGAACTAAAGCTGGAATAAATTTCTTGTTTCAAGCAATGAGGAGTCAAAAGACACCTTTTTATTTGAATAGAGAAATACTTTTTTTTTTTTAACTTAAAGATAACAAGAAATAGAAGTGAAACATGATGTGTACCTTTCAAATCATTTGGGATGGATAAACAAATATACAGCAGAAAACAGAAAAGAAGGGGAAAAAAGCAAGTACAGAAGAGGAAAAGAAGGACAATTATTAGTCATGACAATATATTTAAATCAATACATTCTCCAAGTAAAATCAAGGACTGTCAGATTAGCTTAAAAACAAAATTGAACTATATGCTGTTTTTAAATCATACACCTAAGCTGTAATTACATAGAAAGTTTAAAATAAAAGGTTGAGTAAATATTTATTCAGCAAACAAAAACCAAAAGAAAATACATGGTGGCACCATCAATTTAAGAAAAACAAGTCCACCTCTAACATTTGCAGGATCTAGGACAAGAGTACAAATGGAAGCTGTTATGGATTGAATTGAGTCTCCCCAAAATATGAGTTGAAATCCTAACCCCTGTACCTGTAGATATAACTCTACATGGGTTTTTTTTGTTGTTGTTGTTCTGTTAATAGGTCAGACCAGTGTAGGTGGATCATAAGCCTAATCACTTTTCAGTTATAAAAAGACCAAAATAGACACAGAGACAATGCAGGGGGAAGCAGATGCCCAGGAATGCTAAAGATCACCCATAGTTAGACACCAGAAAGCAAGAAAGATACTTAGAGAAGGAGTTGATATACCTGAGACCCTGAATTTGGACTTCTAACCTCCTGAACTATAAGAAAATAAATTTCTGTTCTTTAAAGCCATTCACTTGCAGTATTTCTGTTAGGGCAGCACTAAGCAACTAAGACATGGGCCCATGTACTGTAGGTCTCAATAGTCAAAAGTTAGGACGTGGGGCCAAGATGGCAGAATAGTCAGATGCTTCCTGTGGTCCCTCTTACAACAAAGACCCAAAAAACAAGTGAATCTATTACATATGACAATCTAGGAGCCCTGAACATCAAAGGCAAAGTTGAGGAATAGGACTCAACAGCAGGGGGAGGGAGATATAGTTCAGAAGCAGTGAGGAGTTGCTAAGCCTGATCCAGTGGGAACCGGAACTGTGCAGGCTGAGATTGGCTGGTGCCAGTGGTGCGGTAAGCAGTGGTGTTCAGGATGTGTTTTCCACATCAAGAGATACTGAGCTGCGGAGAGTCTACTTATGCCTCCAGAATCAGTGAAAAGTGGCCCTCAATCAGCAAAAGATAAGTACATGCATCTAACCTACCACACAAATCAAAAAACACCCCTTTGGGAAAAACCTCTCTCCCATTTACCTGACCCTTTACTTCTCTGCACTGGGTCCTGAGCCAGCTTCAGTGAAGGCTGCATTCCTTTGACTGAAAGTAGGACCCGTTGCATGCTCTGAGCCATTCTTCCAGCCTTGGAGAGGGCACAAATTAACAAATGGAAAAAATAATCTGCTGGCTCCCCTAAGCCAGGAACCCAGGTCAGAAACAGCTCCTTTGCCTCAGCATAGACATAAGGGGGTCCATGGACTTTGAATCCCTTTCACCCCTGCATAGACCAGCGTGAGCCCATTTTAACAGTGTAGGCCCTCATTAGCACAGTACAACAGGGTATATACCTGAAGTCTAACTTCAACTGTTTCTGCTATATAGTGGAGAGGTAGATTTGTAAAGTTTGACACCGCTCTGCCTATCAAGCAGTGTCCTTATCTACCCACATCAGTGGCCTAATGACTGGCGGTTACACCCATGCCTCCTAGTCACTTGCGACAGGGGTCCAAGAATTAGTGATGCCTCCCAGTCCTTAAGGCCAACAGCACTGGATGTCCACAGTCCAGCTGCAAAACACATCCACATGAGTGCTCTGTGGAATAGGGACATGCTTTCCTCCCAGACAGTCAGGGACAATTGTCAGCCCCCTGCCTTGCTCAGTGTATGACCCCCTACTGTGGCCAGATACCTGTGTCTACACCAGTCACCCCTGCCAGTCTAAGACTGTAGGCAAGAGTCTGTACCACACACTTGGTGACTGACTACCTGGACACCTGAGCTGAATCTGTACAAGAAAAGCAAATGGACTCCTGGACTCACATACCTAGTAACAGCTCTAACCACCTCAGGACAGAGCATTAGAGCTTCAAAGGTACAAATAATCAAACCAGCTCACCCAAGTAGCCTATTTGGGTGTGTCAAAAAAACAAAAAGCAAAACAAACAAAAAAAAACCCATGAAGCTAGGACACAGTAAGCAAACATAAAATAAATAAATACAATAACTTATTGATTGCTCGGAGACAACAGTCAATATCAAATCACATAAAGAGTCAGACCAAGTTGGCTTCCGTAAGCTCCCAAAACAAAGAATCAAGAAATCTTCTGGATGAAGAGAATTTCCTGGAATTACCAGAGGTAGAATACAAAAGATTAATATACAGAACTCTTCAAGAAATCAGGAAGGCTATCAGGCAAAACACAGAACAAGCCAAGCAGCACACAGACAAAGCAATAGAGGAACTTAAGAAGATTAGAGAAGAGTATAATGACAAATTTAATAGACTGCAAGAATCCACAGAGAGACAGCAAACAGAAATTGAGAAGATTAACAATAAAATTTCAGAATTAGACAACTCAATAGAAAGTCAGAGGAGCAGAATTGAGGCAATGGAAGTCAGAATTAGTGAGATTGAAGATAAAGCACTTGACATCAACATATTTGAGGAAAAATCAGATAAAAGAACTAAAAAAATAAAGAAACCCTAAGAATTATGAGGGACTCTATCAAGAGGTATAACCTACGAGTGATTGGAGTATCAGAATGGGGGGTATAACAGAATATACAGAGAGAATTCTTGAAGATTTGTTGGCATAAAACTTTCCTGATATCGTGAAAGATGAAAAGATATCTAGCTAAGATGCTCATTGAACCCCACACAAGGTAGATCCCAAAAGAAAGTCACCAAGACACATTATAATCAAACTTGCCAAAACCAGAGTATTTTAAGAGCAGCTAGGGATAAATGGAAAGTCACCTACAAAGAAGAGTCAATAAGACTAAGCTCAGACTACTCAGCAGAAACAATATAGGCAAGACGGCAATGGGATGACATATATAAAGCCTTGAAGGAAAAAAAATGCCAGCCAAAAATTATATATCTAGCAAAACTGTCTTTCAAATATGATGGTGAAATTAGGACATTTCCAGATAAACAGAAGTTTAAGGAATTTGTAAAAAAACAAACCAAAATTACAAGAAATACTAAAGGGAGTCATCTGGTTAGAAAATTGGTAACATCAGACAGCAACCCAAGACTGGAACACAAGATGGAGCAACCAACTATCAACCCAGATAGGGAAATCACAAAAATAAATCAAAGCTAAAATGCTTGAAACAGGGAAACAGAGAAGTCATTATGTAAAAGATGACAACATTAAAACCAAAAAAGGGGACTAAATAATGTAGTCATAGATCTTTCATATGGACAGGAAGTCTCAGCTATATAAAGAAATAAAAGTTCGGCTAAAAATTAGAAAAATATGGGTAAATATTAAGTTAACCACAAAGGAAAGTAACAATCCTACACATCAAGATAAAAAGCAAGAAAAACATAAGGACTCAACAAACACAAAATCAACAAAAATGAAAAAGAACGTAAAGAAAAACAACTCAGCACGGAAAATTATGTGGAACAAAGAAACTGAACAACACACACACAAAGAGAGATCAAAATAACACTAAATTCATACCTATCAATAATTACGATGAATGTAAATGGACTAAATGCACCAACAAAGAAAAAGAGAGTGGGAGAATGGATTTAAAAACACAATCTGTCTATATGCTGCTTATAAAAGACATGCCTTAGACTGAAAGACACAACAAACTAAAACTCAAAGGATGGAAAAAATATTTCAAGGAAACAATAATCGAGAAAGAGCAGGAGTGACAATATTAATTTCTCACAAAATAGACTTTAAAGTTAAATCCACCACAAAGGATAAGGAAGGGTATTATATAATGATTAAAGGGTCAATACAGGAGGACATAACCATAATAACAAATTACCCACCCAATGACAGGGCTCCAAAAATACATAAAACAAACTCTTAACAGCATTAAAAAGGGAGATAGCCAGCTTCACAATAATAGTAGGAGAATTTAACACACCACTTTTGGTGAAGGACAGAACATATAAAGAGAAGCTTAATAAAGACACAGAAGATCCAAATGCCACAATCAACCAACTTGACCTCATAGACTTATACAGAACACTCCACCCAACAGCAGCCAAGTATACTTTCTTTTCCAGTCCACGTGGAACATTCTCCAGAATAGACCACATTATTAGGCCATAAAGCAAGCCTTAACAGAAACCAAAGCATCGAAATACTACAAAGCATCTTTTCTGACCATAAAGTCATAAAAGTAGAAATCCGTAACAGAAAAAGCACAGAAAAAAAAATTGACATCATCCTAAACGGAGAGAGTCTGAAAGCTTTCCCCTTGAGATGGGGAACCAGACAAGGATGCCCTTTATCACCACTCTTATTCAACATTGTGCTGGAGGTCCCAGCCAGAGCAATCAGAAAAAGAAATAAAAGACACCCAAATTAGTAAGAAAGTAGTAAAAGTATCCTTATTTGCAGATAATATGATCTTATACACAGAAAACCCTAAAAAATCCACAAGAAAACTACTGGAACTAGTAGAAGAGTTCAGCAATGTATCAGACAAGCTAAACATACAAAATCAGTTGGATTCCTCTACACCAACAAAAAGAACATTGAAGAGGAAACCACCAAATCAATACCATTTACAGTAGCCCCCAAGAAGATAAAATACTTAGGAATAAATCTTACCAGAGATGTAAAAGACCCATACAAAGAAAAACCACAAGACACTACTGCAAGAAACCAAAAGAGACCTACATAAGTGGAAAAACATAACCTTGCTCACGGATAGGAAGATTTAACACTGTAAAAATGTCTATTCTACCAAAAGCCATGTATAGATACAATGCAATTTCGATCCAAATTCCAATGACATTTTTAATGAGATGGAGAAATAAATCACCAATTTCATATGGAAGGGCAAGAGACCCTGGATAAGTAAAGCACTACTGAAAAAGAAGAACAAAGTGGGAGACCTCACTCTACCTGATTTTAGAACCTATTATACTGCCGCAGTACTCAAAACAGCCTGGTACTGGTACAACAACAGATACATAGACCAATGGAACAGAATTGAGAATCCAGACATAAATCCATCCACCTATGAGCAGTTGATATTTGACAAAGGCCCCAAAACAGTTAAATGGGGAAAAGACAGTGTTTTTAACAAATGGTGCTGGCATAACTGGTATCCATCTGCAAAAAAATGAAACAAGACTCATACCTCACACCATGCACAAAAACTAACTCAAAATGGACCAAAGACCTAAATATAAAATCTAAGGTGATAAAGATTATGGAAGAAAAAATAGAGACAACATTAGGAGCCCTAATACATGGCATAAACAGTATACAAAACAGTATTAAGAATGCAGAAGAAAAACTGGATAACTGGGAGCTCCTAAAAATCAAACACCTATGCTCATCCAAAGACTTCACCAAAAGAGTAAAAAGACTGCCTACAGACTGGGAAAAAGTTTTTAGCTATGACATTTCTGATCAGCACCTGATCTGTAAAATCTACATGATACTGCAAAAACTCAACTACAAAAAGTCAAATAACCCAATTAAAAAATGGGCAAAGGATATGAACAAGCACTTCACTAAAGAAGACATTCAGGCTGCTAACAGATACATGAGAAAATGCTCACGATCATTAGCCATCAGAGAAATGCAAATCAAAACTACAATGAGATTCCATCTCACTCCAACAAGGCTGGCATTAATCCAAAAAACACAAAATAATCAATGTTGGGTAGGTTGTGGAGAGACTGGAACACTTATATACTGCTGGTGGGAATGTAAAATGGTACAACCACTTTGGAAATCAATTTGGCACTTCCTTAAAAAACTAGAAATAAAACTACCATACCATCCAGGAATCCCACACCTTGGAATATATCTTAGAGAAATAAGAGCCTTTACAGGAACAGGTATATGCACACCGATGTTCATTACAGCACTGTTTACAATAGCAAAAAGATAGAAGCAACCAACGTGCCCATTAGCGGGTGAATGGATAAATACATTATGGTATATTCACACAACGGAATAGTATGCATTGATAAAGAACAATGAGGAATCCATGAAACATTCCATAACATGGAGAAATCTGAAAGATATTATGCTGAGTGAAATTAGTCAGTTGCAAAAAGACATATATTGTATAAGACCACTACTAAAAGAACTCGAGAAATAGTTTAAACAGAGAAGAAAATATTCTTTGATGGTAATAAGATGGGGGAGCGGGGGAGGGAGAGAAAGGGGTATTCACTAACTAGATAGTAGATAAGAACCATTTTAGGAGAAAGGAAAGACAACACACAGTACAGGAGAGGTCAACACAACTGGACTAAACCAAAAGCAAAGAAGTTCCTGGAATAAACTGAACACTTCGAAGGCCAGCGTAGCAGGGGAGGGTGTTTGGGGACCATAGTTTCAGAGGACATCTAAGTCAAGTGGCATAATAAAATCTATTAAGAAAACATTCTGCACCCCACTTTGGAGAGTGGTGTCTGGGGTCTTAAATGCTAGCAAGCGGCCATCTAAGATGCATCAGTTGGTCTCACCCCACCTGGAGCAAGGAAGAATGAAGTACAACAAAGACACAACCTAATTATGAGCTTAAGAGACAGAAAAAACCACATAAACCAGAGACCAGAAGACCTAGATGGTGCCACAACTGATGACTGCCCTACAACAAAGAACCCCTGAGGGAGCAGGAGAGCAGTGGGATGCAGACCCCAAATTCCTGTAAAAAAGACCAGACTTAGAGGTCAGACTGGTACCAGAAGGACCCTGGAGACCATGGCCCCCAGACCTGTTAGCCCAAAACAGGAACCATTCCCAAAGCCAACTCTTCAGGCAGGGATTGGACTGGAATATGGGATGGAAAATTATACTGGTGAAGAACGAGCTTCTTGGTCAAGTAGACACATCAGACTATGTTGGCATCTCTTGTCTGGATGGGAGATGAGAGGGCAGAGGGGACCAGAAGCTGCCTGAATGGACACGAGGAGAGAAAGTGGAGGGAAGGAGTGTGCTGTCTCATTATGGGGAGAGCAATTAGGAGTATATAGCAAGGTATATATAAATTTTTGTATGAGAGACTGACTTGATTTGTAAACTTTCACTTAATGCACAATAAAAATTAATAATAATAAAAAAAAGTCAAGCTAAAAAAAAAAAGCTAACAGACAGCTAAATAAAACATGTCCTCTCCTCCCACCCTGACAAATAAACCTTTAAAACAACCTGGAAACCCAGGGTGGAAAATAGAATTCTTGGACTCTTCTAACTCCCATGATGGAAGAAGCAGCATAGAAAACCAGCAGTGGTTGCCAGCCCCCCATGGGTGCCTGCTGGGCACTTCTGTGAATAGCCTAGCAAGCATACCTCCCCCAAAACCCATGTATCTGCCTTGTGTCCACGCACCAGCCTTAGGGATCTGTACATCCCCAGAAGATGACCTTAGAAAGATGACCTGCCCAGGATTCTAGTCTGCTTCTTTCAGTTAAGAGCAAAATGTGATGATTTTTTTCATATTGTTCCATTTTCTCTAGCTGCTGATGTTTTCCCATTGCCACGTAACCTCAGGTTGTCCAGAATCCCCAAAGCGTGTGCCGCAAGAAATAGGAGAGGAGTTTAGGGCCTGCCGCTTTGAGTTTAGGCACTGCAACTTTGCTGTTAGCTGCTTTTTATGTTGGGTGTCCGTTTATTATTTTTTTTAAAGACAGGAAAGGTCCATAGCTTTCAAAACAAAAAAGAGGTTTCCAAATTTCAATTTGAATGACTTAATCAGCTCCTGACTATTGGGCATTTAGGTTGGTCCCAATTTTTCTTGATTATAAATACTTCCTCCCTTTTTGTCTATGTGGCCAATTCTCATTCTCCTATTAAAATGTTACCTCTTTTTTTTTTTTCTTACTCCCTCTCAACCCAGTCTGGGATTTCCTTCGCAGGTACTTGAACTGAAGCACGTGCATAGCTCTATCATGCCAATTACCACTGCCTATTGCACAGGATATTTCCCTTCCATTTGGGAGGTCCAGGTCCCATCGCCGGACAGTACACCTCACTCGCAGCCACCACCTGTCTGTCAGTGGAGGCTTGCATGTTGCTGAGATACTGAACAGGTTTAGCAGTGCTTACAGACTAATACAGGCTAGGAAGAAAGGTCTGCTGATCTGCTTCCGAAAATCAAACCTTATGGATCACAATGGTGCAGTTTGCAAGGGATTATGAGGATGGTGCAGGACCGGATAGCAAGGGATCGTGGGCATGGTGCAGGACTGGAGAGCATTTTGTTCTGTTATACATGAGTTTACCATCAGTTGGGGGCCGACTTGACAGCAGCTAACAACTACCTTCCATTCAAAATTTCTAGCCAATACTGTCTGCTAAAAGAATCATGAGTTCCTTTGGGAAAAGGACCTTTTATTTCTGGCTTCCAGCAGAAGAGGTTCTCACTAACGTTTGTTGCATGAATAGATCTTCTGTGCAGCCCTTCTTGTTCAAGTTCCCTGCTCATGAAACCAGTGGGTCCTCAACACTAGCATGCGTTAGAATCCCCACAGAGTTTGTAGAATTCTAGCTTCCTGGGCAGTGCTCCCCGAGAGTCAGACAAGCTTCCCCATGGTGCTGAAGCTTCCTGGCTGTGGACACAGTTCCAAGTGGCACTGCATTAGACAACCTTTTATAACTCGTCTCCATGAGAGGACTCCCTTAAGAGGAGAGAATGTTCTGACAGCTACCAGAAACATGTAAGTCTACTTGGATAGTCCCCTTTACCCTAAATGAGCAGAAATTCTGGTTTTACATAAGTTTGGGTGAGTTTGGTTAGTCTGAGTTATTTTCCCTGAGATTAATATACTGCGGTTAAGTGACAAAATCCACTTCCCATTCCTCATTGCTGCTGTCCAGCTCTTGGAATATGTGGACCCAATTAGGTTCTCTCTGGGCAGCTGGCTTCAGGGCCTTCCTACCAGGTCCTTCTATCTTCTGCTTCATTGCCACTCAACAAATTAAATACCTTTTTCCTTATAATTACATCCCCAAAATAACTACAGATTTCTATTATTAGCATGTATGTTTAGAAGCAGATGGCTATCCCTCGACGATTGGCACTTGGGGGACTATTTGACAAAGATAGAGTTAAGTCACAACTATTATAGACAAAAAAAGAAATTTTGAAATGTTAGGGTTTCTCAGGGATGGAGGGGGTGACCGGTGGGAGTTCGATGCTTCCTGGAGGGTAATATAAGTTAGGGGTGATGTAAGGGAGGAAGTCTTTCTGAGGAAGAGGCTAATTACCCCCAGATCTGGCTTGTAATGAAGGGCTGATTATAGCTGGGAAATTACCTTCTTTTGATTCTCACACATTTAATGGTGCTGCAGAGAAAGGCTTGGGTGCCTTGGCTCCTGTCCAGGACAATATTATTTAATGATAATAGGTGTTCAGTTCTCACCTGGTAGAATTTGTTGGGTGGGAGATAGGTTCACTAATGCCCCTTTATGTTCTTTTAGCACCTTCCATCCCAGTGACTCCATCACATGCTATTTATCTTCAGAACCTGCTTTGGGGGTATGCGTGGGGTGGGGGGCGTGGGGAGCAGTAGCAAATGTTAATGCCACCACTTTACAACTGGGGCAGAAGAGGCATTTAGGGAGCATGTGATTTGCTGAAGTTCACCCCAATGGCTGTTGGTTAGCTGCTCTCCTTGGCAGCCCACAGAAGTTCAGATGCCCCGTGGTTGCCAGCAGCTTCAGATTCTTGTCATGGGAACGATTCATTTAAATACAACACAGGCAACAAATACGAGCTGGCCGCTACTTCGGAGAATGATTGTGCCTTTAGCAAATGGCTCGGGTTATAACCAGTCTTAAAATTGTCATGTACATTTTTAGAAGTTCTTCTTAGGAAAATCGGCCAAGTTGAAATAAAAGAAAACATTTCAAATTTTCTACCAGAATGATAAGTAAAATGAAGATTTAGAGCTAATATGAACCCCACGTCCTGAAACCAATACTGATTTGTTTCATCAGGTGCTTGTCCCAGGAAGGCCTGTGTAGTGACCACTTCACTTGCCCTCTCAAACCCTTCCGGCCATCATCATCCATCCTGGTGACATTTTTCTTCAGGTGCTGGGGGCTAGGGATGGAGAGTAAGAACAGGTCTGGTCTTCCCTTTTTCAGGGATTTCCCTATCTCCCTTTCCTTTGGGGAGAAAAAAAGTTGCCCTCAAGTCAATTCTGACTCCATGTGTGCTCCAAAGGGTTTTCAATGGCGGAGTTTTCTGAAGTAGATTGCCAGCCCTTGCTTTTGAGGCACCTCTAGGTGCACTTGAACCTCCAACCTTTTGGTTAGTGGCCAAGCATGGTAACCATTTGCAACACACAGGGACCCGTTTTCCTTTAGGAACCGAGGGGAAATTAAACCTAATCGATCTTGTAAGGCTATAGTGATATCTTTGAGTGTTGTGGTTGTGAGGGAGATTTGCATTTGAATTGAAGGATGATAATGTCCTTATGCCAGAGATGGAGTCATTTTGGTAAATATTTGGGGCTTAAATTTTGGGGCTTGATGGGATAGACCTCAAGGGATTGGGATAGGTATTCAGCAGGTGTCCCAGAAGATACCTTCCAGAACCCAGCTCTGTACCACACCTTCAGGCAGTGAGTGGTTGGGTGACACCAGCTTCCTATCACTGGAGATTGAGAGACTCGTAGTTTCTCAGTAATAAAGATAATTTATAGGAAGGTATGAGGAGTTCTTACTTCATTCCAAATAGTCCCTTAGATCACCAGTGAAGATGCCAACAGCTCTCACTATGGCATCCACACTCACATTTCAAAGATAATCAAATGTTGGGTGACTGGAAATAAATCTACTCCCCCACTGTAAACCAGCCTGTGAATCTACCAACCAACCAATCATCCTCATTCTTTGATTCCAAATGTAATATTTCTCCTACCTGATGCCTAAAAGCCTGAAGCTTGAGGGATGAGCTTTGCTCAAACATCAAATTTGAATGGCATACAAGCCACCTTTATTAAACCTCTCCTGAGGTCCTTTGACTCTCTGGATTAAGATGGCAGCAATGTCATTCGCTATGGCAAATTCAGGGCAAAGCTGGAAATATGTGAACCTTCAGGCAGGCTAATAATTATAATATTTTAAAAGTGAGTATTTGACATCCATTTGTGGAAGAGGCTGAGAGTGCCTGGAGGTGAGTGCTAAGAAGAAATCACAGCCTCTTGTGCATTTCCCTCCCAGGGGAATTAACAAACTCTATATTGTCACCCATCACTAGAAAAGGATATCATGATTGGTGTCTTAGTTATCTAGTATCGCTATAACAGAAATACCACAAGTGGGTGGCTTTAACAAACAGATATTTATTCTCTCACAATTTAGGAGGCTAGAAGTCCAAATTCAAGAAGCCAGCTCTGGGGGAAGGATTTCTTTCCCTGTCGGCTCTGGAGGAAGGTCCTTGTCATCAATCTTCCCCTGGATCTAGGAGGTTCTCAGTATGTGGACCCGTGGTCCAAAGGACATGCTCCACTCCTGGCTCTTCTTGCATGGTGGTAATGAAGTCCTTCTCCTCTCTGTTCTACTCTCTTTTATATCTCAAATGATATAAACTCAAGATACAACCTGATCCTGTAGATTGGGCCCTGCCTCATTCACATAACTGCCTCTAATCCTGCCTTATTAACATCATAAACCAAAACCAAACCTATTGCCTTTGAGTAGATTCTGACTCATAGCAACCCTGTGGGATGAGTAGAACTGTCCCCTAGGGTTTCCAAGGCTATAAATCTTTACAGAAGCAGATTGCCCCATCTTCCTTCCATGGAGTGGCTGGTGGGTTCAAAATGCTGACCTTTGGGTTAGCAGCTGAGTGATTAACCACTGTACCACCAGGGCTCCTTCCTGGTTAAGATTTAAAGCTCATAGAATAAGCACATCAGATTACAAAATGATAGACAACCATACAGTACTAGAAATCATGGCCTAGCCAAGTTGACATACTTTTTTGGGGGGCACAATTCAATCCATAATAGTTGGTAAAGTAGATAGCGAACACTAGTGAGACCCTCAATAAGAGGAACTGACACAATAATCGAAACAATGATCTCAAACATACCAACAATCATGAAGATGGCACAGGACCAGGCATCACTTTGGTTACATAAGTTCACCATGAGTCAGAGCCATTGAATGGCAACGAGCAACAACGTTGTCACTGGACCTTTTTTCTTGGGAGATTTAGCCCCAGCACATGCTCTAAGTGGGTCATCCGAGTTCTCCTTCCAATCACATATAGTTATCTCCATGAGAAGACCTCTGCTAAATAAGTTTTTCTCCATTTCCTTCTATTTCCTGTATGGTCCAAGGTCGGAGCAATGTTTTTCTATCCATTATAGACTGAAACCCTAACTACCTCTTGACCTGCCCCTTAATCTAGCTCTGCTAATGGCTACGTTAATTAAAAGCCTTTGAAACGTCCAGTTCAATAAACTCAGCCATATGTTTTAGACAGTCTTCAACTGTAAATACTGGTCCAAATACAACACACACCACTGTAGCCTGCGGGTCAAATATCACCACATCTAGTTGGAAGCACTTAGTTTCCTCTTGTAAAAAAGAAAAACCTCAGATGTTATTGTTGACTTATACAAACAAACCCATTGCTGCTATCTGCTCTGCTATCTAGCTTTGGTGGTGAGAATTATTTCTCAAAATATACACCAATTTGGGTTATAAAGCCAATGACCAGCAGCCCTTTTAATTAATGTATCACCAGGGCTAAGAGCTTCGGGTTAAAGGAACAAACCACACTGGATTTTTGTGGGGAACGTTAGGCTTTTAATTTTAATTACCAATAATTTATCAGGGAATAGCATGGAGACATACAAAAGATAAACTTGCCGCTGGAGTGTAACTCTGAAGTTGGAGGTTAAACAGAGAGAAACTAGAGTCATCCTGTGCTGAGGATCATCCTGGGATATTTTCACAGGAATCTTTAAAAAATAAGCTCACGATAAAGGTAGGCTCGCTGATTATTTACTTTGGATAAATAATGGAATGTTTCAGGAATCCAATCATCTGCTGCTTTAGAATTTTTAAAAAGTATTTCTACAAACTATCTGGGGAATCTGGCCATAATATTATCTCTTCCACATTGATCTGCTTGCAGAAAGTTTGGAGAGGAGAAACTTCCTTCTTTAGTTTTTAGGTAAAATTACTGGGACTGAGAATACAAGTTAACTACATTTTAGGCTGTAGTTAAAAACCTACTATCAGGCGCCATAATCAAAAATAAACTCAAGATGCATCCTAGATTGAAACGTAAAACCCAAAACTATAAAACATCTCAACAAAAACAGGAAAAAAGTCTTTGTAAGTTTGGGTTAAGACAATTTTGAAGCCATAAATACATGGGTATAAATCCATACTCAAGTAAACATTAGCTCTCTGAATGCTGGTCTCATAGCTCTGGAGGGTAGGAGTCCAAATCAAGGTACTGGCCATGTTAATTCCTTCTGGGGGCTCTCAGGGAAAATCTGTTCCATGCCCCTCTCCTAGCTTCAGATAGCTCCCAGCCATCCTTAGCATTCTTTGGCTTGCAGCCAGGGCATCCTTCCTCTGTCTCTGTGTATCCTTTTTCATAAGGACACCAGTCATATAGGATTAGGACCCACTCTACTTCAGTATGGAAACCCTGGTGATGTAGTGGTTAAGAGCTACAGCTGCTAACCAAAAGCCTGGCAGTTCAAATCCACCAGGCACTCCTTGGAAACTCTATGGGGCAGTTCTACTCTGTCCTATAGGGTCGCTATGAATTGGAATTGACTCGATGGCAAAGGGTTTTTTTTTGTACTTTGGTATAACCTCATGTTAACCTGAGGACATCTCCAAAAACTATTTCTTAATAGGGTCACACTAGCAAGTAAAGAGGTTAGGACTTCAACATATCTTTTTGAGGGGCACAATTTGATCCATAACAGGTAGAAAAGCATTTTCAGTCAGATGGGGACTTTATGCAGAGGCTTTTAGGTCAGAAACTCAAAGCAAGCCAGAGAGGTTCAGAAACTGTTGCATGTAGAGGGCAAGAGGAGACCTGGCTGGAGAGGCAAATAGGTGCCAGGTATTTCAGGGCCCTGTAAGGTATTTGGGAAACCCTGGTTGTGTAGTGGTTAAGTGCTATGGCTGCTAACTAAAGGGTTGGCAGTTCAAATCCGCCAAGCGCTCCTTGGAAACTCTATGGGGTGGTTCTACTCCATCTTATAGGGTCGCTATGAGTCGGAATCGACTCGACGGCACTGGGTTTGGTTTTTTGGTTTGGGTAAGGTATTTGAAGTTTTATTCGGAAGCAGTGGGGCTTTTAAGCCAGGAAATAACTTGGCCTGATTTACATTTTTGAAAGCCAGCTCTGTCTGATCTATGGAGAAAAGCTGTCCTGTGTATTGTCAGATGTTAAACAGCATCCCTGGACTCTACCCACTAGATGCCAGCAACACTCCCCGATTGGGACAATTTTGCATTCCTCCTCCTGTTTGAGAACCACTGGTGTAGGGTAAGTATGGGAGGGGTAATTCCTGTTCAGCACTGACGTATACGATGTGATTACTTGCAAAATCCAATTATAGTTTGTCCTTAGTTTGTGCTGTATGCCATGTGTCTGTATCATTGATGGCCCTCTGTATTCTCTTTGGTTGATTGCATTAGCCTCATAGGTGGATTCCTGGTCCCTTGTTCCTCACATTGCAATCCATCCCAGCCTAAGGTCTGGCTGGTTTTCCAAACTCTTTAGCAGTGTGAGACTCACATAGCCTCCTCTCCTTCGCCTTCTCCTCCTCAACCCATGCACCCATTCTTCAGTTGCAGCGATCTGTAAGTCTTCCCTGGAGAGGTGATGCCCAGATACGACTTTGCATTTACACACCTGTTGTCCTCCCTGCCTGGAATGCCTTTCCTATTGCCTAGGAAACTCCTACGACTCCCCTTTTATGACCCAGCCCAAATGTCATTTCCTCTGAGAAGCTTCTCCTGACAGCTTTGGGCAGAATTGGTAGATCCTTCCTCTACACTTCTAAAGCACTTGGTTAATATTTTTATTGCAGAACTTTGGTACTGTTTTAATTATCTGCTTTAATTCTCTCTTACCCATGATAGATTGGCTCCCTTGAGGGTGAGGACTGTGCCTCCTGTGCCTTTTTCGTTTGTTGTGTTCCCAGCTCCTAGCACTTTGCGGGGAACATAGTACGTGCTTAATACTGATCAACGTATGAAGAATGCAGGCGTGAACTAACTTAAAGGCAGTGCCATGGAGGCATTCATATTGTGACAGGATTGTCAGCTTGGATATTCTGACTCATAATGACCCTATAAAACAGGGTAGAGCTGCCCCATAGGGTTTTCAAGGAGTGCCTGGTGGATTTGAACTGCCGACCTTTTGGTCAGCAGCCAAACTCTTAACCACTATGCCATCAGGGTTTCTGGATAACTAGGATACGAGTTTTCCTTTTCAGATAACTGGTGATGATTACGAGTATTGAAAAACAAGGAAAGGAGTTAGATGAACAGAACCAAACAATCCTTTGGGTGAGGTACTTAAATATTCCGCCTTCCAATGAATTTAAGTAAGGATACAGCTAATTAGACTATGCAGAATGCAGGTAAGATCTTGTTTAAGCACTAATCCCTACTCCTTAACTACCAGTGCCTAGAGGCTATGTTACCATTGGAAATCCTGGTGTGAGACTAAGCCTCACCTTCAGTGCCTGACTCATGTCGTGTGTTCTGGAATCTTGTGCTGCTCTGCATTTCATTGGTGGCAAGTCCTGTACCCTTCCTGCCATAGGTTTCACGCTTCGCTGGCTTTTATTGCTGCTGGTGCACTGGGTACCCTCAGCCTCTGCAGGTTTGGCATAACATCACACTGCGACCTGGCAGAGGACTGACAGCTGCCTTCACTGGCCATAATTCTGCTTCTGATTTGCAGCTGCCCTGGCTGTGCTAGCTCCATTGCTCAGTTGCCACACACTCCCTTGTCCGGTCTTGGGGTGGCCATTCTCCATGCCTTTGCTGTTTAGGAGCCCATGTCTGTGCTATGCCCACTCGGGCTGCTCAGATCAATGGTGTACATCTGTTTCTTGCTTTCCTTGGCACTGTGGGAGTGGCTGTTTATCCGGTCCTGTGGTTTCTGGTGGGAAGAAATAGCTTCAGGACAAGGCCCTATGAAAAACACTTCTTAGAAGCAGATCTCTTCCAGAACTTACACAGCCCAGTGACATATTCTAAAGTGAGCGATTGTATAACCACCACTTAGGGGAAAAAATAGAACCCTGCCAGCACTCTGGACCACCACCCATCTATTTGTCAAGCTGTGGTGGCTTTCATGTTGGTTTGATGCTGGAAGCTATTCCACAGGTATTTCAAATCCTGTCGGGGTAACCCATGGTGAACAGGATTCAGCAGAGCTTCCAGACTAAGACAAAGGAAAAAGGCCTGACGACCTAATTCCAAAAATTAGCCAATAAAAAAAATCACAACAGAATATTGTTTTAGAGAGTGCTGGAAGATGAGCCCCCTAGGATGGAAGGCACTCAAAATACACAGTGGCTGCAACAATGGACTCAAGCAGACCGATGCTCATGAAGATGGCACAGGACCGGCCAACATTTCACTCTGTTGTATGTGGGGTTGCCATGAGTTGGAGCCAACTTGATAGCAACTAACAACAGCACTCTGGAAGTCCCTCTTTGCACTCATTCCATCACTATCCCTCTCTCTTCCCAGAGATGACCACAATCTCGATTAATATGGAAATCATTTCTGCGCTTCCTTCGCCATCAAAGCATTGCAGTGTAGTTATGCATGGATTTTGAACTCCTTATAAACGGACTAATGCAGTACGTACCCTTGTGTCTGCCTTCTGTTGGTCATCGTTACGTTTGAGAAACTCATCAGCATTGCTGCATGTAGCTATAGTTTGTTCATATTCCTTACCATAGAAAATTCCAACATGCAGATATGCCATAACTGACAGATCTACTGTTAAAGGATATTTAAGTTGTTGACAGGCTGGGACCGTTATAAGCAATGCCACCATAGACATTCTTGTACACGTCTCTCGGAGCAACATTTCTGTTGACTATATAACCAATATACTAAAATTTTCAATTTTAGTAATTGATATCAAACAGTTTTCCAAAATAGTTGGTGGGTTTTGCAGACTTCCCGAAAAATGTCTGAGAGTTTCTGTTGTTCCACACTCACGATATCACTTTGTCTTTTTCCATTTTAGCCATTCCATGAGTGCACAGCAGCATATCGTTGTGGTCTTAATTTTCGTTTTTCTGATGGTTAGTGAGAATTACCATTGTACATGTTTATTGGCTACTTGAGTCTTCTATTTTTGTGAAGTGTCTGCTTAAAGTTTTGTTCAGTTTTCTCTTGGATAGTCTATCTTATCCAGTTGTAGGAGTTCCTTATACATTTTGCGTAAAAGCCTCCTGTATTGTAAATATCTTCTCTCATTCTGTGGCTTGCCTTTTTGCTTTCTTTCAGATATCTTTTGATGAGCAGAACCTTTTTTAATTTTAAGAAGGTTTTCGTTTTATTATTCTTTTCCTTTTTGGTTAGTGTTTCACTACTCCAGAATTATGATGATAATATACTATACAATTTTTAATCTTTTCCGTATGATGGTCCTGTTTTTTTTTTTTTTTTCAGTTTAAGAAAGTCTACGAACCCCTTATCAGAAACACATTTGGAAGACAAAATGCACAGGATTAAAAAAGAAGCCTATATTATTGAAATACATTTATCGAAGTTGAAAAATACCAAATTTGTGATATAATAATTTATGTGCTTTTTATTAACACACTAACTACCAGGCTGTAGCAGTGAGTATAATAACTACAATAATTTTGAAGTAGGGATGAGCATAGATGATGTATCAAGCTACTTACCACATCTGTAATGTGATAGAAAATATCTACTGGTGCCAGTTTGACAGGTAGTGCTAATACTACTGTGGCTTGATGCCTATATTTATAATTGAAGGAAATGCTAAATTTGAGTTGTTTTTGTTAGTTGCCGTTGAGTCAGCTCTGACTCATGGGAACCATATATAAAACAAAACAAAAAGCTGCCTTGCCCTACATCATCTTCTGATCATTGGTATGTTTGAGTCCATTGCTGTGGCTGTTGGGTCAATCCATCTCACTGAGGGTTTCGCGCATCTCTGTCGGCCCTCTACTTTACCAAACATGATGTCTTTTTCTGGCAAAAATTTGAGTCAGAGTTTAGGAAAAATAAAGAGGCATTTTTTCCCCACTCATGTTTATGAACTTCCTGAATTCTAGCTGCTCACTCTTTGGAGGCCCGTAGATGTCAAGCTAAGGACCAGTGTTCTAGAAGCTCCCTTGTTTTGCTTTTGACATGGAGTGCCACAATTCATCTGGAACTGGTATTTGTTATGATATGAGGTAGGAATTCAGTTTCATTTTTTTTTTTTCCACATGGGCCTGCAATTTTCTCAGCACTACTGACTGCAAAGAACCTCTTTCTTCTACTGCAGGATTTTTAACTTTCTCGGTGCTACTCACTGAAAAGAACATCTTTCTTCTACTTATCTGCTGTGCCATCTTTGTTGTCAAGCAAGTATATGTGGGTCTATTTGTTTTGGCATTAATTCCATATTGTCTTAGTTACTACAGGTTTAACTTGCTCTCTTTCTTGAAAATTGTCTTAGCTACTTGTAGAAGACAATTTGTACAAGTTTTAGAACTAGATTATCAAGTACTGCAATAAACAAAGCAAGTAAAACAATAAAAACTAAAAAAACAGTAACTATTGGGTTTTGATTGGTATTCCATTGAATCTATAGATCAGTCTTAATTCACAAATATGGTATAAAAAAATATGGTATATTCCTCCATTTATTTAGGTCTTTATTTCTCTCTCAATATTTTTTTAACTAATAGATTTTATTTTTAGAACAGTTTTACATTTATAGAAAAATTATGTTGATAACACAGAGAGCCCCCATGCACAATTTCCCCTACTGTTAATATCTTGCATTCGTGTGAACATGTGTTAGAATTAATAAAACAATATTGATACATAATTACTTGGTACCTCCATAGTTTATGGTAAAGGTCACTCTTTGTTTTGTACAGTTCTGTGGCTTTTGACAAATGCATAATGTTACGTATCCACCATTACAGGATCTTCAAGAATAGTTTCACTGTCCTAAAAATCCCCTGTGCTTTACCTGTTCATCCCTTTCTCCCTCTCCCTATGACCCTGGTAACCACTGATCTTCTCATCGTCTCTACAGTTTTGCCTTTTGCAGAAGGTCATATAGTGGGAACCACACAGTAAGCACCTTTTCAGACTGACTTCTTTTACTTAGCAATATGCATTTAAGTTTCCTCCATGTTTTTTTTTTGTGACCTGATAGCTTATTTCTTTTTGTTGCTGATTAATATTCTATTGTATGGATATACCAAGCTTATTTATCCGTTTACCTATTGAAGGACATCTTGGTTTCCAGTTTTTGGTAATTATGAATACAGCTCCTATAAACATTCATGTACACATTTTTGTGTGAACGTGTTTTCAACTTATTTGGGTAAATAAATGACTGCTGGCTCCTATGATAAGACTATGCTTAGCTTTGCAAGAAACTGTTAAATAGTCTTCCAAAGTGGCTGTACCATTTTGCATTCCCATCAGCAATGAATAAGGGTTCCCGTTCCTCTGTATCCTCACTAACATCTGGTGCTGTTTTCTGGCCTTGGGCCATTCTGATAGGATTGTGAGAGTCGGTGGGTGCTGCAAATGGTTAAGCGCTCAACTACTATCTGAAAGGCTGGCAGTTTGAACCCACCCAGAGGCACCTCAAACAACAGGCTTGGTGATCTGCTTCCAAAAGATCGCTGTCTTAAAAACCCTATGGAGCAGTTCTACTCTGCACACACGGGGTCACCAGGAGTCAGAATCGGCAACTAGCAACAACATGCGTGTAGTGGTATCTCATTGTTGTGTAGTGGTATCTAGTTTTAATTTCGATTTCCCAATGACATATGAGAAGACAAAGTATTAGTATGATGTGTGGAGTTAGAAAACCAAAAGGAAAGAACACGCTAGGCATTTCTCAAGCTGAAAGAACTGAAGAAAAAATTTAAGCATCACGTTTTAATATTTAAGGATTCTATGGGCAAAATACTGAATGACACAGGAAGCATCAAAAGAAGATGGAAGGAACACACAGAATCACTATACCAAAAAGAATTGTTCGATGTTCAGACATTTCAGGTGGTAGTATATGATCAGGAACCAGTGGTACTGAAGGAAGAAGTCCAAGCTGCACTGAAGACATTGGTGAAGAATAAAGCTTCAGCAACTGATGGAATATCAATTGAGCTGTTTCAACAAACGCTTACGGTGCTCAAGTGCTCATTTGTCTATGACAAGAAATTTGGGAGACAGCTTCATGGCCAACCGACTGGAAGAGATCCATATTTATGCCTATTCCAAGGAAAGGTGATCCAGCCAAATGCAGAAATTATCAAACAATATCACTAGTAAGACAGTATGTAATACCGGGGAAGCCAGCACAACTTGACCAAGGCAAAGTTATAGAAGCATCATTATTCTTTTCGATGCTCAAATTGTCCTGCATTTGGCCAGGGAGAGTCCCTTCAAACCTGTGTCCATTTGGCTTGTCATCATCATTCTTTAAAAACTTCCTTGGTTTGTGCTACAACAAAATCTTCTAGGCTTACGTTGAACTGTACCTGCCCCAGCCTTGCAAATCAGACATTCCTCTAACTAGCTGTGGGGTACCTTTTAGTGTAAAATGATGTCTGGAAGCTGTATTAGCTTCCCATTGCTGTTGTGACAAATTAAGACAAAGTCAGTGGCTGAAAACAATATAAAGTTATTATCTTACACTTCTGGAGGTCAGAAGTCTGAAATGGGTCTCACTGAGACAATACCAAGGTGTTGGCAGGGTTGCTTTCCTTTCTAGAGGTTCTTGGGGGAGAATCTGTTTTCTTGCCTTTTCCAGCTTCTAGAAACTGCACATGTTCCTGGGTTCACGGCCCCCTTTCATCTTCAAAGCCAGCAATGATTGGGCGAGTCTTTCTCATATTGCATCACTCTGACACTAACTCTTCTGCCTTCGTCTTCCATCTTTTAAGGACGTTTGTAGTTACATTAGTCACACCTGGACAATCCAGCATAATTGCCCTATTTTTAGGTCAGCTGATAAGCAACTTTAAATCCATCTGCAACCTTAATTCCCCCTTGCCATGTAACAGAACATAACTCAGGGTTTGAACTATAAGATTTGGGCTTTTTTGGGGAGAGGGGCATTATTCTGCTTACCATAGAAACCAAGATCTGGCTCCAGATGTGCTCATTGGTACTTGGATATCATTATTTCCTGGCTCTTAAAGTGGAGAGAGCTACGACATACACACACACACACACACACACACACACACACACGTGTATATATATATTTTTTCCAAATTTTATTTATTTTGTTATTATTGAGAATACACACAGCAAAACATATACCAATGCAACAGTTTCTACATGTGCAATTTAGCGACATTGATTACATTCTTTGAGTTGTATAACCATTCTCATCCTCCTGTTCTGAGTTTTTCTTCCTCATTAACATAAACTCATTGCCTCCTAAGGTTCCTATCTCGTCTTTTTTTTTTTTTAATTTTTATTGTACTTTAAGTGTAAGTTTACAAATCAAGTCAGTTCCTTATACAAAAATTTATACACACCTTGCTATATACTCCTAATTGCAGAAAGCGCACTCCTTCCCTCTACTCTCCTTGTGTCCATTCTGCCAGCTTCTAACCTCCTCTGCCCTCTCATCTCTCCTCCAGACAGAAGATGTCAACATAGTCCCATGTGCCTACTTGATCCAAGAAGCTTATTCTTCACCAGCATCATTTTCTATCCCATTGTCCAGTCCAATCCCTGTCTGAAGAGTTGGCTTTGGAAATGGTTCCAGTCTTGGGCTAACAGAAAGTCTGGGGACCATGGCCACCGGGGTGCTCCTAGTCTCAGTCAGACCACTAAGTCTGGTCTTTTTACGAGAATTTGGGGTGTGCAACCAACTGCTTTCCTGCTCCCTTGGGGGTTTTCTGTTGTGTTCCCTGTCAGGGCAGTCATCAGTTGTAGCCAGACACCATCTAGTTCTTCTGGTCTCAGGCTGATGTAGTCACTGGTTTACGTGGCCCTTTCTGTCTCTTAGGCTCATAATTACCTTGTGTCTTTGGTGTTCTTCATTCTTCGTTGATCCAGGTGGGTTGAGACCAATTGACGCATCTTAGATGGCTGCTTGCTAGCGTTTAAGACCCCAGACGCCGCTCTCCAAAGTGGAATGCAGAATGTTTTAGTAGATTTTATTATGCCAATTGACTTAGATGTCCCCTGAGACCATGGACCCCAAATCCCCGCCCCTGATGCACTAGCCTTCGAAGCATTCAGTTTATTCAAGAAACTTCTTTGCTTTTGGTTCAGTCCAGTTGTGCTGACCTCTCCTGTATTGTGTGTTGTCTTTCCCTTCACCTAAAGTAGTTCTTATCTACTTTCTAGTTAGTGAATGCCCCTCTCTTTTCCTCCCTCCCTCCCCTGTCTAGTAACCATCAAAGAATATATCCTTCTCTGTTTAAACTATTTCTCGAGTTCTTTTTTTTTTTTAATGATAGTGGTTTATACAATATTTGTCCTTTTGCAACTGACTACTCATCATAATGGCTTCCAGATTCCTCCATGTTGTGAAATGTTTCACAGATTCCTCACTGTTCTTTACTGATGTGTAGTATTCCACTGTGTGATTATACCATAATTTATCCATTCATCCATTGATGGGCACCTTGGTTGCGTCCATCTTTTTGCTGTTGTAAACAGTGCTGCAATGAACATGAGTGTGCATATATCTGTTCGTGTAAAGGCTCTCATTTTTCTAGGATATATTTCAAGGAGTGGGATTGCTGGATTGTATGGTAGTTCTATTTCTAGCTTTTTAAGGAAGTGCCAAGTCGATTTCCAAAGTGGTTGCACCATTTTACATTCCCACCAGCAGTGTATAAGTGTTTCAGTCTCTTCACAGCCTCTCCAGCATTTATTATTCTGTGTTTTTGGATTCATGCCAGCATTGTTGGAGTGAGATGGAATCTCATTGTAGTTTTGATTTGCTTTTCTCTTATGGCTAATGATGGTGAGCATTTCCTTATATACCTGTTAGCTACCTGAATGTCTTCTTTAGTGAAGTGCCTGTTCATAACTTTTTCCCATTTTTTAATTAGGTTATTTGTCTTTTTGTAGTTGAGTTTTTGCAGTGTCATGTAGATTTTAGAGATCAGGCGCTGATCAAATATGTCATAGCTAAAATCCTTTTCCCAGTCTATAGGTAATCTTTTCACTCTTTTGGTGAAGTCTTTGGATGAGCATAGGTGTTTGATTTTTAGGAGCTCCCAGTTATCTAGTTTCTCTTCTGCATTGTTAGTAATGTTTTTTATACTGTTTTTTTTTTTTTCAATGCCATGTAATAGGGTTCCTAATGTTCTCTCTATTTTTTCTTCCATAATCTTTATCGTTTTAGATTTTATATTTAGGTCTTTGATCCATTTTGAGTTAGTTTTTGTGCATGGTGTGAGGTATGGGTCTTGTTTCATTTTTTTGCAGATGGATATCCAGTTATGCCAGCACCATTTGTTAAAAACACTGTCTTTTCCCCATTTAACTGTTTTGGGGTCTTTGTCAAATATCAACTGCTCATAGGTGGATGGATTTATGTTTGGATTCTCAATTCTGTTCCATTGGTCTACGTATCTGTTGTTGTACCAGTACCAGGCGGTTTTGAGTACTGTGGTCGTATAATAGGTTCTAAAATCAGGTAGAGTGAGGTCTCCTACTTTGTTCTTCCTTTTCAGTAATGCTTTACTCATCCAGGGTCTCTCTCTCCCTTCCATATGAAGTTGGTGATTTATTTCTCCATCTCATTAAAAATGTCACTGGAATTTGGATCGAAATTGCATTAAACCTACAGATGGCTTTTGGTAGAACAGACGTTTTTACAATGTTAAATCTTCCTATCCATGAGCAAGGTATGTTTTTCCACTTATGTAGGTCTCTTTTGGTTTCTTGCAGAAGTGTTTTGTAGTTTTCTTTGTATGTGTCTTTTACATCTCTGATAAGATTTATCCCTAAGTATTTTATCTTTTGGTGGGCTACTGTAAATGGTATTGATTTGGCAATTTCCTCTTCAGCATTCTTTTTGTTGGTATAGAGGGATCCAACTGATTTTTGTATGTTTATCTTGTGTCCTGATACTGTGCTGAACTCTTCTATTAGTTTCAGTAGTTTTTGAGGATTCCTCAGGGTTTTCTGTGTATAAGATCATGTCATCTGCAAATAGAGATACTTTTACTTCTTCTTTGCCAATCTAGATGCCCTTTATTTCTTTGTCTAGCCTAATTGCTCTGGCTAGGACTTCCAGCACAATGTTGAATAACACTGGTGATAAAGGGCATCCTTGTCTGGTTCCCAGTCTCAAGGGGAATGCTTTCAGACTCCCTCCATTTAGGATGATGTTGGCTATTGGCTTTGTATAAATGCCCTTTATTATGTTGAGGAATTTTCCTTCTATTCCTATTTCCTGAGAGTTTTTATCATGAATGGGTGTTGGACTTTGTCAAATGACTTTTCTGCATCAGTTAATAAAATCATGTGCTTCTTGTCATTTGTTTTATTTATATGATGGATTACTTTAATTGTTTTTCTAATGTTGAATCATCCCTGCATACCTGGTATGAATCCCACTTGGTCATGGTGACTTTTTTTTTTTTAATATGTTGTTGAATTCTATTGGCTAGAATTTTGTTGAGGATTTTTGCATCTAAGTTATAAGGGATACAGGTCTGTAATTTGCTTTTTTTTGTGGTGTCTTTACCTGGTTTTGGTATCAGGGATATGGTGGCTTCATAGAATGAGTTTGGGAATATTCTGTCCTTTTCTACGCTCTGAAAAGACGTTTAGTAGTAGTGGTGTTAACTCTTCCCTGAAAGTTTGGTAGAACTCTGCAGTGAAGCCGTCCGGGCCAGGGTTTTTTTTGTGGGGAGTTTTTTGATTCCCTTTTCAACCTCTTCTTTTGTTATGGGTCTATTTAGTTGTTCTACCTCTGTTTGTGTTAATTTAGGTAGGTAGTGTGTTTCTAGGAATTCATCCATTTTTTCTAGGTTTTCAAATTTGTTAGAGTACAATTTTTCATAGTAACCTGATATGATTCTTTTAATTTCAGTTGGGTCTGTTGTAATATTGTTCATCTCATTTCTTATTTGGGTTATTTGCTTCCTCTCCTGTTTTTCTTTTGTCAGTTTGGCCAATGGTTTATCAATTTTGTGATTTTTTCAAAGAACCAGCTTTTGGTCTTGTTAATTCTTTCAATTGCTTTTCTGTTTTCTATTTCATTTAGTTCTGCTCTAATTTTTATTATTTGCTTTCTTTTGGTGTTTGAGGATTCCTTTGGTTGTTCTCTTTCTATTTGTTCAAGTTGTAGGGATAATTCTTTGATTTTGGTTCTTTCTTCTTTCTGTATGGGTGGTTTTATCGATATAAACTGACTTCTGAGCACTGCTTTCGCTGTGTCCCAAAGGTTCTGACAGGAAGTGTTTTCATTCTCATTGGGTTCTATGAATTTCTTTATTACATCCTTGATATCTTCTATAACCCAGTCTTTTTTTGAGCAGGGTATTGTTCAGTTTCCAAGCGTTTGATTTCTTTTCCGTGCTTTTTCTGTTATTGATTTCCACTTTTATGACCTTATGGTCAGAGAAGATGCTTTGTAATATTTCAATGTTTTGGATTCTGCTAAGGCTTGCTTTATGACCTAATATGTGGTCTATTGTAGAGAATGTTCCATGTGTACTAGAAAAGAAAGTATACTTGGGTGTTGTATTGGGTGGAGTGTTCTGTATATGTCTATGAGGTCAAGTTGGTTGATTGTGGCATTTAGCTTTTCCATGTCTTTATTGAGCTTCTTTCTGGATGTTCTGTCTTTCACTGAAAGTGGTGTGTTGAAGTCTCCTACTATTATTGTGGAGCTGTCTATCTCACTTTTCAATGCTGTTAGAGTTTGTTTAATGTATCTTGCAGCCCTGTCACTGGGTGCATAAATATTTAAGATGGTTATATCCTCCTGGTATATTGTCCCTTTAATCATTATATAGTGTCCTTCCTCATCCTTTGTGGTGGATTTAACTTTAAAGGTATTTTGTCAGAAATTAATATTGCCACTCCTGCTCTTTTTTCATTGTTGTTTGCTCGATATATTTTTTTCTATCCTTTGAGTTTTAGTTTGTTTGTGTCTCTAAGTCTAAGGTGTGTCTCTTGTAGGCAGCACATAGATGGATCGTGTTTTTTAATCCATTTTGCCACTGTGTCTCTTTATTGGTGCATTTAGTCCATTTACATTCAGTGTACTTATGGATAAGTATGAATTTAGTGCTGCCATTTTAGTGTCTTTTTGTGTGTGTTGTTGACAGTTTCTTTTTCCCACTTATTTTTTTGTGCTGAGTAGTTTATCTTTTTATATTGTCTTTTCTTCATATTCATTGTAATTGATTTTTTTTTCTGCTGAGTCTCTATTTTTTTCTTGTATTTTATTTTGATGTGTAGGATAGTTTTTCTCCTTTGTGGTTACCTTATTCTTTACCCCTATTTTTCTAAATTTAAACTTAACTTTTATTTCTTTGTATCACCTTGTCTTCCTCTCCATATGATAGATCTCTGACTATGTTTCTTAGTCTCTCGTTATCTTTTTAATGTTGTCTTCTTTTACGTAATAACATCACCGTTTCCCTGTTTTGAGCTTTTTTTTATCTTGATTTATTTTTGTGATTTTCCTGTCTGGATTGACATCTGATTGCTCTGTCCAGTGTTCTAGTCTTGGGTTGATACCTGATATTATTGATTTTCTAACCAAAGAACTCCCTTTAGTTTTTCTTGTAGTTTTGGTTTGGTTTTTATGAATTCCCTAAACTTCTGTTTATCTGGAAATGCTCTAATTTCACCTTCATATTTGAGAGTCAGTTTTGCTGATATATGATTCTTGGTTGCCAATTTTTTTCCTTCAGTTTTTTAAATATGTCATCCCATTGCCTTGTTTCCTGCATGGTTTCTGCCAAGTAGCTGGAGCTTATTGTTATTGACTATCCTTTGTAGGTGACTTTTCATTTATCCCTGGCTGTTGTTAAAATTCTCTTTTCCTTTGGTTTTGGCAAGTTTGATTATAATATGTCTTGGTGACTTTCTTTTACAAGCTACCTTATGTGGAGTTCGATGAGCATCTTGGATAGATATCTTCTCATCTTTCACAATATTCAGGGAAGTTTTCTGCCAACAATCTTCAACAATTCTCTCTGTATTTTCTGTTATCCCTCCCTGTTGTGGTACTCCAATCACTCATAGGTTATTTCTCTTGATAGAGTCCCACATGATTCTTAAGGTTTCTTCATTTTTTAAAAATTCTTTTATCTGATTTTTCTTCAAATATATTTGTGCCAAGTGCTTTATCTTCAATCTCATCAGTTCTGCCTTCCACTTGTTCAATTCTACTGAGTCGTTTAACTCTGTAATTTTGTTGTTAATCTTCTGAATTTCTGATTACACTCTCTCTCTATGGATTCTTGCAGCTTATTAAATTTTTCATCATGTTCTAGAGGAACCTTTTCGATTTCTTCAACTGTTTTATCTGTGGGTACCTTGGCTTGTTCTGCATATTGCCTGATCTCCTTTCTGATGTCTTGAAAAAAAAAAATGTCTTGAAGGGCTCTGTATATTAACCTTTTGAATTCTTCCAGTAATTCCAGGAAGGCACCTTCATCCAGAAGATCCTTTGATTCTCTGTTGTGAGAGCTTGTTGAGATGATCATGGTTTGTTTCTTTATGTGGCTTGATATTGACTGTTGTCTCCAAGCCATGTATAATTTACTGTTTTAGTTTATTTTTTGTTTGCTTACTATATCCCAGTTTCTTGCTTTGTTTTGTTTTGATATGCCCAAATGGGTTGCTTGAGTGAGCCAGCCTGATTATTTTTGCCTTTGGAGCTCTGATGTCCTGTCACCAGATGGCTAAAGCTGTTATCAGGTATCTTAGTCTAGAAGTCCATTCACTTTTCTTGTATGAATTCAGCTCAGGTGTCCAGGTAGCTGATCATCAAGTGTGTGGTACAGGCTCTGTCCTACAGTCTCAGAGGGGCAGGGGTGATTAGTGTAGGTACTGGTATCTGGTTGCCACAGGGGGTCATGCTCTGAACAAGGCAGGGGGCTGAGAATCGTCCCCCAAGTGTCTCTGAGGAAAGCGCTTCCCTCTTCTCTAGAGCTTACAGTTGGGTGGGTTCTGCAGATGGACCATGGGCACCCAATGTTTTTGATTGTAACAACTGGGAGGTTATCCTTTGAACCCCTGTCACAGGTGGCTGGGTGACCTGATGTGTGTAGATGAGGACCCTGTTTAATAGCCAAAGTGGTGTCAAACATCAAACACTCATCTCTCCACTGTAGAGCTTAAACAGTTGTAGTCTGCCAACAAGGGCCTATTCTCCTGAAATAGGCCCACAAGTCCATGCAGTGGGGAAAGGTATTCAAAGTCCATGCACCATTTATGCCTGGACAGGAGCCACTTCTATCCTGAGCTCCCTCAGTTAGTGGAGTTGGCAAATTATCTTTTCCCCCAACTGCAAATTTATTCCTTTCCAAGGCTGGGAGGATGGCTCAAGGAGCTCAACAGGACCTATCTTGGGCCCAGAGAAATCAACAGACACTGAAGTCAGCTAGGGGGTGAGGGGCATGGTAAAATATACACAAGTACTTAGTTTTTGCTGAGAGCACTGTTCCTCCCTGGTTCTGGAGGTGTGAGTAGGCTGTGTGGCTGGCTGCTTCTTCCTGAGGAAACTGCGGCCGAATGCTACTAATAGCCCACCACAGCTGTTCCCAGGAATGGTGCCTGAGGGATCCCAGTGATTCAGGTCCGGCAACTCCTCTCCACTTCTGAACCACCTTTCTCTCCCCCTGCTGCTCCGTCTGTTTTCTAACTTTGCCTTTGATGTTCAGGGCTCCTAGGTCGTCATAAATATAATCATTTCACTTGTTTTTTCAGGTCTTCATTGCAAGAGTGTTCGTAGGAAGCATCCAGCTATTCCGCCATCTTGGCCCCACCTCCCCATCTCATCTTTTGAGTTGCTGTTGTCAATTTGATTTCTTATAGATAGTCCTCAAAAGAACATTTTTTTACTAATTAGACTTTTTTTTTTTTTTTTTTTACTAATTAAGCTAAAGGGTTGTTGAGTTTTAAGATAACTTCAGGGGATATTTTTGGTTTAAGGTTTAAAGACAATCTCAGGACAATTGTTTCAGGGGTTCACCCACCCTCCATGGCTCCAGAAAGCCTAGAGGCCATGAGAATTTTAAATTCTCTTTTGCATTTTCCACCTTTTGATAAGGGTTCTTCTATAGAATCTTTGATCAAAATGTTCAGTAACGGTAGCTGGGTACCATCCAGTTCTTCTGGTCTCATGTCAAAGGAGGCAGTTGTTCATGGGGGCAATTAGCCACACATTCTATATCCTCCTCCTATTCCTGACTTTCCTTCTTTCTCTGTTGCTCCAGGTGAATAGACATCAATTACTGTGTCTTGGATGGCCGCTTGTAAGGTTGCAATCCCTGCAATGTGTCAGCACCCTCCCCCTTTACCTTCCACCCTGGATTCTCTGTGCCCACTTGTCCAGTTTTCCTGTCCCTTCCTGTCTTCTCATCTTTGCTTTTGGGTAGGTGTTGCCCATTTGGTCCCTTATACTTGATTGAACTAAGAAGCATGTTCCTCATGTGTGTTATTGTTTGTTTTATAGGCCTGCCTAATGTTTGGCTGAGAAGTGGACTTTGGGAGTGGCTTCAGTTCTGAGTTAGCAGGGTGTCCAGGGCCCATAGTCTCAGGGGCTTCTCCTGTCTCTGTCAGAACAGTAAGTCTGATCTTTTTTTATGAGTTTGAATTTTGTTCTACATTTTTTCTCCTCCTCTGTCTGGGGCCCTCTGTTTTGATCCCTGTCAGAGCAGTTGGTGGTTGTAGCCAGGCACCATCTAGTTCTTCTGGGCTCAGGCTGGTGGAGGCTGTGGTTCATGTGGTCCATTAGTCCTTTGGACTAATATTTTTCTTGTGTCTTTGTTTTTCTTCATTGTCCTTTGCTCTGAACATGATGGGACCAACAGGTGTATTTTAGAGGGCTGCTAGCAAGGTTTTAAGACCCCAGATAATACTCACCAAAGTAGGATGTGTCTAGGAAGCTTCTATGACTTTGCCTAGGTCAAGTTGTGCTGTCTTCCCCTATATTGTGTATTGTCTTTCTCTTCACCTAAGTTAACTTGTCTACTATCTAGTTAGTGATTTCCCCTCCCTACCCTTTCCCTCCCTTGTAACAATCAAAATTTTCTTTTTCTGTGTGCAAATCTTTTTTGGGGTTTTTATAATAGTGGTTTCATACAGTGTTTGTTCTTTTGTGATTGACTTATTTCACTCCTCATAATGCCCTCCAGGTTCATCCATGTTGTGAGATGTTTCATGGATTCATCATTGTTCTTTACTGTTGCATGGTGTTCCATTGTGTATATGCACTAAATATTGATTTTTACCCATTTTCTCTTTTGGGCCTCAAAGTGCATGAATTTTAAGCATTCATTCTGTCCCCTATATTTTCTATACTCTATTTTTAAATTTTTCTTTCTATGGATGTTTCCTTCCTGCTGGATATTGTCTTCTGATCTATCTTTCAATTTACTATTTCACTCTCAAGTGTGTCTAATGTGCAAACCTATTTATTAAGTTATTTATTTCAGTTATTATATCTTTCCTTTGTATTTTTATCTGTAGAATTTCCATGTTTTTATAGTTTCCTTTGTTTTTTCCCTGAAATTCACGTTTTGTTTTTTCTAGGGTGATCAACCTTCTTGATTTGCCCAGGAGTGAGAGATTTCTTGGGATATGGGGCTTTTTAATGCTAAAACTGCAAAGGTCCTTGGCAAACTGAGATGAGTTCTGTACCCTACTTTATTTCATGAAACATAGTGTATAGTTTTAAGGTGTGATTTGCATAACTCCAACATATGGAATCTGTTTCTGTCACTTATTTTTTTCTGCTGATTTTTTTTTTTTTTTTTTAATGATATCTTAGCTGTTTGTATGCTTGGTTTCTTTCTTTTCTTCTTCTTTTTTTTTAGTGTATAGTATTTTTTTTCTATTGTAGCAAAAGATACAAAATATTTATTGTTTTAATTATTTTTAAGCCTATAATTCAGTGGCATTAAAGACATTCATGTTGAGTAACCATAACTACTATGTATTTCCAGAATTTTTTCATCATCCCAAATAGACACTCTGTACCATTAAGCAATAACTACCTATTTCTCCTTCCTCACAGGCCCTGGTGACTTCTAATATACTTTCTATCCCTATGAATTTTCCTTTCCTAATTGTTTCACATCAGTGGATTCATATAGCATTTGTTCTTTTGTGTCTGGCTTATTTCAGTCAGCATAATGCTTTCGAGGTCCTCAGTATTGTCACATTGATCAGAACTTCATTCCTTTTTATGGCTGAGTAGTATTTCATTGTATGTATATACCACATTTTGTTTATCTGTTATGGAGACTTGGGCTGTTTTCACCTTTTAGCTACTGTGAATAACGTTGCAATAAACATTGGTGTACCTATATTCCTTTGAGTCCTTCTCAGCCATTCTCTCCATTTTTAGCAAATATTCCTAAGGTGAAAATAGCCCCAAATGCTGGGCTTACTTCCTTGGGTCTTCATCCTTCCTTAAATCCTGGTATGGTATTTAAAGCTCTCTGATGCTTTAAAAAAAAAAAAAATATATATATATATATATATAATATTCTAAAGTGCTTTTCTAATTATTTTCAGTAAGAGGGTTAGTTCAAATTACCCAGTATTATTAATTGTAATATTTATGTATTATTACTTATGTATTATGTATATAGTTATGTTACTTTAAAAATATAAAACAAGATAATTAAAAAAATCCTTAGTTCCCATTCTCACTTTTAGTGTTACATAAGCAAAAGAGAAAGGTGGATGGAGATTGTAGAGGGAATCATCTAGTCTATAGTTCTAGAAACAAATTACAAATCTATCCTTTTCTTGGGTCCTGGTTTTCTGTCACCAGAGGAATCTCCACCTCTCAGAGCCATCTCGTTTTTCCCTAGCCAATCTGCAAAGCTGCAGAGAAATACGTACAGGCAAAGAGAAAGAAGGGAAATCTGATCATTGCTTTTCTTAGGACAGCTTTTGCTTTCCTTTGAGTTTCCACTGCCATAGTTTTTGGGGCAGCTATGAAGAGCTTAGCCCTCTCCTTGGAAATGCTTCATCTCCCAGCTTCTAGTTGGTCACGTTTTCTGTGTATTCCCCTACTGCCTAGCTTCTGAAAGTTACACTTCCTTAAGGTGAAAGAGGCAGGCTGTGATAGCAGGTTGGTCTGGGTCTTACTGGTGTCCTGTGCTAAAGAAACCAATGAGTCAACAAAGATTAATCCAATAATTAGAACATGTTGAAGAAGCTTTGCCTTTCGGCCAGAGCTTGAGAAACAGCCAAGGGTTTGGCAAGATTAGGATAATGGATGTCCCTTAAGGCAGCCAAGGATTTCTAAAATCTGTAAGAAAGTTGCTCCCTCCTCAGAGGTATTCTTCCTGTAATCTTCTTCTCTGCAGAAGGAAAGAGGTGTGCTTCACATGGCCGAAGATACTTCAAAGCACTTCCTCCGACTCGGAAGAATGTGGTGTTTGTTTCTGTAACCGCCTGGGTTCTAGTTATGAGTTAGAGAGGCGGGAAGCACACATTGTTCCCTAAGCCATAAAAGCCTCCCTTGCCACATCAGCCCGCTCAGCACAGGACGATCTTTGCCATGTATATAGACAGCCACGTAAGTAGATTACTTAAATTTGAAGAACAGGATTTTGTTTCTTGCACCAGCTTCCTTCCCAGATTTCTATTGCTGGGTGTTGTCATAATTAAAATAAAAATTGTGTTTGAAATCTCTTTCTTAAGGCCTCTGGTTTTGCCTTTCATTTGGTTTAGTTACATTTCTCCCTTTTCCCTCTGCTGTTTAAAAATTAAGTTTATTTAAATGCAAAGACTGTACTGTTTATTCAACCAAATGGTATCTTTACACAGAAGAGAGGAAAAAAAGAAAAGAAAAACCCCAAACAAAACGTCCAGACTGGTTTCATTGCTACTCTGCTCTCTCAGCTTAATAGCTCCATGGTTTGTTTTTTCTCTTTTGTGTGCATTTTTACTTCCAGCTGCTCTGCACACATAAAACTGCTCTGTGGTGAGGCTCTTCGGTCAAGTACGCTACTTAAACGCCCGTCGAACAAACAATTGTTCATCGTCTCCCTGCCTTAAGGAAATAATATGGCAATGACTTCTTCAAAACAAAAACAAAAATTTTTCAGAACTTATTTTTCCATCCACATAAATATGTCTTGTGTGTGTGTTTGTGGGAATTTTGTTTTTTTTTGCGGGGGGAGGGAAGAGAGTATAAGAAGAGGGAAGAAAATATTTCCTTTGATTGTGATATTTTTAATTTTTCTGTAAAGATGGCATGTTGAAACTTTCAGAATCTTCAGGCTTCTTGTGGCTCTTTGTTGTTCTGTACTCTATGATTTCTATACCCACCATAGAAAGAGGAAAAGGCTATATTTTCTTTTTTCTCTCTGTGTAATAAGTAATCTTTCTTAACTTTACCGTAGTGAAATTTGAGGGTAGGGAGAAGGAAGAGGGAGCAAAAGAATTATCCGACTTCTAATGGTCTATTCCACCCAATATTTTTTTTCATAAAACTAACATGGAGGAAAGATTTTGTGGGGGATTGGGATTGTCTCTTTGGAAGGCTGAACTTCCAAGGATTATAAGTATCTCACAAGTAGCCTTAATTTCCTGAATAACACACACTATATATATATATATATATATATGTATATATACCATCTGTCATCTCATTGTGTTTAGACTTAACCATGTGTCTGGACTCTATCTCCTCTTGGGGGGAAAAGAATTCCATAAATGTATAACATAGTCCTTCCTTTACTGTGTTTAAAAAAAAGCAGCTTTATTGAGGTATAATTCATATACCATAAAATTTACCCATTTGAAGTGCACATTTTAATGTATTTTAGTATATCCACAGAGTTGTAGACAATCTACTTTTAGAACATTTTCATCACCCCAAAAAGAAAATCTATATCCATTAGCAGTCAGTCCCCATTCTTCCTTCTCCCCATCCCTAGGCAACCTACTAACTGACTTTCTGTCTGTATGGATTTGCCTATTCATGGGATCATACACTATACAGTCTCTTGTGTCTGACTTCTTACTTAGCATGATGTTTTCAAGGTTCATCTAGGTAGCATATATTAGTACTTCATCCCTTTTTATGGCTGAATAATATTCCATTGTAAAGGTTTTACCTCATTTTGTTTATCCATTTATCAGTTGATGGACATTCGGGTTGTTTTCACTTTTTGACTGTTATGAATAATGCTGCTTTGAATATTTGTGTACAAGTTTTTGTGTGGACATATTTCATTTCACTTTGGTATATATCTGAACGTGGAATTGCTGGGTCATACGGTAACTCTATGTTTAAATTTTGAGAAATTGCTAAAGTGTTTTCCAGTGTCTAAGGGAACCTATTTCTCTAGATCCTTGACAATACTTTTTATTGTCTTTTTTTCTTTAAATTATAGTTGTCCTCATGGGTTGTTTTGATCTGCATTTTCCTAATAACTAATGATGTGCTTATTAGTCTTTGTATAGCTTTTCTGGAGAAATTTTTATTGAAATAGTTTGCTCATCTTAAAATTGGGTTATTTATCTTTACTTACTTGTTTCTAAAGTTTCTTTTCTGAAAACCTTTTTGAAATGACTACTTCATTTAATATTCTGGCAGGATTAAGAATGTCCTTGTCTATATAGTCATAATGATTTTCTATATATGAATAATTTCACAATCCTTTTAGTCCATCTTCACATAGCAACCTATCTAACCCTTTGGTTATTCTAATTGTTTTTTCATGGACAATCTCTGGTTTTGCGATGTTTTTCCTGAGACGCATGGATAAGAACTGTAGACATTTTATTGTTTTGTGCAAAGCAAGGGAAATATTTCCTTTCCTGAGGATACTCCAGCATGAGCCAACTACAGGACTTCAGGTGTGTAGAGAAGTGTCTGGGCTGGCTCTTGAGCCATTCCTCAGTCATAATTGATGCCTCCCATAGGCTGAGTTAGGAGTAAACTTCCCTCATACAGGTGGAATGGAGAAGAGAAAGCCCAAACTTCATGATAAGCAGATCTGATTGAGAAGACTGATTCTGCTACTTGCTGTTTTGTGACCTGGGGCAAGGTACTTAATCTCTTCATAAGTAAATCTGGGATAATCATAACCATCCAATAATACCGTTGTGAGGATTAAACTTGACAATGACTGATAAATCATCTCACAGAGTAAAAAGAAGGCCTAAGTAGGCACCCAATGTTTACTCTTTTCCCATGTGTCTACAGGAAAATCCTCATTAGCTTTCCTTCCTTCTCGTTGCTTTAGTGTGCTGTGATGCCATTTCATGGTTCGAACACTTTAACTCATTTTTAAACTGCAGATTTTACACATCTTTTTTTTTACAGGATATTATAAAAATTGGAGATTATTCCAGTCCCAGCACTGATCTCCATATCGCTTTTATGTATTTCCATGCTATTCTGAGATATATTCCCTGCTGTGAATGGTGACTTGTTAAAAATGGCCCTTTTGTATAGAACTCCCTATCACTTTGATCTCCCAGCATCTTAATCAATGGTTGAGCGAATCCACTTTCTTCTTGAAGTCATTCTTTCAGAGATTTTAGACTTCACTTCCAGTTTGGACTGATTAACAGTTTTCAACCTGAGATATTTCAACTCTGGCTTAGGTCTGCTCTTTCTTGGATCCGATGCCTTTTGTTTCTTAAATCTCATTTTCATTTTTTCCCCAGCACATCCTCAGTAATATTTTTCAGAAAAGATGTATAGAAACAAAAGCTGACAGTTTTCCTGACCATAGAAATTTAGGTTCAAAGCTCGTATCCTTCAGCCATCTTAGAAACATTGCTTTATTTCCATCTAGTACTCGCATAAGGACTCTACTATTCTAATTCCTGTTCATTTGTAAGTAAACACTAACACTCTCCCCAGTTTCTGAAAATTTTAAGATCTTCCTTCATTCCTGTTGCTCTAAGATGTGTATGACTGGAATTTGCTTTCAATTTAAAGACCAGTATCTTTCTTAAAGAATTTCTCCTTTTCAGCTGCTTCTCCTCTTTCTCCCTTTCCTCCTCCTTGACAGTTTCTTTACTCCTTTTTTGGTTTCTGAATTCCTATTGGACAGCTTTTGAACTTCTGGTTTCATCCCTAATGTTTCTTAATTCTTCTTTCATATTTTCTATTTCTGATTTTTGTTTTGTTTTGTTTTTTGGTTCTAGTTTCAGGTTACTTCCTTTGAGTTCACTGTTTAGAGCTTAAATTAAGCTGTCTGTAATATTTTGGGAGGGAAGAAGCAGAGGGATCATACTTTTATTTCCATAAACTCTTTCTTATTCCTTGATGTTCATTTTAAAAAATAAATTCTCTATTTTACTGATTCATTATTTTCCAAATTCTCTGAAGATATTAAGTATATTCTTGGAAATTTTTCTTCCTGTGTCTGAAGAATACCTGTTTCTCCTAAGGTCACTTATTCCACTTGAATGTCTGTCTTTCTACTTCGTGCTATTTTATTTTCTTCAAGCACCTGGTGATCTTGGTTGCCCACTCATACTTGTGAAGAAAGGTTTTTTTCTGCAGTTGTGATTTTTTCCTCCGTAACAGGCATCTCCTCTCAATTCCCAACTTCCAGTTAAGTGTATGCGGACAGGCTTATCTTTAGACTTCACTCTCAGGCAGTTGTTGCAAACAGGAACAATTTTGTTCCCTAAAGGACATTTGGCAATATCTGGAGACATTTCTGGTTGTTACTAGTAAGATATATTACTGACATCTAGTAGGTCAAGGGCAGAGATGCTGCTAAACATCCTACTGTACACAGGACAGCCTCCACAACAAGGAAATTTCTGGCCCCAAATGTCAATAGTGCTGTTGTTGAGAAACCCTGCTCTAGGGTTATGGGCATGAAGAACAGGCAAGCTGAACATTCCACCCAGTGCAAAATATGGGGTTGCTTTCTTGGGGTGCCAAATTTTGAGTCCCAGACTTTGCAGACCCAGAGGCACAGAAGACCAAAAGTTAGGCTTAGAGCATGCTGTCTCTGGGGACTGGGTTTGCTTAGGAGATAAAGGAGGTATTGGGGGTGATTTTAGAGGCGTGTCCCAATTTTACTATCAAATCAGGATTGATAGGCGAATACAAGAAATATTTGAGAAGATATGCTAAACTGGAGGACTAAAGAGAGCTTGTTGAGTGGTGAGGGAGCCTCTGGATGGTGCGAATGGTTAACACACTCAGCTGATAACAGAAAGGTTGGAGGTTCAAGTCTACCCAGAGGTACCTTAAAAGAAAGTCTTGGTGATCTACTTCTGAAAACCAGCCATTGAAAACCCTACAGGGCACAGTTCTACTCTTACACACTTGGAGTCACAGTGAGTCAGAGCTGACTTGATGGCAACTGGTTTAGATGAGTGTCAAAAAGAGAGCTTGGAGGCTAGATTAGATAGATGTAAAAGAGAGACGCTCTTAGGAACTCAAACAAATCTCATGGTGGAAGAAAGGCAAGATCCCAAAGAGCAGCTCAGATTGATTCCCCCAGAAGGATCCAGGATCCAGAAAAAAATTGCATGGAATTTGCTTTAAACTGAAGATGAATTTGGGAAGGGTCCTTTGAAAATTGGGAACACTGTATCAGGTTGTAACTAACGAGAAGAAAAGACAGGGAGATCAGCATAGAACACTTCAGTCACTTGAACTGAGCTTTATGGGGACACTTTTATAGAAATTGGGCAATGTGCCCAAGAAATCTTTGGAAATAATGACCCTAGGGACTGGCAAGAGGAAGACAAAGTGTAATAAAAAGGCAAGAAAATAATAGTTTGTCCAGTCCTGGGGTAGACTTTTGACCTAATGGAAAAATACTTTCTAGGAATATTCTCTTATTCAGGGAAGTGAAGAAGAACAAGATTTGCCTAAACAATGTTGGATTTGACAGATCTTGACTTCCTTGGAAGCCCCTGGGTTGTGCAAAAGGTTAACGCATTCAGCTGCTAACCAAAAAGTTGGAAGTTCAAGTCTACCAGAGGCACCTAAAAAGAAAGGCCTGACAATCTACTTCCAAAAAATCAGCCACTGAAAACACTATAGAGCACAGTTCTACTCTGATACACATGGGGTCGTCATGTATTAGAGTCTACTCCACAGTAACTGGTTAGACTTTCTTGACTCCATCTCTTTCATACTGAGAGAGCTCTTAAACCAAAATCTAAAGAAACATGTTAGAGAAACTATTGTGTCAGTTGAATAGAAAAGGTAGACTAAAAAGAGAAAACAAAAAGTCACTCATATTCATTAAATATTAGTAACCATACATGTATCAGAAGGGAGGGAAAAAACCCAAATTCAACTTTCAAATAAAGCTCATGCTAAAAAGTATTGGGGAAATTCACATTTATGCATAGGACTCCACTATAGAAAAAAAAAATTATAACAAATAAATGTTATTTAGTTGCTGCAACATTAAAAACTGAGCTGCAATGCAGAGATCTTGGTCTACACTAGGTCTGTTGAGGGACATTCCTCAAAACACCAGTAGCAGCTTCAGTTTAAGAATCTGCTGTGGTGATTGACAGCTAAAGCAAATGTGGGGACAAGAGCAAAATTATGATAGAAAGCAGGTTTTACGGGTCTAAGCAAATCCAGAGCGTAGTAAGGAGGGTCACTAGATAGAGCCTACACTGAGGACCAGAAACACAGAACTGACAATGGAACAGGCATTCATGGATAAGTAAGAACGAAAGACACCTAAACTGTGCAAGAAAGCAGGAATATCTCAGCTGCCACTCTCTGGGAGAGGAGCATAGATGAACTCCCTCCTTCCCCCAGAGATGTGGTAAACACAATTCTACAAATAATGCTATGACTGTCCACAGACTCCTGGACAATTGGCATTGACTGGGTTCTGGATGAGGCTGAAAGTCTACCCTCCTTTCCCCAGATAATCCCGATGGTCTTCAGCAGAATAAATGGGGCCAGGAATGCACTCAGATCAGGATGGTGCTATTAGATTGCTCTTCTCACCTAGGAGGGATAGTCACATCCCTGGTTTAAAATTCTATCCCATACATTTAAAGGTTAAGTCAAATCATTTAAGAGAGTAGAGATTCTGGGGATTTTTATAGGTGACACTTATTCCCCCATTCCTCAGGCTTCCATGTCTAGTGACTTCTGTTGAAATAAAATTCTGGTCTCTCTATACTCCTCAATCCTATCTTGATGGTGAATTTTCTAGAAGAATGTGATCTCAGCTCCTTCTCTTTTCCTCTTTTAGAACTTCCCAGCTGTAAGAGGCATACATTCTGGTCTGCCCTCTGCCACCTAGTAAAGGACCTGACCTCCATGGCCTGAGGTTATCTGACTATATCAGTAGTTAGGTAGGAATGTCTAATTCAGGAATGAGGCATTAGCAAGCCCATTGAGCTGTGGATCTAAACCCATGGTCTTTAGTCTGCTCTATCAGGAATATACATTTTACTCTTGATCTAACTGATTTCTGTGTCTGTCTCTCATTTGACTCTGAACTTGGAAGAAGAGAGGGAATATTGTTTATTGGATCCCCCGAAAGCCAGTAAGGAAACCCTGGTGGTGTAGTGGTTAAGAGCTACCACTGCTAACCAAGAGGTCAACAGTTCAAATCCACCAGGCTCTCCTTGGAAACTCTATGGGGCAGTTCTACTCTGTCCCTATAAGGTTGCTATGAGTCAGATTCAACTCAGTGGCAATGGGTTTGGTTTTTTGGTTTTAAAGCCAATAAGAGGGAAGTGGTGGTTCAGTGGTGGAATTCCTGCCTTCCATGTGGGAGACTCAGGTTCTATTCTCAGCCAGTGCACCTCATGCATAGCCACCACCTGTCAGTGAAGGCTTGTGTGTTGCTATGATGCTGGACTGGTTTCACTGCAGTTTCCAGACTAAGACAGGCTAGGAAGAAAGGCCTGGTGATCTACTTTCAAAACCCAGCCAGTGGAAATCCTATGAATCACAATGGTATACCATCTGCCACTAATTATGGGGATGGTGAAGACCTAGGTAGCGTTTTGTTTTGTTGTGCATGGGATCACCATGAGTTGGGGGCCAACTTGATGACAGCTAACAAGAACAACAAAATCCTAAAAGGTACATATGAATTCATTTCTAGAAGCTTCTAGGCCTCATGCTCTTTTACTTTCCTAGCTTCTATTTAGGCATGGCAAAGAATAGGTTCACAGTAGTTAGTTTCTGACTTTTGTTACAACTTTTAACCTTTACCTTTAAAATGACATACCAAAATGATTTACCAACATGGGCCTAATAAATAAATATGATGAGAAGAACCATATCATAACATATCATATCATTACAACCTGAAACAGAATGTGATCTCAAACATTTCAGCCATAATTATACATTACCAAAGTTACATCATTCAAAACTGAGTGCTTTGTAAGCCATTTCTAACAGTTAATTTGCTTTTATGCAAAGAAATGTGGACTCAAATGACCAAGGGTCTTGAGTTCTCCAGTCACAGAAGTTAATATAAAGCCCTGGAAAGTAATCAACAGAACCAATTAACAGGTGTTGAGCCTGTACCTGATTCCTGTAGTAAGCAAGGATGTGAGCTGAATAAAATTGTCAGAGGGGGCTATATGAGTGGGAATACATGAGTCCTCAGAGGTTAAGACAAATGAACAGGACTTATTAGCAAAGATTTCTGGAAAAAAAGGTGTTATTGGACCAGCCTTTGATGGACATATGGGCTAAGGCCACTGTAAAATTGTTGAAACGATTGGGGAAACCCTTCAGGGAAGAAGTCTCAACTACAAAGACACAAGGTGGGAGGAACAAGTGATTTTCAGAGCTTGGGGACCAGAGAACTCAAGGCAGCGTAGATGGGAATACAAACTAGAATAGATCAATTGAAGAAAATCCTGTCCTGGAATTCCAGAGGGAATTTTGTGTGTAAAGGCACCATTCTGGGGGTACAAGCAGTTATCACGCATGGCTGCAAAATAAAAGGCTGAAGGTTCAAGTCTACCCAGAGGTCCCTTGGAAGAAAGGTCTGGTGATCTACTTCTGAAAAATCAGCCATTGAAAACCCTATGGAGTACAGTTCTACTCTGATACACAGGGGGTCGACAGTAGTTGGCTGTTTTTGTATTGGTGTGGGGAATCATAGGTAGCTCATTAGGAATGGAGAAAAGAGTACATGTAGATGGCAGAGATCAGGCCAGAGAGATAAGCAAGGACTAGATTTTGAAGGGCCTGTCTCCATCCTGTGTTGATTCCTCCCCTTTCTTCACTCAGCTATTGTTAGCTGCCATGGAGTCAGCTTCCGACTCAGGGTGACCCAATGCACAGTGAACAAAAGGCTGCTAGGTCCTGTGCCATTTCCACGCTCAGTTATTGACTGGACCATTGTGACCCATAGGGTTTTCATCGTCTGAGTTTTGGAAATAGGTCTCCAGGCCTTTCTTCCTAGTGTATCTTAGTCTGGAAGGTCTGCTGAAACCTGTTCAGCATCATAGCAACATGCAAGCTTCTACCGACAGATGGGTGGTGGCTGTGCCCGAGGTGCGTTGACTGGAAATCAAACGCAGGCCTCCTGCATGGAAAGCAAGGATTTACCATTGAACCACCAGTGCCTCTTCACTGTTCTATCCTATATTTTTACTTTTTGAAAATCACTACATCTCCAAAATCAGTTGTTTTAAATTCTAACATTGACCTCCAGATTGATCTTGTAGGTAAATCCAGTGACTGTACTTTTTCATTCATCATTCATTTCCTGGAGATTAGGGGAGGGGAATTGAAGGCAGATAACTAGTAATTGTTGAAGCATTTGTAAAAGTGGCATTCAGCATTGACCTTGGCCCACTCATTAAACAAGTTTGAGTAAGTGCCTCTAACACAGAGAGCACAGGCTTTAGACGCGCCAATTAAATAGTCAAGAATGTTATTTGCTTCCATCAATGACAACTATCAATTCCATCAATGAAGAACCCTATAAAATACTGTGCCTTTTTATTTACCTTTCATTTCCTCATGGCCATGAAAATAAAGTCTCCTTCAATCCAAAAGGAAACCCTGATGGCTTAGTGGTTAACAGTTCAGCTGCTAACCAAAAGGTTGGCAGTTCAAATCCACCAGGCGCTCCTTGGAAACCCTATATGGAAGTTCTACTCTGTCCTATTGGGTCGCCGTGAGTTGGAATCAACTCGATGGCAACAGACAAGAGGTTTGATCCAAAAGAGTTGTGGGATGAACTTTTGAAGTTCTTTTTCCATCTTATCGGAGTCTCTAATCTTTCGCAATTGTGAAAATAGAAATGATTGTGGTGCAATTATCTGTTGAATTTAGGACTAACAGGAGAGTGGGTGTTTTGCAGATGTGAAGCACACGCTTTGCCTTCCACTGGCCCTACCTGACCTTGTGTGGTTTTTCAGACCCTTATCCCAGGCTTTTGCACTAGGCATTGAGATATCCTTTCATTATCTTTTTCCCCTATCAAAGTAAAGATTTGATCCTTTCAGGGTCTGGCTTTCTAAAATGCAAACAAACAAAATTGTTGATGAGGAATTAGTTATATTGTCATATGCTGATGTGCTAACTGGGGAGGCAAATGGTGTGACAAAAGGAGAAATGGACAGTCCATCAGAACTAGGTCAGCATCTGCTACTTTTATTTATCTCTTTAATAAATAATTACTGAACATCTTGTTTGTGTCAGACATTTACATCAAGTGCCATTTTAAGGAAATTATTTAACTTCTCTGTATTTTGTATTCCTCAGAATGTTGTTGGAAAGATATAATGAAATAACATATATAAAGCATTGAATAATATGTGGCATGATAAACCAAACCAAACACACTGCTGTTGAGTCAACTTTGACTCATTGTGACCCTAAGGACAGACTAGAACTGCCCCATAGAGTTTCCAAGGCTGTAAGTCTTTATGGAAGCATACAGCCACATCTTTCTCCCATGGAGCGGCTGGTAGGTTTGAACTGCCAACCTTTTGGTTGGCACCTGAGTGCTTAACCACTGTGCCACCAGGGCTCCTTACTGCATGATGGAACTTCGATGATGTAGATACTTCTTTCTCCTTGTCACTGAATTTCAAAGATTAACACTTAAATGGGTATAGTGTCCTAGAAGAGTACAAAGTAAAAAATTAATGGTTCTAATCTTATATTCACTATTTACCAAACTTGTGCAATTTTACATAGCTTCTTTGAACATCAGTTTTCTAATTTAAAAACAGAATCAATAACATCAACCTAGAAAGTCTACTTGCGAGTTTTTAGTGGGGTTATAAAAGTACAGGCCTGACAGAAAGCCTGGCCTGAGGAAGGCAATAGATATTATCACTCTTCTCTTCCCATAGTGGCTTATCCCTAAGTTTATCATCATGCCTTAACCCTAAAGACCCTAAACTGCAATATGTATAAGAAATTCAAGGCCCGGGTAAGAATGAAAGAAGAGGGCCTTTTAGATAGGAAAGCTGTTGGATAAGCAGTTCATATACATTTCCAAAGGAAATGATAATTCTCCTTTAAAAGATATTATATTTTTAAATTAGTAATTTTAAAAGTTTATCTTATTTGTTAGTGTTTAGCATAAGAATAAAGGGTGAAATATGTTTTCATGGAATTAAAGTAAAAACATCCTGGAGAATTTTGGATGGGTAAGGAGGAAATGTCGAATCAACAAACCAAACCAGTGTTAGTGTTATGAAGTGAGAAACTTGATGAGAGGTCAGGGTCACATTCTTAATTATATATCTTTATATAACAGATTTTGTATCATTAAGAAAAGGAAAACTACAACAAAAGCCAGCTGGGTTCTGGAATTTAGAGGTGGCAAATAAAATAAAATAGGCAAAACTGCTTCTATTTTCAGGCATTACTTTTTAAAAAATTTACCTTTTTATTTGGTTTTCAAAATTCCCTAATAATAATCTAATCTTGAGACTGGATTACCAGATCCCTGAAGCATCATAGCTATTTCATGTTTTCATTTATTGCCATTAATCCCACAAAATATTTGAATAATTTTAATAAATGGAAAATTCATTTTAAAATTATGATAGAGCTTTGCTCTCTTAACTCAAAGGAGACTACAGGAATACCTGCCACATCTAAAGTCCATTTAAAATCATTTAAAACTTTAGTTATTAGACAAGCATAAAAGTGTGGGTGTATATAATTGAAGGTAAATGCTTCATAAGGCTGTGAAGAAAATATTGCATCGTTAAAAGAAATGCTCCCAAATGCCTTCATGATGTAAGAACGACCTTGAACATGTCATCAGGAATGGCAGAGTAAGGACCTCTGAAAATCCCCTCCTTTATAAAATTAATGAGAATACTGGCTTGTGTTCTCAGCCACTGGAGGAGTAAGGATGGGGTTGGGGTTCTTCAAAGTCCCGTTCTCAGAGAACTGTCATTACTTGACCAATATAGAAGTTCCCTGGAAAACTTGCTTGCAAAGCTTGTTTTTGTTTCACTTGACTCAGAGTTCATCCACCGCAAACAGCCTTTTCCCAGCAGAATTTGTTGAAAACAATCAGTGGCAATTGTTTAACATTGCAGTGACCTGAGGAGACAACAACAGTTTGGGAAAATAACAAGTTTACCAAAGGACTTAAAAGAAAAATCTGGGCATTGAAATGTTCACAGAGGGCTTTGAAAAGCTCTGACATATTCATGTGCATACCCAAGGCTGTGAGCATGCTCTGGAAAAATCTGATAATACCCTAAGCTGTCCCTTGTGTCTGGCCTTGAAGCTCTGTACAAGCAGAAAGTGAAGGTTAAGACAGAATTCTAAACTGCCTGGCTAAGTGCTAAAGGCATGTCTCAACACACATAGAGAGTCCCTTGGCAAAGACTACTGGTTCCAGGCATTTAAGGAAATTCTTATCCAATCATTAGTTAACCAATAGGCAGAACCTTCATTTGTCACACATAACAAAGAATACAGACTTTACAGAATTAATTCAGGAAAGTCACCAAACTAACAACAGCAGCAAGAACAATAGCAACAACAAAGAATACCAACAACAGATCCTGGAGAGGGAGAAAAATCTTATTTCCTAAGTTGCCACATTATATTATTTAAAATGTCCACTTTTTCAGAATGAAGAAAACCAAAGACACAAGGGAAAGATTAGTTCAAAGGGCTAATGGACCACAGATACCACAGCCTACACCAGACTGAGTTCAGCACAACTAAACAGTGCCCAGCTACCACCACTAACTGCTCTGACAGAGATCACAATAGAAGGCCCCAGCCAGAGCTGGAGAAAAAAGTAGAACAAAATTCTAACTCACAAAAAAAGGCCAGACTTGCTGGCCTGGTGGAGACTGGAGAAACCTCGAGAGTATGGCCCCCAGATACGCTTTTAGCTCAGTGATGAAGTCACTCCTGAGGTTCACCCTTCAGCCAAAGATTAGACAGGCCCATAAAACAAGACTAAAGGGGCACACCAGCCCAGGGTCAAGGACAAGAAGGCAGGAGGGGTTAGGAAAGCCAGTAATAGGGGACCCAAGCTTAAAAAGGGAGAGTGTTGACATGTTGTGGGGTTGGTTACCAACATTACAAAAAAATATGTGAATTAATTGTTTAATGAGAAGCCAGTTTGTTTTGTAAACCTTCATCTAAAGTACAATAAATAAATAACCCAGTTTTTCAACAAAAAATATGAGACATGCAAACAAACTGGAATGTATGGCCCATACTAGGAAAAAAGGAGTCAATATAATCTGTACCTGAAGAATCTCAGATTTTGGATTTACTGGAAAAAGACTAAATCAACTACTTAAAATATGTTCAAAGAACTAAAGAAAATCTTGTTTAAATGACTAAAAGGAAGTATGAAAATGTCTCCTCAAAAGAGAATATAAATAGAGAAATTATAAAAAAGAACCAAAAAAAAAAAAAAAAAAGGGAATTAAAAAGTGCAATGATGGAAATGAAAAACTCATTAGAGGAGATCAGTAGCAGGTATGAGTGGGCAGAATAAAGGACAAACAAACTGAAAGATCGGTCAATTGCCAGTCTGAGGAAGAAAATTAAGAAGAATCAAGAAAAATGAACAGTGTTTCAGAGACCTGTGGACATCCTCAAGATCCACACCTAGGCACATCATAATGAAACTGTCAAAGTCAGAGACAAAGGGATTCTTGAAGGAAGCAATAAAGAAATAATTCATCATATACAAATGATCCTTCATAATATTAATTGCTTATTTCTCATCGAATTTCATGGAGACAAGAAGGCCATGTAATGGTATAGTCAAAGTGATGAAAGAAAAAGACTGTCAGCTGAGAATCTTATATCTAGCAAAACTATCTTTAAAAAAATAAAGGAGAGGGACAAGAAAAGGATGTCTGCTCTTGCCATTTCTATGCAATATTGCACTGGAGGTTTTAACTGGCATGACTAAGCAAGAAAGAGAAATTAAAGGAAAGGCACCTAGATTGGAAAAGAAGTAAAACTATATTATTAGATGACATATTCTTTTGTATAAAAAATACTAAGGAATCTACAAAAAATCCTATTAGAGCTAATAAACAAGTTCAGCAAGGATTCAAGATATAAGATCTATATACAAAAATAAATTGCATTTATGCACTATCGATGAACAATCTAAAAATGAAATAAAATCAATTTCATTTAAGATAACATGAAGAAAATACTGAGGAATATATTTAACAAAAGAAGTACAAAACTTGTATGCTGAAAACTACAAAACATCCTTAAAAGATAGTAATCAAGGCCTAATGGAGCAACATACCATGTTCATGGATTGGAAGACTTAATATTAAGATTGCAATATTCCCCAAATTGATTTACAGATCCAGGGCAAAAATCTATCAAAAACTCAGCTGGTCTTTTTGCAGAAATTGACAAGCCTATCCTAAAATTTATATAGAAATGTAAGAGATCTAGAATAACCAAAGCAATCTTGAAAAAGAACAAAGTTGGAGGACACACACTTCCCAATTTCAAAACTTACTACAAAGCTATGGTAGTGAAAACAGTGTGGTACTGATGTAAGAATAGATATATACATCAGTGAATAGAATAGAATTAAGAGCACAGAAACAAACCTTTACCTTTATGGTCAATTGGTTTTTAACAAGGGTACTAAGACAATTCAATGAGGGAAAGAATAATCTTTTCAACAAATGGTGGTGGGACAACAGGATATTGTCCTGCAAAAGAATGAAGTTGGATCTCTAACTCACACCAACTACAAAAATTAACTCAAAATGGATCAAAGTCCTAAATGTAATAGCTAAAACTATAAAACTCTCAGGAGAAAACAAAGGAGTAAATCCCTGTAACTTTGGATTTGGCCATTGTTTCTTCGACATGACACCAAAAGCACAAACAACCAAAGAAAAAAGAAACTGTATTGCATCACAATTAAAAACTTTCGTGCTTCATTATCAAGATAGTGAAAAGGTGACCCACAGATTGTGAGGAAATATTTCCAAATCATGTATTTGATAAGAATCTTGCATCCAGAATATATAAAGAATTCCTACAATTCAACAATAAAAGGACAAAAAGTTCAATTAAAAAAATGGGCAAAGGATTTGAATAGACGTTTCTCCAAAGAGGATAAACAAATGGCCAATAAGCCTATGAAAAGATGCTCAAAGCCATTAGTCATGAGGGAATGTATCAGTATTTCATTCCTTTTATGGCTTCAAAGATTCCTCAAAGACAGGATATATAAATTTGATTCATAATATAGCTCCCCCCCGCTTGTTTCTCTTCTAGTTTCCTATATGGAGAAGAACATGGCAACAGGATTGGAGGAAGACTCATTAACAACTTATGGTATGCAGATGACACAGCCTTGCTTGTCAAAAATGAAGATGATTTAAAGTACTTACTGATGAAAATAAAAGACTACGGCCTTCAGTAAGGAGTATGTGAATGTGAAGGAAACAAAAATCCTTACAACTGGGCTGATAAACAACATCATGGTAACCGGAGAAAAAATTGAAGTCGTTGATGATTTGATTCTATTCAGATCAATAATCAATGTCCATGGAAACAGCAATAAAGAAATCAAATGATGTATAAAACCAAACCAAAACCAAGTCTGTTGCAGTTAGGTTGATTCCATGACCCACAGCGACCCTAGAGGAGAGAACAGAACTACCCCACAGGGTTTTGAAGGAGCGGCTGGTGGATTTGAACTGCTGACCTTTTGATTAGCAGCTGTATCACTTAACCACCACACCACCAGGACTCCAAACAACTTATAACCACCCCCCCAAAAAAAAACCAAACCCACTGCCATTGAGTCAATTACGACTCATAGCGACCCTACAGGGCAGAGTAGAACTGCCCCATAGTTTCCAAGGAGTGCCTGGTGGATTTGAACTGCTGACCTTTCGGTTAGCAGCCGTAGCACTTAACCACTATGCCACCAGGGTTTCCTAAATAGCATTGGGCAAATCTGTTGCAAAAGACTTCTTTAAATTTTTAAAAAGCAAAGATGTCATTTTGATAACACGCCCAAGCCATGGTCTTTTTAATCACCTCATATGCATGCCAACCCCCACGTGTCTGTCAGTTTGTCGCACTGTGGGGGCTTGTGTGTTGCTGTGATGCTGGAAGCTATTCCACTGGTATTGAGATACCAGCAGGGTCACCCATGGAGGACAGGTTTCAGCTGAGCTTCCAGACTAAGACAGACTAGGAAGAAGGACCCGGCAGTCTACTTCTAAAAAGCATTAGCCAGTGAAAACCTTATGAATAGCAGCAGACCATTGTCTGATATAGTGCTGGAAGATGAGCCAGCCAGGTTGGAAGGCACTCAAAAGATGACTGGGGAAGAGCTGCCTCCTCAAAGTAGAGTTGACCTTAATGATGTGGATGGAGTAAGGCTTTCGGGACATTCATTTGCTGATGTGGCACGACTCAAAATGAGAAGAAACAGCTGCAAACATCCATTAATAATTGGAACCTGGAATGTACAAAGTATGAATCTAGGAAAATTGGAAATCATCAAAAATGAAATGGAATGCATAAACATCGATATCCTAGGCATTAGTGAGCTGAAATGGACTGGCATTAGCCATTTTGAATCAGACAATCATATAGTCTACTATGCTGGGAATGACAACTCAAAGAGGAATGGTGTTGCATTCATCGTCAAAAAGAATGTTTCAATATCTATCTTGAAGTACAACACTGTCAGTGATAGGATAATATCCATAAGCCTACAAGGAAGACCAGTTAATACGACTATTATTCAAATTTACGCACCAACCACTAGGGCCAAAGATGAAGAAACAGAAGATTTTTATCAGCTGCTACAGTCTGAAATTGCATTGATAGTTACTGGCGATTGGAATGGGAAAGGTGGAAACAAAGAAGAAAGATCAGTAGTTGGAAAATATGGCCTTGGTGATAGAAACAATGCCGGAGATCGAATGATAGAATTTTGCAAGACCAATGACTTCTTCATTGCAAATACTTTCTTTCACCAACATAAACAGCGACTATACACATGGACCTCACCAGACGGAACACACAGAAATCAAATTGACGACATCTGTGGAAAGAGACGATGCAACAGCTCAATATCATCAGTCAGAACAAGTCCAGGGGTCGACTGTGGAACAGACCATCAATTGCTCATATGCAAGTTTAAGCTGAAACTGAAGAAAATCAGAGCAAGTCCACGAGAGCCAAAACATGACCTTGGGTATATCCTGCCTGAATTTAGAGACCATCTCAAGAATAGATTTGATGCATTGAACACTAGTGACCGCAGACCAGAAGAGTTGTGGAATGACATCAGGGACATCATCCATGAAGAAAGCAAGAGGTCATTGAAAAGACAGGGAAGAAAGAAAGGACCAAGATGGATGTCAGAGGAGACTCTGAAACTTGCTCTTGAGCATCGAGCAGCTAAAGCAAAAGGAAGAATTGATGAAGTAAAAGAATTGAACAGAAGATTTCAAAGGGCCTCTCGAGAAGACAAAGTAAAGTATTATAATGACACGTGCAAAGAGCTGGAGATGGAAAACCAAAAGGGAAGAACACGCTTGGCATTTCTTAAGCTGAAAGAACTGAAGCAAAAATTCAAGCCTCGAGTTGCAATAGTGAAGGATTCCATGGGGAAAATATTAAACGATTCAGGAAGCATCAAAAGAAGATGGAAGGAATATACAGAGTCATTATACCAAAAAGAATTAGTTGATCTTCAACCATTTCAAGAGGTGGCATATGATCAGGAACCGATGGTACTGAAGGAAGAAGTCCAAGCTGCTCTGAAGGCATTGGGGAAAAACAAGGCTCCGGGAATTGATGGAATATCAATTGAGTTGTTTCAACAAACAGATGCAGTGCTGGAGGTGCTCACTCGTCTATGCCAAGAAATATGGAAGACAGCTTCCTGGCCAACTGACTGGAAGAGATCCATAGTTATGCCTATTCCCAAGAAAGGTGATCCAACCGAATGTGGAAATTATAGAACAATATCATTAATATCACATGCAAGCAAAATTTTGCTGAAGATCATTCAAAAATGGCTGCAGCAGTATATCAACAGGGAACTGCCAGAAATTCCAGCCGGTTTCAGAAGAGGACGTGGAACCAGGGATATCATTGCTGAGGTCAGATGGATCCTGGCTGAAATCAGAGAATACCAGAAGGACGTTTACCTGTTTTATTGACTATGCAAAAGCATTTGACTGTGTGGATCATAACAAACTATGGATAACACTGCGAAGAATGGGAATTCCAGAACACTTAATTGTGCTCCTGAGGAACCTTTACATAGATCAAGAGGCAGTTGTTCGGACAGAGCAAGGGGATACTGATTGGTTTAAAGTCAAGAAAGGTGTGCGTCAGGGTTGTATTCTTTCACCATACCTATTCAATCTGTATGCTGAGCAAATAATACGAGAAGCTGGACTATATGAAGGAGAACGGGGCATCAGGATTGGAGAAAGAAGCATTAACAACCTGTGTTATGCAGATGATACAACCTTCCTTGCTGAAAGTGAAGATGACTTAAAGCACTTACTAATGAAGATCAAAGATCACAGCCTTCAGTATGGATTACAGCTCAACATAAAGAAAACAAAAAACCTCACAAGTGGAGCAACGAGCAACATCATGATAAATGGAGAAAAGATTGAAGTTGTCAAGGATTTCATTTTACTTGGATCCACAATCAACAACTATGGAAGCAGCAGTTAAGAAATCAAAAGACACATTGCATTGGGTAAATCTGCTGCAAAGGACCTCTTCAAAGTATTGAAGAGCAAAGATGTCACCCTGAAGACTAAGGTGCACCTGACCCAAGCAATGGCATTTTCAATCACATCATACGCATGTGAAAGCTGGACAATGAATAAGGAAGACCAAAGAAGAGCTGATGCCTTTGAATTGTGGTGTTGGCGAAGAATATTGAATATACCATGGACTGCCAAAAGAACGAACAAATCTGTCTTGGAAGAAGTGCGGCCAGAATGTTCCTTAGAGGCAAGGATGGCGAGACTGTGTCTTACATATTTTGGACATGTTGTCAGGAGGGATCAGTTCCTGGAGAAGGACATCATGCTTGGCAGAGTACAGGGTCAGCAGAAAAGAAGAAGACCCTCAACCAGGTGGATTGATACAGTGGCTGCAGCAATGAGCTCAAGCATAAGAACGATTGTAAGGATGGTGCAGGACCGGGCAATGTTTCTTTCTGTTATGCATAGGGTCGCTATGAGTCAGAACCGACTCGACGGCACCTAACAACAACAACAACATCCATGCCAAAGCTCGACAATGAAAAAAGAAGTGTGGAGAATTGATGCATTCGAATTGTGGTGAGGGAAGGATGTTGAATATATCGGACTGCCAGAAGAACAAAGAAATCAGTCTTAAAGGAAATGCAGCCAGAAAGCTCCTGGTCCCTTTCTGCTTATTCAGCCTCATTTCACACTTGATTCGTACATTTTCTAAAATAAAATCAACAAATGTTATAACCAGATGGCAAAACATTTACTAATCAGATTACGTGTTTCAGTGTCTTTTAGATATATCTACTCATGAAACACAACAAAATTCAAGGTTTTACAAATAGGTAGGCAATTGAGATTTATTTAAAATTGATTTGTCAATAACAATGCTTGATAGTCTTCTTGTAACTTCTTTGGTTATAAATTCATACTTTGATCAAGGAGATAGAAGTTTATGTTTTCTTGTTTCATTTTTCCCCATTTTCATAAGGAGGGGAAACCTCTCTTCGAATGGATTCTTATTAGAAAGCCCAGTGTGAGAGGAGGAAAATTACTTGCCCCAATGAAGAGGGAGTCAGACTTGGGCTTGTGTCTGCTTGATCCCCTTTTTATCTTCTAACCTGGAATCTGTATCACCTGGGAACACAGTTTGAAATCTACTGGTTTAACCTACCAAACTTTGTGACTTGGATTTTTTCCATTTGCATTATTTTTTGATCTGAAACACTTATTTTTTGGACTCACCCATGTACCTATTTTTTTTTTATCATCGATATTATCTCCGTTCCTCTTATAGTACCTTCCTGTTGATTTATGTTAATTTCCATTGCTTTTCTGGTCACCTGTACTGTGTTCATTTCTCCTGGGAGAATCACCTCGAGGGTTCTCTGTGACAGTTTACAGAAAAATGCATCATTTGAGATGCACTTTTTCACTTGGTAAGATGAATGGTCCTTTCAGAAGCACTGACTGTTTGCCCTTTCTCTGACCCCGTAAATGCCGTTGATTCGCCCGTGGAGCTGCTGAGATGAGCACGTGACTGCCAGTCCTCACATAAAGTCTCCTTCTACTCTTCCACCCACATGACACCTCCTCAAATGTCTGGGCTCCACTCCCTCAACACTTTCCCCACCTCCAAGTAGTACTCTCTCCAGAGGTGTTCTGGTAAATGTTTAATAACTGGGTCTCTGGGAGGGGGAAACAGCCCTGATTTATAGTGTTTGCCAATTCCAGTGGCCTTTACACCTTGAAATATTTCAAGCTACGAATGTTGTCACTTTATTGGGAAAGAGGCAAAGTGGCACTGCATTTATAGTATGTGCACTGTACTGATACAATTGTTGTTATTAGCTGTCATTGAGTCAGGTCCTGATCCATGGCGACCTCATGCAAATGGGATTGGACCATTGTGATCCGTAGGGTTTTCTTTGTCTGATTTTTAGAGGTAGATCACTAGGCCTTTCTTCCTAGTCCATCAGAGTCTAGAAGCTCCACTGAAACCTGTTCAACATCATAGCGACATGCAAGCCTTCACTGACAGACAGGTAGTGGCTGCACTTGAGGTGCACTGGGCAGGACTTGAACCCAGGTCTTCTTCATGGAAATACAGAATTCTACCACTGAACCACCACTGTCCTCTACAGATACAACAGATGTAAATAACCTCAAGAACATAGATACTAGCAAAATAATTAGGGAGTGATGAGGTTTGAGTAGTTACTTGTTTTTTAATATAACTTTTTAAGTTGTAAGTTTATATAATTTAACTTCCAATAATGGCTGTGTTTAACAACTGGGTTGCAAGATTCCTGACAATTTTAACATTTGGCTCTTGTGAGCTGGAATGAGCTGGCTCTGGTACAATGCTGACTATCCTGCTAGCATCCTGCCAGTAATTGGAAGTGGTAAAGATCAAGAGCTATGTTCCCACATATCAAAGAACAGTATGAAGCAGAGATGGCCAGTAGGTTTAACATAGGTGCCAACTCCTATCAATTGCTGGTAACTTAGAAGGCTGTGTTAAACACAATTCTGTAACTTGGGTGTGCAAAAAAGTTCTACAGTATATTAGCAATGTCCACTACAGGCTAAGACAGATGGCATGTTAGATTTATTCTACATATTTTCATCCCTTTTAAAGCATAGATTACCCTGGGTAACACAGTTAAGCACTCACCTACAAACTGAGTTAGTGGTTTGAAAATACCTAGAGGCCCTTCACAAGAAAGGCCTGGTGATCCACTTCCGAAAGATCGCAGCCATTGAAAACCCTAGAAGGCTGTTCTACTTTGGAACACATGGAATCACCATCATTTAGAGTAGACTTGATGGCAACTGTTTTTTTTTTTTTTAAAAAAGCATATTTTTCCACCTAAGCAGTAACGGAGTGTCTTAGTTACTTAGTGTTTCTGTAACACAAATACCATAAATAGATGGCTTTAAAGAAGAGAAATTTATTTTCTCACAGTTCTGGAGGCTAAAAGTTCAAACCAGGGTCTTGAGCATCTCTATTTCTTCCTTGTTGGTAGCTCCAGTCATTCCTTGGCTCCTCACATGTCTTCTGTCTTCTGTGTGTGCCTGCCTCTGCCTAATTTGCTGTTTTTATAACTCTGAAGTGATTAGGTTTAGGATCCACTCCACACTGGTATGACCTCAACTGACTGAATGGTTATGTTACAATAGATTGAATTATGGAAAGTGATTACATTACATTACATTGCATTATGGAAGGCAATGCCCTCTACCCAAGGCCAACAGATTTAATTATATATCGCCAGCATTTTAATACATATATTTTGAGGACACAACTCAATCTATAACAGGGAGTATGTGGGGGTAGGAGGTACATATTTATCTCTTCTTTCACATCTACACACATAGGCCATGCCTGAAATATGCTTCCTGGGGTACTTCTGGGTACCAGTGGTTATCAGCCTCTTTGCCTCTACCTCCCCCACACACTTTCAGTGTTTGTTATTCCATCCCAGACTCCGCCTTCCACACCTTGTCCTGACACTCTACCCTGGTGGCGATGATGATAGTCTGGAGGATGTCACCAAGGAAGCTCTCGTTCAGAACCCTGGATAATATTCTGTGGACCTCTGGCACTGGATTCTATGATCTTATCTCCCTGACCTTCTTCTAAAAAAATACCTTACTGTATGTTTGGTAAAAGTATATACAGAAAAACAGGTTCCCATTCAACAATTTCTACACATAATGTTCACTTACATTGGTTATGTTCTTCACATTGTGTCAACATTCTCATTATTTCTGTCCTAGTTGTTCCATGCCCATTAACTTAGGCTCACTGCCCTCCAGCCTTCTCATATGTGGTTAGAGTAACTGTTGTCCATTTGGTCCCATATAGATGCTTTTTTTAAAAGAGTACAGTATTCAAGGGTGACATTCTTCACTTTTTGAGCTAACCTGCTACTTAGTTGGGGGATAGTTTCACTTCAAGGTTTAAAGAGCATCCCAGAGCAAGAGTCTTGGGAAATCTTCCAGTCTTAATGGGTCCAGTAAGTCTGGATTCATTGAGAATTTGAAGTTTTGTTACACATTTTTCTCCCTTTCTATCAGGACTCATCTACTGTGATTTTGATCAGAACTTTCGGTAGTGGTAGTCCGGCACCATCTAGTTCTAGGCTCAAGTGGTTCATGGAGACAGTTAGTCCCGTAGTCCAGTTCCTCTTCTGACTCTTAGGCTTCCTTCTTTCTCCGTTGCTCCAGATGCATAGATACCAATAGTTATGTCTTCAATGGCCACTCACAAGCTTTTAAGACCCCAGACACTACTCACCAAACTAGGATGTTGAACATAAACTGTATGGGCTATATTACGCCAGTTGGCTAAATTGTTCCATAAGGCTATGTCCCTGGCCTTCTTGTCTTTGGTTCCATATTCCACCTTGTGACATCTTCTCTGACACCTGCATTTGGTGGCCCATTCAGAGTCCCTTCTGTGCTTTACAGACTTCAATGACTTGTTTTTCTCTAAGCTCGGCATGTGTCAGGCTCCTTCTGCCATGGACGAGAGACATTCTCTCACCTAACCTAAGGATCGAAGAAGCTTTCCCCTCCAGGTGCTCCCTCTTGCTGCTCTCTCTGCTTTCACGATTCTTTCTCTCTTCCTAGCCAAAGGAAAGGATTTAGTAGTTATTTACAGTTCCAGTGAGATATTCTGAGATTACCTGCACCAAAAACCAAACCAAACCAAACTGAACAAAACAAAAAACAAAACAAACCTGTTGCCAATTCATAGCGACCCTATAGGACAGAGTAGAACTGCCCCATATGGTTTCCAAGGAGCATCTGGTGGATTTGAACAGCTAACTTTTGGTTAGCAGCCATAGCTCTTAACCACTATGCCACCAGGGTTTCCATTACCTGCACAGTACCAGATAAACAGCTTGTGACCAAGTGTTAGTTCTGGCATATTCTTTTTAACTTATATATGCTCTCCCTAAGAAGGTTAAGACTTGAGGGTAGAAAATAAATCAATTGTGTTGTTGTTGTTGTTGTTAAACCACAAAATATCACCCTGTCCTGAGCCGTCCTCACAATAGTAGGTATGTTTGAGCCCATTATTGCAGCCAACATGTCATCTCATTGAGAGTCTTCCTCTTTTTTTGCTGACTCTGTATCAAGCATGATATCCTTCTCCAGAAACTCATCCCTTCTGATAACATGCCCAAAGTGTGTGAGACAAAGTCTTGCCACCCTCTCTTCTAAGGAACATTCTAATTGTATTTCCTTCAAGATAACTATATTTTATATAATTCCCCCGACCCTTAGATAATAGAAGCCCTGAAAGCATAGTGGTTAAGAGCTTGGCTGCTAACCAAAGGCTCAGTAGTTCGAATCTACCAGTGGCTTTTTGGAAACTTTATGGGGCAGTTCTGCTGTGTCCTATAGGGTCGCTTTTAGTCGGAACCAACTTGACAGCAACAGGTTTAGATAATATGCTTTTTTATTGCTAGAAAATGGTGAGTAGGAATATTAGAACCTAAGGCGACCTTCCTTTGGATTTTAAAGGTTAAATATATTTGAGAGAAGCTTGTTGGCATTTTCATAACAACTAGAGACTCAATGATTTCCCTTTATTATACTATCTGTTGGCTTTGAAAAATAACTAGACCTTGTCTGTATTCACCACTTAAATGACAAACTACCCTTCATCCTGAAATGAGGCTGAAATGTGGTTAACATGCTTCTAACATAAAATTTTTGTACTTTCAGAAAGAGGTTAAGCAAACACAGAAACAAAAAGAAAAAGCAGCTGCTAGAGCTGTTGCATGGAGGCTCAGGTAGTGCGTTTGGCTTCTAACTGAAAGGTTGGTGATTCGAGTCCACTCTGAGGTGCCTGGGAAGAAAGGCCTGGCAATCTACTACTGAAAAAAAATCAGCCATTGAAACCTTAATGAGCACAGTTCTGCCCTGAACCACACGTGGTCACTATGAGTCAGAGTCAACGCCACAGCAACCAGTATAATGGATGGAACTATTGCTGCTTGACTGGAGGAAGAGCTGTACATTTAGCTTTTGCGCTTTTTAATTTTGAAAACATCATTGAATTTGTCAGGTCTTTGGCTCCAAACACCAACCCTTGAATGGCGACCTCCCTTATCACTGAAGAAGGGCCTGTCATAGTGTTCACAAGAAGTGGACCCTCTGGGGCCAGAGGTAAGATGAGACGAGCAGGCAGCAGAAGTCATAAAAGGAAACATAGCCGAAGTGATACCTGAGAAATAATTTCATAAAATCACACCAAGTGAAGAGGTCTTTAGAATGCATATCTGACCAGCACCCCAACACCCATTTTCTGGAGTCTGTGGAAAGGAGGGTCGGTGATTTCCACAGCGACATTTACAAGCTCACTTTTAACTAACATCTAAGTCCTTAGCCTTTGAATGCTGGGAGAAAAAAGTAGAAGATATAAAGTTTCCTAAAGAAATGAGAACAAAGGTAAAGAAGATGGAATCTGACTGCTTTACAAACACGGCATGCAGGAAATGCCTTGAACTGAGGCAGAATGGAAGGAACTCTGCTTCTCATGTGCTATTTACTTGAAGCATATTTTATCTTAAACATATCCGTGTGTGTACCGGTTTCATTATCCTCATTAGGAGATTATGAGAACACTTACTTAGTTTAAAATTCTGGTCTTTCATTCCCTCAAGACTCATCAAATGCTGGATTAATGTAGGAGGGGGTAAATAATATTGTAAAAGAATTTTCTCTTTCTTGAATCACGGGGAACATTTAAAAAATGTTCTTCCGAGAGAAGAGGTCTTTTCACAGTGGTAACGCTTCATATTTTAGATGAAAATGTGCATTTCATTAAAATTCCATATGACAATCAGAGTATATTATTTAAATACCAAATGATTATTAAAGTCACATTTAATTGTGGTCGACCAATATAACAGAGATATACCCATGAAACAGCTGTTAAACATCACCAAAATTTCCTTGATCAGGTTTTTTTCTTAAGCATTTCCCAGTGGCAATCAGCCTGGCTTTAAGAAATATTTCTTTTACACACACACACACACACCCCATTAATGTTATGACAAGAAATTTTGTTGAAGTGAACAGCAATTTTTTGAGGGTGTGCAATGACTCAAAATAATGCTGTTAGTTGCCATCGAGTTGATTCTGACTCACGGCGACCCCAGTGTGTTAAAGTAGAACTGTGCTCCATAGACTTTTCCGTAGCTGATTTTTTGGAACTAGATAGCCAGGTCTTTCTTCCAAAGTGCCTCTGAGTGGACTCAAATCGTCTATCTTTTAGTTAGCAGCTAAGTGTTTTAACTATTTGCAATACCCAGGGACTCCAAACAAAATAAACTTTTGGGCTTTCCCTTTCTGCCTGGGTATCTTTACTGTGATGCACCATATACTGGACCAAAGACCACCAAGAGAAGATAAAATATGTGCCACATTGAAGGTGGAAAAGAGGAGAGGTCTACGGACCTCAGATGGATATTCCTAGACATGGAAACTACAATTGCAAGCTTCAGATTGTTCAAAGGGGCTTTGTGAGACTGATTCTGCCTCTGTGAAACAATGCGTGTATTCTGTCCTATTAATACCTTATTTTGAAAGCATTTGATACCAAATACTCACTTTCAAATCAGATGATGAAATAAATATTCTAGGAAAAAGTGGTTGTTGGGTAGACAAACGTCTCAAGGCAATTCATCTGGTGAGCCATCCAGTGAGGAACTCTCAGTGAGGCCATTGCCACCACGAGCTTCAGAGGCAAGAATGCAAAGGGGACACTATTAGACTTTTTCGCCCTCCCTTCTTCTTTTTGGTGCACATCACTCACTTTGTGGTCCTTAGGGAAACCTCCCCCCACTATAGTATCCTGTCCCCCAGAAGTCTGCTTTCTACACTTACTTTGCTTCCTGCTTCTAATCCCCTCTCCGACAAATCCCCATTCCTTATCATCTAGACAAATGGCAAACTATTTAAAACAACTCACACGAATAGAGAAACCTCCAGGGAGCTTTATACGGTTATGACGCGGAGTCACACAAATGGATGTCTTGCCCTCCCTCTCCCTCCCCTGCCCCCCCCCTCCCTCCTTTCTTTCTCTCTGCCTCTGATTTTCTTTTATTTCAGAAAAGCAACACTGGGTTTCTGGGTAAGAACGTGATGTCAGCACAAGTGTCTAACTTCTCTCCTTCCAGATTCCCATTAAAATGACCGATAGATATAAAAACACGCGAAAAAAAACCGTATCGGTGCTGACGCTTGGGAAGGCTCAAATGTGCACACCAAAATCTCAAGAATTTCTGTTAGATGAGAGTGAATTGGGGGGGGGGGTGGTGAGGGGGTGAGGGGTGGGAAAGGCCAAGTCATGACTCACCCGAAGTGAAAGAGGAGCCCTGTACAAAGTCCGTGGAAGAGACACAGGCAGAAACCTGCCAACAGCCCGCAGGTTAGAGGCACCCAGGCCAAACTGCAGGCTCGAGCAGCGGGAGGCCGGGAGCCTGTCTGGATTCCTTCAGTGTGTATGAAAAGTGTGGGCAGCTTCACAGGCAGGAAACAGGGCCAAAGGAGCCTCAACTGCATCTCGACCGATTTCCCAAGAATACATTCGTGGGTGACTGAGCGTTTTTATGCTGACTGGTTAAAACACTAGTCCACAAAACGATGGCGCCCCTTCACACCTCCACTAAGCAACAAACTACCGCTGGACACTCGGAATTATTCACAGATTCATCAGTTTGAAAGATTGGATGGCAACTCATGGTTGTTTCATTTGTATTTGAGAATCAGTGAAGCTAAATTCCTCTTTATTTTAATGCACCTTGGACATTCGTATGTATTCTTCTTTGTGAATTGCCTTTGCCCCCCTTTTTTTTTTCTTCCCATTTTGGGGCTTATGCATTTCACATTGATTTATGGGATCCTTACCTATTTTTTTTTTTTACCTATAGGAGGAGACAACCCCTTCAGAGGTATTTGTGATTACAGTACTTTATTTCCATGTCATAAGGCAGAGAGCGTGGTTTCCAGGAGTAGAAACGTACTGTTATAATTTACTGCCTTGTTTCTTGCCCTTTTCCTGATTCTTTTAGGAGATGCCCTGATTTCACGCCATTCTGCATGTAGGATTTTTGTTGTTATTTTGTAGGGGAATCTGGGTATAGTGCAGTGAATGTATTTCAAGAACCTCTATAGGGTTGCTGGAAACCCTGGAGGCGTAGTGGTTAAGAACTATGGCTGCTAACGAAAAGGTCGGCAGTTCGAAACCACCAGGCACTCCTTGGAAACCCTATGGGGCACTTCTACTCTGTCCTTTTGGGTCGCTATGAGCCGGAATTGACTCAACGGCAATGGGTTTTTCTATAGGGTTGCTAGGCATCGGAAGGGACTCGATGACAGCAGGTTTGGATTTTGTTTGGCTATCTGATAAATTGAGAGAACAGGACCCATTTCTTTGTGGAGTGTCTCAGAAACAGTAGGACGGGTACTTGTCATAGGTATATACCTTCTCTAACGGTATTAAAATATCCTGGAAACAAAGGCTGTAGTTTGCTTGCCTTTAATTGCCCTCCATGGCCTAGCAAGGTGTCACAAGGTAGGTGCTGGATATATTAGACATTACTAGGTGAGTTTTCAGAGGTGGGGGAGCATGACCCTAAACAATGAGGACAAATGAGTGGGGAGCTGAGGACTCCCCAAAGGTGAGTATTCTGGCAGTAAGAAACGAAGGATAAACATTACCTGTTTTGTAGCTTTGCTACAGGAGACTTCAGTTCCACAAGAGGCAGACCAAATTCCACCCTTAAACATTCTACATGGTTCACAAGGAGCTTTGCAGTCGTCTTTTGTCACTGAACACTACTAAATTTCATCAGAATAAAAACCAAAACTAAGCTCGTTGCTGTCAAGTGAATTCTGACTCGTGGCGACCCCATGTGTTACAGAGTAGAACTGTCCCCTAAGGTTTTCTTAGCTATAGGCTTTACGGAAGCAGATCATCGGGTCTTTCTTTGTGGCCTCACTGGGTGGCTTCAGATCGTCAGTCTTCAAGCTAGTGTTGTTAGGTGTCATCGTGTCGGTTCCGACTCGTAGCGACCCTATGTACAATAGAACGAACACCGCCTGGTCCTGCACCATGCCCGCCATTGTTGTTATGCTTGAGCCCATTGTTGCAGCCACTGTGCCAATCCATGTCGTTGAGGGTCTTCCTCTTTTTCATTGACCCTGTACTTTACCAAGCATGATGTCCTTCTCTAGGGACTGATCTCTCCTGACAACATGTCCAAAGTATGTAAGACATAGTCTCTCCATACTTGCTTCTAAGGAGCATTCTGGCTCTACTTCTAAGACAGTCAAGCACAAACTGCTTGTACCACCCGGGGGCTTTTCCATACGAATAAAACAAACAAAACAAAAACCAAACCTGGTGCTGTCGAGTCAATTCTGCCTTATAGAGACCCTCTACAGAGTAGAACTGCCCCATAAAGTTTCCAAGGAGCAGCTGGTGGATATGAACTGTGGACATTTTGGGTTAGCAGCCAAGCTCTTAGCGACTGCACCGCCAGGGCTCCTTCATATGAATAGTCGTGCTCAAAACGGTCGTGTGACTCATCCCCTGGAGCCTGTGACTTCAAAATATCTGGTCCTGGCTGAGCAAACTGTGATTCCTAAACAAACAAACGAGTAAAAACAAGTTGCTGTCAGGTCGATTCTGACTGGTGGCAATCTCATCTGTATCAGAGTGAAACTACGCTCCAGTATTCTACGGCTGATTATTTCTAGAAGTAGGTCACCAAGCCTTTCTTCTGTGGCACTTCTAATTGCACTGGAACCTCCAACCTTTTGGTTAGCAGCTGAGCGCATTAACTGTTTGTACCACCCAGGATTCCATGTGTCTCCTACTTGGAGTGGAATCTTTACAGCCCTTTAAGTTTGACTGGCTTTTAAAGAAGACAATTGTTTCTGTGATTTCATTCTGAGAAATGAAAAGAACCAAAAAACATAACTTGTGCGGGATACCTGAATATCTTATTCTTTGCTTGCTACTCCTGCAAATGCTTTACAGACTGTCACAGTGAGGCTGCAGAGGAGGGGAAAGTCACACCCTGGGGGCATTTCTCTCATCCCATTTGAAGACCCTAATGAAAAGGGCTGCCTTCCGAGCTGTAGCAGCTTGCAGTTCTCCACAACTGAATTCCACGCTCTAATGAGGTCCCCTAAATCTGCCATCAGATGGCTTTATTGACTTTCAGATCATAATTAACCAACACTCACTTTGTACAGTTATTTTGACTTTTTTTTTTTCCCCTCATTCTGTGAATTTGAACGTCTGGACTCAACTTAAGTCATGGATTCTGACAGATATTTAGTGACCAGACACCGACAAGGGACACTGTGTCTCACTTTAATTTCTGAAAGAAGTATGACTTGGGGATGAGGGGTGGGAGGATGGGGAGGGAAAGCAGACTAGAGTGTTTCCCAGAACCGTTTGTTGTCTTAAAAGCTAAGAGGAAAGCAACCCATCAATGAGTAATTGACACTGTTTGTGATGTTTTTATTACTTTTCAATTAGAGGAAGGTGATAGAACATTCGGTAACCACCTAGACCAGTAAATTCCCCAGCACAGAAAGGCTTGGCTTCATTAGAAGCACATGCTGGTTAAGGTCGTAGATGAACAGGGCAAAATCAGTTGCCACCTTTTCCTTCTTACTTGATGGCCGTCTGAGATAAAATCCTGTGATAAATGAGCAATTAGACAAAGACTCCATTGTTTTTTCTGAAGTTCTCTTCAGCTTCCCCATCATTTAAATTTGATTTCCAGAGTGTCCAACACACGGCCTGAGTTGATGAAGTCTCATTAAATAGATATTGCATTTTAACCCCCGTGCCTGTGTGCACGCACACACACTGGCGTATGCACCACACACACACACACCACGGCTGGCACGTGCTTTGTAAATGGGTCTTTGTAATAGGGAGCAGATAGATTTACGTGTTCTACTATTAAGAGTTGGGACCTTGCACCTAGGGGGATATAGATGAGTCAATTAATTAGTGAAATGGTCTTTATTGGGTAGACCCATGAGTCCCATTTTCCTGATGGGAGATTTGTGGCCCAGAGGAAATTAAGATCAGTGTAGCTGAGGGGTAATCACACAGTATCATTTAAAGGCAATTAACATCCTTGCCTCTAAACCAAGGTTTCTGCTCTCCTGCCCTTATTTTCTAATAATAACAGTGTGTCCTTATTCATCCCTATCCCATCACTGACTGCTGTGTTTTCTGGGGAAGTTTGTTTAACTTCTCTGAGCCTTAGTTTCCTAATTTGAACAAGGGAGATGATGGTATCTTTCTTGCAAGGTTTTTGTGAAAGTTAAATGAGGTGCTGATGGAGTCCCTGTGTGGTGCAAAAGGAGACCTGGTGGCGCAGTGGTTAAAATACTTGGCTGCTAACCAAAAGGTCGGTGGTTTGACCCCACCAGCCACTTCACGGGAGGAAGCTGTGGCAGTCTGCTTCCGTAAAGACTGCAGCCTTGGAGACCCTCTGGGATAGTGCTACTCTGTCCTACAGGGTCGCTATGAGCTGGAGTTGACTTGATGTCAGTGAGTTCGGTTTGGTTGGTTGGTGCAAAGGGTTCATGCGCTCGGTTGCCAGCTGGAGGGCTGACAGGGTTTCAGTCCACCCGGAGGTGCCTCAGAACAAAGGCCTGGTGATCTACTTCTGAAAAATCAGCCACTGAAAGCCCGATGGGAAGAGCTCTACTTGGACACACGTGGGGTCATCGTGAATCAGGGTCAGCTCAGCTGCAGCTGGCTTATCGGTAAATAGTACAAGGATGACTCAGAGTATTTGTTTAGTATATAAACGCAAATAATAAGCAATAAAATTAAGAATGATAATCACAATTTCATGCTTGCAGATAAGAAATCCAGTGGGTTTGGGTTCTCAGAAGTAGGTTGGTTACAATTTCATGCTTGCTGTTAAGAAATCCGCTGGGTTTGGGGTCTCAGAAGTAGGTTGGTTACAATTTCATGCTTGCTGATAAGAAATCCGCTGGGTTTGGGGTCCCAGAAGTAGGTTGGCCCCAAAGGGCACCCAGCTGGAGTGACCACCTCACTCTCCCCCTCTCCCCACGCTACCAGAGTTACAGGGCGAACCTCAGGGTAGGGGCAGATCTCCTCAAGCTTGCCCCCAGACCCGGCGTGATGCCCGCGTCCAGCAAGGCAGGGCTCCAGGCCAATCTGGTTCTGATTATCTCAGCCTGCTTCTCCTGGCCCTTTCTACTCTCACCTTGAGGGGACTCATGTTGAAGTTCAAAGGAGTCTGGTAACTGATTAAAAATGTTTAAGTTTGGGACTCCCTCTGCTCTCTGTCTAAACAAGAAACTGGCCAGAGGCAGAGGGCCTCAGAGAGGTGACGGCAAAGGGCAGCTCAGGAGGGGTGGGTGGGCAGTGTGTGTTTTCTGGCTCAACCTTAGACTTAGGGGGCTGTAGATCTCATAGCCCAGAGCCTGTCAGCTCCCTGGTGTGGCCGCCACCAGGCCTGGGTCGGCGCCTGCAACTGGGGAATGGGGGGTTTGAAGAAGTGCTTGAGTTGGCTGCTAGGGAGTGGAGAAACTGCTTACAGTTATCATTCAAATTATCATTATTTCAATTATTCGTTGATCAGAAGGTTTTTCAGGAATTTTTACATGTACATGTCAGTGATATTAACTACATTTATCATGCTGTGATCACCATCTCCACTATTCATTTCCAAAATATTCCATCACCCTTAACTGAAACTGAGCACCCCTTAAGCAGTAACTCGCCATTTCTCCCTCTTCCCCAGCCCTGGTAACCACTGATACAATTTTGTCTCTATGCTTTGGCCCTAGTCTAGATGTTTCATTTATATGGAATCATACAATATTGTCTTTTTGTGACTGATTTTTCCCTCAGCCTAATGTTTTAGATTCATCTGTGTCATATCATGCATCAGGACTTTATTTCTCTTTATGGTGGAGTAACGTTTCATTGTACGTGTGTGCCACATTTTGTTTAACCACTCATCTATTGATGGACGCTTGTGCTGTTTCCACCTTTTGGCCACCGAGATTAATGTTGCAATAACCATCGGTGTACAAGTATCTGTTTGAATTCCTGCTTTCAGTTATTTTGGGTATGTATCTAAGAGGAAGATTATTGGGTCATATGGTTATTCTAGGAAACTCTAGTAGCATCGTGGTTAAGAGCTACAGCTGCTAACCAAAAGGTCAGCAGTTCAAACCCACCAGGTGCTCCTTGGAAACCGTATGGGGCAGTTCTACTCTGTCCTATAGGGTTGCTATGAGTTGAAATCAACTTGATGGCAACCGGTTTGGTTTGGTTTTATGGTTATTCTATGTTTAACTTTTCGAGGAACTGCCAAACCATTTTCCACAGTGACTGCACCATTTTACAGTCCCACCAGCAATGGATGAGGGTTCCAATCTCTCCACATTCTCACCAACATTTGTTTTCTTTTTTCATTACCACCCTAGTGGAAGTGAAGTGCCTTAATCAGAATTTTAAGGGCTGGAATATAAGGTCTTCAGCTACCTAGAGCCCCTGGAGGCTGGAACTGTGTGTCTGGAAATCTTCCTTGGCTTGCTTAGGCACAGATGCCTTGGGCAAAACCGCCCTTTGGAATTAAAAAAGAATAAAGCCATGCAGGCATAGGAGCCTGAGAAAAGCACTGTGCTCTTTCAGAACAAAGTCCCGTGCACAATCTGGCAGCAGACTGAAATGGCGAGTGATAACTTTTTGTTGTTCAAATTGTCTCCAAAAACTCTTCTAAAAAGTGGATCAACTGCTACATCAAAAAGCCTCTCAGTGACTCTATTTGGAGAAGCACATCACTCGGCGAGTACAGAGGTTAACACACAGTCCCTGGTTCCAATTCCGAGGCTTCCGTCTGGGTTGGGATGTTAGGAAGTTACTTCACCATTTCAAGCCTCAATGACAAAACTGCTCCTCGGTATCACAAACAAGCCTCAGTTGTCCTATATCAGGACATTTAGGAAACGTCCCAAATGTCTATGAAATGGGAAAAATGATACTATTTCAGAGGTTTGCTAGAAGGATGGGAACAAGTACAGTGGTTGCCCTCAGCACAGGGCCTACGGAGCACAGTAAGTGCTAAATAAAAACCAACCAACCACCCAACCACCCAGCCACCCAACCACCCAACCACCCAGCCACCCAACCACCCAACCACCCAACCACCCAACCACCCAACCACCCAACCACCCAACCACCCAACCACCCAACCAACCAACCAACCTGTTACAGTTCAGTCAATTCCGACTCACAGCGACCCAATTAACGTATGCAGAGTGGAACTGCTTCATGGGGTTTTCTTGGCTGTAATCTTTATATAAACAGGTAGCCAGGTCTTTTTTTTGTGGCACCACTGGGTGGGTTCTAACAGCCAACCTTTAGGTTAGTAGCCAAGCATAAACGGTGCCACCCATCAATAAGGTTGATGTTATTATTATTCTACCTCTTCATTGAGCCACAGGAATGAAACATTTTATCAGATGATACCACTGGGATAAAGAACCAAAGAGAGAGAACGTCAGTAGGGCATCAAGGCCAGTAGTGTGCTAGGCTTTACCTACCTTATTTCATCATCACTCCATCCTGTCAGTGGGGTATCAACAGGCATTTTGCAGAGGGAGAAAGGGAGCCCGTAGGCAGGTGGATTACCACGTCCAACTAGCTAGGAAGCAAAGAAGCCAGGATTCAGACGCAGGGCTGTTTGACTCCACAGCTCAGACTATTTCCATGGAGAATGCAGCTTCCATCTCTTCCCCCAGTTACAGATAGCACAAGTCCTTCAGCTAGGAGTGGCTTGTCCCAATTGGGCCACCTTGCTTGGGGATGGCACAGCTTCTCTGCTGTTTTAAACCCCTGCCTGAGCTCATGTTACTCTCCAGGCATGGCATTCTACCCTTTCCCACTGTCCCTTCTTCATCTGAATCTTATTAAAGTGAATTGAACTCCACCTTTTCTGATTTTCAGGGCTGTGCCTCCTTGGATTCCCAAATCCAGCACTGTACACACCTCCTTCCCATCCGCCCTTCCTCTTTGGAATGATCCAGTCATAGATCTGTCTGCCAACTAGGCTGTAAGCTCATTGAGAGTCATATTCATCCTTATACTCCTTACTCAACAGAAGGTCTGGCCACAGTAAAAGTTCAGTGAATTGATCTGTAAATCGTGCTCAACTTAACTTATAGGTCTAGCTTCCAAGCTCATGGCCCTTAATTCCTTTATCTATAAAGTAGGCACGGGAAATACAAATGAGAATGATTCTGCTCTCTGATCATGGAACAGTGCTTACGTGGATATGCGCCATACCTACTTAATCATAGCTTCATTCCCAAATGCACACACATCCACACGCAAAATAGGACATGCAGACCAAATGTGGCCCTAAAACACATTTAATTAAAAGTTGAATTTCTAGTCAACACTTAAAAAAAAGGGAAAATAAGTGCATCATATTCTCTGAAGAAATGTAAGTAAGCCCTGGCAGTGCAGTGGTTAAGCTTTTGGTTGCTAACCAAAAGGCCGGCAGTGCGAATCCACCAGCCACTCCTTGGAAACCCTAGGGGGACGTTCTACTTTGCCCTATAGGGTTGCTATGAGTCAGAATCAACTCGATAGCAATGGGTTTGGTTTTTTATTTTGTTTGTTTGTTTTCTTATCTCAATTTGGAGAGGTGAGTACTATTAATAACCTGGTGTGTGTATCCTTTCAGACCAATGCTGTCCAACAAAATTTTCTGATGGAACGTCCTATATTAGTGCAGTCTAATTGTAGCGAGAGTTACTAGCCATAAGTAACTATTGAGCACTTGAAGTGTGGCTAGTACTATTGAGGAATTGCATTTTTAATATTATTTAATTTTAATTACATTTGATTTATATGCAAATATTTACACGCGGCTGGTGGTTGCCAAATTGGGCAGCACAAGTCTGTATATTTTTCTTTGAATATGTAAACCTATATGTTCAATACAAGCATGTAGAATTTTTAAAACACACTATTACATTTTTAGAGGAGCTTTAGGAAAACTTGTGCAGAAACTAAAGAGACTTCCCACATGTTCCCTTTCCCCCACGCACACTGCTTCTCCTACCATTAGCATCTTGCATTCCTGTGGTACCTTTGTTACAATGGGTGAACCGCTACAGATACTTGATTACTAATTAAAGTTTATAGCTTGCATTAGGGTACACTCTTTGTATTGTACAATTCTATGGGCCTTGACAAAAGTGGAATGCCATGTGTCCATCATTACAGTATCACGTTGACCATTGTATTGGTACAAAGAAATGCCTGGAATGTGTTAGTACCAAGAAATTGGTGGCTTTGCTTTGTTTGTGGTACTGAGGAGTGGTTTTGTCGTTTTGTTCTGGAACCCGTAAGAAAGATGTGCACTTAGAAGTTTGGTATTAGAAGTGGAGTTCAGAGTGGTTGGGTTGTGGCCTTTTGTTTCCTTTTCTGTTTTAAAAATCTCAGTACAAAGAAGTATATAATCAGGTGGTGGAAGGATTTCCTTTCTGTGAGTTCTCTTCACCGTGAGTGACATCCTTTAAGAAGGTTAGAGAATTCTTTTCTCTAATGCTTATATAATAAAAATAGGACAAAAAGTCATAATAATATCGGGCGCTTAAGTATTAATTGGAGCCCTGGTGGTGTAGTGGTTAAGAGCTCCACTCTTAACCAAAAGGTCTTCAGTTCGAATCCACCAGCAGTTTCTCGGAAACCCTATGGGGCAGTTCTATGCTGTCCTGTAGGGTTGATACGAGTCCAAATTGACTCGACGGCAAAGAGTGTTTTTTTTTTTTTTTTGCAATTATTAGTCATGCCTTGTAGCAGGGGGAAGGGCTACATGGTAAGTTCTACCAGCTAGATTCTGATAAATCCTGTATTCTGGTCATAAATCCTAGGAAGGTTTTTTGGTAATTATTTTTCCTCTTAATGATTACTGTGAAAAAGTTGGTAAGCAAATAAGTATTAAATTTTATTTTAAAAAAATACCAGAGAAAGAAGGATAACGTGGTATGAGTTTTGGGGGCAGGAGAAAGAAAAGGCCCGGATCAGAATATAAAACCGGCAGGCATGATTCCACCCTTTAAGGAATGGGTCGAGCAATTGTGTGTTATATCTGGGCAGTGTTAAACACCACATGTTTAGCCCTGGGATTTGAGAGCCTGCCGTAACTGAATTGGCTCTCCCTGTTAGTCACATTCATTGCTCGGTTGCTCAGTTGCTTTACCATGGCTAGTCTAATAAGCCTTGGTCATGGGTCCAAGCCCCAAGTGAGTCCAGAGCCCATGCAGCAGTCCTAACCTCAGGCAGCTGTCTGGAAAACCACACTCCCATCGTCACACAGAGACCTGGGTGACAGAACATGGTGGAGGCATCGAGCTTAATACTCACTCACCCGGTTTCTGCTAAAATGTGGAAAAGGTGACAGTGACGATGTCGTTGAGTCCAAACTTACTCCCTGGGGGTTGAGATTGGGGTGGGCGCCACCTCCTTGGTTTCAGAGGGTAGACTGCTATGGATTGAACTGTGGTCCCCCAAAGGATATATTGATGTCCCTGAATTCAGATGTCTAGTCTCCAGAACGGTGACAGAATAGATTTCTGTTTTCCTAAACCACCCAGTTTGTGAGACTTTTTTTTAACGGCAGTTCTAGGAAACCAATATACCCTCTCCCCATGTAATCAATTGAGAGTCTAAAAGACGGACTTAAGTTTTACTCCAAATTTGAATCCTCTTAACCTCATTCTCACTTGATTACAACTACAAAACACTCTGGAGTCTACATCAGAGGTTCTCCATGGCGCTCATCAGAGAGTACGAGAACAGTGGAGAGAGCAAGAGCGAAGGGGAGAGGATATAACATTATTTGCCTCCCCAGGATAAGGAGGTCAGTACCCCCTTGGATACCCTGATGTAGATCAAGGTCCCCTTTGGCTTTAAGGTCACTGTGGCCTTTGGTGCAAAGAACCACCAGTGCCTCTAATCTGTCTACTGAACTTGACTCAGTTGGCCTGTGACATCATAGGGCCTTGCTACTCAAAACTCGGCCCAGTGTCAGCATTATCTGGGGTGCTTTTGGAAACGCAGCATCTCAGGCCCCACAACTGAACCAGAATGTGCATTTTAATAAGATCCCCGGTGATCTGAATGCTCATTAAGATCTGAGGAGCACTGTGTTCAAGTGTCTGAAGTTTATCTTCTGAGGGGATCCTGATGTGTGCGTCCTGCTTGGCCTCCAAGCTCCTTGACTGTAGAAGGTATCTTGCAATCTTTCTGATTGAAATCAATTTTTCTTTCTGTTTGCACCTACAATGACTGGCATTTATGAAGCATTCCATTTCTCTGCTTTTCTCAAAGTTTTCTACCCAGAGATTTGCTGAAAGCTGCCGGTTTTGCCCTGGGAAGCCAGGTGGCTGTATTTGAGACAAAGATTTGTTGTAAGTTGATTATCATCTATGACTCTGAAAAATTAAGTGGAAACATCTGTTGTAAGGTCAAGATGAATTTCATTGACACTCAGGCTAGATCCCTGAAATTCACACACAGCACAGGGCCAGAGGCTCCTTGTTTCGGGCCGCTGTTAAGGAGTGTCTCTGCCAAGCCAGTGATGGCTATTACACACATCACAGTTTCTGGGTTTGCAAACACCAAGGGGAACAGCTGAGAGCGCATGCTGTAGTGTGGAGGTCTCCACAATCTTACAGAGAGAACATAATACAGTGGGAAAGACATATGGTGTCTGGATTCGAATTCTCTTCATTGTTTCATGGGCAAAAGCATTTGTTGTTGGAATGCTTAGAAATCTTTTTTATTCCTAAAGGGCTGTCATCTGGAATTTGACTGACTTCATTCCTGCTTGTGTTCATAAGAATCCTGATACCCAGATACCACCTCATATCTATAGAATCAAATCTCCATAGTGGGGCCAGATACCTATGTTTGTCACCAGATTGTTGTACTGTGGTGGCTTGCATGTTGCTGTGATGCTGGAAGCTATGCCACCAGTATTTCAAGTACCAGGAGGGTTACCCATGGCGGAAAGGTTTCAGTGCAGCTTCCAGACTAACTAGAAAGACCTGGTGGTTTACTTCTGAAAACTAGCCAACGAAAACCCTCTGGATCACAATAGAATATTTTTACTTTGGACAGACAGGGCATCAGGAAAGATCAATTACTGGAAGGGGACATCATGTTTGATAAAGTGAAGGGCCAATGATGGTGAGGGAGACTCTCAGTGAGATGGGTTGACACAGTGGCCCCAACAATGGACTCAACATGCTAACTCTCGAGGGGATGGTGTGGGACCAGGCAGCTTTTTGTTCTGTTCTGCGTGGGTCACCACGAGTTTGAGCCGACTGGATGGCAACTACCAACAATAACGGTCCTGACACACCCAGCACAATCGATGGTTGAGACCGCACGGGAGTGACTCACTGGAGCTCCGTAAAGTTCTGTGGGAGACAACAATGTCAGTGGAAATTGTTACTAGTGGTTAACTCTAATGGGAGCCCTGTGTTTTTCCTAACTTCTTGAGGCTCAGAGTTTTTGCCTGTAAAACAACTGCTCAATCCACTGGTGCATGAAACAGACCCTACTTCTGGAAAAAGAAGCTGGGATAAAAAATGTTTGTGTAAGTGCTCTAGAGCCAGAAAAAACCTATACTGAGTAGAATTCAAGAATATCCTCAGGCCAAAATGGTGTTTTCTGCACTGATTTGCATCTGTCAGTTTGTAGTACTGTGGTGGCTTGAGTATTGCTGTGATGATGGAAGCCATGCCACCAGTATTCAAATATCAGCAGGGTCACTCATGGTTTCAGCTGAGCTTCCAGACTAAAACACACCAGGAAGAAAGACCTGGCAGTCTACTGCCTCTTTTTTTTTTTTTTCAAATTTTTTATGGTGCTTTAAGTGAAAGTTTACAAACCAAGTCAGTATCTCATATGAAAACTTATATACACCTTGCTATATACTTCTAGTTGCTCTCCCTCCAAGAAGACAGCACACTCCTTCCCTCCACTCTGTATTTTCAAGTCCATTTGGCCAGCTTCTGACCCCCTCTGCCCTCTCATTTTTTCTCTAGACAGGAGCTGTTCACATAGTCTCATGTGTCTACTTGATCCAAGAAGCTCACTCCTCATCTGTATCATTTTCTATCCTATAGTCCAGTCCAATCCCTGTCTGAAGAGTTGGCTTTGGGTATAGTTTCTGTCTTGGTCTAACAGAAGGTCTGGGGACCATGACTTCTGGGGTCCTTCTAGGCTCAGTCAGGCCATTAAGCCTGGTTTTCTTACGAGAATTTGAGGTCTGCATCCCACTGCTCTCCTGCTCCCTCAGGGGTTCACTGTTGTGTTGCCTGTCAGGGCAGTCATTGGTTGTAGCCGGGCACCATCTTCTGGTCTCAGGCTAATGTCGTCTCTGGTTTATGTGGCCCTTTCTGTCTCCTGGGCTCATAATTACCTTGTGTCTTTGGTGTTCTTCTTTCTCCTTTGGTCCAGGTGGGTTGAGACCAACTGATGCATCTTAGATGGCCTCTTGTTAGCATTTAAGACCCCAGATGCCACTCTCCAAAGTGGGATGCAGAATGTTTTCTTAATAGATTTCATTATGCCAATTAACTTAGATGACCCCTGAAACCATGAACCCCAGACCCGTGCCCCTTACGCCAGTGTTCGAAGCATTCAGTTTATTTCCTTGCTTTTGGTTTAGTCCAGTTGTGCTGACCTCCGCTGTATTGTATGTTGTCTCTCCCTTCACCTAAAATAGTTCTTATCTACTATCTAACTAGCGAAAACCCCTCTCCCCTCTCGTAACCATCAAAGAATATTTTCTTCTCTGTTTAAACTATTTTTCCAGTTCTTATAATTGTGGTCTTATACAATATTTGTTGTTTTGCAACTGACTAATTTCACTGAGCATAATGCCTTCCAGATTCCTCCATGTTATGAAATGTTTCACAGATTCCTCACTGTTCTTTATTGATGCGTAATATTCCATTATGTGGATATACCATAATTTATTTATCCGTTCATCCAATGATGGGCACCTGGGTTGCTTCCATCTTTTTGCTCTTGTAAACAGTGCTGCAATGAACATGGGTGCGCATATATCTGTTCATGTAAGGGCTCTTATTTCTCTAGGATATATTCCAAGGTGTGGGATTGGTGGATCCTATGGTAGTTCTACTTCTAGCTTTTTAAGGAAGCACCAAATCAATTTCCAAAGTGGTTGTACCATTTTACATTCCCACCAGCAGTGTGTAAGTGTTGCAGTCTCTCCACAACCTGTCCAGCATTTATTATTTTGTGTTTTTTGGATTAATGCCAGCCTTGTTGGAGTGAGATGTTTTGATTTGAAATTCTCTAATGGCTTTTTTTTTTAATGGCTAATGATCATGAGCATTTCCTCATCTATCTGTTAGCTACCTGAATGCCTTCTTTAGTGAAGTGCCTGTTCATATTCTTTGCCCATTTTTTAATTGGGTTATTTGTCTTTTTGTAGTTGAGTTTTTGCGGTGTCATGTAGATTTTAGAGATCAGGCGCTGATCAGAAATGTCATAGCTAAAAACTTTTTCCCAGTCTGTAGGTAGTCTTTTTACTCTTTTGGTGAAGTCTCTGGATGAGCATGGGTGTTTGATTTTTAGGAGCTCCCAGTTATCCAGTGTCTCTTCTGCAGTGTTAGTAATGTTTTTTATACTGTTTATGCCATGCATTAGGGCTCCTAACATTGTCCCTATTTTTTTTCTTCCATGATCTTTATCATTTTAGAATTTATATTTAGGTCTTTGATCCATTTTGAGTTAGTTTTTGTGTATGGTGTGAGGTATGAGTCTTGTTTCATTTTTTTTCCAGTTAGATATCCAGTTATGCCAGCACCATTTGTTAAAAACACTGTCTTTTCCCCATTCAACTGTTCTGGGGCCTTTGTCAAATATCAACTGCTCATATGTGGATGGATTTATGTCTGGATTCTCAATTCTGTTCCATTGGTCTATGTATCTGTTGTTGTACCAGTACCAGGCTGTTTAGAGTACTGTGGCGGTATAATAGGTTCTAAAATCAGGTAGAGTGAGGCCTCTCACTTTGTTCTTCTTTTTCAGTAATGCTTTACTTATCCGGGGCCTCTTTCCCTTCTGTATGAAGTTGGTGATTTGTTTCTCCATCTCATTAAAAAATGTCATTGGAATTTGGATCAGAATTGGCGTGTATCTATAGATGGCTTTTGGTAGAATAGACATTTTTACAATGTTAAGCTTGCTATCCATGAGCAATGTATGTTTTTCCACTTATGTAGGTCTCTTTTGGTTTCTTGTAGTAGTGTCTTGTAGTTTTCTTTATGTAGGTCTTCTACATCTCTGGTAAGATTTATTCCTAAGTATTTTATCTTCTTGGGGGCTACTGTAAATGATATTGATTTGGTGATTTCCTCTTCGAAGTTCTCTTTGTTGGTGTAGAGGAAGCCAACTGATTTTTGTATGTTTATCTTGTATCCTGATTCTCTGCTGAACTCTTCTATTAGTTTCAGTAGTTTCCTTGAGGATTCCTCAGGGTTTTCTGTGTATAAGATCATGTCATCTGCAAATAGAGATACTTTTACTTCTTCCTTGCCAATCTGGATGCCCTCTATTTCTTCATCTAGCCTAATTGCTCTGGCTAGGACCTCCAGCACAATGTTGAATAAGAGTGGTGATAAAGGGCTTCCTTCTCTGGTTCCCGATCTCAAGGCGAATGCTTTCAGACTCTCTCCATTTAGGATGATGTTGGCTGTTAGCTTTGTGTAAATGCCTTTTATTATGTTGAGGAATTTTCCTTCTATTCCTATTTTGCTGAGAGTTTTTATCATGAATGGGTGTTGAACTTTGTCAAATGCCTTTTCTGCATCAATTGATAAGATCATGTGTTTCTTGTCTTTTTTTTATATGATGGATTGCATTAATTGTTTTTCTAATGTTGAATCATCCCTGCATACTTGGTATGAATCCCACTTGGTCATGATGAGTTATTTTTTTGATATGTTGTTGAATTCTATCAGCTAGAATTTTGTTGAGGATTTTTGCATCTAAGTTCACGAGGAATAATGAGCCGTAATTTTCTTTTCTTTTTTTTTTTTTTTTGTGGTGTCTTTACCTGGTTTTGGTATCAGAGATATGCTGGTTTCATGGAATGAGTTTGGGATTATTCCGTCCTTTTCTATGCTCTGAAATCCTTTAATAGTAGTGGTGTTAACTCTTCTCTGAAAGTTTAGTAGAACTCTGCAGTGAAGCCATCCGGGCCAGGGCTTTTTTTTGTTGTTGTTGTTGGGAGTATTTTGATTACCTTTTCAATCTCTTCTTTTTTTATGGGTTTATTTAGTTGTTCTACCTCTGTTTGTGTTAGTTTAGGTAGGTACTGTGTTTCTAGAAATTCATCCACTTCTTCTAGGTTTTCAAATTTGTTACAATTTTCTGTAGTAATCTGATATGATTCCTTTAATTTCAGTTGGGTTTGCTGTAATATCACCCGTGTCATTTCTTATTTGGGTTATTTGCTTCCTCTCCTGTTTTTCTTTTGTCAGTTTGGCCAATGGTTTATCAATTTTGTTAATTTTTTCAAAGAACAGACTTTTGGCCTTGTTAACTGTTTAAATTGTTTTTCTCTTCTCCGTTTAAGTCTGCTCTAATTTTTATTATTTGCTTTTTCCTGGTGCCTGAGGGTTTCTTTTATGGCTCTCTTTCTATTTGTTCAAGTTGTAGGGATAATTCTTTGATTTTGGTCCTTTCTTCTTTGTGTATGTGTGTGTTTATTGATACAAATTGACCTCTGAGCGCTGCTTTTGCCGTATCCCAAAATTTCTGAAAGGAAGTGTGTTCATTCTCATTGGATTCTATGAATTTCTTTATTCCATCCTTGATGTCTTCTATAATCCAGTCTTTTTTGGGCAGGGTATTGTTCAGTTACAAATTGTTTGATTTCTTTCACCAGTTTTTCTGTTATTGATTTCTACTTTTATGGCCTTATGGTCAGAGAAGATGCTTTGTAATATTTCGATGTTTTGGATTCTGCCAAGGGTTGCTTTATATTCTAATATGTGGTCTATTCTAGAGAATATTCCATGTGCATGTAAAAGAAAGTATACTTTGCAGCTGTTGGTCGGAGTGTTTTGTATATGTCCATGAGGTTAAGTTGGTTGATTGTGGCAGTTAGATCTTCCGTGTCTTTATTGAACTTCTTTCTGGATGTTCTGTCCTTCACCGAATGTGGTGTGTTGAAGTCTCCTACTGTAATTGTGGCACTATTTCACTTCTCAATGCTGTTAGAGTTTGTTTTATGTATCTTGCAGTCCTGTCACTGAGTGCATAAATATTTAATATGGTTATATCCTCTTGGTATATTGTCCCTTTAATCATTATATAGTGTCCTTCCTTATCCTTTGTGATGGATTTAACTTTAAAGTCTTTTTTTCAGAAATAAATATTGCCACTCCTGCTTTTTTTTGATTGTTGTTTCCTTGGTATATTTTTTCCATCCTTTGAGTTTTAGTTTATTTGTGTCTCAAAGTCTAAGGTGTGTCTCTTGTAAGCAGTATATAGATGTATCCTGCTTTTTTTCCCCATTTTGCCACTCTCTGTCTCTTTATTGGTGCATTTAGTCCATTTACATTCAGCATAATTATGGATAGGGATGAGTTTAGTGCTGTCATTTTTGTGTCTTTTTTTTGTGTGTTGTTGACTGTTTCTTTTCCCCACCTAATTTTTTGTGCTGAGTAGATTATATATTGTCTTTTCCTCTTATTCGTTATTGTTGATTTTGTTCCTGCTGAGTCTCTATTTTTTCCTTATATTGTATTTTGATGAGTAGGACTTATAGTCTGCTTTGTAGTTACCTTAATATTTGTCCCTATTTTTCCAAGTTTAAACCTAAGTTTTATTTCTTTGTATCACCTTGTTTTCCTCTCCATATGAAAGATCTGTGACTACACTTCTTAGTCTCTCTTTATTGTTTAATGTCATCTTCTTTTACGTAATGACATCGCTGTTTCCTGTTTTGAGCATTTTTTTTAAATCTTGATTTATTTTTGTGATTTCCCTTTCTCAGTTGACATCTGATTGCTCTGTCCAATGTTCTAGTCTTGGGCTGATATCTGATATTATTCATTTCCTAACCAGAGAACTCCCTATAGTATTTCTTGTAGTTTTGGTTTGGTTTTTATGAATTCCCTAAACTTCTGTTTATCTGGAAATGTCCTAAGTTCACCTTTATATTTGAGAGACAGTTTTGCTGGATATATGATTCTTGGCTGGCAATTTTTTTTCCTTCAATGCTTTATATAGGTCATCCCACCACCTTCTTACCTGCATGGTTTCTGCTGAGTAGTCCAAGCTTATTTTTATTGACTCTCCTTTGTAGGTGACTTTTTGTTTATTCCTAGCTGCTCTTAAAATTCTCTATTTATCTTTGGTTTTGGCAAGTTTCACTATAATATGTCTTGGTGACTTTCTTTTAAAATCTACCTTGTGTGGAGTTCAATGAACATCTTGGATATGTATCTTCTTATCTTTCATGATGTCACGGAAGTTTTCTGCCAACAAATTTTCAACAATTCTCTCTATGTTTTCTGTTATCCCTCCCTGTTCTGGTACTCCAATTACTCGTAGGTCATTTCTCTTGATAGTGTCCCACATGATTCTTAGGGTTTCTTAGTATTTTAAATTCTTTTATCTGATTTTTCTTCAAATATATTGGTGCCAAGTGCTTTATCTTCAATCTTGTCATTTTTGCCTTCTACTTGCTCAATTCTGCTCCTCTGACTTTCTATTGAGTTGCCTAATTCTGTAATTGTATTGTTAACCTTCTGAATTTCTGGTTCCTGTCTCTCTATGGATTCTAGCAGCTTATTAATTTTTTCATTACGGTCTTGAATATCCTTTTCAATTTCTTCAACTGCTTTACCTGTGTGTCCCTTGGCGTGTTCTGTATATTGCCTAATCTCCTTCTTGATCTCATTCTTGATGTCTTGAAGAGTTCTGTAGATTAAACTTTTGTATTCTGCATCTGGTAATTCCATGAATGCACCTTCATCCAGAAGATCCCCTGATTCTTTTTTTGAGAGCTTGTTGAAGTGATCATGGTCTGCTTCTTTATGTGATTTGACATTGACTGTTGTCCCTGAGCCATCTATAAGTTATTGTATTAGTTTATTTTATGTTTGCTTACTATATCCTTGCTTCTTGCTTTGTTTTGTTTTGATATGTCCAAATAGGTTGCTTGAGTGAGCTAGTTTGATTATATTTGTCTTTGAAGCTCTAAAGCCCAGTCACCAGATGGCTAGAGCTGTTGCCAGATATATGAGCCTAGGAGTCCATTCACTTTTCTTGTATTGGATTCAGCTCAAGAGTCCAGGCAGTTGGTCATCGAGTGTGTTGTATAGCTCTGTTCTACAGTCTTAGAGGGGCAGGGTTGATTGGTGTAGGTTCTGGTATCTGGTTGCAGCAGGGGGTCATGCTCTGAACAAGGTAGGGGGCTGACAACCATCCCCCAAGTGTCTGTGAGGAAAGCATGTCCCTATCCCCTAGAGTGCACAGGTAGGTGGGTTCTGCAGGTGGACCTTGGGCACCCAATGCTTTTGGTTGTAAGGACTGGGAGAGACAGTTATCCTTGGACCCCTGTCATGGGTGGCTGGGTGACGTGATGTGCGTAGCCTCCTGATGTGGGTAGATGAGGACCGTGTTTAATAGGCAAAGCAGTATCAAACATCAAACGCCCACCTCTCCACCGCACAGGTGAAACAGTTGCAGCCTGCCAACAAAGTCCTATTCTCCTGAATTAGGCCCACACAGGTCCATGCAGGGGGGAAAGGTACTCAAAGTCCATGGACCATTTATGCCTAGACAGGAGCCACTTCTGTCCTGAGCTCCCCAGGTTAGTAGAGCTGGCAGATTATCTTTTCCCTCAATTGTGAATTTATTCCTCCTCCAATGTTGGGAGAATGGCTCAGTACATGCAACAGGACCTATCTCAGGCCCAGGAAAATCAACAGCCACTGAAGCTGGCTTAGAGGCTGGGGGCATAATAAAATATATACAAGTACTTAGCTCTTGCTGAGAGCGCCATTATTCTCTGGTTCCAGAGGTGTGAGTAGGCTGTGCAGCTGGCTGTTTCTCCCTGAGGGAACTGTGGCTGAATGGTACTTCCAGACCACCACAGCCTGAGGGTTCCTGGTGATTCAGGTCTGGCAACTCCACTCTGCTTCTGAACCATCTCTCCTTCCCCCTGCTGCTTGTCCATTTTCTAGCTTTGCCTTTGATGTTCAGGGCTTCCAGGTTGTCATAAATGTAATCATTTCACTTGTTTTTCTGGGTCTTTGTTGTAAGAGTGTTCACCAGAAGCATCTGACTACTCCACCATCTTGGCCCCACCTCCTGGGGGTCCATATCTGAAAATATTAGCTAGTGAAAACCTTATGAATAGCAGCAGAACACTGTCTGATATAGTGCTGGAAGACGAGCCCCTCAGGTTGGAAGGCACTCAAAATACAACTGCGGAAAAGCTGCCTCCTCAAAGCAGAGTTGACTTTAATGATGCGGATGGAGTCAAGCTTTTGGGAACTTCATTTGCTGATGTCGCATGACTCAAAATGAAAAGAAACAGCTGCAAATATCCATTAATAATTCGAAAGTGGAATGTTACAAAGTTTGAATCTAGGAAAGTTGGAAATCACCAAAAATGAAATGGAACGCATGAACATCAATATCCTAGGTATACTGATCTGGTATTGGCCTGGTATTGGCCATTTTTAATCACACAATAATAGGGTCTACTATGCTGGGAATAACAAGATGAAGAGGAATAGTGTCACATTCACTATCAAAAAGGACATTTTAAGATCTATGTTGAAGTACAATGCTGTTAGTGATAGGATAATATCCACGTGCCTACAAGGAAGACAAGTTAATACGACTATTATTAAAATTTGCACACCAACTACTGAAGCCAAAGATGAAGAAAGTGAAGATTTTTACCAACCTGCAGTCTGAAATTGATCAAACATGCAATCAGGATGCATTGATAATTACTGGCAGTTGGAATACAAAACTTGGAAACAAAGAAGGATCAGTAGTTGGAACACATGGCCTTAGTAATAGAAATAATGCCAGAGATCTCATGACAGAATTTTGCAAGACCAACGACTTCTTCATTGCAAATACCTTTTTTTCAACAACATAAACAGTGACGATATACGTGGACCTGGCCAAATGGAATACACAGGAATCAAATCGACTACATCTGTGGAAAGAGACAATGGAAAAGGTCAATATCATCATTCAGAACAAGGCCAGAGCTGACTGTGGAACAGACCATCAAGTGCTCTTATGCAAGTTCAATTTGAAGTAGAAGAAAATTAAAACAAGTCCATGAGAACCAAAATATGACCTTGAGTATATCTCACCTGAATTTGGAGGCCATCTCAAGAACAGATTTGACACACTGAACATTAAGACTGAAGACCAGACACGTTTGTGGGATGACATCAAGGACATCGTGCATGAAGAAAGCAAAAGGTCATTAAAAAGACAGGAAAGAAAGAAAACACCAAAACGGATGTCAGAAGAGATTCTGAAAGTTGCTCTTGAATGTAGAATAGCTAAAGTGAATGGAAGAAATGATGAAGTAAAAGAGCTGAACAGAAGATTTCAAAGAGTGGCTTGAGAAGACAAAGTATAGTATTATAATGAAATGTGCAAAGACCTGGAGTTAGAAAACCAAAAGAGAAGAACATGCTTGGCATTTCTCAAGCTGAAAGAACTGAAGAAAAAATTCAAGCCTCAATTTGCAATAGTGAAGAATTCTATGGGGAAATATTAAATGATGAAGGAAGCATCAGAAGAAGATGCAAGGAATTCACGGAGTCACTGCACCAAAAAGAATTTGTTGATGTTCAATCATTTCAGGACGTAGCATATGATCAAGAACTGATGGTACTGAAAGAAGCCCAAGCTGCACTGAAGGCACTGGCACAAAACAAGGCTCCAGGAATTGAGATGTTTCAACAAATGGATGCAGTGGGGGAGGTACTCACTCATCTATACCAAGAAATTTATTTTTTTTCTTTTTTAATTGAACTTTAGATGAGGGTTTACAGAACAAACTAGTTTCTCATCAAACAGTACACACATTGTTGTATGACATTGGTTAACAACCCCACGACATGTCAACACTCTCCCTTCTCAGCCCTGGGTTCCCTATTACCAGTTGTCCAGTTCCTTCCCACCTTCTAGTCCCTGCCCCAGGGCTGGTGCGCCCCTTTAGTCTTGTTTTGTTCCATGGGACTGTTCAATATTTGGCTGAAGGGTGAACCTCAGGAGTAATCTCATTACTGAGCTGAAAGGGTGTCTGGGGGCCATACACTCAGGGTTTCTCTAGTCTCTCTCAGGTCAGCAAGTCTGATCTTTCTTTTTGAGTTGGAATTTTGTTCTACATTTTTCTCCAGCTCTGTCTGGGACCCTCTCTTTTGATCCTTGTCAGAGCAGTCAGTATTGGTAGCTGGGCACCATCTAGTTGTACTGGACTCAGTCTGGAGGAGGGCATATATACCAAGAAATTTAGAAGACAGCTACCTGGTCAACCTACAGGAAGAGATCCATATTTGTGCCCATTCCAAAGAAAAGTGAGCCAACAGAATGTGGAAATTATTGAACAATATCATCAATATCACATGCAAATAAAATTTTGCTGAAGATGATTCAAAAATGGTTGCAGCTGTACACCAGCAGGGAACTGCCAGAAATTCAAGTTGGATTCAGAAGAGGACACGGAATGAGGGATGTCATTGCTGATATCAGATGGATCTTGGCTGAAAGCAAAGAGTACCAGAAAAATGTTTATCTGTGTTTTTTTTGACTATGCAAAGGCATTGGACTGTATGGGTTATAACAAATTATGGATAACATTGCAAAGAATGGGAATTCCAGAGCACTTAATTGCACTGATGCAAAACCTGAATGTAGATCAAGAGGCAGTCATTTGAACAAAACAAGGGAATACTGTGTGATTTAAAATAAGGAAAGATGTGTGTCAGGGTTGTGTCCTTTCACCATACATACTCAGTCTCTGTGCTAAGCTGATAATCTGAGAAACTGGACTATATGAAGAGGAACGTGGCATCAAGATCAGTGAAAGACTCATTAGCAACCTGTGATATGCAGATAACACAACCTTGCTTGCTGAAACTGAAGAACACTTGAAGCACTTACCAATGAAGATCAAAGACTATAGCCTTCATTGTGGATTATGTAAAGAAACATAAAGAAAACAAAATCCTCACAGTTGGACAAATAAGCAACATCATGATAAACAGAGAAAATATTGAAGTTGTCAAGGATTTCATTTAATTGGATCCACAATCAACGCCCATGTAAGCAGCAGTCAAGAAATCAAATGATGTGTTGCACTGGACAAATCTGCTTCAAAAGACTGCTTTAAAGTGTTGAAAAGCAAAGATGTAGGAAGGTGCACCTGACCCAAGCCATGATACTTTCAGTTGCCTCATCTGTGTGGGAAAGCTGGACAATGAATAAAGAAGACAGAAGAAAAATTGATGCCTTTGAGTTACGGTGTTGGCGTAGAATATTTTAATATACCGCGGACTGTGAGAAGGAATAAATCTGTCTTGGAAGAAGTACAGCCAGGTGGTCCTCAGAAGTGAGAATGGTGTGACTTCATCTCATGTATTTTGGACATGTTATCAGGAGGGACTGTTCCCTGGAGGACATCATGCTTGGTAAGGTAGAAGGTCAGTGAAAAAGAGGAAGACCCTCAACAAGATGGATTGACACAATGGGCTCAAACATACCAACAACTGTGAGGGTGGCGCAGGACTGGGTAGTGTTTCATTCTCTTGTACATAGGGTCGCTGTGAGTCAGAACCAACTTGATGGCACTTACAACAACAAATCCATTGATTACTGCAAAGTGTTAAAAGGAGAAGGTTGATATGATATATTAATGGTTGCAAAGTGTTTTGAGTTCATTATTCTGTTCAAGCATCTAAATTCAGATAGTTACTGATTGTTTACTATAGGGATGGTGCCATGGCTCAGGAAATACTGCAAAGATGAAAATTCTAGAAGACTTTGGTTTGCATTGTACAAGCTGGTGAAAAGGGCCATATAGGAGGGAACTTCAGAAACAAAGGGTATGCATTAGGATGGGCCTTTTAGAACCATCTGGTTCTTGGCTGAGCTGACTTAGCTGAGATGGTAACCCCGATCGTGTTGCCTGTTTGTCTGCCCTGATTTTTGGACTTCAATTCTGATGGCTAGTTTTGCTGCAATAGTTGTTGGTGTCTGCAGGTAGCTTGTGTGTGAGTGTGTGTATGTATATGTGTGTATGAATGTATAGGACTCTAGCCCCTTTTATTCCATTATTACTATATTCTATGGTATGAAAAAACTTTACCAGTCTTATGCAAATTTCTCTGAAAATATAACTTGAAGCTTTCCATTTCAAACAGGTTGTCTTCCCTAAATACCTCTTTTATAGAAATTCTGGAGTCACTGTTGGTTTGGGGCTGCTCCCCCATGCCTTAGTTTTTATCCATAGATTTCCTACCTCTTATCCCAGCCTTAACAGAGTACAGATCCTGACTTGCAATTACTCTAGTCTTTCTTGAGTAAAAATCTGAACTTGAGTCCCACAGTATTATCCACAGCCCTTGCTGAGAGACACCCACTGTGGCTCTTCACCTGCTTGGACATCTGTTTATCCACCATTTGTAAGCTCTTGGTAGTCCCCTTCTACTTCATGAGGATACTTCTTGCTAGACCCTCTGAAACCGACTGTTGGCCTGCTGTCTTGCCTCTCTCTTGGATACTAAACTATCCCCGTTGAGCTGGACTTCCTCCAAGCACCAGCAGCTGGGTCAAGCCGCTTGCCACCTGTCCTACCCCAGGAGGGAAGGACTAGTTTTAGGTCCTGGCCTCTCCTCAGTCCCACTGTCTTCAGTCCTTTCAGTCCACTCAATTAATTGAGTCATGCCTGGCTGTGTTCCAAGATATAACCCAGACGGCCAGGGCATCTAAGCAGTAGGGAGAAGTTGCATTTAGTTTGCAAGAGGATGGATGGCTCCATGATTGCATTACAAGGACCCTTGTAGGGATCCAGCCATCATCCCAAGAATCTTATCTGATACCACAAAAGAATGAATTCATAAATTACTGCCATTACACCCTCCCCCAGGCTTGAAAACATAACAATTATCAGAATTCTCATCTTGTAGGTAGGGAAATCGTCTCGAGTTTTTCCACTGTTAAGAACCACTGAACGTTTATTTTACTACAATTCAGTTCTCAGATTAATCTTGTCCCTGCAAAGGCATGGTCATTTTTACCAGTGGGAGACACTCATGTGGAGATCTTTTGCCAACCCTGGGCACACATCGTGTAATTAAATAACAAACGCTTTGGGTATGCACAGTTCTTTTCATTCCAAAGATTCCCAGAGCACTTTTACAAGCTTAACTTGGGCTAAATATCCCCATTACCTCATCCAGCTCTGAAATGTAGCAACCTCTGGGGGACATTGTGGCAGCTGCTTAACAATGCGCAGACGTACTGCTTGCAGGAGGAGCCCAGGGGCCACTGGGCTCAACACTGTTCTGTTTTGCATGGCAAAAGACTCGGTCAGGAGAACAGAATCGGAGAGTTACCTGGGAGCACTCTCACACCCCATGCCAATGTGCTCTTCCTGGAACCTTAGAAGAAAGTATACATCCCAGCCAAGCAACCCTTCTGGAACTGGTAGGTCAGGAAGAGAAAGGATGGGGTTAACAGATGATTCTAGGAGGTGGCCTATAAGAGTGTCATTTCGTGAAATTTGCCTGGTTGTTGAGAATTTAAACTCACTCAATTGGCTTGTGTGACACAATGCTGGGCATTTTCCATGATCCTCCCAGATCTATTCCACACCTTTTCACTCTGCTCTGTTCCCTGAAAGGCTGACCGTACGGATTGTTTCCCTGGAGCTTTCCTGCCCTCAGTCAATGGCTGAACAACCATAATGCTGGGGGATTTATTTCCCCTTCTGTGTTCACCTACCAAACCCTGCAGCTCCTGTAAGACAGCCCTCTCCTCCAGCTATAGCTTCTCTCTCTGCGTTCCTTAACTGCTGCCTCCCTTATCCCTCGGGCCTAGAAGTGACGACTTACTAATGTTGTTAGCCTCAGGGGCATCTCCTTCCTTTGTTAGTTTCCCTTTTTCTCTCTTCTCCTCCTTCCAATCAACTTTTGTAAAGACTCCGTGTATTCCAGTCCAGTTGTCACTGAGTTGATTCTGACTCATGGAGACCCCATGTATGTCAGAGTTGAACTGTGCTCCACGGGGTTTTCAATGGCTGATTTTTCAGAAGTAGATCACCAGGCCTTTCACCTGAGGCACTTCTAGGTAGACTCAACCCTCCAACCTTTCTTTTGGCAGCTGAGCACGTTAACAGTTTGTACCACCCGGGGACTCCATCTGTGTATTACTCTTTCAAATGGCCTGTTTGAGTGTGCCATCTGTTTTTGCCTGGAACCTGACAATTCTTGATAGTTACGTGTATGAGAAAGCACAATAAAGACTAAACGTTTATGACATTAATAAAAAAACAAACAAAAAAAACCAGACCCATTGCCGTCGAGACAATTCTAATAGGTAATATTAATGAACACTTAACCCTGTGCCAGACATGGTTTACATGAACAACCTCATTTAGTTTATTCTTCATTCCATATATATGTGTGATCATATCAGCATATCAGGCACAATTCTAGGCTTTGGGAAACTAGTACATAAAGTAGGAAAAGACTTTGAACGTGTGAAGATCAGAAAGTAAGCTGTGAGTTTGTACTATACCAAATTTGGTAAGTGTCTTGGAAAACACGCAGAGTCAGGGAGTAAAGGGGGAGGCTGGGGGGGGGGGGTTGTGCTTTCACAGGGTGGTGAGGGAAAGCTGCCGTGAGATGGGATATAACAGTAGAGAACAGAAAGTAGTGGGCAAGTGAGACTTGAGAGAATTTGGGGAAAGTGAAAGTAATTATTATTTTTGCTTGATGGATTAAAAAAATAATGAGGCATTGGAGAGTTAAATGACTTGCCAAAGGTGACACAGCTAAAATCTAATAGAGCCAGGACTGTCTTATTAGAAAGCTAAACACAGGTCTTCTTAGCCACCTAATTCTGGAGAGTACTAGGTCTCAATAAACATTTGTTAAAGGAATGAATGAATGAACCCCAAAGCCTGTCTTTGCAACTAATCATAACTACTTATGTGTTCATAACTAATCTTAATTCTGTCTTCCTGGGAACCAAAGAGGACTTCTAGGTTAAACAAGAGGCCAGCAATCCCTGATACCCACGGCTGGTTCGACATAAGAAAACCATTGATAAAATTCACCATACCAACAGACTAAAGAAGAAAAGTCATATGATCATCTCAATGAATGAACAAAAGACATTTGGCGGAGCTTAACATCCAGTCATGATGAAGTTCTCAGCAAATTAGGAATAGATACGAACTTCTGTAACCTGATAAAAGTTATGGAGGGAAAATTTACAGGTGATAATTTTAATGATTGATTTTGAATGAAAGATTCAGTGTTTTCACCCTAAGATTGGGAACAAAGCAAGTGTGTCTGCCCTCATCACTTCTAGTCAACTTTACTGGGGTTTCTATCCAATGTGATAAGGGAAGAATAAAAAATGACATACAAATTGGAAAGGAAGAAATAAAACTATCTTCATTTGCAGATTGAAATCTCTGACTGGTGCAAATGGTTAATATGCTTGGCTGCTAGCTAAAAAGTTGGAGGTTCGAGTCTACCCAGAAAAAGTACCTTGAAAATAGGCCTGGTGATCTATTTATGAAAAATCAGCCATTGAAAGCCGTATGGAGCACCGTTCTACTCTAACACATGTGAGGTTGCCATGAGTTGGGGTTAACTCAATGGCAATTGGGGTACTTGTAGATCACATGATGGTCTATGTAGAAAATCCCCCAAAAAGCTCCTAGGACTAATAGGTAAATTTAGCAAGGTCATAGAATACAAGGTCAATATGAAAAAAATCAATTGTATTTTTATATACGAGCAATAAAAAATTGGATATTAAAAAATTTCAAATTATCATTTATAGTAACAAAACATGAAACACTTTAATAATTGCTACAAAATACTTAATATAAAATATATGTAAGATATGTATGCTGAAAATTATAAAACATTCATGAGAAAGCAAAGTAGCTTAAATAAATGTTCATCTATGTTCATAGATTGAAAGTCTCTATATTGTAAGATGTCAATTCCCTCCAAATTGTTCTGTAGATCCAACTTAATCTCAATCAATATCTTTTTTTTAATAGAAACTAATAAGCTTATTCTAAATAGAAAAGCAAAGGACCTAATAAAACAAACAAACAAAAAAAAGGAAAGAGAATAATCAAGTAGAGGCCTCACACTATGTGATTTCAAGATTTAATGTAAAATTACAGCAATCAAGAGAGTGTGGCACGGATGAAATAACAGACAAATAGATCAATGCAACAGAATATAGAGATCAGAAGCTGAGCCACGCTTGTATGGTCAATTGATTTTTGACAAAGCTTCTAAAGTAATTAAATAGAGAAGGGATAGTCTTCATAACAAATAGTGCTTAGGACAAAGGATATCCACAGGATACTGTACAACAATATCTTCCACCATGTAAAAATTTAATCAAATTAGATCAGAGACCTTGTATGAATCTAAGTCCAATCAGAAGAAAGAGCCCATATAGTAACTTGAAAGTTTACTAAAAGGAATTATTAACTATAACATGGGATTAAAGTAATGATGTACTGGCTCATAAGAAATAAAATCTCAAAAGAACATAGTAATAGCAGATGTAAAGAGCTTCTAGCTCCCCAAGGCCGAGATAGAGCACCCAAGTAAGAGGACCTCACAGACACTCTGAGATGCTCAGTGAATTCAGAGTGTCCTCAGACCACACTTTAAGCACAGCTGCTCTAGGTGACAGAGATGAAACAGGAGCAGCACTACGCGTATTGACATGGAAAGTTTTGCAATGAATTCTGGTTAAATGAGGAAAACAAGTTGGAGAACAACATGTACAGCGTATACAACATATAGCTCTCTAGGAAAAAAAAAAACAACTAAAAACAGCCCTGATGTGTAGTGTTTTCCAATTTCTGTTGTGTAAATGCTCCTGCCATGTTTCCAACCATAACAGCTGTATTTAACAACCAGCTCACAGAAGTCCTGAAACTCCAACACTGGCTCTCAGGAGCCAGTAGGGCTGTCTTCAGTGTACCAGGAGGGAGAACTGAGACCAAGAGAGTTCTGGTAAAAAGGAACATTTCCTACATCAGATCATTTGAATTCTACAATCTAAATTCATGTGTGCATTAACTGTGTAATTAAAATATGAAATGGTACGAACCATTAAAAATAAAATGGGAAAAATGCTGCAGAGGATTTATCTCCTACATTTATTGGTTTTCAAGATACCCAGAAGAATCAATTAGGCTTCATTTCAAGCAAGTGAATCAATTATAAAACAAAAATAAGTATGAGTTCTTATTGCAAGCAACAGAAACAAACTCTATTTTAAGGAGAAAGGAGTTTATCTCAGGAACATTTGGTGTTATAGGACTGACAAAAGGCTGAAGAGCCAGGCTTGAAAAATAAATGAATAAGTCCAGAAGCAGAAAGTACAAATGAAAAACATTCGAGCTAAGACAAATGAACAAATCAGTCTTAGAAGAAATACAACCTGAATGCTCCTTAGAAGCAAAGATGGTGAGACTTAGACTCCCTTACTTTAGACACCATCAGGAAAGACCAATTGCTAAAAAAGGACATCATTTTTGGTAGAGGGTCAGTGAATTGTTTCCTTGCCTGGAACAGTATGAGACATAGTCATATGTAGATAGTGAAAAGGGATTATCAGATGACCCTGCCCCAGATAATGACAGAAAGAGAATCCAAAGAAGTAGAGAAATTTCCTAAGCCACACTTGGCTAATGATTTCAACTGTACTTTGGTGGGAAAGGATTCCTGGTTAACACCAGAATCATTATGAGTTAATTATACATATATGCACACACACACACTGCATGTTGAATATTACATGAATATGACTCTTTCCAAACCAGGTGTATCACAGATATATTAAGGATAAAAAGAAGTCATAAAAATTTTTGGTGGGGGGAAGCAAAAAGTTAAACTTTTGGGGCATAACCTGAGCAATATTTTAAAATCCCTGTGATTTGGACTCTGCATTAACCAAAAACCAAGCCAAACCTGTTGCCATCAAGTTAATTCCAACTCATAGAGACCCTACAGGAAAGAGTAGAACTGCTCCATAGGGTTTCCAAGGAGCGTCTGGTGGATTTGACCTGCCGACCTTTTTGTTAGCAGCCCAGCTCTTAATCACTACACCACCAGGGTTTCTCTTAGTATTTATCTACAATTGGAAAAGGATATTTTTCAACTGAGGTCCAGTTGCAGAGAAAGAATAAAACTACAACTTTTTATTTTGTCATGTGCCGTTGAGTTGATTTTGACTCATAGTGACCCTATAGGGCCACATCTAAATACCAAATAATTTAGTGTTTAAGGCTTTGTTGATATAAGTTTCAGTCCCTAACTCCCTCCCTCTCTCTTTCCTTCCTTTCTTCCTTCATCTAAGGTTGTTGTTCTTAGTTGCTATTAAGTGTCAACCCCTTGTACAACAAAATGCTGCCTGGTCCTGCGCCGTCTTCATGATCATTGGTATGTTTGAATCCATTGTTATGGCTCTTGTACCAGTCTATCTCATTGAGGGTTTCTCTTGTTTTCATTTGCACTCTACCAAACATACTGTCCTTTTCTAGCGATTGGTCTTTCCTGATGATATATCTAAGGTAAGGGAGCCTACATCTCGCCATCCTCGCTTCTATGGAACATTCTGCTTGTATTTTTTCTAAGACTGATTTATTCGTTCATTCTTTTGGCAGTCTATGGTATATTCACTATTCTTTGCCAAAGGTTGATAATATTACTTTCCTCAATAAATAAGCAAATCTTTTGTTAAATACTTCAGAGAAGAGAGAAAAATACAAAAGTAGGTAAAAATATGGGAAGATGCATAGGGAAGAGAGAGAAACGCATAGAGAAGGAGAAAGGAGAGAGCAAAATGATAAGACTCAAATGGAATGGAGGTGTGTTCCCAAGTCTTTCAAGGGCATGGTGGGAGTGGTCTGGGAACCACACAGAAAAATCCCGTCAGAGCTCTGCTGTTTATTTTGCACACTGTCTTTCAGAGCTGCCTTGTCTTAGAAACACCAGACGAAAAGAATGCCCGGAAACAGGCATCTTATACAGACCCAAATTTGCCAGGTTTTTTTTTTTTAGTTGGAAGCCTTGCCTGGAGAAAATGGTGTGCTTCCACCTGCGTTTCTTTCTTCCTCAAGGACTTCTTTGTGAGCAGAGGATTTGTGGTAATTGGTCAGGGAGGGCATTTCCTGACTTTCTTGGAACACAGTCCTACACCTGCCCTGAGCTCCCTTGCTCTGAATGGAAACTTCCCACAAAGTCTTTCCATAGCTCAATCTATAAATCACCCTGCGCAGCAATATTAAACCTAAACCAGCAGCTTCCCACCTGGGGAGTGCTTGGTGGGATGAACCTTGTCCATGTTCTTTCTTTAGCTGTGTATGAGGGGTACTTCTCTCCTTGAAATGTTAATTCATAGTTAACTGATAGTGGCTCTTCAACTTCCTTTACTCCTAACCTCTGGGTTAGACGCTTCACTACCACCTTCAGACAAGGTTAGCACTTGCTATAAATATGTTCTTACAGAATCTTGTACTCCTTCATAGCTAGGGTTGCCAGATTAAACAAATAAAAATACAGGGTGCTCTGCTAAATTTGAATTTCAGATAAACAATGAATACTTTTTTAATTATGAATAAGTCACAAATATTTATTTGAAACTCAAATTTAACTGAGCGTCCTGTATTTTTTCTGCCAACGCCATTCATAGCACATATTTTAATTGTAATTAATCAAGTATTTGATTACTTATTGAAGACTTGTCATCTCCTGTAGCCACCATGTGGCTCAGCCTCTCTCTGTCTCAGTTACTGCATGGCAGGGCACACGGTGGAAGTTTCTAAGGTATTTCTTGAATGAAAGAATATCCACTTGAAGCCTTGGTCACCACCCGCCCCCCCAAAAATATTCTCAACTGCACCATCAGGGGCCAGAGTAGTATTACCCCAAGAATCAAGGTAAGTGGTGGATTTGCCCAAAGCTCAATATTGCCCACCTCTGAAATAGTTATGCTATTGATACATAAAATATAAAGGAAAGATATGCTCTCTCTCTGTGTGTGTGTGTGTGTGTGTGTGTGTGTGTCTCCACACATGTGCAAATAGTATGCCCTAATTGCAATAAATAATCCATGTCTCCCGGTCTAATGGAGTGAGTAGAGACTATACACACTATCTAAAGCCCGGCGCCAGATGATGATAAACAGTGAGAGTAAAGGGTCCAGCAGAGTGTGTGCCTTTGGTTTGTCATAGGGTTTGGGCTTAGTGCCCCATGTGGAGAGCCTCTTTCCAACACTCCAGCGGTCAGAGTCCTGAGCTGCCCTGTGGGTGATGGGAGGAGACCAGCTCACCACACCTCTGTGTGGGAGGGGATGCCCAATACATACAGGAGATAATAGTCAAAGGCTTATTGACTCCTTCTCTCCAATCCATGCTCTTCTTTCAGAGACGTGAATGTCCGAGTAAGGAGAAGCATAAACTACTTAGATAGAGGCCACAGAAGGTAGCTCATACATTACGTATCTTGCTTAATTTCACACTATCTCTTGGTTTAGCTAAGCAAAACCAGCCCTGGGGTAATAATACCTCACGTTCTCAGGGGCCCTCAGGGGGTTTCCTAATTGCCGTCTACACAGGTGCATTACAGTTTCCAAAGCTCTTTTGCATAGATCATCTCAATTAATTCCCCACAGCAAACCTGTGAGAAAGGTACTAATTCCTTTCAAAGACAAGACAAGCAAGTTTCATGGAAGTATTTGGAGCCCTGGTGATGCAGTGGTCAGGAGCTTGGCTGCTAACCCAAAGGTCAGCAGTTTGAATCCACCAGTCACTCCTTCGAAACCCTATGGGCCAGTTCTACTCTGTTCTAAGGGGTCGTTATGAGTTGGAATCGACTCAACTGCAATGGGTTTGGTTTTTTGGTTTTGGAATTTGGTATTTAAGAAGTACTACATTAGGACTCATGGGGGCAGTGGTGGTTCAGTGGTAGCGTTCTTGCCACCTTGCAAGAGACCCTCATGCACAGTCACCACCAGTCTGTCAGTGGAGGCTTACATCTTGCTATGATGCTGAACAGGTTTCAATGGAGCTTCCAGGCTAAGATGGACTAGGAAGACAGACCTGGCAAACTACTTCTGAAAATCAGCCAATAAAACCCTACAGATTACAATGGTCTGCTCTGCAACAGATCATGGAATGGTACAGGACCAGGCAGCAATTTTTTATGTTGTACATGGGGTCTTCATGAGTCAGGGTGGGGGGTCTGACTTGACAGCAGCTAACAGCAACAACAAGACCTCAGGACTCAAGCAACGGCCTCTAATTCCATGCTTCCATCACTATGAATGTCCCTCAGCTAATCTTGCTGCTTCTTTCATACCCCATGAGGCCTGGCCCAGTTCTCAAGACCCAGTTTCCTCAAGTTCCTGTTCCCGTCTCAAAATGACAAGCCTGCAGAATACTGGTAAGTACTTAGGAAGATGTATTAAATCCTGACTATTATCATTTGAGTATGAATTAGTTTATAGTTTCACCAGGGAAAAATAAATGGCAGAGTTATATCTCAATTTACCTGTTTGCTTTTTTTGTATTTCCCTCTCCTCTTCCATCTCCCAGCCCATAGCAGAATCAAACATAGACCTTCTCCTAAGGGCAGGACTTGCAGATTTCTCAGATGCATTCTTGCTTCCATTAACTATAAAAGCCTTTGTCATCAAGGAGGAAGGAAGAGACACAGGGATGAGAGCAAAAGATGGGGGCAGTCTTTAAAGTGGAAGAAAAACTAGGAGCTAATCTCAAAAGGACCAGGGAGCAGAGGGGAAGGAAGTTAGGGCCCAGCTATCTCAGGTATAAAACCCCCACTGACATATCACATTTGGGCGACACTGGAAAGAAGATGAAGGCCTTGGACAATGTGTTGGGAGGTGGATGTGGAGAGTAAAACCTCGCCCCCTGACCAAGATGTAGTTGAATAAAACCAGTAGGCTCACTACCTCTGACACACATAGGACCCCATCTCGGGTAAGAGTCAGGGCAGAACTGCATCTCCCTCTACGTGCTTGTAACAAACGCTGTTTGTGAAATGAAGCCTCAAGAACAAAACTGCATGGGGGAGGCAAGAGCAGCTTGAGATGGTACTTGAAGATATAGAACCCAGGGCAGGAACTTACCTCTGGGCAATTGTCTTTGCAAAGTACACGCAGGGGCCAATGGAGTACGAGGTTGAGGGAAAATCTCCTGTTAGTCCAGAATTGAGAATCAGGAATACAAGCTCTGGGGAAAGAGGCAACAAGGACCTCCCATTACAAGAAGGACTAGACACAATTGTGTGTACCTGGACCTCTCTCTCCAGAGGCAGGACCTAACTCTTTTTACCCTCAGTCATTCCTCAGCTTCCCTGAGAGTTGAGTAAATAGGAAACATGGAAGAAAGGGCAATCCTCCAAGTCCTGACTTAATCAGTTAGCAGAGGGTGATGTAACTTTTCTTTTCCTTCTCATGGGGGGAGCTGAAGGGTCATACTCACTACCATAAAACAAAAACAAAAACAATAATAACAAACAAATACAGATAATGGGTGATACAAGAGGGGAAAACCAGCATCTCATTCTTGGCAGGCTAGACCTTCACTTCTGCAGTGTACTTGCTGATCTGCCACTGTGCCTATTTGAAGCAGGGAGAAAGAGAAGAAAGAGAGCAGGGCAGAGGGACGGTGGCAATGAAAGCCCATGCTCCCACATATGGCATATATTCCCTGTGGATACTGTGGGGTTAACCACCAGGTGCAGTGGCTGAATAGGCATCAGAGTCGTTGTTAGGTGCCATCGAGTTCTGTCAAACTCATAGTGACCCTGTGTACAATAGAATGAAATGCTGCCCAGTCCTGCACCATCCTCAACATCGTTGCTGTGTTTGAGCCCATTGTGCAGCCACTGCATCAATCCATTTCATTGAGGGTCTTCCTCTTTTTTGCTGACCCTCTGTCTTACCAAGCATGATGTCCTTCTCCAGGGACCAGTCCCTACTGATAACATCTTCAAAGTCCATGAGATGAAGTCTCATCATTCTCGCTTCCAAGGAGCATTTTGGCTGTACTTCTTTTTTTTTTTCCAAGTTAGAATTGTTCGTTCATCTGGCAGTCCATGGCATATTCAATATCCTTTGCCAACACCATAATTCAAAAGCATCAATTCTTCTTCAGTCTTCCTTATTCATTGTCCAGCTTTCACATGTATATGTGCCAGTTGAAAATACCATGACTTGAGTCAGGTGTACCTTAGACCTCAAGGTGACATCTTTGCTTTTTAACACTTTAAAGAGATCTTTTGTAGAAGATTTTCCCAATGCATTGCATGGTTTGATTTCTCAACAGCTGCTTCCATGGGCATTGATTGTAAAATGAAATCTCGGACAACTTTAATCTTTTCTCTATTTATCATGATGTTGCTTATTTGTCCAGTTGTGAGAATTTTTGTTTTCTTTTTGTCACGGTATAATCCATACTAAAGGCTGTAATCTTTGATCTTCATCAGTAAATGTTTTAAGTCCTCTTCACTTTCAGCAAGCAAGGTTGTGTCATCTGAGTATCACAGGTTGTTAATGAGTCTTCCTCCAATCCTGATGCCATGTTCATCTTCATACAGCCCAGCTTCACATAGTCAGAGAGGAGGACCCAAAAGGATAACTCCCATACAAAAGAACTGTGCAGTAGGGATGCCCCTCCAGGACTCCCCCTGCAATGACTCCTGTGCCCAAGAGAGCAAGTGGTTGGATACCTGCCACGCAGACGGCAGCACACTTGTCAGGGTTGGGCAGAGAAGTGGAAACTCAGGGGCAGAAATACCCAAGAGAACATGGGACACTTTTCCCCTTAATCTCTCTCCCTGCTCCAACAACAGAAGATCTAGAGATGCAGAAGGGAGGAGGAAGAAGTGAAGGAGCATTCCTAGGACTCACCTGCAGCCTACGCACAGAGGGCAGGACATACATGTAGATTTGAATAAGATTCTGAAGGATTTTTGTCCCCCACCAATAGTTTTATTATTATTATTTTTAATTTTACTTTAATATGCATATATAATTAAAGGGATACTTACAGAACATTTTTAAAACTTTTTATTAAAGAAACTTTCAAACATTCAAAAGTAGAATGTACCTAACACCCAGCTTCAACCATTATCAACACCTGTCATCTTGCTTCATTTAAACCCCTATCCAATTCTCTCCCATATCATTACTCTCATCAATACTTTTAATTTCATTTCAACTATAAATTGTTGTTTTAGTTGCCATCGAGTTGGCTCCAACTCATGGTGACCTAATGTGTAACAGAACAAACCGTTACCTGGTCCTGTTCCATCTTCATGATTGTTGGTATGTTTTGAGTCCATTGTTATTTCTATTGTGTCAATCCATTTCACTGAGGATTGCCCTCATTTTCATTGGCCCTGCATGTTACACCAAACATGATGTCCTTTTCTAGTGATTCATCTTTCCTGATGATGTGTCCAGAGTAAGTGAGTTGAAGTCTTGCCATTCTCTCTTCTAAGGAATATTCTGGTTGTTTTTCTTCTAAGACTGATGTGTTTATTCTTCTGGAAGTCCATGGTATATTCAATATCCTTCACCAACACCACAATATGAATGCACATTTGTATATAGTTTAGTATATATCTCAAAGGATAGAGACCCTAAGACTAAACATTTTACATTGTTCAGTACTGGACTGGACTCTAAGGGATTTGCCTGAGGTATACAACTAGAGATACATTTAAAGAGTGAGAAACAGAATTTCTACAGATTATGATTGAAGGCCATGGCTGGAAAACAATAACAACATTTAATATTTATACCCAGTTGAGCTTTGGTGCAACGGTTAAGTGCTTGGCTGTTAATCGAATGTTTGGTGGTTCTAACCGACCAGTGGCTCCATGGGAGAAAAGACCTGGTGACCTGATCCCATAAAGATTATAGCCTAGGAAACCCTATGGAGCAGTTCTACTCTGTCCTGTAGGGTTGCTATAAGTCTGAATTGACTCAGTGGCACACAACAGTAACAATAACAACTGAGCTTTAGGCTGTTCAATAGAATTATTACAACTTGAGTATCAACTAGCTTATAGGAGAAGCACATGGAATCTATTCAAGAACAAGAAGTTGGAAATCTGAGGCTGGAACTAGCAAAACGTTGTCTTGCCTCAGTGAAGTGGTGCCTGTGTTGGAGAGAGCAGAGTTCCATAGAAAAGGGAAGGTGGCCAAGACACACATGGCATCCTTGTACTGCCAGACCATGCCTTTTGTGGGGAGAAACGGTGTAACTGGTTTAGGTCTACTACTTTTTACTTTTGATTCAAAGTCGATATTCCAAATGTATAGACTTATCAGAGTAACATTGTTGTGTCAGGAAATACCATGTCACACCCAAAATCAAAAGTAGAAAAGAAAACATTTTCTTCCTTGTATGCCGTGACTTCTCAGGATGAAAAGTTTAAGGCATCTAAAGGACTTCATAAAAATTTTAGAATTCTAAGTTTGTATTATTTTAATGGCTTTTAAATAGTGCTCATATAGACCCTCTCCCTCACCTCTATGAATTATTGTGTGTGGAAGAAGGGGTTTGGGATTGAAACAAAAATTCCTTCAGAATGGTAATTCCAAACCTCAGGGCCTTGGACCGCTGAAAATTCTGCAGGCTAGTGAGTAGGGCCCTCTGAGCCATATCACACAAGCATCACTATTTTGCTTCCTGTTTAAATCCAGTGAAACACACGGCATGGATATTGGGGTTGTATGTAAAATAACACCATCTATTTCATGTATTAAAAAACTAATTTAGTTAGTTTTTTAGTTATTTCATGTATTAGTATTAGTAAGCAATCATATGTTTTATAGACTGAATACATATTGTATCTTCCTACATAGTTCTATCAGCTTTAATGTATGTAGATATAGCTTTGATGAATTTACAAAATCATTTTAAAATCATTAGTGAACTCATAATACTTTCTTAATTAGAATTTACTTAAAAGGAGAGTTGCTGTATGTGAGGGCTGAGATTCTGATGTTTAAGGAGAACGCTTACACTCAAAAAACATAGGCAGCACAGTGCTTGTCACGGATTTTATGAATAAGTGAAGAGGAAAACTGTTTGTGCCTCAAAGTCCTACTCCACCAGAAAGCTGAGAAGTAGAGGGAAAGTTGAAAATTGGTAAGTTTATACAGTTGTTCTCTGTTATTTGCAGATTCTGTTTTTGTGAATTTGCTTACTTGCTAAAGTTTATTTATAACCCCAAAATCAATACTTGTGGTGCATTTGCAGTCATTTGTGGACATGTGCGGAGCAGCAAAAAAATGTGACTTAGCTAATGCACATGTCCCCAGCTGAGGGTGAACGAGGTGACACTCTACCTTCTTGTTTCAGCTCGCATTCTGTAAAAAAACTGTCCCTTTGGAAGTCTTTTTTTTTTTTTGGAAGTCAGCACAACTGGACTAAACCAAAAGCTAAGAAGTTTCCTGAATACAACCAAACACTCTGAGGGACTGAGTAGGAGGGGCAGGGGTCTGGGGACCATGGTTTTTCAGGGAACTTCTAGATCAATTGGCGTAACAAAGTTTATTAAGAAAGTGTTCTTCATCCCACTTTGGTGAGTGGCATCTGGGGTTGAGTGGCCATCTAAGCTGCATCAATTGGTCCCAACCCACCTGTAGGAAAGGAGAATGTATAACACCAAAGACACAAGGAAAATATTAGCACAAGAGACAGAAATGGCCACATACACCAGAGACTCCATCAGCCTGAGACCAGAAGATCAAAATGGTGCCCAGCTACCACCAATGACTGCCCTGATGGGGAACACAAAAGAGAGTCCCTGATGGAGCAGAAGAAAAGTGGGGTGTGGAACTCAAATTCTAGTAAAAAGACCACACTTAATGGTCTGACTGAGACTGGTGGAACCCCAGAAGACGTGGCTCCAGGACTCTCTGTTAGTCCAGAACTGAAACATTCCTGAAGCCAACTCTTCAGACAAAGATTAGACTGGACTATAAGACATAAAATGATACTCAGGAAGAGAGTGCTTCTTAGCTCAAGTAGATACATGAGACTAAATGGGCAGCTCCTGTCCAAAGGTGAGATGAGAAGGCAGAAAGGAATAGGAGCTGGTTGAATAGACACCAGAAATCTGGGATAGAAAGGAGGAGTGTGCTGTCACATTATAGGGAGAGAAACTAGGGTCACATAACAACGTGTGTATAAACCTTTGTGTGAGAAACTAACTTGAACTGTGTAAACTTTCACTTAAAGCACAATTAAAAAAAAAAGTTGTCCATTTCATGCCTATTGTGTGCCATGTTTGTCATATTTGTGTGCATTTTGTTAGTGTTCTTAAATACAAGAAGGCTGTGATGTACAGAAGAAACTCATGTATGATATGTAACCTGTGTTCAGGCTTAAGTTACAGGGCTGCTGGCCATGAGTTCAATGTTAATGAATCAACAATGTATGTTAAACAAGTTACCTTTAAACAGAAACGCACATAAAACAAAGTTATGTACCAGTTGGTTGAGGCAAATGTGACCGAAGGCTCACAGGAAGCTAAGCCTATATTCCCCATCGGGTAGTAGTTCAGTATTCTATAATTCAGTGTTCGCAGCAAATTTATAGAACACACAAATAATGTGAATAATAAGAATTGACTGTATATCTGTCTACAATCATATATATAGTCATACACAAACACTCACACACTCACACACACACATACACATACATGGAGGGCCAGCGAAAACAAGAGAGACCCTAAATGAGATGGATTGACACAATGGCCACGACAGTGGACTTAAACATACCAAGATCCTGAAGACAGTGCAGGACTGGGCAATGTTTTTGTTCTGTTGTACATGGGGTTGCCATGAAACAGAGCTGACTCAACAACAACTAATAACAGCAAACATATATGTGTGTATACAAATATATATATATATATATATATATATATATATATATATATATATATATATAGTTCCATCTCTCACAGGTTTCACTCTATGTACATACATAGAGTGAAACCTGTGAGAGCTGGAACTCGAAAGGAATGCCTTGTCCTTCTGGGTCTTGCAAGTTTTCTGCCTGCGACAGGGTGCACTCTTCTCACTCGTTTTAGTGGAAAACATTGGAGTTTTTCTTCTCTGATAGGTTTCTACCTTACACAGGTTCCAGCTTTCTAAGGTTTTACTGTACATGCATTATATATATGTGTGTACGTATATATATATGTGTACATGCAGTGGTGGTTTAGTGGTAGAATTCCTGCCTACCATACAGGAGACCTCGGTTCGATTCTTAGCCGTGCACATCATGTACAGCCACCACTCGTTTGTCATTGGAGGTTTGTGTGTTCCTATGACCCTGAACAAGTTTTGGCAGGACTTCCAGACTAAGACAGACTAGGAAGAAAGGCCCGGTGATCTACTTCTAAAAATCAGCTGATGAAAACTCTGTGGATCACAGTCATGGAGATGGCGCAGGACTGGCAGCATTTTGTTCTGTTCTGCATGGGGTTGCCCTGAGCTGCAGCCAACAATAACAGACCCATCATAACTGATTCCAAGAGGAGCTCTAGTGGCACAGGGGTTAAGTGCTGGCCTGCTTAACTGAAAGGTTGGAGGTTCAAACCCACCAGCTACTCCGTGGGAGAAAGATGTGGCAGTCTACTTCTGTAAAGATTAACAGAGTTAACAGCCTTGGAAATCTTGTGGAACAGTTTTACTCTGTCCTATAGGGTTGCTCTGAGTCAAAATTGACTCGACAGAAATGGGTTTGGTTTTTTGGTTTTTATAACTGATTCCACAGATTACCCACATTTTGATTACAAGCAAATTCCATTATTATTTCCAATGTGCAGTCCCTGGAAGTGACATGCAAATTAAACTCAATTCTCTATAGTCAATTAAAAAATAAAAATATGTTCTTTGGGGCTATCATCTTTTCAAGTCTTAACTCAAGTAATCACGGAGTGCCACTGAGTATGTATCATTGTCATCGTTAGGTGCCTGCCGTCAAGTTGGTTCTGACCCTATGTACAACAGAACTAGCCACTGCTCTGTCCTTCGCTATCCTCGCGATCATTGCTACGCTTGAGCCCATTGTTGCAACTACTGTGTCAATCCATCTCGCTGAGGGTCTTCCTCTTTTTCACTAGCCCTCTACTTTACCAAGCATGATGTCCTTTTCCAGGGAGTGGTCCCTCCTGATAACAAGTCCAAAGTATGTGAGATGAAATCTTGCCATACTTGGCTTCTAAGGAACATTCCGGTTGTACTTCTTTCAAGACAGATTTGTTCGGTCTCCTGGCAGTCCATGGTATATTCAATATTCTTTGCCAACACCATAATTCAAAGGCATCAATCCTTCTTCAGTCTTCCTTACTCTTCGTTCAGCTTTAGCTTCCATATGAAGCTATTGAAAATACCATGGCTTGGGTCGAGCACACCTTAGTTCTTAAAGTGACATCTTTGCTTTTCAACACTTTAAAGAGGTCTTTTGCAACAGATTTGCCAAATGCAATGTCATTCGGTTTCTTGACTGCTGCTTCCATGGGTGTTGACTGTGGATCCAAGTGAAATGAAATCCTTGACAACTTCAATGTTTTCTCCATTTATCATGGTGTTGCTTATTGGTCCAGTTGTGAGGGTTTTTCTTTTCTTTATGCTGTGGTATAATCCACACTGAAGGCTGTGGTCTTTGGTCTTCATCAGTAAGTGCTTCACATCCTCTTCACTTTCAGCAAGCAGGATTTTGTATGTATGGTCCCCTTCAAATCAACTCACTAACTTGGTCATTTCCCTGTGCCAGGTGTGGTACTACAGTTTTCACATACTCTTCGAGGGTAGGCTAGAATTGAAACTGAGTCCTTGTCGCAGGTTTACTGAGGAATCAAAACTTGGCAACAGTCTGTTTCTTCAAACAACAGTCTCATTGCTTAACACCAAATCCCCATCCCTTGACTCTTTTAATGACAGTTTGGCCTAATCCCATGGGTTTTCTAACCACTTTCAATCACAGGAATAATACTCAATTTTTGATATTCTATGCTGTTCCCTTCCCCTTTCCTTAATGAAGGTTGGAGCTGTGGCTGGCATGGGGGCAGGATCAGACTCTCCCTCAGTCCTCCTTGGCATCAGACCAAACCCAGAATTGAGTGGACTCTGACTCATGGCAACCCCAAGTGTTATAGAGTAGAACTGCTCCATAGGGTTTACTTGGCTGTAATATTTAGAGAAGCAAATTGCCGGACCTTTCTTACGTGGCCCCATGAGGTGGGTTTGAACCACCAACATTTAGGTTAGTAGCCAAGTGCAAACCATTTGCACTACCTGGGAACTCTTGTAATTGTGGGAAGTGGAAGAGGGAGAGGGATAAGGGCATATGTCCCCCACTTGTGCTCGAGAAAATCCATGGTAGCTCCAATGGGCCATGTACAAAGGGCTCCTTTCTGTGGACTGGCCATCCCTGATGATACAGCTGCATTTTCCAGACAGGTATCGCACCACACCTGGGATATGTCCCTGATTCTACCATCCACTGCTCGTTTCATGAGGACCCAGCTTCTCTACCTTTCTGGATCAGTCTGGCCTTCTCTGCATCTGGAAGTCTATCAGCATGACATCTCTTCTCAACTTCTTTTGCGTTCTCACAGCCTCAGTAGTCCAGGGGTAGGCTAGAAAGTATGCTAGGTAAGCAGAAATCCAGCTGGGGCTGAAAGTGCTGTCTCCCTACCTTGCAGGAACTCTGTCCTTCTGAGTGATTCTCCTTTTTTTTATCCCTCCTGGGCTTAGGGACGAGGACTTGGCTGCAACTGCTACCCAATTCCCAGTGCAAGGGCTGGGAGAAGAAAATAACTTCTCTTCACAGACTCAGCATTCCCCTAACAGCCCCCTTCCTCCAAGGCCTCCCCTGAGAATGATTGGTGGGTACAGTTGGTGGGAGGTCTACCTCTCCCTCCTGCCAGGTGTCTGGAAGCCTTCTGGTGGAGTGGCTGGCCAAAACTACTCATAGCTCTCTGAACTGAAAATTCTAGGAACTTAGTACCATTTGTCCACAATTTAGGCCATTAACTGCAGTGCCAGGCAGAGGGGGAAGATCCCACTCTACATTCTCTGATATGTTGTTGGTTTGGGATTTGTTTTGTTTTGCTTTGCCTTAGCAAGTAACAAGGTACTATTAAAAACAAAATGAAACAAACAAAATCTCACAGCCGTCAAGTGGATTCCAACTCATGGCAACCCTATAGGACAGAATAGAACTACCCTATAGTGTTTCCGAGGCTGTACATCTTTCTCCCTCAGAGCAGCTGGTGGATTTGAACTGCTGACCTTTTAGTTAGTGGCCGAGCATTTTAACCACTGTGCTACCAACAAAACAATCAAAAAAACTCTCTAGGAAAGCCTGTCTCTTTTTCTAATCCTTAATCTAAGTAAGTTCCTTCAAATGCCTTTAATAGCCGTGTTTACCACGCTTACCTTTGGGAAGAGAACATCATATTTGCATAGGTGATAGCCATCTTTCATTGCTTCTTATGTCATTATTGTTTTTAAACTTAAAATGGCGTACATGGCCATAAGACAATATTCTTTTCAGGTCTCACATCCTTTGAATTCTGCACTCGATAATCTGCTTCTGGAGTCGGCCATTGCAGGAAAGCAGGGACGTACAGTTTGGAATGCAGTCACTCATTACAGATTACATGTAAATATCTACTAAACACATGCATAGATTTGCATATATAGATTTGCACATACGACATCTCTGTACGTGTTCACACTGTTACACTAACCTGCACTTAGTAGGATTCGGGTGGAAGAGAGCCTTCAGCGGGACATTAACACATTATGAGTCAAAAGTTAGAATATGGAAACAGAGTTCAGCTGAGTTGCACTGGGCAGTTTTTTGAAGAAGGAATCTATAAGTTCAGATACACAAGATGCAAGCTGCACTTAGCATTCAGACAGGCTTTAAAAGAATTTAGAAATCCCTAGGTGGTACAAATGGTTGGACGTTTGAGTTCACCCAGAAGTGCCTTGGAAGAAAGGCCTGGCGATCTACATCGAGAAAATCAGCCACTGAAAACCCTATGAAGCACAGTTCTACTCTGACACACATGGAGTCACCATGAGTTGGATGTCAGAGTCAACTGGACGGCAGCTGGGTTTTTAAAAGAGCATTGAGGGAGGCGGAGCCAAGATGGCGGACTAGGCAGACGCTACCTCGGATCCCTCTTACAACAAAGACACGGAAAAACAAGTGAATCGATCACATACATAACAATCTACGAACCCTGAACAACAAACACAGATTTAGAGACGGAGAACGAACTAATACGGGGAAGCAGCGATTGTTTTCAGAGCCTGGAGCCAGCGTACCAGTCAGGTACGGCACAAGCACAGAAAGCTGCTCCACCCCCCCTGAACTAACCCCAGGAGGGGGACCAGCCGGTTCCGCGGGCGGGGTGGGACGCAGCTGGTAGAAGTCGTCCCCGGGAGGCAGTGACTGGTCTTGGAACGGGGAGAGCAGCGTCCCAGCCGGGGAACCATCCCGCCGGGATTTGGACTGGACGCAGGTATGGCATAAACACGGAGAGCTGCTCCACCCCCCTGAACTAACCCCGGAAGGGGGCCCAGTTGGGTCACTCGGGCGGCGTGGGACGCAGCCGGTAGGAGAAGTCCCCGGGAGGCAGCGACTGGTATTGGAGCGGGGAGAACAGCGTCCCAGCCGGGACACTCGGTCATGGCACAAGCACGGGGAGCTGCTCCACCCACCTGAACTAACCCCAGGAGGCGGCCCAACTGGTTCGCGGAAGCGGCACGGCAATGCGGCTGGAGGGACGAGAAGTCCCTGGGAGGCAGCGACTGATTTTGGAGTCGAGAGTGCACCGTCCCAGTAGGGGAGCCTTGACGCTGGGCGTGGGGCTGGAAGCGGAGGATCTGACCTTGACTCCAGCGGGCCAGACCCCCCGGGGGCAATCTCCACACAGCCAGCACACATAGGCGACGCGCCCCACGGGAATCTCAGATATAATAGTCATTCCAAGCAAGACAAGCAACTCTGGCTATATTCTGAGGTGCTACTCTCCTATCTCTCTGCTCCCTCCCCCACCCTCCCCAGGCGGCTTCATTAACATCCGAATAGCCTGAGCCAGAGGGAGAACTCTGATAGGGATCTGACTGCATTTTTTTTTTAGCGGATTTTCTGGAAAAACTAGTTTCCCAGTGATGGCTCGGAGACAACAATCCATATCAAACCACTTAAAGAAGCAGACCATGACAGCTTCTCCAACCCCCCAAACAAAAGAATCAAAATCTTTCCCAAATGAAGATACAATCCTGGAATTATCAGATACAGAATATAAAAAACTAATTTACAGAATGCTTCAAGACATCACAAATGAAATAAGGCAAACTGCAGAAAAAGCCAAGGAACACACTGATAAAACTGTTGAAGAACTCAAAAAGATTATTCAAGAACATAGTGGAAAAATTATAAGTTGCAAGAATCCATAGAGAGACAGCATGTAGAAATCCAAAAGATTAACAATAAAATTACAGAATTAGACAACGCAATAGGAAGTCAGAGGAGCAGACTCGAGCAATTAGAATGCAGACTGGGACATCTGGAGGACCAGGGAATCAACACCAACATAGCTGGAAAAAAATCAGATAAAAGAATTAAAAAAAATGAAGAAACCCTAAGAATCATGTGGGACTCTATCAAGAAGGATAACCTGCGGGTGATTGGAGTCCCAGAACAGGGAGGGGGGACAGAAAACACAGAGAAAATAGTTGAAGAACTCCTGACAGAAAACTTCCCTGACATCATGAAAGACGAAAGGATATCTATCCAAGATGCTCATCGAACCCCATTTAAGATTGATCCAAAAAGAAAAACACCAAGACATATTATCATCAAACTGGCCAAAACCAAAGATAAACAGAAAATTTTAAAAGCAGCCAGGGAGAAAAGAAAGATTTCCTTCAAGGGAGAATCAATAAGAATCAGTTCAGACTACTCAGCAGAAACCATGCAGGCAAGAAGGGAATGGGACGACATATACAGAACACTGAAGGAGAAAAACTGCCAGCCAAGGATCATATATCCAGCAAAACTCTCTCTGAAATATGAAGGCGAAATTAAGATATTTACAGATAGACACAAGTTTAGAGAATTTGCAAAAACCAAACCAAAGCTACAAGAAATACTAAAGGATATTGTTTGGTCAGAGAACCAATAATATCAGGTATCAGCACAACACAAGGTCACAAAACAGAACGTCCTGATATCAACTCAAATAGGGAAATCACAAAAACAAACAAGTTAAGATTAATCAAAAAAAAAAAAAAATACACGTAACAGGGAATCATGGAAGTCAATAGGTAAAAGATCACAATAATCAAAAAGAGGGACTAAATACAGGAGGCATTGAACTGCCATATGGAGAGTGATACAAGGCGATATAGAACAATACAAGTTAGGTTTTTACTTAGAAAAATAGGGGTAAATAATAAGGTAACCACAAAAAGGTATAACAACTCTATAACTCAAGATAAAAGCCAAGAAAAACGTAACGACTCAACTAACATAAAGTCAAACACTATGAAAATGAGGATGTCACAATTTACTAAGAAAAACGCCTCAGCACAAAAAAGTATGTGGAAAAATGAAATTGTCAACAACACACATAAAAAGGCATCAAAATGACAGCACTAAAAACTTATTTATCTATAATTACGCTGAAGGTAAATGGACTAAATGCACCAATAAAGAGACAGAGAGTCACAGACTGGATAAAGAAACACGATCCATCTATATGCTGCCTACAAGAGACACACCTTAGACTTCGAGACACAAACAAACTAAAACTCAAAGGATGGAAAAAAATATATCAAGCAAACAATAAGCAAAAAAGAAGAGGAGTAGCAATACTAATTTCTGACAAAATAGACTTTAGACTTAAATCCACCACAAAGGATAAAGAAGGACACTATATAATGATAAAAGTGACAATTGATCAGGAGGACATAACCATATTAAATATTTATGCACCCAATGACAGGGCTGCAAGATACATAAATCAAATTTTAACAGAATTGAAAAGTGAGATAGATAACTCCACAATTATAGTAGGAGACTTCAACACACCACTTTCGGAGAAGGACAGGACATCCAGTAAGAAGCTCAATAGAGACACGGAAGACCTACTTACAACAATCAACCAACTTGACCTCATTGACTTATACAGAACTCTCCACCCAACTGCTGCAAAATATACTTTTTTTTCTAGCGCACATGGAACATTCTCTAGAATAGACCACATATTAGGTCATAAAACAAACCTTTGCAGAGTCCAAAACATCGAAATATTACAAAGCATCTTCTCAGACCACAAGGCAATAAAACTAGAGATCAATAACAGAAAAACTAGGGAAAAGAAATCAAATACTTGGAAAATGAACAATACCCTCCTGAAAAAAGACTGGGTTATAGAAGACATTAAGGAGGGAATAAAGAAATTCATAGAAAGCAACGAGAATGAAAATACTTCCTATCAAAACCTCTGGGACACAGCAAAAGCAGTGCTCAGAGGCCAATTTATATTGATAAATGCACACATACAAAAAGAAGAAAGAGCCAAAATCAGAGAAATGTCCCTACAACTTGAACAAATAGAAAGTGAGCAACAAAAGAACCCATCAGGCACCAGAAGAAAACAAATAATAAAAATTAGAGCTGAACTAAATGAATTAGAGAACAGAAAAACAATTGAAAGAATTAACAAAGCCAAAAAGCTGGTTCTTTGAAAAAATTAACAAAATTGATAAACCATTGGCTAGACTGACTAAAGAAATACAGGAAAGGAAACAAATAACCCGAATAAGAAACGAGAAAGACCACATCACAACAGAACCAAATGAAATTAAAAGAATCATTTCAAATTATTATGAAAAATTGTACTCTAACAAATTTGAAAACCTAGAAGAAATGGATGAATTCCTGGAAAAACACTACCTACCTAAACTAACACATTCAGAAGTAGAACAACTAAATAGACCCATAACAAAAAAAGAGATTGAAACGGTAATCAAAAAACTCCCAACAAAAAAAAGCCCTGGCCCGGACAGCTTCACTGCAGAGTTCTACCAAACTTTCAGAGAAGAGTTAACACCAGTACTTCTGAAGGTATTCCAAAGCATAGAAAATGACGGGATACTACCCAACTCATTCTATGAAGCCACCATCTCCCTGATACCAAAACCAGGTAAAGACATTACAAAAAAAGAAAATTATAGACCAATATCCCTCATGAACATAGATGCAAAAATCCTCAACAAAATTCTAGCCAATAGACTCCAACAACACATCAAAAAAATAATTCACCCTGATCAAGTGGGATTTATACCAGGTATGCAAGGCTGGTTTAATATCAGAAAAACCATTAATGTAATCCATCACATAAATAAAATAAAAGACAAAAACCACATGATCTTATCAACTGATGCAGAAAAGGCATTTGACAAAGTCCAACACCCATTTATGATAAAAACTCTTACCAAAATAGGAATTGAAGGAAAATTCCTCAACATAAAAAAGGGCATCTATGCAAAGCCAACAGCCAATATCACTCTAAATGGAGAGAACCTGAAAGCATTTCCCTTGAGAACGGGAACCAGACAAGGATGCCCTTTATCACCCCTCTTATTCAACATCGTGCTGGAAGTCCTAGCCAGGGCAATTAGGCTAGACAAAGAAATAAAAGGTATCCGGATTGGCAAGGAAGAAGTAAAGTTATCACCATTTGCAGATGACATGATTATATACACAGAAAATCCTAAGGAATCCTGCAGAAAACTACTGAAACTAATAGAAGAGTTTGGCAGAGTCTCAGGTTATAAAATAAACATACAAAAATCACTTGGATTCCTCTACATCAACAAAAAGAACACCGAAGAGGAAATAACCAAATCAATACCATTCACAGTAGCCCCCAAGAAGATAAGATACTTAGGAATAAATCTTACCAAGGATGTAAAAGACCTATACAAAGAAAACTACAAAGCTCTACTACAAGAAATTCAAAAGGACATACTTAAGTGGAAAAACATACCCTGCTCATGGATAGGAAGACTTAACATAGTAAAAATGTCTATTCTACCAAAAGCCATCTATACATTTAACGCACTTCCGATCCAAATTCCAATGTCATATTTTAAGGGGATAGAGAAACAAATCACCAATTTCATATGGAAGGGAAAGAAGCCCTGGATAAGCAAAGCACTACTGAGAAAGAAGAAGAAAGTGGGAGGCCTCACTTTACCTGATTTCAGAACCTATTATACAGCTACAGTAGTCAAAACAGCCTGGTACTGGTACAACAACAGGCACATAGACCAATGGAACAGAATTGAGAACCCAGACATAGATCCATCCAAGTATGAGCAGCTGATATTTGACAAAGGACCAGTGTCAATTAATTGGGGAAAAGAAAGCCTTTTTAACAAATGGTGCTGGCATAACTGGATATTCATTTGCAAAAAAATGAAACAGGACCCATACCTTACACCATGCACAAAAACTAACTCCAAGTGGATCAAAGACCTAAACATAAAGACTAAAACGATAAAGATCATGGAAGAAAAAATTGGGACAACCCTAGGAGCCCTAATACAAGGCATAAAGAGAATACAAAACATTACCAAAAATGATGAAGAGAAACCCGATAACTGGGAGCTCCTAAAAATCAAACACCTATGCTCATCTAAAGACTTCACCAAAAGAGTAAAAAGACCACCTACAGACTGGGAAAGAATTTTCAGCTATGACATCTCCGACCAGCGTCTGATCTCTAAAATCTACATGATTCTGTCAAAACTCAACCACAAAAAGACAAACAACCCAATCAAAAAGTGGGCAAAGGATATGAACACACATTTCACTAAAGACGATATTCAGGCAGCCAACAGATACATGAGAAAATGCTCACGATCATTAGCCATTAGAGAAATGCAAATTAAAACTACGATGAGATTCCATCTCACACCAGCAAGGCTGGCATTAATCCAAAAAACACAAAATAATAAATGTTGGAGAGGCTGCGGAGAGATTGGAACTCTTATACACTGCTGGTGGGAATGTAAAATGGTACAACCACTTTGGAAATCTTTCTGGCATTATCTTAAACAGTTAGAAATAGAACTACCATATAACCCAGAAATCCCACTCCTGGGAATATACCCTAGAGATACAAGAGCCTTCATACAAACAGATATATGCACACCCATGTTTATTGCAGCTCTGTTTACAATAGCAAAAAGTTGGAAGCAACCAAGATGTCCATCAACGGATGAATGGGTAAATAAATTGTGGTATATTCACACAATGGAATACTATGCATCGATAAAGAGCAGTGACGAATCTGTGAAACATTTCATAACATGGAGAAACCTGGAAGGCATTATGCTGAGCAAAATTAGTCAGAGGCAAAAGGACAAATATTGTATAAGACCACTATTATAAGATCTTGAGTAATAGTAAACCTGAGAAGAACACATACTTTTGTGGTTACGAGGGGGGGAGGGAGGGAGGGTGGGAGAAGGTTTTTTACTGATTAATCAGTAGATAAGAAATGCTTTAGGTGAAGGGAAAGACAACACTCAATACATGGAAGGTCAGCTTAATTGGACTGGACCAAAAGCAAAGAAGTTTCCGGGATAAAATGAATGCTTCAAAGGTCAGCGGAGCAAGCGCGGGGGTCTGGGGAACATGGTTTGCGGGGACTTCTAAGTCAATTGGCAAAATAATTCTATTATGAAATCATTCTGCACCCCACTTTGAAATGTGGCGTCTGGGGTCTTAAATGCTAACAAGCGGCCATCTAAGATGCATCAGTTGGTCTCAACCCACCTGGAGCAAAGGAAAATGAAGAACACCGAGGCCACACGACAACTAAGAGCCCAAGAGACAGAGAGGGCCACATAAACCAGAGACCTACATCATCCTGAGACCAGAAGAACTAGTTGGTGCCCGGCCACAATCGATGACTGCCCTGACAGGGAGCACAACAGAGAACCCCTGAGGGAGCAGGAGATCAGTGGGATACAGACCCCAAATTCTCATAAAAAGACCAAACTTGATGGTCTGACTGAGACTGGAGGAATCCCAGGGGCCATGGTCCCCAGACCTTCTGTTGGCACAGGACAGGAACCATCCCTGAAGACAACTCATCAGACATGAAAGGGACTGGTCAGCGGGTGGGAGAGAGACGCTGATGAAGAGTGAGCTAATTATATCAGGTGGACACTTGAGATTGTGTTGGCAACTCTTGTCTGGAGGGGGGATGGGAGGATAGAGAGAGAGAGAAGCCGGCAAAATTGTCAAGAAAGGAGAGACTGAAAGGGCTGACTCAAGAGGGGGAGAGCAAGTGGGAGTAGGGAGTGAGATGTATGTAAACTTATATGTGACAGACTGATTGGATTTGTAAACGTTCACTTGAAGCTTAATAAAAGTTAATTAAAAAAAAAAAAAAAAAAGAGCATTGATACAAAGTGGACCTACCAAACGGGAAAAGGGAGCTCTGGGATCTTCCCCTGGCTGCTTGTGAGAACAAACTAGATCACATTCTTCACGGCAACACTGAAAACCTGGAGACGTTTAGTCCTTTTTTTCCCTCACCTCTTTGTATGTATGCAAGCTGGTAAAAAAGAAATGAGGGGCATGTTTAACTTTTGGGGAAAAAGGTCTTACATACATTGTTCTTTTTTAACATTGGAAAAATCCAAGCTGCCTTTGATTCTCTCCAACCCGTACTCAGAGCAGGAAGCCTCATCACTCAAGAGCTGTCTGGGGTGGGCTTTTGCCAACGGCATGCTGGGATCCCTCCGGAGGATTATCTGCTTTCCTGTTTGATACATGCTTCAGGTAATCCGAATCTAGCCCAGAGATCTAAGGGGACGCTGACACCAGCCCAGCAAAGCAAGCAGGGGGCATGTTAATAAGTCATGCCCCTTGGCTTCCTCCCGGAATACGTTCCTTTCTCTGGCCACCATATGTACTTGATTCACCCCCTGGAGAGGAGGGCTGCTGCCACTGCGACTGCTGGGGATTTTATGCCTAATAAAGGCTTCATTACCACACTCGCACGATGAGGCCACGCATGTAACGTCTGGGGCTTCTATGGATTCAGCATATTCGATATTAAAATGGGCACATTGTTCCATCTGTGCTTTTTAACAAAATAGGGAAAAATCATGAAAAAAAAGACATTCTCTAATGATGAGTTTTCTCGCATTTCCTTGCAAAACGAGATACCATATTGAGAGCACTTTGCACATAGATAATGAATTTATTTAATGAGCAGTCTGGGTCCCATCTCCTCCTGCAAATAATCTTTGACATTGAACATGATTCCAGAGAGATGGGTTGTTCCAAAAACAGAGTTTTTACATCGCCAGCAGCGCCTTAACAAGAGTTAAGAGATGTAAACAATCTAGACAAGACCTCGGCAATGACTTCATTCTGGGTCCCACTGGGCACTTGCCTTACCTCTGCTAATGCCGACATTTTGATTTCCTCGAATGGCTTGTCCCTCTGGCTCAGAACGAGGATTCTTTCCAGTTAGCTTTCACTCCCATCTCCTTATTAACCCTTCACCTCGGAAATAAAAGAAAATTTGGCAATCTCTGAAAACATTCTCTTTGGGCTTTTGTGTGGTACTTCCAGGATGCCTAAATTAGTCCAAAGGATTCTTGGCTGGCAAGCGTTATTACAACTATTGTTAATGAAAACCAAAACTATACAAACCAAGCTTTCCACTCAATAATTAGTCAATGGTTTCATTTGGTGATTTCTTCCATCAGCTAATTACAATCTTCAAAAGAACGCTATCACTGCTAGGCTAGAAGAAGGGTTAAGCTAATCAAAAGCTATCATCAAAGATGACTGAAAAGAGAAACAATGACTTTGAGATTTCAAAGAAATCAAGCTGCCAGGTTTGGAGAGACAATGGATTCACAGGCTTGGCGCTGTGAAATTAATCTTTAACACAGTTTTTTTTTTTTTCTCCCCTTGCTGAGCTGTAGAAATATAAAGTTTGGGGTACATCGACAATCTAGAAGGAACGTTAGAAATAATCTGGTCCAAACGCCTCAAATCTGGAGAGTAGAATCTTTTGCCTAAAGTTGCTGATGTGAACTGAACAAAAATTGTGGTCCCTCTAAGTTTCTTTTGAAATAGTTAGTATAGAGTTCTGTGTTTTAGTCAAATTTGATCAAATCAAATCAAATACAGGTAAAGAAAAATTTTACAAGTATTTGAATATATTCACAGCTATTGCTTCAAGCATAATTAGTTATTAATATAGTTTGCAGAGGGGACTCTGATTACTGTAAATTTCACAGAGCCAACCCAGAATTTCAGTGTTTTCATCTACTTTATTGGTTCGGAGGTGCCCATAACCAAGAGTTGCCTTGGAGTTGACCTTGAATGATGGCAACCCTATGTGTGTCTGACCCTATGTGCGTGCTCCATAGGGCTTTCAATGTCTGAGTTTTCGGAAGTAGATTCCCAGGGCTTTCTTCCAAGGTACCTCTGAACCTCCAATCTTTTGGTTAGCAGCTGAACGTGTTAATCATTTGGTGGTGCCCAGAGTCAGTGAGGAAACCCTGGTGGTGTAGTGTTTAAGAGCTACAGCTGCTAATCAAAAGGTCAGCAGTTCGAATCCACCAGGCACTCCTTGGAAACACTATGGGGAAGTTCATCTCTGTCCTTTAGGGTCACTATGCGTTGGAATTAACTTGACAGCAATGGATTTGTTTTTTTTTGTTGTTGTTATAGTCAGTGTAAATATACTGTTTGATTAACCACATAGAATTTACACAAAGGCACACTCACATCACCTGCTAGGGATTGGCAATCTCAAGATGGTGGTAGCTCTGACAACCTGGGTCCCTGAGTGCCCAGAATGAGCAGAAATCCCTGCCAAGTCTTGAAAGACATGTAGCATGATCAAGAAATATACATCTTGTTAGTTCCAATTTCTTCACATCCTTGCCAACATTTGTTATTTTCCATTTCTTTTTTTTTATCTTAGCCATCCCAGTGGGAGCAAAGCGGTATATCATTGTGGTTTTGATTTCCATCTTCCTAATGGCTAATTGGAAACCCTGGTGACATAGTGGTTAAGTGCTACAGCTACTAACCAAAAGGTCGGCAGTTCAAGTCCACCAGGCGCTCCTTGGAAACTCTATGGGGCAGTTCTACTCTGACCTATAGGGTCGCTATGAGTCGGACTCGACTCGATGGCAATGGGTTTGGTTAATGGCTAATGGGAAACCCTTGTGGCACAGTGGCTAAAAGCTACGACTGCTATCCAAAAGGTTGGCAGTTCGAATCCCCCAGGCATTCCTTGAAAACCCTTTATGGGGCAGTTCTACTCTGTCCCATAGGGTCGCTATGAGTTGGAATTGACTCGATGGCAATGGGTTTGGTTTAATGGCTAATGAGGGAGCCCTGGTGGTGCAGTGGTTAAAGCGCTTGGCTGCTAACTGATATGTTGGCTGTTTGAACACACCAGTTGCTCTGCAGGAGAAAGATGTGGCAGTCAGCTTCCAGAAAGATTTACAGCCTTGAAAACTCTATGAGGCAGTTCTACTTTGTCCTGTAGGGTCACAGTGAGTCAGAATCAACTTGATGGCAACTGGTTTTGAAATGACTACTGATGTTGAGCAGCTTTTCACATGCTTGTTGGTCATTTTTATATCCTCGTTGGTGAAATGTATATTCAGGCCCTTTGTCCATTTTTCAATTAGGTTGTTTTTCTTTTTCTTGTTAAGTTGTAGGTATACTTTATACACTCTGGATATGATACCCTTGTCCAACATATGTTGTTGTTGTGTGCTATCATGAGTTGATTCTGACTTATAGAGGCCCTACATGACAGAGTAGAACTGTCTGATATATAAAAAACCGTTACCATCGAGTTGATTTTGACTCATAGTGACCCTACAGGACAGAGTAGAACTGCCCCATGGGGTTTCCAAGCAGTGGCTGGTAGATTCCACCTGCTGACCTTTTTGGTTAGCGGCTGTAGCTCTTACTGTAGCTCTTAACCACGTCACCACCAGGGCTTCGTCCGATATATAATACTCAAAATTTTCTCCCTGTCTGTAGGCTGTATATTCCCTTTGTTGACAAAGTCCTTTGATATACACAACCCTTTAATTTTGATGAGATTTTGTCTTCTGTTGCTCTGTCTTCAATGTTATGTTTATGAATCTGTTGTTGAGGACTAGGACTTGGAGCAGTACTCCTACATAAATACCATACCATTTATGGTTTAGGTCTTTGATCCATTTTTAGTTAGTTTTTGAATATAGTGTGAGGTGCGGGTCTATCTTCATTCTTTTGCCTGTGGAAATCCAGTTGTCCTTGCATCATTTATAAAAGAGACTAGCTTTCCCACCGTGTGATGGGTTTGGCACCCTTATCAGAGATTAATTGATCTTATGGTCGATTAATACGTACACTTAACTCTGGACTCTCAATTCTATTACTTTGGTCTATATGTCTATCATTATACCAGTACCAGACTGTTTTGATTACTGTAGCTTTGTAATATGTTTTGAGATTGGAAAGTGAGAATCCTCCTACTCTGTTCTTCTTTTTCAAGATGGCTTTGGCTATTTGGGGCCCTTTGCAGTTCTATATAAATTTGAGGATTGGCTTTTCCATTTCTGCAAAAAGGGCCGTTGGAATTTTGATGTGTGTCACGTTGAATTTATGGAAATGGAAAATATGGCAATGGATGTTGGTGATGGCTGCACAAAATAATTGATGTAATTGGCTTCATTGAATTGAACTGGTGAAAAATGTTGAATTGACAAATGTGTTATCTGTATCTTTACAACAACAGAAGAATTACACCTTGTTATTTAAGCCATGAGTTTAGGGATTATTTGATACATGGCAAAAAAAAAAAAAAAAAAAAAAATTTTTTGATCTTTCCCTTGTGTTTTCTGTTCTTTGTATATAGCTTAACAAACCATTTTCTGTCCAAATATCATTAAGATATTATCCTATATTTTTCTTTTAAAATGTTTTGCTCCATATAGAATTTAGTTTTGCTTATGGAGTGAGGAAGGATCTAATTCTATATTTATTCCATATGGGAAGCCTCGTATTTTATTGGTTAGTTGATTCATCCATCCTAATTTGTAGTGCCAACTTCCATCATATGCCAACCTCTCAAACATATAGATGTGTTTTTTCTTTTTTTCCCTCCTACAGGCTCTTTATTTTATTCTGTTGACCTGTTGGTCTATCCTGAATCTAATGCTACACGGTTTTAATTACTATTGCTTTATAATAAGCTGCATGTCTGGTAGAACATGTTCATCTTTATTATCATTCTTATTGAAAACTGTCCTGGAAATACTCAGCCATTTGATATTTACGTGAATCTCAGCATCAGCTTATAAAGTGAAACCCATCCTGGGATATTATTTGGAATTACATTAAATTTATTCATTTGTTTTGAGAAAAATTTCACTGAGTCTTTAATTCTCTGAAAATAAAACATGGCATAGCTCTTCATTTATTTAGATTTTCTTTTTTATATATTTTCTTTAGTCTTTTTTTTTTTAATGTTTTATTGTTTTAGGTAAAAGTTTACACAGCAGAATAGTTTCCCATTCAACAATTCATACATGAATTGTTCTGTGACATTGGTTGCTAGCCCCGCAATGTGTCAGCACTCTCCCCATTTCCACCCTGCCTTCCCCATTTTTATCCTTCCAGTTTCTCTGCCACTCCTTGCCTTCTCGTCTTCGCTTTTGGACAAATGTTGTCTGTTTTGTACTGTGGATTGTTCTAACGACAGAGACGTAACCAGGGTATAGAAGTATGCCAGGTATTGCATAGATTCTGGGAGGGAGGCGTCACTGAACGGTTTCTATTAACCGGGTATAACCAGTAGCATATGTACAGAAAAAGGTACCTATGACAAGGACTGAAATTGTGCCCCTGTCTAAACATGTGACATCCCTCTTTTAGATAACTTTACCATAATATCAGCTCAAAAATACAAGTCAAGCTTATTAATCTTTTCCTTAACACATTACAGGGCTTCAGGAAGGATGTTGGGTCATACTGGGTTAATAGAAACTGCTCAGTGGTGCAATGTGGCTAGAGCTGGTGCAATACCCTAGATATGCCACTGTCCAAGGAACACATTCCTCAGGGAGGTTATTGTTTATTTTATAGGCCAATCTATTATTTGGCTGAAAGATGACCTCCAGGAGTGGATTCATTCAGTTCAAGGTTAAAAGGGTGGCTTAGGGTGATAGTCTTGGGGATTCCTCCAGTCTCTATCAGTCCAGCAAGTCTGGTCTCCTTTATGAATTTGAGTTTTGTTCATTTTTCTCCCATTTTAACTGGAAAGTTCTATCATGTCCCTGGTCAGAGGGGTCGCTAGTGGTACCTGGGCACCATCTAGTTTTTCTGGTCTCAAGCTAGAGGAGGCTGTGGTTCACTTGGGCCATTAGCTCTGTGGACTAATTGCTTCCATGAGTCTTTGGCTTCCTTCACTCTCCTTTGCTCCAGACGGAAAGCGATCATAGTCGTATCTTAGACGGTGTCTTAGTCATCCAGTGCTCCTATAAAGGAAATACCACACGTGAATGGCTTTAACAAAGAGAAGTTTATTCTTTCACAGTCGAGTAGGTTATAAGTCCAAACTCAGGGCATCAGCTCCAGGAGAAGTCTTTCTCTCTCTCTCGGCTCTGGAGAAAAGTCCTTGTGATCCATTAGTCTTCCCTTGGTCTGGGAGCATCTCAGTGTAGGAACCTCAAGTCCAAAGGGTGTGCTCTGCTCCCAGTGCTGCTTTCTGGTGGTATGAGATTTCCAAATCTCTGCTTGCTTCTCTTTCATTTTATCTCTTGAGGCATAAAAGGTGATGCAGGCCACACCCCAGGGAAACTCCCTTTACACTGGATCAGGGATGTGACATGGTAAGGGTGTTACAATCCCACCCTAATCCTTTTAACATAAAATTACAATCACAAAATGAAGGACCACCACAGAATACTGGGAATTATGGCCTAACCAAGTTGATATACACATTTTTTGGCAGAACATAATTCAATCCATGACAGATGGCCACTTGCAAGCTTTTAAGCCTCCAAACTACTCACCAAAATAGGATGTAGAACATTATCTTTATGAACTATGTTATGGCAATTGACCTAGATGTCCCCCAAGACTATGGTCCTTAGCCTTCAAGCCCAGTATCTCAATCCCATTAGCTGTTTGGATATGTCTAAGAAGTTTCCATAACTGCGCCCTCATTGGCTTTATTATGTATATGAATATATATGCACCATACACAAATAAATATATATACAAATGCCCACAACTATACGTATATATGCACATACATGTACTCTCATACATGTCCTCCCACACCTATATAACATGCATATCTACCTACGCAACCAGTCATAAATTTTTGTTTGTTATTACTGTTGTTGCAGAATTGTGTATGTTATAGTGTTTACAGTGGTTGTCCTTTTTTCTCAAGTACCTCTCGTTGTCTTCATTTACCTTGGCCATGTTGTGCTGACTTCTCTCATATTGTGTATTGCCTTTCCCTTCACCAGAATTAACACGCCTACTATCTAGTAATTTTTTCTGCCTCTCCTTCCTGTCCCTGGTAACCATCAAAGAATGTTGCTTTCTGTGTGTAAATCTATTGTTGACTTTTTATAAAAGTGGTATCGTACAATTTTTGTCCTTTTTTCACTCAGCACAGTGTCCTCCAGATTCATCCATGTTATAAGCTGTTTCACAGGCTCATCATTATTCTTTATTGTTGCATAGTATTCCATTGTATTCATGCACTGTATTTTACTATTCATGTGTTGATGGACACTTAGATTGTTTTCGTCTTTTTGCTGCTGTGAATAATGCTGCAATGAACATAGGTGTGCATATATCTATTCATGTCACTGTTCTTATTCCTCCAGAATATATACCTGGAGTGGGGTTGTTAGATCATATGCTATTTTTATTTCTAGCTTTTTAAGTAGGCGCCATACTTTTTTCCATAGTGGTTTTACCATTTTACAAATCCACGAGAAATGGATAAGGGTTCCAATCTCCCCACAACCTCACCAGCATTTGTGGTTTTCTGTTTTTTTTTTTTAAAATCAGTGCCATTTTTGTGGGAGTGAGACAGTATCTCATTGTAGTTTTGATTTGCATCTCTCTAATGGCTAATGGGGCCCTGGTGGTACAGTAGTTAAGCATTTGGCTGCTAACCAAAAGGTCAGCAGTTCAAATCCACCAGCCACTCCTTGAAAACCCTATGGGGCAGTTCTACTCTGACCTATAGGGTCGCTATGAGTTGGAATTGACTTAACAGCAGGGGTTTTGGGTAATGGTAATTGATCTTGAACATCTCTGCATGTGTTTGTTAGCCACCTGAATGTTTTCTTTGGTGAAGTGTCTGTTCATGTCCTTTGCCCAGTTTTTGATTGGATTATTTGTCTTTCTGTTGTTGAGGTGTTGAAGTTTTCTATATATTTTAGAGATTAGATCCTTGTCAGATATGTTGTCACCAATTTTTTTTTTTTTCCCCAGTCTGCAGGTTCTCTGTTCTCTTTTTACTCTTTTGGTGAAGTCTTTTGATCAATATAAGCATGTATATTTTTAGGAGGCCCCAGTTATCTAGTCTGTCTCTGTTTTTATGCATTTTTAGTTACGTATGATAGTTTATTTATACCATAAATTAGAATCCCTAGATTTGTCCCTATGTTATCTTCCAGAATCTTTATAGTTTTAAGTTTAACATTTAGATCTTTGATCCATTTCGAGTTAGTTTTTGTGTATGGTGTGAGAGATGGATCCTGTTTCATTTTTCTGCAAGTGGATATCCAGTTTTGCCAGCACCATTTGTTAGAGACTATATCTTCCCCATTGAATGGACTTCAATTTTTTATAGAAGATCAGCTGTCCATAGCTGGATGGATTTTCTTCTAAGTTCTCAATTCTGTTCCACTAATCTATGTGTCTGTCGTTGTAGCAATATCAGGCTTCTTTCACTACTATGGTTGTATAGTAAGTTCTGAGGTAGGGAAGTGAAAAGTATTAGGCCTTCTACTTTGTTTTTCTTCTTCTATAATGCTTTAGCTATTTGGGGCCCCTTTCCATATAAAACTGGAGATTAGTTTTTCCATTTCATTAAAGAATGTTGTTGGAATTTGGATCGGGATGGCATTATATCTGTAGATCACTTTGGGAAGTGTTGACATTTTCACAATGTTTAGTTTTCCAATACATGAGCATCTAATGTTTTTCCATTTATGTAGGTCTCTTTCCATTTCTTGCAGTAATGTTTTGCAGTTTTCCTTGTATGAGTCTTTTATGTCCCTGGTTAGATTTATGCCTAGTATTTTATCCTTTTGAGTGCTATTACAAATGTCATTGTTTTCTTGATTTCCTTTCCGGAGTTCTCCTTAATGTAGAGGAATCCAACTGACTTTGTTTTTTTGATCTTCTACCCTGCTACTTCCCCCACGTGTCTGTCAGTTTGTCATACTGTGGGGGCTTGTGTGTTGCTGTGATGCTGGAAGCTATGCCACCAGTATTCAGATACCAGTAGGGTCACCCATGGAGGACAGGTTTCAGCTGATCTTCCAGACTGCTAAAACAGAATAGGAAGAAGGACCCGGCAGTCTATTTCTGAAAAGCATTAGCCAGTGAAAACCTTATGAATAGCAGCAGACCATTGTCTGATATAGTGCTGGAAGATGAGCCCCCCAGCTTGGAAGGCACTCAAAAGATGACTGGGGAAGAGCTGCCTCCTCAAAGTAGAGTCGACCTTAATGACGTGGATGGAGTAAAGCTTTCAGGACCTTCATTTGCTGATGTGGCATGACTCCAAATGAGAAGGAACAGCTGCAAACATCCATTAATAATTGAAACCTGGAATGTATGAGGTATGAATCTAGGAAAATCAGAAATCATCAAAAATGACATGGAATGCATAAATATCGATATCCTAGGCATTAGTGAGCTGAAATGGACTGGTATTGACCATTTTGAAATGGACAATCACATAGTCTACTATGCTGGCAATGACAACTCGAAGAGGAATGGTGTTGCTTTCATCATCAAAAAGAACGTTTCAAGATCTATCCTGAAGTACAACGGTGTCAGTGATAGGATAATATCCATATGCCTACAAGGAAGACCAGTTAATACGACTATTATTCAAATTTACGCACCAATCACTAGGGCCAAAGATGAAGAAATAGAAGATTTTTATTAGCTGCTACAGTCTGAAATTGCATTGATAGTTACTGGCTATTGGAATGGAAAAGCTGGAAACAAAGAAGAAGGATCAGTAGTTGGAAAATATGGCCTTGGTGATAGAAACAATGCCAGAGACCGAATGATAGAATTTTGCAAGACCAATGACTTCTTCATTGCAAGTACCTTCTTTCACCAACATAAACAGTGACTATACACGTGGACATTGCCAGATGGAATACATAGAAATCAAATTGACTACATCTGTGGAAAGAAGACGATGGAAAATCTCAGTATCATCAGTTAGAACAAGGCCAGGGGCCGACTGTGGAACAGACCATCAATTGCTCATATGCAAGTTCAAGCTGAAACTGAAGAAAATCAGAGGAAGTCCACAAGAGCCAAAATATGACCTTGAATATATCCCACCTGAATTTAGAGACCATCTCGAGAATAGATTTGATGCATTGAACGCTAATGACTGAAGACCAGACGAGTTGTGGAATGACATCAAGGACATCATCCATGAAGAAAGCAAGAGGTCATTGAAAAGACAGGGAAGAAAGAAAGGACCAAGGTGGATGTCAGAGGAGACTCTGAAGCTTGCTCTTGAGCGTTGGGCAGCTAAAGCAAAAGGAAGAATTGATGAAGTAAAAGAACTGAACAGAAGATTTCAAAGGGCCTCTCGAGAAGACAAAATAAAGTATTATAATGACATGTGCAAAGAGCTGGAGATGGAAAACCAAAAGAGAAGAACACACCCAGCGTTTCTCAAGCGGAAAAAACTGAAGCAAAAATTCAAGCCTCGAGTTGCAATAGTGAAGGATTCCGTGGGGAAAATATTAAATGATGCAGGAAGCCTCAAAGGAAGATGGAAGGAATATACAGAGTCATTATACCAAAAAGAATTAGTTGATATCAACCATTTCAAGAGGTGGCATATGATCAGGAACCGATGGTACTGAAGGAAGAAGTCCAAGCTGCTCTGAAGGCATTGGGGAAAAACAAGGCTCCAGGAATTGATGGAATATCAATTGAGTTGTTTCAACAAACAGATGCAGTGCTGAAGGTGCTCACTCGTCTATGCCAAGAAATATGGACAGCTTCCTGGCCAACTGACTGGAAGAGATCCATAGTTATGCCTATTCCCAAGAAAGGTGATCCAACTGAGTGTGGAAATTATAGAACAATATCATTAATATCACACGCAAGCAAAATTCTGCTGAAGATCATTCAAAAACGGCTGCAGCAGTATAGCAACAGGGAACTGCCAGAAATTCAGGCCTGTTTCAGAAGAGGACGTGGAACCAGGGATATCATTGCTGATGTCAGATGGATCCTCACTGAAAGCAGAGAATACGAGAAGGATGTTTACCTGTGTTTTATTGATTATGCAAAGGCATTTGACTGTGTGGATCATAGCAAACTATGGATAACACTGCAAAGAATGGGAATTTCAGAACATTTAATTGTACTCATGAGGAACCTTTACATAGATCAAGAGGCAGTTGTTCGGACGGAACAAGGGGGTACTGATTGGTTTAAAGTCAGGGAAGGTGTGTGTCAGGGTTGTATTCTTTCACCATACCTGTTTAATCTGAATGCTGAACAAATAATACGAGAAGCTGGACTATATGAAGAAGGACGGGGCATCAGGATTGGAGGAAGACTCATTAACAACCTGCATTATGCAGATGACACAACCTTGCTTGCTGAAAGTGAAGAGGACTTGAAGCACTTATTAATGAAGATCAAGGACCACAGCCTTCGGTATGGATTACACCTCAACATAAAGAAAACAAAAATCCTCACCACTGGACCAATGAGCAACATCATGATAAACGGAGAAAAGATTGAAGTTGTCAAGGATTTCATTTTCCTTGGATCCACAATCATCAGCCACGGAAGCAGTAGTCAAGAAATCAAAAGACGCATTAACCATTGGGTAAATCTGCTGCAAAGGACCTCTTGAAAGTGTTGAATAGCAAAGATGTCACCTTGAAGTCTAAGGTGCGCCTGACCCAAGCCATGGTATTTTCAATCGCATCATATGCATGTGAAAGCTTGAGAATGAATAAGGAAGACCGAAGAAGAGTTGACGCCTTGGAATTGTGGTGTTGGCGAAGAATATTGAATATACCATGGACTGCCAAAAGAACGAACAAATCTGTCTCAGAAGAAGTACAACCAGAATGCTCCTTAGAGGCAAGGATGGCGAAACGGCGTCTTACATACTTTGGACATGTTGTCAGGAGGGATCAGTCCCTGGAGAAGGACATCATGCTTGGCACAGTACAGGGTCAGCGGAAAAGAGGAAGACCCTCAACGAGGTGGATTGACATAGTGGCTGCAACAATGAGCTCAAGCATAACAACAATTGTAAGAGTTGCGCATGACCAGGCAGTGTTTGGTTCTGTTGTGCATAGGGTCGCTATGAGTTGGAACCGACTCAACGGCACCTAACAGCAACAACAACAACAACAACAACAACAACCCTGCCACTTTGCTGAACCCTTGTATTAGTTCCAGTAGCTTTCTTGTGGAATCTCTGGAATTTTCTATGTATAGGATTATGTCATCTGGGAATAGGGACAGTTTTACTTCTTCCTTACCAATTCGGATGACTTTTATTTCCCTTTCTTGCCTTTTTGCTCTGGCTAGGACGCCCAGTACAATATTGAATAAGAGTGGTGGTAATGGGCATTGTTGGGTCATTCCCATTCTCAAGGGGAATGCTTTCAATCTCTCTGTTGAGAATATTGTTGGCTGTTGATTTTGCATATATGCCCTTAATTATGTTGAGAAATAAGGAAGGGTGCTGGATTTTATCAAATGCCTTTTCTGCATCGACTGAGATGAGCACGTGATTCTTTTCCTTTGTTTTATTTATGTGGTGAATTATGTTGATTGATTTTCTAATGTTGAACCACCCTTGCATCCCTGGGATGAAAACTACCTGATTGTAATGCATTATTTTTTGATATGCTGTTGTATTCTGTTGGATAGAATTTTGCTGAGAATTTTTGCATCTATATTCATGAGAGATACTGGTCCGTAATTTTCTTTCTTCTTTTTTTGTATCTTTGCCTGGGTTTGGTATCAGAGTTATGCTGGCATCATAATATGAATTAGGGAGTATTCCTTCCTTTTCCACATTCTGGAATAGAGTAGAACTGTAGTCAACTCTTCTCTGAATGTTTGCTAGAACTCTCCAGTGAAACTATTTGGGCCATTTTTTTTTTTTATGACCTCTTCAATTTCTTCTTTTGTTATGGGTCTATTTAGGTTTCCTATCTCTGTGTTACATTAGGTACATAGTGTTTTTAGAAATTTGTCCATTTCTTCTAGTTTTTCAAATTTGTCAAAGTAAAGTTTTTCATAATATTCTGTAATAATCCTCTTTATCTTGGTTGGTTCTGTTGTAATATCATCCATTTCATTTCTTATTTTAGTTATTTGTGTCTTCTCAATTTTTTCCTTTGTCAGTTTGGTCACTGGTTTGTCAATTCTATTGAACCTCTCAAAGAACCAACTTTAGTTTTGTTTTCTTTCTATTGTTTTTCTATTTTATTTATTTCTGCTCTGATCTTAATTATTTCCTTTCTTCTGGTGGCTGGATTTCTTTTGTTATTCCTTTTCTATTTGTCCAAGTTGTTGGGTTAAGTTACCGATTTTAGATCTGTCTTCGTTTTTGATGTGCGCATTATTGTTATGAATTTTCCTCTGAGCACCACTTTTGGTGTATCCCAGAGGTTTTGGTATGCTGTCTTTACTCTCATTTGATCCTATGAATTTTTTAATTTCATTTTTATTTTCTCTTATGATCCATTTGTTTTTAAGTAAGGTGTTACCCAGTTTGTATGTATTTAATTTTTTTTTTCTTGCTCCTTCTTTTATTGATTTCTAGTTTTATAGTGTTATGGTCAGAGAAGATGCTGTGTATTATTTCTGTATTTATTGAACCTTACTTTGTGGCCTAGAATATAGCCTATCCTGGAGAATGATCCCTATGCATTGGAAAAGAGTGCGTACTGTGGTGGTGTTGGGTTGTATGTTCTGTGTATGTCTGCGAAGTCAAGTTGGTTGATTGTGTTACTTAGATTTTTTGTATCTTTATTGACTTTCTCTCTGGTTCTGTCCATCATCAAAAGTGGTGTGTTAGTCTCCTATCATTATTGTGGAGCCCAGGTAGTGCAGTGGTTAAGAAACACGGGTGCTAACCAAAAGGTCAGCAATTCAAATCCACCAGGTTCTACTCTGTCTTATAGGGTACTTATGGGTTGGAATTGACTCTATTTCTCTTTTCAGTTCTGTTAGAGTTTGTTTTGTGTATTTTTGAGCTCTGTCATTGGGTGCATTTATATTTATTATTGTTACGTCTTCTTGGTAAATTGATCTTTAATCATATAATGCCCTTCTTTGTCTCTTATAATGAATTTTCACTTAATGTCCATTTTATCCGAAATTATTATTGCTACTCCTGCTTATTTTTGGATACTTTTTGTTGGTATATTTTTTCCATCCTTTGATTTTTAACTAGTTTATGTCTTTGTGTCTAAGATGTGTCTCTTGTAGGCAACATATTGATGGGTTATATTTTTTAATCTATTCTGGCACTCTCTGTCTCTTGACTGGTGCATTTGATCCATTTATATTCAGTGTGATTAATGACAGGTATGGATTCATTGCTTTCATTTTGTTATATATTTTTTTTTTTTGGTGGTGTTAACAGTTTTTCTTTGTTCTTCTTAATTTTCTGTGCTGAGTTCTTTTTATATACAAGCAGCCCCTGGATTACTAATGAGTTCCCTTTATAAGTCTGTCTTTAAGTCAAATTTGTACATACGTTGAAAAAGTTAGGTAGGGTTCGTACCTAACTTCAGTTAGTTAAGTGTGTGTCTTACTATATCGTGCCTTTCTGTGCTTAAAAAATATTAAAGAAACACTTCCAGATACACTAAAACATCTTTAACATAAAATAATAATAATGTTACAATGTTTGTCACAAAGTAGTGCCTGTTTTTTATTACAAACCATTGTATGTGCCTCAAGTTTTTCATATAATATGCTTTATGGGTTTGGTTCATAACCACAGATTGTATGTAAGTTGGGCATTTGTAACCAAGGGACTGTCTGTATGAATTTTCTTTTCCTACCAGTCATTGTTGTTGTTTTTATGTTTACTGAGGCTTTATTATTTTCTTCTTCTTTATTTTGGTGAGTATATTTATTTATTCTCTTTGTGGTTACCCTGAAGTTTACCTTTAACCTCTTAACTTTAAAACTGTGTATTATTTCTCAAAATTGCCTTGACCTTCTCCCATGTGGAAGTTCTATAACTACATTTTTATTCCCCCTTTTTGTTTTGAAGTTGTTTTCATTTACAGCTTAACTCCTCTGGTTTCTGGTAGTCAGTTTTTTTAGTTTGATTTTGCTTTTTTGAGGTAATCCTGGTGAAGTAGTAGTTAAGTGCTATGGCTGCTAACTCAAAGGTCGGTAGTTCGAATCCATCAGGTGCACCTTGGAAACTCTATGGGGCAGTTCTGCCCTGTCCTATAGGGTTGCTATGAGTTGGAATTGACTTGACAGCAACGGGTTTTTGATTTGGTTTTTTGCTTTTTTAAAGTCTTTATCTTGGTTGGTATCTGGGTGATATTGTCATGAGTCTTTATTTCAGGTTGTTGTCTGGTGTTGTTGGTTGTCTATCCAAAGAACTCCCTTTAATATTTCTTGTAAGACTGGTCTGGTTTTTATAAATTTCATTATTACCTGCTTATCTGATAGTATCTTAGTTTCACCATCATTTTTGAAAGACAACTTTGCTGGATATATGATTTTTGGTTGACAATTCTTTTCCTTCAGGATTTTATATATGTCTTCTCATTGCCTTTTGCCTGCATGGTTTCTGATGAGAAATCAGTGCTTGGTCTTATTGGTGTCCACTTGTAAGTGATATGTCATTTTTCACAAGCTGCTTTCAGAATTCTTTATTTTTGGTTTTGGAAAGTTGGATTATGATATGTCTTGGTGATTTTTTTGGAGAAGTCTATCCTGTATGGGGTTCATTGAGCTTCTTGGATGGAAACCCTCTCATCTTCTGTGATATTTAGGAAGTTTTCAGCCAATATATCTCCAAAAATTCTCTCTGTATTTTCTTTTTTTCCTCCTCTTCTGGAATTCCTATTATATTTAAATTATTCTTCTTGATGATGTCCCACATAACTCTTAGGCTTTCTTCATTTTTCTTCATTCTTTTTTTCTGATTGTTCCTCAAACAAAGTAGTATCAAGAGATTTGTCCTCTATTTTGCTGATTCTTTCTTCTAGTGATTCAATTCTACTTCTGTGTTCTTCCACTGAGTTATCTATTTCTGATATTTTATTGTTAATCTTCTGAATTTCTAGTTGTTTTTGTACGGTTTCTAATTGTCTGTTGAGTCTGTCATTTTGTTCTTGTGTTGTTTTCTGGAATTCTTCTAATGTTTGTTCTGTGTTTTCCTTGATCTCTTTGAGGATTCTATATTTAACTCTTTTGAATTCTTTCTCAGGTAGTTTTATTATTGTTTCTTTCTCTAGAAGGTTTTCTTTCCCTTTATTGTGCTCATTTGTTTGAGCCATCTTATCCTATTTTTCCATATGATTTGTTATTGTCTGCTGTCTCCAAAGTATTAAGGTGTTATTTTATTGTTGATTTATTGATTAATTGATTGTATATTTGTTTTGTACTGATTTTTTGTTTTGATATATGGAGGTGGGTGAGGTGGGCATGCTCTGCTGATTGCTGGTCTCATGGCACAGGAGCACTCACCACCTGTTGCTGGGCAGGCAGGTCAGCAGCACACAGGCTGAGCACATGTTGCTATTCACTGGGTGTGTATGGAGGCTGAGGGAAGTCTGGAAAGGCATAGAATGTCATGTGTCATTGGTCCAGTGCTGCAGGAATGCACAATGGGAATCGGGTGTGTGGAGTGGCAGGAGGGGTGGGTATGGTGGGCAACCTGTGACACAGACGTGCTCACTGACACTTGCCTGATGGGTGAGGTGGTTGACAGGGTGGTGTGGCAGGCGACCTGGGGCACCAGAGCACTCTCCGCTGCTTGCTGTGTGGGTGGTGTGGTGTGGTGGGTGACAAATGATTTGCTCTTGCATTTTAAAAATACAAGTTGCTGAGGAAATATATGAGAACTCTCTGTACTATCTTTGCAAATTCCTGAAAATTTAAAATTATCCAGGATAAAAGGTTCATTTTAAATTAATTAATACAATGTGATTCCATTATGTTTTCTTGAGTCAAAAATACTGGATTAAAAATTTGTTTAAGCTGGTAGTGTCTCTCAGAAAAAGAAATTGATCTTATTTAGAAACTTGACTTCTAAAAGAAATAAATTTGATCACAAAGGAGCAAATGAGTTTGGAAGGGGCATAAAAATGAATTCTGGAACACTATAAATTAGTAAAATACATATTATATTACATTAGTATGTATCCTAATGCATTTCTTTCTTATTCTATTTCAGCCTCTGCCCTAAATATGTTACATAACCTTCACAATGTTGTTGTTGTTAGTTGCCATCGAGTCACTCATGGTGACCTTATGTACAACATAGTAAAACATTGCCCAGTGCTGCACCATTTTCCTGCTCTTTGGCATGTTTGAGTTCATTGTTGCAGCCATTGTGTAGTGTTTTCAACCTAAAAGGATTCATTTTCCAGCTCTATGTGGAGCAATATTCTGTTACAATCCATAGGGTTTTCATTGACTAATTTTCAGAAGTAGATAGCACTTCTTCCTAGTCATCTTAGCCTGGAAGTTCTGTTGAAACTTGTTCACCATGGGAGACCCTGATGATTTTTGAAATACTGGTGGCAGAGCTTTCAGCATCATTGCAACACCCAAGCCAATACCGTTCAACAAACTGACAGGCAGATGGTGGAACCGTCACAATACCTTATGCATTAGGCACTATGATTCTCTACCTTTTACAGAGCAACTCAGAAAATTCAGTAGTTTATCAGTGACAGAATCAGACCTAGAAATTTGATCTCCCTGGATCCAGAGCCTCTGCTCTCTGTCACTTGTCTCTTCTGCTCTTACTGATGTGATTTCCAGAAATGGAAAAACTCACAGTCATGCATGCCACAGCAGTGAACATATAAATACTTTTATTGTTGTTGGACTCAGTCCCTAATTTTCAAGCTACCTTTACGCTTGAGCCAATTATAAGAATATGAGTGTAGATGGTTGTAGCTGGGTATTTGGAATGAGGTTTTAAACTAAGGTGTCTTGTATATACATTGGGTGATAAATCAAGGTATCCAAGAGCAGAAGCCCAGAAACCCAAAGCAGTATTCAGAGAAAGGGGATTTAAGATATTGCCCCTACCAAAAAGGAAATTAAACAAGCAAATTTATATGATTAATATTTACTTCTGCTTATGCAATGACCTAAAATTTTTGCAAGCATTTTATTTTGGACACCTTGAAGCATACTTGAAAGCTGAAAGAATGGACATATGAACCCTAATCAACAAGGTCAAACAATTATCAACTGTTAAGGATTGAATCGTGTCCCCTGAAAATGTGTTGTAAATCTTAACCCCTATATCTGTGGTTCGTAAACCCTGGCGACGTAGTGGTTAAGTGCTACGGCTGCTAACAGAAATGTTGGCAGTTTGAACCCACCAGGCACACCTTGGAAACTCTGTGGGGGCATTTCTACTCTGTCCTATAGGGTTGCTGTGAGTCGGAGTGGACTCGATGGCCATGGGTTTGGTTTTTGGTTTTGGTACCTTGATTATAAGCCATTTGGGAATGGATTTTTCTGTTATGTTAATGAGACAGTGTTAGTGTAGGGTATGTCTTAAATCAACCTCTTTTGAGGTTTAAAACAGATTAAACAAGCAAGCAAGCAAGCAGAGATGGGGGAAGATAAATGCCATACTACATGAAGATCACCAAGGAACCGAGGAACAAGGACCTTGCCCAGAGCTGAGAGAGAAAGAGAGAGAGAGAGAAAGCCTTCTCCTAGAGCCTGCCCCTGAATTTGGACTTCTAGCCTCCTAAACTGAGAGAAAATAAATTTCTCTTTGTTAAAGCCACCCACTTGTTACAGAAGCATCAGATAACTAAGACATCAACATTTTGACAACCTCATTTTGTCTTTCACCCACACACTTTTTTTGGGAAGATGGCTACAGTATTTTAAAGGAAATCTGAGATTTTAAATCATTTTATCCACAAATAATTCTTATGCTCCTCCAATCCCATACATACTATTTTTAAGCTAACTATGGTATAATGATTACACGTAACAAAATGAACAGTTCCTCAATGTCATCTAATACTCGGTTTGTGTTTTTTCTCAAAAATAATATTGTGTGATTAGTTTATTGAAATCAGGATCCAAATAAGGTCTCTACATTGCATTTGGTTGATAAGTCTTTTAGTTTTCCTTTACTCTTTAACAGTTTCCCTTCCCTCCATCTTTTAAATGCCATTTATTTGTTAAAATAACAGTCATTTGTCCTGTAGCATTTTCTACATTCTAGATTTGGTTGATTGCTTCTTTGTGGTGTCACTGAACATGTTCTTCTATTCTTTATTTTTCCTCTGAACTGACAATTATATGAAGAAGCTTGATTAGATGCTGGTTCAATTTTGGGGTTGGGGGGCAAGAATACATCACAGATATTCCATTCTGGATAGTGTTAGATGTTATGATTGAGTCAGTCTGGTGCAGACATTATTAAGACCTTCAGCTCATGGTTTTAGCAGGCAATTATGTGGTTGCCTGGATTCAGTATCTCACAAGGGACTGCAAAAAATTATCCAATTCTGTCATTCCTTCTGCACTTATTATCTGGAATTCTCCCACAATTAACTCTTCCTTGTCAACTATTTGGCTATTTGAAAACACAATGTGTGCTAAAACAAAAAATCAGGATATATGTTTGATTCTGTATACTTTTATTTATGAATTATTTCGATACCTGAGTAGGTATTCTAGAAACTTCCAGAGGTGGCCAATTTTTGTTAATATCATTTTGAATCACAGATTTTTATACATTTGGAATGTTGAGATTATTTAAATACTGAGATCATTACTTTAAATGCCGAAATTATCCCACCTCTAGCTAGCGAAGCCTCTTCAAATGCCTTGTATCCTTTAGACACTATCTGAAGAAGACCCACTTATTTTGTACATTTCTAGCTATAGGAATCAGATCTGGAATTGGTAATTTCTCAAAAAGTGCTTGGTTTCCTTACATGGGAAACAGTATATAGAGTACAGAATCTAGGCATGTCATAATTTTATGACTTCATATAACTGACCTGTTATTTGGTTAAAAAAACTGGTTTGGTAAGAAATTATGCTGGCTTTTCCTAAGATCAACTGTTAAAACACAATAAATATGTAGAGAAATATCTCTGTAAAAAACAGACGACATGTGTTTATGACATTGCTTTAAATAAGCAGATAACACTTTAAACATTTGACAACAGAAAATAGAGATCGGTAAATAATTACACTTATTGTTAGTTGTTGTCAAGTTGGCTTCAACTCATGGTGATCCCATGTACAACAGAATGAAACACTGCCTAGTCCTGTGCCATTTTCACAATCACTGGTATGCCTGAATTCATTGTTGTGGTCAATTTGCCTTCCAAACTGGAGGGTTTGTCTTCCAGCACTATATTATACAATATTATGTTATGATCCATAGGGTTTTTATTGGCTATTTTTTGGAATTATATCACCAGGCCTTTCCTCCTAGTCTGTTTTCATCTGGAAGCTCCATTGAAACTTGTCCACCATGGGTAACCCTGCTGTTATTTGAGATAACAGTAGTATAGCTTCCAGTATCACACTAACACACAAGCCACTGCAGCCTGACAAACTGACAGATCAGAGGTGAAATAGCTACACTAACCCATGGGCGTTGAGCTGATTCAGACTCATAGCAACCCTACAGGACAGAGTAGAACTGCTGCATAAGGTTTCCAAGGCTGTAAATCTTTATAGAAGCAGACTGTTACATCTTTCTCCTGCAAAGCAGCTGGTGGGTTTGAACCACCTGCCTTTTGGTTAGCAGCTGAGTGCTTAGCCACTGTGCCACCAGAGCTCCTTAATAGCTACAGTAAGTAAAAACCAACATGGTTGCCACATTAACCAATAAGTTGCACATGCTGTTATTGTTGCAAGGCACCATCCAGTTCGTTGTAACTCATAGCAACCCTATGTACAACAGAATGAAAAGCTACTCCATCTTGCGCCATCCTCACAATTGTTTCTATGTTTGAGCCTATTCTCGCAGCCACTGTGTCAATCCATCTCATTGAGCATCTTCCTCTTTTTCGCTGGCCCTCTACTCTACCAAGTATGATGTCTTTTTCCAGGGACTGGTCCCTCCTGCTAGTATGTCCAAAGTAACTCCTGGTGACCCACATGTTTCAGAGTAGAACTGTGCTCCATAATGTTTTTAATGAGTGTAATCTCGACGGCACTGGGTTGGGTGGGAATCTTAAGGAAGTAGATCACCAGGCTTTTCCTCCATGGCGCTACTGGGTGGATTTGAACCCCAACCTTTCTGTTAGGAGCTGAGCCACTAAACCACTGTCATGGATTGAATCATGTCCCCCAAAAATATGTGTATCAATTTGGTTGGGCCATGATTCCCAGTATTGTGTAATTGTCCACCATTTTGTCATCTGGGATTTTCCTACCTGGTGTAAATCCTGTTTCTATGATGTTGATGAGATGGGATTAGCAGGAGTTATGTTAAGGAGGCAGGACTCAATCTACAAGATTGGATTGTGTCTTGAGCTGATCTCTTTTGAAATATAAAAGAAAGAAGCAAGCAGAGAGACATGGGGGACCTCATACCACCAAGAAAGTAGCACCAGAAGAAGAGTGCATCCTTTGGACTTGGGGTTCCTGCACTGAGAAGCTCGTAGACCGGGGAAGATTGATGACAAGGAGCTTCCGCCAGAGCCGACAGAGACAGAAAGCCTTCTGCTGGAGTTGTTGCCCTGGATTTGGACTTCTAGCCTCCTAAACTGTGAGAGAACAAACTTCTGTTTGTTGAAGCCATCCACTTGTGGTATTTCTGTTATAGCAGCACTAGATAACTGAGACAACTGCCTAGGGACCTTAGATACTAATAGAGCTTTTTGTTTTTTTTGGCGAAGTAGCTATGCCTATGGGAAATTTATAGTTTGCTCTATGTGTTTTGTAAATAATCCATACCCTTTTTGATTTTATGTAGTTAAAACTTGTCTACTTCAAAAAACCTTTTCAGGAGTGATTTAGGAAAAGAGAAAACAAAGCATAAACACAGGCCATTTTTATTTGCCAGATTAAATACTAAAATCATTAAAAGGCATATTATTTGAAACAACAATTACTCCTCAGGAAATGCATAACAAAAAAAGGAACAGTAGAGAAAGTATTTTTAATGTATTATCCTTTTTTTTTTTTTTTTTAATTCCTCAAGTCTTTGTTCTTAAGGAAGCAAGCTGCTGTTTCACTTCCCTGAAGTCACTGATAAAACCATGCAAGAACATCAGAGAAAAAATGAATCCGAGATAGGTGCTGTCCCCAAGGGAATGGAGTGCCTCTTTGTCTTATATTTCCATTGGAAATCTGGTGATTTTGCATGCAAACATCTTATTTCATGGTACTGCCTCTCAAATTGAGAGATTAAATCTAGCTCTGCATAAAGGGTTTTTCAATAAAGTAGGTTGCATAGTCTTCTGTTTATGGAAAATTGATGCATCATCTGATATGCTTTCAATTGCTAACTTTTCTTTCAAAAAAGCTGGAAGGAATTTCAACCAACCATTATCTAATCAAGAAAATATTTCCTACCTATCTTGTCTTCGACATAACTTGCTGCCAAGTGTAGTTCTGACTATTGTAAATCACTATGCATTTTAACAAGCAAAATAGACTCTCGAGTTTTGTTAGGAAAGGTACAAATTCTAGAAACTATCCATCATTATCAGTGGAAGGTCCTCAAATTTAGTGCATTTTGCAGAATGACTCTTTACAACATAACCTAATGTTATATTGGTTATACTAGTTTACTTAAGTAGAATTTTTACAATCTTGAGATACAAACAGGCATTATAATAATCCTACAAAGTCTTCCCATGCTTACACTCAATTCTCACTGTACTGTAAAGGCTGAAATTGGGTGTTTATTTAGTTATAATATTTACAATGACTTATAGCATCAAAATTCTACCTGAGTTCATTATAGTATGAAGTGTAGAAGGAAGCAAACTAAATAAGTATTTTGTTTTTTTGTGCATGCATGTGGTCTTTAGTGTTTTCAAATAAAAAGAAAGTTATCTTAATCTATCCAACTACCAATTCGTCATGGGCACAAAGTAGCATGAGAAAACATGCATTAGCATTTAAGGTGCCTGTGTCTCCGGAAATGTTTGTACCTGGTCTAGTGGTTTGGCTCAATTCAAGAGGATGGATATGTAAGGTCCTGAAAGAGGGCCTGAGCTGAGAAAGACTTGCAGAAATGCACCCTCAAGGCTTCGGAAATGCATGCTCACAAAGTGTTACGGATTAAATTGTCCCTCTAAATATGTGTTGAAATCTAATCTCTGTACCTGTTTGGAAATAGAGGTTTTTCTATTGTTATTTTAATGAGGTCATAACAGTGTAGGGTGAATCCTAAACCTAATCACTTCTGAGTTACCGAACAAGCAGAAGAGACACAAAGACTCACACAAAGCGGGGAAGACAGGTGACAGAGACAGGTGCTCCTGCAAGCTCAGAAACTCCAAGGATTGCTGGAAGCTACGAGAAGCTGAACTAGACAAGAAAGGGCCTCCCCATAGAGCCATGGCTGAAATTTAGACTTGTAGCCTCCTGAACTGTGAGAAAACAAATTCCTGTTCTTTAAAGCCACCCACTTGTGGTGTTTCTGATATGGCAGCATTGAAAGACTAGGATGGAGAGGCAGGAGCAGAGGCAGCTGAATGCTTAGATCTTGGAGATACTGCCTGGGTTTAGACCCGGCCTCAGCCCACCGAGCTCTGTGACCTTGGACAAATCACTTCATCTCTTTGGGCTTGCACTTTGTCCTCTGTAGAATGGGGAAGAACATTAAAGGTCAGAAGTTTAAATGAGTAACCTATGCAAAGTACTTGGCACAGGGTCTACCACATGAAAAGTACTATATTCATGATCACTATTATTACTTCTTATAAAAGCTTTAGTGTAGACCATGAACTGCCACCTATATATTGTTCATTCATTCATTTATTCAACAAATATTCATGTGTGTTTACAGTGGAGATGTACACCCTGAGCTGTTAGGTTATGAGAATGCAGCTAAACAGTCTCAGGGAGAGACAGCCATGTAAACGGTGCCAGGGCTCCAGTCTGTCACTCTGCGAGCGATTGCCTCAGACGGAACCTGAAAGAGAAACAAAGATACCTGCTGTTCTCTCAAGTGGCTCACAGTCTGTGTTTTCTCCTCATCTGAGCAGTAGGCTGGGACACTCATGTGTGAGCCTCACCACAGTCTCTGGTGAGCATTCTCTATGCGAAAGCCTGCAGGGCTCTGCTCCAAAGCTGAAGAAAATTCAGGCTGTTCTGAAAGGACACACACACACACACACACACACACACACACACACACACACACACTGTGGGCCTTCTTAGGGATTTTCAAATCTGGTGTTACCATACCCACCATTGTCTCTGAAATATAACCCTTTGTATGGGGACTCCTGTGTGAGCACCAGATGGTGAAGATACGCTTGTCAACAACACGCAGTCTCGGTCCTCAGAGAACGAATAGCCTAGGACAGATGCTCTCAAATTTAGTATACTTAAGGATTGCCTGGGATATCTGTTAAAGTGCAGATTCCTGTGTCCTTTCCCTGGAGATTTTGATTCAGTAGGTCTGGGCTGTGGTCTGGCACTCTGACTCTCAATGAGCACCCCAGGTAACTTCAATGCATAGGCGCCCCAGACCACATATGGATCTGATAGTCAGGGAGACTTGGATTGCAAGAAGCACATCGTGGAAAAGGGTACAATATCTCATAGAACCTGAGAACCAGAAACACAGCCAGATCTAATAAGGGATTCGAACAAGAAAAGAGAACAGACTTGTAGAAAATTCCTACCAGGGATAGTTGGCTGAGGCTACACTTGAAAACACATCACACAGCAGCCCACCTTGCTAAAGGAGGTCCTCCATCTAAGAGCTTGGGGGCCTCTGATGAAGTTTCTTTCTAGTCCAGGAGTTTTGATGACCAGAGGTGATCTCACACCTCTGTTCCAGGACTCAGAGCTCAGAGGAAACTCAAGGCAAATGGATCCTGTCCTCCTTCCTGTTTGGGGCTCCAGGAGGAGTCGCTGTTGCAGGTTCTGAAGCAGTGCTAATGGTGGAGCAGCAGGACCAGGCAGAGAGAGTTTGACTGGAGTCTCTTGCCCTCCTCATTCCTGTGGGCAGACTCAACAGTGTGAGGACCCGTGCGCTGGCCGTAGAGCCTCTGCTGGTGGGGACAAAGTGATATCTCTGCAAAGACGGGGCCAGAGTCCAGCAGGGTGTGTAGGACCAGGAGAGTCAAAGGGGGCCAAGTCCACAGGTAAGGATACCAGGCTCTGCATGAGACCCATGGGATAGATCCCAAGTTTAACACTTGTAGAACTAATAAGCACCAGACACCAGCAGAAAGTGCTGGGCTGGGTCCAGTTTAGCAGTCACTGATCCAGGTGAGGAGCCCCTCTCTAATACCAAAGGTTATGAACATCCATTTTCCCCCACTGGGTGAATTAAATCTCAAAGGTAAATTTAAATTATTGACTAAAACTAAGTTTTTAAGTGCCTAGACCAGTGGCTCTCAAAGTGTAGTTCCCAGATGAGAACATCAGCATCCCCTAAGCACTTCCTAAATGTGCAAACCTCAAACTCCACTCTAGACCTACCAGATGAGAGACCCTCCAGGTGATTTTAAATCCTCCAGGAGATTCTTTTTTAAAAAAAATTTTGGTGAAAATATACACAGCAAAACACACCACTTTGACAATTTCTACACATACCACTCAGTGACATTGGCTACATTCTTCAAGTTGTCACCTTTGTTGACAACATTTTCCAAACTATTTCACCATCATTAACACAAACTCACTGCGCCCTAAGTTTGTCATCTATCCTTTTGAGTTGCTGTTGTCAGTTTTATCACATAATGATAATTCTTTAAGAGAGTATAGTGCTTAATGCAGACATTCTTTTTTAATTAGGCTAAACTATTATTTGGTTCAAAGATGACTGCAGGGGATAGTTTTAGTTCAGGATTTAAAGATTTCCACGGGGTAATAGCTTCAGGGGATTATTCATCCTCAATGGCTCCAGAAAGTCTGTATTCTTTGAAGATTAGAAATTCTGTTCCTCATTTTCCCCCTTTTGATCAAAATTCTTCTATAGAATTCTTGATCTAAATGTTTGGTAGTCCTCCAGGTGATTCTGATGATACAAAACTTTGAGAACCACTGGTTTACACCTAGGAGCTCTTGTGGTGCAGTGGTTAAAAAGTTTGGCTGCTAACCAAAACATTGGCAGGTTCAAACCCACCTGCTGCTTTGTGGGAGATAGATGTGGCAGTCTGTTTCCATAAAGATTTGTAGATTTGGAAACACTATGGGGCAGTTCTACTCTGTCCTACAGGGTTGCTGTGAGTCAGAATCGACTCAATGGAGTGGGTTTTTGGTGGGTCTAGACCTGTGGTGCTCAAACTTGTCTACACATTGGAATCACCTGGGAAACTTCACCATCAACTGATTCCCTGGATTCCTCCTCCAGAGACTGATTTAGTTGGCCTGAGGCTCAGCCTGGGCCTTGGAATTCTAATATGCAGACCAGTTTGGGATCTACCAGAGAGACAAAGACTCGTTTTTCTCCTATATTGGTGGGAGGGGCTCTTGTACCAGAGCAAATTTGGAATGTAAGAAAACTATGTTTCCTTCCCAGAACTGACAGAGCACAAGTAATTTTATAACCTCATTACATGACTTTCATTTTTTGCTCCCTTTAATTGAGTGCTTCCCAGGTCCTCTTAAAGGGAAGATTCTATCCTTCCCCAGCCATAACCCCCACCAATGCTGTCTTTGGATAATTCTTGAACTTTGTCCTTCCTGTGCTGTATTCTGGCGAGGTTGTTTTAGACAAGGCTGCCTGTGAGTAAGGAGTGGAGGTCTCTGGAAGACAGGGCCTTCCCCAAGGTGCCAGTCACCTGGGGGAGAGGAGAGGTCTTTAGAGAGGTCACTGGTACAGGAATGAGGGACTCTGACAAGTGGAAAGGGGAGTTCTAGTCATTCTCTAGGGGCATTGGTGGTTATCTTAGTTATCTAATGCTGCTCTAACAGAAATACTACAAGTGGATGACTTTAATAAACAGAAATTTATTCTTTCATAGTCTAGGAGGCTAGAAGTCCGAATTCAGGGCACCAGCTCCAGGGGAAGGCTTTCTCTCTCTGTCGGTACTCAGGGAAGGTCCTTGTCATCAGTCTTCCTTGGCTGAAGAGCTTCTCAGTGCAGGGACCCTGGGTTCAAAGAACGCGTTCTTCTTCTGGCATATCTTTCTGGGTGGTATGAGGCCCCCATGTCTCTCTGCACACTTTTATCTCTCATAAGATAAAAAGTAATGTAGGCCATGCCCCAGGGAAACTCTCCTTACATTGGATCATGCCTGTGACCTGAGTAAGAGTGTTGCATCCCACCTTAATTCTCTTTAACATAACCTAAAATTGCCTCATGAACCACAGGCAGGGTTTAGGATTTACAATACATAGGAAAATTACATCAGACATAAAACAGAGGACAACCACACAATACTGGAAATCACGGCCTAGCCAAGTTGACATTTATTTTCAGGGGACACATTTCAATCCATGACAGTGGTTCAGTAGTAGAATTCTTGTCTTCCACGTAGGAGGCCCGGGTTTGACTCCCGGCCAATGTACTTCACACACAGCCACCACCCATATGTCAGTAGAGGCTTGTGTGTTGCTATGATGCTGAATAGATTTTAGCAGAGCTTCCAGGCTAAGACAGACTAGGAAAAAAGACCTCGTGAACAATTTCCAAAAATCAACTAATAAAAACCCTATGGATCCTAATGATCTGATCCACCAGCAATCATGGGGATGGTACAGGACAAAGCAGCAATTTGTTCTGTTGTGCATGGGGTCGTCATGAGTTGGGGGCTGACTGGACAGCAGCTAACAGTAATTGACAGTCTAACACTGACAGAGCTAACAGTCAATGACAATAGTCATCCTCCGGACAGCTCTCTCTTGGATTTAAAACATCTTAAGCTACAATGTAACGGGACAGTGATCCCTGAAGGCTGAGTATGGGGGCAGCAGCAATAGGTGATGTCCTCAAGGAAGTGGTGGAGCTTGAGATCAGGAGCTGGGCACTGAGGCTCAGCTGCAGTCTTGGTACTGCACTGTGTTGCTCATCTCAGAGGGACTTTAGTTTTTTTAAGAGAGTTTGGGGTTTTCTGACAGAGGCACCATGATTTCCTCTGGGACTAGGTGGCTCCCAATCCAAACCTGAGAGCTGATTTTCCTCAACATGCCTTGTTCTCCAAACTCAGTTCTCCTTCCTTCTTATCCCAATTTTTCAAATTCCCACTGCCCTTCTCTCTCTGCACACATACACACACACACACAAGATGTGAAAGCTGGCTGGTCCTCACAGAATCCTATTGTAATGTTTCCAAAATCCAGTGCAAATGTGTAAGACATACAGCCTGGGGTGCTCAGCCATCCTTTGTGATCTTCTGGGAACAGAAGGGAAGGTTGAGTGTCAGGCAGGTAGGGACAGAGACGTGGTGACTACAACATCTTTCTTGTTCCCTTGTTCCCTTTAAAATACTTCAAATGGGTGGCCATCTATGACAGTGTGTCGTTAGTAAAAATGACTCAGCACACATTTACTTGGTGGCTTCTCTTTGCCAACCATTAAGTTCTGGGCATACAGAGATGTGTAAGACATGGCTGTAACATCAGAGAGCCTTCAGTTCTAGCATGTGGGACATAAAGAGATGACAGCAATTCATCTAACTGCAACTGTAACTTGCAGGATAATATAGTTTTGCTGTAATATAAATGTGTGCGTGCCTTACCGTGCCTGGGTGTGTGCATGTGTGTGTGTGTGTGTGTGTGTAATCTGAATGGAACCTTGAATAACACTGCTATGAAGCCAAGCTCCTTTTCCGAAATAGAGATGGTAATGGGAGATGCCGCCTGTGATGTCAGCGAAAATATATTTCTGCATCTGAAATGAGCCTTCGAGAAATGTTAATTTGATATGAAGGACTTGACTTGGGGGCTAAGCCATTGTTTGTGGAGATCTGGGCCTGAGAGGCTTGAGGTCAAAAGGGAGGATACAGATGTGAGAGTTTTGCTCTGTGTTGGAGGGGACTGGAAAAAGAACTACAGGAATGACGTCTTAGCCTCTGCTTGGTGTAATTGAAAAATTGTTGTTATTATTGTTTGGTGCCTCAGGTCTTTTCTCCCACGGAGACGCTGGGTGGGTTCCAACCACCAAACTCTTAGTTAGTAGCCAAGCACTTAACCATTGCATCACCAGGGCTCCTTGAATAGTCCATAATGATATAGATTACTTTTCTGCTCAAAGCACAGGGCAAAACTCTACCTGAGGAAGAGATTGGGTCAACCAGGAAAGGAATGCATTTTCCTACGGTCAGTTACCCTGGGAAGAAGTGAGCCCAGGGGCAGGGAATGGCGGCTGAGTGGGGCATAATTCTTCCCCTACCACTAATGTTTCCTCCATGGAGACGCAGCCCATCAGTGTGTCATCCCGGGCCATGCTCACCCCCACCACCTCTCTGTTCTTAGAGAAGCCGCATCTGGTCCACAGTTCTGGAAATCCACTAGGCCGTGGATATAAGCCACATTCTTCAAGGTCAGCTTTATCAGTAAAAAGAGGTGATGTTCACAGTACTATTCACAATAGAAAAAGATGGAAACAACCTAAGTGCCCATCAACAGATGAATGGATAAGTAAAATGCAGTATGTACATACAATGGAATACTACTCAGCGATAAAGAAGAATGAGTTCCTGAAACATCTTGGAACATGGATGAACCTGGAGGACATTATGTTGAGCAAATAAATCAATCACACACACAAAAATAAATATTATGTTTTTTCTTTCGTGAAATGACATGAAGAGACAAATATATAGAAACTAATGTTCATTAGTGGTTAGCAGAGGTGAGAGGAGGAGAGGGGGGAGGAGGATTCACTCACCAGATAGTAGATATTTGGTATTTTTGGTGATGGAAATGCTAGCACCAAACGAGGGTGAGATGTGCACAGCTTGATGAAGGTAAACGACGTCTCTAAAAAGTACACAAGAAAAAAGGACCTGTTGGTAATTGCTATGGCATATATAATTTTGAAACAACAGTAACAACAACCAAAACATACATGTGAAGGTATATATGTATGTATGTAGGCATATGTATGTATGGGTATGTATATGTGAGTATTATGTGTGTATATAAAGGTGTGTGCATATGTATATGCATGAATGTGACCATATATTCATATATATAATAAAGCACATGGGGGCACAGTTATGGATACATCTTAGATGTAACTAGACATGTGTTGGGATCAGTTTCTTGGGTTTGAAGGAGTAGAACCATAGTCCCTTGGAGTATCTTGGCCAATTGGCATAATATAGTTTGTAAAGTTTATGTACTACATCCTAGTTTGGTGAGTAGGGTCTGGGGCCTTAAAAGCTTGAGAGTGGCCATCTAAAATACTAGTCGTCTCTATCATCTGGATCAAAAGAGAAAGAAGGAAACCAAAGACTCAAAGGGGAAACTACTCTATAGGGCTAACAGCCTACACAAACCATGGCCTCATCTATGCTGAGACCAGGAGAACTAGATGGTGCCCGGAAACTAGATTAAGGGAAATGGAACAGCCAGAACAAAAATACTGATAATGTTCACACATTGTGAAGAATGTAACCAATGTCACTGAACAACTTGTGTAGAAATCGTTGACTGGAAACCTGCAGTGCAGTGTAAAACCTTCACCTAAAACACAATAAAATACTATTTTTAAAAAAAGAGATGACATTTTGACTTTTGTCAGTTGATTCTGCAGGTGCTCCAGAACTTAGGTGGCAAATAGAAGCCGATTCTATTGATCCTCAAAGCCAAATACCAGGAATAGGAGATGAGGATTCAAAAGTGAATCATAGAATCAGGGTGGGAGGGAAAGGAAGGAAGAAGTCTCTCCCTAGGAGCTGCATGGAGGTTTGGCCTGGGACCTAAGGCAAGGAGATGCCTAAAGCTCTCCTAGTGCTCAGGTTAGCGTGGTCCCAGGTAGGCCAGGGTTGAGGCAGGTACGACTTTTGTGATGTTACCTTTCCTTATCCCTGCAATTTTCTTAAAGAAAACAACAGTCTGACCTTTTATATTGATTTGGGCCATTGAGCAAAGGGTGTATTCCCACAATGGAAACACAGCCCTGAATAAGGAGGAGTCAAGCACAGGGCAAATTGTTCTGAGATTGCAGAAGGTGACCTATAAACAGAATTCCAGGAAGTGACAGGTGCAGTGTTACATACCAGACCACGAGCTGAGGTACCAGCAACAACCACCCAGGAGTTCATCCCACAGTCCCCAAGCAAGAGGCCCCTTGGAAAGGGCTAACATTTTCTGAAGTGAAAGTAGTCATGGGGTCTTGAGTCATTGCTACGTTGTTATTTGGAAGCAAAAAGAATGAGTCCCTTTAATTTTTAGTCACAGGCTGGTGAAGCCAGGCCATTTGTAGGAAATGCTTATAATTAAATCTAAATTAGTTCACTCACATCTATCTTTTTGACATTTGCATTTTTCCACAATCTTGTTGTTGTTCTTGTTAGTTGCTGTCTAATCTGCTCTGAATCATGGCAACTCCATATACAGCAGAACAAACTTTGCCCGGTCCTATACCATACTCATGATCATTGCTATATTCGAATTCATTGTTGTGGCTGTTGTAGTGACTTTCTGCCTCCCAACCTAGGGGTCTCATCCTCCAGCACTGTATCAGACAATAGTCTGCTGTGATCCATAGGGTTTTTTCCACTGCTAATTTTCCAAAGTAGATTGCCAGGCCTTTCTTCCTACTTTATCTTAGTCTGAAAGCTCCACTGAAGCTTGTCAACATGGGTGAACATGCCGGTATTTAAAATACCAATGGCATAGCTTCCAGCATCATAGCACCTTGCAACCCAGTACAGTACGACAAATTTACAGATGGGCAATGGTTTTCCACAATAACAGAGATTATACAGTAAATTAATTTTCATATTGTGCAGTAAATTAATTTTCATATTCTGCAGTATTCTCCTCTAACATAATTCAAATGGTTATATATTTTGCCATTATATGGTGTCATGGATTGAATGGTGTCCCCCCAAAATATCTGTCAACTTGGCTAGGTCATGATTACCAGTCCTGTATGACTGTCCACCATTTTATCATCTGATGTGATTTCCCTGTGTGTTGTAAATCCTATCACTATGATGTAATAAGATGGATTAGTGGCAATTATATCGATGAGATCTACAAGATTAGATAGTGTCTTAAGCCAATCTCTTTTGAGATATAAAAGGGGGAAGCGAGCAGAGAGACATGGGGACCTCATACCACCAAGAAAGCAGTGCCAGGAGCAGAGCGCATCCTTTGGACCTGAAGTTCCCGGGCTGAGATGGTCCCAGACCAAGGGAAGACAGATGACAAGGACCTTCCTCCAGAGCTAACAGAGAGAGAAACCCTGTCCCTGGAGCTGATACCCTGAATTTGAACTTGTAGCCTACTAAACAGTGAGAGAATAAATTTCTCTTTGTTAAAGTCATCCACTTGTGGTCTTTCTGCTATAGCAGCATAGATGACCCAGGCATGTGGGATTATTATAATTTAGACAGTGAGTGACATATTATTTTTATAAGCACGTTTCCGATACGTCTTTGCACAATTCAAGATTATTTCTTTTAGCATACTAGAAAAGTTTCCCCAGACTCTGTACCTCCTTTCTTAGAGGACATGCCTGCATTCCCTTCTCAGACGTTTTGTTCCTATGGGCCCTCAGATAAACCAAAGGATAGAACTAGTATTCCTGATGCCTCTCAGTTCATGGTCCTCTCATGCTGACCTCATATTTCTAAGCCTTAGGCTTTGATTCCGTATCTTAAGTTTCCCTCCTGTTGAGTGAGAGTCCCTGGGTGGTGCTAATAGCTAACATGCTCAACTGCTAACCGAAAGGTTGGAGGCCCGAGGCCACCCAGAGGTGCCTTGGAAGGAAGACCTGGTGATCTAGTTCCAAAAAATCAGCCTTTGAAAATTCTACGGAGCACAGTTCTACTCTGACACACATGGGGTTACCATGAGTCGAAGCTGACTGGACAGCCAACTTGTAGTGGTTATCTGTTGTGTCAAGTAAGCTTCTGGGCTATTTGTTTTTGGTGCTTGTTTATTTGTTCTGAAGGAGCCCTGGTGGTGCAGTGGTTAAATGCGCTCTGCTGTTAACCGAAAAGTCAGTGGTTCTAATCCACCAGCTGCTTTGTGGAAGAAATATGTGGCAGTCTGCTTCCATAAAGATTTACAGCCTTGGAAACCCGATAGGGCAGTTCTACTCTGTCCTATACGGTCACTATGAGTCGGAAGCAACTTGACGGCAACCAGTTTTATTTGTTCTGACAGTGAAATAATCGTGATTAGGACACTTATGAAGTAACTCTCTAAGAGGAATTGCTGGATCCAAGTGAGTGAGAATATCATACAGAGAGTACACACGCACACACATACACACACACAACCCACACGTATGTATATACAACACCTACACGCCTATTTGGATGCTGTTCTCCAAAAAGTTCTCACCGATTTCAGTTTCTGTATCCGTTTTCTACTCTGTTTACAAGGGGATCATTTTCCCAAACTTTTAGGTAAAAAAATAGTAGCTCAATGCTCTTTTATTTGCAATTTTGTGTAATTAATGAAGATGATTTTTTTCCAACATGTATAGGCCATTTGTTTTCCTTCTTTCATAAACTGTCTCTTCTTGTCCTGTGTTTATTTTCCTATTTGGGTATTTATGCCTTTTTTATTGATTTCTAAATAATAACCTCTACTGTAGTTTGCAATTATTTTCTTATTTTTTAATATTAATATGGCAAAATGTATTAATACTTTTATAATTCCTGCCTTAGTGTGATCCTGGAAAATAGTGTGATCATGAGATTATTATTTATCTTTTATTTCATATTTTTAATGTTTGTTTTTACATTTGCATCTTTGATTCCTTTGGAATCCATGTGGCTTATGATCTGAATTAAGGAATTAAATTCAAAGTTTTCAGAATGGTTCACCAGTTATCTCAACACCTTGCATTTCTTAAGTACACCTTTTCTTCACATATGTGAAATTCTATGTATCTCATACATTAAATTCAAATGTATTTTGATCTTTTCTGGAGATTCTCTTTTATCTCTTTGATTGGATATTTCAGTGTTTTTATTTCCTTTGAACTTATAATACATGTTAAAGTCTTGCTACAGCAAGTTTTCATCTCCCTCTTTATTCCCTGATTTGATCTTCATAACTATTTATCTTTTGAAATGAATTTAATATCATGTGGTCAGTGGATCTTTCCACACCCATGAAAGTTGTGACTGCTGCCATTTCCTCCTCCTCACCCTTGTTCTCATCATCATCATTATTGTCGTTCTGGTGAGCACTTCACTGAATTTATCTTAAATGCTTTGAATGATGAAAGGAGAATTGCCATAGCCGTAATGGTTTCTTTTCCTTTACTGGGACATGGTACAACTGGGATTTCTTCAAATCTTCCTCTATGTTCATCAGTAAAGATTTATGATTTCTTTCTTATTGGTCTTAACAACTCCTGCAAAGTTTATTCCTGAGTAATTTATAACTCTTACAATCAGTACAAGTGTGACCTTCCTTGCTCTTAAAATTAGCTCGTGGGTTATTGCTGATACATAAGAAAGCAAACTCTGAGAGGATGCAAACTTGTGGTCCATAGCACAACTCAGCCCACAGATATGTCCTGGGGGCTCAGACTCTTGTGGCCTGCATGGTGTTTGTTTTGTTTTGTTTTGTTCTGTATTTCGAGTTAATTGACAACATATTTCTTAAAAATCAGGAGTTTATAACAGAAATCCAGAGTTCCAGATTCTCTTATAAACAAGAGGATCTTGCAACCCTGGGCCTCCTTTCCCACATGGCAATGCCCAGCCAGGGCTACACAGCAGCTGGTCTTTGTTGGTAGAGCACACAGGCTCCCAGGAAGCACAGGCTTTGAACTCTTTGAGCTTCCTGGACCCAGAGTATGACTGTTGGTTGCTACTTATATTTAGACAGATAGATAGTTGTATTCAAGTAGATTCTGACTCATGACTTTAGGTAAAACAGAAAGAAAGTTTGCCTGGTCCTGCATCATCCTCACAATCTCTGGCGTGTTTGAGTCCATCATTGTGGCTATTGTGCCAATCCATCTCAGGGAGCCTCTCCCCCACCCTCGCTAGCCCTCCATTTCACCAAACACAATGTCCTCCTTCAGCAATTAATCCTTTCTAATAGCATGTCCAAAGTAAGTGAGTCAGACAATGTTCTGTTGTAATCCATAAGGTTTCTATTGGCTAATTTTCAGAAGTAAATTGCTAGGATTTTCTTCCTAGTCTGTCTTTTTCTGGAAGCTTCACTGAAACATGTCCACCATGGGTGACCCTGTTGGTATTTGAATTACCAGTGACATAGCTGCCAGCATCACAGTAACACACAAATCACCCAGTATGACAAACTGACTGATGGGTGGTGGCACTTATCTTTATGTTTGTAATATTGTTGTCCTTGTCTTGCAGTTACGTGAAAGTGAACTATTTCTCATATTATGTCTCCATCAAAATCTGTGAAAATAAGAGCAAGAATACATATTTTAAGAAAAGGAGAGAATATGGAAGGGAAATATATTATTCCATGTATAATACCAAAATTTAATTCAAATGTCATTTTATAACAGACCAGAATTAAAAACTTTGGCCTTTATTTGGAAAAGGTAAATGATTAAATGTTAATAAATTGAAATAAAAAGACCAAAACTTTGGTTTCAGAATGTGAGTAAAATGGGAAAAAAAAAATGCTTCAGGATCAAAATATTTTCTAACTAATGAGTTTATGTAAGAGTACCTATTCAATGCAGCAAAAATGATGTGCCTCTAACAAAGAAGCATTTACAAATGTAAGTCTAATGGGAAACACTTACTCTGGCACAGCTTGATAGTTTTCTGATAGGTCTCTTCCAAAAACTACACAGAAACCGGGTTAGAGACTACATTTCCCAGCCTCCTTTGTGGCTATGGGGGCCTCGTGATTAAGTTGACAACCCGTAGTATGGAATGTGAGCAAAAGTGATGGATATTCTTCTGTATCAATTGCTAAGAAAAGTGCTTGCCCTGTACTTCAGCAATTTCCCCTAATGCAAGTGGATGCCCAGAACTCTGCTTCAAATACATGGCCAAGGTAAAAATCCCAGGTGAAGGTAAAACAACAAGATGGAGCTAGCTTCAGTTTCCAAATGACTTTAAGGAGCAAAGCAGCTCAGCCAATGTAGACCTGCACACTTGGACACTAGAATATGAAATTGAAATCAACGTGTTTCCTTTTTTTGCCAGTGTATGTTGGGCTTCTTTGTTACAGAAGCTTAAATTTTACCCTAATGTCCTCAGCATGCTGAAAATACATTTTCATATTCTACAAATAAAATTTGTAGAATAAGTTGCATGGAATTTCAATCACGTGGCATTTTCTATCAAAGCTGATAAAATAGTAACATCAATGCCTAGGCATTTTAATTTATGGTGTCGATGAGAGATTTCATGTGCAGAAGAAAATTTGGACATAATGGCAATGGTAGCACAAAATGAGGAAATAACTTATTTTTGTGTGTTGAAAAATGTCTTAAAAATTTCAATGTAGGAAACAATTGAAATGTCTATCAACCAATGAATGGCTAGACAAAATGTGTTATATATTGGGATATTTCTTGTTGTTGTTAGGTGCCATTGAGTTGCTTCTGACTTATAGTGATCCTGTGTACAACAGAATGAAACACTGCGCAGTCCTGCACCACTCTCATAATCGTTGCTATGTTTGAGCCCATTGTTGCAGCCACTGTGTCAATGGATCTCATTGAGAGTCTTCCTGTTTTCACTAACTCTCTCCTTTACCAACTATTATGTCCTCCAGGGACATAACATGATAACATGTCCAAGGTACATGAGATGAAATCTCACCATCTTTATTTCTAAGGAGCATTCTGGCTGTGCTTCTTCCAAGACAGATTTGATCATTCTTCTTGCAGTCCATAGTGTATTCAGTATTCTTCACCAATGCCATAATTCAAATGCATCAATATTACTCCGCCATAAAAAGGAATGATATACTGATACTTGCCACAAAGTGGGTGAGCCTTGACGACATTATGCTAAGTGACAGAAGTCAAATGCTCACTACCACATATTGTATGATTCTATTTACATGAAATACCTAGAACAGATAAATCTATAACGTCGAGGGTAGATTAGTGGTTGCCAGGAGCTGAGGAGAGAGGGGAATGGGGAATAACTGTTTAGTGTGTATACCCAAAAACCCAAACCCATTGCCATCAAGTCAATTCTGACTCACAGCAACCTTAGAGGTCAGAGTAGAATTGCCCCATAGGGTTTCCAAGAAGCAGCTGGTGGATTTGAACTCTTGACCTTTTGGTTAGCAGCCACAGCACTTAACCACTACGCCACTCCATGGGGTGATGAAAATCCTCTTCAACTAGATAGCAGTGATGGTTACCAACATTGTGAGTGTACTAAATGCCACTGAATTATACATTTTAAAATGTGTATTTTACCAGAATAAAAATAATTTTAAGGCAACTTGTTGAAATTGATAAGCCTTTTTTTTGTTTTGGGTTAACTATAGTTGGAACTCCTTCCATGCTGGGTGTTAATACCCAGCTTGTCAGGAAATTTCCATCTAAGATAGCAACTTTTACTCCACTTGTCTTATTCACTAGGAACCACTTTGAACCAAAGAATTAGAAATGGAATATAGCATTGATGTGGGATAATTAGCACTGCAACCTGGATACACTCAAGTTGCTTGACCCCTGGATAAAGATTCAATGTCATCCTTGACTTTAATACACATTACAGTAGTTGGCTGTTCTACATGGAGGGTAGCAGCTTGGCTGTGGCTTAGAAATGAATTGATCTGTTAGTTTATTCAAAGAAAATGACCTACCTCAGCTCACAAGGAAGATGGTATCAAAGATTTGGCCTTTGCTTGAACATTGCAACTGACCTAAATACTCTGAATGTATTTTGTAAGACAGCTGATGAATTGGTCCCCTCAGACATGTTGAAATTAGGGCTAACTTACTTTTTTATGGAGCCCTGCTGGTGCAGTGGTTAAGAGCTCACCTGCTAACTAAAATCTGGCAGTTTGACTTCACCGGTGGCTCCTTGGAAATCTGTGAGGCAGTTCTACTCTCTTTCATAAGGTTGCTATGATATGAGCTGGAATAGACAATGGGTTTGTTTTTTTTGTTTGTTTGTTTTACTTTTCTATACTGCAGTCAGGTTCCAAAAATGAAAACAGGGCACACCTGAACTACATACAGTCCCTAAAGAGTGGGGCTTAAGACTGAATTCAAAAACAGGTTATTAACAATAACTAATACAATGTGCTTAATATGTACCAGGCATTATTCTAAGAGCTTTACATATAGTAGGTAATTTACTCCTCTTTCTGATATAGGTACTATTATTATTATCATTTTACAGATGACAAACTGAGGCCCAGAGAGGTTGAGAAATTGGCCTGAGGTCACAATTCCTAAGCGTTGGAGCCAGGATAGCACCCAGGCAGTCTGTCTGCAGTGTCCATGCTCTTACATTTGGAGAAAAATAATCAGCCATGCCCACTTGGTCTTTATCATCATTGATAGACTGAAGGGAACGCTACCAAAGAAAGTTTCTGGACTTGGTACAATATGATAGTCCATGTTTACATCATTATATCAGAATCCAGAATTCTACATATATCTGGGGTGTGATTACACTAAATAGAAAAACCATTGTGCAAAGATTCTGTTAGGTTTGGAAGTCCTTGTATTTGTGAGCAGCTGTTTTCTATTATGAAAAATGAAACTATATCAAAAGAAATATTGCTCCCAATTATAGGATCCAAGGTTGAATTCTGCTGTGCACATTACAATGGAAATATAAAACTTGCTATTGGTATCTTAATATAAAAGGTGTCATTGTCTTCAGGCTGAGATCAGCATCCCCATGTGAGGAAAACAGTGATAAAAATTTTCCCAGTTTATCCATTTGTATTTTTTCTATCTCACATTTAAAATGTAATCTCCATTATCATAGATTTATAAATTGATAAAAATAAAGAACCTGTGCTACCTTCCTAACAGTTTTTCTTTCATCTATTGTCATTACGTGAACATGCTGTAAGCATTTGAACTGTGGCCCCTGTTACAGATCAGTGTGGGTTTATTGATTAATAGGCAACCTTATTAAACTCTCAGTAGTTCTAATATTTTTTTTTCAATGTGTTTTTGGGGATTTCATGGAAAAAATGTTAAGAGCTAACAAATCTAATTTGTTATAATTGTTTATAACTCTTATTTAATTTTACAACTTATGTCAGGAACTAACAATCCTAGATCAATATTCAACAACACTGAGATTAGTGGATGTCCTATTGCCTAGAGCTTCTTCAAATATTTCAATGCTGACATCTTGAGAAGGATATCCTTTTTTTTCTGTTACCATTTTTCTACAAATTTATGTGAGGAACAAGAGTCGAATATTACCAAAAGCCTTAAGCATTTTTCAAGTGATTAAATAAAAATTATAAAGAGTATTGCTAGATGTCCTAATATTGAACCATCCCTACATTCTTGGAATAAACTACCAAATTGCTAATTTTTTATTTGGGGCTTAAAAATATATATATTTATAAATGACAATTGTCAATGAAGTTTTTTTTTGAGCCATTATTACATTTTTTTACTATCACTCATTTTTTAGATTTAAATGAAAACTTGTGATGTTGTCTCATTTTTCCATCCTCTAGAAGAAAGTAAATATAAAAGAACACTCTGTTCCACAAAGTTATTAAGTTTAACCTAAACAGCCACTTGGGACCAGGGATATTTCTTTGAAAACTTTTTACTCAACTTTGTAATGCTCTTTTTGGTTTTTATAACTACTTTTTAACCTTCACTGGTGTCATATACATTTGACTAATGATATGTTTTATAAAAATTTAGTTTTCCCTTTTCATTTCTTTATTGCTTAGAATATTATAAACATCCTATAAATGTTGGGAAAGAAGATTTATTTTCTACTTGGGACAAAATTTGATATTAACCAGCAATAGTACTAAACTAGAGTGGAACTTGCTGATCCAGTGAGTGGATTTAAATTATTCTACTTGGCCTAATTGTTTGCCCAAATTGGTTTATGTACAGCTGCCTCCCTCCCCTCCCCTCCCCTCCCCTCCCCTCCCCTCCCCTCCCCTCCCCTCCCCTCCCCTCCCCTCCCCTCCCCTCCCCTCCCCTCCCCTCCCCTCCCCTCCCCTCCCCTTTCCTTCCTTTTTCCTTTTCTTCTCTTCTTTCCTTGGAGAAAGGAAGGAGATTGTTTTTGTGGCTGACTATATTTATATTTGTGTTTGGGTGAGAGAGAGCATGAAATCAAAACCACAGGATGGCTGGGGGAAGAAAAAGGCTACATATATGATGGAACACACTGTGTCTTTCCCCCACTTCCCTGACTAATTTTGAGTCCTGTGAGACAGGTTGGAAACACCGGTGATGTAGTGGTTAACAGCTATGGCTGCCAACCACAAGGCTGGCAGTTTGAATCCACCAGGCACTCCTTGGAAACCCTATGCAGCAGTTCTACTCTGTCCTATAAGTTTGCTATGAGTTGGAACTGACTTGATGGTAATGGGCTTTTTTTTTTTTTATGAGACAGGTTAGAGCAAGAAGCTGATGGTGTTAAGTGTGAAATGCTTAAGTGACCAGGTATAATTCTTTCTTATTTCATTCATCTTACTTTTGGCCACATGTAATTTCCTTTTCATTTCAGCCTGTTTTTTCTTTCCATCTTTTTTAGCTCCATGTTTTCTTTGAATTCTGAAGTAGAAGGTTCTCACAGCTTTTGTCTTCATTTTCAAGGTAGTCCTTATTCCCTTGAAATGTGGCATTTTCTCCATAGTCCTCATGTTCAAATTTTTCTTTTCCTTCTTGCTGTTGTTAGTTGTCATCGAGTCCACTCTGACTCATGGTGACTTTATGTATAACAGAACAAATGTTGCCCTGTCCTGCGCCATCTTCATGATAGTTGTTATGTTTGAGCCCACTGTTGAGGCTATTGTGTCAATCCATTTCACACAATCCATTTCAAGTGAGAGTTTCCCTCATTTTTGTTGGCTCTCTACTTTACCAAACATGATGTCCTTTTCTAGTAACTGATGGATTTCTGATTTATCACAACATAGATAACACTTTCTTCTTCAGCCAGGTGCCATTGAGTTGATTCCAATCCTTGGTGATACTATGTGTGTCTGAGTAGAATTGTGCTTCAAAAGGTTTTCGGTGGCTAATTTTTTGGATGTAGATCACCAAGCTTTTCTTCCAAGGTACCCCTGGGTGGACTCGAACTTCCAATATTTCAGTTAGCAGCCAAGTTAATTAACTGTTGGAATCACCCAGGGACTCCATTACAAAGCCTCCAGTAAGGTTTGTTAGGTTCCCTCATTGTCAACAGTGCTTGGTCCTGCCCTCTAACCATTGTGTGGTGACAGAACACTCTGTGTAGAGCTACATTTGAGAGGAAAGTTGAAGTGGCACTCCCAGTCAACTCTTTGTTTCTAGATGCTATTTACGTACTATCCTTCTCTTCTAGTGTGGTAACCTATTCTTAACACCCCAACTACCTGTTGTCTGTTACTCTGAATTGGTGGAGTAGGTGAGTCTTCCAAGCATCACCAATTGTGTTACTTCTGCTCCATCTCTGACAATCACACTTTATGACCATAGCCCTTTGTGCTGTTTCCTCCAGTCACTCCACACTACCACCATCACTACCACCATTGCCCAGAGCACCAGAAACCACAAGAGTGGAAGTGCTGTCTGAGGAACCCCTGCATAGACCCTGTAGAAAGGTGACGATAGCAGCTGGGGTGAGGTGTTTTTTTGTTTTTAGGTGTAATTTTCATACAGTGAAATGAGCCAATCTTAACTATACAGTTCAATGAGTTCGATTAATGTATGTCGTTGTTATTGCCTTAGAGTTGGCTCCAGCTCATAATGACCTTATGTATAACAAAAAGAAATACTGCCTGGTTCTACATCATCTTTGAAATCATTGCTATGCTCGAGTCCATTGTTTTGACCATTGTGTCAGTTCCTCTTACAGAAGGGCTGTTTCACCTTCACAGACCCTCTACTTTACCAACCATGACATCCTTTTCTAGTGATTGGTCTTTTCTGATGATATGTCCAAGGTAAGCAAGTCGAAGTCTCACCACCCTCACCTCTAAGGAGTGTTCTGGTTGTGTTTCTTCTATGAGTGATGACTAACGTATACCCCATATAAACCACACCTAAATTAAGATGTAGAATATCAAGAAAAGAGTTTTTATATATCAAAACCAAACCAAACCCATTGCCGTACAGTGGATTTTGACTCAGAGTAACCCTACAGGACAGAGTAGAACTGCCCCATAGGGTTTCCAAGAAGCAGGTGGATTCAAACTGCCAGTCTTTTTGGTTAATAGCTGAGCTGTTAATCACTGCACCACCAGGTCTCTGATTTATGTATAGATGGAAATTAATACACAATAAAGGAGAAAAAATCATTCAGTAAGCAAGGAAGGAGGTGATCACTATAGAGAGAAAAATAAAACTGGATTCTAACCTAAAATCATATACAAATGTGGTTTCCAGATTGATAAAAGACTTAAATATGAAAGATAAGACTAAAATCTTTATAGATGGTATCTTTTCTGAAATGTTTTTTCATAATCCAGCTCAGAATAATAATTATATTAAATAATTATTATTAATAATTATTAGTTATTAATTATAATTGCTTCTTGACATACGGGTTATTTATAAGAGTGGTTTTCTACTTTCTAAGGGATTTTCTAGTTATCTTCTTGTTATCGAGTTCTAATTTAATTCCTCAGTCTCTCATGCTTCTGCTTCTAGAACTCCAATTACATGTATGTTAGACCTTTTGATTTTGTTCCACATGGGTCTTAACCTGTTTCTAGGGTTCATTTGGTTTTGTTTTTTCTGTCTCTCTCTGCTTCCATTTGATTGTTTTCTATTGACCTGTCTTTGAATTCACTAATTCTGACCTCTTCATTCAGTTACTTATTTATTGATTTACTTATTCATTTATTGATTTTTTAATTTCATATGGAAACACTGGTGGTGTAGTGGTTAAGTGCTACGTCTGCTATCTAAGAGGCTGGCAGTTCAAATCCACCAGGCGCTCCTTGGAAACTCTATGGGGCAGTTCTACTCTGTTCTGTAGGGTAACTATGAGTCAGAATAGACTCAACGGCAGTGGGTTTGGTTTTGGTTTAATACATGAATGTCCATTTGGTTCTTTTTTGAAAAATTTAAAACCGTATTAAAATATCCAACTTCTGCCAATTTTATCCATCTTTTTCTGTGTATTCTCTAGCATATTAATCACAGTTATATGATTAGGACTAGGATGACGCCAGTGAGGCACTCAGACACAACATTTAAGGAGAAATTTACTCACAATGTTGTGCACATTTGCACCCTGGGCACCTAATTCACCTTGCCCTATTCTCATCTATGCTTGTCGTATCCTAGGTCATAGTCTTTTCTCCTAGGATGTGATCTTTTTGACCGCTCAGTTTAATAACTGAGGTATTCATTAAGGTCCTTTGACTCCAGCTGAGCCAGAACTTTAACATTTCCCCATTCTGTGACCTTCAAAATCTCTGGTCAGCTTTTAGGCTCTCAGCAGCTGCCAAGGCAAGCCTTCTAGAGTCTTGTCCTGGGAACGCACAGTTTAGGAGTTCACCAAGCATCTGTGCAATACTTCACACTTTTTGAGCTTCTCTATTGAAGCTTCTTCTTTTCAAATGTCCTGCTACTCAAATGTCAGCCACTTTTGCAATCCCAAATTTCTGTCTTTGCTTCTTTCATCCAGTGAGGTGCCACTCTACGCTTGAGCCCTATTTTCCTATGCCATGGAAAATGTCCTTAGGGAAAAGCCTGGGTGAATATGGAGCTTACATAGCATGCTTCTCATTCCTCCAGGTTTGTAGGCCTGTGTTGGTTTTTGTCCAACACATGGGAGCAGGTGTTTTATTTCTTCAAATTTGTATAGCTGTTGATAGCAGTTCACCCAAGACAGGTATCTGGAACGGCCCTCTTAAACACAATGCCAAAAGCATAAGCAATAGGTAAAACAGTGAATGTATCTCATTATCTAAATTTAAGGATTTCTATTGAATAAAAAAGAATTGCCTTTGAGGTAGGAATAGGAATGTGGGGTTGGGAGGCAGAAGGATACGTAAGTAAATGAATAAAACAAGGGAGGAGCCTTGCTGGAACAACCATGATAGTAGGTCATGAACTCAACTCCTTATACCTGCTTATTGTCCAACAACACGTTAAAGGCAGCCTTATCTCAGATACACAGGCCATAAGAGATGGAATGACAGTAATAGGATGGAGGGGTGCTAAAGAGCATTCTTCCTGGTTCACAAGCGGCACCTAAGGTTAGTAAGCAGATTGCCTGTGGTTTGGCTGAATCTTTCTCCAGATCTTTAGACAAGTAGATAAACAATGGGGAAAGAGACAGGGGAAGAAGTAGGGGACGTTACAGCTCACCTATCACCTCCCAAATCAACATCTTTGAGGTAGAAGAATGGTATGTACCATCTTCTTTTTGGCACAAGTCCTAAATCCTTGCTTCCTGGTATTCACGATGGAGAAGAGGCAAAACATCTTCCTTTCTTTTCTCAGACAGTTTCTGTTTCATTAAGCAAAGCCAAGATATTCCATGAGCTGAGCCCTCTGGTTGCCTTTTTCTTGATACTGTGTCGTCTGACATATAATTACTGTCAGTTTCTCTCAGAATCTAATATTAGATTGTCTGCCTTAGTTTTCAGTCTCATTTTATGTTTTCAACCTTTCTTGTGTCTCCATAGATATTTTAGGGAGACATCAAGAGGGGATACACTGGAGGCTGCTAGCCAGTTGCTCTATTAAAACAGATGTCTTATGGAATCATTTATTATGGTTTCAAAGGATTTCAGTTTTGAAATCTTCCCAAACTCTTCTGAGTTATCTTTCCTTGCACAGTCTCATAGCATAGAATCATTGATACCTTTTTCTTTAAAATTTCTCTGAAATTTAAAGTATGTTTAAACATACTTTAAAAAGTGAGGAGGCTCTTATAAAGAATTACCTGTATGGAATCAAAATGACAACAAGAGCTCTAAAGCACAGATGAAAACTTTGGAGGGCAAAGAGTCTGGGTGGATGGTGGTGAAACAAGATGGGCAAAGACAGTGAGAATGGTGACATAAGGCGAAATACATGACTATTGTCAATGAAATGTACGTGTAAAAATTGTTAAACTTGTGTATGTTTTGTTGTGTTTATTTTCACACACACACGCACAGAAGTGAGAGAGGATTTGATTCACAAAAATAACAAATACTACAAAATATGTAGGAATAACCCTAATAAGAAACATAAAGAAAACTAAAGTAAAAATTACTACGGCCTGACTATAGATTTGTCAAAATAGATCAGTCTTGTTCCTACAAGCTAAGACGTTGATGGTTCCTAAATATGCGTATATTATGTGAGTAATGCCATTCCAATCAAAATCCTAATGAAAATGTAAAAAGATTTTCCAAAATTCATCTGCATTAGCGCAATAGAATTTTCCAGACATATTTTTAAAGATGAAATGGGGGAGGAGAGGGAGAACTTATTCTACCAATTATGAAATAATCAAAATTTATGAAAATAGCTGGCTCACTGAATCATAATGGCCCATGAACAGTCCCTAAAATACATAAGAATTTTGCATATAATAAAGGTGCTGTTACAAATCAGTGGGAACAAAAATCATTCAATACATGTTGTTAAGAAGATAGTTAATGTTTTGGAAAAAATAAAATAACTTTTCACTTACACCTTATACAAAAAAATGAATTCCAGTTGCTTAAATAATTAAATAATAAAAAAGAAACTCAGAAAAGAACATGTTTTAAATGAAAAAAAATTAAAAAATGAGGATACACAAAGTATAGAAACTAATGTTAAATAGGAAAAATACTTGCAATGTGAATAATAGATTAAAGGTTAATTTTCATATTACAGAAAAGAGCTTTTGTAAATTGATAGGAGTCCTGGTGGTTCAGTGGTTAAGGGGTCGGCTGCTAACCAAGAGGCTGGCTATTCGAATCCACCAGCCGCTCCTTGGAAACCCTATGGTAAAGTTCTACTCTGTCCTATAGGGTTGCTATGAGTCAGAATCGACTCTGTGGCAAAGGGGTAACTTGATAATAAATAGATATAGCTCAAATAAAAAATGGACAAAGAATATGAATAGACACTTCACTAAAAAGAAAACTTGAATATCCAATAAATCTAAAAATATTCTCCACCTCTCTCAGAGTCGGGGACACTGGAAATTAAGGTAAAAATCAGATATCATTTACAACCATCAGATGGTAAAAATAGAGCTACCATTTGACCCAGCAATCTATCTTAGGTATAGGGCCAAGAGACTTTAAAGTAGTGACATGAACGTACACCAGTGTTCATTGTAGAATTATCCATAATAGCCAAAAGGTGGAAACAACCCAAATGTCCATCAACAGGTGAACGGATAAACAAAATGTGGTACATACGTACAATGGAATATTAGCCCTAAAAAGAAATGAAGTCCCGATAATGCAACAACATGGATGAACCTTGATAACATTATGCTGAGTAAAATAAGTCAACCACAAAATGATATATGTAGCATGATTTCACTAGTATGAAACACTTAAAATAAGCAAATGTATACAGATCAGCGTTAATGGTGGTTACCAGGGGTGGGAGGGAAAGGGAAAGAGGAAAGTCTTTGTCAAGCTAGCATTAAGTTTTTGTTTATGGGAATGGGAAATATGGCAATGGATATTGGTGTTGCTTGCACAATATAACTGATGTACTTGGATTCACTGAAATGTACAAGTGACAAATGCTGAAGTGGCAAATGTGCAATCTATATTTTTTACGGCAATAAAAAATCAAAGAGTACTAACACCTACTGCTGGCAGGGATGGGGGAGAAAAGGGAATTTTCATCCATTGCAGTTGGAAATGTAAATTGTTTTAGTCCATTTTGGAAGCAATTTGACAACATCAGTTAAAATTAAAAGTACACATGCCCTTTGACTCAGCATATATCCCATAGAAATGTAAACTTAAATATGGAAACAATAAGGAACAAAGATGTTCATTGCTGACCTGTTTGTAATGACAAGAATCTTGGCAACAGTACAAACACCCGTCAATAGGGAAGGGTTGAATACATGTTGGAATATCAGTAAAGTAGAATATTATGGAATCATTAAAAACAATAAATTAGACATTTATCAACTTATATGGAGAAATTTACAAGATACATTGTTAAGCGACTTGTGTTGTGTTATGTATTGAATTGTGTCCCCCAAAAGTATGTGTCAACTTGGCTAGGCCATGAGTCCCAGTATTGTGTAGTTGTCCTCCATTTTGTGATCTGATGTAATTATCTTCCATGTTGTGATGTGTTGTAAATTCTAGCCTCTATACCTGTGTTTATGGTCCCATTTGGGGATGAGTTGTGTTATGTTAATAAGGCAGGATTAGGGTGGGATGTATACTGAGCCACTGCCTTACTAGAGGGTGTGGCTCAAGTCATCGCCCTTAGCCCAGTCACCACCCTTACCACACTTATTCAAATCGTGCCCTTACTTGAGTCACACCTGTTATTTTATAAGAGATAAAAGGAGAGAGAAGCAAGCAGAGATAGGGACCTCGATAACATCAAGAAGAAGAGATGGGAAGGGAGCATGTCCTTTGGACCTGTGGTCTCTGCACTGAGAACCTCCTAGAACCAGGAGACACACACACACAAAAGAGAGCTGTAATACCAGAGATAGTGCAAAATGGCGGCAGAGAAATGGTGGTGGGATACCCAGGAGACTGGCACGAGACAGCATGGGAGCTGACCCATGCAGCGAGAGGAGCTGAGTGCCTTTGGGCGGGAGGATTACTGGCAGAGTCGGGTGCCTCTGGATGCTTATTGGCAGGACTGAAGAGCTTTGTAACACTTGCCTGAATAGGGCAGAGGCCAGGCCAAGGGGCTGAGAGCCAGAGAGAGGCCTGCCTGCGGACACTGCTGAGAAGAAGCTGTCCTGATCAACATGGACCTTCCTCCAGAGCTGCCAGAGAAAGAAAATCTTTCTTGTGAGCCAGCACTCTAAATTCGGATTTCTAGCCTCCTAAACCATGAGAGAATGAATTTCTGTTTGTTTAAGCCATCCTTTTGTGGTATTTCTGTTATAGCAGCACTAGATAACTAAGACAGGTGGGAGTTGGGTGGGCAGGAAATTGTTTCAAAGCAGGAAGTTGATAGGAAGTTGCAGACGGAAAAAGTACAGCAAAAGGAGAAGACAGATTTATTCCGTACATGAACTGAGTATATATATTCATCATGCCTTAAGACTGGGGTGGGAATTTAGAGCAAGGCAAAAGGCATAGGGAAAAAGATGATTTCAATTTCAATATATTTACTAATCTTAATTCAAAACAGGGGTTGGGCGGGAAACTCCAGCTGGAAGTGATAGGGCAAAAGGGGAAGCAGATTGCATGTTGTAAGCACATTAATTCATCTGGGATCAAAGCTGGATCTGGGTGGGAATCTGTAGCTCGGGAGGCATGCCAGGCATGTGAAATGCAGGGACATCGAGGTGGCAGGGATCATGTTTTGTATTTTATTTACATGACTATGAGCTGAGCAAGATCTTCCTAACTTCACACAGGCCCACAGAGCGTTAGAAATAGACATCTTTATAACATAGGAATGCTTTTGTTTTGGGGTCTCACAGAAATTTTTCTCACTCCCACCCCACCCCTATCTTACTGGGAGACCCAAGTCATTGGCATAAAACCAGTTGCCATTGAGTTGATTCTGACTCAGGGCAACTCCGTGTTAGTCAGAGTAGAACTGTGCTCTATAAGATTTTCAGTGGCTGATTTTTCATAAGTAGATCACTATGACTTTCTTCTGAGGCAGCTCTGGGTGGACTTACACCTCCAACCTTTCAGGTAGGGGCCCACCTCTTTAACAGCCTGCACCACCCAGGGACTCCCGTTGGCATAAAAAGGGTCTTTTAATATACTCAGTCCCTGGCCTTCATGCTGACTCACAAGGAGGAAAATACTGTGGCTGAGATTGGACTGTGGGTAATGGTGCACTTCACTACAAATGTCACTCACAATTAAAATATTTTCATTCTTTTGGGGAAGGGAAGGGGTCCAGTGGTTGTTGTCTTTGTTTGTTTTTTATTTTTTGTTGTTGAGAATATATACAGCAGAACATACACCAATTCAAAAATTTCTACAATTCATTCCTTTTCTGAATTGTTCCCCCCACTTTAACATAAACTTATTACCCCCTAAGTTTCCTATCTAATCTTTCGAGTTGCTGTTGTCAATTTGATCCCATATGGATAAACCAAAAAATAAAACCAAACCCAGTGCCATCGAGTCGATTCCAACTCATAGTGACCCTATAGGACAGATTAGAACTACCCCATAGAGTTTCCAAGACGCACCTGGCAGATTCGAACTGCCGACCCTTTGGCTAGCAGCCGTAGCACTTAACCACTATGCCACCAGGGTTTCCCCCGTATAGATAGATCTTAAAAAAGCACAATGCTCTACAAGGCAGACATTCTTTGCCAATTAAGCTAAACTACTGTTTGGTTTAAAGAAGACTTCAGGGGATATTTTTGGTTTAAGGCTTTAATTGTATTTATTTATGTAATCTGTAGTGACAGTACAAAATAAGAAGCACTGGACTTGAAGCCAATAGATTTGGATTAAAGTTCCTTCATGCCAGTTTTATCTCCTGTAAAACCAGATGACTCCTAAAGTGTTGGTGTGAAGATAAAATGAAATAACGTATTTGAAATTATGTTGTAAATGCTAAAGATATAACCAAATAGAAGATATTGGTATTAAGTGTTATTCATTTTAATCTTGAAGAAATATTAAGTCAATTAAGTGAAGACAAACAAACAAAAAAAATCAAAGAATAGATCACTCTTTTAACCACTCAGATTATTATGACTTTAGGAAGATTTCCAACTGAACCTATTCACTAAGTGTATTTTGGACAAATAATGACCCATGGTTCTGAGTAGATGAGATTCAGAAAACATTGCGCACATGCACATATTAGATTTGTAAAAATGGGAATCTGCTCAGTTAGTCCGTGACCCTGGGAGAGTGGTTGCCTTCCACTCCCAGATTCCAAATCAAAAGACTGACCATTTAAAAATAACCTGTAAAGGAGGTGGCCAAAAATGGTTATAAAATCTTGAGGTTGGATGTTCTAGAGCGGATTTCTATACAGAGGGTTGTCAGGGGTGCTGTGATTCTACCTCCTCCCGTGGGCAGAGGTGCTTTCCCTAACCTCAAACCTAGTGAGAAGGTGGAAAGAAAACCTGACAGGGACTTCTCAGGGCTGTCTTGCAGGAACTTTGGCAGTAAAGTCTATGGCTATGGTTGGAAATAGGTAAACTCCCACCTACTCAGAGTGAACGGTACATGTTTCCTGTGGATCAGTTGTAGGCCAGGCATGTGTGAGGTAAAGAGCCAGTCTGGAACCTTCTTAAAGGGGTAGCACCAATTAGGTCATCAGGAGAGGAGATGGGACTCCAACAAAGAAGGTCTGGGTGGATGAGGACAGCAGAGAATCAAGAGGCAAAGAGAAGGATTTAAGAGACCATCTGAGCATGTATCAACCATGTCAGTGCCTGCAGCAATGATGAGTCCTCTTGGAAGTAGCCATATGTCAGCTATGAAAAAAACATCATCACATATGCAAGTGAAAGCTAGACAATGAAAAAGGAAGACAGAAGAAGAATTGATGCATTAGAATTATGGTGCTGGTGAAGAATATTGAATATAATATGGACTTCCAGAAAAACAAACAAATCAGTCTTAAAAGAAATACAACCAGAATGCTCTTTAGAAACGAGGATTGTGAGGCTTCGGCTTGCTTACTTTGGACACTTTGGACAGGTAAGACCAGTCGCTAGAAAGACTATCATAGTTGGTAAAGTAGAAGGTCAGTGAAAACAAGGGAAACGTTAATGAGATGGATTGACACAATAACCAAAACAATGGACTCTGACACACCAACGATCGTAATGGCCTAGGACCAAACAATGTTTAGTTTTGTTATACATAAAGTTGCCGTAAGTCAGAGTCAACGCAGTGGCAACTAATAACAGCAACGAGTAGGTAACATGGGCAGGAATCAACACCAGGTTGGTGTCACTGAAATATGACAGGGCTCTCTCGTGGCATCCAAGGACAGCAAGTGCTGTAGAGCCCTTTGAGGAGTGGATGCAGGACCGGAAAAATCACAGGTACCTAGGAGCTCCAGCAGCTCTCTCTCCCTTCTCTTCCCTCTCCCACTCCTTTGTCTTCCCCCTTACCTTACCTCTACCTGCTTGGATACTCTTTGATATATCTACCTCTGTGTCATTCTTTTCTTTCTCCTCAGTTTCCACTTTGAATGGTGCAAAGAATCAAACACAGAGCTCTGATGACTCATTTTCTTACTTCCAGAGAGGACCTCAAACTGATTAGTACATATAAGGTCCTAATTCCAAATCCATGGGAGAGAGATTGTGATTATCTAAGGTAGTCAAATGCCTACCTCTGGCTCACTCAATAGGGCCAGGGTTATAGGGTTATATTATATGAATATGGTTGCCAAGGGCACACTCATATGGCTGTAAGGAACATTTTTAAGCAAAGAAACATGACCTGAGAAGATATGTCAAATGTTGTCTACCACATATACAATCTAAAACACTGAATAAAATAAATGCAGACAAAACACAATCCATATAGCAAAACACAGAAGAAAGAAACAGAACAAAAAATAACAGAAACAAGACTAAGTTTATCAAATAGGTTGCTGAACAAACTCGTCTCAACTTTTCATTAAAAGACAAAGGCTCTTATATGAATTTATAGAAATAAAATAATCCAACTATATGCCATTTACAATATACCCAAAAACAAGTAAATAAAATAAGCCAAAGAAAAAACTTACGCACACATACAAGGCAAATACAAACAGTGATATGAAAATCTAAGGTCAAAATAATAATTCTAGACTATGTATAAGTCATGTTACAGATTTTAATGAAAGATGGGGTCATTTCATGTTGTTAAGTGTAGAATTCACAAGAAATTTATATATATCAATAATAAAGATTTATGTGACAATTTTATATCAATAGAAATAAAAGAGAATATGACAAAAACACGATAGTTGAAGAAATGAACACCTCTCAAGCAACTAGACAAAGTATTTCCGAAGATGACAAGGAATCTTAATATTCTAATAAATAAGAATTTTTTAAAAGATACCCTACTGGAGGCGGAGCCAAGATGGCAGAATAGACAGATGCTTCTGGCTAGCCCTCTTTAAACAAGACCCAAAAAAACAAGTGAAGCGAGTGTATTTGTGACAAGCTGGGAGCCATGAGCTTCAAAGGCAAGCTTAGAAAATGAACTGAGGGGCAGGGGGAGAAAGAGACCGTTCAGAAGCAGAGAGGAGTTACCGGACCGGAATCCCGGAGAGCCCTCAGGCACCATTCCCAGAGTGGCGGCGGCGGGCTGGTACTAGTGTTTGGCTGCAGTTTCCTCAGGGAGAAGCAGCCGGCCACAGAGGCTACTCACACCTCCGGAACCAGAGAAGAATGGCACTTTTGGCAAAAGCTAAGTACTTGCAGATATTTTAACATGCCCCCCAAGCCCCAAGCCAGCTTCAGTGGCTGAATTCCCTGGGCATGAGACAGGCACTGTTGAGCACGTAGAGCCATCATCCCGGCCTTGGGGAAGGAAATAATTTGCACTTGGAGGAAAAGATAATTTGCTAGCTCCACTAACCAGGGGAGCTCAGGACAGAAGCGGCTCCTGTCCAGGCATAAATGGTCTGTGGACTTTGAGTACCATTCCCCTCTGCATGGACCTGTGTGGGCCTGTTTCCAGCGAATAGCCCCTTGTTGGCAGACTCCAACTGTTTCAGCTGTGCAGTGGAGATGTGGGTGTTTGATGTTTGCAATTGCTTTGCCTATTAAACAAGGTCCTCACCTACCCACATCAGGGACCTAAGGACAGGTAGCTCCACTCAGGTCAGCCAGCCATCCACGACAGGGGTCCAAGGATAACTGGTACCTCCCAGTTCTTACAACCAAAAACTTTGGGTACCCATGATCCACCTGTAGAACCCACCCACCTGCACGATCTAGGGAACAGGGATGCACTTTCCTCAGAGACACTCCGGGGTCGGTTCTCAGCCCCCTGCCTTGTTCAGAGTGTGACCCCCTGCTGCAATCAGATACCGGTATATATCCCAATCAACCCCATCCCTCTAAGACTGTAGGACAGAGCCCGTACCACACACTTGATGATCAGCTACCTGGAAAACTGAGCTGAAATCATACAAGAAAAGTGAATGGACTCGTGGACTGATACACCTGAAAACAGATCTAGCCATCTGGGGACAGAAAGTCAGAGCTCCAACGGCAAAAATAATCAAGCTAGCTCACTCAAGCAACGCATTTGGGTATATCAAAACAAAACAAAGCAAGAAGCTACGACACAGTAAGCAAGCATAAACTAATACAATAACTTATAGGTGTTTCGGAGACAACAGTCAATATCAAGTCACATAAAGAAACAGACCATGATCACCTCAACAAACTCCCAGAACAAAGGATCCAGGGATCTTCTAGATGAAAGTGATTCCTGGAATTACCTGAACCAGAATATAAAAGTTGAACACACAGAACCCTTCAAGACATCAGGAAGGAAATGAGGCAATATGCAGAACAAGCCAAGAAACACACAGATAAAGCAATTGAAGAAATTAGAAAGATTGTTCAGGAACATAATGAAAAGTTTAATAAGCTGGAAAAATCCATAGACAGCAATCAGAAATTCAGAAGATTAACAATAAAATTACAGAAGTAGACAACTCAATAGAAAGTCAGAGGAGCAGAACTGAGCAAGTGGAAGCCAGAATTTCTGAACTCAAAGATAAATCACTTGGCACTAATATATTTGAAGAAAAATCGGATTAAAAAAAGAATTAAAAAAAAATGAAGAAAACTTAAGAATCTTGTGGGATTCTATCAAGAGAAATAACCAATGAGTGACTGGAGTACCAGAACAGGGAGGGATAACAGAACATACAGAGAGAATTGTCGAAGATTTGTTGGCAGAAAACTTCCCTGACATCATGAAAGATGAGAAGATATCTATCCAAGATGCTCATCGAACTCCACATGAGGTAGATGTTAAAAGAAAGTCACCAAGACATATTATAATCAAACTTGCCAAAACCAAAGATAAAGAGAGAATTATAAGAGCAGTGAGGGATAAGTGAAGAGTCACCTACAAAGGAGAGCCAGTAAGAATAAGCTTGGACTACTCACAGAAACCATGCAGGTAAGAAGGCAATGGGATGACATATTTAAAAAAGTGAAGGAAAAAAATTGCCTGCCAAGAATCATATATCCATCAAAACTGTCTCTTAAATATGAAGGTGAAATTAAGACATTTCCAGATAAACACAAGTTTAGGGAATTTGTAAAAACCAAACCAAAACTACAAGAAATATTAAAGGGAGTTCTTTGGTTAGAAAATCAATAACATCAGGTATCAACCCAAGACTAGAACACTGGGCAGATAAACCAGAAGGCAACCCAGACAGGGAAATCCAAAAAAACCAAGCAAGATTATATATAAAAAAAAAAGAACAGGGTAACAGCGATGTTATTATATAAGAGGAGACAAAATTAAAATAATAAAGAGGGACTAAGAAATGTAATCATACACCTTCCATATGGAGAGGAAGATATGGCAATACAAAGAAATAAAAGTTAGGTTTAAGTTTAGAAAAATAGGGATAAATATTAAGGTAACCACAAAGGAGACAAATTATCCTACTCATCAAAATAAAATACGAGAAAAAAATAGAGACTCATCAGAAACAAAATCAACAACAACAAATATGAGGAAAGGACAATATATAAAGATAATCTACTCAGCACATAAAATTAAACAGGAAAAAAGAAACTGTCAACAACACACAAAAAAAGACATCAAAATGATAGCACTAAATTTATACCTATCCATAATTACCCTGAACCTAAAGGGACTAAATGCATCAATAAAGAGACAGAAAGTGGCAGAATGGATTAAGAAACAAGATCTGTCTACATGTTGCTTACAAGAGACACACCTTAGACTTAGAGACACAAGCTAAAACTCAAAGGATGGAAAAAATGTATCAAGCAAACAACAATCAATAAAGAGCAGGAGTGGCAATATTAATTTCTGACAAAATAGACTTTAAAGTTAAATCCATCATAAAGGATGAGGAAGGACACTATATAAAGACTAAAGGGACAACACATCAAGAAGATATAACCATATTAAATATTTATTCACCCAATGACAGGGCTGCAAGATACATAAAACAAACTCTATCAGCATTGAAAAGTGAGATAGACAGCTCCACAATAATAGTAGGAGACTTCAACACACCACTTTCGGGGAAGGACAGGACAGCCAGAAAGAAGCTCAATAAAGACACAGAAGATCTAAATGCCACAATCAACCATCTTGACCTCTTAGACATATACAAAATGCTCTGCCCAACAACAGCCAAGTATACTTTCTTTTCTAGTGCACATGGAACATTCTCTAGAATACACTATACATTAGGTCATAAAGCAAGCCTTAGCAGAATCCAAAACACTGAAATATTACAAAGCATCTTCTCTGACCATAAGGCCATAAAAGTGGAAATCAATAACAGGAAAAGCAGGGAAAAGAAATCAAACACTTGGAAACTGAACAATACCCTGCTCAAAAAAGACTGGATTATAGAAGACATGAAGGATGGAATAAAGAAATTCAGAGAATCCAATGAGAATGAAAACACTTCCTAACAGAACCTTTGGGACACAGCAAAAATGGTGCTCAGAGGCCAATTTATATCAGTTAATGCACACATCCAAATAGACAAAAGAACCAAAATCAAAGAACTATCCCTACAATGTGAACAAATAGAAAGAGAGCAACAAAAGAAACCCACAGGCATCAGAAGAAAACAAAAAATAAAAATTGGAGCAGAGTTAAATGAAATAGAAAACAGAAAAACAATTGAAAGAATTAACAAAAGCTGGTTCTTTGAAAAAAAATCAACAAAATTAATAAACCACTGGCCAAACTGACAAAAGAAAAACAGGAGAGGAAGCAAATAACCTGAATAAGAAATGAGATGGATGATAATACAACAGGCCAAACCGCAATTAAAAGAATCATATCAGTTTACTATGAACAATTGTACTCTAACAAATTTGAAAACCTAGAAGAAATGGATGAATTCCTAGAAACACACTAGGTACCTAAACTAACACAGAGGTAGAACAACTAAATAGACCCATAACCAAAGAAGAGATTGAAAAGGTAATCAAAAAACTACCAACAAAAAAAAGCCCTAGTCCGGACGGTTTCGCTGCAGAGTTTTACCAAGCTTTCAGAGAAGAGTTAACACCATTACTACTAAAGGTATTTCAGAGCATAGAAAAGGGCGGAATACTACCAAACTCATTCCATGAAGCCACCATATCCTTGATACCAAAACCAGGTAAAGACACCACACAAAAAGAAAATTATAGACCTATATCGCTCATGAACATAGATGCAAAAATCCTCAACAAAATTCTAGCCAATAGAATTCAACAACATATCAAAAAAATAATTCACCATGACCAAGTGGAATTCATACCAGTATGCAGGGATGGTTCCACATTAGAAAAACAATTAATGTAATCCACCACATAAATAAAACAAAAGACAAGAATCACAAGATTTTATCAATTGATGCAGAAAAGACATTTTACAAAGTTCAACACTCATTCATGATAAAAACTCTCAGCAAAATAGGAGTAGAAGGAAAATTCCTCAACATAATAAAGGGCATTTATACAAAGCCAACAGCCAACATCACCCTAAATGGAGAGAGTCTGAAAGCATTCCCACTGAGATCGGGAACCAGACAAAGATGCCCTTTATCAGGGCTATTATTCAACATTGTGTTGGAGTTCCTAGCCAGAGCAATTACATCAGATAAAGAAATAAAGGGCATCCGGATTGGCAAGGAAGAAGTGAAATTATCTCTGTTTGCAAATGACATGATCTTATACACAGAAAACACTAAAAAATCCTCAAGAAAACTACTGAAACTAATAGAAGAGCTCAGCAGAGAATCAGGATACAAGATAAACATACAAAAATCAGTTGGGTTCCTCTACACCAACAAAAAGATCATCGAAGAGGAAATCACCAAATCAATACCATTTACAGTAGCCCCCAAGAAGATAAAATACTTAGAAATAAATCTTACCAGAGATGTAAAAGACTTATACAAAGAAAACTACAAAACACTTCTGCAAGAAACCAAAAGAGACCTACATAAGTGGAAAAACATACCTTGCGCACGGATAGGAAGACTTAACATTGTAAAAATGTCTATTCCACCAAAAGCTATCTATACATTTAATGCAATTCCGATCCAAATCCCAGTGACATTCTTTAATGAGATGGAGAAACAAATCACCAACTTCATATGGAGGGGAAAGAAGCCCTGGATAAGTAAGACATTACTGAAAAAGAAGAACAAAGTGGGAGGCCTTACTTTACCTGATTTTAGAACCTATTATACCGCCACAGTACTCAGAACAGCCTGGTACTGGTACAACAACAGATACATGGACCAATGGAACAGAATTGAGAATCCAGACATAAATCCACCCACATATGAGCAGCTGATATTTGACAAAGGCCCCAAAACAGTGAAATGGGGAAAAGACAGCCTTTTTAACAAATGGTGCTGGCATAACTGGATATACATCTGCAAAAAAAATGAAACAAGACTCATACCTCACTCCATGCACAAAAACTAACTCAAAATGGATCAAAGACCTAAACAGAAAATCTAAAACAATAAAGATCATGGAAGAAAAAATAGGGACAACATTAGGAGCCCTAATATATGGCATAAACAGTATATAAAACATTATTAAGAATGCAGAAGAAAAACTAGATAACTGGGAGCTCCTAAAAATCAAACACCTATGCTCATCCAAAGACTTCACCAAAAGAGTAAAGACTACCCACAGAGTGGGAAAAAGTTTTTAGCTATGATATTTCTGATCAGTGCCTGATCTCTAAAAGCTACATGGTACTGCAAAAACTCAACTGCAAAAAGACAAATAACCCAATTAAAAAATGGGCAAAAGATATGAATAGACACTTCACTAAAGAAGACCTTCAGGTAGCTAACAGATACATAAGGAAATGCTCACGATCATTAGCCATTAGAGAAATGCAAATCAAAACTAGAATGAGATTTCGTCTCAGTCCAACAAGGCTGGCATTAATTCAAAAAACCACAAAATAGTAAATGTTGGAGAGGCTGTGGAGAGATTGGAACACTTCTACACTTCTGGATGGGAATGTCAAATGGTACAACTTTGGAAATTGATTTGGTGCTTCCTTAAAAAGCTGGAAATAGAACTACCATACAACACAGCAATCCCACTCCTCTAAATATATCCTAGAGAAATAAGAGTCTTTGCATGAACAGATATATGCACACCCATGTTTATCGCGGAAGCAACGAAGGTGCCCATTAACAGGTGAATGGATAAATAAATTATGGTATATTCACACAATGGAATACTACACATCGATAAAGAACAGTGATGTATCTGTGAAACATTTCATAACATGGAGGAACCTGGAAGGCACTAAAAAAAAACAAACAAACCCAGTGCTGTCGAGTCGATTCCGACCCATAGTGACCCTATAGGACAGAGTAGAACTGCCCCATAGAGTTTCTAAGGAGCACCTGGTGGATTCGAACTGCCGACCATTTGGTTAGCACCCGTAGCACTTAACCTCTACGCCACCAGGGTTTCCCGGAAGGCATTATGCTGAGTGAAATTAGTCTGTTGCAAAAGGACAAATATTGTATAAGATGGCTATTATAAGAACTTGAGAAATATTTTAAACTGAGAAGAAAACACTCTTTTGTAGTTAGGAGAGGGGGGAGGGAGGGTAGGTGGGAGACAGGTATTCACTAATTAGGTAGTAGATAAGAACCACTGTAGGTGAAGGAAAAGACAACACACAATACAGGGGAGGTCAGCAGAACTGCACTAAACCAAAAGCAAAGATGTTTCCTGAATAAACTAAGTGCTTCGAAGGCCAGCGTAGCAGTGGCAGGGGTTTGGGGACCATGGTTTCAGGGGATATCTAAGTCAATTGGCATAATAAAATCTATTAAGAAAACATTTTGCGTTCCACTTTGAAGAGTGATATCTGGGGTCTTAAACGCTAGCAAGCGGCCATCTAAGATGCATCAATGAGTCTCAACCCACCTGGATCAAAGGAGAATGAAGAACACCAAGGACACAAGGTAATTAAGAGCCCAAGAGATAGAAAGGGCCACCTGAAACAGAGACTACATCAGCCTGAGACCAGAAGAGCTAGATGATGCCTGGCTGCAAACCATGACTGCCCTGACAGGGAACACAACAGAGAACCCCTGAGGGAGCAAGATAGCAGTAGGATGCAGACCCCAAATTCTCATAAAAAGACCAGACTTAATGGTCTGACTGAGACTGGAAGGACCCCAGTGGTCATGGCCTCCAGACCTTCTGTTGGCCCAGGGCAGGAACCATTCCTGAAGACAACTCTTCAGACATGGATTGGACTGGACAATGTGTTGGGGAGGGATGCTGGTGAGGAGTGAGCTTCTTGTATCAGGTGGACACTGGAGACTATGTTGACATCTCCTGCCTGTAGGGGAGATGAGAGGGTAGAGGGGGTTAGAAGCTGACGAAATGGATAGGAAAAGAGAGGGTGGAGGGAGGGGGAGAGTAATTGGGAGTATGTAGCAAGGTGTATATAAGTTTTTGTGTGATAGACTGACTTAATTTGTAAACTTTCTCTTAAAGCACAATAAAAGTTATAAAAGAAAGGATACCCTACTTTTTACCTTATAAACAGAAAGTAACATTTTGTTTGCAGTATCCATGAAATAGTTTTTAGAAAATGATCTTATATTAAGTCACAAAGTAAATCTCAATTTTTTTTTTGAAAAATACCTTCTCTGTCTTTGATATAATAAAATTGAAGGTAATGGTAAAGGTTTGAGCCACTCTTATTTCAAATTTTACAATAGCCTTGTATATAACTCCTGGGTCAGAGAGGAAATAAAAATGGCATACATAGACAGTTTGTAAAAATCAAAATGCCAATTCAAGAATGCCACACATCAAGACTTACAGGAGATGGTGAAGCTTTGCTAAGAAGGGATTATATGCCCTGAATGTAATTTATTATTAAGAATGTAATTCTTAATCTGAAGAAGTAATGATGTAAATTAATGTATTATTTAACTCAAGAACTAGAAAAAGAACAATGAAAACCAATGAAAGGATTTAATAATTGTCATTTCTACATTAATAGAGAAACTACCATCTAATCTAATCAGGAAAATACAGAACACAGAAATATACAATATGCATAAGAATGAGGCAATAAAGAGATGTAAAGGAGAATTTTTTTCTCTTTTCATATCAGTCTTTTAAAAAAATTATTGTATTAAGTATGTAATGGATTAAACTGTGTCATCCAAAAATATGTGTCAACCCATCTAGGCCATGATTCTCAGTATTGTATGGTTGTCCACCATGTTGTCAACTGATGTGATTTTCCCATGTGCTGTAAATTCTACCTCTCTGATGTTAACGAGGTGGGATAGGCAGCAGTTGTGTTAGTGAGGCGGGACTCAATCTACAAGATTGGATTGTGTCTTGAGGCAATCTCTTTTGAGATATAAAAGAGAGAAGTGAGCAGAGAGACAAGGGGACTTGATACCACCAAGAAGGCAGTGCCTGGAGTAGAGCGCATCCTTTGTAGCTGGGGCTCCTGCACTGAGAAGCCCCTAGTTCAGAGGAAGATTGATGACAAGGACCTTCCTCCAGAGCCAACATAGAAAGCCTTCCCCTGGAACTGATACCCTAAATTTGGACTTCTATCCTAGTAGACTGTGAGAGAATAAACTTCTATTCATTAAAGCCATCCACTTGTGGTATTTCTGTTACAGCAGCATTAGATAACTATGATAGTATATAATAAAGTATATGCCATTTCCACATTTTTTGTATGTATGATTCAACGACATTAATTAGGTTCACCATGTTGTGCAACAATCACCACTATCTGTCTGTAAATTCTTCCATCACCTTTAACAGAAGCTCAGTGCCTCCTAAGCAGTGGCTTCTCCTCCCCCGCCCCCTCCAATCCCTGGTAACCAGTAAGAAACTGTGGTTGGAAGAGACTTTTGAAGTTACACTGAAATAAAAACGTTACATCCATACCTCATAAAGTATAAATTTATGGTGAAACAAATACTTAAATATTTTTAAATCACTAAAAGAAAAATAAATGAACATTTATATCAGTATCAATATTAACCTGGGGTGGAAATAGACTTTCTGAGTATCACAGCAAAGGCAAAACCCAAAATGCTAAATACCTAAATATTTGAGATTTTCTCTGTAGCTAATTCTGGATCCAGCGGAGAATCACTACAGCAGAAGTGAGAAGGAACAAGTGACCCAACATAAGGCCAGCAAGTATGCCTTTTTCTGGTTGTTCCATGTCACCCATTAAATTAGGATTGAGATGGGGTTTCCACACTTGGCTGCATTTGGTGGTGAATAGTTCCACCAAGCCCACTTACGAACACACAAAGAAAAATTCTTAAAGTGAAGCAGGATATTTTCCCTATGAGCCCATCAGATCAACTGTCTTAGATACACAATATTCAGCATATGGTGTTTTTGAAAATGTTTTAAATTATGCTGCCTAATATATTATCGACTTTATTATTATTTCTTTCTATTGCTTTTATTCTGAGAAGATTTTTATGGTTACTAGGCCTTCTGGGGCAAGTCTTGAGTTGATCATAGCCTCCACTTGAAGGCAGAAATCTGCCAATTCTAATTCTGTGATTGAAATTGTTCCTGTCACAGGAAGCCACAGAGTAGAATGCTCTTCCAACAGATACTGGGAGGTGATTTCCTCAAGTGGAAGTGATCAAAGTGGCCTGCCTTGCCACAATACCAACACAGTTCCCCCAGTTGGAAGTGGGCCTCCTCTGTAGGCACAAATCAGGACTAAGTACAGGTGGGTTCCACTCCTTCATCCCCTCAACTCCATAAAATGGGATTGGTGGCTACCATAAGGACGTGTGGGCAGATTCAGTACATCTTCTGATTTTTTCTTTTTTTCCTACCCTTTGCCCCTAACTGATTCCACTGATGAAAAGTATAACCTTAGGATAAATGTAGAAATGGAGGTGCTGATGACAGCTGTGGGTTGGAAGTGAGAGAGGAGATGACTCTCATTGCTTCAGAAGGCAGAATTTCCACACCTAGTAACAAGTATTATTTTTATAAATGGTACAGATTTAAATATTCAAATGTATTAATTAGTCATGTCTTCTTCTACAACAAAATATAACACAAAATATCAGAAGATTATCACAACATTAAAAGTGGGTTTCTCAGTCACTTCAAGTCTATATGGCAGTTAAGTGGGAAAGGGAGTTGAAAGGGAGATTCTGTCTCATGCAGTCATTCAGGGAGCCAGGCCCCCTCCATCTTGTGGCTCTGTGGTGCTCTAGAGCCTTCGAGGTTCTCCACTCAGACAGCAGATGGAGAGAAAAGAGAGAGTGGAAAATCATGCAAGAGGTTTTTATGGGTGAGGTTTGGAAGATGGCTGCATCACTTCTATCCATATTCTTTCTTTTAGAACTCAGACACATGACCACAACTAACTACAAGAAAGGCTGGGAAATGTAGTCCTGCAGTCGGTGAGAAGGAAAAAAAAAAAAAATGACTTTGGTGAACATCTAGCCAGCTTCCATTGTAACAAGAAAAGCATAGACAGCAGGGGCTGGCCAAAGTCTATTATTTTCTACTTCACACTGATATTAGCTATTGTGCTTTAAAGTCCTAAGGTGCATTGACCACTAATTGTGTTTCTCAACATGAGGAAATAATTGCAACACATATATCTGACAAAGGACTCTTATCCTGAATATACCAATAACTCCTAAAACCAATAAGAAAAAAAAGAAAAACAACTCATTTTTTAAATGTTCAAAAAATTGGAAAAGGCATTTCATAGAAGGTATTCAAATGGCCAACAAATGTATAAAAAGGTTCTCAATATCATTTCTTATCAGGGAAATCCAAATTAATAACAAGATGTCCCACCAGAATGGTTAAAATTAAATTTTTAATTGCTATTGTTAAAAGACTGGCACTATTGACTCACGGGAAAGATGAGAGCAATTAAAATTCTCATACATATTGCTGAGATCAGAAAGCATTGCAAGTACTTTGGAAAACTTCAGCAGTTTCTACTAAACATATGTCAAACTGTTACCCAGAAATTCCTAGTGTAGGAATTGAGCGGATTCTAATTCCAAAACAATTAAGTGCATATATCCACAGAGAAATACTAGCACAATCTGTGCAACTGCCTTGATGCAGTTCCACCCATCATTGCTAGTACATAATCAGAGAAAATGTTAACACAGTGAAAACAGCAAACGTCTTACCATTATAGTGAGGATATTATGAATATGCAAAGTCATATTCGTACCCAAAAGAATTGGCCAATGTTCAATCATTTCAAGAGGTAGCATACGAACAAGAACTGCTGGTACTGAGAGAACAAGCTGCACTGAGAGCATTGGCAAAAACCAAGGCTCCAGGAATTGATGGAATATCAACTGAGATGCTTCAACAAACTGATGCGACACTGGAACCTCCTACTCGTCTATGTCAAAAAAGTTGGAAGACAGTTACCTGGCCAACTGACTGGGACTGATCCATACTCCTGTCCATTCCAAAGAAAGGGGACCAAGTGGAATAGAGAAATTATTGAACAATATCACTAGTATCATGTGCTAGCAAAATTTTGCTGAAGATAATTCAGCCATAGATTGATAGGGAATTGCCAGAAGAGGTAGTTAAGAAGCGATATAGAACAGAATGGGCATGGCTCTGCATGGTTCTTGTTTTTACGGCATTCTTAGAAAGACTCTTGGCATCCAAGATTGTAAAAACCTCCTTTGGTTTCTTCACAGGCATGACCATGAGGCTCATACAGCTTACAGAGGCAGAGGCAAGATGAGCAGCCTGTCTTCCCTTCTCCTAGTGCAGTTACAATGCTTCTTAAAATGGTGAACAAAACACAACTCTCCAATGTTGTCATAAATGCTAACTGAAGCTTTCGAAAGTCAGTTACGTCCTTGTGTCAGGGTAGCTCCTGTTTTCAGTTTGAAATTAAGCAAAAATATTTTTGATGGAAATATGGGAGGAGGAAGTCTCACAAATAGAAGGGTTTTAACAACTAGAAAACAGACATATCTCTCTAGCTAAGATCAGGCAAATGACTGTGAGTATGAATCAAGATAAATGTTCAATTTTTAGCTTTATTTAAAAACAACTTCTTGAGATTTTTAAGGAAAAAAAGTTTCACTGAATTGTTTTTTTTTATTTCCCTCTCCTGAGTTCTGAAAATTTCTCATATACTCAACAGCTAGAAATAATAATTTTCACCACTGTCATCATAATTAACCATAATATGATAATGGCTAAGATTATGAATCACTGTCTTAATGAATGGTTATTATATTGCTTTTATGATGGCACTTGATATGATTATTTATTTTGGGATTATAGATGTCCAGAAATGGCAAGTTTTTCCCTAATATTACTATTACAAATAATGAGAATGATGGCAATAATAATATCACAATAGATTTCAACTTGAAAACTCACCTAGCATGTCTGCATGGAAGGCAACAGCGTGGTGTTTCCTAGTACCTAAGAGCCATGTGTACCAAAGCAGAAGACTAGAAAGTTCCAAACGTTAATGTTAATTTATCAAATGTCAAACTATCCTTTGTGATAAGTGCTAACAGGACTTAAAGACAATCAGAGGTGTTCAGCTTCAAATTTCTTATAGTAAAGCGGATAAAAAAAAAAAAGCTGCAAAAGAGAACGCTGCATGCCTGGTAAAGTGGGGGTACTCAGCATAAACTCCAATGAGAAAATATCTAGTTCCACATAGAAAACAAGGTTCTTCCGCCCAATACTTCATCCTTCCTGACACTCCTGGGAATTTATGCATTTTCCCTGTGACCCATGTGGGATAATACAAACTTTTAAAGTTTAATTTATTTGAGAAATGGATAACAGTGACCTATTCCCCTTGAAAATTCTGCCCAAGGATTGAAAAATATGCCGATACGACACAATTATAGAAAAGCTTGCTATTATTATCAGTAATAATAACAATAACAGCAACAGGCATGTAGCAAGATGTTGAGAAAATAGACATGCTTGACTGAAAATCTAGCTCAGCTCCCTTGTTTCAAGATCAAAATATTGTAATGTCAAATTTTACAGACAACAATTTTTATTTAGATTTACACAGAAAATGAAAACACAAACACTAGAAAAAGACAAAAAGTACCCCAATATAATACATGAAGTATAAAACAAAGTAGAATGAGCATTTAGAAAGAATGGATGATATCAGAAAACCATATAAGCCAAGTGAAATTAAAAATAAAAAACCTTCCTTGAAAAATTTTTTATTGTGTTTTGTAGTTCACATTATCTCACTGAAACTCATGATAACCCTCTAAGGTAGGTATGGCAGGTATTATTCTTCCCAATTTGTCAAGGAGGAAATTGAGACTCAGGCCAATTTCCAGCCCCAAATATACATGACAAGTGTATGATAAAAGATAAGCATAGGTCTCCAGACTCAGGGTGTAATAACCTTATTCATTAATTTGTATCTGACACATATATTGCACTTACCATGTGCTAGATGTGGCGCAGTGGTTAAGAGCTCAGGCTGCTAACCAAAAGGTCAGCAGTTTGAATCTACCAGCTGCTTCTTAGAAATCCTGTGAGGCAGTCTTACTCTGTCCTATAGGGCCGCTATGAGTCAGAATTGACTGGACAACAATGGGTTTCGGTAGTCTACGTCTGACTCTATTTCACATTATTCTGTGTGTTCTTTTGTTTATTTATTCAGTATTCATTCATTCAACAGATATTTATTGACTACTTCTCACATTCAGGAGCTGTGCTAGGCATTGGAAATGTAGAAGTAAGGAAAAATGAGTTGGCCCTCTTTTCATGGATTCTATAGTCTAACGGGAACAAAACCACCTAAATAATCAAACATATTTAGTTACTGGAAACCCTGGTGGCGTAGTGGTTAAGTGCTATGGCTGCTAACCAAAGGGTTGGCAGTTCGAATCCGTGAGGCGCTCCCTGGAAACTCTGTGGGGCAGTTCTACTCTGTCCTATAGGGTTGCTATGAGTCGGAATCGACTCGACGGCACTGGGTTTGGTTTTGGGTATATTTAGTTACTAAGTTTAAGAAGTTTAATGGAGAAAAAGTTTGAGAGTAAAGTTGGCCACTTAATTGGGTAGGGGGAATGGGCTGTCAAGGAAGGATTTTTGGGGAGATGACATTTTATGTGACACCTAAATGGAGCAGTTAGCTAGGCAAATAGAGTGGGGACTCTCAAGCCAAGGTCCAAGGTCACCAAGAAAGACATGACTCACACAGGCACTGGTTGGAATAACGCTTTACTCACATAGAGAAGAGACAGGTGATGATCAGTTCCATACATGGGCGCTGGTCCCCCATGGCCAGAGAGTATCACTTAACAGCCGACACAGGGCTGGTGGTCTGCATGCACCCCTCTTCATGCTGCAGGTGAAGGACTCCATTCCCCATGCCCTGGCAGGGACTGAAGCGGGGGTGGGGGGCAGGAAGGGGGGTGTCCAGGTGCCATATGACTCACACACTTAAGCAGTAAGCAATACAAAGAAGGTTTACTGTGTACCCAGAACACGGAAGAAATTTCCCCGATAATGAAGAAGGAGAAACTGCGACAGAAGGAAGCTAAGTACTCAGCCTCCATTATCCAAGAATGCTCCAGGCCCCAGGCTCTGGTTAGGTGGTCCAGGTAAAAGTCAGAAGGCTAAGCAAGAGAATACTTTCCCAAGAGGGATGTTCTAGGTAAAGGGAACAGCATTTGAGAAGGTTCCAAAGGGAGAAGAAACTTGGCACTTTCAGGAAAATTCAAATAAAAAGCCAATGCGTCTGGAGCAGAGGTAATAAGGGGCTAGTAGCCCAAGAAGAGTTTGACTCAGTGGACCACAGTCCACAGAACCTTGTCTAATCTGAAGTGTATCTGAAACAGAGGGAGGGGCTCCCTTAAGGGTCTTATGCAGGGAAGGTCACAATCCAATGTACATTGTAAACACCACTTTTCTTAGCTACATGATCTTGAGCAAATCCAACCATTCCTGGCCTCAGCTCCTATAACTTGGTGTGAACCATTTTCAGAGACAAAGTTCTAGCACGTAACCGTTCTTTATGGATCTTACAAGTTCTTTTTTTTTTTTTTACCCTAGAAGACTCAATGTCTCTGAGGGCAGGCGATAGCTTTCATAACTACTCACAAGTTCCCTTAGCCTGTTACAGTAGGTTTTCAACAATTCTTCACCAATTTCAAATTTGTATTCAGTACAATGCATTAAAAACACAAGTGCACATACGTGCACTCTCTCTCACACACGCACACAAACACACACACACACACAACAGGGAGCGTAATGCCCTTGGTTACATTTCTAGGTTCTGTAGAGGGCTCACGCACACACAGCACAGACAGAAAGGTCTGGGGGCATTTTATGGTCCAGCCTGAATCTGCCTCAGTGAAATTCCCAACCATTTTATAGACTCAACTTTATTCCATGTTAAGATAAGCATCTGAAAAGAATGGAAACACCTGTCCTATGCTCTGGCTCACATTCTCACTGGCTGTAATTCTAGCTTTGGCCATTAAGCTTTCTAGAACGGGGCTCTCCCCAGGCAAATGTGCCTGTTTGAAAGCTCATGAGGCACAAGACTTTTACCTGTGAATTTCTTTTCTTTAAAAAAAAAAAAAAAACTTATGTTGTGATTGAGAACCTGCAAAAAATTATTCCAGCAAAAGACATTAAAGAGAAACCCAACTAATGAAGTAATCTAATTAACCAAGATATTTTGCTCTACTTCACTATTAAGGAGAATGAAGCGAGTTACTCGTGTACCTCAGGCTCAAGGCAACAGCCGTCATCATATTTCCAAAACTCTGTAAGGAGAACTGGCGCTTAAAAAAAATTAGAACAGGAAAAATTAGGAACATAAAAGACCAACCTTTTGTGACTATCAAATCTTAATCCTTGGTACACTGTTGTTACTATTAAGGACTAATGCATTTTAGCAGGATTTGTAACAAGGGTAAAAATAAAAGGATTTGCCACTGAAACCTGAATTTACTGGCACGTTTAATGAACTGTGGAATGATGTACTCCGAAGTATTTTGATTAATTGATATTCTACTGTACAGTCGTCAGATTCTGATGTGCTAAAACTAAATATGAAAACCATAATTATGTCACATGTATTGACTCTCCTAGAATGTGCTAATTATTACATGGAACCGACTCACCTAAAGAGGGCTACGTATTCAGAAAGAAGAGACTCTTCCAAAAAGACAAGACAAACTCAAGTTTTGCTGCCACAACTTTTCTATTGACTTTCCCTTTAACCAAAATTTCGAATATCTATGAGTGTTACACAGTTAAACCCAATGAAACCATGGCATTGTCAGGAATTATTTGTAAATGATTTCTAAAATTCATTGTAACATGATTTAATAGTAGATTTTTTTTTTTTTAGAGTTCAAAAGGAAATAAAATAGCCCCAGAATACACTTTTATAAATGGATCAGACATAAAACTGTGATTCTAGATCTCAAGAGTTAAGTTTCAGATTAGTTGCACACGTTATGCCATGCACACTTCATTTTTTGGGCAATTTTTTTTCAATCTGAAACCCGGGGAACGTTTAAAAAAGTTCCAACAACTGGAAGAGATGCACCAGAAGAAATTCATTTCACTCTGTTGCAACTGGCATGAGATATTGTGCAGTGTTTACATCAGGTGTGACCAGCAGGAAAACGCTTCTCTGTGCTTTCCTTCGCCTCTTTGGTGCTCAGGTGTCCAATGCATAATTGGGATTATTCAGTAGGTTAAATAGATGGCCTTTAAAGAATTACCATTATTCCCAAACACATTTCTCTCCTTTGCTAGAACATCATAATATGTTTGGGTGGGAGAACTGTGCTCCTGAAGTTGCTTGTGGCACAGCTGCTGTCTGCATTCTAAGGAAGGAATGTAGTCCTTACAGGATTTTGGTTTCCTATCATAATGAGGAATAGAAGGTATTTTGGCATTGAGCTTGTCATTTAACCTGTTTTTCAAACTCATTCATCACTCATCTGTCAGTTTGTGGTACTGAGGTAGATTGCCTGTTGCTATGTTCCTGGAAGCTATGCCATCAGTATTTCAAATACTAGTAGGATCACCCATGGTGGAGAGGTTTCAGCAGACCTTTCAGACTAAGAAACACTAGGAAGAAGGTCCTGGAGGTCTGCTTCAAAAAATTAGCTGGTGAAACCTTATGGATCACAATAGAACATTGTCTGTCTCACTCACTTTGGACACATCGTCAGAAGGGATCAACAGTTGGAGGAATACACCATGTATGGTGAAGCAGAGGGCTAATGAGGGTGAGGGAAACCTTTGGTGAGATGGACTGGCACAACAGCCGTAACAATGGACTTGACCATGCTGGCAATCATGAGGAGCAAGCAACATTTCATTACATAAGGTCGCCATAAGTTGGAGTCAGCTTCGTGGGAGCTATCTGTCTCTCTGTCTGTCTACCTACCTATCTATCAACACATAAACCACCCACATTTCAAAGGCTTGCTGACATAGTTCTCCTAGAGAATGTCTGTATCATATTTGCTTCTGTGTTATCTGTAGAACCTAGCATGGACTCTTACACACGAAGGTGCTCAGCACGTATTCATTGAAAATTCACTAACTCTCTGGTATCCACATTCATTGCAGCAGAGAAAGAAAGATGGATGCACTATTTTAGCCTGAATCTCAAAATGATAATGACAATTAGTTGGCCTAATTGCTAAGAACTCAAATTTAAGTCAGACATTTTCACTTCCTCTCCATTGTTAAAAGATGCATTTTGAGGGCCAGAGAAGGATGATTCTTCATGCACCGTTGTGAATTTTTGTTTACATCCATTCACTAAAATTGGGGCACAGCATATACCAGTGATGGCAACTGTGTGGTAGAGGGGCTGTCGCTTGTCTCTCTCACTCAGCACAGCTCCTTTGGCTTGGTACCGCGGACCATTCATTTCCCCATCAACTGCGAGTGCAGTAAGTCTTGATCACGGTAAATCAATTAGCTCTTAGACCTATCTGTCTTAAATTTAGTGCACATTGATGATTGGTATGATCTTTTAGGTCGTCCTTAGCCCCTCTTGATTCTTAGCCTTCTGTCTCCTTCCTCCTTGGGCTGCTCTGTGATGGGGTATATCTGGGGGAAGCAGGGTGACTTATGTGACCATGTAGTGGAAGGGTCTTTGGAGGGTGGAGAAGAGGCAGGTTTTCCTCTCCTAAGCCAGAATCTTTGGGGTAAGGCCAAGGGATCTGTGTTCTCACAAGGTCTCTGGATGATGCTGATGCAGCTTAGGTCTGAGAACAACTTATCTATGTCATCTTCTCTTTCTTCCTTCATCCAACAACATGGTAAGGCTTTAATGGAAAATAGGTAATTTTTTCCTCATAAAAAGAAATTTATGGCCTGAGTTATCCATGATTAAAAGGGGAGAAAGAATTGTCTAGAATAATTTTGAGAATGAGAGTGGAAATTGTGCATTAATTCTGTAACAAACTCTAATCTCTCCCCCCTACTCTTCTACTCATTATCAGAATATACTTGATAACAACTTGGTTGGGTATGGCTAAGGGAGATACTGCTACCCCAATGCAGCAGCCACTGATTTAGAGACCCTCTTTTGTGCCCCACACTGTTCAGATTCACGTAGTTGGAATTATCTCCTGATTGCCTGAGGGTTTTTATTACTAATTACAAAAGATGATGAGGTGTTCTCTCTGCATTGATTCATGGTTTGCATCCTCACTGGTGGCACTGATGAGAATGGCCCTCCTCCTGTATACCACCTCTGCACAACAGCAGGGGCTGCGGCCAGTCTGACTGGACTCCATCTCCTCTGGAGCTCTCTTTGAACTTCATCACCACAGAGAGAGGGCTTATTGCACCCAACATTTTGGTGGAAAGACTACATATTTCAGAAGTACTGAAAAAGAATCCTTGTTGCTTATACTTGATGGGCTCTTTAATATTTTGTTTTAAACAATGTAACCATTGCAACAATCCCCTGCCTCCTGAGCCTCTCCAGTGACCAAGTGTTGATACCATGTATTTCAAATCCTTTGCTATAGACCAAACCAAACCCACTGCCTGTTGAGTTGATTCTGACTCAGAGCAACACTATCTGTTGGACAGTGTAGAACAGCCCCACAGGGTTTCCAAAGCAGTAAATCTTTACAGAAGCCGACTGCCATATATTTCTTCCATGGAGTAGCTGGTGGGTTCCAACCACTGACCTTTTGGTTAGCAGCTGAGAGCTTTAAACACTGTGCCACCAGGGCTCCTGCTGTAGACCAGTGGGTCTCAAACATGAGTGTGCATCAGAATCAACTGGAGGGGCTGTTAAAATACGGTTTCAAGACCCCACCCCTGATTCAGTAGTGTGATAGGCTTCCCAAAGATGTCCACACCCTAATCCCAGGATCTGTGAATTTGTTAATTTACACAGTAAGGGGGAATTAAGTGTACAGATGGAATTAAGGTTGCTAATCAGGTGACCTCGAAATGGTGAGATTATTTTAGATTATCTGGAAGGGTCCAACGTAATCTCAAAGGTCTTTAAATGTAGAAATGTTGAAGAGGAGGTTACAGTGATGTCATGCGAGAGGAATTCAACTTACTGTTGCTGACCTGAAGATGGAGAAAAGGAGCCATGCACCAAGGAATGCAGGTGGCCTCTTGAAGCTCAAAAGGACAAGGAAACAGATTCTCTCCTAAAGCCTCAAGAAGGGAACACGGCCCTGCTGGCACCTAGATTTTAGCCCTGTGAGACTCATTTTGGACTTCTGACTTCCAGAAATGTGAGACAATAAATGTGTGTTGTTTTAAACGGCTAAGATTACTTATTTACTATAGTAGTCACAGGAAAATAATACAGTAGGTCTGGGGTGGGATCTGAAAATCTACATGTCTAACAAATTCCCAGATGATGCTGATGCTGTTGGTCAGGGGACCTTAGTTTAAGATTCACAGTTGGGATATAGACTGTACTTGTGCCTCTTATCCTATAAGGTCTGTTTTAAAATTATATATAACATGGCATTTGCCAACCCAATGTTTTCCACGTGTGCAGTTTAGTGACGTCAATTACATCCATCATGCCATGTAACCATCACCAATACCAGTTGCCAAATTTTCCATCACCATAAACTAAACTCAAAGCTTTCTAAACAATGACTGTTCCTTGCCCACTTCCTCCCACCCCTGGTAACCACTACCTCTAAGGACTTTTATACTTGTGGCAGACAGACTAATGGCCCCCTAATTTCTGCCTCCTGGCGTTCCCTTCTGTAATCATCTCTCCTTGAGTGTGGGTGGAATCTGTGTCTTGCTTCGAACCAAAAGAATACGACAAAAGGGAGGGGATGTCATTTCATGAATTTGTTATGTTATATAAGACTGTCTTGCTAGTAGATCTGCTTACTTTCTCACACCAAGTTGCCATGTTGTGAGAGAGCCTATAGAGTGGGCCACATAGCCAGGACCTACAGTGGCCTTTAGGAGTGGAGGGCAGCCTCTAACTTGCCAATAACCAGTAAGCAGTTGGGGCTTCAGTCTTGCAGCTACAAGGAATTGAAATCTTCCAACATCTTGAGTGAGCTTGGAAAGGGATTCTTCTGCAGTCAAACCCCCAGATGAGAACACAGCTTGGCCAACCCCTTGACTGCACCTTTGCAAGACCCTGAGCAGAGGACCCAGTTAACCCATGGCCAGAGCCATGGAAACTGTGAGAGAATAAATGTGTGTTGTTTTCAGCTACTGAGTTGACAGTCATTTGTTACACAGTATAGAAAACATATAATAATATAGTCTAGAGACTGGAATGGACAGAAGAACCACTGGCAAGAGAGGAGGCTGTGGACTGCAATGCAGATAATGTCTGTTTTTCAGGCTGGGCCTATAATAATAAAGTCACCATTTATGGAGTATGTTCTGTGTGCCAGACATTGAAACTATCTTGAAGGTTTTATATTCATCACCTAATGGAATCCATGAAATAGCTATTAGCCCATTGCACATATAAAGATATGGAGGCCCCAAGGGACAAGGCAATGTTCTGCTGTCTCAGAGCTAGTAATTAGCAGGGTTAAGAATGAAATATCTATTTGTTTGACTCCAAAAGTTATACTGTAATCACTACTCTGAATGAAGGTGGCCATGGCACTTGGGGAAATCCAGCAGTTCACCAGTAAGCAGGCTCCCCACAAGGACTGTGGCTTTCCCTATGGGTGAGCTACCAATGGCATGGGATTGGGAAACAGGAAATGATAACCAGCCACACCCAGAATTTTATGTTCACCCAACCCACAACCTTTCCTTGGTCCCTATTGGCCTTCGGGAATCTACAATGTACTCTATCTCCTCAAGTCTGTGCCTGAGGGAGGGGTTGAGGTGGAGATACTTCCTTAGGAGTTCAGAGCATGAGGCAAGAAATCAGACTTGCCAACTTCAACAATAAAAAGCACTTGTACAAAACATTTAAAATCTGGAAAAGGGAGTGTTTGACTACACCATTTGTCTGCATAACATATTTCCCTTAATTTTGCTCATAATGGATGATTTCTGTACATTCTTGAGTACAGGGATGAGCACACCACTTTTAAGCAGACCCATACGGTAGCGCCTGCATTCATGACTGTCTCATTTATGAATCTCCACACACCCATTGCATTTAATGAAGTAGAGAAATTAGGAGCTCGGAAGGGCATTGAGCTCTGTGACTGTGTGCAAATACAATTAATGCGCGTCTCAATAATGGGTGTCAAGGAAGTGTTCTTACCTAATATCCGATTCAAGACAACCCACAGGACTAACCCGGAGCTTTGTCTGAACAGACATATGAAATACATCAAGGAAATAAATGAACTGTCAAAAACTTCATTTATTCTACTGAGATTATGAAACGCAGCTGGAGAATTCATCTGAAAGATGGTTGCGGAGCCCAGAGGAGAGCTGCGGTTAACACCCACAGTGAAAGGTCTCTCAGGCCGCCGAGGTAAGGAAGTCAGGGCCCAGGGGAAGGAGGCAGGCCCAGCACCCTGTCCATCTCCAAAAGGCAAGTGACTAGGGAGCAGCGAAATCGGGCAGGTTATGGCCGGGGCAGAACTGGCAACACAACCAGTGTGATTGTGGTAAATCCCTTTAGTCAGTTTGTATTGAGGAAATAAGTCATGCTCTGCCTGGCTCTTTCTAAGTTACCAACTCACTCCCCCGTTTTTTCCAGCATTTATTGTTTTGTGGGTCGTGTATCAGGGGAAGGTGGGGGGTAGGACAAAGGTTGTAAGTCAAGGATTTTCTTCTTCTAACATTGGAACTTTTATTGCAATTGCTCAGGAATAATAGCCAACTACAGGCCAAATTAGTGAGGGGGTTCATTCTATTAGGGAATGGAATGAGTCACTTGTGACAAAAGGACCCCATGAAATTGGGTTCCATGACTAAGAAGTGGGGAGTATCCAAAAAAGCGGTGCTTTTACACGAAAGTCCCTGGTGGTGCAAACAGCTTGCGCTTGACTACTAACTCCTAAAGTTCAGTGGTTCAAATCCACCCAGTGGCACCTCGGAAGAAAGACCTGATGATTTGCTTCCTTAAGGATTACAACCAAGAAAATCACATGGAGCATCTCTGCTCTGTAACACGCAGGGTTGCCACAAGTCGGAATCGACTAGATGGCAGTGGGTTTGGTTTTGGACACGTGTGAATTCTTACAGTAACAACCTCTTTCTTCACTTTCCAGGATCTGGCCTTTCATGACTGTTCAAAGCTCACCCCCTTGTTCCTGCTTCCATCACCCCAAATCATGGAGCATAGGCTAGGTGAGCAGCTGACACCTGCCACTTGCCAGTGCTGAGTTGTCAGTCTCTGCCTTCGCCCACTTAGCAACCCTTAGCAAGACACAGTGTCCCATTTTGCAGACAAGAAAACAGAAGCGCAGCAGGGTTTCAGGGCTCCTCAATTAGTAATGGTTGAGCTATGGTTTAACTAGCAGAACTATTAAAACAGAAGAACTAATATCTGAAGAAGTTCCAATGTCTTGACAAAAGGAGAATGGTCTTGATGTTTTATTAATCCTGAGTAATGATATTTGGGAAACCCTGGTGGCACAGTGGTTAAGAGCTATGGATGCTAAACAAAAGGTTGGCAGTTGGAATCCACCAGGTGCTCCTTGGAAACGCTATGGGGCAGTGCTACTCAGTCCTATAGGGTCACTATGAGTCATAATTGACTTGACAGCAGTGGGTTTTTGTTTTGTTTTGTTTTGTTTGGTAATGATATTTGTGGAGGGGCTCTATGGAAAAATAAACCTGAGAAGAGCAATTAACAGAGCCAGAAAATGTAAGATAAGCATCACGTATATAAATATGCATTTAGGGACAAAGATGGAGTGACAGGAAATATTTGAAAGTGAGATAATGCTTCTCAAACACTAGAAATAGAAAGGAGTGGAGAGAAGACGTGAATAATGAGATGTAGGGGGAAGAGGCTTGGATGGGGAGTTACAGGGGATTGCTTGGGTTTTACCTACTTGGTATTCTTCCTTTGCAACTTTGCCCTTTCAGATTCAGCTGGGCCTTGAAGACAGACATTCCACAAAAGTGTTCTTGAGGTCGCTCTGGTTGGACTAACAGCAGGAAGTGCCAGAAATCTTGCAAGGGAGCTGACTCTCTTGACATTTCCTGAAGATGTGAGGGGGTCCAGCAAGCCTCCAAACTTCAGGAAGCTGGGATGAACTTTGAGAGGTTCACCAAGTTCCAGAGAGAGTACAGCGGGCTGACAGCAGCTCTCACCAGCAGCAAGGATTTATGTGCCACGTTTCAAAGGACATGCATTTCCAGGATCTCTCCCTGTGTGAGAAACCATCAGGGCAAGATGGAATCGAAGGAAAGCACACCTGATTTTAATTAATGCTGACAGTAATCTTCGGCTTTCATTCTGAAAACAGCCAGATGGTAAAGTTGGAACTGTTAATAATAGAAAACGTTGCCATCCACAGTTCATGGAGTCATAACTCTTTAAAGACTGTTTGGATTCCAGATCTCTACAGACCAGCCCAAGCCAGATGCTGCTCGGACTACGTAGCAGTGGGCTGTTGGTGGGCCCCAGGTAAGGAACGGAATCAAGGAAAGAAAGGTCAGCTCTCAGACCCCCAGCCCTGGTGAGACACCTATATGTGGGAGGCCTGGAGCTGGGCAAGGAAAAAGCTAGAAAAGCTGGGGTCAGATTGGGTCTTTGAAACATCTTAACAAATAGCCCTGATGTACAGGCCTTAGTAAAGGAAGAACCTATGAATGGCGCAGGGTCACGGCCCAAATGAGGTTTAAGAAGGCTACTTGGGAAAGGATGTCATTCTCCAGGGGCCTGGTCAGATGGAGGTCAGGGCGAGGGGTGTGTTTGTAGGGCAAAGAAGTGCGGTGTGCAGGCACAATCTAGGCCGGGGAGGAAAACCGAAGAGAGCCTTTCTGGAGATAGAAGCAGTACCCATGAGGTCACCTCCTGGCCGCCCTTGACTGGTCGAGGGAACGCATGTGCATGGATCTAGAGCTACAGGGCGAGCTGCCCGCTGAGAATTCCTGCCTGAGCACCCTGGGATCTAGGTTGGGCTGGAGAGGTGCGCATTGAGGTGACTCCCTGGCCCCTTTTCAGGCCTCCGTGTAAAAGAGTTGGCTGCTAAGAGATTTCATAGCCATGGGAATTCCTAGGAGGGAGACAAACTCCTGCTCGGAGGTGTACTATCTGGGTGGGGTATGACCAAGCCTGTGTCCTGCTTGGGGGAGGGGGGGTGATGGAAGTGTGTGTGTGGGGGGTCGCCTTTCCCTGTCCCTTTCAGGAGCTCCGCAGGGACTCATGGGTCGGCACCAGGGAATCCTATTGATTCCCAGGGACGTTCAAGAGAGAGACACAAGGAACGCTGGAGAGGCCGTTCGGTACTTCCAAACGTTCTGACTGATCCAGTCGGGTCGGCAGTGAGCAGCAGCTCCTGGGAGGGCAAAAAAAAAAAAAAAAAAAAAAAGCCTGCGGATCTGAACTCTTTCCCAGTTAGAAAGAAGCACTGGGCTAATGAGCAGCTATGGAGGCATTGGAGAGGGATGGAGGCGAAGCAAAGGAAGAGGATGAATTAGAGCCAGATAAAGAGCCTCCCCTGCGTTCCATTACAAGCTAGTGTTCAGGAAGAGGTGAGCCAGATGAGGCTTCTCTCCCCACGTAACTAACAGAATTAAAAAAAAAAAGCCAAACCTGTTGCGGTTGAGTCAATTTCGACTCATACCGACCCTATAGGACTGAGTAGAACTACCTCATAGGGTTTTTAAGGAGCCGCTGGAGGATTCCGGCTGGTGACCTCTTGGTTAGCAACTGAACACTTAACCAACATGCCACCAGGGCTCCATAGGAAACTACAAAAAGGCTGTGTGTGGAGGGAATCCCTTTAAGTGTAAAACTCACCGGGACAGTGAAACGTGGGGGCATGCTTTAAGAACAGGGAAAGGAGCTATATGACGCCAGTGATTTCTGGCTCGATGTTGGGTGAGGTGAGGGAATAAAACCCTTGCTGAAATGGTAGGACTTGGCCCGTGAAATTTCTGTCAACATAGGACTAAAGCAAAGACTGACAATAAACAGTAGGGGAAAAAAATCCCAACAAAATGCTGCAGACAACCCAAACCACAGAAGATGGAATTCTATTTCCACCAGAGAACTAGATTTGAAAAACAAACAAAAACAAAACAACAAAAAAACATACCTTTAGTTCATTCCCATAAATGTTGTATGCCTTCCATTTGATTCTGACTCACAGTGACCCCATATGACAGAGTGGAACTGCCCACAGGGCTTCTTAGGCTGTAATCTTAACGGGAGCAGATTACCAGGCCTTTTCTCCCATGGAGCCACTGGTAGGTACCTTTCAGTTAGCAGCCTAGCTCTTAACCAACCGTTGTACCACCAGGGCTCCTTATCCCCACAAATGCATCCTACTAATTTTCACTGACAGTTGGGTGAAAACTGAGAAAACATACAGAGTGAAAAGCTAGGTTTGGGGGTAAGCATTTCAATGGAAGAAGCTTAGGATGGGGACCCAAGGACAGTAAGTGCAAAGAGGATCTTGTATCCCCATTCTAAGCTTCTCCCTTTGAGATGTTTACCCTCAAACCTAACTTTTTGCTACTGAAGTTTTCTCAATTTTTAAGTTTTTTCTAAGGATAATAAGAGTAAACAGGATCTTGTTTTCGTTAGTTGCCATTGAGTTGGCCCCTGACTCATGGCAACGACTTGCACAATGGGCGGAAACACTTCCTGGTCCTGAGCTGTCTTCATGATCAGTTACAGATGGGGCCATTGTGGTCCATAGTGTTTTCATTGGCTGACTTTTGGAAATAGATTGCCAGGCCTTTCTTCCAAGTCTAATTCGGGAAACTCTGTAGAAACCTGTTCAGCATTATGGCAACACACAAGCCTCCAGTAGTGGCTTCTCGTGAGGTGCATTGGCTGGGATCAAGCCTGGATCTCCGGCATGGAAGGTGAGAATTCTATCACTAAACCACCACTTTAACCTGATCATTTTCATGTGAAGAAAACCTTTTCTTTTTCCCAAATTAAAATTTTGCGTGGAGCTCTAACAAAGAGGGACACTGGTGGAGTAGTTCTGATTGAAATATGGGGCCAGGATTCCCCCCCACCCCACCCCACATTGGCTTCCTCCTGGCCCACGGAGTGACTACAAAGGGTGCCCTGGAGAACTTGAAGTTTAGAAGAATAGTCTGGAAACCAGGGACTGTATCGATCCTCTCACTTTGAAAATGAGGGGATGGAAACAAGCTTGCCAAGGAAAATGGAAGAAAGATACATTAAAGGCCTATTTGGGTCTTCAAGTCCTTCTCACTACCCACATCCTTCAGGATTAATCTTTGATGTCTCGGCTGGCTCCCTGACTGGGAAAGACAGCCATTCCACCCTCATCAGTGCTGGGACCTCAGGGAGGGACCAGTACAAACTTGCCTCACAAATTTGCAGATTCTTTTATTAAAATTGGTTTCCACATATTAAAAACCCAATTTAATAATTCCATCCCAAAGTGGCGCTCTGGTGGCATAGTGGTTAAGAGCTTGGCTACTTACCAAAAGGCTGGCAGTTCAAATCCACCAACCGCTCCTTGGAAACCCTATGGGGTGGTTCTACTACTCCGTCCTATAGAGTCGCTGTGAGTTGGGATCTACTCGACGGCACCTAACAACAACAGTTCCAAAGTGGGGCTCGTGGCCCATATGCTGAAATGAATGCTGGGAGTGCATTGCGAAACCCCGTCAGGCTGTATGGCAGCCCCGTACTTTCAGATGCTGCCTCTGAACAAGTACCCTATAACCCAGGTAATTACAGAGCCTGGGCCCACTCAGGGGAATTAGATGAAGCAACAAGTGATTATTTCCCTTGTTTGCAGAAATAATAACATGTAATATGTCTGTTGCACCTTTCATTAGAAGACTTCAAGGTATTTCCCAGACATTGTTTGGCTGTGTTCTCTTTTACTCCCCATTAGCAAGAAAGAAAATGGAGACGAAAAAGGAGAAGGCAAGGAATAAAGGGCCCAGCCGCAGCAGTGGGGATTGCTTTTAGGGATAGGGCCTGACTCCCACCAAGCCAAAGATAGAGGGTGAAGAATGCAAACCTCAGCTCTGGAATTGCTGGAAAGATTTAGAATTTCCACCATGCTTCCTTAGGTCAACCGCCCCATGCTCTGGGCACACAGAGAGGGGGTTGAGGGAAACCGGAGAAGCCCCGGGGATGTTTAAAGAGGTTCACTGAGTTCAGAAAAGGCCCCGGAGGAGCTGGGATGACTAAGGCCAATAAAGCCATGGTTTTATAAAGGAGCCCATGGGGACAAACTAGGAAGCTGCGGGCCAGTCCATTTGACATGAGTTGTGGGCCACTTTGAACTTCTTTAAAGAGTCAAAGAGGAGAACATTTGGAAAGATAGAGATTGGCTGAGGTGATGGGGGTGGCTTCAGGAAGGAAGGGGCATTGTATTTCACTAACTCAGGGGATTCTTTATAGATCCGACTGGTCTGGCTGACAGAAGGGAGAGTGAACCTTGACTCTTGGAAAACCCAGCTCCCCGAGGAAGGCAAGCAGGGCCATAGTACAAATGTGCAAGACGAACAAGAGTGTAACAAGCAGGGAGGACTTTAAAGGCTTCTCTACCACACGGTGGACGTCTGTTAACATTTGCCATCTGCCAACTCAGAGAGCAGAGGTGCCTGGCCCTTTGTACAAGGTTGAATTTCCCAAAATGTGTTCCTTGTAATCCTGATCCTGTGTGATATTCCTTAAAAACTGTTCTACGGCTTACATGGAAATAAATGTTGGAAATGCTGAAGAGTGCTTGGATTCCACTCTTGAAGATGGACAGTGCATATTAGCTTATTAAAGGCCCTGAGAATTTCCTAATTGGTCTTAGAGCATTTTTCCCTTTTGCAAGCACTCATTAACGTCCCACAGAATGTGTATTACTGAATACTTAGGGAACACTGGCGTAGGAAGATGATGTCAGAGACCATGTAGTCCTATTGTCTCATCTAGGCTGTCACAAAGGGCAGAGTTTTCTTGTTAAGTTATGTTGAAACCAAGTGGCAGCACTGGGCAGATAGGAACCATGGGACATGGGAGGCCTTCAGAGTACTGAAGGGAAGTGACCCATGGAATGTTACAGCCAGTTGCAGAGGCTGGCTTCAGCCAGGACAACTGAGCAATCAATAAAATAATATTCAGATTGTGGCACAAACTCAGGCATGGATTGGGCAAGAAGAAGTTCCATGGGACCCTCTGGGCAGCAGGAATAGGCAGCAATCAATGGCTAGGAAGTGCTTGATAAAGTAGATGTCTAGCAGGACTAGCACTTCTCTGAAAGAGTAATGGTACTAATGATTATCTATTGATTGCTCACATTGTACATGGAAACTCCCTTAAGCACTTACACTTACTGTGCATTAATCTCACCTATGCTTTGTAAGAACAGTGTGATGTAGATACTCATAGTATATCTTTGAGAAGTCAAGGGATTTGTCTAAGCCTGAACAGCTAGTAAGTGATGGACCTCAAATTTGAACCCAACTCATCTTTCTTTTGAGCCTTCACTTTTAACCTCTATATGAGGAGTTGGCAAACCATGGCCCATGGACAAAATCCAGCTGGCTGCTGGTTTTGTAATTAAAGTTTTATTGGGACACAGCTACACCCATTCCTTTATGTATTGTCTATGGCTGCTTTTGCACTATGATGGCAGAGTTGAGGAGTTGCAACAGAGACTGTATGGTCACAAAGCCTAAGGAATTTGCTGTTTGGCCCTTTACAGAAAAAGTTTATTGATCCCTCCTTTGTGCTCTTCTGTCTCTTGTTGGGGGCTGGGAGCAGTAGAGCAAGAGCCAGCTTTTAGGAGAATAGAAACAGAGTTTTATCAGGGCCTTTCCCAAACAACCTGTGGTTTGGTAAGGTTCTCTGTCCCAGAACAAACAGATAATCAGGCAGGTCACATAGAAGGGTGCAGAAGGCACCCATCCCATGTATTGGGCTGCATGGTGGGGTGAGGAGGTCTGTGCCTGGTGGCATCACACACTTCATCCATTGAATGGCTTTTTATTGAGTGTTTATAATGTATTGATATATTGCTAGAAGATGAACCACCTAGGTTGGAGGGTATTCAAAATACACAGTGGCCACAATGGACACAAGCACACCAAAGATCATGAAGCTGGTTCAGGACGGGCAATGTTTTGTTCTGTTGAACATGGCTTGGCAAGAGTTGGAGCCAACTCCATAGTAACCGAATAACAATACTGTGCCTGGTGCTATGACCCCTACAGCCAGGAGATCACAGGTACATCTCAGGACAATTTAATTTTGAGCCACCAGAGGCAGGTTTGGGCTGCAGACAGTGTGGATTAACTAGTATGCAAGGTTTGCACAGGCTTTGAGTAAGATGTGGTGAAACCCATGTGAAATTGTGCACTACAGATTGGTCAGTAAACACAAGTAAGCCCATGTGTACCTTGCTTATTGGGTAATTTGTCCCTGGCTGTAGATGCTTTTCCTGACTCCAGAACTGATTGAGAATTGAAGTTGGTTGGGGCTTCTAATTGTTTTCTTAACTGCCCTGAATGTCGCCTGCAGTTGGGGCCCTGTAGTGCCTTTAGCTCCAGAGAGCTGGGAAACTGAAGTGGGCGCTTGGTCCAGGCCCCCAGCTTGAGCCACAAGCCTCTGAGCCTTCAGTCCTGGATGAGCTGGAGCAGTTTGGCCCAAGCAGGGAATGGTTAGCACAGCAGGTGAGTAGCTGGGGATAGTACCAAAGGATAAGAAGCCTGTTGCTAAACTAAATGGACTCTCAGCTTTGAGATGATTTTGTCTTCGTGTGCTTTATCTTGACCCTGGAGGATAGTAAAAGAGGCAGAGGCTGGGCAAAACCAAGGACAGCTCTGTCATGGTAGGCTTGTATCAGTATTTCCTTCCTTTCTGCCCCTCACCCTTCAAATCAGGCTTACCTGCAAAAGATTTAGCTTTGTTCATAGACACATCCAAACTCCCTAAGGCACAGAATTGCTGGGCTGAGGGCTGTGGGGACCATGGTCTCAGGGAACATCTAGTTCAATTGGCATAAAAAGTAGTTTATAAGGAAAATGTTCTATATTCTACTGTGGTGAGTAGTGACTGGGGTCTTAAAAGCCTCTGAGCATCCATCTAGGATACTCCACTGATCTCACTGTGATCAAGGGAGAACGAAGAAAACTAAAGATACAAGGGAAAGATTAGTCCAAAGAACTAATAGACCACATCTACTACGGCCTCCGCCAGACTTAGTCTAGTACAACTAGATGGTACCTGGCTACCACCACTGACTGCTTTGACAAGGATCACAATAGAGGGTCCCAGACAGAGCTGGAGAAAAATGTAGAACAAAATTCTAACTCAAAAAGAAAGACCAGACTTGCTGGCCTGACAGAGACTGGAGAAACCCTGAGAGTATGACCACCGGACAGTCTTTCAGCTCAGTAATGAAGTCACTCCTGAGGTTCACTCTTCAGCCAAAGATTGGACAGGCCCATAAAAGAAAATGAGACTAAAGGGACTCACCAGCCCAGGGGCAAGGACTGGAATGCAAGAGGGACGAGGAAAGCTGGTAATAGGGAACCCAAGGTTGAGAAGGGAGAGTGATGACATGTTGTGGGGTTGTTAGCCAATGTCATAAAACAATATTTGTACTAACTATTTAATGAGAAACTAGTTTGTTCTGTAAACCTTCATCTAAAGTACAATAAAAAAAAAAATAGAGCAATTAAAAAAAAGGTTTAGTTTTATAGATCTAAGGTGGGACACAAGAATCTGAATTTTTAACATGTAATTCAGCTAATTCTTATAAAGATGGTTCTTGCATCACACTTGCATATTTCTTGAGGCTTGAACTCTCATGTGGGCTGGCTCAAGCCCCCCCCCCACCCCCCACCAACTTTCTGACACCCTCCCTGCCTTACTGGCTTCTCCTTGCCCTAACCTCCCCCAGCCCTGCCTGGATGCCACCTTGACACATGGTCACCTCTGGTCTCTGACTTATTGTGACCCTTTTGAGTCTGGTTGTTCAGAGCACGGAACACCTCATGCCTAAGACATTAGGCACCTTCTACTTCAGCATCCTCTGTCCTCCCAAAGGTACAGTCCTGTCTTTGTAAAACCTGTTTTCCAGGTTCATCCAGTCACCACACTTCTCAGGAAAGGGCAAGAGAATGAGGATCTACAGGTCCCTGAACCTCCTCTTGTCCCTTCCTGCCCACCACCCAATGGGGCAGTGGGTGAGATCCTAGCTGTCTCTAACCCCTTTTCTGATGATACACTACAAGCATCTATCAACTGATAGGTACTGACCTCTCAAGTTCCCTGGCCTAGGCATTGCCAACCTTGCCCCTACAGAGTCTCCTAGAGATGAGGGGGTGAGTCCCCATGGACAGGCAGGGTTCTCAAGTGACTCCAGCTGCAGGGGGACAAGCAGGTGGTGACAGGGTGGTAGAACAGCATGGTCTGCACTGATGTCATCACTTCTTTTCCAGGGACTTGGCTGGCAGCTGGGAAGTGTCTCCTCTATGGGGTTATGTGGGCCCTATAGGGGCCCTAGAACATGGCTGACCTCACCTCCAAGGTGTGGCAAAAGCATCTCTGTCAGGGGAACACAGATTCCCCACTGACTCCACTCCTGGCCCTTCGGAGGTCTGGGCACTGCAGGCCCAGTCAGGAAGGGTGGTAAGGGCTCCATGATGAGCCAGCCCTACAGGACCCGCAGGGCAGCACTGTCTGTCATCCTCACCCTCTCAGAGCACTTGTCTAAGACGATCTCAATAGTTTTTGGAATAGACTGTATTTTTAAAAGTAGTTTTAGGTTTACAGAGAAATTGTGCATAAAGTACAGAGAGTTGCCATATCCCCTTCTTTGCCCTGTGCTTTCCCCCCCAAAAACCAAACCCGTTGCTGTTGAGTCAATTCCAACTCATAGCGACCCTATAGGACAGAGTAGAACTGCCCCATAGAGTTTCCAAGGAGCGGCTGGTGGATTCCAAGTGCCAACTTTTGGTTAGCAGCTGTAGCTGTCCATAGCTCTCAACCTCTGCGCCACCAGGGTTCCATGCACTATCCCAATATTTATAAAAAAGATTTAGTTCAAAATGTAAGTATGCTTTACTTCACGAAGATACCTGGCAGCAGAGTTGCTTGCCTTTCTTTCTTGAACCATCAGCCAAAAAGGTCACACCTGTAATCATCGTCCCACGGGAGGTGGGGAATGGGAGCTTACTAATTTAGCATGTGTAATGCATGTTCCACTGTAGCATCTGCATGGTTTTATTTCAAGATAAGCCTTTTCACTTAGAGTGAATTAAAATCACGTAACAGTATCAGTCAGATTCAGGCTGTCTATTATCTCATTCCTCGCAATGAGCCAGCAATTTCCAGATATACATTTTCCCTCCTGACTGTCATTGTAATCTCCTCTGGACTCTGCAACAGGCTAGTAAAAAGGCAAAGTGGAATATTTCGATTATTTTATTATTTCAACTCCCAGTAAAGGCCCCTAAGATACACAGAGGCTGAGACATGATGAAAACCGTATGAGGCTTGGCCCCGCCAGATGTCCCACAATGGCCCCCCAGAGTCCCCAGCCTCCCTTCATCCCCTCTCCCACTGCAGAGATGAATCCTCAGGTTTGGATATCTCAGGTTTCTTCCTTTCCCTGTGTCTAGGCAAATATTCTGAGTTGAGCTTTCATTCTACAGAGGCCCCTTTCCCTGGTCCAAACCCCAACCCAAAACCTGTTGCCATCTAGTTGATTCCAACTCATGGCGCTCCATGTGTGTCAGAGTAGAACTGTGCCCCATAGGGTTTTCAGTGGTTGTTATCTTATGGAAGTAGATCACCAGGCCTTTCTTCCAAGGTGCCTTTTGGTAGGTTTGAACCACCAACCTTTTGGTTAGTAGTTGAATGCAAACCATTTGTGCCACTGAGGCCTTTTTCTAGGTCCTGGGCCCTTCAATGGCCTTATGGGTTAAAGACGGGCAAGGTCAATAGAAACAGTGTGAGCTTTGATTCCAGGCCAGACTGGGTGAAAACATTGGCTTGGACACACACTGGTGAAGACAGATTAACCAAATTACTTAACTTTCTGGAATCTCTGGAGCCCTGGTGGTGAAGTGGTTAAGAGCTCAGGCTGCTAACGAAAAGGTTGGCAGTTTGAATCCACCAGTTGCTCCTTGGAAACCCTATGGGGCAGTTTTTCTCTGTCCTATAGGGTCACTATAAGTCAGAATCAACTTGCTGGCACACAACAACATGATGACTCTCTAGTCAAGCTTGTGTCTACTTCCACCCTGCCTCTGGTCTGCCCTGACTCGTCCAGTCTTGTCCTGAGCCTGCTTCAATCAATGAAGAAATTCATTTGTTTAACAACAGTATATTGTGTGCCTGCTGTATACAAGTTTCTAGGCTAGATAAGGTCCCTGAGTCGACAGCTAACTGAAAAGTTGGCAGTTTGAACCCACCCAGTGGCATTATGGAACGAAGGCATGGCAATCTGCTTCCGTAAAGATTATAGGCAAGAAAACTCTATGGAGCTGTTCTACTCTTAACACATGGGGTCACCATGGGGCAAAATCAACTCTAGGTACAGAAAATACAGTAATTTCAGGAAAAACAAAAGAACATTCCTATTGTCAGGGTACATGGATGAGTGGCTCCTAGCCTGACAGCATCAACAGACCCTCTCTTCCGCTCCTAACCAGGATGCGGCAGCAAAGCCACCCTGACATTGCAAAGTAATAGCCATCTCATCTACCCATGTTGCTCAAAGGCATCTACCAGCTGTGCTTTGCTTTGCCTGTGTCTGATCTCTCTGTGCTTAAGACATGTGGGGGAGGATAATGACAATAGCCAACACTGATTAACTAATAAACCCTCACCACCGGCCAAGCGGTATTCTAAGCCATTTACATGCATTATAATCTCATTTTATTTACACCTATCCTTCCCTGTGGTGGCTTGCATGTTGCTGTCATGCTGAAAGTTCTGCCACCAGTTTTTCAAATACCAGCAGGGTCAACCATGATGAACAGGTTTCAGCGGAGTTTCCAGACTAAAATAGGCTAAGAAGAAAGCCTGGCAATCCACTTCCAAAATTTAAGCCAGTGAAAATTCTGCAGATCACAACAGACATATGTGTCTGATATAGTACAGCCAGAATGCTCCTTAGAAGTGAGGATGGTGAGCTGTCATCTCACATACTTTGGGCATGTTATCAGGAGGGATCGGTCCCTGGAGAAGGGCATCATGCTCGGTAAAGTAGAGGGTTAGGGAAGACCCTCAGGGAGATGGATTGACGCAGTGGCTGCAAAATGGGCTCAAGCATAACAATGATTGTGAGGATGGTGCAGGACCATGCAGTGTTTTGTTCTGTTGTACACAGGGTTGCTATGAGCCAGGACGGACTTGATGGCACCTAATAACAACTACAGAGCTGGAAGTTGAGCCCTCTAGGTTGAAGACACTTAAAATACACAGTATCTCCAACAATGGATTCAAGCATACCAATCATACTGAAGATGGTAGAGAACTGAGCAATGTGTGATTCTGTTGTACATGGGGTCACCACGAGTCAGAGTTGCCTTAACAGCAACTAACAACAGCAACCCTTGCCTAACGGCTGTCGGCTAATATACAGTAGAGGTAGGATTCGAAAACAAGCAGTCAGAGGCCAGAGCCTGGTCCTGAGCTACATGTTCCACTACTTCATGTTAGCATTTTGCATATCCTTGTAGACAAAGACCTCCTTCCCATAACTCCCTCTGCTTTGTCCTCAGCAGCCTGGTTTGTTGGACCAACTACTGTTATGATGAATTCTTCTCTGTTGAGAAATGCCCTAGTGAGAGAGTTGATTGTTTTCCCCAGGCACTGACCCTTACCAACTCTGATGGTAAGTGGAAGGGGCGGGATCGTAGAATCTATGTCCTATTATTATTATTTTATTGTGGTGAGATACACATAACATAAAATTTACTGTTAGTGACATTTAGTACGTTCACAATGTTGTGCAACCATTACTATCTAGTGCCAGAACTTTTTCATCACCTGACAAACCTTGTACCCATTAAGCAGTCACTTCCCATTTCCCGTCCCTCCCCGCCACCCCCAGCCCCTGGCAACCATTAATCTGTTTTCTGTCTTTATGGATTTGCCAACTCTGGATATTTCATACAAATGGAATCATGCAATACATAGCCTTTTGTATCTGACTTCTTTCACTCAGGATAATGTTTTCAAGGTTCGTCCATGTTGTAGCATGCATCAGTATTTCATTTCTTTTTGTAGCTGAATAATATCATACCACATTTTGTTTAACCATTCATCAGCTGACAGGCCTTTGGTTCTTTCTACCTTTTGCTACCGTGAATACTACTACCATGTGCATTTGTGTACAAGTTTTTGCTTGAACACTATTTTTTTTTAATTTTATTTTACATAGGCTGCTTCCACTATAAAGAAAATCAAGGATACAAATTTCTTTTTTAAGGTAGTGTCAGACTAATATTCTTTCTCCCAGTATCTCCTTAAAATCCTTATGAGGATGAACTTCCTGGATAAGACCACAGCTAGTGAGAGGCATTTTATTTGCCATCCCAACTTCTCATTGAAGTAATTATGGAAATGAGAGATAAAAGCTTCCACGGTACTGGAAAATAGGAATACATACTAATGATTCTCTAGATCTCGGGAAGAACTTCAACCAACTAAAGCTTAGATGGGGCCTGAGATAGACTAACTGGATCAAGCAGACCTTAGTAAATTTCCACCCAATCTTACTGAGCTATGTATCCTAGAGTTTTTACTGCTTTTCGTCTTAGCTAAGGTCATTTTATCCAACTGAGCCCTTTCATTGATGTCTATTTGGGGAGTACTGTTTGTGGTACTGCAACAGGGTCAGGCCAGAAATAGTCAGAATCCAGGTATGGGACATTGACAATGACAAATGGAGAAGATAGGAAAACAGTGAGAAGAGTATACTTGAGGAGCTGCAGGTCAAACCTGTGTCTGAAAAGAATGCAGACTGCATCAAATTATCCATGAGTACATTGTGTTTTCCAGTATAAGATGACCAGGCTGGGCAAGTAGACCCCTCATCAATTCAAAAGGGCCATAGTATACAACTGATTTTCAAAGACTCGAAGTTTCAGTGGAGCTCTGGACATGAAGCTTAGGATCCTAGAGGAAGATTCTGATAACCATGACATGGCTGTTGACGGGAACTAAGTAACTCCCTGCACTGTAAATATTGGCAGACCTAAGGCCAAGACAGCTCTCTGATCATTTAAGCACAAGTAAACAGAAAGGAAAAAAAAAAAAAAAATCCCTAATAGGGCCAATGGAAAGTAAAAGAAATGGTTCATTGAAGTCAAGATGCAGAGGGAAAATGGACTTCTGGAAAACAGATTTATTATAGGAAAAGCTCAGCAAGTAAACACCTGGATACTCATTCTGAAAAATGCTCAAAGACGTGCCAACTAACCAATAAGCAAATTAAATCTCCAGAAGTAGGAAAGTAGTGGTATATTTAAGGCAGAAAAATATTGAACTAAGTTAATAATTGTTTTTCTAAATGTGATTAGAAAACTGAATGAAAATATATTAAAAAATAAGAACAAGACAATGAAAAATAAGGAAAATATAAACAATACACAGAACAATAATTATAAGCATCATTATCATCCCCTTTTTCAGGGGAACCAGGAAAGAGGAAAGAAGGAGTAAAAGTAAAATAATGCTTATTTCCCCACCTTATTTATTAGGGGCAAAGGATCAGCACTGCTGCTTCATCCCTGATAGAAAAATATACACTGAAATATTTTTAAAATTTACACTCAAATTAACTATAACAAAAACCAGAACATGTGTCTTCAAAATTACCAGGTTGCAAAAAGTTAGAAAATGTTTCCCACATAACAAAATGTTGTCAAACAAAAAGAGGACAGTCATTAGTAAAGAACACACAAACCATAAAACAAGATAATAGAAATCACGTTATTATGTGCTGTAGAATCCGTTCCGGCTCATAGGGACCCAATAGGACAGAGTAGAACTGCCCATAGTGTTTCCAAGGCTGAACCTTTTATGGAAGGAGATTGCCACATCTGCAGGTGGGTTTGAATTTACTAAAAATCTGTGCATTTTTTACAATCTTCTACTTGAACTGGCATTTTCAAACAATAGGTTTTTTTTTTTTTTTACAGCTTAGTATCTGGTTTCTACATGGAAGGCTAAACTCATAGCTGAGTGTGGTCTTTGCCAACTGAATTTGAGACAGAGTTGTAGAAATTTACATATCAATATTTCTACTGTATTGTTAGCTGGTTTTTTAATAAAGTCGTCATCAGTGTGCAATTGTGATCACATGTGTACTCATTCTCTTACCTAAACTGACAAGATCTTTTCAGAGTGATGTTTCTAAAGGAGAATGTGCAAAATTATCCTGCAGACATTTAGGCCCAGGTGGTGCGTTTGCTCTTTCTGTTTGTGCCAGTGTATCACTGTAGAATTGCTCTGTTTCTTACAATTTATTGCTGCATTTCTCAGCAAAACTTACCCTATTATATTGTTTATAAATATTTTTTGAACATTAAAAAAAAATAATAAAGCAGCTGAGTGCTTAACCACTATACCACTAGGTCCTTAATGGAACTCATACTGCACATTATTAGTTAATATGATAAACATAAATGGATTAATTTCATTGTGGACACATATATAAAATGCATAGTAGAAAAAAAGAAAAAAGATATCCATAAAATTTTAAAATAAAACTAAAAAAGAAGTGGGTAACTAATGTGAATCAGAAAACTCTTCTTGAGGTATGTTTAGAAAACAATCAAGCTTTAGAAAAGTAACTGTTTCATTACCAAAACATAGCAAGTACTTTCTTTTCTCACTCAATTAATGGATACTATCTTTTAAAAGGAAACTCTGGTGGTGTAGCTACAGCTGCTAACCAAAAGGTCGGCAGTTCAAATCCACCCGGTGCTCCTTGGAAATTCCATGGGGCAGTTCTACTCTGTCCTATAAGGTTGTAATGAGTTGGAATGGACTTGACGGCAACAGGTTTGGTCTTTGGCTTGTCTTTTTAAAGGAGTCTTGGTAGTGCAGCAGGTGAAAGCTTGGCTGCTAACCAAAAGGTCAATGGTTCGAATCCATCAGCCACTCCTTGGAAACCCTATGGGGCCGTCCTGCTCTGTTCTATAGGGTTGTTGTGAGTCAGAATCAATTTGATGGAAAAGGGTTTAGTTTTTTAATTTTTGGTCTTTTAAAAAATCAAGGTTGAACATCATTTTCTTTCTTTTTTTTTTCCTTAAAGTTTGTATTGTTGTTTTTGAGAATATACACAGCAAAACATAGACCAATTCAACAGTTTCTACATGTACAATTTAGTGACATTGACTGCATTCTTTGATTTGTGTAACCATTCTCACCCTCCTTTTCTGTGTTGTTCTTCCTTCATTAATACAAACTCACTGCCCTATAAGGTTCCTCTCCAATCTTTCAATTTGTTGTTGTCAATTTGATCCCATATAGACAGTTCTTAAAAGAGCATACTGCTCAAGGCACACCTTTTTTTTACTAGTTAAGCTAAACCATTGTCCAGTTTTAAGATGACTTCAGGGGATATTTTTGGTTTAAGGTTTAAAGATTATCTCAGGGCAATAGTTTCAGGGGTTCATGTATCCTCCATGGCTCCAGGAAGCCTGGAGTCCAAGAGAATTTAAAATTCTGTTCTGCATTTTTCCCTTTGATCAGTATTCTTCTATGAAATCTTTAATCAAAATGTTCAGTGATTGTAGCCAGGCACCATCCAGTTGCTCTGGTCTCATGGCAAAGGAGGCAGTTATTCATGGGGCAATTAGCTACACATTCCATATCCTCCTTCTATTCCTGACTCTGTTGCTCCAGGTGAACAGAGACAAATTGCTGTGCCTCAGATGGCCGCTTGCAAGCTTTTAAGACACCCAGGCACTATACAGTGAACTAGAAGGTAAAACAGAAGCACTAAACACGTTATTAGGACAATTAGCTGGTATGTCCCATGAAACCATGACCCTAAACCTCCAAACCAAGGAACCAAATCCCATGAGGTATTTATTTTTACATAAGCAGCCTCAGCAGCTACTTTTTTTTTTTGTCCTTGTAAATATACCTATCACACAACTTTTGCCAGTTTCAGCTTTTTACAGATGTGCAACTTATGGACAGCAATTAGAATAATTGGCTGTGCAATGCTACCCTTAATCAATGCAAATTTTCCATCACCGTTAACTCTACTTACCCCCTCCTTCCTGCCCCAAAGTTCACTAATGATCCTTGGTTTCTGTACATTTGCCTTTTCTTGCCTTTTCATGTAAGTGAGATCATACAATATTTGTCCTTTTGTGATTGGCTTATTTTGATCCGTACAATGTCTTCAAGCTCCATGTCTACTGTAGCATGTCACATTTCTCCTACTGGCTGAGTAGGATACCATTGTGTGTATGTACCACACTTTGTTTATCCAGTATTCTGTTGATGGGCATTTCGTTTGTTTCCACCTTTTGGCTATTGTGAATAGTGCTGCAATGAACATTGGTGTACAAGTATCTATTTAAGTCTCTGCTTTCAAGACTTGTGGGTATATACCTAGGAGCTCTAGAGAAACACCCACACTGTTTTCCACAAGGGCTGTACCATTTTGTATTCCCACCAGCAATGGATAAGGGTTCCAATTTCCCCACATCCTTGCCAACATTTGTTATTTCCTGTTTTTTTTTTTTAAATCTTAGCCATCCTAAAACAAACCAAAGCCGTTGCTGTTGAGTCAATTCTGACTGTTAATAACCCTACAGGACAGAGTAGAACTGCTCCATAGGGTTTCCAAGGAATGCCTAGTGGACTCAAACTGCCGACCTTTTGGTTAGCAGCCGTAGATCTTAACCACTATGTCACCAGGGTTTCCTAGCCATCCCAGTGGGAGTGAAATGGTATATAATAGTGGTTTTGATTTGCGTCTTTCTCATGGCTAAGGATGCTGAGCATCTTTTCATGTGTTTAGTGACTATTCGAATGTCCTTTTTGGTGAAATGTCTATTCAAGTTCTTTCCTACTTTATGATTGGGTTATTTTTCTTTTGTTGTTAAGTTGTTGAAGTTTTTTTTTTTTTTATAATTTTTATTGTGCTTTAAGTGAAAGTTTACAAATCAAGTCAGTCTCACACAAAAACCCATATACACCTTGCTACACACTTCCAATTACTCTCCCCCAATTAGACAGCCCACTCTCTCCCTCTACTCTCTCTTTTCGGGTCCATTTCGCCAGCTTCTAACCCCCTCCACCCTCTCATCTCCCCTACAGGCAGGAGACACCAACATAGTCTCAAGTGTCCACCTGATCCAAGAAGCTCACTCCACCAGCATCCCTCTCCAACCCATTGTCCAGTCCAATCCATGTCTGAAGAGTTGGCTTCGGGAATGGTTCCTGCCCTGGGCCAACAGAAAGTCTGGGGGCCATGACCACCGGGGTCCTTTTAGTCTCAGTCAGACCATTAAGTCTGGTCTTATGAGAATTTGGGGTCTGCGTCCCACTGCTCTCCTGATCCCTCAGGGGTTCTCTGTTGTATTCCCTGTCAGGGCAGGCATCGGTTGTAGCCAGGCACCATCTAGTTCTTCTGGTCTCAGGATAATGTAGTCTCTGGTTCATGTGGCCCTATCTATTGGGCTCATAATCGCCTTGCGTCCTTGGTGTTCTTCATTCTCTTTTGATCCAGGTGGGTTGAGACCAATTCATGCATCTTAGATGGTTGCTTGCCCCCAGGTGCCACTCTTCAAAGTGGGATGCAGAATACATTCTTAATAGATTTTATTATGCCAATTGACTTAGATGTCCCCTGAAACCATGGTCCCCAGACCCCTGCCCCTGCTACGCTGGACTTTGAAGCATTCAGTTTATTCAGGAAACTTCTTTGCTTTTGGTTTAGTCCAATTGTGCTGACCTCCCCCGTATTGTGTGTTTCTTTCGCTTCACCTAAAGTAGTTCTTATCTACTATCTCATTAGTGAATGCCCCTCTCCCCCTACCCCTTATTCCTCTCAGTTTAAACTTTTTCTCAAGTTCTTGTAATAGTGGCCTTATACGATATTTGTCCTTTTGCAACTGACTAATTTCACTCAGCATAATGCCTTCCAGGTTCCTCCATGTTGTGAAATGTTTCACGGATTCCATTGTGTGGATATACCGTAATTTATTTATCCATTCATCCATTGCTGGGCACCTTGGTTGCTTCCATCTTTTTGCTATTGGAAACAGTGCTGCAATAAACATGGGTGTGCATACATCTGTTCATGTAAAGGCTCTTATTTCTCTAGGATATATTTCAAGGAGTTGGATTGCTGGGTCGTATGGTAGTTCTATTTCTAGCTTTTTAAGGAAGCGCCAAATCAATTTCCAAAGTGGTTGTACCATTTTATATTCCCACCAGCAGTGTATAAGTGTTCCAATCTCTCCACAGCCTCTCCAACATTTATTCTTTTGTGTTTTTGGATTAATGCCAGCCTTGCTGGAGTGAGATGAAATCTCATTGTAGTTTTGATCTGGATTTCTCTAATGGCTAACGATCGTGAACATTTCCTCATATATCTGTTAGCTACCTGAATGTCTTCTTTAGTGAAGTGTCTATTCATATCTTTTGCCCACTTTTTAATTGGGTTATTTGTCTTTCTGCATTTGAGTTTTTGCAGTATTATGAGATTTTAGAGATCAGGTGCTGATCAGAAATGTCATAGCTAAAAACTTTTTCCCAGTCTGTAGGTAGCCTTTTTACTCTTTTGGTGAAGTCTTTGGATGAGCACAGGTGTTTGATTTTTAGGAGCTCCCAGTTATCTAGTTTTTTTCTACATTCTTTATAATGCTTTTTATACTGTTTATGCCATGTATTAGGGCTCTTAATGTTGTCCCTATTTTTTCTTCCATGATCTTTATTGTTTTAGATTTTCTATTTAGGTCTTTGATCCATTTTGAGTTAGTTTTTGTGCATGGCGTGAGGTATGGGTCTTGTTTCATTTTTTTGCAGATGGATATCCAGTTATGCCAGCACCATTTGTTAAAAAGACTGTCTTTTCCCCATTTAACTGTTTTGGGGCCTTTGTCAAATATCAACTGCTCATATGTGGATGGATTTATGTCTGGATTCTCAATTCTGTTCCATTGGTCCATGTATCTGTTGTTGTACCAGTAACAGGCTGTTCTGAGTACTGTGGCAGTATAATAGGTTCTAAAATCAGGTAAAGTAAGGCCTCCCACTTTGTTCTTCTTTTTCAGTAATGCCTTCTTTATCCGGGGCCTCTTTCCCTTCCATATGAAGTTGGTGATTTGTTTCTCCATCTCATTAAAGAATGTCACTGGGATTTGGATCGGAATTGCATTAAATGTATAGATCGCTTTTGGTAGAATAGGTATTTTTATAATGTTAAGTCTTCCTATCCACGAGCAAGGTATGTTCTTCCACTTACGCAAGTCTCTTTTGGTTCCTTGCAGAAGTGTACTGTAGTTTTCTTTGTGTAAGTCTTTTACATCTCTGGTAAGATTTATTCCTAAGTATTTTATCTTCTTGGGGGCTACTGTGAATGGCATTGACTTGGTGATTTCCTGTTCAATGTTCTTTTTGTTGGTATAGAGGAATCCAACTGATTTTTGTATGTTTATCTTGTATCCTGGTACGCTGCTGAACTCTTCTATTAGTTTCAGTAGTTTTCTTGCGGATTGTTTAAGGTTTTCTGTGTATAAGATCATGTCATCTGCAATTAGAGATACTTTTACTTCTTCCTTTCCAATCTGGGTGCCCTTTATTTTTTATCTAGCCTAATTGCTCTGGCTAGGACTTCCAGCACAATGTTGAATAAGAGTGGTGATAAAGGGCATTCTTGTCTGGTTCCTGATCTCAGTGGGAATGCTTTCAGGCTCTCTCCATACAGGGTGATGTTGGCTGTTGGCTTTGTATAAATGCCCTTTTTTATGTTGAGGAATATTCCTTCTATTCCTATTTTGCTGAGAGTTTTTATCATGAATGGGTATTGAATGTTGTCAAATGCCTTTTCTGCATCAATTGATAAAATCATGTGATTCTTGTCTTTTATTTATGTGGTGGATTACTTTAATTGTTTTTCTAATGTTGAACCATCCCTGCATACCTGGTATGAATCCCACTTGGTCATGATGGATTACTTTTTTTGATATGTTGTTGAGTTCTATTGGCTAGAATTTTGTTGAGGATTTTTGCATCTACATTTATGAGGGATATAGGTCTATAATTTTCAATTCTTGTGGTGTCTTTACCTGGTTTTGGTATCAGGGATATGGTGGCTTCATAGAATGAGTTTGGTAGCATTCTGTCCTTTACTGTGCTCTGAAATATCTTTAGTAGTAATGGTGTTAACTCTTCTCTGAAAGCTTGGTAGAACTCTGCAGTGAAGCCATCCTGACCAGGGCTTTTGTTTGTTGGGAGTTTTTTGATTGCCTTTTCAATCTCTTCTTTTGTTATGGGTCTATTTAGTTGTCCTACCTCTGTTTGTGTTAATTTAGGTAGCTGGTGTGTTTCTAGGAATTCATCCATTTCTTCTAGGTTGTCAAATTTGTTTGAGTATAGTTTTTCTTAGTAATCTGATATGATTCTTTTAATTTCAGTTGGGCCTGTTGTAATATCACCCATCTCATTTCTTATTCAGGGTATTTGCTTCCTTTCCTGTTTCTCTTTTGTCAGTTTGGCCAGTGGTTTATCAATTTTGTTGATTTTTTCAAAAAACCAGCTTTCAGTCTTGTTAATTCTTTCACTTGTTTTTCTGTTTTCTATTTCATTTAGTTCAGCTCTGATTTTTATTATTTGTTTTCTCCTGGTGCCTGTGGGTTTCTTTTGTTGCTCTCTTTCTATTTGTTCATGTTGTAGGGATATTTCTTTGATTTTGGTCCTTTCTTCTTTTTGGATGTGTGCATTTGTTGATATAAATTGGTCTCTGAGCATTGCTTTTGCTGTGTCCCAAAGGTTCTGATAGGAAGTGTTTTCATTCTCATTGGATTCTCTGAATTTCTTTAGTCCATCCTTAATGTCTTCTCTAATCCAGTCTTATTTGAGCAGGGTATTGTTCAGTTTCCAAGTGTTTGATTTCTTTTCCCTGCTTTTTCTGTTATTGATTTCCACTTTTATGGCCTTATGGTCAGAGAAGATGCTTTGTAATATCTCAATGTTTTAGATTCTGTAAAGCTTGCTTTATGACCGAATATGTGGTCTATTCTAGAGAATGTTCCATGTGCACTAGAGAAGAAAGTATAGTTGGTTGCTGTTGGGTGGAGTGTTCTGTATATGTCTATGAGGTCAAGTTGGTTGATTGTGGCGTTTAGATCTTCCGTGTCTTTATTGAGCTTCTTTCTGGATGTCCTGTCCTTCACTGAAAGTGGTGTGTTGAAGTCTCCTACTATTATTGTGGAGCTGTCTATCTCACTCAATGCTGATAGAGTTTGTTTTATGTATCTTGCAGCCCTGTCACTGGGTGCATAAATATTTATTATGGTTATATCTTCTTGGTGTATTGTCCCTTTAATCGTTATGTAGTGTTCTTCCTTATCCTTTATGATGGATTTAACTTTAAAGTCTATTTTGTCAGAAGTTAATATTGCCACTCCTGCTGTTTTTTGATTGTTGTTTGCTTGACTTTTTTTTTTCCAATCCTTTGAGTTTTTGTTTGTGTCTCTAAGTCTAAGGTGTGTGTCTTGTAGGCAGCATATAAATGGATCTTGTTTTTCAATCCATTCTGCCACTCTCTGCCTCTTTATTGGTGCATTTCATCCATATACATTCAGGGTAATTATGGATAGGTATGAATTTAGTGCTATCATTTCGATGCCTTTTTTTGCCTGTTGACAGTTTCTTTTCCCACTTGATTTTATGTGCTGAGTAGATTATCTTTATATATTGTCCTTCCTCATATTTGTTGTTGTTGATTTTGTTTCTGCTGAGTCTGTATTTTTCCCTTGTATTTTATTTTGAAGAGTAGGATAGTTTGTCTCCTTTGTGGTTACCTTATTATTTACCCCTATTTTTCTAAATTTAAAGCTTTTATTTCTTTGTATCGCCGTATCTTCCTCTCCATATGGAAGGTGTATGATTACATTCCCTCTTTATTATTTTAATGCTGTCTTCTTTTATATAGTAACATCACTGTTACCCTGTTCTTGACTTTTTTTTTTTTTTCCTTTTCTTTTTTTTTAAATCTTCCTTTGTTTTTTTGGATTTCCCTGTCTGGGTTGGCTTCTGGTTGCTCTGCTCAGTGTTCTAGTCTTGGGTTGATACCTGATGTTATTGATTTTCTAACCAAAGAACTCCCTTTAGTATTTCTTGTAGTTTTGGTTTGGTTTTTACAAATTCCCTAAACTTGTGTTTATCTGGAAATGTCTTATTTCACCTTCATATTTAAGAGACAGTTTTGCTGGATATATGATTCTTGGTAGGCAATTTTTGTCCTTCAAATTTTTAAATATGTCATCCCATTGCCTTCTTGCCTGCATGGTTTCTGCCAAGTGGTCTGAGCTTATTCTTATTGGCTCTCCTTTGTAGGCGACTTTTCGTTTATCTGTCGCTGCTCTTATAATTCTCTTTTTAGCTTTGGTTTTGGCAAGATTGATTATAATATGTCTTGGTGACTTTCTTTTAACATCTACCTTACGTGGAGTTTGATGAGCATCTTGGATAGATATCTTCTCATCTTTCACAATATCAGAGAAGTTTTCTGCCAACTAATTTTCTTTGTATTTTCTGTTATCCCTCCCTATTCTGGTGCTCCAATCACTCGTAGGTTATTTCTCTTGGTAGACTCCCACATGATTCTTACGTTTCTTCATTTTTTTACATTCTTTTATCTGATTTTTCTTCAAATATATTAGTGCCAAGTGATTTATCTTCACGTTCAGAAATTCTAGCTTCTACTTGCTCAATTCTGCTCCTCTGACTTTCTATTGAGTTGTCTACTTCTGTAATTTTATTGTTAATCTTCTGAATTTCTGATTGCTGTCTGTCTATGGATTTTTCTGGCTTATTAAACTTTTCATTATGTTCCTGAATAGTCTTTCTAAATTCTTCAGTTGCTTTATCTGTGTGTTCCTTGGCTTGTTCTGCGTATTGCATCATTTCCTTCCTGATATCTTGAAGGGTTTTGTATATCAAACTTTCATGTTCTACATCAAGTAATTCCAGGAATGCACTTTCATCTAGAAGATCCCTGGATTCTTTGTTTTGAGAGCCTGTTGAGGTGATCATGGTCTGTTTCTTTATGTGACTTGATATTGACTGTTGTCTCCGAGCCATCTATAAGTTATTCTATTCGCTTATGCTTGCTTACTGTGTTGTAGCTGCTTGCTTTGTTTTGTTTTGGTATACACCTATGGGTTGCTTGAGTGAGCTAGGGTGATTATTTTCACCTTTGGAGCTCTGGTGTTCGGTCCCCAGCTGGCTAGAGCTTTTATCATGTATATCAGTCTAGGAGTCCATTCACTTTTCTTGTATGAATTCAGCTCAGGTTTCCAGGTAGCTGATAATCAAGTGTGTGGTACAGGCTCTGTCCTACGGTCTTAGAGGGGCAGGGGTGATTGGCATATATACCAGTATCTGATTGCAGCAGTGGGTCACGCTCTGAACAAGGCAGGGGGCTGAGAACTGACCCGCGAGTGTCTCTGAGGAAAGCGCACCCCTGTTCCCTAGAGCGTGCTGGTGGGTGGGTTCTGCAGAGGGACCATGGGCACCCAAAGTTTTTGGTTGTAAGGACTGGGAGGTACCAATTGTCTTTGGATCCCTGTTATGGGTGGCTGGGTGACCTGAGTGGAGTACCAGCCCTTATGTCCCTGATGTGGGTAGGTGAGGACCTTGTTTAATGGGCAAAGCAATGTCAAACATCAAACACCCACCTCTCCACCGCACAGCTGAAATGATTGGAGTTTGCCTACAAGGGCCTATTCTCCTGAAATAGGCCCACACAGGTCCATGCAGAAGGGAAAGGTGTTCAAGGTTCACAGACGGTTTATGCCTGGACAGGAGCCGCTTCTGTCCTGAGCTCCCCCAGTTCATGGAGGTAGCAAATTATCTTTTTCCCTCAATTGCAAATTTTTTCCTTCCCCATGGCTGGGAAGGTGGCTCTAGGTGCTTACCAGGGTCTATCTCAGGCCCAGAGATTCAGCCGCTGAAGCTGGCCTGGGGTAGGGTTGGGTGCCGTGAAATATATGCAAGTACTAAGCTTTTGCTGAGAGCACCTTTCTCCTCAGGTTCCGGAGGTGTGAGTTGGTCTGTGGCTGGCTGCTTCTCCCTGAGGAAACTGCGCCTGAACGCTAGTACCAGCCCACTTCTACCGCCACTCCTGCTCCGGGAGTGGTACTTGAGGGCTCCCCTCGATTCAGGTCTGGTAACTCCTCTCCACTTTTGAATGGTCTCTTCCTCCCCCTGCTCCTCAGTTCATTGTCTAAGATTGCTTTTGATGTTCAGGGCTCCCAGCTTGTCACAAATTTACTCGTTTCACTTGTTTTTTCAGGTCTTTATTGTAAAGAGGGCTCCTCAGAAGTGTTTGTCTATTCCGCCATCTTGGCTCCCCCTCCTTCTGAAGTTTTATATGTATTTTGGTTATTAGGTTCTTGACAGGTATATGGGTTCTGAAGATATTCTACCAATCAGTAGTTTGTCTTTAAATATTTTTGGTAAATCCTTTTGATGAAAAAAGTTTTAAATTTTTGTGAGGTCCCATTTATTTTATCTTTTGCTCTTTGTACTTCTATTGTCGTATTAAATAATCCATTGTTGAAAGCTAGACCTGAAAGCATTGCCCCTGTTTGTTCTAAGAATTTTATGGTTTTGCTTTACAAATTTTGGATTTGTTTTTGTGAATTGTGTGATTCCTGGATTTTATTTCATTTATCTGCCTGTGGAAATCCAATTTTCCCATCACCATTTATTAAAAAGTCTTCTTTCTCCATTGAATGGACTGAACACCCCTTGTCAAAAATCAGTTGCCCATAGGTATGTGGGTTTACTTTTGGACTCTAAATTCTATTCCATTGGTCTTTTTATCTATTGTTACACCAGTACCAGGCTGTTTTGCTTACTGTCACTGTATACCCATTAAAACCCAATACCTTCTAGTAGGTTCTGACTTGTAGTGACACTTTAGGACATAGTAGAACTTCCCCATGGAGTTTCCAAGATGCAGCTGGTGGGTTTGAACTGCTTACCTTTTGGCTACCAGCCGAGTTCTTAATCAGGGCTCTATAGCTGTGTAGTATATTTTAAAATCAGGAAGTGTGAGTCCTCCTAATTTTTTCTTCTCTTTCAATATTGCTTTAGCTCTCTGGGGCCTCTTGCCATTTCATATGAAGTTGAGGATTGGTTTTACTATTTCTGTTAGAAGGCCATTGGAATTTTGACTGGGATTGCATTGAATTGCATAGCTTTGGATAGTACTGATATCTTAACAATACTAAGTCTTCTAATCCATGAACATGAAACAACTTACCATTTATTTAAGTCTTCTTTACTCTCTTTCAGCAATGTTTTACAGTTTTCATTGTATAAGTTCTTCATATGCTTGGAGAGATTTATTCCTAGATATTACATTCTCTTAGATGTTATTATAAATGGATTTGTTTCCCTAATTTCAGATTTTTCATTGCTAGTGTTTTAGTGTATAGAAACTCAATTGACTTCTTATTGTTGTTGTTGACATTGTGCCCTGTAATTTTGCTAAATTCCTCCATTAACTCTAGAAGTTTTCTTGTGTACTCTTTGGGACTTTCTGTATATAAGATCATATCATCTGTGAATAGAGATAATTTTACTTCTTTTCCAATATGAATATTTTTTTTTTTCTTTTTCTTGTCTTATTGCTTTGGCTAGAACTTCTAATACAATATTGAATAGAAGTGGTGAGAATGGGCACCCTTGTCTTGTTCCTGATTTCAAGAGGGAAAGTTCTCAGTCTTTCTCTATGAAGTATAATTTTGGCTGTTGGCTTTTTGTATATGCTGTGATCTGTATTGAGGAATTTCCCTTCTATTCCAATCTTCTTTAGAGTTTTCATTAAGAAACGGTGTTGAATTTTATCAGGTGCTTTTTCTGCATCCATGAAGATGATCATGTGGTTCTTTCCCTTTGTTCTGTTGATGTAGTGTATCATATTGATTGATTTTCTAGTGTTGAACCATTCCTGCATTCCTGGAATAAATCCCACTTGGTCATGGTGTATAACTCTTTTAATATACTCTTGAATTATGTTTGCTAGTATTTTGTTGAGGATTTTTGCATCTATATTCATAAGGGATATTAGCCAGTATTTTTCTTGTGGTGTCTTTGTCTGGTTTGGGTATCAGGGTTATATTTGCTTTATAGAATGAACCAAAAATATTCCTTCTCTATCTTTTGGAAGCATTTTAACAGTATTGGGGTCAATTCTTCTCCAGATGTTTGGTAGAATTCACCAGTGAAGCCATCTGGCCCAGGACTATTTTTTGTTGGGAGGCTTTTGATCACTGATTCTATCTTTTCACTTGTTAGGGGTCTGTTGAGACTTTCTATTTCCCCTTAAGTCAATTTGGGTACATTGTGTGCATCTAAGAATTCATCCATTTCATCTAGGTTATCCAATTTATTGCCATACAGTTTTTCATAATGTTCTGTCATAGTTCTCTTTATTTCTATTGGGCTAGTTGTAATGTTACCTCTTTAATTTTTTATTTTGGTTATTTGCATCTCTTCTTTTTCTTGTCAGTCTAGCTAAAGGTTTGTCAATTTTATTTATCTTTTCAGAGAAATAGCTTCTGGTTTTATTGATTCTTTCTATTGTTTTTCTATTTTTTGAGTTTATTTATTTCTTCTCAGATCTTTATTATTTCCTTTCTTCTAGTAGGTTTAGGCTTAGTTTGCTCTAATCTTTCTAGTTCCTGGAGTTGTTGCATTTGGCTGTTAATTCGAGATCTTTGTTCTTAGTTTTCATAGGCATTTGTTGCTATAAGTTTCCCTCTGAGTACTGCCTTTGCTACATCCCATAAGTTTTGGTATGTTGTGCTTTCATTTTTATTTGATTCCAAGAAATTTGTGATTTCTCCCTTGACCTCTCAGTAATTTGATAGTGTATTGTTTAATTTCTATATGGTTGTGTATTTTCTAGTTTTTTTTTTTCTGTTACTGATTTCCAGTTTCGCCCCATTGCAGTCAAAGAAAATGCTTTGTATGATTTCAGTCTTTTTAAATTTATCAAGACATGCTAAAATGTGGTCTACCCTGGATAATGATCTATGTCCACTGAAGTAGAACATATATTGTGCTGTTTTTGGGTGGAGACCATTTTCTTTTGATATGCACTCTATTCTGTACCTCATAAATGAAGCATATGAAATTCCTTATAGTGTGGATTTCCAGACTTTTTCATGTCTCATCAACTGATGCTCAACTTTTATTGCCCATGAGCAAGAATAAATTGGGTTCTAATAGTCCAACTTGCCATTTTATAAGTTCTCTCTTAGACTGGTGAATTGCTCAAGATCAAACCTTAGTATTGTGATTAAAACTAAGCTCATATTAGAGCAATTATATGGCTATTTGCACCCATGACATATAATCATCTTAGACAAAAATTCCTATGCAAGTCAAAATGTCAGTCATCATTAATGTTATTGTGGTGTTAAGTTGAATTCTGCAGTTAGAATTTCATATACAGTACATTCTATACTTATTTTTGTCTTAAAATAATCCTTTCTGGCTGAATAGGTCCTTGTAGGATCTGAATTTCAGAGTGGTTTTTTGTGTATGTGTGAGAGTGTTTGTTGTTATTTTTTACTTTAGTACAATTATTTGAGTGGAATTAGTTCTTATTATTTTTAAAATAAACATCAACAGTCTAAAATGTATCTGTACGTGTAAATATTAAAAAAAAAAAAAAAAAAAACTTAGCCATGTGTCCAATATTAAAATGACCTAGCTCTGGTACTCTTGAGAAATTTCCTGAGGAATCCCTAAGCTTCCATTTGTTTGTGATTTGTCTGTTAGATTTAGGATCTGTACTGATGTCTTTCATAGTAGCTGGCATGGTACTGGCACTCTTTATATGTTAGATAATCAGAGGTTGAGATTTATACTGAATTTGATCACAGCATATAACTGATTAGGGACACAAAACAAGTTGTGCGAATACAGCAAAAGACATTTTTATTCATGAATATTGTGTTGAGTACCTGTTATGTATTAATACAACCATCAACCAGTTTTTACTTTGGTTATAAAGAGCTACAAAGATAAGAATATATACAGGTAGAAGGTAACAAGTGCCCCCAAAGCTCAGATTAAAAAAACAAAACTATGGGAATTGGGAACGAGTTCATGCCTGCAAGATGAAATCCAGACCTTCGTCTAAATAATATTAGGCCACTGATGTACTTCACATGGACCAAGCCTGCAAATTGAAAGTGTTCCGTATGTGCCACTGGCTGGGACTAGAGAGTCAAGGATTATCTTCCATAACTGTCCCTTTGTTTCATTATTCTCCTTGTTTAGTTCAAGGGTCTTAAAAGCATTTACTGAGTGTCTACCGAATGCTGGTCAGAGAATGATTAACCAGAATTGAATGATACACACTGCTAACTTTAAGGAGCATAAATTACAATGGGTGATATGCACACAGTAACGAATAATTTGAATGTATTCGTTGTACACAGACACTGAGAATAGAGGGTTGCTTAGCTCAAACTGGTTGCTTATGGGTGGTCCCCTGAGGAAAATAGCGCTTTAAATTGACTGCCAAATGGTCAAAACAAGTTAACCAGGTGGAGAAATGAGGGGAGGGTGCTTCAGACCAGAGGAACAGCAAGAATAAAAGCAAAAACCATAGACCGCATGAAAAACATGTATATTTTCCCTACCATCCCCCAGAGCAATCTGTGAATAAGGTGGGGAGGGCTAAAAGGAAATACAGTGGACTTGCAGTTGAGGTCCATGAAGCCTTTAGGAACTGAGTCCATATCTAAAAGGAGGGTGGCCAGGAAAGCAAGAGAAGGCCCTTAGCATGATCTCACAATGGAGAGAAGGTGGAGATGAGGAAGATTTTCAGGGGCACTCAGATGTAACATGGACATCTATTATAGGAAGCAAAACCCAATCTGAAGGTGGGTGGTTCTGGAAAGAGTGTTGAAGGAAACTGAGCAGAGTAAAATGGAGTTTATAACATTATAAGTGGCTTAGATTATTGGACCATAAACCAGAAAGAGATGTAGCCAAGAAAGAGATGTACAGGGTACAAATAACAAGGAGTTGCTAATAAATTTTGGCCTTTATTCTGTGGGTAATGGGCAGTTATTTATTAAAGGATATTAAGAAGGAAATGCATTGAATCAGTTCTGGCTTTAGAAAGACCACTTGCATATGAATAGTGGTGAATGGATTAGGGAGGAGGGAGAATGGCCAGGAACAAGGAGAGGGCTGCTGTGCCAGACAGGATCTGAGATGACGAACTATGGGCTTGCGCTTGGACACAGAGTGAGCATACATATCTGTGCTCTCTTCACTCCAAATCAGTACATGGCAGGCTTCCCAGTTCTCTTGCACCTTGGGCCTGAATGTGCCCTGCTGTGAGGTAGGTCACTTTTAAACGGCAATGTTAAGCATCCTGTGATGGTTAATGTTATATGTCAACTTGGCTAGTCATGATTCTCAGTGGTTTTTCAGATATTATGTAACCATCCTCCATTTGTGATCTGACGGGAGCATCAAATCAATTGGAAAGGGAAATTCCTTGGAGGTGTGGCCTGCATTCAACACATACGGATGTTCTGGCAAATCTCACTCTCTTTCAATCCTACATTTATCTTGTCATGGTCTGACCTCCAGTTCTTGAGTCAGGAGAAACCTCCAGTCTTCTACCTGATACATGAATTAAGGACTTGCCAGTCTTCACAATTGCATGAGCCAGTTCCTTGAAATAAATTGGATTTTGCTCTTCCAGAGAACCTAGCCTAAGACATTGTGGTACCGAGAGTGATTCTAGAAGAACGAAATCTTAAGGATGAGTTTTCTGCATTGGTTCTCAAGTCTGGCTAGTCTTAAAAACACTGATGATTTTGTCTCCAGTAGTAAAGAAAACCAAACCAAATCTGTTGCCATTGACTAGATTCCAACTCATAGCGACCTTACAGGACTGAGTAGAACTGCCCTGTAGGGTTTCTAAGGCAGTAATCTTTACAGAATCAGACTGCCATATCTTTCTCCTGTGGTGCTGCTGGTAAATTTGAACCACTGACCTTTTGATTAGCAACTGCGTGCTTAACCACTGCACCACCAGGGCTCCTTCCAGTAGCAAAGAGGGCACTGCTAATCCATGGTGTGTGGTGGCAATAGAAACACGCAAAATATCGCCACTGTTGGATCAAATATTTGTGAGAGACAAGGCTCTAGGTAATTGCATATTTGATACTTTTCAACAATTTTGTCAGACTTAGAAGTATAAGGAAGCTGGCTGACTGTTCCTACTTGCACTAGACAAAGTGGTGAAAGAAAGGGATGAGTTTAGGGCTTCAGAATCACAGCTCAAGCATCACATAAAAGATGTGAAAGTTGCTACTTGTGCGCGGAAAGAATCATTTCTTGCAGTAACAGAGCTGATATTGCTGAAAAGCAAACCCAGTGTTACCTTAAAATTTGATGCGTTACAATGCAATTGAATTTCCAACCTTGAATCCTATCTGAAGTTAAAGTTAGGGCATTCATTGGGAAGAAATGGGATCCTGACACTTGGAATGGAGATATATGGGCAGATAATCAGGAAGCTGGGACATCAAGCCCACAAATTCCATTGATTCACTCCTGCCAACAGAACCATCAGGAAGCTGGGACATCAAGCCCACAAGTTCCATTGATTCACTCCTGCCAACAGAACCAGCCCTTTCACTTCCATCTGAAGGGATTACTCCAGTTTTGTCTGCTCAGCCACCCTCCCGAGTAAAACCATTATTCCTTCCACCCCCTTCTGAAGAGATTAACCCAGCTCTGTCTGAAGAGTCTTAGTCTGAGATATCACCTGGGAGGCATGTTGGACATTACCTGAGGCATAGTCTGAGGCAGATGCCTTATAAGACATTGCAGAATGTGCCCAGGACCCACCTGCACCACCCATTTTTGCTTCTAGACTTATAACTAGATTTAAGTCCCAGTGGCCTCAAGAGGTGAAGTACAAAGTGTGACCCATGAGGAAATAAATAATGGGTTGATTTTTCTAATACGTAGAAACAGAAACCTGAGGAATATATGTGAGAATAGCTATTAAGAGTGTGGGATAATGGTGCAAAGAACATAAAGTTAGATCAATCTGAGCATATTGGTATTGTCCCACTAAGCACAGATTCTTCAGTGTTTCCTCTTGAGAGGTTAGAAAAAGAGCTGATAGTTTATTTGATTGGTTCACTGAAGCATTGATGTGTTGGCCTACACTAAATCAAGTGAAATGCCAGAACTGCCTTGGTACACTGTAGAAGAAGGGGTTCAAAGGCTTAGGGGAACTGGCCTGTTAGGGTGGATTTATCAGGTTGGACCCACAGACCCACTCCTGGAGTGCCCAGAGGACACTCCACAATGGTGAGAAACAAATTTGGGAAGGGAGCCCTAGCATCCTTGAAGACTGCTGTGATTACTAGTTTGTGTAAGTCAGATTTGACAGTGGGAACTGCCCAAACTGAATTAAGACACCTAACTACATTGGGGCTGATTGGACCCTGGGGTGGCAGAGGCCAAGTGGTGGCACTTAATGGCCAAAGAACAGATGGGTGTAGTTACTGTAATGGACAGCAGAGTCAAAACAGTAATCAGAATATCTGACCCATATGGATTTATGACACTGGCTGTTTAGTTATGGTGTCCCTAGAAGTGAAATAGATGGAAAATCTACTAAATATTTACTTGATCTGTATAAGCAGAAGAACTCTCGGTCAAGTGAATGACAGTCTAACTTGAATCACTAGAATACAGAGTTGCAGCCCCTCAATCGATTCCCAGACTCAAGCCTGTTTATATAGACCACCCCTCCTTGAATAAAAGGGAAACCAGGTTCCCTTGAGGAAGGACTTCATTACACTGCCAAAAATTTATATTGTTAATCTTTCTCTCAGTCTTCCCCAAAGGGACCTATGGCCTTTTACAAGAGTGACTGTTCACTGAGGAAAAGGAAATAATCAGACTTTTTGAGGATTACTGGATACTGGCTCTGAACTGACACTAATTCCAGGAGACCCATCAGGTCACTGTGAACCACCACCAGTCAGATTGAGGGCATCTGGAGGTCAGGTTACCTATGAAGCCTTAACTCAGGTCTGTCTTACACTGAGTCCAGTGGATCCCTGAATCCAACCTGCAGTAATTTCTCCAGTTCCGGAATGCATAATTGGAATAGACATATTCAGCAGCTGGTAGAACCCTCATATTGGATCCCTGACATGTACAGTAAGGGCTATGACAGTAGGAAAACCCAAGTGGAAGCAGTTAGAACTGCCTCTACCCAGGAAAATAGTAACAAAAAGCAATACCACATTCCTGGAGGGATTGCAGAGATTAGTGTCACAAGGACTTGAAGTACAAAGGGGTGGTGATTTCCACCACTTTCCTATTCAACTCACCTATTTGGCCGATGCAAAAAACAGAAGGATTGGAGAACGACAATGGATTATCATATATGTAACCAGGTTTTATGGTGACTTCAATTGCAACTGCAGTTCCAGATGTGGTTTCATTGTTTGAGCAAATTAATACATCTCCTGGTATCTGGTATGCTACCACTGATCTGGCCAATACCTTTTTCTCCATAGCTGTTTTGAAGTACCACTAGAAGCGGTTTGCCTTAAGCTGACAAGGCCAGCAAAAAACCTTTACTGTCCTACCTCAAGAGTATATCAACTCTCTAGCACTATGTCAAAATTTAGTCCACAGGAAACTCGATTGCCTTTCCCTTACACATGATGTCATAATGGTCCATTACATTGATGACATTATGCAGATTGGACCTAGTAAGGAAGAAATATCAATGACTCTAAACTTATTAGTAAGACATTTGCGTGCCAGAGGGTGGGAAATCAATCCAAAAAAAATTCAGCCACCTGCTACCTCAGTGAAATTTCTAGGAATTCAGTGGTGTGGGCATGTTGAGACATTTCTTCTAAAGTGAAGGATATACTTTTTCATCTGGCCCCTCCTATAACTAAAAAGGAGGCACGATGCCTGGCGGGCTTCTGAATTTAGGAGGCAAAATATCCCTCATTTGGATGTGGTACTCCTGCCTATTTATCAAGTGACTTGAAAATCTGCTAGTTTTAAATGAGGCCCAGAACACGAGAAGGGCCTGCAACAGGTTCAGGGTGTCATGCAAGTCACTCTGCCACCTGGGCTGTATGATCCAGCTGATCCAATGGTGCTTGAAATGTCAGTGGCAGATAGGGATGATGTTTGGAGACTTTGGCAGGTCCCTATTGGTGAATCACAGCTCAGACCCTGCAGAGTTTGGAGCAAAGCCCTGGCATCCTCTGCAGACAACTATTCTCTTTTGAGAAACAGCTTTTGCCTTGTTATTGGGCCTTAGTCCCCCATTGCCGCTGAGTCAATTCTGACTCATAGTGACCCTATAGGACAGAGTGGAACTGCCCCATAGGGTTTCCAAGGAGCGGCTGGTGGATTCGGACTGCCGACCTTTTGGTTAGCAGCCAAATGCTTAACCACTGCACCACCAGGGCCTTAGTAGAGACAAAGTGCTTAACCTTGGGCCACCAAGTCACCGTGGAGACTGAGCTGCCCATCATGAACTAGGTATTGCTTGACCCACAGAACCATAAAGTTGGATGTGTGCAGCAGCACTCCATCATTAAATGGAAGTGGTGTATATGAGATTGGGCCCAAGCAGGACCTGAAGGCTCTAGTAAGTTGCATGAGGAAGTGGCTCAAATGCCTGTGGCCTCCACTTCTGTCACATTACCTTCCATCTCCCAGTCTGCACCTATGGCCTCAAGGGGAGTTCCTTATGATCAGTTGACTAAAGAAAACTTCTGCCTGGTTTACAGATGGTTCTGCATGATATGCAGGCACTACTCAGAAGCAGACAGCAGCAGCACTACAATCCCTTTCCGGGACATTCCTGAAGGACAGTGGTGAAGAGAAATCCTCCCAATGGGCAGAACTTCGAGCAGTGCACCTGGCTGTTCACTTTGCTTGGAAGGAGAAATGGCCAGATGTGCAATATTATACTGATTCGTGGGCTGTGGCCAATGGTTTGGCTGTATGGTCAGGGACTTGGAAGGAATATGATTGGAAAATTGGAGACAAAGAGGTATAGGAAAGAGGTATGTGGATAGACCTTTCGAATGGGCCAAAGAAATATGAAGATATTTGTGTCTCATGTGAATGCTCACCAAAGAGTGACCTCAGCAGAGGAGGATTTTAACAATCAAGTAGAGAGGATGATGTGTTCTGTGGAAACCAGTTATTCTCTTCTCCCAGACCCTTCTGTCATTGCACAATGGGCTCATGAAAAAAAGAGGCCATGGTGGCAGACATGGAGGCTATGCTTGGTTTCAGCAACATGGACTTCCACTCACCAAGGCCGACTTGGCTACAGCCACTGCTGAGTGCCTAATCTACTAGCAGCAGAGACCAACCTTGAGTCTCCGATATGGTACCATTGTTAGAGATGATTAGCCAGCAACCTGGTGGCAGGTTGATTACGTTGGACCACTTCCATCATGGAATGGTCAGCATTTTTTTTTTACTGGGATAGATACTTACTCTGGATACAGGTTTACCTTGCAATACTTCTGCCAAAACTACCATCCGTTGACTCATAGAATGCCTTATCCTCCATCATGTATCCTGCACAGCATTGCTTTGGATCAAGAAACTCACTTCACAGCAAATGAAGTGGGGCAATAGGTCCATGCACATGGAATTCATTGGTCTTACCATGTTCCCCATTATCCTGAAGCAGCTGCCTTGGTAGAACAATAGAATGGCCTTCTAAAGACACAAATATGGCAACACCTAGGTGGTAGTTCCCAGCTGGGTTGGGGCAGTGTTCTCCAGGAGGCTGTATGTGCTCTAAACCAGTGTCCAATATATCATGCTGTTTCTCCCATAACCAGGATCCATAGGTCCAGGAATCAAATGTGGAAATGGGAGTGGCACTACTCACTATTACCCCTAATGGCCCTCTTGCAAAATTTTTGCTTCCAGTCCCTGCGACCCTATGCTCTGGGGTCTAGAGGTCTTAGTTCCAAAGGAAGGAATGCTCTTACCTGGAGACACATCACTGATTCCATTGAACTGGAAGTTACGAATGCCACTAGGCTACTTTGGGCTCCTCATGCCTCTGGATCCACAACCAAAAAAGGGAGTTAGAATATAGGCTGGTGTGATTGATCCTGATTACCAAGGAGAAACCGATGGATATTATATAATGGAGTAGAGAAGAGTATGTCTGGAATACAGCAGATCTTTTAGGATATCTCTCAGTACTCTCAGTACTACCCTGCCCTCTGATTAAAGTCAATAGAAAACTGTTTTTTTGTTGTTGTTTTTGTTAGGTGGTATCGAGTCAGCTCTGGCTCATAATGTACAATTGAACAAAACACTGCCCAGTCCTGCTCCATCCTTACAAACATTGCTATGTCTGAGCCCATTGCTGCACCCATGGTGTCAATCCATCTCACTGAGGAACTTTCTCTTTTTTGCTGACCCTCTACATTACCAAGTATGATGCCGTTCTCCAGGAACTGGTTCCTCCTGATAACATGTCCAAAGTATGCAAGACATAACCTCACCATCCTTGCTTCTAAGCTGCATTCTGGTTGTACTTCTTCCAAGACAGATTTGTTCCTTCTTTTGGCAGTCTATGGTATATTCAGTACTCTTCGCCAGCACCACAGTTCAAAGGCTTCAATTCTTCTTTGGTCTTCTTTATTCATCAACCAGCTTTCACATGCGTATGAGGCGATTAAAAACACCATGGCTTGGGTGGGTGTACCTTAGTCTTCAAAGTGAAATCTTTGCTTTTTAACACTTTAACAAGGTCTTTTGCAGCACATTTGCCCAATGCAATGTGTTGTTTGATTTCTGAACTGCTGCTTCCACAGGTGTTGTTTGTGGATCCAAGTAAAATGAAATCCTTGCCAATCTCAGTCTTTTCTCCTTATATCATGGTGTTGCCTATTGGCCCAGTTGTGAGGGTTTTTGTTTTCTTTTTGTTGAGGCGTAATCCATGCTGAAGGCTGTGGTCTTTGATCTTCATCAGTAAATGCCTCAAATCCTCTCCATTCTCAGCAACCAAAGTTGTGTCATCTGCATAACACAGGTTGTTAACGAGTCCTCCTCCAATCCTGATGCCCTGTTCTTCTTCATATAGCCCAGTTTCTCAGATTATTTGCTCAGCATACAGATTGAATAAGTATGGTGAAAGAATACAACCCTGATGCACACCTTTCCTGACTTTAAACCATGCAGTGTCCCCTTGGTCTGTTGGAATGACTGCTGTCTTGATCCATGTACAGGTTCTGGAATTCCAATTCTTCACAACGTTATCCATACTTTGTTATAATCCACACAGTTGAATCCTTTGCATAGTCAATAAAACACAGGTAAACATCTTTCTAGTATTCTCTGCATTCAGCCAGGATCCATCTGACATCAGCAATGATTTCCCTGGTTACACATCCTCTTCTGATATTGTTCAATAATTTCCGCATTCTCTTGTATCAGCTTTCTTCAGAATGGGCTCAAACGTGGATGTCTTCTAGTGAGTTTTGCCAGGAAGCTGTCCTCCAAATTTCTTGGCACAGATGAGTGGAAACTTCCAGCATTGCATCCATTTGCTGAAAATTGTCGATTGTCATTCTGTCTATTCTTAGAGTTTTGTTTTTTGCCAGTGCCTCCGGTGTAGCTTGGACTCCTGCTTTCAGTACCATTGGTTCTTGATCATATACTACCTCCTGAAATGTTTGAATGTTGACCAAATCTTTTTGGTAAAGTGATTTTGTGTATTCCTTCCATCTTTTTGATGCTTCCTGTGTCATTCAATGGAAAACTACAACAATCCAATTCTGACATGATTAGTAAAGGCCCAGATCCCTCAGGAATGAATGTTTGGCTCACCCCACCAAGCAAAGAACAATGACCAGCTAAGGTGCTTGCTGAGGGCAAATGGAATATGGAATGGACGGTGGATACAGGCAGTTCTAAATATTAGCTACAACCATGTGATCGGTTGCAGAAACAACTGTGATCGTTATGAGTGTTTCTTCCTCGTTTTGTTATTCATGCATGTGTGCGTATATATATATCTTTGTTTTCTTCCCTCTCTTGTTCCATTACTTATTATAAAATATAAGACATAAACGGGGCTAGTGCATTTTCAGTTGTATGCATGTTAGTTGTATCATGTTAGGCACATGTATGACTTCGTAACTGCCTTTATTTAGAGATTGTATATGGTTTAAGGAGATGTGTACAGGTGTTAAGTTGACAAAGGGTATACTGTGTTGATTAATGTTATGTGTCACCTTGGCTAGGTTGTGATTTTTAGTGGTTTGACCAATATTATGTAATCATCTTACATTTTGTGATCTGATGACAGCAGGCAATCAGCTGGAGGGGGATTTTCCTTGGAGGTGTGGCTTGCCTCCAATATATACAGGTGTTTTGGCAAAGTTTACTTTCTCTCAATCCTGTATTTGTTTTGACATCCTCTGACCTCCAGTTCTTGGTATATGTGAGGCCTTCAACCTGCTGCCTGACCTGCAGATTTTGGATTCGCCAGCTACCGCAGCCCCATGAGTCAGCAGCCTCCACCTGACCTTCAGATTTTGGTTTCATCAGGCCCTGCAGCCACTTGAGTCAGGAGACTCCTCCAGCCTGTCACCTGACCATGGGTTTGGGACTTCCCAGCCTTCACAATTGTGTGAACCATTTCTTTGAAATAAATTTCTTCTATATATTTATACGTACGCTTCACTACAGACTATATGATTGTTTGATTCAAAATGGCCAGTACTAGTCCATTTCAGCTCACTAATGCCTAGGATATTGATGTTTATGTGTTCTATTTCATTTTTGACAATTTCCAATTTTCCTAGATTCATACTTCGTATATTTCAGGTTCCAATTATTAATGGATGTTTGCAGCTGTTTCTTCTCATTTTGAGTTGTGCCACATCAGCAAATGAAGATCCCAAAAGCTTTACTCCATCCATGTCATTAAGGTCGACTGTACTTTGAGGAGGCAGCTCTTCCCCAGTCATCTTTTGAGTGCCTTCCAAGCTGGGGAGCTCATCTTCCAGCGCTATATCAGACAGTGTTCTGCTGCTATTCATAAGGTTTTCACTGGCTAATGCTTTTCAGAAGTAGACCACTGGGTCCTTCTTCCTGGTCTGTCTTAGTTTGGAAGCTCAGCTGAAACCTGTCTTCCATGGGTGACCCTGCTGGTATCTGAATACCGGTGGCATAGCTTCCAGCACCACAGCAACACACAAGCCCCCACAGTATGACAAACTGACAGACACGTGCTGAGAATGAGACTCAAAGGGGAATGGTGTTGCATTCATCGTCAAAAAGAACGTTTCAAGATCTATCCTGAAGTACAACGGTGTCAGTGATAGGATAATATCCATACGCCTACAAGGAAGACCAGTTAATACGACTATTATTCAAATTTACGCACCAACCACTAGGGCCAAAGATGAAGACATAGAAGATTTTTATCAGCTGCTGCAATCTGAAATTGATCAAACATGCAATCAAGATGCATTGATAATTACTGGTGATTGGAATGCAAAAGTTGGAAACAAAAAAGGATCAGTAGTTGGAAAATATGGCCTTGGTGATAGAAACAATGCCAGAGACAGAATGATAGAATTTTGCAAGACCAATGACTTCTTCACTGGAAATACTTTCTTTCACTAACATAAACGGCGACTACACACATGGACCTCGCCAGATAGAACACACAGAAATCAAATTGACTACATCTGTGGAAAAAGGCGATGGAACAGCTCAATATCATCAGTCAGAATAAGGCCAGCGGTTGACTGTGGAACAGACCATCAATTGCTCATATGCAAGTTCAAGCCGAAACTGAAGAAAATCAGAGCAAGTCCATGAGAGCCAAAATATGACCTTGAGTATATCCCACCTGAATTTAGAGACCATCTCAAGAATAGATTTGATGCATTGAACACTAGTGACCGAAGACCAGATGAGTTGTGGAATGACATCAAGGACATCATCCATGAAGAAAGCAAGAGGTCATTGAAAAGACAGGAAAGAAAGAAAAGAACAAGGTGGATGTCAGAGGAGACTCTGAAACTTGCTCTTGAGTGTCGGACAGCTAAAGCAAAAGGAAGAATCGATGAAGTAAAAAAACTGAACAGAAGATTTCAAAGGGCCTCTCGAGAAGACAAAGTGTTATAATGACATGTGCAAAGATCTGGAGATGGAAAACCAAAAGGGAAGAACACGCTTGGCGTTTCTCAAGCTGAAAGAACTGAAGAAAAAATTCAAGCCTCGAGTAGCAATAGTGAAGGATTCCATGGGGAAAATATTAAATGATCCAGCAAGCATTAAAAGAAGATGGAAGGAATATACAGAGTCATACCAAAAAGAATTAGTTGATCTTCAACCATTTCAAGAGGTGGCATATGATCAGGAAGCGATGGTACTGAAGGAAGAAGTCCAAGCTGCTCTGAAGGCATTGGTGAAAAACAAGGCTCCAGGAATTGATGGAATATCAAACTGAGTTGTTTCAACAAACAGATGCAGCGCTGGAGGTGCTCGCTCATCTATGCCAAGAAATATGGAAGACAGCTTCCTGGCCAACTGACTGGAAGAGATCCATAGTTATGCCTATTCCCAAGAAACGTGATCCAACCGAATGTGGAAATTATAGAACAATATCATTAATGTCACCCGCATGCAAAATTTTGCTGAAGATCATACAAAAACGGCTGGAGCAGTATATTGATAGGGAACTGCCAGAAATTCAGGCCAGTTTCAGAAGAGGACGTGGAACCAGGGATATCACTGCTGATGTCAGATGGATCCTGGCTGAAAGCAGAGAATACCAGAAGGATGTTTACCTGTGTTTTATTGATTATGCAAAGGCATTTGACTGTGTGGATCATAACAAACTATGGATAACACTGCGAAGAATGGGAATTCCAGAACACTTAATTGTGCTCATGAGGAACCTTTACATAGATCAAGAGGCACTTGTTTGGACAGAACAAGGGGATACTGATTGGTTTAAAGTCAGGGAAGGTGTGCGTCAGGGTTGTATTCTTTCACCATACCTGTTTAATCTGTATGCTGAACAAATAATACGAGAAGCTGGACTATATGAAGAATAACAGGGCATCAGGATTAGAGGAAGACTCATTAACAACTTGTGTTATGCGGATGACACAACCTTGCTTGCTGAAAGTGAAGAAGACTTGAAGCACTTACTAATGAAGATCAAAGACCACAGCCTTCAGTATGGATTACACCTCAACATAGAGAAAACAAAAATCCTCACAAGTGGACCAGTGAGCAACATCATGATAAATGGAGAAAAGATTGAAGTTGTCAAGGATTTCATTTTACTTGCATCCACAATCAACAGCCATGGAAGCAGCAGTCAGGAAATCAAAAGACACATTGCATTGGGTAAATCTGCTGCAAAGGACCTCTTCAAAGTGTTGAAGAGCAAAGATGTCACCCTGAAGACTAAGCCATGGTATTTTCAATCGCATTATATGCATGTGAAAGCTTGAGAATAAATAAGGAAGACTGAAGAAGAATTGACACTTTTGAATTGTGGTGTTGGTGAAGAATATTGAATATATCATGGACTGCCAAAAGAACCAACAAATCTGTCTTGGAAGAAGTGCAGCCAGAATGCTCCTTAGAGGCAAGGATGGCAAGACTGTGTCTTATATACTTTGGATGTGTTGTCAGGAGGGTCCAGTCCCTGGAGAAGGACATCATACTTGGCAGAGTACAGGGTCAGCGGAAAAGAGGAAGACCCTCAACCAGGTGGATTGACACAGTGGCTGCAACAATGAGCTCAAGCAAAACAATGATTTTAATGATGGCGCAGGACCGGGCAGTGTTTTGTTCTGTTGTGCATACAGTCGCTATGAGTCAGAACCGACTTGATGGCAGCTAACAACAACAACAACAATGCTTCACTGGTTTTTCTTCTCTTAGAGAACCCAGCCTAAGATATGCCCCAAAATTGAGGAGATTTGTAAAGTTTAGTTCTGTCCTCTACACATGCACACATTGACAGTACAACATTACCAACAAGTGGTTGACCACTTGTATCTCTCCAACCTCTTCTCCTGGGACTCTCCTCCTTAATCTGTCTGCTGCATATGCATCAGGAAGAGAAGAAGCTCTTTTTCCATCCAAGGCCTCTCCCCCTATAACCTTCAGGCATGGACTAAATGGTCACCTCCTCAAAGAAGCCATCCTGACTACTTATTCTAAATATTTTCCCAAATCCCCTGTATTCTCTATTTCTACACCATGCTCCTTTGTCCATGCCACTTTCCACAGTTGGCAAACATGGCTTATGTATTTGTTTATGCATTTATTGTCCTTTCCCCCACAAACTGTGAGCTACTTAAGGGCAGGGTGTTTGTGTGTCTTATGTGCTAGTGAATACCCCTCATTTTCCATAGAACCTCTTTGTTCAGAAGTTCTTGAATGTGAACCTAAATATTCCTTCCTCTACTGTGAAGGTCTGCTGTTTGATATTTGTTGTTGTTGTTAGCTGTCATCCAGTGAGCCCCTGACTCATGGTGACCCCGTGCACAATAGAACGAAATGCTGAGTGTTCCTGCGCCATCCCCATGATTGGTTGTGGATCAGGCTGTTGTGATCTACAGGGATTTTATATGCGGATTTTTGGAAATATTTCACCAGGCCTTTCTTCCTAGTCTATCTTAGCATGGAGGCTGTGCTGAAACCTGTTCAGCTTGATAGTAACACACAAGCCTCCACTGACAGATAGGTGGTGGCTGTGGGTTAGGTGCATTGCCCAGGAATTGGACCCAGGTCTCCTGTATGGAAGGTCAGAATTCTAGCACTGAACCACCAATGCCCTTGTTTGATATTTAGTTGATATCTATTTAAGAAAACCCTGGTGGCATAGTGGTTAAGTGCTAGGTCTGCTGACCAGAAGATCAGCAGTTCAAATCTGCCAGGCACTCCTTGGAAACTCTATGGGGCAGTTCTACTCTGTCCTATAGGGTTGCTATGAGTTGAAACTGACTTGATGGCAGCGGGTTTGGTATCTATCTGAAAATAACTCTCAAGTCCTGCAAAAGAATCCTTAGCTCCAGGATGCTGGGCAGTGAGAACTATTCCCTGGCCTTCCTGAGTCTTTCCCTTCCTTCCTCCTCCCAGCACTTGGGATGTCAAGGAATGGTGTCTACACTGGACTCACTCTGCACTAGAGGGAATAGGTCTTTTCTACTTTAAATAATTTTTTTGCCCTTTCATTCATAGGGCTTTTAATCCTTTGAAAGATGCTAAACTTCACAGGAAAAAAGGTTCTGGTCTATTACTTCCAAATTCTCTTTCTTGGAACATAACCAAAGTGGAATTGCTAGGATAATGAGAATGAATACTATAAGGTATAATTATAGCCCAATAAAAATATAAATAAGGTTATCAGTCATTTTTAATTACCTCTTGCTTCCAGAGAAGAAGAAGTGAACTATGCTCACTTTGGAGGTGAATTAACCCTTTCTTACTACTCATCATGATAGAGCTGTAATTTTCTGAGTGCAATGCTTGCAGCAAAACAAGAGTTCAACTATAATCCAAAAGCAGGCAATTTACTTACTGGGAGGATGAGTGCCCTTGTTCGTATATAGGAGGAGTCAAACATCAGATGGAGCCTGTCTCTGTTCTAACTGCCAGTGGCCAACAGTGTTGGAGCGAGGGTTGAGACTTGTTTAGGGTTCAGCACCTCTTATAAGTGAGGGCTCATCCATTAGGACAAAACAGCCAGTAACATCCCCACACTGCTTGTCTGGTAATGGCCTAGAACCTCAGCTAAGAGGACCCCTGGTGCAGATTTGGTCTTTGTACTTCTTCAGTGCCAACCTATGGGACCTCGAAGAGTGTTGTAAGGCTCTGAGAACACAGCTCAGCCTGTCAGTGGTCACAGCTGGGCCTATGTCTCCCTGGGGCTGACACCGGTGTGTCCTGAGAGATCAGTGCTGTGTATTCACAGAAAGGTGAAGAGGAAGGCATTTGGGAAAAGATGCCATGGATTAGATTTTAAGCTGGGACCATTGATCTAGCATTTCCTACCAACATTCTTCGATATAGCTGCTAGCTGGGGACAAAATGAGCTCAATACAGTGTGCCACCACCTGGAAAAGGTGTGCCTCTCAAAGAGCCCATCGGGGCAGGGCACTCAGCTTTACGGCAAAGGTGCCTTGACTCTGGCGGAAAAAGCATTCTATTGTTGTATTCCATTTTCATTTAATTTTTACAAAGTGTGCAGAGGAAGCCCTGGGTGGTGCAAACAATTAACACACTCAGCTGCTAACCAAAAAGTTCGAGTTCACCCAGAGGTGCTTTGGAGGAAAGGCCTGGTGATCTAGTTCCAAAAAATAAGCCATTAAAACCTCTACAGAATAGAGTTCTACTCTGACACACATAGTGTCGCCATGAGTCAGAATCGACTTGATGGCTTCAAATCAAAACCATACCAAACCGAACCAAACGCATTGCCATCAAGTTGATTCTGACCGTACAGGACAGAGTAGAACTTCCCCATAGAGTTTCCAAGGAGTGGATAGTGGATTCAAACTGCCGACCTTTTGGTTAGCAGCTGAGCTCTTAACCACCGTGCCACTGGTATCCTTTTTGGTTTCAGGAGGTAGAAAATCCAGGTTCACAAAGTGCAGTGGTAGAAAGCAATCAACCATGAAGGTCTGGGAGTAGGGGGGAGATAAACGGAGGTGACATCTGCCCTGGCATGGAATCTCATGACTCTATGAGGGTTTTCACCTGGCCACTCCACTGCGGCACGGGGTGCTATTCAAGGAAGACCCCCTCACTCTTTTCCAGAAGGCCCTGACTTAAATCCAAGGTATGTGAGTTGAAGCAGATGGAGATGGGTGAGAGCAGGGCAGCATGTTCCCTGTTAGTGCACCTGTGCCGCTACCATTGCTCCCCATCATGACCTGGCCCACGTCTCTCTTGACCACACCTGAACCCTCCTGTGCTTGGTCACTTTGTGCAGTTGACTGCCTCTTGAGGCAGTCAGGGCTCTTCTGGGCCTTCCTTATCTTGTTTCTGTCCTCTCAAGCTCCCCGGGTCTCCCTGGTATCTTGTTACCTGAAGAGGGTGGGGGTGGACTTGTACTTTCTTATTCGCTTTTTGGTAAAAATGCACTGGGTGTTCAAAAGGGGGACAGGAAGCATTCACCGTACACAGAATAACATGCTGGTGTTTGACTAAATGCTCTGCCTCTCCTTTCTTAGCAAACAGCTTCCACTCCCACATCACCTCGTAACACCCCTTGTCCAGGCCAAGGAATCTATTTTAGCTCCTTATTGACACAGCAAGAGTCTGGAACCTGGGCAGAAACTGTAACCAAAGTCCACTTTGATGCCATAAAACAACCATTTGGAGGGCTTAGGGAGACACTTAGAAGTGACCCCCCAGCCCTATGGATGCAGCAGTGGGCACAGCCACAGGTCCAAAGCGCAGACAAGAGGCTCTTTCTCACTCCCTCGAGGGAAGGGAGTTCCAAGGAGACTGAAACTATGATGGATGGGAGGAGTCCAAACCCACAAAGTGTCTGTCCTTCTGGCTTTTTTCAGACTTTTTGTTCTCTGGAGCATGAAAACGGCAGGCAACAATCTCTCTCTCAGCTATGGGCACTAACATTGATCACATTCCTCAGAGTGGTCATTCTCTAGGAGAAAATGTGGGGCAAATGACAGGTAATTTATGGTAAATGCTATTATTTGTAGCTTTCATTCTCTGTGGGCAAAGCACAAGGTCAGTGTGAATTCTCCTTGAAAGTAAACCTAAGGGAGTGAGCTTCTACCTCAGAGATTTCATGAGCCAACAGGAGGCAGAGACTCCTAAATGTCCTCTTACTTTTCCTTAGTGGCAGAATTCCAATTATATTCTACAAGTCCAGTAACCACTTAAAAGACTACAGTTCCTGGATTCCCTTACAACAAGGTGTGGCTGCAGGACTATGTCCTAGCCAATGAGAGGTCAGCTGAGGTGTTCTGTGGTGCTTTTTTTTTTAAGGGGGTTGACTCAGCTGGGGACTTTTACCCCATCAGCTTTCTTCCTTCTTTTAACCCGCAAGTGGAATGTAATGGCTGAAGCTACAGCATCTATCTTGGGCCATGAGATGATTTTGAGGTTGGAAGCCACATGTCATATTGGTAAAGCAAAAAACAAGAGTCTGGGTCCCTGAGGACCATGGTGCCACCAACCAGTCCTGTATGTCCTTTCTTTGGCCTTTTACCTCAGATGAAATAAATAAATGTCTACCTTGTTTAAGCCATGGATTTTCTTTTTTTAAATGTATAATTTTCTATCTGTATACCATTCTGCTTCTTTTAAAGACCTGTGTGTGTGTGTGTGTGTGTATGTGTGATCAGTTAGAAACCTGTTGGGATATTGACTCCATCTGATTGCAACCATCCTAATCACTGGCCTGGGAAGTCAGCAGTGCTGTTTCATTGGCAATGACTTGTCCACTGGTTTGGGATAAGGAGGACATAACCTTGTGGCTGTTTCTCACTGTGATCTGTCACTTCCTGATCTAGCCCAGACCAGAATGAGAGCTTTAAACAAAAATGCAAACGAGGACTACCAATTCCTTTCTGGCTCTCATTTTCCATTAAACCAAAAAAAAAAAAAAAAAAGCAAAAACAAAACCCCTTTGCTGTTGAGTCGTAGCTACCCTAAAGGACAGAGTAGAACTGCCCCATAGGGTTTCCAAGGAGTGCCTGATGGATTCAAACTGCCGAACTTTTGGTTAGCAGCCGTAGCTCTTCACAACTACGCAGCCAGGGTTTCCTCATTTTCTATTAGGCCCGACTTAATTTTTTCACATGTCAAAAGCTACACCAATTATACCTGTTGCTGTCAAGTCAATTCAGACTCCTGGTTACCCCATGAGTGTCAGAGTGGAACTATACTCCAGGGGGTTTTCAAGGGCTGAGTTTTTGGAAGGAGATCACCAGGCCTTTCTTTTGAGGCAACTCTGGGTGGAGTCGAACCATCAACCTTTTGGTTAACAACTGAGTATGTTAACCGTTTATACCAACCAGGAATTCCTGTCAAAAGTGAGGTGTCCTTCATCCATACATCTCGGTATTGTTGGGAAGAATAATAAATAAATTAAGAATTATAAATGAAAAAGCCACATATCTTTGTTTAAGATATGCTGAATATTCCCTTTTTGCTAGAAAATTCCACTAGTAATGAATATTTTATCCTTAACCATAGTGATCTTGTTCATGGGTTGGCAAGCATTTTCTAGAAAGGGCCAGATAGTAAATATTTTAGACTTAATGGGACAAACAGTCTCTGTTGCAACTCCTAAACTCTGCAATTGTAGCGTGAAAGCCAAACCAAAACCCAAATGTGTTGCTGTTGAGTCGATTCCGACTCATAGTGACTCTATAGGACAGAGTAGAGCTGCCCCATAGGGTTTCCAAGGAGCGGTTGGCAGATTCAGCTGCCAACCTTTTTGTTAGCAGGCAAGCTCTTAACCACCCTGCCACCAGAACTCCATAGCATGAAAGCAGATAGAGACAAAACACAAACAAAAGAATGTGGCTGTGTTCCAATAAAAACTTATTTACAAAAATAGGTGGCAGGCTCAATTTGGTCTGCAGGCTGTAGTTTGCTAGCCCCCACTCTATAGGAAAGATTCTGCAGCAACGGCTGAGTAAATACTCTGGATGCTTCTTGATGATTGAGAAAAGATGCTGGATAGAGAGACCAACAGAGGGTGTTCAGTCACTGCTGAATCAGTGATGACATGAGGGATTTTTCCTGGAGAGATGGGGTGCTTTGTGGCCCCTTAAGCTGCTGTGTGTATAGGATGATGTTGCCCTTTGGGAAGACTTTGGGATAGAGAAGGAGAGAAACATTTTTTCTGAAAATAAGAATATTTAGCCAATAAAAGTACGACTGCCCCCATTCTTTTCTCTCTGCTCTCTATGGATGTATCACAGGATTCTCAGACATCAAGATTACCTATCACTAAACAAGAGCTTCAGGAGCATGTCCTTTGCAGATCACACTGTGCTAGGCGCTGGGCTTTCCCCAATTTCAGGAGAAACAGAACGAATACAAAGAGAACTGGTAAATTGCAAGTCAAGGCAGTGCTGAACATGATTTACCAGTAGAGAAATACCATTGCAGCTGGAGCAGCCCAGAAGGCCAGATTTTGGGTGGAGGGTAGGATGGGAATCAACAGAGAGGGGAGAGGGAGCTCTAGGAAGCGCTGACAGCACAGGCAGAGGCATGGCATCTAGAATGAGCCATGCGCCGGGGCGAGTGAGACTGTGAGAGTGGCTGGAGTGGAGGCTCCTTGCTGGGCAGCAAGACTGTTGTCAACTCAGGTAACTGCTACTCAGGATTGGGGAGCCAGAAATTAGAGCCACTGTGGAAAGCCAGGAAGGGTTCCTAGCTGGATAACAGTCTTCTGAGATGAACGTTCTTAGAATATTACTTGGCGCGCAGCACAGGATGCATTTGTGGAGGCAGGGAGCTGGAAGTTGAGTGTAGGATCTGGGCTGGAATAGTCCCTACAGAGCCAGAATGGGAAGGTAGGTGCCCTGGCTGGGCCAATTGTTTGACATCCTTTCATCCTGACATTCTCTAAAGTTTGATTTAACATTTAACTAATGCGGGGAAATGGGTAAGGCAATTTTCTAAAAGATTTGTATATCTTTTTATGTTCATAATAAGGTATTATACAAACTGCACCAAATACGTTAACTTATTGAAAATTATCATTACTGAAAATACCATTAATGTTCGTTTTTTTTTGTTGTTGTTATTCATAACCAGATATATAATTCTTATTCATTAAGGATAAGATGCATGTACATACTTACAAAGTCGAGTGTAAGACATGTTGGAAGTTTTCTTTTTCCCCCTTGAAGGGGTAGTTAGTGGGTTCTGCTTGGTTTCAGGTGATGTAACACATTCAGATTACAGAATATTAGAAAGAATGATAGAAAATGAACAGGAAGGTAGGATATAGAGATTCACCAGGCATCGGGCTGGGAGTGAGTAGAGTATTCGCAGGGGAGGAGGTTGCAGGAAGATTACTGAGGGAGAGGAGGGCGAAGGCTGAGCCCCTGGAAGTGCATCAGTGAGGGCCCATGCTCAGCTGTGTGTAATAGAAACAGTGGCTTGTTCAGTCCACGCTGCCAGAGAGACCCCTGGGTGATGTTAGCACCGGATTCCCATAATCTTTCTCCCTCACAAGCCTTAGCTTATGGCTGATGATCTCAGGAGGGTCCCTGCACCTCCAGGCATTATGTCCTTGTTCTAGGCAGGTAGAAAGAGGGAAGTTCGAAGGTAGGGTTACCAGTTCAGGAAATAAACATACAGGACACCCAGGTAAATTTGAATTTTATGTAAACAATAGGTTTTGTTTTTTAGTATAAGTCCCATGTTTCTTCTGGCAAAGGTAGAAATGTCCCTAGAGAAAAGCAAAGGCAAAGAGCAAAAAAGATACAGAGCCTGGTTTACCCCTGTAAACAAGGTTTCCTGGCAGCCCTACCCAGGATCTTCAGCTCACATATCATTGGCCAGAACTGAGCACGCGATCATCCCTGTCTGCAAGGGAGTCTGGGAGGTAAACCAGACTCACTAATGCCCGGAACAAAAACAACAACAAATCTTGTCAGTCAGAAAGGGAGAATAAATACTGTGTAACCAGCAAAAAGCCCTTGGGTTGTGCACTTAAGTGCTTAGCTGCTAACTGAAAGGTTGATGGTTTGAATCTACCCAGAGGTCCCTGGGAAGAAAGTCCTGGAGATCTGCTTTCAAAAGGTCACAGCCATTGAAAACTCTATGGAGCACAATGCTACTCTGACATACATGGGGTCACCATGCGTTGGAATTGACTTGACAGCAACTTTTTTCTTCTAAGCAACCGGCAGGATTTATCAGAGTGGGCAAACTGAGTCGGGGCAGATGGAAGCAGAGTATTTAATAAAAAGAGCTATCATTTACTGAGTGCTTAATATTTTGGCAGCCATTGTTCTAAGTATTTTGCAGATTATCAAACTACTCCCAAAAGGTAGATCATCTGAGTGCTTTGCAGGTCATCACAACTGCCTCTCAAAGTTAGGTCTTAATATTATTGTTATTTTTACAGAAGAAGAAGCTGAGGCACAGATCGTGTCCCAGCTCCATGTGATGGGACCAGGCTTTAAACCTCCGTCATGTGGAGCAGTTATTCAGGCCACATCCGTAGCCTTGAGACATGTGTGCCTAGCAAACCAGAACAGTGGGGCGGCCAAGCCTTCTCTGAAGCAAGTGGGACCTTTGTCATATATGTGGGCATTTTAACTAACTCAAGGACCCACTGTTCCTCTCTGACAAACCAAAGGAGGATCTCCAGTTATGTGGGAAACTGTGCAGTTTGGAACATATGCTGGAATAGGATGACCAGCCGCCCTGGGTTGGTCTGGGACTGCAGGGCTAAAATCTAGAAAGTCCTGGGCAAACCAGATTGAGTTGATCATTCTACTTGGGAATAAAAGACCTTAGAGGCCTCTATCTTGGTCCTGGAGCCCTGGTGGTACAGGGGTTAAGCATTTGACTGCTAACCACTGCTAATGGGCAGTTGGAATTCACCAGCTGCTCCTTGGAAACTAGGTGGCGCAGTTCTACTCTATCCTATAGGGTTGCTGTCATGGATTGAATTGTGACCGCCCCCCCGCCCGAAAATATGTGTTGACTTGGCTAAGCCATGACTCCCAGTATTGTGCGATTGTCTACCGTTTTGTCATCTGGTGTGATTTTCCTATGTGTTGTAAGTCCCACCTCTATGATGTTAATGAGGCAGGATTACAGGCAGTTATTTTAATGAGACAGTACTCAATCTACAAGATTAGGTTGTGTTTTAAGCCAATCTCTTTTGAGATATAAAAGACAGAAGCAAGCAGGACCTCATATAACCAAGAAAGCAGCGCCAGGAACAAAGCGAGTCCTTTGGACCCGAGGTTCCTGCTCACAGAAGCTCCTAGACCAGGGGAAGTTTAATGACAAGGACCTTCCTCCAGAGCCTACAGAGAGAGAAAGTCTTCCCCTGGAGCAGGCACACTGAATTTGGATACCTAGCCTTGTAAATTGTGAGAGAATAAATTTCTGTTTGTTAAAGCCATCCACTTGTGGTATTTCTGTTATAGCAGCACTGGATAACCAAGACAGTCACTATGAGTTGGAATCAACTAGATGGCAATGGGTTTGGTTTTTTGGTTTGGTATCTTGGTCCTAAACTATAATGGGAAGATGGTGGGGAGAAATGACTCCAGCCAAATTAATAACCTTGCAGTACTGTCTAAGAAGTCTCAATACATCTTAGAAAAAGCACCAGCCAGAAAGCCAGGGGGCTCAATTCCACCTAAGCCTCAGCCTCAGCCTCAAACTTTACTGTGAGACCCTGGAAATTTTGCCTTCTCATCCTAGCCCTCACTTCCCTCACCCACAAAGTGAGGAAAGTGAATTTGGTAATTTCTAAGAGTCCTTTTAGCTCTCCAATTTTCACATTTTAGAACCAGATGTTCTGTACTGTCCCTTAGCACAGGAGCTTTCTATGACCGGGTGAATCTTTGGTCTGAAACAGGTAATTCTCTTATACCCTCTAATTCCATTAGGTTTAGACACAAGTCTGTTGTGGTCATCAGGAAAGTGAAAATGAATTTAAGTATAAAATTTTATTTGAGCTGATGATCTATTAAAAATCACAAAAAGATCTCAGCGATGGTGAATGAATAGACAAACAAGCAAATGAATGAATGGATAAATGAATGAATACAGAAAACCTGAGGTGATACCTGTGCTCTATTCTTTTTGTCAAATTCTTTCCAAACTCTTGTTGTGTGCTGTGGAGTTGGTTCTGACTCATAGTGACCCTACTAAACAGAGAAGAACTGCCCCATATAGTTTTCTAGGCTGTAATCTTTACAGGTGCAGATCACCAGGTCTTTCTCTTATAAAGCTGCTGGTGGGTTTGAACAGCCAGCCTTGTGCTTAGCAGCTGATTGCTTCAACGTTGCACCACTAGGGCCCCTTTTCCAAGCTCTAGCAGAGTAAAATTATCCCTTTCTTGGAGTTCTAACTTACTTACTGTCTGTATCAAATATTTAATGCTTAATCAATATACTTTATTATTTTCTATGAATATATGTATGTATGTATTGTCATGTTTATCCCTTGTTCAAGGAAATAGTACTACTACTGCTACTACTTACTATTATTATTACTAACATTGGTTGAGGCTTCCTATGAGGCAGGCATATACTAAGTATTTTTCATTAGATCCTCATTAGATCCTCACTTGGAAGGATACTGTTAACGTAACCATAATGATGATTATTAATAAAAATGAGTATTAACAACAACAAAAAAATCTAAACCCACTGCCATCGAGCCGATTCCGACTCACAGCAACCCCATGTGTTACGGAGTAGGTAGGCTCCATAGAGTTTTTTTTTTTTGGCTGTATTCTTTATGGAAGCACATTGCCAGGCCTTTCTTCCACTGTGCCTCTGGGTGGGTTCAAATTGCCAACCTTTAGGTTTATAGATGAGTGCAAACAGTATAATAGCTCTTAAAGAAGTTAAGTAACTTGATCGAAGTCAGAACCAGGATTTGAACCCAGATAGTTTGACTTTAACATGGGCTAATCCGCCTCCCTACCCTGCCTAAGCGATCTAGTCCGAAATCCTCATCCAGATTCCAGGCTCCCCATGGTAAGGTTTCTACTATGAGGCTGAATTGGGAGAGCTGTGGGAATCCAAAAAAGCACATCAGATAGTTTCTCGCCTCAAGGAATTTATCTAGTGAAAGAGCTAATATTTACACACATTACAAAGACAGAATATAGAAAAGTATATGATAAAATACAAAAAAGATATTCAATAAAAAGTAAAAATGTGTATGCAACGAAGACTAAATATGCATTCTGGGTTTTCAAATACTCTGTCCTAATGTCTCTACCAAAATATCCCAGGAATAGCAGCACTTTTGGCACTGAAACTACGTTTTCATTGTTTCCTACATCTAGGCCCATTGCCATCGACTCATAGCATAGGACAGAGGAGAACTGCTCCATAAGGTTTCCAGGAAGTAGCTGGTGTATTTGAACTGCTGACCTTTTGGTTAGCAGCCAAGCTCTTAACCTCTGTGCCACTAGGGCTCGTCCTATATCTAGAAGCGGTACAAAATATTTTTATGAAATTGGAATCTGATTTTGGGGACTGAAATACGGACTTGATTAGTGTCTTGGTTACCTAGTGCTGCTATAACAGAAATACCACAAGTGGATAGCTTTAACAAAGGGAAATTTATTTTCTCACATTCTAGCAGGCTAGAACTCCAAATTCAGGACGTCAGCTCCAGGGGAAGTCTTTCTTTCTCTGTTGGCTCTGGGGGAAGGTTCTTCTCATCAATCTTTTCCTGGACTAGGAGCTTCTCTGCTCAGGAACCCTGGGTTCAAAGGACACAATCTGCTCCCAGCGCTACTTTCTTGGTAATATGAGTTCCCCACTCTCCACTCGTTTCCTTTTATCTCTTGTAAGATAAAAGGTGGTACAGGCAACACCCCAAGGAAACTCCCTTTACGTTGTATCAGAGATGTGACCTACGTAAGGGTGTTACATTCCACCCTAATCCTCTTTAACATAATCTAGTCTTGCCTTATTAACCACAGGCAGAGATTAGGATTTACGACACATAGGAAAATTACATCAATCACAAAATGGAGGACAATCATACAATACTGGGAAGCATGGCTTAACCAAGTTGACAGATATTTTGGGGGAACACAATTCAATCCATGACAATTAGAAATGGAAGTGATTGGTATAGTCTAAAGTTGTAGGAGTGTCTTCATGGAAGAAGCAGGATTTAGTGTTAGAGTTGAACAAAACTTCAGAAATCATATTGGCCAGCCCTTCTTCATACAGGTCACAGAGATGAATTGACATGCCCAGGCATAATTCTAAGGAGTAAGAGAGCTGAGGGCGCAAGGCAAATGTCTTGCCTCTCAGTATAGGTTCCCACTACAGTGCAGAGATGGGGTGCCTTCATTCACTCAAGAAACGCTATGTGCCTTATTGTTCTTCTGGTAGGATGCATGATGGGGGCACAACCTTGCTCTTGCTCATAGTGATGGTAATATAGCAGTGCCTACTAACAGCCAAAATGGGATAGAGTTGGAGGACCAGGAAGTGAGAATGAGCAGGGTTTGAGGGTGGGAGATGTAGTGGGAGGGCTGACCTGACTCAACCTTTTTCTAAGAGTGTAGAGTAATCGTAGACAGCTGTAGGTGCAAAAGAGGAGCCTTACCATGGGGAGCCTGGAATCTGGATGAGGACTTTGGATTGAATTGCTTAGGCAGGGTAGGGAGGCAAAGTAGCATATGTTGGAGTCAAATAATCTGGGTTCAATTCCTGGTTCTGACTTCGATCAAGTTACTTAACTTCTTTAAGATCTAGTATGCGGTTTGCACTCATCTATAAATCTAAAGTTGGTGATTTGAACCCACCCAGAGGCACAGTGGAAGAAAGGCCTGGCAATCTGCTTCCATAAAGATTACAGTCAAGAAAACCCTGTGGAGCAGATCTACTCTGTAACACATAGGGTTGCCATGAGTTGGAATTGACTTGATGGCAATGAGTTTTTTGGGTTTTTTTTTGGTAATACTCATCCATAAAATGGGTATGATAACAGTATCCTTCCAAGGGAAGACCTAAGGAGGATCTAATGAAAATTGCTTAGTATGATGCCTGCAAATAGGAAGCCTTAATCAGTGTTAGTTATTAGTAGTAGTAGTACTAGTAATAATGATAAGTAATAGTAGTAGTAGTACTTTTTTCTTGAACGAGGGATAAACATCACAAAATCAAAGTTGTATCTTGGAAAGACATGTCTAAAATAAAACTTTGCCCAACTGTTATAATCTTTAGGAAGAAAATGGTATAAAATACAAGGATCTGAAAATTCTGCAGCAACCAAAGTGCTGGCCAGCTTCCCTCCATGTGAAGGAGGCAGTGAGTAGCACTGGGTGATGTGAAGAGAATAATGTGGAAGAAAGGGAGATGTGAGAAGGGACAGTGAACCCAGGGCTCATGTGGCTGAGCTCTGCCAACCTGTTCGGTATATCACAGGGGTCCTGGGAAGAACAGGCGTGCTGAATGAGGAATACTGCCATTCACAGAATGTGGGGCAAAAAAGCAAGCAGATTCTTGGCTTAGAGAATAAAAGATGAAATGGGGTCCATTAAGGAAAGAAAGTTCTGAAGTCCGAGTGCCTGGGCTTGCATTCAGTTTCTACCATTTATTCACAAAGTTCCTAGTGGCCCTCATTAACATTTCCTCAAACCAAGCATGCTCAGGAGCCACCTGGGACATTTGTTGGATCTATAGATCCAGAATCTGATTTCACAGCTCTGAGTGAGACCCAGGAGTTTGCAATCTACCAACCCTCAGGTGCCGATGCATGTGCTTGTTGGGCCAAACGTAGAGAAACACTGGCTTACCCACTCTGAGCCTCACACCACCTCACTTATGGAATATAGGTAATAATAATATAACAGCTCTCTATGCCTCACCAGGTCTTCAGAAGAATCAACTGAGTTGTTCCACTAGTAAATCGGTGCATTGTAGCTAATACTTTAAGAAAAGAAGGTAGAAAGCATTTGTTTAATTACTTGTCACGTGGCATCCACCTTCACATGGGCATTTCTCACACGTCTTAGATAAAGACGAATTTACTTGTCTTGTGCTTAGCTGATAACCAAAAGGTTGGAGGTTTGGGTTCACTCAGAGGTGCCTTGGAAGAAAGGCCTGGTGATCTACTTCCAAAAAATTAGCCATTGAAAACCCTATGGAGCACAATTCTACCCTGGCACCCACGGGGTTTCCATGAGCCAGTGCTGACTTGACAGTAACCATTTTTGTTTTTGAGAGAATGACAACATTTTCGCAAGAAGGTTGACAGAGACAAATGAAGACCCTAATTCTAGTCTTGGAGCCTCCCTTCATTGGTGCTGACCATGGTCACATCAGGCAAACATCTGTCTCTCAGTTTACTTGTGGAGATTGGGAAATGCCTTCCTTTCAAATGACATCATAAATATACAGAAGCTCTTAATAAGCTCTAAAATGCTGTACAAATCTAAGGGATTATTGACACACACACAAATATATATTTAATTTGAAATTACAATTATAATGGGAGCTTAATGAAAGGGTCACTCCTGAAGCACTACTTGATCTGGACCTTGCAAATCACAGCTCTTTCTAAGGAGGAGGCGTTTCATAGCAGGCTGATTACAGAACCGTGAGGGCTTTGTAGGTGACGGGAAGGGAGGGGGAAAGTTTTTGGTGACAGCATTTGTGCCCTTGAGAGAAGGGGTTTTAAAAGACATGGTGTCTGTCTCTGAGGTTATGCCTCAGACGGCATCGAAGAAAGAATATGGCTAGAAGCAGAAATGGGAAGGATGGGTGTCACACACCATCTCTGTGAGATGTTAAGACTGTTAGACCACGGAGTAGCACTATGGGGCAAGGACAAGGATCCTACCTCCTCCAGCAGAGCAAAAAGCCAAAGGAAAAACAAACAAACCCATTGCTGTCAAGCTGATTCTGACTCATAGCGACCCTACGGGGTAGAGTAGAACTGCCCCCTAGGGTTTCCAAGGAGCGGCTGGTGGATTTCAACTGCCAACCTTTTGGTTAGCACCCCAGTGCTTAAACACTGTGCCGCCAGGGCTCCTCCAGCAGAGCAGGCTTGGCATAATGTGTTGCGGCGCAGAGTGTTTCATGGGTGACCCACAGGAAGCTAGACTGGGCCAGTGGAAATGTGCCCACATGCCAGGTCTTGATGGTTTGACCATCCAGACAAGACACAAAGTGGCTAACACCATATAGTGGCTGACATGCACAATCACGAAGCACCTTTCTAGAGAGACTTCGGGCAACATGTAAAAAAAGGGGAAGTGAGTAAGAGTGAGCCAGACAGGGCTATGTCTAGTTCAACAATTCCCTCTCTCCCTGTTTCATCCTCTTTATTCCATGTTAAAGCCTAAACGGGACTTTCTTCACAGAGAGACCCATTAAACAACTAGGAAATCTACCTCCTCCCTTTCCTTGCATCGAGTCTTGAAATGCAGAGGGAAACTACTGTTTCTCCATAGTAGTGACACTCCAGAGAGTGAATATAGGATTTCGGGTGAGGGTATAAGCGTGCTAGGCACCAGCAGGAAATGGCAAAGCACGAGGAGCCAAGGCAAGCACTTTCCAACTTGAGAACAATGTTTCCTGATTTTGAAAATACGACTGAAAAGGAATTTTACGAATACTCTTAGAAAGACATACCTGTTGACCCATGGGACACATGCTTTACGTTTTGCCCTCCATTTTCTGTCAATGAAAGTGAATCATAACAGTGGTTGTCCGTTCTCAGAATTAGCTACAATTGGGAAAGGAAGCAGGTGAATTTTTTGTCCGACTTCTGGAAATTCAGAGAGGCCCTTCTCTAGGTGCCCATGCTAATCAAATTGAAAAGGAACATTTGATATTTCTTTTTGGTTTCCATACTTAAAGAGTCATAGGAGAATGCAGCTGGGAGACTCCACGGGGCCAAGACTTGTTCTGGCATCTATCAGAGCAAAGTTTGTGTGTATAGTTTGGGTCCCCTGAGGGCAGAGCCTGAGACCAGGACTTGGTGTAGGTAGTTTATTTAGAAAGCAGAAGTAAGACAGTAGGGGACGAGTCAAGAGGGAAAAGTCAGTAAAGGATGTGTCAAGGAGCTGGTTACTGCTGTGTGCAGCTGCGACTGAATTTCCCCAGGGCCCATCAAAGAATAGGCAGTTGGGCTTTCATTTGCTAAATCCCATCCCCCATTGGTTAGGGGAGCTGCTGGCACATTAACTTCCTCACATGTCTGGGTTGCATCTGCACTCAGGCTCTGCGGCTTCAGAGAAAGCGAAGCAGGGGGAAGGAGAGTCACGCTATGACGTAGGCACTGGTAACCTGCATGGAACTGCCCACCACAGCCACACCGAGGAGGCTGAGGACGTGGGGACGGTGCAAAGCAGTCCAGGCAGAATAAGCAGCCGGTGCAAAGGTCCTGAAGCAGGAGCATGCCTGGGGGATTCAGGGAACACAAAGGAGCCCAGTGTGTCTGAATGGAATAAGGAAGGGAGCCAGTAAGTGGTAGGATGATGTAAGACAGGCAACGAGGAAGAGTCCTGTGGGACCTTGTTAGACCACGGGAAGGGCTCTGGCTTTTACTATGCGAGAGACGTGGAGCCATTGCAGGGTTTGTACATTTTGATTTGTGTTTTAAAATGGTCACTGGCTGATTGCTTAAGAATGGACTCAGGTTGGGGGAGGAGAGGAGGTGGAGAGACCAGTTTTGAAGGCTGTTTCAATAATCCAGGCAAGAAATGATATTGGCTAGTGTCAGGTTTGAAAGAGTGGAGGGATGAGAAGTGAAATACATTCTCTCTAATTCTTTCAACAAGCCAGCAAGGTGAGATTTTTTGGAGATGATTTTATTTAAAAAATTATTTATCCTTGTTTATGGATAAGGTAACTGCAAATGTTTCTCCCCAAGATAAGTGGTAAAACTAAGTGTTAAGTCCAGACCTTCCAGAGTCCCCATTCTTTCTAACCTTTCCTCCAGTGATCTCTGAAAAGCCGTTTACTCTTTACTTCCTGCATCATTAACCACCAGGCTGTGTATACTTATTGAGACTTCGGAGAGAATAGAAGGAGTTAATGAAAAGAACAAAGAATCTGAAGGGCTTTTCTAACAGAGAGCTCACTCTTCTCATCACCTTTGAAGATACTGAACAAACTAGATGCAAGGTTTCAGAAACTATGTAACAGCAAATTATTGAGTTGGGAAGCAATAATTAGAAAGGAAATGAAGAAAATGGACAGTGGGGCCTTAATGTGAAATATGACATTGATAAATCAAAGGAAGCCTGGAATTAGAGACGTAGATATTTCAAGTGATTATCCAAGATAACTCATATCCTCCATCATCCTCGTCCATCTTGTTTTGCCTTTGTGAGGACACAGAGATCTCTGCAAATTGCCAGGCCATGATTGTGTCTCCCAAATGTTTACTCAAAGAGGGTGGAGAGGAAAGGGATGAAGCAGTTGAAAAATCATTTGCTTGTTAAGCGGCCCAGAGGAATGTTCTTCTTTTCTCTGAATCTGGTATATTTATGGGAAAGATAATAAGAGAAGCTTATGATGGATTTTGACAGTAAGGCAAAAGTAAACAATAAACCCAGGCTAGAAAAAGTTAGATTGGCAAACCTTTACTTTAGAAGCTTATTCCAAGACTTGAGCTTAAACCAAGTGCCACATGGCTAGCCGGAGAAGAGCAGATATTGCTCGGTTACCTTCCACTTCCTGAGAATTCCAAAGCAAATGGTGTTTATTTGGGGGTACTTTGTTTTTCTCTTTTTCTCCCTGAAAAAGAGGTCACTAGGGACAAAAGGAATGTTGGGATGGGAGTATAACCACATATCTCAAGATTGTTTTGATTCATGGGACGCGAGTCTGAAGAAGACCACAGAAGTGGGAATGGAAAAGACTCGATTGGATTGTTCCATTTTAGCCACTCCACCCTTCCTGGCAAGAGAGAGTCCCTTGACAGAAGATGTAACACCCAGCCTTAGCCAAATGTCCTCCTAGGCTGGAAACTCTGACAGGAATTTGAACTGGAGCCATGAGACACCTCACAAAACCCTGTGGGCGGAGTAGGGGGTTGAATTTGTTTTGCATGAGTGTGTTTCTTGAGTATTTTATAAATGCTTTGGTGCTTATTTTATGGCGGATGACCTTGTGCAAGATTCCGGAAATCCTTCCTGGCCATTTTCCAGACCTGTGACTGCTCCTTTGTTCTGCTATCAGCTGTTGCTTTTACAAGCAGGGCTGACCAGTGCCAGGGCTCACAGAAGTTGGTCTGGTTTTCCTAAACACCCAGCAATGACTCAAGACTCTTCATTTCTGCTTAGCTCAGGTAACCAGGGTCTGATTTTGCAATAAGCATAGATCCCTGAAGTCTTCTAAAGCCAATGTATTATACCATCAGAGTATCTGTTGGGATTTAAGGCTTTCCCTCACTCATACTCAGAATGAGGATAAGTTTCATTTGTCCTCAGTCAAACTCCTTACCATCCCTCATAAAACCTTATTTCCCCTTGTAGTCTTTAAAAGATTGTTCATGGGATAGCACCCTTCTAAATCTCCTCATTATTTAAAATCCCACAAAATGGGTCTCTCCTGAAGAATTCTTCTATGTATGTTTAATAAATGTTGAGAATTCTGTAACCCATCATTTTCCCATTCTGAGACTGGTTGCATGAAAATTCAGAGTTAAAATTAATGCTTATTCTCAGAACTTGATTAGGTTTTTTGTTGGTATAGTTGCTTTCCTTTCCTTCTATGTTTGTTTTCTCCTATTTCCATTTTAAGTTTTAAATATGTGCTTGATTTACTAAAAGCTTTCTTATTTTTTTTATTGGAAGTGGTAGAGAAATAAAGCAAAATAACTTCATGAAATGCTTTGCTTTCTTCAAGGTGTGCCTCAAGAAATCAACTCCACCAAGTAAGAAGTGTGATGTCTTTTTTTTGGCTTTAAAAAAGAGAAATTTATTTTTTTACAGTTCTGGAGGCTGAAGTCTAAATCAGAGTCTTGGCCCTGTTGATTCCTTCCTTATCAGTAGCCCTGGTATTTCTTGCTACCTTGGTGATCCTCACTGGCATCCATCTTCCCTAGTGGGTGTGTGTGCATGTCTTTTTGTCTATGCTGTTCTTTATATAACTCAGACATGATTAGGTTTAGGATCCACTCTACCCTGATATGACTTCCGCTGATTACATTGCATTACATTTGTTACTGTTGTTGTGAGGTGCTGTCAAGTTGGCGCCAACTCATGGTGACCTATGTATAACAGAACAAAATATTGCCCAGTTCTGTGCCATCCTCACACTTGAGCCATGTTTGTGCACATTGTTGCAGCCATTGTGTCAATGCATCTCACTGAGGGTCTCCCTCTTACGTGTGATGCCGCCTCATCTGCCTATCAGCACACGTGTGCCCACAACGAGAGGGGGACTATGACAAGAAGACACATGACTACTGTCCCAGAACAGCAGACGTTCCTCACCAAGCTGTTGGGTGCATATGCTAATCCTCTGGCTCTCAAAGTGGGGTCCCACATGAGTAGCATCAGCATCACCTGAAAACTTGTTAGGAAAGCAAATTCTCAGGCCCCACTCAGGACCATTGAGTTAGAATCCCTGGGGAGGGGACCAGTGTTCTGTGTGTTACCAATTCCTCCCAGCTTTACGGTGAAAGCTCAAGTCTGAGGAGCACTTGCTAACCCGTATGTTACACGCCAGTGGAAGCCATTAGAAAGCCCTCCCTTCTGATTGCTGCTGCCCAGTTTGAACTTTGATGGGCCATTATCAGTACCAGTTGCTACGGAGTAGTTATGACTCATGGAGACTCTACGGGTGTCAGAGACTGTGTTTCTTAAGATTTTCAGTTACCGACTTTTTGGAAGTAGATTGCTAGGCCTTCTTTCTGAGGTTTCTCTGGATGGACTTGAACCTGTAAACTTTTAGTTAGCATCCGAGCATGTTAATCATTTGTACCTCCCAAGGACCCCTGAACTTTGATGTAACTGCTGCTTAATACACAGGTTTTATTTCTCCTAGTGCTTTCTTACTCAGTCTGAGTCTCACTAACTCCTTTCATTCACTAGATGTCCTTGCTCTTTGTCCCTTCCATTTGGCCTGGTGGTTGGACACTCACCTAAGTATCTTTGTGGACACAGAACTTTGCTAGCCTCCTTCAACTTACACTTTACTAAGAGTGTAAATCTACTTCAAGTAGATTCTTAATTTTGATGTATACACTCCTTAATAATTCATTTCCCAATGACCGTGCTGATTCAATGTATTGTCAGTCACTGTTCCTGTCATTTTGGAATTTTAGCAGGAAGTATGAACACTTGTGTTGATGAACAGGCTTCACCCCTGGAGTGAGACATTGAATAAAAGGACAATCAGCACTATCAAACACCTAACCTGGCTTTTGAAGAAAATTCTGGGAGGGGTATCCACGTGTATGTGAGTGCAGTAAATTTCCATGTAAGTCACAGCTGCTATAACAGAAATACAAGTGGATGACTTTAAGAGAATTTTATTCTCTCACAGTTTAGGAGGCTAGAAGTCTGAATTCAGGGCACTAGCTCCCCGGCAATGCTTTCTCTTTCTGTTGATTCTGGGGAAAGCCTATAACCGAACGCCACTCAGGTTCTTGTCCTGTCTTGTTAGCCGACTGAAATAAGATGGGCACTAATTGCAAGGGAAACAGAAAGTGACAAGTTTATTGTCTGCGCATACAAGGAGTGGTGTGGGGTCTAGCAACTATAAGGCCACGTGCTCACCGTCTGAGGGGGCTGGGGAGCTTTTTGTTTCCAGTGGCATTGGGGGTTAGGTTTGGTATCCCGAACTTTCTACCCTTAGCTTCTCCCATGCCCGTACTTGGAGGTCTGGATATTAAATCGTCTTCCGTCGGATGTGCGTGTAGTGGGACTCCTCCCTTCTAAAATGGAATTGGGTGAAATCATGGGCTGGGAAATATCGTTCCTTCTGGTGACAGTAGGGTCTGGGGGTTGGCTGAAGGATGTGATCTCTTTAATCGGTGCATGCTTCAAGGTGTAGCTTGGGCTAGTTCAGTGGATGGAGCCACTACCTGCTATGACTTCCTGAAAAATGTTGCTCAAAACAAGCTTGTGGTTAGCAAGACAAAGAAAGGGGGTAGGGGTGTTGATTAGGGTTTTCAGGCCCTCGTCATCAATCTTCCCCTGGTCTAGGACCTTCTCAGAGCAAAGACCCTGGGCCCAAAGGATGTGCTCTGCTTCCTGTGCTCTCAGTGCATTCTTCTTGGTGGTATGCAGTCTTTTCTATTCTCTGCTGGATTCTCTCGTTTATATTTCAAAAGAGATTGACTCAAGATACATTCTAACCTTGTAGACTGAGTCCTGCTAGGACAGATTCCCCAGGCTCTGGAAAATTCCACTATCCCAAGCAGCTTTGCATCCAAATCCTGCTTTCTTTACTTAGTGCTCCCCGCCTCCCCCAACACACACACAGCTTTTGCTTTAGAATCCTGTTTCCTTTGCTTGGCTTCCTCCCCCACAGCTTTGCATTCGAATCCTGCTTTCTTTGCTTTGAAGTTATATGTAAACGCCATTGCACCTTCTTAGTTAAGAATGTTGCTGACTAACTTGTATGAACTCCCTACTTGTAAACCTCTTTAAAAGCAACTTCTCCCTCAACCTCGGGGAGTAGTCCAACTGACTCCTTTCCTCATGCAATGAAATAAAACTTGCTTTTCTGCCTTCCCACCTTGGTCTCTCATTTATTGGTTTATCAAGTCATGTCGAGAAAGAACCTGGGGTTTCCACCCAGCAACACTACCACATTAATATAACTTCCTCTAATCCTGCCTCAATTAACACCATAGAGGTAGGATTTACAACACATAGGAAACTCATATCAGATCACACATCACAAAATGGTGGACTTGTGGCCTTTTCAAGTTGACACACATTTTTGAGGAACACAAGTCAACCCATAATGGTGACTATGAAACAACGAACAGCAAAAATTCCAACAAAGCACTAAGAAGAAAAAAAAAAAAAAAACGTTAACTTTGTCTGGTCCTGCCACAGGGAATTTGCTGTGGGCACAGGAAGCAACTGCTGAGTAAAGAGTTTCTGAAAAATGAGACAAGTCAAGTAGCAATCCACCTTGCAGTGAGCTCTTTCCTGCCTAAAATCAAGGACATTTGACTCTTCCTGTGACATAAGTGCAAGGAAGAAGGCTTTATTTTTCTAAGCAGACATTTGACAGAGGGCAACCACAATGGAAGAGAACTACACATTCTCTGCTATTCATGTCCAAATAAAGTGTAGTACACAGTCAGTGAACTACAATATTAATATGCTTTATCTGATCAAGAAAATAACAGAATCATAGGGGTCAAGGCCATTGATGGCAGCTGTGTATATCAAGGAAAGAGCGTTAGGCCATAGTTCTTCTATAAAGCACCCACCATTAATGCCATCTTTTTCTTTCCACTGTTTGTATCCCAAGGAGTCATGGTGACACAACAGTTGATTGCATGGCTGCTAACAGGAAGGTTGGTAGTTTGAACCCACTCAGCTGCTCCATGGGAGAAAGATCTGCCAGTCTACTTTCATAAAGTTCACAGCCTAGAAAACTCTATGGGGGCAATCCTACTCTATCACATGAAGTCACTGTGAGTTGGAATTGACTCGACAGCACACAACAACAACATTTTCATCCTAGACACTAAGCTCGACAAACATATCTAGCTGCCAAAGGCAAGATTTTCACTCTTTTTCACTTAGAACTTTGCTTAAGGGGAGGCAGGAGAATGCTCATCCCTTTATTTTGGGCTCTGAACAAATAGGCCTCAACGTCTTAAGTAATGTAGCTTGTGTTCAGCCAAAATTATACGTAAACAAATCTATAGCAGCCTCAATGTCATCACCTCTTTTGTTAATGTGAATGTTATGGATTGAATTGTGTCCCCCACAAAGTCATGCTGAAGTCCTAACTCCTATACCTGTAAATATGACCCCATTTGGGAACAGAATTTTTCTTTTCTTATGTTAATGAGGTCAGACCAAAGTAGGGTGGATCCTAAATATAATCTCTTTTGAGTGGTGTCTTGTACAAAGGGAAAACAGACAAGGAGAGATAGACACTAGACATGTGGGGGAAACACTGCGACAATGGAGGCAGATGTACCTATTAGCAGCAAAGGAATCCCAACAAATGAGCCACGGGAAACCAGGAGAGAGGCCCACAGAAGGAACTGATGCAGCCAAGACCCTGTTTGGGACTTGTAGCTCCAGAACTGTAAGAAAATACATTTTTGTTCTTTAAAGCTATCCACTTTGTGGTATTTTGTTACAACATCCCAGGAAACTAAAACAATCAACAGAGCGAGTACTCTGTTTGTGCATAAGTTTTTTCAATTAAGTGATCAGGAATACTGTCTCCTTCCTTGCTAAAAATATAAATTACATAACTTTTCTTTCCTATACATAAAGACGTTCATTAAACATTTATTAATAAATAGGCATACACTAGTTTACGCAACCACCCTGTTCTGAAGGCTTGATGATGTTGATTTGACTAAAGGCAGACATGTCAACATCTCAGAGCCAGAATTTTTAACTCTAAATGTTCATCAGGCATTCAGAACATTTCCTTGATCAATGGCTATTCCCAGGATTTTAGGGATACACCTCAGGTGCCATCTCCCTTCTTTTCTAAGAGAAGTCACCTACCCACAGATCCTTCCCAGTGAGTAGCCAAAGATGTACAAGCTTTATTTCATAGACATGGAGAGGACAAGTGGGCCCTGAGCAGCTGTTACATAGGTTTGTCAGGGACTTACGAGGTTGTTTACTGTAAATAGAAGAGCTGAGAGACAACATTCCTTCTTGACTAGGGATTTAGAGAGAATGAGACAGATGGAAGTGGGAGTTGAAGCTCACGGACTGCCCTGAATAGAGATTTAAAAAACAAAAAACAAACAAACTAAAAATCAGTTGCCATCAGGTTAATTTTCACTCATGGTTATCCTACGTGAGCATTAAGTCCAAGTAGAACTCTGCTCCGTAGGGTTTCCAAAGGCTGATTTTTCAGAAGTAGACTGGCAGGCCTTTCTTCCAAGGTGTCTCTGGGTGACTTGAACCTCCAGCATTTCATTTAGCAGCTGAGCATATTAACCGTTTGGGCCACCTAGGAACTCTAGAGGGAATTTAGGGCAGCTATAATGGGCCATATACAAACTGAACTGACCAGAACAGAAACAGAAGGTATGCAGCCAAGAAAACATATAGAAGAGAGAATGCAGAAGCCAGGTGGTAGCAGAACAAGAAAATCACATGCATAGAGGAATTGAGTTGTATTAATAAGAGAGCAATGGAGCAGAGGAATGGACTCTTGTTACTGAAGTCTTTAGAACGATCTGAGGCTTTGGGGCACCCTACAGGTCCGGTGCCCATGAAACCTGCTCCCATTATAGCTCCTGCTTGTATCCTACACACACAACCCATGATATTCTCTCTCTCACATTATTCAATATGTGTCCTTGTAGTTGAATGAATCTCTGAAATTTGCTACCCAAAGAGTTAAAAAAGAAGTTATATGTTATTCCTTAACTCTGTGTTTTGTCACATTTCAACATTGAATTTTATCACAGATTTAGCCTCTGAACTCTCCAAACCCTTTTCTGTTAAAAAAAAAGAAATGATGCTTCTCCTGGCTTCTAGAAAGCAGTATTGCAAAATGTAGCAAATATGGTAAAACAGTAACTGGAAATCCATCATAAGTTTTGTGATTTTTTTTCCCAAAAACTAATCTCTATTCTGCTACTCTTTTGCCAGTTTGGCTCCCTGGTTTCAAGTTTCTCTGCAAATTTTCTCAGCTCAGGTTCAGGCTGGCCCACATATCTTCTTACAATAGCTCAGCGCCCTCTGTTCTCAATGTCATGTTGAGACATGTGTGAAAGGACCTCAGTGATGCCAAGCGCTGCCTGGGGACTGTCACCTTTAAAAGAAGGGTCTTATATTAAAGAAGTGATGTATGCTCATTGAAAAAAATGTGGAGAGAGAGGAATACAATCTGAAATATCACCTAGAATTTCAGGGTAATCATCGTAGTTAAAATGTCTGTCTGTTTGGTCCTCGTTTCTTTTCTTTGTACATGTTAAGAAATTGTTGAGATCCTGTGGCACATACGTTGCTGAAGCCTCATAATTCACTTCGCGTCATAATGTAAACACCTTTCCAAGCTTTAAAAACCTTTTTGTAAACATCAGCTTTAATAGCTGCACGAGAGTGTGTCAAATGGAATTTCAGTTGCAATTTACCTAACAATTCCACAGTGTCGAACATTTAAGTGTTTACAGGATTTGTCTAATATAAACAGTTATGTAATGGACATTTAGTCTACATTTTGGATGACTGTTCCCAGATGGATTTCTGAATGTGCAGCCACTGGGATACAGTTCACTTTAGCATTTGTGAGGGCCTTTGAAAAGGTTTTTTTTTTTTTTTTTCAGACTTAGAGACTTTTAAGATTAAACAGCTTGTCTCTGTGGCATCTATCAACTACCAAGAAAATCACACAGCTGGATCAATGGCCTGAAATCTGCATGTCAGGTCCACTGATGACTCGTACGGCTACCTAACTTTGTGGTGTGGAAGCGTCACACAGTCAATAACTTGAGGTTTTACTCAGGAAGTTTGTCTAGAGGAACAGTCTTGTCTAACGTTAAGTAGAATTTGGTGGATTGGATTGCTGTGGTGGGTCCTGAACAGACTGTTACCCGAAGTATATCTATTTATATCTACCTTTAATCAGTGGGGGATAAAGGGAGAGGCGGAACTGAGAAGCAAGAGCTTTGCCGACCCCAATCCCACCTCTTCAACCAAAACCCGCGACCGCAGAGTTGATTCCGACTCATAGCAACCAGAAGTCTGCATTTACCTTTCTGTCTTTCTGGCCTCGGGACAAACTATTTTACAAAGAAATGTGTGAGGCGGCAGGAGGGGGGAGTTAGAGAAAAACATTCAAAAGCAACAATTTGGGGAGAGCATGGGAAATGAAAGAGAAACTGAATAAAGATTCGCCTCCTTTTGAGTTTTATCACAGTAGCATGACTTTGAAGTACAATATGTGTTCAAATTATCTGGAAAATATAACTTTTAATGCACACATCAAAGTACATCAAGGAAAATATAAATGATAAATGGATTATTACCAGTCATTTAATTCTCTTTTCAATGCTCATGCTTAAATGATGTTCAAAATATTCTGTGTTATAGTTACGGGCCCTGTAAGTACAAACCTCTAGAAAGTCTATTACTGAGGCTTTGTGGTACTTGTCTCTTCTAGAATTGTTCCTAAAACAGACAAAACCATTGAATATAAAATGCAACAAAACAACCATGAAATAACAATGGCATCCCATAGAAAACAAAATAGGGGCAGAGTATTCACTCCTTCAATCAACAAACGCGCCTTGAGTCCCTGCTGAGTACCGAGTACTGTGTTAGATGCTGAATGTACGTTACCCAAGGCCCGGTTTCTGCCCTCAGGAAATTATAGGCCAGTGAGACAACATGCAGATCAAAATGGAAATAGCACAGGGTGTTAAAATGGAGACGTCTGTGGGGTGCAGTGGGAATAGGGATGAAATCTAAATCTCTTAGAAAAAAAAAATGAGTTTCAGAGGAAGAGGAAACTGAGCTGAGGACAGGGCTGGTTTCATGGGCAATCACCCAGGAGGTGCTTAGAAGGGCCTGGAGCTTGATTTAGTGGTCTACTATTGATGTCTTGAAACTCTTAACTACTTTTTGAAAAGGGGATTTCTCATTTTACCCTGGGTCCTGCAAATTATGGAGCCTGTCCTGGCTGACCAAGTAAGGGAGGATATTCCAGGAGAATGAAGTAGCATAGTAAAAAATATGGATTTAAAAGAATGGAAATTATAAAGTCTAGTAAGAGTAGTATAGGCTAACTATAGGATGGGGTGGGGTTAGGCATACAGATGGAGGTGAGGTAAAGTAATGCAAGTTGGGTGTTGCAAAAGAGCTTAGATTTTATCCTATGGATAATATAAATTCATTGAAGACCTCTGAGCAAGTGACATTTTCATATCTGCAAGGTCACCCTGGTGTCAGAGTGGAGGACTAGAGGTAGGTAGAATGGTAAGAATTCTTTGGAAAAAGCCCAGCAATAGAAATTGAGTGACAGTAGAAGTAATGTTTTTTAAAGCCCTCAACTGCTAACTGAAAGGTTGGTGGTTCATGACCACCAGCAGCTCCTCAGGAGAAAGGTGTGGCAATCTGCTTCCATAAGGATTTACAGTCTTGGAAACCCTCTGGGGTTGCTGTGAGTCGGAATTGACTCGATGGCAGTAGGTTTGGTTAGAGGTAATGTTCAGGAGACATAGGAAGAAGGTGGGATGGATGGCAGATGGACATTGGTTGGATGTGGGAGTTAGGGAAGAGGGAGAGTCATTGAATGAGTCTTAAATTTCTGACTTGAGCAAATGAGTGGATTGGGGTACAGTCACTCAAGTTGGGGGATATAGATGGGGCATAGTTGGGGAATAGGGATGATGGGCTAGTTTTGAACATGGTAATTATGAGGTAACTATGGATGGATAGCCATAGTAGTTTGATATGCAGGTGTCAGAATTCAGTACAGAGGTCTGTATGAAAATACAAATTTAGGAATCATTAGCAATTAAAGGTAAGTTAAGTGGATGAAATCGCCCAGGGAGAGTATATAGGGTGAGAAAAGTAGAGGGCCTAATATTGAGCTCTGTAGAAAATTAAAACACAAAGCTCAGTAGGGAGATTGGAATCCATAAGGCAAATGAAAGAGACTATGAAAGATAGCATCACTGGGAGATTGGAGGTTCGAGTCCACCCAGAGGTGCTTCAGAAGAAAGGCCTGACAATCTACTTCCAAAAAGATCAGCCCTGGAAAACCCTATGGAGTGCAGTTCTACTCTGACGCTCATGGGGTTGCCGTGAGCCAGTCAACTCGACGGCAACTGGTTAGCATTACAGGAAGAGAGTGGCAACAGGCTAACCAAAAGAAGATCAAGTTTTAGAAAGGAAGGAGTAGTCAAAAATATCAGAGAAAGAGAGGGCCTCCTCATTCTTCTCCAGAACCCGGTGCAGCTAAATATTAAGCCTATGACTGTCCCATTCATCACGGTGCTCTCCCTAGTTTTCTCCCTGTACTTTTTTCACACCTTGTACTGGTTTTGAACTCAAAGTTCCCTCTGGACCCTGGTTTTCTCTATCCCACTTGCTCAGATTTTGTATTAGCAGCTTCCTTACCGACATCTAGTTCTCAAGCCCACCACAAGTCTGGTTGCACTTTTCAATTCCAAAGCAGGTGTTGATATCCCCAAAGCACTCTATCCTTCCATTGATCACTAATTGGGCAAGAAAAGATGAAAACTCAGAGCAGAGGATGGCTGTCCACCCATTTGCCTAGACTCCATGACTTTAACCCAGACCAAACCACCCGAGCTATGTTTGGGCGTGATCAAAATCAGCGTCTGGGTCCACTCTCCATTACGCTCATGCTGTGTGTTCAATTCTCTCTTTTCTGTCTTTCCCCTGCACCTTGTATTGTCAGCTTCCTGGTTGCTGGCCCTCCTGGTTTTGTCATCTTTCTGTATCCACTTTGCCTTTTGACTTAGTAGAGGAAGCAACTTCCTTTGATGCTTCTTCAGATGTGCCCAGTTCTCACCTCCTGGTTCTTCACATTCCTGACCTGCCTGACCCAGAGCCAACTCCTTGGATCCAACTAGAATGATCAGTCATCTAGCAGGAGACCACTCCTGCTATTTCTTCACCATAAAACTCACCTGCTATGTTGGTGATATATGTTATCTTGTTCGTGAAGCTTTTCTCCCAGAATCAAACCTAGAATTTTGAGTAAAGAGGAGATAATACAAGAGCTATGGGATGTAATGTCTTTTCCACACTTAGACATTCTCTACCGGATGGTCCTTTGTTGAAGTCCATTCAAATCATAGCTGAAGCTGAATGTAGGATGGTGAGGATTGCCTTGAGTGTAGTTGGAGTGGGATTCTACGTGGTAAGTGTTAACCTTATCTCCACTTACTCTATCGTGTGAGTTTGTATGTGATTTTGCTGGGTTGATTGCCTGTACAACATGTGCTCTTGGATAGCAGAACCATGTCTCAAGCAAAAATGCATCTCCAAGGGGTTCATTTTTAAGCTTTATATATCTGAAGTAGATAATTTCAGGAATCCTTAATAATTTCTCACCTAATTATTTGATAGTGATGTTAAGGGATTGTGCAAACATTTTCATCAAACACAGATCCAAGTGGAAAAACTAAAAAAGAAAAGCACTATAGAAAGTCCTGGCAAGGCTTTGAGTGCAGGTGCCTGGTATCCATCTATCTAGACCAGTACGTATGCCTGGAAGTGATACAAGTTCTGCCTTTCTAAAAAAGGCCTGGAAATCTTTCACTAGGAAGGAATGCAAGACAGGATTTTGGTTTCTTAGTTTGGACAAGCTTCCTGTTCAGTAGTTGGAGCTGTTTTGAGAGCATGCATGTGTGTGGGAAGGCTGAAGGGCCAGGATGTGGAAGAGTGACTGAGCAGCAGCAGAGGTTATGACAATGCGAGGATTCACTGGGACTGGGCACACTGAGCTTCAGCTGGCAGAGCCACTGGAGGTCATATTAAGGGCATCTGCTTCATTGGATTTAGAACAATAAAAAGGCTAAGCTCTCTTGATAATTACTTGCCTTGAAAAAAAAAAAGATCTAACTCTTGGCACTCAAAAAATAATACCATCTCCTAGTTTTTTTCAATGATATCAAATATAAGGCAAAATTAAACAAAGCTCCATCTAGGTTTCTTTCAGCCTGAAAATTTTTTTTTGCCAATTGTAACTGTTCTCAAGGACTTTTTCCAATAGCCACTGAGCTAATTACAGTGTCCTGGAAGTGTGTGAGGAGAGAGCTGGCAGATGCCCCTGAAGACCTGTATTGACTCGCCCCTCAGAGACACTAAAGACATGTCCCTAAGTCCTACATATCTTGCTGCTGAACTTCTTCAATGTCTGTATGCTAGAAATGTACCTGATTTACAGGGTGTGGGGATCTAATTCTGCCTCTCCTTCCCACTCTCCTTTAAATTGTGTCTTTTAAGCTGTTCTTGTTGTAATGTTTGGCCCTATACTTGTACGATTTCATCTCTCAGAACTTACTTCCAATAACTTCCATGCATTCATTCAATAAGCTGTTATTATTTCCATACTATATTGTTACCACCACCTGTCTGTCAGTTTATCATACTAGGGTGGCTTGCATGTTGCTATGATGTTGGAAGCTATACCATCATTATTTTAAATGCCAGTAGGGTCACCCACGGTGGACAGATTTCAGCAGAGCTTCCAGACTAAGACAGGCTAGGAAGAAAGACCCGGAAATCTACTTCTAAAAATTAGCCAGTGAAAACCCTATGGATCACAAGACAATATTATCTGATGTAGTACTGGAAGTTGAGTCCCCTAGGATAGAAAAAAAAAAGGCACTCAAAATGCACAGTGGGCACAGCAGTGGACTTGAGCATACCGACAATTGTGAAGATGGCACAGGACCTGGCAACATTTCATTCTGCTGTACATGGGGTCACTATGAATTGGAGCTGATCCAGTGGTAACTAACAGCAATGACAACAATAATATTCTCAGGGAATTCATGGTTTAATTTGGGTAAACAGGTAAGTAAGATTTAAAAATGCTGGTGGAGCTATAAAATCATGGGCTACTTAGCCATGACATGACATTTCACAGATGAAGTAGCTATTGTGATCTGCCTAAAATGTATATTCGAAGGTTTGTAGGGAATGACTGAATTCAAGCAAATGAGTAGGTTGGTTCTCAAATGACTTGTAGTCAGAGTGGACATTTTAACACCTTAAATATACTTAATAATGTCTGCTAGCCGTTGACCTATCCACCTGGAGTTTCTTTAAAAAATATGTATTTATCATGGGATACTGCCTATGGTAAGAATGCAAGACATTACCTTGGAGAAAAAGAAAATGTATTAATACGGCATAGTGATTAACCATTTGGGTGTTAATCAGAATGTCGACAGTTCAAATTCACCAACTGCTCCTTGGAAACCTTATGGGATAGTTCTACTCTATCCTATAGGGTCACTCTGAGTCAGAATTGACTCGATGGGAACAGGTTACCCACTGATTTATCAAAGGAGACCCTACCCCAATGCGCTGCCCTTTGTTCATACATGAAACAAATTACAAGAGAGAATATAGCTGGATAATGGAGTCAACTTGCTCAGTTACTAGTAATTGGTGTCTACACTTGGTGCTCTGGAGGAAGCCCATGTCCAGTCCCCTGTCATGGATTGAATTGTGTCACCCAAAAAATATGTGTCAACTTGGTTAGGCCATTGATTCCCAGTATTGTGTGGTTGTCCTCCACTATGTGATTGTAATTTTATGTTGAGAGGATTAGGTAGGATTGTAACACCACCTTACTCAGGTCACCTCCCTGATCCAAGGTAAAGGGAGTTTCCCTGGGGTGTGGCCTGTACCACCTTTTATCTCTCAAGAGGTAAAAGGAAAGGGAATCAAGCAGAGAGTTGGGGACCTCATACCACCAAGAAAGTAGCACCAGGAGCAGAGTGCGCCCCTTGGACCTGGGATCCCTGCGCTTGAGAAGCTCATCGATCTTGGCAAGACTGAAGACAAGGACCTTCTTCCAGAGCTAACAGAGAGAGAAAGCCTCCCCTGGAGCCTACTCTACTGTGAGGAAATAAATTTCTCTTTGTTAAAGCCATCAACTTGTGGTATCTCTGTTATGCAGCACTAGATAACTAAGACATCCCCTCTATAAAAGGGGGGCAATCTGGTTCCATCATTTATTAATTCCTTTTAAATTCTCAAATGAGAAGTACAGAGTTACAGCAAAATTTGAAGTTTCCCACAAAATGCTTACCATGACAAAATAAAATAAAGCAAAACAGAACAAGCCCCTTGAGCTCAGTGAACCTACAGTAAAGCTATGAGTCAAAATTGACTTGACAGCAATGGGTTTTTTTTTAATAGTAAAGCTGGACAATGAATAAGGAAGACCGAAGAAGAATTGATGCCTTTGAATAATAGTGTTGGGAAGGAATATTGAATATACCATGGACTGTCAGAAGAATGAACAAATCTGTCTAGGAAGAAGTACAGCCACAGTGCTCCTTAGAAGCAAGGATGGCTAGACTTTGCCTCATATACTTTGGACATATTATCAGGTGGGACCAGTCCTTGGAGAAGGACATCATGCTTGGTAAAGTAGAGGGTCTACAAAAAAGAGGAAGACCCTCAATGAGAGGAATTGACACAGTGGCTCCAACAATGGGCTCAAGCATAACAAAGATTGTGAGGATGGCTCAGGACAGGGCAGTGTTTCATTCTATTGTGCACAGGGTCGCTGTGAGTCAGAACTGACTCAATGGCACCTAACAACAATAGTAAAGTTTAATTTTTGAGATAGTGGTACCAGCTACTGAAGTGTTCAAACAATCTTAACTAAACATGTTCTTATTTGTGCACCGAACTCCATAAGCAACAGGAAGACATGGTCCACTGGTCATGTGCTCCTATTGAGCCAAAACCTCAGGCAGACAACAGACAAGACTGCTTAGGTATCATTGTGTGCAGAGGTGAACAGGACCGCTGCCTCCATGTGTTAGGGCCAGGGTGTCTGGGTTTCCTTTAGAAAAGGGATGCTGTGTCCCTTGTTTCTGCATCTTTAAATGGGATGAGTGTGAGAATGACCTGGTGGGCAGGCAATAAACACCTGGGACTTGATCATCAGGCTGTCTGTGCTGAGGTTCCAGAGAAATGACGGCAACACAGGTCCTGGGGGAAAGGGAATTTGATGTAGCCCCTTCCCTTGGGAGAAGGGGGCCGCCTGATCTCCGGTCATTTTCAGGCAACCTGAAGTGAGTCTCTGAGATCATGCATGAAGAATCCCTGCTCCACAGGACACATACAATTTTGAGATTTTTATCAGACATTGCTACTGCTGATACATCAAATGCTTTTTGAAAGTGCTTCGCTCTCCAAAAAGAAGGTAGTGATTTTCACCGTATCTAAGAGTCTAAAACCTCATGACTTTAAAGGAGGAGACTTTTAAAAAGGATCATAGCAGAGTATTATGAAAAACTATACTCCAACAAGTTGGAAAACCTAGAGGAAATGGGCAAACTTCCACACTACCTACCCAGACTAACACAAAATGATGTTGAAAATCTGATCAGACCCATGACAACAGAGGAGATGGAAAAGGTTAAAAAAAAAAGCTTCCAACAAAAAAGAAAAGCCCTGGCCCAGATGGCTTCACTGGAGAATTCTACTAAACATTCAGAGAACAGCTTACACCAGTATTACTCAAACTAGTTCAGAGCATAGAAAAGGAAGTGATACTTCTGAATTCATTCTATGAAGCCAGCATAACCCTGATACCAAAACCAGGCAAAGACACGACAAAAAAAGAAAATTATAGACCAATACCTCTCATGAATATGGATGCAAAAATTCTCAACAAAATTCTAGCCAATAGAATCAGTGTCATATCAAAAAAATAATACACCACGACCAAGTAGGATTCATACCAGGTATGCAAGGATGGTTCAACACTAGAAAATCAATCAACATAATTCACCACATAAATAAAAGGGAAGAAAAGAATCATATGATCTTCTCAATTGATGCAGAAATGGCATTCCACAAAGTCCAATACCCATTCTTGATAAAAGCTCTCAATAAAATAGGTATAGAAGGGAAATTTCTCAACATAATAAAGGGCATCTGTCCAAAACCAACAACCAACATCATTCTTAACAGAGAGAGGTTGAAAACATTCCCCCTGAGAACAAGAATAAGACACCACCTTATCGCCACTCCTATTTAATCACCACTCCTATTTAACATTGTGCTGGAAGTCCTAGCTAGAGAAACAAGGCAAGAAAATAGAAATAAAGGGCATCCAAACTGGTAAGGAAGAGATAAAACTGTCCCTATTTGCAGATGATATGATACTATACATAGAAAATCCAAAAAACTCCATGAGAAAACTACTGGAACTGATAGAAAGATTCAGTAGATTAGCAGAATACAAGATAAATATACAAAACTTAGCTGGATTACCATACACTAAAAAAGAGAATGATGAAAAGGAAATCAGGAAAACAATGCAATTTATAATAGCCTCTAAAAAAAGAAAATATTTGGGAATAAATCTAACCAGGAATGTAAAAGACCTATACAAAGAAAACTACAAAACACTACTGCAAGAAACCAAAAAAAGATCTACATAAATGAAAAAACATACCATGCTCATGGATAGGTAGATTCAACATTGTGAAAATGACAATTCTACTCAAAGTGGTTTACAAACAAAAAAGCAATCTTGATCCAAATACCAAGAACTTTCTTTAAAGAGATGAAAAAACTTATCATTAAGTTTATATGGAAAGGGAAGAAGCCCTGCATAAGTAAAGCACTATTGAAGAAGAAGAAAAAAGTAGGAGAACTTGCACTACCTGACCTTAGAACCTACTATACAGCTATGGTAGTCAAAACAGCCTGGTACTGGTACAACAACAGATACATCGACCAGAGGAATAGAATTGAGAACTCAGATGTAAATTCATCCATCTATGGTCACCTGATTTTCAACAAGGGCCCAAAGTCCTTCAAATGAGGAAAAGACAGTCTTTTTAACAAATGGTGCTGGCAAAACTCGATGTCCATCTGCAAAAAAATGAAAACAGGACCCATACTTTACACTGTATACAAAAACTAACTCAAAATTAATCAAAGATCTAAATATAAAACCAAAAACTATCAAGTTCATAGAATAAAAAATGGGATCAATGCTAGAGGCTCTAATACACAGCATTAACAGGATACAAACCACAACCAACAGCACACAAGCTCCAAAGGATAAGCCAGATAGCTGGGATCTTCTAAAAATTAAACACCTATGCTCATCAAAAGACTTCACCAAAAGAGTAAAAAGAGAACCTACAGACTGGGAAAAAAATTTTTGACTATTACAAATCAGACAAAGGTCTAATCTCTAAAATCTACAAGGAAATCCAACATCACTACAACCAAAAGACAAATAATCCAATTAAAAAAGGGCAAAGAAGTTAACAGATACTTCATCAAAGATACTTCACCAAAGACGACACTCAAGTGGCCAACAGACACATGAAGAAATGTTCGCGATCACTAGCCATTCGAGAAATGCAAATTAAAACCACAATGAGACACCATCTCACCCTGGCATTACTGGCATGAATCAAAAAAACAGGAAATAACAGATATTGGAGAGGCTGTGGGAGATTGGAACTCTTATGCACTGTTTGTGGGAATGCAAAATGATGCAACCATTTAGAAAATGATATGGCGCTTCCTTAGAAAGCTAGAAATAGAAATACCATACGATCCAGCAATCCCACTTCTAGGAATATTTCCTAGAGAAATAAGAGTCGTCACAAGAATAGACAAATGCGCACCCATGTTCACTGCAGCACTGTTCACAATAGCAAAAAGATGGAAACATCCTAGATGCCCACCAACAGATGAATGGATAAACTGTGGTATATACACACAATGGAGTGCTACACAATGATAAAGAACAAGGATGAATCTGTGAAGCATTTCATAGCATGGATGAATGTGGAGGGCATTATGCTGAGTGAAATAAGTCAATCACAAAAAGACAAATATTGTATGAGACCACTGCTATAAAAACTCATGAAAAAGTTTACACAGAAAAAAGAAACAATTTTTGATGGTTACAAGGGACAGGAGGGGTGGGGATGGAAAAACACTAAATATAGGATAGATGAGTGGTAACTTTTGTGAAGGGTAAGACAGTACACAATGCTGGAGAAGCCAGCACAACTTGTACAAGGCAAGGTCATGGAAGCTCCATAGACACATCCATACTCCCTGAGGGACTGAATTGCTGGGCTGAGGGCTGTGGGCTGTGGGCTGTGGGGACCATGGTCTTGGGGAACGTCTAGCCCAATTGGCATAACATAGTTTATAAAGAAAATGTTCTACATTCTACTTTGGTGAGTAGCATCTGGGGTCTTAAAGGCCTGTGAGCGGCCATCTAGGACGCTCCACTGGTCTCACCCCTTTGGGAGCAAGGAAGAATGAAGAAAACTGAAGATACAAGGGAAAGATTCGTCTAAAGGGCTAATGGAACACAACTACCACAGCCTCCACCAGACTGAGTGCAGTACAACGAGATGGTGTCCAGCTACCACTACTGACTGCTCTGATGGGGAACACAATACAGGGTCCAAGACACAGCTGGAGAAAAATGTAGAACAAAATTCTAACTCAGAAGGAAAGACCAGAGACTGGAGAAACCCTGAGAGTATGTCCCCCGGATACCCCCGGACACCCTTTCAGCTCAGTAATGGAGTCACTCCAGAAGACATACATAAAGGAGGAGACTTGTAAATTGCAAAAACATTACATCACATGGAAATAAAAATTCCAAAGGTATAGAGGGATAAAATGACTCTGACTCATGGTGACCTCATGTGTGTCAGGGTAGAATTGTACACACAAGAAATATTGGTTTTTAACATATTTATCTTTTATATAAAATAAACTACTAAAACAGCTTAACTTTTTTAAATTGATTTTCTTGAGTGGCCTAAGGAGAAAACTGTATCACCCGTAAAAATAATATTTGGTGTTCTTTCCAGTAGCTCTTTATATAATTTTGCTATAGATAGGGAAAAAAATATATGCATGTATAGCTGGTAAATGTATACTTTCTTTTTGGTTTACCTGATTTTAAGGGGAATGCTTCTAGGGTAGAATATCCCAGGAATGTGTCTATAAAGATTGTTTAAGAGGATTTTAACATGGGTGTTGTGGAAAAAGTATTCCGTGTTCAAATAGATGTGGAGAACACTAGATTTAAAAGAGTTGGTTCTCAGCTTTCTCAGAGCATTTAACACGCAAATTAAGATTTTAAATGTGACTCTCCAAGAGGGATGAAAAGTTTAGGATACATATATTACAAACTATTATATATATATACACACACACACATATATATTTATGTATATGGTCGCTTGAGTCAGAATTGACTAGACGGCAACAGGTTTGGTGTATATATATATCTATGTATCTCTATCTATATATCTCTATACATATTTTCTTAGCCTGTCATTATCATCTTACTGTGTTGTTAAATATTCTCCTGCAACTATGAAAGTTTTACTTATCTAACTTCCTTACACTTGTAGCAATTTTTGCCTTACGTGTTTTCAGCAGCAGATTCAGGTTTTGTGCAACCTGAAACATATAATTTTGGGAATAATTTTTAAGAACAAGTTTACAAAACTATGAGTATAAAATTGTTAGCTATATCTTCAATGTAGACCTTCTACCTCCTAATAGTTTTCCTGAATTTGATAATAAAATCAGTCTCCCTGCCTTTGTTTTTCTTGTACTAAATGTCTTTGGTTTAATTTATCATTTTGTTTTAGCTTCTCTTGTAAGTATTTAAATGAACACTAAGAGTCTTTGCCTTATAATAAGATATTTTAAGCTACTTCTGAAAAGGTTTCATGTACCCCAACAATTAAGAGCTGACTCAAAAGGAAGATTTTAGTAGTGCTTATGCAAACAATAATTATAATAAGAGCTAACTGATACTGAGTACTTACCATGTATATATGTGGGCGCTCCTTGGAAACTCTCTGGGGCAGTTCTACTCTGTCCTATAGGGTCGCTATGAGTCAGAATTGACTCGACAGCAATGGGTTTTTAGTTTTTTGAGTTGGAATCGACTCAACAGCAACGGGTTTTTTCTTTTTTTTGGTTTACTAAGTACCAGGGATTGCACTAAGTACTTAATGTGGATTATCTTTGTAAAAACAAAAAATCTGTAAGACCTGCCCTTTGGGGGACAGGTACTATTAATTCTCACACTTTCTAGGTGAGAAAATTGAGGCACAGCTTTGAGTGTGGAGTCAGGTTCACGTCTGAGCTCATTTTAAAGCGTGTCCTGCTGGTGGGATGCTTCGCCACCTTCCTTCCCAGTGTCATCAATGAGAAATCCTAGCATACGGGGTTGTATTGAGGGTCGCTCCTAGTCAAACACAGGCAGTGAGAGCTAGGTAATTTCTATAAATACAACAAAATTGAATATTTTGCATACAATCTTGCATATTTTAATGAACAGTAGACAAATGTCATACCAGGAATTGTTAGCATGATGCCATGTTACTTTAACGCTTATTGACTTAAACAAAAAACAAAAACCTTCTTTCTGTGACCTGTAAGTGTCCAGGCAGAGGTGGGGCTCTGCGGACAGATTTTTAAAAGTCTGATTAACTGCCAAGGTCCCTGGGTGGTGCAAACGCTTTGAACTCAGCTCTGGTGGTGCAGTGGTTAGCGCATTCAGAAGGCCAGCAGTTTGAATCCACAAGCTGCTCCTTGGAAACACTATGGTGCAGTTCTACTCTGACCTATAGGGTCGCTGTGAGTCAGAATCAACTTGACAGCAGAACAAAGGCCTGGCAATCTGTTTCCATAAATATTATAGCCAAGAAAATTTATGAAGCACAGTTCTACTCTGTAACACCCAGGGTTGCCATGAGTTGGAATCTACTTGAAGGCAATGGGTTTTGTTCTTTGTTTAACTACCTGGCAGTGATTCCACAGCATAAGGCAAGCTCCTGGCTGGTGCTGAGGTCCGTGGGGCCTGAAGGCAGCAGCCACTTGTTCTTTGAGAGGAAGGGCGGCTGAAACTTGCAGTTCGGTGGCGGCTACTTCTGAAGGCCCATGAGGAGATGTCAGAAAGAGCAACAGCCAAGACCCACTGAGAATACACCCACGTCCCCGCATCCTGGCTCTGTCGAGTTTACACGTGAGCACCACCCCACTGCAACACTGGTTAGTTTCCAGAGCTAGGTATTATTTAGAGGAGAAGGAAAATAAACGCCTGCGGTCACTCTGCTGGGCTGCTGGGGCGGTGCCCTGCGAGGAGCAGCTGTCCGTCTGCACCACTTCTAGGAATGTCCGCCCTCTGGGAAGCCAGCCCGAAAGTACCTTGAGAACGAGCCATGCTTACGGAAAACCTGTCTCACCATCCTCATTCTCTGCTCTGGTTCTGACCACAGGAAGCGTGGACGTGGTCCATGCCAGGCCATCCCCATTCCACTCAGCCTTGGAAACGGAGGCTTTTGGGACACAAAACCAGGCAGCCATTCTGTCAGGGCTGCAAAGTCTTTCCCCTTAAAACCCTGAAGTCCCTTAACCCTGCTCGCAAGTGCTTAAGGTATTCTTGTCTCAAAAGGCGTTGCTTTAGGGTACCCTCTCTGAGAATAACTACTTCCCAGACGGCCAAGGGCAGCTGTTAGTCACCGCCTTTTAGGAAAGCTTGAGAGGACTTTTGTGCTTGCTCTGGCTAGCTTTCAAAATCCCAAATCCACATGTCTAAGGCAGGTCACTCTCCGTGGAAAGGATTTATTGCAAAGAACATGTATACTGCTCAATGCAATGAATGGAGGCTTTGAGAAAAAGTTCAGCTTTTCACTTGGGTCTATTATCTTTTAAAGTCTGATGAATACACTACAAGGAGAAGATTTACCTGGGCATTTTCAAATACTTCGGATTTTCATAGCCTCTCTGTGATTGCCATCATAAACTCTGAAGCTTTTTTTTTCCATCGTGTGTTTCAGAGCCCCAATTCTGGGAAGCCCAGTCTAGCAACACTTCCCATCAGACAACCGTCTGTCTTGAGGCACCGTTTGAAAATATCCCCACGGTGATTATATTCAACCTTTACTTAAAGATCATTTCTGTGAGGTAACCAACTTCTGCTGCTCCCTTGGGCTGTGGTTTGACAGGCTTCACAGTATTTACTGTTTATAGTTTTGAGCTGATAGCTATTTAAGGGCAAGGGATTTCAGCTGCCACCACTGTTCATAGCTTTGGCCACCAACACGTTTGCCAGGCAGAACGAGCTGGAACTTCATGAAACCAAGGAAACAAGAGTAATATGGTACAGGGAAGAGACTCTAGAATTTGAAGTTATTTTCCTGATGATTGCTTCTCTGTCCTCTGTCACATTGTTATATCTGTGTTACAGCAGTGACATCTATGTGGCTTACTCGCCTTGCATCTGGAATGTTTGGGTCTGCTGATCTTGACCGGGGTCACTCACGTTCTCAGCTGACTGCTGGCTACGGTGACTGGGCTCTGCTCTACGTGCCTGCCATCCTTCAGCAGGCTAGCCTGGGCGTGTTATCAAGGCGCAGCAGAAACGTGCACGGCCTTTTGAGGCATAGGCTCGGACTTGGCACACTGTCATGTCTAATGCATTCTACTGGCCGAAGGAAGTCTCAAGGTTAGTCCCTGTTTAAGGAGTGGAGGACTAAACTCTGAGAAAAACTGTAGAGTCACAAGACAAAATGTATGGATATAGGGAGGCTTGAAGTACTGGGACTATTAATGCGGTCTATCAGAGTTGTATACACGTCTGTCTCTCCTTCTCTCGAGTTCTTTAAAAAAAGAAAAAAAAAAGCAGTTGCCATTGAGTTGCTTCCAACTCATTGTGACCCCATGTGCGTCAGAGTAGAACTGTGCTCCACCGAGTTTTCAGTGGCTGATTTTTCAGAAGTAGGTCACCAGACCTTTCTTCCAAAGGGCCTCTTAGTGGACGTGAACCTCCAGCCTGTTGTTAGCAGCCAAATGTGTTAACTGTTTGCACCATCTAGGGACCCCCTGGAGTTCTTAATTGTTTCTTATTTATCTTTCTGTCTCCTAGTACCTACGATAGCATTTGGCATGTAGTCAGTGTTTGGTAACCACGTACTGGGGTGACCACAGCTGTAAACGGAATAGATTGTGATACTGCAACGGCATTTTAAACTTTTCTTGTAACAAACACATCGATAATAGAGATGCCCCATTGCCCCCTCCCCATACCTAGTGCTCATATTTTCTCATGTTTCCCTACAATGTGTCTAGGAATGGATGCATTTTATTTAGCTGTTCACCATCCAGCATCCGATATATGAAGACTTAAATATTTCCTTGGAGTCCCTGAGTGGTGCAAATGGTTAAGGTCTTGACTGCTAGCTGAAAGGGTGGTGGTTCAAACCCACCCAGAGGAGCCTCAGAAGACAGGCCTGGCAATCTGCTTCTGAAAGGTCACATCCTTGAAAACTCTATGGAGCAATTTCACTCTGCACACGTAGGGTTGCCATGAGTCATAATTGACTTGATGGCAACTAACAACAACATATATTTCCTCATTTCTGGAAATCATTTAACCATTTTTCTCTTTCACTATTTCTTTGCTACCATTCTCTCTATTCTCTACTTTGGGAATGCTTGTTAGGTATATGTTGGACTTTCTCATTTTGTTATTATTCATATTTTGGAAATACTCTTGGATATTTATCATCTCATCATCAGTTTTTTCTCCTCTTTCCTGTTCCAAGCTTCATTCTCTCTTCAGCTATGTCTCTTCTATTATTTAACAAAGTGCCTTGCTATACTGACTGCATCTTAGAATCATCTGGGAGATTAAAAAAAATATCAGTGGTGGGTCTGACCTCTGGAGTTTCTCAGTTAATCGGTGTTGGTCAGGGTCTAGAAACAGTATTTTTTGCTTCAAGGTGATTGTGATGTGTAGGCAGAGTTAATTAAGATCCATTGATTAAAATATTTCTTAATTTTCAACATATTCTAGCCAACAACATATTAAAAAATCATACACCATGATCAAGTGAGAGTCATAGCAGAAATGCAAGGATGGTTCAACATTAGAAAATCAATCAATGTAATTCACCACATAAATAAAACAAAAGAACCACATGATCATATCAATTGGTGCAGAAAAGACATTTGATAAAATTCAACACCTTTTCCATATAAAAAGTCTCAGCAGAATAGGAGTAGAAGGGAACTTTCTCAACATAATTAAGGGCATATATGCAAAACCAATAGCCGACATTATTCTCAACAGAAGACTGAGAATCTTCCCCTTGATAATGGGACTGAGACAAGAATGCCCATTATCGCCACTCTTATTCAAAATTAAACTGGAAGCCCTACCCAGAGGAATAAGGCAAGAAAGAAATAAAAGTACCCAAACTGGAAAGGAAGAAGCAAAGCTATCACTATTCACAGAGAACGTGATTTTGTACATAGAAATCCCTAAAGATTCCACAAGAAAACTAATGAATCTAATAGAAGAATTCAGCAATCTTGTAGGGTATAAGCTCAATGCATAAAATCAGTTGAGTTCCTTTACACTAATAAGGAGTACTCTGAAAAGGAAGTCAAGAAAACGGTATCATTAAAAAAAAGTGTTTTTTTTTCCCCAAATGATAAAATACGTAGGAATTAACCTAACCAGGGACATAAAAATCTTACATAATGAAAATTATAAAACGCTATTACAAGAGACTAAAAGATGCCTACATAAATGGCAGGACATTCTGTGCTCGTGTATTGGAAAGTTTAATATAGTGAAAATACCAAAACTACCTAAAGTGATCTACAGATGCAATGCAATCTTAATACAAATCCCTACAACATTCTTTTCTGAAATCGAAAAAAATAATGACCAACTTTATATGGAAAGGAAAGAGGCCTGATAGCCAAAGGAATATTGAAGAAGATCAAAGCAGGAGGCCTCATGCTCTCTGATATCAAAACATACTATACAGCCACTGTAATCAAAACAGCCTGGTATTTGTTCAACGATAGAATGATGGATACATACCCATTGCCATCGAGTTGATTCTGATTCATAGCAACCCTATAGGACAGAGTAGAACCGCCCCGTAGGGTTTCCAAGGAGTACATGGTGAAATTGAACTGCCGACCTTTTGGCCAGCAGACGTAGCACTTAACCATTGCACCACCAGGGTTTCCAACAGGATAGAATCGAGAATCCAGAAATAAATCCATCCTTTTATAGACAACTGATTTTTGACAAGGGTCAAAATCCATTTGATGGGAAAGAAACAGTCTCTTTAATAAATGGTACTGGCAAAACTGGATATCCACTTACAGAAAAAATGAAACAGGGCGCATAACTCACACCATGCAAAAAATTAACTTAAAATTGATCAAAGACCCAAATGTTAAAACTATAAAGTTCTCAGAAAAGCACACAGGTAGAAAACTATGGGACCTAACCTTTGTAAAAAATAAGCTAACAAAACTAACTACAAATACATGAATAGCAGAAAACAAATTAGATAATTTGGACCTCATAAAAATTAAATACTTATGCTCATCAAAAGACTTTATCAAAAGAGTAAAAAGACAACCTACAGACTGGGAAAAAAATCTTTGGAGATGACATCTCCAATAAGGGTCTAATCTCTAAAGTGTATAGAAGATTTGAACAACAAAAAAACAAATAATTCAAATAAAAAATGGCAAAGGACATGAACAGACACTTCACCAGAGAGGACATTCAAGTGACAAACAAATGCATGAAGAGATGCTCATGATTATTAGCCATTCCCATTTCTGTTGGGTTGATTCTGACTCACTGCAGCCCTATGGGACAGAGTAGAACTGCCCCATAGAGTTTCCAAGGAGAGCCGGTGAATTCAAACTGTCGACCTTTTGGTTAGCAGCCAAGCTCTTAACCACCGTGCCACCAGCGTTCATTAGACAGATGTAAATCAAAACTACAGTGAGATACCATCTCACTCTGACCAAGATGGCAGTGATTTAAAAAAAAAATGAAACCAGTAATAACGAGTGTTGGTAAAGATGTGGGTAGATTGGAACACTTATCCATTGCTGGCGGGGCTGAAAATGGTACAGCCACTATAGAAGATAGTTTGGTGGTTACAAAAAAAAAAGTAGAAATAGAAATACCTTATGATCTAGCAATCCCACTCCTATGTATATACCCTAAAAAACAACCCAAAATACCCTAGAGATCTAATAAAAGAGACATGAACAGCCATATGCACACCTATGTTCATTGCAGCATTATTCACAATAGCAAAAACAAAAACAAACAAAAAAACCCCAATGCAAAGTGCCCCTCAACAGATGAATGGATAAGCAAAATGTGGTACATACAGGCAGTGGAATACAACACAAACACAAAGAACAATGATAAGTCTGTGAAACATAACATGGATGGATCTGGAGGGCATAATGTTAAGTGAAATAAGTCAATCACATAAGGACAAATATTGTATGATCTCACTTTTATAAGAATACAAGGATAGATATATATACAAAGATCAGTGTTCATTTGTTGTTACCAGAGGTGGGTTGGGGGAGGGGGAATCGCTCTCTAGATCGTAGATACTTGTTATTTTTGGTGATGGGAAAAGTAGCCCTGAATATGGCTGCAGTGTGCTCAGCTTGGCCAAAGTAAATGATGCCACTGAGAAGTGCACAAGAGAAAAGGATGTTTGTATTAAAGAACATGGCATATAATTTGCTAAAAATACCAACAAAAACCAAAAAATGTGTGTATGGTCACATACGCATCTGTATAGGCATATATGTGTACAAGTAGGTACAGTTGTCTACATATGTGTGCACAGACAGAAGTAACTATATGTACGTGTATGTAGAGATATGTGTATGCATACATATTTTCATAGAGGACACAGTTACAGAAACTTCTTGGATATAACCAAACGGCTTGAGAGATTGGTTTGCTGAGTTTGAAGGTTTAGGACTTTAGTCTCATAGGGCAACTCAGTCAATCGGCATAATATAGTTCACAAAGCTCATTCATGTTCTACATCCTAGTGAGATGAGTAGTGTCTGGAGTCTGAAAAGCTTGTGAGCAGCCATCTGAGATACAACTATTGGTCTCTACTCATCAGGAGCAAAAGAGAAAGAAGGAAACCAAAGCCTCAGAAAAGAAACCACTCCGTAGCGCTGACAGCCAACATGAGCCATGACCTCATCTACCCTGAGACCAGAAGAACTAGATGATGCCTGGCTACCACTACCAACTGTTCTGGTCAGGGCCACGGTAGATGGACCTGAATAGAATGTGAGAAAAACACAAACAGAACTCAAATTTTTAAAAAGTCTAGACTTACTGGACCAGTTGAGACTAGAGGCCCCCCAGACACTATAGCCCAGAGATACTCTTTAAACCTTGAACTAAAACTATCCCCTAAGGTCATCTTTTAGCAAAATAACAGACTGGCACACAAAATAAAGGATATTACCCATGAATATGGTGCTCCATTAAGAAACCATCTGTAAGGGACCAAAAGATCAACAATTACTCTAAAGCAAAGATAAGGGGGTAGGGAAATTAGAGCACTGGAAACAGAACAACCAGAATGCAATTAAAGAGACCATTGACTCTTTGTGAAAGATGTAACTAATGTTACTGAAAAATTTGTGTAGAAATTGGCAAATGGGAACCTAATTTGCTGTGTAATCTTTCACTGAAAATTAATATTATTAAAAATATTTCTTAGATTTCTTTTTCAGTGATTATATTTTTTATTTCCAAGATTTTTTTTTTTTAATCCACTGGATCTTGTTTCATAACCCCTGTTCTTGTTTTACAAATGACAATCCTTCCTTAGTACATTTTACACATTTATAATTTGAATCCCTTTTAGATTGCTCCATTACCTCTAATTGCTAAAATGCAAATTTCTCCATTGAATGACTCTACAGACCAACTATCACGTTATTGAACCTAACTAGCTTTGTAATTTTTGACTGTGAGTTCATAGTGCATGTTGTGACTTGGATTACAGGGACTTCCTAATAGACTGTTTTCATGGTTGCCTGTTCCTGGTCCTATGGATTTCACTGGCTCAGTTTTTATGTAAATATATCCACTCAGATTTTTATACCACACTTACGGCTCAAATTCAGGGTTTGCATGTAAGGCACACACAGGTTTTGTATTCTGATCTCAAGAAAGCAACACATTTCACATTTACTTAGTAGAGAAGGAGGTTAGTTACTAGCTGGGAGGATAAGGATATCTAGGTTTTTATTTGTAAACGATAATATACCTCTGGATTCCGGTTCACACGGGGAGCCCAGTATCTGGCTCCTTGACTGGCATCTATATATAGATATACTTGTTTTGAGAGCAAATCTGTGTGAGTTTGTGGAATTTTATCCTGTTGTCAATCCAGCACTACCTCTTCTATGTTAACTAATCCAACATCCAGATCTTGAATGCCTAAAAGGATTTCATGGGACATCACTAATTGGACCTACAGTGACAGACGGTAAGCTTTTTAGATACGGAGAGGCATACCAGAGGTTGAAGTTACCATGTTGCCACCCATTTCAGCATGATCGTGTTCAGCACGCAGACCTGAATGCAGACAAAGCAGCCCTGTAGAGGGAGAATAATAGGCATACAAAGAGAAGCAAGACAAAGAGAGAAAAAAGGAGAGAAATCAACTCTGACTCAGTTTCTGACAACTTCCCAATTTCCTCCCTATTTCCTGTGGTGTCCTGTTATGCTTTCTCTTTGGGGTTCTATGAGGTTTTTTGTTTATTTTTTAAAATCATTCAGTGATACACCTGGTAGCTTGAGCTACCTTGTGTCTATTTGTGTTCTCTGTAACCAAAAAAAAAAAAAAAAAAGGAAGGAATAATTCTATTGCTTTTGTTTTTTAATGAAAAAAAGAAATTACTGGAACCTCAAATTCCCAAATCTTTACCATCTTCTGCTTGTAATACACAATACTACCCCATTAGGTCCCTGAGACATGCCCTAATGATTCTTTCAGGAGCTCCACGGACACTTTTAATAATAACCAGAGCATTGCCCTCAACTGTTGATGTGGAATTACCCTCTGTGTTATCTAGGTTGGGCTGATTTTGTCCCTTGAGAAACTGATTCATATGCCTGTTCTAGGTCTCCTTCCTCTAGTCTCAAATTAGTCCTGAAAGAACTTCTTTTCCTAAACAAAGGTCACCAGTCCCTTCACATACAGCTACATAAGAACTACAGGAATGAGAAGAAAAAGACAAGCAAAGGAACAAGAGGACGAAAATTTTTACTTTCTTGAGCCTCTTATTGTAATCTCTAAACCCTGAACATGCCCTATTCATTATTTTATTTTTCTATCGAGATATAACTTACATAAAGTACACTGACCTTAAGTACACAGCTTGATGAATTTTTATATTTTTTATACACCAGTGTTATCACCCAAATCAAAATTTAGAAAATTATCATCTTAAAAAGTCCCCTTGTTGCCCTTCCCAGTCGATATCTCCTTCCCCAAGATAACTACTGACTTCAGTGACCATTAATTAGTTGTGCCTGAAGGAATTTTATGTAAATGGTATCCTGTAGTATGTAGTTTTTTTGAGATTTCATCCACATTGTTGCAAATATCTACAGTTGGTTCATTTTTTTCTTGCTGTGTAGTATTCCACTATATGAAATACCACACTTTTGTTTTCTATTCTTGTATAATCGTACATTTGGATTGTTATCAGGCTTTGGCTATTATGAGTAAAGTTATTCTGAATATTCATGTATATGTCTTTTGTCAGCATATGCAATTAATTATGTCTCTGGTATGGATACGTAGGAATGGAATTGTTGGGACATAGGGTAAGTGTATGCTTAACGTTACCACCAAATAGTTTTTCAAAGTATTGGAACCAGTTTATACCCCCAACAGCAATGAATGAGCATTCCAATTTTTCTGCATCCTTATCAATATTGAGATTGTCAGTCTTTTTAATATTAAATATTCCAATAATTGGGTAGTGGTATTCTTTCTCTTTTGTCCTTTGTCTATTTCAAAACTTTCCTTCCTCAGAACTTTCTTTCCAAAGTTATCAAGTTTGGCAAATGGGACCCTTCAATGAGAATTTTCTTGGATTAGTAGTGACTTAAATTAGAGTGAGTATAGAAAAGAGGGAGCCCTGGTGGCGCAGTGGTTAAGAGCTCAGCTGCTCTTCAAATTCACCCTGTGAGGCAGCACTACTCTCTCCTATAAGGTCGCTTTGAGTTGGAATCGACTTGAGGGCAATGGATTTGGTGTTTTTGGTGGTATAGAAAAGTCAGCTATGATTGATTAATGACGTCTGCCATCAGCTTACAAGGGAAAAGCTTTGGAATATATGCAAAATATTTATCATCCTGAGATGAAAGCGTGCCACTAACACATTTCTGGGAACCATGATGTGATCTGTTCTTATTTTCTCCCTGAATATGTGAAAACACAAAATAAGCTGTAAATCCATGACAGCATGCTGGATTAGTTAAAGGACACTTCAGGGATCTATTCTATAAGTGAGTGAGGAATGACTCCCTCCATTATCAGGACACTTGTGGAAGTATGTGCCGTAATTCAGCCACCTATTAACCCTTGATGCTGCAGCTGAACTCTTCCTGTTGTTCGATCAGAGCATGTTTCTTGTATTGGTTACAACATTTATTACATTGCCAGTCTGAGACTGGATCATATATTCAAAGATGAGTGGAAAGCAATCAAATAAAATGAATGAACTTAATACATTTTTCATAGTTAAGCTTTTAAAAATATACATTAAATAATCATGGCTTTTCCCTCAAATCTGGGTGATATTTCCATTGTACATCTATTTCAGATAATTGTTTTAGGTGTAATGGTTTTCATTCAATGAGGTAATAAAATTCCCAGGGCCTTTCACAAATATGACAATTTACAATTGAAATTTTACAACTTGGAAACAAGCGCACATTTTTGTGTTTGTTTCTAAATTGTCCCTCAATAAAGTCGTGGAAATTTTTGTTCATATTCTCACAAGGCAAGTGAACGACGTTTTACTTTGGTGATTTTTTTTTTTTTTTTTGACCACATCATGACACAAAATTTCTATGGTTCCACAGAATCTACGCTGTAAGTAATGATGACTGGAGAAAGGCAAATTCTGGACGGTTGTCTGGGTTCCTTCTGAAGGTAATGCTTACTCTACACATAACAAAACTATTCAAATTTCTGCATTAGCGAAATTTAAATTATGACATATCCAGAAATACTTGTTGAATGAAAGAATGAAAGGCATCCTAAGGACCCTCTGCCAGGATCATACTAAAAAAGCCACTGATACTCAAACAGGTGGCCTCATCCTGACCTCTCCCTTCCCATAGTTGATTCGCATTCTTAGCAGTGATTCACACCTTCACAGACATAGCGCAGTTCATCCCTGGATCACTGAGCCTCCCACCCACATTCTCATGAGTCACTGCTACACTAATCATATTAAAAATTTCTACTGCAAGGGGTTTGGTGGATTTATCTGTATTGGGACCTAGAGTAATCCACCAGAAGAGAGACGCATGCCTTTTGAAGTCTAGTTTCTTACATCACTTAATCTTTTTTTTTTTATGATTTTTATCGTGCTTTAAGTGAAAGTTTACAAATCAAGTCAGTCTCTTACACAAAAACCCATATACACCTTGCTAGACACTCCCAATTACTCTCCCCCTAATGAGACAGCCGGCTCTCTCCCTCCACTCTCTCTTTTCGTGTCCTTTTCGCCAGCTTCAAACCCCCTCCACCCTCTCATCTCCCCTCCAGGCAGGAGAAGCCAATATAATCTCAAGTGTCCACCTGATCCAGGAAGCTCACTCCTCACCAGTATCCCTCTCCAACCCGTTGTCCAGTCCAGTGCATGTCTGAAGAGTTGGCTTCAGGAATGGTTCCTATCCTGGAACAACAGAAGGTCTGGGGGCCATGACCACTGGAGTCCTTCTAGTTTCAGTCAGACCATTAAGTCTGGTCTTATGAGAATTTGGGGTCTGCATTCTACAGGCCTTCAAAATTCCCAGGGCCTTTCACAAATATGACAATTTACTGCTCCCGCAGGGGTTCTCTGTTGTGTTCCCTGTCAGGGCAGTCATTGGTTGTAGCTTGGCACCGTCTAGTTCTTCTGGTCTCAGGATGATGTAGTCGCTGGTTCATGTGTCCCTTTCTGTCACTTGGGCTCGTAATTACCTTGTGTCCTTGGTGTTCTTCATTCTCCTTTGATCCAGGTAGGTTGAGACCAATTCATGCATCTTAGATAGCTGCTTGCTAGCATTTAAGACCCCAGACGCCACTCTTCAAAGGGGGATGCAGAAAGTTTTCTTAATAGATTTTATTGTACCAATTGACTTAGATGTCCCCTGAAACCATGGTCCCCAGGCCCCTGTCCCTGCTACGCTGGACTTTGAAGCATTCAGTTTATTCGGGAAACTTCTTTGCTTTTGGTTTGGTCCAATTGTGCTGACCTCCCCTGTATTGTGTGCTGTCTTTCCCTTTACCTAAAGTAGTTCTTATCTACTATCTAATTAGCCAATGTCCCTCTCCCACGCTTCCTCCCTCCCCCCTTCCCGTAACCACAAAAGAGTGTTTTCTTTTCAGTTTAAACTATTTCTCAAGTTCTTATAATAGTGTTCTTATACAAAATTTGTCCTTTTGCAACTGACTAATTTCACTCACCATAATGCCTTCCAGGTTCCTCCATGTTATGAAATGTTTCACAGATTCCTCACTGTTCTTTATCGATGTGTAGTATTCCATTCTGCGAATATACCATAATTTATTTATCCATTCATCCGTTGATGGGCACCTTGGTTGCATCCATCTTTTTGCTATTGTAAACAGTGCTGCAATAAACATGGGTGTGCATATATCAGTTCGTGTAAAGGCTCTTATTTCTCTAGGATATATTCCAAGCAGTTGGATTGCTGGATAGTATGGTAGTTCTATTTCCAGCTTTTTAAGGAAGCGCCAAATTAATTTCCAAAGTGGTTGTACCATTTGACATTCCCACCAGCAGTGTATAAGTGTTCCAATCTCTCCACAGCCTCTCCAACATTTATTATTTTGTGGGTTTTGGATTGATGCCAGCCTTGTTGGAGTGAGATGAAATCTTATTGTACTTTTGATCTGCATTTCTCTAATGGGTAATGATCGTGAACATTTTCTCATGTATCTGTTAGCTACCTGAATGTCTTCTTTAGGGAAGTGTCTATTCATATCTTTTGCCCATTTTTTAATTGGGTTATTTGTCTTTTTGCAGTTGAGTTTTTAGAGTATCATGTAGATTTTAGAGATCAAGCACTGATCCGAAATGTCATAGCTAAAAACTTTTTCCCGGTCTGTAGATAGTCTTTTTACTCTTCTGGTGAGGTCTTTGGATGACCATAGGTGTTTGATTTTTAGGAGCTCCCAGTTTGGCACTGGGAACTGGGTCCCAGTTATCTAGTCTTTCTTCTACATTCTTTATAATATTTTGTATATTGTTTATGCCATGTATTAGGGCTCCTAACATTGTCCCTATTTTTTTCTTCCATGATCTTTATCATTTTAGATTTTATATTTAGGGTCTTTGATCATTTTGAGTTAGTTTTTGTGCATGGAGTGAGGTATAGGTCTTGTTTCATTTTTTTGCAGATGGATATCCAGTTATGCCAGCACCATTTGTTAAAAAGACTGTCTTTTCCCCATTTAACTGTTTTGGGGCCTTTGTCAAATATCAGCTGCTCATATGTGGATGGATTTATGTCTGGATTCTCAGTTCTGTTCCATTGGTCCATGTGTCTGTTGTTGTACCAGTGCCAGGCTGTTTTGACTACTGTGGTGGTATAATAGGTTCTAAAATCAGGTAAAGTAAGGCCTCCCACTTTGTTCTTCTTTTTCAGTAATGCCTTATTTATACTGGGCCTCTTTCCCTTCCATATGAAGTTGGTGATTTGTTTCTCCATCTCATTAAAGAATGTCCTTGGGATTTGGATGGGAATTGCTTTGAATGTATAGATTGCTTTTGGTAGAATAGACATTTTTATAATGTTAAGTCTTCCAATCCACGAGCAAGGTATATTCTTCCACTTATGTCTCTTTTGGTTTCTTGCAGAAGTGTACTGTAGTTTTCTTTGTATAAGTCTTTTACATCTCTGGTAAGATTTATTCCTAAGTATTTTATCTTCTTGGGGGCTACCGTAAATGGCATTGATTTGGTGATTTCCTCTTCGATGTTCTTTTTTTCGGTGTAGAGGAATCCAACTGATTTTTGTATGTTTGTCTTGTATCCCAATACTCTGCTGAACTCTTCTATTACTTTCAGTAGTTCTCTGGACGATTCCTTAGGGTTTTCTGTGTAAGAGATCATGTCATCTGCAAATAGAGATACTTTGACTTCTTCCTTGCCAATCTGGATGCCCTTTATTTTTTATGTAGCCTAATTGCTCTGGCTAGGACTTGCAGCAAAATGTTGAATAAGAGTGGTGATAAAGGGCATCCCTGTCTGGTTCCCGATCTCAGTGGGAATGTTTTCAGGCTCTCTTCTTTTAGGATGATGTTGGCTGTTGGCTTTGCATAAATGCCCTTCATTATGTTGAGGAATTTTCCTTCTATTCTTATTTTGCTGAGAGTTTTTATCATGAATGGGTGTTGAACTTTGTCAAAGGTCTGTTCTGCATCAATTGATAAAATCATGTGATTCTTGTCTTTTATTTATGTGTTGGATTACTTTAATTGTTTTTCTAATGTTGAACCATCCCTGCATACCTGGTATGAATCCTACTTGGTCATGATGGATTATTTTTTTGATATGTTGTTGAATTCTGTTGGCTAGAATTTTGATAAGGATTTTTGCATCTACATTCATGAGGGATATAGGTCTATAATTTTCTTTTTTTGTGGAGTCTTTACCTGGTTTTGGTATCAGGGATATGGTGGCTTCATAGAATGAGTTTGGTAGTATTCCGTCCATTTCTATGCTCTGAAATAACTTTAGTAGTAGTGTTGTTAACTCTTCTCTGAAAGTTTGGTAGAACTCTGCAGTGAAGCCCTCTGGACCAGGGCTTTTTTTTTTTTGTTGGGATTATTTTGATTTCCTTTTCAATCTCTTCTTTTGTTATGGGCCTATTTAGTTGTTCTACCTCTGATTGTGTTAGTTTAGGTAGGTAGTGTGTTTCTAGGAATTCATCCATTTCTTCTAGATTTTCAAATTTATTTGAGTATAGTTTTTCTTAGTAATCTGATATGATTCTTTTAATTTCAGTTGGGTCTTTTTCAATATCGCCCATCTCATTTCTTATTCAGATTATTTGCTTCCTCTCCTGTTTTTCTTTCGTCAGTTTGGCCAGTGGTTTATCAATTTTGTTGATTTTTTCCAAAAAACCAGCTTTTGGTTTTGTTAATTCTTTCAATTGTTTTTCTGTTTTCTATTTCATTTTTTTTTCATTTAGTTCAGCTCTAATTTTTATTATTTGTTTTCTTCAGGTGCCTGTGGGTTTCTTTTGTTGCTCTCTTTCTATTTGTTCAAGTTGTAGGGATAATTCTTTGATTTTGGCCCTTTCTTCTTTTGGATGTGTGCCTTTTTTGATATAAATTGGCCTCTGAGCACTGCTTTTGCTGTGTCCCAAAGGTTCTGATAGGAAGTGTTTTCATTCTCATTGGATTCTCCCAATTTCTTTATTCCATCCTTAATGTCTTCTCTAATCCAGTCTTTTTTTGAGCAGTGTATTGCTCAGTTTCCAAGTGTTTGATTTCTTTTCCCTGCTTTTCCTGTTATTGATTTCCACTTTTATGGCCTTATGGTCAGAGAAGATGCTTTGTAATATTTCAATATTTTGGATCCTGCTAAGGATTGCTTTATGACCTAATATGTGGTCTATTCTAGAGAATGTTCCATGTGCACTAGAAAAGAAAGTATAGTTGGTTGCTGTTGGGTGGAGTGTTCTGTATATGTCTATGAAGTCAAGTTGGTTGATTGTGGCATTTAGGTCTTCCGTGTCTTTATTGAGCTTCTTTCTGGATGTCCTGTCCTTCACTGAAAGTGGTGCGTTAGAGTCTCCTACTATTATTGTGGAGCTGTCTATCTCACTTTTCAATGCTGATAGAGTTTGTTTTATGTGTCTTGCAGCCCTGTCATTGGGTACATAAATATTTAATATGGTTATATCTTCTTGGTGTGTTGTCCCTTTAATCATTGTATAGTATTCTTCCTTATCCTTTATGATGGATTTAACTTTCAAGTCTGTTTTGTCAGAAATTAATATTGTCACTCCTGCTCTTTTTTGATTATTGTTTGCTTGATATATTTTTTTCTATCCTATTCTTTGAGCTTTAGTTTGCTTGTGTCTCTAAGTCTAAGGTGTGTCTCTTGTAGGCAGCTTATAGATAGATCTTGTTTTTTAATCCATTCTGCCACTCTCTGTCTCTTTATTGGTGCATTTAGTCCATTTACATTCAGGGTAATTATGGATGGGTATGAATTTAGTGCTATCATGTTGTCTTTCTTTGTGTGTTGACAGTTTCTTTTTCCCACTTGATTTTATGTGCTGAGAAGATTTTCTTTATATATTGTCCTTTCCTCGTATTTGTTGTTGTTGATTTTGTTTCTGATGAGTCCGTATTTTTCCCTTGTATTTTATTTTGATGAGTAGGATAGTTTGTTTCCTTTTTGGTTACCTTATTATTTACCCCTATTTTTCTAAATTTAAAACTAACTTTTATTTCTTTGTATCGCCGTATCTTCCTCTCCATATGGAAGGTGCATGATTATATTTCTTAGTTCCTCTTTATTATTTTAATGCTGTCTTCTTTTATATAATAACATCGCTGTTACCCTGTTTTCGGCTTTTTTTTTTATAATCATGCATTGTTTTTTTGGATTTCTCCGTCTGGGTTGACTTCTGGTTGCTCTGCCCAGTGTTCTAGTCTTGGGTTGATACCTGATAGTATTGATTTTCTAACCAAAGAACTTCCTTTAATATTTCTTGTAGTTTTGGTTTGGTTTTTACGAATTCCCTAAACTTGTGTTTATCTGGAAATGTCTTAATTTCACCTTCATATTTAAGAGACAGTTTTGCTGCATATATGATTCTTGGCAGGCAGTTTTTTTCCTTCAGTTTTTTAAATATGTCATCCCATTGCCTTCTTGCCTGCATGGTTTCTGCTGAGTAGTCCAAGCTTATTCTTATTGGCTCTCCTTTGTAGGTGACTTTTCATTCATCCCTTGCTGCTCTTATAATTGTCTTTTTATCTTTGGTTTTGGCAAGTTTGATTATAATACGTCTTGGTGACTTTCTTTTAACATCTACCTTATGTGGAGTTCAATGAGCATCTTGGATAGATATCTTCTCATCTTTCACAATATAAGGGAAGTTTTCTGCCAACAAATCTTCAGCAATTTTCTCTGTATGTTCTGTTATCTCTCCCTGTTCTGGTACTCGAATCACTCGTAGGTTATTTCCCTTGACAGAGTCCCACGTGATTCTTAAGGTTTTTTCATTTTTTTTTAAATTCTTCTATCTGATTTTTCTTCAAATATATTAGCGCCAAGTGATTTATCTTCGCGTTCAGAAATTCTAGCTTCTACTTGCTCAATTCTGCTCCTCTGACTTTCTAATGAGTTGTCTAATTCTGTAATTTTATTGTTAATCTTCTGAATTCTGATTGCTGTCTATGGATTTTTCCAGCTTATTAAACTTTTCATGATGTTCCTGAATAATCTTGCTAATTTCTTCAGTTGCTTTATCTGTTTGTTCCTTGGCTTGTTCTGTGTATTGCGTCATCTCCTTCCTGATGTCTTGAAGGGTTCTGTGTATTAAACTTTCGTATTCTGCATCTGGTAATTCCAGGAATGTACTTTCATCTAGAAGATCCCTGGATTCTTTGTTTTGAGAGTTTGTTGAGGTGATCATGGTCTCTGTCTTTATGTGACTTGATATGGACTGTTGTCTCTGAGCCATCTATAAGTTATTCTATTAGTTTATGCTTGCTTACTGTGTCGTAGCTGCTTGCTTTGTTTTGGTGCATCCCTATGGGTTGCTTGAGTGAGCTAGCTTGATTATTTTCACCTTTGGAGCTCTGGTGTCCTGTCCCCAGCTGGCTAGAGCTGTTATCAGGTATATAAGTCTAGGAGTTCATTCAGTTTTCTTGTATGAATTCAGCTCAGGTTTCCAGGTGGCTGATCATCAAGTGTGTGGTACAGGCTCTGTCCTACAGTCTTAGAGGGGCAGGGGTGATTGGTGTATATACCAGTATCTGATTGCAGCAGGAGGTCACGGTCTGACCAAGGCAGGGGGCTGAGAACTGACCCCTAAGTGTCTCTGAGGAAAACGCGTCTCTGTTCCCTAGAGCATGCTGGTGGGTGAGTTCTGCAGAGGGACCATGGGCACCCAAAGTTTTTGGTTGTAAGGACTGGGAGGTAGCAGTTATCTTTGGACCCCTGTAATGGGTGGCTGGGTGACCTGAGTGGAGCTGTTAGTCCTTAGGTCCCTGTTGTGGGTAGGTGAGGACCTTGTTTAATAAGCAAAGCAATATCAAACATCAAACACCCACCTCTCCACCACATAGCTGAAATGGTTGGAGTTTGCCAGCAAGGGCCTATTCTCCTGAAGTAGGCCCACACAGGTCCATGCAGAAGGGAAAGGTGCTCAAGGTCCACGGACGGTTTATGCCTGGATAGGAGCCGCTTCTGTCCTGAGCTCCCCCGGTTAATGGAGCTAGCAAATTATCTTTTCCCCCAACTGCAAATTTTTTCTTTCCCCAAGGCCAGGAGGATGGCTCTAAGTGCTCACTAGGGTCTATCTCAGGCCCAGGGATTCAGCCGCTGAAGCTGGCTTGGGGGCGGGGGGGAGGGAGGTGGTGGTGGTAAAATATACACAGGTACTTGGCTTTTGCCGAGAGTACTGTTTTTTTTTACTGTCCTCCTCAGGTTCCAGAGGTGTGAGTAGGCTGTGTGGCTGGCTGCTTCTCCCTGAGGAAACTGCGGCCCAACGCTAGTACCAGCCCGCCGCCACCACTGCTCTGCGAATGGTGCCTGAGGGCTCCTCGCAATTCAGGTCTGGTAATTCTTCTCCACTTCTGAATGCTATCTTCCTCCCCTGCCCCTCAGTTCATTGTCTAAGCTTGCCTTTGATGCTCAGGGCTCCCAGCTTGTCACAAATATACTCGTTTCACTTGTTTTTTCAGGTCTTTGTTTTTAAAGAGGGCTCGTTGGAAGTGTCTGTCTATTCTGCCATCTTGGCTCCACCTCACATTGCTTAATCTTTACTATTAATAAAAGACAGCATGGTATCTTAGAGCATCTCCACAATTTTCTGTGGCATAAATATAACCTAGTAGCTTAAGGAAAACTGCAGCCCTGCATAACTGGGCTTTGCTAAAGGAGAAGCTGGGCATGTGTTCTAACAAGAAGATGTTTATATTGCGCTCATAGCAAACGTTTTCTGAATTTGGTAATATCACTCCCCTCTTCTGTTCCTCTTCCTTTCTCTCTTTCTCCTCCATCTTCAGAGAAATAAAAAAATTCCTCCTCTCTGTGATCTGTGTGGTGGTTCTATTCACATTGGTATCCCTTGGTATATCTCCTAGTATTGTGTATGTGACTGTGTGTGTTTTAAAAAAGCAGTTTTTTACTAAGAGGAGTACGGTGACATCTCCTAATATAATGGTATTTTTTGATAGAGTCACCCCGATCTGCTCATTTCCTACAGTATCTGTTTACTCATACATCATACTATCTTTGCAATGGAGAAGTCATGATGTTTTGGGTGTCTGACATGTCCACAGTCCCGTAGTGACAGAGCAAGTCACTGTGGAGAGTTCATTACATAAAGGGTGCAACCCTGCTGCCCTGGCTGGCCACAGCTCAGTGGGCAAGATTAGTTGCTGATGGCTCAGAAACTTTTCCATTGAGTGTTCAGTTCTGCACTTTGGAGAGTTTGAAGAGTAGACTGTAGAAGACCAATGGGGAATAGCAAATGATAAACAAAAGATAGTAAGTTGTAAGCTCTGATGTAGTAGAAGCCACAGCAAGTAGAAGTGCTGAGGTGGGTAGAAATAAGTTCAAATCTACTGACCAGATATCAGCTGAGTGCTAGAATGGAAAAGCATGATGCAGAAATAATCAACACCTTCTGCTAAATAGACAAGTGGGGACTCTGGAGTGGGGTGAATCCTTAATGATGTTCTAGCTCTCTAGAAGGTCTGGTTTCTTATTGCAGGTGCGTCTATTTCTCTGTGAGCTCCAGCTCTGAAGCTGTTGCATCTAGTTCATCTTGTAGTTTAATTCTCCTACATTCTTTGACCGAGGTACCATGTGAGTCTCTCTTTGCCCTGACTAATGGAGAGTTACTGTTGCTAAATATTCCTGAGGTTTAGAAATCTGTCCATTCCTGTAATCTTGGCTTATACAAATGGAAGGTTCTCTTTCTTCTCTCCTATGAGGCTCTTTCTCCTAGTTTCTTCAGCTTATCCTCTGAGGCCAGATATGATCACAGCAAGAATGTCCCCCAACCCTGAACAAAGTCTCTGTCCTCATTGCTGAGGATTTTATTCTTCAATTGCTCAGACTCAAGATTGCCAGAGAGAGAGCATGACCTCTGACAAAACTCAGCAAAAATTCTTCCCTGTGTGTTTTTCCTAGGCCTTGACCTCAGGCTCTCACTTCTGCTTCAAGATGGGCCTTACCCAGCTCTATTGACCTAGTGGGAGCAGAAATACTCTTCATGCTCCTCCAACCTCCAAATACACGCACATGCACTCTGACATACACGCTCAGGCTCTGGGCCTCTTCATTGCAGACAAATGAAGTTTCCTTCCCATTCGCTTCAGCTCTGATGTTCTCCAGAATCCTTACTGCATTCTCTTCGTCTGAAGCTAATGTAGTTCTACATAGCTCTGCTCAGGCCCTCCTCCCCTTCCCTCTAACCCTACTGATGTTCTGTGATTTCAAAGGCGTGTTTTTGTGGACTTCCTGCTTACCAGTTCTACTCCTGCTTTTCTGACTCCTTTCCTTGTTCCTGGGCCCTTGCAGTGCAGTCATGCCCAGAGATGGCTGAAGAGAGCAATGGTCCCTGGCCCTGGCCCTGTCTGAAAGACAAATAACTTAATGTCATTACTCCTATATCTTCACTGTCTTAGTTACCTAGTGCTGCCATTCCACAGGTGATTGGCTTTATAGAACAGGCATTTATTTTTTCACAGTTCTGGAGCCTGAAACTCCAACACAGGGTTTCTGCCATGTTTCTGCTTCCTTCTGTGAGCCTCTTTCCTAGGTCTGGTGCCTGCCAGCAATCCCTGGTGTTCTTTTGCTTGCAGATCATCCTCACCTGTCACCTGTCTTCCCCTGTGTATGTCTCTGTATTTAATCAGCTTTATATAACTCAGAAGTAATTAGGTTTAGGATCCGCCCTACACTGGCATGACCTCAACTGGCAGAATGATTATATTACCTTAAACTACATTATGGAAGGTATTTGAATTACATTAAATTATATTATGCAAAAAAAAAAAAATCTGCTCTACCCAAAGCCAACTGATTTCATCACGTGTAACTACTCCATGACAGCAACTAGACTGTTTGGCCAAACCTCTGGGAGCCATAGCCTAGCCAAGTTGACACACAAAATTAACCATCACGTTCACCCAATTGGATGGAATGTTACATGCTTTTGGACTCCTCAGATGGACCTTCAGCTCTCCAAGTAAGAACTGAGACTAAGGCCCTCTTGGCAGCACCGTCTAGGAAATGTCACCTTCCCCTGGGTGCATGGGGTGGGGATGCAGGCCAACTTGCTCAGGCAATTAAGGCTCAGTTTGCTAAGCAGCTGAAGTTCTGGGGGTCCTATTTCCCAAATATGTGCTATCACTTATATGGAGACCTGGGCCTCATATTTAAACGAACCTCAGGTATTTGATTATGAACTTCGTCTGTCCTTGTCTTTGAAGAGCTGGTATCTTTACTCCCATCAGGACTATTTATTAATGAATTTTGTCCCAAGATACTACACATACATGGCTTTTATGTAAATCTCTAGCGCAACTCTAGTTCATAGAACTTATAAATCCTGTGAGTCTCTGCATAAAATTTGTTGTTTGCATGACAAGGAAAAAAAAAGACACATAAAGAAAAAAAAAATCAAGCTTTAAATTGATTAAATGTGGCTAGAAAATTTCCTGTAACACAACAGGAAAATCACTGCTTTTTCTCCTCCCACTCTAATTATTACCTTCCATTTTACTACAGAAGCTAAATTATTGTTGTCATACCAAATGACATCAAATTATAGTTGGAAGCTAGCCCACTAGGCAGAATTCAGAGTCTGGTTGAAACGCCAAGTGGGTTAATACTTCAAGCATCAGGAGAAGCAAAGTCAAATGCAAAATGAAGTGAACTTGAGTTCAGGCAGGTTTATTTTGGCTGGTGGTATGTGCAGGATAGATTCCATATATGGCTCTTTCTGTCTGTCTGAGCATTGCCAGCCTAGAGGCAGGCCACACTACCTTTTCAGTCCAGTGGCATGGAGTCCCTGGGTAGTGCAAATAGTTAATGCATTTGGCTGCTAACTGAAAGGTTGGAGGTTCAAATTCATGCAGAGACACCTTGAAAGAAAGGTCTGGCGATCTACTTTTGAAAAATCAGCCATTGAGAACCCAGTTCTACTCTGACACACACACACAAGGTTGCCATGAGTCAGAATCAACTCAACAGCAACTGACTATTTTAGGAATTGCTTATAACATCCACTCCTTCCACAAGAAACAATAAAAGCCACTCTCACATCCAGCTCTCACATGTACTCTTTCTCCTAACTACAACTCCAATAATTTAGCTGATTCCTACTCATTTTTTTACTTTCCAGCTAAGATGTCCCTTCCTCCAGGAAGTCTTCCCTGATAACCCCAGCCTGAGTTAGGGCTTCTCCTGTTTGCTCTCTTAGCCCCATATCTTTCCTGCTTCATATCAGGTATCAGAGACCAGTTTAAATTATGCCATTCAGATGAAGTTGTAAGCAAAATGAGATTAGAGACCATGTCTGTCTTCTTCATTGTTATATCCCCCTGTGCCCAGGCCAGTTTCTGGCACATGGTGGACATTGTTGGTTCAATTCCATAGTGAAAGGGATTGAATATAATGAGAAGTCATGACTATGATTTATCATCAGGTTCAAAGCATGCACTTGGAGGAGAGAGAGGAGTTGGTGTGATGGAGAGAACTGACTTTCATAGAATATCTATCTGCACCAGCTAGCTTGCATGATACTTTACAGTTATTATCTGTTTGTTCTTCACAGCAACCTTTGGTGCTCATCTAATCCAATTTTTCATAGATGAGAGATTAGAGAGAACATTTCTGGTAGTGGCATGAAATGCCTCCATTTATTCACATACTACTGTAAGTACATGTATTTTAATCTCATCAGTTTGTTCTATGGACAAAACCCAAACTCTTCAGTATGGCTTTCTTGCCCTTTTTCATCACACCCAGAGCCGTTGTGGATTTCTTGTCTGGTGTTTCCTTCACAAATTGGTCGCCTCACAAAGTTTGGCTTATTGCTCAAATCCAGTCCAAGCACTTCCTCCATCTTAAATCTTCCTATGAGAGGCCTCCCTACTCCACCACCCATCCTTTCAATCAGAATTCAACACTCTTTCCTTTGGACCTCTTTTGAATTGGTATTTCTATCAGACAGCAAAGACGTAGTTGTTCAACATAAGGGTTTTGCACTCGAACTCCCTGAGTTTAAATCTTCCTCTTCCAGGTATTAGCCCTATGACCTTAACCTCTCTGGATTTGTATACTCACTTAATGTATCAGTCAGGGCTCAACCAGAGAAGCAAAACCAGTAAGAAATACATATTAAGAGATTTATTGCAAACAGTTAGCTCATAGAATTGTGGGGGCTGGCTAGGCAAGTGCGAAATCTGTAGGGCATACTGTCAGGAAGGGCAGGCACTGAAGCTGCTGTCCACAAGAGGAATGTCTTTGCCTTAGAAGTTCTGCTCTTAAGGTCTTTCAGCTGATTGAATCAGGCACATCCAGATACCTAGGATCAATCCCTTACTTAAAGTCAACTGATTATGTACTTTTACATCTACAAAATACCTTCACAGCAATACATTAGTGTGTTATTGTATAACTGGGAACTGTAGGATCCTTTGGTGGTACAAACAGTTAACATACCCATCTGCTAACCAAAAGCCTAGAGGTTTGAGTCCACCAAGAGGTGCTGCAGAAGAAGGGTATAGTGATCTATTTCTGAAAAACATGGGATCGTCCTGAATCAGAATTAACTCTAAGGCATCTGGTAAGCAGTAGACTAGCCAAGCTGACACATCAAAAGGCCATGATAATTGTTATAACAGGGAGATAACGATAGCACCTACCTCATTGGGTTATTGGGTCACTAGGGGATTAATGGCTTTATATTAAAAAAAAAAAAGAAAATTTTTTTTTTTTTTTACATGTCATGCATTTAGAACAGTGTTTGGTAAGTGACAAGGCCTCAATAAATGTATGCTCTTAGTTTTTAGTTTAGCATTACATTGTATATGTTGTTAGGTGTCATCAAGTTGGTTACAACTCGCAGCAACGCTAGGTACAACAGAATGAAACACCGTCCGATCCTGTACCATCCTCACAATCATTGCTGTATTTGAACCCGTTTATTGCAGCCACTGTGTCAATCCATATCATTTAGGGTCTTCCTCCTTTTTGCTGACCCTTTACTTTACCAAGCGTGATGACCTTCTCCAGGGACTGGTCCATCCTAATAACATGTCCTTAGCTTCTAAGGAGCATTCTGGCTGTACTTTTTCCAAGACAGATTTGTTCATTCTTCTGGCAGTCCATGGTATATTTCAATATTCTTCACCAACACCATAATTCAAAGGCATCAATTCTTCTTCGGTCATCCTTATTCATTGTCCAGTTTTTGCATGCATATGAGGCAATTGAAAAGACCATGCCTTGGGTCAGATGCATCTTAGTCTTCAAAGTGATGTTATATATACTCTACAATATATTTTAATACACTATATTATACTGGGGACCTTGGTGGCATAGTGGTTAAGAACTTGGCTGCTAACCAAAAAGTCGGCAGTTCAAATTCACCAGTCGCTCCTTGAAACCCTATAGGGCAGTTCTAGTCTGTCCTCTAGGGTTGCTATAAGTCAGAATCGACTCGACAGCAACAGGTTTTTTTTTTTTTTATTATACTGATTTTCACATTTCTGCTTTCTCTATTAGACCATGGATTCTTTTATTCATGTATGTGCCCAAAGCCTTGCATAGGGCTTGATCTTCAATGTGGATTTGGTTAAATTCTTTGAATGAATTAATTTCAATTTTGGAATGGCTGATAGATAACCTAAGAGAAGGCCATATGAGGGATCCATGAATGCAGACTACCCATCTCCGTAAAATGTTTTCTTGCTCTGCAGGACGGTGGAGGTACAGCCTTTTGGGCCATTTTCTAAGAAGGGAAAGGGTAAAATGGTGCCTGCCAACTAAGCTCCACAGCTTCATTTAATACTGGTCTATAATTGTGTCACAGAACATGCTATAGTCTGACAGCAGACCAGAGAGCAAAAAGGCCACCAAATGTTCGAGCAGTTTAAAAATGTATCAAGCCTGAGAGAGGAAGTCATTTGATTTTCTGTGGAGTCACTGTGTAAAGATTATGAGAGACACGAACAGAAATATCCCGAAGATAGGAAAATTAAGCTTAAATCCATGGAGGTATTCGAACCTTGCCAAGTTCCTCTATCCCCTCTGTCCACATCGTGGTATAGTTTTTTTTTTTTTTTTTTAATAGTGTAACCAAATACAGTAGGCAGCTGAAGCTCATCATGGCTCCTTTTTTTGTGTGGTAAGGGTGTTTCTATAGCAAGGATCGAAAGAGTGTAGTTGCCGTGTAGGGGATCGATATTATCTCTGCACTTTTTACTTTCTGTGGATTTTTTTTCTATCTTTAGAAGTTACTTAGACTTTGTACTTGTGTGCGAATATCAGCCTCAAGCACAGTTTGCAAAGAAAGCTTGCTTGGGTGGCTTTAGAATGATCCCGTTTGGAAGTTTAAACGTAAGCGGTGTTGAACATTTAGGAAACGAGGATCAAACTCAGGTTCCGGTAAACAGTTCATGTGCCTGACTTGAGTGAAAAAATCAGATAAAAGTGTATTGTTAACTTTGTTTTTCATTATCTTACGGTTCGTAGTTGTTCAGAGAGCATGGATATATCAGCTTAGGAAGGAGTTGCAGCTAGAGTTGAAAGTAACGTCAATTGTATTTATCTAATTTCATGTGTAAATTCCATTCTTCTTATTTTCTGTCTATAAATATGCATAGTCTATATCCATAAATGGAAACCCTGGTGGTGTAGTGGTTAAGTGCTACGGCTGCTAACCAAGAGGTCAGCAATTCAAATCCACCAGGCGCTCCTTGGACACTCTATGGGGCAGTTCTGCTCTGTCCTGTGGGGTCGCTATGAGTCGGAATCGACTCAATGGCAGTGGTTTTTGGTTTATATCCATAAATAACCACCCACACAAAGTAAGTGTGGTATAAACCCTAATTTCTTTTTTCCCAAGTTAAATGCTTTCAAGGCAGCCAGATTTTTATTAAAATTTGTTTGAAAAAAGCATTTAAGACCTAAATTTGATACCAAGTAGACAGTGAACCAGGAATAATTCATTTATTTACCTACTTAGTAGACATTTATTGAGGGCTCGCTGTGTACAGGGAATGTGATAGGCATCAGTAATAGCCAGGTTGCTGCCTTCATAGAAATTCCAGTCTAGTGGACAAGTTATTCATAATAGTGTCGTGGTACTATGATAGGCAAGAATGAAGCATCATGGGAGGGAATTACAGAGTGTCTACGCTAAAAGACTTGTAGAAGCTCTTTGAAGAAGATGATATTCACACAGAGACCTGAGTAAGTTCTTCAAGTAGGGTATGTGTATGTGTGTATCTCTCTGAGTGTGTGTGTGTGACTGTGTAAAGAGATAGCAGGCAGGTCCAAAGTGTTGCAAACGAAGAGAATAGACTATGCAAAGATTCTGTGGCCAGGATAAGCATGGCCTATCCCAGTTGTACTACATATAGAACAGCTGAAATATTGAACATTCCTAGCTTGTTTGTTGCAGGAGGGGGCAGGGAACATGAATGGCAAAAAGACTGGAGAAATAAGCAGAAAGATAAAGGAGAAAGGTAGATGGAGTAAAGAGATATTTAAGAGGTAGATTGTGAGAATTTTATTAAAGATAGAATTTCAAGGATAAGAGAAAAGATGAATCGAGATGGCACTTGTGGGTAGATGGTAGTGCCATTCACTGAAAAACGAACACAGGAGGTGAAAAGTTACCAGGGGAAGACAACAAAATTCTGTTGGACTTTTGAGTTTGAAATGCCTGTGGGATATCAAGTGGGAAAGCCTAGCAGACAGTGAGAATGTGGCTCTGGATTTCAGGAGAGAGCACCTACTAGAGATAGACTTGGGATTCATCATCATCAACTTGAGTTTCTCAACCTTGGCACTATCGACATTTTGGGAAGAATAATTCTTTTTTGCGACGGGCTGCCCTGTGTACTGTAGGATGTTTAGCAACATCCCTGGCCTCTACCCAATAGATATCAATAGCACCACTGCCCTCCACAGTTGTGACAACTAAACACTTCACCAGACATTGTCAAATGTCCCCTGGACGGCAGAATCACCCTTGGTTGAGAACTACTGATAAAGATGGTATCTATAACTATGAGGATGGATGAGGGTAGAAAGCGAGGAGAGAAGAGATCTCAGGACACCAGCTTTGGGAGACCATGGGGACCAAGAGGAGAAAAGAAACCCCACAAAAGAGACTGAGAAAGGGAAAACATGTTTCAGTAAGAAAGAATTCATCGCAATGGGCAAATGTGGCTGAGTGATCATTAAAATGAAGCCTATTGTCAATGGTACTGAGTTGTACATGTACAAACTGTTGAATTGGTATATGCTTTGCTGTATACATTCTCAACAACAAAAATAAAATGAATTGCATATTTAAAAAAATGAAGCGTAAAATGTAGCACTCTGTTTAGCAGCAAGAATGTCATTGACGACTTTAGTGAAAGTAATTTTCTTAGGGTAGTGGGACAGAAGCCAGAGGGCAGTAGGGTGAAAAGTAAATGAATTTAGATTGCATGATTGCATTATTTCATCTGGCCAGACTCGACAGCCCAGCTAGGAGAACATATACAGCTAAAATGACTTTGCTTGGGGTTTGAGAGAGGGTTCAAGAGGTATCCAATGGCAAGAGGAAGTGGAGGATATGGAATGAGAGTTGTTGAAGTGGAGGACCATAGAATATAAACCGGATGGTAAAAGAAATCAAAACAAGAGAGAATTGATGGGTGGAGAGAAAATAGTTTAGATCTAAGTCCTCTTTAAGAATAAGGAGGAGATTTAGTGACAATTACTGATGGGAAAATCTGGAATTCTTTAGTGGAATAGTCCGTCAACCAAATTGGGCCCTGGTTTCCTCATCTATAAGTTCAGGTGGCTAACTTAAGTATCCCAATATCCCTTCTACTTTGAATGTTTTATGTTAAAAGGTATGTCTTCTTTCTGATTCTTATGTGATAGGAATAAGACTCTAAGAACTGAAAGATGTATGTGTATATGAATTTATGTTCATGAAAGCTTATTAATAGCAATACATTTTTAGATAGTTTCTTTTTGATCTTAGGTCATCCTGATTTTGATGCTATAAGTTAACTTTAAAATATTTTATTCCCAACTTTTCGGTCTGCCAATTTTGATCCACTGTTTAGTGCAGAAAGCAGAAGCCCTGAAAAATATGTGAGATAATTTTGGGGGGGGCGGTGGTTAGTGGCTTCACTTTGTAGAGAAGCACACATTTTGAGAAGTTCAAACTGGTTGCTGGTGAGTTGATTCCAATTCATAGCGACCTTATACGGCAGAATAGAACTGCCCCATAAAGTTTTCAGGGAGTGGCTGGTAGATTCGAACTGTTGACCTTTTGGTCAGAGGCTGAACGCTCAAGTACTGTGCCTCCAGGGCTCCTTTTACTTTAAGAAATACCAAGGAATGGGGAACCTTGATTTTCATTTTCTCTCTTTCCCTGTTAGTACACGTGGTTTCCCTCTGCCCCTAGGAGTCTTTCAGATAGGTTAGCTAATAATAAAGGTTTAAAGGGTTGTAAAAAGGTGGGCAGTTCTAATCCACCAGGAGCTCCTTGGAAACTCTATGGGGCAGTTCTACCCTGTCATATATGCTTGCTATGAGTTGGAATCAACTTGAAGGCAATAGGTTTGTTTGTTTTGGTTATAGAGTCCCTGTCTGGCTCCGATGGTTAAGTGCTCAGCTACTAACTGAAATGTTGGCAGTTTAAACCCACCCAGAGGCACCTCAGAAGAAAAGACTGGTGATCTACTCCTGAAAAATCAGCCACCGAAAACTCTACGGAACACAGCTCTACTCTGGCACACATGGATCGCCATGAGTCAGAATAGACTCTGTGGAGGTTTTTTTTGTTTGTTTTTTAAGGGCCTTCCGTATAGAAAGATGAGAAGGCTATAAAGCGAGGTTGGAAAATATGGGGGACATATACTTGCGCTTTACTCCGACACTCTAGCCAGACAGCACTCATTGATTTCAGCACTCCAGAACCTGCACGTGGCTTCCAGCCATGAGTCTCACCTCTGCCTGAGCATCAGAATTGCTTGTGGCGATCTTGAGAAAATAGTTTCTCAAGCCTCATACTCAGTCAACATCTTCACTGGCTATGATGTGATCTGCCTAAGATGTGGTTCCAGGCAGGCAACTGGAGTTGGCACCTGAGATCTCAGCTGGAGAGTAACTCTCACCCTCCCCTCTCTTCCCTGGGCTCTGCTTTGCGACATGGAGATAGCATTTTATTTTTAAAAACTTGCTATTTCTAAATTAGAACAAGACTTAACAAAGAAGCAAGAGAAAGGCTAGGGGTAACTCTGGCCAATCCCTTACCCCTCTACTTATAATCCTTAGGGTGATAATGCCAACTAGCTTGTGACAAGATCATTCAAATGAGAGTTAATCATTCATTAATTCCAAGACATTTATTAAGAGGCTGGTATACTCAAAAAGGAGTCCCCATGTGGTGCAAATGGTTGACACGCTCAGCTGTTAACCAAAAGTTTGCAAGTCCGAGTCCATCCAGAAGTACCTCAGAAGAAAAGCTTGGCAATCTGTTCTGAAAAAATCGACCATTGAAAACCCTATGGAGCGTAGTTCTACTATGACACACCTGAGATCACCATCAGTCAGGGTCACCACAAGTTGAGGTCACCAGCAGAAGAGGTGATAAAACGGTATTGAAGCAATTAATTAGCTCTTGCTTACATTTTTTTTTTTTTTTTACATTAGCTTCTCCAACAATGCTGGTATTCAATACAACTTTAAATCAAAATGCCAGTCATCAGGGTTTCCCTAAACGTCGGGCATATGTAAAACAAGGGCAGGAAGTCTGGTAAGTCAGCCCATAGGGCTCATCTTAGACCTCACTCCAAGAAGACTTCACTGATGATGCTAAATCCATGATTCTGACAGGGAAGAATCAGAAGAAGTCAGGAAGAGAGCATGGAAGCCTTTCTGGCTTCTTGGAGTTAGCCTTCCCCATTGTGGCTTCTTTTTGTTTGGGGTATTAGAGTTTCCAGTGCTTTGCCCTGAAGAGAGGTCATTGTTCATTTCTTGATGAATTTTGAAGTGACACTTATTGGGCCCTCTTTCGTAACCCCTCTCCCAATCTTTGCCTAAACATATATTTATTACATCTTGTTTTCAGCAGATGCCTCCTCTGAGATGAAAGTTTATTTTAGTGTTTCAACTTCTTTCTGGAAAAATAAAAATGAAGCAGATCTGTTGTTTGGCTAATTGTTGGTTGACTTCTCTACCAAGTTACTTGAATTGGGGCAGTGTTGGAGGAGGAAGGTGAATGGACTGGGGCTCCAGGCTCTCCATCTCCACCTAAGGAGGTTCTGGTTTGTGCTTCATTACTAACATTTCTAATTAAATGTGAACAAATGGTTACTTTCCTTAAAACATTTGAAAAATACTGGAGTCCTGAAGCTGAAGAAAGAATAGCTCGAAACGGTTGTCCTCAAACTTGTGCTGCATCAGAATCACAAGGAGGGCTTGTTAAAATACAGATTCCTGGCTCCACCTTCGGTGTTTCTGACTTGTGGCTTGTTGCTAGGTGCCGTTGAGTCAATCCCGACCCATAGAGATTTAGTAGGCTGAAATGAGACCTGAGACTTTGCATTTTAACTAGTTCCCGAGTGAGAGTGACAGGGATGCTGCTCGTTCTTTGACTACACTTTGAGAACCATTGCCCTGAAAGTATGCTGCTGTAAACAGTGTCAATCTTGTGGCCCTGTTGTTTCCATAGGAGATGTTTTGTGCCATACTTATTACAACTTTATGTAGTCCTGTCCTCAAGCCTCTAGATCAGATTATCGGGAACTTGTTTTCCATCTACAAGTTGTTTACATTTTAAAATAGTTGCTGTGTTCTTATATTGGAAGATTTCACTTATAAATCTGGATTTTTAGCTTCTTTTGAAGAATCAGATTAACTGGCACCACTGGGCAAGCATTTCCACATAGTGACTCTCTGCTGGAGATGAGGTAGCTGTTGCCCCCCTACCACCACCTCAGGTTCCCTCTCAAACCACAAAAACCAAACCCAGTGCCCTCGAATCGATTCCGGCTCACAGTGACCCTATAGGACAGAGTAGAACTGCCCCATAGGGTTTCCAAGGAGTGCCTGGCAGATTCGAACTGCCGAGCCTTTGGTTAGCAGCCGTAGCACTTAACCATTACACCACCAGGGTTTCCAGCTTCCTCCTCAGGCTCCCTAAATTCTCAAGAAATCAGACACACTCATATTGAAATCTCAAAGGCCATTGAAAGTAGTTTTGATGTTATGCGACTAAATATTTAGCATTATTCTTCTCTTACTGCCATTGTTAGAAAGACCTTTACCGTAACATGTAGAGTGAGGTCATTTTCTATTGTTTTTGCTATCTGTACCTAATAGGGTGTATTATAATGCCAAACATGGATGTATTTGCAGAAAATTGAGTTTATTGTAAATTTACATAAAATGTATTATTCAAGATGAAAGCGCCCTCATCCATTGCTGGTAAGAATGCAAAATGGTGTAGCCACTGTGGAAAACAGTTTGGTAGGTCCTCAAAAAGTTGAAGTTAAAATTTCCATATAAGCCAGCAATCCTAATCCTAGATATATACCCAAAAGAATCGAAAGCAGGAATTCAAACAGAAACCTGTACACCAATGTTCATTGCAGCACTATTTACAATAGCCAAAAGGTGGAAACCACCTAAATGTGCAACAGTTGAATGAATAAACCAAATGTATATATACACAATGGAATATTACAAAGCCATAAAGAGAAATGAAGTCCTGATACACTCTAAACCTCCCCCAAAACAAACCCATTGCCATCGAGTGGATTCTTACTCAAAGCGACCCTATAGGACAGAGAAGAAGGACCCCATAGGGTTTCCAGGGAATGGTTGGTGGATTCCAACCGCTGGCCTTTTGGTTAGCAGCGGAGCTCTTAACCAGTGCACCACCAGGGCTCCCCTGATACATGCAAGAACTTGGATAAACTTTGAAAGCATTGTGCTGATTGAAGTAAGTCAGTTGCAAAAGGACAAATATTGTATGATATCACTTATGTGAAACAGACAAATAGAAACCAAAGCTTATGAGTGGTTACCAGGGGTAGAAAGGAGCAGGGAAACGGGAGTTGTGTAGAGGCTACTGAGTTTATGTTAACAGTGATGGAATAATTTGGAAAAGGACTGTGATGATGGCTGGCCAATGTGAAGAATGTACTCAGTGTCATGAATAATACATGTAAACATTGCTGAATTGGTGTTTGTTGTATATATTCTTACCACATTAAGAAAAAAAGATGAAAGTAATGCCCCAAGACCCTTATCCTGGCTTAGATAGATGCCTTGAGTATTATTTTAGAAGCGACACCTCGTTTGGGGGCTTAAAAAGAAATTTCCCTGAATTCTACTCATCCGTCAATGTCGGCTACTTCCTGAGTTTATATAAAAAATGACTCTGTAGCATGACGGCTGGAAAAGCAAACACATTTAAAATTTCTAGGCGCTTTGGACAGTCTATTGCTGCCTCTGACTGTGATTTTTCTCTGAACTCTTCGAAAGAAAGCCCCAGCCTCCGGATCTTTGAAAGAAGGCATTTGCGCTAAAACTAATATTCCTTGTCTCTGCTCATCAAGGTCAGAGCTGCCTTGTCCACTGAGATCTCTCAAAATTACAACCATTTCACAGTTTAATTGGGATGGTTTTCCTAGATTCAGAGGCAGAAAGTCCCGTAGAACTTGGTTTGTTTAACAAAGGAGGCTTTCTTTCCCAAACCCCTCTGGCTCTGGTAACTTGGAAAATTTTATTAGCCAGAAGGGAAAAAAAAAAAGAAAAGAAAAGAAAATTCCACCACCAACTCTGGGACTCAAGCAGCTATTTGGAGGGTTGAGAAGAGCAAGGACCCAATTAAGCTGCTCAGCCGCACCGGCCTGAGTGTAGCGCGGCGACCGACAGTGCCCCGCGCGCTCTGTCCAACTCCGCCAGGCTGAGCTGCCTCTAAGCTCTCTGTCAAAATGGCAGGAGTCTGAGTGATTCATTTCTCAAGCACCAGACACCAGCGGAGAGTAAAGCTAATGCAAGCTGGGAGTAACCGGATCAGGGAGATATGACTCTGATATCTAAACAGGGATTTGGAAGGAGCAGAGGCAGGCTTAAAACAACTTTCTCATAACAAAATAGAATGGCTAAAAGGAGCCGAAAAGGCATTTTTTTCTGACCCTTTTGTCCTTCGTTTCAAGAGGAACAAATATGTTCTACTTTCTTCGCTTGACCTCTTATCTAAGAAAGAAGTGACCCTCTGCCCCCAGGAATAGTGCTGACAAATCTTTTATAGGTCTGGTGGTGTAGCTGAAAAGAACTAAATCTGCAAAGGAATCTTAGGAATTTTAGGATGTCCCTGTTTGGAGGGCCTGTGATAGGGGCTTAGGCCAGAGGGGTTTCCTGGTTAGAGCCCAACAACTATACACAGGGGCACTCAGAATATTGGAAACCACGGTATGACAGACCCAGTATAGAAGCTAGAGCCAATCAAAATGATAAATCCGTAAAAGTTCCCATAGGCTAGCTTTTATCGTAAAAACTTTTTTTTTTTTTCTGGGATATTGAGAAGAATTTAATAATGTGTAGGTAGGGATTTAGAACATCATTAAGTATGGTGCAGTACATTCAGACTAGCAAGGGCTGAGAGATGTTTTTACCCCTGGCTTAACGTGAAGTGCAGTGGGAGGGAGAAATTAGTGGAGTATTTATTTAGAGAGGGCCATTCAACAGGAAATACTATTCTGTTTGTTGTTGTTGTTGTTGTTTTTAATTAGAAAACTTTAGTGTGCTTTTGGTGAGAGTTCACACAGCAAACTTGGCTGCTAACTTGAAGGTCGGCAGTTGGAATCCAGCAGCTGCTCCTTGGAAGCTCTATGGGGCAGTTCTGCTCTGTCCTATGGGGTTGCTATGAGTCGAAATCGACTCAGTGGCAATGGGTTTGAGTTTTTTTGGTTTTTGTTTGTTTTTTTTTTTTTGGCCAATCAACTAGAAGAGATGCATATTTGTGTCCATTCCAAAGAAAGGTGATCCAACAGAATGCGGAAATAATCGAACAATATCATTAATGTTACACTCAAGTAAAATTTTGCTGAAGATAATCCAAAAGCAGTTGTAGCGGTACATCAACAGGGAACTGTCAAAAATTCAAGCTGGATTCAGAAGAGGATGTGGAGCAAGGAATATCATTGCTGATGTCAGATGGATCTTGGCTGAAAGCAGAGAATACCAGAAAGATGTTTACCTGTGGTTTATTGACTATGCAAGGACCTTTGACTATGTAGATCATAGCAAATTATGGATAACATTGTGAAGAATGGGAATTCCAGAACACTTGATTGTGCTCATGTGGAGCCTGTACAGAGACCAAGAGGCAGTCATTCGAACAGATCAAGGGGATACTGCGTGGCTTAAAATCAGGAAGGATGTGCGTCAGAGTTGTATCATTTCACCATATTTACTCAGTCTGTATTTGGAGCAAACAGAGAAACTGGACTATACGGAGAAGAACATGGTATCAGGATTAGAGGAAGATTCATTAACAACCTGTGATATGCAGATGATACAATCTTGGCTGCTGAAAGCCAAGAGGACTTGAAGCACTTAATGATGAAGATCAAAGGATTACACCTCAACATAAAATGTGGATTACACCTCAACATAAAGAAAACAAAAATCCTCACAACTGGACCAATAAGCTACATCATGACCAATGGGGAAAATATGGAAGTTGTCAAGGATTTCATTTTACTTAGATCCACAATCAACGCCCATGGAAGCAGCAGTCAAGAAATTAAATGATGCATTGCATTGGGCAAATATGCTGCAAAAGACATCTTTAAAGTATTGAAAAGTGAAGATGTCGCCTTGAGGCCTAAGCTGCACCTGACCCAAGCCATGATATTTTCAATTGCCTCATATGCATGTGAAAGCTAGGCAATGAATAAGAAAGACCTAGGGAGAATTGATGCTTTTGAATTATGGTGTTGGCGAAGAATATTGAATATACTGTATTACTTGCATCCCACACATTTTGGTATGTACTATTTGCACTTTCATTTGGTCCAAAGTACTTTTAAAATTGGTCCTGCAATTACCACTTTAAACCATGGATTATTTAGAAGTGTGCTGTCTAATTGCCAGATCTGACTAAGTTTAAGGATCTTGAGATGAAGAGGATATCCTTGATTACCCTGGGGGGACTCAAGGATGTAAGCCCCCAAACCAAACAACAACAGCAACAACAACAACAACAAACCATTGCCAAGAAGTCAATTCTGACTTATAGTGACCCTATGGGATAGAGTAGAACTGCCCCACAGGGTTTCCAAGGCTGTAATCCTTTTTTTTAATAGTGAAATTTACCACATTTTATTCTAGCATATGTATAGTTTTTTTTTTTTTTTAATTATTATGCTTTAGATGAACGTTTACAGAACAAATTAGTTTCTCCTTAAACAGTTAATGCACATATTGTTTTGGGGCATTGGTTGTCAACCCCGGGTCATGTCAACACTCTCCTTCACCTTGAGTTACCCATTTCTATTTCTCCAGCTTTCCAGCCCCCTCTTACCTTCTTGCCCTTGCCCCTGGGCTGGTTTGCCGATTCAGTTAAGTTTGCCTACACCTTAACTTAAACCCTTACCTGTTGCAGTCAAGTTGATTCCAACTCAGTGACCCTATCGGACAGAGCAGGACTGCTCCATAGGGATTCCAAGGCTGTAATCTTTACGAAAGCAGGTTGCCACATCTTTCTCCTAAGGAGTGGCTGGTGGGTTCCAGCTGATGACCTTTGGGTTAACAGCCAAATACTTAACTAATTTTGTGCCTCTGGCCTCCAGAAATGTAATAAAGTAAATTTGTGCTGTTTTAAGTCACTGAGTTTGTGCTCATTTGTTACAGCAGCAATAGGAAACTAATACACCATATGACAGATATTTTGCTTCTAGGTATTTACCCAAGAGAAAAGAAAACGTGTGTGTGTGACGTGTGTGAATGTTTATAGCAGTATTTTTATAAAAACCAAAAATCTGTAAACAATCTTGTTGTCCAGTATCTGGTGTATGGATAAACAAACTGTGATTCGCCCATCCAATGGAACACTATTTAGTAAAATAAAGAAACAAAATACTGGTATGTGCAACAATATGGATGAATCTCAAATATGCTAAGTGGAAGAACTTAGACCCAAAAGTCTACATACTGTATGATTTCATTTTTGTAACATTCCGGAAAATGCAAAACTATAGGGTTAGAAAACAGCTTGGTGGTTTCCAGTGGCTGAGAATGGAGAAGGATTGATTACAAAGGATAATGACTCTTGAGGAAAGTTTCTGATGTGATGGAAATGTTCTCTCTCTTGATTTTGGTAGCAGGTACATAACTCCATACATTTGTGGAAGTTCATCAAAATGTGCATTTAAAGTAGGTGAATTTTACTGAACGTAAATTATATCTGAATATATTTGACTTAAGAAAGGGAACAATGAATTCAATTAGCACATTTGACAAAATACGACATTCTATTCAGTTAGGCTATTTCCTCTATCTTAAGCTTCATTAACAGGTTCCTTGATTTCCAGTTAAGAGATTTTTCACCCATGCCTTTCTTCTCTGAAGTGTTCAAAGCTTAAACAAATAAATTTATTATGTTAGAACTACTACTAAGGTAAGACTATATAAGTCCAAAGACATGAGGAGAAAAAAAAATTAAGTCAATGCCACTTTAAATCTAAAGTACCTAAGATATGTGTAATTTTCTTCCCGAATCACAAACATCTAGGAAATTATTATATAATGAAAACTGAGACGTCTTCATGCAGACATCTGGTTATTAGAAATCCTCTCACCTTCTTAAGTCTAGCATCAAATGTTGGGGTCTTTGGAAAGAAAGATTGGCCCAATTTTTCGGCTTGTGGGCATCGAGGAAAGAAAGATTAGCCCCCTTTTTTGGCTTGTGGGCATTGAACAAAAAGTCATCTCATGGGAAAGTGGGTCAGAATGAAGTTTGGAAAAAGCCAAGGTATTGAGGAAGTGAGGGAATAGACATGCAAAAAAGATAGCAAGAGCAGAATGTTTTCAATAGAAGACAAGAATGAGGCGCAGAGATTTAAGAATGAGGAGAAATGCTATTAAAACATAAAAACGACAAAATTCTTGAAAGAAAAATAATTTATGATTTTAATGTAATGAAGCTTATCTTGTGCAGAAAATTAGAGTAAATATACTTCAAAATTTTTAAAAGAACCTTTGGATTTTATCTTGGGCTGAGGTCTCATAAATGGATTTCTGAGGTGGAGAACATTCAATAGCAAATTAGAAGCCTTCTTAAGAGAATCATGGGGTAACTTGTCTTTCTTTCCATAGAACAAAGTTATTCAAGGAAATATCTGTTATTGAGAAAAATGAAGACTGATATGGGGAAATCTGTAATTTTAAAGTACTTTTACGAAGACAAGTAGAATTAAAATGGCATATGCAAAAAAATAAAAAAACTTATTCTTTAACTATTTCTACTTTTTCTCATATTATCTCCCAATTTTTATTTTGAAAAATTTCAAACCTATAGAAATTCTGAAAAGACAGAACAATGAACACATATATATCCTTCACCTATATTTACAAATTCACAAGTTGTTAACAGTTCCCAATTTTTCTTTCTCTTTTTTCTATCATCCATCTGTCCATCCATCCATCCATCCATCCATCCATCCATCCATCCATCCATCCATCCATCCATCCATCCATCCATCCATCCATCCATCCATCCATCCATCCATCCATCCATCCATCCATCCATCCATCCATCCATCCGTCCACCCACCCACCCATCTGTCCGTCCGTCCCATCCATCTGTCCATCCATCCATTTATCTCACTTAAATAGTTAAAAATAAAAGTGTGAGATTGGAAGGGTTTTTCACATCATGACACTTATTAAAAAAACAGTTGCCTTCAAGTTTATTCTGACTCATGTTTACCTCATCTGTGTTGGAGTAGAACTGCTCTGTAGGGTTTTTAATGCCTGATTTCTTGGAAGTAGATTGTCAGGCCTTTCTTTCTTCTAAGGTGCTTCTGCGTGGACCCCACCCTCCAACAATGATTAGCAGCCAAGAGGGTTCCTCAACGCTTCAGCACATATCTCCTGAGAACAAAGCACGTTTTCCTTCATAACCACAATATTATTTCCACACCCAGTAAATTCAACTTTGATACAATAAAATTGCCTAACAGAGTCCACATTCAAATTTTCCTAATAGTTGCTAAATGATAGCTTTTAGCTGTTTTTATCTTTCTTTCTTCTTTTTTTTCCAAATCCTGGATCTAATGAGGGACTGTGCATGCTTTAATTGTCTTATTCCATTAGTCCCCTTTAGAACATATTTCCTTGTCTTTTTTGTTTGTTTGTTTGTTTTTCAAGGCATTGACATTTTTGACATTCTGGAGTAGTCCAGGTCAGTTGTCTTGTAGAATGTGCCATAATCTAAATTTGTCTAATTGTTGCCTCCTAGTAAAATTCAGGTTAAATATTTTTTAGTAAGAATACTAATAAGGAAGGTGTGCTGTATGTTTCATTTCTTCTGGTTTGTGAGACCCTGATCCCCCCAATATCTATGTATTTGTTCATTGGGTCTATCCTACAACTCATGAAAAGTCAGTTTCTGTGTTACTTCTACCAATAAACAAGCCTGCTAGACAAAGTTTCAGATTTCTATTTTTGTCTCTAGAGTATGTCCTTCTAAGGGTATATAACCAGATTATTATATATACAGAAGTTACTTGAATTAATTCTTTTATTCTGTGGAGTGAAGTTTTCAAATACAGAGTTTGGTACAGAGTTGAGTTAGTTTTTTTTTTTTCTATTTGTGTTCAATTATAGTTTGCTTTTAATTTAGTTTTTGGATATGTACATTTTGAATGGTTCAAGCTCAAAATTATATCAAAAGGTATACTAGAAAAGTCTTGCGCTCATCTCTATTTCTTTCATCTCATTTCCACCCAAATCCTACTGATAAAATTTTGTATTAGTATCTGGTGTGTACTTTCCGTTTTTCCTTTGGCAAAAATAAGTGTGTGTGTGTGTATACCATTTATATTTACATATTTGTGTTTATGTAGTATGTATTTTTAAAGATATGTACTTTTATTCTTTTTTCTGTCACTTAAGATAGTATACTGTGTACATTCTTTGGCATATTGAGGTTTTTTTCACTCAACAATATACCTTCCTAATCATTCCATATCAACACATAGAGATTACCCTCATTTTTATGGCTGCATAGTACTCCATAGTGTAGCTATATAATTATTTATTCAACAAGTTTTCTAAAGATAAATATTTAGGATATTTCCCAAAATTTTTTTTATTACAAATATGCCAAACAAATAATCTTGTATGATGCGGGACAGCTTTGTAACAATTCATTAGCAATAATTTTTAAAAAAGGATATATTCAACTACATAAAAGTAAAATAGAAAATGTTAGCATGCCAAAAACAAACAAACAAACAAAAAAGCTAAAACCAATGATAGAGGACAAAGTTGGAGGAAAATATGTGCTGCATACACAGATACAGAGCTAATCTCTCAAATACATAAACAACAAATATCATTCAAAAAAAGTACTGATATAAAATAGGAAAATGACCAAAAGATGTAAAAAAAGAGCTCTCAGAAAATGATGGATAGGTGGGCCTTAAACATATGAAAAGATGTTTTCATACTAACTTATACAAAAAAACAAAACCAGTTGCCCTCAAGCCTGAATCATAGGACAGAATGGAACTGCCCCATGGGGTTTCCAAGGCTGTACTCTTTACGGAAGCAGACTGCCCCCTCTTTCTCCTGTGGAGGGGCTGGTGAGTTGGAACCACTGACCTATCAGTTAGCAGAGGAATGTTCTACTGCTGCACCACCACCACCAGGTCTCCTTAACTTACAGGAAGAGAAAAGTAAGTTGAAGCTACACTGTGAAACCATTTTTCACATCTCCCGAACCAAAAACCAAATCCACTACCAGCTTGCAAAAATTCAGAAGCTTTAAAACATACTTTAATGAGAGGGATATGAGGAAGCTTGTATTTTTGTACATTTTTCATGGAGAGCAGAATGGCATAAACTTTATTGATGGGAATAATGCAATAGCTAACAAAACTCTATGTGCACTTCTACTTTGGCCCAGCAATCCTGTATCAAGGAATTTTGAAAATATACCTCCACAAGTTCCATGTTTTCAAAACACCTCCATGCCTTTAAAATTGAAAAGGTACTATTTAAAAATTGTTACCACTGTTATTATTTTTCAGCTACGGAAGATGAACACTGTAATTCCCTTGAATGAGTATTGTGTTTTATTCCCTTTTGGTTAAAGCCCTTCTGAAGGTATAATGAATAATAGGAAACACAGATACTTTTTGCTTTGAATACAAGTTCTAATTGAGGATCTGACTATAGCCTTCACCAACTGATGAGGAAAAATGAGTTTAAAAGACTAGGTCAACTTGCAGCATTCTGAGTGCCGCATCTCACCGCTCAGAGGCACGATGCATGCATCCCAGTAGTGAGGTCACATGTCATGATTTTTCTTCCTGGACCATGGCTCACGTCTATGGAGGAGTATGCAACCTGTTATAAATCAGTTGTGATCTCTCTTTAGAAAATGCTTGTATAGTTTTGTCCCCGTTTTAAAAATGATTGTCCTCACAGATGTTTTAATGACAGTGGGAATCCAAATTCATCTTTTCAAAGTTTGTTGCATTGCACAAAGTGTGAGTGCTTTGGTTATCTATTACTGGGTAGCAAATCACTCCCGAACTTGTTGACTTAAACAACATCTTATTTGTTCTTCATCCAGTCAGATACACACTGCAAACTAGAACTCTGACTCCATGGGCAGGGAATGCACCTTCATTAGACCCAGTTCTATTTCCTTAATCTGTCAGTCTCTGCAGATATTGATTCTGCCTCGTGTTTCCTTGGCACTACCCTTTGAAATGTTCTTCCTTTGCCATAGCATAGGGCTGTGTTTGCAGCCCTTCATCATGATGCCGCTCATTGGTCCAGTTGTGAGGATTTCTGTTTTATCTTGAGGTGTAATCCGTACTGAAGGCTATAATCTTTGATTTTCATCAAGTTCTCTTCACTTTCAGCAAGCAAGACCAAGACTGTGTCATCTGTATACTGCAGTTTGTTAATGAGTCTTCCATCAATCCTGATGCTGCATTCTTCTCCACGTAGTCCACCTTCCCCGATTATTTGCTCAGCATACAGGTTGAAGAAGTCTGGTGAAAGGATACAACCCTGACACACATCTTTCCTGACTTTAAACCACGCAATATCCCCTTATTCTATTTGAACGATTGCCTCTTGGTCTACGTACAAGTTTTGCATGAACACAATTAAGTGTTCTGGAATTCCCGTTCTCTGCAATGTTCTCCGCAGTTTATGATCCACACAGTCAAATGCCTTTGCGTAGTCAATAAAACACAGGTAGACGTTTGATATAGACGTTTGATACAGGAACTTTTTTAACATAGCTAAAAACAAGCCACTAAAACTTCAGCTTCTTAAATATTAAAAAAAAAAATTAGCAGCTAATATTTATGGAGGATCAGGAATGGGGTGCATCTCAGGTATAGTCTGGAATTCAGAGGAGGAATAAGGAATGGTGGAGGGTCAGAGAAGGGCAATGATGAGATAAGAATGAGGGATGACAAAAAGCTCAGGGGTGGGGTGATGGATGAGGCAAAATGAGGTTCAGGGAGGGCTGAGATTCGAACACAGGATAAGGATCAAGGAGGGTTTTTTGTGCAAATTAAAGGGTACCAAAATAAAAAAAGCTTCTGTTATTATTATTATTCACTTTTTTGTCATAGTTTAAAAAATAATGCTTTGAGAAACCCATCAGAATAACTAGAAAAGTCTTTTTCTTCCACTACTCCCCCTCTGCTCCATCCAAACCAACTTGTCTCCCTGTTGAGGTCTTCCCTCTTGCCATTCTTTTGGAGTGTCACCCCTCACACTGACCACCCAGCCATACTCCAGCCAGCCAGCAATGTCCTCTCCAGTGCCAACTTTTTAGTGAGCTTTCCTTGGAGACCAATCCATATTTAGTATCACTTTGACATATAGATTTAGTACCGTTTTATTAGTGTCAGCCTACACTGTCAGAAACATGTAATATATTACATCAATAATTTTCATCTTGCTATATATAAAATGCAACATATACTGCTATGTTATTTCCTTATTATTTCATAAATGTGTACCCTTGACCCTCGACTAGAGTATAAATCACCCATTTTGTCTAGAAGATGCTGGAAAAATACTTGTTGAATTGAATAGTATTAGATTGCTACACACTATTGTCTTTCAGTATTGGTGGTTCAGAGGCAGAATTCTCCCTTTCCATGCATGAGACTCAGGCTCAATTGCTGGTCAACGCATTCATGTATAGCCACCATCCGTCTGTCAGTGGAGACTTGCTTGTTGCTATGATGATGAACAGGTTTCAGCAGAGCTTCCAGATGAAGACAGACTAGGACCAGAAGCCTGGTCTACTTGCAAAAACCAGGCACTGTAAACCCTCTGAATCACAATAGTCCAATCTGCAACCGATCTTGGGAATGGCACAGGACCATGCAGTGCTGTGTACCCTTGTGCATGGGATTGCCATGAATTGGGGGCAGCTTGATGCCACTCAACAACAACAATTGACTGGAAAGAGAAAGTTTTTTTTTCATTTAGTTGACTGCGCAATTCCAGTCTTTCAATTAAACACTGTAAATGCAGAGTAGCAGAGTGATAAGGAGAAAACAAACCCGAAACAAAATAAGGAACTGGACCAGTTCTCAGAAGCCCTGTGTTCTTGTCTTGCCTCTCAAATTTATGAGTCCTGTGAATATCGACCACCCTTGACCTCTCAGCTTTTCTCTTTCCCAAGATGGTAGTCATAATATATACTCTGTTCCTCACAGGGATGCTTTAAGGATAAAACACAATCAAGCCTATGAACGGACTTTGAGAACTCTAAAGGTTATGTCTTGGCAAGTCACTTGAGGGCAGGAACCGTAGTTTATTCAACTCTCTGTCTCTTACATTCCAAGCATAGCACAAGTTATACAATTTAAGTTCCATTAAGGTTGCTTGAATTGAATTTACATGTAATGATGTCTAGATTTTTTCTTGTCCATATTAGTTGTTTCAATGCTCCTAAGTCAGGGCTGAAAATTGTTATCTGTTATTTGTGGTCTTCATCCCAAACCACTAGTCCAACTGGGTCAGCCACAACATCCCAAATGCTCTCAATCTTTCTTACCGTCTTTGATCTTAGTTACTTGTTCTCATATTTAGGACTTCATCTTGCCCCTGAAACCAGAAACTCGATCTTTTTTACTCAGCATAACCTCAGTATTCTTCCTTGATTACAATTCAGACACGTCCTCCTGTTGTTGCTTGTGTCCATTATGGAGACGCTTCTGGTATTAAAATATCAGTAGCATGGCTTCCAGCATCAGAGTCACACGTGAGCCACCACAGTATGACCAACTGACAGACAAGTGGTGGTATCCTCATGTAGACACCCTATATCCCATGTCACCTCTCTCCTCAATGTAGGCCCCAAACCAAAATTTCCATCGAGTCGATTTTGACTCATAGCGACCCTGTAGTCTGTGTAGGTAGCTGCCTTTATTCTGATTCCCCTAGTAGGAGATAATGATTTGAGGTGATCCCAGGGATGGTAGGTGAGCAGGGAAGTGAGTAGGAAAATGCATATTCTCAGCCAGTGACCCCTGTGGTTAATAAGCGATGAGTTCCACAGGAGGACTCTGGGAGGTGAGTGTGGAATACCTGCCTCAATGTTATCCCATCTGAGGGCTGCAAGAATCGGGGGATTTCTTCACCCACTCCTTTCATTTACTGTGGAGGGTGCATGGCAGAGGGGGAATTGGTATTTTCTGGAGCTTGCAGCCTGCTGTGCCCTTGGACAGATCAGGCTCCAGCTGCAAGAGAAAGCCCCCAGGCAGTTAGAGGTTGAGCTATTGTGCTACAGTGCAAGGCTTTGCATTAATTTCCTAGGGCTTCCATAACAAAGTACTATAAAATGGGTGTCTTGTAAGCACAAAAATTTGTTGTCTCACAGTTCTGAAGAAGAAAAATCCAAAATCAAGGCATAGGCAGCTTTCATTCCTTCTGAGGGCACAGTGATTTTCTCCTAGCTTCTGGTGATGGCAGGTGATGCTTTGCGTCCCTTGGTTTGTAGATTAGTCCAATCTCTGTCTTTACCTGGTCCTCTTCCCTCTGTTGGTTTCTGTGTCTCTTCTCTTTACTAAGGGCACCAGTCAGATTGGATTAGGACTGCCCTACAGGACCTCGGGTTTACTTAACTGATAACATCTTCAAAGAGCCTATTTCCGAACAAGGTTACCCTCTCAGGAACCAGGAGTCAGGACTTCAATGTATCTTTCTGGGGACACAATTCAATCCATGACAACATAATGGGGTACAGGTGGGTCACTTAATACTTCGGTGGCACTTCCTTCCTCTGCCCTGTCTCTCTGAGAACTACTGGTTGAATGATGCTTATTCGTTCTCATTTTAAAACCTGGTCAATACTGCCCACCTAGAGATGACACTGTCACGCTTTGCTCAAACATAGTATTTCTTCAGTACATAATCCTTGGAAGAATTAGCTCCACTAAAGACCAGTATGAGCATGTAGGTTTGCTTGGTGATTTGAATGGACTGAGCAGCAATAGTCTCTGGCAGAAATACAAGAGGCTGTGGTTTCCAGTAAGGTGTCTCCTCTGATCACGGTGCTACCCACAACCTGTTTTTCCCCTCAAGCCTAAGACAAATGAGGCACTTCTGTTTTTCTCTTCTGCTAAACATTTTTCTCCAGCTACAATATCATTCTTGTTCCTTTGCAGGTCTCTTTCTGTCAAGGATTTCCACGTGATTTACAAGCAGGCTGTCTCAACAGGCTCCAGTCCAACAAGCAGGGTGTATTTGCAACGTTGCAGTTACTTGTCCTTAGTCACCATCTTCCCTCAAGACAGACCCTTCATTGCCAATCATTCTCTTTTTTGCACCTCTGATCAGTTTTCCCCATAACCGTGGTCTTACTTCCTTTGCCACACATTGCCTTGTTGGCCACTGAAGGCCTCCCTCTTCCCATCCTTCTTAGCCCCATTGATATATCTCTGTACCGTGGCCAATGTCTTTATGTCATGGCATAGTCCTTTGAGCAGGGGTTAGAAAACTTTTTCTATAAAGGACCAGACAGTAAATATTTTCTGTTTGTAGGCCTTACAGTCCCGGTCAAAACCACTCAACTGTGTCTTATAGCCTGAAAGCAGCCATGTATAAATGAATGAGCATGACCAGTTTCCAATAAAACTTTATTTACAAAATAAGCAAGGGCCCAGATTTGGCCTGAGGCTGTAGTTTATCGACCCCTGCTTTACAGCAGAGTAACAATTGTCTTTTAGTGTGCCTGGCACATAAGTGCTCAATAAACTTTTGTGAAAATATTTTGACTTGTATACAAGCAAATAAATCCTGTATCAACTGAGATGTTTGGTAGAAACAACAGATTTTCATAGCAATATGTGGAGGAATTCACAAGATTCCCTCCACCTAAATAAGCAGCTACAGCTCATATTTCCTTTTAAACAAAAGGAATCAGTATATATATATATATATATTGCATCAATCAGCATCCTCATGATTGATAAAGATTGGAGTTATTTATTTATTTATTTATATTGTGCTTTAAGTGAACATTTACAGTTCAAGTTAGTTTCTCATACAAAAATTTATACACATGCGGTTATGTGACCCTAGTTGCTCTCCCTATAATGTGACAGCACACTCTTCCTTTGTACCCCAGGTTTCCTGTGTCCATTCAACCAGCTCCTGTCCCTTTTTGCCTTCTCATCTCGCCTCCAGACAGGAGCTGCCCATTTAGTGCCATGTATCTACATGAGCTAAGGAGCATTCTCTTCAAGAGTATCATTTTATGTTTTGTAGTCCAGTCTAATCTTTGTCTGAAGAGTTGGCTTTGGGAATGGTTTCAGTTCTGGACTAACAGAGAGTCCTGGGGCCATGTCTTCTGGGGTCCCTTCAGTCTCAGTCAGACCATTAAGTCTGGTCTTTTTACTAGAATTTGAGTTCCACACCCCACTTTTCTCCTGCTCCATCAGCAACTCTCTGTTGTGTTCCCTGTCAGGGCAGTCATTGGTGATAGCCGGGCACCATCTAGTTCTTCCAGTCTCAGGCTGATGGAGTCTCTGGATTGTGTGGCCCTTTTTGTTTCTTGGCCTAATATTTTCCTTGTGTCTTTGGTGTTCTTCGTTTTCCTTTGCTCCATGTGGGTTGGGACCAATTGATGCATCTTAGAAGGCTGCTTGCTAGCTCTTAAAACCCCAGATGCCACTCACCAAAGTGGGATGCAGAACATTTTCTTAATAAACTTTGTTACACCAACTGACGTTGAAGTCCTCTGAAACCGTGGTCCCGAGACCCCTGCCCCTGCTACTCTGTCCCTTGAAGTGTTTGGTTGCATTCAGGAAACATCTTAGCTTTTGGTTTAGTCCAGTTGTGCTGTATTGTGTGTTGTCCTTCCCTTCACCTAAGATAATTCTTGTCTACTATCTAGATGTGAATACCCCTCTCCCTTCCTCTGCACACTCATAAACATCAAAGAATGTTTTCTTCAATGTTTAAACCTTTTCTTGAGTTCTTATAATATGGTCTCATACAGTATTTGTCCTTTTGAGACTGACTAATTTCACTCAGCATAACGCCTTCCAGATTCATCCATGTTATGAGATGTTTCTTGGATTCATCATTGTTCTTTATTGTTGCGTAGTATTCCATTGGGTGAATATACCATAATTTGTTTATCCAGTCATCTGTTGTTAGACACCTAGGATGTTTCCATAGATTGGAGTTACTTTCAAGTTGATGTAATAACCAAATTGTATTAATATGGAAGATGGCAGAGGAGCAAGCTGTTTCCTAGAAATGTGCATTTTAAAGGGGATCTGCCTTCTGTCTCCAATCAAGGGAAAAATGAAGGGGATTGTGGAGGAAGTGAAAGAGAGGGCAAGATCAGGACATAATTATAACTGAGATATTTTCAGATAGGTGGGGTCTTCTGCATTCACTATAATCCCATCCTCTAGATTGTTTTCCCCAATTTGAGAGGTGAGCAATTTGGCTCTAGGTCATGTTTTTGGTCTCATCTCCAGCCGTTTCCCACATAACCTCAGGCATAAGCCACTCTGGGAAAGCTGCTCTTCACTCAAATCTCCAAACCCTTTATGCCTCATTGCCTTTGTTTACGTTTAGTTTGTTGGTTTTAATATTTTCTCTTTACTAATTTCATAAATTTCTGTTGTCATCAAGTTGATTCTGACTTATAGCGATCCTGTGGGAGCCCTGGTGGTGAAATGGTTAAGATCTCAGCTGCTAACTAGAAAAGGTCTGCTGTTCAAATCTACCAGGTGCTCCTTGGAAACCTTATGGGGCAATTCTACTCTGTCCTGTGGGGTCACTATGAGTTGGAATCAACTTGACTGCAATGGAATTTTTGTTTTATTAATTTCATAAAGTAAAAAAAGTACATGCTATTATAAAAATTCAAACAGCTTAGAAGGTTTTTAAAGTAAAAGGCAAAAATCCCTTATTCCCACCCAGGGTTCCAAATCCTCATAATTAACTTTTGGGTTCTTCCGGTAGAAACAGTATCCACCAATAGTTAGAGGTTGATGAGCATTTGTTGGTTATCTCTCTCACCCCTGATGGCACAGTGGGTAAGAGCTCAGCTGCTAACCAAAATGTCAGCAGTTCGAATCTACCAGCTGCTCCTTGGAAACCTTATAGGGTGGTTCTAGTCTGTCCTATAGGATCACTATGACTAGGAATAGACTTGACAGCAACGGGTTTTTTTGTCTCTTGCCCACACCTCAAGCCAAGCTATAATGAAAACAATCTCAGACCAACCTCTGGCACACATGTAAGAATTTGTTAAACATTTGTCAGCAAGCAGATGTAATCACAGTCCTTCAATCTGTTATGTAAATTCACAAAATCTCAGTTTTAGATTGACCGACTATAGCTTGCATGGAAGTGTCTTTCGAGGCAAACTTGACAGTATTTTAGAGGCAGGATTGGTTAGCCAGGTGATCACATCGTCACTCAGTCTGCGTTCATCGCTGCACACAGGACTGTTAAAGGATCATCTTGGGTGCCATTTGTAAGACTGAAGGGTGAAGAGCTCCCTAGATTTTGGTTTTCATGCAAGGGTAAAAAAACATGCAAGGGTAGTAGCTCCAAAACACTGCAACCAGGAAGAAAGGCCAGTGATCTACTTCTGAAAGATAACAACAGTTGAAAACCCTATGGAGCACAGCTCTACTCTGACACACACAGAGCTGCCATGAGTTGGAATCGACTTGCAGCAAACTGGTTGGCTTAGGCTGGGTTCTTTAGAGGAGCAAAACTGGTGAGGCATGTATATATATGTATGTCTATGTGTGTATATGTATACAGAGAGATTTATTTCCAGGAAATGGCTCATGCAGTTGTGGATGCTGGCAAGCCAGAAATCCGTGGGTCAGGTGTCAGGCTGGAGGCTTCTCCTGACTCATGTGGTTGCAGGAACTGACAAACCCCAAATTGGCAGATTAGATGGCAGGCTGCTGGCTCACATCCCAAGCACCAGAGGTCAGAAGATGACAATCGGATGCAGGATTGAGACAGGGAGAGCTTTGCTAGAACATCCATATATATTGGATGCGGGCCACACCCCCAAGGAAACTCCTCTTTCAACTGACTGGCTTCTCATGACAGATCACATCCTGGATGATGATTACATCATATCTGCTGAACCACTGAAAATTACAGCCTAGCCAAGTTGACACATAACCTTAACCATCACACTTGTTTTTGGGTTTTAGCTGGCACTGGTGTCTCATATCCTAAGTACCACCAATTGCACAAAAGAGAGTCCATTTCCAAGTCTATTATGCTAACAACATGCCATGAACTTCAACAGTGAAAATACCTTTATAATGTCTATTATGTTGTTATTAGGCCACTTAGTAATACCTCTGGTGTTGATCAAAGAAAAGATAGCCTGAAGTGCCTAGAGTAACTGTACCCAGGGTGCTAGCTAACCATACTTGACTGTGAATTCCTGATGAAAGAAATTGATCTCACATAGACAGGACTTTTAATAAAATTTTCTGTGGGTTCATCTTTTTAAAAGGAACAGAAAAATCTCTTAGAATGCTAAAACTCAAGGGACTGTCACATTGTCATTTTGGCATATGTAAATTTCGTTTCCTCCTCTATTCTTTGCGTTGGTGAGGTTATTCTCATGGTTACAATCAAATATTAATTCATTTTACACATATTTGCTAAGTGACCACTATATGCCAGGCCCTAGGGATTCAGCAGTGAATAAGATAAAGAAAGGCCCTGTTCTCACAGAGCTTACTTGCAAGTTGGGGTGGGAGAGATAGTCAATAAGAGCACACTATAACAGGTAGGGGTAAGTATTAAGTAAAATGATAATAATAGGAAAGGGAGATCAGGGAGTGTTTGCTTGAGATAGGAAGGTGAGAGAACATCCCTCTGATAGTGTAGCCTTTGAGAAGAGACCTGAAGGAAGTGAGGGAGTGAGGCTTGTGGATTCCTGGCTCTGAGCGATGCGGCAGAGGCTGCCAGTGCTCACACATCCATTCTGCTTCCCACATTTCCTAGCTGCCCTTGTACCTGGATTGACTATGTAACTAAGTTCTGAGCAGTAGCATGTGAATTGAAATGATGTGAACCATTTTAAGAGAGACCCTTGCTCACATCCATGTCTGTCTTTCTGTCTCTTTCTCTCTCCTGTCTGAGAGGCTAGAAGAGAAAAACTCCAAGATGGTGGGGCTGTATAATGACAGGAACCTGGATCCCTGAATCACCGCTTAGAACAGAGTCACCCCGGAGAGCTCCCTGATTCACATCTAACTGTGATGTGAAAAAGATACTGACTTCTTTTTGTTTCTATATTTTAAACAGCCACCTTGTACATCTGGATGGGATCTTCTATTCCCTTAGTTACTAAGGATTTGTTTTACAAAATGATGAAATACACAATGAATTAAAATCTGCAGCGCACATGCTACCAAGCACTTTCTGTTTCTGTCTCCTGCTTGGGAACTTTATCTGTACACTTTCCCACCCTTCATCCGTCACTCCTTTCAGTTTAATTTTGATGTGGAGTTGCAAGACCCAGTGCAGATAGCTACTAATGGGGAAAGGTGGAGGATCAAAGCAGCAGCTCCAAGGCAATAAAGGACCGCATGTTTAGTCAGGATTTCACCTTTTGGACTGGAAACAGAGATAGTTTCTTTCTACCAAATTTCAGGTAGACAGGATAGGAGTGCCACAGAGTATGTCTTCTAATCTCTTTTTTTCCCCCCTTGTACCTTCAAAGGCTTTTTTTTTTTAGTTTTTTTTATATAACTTTACATTGAAATAACTTCAGATTTACAGAATAGTTGCAAGAACACTACAAATACCTTTATGCTCTTCATAGATTTCACATACCAAAACAAACAAATTCATTGCCGTTCAGTCAATTCCGACTCATAGCGACCTTATAGGACAGAGTAGAACTGCCCCACAGAGTTTCCAAGGAGTGCCTGGTAGATTCAAACTGCAGACCTTTCAGTTAGCAGCCATAGAACTTAACCACTATGACACCAGGGCTTCCAAGATTTCACATAGTTAATACTTTATCATGTTTTCTTTGTAATTTTTTTCTGTATGTATGTGCACATATTATTGTTTTTTTCTGGACTGTCTGAAAGTAAGTTGAAAGCATCATGCCTCTCTACCCCTACATATGGCAATACGCCATGTGTATTTTCTAAAAACGATGAAATTCACTTACATAAACACAATTATTAAAATAAAAAAATTATCATCAATGTAATATCATTAGACTATAGCCTCCAATATGAATTATACCTCAACATAACAACAACAACAGCAACAAAAAATCCTCACAACTGGACAAATAAGCAACGTCATGATAAATGGAGAAAAGACTGAAGCTGTAGAGGGTTTCATTTACTTGGATCCATAATCAATGACCAAGGAAGAAGCAGTCAAGAAGTCAAAAGATGCATTGCCTTGGGCAAATCTGCTGCAAAAGAACTCTTTAAAGTGTTAAAAAGCGAAGTTGTCAAGTTAAGGACTGAGGTTCACCTGACTCAAGCTATGGTATTTTCAATCACTTCATATGCATGTGAAAGCTAGGCAATGAATAAGGAAGACCAAAGAAGAACTGACATCTTTCAGTTTTAGAGTTGGTGAAGAATATCGAATATACCACAGACTGCCAGAAGAATGAACAAATCTGTCCTGGAAGAAGTACAGCCAGCATGCTCATTAGAAGCAAGGATGGCAATACTTCATTTCACATATTTGAACATGTTACCAGGAGGAACCAGTCCCTGGAGAAGGACATCATGCTTGGTGAAGTAGAGGGTCAGTGAAAAAGAGGAAGACCTTCATGAGATGAATTGACACAGTGGCTGCAACAATGGGCTCAAGCATAAAAACGATTGTGAGGATGGTGCAGGATAGGGCAGTGTTTAGTTCTGTGGTACTAGGGTGACCATGAGTTGGAACTGACTCAACAGCACCTAACAACAGCAATGTAAAAACCTAATCCATATTTTTCCGATTGTTTATATGTTCTTTATAGAAGTTCGTGTGTGTGTGTTTGTGTGTGTGTATCACACCCTACTCTGCCCGACCCTGGGTTCAGGATTCAATCCAGGATCAAACATTGGTGAAATATTTGCATTTAGTCTTCCCGTCTCTTTAGTCTCCTTTAATCTGGATCCGTTTCTCAATCTGTCTTTCACAGACTTGACATGACAGTTATTTTGTAGACCGTTCCTCAATTTAGATTTATCTGGTTTTCCTAATAATTAGATTTAGGGTATGCATTTTTTTTTTTTGGAATTACCATAGTAGTAATGTTGTATCCTCCTAAAGTGCTTTATTTCAGGAGGCACAAGATGAGGTTTCTCCCAGTTCTGGTGATGTTAACATGGCTGGTTTGGCCTGTATTTGAACTTTATAAATATGGAACATAATCTTTCTTTTCTGGCACACGTCATTCAACGTTATGTTTGTGAGATCCATTTATTATTATTTTGTATGTGTGCAGTAATGATTTATTTCCTTTGGTGAATGGTATTCCTTTATAGGAATACATACCATTGTATTTATTTGTTTTTCTGCTTACGACATCTGAGTAATTCCTTTATTATTATTATTATTACAAATAATACTTCTGTAAACATTTAAAAGTATGTGGCTCACGTTATATTTCTATTGGACATCACCGCTTAAACTGCAGCTTTCTCTTTGGTTTCCATGCCTTAGACTATAAATTGGCAATGTTCCAAATTGAAAAACTGCCTTCAAATATAGGATTTACCTCAATGTGCTTCCCTTATCTCAGAAATTTTAGCCCCTTGTGATTGTTAAGGTTGTGCGTCAACTTGGGTAGGCCATGAATCTCAGTGATTTGACAGTTATGATGTAGTTCGGCAGTCCTATGACAATGTGACCACTTCCGAGATGAGATTTGATATAACGTGATCACCTCCATGATGGAATCTGCTGTGAGTGGCCAATCAGTTGAAAGGGAGTTTCCTTAGGTGTGTGGCCTGTATTCAATATAGGTGGACTCTCTGGCAAAGCTTATGGGCTTTTGCTGGCTCTGGATCCTGCAGCTTGCTCCTGTTTGTTTGACCTCCAGTTCTTGGGACTCGAGCTAGCCCTTTATCTGCCATCTTGCCTGCCAACCTTGGAATTTGTTGGTCTTACCAGCCTGTGAGCAAGGGCCCTGCTGTCTGATCTGCCAATCTTGAGTTCTCCAGTCCCTGTGGGTATGAGATTCAGGAGAATTCTCCAGCCTAACCCACAGACTTGGGATGGTCCAGCTTCTAATACTGCGTGAGTCATTTCCTTGATATAAATCTCTCTGTGTAGATATTGATATGTTTTACTGGTTAGGCTTCTCTAGAGAACCCAACCTAAGACGCCCCTCATGTTCTGGTTTTCTTGGTTGCTCTCCAACGCTGCCAAACATCTGTTTTTTTCTTTTCTTTATTTTTTTAAAAATTAATCTTTTAAAGCTGTTTTTGGCAGTGGGGCTGTCTGATCATCCGTCTACCATAGTCTGAAGCCAAACTTCTCCATTTAATTATTTTTTAAAGGTTTCCAGCAGATGTTATCAATGCCCCACTTATCTCTCTTGGATACCATCATTTAAGTATGTACAAATGACTTCTAGCTTCTGGTATCTGCATTTCAGTGCCTGTGAACTTTTATGGGACCACAAAATATTTTTCTTCTCACTCACATGGCAAGCTGGAAGTGTCCAGAAATTAACACCCTCTGGGAGCAACCTCGACCAATGATTAATGGGAGTTGGAATATAAATACTTCAGTTTTCTCACTTCTCAGGAAAATAACACCGATGCTGTGTTTCACATTGTTTCCTAGGTTTCCCATGAAGATTAAGCTCCAGTTGTCCAATGTGAAATCTGTTTTGAAAACACACCCACTATTGGCTGACTTCCCTTCCCTGTTTTACATCCCCACTCACTTCCAGGGTTCCCCAATTTCTCATATAAACTGCTTGCAATTGAATCTTTTTGCTCAAATCTGTTTTTGTGAGAATCTAAATTAAAACAAGTTGGCAGTTTCCTTCTGAAAATTCACCTTTTTATCTTTTAACTCCTTGAACATAAAGTTTTTACTTGATGTTTTTATATATATGTTTTTAATCGGCAATGCAGATGTCCTAAGTTTACAGTTTGAGGAGTTGTAGCACATGCGTATACCTGTGTAATTTATACCCCAAAGTAAGACATAGAACATCTATCATCTCAGTGGAGCCCTGGTGGTGCAGTGGTTAAGAGCTCGGCTGCTAACCAAAAGGCTGGCAGTTCGAACCCACCAGCCACTCCTTGGAGACCTGTGGGGCAGTTCTACTCTGTCCTATAGGGTCACTACAAGTCAGAATCAACTGGATGGCAGCAGGTTTGGATTTTTTGTTTTTTGTTTTCTTCATCTCAGAATGTTTTTTCACTGCCTTTTCCAAAACTCAACACTGATGATAGAAATCAAAATAGTTCATACCCCGCACAATATACATTTTTGTGTCTAGTTTTTTTCTCTTACCACATTTGTGAGATTCATCCAGGCTCTTTGTGTGTTCTTTTTCAGGGCTGAGTAGTATGCCATTGTAAGATTGAATATACTACAATTTGTTTAGCTACTGCATGAGTTTTTGAAAATATGTTCTCATTCTCTTGGTAAATACCTAGAAGTGAAATTTTGGTGCACAAAAAAGGTAAGTTTAAATTTTAATCTATCTTCCAATTTTTCAAATAAATATATAAGAGTTCCAGTTGTTCCACATCTTCACCAGCTTTTAGGGTCATTGGTCTTTTTAATATTATCCATTCCATAGGGTGTAAAATGGTGTCTCATTGTGGTATTAATTTGTATTTCCCTAATTACTAATGATATTGATCATGTTTTCATTTGTCTGCTGGCTATTTGTACATTTTATTTTGCAAAGTGTTTGTTCAACTTCTTGCTCATTTATTAATTGGGTTTTAATTATTGAGTTGTAGGTATTTTTCATATTCTGGAAATTTTGTTCATTTTTTTCTAATTGTATTCTGGCTGAGAGATGATCTGAACAAACTACACAGGGAGCATTGCTGTAAGTAGAGCTTCTTTTTAGAGGCCCTGGATGGTGCAAACAGATAAGGCGCTCAGCTGCTAACCAAAAGTTTGGGGATTCAAGTTCACCCCAAGATACCTCAGAAGAAAGGCCTGGTGATCCACTTCTGAAAAATCAGCCATTGAAAAACCCCATGGAGCACAATTCTGCTCTGACACACAAGGGGTCACCATAAATCAAAATCAATTTGATTGCACTTTTTTTTTTTTTTTTAAGTAGGCATTTTGGAGCAGTTTTGTCAGGGGCCATTATAAGGAGCACTTTTAAACTGCAAGTTTAGGGTATGGTTTTTGAAGGAGAAGCCTTAAAACTCTTTATTTTAACCTGCTAATGTAACATTTTATAATGATGGTTAAAGTAATATTTGTACATATTATAACCAAACCGACACATGTATCAATGACAATACCAGGTTCCTCCTAGCAGCATTTTAGCCTAAGGAGTATGTTTTTTCCTAGACATTTTTTAACCTCTTATTTCCAATTAGTTATCACATCCTTGTAATTCTTAGAAAGCCCTCCCCACTCCCCGCACCCCGCAGATTCTGGCAATGGGCTGTTTCTAAGTTGTAGTTCTCCTTGTTGCTATAGTATCTATTTTTTTCTGCTACTGTTGAGAGGATAAGTAGAGACTGTATCTCAGATTTGCTTAATTTTCTTTAAGTTCACTTGTACTGGCTTGTTTCAGGCAAAGCAAAACAAAATCAACAGTTACATTGCATTCAGTGATCGTGTATCTTCAGTAATGACTGGATAATATGTTCGATTGTGAAACACTACCAAATATCTGGTGAATGTACTTGTTATTTAAAACCAGTTTTTGCCACTGTTCAAGCCTTAATTTTCCTTATATGGCTCAGACTTGGAATGTTTCCTGCTTCTTCATGTCTGGTGCTGTTTTAGGTAGAATCCTCTCCTCCTGGTTCTAGCCACATGGAGCCTTATCTCTGAGTCTCGCCTTTGGCTGTGCCTAACCAAGTGCCCCTTATGTCCATTAGTTATCACATCCTTGTAACTAGCAGAGATTTCCCTCAGATTCTGGCAATAGGGTGTTTCTAAGTTCCAGTTTTCCATTGTTATGTGTGTGTTTATGTTTTTCTGGGCCTTCAATGGTAGTTTAGTAGGCAATTGGAATAGGAGCTGCTTTTTAAAAATGTATGTCTTCAATCAAAATTGTTGATATAAAAATGAAAGAAGATGATTAGATTTAAAGAAATGACAGATTGTAACCCAAATTACAATGTATCCTAATTTTAAAATGCCAGACTCTTTCAATGAATATTTTCAGGCAATAAGTGACTGGCCCCAAGTCATGATTTAAATAGGCAGTTTTCTCTATTTGTTTAGGAAAAACTGGTCACCCCTGGAGAGCAAATAACTTGCTATTTTCAAAGTTGTGGTAAACTACCCTATGCTGCCTTCTTTAAATAATATGCTACAGAGTTCAACCTCTGAGGCACTGAGAACAGCATAGACAACCTATGAAGCTCAAATGGTACGTTCAGGGACTCTCTCTATGACCTTCTTCTAGGCACTACTGCCTTAGAAACTAAATAAAGTCCTGTTGCTCCCAAAGTATAAACAGAGACTCGAATCTCTAAACAAAAGATGAATTAACCAGTTAGGAAAAAAGAGAGAGCTTGCCAAGCAACGATGTTAGGTCAACTCTCAAATAGCTCAGTCCGCACTAGAATTTATTGTTAGCCATTCTGTATGTCACTTTTCCCATTACCGGCAAAAGGATGTTTTTCCTAAATCCCATCGTAACAAGTAGCTAAAACAATGCAAGCAGTTTTGGTAAATAAATATCTCAGATTTATGGTATGGTTCAGTAGGGAATTTCTGATCTGTTATAATTTATGGCAGATACTAATGGCATATATTTTCAATGGCAAAGATCATTTTAGAGAAAGAAACAAAGCAATGAGGGGGCCAGTAATATGTCCAATGTTACAAAGCTATTTGGTATAAAATCTGGAAGCTACACTGTGGCCACTGGATCCAAAGCAGGTCCCTCATGAACTACCTTCCATCAGCTATATCTACAATATAACCTTCAGACCTTTTTCCCCATCATAGGTTTAAAAACTTCCTAAAGCTTGTAACCATGAATTAGAACAATATTAAGTATGGATGAATCATGCCAGAATGAAAAGAAACAGCTACAAACATCCATCCGTTAGTGATCAGAACCTGGAATGTATGAAGTCTGAATCTAGGAAAATTGGAAGTTGTCAAAAAATTAAATGGAATTCTTGAAGATCAGTGTTCTTGGCAATAGTGAGCTGAAATGGACTGGTATTAGTGGTTTTGAATTGGACAATCATATGTCCTATTATGCCATGAATGACAATTGGAGAGGAATGGTGTTGCATTCATCATCAAAAAAAACCTTTCAAGATCTATCGTAAAGTACAACTTTGTCAGTAATGGGATAATATCAATACAATTAAAAGGAAGACCAGTAATAAGGCTATTATTCAAATACACACAATAACCACTAGGACAAGATAATAACTGAACATTTTTACCAACTTCTACAGTTTGAAATTGGTCAAACATGCAATCAAGATGCAGTGATAATTGGTGGTGACTGGAATGTGAAAGTTGCAAACAAAGAAGAAGGATCAATAGTTAGAAAATATGGCCTTGGTGATAGATATAACCCCGGAGATCACATGATAGAATTTTGCAAGATCAATGACCTACTCATTGGAAATACCCTTTTCAACAACATAAATGGTGAGTATATGCATGGACCTTGTCAGATGGAATACACAGAAATCAAATCGAATACGTCTGTGAAAAGAGGCGATGGAGAAGCTCAATATCACTGACCAGAACAAGGACAGGGGCCAACTAGAGAACAGATCATAAATTGCTCATATGTAAGTTCAAGTTGAAGCTGAAGAAAATTAAAACAAACCCACGAGAGCCAAAGTACAACCTTGAGTATATAAGCCTGAATTTAGAGACCATCACAAGAATAGGTTTGACACATTGAACATTAATGACCGAAGACCAGACAAGTTGTGGGATGACATCAAGGACATCATACATGCAGAAAACAAAAGGTCATTAAAAAGACAGGAAAAAAAAAATCAAAATGGATGTCAAAAGGGACTCAGAAACTTGCCCTTGAATGTAGAGTAGCTAAAGTGAATGAAAGAAATGATGGAGTAAAAGAGCTGAAATAGAAGATTCAAAGGGTGGCTCTAGGAGGCAGAGTAAAGGGTTATAATGAAATGTGCAAAGATCTGGAGTTAGAAAACCAAAAGGGAAGGACACACTCTGCATTTCTTAAGCTGAAAGAACTGAAGAAAAAAATCCAAGCCTTGAGTTGCAAAGCTGAAGGGTTCTATGGGCAAAACATTAAACGATGCAGGAAGCATCAAAAGAAGACTGAAGAAATACACAGAGTCACTGTACCAAAAAAACATTGGTTGACATTCTACATTTCAGGAGGTAGAGTGAATTTTTACCCAATACATAGATCGACTCGACAGCACTGGGTTTGGTTTTTTTTTTTTTTGGTTACATAGAAAAAATTTATTCACCAACGTACCTTTGATAAATTTTCCCTGCCTTTTCTTCCTGTACCCTCCTATATTTATATAATTTTACCTAACAGAGGAACCATGGGATGGGCCAAAAGTTACAGTTGTTGTGGAGTTGAGCCCTGACTCATGGTGACCCAATGCACAAGGAAACAAAATGCGGCCTGTTGTGATCCATAGAGTTTTCACTGACTGATTTTCAGAAATAGATCACCAAGCCTTTTTTCCTGGTCCATCTTAGCTTAGAAGCTCTACTGAAACCTGTTCAGCATCAGAGCAACATGCAGGCCTCCACTGATAGGCAGGTGGTAACTGCACGTGAGGTGTCTTATGTGGGAATCGAACCTGGGTCTCCCGTACAAAAGATGAGAGTTCTAACACTGAACCACCACTGCCCCCACAAGGCTACAGTACCATAGAGTAAAAGATCAGGAATTAAGGGCCCATCAGGAATTGGAAATGTCTTAGTTATTGTTTCACATAACACTGATGTTGTGAATTGCAGTGCAAAAGAAAGTGACCTCCAGGAATTGTTCTCCTGGAATGGTAATGCGGGACGATGCCCATGTTGATGTGCCTGCCTATAGCAAAAGTCTGCTCTGTGTGCATAGGCCATCTGAAATATGTCCCCACAGACCCGTCCATAGGTGACGATGAGGTGGCACATTAACTAGAGAAGTGGTGCCAGATCAGGCATCACAACAGGAGGAATCAGGAGATCCCAGCGGAAGCTCGAAAGCACTGGGAGACTGAGTGGACCCAGGAATTGGACAAGAAAGCGGAACTAATAGAGCACAAAGATGAAGTTTGAAACTTTATGATTTCGCTCTGGTCTGACAAAGATCCAACTGCCTGCACTGCCAATTGCCGAGTCTGCGCTACTACACTGAGTCAACAGCTGTAGGCGAAACTGATGTTGGTGAAACGCCACTTTAATTTTTATTTAATATAGGAGAGGTTTTTTATTAAAAGACAATAATTTAGAAATCTCCTAAATGGAAAACAACTTAATCTCAGTAAAAAAAAAAAAAATGACTTTATCTTAAAATAATAAAAGTTCTAGCTATTCACCTGAACATACACAGGTAGACTGACTCAAAAGTTCATGGATTACTTTTTTCAAGTTTTCTATCCTTGAAAATATTTTCCAGGTCTAACAGCATCATCCAAATACGTAAATCAACAGAATCATTATCTAACAAGCCCACTTCTCAGGTGACGTTTTCATCTAATCTACATTTGGTTAACTGTCGTGATGGGGAACTCACCCCATGCCATTCCTTCCGGGATAGGCGTCATTCAACAGAAGTGTTTTGTTTTGAGACAATAATTTGTTTATAACTTCCTTCCATTAGTCTTCAATCTATGTGTTGATTACATACAGACAAGTCTATTTCTTTCTTTAAAACATCTAAAATTAAGTTACCAGATGTTCTGAGATTCAAACAGGCCTAACATTAAAGTTCTATGATCAATTCCTTCTGTGAAAAGACATTGGTAAAATTTGAGTCACTTCTTCCATCAAATTTTCTTCCTGAAAGAAAAATTTTTTTAAATATATTGAGTATTAATTGGACAGTGTTTTTAAACAAGCCTAAGACTTAGAATGCAGGATTCCAACTCCAAATTTAAAATGTCTTTTAGAAGTTTAATCATTTTAAATGGTTGGTAATTATCTTCAAGAACATAATCTACTGAGCAAAAAATATTATTTTTATTGTAGGCAAATAGTAGTTTCAAAGAAGAATACCTCATCTATTTATTCAATATCTCTTCCTTCTGCCAGGCCCTGTGCTTTGTCTTGGGAATACGGTGGTAAATAACACATAGCTACACCCTCAAGGAGCTATTCTTGGGAAAAGCGAAAGGAAATCAGGCCATTATAGTACACTGTGTTAAAGGATATAAAAGCAGACATGTTCTTCAACCTCATGGAGGTAAGGGGGACAGATGTCAGGGGATGCTGAACTCTGAAAGCTGTGTAGAGTTTAGCCTGACGAAGTGGGCCATGGGCATGATATCTTTGGCAGAGTTGAATGGGGTGAAGATAATTCCAAGAAGAGGAGCTATTGGGATAAAGTTTTGTAGATGAAGGAATGGCATGTTCAGAAAACTGCAACGCCTTATACATGAACTGAAATGGGGAGGAGAGGAGGAGAAAAAATAGGAGAAGAGAGGAGAAAAGTGAGTTAGGGTGGGGAGTGGAGAGAAATTGAAGACCAGGATGAAGAGCTAAGCAAGGCCAGGTTATGATGGTCCTTGTAAACCAGATTAAGGACTTTAGACTTTGTCCTAAGGACGATGAGGGAGCACTGAAGGGAATGGAAAGGATTTGCATTTTCGAAAGATCGCTCTGGTTGAAGTGTAGAGAGTGGCTGAAGAGGAGCAAGACTGGGACACCAATTAGGATACTGGTGGCACAATCCAGAAAAGGGATGGTGGTACCCTGGAGACAGAGAGATTCGGGAGGATTCACGTGTGCTACAAAGAAGAATCAAGATAAGAGAAGGAAAAAAGGAGAGTCCATGCTGATCCAGGTTGAGTGACCAGATACACGATGGTACCATTTACCAGACTGAGAAACGGGGAAATAATGAATTGGAAGGATGATGCTGACTGTTTCAGCTGTAGATGAGTTAAGTCTGACATCCTCTGAGGAAAATCTAGGTGAAAATATTTAGTAGAAGTTTAAATGTAGGAACCCAAAGCACATGATAGAGTTTTAGGGTTGAGATAGATTTTTAAATCATCAACTTTTGAGCAAAAATTAGAGCCCCTGGTATAGATCTCACTACCCAAGAAGAATATGTAAAGTGAGAAGAGCAGGGGCCCAAGGAAGGGTCCTTCAGTAACACTAGATGGTCAAAGAAAGGGGAGTCCTGAAAAGACTCTAACAAGAGTTAGTTATAAAGAACCAAAGAAAATTGTGGGCCAAAATGGAAGGGAAAAGAAAGTACAGCCATGTGCCACATAATGTCCAATCAGGCAACATCTGACTGCATGTATGTCCATGGTCCCATAGGTTTTCTTGTTGGTTTGTTTGTTTTTAAAGAGAAAGCAGATCTTCCTCTGTTTATTATTTCCCCCTAATGGTTTTAGAGACCCCAAACTCCCAGAGTGAATGAGCAGCGGGGTTCCAGGGTACATCCCAATTTCCGCATAACCTCCGCCTTCTCCTTCTCCTTCTCCTCCTCCTGGCTTCATCCACCTACCTAGTAGCTGTGCAGCCTGTTCACTCTTGGTGCAGGGCGGTGCCTGCTGTGGGCACTGGCTGGGACACCAGCCCAGCTTCTGCACTCCTGACTCTGGGCAGCAATGAAGGCAGAGGCCATGATCAGGAAGTGGCCACACCAAAGGAGTGGCAGCAACCAGGCCATAATCTCCAGGTGTGCTCCCGGCACCTACACACTTGTTTCCTTCCTGGTCCCCGTGATCACCTCTCCATGTCCCCTGTATACCACCACTCTGTGCCCAGACATGCTCCAGGTACCGATCTGGCTACTGGTGCAGCCTCCACCCTCCCACAACTACACACCCAGCAAGCCGGCCTCCCGCATCCAGTGGATACTGCTCTCTGGTTTTTCCAGTGGGCAGGCAGCGGCAGGGGCTGTGGGGCCAGGCTGCTCCTGCTCCTCAGGCAGGTGGAACAGAGGGCAGGGCTGAGCATATAACCCAGGGACTGCCTGCATATAATACGGTGTTCGCACAACGTCCAAATTGCATAACATCCTTTTTCACAGAACAGTACTGTGGACATTAAGAAGGGCGTGACTGTATCCAGAAAAGAAGGGTGTATCTAAGAGTGTTAAATACTCTAAAGAAGTTAAGCAGTTAAGTAATACAAGGACAGAGATGTGGTCATTGATTTAGCAACAGGGGAGTCCATGTGAATGTTTTCACTGGGATGGTGAAGGCCAAACTTTGCAGAGCATAGTGGTGTAAATGGAAAGTGGAGAAGTGAAGCAGTCGGTGTAGCCAGTACTCCTAGGAGCCTGGCTGTGAGAGGACAAGAGGGAAAGCAGCAACTTGAGAGGAACTGATAATTGAGGCAAAGGACCTGGCACACCTTAATGTTGATGGTAAGGCACCAGTAGACAGTGTGAGACTGAAGATGTGAGAGAAAGAAGGAGGATAATGATGGAGGATGGCCCCTGAGAAAGGAGGGGAGGAATGCCTTCCAGAGGACAGGTGGAGAGCTAAGCCTTGAGTCGGAAAGAGGTATTTCATTGTCAGGAGAGAAGGAGAAAGGGATGGGTGTATTTGTGGTTGAGTTTGTGGGTGGCGGTTGCAACAAACCGTGGCTCCCTTTTTTCACAGAAAGATGGATAGAGAGGGCTTATCAGTTTATATTCCCTGAGAAGCAGATACCAAGATGGAATTAGACATGCAAGAGTTTTATTAAGGGGAAGTGCTGGTAAAGGATAAAGAGAAGAGGAGCAGGAGTAGGTTGGGATTAGATTATGGCCATTCTGAGTTCAGCATCTCTTGGCCACATTGCGGAATCCCAACAACGTAATCTTCACTTATTCCTCACATCAGGGGCAATGCCCGTCTTATGCTTCTTTTGGCTGTTCAGTTCTGTTGGATCCAACACTCAAGTTAAAAACATGCTGAGGAATGATGACCTTGTGTTCACTATGTTGTTCTCACAATTAGGTGCATTTGAAAATTCCTGCCTACCTAGCCCTGACTATATGGTATGCTGACTTTTCAGTGGGGCATGGGGAGGAAGGTAACATTTTCTCCTATTATAATCAACATTTAAAAGGAAAAGACATTCACCAAATAAGGAGTTAAATTCGTAAACCCAAGATCATCTTGGAGCCTACAGTAAGTACAGGGAAGGGTTTTTTTTTTTTTTCCTACCACTTCTTATTCATTGTTTTTCCAAAAGAACAGCTATACAAAGTAGAAAGCCATCATTCCTCCCAGGTATAATGTGCAGAGACATTCTGTGAAGACCCTATATCATATCACCCACAACCTGACAGGGCAGCAGCTGGCCTTCCCTTTGCTACCATCAGGTATATTTTGGGCTTGTGTGCATGGAGTGCCTGTTTCTAATTCTCTTTTAGGGGGAAATTAAAAAAGGAGGGGAGGATATCCATTCAGTAGCTTTCAGAAAAGACCCCAAAGATGTATTTATTATGCTGTTGGTCTATAGGGAATTTTCTTCAGGGGTTTGATTTCAACTAAGATATACTAACGAAGGAAAAGAAGTTTCGGAATCAAAGCTCCTTCCACCACTCCAGGTCTGAGTAATGTTTATAAACTTACTGTTAGTGTGCTTGACCTCTAACTAGGGTTCTCTCTCCCTCCAGTCCTCTCTCTCTCTTTCTCTCTCATGCTCTGTCTTGCCTTCTCACCCTTCCTCTGCACTCCTCTAAATATCTCTCCCCTTCAGTTCCCATCATGTTCGATGATTTTTTTTTTTTTTTTCAGTTTCCATCATGTTCAATGATTTCTTTGTTTACTCTTTATCCTTTTCTTTTCTCTTACCTTTGGCTCCAGTCTCTTCTTCTCCTTGTTCTTATTTTATGCTACCATAAAAATAAAATAAAAAATTTACATTGCTCTTAGGTACCAGTAAGTGCTTTAATATGACTCTTTTCTTCTAGAAATTCTTTAGTTTCTCTCTACAGTTATGTTTGACCTCTTCTCCAGTATTTTCCTTCCTTCAGCATCTCCCTGATGCCATGACGATGATTCATATTCAATAAGAGTGCAATGGTTGTCTGGAATCTACTCCTTTGTGTGTCATACTGGAGACTCTGGGCATGGATTTCCTTAGAGAAAGAATGTGCACGGTTGCATGTCTAGTTGGGTGTGGCATAGTGTTGTGGTAATGATCCCCAATGTCCATGCTTCTCTGAATGCACCCCACTTTTTCATGTTACTTTACTTCTTCTCCCATCAAGAGGTGGAATCTCTTTCTTCACCCTTGATTGTAGGCTAGGCCAGTGACTTGCTTGTCTGTTATGATCAGAGCGAAAGTGAAGCAAAGGGAGACTTGAACAGTGCTTGCACGTGGGGCTTGCTCTGTCCTGCGTGGAAGTCTTCTGCCACCCTGGGAATAAGCCTTGGCTGGCAGGCTGTAGGTGAGGACTTTGTGGAGTAAGGAGATTCTGTCCCAGCTGAGCTCCAGACCAGAGGAACCACCCAGGCAACCTGCAGAGTTGTGATACCAGCTCTTGGGAGATGTTTGCAATGTCCTTATAGCCTTCTCTTCCTTGAAATGGGTGTTTGGGAGAAGGTTAAAAACAAAAAAACTTCAGAAATACTGTTTAGTATCACATTTCTAAATTCAATTACATTCTTAATTTCTTGCTGGTACTTTTCACTTTAAATCTCCTTCTTGTGGTTTTATTAGCAGAGTAACCCGTGGGATATGCTGATATAACAGCCCATCTTTGCCTTTTACTAGTATGTAAAATCATGAAAATAATGCTTGCTGTTCTAATGCACTGAGCTTTGGAGTAGAGCAAAAACTGGTAGAGTATGTAAATGAGACAACCTATGTAAAATGCCTGGCACAGGATCTGACACATCCCAGGTGACCTGTGCCTGTTTGTAGACTGAGCCTGAGGATCTCTAGCTCATTCCTGAAGTAGAAAATGAAGCATTTCTCCAACTCCGAGATCCTCTTCTACGAAACACTAGCGTATCTGCACTTACTTCTTTATCTCATTTTCTTATCCAAGATAAATTGATTTTGCATATACACAGATTTTTTATCACTCATTTAAGAGATAATTAGAAAAGGATGGAACTGGGGATAAAAATAGAAAAGAAGGAGATAAAGCAGAAGGCACTGGAATTGAGAAGAAAATCTGAGCAGTGCAATCTTACCTGAGCTATAAAAAGTGGATGCAAAATAAACATGAGCCTTAAAAATGTCATCAGGGATGTGTCAAGGTGAAGGAGGTGGTAGTCATTTAGAAGAACTGATGGAATTAGGTATCTCTGCTATGTTCTCATGTGCAGAGGTGGAGTGAAGGATATGTTTATCTTTGGTATTTGGGGGAGAGGTTGAAAAATACCTACTCAGCTCTGGTATCTGACTGAGTTAAATAAACATTTCCTGGTCTGTTGCTACCTCAAGCTCCCAAGTTACTGCAATGTGAGACCTTAAAGACATGTTCCAACAACTTCTAATTATACAGCATTGAACATTTGAATGGAAGATCAACAATAACAAAAGAAAATGTCAAATGCTTTTTCTAATATGTGTATCAGCAAAACGGATTACAAGCATTTTAAAGAAGGGAGATTTTGAAATACTTCTATAACATAGAACAAAAGTTAGCAAACCTGCGGGCCAAACCCAGCCTCCCACCTGTTTTTGTAAATAAAGTTTTATTAGAACACAACCATGATTATTTGCATATTGCATATGGCAGCTTTCAGGCTACAACGGCAGAGCTGAGTAGTTGCAACAGAGACTGTATGGCCTGCAAAGTCTCAAATATTTACTATATGCCCCCTTACAGAAAATGTTTTCCAACCATTGCCATAGAAGAAAGTAAACGTTAACTGCATCTATAAATATCTATGACTACCAGTTTCAAGACATGGACAATACCATTGATATACTCACTTTATTTCCTTTGCTGTCTCTGTTGTTTCATTGTAATGAACTTGTAGTGAGGATTCCACCTTGAATACAAATTGTATCTCCCCCCAAAATATGTACTGACTTCCAACTCCTGTACCTATGTATGTAAATAGGGTTTTTCTTTGATATGTTAATGAGGCCATATTAGTGCAGGTTGCTTCCTAAAACTAATCACTTCAGAGTTACAAAGAGAGCAGATTAGACAAAGAAGCAAGCACATACTGGGGAAGAGAGACATCATGTGAGGATGGGTAATAAGTCAAGAGACCAAGAAATGCCCAGGGCTACTGACAAGGAGGGGCTCTGGTGGTGCAGTGGTTAACTGTTTAGCTGCTCACCAAAAGGTCAACAATTGGAATCCACCAGCCACTCCTTGGAAACCCTATGAGGCAGTTCTACTCTGTCGCTATAGGGTTGCTATGAGTTGGAATCAACTCAACAACAACGGTTTTTATTTTTCTGACAAGGAAGGCATGAACATGACTGAGATACTGATTTGGGCTTTTCATCTCCAGAACTGTGAGAAAACAAATTTTGGTTCTTTAAAATGGCCCACATGTGGTATTTGTGTTACAGCAGTGTCAGCTAACTAAGACAGAGCCTCGGACATATCTAGGCAGGGGAGGTGAGAGTTCCAGAAACCCACTTCTTAGAAAAGTCAGCTTAAGGCAATATGGAGTCAGGCACACTGAGCTTGACCCAGTAAGAAAGTGTTTGTCACCAAAGAAGAACATTTCTGAATACAGCTCAGTTTCAGTAATTTCAATTTGTCTTCCAATGACAACTCCATCAGACTCACTTCTTCATTCTAAGAAAATCCAGGACAAAAATTATTTAGAGTTGTTTCATTAAAACATCTTTAAGGCATTGGTCATAGTCACTGCTGCTCTGAGATCCCTTTAAAGCGGGATGAACACACACAGATGAAAGGGATGGGGGCATCTCTCTCACAGCCCCACATAATACCATGCAGCTTTGGTAACATGATAATTCTGGTGTGGGGTTGGGGTCTCGGGGTGCAGCAGTCAAGACGGTAGATGGTAGTGGAGAAAGGAGTGCCTACTTAGGGAAGTGGGGAAAGTTGGCTGAGCAAGGTGAACGTCAAAGTTGAACAGAAGCACCAGCCCCAGGAGCTTAGTGGGAGCACAGTGCCTCCAGAATAGCCTGTAAGGCCAGAGCTGGTTGATGCTTAGAGGCTATCACTCAGGACTCTAGTCTTGCTAGAATTTCTAGAAGCTGCCAAAAAGAGAGACCCTGGAGACACTGGAGTGGAAGAACTGAATATATTTTCTTATCAGAATTATTGTTCTGTTCATTTTCAAAGCAGCTGAGGGAATCAGGGTAGATAAAAATCAGAGCATTGTTCTTGGAGAAGCAGGAATATGAGGAAGAGAGACGGTGCCTCTGGTCTCTCTGTGGATTTATTCTTCAATATAAAGCAATGCTTCAGGACCATGTGCTTTCCTCTGCAGGTTTACAGGGAGCCAGGGCAAGAGCCTTTCACTCTACTGGACAGACTTTGAAGCCAAGCTCTGAGATTGCTACCAAAAAGACAGTCCAGCCATTTAAAATATATAGGCCTCTTCCCAAATCAAAGAAAGAGTTATTTTTTCCCCTAACTTTGACTATGTCACTTAATCTTTCATAGTCTAAGCTAGAGAGTGGTGATATTTATAGAGCGTTCCTTTCAGGAAAGGGGCCACATACCTTTTAATTTCACATAGTATTTGCTCTATAACAGGCACCATGTGTTTTCAAGAGGAATGGTTTATACTTAGGAGCAATACTTCATCTACAGACCACATGAAGTGGCCTCAAATTCATCACAGAAGTAAAACCAAATCTATGGGTGTTGAACAGCCAGTTCCACCAAAAAATAAGGTTCCAATGGTCAAATATATTTGGGAAATGCAGAGTCAGAAAAAAATTAAATGGTTTATTTACTTCAGGACTTCTCAGTTTCTTAAATATGCTAATATATGAAATGCATTTCCATAAAAGGGCAATAATTTAAATTTTACTCAAACATATTTGACCAAGGGGCCGTCTTTGTGAACATAACATTTCGCAAACCACATTTACTCTTTGTATGTTTTAAAATCCCAATTTCTTATGGGGTGGGAATTTGCTTAAGATGGTAGAAATTGGGGTGTATGTACTGTATTAATCAGAGCTCTTAGGGCTGAAGATGATAAAAAATTCAATGCAAAATACGTTAAGTAAAAACAAATGTGCTGGCTTATGTAGCTGAGAAGCTCAGGTGTTGTTACAGAGCAGCCCTGTGCATGACCGAGTAGCTGCTCAAAGGGAGGACTTCATCCATTCTCTGCTCTTTCTAGGTCACTTTTCTTTCTCTTCCTTCACCTTTCAACTCTGTTTTTCCCTGTGTTTTATTTTTCAAGAAAGTTCTTTCTACAGGGTGGTAAAGCTGTGATTTCAGAAGGATGAGTGCCTCCTTTCTGGGAATCCCATTGAGAGCCCGCATTGGCCCACTGGGTGATACCTCCATCCCTATTCCACACACTGTGGGCAGGAGATGCTGAGTTATGATGGTCTATCATTTCCATTCTCACTACATGGGATAGGTCCTTGAAAACAAAATCCTCTTAACAGAAGACAGAGGAAGAGATGTCAGGCAGGCAAAAAATCATCTTTCATCCCTACAGAAAACCTGGTGGAGTGCCTCTCTGTTTAGGCTTTTTGCTTAGTTTTTAATCCAATTTGACAGTCCTCATCTCCGGTTCCTCCAGTAGTTTTCATATTGACTAGGTATCTTCTCTTGGCAGGAAACGTTTCTGTGACACCCACGTTCTCCTTTACCTTGTACTAACGATCAACTCCATAAACCAAAAAGAGCCTCTAAAGGAGTGATTCTAACAGTGTGCTCCTAGAACAGCAGTAGGAATAGCACCTGGGAACTGGTTATAAATGTAACTTATTGGACCCCACCCCAGACCTACTAAATGGAATCTCTGGGGGTGGGACTAAGCCCTCCAGAAGATTTCAGTGTACACTAAAGCTTGAGAATTGTTGCTATCTAGAGATATTTTTTTTTTTTTTTAAAAGTAAGAACCACTTAATCATCCATTATGGGGAGCCCTGGTGATTCAGTGGTAGAATTCTCATCTTCCATGCAGGAGACCCAGGTTCAATTTCCAGCCAATGGACCTCATGCACAGCCACCACCCATTCATCAGTAGAGACTTGCATGTTGCTATGATGCTGAACAAGTTTTAGTGGAGCTTTCAGACCAATACAGACTGTGAAGAAAGGCCTGGTGAACTGCCTGCAAAAATAAATCAGTGAAAACTCTATGGATCAAAATGGTCTGATCTGCAACTGATCATGGGGATGGTGCAGGACCGGGCAGGAACAACTCCCTTGTGCATGGAGTTGATACAAGTTGGGGTTAACTTGACAGCAGGTAACAACCACAACAAATCAGGCAACACCTCAGAACCTCAGAACCTTGGGTGGGAAGGTTTTTCTTAATAGGCCTGTTTAAGGAGCTCTTCTCTGGTCATTTGGATTTGGTGAGTCTAAGATGATGCTTTTTCATCTGTATTTTACCAGAGTTATACAAGTCATCCAAATGCATACTCAAGTTTGAGGACCACTGTTTGAAAAGAGCAAAATGTTGAAGGTAAAACTGGTGGCCAAATTTCAACAATGTGAAGGCAACTACCACACTTAAAGAGCAGTGAATGAATTTGAACAGACTGGGAACTGAGTGACCCCAGGATTTGAAAGCAGCTGTTGCAGAAAGAACTCAAGCCAAGCAGGCTAAAGGAATGTGATAAGGACTAGGGAAGTCTTTCAAATGATGTGGCATAGCCAAGTAACACTCAGAAACCACAGAAAAGAGAAGGTCCTGGAATTCAGCAATATGAGAGGTGTTTTGAGGGAAAGGGGGTAGAGAACAGGAGGAGAGTGTTTGAGCAAGGGCGTTAGATAATGTTGCAAGGTCAGGAGGCAGAGCTCTGCGAAGCAACAGATTCTGCAGTCAGGCAAAGGACAAAGCTCACATATACACTTCCCAAGATCACAAATCAGGTTTTCCAGCCCTCCTGACACATGTGGGGAACAAGTCAGCACCAGTGTCATCTTGGAAAATGGAAGGCAAAGATACACACACCCTTCAACAAGAATCTTGGCAGCATCAAAAATCTCAACATGTATTACAAATACCATCAGCCAGTGTTCAGTTTCCTGAGGGGTAATTACACAGAGACTGGTGGCCAGCTGTTCCCCTCTCCCAGAGGAAGTGGGCTTAAGTGGCAGCAATGGGGGTGGAGGTCAGTGTAAAGAGATCCTTTCTGACGGGAAAGTCATGAGATGCAGACCCCAGAATGAATTACCACAGAAGGCCAAGGAAGTCCCTTCCCAAGGGAGCTGTCTGCTGTGGTGCTGCCCAGGGCACACAAAGGTCTTCTCTGCTCCCTGAGATAGCTCCCGGAATCTCTGCAGACTCCATCCAAGGAAGCAGATGTATAACAGTTTTTAATACATGGATTGCCAAAGCATTGAAGACTTAAGGGAATGAGGCAAATAGGGCCCTTTAGGTTTAAATAGCCCTCTGAAGGCTCCCCTGAGAACTTCCTGGCAATCCAAATTAGAGCAAGCAATCAGTCTACTCTTGATTGTTTAATATGGAGTGTTCCACTTGGTGGATTTTTGTGATCCTTCACTTTTTTTTTCTAACCTTTTCTAGATAGATGATAGATAGATAGATGATGATGATAGATAGATAGATGATAGATAGATAGATGGATAGATAGATGATAGATAGATGATAGGTAGATAGATACATAGATAGATAGATAGATGATAGACAGATAGATGATAGATAGATAGATAGATAGATAGATAGATAGATAGATAGATAGATAGATAGATAGATAGATAGATAGATAGATAGATAGATAGATAGATAGATAGATGAGAGCTAGATAGGTAGGTGGGTAGGCAGGTAAGTAGATGGATGAGAGATGGGTGCTTTCATTAACCTGATCCCAGCTCATTGATACCTTATGTACAACAGACGTTGTACATAACAACTTACATAACAACCTTATGCACAATCGTTGGAATGCTCAAGTCCATCATTATGGCTATTGTGCCAATTCATCTCACTGAGGACCTCTTTTACCCTCACTGGCTCTTTACTTCACCAAACATGGTGTCCTCCTCCAGTGATTGATCCCTCCTGATGATGTGTCCAAAGCAAGTGAGTCAGACACTGGTTGTGATTCATAAGGTTTTTGTTGGCTAATTTTCTTCCTGGTCCATTTTAATCTGGAAACTGTGCTGGAACCTGTCCACTACGGAATGCCTGCTGGTATTTGACATACCTGTGGTGTAACTTCTAGCATCACGACAACACACAAGTGGCCACAGTACAACAAACTGACAGATGGATGGTGGAATCTTTTCTTCACGCTTTTAATCATTTTACTGCCTCCTAGAATTTCCACCAAGAGCTAATCAGGAATGAAATCTGGAGGGAAAAACTCAAGTCAGTTTTGCTATATGTTCCAGCTTTGCTAGGGTAAGTGGCTTCCTATAACTCGGAGAGACCAGGAACTACTTCATAAACAGCAGTAAAGTGCTTGTCATTGATTTGGACTGTCCCTCCAGACAGTGCGGTGTAGGAAAAATGGCACAGGATTGGCAGCGGGTCAGACTTCGTTTTGTTATGCATTCACTGTGTGACAATGACAAAGTTTCTGTAATATGTGAACCTCTGTTAATCACTGGCAAAACAGAGATAAAACTATCTACCTTAAGGGGTCGTGGTGAGGACTAAATGGGCTAATGAATCCTCAGCTTGGAGAAGTGTCCCCTTGGGCTGTTAGAGCTGCTGAACCAGGGCATCCTGGCTCATTCCCCAAACAGGCAAGTAACTCAGGATCCTGAGGGACCCAAAGCAAGGAATGAAGAGAAGAAAAAGAAATGAGAGCAGAGAAGCAGAAACGTAGGGGCTGAGTTGACAGCATGCAGACAATGAGAGGTACTGCTGCATCCCTAAAGTTACTGCTGCTATGACTGCTACTACTACCACTGCCACTACCATTATCACCACCACCATTACCACCACCACTACCATTACCACCACCATCATCACTACCACCACCGTTACCACCACCATCATCACTACCACCACCACCGTTACCAACACCACCACCGCCACCATTACCACCATCATCACCACCACCACCACTACCACCACCACCACCACTATTACCACCATCATCACCATCACCACCATCATTACTACCACCACCACCATTACCACCATCATTGCCACTATTACCACCACCATTCCACCATCATCACCACACCACCACCACAATTACCACCACCACCATTACCATCGTCATCACCACCACTACCATTACCACCACCACCACCATTACCACCATCATCACCACCACCACCACTACCACCATTACCACTACCATTACCACCACCAGCACCACCACCATTACCACCATCATCACAACCACCACCACCATTACTACCACCACCATTACCACCATCACCACCATCATTACCATTACCACCACCATTACCACTACCATTACCACCACTGCTACTATTACCATTACCACCACTACAACCACCACTACTACCGCTGCTGCTATTACCTACCATACTGAGGACGTGCTGTACGCTGATGACTATGTCAAACACTGAAGATTAGTACATTGCCTCTGATCAGCTAACCAGTAAGTGGCAGATCCTGGATCTGAACCCAAGGCTTCTTAAATCCAAAGTCCGTGCATTTATGACCTCCTAAATAATGATGAACAAAGACCATTTCCCAGAGGGACATGGCTGTCTGACAACACTTTTTCCTGATTTTTGCTTTGTTTTGTATTCTCTGCGAAGACCTTCAATAAACCCTGTCTGACAAAATGAGGTTCTCGAAGCTTGTCCTTGTTCCTTGAAACCAGACAGAGCCTGAACTTATATGGTGGCTTCCTGATTTTTGCTTTGTTTCATATTCCTGTGCAGCTTTTCAATAAACTCCGTCTATGTGAGTTCTCGAGGGCACTGGGTAGGATGTGAGTTCTCAGAAAACCTGGTGACATGGTGGTTAAGAGCTACCGGCTGCTAACCAAAAGGTCAGCAGTTTGAATCCACCAGGCTGTCCTTGGAAACGCTATGGGGCAGTTCTTCTCTGCCATCTAGGGTGGCTGTCAGTCAGAACTGATTCACGGCAATGTTTTTGTTGTTGTTGTTTAAGCGAGTTCTCACTAAGTAAGTGTATCCCTGTTCCTGGAAACCTGACAGAATCTGAACGCACAATTTGGGTTCCTCCACGTCTCTGCTTCAGAGCTCATTCCTGTAGAGCATCTCTCAACCAGAAACCGGCTCCCACACAGCTTCACCTTTGCATGGCCTTTTCGTGTAAAACATCTCCCTCTAAGCACTGCTTTAGCTGTAGCCCACAGGTTTTGGTATGTTGCATTTTTCTTTTCATTCCATTCAAACTATTTTTCTAATTTCCTTTGAAACTTCCTGTTTGACCTCTTTATTATTCAGGAGTGTGTTGTTTAATTTTTAAGAGTTTGGGGATTTTCCTATTATCTTTCTGTTACTGATTTCTAGCTTAATTCCATTGTGGTCAGAGAACATACTTCGTATGATTTTATTTTTTTCAGCTGCTAAGTTTGTTTTATGACCTAGGATATAGTCAGTCTATCTCGGTGAATGTCCACTGTACTTGAAAAGAATGCTGTTGTTGGATAGAACGTTGCATAAATATCCATTTGATCCATTTGGCTGTGGCGTTGTTTAGTTATTCTTTTTCCTTGCTGATGTTATTTCCACCTGTTTATTGATTGCTGAGAGAGGAATACCAACGTCTGCCACTATAATTTTTTCTTTTGTTTCTGTAACTCTTTTCCTCCTGTATTTTGAAGCTTTGTTGTTAAATCTGTAAACATTTGGGATTTTTATGTTTACTTTGAGTTTTATCAGTATGCAGTGTCTCTTTATCCCTGGCAATTATTCTTGCTGTATTTTATCTGATATTTATATAGCCACATAAGCTTTCTTTTCATTACTGTTTGTGTGGGTATCTTTTCCATCCTTTTACCTTTAACACAGGTTGGGTCTTCTTTTTATTCATATGACAATCCCCATCTTTTAGTTCGTGCATTTAGATTATTTAAATTTTGTGTAATTATTATTGTATTTGGATCTAGGTCTACCATTTTTTGTTTGTTTTTGTCTTCTGCTTGTTTCCTCCATTTTTTCATTTCACTGATTACCCTTTTATGCTCTTTTTTCTGGATTATTTGAATATTTTTTAAGCATGCCATTTTATCTATTTTCTGTGCTCTGATTCATGATTTCTATAACTGCATCAGTATTGGGATCAAGAAGTGGGAGGGAAAAAGAGAAAAACTGCAATAGCAAATTGCCCTACACCCTGTGACCACAGCTACTCTGGTCAGAGTGGATTCTTTGCCCTTACAGTTTTAGGCTCCTGCACAGTCACTGTTGCTATCACCTCCTCTGCCATGCTTTACCTGGGGTATTACCTAGGGACTTGGGAGGGAGAAAAGAGGAAAAAAGGGGGACCCCACTCTCTCTGACCACTAGAAGTCTAATTTCCTGCTCTTGGACCTGTAAGAGAAGAATTTCCCAGAGCTCTTTCTGTCTGTATCTGCTGTGTAATTCCAGGTTTTTGGTTGATTTTGAGTGTAAGCAGGGTGATCCTGGAGGAAAACATATACACACACATGGAAACTCACTGGCAATATCATATTATTTCCAACTGTGCTCTCCTTTCCTAACCTGCCTATTATCATTTACTTTTAAATTTAATTTTTTATTGTGGTGATAATATACATAAAACATACACCAACTCAACAATTTCTACAGGTACAGTTCAGTGACATTGATCACATTCTTCAAGTTATGTGACCATTCTTGCTATTCTTTCTACCACATCACTCCACCACTGTTCACTTAAACTCAACGTCCGCTAAGTAAAAACTCCCTCTCCTCCCCTCCAACCCCTGCTTAAAGCATTCTGTCCAGAGTTCATAGTGGAATTCAGTGGGACAGATAGGCTGGGGTACGCTTACTCTATCTAGCCTGGAACCAGAACCTCATGGACAGATTATTATTATTTTTTTATAGTTAAAGTTTTGCATAAGGAAACATCCTAAATTATTGGATCTGACCAATCAAATATCTTATATTTTTTTTTTTGCTTGATCCTAGTCCTATTTTTTTAGTCCTATTATCATTATGAAAATGTCATTTTGAATGCTTTATCCTCATAGTAAAGTCTGATGTGTTTAATATCTTTTGAGAACATTTTTTTTTTTTTTGGTTGTTCTTATTAGGTGCCTTTCAATAGTCTCCAACTCATAGCAACATTATAACAGAACAAAACATTTCCTGGTCCTCCACCATCCTCACAATCGTTGCTATGTTTGAGCCAATTGCTGTAGCCACGGTGTCAATACATCTCATTGAAGGGCTCCCTCTTTTTTGTCTGATCCTCTACTTACCAAGCAAGATGTCCTTCTGGTGACACAGCCAAAGTATGCAAGATGAAGTCTTGCCCTCCTCGTTTCTTTATTTTACCATTAATATAAAGATATTTTGATTCTTTAGAGTTAGACCTGATCTGGTTAAGGATGAAATCTTTGATAAATTTAATTAACTTAAATTACAGCTTTTCTTTTTCATCAGTCAGTAAGAGCTACCATACTGGTGGATTTAGTGTCAGGACTTCTGAATCCACAACTGCCTCAGGGCATAAAGGACATACAGAAAATATAATACAATTAGATGATCAAAGTAGTACCATTGTATTCAATGTATTCTAAACAGAGAGACAATTCAGCTACTTACATAGAACCAGGTTGAATGAAAAGTGGGAGAAAGAAGAGGACCATCAATTTTCCATAGAAGCCAACATTAATACCTGGTCTGTGTGAGGTCTTATATTCTTAGGATGGATCTCAAGTTCTGTATGCAGAGGATTGATAGAGAAAGATCAGAGGAACCAAAACTAACCTGTAGTTTTTTTTTTTTTTCTGATGCTGTAAAATAGAGGAGTAGATTCTCAATCAGATCAATACTCACAAAGGGTCTCTGAATTATTATGTTTAAAAAAATCCATAAACTTCAGACTCTCATCTGTTCCACATCCAAGATTTGGAGTTTTTTTCCACCCTGCTACCAACCAACTGAAGGCCAAGGTAATTTTTTGCATTTACTTAACACAAAAATAAAATACTGCAGTAGTTAAGAGCTCAGCTGCTAACCAAAAGGTCAGCAGTTCAAATCCACCAGTCACTCCTGGGAAACCCTATGGGGCAGTTCTACTTTGTCCCAAAGAGTTGCTATGAGTCAGAATTGACTCGATCGCAACTGGTAATATAAATCATATTCCTTTCCTTAGAAGGGGCAGATGCCTGGGAAATAATCAAAGAAGACCTTAATAAAATCCCTTTGTTGTTGTGTGCCATCAATTCTATTCCAATTCATAGTAGAACTGCGCCCAAAAGTTCCCTAGGCTGTAATCTTTATGGGAACAGATCTCCAGGTCTTTTCTCCCACAAAGCTACGGGTAGGTTCTAATTGCTGGTCTTTTGATTAGAAGCCAGGCACTTACCATTGCTCCACCAGGACTCCTTAAAATCTGTCTAGGGTCTCCTAGTTCAGCAGAATGACAGCTATAAGTGAAGAAAGACCGCTGGACATTTGGACCCCACTGCCATCTGAAAATCACCAGGTGCGCCGGAAGACCACAGGTGATTGGGGAAACAAGTCAAGGTAGAATTTGAAATTTGGCTCTACCTTGAACTGGAACTTTGGCTACTAGATAAATAAGAAGTAAGGATATTATAGAGTCCCTGGGTGGTACAAATGGTTAATGTGCTCAGCTGCTGAACCAAAAGGTTGGAAGTTCCAGTCCACCCAGAGATGAAAGGGTTTGATGATCTACTTTAAAAAAATTGGCCTTTGACATCAGATGGGGGTAAAGTGTGCATAGCCTGATGAAGCAAAGGAAAATGATGTCACTAAAATGTACACAAGAAAAAAGGACCTGTTGGTAATTGCTATTTGGCGTACATAATTTTAAAACATCAGCAAAAACAACCAAAAAATATATGCATGGGTATACATGTATGTACGTAAACATAAATGTGTATAGGTATGTATATGTGAGTATATATGTGTGTATGGATATGCATATGCAAATGTATATGCATCTAAGTGACTGCACATATATTCATATATATACAACAAAGCATATAGGGGGTATGTTTGCAGATACTTCTTAGACATAAGCAAACACCTTGTGGGATTTTGGTTTTCTAGGTTTGAAGGATTAGGGCCCTGATCTCATGCAAAGTCTTGGTCATTTGGCATAATATAGTTCATAAAGTTATGTTCTAGTTTGGTGACTAGTGCGTGGGGTCTTAAAAGCTTGTGAGTGGCCATCTAAGATACAACTATTGGTCTCTGCTTGTCTGAAGCAAAACAGAAAAAAGGAAACCAAAGACTCAAAGAAGAAGCTAGTCTACAGGATATATAGTCAACATGAACCATGGCCTCATCTACCCTGAGACCAGAACTAGGCGTGCCCAGCTACCACTACCGGCCATTCTAATCAGGGCCACAAAAAAAATGGGAGAAAAATGTGGAACAGACCTCAAATTTCTAGTAATAATAATAATAAAAGAGTTTTACTGGACTGGCTGAGACTGGAGGACTCCCAGAGACTATTGCCCTGAGATACTCTTCAAACCTTGAACCTAAACTAACCCCTGAGATCACCTTGTAGCTAAATAACAGGTTGTCTCACGAAATAATGAACATCACCTGTAAGTACTGTGCTCCTTTAAAAAAAAAAAAAAAATCACCTGCATGAGACCAAATGGTCAACAATAACTTTAAAACAAAGATGAGAATGTATGGGGACAGAGAAACTAGATTAATGTAACTACCAGATCAAAAATAATGAGAATATTCGCACATCGTAAAGAGTGTAACCAACGTCACTGAGCAATTTGTGTAGAAATTGCTGAATGGGAACCTAAACTGTTGTGTAAACCTTCATCAAAAACGTACAGAAAAATTTATTTAAAAAAAAATTAGCCACTGAAAGCTCTCTAGAGCACAGTTCTACTCTGACATACACGAAGTGGCCATGCATAGAAATCGACTCAATGACATCTGGTTGGATTCACTTCCTTAGGCTTCCTGGCTCTCAGTAAAGTAATACAAATACATAGTAAATATCATCATTATTTTATACTTTTTCATTTTAGATTAAAAAATTTCAGGAAGGTACTTATTTCATTCTTGGGAAACTATACCTCGTGTTTCACTATAAAGCAATACGTAAAGGTGAGCAAAGAGAGAAATCGTCACCTCTATGGAAGGATGTCACACATGAACCAAAGGAAAATTCTCTAAGAAAACAGAGGAGTTTGCTGCGAGGAACAGGAGGAAAATTTAGAGGATTTCTAATTTTTAGTTCTAAATGATGGAAGAGAACATTTTAGTTTTGAAACAAGTTTGAGCAGTTATGAAGTGGACTTGGGGACTTTGCACAAAGAATGAAAATACATATTGGCTGGTCAAAGGATTAGAAGCAATACAGGTAGAGTATAATAGATTAGCTTCTGTAAAAACCATAGTGGAAAACTGTAGGCATGAGAAATCTAAAAGTTACTTGGAAAAGATAAGGAGGGGAAAAAATAAATAAAAGTTAATTTTTTCCTAATACTTCCCTGGATTGTAGTTGGTTGATATTTCTGAGCAGTGTCTTAAATGTTACTGAGCAGCCTTTGTCTCATTGTGTGATTCAGAAACTCATTGTGCAATGAAAGGAGCGGAAGGGACTCCAATTACAGACACCATTCTCTGAATAACCACCCGAACAGGAGAACCTTGGCAGCAGGAAGATCTAGATATTATGCATTCATGTCCTCGGCCTGTTCTTGATCAAGAGTGAGAAAGAGTTGAACTGTCGAAAATAAACCCAATTTAACAACAATTGATTTCTTGGGAAAAAGGAAACTGTGTTCCGACTCTATTTGTCAATGCATGGATGAATTGCAGCCATAGGTTGGCTACAAATGTGAGTTTGGAAAAATTCAATATAAGCATTCTGTGAGAATCAATTGGTTATATAGAATTTCCAATAAAAAGCACCGCACGTTTTATTATTTCTTTTGTAAACTGGAAGCTACACATCTTTTATGTCAATAAAACTTGTAATAAACATATATATACATTTTTCCAGAGCCAGTTATTAAACATTACCAGCAACCAGTGTTTTTAGATGATTGTTTCTTTAAAAATCAATTGGAATTAACTAAAAAAAAAAAATTTTAACTGTGTATAAAATAAAAAAGGAATTCTTTTTTGATACAACTGATAAAAAGATTTGATTTGTAAATTGAAAAAAGCTATGAAAGTGGAGAATTATTAAAAATAATACATGTATACCTGAAAAATATTATTTCAACTTAAAACAGGCATTTATGACAATTCAGTAATATTTTTGGATATAAAGGTAAGGTCATTTCTTTCAGTATGTGTGCAGTTATTAAAATTCTCTTTTTAGTGAGAATTCCCTTTTTTTGCATAAATCTTATCTATTATTGCAAGACCTTGAGGACAATTTGTGACTCAATGTGCGTAACTTGCCCAAGGTCACACCAGCATGTAATTGAGAGAGCTGAGATTTGTCCACAGGCAGTTTGGGTCCAGAACTTGTGTTCCTAAGCAGTGCACTACCCTGGTTCTTCCTGTATAGATGCTAGAGAGCAGCCTTCTACCATGAGTGTTCATTATGCAGGAACATCAGCCAATATGTCTGACAGAGGCATGGAAAAGAGTAGTCATGGGAAGATTTGTTAGAAGAGCTACTATAGCTTTATTTTATAAGAGCAGTAACTAATTTAAAAGTATAATACAAATTTCAATTCAAAACCACCATTAGATACCACTTCTCGTCAATTGGGCTGGCTAAATCAAAAAGTAAGATAATAACAAGTGTTGGTGAGGAAGTGGAGAACCTGGAACACTCATATACTGCTGGTGGTAACAGTGCAGTGGCTTTGGAAAACAGCCTGGCAGTTCCTCAAAGAGTCAAATGTAGAATTACTAAATGATCCAGCAATTCCCCTCCTAGGTATATATCCAAGAGAAATAAAAATCTATGGCCACACAGGATAGTGTACATGAAAGATCATAGAACCATTTTTCATAATAGCAAAATGGTGAAAACAATCCAAATGTCCACAAATGGTTAAAAAAATCTCAAGAGAAAATATTAAAATACATGTGAATAAATTTAACATGAAATATACTTGTTATATGGAAAGAAAGCTCTATAATTCTGATGAGGCACATAAAAGAAGACTTAAGAAATGAAGACACGTATTTGTATAAACATAATTTTGTGCTCTATGTGTGTGTATATGCATTGAAGAACTCAAAGTTATTAACTGATTAACTCTTTGGTGAGTAATTTTTAATAAATAGAAATCTCATCTCCTGCCTTTTTTATACTTGTCAGTAGGATTCTGAGGTTTACTTTGCACTTTAAACTGACAAGAATTACCTCAAAACTTAAAAACTAATAAAAATAAAGAAATAGATTTATTCTATCACACAAGAGGCATTATTTTCAATACGAATTACTAATTCAGCAAAGTAGGGTTTCAATACTTGTACAAGTATGAAGAAGCAGATATTTTAATGGAACATAAAAGGCTATGGACATAATTTAATTAATATATAAAGAAATTTTGTTCAAAATAATTTAGGGGAGAAACAATCACTGAATAAATTATAAGGTAATTAGAAAAAGATAAAATTCAATTTCTGTCTTACAGCTTACATTGAAATAAATTTAGAGAAATTAACCTACCTAAATTACAAATCTATAAAGAACTAAAATGAAATAAATATAGGTAATGTCAGTTGAGAAAGAGTATCCTAAGTATAAAAGCAACAGAAGAAACCACAAATTAATATGTGATTTTTTTTTTTTTTATGTGTGTATACATTAATGTAAATTTTCTGTTAATCAAAAAGCATTATAAAATTTAAAGTGATATAGTAAAGAGAGAAAAATTAGTGTAGCAGATAAAAAGACAAGCAAAAGCATCTAAATAACATATGGAATTTATTTATTTAATAAAAAATCCACTTATGAAAATGAGTTGTCACACACACACAAAAAAATCAAATGCAAATTCATAAAAAATTAGATATTTTTTACATACCAGTTTGAAAATATTTAAAAGAATGATGATCACTATTGTCAAGAGTGAAATAAGACATTACCACAGACTCGATAGAAATAGAGGATTATGACCGCATATTACAAACAACCGTGCGGCCACAAACTGGATAGCCTAGATGAAATGGACAAACTCTTAAAAGCACCAAACTCACCCAAACTGATTCAGGAGAAAATAGAAAACCTCAACAGATTGATAACAAGTGAAGAGATTAAATCAGTGATCAAAAATCTCCGAACAAAAAAAATTCTGGGGCCGGATGACTTCACTGGAAATTCTACCAAACATTTGGGGAAGAACTGACAGCAAACCTGCTTAAGCACTTCAGAAAGACAGAGAAAGAATACTCCCTAACTCATTCTATGAAGCAAACATAACCCTGATACCAAAGTAAGGCAAAGACACCACAAGAAAAGGAACCTACAGGCCAATATCCCTTATAAATATGGATACAAAAATTCTTAACAAAATACTAGCAAACAGAATCCAACAGCATATTAAAAGATTTATATACTATGATCAAGTGGGATTTATTCCAGGATTCTAGGCATGATTTAACATTAGAAAATCAATGTAATATACCATATCAATACAACAAACAGACAAAATAACCACATGATCATTTCTATGGATGCAGAAAAAGAACTTGATAAAATCTAATACCCTTTCTAGAAGAAAACCCTCAAGAGGGTTGGAATAGAAGGTAACTCCCTCAGTGTGACTCAGGATGTACATGAAAAGCCAATAGCCGGCATTATACTTAATGAAGAAAGATTGAGAGCTTTCTCCTTGAAACTGGGAACAAGACAAGGGTGCCTGCTCTCACCACATCTATTCAATATTGTATTAAAAGTTATAGTCAGAGCAATAAAACAAGAAAAAGAAATAATGGTATCCAGACTGGAAAAGAAGTAAAATTATTCGCAGATGACATGATCATATATATAGAAAATCCCAAAAAATCTGCAAGAAAGCTTCTAGATCTAATAGAGGAATTTACCAAAGTTGCAAGGTATAAGGTCAAAAAAGAAAAATCAGTTGGGTTTTTATACACCAGGAATGAGAAATCTGAAAGGGAAATAATTCCATTTAAAATAGCACCTAAGAGAATAAAATACCGAGCAATAAATTTAACCAGGCACGTGAAAGATGTATACAATGAAATTATAAAACACTGCTGAAGGATGCCTTATGCTCATGGATTGGAAGACTTAATATTGTTAAGATGCCAATACTACCTAATATGATCTATAGATTCAATGCAATTCTTATTAGAATTCCAACAGCCTTCTTTACAGAAATGGAAAAATCAACCCTCAACTTTATATGAAATGACAAGAAGCTCCTAATAGCTAAAGCAACGTTGAAACAGAAGAATAAAGTACCAGGACAAACACTTCCTGACTTTAAAACATATTATACAACTACAGTAATCAAAATGGCCTGGTACTGGTATAACAATAGACAGACAGACCAGTGAAATAAAATTGAGAGTCCAGAAATAAACCCACATATCTATGGCCAACTGATTTTCGACAAAGGTGTTAAGTCCATTTGATGACAAAAGAAGAGCCTCTTCAATAAATGGTGTTGGGAAAACTGGATTTCCGCATGCAGAAAAACGAAACAGGATCCATGCCTCACACCATATGCAAAAACAAATTCAAAATAGATTAAAGACCTAAATGTGAAAACTAAAACCATGAAATTCTTAGAAAATGCAAGGGCAATGCTGAGGGGCCTAAATTTTAACAATGGATTATCTAATACAATAACAAGAGAACAAAGAGCAAAAGATAAATACACGGGACCTCACAAAAATTAAAAACTTTTGTTCATCAAAAGACTTTACCCAAACAGTGAAAAGATAAGCTACTAACTAGGAAAATATCTTCAGAAACCATATATCCAAAAAGAATCTAATAACCAAAATATATATAGAACTTCGACAACAACAAAAAGACAACCCAATCATAAAATGGGCAAAGGACTTATTAATAGACATTTCACCAAAGAGGACGTTCAAATGACAACAAAACATATGAGAAGTTGCTCAGTGTTGTTAGCCATCAGAGAGATGCAAATCAAAACCACAACGAGATAACCTTTCATTCCCACTAGGATGGCTAAGATTCAAAAAACAAAACAAGACAAAACAAAAGCATAAAATAACATATGTTGAGGAGGATGTGGGGAAATTGAAACCTTTAAACATTACTGGTGGAAAAGCAAAATAGTACAGTTGTTGTGGAAAACAGTGTGATGGTTCCTCAAAACACTAAAAATAGGACTACCATATGACCCAGAAATTCCGCTCCTTGGTATACACCCAAAAGGCTTGAAAGCAGAGACTTAAATAGATACTTGCACACAAATGTTCATTGCAGCAATATTCACAATAGCCAAAAGATGGGAACAACCTAAATGTCCATTAATGATGACTGGGTAAATAAATTGTGGTACATCCATACAATGGAATACTACTCAGCCAGGAAGAGAAATGAAGTCTTGATAAAGGGTGGGGCTTGAAGACATTATATTGAATGAAACAGGTCAATCACAAAAGGACACATATTGTACAACCTCACTTATATAAAGACAAGAACAGGCAAAAGTATAAAGACGGAAATTTATTACTTGTTACTGGGGATAAGAGGGAGAGAGAAAGGGAGGGTTATTGCCTATGAAGTACCAAGTTTTGGTTTACGGTGATGAAAAAAATTCACATTGATTAAGGGTAGGGCCACACAGCTGATTAATGTAATTGCTGTCAATGAGTTGCACACCTGTAAAAAGTTGAATTGGCAAAATTTGTGGGACAGATATATTTACAAGAACCCAAAAAAAAAAGTAGTTTCTGAGGCTTCTTATGTACAACCAAATACCTCACAGGATTTGGTTCTTTGGTTTGAAGGTTTAGGGTCATGGTTTCATGGGACACTTCAGTTAAGTGGCCTATCATCACGTTTAGTGCTTCTGTTCTATCTCCTAGTTTGTTACATAGTGCCTAGGGTCTTAAAAGCTTGCAAGCAGCCATTCAAGGTACAACAATTGGTCTCTATTCACCTGCAGCAACAGAGGAAGAAGGAGAGTCAGGAAGAGGAAAAGGAGTGTGTGGCTAATTGCCTCCATGTACAGCTGCCTACTTTGCCATGAGACCAGAAGAACTTAATGGTGCCTGGTTACCATTACTGAACAGTTTAATCAAAGATTGTTTAGAAGAATCCTGATCAAAAGGGGGAAAATGCAGAACAGAATGTCAAATGCTCATTGAATCCAGCATTTCTGGAGCCATGGAGGCTAGATGAACCCCTGAAACTGTTGCCCTGAGATAATCTTTAAACCCTAAACCAAAAATATCCCCTGAAGTCTCCTTATAACCAAGTAATAGTGTAGCTTAGCTAGTAGAGAATGTCAGCCTTGAGCACTGTGCTCTTTTAAGATATATAGGATCAGATTGACAATAGTAACTTGAAAGATTAGATAGGAAACTTAGGATGCAGTGAGTTAATGTTAATGGGGGATGAACAGCTCAGGAAAGGAGGGTGAGAAAGGTTACACAACTTGAAGAATGTAATCAGTGTTAGTGAACTGTCCATGTAGAAATTGTAGTATATTATGCTGTGTATAGTCTCAACAACAACAAAAATAAATAATTTAAAAAAAGAGTGAAGTAAAAGGAATACACTTGAAAATTTTTGGTTCAACTATAAATTGTTATAACTATTTCAGAAGGAAATTATCTTAAGGGAATAATTACAGATGTTACAAAGACATAAGGGCATGCATAATTGTTTTATTTACTTCTACCAAAAATAACTAAAAGCAACCTAAATGACCCCAAATAGGGTCCATGGTCAACAAATCATGGTATAGCCACATGACTGAAGATTGTGTAACCACTAACAATTATGCTTTCGAAGAATTTAATCATATAAGAAAACGCTTATAAGGTCAAGTCAAAAACCTTACACACACAATTCCAGCTATTTTCTCTGTATACACACATGCACACACACACACACACCAAACCATGTTTAATAAAACATAAAGGAACTGGAAAAAGTATACCAAAATGTTTATGATTATCTCTAGTTAATCTTTTACCAATAATTATCACTAATAAGTTTTTTGTGTTTTTAAAATTTTCCAGAGTTTCTATGATGAACCTCTTTACTTTTTGAATTGGTGGTGTTGTTAGCAGCCATCGAGTCAACTCCAACTCATGGCAAACTTACGTACAACAGAATGACATGTTGCCTAGTCCTACAGCATTCTCACATCACCTCACAATTGCCAGCATGTTTGAGTCACCGTTGTGCCCATCCATTTCACTGAGGATCTCCCACGCTCTCGTTGGTCCCTACTTCACCAAATATGATGTTCTCCTCCAGCAATTGATCCCTCCTGATCAGGTGTCCAAAGCAAGCAAGTGGGACAATATTCTCTTTTATGCGTAGAAACTAAGTAAAGTGAATAAAAACACAGGAAGTTTTAAATTGAGGGTATTGCATAGATTTTTAGAATTAAATAATATTCAATCAACACATATTTATTGAGTATTAACTCTACCCAGCACTGTTCTAGATGTTGGGGATACATTGGGACACCCGCAAATTTTCTGCTTCTAGAACCTTATATCCTAGGAACAGATCATGCAAAAACATCTCTCCCAGGTTCTGCTACCACAAAAAGTATGTTTTAGGGCTTTAAAGCAACTAGCACTGAACGGGAAATCATGAGCCCCATGTTTCCATTCTGACTCAACTAACTCAAAAGGAGTTATCTACCTGTGTGAACATTGGTTACCACCCAGAGGTAAGCCATAATTTATATTACATTGATTAGGTACCTGATGGCATAACAGGAGATATGGATGATTTAAATCCAGACTCTCTTTCCATCAGAGGTTGTGACTGGATTTTTCCAATGCACGTTTCAAGTGCATTTCAAGACACATTTCAAGCATCTGTATCTGCACAGAAGATTCAGAGCTTTTCTGCTCCATGGATTGTGCAAACTCGTTAGCAGTCTCAGATCCACAAAGACATGCCTGTTGACAGCCAATGGGGTAAAAAAATACGTATTCTATAAATTCTGTGTTATTTAAAAAATCCAATTATATCCACATTCTCTCATCCACTTTAGATTCTAAATTTCTGTAGGACAGGGACCCTACAGGCTACTCTGAAATGTGTGCAGGCACTAACTTAAACACATTAATTCTTAATGAAGGCTCTAATGCTTCAGGATGATCAACGCTAGCCTACTCAGTACACAGCAGAGAACTTGTGCACATTATCTGATTAACGACTTACCTGGGGTGGTATATAAATACGTTCTTACCAACTTGTCCACACAAGCTTTGCTAGCCTTGCTGACAATCAAGTTTCTAGACTATTTACGCAAAATAAAGCTGATGCTGCCAGAAAAAAAAAAAGGTAGTCTTAGTTGAAAGAGTGGATCTTCTTTTATAGGAGTCTGCATTACCGGAGGGGCATAAAATAATTATAATGTGTATTCTCTGCTTCGACGGCACTGGGCTGGGTGGGATTCTCTGCTTTGTGCTATCACATTCATGCAAAGAAGTGTTGTCAGGCTAGGTATTTTTATATCAAGTCTTATACTGAATTTGTGAAGAAATGGTTTATAGTAACCCCTTACTTAATTTGCTTTATTTTTTCCCTTCCCAGGAAAATAGATTTTGGCTGTTCTATCACGTTCACCATATTGCTTAATCCGTATGTTGTTAGCTGCCATTGAGTTGGCACCCTATTCATGACAACCTCTGTGATCCACAGGATTTTAATTGGCTGATTTTCAGAAGTAGATTGTCAGTCCTTTCTTCCTAGCCTGTCTTAGTCTGGCAACTTTGGTAAAATCTGTTCAGGATCATAGCAACACGCTACCTTCTGCTGACAGATCAGTGGCAGCTGCACATGACATAGATGCGTTGGCCAAGAATGGGATCTGGGTCTCTGAATGTAAGGTGAAAATTCTTCAGCTGAACTAACCAAAAAACAAACCAAACTGTTTGCCATCAAGTTGATTCTGACTCATAGCGACCCTAAAGGACAGAGCAGAACTAAACTTTATGGAAGTAGACTGTCACATCTTTCTGTAGCAGGCCGGGTGGCGGCTTTGAACCATTGACCTTTCGGTTAGCAGCCAAGTGCTTAACCACTGCACCACCAGGACTCCTTACTGAACCAACACTGCCCCTTAATTAGGATACATACCCAGTTATTAGGAGACCTAAGGAGGGTACCAAAACTTCCACAGAATTTAGACGTGAACCTAAGTCCTAAAACCAGTATTTTTAACTTTTTTTGAGCATTAAAAACAAATTCCTGAGCCCCGTTCTCAGTTATTGCAGTTCAGTAAGTTTGTTTGAAACCAAAAACCACCTTTTAAAACAAACAAACAACTTGGTTGTTTCTGTTAGTTGTCATTGAGTTGGCTCCAACTCACAGTGACGTTATGGATTAAACTGTGTCCTGGCAAAATATGTGCTGTAAATCCTAAACCCTATATTTGTGGTTGTAATCCCATTTAGGAAAGGGCTTCTTTGTTATGTTAATAAGACCATCTCCCACTTTCCATATAGGGTGTGTCTTAAACAAATCACCTTTGAAATATAAAATGAGCAGACGGCCAAAAAGAAGTAAGCACAGATGGGAGAGGATAGGTGCCATGCCACATGAGGATCACCAAGAAACAAGTGAAAAGTAACAAGGACCTTCCCTCAGAGCCAACAGAGAGAAAGCCTTCCCCTAGAGCCAGCATCCTGACTTCAGACTTCTAGCCTCCTAAACTGTAAGAAAATAAATTTGTTTGTTAAATCCACCCACTCGTGGTATTTCTGTTAGAGTGGCACTATACCTAAGACAGTGACCTTATGTATAACAGAACAAAATGTTGCCTGGAACTGGGCCATCCTCACAACAGTGGACATGTTCGAGCCCATTGTTGTAGCCACTGTGTCAGTACATCTCATTGATGGTCTTTTTCTTTTTTGCTGACCCTCCACTTTACCTAGATGATATTCTTCTCCAGCAATTGTTCTCTCCTGAAGACATGTCCAAACTAAGTGAGACAAAGTCTCACTCTAAAGGTAGAGAATCACTATCCTAAGTTATACTGATAATACTTCAGTATTTTCAAAAATCGTGGAACCCTGGCTGCTAACCAAAATGTCTACAGTTCAAATCCACCAGCCATTCCTTGGAAACCCCATGGGGCAGTTCTGCCCTGTGCTGTAGCGTCACTATGAGTCAGATTTGACTCGACAGCAATGGGGCTTTTATCAGAACATTAATTGCCCATGTAACAGAGTTTTTCTGTATAACTGAGATTTAGCAATTTAATTCGATTCAACCAGTATTTATAAAACATCTATTATGTAAAAGTTCCTTTGCTCTAATTTGGTTGATACAAACATACACTTACAATATACAACCTACTGCATAAGTACATTAGTAATTAAACTCCAAAGAAGGATCTGGTAGAAACTACAAGATATGGAAAAGGTGCTACGAAGATTTAAAAGAGGAAAAAAAAAAAAAAACCAAACCAAATCTATTGCTGTCAAGTCAATTCTGACACATAGTGACCCTAGAGGACTGAGTAGAATTGCCCCATAGGGTATCCAATGCTGTAATCTTTACGGAATTGACACATCTTTCTCCCCCGGAGCGGCTGGTGGGTTCAGATCACCATTTCAGTTGGCAGCCGAGTGCTTAACCACTGTGCCACGAGGGCTCCTTTTAAAGGAGGAAGTGGTCTTATAAATCATTAAATGAAAAGCTTCATTTAAAAAGATGCAATTGAGATTGACATCAGGGGTGTGTAGACTTTGACAAGTTGAAATTGCCTGGCAGAACAGTCAGGAACATTGCCAGAGACAAAAATGAAAATATGGAACAAATTGGCTTAAGTTTAAGTAAAAAGAGATATGGTGGGAAAGTTCTTTTGGGGAGATCCCATAGGCAATAACTCAGTCCAAGGGAGAAAAAGAAATGCCCTTAACACTACAAAACTGAACCTAAACCCATTGTCATTGAGTCAATTCTGACCCATAGCAGTCCTGTAGGACAGAGTAGAACTGCTCAATGGAGTTTTCAGGGCTGTAAATCTTTATGGTGGCAAACCACCACATCTTTCTCCTGCAGAGTGGCTGGTGGGTTCAAACCGCTGACCTTTTAGTTAGCAGCAGAGCGCTTAACAACTGTGCCACTAGGGTTCCTTCTTACCATTATAGAACTTAATAAAAACTCATATTCAAAGAAAGAGCTTCAAAAAAGAATAATAAAACAGCAGAATAAATTGAAAAAGGAGATTGCAGAGTCAAAGAAGTAAAATAAGGGGGAAAAATACAATGTTAAAAACACATATATTAGAAACTATAATAAACTGAACAGCATGTCTGAACTTTAATTATTAAACTAAAGACTTGTGAAATAAGGGTTAGTACAGAGGGCAAAATTAAAAACATTTAAATAGATGACACCATATTCCCTTAAATCAAAAGTGTCATCAATTGTAAGAAACACCATTATTTTATATACCATTCAAAAGGGATAAAAGCACTGCCAATTACACTATGACAAAATGCTTTCTTATATTTTGGAATTTTTATGTTTATCAAATGAGTTCATTTAATGTTAGACATAGATTTTTTTTTTTTTTTGCAGCGTGTATCATTCTGACTCATACTTAAAAAGAATACTATGACTAAGATAAATTAGTTCTTCTTCACATCGTGTCCAGCTGTTCTGAGTCACTTTCGAACTGAGAGTTGTTAATGTCTGTGTTTTTTTTGTTTAACATCTCAGTTACACAACTTAACACAGCATCACCTAATTGTAGGTATTATTTCTTGGTGAGTAAACATGGAATTTGAGTCATTTCTACATAGATGAATATTTGCTTCAAAGATAGTCCAACATAGAAACGAAAGATGTCCCTGAAGAAAACATTTGAACAATAGATTTTTGAAAATGTATACAAAGCTATAAGAAAAAAATCCACGAAATAAGGAATACTCTGTTCCAGAAAAAATACAGAAATTGGATATGGGAGAAATGCTGAATAAGGTATCACATTTCAAAAACCAGCTGAATAGTATACGATAGAAGCACTTGGGGCTGAGAATCAGACTGCCAGGGTTTGAGCCACAACTCCTTCATTTACCACCTGTGCCCTCACAGGCAATCTCTTTGGGGGTCAAAATAGTACCTACTCATTTTTTTTTTTTCATAGGATTACCATGAGGATTAAGTGACCGGCAATAAGTGTTTTCAATACGTACAAGGAATTACTACGATAAAAGAAAATCATACAGAAACTTTCACTTCTGTCTGAGATATAGTAACAGAAGCTGGGTTTGCCCTCTACCTGAGACAAAACACAACACAAAAAGCAAATGAGCTCTGATGAAAAGCAAGTCAGTGGTTGCCAGGAGAGGGAGAATGGGGGCAGGAGGCAGGGATTACAAGGGGCACAAGGAAACATTTGGGGTGAGGGATTTATTCCTTATCTTGATTGTGCTGATGATTTCTTGGGTGTATACATATCTTAAAGTTCATCAAATCGTACAATTTATATACGTACAGTTTATTCTATATAAATTATACCTCATCAAAGCTCTGAAAAAGTAGTGTTATGGATTGAATTGTGTCCCCACCAAAATGTAAGTTGTAAATCCTAACCTCTATGCCTGTGGTTGGAGCCCTGGTGGCACAGAGGTTAAGAGCTCAGCTGCTAACGAAAAGGCTGGGAGTTCAAATCCACCAGCTACTCCTTGGAAATGCCATGGGGCAGTTCTATTCTGACCTATAGAGTCTCTGTGAGTCGGAATTGACTCAAAGTCAGTGGGTTTGGTTTTTGGTTCATGCTTCTGGTTATAATCCCATTTAGAAACAGGTTGTTTTTGTTATGTTAATGAGGCAGGATTAGTGTAGGGTGTATCTTGAGTCGATCTCTTTTGAGACATAAAAGAGATTAAACAAGGAAGCAGAGCAGAGATCTGGTAAGATAGATTTCCAGACAAATGGAGGTTGTCAAGGAACCAGGAAGCAGAAGCTAAAGAGACGGGGACCTTCCCCGAGAGCTGACGGAGAGAGAAAGACTTCCCCTAGATCCAGTGCTCTGAATCTGGACTTACAACTTCCTAAACTGTGGGAAAATAAATTTCTGTTTGTTAAAGACACTTGTGGTATTTCTATTCTAGCAGCACTAGATAGCTAAGACAGAATTTGATACCAGAAGAATGGGGTGCTACTCTAACAGATACCTAAAATGTGGAAGCAGTTTTGAAATTGGGTAATGAGTAGAGGCTGGAGGAGTTTTAAGATGCCTAATAGTAAAAGCCTAGATTGCCTTGAAGGGACTGTTGGTGGAATTACAGACATCAAAGGCAACTCTGGTGAGGACTCAGAAGGAAGTGAGGAGGGCTATAGGGAAAGCCTCTATTGTCTTAGAGAATACCTGTGGTGCAAACAACTGAATGTTGCTGGATATGTGGACATTAAATGTGCTTCTGGTGCGGCTTTAAAAGGAAATGATGAACACATGATTGGACAGTGGAAGAAGGGTGATACTTTTATGCAGTGGCAAAAAACTTGTCTGAATTATATTCAAATATTTGGAGGAAGGTAGAACTTGTACATGATAAACTTTGATACCTAAGCGAGATCTTAAAAGGGCTGGGTGGTTTCTCCTTGCCACTTACAGTAAAATGCTAGAGGAAAGAGGTAGACTTAAAAATGAACTGTGCAAAATAAAAACAGAATTTAAAGATTTGGAAAATTCTTTTGTACAAACTAAGGACAGGTTGTCCTAGAATATTCACCAAGGAGATGGCTACCAAACTTTTGTTAAAGTGATTAAGCCTGTGAATGATGGATCTAACCAACTACCACAGCAGAAAACCAATCAGCTTGGGCTGAAAGGGACAGAAAAAGAATGAAAGGAAAGAACAATGTCTGCCTCATGGAATTCTATAGGCAGAAAACAGGCCAAAGGAGCTACATCTTTTGTCCTCCAAGAAAAGAAAAGGACCATCCCTAGACAGCTCAGACATCAGCAAAGCTGTTGGAAGGAGCATGGGAAGGAGGGTCTTCTCAGTTTAAACGGTGGGGCCACAGTCTTCTAAGTTTCAAAAAGATCTTTGCCAACTTGGTTCTGGAGTGTGAGACTGTTGTTAATGTGTGCCAGCTAGAGGGGGCTGCCACCCAGAGCTGACAGGGTGGGGCTGCCATGCCCAAGGGGAAGAAGAATGGGGCTGAGGGGATAGGGTCAACACTCAGATGGACTAGTAGAGTGGGGTCGCCTAAACCTAAGGGAGCAGAGTTGCCATCCCATGTTACCATCTTCATGTTAATGAAGCAGGATTAATGTAGGGTGTATCTTGAACCAATCTCTTTTGAAATATAAAGGAGATAAACAAGCAAGCAGAACAGAGATACTGGTAAGATAGATGGCAAGACTCATGGAGATCCCAAGGAACAAGGAAGCAGAAGCTAAAGAGACAGGATCAAACTGAGTCCAGAACAACGAGATGGTGCCCGGCTACCACCACTGACTGTTCTGACAGGGATCACAGTGGAGGGTCCCAGACAGAGCTGGAGAAAAATGTAGAACAAAATTCTAACTCAAAAAGAAAGACCAGACTTGTTGGCCTGACAGAGACTGGAGAAACCCTGAGAGTATGGCCCCCAGACACCCTTTCAGCTCAGTAATGAGGTCACCCCTAAGGTTCCTTTCAGCCAAAGATTGAACAGGCCCATAGAACAAAACAAGACTAAAGGGGTGCAGCAGCCCTGGGGCAGGGACCATAAGGCAGGAGGGAACAGGAAAGCTGGTAATAGAGAACCCAGGGTTGAGAAGGGGGAGTGTTGACATGTCATGGGGTTGTTAACTAATATCATAGAACAATGTGTATACTGCTTGGCAAGAAACTAGTTTATTCTGTAAATCTTCATTTAAAATTCAATAAAAATAAATAGAGACAGGACCTTTCCCCAAAGCTGATAGACGGAGACAGCTTTTCCCTATAGTCAGAACCCTGAATTCGGACTTATAGCCTCCTAAACTGTGAGAAAACAAATGTCTGTTTGTTAAAGCCATCCACTTGTATTTTTGTTTTCTTGGCACTAGGTAACTAAGACAGATAGTTATCAGTTATCCAAGCATAAAAACCAAGTACAAAGAAAGGTTAAAAAAAATTAGGGAAACTTCAGATTTTTCCATGGAACTATCATTTTATTGTATTGTATGTAGTTTATTTGTTCATTTTATTATGTGAAGGCAGTCAATTGATGCAGTTTCTCAAATATGCAAGAACCCAGGTCATACAGCATTAATGATAATTTCTTTAAAAAAATAACTTAGAAGGACTAACCAAAAAAGAAAATCAAACCCGTTGCCGTCAAATCGATTCTGACTCATAATCACCCTATAGGACAGAGTAGAACTGCCCCATAGAGTTTCCAAGGAGTGCCTGATGGATTTGAACTGCTAACCTTTTGGTTAGCAGATGTAGCTTTTAACCACTACGCCACCAGGGTTTCCTAGAAGGACTCAGAGATAAATAAAAATGAAGAATTCTGGAATAGAGGAAACATGCGAAACGGACAGGTAGTAAACACTGAACCATCCGCTTAAATGCACAAAGACTAAACACCTTTGGGAATTACGGTTGCAGAACAATATGTAAATATAAATATTGATAATGTAAGAAATAATAAAAGTAATTTAAATGAGGATGTGGGGTGAGGAGTGGTGACGGTGCTAATTTTCTCATTTTCATATCTGGTATTCAAATGACACCACCTAAATTTAGAATAGAATTAAAAAGTTAATATTTATAAATTTCCTTTAATCTTAAACTTTCAACAAATAATTAAACTCTACTGCTTTTTTTTTTTTTTTTACTGGTCTACATGTTTTAGAACCGCTCTGTGTCTCATTTTACTCATCTAGTAAATGGGATAAAATGTCAATAGGTAAAAGAGGGTTGTTGTGAAGATTAAACATAACGTATACTTTTATATATATTGAATATGTACATGTGAAATAGATAGGCAGACAGAGAGGTAGATAGCTGTCTTTGAGTTGACTCTGATTCCTGGCAACCTTATGTACAACAGAATAAAATGTTGCCTGGTCCTCCGTCATCCTCACAATTGCCAGCATGCTCAAGTCCATCATTACTGCTCTTGTGCCAATCCAACTCATCGAGGGTCTTCCTTCTGCTTGCCAGCCCTCCGCTTCTCCAATCATGATGCCCTTCTCCAGTGATTGATCACCCCTGATCACTGTCCAAACCAAGTGAGTCCAAAAATATATAAGCATAGTAAGCAATGTGGACCTTAAGTTATTAATGTGTGCTCTTTCATGGTGAGATTTATTTTTTGTCTTTTTCTTTTACCTTTCTGATTTCTTGAATGCTTTTAAATAGTCGTACATAATTTTTATTAAAATGATTACAGGCTTTATTCTAAACACTAAAAAACAAAGAAGTAAACAATTAGGAATCATTAGAAGCGTGCCCACTGCTATAGAGTGGTCCAGGGTGCTATTGGAATGTATTGTGGGGCCCTAATCCAGCTTGAGCATCTAAGGGTGGTGTGCTTGGGAAAAGGACATCTGTGCATCTATAAACAAAAGTGTGCTGGATGAAAATGAGTCAGAAAAGTGTTTCTGGAGGCAAGAACAACCTGTGAAATAAGTTTTTCCCTTACAGTGAGCTAGTATCTATGTGCTTTAGAAGAAATGATACCAAATCCTAGGAAACAAAATTCTGGAGTTTATGTGCTTGGCCAAAGTCACAGCTAGCAAATGGCAAATACTTGGCAAAACCTGAGCAGCACCATTTGATTGATTTGATCCTGAAGAAAATTCTTGTATAATTCAACCATATCAGCTGAAAAAAAGTCCTACTAAACCTCCCCCCCCCAAAAAAAAACCACCACCACCAACAACAACAAAAAACCAGTTGCCACTGAGTCAACTCTGATTCATGGAGACCCATGTATTTCAGAGTAGAACTGTGCTCCACAGGGTCAATTGCTGTGACCTTCTGGAACTAGATTGCCAGGCCTTTTTCCCAAGCCACCTCTGGGTACATTTGAATCACCAACTTTTCAATTAATAGCTCAGCACTTAGCCATTTGTATCACCCAGGGACTGCTAAAATCCTACTACCATTACAAAAACTTATACACACATTATTATGTGACCCTGGCTGCTCTCCCTACAATGTGACAGCACATTCTTTCTCTCCACCCTGTATTTCCTGTGATCGTTCAACCAGCTCCTGCCCCCTCTGCCTTCTGGTCTCACCTCCAGGCAGGAGCTGGCCACAAAGTCTCACGTGTCTACTTGAGCTACGAAGCACACTCCTCATCAGTATCATTTTGTATGTCATAGTCCAGCCTAACCTTTGTCTGAAGAGTTGGCTTTGGGAATGGTTTTAGTTTTGGGCTAACAGAGTATGAAGCAGCCATGACCTCTGGGGTCCCTCTAGTCTCAGTCAGACCATTAAATATGGTCTTTTTACTGGAATTTGAGGTCTGCATCCCACTTTTCTCCAAAACTTCCAATTTCTTAAGGGATAAAATCCACACATCTTTGCAGGACATACAAAACGTTCACCGTTTGCTTGTTGCCTGTTCCTCCCCGAGAATTCGTCAGCCTTTCTTCTTTACGCTGCTTCAGTCATACCAAACTTCCAATTTCCAAATACGTTGCTGTCTTTTTTTTTTTCTGCCTTGGCCAGAAGCCTCCTAGTCTGTGGAGCACTTCCTTGAGGGAATAGTCTGAGCTCAGTTTTGACCTGATCCCTTAGAAAGCATATGGGCGGTGCCCCATCAAACCTGTCTGACAGCCCCACCACGGCGCTCTTTGAAAACACATTCACCTTTTTCAACCCTCAGAAAAGAGATCTGAAAGTTAAGCACCTTAGCTTTCCCAAGTTGGTACACAACATTGAATGTCTCCAGCAGAGAAGGAGCATCTTGGAAGAGTTAGAATCACACTGTTAAGCAGCAGTTCTTGAGCATTTTTAACAGTGAAGCCCTTTTTTCTCACATGAAATATTACCTGGGATTCCAATACGTAATATAAGTTAAAGTAGTATTTTATGAGTGAAAGCTTAATTTGTAATTTCACATTTGCAAGGGCCATCAGTAAGAACAATGACACCCTTTAAGGGAACACTGACTTTCGGTATATAACACAGTTGAATGTGTGTGCTTTTTAATTACAATTTTATTGGAAGTTTTAAAAATGTTTTTTAAAGAAATCACTCAAACATTTGCAGACCCCGAAGAAGTCCTAAACTTGGCCTGAAATTTATTGCCTTAAATCAGGAGGCGCATGGCTTAGACTGGGATCAACGGGCATTCGGGGAATTAAATGGTGTTGCTTGATTTAAACCCAGGTCTTTCCAATTCGAAAACCTGCCCTCTTTCCATTGCATCACTGCTCCCCAGGCTTTGCGAATTCACCCCTAGGACTTACAGACAGGCGTTTGCACAGTCCTGTCTCTAATTAACAGGCCAGGAAATTCACCGGCTGAGGTGGGACGCAAAGGGCCCGACAACTCCACAGTTTGCAAACTATCCACTTGCCTGTGACGCCTGCCAGGCCTCGACCCCGAAAGTTCCAGGGAAACACGTTAGGTGAGGCCACAATTAACCAGTCCTGGGCAGCTTAACAACGATAAAAAGGGAAGGTATTTGACTTCATCCCGATACTTATATGAACGGCCAGTATCAAGTACGTTTGTGAGGCTCCTTCGCCTCCATAGAAGCAGATAACTTCTAAATGAAGCAATTGTGCACAGGCTGAGGAGAAACCTGAGCTACAGCCAAACCACAGGAGGATAATAGGGACCCGGAGACAGCGACCAGAGCTCTGTAAAGCTAATATGCACAGACGCTGCGGGCTTCATTCAGTCTAAAAAAGGCAGGGAGGTTGCACGGTATATTAAATCCACTGAGTTTTACAGCTAACATCTGGCCTCAAGGACAGCTGTGGTCAGGTTTAGTGAAAGTCTTCAGTGAAAAATGGAAAAGTCAAAATATTTGAGGCTCTCTGTTTGCATAAAAGTAATTTGTAAATCAGTCTATCTGTATTGGGAGTTAATATTTACTAGTTTCCTTTTACTTGAGGCAAGAGTAAACTTCTCAGAGTTAAACATCGTCCTTTGGACTAAAAGGAGTCCTTAAGTAGCACTGTCTTTTCTGTTTGAGAACATATATTTTTATTGTTAAAAAATTAAGACTATTTCTCTTCCCTTGAGTTTCACTCACGTGGAGATCACTTGGCACTTGTTGAAAACACTGAGCAAGAGGAAGGTGTGAAATGATCACCATCTAAGCCAGACTCCCTGCATGCCTGAGATTTTGGGGGAAAAAAAGGGAGAGGGGTAGCACAACTCACTCCTAGTCATAAGCATGAAAACAAAAGTGAGGGACTTTATAGTCAGTGCAGAAAAGTTGCATCTCAGAATTGGTTCAGTCCATTTTGCAGCCTGTTTCTAATCTCTCAGAAAACACAGCATGGATTTAATGTGACCCTCAAGCATATGAGGAAAACAGGGCATGCCCTCTGATCCCCCATTTGAAACTTGTTGAGTTAGTCCAAGCACATTTGAAATGAATCAAGATGGTTAACATCTGCCTCTCTTTATTAGAAAAATTCTCTTTTTGCTTATAAACACACACTTTGTTTGGGTAAGACGGTGAATTCTATGAGTCTGTGGACTTGCATTTCCTGTGCAACGTGAACATTGGGCTAGAAGTACAAGATGCATTCTCAATCCTTCTAGAATCCATCAGTGCACACAGAAAAAATAATAATAATTAGCTAATTAATTTGCAGGCTTTTTCTTAGTCCTGTACAGCAGCTGATTCAGCCCCACTGAAGAAGCTTGGAACATTGTCTTGGCCTTTCTGAGTTACCTCACATTCACATGGTCCAGAAGAATGTGGAGCTCCTGAGAGAGACATGTGCCTAACCAGCACTTCAGTCACTATCAGAACACAGAATATGCCACTTAGACAGTTGACTTGCCTTTTAGCCTCGCTGTTGGTGTTCAGTGATATCAGGGGAATAAAGTAGACCCACATGAGATATTTCTTTTAAAAGCTCAGGGTGTTAGAAAACAGAAAAAAGAAGGTCCTGAAAGAAGAGGCTGGGCCTTTCCCTCACACACTCTATCATCCTTCTCCTTCAGCTGTCATGAATGAACAGATGTGCCATTATTACAGGTCTTCAGAGTGACCACTGTGTGTGACGTTGCTTACAGCCCATTGAAGGGGTAAGATATAATTAGCTGGTTCTGTGAATTCTGGAAAATGATTTTTCTTTTTTTTGCTAAAGGCTGGACAAATTAGAGACCCTGTTCACTGAAGAGACTATACCGTCTCACACTTAACTAGACCTCCTACTCAAAGGACACTGATTTGATTTGAATAGTAAGTCAGTAGACTTCTGATTTTGGGTACAATACTTAGCTCCTTTTTGACTGTTTCTCTGGTTCAAGAACACTAAGAATATTGTTTATTAAAGTTTATTTGAAGAATAAACTTTACAATATATCTTCAGTTACTCGGTCTAATTAGTGTCCCTAAGCAATCCTGTGGGGGAGAAACTATCAACTCATTCAACCTAGGAAGAAAGTTAAGGTCTGTAATTGAACCTGCTAAGATGTGGAAAGGTACTCACATTGAGTCTTCCCAATTCATTTCCCAACTCATTTCAAGGCACTAAATTCGTCACCAAAAAGAATAAAACAAAACTGAAAATGTTTACTATCCCACTTCTTACCAGGGTTTATTGAAAGAAAGAGATTCTGCTTCTGGTCATAGTTTTGGTATTCAGATTAACATGCTGAAAACAGAAAAGAAAGCTGGATAAAATGATTTTTTAAATATCACTAAAAACAACTACTAAGCAAAGGGAAGGACAGCACACAATACAGGAGAGGTCAGTCAGCACAACTGGACTAAACCAAAAGCAAAGAAGTTTCCTAAATAAACCAAATGCTTCAAAGGCCAGTATAGCAGGGGTGGGCATTTGGGAACCATGGTTTCAGGGTACATCTAGGTCAACTGATCTATTAAGAAAACATTCTGCATCCCATTTTAGAGACTGGCATCTGGGGTCTTAAACACTAGCAAGCAGCCTTCGTAGAGGCAACAGTTGGTCTCAACCTGCATGGAGCAAAGTAGAATGAAGAACACCAAAGTCACAAGGTGAGTATGAGCCCAAGAGTCAGAATGGGCCACATAAATCAGGAACTATATCAGCCTGAGACCACAAGAACTAAATGGTGCCTGGCTACAACTGATGACTGCCCTGACAGGGAGCACAACAGAGAATCCCTGAAGGAGCAGGAGAGCAGTGGGATCCAGACCTCAAATTCTTGTAAAAAGATCAGACTTAATGGTCTGACTGAGATTGGAGAGACCTTGGAGGTCGTGGTCCCCAGATCTTCTGTTAGCCCAAGACAGGAACCATTCCCAAAGCCAGCTCTTCAGACAGGGATTGGACTGGACTATAAGACAGAAAATGATACTGGTAAGGAGTGGGCTCCTTGGATCTAGTAAACTCATGAGACTGTGTGGGCAGCTACTGTCTGGAGGGTAGATATAAAGACCGAGGGGGACAGAAGCTGGCTGAATGACACAGAAATACAGGGTGGAGAGAAGGAGTGTGCTCTTTCATTAGGGGGAGAGCAACCAGGAATATATAGCAAGGTGTATATAAGGTTTTGTATGAGAGACTGACTTGATTTATAAACTTTCACGTAAAACACAATAAAAAAAAATATATATATATATATAAAAACCCACTTAAAAGTTGTGATATAAGTTTCTTGAGGCAGAGGCATAACTAGGGTATTGCAGGTATTGCACCAGCCCTGGGCACGTGGCACCATTGAGCAGTTTCTATTAACCCAGTATGGCCAGCAGCATATCTAAGAAAAATGACACCTACAGCAAGCACTAAAATTGTGCCCCTGTCCAAACATCTGACACCCATCTTTTAGATAACTTTATCATAATATCAGCTCAAAAATACAAGTCAGGCTCATTAATCTTTTAATTAACACATTACCATGCTTGAGGAAGGTTGTTGGGCCATACCACGTTAATAGAAACTCCTCAGTGGTGCCAATGTGCCCAGGGCTGGTGCAATACCCTAAATACACCATTGTCTTGAGGGCAGGAATTTTGTCTGTTTCGTACACTGTTGTATTCCCAGCACATAGAATAGCTTTAGCATATTATAGGTACTCCACAAATATTTGTTGATGACTGATTTGGAGAACTAGCGAGGAAGTAATGAATACTCAGGCCAAAATCTAAGCGAAGGTAAGGACACTGAGAGGCAAGCATAGGATTTCATTTAATATTTTTACCTTGAGAATATCTGAAGAAACTGATAATTTAAGCTCTTATGAGCCTGTGGGACATTGGGACCAAAAAATAAAGCCCAGGTCCCTTTTAAGTAAAGGCATCTAATGCGAGACCTACATCTATAAGTTTGGGACACCAAGAGCCTATGTCCTAAGTATGGGTGTGCACTAGAATTGAATGCTCTCCAGATAACTTGTAAAAAGAAGATGATAGAAGAAAATTGCCTGTCTCAAATCTTACCCAAATGACGAGTATGAGTCTCAAATCTTAGCACTCAATAAATTTGAGAAAGGACCTTGAGAAGTTATATTTACAGGCTAGCTCTCATGGATTTACTGTCCCAAATTCATATTACCTGGATGGTCCAAAAACTTAAAAAAGGAATTTAGTTTCAATAGTCCCAGGCTGGTTGTCACCTATCAGAAGAAAATAATCATCCTTTTCATAGAAGTCCATTTTATCCCAGTCTTCACAAGATTTCCACAAACATACAAAAAAGTTATACAGGAAAATTAGTAGTTCACATTTAAAAATCCCTGAAACGTGAGGAAATGAGATTCTTTGAGTAAGAACCGAGAGAAACAGCAGAGAGTTGAACAGATATGTGAAGACTTTAAAAACAAAAAAAGAAAAAGACTTTAGATACAGAAAAAAAAACAACTATGTTTGCAATGTTTAAATAAAATATCAGTTATAAGTCGGGACATATGGATAGAGAAAAAAAACATTGTAAATAAAAACCAAGAAGATTTAAAAAAGAATCAAATAAAACTTCTAAAAATGAAATACATAAAGGTGAAAATTTTAAAATGCAATGTGTTTGTTTGAAAGTACCCTACCCTACCCTACCCAGTACCGTCGAGTCGATTCTGACTCATAGCGACCCTATAGGACAGAGTAGAACTGCCCCATAGAGTTTCCAAGAAGTGCCTGGTGGAAGTAGATCAGACAAAACTGAATAGAGAACTGGCAAATTGGAAGATTAATCTGAAAATTTATCCAGACTGTAGCACAAAGAGACAAAGAAGTAGAAATTATAAAGAGGAGTTAAAAAAACATGGAAGACAGAATAAAAATTCCTCATTTATACTTAATTAGAATTTCAGATTAAGAAGAGAGGAAGAATGTGGCAATGTTTGAGAAGAAAATCATGAGGGACTTTCAGAGCAAGGGGTTAAAAAAAATGCCAATACATCTAAAGAAGGAAAATAGTACACACAATAAAATATAGCCTGTTGACATGAGAAAACATCAATATCAAAGCAAAGATATTAAAAGAAGCCAGCAAAAAGAGATAATTTACCTTCAAAAGTGTGACAACTGACAGAAACTTCTCAAAGTTAGTAATGAAAACCAGAAAACTATGCAGTGGAATTTTCATTGTACTAAGAGAAACAAACAAAATAGCCCTTTAACCTAGAATTCTGTAGAATTCTCTTTCAAGAATATTATTGGAAATTTTTACAGAAACAAGAACTAAAAGGTTTTGCTTCCCATAGGCACTCACTAAAGGAAATTCTAAAGGATATCTTCCAGGCTAAAGGAAAGTAATTTCTAGATGCAAGGTTTGGATTTTCAGGAGAAACCATGAAGAAAGAAATTAATGCATATTTAGGTAACATTTAATAATCATTGACTGAATAAAACCAGGGTAATTATTTCCTGAGGAAAGAGAGAAATAATATATACCACAGCAACAGCATGCAAGTGGCAAAGGGGGGGAGGAGGGAATGGGATTAAAAGTGTTTTAATCTAACATTTCCAGGGAAAGGGTAAAAGTAATGAAATTTAATGTCGATTAAGTGTGCACATTACAATTTTTAGAGTAAACACTAATAAAACACTAATATATATATAAAAAACTCATTGCCATCGAGTCAATTCTGACTCATAGTGACCCTATAGAACAGAGAAGAACTGCCTCAGAGTTTCCAAGGAGCACCTGGTAGATTTGAATTGCCAACCTTTTTGTTAGCAGCCGTAGCACTTAATCACTACGCCACTATATATATAAACTAAGTGTATAATGTCCAAAATAGTAAGGGAAAATAAAAAATAAAAAAAATCAGTCCTAAAAGAGACCAAAAAAGAAAAAAGAACAAAACAAAACTAAGAAACACATAACGGATAGGATAAACACAAAACAAAACAAATACGATAGATATAAACCTGATATAGTAAAAAAGAAATTACAGCAAACGTAAATGAATTAAATAATCCTGTTAACACACTAAGGTTGTCAAGATGGATTAAAAAAAAAACAACAACAACTTTACAAGATGTGTCTGTTTATACAAAGCACATCTCAATCATAAGGACACAAATTAAAAGGATGGGACATATATCAGTAAATATTAATGACAAAAACAACAAAAAAGCAACTGTAGGTATGTTAATAATGTACAAAACAGATTTTTTAAGGGCAAACAGATATTCTAGAGATAGGTTAATTTCAAATTGTAAAGGATTTAATTTACCAGTAACATATAACAATTTTGTGCATGCAACTAATAACATAGCCCTGCTTGGGAAGTCACAGAGCTGCAGTGGTGTTGCCAGCAAGACCAGGGAAATGGACGGGGCCTAGTGATGGCTGACCTTAGACCTTCCTAGCAAATAATCACTTCTAGAAAGAAACGACTTACTTTTATGGTATCTACTGTAAGTAAGTTTGAGTTTGGCAAGGATATGCATGATAGGGGAAAATGTACACTCAAGGAGCCAAACCTAACCTGTGGCTGTTGAGTCGATTCTGACTCATAGTGACCTAATAGGACAGAGTAGAATTGCCCCTTAAGGTTTCCAAGAAGCAGCTGGTAGATTTGAATTGCTGACCTTTTCGTTAGCAGCCAAACACTTAATCACTGCGCCAAGCGATCCAGAGGTGAGACAAATCTCAGAAAGTGTCAACTTTTGGAAGGGAGAACACCCTGAAAGGCAGGGACCCTTGTTCCTTAGTCACAGGAACAAGAAGAGCTGATGGCTACTTCAGAGAAGAGTTCTTTGTTAAGAGTTAAAGAAAGCCTGACTAACCAGAGAGCTCATATCTGAAAGAAGCAGCTGCTCACTGATGCAAAAGAGGAGACAGCCCTGAGTGGACAAACATGTGAAGCTGCCAGCAGGAAACGGCTAATGACTGCATGGTGGAAAAGATGAGTTTGTTTGTTTTTTAGGGAATAAAAACATCTTAAAAGATACACAAAGAAAAAGGTAAAAAGAGAACTCAGACACCCCTACATCTGAATCACTACTTATCCTAATAAAGAAAAAAAAATAACAAAAATATACAAAATAAGGAATGACAAGTATACAATAATCACAGAAACAACAACAAAATCAAAACAAATAAACAATTTTTGTCCAAGTCTTTGGAAATAATTTTTAAATCAATAAAATAGATAATTTTTAAGAAAATAGAACTTACTAAAACTGAAGATAAGATGCAACTTTAAAAGAATTAAAGGCATAAAACAACCACCCTTCATAAAAGACAAGGCTCAGATGGTTAAGTTCTATCAAAATTTGAAGACCAGATAATCCAATGCTATCTAACTTGTTTCAAAATATAGGTAAAAAAGGAACACTTCTAAATTATTTTCATGGAAAGAATGTATCTGACAAATATTGCACACACACATATACACAAATAGAAACAAATCTCTCTTAACTGTGATGGCTAACATTGTGTGTCAACTTGGCTGAACCATGATCCTCAGTGGTTTGGCTGTTATGATGTTGTTTGGCAACTTTTTAATGATGTAATCCCCTCCATAATGAGATCTGATATGTGATCACCTCCATGATGAGATCTGTTGTGAGCAGCCAATCAGTTGAAAGGGAGTTTCTTTGGGGGTGTGGCCTGCATCCAATATAGGTGGACTTTCTGGCAAGGCTCACTGGTTTTTGCTAGATCTAGATCCTGCAGCTGGCTCTTGTTCATCTAACTGCCGGTTCTTGGGACTTCAGCTAGCAGCTTACCTGTCATTTTACTTGCCAATCTTTGGATCCATTGGCCTCCACAGCCTGTGAGCCAGAGGGCTGCTATCTGACCTGATCTTGGATTCACCAGCCGCTGTGGCTACGTGAATCAGGAGGAGCCTCCAGCCTGACCTATGGACTTGGGACTCTTCAGCCTCTACAATCGCATGATCCATTTCCTTTATATAAATCTCTCTCTATGTACATTTATACACTGCACTGGTTTCACTTCTCTAGAGTACCTAGCCTAAGACATTTATGAATGTCATAATGATAAGCACACTTCCAAATAAAATGTTAATAAACAGAATCGAATAGCCCATTAAAGAGCCCTTTGGTGCAACAGTTAAGTGCTTGGCTGCAAACTGAACTGTCTCCCAGCAACTCTGTAGGAGAAAAGACCTGGCGATTTGGTCCCATAAAGATTACAGCTTAGAAAACCCTATGGGATAGTTCTACTCTGTCACATTGGGTCACTATTAGTCAAAATTGACTCAACAGCACCTAACAACAATAGCCTGTTAAATAAATAATACACTATGGCCAAATAAAGGTTATTTCATGAATGCAAAGAATGGGTAAACACTGTGAAATCTGTTAACTATTCCAGAATATTATTACATCTAATAATATGAAAAAAATCATATGGTTATATGACGTAAACAATACTTGACAAATTTCAATCTCATTTTGATTTAAAAAATAAATAAAATGAGAAGATAATTTCTATATATATTAGCAATATATAATTATGATTGAGCCGTTCTTCTCCCAGAATTCTACTCTAGAGAAAGTCCTTGTCATATGCCCCAAGAGATGCATTCAAGAATGTTTAGAGCAAAGCATCTCAGTTTTATAGCAAATAACCTCAAAAAATGATCCATCAAAAGCAGAATGGCCAATAATCACAGTATATTCATGCAATTGTATATACTATAAAGTAATGAAAATGAATGAACTGCAACTTTTTACATCAACATGGAAGAATCAGAAAAAACATAATGATAAGCAAAATAATCCATTCTAAGAAAATGCATACAGTGTGATTCCATTTTTATGAAGTTCAAAACAGGCCAAATTAAATAATATATTTTATTTGGATACCCTAAAAAGTCATGAAATTCTAAATAAAAACACAGCAATGATTATCACAAAAGTCTTTTGGTGGGGAGATAGGGGAGAAGCACAGAGGGGGTTTCTAAGATAACGGCACCGTCTATTTCTTTTCTTGTACATTGGGTTCTCAGCAGTTTGCAGTGTTATTTCTAGCAGAATCTTCAAATACAACATACACACACAAAAGTGCACAAATAGAAGCATACAGCTCAATTAATTTTCACAAAGGAAACCAGCACCCAGATTAAGAAAAAGAACATTTCTAGTGCACCAAAAACCTGTCCTGAGCTCCCTCCCACTTGCTACCCCCTCTCTCAAGAACAACTACTTGCTATAGACTGAATGAAGTCCTCCCAAAATATGTAATGGGATCTTAACCTCTATATCTGTGGATGTAATCTCATTTGGGAATAGGGTTTTGTTATGTTAATGAGGCCATATCAGTGTAGCATGTGTCTAAAACCTAATCCCTTCTGACTTAAAAAGAGCAGATTAGACATAAGAGCAAGCATAAACAGGGGAAGACAGATGACGTGTAACGTTCCCCAAGAAACCCAGAATTTGAGTAAGAGGGTCTTAAAATCTTTTGAGTGGCTATCTAAGATTCTTCACTGATCTCACCCCTTCTTGAGCAAGGTAGAATGAAGAATACTAAAGACACAAGGAAAAGATTAGTCCAAAGGACTAATGGACCACAACTACCACAGCCTCTACCAGACTGAGTCCAGTACTACTAGATGGTGCCCAGCTACCACCACTGACTGCTCTGACCGGGAACAAAATAGAGGGCCCCAGACAGAGCTTGAGAAAAATGTAGAATAAAATTCTAACTCAAAAAAATAGACCAGCCTTACTGGCCTGACAGAGATTGGAAAAACGCTGAGACTATGGCCTCTGGACCCTCTTTCAGCTCAGTAATGAAGTCACTCCTGAGGTTCACCCTTTAGCCAAAGATTAGACAGGCTCATAAAACAAAATGAAACTAAAGGGGCACAGCAGCCCAGGGGCAAGGACTAGGAGGCAGGAGGGGACAGGAAGCTGATAATAGGGAACTCAAGGTTGAAAAGGGACAGTGTTGACATGTCATGGGTTTGGTAACCAAGGTCACAAAACAGTATGTGTACTAACTGTTTAATGAGAAGCTAGTGGCACTAGAAAAAAAAAGTTTGTTCTGTAAACCTTCATCTAAAGTACGATAACAATAACAACAAAAAATGTCCTAGCCAACATGGTGCTATAGACAGAAGCACCACACTGTTCCCTCCACTTAAAACAGAGAGAGAAACATCAATCTTGGAACCCTACTGTCGAATGAAGAGATAAAGAACTCAACCAAGCACCGAATGGAGAAAGAAACTGACAGAGAACAGTGAGGAGAGATACAGATACAGAGGTCCCTCATCAGCTACTGCTGCACAGATTCACCATCTTGGACTCCTGCCAGAGTGTGATGGAAGGAGAGTAAGGGAAAGCAGCTTCACAGAGCTCCCAGCAGGAGACAGAGACATGGTAACCAGTGATACACACTTTCCCACCCTCCACCCTTCTCCCCCCAGCTCAGCCTCTGCTGCTTCCCTGCAGGCCACAGTCATTCAGTTAGAAGTCATGGCTCTGTGCCTCTTGGATTCACCCTGCCAACACTGGCCAGCTTCTTCAGTGCCATTTCTTTGATGCTGGTGTTGCTTTTTTAGGCTTCTTCTGGTTTCTTCCCTGTCTATCACCTCCTCTCCCTCCTTTCCCTTGAACACCTGGCTCCATGTGCCATCTTTTCTACTTCTTGACAGGCTGTGAAGCACTGCTCAGCTGGGGAACTGCTTTCCCAGCCCACATTGCCATGCTGGTAGGATCCCTAGGCCTCTTTTTTCTTTTTGTTTTTCTTCATTTCTCGGTTTCTTGTCTCTACCTACCTTCTTTTCCTGTTTCCTGAATACCTGGTGCTGCATACCATCTGCGCCCCTTCTAGCCAGGCTTTACTGTGCGGCTTGGGAGCCACTTCCCTGGTCCACACTGCCACACCAGTGAGATCCCAGGGGCATTTATTTATTTTTATTATTTTTCTTTTCTTTTTTCCTTTTTATTTTTCTTCATTTCTCAGTTTCTCATCTCTCTCTACTTACCTTAATTTCCTGATTCCTGAATACCTGGCACTGTGTGCTATCTTAGTCCATTCTAGATGGCTGTGACCCAAGGCCTGGGAGCTGCCTCCCCAGTCTGCACAGCCACACCAGTGGGATCCCTGGGGGTGCTTCTTTATTTTTACTTATTATTATTATTTTTCTTTTTTGCTTTTCTTCATTTCTCAGTTTCTCATCTCTCTCTACTTTCCTTCTTTTCCTGTCTCCTGAATACCTGGTGCTGTGTGCCATCTCCGCCCCTTCTCAACTGGCTGTGTGCCCTGGGGCCTGGGAGCCACTTCCATGGTCACCAGTGGAATCCCTGGGGGCATTTCTTTCTTTTCCTTCCTTCCTTCCTTCCTTCCTTCCTTCCTTCCTTCCTTCCTTCCTTCCTTCCTTCCTTCCTTCCTTCCTTCCTTCCTTCCTTCCTTCCTTCCTTCCTTCCTTCCTTCCTTCCTTCCTTCCTTCCTTCCTTCCTTCCTTCCTTCCTTCCTTCCTTTTCCTTCCTTCCTTCCTTCCTTCCTTCCTTCCTTCCTTCCTTCCTTCCTTCCTTCCTTCCTTCCTTCCTTCCTTCCTTTCTTTCTCTTTCTCTCTCTCTCTCTTTCTCTCTCTCTCTCTTTCTTTTTCTTTCTTTCCTTCCTTCCTTCCTTCCTTCCCTCCTTCCTTCCTTCCTTTCTTTCTCTCCCTCCCTCCCTCCCTTTCTTTCTTTCTTTCTTCTCTCTCTCTTTCTTTCTCTCTCTCTCTCCCTTCCTTCCTTTCTGTCTTTCTCTTTCTTCTCTCTTTCTCTCTCTCTTTCTTTCTTTTCTTCCTTCCTTCCTCTCTCTCTTTCTTCTCTCTTTCTTTCCTTCCTTCCTTCCTTCCTTCCTTCCTTCCTTCCTTCCTTCCTTCCTTCCTTCCTTCCTTCCTTCCTTCCTTCCTTCCTTCCTTCCTTCCTTCCTTCCTTCCTTCCTCTCTCTCTGTCTTTCCTTCTTTTCTCTTTTCCTTTTTGTTTTTCTTCATTTTCCAGTTTCTCATCTCTCTCTACTTTCCTACTTTTCCTGTCACCTGAATGCCTGACTCTGTGTGCCATCTTTGTATCTTCTAGTTGGGTTGTGCCTTGAGGCCTGGGAGTCACCGCTCCAGTCCCTGGTGGGATCCCTGAGAACATTTCTTTAAAAAAAAAAAATTTATTTTTTTCTTTTTCACTTTTTGTTTTTCTTCATTTCTCAGCTTATCGTCTCTCCACTCCAACAGCAGCCTGTTGGCCTCACTACGTGCCACAAACAGCCCTCCCAGGCCCTCCCCTTCAGCTGGACCTGCCCTACTGCACAATAACTGAGTGACTGGCCCTGCCCATTGGACAAGGAGGTGAAAAGTATCATGTCCACAGATGAGCGAACAACAAAGAATGCATAGCCCTCTAGCTCAGACATAACCAAATAAAACAAAAAAATCAGGACCAAATAAACAAAACTACAATCAATAAATGAAGAAAACAACTACCTAATGTCCCAAAGACAGTAGAAAATATCAAAATATTAAAAAAAAAAAAGGACAGTATGACTCCAGTAGGCATCTAAAATAAAATACCAGGTGACTTTTCAGTAGAAGAAAAGGCACTGGAACTACTTGATAAAATGATAGAGAATTAAAATCTCTAATATTCAGAGCTATTTTTTTTTTATCTAAGAGTTGAAGAAAAAATAGACAAAATCATGTAAAAGGCAGGAAAATGCAGACAAAACAACGGAAGAATTCAGGAAAATATTACAGGAACAAAATATCCAAATAAATTAACAACTAGAAATCATACAAAAACAACAATTAGAAATCCAAAAGATTAAACAACAAGATTTCAGAAATGGACAGTGTCATAGAAGGTCTGAGGAAAAAGTATGAAACAACGGAAGACAGGATCAACAAAATTGAAGACAAATACTTGGATACACCTTTGTTTGAGGAAAAATCAGAAAAAAGAATGAACAAAAATGAAGAAACCCTGAAAATGATGTGGTATACAAACAAACAAAAAAATTTTGAGTGATTGGAGTTTCAGAAAAGGGGGGCAGGGAGGGAATGAACAGAAAACACAGACAGGATCATTGAAGAATTGCTGACAAAAAACTTCCCTAATATCATGAAAGATGAAAAGCTGATGATCCAAGAAGCTCAATGAACCCCCTATAGGATAGACCCCCAAAGGTAAATCACCAAGGCATATCATAATCACACTCATTAAAACCAAAGACAAAGAAAGAATCCTGAGAGTAGCTCGAGAAAAACAAAAGGTCACATACAGAGAGGAAACAATAAGGCTAAGCTCTGATTACTAGGCAGAAACCATGCAGGCAAGAAGGCAATGAGATGATATATATAAAACCTTGAAAGAAAAAAGTTGCCAACCAAGAATAATATATCCTGCAAAACTTTCGTTCAAATACAATGGTGAAATTAGGACATTTTTCATATAGATGGAAATTAAAGGAATATGTGAAAATCAAACCAAACTTACAAGAATTATTAAAGGGAGTACTTCAACTTGAGAACAAACAACGTGAGAAAACAGCCTGAATCTGGGACATAAGATCAAACCAGCCAGATCCAACCTAGGAAATGAACTCTCAAGGAGTATTTAAAACTAAAAGATTTAAACAGGGAACCAGAGAGGTTAATCTGTAAATGACAACAACATCAGAACAATAAAAGAGGGAATAACAGTGTAGGTATGGAACTTTCCAATGGAGAGGAAGGCAAGGAGATACCAAGCGATAAAAGACTGTTCAAACCAAGGAAGGTATGGGTAAATATCAAGGTAACCACAAAGAAAGTTAACAAACCTACTTATCAAAATAAAGAAGAAAAACTAAAGTCTCAGTAAACACAAAATCTACAAAAGGAAATGAAAAAAAAAAAAAAAAATCCACAAGCAAAAGGAATTCAGCACAGGAGAGTAAGAGGAACAAAGAAAATGTCAGCACCACAGGAAAAAAAAGCATTACAAAATGACAGCAATAAACTCACACCTGTCAATTATTACCCTGAATGTAAATGGCCTAAATGAACCCATAAAGAGACAGAGAGTGACTGAATGGATGAAAAACAGAATCCATCAATTTGTTGTCTACAAGAGACACACCTTAGAAACAAAGACATAAATTTATTAAAAATCAAAGAATGGAAAAAAATATATCAAGCAAAAAGATACCAAAAAAGAGCAGGAGTAGCAATACTAACCTCAGGTAAAATATACTTTAAAACAAAATTCACCATAAAAGATAAAGAAGGGCATAATATAATGATTAAAGGGACGATCCATCATGAAGTCATAACCGTGATAAATATCTACATACCCAAAGACAGGGCTCCAAAATATATAAAAGAGATATTTTAACAGCACTGAAAAGAGAAATTGGCAGTTCCACAATAATAGTGGGAGATTTCAACACACCACTCTCGGTAAAAGGCAGAACATCTAGAAAGAAACTCAACAAAGATACAGAAGGTCTAAAGGGCACAATCAGCCAACTTGACCTCATAGGTATATACATAACTCTCCACCCAACAACTGCAAAGTACACATTCTTTTCCAATGCACATGGAATGTTGTCCAGAATGGACTACATCTTAGGCCACAGAGCAACCCTCAACAAAATCCAAAACATTGAGATAATACAAAGTATCTTCTCTGATCACGCCATCAAATTAGAAATTAACAACAGGAAGAGCAAGGGAAAAAATCAATTACATGGACTCTGAATAACATCCTACTTAAAAACCACTGGGTAATAGAAGAAATCAAAGATGGAATAAAAAATTTCCTAGAATCAAATGAGAATGAAAACACATCGTACCAAAACCTTTGGGACACAGCAAAGACAGTGCTCAGAGGTCAATTTGTAACAATAGATACATCAAAAAAGAAGGTACAAAATCAAAACATTAGCTACACAACTCTAACAAATACAGAATAGCAAAAGAAGTCCACAGCCACCAGAAGAAAGGAAATAATAAAGATCAGAGCAGAAATAAATGGAATAGAGAATAGAAAAACAATAGAAAGAATCAAAAAAACCAAAAGCTGGTTCTTTGAAAGATCAACAAAATCGACAAACCAATGGCTAAACTGACAGAAGAAAAACGGGAGAGGATGTAAAGGACCCAAATAAGAAATGAAATGGGAGTCATTGTAACAGACTCAACTGACATAAAAAGGATTATAACAAAGTACTATGGAAAACCATACTCCAACACATTTGTAAACCTAAAGGAAATGGACGAATTTCTAGAAACACACTACCTACCCAAACTAACACACAATAATGTTGGAAATCTGAACAGACCCATAACAAGAGAAGAGATTGAAAAGGTAAAAAAAAAAAAAACACTGGCCCAGATGGCTTCCTGGGGAATTTTACCAGGCACTCAGAAAAGAGCTTACACCAGTACTACTCAAGCTATTTCAGAACACAGAAAAGGAAGGGATACTTCTGAATTCATTCAATGAGCAGCATAACCCTGATACCAAAACCAGGCAAAGAAGGCACAAAAAAGAAAATTATGGACCAATATCTATCACGAATATAGGTGCAAAAATTCTCAACAAATTTCAGCCAAAAGAATTCAGCAGCATATGGAAAAAATAATGCACCACAACCAAGTAGGATTCATGCCAGGTGTCCAAGGATGGTTCAACGTTAGAAAATCTAGCAATGTAATCCACCACATAAATGAAAGAAAAGAATCACATGGTCGTCTCAATCAACACAGAAAAGCATTCGGCACAGTCCAACTGTTCCTCCTAAAAAAACTCTCAATAAAATGGGTACAGAAAGGATATTCCTCAACATAATAAAATTATCCAAAATTACAAAATCTATACAAACCCTGGTGGAGTAATGGTTAAGTGCTACAGCTGCTAACCCAAGGGTCAGCAGTTCAAATCTGCCAGGCGCTCCTTGGTAACTCTACAGGGCAGTTCTACTCTGTCCTATAGGGTCGCTATGAGTCAGAATCGACTCGATGGCACTAGGTCTAGGTTATACAAAATTAACAGCTGAAATCATTCTTAATGGAGAGAGGCTGAAAACATTCCCCTTCAGAAAAGGAACAGGACAAAGTTGCCTTTTATCACCACTTCTATTCAACATTGTGCTGGAAGTCCTAGCTAGAGCAATAAGGCAAGAAAAAGAAATAAAGGGCACCTAAATTGGTAATGAAGAGGTAAAACTGTCCCTATTTGCAGATGACATGATACTATGCATAGAAAACCCAAAAGACTCCACCAGAAAACTACTGGAACTAATAGAAAGATTCAGCAGAATAAGAGGACACAAGATAAACATAATAAAATCAGTTCGATTCCTATACACCAATAAAGAGAACAATGAAAAGGAAATCAGGAAAAATAATACCCTTTATATATAACAGCCCCTAAAAAAATAAAATACTTAGGAATAAATCTAACCAGAGATGTAAAAGACCTATACAAAGAAAACTACAAAACACTACTGCAAGAAACCAAAGGAGATCTACAAAAATGGAAAAACATATCATGCTCATGGAAAGGTAGACTCAACATTGTGAAAATGACAATCCTACTCAAAAAAAACTCAAAGCCATCTACAAATACACTGCAATCCTGATCCAAATACAACATTCTTTGAAGAGGCAGAAAAACTAATCATTGACTTTATATGGAAAGGGAAGAGGCCCTGGATAAGTAAAGCACTATTGAAGAAGAATGAAGTAGAAGGACTTACACTACCTGATCTCAGAACCTTCTATACAGCATGGTACTGGTACAACAACAGATATATTGACCAATGGAACAGAATTGAGAACCCAGATGTAAATCCATTTACCTACAGTCACCTGATCTTCCACAAGGGCCCAAAGTCCATCACATGGAGAAAAGACATTCTTTTTAACAAATGGTGCTGGCAAAATTGGATGTCCATCTGCCAAAAAATGAAACAAAACCCATACCTCACACCATGGACAAAAATTAACTCAAAATAGATCAATGACCTAAATAGATAAATGGATAAACAAACTACGGTACATACACACAATGGAGTACTACACAACAATAAAGAACAGTGATGAACCTGGGAAGCATCTCACAACATGGGTGAATCTGGAGGGCATTACGCTGAGTGAAATAAGTCAATCACAAAAGGACAAATATTGTATGAGACTACTACTATAAATAGTCATGAACAGGTCTACACAGAAAGAAACAATCTTTGATGGTAAGGAGGTAGGGCAGGGATGGGGATGGAAAAACACTAAATAGACAATAGATAAGTTGTAACTTTGGTGAAGGGTAAGACAGTACACAATACTGGGGAAACCAGCCCAACTTGTCCAAGGCAAGGTCATGGAAGCTCCATAGACACATCCCAACTCCCTGAGGGATGGAATTACTGGGCTGAGGACTGTGGGGACCGTGGTCTCAAGGAATATTTAGCTCAATTGTCATAACATAGTTTAAAAAGAAAATGTTCTACATTCTACTTTGGTGAGTAGCGTCTTAGGTCTTAAAAGCTTGTGAGTGCCCATTTCAGGTACTCCACTGGTCTTATCCCGAGAGCAAGGGAGAATGAAGAAAACTAAAGGAACGAGGGAAAGATTAATCCAAAGGACTAATAGACCACATCTACCATGATCTCCATCAGACTGAGTCCAGTACAACTAGATGGTGCCCAGCTACCACCACTGTCTGCTCTGATAGGGATTACAATAGAGGGTCCCAGACAGAATTGGAGAAAAATACAGAACAAAATTCTAACTCACAAAAAAGACCAGAGTTACTAGCCTGACAGAGACTGAAGGAACCCCGAGAGTATGACCGCCGGTAATGAGGTTGCTTCTGAGTTTCACCATTTAGCCAAAGATTAGACAGGCCCATGAAACAAAAACAGACTAAGAGGGCACACCAGCCCAAGGGTAAGGACTAGAAGGTAGGAGGGGACAGGAAAGCTGTTAATAGGGAACCCAAGGTCAAGAACTGAGAGTGTTGACATGCCATGGAGTTGTTAACCAATCCTATAAAACAATATGTGTACTAACCGTTTAATGAGAAGCTACTTTATTCTGTAAACCTTCATCTACTAGACAATTAAAAAAAGAAAGAAACCAAGGGTTCCCAGGGCTACCAACAAGAAAGGAATCAACATGGCCCAGGTCTTGATTTGAACTTTTATTCTCCAGAACTGTGAGAAAATAAATTTTTGTTCTTTAAAGCCACGTACTTAGGTATTTATGTTACAGCAGCTCTGGGTAACTAGGACACCGTTATTCTTACTTCTAACACCACAGATCAGTTTTGACTGCTGTTGAACTTTATACAAATAGAATTACATAGTATATACTCTCTTTGTCTGGCTGCTTTTGCTCGATATTATGTTTGTGAAATTGACTCATGCTATTGCACGCAAAAATAGCTTGTTCATTCCCTGATTTATTATGTTTTAACTGTACATATACGTTTTATACGTTCTGCGTGCATGCATATGAAGTTCACAATAAAACAAATGAAAATACAATGTTGAAAGATCAGATTCAGTAGTTAAGATAGTTCCTGTTACTCTTTGCAGGTCCCTTGAAGTTGTAAATCGTAACTATCCAAATATTTCAGACATTAAATATTTCCAGAAAGGCTGGAGTAGAAAGTCATTTCTCAAACACCCCAGGCTTTCTACTTGTGCTGCCAAGTTCAGGCCAGACACGGACAACAAATATGGACTCTGTCAAATAACTTCTCCTAAAGTGTTTAAAAGACCAAAATCCAAACAGCAAAACCAAAGAGGCCTTCACTCAGTCTGATTCCTCCAGCAGCTCTGCTCCTAAAAAAAATGGCAGCAGGTAAATTTCTTGGGCACATGGCCCTTCTTCAGCCTTAATCCTTTCACACACATGCACCTGTTTGTACCCTGTCTTTGCCCTTTTGATCTGTAAATCTTACTCTATTCAATCCAGACTTCATGTGCCAGCCTTTTCAGTATGGAAGAAAAGAAATCTGATAAAGTAATTAACAATGAAGTATAGAAAAAGGGGGATTATTCTATGATCCCAGGGTCTGTTGACATTTTTACAAAAGAAATGGTAAGGCTGGAGCCCTGGTGGTGCAGTGGTTAAGAGTCTGGCTGCTAACCAAAAGGTTGGCGGTTCAAATCCACTAGCTTCTCCTTGGAAACCATATGGGGTGGTTCTACTCTGTCCTATAGGGTCGCTATGGGTCAGAATCAATTCGATGGCAAGGGTTTTTTTTTTTGTTTGTTTGAATAAGGTATTCTTAATAGGGAAAGTGGTGTTTCAATGGCAGAATTCTGGCATTCCATGTGGGAGAACAGGATTCAGTTCCCTGCCAACATACCTCAAGTGCAGCCACCACTGGTCTATCAGTGGAGGCTTGAATATTGCTGTGTTGTTGAACAGGTTTTGACAAAGCTTCCAGACTAAGACAGACCAGGAAGAAAGGCCTGGCAATCTACTTTTGAAAAATCAGTCAATGAAAACCCTGTGGTTCAAACAGTCTGTTCCTATTGTGCGTGGGATCGCCATGAATTGGGGACTGACTTGACGACAGCTAACAACAAACTATTATTAATAATTGGACGGGTGAACTCCATATTCATGTGGACAGTTGCACCATTATGTTAAGTTCAAAGCTCCTTGTAAAATACCACACCTGAATGGTTGAAGGCTGGTGGAGAAATTCTACAACTCTGGGCATTAGTGCAATCACAATTTCCTGGTCTTCTCATAAGGTTTCTTGACAACTCCTTTGCTAATCTTTGATTAGCTCCTCTCCATTTACTTAAGCAATGATTTAAAATAGTTACAATTTTCTCAAGCCCCCTATCCTGTGTTCCTATGTCTATCTTTCTCAAAAGGTGACTTTTCATCTTCTTCTTTGTTTCATTTTTTTTGGAGGCTATTGAACAGCTTTTATGAATTTCTCGACTTCTGGATACCGCAGCCCTTCCCATCATGTTCTTCCCTCTGATAGAGGCTGAGCTATTCACCAGGCATGTCATCCTTTTCACGTCTGTGCCTTCCAGGTGCCAATAACATCACTGATTGCTACATTTGTCTTGTATTTAACCTCCCGGCTCTATTGGCTCAATTTCTTTAGTTTATATACTTGATGAAGGCTTCCTCACCAAAACCAACCAACCAACACATGTGTACACACACACACACACACACACAATTTAAACTATTCCTTTAACAGCCTCCTGTTAGCTGCTGACCTACCCTTCTCTTTTTCTCCTGAAAAAGTAGAGTATATTTCCACTTGGCATGGCATTTTCTCACTGCCCATTCTCATCTCAGATCTGCACAGCCTAGCTTCTACATTCACTGCATCTCTGAAATTGCTCCTGCAAAAATCACCAACCACCCTAATGACAATTAAAAAAAACACTGTTAAAGTCCTTGAACCTCTGCATAACTTGATACTTTTTCCTATTCTACTTCTTGGAACTCTGTATATGCCTGGCTTCTTGCAATCACTGCCTCGTATTTCATCTCTCCCTCGTTAACCCCCACCTGACACACCCTCCCCAAATCTGCACATTTTTCTCAGTCCTCTTTATGAGAACCTCACCGGTCTGCTGTTCTGGGGATTCCTTCCTTGGCTTGCAATGGTCCTCACTGACTGCTGCTCCACGGCAATCCCACTTACGCTTTTGTATTACCTCCCTCTAAGGGGACAATTACTTCCAAACTGTCTTTCTCACCTTGACTTTTCACCAGCAAATGCACATACCTACTTGTCCCCAGGAATTTGTATGTTTCATTGTCCCATAGATAGCTCACAGAAGCAGTCCAAGTGTGCCTCCTCATTCCTCCCTACAGCCTGTTGTTGATGTTTTTAGGTGCTGTTGAGTTGGTTCTGACTCATAGCGACCCCGTGTGCAACAAAACGAAACACTGCCCAGTCCTGCACCATCCTCATAATCGTTACATTTGACCCCACTGTTGCAGCCACAGTGTCAATCCATCTGGTTGAGGGTCTTCCTCTTTTTTCGCTGACCTTCTACCCTGTCAAGCATGATGTCCTTCTCCAGGAATTGTTCCCTCCTGAAAACATGTCCAAAGTATGTGAGATAAAGCCTCTCCATCCTCGCTTCTAAGGAGCATTCTGGCTGTACTTCTTCCAAGACAGATTTGTTCGTTCTTTTGGTGGTCCATGGTATACTCAATATTCTTTGCCCACACCATAATTCTGTAATCTGTATCTCATTTTATAGTGGAGCCATCATGCATCAGCCACTTAGGCCAGATCCCTGGGATTCGCCTAAGATTTTCCCCTCCCCTCACTGTCCAATGTCCATCTCAGTCACCTGCTTTTTATCCTAAATATTTTTCAAAACTCTTTCCATCTTGTATATCTGCTATTCTCAGGCCCTCACTCTCTAACTTTCCTCTCTGCTCCCTTCTTACCCTCTCATCACTTCATGCCACCACCAGGCTGATATGAACATATCACTGAAGTGTTTTTAAAACAAACGGGTTCTTATTGCATTTAGGGTCAACTCCAAGCTCCCAAGATGGCAGGTGTCGGTCTCGTGGTACTCAGGCTGAGTCTGCCTTCCCCTGCCTTGGTCCACCATCCCTCCACGGAGAACTCTAGGAGAAGCCCACAGAAGCACCTTCTCTTCCCTGCAGACATGAAATTAAAACATGCATAAACCGGCAGCAAGGTGATGTAATCCCATCCAATTTTCACAGATAATCTCCAGGGTGGAAATGTTTCCAAACCACAGCTGAAAGACACATGTGGTTTTATTCGGCATGAAATTCAGCAAGTAATTAATACTCAACTCTGTCAGGCTCCTAGAAGCTGGGCCCTCCTTGGAGCCTTGGGCAGTGGAGTGAGACCCTCACCCTGGTCGATACTGACCCCCTCTGTCCTGCCAGGGAAGGCCGGAGTCTTTCAGACCTACTGGGTAATCATGCACCTGTGTTAGCTGCTTCTTGGGGTTCATGGAGAAGCGTCAAGATTCTGGATGATTATGTAGAGCACCCTGAATCCAGACTGTTCCTGCGGCTGCCTGGGGCTGTTCCTGAGACTGTTTTCTCTCCAGCACGGCCCGGCAACTGTGCCCAGCCAAGACATTCTAGGAGAAAATGTATAATCATACTATGGGTTTACATCATGCTAAAGGTGTCAGGTGCTGGAAAAACCACACCATTAAGCCCAGCTGACACAAACCACAGGGTCAAGCTATAAGAGCAGTCAGTCCTCAGCAAAGTCAGCACAAGAAGCTGCATCTGGACACTCTCTCTCTCGGGCTTCTTTATAAACACTTGCTATAACCAATACAGAGCTTTGCTTTTGATTCTGTCCTTCTATTTGCTCCTTCTCCAACTGGGCATCTTCACTTCTTACTTGATCCTGTCTTTGACCTATCCCGAATTCTGCTTGAGGCTTATCATCAGTGGTCTTAATACTATCTTGGCTTCCAACAGTCTTTTGATTTTCAATGTTTTAGGGACCTCTCAAAATAAAGCTGAGGACTCTCTCTCTCTCTTTCCAGGAAGAAATAATGTGCATATATTTCAGATGTTGTTTACAATTCAAAGAGTTCACTGACCAGCCCCCTCCTTACAAAGCACATTCGTAGCCCTCATAGGATTGAACATACCTTTCAGATATTTGAAGAGTGCTCTTATGTATTACTTCCTCTCTCCTCTCTACCTCCAACTCCAACCAAGTCTTTCCTTTCATGTCATGTTTCTTCCCCAAAAAGAATCCACCTTGTCCAGTTTTCTTTTCAGTGATGTTCTGAACTGAGTTTGGCTCTTCGAGTTTGGTTTGGCAAAAAGACTATTGTGTCCTCCTTATCAGCACAGTATTACTGGAAAGGTAGTCTACCAGCACACTGGCCTTCTTGGCAGCCACATGCACAGACTGACATGGAATGCTCTGTCAGCTACAATTCTGAAAATGTGTCTTGACATATTGTTGCTGAGTTGCATCTCTTTCAAGCTCCACTTTATGAAACTATGTCTATAGACACCACATGGAGAGGCCCAGTAAGTGGTAATCCAAGGAGCAGATGAGGAGAAGGCAGGACCTGGATCAGAGTTCTCCATGGGAATGGGAAAACTCTTATTCTGGAACTGGTTGGCAGTGTGGGAACAGTCCAGTGGAGATGCCAGCCATGAGGTAGAGCACCTGTGAGGACAGACATGAATTGGATGCAGAGGCTGTGATGTGATCTCAGCAAGCCAGTGGAACAAAGCAAATGGGGAAGCACATTCATTCATTCATTTGATGAATGAGTTTTCACTGTGCTGCTGCTAAGTCCTAGTCTCTATGCTAGGTGCCTGAAAAACGATGGTGAAAAAAACAGGGATGGTCCCAATCTTCATGACACTTCCTATCTGTTGGGCAACACACATGTGATGGCATGATAATTAAACTATGGGATAAGTACAGAGTTTTAGGGAGGACTTAAGAGGACATACAACACACTTTTGGGAGGTTGGAGAAGGCTTCCTATGGGAAGTGTCATCAGTACTGATTTGTCTAGGATGAGTAAGTGGTATACGCATGTGTGTGTATATGTGCTGGTGGGCCAAGGGGGAGGCAGTGTGGAAAGAGCCAGGGTAAGGGTGGAGGACTGGAAACAAATTGTGAGGAGCAGTGGAGGAGACTAGGAGAATGCAACATCAGTAGGTGCGAGTAGAGAAGTGGGAGGAATCCCTGGGTGTTGCAAATATTTCACACACTCAGCTGCTAACTGAAAGGTTGGAGGTTCAAGTCCACCCAGAGGCACTTTGGAAGAAAGATCTGGTGATCTACTTCCAAAAAGTCAACCATTGAAAACCCTTTGGAGCACAGTTCTACTCTGATACACATAGAGTCTCCATGAGTCAAAGACAACATGGTTAGAGGGCTAGGAAGGACCCAGAACATGCAGGGCCTTGGACACCACTTTAAGAACTTTACACTTGACTCTGAGGCGCTTTAAACAGGGTATGATCGAAGCGGCAGTGAGTCCCAGGGCAGTGATCATGGAAGCCTGGGCTGGTGTTTTTGTTAGCTTAAAGCAGGACCACACTGCTGAGAGGGACCTTATTCCCTATGGCTGGTGGGGGTGGGGAGCCCAGAGAACCAGCAAGGCTAAGCCTTTCCCTGAGGGCCCCTTAGCAACTCAAGAATTCAGACAAGAGTGCCTGTTTCTCCAAGATCTGCTATCACATCGCTCATCTACACATTTGTTGCACATGCCCCACAGAGTAGAAACACATGTCATTTCATTGGTCTGTTTTATTTTTGCCACCTGTCCTTAGGAGAGGTTTAGGGACGTATGGAGGAGAGACGGTTGGTGATGCCCAAAACTGGCTAAACTCTGCATAATATTTCCTCTGTCAAATATCACCCATTCGTACTCAGAATCCGGCTCTCCACAGGGATTCTGAAACTCACCCAGAGAATCCAAAACCAGAAATCTTTGCTGAACGTCCAGGTTCCAGGACATGGGGCGAAGAAGACCTGCCAGCCCTTTCTGGGCCCTACTTGGAGACCGCTGCCCTGTCCCCTGAGTCCTGACTCACCCTCTCCCCTGCCTGGCCTGTTGAGGGCTGGATGGGGCAAATAGCGGATAAGTCTCTGCCTGCCAGATGGTATTCACATGGGAAATGACTGGGTTGTTGCATAAACTGACAGGCTCCTTGGGAGCAGAAAGAACAGGTGGAACTTCTCTTAAGAAAACTCGTTAAAACAACAAACTTTTAGGAGTCTGTTTAAAGACTGCTAGGCTTGGTGTGCAGAAAGGAAGACACATTAACACATCTTTTGTTTGAGATCCCAGGGGACAAGATCTGCAGACCTACTTGTTCCCCTCCGGATCCTCAGCTCCTGGCCCCACTGAGATGCAGCTAGCAATGGAGTCCCTTTTGTCTTGGAAATAAAAAATGACTTACCTTGGCACCCAGGCCTGGCCATCCTGATGGAACTTGTCCTGGGAACAAGGTCTGCTCTGCGTGTGAGAACTTGAGGGGCCTTGTGCCTCCTCGAAGGCGGGGCCTCCCTGGTCTCAGCAGGATTCTGAGGTGACCTTCAGCTGACCCCACCCCCTTGGGGCTGACTCCAGCAGAGGCAGCTGCCTGTTAATTCTCCCTCGTAACAGGACCCCTTCTAAATGTTTATCAAAGAGCTGGAGCCCTGAACGTGAGCCCTTTAAATTACTTTTGCTGAAAGATCCCCGGAGCCTGCCCCTGCATTCGGTTTTCAGAAGCTCTGAGACTGCCGGGTGTTTTACTGAGCTAGCTCTCTATTTTTGCAGCCAGCTTGTAAGTCCTGGATGACACTCGTTAAATGGGTTTCTGAGGGCTTGTGTTTTTTTGTGTGCTGCCCGTTTATGAGCCAAACTGGAAAACTCAGCCTTTTGTGGGGAAGATTCCCACCCTGTAATGTGATATGTGTGGGTGACTGTTTGAGGTCATTTGGGATTATCTTGGCCTGAAAGTCGGAGGAGGCCTTGTCTTGGTTTTTAATAAAGCACTAATGTAATGCAGTTCGAGGATGAGAATAAAGCCCCCAGGGTTGCTAGCCATTCCTCAAGGCCAAGGTTAAAAAGAACAGGAGCCAAACTTGCACTGAATCCAGGAACCCCTGAATGGTTCACAACCACAGAGCCCCTCACCCAAGAGGTCACCTCTCTCTGCTTGGAATTTATTCTTGCTTGTCTCACAGGGCAAAGCAATTTGCAAATTCTAGTAGATTCCTTCATTAGCAAATATTCTTGGAACATTTATGGTGGGAGGTAGAATCATGAAGTAGAGGTCATCCTATTCAAATTACAAGAGAAGAGAAAGAGACTCTCAAGGTCAGAGAGGGATTAAAAGTTCATCTGGGCCAATCATCACTGGGAACTCGAGCCCCCTGGATTATCTTCATATTAGGCAGACATTGAGCCCAGCAAGAATATCTCCATCGAGTCATGAAGCCCTAACATGTTGGTCTTCTTCTGGGGAGCAGCTCATCAAGTATCCCAAACCCAATATGCACTCTCCCTCCATGCACTTGTCTCCTGAGTCTTCAACCATTCCTCTGGGATGTGGTCTGTATAGGGACATTTAAAGTCACTTAACATCATTTTGGGAATTCCTGGATGGTACAAATGGTACAAATGCTCAACTGCTAACCAAAAGTTTGAGGGTTCCAGGTCACACAGAGAAACCTCAGAAGAAAGACCTGGTGAGTGGTCTACTTCAAAAAGTCAGCCGTTGAAAACCCTATGGAGTTCTACTCTGACATATATGAGGTTGCCATGAGTTGTAAAGAACTGTTTTGCAAAGCCATTCTACTCTTAAGCCTTGTCTCCCTTACCCTATGCTCAGGTGGCAGATTCTTGGAATCCACAGTTAGCATCTCGTTTTTAATCTATGATAATTTCATCTTTTAATATTCACTCAATTATTTCATTCTAGGTCAGGAATCAGCAAATTATGGTCTATAGGCCAAATCTAGCCTATCATCTGCTTTTGTACAACCCATGAACTAAGAATGATTTTTGCATTTGTAAATGATTGGGGGGAAAAAAAGAAGGTTTCATGACAGATGAAAATTATATAGAAGTACTGTCTTCGTAATCTAGTGCTGCTATTACAGAAATACCACAAGCAGATGGCTTCAACAAACAGAAGTTTATTCTCTCGCACTCTAGCAGGCCAGCAGTCTGAATTCAGGACACCAGCTCCAGGGGAAGGCTTTCTTTCCCTATTGGCTCCAGGGCAAAGTCCTTGTCATCAATCTTCCCTGGTCAAGGAGATTCTCAGAGGAGGTGCCCTGGATCCAAAGGACAAATTATTCTCCTTGGCTCTTGTTTCTCGGTGATATGGGGTCCCCACGTCTCTCTGCTCACTTCTGTCTTTTATATCTCAAAAGAGATTGGCTTAAGACACAACCTAAACTGTAGATTGAGTCCTGCCTCATTAACATAAAAAAAGAAATTAGCTGCCCCTAATCCCATTTATTAACATCATAGAGATAGAATTTACGACACATAAGAAAATCACATCAAATGATCAAATGGTGGACAGTCACACAATACTGGGTTCATGGACTAGCCAAGTTGACACACGTTTTGGGGGGACACAATTCAACCCATGACAAATACCTATATAATATCCTCAATGCTGCTTCTTGGTGTCTGCAAAGACTAAGATATTCGCTATGTGGCTGTTTACAGGAAAAGTTTGCTGAACTTTAGTCTAGATTTTAATTCTGTTGTTGAACATAATACTACCCTTCTCTTTTCACAAGGGCTCCAATCCGATAAAGAGGAGGACAGGGTTAAAGTTAGCATACAGCCATGTGCCACTAGTCATCCCACAGATCATATCAATCAAATGATCAATGTAGGGTAACTACTATAGTTGAATCATGTGCAAATCCACCTTGCCTTCAAGGATATCAAGAAAGCCTGGTCAAGTATCTTGTTTATATCCAGATCTACCAGATACACATTTCACTGATATTTTGTCTAGGAATCCTTTCCATAAAGACGCTGAGGTTAGCCTGACATTCTTAGGCACCAGCATCCTTTTTTAACAGTATATAAGATTTGGCACAGAGTTTTTCCAGAAATCAATAGTATGTTCTCTGGTCTGAGCTTGAGAGAAACCCATCTGTATTAGTTGGAGTATCACTTGTTTCTATAACAGATAAACCCTCAAAATCTCAGAGGATTAATGCAATAAAAGTTTTTTTCATTTTCTAAGAGGTTCACAACTTTTACGTGTCGTGATTTAGGAACCGAATCACTCATGGCTATGTCATCCCGTGAGGCTTCTGAGGGGAAAATGAAAGTGAAGGAGGTACACCTTCTTCTTAGCCTTCTATCACCTCTTCTTATTTTTCATTGTACAGAACTAGGCATATGATTTTATCTTGCTGGGAAATGTCAGTCCAACCACTCCCCAGCCACACTCTAAGCTATGGAAGGGAACATGCATCTTTAGTGGGCAGCTGGCCAACTCCGCCATGACATTTTCTTTTGAAATTTTTAACTACATTTGTAAATATTCAAGTCGGAGTACCTCTTTTCCCCTCATACTTCTTCAGTTGACAACAGGCATTTGTACTGAGGCCAGGACACGAGAAGTATTTTTTGAAAGCAAGATATTCTGTTAAAGTTACTTTACTCATTAAATAGTTCTATTTTTTTCTGCATAAAATTAGTTCTACCCACTTAGATTTTAAGATCGTTCTCCTTAATTAAGATCAATTTAGCTGAGGCACTTGGTTGCAAGTGATAGAAAACAAAAACGCCGGTTGCCTTTGAGCCATCTCCAACTCACGGTAACCTCATGTGTGTCAGAGTAGGACTGCTTTCCTTAGGGTTTTCACTGGCTTATTTTTTGGAAGTAGATTGCCAGATGTTTCTTCCAAGTCTCCTCTGGGTGGATTTGAACCTCCAACCTTTTGAATAAGAGCTGAGAGCATTAAACATTTGCACCACCCAGGGACTCCAAGCCAGTTGCCATCAAGTCATTTTGACTCAGGCATCCCCTAACTTAAATTAGAATAAGCAAAAAAAAAGAAAGTACTGGGTTATACCACAGAAACAAAAGACATCAGAAACCAGAACCTTGGGGATTGGAACTGGGATGTAATACAGCTAGATCTCTTTCGTCCTCCATCTATTTCATCTTCACCTGTCTGCCTGACTTCACTCTTCCTTACAGCAGACACACACCAGCAGCCCCAACTTCCAGCATCATAACCCAAAATGATTCTCACCTAATTTCAGATCAAGAGATCTTGGGCAGGAACTCTGACTGACTGGACTAGAGACACCTGCCCGCTTCTAAGCAAACTATTATGTCCACAAAAATGAGGGTAAACTAATGGGTGAAGAATAGGACTGTTCTTCCATCTCTCCCACCATGACTGTGCATGCCAAAAGGAGGGGTGAAGGGAATGCTTTCCGGGAAAACAAACAAAACCAATCCACATTCTCTGCACAGAGACAATGGAAGTGAAATAGCAGACGGGGATTTCTTTGTTTTGCTGTTATTCATATATCATATCAGTGGCTACACACAGGTGACCTATACCTAACGCTTCCTTGTTTTATTTTGTTGTTGTTTTTGTCTTTTTTAAAAACACACTTGAAAGAATAGGTGTACCAGTAATGTAAAGTAAAACATATTATGTGCTAGATTGAGACCTAGAGTGCTATAAAAGTTTGGAGGTAAGAGTTCCTATGTGACATTTGCTTTCTGACCTGAAGGATGTATAGGATTTCAGCTGGTAACAAGAGGGAGGGGAGAGGTGGGATTGAGGCATTCTAGGCCAACTGAAGGTTCTGAGAAAATCCTCAGGAGCTGTCCTTATTTGAAAGGGTGTCAGGGAGGGTGGAACAAGATGGGAAAGTGAGTGGATGCTCCCATATACTTGCCCAGCAACTAGCCCACTGAACATTGAATAAAAACCAACACAGACTGAGATCTCAGAATGCCAGATGGAAGCTGAGGTGTTAGAGAAGCAGGTGAGCCCAGAAGCAGGGGGAGAGGATGATCAGGGATGGCACAGAAGCTGGGAGAACCTATCTGCTAACGTTAGGAGTGCTCGTTCATCACAGCCACTATGGTATGGGGCTGGGCAACACCCCAAACAGGGAACACAGAAAGCTATAGCCTGTTTTTTTTAAGATGGCACAAATTGGCCATGAGTTCACCTGCCGCACAGTTGGAAGGGGGTGAAGGGAGACTGTGGCACTGCAAGAGAGTGGTGTTGAACCTCTCTGAGTCTTAAGATGGACAGGCAGTAGGATTGGTAGGACCTGTAAGAGCAGCAGCACAAGGGGAATACTTCAGACTGACAAGTGACACAGAGTGAAACAGCTCACAGTGGGGCGCTGTGGGAGAGCCTGTGAAGTGGTGCCCATGAGAAAAAGCCACAGAGATTCCCCCACCTTCACCATAGGAAAGTCAAGCCATAGCTTACATCAGTGCCTGTGACCAGAAACTGCCCCCTCACTCCCATGCATGCATATTGAATTCTAAAGATCAAGCATCCAGAACTCCTGAATCAGCACTGAAAAAAAGCCTAAGAATAAGAGTGCCTTCTAGTGGTTCTCAGAAGATATCAAGCCCACTGCCACTGGGTCATTTCTGACTCATAGTGATCATGTGGTGTGCAGCAGAGCTCTCCATGAGGTTCCCAGGCCTGTGAGTCTTTGCAGAGGTAGGCTGTCACATATTTCTCTGGTGGAGTGGCTGGTGGGTGCTGGCCCTGGCCTTTTGGTTGGTAGGTGGACGCTTGGATGCTGCTCCACCAGGGTGCCTAATCAGAAAATTTCCCCACAAAAGCCAGAATACAAAATTTAACGTAAAAAAAAAAAAATTAACAAAATGGCTGAAGTTCAACAAAAAATAGTAAAACAGAACTACAAGAGAAGAAGGACCAATCAAAAGCAAAACATGAAGAGGAAATTTCTCCTATGGAGGCCAGACTGACATAAAGAATTGGTAATTTTTAGGTTATGGTGTTAAATATGCTTAAAGGAAGCAAAAAGCACACAGAAAACAAACTATAGAAGATCAGGAAATAAATGGAGGAATAAAATGAGAGACTCAACAAGGAAATTGAAAACATTTAAAAACAAAGAGAGAGAACTACTGGAACTGAAGAATAAAGCAATTAAATTCGAAAAATAAAAACAAGGAAACACTCAGCAATAGAGTTAACAGACAAAAGACAGACTAAATGAAGTAGAAGACAAAATAACCAAATTTATTAAGTCTCAAGAGAAATAAGAGAAAAGAGCAAAGAAAAATGTACCATCTCAGAAGGAAATATGAATTCAATTAAGAAACCTAACATTAGAATTATTGGAATACCAGAGTACCATGACAATAATAAAGGCACGGAAACAATTTTTCAAGAGACAATCAGAGAGAATTTCCCAGATATAAACAGAGAAACAAGCCTGCAAATACAGGAAGCTACAAAAACCCCAATCAGAAGAGGCACAAAAAGACAAATTCTACACCATATTCTAATAAAATTCTTAAAAACCAAAGATGAGGAGAGAATTCTGAAAGCAGCAAGAGGAAAACACAATATAGCACACCGAAGATCTTTCATAAGAATCAGTGCAGATGTCACCTCAGAAACTCTAAAGATCAGAAGACAATGGAGCAACATATATAAAATACTGAACAAAAACAATTGCCAACCAAGAATTCTTTACCCAGCAAAGCCGTCATTCAAAAATGAGGAAGAAATCAAGACATTTCCGAACAAACAGAAGCTCTGGGAATTTACCACTACCAGACCAGCTTTGCAAGTATTACTAAAAGGAGTACTCCAAGGAAAAGGCAACAGCGTTAAATAAAAAAAAAAAAAAAAAAAAAAAAAAAATTTTTTTTTTTTGTAGTATCTATACATGGGGAAAAATAAATAAAAAATAAGAGAGAGGGCGAGAGATCTCCAGAACGACGCAACAACATGGGCAGTCATAAGGACCAAGTATATGATATTTTCAAGCAATAACTCAGTAATTAAATCCCACAAACAATACAACATCAAGTATGTAAGAAATAAGCACAAAAGAAAACTTATCAAATATAGGTTGTATATTGATGTTAATGGAGATACACCAACACAAATGGGGGAGGGTGTAGCATATCAGGAATGGATTTATTATATTAAGATTGTATGTTAACTGTTGTTCATATTTTAAACATTGTTGTAATTGTAAGTTGTATAATGTATGTGGTGATGACTAAGAAATCACCGAGAAAAAACATTCAGAAGAAGGAAGAAAGCAAAAAGACTTGTCAAAAGAAAGCAGCCAAATACAAACAAAAACAGAATAATCAGAATAATAATAAAAAAAATACAAAACACTGAAAAAACAAATAGCAAAATGAGAGAGGCAGACACTTTGTTTTCAGTAATAACCTAAAATGTAAATGGTCTAAATGTCCCATGAAAAAGGCAGAGAGTGGTAGATTGGACTAAAAAAAAAAAAACATATCCATCCTCTTGCTGTCAACAAGAAAAACAGCTTAGACATGAGGACACAAACAGACTGAAAATAAAATAAAAATAAAAGGATGGAGAAAAATATTACATGCAACAAGTAAACGAAAAAGAGCAGAGGTGGCTATACTGATATCAGATAAAATAGACTTTAAATCAAAATCTATTACAAGGGATAAAGAAAGCTATTACATAATAATAAAAGGGTCAATCCAGCAAGAAGACATAACTATTATAATTATATATTCACCTAACAACAATACATCGAACAAATACTGACCAATATGAAAGGAGAAATAGACAATTCCACAAGAATAGTAGCGGATTTCAACATACGACTTTCAATTATAGACAGAACATCTAAAAAGAAGATCAGTAAAAACACTGAGAATTAAAATAAAACCATAAGCCACCTAACGGACATATATAGAACACTCCACCGACCACCAGAACAATAGGGATTCTTCTCCAGCACACATGGATCATTTTCCAGAATAGACCATATGCTAGGACACAAAACAAGTCTCAACAGATTTAAAAAGACTGAAATCATACAAAGCATATTCTCTGACCAAAATGGCATAAACCCAGAAATCAACAAGAAAAATAAGAGAATAAATAGATAAATACATGGAATCTAAATAATACACTACTAAAAACTATTGGTTCATAGAAGAAATCAAATTAAAAAATTCCTAGAATCAAGTGAAAATGAAAACACAATGTATCGAAACCTTTGGGACACAAAAAAAGCAGTACTAATAAACACCGACGTTAAGAAAGAAGAAAGATCCAAAATCACTAACTTAAAATGACAGCTCGAACAAACAGAAAAGGAAGAGCAAAAGAAGCCAAAAGCTACCGCAAAAAAGGAAATAATAAAGATCAAGGCAGAAATTAATGAAACAGAAAAATAGAATCAGCAAAATCAGAAGTTGGTTCTTTGAAAGGATCAATAAAATAGACAAACCACTGGCTAGACTGACAAAAGAGAAAAACCAGAAGAGGCATATAACGAAATTAAGAAATGAAATTTGTGACATTAAAACCAATCCAACTCAGATAAAGAAGATCATGAAACTAATTACTATGAAAAATTGTACTCCAACAAATTTGAAAACCTGGACAAATTCCTAGAAACACACTACCTACCCAAACTAACACAAAAAGAGGCAGAAAATTTAAACAGACCCATTGCAAAAGAGACTGAAGATGACATCAAAAAACTGCCAACAACATCAACAACAAAAGCCCAGGACCAGGTGACTACACAAGAGAATTCTACCAAACATTCAGGGAAGAGTTGACTCAATTTCTTCAAAAACATAGGAGAAAAAGGAACACTACCTTTAACTCTTCTGATGAAGCCAGCATAACCCTGATACCTAAACCAGGCAAAGACATTACAAAAAAAGAAAATTTAAGACCAATATCCCTTATGAACTTAGAAGCAAAAATTTTCAACAGAATTCTAGCCAATGGATTTCAGCAACATATCAAAAAAAAAAAAATCATACGCCCTGATCGAGTGGGATTCATACCAGGATTATAAGGATGGTTTGACATTAGAAAATCAATCAAGTAATCTACCACATAAATAAAACAAAGGAAAAGAACCATGTGATCATATCAATCAACGCAGAAATGGAATTCAATAAAATTCAACATCATTTTCTGATAAAAATTCTCAGCAAAAGAGGATTAGAAGGGACATTTCTGAACATAATTAAGGGCATACATGCAAAACCAACAGCCAACATTATACTTAATGTTGAAAGGCTGAGAGCCTTGCCTTTGAGAATGGGAAAGAGACAAGGGTGCCCCTTATCACCACTCTTATTCAACATTGTATTAAAAGTCCTAGCCAGAGAAATAAGACAAGAAAGAGAGATAAGCGTATCCAAATCAGAAAGGAAGAAGTAAAGCTGTCTCTATCCGCAGACGACATGATTCTGTACAGGCAAGACCCTAAAGATTCCTTAAGAAAACTGCTAGAACTACAGAAGAACTTAACAGTGTTGTGGGGTACAAGATCAACACAAAGAATCAGTTGGGTTCCTCTACACTAACAAAGACTACTTCAAAAAAGAAATAAAGATAACAATAGCCCCCAAACTGATAAAATACCTGGGAATTAACCTAAAAAGAGCCATAAAAGACTTATAAAGATTATAAAACACTGCTACAAGAGACTTAAAGAGACCTACAAAAATGGAAAGATATCTTGTGCTCATGGATTGGAAGACTTAATAAAGAGAAAATGTCAATTCTACCTAAAGCAATCAACAGTTACGAAACAATCCTGATACAAAACCCAACAAAATTCTCTACTGAAATGGGAAAACTAATGACCATAAGGAAAGGAAAGAAACCATGAATAGCCAAAGCAATATTGAAGTAAAAGAACAAAGCAGGAGGCCTCACACTCTGTGATATCAAAACATACTACACAGTCATTGTCATCAAGACAGCCTGGTATTAGTTCAAAAATAGACACATAGACCAGTGGAACAGAACTGAGAACTCAGAATTAAACCTGGCCATCTATGGACAACTGATTTTCTACAAGGGGTCAAAGTCCATTCGGTAGGGCAGAGTCCCTTTAACAAATGGTGCTAGCAAAACTGGATATTCACCTGCAGAAAAGTGAAACAGGGCCCATACCTCATACCATACACAAAAACTAACTCAAAATGGATCAAAAACCTAAATGTTAAACCTAACACCATAAAATTCCTGGGAGAAAACTACAGGACCTAATCTTTTATGAAAAATAGGATAACAAACATAGCAATAAATGCATGAATAGAAGAAGACAAAATAGAAAAATGAGACCTCATAAAAATTAAAAACTTATGCTCATGAAAATAATTTATTAAAAGAGTAAATAGACAACCTTCAGACTGAGAAAAAGTCTTCAGAAGCAACTTATCTGATAAGGGTCTTATTTCTAAAATCTGTAGAAAACCACGACAACTCAACAACAAACAGGCAAACAACCCAATCACAAAATGGGCAAAGGACATGAACAGAACCTTCACCAAAGAGGACATCCAAGCAGCCAATAAACATATGAAAAGATGTTCAAAATTATTAGCCATTCCCAAACCATACCAAACCCAGTGCCATCGAGTCGATTCCGACTCATAGCGACCCTACGGGACAGAGTAGAACTGCCCCATAGAGTTTCCAAGGAGCGCCTGGTGGATTCAAACTGCCGACGCTTTGGTTAGCAGTCATAACACTTAACCATTACGCCACCAGGGTTTCTGTTAGCCATTAGAGAGATGCAAATCAAAACTACAATGGGATACCACCTTACCTCAGCTAAAATGGCATTGATTAAAAAAAAAAAAAGAGATTACAAGTGTTAGTGAGTATGTGGGGAGATTGGAACCCTTATCCATTGCTGGTGGGACTGTAAAATAGTACAACCACCATGGAAAATGGTATGGCACTTTCTCAAAAAACTAGAAATAGAACTACCCTATGATCCAACAATCCCACTCCTACTTATATACCCTAAAAACTAGAGACCTAAAAATAATGACATGCACAGACATATGCACACCTATGTTCATTGCTGCTTTCTCTGAAATATCAAATAAAAGGAAACAATCTAAGTGCCCATCAACAGAAGAATGGATAAGCAAATTGTGATGCATACATACAATGGAATACTATGCAACCATAAAGAACAATGACGAGTCTGCGAAACATATTATAACATGGATGGACCTGGAAGGCATAAACCTAAGTGAAAAGCATATAAGGACAAATATTGTATGGTGTCTTTTTTATAAAAAAGCAAGAGTAGATACATACAGGGCAACGAATGTTCATTAATGGTTAACAGGAAAAGGAAGAAGGGGAAGGGAAAGTACGTTTTAGATCGTAGAGACTTATGATTTTCGATGATGAGAAATGTGGCACTGAATGCAGATATAGTGAGCACAGCACAACCAAAGTAAAAATCGGTGTTTGAGCATACGTGGGTGAGTGTAAGCATGCTGGTATGTAAGTAGGTACAGACGTGTACGTAGATGAGAACAGATAGAAGTGTCTATAAGCACAAGCAAACCCACTGCCATCTAGTCAATTCTGACTCATAGTGATTCTATAGGACAGAGTAGAACTGCCCCATAGGGTTTCCAGTCTTTACAGAAGCAGATTGTCTCATCTTTCTCATGCAGAGTGGCTTGTGGGTTTGAACCACCGACCTTTTGGTTAGCAGCCAAGTGCACTAACCACTGCACCACAAGTGGTCCTAGAAGTATCTATGTTGTTGTTGTTCTAAGGTGCCCTCGAGTTGGTCCCAAGTCATAGTGACCCTATATACAACTGAACAAAACACTGCCTGGTCATGCGCCATCTTTACCGTCATTGTTATGCTTGAACCCATTGTTGCAGCCACTGCGTCAATCCATCTTGTTGAGGGCCTTCCTCTTTTTCACTGACCCTGTATTTAACTAAGTATGATGTCCTTCTCCAGGGACTGGTCCCTCCTAATAACATGTCCAAAGTACGTGAGACAAAGTCTCGCCATCCTCGCTTCTAAGGAGCATTCTGGCTGTACTTCTTCCAAGACAGATTTGTTTGTTCTTCTGGCAGTCCATGGTATATTCAATATTCTTTGCCAAAACCACAATTCAAAGCCATCAATAATTCTTTGGTCTTCCTTATTCATTGCCCAGCTTTCACATGCATATGAGGGATTTGAAAATACCATGGCTTGGGCTAGGCACACCCTAGTCCTTCAAGTGACATCTTTGCTTTTTAACACTTTAAAGAGATCTTTTGCAGCAGATTTGCCCATTGCCATGTATCATTTGATTTCTTCACTGCTTCTTCCATGGACATAGATCCAAGTAAGATGAAATCCTTGACAACTTCGATCTTTTCTCTGTTTATCATGATGTTGCTTATTGGTTCAGGTGAGAGGACATTTGCTTTCTTTAAGTTGAGGTGTATTAAAGTGTCTATAAAAAAAACAAAAACCAAACCGGTTGCCGTCGAGTCAATTCCTACTCATAGTGAACCCATAGGACAGGGTAGAACTGCCCCACAGAGTTCCCCAGGAGCGCCTGGTGGATTCGAACTGTCTACCTGTTAGTTAGCAGCCATGGCTATTAAGCACTACACCACCAGGGTTTCCAAGTAAATGTGTGAGTGCAGGCACATATATTTATTGAAGACATAAATATGGATACTCAACAGACATAACCAAACACTCGCCAAGACTGGCATAACACTGTTCACAAAACTCATGATCTGCGTCCCAGTGAAGTGAGTAGCATCTGGGGTCTTAAAAGTGTCTGTGCAGCCATCTCAGATACAACTACTGGCCTTTACTTACCAGGAGCAAAACAGTAAGAAGTAATCAAACGCTCAAAGAAGCAAGTCTACACAAGCCACGACCTCATCTACCCTGAAACCAGAAGAACTAGGTGGCGTCTGGCTGCAACTACTGACCATTCTGATCAAGATCACAATAGATGGTCCCAGATAGAATGGGAGAAAAATGTGGAGCAGAACTCAAGTTCTTATTTAAAAAAAAAAAAAAAGGCAGACAAACTGCAACAATAGAGAAGATGGGACTCTCTGAGACTACTGCCCTGAGACACTCTTTAAAACCAGAACCGAGCCTATCCCCTGAGATCACCCACCATGCAGTGAAATAGCAGAGTGGCACACAAAATAAAGGATATTACCTGTAAAATTGGTGTTCTACTTAAAAACCATCAGAATGAGACCAAAAGGTCAACAATTACTCGAAAGCAAAGATGAGAAGATAATGGGGAAGGGAAACTAGAGTACCGGAAATGAAACAAACAGAACACAATTAATAGAATGTTGACACATTGTGATAAATGTAACTAATGTCACTGAACAGCTTGTATGGAAATTGCTGAATGGGAACTTAACTTGCTGTGTAAACTTTCATCCAAAAACTCAATTGAAAAAAAAAAAATGATTACCAAAAAAAAGTGTCAGGGTGAAGGGCAGAATGGAAGAGTTCCAATGAGTGTTTTGGGAACAAGAAGTAGCTGGGCTTGGCTGAGGACTAGGAAGTCCAGAGTACCAGAATATATAAATTTTGGTATGTCTCTGTGAGAAACAGTCCTATTTCCTTATCATTTCTCATTGTAGATTTGGTTTCCCTCATTAAATTCCAAGTTCCTTGAATCCCCAGGGAAAGAGGCTCCTTTATAGAAAGTCAGCTGTGTACTGATGTTTTCTTAAGTCTTCATAAATCATGTGAGCCCTTTCATAAATCATGTTGCGCTGCCTTGGTCTCGCAGCTGCACTGCACAAATATTTTAGGGTAATGCTTCTATTTGTCCTAGCCAAAACTATCAGACTTTGGCAGTTCCAGCCCTCTCCTCTACCCCCTTCCCTTCATAGATGGTACCTCTTTCCATTCGCTTCATTTGCCCAAAGGCTTCTTACTGTCTTTACTTCTTCTCTCCTTCCCTACCCACTACACCTATGAAAACAAGAAAGACTCTGTTATCAGTCACTTAGACTTCATGATGGATTGATTAATTGCAAGTTAACTGATAGCCCATCGCACAAGCATAGCCTGTACTTTCAACTGTTAATTCATGTTTTAATCCTTTTATCTTTAAATGTGGAATAAAAGAGTGTTTCCATGGCAAAAGAAAACCCAGGCTTTAACTGGCTTACAGTGATATTTTAGATGGTGATGGTGAGAAGAAAGGAAAGGACGAAGAGAGCAGGAATAAAGAAAAGAAAATGGAGACATACGTAAGCAGAGACTGAAGGAAATGACATAGAGTATGCCTAACAGATAAGAAATGTCCATTAAACATTTGTTGAATAAGTAAGTGCTCATGGAATGCATAAATGGATGGATGCTAGATTTAGAAGGATAGATAATATTTTTCTCCTCCAAACTAGACAAGAAGTTCCTTGGGGGTGGGAAATACAACTGTTTTTTTTTTTTTTTTAATCCCATGACACCTACTCAAAAGAGAGATTCAATAAGCATACGTTTATTGAGGTGCTACGACTGCATTGGGTTTTGTGATGTATATATTCAGTAAATATTGCCAAAGTGTATTCCAGGCTTGGAGTCTGTCCATAAAGTAATTTTCCAAAAGCCCACGACTATAATCTTTTACTTCTAGACACCTCACTTTTCGGTCAATTTGCGGTGCCATTTGAGGCCTGCTTGTTGACCCCTCTCTAATGTATCTCCTCATCTGCTAAGTAAGTGGCTTGAATAAATCAGCAAATCTGAACCTGCGTTCTATGAAACCCTAGAGGTTTCTGGAAGCACCCCAAGAGCCATCATGAGGTAGAGGGCACAAGGGAAAGGCTAAATGGTCAAGACTGAAAGCCTTTGACCATAGCAAGGCCTCAACCCCTCCCCTCCGCCCTACCACCAACTATTTGCAGCTCTGTCCAGAAAAGCAGCCCTGCTTTTACCTTTTAATATTTTAGAATTTTGAATATGTTTTTATTGGTGGAGGAGGTGGGGAGAGAAAGACCCTCTTCTAAAATAAAAGTGTCAAGACCACAGGACTTGATCTCTAAAATTAAAATCTCTGTAATTCTTGTATTTATTATAATTAGGTTATTTTTCCTAGCAGTAGTGTCTAATTATAGCAGCTTCTCAACTTTTCATGGTTAATATCATTTAAATTAAGAATTTAAAATAGCATAATTTCAAAGCATTTGCCAGAAGCCTTCACATACTAGATGGTAGATTGAAAATACATTTAGATATTATCTTAAGTTAATATTAGGAGACCTGGTGGTCTAGTGTTTAAGAGCTTGGCTGCTAAGAAAAAAGGTTGGTTTTGAATCCACCAGCTGCTCCTTGGAAACACCATGGGGTAGTTCTACTCTGTTCTGTAGGGTCACTACGTGTCGGAATTCACTCTACAGCAACGGGTTCGTTTTTTTTTTTTTTTTTTCCTTAATTTTTATTGTGCTTTAAGTGAAAGTTTACAAATAAATGGATAAATAAATTATGGCATAGTCACACAATGAATACTACACATTGATAAAGAACAGTGAGGAATCTGTGAAACATTTCATAACATGGAGGAACCTGGAAGGCATTATGCTGAGCGAAATTAGTCAGTTGCAAAAGGACAAATATTATATAAGACCACTATTATAAGAACTTGAGAAATAGTTTAAACTGAGTAGAAAACATTCTTTTGTGGTTATTTTTTATCTGAAACCCTGGTGGCACAGGGGTTAAGAGCTATGGCAAGCCACTGCAGCTAACCAAAAGGCTGGCAGTTCGAATCTACCTGCTGCTCCTTGGAAACCCTATGGGGTGGTTCTACTTCGTCCTATAGGGTCACTATCAGTCAGAATTGGCTTGCCAGCAATGGGTTGTCATTTGTTTACCCAAAACAGTTGCAAAATCCTCAAGATATATTCAAAATATTCATTGAATTGGCAGTTACTACAATTATTTTCTGAAAACTTTTCTCCTTTCCTGACCAGAAAGCTGAGTCATATTTTTTGGGCTCATGGAGAGGGAGCAGTTTCCAATTAGTGATTTCTGTGCTGTGCTATAACAGAAAAAATATAAAAAGTCTCATTTGGGTCATAATAGGTGAGTTATCAGACTTATGAAAATATGGAGCTCTAAGGTAAATGTCCACCACTCATCTTTGTCAGTTTGTTATACCGTGCTGGCTTGTTTGTGGCTATGATACTGGAAACTATGCCATTGGTATCTCAAATACCTCCGGGTTCACCCATGATGGACAAGTTTCAGTGGAACTTTCAGACCAAGGCAGACTAAGAAGAAAGGCCCGGAGATCTGCTTCTAAAAATTAGCCAGTGAAAACTTTATGGATCACAATAGACTATTGTGCTGGAAGATGAGACCCCCTAGGGTGGAAAGGTATGAAATGACAGCTGCAATAGACTCAAACATACCAATGATCATGGCATAGGACTGGGCAATGTTTCATTCTGTTATACATAAAGTCACCACACGTGCGAGCTGACTCGACAACAACTAACAACAAAGTAAATATATGCCCAGCCTCTAGCGTGATAATAACCGTGTTCAAAATGTCAAAATAGCCCACATATCTGAAGATGAGCAGATGGCTTGTGACAAACAAAAGAGGTGGGGAGAGAGAAAACAGCTTACATTACGTGTGATTTTAGAATTTGTTGACACCGCCATGTAAGGAAGGAATAATTTGAGGTCAAACTCTAAGTAATTAACATAGTTGTGCAACTGTATGTGTAGTCATATTTAATGCAGTTCATGAAATACTTCCAGCATATGGAAAGACTGCACTTTCTAGCTTTCCTGTGGTTGAATGGCGTCTTAGTTCCCTAGTGCTGCTGTAACACAAATGCCACCGTGAATGGCTTTAAAGAACAGAAATTTATTCTCACAGCTCTGGTGGCTAAAATGAATGATTGCAATTATATGCGTATAAGTATGTATATGGCACTGGGTGGTTTGGGGTTTTAAGTATTTTTATGTGTATACATATTTGTGCATATATACATGTAGCCATATATATACATATACATGTGTGTGCATGCATGTATGTTTATATATATAATAAAGCACATGGGGGCACAGTTCAGATACTTCTTAGACATAACCAAACACCTCGTGGGACTGAATTTCTGGGTCCGAAACTTTAGGACCATAGTTTTATGGGACAACTAGATCAACTGGCATAATATAGCTCATAAAGTTTATGTTGTATATCCTAGTTGGGTGCATAGTGTCTAGGGCCTTAAAAACTTGAGAGCAGCTATCTAAGATACAACTATTGGTCTCATTTCAGCCAATAAGACTAACAGCCTACATAAACCACAGCCTCATCTACCCTGAGACCAGAAGAACTAGATGGTGCCTGGCTACCACTACTGACTGTTCTGATCAGAGCCACAATAGATGGATCCTGGAACAAGGGGAGAAAAATGTGGAACAGAACTCAAATTCTTAAAAAGTCTGCACTTGCCAAACTGATTGAGACTAGAAGATTCCCCATTACTATTGCCCTAAAATACTTCACAAACTCTGAACCAAAACTACCTCCTGAGGACACCTTTTAGTTAAATAACAAATTGGCTCATAAAATAAAAAATATTACCAGTAAGTACTATGTACCCTTAACAAATTATCTATGTGAGACCAAACAGTCAACAACTATTCTAAAGCACAGATGAAAGGACAAGGGGACAGGGAAACCAGGTTACTGAAGGTGAAACATCCAGAAGGGAATTAATGAAAATATTAAAACATTGTGGGAGGTGAAGCCAACATGGCGCTATAGATAGAAGAATCAATCCATCCCTCCACAGCAAAGACCCGAAAAACTAAGTAAAACAGAGACAAATGTTAATCCTGGAATCCTAAGGATCAAATGAAGAGAAAAGAACTCAACCAAGCACTGGAGGGAATAAGAAACTGACGTAGAACAGAGAGCAAGGAGAGATACAGAGTGGAGATCCTTTATAGGCTAATATGGCACAGGTTTGCCATCTTGGACTCCTCAGCCACCCAGATCAGTGGACAGGGAGTATGGGGCTTCCACAAGGAGACAGAGCACCCAGTAACCAGCAATACACACTTTCCTGTCGCCCACCATCCCTCCTCCTGCTCGGCCTCCACCACCTCCTGGCAGGTCACTCAGCCAGAGAGGCGCTGGCTCTGTGTCACTTGTATTCACCCAGCCCACACCAGCTGGCTCCTTCAGTGCCATTTTCTTGTTGCTGTTATTGCTTTTTTTTTGGCTTGTTTTGGTTTCTTTTCTCTCATCTCCTTTCACTTAAATACCTGGCTCTGTGTGCCATCTCTGCTTCTTACTGACAGGCTGTGAAGCACCACATGGCTAGGAACTGCTTCCCCAGTCCTCACTGTCATGCTAGTGGTATCCCTGGGGCATTTTTTCTTTTCTTTTTTCCGTTTTGCTTTTTTTCACTTCTTGGTTTCTCATCTCTCTCTACTTTACTTCTTTTCCTGTCTCCTGAATACCTAGTGCTGTGTGACATCTTTGCCCCTCCTAGATGGGCTGTGCCGAGTGGCTTGGGAGCCAATTCCCTGGTCTGTGCTGCCACATCAGTGGGATTGCTGGGGGAATTCTTTTTATTTATTTATTCTCTTTTTCTTATTTCCTTTTTGTCTTGCTTCATTTCTTGGTTTCTCATCTCTCTCTACTTTCTTTCTTTTCCTGTCTCCTGAATACCTGGCACTGTGTGCCCTCTGCACCCCTTCTAGAAGGGCTGTGCAGTACCTAGAAGCTTAGGAGCCACTTCTCTGGTCTGTCTCACCAAGTCAGTGGGCTCCCTTGGGGATTTTTTTTTCTTTGCTTGATATTTTTTCTCTTTCTACCCTCCTTCCTTTCCCTTCTACTGAGCACCTGGTGGCATGTGCCATCCTTGCTCTTTTAGGACAGGCTGTGCAGTGCCACTCGACTAGGGACCCACTTCTGGTGGGCTCTGCTGGGGCATTATTTTTTCTTTCTTTCTTCTTCTTTTTTCTTTTTTTTTTTTTTCTCAGTTTCTTGTCTCACTCTACTTCCTTTCCTTTCCTTCCTCCCAACCAACCACCTGCCATTTTTTTTCAATTTCTTGTCTCTCTCTACATTCCTTCCATTCCTTTCTCCTGACCACCTAGCTGCATGTGCCTTTCCCTCTCCTTATTTCTGAAATCTAGTTTCTTATCTCACTCTTCCTTCCTTCCTTTTCTTTCTCCCACCCATCTAGTTGCATTTGCAGTATCTATCCCTTCCTGATGGGCCGTGCCTCACTGCCTGGCTAGAAAGCCCCTGGCACATGGCTTCCCCAGTCTTAGCCACTCCAATAGTAGGCTCCTTCAGTATTTTTTTTTTCCCTTTGGCTCCTATTTCTCTCTCTTACTCTTCTTTCCCGCACCCACTCAACTCCACACACCACAACCTCTCCCCTCCCTTCTGCCTATTTGAACCATGCACTGAGCATCGTATCCCCAAGCAGTACAGGCATGGTCTTCTGGAACCTGCCTTGCACTGACCCGTGGCCCCTCCCTGTTGGCACCACTTGTGCCACAAACAGCCCATCCAAGTCCTTCCCCTTCTGCTGGACCTGCCCTGCTGTACCATAGCTGACTGGCTGGCCCTGCTCATTGGACAAGGAGGTGAAAAGTACATGCCCAAAGATGAGCAAATAACAAAGAATTCCCAGCCCGGCTGCTCAGACACAACCAACCGAAACAAAAAAGGAGGATGAAACAAATACACAATCAATGAATAAAGAAAACAACTACTGAATGTCCCAAAGACAGAATACAATGTCAAAACATAAAAAAAAAAAAGGGACAAAATGGTTCCAGGAGGTATCCAAAACAAAGCAGCAGATGACCTTCCAGCAGAAGAAAAGACACTGGAACTACCTGATAGGGAATTCAGATCTCTAATATTCAGCTATCTAAGAGGTGAAGGGAAAAGCAGACAAAAATGTGGAAAAAATAGGCAATATCATGAAAAATACAGACAAAATAATGGAAGAATTCAGGAAAATAACACGGAATAAAATGTGAAAATAAATTCACAACTAGAAATCATATGAAAACAGCAATTAGAAATCCAAAAGGTAAAAAAACAAGATTTCAGAAATGGACAGTGTCATAGAAGGTCTGAGGGGTAGGTTTGAAACAATGGAAGATAGGATCAGCAAAACTGAAGACACATACTTGAGTACCATTTTATTTGAGTAAAAATCATATAAAATAACAAAGAAAAATGAAGAAACCCTGAGAATGATGTGGGATGCAATCAAAGGCAAAAATTTGTGGGTGATTGGAGTTCTGGAATGGGGAGGAGGGGGGAGGAAAATACAGAGAGGATCACTGAAGAACTGCTGAGAGAATACTTCCTTAATATCATGAAAGATGAAAAGCTGACCATCCAAAAAGTTCAATGAACCCCGTATGGGATAGACTTCAAAAGAAAATCACCAAGGTATATCTTAATCACACTCACTAAAATCAAAGACAAAGAAAGAATCCTGACAGCAGCTCGAGAAAAATGAAAAATCATATATAGAGGGGAAACAATAAGACTAAGCTCTGACTGGAGAAACCCTGAGAGTATGGCCCCTGGATACATTTTTAGCTCAGTAAAGAAGTCACTCCCGAGGTTCACCCTTCAGCCAAAGATTAGACAGGCCCATAAGAAAAATGAGACTAAAGGGGCACACCAGCCCAGGGGCAAGGACTAGAAGGCAGGAGAGAAGAGGAAATCTAGTAGTAGGGAACCCAAAGTCAAGAAGGGAGAGTATTGACATGTCATGGTGTTGTTAACCAATGTTATAAAACAATACATGCATTAACTGTTTAATGAGAAGCTAGTTTGTTCTGTAAACCTTCATTTAAAGCACAATTTTAAAAAGATATTTAGGAGGCAGGGTCTGAATAGCTTGATAAAATGTTGAAGTGAGAGGATAATCAAAGAGGGGAACCATAGAAGATTCTAAAGTTTGAAGCTTGAGGAATACAAATCACATATGGCTATTATCTGAAAAGAAAACATAGGCTGAGAATTCAGTTTATGGGAGGGGAACAATAAATATTTAATCCTTTTCAATAAAATAATTATTCATGTGTTCAATAAAATTTCCAAATTAAAAAATAGCGTTCAATTAAATACTACTCAGAAATTAGTAGCTGGAATATTGAAGAAATTGTAGACAGAGCATTTATATTCAATTTAACTCCTTGAAATAAATTAGTAAATATTTTTGCCAAACATTCAGGTATTTTGCCTCGATAATTATATTATAATGAAAATAATGCCACATATACCAATGATATTGCTGTAAAAATATGTTTGAAACTAAAAAATAATAATAATAATAAAAAAGACTAAGCTCTGATTACTTGGCAGGCAAGAAGGCAATGGGATGACATATATAAAACCTTGAAAGAAAAATATTGCAAACCAAGAATAATATATCCTGCAAAACTTGCTCACATATGATGGTGAAATTAAGACATTTCCAGATAAACAGAAATTAAGAGAATATATAAAAACCAAATCAAACTTAAAAGAATTATTAAAAGAAGTCCTTTAATTTGAGAACAAACAACATCAGACCACAGCCTGAATCTAGGATCAAGACCACATCACCCAGATGGCAACCTAGGTAACAAACTCCTAAGGATTAATCAAGACTAAAAGATTTACAACAGGGAACCAGAGGTTAATCTATAAATGACAATAACGTCAGAAAAATAAGAGGGAATAAACGGTGTAAGTATAGAACTTTCAAATGCAGAGGGAGGCAAGGCAATACCAAGTAATAAAAGACTGGTTCAAACCAAGGAAGATAAGGGTAAATTTCAGAGTAACAACAAAGGAAGTTAAACCTGCTCATCAAAATAAAGAAGAAAAACATAAAATCTTAGTAAACACAAAATCTACGAAAACAAAAGAAAAAAAAAAATCCTCAAACAAAAGAATTCAGCACAAGACAGGAAGAGGAACAAAGAAAATATCAGCACCACACACACACAGGAAAAGCATTACAAAATGACAGCAGTAAATTCACACTTATCAATAATTACACTGAATATAAATAGCTTAAATACCCCCCTAAAGAGACAGAGAGTGACAGAATGGATAAAAAACAGGATCTATCAATATGCTGTCTACAAGAGACACACCTTAGAAACAAAGACATAAATTTATTAAAAATCTCAGGATGGAAAAAAAAATACATGGAGCAAGCAGCTACCAAAAAAGCAGGAGTGGCAATACTAATCTCAGATAAAATATACTTTAAAACAAAATCCACCATAAAAAAAGACAAAGAAGAGCATTATATAATGATAAAAGGGACAATTCATCATGAAGACATACCATAATAAATATCTACACACCCAACGACTGAGTTCAAAAATACAAAAAACAAACTCTATCGTTACTCAAAGAAACTGATAGTCCCACAATAGTATTAGGAGACTTCAACACACCTCTCTCAGTAAAGAACAGAACATCTAGAAAGAAACTCAACAAAGATACAGAAGGTCTAAAGGGCACAATCAGCCAACTTGACCTCATAGACTTATATAGAATGCTCCACCCAACAGCAGCAAGGTACACATTCTTTTCCAACACGCATGGAACCTTCTCCAAAATAGAACACATCTTAGGCTACAAAGCAACCATCAACAAAATCCAAAACACTGAGATAATGTGAAGTATCTTCTCTGATAACAAGGCCATCAAAGTAGAAATTAACAACAGGAAGAGAAAGGAAAATGAATAAATAAATAAATAACATGGAAACTGAAAAACACCCCTGTTTAGAAACCACTGGGTAATAGAAGAAATCAAAGATGGAATAAAAAAAATTCCTAGAATCAAAAAAGAATGAAAACACATCATACCAAAACCTTTGGATCACAGCAAAGGCTGTGCTTAGAGGTCAAATTATAGCAATAGATGCACACATCAAAAAGGAAGGAAAGGACAAAATCAAAACATTACACACAACTTGAAGAAATAGAGAAAGAATAGCAAAAGAAGCCCACAGCCACCAGAAGAAAGGAAATAATAAAGATCAGAGCAGAAATAAATGAAATAGAGAAAAGAAAAACAATAGAAAGAATCAACAAAACCGAAAGTTGGTTCTTTGAAAGAATCAACAAAATCAGCAAACCACTGGGCCAAACTGACAAAAGAAAAACTGAAGAGGACACAAATAACCCAAAAAAGAGATGAAATGTGGGACATTACAACAGACCCAAGTGAAATACAAAGGGTCATAACATAATACTATGAAAAACTATACTTCAACAAATTTGAAAACCTAGAGGAAATGGACAAATTTCTAGAAACATACTGCTGAACATCTGAACAGACCCATAACAAGGGAAAAGATTGGAAAGGTAACTAAAAAAAACCAAAAAACTCCCACCCAAAAAAAGCCATGACCTAGATGGCTTCACTGGAGAATGCCACAAAACATCTAAAGAGCTTACGCCAGTACTACTCAAACTATTTCAGAAAACAGAAAGGGAAGGGATACTTTAGAATTCATTCTATGAAGCCAGCATAATCCTGATACCAAAACCAGACAAAGACACCACAAATAAAGGAAATTATAGACAAATATGTCTCATGAACACAGATGAAAAAATTCTCAACAAATTCTAGCCTACAGAATTCAGCATCATATCAAAAAAATAATACACCACGACCAAGTGGCATTCATATCACGTATGCAAGGATGGTTCAGCATTAGGAAATCAATCAACATAATCCACCACATAAATAAAATAAAAGAATCACCTAATCATCTCAATCGACGCAGAAAAGGCATTTGACAAACCCCAACACCCATTCCTGATAAAAACTCTCAATAAAATAGGCATAGAAGGGAAATTCCTCAACATAATAAAAGGCATCTATACAAAACCAACGGCCAACATCATTCTTAATGGAGAGAGGCTGAAAGTACTCCCTTTGAGAACAGGAACAAGACAAGGATGCCCTTTATCACTACTTCTATTTAACATTGTGCTGGAAGTCCTAGCTACAGCAATAAGGCAAGAAAAAGAAATAAAGGGCATCTAAATTGGTAATGAAGAGGTAAAACTGTCCCTATTTGAGATGACATGATACTATACATAGTAAATGCAAAAGACTCCACCAGAAAACTACTGGAACTAATAGAAAGATTCAGCAGAATAAGAGGACACAAGATAAACATAATAAAATCAGTTGGATTCCTATATGCCAATAAGAGAACAACGAAAAGGAAATCAGAAAAGACAATACCGTTTATATATAACAGCTCCTAAAAAAAAAAAATACTTAGGAATAAATCTAACCAGAGATGTAAAAGACCTATACAAAGAAAACTACAAAACACTACTGCAAGAAACCAAAAGAGATCTACAAAAATGGAAAAACATATCATGCTCATGGAAAGGTAGACTCAACATTGTGAAAATGACAATCCTACTTAAAGCCTTCTACAAATACACTGCAATCCTGATCCAAATACAACAAAATTCTTTAAAGAGGCAGAAAAACTAATCATTAACTTTATACGGAAAGGGAAGAGGCCCTGGATAAGTAAAGCACTATTGAAGAAGAATGAAGTAGAAGGACTTACACTACCTCATCTCAGAACCTTCTATACAGCATGGTACTGGTACAACAACAGATATATTGACCAGTGGAAGAGAATTGAGAACCCAGATGTAAATCCATTTACCTACAGTCACCTGATCTTCCACAAGGGCCCAAAATCCATCACATGGAGAAAAGACATTCTTTTTAACAAATGGTGCTGGCAAAATTGGATGTCCATCTGCCAAAAAATGAAACAAAACCCATACCTCACACCATGGACAAAAATTAACTCAAAATGGATCAATGACCTAAATGGATAAATGGATAAACAAACTACGGTACATACACACAATAGAGTACTACACAACAGTAAAGAACAGTGATGAACCTGGGAAGCATCTCACAACATGAGTGAATCTGGAGGGCATTATGCTGAGTGAAATAAGTCAATCACAAAAGGGCAAATATTGTATGAGACTACTACTATAAATAGTCATGAAAAGGTCTACACAGAAAGAAACAATCTTTGATGGTAAGAAGGTAGGGCAGGGGTGGGGATGGAAAAACACTAAATAGACAATAGATAAGTTGTAACTTTGGTGAAGGGTAAGACAGTACACAATACTGGGGAAACCAGCCCAACTTGTCCAAGGCAAGGTCATGGAAGCTCCATAGACACATCCCAACTCCCTGAGGGATGGAATTACTGGGCTGAGGACTGTGGGGGCCATGGTCTCAGGGAATACCTAGCTCAATTGGCATAACATAGTTTATAAAGAAAATGTTCTACATTCTACTTCAGTGAGTAGCATCTGAGGTCTTAAAAGTTTGTGAGCTGCCATCTAAGATACTCCACTGGTTTCACCCCATCTGGAGCAAGGGAGAATAAAGAAAACCAAAGACACAAGGGAAGGACTAATGGACCACAGCTACCGCAGCCTTCACCAGATTTGAGTCCAGCACAACTAGATGGTGCCCAGCTACCGCCACTGTCTGCTCTGACAGGGTTCACAATAGAGGGTCCTGGATAAAGCTGGAGAAAAATGTAGAAAAAAATTCTAACTCAGAAAAAAAGACCGGACTTACTGGCCTCACAGGGACTGGAGAAAACCCAGAGTATTGTACCCGCACACCCTTTTAGGTCAGTAATGAAGTCACTGCTGAGGTTCACCCTTTAGCCAAAGATTAGACAGACCCATAAAACAAAATGATACTAAAGGGGCACACTGGCCCAGGAGCAAGGACTAGAAGGCAGGAGGGGAGAGGAAACTCGTAATAGGGAACCCAAGCTTGAGAAAGGACAGTGTTGACATGTCGTGGGCTTGGCAACAATGTCACAAAAGAGGAAGTGTACTAATTGTTTTATGAGAAGTTAGTTTGTTCTGTAAACCTTCATCTAAAGTACAATAATAAAATAAATAAATAAAAACAGACCATTCATTCAACAACAACAAAATATTAAAATATTGTGAAAAATTGTAACCAGTATCTCTGAACAATATGTGTAGTAATTGTGACATGGAAACCTAACTTTCTGTATAAACTTTCACCAAAAACACAATATTGTTTAAAAAAATAAGTAGATAAATATTAATAGGAAAACAAAACCAAAAAAGAAATAAACTGTTGTGGTTTTAACCAAAGAGATTTGAGTATCCATTGCTGAAGCGTAATCTGATCAAATATATGAAAGAGAAGTTTCAGCCAAGTGGTAATTGGCCTTCCCCTTTTAAGCAAATTGGGAAATTTTCATGCAGCCAGCCCCACAGGCAGGGGATTGGAATGGGGGAACAGGTAACATCAGCACCTCCCTTTTATAAAAGCATAAAAACTGCATTTATACCTCAGGGTCTCCCAGATTACTTAAATACTCTTTGGGAGATTGAAAGAACCGGTTTTAATTGGGACCATGTGAATTTTCTTCTCCCATCCTGAAGTTCTGAAATGGCATGTGTCATATTTATTTGAAAATAAGACTGATTGAGGTATTTAAGAAAAAAAAATTCCCTGAAACTTTTTTTTTATTTGAACTGAACTCTTAAATTTTTCCACAAAGCTTTATTTTTCCAACCCAATTTTTTTTTTTTTTTTTACTTTAAAAGTAATGGTAGAAAAGGAAAAAGTCTTCTGGGCATCTTGTCTCTTTAAATGCACCGATGATATATCACACACTTCTCTTTTCTAGGCATCTTTTGTGGGTTTTAATACGTTTAATTTAAAAAGAGCTGAGCTAATGGCTGGTAGAAGTGTTTGAGTTCCTTCTGAGTGTGGCAGAGTAAAATTCTTTCCCGGAATGAATCACAAGGTCCACACGGCTGCTGAATTCAATGGTTCCTGTTAGCCAGAGCTCTGGAGTTTATTCCCCCAACTCTTGTTTTTACAGCAATATTAATTCCATTCCTATGAACTGAGGTTTGGAAAAGGTTCCCCTTGATTTTTTAAAACTATTGGTATTGAATCTGGATGGGCCCCAAAATAAGAAAGGAAAAGGAAAAAAAAAAAAAAGAAAAACCTTCCTGTGTGATTCTACTTACAGGAAACCACAAACTCATCAATTTCCTTTCCATCATCTAGTCTTACTGGAAAAAAAAAAAAAAAAAGACCTAGTGTATTCTCATACCTTTCCTTCAATTAAACCAGTTAGTCACGAAAACTTTCATTGATAAAAACAAAATGAGATGTAAATCTTTTATTTTGGGGGTATTCCTTGAGAATCTTTTAACATGTTTTCCCCCAGCCCACAAATACCAAGTACCAGGTTATTTTCTAGCCTCACTCCAAAAGAATGGTCTCAAGACATTTAGTACCCTTGGCCGCTTACTTAGCTTCAGTAATTATTCAATTTGTATCTTTAAAACGTAATACTTGAAACCACAATGCCCAAATAACATCATTATCAAGCTGAGAACCATCTTCCACGTTGAATTTGGGAAATTGGTGATTTTATTTTTTGACAACTGAGCCTCACAAGGCTCTGAAATTGCAGATTAATGATGAGCACAATGGCTTAATACAGTTCTGTTAATAAAGATTACTGAAAAGTTGTTATCACCTGGAAAATCGAAAAGTGAACACCTCTGCCTTGGGGGTGATAGTAGTAGCTCTGTATCTCTTGGGCTTCTGTAGAGGAACTGGGTTGAAACAGTGATTCGTGTACATTGATAGGTAAGAATGTTTCTTAACAGCATTGTCTTAGTCACAGTTCTAACTACATTGCTCAAACTAGAGTAGATGCCGTGGTCTAATTTAAAAGAGTTAAAAGAAAGATTGGCTCCTTCAGATTTGAGCTTGACTGCTAACCTAAAAGCTGAGTTCGAACCCACCCAATGGTACCATGGAAGAAAGAGTCAGTGATCTGCTTTTGTTAAGATTACAGCCAAGAAAACCTTATGGAGCAATTCCACTCTGTAACACATAGGGTCGCCATAAATTGGAAACGACTCAACAACAACTAACAAAAACACTGGGACACAAGGGTGCCTGGGTGGCACAAACAGTTACATGCTCAGCTGTTAACTGAAAGGTTAGCCCTGGGAAGAAAGGCCTGATGTCATAGCCATTGGAAACTCCATGAAGGACAGTTCTACTCCGATGCACTTGGAGTTGCCATCAAGTTGAAATCAACTTGATGGCAACTGGTTTGTTTTGTGTTACAATATATGTAAATACAGAACTTCTTCTAAAATATTTAAATTTTCCTTTTCTGAATTTCCCCTTGAAACCGCATTGTTTGATTGAGGTTTGCTTCTGAAGAAAATCAATGATTTGGTAACTTGAGGCGGGCTTAAGTAATAAGCAATGAGGCAAGGCATGGACCAAAAAAAAAAAACTACAGTAAGGCTCTTTAAATGTGATGACCCCTTGGCATGCTGCCCTACCTCTCCTCAGCATCATCTACAGAATTTATAGTTAGTACTGTGCTGTACCAGGTGTGTGAGGACTTGAGAGTGAACTTTGTTCATGAGGCAAGATTTAAAAAAAAAAAATTAGGCTGTCATTGTAACAGCCCAAAAAGCTGAAAGGACATTAAACAAGTATAAAAATTAAAAAAAAAAAAAAAGCATTAATGTTTTGTACAAGCAAGGGGCTAAGTAAGGGACATGGAATAATGGTAATTGAGAGACGGTCGGGGACATGTTAAGTTAGTGGATTTTCCATGTTGGTATTCCAGATATTCTTCCGAGGTTGCCCAAGGTTGTGTTAGGCAGTCTTTACACACACACATATGCTTGAAACAGAATATATGTGAATTTGAACTGCTAATTATTTATTAAGCAACTCAACAATAAGCAGCTGCTAATATTAGTGGTAATGTTTAACCTCCATTTAATGAGCACATTATATGTGTCAGGCCCTATGCTAATTACTTATATTTTGAGTTGGTAATTATTATCCTCCTAGGTAGACAAGGAAACAGAGGCATAGATCAAATAAAAGTTGGCAAATTGTGAAGCTGAGATTAGAACCTGCAACTATCTGAATTCAAAAGATTGCTCTGAAAATAGGTGAGTTGATGAATTAACTGTTTGTTTGCTTTCCTCAAATATGCCTTTTAATGCAATTGGAAAGCTGAGTAGGTAAACAATGGAAAAAGGACCCAAGAGAATCAGGAATGAATGACCTGATACAAAAACGTCTCTGGAGACAGAAAAATCTTATTGGAGGGAAGAGAGAACAAGAGCACCCACAAGTGAAACCAATCACCTTCTCTCTTCCTTTACCCTCATCCCCACACCACAGAAGGAGCTGGGACTCATTGACCTGCAACCACAAGCTTAAAAAGTCAAACATGGACTGGAATTGGAGGTGAACTCTACCCATTCTCTGAAGATGGCCTCTATAGCCTACTTCAGGGCCAGCACCCAGAAACCAGTGGAGATGGCAGGCAGGCCCATAGAGGCAAAGAAGATCAAGTCAACACATTAAGCAGAATTCCACAATGACACTAAGACTGTGAAGCCTGAAGCAAAGTTGCATATGGGGAATAGGTTTTCCAGACCAAAGTTGCCCTGGAATTCTCTGCCTGTAGATAACTTAAATATACCACATAATATATATAAAACCTGCTGCCGCCCAGTCGATTCTGACTCATAGCCACCCTATAGGACAGAGTAGAACTGCCCCACAGGGTTTCCAAGGAGAGGCTGGTGGATTGGAACTTCTGACCTTTTGGTTAGCAGACCATCTCTTAATCACTGCGCCAACAGGGATCTATATATAGTATATATGGTTGTATATATATTTGACTCGCTGCCGTCGAGTTGATTCCGACTCATAGCGACCCTATGGGACAGAGTAGAACTGCCCCATAGAGTTTCCAAGGAGCGCCTGGTGGATTCGAACTGTAGACCTTTTGGTTAGCAGCCATAGCTCTTAACCACTAGCCACCAGGATTTCCATATATTTGATACACATACATTAAAGCAATCGCCACTCAAGCTGCCATGGCTCTTGCTTAGCGATCAGAACCTCGGGGTTTGCAAATTTGCACCTATAATTGGCTGCCTCTTGGCACGCACAGCTGTCTGAGCAGCACCCCAGGAATGGGGAAACCCCCAAAGGACAGAGCTGAGCAGCTGTAGCCCAGGGCCACCCCGCAGGCACGGAGTTGCTGGGTGGCTAGATTCAGCCCAGTGGCAAACTCAGCACAGGCCCTGTCCCCTGGAGCCATTCCAACAAGCCCCTCCTCCCCGCCCCACCGTTGTATGTAGCCAGAATGGTCATTATGCCGCACATGCCTGCATACATATACATAAATATATGTATATATTCAAATTAAACTTTTAAATACAATCTTATGCTGACTTTCAGTCCTATAATTTAAGCACTCTGTGAATGCCTGGAAAGGGAAATATAAGGGAACTCTGCCACATAGCAATATTTCATGAAACTACCTGGGGAAATTCGTAAAATTCTGTCATGGGTTATGTTGCTGATCGTACGTGTAAGCTCTACTGGGTGTGTGCGTGTATAAATGGAGAAACACAGGAGAGACTTTGCCTTACTCCCAGCCAACTGTTTAAACGAACTTTCCTGAACGTATTTCAAGCATCTCAAACAATCTTTTTTTAGATGTAGAGGCCAGGCTCATGGAGGCAGTGGTTTAGGCATTTTTAGACTAAAATACACATTTGGTTCTCAGCAATAAACATGATGTCAGAATTATCTTCTAGTCTCCCTTCCACTGCCTTTGTATCACTAAGATAATAATTTTGTGCAGCTCAACACAAATTTTCATTTTTTGGACAAGCACAATTGAATCACCCCTCAGGAAAGGGGGTTGCAAGGAGGCTGGGGTCTACAGGTAGAGTTTTGGACATTTTCACTAAAGTCCCCGTGGGAGCTAGGTTCACAGCTCTGTCTGTGACTAGTGGCACCCTTACAGCAGGTCAAAAGCCACCTTTGCCTTCTTGGAAGTGGAGGGAGAGCTCTGGTTAGACCTCAAAGTCTTATGGCAAGGACAGTGAGCCCTGGAATAAACGACTTTCCTCGGGGAAAACGTTCCTTCCTTAGTTATTGGAGCCCAAGGGGAATGTTTTCTTTCTTTTTGTAAGATTCTCCATCTCCTTGCTTGGCCTCTTCACTACCAAGTTGCACACAGACACGTCTTTAATCCAGGCAGCTTCTGGACCCCCTGGCTGCATCTTGATTTCTCCTCCTGGTTAGGGTTCCATGCTGGGCCTGGTGCTTATGCAGGACTGCACGAGTGGGAAATTGCCTAATAAATCATAGCGATCACAGGCTCCTTGTTTAAATAGGGTTTTTCTTCATATATCTTCTACCTGGTGCAAAATGCATTGAGGGCTGATTTTCTATGAGTAATTGTACAATTTTATGCATTTGCAAGAACTCAGGTCTTTAATAAATCAGACCTTTGGAGTCCTTGGAGTATTTTTCTTTATACCATGAATCTGAACATTTTGTATGGTTTGTGGTCATTTGTTTTTTTTAATATTCTGGTTGGTTTTCAGTTCACTTGGTGGTGTAATTTCTGCTACAGTTAAATTTTCCGCTCAGAGCAATTTTATAGCTCTCCGGTGTTCACGGAGACCAGAATGGACCTTCCTGCCAATTTGACCAACCTCACAGACTAGAATCTTAGAGTGTGGGCCAGATAAGGGACATGATTCATACCTTACAAGCACACTCATAGATTTACCTAGGATCAGATTCTGGTCTCATGTGACTAACGTTCTCCAGCTTTCTCGTCACGGAGTCTTGGAGTGCACAAAGCCCTATCCCACATGGCGACACAAATGTTAGCCTTCATTTCCACCGTGTATTCTCAAGGTCCATAAAGCCCTTTGGGAGAAACAAAATGTCCACACGATCACGGATATCTTTCTTCTCTATTAATATATGAGGTGAAAGAATACTTAGTGTTCAGAACTGAAAGAGAATTATCACTCATCTAACCAACTGACTGGTTTTATGAAGAAAAAAAAAAAGAAGGGATGATAGTAGTCTGTTCCATAGGAAGGCTAGGATGATTTTAGACAGCCCTCTTCATTCTGTTTCTTAACAGAATGGAGAAGGACAGATAATCCAGATACCATTTCTGGAGAGCTGACAGAAAACAAGGCTTGCTCAGTGTCACTTATCAGAACCATGAAAATTCAGCACTGAAATCCATTGTATATAATCTAACTTGAGCAATGAGTAATTCCAATTATTATACATGAGCAGGTACTCTAGATGAAGTTCAATTCTGCTCAGGAAACACCACCTTGAGAGAAGTTAAACCAGTTGCCATCCGGTTGATTCCGACTCATGGAAAGCCCCTGTGTATCAGAGAACTGTGCTCCAAAGAGTTTTCGAGGTTGTAACCTTTAGGAAGAGATTGTCAGGCCTTTCTTCCGACTCACCTCTGGGTGGGTTAAAACCGTCAACCTTTCTATTAGTAGTTGAACACTTAATCATTTGTGTTACCAAGGGACTCCTAAGAGAAATTACCAAACTCATTGCTGTCACGTTGGTTCCAGCTCAAAGAGGCCCTATAGGACAGAGTAGAGCTGCCCCAGAGGGTTTCCAAGGCTGTAAGTTTTATGGAAGAAGATTGCCACATCTTTCTCCTGTGGAGCAGCTGGTGGGTCCGAACACCTGACCTTTTAGTTAACAGCTGAGTACTTAACCACTGCACAACCAGGGCCCCTTTTTTCAGAGAAATTACTGGAGAGAAATTAGCAATAAGTGAGCATCTGCTCTACAGCCCATGATTTGCCTTTATTAAACCTGATTAAAGGTGGAAGGAATCACTAATCTCATTTTACAGATTAGTAGCCAGACAAGCCTAGAAAATTAAGTAATACATCCAAGATCACACAGCTGATAGCTGGCTGAGCTAGAAGTCACTTTGAGGACTAAGGTGTGCCTGACCCAAGCCACAGTGTTTTCAGTTGCCTCATAGGCATGTGAAAGCAGGACGATAAGTAAGGAAGAACAAGGAAGAACTGATACATTTAAATTATGATGCTGATGAAGAATATTGAATATGCCATGGACTGCCAGAAGCGTGAAACAAATCTATCTTGGAAGAAATACAACCAAAATGGTCTTTAGACACTGGGATGGCGAGACTTTGTTTCACGTAATTTGGACGTTGTATCAGGAGAGACCAGTCCCTGGAGAAGGACAACATGCTTGGTAAAGTAGAGAGTCAGCAACAAAGAGGAAGACCCTCAACAAAATGGACTGACACAGTAGCTGCAATACTGGGTCCAAACATAACAATGATTGTGAGGATGGTGCAGGGGGACCAAACAGTATTTCGTTCTGTTGTAAATAGGGTCACTATAAGTTGGAACCAACTCGACGGCACCTAACAACAACAGTACTTTTGAGCACTGTTCCTAGATGGCACAAATGGTTAAGCTAAGTTGTTAACCTAAAGGTTGGCAGTTCAAATTTACCCAGAGTCACCTCGAAAGAAAGGCCTGGCAATTTACTTCTGAAAAATCAACGACTGAAAAGCCTATGGAGCACAGCTCCACTCTGACATACATGGAATAGTTACGAGTCGAAGTCAACTTGATGGTAACTGGTTTTTGGTTACTAACCTTCCCTTTCAATAGAGAGAATAGCAACCTCAGGCTAATTGCTTTCAGTATGCAAGTGTATCTAGTGATAATTTTAAAATATTTTTTGTTTTATTTTAGAGTCTCCTATTTACAAGTGATACTAGTTTTCTACTATGGCAAAGATTAAAAAAAATTCTTTTTAAAATAAATTTACTTAATATTATTTATTTAAATTAGTAGCATTTATTTAAATTTTTTTAAATGGGAGATATTTCATCCATGCTATTACTATAGACTTAGAAGTCTAACAATACCAAGTGTTGAGGAGGGTGCGGATTCATGAGACCCCTGCACGCTACTGGTGACAGGACAAATTGGTGTGACTACCATCGAAAACAATTTCACATTATCTCCTTAAGCTGAACATTCACCCATCCTAATGAGTCAGCGGTTCTGCCCCAGATACATATCCAAGAATAAATTTTTATAGTTTAACAGCAGAGATCATGTCCAAGGTTGATTGAAACTCTCCCAACAACATCAAAAACTTGAAAATCATCCAAATACCTGACGGTGGAAGAGTGGATAAACCAGCTGTGGTTAGTTCACATAATGGAATATTATATAATAGTTAAAATAAAAGAATATTTATTTATCCACACACAGCAATATGGATAAATCTTAGTGCTTATATGGTGAAAAAAGCAAGTCCCAAAAAGATTACATGCAGTCAGATCCTCTTTTTAAAGTTAAAAATAACCGAAATAAAAAATAAAATTTGCAGGTGTAAATATCGATGCGATAAGACTGTATTAAAAAGAAAACCATGGGATGATGACTATAAGATTCAAAATGATCTTAGGTGGCACTAAACAGGGCATGGGTTATCGAGGAGTACCATATGGTTAGACTTCGGTTATTGTCAATGTCCTAGCTGTTGTTTTAGGTGGCAGTCTATAGATGCTTATTACAGTATTCAAAGTAATTAATGACATAAAGAAAAGTAAACCATGAGCAGGCCAACAATGAGAAGTGGTCATGAACAAAAAAATTGTAATTAACTTAATTCTGTGCATTTGAGGTCCACTAGGAAAAATAAGGGAGGGAATTTAAAGAAAGTCACTAAACAAGATAATGGAACAGGTGAGAAGGAGAATGCAATTGACCGTAGCTTGAAGAAACTGCAATATAAAAAAGTCCTTCCCAGGAGGGGTAGTTTAGATAGTTCAAACCAAACTGAATCAGTTGGAAATCAGGCAGAAGGAGAATTCTGGAAGTATCTAAACCGAAAATGAAGTTAACCACAGGGGCCCAAATCAGCAAAGAAGTTGGGACAGTATAGAATCTGTGTGAGAGCACAGGAAAAAATGGGATACACGCAGAGTGTAAGAGACGAATGTTCAGAGGATCCAAGAGCCAGTAACGTGGAAAGGGGAGGTGTCAGCTCTGACAGGTGCTACAAAGATCAGCTTTTTTTTTTTTTTAATTGTGCTTTAAGTGAAAGTTTACAGCAGCTCAAGTTAGTTTCTCATACAAAAGTTTATACGCACATTGTTATTTGGCCCTAGTTGCTATCTCTATAACATGTCAGCACACTCCTCTTTCTACCCCAGATTTCCAGTGTTCCTTCAACCAGCTCCTCTCCCTTTCTGCCTTCTCATCCCATCTCCAGACAGGAGCTGCCCTTTTAGTCTCATGTATCTACTTGAACTAAGGAGCACGCTCTTGAGGAGCATCATTTTATGTCTTATAGTCCAGTCTAATCTTTGTCTGAAGAGTTGGTTTAGGGAATAGTTTTAGTTTCGGATTAACAGGGCATCTGAGGGCCATGTTTTCTGGTGTTCCTCCAGTCTTGGTAAGACCATTAAGTCTGGTCTTTTTGCTAGAATTTGAGTTCTGTACTCCACTCTCCTCCTGGTCCATCAGGGACTCTGTTGTGTTCTCTGTCAGGGCAGTTATTGGTGGTAGCTGGGCACCATATAGTTCTTCTGGTCTCAGGGTGATGGAGTCTCTGGTTTATGTGGCCCTTTTTGTTTCTTGTGTCTTTGGTGGTATTCTTCATTCTCTTTTGCTGCAGGTGGGTTGGGACCAACTGATGCATCTTAGATGGCCGCTCGCTAGCTTTTAAGATCCCAGACACCACTCACCAAAGTGGGATGCAGAACATTTTCTTAATAAACTGCTAAGCCACTTGAACTAGAAGTCCCCTGAAACCATGGTCTCCAGACCCCTGCCCCTGCTACTCTGTCCTTCAAACTGGCTGGTTGTATTCAGGAAACTTCTTAGCGTTTGGTTTAGTCCAGTTGTGCTGACTTCTCCTGTATTGTGTGTTGTCTTTCCCTTCACCTAAGATGATTCTTGTCTACTATCTAGTTAGTGAATACCTCTTTCCTTCCCTCCCCACCCTCATAATCATCAAAGAATGTTTTCTTCTGTGTTTAAACCTTTTCTTGAGTTCTTGTAATAGTCATCTCATACAATATTTGTCCTTTTGCCACTTACTAATTTCACTCAGCATAATGCCTTCCATATTCATCCATGTTAAGAGATGTTTTGAGGATTCATTGTTCTTTATCATTGCATAGTATTACGTTGTGTGAATATACCGTAATTTGTCCATTCATCAGTTGATGGGCACCTAGATTGTATCCATCTTTTTGCTTTTGTGAACAGAGCTGCAGTGAACATGGGTGTGCATATACCTAATCATGTGAAGGCTCTTATTTCTCTAGGATGTATTCCAAGGAGTGGGATTGCTGGATGGTATGGCACTTCTATTTCTAGCTTTTTAAAGAACCACCAAATCAATTTCCAAAGTGGCTGTACCATTTTACATTCCCACCAGCAGTGTATAAGTGTTCCAGTTTCTCCACAACCTCTCCAACATGTATTATTTTGTGTTTTTTGGATTAATGCCAGCCTTGTTGCGGGGAGACGGTATCTCATTGTAGTTTTGATTTGCATTTCTCTAATGGCTACTGATTGTAAGCATTCCCTTATGTATCTGTTAGTCGCCTGAATGTCTTCTTTGGTGAAGTGCCTGTTCATACCCTTTGCCTGTTTTTCAATTGGGTTATTTGTCTTTTTGTTGTTGAGGTTTTACAGTATCTAGTAGATTTTTTCTTTTTAGTAGATTTTAGAGATTAGACCCTGAGTGAATACATAGCCAATTTTTTTTTTGCCAGCCGGTAGGTCGTCTTTTTATTTTGGTGAAGTCTTTTAATGAGCATAAGTGTTTGATTTTTAGGAGTTCCTAGTTACCTAGTTTCTCTTCTGGTGTTTGTGCATTGTTAGTAATAGTTTATATTCTGTTTATACCATGTATTAGGGCTCCTAGTCTTGTCTCTATTTTTTCTTCCATGATCTTTATCGTGTTAGATTATATATTCAGGTCTTTTACCCATTTTGAATTAGTTTTTGTGCATGATGTGAGGTATGGGTCTTGTTTCATTTTTTTGCAGATGGATATCCAGTTATGCCAGCACCATTTGTTAAAGAGACTGCCTTTCCCCGTTTAATGGACTTTGGAACTTTGTCAGATATCAGCTGCTCATAGGTGGATGAATTTACTTCTGGATTCTCAATTCTGTTCCATTGGTCTATGTACCTGTTATTGTACAAGTACTAGGCTGTTTTGACTACCATGGTGGTATAGTAGTTTCTAAAATCAGGTAAAGTGAGGCCTCCCACTTTGTTCTTCTCTTTGAATTAGGTTTTACTTATCCGGGTATTCTTCCCTGCCCAGAAGAAGTTGCTAATTTGTTTCTCCATCTCATTAAAAAATGTCACTACAATTTGGATCGGGATTGCACTGTATCTGTAGGTCCCTTCGGGTAGAACTGACATTTGCACAATGTTGAGTCTTCTTATCCATGAGCAAGGTATGTTTTTCCAATTATGCAAGTCTCCTTTGGTTTCTTGCAGTAGTGTCTGGAAGTTTTCTTTGTATAGGTCTTTTAAGTCTCTGGTTAGATTTATTCCTAAGTATTTTATCTTTTGTGGGGCTATTGTAAATGTTATTGACTTAGTGATTTCCTCTTTGAAGTTCTCTTTGTTGGTGTAGAGGAATCAAACTGATTTTTGTTGTTTATCTTATATCTTGATACTATGCTGACAGTACTGGTTTTGTTGAGTTATGCTGAAATCTGAAGGGGTTATACTGAAATTAGTTCCAGTAGTTTTCTTGTGGATTCGTTGGCATTTTCTGCATATAAGATCATATCATCTGCCAATAGGGATAATTTTACTTTTTCCTTACCAATTTGGATGCCCTTTATTTCTTTTTCTAGCCTAATTGGAGTACAAATTTTCATAGTATGCTGGCTAGGACCTCCAGCACAACATTGAAAAGAGTGGTGATAAAGGGAATCTTTGTCTGGTTCTCCTTCTCCGGAGGATTGCTTTCAGACTCTTCATTTAGGATGATGTTGGCTGTTGGCTTTGTGTAAATGCCTTTATATTGAAGGATTTCCCTTCTATTCCTATTTTGCTCAGAGTTTTTATCATGAATGGGTGTTTGACTTTGTCAAATGTCTTTTCTGCATCAATCAATAAGATTGTCTGATTCTTGCCTTTTGTTTTATTTATGTGATTGATTACATTGATTTTCTAGTGGTGAACCATCCCTGCACACCTGGTATGACTCCCACTTGGTCATGGTGAATTATTTTTTTGATATGTTGTTGAATTCTATTGGCTAGAATTTTGTTCAGGATTTTTGCATCTATGTTTGTGAGGGATATTGGTCTGTAATTTTCTTTTTTTATGGTGTCTTTACCTGGTTTTGGTATCAGGGTTATGCTGGTTTCATGGAATAAGTTTGGGAGTATTCCATCCTTTTCTGTCCTCTGAAATACCTTTAGTAGTAGTGGTGTTAACTCTTCTGTGAAAATTTGGTAGAATTCTCCAGTGAAGCTGTCAGGCCAGGGCTTTTTTTTATTATTATTATTAACTTTTATTGAGCTTCAAGTGAACGTTTACAAATCAAGTCAGACTGTCACATATAAGTTTATATACACCTTACTCCGTACTCCCACTTGCTCTCCCCCTAATGAGTCAGCCCTTCCAGTCTCTCCTTTTGTGACAATTTTGCCAGCTTCCAACTCTCTCTATCCTCCCATCCCCCCTCCAGACAGGAGATGCCAACACAGTCTCAAGTGACCACTTGATATAATTAGCTCACTCTTCATCAGCATCTCTCACCTACCCACTGTCCAGTCCCTTTCATGTCTGATGAATTGTCTTCGGGGATGGTTCCTGTCCTGTGCCAACAGAAGGTTTGGGGACCATGACCGCCGGGATTCCTCTAGTCTCAGTCAGACCATTAAGTATGGTCTTTTTATGCGAATTTGGGGTCTGTATCCCACTGATCTCCTGCTCCCTCAGGGGTCCTCTGCTGTGCTCCCTGTCAGGGCAGTCATCGATTGTGGCCGGGCACCAACTAGTTCTTCTGGTCTCAGGATGATGTAGGTCTCTGGTTCATGTGGCCCTTTCTGTCTCTTGGGCTCTTAGTTGTCGTGTGGCCTTGGTGTTCTTCATTCTCCTTTGATCCAGGTGGGTTGAGACCAATTGATGCATCTTAGATGGCCGCTTGTTAGCATCTAAGACCCCAGACGCCACATTTCAAAGTGGGATGCAGAATGTTTTCATAATAGAATTATTCTGCCAATTGACTTAGAAGTCCCCTTAAACCATGGTCCCAAAACCCCCGCCCTTACTCCGCTGACCTTTGAAGCATTCATTTTATCCCGGAAACTTCTTTGCTTTTGGTCCAGTCCAGTTGAGCTGACCTTCCATGTATTGAGTATTGTTCTTCCCTTCACCTAAAGCAGTTCTTATCTACCAGCTAATCAGTAAAAAACCCTCTCCTACCCTCCCTCCCTCCTCTCCTCGTAACCACAGAAGTATGTGTTCTTCTCAGTTTATACTATTTCTCAAGATCTTATAATAGTGGTCTTATACAATATTTGTCCTTTTGCCTCTGACTAATTTCGCTCAGCATAATGCCTTCCATGTTCCTCCATGTTATGAAATGTTTCATAGAATCGCCACTATTCTTTATCGATGCGTAGTATTCCATTGTGTGAATATACCACAATTTATTTAGCCATTCATCCATTGATGGACACCTTGGTTGCTTTCAGGTTTTTGCTATTGTAAACAGAGCTGCAATAAACATGGATGTGCATATATCTGTTTGTGTGAAGGCTCTTATTTCTCTAGGGTATATTCCGATGAGTGGGATTTCCGGGTTGTATGGTAGTTCTATTTCTAACTGTTTAAGATATCGCCAGATAGATTTCCAAAGTGGTTGTACCACTTTACATTCCCACCAGCAGTGTATGAGTTCCAATCTCTCCGCAGCCTCTCCAACATTTATTATTTTGTGTTTTTTGGATTAATGCCAGCCTCGTTGGAGTGAGATGGAATCTCATCGTGGCTTTAATTTGCATTTCTCTAATGGCTAATGATCGAGAGCATTTTCTCATGTATCTGTTAGCTGCCTGAATATCTTCTTTAGTGAAGTGTGTGTTCATATCCTTTGCCCACTTCTTGATTGGGTTGTTTGTCTTTTTGTGGTTGAGTTTTGACAGAATCATATAGATTTTAGAGATCAGGCGCTGGTCGGAGATGTCATAGCTGAAAATTCTTTCCCAGTGGTCTTTTTACTCTTTTGGTGAAGTCTTTAGATGAGCATAGGTGTTTGATTTTTAGGAGCTCCCAGTTATCTGGTTTCTCTTTGTCATTTTTGGTAATGTTTTGTATTCTGTTTATGCCTTGTATTGGGACTCCTAGAGTTGTCCCTATTTTTTCTTCCATGATCTTTATTGTTTTAGTCTTTATGTTTAGGTCTTTGATCCACTTGGAGTTAGTTTTTGTGCTTGGTGTGAGGTATGGGTCCTGTTTCATGTTTTTGCAAATGGATATCCAGTTATGCCAGCACCATTTGTTAAACAGACTATCTTTTCCCCAATTAACTGACTCTGAGCCTTTGTCAAATATCAGCTGCTCGTATGTGGATGGATTTATATCTGGGTTCTCAATTCTGTTCCACCGGTCTATGTGCCTGTTGTTGTACCAATACCAGGCTGTTTGGACTACTGTGGCTGTATAATAGGTTCTGAAATCAGGTAGAGTGAGGCCTCCCACTTTCTTCTTCTTTTTCAGTAATGCTTTGCTTATCCGAGGCTTCTTTCCCTTCCATATGAAGTTGGTGATTTGTTTTTCTATCACTGGGCTTTTTTTTTGTTGGGAGTTTTAAAATTATCTTTTCAATCTCTTCTTTTGTTACAGGTTTATATCATTGTTCGACCTCTGTTTGTGTTAGTTTAGGTTGGTAGAGCATTTCTAGAAATTTGTCCATTTCCTATAGGTTTTCAAATTTGTTGGAGTACAAATTTTCATAGTATGCTGTTATGATTCTTTTAATTTCAGTTGGGTCTGTTGCGATATTGCCCATCTCATTTCTTGTTCAGGTTATTTACTTCCTCTCCTGTTTATGTTTTGTCAGTTGGGCTAGTGGTTTATTGATTTTGTTGATCTTTTCAAAGAACTAGCTTTTGGTCTTGTTAACTCTTTCAATTGTTTTTCTATTATCTAATTTTTATTTTTTGCTTTCTTCTGGTGTCTGTGGGCTTCTTTTGCTGCTCTCTATTTGTTCAAGTTGTAGGCTTAATGTTTTGATTTTGACCGTTTCTTCTTCAGATGTTTGCATTTTTTGCTATAAATTGGCCTCTGAGCACTGCTTTTGCTGTGTTGCAAAAGTTCTGGTAGGATGCGTTTTCATTTTCATTTGATTCTGTGAATTTCTTTATTCTGTCCTTAACTTCTTCTATAACCCAGTAGTTTTTGAGCAAGGTGTTCTTTAGTTTCCATGTATTTGATTTTTTTCCCTTGCTTTTTCTGTTATTGATTTCTACTTTTATTGCTTTATGGTCGGAAATGTGTTTTGTGATATTTTGATGCTTTGGATTCTGTTAAGTCTTGCTTTGTGGCCTCTTACGTGGTCTATTCTGGAGAATTTTCCATGTGCATTGGAAAAGAAAGTATACTTGTCTGCTGTTGAGTGGAGTGTTCTGTATATGTCTATGAGGTCCAGTTTGCTGATTGTGGTACTTAGATCTTCCGTGTCTTTACTGAGCTTCTTTCTGGATGGCCTATCCTTCACCAAAAAGGGTGTATTGAAGTCTTCTTGTGGAGTTGTCTATTTCTCTTTAGAATGCTGTTAGAGTTTGCTTTATGTATTTTGGAGCCCTGTCATTGGGTGTGTAAATATTTATTATGGTTATGTCCTCCTGGCGTATTGACCTTTTAATCATTATATAATGTCCTTCCTTATCCTTTGTTGTGGATTTCGCTTTAAAGTCTCTTTTGTCAGAGATTAATATTGTCATGCCTGCTCTTTTTTGGTAGTTGTTTGCTTAATATATTTTTTTTCATCCTTCGAGTTTGAGTTTGTTTCTGTCTTTAAGTCTAAGGTGTGTCTCTTGTAGGCAGCATATAGACAGATCTTGTCTTTTTATCCATTCTGCCACTCTCTGTCTCTTTATTGGTGCATTTAGTCCATTTACATTCAGTGTAATTATTGATAGGTATGAGTTCAATGCTGTCAGTTTGTTGCCTTTTTTCGTATGTTGTTGATAGTTTCTTTTTCTCACTTAATTTTCTGTGCTGAGTTGTTTATCTTTATACATTGTCTTTTCCTCCTTTTCGTTGTTGTTGCTTTTGTATTTGCTGAGTCTTTACATTTTTTATTTTGATGTGCAGAATTGTTAGTTTTCTTTGTGGTTATTTTAACATTTACCTCAAAAAAAAAGCCAATCTTTTATTTCTTTATATCGTCTTGACCGCCTCTCCATATGAAAGATCTCTGACTACATTATTTAGTCCCACTTTTTGTTTTAGTGTTATCATCTTTTACGTAATGACATCTCTGTTTCCTTGTTTTGGGCATTTTAGCTTTATTTTTGTGATTTCCCTTTCTGGGTTGATATATGGCTGCTCTGTCCTGTGTTCTAGTCTTAGGTTGTTGTCTGATGTTATTGATTTTCTAACTGGAGGACTACCTTTTGTATTTCTTATAATTTTGGTTTGGTTTTTACAAATTCCCTAAACTTCTGTTTATCTGAAAATGCCTTAATTTTGCGTGGTATTTGAGAGACAGTTTTGTTGGATATGTAATTCTTGGCTGGCAGTTCTTTTCCTTCAAGGCTTTATATGTCATCCCATTGCCTTCTTGCCTGCATGGTTTCTGCTGAGTAGTCAGAGCTTATTCTTATTGACTTTCCTTTGTAGATGACTTTTTGTTTATCCTTAGACGCTCTTAAAATTCTCTCTTTATCTTTCGTTTTGGCAAGTTTGATTATAATCTATCTTGGTGACTTTCTTTTGGGATCTCCCTTGTTTGGGGTTCAATGAGCTTTTTGGATAGATATCTTCTCATCTTTCATAATATCAGGAAAGTTTTCTGCCAACAACTCTTCCTGTATTTTCTGTTATCTGCCTCCCCCCGCCCCGTACCGGTTCTGTTACTCCAATCACTTATCAGGTATTCCTTTTGATAGAGTCTCACATAATTCTTAGGGGTTTTTGTTTTTTACATTCTTTTGTCTGATTTTTCCTCAGATAAGTTGGTGTCAAGTGTTTTTCTTCAATCTCACTAATTCTGACTTCCATTGCCTCAATTCTGCTCCTGTGACTTTCTATTGAGTTTAATTCTGAAATTTTATTGTTAATCTTTTGGGTTTCTGTTTGCTGTCACTCTACGGATTTTTACAGCCTGTTAAATTTGTCATTATGGTCTTGTATAACCTTCTTAAGTTCCTCTGTTGCTTTGCCTGTGTGTTACTTGGGTTGTTCCGTGTTTTGCCTGATCTCCTTCCTGATCTCCTGAAGAGCTCTGTATATTAACCTTTTGAATTCTACCTTTAGTAATTCCAAAAAATTCTCTTCCTCTGAAAGGTTTCTTGGTTCTATGTTTTGGGCACTTGCTGAAGCCTTCATGATCTGACTCTTTATGTCATTCAGTATTGACTGTTGTCTCTGAGCCATCAACTGAGTTATTGTATTTATTTATTTTATGTTTGCTTACTGTATCCTAGCTTCTTGTTTTGTTTTGTTTTGGTCTGCCCAAATAGGCTGGTCATGTGGTCTAGTTTGATTACTGGTGTCTCTGATGCTCTCACATCCTGTCACCAGGTGGTTAGAGCTCTTACTAGGTATGTGAGCCCAGAAGTCCATTTACTTTTCTTTCTTTCTTTTTTTTTTTTAATTTTTATTGTGCTTTAAGTGAAAGTTTACAAATCAAGTCAGTCTGTCATATATAAGCTTATATACACCTTACTCCATAATTTACTTTACTTTTATGGATTCAGCTCAGGTGTCTAGGTAGCCGATCACCAAGTATGTGGTGCAGACTCTCACCTACAGCCCTAGATGGGCAGGGGTGATTGTAGTAGGCACAGGTACCTGGCTGTAGCAGGGGGTCATGCACTGAGCAAGACAGGGGGCTGACAGCTGCCTCTGAGTATCTGAGAGGAACATGTGTCCCTGTTCCCTAGAGCACATGGGTGGGTTTTACAGCTGGACTATGGGCACCCACTGCTGTTGGCTGTAAGGATTGGGAGTCACCTCTTATTCTTGGACATCTGTCATGGGTGGCTAGGTGGTGTGGCTGTAACCATCAGTCCTCCGGCCCCTGATGTGGGTAGGTGAGACCCTGCTTAATGGGCAGGGCAGTGTCAGATGTCAAGAATCACCACTCCCCCTTATAGCAGATATAGATGAAAATAGGCTTCAGGTATATACCCTGTTGCACTGTGCTAATGAGGGCCTATGCTGTTGAAATGGGCCCATACAGGTCTATGCAAGGGCAAAAGGCATTCAAAGTCCATGGACTACTTAAGCCTGTGCCTAGGCAAAGGAGCTGTGCCTTCCTTGAGTTCCTGGCTTAGGAGAGCTGGCATATTATTTTTTCCTGTTTGTTAATTTGTTTGCTCTCCAAAGCTGGGAGAATGGCACAGGGCACACAATGGGTCCTACATCCAGCCCAGGGGGCATAACAATCACTGAAGCAAGACCAGGACCTGGTGCAGAGCAGGAGGGGGCAGATAAATGGGAGAGAATTTCCTCCCAAAAAGGGTGTTTTTTTTAATCTGTGCTGTAGGTTAGATGCATGTACTTATCTTCTGCTGATTGAGCACTGCTTCTTGCTGTTTCTGGAGGGTTGAGCAGACTTTTTTGCCGCTCAGTCTCTCCCAGTGTGGGAAATGTGTCCTGGGCACCACTGCTTGCCTTACTTCAAGCACCAGCTAATCCAGCCTGCAGCTTGCTGGTGCTGGCCAGGTCAGATCTGGCAACTCTTTGCTGCTTCTGAACCATCTCTCCCTCCCCCTGCCTCTCAGTCCAATTTCTCAACTTTATCTTTGCTGTTCAGGGCTTCCTGATTGTCAATAATAATTGATTCTCTTGTTTCTTTGGGTCTTCATTTAAAAGGGACCACAGGAAGTGTCTGACTACTCTGCCATCTTGGCCTTGCCTCCTCTATGGAGAAGTTTTGACCTCTGAGGCCTTGCCTTTCTTCTGTTCAAGTGCTCAGCACAGTGTCAGTTTAGAGTACTTACTGGTAACCTATCTGTTTTCAGAAAGAATTTGGGATGGCTGACATTAATGTTTGAAATACAGCAATGTGATTTAAGTGAAAAATAAATGCAGAAACACAGGGGAAGGAGCCAAACTAAAGTAAGGAACACTCCTAATACAAAATATACACACCAGAAAGTTTTCTGATACACTTACTACAGAACAAATGTTGAGGAACAATGAATGCTATATTTCACAGCACTTTTGCAGGATTCACAGGCACATTCTTCACTGCTGACCTCATAGAGTTCCTCAGCTGAATGGAGCAGTATAACATTTTTCCGAGAAAGCCTCATTTGAGACAACTAAGAAGGTACACTGCTTTTTGGATACCTAATTGAACCTAGATATTTCGTTATGATAATTGTTATAATGACATATGTAAAGACCTGGAGTTAGGAAACCAAAAGGGAATAACACGCTTGGCATTCCTCAAGCTGAAAGAATTAAAGAAGAAATTCAAGCCTCGAGTTGCCATATTGAAGTATCCTCAAGGGAAAATATTAAATGACACAGGAAGCATCCAAAGAATATGGAAAGGATACACAGAGTCACTGTACCAAAAATAATTGGTCAATGTTCAGTCATTTCAGGATGTAGCATATGATCAAGAACTGATGGTACTAAAGGAAAAAGTCCAAGCTGCACTGAAGGCATTGGTGAAAACCACAGCTCCAGGAATTGACAGAATGCTAATTGAGATGTTTCAATAAACAGATGCTACACTGGAAGTGCTCACTCATCTATGGCAAGAAATTTGGAAGACTACGTGGCCAACAGACTGGAAGAGACCCATAATTACACCCATTCCAAAGAAAGGTGGTCCAACAGAATGAGGAAATTATGAAACAATATGATTAATATCACACACAAGTAAATTTTGCTGAAAATCATTCAAAAGCATTTGCAGGAGTACATCGACAGGGAACTGCCAGATTCAGAAGAGGACGTGGAACAAGGGATATCATTGCTGATGTCAGACAGATCTTGGTTGAAAACAGAGAAGATTTAACTGTGTTTTATTGACTATGCAAAGGGATTTGACTGTGCGGTCATAACAAATTATGGATAGCATTGCAAAGAATAGGGATTCCAGAACACTTAATTGTGCTCATGAGGAACCTGTACATAGATCAAGAGGCAGTTGTTTGAACAGAATGAGGGGGTACTGTGTGGTTTAAAATCAGGAAAGGTGTGCGTCAGGGTTGTATCCTTTCACCATACTTATTCAATGTGTATGCTGAGCAAATTATCCGAGAAGCTGGGCTGTGTGAAGAAGAATGGGGCATCAAGTTTGGAAGAAGATTTAGTAACAACCTGTGATACGCAAATGATACCACCCTGGGTTGCTGAAAGCCAAGGGGACTTGAAGCACTTACAGATGAATAACAAAGACTACAGCCTTCATATAAATTGCACCTCAGTGCAAAGAAAACAAAGATCCTCACACCTGTACCAATAAGCAATATCATGATAAGTGGAGAAAATATTGAATTTGTTAAGAATTTTGTTTTATTTGTATCCACAATCAATACCCATGAAAACAGCAGTCAAGAAATCAAATGACACATTGTATTGGGAAATCAGCTGCAAAAGACCTCTTTTAAAGTTTTGCAAATGTGTCACCTTAAGGTGTAAGGTGTGTCTGACCCAAGCCATAGTGTTTTTAATCAATCACCTCATATGCTTGTGAAACCTGGACAATGAGTAAGGAAGACTGAAGAAGAATTGATGCCTTTGAATTATGGTGTTGGGGAAGAATATTGAATATACCATGGACTGTGAGAAGAACAAAAAAATCTGTCTCGGAAGATGTACAGTCAGAATGCTCCTTAGAAGCAAGGATGGCGAGAGTTTCTCTCATGTTCTTTGGAAAATGTTATCAAGAGGGATCAGTCCCTGGAGAAGGACACCACGCTTTGGTAAAGTAGAGGGTCAGTGAAAAAGAGGAAGACCCTTAATGAGATGGATTGACACAGTGCCTGCGACAATGGGCTCAAGCATAACAACAATTGTGAGGATGGCACAGGACCAGGCATAGGGTCCCTATGAGTCAAAACCAACTCGATGGTACCTAACAACAACACAGAACCTACAAAAATGGCTGGGGAGTATAAGCCTTAAATGATTTCTACTAAATAGTAGCAGTTTCAATAACATTTTTGGCAGGAACACTTGGAGGTTAAGTTCCTGGATTGTGCATGAAGAACCAAGGTTGGGTATTAACCTCTAAACAGAGATACATGTGGTTCAGATTCTTGATGAACAAGTGGAATAGTTGACCTTTGAATGCCAACGTGGAAACACTTGGCCTGTGTTCCAGCCTGGACTGAAGGCCATTCATGTTGCACAACAAGGGAAGGGCAGAACTTGGAGACTTGGGATTGGGGCCTCAGTGAATTGAAACAGTTTCTGTAGAAGAAAAGTTTTGGAGTCTACAATACGCCTGTGGGAAATTGGGAGACCAACCTGGCAAAAAAAAAAAAAAAAAGCCCTCATAGTGCAATGGTTGGCAGTTTGAACTCACCCCGTGGCTCTGAGGGAGAATGACCTGGTGATCTGCATCCATAAAGATTACAGTCTAGAAAACCCTATGGGGCAGTTCTACTCTGTCACTCGGGGTCACTACGAGTTGGAATCAACCCATCAGCACCCAACAACAACAACCTGGCAAAAGTAAAAAAGTTGATAGCCAAGCAGTTAAAGGTGAAATTCCCACCAGAGTGCTTAATTCTAGGAGAGAAACTGGATATTTTTATCATTTGGAAAAGGGAGCCAGTGTGGGTCTTTGTGCTGTAGAATAACAAGAAAACATGGGTGCTTGGAGAAGATTAACTAAGGAGGGAGTTATAGGCTGCTGGAGGCTGGACACTGGAGGTGTGAAGCCAGCTGAGGAGTTTTGGTCATAGTTCAGGCATTGCCTCTCAGGCAGGAGTCCAACTTTTCATGCCTCCCTCCTTCTGAGTGTTCCCACCTCTGTCTGGGAAGTTTGGATCTGTTTTGCTCTATACAATTTCAGCTCATTTTATTTCCCAAAGTAACTCTTTTTAGTTATCTGTTGTTGTTGTTGTTTGCTAGTTGCCATCAAGTCCATCCCATTAACGTTTAAAATCAATTCTTCCAACAAGGACAAGCACCAGTCCAAAAACTTAAGAGAACACAGGATGTGGTAGGAATAAACAAACAAAAAAAAATACCTGGATGATTACTTTCAAAATACCATTTTTTTTCTTTTTCATTTAGAACAGACTTGAGTGACATAATAGTTGAGAGTTCTGACTGAAATACCCCAAGAATGTCACACAGTTCCTTTTGAAATGTGAATCAAGTTGAGCTATGAATAAATCCATCTGAGATATTCCTCAAAGTTGTGTAGCTAAGGAGTGACTCAAACAGAAATCCCTGCACAATGCAGAGTGCATCCTTTCCAATGTCCAAAACCATGGGCACCATTTTGGCTTTCACACACCTTATATCCTCTGGTAGTTCCATGGGGCATTCATTACCACGTGCCCACTGCCATAGCCCCTTATGTTTCTCCCTTTTTAAAATCATAGCAAAACCTCAAAACAAATCCTTCTGGTGAAAGGGAGAGAGACCAAAGGAGTCAAAGCTCACTTGAGTCTGCTGGATGGAAGGTTGCCATGTGCATACCTCAGCCCTAGGCATGTCCATACAGGTGAAGACACAAAGAGGGAGAGGAATGAACGGTTAGTAGGGAGAGAGAAAACTGAATTCAATGCTATTATAAATTTTTATTCAGGTCACAATTTTTGGTTTTAAACGGTGCAATTTCTGAGAGAAAGAAAAGTATGAGCTGATCTTTCATGCAAAAGAAAAAGTCATACAAGTTTCCACACACCTGTGAGCCAGGTACTAGATTGCCCAGGCTTGGGAGATCTTTTTAGACCATCAGCTGGAGCTGGAGGACTTGGGAGTTGGTTTCCCAGAAGTGAAAAAGGATGAAGGGGTGGGGGGAGGGGGGAATATTTCAATTTCTTTCTGACAAAGGGATTTTTTCCACATTAAATTAGAGGCTAAACAATGTGTTAGATCCTAATAGAGCATATCCAATTTAAACCTGATTTTACACTACTTGGTAAAAAATTTAAGTGCTTTTAAAGAGTGGCTTTTTATTATTCTTACTACAACAGGTTGGATTGAACCATATCAAATGTTCAACCATTTTTGACTTACAAAATAGTTTCATATGGTTCAATCTGATACATTTATAAATGTTTCATTATAAAATATAGAGTTTAGTCATTAAATAACAAGAAGAAGCAGAAAAACAAACTAAAACTAAAATTAGGTCCAAGATTAGTGACATGGAATTCATATTCACACATTTTTCTCAGAGTAAAATTCTATAGAACCAATAGAACTTTTTTTTTTTCCATCATCTAGTCCTGCTTCTTAATTTCTGTGTTTGAGAAGTGGGGCCTAAAGAGGATGACACATAAGATCACGTAGTTAGTAAATGTTAATGACGTGAAATAAAACAAAGGTTTGCCTTCAGGACTAGCCATTGTTTCAAATATTGTTTTTATGAGCGTATAGCCTTCCACTACCACCTATCTGTTATAAGTTTGTCCTACTGTGGTGGCTTGTGTGTTGCTGTGATGCTGGAAGCTATGCCTCTAGTATTTCAAATACCAGCAGGGTCATCTGCAGTGGACAGGTTTCATTGGGGCTTCCAGACTAAAACAGACTAGGAAGAAAGGCCCGGTGGTATACTTCTAAAAATCATCCAATGAAAACCCTATGGATCACAAAAGAATATTGTCCAATAGAGTGGTGGAAGATGAGCCCCCTAGGTTGGAAGTTACCGGAAATGCACAGTGGCCGCAACAATGGACTCAAGCATGCTATCTTAGGCTAGGTGCTCAAGAAAAGCAAAATCTCTAGAAAAGCAAAATCAGTGAAGTGGCTATATATACACACTTTAACTATATATATATATACCCACAGAGAGAGAGATTTATATCAAGGAAATGGCTCATGTGGTTTTAGAAGCTGAAAAGTTCCAAGTCTGTGGGTCAGGCTGGAGGCTTCTCCTGACTCATGCAGCTGCAGGGGTGGTGAACCCAAAATGGGCATGTCAGACAACAGGATTCTGACTCACAGGCTGTGGAGGCTGGCAAATCCCCAGATTGGCAGATAAGTTGGGAGGCCGCTGGCTAACAGACTGTGGAGGCTGACCAATTCCAAAATTGGCAGGTAAGCTGCTAGCTCAAGTCCCAAGAACTGGAAGTCGGATAAATAGGAGCCAACTGCAGGTTCCAGAGTAAGCAAAAACCCTAGAGCCTTGCCAGAAAGTCCACCTATGTTGGATGCAGGCCACACCCCCAAAGAAATTTCCTTTCAACTGATTGGCTACTAAGAGCAGATCCCATCATGGAGATGATCACATTATATTAGATCTCATCATGGAGGTGATTATATCATTATATGACTGCCAAACTGCATCATAACTGCCAAACCACTGAGAATCATAGCCAGCCAAGTTGACACACAACTTTAATGACCACCCATGCCAATGACCATGAAGATGGCACAGGACTGGGCAATATTTCCTTCCATCGTACATGGGGCTGCCATGAGCCAGGGCCAGCTTGATGACAACTGACAACACAGTATTCCCATGTCTCTGATGCTAAAGCCCCATCAGCACTGTGGTTCTCATCAGAGAAAACGTGTTTAGCAGGGCCTCCTGAAACATTCAGGGAGGCAAATCATTATTTCTCACTTGAAGACTATATTTTGAAGGAGGAGATGAGGGAAATGGGTGCAGATAATCCAACTGAGAAGATTACCCTGCCTTCTCCATGCTGGACCCATTGGAGTTGAGGACCACCAGCTGACAAGTACAGGTTCCTGGATAGGGGCACTGGTCAAGTCTTCTTCTCATTGCTTATGTTATTAGGATAATGAGGTCATGTGCCCCAGAGTTTAGGAAAAAGGACTGACATACTGAGGACTGACATCACTGTAGGGACAATCTGTTCATGAAAACAAAAAACCAAACCCACTGCCATCAAGCCGATTCTGACTCATAGCAACCCTTTAAGACAGGATAGAACTGCCCCATAGAGTTTCCAAGGCAGTAAATCTTTACAGAAGCACTCTGGTGGATTTGAACTGCCGACATTTTGGTTAGCAGCTGAGCTCTTAACAAGGGCTGGCAGGGCTCCAATCTGTTCATAAAAAGAGAGAAACTCCCAATACTGTACAACATGCAGTCTTCTATATAAAAAGAAGTAAATATTTTTAAGAAGAAGTTTGAAAACACCAGAATGCTTGGAGCCTAGATAATAGGTAACTTTGGGAAATAACCTTTGCGTTAGATAGAGGTTTCAAAAAAGTAATGACACTGGTTATCTTTTCTTTGGTGATTTTAAATATTTAGATGGCATCTTAATTTTTTTAGTGCTGCTATAACAGAAATACCACAAGTGGACGGTTTTAACAAACAAATTTATTTTCTCATAGTTTAGGAGGCCAGAAGTCTGAATTCAGGGTGCCGGTTCTAGGGGAAGGCTTTCTTTCTCTGTCAGCTCTGGGGGAAGGTCCTTGTCTCTTTTCAGCTTCTGTTCCTCAGTTCCTTGGTGATCTTCACGTGGCATGTATTTTCTTCTCCATTTGGGCTTCCTTCTCTGTGCCTAATCTTCTCTTTTTATAGCTCAGAGGCCATTGGCTTAAAACACTCCCTGATACGCCCTCATTAATATAACAAAGAAAGCCCTACTTCCAAATGGGATTACATTCGCAAGTATAGGGGTTACGATTTACCACACATATTTTTTAGGGGGGAGTAGGACACAATTCAATCTGTAGCAGATGGTTTTCCATTTTCTGCTAGGGTTAATGCAGTTTGAGCCCTAACCTAAGAAAGAAACGAGCAGCGATGGCTTGGTTATTTATACTTGGGAAGGTGAAGGGGGAGAAGAAAAAATAGCCATGTTCTCAGGTAGTTGGGGCTAAAAGGCACAAGTGATGGTTTCCTCTTACAAAAAAGCAGTGGCTAAAGAAAGGCTGCTGGTAGGAACTTTAACCAAAAGGCGCTAAAACCAGCAGTGGGATGGGGAAGCGGCAGTGAGGCTAGAGGTGGAGCACATAGCCACCTTTTCAGAACAGTGTTCAAAATTAGAAGCACAATGTAAGATCTCGTCCTACAGGACTTTGAGAAGGTAAAGTATTCCTGGGGGAGGGGCAGTGAAGAATGATTGCCATTCCACTTGAATATAAAACTGAAAATATTCAATACTTTACTCATAAATTCTGGGACTCTTAAAGGTGGTTTATATCTCTAAGCCAGTCAATCACTGAAGCCTCTTACCTTAAGACTTCTTAATGCAGAAATTTTTCTCTCACAGTTTAGGAGGCTACAAGTCCAAATTCAGGGTGCTGCCACTAGGCAAAGGCTTTCTCTCTCTCTGCCCGCTGGAGGGGAAGGTCCTTGCCGTCAATCTTCCCCTGTCCAAGAGCTTTTCAGTGCAGGGACCCTGGATCCAAAGGGCACACTATGCTCCCGGTGCTTCTTTCTTGGTGGTATGAAGTCTCCCATGTCTCTCTGCTCACTTATCTTATATCTCAAAAGAGATTGGCTCAAGATACAACCCAATCTTGTAACATAACTGCTGCTAATCCCATCTCATCAACATCATAGAGATAGGATCTACAACACATAGAAAAATCACATCAGACGACACAATGGTGGACAATCACACAATACTGGGAATCATGGCCTAGCGAAGTTGACACACATTTTGGGGGGACACAATTTATTCTATAACACCTGGTAAGCGATCAATAAACATTTATTGAAGGATAAAGAGATGGGGGAAGGAGAAAAAAAATGAAGGGAGGGAAGGAAGGAGGGAAGCAAGGAAGGGAGGAAGGAAAAAGGGGAGTAAGGAGGGAGGAGGGAAGGAGGGAAATATACTGTGCTTCCTTTCTTACTAGGTTATTAGGGGAGTGAATGATTGATCCTATACAAAGTGTTTTCAGCATTTAGGAAATTCACTGCTTAAATCTTAAGTCATTTCATTGTCACTATGGATGGAATAACCAGCTGTATCCCTAAGGCCCTGATGCATTTTTAGTGATGTCATGCTTCTTCTACACCTACTGGTGGTTATCTATTAAGAGATTTATAAACTGAAAAGAAAAAAGAAAATGCAACAAATCCAACAAGAAGGCAGCTAGGCACAGGCGGCAAAATGATTACACAGGAAGGGACAGAGATAGGGCTGCTGAAGAGCCACTCTGCAAGGTCTCTGTGGAAGCATAGTGGGAGGGGTACAGGCCAGCAGGGCCTTTGGAGCAGCTCACTCATTAATCATCCCCGCCTGGTGCGGGAGATGAAAGTGAGCGGATTTCCTTTGCGCAGGGGCTGGGTGTGCAGTGGGGAGCTAGCCGGGCTCAGGGCCTGGAATGCTGCAGCTGCCACAGGGGGACGTCAGCACTTCCCCAGGGGCTGCAGAAGGGCCTGCCTGGGAGATGCCGGCCCCTGCTTCCCCCTGCCCCGCCGGAATTGTTGCTTCTTCCCAAATCCCTCAGCTCCAAACCTCTGGAAAGGGGGCTGTACAGAAAAAAAAAAAAAAAATGAGCCATCGAGAGGAAATTTGTTCCACACAAGCTCATCAATTTTGTTTTAAATAAATTGTTAGTATTTTCCTTAAATGGTTCATTTCTCCCGTTTCTGTTTTTAAGTGAGCAGACTTCTTACATTCTAAGATCAAAATGTCTTTCATTATTTCCTTCTGCTGTTGCAGGAAAAGACCTGCCATCCTCAGAAAAGCCTGACACGCAGTCCTCGGGGTACATTGTGGGAGTGTCAGGAAGACCCCTGACCTGGAGCCCACCCCTAACCTCCACCACAGGTCCAGCCAGACCACCATTGCAATCACTGCTGGCCATACTGAGGGGCTATGCAACCTCTTGTCCTTTTCCTGTGGGGCCAGATGGGGCAGGCACAGAGCCCAATGCTTTGAGAGAGACAGCATGGGTAAAACCCAAGTGGAGGAGTGTGTCTCTCCCCGGGGTCCTCTTCCCACTGCTGAGGTTACCTGTCTTCTTTCTCCCTGCAGACTCGGTCTTTATCCAGGTTCTGGAATCAGTTCTGATCTCTGGCAGTAGATATTTTCAGAACTGTACTCCCACACTCTGGCGCTTCAGCACCAGGCCTCTGTGGCGTCCAATTCACCTGTGCCCTGTGAGGAAGGCCGGGGCTATGTCAGTCTGGTCTGCTTCTGTACCCCCAGCCCCAGCCTAGTATCTGCATGTAGATGGTATTCAGAAAGCATTTGTGACTGTTGTTGCCTTGATTTGGAGACCAAGCCTCTGCCATGTTCCCTAGTCCCAGGTGCTTAAAACTGGCCCAGGATAGAGGTCCTGCCTTGCTCTTGATTTTTTCTCCCTCTGCCCCTCAGTCCTGAGGTCCTGTGCTTGATCCCCAGCTGTGTGGCTTGACCCTTGCTATCTGCTCTTAGCCTCCCACCCCACTGACTATTGCTGGCTGACCTGTTGTTAGTTGCCCTTGACTTATGGTGACCCCATACACAATGGAATGAAATGCTTCCGGGTCCTGTGCCATCTCCACGATCACTTGGGGACCAACCTGGCTGGGTTTTTGAAGTAGATCACCAGCTCTTTCTTCTTAGTCCATCTTAGTCTGGAAGCTCCACTGAAACCTGTTCAGCATCATAGCAACTTGCAAACCTCCACTGACAGACAGGGAGTGGCTGCGTATGAGGTAATCAAACCTGGCTGTCTCCCATGGAAGGCAAGAACTCTACCACTGAACTACCCACTGCCGCTTTGCTGGCTGACCTAAACCTCCTGTTATAATCTAGTCAGTATTCCCTCCACCTACTTTCCTACCCACCCACCTTTTGTAACTACCATGCTGCCTCATTGTCAGAACTTCTGAAGCTGGATGGGAGGTAGAGTGGAGAGCTTTGGGATTCTTCTTACCTAGCACCCCCACATGTCTGTCGGTTTGTCGTACTGTGGGGGCTTGTGTGTTGCTGTGATCCTGGAAGCTATGCCACTGGTATTCAGATACCAACAGGTCACCCATAGAGGACAGGTTTCAGCTGGCTTCCAGACAAAGACAGACTAGGAAGAAGGACCTGGCAGTCTACTTCTGAAAAGAATTAGCCAGTGAGAACCTTATGAATAGCAGTGGAACACTGTCTCATATAGTACCAGCAGATGAACCCCCCAGGTTGGAAGGCACTCAAAAGATAATTGGAGAAGAGCTGCCTCCTCAAATTAGAGTTGACCTTAAAGACGTGGTTGGGGTAAAGCTTTTGGGACCCTCATTTGCTGATGTAGCACCACTCAAAATGAGAAGAAACAGCTGTAAACACCCATCAATAATTGGAACCTGAAATGTACAAAGCATGAATCTAAGAAAATTAGAAATCTTCAAAAATGAAATGGACCACATAAACATTGATATCTTAGGCATTAGTGAGCTGAAATGGACTGGTATTGACATTTTGAATAGGACAATCATATAGTCTACTATGCCAGGAATGACAGCTTGAAGAGGATTGGTGTTGCATTCATCATCAAAAAGAACATTTCAAGACCTATCCTGAAGTACAGTGCTGTCAGCGATAGGATAATATCCATACACCTATAAGGAAGACCAGTTAATACGACTATTATTCAAATTTATGCACCAACCACTAAGGCCAAAGACGAAGAAATTGAAGATTTTTTTCAACTTCTGCAGTCTCAAATTGATGGAACGTACAATCAAGATGCATTGATAATTACTGGTGATTGGAATGCGAAAGTTGGAAATAAAGAAAAAAGACTGGTAGTTGGAAATTATGGCCTTGGTGATAGAAACAATGCTGGAAATTGAATGATAGAATTTTGCAAGACCAATGACTTCTTCATTGCAAATACCTTTTTTCACCAGCAAAAATGGCGACTATACCATGGACCTCGTCAGATGGAACACACAGGAATCAAATCGACTACATCTGTGGAAAGAGATGATGGAAAAGCTCAGTATCATCAGTCAGAACAAGGCCAGGGACCGACTGTGGAACAGACCATCAATTACTTGTATGCAAGTTCAAGTTGAAACTGAAGAAAATCAGAGCAAGTCCACGAGAGCCAAAGTACGACTTTGAGTATATTCCACCTGAATTTAGAGACAATCTCAAGGATAGATTTGACGCGTTAACACTAATGACCAAAGACCAGTCAAGTTGTATCCTTTCACCATACCTGTTCAGTCTGTATGCTAAGCAAATAATACAAGAAGCAGACTATATGAAGAAAAATGGGGCATCAGGATTGGAGGAAGACTCATTAACGACCTGCGTTGTGCAGATAACACAACCTTGCTTGATGAAAGTGAAGAGGACTTGAAGCACTTACTGATGAAGATCAAAGAACAGGGCCTTCAGTATGGATGATACCTCAACATAAAGAAAACAAAAATCCTCACATCTGGACCAATAAGCCACATAATGATTAAAGGAGAAAAGATTCAAGTTGTCAAAGATTTCATTTTACTTGGATCCACAATCAACACCCACGGAAGCAACAGTCAAGAAATCAAAAGAAGACACATTCCATTGGGCAAATCTGCTGCAAAGGACCTCTTTAAAGTGTTGAAAAGCAAAAATGTTACCATGAACACTAAGGTGCACCTGACCCAAGCCATGGTATTTTCAATCGCATCATATGCATGTGAAAGCTGGACATTGAATAAGGAAGACTGAAGAAGAATTGATACCTTTGAATTGTGGTGTTGGCGAAGAATATTGAATATACCAGGGACTGCCAAAAGAAAGAACAAATCTGTCTTGGGAAAATACAACCAGAATGCACCTTAGAAGCAAGGATGGTGAGACTCTGTCTTACATACTTTGGACATGTTGTCAGGAGGGATCAGTCCCAAGAGAAGGACATCATGCTTGGTAAAGTACAGGGTCAGTGGAAAAGAGGAAGACTTTCAATGAGATGGATTGACACAGTGGCTGCAACAATGGGCTTAAGCATAGCAATGATTGTAAGGACGGCACAGGACCAGGCAGTGTTTCGTTCTGTGGTACATAGGGTTGCTACGAGTCAGAACTGACTCGATGGCACCTAACAACAACAACTTACCTAGCAGGGGTAACAACAGGCAGAGCATGCTTGGCCTCTTTGGCCAGGGCATAAACCACTGATCTCTTGAGCAGGTCTCTTAGTAGGCCATGCCTTGGAGTTTGCCTCCAGCTTCCCTTCCTCCAGGTCTACACCACTGGGCGCAGAGACCTGCCTCCCTATTTTTGGACCATTTTCAGCAGCCTACAAGGTGTATTAAGGCCAGGAAACTCTCAAACAAGGAATTTCCCAGAATGAGATCATCTCTATGATCTCAGTAATATTCAGCTTCAGAAACACAGAGTGGGTCCAAAGTACTCAATCAAGTTGTCCAAATCGCCTGTTCTTGGCTGGGTTCCCTGATTTGCCTCCCTTCCCTGGGTGGATGTCAGTCTCCCTGGAGGAGAAAGTGCTGGAACAGCGGACCCAGGCATTTGTTCTCTGTGTGACTGTTTGGACCCCATCATGGCTCAAATGATGAATGTATCATTTTTCCCAGGGCAAAGATAACTTGGGATAGTGTAGGCCAGGATGAAGACAGGGTTTTCATTCATTCCACAAGTGTTTATTGAGTGTGTACCATGTGACAGGCATCATGCTTGGGACCTTGGGATACAAGGATGAACTAGACAAACACAGTCCCTATATTCAGGGAAGATAGACACAGTAACAAACAGAATAAAAATACAGTGTGTACTGGCTGTTAATAACCGCTATGAAAAAAATAAACAGGATGATGAGGTAGGGATAGGGCAGAGAAGTCAGGGAAGAGGAAACACTTGAGTTGAGACCTGGGGGATGAGCATGATCCAGACATGAAAAAGCTGGGGTAGAACATTTCAAGAATAGGGATGAGCAAAAAGCCCAGAGGCAGGAGAGGGTGGGACCTGTGTGAGGAGCAGGAGCCAGGCCAGGGTGACTGCAGCAGAGTGGGTGAGGAAGAACTGAGGGTCTAGCGGTGGACAGAATCCAGGGCTCCATGCCTGGGCAAGGGTGTGCCTTTTGTTCTAAGAACAACAGGAAACCACAGAAGAACTTCAAGCAGGGAGATGACATGATTTGATTTACCTTTTGTGATGTTTGTTCCAGCTGCTCTGTGAGGAGTAGATTGTAGAGAGTCAAGAGTGGAAGCCAAGGGACCCATTAGTCCAGATGAGAGATGAGGGTGGCTTAGAATAAGGAGGTGATGATAGAGATGGCAGAAAGTGGAAGGACTGGAGAAGTATTTAAAAGTTAAAACTAAACTGACTTGTGCTCACCACCAGGCTGATGGAAGGACTGAACTAAAGTGGAGGATACGAGTTTTCTGGGTGAGAATGGAGTTACAAGTCTTCAGCTAGGGGAACTAGGGTTTAAAACAAACAAAACAGTTACTGTCGAAATGATTTTGACTCATGGTGACCCAATATGTTTCAGATTAGAACTGCTCCATAGGGTTTTCAAGGTTATGGCCTTTTTTGGAAGGAGATTGCCAGGCCTTTCTTTCAAAGCATCTCTGGATGGATTTGAACCAACGGCTTTTCAGTTAGTAGTTGAGCGCTTGGCCATTTGCACCATTCAGGGCTCTATAATGTTAAAAGGCACTACCTATTACAGCTAACAATGGTAGCCTTCAATGCGCTTCCTGTGGGCCTTTTTCTGAGGCTTGGTCTTGTAGGACGAATGGTGAATGTGGTTCCTGTTCTGTCATCCTATGTACGCCATCCCTCATCCCTCTCCTTTACCTGGCTAATTCCAACTTGTCCTTCAAGAATGAGCTTAAGCTTCACTTCCCGCCATTCTTCTGGGATGAACTTCTCTGCTAGGATAACCATATATACTGGTACAAACCAGGACATTTGTGAGAGTAAAAGGGAGCACTCTTATTAATTAAACCAAGAAATCAGGTATAAATCAGATGTCCAGGGAAAACCAAGGCATATGGTCTCCCTAACTGCAGTACCCTGGGCTCTGTTTTAGCATGAAAATCACTACTCTGTATGGTGATTATTTATTTCCCTGTCTGTCTTTGTTGGGCACTGGGCACTTGAGAACAGAGATCAGGCCTTATTCTTTGCATACTGTCTTAGGCTGGGTTCTCTAGAGAAGCAAAACCAGTGAAGCATATAAATATATATATATAAAAAAAAAAACCCAAACCTCTTGCCATCGAGTTGATTCTGATATATAGTGACCCTATAAAAAAAAAATTTTTTTTTTTTTTTTACAGAGTAAAACTGCCCCGTAGGGTTTCAAAGGAGTGCCTGGTGTATTTGAACTGCCGACCTCTTGGTTAGTAGCCAAACTCAATATATATAGAGAAGTATGTGTCAAGGAAATGGCTCACGTGGTTGTAGAGGCTGTTAAGTTCCAAGTCTGTGGGTCAAGTTGGAGGCTTCTGCAAGGACTGATGAACCCAAGATCAGCAGGTCAGATAGCAGGCCTCTGGCTCACAGGCTAAGGAGGCCAATGAATCTCAAGATTGGCAGGTAAGATGGTAGGTAAGCTGCTAGCTCAAGTACCAAGAACCGGAGGTCAGGTGAACAAGAGCCAGCTGCAGGATCCAGATTGAGCAAAAACCAACGAGCTTTGCCAGAAACTCCACCTTTATTGGATTCAGTTCACACCCCCAAGGAAACTCACTTTCAACTGATTGGTTGCTCATAGAGATCTCACCATGGAGATGATTACATTGTATCAGATCTCATTATGAAGGTGATTACATCATTACAGAGCTGCCAAACTACATCATAACTGCCAAACCACTAAGAATCATGGCCCAACCAAGTTAACACACAGCGTTAACCATCATACAGACTAAGCCTTGGCTTGGGACCTGGCATAGGGTAGACTCTTAATAACTGAAGAATTGATTGTTCTAGGATCCTTTCAAAGAAAGCAGGCAATGCAGGCCTTGTGCTGAGGAGCATGCCAACAAGGTAGATACCTAAGGGAAAATGAGACTGATTTCCACCAAAGGGATAATTATAGGAGTGGAAATTTTAAAAGGGAAGCATTTTCATCTAAATGTCCATGGTGGATATTGGTATCTGTGTACAGTTATTTAGGTATGGCCTAGACAATTGCAGTTCTAATCTCTCCCTGGAAAAAGATGTAGTCTTCCTCAGAGAGGTGAGCTCAGTGGAGGGCCTGGCCCTTGGCTCACCCCAGCTGTTACGGATTGAATTATGTTCCCCGAAGATGTGTGTCAACTTCCCTAGGCCATGATTTCCAGTATTGAGTAGTGGTCCTCATTTTGTGATCTGATGTAACTGTCCTGTGTGTTGTAAACCCTAACCTCTATGATGTTAAAGAGGCAGGATTGGAGGCAGTTATGTTAATGAGGCAGGGCATAATCTACAGGATTAGTCTGTATCTTGAGCCAATCTCTTTTGAGATATAAAAGAAGCGGGCAGAGAGGAGAGGAATCTCCTTATCACCAAGCAAGAAGAGCCAGGAGTGGAGCACATCCTTTGGACCCATGGTCCCTGAGCTAAGAAGCTTCTAGACTAAGGGAAGATTGATAGCAAGGACATTCCCCCAGAGCCGAGAGAGAGAAAGCCTTCCCCTATAACTGGCACCCTGAATTCAGACTTCTAGCCTTCTAAACTGTGACAGAATAAATTTCCGTTTGTTAAAGCCACCCACTTGTGGTATATCTATTATAGCAGCACTAGGTAACTAAGACACCAGGCTTTGCTGGATGCATTCCAGGATCCCAGAATAAAAGCAGCTTTGACCACTCGTCCTCTCTAGCTACCACAGAAGCTTGCCTTGTATGCAGTAAGATGTTCCTCTTCTTGAATAGTAACCCACTTTCATGCTGCCTGAAAGTGTTGAGGAAACCCTGGTGGCATAGTGGTTAAAAGCTATGGCTGCTAACCAAAAGGTTGGCAGTTCAAATCCACCAAGTGCTCCTTGAAAACTCTGTGGGGCAGTTCTACTCTGTCCTATAGAGTTGCTATGAGTCAGAATCGACTTGATGGCAAAGTGTTTGGTTTTTTTTTTTTTTTTTGGTGAAAGTGTTGAGACTGTTCTGCCCAATACAGTAGCCATGACCTACATGTGGCTATTGAGCACTTGAAATGTGGCAAGTCCAAATGGAAACGTGCCATAAGCGTAAACTACATGAGATATCAAAGATTCAGTAAGAAAAAAGAATACAGTGTATTACATTAATATTTCTACTGATTACATGTTGAATGACAGTATTTTGGATATGTTGAATTAAATGAAATATACTATTAGAATTAATTTCACCTGTCTTTTTAAATTTTATTGATTTTAATTATCATACAGTAAAACTAACTTTCTTGTTATACGGTTCTAAGAATTGTAACACATATAGATTCATGCAACCACCACTATAATCAGGATACAGAACAGTTTTGTCGCCCTGAAAGCTCCCCAGTACTATGCCTTTATAGTCACCTCCACATCACACTCATACTTTTTGGCAACCACTGATATGTTCTCCTTTACTCTGGTTTTGTCTTTTCAAGAATGTCATATAAATGGAATCATACAATATGTAATGGTTTGAGAGTGGCTTCCTTCACTCAGCACAATGCCTTTGGGATTCATCCAAGAGGTTGTGTGTATCAAGAGTCCTCCTTATTGCTGAGCAGTATTCCGTTGGGTGGATGTACCACGGATTGCTTATCCATTCATCCAGTGAATGACATTTAGATTGTTTCCAGGTGTTTGCAATTATGAATGGAGGAGCTAGAAATGCTCGTGTGTAGGTGTGGCGGGCTGAATAATGCCTCCTCAAAGATGTCCACATCCTAATCCCAAAAACCTCTGAATATATTACCTTACATGGAAAAACGGACTTGGCAGGTATGATTAAATCAAGGATGTAATTAAATAAAAGATCTTGAGATGGGGAGATTATCCTGGTTTATACAAATGGACTGAATGTAATTATAAGGGTTCTCATAACAGGTAGGCAGAAGGATCAGAGTCAGAGAAGATGTGATGATGGAAGCAGAGGCTTGACTGATGTGGAATCACGAGCCAAGTGATATGGGCAAAGAAGCTGGAGGTGAGGAAACAGATTCTCCTTTAGAGTTCCCGAGAGGAACACAGATAGGCCAACTCACTCTGAATTTATGACCTCCAGAACTGTAATATAATAAATGTGTGTTGTTTTAAGTCACTAGGTTTGTGGTGATGTGTCATAGCAGCAATAGGAAACTAATGCAACAGATTCACATACAAACATAAATTTTTTTATTTCTTTGGGTTAGACACCCAGGAGTAGTGTGATTGTTAGGTCATATAGTAAGTATATGTTCATTAGAAGTTATCCAGTTGTTTTCCAGAGTAGCTGTACCATTTTACATTCCTACAAGCAATAGGTAAGCGCTCTAGTTGCTCTGTATCCTTACCAACCCTTGGGATTGTCAATATTTTTTGTTATAGTCATTCTAATAGGCATATGGTGATATTTCACCATGGTTTTAATTTACATTTTCCTAGTGGCGTTGAACATCTTTTCATGGGCTTTTTTGTCACCCTTGTATTCGCTTTGATGGTGTGTTGGTTCATATCTTGAGCTCAGTTTTTCATTTTTTTTTTAATTGTTTTTTATTGTTTTGTTTTCTTATTGTCGAGTTTCAGGAGTTCTTTATGTATTCTGTATCCAAATCCTTTATCAGATAATGTAATTTTTTTGTAGTCTATATCTTGTATTTTTATACTCTTCACAAAGTGCTTCACAGAGAAAATTGCTTCATTTGATGAGATGCAATTTATCAAATATTTTATTTATTTTTTATTTTTTATCAACTTTTATTAAGCTTCAAGTGAACGTTTACAAATCCAGTCTGTCACATATAAGTTTACATACATCTTACTCCGTTCTCCCACTTGCTCTCCCCCTAAGGAGTCAGCCCTTTCAGTCTCTCCTTTCGTGACAATTTTGCCAGCTTCCCTCTCTCTATATCCTCCCATCCCCCCTCCAGACAAGAGATGCCAACACAATCTCAAGTGTCCACCTGATATTATTAGCTCACTCTTCATCAGCGTCTCTCTCCCACCCGCTGACCAGTCCCTTTTATGTCTGATGAGTTGTCTTCGGGGATGGTTCCTGTCCTGTGCCAACAGAAGGTCTGGGGAGCATGGCCGCCGGGATTCCTCTAGTCTCAGTCAGACCATTAAGTATGGTCTTTTTATGAGAATTTGGGGTCTGCATCCCACTGATCTCCTGCTCCCTCAGGGGTCCTCTGCTGTGATCCCTGTCAGGGCAGTCATCGATTGTGGCCGGGCACCAACTAGTTCTTCTGGTCTCAGGATGATGTAGGTCTCTGGTTCATGTGGCTCTTTCTGTCTCTTGGGCTCTTAGTTGTCGTGTGACCTTGGTGTTCTTCATTTTCCTTTGATCCAGGTGGGTTGAGACCAATTGATGCATCTTAGATGGCCGCTTGTTAGCATTTAAGACCCCAGACGCCACATTTCAAAGTGGGATGCAGAATGTTTTCATATTAGAATTATTTTGCCAATTGACTTAGAAGTCCCCTCAAACCATGGTCCCCAGACCCCCGCCCTTACTCCGCTGACCTTTGAAGCATTCATTTTATCCCGGAAACTTCTTTGCTTTTGGTTCAGTCCAATTGAGCTGACCTTCCATGTATTGAGTGTTGTCCTTCCCTTCACCTAAAGCAGTTCTTATCTACTAATTAATCAATAAAAAACCCTCTCCCTCCCTCCCTCCCCCCCTCGTAACCACAAAAGTATGTGTTCTTCTCAGTTTATACTATTTCTCAAGATCTTATAATAGTGGTCTTATACAATATTTGTCCTTTTGCCTCTGACTATCGCTCAGCATAATGCCTTCCAGGTTCCTCCATGTTATGAAATGTTTCACAGATTCGTCACTGTTCTTTTATCGATGTGTAGTATTCCATTGTGTGAATATACCACAATTTATTTACCCATTCATCCGTTGATGGACACCTTGGTTGCTTCCAGCTTTTTGCTATTGTAAACAGAGCTGCAATAAACATGGGTGTGCATATATCTGTTTGTGTGAAGGCTCTTGTTTCTCTAGGGTATATTCCGAGGAGTGGGATTTCTGGGTTGTATGGTAGTTCTATTTCTAACTGTTTAAGATATCGCCAGATAGATTTCCAAAGTGGTTGTACCATTTTACATTCCCACCAGCAGTTTGTAAGAGTTCCAACCTCTCCACAGCCTCTCCAACATTTATTATTTTGTGTTTTTTGGATTAATGCCAGCCTTGTTGGTGTGAGATGGAATCTCATTGTAGTTTTAATTTGCATTTCTCTAATGGCTAATGATCGAGAGCATTTTCTCATGTATCTGTTAGCTGCCTGAATATCTTCTTTAGTGAAGTGTGTGTTCATATCCTTTGCCCACTTCTTGATTGGGTTGTTTGTCTTTTTGTGGTTGAGTTTTGACAGAATCATGTAGGTTTTAGAGATCAGGCGCTGGTCGGAGATGTCATAGCTGAAAATTCTTTCCCAGTCTGTAGGTGGTCTTTTTACTCTTTTGGTGAAGTCTTTAGATGAGCATAGGTGTTTGATTTTTAGGAGCTCTCAGTTATCTGGTTTCTCTTTGTCATTTTTGGTAATGTTTTGTATTCTGTTTATGCCTTGTATTAGGGCTCCTAGGCTTGTCCCTATTTTTTCTTCCATGATCTTTATCGTTTTAGTCTTTATGTTTAGGTCTTTGATCCACTTGGAGTTAGTTTTTGTGCATGGCGTGAGGTATGGGTCCTGTTTTCATTTTTTTGCAAATGGATATCCAGTTATGCCAGCACCATTTGTTAAAAAGACTACCTTTTCCCCACTAACTGACCCTGGTCCTTTGTCAAATATCAGCTGCTCATACATGGATGGATTTATATCTGGGTTCTCAATTCTGTTCCATTGGTCTATGTGCCTGTTATTGTAGCAGTACCAGGCTGTTTTGACTACTGTGGCTGTATAATAGCTTCTGAAATCAGGTAGAGTGAGGCCTCCCACTTTCTTCTTCTTTTTCAGTAATGCTTTGCTTATCCGGGGCTTCTTTCCCTTCCATATGAAATTGGTGATTTGTTTCTCTATCACCTTAAAATATGACATTGGAATTTGGATCAGAAGTGCGTTATATGTATAGATGGCTTTTGGTAGAATAGACATTTTTACTATGTTAAGTCTTCCTATCCATGAGCAAGGTATGTTTTTCCATTTAAGTATGTCCTTTTGAATTTCTTGTAGTAGAGCTTTGTAGTTTTCTTTGTATAGGTCTTTTACATCCTTGGTAAGATATATTCCTAAGTATTTTATCTTCTTGGGGGCTACTGTGAATGGTATTGATTTGGTTATTTCCTCTTTGGTGTTCTTTTTGTTGATGTAGAGGAATCCAAGTGATTTTTGTATGTTTATTTTATAACCTGAGACTCTGCCAAACTCTTCTATTAGTTTCAGTAGTTTTCTGGAGGATTCCTTAGGGTTTTCTGTGTATAAGATCATGTCATCTGCAAATAGTGATAACTTTACTTCCTCCTTGCCAATCCGGGTACCTTTTATTTCTTTGTCTAGCCTAACTGCCCTGGCTAGGACTTCCAGCAAGATGTTGAATAAGAGTGGTGATAAAGGGCATCCTTGTCTGGTTCCCGTTCTCAAGGGAAATGCTTTCAGGTTCTCTCCATTTAGAGTGATATTGGCTGTTGGCTTTGCATAGATGCCCTTTATTATGTTGAGGAATTTTACTTCAATTCCTATTTTGGTAAGAGTTTTTATCATAAATGGGTGTTGGACTTTGTCAAATGCCTTTTCTGCATCAATTGATAAGATCATGTGGCTTTTGTCTTTTGTTTTATTTATGTGATGGATTACATCAATGGTTTTTCTGGTATTAAACCAGCCTTGCATACCTGGTATAAATCCCACTTGATCAGGGTGAATTATTTTTTTGATGTGTTGTTGGATTCTATTGGCTAGAATTTTGTTGAGGATTTTTGCATCTATGTTCATGAGGGATATAGGTCTATAATTTTCTTTTTTTGTAATGTCTTTACCTGGTTTTGGTATCAGGGAGATGGTGGCTTCATAGAATGAGTTGGGTAGTATTCCGTCATTTTCTATGCTTTGAAATACCTTCAGTAGTAGTGGGGTTAACTCTTCTCTGAAAGTATGGTAGAACTCTGCAGTGAAGCCGTCCGGGCCAGGGCTTTTTTTTGTTGGGAGTTTTTTGATTACCGTTTCAATCTCTTTTTTTGTTATGGGTCTATTTAGTTGTTCTACTTGTGAATGTGTTAGTTTAGGTAGGTAGTGTTTTTCCAGGAATTCATCCATTTCTTCTAGGTTTTCAAATTTGTTAGAGTACAATTTTTCATAATAATCTGATATGATTCTTTTAATTTCAGTTGGTTCTGTTGTGATGTGGTCCTTCTCGTTTCTTATTCGGGTTATTTGTTTCCTTTCCTGTATTTCTTTAGTCAGTCTAGCCAATGGTTTATCAATTTTGTTAATTTTTTCAAAGAACCAGCTTTTGGCTTTGTTAATTCTTTTAATTGTTTTTCAGTTCTTTAATTCATTTAGTTCAGCTCTAATTTTTATTATTTGTTTTCTTCTGGTGCCTGATGGATTCTTTTGTTGCTCACTTTCTATTTGTTCAAGTTGTCGGGACAGTTCTCTGATTTGGGCTCTTTCTTCTTTTTGTATGTGTGCATTTATCGATATAAATTGGCCTCTGAGCACTGCTTTTGCTGTGTCCCAGAGGTTTTGATAGGAAGTATTTTCATTCTCGTTGCATTCTATGAATTTCCTTATTCCCTCCTTGATGTCTTCTATAACCCAGTCTTTTTTCAGGAGGGTATTGTTCAGTTTCCAAGTATTTGATTTCTTTTCCCTAGTTTTTCTGTTATTGATTTCTAGTTTTATTGCCTTGTGGTCTGAGAAGATGCTTTGTAATATTTTGATGTTTTGGACTCTGCAAAGGTTTGTTTTATGACCTAATATGTGGTCTATTCCAGAGAATGTTCCATGTGCGCTAGAAAAAAGAGTATACTTTGCAGCAGTTGGGTGGAGAGTTCTGTATAAGTCAATGAGGTCAAGTTGGTTGATTGTTGTAAGTAGGTCTTCCGTGTCTCTATTGAGCTTCTTACTGGATGTCCTGTCCTTCTCCGAAAGTGGTGTGTTGAAGTCTCCTGCTATAATTGTGGAGGTGTCTATCTCACTTTTCAGTTCTGTTAAAATTTGATTTATGTATCTTGCAGCCCTGTCATTGGGTGCATAAATATTTACTATGGTTATGTCTTCCTGATCAATTGTCCCTTTTATCATTATATAGTGTCCTTCTTTATCCTTTGTGGTGGATTTAAGTCTAAAATCTATTTTGTCAGAAATTAATATTGCTACTCCTCTTCTTTTTTGCTTATTGTTTGCTTGATATATTTTTTTCCATCCTTTGAGTTTTAGTTTGTTCGTGTCTCTAAGTCTAAGGTGTGTCTCTTGTAGGCAGCATATAGATGGATCGTGTTTCTTTATCCAGTCCGTGACTCTCTGTCTCTTTATTGGTGCATTTAGTCCATTTACATTGAGCATAATTATAGATAAATAAGTTTTTAGTGCTGTCATTTTGATGCCTTTTTATGTGTGTTGTTGACAATTTCATTTTTCCACATACTTTTTTGTGCTGAGACGTTTTTCTTAGTAAATTGTGAGATCCTCACTTTCATAGTGTTTGACTTTATGTTTGTTGAGTTGTTACGTTTTTCTTGTCTTTTATCTTGAGTTATGGAGTTGTTATACCTTTTTGTGGTTACCTTATTATTTACCCCGATTTTTTAAAGTAAAAACCTAACTTGTATTGTTCTATATCGCCTTGTATCACTCTCCATATGGCAGTTCAATGCCTCCTGTATTTAGTCCCTCTTTTTCATTATTGTGATCTTTTACCTATTGACTTCCATGATTCCCTGTTATGTGTATTTTTTTTTTAATTAATCTTAATTTGTTTGTTTTTGTGATTTCCCTATTTGAGTTGATGTCCGGACGTTCTGTTTTGTGACCTTGTGTTGTGCTGATATCTGATGTTATTGGTTTTCTGACCAAACAATGTCCTTTAGTATTTCTTGTAGCTTTGGTTTGGTTTTTGCAAATTCTCTAAACTTGTGTTTATCTGTAAATATCTTAATTTCGCCTTCATATTTCAGAGAGAGTTTTGCTGGATATATGATCCTTGGCTGGCAGTTTTTCTCCTTCAGTGTTCTGTATATGTCGTCCCATTCCCTTCTTGCCTGCATGGTTTCTGCTGAGTAGTCTGAACTTATTCTTATTGATTCTCCCTTGAAGGAAACCTTTCTTTTCTCCCTGGCTGCTTTTAAAATTTTCTGTTTATCTTTGGTTTTGGTGAGTTTGATGATAATATGTCTTGGTGTTTTTCTTTTTGGATCAATCTTAAATGGGGTTCGATGAGCATCTTGGATAGATATCCTTTCGTCTTTCATGATGTCAGGGAAGTTTTCTGTCAGGAGTTCTTCAACTATTTTCTCTGTGTTTTCTGTCCTCCCTCCCTGTTCTGGGACTCCAATCACCCGCAAGTTATCTTTCTTGATAGAGTCCCACATGATTCTTAGGGTTTCTTCATTTTTTTTATTTCTTTTATCTGATTTTTTTTCAGCTATGTTGGTGTTGATTCCCTGGTGCTCCAGATATCCCAGTCTGCATTCTAATTGCTCGAGTCTGCTCCTCTGACTTCCTATTGCGTTGTCTAATTCTGTAATTTTATTGTTAATCTTTTGGATTTCTACATGCTGTCTCTCTATGGATTCTTGCAACTTACTAATTTTTCCACTATGTTCTTGAATAATCTTTTTGAGTTCTTCAACAGTTTTATCAGTGTGTTCCTTGGCTTTTTCTGCAGTTTGCCTTATTTCATTTGTGATGTCTTGAAGCATTCTGTAAATTAGTTTTTTATATTCTGTATCTGATAATTCCAGGATTGTATCTTCATTTGGGAAAGATTTTGATTCTTTTGTTTGGGGGGTTGGAGAAGCTGTCATGGTCTGCTTCTTTATGTGGTTTGATATGGACTGCTGTCTCCGAGCCATCACTGGGAAACTAGTTTTTCCAGAAAATCCGCTAAAAAAAAATGCAGTCAGATCCCTATCAGAATTGCCTTTGGATTATAACTGCCACCTTGTTCCCTGTAAGGATGAAAGTCTGAGGTTTGGATCGTATATGCTTGGCTGTAGCTGGTTCTGTGTTTTTAGTCCAATTAGGGGTGGATTTTTGGTCCCTGGGTTTTTTTTTTTATTATTATTGTTGTTGTTGTTCCTTCTCTCAGGCCGAAAGAGTGGATTAGGAAAAGACCAAAAGAAAAAAAAAGGGGGGGGTGGGGAAGCAAAGCCACCATGGAGCCAGAGGAGCCGTTCTCCCTCTGGCTCAGGCAATTCGGATGTTAATGAAGCCACCTGGGGAGGGTGGGGGAGGGATCAGAGAGATAGGAGAGTAGCACCTCAGAATATAGCCAGAGTTGTTTGTCTTGCTTGGAATGACTATTATATCTGAGATTCCCATGGGGCGCGTCGCCTATGTGTGCTGGCTGTGTGGAGATTGCCCCCGGGGGTCTGGCCCGCTTAAGTCACGGTCAGATCCTCCGCTGCCAGCCCCACGCCCAACGTCAAGGTTCCCCTGCTGGGACGGTGCACTCTCGACTCCAAAATCAGTCTCTGCCTCCCGGGAACTTCTCGTCCCACCAGCAGCGTCGCCATGCCGCCCGCGCGAACTGGCTGGGCTGCCTCCCAGGGTTAGTTCAGGTGAGTGGAGCAGCTCCCTGTGCTTGTGCCGTGACTGCGTGTCCTGGCTGGGACGCTGCTCTCCCCACTCCAAGACCAGTTGCTGCCTCCCAGGGACTTCTCCCACCGGCTGCGTCGCCACGCTGCCCACGCAAACCAGCTGGGCCCCCTCCCGGGGTGAGTTTGGGGGGCAGGGCTGCGCCCCTTGTTTGTGGCGTCTGCTCCCCTGGTCTCCGCCCTAAATTGGGCTCCAAATGTTACCTGACTGGTATGCTGGCTCCAGGCTCTGAAAACAATCGCTGCTTCCCCGTATTTGTTCGTTCTCCGTCTCTAAATCTGTGTTTGTTGTTCAGGGTTCGTAGATTGTTATGTATGTGATCGATTCACTTGTTTTTCCGAGTCTTTGTTGCAAGAGGGATCCGAGGTAGCGTCTACCTAGTCCGCCATCTTGGCCCCCTCCATAGGGTTTTAAAGCCAAATATTTCATTTTATGGATAGTTTTTTGGGGATCATATCTAAAAATTCTTTTCTAACACAAAATCACAAAGATTTGCTCCTGTGTTTTCTTCTAGAAGTGTTACAGTTTTAAGTATCATCTATTATCTATTCTGGGTTAATTTTTGTATAAGGTGTAAAGTTTAAAGGTTTTTTTTTTTTTTTTTTTTTTTGCATATGGATGCCCAAATGTACCAATATCATTTTTGAAAAGGCTGTCTTCTCTCAATAGAATTGCTTTTGCACTTTTGTCAAAAGTCAACGGCCATATTTTTGTGGGTCTGCCTCTGGACTTTTCATTTTGCTTTGTTGATCTACATGTCTATCTCTTTGTCAGTATCATACTATCTTGAATTCTGTAGCTGTATAGTAAATTTTAAAACCTCATAGAGTAATTCTTCCAGCTTTATCTTCTTTTTCAAAATTGTTTTAGATATTCTAAGCTCCTTTGCTTTCACATAAAAATTTTAGTATTCATTTGTCTATATTTACCAAAAACAATACAAACCCCTGCTGGGGTTTTGACTGGGGTAGTGTTAAATCTATAGATCCATTCTGGGGGAGAATTGACATCTTTGCTCTGTTGAGTCTTCCAATTGATGAACATAGTGTGTTCTCTCCACTTATTTGTTCTTATTTGATTTCTTTCATGAATATTTTTGTAGTTTTCAGATTACAGATCTTGCATATGTTTTGTTAGATTTATCTCCAAATATTTCATTTTTTAGGCCTATTGTGAATTTTATATATAGTGTGTGTGTGTATAAATTTTTAGTTTTCATTTGTATATTCCTAATATATGGAAATATATTTTGTGTTGATTTTTGTGTGTTGAACTTGTATACTGCAACCTTGTATCCTGCAAATGCACTTATTAATTCTAGAAGTTTTTCATCAATTCCTTAGGATTTTCTGCAAAGATAATCATTTTATCTGTGAATAGGGGCAGATTTATTTTTCCCTTTTCCACTTGTATGTTATTTTTCTTTTTTGCTTCATTGTTGTCTAAAATTTCTAGGACAACTCTGAATTGGAGAGTTGAGAGTGGACATTCTTGCCTTATCCCCAATCTTAGAAGTAAAGCACTCAGTCTTTCGCCATTAAGTATGATGTCATTTGTAGGTTTTTTTGTAGATACCCTTTACCAAGTTGAGGAGGTGTTCCTCTATTTCAAGTTTGCTGAGCATTATCAACATGAATGGATGTTGTATTTTGTCATACTTTTTTCTGCATCAATTGATATGATCACATGGGTTTTATTCTTTAGACTGTCAGTATGGTGGATTATATAGATTGATTCCTGAAAACTGAGTCAGCCTTACATTTCTGGAACAAACCGTAGTTGGTAGTGAGGTATTATTCTTGCTGTATCAGTGGATCCGATTTGCTAATATTTTTTTCTTGAGGATTTTTGTGTCTATATTCATAAGAAAAATTGGTCTGTAGGTTTTCTTTTTTATTAGACTGATTTTGTCCTGTTTTGGTATCAGGGTAATAGAGGTCTCATAAAATGAGTTGGAAGTATTCCCTCCTTTTGTTTTCTGGAAGAAATTGGATAGAATTGGTGTTATTTTTCTTTAAATGTTTAGTAAAATTTGCCAGTGACAGCATCTCAGCCTGGAGATATATTTTTGGAAAATGTTTGACAATGAACTCAGTTTTTTTATGTTATAGGACTAATCAGGTTGCTTATTTCATCTTATGTGAGTTTTGATAGTTTATGGTGTTTTGATGAATTGGTTGTTTCATTTAGGTTACTCAATTTATGTGTGTACAGTTGTTATTATTGTTTCTGATGAGAAATTCACAGTCATTCAAATTTGTTTCCCTTCCCTACAGGTAATGAGTCATTTTTCTTTGGCTGCTTTCAAGATTTTTTCTTTATCTTTCAACAGTTTGATTATGTGTTTGGGCATGAATTTCTTTGGATTTATTCTATTAGTAGTTTGCTTAGCGTCTTAATGAGAGCTTGGCTGCTAACCCAAAAGTTAGTAGTTCGAATCCACTAGTTCTACTCTGTCTTGCAGGGTTGCTATGTGTCAGAATCAACTCAACAGCAACAGGCTTTGGATTTGGTTAGCTTCTTAAATTTGTAGTTTTTTGCCTTTCACCAAACTTGGAAAATATTCAACCATTATTTCTTCAAATATTTCTTTAGAACCATACTTGTTTTTCTCTCTTCCTGAAACTCTGAGAATGTTAGACCTTTTGTTATTATCTCACAGGTTCCAGAGGTTCTGTTCATTTTCAACTTTTGCTCTTTGTTGTTCAGATTGGATAATTTCTGTTGATCTCTATTCCAGTTCATAGACTGTTACCTCTGTCATCTCCATACTGCAGTTGAACCCATCCATTGAGTTTATTTTGTTCATTAAATTTTTCATTCCTAAAATTTCTTTTGTTCTTTTTGTCTTCTGTCCCTTTGTAGAGACTTTCAATTATTTTTTCATCTTTTCCAACTGTGTTTGCAATTACTAATTTGAGCATTTTTATAATAGCTACTTTAAAGTCTTTGCCAAGTAATTCCAACAACTGTATCATCTCAGTGTTCGCTTCTGTTGACTGTCTTATTCCATGTGAGTTGTAATTTTTGTCATTCTTTATATGCTGGGGAATTCTGGATTATAACCTGGACATTTTCAACATTAAGTTATGAGAGTAAAGATCTTGCTTAAATTCCATGGAAAATGTTGATATTTTTGGTGTAGCTGGTAATTAGCCTGGTTAGGTTCAGGCTGCAAGTTTCAACCTACTTTCTATGGGCTGTGTTTCCAATGTCAGTTCTTTTTTTTTTTTTTTTCAAAGCCTTTGTAGAGTTCTTCAGATCTAGTCCAGGTATGTGCCACCCAGTGGCCAATGGAGCATGGGCAGTAGTCTATCTGTTAATTTAGTTCTCAGAGCATTTGGTATGCTAGTTGGGGTTAGATTCACACTGTTCACAGCTCAAGGGTGAGCCCAGAAGCTCATAAATAACTTTTTTTTCAGAGGTATCTGCTTTGTTCCAGAAACTTATTTTAAATTTTCTTTTAGTTCTCATGCCTCTTATGCTTTTTTAAAAATTTTTATTGTGATTTAAGTGAAAGTTTTCAAGTCAAGTCAGTCTCGCATACAAAAATTTATATACATCTTGCTATATACCCTTAATTGCTTCCCCCTAATGAGACAGCACACTCCTTCTCTCCACTCTCTCTTTTAGTGTCCATTCGGCCAGCCTCTGACCCTCTCTGCCCTCTCATCGCCCCTTCAGATAGGAGATGCCAGCATAGTCTCATGTGTCTACTTAATCCAAGAAGCTCGTTCTTCACCAGTATCATTTTCTATACCATTGTCCAGTCCAATCCCTGTCTGAAGAGTTGGCTTTGGGAATAGTTCCTGTCTTGGGCTAATGGAAGGTCTGGGGACCATGACCTCTGGGGTCCTTCTAGTCTCAGTCAGACCATTAAGTCTGGTCTTTTCATGAGAATTTGGGGTCTGCATCCCACTGCTCTCCTGCTCTCTCAGGAGTTCTCTGTTATGTTCCCCGTCAGGGCAGTCATCGGTTGTAGCCAGGCACATAAACAACTTTTGAGGGAAGCTTTCCTGAGCTCTTCCCTTTCTGTGGTCTTTCAAGTTCCCCAGAGCCCTCGTTTTTACTCCTTTGGCCAGACATCTTGGGTTCTATTTCCCCTATGCCTCATACTTCCATGGTAGAGGCTATGCATCAGGAGGATACAGAGAGAGTCAGAACAAGCAGTGAAGAATTTGCTCCTCTCTCTTGGAATTGCAGCTCCACTTAATGGAGAGGTAAAGCCCCCACCCTCAGACTCTGGCTCCTTCAGGTTTCTGGTACCAGCTGCCCCTACTGTCACAGGATTATTGGGGACTGAGTCAAGAGAGAACAGAGAAAAGAAAGAGAAATAAAATGGAGATTTCCCCACTCTGTGTGTTAGGAGTTCCCTTTCTAGCTCATTGATCTAGAGCCAGAGGGCTCCTTAGAGTTTTCTCTGTGCCTTAGTATTCCCTTCCAGGTTTGGGGCTATGTTGAGTATGGGCCAGGGGATACTGGAGGGAAATATAGAAAGCTCACTGCCAGATCATGGCTATTCAAATTCTGGTTCTCTTCCCCAATCCTCCTACAGCTGTTTTCTTTTCAGAGTCCTTAGAGAGCTGCCCCTGCATTCTGTCCATGTTTATAGTTGTAATCAGTGGAAGAGACAGGGTGGAGTGTTCTCATTCCATCTCACCCAGAACCAGGACCCTTTCACCCGGTTCTTTTTACCTTATTTAATTTGACTACTAGAAAATTTTAAATCTGTATGATTTACATTTCTATTGGACAGTGCTATCTAGATGTTTGATGAACAATAAAAAATTAATATAACTAATTGATTAAGCCTCTACTTTGCTAAGTGCTAGGATACCATGTTGAACAAAACAGGCATAGTCCCATTATGAAATAGTCTAAAGGGGTAAGCAGACTCTAAATACATACACACACCTAAAACTATATAATTACACTTAGAATAAGTACCATAAATGAAATCAAGAGTATGCCACAAGAGTCCCTAACCAAGGACTGTAATCTAGGCTGGGGAGAGCATCCCTAAAGAAATGGGATTAAGTTGAGGCTTGAAGGTGAGTAGGAGTTTCTTGGTGAAGAGGAGGGGTAAGGAGCATCCCTGGCAGGTGTAACCTCATGGCTGGAGGCCTTAAGTCAGGGAAGAGCTTTCCTCAAGGAACATAAAGAAGATCAGAGTTGGTGAATCATAAGGAAAGCAGGAAAGAATGAAAGAAGAAGAACCCTGGGTTGTTTGAGCAAGATATGCAAATGTATTTCTGGAAGACTCTGGAAAGAATGGCCCCTCACATACACTAGTGGTGTGGCTCTCCACAAAGCCACCTAGATTGCCTTGGCATCTTCTGCTGAGAGGGAGCAGACCCAAGGAAGCATGCCCCAAAAGGCTAAGCAGAAGGACTTGGAAAGCTGAGAAGATACACTGAGTAAGTGTTTCATAGACCACCTCACCTAATCCCATAACCAGAGGGGTCTCTGGTGAAAAAATAAAGAGACATGTCTGTAACCATCCTCTTTGTTCATGTCATTGGACTTGACCCAAGAACTGTGGAGATTAAACTCTCAAATTTGAAAAGGTACCTTGAGGTTTTTCCAGGTCTGTCCTCTCATTATAAAGGTATATGCTTAACAATTATGAAGCCCAGAGGAATTACAGGATGAGCCTAAAACAATAAAGTAAGTTACTAGTGGCAGGACTGGGTCAAACCCCAGAACTCTCTTATTTTAGCCCTGTGAAAGCAGACAGGTTGACCCCAACATCTTTCCAGACAAGGCCCCCTTTCCGCTTCCATAATTCAATCCACACTGGCTAGGGAGAGAAGAGTTATCTTTGTCCTTGTTGTCTTCCTATAAATTGCCAAGCTAATTGGGTAGTTCCTTAAAGCCATGATGTAGTGGTTAAGAGTTTGGCTGTTAACCAAAAGTTCAGCACATTGAATCCACTGGCTGCTCCTTGGAAACCCTATGGACAGTTCTACTCGGTCCTATAAGGTCTGTATGAGTTGGAATCAACTTGACAGCAACAGCTTTGGTTTTGGTTTTTGGTTCTTAAAACCACCGCCCTGGTAAAGATTATCTCTAACTTCTGTGATTTCCCCAAAACCACAGTGTGAGATTAAATCAGCACTAGAAGATTCCTTAAACTCACCACTTGTATATGAGTAAAAGTATATTTTCCTGAGTAACTTCTACATGAGTAGTGCTTTCCCATTTTTTCTAAAATTCTTCATTTTTCCCTTTATTATTCCTATCCACACCCCATATATTGATATGGTTAGTTTTTAGTCTCTTTTTGTATAAAACAATCAGCTTGACACATACGAATACACTCATTCAAATGACATTGGAGAGTCAAAAGGCATTGTGAGAGGAGCTTTGTGGTTTGGATCTCTCCTAATCCTGGCTTAGCTGGCCACCAGAGACCTTTGGAGGCTAGTTATGACTTTCCCAGCCCTGGAGAAGAGAGGCATTTTTCTGAATTGCAGCAGCTGTATCTGGCAAGTAATAGAAGCGTTAATACCCAGAGCCACAAAGAGTCTAGCCAGTGAGATATTTATTAGCTAACATTTAGCCCAAATAATGGAGGACTTCTCTGTGCGTTCATTTCATGGTCAGGAATATAAAGGGTTAAAAAGCATGGGCGTGATCCCAGGGAACAAATCTTCAGTGCCTTTCACTCTCCTGAACAGAAAAGATTTTCTTTTTTTTTTAATGTGGGATAAACTTACATTTCATGGTTCCTTTCCAAACGTGTCTGCTGTTTGGGGCTTAACAAATTAACATCTAAGAGAAAGAAACAACCAGAGATGAAAAGTCATATATATTTCTATAGAATTGGGCCATGGGCTGGGCAGATGTTTGAATGTGGGCCTTGGTCTCAATAACTAGACAAGTTTCAGATGATCTGGGAACTATGGTACTTTCACTGAGGTAGAAAGGGAGGAAAGGCCAGTTGTAAACCCAGCCAAGAGAAACTTCAGTTTCTCTTACCGTTGACCACGGAAAGAGCAAAGATCCCACTCATAAAAGAAGCAGCCCACAGTGTCTTCTGCAGCCACTTCTTGGATTGTTCCTCTCCTCTCATCCATTTCCTCCTCTCCTACTCCAGACACTGTTGCTCCAGCACATTCCAAATATGTGGGGAATTTTGGATTTGCTGGCAGCTTGCATGTGGATGACGTCAAACACAAGAGCCAACGTCAAGGCCACCGGGAAAGGATGTCCCAGCATATGCTGAATTGCTGGAACATTTAAGTAAGTTTCATCAGAAGAGAGCGTTTAAGACAGATAACATGGCTGCCTATGCATATCTTGAGGACCACCAGAAGGAAGAGGAGTTTGGCTTATTTTGTATAGGTCCAGAATGTAGAATTTTTGTCCTAAGCTGGACTTGCAACCAGTTTTTTTGTCCTCTTGCCTCAGTGAAAGCAGTTGCCAGGTCAAGAAAGTCTGAATTGTCCAAGTGTTGAGGTGTACGTTGTGGGGCAAAGTAGATAAGCCTTTGCCAAGATGATTCTTTTTCACTTTTGTATGTTTATTTTGCTATCTGTGAAAATAATAAACTATCATTACTGATCTAATAACCATAATCATTAACTACCAGTCAACTCATGTTGACCCCATGTGTGCCAGACTAGATCTGTGCTCCAGAGGGTTTCCAATGGCTAGTTTTTCAGAACTAGCTCTCCAGGCCTTTCTCCTGAGGAATCTCTGGGTGGGATTGAACCTCTAAACTTTAGATTGGCAGCCAAGAGTTTTATCCATTTGTTCCAACCAGGGACTCAGATCATTAATAAGAAAAGTAGTTTTACTCTATATTTATGGCTTTAAAGCCCTTGCAATCTTAATGATTATGTTATTACGACCAAGTTCTATAAAACTCTCCAGGAAAATGTAACTCCAATTCTAAGGGGAAATGAATGCATACGTGAGAAAGTCCATTTGAAGGTAGTGTTGCAACACTTGTGTGCAAGTAAAGGATATCTGCCATTACACTTCTCCACCCTTAAATTCGTAATTTCAGACTTTTATTCCCTTTCATTTTCCATTCCAGATTATCTCTTTCTCTGTTTAGGCACAGTCAGTAGTTCATACTCTTCCCTCTTTATAACCACGGAAATGATTTTCAGTTAAACATTAGATTTGAGAAGAAATAGCACTTGTCCAAAAAAAGGTGAAATTAGCTGTAAATTTGCCTTTCCCAGCTCTGTCCTGATTTTTAGCTGCCAGCAGCAAAAGGCCAAGAACACAGAGAGCCAACAAAGATCTCCATCTTGTAAGCCCCCTGTAAATTTCATGTCTTCTCTAAGGGTTTTAAAATTTGAAAGATAAGTAGACTTTTAGCTGGTCCAAAAAGTCTGCACACAGTAGGAGAGGAAGAACTTTAAATGCTCCCCATACTTCTCCTTGTTCCTGGATCTCTGCCACAGTCCAGGCCAATTCCAATTACTTCTGGGAAAGCCACCTTCTTCTCTGCAACAACAAACCAAATCAGCCCCAACATTCAGACAAGCAGATGGCTTCCGGGGAAAATAGAAATGATCCACCTGCTGAAGCAAGGAGCTGACATGAAGTTGGATATATTTGCAAATGACTCATTGTGATGACTTCCTTGTGGTTGTCAGTGTGCAGCCTTCTCATCCACCTCTAATTGCTGGGTGGACAGCTCAGCAGGTGACGTAGCTGCCCTGTCTGCTCCCTTGGGAGACCACAACAGTCTGCCTCTGCCCTGACCCTCACGCTTCTCTGTGACAAGGACGTGGCCTCATTTTCCTCGTATCTGCAGTGCCTAACCAACGTCTTCTTGTAGCTCTACTTGTGATTATCTGTTGACATCGATTTGAATCTAGTTAGTAAATGAGGATGCTGCAGTCTCCAGTTGTCTTTGAGGACGTAGGTAAGCAGGTTTACTTAGATTTAGTCTATTTTTAGAATATTGCTGGGAAAGCCTAGGCAAATGCTAATAGTTCTAAACTAAATTGCTCTGCTTAGATTCATTGAATCTCAGATTTAAAAGCTCTCCTAGAGAGTATCTGGTTATATAGATCCTCTGGATACATTTATGCTTCTCCTGGGCAGCAGTGGCATCTTAACTATTCTAGAAGGCATGTATTTAATCATCATATCACACAATGATATGACAAATCCACTTTTGTCAAATGAGATTTATGTCTGGATTTCCAAATCATGGATGAGAATTCTTCTTTTCCCTTTTCTTTTGTCATCAAGGAAAAAAAAAAAGGAAAACACCTAGGAGGGTAATAAAACTAATAAATATTGTATACTAATCTTTGGTTGCATTCTTTTAAAAAGTAAAAGACATTTGAATTACCTTCTTTAAATTAAATCACTAAAACCATACTGTCATGGATTGAATTATGTCCCCCCAAAAATGTGTGTATTAACTTGGTTAGCCCATAATTCCCAGTATTCTGTGGCCGTCCTACATTTTGTAATTGCAATTTTATGTTAAAGAGGATTAGAGTGTGATCGTAACACCTTTACCAGGTCACAACCCTGATCCAATGTAAAGGGGATTTCCCTGGGGTATGACCTACAAGAGATGAAAGGAAAGGGAAGATAGCAGAGAATTGGGGACTTCATACTACCAAGAAATCAGCACCAAGAGCAGAGAGTGTCATTTGGACCTGAGGTTCCTGTGCCGAGATGCTCCCAGACCAAGGGAAGGCTGATGCATCACAAGGACCTTTCTTCAGAGCAGACAGAGAAAGAAAGCCTTCCCCTGGAGCTGGCACCCTGAAATCAGACTTCTAGCGTACTGAACTGTTAAAGCTGTCCACTTGTGGTATTTCTGTTATAGCAACACTAGATGACTAAGACACATGCAGTATATTATTTTGTATATATAGTACACATGTGCATATAATGCCAAATCAATAAGCAACCTTACTGATTATCTGCCATGCTTTCCTTATTTTATAGAAAAGAAATATTTGGGGACATAGAGGACAGTGGCATGGCCATGAACATGTACTGAATAAAGCCAGTTAAAGGAGAAAGAACATAAACAAAGAAAGACTGAAGGAGAAACAAAAACTAAGCAAGAAAGAACAAAGAGGAGAAATGGGAAAAAAAAGGACAGAGAAAGGAAGCAAAGGTAGGCAAAGAACAAAAAGAGAGTCTGGAAGAAGGAGGAAGGGAGAAAATAGAGATGGCAGAGAACAAACTTTGGAGACAAGAGGCAGAAGAGGAGAAATAATAAAATGGAAGCTTAAAGTAAGAGCAATTACATATTATAATGGTTAGACGATGGACTTTAGAGTCTGATTCTCTAGGTTTAAATACCAACTCTACCTCTTAATGTGTTGTCTTGGGCAAGTTGCCTTACATGTTGTATTTCAATATCCTGTTGAAATTGAATACATACATACGTATATATAAAAAATATATATTGCAAGTATATGGAAGCTCCCATGTGCAATATTCACTGTCAAAATCAAATCATAAACATTTCAGCTCTTACTGATATTTCAGGTCCTGAATAAGAAAGATTTTTCTCCTAATGCCATTTTTTTTGTTTTTCCCAAATTCAGGTAATCGATCTGTTCGAAGTATAATTATGGTGACTAAATTTTGGAATAGCCTGGATTTCAAATGTCTTTCCTATTGTCACCATAAGTAAACCATGTCAGGCCACATGGTCCTCCTTCCTCAGGTACCCCAAATTAGAATCCAGTGAGAAGGAACTTGTCCAGCTATGAAAACACAACAGCCACAGCAATGGACTCAAGCATAGCAACGGTTGTGAAGATGGTGCAGGACTGGTCAACATTTCGTTCCGTTATGTATAAGGTTGCCATGAGTTAGGGTCAACTCTGTGGAAACTAACAATGACAACATGAAGACCAAAAAGCCCACTGCCAGTCAAGTTGATTTTAAACTCTTAGTGACCCTACAGGACAGAGTAGAATTTTCTCACACTGGAAATCTTTACAGAAGCAGACTGCCACGTCTTTCTCCTGTGGAGCGACTGGAGGTTGGAACCACGGACCTTTTGGTAAGCAGCCGAGTGCTTAACCACTCCATCAGCAGGGCTTCTCAACGTGAAGACAGGAGGGCTAATTCATGTGGTTATCGGTAGCAATGTGCACTTCTGAAAGACCTCTGAGCAAAGCAGATCTTTGGGTGACTATTTCTCTGCCTTAAGCACCAGAGCTAAAGCCCAGCCCTCCAAATGAAATCACTTCACTTCCATGCCCCACTCCTGTGCCCTCTGTTCCCTATTAGCCAGCTAATACCTTCTAGCCACACCCTATTTCACACCATTCAATCAACCTTCTAAATACCAATTTGGATGCAATTTGGAGCAAAATGTTCATTGATGCTTGGTTGTGTCGAGGTAGGTTTAAGGTCCAGACAAATGTGACATTTATCTTGGACAGCTCAGAGCTTTCTGAAGACATACAGTTGTGAAATAGGGCATATATTATGGTCTGGACTGTCAGATTCCTCCACTGCTAGTTGAGCATATAATGGACATTTATTATAAAAAATTAATAAGTTTAAGTTTTTATCATTATGATTTTCAAAATTGTACCTTTGGTGGAGCTGACTCAGGGTGAAGTACAAAAATTAAAACATTAACGTGCATAAATCACAAAATGGCAGCAGTAATTAAAACAACTTAATTTCCACTCAGGGTATCCAACATAGAATTTCATGGGAATAAACTCATTGAGAAATCCCAAAGAGTCACATAAAGTTCACGCTGCTTCTCACGAAGTATTAGTTCTCCATAGTGTCTCAGCTTCTAAATTATTCTCACCAATTTGCAAAATACACCAAATCAATAGCTGGTCTTTAAACCGAGCTCTTCTTTGAGAAGGAGTCAGACTCCACATGTTCCTACTAAATGTGGTAAGTAAGCAAAAACGGTGATTTTCTCCATCACTGCTCCCCTTGCTTCCCTTAAACCTTCTCCCCATTGCTGGGGTGATTTTGAACTAAGGGTCACATGTAGAGATGAAGACCTGGGAAAGAAAGGGAGTGGTGGCTACTATAAAATGTTGAGATGTTGAAGAAAATAGGAAAGTGGGCTTCTGAAAATTGTGTTTAACCATAAAGGTGTAGGGAAGAGCAAATTTAGGCAACTACTGCTAGTTCTTGATGCCTGTTCCTGAGTCCTGCGTCATGATTGTTCAGCTGTAAATTTGCTTACTATGATGTGTGTGTGTGTGTGTGTGTGTGTGTGTGTGTGTGTATCGTACAAATTGGTACAAACACCTCTGTACCCAATGCCCAGCTAAAAAGATAAGATACTGGCAATTCAGCTGCAGTGCCTTCTATCCTCCCTGGTCTCTCTGATCTTATTCTCCACACACAGACGAGAACACCATCTGTGATGGGAGTTCATCTTTGCCATGTTGGCCATGCTGCATACATATACTTACACTATATACTTGCAATATGTGTGTGTGTGCGTGTCCCCAACCCAAGCCAGGGCCTTTTCAATTGCCTTATATGCATGTGAAAGCTGGACTATGAAAGAGGAAAGGAAGAAAAATTGCCATATTTGAACTGTAGTGTGGTTAAAGTCAAAGAATGTTGGACTACCAGAAGAATGAGCAAATCCATCTTGGAGGACGTACAGCAAGGTACTACTTAGAAGCACAGATGGAGAGACTTCATCTTACTTACTTTGGATATACCATCAGGAAAGACCAATTGCTAGAAAAGGACATCATATTTGATTAAGTAGAGTGTAAGTGAGAACGAGGGAAACCCTACATCAGATGGATTGACATAATAACTGCAACAATGACCTCAGACATACCAACAATTGTAAAGATGGGGCAGGACCAGGCAATGTTTCATTCTGTTATAGACAAGGTGGCCATGAGTAGGAATCAACTCAACAGCAACTAATACCAACAAATATATGTGTGTGTACATAGATATTATGTAGAGAGTATTGTTTTATATGTTTGTGTATTTATTTAAACTACTATGTGGAATTCCATGGACATTTTGTTTTTAATTCAAGGCTAGCTTCTCTTATTTATTCACCATTTTCCAGGATAATCATTTCTGCTACCAAACTGGGCACTGTGGAAATGCAATAATTTAATTTGGCAGTAAGAAAACAAAAGAAAAGCATATTTACCACCAGCAATTCAAAGTTCCATGAGGGCAGGGATGACACTAATTTCCAGAGTCCCATTATACCTCCAGCACCTGACTCAATTGCCCAACACGTAGTTGGAGCTCAGTGAATATTTGTCCAGGGGAACAGATGAATGAATGAAAGCAGCAGGAAAAGACATAGGCTGTCTTCACTGCTGGGTGTGCCTTGCTACCGTTTCTCTGGTAGTATAGTTTGAATGTTGGGGTCAGTCCTTCCTTCCAACAAACATGTTAACGGCAGAATGATTTCAGTTGAGGAAATCTGCAATGCATTTTGAGGTTATAACCAGTGAAACAATGCAACTATTACAATTCTCTAAACTCTAGTAAAATGTGCTCAGGCAGGGCCTCAGTCAATAACCCTGGCACTAAAGAGAAAAGGAGGAATTATTGGGCAAGAGGCTAGATTATCTTGTTTGAATGATTTGATTTCCTTGAAATACAAGGTCACATATGGCCAATTTCATTCTTTCTACTCATAAAGAAGTCCAGATCAAAACAGCTAAATTGAACCCAAATTTCACAGTTCTTTTCCCTCAAGGCCCAACTCAGAAGCTGAGAGACATCAATGCCCAGTGATTTTTATGACAATCTCCAGTCTTGGCATAATGGGTTCCCTCAGTTAGTTTTAAGGCCCTTTCATTTGTGATATAACAGCTCTGTTGTCGGCAGTGTTCAATGACATCACAGTCATAAAACTCAGCAACAGCGAGAAGATTGTCTTGGTGTTGAAGTGGGAATTCGGCTAAAGCCAGCACCACGCCATCCTGTGTTCTTTGTTCAGGCTCAGGGCTCATGCTGGGCTGACTAGTCTCGGTTATGGGCTATGACTAATGTGTGAGGCTGGCTCATTTTTCACTGTTGCTTCCAGCGAAGAAACACCATGTGGCCCTGACATCTTGCCTCTAGCATTCTCCTCTACTCTGGCCTTTAGGGTCAAGAGCTAAGGTGGCCACTTCTCTGCAGGCCTCTGATGAGTGTCTGAGGAAAGCAAATGGGATATTTCACCACCCAAAATCTGTCCCTTTTGATATTGAAGGCATTTCTAACTTCATCAGACTCTTAATGAAACTCTAAATGGGAGTCCCTGGGTGTTGCAAACGGGTAACATACTCAGCTGCTAACTGAAGGTTGGAGGTTTGAGTCCACACAGAGATGCCTTGGGAGAAAAGCCTGGCAATCTACTTCCTAAAAACCAGCCACTGAAAACACTATGGAGCACAGTTCTACTCTGACACACATAGGGTTGCCCTGAGATGGAATCGACTTGTCAAAGGCAACTTTTTTTTTTTTTTTTTTTAACTCTAAATACTGCTGGGAAAAGTCCATCAGCTGAGAGAGAATGACCATGTGATTGTCACATGTCCCAGCTCCTTCGCCAGTACCCAACCTCCATCCAAACCAGCCCTGGCCCAGGTATACAAGCCCCACATCCCTCAGGTACTGGCAATCTTAGGCAGCCGGCCTGAAGGGGAAGCACCGGCGGCTTCAGCGGAAGTGTGGAGCCAGCAGTAGGGGCAGAGAGGCACACACAGCCTTCAGAAATCTACCATCTGTGCTTGACGAAGAAAATTGTTCACTTACCCTTCATGTGGCTCAGAGGTTATTAAAAGCAATTAAGAGTAGAAATAAATATAACATAACTGGGCCATTGTAGATGTAGACGCTGCTATAAACATCTGCAGAAAAGAATGAAAATACCGGTCTCCCTAGGTAAGAGGCAGACACGGAAATGGCTTTAACAGGAGGCAAACATATGAAGTCACATCCTCCAAAAGCGGCAGCTCCACCCACCAGACAGTGTATATAGAAGAAGAAGCTTTTCCAACCGACCCCCTGTGCTACTTGTCACCATAGCACAAGCCCAGGCAGTTCCTATGAGTTACTGCTGCTTCTACCCTGTCTCCTGAGCACCTTGGAAAACAAAAATAAACAGCACTCAAACAGGATCTCGGAGTTTTATCCCCTCAGAAAAACTAAATGTATTCTTGAAGACCCTGAATTGGGTGCCATTTCTGTCCCCAGCTTGCATTTCCAAAGTTTAACAGAGCAGTAGAGCAGGTTTATTTTTCTGTCCTGAGGGCAGTATTTCCTCCTTATTAGTTAGCGTTCCCGACTGCTACCTTCAAAGACTGCTGTTCGTTCTCTACTGAATTCCGGCCAGTCATCCTCTACTTTAGTAGTCTGTTTCCTCAATTAAACTGGGACCGAGAATCTTTCCCTTCCTCCCAGAGGTATTGTGACTTTTATTTGCTCTTTCAACAGTCCCTTAACCACCCTTAGAGCCACCCCCATAAGCATGGCTCTCTTGCTCCCATAAGCCTTCCCTGCTGCACTGCATGGGTCAACGCTGGTTCTGGGAGACCCATTGGCCCTGGGGGCTTTCTTCCAAGGTGTGGACTCTTCAGGCTAAGTCTCTTCTACCCATCTCCTGAGTCTGTGAACATCCCAGGGTGAACTGAGCCCACCTGCCCTTCTTGAAAAGTCTTAATGACAGCATCTCTTGACTAGTTCAACAGGAATAAATCCTCCCACTCTTTCTGCATATCACCTAATTACTACCTGTACTTCTGCTCCGAATCACTTAAAAAAAGAATTTTATCATCAGTCTTTTTCTGTGTTTCTTAGACTGAGTTCTGTGGAAAACTAGTTCTGCAGAATATTATTAGCTGTCACATGCCACACACATATCCTGCATGGATATACATACACATTACACACGCATACACACCATGCACATATACACATTATATGCAATACACACACACACACCCGCTTTGCACATAGGTACACGACTGGCCACATACATGGTTCTATGGCCAAATAAATACAGAGATACCAAGTCAATGTAAAACTACTATCTTGCATCTAAGCCTTTAGTAATGTGCATTACAAATCCTTAAAAGCAGGGCTTTCGTGTGCAGTATTTCCCAACCTATTCACACAGAGTTGTTTCTTTGTGGAGAGTACCTGAACGGATGAGTGTACCACGGAACACAATGTGCAAAAAAAACTCAACTAGAACAATAAAAAGAAACTCTTTCACATTTAAAACTACAGCGGTAATGGCAATTATTCTTTAAAATATATAAAATAAAAATATAAACATTTTCAAAAGCATTCAGAGATTACAGTAGGAGTTAGCAATTTATGGTGCACACGTCAAATCCAGCCTGTGGCCTGTTTGTGTACAGTCTTCAAGCTAAAAATGTTTTCACATTTTTGAAGAGTTGTAAAAACAAACAACAACTACAACAAAAAGAATATGAGACAGAGACAACATATGGCCACAAAGTCATTTACAGAAAAAGTTTGCATAGACACAAGTCATTTTAACATTTAAGTTAATTAAAGTAAAAATTTATTTCCTCAGTCACGTGAGCCACATTTCAAGTGATCAGTAGGTACATGTGACTAATGGCTACCATATTGGAAAATGCAAATATAGAACTTTCCCATCATTGCCAAAAGCTCTACTGAACTGTGCTTGTACTGCTTGTGTTTCTAGAATAAAGTCCTTTGCTGTCATTGTTGTTTTGTTTAAGGATTTTGACAGAAGTGTGTGGACAATGAGAGTCCTGACTGGTTTCTTGCGTATTTCTAGCATGACTTCAGCTGGATGTTTTCCACAGGAAACCTTCCCTTCTATCTTGGTCTTCTTTGGTTCCCAGAAACTAGATCTGTGGCTAGCCCCACCATGCCATCAGATCCACCCAGGCTCCTGAGACAAGCTAGTAATCAAGAGGAAAGTTCTCACTGGCCACCATTTTTAGTGTCCAGTCTTAAGTTATTTTGTCTTGCCTCTTCTCTCCTTCAAGTTTCTGCCTCTCCCTACCTTTGATTATGAGTTTGCGTCCCCTCAAAATTCAATTTCTTTCATTTTGTTTTTCAGAACAATTTTGTTCCTCGTCTTTTTCTTGGTTTTGGGCTTATATTTACATATTTAAAGAATCATAAATAAATTCTGCAGAACAAAGTGTCAAATTGCTACCCTTCAGCAATATGGAATAACTGGCAAAAGCCCTGAAATCTTTCTGCTTTCTCTGATCAATATCTATAATTGGAAGGGGAGAGTATCATAATTTAGTTACTTACAGATTTAGATTATATCTTCTTCACTAGACAGTTAAGTGCAAATTTCTTGTTTAAATAACATTTCCCCTCTGATACACTAGGGGAATGTGTGCTGTCAGCAAGGGCAGTAAGAGCATTGGAAGGAAAGGGAGCATTAGAAGGACAAAACGGGTCAGCACTCTCAAATGTTGTAAAGACAAAAAAGAATGAATATTATCCCAGACCATTTTGTGGGACTTCTAGGAATTTCTGGTGCAATCAGTTAAATGTTGGCCTGCTAAGCATTCAAACCCACCCAGTGGCTCCGCGGGAGAAAGATCTGGCAATCTCCTTTTACAAAGATTACAACCATGGAAAGAAACCCTGTGAAGTAGTTCTATTCTGACAAATAGGGTTGCTATAAATTGAAATCAACTCGACAGCATCTAACAACAACAACTAGGAATACTTTTAATGAGTTATCTTAGTGGTGTGGTCGTTGTTCAGAAACAGGTAAGAGTGAGCATAAACTACAACTTTAAGACGTTTGAGGGATAAGAAAAAGAAAAGTGCAGAATGTTCGAAAAAATTATATTCTTTTAAGATAGATCAGTCTTGAATATATAAACCCTACCCCAGAAACCAATTGTGAGAAAGAGAAAAAAGTATTCTGTGAGGAATCAAACATAATTTTGCACAATGGACAAATAAAGGGCTAGAATTTCTACTGCCTTTGTGGGGTGATAAACTCCAGGCAGGCTACTAAAATAAAATCCCATCCTCAAACCAAGAAATACCCAGTGCTCTTGCAGAGGAAAATATAAAATTGTCCTGTAAGGTCACATTTATAACCCAGGGCCCATAGATTGCTCTTCCTCCAATTAACAAAGAACAAAATTAAACCAAATAATACAATAGCACACTCTAAGATAAACTATTACAATAAAAGAAAATTAAATCACATGAAGGAATAAGTCACCACAAGGGAGACTTTGTAGATACAACATGTGGAAGAATTTATGCTGTAAAAATTAGAAATAACAGAAAAATCTTTAGAATACTAATAAAATAGATCTGCTTAAAATGCATAATAATAATAGAAAACACAATGAATAATCAAGCATTCTTAAAAATGAAATACATAGTTGTTGGGGGGAAAAAAGTTTCAAGAGTTTATATAGACTAGAAACACCTGAAAAAAATAATTTGAAAGATAGATTTTAAAAATGTAAGCAGAATGCAAAATTGAGTTAAAAAGAAATGGAAAAATGTAAAAGAGATGTTAAGAGACACAGAAGCGACTTCTGCTTCTAGCCAATATGGAATAATAGGGCCTAGGTTTACTCTTCCACCTAAAACAAACAAATACAATTTCAAAATACATGAAATATATTAAACAACAAGTCTTAACACATTTGACATCAGTCAATGAAGAACAGTGATCTCTGAAAGTCAGAAAACAAATAAGGTGAACTCTGCCATTGTTCCAGATAACTGTCTTGAAAGAGTTTCCAGGTTGTTGCAGAGGGAAGAAAAACCCAGCACAGCCTGGTGGGATCCTTAGTTGAGGAAGTCAAAGTGGCTAGAATTTACAGGACATAGTACTGGAGGGGGCCCTGGTGGCACAATGGTCAAGAGCTATGGCTGCTTACCAAAAGGACAGCAATTCAAATCTACCAGCTGCTCCTTGGAAACCCTATGGGCAGTCCTATTCTGTCCTATAGGGTCACTATGAGTCAGAATCAACTCAATGCCAATGGGATTTTTAGCACTGGAGAGAAGAGAAAAGCACACAGAAAGAACTCTGAAGATCTACAAAGTTTCACCTCAAGTATTCAGCTGAGTACTGGTCAGCTCATGCATGTAAGGAAAATACCCAAGGCCAGGAAAAGTATGACCTGAAAAGAACAGCGGTAACGGTGCCCTGTGCTCACGTAAGGGCAGTAATTAGCCTTTTTTCACCAGCCTAACCAAACTAATGATTCATGGTACTTTGGATAGAGTGACAGAAGTGTCTTGAATCACTAGTGGGAAACAATTTGCCCTAGCCAGAATATTGCTCCCATCCTGCCTAAGAAATCTTAAAAATACTTATAGGAAAGGTTAAAAAAAATTAAGCTGTTTTCCAAGAAATTAAGTGTTCCCCGGGGAGTGGCGGGGGGGAAGCCCAAGAATATTTACGGGAATATAAAAATACCCTGCCCTCAACAACATAAAATCACAATACCTGGAATCCAGTAAAAAATTACCAGACATTCAAATAGATAGGAAAATACAATACTTAATGAGGATTTAAATCAATCCATTGAAACCAACCCAGAGCTGACATAGATATCAGAATTGGCAAAAAATAAAACGAAAAAAGGACATAAAAATAGCTGTTATCCATGTGTCCTAAAAGTTAAGTAGAAACATGGAAGACATAACCCACCCATAAACCAGTGCCGTCGAGTCGATTCCGACTCATAGTGATGCTGTAGGACAGAGTAGAATTGCCCCATAGAGTTTCCAAAGAGCACCTGGCAGATTCGAAATGCCGACCCTTTGGTTAGCAGCCGTAGCATACATACATACATATGTATAAAAAATAAAAGAACTAAATCAACTTCTAGAGATAAAACAACAATGTATTAGTTAAAAAGTACATCGATGAGATTAATAGCAATTAGACGTTGCAGGAAAAAATTAGTGAGCTTGAAGACATGGCAATAAAACTATTAAAATTTAAATACAGAGAAAAAGAGAATTAAAAAAAATAACAGAATTTGAATGAGTAGTGGGAAACATCAACCATATAAATGGAGTACTTGTAGAAATGGAGGAAAATGTGGTTGAGGAAATAATGGTTGAAAATTTTTCAAAAAATGATGAAACTATAAACCCACAGATCCTAGGAATTCAACAAAACCAAAGCAAAAGAAACACTAAGATAACTACACAAAGGTACATCATAATCAAATTTCTCAAAAGCAGTGAAAAAAAAGAAAAATGCAAATAATTAAAATCAGAAATAAAAATGGGGACATTACTGTCCACCACACAGAAATAAAAGCTAATATAAGAGAATACTGTGAACAAATGCATACACCAAAAAAATTAGTTAACCTAATGGAAATGGACAAATATATAGAAACACATAAGCTACCTAAATTAACTGAAGAAGAAATAGAAAATCTTAACAGACTCACAAAAAGTGAGGAGATTGAATAAGAAATAATTTAAAAAACCTCCCAACAGAGGGAAATTCCAGACGAGATGGCTTGCTTCACTGGGATATTTTACCAAACATTTAATGAAGAATTGATATTAATCCTCCTCATACTTTTTCAAAAAAAATAGAGGAGGTGAGAACACATCCTAATTCATTCTATGAGGCCACTGTTATCCAGGTACCGAAACCAGACAAAGGTACTACAGAAAAGAAAACTACAGAGCAATCCCTGACAAACATAGATGAAAAAAATCTTCAACAAAGTAATAGCAAACCAAATCCGGCAGTATATTAAAAGGATTACACATAATGACCAAGTGGGGTTTATTCCAGGAATAAAAGGAAGGTGTTATGGATGGAATTTGTCCATCAAAAATTTATGCTGAAATGCTAACTCCTGTGACTTTAAGTACGACCCTCTTTGGAAATTGGGGTTTTCTTTTATTAGGTTAGGAGTCCCCGGGTGGTGCAAACACTTAAGTGCTTGATTATAAACTGAAAGATTGGAAGTTTGAATCTACCCAGAGGCACATCAGAAGAAAGGCCTGGCAATCTACTTCTGAAAGGTCGCAGACATTGAAAACGTTATGGAGCACAGTTCTACTCTGACGCACAGGAAGTCACCATGCGTTGGAATAGACATGATAGCAACTGGTTACTGGTTTAGTTTGCTATATTAATGAGGTCATACCAGAGTAAGATAGGTCCTAAATCTAATCCCTGCTGAGTGGTGTCTTATTAAAAAGCTCACAATAGACACAGAGACACACACGGGGAAGGCAGATACCATGTGAAGAAATATCTACAAGCAGCCAAGGAACACCAAAAAGCCCTTGGGTTTACAGAAGCAGAAAAAAGCAAAAATCTTCCCTTACAGCCCACCGATAGAGAGTCTAACCCTGTTGATGCCTGCAATTTGAATTCCTAAAAGTCAAAATCATGAGACAATAAATTTCTGTTCTTTAAAGCACCACTTGTGGCATCTTTTGTTATGGCAGCACTAGGAAACTAAGACAGATGGTTTAACGTAAGCAAATTAATTAATATAATACACCAAATAAATAGAATAAAGGAATAAAACAACATATCAGCACAATTGATGCAGAAAAGGCATTTGACAAAATCCAACACGCTTTCTTGGTTAGAACACTCAACGAACTAGAAATAGAAGGGAAATCCCTTAACCTGATGAAAGTCATTTATAAAAAACCCACAGCTAACATCACTTCTCGATGGAAAAAAATTGGAAGCTTTCCCAAGATCAGAAACAACCCACTTTCACCACAGCTATTCACCCTTGTGGAAACCCTGGTGGTGTAGTGGTTAGGTGCTACAGCTGCTAACCAAAGGGTTGGCAGCTCAAATCTGCCAGGCGCTCCTTGGAAACTCTATGGGGCAGTTCTACTCTGTCCTACAGCATCGCTATGAGTCAGAATTGACTCGACGGCACTGAGTTTGTTTTGGTTTTGGTTTATTCAACATTGTACTGGAAGTTCTAGCCAGAGCAATTATGCAAGAAAAACAAGTAAAAGTTATCCAAATCAGAAAGGAAAAACAATCTCTATTTGCAGATGTCTTGATCATGTACATAGAAAATTCCAAAGAACCCACAAGAATGCTCCTGGAGATGATAAATTAATTCACCAATCTCAACGTATAAGATCAACATGCATAAATCAGCTGTTTCCATAAGCCATCAAAGAACAATGTGAGAAGGAAATGAAGAAAACAATTTCATTTAAAATAGCAAATAAAATATCTAGGGATAAATTAATCAGGGAAGTGGGAGACTTGTACACTGAAACTATAAAACACTGATGAAAGAAATTAAGGAAAACCTAAATAAATGTATGTGAAGTGGCAAACCATTCCTTGGAGATAAACTTTGATATGTTAACAATGTATACCATAAACCCCAAAGCATCCATTTAAATAACAAAAGGAAGAGTTATAGCTAATTAGTCAACAAAGGAGATAAAAAGGAATTATAAAAAAATTCAATTCATGCAGAAAGAGTTAGAGTAGGCAGAAAATGGAATAAAAAAAAGGTATTACAAATAGAAAACAAGTAAGATGATAAATTTAATCCTAACTTCATCAATAAAAAACCAAACCAAACCCGTTGCTGTCGAGTCAGGTCTCACTCATAGCAACCCTGTAGGACAGAGTAGAACTGCCCCATAGAGTTTCCAAGGAGTGCCTGGTGGATTTGAACTGCTGACCTTTTGGGTGGCAGCCGTAGCACTTAACCACTATGCTACCAGGGTTTCCAACTTCATCAATGATCACATTAAATATAAATGGTATAATTTAAAGCAAGAGATTATTAATTTAGATAAAAAAGCAAGACACAACTATATGTTAAATGTAAGAAACACACTTTAAATAGATACAATTAAAATAGAAAAAGATATACCATGCAAACACTAATCAAAAGAAAAATAAATTTGTAATATTAATTTTGGACAGAGTAAATTTTAGAGCAAAGAATATTACCAAGGGTAAAGAAGGCTATTTCATAAAGAAAAAGGAGGAAATTAAGCAAGACCCATTGCCGTTGAGTCAATTTTGACTGATAGTGACCTTACAGGACAGAGTAGAACTGTCCCATAGAGTTTCCAAGGAGCACCTGGTGGATTCAAACTGCCGACCTTTTGGTTAGCAGCTACAGCACTTAACCGCTATGCCACCAGGGTTTCCAAGTTAAGCAAAAGGACATAACAATTCTAAACATTTACTTACCTAATAACAGAACTTCAAAATGCATAAGCAAAAGCTGATTGAAATTCAAGGAGAGACAAACTCACAATTATAGTCAGAGATTTCAATACTCCTCTTATTAATTAATAGTACAAGTAGACATAAAAATCAGTAAGAACACAGAAAATTTGGGGGATTATAGGCTATTCTACTATCAACAACAAAATACAAATTCTTTTGAAGAGCATAAAAATAGGTCATATTTTAGGTCATAATACAAGTTTCCATGAATTTAAAAGGATTGAAGTCATACAAAATATGGCCTCTGACTATAATGGAATTAAATCAGAAATCAGTAACAGAAAGATCTCTGAAAATCTCCATATATTTAGAAACAAAATTACTTCTAAATAACCCATACTCAAAGGAGAAATCAAAGAAGAAATTAAAATGAGTGATGATGATAACAAAATATATCAGCATTTGTGGGGTACAGCTAAAGCAATGTTGTTGTTGTTGTTGTTAGGAACCTTCAAATCAGTTCCAACTCATAGCGACCTTATGTACAACAGAATAAAACACTGCCTGGTCCTGTGCCAGCCTCACAATCATTGTTATGTCTGAGCCCATTGTTGCAGCCACTGTGTCAATCCACCTCATCAAGGGTCTTTCTCTTTTTCACTGGCCCTCTACTTTATCAAGCATGATGTCCTTCTTTAGGGGCTGGTCCCTCCTGATAACATATCCGAAATACATGAGACAAAATCTTGCCATCCTTGCTTCTAAGCAACATCGTGGCTGTATTTCTTCCAAGACAGACTCTATCATTCTTCTGGCAATCCATAATATATTCAATAGTATTTGCCAACACCATAATTCCAAGGTATCAATTCTTCTTCACTCTTCCTTATTCACTGTTCAACTTTCACATGCATATGAGGCGATTAAAAATTTCATGGCTTGGGTTAGGCACACCTTGGTCTTCCAAGTGACTACTTTGTTTCTTAACACTTTCAAGAAGTCTTTTGCAGCAGATTTGCCTAACACAATACGTCCTTTGGTTTCCTGATTGCTGCTTCCAGGGGAGTTGATTGTGGATTTGAGTAAAATGAAACCCTTGACAACTTCAATGTTTTCTTCGTTTATCATGATGTTGCTTATTAGTCCAGTTGTGAGGATTTTTGTTTTCTTTATGTTGAGGTATAATACACACTGAAGGCTGTAGTTTTTGATCTTCGTTAGTAAGTGCTTCAAGTCCTCTTCGCTTTCAGTAAGCAATGTTGTGTCATCTGCATATCGCAGGTTGTTAATGAGTCTTCCACCTATCCTGATGCTACATTCTTCTTCGTATAGTCCAGTTTTCCAGATTATTTGCTCACTATACAGATTGAATAAGTATGGTGAAACGATGCAACCCTAAAGCAATACTTATGGAGAAATTTATAGCACTAAATATATACAGAGAGAGATCCCTGGTGGCCCAATGGTTAAGTGCTTGGCTGCTAACCAAAAGGTCAGTGGTTTGAGTTCACCAGTCACTCCGTCAGAGAAAAGACCTGGCGATCTGCTCCCCTAAAGATTTACAGCTTAGGAAACCCTATGGGGCAGTTCAACTCTGTCTTACAGGGCCACTATGAGTCAGAATCGACTCAACAGCACACAACAAATGTACCTATATATATATATACACACACACACACACCCCCATATGCATATATACATCTGTATAGATATACATATGTATGTGTGTATATATATACACAAACACATGTGTATATGTGTTAAAAAAATTGAAACCATTGCCATCAAGTTGATTCCAACTCATAGCAACCCTATAGATATAAAAAAAATATATAGGCATATATATATGGGGTCCTGGTGATGCGGTGGTTAAGCATTTGTCTGTTAACCAAAAGGTTGGCAGGTCCAATCCACCAGGTGCTCCTTGGAAACCCCATGGGGCAGTTCCATTCTGACCTATAGGGTCGCTATGAGTCAGAATCAACTTGATGACAACAGGTTTGGTTTTGGTTTTAGATACTATATATATACACACACATATATATACATATGCATACATATATATATGTATATACATATATATATGTATATGAAACCATGGTGGCATAGTGGCTAAGAGCTATGGCTGCTAACCAAAAGGTTGACAGCTTGAATTCACCAGGAGCTCCTTGGAAACCCTGTGAGGCAGTTTTACTCTGTCTTTAGGGTCACTTTCAGTCGGAATTGACTTGAAGGCAAAGGGTTTGTTTTTTTGTTTTTTATATATATAACCCAAACCCACTGCCATTGAGTCAATTCCAACTCATAGTGACCCTATAGGAGAGAGTAGAACTTCCCCATAGGGTTTCCAAGGAGTGGCTGGTGCATTCAAACTGCCAAACTTTTGGTTAGCTGCTGAATGATTAATCACCGCACCACCAGGACTCCCATTTGTCATTAGGGAAATGTAAATTAAAACCACTATGAGATACTACTAAATACGTATCAGAATGGCTAAAATTAAAAAGACTGGCCATATCAAGTGTGGGAGAGGATATAGAAGAAAAAACTCGTACATGGCTGATGGGAGCATTAAAGGGTACACCACATGGGAAAACCATCGGGAAGTTTCTTAAACAGTTAAACATGCATTCTCCTTATGATTCAGCCACCCAACACCTAGGAATTTGACCAAGAGAAATAAAAGCATGTGTCTATACAAAGACGTGTCTATGAATGTTTATAGCAGCTTTTTTACGATAGTCAAAAAACTGGAGATAATCCAAATATCCATCAACAGGTGAACGGATAAATGAACTGTGTATTATACGTACAATGGAATACTTCACAGCAATAAAACCAAAAACCCCATTGCCATTAAGTCAATTCTGACTCATAGCAACCCTATAGGACAGAGTAGAACTGCTCTAGAGGGTTTAAAGGCTATAATCTTCACAGAAGCAGACTGCCACATCTTTCTCCTGAGGAGCAGCTATTGGGTTTAACCCTTTCTATACCTGCTGGGTACTTAACCACTACATCACTTTCTATACCTGCTGGGTACTTAACCACTACATCACCGGGGCTCCTTAGACAGAAATAAGGAAGACCGAATTATGGATGACTCTCAAAATCATTAAGCTGATTAAAAAAAGTTAGACCAAAAAAAAAAAAGTACACATTATGTGATTCTGTTAGTATAAAATTCTAGAACATTCAACTAATCTACAATGACAGAAAGTTGATCAGTGGTTTCCTGGGAACAAAAAGGGATGGGCAGGAGGCATTCCAAAGATTCACAAGGAAACTTTGAGGGCTTGTGAATCTGCTCACTATCTTGATTGTCGCGATGGTTTCATAAACACAAAGGGGTATATATTTCAAAACTTACCAAAGTGTGCATTTTAATGTTTTCAGTTTAATTGAATATCAACAAAGCTTTCTAAAAGAAACAATAAAAGACATGGAAGCAGGCTCAAAATTTATATAACAAGATTTCAACAAAGAGAAAATAGAACGAATGAAAGGCAATATTTGCAGACAAAATGGTTAAATACTTTCCAGAATTGGAAAAAACAAAAACGAAAGTGTCTTCAAATTTAAGATGCCCATTCAGTTCTAAGCAGTATAACAACAAAAACAATCAACACCCAGGTATAGATGTGAAAGAAACAGCAGACTACCAAAAAGAAAGAATAAGTCTTTAAAAAACTAGAGCAAGATTTACAAACACATATGCTGCTAAATGCAAATTGTATCATCAGCAATGATGAAGCCCAGAAGACAATGAACTATTATCTTCAGGGTTCCAGAAACTCAGGAGTCTGGACTTTATCCTGAGCACAGTGGGTCCTGAAAGCTTTTAAGCAGGGGAGTTACCTGATCAGATTTGCATTTTAGAAAGATCACTCTGGCAAAATTATGGAAAAATTAACATCCGAAAATCAGCCATTGAAAACCCTGTGGAGCATGTGGATCACCGTGAGTCACAGTCAGCTCAGTGGCAACTGGTTTGGTTTTTTGTTGTTGTTCTTGTTCTTGTTTAATAAATTCAGGAAGTAAGGGATGAGGATTTATACTACGGTGCTATGGTTTTGGAAAGAACTAATGAGAAGATAGAATTAAAACTATTTGGTGAATTAATGGCTCAAGTGAGAAAAAGGGAAGAATCAACAATGGATCATATAGGAGAAACAGGTTAGAGTGAGAGTAATTGACAAGTTCTGTGTCCTTACAGACGGAGTTTGAATATCTGTGATCATCCAATTGGAACTGCCTAAACAAATTAGTCTGGAGAAAACGACTTGGCAGTTATCTATGATACTCAGAGTCACAAAGTGGAGTGCATAAAGGGAGTGAAAAGGGAATTAGTCATACAACAGATTCATCTGAGGAGGTTTCCTCTTCACTTCCTGGGCTTATTTTAAGATACACATTAATTACAAGAAATTCAAAATAAAAGTAAAAATTGCCTCCAATCCAATCACCCACATAATTCACATCATCCCCTTATGTATCTTTGCACTTATACTGAGATTGAGATATATAAATATATAACCATTAAAAATGAAATCATATTATATGTTATTTTTAAGTATTAAATTTAATTTTAACTGAATTTCACATAAGTAAAGATAAAAAAAAACTCTAATGGGATCATTGAACTTAACATAAATATTTCCTCAACCTTAAGAAATATTTTCTGAGATATTCCTTTAAGATTATAATGTAATATTATGAATAATATGGAGAAGTGATTTTTCAATACACACATTTGCACTTCAAAAATTCCAATAGCTCCTTGTTGCCTTCAAATTAACCCCTCAAATGCATAGTATATATACAAGACCTTCCCTACTCTTGTCCCAACTTCCCTTTCTAGACTTATAGCCCACCTCCCGCTCACAGCCTCAAACCCCCAAACCATTGTAACATAATTTGAAGTTAGTTTAATAATCCTTTATACTCCTAAATCTGAGATATTTGGAGGCACATTCACATCATCCACTTGTATATAAAAATTAGTTTTCCCTTTAACTTTCATGTAACAGTTATCATTCCTGTGTGTGCGCGTGTGAGTATGTGTGTATGTGTGAGAGAAAAAAGAGTATACATTTATTTGCATGTGTGTGTGAGAAAGAGAATGTGTGTGGGAGTGTGGGGATGTGAAATGAAACATTATTTTAGGAGATCAGGAGACAAATATAAGTAAAAATAAGAATGGCAAGAACAACAGTCACTGCCACTTATTGAACGTTTACTCTGGGCCAGACACCGTGCCAGTCACTTTAAATTTATCATGTATTATTCACATTTTTCAAATGAAGGCCCTAAAGCCCAGAGAAGTTAAGCAGAAGGATCATGAAGATTGCAGGTCTGTCAGAATACAAAGCCTAAATTCTCGAGAAAAAAACAGAAGAAAAAGAAGTGGGCAAGTGTAGTGCATCTCAATTTTTGAAAGTCAAAAGACGTCTTCTTACAAAGAAAAAGGCTTTAGGGGTGTTTTATGATCAGTCTTCTACCAGTTTCTCCAGAGAGGCTAATGTAGAATCCTTTGACTCTATCTTTACTTTGGGAAGGTGGGGCAGAGAAGAAGTGAATTCAGTACTCGTAAGTGCTGTGTTGAGAGTGTTGGAAGTTTTGATTCATGTGTTTTTCCCCACTGGAGATGGAAAGCTTTGCTACAGTAAGGGACTACCTCACCACAATGTGCCTGAGATCTTGGCTGAGACCACAAGCAACTGAGCAGCTCCTGGCAGTTCAAATCCACCAGCTGCTCCTTGCAAACTCTATGGGACAGTTCTACTCTGTGTGCAGGGTTGCTATGAGTTGGAATCGACTCGATGACAATGAGCTGGGTTTTTTTTTGTTTACGTCCTTCAAAGCGTGTGGCTCTTAGGTAATAAAACAGTAACCCTATGGTTTGGTCACTGAATGCAAATGGCCTATTGAAGTTCATAAAGGGCCTTAACTTGAGGCATTAGAGCATTGATAAAGGGCTGTTCATTCAGACACACATGGGTCAAATCTCAGCTCCACAACTTACACTACCTGGATGGCTTTGGAAAATTTGCTTCATGGCAATTTACTTCCATTTCTTCACTTCAGAAGGGCACCACACTTGGTAAATTAGAGGGTCATCGAAAAAGAGGAAGACCCTCAACAAGATGGATTGACACAGTGGCTGCAACAAAGGGCTCAAACATAGCAACGATTCTGAGGATGGCACAGGGCCGGGCAGTGTTTTCCTCTGTTCTGCTGTGCATAACGTTGCTGTGAGTTGGAATTGACTCTATGACACCTAACAACAACAATACCATATAGAAAAGGAGCGCTGATGGTAAAGTGGTTAAACACTTAGCTGCTGATGGAAAGGTCGTTAATTTGAACCCACCAGTTGCTCCATGGGAGAAAGATGTGGCAATCTGCTTCCATAAGGATTATAGCCTTGGAAACCCCATGGGCAGTTCTACTTTATCCTATAGGGTAGCTTTGAGGCAGAATCGACTCAATGGCACACAACAACAACAACCATATAGAACTGTTGGGAATGTTAAATGATCTAATATGTAAAGCACCTAGACAAATACAAATCTGCTGATCATATATTAAACAATCAATAAATATTTTGTAATAGTATTGATAATCTGTGGAAATAGCTAGTCTGTCGTGGAACTGGCTGGACTGAATTAAAGACAGTGACAGAAGGAGTCAGGAATAAACACCAGGAAATGGGGAAAAAAGAAATATCAAACCATGGGGCATAGCACAGATGTATGTGAAAAAAAAAAAAACAAAAAACCCCAGTTAATTAAAAAGGAAGTCACATCTGAGATCTCATTCCACCTAAATTAGACATCAGTGCTGATTCAAAACATTTTCCAGCTTTCTCCTTCCATCTGAGCTGAGTAGATCCAGAATTAATCAAGAATCAAAAGGAGCAATGTACAAAAGTTCTCTCTCTTCTGTGGTGAGTAAATATGACCCTTTCAGACCTACTACTCCCTGAAAGTGACAGGAACCTGCAGCTGTGATTAAAAGTGACAATGCTGTCATATTTGAGAAGCTCTTTTCTGATCTGGGCCCCTAATGATTCAAACAGGTGAAGCCTCTTTTATTCCATCTCCTGGAATTTTCCTTGTGTTTGTTTTCTTTACAATCAACCTTTTCTTCTCATTTCTTTCTTTTTCATTTAATGCCCTTGTCTTGTCATTTATCATATGAAATGCACTATTTCAACAGACAAAGTTCACGGCCTCTAATACCCACTTCTAAAGACTTGGATTCAGATACTGCAGAGGAAAACTTGGGAGAAATGTACTATGGATTGAATTTTGTCCCCCCAAAATGTGTGTCAACTTGGCTAGGCCATAATTCCCAGTATTGTGATTTTCCACCATTTTGTAATCTGATGTGATTTTTCTATGTGTCTTAAATCCTACCTCTATGATGTTAATAAGGCAGGATTAGTGAGGCAGAACTCAATCTACAAGATTAGGTCGTGTTTTAAATCAATCTCTTTTGAGATATAAAATAAACAAGCAGAGAGACATGGGGGCCTCAGACCACCAAGAATCAAGACCCAGCAGAAAAGCATGTCCTCTGGATCCTGAAAAGCTGAGAAGCTCGTAGACCAGGGGGAGGTTGATGACAAGGACCTTTCCCCAGATCTGACAGAGAAAGCCTTCCCCTGGAGCTGGCACCCTGAATTTGGACTTTTAGCCTCCTACACTGTAAGAGAAAAAAATTCTGTTTGTTAAAGCCATCCACTTCTGGTATTCCTGTTATAGCAGCACTAGATGACTAACACAAAATAGAACGTGTTTGTTTATCATGAATGAAGCATTTGGGGGGTGCAGAGAGAGTTTGTGAACACACTGCTCTGTTACAGAGCCAAGGTACAGAGTTTTCTTTCCCTCCCAGCTCTGGCTTTCATACCATATGGCTCAGCTTGTCAGGTTCTTGTGGAGCTACAGCTGTGATTCCTGAAGACAAGCGCTCTCTGGAGACCCCAGCTGGCCCAGAACTGGTCCCCTGGCTTCAGAATGAGGCAATACGTTCCCCCGACAATATTTTTCAATGTTTTTTATCCCCTCCTCTTTCCCTGGCTGATATCCAGTTTGAAGATATCCAGCTGAGGGCTTTGCAATCTCTCTGGCTGTACTATAATTTTCTCCTGTCTTGCTTATAAAATAAGGTGCTTCATAGCCCATACCAGCTAGAATTCATAATTTAGCCCTGGAATTACTGTGGTCTGACTAAGCATGAGTGTCATACCACCAGTCTTTTGCTTGTCAGCAAAGGAGAAACAGTTTACATACAAAACTAGACATGTTTGCTTCTTGAGGGAAGTCAAGACCATTCCTTTCCTCTGACTCATTTCTCTTTACCTTCAAGTGGGAGAGCTGATGGTATGGTTTGGTCAAGTTCCAAGTCCTGTTATTGGGCCATGTTTTCTAGTAGCAGAGCTAATATGGCTCTTCGCTAGCAGATGTGAATGTGGGTTTTCGTTCTCAGATAAACAGACTCAGTAGCAATTCTCTGAGGGATGGCCCATGCTGTCCCCAAGACAGACCTAGGACAGGGGGCCTGAGTCATCCCCGCTTGGAGCATCTTCAGGTTATGACTTCGGAACGCCTCCATCCAAAGTGTAGCAGTGACAGAAATTAAAGTATAAGTATTCACAGACTCACCCGCACTTGCCTTCTAAGGACTAGTCTGTGTATATTGTGACTCAGTCCACCAGCTGTGTGTCAGTTTGTTGTACTGTGGTGGCTTGCATGTTGCTATGATGCTGGAAGCTATGCCACCAGTATTTCAAATACCAGCAGGGTCACTCAGAGTGGACAGTTTTCAGTGGAGCTTCCAGACCAAGACAGATAGGAAGAAATGTCTGACTATCTACTTCTAAAAATTAACCAATGAAATCCCTATGAAGCACAACAGAATATTGTCTGAGGTAGTGCTGAGCCCAAACATACCAAGGATCATGAAGATGGCACAGCAGAAGATGGACTGAGAGCGTTTCATAAAGTCGCCATGTGTCAGAGCTGACTCAACAGAAACTAACGACAACATTGTAACTCAGTTCCTGGTTGTCATAACTCACGTCAGCCCAATGGCTCGAGAAAAGTATAAGAGACGGTATAGCAGACAGGATCCCATCAGAGAAATGGGAGCCTTGCTAGATAAAGCAAACATATAATTTATTACCCAAAATAGAACATCTTGAGAATGAAAGGGGGCATTATGAAGTTACTATTTTGAGACAGCAGGTATAGACTGGGACTGTCCCAGAAAAACCAGGTATCTGAGCACCCTAACTGTAGAAATTCCAAGAGGAAAGTGTTTTAATACAGAGAACCAAAGGCTTCACTACTATTGGAAGGGCTGAAGAAGCAAAGGTTAGGGAAGGAGCTGCTAGGAACTAGCCCAGAAGATATAGCAAATCTCAAGAGTGTCAGGGAGAGTGGCCACCAGTGATCTCAGCTACCAAAGCGAGTGGTCCTCAAGAACTTACCTGATGCCCATGTGTTTGCCTGCAACTACCGCTTCTCCACAATAATAGCTTCTTGTTTTTGTTTGTCTTCCAGATCTTTTTGAAGAATCTGTTACTGGCAGACTAAGCTGGACCATTTAAAGAGACTGTGGAAGAGTGTGTCAGTAATGCCAGACTGACATCAGGCAATCCAGAACTGACAGAGAAATTCTGTTATGGATTGAATTGTGTCCCATCTCCCCCACCACCAAAAAAAGATGTGCTAAAGTCCTAACCCCCAGAACCTGTGAACATTACCTTATTTGAAAATACAGTCTTTGAACATGTTATTTGTTAAGTAAATACAAGGCGATCCTGGAATAGGGTGAGTTCTAATCCAAATGGAGTGATGTTCTTATAGAAAGAGGAGAAGAGACACAGAGACAGGGAGACATAGCAGGAAGACAGCCAGGGGAAGGTAGGGTTATGCTGCAGCTGCAAGCCAAGGAACGCCTGGGGCTACCAGGAGCTGAGAGACCAGAAAGGCTCTTCTCCTAGACCCTCTGAAGACAGCATTACCCTGTCAACACTCTGAATTCGTAGTTCTAGGAGGGAGGCGCAAGAGAGGGAGTGAGAACTTCATGCACTGATTTTGTGGTTCGAAGGAAAAGAAGAAATAAGTGGTGTGGTGAAATGAGTTCCTTTATGTGGCCTTTTGCCTTGGAAAAAGAAGCTTGAAAGATTTTCCCCCTAAGACCTAAGGAGTTACATTTGCCCTAGTGTTCAGCCCTAAAGAGTTTATTAACTTTTGTTGTAGCCGATTGACATTTCCTGGGTAAGCTGTAAACAACTTGATAGTTTGATACTTTTTGTCCTTTCCTGGACTGCAGCCTGCCCTGTGATTGGTCTGTTTTATCCCTCTTGCGGGGATTGGTCAATATACTTATGCAAATGAATGACTCTAACCTACTATGCAAATGAAAGGACGGTGGCTTACTGAGAGGGGATTGGTCAGTTCATGACCCCGCAGGGAGGGCCACGCCTTGAAATTGACCAGAAGTTGGCTTATATGTGCAAGCAATCCCACAGAGATTGGCAGAAAGAAAGAAAAAACAAGGAAAGAAGCAGGAAGGAGAGGAGGCAAGAAGAAATAAAAGAAGCAGAGTAAAAGGAGGCAAGGAGCCTCCTAAAAGAGCTGTAACACAAGTCAAGGGCTGTAACGTTGAAGACAGTGAGAGGTTTGGAAGAGGTGCTACAGCGGAGCTGGTGGCAACAGGCCCAGAAGGGTCCCTAAAGCACTACAGCAGAGTGGGTGATGAGAGCAGAAAACTGGTGCTAGGAATGCAGCTAAAAGTGCAGAACGAAACTGCTACACTGACTGTAAGCTGGATCAGTTAGCAGTGAAGAAGCTGATAACATGGAGGCCAAAAGCAGAGAGGACTTTCCTGAGGAGGCCTGTCCTGAGGGGGCCAAGAGGAGGCCTGCATGGCTGAGAGGGGCTTGCAGGGCAGAGAGAAGGGCCTACTTAACTGCATAGCAGAGAGGAGCTGAGAGAGCTGCCCTGCCCTAAAGAAGGGAGGGATGTGCTCTCCACTTCGGGGGAGGCTTCCAGACTTTGCCTACATGTTTCCTGATCCTGATCGTGGGTTGTACCCTGTTACTTCCTTAGGAAAGCACTTAACTGTAAGTATGGTCTGTGAGTTCTGTGTGGCCATTGCAACAGATTATTGAACCCATGACAAGCGAAATGGAGAGAGCTGTGGGAGGGACAACTGATGTCAGAACTGGTAAAAAGTTTGGAGAGTGGAGGTATGTCTGACTTCCACCTCATAGAAATCAGCTTTGAGCTGATCTTCATTCTCATTATCCCTCCTAAAGTTAGACAAGGTCTGACATTGCTACTTTATAAGTGAGAAGAGAGATTAGAGAAGCTATCCCATTTTAAGAGTCCTGAGAAAGATCAATGTGTAAAGAAGGATTTTAGAGTATTGTGTGCTTCTTGGAGTAATGCATTCCTTTGCTATGTCTTCTAAGAACTTCAGCAAAGTCTTTTGTTATTTTTCAAGGGTTTTTAAGTCAGTGCTTCTTTTGATGTGATGTAATGCTCAGACCATCCCCAAGGTCACGTAGTTTTAGCACGGCAATGTGTGGTTGAGGCCAGCTTTGTAGAGTTCTACACTGTGGTTTATGGCCAGTGTTCCAGCTATGAAACAAAGTTACGGTATGGGGCATAATCCACATAGTTGCACTCAAACATGACCTTGATTTCTACCAGGATGACTGCACCAATTGGGAAGAAAGATCCCAGGTGAGATTGAGAAAATTTTGAAGAACAAATGAAGAGCTGAAAAGTTTAGAAAGATGCAGGAGAGAAACAGATAGTGATAGTTCTTCCTAGTACTTAAACTACTGTAACTAGCCATGTACTTAAATAATTTGTCTTACGCAAGAGGGTGTAATTTGATCTACTGCTAGCACTTCTTACTGGCTGAGCCCATATGGAAGCCAGAGGGCAAGAGGTTGATGCAATGACTAAAAGTCAGCCTTCTGGCACAAAATAGGATAGAGAAATACGGAGAGGGAACCTGTGGGGGAGAACCGTGGCTGTCCAGTATGCTCCCCCAAAACAGAGTCTGTTCAAAACCAGGAAGAAATTGGATGCAAGAAACAGAGTTTCCAACTGAAGGAAGGGGCAAAAGAGACCCTCAAGATGATGATGAAGGGAGATACCAAAACTCCAACAAGGGTAGCAGAAATACAGAGCAATCAGCACGTACCTGAGTTGGTCAGAGGCCTTCAGGGGAGAGTTTCCAAGAAGCTGAAAATGATACAACACCTGATGTGTTCAAGGGACTGACAGTGACTTAGTTAATTAAGAGAGAGTTTGGACATGTGTTAATGATAAATTCTATAAAACTAACCAAAATGGAAAAAAATATAATTATGAATTTCAGGGAAAATAAATATTTGTAAAACAAACAAACAGAAAGAAATCATAATGTACTTCATGATTAAATAGGAAAAAAAGTCCTAAACAAATAACAAAAATCAAGCATGTACAGCTATATTAATTTCAGACAAGAGATTTTTAAACAAGATTATTTATTAGAATAAGATTTTATCATCTACACAATGATAAAATTTTCCAACTACCAGAAACAGTGTCATTTAATAGCATCAAATATATAAATAAAAATTGTAATAAAAAATTAATCAAAGAAAAACTGACAAATTCACCATTATAGTGGGAAAATTTAATATTTCTATTATTTGGTCAAACTGACCAAAAAATACATACATAGTAAGCATTATGAAATTTGAACAGTATAATTAACAGACTTGAGACAGATAAATAGATGGAGAACTGTGTCCAACAATTAGAGAATATCAATTCTTTGTATATACACACTGGAACACTTATTAAAATAGACCATACACAGAATTTTAAAGTAAATGCCAACAAATTTGGTATAACCCAGACGATGTTCTCTGACAGCAATGCAATTAATTAAAAAATCAAAAAACAAAAAGATAACCAAGGAAAACTATATTTATGCGGAAATTTTAAAATGGGCTTCTAAATAATGCTTGAGTATAAGTAGCAATCATATTGCAAAGCAAGTACCACTGGAACTAAATGAGACTTAAAATAGTATATTTCAAAATTGTACGGTAAACTTAGAGGAAAGTTTTTGGTCTTAAATGTTTATATTAGAAAAAAATGATCTTTTTAATCAAAAATAATGAGTTAAGCATTCAGCCAAATAAGATGCAAAAAGAATCACAAATAAACTTTTAGAGATATGGAAAGGATAATAAATATAACATCATATGTTAATGAATCAGAAACAAAGATAAATTGGAGACAATGAACAAAGCATAAAGCTAGTTATTTGGAAAGAGTAAAAAGACAAAGATCTGATGTGACTGCTCAAGACAAAAAAGAGGAAATGCATAAAAAGTTAGCAAAAAAAATACCTTTAAAGATCAAACTTAAGCCAACAGATTTAAACCTTAGAAATGGAAACATTTTTACAAAATATAATTTACAAAAAATGACTCAAGGAAAAATAGCCAGAATAATCTTACAACATTTAAAAATTAAATCAATAGTTTAAACTCTTTGCAGAAAGAAAATGCCAAAGACACAATATTTTACAGGTAAGTTCTACCAAACTTTCAAATGACAGGTCATTCCCATTTTATATAAAATCTTCCAAAGAATGTAAGTGGAGAAAACCCTCCTCACTCATTTTATGAATTTAAGATTACTACAGCAGTATAACCAAAGAAAGGCAGTGTAAACAAGAAAATAACAGACCAATCTCACTCATAACTATTGATACAAAAATTCTAAGCAAAATTTGACACTAGAGATAAGTACTGTATAAAAAAAAGATGATATATCATGGCTAAATTGAGTTTATCACATAAATATAAGAGTGGTTTAAAGTTAGATAATCAACAAATGTCTAATATGGCTGCCAGTTTTTCAGACTAACCTGCTTGCAGCAAAGATTTTAAAATGCTGGGCATTATCTTTTTTCTCTTAAAAATGCCACGTTACTGGCAAGAGAGTAAGAAAACATATAAGAAAAGGGTGCACAGTAGAGAGAGATCCAGAAAGACATCCAATACTGTGAGCATCACACACAAAGTGGCATGGAGGATCAATGGACAGAGGGTGGATTATTCAAGTAATGGTGTTAGACCAATGGATTACCCATTAAAGACTCAAAAATCAAAGCTTTATAACTTTATGAGGGAATATAAATATTATTAGCTTCAGGTGGGATACATAATAAAAATCATAAAAGATAAATTATACTATGTGTATATTATGTCTCTTTATGAGAGAACATTATCAATAAGTAAAGACAGGTGACAAATTGGGCAAAGATATTTTCAACGCATAAAATCAAAATGTGATTATATCTAATAATGTAAAGATCCTGTATAAACCAATAAGAAAAAAATAAAGAACCTAATGGAAAAATCAGTAAAAATATAAATAATATTTAATAGAAACAGATAACATTAAAATGAATTAACAAATGAAAAGATGTTCAATCTTGTTAACAATGAGAAAAAGGCAAATTAAAATCACATGATATAATTTGACACTCAAAAGATTAGTAAAAATGTAAAAACTTGGACACAGTTATTATTGATGAGCAAATGGCACAATGGAGATTCATACTTTGCTGTTGAGAGTGTAAATTGGTATAACCATTTTTGGAAAACAATTGGTCATTTTTTCTTCAGTTGAAGATATGCATAATATATGTGTCTTAGTCAAGTGACTTGAACCCACCAGCCACTCCATGGGAGAAAGATGTGGCAATCCGCTTCTGTAAAGACTACATTTCTTGGAAACCCTATGGGGCAGTTCTACTCTGCTCTATGGGTCACTATGAGTCAGAATCAATTCGATGGCAATGGGTTTTGTTTTGTTTTATGTGTCTTAGTTACCTAGCGTTGCTATAACACAAATACCACAAATGGGTGGCTTTAAAGAACAGAAATTTATTTTCTCACAATTCTGGGGGCAAAAGCTCCAATTAGGGTCTCAGCCCTGTTGATTCCCTTCTTGGTTGTTGTTGTTGTCAGTTGCCATCAAGTCAGTTCCAACTCTTAGTGACCCTGTGTACAACACAAAGAAACAAAACACTGCCCAGTCCTGTGCCATTCTCACAATCATTGTTATGCTTGAGCCCATTGTCACAGCCACTGTATCAATCCATCTCATTGAGGGTCTTTGCCTTTTCGATGACCCTCTATTTTCCCAAGCATGATGTCCTTCTTCAAAGACTGATCCCTCCTGATGACATGTCCAAAATATATGAGACTTAGTCTCACCATCCCTGCTTCTAAGAAGCATTCTGGTTGTACTTCTTCCAATTGGTTTGTTCGTTCTTTTGGCAGTTCATGGTATAGTCAATATTCTTCACCAACACCGCAATGCAAAGGCCTCAATTCTTCTTTGGTCTTCCTTATTCATTGTCCAGCTTTCATATGCATATGAGGCAATTGGAAACACCATGGCTTGGTAGCCCAGGGCATTCCTTGGTTCCTAGGTGTTCCTTGCCTCATGGTGGATCCTTAAATGTCGATCTCTTTTCCTCTGTGTGTGCACGTGTGTGCATGTGTGTGTGTGTGTCTATTCTGGCCTTTTTATAACTGAATAGTGATTAAGTTTAGGACCTACCCTACACTCATATGCCCTTAACTGATTGATTGCATTAGATTGCCTTCTGGAAGATGATTACATTACATTAAATTACATGTGAAGTAATCACATTACATCACATTAAATTGTATCACATTATATTATGTTACATTATATTACATTACATTAGGTAGTCTGCTGTACCCAAGGCCAGCTGATTTTAATCTCATGTAACTTACTCTATGACAACAGCTAGACAAGCATTTGGCCAAACCACTGGGAACCATAGCTTAGCCACGTTGACACATAAAATTAAACTTCACAGTATGTCTTAGCAATTTCTCTCTTACCTACGTACCTCAGAGAAGCTCTTGCAGCTGTGCACAATGTGACAAGTACAAAGATGTGTCAAGTACCACTATTTGGTATAATAAAAACTGGCAATAACCTAAATGTTCATCAGCAGAAAAGATCAATAAATATATAAATATTATATATTATTAAATAACTAATAGCTGTATGATAGGATACTATATACAGTGAAATAAAACTATACCTATAAATGTCCACAATGTTCCGCTGCTATTCAAGCCTCGAGTTGCAGTACTGAAGGATTCTATGGGGAAAGTATTATATGATGCAGGAAGCATCAAAAGAAGATGGAAGGAACACACAGAGTCACTATAGCAAAAAAAATTGATTGATGTTCAACCATTTCAGGAGGTAGCATATGATCAGGAACCGAAGGTACTGAAGGAAGAAGTCCAAACTGTGCTGAAGTCATTGGGAGAAAACAAGGCTCCAGGAATTGACGGAATACCAAATGAGATGTTTCAACAAATGGTTGAAGCACTATAAGTGCTCACTCATCTATATCAAGAAGTTTGGGAGACAGCTTAATGGCCAACTGACTGGAAGAGATCTGTATTTATACCTATTCCAAAGAAAGGTGATCCAACAGGATGTGGAAATTATCGAACGTTATTATTAATATCACAAAACAAAACAAAACAAACCCATTGTTGTTGAGTAGATTCTGACTCATAGCGACCCTATAGGATGGAGTAGAACTGTTCCATAGAGTTTCCAAGGAGCACCTGGTGGATTTGAACTGCTGACTTTTTGGTTAGCAGCCGTAGCTCTTAACCACTACACCACCAGGGTTTCCCATTAATATCACACGCAAGCAAAATGTTGCTGAAGATCATTGAAAAGTGGTTGCAGCAGTATATTGACAGGGAACTGCCAGAAGTGCAGGCTGAATTCAGAAGAATTCAGGACCAGGGATATCATTGCTGATGTCAGATGGATCCTGGCTGAAAGTAGAGAATACCAGAAATGTGTTTACTTGTGTTTTATTGCCTTTCAAAGCCATCTGACTATGTGGGTCATAACAAATTATGGATAACATTGCTAAGAATGGGAATTCCAGAACACTTAATTGTGCTCATGAGGAACCTTTACATAGATCAAGAGGCAGTTGTTCAGACAGAACAAGGGGATGCTGTGTGGTTTAAAGTCAGGAAAGGTGTGCATCAGGGTTGTATTCTTTCACCATACCTATTCAATCTGTATACTGAGCAAATAATCTGAGAAGCCGGACTATGAAGAAGAACGGGGCATCAGGATTGGAGGAAGAGTCATTAACAACCTGCGTTATGCAGATAACACAACCTTTGTTGCTGAAAGTGAGGAAGACTTGAAGCACTTACTGATGAAGATCAAAGACCACAGTCTTCAGGATGGATTACACCTCAACATAAAGAAAACAAAAATCCTCACAACTGGACCATAAGTAACATCATGATAAATGGAGAAAAGATTGAAGTCATCAAGGATTTCATTTTACTTCGATCCACCATCAATACCCATAGAAGCAGTAGTCAAGAAATCAAAAGACGCATCGCATCGGGTAAATCTGCTGCAAAGGACCTCTTGAAAGTATTGAAAAGCAAAGATGTCGCCTCAAAGACTAAGGTGCACCTGACCCAAGCCATGGTGTTTTCAAATGCCTTATATGCATGTGAAAGATGGACAATGAATAAGGAAGACTGAAGAATTAATGCCTTTGAATTGTGGTGTCGGTGAAGAATACTGAAGAATATTGAATGGATTGCCAAAAGAAGTAACAAATCCATCTTAGAAGAAGTACAACCAGAATGCTTCTTAGAAGCAAGGATGGTGAGACTTTGTCTCACATACTTTGGACATGTCATCAGGAGGGCTAAGTCCCTAGAGAAAGACATCACACTTGGTAAAGTAGAGGGTCAAAGAAAAAAAGGAAAACCTTCAAGGAGGTGGATTGACACAGTGGCTGCAACAATGGGCTCAAGCATATCGATGACCATGAGGATGGCACAGGGTTGTGCAGTTTCGTTCTGTTGTACATGGGGCCACTATGAGTAGGAACTGACTAGACGGCACCTAACAACAACAACAACAACAACATAAACGTCTACAAGGCAGAATCTAGAAAACAAAAAGTTGAGGCAACAGGAACTGTTGCTATAGAAGACTTCAAGTATCATTCCATTAAATCAAAGTCAAGTATAACAATACTTTTGTTTGGTAAAACTTTCTTATAGACAAAACTGTACTTACAGCCAGTGATCGACAAATGTAAACTTCATAAAAGTGGATAATTTGCTGGGAAGTAACGAGAATAGTAACAGTGAGAGGCACAAAGAGGCATTCAACACTATTTGTAAACACGCAATTCCTTCAGTAAAGTTCCCTGGGTCGCGCAAATGGTTTGGGCTCACCTACTAATCTAAATGTTGGCAGTTTAAACCCACCCAGTGGCACCATGAAAGAAAGGCCTGGCAATCTGCACCCATAAAGATTGTTGTTGTTGTTATTAATTGCTGTCAAGCTGGTCCCAACTCATGGCAACCCATGTGTTAGAGAGTGGAACTGCTCCATGCAGTTTTCTGGGTTGTAATCTTTACAGAAGCAGTACGTCAGGCCTTTTTTCTATGGAGCAGCTGGGCGGGTTCCAACCACCACCCTTTGGGTTAGGAGCTGATCACATTCTGACTTATGGCGACCCCATGTGTTACAGAGTAGAACTGCTCCATAGGGTTTGAAAACCCTATGAATCAAGTCAACAGAAACAAGTATTTTTTTAGGGTGGTTGTTTATTTAATCAATTAAATTATTAAAAAATTAAAATCTCTCATTATAATTAGGAATATTTTCAACTCCTTACCACAACTTCTGGGAATTTATTTAACTTGGCTCCTCTCCACCTTTATAGTTTTGCTTACTGTCACTCTAATGTTTATTTATTATGTTCTAAACACAAACACATTGGCCTTTTTTTGGGTCAAATGTTCCAACCATTTTCCTGCCTTAGTGGCTTTTCTGCTAGTCCTTCTGTCTGGAAACCTTAGCAAGAAAGACTCAGGAAAATGTGTCCTTGGGAAGTATATAAAGCACCTCAGAACAAGGTCAAATTCAGACAGTAAGACATTGCCCTTCAGTGTTTAACCATCATGTCCCATTCAATTTAACAGGCTCGAGAGCCATAACAAGTCATAGGTCAAGTGCAAAGTGGAGCAAAGGGGGAGGTGGAGTCTCATGCAATGTTTCTAGGGAGATTCCTAGGAGGCTGAGAATGGCAGAGTTTAATATGGAAAGGCATGGTCTCACAGGTAAATAGAATCCAACCCTTTGCATCTCTGAGTGCTTGTTTCCTGCTTGGCTACAAAGTTCAGGGTGCAGGTTGTACCCAAAGGTCCTGTGGATTGCCGACCTTCTGCCTATGCACTGTGAGCTGGGCTACAGAGCCTTGGACCTGTCAATTCTAGCATCTCCCAGGGCAGCATCTGTGCCAGCATCTTCCACGAAAGGGTTTCAGGGATCAGCATGAAAAAGTCAAACACAAAACGCCTTTGCAGCATGTTACCTCTGGGTGTAACTAACAGTGTGCCTAGCGTAAGCGAGAACAAGCAGTTTATAAATGAACAGAGCATGCACTAAATGCCAGCCCATCCTGAGTGATTTACGTGGTATTCACTCAATCAGCCCAACAAAAATTGAAGGTCGATTTTGGCTGCTTATTCTTTCAGATGAGATGACTTATTCATAAAAATTAAGCAATTTCTCTGAGGTCTCAAGTAGCAGGTTTAAGATTTGGACTACAGTCTGCCTGACTCCAAACCTGATGCTATTTGCCATCAACCAAGCTGCTACCTATCATGTCTCTGAGTCTCAGTCTCTCCAACTGTCAAAAAAAGGCTGCACCAAGTGCTCTCTCTTTTCGACTTTCAGTCCTAGTGATGGCAGTGCCGACAGTAGCTCTGTATTCCTCAGCCTTTGCTGCTTGGCAGGGAAGACACTCAAAAATATTTGTCATGTCTTGGCCTTGCGAATTTGCCTTTGGGCCTTTGGGCTATTGTTCTTCCCAGGAATGGGAAGAATAATAACGTCTTCAAAAGTTGGACTGAAATACATAACATCTGGGTGACTTCCACTTTTAAGGTTCTATCCTCAGTGTGACAAACACTGATGAAGGTTGACTGCCCTGCATTCAGGATGTTGGAGCACTTGCTGAAATAAGTGAGAGAGGAGGTCAAAGTCAGGTGAATTAATTTCTGTTGCCCTGTAACACATTACGGCAAACTTAGCAGCTTAAAGCAACATGTGCTTATTATCCCAGATTCTCTGCCCCAGGATTCCAGGCACAGCTTAGCTGGGTCTTCTGTCTAGGGCTTCACAAGTCTCCAGTTAAAGTGTTAGCTGGTCTATATTTTCATCTGGAGGCTCTACTGGGGAAGAATCTGCTTCCAGACTCACTCAGGTTATTGGCAGAATTCACATCCTATCAGTTTTATGACTGAAAGCCCCAGCTTCCTACTGGCTGTTGGCTGGAAGCTGCTCACAGCTCCTAGAGGCCACTCACAGGTCCTTGCTATTCAGGTTTTCCAACATGGTCACTTACTTCATCAAGCCATCAGTCTCTAGAATTTCATTGGCTTTTCCTCTTCCCCAAGTGCTGTCAAGCATATTCTGACTCATGGCAACCCCATGTGTATCAGAGTAGAACTGTGCTCCATAAAGTTTTCAATGACTGATTTTTTGGAAGTAGATTATCAGGTCTTTCTTCTGAGGCATCTCTGGGTGGACTCAAACCTCCAAGTTTTCAGTTAGCAGCTGAGTATGTTAACCATTTGCACCACCGAAGGACTCTGCCTTTCCTCTTACTAGACACATAAAGGAACAACTACGTTGGCTAGCGCCATGGGTATGATGTGTAGTCCTTCCTCCCAAGAATTTTTATAAATCATTAGATGTACAAATCTGTAAAAATCAAATGTCTAGTCAAAAATAAAGAAGTTCTAGGATTACATACTGATAATGATTGCACAACTTTATGAATATACTAAAAACCTTTGAATTGTACAATTTAAAAGGGTGGATTTTATGATATGTGAATTATATTTGTTAAAACAATACCCAGTTAAACTATCCATCAAGTGTAAAGGCAAAATAATAATAAAAAAAAAATTCAGATATGCAAGGGTTTAAATAATTTACCTTTCATGCGCTCATTCTTTAAAGGGCTACTAAAGAATTTGTCCTGGGAAGACAAAGGGTCATTCAAAAAGGAGGAGAACATGAAGTCCAGGAATGGATGTTGTCTTGGTGAACTATAACAGAAATACCACAAATGAATGGCTTTAACAAAGCCATTTAACAAAGAGAAGTTTATTTTGTCACAGTCCAGTAGGCTAGAAGTCCGAATTCAGGGTGCTGGCTCTAGGGGAAGGCTTTCTTTGTCTGTCGGTTCTGGAGGAAGGTCGTTGTCATCCGTCTTCCCTTGGTCTGGGAGCATCTCAGCACAGGAATCTCAAGTCCAAGGATGTGCCCTGCTCCCGACGCTGCTTTCTTGGTGGTACGAGGTCCCCTTGTCTCTGCTTGCTTCTCTTTTTTCTAACCCAAAAGAGGTTGGCTTAACACACTACCTAATCTTGTAGACCTCATCAATATAACTGCCACTAATCCATCTTATTACATCACAGTGATAGGATTTACAACACATAGGGAAATCGCATAAAATGGTGGACAATCACACAACACTGAGAATCATGGTCCAACTAAGTTGACAGATATTTTTGAGAGGACACAATTCAATCCATGGCAGACGGATACAACACAGAAGACGGGTCCCAGGACAAGAGCTGCACAGCAGGCTCTGCACCAGGAATCCAATTGCACGTCCTGCCAAAATCCCAAACATGGATGAACTGAATACACTAGTGACATCTGGCCATAAATTCCTAGCAGTGGCACATATGGCATTTCAAATGCTCAGATCTTCCCTGGCAAAGGTGACAGCTCTGAAAAGGGCTGACATTATTTACAAGACTTGATAAAGTTAAACTAGGAAATAAAACACAGAAATCCAGTCTCCTGTTCTAGTAAAAAGATCCAAAACTTTAGTCACTCATTAATATGAGAGTGTGGTAGATATAACTCTCCTTTTAACTTCAGAATATAAAGCATATGTGATTTTCAAAGAGGTAGTAAGAAGGATGCTGCCTATAATTTATGGTAAAAAAAAAAAGTTGTTTAAGTGTTATTTTAAATTCTTAGGGTAATGAATACAGGATTTAAACAGTTACATAGTTACCCGGGTAGAAGACATAGGGGCTATAGGACAGATGAGTTTAACACATGTATTATAACCAACCAAAAAAAAAAACAACACATTGCCGTTGAGTGAATTCTGACTCATAGTAACCCTATAGGACAGAATAGACCTGCCTCGTAGGGTTTCCAAGGAGCAACTGGTGGACTCGAGCTGCCAACATTTTCGTTAGCAGCCATAGCTCTTAACCACTATGCCACCAGCGTTTCCACATGTATTATACAAGTAAATAAAAAGGTAATATCTACAAGGGATACATAAAAAACAAGCTTTTTTGGGAACACATATCTGAAGTATATGGTGGCAACCAAAAATAAAACTGGAAAGCAGCAATAGTGGTAAGTAGTTGACTCTGGATTAGAGACGAGTGGCTTATGGGTTTATTGTAGTTTATTAAAAATCTCTCTGTGTTATTTAGGTGTATTAGTCATGTGCATATATTAGTTTGACAAAAATAAAGCAATTAAATTTTATATGTTAGAATGCTTTCAGCTGCAAGTAACAGAATCCCCAACCAAAAGTGGTATTAAATATAAATCACTTATGTTCTTACATACAAAGAAGCCTGAAAGCAGAATAGCTTTAGTTCTGGCTTGGCAGTCTACCTATGTCATGCTGGACATAGTCTCTTTCCATTTACCCATTCTGTTCACCTGTGTTAGCTATCAATGCGTTGCTTCTAAGTTTTACATTCACCCTTGTTTGCTCTGCTTGGTGATGCTGGGGCTGGACTCTGTAAACAATGGTCCTTCGCAAAAAAAAAAAAAGGAACCAAACCTGTTGCCATTGGGTTGATGCCGACACATCACAATATTTAGCTTTTCTAGTAGAGGGCACTTGAGGATACTGCAGGAGGACAGGGTTTCTCTTCCTGGTTCTGTTGAGCTTCTTATTCCTACAGCACATGGTGTTGGCAGATTATGAGGCATTCTGTAGTGCTCATCCGCATCAAGAAGGTGGGTTCCCAAGGAATTCTGCCAGTGCACCAAACAACTTCCCAGTGAGTCTCCCAGACAGATTCCCAGTGAGTGCCAGTGGCATCCTGGAAGACAGTGTTCCAGTGAACTCCACTTGCACCCCAGCCAGCTGCCTAGTGAGTTTTAGTAGCACCACCCCAATAGCAGCTATACCGCAAGTCTTAGTGGAACCCCAAAGGTGGTTTCTTAGTGAGTTTTGCCAGCATTTCAATGGGGATTTTCCTGTTTGTCAACCCCAGCCTGGGGCACCTCAGCTGATTTCTCCACCATCTAGTGGGCCACACCCTTTCCAAAATGGTCTGAATCTCAGCCTTGGGGTTGGATTTTCTTCTGGATTTGCTCTTTACTTGTGTATTTTGTCTCATATCTTGAGTTAATACCTCTTCCCTGCATCTGCTATTCTTATAATGTTTAGAGTTCTTTCGACTCTTTGGTATTTAATCCCATTTAGTTAATAATCCTTAATATTAAAACTTCCCTGTTCAACTGACCATCTCCTGCCTGGACCCTGACTCATGCTATGTTTTAATGTACAGGCAGTTTCTCTCCTCATAGTTGAAAGATGGCTGCTATATTTCAAAATGAGTCCCTGGGTGGCACAAAAAGTCAATGCAGGAGGCGGGGCCAAGATGGAGGAGTAGTCAGATGCTTCCGGTGATCCCCATTAAAGACCTAAAAAAATAAGTGAAATTATTATATTTATGACAAGCTAGGAACCCTGAATATCAAAAGGCAAAGTTAGAAAACAGACTGAGTGGCAGAGGGAGGGAGAGACAGTTCAGAAGTGGAGAGGAGTTGCTGTTTCTGAATCGCTGGGAACTCCCAGGCAGCATTCCCAGGAGTGACTGCAGCAGGCAGGCAGTAGTGCTTTGGCCACAGTTCCCTCAGGGAGAGACAGCCAGCTGCACAGCCTACTCACACCTCTGGCACCAGAGAAGAACTGTGCTCTCAGCAAAAGCTAGGCACTTTCATGTAATTTACCATGCCCCCAGCCCCCATGCTGGCTTCAGTGGCTGCTGATTTCCCTGGGCCTGAAATAGGCCCTGCTGAGCAGCTAAATCCATTCTCCCAGCTTTGGAGAAGGAATAAATTCACAATTGGGGAAAAAGATAATCTTCCAGCTCCACTAAAATGGGAGCTCAGGACAAAAGTGCCTCCTGTCCAGGCGTAAATGGTCCATGGTCTGTGAATACCTTTCCCCCCTGCATGGACATGTGTGGGCCTATTTCAGGAGAATAGGCCCTTGTTGGCAGACTACAACTGTTCCAGCCGTGTGGTGGAGAGGTGGTTGTTTGATGTTTGGCAGTTCTTTGCCTATTAAACAGGGTCCTCACCTGCCCACATTAGAGACCTGAGGACTGGTGCCTCCACCCACATCACCCAGCCACAAGCAACAGGGGTCCAAGGGAAACTGGTACCTCCAGTCCCTACAACCAAAAGCACTAGGTGTCCATGGTCCGTCTGTAGAACCCACCCACTGCTGCACTCAAGGGAACAGGGACACACTTTCCTCACAGACACTAGGGGGACGGATGTCAGCCCCTGCCTTGTTCAGAGCATGACCCCTGCTGCAACCAGATACCTGTACCTACACCAATCAATCCTGCACCTCTAAGACTGTAGGACAGAGCCTGTACCACACATTTGATGACCAACTACCTGGACACCTGAGCTGAATCCATACAAGAAAAGTGAATGTACTCCTAGCCTGATATACTTGATAATATCTCTAACCATCTGGTGACAGGATGTTAGAGCTTCAAAGGCGAAAATAATCAAGCTAGCTCACTTAAGCAACCTACTTTGGCACAGCAAAACAAAATAAAGCAAGGAGCTAGGATACAGTAAGCAAACATAAAATAAGCAAGTACAATTAATTACAGATGGCTTGGAGACAACAATCAATATCAAATCACAGAGAAGCAGACCATGATCACTTCAACAAGCTCTCAAAACAAAGAATCAAGGGATCTTCCAGATGAAGGTGCATTCCTGGAATTACTGGATGGAGAATACAAAAGATTAATATATAGAACTCCTCAAGACTTTAGGAACAAGATCAGGTAGGCAAACAGGCAATACACAGAACAAACCAAGGAATACACAGATAAGGCAGTTGAAGAAATTAAAAAGGTTACTCAAGAAAAATAATGAAATATTTAATAAGCTGCAAGGATACATAGACAGACAGCAATCAAAAATTCAGAAGAATAACAATAAAATTACAGAATTAGGCAACTCAATAAAAAGTCAGAGGAGAGAATTGAGGAAGTGGAAGGGAGAAATAGTGAGATTGAAGATAAAACACTTGGCACCAATATATTTGAAGAAAAATCAGATAAAAGAATTAAAAGAAATGAAGAAACCCTAAGAATCATGTGGGACTCTATCAAGAGAAATAACCTACGAGTGATTGGAGTATCAGAACAGGGAGGGATAACAGAAAATACAGAGAGAACTGTTGAAGATTTGTTGGCAGAAAACTTCCTTGATATTGTGAAAGATGAGAAGGTATCTGTCTAAGATGCTCATCAAGCTCCACATAAGGTATATCTCAAAAGAAAGTCACCAAGACATATTATAATCAAACTTGCCAAAACCAAAGATAAAGAGAGAATTTTAAGAGTGGCTAGGGACAAAAAAGTCACCTACAAAGGATAGTCAATAAGAATAAATTCGGGTTACTCGTTTTTTTTACTTGGCAGAAACCATGCAGGCAAGAAGGCAATGGGATGACTTATAAAAAGCATTGAAGGAAAAAAAATGCCACCCAAGAATCACATATCCAGCAAAACTGTCTCTCAAATATGAAGGCAAAATCAGGACATTTCCAGATAAACGGTTTAGGGAATTCGTGAAAACCAAGCCAAATCTACAAGAAGTACTAAAGGGAGTTCTCTAGTTAGAAAATCAATAATATCAGATATCAACCCAAACTAGAACACAGGACAGAACAACCAGGTGTCAACCCAGATAGGGAAATCACAAAAATAAATCAAGAAAACAAAAATGCTCAAAACAGGGAAACTGCAATGTCATTATGTAAAAGAAGACAACATTAAAACAATAAAGAGGGACTAAGAAATGTAGAAATGTAGTCAGAGATCTTTCATATGGACAGGAAGGCAAGACGATATAAAGAAATAAAAGTTAGGTTTAAACTTAGAAAAACAGGAGTAAATATTAAGGAAACCACAAATGAGACAAACTATCTTACTCAACAAAATAAAACACAAGAAAAAAATAGACTTAGCAGAAACAAAATCAACAATGAATGAAAGGAAAAGACAATATATAAAGATAAACTACTCAGCACATAAAATTAAGTGGGAAAAAGAAACTGTCAACAACACACAAAAAAAGACATCAAAGTGACAGCACTAAACTCATACCTATCCATAATAACACTGAATGTAAATGGACTGAATGCACCAATAAAGAGACAGGGAGTGCCAGAATGAATTAAAAAACACGATCCATCCATATGCTGCCTACAAGAGACATACCTTAGACTTAGAGACACAAACAAACTAAAACTCAAAGGATGGAAAAAAAATATATCAAGCAAACAGCAATCAAAAAAGAGCAGGAGTGGCAATATTAATTTCTGACAAAATAGACTTTAAAGTTAAATCCACCACAAAGGATAAGAAAGGACACTATATAATGATTAAAGATGCAATATACCAGGAAGATATAACCATATTAAATATTTATGTCTCCAATGACAGGGCTGCAAGATACATAAAACAAACTCTAACAGCATTGAAAAGTGATATAGATAGCTCCACAATTATAGTAGGAGACTTTAACACTACACTTTCGGTGAAGGACACAACATCCAGAAAGAAGCGTAGTAAAGACACCCCCCCCAAAAAAACCCAGTGCCGTCGAGTTGATTCCGACTCATAGTGACCCTATGAGTAAAGACACAGAGGATCTAAATGCCACAATCAACCAACTTGACCTCATAGACATATACAGAACACTCCACCCAACAGCAGCCAAGTAGAGTTTCTTTTCCAGTGCACATGGAATGTTCTCTAGAATAGACCACATATTAGGTCACAAAGCAAGCCTTAGCAGAACTCAAAACATCGAAATATTACAAAGCATCTTCTCTGACCATAAGGCCATAAAAGTAGAAATCAATAACAGAAAAAGCAGGGAAAAGAAATCAAACACTTGGAAACTGAACAATACCCTGCTCATAAAAGACTGGATTATAGAAGACATTAAGGATGGAATAAAGAAATTCATAGAATCCAATGAGAATGAAAACGCGTCCTATCAGAACCTTTGGGACACAGCAAAAGCAGTTCTGAGGTCAATTCATATCAATAAATGCACACATCCAAAAAGAAGGGGCCAAAATCAAAGAATTATCCTTACAACTTGAACAAATAGAAAGAGAACAACAAAAGAAACACTTAAGCAACAGAAGAAAGCAAATAACAATCATTAGAGCAGAATTAAATGAAATAGAGAACAGAAAAACAATTGAAAGGGTTAACGAGACCAAAAGCTGGCTCTTTTAAGAGACCAAAAGCTGGCTCTTTTAAAAAAGTAACAAAATTGATAAACCATTGGCCAAACTGACAAATGAAAAACAGGAGAGGAAGCAAATAACCCAAATAAGAAATGAGATGGGCGATATTACAATTGACCCAAATGAAATTAAAAGAATCATACCAGATTACTACAAAAAATTTTACTCTAACAAATTAGAAAACCTAGAAGAAATGGATGAATTCCTAGAAACAAACAAAAAGAGGTAGAAAAACTAAATAGACCCGTAACAAAAGAAGAGATTGAAAAGGTAATCAAAAAACTTCCCCCCCCCCAAAAAAGCCCTGGCCCAGACAGCTTCACTGCAGAGTTCTACCAAACTTTTAGAGAAGAGGTAAGACCACTACTACTAAAGGTATTTCAGAGCATAGAAGAGGACAGCATACTCACAAACTCATTCTATGAACCCAGCACATCCCTGATGCTAAAACCAGCTAAAAACACCACAAAAAAAAAAAAAGAGAGAGAAAATTACAGACCTAGGTCCCTCATGAACTTAGACACAAAAATCCTCAACAAAATTCTGGCTAATAGAATTCAACAACATATCAAAAAAAAATTCACCATGACCAACTGGAATTCATACCAGGTATGCAGGGATGGTTAAACATTACAAAACAATTAATGTAATCTACCATATAAATAAAAAAAAAAAGACAAGAACCACATAATTTTATCAATTGATGCAGAAAAGGCATTTAACAAAGTTCAACACTCATTCATGATAAAAACGCTCAGCAAAATAGGAATAGAAGGAAAATTCCTCAACATAATAAATGACATTTACACAAAGCCAACAGCCAAAATTATCTTAAATGGAGAGATTCTGAAAGCATTCCCTTTGAGAACAGGAACCAGACAAGGATGTCCCTTATCACCACTCTTATCAACATTGTGCTGGAGGTCCTAGCCAGGACAATTAGGCTAGATAAAGAAATAAAGGGCATCCAGACTGGTAAGAAAGAAGTAAAAGTATATTTGCAGATGACATGATCTTATACACAGTAAACTGTAAAGAATCCTTAAAAAAAAAAACACTGAAACTAATCGGAGAGTTCAGCAGAGTATCAGGATACAAGAAAAACATACAAAAATCAGCTGGATTCCTCTACACCAACAAAAAGAACATCAAAGAGGAAACCACCAAATCAATACCATATACAGTAGCCCCCAAGAAGATAAAATACTTAGGAATAAATCTTACCAGAGATGTAAAGACTTATACAAAGAAAAGTACAAAACACTTCTGCAAGAAACCAAAAAAGACCTACATAAGTGGAAAAACATACCTTGCTCACGGATAGGAAGAGTTAACATTATAAAAATGCCTATTCTACCAAATGTGATCTATACATTTAATGCAATTCCGGTCCAAATACCAATGACACTTTTTAGTGAGATGGAGAAACAAAACACCAACTTCACGTGGAAGGGAAAGGGGCCCCACATAAGTAAAGCATTACTGAAAAAGAAGAACAAAGTGGGAGGCCTTACTCTACCTAATTTTAGAACCTATTATACTACCACAGTAGTCAAAACAGCCTGGTACTGGTACAACAACAGATACATAAACCAATGGAACGCAACTGAGAATCCAGACATAAATCCATCCACATATGAGCAGCTGATATTTGACAAAGGGCCAAAGTCAGTTAATTGGGGAAAAGACAGTCTTTTTAACAAATGATGCTGGCATAACTGGATATCCATCTGCAAAAAAATGAAACAAGACCCATACCTCACACCATGCGAAAAAACAAACTCAAAATGGATCCAAGACCTAAACATAAAATCTAAAACAATAAATATCATGGAAGAAAAAATAGGGACAATGTTAGGAGCCCTAATACATGGCATAAACAGCATAAAAATCAAACACCTATGCTTATCCAAAGACTTCACCAAAAGAGTAAAAAGACTACTTATAAGTTGGGAAAAAGTTTTAGCTATGACATTTCTGATCAGCACCTGATCTCTAAAATCTACATGATTCTGCAAAAACTCAGCTACAAAAAGACAATCCAATTAAAAAATGGGCAAAGGATATGAACAGGCACTTCTCTAAAGAAGACATTCAGGCTGCTAACAGATATATGAGGAAATGCTCACAATCATTAGCCATTAGAGAATTGCAAATCAAAACTACATTGAGATCCCATCTCACCCCAACAAGGCTGGCGTTAATCCAAAACCCACAGAATAATAAGTGTTGGAGAGGTTGTGGAGAGACTAGAACACTTCTACACTGCTGGTGGGAATGTCAAATGGTACAAGCACTTTGGAAATCGATTTGGTACTTCCTTAAAAATCTAGAAATAGAACCATAGGATCCAGCAATTCCAGTCCTTGGAATACATCCTAGAGAAATAAGAGCCTTTACACGAACTGATATGTGCACACCCATGTTCTTTGCAGCACTGTTTACAATAGCAAAAATTTGGAAGCAACCAAGGTGCCCATCAACTGATGAATGGATAAATAAATTATGGTATATTCACACAATGGAATACTACACATCGATAAAGAGCAATGATGAATCCCTGACACATTTCTTACATAACATGGAGGAACCTGGAAGGCATTATGCTGAGTGAAATTAGTCAGTTGCAAAAGGACAAATATTGTATGAGACCGCTATTATAAGAACTCAAGAAATAGTTTAAACAGAGAAGAAAATATTCTTTAATGGTTACAAAAGTAGGGAGGGAAGGAAGGAGTGGGGTATTGACTAATTAGATAGTAGATAAGAACTATTTCAGGTGAAGGAAAGACAACACACAATACAGGACAGGTCAGCACAACTGGACTAAACCAAAAGCAAAGAATTTTCCTGAATAAACTGAATCCTTTGAAGGCCAGTGTAGCAGGGGCAGGGGTTTGGGGACCATGATTTCAGGGGACATCTAAGTCAATTGGCATAATAAAATCTGTCAAGAAAACATTCCTCATCCCACTTTGGAGAGAGGCATCTGGGGCCTTAAACACTAGCAAGGAGCCGTCTAAGGTTCATCAATTGGTCTCAACCCACCTGGAGCAAAGGAAGATGAAGAACACCAAAGACACAAGGTAATTAGGAGCCCAAGAGAGAGAAAGGGCCGCATAAACCAGAGACTACATCAGCCTGAGACCAGAAGAACTAGATGGTGCCTGGCTAAAACTGACGAGAGCCCTGACAGGGAACACAACAGAGAATCTCTGAGGCAGCAGGAGAGCAGTGGGGTACAGATCTCAAATTCTTGTAAAAAGAACAGACTTAATGGTCTGACTGAGACTAGAAGGACCCCAGAGGTCATGGTCCCCAGACCTTCTGTTAGCCCAAGACAGGAAGCATTCCCAAAGCCAACTCTTCCGACAGGGATTGGACTGGAGTATGGGATGGAAAATGATACTGGTGAGGAGTGGGCTTCTTGGAGTGAGCTTCTTAGATTGAGTAGACACACGAGACTATGTGGGCATCTCCTGTCTGGAGGGGAGATGAGAGAGTACAGTGGGTCAGAAGCTGGGCAAATGGACACGAAAATAGAGAGTGGAGAGAAGGAGTGTGCTGTCTCATTAGGGGGAGAGCAATTAGGAGTATATATAAAAAAATTTTTTTTCAAGGTGTAAAATTTTTTTTTTTTATTTTAGCAAGGTGTACATAAATTTTTGTATGAGAGACTGACTTGATTTGTAAACTTTCACTTAAAGCGCAATAAAAAATTTTAAAAAACCCCGGAGGCTGAGCTATGGGAGCAGGGCGGCTACTCTGATGGGGCAGAGAGTTGGCTTCTGTCCTTCTTTCAAGAGAGGCCTAGGTTTCAATTACACCTGCCCAGTGCCTAGCATTTCATTTAGAAAAATTAATCCAAAAATTTTCTCTTGGGGCTAATAATATTTTAGAAATGCTATTTTAATAGCTAAAATGCAATTTTAATAGCTAAAAAAAAAGTCAATGCACTTGGCTGCTAACTGAAAGATTAGCAGTTCGAGTCCACCTAAAGGCACCTCAGAAGAAAAGTCTGGCAATTAACTTCCAAAAAAATCAGCCATTGAAAAGCCTTGGAGCACAATTCTACTCTGATACACACGGGGTCACATGAGTCGAAACTGACTAGACAGCCACTGGATTTTTGGTTTATGCTTTGAATATATTTGCAGACAAGACAATTTCTGGAGAAGGGTGTGCAGGGACATTTTCCCTCATGAATTCTTTAATTAGGGAGGAAAACCTTTCACCAATTCTCCCCAGCTGACTTCCTTTCCATCCGCATTGTCCAGAATCGAGTCACATACTAGGGACGAGTGAAAGGAAAGCTAGGAAACTGCATATCTGGCCCTTTAAGATCGTGGCTCCAAGGAAATAGCAGTGAGAAGTGGCTGTTGATAGACAACCAACAGTATCAGTCACAAATTTAAATTTGGATAGCTGTCAAGAGATAGAAGGTAGAATATGATTAAGCACCAAATGAGAAATAAAAAAATGTCATAGACTTTCAGGGTAGGCAGTGATTACGAAAGGAGGCAGGACTTGAGCTGAAATTGAAGGATAAGTAGCAGGTGATAAGTAAAGGATGGGAGACATGGTATTTTAAAAGGAAATAAAGCAATGAGTAAAATAAAGAAGGGGGATGATGATAGATTAAAACAAAGAAGAGAAAGAAGGGCATGTTTTGTTGCAGGGAAGACCGAAGAGGTATATTTTTGAAGGGCATGTGATAAATGAATTTGAGTAGTTCAGGTACAGCTAAGTCATGGAAGCTGGGAATCCCCATTGGATACTTCTTCCTCTGCTGTCACTTGATACCTACATTTAAACCTGCTTTAGTGCAAAAAACCAGTATGAAGTATATATGCAATAAATGTCTGCCGGATGCTAGTACATATTACACTCTATTTGTATGTTTTCATGACAGCATCCCTTATAGGAATCCCTTACATCCTACTAAGATAAAATAGATCTGTATAGGTTCGCTATGAGTTGGAATCAACTCGATGGCACTGGGTTTGGGTTTTTTTTTTTTTTTTTTTGCAAAATGCTTATTGAATTCATTTTTAGAAACAAAATTACCTTTAGCTATGTTGCATGCATATATGCACAAGTGAAATATTTGTTGTGTACTCTAAACTTCCCTGACCAGCATCTGGGCCAGATCCCATGGTCCCTTTTAGGTACAGTGAATGGGGTGATTTTTGCTGTTGTTGTTAGCTTGTTTTCCTTAACTTCTGCTGATGTTGTTCTTCTGGCCTACGCAGGCAGTCCTAATGATGGATTTCTCATGGGGTCCATGTGCTGTTTCTGTAGAAGCCCTGTGGAAATTTCAGCTCCCTGCTGGGAGTGCTCTGCTCTTCAGCTCTCCTCTTGTGACCACCCTCAACCTCCTGTACCTGAGAGAACACTAGCTAAAGGCTCTTACAGCTGGTATGGGGCCCAGAAGTTGGTCCTCTTTGTAAGGGCATTTTTAGAGGTCTCAAGGTTGACTACATTCTTCAATGTCTAGTATCCTTGACATTGGAGTATGCTTGACATTGGAGCATCCTTGCCATGCCCCACTGCTGACCTTTCTCCTTGCCCACCCATCACAGGCTACTCCCAAGATGATATATATTTCATATGTATATATGTTCATATAAATATGAAATGTGTTTATGAAATATAAATATTAAATGAACTATGTAAGTATATACATTTATAAATATAAACATATATATATTTCATATATATATTTCATCCAGCCTCCTGCCTTTGGGTCCCCAGGTGTAAAGTGTATTATCATTATCAAAATTTACAAACGTCCCAAACTCAAGGAGACACATAAAATTATTCAAAGAACTCTCTCATCCAACTTCCCCCTGCTGGGCTGGCAACCCTCAGGAAGGCCTGTGATACCATAGCTCGGCAAGCAGGTAACCATGGAGCGAGGTGCCCAGAGTCCCTTACTTCAGGCACCACCAGTTTTTATACATGACTTCCTTAGGGAATGCTTAGGCCTCCCCACTTAGCCAACTATGCAATACTAAAATGTCCTACATTACCAACCCCCCCTTCAAGTGTCTAATCTTCTCTTTCATAAATCTTTGAGGGTTGGGACAAAGACTTGTAAGACCATTTTGGCCCTGGAAGTGATGGCTGGCACTTGTAAGAATATGCGGTCCTCGGCTCGAGGGCTTTGATGGAAGTAGTAGATGGCAGAAAAGCCCATTCAATATCCTCTTGCCTACAATGCATGAATGTGCCCCCGCATATATACCCCACCTCACTTCAGAAATGTTGCATGCAGTTCCAGAAATGGATATAATACAATATAAAACAGATAAGATCCAGTAAAAAACCATCTGATACTATGAAGACACTATAGATACATCTGGAGATTTTTGAACATGGGAGTGACATGATGAAAATAATGTTTTAGAAAGGTTAAGCTGGGGATAAGATAAGGGATGGGTGGCAGCATGAAAACATAAAGACAGGGAGATCCTTTAAGGTCTGGTGAAGAAGTCAAGACATGAGGTCAAAAAGAACCTGGTCAAGGGTGTGCCACTGGGAGAAGGGAAAAGGACTAGTGTGCGTGAGGGAAGTTTTGGGACTGATGAAGTACAGGAAATGCTTACAGGATGTAGAAGTGTTTTCTCTCCTGCTGAAATCAAGGCACAATGAGTTCAAGAAGACACACATAAGGGCCATTCCGCTTTTCAATGGCCTCAAATCACATTGCCTGGGCAAAGGCACTGTCCTCCCCCTGTTACACTGTGGAGTCAGCAGAGCTGCACAAGAGGGAGAATCAGTAAGCAGACATTAGATGATAACAGTCAAAAGCTGGGTGTTTGCTGAGTGCACTTTAAGACAAGAGCAGCGCAAATGAGTCAGCACTGAGTACCACCCCCCTGCCCCCAAGGGCGGACCTCCCATATAACTAGCACCGTATTAGATGTTGGAAAAAAGCACAGCAATGCCAGCTTCCACAGTAATCATCTCTTGAATCTCTCCGAGCAGCACGAACACCTTGACTTCCTGCCATGGAAGATACTCCCCCTCTCAAATCTTGAGTCACTCCGGACCACCTCCAAGTTGGGAATCAGACGCAGCTAAAATACATTCATGTCAAGAAGGCGCATCAGCTGACACGTTTCTGGGGAGTCTAAGCTGGGCTTTCCAACTGTCCTCCATCACGCTCCAGAGAGTTGTCTGTGGTTCCCAGCCCAACTGCTTTCAAATGGTACCAGGCAAGGCCCCTGGAACTTCTCGCAGCTATTCTCTACAGCCGTGGAGACAGTTCCTTGGGTGAAATCCAGGCTGCTGAATCACTCATTTCCTGTTCTTGATCTAAGAAATTTGTTTGATGTTGCTTTCGCAAAAAAATTATATTTTTTGAGGAAAAAATATTTTATATAACACAGATTTATGGGCTTGAGCACCAAAACCAGACCATTCTGAAGATGTTTTACCATTATCGCCATTTTCCACCAAAAAGTTCTGGGTGCCGGGCAAAACTCTACAGTGATTTTCCAGTGAAGTGAGGATGTTGGATGTCATAGGCAAACGTCCCAGTTGTGTTTACTCCATAAAGCTGAAGACATCGCACAGCTTGTCAGTAACAAGTCGGGGAGGCTGCCGTTTGTAAAAGCATCAGATGTATTCGCTAGTGCAACTCAGGCAACAGCTGTGTGGGTATTTCCAAGTTCACCATCTTGTGAGAGCACCCTTCTCTTAACTATTGAAATAAACATAAGTTTGTCCCTCATCCCTCATCTAGCTGACTCTCCACATTTCTCAGGGATCTCAGGGACTTTCCATTGCTTGTAGTTATTCCCTCTCCTAATAGCCTGCTTTGTATTAAATTATCTTTTACTTGCATTCTCTCCTGTGGGGGAAAAGGTCAAAATCCCACTTTTCATTTTCTGACACCAAATTGTATAGCTCAATCAAATCAATTCATTATCAGTTCTGTTCCCCTCTGCTCCACTTCTGTTCTGACACCAGCTACTCATGCAGCACTTCTTCCTGTGACCCTCACCACTGGCAGCTAGGTCGGACCTCACAAGTTAAAGGACACAGTGCTTTACGCTGCCAAGCCTGCCTAAGACCTCAGACAACAGCTGCAAGCTTGGGAGTCCCCAGAGCCCCCTCACATCTGACTTGCTACCTGCAAATTTGAGGTTCCCTCTACTCCCCAAGATATCAGCTATAAACTCAGGGTTCCCTCACTTCTGACCTGCTGGCTCCCACAACTCCATTTGTGTTCAATGATTCACTAAAACTACTCACAAAACTCACAGAAAACACTGTATTTATGATTACAGTGTTATTATAGCAAAAAGGATACAACTGAAGAGACACAGAAGGCAAAGTCTGGGAGGACTCACAACACAGAGTTTCCAGGTCCCAAAAAGGATACACAACCCTTTTACTGTATGGAAGTCTTTCACCAACCAGGAAGCCCAAGCAGCTACTGTATACAGAGCTTTTATCGGGGGTCTCGTATGTAATTCAGACTCCAGCCCCCTCCCCTCAATACTACAAGGTTGATATCACATCATAGGTCTTTCTGGCCTGGCCAGCCCCCATTCAAATGTTACCTCATTAACATAACCTGTTAGATTAGGTGTGATCTGGAGCCCTTATTAAAAACACTTATGATTACTGGGGAAATTCCAAGATTTTCGAGGTTATCTCTCAGGAACCAAGGATGAAGACCAAATTCTTTGGGTAAAGTCAACCCCACACAACCTCTTGCATCTTCTTCCTTCTCTCCACTCTGCATCAAAACAAATGTAGAGACATGGATGCTTTTCCATGATTTTCCAAGGGACCACCCACACATGAGGGCAGTTTTGTCTAAAGTTTACTAGGGAGTCAAAAGAAAAGGAGGAAGCTCACATAGCAGTAAAGCGGATACCTGACAACTACATCTTCATGTACATGTGGCACTCTCGTTCTTCGAAGTCTTCAGGCCACTCACCCCAGAAGAAGCATCTCACTGGCTGGCCCCTGTCTCAGACCTATTCCCATGAAGCTGGCCCTGCTCTTTCCCTACTCTCAATCTATCCATAAGGCCTTGCACATCCCACCTCTCAAGCTTCCAGGAAAATTCAAAATTCCCTTTGTTTTATTGGGCAGGCCAATTTAATTGTCTTTGTCTCACTCCTCCTCCATTCAGATCAATGTGTAGGGTCCTTTTCCCATCCAAAAATTCAGCAACAATTTGTTATGCTGTCAGCCAAACTTTGTTTCCCAACTCTCATCCTCTCTGTTAGTTTTTAAGTCATTAAAATAAAAAGTGTTAAGTAATACTGCAATGTATCTATTCTCATTGGAAACCAGAAACAGAACACAGAAAACCAAAAAAAAAAAAAAAAAGAAAGAAAAAAAAACCAAACCCACTGCTGTCAAGTTGATTCTGACTCATAACAAACTTATAGGACAGAATAGAACTGCCCCTAGGGTTTCCAGGGAGTGGCTAGTGGATCTGAACTGAGGTTTTCTTTAGCAGCCAAGCCCTCAACCACTGTGCAACCAAGACTCCTCACCTAAAAAAGTGATCCCAAAATGCTAGTACATGAACTATTACCAGGCTATGGTAAAGTTTTAGCCAGTTTAAGATAAAACAATAAAATTAATGAAAAGATTGTCTTTTTAAACATATCACTGTAAGGTTTCCAACTCTTGTAGTAGAGGTTGTCCTGCGTTATGAGACCATCGCTAGATTTTACGTTTTTGGTATTATAATGTCCCGTTTTAATGAAATGAGGGTAATTTTAGTAGATTTGCATGATTTTTTAAAATTAGTTTTACTAGAACAAACTATGTCTGATCTCAATTTTTTTTTTTTAATTTATTCCCAAATGTTTGGGAACCAGTTCTCTAGAAACATATTTCAGGAATTAAGAAAAGAGACAAAGCAAAAACATACGCCTCTCAATCTCCTAGAACTTATGGAAAAATTACACAGAGCTTTCATCAAGTCAGGAACTGGAAGGGCTATGGAAAAGGCTAACAGAATGGGACACACCTCTCTCTGAAGACAGAGAATCTAGAAGAGAGGGCACTGGGGCCTCCTGGAGAGCTACTAGAATTAGCCTCCCCTCCAGACTCCTTCCAGACCCTTCCAGTACCCCCTTCCTTCCCTAGTGTTCCTCTTACCCCACACTGCCTGTGTTCACACCCTCTAATCCAGATTTCCATGTGAAATTCTATGTGAAATTGTAGAGAAGATACTTTGATATGACCAGTAGGTTTTAACTTCTTATAAAAATATATGGCTGTGCTGACTGCAGAATCCAAGAGAGTCTTATAGCCAGTGCCTGTTCTCACATTGAGTCAGAGTGGTCTCAGGGGAATTTAGAATGCTCCTGAACTCACAGTCCCCACCTTCAGCCCTGTCACTTAGATGTGACTTCAAATTGTGAATTGGTTCCTTGGACAAACCATTTTTCTAACTTAAAAAAAAAAAAATTATCTGATATTTGAGTGGAAACCCTGGTAGCATAATGGTTAAGAGCTAACAAAAAAGTCGGCAGTTCAAATCCACCAGGCGCTCCTTGGAAACCCTGTGGAGCAGTTCTACTCTGATATTTGAGAAGACATCAAACTTCTATTATATGTAAATCCAAGATGGACATGAAATTAAAAGTTGGGCAAGATGTTATGCCTTTCATGTTTCTGCCAAGATGAATGAACAAAGGTAATATAAATTTAGGTCTTGACAAGATCTTGATGTAGCCCAAGGCTCTCTCATTATGAATGAGGAACTGTGGTGGTTAGAGGTTACATAAGAAACCAAGATGTCCGACTCATTAGATGGTAGCCTAGTCTGAGTCAGAGATGAGAACTCTTTGACTCCAGGGCTTCTTCAAACAAAATAAACCACTTTCCTTACTTACTGAGCTTTTGTTTTGTTTTGTTTTGTTTTTTCAGGAGGTAAATTTATCATATTCTTAAGAACCTATGTCTTTTATCTCATCCTTTTTTTGACAAGGTATAACAGGTGACTGTTTATGTTCTGTAATTTCCCACTATTTGATTCTACCTTATGTACTTGAAAAATCAGAATGATGAATGATGGTCTCCATATCATGTCTTTGGAACTTTTGTTTTTCTTTAATTGTTGATTTTTAATTTTATATTTCTTCCTATATTTATCCTTTTATTCCTTTACCCCCTCTTCCCATGTCTACCACTGATCAAATTGCTTCATATTCACATTTAATGAGCTCAGCCTATGATGAGTCAATCAAATGGTTGAGTAGATCAGGTACGGAGACTCTATTCTGGAAGTATGAATGAGAAGAGAAGACAGTACTCAATGGGAAGAGAGCATTTTTAAATGCCAAGAATCCCACCTTCTGACATTTTTCAGTTAGGAAGGGTGAAGCTCAAAGTCCTATGTCTGTTTAGGTCAGTTAACCAGATTCTTGTACTTTGACAGATTACTTATGCCTGAGGGTACTATGCTTAGAGTTAAAGAATGAATTCTAGAAATTGCGTCCTGGAGCAATACACGAAGAGAGCAACAGCAAAGTGTCTAAAAGTGGGTCAACTATGTGTGGTAAATGAAGAGAGAGATAAAGAAGTCATGGGGCTGAAGATTGAGGCAGAGCGGAGGTGAGACTGGAGGAATACTTGAACAATGTAAAATAAAAGGTCCCTGTGGACATTGTTGCCAACCTGCCAGGGACATTAAAGCAGCTGAGACAGAGCGAATAGGTTTCAACTCAGTGTGGTAAAATGCCAAGGGGGAAAAGAAAAGAGGGGTGAAGAAGTTAAATGAAAAGTAAAGGAGAAGGAGACTGTCCTTTATCATCAGGGAGGACACTTCATTCCGTAGGATTTAGGCAGGTAGAGGGATTGATGTGGTTGAACACAAAGTTGAAGATAGAAGGATAATGGAAGATAAAGCCATTCAGCTTCTTGATTCAATTGAAGGCTAGGTCATCTGCTTAAAGTGCGGGTGAAAGTTGGTAGGAGGAGAGAGGAGCTATGGTGATGTTTTCATCTGCTGCCACAGGTTGCTGCTGGCCAAGGAAAGGAGAAAGACATTCCAAACAAAAATGGGGCTCAGCTGACCTTGCAGACCAGCAGTCTATCATGGCAACAACCTGCATAGTGTGGGCTTTTCTGCGATATAACTCAGGCATCGGAGTGAAATTGCTGCTTTGGGGGATTGATCCAGAGTTGGGGAGTTTCAGGACAGAGTTTCTAGAGAGATAAGGGTCTGCAGAGAAAGCACAGGATGATTTGGGAAGAAAGCTGGACCAACAGGGTGGTGATTGCTGGAAGCAGAGGAAAGACACGAGCTTGGAGCAGTTGAGGGTGGTAGGTGGGGAAAACTACAAGAGCAGTGCTTGGCATGAGTTGGCTTCATGGACATTGACATCTTGCAGAGTACAGAAGGAATTGAGTTAAAGAGGAAGGCTATGAGCCACCACCCATATCTTCAAGGAATATGATGCGGTAACAGGGAAGAGAAAAAGATATTGAAGCCAAATATCATGAGCTTCAAAGAAAAGGGGCTTTTTCATTAAAAAAAAAAAAAAAAAAATTGGAGGGATGTTATTATGGTGAAGACAGGTGGTTGAAGTAGGTGCAACTGTGGAATATTTTGGAGGGAAAAAGGGTTTTGTGAATAATGTAAGCCTTGGGAAAAATGTAATCTCTGGAACACAGGCTCTAAGTCCAGCCCCTTCACTGCTGACTGACATGATCAGGCAAAGTCCCTTCATGTGGAAAACAAGGGGGGTTAACTTTATTGGGCTCCAGAGTTTCTTAAGGTCCCTGGGTGGTGCAAATAGTTTGTGCTCAGCTATTACATAAAGGTTGACGATTCAAACCCACCCAGAGGTACTGTGGGAGAAAGACTTGGCCATCTGCTTCTGTAAAGCCAAGAAAACCCAATGGAGCAGTTGTACCCTGTAACACATGGGGTTATCATGGTTCAGAATTGACTTGACAGTAACAGCTTTGGGGTTTTTTTTTTGTTTCGAGTTTCTGAAGAAAAAAAAATGTAGCTTCTTGAGAGCAGATAGATCGGTTTGATGTGGCACATTGCTTCTTCCCATGTGACTATCGATTCCCTGGGTAATAAGACTTCCAAATTAAGGCAAGCCAGGTTGGTTTTTGATTTTATTCAGTACCCATCTATCCATCCATTCATTCAATAAATACGTGTTGAGTACCTTTTCTGTGTCAGGCATTGTACTAGGGCCTGGGAATACTATAAAAACAAAAAACCAAACCCAGTGCCATCGAGTCGATTCCAACTCATAGCGACCCTATAGGACAGAGTAGAGCTGCCCCATTGGCGTAGTGGTTAAGTGCCATGGCTGCTAACCAAAGGGATGGCAGTTCGAATCCGCCAGACACTCCTTGGAAACTGGGGATACTATATTGAGCAAAAATAGATGTGATCTTTGTCCTCACATTGCTTCCAATCTAGAGGAGGAGATATACACACAGGTGTAACTAAGGTATGGCACGTAGGGTGTGTGCCCTGAGCACCACTTGAGGAGGGGCCTTATTGACTAGTTTCTATCGGTCATTGCAGTTTCTATCCCAGCAGTGAGAGATCATTCACAATTTAAAACTGATTGCCATAGGCACATTTTCAATAGATTAAAAAAAAAAAAAACCCAAGCCCATCAAGTTGATTCCAACTCATAGTGATCTTATAGGGTAGAGTAGACCTTCCCCTTAGGGTTTCCAAGGAGCAGCTGGTGGATTCGAACTGCTGACCTTTTGGTCAGTGGCCAAGCTCTTAACCATTACAACACCAGGGCTCCATTTTCCACAGATTTCCTGGACATACATTAATCAAGGGGCACCCCCAGAATGAACAATCACAACTGTGATAAGGGAAATAAAAGAGAGATAGAGGTGCTATGACAGAGTGTGACGTGAGACCTAACCTAACTTGGGGAGTAGTCAGGAGGAGAATCTTCTCCAGGACACAGCATTGGAGCTGAGATCTGAGACACATGCTAGAGTTAATCTGGTAAATATCGGAGACAGCAGAGCAGTTCAAGAAAGGAACCAGCATAGGCCATGGCCCTCAGGTGAAGAAAGTGTGAACACTTGTCCACCTGGAAGAAGACCAGTGCTCTAAAGCCTGGAAGCAAGGAGGGATGTGGTACACGATGTGTCTAAAGAGCCTGCAGACCAAGCAGTGCCCTGTAGGTCAAACCAAACATTTTCAATATATCCTGAAAGCGATGAGGAGTGATTGAAACGTTGGAAACAAGAAAATGGCAAAGTTAGATTTGCTTTGAAAAGATCATTCCAATGGTGGCACCCCAAAAAGGTGGCAAAACAGGACCACTTAGGGTAAAGAAAAAAACTCATTATTCCTTATTTGCATATTATATTTATTTTTCCATTGGCTTCTAGAGTTCGTTTATCGAAACCTCTCTTCCCAAAGCATGAGTTTTTCCAATAATATAAATAATTAATATATAAATAAATAATATAAATTTCCGATAATATAAATGGAACAAAGAAAGGTAAGATGTTAAAATGTATTTAAGGGACACTGAGCTTCTGTTAAGGGTGATGAAAACGTTTGGAAATGATTAAGGTGATGGTTAAACAACATGAACATAATTAATGTCATTGAATTATCCATGTGAAGATTGTTGAAATGGCAAATATTTTCTTACCTATATATTTACCGGAAACCCTGGTGGCGTAGTGGTTAAGTGCTACAGCTGCTAACCAAAGGGTCGGCAGTTGGAATCTGCCAGGCACTCCTTGGAAACTCTATGGGCCAGTTCTACTCTGTCCTATAGGGTCGCTATGAGTCGGAATTGACTCGATGGCACTGGCTTTTTTTTTTAATATATTTACCACAATTAAAAAAAAAAATGTATTTTATCCACCACTTGCTTCTTCTCCTATCTGTTTAAGATTTAAAATATTTTCACCAGACCCTGGTCTTACTCCTAAGTAGATGATTGTCCCCTAGGCTGCTTTGCTCAGATCTCCAAGCTCCTGCCTGTGTTGCAGGGTTCTACTGACTTCTGTACCACTGCCCCGCTCAGGTTCTCTCCATGAGGCCTTCTTTAATGCTGATGAGTTTCATTTCAATTACTAGCCCTTTCATCTCAAACACCAGTGGAGCAGAAGCAATGTATAAAGTCAAATTGTTTCTTTGAAACCTAAAATTTATTGTGTTCTAGTGTCACTTTTATTAATTGTTTAACGTTAATGGTATCCAGACCCGCAGAAGTTCTTATAAACATGGAATTTTTTTTTTTTTCATCAAAGGGGAACCTCGCTTGTACTCTCTATATACGGTGATGTGCCTTCTGTTGTAGACCAGTTATACGTAGATTTATTTACACCAGGGAACCTAGGAATTTGACCCTGGAATAACATCGCTGAGAAAAAACTATGTTCAGATCAGAATGTAGCTGAACCTACTGGGGACTGTCTTAAACCCTGCCCATGTGACTCTCACTTTCCCTCCAAGAGGTTTCTCATGTGTTTAAAAATGTGTGCTCATTACACAGGCTCAAGTTGTGTTGGCCACAACAGACTCTCAGGAAGAAAGAGATTTCCTTTCTCTGATCCTTAGCCAGAATGACTTGGAGAGAAGCACAGAGAAAAATTATCCTCTAGATAACAAGAAAAGAGAAAGGTAAGATGCTTTTTGCTTCATTTTTGCCCTAAACTATTTGAAGAGAAACTTCTGGGGAGATAGCAAAGGAATCCTAACTTCAGCTTTAGGAATATTTTAACAAAACACAGCACACTGGGAAACAAGAAGTGAGGAGGGAAGCACAATTTCTCCCCACGGTAGACAGAGTCCTTACGAGCATTGTCCTCAAGAGGATCTTGTACCTCGTGGCTTGAAGATAAAATTAAGAACAAATTTTAGTAGTTAAGGGATGGGTGCCAGAATTCACACCAGTCACCCCTGACTTTGGGGAGAAGCATGGCTATTTCTCCGCACACTTAATATACAGGCCAATCTGCTTGCGTGCAAGCATTCCAACAGAAAATGCTTAGTTCTCATTATAGATGTAACCCTGTCCATCCAGCTCGGCTCTCAGGATTGGATTATGAACATAATTCTTAGCAATGCTGCTTTCATTTATCTACACAAGCTTTCTAAATGCCATTTCATTAGATGAGCTGGAGTCATACACTCTCTGTCTGGTGTGCTATGAGTGGCAAGCAGCAAGATTTATACCCTGGTGAGCCATAGTCAGGCATTTCAATGCTACACCGATTATTTAGATGTATTCAGAATCTTGCCCTTTCTTGCCAATGGATACTAGGCTTTCTCCAAGAACTCAATGTACGTGTCAAGATATTCTTTTCCTCAGGGAGATGCCAAAACCAGATTTATCCTGTTCCCCCAAGGTTAAAGCAATGAATAAGATGTCCTTTGCTTTTCTCCACTTCTTACTCCCAGAAAATAATTCATCTACATCCACACAGTGACAGCTCTTGGCATGAACAAAGGTGTCCCAAGAAAAGCTAGTAGGGATCCATGTAATTGCTCATGATTGTATCATTGTGTATTTAGCATATTTGTAGGCTGTTAGGTTTAAACATTAGTCTGACACAAAGTAAGAAAACAAAACAAAACATAACAAAACAAAACAAAATTGTAAATAGTGTTTACTCATTTTTATCATACTTTAGAGTAAAAAAAAAAGTAGAGCTTGCAAAATGTCAGTGGGATCCAGCAAGTGAAGAAATCCAAGATCAGTGAATTTCAAGAAACTCAGAATTTTTTTCTTCCTTGACTATTTCTGAGATAATTTGTATCTACAATCAATTCTTGATCACCTAAGCAACCAAAACACGCGTTTTTTATTTTGCCTTTGAAATACTTTGTGACTTTTCTCATTTTGCCACCTAAGCAGCAGATTCTCCTCATGTTAACATTTATTTCTACACACACCCAGGTATGACTGGGTTACAAGAAAGGTAAGAGCAGGAAGGATATGGTTAGCAATATATGAAAGATAAAAAACCCCAACTGCTGGTGAGTTGAATTCCAACACATAGTGACCCTATAGAGCAGAGTAGGACTGCCTCATAGGGCTTCCAAAGCTATAAATCTTTACAGGAGCAGACTGCCACATCTTTCTCACACAGAGAGGCTGGTGGGTCCCAACCACCAACATTTGGGTGAGTAGCTGAGTGCTTAATCATTGCACAACCAGGGTTCCTGAATAGAAGATATTCCAGTGCAAATAATATTGCCCAAATTTTAATATTTTCTCTTTATTTCTTCATTTAAAATTTTTCCATTAAGAAAATGATTTTGAGATCAGTACTGATGCCTCAGTTGCAATATTAAAGCATTCTAGGTGCAAAATATTGAACAACTCTGGAAGCCTCAAAAGAAAATGGAAGGAATACACAGTATGAAAAGTCACTGTACGAAAAAGAATTGCTCGATGTTCAACCATTTCAGGAGGTTGCATAAGATCAAGAACCAATGGTACTGAAAGAAGTCCAAGCTGCACTGAAGGTATTGGTAAAAAACACAGCTCCAGGAATTGACAGAATGCTAACTGAGATGTGTCAATAAACAGATGTGACACTGAAAGTACTCACTCATCTATGCCAAGAAATTTGGAACATAGCTACCTGGTCAACCGACTAGAAGTGACCCATATTTGTGCCCAGTCCAAAGAAAGGTGATCCAACAGAATGTGGAAATTATTGAACAATATCATTAATATCATATGCAAGTAAAATTTTTCTGAAGATAATTCAAAAGCAGTTGCAGCAATACATTGACAGGGAACTGCCAGAAATTCAAGCCGGATTCAGAGGTGAACGTGAAACTGGGGATATCATTGCTGAGGTCAGATGAATCTGGGCTGAAAGCAGAGAATACCGGAAAGATATTTACTTGTGTTTTATTGGCTATGCAAAGGTATTCAATCGTGTGGACCATAACAAATTATGGATAACATTGAGAAGAATGGGAATTCCAGAACACTTAATTGTGCTTATGCAGAACCTATACATGGACCAAGAAGCAGTCGTTCAAACAGTACACGGTGATACTACGTGGTTTAAAGTCAGGAAAAGTGTGCATCAGAGTTGTATCCTTTCACCATACTTATTCAATGTGTATGGTGAGCAACTAATCTGAGAAGGTGGACTATATTAAGAAGAAGGCAGAGTTAGGATTAGAAGACTCATTAACAATCTGCATTATGCAGATAACACAACCTTGCTTACCGAAAGTGAAGAGGACTTGAAGCACCGATGAAAATCAAGGACTACAGCCTTCAGTATGGATTACACCTCAACATAAAGAAAACAAAAATCCTTACAACTGGACCAATAAGCAACATCAAAATAAACAGAAAATATTGAAGTTCTCAAGGATTTCATTTTACTTGGATCCGTAATCAACACGCATGGAAGTGGCCCCCAAGAAATTAAATGACACATTGCTTTGGGCAAATCTACTGCAAAAGACCTCTTAAAAGTGTTAAAAAGCAAAGATGCCACTTTGGGGACTAAGGTGTGCCTGATCCAAGCCATGGTATTTTCAGTTGCATCATATGCATACGAGAGCTGGACAATGAATAAGGAAGACAAAAGAAGAATCAATACTTTCGAATTATGGTGTTGGCAAAGAATATTAAATATACCATGGACTGCCAGAAGAACAAACAAATCTGTCTTGGAGGAAGTACAGCCAGAATGTTCCTTAGAGGAGAGGATGGCAAGACTTCATCTCAAGTACTTTGAACGTGTTATCGGGAGGCACCGGTCCCTGGAGAACATCATGCTTGATAAAGTAGAGAGTCAGTGAAAATGAGGAAGACCCTCAGCCAGATGGATTGACACTGTGACTGCAACAATGGGCTAAAACATAGCAACAATTGTGGGGATGGCACAGGACTGGGTAGTGTTTCGTTCTGTTGTACACGGGTTCACTGTGAGCTGGAATGAACTGGATGGCACCTAACAACAACAGTGATTCCACTATGTACAAGCATCTCATATATGTAACTCTCATGCCAAGTGGTTCCATTCAGTCTGATATTTTTAAATGCAGCAGACATTATTTCTATATTACAGGCCGAGAAAGAAGAGATATTGGTACTGTTATCTTGATTGGATCCATTAAACAAAGGCAATCTGGAACATAGTCTAGATCTTGCTGCCTCAATCCTGTGCTCTCCCTCTTAGAGCTGGGCTTTAACTATGAATCTCACCAGTGGGGCATGAAGAATAAGGAGAGATGGATCAGAAGCTCAGGAAGGGTTATTCTAAAGAGCAAAACACAGAAAGAACAATGAAAGACAGTGGAAAACTTGAGATCCACCAGCTGTGCTGCATGCCCTAATAATGAACATGGATATAGTCATATTTAATGGAATCTGAAAAAGCATTTGGCAAAATTCACCACTAGCTTATGATAAAAAATTCTAGGACTATAAGAATAGAATAGAATTTGTCAAATTGGTAATGGGCATCGACAAAAAACTGTAACCAACATCATATTAACGTAGTCGGACAACATTCTGTTGTGATTCATAAGGTTTTCATTGGCTAATTTTTGGAAGTAGGTCACCAGGCTTTTCTTCCTAATTGAATCTGTCTTAGTCTGAAAGCTCTGTTGAAACGTGTCCACTCTGGGTGACCCTGCTGATACTTGAAATACCAGTGGCATAGCTTCCAGCATCATAACAACATGCAAGCCATCACCGTACAAAAAGGTAACAGATGGATTGTGGTAAGAAAATATAAGACACACAAAAAACAAATAACAAAATGGCAGAAGTAAGTCCTTCCTTATTGACAATTACCTTAAAAATAGATTAAACTCTCCAATAAAAAAAACAGTGTGGTAAAATGGATTTAAAAAAGAAAATAGAGGATCTGAACAACACCCTAAACCAACTAGACTTACAGATATGTACAAAAATTTAATACTTTTTATTTACTATTTATATAATTTAATATAAATACTCTATACAACAACAGTACAATACACTTTCTTCTCCGATGCACATGGATCATTTTCCATGACAGATCATAGACTAGAACAAAATACAAGTCTCAATAAATTTAAAAATATTAAAATCATATGAAATATCTTCTCTGACCACAATGGAATGAAACTAGAAATTAATAACAGAAGGAAAACTGTAAAATACACAAATATGTGGAAATTCAACAACACACTATTAAACAACCAATGGGTCAAGGAAGCCAACAAGGCAGCAATCAGAAAATACTTAGAGTCAAATGAAAATGAAAGCAAACATACCAAAGCTTAGGGGTTCAATGAAGGCAGTGTTCATAGGGAAATTCATAGTGGTAAATACCAACAGTAAAAAAAGAGGAAAGATCTCAAATTAAAAAAACAAAAAACCTAACTTTACAACTATAGGAACTAGAAGTAGAAGAGCAAACTAAGCCCAAAGCTACCAAAAGGAAGGAAATAATAAGGATCAAAGGAAAAATAGAGAATATAAAAATAATAGGCTGTGATGGTTAAGACTGTGTGTCAATTTGGCTGGGCCATGATTCTCAGTGTTTTGGCAGTCGTATAATATTGTGATCACTTCCCTGTTGAGATTTGATATGTGATCACCCGCATGATGGGATCTGCTGTGAGTAGCCAATCAGCTGAAAGGGAGTCTCCTTGGGTGTGTGGCCTGCATTCAAATATAAGCTGGTGTTCTAGCAAACCTTTTGCTCCTTCTGGATCCTGTTTGAAAGGATCCTGTTCGTCTGACTTCTGGTTCTTGGGACTTGAGCTGGCAGCTTGCCTTCAATCTTGCCTGCCAATCTTGGGTTCAACAACCCCTGTAGCTAAGTGAATCAGGAGAAGCCTCTATCCTGATCCACGGACATGGGACATTCCAGCCTCTACAACCCTGTGAGCCATTTGCTTGATATAAATCCCTCTCTGTTTATATGCTTTACTGGTTTTTCTTCTCTAGAGAACTCAGCCTAAGACATAGATGGAATTGATAAAACCAGAAGTTGGTTTCTTGGAAAGATCAAAAAAACCTTTAACTAGGCTGAACAGAAAAAGAGAGAAGATGTAAGTCTTTAAAATCAGACATGAAAGTGAGGACATTATAACTGACTCTACAGAAATAAAAAGGATCATAACAAAATATTATGAACAATCATTGCATGCAAACAAATTAAATAACTTAGATAAAACTAACAAATTTCTAGAGACACAAAAACCACTTAAATTGACCCAGAAAGAAATAGAAAAATCTCAACAAACCCATAACAAGTGAGGAGATTGAATCAGTAATCACCACTGGGTTCATTAAGAAACTTAACCAAACATTTATAGAATTGACGCCAATTTCTGAATCTCCTCCAAAACACAGAAGAGGAGGGAAAACTACCTAACTCATTCTATGAGGCTAGTAGTATCCAGATACCAAAGCCAGGCAAAGACACCAATATCCCTTATAACTGTAGGTGCAAAAATGCTCAACAAAATACTAGGAAACTAAATCCAACAGCATATTAAAAGGATTACACACCATGATCAAGTGAGATTTATCTCAAGAATTCAAGGGTGGTTGAATCAATGTAACACATTACATTAATAGAACAAAGAAAAAGAAAACGATCATCTCAATTGATACAGTAAAGGCATTTGACAAAATCTAACACCCTTACATGTTAAAAACCATCAATAAACTAGGGATAGAAGGGAAATGCCTCCACTGATTAAGGGCATTTAAGAAAACCCTACAGCTATTATCATACTCAATGGAGAAAGACTGAAATCACGGCGAGGATGACCACTCTCACCACTGCTATTCAGTATTGTACTGGAAGTCCTAAAAAAAAAAAAAAAACCCAGTGCCCTCGAGTCTATTCCGACTCATAGCAACCCAAAAGACGGAGTAGAACTGCCCCATAGAGTTTCCAAGGAGCACGAAGTCCTAGCCAGAACAATTAAGCAAGGGAAAGAAATAAAAGGCATCCAAATTGGGGAGGAAGAAGTAAAACTATTCCTTTTTGCAGATGAACCTGTATATTAAAAAAAACTCAAAGAATCCTCAAGAAAGCCACTAATCAATGAATTCAGCAAATTGGCAGGGTACAATGTTAAGTCAGCTGGACATACCAGCAATGAGCAATCTGAAAAGAAAATTTAAGAAACAGTTCCATTTACAATAGCACCCAAAAGAATAAAACACATAGGAATACATTTAACTAGGGAAGTGAAAGAGTCAAACATAAAAGAATACTTGCCTTATATCTTAGAATTCTCTAGAGAAATAGAACCAGTAGCATACATAGAGATGTGTGTGTGTGCATGTATGTGTGTGTATGCGTGTATGCAGGGGAGGGAGAGAGAGAGATTTACTTCAAGGGATCGGCTTATATCATTGTGGAACCGGCAACCCAAAATTGGCAGGTCAGGTGGCAGGATGGAGACTCCTGCAGGCTTTTTTCCCAAAATTAAGCAACACAAAGAATGCAAAGTGGAGACAGAGAATGAGTTCTGGCAAAATATCTATTTATAGTTTGGAGGTATAACACACCCTAAGGAAACTTCCTTTTCAACTGACTGATTACATTACATTAGGTTGCATTATGTAATATAATTATATTACGTCACCTTACATTATGGAATAGCAACTACTCTAGTATTTGGCCAAACCACTGGGAACCATAGGGTAGCCAAGTTGACACATAAAATTAAGTATCACATGGCATGATTCCATTTTTATGAAACTCTAGAAAAGATGAAACCAATCTATTGTGATAGAAAACAGTTCAGTGGTTGTCTGAGGCTGGGAGTTAGAGGCGGCTGATCAGGAATGGGCACAAGGGTCATGGAAATGTTCTGTATCTTGATTTTTATGGGGGTTATATGTGTGCATAATTTTGTCAAAACTCACTGGAAAGCACTCAATAAAAGGGTATTTTTGTTTGTTTGTTTTGTGTTTTAAATGAACAGGCCACGGAATAAGCATTCCCTGTCTGTCCTTTATATTGTGCGCTGGCCTCTACTCTGCACTGGGGAATTGGGATTTCCTGCAGCCTGGTGGGGCTAGGAAGGAAGCCTGTAGGCCCTCAAGCTTTCCCAACAACTAAGAAGAAGAGAGAATCCAGCTTCAGCATCCAGTTTCATTCAAGCAAAGCGGGGTTGGAGGCAAATCTGTGTAATGTAGGGTTTAGATAATTCCATTCTCGACTCCATCTTCAGCTCTTGGTCTCACAATACCAGGTGTACCCCTAGAGAGCTGAACCAAAGCTGGAGCCCAATTCTTCTGGAAATCAGTCATATTCGGGTGACCTGGTATTGTTGTACCACTTTCTGGTGGCACAATGGTTAAAGCACTGGCCTGCTAACCAAATGGTTGGTGGTTTGAAACCACCAGAGGCTCCGCAGGATAAAGATATGGCAGACTGCTTCCCTGGAGATTGTACAGTCTCGGAAGCCCTATAGAGTTGCTGTGAGTTGGAATTGACTCAATGGTAGTGGGTTTTGGTTTTTTGGTTTCACATTTGCAGTTTTCAGTCTCCAAATCTTCCTGGGGTGGTTTGCTTTCTCTCCCAGGAGGCCTGAAAATGTTCCACACAGCTGCAGTCGCAATGGCTACAGAGAAGTCAGTTCTCATCAGAGACAGCCGGTTCCTGCTGTGGAAGGGATCCAAGAGTCCCAGTCTCCTGCTACCCTTACTCCCAAATCTCATAGCAGGTGATAGGAGGGATGGGGCTCACCCTCTCTCAGCTTATTATATCCAGAAGGCCCTAAAATCCAAATCCAGAGAAGACTCTGTCTTTCCATCAGGAATATAACCAGACTGATGTCATTGCAACCATGTGGGTTCATAACTGAAACTAGGAAATCTAGGACAGTTTTCTTACCTTTGTTTTGGCCCTCCCCAATGCCCTTTCCTTTACCATATGGTGTGATCACCCTCTAGGGGTCAAACTTCTCTTCGCATCCGTGCAAACCTTCCAGACTCAAGTGAATTGCTAAAGCTTAATTTTTTTTTTTTTTTTAAGGGAGTTTTACCAGCTCACAGAGCACACAGCAGACCATGTGGGAGGGTAGCAGAGCAAAGTGGGAGGCTGTTGGAAACACTCATCTGACAGTAAAGAAGGCAAGTCAGAGAACACGTGAGTCACCTGAGGCATAGCTCAGACAGGCTCGTGGTGACAGGATGACAGGAATTTGACAATATAAGTTAGGAGGGGAGGGCTCTTGGAGAGGGGAGATGCCCAGGTAGAATGGAAGGAAGAGGGCAGTAAGGAACTCCCTGTGGGGCCGAGCAGACTGCGGGTGTTTCATCTAGTGATGGCCAGTATTGAATTTAGGGTTGTTTCTTACCAGCTACTGCACAAGTTTACAAACTGATATTCTTGTGTCCATGAGCATTGTGAGGAATGAGGGAAGCAGGGACTAAGATGAGAGGAAGGGGGTTATTAGGCATAGAAGGTGAGAGGGAGAGGGTGAGCAGCTTGAAATGAGAGCTGGAGATATGACAAATCCCATTACCCCACCCCAGGAAATAGGGCTGGGGCTGGAGAAGAGAGAAATGACTCCTATTAAATAAGTCCCAATAACTATTTGTAAATTTATTCCTCATTTTCTGTAACAAATACAAGTCTTGTTACTCTATACCTAAATAATTTTCAGATTGGCATGGAACACTGTCATTTGCAGATTACTGGACTTTTTTGCAAAAACTTGTTCCTACTTGAAGTCCCCTTGGATAGTACATGCTCAGCTGCTAACAGCAAGGTTAATGGTTCAAGCCCACCGAGAGGTGCCTCAGAAGAAAGGCCTGGTGATCTACATCTGGAAAATCAGCCGTTGGAAATCCTACGGAGCACAAGTCTACTCTGACACACATGGGGTCACTACGAGTGGAGTCAACGCAACAATTGGATTTTAGATTTCCTGAGCTATGCCATTCCAACATCCTTTCCGTCTTCTTTCCAGGATGCTGAATTTGGAGAGGAAAAGGACTCCTATCAAGCAAGTCCCAATAAATATTTTCAATGTGTATCCACCATTTTCTGAAACAATAAAAGTCTTTTTACTGTTTCCCTAAATAACGTTCACGTTGGCGTGAACGTTGCCGTTTGCTGATTACTGGCCTTTTTTCCCAAACACTTGTTATTATTTCCACTGCTCCCTAAGGAATATCTTTCCCAGCAACATTTTCCTTCTCAATTTCAATCACGGACCTAAAGATCTTCCATGACTCTTTAGAGGCAGCTCAAAATAAGGTCCTCAGAGATACAGAAAATCAGATGGCTTCTTCAAGCTTCCCTCTCATACCGTGTCCGCAGGAACACGGATGCTTCTCCCTTGATTGAGGCAACCTCTCTCACAGAGGTAGAAACTCGGGGCCTCGTTCAGCCTGTAATTGACGGTGAGTTAGAAGGCTCCTCACCTTGCTTTCTTAGGAAGTAGCCACAGTAGTCCCATGACTTGGTCGCCCTCTTGAACCCAATGAACTCTGGGTGGGGAGTAAATTTCTGACGTTGCTACAATTTTTTATTCCCTAGTCTCTCCTTCGACACCAGACCTAGGAAACATGAAGGCCTAGTATCAGTGTGGAAAAAATGACTCAAACTCAGCCCTTGAGCGTTCCAGACGGCAGCATGTTACCTGGATGTAAAGCAAACTGTAACCGGAAACCTGGTTTTCATTACCAGAGACCAGCCTGTGTAGCGAACAAGAACATTACCAGAAAGGAATCAGTAGTAATTCTACAAGCTTGAGCACCAAATGACCCCAGAGCAGAGGAGAAGTAGGAAACAGAGAGCAGCAGTGTGCCAGAATCCTTGCTGGTGATGAAATCCCACATTTATTATCTCCTTTATGTCAGAGCCTCATCGTCGATGCTTGTGTTCATTGCCCCATTTTCTCCGTGCTTACACCTGGAAAGCAGGTGAGGCCCGTCCTTAGCCATCTCTCACCTCACTTTTAGTCTCTTCCCCTTTCCCCCGAACTTTTTTTTTTTTTTTTTTTTGGACATCCTGTTGTTGTTTAGGTGAAATTTTACAGAGCAAATTAATTTCCCATTCAACAATTCATACACAGCTTGTTTGGTGACATTGATCAAAAACCCCTGAATGTCTCAGCACTCCGCCCCCTGCCTTCCTCTCTGGGTTCCCTGTGTCCATTTGCCCAGCTTTCCTGAACTTTGCTTTTTGGCAAATTCTGCCCTTTAGGTCTCATATAGTTGACTGTTCTGAGGTCTACATTCCTCTCTGGTGGTATTGTTCATTTTGCAGGTCTGTCTGTTGTATGGCTATTGGTTGTCTGCTGTACAGGCCTACCTATTGGAAACCCTGGTGGCATAGTGGTTAAGAGTTATGGCTGCTAACCAAAGGTTAGCAGTTCGAATCTACCAGGTGCTCCTTGGAAACCCTATGGGGCAGTTCTACTCTGTACTATAGGGTTGCTATGAGCTGGAATTGACTTGTCAGCAATGGGTTTTGTGTGTGTGTGTGTGTGTGTGTTTTGGGGGGGAGGGGGTTATTGTATGGCTATAATGTGATCTCTGGGAGTGATTTCAGTTCCAAGTTTAAAGGAGGTCTAAGGGCCATAGTCTCAGGGGTTCCACTAGTCTCTATCAGACCTCCCTAGACTTTTTCCTCAAGAAATCAGGATGCTCCAAGGCCCTCCAACAAAGTATTTTTTCAGTGCCTGCTACTGAGCCTGGTATGAAGTTGTTATTAGCTGCCATAGGGTCAGCCCAGCTCATGGTGAGCCCATGCACAATGGAATGAAATGTTGCCTGGTTCTGTGCCATCTCTGACACTGTGGATCAGACCATGTGATTTTTGGTTGGTTTTTCACTAGTTGACTTTTGAAAGTAGATTGCCAGGCCTTTCTTCCTAGTCTGTCTTAGTCTGGAAGCTCTGCTGAACTTTCTTCAGCATCATAGCAGCATACAAGTCTCCACTTACGGGTGAGTGGTGGCTGCAAATGAAAGGCATTGGCCAGGAATGGGACTTGGGTCTCCTGCATGGCAGGGGAGAATTTTACCGCGGAGCCCATTGGAATTCATTTGTTAGATGCTGTCAAGTTGATTCTTATTCATAACAACACCATGTGACAGAGTAAAACTGCCCCATAGGGTTTTCTTGGCTGAAATCTTTACAGAAGCAGATCTCCAGGTCTTTCTCCTGGGAAGCAGCTGGGTAGATTCAAACCACCAACCTTTCACTTAGCAGCCAAGAGCTTAACCATCGCACCATCAGGGCTTCTTGCAATGGGCGCCCTATAACTATTCGAAGGATAATGGAATGAATGATTCTCCTTTGTTGCCTGACTCACAAGAAAGCTATCCAGGTGCCTTTACTGATCTAGTCCAGTTCTCAAATCTAGTGAGAAATGACCCAAAAAGGAAATCTGCACAGAGATGTTCATCAAAGAATAAGAGTTAAACATTTTACCAGGATCAAGGGTATTCACACAGACAATGCCTTCAACTCAAAACAGGAATCTTTAATGGTTCCAGTGAGAGGATGTCACAATGTCCCCGGAAATAAAATGTATGAAGGTCATTCCTGTTTTATTCTGAACTGATAGCTCTGATCAGTCCTAGAGCTCTTTCTCCCAAATCTTTTAAATATTTGTGAATTATGAACTTTTTGTAAAATTTTTAAAATAAAAGCCAAATGGTCCACTGGCCAACTTAGCTTCTTTCCCTCAACAATAAGATGGCTTTATTTTATTGTTATATATAAGACTCCATCCTGACTTCTGTTCTGCTATAGGTCCTGTGACGATCCACCCCACAACTCCCCAGAAGCAAAAACTCAGACACAGGCCTCCAAACTTCCTTGAACCCCCATGGAGATGGACTATGTAAGAGAGGTGACTGTGGATGGTGCTCAAAGCATAAGAGCCGATTCTGGCTCCATCCTGGCATGAGTGCACACTTTTCTAAGTGCTGAGGTGCAGCCTGGGACTCACGTCCAGGGCTCAAGCCTCCAGGAGTGATTTCTGGGGAACCACAGAATCTCAGGTAACCATCTTTAGTTCGCCTCTGGACATGCCTCTCCCCACACCTAGAACACCCTTTCCCAGCCACATCACAAGACAAACTCTGACTCTTCCTTCAGTTTCTGGTTGATCCTCTGGACTGGGAGCCTCATCGCAATCTACCACGATACTTGATAAATTCCTCTTTATAGCCTTCATTTCATTTATAGTCATTTGTTTAGAGCCTGTGTTCCCCACAAGACTGCATGGCCACGAAGATCTAGCTTGGTGCCAGGCTTTGGTATTAATTGAAATAGTGTTGAACTAATGAAATATTAATTAATAATTATCAGTTAATTATTTAATCAGGAGCCCCTGACTGATGCAAACAGTTAACATGTTTGGCTGCTAATTGAAAATTTGGAGTCCACCCATAGGTGCCTTGGAAGAAAGGCCCGGCAATTTACTTTTGAAAAACCATCCACTGAAATCCCTATGGAGCACAGTTTTACTCTGACCCACATCGGGTTTCCATGAGTTAGGGTTGACTCATTGGCAACCAGCTTTTTTAATTATTTAATGAATAAATGAATGAAACGCTGTTGAATTAATGAAAGAACTCACCCAATCACGTCATCACCTAGAATTAAAGATGACTACACCTTGCCAGTGTTATCTGAAGCATAGACATTGTTTTAAACTTGAATAAAAAAACCATAAGTTGGCTAGGTGGCCAAAGTAGAGGGGGAAGACCATGTTGTAATGTACCCAAGGGACAGCACACAACAGTGGTACGAAGCATGGCTGTGAAGGCAGATCATCATGGTTCAAGGACCACCTCAGTCCCTCACCAGCTATATGACTCTAAACAAAGTGTGTGCCCTTTTTATGCTATATTTTCATCATTTGTAAAATGCAGGTAAGAATAGTACAAAACTAATAAGGTTAAACCGAAGAAAAAAACCCAAACCCATTGCCATTGAGTCAATTCCGACTCATAGCAGGGTAGAGCTGCTCTATAGATTTTCCAAGGAGTGCCTGGTGGGTTCGAACTGCCCACCGTTTGGTTCTCAGCTTAACCACTATGCTACCAGGGTTTCCCTAACAGGGCTACTGTCCTTGAAAACATCACACTGAGTAAAATAAGTCAGTTGCAAAAGAATAAGTAATACTGTATGGTCTCACATGAAACAAGCAAATATATAGACACTAAAGATTAGTAGTGGTTACCAGGGTGGGAGGTAGGCGGAAGAGGGAACTTTTGCTTAGGGGGCATTGAATTTATGTCAATGGCGGTACAATGATCTGGGGAAGGATAGTGAGAATGGTTGCCCAACTTGGAGAATGTAATCAATTTCACTGAATAGTACATGTAGACATTGTTGAGATGAAATATGTTTTATTACACATATTTTTACCACAATAAAAAAACTAGTAAGTCTATGGTAGAGATTATGGGGAGGCATACGTGGAAAATTCTTGTACATAGAACACAATTAGCCAATATTACTTTGCTGTAATCAAATCAAGGTTTCTGCTCTGACAATGTGCCCTGATCCCAGCCCTCGCTACAGCTGGCTGTCCTCCCAACTTCTCCCTTTATTCTTCACGGACTGGGAGTAGGACCAGTTCCTGGGGGCTGCTGTATTATGGAGTGACACGAGGTGCTGAACAGCTTAAAAAGGGTTTTGATCATACATCGTGAAATTGATTTTCCCTCAATTCAAGTCTGGTAAACTTTACCAAAACACTCTAGGCAATATATAAGGAAAAAAAAAAAAAAAGTAGTGGTTAAACTCAAACCAGAACCGGATGTACTGGTTTGCCTTGCTGGCCCCTTAGCTGAGGAAGACACTTGTGACAAATCCTAGAGTCAGGAAGCACCATCATAGGGGCAACAGCACTCAGGACCCAGTCTCAATTCTGCAAGCAGGATCGCAATATTCCTTGGGATAATTAAGGACCCCAGGGCATTGCTTCTGTCAGCTGAATTGAAAGGAAAGTTCTAGGACAGAATGAGCTGTCTTGAACCTGAGCAGCCATTGGCTCTTGGCACTGGAGCTGGAAACAGAAGTTGGCTCTAAGTCAAAGCTATAAAACGGGTTGTGTGTGCACTACGTGTAGCTAAGCAGCTGCTGACATTGCAAAGTTCTACATTAAATCTCCAGGTCAGTTTCAGACATTACAACCAGAAGATCTCTTTATAGCAGTTTCGAAACTAGCAGTTTCGGTAAGGTTTCCTCAGGGGAACAGAAGATACCGGGTTGAAACAGCTAAATGTCCCAAGCTTTCAAGTCCTCATGTCCTTCATCCCATATTTCTCCAAAATAAGGGGATGTGAGTATGATGGGACACAGAGAAGGAAGCCAGACAGGCAAACCCCAAGTGAGATTACTTAAGAAGTGTGATTGAAAGCTGGAAAGGAGACATTTGAGTTGAATGTGATGGTGAGTGCCGTGGTAGGGAGCTAATGAATTGTTTGGACCGAACCCTGGTTGTTTTAAAACATTAGAGGACGCGTGGTAATTTTCCGCTAACTTAGCACCGACCAGTCTAAAGAGGTGTAGGTATGGTATGAATCTGAGAAATCTTTTTCAAACAATAGTTTCAACTTCTCCCATCAGGCGTGTTGCTGAAGCTGCTGTGTTAGCCTCTCATCTCCTTTCTCTCTCCCTGCCTGGAGGATTTTATGAGTGTTTAAAAATAACTAAAGGGCATGTAGCAGAGGGAGGAGAGAGGAGGAGGAGCGGGAACTAAGGCCTGAGATAATCTTTAAATTGTATAATCGAGTTCCAGAAATTTGACTTCACCAGTGTTAAGGAGTTTTAAAAAATATAAATCATAGAATCAAAGAACGTTCAAGCTAGAAGAGACCTTAGAAAAGATCCTTAAAACCATATCTAATGTAAGTGTATAGATAAGGGCGCATTTATCCTGGAATAAAAGACTGATAAGAATGTTTCAGAAAATAAATTTCAGTTGGATAATAATTTATACCCCTGACACACGGCTCAGTAGGTTTGCAACAAAGGATGGCAAGGCATTAGGTTCAAGAAACAGAAAATAATGTTTTGAAGAAACTCTGAAAAGCAACACAGAAATGAGGCTGAATACTGTTTAGAGGTTCATCACTAGAAGAGAGTTAACATTGATTGAGAACCTACTATGTGTTTCATGTTTTGAAATGCCTAATAGGTCCCTGGGTAGCACAAACAGTTGAACACTTGGCTACTAACTGAAAAGTTGTCGATTTGAACCCACTCAGACACACTGCTGAAGAAAAGCTTGGTGATCTGCTTCCAAAAGGTCACAGCCAAGAAAACCCTACGGAGTGCAGTTCTACTCTAACACACATGAGGTCACCATGAGTCAGTCAGAATCAACTCAAAGGCAACCTTTTTTTTTTTTTAAATCTCCTTTAATCCCATCATAAGCCTGTCAGACACATGTGAGGGGTCCCTGGCCCTTACTGCAGGGAGGAAGAGGGTATCAGGGAAGACATTCTGGGACAAACAGTGCCTGTGTTGGCTCTTGAATAAGGATCAGGGATTAGCCACATGGAAGGGAGAAGGAAGGCATACTTGAGCTCTGGGCAGCAGGGTGAGGAAAGACACCTAAGCAAGAGGGAGAAGAAACAACGTCCAGGACTTCCAAGAGCTTTGGGATGGAGAAGGTGTATAGAGAAGTCGGCAGGACCTAGGGTGTAGAGGGTTATGAAAGCCATGCAGCGAGGCTTGAACTTAACCTTAAAGGACACAGGGAGCCACTGAAATATTTAAAGGAGGACGGAAGAGAAGAGGAAAGGTAATTTTTGTCTCCAGAAAAGTTATTCAGGACCTGGTTTGAAGGATTGCAAGAATGAAGGCAGGGAGATCAGAGAAGAGGTTTCCAGGAAAGAAATGATTAAAAAAAAAAAAGAAGTTAGAAATTTACCATGCCCTTTTCGATCTGTCCAGAACATTTCCAAGGTATGAATGATAGTTTGGCCTTGTGATAGTTAGAAACAATTTAAAGAAGTTGACGGAAGAAATCAGAGAGGGAAAGATTATACAGTTTGTAGAAGAAAAAGAAAGGGTAAAATTTTCTGAAGGTGATTTAGAGAATATAAGGCTAAGCCAAGGTTGGGTCCAACAGGAACCATCATTGCTTCAAACCGTAGCTCCAGCTCCCAAGAGAAGCAAGAAGAAGGTGAGTCATGAGCATTACCATTGGCAACCCAAAAGAAAAAGCCACAAGACAGTGCTTTAAAGGATCAATTTTTTTCTTCTTCTTTTACCCTGGTCAAATTTTATCTAAAGTACTATTATTTTAGCTGTAGTGGAGTTAGCCCCCGACTTATGGCTACCCCATGCACGATGGAACGAAACACTGCCCGGTCCTCCACCATCCCCATGATCAGTTGCACATCACACTGTTATGATCCATAGGGTTTTCACTGGCTGATTTTTAGAAGTAGATTGCCTGCTTTTTCTTTCTATTCTGTCTTAGTCTGGAAGCTCTGCCGAAACCTATCCAACATCATAGTAACATGTAAACCTCTTGACAGGTGGGGGTTGGTTGCACTTGAGGTACTTTGGTTAGAAATCAAAACTAGGTCTCCTGCATGGAAGGCAAGAATTCTACCACTGAACCACCAACGCCCCCAAAGTACTATTATAAGGCTCCTGTCTGAACAAATTTGAGAGCCTTTTGTTAGTGATTTTAAAAATCACTGCAAAAGTAGAGGCAGATTCAATGCCGCAGGTCTTGTGTTGGGCAATCCAGAAATTCAACGGTGGTAAGATGATGGATTGTCTATTTAATCAACACTCTTTCTGATATTATTAATATTATTATATCCCCTTTAGTCAGATGAGGAAACTTAAGTCTTAGCGTGGGTAAGTGGCTGGCTGAGGTCATACAGGGAGTAAGTGGTGGGGCTGGGATTCAAACCTAAATCAGTCTCATTTCAAACCTGTACCCTTAACAACTACACTATAATGTTTTAGTTAAATAAACTTGTGGAATCATTTGTATTTTCTAAAAAGGTGTTATAATAGTATTTATAAGACTCCATGAACAATTGTTTTAAGCTCTGGAGAACCACATCTGTTGAGTTGCTTTATTACAGAGCTACAAACGAGGTTCTGATACATGTTCTCTGAGTCATTCCAAACTAGAAGATAAACTATAGCTTCCCAATGACAATGAAAATAGCATTTTTTTTACTTTTAGCTACACCACACTCTGCTACTGAAGGTCCCTGGGTAGCCAGTTTGAATTCGGCTGCTAACCCAAAGGGTGTCAGTTTGAACTTACACAGTGGTACTTCGGGAGAAAAGGTCCGGCGATCAGCCAAGAAAACCCTATGGAGCAGTTCTACCCTGTAACATGTGCGGTTGCCATGAGTCAAAATTGACTGGACAGCAACTAACAACAACAATTCTGCTACCAGGGACATTTAGCCACCTAGTGAAGCAGCATTTTCAGTTTTAATTACAGCTTTTTCTTCGTATTCAGCAGAAACTTAGGTGGAGTCTTTCCTGAGTGTCTTATATTCTTGGTGACTGCTTGTTTTGATGGAAATAGACCAATGGCAGGCCCTCCCTACAGTCCCTCCAGAAGTGTCTGGACATTTTCAGATTGTAGGATTTAACATGGAACCTCTACTGTATAGGTTAACATGGGTCTACACACAAAAATCAAGATAGCCGATGACTATATGTGCTGAATTGCTTTTAATAGATCTGTTTACAATCCATTTTCCAGATTCATAGGCCCATTTTGAGAACATCACTAATGATAATAGATCTTTGTCATTGGGAGTATTTGATTATCATAAAGTAAAAAGCAGAATTTTCTCGTGTGGCTCAAATGGACTCAAAGAAGAATTCTAGAGAAGTTGAGAAACTGGTATGGTCGCTGGTATGGTCTTTGACAGACAACACTTATCTAGATGTTTAATTTTATTTTAAAGTTAGTCTCTTTACTATTAGTTACAACTCCTGCATCACTGTATTTTGAATGTACGGTAGAATGGGGGGGCAAAACTGATGACTTTAATCAAGCCTGAACAACTATGCATATTCATGCTGTTGGCATGTGTTGAGTTTTATATTATTTCCTTTTCCTGTGAATTGTTCATTAAAGGGGTAAAGAATTTCACTAGACATTTTTTTTTTTTTACCATAAAACATTTCAATAGTCAACTGCCAAGCAATAAAGCATTACATTTACACTTGGCTAATGCCAAGTGTAGATTTTGCTCAGTAAAGCTCTACTTTGAGTCTGCTTCTATCCTAATTCATAAAAGAGTGGACTTTTAGCAAAAAAAAAAAAAAAATTCATTCGATGATTGCCACATATCTTTGTGACTAAGGCTCGGATATGAAATAATTTAAAATGCAGTAAAACTCAGTAATTTAGTAGGTTAGTGAAAATGCATGTTTTGCCAAAGGGCTACACACAGTCGGGAAACCTATTTCTAGACATCAATTCATTGGGTTCTACAAGGCCTCTGTTTTCTTCATTCATTGTGAAGTGCATTTTCCTTTGTCCGTTTTGTAGCAAAATAGTGGCCATTAAAGCAGAGGCGAAAGTCTTACGGATAATGGTTTGCTCCCCACTTTCACATCAGCCATCAGCAATGGGGAGAAAGTGGATAACTCAGTGAAATATAGACCTGCCAAGTGATTGCAAAAATTAGGAAAGTATTCTTGAAAGAAAGAAGAGGGTGATATATGGATAATCTAACCTTTCATGTGTTGGATATGCCCCAGAAGTTATATATCTCTGTTGTCATCAGCCACATGGAGGCAGATAAGGGGAGAGATTCCAGCTCTTTCAGCATTCTGTGTATCATTTTCATGTACAAATATCTACCTGGTGTCAGAAGTTCTGTTCAGAGAAAAAGCAGGTGGAAGACAAGAAAGAATACGGCCGCTGCATTCCCAGTAGATAAGGTTGTCACCTTTTCGAGATTGACCTCAACCCGTCAGGAAGCATAGGTAACAACATGAAACTAATGGATTCCAGTGAAGAAACCCTGAATTGGGTATTTTCGGTATCTTGTGTTTTCCAGGCTTGCCATGACCAAGAAATGCAGTGATGGAAGGGAAAGAGAAGTTACAACTTGTACCGCTAATGTGCCATGTGTCACCCTTAGTGCCTGCATCCCTAGCTGGGACAGTCATGTGGCAAAGGCAGGAAGGCACCTCTCAGGAAATGGAAGAAACCACTTTATAAGTGTGTTTTGAACCTTGCTAGGAGTCCCTGGGTGGTGCAAATGGTTAACATGCTTGGCTGTTGACCAAAAGGTTGGAGGTTCAAGTCCACCCACAGGTACCTCAGGAGAAAGGACTGGTGATCTCCTTCTGAAAATCAGCCACTGAAAATCCTACAGAGCACAATTCTGTTCTGACACACATGGGGTCGTCATGAGTTGGAACTGATTGCACGGCAACTGGTTTTTGGTTTTTATCAGCATGCTAACAAAAACTATTTTACTTAACTTATTACAAAGAGGCAAAAAAAAAAAAAAAAGACCATACTAACCAAATAAACAACAAGGTGGCACAAACGATTTGCACTCAATGATAGCCTAAATGTTGGTGGTTTGAACCCACCCAACAGTACCATGGAAGAAAAGTCCTTGGGGTGTGCCTCTGTTAAGATTAAAGTCAAGAAAACCCATGGAGCCATTCTACTCTGTAACACGTGGGGTCACCATGAGTTGGAATCCACTTGACGGCAACTAACAACAACGTGAATAGTAAAAAGACCCAAAAGTGTCGTTCCAAAATGATAGTAGCAGTTATTTATTTTGGCTAGTGCTAATGAAGAATGCTTTATTGGATTTTTAGTTTTTTATATCCTCCAAATTTTCTCTGATATCATTTTTCTTACTCTTAATCCCTATATACTTAATTTTAGATGGAATCTATTTATTAATCTGCAATTTTTAAAACGTAGCCAGGTTTCAATGTGGTGAGATTCTGATAAGCTTACATTGTAAATATTTTACTCTAAAGAATTTACTCTGAGTCAGAGAGATAAGTAGAACCAAGTTTATGAGTTGAAGCTTCAGGAACATTTAAAGATAATTAAACACCATCTGGCAAAGATCAATTCCTACTGGAATGGGAAAGCCTGAAGCCAAGTTGGTAAGGCAGGGGAGAGACTCCTTCTGGACATGAAAAACGTAGAGTTGTGGATTCAAGTTCAGAGTGGGAGTACTACATTTTTTAATTTCTTTCTTGGCATCTATAGTTAGCAAAACCATGTTTTTCTCTTGCTACCTAACACAAAGAAAGAACCATAAATCTGCCTTGGAAGCAGTACAACCAGAATGCTCCTTAGAAGTGAGGATGGCGATACTTCATCTCACATACTTTGGACATGTTATCAGGAGGGTCCAGTCCCTGGAGAAGGACATCCTGCTTGGTAAAGTAGAGGGTCAGTGAAAAAAAGGAAGACCCTCAACAAGATGGATTGACACAGTGGGTGTAACAATGGGTTCAAATACAGCAATGATTGTGAGGATGGCGCAGGGCCAGGCAGTAATTTTGTTCTGTTGTACACAGGGTTGCTATGAGTCGGAACCGACTTGAAGACAACCAACAACAAAAGTAAACTAACATGGGGAGTCACTTTGGAGTTTGGTACTGAGGATGTGGAACTCTGTTGGTTAGGAAATCTCCAGAAATCATATCTTTCTTTACCCATTCTCAAGCAAGTTAAAGGCATTTCAGAGGCAGAAGTAATGATGTAAATGCTATACCAGCTTATTCAGAGTTAATGGCACTTATTGCACACCTACTGTGTGTCAGGCATTGTGATGGAGGTACTAAAGATGTGTACTTGGGAGGACTTGTGGCTCCGAGCATCAAGTTTTGGAGTAAGTTGAAAGAAGCCTTCAACTTAAGCCTTGGCAGAACTCCAAAGTTAAATTAAGCAACAATTGATAAGAGTTGGGGTTTTGTTTCTGCCTTGGCTCACATGATAGCTCAGTTTGGAATGCTCTTCCCACCATCTCTCCTCCCTCTTCCTGGCTCAGATAATCTTGATTGCTCCCATCCCTGCCTTGGACTGGGAAAGTCCAAACTGTGGGTTGAAGGGAGTCACAGCCAGAACTCAAAGTTTTCTCAGCTTTCAAACCTGTAGACCTGGGTCCCATGACTCATTCTGTACTATGCTATGTAATTCTGTACTTCCATCTATGTGATTTTGGGCAAGTTGCTTAATCTCAGAAAGTCTCAAATACTCCATTTGTAAAAATGGGGCTAATTGCTCACTGGGCTATTATTATTTATATTTATTATTAGGCGCCATCGAGTCATTTCTGACTCATAGCAACCCTATGTACAACAGAACTAAACACTGCCTAGTCCTGCGCCATCCTAACAATTGTTGCTATGCTTGAGCCCATGGTTGCTGCCACTGGGTCAATCCATCTCATTGAGGGCCTTCCTCTTTTTCACTGATCCTTCACTTTACCAAGCATGATGTTCTCCAGGGACTCCTGATAACATGTCCAAAATGCATAAGACCAAGTCTCACCATTCCTGCTTCTCAGGAGCATTCTGGCTGTACTTCTTCCAAGACAGATTTGTTTGTTCTCCTTGCAGTCTGTGGTACATTCAGTATTCTTCATCAGCACCATAATTCAAAGGCATCAATTCTTCTTCGGTCTTCCTTATTCATTGTCCAGCTTTTGCATGCATATGAGCCAACTGAAAATACCATGGCTTGGGTCAGGCGCACCTTAGTCCTCAAAGTGGTATTTTTGGTTTTTAACACTTTAAAGAGCTCTTTTGCAGCAGATCCGCTGAACGCAATACATTGACTGCTGCTTCCATGGGTGTTGATTGTGGATCCAAGTTAAGTGAAATCCTTGACAACTTCAGTCTTTTCTCCGTTTATCATAATGTTGCTTATTGGTCCAGTTGGGAGGATTTTTGTTTTCTTTATATTGAGGTGTAATCCATACTGAAGGTTGTAGCCTTTGACCTTCTCAGTAAATGCTTCGAGTCCTCTGCTCTTTCAGCGAGCAAGATTGTGTCATCTGCATAGCGCAAGTTGTTAACAAGTCTTCCTCCAATCTTGATGCCATGTTCTTCTTCATACAGTCTAGCCTCTCAGATTATTTGCTCAGCATATAAACTATTAGGTTTAAATTATTCGCAAAATATGGCACAGTGTCTGCCCAGTGGGAAGGGCTCGATAATCAGCGACTATCACTCTTATATCCTTAACAGCTGTCGTACATTGTGAACTTTGTTAAGGTTGAGCCCAACAACACTAGTGCTTTACATACATTATCTCATTTAATCCTCAAACAAAATTACTCTATGAAGTGTTACTAAAAAAATTAAAAAAATAAAAAACAGTGAGACGAGTTGCTATTGAGTCAATTCCAACTCATGGCAACCCCATGTGTGTCAGAATAGAACTGGCCTCCGTACGGTTTTGAATGGCTATTTCTTTGGAAATAGATTGCCAGGCCTTCTGAGCTGCCACTCAGTGGACTCAAACCACTAAACTTTCAGTTAGCAGCTGAGAGCTTTAACCATTGCACCACCCAGGGACTCCTATAAAGTGTCACTGCCCTGATTTACATTTAGATAAACTGAGTCTTAGTCAGCCAGACCTTCTCCAAGGCTGTGCAGATACTAGGCCATAGTTCTAAAATTTGAACCAGGCATTCTGACCCCAGAGTGAGATCTTAATTGCTATACTATTCTGGGCTTCCTCAAGCTATGAGCCATGAACATTGCATAAAAGTTTATTAGCCCACAATTATTATTTTAATTTCTAGCATTACAATAGCATTATTCTCTACCATTTTTATTTTAAATGCAAAATATTTCAGCTATGTTAAGGATTAAGTAGGTTTTTATAAGGTAGCCTGGAGACCTAACTGGCATTTATAATACTGTTTCTGGAAATGTGGTCTGAATTTTAAATTCAAATTCTAAAAATGAGCAGCTTTGGATGGTAATATGTTTCCAAGTTGGGGACTGTCTGCTAAAATTAGCAATGCTAAGTAATGTTGATTCTTGGCTGTTTTAATTTTTAAAAGCCTCTTTTATTTTTTAAGATAGTTGTATGAAAATCTATGCCAGTTTCTCTCATAGTAATTCATATTATTCAAAAAATTATCTCATAAAGACATAAAATAAAAAATACCTCGAGTACTCACCTGAGTTAATTGATACCCTAACAGTAGGCAAACTCCTGAAAAGGAGAAAATCAACACGCATTTGCAAGTGTTATGCTTAGAAAAAGGAGCCCTGATGGCACAATGGTTAAGCACTGGGCTGCTAACCGAAGGGTTGGTGGTTTGAACTCACCCGTGGCCCTGTGGGAGAAAGACCTGACAATCTTCTGTAAAGATGACAGCCAAGAAAACCCTATGGGGAAGTTATAGTCCATCACATGGGGTTGCTATGAGTTGGAATCAACTTGATGGCACACAACAACAATGCTTAAAATGTAGGGGACTCACACACACTCTCTCACACACGCACATTCACACACATACTCCATACACCACACACACACACACACCCCACAGGCATCCTCATACACACACACCACACACACATACCACATACACATTCACACAGACCACACAAACACACCACACACATACAGACACCCTCATACACGCATTCACACAGAGCACACAGACACACCACACACACACACAGACACCCGCATACACACATTCACACAGAGCATACAGACATACCACACAGACACACCACACGCACACAGAACCCTCTTACACACATTCACACAGACCATACAGACATACCACACAGACACACCACACACTCATTCATGCAGGCCACATAACAGACACACCACACTCTCATTCACGCAGACCATGTAGACACACCACATAGACACACCACACACACTCACACACACCACACTCATGTGCACACTCCACACACATATACCACACACACTCACATGCCCACACCACAGTGCTCCTCTTCCCTCTCAGCACTGCCTCCCACGTGCCCTTTGAGCAGCTACACTTCAGACCATCCCTGCACTCAGACTTTGGAGGCAGGAGGGCTTCATTCTGACCCCAAGTTAGTTACTTACTAGGTGTGCAACCCTGGACAGCTAACTAACGACTCTGAATCTCAAACGTTTCATCAGCAAAATTGGTCTAATAGTAACTATCGTTGGATTGCTGCGGGGATTAAATAAGAACTTTTATGTATAACTCCTGGTACGTAATAGGCATTTAGTATATAGACATTATTATTTTATGATCTTTTTTGTTATTATTTCTGGGTGGCCCTACACATAGGGTCAATGGAGAAAGTACGGATTGTTACAAAAGGCCAGACTATGGAAGGCTAAGGAAGAGGTGGAGGAAGAGTGGAGGTTGGGCGTAGGCTCCCGTACATTGAGCCATGAAAAATCAAACAAGGCTCTGCCAAGTCTGGGATTCCCACTAGTGAGGTTTTCTAGGTTCAGGTTTCATGTATAATTTCTGTTCTGAGGATGAAATAATTTATTCCACTTGGATTTCACACAGGGTGTTCATTGGCTGTCCAGGCTCTGGGCTTTTCCTTGGCGATGGTAGGAAGCCCAGGCCCAGGTGAGGAGGCCAAGTAATTCAGTGGAGTCACACCTCTCTCCCACCTCAAATGTGCCCACCTTGAGGAAAGCCTGTTAGGGCTAAAATGGGTTCTATACTCACTCTCTGAAAAATTAATTCAAATTTATAAGGTAATGTCTGGAACTACTCCAAGGAGCAAATGCTTCCAAGTTTTAACACTATTAAGAAATACGATTTAAAAGCTACGTGTAATAATACAACTGAAGTGTACATAACTTAGGAAATGATTATGTCCTTATGCAAACTAAAACCCTGGTCTCTGTGACACTTCAGTCAGACCAGGAGTCCTGCTTGGCCCTGCGTTTTGTATATTCTCAGTCTGCCCATTTACAAATTCAAGAAAGTAGAAACAAAAGTCGTATAGACCTTTTAGTACCCAGTAGTCATTCTGTCTACTGAAAACAAAGAGATAGTCTGTATTATGATGTCAAAATCAACAACAAAGCATTCTGCTGTGTTTTGTTCATTTGGTACATACTTGAGAGAAAAGGTGTCTCATATTTCTACATTTTCTTTCTTCCTCAGGAAAATATCATAATCTGAGAAATATTTTTAAAAAATCAGTGACATGAAATAATAATAAATTCCCGGTCTACAATTTTATTTTCATTTCTTTTAACTTGCTGTATCTCTGGTATTTGGGTTAGAAGCTCTCTCTCTCTTTTTTTTTTTAATATGCTATGTCATGTTCCTGTAACATGGCTGTGTTAATTAAAAAAAAAAGAAAAAAAAAGTATTGAAAAATTCTGAAACTAAGGAAATTAGTCTGAGAGGTTAAATTACTTACAGAAAGGTTACCCACCCAAGAAGGGATAGTGCCAGACTTCAATCTCAAACCTTTGACAGCAAGATCCATTCTTATTTATATACATACATTATCATTAAACACACACACATTATCTTGACTGTCAGAATATTTCTAACATATGTAGATATTGAAAAACAAGTATCAGATCCTTGGGGGGGGGGAGCTTTTGGAGCCCTGGTGGCACCCTGCTTAAGACCAAAAGGTCAGCAGTTCAACTCCACTAGCTACTCCTTGGAAACCCTATGGGGCAGTTCTACTCTGTTCTGTAGGGTGGCTATAAGTTGAAATTGACTCCACGGCAATGAGTTTAGTTTGTGGTTTTTTTATTTTGATCTTACTGATAGATACGTTGGCTCATGATTATTCTCAGGTTGATTGAGGTGTGATTTCTATCTGTGCAGGAAGACTCCAGGGCCAAACAAACGTTCTTAAGAAGGTATTTTAGTACATGGGCACTGATGACTCCAAATCAGGACCAAACAAAAAGCACATGAGCTGGGACAGATGAGTCTAACTTTGGCAACAGTGAACTCCTTGAGGACGTGTGTGCCTCTGAATCCCCAGCATCCAGCACGGTGCCTCCTGGGTAATGGGCTCTCAATACATACTAACCGAACTGAACCACACTGACCCAGCTAATATATATGCCCAATTTCCACGTAGAAAAATTGTTACCCTGAAGACCGTGAATGATGATTAATTTTTTCCAGATTAAAGCACTAAACTTCTGTTCCTGTTAAGTTCAAACTTCTCAAGTTGTTATTTCTGTAATGTGGCCACATTTATACTATGAAAAAAATAGATAAAATCAATAACAGAACCGTTGGCAAGGGCTGTGTGATGTGCTTATACTTCTATTTTTTCTAATTATACGGTATTTTCAAGTGTACAAAGAAAAAAAACCCCATTGCCGTTGAGTTGATTCCGACTCATAGCGATCCTATAGGACAGAGTAGAACTGCCCCATAGGGTTTCCAAGGAACTTCTGGTAGCTTTGAACTGCCAACTTTTTGGCTGGCAGCCAAACTCTTAACCGCTCTACCACCAGGGCTCCATTTTTTTTCAAACTATGAACAACTATAAAGAAACTCGTGTACCAAACAATGTGCTTTATTAGATTAATGTTGGTTTCTAGAAACTATTTTTCTCTTATTTTTAAGGGACCTGAGATACACAGAACTGGAGTAATCATAGTCCTTAGTTCTTAACCCAGTGCCACCCTTCGCTCATACACAGCATTCACTTAATTATTTATCAACTCTTTTATTCAAGTGGTCATTTGTTGATTTTTAATAATATAATGAGTAGCAGCCCTGAATCCACCACCCAAAGCTAGGATTTTCCCTAGCACGTGTCCCTGACTACTCCTTAGAGACACTGTCCTGGTTTTTAGGTTTATCGTTATCTTTCTTTTTAAAAACATAATTTTATCATATTTTGTCTGTATACATGTATGTTGTGTGCCTAAATAATATACTGGTTTGCTCTACTTGTTTTTCAACTTTATTAAAAGGGTATCATACTGAATTAGGTCTTCAGAGACTTGCTGTAGTCACTCGATGTTATGTTACCAAGATCTGTCGACTTATCCCGTTGTGTGAGAATACGTGCATTTACCCATTCCCCTGTCAATTTTATGTAATTTGGGATTGCTTACAGTGTTTTACTACTATAAGAAATAGTGTTGAACATTTTCACAGGTGTCTTTTGGTGCACATATACAAGAATTTCACTTGAGAGTATTCCTTGAGGTAGTGTTGCTGGGTCATAGGATATATGGACATCACCTCTAGGATATAATGCCAAGATGTGTTGTTTCGAAGTAGTTACACCATTTTTCACTCAGACCAGCAGTGTAAGACCTTATTGGTCCAAATACTCCCCAGCACCTACTACATTAGACTGCTTAATTTTTGCCAGTAAAATATATGCAAAATGGCATCTCATTCTGGTCTTGATTTTAATTCTCCTGGTTACTAATTCGGTAGAGTATTTTTTCATGTTTTTTAGCCATTTGTGTTTTCTATAAAACATTTGCTCATGCATTTTGCACATCTCGTAAACCACTGGATGGCTTGTTGTTTACTTCAGAAATTTTTTATTTAAAATAAGAATTGCAGTTACAATTGAGGCCTTCTTGTAGCACTTCTTGTCACCTTATTCTCTCCCTCCTCAGAGGACATCACTTCCATTAACTTACTGTTTATCATTCTCACGCATGTTTGGATTGATTTACCACATATTTCTGTATATGTAAAAAATCATCGTGCTATTTTGTTATTTCTTAAACTTTAGATAAATGGTATCCTATTTCTTTCTCTTTGCAAAATTTACTCTTTTCTCTCAACACTGGGTTTATAAGACTTATCCACATTGATATTTACAGTTGTAACTTTGTTTTTTCACTGGTAATCAGTATTCCATTGTATAAACATACCAAAATTTATATATGCATCTTCCTATTGATAACCTTTGAACTTATATCCTATGTACTTATTCATTCATTTAGTCATTTCTCTATTTATTTTTTTGCAATTACAAAACATTCTACAAGAAGTCTACTTATACATGTCTGTGTGTGCACATTGCTGAGACATGGGATTTGTACATCTTTACATTTAATAATCATCACCAAAGTTATTCTACCAAATTCCACCAACAGTATATGACAGTTCCTGGTTCTCTATATTTTTCAAGCATTTGGTATATTTAATAAACTTCTTTATTCCAATCTGATGCGAGCGGCATAGTATATCACTGTAGTTTTAATGTGTGTTTCCATTACCACTAGTGAGTTGAACATTTTATTCAAATATTTGGATTCTTCTTCTATAAATCTCTTGTTCCTTCTGTTCTTCATTTTTCTCAAGGTTTATTTTCCTTATTGATATATATATATGATTCATTATATATTATACATATTTATCCATTTGCAGGTAGTGATTTGAAATTTTTTTCTCCCAGTCTAGTGTGGTTATGGGGTCTTTTTTTTTTTCAATAAAACTTTGTAATTATAATGTAATTACATTCGTATTTTTTTTCTTTTCTCCTTTTTTTATTTTTATTTTTGTCTTTGTTGAGCTACCTTCTCCTGTGCTGATGCCATAAAGCTATTCTCCTATCCTTTCTTCTAAACCTTACCCAGGTCTGCAGTCTTCTGCAGGTCACTATTCCACCTGGAGCTGATTTGGGGGCATGCTATGACGTATAGGACAGGCAGTACTTTATTTTTTACAAATGGATAACCAGATCTCCCTGCACCATTCATTAAATAACCCATCTTTCTCCACAGTTCCTTAAGGCTGGCTCCACCATAGATCAGATTTGTCCGCTCAAGTGAGTCACTTGCTGACTGTACTCTGTCTCACCTGCTTCTTCCCCCTGCATTGTCATCACACTGCTGCGAGTTCCTCCAGCTCCATAATGCTGTACATCTGACAGACAAGAACTCCCCTCACGGTGTTTTTCTTCAAAAAAGTTGCTTTAGCCATTTGGGGCCTTTTACTGTTCTACACATCTTTTAGGATTAGCTTATCAATTTCCATGAATCCCTTTTTGGATTTTAAATAAATTGCATTGAGGTATATTTTTACTAATATAACTCCTGGCCTGGTCTTATTTTTTTCTACCCTATTTTCTCTTAATCTGAGTTTAAATTTATTTTTAATATTTTTCATTAAATGCTTCGCTATTAAAAAAAAACAAAAACCAAACCCATTGCTGTCGAGTCAATTCCAACTCATAGTGACCCTAGAGGACAGAATACAATTGCCCCACAGGGTTTCCAAGGTTGTAAATCTTTACAGAAGCAGACTGCCACATCTTTCTCCCACAGAACAGCTGGTGGGTTTGAACCACTGACCTTTTGGGTAGCACCCGAAGGCTTAATCACTGTGCCAACAGGGCTTCTTTGTTTCACTATAAACTGCTATAAATTCTTTTTGGAACTAGGCAGGGCATAATTAAATAAAATAGTTAAATAAGTGCTTGTCCATGTTTCCCTTAGATAAGCAAAGTACTATGAAAATGTAATTTTTTAAAATAGATTTAGGATCTTATACATCTATTAACATCAATTGTAAAGTAGCATATATATGTTGTTGTTGTTAGGTGCCGTCAAGTCGGTTCTGACTCATAGCAATCCTGTGTACAGCAGACAGAAATACTGCCCAGTCCTGCACCATCCTCACAATCATTGCTATGTTTGAGTGCATGTTACGGCTGCTGTTCAATCCATCTCATTGAGGGCCTTCCTCTTTTTCACTGACCCTCTATCAAGCATGGTGTCCTTCTCCAGGGACTGGTCCCTCCTGATAACATATCCAAAGTAAGTAAGATGAAGTCTAGCCATCCTCCCTTCTAAGGGACATTCTGGCTGTACTTCTTCCAAGACAGATTTGTTTGTTCGTCTGGCAGTCCATGGTATATCCAATATTCTTTGCCAATACCATAATCAAAAGGCATCAATTCTTCTTCAGTCTTCCTTATTTATTGTCCAGCTTTCACATGCATATGGAGCAATTGAAAAAACCATGGCTTGGGTCAGGTGCACCTTAGTCCTCAAGGTGACACCTTTGCTTTTTAACACTTTAAAGAGGTCTTTTGCAGCAGATTTGCCCAATGCAATGCATCCTTTGATTTCTTGACTGCTGCTTCCGTGGGCATTGATTGTGGATCTAAGTAAAGTGAAATCCTTGACAACTTAAATATCTTATAGACTATATAGCTATAGATAGATATCAATAAATCTACAAAAGATAGACTGTATGCATACTAATCCTAGAAAAGGAAGGGCTTGTTTGGATACAGATGGCGAGAATTAAACCAAGTCACTGGTACATTTATTTTCTTAAATACTGAATAATGAAACTGTATAGGCATTTTGCCTTCCCTTTAACAATATTCTTCTTATTACAATATCCTCATATAAAACACAAGCACAGGTATGGGGTTTTTCAGCCCACTGGTAGTTTCAGTTCCTCCGTCTTCATCAAGTTAAATTCATACAACATGCACCCTTGTGTGAACCTTGTTCGAAATAGCCCACTTTCTTCAGCATTAAATGTGCTTCACCTTTTTGCAGTTACCAATAAGGGTCACTGTCTCTAAGAGTTCTGCTCACTCAGCACTAAGGTAATGCCTCACATGCTGAAGATTTCAGGCCACCTTTCACCTTGTCTTCACTCTTCCTACCGGAAACATAAATGTAGATCCCATTCTATAGATGGTGAAGTCAGGCAAGAAATCGAACGGCTTATTCCATTGTCCCCATTAAGGCCCTACAGCATTATAACAAATCACAAGTTGGCAGTCAACTGGTTAATATAATCTGGGTGGATACCTCAACCACGTGTAATACACACAAAAAAGCTCAGAATGACAAAGGAGGACTGAGTTTATGGATAACCACCTGTGTGATTTTCAAACTCTGCTTTCATTGTGTGTTTGGCTCAGTCAAGACCAGCATACAGTGGAAATGGGATCACTGGACTTCTGGTTCCAGGATCTATCTTATGAATTGCTCATTTCCCAGCCTTTTCCAAAAAGGATCCTGGAGAAGACGGGTTATAAGTGATCTTGATAGATAATTATGCATAATGGGATTCCTTGGTCAAACAGGTTTGGGAAACACAAAAGTAAAGTGTCAAGTTTCTTTAGTCCACAATTTATGAGACACCTTACCAGAACATTGTTAATCTCCAAAAGGATTAGAATACAGAAGATATTACTTCCCCAATTTTTTTCGATCATACCATTCTTTTCATTATACGGCAAAGTTCACAGAACTAGTGTAACACAAAACTAACTTTGGGGACCTCTGCTCAGTGTACTTTAAACAAATACATTATTTGAGAACTTTTTTCTCCTAAATAATATGGAAGAATTTGCTATCAAATGTCTGCTTGGATGATCTAATGTCTAAGGGAACGCTTGTCCAGTCCATTTTACTTAACATTAAAATACCCAGGTTAGAACAGCAGGCCCTTTCCACCTGATTGGGGACATTTAAGAGACTGGAACCTTCTCAAAGACCTGCTCCCCCAGTACGGAAGGCCAGGCTAGAAATAGGCAGTCTGTCACTCCAGTGTGCAAAAAAAGAATGTTATAATCAATAGCTCCATATGCTACCTTCTCCCCATCCTGATTCTTTCAGGCCATCTCCCAACTCCTTGCCTTCATCAACTCACTAGTATAGATTCCCTTGGACTTTCACAGCTGACCTCCACAAACATTTTATGAGCAGCTGCTCTACCCAGAACGATGGATGGGAGCAAGATGGCTGGGCATGTACTAGGCAACCACAGCTGCCTTTTCTGAGGGTCTGAGCTGATACATACATGTAAGTGTCCATCCTATCCCAGAGCCACCAAATGTTTCAGCCCAAATGCCCACACCCTGGGGTGTCACTGTGTTGGAATTATTCCTGGGACACCTTAGGAAGTTCTACGCCAAAATTACCTCTCAGAGACTTCTTCAGAATCGTGCACAGGCCCAGGGCATTCTGCCTAGGACAGCATCTGAGTCTGAGTAGAGCTCCTATGTGACAGGGCATTTTCTCAGCCCTGTGGATAGTGTGGTAGAATGAGTAGAGAGGCTTTGCAAACAACCAAGATTCAAATTTGGATTTCTCTCTCACTAGCTATGTAAACTTTGGCGGGCTACTTCGAGTTCCTGAGACTGGGTTATCTGACCTAAAAAAGTGAGTAACACTCCTTCATATTGCTGTTGAGAATATTAAAAGAGATGACTGACATATTCAAAGCAGTCCCTGGGTGTTGCAAAACGTTAATGTGCTCAACTATGATTCAAAAAGTTGGAGATTTTAGTCCACCCAGAAGTGCCTCCGAAAAAAGCCCTGGCAATCTACTTCTGAAAAATCAGCCTTTGAAATCCTTCTGGAGCACAGTTCTACTCTGATACACGTGAGGTTGCCAAGAGTTGAAATTGACTCAACAACAACCGGTATTCAAAATAAATAGCACAGCACCTGACACAGAGGAGAGACTCAATCACTGGCATCTGGATAGGAAGTTCAGAACCCCTTTATCTTGATTAAATATTCATAGTTCTATTCCTTCAATTATAAAAAACAATAATGCTTAGTTATTCCAGTGGGACTTCAACTAAGTAAAAAAGAATTGAGATTCATACAAGGCATAAAAATCATCAAAACTCACAGCCTGAGCCAAAAGTGGAGATCTTGTTTGCCACCAAACTACCTAGCAGCCTACTAACTAAAAGACAGGTGAACCTGTTTGAATCTTATCTTCTCTCTTTGCAACACATGAGATGCTAGTGAACAGTGACATGCTTCAAAGCCACATTGAGGAGGAAGGGATCAGCCACAGGACACAGAATCTCTACAGGGAGGATGACTGGTCCCAGATAAAGGTGAGGAACCTGTCCTTTAAGAGCATGGACTTTGCTGGGCAGAGAACACTTCATTTTCAAGCCACAGGTGCACACCACCCTGTGGTGGATATCATAAAATAATATTCAGGTTGGAGATGGATAAGCCTGTTGAAAACGCAATTGGTGCTAAGGGTGTGCCTGGGTGGTAGAATTAGCAGGAAGTGGGCGTCTGGCTGGCTCTAAGCTTGTTATTAATGATGTTGCTGCTGAGCAGGTCAGCCTAAACCAAAACAATTCCCACTGAGTCAGTTCCAATTCATGGTGACTCCATGTCTTTCAGAGCAGAACTCCACTCCATAGGTTTTCAACGGCTGTAATCTTATGGAAGTAGACGGCTAGATCTTTTTTCTGTAGCATTGCTGGCTGGATTTGAACTGCCAACCTTTCAATTAGTAGCTGAGCACAAATCATTTGCACCACCCAGGGACGTGGGCAGGTCAAAGAGCATTTGTAATTCTTTCAGCAAATTTTAATCTCCTAGGAACTGGATTACTGCTTAGATGATGATGGTACTCACAGATGCTATGATGTACTGTCATCATCCGAGAAAGGAGGTGTTTGGATGGAGGCTGTTAGTCTCCTATTGCTACTATAATAAATTACTATAAACTTTGTGGCTTAACACAAAAGAATTTTTTTTTTTTTTCTCTTACAGTTTGGGAGGTCAGAAGTCTGAAATGATCCATACAAGGTTAAAATCAAGGTATTGGCTGTACTGGTTTCTTCAGGAGGCTCAAGGGGAGAATCTGTTCCTTGCTCCTTCTAGCTTCTGGTGGCTCTGGCATTCCTTGGCTTGTGGCAGCATCACCCCAATCTCTGAGTCCATCATCACATTACCTTCTTCTCTTCTGTAATCTAATTTCCTTCTGCCTCCTTCTTACAAGGACACCGTTGGTTATATTTAGGGCCTACTCAGATAATCCAAGATAATGTCCTCATCTCAAGATCCTTAATTTAATCACATCTGTAAAGTCCCTTTTGCTATATAAGGTAACATATTTACAGGTTCCAGGGTTTAGAACCAAGATATCTATGGGAACTCTTATTCAGCCTACAGACGCAGAAAATGAATTTCTGTGGGCTCTGTCTTCAGTGGCCAAAGGGCATATCCAGCGTTGATTCTCTGTTGGGGGTACATCAGTGGACTCCATATAGACTGGGAAGTGGACAGGTGGGTCCAGAAATGAACAGCCTTGAATAATGTTTCCTAAAACCAGAATATGAATTGGGGTGGGAGTGTGATTGTAGATCAAGGGGTTGGATTGTCTGTGAAGACACATCTCCACAATGAACAAAAATAGTTAAAATTAGTGCAGATACATGACCAGTGGAGGAGAATGGATTGAGGGTGCCTTGGTTATGAAAGAGGTCAGGTTCTCAAGAAGACCCAATGAGATGGTATCATAAGATATTTTCAAGAGTCATAAATAATGCAGAAAATCTTTGGGAGTCCTGGACACATCATTGATCTAGGGCTAAGTACTTATTCATTAATTTATTAATTCATACATTCATTCATTCAACAATTACTTATTGAGTGCCTACGGTGCCCCAGGCCTTGGAACACATCAGCCAACAAATATATGAAGATTTATTCCCTCCAGTGGGTCATGGGGGCCGGAACTGGAAGTGCCACATGTAGGGCTAGTAGGGCTTCCATGGACCCATTTTAGGGAACTTGGAATTTGGTAGAACCACAGTTTTTGGGTGTAGCCTTCTTCTTCTGGCACGTGCAGCCTTCTTTTCTGGAGGCTAGCTCTCTGTACTCTCTGCCTCTGGATGCATCTTAGCTAGGAGCTGTTTCAAATAAACATTTGCCTGCTATTTTCCCTGGATTGTTGCCATCACCTATATTATGGACAGAGGTAGCTGAAACCTTAGTCAAGAAGTTTCTTGGATTCCTGAATCTCTATCACCCTTTTCTCTCCAGACTCATGTGACCAATCATCCACTCAGCAGCTTGGAATGACAGGCCATTTATAATGTCAAATTTGAACCATTTGAAAGACATGGCCCACCTCACCTGGAAGTATCTGAACTTCAGGTTTCAGTAACTGGACCTTGTTGTCATATTATACTGGGCCCGTTTAAGGCAGTGCTGATCCAGGCTCCCACATACCAAATGATCTGTCTTCCTAATAGAACCATTGGCCTCCCCCCAATAGCTTTGCGGAGGCCTCTTCCAGGGATAAGAATGGACAGCCACCACATATGGCCATGCAAGGAATGCACCTTATAACTCTGGGGGCACCTTTTGTATCATAGTAAAAATGAAAAGCATCCCCCATATGTGTGCAGTACACAACAATACATGGTGTCCTGAGAGCGAGATCCTAAGCCAAAACACAAGATCATGAGCAAGGAGATGTCAGAGGGTTTTACTCCCAGAGCTAGATCGTCATGTAGTTCTCAGCTGAGGCATTTGCGGACCCAGCCAGGGACTAGATATGTCCCACTGATGCCATGTATCATGATGTGGTCTTAGAGGTAGATGACTGGTAGTGGCAAGGTACAAGGTGGAAGACTGAGTGTAGTAGGCTGATGTTGAGTTCCCAGCTTGTTACCCTCCACAGACTCAGGAGTTTCTGGTAGTGGACTACCTAAAGTCACTTTGTAAAATGAAGAGGGAGCCAATTTCTGGAGGCTGGTAGGGATCCTCATGCTGGGAGAATGAGTGGTAAGACAAGGTCCAAAAAACCAAAGAGGAGTTTCAAATGGGTCACCAAAAGCAGAGAAGCTGGGAGCATAAAGTCAAGAATCTGAAAGCCAAGAAGGAGTGCAAAAGCAGCTAGATGTGCTGAAACACCCTCAAGATTTTCTAAGTGGAACACTTTGAGAACTTTAATCTTGATCACCAGTTCCATTTTCCAGAGGAGAAAACTCATCAGGATGCCAAGACTTGTCAAGCAACGGCAGGGCCAGATCATGCCATCACGTTCCTGAAACCTTCCATTGGAGCACTCATTCTTCTTGTATTCATTAATCAGTCAAAGGAATCACACACTCCTGGGAGAAATGGGCCTGTAGAGAAAGCAGATTGTGTCCGTCAAGTCCTCAACTCCTTTTCCAGGGTCTCTATGGGATTTTTCGTATCTCTCAGTCACCAGCTGACAAGCAGTCCATGCTTCTGGTGAATATCTGATTAATCTGAAGATATTTTAGCCTATATCCCAAATAGGCTCTCAGGTAAGTTTGAAAGTTTGCTAAGCTTGCAAAGTTCTTTTACTTCCCCGACAGTGAGCAGGTAATTGAAGGACAGGCATCCATTTCACATCAGATCTTCGTGTACCTGCTCAGGTGCTTACACCTGGGTCATATGAAGGTTGTGGTCTAGGGTCACTGATGGGAAATTGACAGATGTCAAGTGGGACAAATGACAAGATCTGGCTTATAAATGTTCCTGAGAAAAACAAGGGACAAAGGGAAGTGCTGACTCACAATGTTTTTTAAGTAATTTGGGTGTGTTTCATGACCCTGGATTTCATGGAGTTATTAATACAAAATCCAAGATGAGTGACAACTCCCCAGAAGCTGTGCTGAGAACACTCATGAGAACACACTGATTCTTATTTGCACAAACGTTCCTCAGATGGAGAAATTATGTGGGCATGTTGACTACAAAGGCCTTAGCATACTGGTTGTTGGCAATAACTTCAAGGAGGTGATTTTGACTGTTTTTTTTTTTTCTTCCCTGTCCTGTTCCTTTCCACATCTTGGTTTCTAAGCTTTGAGAATCTCTGGTCTCCAGTGTAACCTAGAAGATCTCCGAGTTTATAAGTGTCAATATAGCTGCCAGTCTAGTTGAGGGTACAAGAGACAGAAGAATGGAAAATGAATAATTTCTTTTATAAGGATCAGCACAAAGCTGGTTTCTCTCAGGCAGAAATTAAGATGTTCCAAATGTCCAACTTTTCCAAGCTGCTGTACCACTCTGTTGCTAACATCAACTACTCCCCCCCCCTCCGTACTCTCCCTCCCATCTTTGGATTCCTTAATTCGCTGCACTGTCTCACAGAACTCATGAACCAAACCACATAAAGGAAACGACTTATGAGGTTGTGGAGGCTGGCAAGACCCAGATTCATGGGTCGGGCATAGGCTTCTCTGGCCAATGTGGCTGGAGGAGTTGACGAACCCAAACCGGCAGTTCAGACTACAGGTTGCTGGCTCACAAGGCTGCGGAAGCTGGCGAATCAGGTCACATGCCAGCCCAAGGGGCTGTGGAGGGCAGCAGATCCCAGTATCTGCAGGTCAGACAGCAGGCCTCTGGGAAGGGAGATCAACTGATCACAAACTAGACTCGGGATCCAGATGTGAACGAGAGAGCCTCACTAGGACACACACATATATCTTAGATGCAGGCCACACCCCAGGGAAGGGCATAACTTTAGTAAGAATGGAGCTTGAGTCATGCCCTTCTGCAAGGCTGTGACCCAAAACACACCTTATACCAATCTTGCCTCATGAACATGCAAAGGTCAGGATTCACAACACATAAAATAGTACCACACAATACTGGGAATCATGGCCTAGCCAAGCTGACACCTAACCCCAATCATAACAGGTTCCATATACCTTATTTGCAAAGTCCCAAAGACCATGTGTGAGTCACAAAGACCATGGCTAGAAAGGCCATATAAAGTACTTCATTGCACCACAGATGGTTCTTAGTGGCTAGAATGGCATGGACATAGGGATGTAACAGGTCACCACCTGAGCATTTGTGAGAATCTAAAGTGACTTACCAAACATTGGTCCAAAAACCAAGACCAGCAGACCCCTAGTTTGACAAAGTGGCTGCTACGCCACTTGTTCTCCATCCTTACGTTAAAACAAACAAAAAAAAATGTTGCCATCAAGTCCATTCTGACTCATGGTGACCCCGTATATGTCAGAGTAGAACTGTGCTCCATAGGGTTTTCAATGGCTGATTTTTGGAAATAAATCATAAGGCCTTTCTTCACGCACAGACAGGTTTCACTGGAGCTTCCAGACTAAGCCTAGGAAGAAAGCCCTGGCAATCTACTGCTAAAAACTAGCCAATGAAAATCCTACGGATCACAGAATATTGTCTGATAGAGTGCTGAAAGATGAACTCCCTAGACTGGATTTTTAGATTTATTAAAATTAATTTTATTGTTTCTTTTTACTTTTTCAATTCAGTTGACCTTTTGGTTAGCAGCCAAACTCTTAACCACTATGCCACCAGGGCTCCAATGTGGCTACTAGAGAATTTAAAATTACATATGTGGCTTGCATTGTATTTCTTTTGGACAACACTGGTTTAGCAAAAGAAGAGACATGTGAGAAAACATTGTGAATAAAGGGCACAAGAGGTAAAGTGACACCTAACATTATTTTGGAGCCCTGGTGGCAAAGTGGTTAAGAGCTCAGGCTGCTAACCAAAAGGTCAGCAATTCAAATCCACCAGCCACTCCTTGGAAACTCTATGGGGCAGTTCCACTCTGTGTTATAACGTCGCTATGAGGCGGCACACAACAACAACGTTACTTTGTTTTTACTATGTACTAGTACTATGCTAAATATTTTACATAAATTATCTCAATTCTGGTCTTGGAAGACCCCCACAGAGTAGGTACTCTTGTTCTCCCCACATTTTTTAAAAGCATTACTGTGGCCTAATCAAAGTCACATAGCCAGTAAGTGTCAGAGCTGGCTCTCCCACTCAGGTTTGCCTGACCTGGAATACTTGCTTTCAACCATTGTGCTATACTTCCATTCATCAGAAGAGGATTAGAAAAGAACCTATACAGAGTTGCTGTCTTTAATATATAAGATTTAATTTCATAAGACACCACCAATCTGTCAGTTTGCTGTACTGTGGTGCCTTGCATGCTGCTACAATGACGGAAGCTATGCCACGGGTATTTCAAATACCAGCGGAGTCATCCATGGTGGACAGCCTTCAGAGGAGCTTCTAGACTAAAACAGACTAGGAAGAAAGGCCTGGTGATCTACTTCTGAAAATTAACCAGTGAAAAGCCTACTTATGGATCACAGTAAAACACTGTCTGCTGCAGTGCTGGAAGATGAGCTTTAGGTTGGAAGACACTCAAAACACCAGGCCTTTGAACCGGTTTACTCCAGTTCAAACCCCTGCTGGGAAATTTGCATTTCCAACAAGTTCCTAGCCTACCCCAATGATTCCACACCAGATATTCGAATCAGAATCTACATTTTAACAAGATCCGCAGGTGATTCTATGTATTCTTATGTAACCAATTCCAACACATATTTTGGGGAACACAACATCAAGCAAAGGAAAAAATTACCCTTCTGGCACAAAACTAAAAACCAAACCCATTGTTGTGCAATTGGTTCTGACTCACAGTGACCCTGTAGGACAGAGCACCCTGTAGGGCGGTATAGAACTGCCCCATAGAATTTCTAAGGAACTGCTGGTGGATTTGAACTACCGACCTTTTGGTTAGCAACTGATCTCTTAACCATTGCACCACCAGGGTTCCCTTTTCTGGCCCAGGTCACAAAAATTCTTATTTTCATCTGAATCACCTGGGGATCTTATTAAAATGTAGATTCTAATTCAGAATATCTGGGGTGGAATCACTGGCATTGGCTGGGAACTTCTTAGAAATGCAAACTTCTCAGCAGGAGTTTGAACCAGAATGGACCGGTTCAAAGCCCTGCAAAATACACAGTGGGTCTGAGCATACCAACTACCGGGAAGATGGTGCAGGACCGGGCAAAGTTTTGTTTTGTTGTACGTCGAGTTGCCATGATTCAGAGCTGACTCCACGGCAGCTAACAAGAGCAATGATTTTGTAAGCTGTCTCTGCTGTTGAATTTTAAGCTAATTTTCTCACGTTCTGGCATCAGTTTCTGGCTGTGACAAAGGAAAAAGCCAGGTACCTCATCGCCACTTTCAGGAACATAACCCATGACTTGTGTCTCTAAGAAAGGTACCTGGGTGGTGCAAATAGTTTAAAGGTTGGCAATTTGAACCTGCTCAAACAGTGAGCCACAGAAGAGAGGTTCTTCATCTGCTTCCATAACAATTAAAGAAAGAAAACCCTATGGAGCAGTTCTCTTCTGCAAAATATGGCGTCACCACGGGTCAGAATCAACTCCACGGCAACAGGTTTGGTTTTTCCTTTCTGTGGGTCCTGAAGGCTGAAGAGAGAGGCAGAAAAGCCACTCCTCCCTGGCCAGCAGGCCACACTTAGCCTTTGCTGGGCCCTGCAGCGTTTGGACCATTTGGATTCTATTTGCATTCCCCTCTGTGCTCCTAGACAGGAACAGGCCTTTTCAAATGGGCTTAGCCCTCTAAATCCACTCAAAATGTCACAAAATTAAATGAATGGTTTCTTAGACACCACGGGGAGTAGAAACCCAATAGCAAAACACTAATGGTTTCCTTTGCAGGAAGCCCCTTTGAGGATAAAAGAATTCATCTAAGAGTCAGATTCTTCCTGGCCTGTGTGTCCGTCTGTCAGATGACAGGCGGTGGGGAAGTCAATAGCACCCTCGCCCCACTCCATCTGTGATCCTGCAGAACAAGAGAAAGGCCAGCCGGGGGGGAGAAAATCCTGATCCTGTGATTTCAATGACAGGGAGGTGAAAAATTATTTGATATCTGAGCTTACTAAAGGCACCCATTCCTTCTGCTCCAAAGATCTTTCCTGCTCAACTGAACAAAAGAGGAGAAAGAAGTTGAGATGCATATTGAGGGAAAGGGGTAGGGGAAAGACAGCAGGCGCAGCAGGCAGAGAGCTGACGACAATGCAGACAAAAGAAAGAACTTCTTAAGATTCTTTCTAAGAAATGGAATTTGCACCGCACTGGTTCTTTTATTAGGACATCACCGCCCCCCCCCCCCCCCCCGATCCCCTTTCTCGATATCTCTCACACCAAGAATCAGGCTCGGAGTTTTAAATCCATGGTGAGAGCACAGATTTGATTGCTACCCTCCAGAAATAACTTCACTTGAGCATCCCTGGCTGGGCAGTGAGAAAGGAAATGTGGCAACGCCAGCCCCCACCCCCAGGGTCCCGGCTCAGACCCTGGCAGGCGTCCACCTTGGTCTTCCTGGAAACAAAATCCTGACCAGGCTTTTGGCAACATTCTCTTTGACAACTGTAATAAAGAGACAAGGCCTGCATTAATTCTAGCCTTTGTGGAGACAACAGACTTCTCACAAGGAGGAGGCGGTATCTTACACTGACTTCAGAGTCCACAATCCAGCATTCAAACCTGCCTTGACTACTAGGCATATGACCCTAGGCAAGTTATCTAAACTCTCTGAGCCTTTGTTTCCTCATCTGGAAAGTGGAAGAAAACAAAACTTAACCTAATAAGGTTGTGTGTGGCTAAAAGAAAATGCATACACATTTCCTGGCTCACAGTAGATGATACTAGAGTATTTTGTGTCTCTAGAAACCACCTCTTAGGTGTAAAGAAAAAAAAATCTTAAGTTAGACTTTTTAAGAGTAAAATACCCTGTTCTATACAAGCTCAAATTGTTCCATCCAGTAATGGTAAAAAAAAAAAAAAAAGTAATAATAATTTGCCTTCTCACCCAGTTGCTGGTTCAGCCCTGTCAGCATTTTGTCTAACAGCATCTTCAAGCTCTGTGTATGTTCAACAAAATTGCTGCTTCAGGATCCCATGATGGACATAACCTCAGGTCATGTGATGACTGAGAAAGATGATCTCGTTTTTACATGTGTGCTGTCCAACATCGTCACCACAAACATGTTGCAGTGCAAAGCTGTGTGACATTAATCTAAACATTACATAATTGGAAACCATAATATTTTAATACAGGAACACTTGAGCTGGAATTACTCATGTAAAAGTTCTAGCCTGTTTGTTCTAAAAGTTGTCACACTACCTTAGACTCACACATTATAAATTTGGTCTCTTCACTTAAACTGTAAACTTGCCAAAGGCATGAAGCCTTTCCAACATCTGTGTGTTTCCTCCAGCATCTGCCATATTTCTTGGCAAACAGAGGTTGCCTAATTAACATTAGTTACTTGACTGAGTGATTGGTTAATTAAAAAAAAAAAACCTTTGCCTTGAGGCTACAGAGGCTAAAATAAAGGGACACTGTTCTCCTCATTTCTTGGAGACCATGCCCAAAGACTGTGAGTGCCATCTTTGTGTGGCAGTCCTGCCATTAAACCTTCCTTGCTCAAGACCAAAATAGCCACAGGGAGAGCGGGTCTGGGAACCTGTGCACCTCACTCTGAACCTCTTGTAAGTACAGCCTCATTTCCCTGCCCTACTCCTCCACCCATGAGCGTGAGCTCCAGGTATGCAGAAACTGCTCAACGAAGCTCAAACACCCACGCAGCACATGTAGGCTGACAAACAGATAGGTCCGGGGTAGCTAACAGGGGCTGATCTCAGAGATTCATGGGAACATCAAGGAAGTTCCAAAACCAGAGAGCTGCAACCCATAGAGACAACAGGCAGGTATCGGATATCAGGGTTATGAGATTGGTTATGGGGCATTCCACCCCAATAATGTGTTGAAAGAGCCACTTGGTCTATAATAACAACCGCTGCTTACTGAGCAAATCGGGGTTTCCCAAAATGGCTAAACAGCCAATGCATCCCAGCTTCTGCATACATGGGAGGTCGCTGCAGGTCCATTCTTCAGTTCCTACTAGGAGCTGTGTCTGAAGTGAGACCAATACTGCCCCCTTATTGAAGCAAGGCTCTCTGCAGATGCTCTGGCTCTAGGGAGGAAAAAAGGAGAACTCAGGTGACTTACAGAGGCTGTCAGTGTCCCACCCAGACCACCTCCCCATTGGTGCACACCCACCTAACTCCAACTGCCATCAGCTGCCTATCTTTGCAAGAGCCCACTTTGCCGATCCAGGAAGTAGGCTGGAAGTGCCATAGGATTCTCCTTCCCCTTGGCCAGCAGCCCTACACATATGACTGAGAGAAGTTGGAATAGAAATGCTTTGACTCTCTCATTAAACCATCGATTGTGGGGTAACTCTGGATCACATGATCTAAACCAGCTCCCAGAGTTCTCCAGTGGGATTAAGCACCATTGTTTCCTGGAATCCTCTTCCAAATAAACCACTTACACTCAGATCCTTGATGCATGTTACTCTTTTTGGGCCCAACACAGAGCACACCTTCACAGCTGGCAAATGCTACAGGGGATGGTCACATGGAAAATAGGGCAAATAGGTGAATATTCTTGTTGTCACAGATGCCCATGTAAATGAAAGCTAGAATGCACAGAGTAATGCAGGCAAGAAGTGCCCAGTCTTCCTTCCTTCCTCCTTAGTGAGCAGGAATGAGGACATACCCCATTACCTTGTGATAAACTATTGAAGTCCTCCAAAAGTCATTATAGCTCTTACACAGTCATTCTTACAGTGGTTCTGTTTCCTTACTGAGTGAAGGAGGACTTCATGGAACCTGTACCGATAAAAAATCGTGATTGGAAGAGCAGCCATAAGAAAGACCATGTCTATGGCTGAGTCCACAGTAGGCAGTGATATACCAACAGATTAATTCACTCATGGGGCTTGAAAAGGGCACTGAGAGCCCAGCCAAGCTGCACTGAGGGAAAGCTTGAGAGTGCTGGATCCATCTGGAGCAGCAGTTCCATGAATGTTAAGAACGTAGGCTTTAGAGATAGAGTGAGTGGTGCAGAGATTTCAGGGGCTTTCAGGGTTGGTAAAAATAGCCAGTGACCAACACTTAATAGAAGTAAGTCCAAGCATCAAGGTGACCTAAAATGGGATGAACTTCACAGGGGACACTTTTCAGATCCACTTGTTAATTTGTGATGCTATCTTAGATGACTTTCTAATAGGTGTAGTCGTTAATTCCCTCCTTTTAAAATCTATTTTTTAATTCTCTTTCACTACTTTTGGCCAAACTTTATTAATCAACATTTTTTGGGGGGGGCGGAAGGGTGGCTATTTCTTCCGTAGCTTCTTAAATGTACCAGGATTTTCTTCATGAGACAAATCTTCGATTATTATAGTTGATAATTGTTTACATATTTATGAGCTTCATAATAATTTTTATAGTATGAGTCCAAGTATCTAACATATATTTTCTTTTTCAAAAAGTCGTGGGTTAAATAACCCTTGCAGATATTATTACATATCAGTCCCTTAATTGAGTGGCTCTGCTCCTAACCAATGACTGGATTTAAGATTCTGTTGCCTTGTGTGACCAAGTAATCTATATCCCAATAAAATGGTCTCTACTGACATTCTATATTTCTAACACAAATCATTCCCTCCCAGCAATAATTGTATTTTGACATTTTGTATAAGCAGAACTAGAATTCATCATACCAATATAGCAATTATTAGCAAAAAAAAAAAAAACAGCAACTGGCATGAAGAATTTTTTAGACCAGTTGACAAGTGCTACAGTGAGAGAAGTGAGGAACGCTGGAAAAGGCACGAACTGTACCCCCTGACCTGGTTTTGGATGCATCTCCGGATCACTCATAGGAAGAGAATTTCAAAGACCAGGTCAATCGGTTTATGTTCCCTGGGTATCTTTTATCTTTTTTTTTTTTTTTTTTAATCTCATCAGCTCTCACCACCAATGAATACTCCATCCTGGACTTATGATGCTGGATATCTATCTATCTTCCAGTGAGGAGGTTGAAACTGGAGTTGTGTCTGTTTAAAAATCACACTGACAAGCCTTCATTTATTTCTTTAAGTCCAACTGAAAGAGAAGTTCTCTATTACCTCAAAGATAGAGTTTAAGTCCTAGGGTTTATTCCAGTGTGACTCCGATAGATGTATGACAGGTCAGTGCCCATGACTGAGAGCTATGTCAGAAGCTCCTTCATCCTCATTCATTTCATCATTTTAGAACCCACATCAGGAGTGTGTGAGGCTGTGCTGAGTTTTTCTTCCTATTTATCAAAGTGAACTCAGGGCACATTTTTAGGAGGATGTTGGGGGGATGTGATTCGTGCTTGTCTCCTGACCAGCAATTTTGGTCTTTGACTGCTTCTGAGATGAAGGTAGAATGTGGCACATTCCAATGGTTTGCACTGAAGTCTTCCATAAGCAAACAAGGCAGGTAAGCCTAAGGAGCACCAAACCTAGGGTCCTATTATTTTTTTGCTCAAATTCTGAAAAGTAAATAAAATAGCATGTTAATTTAAAAAATCACTTAATTCATAAGCTATCAATAAATTGCATAATTTTGGACTTGGCAGGGAGGTATTCCCATAGCCTAATTGGCTAAAGAAAAAGACCAAGTCCCATCTGAAATCATTAGTTTAGTGCAAAAAGTCCCAGTTTTAACATAGGACGACTTCTTGCAAAATTTTCTGCGATTCTCATTCATCACATTTTAAAAAAACTCACCCATTTCCCAACAGCTTATGGCAGACCAATTGGAATTGCCAATTCTGTAAACATGTGCAATTTGTGTAATTGGCTAAGGAATTTAAAATCTGACTTTATGACTAATATTCACAGCTTTTACCTGGATAAGATAGTATATGATTCTACCTTTTATGTGAGGTGCATGAATTAAAACAGACATGCGTTTTCTTATGTCAATATTTGTATTCAGACTTGCAAACACTTTGGTGACAATCTAATCATTAACTATGTGCCCCAAATCCTTCTCTATAAAATCCCTTAAGAATTTCTGATGATCCCCTCCCCTTGTCTGTTAAAAATACATAGAATATTGCTTAAATTGGAATTAATATTCACTTATTACCATATCCAAAACCTGACTGCATTCAATATTGCCTCCAGAAACTCTCCAGGGTTTCAGTTCAGATAACAAAACCACATCTCCAAAGAAATTGTAGCAATTTTTAAAATAAGTTTTACTGAAAAAAGAGTGAAAATCCATCTCCTGATAGAAGAAATTACTCAGGGAATAAGTGCCATAAACATAATTTTGATCTGTATAAGCTGATGAAGAGATAGAATGGTGATGAAAACCAGGAAAAGGTCATTGGGAACATCAGCATTAGGGAAATGGATTGAAAATATTCAAGTCATGGTTTCATGGAATGAAACTCTGGAATAGAAGTAGAAAAAGAGAACAATGAATCCCGCAAAAATGTTACTCTAAAGCACAATTTTCAATAATCCAGATAAGAAAGAAAAAAAAAAAGAGAGATTCTGAAAGACTTAAAATTATAGTAACTACATCGGGAGGTCTCTCATGAGTTCAGATATTTAGATAATATGTTCTAAAGATGGGTTGGCATCGTAGAAAATATTCAAACATCCACTGAATGGTCTTTAACATCCAGGACTAAGATGCTATGATTTCACAATTATAGACTTCTATAATTATAGTTTCAAGTTGAAACCATTCCCAGTGTTTCAAAGACTTTCTTGTCTTCAATGATAATCCTGATCAAATTTCTGTGTCTTAGAGTGTTCTTTCCAAACCGTTCATCAACTTTTCACTCAAACAACACTAGATTGAATCTCAGTTCGTAGAAATGAAAAACTTGCCTTTCAGTAAGCCAGGCTGTTTGAAGTTTGAAGTTTTTAGAAAGTGGGAAATGGGAAAAGATACCCTTGATCATATTGGAATTTCTTTAGATAGACCATTTTCTCTTTCCTTGATAAGACCATCAGTTTTCACAAGGCAGAGCAGTATATACCTCTGTGGCCAGGAACTACCCTCATGAATAGATCCATGTATTTTATTTACCATGATGAGTATCACCAGGATTCTTTGGTGCATTCTATTAACCCAAATTTATAAAGAATATCTTTAATCATACACATATACACACAATTCTTTTTATATCAAATTGATCCTTAGCACCAATCCCTCTCTAGTCTCCAAACTTTGTGATCAGAGGTGGATCCTGGGTGAGACTTGAAAATGTGTTCTTACTGGGTTAACATAGTTGAAGCAGCCTGCTTAGACATTCCCCTTTTGCTTGTAGCCTGGTTGTGGTATTCATTGTTGATCAGCAAAATAAGTGAAAATATGAGTTCAAGGAAAACTGTTTCTTCCTACACCCTAGAATAGAACTGGTCTATCTTTGTCTGCTCTTATTGCCCCTAAGCCCACCCCTAAATGGTCCTCTAAGATTGGAGGAGGGAAGGCAGGGCAAGAGATACCTCCTCTTAGAAGACAGAAGGGCCAGCCTTCTCATTATAACAGTCCCCTGGGAGGGAAAATGACGAATCAATCCAAAGGGAAAATGTAATCGGAGAAACCCACCGGAACACGATTTCAAACTGTGCTCTGGAGATCTATGGATTTATTATCAGATGTCTGGAAGTTCTCTACAAAAACTGTTCCCTAAATTTTACTTTTAACTCTAACCTAAAATAAGTTAATGTAAACTTACATTCTAAATTGTCTGGATAACTCTTTTGTAACCAAATATTGCCACACTATGACTCGAAGGCATTGGGTTTGGTTTTGTTTGGTTTATTTAGTCCTTGCATTTCTACTTATATATGAAAAACCAATTGGCACCAAGTTATCATCTAAGTGATAGCTTTTAAGAAGTAATGCAATTGTGTTCCACTGATCCCTAGGAGTACAAGTGGTCCACAACTTTCTCATTATGAGAAACACCACATTAGTGCATTTTTCCTAATCCAGTTTTATTTACAATCCTACTATTCCTTCTCCCCTGCTATAGTAGCTTCATTGCAACCTTGGAGCCCAAGTTATCCTTGACTTGTCTCTGTGGTCCTCTTTCTTGGTAGTAGAGAGTGGTGTAGTGGCATTACTTTCCTGGATGTATGAGGTCCCCCTGTCTCTCTGCTCGCTTCTCTTTTTAATTCTCAGAAGAGATTGACTAAAGATACAAACTAATCTTATAAAATGGAGTGAGGAGGTGAATAAAGAAAGTCAAATTCCTACTAGACTTTAAACACTTTAGAATGTTTAAACCAATATTGTGGGTTTAAGCCACAATCTTAACAAATAAACCAATATTATTTGAAAGTATATTTGGACTGCACCAGATGGATCTAATGACACCTTGAAACTGTTTTCATAACACTCAGATTTCTACTTTATGTGGACAAAAGGAGCCTGTGTGATTGAAAATGAGGAAGCAAAACCTGATACATCGTCTTGTTAACTGACCCAGAGTGATCAACAAGGCAGAGGCAATACAAGTCTTGCTTATAAAATCCATTGTTATGATTGTTGTTAATTGCCATTGAGTTGGCTCCGACTCATAATAACTTTATGTATAACAGAATAAAACATTGCCCAGTCCTGGACCATCTCCATGATTGTTGCTATGTTTGAGCTCACCTTCTAGCACTGTATCAAACAATACTCTGTTGTGATCCATAGGGTTTTCATTGGCTAATTTTCAGAAGAAAATAGTTAGGCCTTTCCTCCTAGTTTGTCTTAATCTGGAAGCTCTGCTGAAACCTGTTCATGGTGGGTGGCCCTGCTAGTGTTTGAAATATGGGTGGCATAGCTTCTGGCTTCATAGCAATATGCAAACTACCACAGTACAACAAACCGACAGACAGGTGGTGGTAAAATTCATTAGTGTTTGTCTTAGTTATCTAGTGTTGCTATAAGAGAAACACCACAAGTGAATGGCTTTAACAAACAGAAATTTAGTCTCCTTCAGTCTAGGAGGCTAGAAGTCCGAATTCAGGGTGCCAGCTCCAGGGGAAGGCTTTCTCTCTCTGTCGGTTGTGGAGGAAAGTCCTTGTCATCAATCTTCCCCCAGTCTAGGAGCTTCTCAGTGCAGGGACCCTGAGTCCAAAGCACACACTCTGCTTCTGGCACTACTTCCTTGGTGGAATGAAGTTCTCCTGTCTCTCTGCTCATTTCTTTTTTTGTATCTCAAAAGAGATTGACTGAAGATACAATCTAATCTCATAGATTGAGTCCTGCCTCATTAACATCAAAGAGGTAGGATTTACAACACATAGGAAAATCACATCAGATGACAAAATGGTGGACAATCACACAATACTGGGAATCATGACCTAGCTAAGTTGACACACATTTTGGGGGGACACAATTCAATCCATAACATTGTTTAACAAATTAAATAGGTATGTGGGACATCGCTGTCATAAATGCGATGACACAAGGAATTTACATTCTCACCTGATCAAAATATTCACATGGAAATAATCACCTAGGAGTAAAGAAGGAAAAACTGAAGCTAATCTATCAGTTTACCAACTCTAGAAAAATACCTTTGATATGCTACAACCTACTGAATGGTACAAACATATGCATAAACTTCTGCATTAATGATACTCAAAGTACTGTCCAAGGACTACCAGCATCTGCAACACATGGGAACTCATTAGCAATGCAAATTTTCAGGCCCCACCCAAGACCTCCTGAATCAAAATTTCTGAGGGTGGGGCCAAGAAGTCTATGTTCTCCACAGTACTGTTTCATAAACTATGTCCTATACGGCTGACAGTTGATGGGCATTGCAGGTTAGTAGACTGTGTGTGTGTGTGTGTGTGTGTGTGTGTGTGTGTGTGTGTGTGTGTGATGCAGGTAGAGACATACCTTGTATAATCATAACTTAAAGTTTTAACTCAGAGCATCAAGTAGTCTATGAAAGTCCTTATTCCCTCTTTACTCCCTATTTGCCCATAGAGCATATTACGATGGCTATGTCTTTCCACTTTTGATTACTTTGAAAGTTAAACTGAGTGCTGAGATGAAACAGTGAGTCTGTTTCTCAATAGTGCCCAGCAAAGTACCTGACACAGAGTTAGAACTTCAGTAAATATTACTTGTATGAATTAAAATCTACCTCTGTAAATGGAAATGACAGATCTACTAAGCAATAAACCATTTGGAGAAGGTGAATTCAGGTAATTTTGGTCCAAAATGAATTTTTATAAATTGTCATCTTCTCAGAGAAGATTAGACTCTGAACTTAAAAATACAAATAGGTGGAAAATCTTAACATGAAACTGTTTAAATTTGCACATTTTATATCTTTCTACTGCATATATGTCCCCAACAGTATCTCTAGTTCTCTTTCTCAATACCATTAATTGTTCCAAATTGGCTTAGATTTTAAATTCAAGTTTGACAATGTTGACCAGGTGTGGGTGCTGCCAGGACTCTGCTCAAATCTCCTGGTCCCTTGTACCTGCTCTGGGCTCCGGCTTCTAGTTTCTGTGTGTTTTGCTGCTAACAGCTAACACCTTTGACCTTCACCAGGGAACTGTCCTTAAGTCACCAGATCCGTTTTCTTTGTAGCTGGAAGTGCCTGGGCATTCACGGTCCCAGTGCCTGACTGGTGAGGAAACATGAAAGTCCAGCTCCCTAGGCATAGGGCACACTGTAATTTAGGGAACGCCCCTCAGAATCAGAATTGGATGAAGGCTCAGGCTGAAATAACACCCTGACTTGACACCCTCCCTTTCCCTGTCCCACTTTACCCACTTCCTTTCTAGTCTCCCTTGGGAGCATGTCCTTCATAAATGGATTATACTGGAATCCTGGACTTGGGATTGACTTCTGGGAAGCCCAGCCTAAGATATCTGGTATGCCAAATCTCATCCAAACCCAACTAGCTAGAGAAATGAAAAACAGAAAAGACTTCAAATAAAACATAACAACCAACATCAGATATGCCTTTGTCATCAAGATGTTTCTTTTCACATTATAGTTACTTTTCTAAATACACAAAATTGTTAATATTTTGTGATATTGCTGCTGGTATTTCACTTAAGCTATAATTCTTCTGTGAAATGGGCAACGCTCCCAGAATCCACCAACCTGTTTACTTTGGACAGTCAACTAGAAATCCGAAATATCTTTCTGCACTACATCATAAATGGTAGAAGCTGAAACATACATCTTTTATTGCATGAGTATAATTGAAAAAAGTGTTTAAAGGTTATGATTAATCCAAATGAATATGTGAGGGGAGATTGGTAACCAGGCAAACATAATAGTAAATCTTCAAGTTTCTTCATATTTAAAATGCTTTCTTCAAATTAATGAAAATCATAAATATATGAGACCCAAAGAAAGTCAACTATAATTAATTTTTAACACTGAGCACTGAGTTACATTTAGGGCAACTAAAAGCCAAGAAAAAATGCTAATGAAAATTAAATAAAGTGGCATTTTTCCTTCCAATAATCAATAAAACATGTGTATGGTCTTGATATATGATGAATAACCAGACATTATTCTGAAACAGAAGAAATGGCTATCCTTCTGTGTTTCTCTACCATTGCTAGAATCGGAATTTTATTTTCCTTACCAAAGACATTGAAATTTTTAGGCTTATGTAATCATTGCAGCACCCTACAGACATTCTTTAAGTAATTGAGAAGCTCATGAACAGTTTATGATGTTGTACAGAACCCTAAACTGAGGCAATTATCCAGGGTCTTCCATGGTTAGGGCAACCACCATTCCTAACAGGACTGAAACACAAATTAGCATTCCTGGGGTGCCTACTATGTGCTTGGAACCTTTACGCCTCGCGTTTCATTAATTGAAACCTCACACAATTACCAGTTTCATTTTTACTGATGCTCTGAGTTCCAAGACATTATGTGGTCATTATGTACCACAGGTAAATGCAAGTCCTGATATATTTTATACTAGAAACCAATCTGTCTAATTTATAAAAACCCTGTGAGCTACATAGTAATTTATCTCAATTTTAGATCTGAGGGAACTGAACCACATGGGATCTGAGGTTGCACAGGCAGGAAGTGACAGAGCCATGATTAACAGCTCAGACCGTAGAGTTCATGCTATTAACCATGATGTCATTCTGCCTATCCAATTTTTGGTCCAAGATGGCATGCTGAGCATGCATATATATCTTTGCTCCAATCTATGGGCCCACTGAATTAATATTTTTCATTTTAAACCTTTCTTGCAATTTCCTTTCCTAGCTAAAAAAAAAAAAAAAATTTTTTTTTTTTTTTAGCTATAGTATCTAATGTTTTGATAAAAACTTAACAAAGAAATAGAAATACAACACATAAAGTTATAATGGGAATCACCAAAAAAACAAAAATCAGGGAAGTAGGATTTATATATGAAGGCACAGAAAGGTAATATTTATGTTTTGTTTAACATAGTTTGATTTTTTTATAACTTTGTGAATTTTCTATATTTATATTTTTCATTTGGAGAAAAAAATAAAGGAAGAAAAAACAAAACAAGGAAATAGAAGATAGAAAGAAAGAATCATGAAATTCTACACAATAGAATATTATGCAGCTGTCCAAAAGATTGAGATAGATTTCTTGTCCTGGCAGGGATAGGTTTCTAAGACATATTGCTAAAGAAGAAATAATCCAGGTACAAAATGATATATGTAATATGGAGTTACTTGTGTAATATAAAATTGTGTATATTTGTATATGCTTAGAAAAATATGATGAAAGATGCATATGAAGCCTATGACTCCTCTGAGGAATAGAACTGGGAATGGGGAGAACTAGAGCCAAGGAGTTAATTTACTCCTAGTTGTAAGGAAGTTGTAAGTACTTAATAGTTGTGACTACCTCTGTATACTTCTGTGGAGTCCTTGGGTGCCGCAAATGCGTAATGCACTTGGCTGATAACTGAAAGCTTGTAGGTTCAAGTCCACCCAGAGATGACTTGAAAGAAAGGCCTGGCAATGAACTCCAGAAAAATCAGCCCTTGAAAACCCTATGGAGCACATTTCTACTCTGACACTCATGGGGTTGCCATGAGTAGAAATCAATTCAGTGGCAACTGGTAAACTGATATACTTACACATGTCTTTTCACAATATAGTAGATTTATATGTATAATTTTTTAAATACTTTTAAAAAATTAATGAGACACTGTGTCAGTTAGGTCTTCCAGGAAGCAGACACTGAATCAGGAGTGAAAGGGGTTGATGGGAGGCTAAGCCTATGCAGGATGAAAGGAAGAGGAAGCAGAATTAGGCAAGGAGAGCCTTAGAACCAGGTTGCAGATCTGACAAAGGGAGCTCCAGAGCAAACACTGTCTAGAGATTGCCTGGGAAGAGTGTGCCTTGTCTGAGAAGCTGAGGTAGTTCCTCAAGGTGCTAACAGCTGGAGGCTGTCACCGAACTGTGTTCCTTGCAGTTGAACAGCAAGTTGTTTTAAAGGGTGATAGGATCAACGCACCTCTATATCTGCCATAAACATGGTGTCCCTCTTAGAAGCCCAAAGTCTGAAGCCTACTTCCACTCAGGATCAGGACTAGTGTCCAGCCAGTGGCATTTAAGGAGGCATGAATTCTCAGGGTTGTGTGAGTGTAGGCTTGCCCCTGCACCACGATGAGAGTGTGCACCACCTTAAAGGTTGTGCTGTGGGCATCTCACGGGACCTAGCCCTACTTCTCCAGGCCCTTCAGCTTCAGCCTCATTTCTCTATGTGATAAATTGAAACAATTTATGTAAGTTCATTTCCTTTACAGCATCTTTCTAGTACCTCCCAGGACTCCATGTATCTTTGTGTATGTGTGTGTGTGCACACATGTGCATGTGTGTGTACAGACGGGGCTGGGAGAGAGGGAACAGCCAAAGAATTTTTAATTCCTGGGATAAAAGAACCTTTTCACTTAAAAATTCTAAGTTAAAACTCTAACCCCAGTGTATTGCAATGTGCTCTGAGAGTTTTCAAAACCATCTGATTGGTAATGGAGATAAAACCTGGTTTCAGTGACCACTGTCTCTCAACGATGACACCTGTATTTCTCATCCTTCACATCTTAGTGAAAAATAACAAAGTTGTAATTGCTATCAATAATTTGTACACTTGTAAAAGGCTGAAACCGCTAAAGTTGTGTGATAGATATATTTACAACAATGGTAAAAAAGAAAGAGTAGCTGTTGAGGCTGCTTACGTACAATCAAATACCTCATGAGATTTGATTTCTTCGTTTGGATGTTTAGGGCCATGGTTTCCTGAGACATCCTGGTTAACTGGCCTAATGACATGTTTAGTGTCTCTGTTCATTACCCTAGTACGATATGTAGTGCCTGGGATCTTAGAAGCTTGCAATCAGCCATTCACGGCACAACGATTGGTTTCTATTCACCTGGAACAACAGAGGAAGAAGGAGACTCAGTAACAGGAAGAAGGTATGGAATGTGTGCCTAATTGCCTCCATGAACAACTACTTCCTTTGCTATGAGACCAGAAGAACAGAACGGTGCCTGGCTACCATTACTGAATATTTTAATCAAACATTTCGTAGGAGAATCCTGATCAAAAGTGGGGAGATGAGGAACCAGAATTTCAAATTCTCATGGAATCCAGACTTTTTGGAGCCATGAAGGCTGAATGAACCCCTGAAACTATAGCTTGAGATAATCTTTATATCTTAAACCAAAGTTATTCCCTGAAGTCTTCTTAAAACCAAACAGTAGTTTAGCTTAAAGAATAAAAATTGTCTGCCTTGAGTATTACACTCTTTCAAGAACTATCTGTATGGGATCAAACTGACAACAGCAACTGGAAAGATTAGATAGGAACCTTAGAGGGCAGTGAGGTTATGTTAATGGAGGAGGAACAACTCAGGAAAGAAGGGGGAAAATGGTAACACAACTCGAAGAATGTAATCAATGTCACTAAATAGTGCATATAGCGACTGTTGAATTGGTGTATGTTTTGCTGTGTATATTCTTAACAAGAACAACAAATACAATTACATATAAAAAAACACTCTGACTCCCATCACTTTACCATTTTTTTTCTTTCTCTTTTATGTTTTCTTTCTCTCTCCACCCTAACCCTGAATGTCACTCCCTCTCCCTTCCCACCAGCCCCTGGGTCTGCCCCCTCCAACTTACTGGTCCCCACCATGCCACCATTTTTTTTCCTTTTAAATTTCTTTCTTTTTTTCTCTTGCTTTTCTTTCTCCCTCCCACTTAGCCTTATATACTACCTCCCCCGCCCCTGCTCCTGCCAGCCCCTGCCATACTGCCACAGCTAGAAAGCCACCAGCCTGCCATTGCCCTGAGTCTGCCTGGTCCCCACCTGCTGGTTTCTGCCTCACCGCTGTTTTTTTTTTTTTTTTTCCTTTCTTTTCTTTCTCCCTTCCACCTAGCTCCATAGGTCACCTCCCCTCCCTTCCTGTAGGTCCCTGAATCCACCCCACTTCTACTCACTGGCCTTCACCACACCACCATTTTTTTCTTTTTCTTTCTTTCTTCTTTTTCTTTCTCCCTTTCACCCAGCTCCATACACCACCTCCATTGCTTCACACCAGCCCCTGCTAAGGCGTCGTGGTTGGAAACCACCTGATCACTATTGTCTTGGGTCTACCCCGCCCCCATTCACTGGCTCCTGCTGCTTTGCCATTATTTTTTCTTTCTTTTCTTTCTCCCTCCCACCTAGTCCTAGAAGCCATTTTGCTGCCCTTCCCACTGGTTACCAGACCCATTACACCCCCACTCACTGGCCTCCATTGAACCACCATTTTTTTCTGTTTTTCTCTTTTTTCCTTTCTGTTCTTCTTTTTCCCTCCTACCTAGCCCTGTATGCCACCTAGCCACCTTCCTAATGCAACCTGCTATGCCACCACAGAAAAAGTGCCACCAACACACAAGCCTGCTGCTGCCCTGCATCTGCCTCACCCCCACCTGCCAGCCTCCACCAATAGTCCCTGCCATGCTGCTGCAGCTACAGTATCCCCAGAACTCAGACCCATCACCGCACCAGAATGACATCACCCTCCTTCCTGTCACTCACCCAGCTGCTGAATGGTGGGGAGCAAGCCCATACTACTCCCTGTCTCACACCCCCACCTATCTGGTCAAGGGCTGTGAATGCTCCCACATCCCTGGACCAACATCAGGAAGCAGACAGCGCTCGTCCAGTGGACCCTCAGCCACCTCACCAAACATGTGTACAGAGAAGTAGGCTCACTCTGACTGCTGCTGCCCTGCCTATCTGAACAAGGTGGTGAGAGCTATCATGCCTACAGACGAACAAGCAACAAAGCGTGTCTGACTTACTCACCCAGACATATTAAAACCAGACAAAAAGCAGGATGAAACAAACATACAAATCAATTAATAAAAACAAAATACTTGAATGTCTCAGAGAAAGCAGACAATATCAAAACATATTCAAAAAACAAGAAAAGATGGCTCAAACAAATGACCAATATAAAAAATCAGATGACTTTCTAGTAGAGGAAAGGGTTGTGGAACTCCCTGATATATGGAATTCAAAAGAATAATATATAGGGCTTTCTAAGAAATTAGAAAGAGATCAGTAAAAACACAGGCAAAACTAAAGAAAAAATAGACAAAATCATGGAAAACAAAGTGACAGAATAATTCAGGAAAATAATACAAGAACTAAACACCAAAATAATTAAGTAATTAGAAATCATACAAAAACAACAACTACAAATCCAAAAGATAAACAACAAAATTTCAGAAATGAACAACTCAATAGAAGTCTTTAGGAGCACACTTGAAACAAAGGAAGACAGGAGCAGTGAAGTTGAAGACAAATCCAAGGATGCCACTTTGTTTGAAGAAAAATCAGATAAAAGAATGAAAGAAAAATGAAAAACAGTAAGAATTGTATGGGACACAATCAATAGCAAAAATTTGCATGTGGTCAGATTTCCAGAACGGGGGAGAAAATGGAAAGCACAAAGAAGATTGCTGAATATTTGCTGGCAGAAAACCTCCCAAATATCATGAAAGATGAAAAGCTAATCATTCAAGAAGCTCAGTGAACCCCATGTAGGAGAGGCCCCAAAGAAATTCACCAAAACATCATAATTGCACTTGCCAAAACCAAAGTCTAAGAAAGAATACCAAGAGCAGTTTAAGAAAATTGAGAAGTCACGTACAAAGGGGAAAAAATAAGACTAAGCTCTTAAAACTCAGCAGAAACAAGCAGGCAAGAAGACAATGGGATGAAATATATAAAATCTTGAAAGAAAAAAATTGCCAACCACGAATAATACATCCCGCAAAACTCCTTCTCAAATACGGTAAAACTAGGACATTTCAAAATAAACATAAATTAAGGGCATTCATAAAAAAACAAACCAAACTTACAGGAAATATTACAGGAGGTCCTTCAGTTAGAAAACCAACAACATCAGAAAACAGCCTGAGTCTAGGATACTGGACAGTAGCAGACAGCAACCTAGATTAGAACTCTCAATGATATAAAGAACCTAAAAGACTTAAAACAGAAAAAAGACATCAATCTGTAAAAGACAACAACATCAAAACAATAAAAGGGGGAATAAACAGTGTAGATACAGAACTTTCAAATGGAGAGGGAGTCATGGTGATATGAAGCAATAAAAGACAGTTCAAACTTAAGAAGATAAGGGTAAATTTCAAGGTAACCACAAAGAAAGTTAACAAACATACTAATCAAGATAAAAAATGCAGAAAAAAGACTCAGTACACACAAAACTATAATAACGAAAATTCAAATTCACACAAAAAAAGAAAAGACTTGCTGGTCTGACAGAGATCGGAGGAACTCCAGAGACTATGGCCCCCCCAGATACCCTAACTCAGAACTGAAGACACACCCAAAGTCCACCTTTCAGCCAAAGATTATACAATCCTATAAAACAAACATGTGAGCAATGTACTTCTTAATTTCAATCCAATACACGAGACCAAAATAAGCAACACCTGCCCAAAAGCAAAGATCGGAAGGCAGGAAGGGACAGGAAGACTGGATAAATGGACAAGGAGAACCCAGGGTGGGCAAGGAAAGGGGGAGAGTGCTGACACATTACAGCAATCGCAACTGGTGCCACAAAACTATTTGTGTATAAATTTTGGGATGAGAAATCAATTTGCACTGGAAACTTTCACCTAAAACACTAAAATTTAAAAGAGGAGAGAGGAAATTATTTTAAATAACATTAGAGAAGTATATGTATCTAAGCACTCAGAAGCAAAGGGAATAAAATAGATATCCAAAGGAGAAACAAGGAGCCAGCGTCCTGTATTCCAAATTTGCCTCCAGAAATGAAGATGATATGAATGTACATTTATGCCCAAAATAAGAATTGGCTCAAAAAAATTTTTATTCTTGCTGGCTTTACAAACATGTATTGAAACATTGGAAGCACTGTTTGATCTAAAGCAGAGATCATTCTCTTCTCCCCTCTGTGAAGCATTTCAATTACATTTCCTGCCTCCTTATTACAACTATTTTTTTTTATTACAACTATTGGTATTATATTGATTTTATTCAATGTATATCTTTCTTATTATATAGTATGTAGTGGGATCAAGTAGTTTCTTGCCCTCAAGTCATATCACCTCCAAGTTGGTGATTCTCAATGGGGGTGATTTTGCCTCCCAGCAGACATGGGGCGATTTCTGCATACATTTTTGGTTGTCACAATTAAGGCTGCTACTGGCATTTAGTTGGTAAAGACCAGGGATGCTGCTAAACATTCTACAATGCACAAGACAGCTCCTGTGAAGAAGGAATTATCCAGCCTAAAATGTCAATAGTACCCAGGCTGAGAAACCCTGCTCTAAGTCTTTAAATGCACCACAAGCTGTTGTCCGGGGTCCAAGGTGAATGTTCAGCAAAGACTGACATGACTTCGGTTGAACGTGTAATAGCAATGACCCATCACAGTTTTGTTCAGGTGAGAATCTCCCTGAGAATGAGTAGAGTTGATTAACATAACAGCTTATTGTATAGTAAATTTATTTAAAAATTCCAATCCCTAGCCAACTAAATGCTCTCATTCTGATTGGCACACACACAGTGAGTTAACTATTCCTTACCTATTATCTTAGTTTCCTAGTGCTGCTAGAACACAAAGAAGGTAAACCACAAGCAGGGAGCTTTGAAGAACAGATATTTATTTTCTCACAGTTCAGGAGGCTAGAAGTTCAAATTCAGAATGTGGTTCCGGGGGAGATCCTTCCTTGTCTATTTCAACTTCTAGTTGCTGCCAGCAATTCTTGACATTCCTGGGCTTGTAGGTGCATCTGTCTCTATTACTCGTCTTCCTCTTCTCCCTTCGTGTGTTTCTGTGTCTATTCTGCTCTTTTATAACTCAGAAGTGATTAGGCTTAGGACTCGCCTTATTCTAGTATGATCTCATGAACATAGCAAAAGAAAACCCCTATTTCCAAACAGGGTCATATTTGTAGGTTCAGGGGTTAGGATTTCAATACATATTTTTGGAGGATACAATTCAATCCATAAAGCCTGCATGTATGGAAAATCCCATACATTTTGTGAAACGGTGGACAACTAAGCCAATAGCAGTTCCAGCTTTGTGAGGATCTGGTCTCCTAATGGTTCCACTCTATCTGTGTCTTGGTGAAATAAATGTGAGCTCACCAGTAATCTGATTTTGGTACCATAAACTTCAGGTGAGCCTATGCTATCTTAGTCCTTGTTAAGTATGTGGAAGTTCGCCAAATGTACATACACCCCTTCTCCCTAGATATAAATCCATCCAACTTCACTGATCTTTGCCAACATTCACACTTACATGCACACTTGAGACTTCAGGTGTGGCAGCCCACCATACACACACACTACCTTTAGTTCTATGACACTTCTAATAGGTATTTTCCATATTTATAGCAACCCTAGTAGGGGCCTAGGAGTCCCTGGTGGCATAAACGGTTGCGCAGTCAGCTACTAACAAAAGATTGGTGTTCAAACCTACCCAGAGGCAACTTGAAGAAAAGCCTGGAGATCTGCTTCCAAAATGTCACAGCCATGAGAACCCTACGGAGCATAGCTGTACTCTGCAACACATAGGGTCGCCATAAGCCAGAATAACTCAATGGCAACTGATAGTAGGGGCTATGTTTAGCTTCATTTTGCTAAGAAACAACCTCAAAATCTCAGTGGTTTAACATATAAATGGTCTCTTTCTTTTTTTATTTTTATTTTTTATTGTGGTAAAATATATATAACAAAAATTTGCCATTTTAACCATTTTTAAGTGTACAATTGAGTTACATTAATTACATTCACTGAGTGGTGCAGCCATCGCCACTATCACTTTCCAAAAGTTTTGTATCACCTCAGTAGAAACTCCATACCACTTAAGCAATAACCCCCTTCTTCCCTCAGGCCCTGGTAACCATGAATAAACGCTGGTCTCTATTCATTTGCCTGTTTTAGATGTTTCATATAAGCGGGATCATATAATATTTGTCCTTTTCTGTCTAAGTGATTTCATTTGGCATTATGTTTTCAAGGTTCGTTCACGTCATAGAGTTTATTAGAACTTCATCTCTCTTTACAGCTGAATAATATTTCATTGAATGTTTATACCACACTTTATTCATCCATCCATCTATCTGTCAATGGGTGGTTTATTTCTTTGTGAGGCAAATCCAACAGCAGATCCAACCTAATCTCCAGAGTGACTGTCCTCTATCCGTTCCAGGCTAAATGTGGCTCCACGTTCTGAAACTGGACTACCTGGAACATGCAGCCTCTTTGATTATCATAAAAAAGAGCGAAAAGCTCTACATTGGCAATTAAGTGCTTCAACCCAGAAGTGGCACAGCCCATTGGCCAGAACTAATCACATTGCCTTGTCCAGCTATAAGGGGTTGGGAAGTTCAGTCTTGTCTGTGTTCAAGAGAAGAGGAGAGCCAGATATGGTGAGCACTAGTCATGTCCAAAGGTCCCGGGGTGGCACAAATGGTTTGTGCTTGCCTACTAACTGAAAGATTGGCAATTGGAACCCATCCAGCAATGCCATGGAAGAAACGCCTGGTGATCTGCTTCCATAGATTACAGCCAAGAAATCCTATGGAGCAGTTCTACTCTGTAACATACGGGGTGGCCATGAGTCGGAACTGACTCCACGTCAACAGGCTTGGTTTGGTTTCATTAGTAAGGTCTAGCACAGGGCCTATAGCACAGTCGTTATCCTATAGCTATTAATATTACATCTCAAAGTTGCAGGAGATTTGGTTTCAAAAAGAATCAAGTCTATCTAGTAGCATATTCCCATTAAAAAACAATGATTGAGTGCCTACTGTTTCAAGTCATAGGCATTAATTCAAACACAATGTACAAGATATGTTTAAACTGACTATAATAGTCCGCCATCTCTAATTCAGAACAACTTGCCTCTTTTATTGCATGAGTTAGTACTAGAAACACTGAATATTGCAATACTCAGAACAGTAATGCAATTTCCAATACTAGGATATTTGAGATAGAATTGCCTTAACTACTTACTCATTTCTACCCTAAACCAAAGCCAAACTCATTGCCGTCAAGTCGATTCCGACTCATAGTGACCCTACAGGACAGAGTAGAACTGTCCCATAGGGTTTCCAATTAGCAGCTGATGGATTTGAACTGCTGACCTTTTGGCTAGCAGCCGAGCTCTTAACTACTGTGCCACTGGGGCTCCACTTCTACTCTAGCTGATCTATATAGTTGTTGAACTTAAACATTAAGTAGATGTTTCTATACTAATTAATTAGCATATACTTATTGAACATTTGCTTACTGCTTGACTAAGTTTACTAGTGCTACTGTAATACAAATACTACAAGTGAGTAGCTTTAAAGAACAGAAATTTATTTTCTCACAGTTCTGGAAGCTGAAAGTCCAAATCAGGGTCTCAGTCATGTTGATTCCGTCCTTGTAGGTAGTTCTGGGTGTTCCTTTGTTCCTTGGCTTGTAGACGATCCTTACATGGTGTTGATTCTCCCTCAACCCTGCTCCACGTGTATCTCTGTGTCTAATCTGGTTTTTATAACTCAGAAGTAATTAGATGAAGAACCTTATCTACTTGTGTATGATCTCATTAACACAACCACAACAGAAAAAAAAAAAAAACCTATTTCCAAACAAGATTACATCCACAGGTATAGGAGTTAGGATTCCAACACACATTTTGGGGAAACAATCTAATCCACATCACCACTAGACGTCATTTTAAGTAGTGAAAGGTACATCAGGAAACACTAAGACGTAACTCCTGAATGGGGGAATAAGGCATAGAGAGAACAGAGAGCAACAGAGGACATTACACAGTGCTTTGCAAAGTGTCATAGGTTGGGTTGCTCCAGAAGCAAGTCCCAATACAAACATTTAAGTACAAGTGTTTTATTTCAAAGGTAATTCCAGAATAGGTAGTTTCTGTCGCTGCTGTAACAAATTATCACAAATTTGGTGACATAACACAACACAGATTTACATTTTCCAGTTCTTCAGTTCAGAAATCCAACATGGATCTCACCAAGCTAAATCAGAGTGTTGGCAGGGATGCAAGCCTTCTGGAGACTCTAGAAGGAACCCGTTTCCTGACCTTTTTCATCTTTAGAGGCCACCACATTACTTGGCTCATAGCTTCCTTCTTCCATCTTCAAAGACACCAATGTTGCATCTATCTGACCCTTCTTCTGTCACATCTCTTTTGAACCAAGGCTGGGAAAGGTCCTCTGCTTTTAAGGATGCAAGCCATTAGATTGGGCCCACGTGGATAATGCAGGATAACCTCCCCATCTCAGATTCCATAATCTTAAGCAACCTGTAGAGTCCCTTGTGCCATGTAAGGTAACACATTCATAGGTTCCAGGGATTAGGACTTAGACAACTTTGGGAACCACTTTTCTGCCTACCACAGAGAGTATGGAAGTAAGACAGCAATGAGGAGGAAGCCCATAGCACATGCATTAACAAGCCGGTCACTGCTGTAAGTAATTGGGGCTCGGTCCCACTGTAGACATCTGGGAAATGATACGGAACTCATCTCAGAGTTGTCCCCATCCAAAGACAGAAATAGCCAGGACACCTATCAGTCTATGTCTGGCTGAGGGACACTCCTGACAGCATTTCCTGAAAGTCTTTATTCCAAGATTCACAGATGAAGACAGAAGTATGCGTGAGAACCGTGACAGCTAAGGAAATTTGGACAAGGCACCAACAGCATCTGCTAGACAGAGAAACAACTTAATATTAACTTTTCAGAATCAATGTAAAGCAATGGATGAACACTTTATATTCTCTCCATTTCTTCTTCAACTAGCAGTGGGTTGGTGGAATTATAGGACCAAGAACTAGGGGTCTGGGTTCATGTCCTTTATCTGCCACTTGACATTGAACTATTGGACTAAACGCTTGTCAGAGCCTCCATTTCCAATCTAAGAAGTTGTACCAAATAAACCCTAAAATTCCTTCCAGTTCACACACAGTTCTCCTTAAGTTCTCAGGATACTCAAGCTGGTGATGGCAAAGGTAGACGTATAAAATGTAGAAGATAAAAAAATGCATACAAATTCTCTAAAAAGGTTGGGAAGGTTGTCAAAGTCTCTCCTGTCTCTGGTGGAAGTGTTCTTTGGGATTGATGCAACACATTTCAGGATTTTAGTTCCCACACTTTCCAAAAACATCTGCTGCTTCCAGCTTCACCACTGAAATTGAGAAAGCATAAGGACATTTCATAAAAGAAATCCAGACTAAGGAAGGGAGCAGCTGCAGATATATACTTTTTGCCATTTCGATTTGAAATGTTAACACACAGTTCACTTACAAAAAGTGGCAGGGGACAAAAAGGATTATTTAATGGGAGGGTGTAATTACAATGAGTGCTGCCTGCAACCGACTTGGGTCGCTAATCAAGGAAAACCAAGAACCGACTAAATCACACCACAAACTAACCACAAAGAAGTTGGAAAATTGATCAAGTACTCCAGACTCCAAACGCTCTTGACCTTGGGAATGAGTGGGAAAACCTGTGAGTCAATGTGAAATTTCCTGGGAATCCTCCAGGTGGATTTAAAAATGCGAAGATTCTAAGTTTACAATTATCCTGCTTCAAAACAAAAGCTTAACCTTGGGAATTTGAGACTGTTTTGATACAGTGCGATGGGGTGGGGTGGAAACCTGGGTATAAGGCACCACCCTTGTACAGTCTCTGTTTTGTTTGCAGAGTTTATTTTGTTAAACAACCAGATTCTCTGCCATTAATATGCATACTCTCCTTGTGTCTCGATAGTTGCCTCTATTGGTTGTCTTCTGACTCTGGACATAGAATATAACATCATTTGCCCTTTGACCTTGTCAATCATAATCGTACTGTTTCTAGGAGAGTACACTAGAGGGTTTGTGGATTTACCAATCTGTAGCTTTGCCTGTTTCCTCTAATAGACCAAGCATATACTTTGTGCTTTGCATTCAGGGTCTCATCTCCTGTATCCTTCACCTTTATAGGAGGAGAAGTTCACCCAAGGTTGAGCAAACACTGTGAAATGGATATATTATTTGCTTGATTGGTTTGTTTTTAAATTTGATGGCAACCAAGTTAATAGAGGCAGCCGCACGCAACACTATAACTGTGCTTAGTTGTAGTAATTTTAAAATGACTTTGTCCTTCATGTTCCACAGTTCCACATTTCTGAATAAGCCTTCAGATATTCCCCATATATTGCCTTGAGATACTAAAATTGGAAGGCACTGATTTTAAATCTATTTTGAATTATTCAATGTTCATTGAAAATAACAAAAAAAGAAAGAAAGAGAAGCATTCACAATTAATTGCTGGAATTGAATGTATCCAAAACTATTTAGAGTTGGTTCTGTTCATTTTTAAAATAGTAAATTCTGAGTACAAAGTGAAAATAAGAAAATTACTTATAGGCGTATCCTTATAAATTAATGACATTTGATGATTTACTAAGCATGTTGCCATTTGTTATTGCATTTGCAACTCCTAAGAGTCCCTGGGTGGCACAAACAGTTAAGTGCTTGACTACTAATCAAAAGGTTGGCAGTTCAGGCCCACCCACAGGCTCCTCAGAAGACAAGTGTGGCGATCTGCTTCCAAAAGCTCATAGCCTTCAAAACCCTGTGCAGCAGTTCTACCCTGCACACATGAGGTCGCCAGGAGTTCAAGCCAACTCAGTGATTACTAACAATAACAATAATGCTGTTAGATAGGAGACATGTACAAACCCATTTTATACAGAAGAAAATAGAGGCTCAGAGAAGCTAAGCCATGAGTCCAGGGTCCTTCAGGTAGAACTCAGAGAGTTTCACTTCTGACCCTATTCCTACCTCATCTTTCAACAGGAAAGGTTGTGCTCCACTGGCATCATTAGCCCTAGACAACGTGGTGAGGTGGGTGAAATGCTCCCATGTCTCCAAACCTTCTATTCTATAACATTTCCCTTTGGCTTTCCTAAGTGCCCAAATGTGCTCATGTGAATTTCTTAGCAAAATCTGTGAGGACTTAAAATTGCCGTTAGTCTGCAGCTTAGTGAAATTCTCCCACAAGAATTTCATTTTTAATAGAGTTTTCTGGAGCTTAAGATGTAGGAATAAAATTTTTATGGAGCTTTGAACTGGAAAACTGGTAGAGTTGTAGGGTTTTGAGAAAAGGAGCGATGAGGGTTCTGTTTATTGGGCAATAGTCTTTCATGATTAAACTAGGTTTTTCTTTTCTTTTTTTAAGGCTTCTTTTCTCATGCTATTCTCAGTATTCCTTATAATTTTTTTTTTTTAATTTCTTTGGGGAGTTTTGTTGTGGAATGGAAAATTGAAGCTTTCTTCCAAAACACGGTTTCTCAAAACTTGATCTCTTAGAAACCGAGTGGCTTGTGTGGTTTACATTTTCATCACTGGCTGAAACATATTTTCCAGAGAGAGAGACACACATGCCCACTGGTGCTCTGTTGGCTTTGGCAGCCTGTGAAAGCATTTTTGGGGGACTTTGGTCATCTAAAACTTAGTTAACCTTGCAAACATGATATAATTATTCACAGGACTGTGAGTGTGGATTTTTTTTTTTAAATAATGACAAAGATTGAAATACTGTATAATTTCTTATTTGATCATTATTGAAATCCTCTTGATTTAGCTTCTTAAAGTCACCATTCTGTTTATTTGCACATTTGTACAAGTAGAAAAATAACAACAAAGGCAAATTATAGATCAAAATATAAACTGAGTATCAGCGAATATCTTTGGGATGCAGGCATGGGGTAAATTCTTTTTACGAACACTCAATTCATACTAGGAAAAAATTATTAAAAGAAAAGCCAGGTTTTTAATCTGTTTGTGTGGTTTGGTGGACAGGGAATTGAGCTTCATATAAAGAAGAAGAGAGAAGCTGAGTGTGTGATTCAGTGTGTAATCAGAAATATGGATTGGAGTCTGGACTCAGTCACCAGTGAGCTGCATGATTTTAGACAAATCATTCAACGCCACTGAACCTCTATTTTCTCAGCTGTAAAATGAAGGGCTGGATAACAGTGTTAGTAAGAACCCTTCCAACACATTATGATTCCATGAAACCCAGTCTACAAGCCACAGGCAGCAGGGAAAACAGTAAGAAACTCCTCAGATTTCCTCCCCAAAGTCTTCAGCTAAAAGCCAGTCCTCAGCCAAGAGCTATGGGGGAAGGTAAATTCAATGGCTAGACTACTGATTTTTTAATCTATTAAGAGCCAGAGAAGGAGCAGTAGGCTTTTTCCTATAAAATACCCACACGTGAGGAAATGTCATTACTAAAAGTTAATAGATTTATTTTCAGTTGCTATCTGGGAGAGAGACATTAAATACAATTTTAGACTTTGTTCCCAGCAAAGGTACAGTCCACAAAAGAAAGGAGGAATATCCAACTGCTCAGTACACTCTAGTTCAGTATACTTTTCCATTTGGGTCAGAGTTCACAAATCAAGGCCATAGTATGTGAGCAATCTAGATGAGGATTTGGCTTCACTGACCAGGCGTGTTCACTGTGTCTATGACAAGAAGACTAATCGGCTCCAAGTTCCAAGTGAAAAAAGATACCCAAGAGTATCCACCATGGAAGAACTAGCAAATTCAAAAATTACAGTTGCATGTATACCCTAATATTTGTACCAAACCTAAGGCCTTGCTTAGAGTTTTCAGCATATAAAAATGTCACTTTAGGTTGGGTCTCACTATGCTCATTTGCATGAAATTTAAACACTGTGGCAAGTTAACCTCATTTATATTTACTCTTTGTCATGAAAGGCCTTCACCAGAGCAGACTATACAAAATGTGTGATTATCTGTTATAACAGAATCATTAAGATAATCCAATGCATCAACTTGATGATTTTTCTTCCCTTGCACAGACATTTAGTGCTTAGTCTATACAATGAATGCAAAAGAAGGTCTCCTTTCCCAGGACTCATCACTGTTCCTGTAGGAGGAGTGATTTTGAAAGGTAAGCAATGCAGAAAGTTAATTAAGCCCTAAATCCTGAAAAAGACCCAATCCAGGTGTGATTCACCTGGGGACCAAGGATGGACTTCAGGGGTATGTGAAATCACATGCAATATTATATGTATGTGAGAAGATTTACGTTCTTCTGAAGAGATAATTAAAAATTCTCAAAGCATTCCATGATTTTAAGCAAATCCATGAAAACCACATAAAAAATTCTTAATCTAGGAAGGACTCAGGGTAGGGCACTAACTTCCAAATATTCTGTGCAAGTGAAGGTATCTGACAGAGGCTGAAACTTCAGCTGCAAAGATGTTGGAGTAACGCCATAGTCATGCTAACTTGAGAAGAGATAATATGGCATGGTATGGCAGGGGAGTGATATGCCACTCCCAGGTTAGAAGCCCAAGATACATTTCTAACATAAGGGCTAAAAAAGGGTAGTCTTTAAAAATGAAGAGGTAGGCCAAGCTATCTTTGGAAAACTGTGACCAACCCATACTAGGATTTGACTTCATTGAATGGAGTTTGGAGGTACGGTGAAGATATTGAGAGCATCTGGTTCATAGTAAGGGGGTTATTTTGTGTTCTGAACAAGAAGAGAGGTATTTAAAAAATATATGTTTATGCAGCATTCAGGGCACCGGTGGATTCATGGCTCAGAGACTAATCTAGGACCAAAAGAGAAAAAATATGTGCTTTTCAGGGAAAAACAGCAGTAATTCAGGGGTCAACTGAGGATAGAATTAGATAAAACTAACGGTATGTTTAAGTCACATAAAGATTTGGAGCTAGAGCAAGAATCAGTTTGCTTTGATGATGAAACATAAAAATACGAGGTAGCCATTGAAAGAGCTGTGCTTAAACAGAAATAGAGTTCGTGGGTCCAGAGCCAGCCCTCATACAACAGCTCCCATCACACACGACCAGATATTCCTTAGCAGGTGCTTTTTCCTAGAGTATACAGAGTGAGGTCTGTGACAGGTGTCAGGAAGACAAGAGGAAGAGAGAAAAATAATGTAAGGTGTCATAATATCTGTTCCTACTTTGAGCAATTTTGAGCCCTTTGGAATGGTGGGTATGAGCCAGTAGTTTTGAGAGATTTTGCCATTTTTTGAGCATATGTGGGGAAAGGCTACTTCCTCCCCATGCACCTCATTGTGACATGTGGCTTTGGCCCACCCAAGGTTTGTGGGAAAGCACCAGTGACAAGCTAACATACCAGGGGAACAATGGGAGGGGAGAGCTGGCACCACCAGACAGAGCATTATTCTTGTTTAGGCCACAGTCATATTTGCTGTCTCCCGTACTTCTCTCGAATAATTTGCAGGCACCAACTCCCACAAGCAGTCTGCTGTTTCTAGGATATGAGGGTATTTATTTCTGATTCCAAGTGACACTCCCTCAGAGTTGCCTCGAAACAACTGATGATATTTTGAGGAGAAGCAGAAAGTCCTTGTGCTAGGAGGAAAGGGGATAACAATCTAGAAATTCAAATATCAGGGTTCATTATGACCTCTTGCACACCAAAAATAACTTCTCCATCTTCTAGTTCTGTAGCTTTTCTTCCTCTATTCCAACTACTCTACGGAAACGTATTCTCCTTTTAGCCAGATTCCACTATATCTCCATGACCTAGTGGTTCCAGCAGTACCAGGTCACATAGACCATCCCCTGGCTCGTGCAACTGTCTCTGCATTGAAGACCAAGAACCACATTATCTGAATCTCCTCCTTTCTTACAGCCATCTTCCCAGTTCCTGGGCAATTTTCCTAGTTCTTCCTCTGGACAGTCCTTGAATGTAGGGATTCCACAAGATAATTTGTAGCTCTCCACTAGAATTCCTTGGTGAAAACTCTTTATGTAAGATTTACTTCTTCACGGCAGAATGTCACATAAGGCAAAGACTTGAGAAGGTCCTTCATTTTACCTGCTGTCATTCGCTACCATAAAATTTTCTTCTAAATAATTTTATTACATTTAATTATGTAAACTGTTATTTCAGCTGTTGCAGTCTGGAATAATTAGATATATATGAGATTTCTTCCTTCATTGTCCAGCTGCCTTCTGCAATTATGTCAGTCATCTTATGCTTATGATGTCATGGTTTGTTGCCATGGTAACAAATATGCAGTCACAAATGCCTCATTATCATTCCATTAGAGTGGTGACATATTTATAGTATTTAGGAACAGCTTACCTCCCTTTAAATAATGTGTTCCTACATTGCACACAACTACCCGTCTTCCTCACTATATTTTTTTCTTCCCTGTGATTTGCATCATTTCCTAAGTACATACTAGAACGCTATTTGCCTGTTTCTGATGGAGAAAAAACACAAAAGTTTGACAGAAATAAGGCAATAAAAAAGCGTGGAATCTAAAGGAGAAGAAACAACATCACTAAGGAATTCAAAATACAGCTTAATTACTACTAAAACTAAGCTATTCATAGCTTCCTGAGTAGCAGGACTCACCACGCTCTCACTAAAAACATTAACCCTGAAAATAAAAAGTAATAAAATAAAAAATAAAATGATCTATCTTTTCTTATATTAGAGCATTATTAATTATATATCTCTAAAGAATCCCTTGAAATGTTTGCACTCTGATGATTTAAAGCAAGTAAAAATTTCTGTATCACTCAAGACGTGAAGACTGATGAACAGTCCCAGGTTATACATTTCAGATCATTTAGTGAATATGGTTCGTTTTTCTTGCTACCACCATCCCCCTGCCTTTTATGATTCTTATTCAGAAGTGAAACATTTATTCAGTTCAGGGTGATTCTCTCTGGAGGGGAAATAATTTTATCAGTGAGACTCCCTGGTGATCAGGCCTACTTGGAACTGCTGTTAATCAGGCTTTTGGACATGGTAGCTTGAATAGCACTTTGTGATTCCACCTTCAAACTCTCCTTTTGAACTCACCAGGACTCATAAATGCCTTTCTCTCCCGTTGTGTGTCTGAAGTTATCCCACTATTAACGTTAATTGGAAAGGTGCCTTTTGTCCCTCTAATGTAGTCTTCAGCTAACCACTGAACTCCCTAGGCCCAAATGTCAGAAGCAGGAAAAACTTAATTATTTTTAATAATTGACAGGGATAAATAATGATAAACCTGATAACATTATAATATTAATAGAACATTATTGAAAAGGAGGAATGAGAAAATTTGACTTCTGAAGAATTTTTTGTATCAAAGGTCCACCACGAGACTGATTTGTGTTCACTTTAGGCTAAAAACAATTTCCAAATAAAATAAAAGACGCCTCAGAAAAAAAGGAAAAACAATAAAGCATGACAGGGAGCTGGGGATTCTCAGGGCTCTATTGGCATGAAGACCTGGGGAGCTTCCTGGCAAAGAAGTGACCATGGAAAAAGAACAAGACTTAGATGAGAGCAGTATCTACATCAGTGAGGAAAGATGATTTAGAGCACAAATGGATAGGCATCTGGCCTAAAAATGCCCTCGGATGCCATCCTCAAGGACTCATTCCTGGGTCCTCAGGAACATGGCCTGTGAGTGAAGAGAGAAAGAGGTTTTACTTGAATCTACGGAAGACCTTTGGAAGACCAGGCAGCCCTACTTTGGAGCCTTGAAAGCACAAAGTTCAGGGAAATGGACTCTGCCACTTGGGGATTTTTGTGCTTTCTGGCGGTCCCTTCATGTAAGCAGACACCAGAGCCCTGGGGAGCAAGCATTAGTTGCCAAACCCAGACATCCAAAAACATCACCAGGCAGCCAAACTCTAGGGCCACTGGTGGACAGTGGCTACTTCACAGGAACCAGAAGCTGATGAGTAGACCACCACAAGAAAGCAGGAAGAAAATGGTGGCTTCCATGTGGTAGCTAAGATGATGTATTTGTGACTGCATCAAGGATACCAAAAAAACCAAACCTGTTCCACTGAGTCCATTCCAACTCGTAGCGACCCTATAGGACTGAGCAGAACTTCCCCACAGGGTTTACACGAAGTGGCTGGTGGATTTGAACTGCCAACCTTTTGGTTAGCAGCCGAGCTCTTAACTACAACACCACCAAGGCTGTGCATCAAAGATAGTCTCCTCAAAACTATAAGGGATAGAGGATTGGAGTCTTACTGGTACATGTTATGGTCCTGCAGTAGCAGGTGGAGGTGAAAGTCAAAGAGATACACCACTCTGTATATATTATTATGATCTCCATTGAACATGGCTGATCACTGTATTTCAGACAGTCTGAATAGCGTACAGATCACCATGAGTCAAAAAACTCTTTATATGTTTAGATTTGCTCCCATCGTTATCCCTGCAATTTGTTCAAAATAAAGTGAACAAATCAAACCACGTTGCCTTTACCAGCTTCAAAAGTGAAGACACACTGCCACCTTTGCCATGAGACCAGAAGAACTGGATGGTGCCTGGCTACCATTACTGAACATTTTGATCAAGGATTCTATAAAGAAATCCTGATCAAAGGGTAAGAATGCAGAACAGAATTTCAAATTCTAATGAAATCCAGACTTTCTGGAGCCATGGAGGCTGGATGGACTCCCGAAACTATTGCCCTGAAATAACCTTTAAACCTTAAACCAAAAAATGTCCCCTGAAGTCTTCTTAAAGCCAAGCAATAATAAATAGCTTAGCTTGACTAGTAAAAAATGTCTGCCTTGAGCATTATGCTCTTTTAAAAGAAATGTCTATATGGATCAACTTGACTACAGCAACTCAAAAGATTAGATAGAAACCTTAGGGGGCAGGGAGTTTATGTTAATGGAGGGGGGACAACTCAGAAAAGGAGGGTGAAAATGGTTGCACAACTTGAAGAATGCAATTCGTGTCACTAAATTATACATGTAGAAACTGCTGAATTGGAGTATATTTTGCTATACATATTCTCAACAACAATGACAAAATAAATAATTTTTTCTAAAAACTAAAAACAGTGAAGACAAAGTTTATCTATTTTCTTTTTTTTATTGTTGAACGTACTTTTTGTCTCATTTCAGAAACTGGATAATCTAACCATGTGTCAAGGGAGATCAAGTCTCTCCTAAGCAAAAGGGAAGATTGTTCACTCAAAGAAGATGCTCAAATAAACCCAGAAAAATTTTAAAAAATAAAATTTGCTCCTAAAGTGGTGATAGATCCTTTTATTGCTCATGTAATCTGTGTCTGAATGTACTTCTCTGTGGAAAAAGCCCTGCTTGAGGGATCAGAATCCCTGGATTTTAGCCATGACTTTGTCTTCTACCACGTGACTTTTACATAAGCCACCTAACTTCTCTAACTTTAGTTTCTCTATATTTAAAATTATGTCAATAACAGTTGCCCCACCTCCTTCAGTGATGTATTGACAGGGATGATTTATGGGAAAATGCTTTGTCAACTGTAAAGTATGTGGCAGACAAGAAATATATTGTAATTACGATTTCCGATTCCATGCTTGACATGCTTTCTGATAATTTTCACCATCTGCCTTTCTCATTCCCACCCCTCTTGCTCTTGCTCTACCTTTGGTCTTCAGAGGAATGATCATCATGCATTCGAGGCATATGTGATGAGGCAATCTAGGAGTTGACAGACTTTAAATGGGATTGATTTAATAAGTATATGACCACATCAACAAATAATGGAGCAGCAAGTCCACCCTTTCTGCAGGGTTCCCTTTTCTGGCCGAAATAAGAAGTTGAAGAAAAAGATAATTACCTCCTGATTAATTTAATCTGCATTACTCTCTTTAGAACTCTTGCCCCTTTTTACTGGCATACTTTTTTTCTTCTTTGTCTAAGCTCCCATGCCTAATGTTCGTTCCATATTTCTTTCCCGACCCTTTCAAGGCAGCCCCGTGTGAATGAAATAATGTGCAGTTTGGTGTCAGGCAGACCTGGGCTCAAACTCTGGCTCTGCTACTTATTACCTGTGCAACCAAGAGGAAATTATTCACCCTTTCTTAGTCTAGTTCCTCTTCTATACTTTGATAATAATACCCACCATGCAGAAACAGATATAACGTCTATAAAGTTCCTGGTGCATTTTGAGTCATCGATATTTAATGAACATCCATTATGGACCACGACTCAAGACACTGGGGATGTAATAATAAATGATAGACATTTTGCTGTTAGTTGCCATCAGGTTGGCTCTGACTCATGGCAACCTGTGCATAACAGAATGACATCTTGCGCAGTCTTGTGCCACCTGTCCGTGACCTTTGGTATGTTTGAGTCCATTGTTGTGTCTATTGTGTCAACAACCCATCTCGCTGAGGGTCTCCCTGGTTTTTCCTGACCCTCTACATTATCAAACATGATGTCCTTTTCTAGCAGTTGCTCTTTCCCAATGACATGTCCAAAGTAAGTCGAAGTCTCACCATCCTCACTTCTAAAGAGCATTGTGGTTGTATTTCTCCAAAGACTGATACATTTGTTCTTCTTTAGCCCATGGCGTATTCATTATTTTTTGCCAACACCATAATTCAATGCCTCAGTTCTGTTTTCCTTTTTCATTGCCCCCTTTCCATGCGTATGAAGCATTTGAAAAGCCTATGGGTTGGGTGAAAGGCACCTTTACTTTCCTGTAAATAGAGAAATAAACATTCCAGACTTTAAGATCTAGCTTCTGAAGCTTACATGGAGTGTAGATTCTGGTAGGGTCTGTGCAGACGACAGGAGATGGGAAGGAAACAATGGCCTGACAGTGGCAGAACACAGGCAAAATCATTCCCCCCAAAAGAGTCTATCCGGAGCAGAGAAAGAGTGAAAACAGATCTGACCACTGTGATAAATCAGAGATCTGAATGGAAGGTGCTCCAATGTGTGCATAGCTAGAGACAGCAGTCTTGGAAAGGCCCAGATTCCAGGACAGACAGACAGACTTGGAAGGAATGGTACAGGGTAAGGAAGAAACATTTGTTGAAAAAAAAAATTATCATAAAAATAAGAAAACACAGCAAACTTCATTACCCTTCCACCCACAAAGGCACCAGCTATTAACAAAATATTCTTTTTCTGCAACAACAGGCTTATAGATTAAGAAACTTTAAGTTTTCCTTCTCCTAAATCCTTCTTCCATGCCTACTAGAAGCATCTATTTGCTGACTCAGGATAATATAGGAAATTTAACACAACACCCCAGCAAATAGTATTTGTATTATATTTTATAGTTTGGTAACTTATTGATGTTATATAATAATAGAGTAATACAAATATAATTTCAAGTCATATATTCAAAACTCAGTGAAGAAATGAACAAAAAACACAAAAATGTGAAATGAGAATTGATCAAACTCAGGAGAGAAAATGAATAAAAATAAACTTATCTCAGAAATGAAGACTAAATTACAAAGTACCCAAAGGACAAGAGATTTGGCTGAAAATATAATCGGACACATTGAAGAGAAGGATAGCTAAGAAAACAAATAAAGAGATTAAAAAGAATGAGAGAGAAAATTATGTAGGAAAAAAAAAAAAAACGAGTCAATTCCAACTCATAGTGACCCTATAGGACAGAGTAGAACAGCCCTACAGGGTTTCCAAAGAGCGCCTGGTGAATTCAAACTGCAGACCTTTTGACTAGCAGCCATAGCTCTTAACCACTATGCTGCCAGTGTTTCCAATTACATAGAAAGTCTAACACATATTTGATTTGAGTATACTTGAAACTGTAATTCAAGAAAACTTTCTAGAAATAAAAGACTTGAATCTACATATTGAAAGTACCTGCAACATACATTATTGTCAACTCCAAAGCATATGTTAGTAAAGATGTTAAAAATTTAAAAAACAACAAAAACTTCAGGCACAAAAGCCCAGGTCATGTAGAAAGGAAAGAAAACCAGGTTGACATCAGCTTCCCAAAATCAACATGTTTTACAAAATAATATGGCAGCAGCATTTTAAGAAATTTTAATGTAAGAACCCATAAGCTCAATGATCTTATAACTACTCAAGCTTTCCTTCAATTATCAAGGTTATAAAATAACATTTTTAATCTACAAGAACTCGGAGAATACTGTACTCATAGACTGTTCAAGATGAATCTGCTAAAAGATGAATTTCTTTCAACCAAGGGACACTGGCAAAAACAGCTGGTGATGAGAAGAGTGTATATTTAATAGCTAAGACTAAAACAAAGATGAAGAAAGAGAGTGAAAAAATTTTAGGTAAAGGTTATATGTTTTGACAAAGCAGAAATAATTCAGATAGAAACGAGGAGAAGTAGTGATATAGGGCAACATAGAAAAAGCTCATTGACTGCACAATAAATAATAAGTGGGAGTCAAATTTAAAGACAACCTTCCTAAATACCTAAGGATAACCCCGCATAAGACCACCACTGAAGGAAAAGTTCATATTTACCATTTGTTGTTGCTAGTTGCCTTGAGTGGCAACCTCATGTGTGCATAGTAGAACGCTCCATAGGTTTCTCAAAGCTGTGACCGAAAGGAAGGTTGCCAGGCCTGTCTTCTGGGGTGCCTCTGGGTGGGTTCCAACTGGCAACCTTTCAGCTAGTAGTCCAACACTTATCCATTTGCATCACCCAGGAAACTGTTAGTATTTATCAATACTGTGCAATAATAGCCTTGGATATTATCTTTTAAAATGCCCCACTGTCTAAAATTACACAGATTGTGTACTAAGGCCATGAAGACTGCATTCCATTCATTTTACCTTATTAGTCACTTATTTGACTCTGCAATCTTAATCCGGCACAGGGGACACCCTATCTTCATTCCAATCAGACTCAAAACTAGGTCACCCTTTCCTGAATTTGGAGACTAATCTACTCTGAGCTAGAAAAGGTGGAATCCAAATAGAGGAGTGCTTTGAATGGTTTTTTCAAAGACCACGAAATCCCCTGGAGCTCTACTCTCCTGGAGATTTTACCCAGGTGCACGGAAGGGGATTGGGCTGGAGAGAAGTGGAAGAGGAAATAAAACGAATCAGTAACCATGGAAATTATACAACCCAAAAGATCTCCCACAGAGATCTGGTACATATCAAATGGTAGCTTCAGGAAGGGAAGGAGACTACTTCTCAGCAATCTGAAATTTTTTTTTTAGTAGCATGACTCTCTTTGATAAAGAGGAGGAAATTTGGAGAAAATGGAGACTGTTTCCCAGAGGTATTTTCTACTTACATAGAAGCAAACACAAATGTTTTAAACTCTCTCAAATGTATTTCCTTTGCTGTTATTCCAAAGCCATTTTGTATTTATTTTACTTTTCTCTGGTGAGTTCTTCCCTGTTTTTGTTGTTATTGTTGCTAAGTGCTGTCGAGTCGGTTCCAACTCATAGTGACCCTGTGTGTAACAGAACTAAACACTGCCCAGTCCTGGGCCATCCTCACAATCTTGACAATGTTAGAGCCCATTGTTGCAAGCACTGTGTCAATCCATCTCGTTGAGGATCTTCCTCTTTTTCGCTGACCCTCTATTTTACCAATTATAATATCCAGGAACTGTTCCCTCTTGATAGCATATCCGTCTCACTTCTGAGGAGCATTCTGGCTGTACTTCTTCCAAGACAGATTTGTTCATTCTTCTGGCAGTTCATGGTACAATCAATATTCTTTGCCAACACCATAATTCAAAGGCATCAATTCTTCTTTGTTCTTTCTTATTCATTGCCCAGCTTTCGCATGCATATGGAGCCACTGAAAATACCATGGTTTGAATCAGATGCACCTTAGTCCTGAAGGTGACTTCTTTTTAACACTTTAAAGAGGTCATTTGCAGCAGATTTGCCTAATGCAATACATTGTTTGATTTCTCAGCTGCTGCTTCCAAGGGTGTTGATTGTGAATCCAAATAAAATGAAATCCTTGACAACTTCAATATTTTCTTCGTTTATCATAATGTTGCTTATTGGTCAGGTTGTGACGATTTTTATTTTCTTTATGTTGAGGTGTAATCCATACTGAAGGTTCTAGTCTTTGATCTTCATCAGGAAGCGTTCGAAGTCCTCTTCACTTTCAGCAAGCAAGGTTGTGTCTTCTGCATATCTCAGGTTGTTTAAGAGTTTTCCTCTGATCCTGAAGCAGCATTCTTCTTCATACAGTCCAGCTTCTCAGATTATTTGCTCAACATGTACACTGAATAAGTATAGTGAAAGGATACAACTCTGATGCATATCTTGTCTGATTTTAAACCATGCAGTATATCCTCTTGTTCTGTTTGAACGACTGACTCTTCTTCATCTCTGTACAGGTTCCACATGAGCACAATTAAATGTTCTGGAATTCTCATTTTCGCAATGTTAACTATAATTTGTTATGATCCACACAGTTGAATGCCTTTGCATAGTCAATAAAACAAAGGTAAACATCTTTCTGGTATTCTCCACTTTCACCCGAGATCTATCTGAAATCAGCAACGATATCCCTCATTCCTAGTCCTCTTCTGAATCCAGCTTGAATTTCTGGCAGTTCCCGGTCTGTGTACTGCTGCAACTGTTATTGAATTATCTTCAGCAAAATTTTGCTTGCATATGAAGTTAATGATATTGTTTGATAGTTTCTGCATTCTGTTGAATCACTTTTCTTTGGAATGGACACAAATACAGATCTCTTCCAGTCAGTTGTCCGGGTAGCTGTCTTCCAAATTTCTTGGCATAGATAAGTGGGTGCTTCCAGCATTGCATCTGTTTATTGAAACATCTCAATTGGTATTTCATTGATGCTTGGACCTTTTTTCTCGCCAGTATCTTCAGTGCAGCTTGGACTTCTTCCTTGAGTACCATCAGTTCTTGATTATATACTACCTCCTGAAATGGCCGAATGTTGGCCAATTCTTTTTGGTATAGTTACTTTGGGTATTCCTTCCATCTTCTTTTGATGTTTCCTGCATTGTTTAACATTTTGCCCATAGAATTCTTCAATATTACAACTTCAGGCTTGAATTTTTTTCAGTTCCTTCAGCTTGAGAAATGCTGAGCATGTTCTTCCCTTTTGATTTTCTGACTCCAGTTCTTTGCACATTTTGTTGTAATACTTTGTCTTCTAGAGCTACCCTCTGAAATCTTCTGTTCGACTCTTTTACTTTTTCATTTTTTCCATTTGCTTTAGCTATGGAAAAAGCAAACTTCATAGTCTTTTCTGACATCCATCTTGCTGTTTTCTTTCTTTCCTGTCTTTTTAATAATGCTTTGCTTTCTTCATCTATGATGTCCTTGATGTCATAACACAATTCCTCTGGTCTTCAGTCATTAGTGTTCAATGTGTCAAATCTTGAAATGGTCTCTAAATTCAGGTAGGATAGACTCAAGGTCACACTTCAGCACTCATGGATGTGCTTTCATTTTCTTCAGCTTCAACTTCAACTTGCATATGAGCAGGTTCTGCAGTGGACCTCTGGCCTCGTTCCGACTGATGATATTGAGCTTCTCCATTGTCTCTTTCCACAGATGCAGTTGATTTGATTGCCGTGTATTCCATCTGGCAATTCCATGAGAATAGTCAATCTTTATGTTGCTGAAAAAGATATTTCCAATGAAGAAGTCATTGATTTTGCAAAATTTTATCATGCAATCTCCTGTGTTGTTTCTATCACCAAGGCTATATTTCCCAACTACTGATCCTTCTTTTTTGTTTCCAACTTTTGCATTCCAATCCACTGTAATTATCAAGGCATCTTGATTGCACGTATGATCAATTTCAGACTGCAGAAGTTGATAAAAATCTTCAGTTTCTTCATCTTTGGCATTAGTGTTTGGTGTGCAAATTTTAATAACAGATTAACTGTTCTATCTTGTAGGCTTATGGATAGTATCTTGTCACTGACAGTGTTGTACTTCAGGATAAATCTTGTAATGTTCTTGTTGACAATAAATGTGATGCCATTTCTCTTTAATTTCTCATTCTACTATTTCTCATGGTAGATTACCCATTTCAAAATCTGTCTTCAAAGAAGTACAACCAGAATGCTCCTTTGAAGCAAGGATGGCGAAACTTAATCTCACACAGCTTGGACATGTTATCAGGAGGGGTCAGTCTTTGGAGAAGGACATCATGCTTGGCAAAGTAGAGCACCAGTGAAAAAGAGGAACACCCTCAATGATTGGAGTGACACAGTGACTGCAACAATGGGCTCAAGCACAGCAACAATCATGAGGATGACATGGGACTGGGCAGTGTTTTGTTCTGTTGTACATACAGTTGTTATGAGTTGGAACTGACTGGATGGCACCTAACAACAGCATACTTCATAATTTCCACATTTGGAATATTAATGTATGCTTAGCTGTTTCTTCTCATTTTGAGTCATGCCACATCAACAAATGAAGGCCCTGAAAGCTTTACTCCATCCATGACTTGAAGGTCAACTCTATTTTGAGGAGGCAGCTCTTCCCCAATTATATTTTGAGTGCCTTCCAATCTGAGGCACTCATCTTCCAGCCCTATATCAAACAATGTTCTGTTACTACCCAAAAGTCTTTCACTGGCCAGTTTTTTCAGAAGTAGATCACCAGGTCCTTTCTGCTAATCCGTCTTAGCCTGGAAGCTGTGCTTATACCTGTCTACACGGGTGAGCCTGCTGGTATTTGATATACTGGTGGCATAACTTGCAGCATCACAGCACCATGCAAGCCAACAAAGTATGACAAACTGACAGACAAGTGGTGAGTTCTTACGCAGAGTCTCTTAAAGGCTAGAAAGCCTTCCAAAAAATAGAGGAATGACATTCTTATGGCAAAATTTCTATCTTTATGACAAACCATAGGCAAAAATGCTCAGGAGACAATCTTATAAAACAGCTTAAATTATTTTACAGACCAAGAACTAAGCTTGAGAGATAATCCTTGAGAACTGGCTATTTGGAGGATCACAGAGAGCTAACTTAATTCCAGTTGGAAGTAGACTCTCTTATCTCTATGGCCAACAAATATTATCGGGTGGGTTCTTAACTATATTATCACTGATGATTGATGATGACTGCTGTGTAAGCGTGGTGGCATCAAACTCAGTCACCCCTGATTTAAGGGTTTTTCTCTATATCTAAGGACATGCCTGTCATATCAGCCATTGCCAATGGAATAGGTACATCTTAGTTACCCAGTGCTGCAGTAACAAAAAATACCACAGGTGAGTGGTTTTAAAGAACAGGAATTTATTTCCTCACAGTTCAGGAGACTAGAAGTCTGAATTCAGGAAATGGCTCTATGCATGGGTCCTTCCCTGTGGATAGCTCTTGAGTTCCTCAGCACTCCTTGGCATTCCTGGGCATTTCTTGGCATTCTTTGGCATTCCTTGGTATCTGTCTACCCCTGTGTGTGTCTGTGTCTATCCTACCCTTTTTTATATCTCAGAAGCAATTTAGGTTTAGGATCCATCTTACTCTGATATGATCAATTAACATAACAAAGAAACAGGATCGTATCTATAGGAATAGAGACCAGGGCTTCGATACATATTTTTTTTGGGGGGGGGGTACAATTCAGTCCATAACAAGATGCATAACAGAGGTCTAATTTTATACATAAGGAAACAACTTCAGAGCAGTAAATGGAATTTTCCATCACCAAAGAGCTTTGGCAGAACAGGTCAGTTCAGAGATTCACTTAAGTTTAAAAAATAATGGAGGGAGGAGGTTACTATAGAGTTATTTATGGAAATGAGAAAGATAGAAAGCTCAGTCTAGTATAACTAGGACTCAAGGAACTCCACCACACCTATGCAGCTGAGTCTCATAAGGACTAGAACAGAGTTCAGAACTAAAAATCCACCCAATATTCAAATATACTTCACACACCAATCACCAGGGTTAGCAAAGGAGTTTATTCATTAATATTCCAGTGGTACTTCTCTAGTGCTATCATAAATTGATCGCCAAAGATTCCATTTGGCCAGTCTCTCACATCAGTACTTTCCAGCTTATGGAATGTGAAAAATGGCAATTACGATAAGGTGATTGTGGCAATAACAACAGCTATAATGTATTGATCATATGCCATGGGCCAGGCAGTGTGCTAAGTATTATCCCCTTTTTACAGAAAATAAAACTGAAACTTAGGTCTATTAGGATAATTACCTTGATAATCTGACTCCAAAGCTCGCACTCACAGAACTATAACTTCTTTAGATCATGTGACTCTACTATGGGCTAATTAGTGTTGCCTGTCTGAGCTGTGAGGTTATATGGAATCCACATGGTGATTTATGCTTAAGGAATCATCTATGGCCACTACGTCACAAAGCAGGCTAAGTGCAAGGCAGAACCAAGATTCCAAATCATCCAGGCTCCTCCATTTCTTGGAGTGGCTGACATACTTGTTCAGAAGTTACTGAGCATGTAACCTCTCTGCCTGAACTCAATTCCAACGTGCTGTACTTCCTCTGAATATTAATCTTACATCTACATTCTGCAAATTCCCACGTTTATAAAAGAGTTTTACCTCAAAAAGTTTGATCTCTTTAAATTTACCTTATATCATTTGACCTTTAGGAAATTATAAAATGTTTCAGTTCCTTTGCTTTAAGGTTTCCTTTTCCATATCTTCTGGGAACCTAAACAGAACGTATTTGTGGAATATCAGATTGTTATTATCAAAGTCATTTCTCAATTTTGGCCATTGTCTTAACTTCCTAGGGCTGCCATACCAAAATACCACAAAGTGGGAGGCTTTAAAGAACACAAATTTATTTTCTCGTAGTTCTGGAGGCTAGAAGTCCTGATTCAGTGTATTGCTAGGACTGTGCTTTCTCTCTCCGCCCTAGGGTAGATCCTTCCTTGCCTTTTTCAGCTTCTGGCAGTCCTGGCATTTCCTGGTGTTCCTTGGCTTGTGGATGCATCTTTACGTGGTATCTGTCTTCCCCTTGTGTGACTTTCTCTCCTTGTCTGCTCTCCTCTTTTATAAAATACCACTCAGAAGATATTCGTACCCATCCTACTCCTGTATGACCTCATTAACTTAACTGATAACATCTTCAGAGAAAGAACCTATTTCCAAATAAGGGCATAGTCTCTGGTACAGGGAGTAGGACTTCAACATATCTTTTGGGGAAACACAATTCAATCCATATTAGTCATGAACAACTGAACTAGGGATATACATATTTGTGTGTGCATGGTCACATATTTTCTGAGGCACCCTACCCAAGATTTCGTCTGTATTAGTCAGGTTAACATTATACTATACTGGAATAACTAAAAAAGTCCTAAGTCTCAAGGGCTTAATGACAAAGGCTTATTTCTTACTCACATCACAGTCTAATGTGGATCTGTTGGACTTCTGCTCTGTTTACCTCTAAGTGTGATTCAGAAACCCGGGCTGCTTCCATCTTATAATTTTATGATCAAGTGTCCTTCACTTCCATCTGCACAGACAAGGGAGAATGTGGAGAACACACACCTATTCTCAACTATCTTAAACTGGAAGAAGATGTCACTTCTACTCATATTGCCATTGGCCATAACTTAGTCACCTGATCCACTATAACCACAAGGGAGTTTGGGAAATGTAGTCTTTCTGTGCGCCCAAGAAAGGGAAATGGATTGGTAAGCATCTTTACAATCTCTGCCCGCAAATTGTATAATCATCTGGTTCTTTAAATCCTGGATGCAACTCTGCTAATATCACACATCCATTCACTCAGGAAATTCTGTTGTCTCTACCTTCAAAATATATTGAGAATATAATTATTTATCACCACCTCCACTGCTTCCACAGTGGTCCCAATCTGCATCATCTCTTGCCTGGATGATTGCAATAGGCTTCTTACAGGTTTCCTTGCTTCCACCACTGCCCCATTACAGCCTATTCTCAAAATGGGCCACAGTGTCCTGTTAAACATAAGTCAAATCATGCGATGCTTCATTTCACTCAGAGTGAAATGGCCTTCACTGTGAGATTCTTACTATGACCTACAAAGTCATCTGCTCCTCCATTACGTCTCTGGCCTCATTGCCTACTCTTCTTTTTATTCTGCTCCTCAAACATCCCAGTATCCACCCATCTTAGGTCCCTTTCACTGGCTGCTGCTGCTTCTTGAAATATATTTCCCCTAGGTAGGTGCTTGGATAATTTCACCTGCTCCTTCAAGCCATTGTTCAACTGTCATCCTCTAATGGGGGCTACCCTGACTCCTCTTTCTTAAAATTTCAACCAGTCCCCATACCCTGGCTTTCCCTTTTCCCATTTCCCCGTTCTTTCTTTTTTTTTAATTGTGCTTGTCACCTTCCAACATATTATATAATTTACTTATTTATTTTATTATCACACGCACCATATTCACTAGAATATAAGCTCTATGAGAGCAGAAATTTTTTTTTTCCATTTATTTCACAAACTCCTAAAACAGTGCCTGACACACAATAAATAATCCTTCTTATTCAATGGATGAGAAAATGAATTTTGGAAGCAAAAGGCCTCAGTGATGAATCACTGTTTCTACTAGACAGCTTAGGAGAACTCATATAAATACCTCTCCTTCCCTGATATCCAAGAATTCCCAAGTTAGGCATGCAATTAGACCTTTGCTATGGTTTTCACAAAAATTAATCAATCACCCATGTTTGACACATTACTAAATTCATTTTGTAGGTTTCTATGTTTTCTTTTCTTTCTTCTTCTCCTGTCTTTGACTCTGCCAGTATAGTATATTTAGACATTAGGATGTTTAAAGGTAAGGATTATGACTTTTAACTTAATTAGTACATAAAGGGACTTAAAATCATCTGTTGTACAATAGTGTTGGTGATCATATTTTTAAATAAACATCTTAGCAATTTCTCATAGCTTTTATATCTTAATTTTCTTCTGTATATAGACCCATGCCAACCAAAGAAAAGGGGTGTGCTCAGGAAACTGGAGCTTCCTCCCACCCACACAAAATCCTCTGTTAACCAGCCTTAGATATCCTCTGAGGCAGAGGCACTTACTGGATTTACTGTCAGAACCTAGTAATGAGTCTCCTCCCTTTTATTGGAGGAAAGTCTGAGGAGTAAGCCAGAGGGTTTAGAGAATATTTCTCTCCTCCCTTCCCAGAAGGCTGGGTTGCTAGTATCTGGACACAAGTTGAGCATTGCAGTCATCGTTTTCAATGAAGGGCCCTTTGATCTGGTTTGAAAACACAAACAGAAGGGCCTTTGCCCAATCCAAATTTGACATGTGTCCTTTGATTTTGTAAATAATCAAATTTTAACAGAGTATGTCTTATAACCACAACTGCGAAGTGTGGGGTGAGGCAAGTTTTTGTTGTAAGAAGACAATCTGTATTCATTAAGCAATATTTTCCAACAATACATTTGTGTTTCCAAGATTCTTAACATAGTCCTTCATCAGTGTAAGTACTAATTATTTCTTTTCCTTACACATTCCTAAAATTCTCAGTGATAAAGGGAAATCTATTTTGAAGAGTTTATTTTCTACCAAGAGACAGAAAAAAAAAAAATTTCAAAGAAACCAAAACCAAAGTTATTCAGATTAGTTCAGTCTGTGTCTTCTGGATGGCTTGACTTTTTAGGGTAGAATGAGTAGTTAACAGACTTTTCCATGAAGCCCAGAGGTTAGATGCTGTCTGGATATTATCAGGTATGTGAAACATTAGGCCCTTTTATTAAAGAAACTCGGGCCAGTTGAGTCTACTTACTTGGGTCTCTTGGCTTCTGAATTTTTAAGCCCCAGGGTCCAAGAGAGGTTATAACCTTGAGCCCAAGCTTCCCAGAGCACCAAAGTCATTTCTGAACTTACAGGGTGAAATGTATTTAAAGCCCTTCCCCAAAGGGAGATCCAAAAGTTGGAGGCTGTTGCACTGTCAAGGTCAATTTGTATTTGAGAGAGTGCAGGAGATGGTGTCTTTACCCAAAGGACTTCCTAAGAAAAACAGAATTGACCTATTTTTAAGGAGAATGGATTCCAGAACTCAATCACTGAGACCCACTCCTCACCCACATCCGTTTTCTGGTCTTCCAGTGGAGGAGAGAACTTTCTGCAAATCACTTCTGCTAACAGCAATTGTCATCCTGAGTGTAAGGAATTGCCAGGATCCCTGGAACCCTTAACCCAGAGTCATTATTGTCTCCCACCAGGCAAAGACCCTCTCTGCATTCCAATGCTAACAGGTTAAATCTCAAATGCAATTATGCATGAGACACTGACAACCTAAAAAAAAAACAAATGTTAGCTCTTATTATTCCTATTTTAATATTATTAACTCTTAAAATGTTCGTGCCTTCCTAAAAATATTATTAATACAGAATAATCACTTGGATGGGGGACATGGCAGCTTGTTTTCTTTAGCACAAGAATTCTGTAACTTCCAGTAATAGGCTTCCTCAAAAAGGCTGCTTTGTAAGCTTTTACAAAGTATGCACTTTAAGACTCCAGGAAATAGGGAAACAAGACTTACATCTATCACTGCTTAAAGCCACATCACAATTATAGAAAGTGTTATCCCAAATAGCACAAGAAGTGGCCATAGATCAGAGAAATATGCCAGAATTGTATCCACCTGCTAGAAGTTTATTCACACAGTCGATTTTATGAAGAGGTAGTTGTCTCAGTTCTAGACACCAGTTTGGAACAAAGAACTCAGCTTAATAACTTCAGTATGTGCTACTTTCTTCCGTACTCCAAACAAGATAACAAGATAACATATGAAAATACTTCCAAACGGTAAAATAAAACCCGTTGTCATTGAGCTGATTCCAACTCATGGCAACTGCATGTGTTTACAGAGTAGAAGTGCTCCATAGGGTTTTCTGGGCTATAATCTTTATGGAAGCAGATCACCAGGCCTTTATTCTGTGCCGCTGTTGGGTGCTGTTGGGTATGTTTGAACCACCAACGTTTAGGTTAATAGCCAAAAACAAACCATTTGCTCTACCCAGGGACCACTCTCCAAAGAGTGAGGACCTATATGAATAAAGTCAGGTGAAAGAAGTTTACCTTTCTCTATTCTTCCAGTAACCACCAAAATTTGAAGCCAGTAAAAGGACTATCTCTTGCAGAGAAAGTAAATTGCTATGTTTTTCTGGAAATCACCATCCTGTTTCTTTTAAGTCATAGGGACCCAAGATCAGGGTTGTGTTCCTGAGGATTTACTAGTATTTGCGTTAGAAAAACACAGCAGTCTTCTCTAATCATTCTCACTCTGAGACCCAAAAAAGCCCAGCATTGTTATGCCTTTCCACATTGCTGGAACCCCTTGTAATCTACTGTTATAAATATATTTTACTTCATTTTTTAGTGTCATCTCTCAGTACACGGGTCAGACTTCTATGAAAGACATAAAGTCATCTTTTGAACTGTTGAAGCCCTCAAACTCCCCTCTAGGAAGGAATCAAGCTCCTCTCCTTCAACTTTTTTTTACAAAAGGACTCACCAAGCCAGAAAAACATGGAGCTTCCTTCCTTGTGCCCTGAAGAAGAGACTGTGGTGTGGTTGTTTTCCCAAATAGTTGTTAACTGGTATGGTTGTTTTCCCGTTTAGTTGTTTGACGGCTGACCTGGATCCTAACTCCCGTTGAGCCATGTTTTAGTTTCCTAGTGCTCCTCGAACTGAACACACCAAAACAAAAAACCAAGCCCGTTGCAGTCAAGTTGATTCCGACTCATTGCAATCCTTTAGGACAGAGTAGAACTGACCCATAGGGTTTCCAAGGAGCGGCTGGTGGATTTGAACAGCCGACCTTCTCATTAGCAGCCAAGGTCTTGACCACAGCGCCACCAGGGCTCTGAAATACCACAGGTGGGTGGTTTTAAAGAACAGAAATTTATTTTCTCACAGTTCTGGAGGCTAAAATTTCAAAGCAGGGTCTCGGCCATGTTGATTACTTCCTTGAAGATAGTCCTAGGTGTTCCTGGTTTCTTGGCTTGTAGATGATCCTCACATGGCATCTGTCTTCCCCATGAGTATGCATATCTCTGTGTCTAAACTGCTCTTTTCATAACTCAGAAGTGGTTAAATTTAGAACCCACTGTGACCTAAGTAAGGTAACAAAGAAAACCGTATCTCCAAATAGGTTTACATCTATAGGTATATGGGTTAGAATTGGAACACATATATTGAGGAACACAGTTTAGTCCACAAGAGGCCACCAGCCAGTGGTGATTCTGGTTCTGTCATGTTTGTTTTCTGGATGTCTGTTTCCTCCTAAGAGGATCGAGCCTCTTGATCATTAATAATACCCCCAGAGCTTATAATCTGTAGTTCTTAAGACAACTGTGTGGTACCTGGTAAATTGGTTCTTAATAAAAAACATGTTGTTGTTGTTGTTGTTAGGGGCCGTCGAGTCAATTTGGACTCTTGTACCCTATGTGGAAACCCTGGTGGCGTAGTGGTTAAGTGCTACAACAGCTAACCAAAGGGTCAGCAGTTTGAATCCACCAGGTGCTCCTTGGAAACTCTATGGGGCAGTTCTACTCTGTCCTCTAGGGTCGCTATGAGTCAGAATCAACTCTACGGCATTGGGGTTTTTTTTTTTTTTTTTGGTGCCCTAAGTACAACAGAATGAAACACTGCCCAGTCCTGTGCCATCCTCACAATCCTTGTTATGCTTGAGCCCATTGTTACAGCCACTATGTCAATCCATCTCCTTGAAGGTCTCCCTCTTTTTGGCTGGCCCTCTAGTAATAAAGACACAGACAATGCTAACTGAATCTACCATCAATTAAGAGATTGTAGAGCTACAATAGAAGCATTTGTGCCAACGTTGCCTGTGTGCCTGTGTGTATGCTAGTAAGTAGAATGTCCTTGTTGTCAATCATATGGAACCTGCATCTCTGGAACACATGAAAATCACAAAGGATTAGCTGAGAACAAATTTGGTTTGATAAAGGTGGCTTGGATCTGAAACCATCATCAGCTCAAGGATTTATCCCATCATTAAAGAAAAATATCATTTCAAGAAATATCATATTCTATAGAATGAATAATTTTATCAAGTCCTTTTCTAAGAGGAGCTTTGGAGAGAAAGAAAAAAAAAAAAAAGCTAGAAAGAACTTCCTGGGTAAGAGAAAAATTCCAGAGGGGAGGACATGAAATGTAAACTAGAGTGACCTAAGACAAACTTGGCCTCTGCACAGTTTTGCCTGAAAATGGTTTGAATCACAAGGAAAGTCATAATCTCCATTTGTTTCTTTTTCCTAAACTATTTAACCATCATGTCATTTTGTCAACAGAGGGGGGACATGAATATGCAGCTTCTGGTTCAAATGCAGCATGGTTGACTCCAGGTTAAGACCTGCATGACATTCTTAGCAAAATAATTTCCTACCTAATTAGCTGGCATGCACAAGCTAATTAGGGCCTTAGTCCCTGCCAGTAGGAAATCTGAGAAGTTTGGTCTAAACATGGAAAATCTGATTTCACTCACCAGATTTGAGACACCTGCAATGAATGGGGGGAAGAGGGATTTATTCAAGTCTGAAGAGAAGGTTGGTGAGTCGAGCTTCCATTACATCATTCACTCTGAGGCCTTGTGCTGCAGACTTCACAAGTCAAGTTCCCTACATGGTGGGATGGAAGAAATGATGACAGCGAATTAATTGGTGCACGCGTGCTTGGCCATAGCTTTCAATGTTTATGGAGTGTTTTAAAGACATGAAGGTAGATTCAAATGATTGCAGACACATGGATAAGCCAAAGAATTAGTGAGGTGATTAGCTGAGCTGCTGTCTCAGATCAAGGACTTCTTGGGATGGAAGGGCTCTGAGCTTTTCATGAATAAGAATAACGGGCAAAACATCAAGCTACACATACTTGGCATTAAAAAAAGATCTAGTTGCCATTCAGTCAGTTCCAACTCATGGTGATCCCATGTGTGTCAGAGTAGAACAGTGCTTCAAAGAGTTTTCAATGGCTATGATCTTTTGAAAGTAGATCACCAAGTCTTTCTTTCAAGTTACCTCTTGATGGGTTTGTACTGCCAACCTTTCAATTAGTAACCGAGCATTTAACCATTTGCTCTACCCAGGAACTCCTTTGTAGGCACTACAGCAACAACAGCAACCTGTTGCTGTCAGTTGATTCTGACTCATAGTGACCCTGTAGGACAGAGTAGAACTGCCCCCACAGGGTTTCTGTCATGGATTGAATTGTGTCTCCCCAAAATATGTGCCAACTTGGCTAGGCCATGATTCCCAGTATTGTGTGATTGTCCACCATTTTGTCATCTGATGTGATTTTCCTATGTGTTGTAATCCTGCTTCTATGATGTTAATGAGTCAGGATTATAGGTAGTTATGTTAATGAGGTAGAATTCAATCTACGAGATTAGGTTGTGTCTTAAATCAATCCTTTTTGAGATATGAAAAAGAGAAGTGAGCAGAGAGACAGGGGAACCTCATACCATAAGAAAGCAGTGCCAGGAGCAGAGCATGTCCTTTGCACCCAGGATTCCTGCATGGAAGAACTCCTAGACCGAGGAAGATTAATGACAACGACTTTCCTCCAAAGCCGACAGACATAGAAAGCCTTCCCCTGGAGCTGACGCCTTGAATTTCAACTTCTAGCGTCCTAAACTGTGAGAGAATAAATTTCTTTTTTTTAAAGCTATCCACTTACGGTATTTCTGTTATAGCACCACTAGATAACTAAGGCAGTTTCCGTGGCTGTAATCTTTACAGAAGTTGACTACTACATCTTCCTTCAGAGGAGAAACTGGTGGGTTCAAATCACTGACCTTTCAGTTAGTAGCCAAGTGCTTAACTACTGCACCACCAGGGCTCCTTCTGTAGGCACTAGGTAACAGATATTTGGTGAAAGAAATTCCAGGTTTGACTTCTAATACTGCCATTTTCTAACTGTGACCTTGGACAAGTTACTTAACTTACCTAATGCCCATCTCAGTGTCCTTATGCCGCAGTGGTTAAGAGCTATGGTTGCTAGCCAAAAAGTTGACAGTTTGAATCCACCAGCCACTCCTTGGAAACCCTCTGGGCAGTTCTACTCTGTTCTATATGGTCATTATGAGTTGGAATTGACTCAGCTGCAACGGGTGTGGTTTTTGGTTTTAATACTCATTTCATTTGGTTATCGTGAGACCCCACTGAAGCAATGAATTAAAACATGCATATTTTTTTCTTTCTTTGTTTTAATTAATGATATTATTATTTTTATAAAATGATCCGTGCTTTTTACAAACATTTCAAGCAATATTAAAAAAACCAAACCCAGTGCCGTCCAGTCGATTCCGACTCATAACGACCCTATAGGACAGAGTAGAACCACCCCGTAGGGTTTCTGAGGAGCACCTGGCGGATTCAAAGTGCCGACCCTTTGGTTTGCAGCCATAGCACTTAACCACTACACCACCAGGGTTTCCTCAAGCAATATAGAGAAGTTCAAGATGGAAAGCGAGAATCACCCAAATTCCTATCATACAGAAATAACCTGTGTTTAAACTTGGTGACATCCTTCTAGATATCGCTCGAGGATAGATGGATAGAAGGAAGGATTGATGGATGGCCAGATCATACTACATATGCTCTTTTTATATGTATTATTTCATTTAACTTCCTCAATTAAATTCCTTATACCCATTACCACCAAGTCGATTCCAACTACTCATAGCGATCCTATAGGACAGAGTAGAACTGCCCCCATAGGGTTTCCAAGGAGCAGCTGGTGATTTAAAACTGCTGACCATTTGGTTAGTAGCCAAATGTTTAACCACTGCACCACCAGGGCCCCACAAGAAAAAAAAAGGAAATCAAAATGATGCTAAAGGAATTACTGAACCTCAGATATGTTTTCAAAATGAAATGCATAAAATTAATCTGTATATGTAAAAAAATTATACTGTTTTGGACATCCATGTGATATCACCAGATTAAGAAACTAAAAATTCTCTGTGGGATCACAATAGAGGGTCCCAGACAGAGCTGGGAAAAAATTAGAACAAAATTCTAACTCACAAAAAAAGACCAGGCTTACTGGCCTGACAGACTGGAGAAACCGCAAGAGTACAGCCCCCAGACACTCTTTTGGCTCAGTAATGAAGTCACTCCTGAGGTTCACCCTTCAGCCAAAGATTAGACAGGCCCATAAAACAAAATGAGACTAAAGGGGCACACCAGCTCATAGGCAAGGACTAGAAGGCAGGAGAGAACAGGAAAGCTGTAATAGGGAACCCAAGCTTAAGAAGGGAGAATGTTGACATGTTGTGGGGTTGGTAACCAATGTCGCAGAATGACATGTGTACTAATTGTTTAATGAGAAGCTAGTTTATTCTGTAAAACTTCATCTAAAGTACAATAATAATATTTAAAAAATTGAAAAAAATTATATTAAAAAAAATTTCCTTTGGGCCTTGGTGGATCACATTCCCATCACTCTATTACTTTTTGTAATAACCATCCCCTTGCTTTTCTTAGTAGTTTTAACTGTATATAAAAAAAAAAAAAAGACATCCCTAAACAATATACATTTAAGTTTGTCTGATTTGAATGTTATATATTATATATAAGGAATCATATTGTATGGATTATTTTGTGACTTGCTTCTTTTGTTCAATATTATATTTCTGAGATTCACTTATATTTATATCAATAGTTGTAGGACATTCATTTTTAGTATTTTATTGTATTCTATTATATTAAAATACTACAATTTACTTATCCATTCTTCTGCTGATGGTCACTTGGGTTGTTCCCATTCTTGTCTAACACAAATCAAGCTTCTATGCTCATTTTTACATAGTCTTTGCCATATGTGCAAGAATGTGTCTAGGATAAATACTTAAGAGCGGAATTGCTGGGTTGTTTACTATGCAAACATTCTACTTTTCCAAGTAATACCAAACTCTTTTCCAAAGTGATTAGGCTAATATTCACTACCACTTACAATGGGTAAGAGTTTCCATTGCTTCATAGCCTTCCCAGTACTTAATACCACCAATCTTTTCAATTCATTACAACCAGTAGGTATATAATAGTGTGTCTCTCTGTGGTTTTAATTTGCAGTTGCCTGATTATTAATGATGTTGAGTTTCTTGTCATATATTTATTAGAAACAAAAACATTGAGTTGATTCTGGCTCATAGCAACACTGGGTTTCCAAGGCTGTAATCTTTACAGAAGCAGATTGCCAGATCTTTGTCCCATGGAGCAGCTGGTTGGTTCAAACTGCTGACCTTTTGGTTAGCAGCTGTATCTCTTAACCACTGTGCTACCAGGGCTCCATATATTTATTGGCCATTGTCATGGATTAAATCGTGTTCCCCCAAAATATCTGTCAAGTTGGCTAGGTCATGATTCCCAGTGTTGCATGATTGTCTACCATTTTGTCATCTGATGTGATTTCCCTATGTGTCTTAAATCCTAACCATGACGTTAATAAGATAGATTAGCAGCAGTTATATTGATGAAATCTACTGGATTAGATAGTGTTTTAGGCCAATCTCTTTTGAGATACAAAAGAGAGAAGTGAACAGACAAGGGAACCTCATACCACCAAGAAAGCAGTGCCAGGAGAAGAGCAAGTCTTGTGGACCTGAGGTTCCTGCGCTGAGATGCTCCCAGACCAAGGGAAGATTGATGAAAAGGACCTGCCTCCAGAGGCAGCAGAGAAAGCCTTCCCCTGGGGCTGACACCCTGAATTTGGACTTCTAGAGTACTAGACTGTGAGAAAATAGATTTCTGTTTGTTAAAGCCATCCACTTGTAGTACTTCTGTTATAGAAGCACTAGATGACTAAGACAGCCGTATACATTTCCTCCTTTGTTAAGAGTTTATTCACATCTTTCGGCTGTTTTTTATTGTGCTGATCTTTATTTCTTATTATATATTAGATACATACATTCTAGATACTAATTTGACAGTTATTAAGTTATTATCTCTTGTTTTCAAACCTATCTTTCTATACTTTGTTCTGTGATTTTAGGGCTTCATACTAATTAGCAATTGCTTTATGTAACAAATTACCCCAACACGTTTGTTATCTCCCAGTTTTCCAGGGCCAAGAATCCAGGCATGACTTAGCTATCTTTCACAAAGCTGCAATCAAGGTATCAGCTCAGGGTCTTAAGCTTCAAATGGAGAAGAATCTGCTTCCAAGGTCACTCAGTAGTTGTGGGCAGGCTTTAGTTTCTCATGGGCTATTGGATTGTGGTCCTTGATTCCTCACTGGCTATTGGCCAGAGGCACCCTCAGTTCCTTGACATGTAGACCTCTCCCACATGGCCACTTGTTTCATCAAAGCATGAAAGCCAAGAAAGCAATAGGGAGAATATATTGCCAAGACAGAGCAACAGCTTTTAGTAATCTAAACACAGAAATAATATCCCATTACTTTTGCCATATTCTATTCAAGAGAAGTAAGTCACTGGGTCTAGCTTGCACTCAAGGGGAAGGGATTACACAAAGGTGTGAATACTGGCACACGGGATCACTGGGAGTTGTGTCAGTGCCTGCCTACCACGGGCAAGAAGTCTACATTTCTCCACTGTCAGTTCCTGTTAAGGCCCATCAAAATGAGGCCCTAGAGAAGATAAATGGGAGGCCCTGCAACTGAACACATTCAACATGTTTGGCTGCTAACAGAAAGGTTGGAGGTTCAAGTCTACCAAGAGGTGCCTTGGAAGAAAAGCCTGGAGATCTACCTCCAAAAAAATCAGCCATTGAAAATCCCACGGGGCACAATTTTGTTCCGGCATACATGAGGTTTCCATGAGTCAGAATCAACTCAACAGCAACTAGTGGCAGAGAAGACAAGACGGCAAGAAGAGGGAGATTGATCTTGCTCCTTTTTGTTTACCATCTGCTCCCATTAATGTCACTCCAGAAATTTCCTCTTTACCATGGAAGCAATAGTTGGATCCAGTGGCAGTTAGTTACAGTCTCCAGGTCTTTTCTATACTCCCAGAACCAGATTTACCACATCTCAGGGATACCGACACCAGCAGGGCAGAATTATCTTAGTAGAGGCTTGAACTTTAGCCCCACAAGGCCAATCCTCTAACTTCCAGGAGTGCCAGCACCAGCCTGAGAGTACTCCTCCTCAGTGGTCTGAGTTTCAACCCCTCCAGGCCCTTTTCCCAGCAACTCATGTCTGACAATTCCACACTTCCCTGTGCTTGCCTAGCCCTGAGGGTGGTAGCTGTTCTTGCTTCAAATACTTTTTGGAACAACAACAGGTGTAAACAAGGTAGATGCATTCCTTTGGGTTTCCCTTTTGGACGTCTCAGGCCTTCCGTGCCTTTTTAGCCAGCCTCCTGTATTAAATAATTCCTGTTAAAATAACTACTGTGGTTTCTGACTGATACACAGATTTCTTTTCCCAGTCTGAGAGGTATGAAAATGAATCTGAAATTTCCCTTCCCTTCAAAGACTCACAACTTATTGGGGGGTGGGGATAATGCATACGCACAAACACCAATAATACAGACAGAAATTGATTAGTGCTGTAAAAAGCTACAAATAAAGGACTTCAGGAGTTTAGAAGGGGGAATTAGTGGTTCCATGTAAAATTCCCACCTTCCATACGGGGGACCTGGGTACAGGCAGTTTTTCGTTCTATTGTGCTTGGGATCTGGGACTGACTCAAAGGCAGCTAACAACAACAGGATTTTGGAGGAGGAAAAAGTACTTCTGGCTGGGAGAATAAGGCTATCTCCATACAGAAGGGAGCATGAAGATGGGTTAAACCTTAAGAGGAAGAGCATTCTAAGAGGAGGGAGCAGCAAAAAGAAACTATGATAGTGAATAGGTTAGAAAATTAATTATAAAGGAGAAAACACACATATACAGAGTTGGGTCTCTAGACCAGCATTGTCCAATAGGAATACACTGTGAGCCACAAATGCAAGCCATAAAATAAAATTTAAAGTATCTAGTAGCCAAATTAAAAAATAATAATAATAAAGTAAAAAGAAACTAATAAAATTAATTATAATATGTTACTTAATGTAATACATCCGAAATATTATTGTGTCAACAGGTAATTGATATAAAAAATAGTAATGAAATCTTTACATTCTTTTTCTTGCACTACGTCTTCAAAATCCAGTGTATATTTTACATCTACAGCACAACTCAGTTTAGAATAGCCACATTTTGGTGTTCAATAGCCACATGTGGCTAGTGGCTACTGTATTGGACAACTCTGGAGAACAAGGAACCATGGAAGATTGGTGAGCAAGGAACCAATATAGTCAGAGGGATGCTTTGGAAATATTAATACAGAAAAGTGTTTATATAGTGGGAAGACATTTGTTGAGCACCTCATATCTAATATAATAGCAGTAAGACTTCAACACTCATTTACTGAGTGCAAAATGATGTACAAAACTGTGCCAACTTATCAACAAACCCGTTAGAACACCTTCTTTATGGAGACAAATCAGAAGCCCTGCTCTCACAGTGCCTTTGGTTATTTTTTTTTAAACCTTAATTGAATTTTATAGATGTGGTGAGAGTCTTGTCAAATTATTCAAAATAAATATAAAACCTTGCATTTTCTAAAATATCTTAAGCATCCAAGGATGTAATGCTGTGTTTTGGATTTATGTTTCCTGACTATTCTAGGATACACCGATCCTCCTACTAATCTTCTCCCCTAGAGACCTTTACTATGGGTGATTCTTGACATTCCTACCAAAATGATAAAAATACAGGAAATGTCATTTTAATGATTGTGAGTTTCAGCCTTTCCAAGTTACAGTAGTTAAATGAGAATGATTTACAAGTGGAGTGCACTTCCCCTAGGAATTCCTTTGACTCACCTGGATTTATGGACTTTGCCTGTTTTCCATTCCATTTTATAAATGTTAATCTAGCTACTAACATCAGGAAACTCATAGAGGTCATACAAGAAGTAAGAACCATGCTCTTCCCATAACCAACATTGTGGATGACACTGATTTTGCTTTAGTCTTGGGGAATCAGCCGTAAGACTTTGTGTCCTATGTTTCAATATTTATTGTTTTCCTACAAAAGGAATAATTCTATAATTTTCCTTAAATACTTTTTGGGATAAACGCATGTGTAAACCATCTATGAACTCCTACTAATACGGTTGCCCCATTCTTTCAGTCTGTTTGAGTGATTCAGTAAACTACGTTCCTTCCTTATTTGGTATTGGGCCACATGGATTTGTAGTAGAATAATGGTACCTGGGTTCTGAACACTACTTCAGTAACAAAGGCTTTGCTAAATAACTCTGGACCTGGGCTTGATCATTGTCAGGGCAGAGGAGGGAAGAGGGAAAAGGGATGTGAAAATAATGTATAATTACAAAGCGCTTCATATATGTGAAATGTTAAGCACATTAACCTAGTTGGGAGGTAAACCATATTTACATGGGAAGTAAGGTAAGACTGCAGAAGGAGACTGATTTGGGAGGTGGCATTACTGATAAGAGCTCAAATTAATGCTATTTGGAGAGGAGAGAAGGACTCAGACTAAACGACCTAGCCATGACACAGGTTTAACAATAGATATGAGGCTACTAGAGAGAGTGGCTTCAAGGATGGCTTCTCTCTAGATTACTTTGGCAACTGGGTACTAACATGTTGTTAGTTGCAGTTGAGTCAATTCCTACTCATGGCAATCCCATGTATGTAGAGTAAACTGTTCCCTAGGGATTTCAAGCCTGATGCTTTCAGAAGCAGAATAAATTTATTTAGAAGCAGATTTCCAGGTCTACCTTCTGAGAAGCCCTTGGGTGGCTTGGAATTGCCAGCCTTTTGGTTAGTAGTGGAGTACTTAATCATTTGTGCCACTCAGGGACTTCAAGAATCACACAGGAGCAACGAATTTGAAGTCTAGGGGTAGAGAGAGTGTGGCCCATGAACATAATGGACTCAACTTTGTGTAGGTTGAGGTGCCCATGGGAAACACTAGGATATTTCCACAATCTATTGGATATGTGTGCCTAGAAGTCAGGAGAGAGGTCTGGGTAGAAAATACATATTTTGGAATCAATAGGTATCAGGTGTATAAATACTCCTGGGTGGTATGTGCAGAGAGAGAGGAAATGGAGCAAGGACAGAACGCTGCGGACACCAACATTTAAAGGAAGAACAGAGAAAGAGCAGGTCACAAAGGAGTCTGAGAAACTGTAGCCGACTGTTGATGTCCACTCCTTCCCCCATCCCCAGTCTACATCTGTACTCACTTGCAGCTCTGCTGGAGAGTTCCATAAGCTGATAATTTTCCACCTCAGCCTGGTCCCTGCTTTGCTACCTGAGGATTTTCTCTGGTGCCAGGAGAACTAACAGGGGCATCCCGCAAGCATAGAAAAGTTAATGGATTCAGATGGACAAATAATCTAGCTTCCCATTCCTTGGTAGGTTAATTTGGAGATGTTTTCTGCAGGGCTCACCAGAGGGCTCCAGGGGAATGGAGCCTCACTGCCCTCTTCATCAACACACCCATTTTTGTTTTTTTTTTTTTTACTTTACCCACTCCCTCATTTTGCTTGCTAGAATCACCTCCCAAATAAATTACTTGTACCCAAGTATTTGTCTCAGAGTCTGATTTTGACAAGAGATTCTCCAGTAAAATGCTGGGAGTAGAAGGCAAATTTTAGAGCTGATATGTGATTGTAAGTTGAGAAAGAGGAGGTGATAATAAAGGAAGTAGAAACAGTAGTAGCTAAAAAGGGACATGGATTGGGGGAATGTTATAATTTGCTTAAGGTAGCCTGGACTGAGTATACCAGAGAGAAAAGGGGCAGTAGAAATGGTACCAAGGGAAGAGAGTGGGCAATTAATACAGTAGAAAAGGCCTTCTGATGGAGGCCAAAAAGAAGGAATCCACAGTGGAGATCAGTGATCTTGGAGCTGCCTTGTTCACTAAAACCAGACCAAATAGTAAATGCACAATGAGAAAGTTTATGGTGGATAAGAAAGAAAGGGAATTCCTGACTCTACTCCTACTTTCTCTGTAAACAGGAGACCACTCATTCATCAGTCAATATCTATCACAGAGATGATGAGGAAGGAAGCTTTGAGAACAGTGGTGAGATTTTAAAAAGTAGTTTTGGGAACTCGCAGCTGCAGAATGTACCAGAAGGATGACTCAGAAGTTCTGTGACTCCTGCAGAGTGGGAGAATCTAATTTTGAAGTGGCCTCAATCCCTAGGTTGGGTTCAGAGTCAGGAGCCATGAATCCTAGAGCATGGATTTATTCAAATAGGTCTATGGTAGTAGTAAGAAAGTAATTTAAATTATAGATAAAAGCTCATGCTGACTAGAGGTGAAAGTGCAGCCAGTAGAAGCCTGACCAGCAGAAAATAAAAGAGGATTCAAGTAGAGTTGCTTTCAAACAGTTGTCTGTGGGACCTATACCAGAATCACCTAGGATGTTTATGAAATGCAGATTTCTAGGCATTGCCTCTATACCTGGACAATCAGTATCTCTGAGAGAGGCCTCAGAAAGTGGCATCTTTACGTACTCCTCTGGTGATTGTTATGTTCATTAAAGTCTGAGAACCACAGGACTAAAGGGAAATTGTTGATGATGTTGCCAAATAGTGTAGTGGGAATAAGCTAGTAAGAGAGTTTTTAAAATAAAATACTGTGTCCAAAGAGGTGGTGTTGTAGTTGTTAGTTGCCATCAAGTCAGCTCCAACTCATGGTGACCCATGTACAATAGAATAAAAAAATTGCCCAGTGATGCTCCATCTTCATGATCATTGGTATGTTTGGTTCCAATATTGCAGCAATTGTATAGTGCCTTCCAACCCAGAGGGCTCACCTTCCAGCACTATATCAGACAATATTCTGCTGTGGTCCATACAGTTTTCATTGTCTAATTTTCAGAAGTAGATCTCCAGGTCTTTCTCCCTAGTCTGTCTTAGTCTGGAAGTTCTACTGAAACCTGCTCATCATGAGTGAGCCTACTGTTATTTGAAATACTGGTGACACAAGTTCCAGCATTATTGCAACATGCAAGCCACCACAATATGATAAACTGACAGATAAGAGGTGGATTCAAAGTGTAGGGTATTAATAGTAAAGACTTATGTCCAGTTCCAGGATGAGGTCATGGTTATGGGGAGGCTGAAATGGTAGGTGAAGTTCAATGTGGCCTTGTTGGTCCAGAAACTGTGACGCTAGATTGTTGCATAAGTCATCCATTGGCCACTGAAGTCACCCTGGTTGAGGGCAGGAATGAGACTGGTTGACAGATGACCAAGTGCATTAATAGGAAGAGGAACCAAAAGGGATGAATTGTAGTGACAAGAACAGAAGCAAAGGTGTAATGTTCAGAGGTAACATCTTCTCTCCTGACTTTTTACTACACTGGATGTGGGAAGGGAATCTCACTTGAAAAGTCATAAGAGGAAACGATGTCCTTAGGCAAACCCACATTGTAATTAAGACGAGGGTTTGCATTCTATGAAGAGTCAGCAGGCAGGAGGGCAACGTTTTCTCTTGGAACATGGATGACAAAGAGCACGGTGGAAAGTTTAGAGGGAAGGAGGTAGTGAGGGAAAGAATTGGGAAAGGAGTTCTGGAGCATCAGGGGTTAGGGACAAGAAGAGGCTAAATGATCAATATGCCTTTGGGTCAAAGGCCAAAGATGATAGGTTTCGGGGGCCAGAAGAATTAGCTGGAGTTATGGTTGCAAAAGAAGCTCAGATTAAGAAAGTCAATGATCCCTAAGACCTTGGGTTGTTTCATTAAATGATGATTATGTCAGATTGCACTTTGCCCTGGGTTCCAACTAGAATAAGCTATTTGGGTCCTCAGGAAAATCTCGTCCCAGATGTGCTAGTGAAGATGTTGGCTAGTTCCCTAGGACTTCATAGAGGAGGCATAACAAGCAGGCTTTTGGAGGGAGGATAAGAAGGAGAGAATTTCAGATGGATGAATGGCCAAGCAAAAGCTTGAAGGAGAGAAGGAGAAGCACATTTAGACCGTGGAGACCAGGTGTTAAGTTGTTGGTAGAAGATCCTGCCAGGCTTTGTCCCCATGAAGTCCTCATTTTTCTCTGGAATCATTGATGCTGCTTGGGACGATTTCCTCAGAGCTGACTGTGCACAAAGCCACTCAGGGCTGTTGTTAGTGTCCTGGGAACAAGGGGATCAAAGGGGAACCCCTTTCCTCCCCTTCTTTCACCTCTGAAGAATGATTGGCCCTGAGAGATGGACATGACTTGCAGGGGGTACTACTGCATGGGAGGCACAGCCACATCCCCAGCAGTGACTCCTAATGGCTTTAACAGATGTCTCAGCTTTTTCTCAAAGCATGCGAGCTCAATCATACCTGGCTGGAAGGAGTGATGTGGAGAAGGACTTCAAAAAGAGTTTTCCCTTTCCATCTGCACTGGAGACAGTGATGATGGCACCATCAGAGATGAAAAAGAGGAATCCATTTGGGAATTGATATTATTGACATTCATTTCAACTGAAACCGGTGGCAGGGGGGTGGGGTAGAGGAACTGTTCACATCTTTCAATATTTAGTACAAAAGACTTGGATAAAAAAATCTTTCTTAAAGAATTTTAATAAAATTCTCCTAACTTTTGGAAGCATTCATTGGTTTTCGTGTTATAACTATATGAACCATGGAGTGATATTTCATCGTATATCATCCATCAACCAGGTTCACTTCGGACCCAGGAAAACATTTTAGGAGTTTCCTTTTCTGTAAAACCTGTGTTTTAGGTATCTATTCAATTTGTGTAAGTAACTCAGGAAGATATGTGGAAGTAGATCCATGTGTGTATTTTAACAATTAGAGACAAGTATGTTTTAAATATGCTTATCATATGATAAATTTCTTTCTGGGGGTTTAAATCAGATAACGAATGCCATAGGAATGTCACAATGCATTTGTGGCCCCCGGCTGGATTTCAGCTCTTCATAAGGGTGGATAATGTTGACAACAGTGATGTATGTATCATTTGAACTTTGTTAAATCAGATCATATGTAGGAACATAATGTAATAAATAATGTGTGAGTGAACGGAAGCAAAATCAAGTGAAAATTCTAGACAATTATCTAAGTAATTCTTTCCTTAAAAACTCATCTTAATAAAAAGGGAATCTGTGAAATCTATCTATACTAATCAATTTCTCCAAATAAAAATGTTCAGGCCCTGTTTTAAGAGTCCCTTAATAAAAACTCAACCACATGCATATAAAAGATAGCAGTGCATTTTAATTTTACAGTAGAGTACATGGATGAGGGATCAAAGACATGACTTGTTGGCTATGCCCGTGCCCATTTTGCAGGGCTTTATAGAAAATCTTTAAAAAAGAAACAATGATGCCCACCTTGCCTTCCCTACAGCATTGTTCTAAGAGATAAACAAGATCACTTTCAAAATCCTGAGGTGCTCTGCAAATTTACAGAATTGCTATTACTCAATTATTCTTTGCAAGCACATTTTGTCTTAACACTTGCAGAAATAGGTACTACACATGAACTGAAAGATACAACTCCAGCTTTCCTGAGTATCTGAGTTGTTCTCTGCTTGGCTATCTTTCACCATTTCTACAGCTAAATATAGAATAATAGACGCCAATGTAGAAGGTGGAGGCAAATTGTTAGGCTCCTCTTCCAGCTTCATCAAGATTCTTGGCTTTCTTCTTCATACCAGTAGTTTGAATTATTAGGTAGCAGACATGCTGTCAAAAGACTGGATAATTATCTGTCATTTTCCATGTCTGAAGGCAGCCTTCCACCTCTGCAGCTAGATGGATAATCTGTGCTTGCACTCCAAAATTTATTATATTTGGATTTTATGTGGGTGTGCATGATCCCTCGAGGGAGAAACCTCAAGCAACCTCTTTTCTCATTGCCACCTCCTCCCCAATCCACACCCCACACCACACACACACATACACAGAGCTCTGTGGTCCAACAACTGACAAAGGAACTTTGGGTATTTGCTCATTGACCTTTTAACTATATATATATATATATATATATATTCTCATTTCCACATTGTTTCTTGACCCAATCAATATTTGATCATATGGAGTCAAGTGAAAAAACAAAACCTCAAATATTGATGGGCTTTTTCCCTAAGCTACCATCGTTCTTTGCAAAAGATTATCTCATTCTATAGGAAATACAGGAATAAAGAGCTGTCCATTAAACACAAAAGTCAAAATGCTGATTAAATAGAGATTTGGTCTGTTTCCAATGATCTGAGTTGTTTTTCCACTTGTTGAAAGGGATCCACAGTGATTTATTCCTATCTCCCGTCTGGTTCTCTTTGGGACCAACAGCATGAATTTTTAAGTCATCTTGTGGGGTTAGAAGAAAACAAACTCATTTTGAAATTTTATCCAGGCGGTAGTAATCATGAAGAACTATCATGTATTTAATTAGAACAAATAATTAATGTATTCTCTCAACTGACTTTATTGAATGCTAATCGTGCTAGTCCCAGGGAAGGCACAGATGAAAGGCAGGGTCCCTGTTCTCTGTGATGCAAACAAGTATACAATCAGTATGCTGAGTGCTGATACACAGCAGAGTACCAGAGGCTCTCAGCTTGAGAACTGGGAAAGAGGAAGTGGGCGAGGGAACTTTGACAAGAGAATCAGACATTTTCCTGCAAACACAAGAACTGCAGCTCTTGCGTGCAATCATGTGAGAGCACAAGAAATCTGAGAAGTGAAGAGGCATTCCACATGACCTTATGGAGTTTAAGACTCAAGCTTCTGAAGGTAGGAGGGATCAGATCATAGGGACCGTGCATTTCTGCAAGGAATTGGAGCTTCATCCTCTAGGTCAGTTGTTCTCAATGTGTTTTTGCCAGATGAGCAGCACCAGCAACAGCATCATCTGGGATCTTGCTAGAAATGCAAATTCTTGAGCCATGCCCCAGCCCTGCTGAATCAGAAGCTCTACGGGTGAGGCCTGGCTACCTGTGTTTTAACAAGCTACCCGGAGTGTTTCAGATGCACCAAAGTTTGAGGACCGCTCACTTAGGGCAATCGTTCTAAACACCAGCTACACATTAGAGCTACCTGGGGAACTTTTAAAAACTGCGGTTTCCCATACTCCACCTGAACCAGTTAATAAATGTGAGTCTCTGTAGGTGAAGGTGAAAAAGGGTCGGCTTCATGGGTATTCCACCTGTGCAGTTAGTTGCATGGAGTCTCAAGTTCAGAAACGTCCCATGCTTTGTTTAATGTCCTGCTATTGCCATGTTGAAATGCTTAATAATTTTTTAGTAAGAGTTCCTACGTTTTCATTTTGCACTGGGATCCACAAATTATGTAGCCAACCCTGGGCTGGGGTGTCAGTGTGTTTTAAAGGTTTTTAACAAAAGGTTAGAGAAAGTATTAGAAATAGAGTAATTCAACTTTAACATGTCATTTAACAAAATTTCATGGAAAATGTCAAAATGGAAAATCTTGAGTGAATTAAATTATAAATATGTTGATTAGAAACTGATTGATGACAAATATAAAAATTGGCTAAAACAGACTGGTGACAACCTGAGAGTTCTCCTAGGCAAGTTATTAGTCACTCTCCTGCTCTGATAGAAGTGTTCATTGTGATTTGGATAAAGATATTATATTAAAGTAATGCTCATGATACTTACAGATGACAGGTTGACAGAATCAAAATGCCACCACCATCAGTGGTGTGATGGAGCTGGCTCTCATGGTCCACAAGAACAGATTGTGTGCATCTCTTCCCAATTTCTTATCCAGTGGCCTCCCAAAATAGTTTGAAATCAGCCAGCTGTGAATATTTACACCACAGAAATTGACAAACATTTAACAGAGTTGGTTGATAAGCATTTACCAATACACCACTGACTACCACCACCATTTATTGAATTCATTATCTAATTCACATTATAACATCATAATGCTCCATTCTGAAGAGAAGAAAACTGAGGGTCCTACAAGTTGAGTAACTTTCCTAAAGTCCACAAGAGACCAAATACCAACCTAAAGGCTCTTTCCATCCAATGCCTCCTGTCACTGAGAAAATCAGAATACCAAAGGTTTTTAACAGAGCTGGTCCAAGATGGGAAAGTAGTCAGATGCTTCGTAATGTCCCTCTTACAACAACATGAGAAAACAAGTGACTCAGATATAGATGACAACTTTGGAACACTAAGCATCACAGACAAGGCTGAAGAATCTGACCAAGTTCCAAGAAGAAGGAGAGATAGTATAAAAACAGTGGAAGCAGAGAAGTATGGATCACCAACACCCTGCTAGCCCAACATGCCCAATGCAGCCATACTGAGACAAAGCAAGCGGGGTTCCCAGCTTGGTACAGCCAAGCAGGAGTGACTCTGCACTCACTTCCAGAGCCAGGCAAGAGTGCTTTCCACTCTGTGAAAGCTAAGTGTATGCATCCCACCCATTGTGCCCACCCCAGTCACCTATGTTGGAGACCTGCAGGCCTGTGGGGTCCCCCCCCTCCTCACTCACATGCAATCACAGTCCACCTCACCATTCTTTCCCCTAAGCTGAGAGTCCACACACTGGGCGTGCCCACCCCTTCACTCAGCAACCCTCACCAGTTCGTTGCCCCCTACTGCCTCTGGCCACCTGCACCATAGGCCTGAGGGCTGGCAGTTCTTCCCACTCCCTCCAGCCATCCCTGCCAGTGGCCTAAAGAATGATAGTGCCTCTCACTCCCTCCAGCCACATGTCCCAGGGGCCTGAAGGACAGCAGTGCCTCCTACTCCCTTCAGCTACCCACTCCAGGAAACTGAGGACTGGTGGCACCTCCTGTTTCCTACAGTTACCTGCACTGGGGGACTGAGGAATGGCTGTACAACCTCCCCCACAATGTGCCCTAGCAGTCAGAGACATGACCTCCAACTGGGCACCTGTGGAAAAGTGACATCTACCCTGTCTCACCCCCCACATCACCTGCCCCCTGCAACCAGAGGCTTGTCCTATTCAAAACATCCTAGTGCAGTTCTGCCCTTCTGGGACCGTCAGCGAGAGTTTCCACACCATCCACCCCATGACAGACAACGAGGACACCCTCTCCCCGACTACCTGGCAATCACCAGAGTACACACACAATATCCAAACCAGGGAAAAGGGAGAACACCCCCTGAACCCACAGCCAAGTGACTGGCAAGACAGATACATTGTCTCACCAGAAACACTGCTACCTCCTTAGCAGCCCCGCAAGGCCAGTGAACAGACCCTGTTGCTGCCCCCACCCTCCCAGAGACAGGAGGTAAGAGCTTCAGTGTGGCCAGATTAGCAACCAGAGTAGTACACATGCCCAGCCTACTTGGATTTATGAACACAAAACAAAACAGAAATTCAGGGTTCAGCAAACAAATATACAATAAATAAATATAATAACTTCTTGTTGCCTCAGAGACAACAGACAATATCAAATCTCAGGAAGAAGCAGGACAACATGGCTCCAGCAAGGGACCAAAATAAAGAACTAGAAAACCTTCCAGAGGAAGAAATGACAATGGGATTACCTGATATAGAATTCAAAATGCTAATATACACAGCTCTCCTAGAGATCAAGGAAAACACAGGCAAAACCAAAGAAAACATATACAAAGCAATAGAAGAATTCAGGAAAACAATATATGGACAAAACAACAAAATAAATAGACAATTAGAAACCATACAAAAACAGCAACTAGAAATCTAAGACATTAATAGTAAAATTTCCGATATAGACAACTCAATGAAAGGATATAAGAGCAGAATTGAAACAAGTGAAGACAGAATCAGTGAATTTGAAGACAAATTCCTTGACACCATTTTGTTTGAGGAAAAATCAGAAAAAAAGGAGGAAAAGAAATGAAGAAAGTCTAAGAATTATGTGGGACACTATCAAAAGGAAAAACTTACTTGTGATTGGAGTTCTACTAGAACAAGGGGAAGCCATGGAAAACACAGAGAAAATTGTAGAAGATTTGCTGGCAGAAAACTTGTCCAATATCATGAAAGACAAGAAGATATCCATCCAAGAAGTTCAACAAACTCCATACAGAATAGACCCCAAAAGAAAGCCATCAAGACATATCATAATCAAAATTGCCAAAACCAAAGGCAAAGAAGGAATCCTGAGAAGAGTTCAGGAAAAACAAAAAGTCACCTACAAAGGGGAACTAAGAAGACTAAGCTCTGATTACCTGGCAGAACCCTTGCAGGCAAGAAGGCAATGGGATGATATATATAAAACTTTGAAAGAAAAAAAATTACCAACAAGAACTACCTATCAAGAAAAATTTTCTCTCAAATATAGAAATTAAGGAAATTTATAAAAACCAGACCAAAATTACAAGAAATTTTAAAGGGAGTTCTTCAGATAGAGAACCAACAACATCACACAACAATCTGAGATTAGGAGACAGGACAGCAGCCAGATACCAACTCAGATAAAAAATTCTCAAAAAAAAGCTAAAAGACTGAAAATGGAACCAGAGATGTCAATCTTTAAATGACAACAATGTCAAAACAAAAAAGAGGGAATAAATGGCGTAGTTATAAAACTTTCATATGGAAAGGAAATGAAGGCAATATCAAGAAATAAAAGACTGGTTTAAATATAGGAAAATAAAGGTAAGTTTCAAGGTAACCACAAAGAAAGTTAACAAACCTACTCATCAAAATAAAAAACAAGAAAAACATAAACTCAATAAACACAAAATCAACAATGAAAAGAAAATCCACAAATAAAAGGACTCAGCACAGAAAAGAGGAACAAAGAAACCGTCAATGCCACAAAAAAGTACAACAAAATGACAGCAGTATACTCATACCTAGTCATAATCACACTGACCGTAAGTGGTTTAGATGCACCCGTAAAGAGACAGAGAGTGGCAGAATGGATAGAAAAACACAACTCATCAATATGCCATCTACAAGAGACATACCTTACACACGAAGACATAAACAAACTAAAACACAAAGGCTGTAAAAAAATATTTACCAAGCAAGCAATAACAAAAAGAAGAACAGGACTGGCAGTATTAATCTCTAACAAAATAGACTCTAAGGCAAAATCCACCATAAAAGATAAAGAAGGTCAGCCTTTAATAATTAAGGGGTCAATCTACCAGGAAGACATAATCATAATAAATATATACGCAACCAATGACAGGGCCCTAAAATACATAAAACAAACAGCAACAAAAAGAGAAAAAATTCCACAATAATTGTAGAAGACTTCAACACACTACTTTTGGTGAAGGACAGAACAACTAGAAAGAAACTCAACAGAGATACAGAAGATCTATATGCCAAAATCAACTAATTCAACCACACAGACATATACAGGACACTCCACCCAACAGCAGCAAAGCATACATTCTTTTCCAATGCACCTGGAGCATTCTCCAGAATAGGCCACATTTTAGGCCACAAAGAAAGCCTTAACAAAATCCAAAACACTGAAATAATACAAACTATTTTCTCCGATCACAATGCCAAGAAAAGTAGAAATCAATAACAGGTATAGCAAGGAAAACAGAAAAGTGAATACATGAAAACTGCATAACACCTTGCTTAAAAACAACTGGGTAATAGAAATGATCAAAGATGGAATCAAAAATTTCCTAGAATCAAATAAGAATGAAAGCACATATTACCAAAACCTTTGGGACACAGCAAAAGCAGTGGTCAGAGGTCAACTTACAGCAGTAAACACACACATAAAAAAAAGAATGGGCCAAAATCAAAACATTACCCCTATAGCTTGAACAAATAGAAAGAGAGCAGCAAAAGAAGCCCACAGTCAGCAGAGGAACGGAAATAATAAAGACTAGACCAAAAGTACATAAAATAGAGAGCAGTGAAACTATAGAAAGAACCAACGAGACCAAAAGTCGGTTCTTTGAAAGGATCAACAAAATTGACAAGCCATTGGCCAAATTTCCAAAAGAAAAACAAGAGAGGAAGCAAATAACCCAAATAAGAAAAGGAATGGGTGACATTACAACAGAAACAACTGAAATAAAAAGGATCATAATAGAATACTATGAAAAACTGAACTCCAACAAATTTGAAAACCTAGAGGAAATGGACAAATTTCTAGAAACACAGTATCTACCTAAACTACCACAAACTGAGACAGAAAAACTGAACAGACCCGAATTAAAAGAAGACATGGAAAAGGTAAAAAAAAAAAAAAAAAAAAGAAGCCCTGGCCCAGACAGCTTCACTGGAGAATTCTACCAAACATTCAGAGAAGAGCTCACACTAATACTACTACTTCAGAGCATAGAAAAAGAAGGAATACTTCTGAATTCATTCTATGAAGCCAGCATAACCCTGACACCAAAGCCAGGCAAAGACACCACAAAAAAAAAAAAAGAAAATTACAAACCAATACCCCTCCTCAATACAGGTGAAAAAATTCTCAACGAAATTCTAGCCAATAGAATTTGACAGCATATCAAATATAATCCATCACGGCCAAGTGGGACTCACACCAGGGATGCAAGGATGGTTCAACATAAGAAAATCAATCAACATAATTCACCACATAAATAAAAAAAAATGATCATTTGAATTGATGCTGAAAAGACATTTGATAAAGGCCAACACCCATTCATGATAAAAACTCTCAGCAAAATAGGAATAGAAGTGAAATTCCTCAACATAATAAAGGGCATTTATACAAAACCAAGAGCCAACATTATTCTCAACAGAGAGAGGCTGAAAGCATTCTCCTTGAGAACAGAACCAGACAAGGATGCCCTTTGTCACCACTCTTATTTAACATTGTGTTGGAAGTCCTAGCTAGATCAATAAGGCTAGAAAAAGAAAAAAAGTCTTCCGGATTGATAAGGAAGAAGTAAAACTATCTCTATTCACAGATGATATGATCCTATACATTGAAAATCCCAAAGATTCTCCAACAAAGCTGCTGGAAGTAATAGAAGGATTCCGCAAAACAGCAGGCTACAAGATCAACATACAAAAACCAGTTGGATTTCTCCACCAACAAAGAGAACTTAGAAAAGGAAATCAGGAAAAGAACACCATTTACAATAGCCCTCAAAAGGATAAAACACTTCGGAATAAATCTAACCAAGGATGTAAAAGAGCCATACAAAGAAAACTACAAACCACTACTGCGAGAAAACAAAAGGGATCTACATAAGTGGAGAAACGAACATACCATGCTTATGGATAGGAAGACTCAACATTGTGAAAATGTCAATACTACCCAAAGTGATATACAGATATAAAGCAATCCCAATCCAAATACCGACAGCATTTTTTAACAAGATGGAAAAACTAATCACCAACTTTATAGGTAAATGAGAGAGACAATGGATAAGCAATACATCATTGAAGAAGAAGAACAAAGCAGGAGTCCTAACACTACCTGATCTCAGAACCTACTATACAGCCACAGTAGTCAAAAGGGCCTGGTACTGGTACAATAGACACATAGATTAACGGAACAGAATTGAGAACCAAGATGTAAATCCATCTACCTAAGGATTTTTTTTTTTAAGGACAGTTGATCTTTAACAAAAGGGCAAGACAAAACAAAGAAACTAAAAAAAAAAAAAAAACCCAGTGCCATAGAGTCAATTCTGACTCATATTGACCCCATAGGGTTTCCATGGCTATAAATCTCTATGGAAGCAGACTGCCACATCTTTTTCCTATAGAGCCGCTGGTGGTTTCTAACAGCCAACCTTTCAATTAGCAGTCAAGCCCTATAACCACTGCACCACCTGGGCCAAATCCATTATATGGGGAAAAGACAGTCTCTTTAATAAGTGGTGCTGGCAAAACTGGATGTCCCTTTGTAAAAAAAAATGAAATAGGACCCATACCTCATAAAGACTAACTCAAATGGATCAAAGACCTAAATATAAAACCTAAAACTACAAAGATCATGGGGAAAAAAAAAAAAAAAGGAACAATGCTGGGGGCCCTAATACATGGCGGCAATAGAATATCAAACATAACTAAAAATGCAAAAACAGCAGATGAACTTGATAAGTGGGACTTCATAAAAACTAAATATTTATGCCTATCAAAAGACTTCTCCAAAAGAGTAAAAAGAGAACCTATCGGCTGGAAAAAAATTTTTTTGGCTATGACATACCCGACAAGGGTCTAATCTCTAACATTTATAGAAAACTTCAACATCTCAACAACAAAAAGATGAACTAACTAAAAAATGGGCAAAGGATATGAACAGACACTTCACCAAAGAAGACATTCAGACAATTAACAAACACATGAAGAAATACACATAATCACTAGCTATTAGAAAGATGTGAATCAAAACTACAATGAGATACCATCTCATCCCAACATAACCGGTACTAATTAAAAAAAAAAAAAAACAGAAAATAACAAATGTTGGATAGGTTATGGGGAGATTGGAACTCTTATACACTGCTGGTGGGAATGTAAAATGGAACATCCACTATGGAAAATGGTATTGGGCTTCCTTAAAAGCCAGAAATAGAAATACCGTTTGACTCAGCAATCCCACTCCTAGTTACATACGCTGAAGAAATAATACCCAGCCTCCAACAGTGGCTTGTTTCCTATGTAATTACCTGTCCCCATTCTTTCACTTTCAGCCAGCCTGTCCTTGTTCTGTCCTCCTTGATGTGTGTTAAGGACTGAATTTTGTCCCTCAAAAAGATGTATTGAAGTCCTAATTCTGGTACCTGTGAATGTGACCTTGCTTGGAATCAGGGACTTTGAAGATGTTATTAGTTAGCATGAGGTCATACTGGGGTAGCACGAGTCTTAATCCCATCTGAATGCATCCTTCTAAATGAGGAGAAGAAAAACAGAGACACACAAAGGAAAAATGGCCATGTGAAGATGCGTCTACAAGCCAAGGAACACCTGGGACTACCAGAAGCTGAAAGAAACAAGGAAGGATATTTCTGGAACTCTCATCCGTTGCTGGTGGGAATGCAAAATGGTACAGCCATTGTGGAAAACAGTCCAGTGGTTTCTCAGAAAGCTAGAGGTAGAGCCGCCATATGACCCAGCAGTTTCACTCCTAGGTATATACCCTAGGGATCGAATAGAAGCGACAGCAACAGACTTATGCATACCTATGTTGATTGCAGCACTGTTCACAATAGCAAAAAGTTGGAAGCAACCTAAGTGCCCATCAAAGAATGAACGGAAAAGTAAAATGCAGTACCTACGTACAATGGAATACTACTCGGTGATAAAGAAAAATGAGTTCCTAAAACATCTTATAATGTGAATGAACCTGGAGGATATTATGTTGAGCAAAATAAATCAATTACCAACAAAAACAAATATTGTACGTTCTCACTTTTGTGAAACGACGTGAAGAGGTATACAAAAACTAATGTTCACTGGTGGTAACCAGGGATGAAGGGAAGACGGATATTCACTCTCTAGATAGTGGACACTTGTTATTTTTGGTGACCCAAATGAGGGTGGAGTGTGCACAGCTTGACCAAGGTAACTGTTTGAATATTTTCTACAGACAACCTTACCAATATTTTCTTAAAGAAGGCATGAAACAAGTTAACTGTGGCTGGGGGGTGAAGAGGGGGAGCTGACAGCAGTCCACTAGCTGACCTCTTAATGAGGCATTTTGACAGGGCCCATGTATCTGCTGACTGCTGGGCCACAGAGCATCAGTGAAGCCCTGTGAGATCACCAGTAATGGAGTGGTCTCCTGGGCTGCAGGGTCAACAGGAAATACCAGGGATTTGGAAAATTCTTGAAGTTTAGCACTTGGGTCAAAGAAGCAAGAAATGTCTTGAAAACATTTTCTATTTTTATCTGCAATTTTCTGGGGGTGGGTGGGGGGTGAGGTAGGGCTTCCTGAGAGAGAACAGACTTGGACTGCATGTTAAGTGGTGCCCAATGAGACAGTTTTCCATGTGAAAGAATATAAGATTTTTCTGGAAAATCCGTGGGGTTATGGCAGATTAAAAATACATCAACATGGGCTTCCTAATTCTGTAAGGGAGGGAGAGAAAAGGAAAAATTAGTGAGGAAATAATAGTAATAGTTAGCACTGTATGGTGTTGTTAGGTGCCATTGAATCAGTTCCAGCTCATAGGGACCCTATGTACAACAGAACAAAACTCTGCCCGGTCCTGCACCATCCAACAATCTTGCTATGTTTGAGCTCATTGTAGCCACTGTGTCAACCCGTCTCATTGAGGGTCTTCTTTTTCACTGTCTTGCTGCTTTACCAAGCAAGATGTTCTTTTCCAGGGACTGGTCATGTCCAAAGTGCGTGAGACAAAGTCTCACCAGGCTTACTTCTAAGGAACACTCTGGCTGTATTTCCAAGATAGTATAGCACTTCATAACTTTATGAAGTGCTTTTCCTTCTAAGTCGCAATTCAGTCCTGACAGCAGTTAGAAAAAGAAAAAAAAATTTTTTTTCTTTAGAGAGTAGTAAATTGGGGCTCAGAGAAGTGACATGACCAAGGACATCCAACTAGAGAGGGGGAGAGGCAGGGCTGACCTAGTTTGATCATAAATATGAGATTTGGGGACAACATACATGGTTTTAGGTTAAGGAGATTTTACCAAAAGGTAGCTTTTCTTTACTCTGAAATGTAGAGGAGAGCCTTGGCTAAAATGTTTACCTTCTGGTAGATTACCATCCCCTGGGTCATGACCCCCTGAGATAAGGTTGCGAGAAAAATTATAGGACACCTAGTTAAATTTGAATTTCAAGTAAATTTGAATTTCTAGATATACTATAGTGTATCTCGTGCAGTATTTTGGATCCTGTAATTGAATCTGGCAATGCAACCTAAAGATGGAGACTGAATTTCAGCTAACAGTCTTATGAGGTATTAAGCATTCCTAGTATTTAAATTATGTTCATCTTTGCTCTTTTCTCCCAAGACCACTTTTGAGCCTGCTAACATATTTCCTATCAGAGTGTCTTCCAGCAGAGTCCTGGGTCTCTGTCTTCCCCAAGGAACATTTTTAGATACTGTGACAGACAGTCTTCAGTACTTCTTGCCTGTGACACTCTATAGAGAGTAAAATATTAAAAACAGATAAAAATGTACACTAGCAAAGAAATGCATGTGGAGAGAGACAGAGAAAGAGAGAATCGACAGGTATAATCCTTTTCTCATTGCTATAGATGGATATTGCAAATTATTAATGAAAGTTTGGAGGTTCCAGTCCACCGAAAGGCTCCTCAGAAGAAAAGGCCTGGCAATCTACTTCTGAAAAATTAGCCCTTGAAAAGTCTATGGAGCACAATTCTGCTCTGACACACATGGGGTCCCCATGAGTCAGAATTGACTTAACAGCAAATGGTGGTGGTCTATAGATTGACATAGATGGAGCCTTCTAACTGGTCTCTCAGCTTCCACTCTCTGCTGTTTCCTTCCCAACCCAGAAGGAACCTTGTGGAAAACACCCTCTAATGGCTTCTCACAGGACTCAGTAAAATCAAACATCCTCACCACGGCCATCCACACTGTATTTGATGGAGCCCCTGGCAACCTCTTGAATTGCCTCTGTACTGCTTCTGCTGCCCCAGGCCAGCCTCTGGCCAGTGGGGATTTCCCTGAGTGTTTACCATGCTCCCACCCATGGTCTTGGGACTTCCTGGTTCCTCTACTTGCATGGCTTCCCTCGTCTGTCCACATGGCCTACACTCTCACTTCATGAGTCTCTGCTCAGATGTAGTCTGTTATGGATTGAATGTGCCCCCCCCCAAAATATATGTTGAAATATTAACCCCTATACTTGTGGATATAATCCCATTTGGGAATAGAGTTTTTCCTTGTTATGTTAATGAGGTCATATCACTGTAGATATGTGTATTAAACCTATCACTTTTGAGATATAAAAGATCAGATTGGACAAGATAGAGCAAGGTAGGTCCCATGGCACATGAAGATTGCCAAGGAGCCAAGGAACAGAAGCTGAAAAGAGACACAGACCTTCCAGAGCCACCAGAAAGAGAAAGTCTTCCCCTAGAGCCAGACAGTACTTTGAATTTCAACTTCTAGCCTCCTAAACTATGAGAAAATAAATTCGTTTGCTAAAGCCACCCACTTGTGGTATTTCTGTTTTAACCAAACCCATTGCCATCGAGTCAATTCCAACTCATAGTAATCCTATAGGACAGAGCAGAATTGCCCCATTGGGTTTCCAAGGAGCGGCTGGTGGATTTGAACTGCCGACTTTTTGGTTAGCAGTGGTAACTCTTAACCACAAAAAAGCTAAGACATCACCCAATCAGAGAAGCCTTCATACCACCATCATAGTCTTTTGCCCCTCACACCTCAATTGATTGTACTTTGTTCATAGCTCTTATCACCACCTCCCGTGGTTTATATTGATGTTACCATCTGCCTCCTTTCTCTAGGATGCTAGCAGGATTTTGTCTTATTTGTTTTTGGCTGTATCCCCAGGACCTAGAGGTGTGCTCAGCACTGGTGTACACTCAATAAATACTTAATCAACTGTTGACTACCAGTCAGAGATAACTAAGGGCCTCGTGTACACAGTCAGAGAGAGCACAGTGGAGGGAAGAGCTGGCAGAGGCAGGAGGAGACTTATGTGAGAAAAAGGTCTAGAGCTAGGGAAGCCCTCCTGACCTGGTAAAATCCCTCCCACGGGTGTGAGGCCTGACGCTGACGATGGTCCCTATAACTGCCAAAACTGAAATCATCTATGGGGTGGGCTTGGAAGGCCACCTGCACCCCTTACCTCTCTGCCAGCACCATGACTGGCTTCACCACCCTCCCAACCCTCTTACACTCCATTAAAAGAAAAAGAAGAGGGCGGAGCCAAGATGGCGGACTAGGCAGACGCTACCTCGGATCCCTCTTACAACAAAGACACGGAAAAACAAGTGGATCGATCACATACATAACAATCCACGAACCCTGAACAACAAACACAGATTTAGAGACGGAGAACGAACTAATACGGGGAAGCAGCGATTGTTTCCAGAGCCTGGAGCCAGCATACCAGTCAGGTACGGCACAAGCACAGAGAGCTGCTCCACCCCCCTGAACTAACCCCGGGAGGGGGACCAGCCGGTTCCACGGGCGGCATGGGATGCAGCCGGTAGGAGAAGTCCCCGGGAGGCAGCGCCTGGTCTTGGAGCAGAAAGAGCAGCGTCCGAGCTGGGGAACCGTCCCACAGGGATTTGGACTGGACGCAGGTACGGCATAAACACGGAGAGTTGCTCCACCCCCCTGAACTAACCCTGGGAAGGGGACCAGCCGGGTCGCGCGGGCGGTGTGGGACTCAGCCGGTAGGAGAAGTCCCCGGGAGGCAGCGACTGGTATTGGAGTGGGGAGAACAGCGTCCCAGCCGGGACACTCGGTCACGGCACAAGAACGGGGACCTGCTCCACCCATCTGAACTAACCCCGGGAGGAGGACCAACTGGCTCTCGAGTACGGCACGGCCACGCGGCTGGAGGGACGAGAAGTCCCCGGGAGGCAGAGACTGATTTTGGAGTCGAGAGTGCACCGTCCCAGTAGAGAAGCCTTGACGCTGGGCGTGGGGCTGGAAGCGGAGGATCTGACCGTGACTCCAGTGGGCCAGACCCCCCGGGGGCAATCTCCACACAGCCAGCACACATAGGCGACGCGTCTCACGGGAATCTCAGATATAATAGTCATTCCAAGCAAGACAAGCAACTCTGGCTATATTCTGAGGTGCTACTCTCCTATCTCTCTGTTCCCTCCCCCACCCTCCCCAGGCAGCTTCATTAACATCTGAATAGCCTGAGCCAGAGGGAGAACTCTGATAGGGATCTGACTGCATTTTTTTTTTAGCAGATTTTCTGGAAAAACTAGCTTCCCAGTGATGGCGCGGAGACAACAATCCATATCAAACCACTTAAAGAAGCAGACCATGACAGCTTCTCCAACCCCCCAAACAAAAGAATCAAAATCTTTCCCAAATGAAGATACAATCTTGGAATTATCAGATACGGAATATAAAAAACTAATTTACAGAATGCTTAATGATATCACAAATGAAATTAGGATAACTGCAGAAAAAGCCAAGGAACATACTGATAAAACTGTTGAAGAACTCAAAAAGATTATTCAAGAACATACTGGAAAAATTAATAAGTTGCAAGAATCCATAGAGAGACAACATGTAGAAATCCAAAAGATTAACAATAAAATTACAGAATTAGACAACGCACTAGGAAGTCAGAGGAGCAGACTCGAGCAATTAGAATGTAGACTGGGACATCTGGAGGACCAGGGAATCAACACCAACATAGCTGAAAAAAAATCAGATAAAAGAATTTAAAAAAATGAAGAAACCCTAAGAATTATGTGGGACTCTATCAAGAAGGATAACCTGCGGGTGATTGGAGTCCCAGAACAGGGAGGGGGGACAGAAAACACAGAGAAAATAGTTGAAGAACTCCTGACAGAAAACTTCCCTGACATCATGAAAGATGAAAGGATATCTATCCAAGATGCTCATCGAACCCCATTTAAGATTGATCCAAAAAGAAAAACACCAAGACATATTATCATCAAACTCACCAAAACCAAAGATAAACAGAAAATTTTAAAAGCAGCCAGGGAGAAAAGAAAGGTTTGCTTCAAGGGAGAATCAATAAGAATATGTTCTAACTACTCAGCAGAAACCATGCAGGCAAGAAGGGAATGGGACGACATATACAGAACACTGAAGGAGAAAAACTGCCAGCCAAGGATCATATATCCAGCAAAACTCTCTCTGAAATATGAAGGTGAAATTAAGATATTTACAGACAAACACAAGTTTAGAGAATTTGCAAAAACCAAACCAAAGCTACAAGAAATACTAAAGGATATTGTTTGGTCAGAGAACCAATAATATCAGATATCAGCACAACACAAGGTCACAAAACAGAACGTCCTGATATCAACTCAAATAGGGAAATCACAAAAACAAACAAATTAAGATTAATTAAAAAAAAATAAATACACATAACAGGGAATCATGGAAGTCAATAGGTAAAAGATCACAATAATCAAAAAGAGGGACTAAATACAGGAGGCATTGAACTGCCATATGGAGAGTGATACAAGGCGATATAGAACAATACAAGTTAGGTTTTTACTTAGAAAAATCGGGGTAAATAATAAGGTAACCACAAAAAGGTATAACAACTCTATAACTCAAGATAAAAACCAAGAAAAACGTAACGACTCAACTAACATAAAGTCAAGCACTATGAAAATGAGGATCTCACAATTTACTAAGAAAAACGCCTCAGCACAAAAAAGTATGCGGAAAAATGAAATTGTCAACAACACACATAAAAAGGCATCAAAATGACAGCACTAAAAACTTATTTATCTATAATTACCCTGAATGTAAATGGACTAAATGCACCAATAAAGAGACAGAGAGTCACAGACTGGATAAAGAAACACGATCCATCTATATGCTGCCTACAAGAGACACACCTTAGACTTAGAGACACAAACAAACTAAAACTCAAAGGATGGAAAAAAGTATATCAAGCAAACAATAAGCAAAAAAGAAGAGGAGTAGCAATATTAACTTCTGACAAAATAGACTTTAGACTTAAATCCACCACAAAGGATAAAGAAGGACACTATATAATGATAAAAGGGACAATTGATCAGGAAGACATAACCATATTAAATATTTATGCACCCAATGACAGGGCTGCAAGATACATAAATCAAATTTTAACAGAATTGAAAAGTGAGATAGATACCTCCACAATTATAGTAGGAGACTTCAACACACCACTTTCGGAGAAGGACAGGACATCCAGTAAGAAGCTCAACAGAGACACGGAAGATCTAATTACAACAATCAACCAACTTGACCTCATTGACTTATACAGAACTCTCCACCCAACTGCTGCAAAATATACTTTTTTTTCTAGCGCACATGGAACATTCTCTAGAATAGACCACATATTAGGTCATAAAACAAACCTTTGCAGAGTCCAAAACATCGAAATATTACAAAGCATCTTCTCAGACCACAAGGCAATAAAACTAGAGATCAATAACAGAAAAACTAGGGGAAAGAAATCAAATACTTGGAAAATGAACAATACCCTCCTGAAAAAAGACTGGGTTATAGAAGACATCAAGGAGGGAATAAGGAAATTCATAGAATGCAACGAGAATGAAAATACTTCCTATCAAAACCTCTGGGACACAGCAAAAGCAGTGCTCAGAGGCCAATTTATATCAATAAATGCACGCATACAAAAAGAAGAAAGAGCCAAAATCAGAGAACTGTCCCGACAACTTGAACAAATAGAAAGTGAGCAACAAAAGAACCCATTAGGCACCAGAAGAAAACAAATAATAAAAATTAGAGCTGAACTAAATGAATTAGAGAACAGAAAAACAATTGAAAGAATTAACAAAGCCAAAAGCTGGTTCTTTGAAAATATTGACAAAATTGATAAACCATTGGCTAGACTGAATAAAGAAATACAGGAAAGGAAACAAATAACCCGAATAAGAAACGAGAAGGACCACATCACAACAGAACCAAATGAAATTAAAAGAATCATTTCAGATTATTATGAAAAATTGTACTCTAACAAATTTGAAAACCTAGAAGAAATGGATGAATTCCTGGAAAAACACTACCTACCTAAATTAACACATTCAGAAGTAGAACAACTAAATAGACCCATAACAAAAAAAGAGATTGAAATGGTAATCAAAAAACTCCCAACAAAAAAAAACCCTGGCCCGGACGGCTTCACTGCAGAGTTCTACCAAACTTTCAGAGAAGAGTTAACACCACTACTACTAAAGGTATTCCAAAGCATAGAAAATGACGGAATACTACCCAACTCATTCTATGAAGCCACCATCTCCCTGATACCAAAACCAGGTAAAGACATTACAAAAAAAGAAAATTATAGACCTATATCCCTCATGAACATTGATGCAAAAATCCTCAACAAAATTCTAGCCAATAGAATCCAACAACACATCAAAAAAATAATTCACCCTGATCAAGTGGGATTTATACCAGGTATGCAAGGCTGGTTTAATATCAGAAAAACCATTAATGTAATCCATCACATAAATAAAACAAAAGACAAAAACCACATGATCTTATCAATTGATGCAGAAAAGGCATTTGACAAAGTCCAACACCCATTTATGATAAAAACTCTTACCAAAATAGGAATTGAAGGAAAATTCCTCAACATAATAAAGGGCATCTATGCAAAGCCAACAGCCAATATCACTCTAAATGGAGAGAACCTGAAAGCATTTCCCTTGAGAATGGGAACCAGACAAGGATGCCCTTTATCACCACTCTCATTCAACATTCTGCTAGAGGTCCTAGCCAGAGCAGTTAGGCTGACAAAGAAATAAAGGGTATGCGGATTGGCAAGGAGGAAGTAAAATTATCTCTATTTGCAGATGACATGATCTTATACACAGAAAACCCTAAGGAATCCTCCAGAAAACTACTGAAACTAATAGAAGAGTTTGGCAGAGTCTCAGGTTATAAAATAAACATACAAAAATCACTTGGATTCCTCTACATCAACAAAAAGGACACCGAAGAGGAAATAACCAAATCAATACCATTCACAGTAGCCCCCAAGAAGATAAGATACTTAGGAAGAAATCTTACCAAGGATGTAAAAGACCTATACAAAGAAAACTACAAAGCTCTACTACAAGAAATTCAAAAGGACATACTTAAGTGGAAAAACATACCTTGCTCATGGATAGGAAGACTTAACATAGTAAAAATGTCTATTCTACCAAAAGCCATCTATGCATTTAACGCACTTCCGATCCAAATTCCAATGTCATATTTTAAGGGGATAGAGAAACAAATCACCAATTTCATGTGGAAGGGAAAGAAGCCCCGGATAAGCAAAGCACTACTGAAAAAGAAGAAGAAAGTGGGAGGCCTCACCTTACCTGACTTCAGAACCTATTATACAGCCACAGTAATCAAAACAGCCTGGTATTGGTACAACAACAGACACATAGACCAATGGAACAGAATTGAGAACCCAGACATAGATCCATCCACGTATGAGCAGCTGATATTTGACAAAGGACCAGTGTCAATTAACTGGGGAAAAGATAGCCTTTTTAACAAATGGTGCTGGCATAACTGGATATCCGTTTGCAAAAAAATGAAACAGGACCCATACCTCACACCATGCACAAAAACTAACTCCAAGTGGATCAAAGACCTAAACATAAAGACTAAAACGATTAAGATCATGGAAGAAAAAATTGGGACAACCCTAGGAGCCCTAATACAAGGTATAAACAGAATACAAAACATTACCAAAAATGATGAAGAGAAACCCGATAACTGGGAGCTCCTAAAAATCAAACACCTATGCTCATCTAGAGACTTCTCCAAAAGAGTAAAAAGACCACCTACAGACTGGGAAAGAATTTTCAGCTATGACATCTCCGACCAGCGCCTGATCTCTAAAATCTACATGATTCTGTCAAAACTCAACCACAAAAAGACAAACAACCCAATCAAGAAGTGGGCAACGGATATGAACACACATTTCACTAAAGAAGATATTCAGGCAGCCAACAGATACATGAGAAAATGCTCTCGATCATTAGCCATTAGAGAAATGCAAATTAAAACTACGATGAGATTCCATCTCACACCAACAAGGCTGGCATTAATCCAAAAAACACAAAATAATAAATGTTGGAGAGGCTGCGGAGAGATTGGAACTCTCATACACTGTTGGTGGGAATGTAAAATGGTACAACCACTTTGGAAATCTATCTGGCGTTATCTTAAACAGAAATAGAACTACCATACAACCCAGAAATCCCACTCCTAGGAATATACCCTAGAGATACAAGAGCCTTCATACAAACAGATATATGCACACCCATGTTTATTGCAGCTCTGTTTACAATAGCAAAAAGCTGGAAGCAACCAAGGTGTCCATCAACAGATGAATGGGTAAATAAATTGTGGTATATTCACACAATGGAATACTACGCATCGATAAAGAACAGTGACGAATCTCTGAAACATTTCATAACATGGAGGAACCTGGGAGGCATTATGCTGAGTGAAATTGGTCAGAGGCAAAAGGACAAATATTGTATAAGACCACTATTATAAGATCTTGAGAAATAGTAAACCTGAGAAGAACACATACTTTTGTGGTTACGACGGGGGGAGGGAGGGAGGGTGGGAGAGGGTTTTTTATTGATTAATCAGTAGATAAGAACTGCTTTAGGTGAAGGGAAAGACAACACTCAGTACATGGAAGGTCAGCTCAATTGGACTGGACCAAAAGCAAAGAAGTTTCCGGGATAAAATGAATGCTTCAGAGGTCAGGGGAGCAAGTGCGGGGGTCTGGGGAACATGGTTTGCGGGGACTTCTAAGTCAATTGGCAAAATAATTCTATTATGAAATCATTCTGCATCCCACTTTGAAATGTGGCGTCTGGGGTCTTAAATGCTAACAAGCGGCCATCTAAGATGCAGCAATTGGTCTCAACCCACCTGGAGCAAAGGAAAATGAAGAACACCAAGGCCACACGACAACTAAGAGCCCAAGAGACAGAAAGGGCCACATGAACCAGAGACCTACATCATCCTGAGACCAGAAGAACTAGTTGGTGCCCGGCCACAGTCGATGACTGCCCTGACAGGGATCACAGCAGAGGACCCCTGAGGGAGCAGGAGATCAGTGGGATACAGACCCCAAATTCTCATAAAAAGACCAAACTTAATGATCTGACTGAGACTGGAGGAATCCCGGCGGCCATCCTCCCCAGACCTTCAGTTGACACAGGACAGGAACCATCCCCGAAGACAACTCATCAGAAATGAAAGGGACTGGTCAGCGGGTGGGAGAGAGACGCTGATGAAGAGTGAGCTAATTATATCAGGTGGACACTTGAGATTGTGTTGGCAACTCTTGTCTGGAGGGGGGATGGGAGGATAGAGAGAGAGGGAAGCAGGCAAAATTGTCAAGAAAGGAGAGACTGAAAGGGCTGACTCAAGAGGGGGAGAGCAAGTGGGAGTAGGGAGTGAGATGTATGTAAACTTATATGTGACGGACTGATTGGATTTGTAAACGTTCACTTGAAGCTTAATAAAAGTTATTAAAAAAAAAAAATTGCCACAGAGTTGATTCCAATCATAGCTACCCCAAGTGTGTCAGAGCGGAACTATGCTTTATAGGGGTTTCAATGACTGATTTTCCAGAAGCAGACCGCAAGGTCTTTCTCCCAAGGCACCCGTTGGTGGAATGGAATCTTCAAACTTTTGGTTAGCAGCCAAGCTGTTAACTGTTGGCACCATCCAGGGACTCCCTTGCACTCCATACACCAGGGAAAGAAATGAACTTTACCAGGTTCCCAGGGCTGGGGGAAAAGACCTTGGTTTGGGTGGTGGTGACTGAGGTTAAATTTTTTTTTTCTTCCCTTTATTCCCCCTCTTTTCTCACTTTTCCTGACAAAGTACCTGATGTACCACCTCTCCCCTTTCTTGCCAGCCAGTCCTCTGACTTTTGCTCCCCTCTGACATATATACTGTATTATAACAAAAAACCCTCCCCTGATGCTCTGTCCCTTTGAAACACCCTCCCCTCCTTTTCTTCAGCCACAACACTATAGAGAAGAGAGATCCACATTTATAGTCTCCACTGCCTCATCCTCAATTACACTTCCTACCCACTGAGTTAGGACTTCTGCCTTGCCCAGTGCATGAAAACCTGTCCCTTGAGGTCACCCAAGAGTTCCTATAAAGCAAATCCTTAGCATTAAACTGCTAGATTTCTTCAGAGCTTTTAGACATAGTTTATTTTTCCTTCTTTCTAGAGAAATGTTCTGCTTCCATGGCTTTTGTGTCATACTTTTTCTCAGTTCTGTTCCTGTTCCTAATACTATTCTTTCTTAGACTATCCAAGTATTCTTTTCCTCACCCATGGTGGCCACATACAGCCACACAGGTTGTACACAGCACAGCTTCAGGGATTGCCCTTCACATAGACTATGGTGTGACTGGTGCCTGGAACTGTCCACTGTATCACCTGCACACCTGTACAGAGCAGCTCTATCTTATCCTATACCTTAATACGCCCACAATTCCATTCTGTGCACTTAACCTCTCACTCCTCATGCTCACAACGGGCAAATTCATCTGATCTGATGATTTTAAATACTACCCATATGATGATGACTCCCTAATACACATCTCTAGTTCCTGCTTTTGTTCTTATGCACCAGACTTGTATCTTTATTGACATTCTGGATATTTCTTTCTGTATTTTTCATAGGCATCTCAAACTCAACATTTTCAAAACTTATCTCAGTATCTTTATTTCCCAGCAATCCAGATGTTCTCCTCTATTGCTTATTTGGTTAATGGGTCTATTATCCACCTGGTGACCCAAGTCAGAAATCCAAGAGTCATTCTTCAATGCTCTTTCTCTCTCACTCACCACATTTGATTTATCACCAGGTTCTGCCAAATGAATGTTTCTCCGCCTCTCCTTCCCCACCCTGACGTGCTTAGATCTGCCTCTCTTCATCACTCTGAGGTTATTGCAGAAGGTTCGAATTTCACCTCTCCATCTGTAATTCATCTTCCACACCATACCACAAATTGTCTTTGTAAAACACAAATCTGATCTCGTCACTTCCCTGCCTTAAAATCCTCATTCTCTTGATAATTATATCTATCTTTGATAAGCAGTGCCCTCTACAATGTGACTCTTCCTGAAGCTCTGGTTTCATATCATGCCAATCCCCAACTACACCTCCTGCTCCAGTCTTACCAGGTATCGCTCTTACAGGACAAATCCGGCTTGTCCTTGGTACGACTCTTTGCTTTTGTATATGTCAGTCCCATCATTGGAGATGTCCTCCTCACCCCAGGCCACCTGGAACGTGCTTCAAAATCAAGGCTTCTGTGAACCCAACACCCAGCTCAGTCTTGCCACCCCCTTCTTTGTGCCACCATGGAAATGTGTACACAACTCGGTTTGTGTTTATCCCACTGCATTGTAATTTACTGCTTACATGACAGTCTGAGTGTGTGATTGCTTGAGCACCAAGTTCATGTCTTATTCAAACGTGTATCTTCTGTGCCTGACCCAGGGCCTGACACAAAGTATGTGCTCCATAAACACGTGCTGTTGAGTGATGAAAAGTTAAATGAGTCTCCAACTAAATAAGATAGGAAATGGGATCCATTTTACGTGTTTGAAATTAGTGGTTCAAGTCTTGCCCCAGGGAATGCTTAATTCATATACATGGAAAGGAGAGGATCTTTCACCAAACCTCTTTCAACATTTCCCTTTTGCCCATATTTCAGTGCGTGTGAACAAAGAACGAGCTGACTGGAGCCAATAGATGTCTCTTGCAAGACTTCTAAGTTGTAAACTTACGACTAGAAGAAGCAGGCTGCCCAGGGTTAGTGGCCTGACAGCTATAAATAGATGCAGGGTATGGTTGAGTTAGAATGAGTCCAAAGAGTTGAATGGCACTGACAGAAGGCAGGGTAAGGGTTCATAGAGGGAGAGGTCGGGTTCACGGTAACTCAAAAACAGAATCAAAGAGTTCTACTAGTGAATCAAACTGAAGTCTAAGAAAATATTCCTGAAGCTACCCTGGCAAAGAAACTGCCCTTGAGAATTAAAATTAGAGGTCAGGTAAAAACTTTGCCAAAAATTTGATTCTGATAAAGTTATAGGAAGAAGTGCAAACATTTATACAGTACTTGCTCCATACCAGACTCCATTATTGGTTTTCTTTGTGTGAATTTACACCTACAGTAGTCACAGCAGCCCTATGACTTAGTGTGATGGTTAAGGTTGTGTATCAACTTGGCTGGACCATGATTCTCAGTGATTTAGCAGTTATGATGTTGTTTGGCAATCATATAATGATGTGATCGCCTCCATGACAGGATCTGCTGTGAGTAGCCAACCAGTTGAAAGGGAGTTTCCTTGGGAGTGTGGTCTCCATTAATATAGGTAAACTTTCTGGCAAGACTTGTGGGCCTTTGTTCATTCTGGATCCTGCAGCTGCCTCCTGCTTCTCTGACCTCCAGTTCTTGGGACTTGAGCTAGCAGCTTACCTGCCATCTTGCCTGCTGATCTTGGGATTCATTGGTCTTTGTAGCCTGTGGGCAAGAACACTGCTGTCCAATCTGCCAATCTTAGGTTTGCCAGCCCCTGTAGCTATGTGAATCAGGAGGGGACTCCAGCCTGACCCATGGATTTGAGATGTTCCAGCCTCTACAATTGCATGAGCCATTTCTTTGATATAAATCTCTCTATATATACATATAAATTTTTTTATATGCTTTACTGATTTTGCTTCTTTAGAGAACCTAGCCTAAGCGAGTTTCTGTATTTTTATGGATGAGAGAAGCTGAGTCCCAAAGAGGTAAAGCAAATTGTACAAAGTTACTCAGTTAGTACTAGCAGAGCCAGAATTTGAATACAGGAATTCTAGCTCCAAAGAGTGGGCTCTCTCAATGCTATGCCAATAATGCTATACAAGTAAGAACTTTCTGCTCCTATTTTTCCTCCCTTCTTCCACTTCGAAGCTGTAGAGATCATAAAATGAGTTTAGCAGTTGGAGGAGAAGAGGTAAAAACACACAAAAGAAAGAATGAATACACCAGTAACACCAAATTTCTTGACCGCAGGGTTTCTATCTGAAATGGTACTGAGCTTGTGGAGGGAGTGGAGACTTAATTTAACTTCAGGTTAAAATTGTTTCTGTTATATGAGACAGGACATTTTAATTACATTCAGTAAAATTTTTTCTGTGGTTGAAAGTTAAAGCGAAGATTCATGGAACTTGTCTTAAATTCCACGCTAGAGTAGGAGAAGAATTAGACCCAGAAAAATTTTAACATATCATAGAAAATAATAAAATTGTCTCAGTCAAAATAATCTTGAAAAAGAAGAACAAAGTAGAAGGACTCACATTTGTCAATTTCAAAATTTACTACAAAGCAACAGTAACTAGACAGTGTGGTATTGGTACAAGGATAGACATATAGATGGATAGAACAGAATTAAAAGACCAGAAATAAAACTGTGATTTTCAACAAGGTTGACAAGCTCATTCAATGGGTACATAATAGCAACAACTGGTCCTGGGACAACTGAATAGATACATGCAAAAAATGAAGTTGGATCATATATGAAAAGTAACTCAAAAACAATCAAATACCTAAATGTAAGAACTAAAACTATGAAATTCTTAGAATAAAGCATAGGAGTAAACTATCATGGCCTTGGATTTTCAAAGGATTCTGAGATATGACACCAGAAAGCACAAGCAACAACAAAAATAGATAATTTGAAATTTATAAAAATTAAAGACTTTTGTGCTTTGAAGGACACTATCAAGAAGGTGAAAAGAGGTCAAAATGGCACCCTAGACAGTTGCACCAGGCTGTTCCTCTGTAGCAAAGACCTGAAAAAAACAAGTAAAACAGATACAAACGTCAATACTGAAACCCTAAGCGTCAAATGAAGGGATAAAGAATAAGATCAAACACCAAATGGAAGGAGAAATTGGTGGAAAACAGAGAACGAGGAGAGATACAAAGTGGAGGTCCCCTGCCAACTAACAAGGCACAATGTCACCATCTTGGAAAATAGCCAGCAATGACCCCAAACAGGGCATAAGGGAAGGCACCTTCACAGAGCTCCCAACAGGAGACAGAGCACCTGGTAACCAGAGAAATATGCCTTCCCACACCTTATCCTTCTGGTGAGTTGCAGCAAGAACCCCTCCAGTCTGACAGCACCCACCACCAGAGTCCACGATACAAGACCCCCTGCCCCTCAGCCAGCCCCATCCCTTAGCACCACATGGCTTCTTCCCCCACCCCTTTCTTCTAAAAAAGACCAATATTAATCTCAGACAAAATAGACTTGAAGGCCAAATCAATCATTAAAGACAAGGAAGGACATTACGTAATGACTAAAAAGACAATCCACCGAGAAGACATAAACCCAATAAATATCTACACACCCAACAATGGGACTCCAAAATACATAAAACAAACTATAAAAGCACTAAAAAGAGAAATAGACAGTTCCACAATAATAGTAGGAGACTTCAACATGCCACTCTCTGTAAAGGACAGAACATCTACAAAGAAGCCCAACAAAGATACAGAAGATCTAAAGCTCACAATCAACCAACTTGACCTCGTAGACGTATATAGAACACTCTATCCAAAAGCAGCAAAGTATACATTTTTTCCAATGCATAAGGAACATTTTCCAAAATAGACCACATTTTAGGCTATAAAGTAACCCTCAATAAAATCCAAAACATCAAAATAATACCAAGCATTCTGTCTGATCACAGCACCATAAAAGTAGAAATCAATAATAGGAATCGCAAGGGAAAAAAATCAAATGTGTGGAAACTGAATAACACCTTATTTAAAAACAACTGGGTAATAGAATAAATTAAAGAGGCTTCATATATTGAATTGCATGCCCCAAAAATATGTGTTTCAATTTGGCTAGGCCATGATTCCCAGTATTGTGTGATTGTCCACCATTTTGTGAATATAGATACAAAAATTCTCAACAAAATTCTAGCCAATAGAATTTAGCATCATATCAAATAATAATACACCACAACCAAGTGGAATTCATACCAGGCATGCAAGCGTGGTTCAACATTAGAAAATCGATCAAAGTAATCCACCACATAAATATAACAAGAGAAAAAAAATCACACATGATCATCTCAATCAACCCAGAAAAGGCATTTGATAAAATCTAGCATGCATTCCTAAAATAAATGCTCGATAAAATAGGAATAGAATAGAAACTCCTCAACTTAATAAAGGACATCTATACACAACCAGCACCCAACATCATTCTCAACAGAGAGGCTGAAAGCATTTCCCCTGAGAACAGACACCAGAGAAGGATTCCCTTTATCACCACTCCTATTTAACATTGTGCTGGAAGTCCTAGCTAGAAAAAAACAAGGCAAGAAAAAGAAATAAGGGCTTCCAAATTGGAAAGGAAGAAGTAAAATGATTCCCACTCATGTATGTTATGATACTACGCATACAGAACCCCAAAGATTTCACAAGAAAACTACTGGAACTAACAGAAAGTTTAAGCAGAGTAGAAAGATACAAGATCAACATACAAAAATAAGTTGAATTCATATACATCAACAAAGAGAACTTTGAAAAAGAATTCAGGAAAACAATGCCATTTAAAATAACCCACTCCCATCGATTATAACAGTCCCTAAAAAGATAAAATACTTAGGAATAAATCTAACCAGTGACATAAAAGACCTATACAAAGAAAACAACAAAACATTATTGCAAGAAACCAAAAGAGAAAAACATAAATACACAAATATACCATGCTCATGGATAGGAAGACACAACATTGTGAAAATGCCAATCCCACCCAAGGCCATCTACAGATATAATGCAATCCCAATCCAAATACCAAAAGCATTCTTCAAAGAGATGGAAACACTAATTGCCAATGTCATATGGAAAGGAAAAAGGCCACGGATAAGCAAAGCATTATTGAAAAAAAAAAAGTAGGAGGTCTCACACTACGTGATCTCAGAACCTACTATACAGCCACAGTAGTCGAAACAGCCTGATACTTGTACAATGAAAAATGGAACAGATTTGAGAACCCAGATGTAAATCCATCTACTTATGGTCAGCTGATCTTTGACAAAGGACCAAAGTCCATTAAATGAGGAAAAGACTGTCTTTCTAACAAATGGTGCTGACAAAATGGATGTCCATCTGTATAAAAAGGAAACAGGACCCATACCTCACACCACACACAAAAACTAACTCAAAATGGATCAAAGACCTAAACATAAAACCTAAAACGATAAAGATCATGGAAGAAAAAATAGGGACAACACTTGGGGCCCTAATACATGGCATAAATAGAATATAAATCATAATTAACAATGAACAAATATCGGAAGATAAACTAGGTAACTGGGAGTTTGTAAAAAGTAAACACTTATGCTCATAAAAAGACTTCACCAAAAGAGTAAAAAGGGGACCCACAGACTGGGAAAAAAAATTTGGCTAGGACATACCTGACAATGATCTAATCTCTAAAATCTGTAGAATACTTTAACACCTCAACAACAAAAAGACAAATAATCCAGTTAACATATGGACAAAGGACAAAGCAATCTATAAATACAATGCAATCCTGATCCAAATACCAATGACATTCTTTAAAGAGATGGAAAAACTAATCATTAACTTTATATGGAAAGGGAAGAGGCCTCAGACAAACAAAGCACTATTGAAGAAGAGGAATAAAGTAGGAAGACTCTCACTACCTGCCCGCACAACATACTATACAGCTACAGTAGTCAAAACAGCCTGTTACTGGTACAATGACAGATGCATTGACCAACGGAACAAAATTGAGAACCCAGATGTAAATCCATCCACCTACAGTCACCTGATCTTCAGCAAGTGCCCAAAGACTATCAAATGGTAAAAGGCAATCTTTTTAACAAATGGTGCTGGCAAAACTGGATGTCCATCTGCAAAAAAATGAAACAGGACTCATACCTCACACCATATACAAAAACTAATTCAAAATGGATCAAAGACTTAAATATAAAGCCAAAAGCTATAAAGTTCATAGAAGAAAAAATAGGATCAAAGCTTGAGGCCCTAATACATGGCATTAACAGGATACAAACCATAACCAGCAACACACAAACTCCAGAAGATAAGCTAGATCACTGGGATCTTCTAAAAATTAAATACTTATGCTCATGAAAAGACTTCACCAAAAGAGTAAAAAGAGACCCTACAGACTAGGAAAATTTTTGGCTATTACAAATCAGACAAAGGTCTGATCTCTAAAATCTATGAGAAAACCCAACACCTCTACAACAAAAAGACAAATAATCCAGTTAAGAAATGGGCAAAGGAAATGAACAGGCACTTCACCGAAGAAGACATTCAAGTGGCTAACAGACACTTGAGGAAATGCTTGAAATCACTAGCCATTAAAAAAAAAAAATTAAAAAAAAAAAAAGCCATTAGAGAAATGCAAATTAAAACCACAGTGAGATATCATCTCACCCAGGCACTACTGGGACAAATAAAAAAAAACAGGGAATAACAAATGTTGGAGAGGCTTCAGGGAGATTGGAACTCTTATGCACTACTGGTGGGAATGCAAAATGATGCAACCATTTTGGAAAATGATATGGTGCTTCCTAAGAAAGCTAGAAATAGGAATACAATATGATCCAGCAATCTCAGTCCTAGGAATATATCCTAGAGAAATAAGAGCTGTCACAGAAATAGACATATGCACACATATGTTCATTATAGCATTGTTCACAATAGCAAAAGGATGGAAACAACCTAGATACCCATCAATAGATGAACGGATAAACAAACTATGGTACATACACACAATGGAGTATTATGCAAAGATAAAGAACAATGATGAATCTGTGAAGCATCTCATAACATGGATGAATGTGGAAGGCATTATGCTGGGTGAAATAAGTCAATCACAAAAAGACAAATATTGTATAAGACCACTACTGTAAAAACTCACGAAAAGGTTTACACACAAAAAGAAACTATCTTTGATGGTTATGAGGGAGGGGAGAGGTGGGGATGAAAAAACACCAAATAAACAATAGATAAGTGGTGACTTTGGCAAAGGGTAAGACAATACACAATACTGGGGAAGCCAGCACAACTCGTCCAAGGCAAGGTCATGGAAGCTCCATATACACATACAAACTCCCTGAGGGATCAAATTGCTGAGCTGACTGCTGTGGGGACCGTGGTCTCAGGGAACATCTAGCTCAATTGGCATAATATAGTTTATAAAGAAAATGTGCTACATTTCAACTTTGGTGAGCAGTGTCTGGAGTCTTAAAAAGCCTGTGAGCAGCCATTTAAGATACAACATTGGTCTCGCCCCTTTGGGTGCAAGGGAGACTGAAGAAAACTAAAGATATGTGGGAAAGATTAGTCCAAAGGTCTAATAGTCCACATCTACCACAGCCTCCACCAGACTCAGTCCAGTACAACTAGATGATGCCTGGCAACCACCACCAACTGCTCTGACAGGGATCACAATAGAGGGTCCCAGACAGAGCTGGAGGAAAATGTAGAACAAAATTCTAACTCACAGAAAAGCACCAGACTTACTGGTCTGATAGAGACTGGAGAAGCCCCAAGAGTATGGCCCCCAGACACCTTTTATCTCAGTAATGAAGTCACTCTCAAGGTTCACCCTTCAGCCAAAGATTACACAGGCCCCATAAAACAAAATGAGACTAAAGAGGCACATCAGGCCATAGGCAAGGACTAGAAAGCAGGAGGGAACAGGAAAGCTGGTAAAAGGAAACCCAAAATTGAGAAGGAAGAGTGTTGACATGTTGTGGGGTTGTTAACCAATGTCATAAAACAATATGGGTACTAAATGTTTAGTGAGAAACTAGTTTGTTCTGTAAACCTTCATCTAAAGTACAATAAAAAAAAAAGAAAAAAATTCAAAAAAAAATATGGGCAGAGGATATGAACAGACTCTTCACCAATGAAGACTTTCAGACAGCTAACACACACTTGAAGAAATGCTCATGATCATTAGCCATTAGACAAATGTAAATCAAAACCTCGAAACATTGGAGAGGTTGCAGGGAAATTGGAACACTTACACACTGCTTATGGGAGTGTAAAATGGTACAATCACTATGGAAAGCAATATGAAGTCTCCTTAAAAAGCTAGAAATAGAAATACCATATGACCCAGCAATTCCATTGCTAGAAATGTATCCTAGAGAAATAAGAGCCGTCACACAAATAGACGTGCACATCCATGTTTGCTGCAGCATTATTCGCAATAGCAAAAATATGGACATAGCCTCAGTGCCCATCAACAGACGAATGGATAAACAAATCATGATACATACACACAATGGAATACTACACAACAATAAAGAATAATGATGAATCCGAGAAATATCTCATGACACAGATGAATCTGGAAGGCATTATGCTGAGAAATAAGTCAATCACAAAAGGACAAATATTGTATAAGACCAATGTTATAAAAACCCAAGAAAAAGTTTACATACAGAAAAAAAGCAGTCTTTGATGGTTATGAGGGAGGGGAAGTGTGGGGAGAGGAAATCACTAACTAGATAGTAGACGAGTGTTAACTTTGGTGAAGGGAAAAACAACACAAAATATAGGGAAGTCAGCACAACTTGACGAAGGCAAAGTTATAGAAGCTTCCTAAAAAAATCAAATACCTTGAGGGACCAAGTTACTGTGGCTGAGGGCTGGTGACCATTGTCTTGGGGGACATCTGGGTCAATTGGTATAACATAGTTTATAAAGAAAATGTTCTACACCCTACTTTGGTGAGTAGAGTTTGAGGTCTTAAAAGGTTGTGAGTGGCCATCTAAGATACATCTATTGGCCCCATTCTGTCTGGAGCAAAGGAGAATAAAGAAAACCAAAGACACAAGTGAAATTTTAGTCCAAAGGGACTAACAGACTACATGAACCACAGCCTCCACCAGCCTGAGGCCAGAAGAACTAGATGGTGCCAGGCTACCAGCACTGATTGCGCTGACAGGGATCACAATAGAGGGTCCCGGACAGAGTTGGAGAAAAACATAGAACAAAATTCAAATTCACACAAGCGCACAAAGGAAGACCAGGCTTATTGGGCTGACAGAGATTTGAGGAACCCCCAACACTATGGCCCTGGACACCCTCATAACTCAGAACTAAAACCACTCCCAAAGTCCACATTTCGGCCAAAGATTAAACAGGTCGATGAAAGAAACAACAACACATGTGAGGAGCATGCTTCTTACCTCAATCAAGTACACAAGACCAAATGGGCAACACCTGTCCAAAAGCAAAGACAAGAAGGCAGAAAGGGAGAGGAAATTGGACGAATGGACATGGAAAACCAGGGGTGGAAAGGGAAAGAGGAAGATTGATGACACAATGTAGGGATTGCAACCAATGTCACAAAACAATTTGTGTATAAATTTTTGAATGAGAAACTAATTTGTGCCGTAAACTTTCACTTACAACGCAATAAAAAAAAAAATAGTCTGACCACATACACACACACAAAATGCTAGGTGGATAAAGAACAAGGTAGCTAGGTATGTATTGATATGGGAAAATGTCCAAAATGACTGCTATGTGAAATACCAATGTATACAACAGTATGTAGTATGAATGTACATGCATGCACACACATACATATATGTATATATGTATATGTGTGTGTATATATATCCATGTTCATGGACAACCTCTAAAGGAGTTCACAAGAAAGTAGCAATGGTACTTACCTTTAGAGAAGAGAAAGAAGTGACCAGAAAAAACATGGGAGGAGAGAAACATAGTTTTTATTGTACATAAATTTGTGTCCTGAAATTTTGTACCATGAGCACATATTATCTGTTCAATAATAAATAAATAATGGTTTCCAAGGAGCGCCTGGTGGATTTGAACTGCTGGACTTTTGGTTATCAGTTGTAGATCTTAACAACTATGCCACCAGGGTTTCCAAAATAATAAATTATTATATCTCATTTTAATTTGCATTTTTTGACAACCAGAGGTTGAACACATTCTCAATTCAGCTACTGGCTATTGGAATGTCTTATTCTGTGAATTGCCATTTCATACTGTTGTCTAACACACATATTTCTAAAACTCCTATAACAGTTTTAAAACCTACTACTGTCATTTATTGAGGTATGGAATTTGAAACTACATGTTGGTTTTTTTCTAAGACTTTCTTTTTACTCTTCTATTTAATATAAGCTTTAAGTATGGTTTCCATTTTAAATACCATAGGAAAAAACTAGAATCTAAAGAACCACATTTGGATAGACATATGTTAACCTTTCCAAGGAGTGGGAGGCTCCAGCATAATAGAACTACCCTGCTGTTCTTCTACCCTCTAGTTGTGTAAAATTTCTTCACAAATTTAAGCCTTCATCAGGTCAAGTGAAAAGGAGATTTTAAAAATATCTGTCTCAGAACTGTATTGTGAGGATTAAATAAATTAACATGTGTAAAAAAAAAGACAAAAAGAAGAAGGTAAAAAGACAATTCACATAATGGGAGAAAATATTTGCAAATCATGTATCTCATAAGGGATGTGTATCCAGAACATATAAAGAACTTTTACAGCTCAATAATAAAAAAAACAAACAGCCCATTAAAAATGGGCAAAGGATCTGAATAGACATTTCTCCAATAAAGATATACAAATGATCGATATGTACATAAAAATATGGTCAACATCATTAGGCATCACGGAAATGCCAACCCAAAACACGAGATATCATTTCACACCTTTTAAGATGGCTAGAATCAAAAAGATAATAACAAGTGGAGAAATTGGAACCTTCATACAGTGCTAGTGGGAATGTAAAATGGTGCAGACACTTTAGAAAATAGTCTGACAATTTCTCAGAAAATTAAACAGAGTTGCCATGTTGTTAGGTGCCATCTAGTCGATTCCAACTCACGTACAACAGAACGAAACACTGCCCAGTCCTGCACCACCCTCACAATCTTTGCTAGGTTTCAACCCATTGCCACAGCCACTGTGTCAATCCATCTTGTTGAGGGTCTTCCACTTTCTCACTGACCCTCTGCTTTACCAAGCATGATGTCCTTCTCCAGGGACTGGTCCCTCCTGATAATATGTCCAAAGTACGTAAGATGAAGTCTTACCATCCTCCCTTCTAAGCAGCATTCTGGCTCTACTTCTCCCAAGACAGATTTATTCATTCTTCTGGCAGTTCATGGTATATTCAATATTCTTCACCAACACCACAATTCAAAGGCATCAATTCTTCTTTGGTCTTTCTTATTCATTGTCCAGCTTTCTCATGCATATGAAGTGACTGAAAATATCATGGCTTGAATCAGATGCACCTTAGTCCTCAAAACGACATCTTTGCTTTTTAACACTTCAAAGAGGTCTTTTGCAGCAGATTTGCCCAATGCAATAAGCCATTTGATTTCTTGACTGCTGCTTCCATGGACGTTGATTATGGATCCAAGTAAAATGAAATCTTCGACAACTTCAATATTTTCTGTTTATTATGATGTTGGTTATTGGTCCAGTTGTGAGGATTTTTGTTTTCTAAAGTTACCATATGACCCAGCAAGTACACTCTTGGGAAATGAAAACATATGTCCACACAAAAATTTGTAGATAGATGTTTATAGTAACATTATTCATAATAATCAAAAGGTGAAAACAACCCAAATATCTACCAATGATGAATGAATGAATAGAATAATGGCATATCCAAACAGAATATTATCCAGCCATAAAAAGAAATGAAATACTGATACATGCTACTAACATAGAAGAACCTTGAAAAAATTATGGTAAGTGAAAGCTGTCAGTCACAAAAGACCACATTTTATATTATTCCATTTATTTGAAATATTTACAATAGGGAAATCTATAGAAAGAGAAAGTATATTAGTGGTTGCTTAGGCCTAGCAAGTAGGGGAATGATAGCCAGAGAGTATAAGGTTTGTGTGTGTGTGTGTGTGTCTGTGTGTCTGTGTGTGTGTTTTGAGGGGGTAATAAAAATATAAAATTGTCTGTGGTGATGGTTGTACAGATCTGTGAAATGTACACTATTAAAATGTACACTTTTAAAGAGTGACTTGTGCAGTATGTGAATTATATCTCGATAAAGTTTTTTTTTAAAGAATCCATTAGAATGGACCCACAGGGGTCTTAAACAATGATTTCTCATTCTTAAATATGAAAAAAAAAAAAAGATCAAGAAAACAGATATCCAGGGAATAACATAAAATATATTTTAAACTAGTATAATGAGTATCCTCAGAAAAAAAATTGAGAATATATTTTATCCATAAAGCACAAATAGCTTCTTATGAAGCAGAACCAATTAAAGAGATGAGCTGCAAAGTGAAGTAAAGTAATTCCACAGAAAATAGTCACAGAAACAGAAAATAAAGGGAAAAGGATAAATGACATAGAAAACAATCCATCAGATCCAACATGCTCCTGATATAAGTTTCAGAAAAAGCAAATTAAGTAAACAGAAGAAAGAGAGGTATAATACAATAAGAGAATTTCCAAGAGCTAAAAAATGGCACCATTTTTTGAAGGTCAAGTGTCTTTAGATTGAAAGAGCCCAACAAGTTCTCAGGACAGTGAATGAATAGAGACTCCTTACCTGGATGCATGGTATGAAATTTCAGAACACTGGAAATAGTCGATAAGTTCCCGTAGTTGGCCCCCCAAAAAGCTCATCAACAAAGGAACAAACACCAGCCTCCCAATCAGTACACTGGCTGCTAGAAGGTGATGGAGCAACACCTTCCACAATCAGGGTATGTTTTTCAGCCTTCAAGCCTATCGAACAAATAAAGAATAAATCATTTCCATATGAAGTGGTCATTTGTCAAGTTTGAATTGCCCAACATTCAACGTCCTTCCTAATAAAAAAAAAAGCCCAATATTCCTACAGATCTTTAACTTTTTCCCATTATGTATAATCATAGTGGAAGAGAATTCCGGAGTCCTATTTCCCACTGCCCACTCACCAGGACTAAAGACGAGGGGCTAACCCCTCTTCTTTCTGCCACCTGGTATATCCCCAACTTGGGCCCATGATCTAGGTTCAACCAAAAGGATTCTCTCTCTCATGAGCCACTAATACAAGCATTAAGGAAACTCTTGGAACTCATTGGCTTGAGAATGACATCAGTAACAAAAGAGAGGGGATACCAGTGCATCCTACCCAAGATGATTTTCCTAGGTAGATAATGACTGTTTTCAGATTCCTGTTTTCTTGGATACTTTCTTTACAGAAACATGTAAAAAAAATTGGCATAGTAACTCTTATGAAAATACCTCACAGAGGGAGGGCACGGTTGGTAGACAAACATAGAAGGTGCACATTATTTGTGTAATAATATGTAAATTATTGGAAATTACAGAGTTTACAAATACAGCCCAAAACAGTGATACAAAACGCATTGGGGGATATCTGTTTCCATGAAGATGGAGTGCTTTTGCTAATTCTTCCTTCTAAGTACAACTAAAAGCCCCGTACATTATATTTAAAAGAAACATAAAAAGACTGGAATGTGGAGAGAATAAGGCAGGCCACGAGAGGATAAACAACATGGCAGTGAGCTTTCTGGGTTTTCTTTTTACCTCATATATCCCAGAGGAACAACTCAGTGGTGAGTTTCTAGGTTTTCTTTTTGCCACATATATCCCAAACTTGGAGCAGAAGAAGTCAGCAGCCCGGAAATGCCACTGGGAGCAGACCAAAAAAAACAAAAGCTTCCTCTCTCCAGCCAAAGAACCAGAAAAGGGGTATCTTAGCAAGAGAGAAAACTTTTAGACGATAACTGCTCTACTCTAGCCGAACACCACAGAAAACCTATGGTACCACCCAGCCCTGCTAGCAAAGACAGAGTGGGGAAACTAGATATTCGTCCTTGAGAATCTAGAATGAAGCCTACCAACCCCCCTGCCCTGGTGGTGACACTATGGCGTCAGAGAAGGTAAGGCAGAGTCAGGACTTCCATTTCATCAGCTCTTACCAAGCCCCCTCATCAACCACAGTGTCAGTGGAGACCACATGGAAAGCCCATCCCTACTCAGGAGTAACAGGGAACTGCCCTGCCTGGGCATCAATGGATCCCAAGTGGGGAACCTGGATTTCTACCTCCTCTTGGCAAAAATGAGGTGGCATCCCACCTTCCCCTGCCAGAATGGCATCAGAAACAGTCAGTTAAAAAAGAAAGTTTAAATGAGATCTAGAACCCCATAACATGATTCAAAATTTTCCAAGTTTCAGTCAAAAGACTCTCAGCATACTGAGAACCAAGAGGACCTCAGACTGAAGGGTAGTGTAGAACTTTTCAAGATTCTTTTAGGGAATATGTGAGCCAAAAAGTTTGCTTTAGATCAATAGATGCCAACTCCAAGATGACATACATATATGTTAGAATTATCTGACAAAAATCTTAAAGGAGCTGTGATAAAAATAATTTCACAAGCAATTAAAAATATACTTGAGGCACATAAAAAATTATAAAGCCTCAGCAAAGCAATACAAAGTCTCAGTAAAGATGTAAAGACATAAACAATAACCAAGTGGAAATTTTAGAACCTGGAAATGCAATAACTGAAATAAAAAGTTCTGTTAATAGTCTCAGCAATGGAGGGAACAGAGGAAAGAGTAAAGTGGAATAGAGAACAATAGAAATTACCCAATCTGAACAAGGGAGAGACTGAAATTGACTGAAAAAAGAAAATCAACAGAGTCTCAGGTACATGTGGGACTATAATAAAAGTTCTAATGTTTATGTCATTAGAATCACAGAAGAAAAGGAGAAAAAGGTGGGAATGAAAAGTATTCAAAAAGATAATGGCTGAAAACTTCTCAAATTTAGAAAGAGACATAAGCCCACAGAAACTGAAGGACACCCGAACAGGATAAACTCAAAGATATCCACACCAAGACCCATCATAATTAAACTTTTCAAAAGTAGAAGCAAAGAAAAAAATCTTGAAAGCAGTCAAAGAAAACTGCCAGCTTGCATATATGGACGTCTTGGTTTTGGGGTTTATACATATAAGGTGCCCTGGTGGCACAGTTGTTAAGAGCTGCTAACTGGAAAAGTTCGGACCCACCAGCAGCTCTGCAGGAGAAAGATGTGCCAGTCTTCTTCCGTAAATATTACAGCCTTGGAAACTCTATATGGCAGTTCTATTCTGTCCCACAGGGTTGCTATGACTCAGGGTAGACTTAGTTTTCTAGTGCTGCTCTAACAGAAATACCACAAGTGAATGGCTTTAACAAACAGAAATTTATTCTCTCACAGTTTATGAGGCTAGAAGTCCAAATTCAGGGTGTCAGCTCCAGGGGAAGGCTTTCTCTCTCTGTCGGCTCTCTGGGAAGTCTTTGTCACCAATTTTTCCCTGAGTCTAGGAGTTTATCAGCACAGGGACCCTGGGTTCAAAGAACTCACTCTACTCCTGGCTCTTCTTTCTTAGTGGTAGGAGGTTCCTGTCTCTCTGCTCAGTACTCTCTCCTATTATTTCTTGTAAGATAAAAGGTGATGCAGGCCACACTGCAGGGAAACTCCCCTTACATCAGAGCAGGGCTGTGACCTGAGCAAGGGAGTGCCCTGGCACTTGTGAATGGCAGCCTCATACTCCATAATCAAGTTGGTGAAAATCTGACTCTTTGTAACTTAGAAGGCCATGGTCCCACCCTTTGAGATCCAGCAGACCATGGTTCCACCCTTTGAGACCCCAGAGGTCTTGGTCCTACCGTTTGAGACCGAGGCAGCTGTGTGTCCTGTGCTCCATGTCTCTTCAGCTCCTGCTTCTTGGTTTCTTGGCCTCTCGCCCCTCAGACCCTAGGGCCTCTTTGGCTGGCCTAGCCCCTGCCCTGCTGGGGCAAGTGTTACAAAGCTCTTTAGCTCTGCTGATAAGCACCCGGAGGCATACCACTCCACCCAGTAAGCTTTGGCAGAAGGCACTCAGCTCTCTCACTCCATGGGTTGGCTCCATGCTACCTCATGTAGGTCTCCTGGCTCTGCTGCTCACTTCTCTGTCTTGTAAAATAAAAGGTGATGCAGGCCACACCCCAGGGAAACTCCCCTTACATCGGACCAGGGCTGTGACCTGAGTAAGTGTGTTGTATCTCACCCTAATCCTCTTTACGATAACCTAATCTTGCCTCATTAATCACAGGCAGAGTTTTAGGGTTTACAATACATAGGACAATTACATCAGATAACAAAATGGAGGACAACCACACAATACTGGGGAATCATAGTCTAGCGAAGTTGACACATGTTTTGGGGGAACACAATTCAATCCATGACACAAGACAACAATGTCTCCTCTCACTTCTTTTACTCAACTTAGTCCTGGAATTCTAGCCAGAGCAATAAGGTAAGAAAGGGAAACAAGAGACATATAGATCTGAAAGGGAGAAATAAAACTCTACTTTAACATGACATGATTGCTTACAATAAGCCTCCCAGAATTAATTACTGTTTTGCATGACACAAAATAAACATACAAAAATCAATTATATTTCTACATACTAGCAATTAAAACATGTACAGCACAATTAAATATGTAGTACCATTTAAAATTAGGCAAAATAAAAACTTAGGTAAATCTGACAAAACATGTACAGACTTGTATGCTAAAAACTATACAATGTGGATGAAAGAAATTAAAGATCTAAATAAACAGAAAAACATCTTGATTTCATGAATTTTAAGACACAGCATAGTAAAGACGTCAAATCATCCCAAACTGACGTACACATTTAGTGAAATTCCTATCAAAATTTCAGTAATTTTTTTTTTTTTTTTTAGGTATAGTAAAAAAATTCTAAAATTTATATGGAAAGGCAAAGGAGCTAAAACAGCTGAAGCACTATTGAGAAAACAGTAATAAATTAAGAGGACTCAAACTCCCCAATTCTAAGATTTATTATATAGCTATTTTTTTTTATAGTAATCAAGACTGTGTGGTATTGCCAGAGAGATGAAAATATAGATCAATGAACTAGAACAGCGTACCCAGAAATAAACCCACACAGATATACCCAACTGATTTTTGTTAAAGGTGCAAAGTTAATTCAATGGAGGAAAGAGAATCTTTCAACAAACGGTGCTGGAGTAGTTGGATATCCGCAGGCCAAATTAAAAAAAAAAAAGAACCTTGATTTTTGTATAAGTCTCATACCTTATACAAAAAATAACTCAAAATAGATCACAGACTGAAATATAAAACTATAAAAGTTTTAGGGAAAAAATCTTCAGGATCTAGGGCGAGATGACGAGTTCTTAGACTTAACACCACAAGCATGATCCATAAAAGGAAAAGTTGATAAGTTGGACTTCATCAAAATTAACAACTTTTGCTCTACAAAAGACCTTTTTATGAGGATAAAAACACAAGCTACACAATGAAAGAAAATATTTGCAAACTGTCTATCCAACAACGGACTAGAATATATAAAGTCAGTCCCAAAAAAGTGAAATATTATGTAATTCCATTTTTATAACATTCTTAAAATGATAAAATGTTAGAAATGGAGAACAAGTTAGTGGCTGCCAGGGGTTAAGGAGAGGGTGAAGGTAGGAAAGAAGTGGGTGTGGCTTTCAAAGGCCTATGTGAGGGATCCTTGTGGTGATGGAAATGTTCTGTATCTCTACCAGTGTCGATGTCCTGGCTGTAATCTGTGACCACTAGGGGAAACTGAGTAAAGGGTACTTGAGATCTCTCTGAATTACTTCTTACACCTGCATGTGAATCTACAATTATCTCAAAATAAAAAGTTTAACTTAAGAAAGTAAACAAAAAATATACGTTAAAAAAACAAGCAAAAATACATTGGAGAGAGAAGATATATAAGAAAGCTAAAAGCTAATCTATCACACAGCTAACTGGAAAGTAAAACACAATGTGAAAAGTCAATAAATGAGGAAATATAAACAACTATTATCAGTATTAAAAAAAAAAAATCTGTTGTCATGGAGCCAATTTCGACTCATAGTGACGCTATAGAACAGAGTAGAACTGTTCCATATCAAGGTTTTCAAGGAGCACCTGGTGGATTTGAAAGTTGTAGCTCTCAACCACTACGCCACCAGGGTTTCCGTTATAATCAGGCATTCCTTGGAAACTCTGTATTTTCTTTTTTTTTTTAAAATCAGTATAGTCATTAGTATATAATTATGTTATTTAGAGCTATGAGAAGTCCTGAAATAGTAAGCTTGGAAAGTGGTTGTCTCTGAAGGACAGGCCTCCGAGAGAGAAAAGTGGGGAAGGGGACACCTATATTTCATGATAAGCGCCTCTGTACAGTTCTATTCAACAAACGTATATGCAGGACCTTGAGTTTTTAAATTAAGCTAATCCAGGGCTTTCTTTGAAGCACATGATTATTATGCATGAGAATGTGATTATGTTACTGCCCATCTTTACCAACAAATGGCTGAGTGCGGGGGGGCGCCTTGAAGTACCTTTTCCCTTGTCCCTTCCTTATTCATGGATCAGATCCTTTGCCAGATCAGAAATGAAAACCAAGGGGAAAGGTTGGCTTACTTCCTTTCCCCACATTCTGTTGACTTCTGTTCAACTCACTCATGACTTTTATTCTACTGAGTGTTCAGAGGAATGCTCTCCTCACTTCCCCACCCACCCTACCTCCCCTTCTGAGGAATAGGAATTACATCCCACATTCAGTAGTAAGTCCTTCAAGATTTAGCGTTTCAGTTCTTTTCCAACAGAGATCTCTTCTTGAAGTGTACAAACACCTACCCATTCTGAATATTTTAGAAAACAATTTAGAAACAACTCAGCAATTTTAAAATAGAGCTATACCATTGTTTCCTCATGATAAAAAAAAAAAACCAAACCCATTGCTGTCAAGTTGATTCCAACTCGCAGCGACCCTGTAGCCCTTCTTTTTATTATTCAAGCATTTTTTCACTTCACTCGGGCTGCCAATCTGAAAAGAGATAGATTCTAAGACAATTGGTGAGATGCCAGTCTAATGTTGTTCCCAAACTGGGAACACCCTGAACCCAGAGCCCACATGTGGAAATAAATGCGTCTGGCACTCACAGTCATCAGAATTTTTAGCATGTCATGAAAGAAAATTGAACAGAAAAGGTCTAATGCAGAGCAGACAAACTAGAGTATGGGGTTTATTCATGGGCATTATTGAAAGGGCACTTAAAGCTGTGTCAATGGTTTTATAGTTGAAGCAAGTGAGACCATTTGTGTTGGAGACCTCAGAGTTTTCTCTCTAGAATGCTACTCTGTAGTAGAACAGGGAAGAGTACATAGGCTCTGTGTGATGGATTCCTCCAAATGTTTGTTCTGATTCAAGGCTTACAAAGCAAGCCCCTGAAGGAAAATAAATATATATTCAGATTTACAAATTTAGAGTTGGTATGTATCCAAAAAACCAAAAACCAAACCCACTGCTTTCAAGTCAATTTTGACTGATAGTGACCCTATAGGACAGAGTAGAACTGCCCCATAGAGTTTCCAAGGAGTGTCTGGTAGATTCAAACTGCTGACCTTTTGATTAGCAGCCAAATTCGTAACCACTTCACCACCAGGGCTCCTAGTATGAATCAGTTCCCTTGAATTATACTGCCTCGGTTAAGGTTATAAGAGCCCCTGGGTGGTGCAAATGGTTAAGTGCTCAGCTACTAACAGAAAGGTTGGTAGTTTGAATCTACCCAGAAGTGCCTTGGAAGAAAGGCCAGGCGATCTACTTCAGAAAAATCAGCCATTGAAAATCCTATAGAGCACAGAGCTACTCTGACATACATGAGGTTGTCAACAGTCCGAATCAACTCGGCAGCAACTGGACAGACAGAAAGAAAGAGAAGATGACGTGTTAAATTGAATGTATGAGCTTGACAGTGTAAGCACCCACCAGACCCTGGACCTACCATGATACAGCATCGTAGAGGCTATGACAGATTGTCATCCTTGATGCATCCCATTACAACACTCGTACTGAGATGATTTCTTCATCGTAAGGAGATAGAGATGTTATCCTCAAAATGATCTATCTCATGGGCTGGGCCAGCCCTATGTAAGTCACCATCAAATGTATAACTTTTGGATCACTTCACCCCAGCAGAACAAACCCCTCTTTACAACTCATTTGGTGGAGCTTTGGAGGCGCCTGCTCAACATCTGGTTGGGTCCAACTTTAGCTCATTCCATTTTCCATTGTTCCAAGAGCACATCTGTACATCTGAAATCCCCCGGCCAAATGCTACCACCAGCTCTGGTTGCTGCTGGATATAGTGTGCCTCCTAATCAGAGCTGATGCTTTCATGGCGAGAAAAACAGGCGTCAAGTGTTCAACAAATCTATTCTTTGGCACCTCTTTCAGGCTTTATTAAAAGTAATCGGAACAAGGGTAATGCGAAGTCTAATAAATAAAGAGGACAGGGAAGGCTCTTGTTGGGTCGTGGCCAGGTGTTCGCTCATAGCAGAGCATCACATTGCGTCTTCTTTGATTACACTGTGTTGCCACAGCAGCCCAGCTTGCCAAGAAGACAGCATTACATATATGAATCCAGTCTTGTAAAAGAGAGCAGAAGGAGCTCAAGGAGTAATACACAAAGAAACTAAAGATACTTTCTTCAAAATATTTGCCATTGAATAACTTTTTTCTCAACTTTAGAAATAAAAAATTTTTAAACTATCCAACATTTGCTACGAAGCAAAGCGGGCCTTACAAGTTGGGTATCTTTGTGTGTGTGGATATATATGTACAAGTGAGTATGGGTTTTAGAATGTGTATGTGTTTGTAGGATCTAATTCTTTTCCTTGATTACTCTTTTGGTAATATTTTCATCCACTTTTATTATCCCACAGATCTCCTTTATAGGAAAGGAGTTTCTATTGATTGGAAAGAGAAATTTTAATTTAGGTTTAAATTCCATTAGCATTGATGATTAAGAGATTCACAACTCATCAAACATCAAGAAATCTGGGGTATTTAAATTTAGGGACTACTAAAAGTAAAATTCTTATTGTTGTTAGTTATCAAAGAGTCGGCGCCAACTCATGGTGATCCCATATACAACAGAAGAAAACATTGCCTAGTCCTGCACCATCTTCCTGATCGTTGGCATGTTTGAGTCCATTGTTGCAGCCACTGTGTATTTTGAATGCCTTCTAACCTAAAGGGCTATATCAGACAGTGTTCTGTTGTGATCCATAGGGTTTCACTAATTAATTTACAGTAGTAGGTCACTAGGTCTTTCTTCCTAGACTAGCTTACTCTGGAAGCTCCACCGAAACCTGCCCACCACAGGTGATCCTGCAGGTATGTGAAATATCAGTGGCATAGCTTCCAGCATCATAGCAACACACGAGCCGCCACAGTATGGCCAACTGACATCCAGGTGGTGGAGAAATAAGACTAACTCTATTTATAAAGAAAAGTTCCCTTGCTTAGTAAGTATTTGGAGCTTAATGATCATATATTTACTATTTTGGTGGGTTTTAACTAACATTGAAATACTTCTGCTCAAAACATTTGGGGTTATTTTAATACGTCATTTGTTTAATAAAATGATGTAAGCATATTCTCAACAGGTACTTATTTTATTCTCTCCTAAAGGCATAAACGAAAGAGGAAGACTTGGCTGCTACTTGCTCCAGAGGCCAAAGGCATGGACCATTGAGGTATAAGAGTATGAAAATACACATAGGCTTTTTGTGTACACATTTGGTTTTCATTTGCTCAAAATAGTTTGTAGCCTAATAAAAAAGAACCTACATTTTTATATAAGGAAGTTAACTGGCTGTGGTTGGACAGAAAGAAGACTTTTCATTTTTTACTCAGTTATTTTAAGGACATTACAGCAATAATATCCAACACTCCATTAGAGCGATGGCAAAGAGCGTTGACTAGATTTAGTGTTTTCTATTATTCATCATTGAAAAACACCAAATGCCAACATCTGCATGTGTCCTCTTGGCATGCATAAAACAAGAAACCATTTTCTAGACAGCAATAGATCTTCTATATGTTCCCAAGTTGCCATCCTTCCTTAACCAAACCCCCCAAAAGAAAAAACCAAATGGTCAGGATTGCTTCTGTACACAAAACTATTATATGCTCTAATCAGATACATACTTGCTTAGGGATTTAGATTCTCTGCTTTCACCTGTACAGACCCAAGACGAGTTCTTGAGTAAGGGTACAAGCTACCCCAGGATATTTAATGAGTAGCAGAAGATTCAGCACACATAAGCATTCACACATTCACAATTTCTGCATTGAAGTCAGGCATAAAAGTCCACAAGCACAGGTGGAATAGGTCTAAATACTTATATTAGACGTTTAATTGCATTAGGGCTATTTTTTAATTAATGAACTCAAGAGACAATAGAGAACTTGACATTTCGAATCCCCCTTGTGTAGGCATTTAAAGGCTCACTCTGTCTACACTCAGATATCTATCCTCACAGATGTTTCTTTGTGTGAAAAATAGAAGATGTTCAGTAGAAACAGATATCGCAAAAAAGAACCACGGTGACTTACCACCAAGAGGTAGCATTTTGTAGACCACGTGCATCTTTCTTGTTTGAAGGATCACAACAACTTGAGCTCCTACCTTCTTCAAGATTGTTGTAAGAAAGGAAACAATGGATTTTAACACTCTGGTGAAAAATGTTCTGCCCCCATAGAGTAATGGCTACCAGTGAGTGCCTTGTATGTGGCCAGCCTGTCTTCTCAACGCCTCTCACCTTCAGATGAGACTGTAAGATAGCTATAATTCCCATTTTAGAGAATAAATTGAGGCTCATGGAGGGTAAGTGGCTCGTCTAAGATCACATAAACTAGAAATTGGAGGACTGGGATTCTGCCTGAAGATGATCGTAAATGGTTATTTGTGAGGTTGACCCTTCCCCTTGTACCTAGGACAAAGAGAGTCTTAATTACCCTATGTGGCAGTTCTACTCTTTCATATAGGGTCACTAGGAGTTGAAATCAACTCGATGGCAATGGGTTTTGTTTTGTTTTGTTAGTTACCTAGTGTTGCTATGACAAAAACACCATGGTGGGTGGCTTTAAAGAACAGACATTTTCTCACCGTTCAGGAGGCTAGAAGTCAGAATTCATGGTGTGGCTCTAGGGGGAGGTTCTTCTTTGTCTATTTCAGCTTCTGTTTTTGTGTGCTGTGAAGTTGATTCCAACTCATAGCAACCCTATATGACAGAGTAGAACTTCCCCATAGGATTTTCTAGGCTATAATCTTTATGGGAGCAGATTGCCAGGTCTTTTCTATCTTGGGACAGCTGGTGAGTTCAAACCACCAACCTTTCAGCTAGCAACTGAGTGCTTTTTCAGCTTTTAGAAGCTGGCAATATTTGGAGTTCATGGGCTTGAAGATTCATCTGCCTGCCTGGTCAGACAGTGTCTGTCTTCCCCCTGTGTGTGTGTCTTTGTGTGTCTTCTGGTCTTTTTATAACTCAGAAGTGATCAGTTTTAGGATCCTTTCTATACTGCTATGACCTCATTAATGTACCCAAAGAAAAACTTTATTTCCAAACACTTCTGCAAGTATAAGGGTCAAGAGTACAACACATATTTTGGGGGACACAATTCACTTCATAACAAGGAGGAAAGGAACCATTCCGCTTTCCTCACAGTTGACTCATTTTACTCTCTCTGAGACTAACTTCCTTTTATTTGCTGCTCACACCCATGAGGCAAAAGCATGGGCTAGGGTTAGCTGAGCTGAGCTGAGCCGAGCTGAGCACAAGCAGGAGTCAGGGGCAGCAGGGTGAATGGAGAGAATTCCCTGGATCTCCGAATTACCTGTGTTCTAACTTGGATTGGTCACGGGGGCGTCACAGGGAGCCATGGCGTTTCCTCCACCTCACAAGCAGCCTTGACACATTCACCAGCAGCCCCTAACAAGCCCGTCCTTGCTGGGCTTTCTCTAGTTTTTTCGAGGTTCCTTCCAGCATTATCCAGTTGGATGGCTTCTTTGGGTTTCTGGTATTGTCATTTGGAAGTCTGCTGCATAGTACGCTGAAATACTAGATTTAGGATTAGCACTGTTAACTGCATAGCCCACTGAGCTTTTTGGTTTTTATTTTTACTTGGGGGTGATTTTTTGTTTGATTTGTGGGATCACACCTCTGCTTCTCCACTAAAATGCTAGCTCAATGAGGGGGAAGATTCTTGAGTCTTTGTTCATTGCTGGACCCCTAGAACTGTGCCTGACACACAGGAGGCACTCAGTAATGATGTGTTGAATTCACGGATAAATGAATGAATTTATTCTGGTGATTAGCCCAAGCAAAGCAGGAGCACAACTTGTATGTTCTACGTGAGGGTAACCAGCCAGGAAAGGCTCCTTGTTAGAAACACCCTAATGGTTGCCTTCTCATTCACGGCACACAGCGTTGTGAGCCAGCAGGGAGGCTCTGCTCATTAGAGTCACTTAGGGCCCAGGTCTGCCAGCAGCCACCAGTTCTTCTCCAGGCTCTTTGTCTAAAGTGTCTGAAACCAGTAATCAATGCTCTGGCCTTGAAGCAAAACACATCACACACACAGGTCACTGGCCACAACTAGTCACCCAGTCCCACTCAACCACAAAAGGCCAGAAGGACAAACCTCCCATAGGTCTGGAAGTCAGAGAGCTGGGAATATTTGATGAATCACATGTAATGGCTAGTGCCAAAAGTAAATAAAACGGCAACTCTGTAGGCATCTAAGTACAGTTTGGGGATTCAGAATATTCGTTGTTGCTGTCGAGTTGTGTCCAACTTATGGCAACCCCAGGTACAGCAGAACAAAGCACTGCCCAGTCTTGCACCATTCTCACAATGGTTGCCATGCTTCAGTCCATTGTTGCGGTACACAAGCAATTGATGGTCTGTTATTTTGAGTGTCTTCCAACCTAGAGGGCTCATTTTCCAACGCCGTAGTGGACGATGTTCTGTTGTGATCCATAGGGTTGTCTGTGGCTAATTTTCAGAAGTAGATTACGAGGTCTTTCTTCCTAGTCTGTCTTAGTCTGGAAGTTCCACTGAAACATGTCCACCATGGGCAACCCTGCTGGTATTTGGAATACTGATGTCCTAGCTTCCAGCATCATAGAAAAATACAAGCCACCATAGTACAACAAACTGACAGTGTCAGAACACCAGACCCGTGGAAACTGAGTGAGGAGAACACGAAGGTTAAACCGGCTGCATTCCACCAAGCATCCTTTGAAAGCTCTGGGAAGGCAATGCTTGCCTTGTGGCTGTATCTCCAGCATGTAGCGGAGTAATCAACACACAGGAAAAACTCAGAAAGTATTTGTTGGATGAATGATTAGGTAAAACACATAAATTCTGTAGATGGAATAGAAACAGAATAAAGTAGATAATTACTTCTATTTAGAACGGTATTGTTTTGTGTAAAGATGAAGGTTTATGTACAAGCCACATCAGGTACCCCTTTTTTTGTTTCCCTTAAACCACCACCCATCTGTCAGTTTGTCATATTGTGGTGGCTTGTGTGTTGTTATGATGCTGGAAGGTATGCCACTGATATTTCAAATATAGGGTTGCCCATGGTGAACCGGTTTCAGTACAGTGTCCAAAGTAGGACAGACTAGGAAGAAAGCCCTGGCAATCTACTTCTGAAAACTAGCCAATGAAAACCCTATGGATCAAAACGTAATACTGTCCCACAGAGTGCTGAAAGATGAGCCCCCTAGGCTGCAAGGCACTCAAAATACATGACTGCAACAATGGACTTGAGCATACCAAGAATCATGAAGATGGCACAGGACCAGGAAACATTTTGTTCTGTTGTGCATGGGGTCTCCACGATTTAGAGCCAACTTGACAGCAACTAACAACAACTTCAGTCAAAAAAATGTGCTCAGCCCTGAAAGCGGCAGCTCCTCTGAGTCACGTGCGCAAGGCTGCAGTAACCCAATACACCGAACAACAAAGGGCTGCAGAGCTAAATCCTGGGACTCCTTCCTGTGAAACCCACCCTCCTAGCCTGGAAGCTCTTCAGCCTCTTCTGATGGGGGCTTGAATCAGACGCCCCCTCCCTCGTCTTTTCCAGCCCTGAGATGCTGTTACTCCCTGACCCTGATTGTGGCTTTAGCGCTCAGCTGTATTACATTGCTGAGGTCATTGTTTATTCTACCACATGGTTTTAGCAGCCCCGTTTTATAAATGAAGGAACAAAGAAAAACAAAGTTCATCGAGAGTCCAATCTGACACCATGGTTTTATGAGGAGGGTAGGACAGTGAAACCTGATTCAGAAAGTTAACAGGAAGTCCCTGTGCGGGAAAGTTGTAGGCGCGCCCTCTCAGCGGCAGACTCACGCGTGGAAGGTGCTCCTAAGAACCATGACATACATACCTTAAAGAGGGAGTGACACATGCCGATTTGATGTACCAAACCAGGCTAGTGTTTCAGGCTCAGCTAGGTTGCCTGAAAATTCCTCCTGAAGTTTTGTAAGGAGAGAGATTATGAATCCTTGCTGCAAACGTGGAACCCGTTCCAATTTGGATAGAAAGCTCCCTCTGCTGGTCCCAGAGCTTCTTGTTCTTAGAGCTAAAAAGGTACAGTATTCTCCAGCTGGCAAGTGCCAGTCTAAGGGCATGAAATCTTTAGGGTAGCATATATGTACTGAACTAGCAGTCCCTGAAATTATGGAGCCGTGGTTCAGAAAAGGAAAGCCAAAGGAAAAAGGAGGGAGCGGCCTTCGGCCAGGGAAGAAACACTGTTGTCATAGCTTGCGCGGCTTGGCAAAGAACATTTAGAAAAAAAGACATACTGTGATATGTCATTTTCATAGATTTAACACTCAAATCATCTCTTCCATCCTACAGCTCACTCCATCTGAAGCATTTTTGAGCATATACTATGCTAGAAAGTAGTTTTCTTCAGAACCTGTAGTAAATAGGAACCTGAACTAAAGGTCACCTCAGCTTTCCTCCAGCCTCACAGTGTTTATTTGGAATGAACTCCCTCTTCCTGGTGGAGATAGCAATCCTGGCCCAAACTCCAGCAACGTCCAAGGGATTTGGAGGAAAACAATCTGTTTTGTGATTGAACAGAAGGTTTCCATCATCTGAACTGCTGTTTCAGCAGAGGTGGAAACACACCACGCACACAGGCACGCGCAAACACTTGTATTCTACCACTCTCTCTCACACACACAGTCATACATACTTGTACGCACACTTGCACACAATGCCACAAACACCATGCCATCCACATGCCTTTTTATTTCCCAGTTTTAAAGTTAGCGTGCTCATATTAAAAATGAGGATTTAGTTTAGTAATTACTCCACACCCCACCCATGGCCAAAGATTTTTTAATTATGCTTTCCGAAAGATTTGTCATTCCTGAATAACTCATCTCTTAAGAGGTCACTCTAACCTCAAAAATGGCTTGGAGGTGGGCGGGAGGGAGTCAGTTGTACAAGTAGGTGGAGAAGGTGAGTAACCATTTGGGTATATTTTCCAGAGGTCAGCAAGTGTCTCAAACCCTCAGATGTGTCTTACTTTCTTCCTAATGCCTGAAGTACAGAATTTAAGGGTCATTATTTCACCTAAAGCCATGTCTCCATTTTCAATTTTTTTTAATATTTAAAGTTGTAAAGGCGTTTATATTTAGAGCGTTGAATCTCAGTTTGGAGTGCTAAGAATCATCTGGAAAGATTGTTAAAAACAAATACCAGTTCTACTGCCAAGCCTCAGCAAAGGCCAAGGAGCCTGTGTTTTGTAAGTGCCCTGTATTATTCTGTTAGGGGTGACTGGTGGACACAGCTCTAGGAACAATGACTTACACCAAGAGACAAAAACTAACAGACTCTCTCTTAACCCGTTTTTCTGGAAGGAGGGGGAGAGCAAGAGAAGGGATGAACCTGAAGACATTGGGCATGTAATCTAAAGAGAAGTTGGTGGAGGGGAGGGGGGCACAACATCAGGAGAGAAAAGATTTCTAGAAAGGAGAGCCTTGAGTTGCTAAAGCGAGACCTGGTTAATCTTACAATCTTGCTGAGCGTGGGCCCTGTTTCGTGTTATTTGTAATTAGCAGAGGCTTTTTATTATGGTCATTGTTCTGCGATGCTGAACAGATTTCAGCAGAGCTCCCAGACTAAGACAGACTAGGAAGAAAGGCCTGGCCGTTTACTCCCAAAAATCAGTCACTGAAATCCCTGTGGATCACAACCATCCAATCCTGTTGTACATGGGTCACTATGAGTCGGGGGCCAGCTCGATGGCAGCTAATAGTGAGTTCTGAGTTCTGCGCTATGAGTCAGCTACTATGCTAAGGGATTCATTCCCTATTGCTGAATCCTCTCATGATCCTGTGAGGAAGCTATGAATGCCTCTGTTTTACAGATAGAAAACCAAGCTTTCATCTCTTATCCAAGGCTAAATAAATTGCTTTTCTCTAAATATAAGTCTGTACCAGTTAAATGTCCTAATGGTGGCTGGTCAGATAGCCGTGGGTGGAGTCATGACAATTTCCCCACTACTTTTACCACCAGCAAGGACAGTCTCTAAATAGCAAATCAGGATTCACAGGAAGCAGAATTCCTTCTGGCTGGGTGGCGGTGGCATTATAGGTGGTGGTGGCAATATAGGTGGCGGTGGGCGTCAGCACATCCTTCAGAGATCATCTTTAATTTTTAACCCCTTGCCTTTAACAGTGAAGAATCTGAAACCCAGATGGGCCAAGTGACACGACATCACACTTCTCATGTGCCCCCTTACCCCTACCCTTGCAAGAGGAGGACCAAAACTTAGTCCTAATCTTAGAAAAGAAGCCAAAATGCACGGTTATATAAGACAGGAATTTTCACAATTTCAATGAGGAAATGGGTATGTGTTTGTTTATATAATTCCATAATTCCATAAATTTTTGTAACAGAAGAAATACTTATATATCAATATTTTCATTACATAGCATAGTTTTTCCACTGAATATATTTGTTTATTTGGCTTGGGGACAAGGAGTTTCCAGAACATATAAAATGGATATGCATCAATTATGATAAAACAGCAATTACATTCTAATCCAAATGGACAAAGTCTTGTTTTGAATTTTTCACGGGCAATATATGATTTAGCCCTGCCCTCAGGATTGAGGTTTTCAAAGACGAAGGCCTTCTTTTGGATAAGTAAATCGGGAAAGGTGCTAAGAAACACTTACAGCGAGCACTGAAAAGCCTATCGTGCCATACATTAGGTTTATAATTGTTATTAAGAGTTGCTTTTCTGTTTTGGTCTTTGAGGGGTGAAACTCATCCTAATTTTCTGAAAGAAGACAGCGAAGTATAAAATGCAACAGTGTTGAAATATATTATTAATCCAAATATCCCTGTTAATTTTTTTCTTTCATATTGGAAAATTTATGTCGCTCATTTAGAGAAACACCTGGGCTGCCTCTCATTTCTTGAATTCATCTGCCTTCCTATCGGTTGCATTGAGAAGTTTTCTTGCTCTTTTTTTCAAGGACTGTATTTGAGGCTTTTTCTGGGGTGGGGAGGACAGTTTTTTTTTTGTTTTTTTTTTTTAATGTCTTCATAGAGAGTACAAGAGCATAGAAAGGGTTATTCAGATGTAGAATTTGGTATTTAATTTATTATTGAATTAAATATCAAATCAATATTCAATTTATTAAAGTTACAAATTCAAAACATTTAGTTCTTCCTGAAACTTTTAAGTTCAGTTGATAAATATTACCTTTGTTTTTTTCTAAAAGGCTTTGACAAACTCTTCTTAAGGGATCTATTTTGTTTTACTAACAAATTTAATTAAAACATTTCAAATACGTAGAGTGGTGTTTATAAACTTCAGTAATACAATTGTCTAATTGAGCAAACAAAATTTTCTGAATATGTAAATATTGGACTTATGTATTAAATAAATTAAATTTATAAAGAAGAACTTTAAGTCTTCTTAAACGATCATTTAAAACTTAATCATCTACAAACAGAATAATTTCAAATTAGAAATCACAAGTCTAAATCAATTACTTGATTACACGTTTTTAATTTATTGGCAAGGCTATTTGATTAACATATGCAGATTACTTATTAATAAAAATATTAACATTGTGATTCAGATTTATTAATATTTTAACCTCAATTTAAATCTTTTCGAGGTTAAAGGATGCTAACCAACTACAAAACAATTACATGACCCACAAAATTTGGGAATGCCTTTTTAGTAAGTAGAGGCTCTTAAGAGCTAGATGTATCAGACAGGATGCTGACTGAATTCTAATCAATGACACGAAAGGGCAGATTATCCAATAGGCAAGGTAAGCACAGTGCTTACCTTGCTTACCAGCTCATCTGTTGTGAACAATTTCACATTTTTCACCATATCAAAGATCCTGCTTCTGGGTAGGTCTGGCATCTGCCTCGCTCCCAAACCTACAGCGCCTTTCTCCAAAATCAAAGTGTCTTTTCAAATTTAGAATCCCTGACAGGGGCAGATGGCCCATTAAGCAAGGTAAGCACAGGCTTACTTGTGCTTACTTACTAATTAAAGATGTGGTGAAACCCATGTGAAAGTGTTCACTACAAATGATCTGGTAAGCCAGGTAAGCACGTGCTTGCCTTGCCTATTGCATAATCCACCCCCGATGACACTGCTGAGCCACCTTCAGCCATACGTACAGATTATAATAGAGGTTGTATAAGAAAGAGGAAGGTGTCCCAAGACCTGTAGCTCATCCATGTAGTCCTTGGGGCCTATGTCCTTTAGAGTCAAGTTACGCCCAGTCATTCTTCTCACTGGAAATCTGCTGCCCCCACTGACGCTGCTACATCGCTTACTGCATTTTCCATTTCTTTCCTTCATATGACGTTTACGTAGCATTTCACACTAACCATAAAGACCTTGAACATGACAGAAACTTGCAATTTTTTTTCATATTCTCCCTGTCTGTTAGGACCACATAACCCTTATAAATAATAATGCCTAATTGAATAGTGGTTATAGCATAATTATTAAAAAGAGAGACTTTGCCACCAGCTTTCCTGGGTCAGCATCTGAGCCCTGCCATTTCCCGGTTGTGTGACCCTGTACAAGACACTTAAGGTCTCAGAGCCTCAGTTTCTTCATCTGTAAAAACTATTATTTTGGAATTGTTGAAAAGTTTAAAATGAGTGGTATGGATAAAGCCCTTAGTCTCCGGCACGTAGGAAGCATTACGTGAGCATTAAATTAGCAAAAATAGTTTGTCTTTCATGAGGTCACAAGTTCAAACGGCATTCTATTGATAGACTAGCCATGCACTTCATAACCATAAACAACCAGGCATAGGATGGACCTGGTGAAAAATGTCTAACACAGCCTTGTACATTTCTCCATTCTAATCTTACTGAACGATAATTATTTCATAGAGAGAAGATGATAGGTTTAAAGTTCTTAGGGAGAACTGAACTGCCCTTCAGTTATAAAAAGATTTAATAGGCCTTTTTGCTTGCTAATGGTGACTTCTCCAGGCTTAGTCTTCAGTGGGAGTCCCCGGGTAGGGCAGATGTGGAAATGTCTCATTTTTCTGCAGTAACTGGAGCAGACATCACAGTGCCTAGTTCCTAACTTTGTCAGTGTTGAGAATCAGCAATCACAAAATGTTGCTTTCTTTTTCTTTCTCCATTCAAAGGTTGGAGGCTCAAGTCTATTCAGAGGTGCCTTGGAAGAAAGGCCTGGCAATCTACTTCCAAAAAATCAGGCATTGCAGATCCCGTGGAACATAGTTCTACTCTGACACACATGGAGTTGTCATGTCGACTCAACAGCAGCTGTTATTTTTTTTTTCTTGTGGTTAGTAGTCTGCAATGGGAAGTCTGAGGCCTGAGAGAATGAAGAAGGATCTGTGGACTGGCTCACTCAATGTTCGTTCCAAACTCTTCACTGCAGAAGTGGAAAACTACCTACCACGTCTTCCTGGGCCCACTTGCAACTAGGTTTCCATATATAACTTGAGCTGACCAATGAGATGGCATAGTACAAGATTTGGAAGACGGCAGTGAAGATCCTGAGCTGGAGTCACCCCTATGCTGCTTTCGTTTTTTTCTTCTGACGATCACAGATGTGGAAACATCTCATTTTTCTGCAGTAACAAGCAGAGATCACAGTGCTCGGTTCCTAACTTTGTTGGTGTTGAGAATCAGCAATCACAAAATGTTGCTTTCTTCCTCCGTTCAAAAGTTTTTTGTTTTCGTTTTAATTCTTTCCCCCGGTCTTGCACAGCCTCGAACAGTGGTTCTTAACCAGTGGCAACTATGCCCTCCCCCAGGAGCCACTTGGCAATGTCTGGAGTAATTTTTTTTGATTGTCATACTGGAGAGTAGTGCCACTGGCACTTAGTAGACGACAGTGAGACTGTTAAATGTCCTCCAAAGCGCAAGACAGCCCCGAGCAACAAAGCATTATCCACACCCAGAATGGCAGTAGTGCCCAGAATGAGAAATCCTAGCACCACAGAATATGCTCAATACCTCTTCGTGAAGTGGTTCCTTAGCCCTGTGGTTAGCTCATGTGTAACCCCACATGATAAAGACATGACAAGTAAGAAAGTGGAGTTTGGAAAAAAGTGTCAGGAGCAGAAAAACTTCCTGGAGTGTCTGTATTTGGTTAGTTTATTGATTGGTTAGTTGGTTGGTGGTATCTGTGTGTTTAATTTGAAAGAGTGATTCTAATATCTGAATGCCATTTTCTGTATAGGAAAAGATTGGTCCTAATTTGTTCTAAGAGTCCTGAATGGTGCAAATGGTTAAGTGCTTGACTAATAACTAAAAGGTTAGTGGTTCAAACCCACCCACAGGGCCTCAGAAGAAGGGCCTGGCTGTCTTCTTCGGAGACTTGCAGGCACGCTGACGATGGACTGCATGGGCATCAGCAGATGTGCACAGACGGGAGAGCCGGCTGGAATTGGCAAGTGCCTGGCCATTGAACTGCCTGGACTCACAGTATAGCTTCTTGGACGGTGAAATGCAAAAGTTAAAAATCAGACACATGAATCAGTGTCACTTCAGATCTGCTTTGTTTTTATATCTGATTGCTACTTAAACACCAGTGGCTTGGAACACATCAATTATTTCTTTTTCCCTCTATTAAGTGTTTAATGATCTGCAAGTGAACTCCAGAGAAGAAACTGCTTAAAGAGACCCTAAGGTCCTTTTGTAATGTGAGTCCTTTCACCCTTTATTGTTACACTTTGTTAGAAAGATGGTTCGATATCAACGTTAGGTGTTCTGTTTAATAGTGTAAAAGGCTGTTCTGTTAGCTAGAGGTTACATCTTTTGAACAGAAGTATTCCCAACACCCCACCCAGACACACATACACAACATGACTTCTTGCCCACCTCCCCAAAGGGATTTTGTGGATGGCATTTGGCAGCCCTCAGAGCACTTTGCACCTTCCCAGATCACACACAGGCTGTGGCTCCACAGATCACTAAATTACCTCTGCGGGGATCCAGCAGGGATATTTACCAAAGGGGTAAGACCATGCTAGAGGAGCTGGGTGGTTGGCAAGCTGTTTCACAGAGCCCTGAGGTTTCATATGGAAAGTTGAGTAGGAGGGCTTATGGGACAACCTCACCCCCACTCCGACCACAGCAATTATATTTGTATCTGTTCTAGAAATTGAGGTGTGTAAAATTTCATTTGAAAAATGTACTCTACTGTCTATGCAGAAAATTTGAAGAACACTGGGCCAGATGATTGCTAAGATTTAATCAAGGTCCTTTCTTCTATAACCTAAAGAAATACAATGAATAACCAAATATATATTTAAAAAATGCTTAACCTCTACAGTAATCAAATAAAGACACATTTTGAAAACATAATTGCATTTTTCCCATTATGCTATTATAAAAGAATTTATAAAAAATAACACCTGAGCCTGTGATGGAGCCGACAGTATGAATATGTGTGATGGGATTATAAGGTGATATAAAATTTTTACAAGCAATTGGACAATATATATCACAATCCAAAAAATACTCATGTCCTCTAATTCAGAAATTCCACTACTTTAACACTTTTTATACAGAAATAATTCAAAATTTATTAAAACTCATATGCACTAAGATATTTATTGGGGCCCTGGTGACATAGTGGTTAAGAGCTCGGCTGTTAAGCAAAAGGCTTGAATCAACCAGACACTCCTTAGAAACCCTATGGGCAGTTCTACTCTATCCTATTGACTCAATGTCAATGGATTTTTTGTTTGGTTGTTTTTTTTTTTTTTTGAAGATTTTTTATAGTGATGTTTATTACATTGGAAAAATGGGAAACAATCTAAACATTCAAAATACTGTGATTATTTAAATGACTGCAGTAACTAGGTAACAAAATAAAAGCTTATTAGATCATGTTAGACAAATACAATTTAGAAAGCGTAAACTATACTTCTTAAATTTTCATTATGTATTCAAAATAAGAAAGTTCACAATAGTTATATGGATGATGAGATTATAATTCACATTTTCTTATTGTCACCATTTTTAAATTTTGTAAAATGTGGGTATGTCATTTTATAATAAAAATATATATTTTAAGGAGTTTTAAGAGACTTAGTGACCACCATTAAGGAAAGATCTTTAAGTTTCTATGTAACAGGTAACAGGCGCTACCCTGGGCATTTGACATTTTTTCAGAAAAGTAGTCCCTGCCCTCAGTCAACTAAACAAAGAGCTATGGTGTGGTAAAATGAATACATGGATATGTGTGCACAGTACTGTGAATGCCTGGAGTTGAGGGATGAAGAAAATATTAAATGCATACATAAGATGTGATACATAAGAATGTGCGTATGATACATAAGAATACTTTTACCTGAGTAAAGTCCCATTAGCAAAGATGGGCCAATAGCTGCAACAGATTAAAACATATCAGGTAAGTTTTAATGCATGAATTTATAATGACATAACAACAAAATAAAAATCAGTGGCCACCACTGACAAAGGCTAGGGAATCGACATATTGGTAAATAAAGGGAAAGACTCAACCATTTATCCTGCCTTTCCTATACGATCCTAAAAGGTCCAAGTAGTTCACGAGGGGAAGTCTGTTCACAGATGTATTACAGCTAATGAACAGAAAAACAACTAAACTAACATCATTTTGCAACTGCTTAGTACGAATGGATCTAGGCAATGATCGTAGTGGCCGACAACATGATAAAAAGAGAAACAAGCATATAGTTTAGGTGGACAGATAGATAGAGCTAGATAACCTGCATCTGATCAACTTCTAGCTCTAAACTCCCAATTTATAAGAATTATAGGGGCAGAATGCAGCATTAGGATTGGAGGAAGACTCGATAACAACTGAGTCTTACAGATGACACAACTTTGCTTGCTAAAAGTGAAGATGTCTTGAAGCACTTACTGATGAAGGTAAAAGACTACATACAGCCTTCAGTATGGATTACATCTGGACATAAAGAAAAACCAAAACCCTTACAACTGGACCCAATAGACAACATCGTAATAAATGGCAAAGAAATTGAAGTTGTCAAGGATTTCCTTCCTCTTGATCCACAATCAATGCCCATGGAAGCCACAGTCAAGAAATCAAGCTACGTATTGCATTGGGCAAATCTGCTGCAAAAGGCACCTTTAAAGTGTTAAAGAGCAAAGATGTCACTTTGATGACTAAGGTGCGCCTGACCCTTGCCATGGTATTTTCAATCACTTCATATGCATGTGAAAGTTGGACAATGAAAAAAGAAGACCAAAAAAGAATTGATGCATTCGAACTGTGGAGCTGGCAAAGAATATTGACTATACCATGGTTTTCCAGAGGTATGAACAAATCTGTCTTGGAGGAAGTACAGCCAGAATGCTCCTTAAAAGCAAGGACAGCGGACTTTGTCTCACTTACTTTGGACACATCATGAAGAGAGACCAATTCCTGGAGAAGGACATTATGCTTGGTAAAGTAGAGGATGAGCAGAAAAGGGGGAGACTTTTAAAGAGTGATTCTTAAAAGTGGTTGCAACAATGGGCTCAAACATAGCAATGATTGTGAAGACGGCACAAGCCAGGAAACATTTTGTTCTATTACATATAAGGTCGCTATGGTTCAGAGCCAACTCAGCAGCAACTAACAAACAAGGCTTATAGGAAAACACGTTAAACAACGCCACTGGATATCAACATCAAAATCAAGACCTTGGGAAATTCTGCAGTACAAGGGACCCAGTTATTTCAACAATAAAAAGAACAAATAGATCATAAGAGAGAAATCAAAATATCACAATGTATGGACCATATTTGGGTCATGATTCAAAGAAAGTATTAAGAAATTTACAAACCAATTAGGGAACTGTGAACAATGATTAAATGTTTGATGACATTAAAGAACTAACATTAATTATTTAGGAATGATAATAGAACTGTGATTATCTTATCTTTTAAGGTACGTAATGAAGTATTCAGATAAAATTTAAAATATCCAGGATTTGGTCCAGAAAACATTGAAGGGGGTATAGTTGAAACCAGATTGGCCAGGTATTGATAATTATGGATGAATGAACCCTGATTGCACAATGGTTAAGAGCAAAGGCTGCTAACCTTAAAGGTCTGCAGTTGGGATCCACCAGGCACTTCTTGGAAACCCGATGGGGCAATTTTACTTTGTCCTATAGGGTTGCTATGCGTGGGAATCAATTCAACGACAACGGGTTTTTTTGTTTTTTGTTTTTTAATGATATATTGGAGCCCTGGTGGTATAGTGTTTAAGAGCTACAGTTGCTAACCAAAAGATTAATAGTTCAAATCTATCAGCCACTTCTTGGAAACCCTATGGGGCAGTTCTACTCTATTCTACTCTGAACAAACTCAGGTTTGTTTGTTTGTTTGTTCATTTTGTTTTTTAATGATATACCAGGTTCACTCTACTATTTTCTCTACTTTACATATGTTTGAAAATTTTAATAATAAAAAAATATTAAAACAGCCTGAGGGCCCCTAGGTATCTTTTCCCTTTCAAACATGGGAAAAAATTATACTTACTGATACTGTAAAATAGAATATATAGGCTCTGGAGTCTGTAAATTTAGTACTTTGTTCAGCTACAGAGATGACCTGGTACCTGCAAGCCATTTTCACAAGGGAATCTTGTAATGTCTGCATTGCCTTCCTATGTTACTTTAAACTGACACTAATTTTTAATGACAAGGGCCATCTCAAAAGACCAGATTTCGTGGTCCTGTCAGAAGAAGGGCCGTCCATTTGGTCCAAATGTGGTCGTTCCTGGCACAGGCCCCATTAATAAAGGAAGAATGGCCAGTCTATGCAGAAAAAAGCTTAAAACGCCCCCATGTGGTAAGTATAGGTTAAAACACACAGTGCATTTTTTGACTCGGTGGTTAAGAGGGATTGGGCGCTTCCTGGTCTCTCCACTCCCTAAAATGGCAGCTTCAGCCAGCGATTTTGTAAGAGTGTTCCCTTTGCCAGGCCGGATAGCTTCTAAAATCTTAATCCAAATCTCCCGTCCTATTAATAATAAAAAAATTAATATCCAAATAAATTATTTTTCTTGGAAAAAGAATAACCATCACACACACACACACAAAAAAAAAAAAACTTCAATAACAGTATTTCTAAAATGTTTGGACGTTTTACATGTGTTTATGGTCTCTGTGTCAGCTTTTGCAAATGTCTTCGGTGATGTCCACCAGCCTGTTTCACACATCAAGTAAACTCTCTGGCGTGCAAAAGGTCATAGACACTTTGTCCTGCCTCATGATAAATCACTAAGAAGCATCCAGATGGAAAGAGAATATTAAAAATTAAAAATCTTTAAATATGATTATATCTGAGAGCACCCTCATTCACATAAGTGAATGGGGTAGCCTTACCTAGCAGAATGAGCACCGACCCTGGGAATTAGAAGGAAAAGAAGGATCGAGCATTTGTGGAATGACCGCTAGAGCACACGGTTCTCACCACTGCTCTGGAGGACAGAGGCTTCGGTCTTCCTTATACAGAGAGGATGTAACCTGGCCAGGAACACGCAGCAGAGCTGACATTCAGACCCATGTTTGCCTCACCCCAAGTGCTATATTCTTTCCATGACGCTATACTGCCTGGAGGGATCCATGTGTGGTTCAAACGGTTGACTCACTGGGCTGTAAGTTTCAAGGTTCAAGTACACCCGGAGGTGCCTGAGAAGAAAGACCTAGTAGTCTACTTCCAAAAAGCCAGCCATTGAAATCTCTGCGGAGCAGAGTTCTATTCTGACAGATATGAAGCCACTGTGAGTCAGAATTGACAAGATGGCAACTGGTTTACTGCTTTAGCCAACAGGTGACCTTGGGTTCCATTTTAGAAAAGTGGGCTTCCACAGCATTTGCAAAAGATTGTAGAATACAGTGAAGTGAAAATGTGTTTATTGGCAAGAATGAAGTGGACAGGGACTGTCATCTTGGACAGTCAGTCTGGAGTTAAGTATGTATGTTCCCATATTCTGGAAGTCCCACTTCCTGGGATACACAGGCCAGTGGCGTACCTAAGGCGTTGCACCTGCCCTGGGTGCATGGCACCACTGAGCAGTTTCTATTATTAACCCAGTAGGGCCCAACGTCCTTCCTCAAGCGTAGTAGTGTGTTAATCAACACATTAATGAGCTTGACTTATAATTTGGGGCTGATATTAAGGTAAAGTTATCTAAAAGAGGGGTGTCAGTATTGGACAGGGGCACAGTTTCGACACTCTCCATAGATGCCTTTTTCTGTAGATAAGATGCTGGCCGTACTGGGTTAATAGAAACGGCTCAGTGGTGCCACATGCCCAGGGCCGGTGCAATACCTGCCACACCTGCCATACCTTAGTTACACCTCTGCAGGTAACTCACAGGTAGGTCCTTAAGCATACCAGAATTTTCATCCCAGTGTTATTTGTAGTAATGGGGAGTTAGAGGCCACCTAGAGGTGCATCATTGGAGAAGGGATAAGGAAATATGAGGGATGCACAGTATGGCATTAGATGCAGAACTTTGAAGCAATAACCTAAATGTGTCTACAGCAATATGAATAGTTATTTAAAAGAGTACTGAGGACAAGCAATAGGAACTAAAACAAGAGATACAGTATAATTCTATTTATATTTACTAGGAATTCGTAACACCCCAAACAGCTCAAAAGAGAGTTCACAAGGATGTGTGCAGACCCAGAGACGTAGATCAAACCCACTACTCTGGGTGCACATGGGGGCGGAGAGGGGGAGGGAATGCAAGCAAGGCTGAGGGTAAAGGAAAACAATAAATCAATTAAGTAAAATAAAAGAAGAAAAGGGACTGGCATGGACCAATGATGAGAAAGAACTGAGAAGCAGGGTAACACTTCTCCGTATCTGAGGGTGAAAGGAAGAGAGGAGGGATGGGAAGGAAGACCCAAAAAGACTTGAACCCCACCTCCAAGCTCTGTGACTATATTTACTTTATCTCCATGCTCTTGTTTCTCTGGCATAAAATGGCATAACAGCACCCCCTCCCTGTGTGTCACTGTAGTGGTTACTCAGTTACTCAGCATCTGGCATCTAGTTGGGATCTAGATTTAGTTCCTTTCTCTCCTCTTTTTGAGATGGCGCTGCCACCTCCTGCTCCTGGTTCCTGGGCCCCTGCCTGGCTAACCTACCCAGCAACACCCAAGCAGACTCCTGCAGGCGTTGTCTTTGCCAAAGGGGTTGGTGGGATTCGCGGCAAGCATCCTGATGCCTTTCTGTCCAAGACCTTGTGATGGCACAGTGGGGCACTGGGCGCCAGATGGCAGCCGCTCCTCTTCCTAGGAGCCAATTCCATTTGCGTCAGAATTGTCTGAAGTCTTCTTAAAATGCAGATTCCTGGGTGCCAAGCCCAGGGGTAAATATGTCCAGCCAACTCTCCGGATGATTTTGGTGCACAATGTTGTTTTGGAACCAGCGTTACAGGGTGAAGGAGCCTTGGTGGCACAGTGATTAAGCACAGTTAGGGCTACTAACTGAAAGGTTGGCAGTTCAAACCCACCAGCCACTCTGTTGGAGAAAGATGTGCCAGTCTGCTTCTGTAAAGAATACAGCCTTGGAAGCCCCGTGGAGCAGTCCTACTCTGACCTATAGAGTCGCTATTAGTCGAAATTGATTTGACGGCAATGGGTTTGGTTTTTGGGTTTTGGTTGCTGGGTGAGAACGAGAGGAACAGATTACAATTATACACAAATAATGTAATTTTATTTTCCATTCAAATGTTTGAAAATATTAATTATCTAGGTCCTTATTGAAAAGAAATACAACCAGAGAAATATTCATCATATAAAAAGTAATATTGGCATGAAAGGGACTGGACAGTGGGTGGGAGAGAGATGCTGATGAAGAGTGAGCTAATTATATCAGGTGGACACTTGAGACTGTGTTGGCATCTCCTGTCTGGAGGGGGGTGGGAGGATAGAGAGAGTTGGAAGCTGGCAAAATTGTCACGAAAGGAGAGACTGGAAGGGCTGACTCATTAGGGGGAGAGCAAGTGGGAGTACGGAGTAAGATATATATAAACTTATATGTGACAGTCTGACTTGATTTGTAAATGTTCACTTGAAGCTCAATAAAAGTTAATAAAAAAAAAGTAATATTGGTCCACAATCCTTTATCTGAAGTTCAGAAATCCACAAAGTCCTGAAAGCCACATGAAAACAAACTCCTGTGGCCTCAAAATCCGAACCTGAACTGACATGAGCCTTTATATTCTTTATGTATCCCACTTTATGCAACTATTTACATTTCACTGCTGAAATATTAATGTACACTCTCAAAGGACGCTGTCCCAGACACCACAAGGAGAGGCACATTAGAAATGCCCCCACACATTTGCAAGGAGTGGCTAGTGGATTCCAAATGTCGATGTTTTGGTTAGCAGCCGAGCTCTTAACCAGTGTGCCACCAGGGCTCCATGCTGTAAGTAATTTTCCTAAAATCTAAAATTCTCTGAAATCAAAAATACATATGGCCCAAAGGTTTGCAATATAGGATTGTGGACCTGTTCTGGGAAAGAATGGAGCAGATTATTATATCATGTCTGTCACCCACCAACTATCCTTAATTAAACCAAAACCAAACCAGTTGCTGATGAGTCCATTCTGACTCAGGACAAACCCACGTATGTCAGAGTAGAACTCTGCTCCGTAGGGTTTTCACTGGCTGATTTTTCTAAAGTAGATCACCAGGCCTTTCTCCCGGGGAACCTCTGGGTGGGCTTGAACCTCCAACCTTTTGGTTAGCAGCCAGTGTGTTAGCCATTTACATTACCCAGGGACTGCCTAAGTGTCCTTAAGGTGAAGTAAACTCTCGGAGCTTCTATTTTCTCCTCTGTGGAATAGGGGCATTGGAACAGGTGATTTGTATCCTTATCATCAAGACGCAGGGTGGGCAGTTAGGCACTCGCAGCTCTGAGAGTTAAACTATAAAAAAAAAAAAAAAATTTCTTACAATGTGCCATGTTGTTGTTGTTAGGTGCCGTTGAGCTGGTTCCAACTGTATGCGCAACAGAAGGCATGACACCTCCACATAAAATCAGGAGGAACCAGGCTAAGGAAATAAATGGTCAAACAGAACAAAACATGTACTCTAGCTAATCTTAAGAAAGGCTGTGAGAACTAGAGGAAGCAACATGGAATCTAGAAAAGGCTAGTCAGGGTGCAGGACTTGTCATTGGCCTCCTGAACCTCTCAAGGAACTGCTCGTGTGTAAAAAATCATGAGCCGTTACAGTCCCCTAGATAACACTTGTGTCCACACTCCCAGGTAACTCCTGAGTATACTTTGGCTTCCTGGATGCCTTTGCCTCCCTGGTGCTATATGATGAACTGATAAGAGCCTTCTGGTTGTCTTGACAGTCATAGTTTTCGATAAAAACTAATACAGTTTTTAGTGCATTCTGGTCTGTCGTCGTTTTCTTGTGAGTTTGGCTTATGGCAACTCTGCCCACGCTCTGGTTTCAAACCCACAGAGTTGAGACCCCAGTCCTGCCATGGGCTATGGCAACTGTTCCCTGAGTTCAAGTTGACCTCTCTTTGCAATCTCCCTCCTCAGAAACAACCCATCTCTGGGTTGTTTTCTTTTGAGCTTCTGCTCCTAGGCTATCTTCGTGTGAGTTGGTATCTCTCCTCCCCCAGCTCTGCTCACTTGCTTGTTTAATCTTTTTTATATCTCAAAAGAGATTGATTTAAGGCACACTTTACACCAATATTGTCTCATTAACATAACAAAGAAAACCCATTCCAAAATGGGATTATAACCACAGGTGATAGAATTGTTAGAATTTACAACACTTATTTTTCGGGGACACAATTCAATCCATAACATTGAGGATGTGTTCAAAGTAAGCAAATCAAAGTCTCACTATCCTAGCTTCTAAGGAATACTCTGTATTTTTTCTAAGTCTAATCTGTTCTTTTTATATATATATATTCAACGGCTATCATAATGGAAGCTAATTGTATTAAACTATGTAGTATTGGCCTGTTCAAGATTAATTCTGTGTAAACTATACCATGAAAATGGGACATTATGAAGGACTGCTGATAAAAAGAAAATGGATATGAATAAGGATCTTTGCTTTGACATAATTTTATAAAGTCCACATCCACGAACATTTACATGGCCCACAACTTTCAGATCTAGAGCGGGCTTTTTTTTCATTTGTCTTTAAAAAGAGATCTGTGTCCTGTTACAGCTGTGCTGACCAACGCATAAGCCGTAATCTCCTTTACCCATAATTTTGAAGACGTACCAGATATAAAATGTCTTATAGTCCCACTTACTGGTTATGCACTCCATTGATCATCATTAGCCCCGGATTCTTCCTGTACTTCTATAAGATCTGTCTGGTTGATTTTGCAACACTCTGCTTATACTCAGTTGCATATGGAGGTCCAGTCAGAAGTGGGTCAATGGTAAATAACAAAATGGAAAGTTTTACCACCAAAATTCATTGAGCTTTGTTGGCACTGAAGCATATCAGGCCCCAAGCAACCAAGCAACCTTAAGAGAGAAGAGCCAGAGGCCACAATTCGATTTTCTGAGGTTTTATTATACAACTACGAAGGGTCTTTCAAGGTCAGAGTCCTTAATTCATACCCCATTCTTCTATTTACCAACCATGCAACTTTTGGCAAATTATTTAATTTATGTAAAATGAAGATACGTCTAACTACTTCATTGATTTGTAGTTAGTATTAAGTGAGATTTTGTAAAGTGCTTTGTGCTGGGTCCAATACAGTATTATATACTGAGGACTTAGCGACCTTCCCCCCTGCCAGTGTTGCCTGAGCATTTAATCATTGCATAACCCAAGTAATGCCATAATTTAAGTATACACAGTCCCATTATATTTATGTCCCTTATATGTAAGTGGCTGTTTGCATAAATTCAGCTGTTTAAAGAAAGCTTCTTCTCTCCCTGAAGCCAAAGAGGCTTTCCTCCCCCAGCCTTCACCTTTGCTAACCTATCTACAGATTCATCGCCACCACCGCCTCGTCACCATCCCTGTTCTTCTCTGACCCCAAGTTCTACCTTGGCCCTAATCCCCAGGTCCTACGGCAGGGTGACTAGTCTCCTGAAAACAGATCTGGTAGAAAATGTGGAGAGGAAGAAAGAGGGACAATAAATAGGGAAAAGCTCCCACTATTCCTCCCCTTCCCCTACCCCACATCTTCCCTACCACTTCAATTCTGTCCTCAGCAGTGGCCCAGGGAAAGGGAAGAAGGAGGGCAAAGAGGAAAGAGAGAAGGATTCATACAGAAAACTCTCACCTCAAGGCCCATTCTACTCCACCCAGCCTGCCTGCTCTCACTTATACCCTGGACCCCAGCCCCAACAAGGGACACTCAGCAGTGCCTGGCCATCACATTGATGTCCCCACCCGGTGCCAGGGGAGATTCTCTCTGTATCCTAATTCTGATCTCTGAGCACAATCTACAAACAACCCTTTGGAACACAAACCAGTAAACCAGTTGCCACCAAGGTGATTCTAACTTATTGTGACCCATGTGTGCAGAGTAGAACTGGGCTCCATAGTGTTTTCAAGGCTGTGACCTTTCAGAAGCAGATCACCAGGCCTATCTTCCAAGGTGCCCATGGTGGATTCAAACTGCCAACCTTTAGGTTAGTAGCCAACCACAGCCTGTTTGTGTCACCCATGTACCTCAAATGGGTACTATAGTATTTGTATTCCTTCCACCGTAATCAATGGTGTGCATATAGACTTCCATACTAAGCAATATTGGTTTCTATTAAATGCTGAAGTAGCTATTTCAGTCCAGCAGCATAATTACTTACATTAGAAGACAAGCTTCATTATTTTTAACCATAGTCCCAGCTTTAAAGGCCAATTCTCTTTAATTTCTACATATTTCTAATAACATTTGGATAATTTTATTGTTAATGTTATTAGTATTATAAAGGTTTAAGTTACTATACATGTACGTATATAGTGATTTTCATATATATATATCTCATATTATATATATCTATTTAAAATATTACATCATAAGAAAAAAGATACAAAAAGACTGGGAGAAAATGCCAAAATGTTAACCGTGGCAGTAATAACTATAAGATATTTTAAAGTTTTCTCTACTTTTCTATGGTTTCCAACTTTCTTATCATAACACATACTACTTTTATAATTGGAAAAAATAAACACTATTATAGACCTTAATATATTAATACTTGCTAACTATGAAATTTCAGCTAAAACAGGGGCACTTTCAAAATAAATGTTCCAAATTTGAATTTTGAAAAACAGAACTATTACAATATTTTTAAATATGACAGGAATTTGGAAACGGTCAGACTCGTAGAAATCTACAGTTGAGAGAATAAAGAAAAAGTATCTTTCCAGTGGGTTATTCATGGTAGGAAAACAAAATACTAGCTAACTCTTAGAAAAACAAACCCTTGTCTAGATACATATCTTAAGTAATAGGAAGTGCCACCTGATGACATCTTACATTCTTGATGAATTCCCTGATTTAAGGACACATGTACAGTTTCATTATTTCTGAAGCATATGCATGTTTTCAACTAAAAATCCTCTGTAACATGAGTGTTCCCACTTCGCCTGTTTCTGTCTGCTTTCAGCAGAGCTCTGTTGCAGCAGAGAGTGACAGTGGGACTGAACGGGAAACAAGCAATGTGGCCTCTGGTCCCAGCACATGACTTAGGACCCTGTGATGGTGGGCTTGTCACTTACCTGCTCAGAGCCTCAGCTTTCTTATCCGAAAAATGACCATGACAGATCTGGCTATGTCACTGTGAAGTCCTGCTTGTTAGGGAGCACTGTTTGAACTGGGGACCTCAGGCAGTGGCTGGGACTTCTCTGGCCCTCTTGAAGCATGTAGAGGTCTCACTTGGAGTAGAGAGTATTCTCTCCCATCAACAAGCTTTTAGGCAAAGCTCCAAACCACACAAACAGAAAGAACAATGGAAAATAACAATGTCATCTGATATGAGGGACTTAGATGGATGTAAAGGAGCAATTGGAGACAGGAAAAATTCACTCAGAAGAACATTCGCTTTTCTGCTTTCCCAAAGCAACGGGGGTTTTTTCCTGCTTTTTGTTTGTTTATTTGTTTTCTTTTTTAATATTCTCTTTTTTTATTGTGGTGAAAATAAACACAACAAAACATACACCAGTTCAACAATGTTACGTGTATAATTCAGTGACATTGATTACACACTTCAAGTTGTACAACGATTCTTGCTATTCTTTTCTAAATTATTCCCCGAGCATTAACATAAACTCAATGCCCAGTGAGAGGGATTTCAAGGAGCACTTCACAGGGCAGTCCCTGTTAAGCAGAGTGGTGCACTAAGGGAAAGCCATAGTGCTTTGGACAACCCAGCAGTCCCAGGTGAAGCTCCCTGGTGAAATTCTTAAAGAGGTTCGCTCGCACCATCTGGTCCCCACTCCTGTTGCCTCTTCAGTTACTTATAGCGACCCGTAGTGCTCAGAGTGGGATCCTGAGGGGCCATGGGGCATGGAGGGAGGCTCAGGTTCATTTGTAGGTGAAGTTCTGTAGCCCTATGTCCAACTCCTCAAAAGCCTTACTAAAATATTGTGATAAGAAGGCCTGCTGGTAGCAAACTCCAGGATGTTGGTTGTGTGTATTTTCCCAGGTGCAGGATGGGGAAAGAGCAAGGAAAAATGTGAGAACTCTCTATAGAGAACACTAGGCTGACCATAGCAGGGACATCACGAAACGAAGGGTTAAAAGTGTTACTATTATGTCTACAGAGCAAGACAAACACCTGAACAATTGAGACCTTGTAGAGGGATCAGATGCTTATTAGGGCCTAGGGACGTCAATAATAGTCTCTCAAAGGTAAAATAAGCGCTCCTAAAGCTAATTCCCTCACTCTCATTGCCTGAATATCTAACCCAGATGGCTAATTGGTGAGTTATCGCACAAGGCCTGTCTTCATGCCCTTTTGATTTTTCTTTTGTTTATTTAAAGAAGTCTTGAATAACGTCTGCAAGGAGATTTCTCAGAGAGAATCAGCACGATCGGTAACAATCTCACAGGCTAAGTGATGGAAAGACTGGGCTGAGTAGAGAACAAAGCCCCACTCAGAAGCCTGAGCAAGGAAACCAGGAATGATTTTGGTAGAATGATGATTCCTGTCTCAATTTAGAATTCTCGTGGATTTCCGATAGAGCAGATAGTCTGAAATTTTAGCTTCCTACCTACTAAAGTGAGAAGAATTTAATGATCCCACAAATGTCCGCCTATTAATGTCGAGAATGTTATGTGAAATGTATCGGGTTACTATGAGCCTGGACAAAAACATTTCTTCACATTTTTTTTTAATGTGAAGAAATTGGCCTTCTGTTTTGGGAAGCCTGAAAATAGGTTTTGGGACTGACATGGTTAACGCCCAGGATAAATTTTAACTGGAAAAAAATTTGTTAGCAATATACGCAGTATTCCCCACTTGTGTAAGATAATAACGATAATGCAGCACGTGCATTGAAAATAAATATCTAGTGGAAGGGTGCAGGCCCAGGTGGCCTGAGGAAAGATACTAAGGCAGGAGAAATCATTAACTAGATTTGGGAAGAAATACTCAATTTAGGAAGGACCTGGGAATGGAATCCTTAAGTGGTGCAAATGGTTAATGCCATCAGCTGCTAGCCGAAAGGTTAGAGGTTCGAGTCTACCCAGAGGTGCCTCAGAAGAAAAGCCTGGTGACCTACGTCTGAAAAATCAGCCATTGAAAACTCTACGGAGCACAGTTCTATTCTGACACACATGGGGTCGCCATGAATTAGAACTGACTCCATGGCAACCGACTGACATTTTGGGGGAGATGGGAATGGAGGATGAGCTCAGAAGATCCACCTCATCCATTTCTCTCACATTTCTGCCTTCTGGGTGGAGGTGGTTCCCCTATGATCCACTAAGGAAAGACTGAGGGAAAGGTAGATGACTAATGATTGCCTGGGTTGACTTAAGTCACAGACATTATGAATGAAATAGAATATTAATTATAAGCTGATGGTGCAAGATAATTAGTGGAAGCAATTCCTATCTTCTAAGTTCAGTTTCTTGAATGTTTCTAGCCCAGCACCTGAATTTAGTTACTCCCAAATTGGAGTTTAATCCTAATGAGGAGCCCTGGTGGTACGGTGGTTAAGAGCTGTGGCTGCTAACCAAAAGGTCAGCAGGTCTAATCTACCCGCCACTCCTTAAAAACCCTAGGGGGCTGCTCTACTCTGTCCCATAGGGTTGCTATGAGTCAGAATTGATTCAATGGCAACCAGTTTAATCATAATGAACCATTTAGTGAAGCCAGCATTTTCAGAGAAAATGATTTTACGGTCAAGTCCTTAAAAAATGTAGTGCTTTCATACTTTAGTTGATTTTTGGTTGCCAGAATGTCTTAGCTGTCTACTAATGGTATTAAAAAAAAAGAATTGTGATGAGCACTTCCTGGGTGGTCAAGTCAGTACAGACTCTTACTAAAGAGTCTGCTGAAGTATATGAAACCAGGTTGTTGCCTTTTATTCTTAAAATGATTAGACTTGGGCTTTGGCATGAGAAGACCCGGGCTTTGGGTTCCCCTCACTACTAATTTGGGCAAGCTATTTACCTCTCAGAGTGTCAGTTTCCTCATCTGTAAAATAGAGATAAGAATAGCAATTCATAGAGCTTTTAGAGTGTCAGTTTCCTCATCTGTAAAATAGAGATAAGAATAGCAATTCATAGAGCTTTTGTCAGAATTAAATGAGAAAATGTACACAAAAGTCATGGTACTGTGCCCAACACATCGTAACTGTTAGCTTTCTTCCCTTTCACATTGTTGATTTGCTTTGCAAACCTACTTTCCCCACCAAAAGTCCAATAAACTTTAGATTAGCCTATTAGAATCCTTAGCTGTTGTTAGCTGCCATCAAGTTAGCCCCCCACTATGGCAACCCCATGAACAACGGGATCAGACTGTTGTGATCTATAGGGTTTTCACTGGCTGATTTTCAGTAGTAGACCACCAGGCCTTTGTTCCTAGCCCCTCTTAGACTAGAAGCTCTGCTGAAACTTGTTCAGCATCACAGCAACACACAAGCCTCCACTGAAAGATAGGTGGTGGGTGCACATAAGGTCCATTGGCCAGGAATTGAACCTGGATCTCATGTATTCACGAAGAGAATTCTACCACTGAACCAGTGCCCTCTATGAGAATCATAAATAATTTAAAATTACTGTGTTAATTTAGCCATTCATTATTATAATTACTGATTACAATCCATTTAAATTGCATAATAACAAATGCTTTCTGCTTTTCAACACGCACATGACATCAGGTGCTTCTGCTCAACAAGGCTCCCAGCCCCTAGTCTGACTCCAATTTTACGCATGCTGTACCCTGGACCTACTTTAGCGGCCCAGGTGATTCTCAGTCCTGGTGCTGGCTTCTTTCCCATATCTGCCTTTGGCAATAGATCTAGACTGCACTTCTCTGAGCCCACCAGGGCGTAATTTTCCCACATCCGACACCTCCTCTTCATGTGAAAAATGTACAGAAGGCAAAAGTGAATAGGTATGAAGAGGGTAGGGCTAAACGGACAGTCACACTAAATCTCCCCACACCCCCCTTCTCAATGGTACCCTCTCAAGTAGCCACCCTTAGGGAAGTGTTAGGAAGAGAAAGCCTGTGGAATCACGGCATCGGTTTTTTGTTGAATAAAATCATTTCTGTCAGTATTATTTACAAGCAATTTTTTAAAGGTTCAAACTTTTAGTTCAAGTTAAGACCGTGGCATGATAGCAATCACCAAAGATTAAAAACTAAACAGTCAATGTTGTGTAGATTCCATAAATGTAGGAATCAATTTTTGCAGGAAAAAATACACAGTTTAAAAATCTTTGCGTTCCCTGGGTGATGCGAACGGTTAATGTGCTCAGCTATTAACTAAAAGGTTGGAGCTTTCAGTCTACCCAGAAGCACCTCAGAAGAAAGGCCTGGTGATCTACTTTTGAAAAATCAGCCACTGAAACACCTATGGAGCACAGTTCTACTCTAACACTCGTGGGGTCCCCGTGAGTAAGACTACTCAATTTACTGGTAATCTTTAAATTTGCCCCACTTATCGTTGGCTTGAATAAAGAAAGGAAGAGAGAAAGTCCCTGTTTATTGAGCCTTTCTTGGGAACCAGGCATTATCTTATTTATTCCTCCCCTACTCTGTGAGGTGATTGTCCCCCTCATCCTGCAGATTTCCCACCCAGGAAATCTTCCACCATAGGTCTAGTTTATACAGCTCCTATAAAACAGATCCAAAATGCCATGTCAGGTCTGCTTCACAAGCTTATGTTGACTTTCAGGAAGTTTAGCTACTCTTATCAGGTTGCAATGACTTTGCCTAATGCCTCCAACAGAAGCACACGCAGTGGTAATCCTCTGGACCATTCCACCTCCTGACCTTTTCTTTAGCTACCACCATGCCACGCCTTGTCCCTCATATCTCACCTAACATCCACCACCTGGGAAATAACTGAAACCTCTAGAGTTTTCTGTGGTGGTATGAACATAGGAGGAGTCTGAACTTTTCCTTACAAAGCCTATTGTTGTTGGCAGCAACATTTCAAAATGGGTGGAGAAAAGCAAAACCAAGGGGCAGGAGTTTCTTTAAATACGACTAACTTGACTCCGCTGGCTGCCACATGTCTCGGTTCCATTCTAGTCCTCACACTTTGAAAACCTTGCCAAAATGCTGAAACATATTTTGAATATTTCAGCCTTAATAGCCCTAATTTGGATGAAATCAATAAAAAGCAAGGTAAGTGTGATCCTGATTTATCTTTAAAAAAAAATATCTTTACTGCCTTGTATTTTGCTATGTTGGTTCTGAGGTTGGAGATTCCTTTTTGTTCTATACTTTTCAACTTATGAGTCAATTAATAAGGAAATTTGTCCATTATGACTATTTTTCTTCCTTAATGGATTTTTTTTTTTTTTCAGTGTGGTTGGCTTGCAACAGTTCTATCCCTGGCAAAAGATGGAACACTCGGTCATCTAAACCACTGTGTGACAGACCTGAACAGGGCAAAGCAAGGGTGGTAAAGGAAATTATTTTGGAAATGTAGCTATGTTGGGTTGACTCTTATGGATTTCCTGATATGAGAAAGGATTATTTATTTCCCTTCCTGGGACACATTCAAACACATGTGATGGTTTTATAAAAAGAATGCCAAGATCCAATATACCAAATGCCTTACAATGTATAAGTTGGGGTAAATTTATTACTTTCCAGACCTGGTTATCCAATCATTTATACCAACAGTCAGAGGGCAAGAGGAATTTTTGTAAAAAAGGGTAGAAGAGGGTTTGTATAAACTGCATCATTTTGAGACAGACCTGATATTTAAGTGAAAATAAGTTTTTCATAAAATAGCTTGAGCCATTATCTCCTTTCTCTTATCTAACTGCCTTGGTTTAAAAATGAGATAAACTAAGCAGTACGAAAAAACAAATCTAATATACAGTCACGTTTCATTTTTGCTGTTGCTGTTGTTTTCAGAGTTTTCCCAAACTTTGCCACTTGAAAATATAAGTCCAGTGCTTACTGAAGAATTAACTATTCCACGTAGCCAAGGAACTAGCCAAGGCTCAACTGAGGACTACACTGTTGTTGTGGAACCACCTCAATATGAACCAACCACAGAAGGACCATTAACTCTCTCTACTGGGAGGCCGGTCAAGAGCTAATCCAGGAACCAGACTCCAGTGGCTTAACCAACTTGGCTGATGAGTGCTCAGTGTCCAGCGACACCACCAAGGAAATGCCAACAGCGGATCCCTCCGGGGATGCCATTGTCTGCAAGCACTCTGCTCCTTGACCTTACCCAGAAATGGTTGTTCCACTTCTCATTTCAAATTTTACTTCTGCTTTGTTTAGCCAATTTTTGTTTGTATTTTTCCTTTTTGTTCATGTACCTTTTACTATCCGCCAATCTGCTTGGCTCCCATCCTATCAAAACCCTCTCCTGCAACCAAGCCATAGCCTAACTTAGTGCTCAGAGACAGGTAGAATCTATTAAAAACTTCCAACCCAAAAAAACCCTCTGCTGTCCAGTCGATTCTGACTCATAGCAACCCTATAGGACAGAGTAGAACTGGCCCATAGGGTTTCCAAGGAGTGGGTGGTGGATTTGAACTGCTGCCCTTTTGGTTAGCAGCCAAGCTCTTAATCACTGCGCCACCGGGGCTCCATTAAAAACCATCAAGTTGACTCCAACTCATGGCAACCCATGTGTGCCAGAGTAGAAATGTACTCCACAGGATTTTCAATGGCTGATTTTTTTGTGGAAGTGTACTACCAGGGCTTTTTTCCAAGGCACTGCTGGATGAACTCAAACTTCCAGTTAGCATTCAAGCTCATTAACCTTTTGCACCACCCAAGGATTCATTAGAATGTTAGCCTCTCCCATTTGATTTTCTTCCTGCAGTGCCCTCATGCAGGATTTTCATCCTACCATCACGTCATTTCTTTTGAATTAATGTTCTGTGTCCTTCAAGTCATGTAGGAAGAGTATGCGATGCTCTCTTAGTTCAATACACATTGTACAAAATAGAGAAAGCTACATGGCAGAGAATGCACTGGGCACCCTCTCGGGCAAGCAGAACTAAATTTACTTCCTGGTCCCAACACACACATTGCCCATTTGTGTTTCTTTTATAGACTAAGATCACAAGAATTCCCAACAGAAGAAATGCCAAGAGGGCTAGAATCTTACCAGATGGTGGTATTAATAATGGAGCAGCCTAGAACTGATGACAAGGACATCAAGTCTGAAACAACACAGAGAATATAAATGTTGTGAGATGGCTCCCCTGCCCTCCCAAATTCCGTCTGTTTGCCAAATATTTTCATTTCCTTTGCATTATTAATGGTAAAATATGGGATATAGAATTGCACATCGCATCCAAAAATGCTCTGCTGGTGACATTGCAAGATTCGCTCCTTTTGTCATAAATCTCTTTAAATAATAAATTGGTGGTTATTAAAATCACAGGCTAGTAGGAGCATATTCTCTTGCGCATCATGATTTTGATTCAAAAACAATTTAAGGTGGTTTTCTGTCCTTTAGGGTGGTTATAAGTTGGAATCAACTAGACAAGTTTTATTATGAGGTAAAAAAAAGAATAAACAACAGTAAGAACTTTAGCTAGAAATGAAATTGATTTTTAAAACATAAATACCACATAGTCGTCCATGCTTCTTGTGGGTCACATTGATTGTGCATGGTTGGGAAGAAGCTGCATCATCTTTCCCAACACTGAGTACCCCAAGGGTTCATATATGGTTGTTGGCTGAGGTAAAACTCAGAATGAGTTGAATAGCAATGTGTGTAGATGAATAATTTTAAATTCAGGATCAAATTCTATTTGTAGATCTAGGGGACTTTGAGTTGTTTGCCATCGGCATGAAACTTACCCCACATCCACATTAACTGCGCACAAAAGTCCCATCCTCCTCCTCATTTCCCACATGCCCCTGCCCCTACTCCCAAATACAGACAGATATACAGGAAAGATGTCCCGAACCAATGTGCCCTTCATCATAGAAAATGAAAATAGCCCTCACTAAAAAAATTTAGGGTCCCTGTTCTAGAAGGTGTTTGGTCCTAGAGAGACATAGCCAAGTCTCACAAGGCCTTCTACTTGCCATGTTTGAATTATTGCCAGAACTATTACCAAGACCTAAGGAATAGGGAGTGGTGGTTATTCTTAGGATTCTAGCAAAAGAAGAAGAAATAATAGGAATTCTCCAAATGAAGACTAGTTAAGATGCAGAATAATAAACCCGGTGCCGCCGATTCAATTCCAACCCATAGCGACCCTATAGGACAGAGTAGAACTGCCCCATAGAGTTTCCAAGTAGCGCCTGGTGGATTCGAAATGCCGACCTTTTGGTTGGCAGCCATAGCAACTAACCACTACGCCACCAGGCAGAATATTAGAGGGTACAATTATGCAGAAGAAAGGTTCTAAAAAATTGGTGAAGAAAGAATTAGTCACAAAACTGACAGGTAACAAATTTTTTTTTATTTCCTTTTTTCTTTTCTTTCTGTTGTGCATAGGGTAGCTATGAGTCAGAACCGACTCAACAGCACCTAACAACAACAACATATCTCCAAACCCCTCTGAAATTTTTCATGAATTGCCGTTAATCTCAAAATCTGATAATTGTAAAATAAGAAGCTCTTCTACGTTGGAAGAAAATTTTAAGAGCTTCACTGATGAGCCCTCATATGCCAAAACACACTGGAAACCACTTTTTCTTTCACTGTAGAGATCTTGTCTATATGAGTTGAACCCAATTCTCTTGTTTCCTCATCAATGGTAAATATGAAGTGACTCACTGAAAAAGAGCCATTGCGATGTCTGTTTCCAGCAGATGTGTGTTTTAAAGAGCTTCTCTTTTTTCCGTTTTCCTTAGAATGGTTGGAGTCCTTGTGGGGTGCAAACAGTTAATGCATTTGGCTGCTAACCGAAAGGTTGGAGGTTGGTGTCCACCCTGAGGTGCCTCCAAAGAAAGGCCTGGCAATTTACTTCCAAAAAAAATCACCCTATGAAGCACATTTCTACTCTGCCTCACGTGAGGTTGCCATGAGTCGGAATTGACTCAACAGCAACTGGCTGGTGGTGCTTTTTTTCAGGAAGGTGGAGAAGATCTGTATGAACTAATGAAGTATCCCTTACTGATCAAATAGAGAGGAAAACAAGCAGCAATTATATATTTAAAAATCCCTTAATCTATATTTGAATATTTAGGTCAAATAATAATTGTTAAATCCCAAATACTTAAAATAAATGGTTAATCTCACTCATACTAAAAGAAATGGAAGTTGAAATTACACTAAGATCCTATATTTTTACCTATTAAATTGGCAAAGAATCAAAAGTTTGACAAGTTACTGTACTTGGGAAGATGGGGCTGAGAGAATTATATATGGGTCCAGGTCCTACAGAGGGCAATTAACTAATCAAAATCACACAGTCTCATACCTTTGGATCCAGCAATTCCATGTCTGTAATGGCACAAGATTGGAAATGATCTGAATGTCCATAAATGGGGACTGGTTAAGTTAGGTACATCCATATAATCCAATATTATGTAGTCATAAAAAAAATAACAGTAGGGAAAGATTACACCTCAACATAAAGAAAATTCTCACAAGTGGAAAAATAAGCAACATCGTGATGAAGAGAGAAAAGATTGACATGAAGGGTTTCATCTTATTTGGATCCGCAACGAACACCCATGGTAGCAGCAATCAAGAAATCAAACTTGAGAACTAATGTGTGCCTGAGTTAAGCCACGGTGTTTTCAATCACCTCATACGCACATAAGAGCTGGACAATCAATAAGGAAGACTGAAGAAGAATTGAAGCCTTTGAATTATGGTGTTGGTGAAGAATATTGAATATACTATGGAGAGCCAGAAGAATGAACAAGTCTCTCTTGGAAGAAGTACAGCCAGAGTGCTCCTTGGAAGCAAGGCCGGCAAGGCTGTCGCTCACGTGCTTTGGACATGTTAGCAGGACAGACGAGTCCCTAGAGAAGGACATCATGCTGGGTAAGGTACAGGGTCAGCAAAAAAGAGGAAGACCCTTGATGAGGTAAATTAACACAGTGGCTGCAACAATGGGCTCAAATATAGCAACTGTTGTGAGGATGGTACAGGACCAGGCAGTGTTTTGCTCTGTTGTACATAGGGTCACCATGAGTTAGGATCAACTCAGTGGCACCTAACAACAACAGGGAAGATCATTATGCAGTAATATGGAAAAAATCTCCAAAATAGATTCTTAAAATTAAAATAGTAAGTATAGAAATGACAGGCTGATATATGTATGTCACAGAATGAACTGTGTCCCCCCAAAATATTTGTCAGCTTGGCTAGGTCATGATTCCCTTATATGATTGTCTACCATTTTATCATCTGATGTGATTTCTCTATGTGTTGTAAATCCTATCACTATAATAAGATGGATTAGTGGCAGTTATATTGATGAGATAAAGAAAACAAAAATCCTTACGTTGAGTATGGATTGGACCTCAACATAAAGAAAAGAAAAAAATCCTCACAACTGGACCAATGAGCAACATCATGATAAATGGAGAAAAGATTGAAGTTGTCAAGGATTTCATTTTACTAGGAACCACAGTCAACAGCCATGGAAGCAGCAGTGAAGAAATCAAAAGACGCATTGCACTGGGTAAATCTGCTGCAAAGGACCTCTTTTTTTTGAAGAGCAAAGATGTCACCTTGAAGACTAAGGTGCGCCTGCCCCAAGCCATGGTATTTTCAATCGCATCATATGCATGTGAAAGCTGGACAATGAATAAGGAAGACCGAAGAAGAATTGACAGCTTTGAATTGTGGTGCTGGCGAAGAATATTGAATATACCATGGACTGCCAAAAGAACAAACAAATCTGTCTTAGAGGAAGCACAGCCAGAATGCTCCTTAGAGGCAAGGATGGCGAGACTGCATCTTACATACTTTGGACATGTTGTCAGGACGGATCAGTCCCTGGAGAAGGACATCAAGCTTGGCAGAGTACAGGGTCAGCAGAAAAGAGGAAGGCCCTCAACGAGGTGGATTGACACAGTGGCTGCAACAATGAGCTCAAGCATAACAACGATTGTAAGGATGGCTCAGGACTGGGCAGTGTTTCGTTCTGTTGTGCATAGGGTAACTATGAGTCGGAACTGACTTGACGGCACCTAACAACAACAACAAATTTTGATGAGGTCTACAAGACTAGATAGTGTCTTCAGCCAATTTCTTTAAGATAGAGAGAAGCAAGTAGAGAGACATGGGACCCTCATACCACCAAGAAAGCAATGTTGGGAGCAGAACACATCCTTTGGACCTGAGGTTCTTGCACTGAGATGCAAGGGAAGACTGATGCATGACAAGGACCTTCCTCCAGAGCCGACAGAGAGAGAAATCATTCCCCTGGATCCGGTGCCCTGAATTTGAACTTCTAGCCTACTGGACTAAGAGAATAAACTTGTCTTTGTTAAACCCATTCATTTGTGGTATTTCTGTTATAGCACCACTAGATTACTAAGACAATGTATAAAAAAAGATTATTTCTGGAAGGATACATATGAAACTAATAATATTGGTGCCTGGGTATCTGAGAATCACTGTTAGTAGTCTTTTATTATATTTTATATATAAAAATATCGCATTAAAAAGAAAAACAAAAACCTTTGCCATCAAGTCGGTTCTGACTCATAGCGACCCTATAGGACAGAGTAAAGCTGCCCCGTAGGGTTTCCAAGGAGCAGCTGGTGCATTCAAACTGCTGACATTTTTATTAGCAGCCAAGTGCTTAACCACTCCATTACCAGGGCTCCATGTATTACGTAAATACATATACACACACGCATAGATATTGTTGTTGTTACCTGGCATCGAGCCACCTCCCAATGATGCCAACCTTACGTATAACAGAACTAAACATTGCCCAGTCCCGTGCCGTCTTCACTATTGCTGACATGTTTGAGTCAATTGCTGTGCCTATTGTGTCAATCCACCTCCCTGAGGAGTCCCCTCGTTTTCGCTGCTGACCCTCTGCTTTACCAACCATGCTCTCTTTTCTAGATATTGGTCTTTCCTGATGACATGTCCAAAGTGAGCAAGATGAAGTCTTTCCACCCTTGCTTCTAAGGAGCACTCAGGTTGCATACATTATACGCACACAGTATACACACAGTATATAAATGTATAAATTATTCCAAAATAAAAAATTGGCATGAAAATTAAAAACAATTATAGTTAAAAGATACATGAAGTATGATAACTAAGTATGATCCCTAACAATTTACTGGGTCTTTATTACGTGCCAGATTCTGTTCTTAAAGCTTTACATATGGTATCTTGTTTAACATCAATCCCCATAAAAACCGTATAAAATGTATACCATTCTTATTTTATAGACAAGTAAGCTACAGCTTGGTGAGGTTAAAGAATTTGCCCAGGGTCATACTGATGGCGGCAAAAAAAGAAATCAAATCAGGGCCTGCCTGAAGAGCCCAAGCTCTGACCATTGCGTTGTGCTGCCCCCCAGTGGGAAGAACGGGTAATTAGGAAACGGAGGCTTTGTTATTCTGAAATTGGCCTCCATCGCCACACACATCTCTGTTCTCACCTGTAAAATGCGATGGGTTGGGCAAAGATAATCTCCAAAGTCTTGCTTAATTTCAGCATTGTTAACTTCACCAGAGTTAAAAAAAAAAAAAAAAAAGTCCATGTATCAGATTGATTCTTAAGTATATTGACCTAATAACCAATTCAAAATTCAGTTCATTCAGCCTGGAATTTGTAAATTACACCTTATGACTAACTACAGTAAGTGTCTCAGGTCTTAGTTATGAAAGATATAATTATTTCCTAAATATATATGAAATACAGAGAATCTATAAGCTCCATTGGAAACTCTGGTGGCGTAGTGGTTAAGAGCTATGGGTGTTAACCAAAAGGTCAGCAGTTCAAATCTACTAGGCTCTCCTTGGAAACCGTATAGGGCAGTTCTACTCTGTCCTATAGTATTGCTATGAGTTGGAATCAACTCTACAGCAGTGGGTTTGGTTTTGGGTTTTCGTATAAGCTCCATGAGGACCAAAACCAAGACCACCTTGATGACTTTTATATTCCCAGCATCCAGAACAATGTCTTTCATATTGAAGGTGCTCAAAAATGCCTAGTGTATCCTAAGGGACTAATATAGGGTTAATTATTATTAATTATACTATGTAATGTACTATTATTGTTATACTACATTCTTTAACAAAAAAAAGAAAAATTGGGCACAACAGACCTTCAAGCTAGAATTGTAGTTAACAATTATTTATTAGTCCATTCTCGTTGTTTTATAAGTGGTTAAATTAGGAGCAGAGTGGACATTTTTGTTATCACTGATACTGCTGTCATTAGTATTATTGGTGCTATTATCATCATCTTCCTTTTCTAAGGAAATTCTACTTTCTGGGAATTCTTCTCATCTGCTCTGAAATCTCCTAGGAGAAGCCTCAAAATCTCTTTGGCTTTGTCTTCTGAGCTGGAGATTTAGGAATCACAACCCCCTGCCCACTGCTCTCCACCCTTACTCCTCACCCCATACCCAAACCGCATTCTTTTCCTTCCCATAGTGAAGACTCAGTCAGGAATTCTACCCTTCATCCTTAAATCATGGACAGTTTTTCCTTAGTGAAGATATTTTTGAAGAAAATTTCTTATAAAGACTTTTTTCTACTTAAAGGGAGAACACTTTGTTATATATGTATACAAGAGTGTGTGTGTGTGTAGAGGTGCATATGTATAACTGCATATGTCTGTGTTGTAAGTGTGTGTTGTGTTTGGTATACAGCTTACTGATAGATACAGTTGTCTTCTGTACAGAAATATGACAAACCAAAACTGAAATTAATTTAAATTTGCTTTAGTAGTAACTTTTTTTTTTTTTCTAGTGCCTACGCATCATTTTTTAAACCCTTCTGTTTATATGGCCCAAAGTGGAGGAGGAAAGAAATTCTTTCCTGAAATGAAATGTTTTGTATTAGAAGTGTTTACCTCCTGGGCTAATTCTAGTGTCCAAATCTGAAATTCTTTTACACTGATGTCTACATACAACTTCAGGGGAGACTGATAAATGAAATCGGGCTGTGAGCTCAGGATGAAAAGGAAATGGGGCTTGATAAACATAGCAATTTTTTTCAGTTACAAAAGACAAATAACAAACTAGAAGATTTAACCACACATAGTAGATAAAAGCCTAATTTCCTTAATATACAAAGAGCATTTACAAATCAAAAATAGAAAAACATAATAGATAAATGGACAAGAAAATTAAAAGAAATTCAGATCAAAGTATAAAAGGCCAAGAAACCTATGAATCAATAAATATAACCAAAAAAAAAACCAAAAACAAAACCCATTGCCATCGAGTCGATTCCAACTCGTAACAAACCTGTAGGACAGAGTAGAACTACCCCATAGAGTTGCCAAGGAGCACCTGATAGAGTTGAACTGCCAATATTTTGTTTAACAGCTGAACTCTTAACCACTACGCCACCAGGTTTTCTGAATAAATATATGTTCATCTAAATAATGAAATGGTATTTTTTTCTATCATTATTATTAAAATTTTTAAAAAGATTAGATGAGAGACTGTATTGATGAGTATATGAATTAAAGACAACCTCACAAACCACTAATAAAGTTACAAACTTGTGCAACTTATTGGCAGGAAATTTGGCGATAAATTTCACAATGTATATGCATGGAACCTTTAATTCTTAATCCTGCTGTTAGAAATTTATGTTTTGGGTGAGGTAGGGTGTCCACTTTACCCAAGATAGCCCAGTTCAGCAGGGACAATGCTGTTATGTTAGCATCCTATTTTATTCAGAAGTGTCTCAGTTGCACAATAAATGTACAATAAATTACACAGCAATAACCCTAGCTGTGGATATGTGTGTCTATGTGTGTGTTGTTCCTAGGTGGTGCAAACAGTTAAGCACTCAGCTACTAACTGAAAGTTTGGTGGTTCAAACGCACCCAGAGGTGCCTCAGAAGAAGTCCTAGTGATCTACTTCTAAAAGGTCACAGCCATTATAAACCCTATGGAGTGCAGTTCTACTCTGAAACATATGAGGTTGCCATGAGTTGTCATCAACTTGATGATAACTGGTTTGGTTTTATTTATATATACATATATGTGCATGTGTTTGCACACACATATTTCAGAATTGTTTGTAATAGCAAAACACTAAAAAAGTCTTCAAAATCCATCTATAGTAGATTGTCTAGCATAGTCCATATAAATTATGATGTATCTATTCAATGGAGTGCTATAAAGCTATTGCCAGCCAACAGAAAAGCCACCTTCTCCACCCTACCAATCCCAGGATCTCCTGTTAATAGCTGTTCCAGAAAATTCAAACATTTAAATATAAAGGCAAAAAAGGTATAGAATTCATTCAAAGATATAACAATATAAGAACAGAAAATAAGAATCCAGTAATTTTACAGATGAATTTATAAGAAACACAAAATCCTACCACAAAATAGAGGGAAATTATAATACTCAAATGTGAAGTAAAAATAATTAGACAGACTTCCTTTTCTGGTGATATTTAAATAGCTAATATTGGACCTACTCTCCCACTGTAAGCAACTTAAAGTGGACAAAAATATATAAAACATCCATTTAAAGGCATCAAACAGCAACCAACTCAGGGCTATAATCCTTGACCAAAAGAAAGCACATGAAGTGAGTCCCACATTTTTACCTAGTTTCCTCCCTCTGAGCATTTTCCCAACCACCATCTAGGAAAATAGTGCCAACAGAGACCCGCATTTTTGCTGGGACAGCAGACTGGAGAGCAGGGCTGTCACAACCACTAGGATTTGGGTGCCTCAAAGAGGAGGCAGGCCTAGAAAAAGAGCTCCAAAACTTTACATAAACATATTCTTTGAGTTCTTGGCTGATTCCCATGGTGGCTATGAGCTGAGCCATACTCTAAAAGACACGCCAATAATAACCATTAGAATGTAAGAAAACTGAGCAGAATTGTCAAAGGCTACACATTATTGGGGGTAAAGAGGCTGAAGATCAGGTCCAGTGAGAAAGAGGGTTTGGATATGACTACAGGCTTTTAGTTGAGATCTCAGGAAGACCACAACCTAGGAGTAAAGATTATACTTTAAGAATAAGGGTTGTGGAGGTGGGGCCAAAATGGCAGACTAGGTGGACGCTACCGCGGATCCCTCTTGCAACAAAGACTCGGAAAAACAAGGGAATCGATCACATACATAACAATCTACGAACTCTGAACAACAAGCACAGACTTAGAGATGGAAAATGAACAAATACGGGCAGACGGCGACCGTTTTCAGAACTAGGAGCCAGCGTACCAGGCAGGTGACCTTCGGAGCCCGATCTGGGGCAGAGCCCAGGGGGGCAGACGGCACAGAAGGGGGGCCCAGCCCTTCCCCCCCAAACCCATCCCGTGAGGAATCTAGCTGGTTGGTGCGGGCGGTGTAGCGGCGCAGCCGGAGGGAGAAGAACCCGGGAGGCAGCGACTGATCTGGGAGTGGGGAGAACAGCATCCCAGCCGGGGAGCCATCCCGCCGGAAGTTTGGCGGGAAGTGGGTGGGGCGCGAGCGGGGGGAGGGGGTCAGCTATATTTCCCTAAAGCAAACCCGGGGCAGGGCCCAGACGTTTGTGCGGGGGGAAGCACACCCAGTCCGCGCGTGTGGCGCGGCGCACTGGAGGGAGAAGTCCCCGGGAGGAAGTGACTGGTCTCGGAGTGGGGAAAGCAGCGTCCCAGCCGGGGTGCCATCCCACTGGGATTTGGGCGCGTGCGCAGGCAGGGCGTGAGCGCGGGGTCCAATTATATTCCCCTGAATTGACCCAGGGGGCGGGCACACCTGGTCGTGCAGGTGACGCCCACCCAATTCATGCGTGTGGTGCGGCGCTCCAGAAGGGGAAGTCCCCGGGAGGAAGTGACTGGTCCCGGAGCGGGGAAAGCAGCGTCCCAGCCGGGCAGTCGTCCCGCTGGGATTTGGGCGGGCACGCGGGCGGGGCGTGACCGCGGGGTCCAATTATATTCACCTGAATAGACCCTGGGGGCGGGACCACCCGTTCGTGCGGGAAACGCCCACCCAGTTTGCGCGAGCAGTGCCACGCACCGGTGGGAGAATTCCCCAGGAGGAAGTGACTGGTCTCGGAGCGGGGAAAGCAGCATCCCAGCCAGGGACCCGTCCCACCCGTATTTTGGCAGACGGGGGCGGAGCGTGAACGCGATGTTCAGCTCTATATTCTGTGGTGCTACACTCCTAGCTCTCTGATCCCTCCCCCACCCTCCCCAGGCGGCTCCATTAACATCCGAATACCCGGAGCCAGAGGGAGAATTCAGAAAGGGATCTGACTGCATTTTTTTTTAGCTGATTACCTGGGAAATCTAGTTTCCCAGTGATGGCTCGGAGACAGCAGTCCATATCAAACCACATAAAGAAACAGACCATGACAGCTTCTCCAACCCCCCAACAAAAGAATCAAAATCTTTCCCAAATGAAGATACAATCCTGGAATTATCAGATACAGAATATAAAAAACTAATTTACAGAATGCTTAAAGATATCACAAATGAAATTAGGATAAATGCAGAAAAAGCCAAGGAACACACTGATAAAACTGTTGAAGAACTCAAAAAGATTATTCAAGAACATACTGGAAAAATTAATAAGTTGCAAGAATCCATAGAGAGACAGCATGTAGAAATCCAAAAGATTAACAATAAAATTACAGAATTTGACAACGCAATAGAAAGTCAGAGGAGCAGACTCGAGCAATTAGAATGTAGACTGGGACTTCTGGAGGACCAGGGAAACAACACCAACATAGCTGAAAAAAAATCAGATAAAAGAATTTAAAAAAATGAAGAAACCCTAAGAATCATGTGGGACTCTATCAAGAAGGATAACTTGCGAGTGATTGGAGTCCCAGAACAGGGAGGGGGGACAGAAAACACAGAGAAATTAGTTGAAGAACTCCTGACACAATACTTCCCTGACATCATGAAAAACGAAAGGATATCTATCCAAGATGCTCATCGAACCCCATTTAAGATTGATCCAAGAAGAAAAACACCAAGACATATTATCATCAAACTTGCCAAAACCAAACACAAACAGAAAATTTTAAAAGCAGCCAGGGAGAAAAGAAAGGTTTCCTTCAAGGGAGAATCAATAAGAATAAGTTCAGACTACTCAGCAGAAACCATGGAGGCAAGAAGGGAATGGGACGACGTATACAGAGCACTGAACGAGAAAAACTGCCAACCAAGGATCATATATCCAGCAAAACTCTCTCTGAAATATGAAGGAGAAATTAAGATATTTACAGATAAACACAAGTTTAGAGAATTTGCAAAAACTAAACCAAGACTGCAAGAAATGCTAAAGGAGATTGGCCTGATGACCAATAATATCAGGTACCAGCACAATACAAGGTCACAAAACAGAACGTCCTGATATCAACGCAACTCAAATAGGGAAAGCACAAAAACAAACAAATTAAGACTAATTCTAAAAAATAAATAAATAAACAAAATAATACACACAACAGGAAATCTTGGAAATCAATAGATAAACGATCACAATAATGAAAAAGAGGGACTAAATATAGGAGGCATTGAACTGCCAGATGGAGAGTGATACAAGGCGATATAGAAGGATACAAGTTAGGTTTTTACTTAGAAAAATAGGGGTAAATAAAAAGGTAACCACAAAAAGGAATATCAATTTCATAACTCAAGAAAAAAGCCAAGAAAAACGTAACGACTCAACAAACATAAAGTTAAACATTATGAAAATGAGGATCTCACAATCTACTAAGAAAAATGTCTCAGCACAAAAAAGCATGTGGAAAAATGAAATGACCAACAACACACATGAAAGGCATCAAAATGACACCACTAAAAACTTATTTATCTATAATTAAGCTGAATGTAAATGGACTAAATGCACCAATAAAGAGACAGAGAGTCACGGACTGGATAAAGAAACACGATCCATCTATATGCTGCCTACAAGAGACACACCTTAGACTTAGAGACACAAACAAACTAAAACTCAAAGGATGGAAAAAAAATATATCAAGCAAACAAGAAGCAAAAAAGAAGAGGAGTAGCAATATTAATTTCTGACAAAATAGACTTTAGACTTAAATCCGCCACAAAGGATAAAGAAGGACACTATATAATGATAAAAGGGACAATTGATCAGGAAGACATAACCATACTAAATATTTACGCACCCAATGACAGGGCTGCAAGATACATAAATCAAATTTTAACAGAATTGAAAAGTGAGATAGACACCTCCACATTTATAGTAGGAGACTTCAACACACCACTTTCGGAGGACAGGACATCCAGTAAGAAGCTCAATAGAGACACGGAAGACCTACTTACAACCATCAACCAACTTGACCTCATTGACTTATACAGAACTCTCCACCCAACTGCTGCCAAATATACTTTTTTTTTAGTGCACATGGAACATTCTCTAGAATAGACCACATATTAGGTCATAAAACAAATCTTTGCAGAATCCAAAACATCGAAATATTACAAAGCATCTTCTCAGACCACAAGGCAATGAAGCTAGAGATCAATAACAGAAAAACTAGGGAAAAGAAATCAAATACTTGGAAAATGAACAATACCCTCCTGAAAAAAGACTGGGTTATAGAAGACATCAAGGAGGGAATAAGGAAATTCATAGAACGCAACGAGAATGAAAATACTTCCTATCAAAACCTCTGGGACACAGCAAAAGCAGTGCTCAGAGGCCAATTTAGATCGATAAATGCACACATACAAAAAGAAGAAAGAGGCAAAATCAGAGAACTGTCCCTACAACTTGAACAAATAGAAAGTGAGCAACAAAAGAACCCATCAGGCACCAGAAGAAAACAAATAATAAAAATTAGAGCTGAACTAAATGAATTAGAGAACAGAAAAACAATTGAAAGAATTAACAAAGCCAAAAGCTGGTTCTTTGAAAAAATTAACAAAATTGATAAACCATTGGCTAGACTGACTAAAGAAAAACAGGAAAGGAAACAAATAACCCGAATAAGAAACGAGAAGGACCACATCACAACAGAGCCAAATGAAATTAAAAGAATCATTTCAGATTACTACGTAAAATTGTACTCTAACAAATTTGAAAACCTAGAAGAAATGGATAAATTCTTGGAACAATACTACCTACCTAAACTAACACATTCAGAAGTAGAACAACTAAATAGACCCATAACAAAAAAAGAGATTGAAACGGTAATCAAAAAACTTCCAACAAAAAAAAGTCCTGGCCCAGACGGCTTCACTGCAGAGTTCTACCAAACCTTCAGAGAAGACTTAACACCATTACTATTGAAGGTATTTCAAAGCATAGAACAAGACGGAATACTACCCAACTCATTCTATGAAGCTACTATCTCCCTGATACCAAAACCAGGTAAAGACATTACAAAAAAAGAAAATTTTAGACCTATATCCCTCATGAACATAGATGCAAAAATCCTCAACAAAATTCTAGCCAATAGAATCCAACAACACATCAAAAAAATAATTCACCCTGATCAAGTGGGATTTATACCAGGTATGCAAGGCTGGTTTAATACCAGAAAAAACATTAATGTAATCCATCACATAAATAAAACAAAAGATAAAAACCACATGATCTTATCAATAGATGCAGAAAAGGCATTTGACAAAGTTCAACACCCATTTATGATAAAAACTCTTACCAAAATAGGAATTGAAGGAAAATTCCTCAACATAATAAAGGGCATCTATGCAAAGCCAACAGCCAATATCACTCTAAATGGAGAGAACCTGAAAGCATTTCCCTTGAGAACGGGAACCAGACAAGGATGCCCTTTATCACCGCTCTTATTCAACATCGTACTTGAAGTCCTAGCCAGGGCAATTAGGCTAGACAAAGAAATAAAGCGTATCCAGATTGGTAAGGAGGAAGTAAAGCTATCACTATTTGCAGATGACATGATCGTATACATGGAAAACCCTAAGGAATCCTCCAGAAAACTACTGAAACTAATAGAAGAGTTTGGCAGAGTCTCAGGTTATAAGATAAACATACAAAAATCACTTGGATTCCTCTACATCAACAAAAAGAACACCGAAGAGGAAATAACCAAATCAATACCATTCACAGTAGCCCCCAAGATGATAAAATACTTAGGAATAAATCTTACCAAGGATGTAAAAGACCTATACAAAGAAAACTATAAAACTCTGCTGCAAGAAATTCAAAAGGACATACTTAAGTGGAAAAACATACCCTGCTCATGGATAGGAAGACTTAACATAGTAAAAATGTCTATTCTACCAAAAGCCATTTATACATATAACGCACTTCCAATCCAAATACCAATGTCATACTTTAAGGGGATAGAGAAACAAATCACTAATTTCATATGGAAGGGAAAGAACCCCTGGATAAGCAAAACATTACTGAAAAAGAAGAAGAAAGTGGGAGGCCTCACCCTACCTGATTTCAGAACCTATTATATAGTTACAGTAGTCAAACAGCCTGGTACTGGTACAACAACAGGCACATAGACCAATGGAACAGAATTGAGAACCCAGATATAAATCCATCCACGTATGAGCAGCTGATATTTGACAAAGGACCAGGGTCAGTCAATTGGGGAAATAATAGTCTTTTTAACAAATGGTGCTGGCATACCTGGATATCCATTTGCAAAAGAATGAAACAGGACCCATACCTCACACCATGTACAAAAACTAACTCCAAGTGGATCAAAGACCTAAACATAAAGACTAAAACGATAAAGATCATGGAAGAAAAAATAGGATCAACCATAGGAGCCCTAATACAGGGCATAAACAGAATACAAAACATTACCAAAAATGATGAAGAGAAACCCGATAACTGGGAGCTCCTAAAAATCAAACACCTATGCTCATCTATAGACTTCACCAAAAGAGTAAAAAGACCACCTACAGATTGGGAAAGAATATTCAGCTATGACATCTCAGACCAGCACCTGACCTCTAAAATCTACATGATTCTGTCAAAACTCAACCACAAAAAGACAAACAACCCAATCAAGAAGTGGGCAAAGGATATGAACACACATTTCACTAAAGAAGATATTCAGGCAGCCAACAGATACATGAGAAAATGCTCCCGATCATTAGCCATTAGAGAAATGCAAATTAAAACTACGATGAGATTCCATCTCACACCAACTAGACTGGCATTAATCCAAAAAACACAAAATAATAAATGTTGGAGAGGCTGCAGAGAGATTGGAACTCTCATACACTGCTGGTGGGATTGTAAAATGGTACAACCACTTTGGAAATCCATCTGGCGTTATCTTAAACAGTTAGAAATAGAACTACCATACAACCCAGAAATCCCGCTCCTCGGAATATACCCTAGAGATACAAGAGCCTTCACACAAACAGATATATGCACACCCATGTTTATTGCAGCTCTGTTTACAATAGCAAAAAGCTGGAAGCAACCAAGATGTCCATCAATGGATGAATGGGTAAATAAATTGTGGTATATTCACACAATGGAATACTATGCATCGATAAAGAACAGTGACGAATCTCTGAAACATTTCATAACATGGAGGAATCTGGAAGGCATTATGCTGAGCGAAATGAGTCAGTTGCAAAAGGACAAATATTGTATAAGACCACTATTATAAGATCTTGAGAAATAGAAAAAACGGAGAAGAACACAGACTTATGTGGTTACAAAGGGGGGAGGGAGGGAGGGAGGGAGGGGGCTTTTTATTGATCAATCTGTAGATAAGAACTGCTTTGGGTGAAGGGAAAGACAACACTCAATACAAGGAAGGTCAGCCTAATTGGACTGGATTAAAAGCAAAGAGGTTTCCGGGATAAAATGAAAGCTTCAAAGGTCAACGGAGCAGGGGAACTTGGTTTGAGGGGACTTCTAAGTCAATGGGCAAAATAATTCTATTATGAAAACACTCTGCATCCCACTTTGAATTGTGGCGCCTGGGGTCCTAAATGCCAACAAGTGGCCATCTAAGATACATCAATTGGTCTCAACCCACCTGGAGCAAAGGCAAAGGAAGAACACCAAGGTCACACGACAATTAAGAACCCAAGAGACAGAAAGGGCCACATGAACCAGAGACCTACATTATCCCGAGACCAGAAGAACTAGTTGGTGCCCGGCCACAATCGATGTCTGTCCTGTCAGGGAGCACAACAGACAACTCTTGAGGGAGCAGGAGACCAATGGGATACAGACCCCAAATTCTCATGAAAAGACCATACCTAATGGTATGATTGCAACTAGAGGAATCCCAGAGACAATGCTCCCCAGAACTTCTGATGGCACAGGACAGGAACCATCCCCGAAGACAATTCATCAGGCATGAAAAGGACTGGTCAGTGGCGGGGAGAGAGATGCTGATGAAGAGTGAGCTAATTAAATCAGGTGGACACTGGAGAGAGTGTTGGCAACTCTTGACTGGAGGGGGGATGGGAAGATAGAGAGAGAGGGAAGATGGCAAAATTGGCACGAAACGAGAGACTGTAAGGGTTGACTCAATAGGGGGAGAGCAAGTGGGAGAAGGGAGTAAGATGTATGTAAACCTACATGTGACAGACTGATTGGAATGGTAAATGTTCACTTGAAGCTTAATAAAAAAAAAAAAAAAAAGAATAAGGGTTGTGCTCTCGAAGCAAGAGAAAAACTGAAAGTAATGCAGCCTAACAAACCAAAAACTAAACTTTGACACACTCAAGATAATCACAAGTAAATGAATTGCCTGCCAGAACAAAATTTAACAGTCTTTAGAAGAAACTCTACATTTATCATTCACAATGTCTGGCATAACATCAAAAATTACTAGACAAGTGAAGAAGCAGGACTTCAAAGTTTTTTGCTTATGCCTTGAAAGAAAGCCTTATTTCTTATAGTAACAGAGCTCATAGTGCCAAAAACAAAACCCAGAGTTTCAGTGTCAGAGTGGCTGAATTACAACGCCAACTCAATTTCCAACCTCCAGTGGTGTCTGAAGTTAGAGAGGGCATTGACTGGGAAGAAATGGGATCCTGAAACTTGGGATGGACATATGGGCAGATAATCAGAAGCCCCTAAATTCCATTGAATAGCTCCTGCCAACAGAACCAGCCCTCTCACTCCCATCTGAAGAGATTACTCCATCTTTGTCTACTAAGCCACCCTACCCAGTAAATCCAGTAGCCCTCCCATCCCCAACTGATGAGATTAACCCAGCTGTGTCTAAAGAGGCTTTGTCTGAGTCATTGCCTGGGCATCACCTAAGGCTGATGTATTACAAGACAATGCTGAATGTTCTCATAACACAACCCCACCACCCATTTTGGCTTCCAGACTTAAAACTAGACTTAAGTCCCAGCAAGCCCCAAAGTGTAACCAAGGAGGAGTTACACTTTGTACTTCACTCCTAAAGAACTACTTGGCATTTCTAATATGTACAAACAGAAACCTGGGAAATATGTGTGAGAATGGCTATTACGAGTGTGGCATAATGGTGCCAGGAACATAAAGATGAATCAGTCTGAATTTATTGATATGGGCCCACTAAGCACAGATTCTTCATTCAATATTTCAGCTCCAGAGTTTAAGAAAGGATCTAATAGTTTATTTGTTTGGATCACTGTAGCATGGACTACACGGTGGCCTACACTAAATCAAGTTGAAATGCCAGACCTGCCTTGGTATACTGTAGAAGAAGGTATCCAAAGCCTTAGGGAAACTAGCGTGCCAAAGTGGCTTTATCAGGTTAGACCCACAGACCCACACATGGCATGACCAGAGGACACATCCTTTACTGCAAGGGTAAGGAACAAATTTGTGAAGGGAGCCTCAGCATCCTTGAAAACTGCTGTGACTGTTATTTTATGTAAGTCAGATTTGACAGTGAGAACTGCCCCAACTGAATTAAGACACCTAACTACAATGAGGCTCATTGGACCCCATGGTAGTAGGTGCCAAGTGGCAGCACTCAATCAACAAAGAAAAGGTGGGCATGGTTACAGTAATGGACAGCAGAGTCAAAGCAGTAATCAGAATAGTCTGACTTGTATGGACTTATGGCATTGGCTACTGGTGTCCGTAGGAGTGGAATAGATAGGAAAACTACTAAATATTGATCTGTACAGCAGATGAATTCTAGGTCAGGTGAACAGCAGTCTAACACAAATCGCCAGAATAGAGTCAGGGCCCCTCAATCAATTCCCAGACTTGAGCTCGTTTATAGAACAACCCCTTAAATGAAGAGGAGGCTGAGTCCCCTTGAGGAAGGACTCCAACACACTGCCAAAAATTTATATTGTTAATCTTTCTCTCAACCTTCTCCAAAGGGACCTATGGCCGTTCATGAGAGTGATTGTTCTTTAGGGAAAAGGAAATAATCAGACTTTTCGGGGATCACTGGATTCTAGCTCTGAACTGATACTAATTCAAGAAGACCCAAAATATCACTGTGGCCACCAATCAGAGTGCAGACATATGGAGGTCAGGCTATTAATGGAGTCATAGTTCATATCTGTCTCACAGTAAGTCCAATTGTGTCCCTGAACTCATCCTGTAGTGATTTCCCCAGACCCAGAATGCAAAGTTGGAATGGATATACTGAGCAACTGGCAGAACCCCCACATTGGATCCCTGACAAATGGAGTAAGGGCTATTATGGTAGGAGAAGCCAAGTGGAAACCATTAGAACTGCCCCTACGTAGGAAAACAGTAAACCAAACGCAACACCACATTTCTGGAGGGATTGTAGAGATTACCGTCACCATCAAGATCTTGAAGAACGCAGGGGTGGTGGTTCCCACCACATTCGCATTCAACTTGCTTATTTGGCCTGTGCAAAAAACAATTGGATGATAGAGAATGACAGTGGATTATTGAAAACTAGGTGGCGGCTTCAACTGCAGCTGCTGTTCCAGATGTAGTTTCATTGCTTGAGCAAATTAATACATCTCCTGGTACCTGTTTTGCAGCTGTTGATCTGGCTAATGCCTTTTTCACCATACCTGTTTTGAAGGGCCGTCAGAAGAAGTTTGCCTTCAGCTGGCAAGGCCAGCAATACACCTTCACTTGCCTACCTCAGATCTCTATCAACTCTCCAGCCTTATGTCATAAGTTAGTTTCCAGGGACCTTGATTGCCTTTTCCTTCCACAAGACATCACACTGGTCCATTACATTGATCACATTATGCTGATTGGGACTAGTAAGGAAGAACTGTCAATGACTTATTGGTAAAACATTTGCAGGCTACAAGGTTGGAAATAAATTTGACAAAAATTCAGGCACCTTCCACCTCAGTGAAATTTCTATGGTTTCAGGGGTGTGGGGCATGTCAACATATTCCTTCTAAAGTGAAGAATAAGTTATTGCATCTGGCCCCTCCCACAACTAAAAAGGAGGCACAAGACCCAGTGGGCCTCTTTGGATTTTGGAGGCAACATATTCCTCATTTGAGTGTGCGACTCAGGCCTATTTATCAAGTGACTCCAAAAACTGCTAGTTTTGAGTGGGGCCCAGACCAAGAGAAGGTTTTGCAACAGGTTCAGGCTGCCGTGCAAGCATCTCTTCTACTTGGGCCATATGATTCGGCTAATCCAATGTTGCTTGAAGTGTCAGTGGCAGATAGAGATGCTGATTGGAGTCTTTGGCAGGCCCTTATTGGTGAATCACAGTGCAGAACCTTAGAATTTTGGAGCAAAGCCCTGCCATCCTCTGCAGATAACTACTCTCCTTTGTAAGACAGCTTTTGGTTTGTTACTGGTCCTTAGTACAGCCTGAACCCTTAACCACGGGCTGCCAAATCACCATGGGGCTATATCTGCCCATTATAAACTGGGTGTTGTCTGACCCACAGAGTCATAAAGTTGGACGTGCATAGCAGCACTCCATCATTAAATGGAAGTGGTATATATGAGATTGGACCTGAGCAGGAACTGAAGGCACAAGTTGCATGAGGAAGTGGCCCAAATGCCCATGGTCTCCACTTCTGTCACATTACCTTCCATCTCCCAGTCTCCTCATGATCAGTTGACTGAGGAAGAGAAAATTCGTGCCTGGTTTAGATGGTTCTGTGTGATATGTAGGCACCACTTAAAAGTGGGCAGCGGCAACACAACACAGCCCCTTTCTGGCACCTCCTTGAAGGACAATGGTGAAAGGAAATCCTCCCAGTGGACAGAACTGTGAGCAGTACACCTGATTGTTCACTTTACTCAGAAAGAGAAATGGCCAGATGTGCAACTGTACGCTAATTCATGGGCTGTGGCCAATGATTTGGTTGGATGGTCAGGGACGTGTAAGGAGCGTGATTCAAAAATTAGAGACAAGGAAGACGTATGTGGATAGACCTTTCTGAGTGGGCCTAAGAAGTGAAGATATTTTTGTCTCATGTGAATGCTCACCAAAGGGTGGCCTCAGCAGATGAGAATTTTAACAATCAAGTAGATAGGTGATGCGTTCTGTGGAAACTAGCCATCCTCTTTCCCTAGCAACTCCCATGATTGCCCAATGGGCTCATGAACAAAGCGGCCATAGCAGCAGGGATGGAGGTTATGCATGGGCTCAGCAACATGGACTTCCACTCACCTAGGCTGACTTGGCTACAACCACTGCTGAGTGCCCAATCTGCCAGCAGCAGAGACCAACACCGAGTCCCCCATATGGCACCATCCCTCAAGCTGATCAGCCAGCAACTCAGTGGCAGATTGATCACATTTGACCGCTTCTGTCATGGGAAGAACAGCGGTTTATTCAAACAGCAGTTTGAACAGCCGGAATAGACACTCTGGATGTGGATTTGCCTCCCCTGCATGCAATGCTTCTGCCAAAACTACCATCTGTGGACTTACAGAATGCCTTAACCACTGTCCTGGTATCCCACACAGCGTAGTCTCAGATCAAGGGACTCCCTTCATAGTAAATGAATGCAGCAATGGGCATATTCAGGAAATTCAATGGTATTACCATGTTCCTCACCATCCTGAAGCAGCTGGCTTGACAGAAAGATGGAATGGTCTTCTAAAGACAGAATTATGGTGCCAGCTAGGTGGCAATGCCTTACAGGGTTGGGGCAATGTTCTCCAGGAGGCTGTATATGCTCTAAAGCAGCATCCAATATATGGTGCTGTTTCTCCTGTAGCCAGGATTCATGTGTCCAGGAATCAAGGGGTGGAAGTGGGAGTGACACCACGATTACCTCCTAGTGACCCACTCACAAAATTTTTGCATCCTGTCCCTGCCAACCCTATGTTCTGCAGGTCTAGGTGTCTTAGTTCCAAAGGGAGGAATGCTCCCACATGGGACACATCCCTGATTCCACTGAACGGGAAGTTCAGAATGCCACCCAGCCATTTTGGGCCTCTAGATCAACAAGCAAAGAAAGGAATTAATATACTGGCCGGTGTGGCTGGTCCTGAATACCAAGAGGAAATTGGATTGGTATCACATAAGGGAGGTAAAGTATGTCTGGAATGCAGGAGAGTCCTTAGGGCTTCTCTTAGTATCATGCCTTGTGATCAAAGTCAATGGAAAACTACAGCAACCCAATTCTGAAGTGACTACTAATGGCCCAAACCCTTCAAGAATGAAGGTTTGGGTAACCCCACCAGGCAAAGAATCGAGACCAGCTGAGGTGCTTGTTGAGGGCAAAGAGAATATGGAATGGCTGGTTGAAGAAGGTAGTTCTAAATAGCAGTTATGACCATGTGACCAGCTGCAGAAATGAGGACTATAATTTTTATGGGTATATCTGCCTTGTATGTATGCATCTAATATTGTTGTTTTCTTCGCTTATAAAATATAAGATGTAAACAAGGATAGTGCATATTTGGTTGTATGTGTGGTCGTTGTATCACGTTAGGAGCAAGTATGACTTTATAATTGTCTTTATTCAGAGATTATGTATGGTTTAAGGAGAGGTTTACAGGTGCCAAGTTGACAGTGGACTGTGATGGTTAAGCTTGTGTGTCAACTTGGCTGGGCCATAATTCTCAGTGGTTTGGCAGTTATAATGTAGTTTGGCAATCATATGATGATATGATCACTCCCATGATGAGATTTGATATAATGTGATCACCTCCATGATAGAACATGCTGTGAGTAGCCAATCAGTTGAAACGGAGATTCCTTGGGGGTGTGGCCTGTACTGAATATAAGTGGACTTTCTGACAAGGCTTGTGGGCTTTTGCTCGCACTGGATCCTGCAGCTGGTTCATGTTTATCTGACCTCTTCTTGGAACTTTAGCTAGCAACAACTTACATGCCATCTTGTGTGCTGACCTTGGGATTCAATGGCCTTTTCAGACTGTGAGCCAGTCCTGCTATCTGACTTGCCTATCTTGGCTCTCCAGCCCCTGTGGCTATGTAAATCAGGAGAAGCCTCCAGCCTGAGCCACATTTCAGCCTATACAACCAAATAAGTCATATCCTTAATATAAATCCTCTCTATATATATTTATATGCTTTACTGGTCTTGCATCTCTAGAAAACTCAGCCTACGGCAATCATGAATACGAAAATTACAACTGAGAAAACAGATGAACAAACAAGAAGTGAAACAAGAACATAATTAGGGTAAGAAGTTGAGGAAAACAGACAAATATCAGAGATAAAGATTAAATTACTAGGCACGCAAGGTAGAATAGGATGACAAAAAAGTACAGTAAAGGAAATAATGGATAAAAGTGAAAAAAGTCAAAATAAATAGAGTGGGAGAGAAACAAGATTAAAGAAAGGGGACGTATGACAGAGAAAATGATAGATATAAACATGAGACAAATACAACCTAACAGAAATGTAACTGGAGTCTCTGAAGAAGCACTAAAACTAATATGTGAAAATGTATGTAATTCAAAAAAACTTTCCTAGTGTATGTATTGAAAGGGTATAACTTGCAAATGAAAAACAGACTTCAAGATATACCCTAATAAGTTATTACATTTAAAGAAAAAAAAAATCTTCTGACTGTCCAGGAATAATGCCTAATTACTTACCAAGAGAAGAAAATCTAACTGGCATCAGATTTCACAACAGCAATATTTACTGTAAGAACACAATGGAGCAACATCCACAAGAAAACTAGGTACGAAAGTGCAAGCTGAGGCTTTTATATCCAGGCAAGGTCCTTCACATATTAAAGCCACAGGAAAAGTTTTAAACTTGCAAAAACTCAGGGGACATTTTACCCACAAGTTCTGTTTGAGGAATCTGATACCTGGGAAAATTTTGAGAAAAAACAAGAATACTGAGCATTTAATGTATTTAACTAAAGACCAGACTAAAACAAAGGTAAGAATTAAGATGAAAGAATGGTAGTACACATTATATGCCTTGACAAAGTAGAAATAGCACAACTTAAAAGAGAGAAAGGGAAAAGTATAATTAGCTTATTGACTTACTTATAAGTAAGAGTTAGGAATCAGAGAATATCATTTCAAACTAAGAATAAAATAGAAAACCAAATAGCTGAAGCCTAAGTATATTTAGGAGCACAAACTGACATCAAGGAAAGATGATGTTAATGATTAAAATTGAACAGTGGAGAGAAGGAGAGGAGAAAAGACCGCAAAACTAATCATATTATTGCTCATAGTAGGTATCGAGTAGATACGGTCTAAAGGAGATATAGAAGAACGGACATTACAAAAAGAAACACTAGAGCAAAAATTGGAACTAACAAAGAATCCAGGAACCCAGAAAACATTTCTGAGAAGTTTTTGGAAGTCATATTTTTTAATATATAAAACATAAAATAATATGCCAGAACTGAGTGTACACGTGCACAGTCATTAATGGACTTAACTGACCAATGAAAAGATTTTCAAATTCGATCACATAACAAAATTAAAATCTATGCTGTAAACACAAGACACATCTAAGACACAATGACCAAAAAGTCTTAAAAAAAAAACAAAAAATAATGGGAAAAGGTATACAAGGCACGTCAATATAACATTCATATTGATATTAGACAAAATAGAAAGTGTATTGAGGTTGGCAAAGGATGCTTTATAATGATACAGGCTACTATTCACAGTTAAGATTCAACAGTTATTTTTTATACATCAAATAACACATTAGCCATTGTTATGAAGCAAAAACTATTAAATATTCAAGGAGAATTTAATATACCTACCTCAGTTCACCACCATGCGTATGGCAGTTTGTTGTACTCTGGTGGCTGTGATGCTGGAAGCTATGCCACCTGTATTTGAAATACCACTTGGGTCACCCATGGTGGACAGGTTTCAGCAGAGCAGGAAGAAGGACCTGGCAGTCTACTTCTAAAAAAATTGGGCAGTGGATACCTTATAAATAGCAGCAGAACATTGTCTGATACAGTGCCAGAAGATGAGCCCTTCAGGTTGGAAGGTACTCAAAATATGACTGGGAAGAGCTGCTTCCTCAAAGAAGAGTCGACATTTATGATGTAGATGAAGTCATACTTTTGGGACCTTCATTTCCTGATTTAGCACAACTCAAAATGAGAAGAAACAGCTGCAAACATACATTAATAATCAGAGCATAGAATTATGAAGTATGAATCTATGAAAGTTGGAAGTCATCAAAAATGAAATTGAACACATGAAAAGTGTTATCCTAGGCATTAGTGAGCTGAAATGGACTGGTATGGGCCATTCTGAATCAAATGGTCTACTATGCCAGAAATGACACCTTGAAGAGGAATGGTATTTCATTCATTGTCAAAAAGAACATTTCAAGATCTATCCTGAAGTACAAAGCTGTCAGTGATAGGATAATATCCATACATTTACAAAGAAGACCAGCTACTATGATTATTATTGAAATTTATGCACCAACCACTAAGGCTAAAGATGAAGAAATTGAAGATTTTTATCAGCTTCTGCAGTTTGAAATTGATCAAACATGCAATCAGGATGCATTGATAATTGCCAGTGATTGGAATGCAAAAGTTGGAAACAAAGAAGAATCTGTAGTTGGAAAACATGGCCTTGGTGATAGAAACAACACAGGAAACTGAATGATAGAATTTTGCAAGACCAACGACTTCTTCATAGCAAACACCTTTTTTACAACAACGTAAATGGTAACTACATACATGGACCTCGCCAGACAGGATACACAGAAATCAAATCAACTACATCCGTGGAACGAGACAAAGAAAAAGCTCAGTATCAGTCAGAAGGCCAAGGGCCAACAGTGGAACAGACCATCAATTGCTCATACAGAAGTTCAAGTTAAAGCTGACGAAAATTAAAACAAATGTGTGAGAGCCAAAATATAAACCTGAGTATATCCTACCTGAATTTAGAGACCATCTCAGGAACAGATTTGAAGCATGGAAGACTAATAACCAAAGACCAGAGTTGTGGGATGACATCAACACAGACATGAAGGATACAAAACTCACTAAAAAGACAGGAAAGAAAAGACCAAAATGGATGTAAGAAAAGACTCTGAAACTTTTTCTTGAATATCGAGTAGCTAAATTGAATGGAAGAAATGATGAAGTAAAACAGCTGAACAGAAGATTTCAGAGTGGCTCGAGAAGATGAATTAGTATAATGAAATGTGCAAAGACCTGGAGTTAGAAAACCAAAAGGGAAGAACACACTTGGCATCTCTCAAGCTGGAAGAACTGAAGAAAAAACTCAAGCCTTCAGTTGCAATTTTGAAGAATTCTATGGGGAAAATATTGAACAATGCAGGATGCATCAAAAGAAGATGGAAGGAATATAGAGTCACTGTACCAAAAACAAATGGTCAGTGTTCAACCATTTCAGGAGGTAGCATATGAATCAAGAACCAATGGCATTGAAAGAAGAAGTCCAAGCTGCACTGAAGGCACTGGTGAAAAACAAAAAATAGAAGTAAAAAACAAGACTCCAGGAATTGATGGAATACCAACTGAGATGTTTCAACAAACAGATGCAGCACTGGAGGTGCTCACTCATCTATGCCAAGAAATCTGGAAGATAGCTACCTAGCCAACTGACTGGAAGAGATCCAACAGAAGGCAGAAATTATAAAACAATATCATTAAAATCACAAACTAGTAAAATTTTGCTGGCAATAATTCAAAAATGGTTGCAGCAGTACATTGACAGGTAACTACCAGAAATTCATGCTGGATTCTGAAGAGGATGTGGAACAAGGAATATCACTGCTGATGTCAGATGGATCTTAGCTAAAAGCAAAGAACACCAGAATGATGCTTACCTGTGTTTTATTGACTATGCAAAGGCAATCGACTCTGTGGATCATAACAAGTTATGGATAACACTGCAAAGAATGGGAATTCCAGAACACTTAGTTGTGCTCTTGTGGAGCCTGTACATAGTCCAAGAAACAATCAATCGAACAGAACAAGAGGAAAGGTGTGTGTGAATATTTCTTGGTAGTTTTTTTTTTTTTTTCCTATAGGCCTCTAAGGATATGTGGTTAGTTTTAAAAGTCATACAAATAATTGTATTCATATATATTTTAGTTATTAGATCCTCAGCAGTGACATCATTCCAGAGATTTTTCCCCCAGCCTATAGGTTGTCTCTTTACTCTTTTGATGAACATAAGTATTTAATTTTTATGAGGTATTACTGAGCATCTTGATAAAAAAATTCCGTAGCAGAATCCTCATCAAACGGGGGTAAATGCAGAACAGAATTTCAAGTTCTCATGGAATCCAGATTTTCTCAAGCCATGGAGGCTGGATGAACCCCTGAAACCACTGCTTTAAAATAATCTTTAATCCTTAAACTAAAAATAATCCCCTGAAGCCCTCTTAAAACCAAATAGTTTAGCTTAACTAGTAAAGAATGTCAGCTTTGGGCATCATGCTCTTTTAAGATCTATGTATATGGGATCAGAGTGACAACAGCAACTCGAAAGATTAGATAGAAACTATAGAGGGCAGTGACTTTATGTTAATAGGAGATGAACAACTGAGAAAAGGAGGGTGAGAATGCTGGTACAACTCAAAGAATGTAATCAATGCCACCGAAATGCACATGTAGAAACTTTAATCGGTGTATGTTTTTGCTGTGCATATTTTCAACAACAAAAAATTTTTAAAAGACAAGCTTAATAAGACACTATTTCCCAAACTTATTTAACTAATCCTCTATTATACGTTCAAATTGTTTACAATGTTTGCTATTATAAAACAAATTGAGATAAAAATTTCCATACATATATTTTTTATGTACTTATAAGGATTTCCTTAGAATTAATTCCAACTTCAAAGGATATGTACATGTTAAACTTTTCAAATATATTGCTTAACTGTCCCATAGAAATGTCTACTAATTTATATTCCTACCAGCAGTATATAAAAGTGCCTGCTGCTAGATAACCTAACTTTATTGAAATCCTAGGCAGTAAAGGGTAGTAAAGAGCACTGAAATCTTAGAGTCAAAGACCCTGGGTTTAAATCCTGGTTTCATTTATTTGCTAGGTAATCTTACTCTTCTCGCGCCTCAGTTTGTTCTTCTGTAAAGTAATAGCAACAATAGGACATACAGAATTGTTGGGAGGATTAGTTAGGTAATGTACTTAGAACAGTGCTGGTACATAGTGATTTTTGTTGTTATCCACTATGTTTGATGGGGAAAAATGGTGTCTTATTTTTATTTAAATTTATCTTGCTTTCCAGTGAGTTTGAATTTTTTTTTCCACATTCACTGAACATTTGTATTTCTGCTCTCTTTTGAACAATTCACCCATATTCTTTGCTCATTTTCTACTGGATAATTTTTTTTTTTAATTTGTAAAAGCTCCTTATGCAATAAAATTAGACCTTATCTGTCAAAAATACAGTATTTTTCCCACATATGTCACCTGCCTTTCAATTTTATTTAAATATAAAGGTTTATTTCGATGTGAACACCACCACCCAAAAAAGAACATAATTAAGAAACATTAAACCCAATGCAATGCCTGGTGTTTGATCAGATGTTGGTTCAACAAGCCCCCTGACGTGCATTTGGACTGGGCATTATATGATGCTCAGAGTTATTTTGTTAGGTGTTGGGTAAGTTGCCTAGTGCTACCAGGCAAAAATAGCACAAATAGGTAACTTTAGTGAACAGAAGTTTATTTCTATAAATCCAAATTCAGGGTGTGGCTCCCAGGGGAGGTCCTTTCTTGTCTATTTCAGCTTCTAATGGCTTCCAGCAATCCGTAGTGTTCCGGGTCTGTAAATGCATCTGTCCGTCTTCTTCATCCCCCCGTATCTGTGCCTATTCTGCTCTTTTTATCTCAGAAGTGATTAAGTTTAGGTCCTAACCTACTTCAGTATAACTTTATTAACATAACAAAAGAAAAACTCTATTTCCAAATAGGAAGCCACCACCAGTACAGGGGTTAGGATTTCAACGCGTATTTTCGTGGGGGCACAACTGAATCCATAATAGATCTGCTCATGGAATCATAGTTGTGTAGAAAAATGTTCTTTTCAGAGCTGATTACTGAGGTATTTATAGATGAAGTGCCACAATGTCTGTAGTTTATAACATTTCATAGGAAAAAACAGATAAAGCAAATAAGGCAAAATAATAAAACTTTTTTTAAACGTAGCGGATGGACACGTGGGTATTCAGTCTTTTTTTTTTTTTTCCCTATGTTGGAAAAACTTATTTATTGCCTCTCCCCCATTCTGTTTACTTTTTTTGGTCAAAAAAAAAAAAAAAACCCTTAAAATTAGTTAGAAATATTTTCGGCTACATGTAATGGAAAAACCCAACAACAATGTCTTAAATAAGGTTCTATTTTCTCACATAGCAAGAAGTCCAAAGGGAAGCACGTGTCAGTGCCAACGTCTATGAGATTCTCTTGGCTTTTCTTTCATCGTCATAAAATAGTAGCAAGCCACAGCCATCGCTGTCCACATTAAAATCAGGTAGGTGGTAGGAGGAGGTAGCGCTAACAGACTTCCACTTGTCCCATTGGAAAGGAATTTGGCCACCTCTGGCTAAATGCAGGACTTGAGAAATGGAAATTTTAGCGTTTCCAGCCTCTATAGTACAGGCAGGAGAGTTGGGAACAGGTGTTTGGTGTTGTCAGCCACAACCTTTGCTGGACGTTCTTATTCTGTCCTCCTGTCTCAGCTTCTTTCATGTTTTACATCTTTTTTACTTCTTTGCTGAATTCTGGGCAATTTATTAAGATCTAGAATGGGTTTTATATTTCAGTTCAGCAATGCTCTCATTAGTTTTGTCTGATCTACTTTAAAGTTTATTTCTGATCATTTAATTTTAGTGACTTTTTTTCCATTTCTAAAAGTCCTATTTGCATACAGTGTTTTTTAAGTTTTCTATACCTTCCTTTGGAAACCCTGGTGGCATAGCAGTTAAAGTGCTACAGCTGCTAACCAAAGGGCTGGCAGTTCAAATCTGCCAGGTGCTCTTCGGAAACCTTATGGGGCAGTTCTAACCTGTCCTATAGGGTTGCTGAGTTGGAATCGACTCGACAGCAATGGGTTTATACCTTCCTTTGGAGCCCTAATGGCACGGTGGTTAGGTGCTATGGCTGTTAACCAAAAAGTCAGCAGTTCGAATCCATCAGCCACTCCTTGGAAACCCTATGGGGCAGTTCTACTCTGTCCTTTAGGGTCACTATGACCCAGAACCGACTTGACAGCAAAGGGTTTACACCTTCCTTTATCTCCTTTAATCATTTTATGTTTCTGCGGAAAAGGAAATGCCTTTTTCCATTCTGGTTTCTGTGATGGGGGATTCTTTTCCCCCAGCCCACTCCTGGCCCTTCTCTGCTTCTGGGAGGTAATTTATTTAATTCCTAAATTTGAGAAGAAAGGCTGGATGCTTGGCTCAGTTCTGCCCTTTGTCCTCTTGGGAACAAACTTCTCACAGGCTGGGGTGTTCTGTGCAACTCTTTAGAACAAGCTCTGTCCTTCACACACCCCAGCAATACCTGTGACTGGGCGGGTACCAGCAAAAACCAGTTGCCATCAACCCCTAATTATGGCTACCCCGTGTATATCAGAGTAGAACTATCCTTCATAGGGTTATTAATGGCCGATTTTTCAGTAGATCACCAGGCCTTTCTTCTGAGGTGCCTCTGGGTGGACTCAAACCTCCAACCTTTTTGTTAGCAGTGAAGTGTGTTAACTGCACCACCCAGGGACTCCCACGGGTGGGTAGTCTGCTCAATTCTGGGGTTCAGCACTAGGAAGCACCATTGCAGCAGACACAATCCAAGTCCTCCAATTTGTCTGTATTCGATGTTTTGTTACAGATGGTATTGTAGCCTGTATCTGCCACTTCTTTGAATTTTTTCATTTCAGAACATAGGTGTGGAAGATGAGTTCTAATTATATGGAGACTTCAAAGACCTCAATTCTTACTTTATACTACTCATCAGGTTTTTCTATTCTCTCACATTCTTGAGGAACTGGTGCACCACTTTTCTGTGTTGCTGACTCTTCCACTCTTTATGGGTTTCCTCATATGGTTTCATAATTTCTTGCGGTAAATTCATCTAAACAAAGCTTAGTTTTTCTGTGGGAGGCTGTGAGGCTTGGGAAACTGAAGTATCCCCAAGTTCAGAATGATGCCGTGTATGTTTCTGCCAGGTGTCAGAGGGTAGTTCTTGCCAGGGACCAAATTTTATACTGATTTCACATCCCCGAGTCTCCTCCACAATGCAATTAACAGAAGTTTGGACTCTAAATCTACATATGGCACAGGCTGGGGGCTTTGATTTCTTCACCCTCCAACTCAGAACCACCAAACTTTCTTGCTCTCTCCCTAGGCAGTTTATAAAATCCTATTTCATGGGGCTTCAGCCTTTCAGTTTCTGGTTTTACACAGGGGTCTTGGGGTTACCTCCTTACCTCAAGTAGGCCTCTGATTCTATTCCAGAATGAAGGTTAATGTCCAAGTCCCAAATATTAAGGTTGGGGATATGACAACTTGGTAATTAAAAAAAAAAAAAAAAAAACCTGGTTGCCACTGAGTCTATTCTGACTCATATATTGCTGAAATTAATTTTTTAGTATTTTTCTGGGATGTTTGTATATATATCCTTAAACTGAAAATTTGCTGCAACTCTCTTTTTGCTATCTTGTTAGGTTTTAGCATGAGTTAGGCTTATCCAGAAAATGAGCTTTAAATAACTCCAAATACACTAATGTCCCGACACGACATCCTGCTATCACACGGATTAAGATATATTCACCGGCTCCAGTCCTTACCCAGGCCATTCTCAAACAGGAGTGAGCCAAAGCTCTAATCTCAGGCTAGAGCAGGGGGGGTAAATGGAACATCATACTTTACTATGCTAAATATTTTGGATCCCGCTTATGGGGTTATGCTCTATACTACTTTTCAGAGCAAGAGAATGATCTGGTATTTAAAAGTAAGAATCATCTTATTTAGTAAAGCCATCTGGGCCTAGAAATATTTTGGAGGTAATTATTTAACAATTTTTGCAATGACTATTGGTTATTTAGGTTTTCTATTTCTTCTTCAATCCTAACTTTTTTCCAAAAAAAGTTTCAATGAGATTTCCGAACTTATCAAAATAATGTATTTTATGTAGTATATTTCCTTATAATCAATCTTCTCCAAAGTCATTTTATATCTTTCTTGCTCTTACCTAACCAAACCAAACCCATCGCCAGTGAGTCAATTCTAACTCATACCGATGCTATAACAGAGTACAACTGCCCCACAGGGTTTCCAAGAAGCAGCTGGTAGATTTGAACTGTCAACCTTTTGGTTAGCAGCCAAACTCTTATTAATCACTGTGCCACCAGTGCTCTTTGGTCTTACAGCTCCCTTTTTATGCTTTCTTGATAACATTGTAGATGGTAGACGGGAAAGGATTTCCGTTCTTACACAGCAGGGAAGTTGGCACAGCCAAAAGCGATCAGGCTATCATGACAAAAAATCAAGTTCTAATATTGGCTCCTACACTTAACATAAGCTAATAATCTAAGAATCAATTTCCCAGTTTTTTAAACGTGGTGAATACATATCTACTTCGCTAATTTTTGTTTTGCTGCAAATTAATAAAATCTGCAAATTGGGCATAAAATTTATTTGAAATCACAACTTGTGTCATGCAGCAGGCATGGAATCTCCCCTGCTGCCGTTCCATGAGTAAGGTAATATGCAGATGCTACTTTCTATTTGTAAAAGGAACAACAAAGGTAGTATTCATAATTCAAATAACTGCAATACAGGGATTGGTTGTATTAAAAATGAAATCTAAATTCTTTTAACATGTTTTATAGAAGTCACTGCTTCAATTTATTCAAATTAATACTTCTCCCTTGCCTGTTTTAGGAAGTTTATAGTAATAAGATTCCTGGCTAGCTTTGTTTTCACATAGGTGTCCAGATTCAAGGGACTCACATGACCAGAATTCACTTTATTTTCATTTCTGCACTATGTGCTCTTTATAAATAGACCCATCAGATTGTGCCCGACAAACAGCAACCAAGTTTCTCTTCATTAATAACAGCTGTAACTTTCAAGTCTTATATTTAATTATAAACTATTATCTCCCAGCCTCAACCCACGTCAACTGATAAACCAATACAACGAAAAACAAGCTTGAGAATTATCTCCAGATATTTAATGCAAGATGCAGTGTAGCTATATTCCATGAAATGTGATTATCTATTGTGGGGGTGGGGAATTGTAACCCTAACAAATCAAATTAAACTACTGCAATACATCTAAAAGCTTTACGTAGATGTGATTTTGTTAATTGCTGTAACATAGACAATTTGAGAAATTTGAGAAGTTGTCTCTTGCGCTTTTTCTACTTTAGGTGCTTATATACACTTTAAATATAGATAAGACAGAAAAACTCTACTAGTTTAAGAGTTCTAAGTAATTATCCTCACTAAAGACCTTTTTTTTTTCTCTCAATTTACATGGAAAGACCCAACCTTTCGTACAAAGATGACTTACTTTCATGGGAATACTTAGATGCTAACACTAGTATTCACTGCCAGCTGTGTGGTCTTTTGGTAAAGGGGTAGCTAGGGCCTCTTTGCTCTCAGTAAGTGCTCTGGGCTGATGAATAAACACACTAAACTTAACGCCCTGGTTGTTAGCAGCTCTGACAAAACCACTATTTGCAGTCATTGTGATGGCTTTTAGGGTGTCTCCTGTTCCAAAAATAGTTAACGAGCGGCTATTGATTTTTGAACTAGCCACTAGTCTCAAGGCACGCTCAGAAGGCTGGTCTGGTACCACACTGATTCGCTTAATTAGCATAGTGGCCCTCTCTCTCTCCCCAGGTCCCCCTAAGGTATCTAGAATAGACTGAAAATCCTTGACGGCAGATTCACAAGCAAACAACTCCTTGTCCTTCATAAATGTCTCCAGCTGAGGTAGAACCTGTTCTTTTCTCTCCTGCTCTGCTTGTTCTGTGAGCACTTTTTCTTTGAAGATAAAGTGGCAGCCTCCATAACTGAGGGCTGATACATATGTAATTAAAGTAGTAATGTCCAGATTTACTCTTCTGCACACATCAACCTTAATCTCTGTTGGAAACGCAACACTTGCTAGTATATTTGCTCGGTCTACCCTGGTCACCTGCAAAAGTTCAGGGCCCTCATCATCCGATTCACTCTCACTCAGCTGGAGCTCTTCAGGGTGATCTAACAGAGAGTTAACTGCCACTATGTCTCCTCTCACAGCTATGCCCATTTCTTTCAGCTTCTCTGCCATGGGGCTGGAGACACTGTTGTAAAACGCAAAGATAATGTGAGGGTTGCTGTATTGCACTGGCTGCTGGTGACTGGCCTGGAGGAAGTCTTCAGCCTGCTCAATGATGCTTTTGTCACCATACTGGCCCCTGCCCAGCCAAATGTTATGCAGTGCTTCAGCCTTTCGGCCAATGGCTTTCACCCAAGTATGACCACCATTTGCAACTACATCCACCACAAGGGTCTGCTTTTCTCCCAAGGTATCTGTGTAACCAAAGACATGAAGAACACTAACAACTTCTTCCAGGTTTTCTGCTGATTCCACAATGGCTCTTAAGTGTGTTAGATTCGTGCTCTGTAAATGAGATTCTTTAATAGCTACTTTCCCAGCTTCTACTTTTTGTAAAAATTTTAATTCAGCCTTCAATTTGCTGCAGAGCTTTGCACCACCTTCTATGCCACCTTTTCTTGATCTAGAAAGGGATTCTGCTCTCTTGATCAGTTCCTTGGCTATGGCTATTCGTTCACAGAGCATGGAGTTTGCAGACATGGTGACAGCATTATTCCTTTCCTATGAAAAGAAAAGAAACAAGGCAAATTCGAACAGTCCCCAAAAATTACGGCAATCAATTCTTCACTAACGATTGAAAACGACAATCTAGTAACAAAGCTGTTCCACTATGGAGGCTGAGATTATGAACCTGGTGATAGCTAAGGAAATGGTGACAGATATACTTTTTAACTCTTTTTAAGGATCTGGCACATTTTAGACCTTTATTTCTTCAGCTTGAAGGCCATGGAGCCCACAGCGGGATAAAAGGCAGGGTTTCTCAGTCTGGTAGACAAGAAACCTCCTTATATCTAACTGCAGCTTTACTATCTGCTGTAAAGAAATTTTTATTACAGGGCCAGAAGGCCATAATCACATGCTTAAATAAAAATGTACAGACTAGCTGTTAAGCAAACTGCCCAAAGCAAGAGTGTTCCTCCTAAATCGACCATGGGTAGCCAGTCTAACCCTCTCCTATTTCACGAATCGGTCTCCTTCAACCCACTGCCTCACGACTTCCCTCGGTGCGCACACACCACGGAATCAAGGCTGCCTCGTATCTGCATTGGACGTCAACCTAGCGTATTTTTAAACGACTGAAGGAGACGACCAGCTTGACTCTTGGAGGACTCCGAATGCAAACATCAAAGAAAAACTAAACTCTCGGAACCCACCACGCGGCGGCCGGGCGGGCAGTGCGGGGCGGTGGGGACACACGTCGGCGGGGCCTTCCGGGTGGACACCGGCTCCTCCGGACCTGCCCGGTCCACCTCCACAGCTGGACGCTGCCAGGCAGGGCGAGGTCAAACAACCCCACAGTTGGCCCAGGTGTTAGAAGCAGGGCTGAGGGGGCGCCGCGGGCCCGACACCCGACTCCTTCCCCGCCAGGCCCGGCTTCTGAAGATGCGCCCTCGCTCCCTCGCCCCCTTCTCTCCTCCCTCTTCCTCCTTCTCCAGCTCCTCACCAGTGGCGCCCAGCACCGGGAACGCGAGCAGGCGAGCGCGTGCACGCGCAAGGCCGAGACCTGCCGGGAAACCTCAGCAAGCAGCCCTCACCTCACTTAGAGCGCCGAGGCTGTTCAGCGCGCGCCGGCCCCGCTGCCTCAGGCGCCTCCTGCGTCGCGTGGTTCCGGGCCGGCTAACGCCGAGCCCGCGATTCCCAGGCGGCAGCGCGGCCTCCGGCGCAGGGCTGACGCTGAGGCAACCATGTTTGTTGAGGGCACCTGGCTTCCACCCTGGTTAAGGGATGAGTCTGGAGGCGCGCACCACCTGGCTCCGGTATAGGGAGCAGAGGCGGAGTTCGCTAGGCTGGGCTTCAGACCCTAGGACCGCTGCCGTCCTGTACGGCCGCTCAGTGTCTCAGGGATCTCCAGCGGACAACTCTGCGCCTTAACCCCAGTCGCGGCTGGAGTTTGCCTGGGGCGGGAATCGGTGCATTTTGGTGAGAAAACACCCATATTGTGCCCAACTCCCTAGTTCTAGTCAAATAAATTTAATTTTGCCTACAAGCTCATACCGCTACCGAGTGCCAGGTAGATTTTGTCTTAAAATCATCTTGGCTCATTTTAACAGAAGAGGAAACAGACTTTAGAGGCTTATCAAAGGCCATACAGCTGGTAAGTGCCGGAACTGGGATTTGCAACTCCAGGCCAAAGCGCTTTCCACTGCACCATACTGCGCTCCACAGAGAGTGTGCTATTATAGATATGTGCCAAAGAAGACAAAGGATCCGAGGTTTCTGAAGGCTGGGGAAGCTTATACATTAGCACAGCAGTGTCCAAAGTTGCCCAGAAAGGTCTTTGAGATAGCAAAGCTCATTTTACAAATTTTAAGTTTTAAAAAAAATTTTGAAGATAAAGCTAATCCTGTGTATGCCTGCTCCTTTCCAAAACCCTAAACACAGTAAGGGAATGGAAAAAGAGCCCACAAAGAGATGACTGCAAACAAGGTATGTCAACACATATTTGGAAAAGAGTTACAGTAACACATTCAATGCTATATACCACACATTATTCTAAGTGCTTTATTGTTTAAAGTTGCCCAGGAGTCCAACCCATGGCAACCCCTTGTGAGCAGAGGAAAACTACTCCAATGGGTTTTAAAGCTGTGGCCTTTCAGAAGCAGGTACCTGTGGGTGAGTTCCAACCACCAGTCTTTCGGTTACTAGTTGAGGGCTTAACTGTTTGCACCGCCCAAGGACTCATGTTTATTAGAAATTCTAAACAATCTAAAAGGTTACAGATAAGTGAGTCAGGGAGGTTGTTTGAACCCTTGCAACCTCTCTACAAATGCAGGAGTTGGCAGAGCTGAAACTGCCTGCAAAAGGGAGTATCAAGAGGCAGGCGATTAAAAAAGCAGAGGCTGAGAAGCTCTGGAACTGAAGATGATGGAGGGCAGAAGGGAAGAGATCTGTGAGGCACAGCTGAAAATGGGGATTGCCTGAAAGTCTGTATAAAGAACAAACATGTAGTTCCTCTCTTCCATGTGGTGCAGCGAGCCAACTGCACAACCTTCCCCTGGCAGACTAGTTTATGATGCTGGTGATAGGCAAGGGGGAGGGTTATCCCAGACACAGACACAACAAAGGTTGGGGGGAGAGGTGCCATTATGAAGCAAAGGTTTCCATATTGAATGGTGAAATGCCACTGGCCCCTTCTCTGCCCCTCCCAGAAGGCTGCAGTCCCTGGCACCTGCCCATCTCCCCCTCCATCACCTTCTTCCCAAAGGCCTATTCTCTAGAGAAATAAATCAAATGATACTCTAGAGAAATGGCTTGTAGATGCTGACATTCAGTGTCCCCCAGTAAGTAGATCTGAGCCCCACTCACACAGTACTCCCAAACATTTTTGTTTAGAAGTTTAACAATGCAGAAAATGTTCTTTTCAAGTATTTTATAACTAGCATCCTCAGATAAAAGAGATTTGGCCATGAAAAAAGGGATTTTTTTTTTTTAAAGCAAGAGGCAGTATGTAAATTATTTGAAATTAAAAATGATACCCTAAATTTAATGTTTCAATAGAAGAGTTGGAAAAGTAGAAAATATTTCTACTGGAAAACAGAATAAAAAGACAAAAAATAGAGCAAAAACATAAGGGTCCAGTATCCAATTAATAAGAGTTTCAGAAACAAGAACAAAGAAAATTATAAAGGAAACTTTACCAAGAAGTAATACTAGAAAATTGACCAAAACAAAAACATCTGTGTCTACAGTGAAAGGTCCTACTGAGTGCTTGGCATATGGATATTAAGAAACTATAGAAGGGCACATCACTGTGAAATTTCAGAACAATAGGGATGAAAAGAAAAGATCCCAAGAGATTCAGGAGGAAAAAAAAGTTATAAAGAATTTGGCATCACATGTACAATGGCATAAGGCTTCTCATCAGCAACACTGGAATCTAGAAGTGGAGTAATGCTTTCAAACCCAGCCAATCAAGGGAGAAGGGAACAGAAACAGTTTCAGACACACCACTAGCTTGGACTGGAGGAGGAAGACAGAGGGTTCCCTGAGAGCAACTTCTCAGAAGGTGTCGGGAGGGTTGGGGAGAGAACTGGTAGATTGGTATTTGACCATGAGGAAAACAGTATGCAGAGCATTTTACAGTTCTGTTGGGGAATCTGGTGAGAATCAGTGATAGCCATAGAAAGCTAAGCAAACAAAAAAGGCAATTATCAAAGAAGTATCACCTCCAGGAAACATACAAAAAGTTATATGGCAAAGGAAATGTAATATAGTATACTTACAGGCACAGTGAGAAAAACTAAACATTGTGATCTAATTAAACTGAGAGGATGGTGAAAGGGAAGTAAAGGCGGCATGAGTTCTAAATCCTCATGGTGCAGAAGAGCAAGTTTATAGTGGCTAATCTTCATGATTATAGTGGCTAATCCTCTATGGCACTGTATGACTCGATGGCACTGTTTTTTTTTTTTTTTAATCTTCATGAATCCAGAACTAGCTGTATAAGCCTATTTTGAAATATGGAGGCAAGTACCTGATGATATACCTTAAAAAGTTAAGTGATGGCTTTCAGAGAATAGAACTTTCATGAGTGTTAAAGTTATCTAACTTTTAAAACATGATCATGTTTAGGAACCAAACCAAACCTGTTGCCTTCAAGTTGATTCTGACTCGTAGCAACCCTATGGGACAGAGTAGAACTGCCCCACAGGGTTTCCAAGGCTGTAATCCTTACAGAAGCAGACTGCTACATCTTTCTCTTGTGGAGCAGCTGATGGGCTCAAGCTGTCAACCCTTTCAGTTAGCAGCCAAGCACTTTAACCTCTGCGCCACTGGCTCTATCAGGTCCTTGAGGTGGAGGGTTGAGGAATAGAGGAGGTCTGTATTGAGGGACCCTGTGTGAGGCAACTTAATGGTTAATATTGGACTATTGAACTGGTTTTCGGGAAATTAGAATTCTAATCCAAGGGAGTTACTGACTCCTACATGTTCTCTGGCAATTCACTGAACATCAGTTTAGTCTTTACAGTGGGAGTCTCAGAGAGCCTGCACTGGCAAGACATCTGATAAAGAGGTGAGGTTAAGTACTGAAAGTTGAGTTTTGCTCTATGAAAATTGGACAATAGGTGAAAACTCCTTTGCTGTTCCCTTATTACGTAACTGGAGCCCAGTATGTCCACACTCTATAAAGATCAAAATTATTTCTCTTCCTCATTTCCCCCTCCCCCCCTGCCCTCAAATATATGTACATTTTAAGCACTTTCCTGTTTCTTGGCTAATATTGCTTTACAAATATAAATTCATGGTTCAGTGAGGAACTGGGACATTGATAGAGCAAGTAGAGATAAAGTTTGCAAGGGTGAAAAGACGAACTGAGCCGAAAGTAGGAGTGGCTGAGAACATTAGGGGTATTATCTTAAGACGAAAAGCTACAATACACAGGCCAGAAATGACTGGAGTTTTGGAACTTTTAGGGATGCAATGGGTTGCTAGCCCAAATAACTGACTTTCACAAGAAATGAGAAAAGTTTAGGTAGATGGTTCAGCTGTTACAACTGAAAATTTAAGGGCAATGAAGAATATACTGAGAACAAAGGGGAAGCTTCAGTTGGAATTGGACTTCACATTTAATGAGGACACTGAATAGAATAGGGACTCAAATCTGCTTCAGCTAATTGTTCCTCCCTTTATTCTGAAGCACTGATTCTTTTAGCACCCAGTGGAAATTACACGTGCTTTCCTTTTATCTTAAAATATACCTGCATTTACTTTTTCCTTCTTTGATTTGTTGGATTTGTGTATTTTTATATTCCTCCAGGTTTTAATATTGGACAGGTTGGCAGTTCGAATCCACCAGCCATTCCCTGGAAACCCTATGGGGCAATTCTACTCTGTCCTACAGGGTTGCTATGAGTCTGGATAGACTCGACGGCAATGGGTTTGAGTTTGGTTTAAGCAAATTCAATAGCAGCTAAAATTTAAGAATTCTTAACCATTAACCGTGCCAGGCTTCTCACTTGTATGATCTGATTTAGTCCTTAGAACAACCTTCCTCACCCAGCCAGTAAGTGGGAGAGTTGAGATTAGAACCCAGACTTACCTGATTCCAAAGACCATTCCTTTTTCCTGTGTTCTACTTGTAGTATGCTGCAGCCACAACACGCAAAGAATCCATAGGAGAGTATAAGATGAGGCTATCAAGACAAACCACTTGAAATAGGGGGCTCAAGTTGCCACCTCTCATAATAATGTTTTGCCACCCCTATCAAGACATGGGTGCTCCACTGATGGTAGGGAGCTCAACTGGGAAACCTCACAAAACTGCTCCAAGATAAGGCTCTTTTCCCCTAAATTTAGTAAAATCTTAAAAATCTTTTGAGCTACACTTAAATCATGGAATTGCTTACTATCCCGTGTTGGTAAAAATGGTGTCATTCATGAATTTTCTCTATATTCTCAGTCAGACTAATAGTATGACTTTTGTTACTCTTAAAAAAAACTAAGAAACATACCCTCACATACAATGCAAGCACTGAATTCAGACACCCTATTACTTGTTTGTCCAGACATTATTTATAGGGAAGGTTCTATTATAGAGATTAATGTAGGGATAGCCTTAAACCATAGGCTTAAAATTGTTCAGTATTTGTGTCTTATTTCCAGCACTCCATCACTGAGTTAAAAAGGTCTACAATCTAGGGGCTCCTTTTAAAATACCTGTACCTTCCTGTGACTGCGAAACCACAGGGAATCAACTAACCAGTTTTTATTCACTTACGTACTACTTCAATCTCTAGGAGACCAACGTGGCTTGGCACTCTCCTTATCTCTAGTGCAGTCTTGCACAGCATCCTAGACTTCTACTAACCCACAATTAAGGTGTCTGAAAAATACCTACGCTTCATACTTTGTCTCATAAATCTGTGAAATTCTACAGATTATCCTAGCTCTAAAAGCAGTGATGTTTACCAAAATCAGCATTTTGCTTTACTGAAACATAGGTAACATCTGTATAGCAAGGTTTATCTCAACCAAAATTGCAAGACTAAAGAGTAATCGCATCATGTGCTTTGCAGTGTCGTATCCAGAGATCAACTGTGATGAAAGTAGGAGATGCCTATGTTAAAACTGTAGTAACTCCTAAAAAGCCAGATGTTGGATTTAACGATTTATTGTGATTTGTGTCATTTTAAAAACATCAGTCCATTAAACCATGTAGAAATAAGTATGCAAAAAGTCTGCAAAACAAAACATACTTTAAACATGTTTAAGTAGATAGATTATCTGAATCCCAGATTATTCAGTCACTTCATTAGGCTATGGCAGCCAAGTAGTCCTTAACTTCAGTTGGAGTAAGCCTCCTAAATCCAGCTTCATTGCAGATTCCAACTTCTATGTTATCTTCTGTCATTTGCCCTTCAAAGCTTTCCTAATGAAGGAGGAGGAAAATGGTTAATTTTCCAAGCAGTTATCAATAAAATCATTATAAATCCAATTGTTAAGTTCTGAACTAACCTTTAGGGTTAAGATAGCTGTATGGATGGCATCTTCGAGTTCCAGATCTTCATTATATCTAAAAAAAATTGTTTTTAAAGAGTGACTTTCTAGTTACGGCACTGTTGTGTATTCTTTATGACTATTTAAGCACTGCTAGCAATAGCAAAAGTGTAAGATTTAAAAAAATCTAAAACAGTCTTAAGAATGCTAAATTACACATTAATTCTTTTAGTCACCTCATTGAGACAGCGAGCTGATCAGACTAAGTAGAACTGCCCATAGGGGTTCCAAGGAATGGCTAGTGGATTAGAACTTCTGACCTTCTGGAAGGCAACAGAGCTCTTAACCACTGTGTTACCAGGGCTCCGAAAACTGCTAAGTTACACATTGGTTTTTTGAGTAACCTTATTGATATAGCTGTCCCAAAATAAGAAATTGACAATTATTTAGAGCGTAACCCCATAGTAAGTTCACTTTAGGAAACATCTTTAAATATAAATATTTTAATATAATCAGGATGTGTTAGCTATATTATAATATTTAACAATACATTAGAGAAATTGAACTGCTGCTAAAATTTCTTTTGTTCTTATAAATTATAACTTCATATGAAATGTTTGGAAGAATCATTAATATGTAAGAGGAAAATGAAAAGTGCTTTAAGATTCTGAAGTTATTTAATTTTACTATTTCATCCCAGTTCTAAGATTTTTGATAGTCGTAACATTATGTGAAAATGTCATTAGAAGGTGCATCTACTGGTCAAAAGGTCAGACAACATTTTCTGGTATACCTACAATAATGCTGAATCTAGAATACTGCTGGAAATAAGTCAGCAGTTTGTTGTGCTAGGGCATTAATAGCCCTTCTTTTTATCAAGCACATACATTATATATTAAATCCACCATCAACATCAGGTATTTAGTTTCACACTTTTTTTTTGTTAAGTTTCATAATGTAAACTGTTTCACTTAAATCATTTAACATTTTTTCTTACGGAACATTTTTTCTCATATGACTCCAAATCCAGTGTTTTTATTTTTTTGAGATGGTAGGAAAAATACAGTTAAAGAAAAAAAATTTTAGGACACAACCATAAGATTATAGAGATCCTTAAGAATTAAATAATATTATCACTTAATATACTGAAGGCTAAGAAATAAGGGTGGAGAGGTTCTTTTGTTTGTTTTAAATGTAATTAGTTTCAAATACAGAGAAAAAAGAAAAAACTGTGTTTAAACCTATGACATTAACTAATTTTAAAGGTAGCTAAAAACCATAAAAGAAGTTTACCAAGCATCTAATTACGAGCCTACCTTTTCTCCAGGAACGTTTTCCCATTCACATAGTTCTTTCCCATTGCTGTGGCCTTCCAGGCAAAGTAAGCTCCCTAATCAGAAGGGAAGGAGGAAAAAAATTGTATTTTAAAACCTTAATATAATTCTATTGCCCCACGATATTTATTTTATCTTATTATTGGCTCTAAATTCTAACATAATAGACTATATTCATTGGAATGGAATGGAATATGTCACAGAACGGGCTATTTTTAATAAAGGTTAAAGAGACAGACAAAAAAAAGGTGTAAGGCAACTTTTGGGGGTTATGGAAAAGCTTAGTATCTTGATTGTGGTGACATCTATCAAAGCACATGAAATTGTACACTAAACTGTTTATTTGTTCATAAATCATGTTAAAACAGGCAGTTAAAGGAAACTGAGGTTAACTTAAAGCAAATAAGAGTAATACTTTAGCTTAATAGGATAATAACCATTTCAAAAACCCTATCACTCAAGTATGTGAAGTTAATACACGTGACAGAAAAATGGACAGCAGAACTAATGCAGCTTCCTCATCAGACTAAATTAAAATTTTAAATGAAACAGATGGCTTATCACTAAAAATATTCAAAGCTTTTGATCTTTTGTAACTTAATGTTAAAATGAAAACAGCAGCTGTATCTCACACAAAACAAAGCCTAATTGTTGAAAAAATACAAATGTACACAAAAAGTACTGAAAAGTACACCAAATGTATTTTAAAAGAAAGCAATTTCTTTTTAGATAACAACAGAGAAAAAAACGGGAAGGGGGACAAAGCCTGGATCCCAGTGATGGCGGCTACTGCTACAGACTGGACAGGGCTTGCCACAGAGCTTCGAAAGCTCAAAGATGGGACAGCAGATACTACCAAAGTTCCCACGTACATATTTTTCTGATTTAAGTAACAACCAAAATATTTTTTTTTTTTTGTCTTTTAGATTATAGGGTTAGATTGTAAGGTTTAAATTGAGTGATCCTGTAATTACCTAATGACCCACCAATACTCATTTTTGATCTGACGTATTGTGAAAAATCAATTCCTAATCCTGATTGTTTTCTTAAGGTTCTCCTTGTAGCAAATGAGACAGATGTGGAGTATTAGAAAATTCTTCTATGAATACCTCCTAACTCAACCTTCTGCTTTACAGCAGACAACTCATCCAAGATCTTGGTTACACGGTCATTTTGGAAAACACTGAATTCAAGACAATTACAAGAACGTTTTTGCTTGAAGAGTCACACTTTTAAGTTAGCCCCAAGATGCCCACATCTTTACTTGTAATACTTTGCAAAGTAACAGAATTCTATCAATTTAAAGAGATTTTGGTAATAACTATTTCAACAGTTATATCACTCAAGTATGTGAAGTTAATAAACATGACAGAAAAATAGGGTTGGCAAAACTAATGTAGCTTCCTTATCAGACTAAATTAAAATTTTATACTTTCTAAAGTCTAAACGAAAAAAAAATACTGCTAAATTTTAAACTCTTATGTCTGTTTTTATTAGCTATTCAGAGTACTTTAACAAATCCGTCAAACACATCTTGTGATACTTACAGATGGATCTGACTGAAATAAATAAGGTCGTCCCTCATTCCAACCACAAATAAGTAAAGAAACTCCAAATGGACGTACGCCACTGAAGAAAAGAAAATGAACATTACTTGGCCTCTTCATCGTATTAAAGTCATCCTAAGGTAAGAATTCATCAATACTCTGAAGTAAAGCAGATATCAAATAAATTGAGTTTGACTTTTAAGTTCCCTAAAATATATTCGACAGTTTTCTGAAAGAATAAATCCACTCTTTATGGTGTTGAAGAACAAAAGTCAAATCATTCTGGATGAAATGGACTGACACTTAAAACATCAGGGTTAGTAAGTGTGGAGTACCATTCAGTGTCCTAACAAAATGACAACTTTCAATTAATGTGCCTTTTCTACTCGCTACTTTACATATCAGCAACCCCCTGTATACCAACTTAGCCATGTTCACACCCAAACTTAAGCATGATGGAATTAAAATGAATATGAATGTGTCCACGTGCTGTTACTTACAACCATTTCTGATTGGAAAGATAAATTTGAAAGCCGCAACGATTGTTCATAAAGAAGAGTTTTAATCATTGCCAAAAGAACTTTGTATTTCTAGACACTGCTTTCTTGCTGTTATATGAAGAGTAAGAAAATTTTCACTTTTTTTAAGAAAATATTCTGGATCCAGTTAAGATCAGAAACACTCATTACAGTGACTTCCTCTACTTATTACATAAATATGGATATAAGTATTTTTCTCTTTATACATCTGTTCTTCCAAAACCATTTTTTCTAATTCATTACACATGTCAAGTAATAAAAACTTACCCTGACTGAGTGTATTCTTGCATTACAGAAGCTACCCTCTGTACCAGCTGCGCTGTGGGAATGGGCTCTTGGTAAACAAGGTAGTATTGCTGAGCTAGTTTCCGAGCTCTGTGTACAAGTACTCTAACAGGCAAAGAAGAAAAAAAGATTTAATCAAAACATTCTACTACCTAAAGACTCATTCTCCTTCTTTAGTCATTTACCTATAGCATAGGTTTTATACATATCACATTAATAATAGCTATCAGCTCAAAACCATTCTTACTCTCAGATCTGCGTCTAGTTGATTTAGAATATTAGAGCACCACAGAGGAGCTGAGTCATAGCAGAGTGACAAAAACAAGGCAAAAGGAAGAAAATTAGGGACTAGGGGTACCAGTCAGCTTAGTTGCAAGTTTTAGTGTACAAAATGACAGCTTTATCTCCCTCCATGCCTTCTTCAGGATTGTCCTCCTTATCCCAACAGTAGCCACCTGTCTTTTTTGTATCTCACCCTACCCAATGCACACACGCACGCATACACACACACTTCCTGGCATATCTCTCACTCTGGCTCAATCTCTCCCTTGACTGCTTTAAACTCTATGCTTGCACTTCAAGGAGAACCCTTCAGAAATTCAGGAAGGTCAAGAATCCACTCTGTAACTTTAAAAAAATGTAAAATTTGTCAAAATTTAAGTATTCAGAAGATACTCTATAATGATCAAATAAATATGCAAATATATTAGCACATTAATGGCTCATGAATGTGAAATTTTGCCTCTACCTATCTTGTTCCACAAAATCAAGAGTAATAAAGAATACTCCTTTTACTTGCTACATGATAAACATAGAAAGCTGTCTGCCATCTCTTTCGACTTGATGATACCCAGATGTAAAAGGACAGCAGCTATATCCAGCTTCGATTACTATTTTGGGCAAGATTAATTACTCTTTTTTCCTGTGAAATGGAAAAAGGGAGATTATATGAGCACCTGGATTCTGACTGCTCAACATACTTTGAGAATTTCATTCCTTTGCTAATAACAAAAACAAAGATAACAGCATTGACTCTGGGTGGTGAGGCTTTCTTTGCTGCCTGATACTTTTATTTATATAGTTTACTATAATGTGCGTTGCTTTTATCATCGTTAAGATGCACTGCTGTTAGTTGTGTGTCGAGTTGCCTTCTGACTTTTGGTGACCATAGTGACCCTATAGGAAAGAGCAGAACTGCCACATAGGGTTTTCTAGGCTGTAATCTTTACAACGGAGCCCTGGTGGCACAGTGGTTAAGTGCTTGGCTGCTAACTGAAAGGTTGGTGGTTTGAACCCACCAGCTGCTCTAAAGGAGAAAGATGTGGCAGTCAGCTTCCGTAAAGATTTACAGGCCTGAACACCCTATGGGGAAGTTCTACCCTGTCCTATAAGGTCACTACAAGTCAGAATCGACCCGACGACAGTGGGGTTAATCTTCACAGAAGCCAATCTCCAGGTCTTTCCCCCACGGGACAGCTGGTTGGTTCAAACTGCTGAGCTTTTGGTTAGCAGTTCAGTGCTTAACCGTTGTTTCACCAGGGCTCCTTTTAAAAAGCATTAGAGAACACCAAAGCCATTTAAGCCAAGCCTAGGATGGCAGAATAGGGATTATGATTAGAAAGGAAAGACCGCTGAACAGAGATAAGCGGAATGAGTCCTATATCTAACTCCTCTTCTACGACTGAATGGCATGGACTTACCAGCCTTAGTGACCCTTAGTCAGCAACCCTCAGTCTCAGTAAACTTTAGTCAATAAGCCTTCGTTTATCCCAGCATGAGCTAACTGGAAACAGATTGCCGTTTCCAACAAAACACAAAAAACGAGGATGAAGGAGATTAAAGAAAACACATTTCTTGATTTTTCTCCTCAAAGTATAAGTTAGAGGCAGTTCATGAGGTGGTGGGAAAAGCAAGGATAGACAGTATAAAGTACCTGTAATCCGGGCCCATGCCGCTATACACCAGCCCTATATGCTTGGTGACCGGCTCCACTTTGTGCACACTCCGCTCATCATACAAGATGGACTTCTGTTTCTTTTCAGTTGCTAGCACCACACCATTTGCAGCTAAAAAAAAACTAAATGTTTTATCATCCAAAGACTCTAGAGCAACGTTTTTTTAACTATGAGTGCATTTCACCAAAACTCTCTTACTTCCTCGAGTTTACAAAACCTTTTTTGCTAGATTCCTGTGTCAAAATTACCTAAGGAACAGTGTGTCAACTTTTCCCTCATCGGTCATTTATATTACATTAAGAAATTCCTACAGTTAAAGGTACGACGTAACTTTTCTTAAAAGTACTTTACTTAAAGTACTTAAAATACCTGAGAGTCCACATGTTTTAAAATAATGGAATTCTGCCTACTTGGGAAAATACAGCACTGTTCTTATAAAATTTAAAACTAATGATAAAACCCAAAAAACCCGGTGCCAACGAGTCGATTCCAACTCATAGCAACCCTACAGGACAGAGCAGAACTGCCTCATAGTTTCCAAGGAGTGCCTGGTGCATTTGAACTGCCAACCTTTTGGTTAGCAGCTGTAGCACTTAAACACTATGCCACCAGGGTTTCCAAAACTAACTAATGATACAGACTTAAAAAAAAAAAAAAGGTTTTAAGGTATAATGCAATTATAATATCTTTAGATTAAGTTTTGTAATTAACCTTTAGGAAAGACAAAAACTGTCAGACATTGATAAAATCAGTGGAAAACCAAAAGCATACTCATTTTTTTGAATGGGAAATACTATTTGTGAGTTATCACAACATCAAAAAAAAAAAGTGCTATATTTATTTTTGAAAATAAAATTTAATCACCTTAGATTACTATTTCCTTTAAACTTCAAATTTTAACCTGTAAATTAATGTAAAAAAAACTATTAAAAATTATATTTATTTACATATTATTTAATTTCTTTAAAAAGGAATTACTAATTAACTCCAAAAGGAAATTAGGAGACTATTAGCAAGCATTTGGAACCCTGGTTAAGAGCTTGGCCGCTAACCAAAAGGTCAGCACTTTGAATCCACCAGCCGCTCCCTGGAAACCCTATGGGGCAGTTCTACTCTGTCCTACAGGGTCACTATGAGCTGGAATTAACTTGACAGCAGTGGGTTTAGCAAGCATTTGAAATGAACAAAGCATTTAATAAACTTATATTTTACCATATCTGTAAATATCCAAAGTTTAATTACCTTTTATTCCCACTGAAGGGGCTCCTCCAGCTACAGCAGCCAAGGCATATTCAATCTGGACAAGTTTACCAGATGGGCTTAAAAAAAAAAAAAAAAAAGAGGTATTTTCTAAGTGTACATATTCTCAAGTATTTATTGCAGGAACATCTCTGTATAGGTCAAATCTCATTAATCAAACAACAAGGAACAGCTGGGCTTTGAAACCGCAAAGTTTACCAGGTGACTGGAACATACTCTTAGTGAAGCACCAATTTTCCTTTCCTTTGATTGGTTCTCTCATCTGCCTCTTTGAGTAGCATCACTGCTGTTCCCTTTCTGCACCACTTACCAGCCTTGGGACTTTGGACGAGGTACTTCAACTGTGTCTCAGTCTTCTCATTTATAAGGTGGGAATACTAACACTATGGACACCTATTTCAAAGGGCTGTTGTGAAGATTAAAAGAAGCAATGGCTAGAAAAGCAACTAGAACAGTTCCTGGAATGAAATTAGCACAAAGTAAACACTGAATAGTAACATTATTAAGAACATGTACCTGTCTGTCAAAAACCAAATGAGAATATACTGCAGGTAGGACCATATGTTTTAGAAAGTGGATGTGGCCTAAGATGTAAGACCTAGATGTCATTCTCAACAAAGTACTTTCAGTGTAATAAAACTATTTATAGGAGCCATGAGATGGTTTTATACCTCCAGGAGGTCAGCAGTTGGAATCCACCAGCCACTCCTTGGAAACCCTATGGGGCAGTTTTACTCAGTGGGTTTTTTTTTATAGAGTCAATATGAGTTGGAATCGACTCAATAGCAGTGAGTTTGGGTTTGGTTTGGTGGCCAAATACTAGTCCCAAGCTATCATATTTCAACCTAGCTGTTGTGTTAGAAGCATCATAAATACAACAAACCAATCTCCTTATTTTATAGATAAAGAAAAAGTTATCCTATAATAAAAGTAATTTGCCCAGACTGACATAGCTAGGTCCCTATTTCCTGTCTACTACTGAAAAGATACTCTCAAGTTTCAGAAGGTTATCTGTTTTATCTTCTTAAAATTACAGACACCCCCTTTGTCATTCGGGCCTCACCTCACACCATTCCACTGTGCTGCAAACAGAAATTACTCTGAGACCTCAAAAGCCCATTCGACAAGCTAATCCCTTGGCCAGGATTGCTTTTCATTCTAGGCCTGGTGAACTCGTTCCTGGCCTGCCTTCCTAAGCAGAAATGTCATGTCCTGGAGAAGCGGCTCCTAACCCCTCAGACTAGGTTAAATGCCACACATCCACACCTATGGTGTCCTGTACTCACTCTCTGGCTAAGATACTTGAATTTTCACAATATTCATTTTCCTCAACAGAGCATAAGCTCTATTCAACAGGATTCCAACACGTAACCTAGTACCAGGAGTTCACAATCTTTTGGCCAATATAGACACATCTAAAACCTATTTAAGGGCAGTAGACTCAAAGATTCTTAAATCACAAAACTGACTTGAGTGGAATAACACTGGCAGTTATTTAAATTTAAAAATTAGGTATTTTTTTTTTCGTTGATGGTCACTATTGCAATAATTAAGGAGCCCTGGTGGTACAGTGGAAACCCTGGTGACATAGTGGTTAAGTGCTACGGCTGCTAACCAAAGGGTCGGCAGTTTGAATCCGCTAGGCACTCCTTGGAAACTGTATGGGGCAGTTCTGCTCTGGCCTATAGGGTCACTATGAGTCAGAATCGACTCAACAGCACTGGGTTTGGTTTTCTGGTTGGTGGTACAGTGGTTAAAGCACTTGGCTGCTAACCAAAACGTCAGTGGTTTGAACCCACTGGCCACTCTGCAGGAGAAAGATGTGGCAGTCTGCTTCCATAAAGATTTACAGCCTTGGAAACCCTATGGGGCAGTTCTACTCTGTCCTATAGGGTCACTATGAGTCGAAATCAACTCGATGGCAGTGGGTTTGTTTCAATAATTATACTGTCTCCTCCTGGGTTGATCCAACTTTCAATTATTGTTCAACGTTGTTGTTGTTAGTTGCCATTAAGTCGATTCCAATGTGTTGTTATTGTTAGGTGCTGTCAAGTTGATTTTTGACTTATAGAGAGATGCAATGTGACAGAGTAGAACTGCCCCACGGGGCTTTTTAGGCTGTAATCTTTATGAAGGAGTCCTGGTGAAGCAGTGCTTAAGTGCACGGCTGCTAATCAAAAGGTTGGTGGGTCAAATCCACTAGCTGCTCCGCAGGAGAAAGATGTAACAGTCTGCTTCCCTAAAGATGTACAGCCTCAGAAACCCTATGGGGCAGTTCTACTGTGTCCTATAGGGTTGCTATGAGTCAGAACCAAACAACATCTAGTTTAGCTGGCTCGGAATCTTTATGGGAGCAGATCACCAGGTCTTTTCTCCCGCAGAGCCATGGGGTGGGTTCAAACAGCCAACCTTTCAGTTAGCAATCAAGCACTTAACCTAGTTCAAATGTCTCTGTGAAACACTGTAAAGGCTCAGACATAGTGAATGGTTAGTAGCCACCTGTACATAACTTCTGCCACTGCAGTTTTCTGTGTGCAAATGCCAATTACACCCACTAACCTGGGAGCTCACTGAGCAAGCGACCTAGGGCATCTTTGTATTTAATCACGCCACTACCCTCACTCCAAAGCCCCAGCATCTCCACCCAGGATAAATGAAATACCTATTTTTGTACCATGCCGCCCCTTCACGAAATCCTGTAATAACAGGCTAGAGACAAATGTTTTCTTTTTAGCTACAACAGAGTTGAACTCATGTTAAAAAACAAATGAACTCATCTCAAAAAGAAGAAGTTTAATAAAGGAATTTATTATAAAAATATTGAGTCCCTGAGGATATGCTTTATGTTCCAGCTCCACCAGGATTACATTTTCTTAGAGAGAAAGGACCACATTTGCTTTGCTCACTAACATGAACAGTAAGTATCTGGCATATGTTGGCCCCATCATAGTATGGAATAGTATGTAAGACCTTTTATTGCAAAATTATTTTCATTCAAAGGTTTGAAAAAACCTTATTACATACACTCACTTGTTACTGAAAACTTTTAAGAGGATGGTATTTTAGGATTTTAAGAATAGAAAGTGTATTAATTCTGTCATTGGGGAGAATCCAGTTTGAATGCCAAGTCAGCTACTCCGATGACCTTGGTCAAATTATTTAATTTCTCGAAGTTTAGGTTCCCTCACCTGTGAAACATAGAGATTAAAAAAAAAAAAACCCTTGCTGTCGAGTCGATTCTGACTCTTAGCAACCCTATAGGACAGAGTAGAACTGCCCCATAGTGTTTCCAAGGAACGCCTGGTGGATTTGAACTATGGACCTTTTCATACATAGTTGTGAAAAGAGAGGAAGTAAGCTAAGCTGCACTCATACAGAGTACTCAACAAAAGTTACATCTCTCCTGCCTTCATTGGTGAGATGGAATTACGTTTTAACTAGAAGGGGCATTCCTGCTCCTTAAGAAAATAGTCAAATCAGAATTCTTCCCTTATTGATTTAGTACATCCTTGAAAGTGACGTTTTTCTTAACATTGTGAACGATGATTCACCTCAACGTTACTTTGAAAAATATACTTATTATTTTAATCTCTCGTTTTATAATAGAAAAGCCTACAATCCTTTTTAAAGTAACATACAGCCCCCCAGGGGGCCCTGGTAGTGCAGTGGTTCAGAACTCGACTGCTAACCAAAAAGGTCAGCAGTTTGAATCCACCAGCCACTCCTTGGAAACCCTTTGGGGCAGTTCTACTCTGTCCTATTGGGTCACTACGAGTCGGAATCTACTCGATGGCAATGGGTATAGCCCCCACTCTCCCAAGAAAAATGGCCAAAGCGCACAAGGAAACTAGAAATTTGGGGCCCACAAAGCACTAAGTGACAGACTGATGAGCGCTTTCGTTTTTAGTCCGTGTGCTTCTAATAAGGGCATACACAAAACCAAAAGCGGCTGGTTTCAAAAGACACTCGTACCAAATGGAGACTTAGACTCCGACCAAACAGTGATCCTGAGGCTTTCTGAGAAGATTTGACCAAGACGCCCAGTTTCAAGCACTCCTGCATCAAGCCCACCTGAGTCCGGAAAGAAATCCTGAATTCTAAAAGGACCCCCCGAAAATGGCTAATCTAAGACTGCCTTTCTCTCTGGTCTCCAAAGAAAAGCGAATCTCTAGCTGGGACGGCACCCTCTCGCCGTCCAAGTTCACTCCAGATTCGCCGGAACCTCGTTCCCGCGGCCTCCCGGTACCCCTGCTTCCCGGGCCCGGCCGGTAAATGACTTTGCAAACCTGCATTTCCATCCCCATTTTTTACTGGATCCTCCAGAAGCACCAAGCCAAAGGCCAGGACGGAAGACACGAGACCCCCGGAGCTCCTGCAACATCGGCTACACGGAAGACCTCGGGTGCCTGTTCCATACCTGAATGTTGTCAGCGAAAAGCTGTAGCCACGCTCCGCCATCTTTACACGGAGAGCCAACGCACAGTCGCACACATGCGCACTACTTTTTTCTTTTCCTGACTCTCATCTCCCCTCCCCGCTCCTGTTTCTTTCCTTTTTCTGATTGGAGGAGAGTTAGAGCCGCTCCGGGGCATGCTGGGCGTTGGAGTTCCAGGAGCCGGTCCGCCACGGCTCTGCTTATGTGCGCATGCTCGATGCAGGGGCCAGCCCCAGGAACCCGGAGTGAGTCGTCTTCAGGCTGGGAAGATGGCGTCGGCCATGCTGGTGGTGGTTCTTCCGCCGTGGCCGTCAGCCCGGGGGCTGCTCCGAAACTGCTTGGAGCGGCTGCAGCGGAACCTTCCGCAGAGCCGACTGGGCTTTCCCAGCCTTCCTTGGGGTAGGTAAAGAAGGTCGCGGTGGGGAATTCGTTGAATGAGGGGACCTTATGCAGCGCAGTAGACATAGATGATACCCTGTGCCCTCGTCCTATGTTCTGATACGCGACTGCGCGTAGGGGACATTTTTCAGACGTTCAATTAGAAACTATAGACACCCCTTTTTGCCATTCTTCTCCGTCGCAAAAAAAAAGAAAAGCCTGATTGTCCCATTAGTGCACGGACTGTAATCCAAGAGTCTTAGCTTGGCATCAAGGCCCGCTGCTATCTGGATCCATCCTTTCCAGCCCCTTCACAACGTTGGTAGACGCGGAATGGAATGTTTCCTTGTCTGAGGAGTTTGAGCTCTGCGGGGATGAAGTCTGGTCCCCGTGTCTCCACCGGGAATTAATTTTAATTGGAAGCGCCTTGAACGTCAGAATTGTCACAGCTTTGACGTTTACATTCTACTCGATCTGTAAGGTATCCTACGTTTACTAGCTAATATACCCGAACGTGGTAACAGCCAGGCAGTCTGAACAGAGAGCAGACAACGTGCTAAGTTCTTAGTTTTTGTGGCGCCCATTGCGTCTCTTGGCGACCCTATGTGTGCAGAATAGAACGGCTCTGTAGGGTTTTCACTGGTGGCATAGTGGTTAAAGTGCTACGGCTGCTAACCAAAAGGTTGGTAGTTCGAATCAAGCATGCGCTTTTTGGAAACTCTCTGGGTCAGTTCGACTCTGTCCTGTAGGGTCGCTATGAGTCAGAATCGACTCGATAGCAATGGGTTTGGTGTTTTTTTTTTTTTTTTTGGTTATAGGGTTTTCAAAGCTGTGACTTTTTGGAGGCAAATCGCCAGGCCTGTTTCATGAGGGTGTGGTGGGTTCAAAACACCAACCTTTCTTCTAGTAGTCCAACGGTTAACCATTTGTGCCACTCAGGAACCTTAATGTGCTTAAATAAAAAAAAAAAAAAAAAAAAGTTACCATCTAGTGGATTTTCCGAGGATAATCTTCACAACAACCCCCTTAAGGTATTTCCACTTTAGGATTGAATTAAACTCAGAGAGTTCCCAAGGTCACACCAAGAGAAAGTGGCAGAGCCTGAATTCAAACCCAGTCTGCTCTGAATCACTGAATCACTCTTAGATACAGTACGTTGAAAAAATTGTTAAGTGTTAGAGAAGTACTTCCGGTCTGAGGAATAGCAAGGAAAGGATAAAAGAATCTCTCATAAGCAAATTTTTAAAAAAGTGAAATGTTGATAGTTACATTAATTAATGCATATCATACAAAGACATGGTGAACTAGCTCTTTTCCTTAGAGAACAGACAGGAATCAAGGTTAAATATTAATACCTAAGTGACATAAATCTCTACCAGGTTATGTGACAAACTTGTCTCAGTTTGCATATAATAACAAAGGGTGAATAGGCAGTGTGGGTTGGAAGTGCATTTTGGGAATCTCAGTCTTACATGTATTGTTTGTAAACTAGGCACTGCCTACCCAGTAGAATGGAAAATTGAGTGGGTGGGATTTTTTGGTTTTTTGTTTTGTTTTAGTTAAGTGCCTCTCAGACTGTTATTTATATATGCTACTAAAGCCCTTAGTTCTATATTTCATGAGGTGAAAAACTCGATAGAATTTCAGTGATCTCATTTCAGCAGGTTCGTCTTAAAAAATTCCATTTGTGTTTTTTATGGCTTCTTGCATGAGCTTTTCAATTGCTAAGTTTTCCTGTTAAATGTTTTTATTGAATTCTGAGTTATCTTTAATCAAATCACATACATTATGTGGTGTATATGTACATATATGTGGTATATATAAGTATCAGTATAATGACCGTAGATTCTTAAGGAGAATAATATCAGTAAATAATCATTTAAAAAGTAGAATCTGACTCTGTAACTCCATGTTTTATTTTATAGGACCAGCATTAGCAGTCCAGGGCCCAGCGATAGTTGGAGAACAAGCAGATGATACCAGTGGAAGTAAGGAGATTTCCAGCCTTTTGGATGGTATCTTTTGGATGGCAGCTCCCAAAAACAGACGCAGTATTGAAGTTAACCGGTGTAGGAGAAGAAACCCTCAGAAACTTATTAAAGTTAAGGTAATGTGTTAATTTTTTGCGGGTGTGCAAATGTATACTTTCTTTTCTAAGGATCAGCACAAAGCTGGTTCCTATGAGGTGGAGGTTAAAGATGTCCCAAATGTCCAACTTCTCCAAACTGCTGTACCATTCTGGCATCTCTACCGTCAACTACTTCTCTCCCCTCAGTACTCTCCCTCCAGCCTTTGGGTTCCATAATTCACTGCAACGTCTCACAGATCTCACAAACTGTACTTACAGTTAAGTGGTTTATTAGGGAAGTAACAGGGTACAACTCGGGATTCGGAATGACTCAGAAGTAACAGGAACAACTCAGGATATAGTTCTTAATCAGGACAGCTTCTTCTCGCCTTCTGCTGGATCCTGCTTGGGCCCTTCTCGGGCAAGTGTTGCAACTCTTAGCTCTGCGTCCACAAGCCGCTCCACAGCCACATCGCACTGGTCTTCTGGTTCCTGCTGTCTCATGCAGCTATCACTCTTGCTGCTGCTGTGCGCAGCTGTCTTCTGTGTTACAGCTCCTCCCCCTCTCTGTCCATGTCTCCCTTTAAGCATAGCGGGATGAGAAAACTAACTAATCCCCTTATTAGCGTTCCATACACCTAATTTGCTGCCACCCAATCATTGTGTGAGAGTCACAAAAGACTGGCTAGAAGGAATTCATTAGCACTCAGTGTGTTTTTCCTCAGTCTGCTGGTGAACCTCCTCATGGGATATCCATATAGCCTACAAATTGTTCTCAGATTTTATATGTCTGTTTTCTTTTGGCCTAAATAAAATATTCTCAGATTATGTATGCCTGCTGTCCTCTAGCCTAAATGTTAGGAACACAGTCAGGGAAGGCAGTGTGGAGATGGGACAGAGTACTGGGTTATAAAGCCCTTACGTGGCTTTGGGAATAGGAGCATTAACAGTCCTGAGCTTTCTGATTTTTGAACCACATAGGGGTAAACATCTAACTGGCAGCATCTAAAATTAGAGACAGGATTATTGAATCTTGCGTTTTACTAGCACAAATATTTAATACTTAATATAATTAAATTTAATATTTATTATTTAATACAGTGTTCTTCACCATGTCCAATAAAATACTAGGAAGGAAATCCTTAGGTAAGTAATAAAAATAGCTAATGTACATTACCAAAAACCAAACCTATTGCCGTCAAGTGGATTCCAACTCATACCAACCCTAAGTGCCTATAATACCTATAATATGTATTGTCTCATCAAGTCTTCACAGTAACCCTCCAGAGTAAATTACATTTTCCCAGCTTTTAGAACAAAGAAACTGAGGCAAAAAGAATTGACCTGTGGTCACAGAGCTGTTAAGTGGTATAGCCAGGATTTGAGCTCTGGCTGTCTGATTCCTGAGCCCACATTGTTTTTCTTGAACTTTCCCTAATCAGACAATTCCAGATTACCCACATGTGGGTGCACTCTCTTCATTGATCTAATGGACAAAAATTAAAGAGCCTGTTACTGCTGATCTGTTAATTCATGGCTTTCTGATTTCATGATTTCTAGTACTGTTTACTTCATGGCACTCCACAGCAGCTGTGCTGTTTTATACTTATTTTATATTTAAAGTTGGATGACAACCCAAACCCATTGTCATCAAGTGGTTGGAACTCATGGTGTCCCCATGTGTTACAGAGTAGAACCAAGTTCCATAGGGTTTTCTTGGCTCATTTTTTGTTTAATCTTTACGGAAGGTCAGACCTTTCTTCTACAGGGCCACTGGGTGAGTTTGAACCACCAGCCTTCGGGTTTGTATTCTAGTGCAAGCCATGTGCACCACCCAAGGACCTAAAAATTGTGTAGACATGTATAAAAACTCATTAAAATACCCTCAAATGTATTATGACAAGAGACTTGTACAATTAAGGAATAATCATGGTATTTACAAAAAGAAGAATTTCACCATATACCAAACTTATACATTTTACAGGAATTTAAATGACACTGTAATAAAGAAGGGCAAGCCAACTCATACTGTTTTTTGATCTTGTTTTCCCAAAAATTGACTGAAAGAAAAAAATGAATTTACTTTTCCTTGGTCTTTTCCTTAAGTTGCTGGCTGCACAGATTAGCTCATTATGTTGGTGTACTCCTTATTATTTAGTATTTGGAATCAAAGGAGCCCCAGTGATACAGCAGTTAGAGTGCTCAGCTGCTAACCAAAAGGTTGGTGGTTTGAACCCACCAGCCATTCACAGGAGAAAGATGTGGCATTCTGCTTTTATAAAGATTCACAGCCTTGGAAACCCTTAATATGGCCCTTCTAGCCAAAGTCTTTGTGACTGTCACGTAATGATTGAGTGAGACTATGCAAATAAGGTATATGGAACCCTAACAAAGGGATCGGTCCGTTTTGCCATCCTAGAGGCAGGAGCAGAGTGTGGTGTCCTTTGGACCCGGGATCCCTGCGCTGAGAAGCTGCTGGAACCGGAAGACCAAAAGACAGAGCTGTAACACCCGGCAGAAGTGTTGGCAGACAAATGGCGGCAGCAGAGGCAGGAGATCAACAGTAGACGGTGCAGTGGGCCAGGAGGCCGCAGAGTGAGAAAGCTGAGCACCTTTGGGCAGGAGGCTTATTGGTGAAGCAGGGTGTCTCTGGGCACTTGGTGAAGCTAGGTTTGCTGACCACATAGCTACAGCTGAGCGCCTTCAGGCCGAGGCTTACTGGTGGACTGGGGTGCTTTGAGCACTTATCGGCAGAGCTAAAAAAAGCTTTATAACACTTGTCCAAGCAGGGCAAAGGCCAAGGGGCCAGAGAGAGGCATTCTTGCAGGAATGGCTGAGAAGAGGCTGTCCTGATGAAAGACCTGTATCCTAAGCATTCCTGAACTTGAGTTGTAACCTGTTAACTTCCCTAATAAACCCATAGTCGTGAGTACTGTCTGTGAGTTCTGTGTGGCCATTGCAATGAATTATCACACTCAGCAGAGAAGTAGAGAGTGTTGTAGGAGGGACAGTTGGTATCAGAATTGGTAAAGATGGCGGAATGAGGAGGCTTGTCTGACCTCTGCCTAATAGGGATCAGCCTCGGGCTGCTGATCTTGATTTTCCTTCCCTCTTTTGAAGTTAGAAGAGGTCAGGCACCTCTGCCACACCGTTTTTACAGAGGAGTTCCACTCTGCCCTGTAGAGTCGCTCTGAGTCAAAATTGACTCAATGGCAATAGGTTTTTTCGGAGGTTTCTTTGGTTTATTTGGGATTAAGAGGGCTAGAGCACCTTTTTAAATAAGTCTGACTGCTGTGTGTAATTAAAAATATACCAGATTCAAAGTCACTAGGCCTGAGTTCTAGTCCCAGTTTTTCTACTAACTCAAACTCAGTGTTGCTTTCTCCTCAGTTTCCGTGTTTAACTAGATGGTATGTGAACTCACACAACATGAACATTCTCAGAGAGTGAAAATGTAAGCATCATTCCTGTCACTTTTATTTGTGCATTATAATACACCTTGTTAAAATATGTTTTTTATTCATTTTCTTTAAAGCATAATATAGACGTTTGTCCTGAATGTGGTCACCTGAAACAGAAACACGTCCTTTGTGGCTATTGCTATGAGAAGGTGCGCAAGGAGACTGCAGAAATCAGAAGACAGATAGGGAAAGCAGAAGGGGGTCCTTTTAAGGCTCCTACCACAGAGACAATGGTTCTGTACGCGGGAGAGACACCAGCAGAACAAGATCAGGGCAAGAGGATCATTGAACGAGACCGGAAGCGACCATCCTGGTTTACCCAGAATTGACACCACAGATGTTTGAAGAGGATAACTTCACAGTTAAACACTTTTCCTGAATGATGAAGATTTTTTGTTCTTATGTTGTTTTATACCTGTTAATATTTTTAAATCATCAGTATGGTTGAAATCATTCTTTACAAGGAGTTAGTTTTGTGGGGAATAATTTGAGGAATATATCATGAATAAACAATGCTTGTACAGAGTCCATACACTGTAAGGCTTTAAGTAAGCATAAAACCTCCAGAAGAGAAAAATAAAACAAATACTTTAAAATTCATAGCAAGAATTGTTTGTTTTTGCTCTGGTTTTTGCTTGTCGGTGGTTTTCCTTACACAATACTCAAATACTTTCATTTAAGTAATACCTGGAAATGGGTTATTATTTGAGTTCTCAGTATTATTTTTAAAGATGGTAGTTGTGCCAACATGAAAAGGTTGTGTTCTGGGATTTTTGTTTTGTTTTAGCTATTTAGAATTACCCATTTATGTGGTAAGCATATATGTAATAAAATCTTTGCCACTTCATTGTTTTTGGGGTGTACAATTCTGTAACATTAATTATGTTCATATGCAAGTGTTGGTGTTAATTTACTTAGATGGTAGAAATAGTTCTCAGCATTTCAAGAAATCAAAAATGTTTATTCACAATTTATTAAATGGTTCAGGAGATTTATATTTTATGGTTGTGGAATAGATTTTTTAGAAGAGTAAGCCAATTCAATAGTACGGAAAAGCTTTGCTAAGGATGTCCTCCTATTTTCCTTCTAGTATATCTGTTTAGCTTATTTTACACTTTGTTCTTCTGTCTTTATAGCAATAACCTCCTTAACTTCCTGTCACTAATTTCAATTTTCCTTTCCTTCACCATCATTCCTGTATCCACCCTGAGCCCAGGATTTGTTATTTTGCTTCCTGCCAAGCTTACCTCTTAACTGTGGTGCACCACACACCCACCACCACAGACCCACCCTCAGACTGCTGACAATATAGCCATGCTTCACAGATAGATTGGCCACCTTCACAGCATGGGTCACTCCTCTTCTCCTGTCTTCGTTTGGCTTCACTCTTCTTTTTTCTCTTACCTCACTAGCTGTTCCTTCTCTTTCACCCCTGCTGACTCCCCCTCTTCTCCCAACCTTTTAAAACTTTAGAGTACCCCAAGACTCCATCCTTGGAATCCCTGTAACTTCACTCACCTCGGTGATCTCATCCAGTCTTAATGACTTTAAATATCAACCAGGTATTGATAATTTCTAATTTAATGTTTCTGGCCTCGACCCCTCCCCTGAACTCCAGACTCATATTCAGCTGCCTACTCAGCATCTCCATTTGACTGTCTAACAGGTAATCTTACATTTGGTATCTCCAACTCAATATCTTCTCTCTCAGTCTTACTACTTCCCCAGCCTTCTCCATCTCAAATGATGCCAACTGTATTCTGGTTTCTCAGTCCCAAACCTCAGAGTCATCCTTGGTCTTTCTTTGTGCCCCCCCCCCATCCAGCCCATGACCAAATTTGCAGATCCCCTGGTTCTGCATTCAGTATCTACCAGAATCAGACTCATTATCACTAGCTGCGCTACTCTTACCCTGAACAGAACCCCCAACATCTTGCCTAGAATACTGAAGTACCCTACTAACTGGTCTGTGTGGTTCCACCTTGATCTCCTATATAGAGTCTAAACAGCAGCCAGAATCTTTTTAACACAAAAGACATCTCTGTTCAAAATCCTTTATTTAAGACCTTAACCCAAATGAAACATACGGATGTGTGAGGGTTTTGTTTTATGCAAAATATATATATACGTATGTATATATGAATATATAAAGTTGTATGGAGCCCTAGTAGTGTGGTTAAGAGGTGTAGTGAGCTATAGCTGCTAACCAAAAGGTCGGCAGTTCGAGTCCACCAGTTGCTCCTTGGAAACCATATGGGGTGGTTCTACAGGGTCACTATGAGTCGGAATTTACTTGATGGCAACAAGTTTGGTTTTGTGTTTTTATAGTTGTCTAGTGATGAAAGAGATGGGGCATCGCTTTAACACTCGCCTCAGAGAACTGTTTTCTATCCGTGGCCCCACCCTCCCACGTGCAATTGATGTTTGAGGGACAAGATTACCCAGCACCGTTTCTAAATCTGCTACGGAACTCCACTTTCTATGCTTAGCATTTCTTTTCCTGGCACATACACAAAAATAGATGCTCTGTCTTCAGCTGCAACTCTTAAGGATTTTGACTGTATTAATAGCATTTTAATCTGTGTCCCTAACAGAATGGCTGTTCTTCACAAGTTAATACAGCGAAGGGCATTAAGAGCAGCAACAGCTTTGGGCAGCCTGTGAAGACCCTTCCCACCTAAGACAACGGAGAGCACGCCCCCTGGTGGTCAAAAGGATGCTCTGGCCCACTCTTCACCAGGCCATTTTTTACCTTTTTGAAAACGTTTTTGCGGTGGTTTACCCTGTGCATGTTCCTCCGGTTCTGCTTGTCCTCCTGCGCCTTCGCCTCTACCTTAATGATGGTTAGGGATGCAATTCGGAGCAAGGAAGCTAGCGGACCTGCGGGCCCTGGTCTCTGGGCCTTGTTATTCAAGCTCAGCGCCGGCTTGACAGCTCAGCCTTGAAACCAGAATCAGGAGCTGTCACAATTTACCAGGCATCACCGTGCGGTCTCGCTAGGGGGCAGCAGGCGAATTGCACTGAGTCTTCAAAGGAAATCATCCACTGTCAGTTGGCACCAGTGCTGGGAATGTTTCAGTGTTTCTACCAAAGCCATCAGCCTATGGATGGCAGACAGGGTTGCTGCAGGAGCAAAGGCCCTCTCTAACGCTGAGCATAGACCGCAGGCTCCTGACAAAATGAAACCTCCGCTCACCATACTCAGCCTTTCCTTCCTCTGCCCTGTGCTACTGTGCCTCACTCAGGGGGCTCTCCTTGAGCCTCTTCTTTTCTGCCCTACATACACCCTTGGGGTCCATGCAGCCTGCTGAATTGTAAAGTCCTTTCCGGGAGCATTTTTCAGGATAAAAGCTCAGAATGCTACTGTTACGTTGCTACTGCTCCAATATAAATTCATTGCCATGGAGTTGATTCCGACTCATAGTGACCCTATAAGACAGAGTAGAACTGCCCCATAGGGTTTCCAAGGCTGTAATCTTTATGGAAGCAGGCTGCCACAGCTTCCTCCCATGGAGTGCCTGATGGGTTAGAACCACTGACCTTTTGGTTAGCAGCCGAGTGCTTAACCACTGTGCCACCAAGGCTTCTTTGCTCCAATATACCCAAATATTCATATTTCCATGGCTAAAAAGAAGTACCAGTGTTCTCACTGACATTCTTCTAATTCAGCAGTCTTCAATCAGGGACAGTTCCTCCTCCTCCCTGTCATCCCCCAGATGGACATTTGCAATGTCTGGAGACATTTTTGGTTTTCCTAACTCAGGGAGAGAGGTTCTAGTGGGTGGAACCAAGGATGCTGCTAAACATATTCCCACATCAGACTCAATAACACTAATTTAGAATGAAAAATGTTAAATAACAATATTTTAATTTTCTAGGAGTCTCCCTGTGCAATCTTTTCCATACTTTACACTCTCACTGATGACCCTCTAACCTAATTTCCCTATTGATCTCTAGACTCATATATCCAAATACTACCAGACAGCTCCATTAGAATATCACAAGGTCCCTCAAATGCGTTATATCCAAACAATTCTGCCAAATCTTTTCCCCTAAATTTGCTTATTTTCTGGTAGCCTAGCTTGTTTTTTTTTTTTTTAGCTTGGTTTACTCATTTATTCATTCATTCAACAAATGTCTGTGTCCCATATTTCTATCCAACTATAGGGTTGCTATGAGTTGGAATCGACTCGGCAGCAACTGTTTTTTTTGTTTTGCTTTGTTTTGTTTTTACTGTGCACCTCTGCTTGGCTAATTGGCATTTCAGAATTAGCACTGAACTCTTGATGACACCCCCTGCCGCCGGCCCAGCCCAGTCCTGTAACTGATTCTTTCTTCCTCATCTTGGTAAATAAACCATTCCCATGAGTTGCTCCAGCAAAACCCTATTCATTTTTTATTTATCTCTTTCCCTCCCAGCCCACATCCAGCTCAGAAGTGGCTCCTTTTGACACCCGCCGCCCCCACTCCCATAGCATATCCTGAGTCCAGGTGGCATTAGGTTTGGAGTGATAGGCAGGGATGTTGCAAGGAGAGTCCATTGGAGAGGGGCAAAAAAGGATCTAGGGAGACAGGCTCAGAGTCTCTGGCAGTGATCTTGTCCAGAGATGATGTTGCATGGACCAGGATAGGGGCAGTGGACATGTAGAGAGCTAGAGGAAATTGAAATATATTTCAGAAATCTAAGGGCAGTGTTGCTGGCACCTCTACACCTTTAACTGAAGGAGACTCTTGCCTTTCACTGCTCAAGAATGAACAGGTGAGGCACAGAGAACTTTCCACACAAGCAAAGCTTTATTGAAGAGGCTTGCAAGCGAGATGAGGCGGGCCTAGGCAACACTTACCCCTGTCTCCCAGAACGAAGAACTTGCATGGGTTTTTAAAGGTTTTTGAGTGGGAAGGGATTTATGTTTATTCATGGATATAGGTGGAGTTTTCCAGGAAGTGGCCCATTCTGAGCGGGGATTTGTTAACTACAGTACATGCGCAACAGCTTTCTAAGATGGCTTCCAGATGGCTCCTGCCCCAGGGGCCTCTGGGATTCATAGCAGGACTTATTATGGGGCATTGTGCCTGCGCAGTCCCTCCTGTGGTGCTGGTTTGATTCCTGGTTCATCCGTCAGTCACCTTGTGGATGTCTGCACATGCTCTGGGGACCAGACCAGGTCTGTCCTTCTGAAAAACATCTTACAAGGAAGTATGTTGTTTGTTCTTTCCTCATCATGCATTCCAGGATGGGGGTTTTGCATTAGCCAAACGCATAGTATTGTAAGTAAGTTGCAAGTTGCAGGTGTTGCAGGGCTCCGTGCTTAGGGGCTCAGTCCCTGTTTCTTCCCTATCTCAACAGGACTTGGTGATTACTTGCTTGTAGGAATACAAGAGAGGGGGAAATCAAGAATTATTCCCAGATTTCTGGCTTGAGCAACAGAATGCTATTAGGAAGCTTGGAACTAGATGGGTCTGGTTTGAACCCCTGCAGAAAATTTGCATTTATAACAAGTTCTCAGGAAGTTATACATAACAAGCTACTGTTAAAATGCAGATTCTGATTCTGTATATCTGGGGTGGGAATGAAAGTTCTCTGAAGAGAATTTGATTGAAATGCAAATTCTCAGCAAGGGTTTGAACCTGAAGGAACCAGTTGGAAGCCCTGTTAGGAAGTCTGAGTGAGGTGAGGGGTTAATGCTCTCAATTGCTAACTGAACATTTGGAGGTTTGAGTCCACCTAGAGGCTTCTCCCCTGAAAACCTGAAAACCCTATGGAGCACAGTTCTGCTGTGAACACACAAGGGGTGACCATGAGTCAGAATCAACTGGATGGCAACTGGTGGCAGTGTGAGTAAAAAGTGCCTTATGATGGAAAATCAAGATAACCACTTTTTAAAAATAATTTTCATTGTACTTTAAGTGAAAGTTTACAAATCAAGTCAGTCTCTCACATAAAAACTTATATACACCTTACTCCATAGTCCCAGTTACTCTCCCCTCAATGAGAAAGCCCGCTCCCTCCTTCCACTCTCTTTTTTCGTGTCCATTTCGCCAGCTTCTAATCCCTTCCACCCTCTTATCTCCTCTCCAGGCAGGAGAGGCCAACATAGTCTCAAGTGTCCACCTGATCCAAGCAGCTCACTCCTCATCAGCATCTCCCTCCAACCCATTGTCCAGTCCAATCCATGTCTGACAAGTTGGCTTTGGGAATGGTTCCTGTCCTGAGTCAACAGAAGATCTGGGAGCCATGACCACCGGGGTCCTTCTACTCTCAGTCAGACCATTTATGAGAATTTGGGATCTGCATCCCACTGTTCTCCTGCTCCCTCAGGGATTCTCTGTTGTGTTCCCTGTCAGGGCATTCATTGGTTGTAGCCGGGCACGATCTAGATCTTCTGGTCTCGGGATGATGTAGTCTCTGGTCCATGTAGCCCTTTCTGTCTCTTGGGCTCGTAATTACGTTGTATCCTTGGTGTTCTTCATTCTTCTTTGATCCAGGTGGGTTGAGACTCTGATGCATCTTAGATGGCCGCTTGCTAGCATTTAAGACCCCAGACGCCACTCTTCAAAGTGGGATGCAGAATGTTTTCATAATAGATTTTATTATGCCATTTGACTTAGATGTCTCCTGAAACCACGATCCCCAAACCCCTGCCCCTGCTTCACTGACCTTCGAAGCATTCAGTTTATTCAGGAAACCTCTTTGATTTTGGTTTAGTCCAGTTGTGCTGCCCTTCCCTGTATTGAGTGTTGTCCTTCTTTTCACCTAAAGTAGTTCTTATCTACTATCTAATTAGTAAATACCCCTCTCCTACCCTACCTCCCTCCCCCGCCTTCGTAACCACAAAAGAATGTGTTCTTCTCAGTTTAAACTATTTCTCAAGATCTTATAATAGTGGTCTTATACAATATTTGTCCTTTTGCAACTGATTAATTTCACTCAGCATAATGCCTTCCAGGTTCCTCCATGTCATGGAACGTTTCACAGATTCATCACTGTTCTTTATCAATGTGTAGTATTCCATTGTGTGGATATACCATAATTTATTGATCCATTCATCAGTTGATGAGCACCTTGGTTGCGTCCATCTTTTTGCTATTGTAAACAGTGCTGCAATGAACATGGGTGTGCATATATCTGTTCATGTAAAGGCTCTTATTTCTCTAGGATATATTCCGAGGAGTGGGATTGCTGGATCGTATGGTAATTCTATTTCTAGCTTTTTAAGAAAGCGCCAAATTGATTTCCAAAGTGGTTGTACCATTTGACATTCCCACCAGCAGTGTATAAGTGTTCCAATCTCTCCACAACCTCTCCAACTTTTATTATTTTGTGTTTTTTGGACTAATGCCAGCCTTGTTGGAGTGAGGTGAAATCTCATTTTAGTTTTGATCTGCATTTCTCTAATGGCTAATGATCGTGAACATTTCCCCATGTGTCTGTTAGCTACCTGAATGTCTTCTTTAGTGAAGTGTCTATTCACATGTTTTGCCCATTTTTTAATTGGGTTATTTGTCTTTTTTGTAGTTGAGTTTTTGCAGAATCATGTAGATTTTAGAGATCAGGGGCTGATTGGAAATGTCATAGCTAAAAACTTTTTCCCAGTCTGTAGGTAGTCTTTTTACTCTTTTGGTGAAGTCTTTGGATGAGCATAGGTGTTTGATTTTTAGGAGCTCCCAGTTATCTAGTTTTTCTTCTGCATTCTTAATAATGTTTTGTATACTGTTTATGCCATGTATTAGGGCTCCTAACATTGTCCCTATTTTTTCTTCCATAATCTTTATCATTTTAGACATTATGTTTAGGTCTTTGATCCATTTGGAGTTAGTTTTTGTGCATGGTGTGAAGTATGGGTCTTGTTTAATTTTTTTGCAGATGGATATCCAGTTGTGCCAGCACCATTTGTTAAAAAGACTATCATTTCCCCAATTAACTGGCACTGGGCCTTTGTCAAATATAAGCTGCTCATATGTGGATGGATTTATATCTGGATTCTCTATTCTGTTCCATTGGTCTATGTGTCTGTTTTTGTACCAGTACCAGGCTGTTTTGACTACTGTGGCTGTATAAAATCGGGTAGAGTGAGGCTTCCCACTTTCTTCTTCTTTTTCAGTAATGCTTTACTTATCAGGGGCTTCGTTCCCTTCCATATGAAGTTGGGGATTTCTTTCTCCATCACATTAAAAAATGTCTTTGGAATTTGGATTGGAAGTGCATTGTATATACAGATGGCTTTTGGTAGAATAGACATTTTTATAATGTGAAGCCTTCGTATCCATGAGCAAGGTATGTTTTTCCACTTATGTAGGTCCCTTTTGGTTTCTTGCAGTACGTTGTAGCTTTCTTTGTATAAGTCTTTTACATCTTTTGTTGTTGTTGTTAGGTGCCGTCAAGTTGGTTCCGACACATAGCAACCCGATGCACAAAAGAACGAAACACTGCCCGGTCCTGCGCCATCCTTCCAATCGTTGTTATGCTTGATCTCACTGTTGCAGCCACTGTGTCAATCCACCTCGTTGAGGGTCTTCCTCTTTTCCACTGACCCTTTACTCTGCCAAGCATGATGTCCTTCTCCAGGGATTGATCCCTCCAGACAACATATCCAAAGTATGTAAGACGGAGTCTCGCCATCCTTGCTTCTAAGGAGCATTCTGGTTGTACTTCTTCTATAACGGTTTGTTCGTTCTTTTGGCAGTCCATGGTATATTCAATATTCTTCACCAACACCACAATTCAAAGGCGTCAACTCTTCTTCAGTCTTCCTTATTCATTGTCCAGCTTTCACATGCATATGATGCAATTGAAAATACCATGGCTTGGGTCAGGCGCACCTTAGTCTTCAGGGTGACATCTTTGCTCTTCAACACTTTGAAGAGGTCCTTTGCAGCAGATTTACCCAATGCAATGCGTCTTTTGATTTCTTGACTGCAGCTTCCATGGCTGTTGATTGTGGATCCAAGTAAAATGAAATCCTTGACAACTTCAATCTTTTCTCCATTTATCATGATGTTACTCATTGGTCCAGTGGTGAGGAATTTTGTTTTCTTTATGTTGAGGTGTAATCCATACTGAATCCATACTTCAAGTCCTCTTCACTTTCAGCAAGGAAGGTTCTGTCATCTGCATAACTGAGGTTGTTAATGAGTCTTCCTCCAATCTTGAAGCCCCGTGCTTCTTCATATAGTCCAGTTTCTCGTATTATTTGTTCAGCATACACATTAAATAGGTATGGTGAAAGAATACAACCCTGACGCACACCTTTCCTGACTTTAAACCAATCAGTATCCCCTTGTTCTGTCCAAACAACTGCCTCTTGATCTATGTAAAGGTTCCTCATGAGCACAATTAAGTATTCTGGAATTCCCATTCTTCACAGTGTTATCCATAGTTTGTTATGATCCACACAGTCAAATGCCATTGCAAAATCAACAAAACATAGGTAAACATCCTTCTGGTATTCACTGCTTTCAGCCAGGATCCATCTGACATCAGCAATGATATCCCTGGTTCCACGTCCTCTTCTGAAACTGGCCTGAATTTCTGGCAGTTCTCTGTTGATATACTGCTGCAGCCCTTTTTGAATGATCTTCAGCAGAATTTTGCTTGCGTGTGATATTAATGATATTGTTCTATAATTTCCACATTCGGTTGGATCACCTTTCTTGGGAATAGGCATAAATATGGATCTCTTTCAGTCAGTTGGCCAGGAAGCTGTCTTCCATATTTCTTGGCATAGACGAGTGAGCACCTCCAGCGCTGCACCTGTTTGTTGAAACATCTCAATTGATATTCCATCAATTCCTGGAGCCTTGTTTTTCCCCAATGCCTTCAGAGCAGCTTGGACTTCTTCCTTCAGTACCATCGGTTCCTGATCATATGCCACCTCTTGAAATGGTTGAAGATCAACTAATTCTTTTTGGTATAATGACTGTGTATTCCTTCCATCTACTTTTGATGCTTCCTGCATCATTTAATATTTTTTTCCCCATGGAATCCTTCACTATTGCAACTCGAGGCTTGAATTTTTTCTTTAGTTCTTTCAGCTTGAGAAACGCTGAGCGTGTTCTTCCCTTTTGGTTTTCCATCTCCAGCTCTTTGCACATGTCGTTATGATATTTTATTTTGTCTTCTCGAGAGGCCCTTTGAAATCTTCTGTTCAGTTCTTTTACTTCATCAATTCTTCCTCTTGCTTTAGCTGCTCGACACTCAAGAGCAAGTTTCAGAGTCTCCTCTGACATCCACCTTGGTCTTTTCTTTCTTTCCTGCCTTTTCAGGGACCTCTTGCTTTCTTCATGGATGATGTCCTTGATGTCATTCCACAACTCATCTGGTCTTCGGTCACTAGTGTTCAATGCATCAAATCTATTCTTGAGATGGTCTCTAAATTCAGGTGGGATATACTCAAGGTCATATTTTGGCTCTCGTGGACTTGCTCTGATTTTCTTCAGTTTCAGCTTGAACTTGCATATGAGTAATTGATGGGCTGTTCCACAGTTGGTCCCTGGCCTTGTTCTGATTGATGATATTGAGCTTTTCCATCGTCTCTTTCCACAGATGTAGTCAATTTGATTTCTGTGTGTTCCGTCTGGTGAGGTCCATGTGTATAGTCACCATTTATGTTGGTGAAAAGGTATTTGCAATGAAGAGGTCGTTGGTCTTGCAAAATTCTATCATTCAATCTCCGGCATTGTTTCTATCACCAAGGCCATATTTTCCAACTACTGATCCTTCTTCTTTGTTTCCAACTTTCACATTCCAATCGCCAGTAATTATCAATGCATCTTGATTGCATGTTTGATCAATTTCAGACTGCAGTAGCTGATAAAAATCTTCTATGTCTTCATCTTTGGCCCTGGTTGTTGGTGTGTAAATTTGAATAATAGTCGTATTAACTGGCCTTCCTTGCAGGCGTATGGATATTATCCTGTCACTGACAGCGTTGTACTTCAGGATAGATCTTGAAATGTTCCTTTTGACGATGAATGCAATAGCATTCCTCTTTGAGTTGTCATTCCCAGCATAGTAGGCTATATGATTGTCCCAAAATGGCAAATACCAGTCCATTTCAGCTCACTAATGCCTAGGATATCGATGTTTATGCATTCCATTTCATTTTTGATGATTTCCAATTTTCCTAGATTCATACTTCGTACATTCCAGGTTCCAATTATTAATGGATGTTTGCAGCTGTTTCTTCTCATTTAGAGTCGTGCCGCATCAGCAAATGAAGGTCCCCAAAGCTTTACTCCATCCACGTCATTAAGGTTGACTCTACTTTGAGGAGGCAGCTCTTCCCCAGTCATCTTTTGAGTGCCTTCCGACCTAGGGGGCTCATCTTCCAGCACTATATCAGACAATGTTCCGCAGCTATTCATAAGGTTTTCACTGGCTAATGCTTTTCAGAAGTAGACTGCAGAGTCCTTCTTCCTAGTCTGTCTTAGTCTGGAAGCTCAGCTGAAATCTGTCCTCCATGGGTGACCCTGCTGGTATCTGAATACCAGTGGCATAGCTTCCAGCACCATAGCAACACACAAGCCCCCATAGTACGACAAACTGACAGACACGTGGGGGTTTATGTCTTTGGTAAGATTTATTCCTAAGTATTTTATCTTCTTGGGGGCTAGTGTGAATGGTATTAATTTGGTGATTTCCTCTTTGATGTTCTTTTTGTTGGTGTAGAAGAATCCAACTAATTTTTGTATGTTTATCTTGTAACCTGATATTCTGCTGAACTCTTCTATTAGTTTCAGTAGTTTTCTTGAGGATTCTTTAGGGTTTTCTGTGTATAAGATAATGTTGTCTAGCCTAATTGCTGTGGCTAGGACCTCCAGCACAATGTTAATAAGAGCGAAAATACCCATTTTTGACAAGTTATATTTGAAATAATTATTGGACACACAAGCTGAGATGGCAAGGAGGCTAATGGATAAGTGAATATTTGAATTTGGAAGTAGTCAGCAGATGGAGTATATTTAAAGCCATGAAAATGAATGAGATTATCCAGGGCAAGGACTCAGAAACCCAGAACTGAGGCTGTTGAGGAGGAAGTCAGGAGATTGTAACACAGCACCACAGATACCAGGAGAGGAGAGGGTTGCAAGGAAAGGGAATTGTCAATTCTGTCAGATGCTGCAGGAAGTGAAATAAGATGAGAACAGAAAAGTGCCCAATAATTGGGCAGTAGAATAGAATTCATTTGTGACACGACAAAAGTGATCTCATTTGAGTGTTGGAGGCAAAAGCCAGATTGGAGGAGGCTGAAGAGTGGATATTTGTTGAGAAGGTGATAGCAGTGTTCCTAGAGAGTTCTTTCTAAAGATTCTCCTCTGCAGGGGAGTAGAGAAATGACACTAGAGGAGGATAGGGGATTGAAGGGCATGTGTTTGTGATTAGTTGAGAGATCAGCATGTACTTATGCTGATGAAGGTAGCCAGTAAAAGAGGGGACTGTTGATGCAACAAAGCCCTGGTGGTGCAGGGGTTAAGAGCTCAGATGCTAACCAAAAGATGGCAGTTCAAATCCACCAGCTGCTTCTTGGAAACCCTATGGGGCAGTTCTACCCTGTCCTGTGTGTCGCTATGAGTTGGATTCGATGGCAGTAGGTTTTTTTCTTTTTGGTTTGGTTGATGCAATGATACAGTAGAGATGGAGAGAGATGAGAGAGAGAGATCTTTAATCCAGTGAGAGTGGATGAGGCCCAATGCTCTCATTAAAAACAGCAAAATGTAAAAAAACAAAAGGCCTCCCTTGAGCATTATGCTTTTTCAAGGGCTATCTATATGGGATCAAACTGACAACAGCAACTAGAAAGATTAGATAGGAACCTTAGGGGGCAGTGAGCTTATGTTAATGAGCAAGGAACAACTCAAAAAATGAGACTGAAAATGGCTGCACAATCTGAGAATGCAATCAATGTCACTAAATTGTACACATAGAAACTGTCGAATTGGTGTATGTTTTGCTGTGTATATTCTCAACAACAACAAAATAATTAAAATTTATGAAAAAAGAAAAACAAAAAACGTATTCCTAATATACCTTGCACTTTTTAATTTGAAGCCATGTAAATGTTTTACAGGTTCAAAAATTAAATTTATAAAAAAGCAATACCTAGAAATGGAAAATAGAAACAAATGATCCTAACCGTATATCATGTTAGTATAATGACACAGAGAAAATAAGGTATTAATTAATTAAATAACCTGGTTCCTTCAATAAATCATGGAAAATAAAGGAGAGGATGGGAATTTTCTATTGAAAGAAACTTAAGAGACATTACATTGAAGCCTCTGACAGACTGAGCCCAGAACAGCTAGATGGTACCTGGCTACCACCACATGTTTCTCTGACGGGGATCACAATAGAGGATCCCAGACAGGATAGGAAAAAAACGTAGAACAAAATTCAAATTCACAAAAAAGACCAGACTTACTGGTCTGACAGAGACTGTAGAAACCCCGAGAGTATGGTCCCCAGAGACCCTTTTAAGTCAGTACTGAAGTCACTCCTGAGGTTTACCCTTTAGCCGAACATTAGACAGGTCTATAGAGCAAACAATAACACACATGAGGAACGTCCTTTGTAGTTCAGTCATGTATACAAGACTAAATGGTCACACTATTCCAAAAGCAAAGATGAGAAGGCAGGAAGGGACAGGAAAACTGGATGAATGGAAACAGGGAACCCAGGGTGGAGAAGTGGAAAGTGTTGACATATTGCAGGGTTGGCAACCAATGTCAAAACAATTTGTGTGTTGATGTTTTAATGAGAAACTAATGCACCCTGTAAGCTTTCACCTAAGGCAAAAAAAAAGACAACCTTGCAATATGTAACTCTTGTTTGTATTCCAGTTCAAACAAGCTGAGGATAAACCAGTTGCCATTGAGTTGATTCTGACTCATGGTGATCCTGTGTGTGTCAGAGTAGAACTGTGCTCCATAAAGTTTTCAATGGCTGATTTTCAGAAGTAAATCCAATGCCTTTCTTTGGAGGTACCTCTGGATGGACTCAAACTGCCAACTTTTTGGTTAGCAGCCAAGTGCTTTAACTGTTTACATCACACAGGGAAAGGGTATATTTTGAGGAAGAGTAGAGAAATTTAAATATGGGTTGGATTAGATGTTAGTCAAAGATTGTTAATTTTGGTGTATGATAATAGTATTATGGTCATGTAAGAAAATGGTCTTACATAAGAAAATGCCTCCCCCTTCTTTAGAGTTGCATACTGATCTACTTGGTAAAATATCATGATGTCTATAATTTTTGAATTATTGTGTTGGCAAAGGATATTGAATATACCATGGACTACCAGAAGAACAAACAAATCTGTCTTGAAAGAAGCACAGGCAGAATGCTCCTTAGAAGCGAGGATGATCAGACTTAGTCTCACATACTTTGGACAGGTTATCAGGAGTCCCTGGAGAGGGACATCATGCTTGGTAAAGTAGAGGGTCAGCAAGAAAGAGGAAGACCCTCGACAAGATGGATTGACACAGTGGCTGCAACAATGGGCTCAAACATAGCAACAATTGGGAGGATAGCACAGGATGGAGCAGTGTTTTGTTCTGTTGTATGTAGGATCACTGTGAGTCGGAACTGACTTGATGGCACCTAACAGCAACATAATTTTATATTACAATACTGCAGTTAAATGTAGGTAAACCAGCTCATTATACTATCCTCTCTTCTTTCCTGTATGGTTAATTTTCCTCACAATAAAATAATGTAAACAAAAAAAAAAAAAAGAAAGTCTCCTGTATTATAATAACCTGTTGCTGTCATGTCGATTCTGGCACCATTCTGCAGCCCGAATGTGGCAGGGCTGATGGTAGTTTCCTGATACACAGTAGATTCAGCAAAAGAAGGCAAGCAAAGGTGCACACCTCTGACCCTGTGGTGTGCCTACAGCAGGGCTGGCTGCAGCGTTTAGGAAGTGGCTGCTTCAGTGAAAAAAGGCAAACAAAATGCCGGCACCCCAACCCCCTGGTGTGACGGCCGTGGGTCTGGCTATGGGGTTTAGGACAAAGCTGCTTCAGCTAAAGCCAAATGTGGGATGCAGCCCTAACCCCCTGGTGCAATCTCAGCGGGAACCCTGCCAGGGCACACAGGATACACAGGCCTCTGGAATCTGAGATGAAAGAGTGTTCTTGACACAAGATAAGTGATTTTGTCTAACTTACCACGTGGATTTTATAGCTCCTTCCTCTGAAAGTACTCTCTCCTATCTATCTGATCCCTTCCCCCCTACCCCAGCCAGCTTCTTTAGCAATTGAATTGAGGTAGAACGTGCTGCACTCTCTAGGCCTGGGAGAAGGATCAAATTAACAAATGGGGAAAAAATACTTTCCCAACTCCCCTAAACTGGAACTCAGAGCAGAAGCAGCTCCAATCCAGGCATAAGCGATCCACAGACTTTGGCTTTCACCTCTACATGGAACCAGGTGGTTATTATAATGCAAGGGCAAATCTGTTGGAGGTCTGACTGTAATTGTTTCAGCTGTGTGGCAGAAAGGTGGGTTTTGGAGGTCTGATAGCACTCTGCCTATTAAACAGAGCCCTTACTTACCCACAGCAAGGACCTGAGGACTGAGGCTCCATCCATGCCACCTAGCTGCCCACGAAAGGGGTCTGACGATAGTGGTGCCTACCAGTCTTTACAGCTGTAAGCATTGGATGCCTAAAGTACAGCTATAGAGCCTTCCCACCAGAGTGCTCTGGAGAACAGAGACATTCCTTCCTCACTCACACTGGGGGAAGGCTGTCAGCACCCTGTCATCCTCAGACTGTAACCCCCTGCGGCTACCAGAAACCAGTGCATACAACCATCACCACCACTCCTCTGAGATAGCAGGTGAGAGCCTACACCACACACTAGGTAACTGGCTATCAGGACACCTGAGCTGAGTCTATACAAGATTAGTGAACGGACTTATAGGCTCATATACCTGGTAACAGCTCTAACCATCTGGTAACAGGACATTAGTTCTTCAAAGGCTCCAATAATCCAGTTAGCACACTCTAGTAGCCTATTTGGGTATGTTGAAACAAAACAATGGAAAAAAGATAGTACACAGTGAGCAAACATAAAATAAATTATTACAATAACTTATAGATGGCTCAGAGACAGCAGTCGATATCAAATCACATAAAGAAACAGACCATGATTGCTTCAACAAACTCCCAAAACAGAGAATCAAGGACTCTTGTGGATGGAGATGTATTCTTGGAATTTCCAGGGGCAGAATAAAAAAGACGGAATGCTTCAGGACATCAGGAACAACATCAGAAACAACATTAGGAAAGAGGTCAGGTAATATACAGAAAATGCCAAGGAACACACAAATAAAGCAGTTGAAGAAATTAAAAAGATAATTCAAGAACGTAATGAAAAATTTAATAAGCTGCAAGAATCCATAGAGAGACAGCATTCAGAAATTCGAAAGATTAACAATAAAATTACAGAATTAGACAACTTGATAGGAAGTCAGAGGAGCAGATTTGAGAAAGTGGAATGCAGAATTGGGGAGATGGAGGATAAGTCACTTGGCACCAATATATTTGAAGAAAAATCAGATAAAAGAATTGAAAAAATGAAGAAAGCCTAAGAATCTTGTGGGACTTTATCAAGAAGAATAACTTTCGAGTGACTGGAATACCAGAACAGGGAGTCGTAATAGAAAATACAGGGAAAATTGTCGAAGATTTGCTGGCAGAAAACTTCCCTGACATCATGAAAGATGAAAGGATATCCATCCAAGGTGCTCATTGAACCCCCTATAAGGTAGATCCCAAAAGAAAGTCACTAAGACATATTGTCATCAAACTTGCCAAATCCAAAGATAAAGAGAAAATTTTAAGAGCAGCCAGGGATAAGGGAAAAGTCACCTATAAAGGAGAATCAATAAGAGTAAGTTCAGACTACTCAGCAGAAATCATGCAGGCAAGAAGGCAATGGGATGACATATAGAGAGCATTGAAGGAGAAAAATTGCCAGCCAAGAATCCTATATCCAGCAAAACTGTCTCTCAAATATGAAGGCAAAATTAAGTCATTTACAGATAAACACAAGCTTAGGGAATTTGCAAAAACCAAACCAAAACTACAAGAAACACTAAAGAGAATTCTCTGGTTAGAAAATCAATAATATCAGATATCAACACAACACTAGAACGTAGAACAGAGCATCCAGATATCAACTCAGACAGGGAAATCACAAAAATAGAATTAAGATTAAAAAAAAAAATGTTCAAAGCAGGGAATCAGTGATGTCATTATGTAAAAGATGACAATAATCAATAAAGAGGGACTAAATAAAGTAGGCAAGGATCTTCCATATGGAGAGGAAATCAAGGCAATATAGGGAGATACAAGTTAAGTTTATACTTAGAAAAATTGGAGTAAATATTAAGACAACCATGAAGACTAACAATCCCACACTTCAAAATAAAAACCAAGATAAACATAAAGACTCAGCAAAAACAAACCCAACCACAATGAAAAAGAGGAACACAATTTATGAAGAAAAACTTCTCAACACAAAAAAGTAAGTGGAAAAATGAAACTGTCAACAACACACACAAAAAAGGCACCAAAAAGACAGCACTAAACTCATACCTATCCATAATTACGCTGAATGTAAATGGACTAAATGCACCAATAAAGAGACAGAGAGTTGCAGAATGGATTAAAAAAACATGATCCAACTATATGCTGAGTACAAGAGACACACCTTAGACTTAGAGACACAAACAAACTAAAACTCAAAGGATGGAAAAAAATATATCAAGCAAACAACAATCAAAAAAGAGCAGGAGAGGCAACATTAATTTCTGACAAAACAGACTTTAAAGTTAAATTCACCACAAAGAATAGGGAAGGACACTATATAACGATTAAAGGGACAATGTACCAGGAGCATATAACCGTATTAAATATTTATACACCCGATGATAGGGCTGCAAGATACATAAAACAAATTCTAACAGCACTGATAAGTGAGATAGACAGCTCCACAATTATAGTAGGAGACTTCAGTACACCACTTTTGGTGAAGGACAGGCCATCCAATAAGAAGCTCAATAAAGACACCCCACCCCCACCCACTGCCGTCGAGTCAATTCCGACTCATAGCAACCCTATGGGACAGAGTAGAACTGCCCCATAGAGTTTCCAAGAAGCGCCTGGTGGATTCAAACTCCCGACCTCTTGGGTAGCAGCTGTAGTACTTAACCACCACGCCACCAGGATATCCCAGGAAAGACACGGAAGATCTAAATGCCACAATCAACCAACTTGACCTCATAGACATATCCAGAACACTCCGCCCAACAGCTGCAAATACACTTTCTTTTCCAGTGCATGTGGAACATTCTCTAGAATAGACCATATATTAGGTCATAAAAGCAAGCCTTTGCAGAATCCAGAACATCGAAATATTACAAAGCATCTTCTCTGACCGTAAGGCCATAAAAGTAGAAATCAATAACAGAAAAAGCAGGGAAAAGAAATCAAATACTTGGAAACTGAACAATACCCTGCTCGAAAAAGACTGGATTATAGAAGACATTAAGGATGGAATAAAGAAATTCATAGAATCCAATGAAAATGAAAACAACCTATAAGAACCTTTGGGACACAGTGAAAGCAGTGCTCAGAGGTCAGTTTATATCAATAAATGCATACAACCCTGTAGGGGTTGCTGTGTGAGTCAGAACCGACTCCATGGCAATAGGTTTGGTTTCGTAACAAGTGTAAGAGTCTGAGAAAGTCTCCTGTGCACTGTCCCCCCTCCCTCGCCCAGTGACCAGTCAAAGCTCTCCCACCGGAGGGGTGGACTGAGGCCATGCTTTTTGGGTGGAGCTCCAGGAAAGCAGAAAAACTTAGGAAAGAAGTGACTTCTTGGTGTTTCTAGGCAGATAAGACATGTTGCAGAATCACCAAACCAATTAGTTGCCGTTGAGTAAGAATTGACTCAATGGCAACTCATGACTTCCAACAAACTCTCTCTCCCCTCCTCTGGCCCAGGGAATTTTATCTACTTCTTGGACAGGGAATCTTAGCTACTAATTAAATGTATGCCTTCCCCCATCATTTTTTCATGATTTAGATCTTTATTTTCTCCCCAGAAGGATAGAATTTTGACCCCATGTGTGTCAGAATAGAACTGCACTCCAAGGGGTTTTCAATGGCTGATTATTCAGATGTGGATCACGAGACCTTTCTTCTAATGTGCTTCTTGGTGGACTTGAACTTCCAACCTTTCAGTTAATAGTTGAGCATGTTAACTGTTTGCATCACTGAGGGACTCCATTTGGGAGGTGAAAACCCATAGGTCCTGATGAGGCCATGCAGACAGCAATCAAGTATGACTTAGTGGTTTGCATGGATAGAAAACCAGGAGCCAGACAGAATGGTGGCTTCCCACAGGATGCCCACCCCATCTACTCTCACTTGTCATAAGCCCTCCATTAGTTAAAGAAAAAAGAAAGTAAAGGCGTCCCTAGGAAAGGCAGTATTGTGTGTGTATGTTTGTGTGTGTTGAGGGCTGAGGTTAATCCTGAACTGGCAGTTGTATCTGTTGCCTGGTGGAATAGAGCCTCACAAAAGAAAATAGGCAACCCTGAGACAGATAATAGGTGTAGACAAAGCTTTGCCCGATGTCAAACCAGCAACAGAATTGAGGTTTGAGCCTTGACTATTTCCAAATCCTACATCCTAGGTGCTTTAACATTATGATAGACAGCCTCTGGATTTATAAATGGGAAAGATGAGACATGGAGAGGTTAAAAAAACTCCCACAACCTAGAGATCCTGCAGGGGAAGTGGTACCTCAACCCAGCTGGGCTCTTTCTTCCAGGCCTCACTGCCCCCTCAGAGTGAGATAATGCGAATCTTAAAGCACATTACCAAAGTGTTGGCCAGTCTCCCAGATGCAGATGGATATTTATAGGAGGCCAGGTTGTTAGAGACTGAAAGGAAATGATCTAGTCCAGTGGTTTCATTTTGGAACTCAGGAAATGTCACCCTAAACTTGCTCAAGATCACAAAACTAGTGAATGTTAGAGATGGGTCTAGAACTATTTAACTGGATCATAATCCCAGCCAATTCTTTTAACAATGTAAATGCCAATATTTACTGAAAATTTAGATAATGACACATTTTCACTGAAACTTCTGGAAGTAATAATTCTTCTTGCCAATGATTACAGTACCAGTTATACAAAGAGTAGATACTGGGATTTTCTCCTAACACTACTATGACAGAGGTTATATTAATAATTATAACAGCACAACAGGCATAAACAGGAACTGTCCCAGACCAGCCCTAGTTAACATCCTTCCTAACACCCTCTGGAACACGCATTGCACCCAGACACCCATTATGAAGCAGCTGTTCCGTTCAGGGCATTGACACCAGGGCTGGGCTCTGAGTGGTGTAAGCAATCTAAGACTGCCCCCTCATCCTTAACACAGCAATTGGCTCAGGGATGGTCAGGACTGAACCTATCGGATCATGGCACTTACCTGGTTACAGAGTCTGCTTGTAATTCAATGAGATGCAAGGAAAGGGACCCTGAGCACCTCTGGGAAGAAGCCCTGTTTCTTTTGGGATAGCTTCCAAGAGATATCTCTTCTTTTATATGTTGTTTGCCTATGTGAGGCCTAAGTACTCCAGTGTTCTCTGTCTTTCTCTCCTTCTCTCTCTTTTTTTCTCCCTCCTTGCCTTCTTGTCTGTCTTAGTCTGGAAGCTGTGCTGAAGCCTATCCATCATGGATGACCCTGCTGGTATTTGAAATACTAGTGACGTATCTTCCAGCATCACAGCAACATGCAAGCCACCACGGTACAGCACATAATGGTAAAAGAGTATATAACCCCCTCATACTATTATATATCTACAATTATCAAGATTTTGCTACACTCACTGCATCTTTCTTTTTTTCCCAAAGTATTTCAAAGTAAATCCCAGACATTTTATCTTTTTATTCCTAAAAATATAGTTACTTGTCTTCAGAACCACAATACTATCATCATACCTGTGATGGTTAAGGTTGTGTGTCAACTTGACTGGGCCATGATTCTCAGTGGTTTGGTAGTTATGATGTAGTTTGGCAGCTCTGTAATGATGTAATCACCTCCATAATGAGATCTGATATTATGTAATCACTTCCATGATGAGATCAGCTATGAACAGCCAATCAGTTGAAAGGGAATTTCCTTGGGGGTGTGGCTTGCAACCAATATATGTGGCCTTTCTGGCAAGGCTTGTGGGCTTTGCTAGCTGCGCTGCATCTGACCTCCAGTTTTGGGGACTTGAGCTAGCAGCTTACCTACCAATCCTGGGATCTGTCTGCCTCCACTGCCTGTGACCCAAAGGCCTGCCATCTTACCTGCTGATCTTGGGTTCATTAGCCCTTGTATCTACATGAGTCAGGAGAAGTCTCCAGCCTGTCCCATGGACTTAGGACTTTCCAACTTCTACAACCATGTGAGCCATTTCCTTGATATAAATCTCTCTCTCTATATATATTTGTGTATATATTTATATATATACACACGCTTCACTTGTTTTGCTTATCTAAAGAACCCAGTCTAAGATAACACCTAACAAAATATATACTTCCTTGCTATCCTCAAATACTCAAACCAAGTGAAAAGTGCTCTGATTGTATTAAAATTATCTTTTTACAGTTGGTTTGCTTGACTCATGAAGCAAATAAACCACACGCTACATTTAATTGTTGGATCTTTTAATCTAGAGTGCCTTTGCCCACCCCTGTATTTCTCATGCCATTGGTTTGTTGAAGAAACTGGATCCATTGCTCTGTAGAATGCTCCTCATTTTCAATTTTTTTTTTTGTTTACTTCCTTATGGTGTTATTTAGCTTATTACTCTATTTTCCTCCATGTAAACTGAAAGTTATCTGTAAGTATTGATTAGATACAGGTTCAATTGTATTTGCCACAATTACTACATAGGTGGTTCTGTGCTTTTCCTAATACATCACATCAGGAAGCACATAACGTAGTTGATCCACTCATAATGATGCTAGTTCAGGATGCAGGGGATAACACTCTGATCCTTCCATTGTCAAGTTCCCCATCAACGTTTCATCTAAGGGTTTTATCTATTGATGATCTTTGCCTTTATCAATTATTTCATTAGGACTTGCAAAATGATATTTTTCAAATTCTATCATTCCATTCATTTTCATTAGTTGTTTTATATATATATATATATATATATATATATATATGTAATCATGTAGGAAAGGCAGGATAGATATGGAATTCCCTGCCTTTATTGGTGAATTATCAGAATATCATATTGGTGCCCTAATTACCATTAATGATGATCAGTTGTAAATAACTTTTAGAGCATTGTTATGAATACATAGTTTTATATAATTAACGTGTTTCAATAAATTTTTGACTCCTGTGTCCTTTTTTCCAAGGCCTCTAAACCTATTGTTGTCAAGTCGATTCCAACTCATAGCAACCCTATGTGATAGAGGAGAACTGCCCCATATACTTCCAAGGATCAGCTGGTGGATTTGAACTGCGAACCTTTTGGTTAACAGCCAAAAGCTTAGCCACTGTGCCACCCAGTTTTAAATGGTTCAGTCACTGCCAACAGAAACAAGGCAGGGGTTTGAACGGGTTCAAGTTTTTCAGTCATGGCCAATGGAAACAAAGGCAGCGTAAGTGCTGCATAACAACCAAATCTCTTACCTGTTGGCTTTTGACATGAGTAGGAAACAGGCAGCGGTGCCCCACTCAAAGATGGGGGCCAACCAGGCAGTTTTGAATGTGTGTTGCTCTCCACAGCCCTGCCAATAATCCTATCTTCTGTATCAGGCTCCTGAAAGTTGCCTGATGAGGGAGATTGGATTATTGGCAGGACTGTGGAGAGCGACACACATTCAAAGTGGTGGTCAGCTGCCATCTTTGAGCAGGACACCACCCACTGCCTGCTTCCTATGAGGGTCAAAACCAAGGCATAAGAGATTTTTCTTTGCTGTGGAATGCATAAGAACATTGCCCTTTTTTCAGTAGGTTATGACTGAACCACTTCAAACTGGTTCAAAGCCATGCCTTGTTTACGTAAGCCATGACTGAACCATTTAGAACCAGTCGAAGTCTTGCTTTTTTCTCATTATTTTATTATGAGAATTTTTAAGCATACAGATAAGTTTATGGAATTTTACTATGAACATTTGTATACCTATCATCTAGGTTCTACCATTAACATTTTACTATATTTGCTTTGCCATTTGTATCCATCTATCCATCCTTATATCTATCCATTAATCCATATTATTTTTCAGATGAATTTCTAAGTAATTTGCAGATATCGGGACTCTTCTCACTAAATATTTCATCACAGATATCATTGCCTAGATTTCAGTATTAATTTACAGTTTTTTCTTGTGTTCTTTAGACATTAGTTCAGTAGTCTTGGATAGTTTCCCTGCTTTCTGGCACAAATGGTATAGCAGTCTTACCTTGAATATTTCCTGATCCATCTTCCAATGAGCCCTGATTCTGCTTATGTCAGTTAACTTCTGCTGTGCAGCAAGCCACCCTAAAACTTAGTGGCTTAAAAAAAAACACAATTTTTGTTCATGATTCTGTTGGTTGGCTGGATGGCTCTTTAAGTCTGGGGAACCTCAACTGTTTTTCATACATTTGTGAAAATCAGCAGGTAGCTGGATGATCTAGGATGGTCCTGTTGACATTCAGGGCCAAGTCTGCAGCCTATGTATGCCCAGGGCCCTGTACTTGGGAAGGTGCCATACTTGGTTTAATGCTCTGCTGTGGAAATTCTTCAAGCCTTTTGAACAAAGGGACATACATTTTCATTTTGTAATGGGCCCCACAAATCCTGCTTACACGGCTGGACTTTGACATTCTGTTAACTGGGGAAAATAGGCCATGCTTCTGTCATTATCCAGTCAGTTAGCCTGGACTTCTTCACATGGTGGTGGTCGCAGAGTTCCAAGAGCAGCAAGAGAATAAACCACAGTGAGCAAGTACTTTCAAGCCTCTACATATATCACATTTGCTAATGTCCAATTGGTAAAAGCAAGTCACATGTCCAAATCTAGACTCAGGGTGAGAAGGGAACACTCAAGTATGTGAATACAAAGAGAATTATCTACCACAGTAGTGAACGATAATTAGAGATCCTAGTCTGTTTGCTTGGGGTGCTCATTGTTCCTGGAATATCATTGTCTACAGACCTTCTCAGTGGACAAAACTAAGAAACATGTATTTTTCAAAAAGAAAATTATCATGCATTCATATTGTTATATTCCATTTGAAATCCAATGTGACAGGATTTTTGTTTAACTTCTTTGATTCTGTATTTGTAACTTTGTTGTTTTATGCTGAATTATTGGTCCTAATATTAATATAATTTCTTATTTGCTTTATTGTACAATTCAGAAAAATTGATTTTAAAATAATACCACCATCATTACTGGTAATAAGATTACTGAAGGAAGTTTAAGATTTTTTCTAGTTCTTATATTTATTATATATAAATATATAAATTATGTATATATTATGTATAATATATTAAGATATCTTCATTTGTCCTTATATTTCACTAAGGACATTCAATCAAAATACCACATTCTAAAGTTATTTCAAATAACTCTGTTCTTCACATGATTATGTCATTAACTTGAAATACAATTGGATCATTTGTTTCAATTTGTTTTTAATACATAGAGAAATGCTTTTTATCTTTTAGATTTACTTTTATATTTAACTGAAAATTTTACTGAAATAATCATGGATTCCCATGCAGCTGTAAGAAACAATACAAAGATATACTGCATACAATGTACCCAATTTTCCCCAATGGTAACATTTTGTAAAACTATGGTATAATATCACAACCAGGATAATGACATTGATACAATCTACCAATCTTATTCAGGCTTCCCCAGTTTGACTTGTACTTATTTGTTTGTGTGTATGTGTGTGTGTGTACTCAGTTCTAAACAATTTCATCACATGTGTAGGTTGACGGGTACCCACCATCACAGTCAAGATGCTGAACACTTCCATCAGCATAATGATCCCTCTCTTCACTTACTTTTTTTTTTAATCATGGAAAATAATTCCATGATTGAAAAGTGAGAAGTCTATACTAAAGCATAGTAAGAGGAGTCTGGCTTGTGTCGTGTCCTCTTCACTGTGTTCCCTCCCTTTTATTACTGATAATCTTTTAAAAATTGGTTTTCACTTTATTCTTTCCCTATTTGTTTTTGAAAACATGAGAACATACATACATCTATTCATATCCGTCCCCCTTATTTCATAAAAGAAAGCATCGTTATCTGACCTCTTTGTCTAACATCACAAGAGGGAAGAATCAAGGTCATCAACCTATGGCTGTTTCCTATGAAGTGGAGGTCAAACATAACTCCACCCTCTAATCTTTTGCCAATTCTGACACCAGCCACCCCTCCCACAGCACTCTCTACTTCTCTGCTGAGTTCGGTAATTTGTTGCAACGGTCACACAGAACTTGAAGACAATATTCACAATTATGGGATTTATTGGGGAAGTAACAGGTTACAACTCAAGGTCAGGAATGAATCAGGATACAGTTCTTTAATCAGGACAGCTTCTTCTCAGCCATGCTCACAGGCAGGCCTCTCTCTGGCCCTTGGCCTCTCAGCTCTGCCCTGCTTGGGCAGGTGTTACAAAGTTCTTTAGCTCCACTATCAAGTGCCTGGAGGTACCCCATGCCAACAGTAAGCCTCCACCTGAACGTACTCAGCTGTCTCTCGATCCATAGATCAGTGAGCCTAGCTCCACCAAGTGGCTGGAAACATCCCACTCCACCAGCAAGCCTCCTGCCAAAGCTGTTCAGCTCTCTTGCTCCGTGGGTCAGCACACCCACACTAGCTGCCTTGCTCGGTGGACTGGGAAGCCCACTGCATTGTCTCATGCCAGTTTTCTGGTTCTGCTGGTGCCATTTCTCTGCTACCACTTCTTGCTGTCTCATGCTGTCTCCAGCTAATACCAGTAACACACAGATCTCTGTCTCCTGGGTTTCGGGGGTTCTCAGTGCAGGGACCCTGAGTCCAAAGAATACACTCCACTCCTGGCTCTTCTTTTTTGGTGGTAGTGAGGTCCCCCCTTCTCTCTGAGATTGGCTGTCTTTTAAGCTTAATGGATGGCAAAACTAACCAATCCCCTTGTTAGGGTTCCACACCTCTTATTTGCATGGTCCCACCTGCACAAGGCTGCCATGAACCTCATTTGCATTATTAGTAAGCTGTCCAATTCCCTTGGTGGGCCACAAACATCTTATTTGCACAGACCCACCCAGTCATTTGGCGGGAGTCACAAGACTATGACTAGAAAGGCCATATAAAAGTGATCCACCATATTGCACCTTGCCTTTTCCGCTTAAAAATTGTATCTGTCATGGTAGACTAGGGCGTGCCTACGTTAAAACAACGCTGAAATCTCAGTGGCTTAAATCAAAACAAGTCTGTTTCTCATCTTATCTCACAGTGCTTGTCCGTCTCAGGACAATAGGAGGTGGAGAGAAGTTCCATTGTGTCACCGTTATTCTCACGGTGGCCCCAGGCTGAAGGAGCAGTCACTATCTGGCACATTGCCAGTCATGGTGGCAGAGGGAAAAGAGAATGTGGTAGAACCCATACTGGCTTTCAAAGGGGCACACCACACTTCTGCTCACATTTCAGTAGCTAAAGAAAATATCATGGCCAAAGCTAACTTCCAGTGGACAGAAAAGTACAGTTATAGGTTTGGTAAGAGAGAGGAAGCCAGAATATCTGTCTGCAGCCACCGTAAGTATCACAGATCACTTTTCTCGGCACTAAATATTTGGCTCGAAGTCTTACTTGCATACAAAATACAATCGTCTCCTCCCAAGAATGATGCCCCATTCACAGCTTTAGTCTCAAAAGTCAGAATCTCTGGATGATTCCTGGCAGTCCCTCTGCCAGGGGGCAGGTGTCTGTGTATCCACTTCTGATCCAGATGTGGCTTTTCCTTTTTTTCTTTAGTATTTTATTTTATTTTATTTGTTGTTGTTGTTGAAGTCTAATAGAACATTTCCAGCACCCCAGAAGTTTTCTTTATGCCCTTCAGAGTTAACAATCCCACCTAAGAAATAACCACTATTACTTCTCCCTCTGTCTCTCTCTCAGCATAGAGACATAAAATACTTCTCTTTCTCTCTCTAAATGTCAATATATAAATAGATATAAAATCTCTCTCTCTCTCTATGTATATATATACACATAGCCCTGGTGGTGCGGTGGTTAAAGCGCAAGCGTTGACGACTTAAACCCACCAGTCGCTCTGCAGGAGAAAGATGTGGCAGCCTGTTTCCGTAGAGACTACAGCCTCGGAAACTCTGTGGGGCAGTTCTACTCTGTCTTATAGGGTTTCTATGAGTCAGAATTGACTCAAAGGCACACAGCAACAACAACAACAGCTTATTATTATAATTTCCCTTCTTTATGTCAACAATTTCCACACAAAATCATTTTTGTCTTTTGAATTCAATTCATTAACCAATGGACATTTCCACTTAATCAAATAACTAACAGTCATTTTACATAACCAAATAACCAGCAGTCATTTTTACTTAACATAAAAGTACTTCCAAATGATCTATGTTGTTGTTGTTAGGTGCCGTCGAGTTGGTTCCATCTCATAGCGATCATATGTACAACAGAATGAAACATTGCCTGGTCTGGAGCCATCCTCACAATCATTGCTGTTTAAGCCCACTGTTACAGCCACTGTGTCAATCTGTCTCGTTAAGGATCTTCCTCTTTTTTGTTGACGGTCTACCTTAACAAGCATGATGTCCTTCTCCGTGGACTGGTCCCCCTCAATAACATGTCCGAAGTACGTGAGACAAAGTCTCGCCATCCTTGCTTCCAAGGAACACTCTGGCTGTATTTCTTCCAAGACAGGTTTATTTATCCTTCTGACAGTCCATGGTGTATTCAGTATTCTTTGCCAACACCTTAATTCAAATGCATCAATTCAATTCTTCTTCAGTCTTCCTTATTCGTTGTCCAGCTTTCACACACATATGAGATGTTGGAAAATATCATGGCTTGGGGCAGGTGTATCTTAGTCCTCAAAGTGACATCTTTGCTTTTCACTGTATTTAAGGGGTGTTTTTTGCAGCAGATTTGCCCAATGCAATACATCATTTGATTTCTTGACTGTTGCTCCCATGAGCGTTGATTGTGGATCCAAGTAAAATAATCTGTAACTTCCCCTTTCCTGATTTTTTGTTTTGGATTTATTTATTGGTTAGCTACAGGGTATCCTATAGGACCCTTGTTTTTCTTTATATTTTGTTTTGCTTTGCTTCCTCAAGAAGAGTATTAAAAAAAAACATTGCCATCAAGTCGATTCTGACTCATAGTGACCCAATAGGACAGATTGGAACTGCCTCATAGGGTTTCCAAGGAGCCACTGGTGGATTCAAACTGCCAAACTTTTGGTTAGCACACATAGCTCTTAACCACTATGCCACCAGGGCTCCCAAGAAGGGGATAAACCAAAACCAAACCAAACCCGTTGCCACGAGTCAATTCCGACTCACAGCGACCTATAAGACAGAGTAGAACTGCCCTGTATGGCTTCCAAGGAGAACCTGGTGGATTCGAACTGCCAATTTTTTGGTTAGTAGCCATAGCTCTTAACCACTACACCACCATAAAAAAAAAGCCAAACCCGTTTCCCTCATGTGGATTCCGACTCATAGCGACCACCATAGGAGGGTTATATTTAGTGTCAGCCATATCACTATTTCCTGTTTCTCCTCTGACCTTCTAACCACTCTTGGTTTCCATGTGCTTTCCCCTTAAAGTGTTGTTCTGGGCTCTTTCCTTAGCCTCTTCCTTCCTCATTCTTTGGGCAGACTCTTCTGCATCTAAGACTCCATCTACTTACCTACGTCTGTTGGGAACTTCAGATAACTATATCTCTAACCAGACAAACCCTCCCAAGTGCTTGCACTTCCCAAGGCCTTCAAGATGTCCTGTCTGATGATATAGAGACAAAGCAAATTTAACACTTCACTCTTCTCTAAACCTGCTGCTCTGTTTTATCTTCATTTAGATTGCTACCATCCTTCAGGTCACTAAAACTAAAATCTCTTTTTAAAAATCCCTTAAGATCCTTCGAATCCTTCTTCATTATATATAGTCAGTTCCTAAATCAAGTCAAGTTAGCCTTCAATGTCTCTAACAAAACTGCTGCCTCCTTTATTTTCCCACAGTTGACACCATATTTGATCCCTACTTTCCCTTTTTTTTTTTTTTTAGGCCATTATCTCTCAGTTTGGCTTCCTTCCCCCCTTCCTCTGTTCTAATTTTTTTTTTTTTTTTTGTATTTCAGATAAAGGTTTACAGAACAAACTAACTTTTCATTAAACAATTAGTACACATATTGTTTTGTGACATTGGTTGCCAACCCCACGACATGGCAACGCTCTCCCCTTCTCGACCTTGGTTCCCTATTACCAGCTTTCCTGTCCCCTTCTGCCTTCTCGTCCTTGCCTTTCGGATGGTGTGCCTGTTTAGTCTCATTTTCTCTTCCGGGTCTGTTTCATCTTTGGCTGAAGGGTGAACCTCATGCATGACTTCATCACTGAGCTTAAAGGGTCTCTGGGGGCCAGAATCTCAGGGTTTCTCTAGTCTCTCTCAGACCGGTAAGTCTGGTCCCCCTTTTTTTTTCTTTTTTTTGAGTTATAATTTTATTCTACACTTTTCTCCAAATCTGTCCTGGACCCTCTATTGTGATCCCTGTTAGAACAGTTGGTGGTGGTAACCAGGCATCATCTAGTTGCGCTGGACTCAGTCTGATGGAGGCTATAGTACTTGTCCATTAGTCCTTTAGACTAATCTTTCCCTTGGTCTTTGGTTTTCTTCATTCTTCCTTGCTCCAGAAAGGGGTGAGTACAGTGGACTATCGTAGGTGGCCATTCATAAGCTTTTAAGACCCCAGACACTACTCACCAACGTAGAATGTAGGGCATTTTCTTTATAAACCACATTGTGCAAATTGAGCTAGATGTTCCCTGAGACTATGGCCCCCACAGCCCTGAGCCCCGTAATTTGGTCCCTCAGGAAGCTTGGATGTGTCTAAGGAGCTTCCATGACCTTGCCTTGGACAGATTGTACTGGTTTCCCTTTACCTAAGTTACCACTTACCTATTGTCTATTTAGTGTTTTTCTCTCTCCACATTTCCCCTCCCTCATAACCTTGAAAGATTGTTTCTTTTGTGTGAAAACCTTTTCATGAGATTTTATAGCAGTGGTTTCATACAATATTTGTCCTTTCGTGATTGACCTGTTTCACTCAGCATAATGCCCTCCAGATTCATCCGTGTTGTAAGGTACTTCCCAGTTTTGTCATTGTTCTTTACCATTGCTTAGTATTCCATTGTGTATATGTACATAGTTTGTTTACCCATTCATTTGTTGATGGGCATCTAGGTTGTTTCTGTCTTTTCACTATTGTGAACAATGCTGCAATGAACATGGATGTGCATATGTCTATTTGTGTGATGGCTCTTATTTCTTTAGGATATATTCCTAGGAGTGGGATTGCTGGATCAGATGGTATTCTACTTCTGGCTTTTTAAGGAAGTGCCATATTGTTTTCCAAAATGGTTGTACCATTTTTCTCTGTTCTAATTTTTAATACCTAGCATTTTGAGTAAGACCTTTGTCTTAGGCTGGGCTCTCTAAAGAAACAAAACCAGTAAAGCGTATAAATATATAGAGAGATTTATATCAAGGAAATGACTCATGCAGTTGTAGGGGCTGTAAAGTCCCAAGTCCATGGGTCAGGATAGAGGCTTCTCCTTATTCACATAGCCACAGGGACTGGCAAACCCATAATCAGCAGATCAGAGAGTAGGGCTGCTGCTCACAGGCTGTGAAGATCAATGAATCCTGAGATCGCCAGGCAGGACCACAGGTAAGCTTAGCAAAGTCCCAAGAATCAGAGGTCAAATGAACAGGAGCCAGCTGCAGGATCCAGAACGAGCAAAAGCTCCTGAGCCCTGCCAGAATGTGTGTTCACACTGGATACAGACCACATGCCCAAGGAAATTCCCCTTAAACTGATTGGCTACACACAGCAGATTCCATGGGCGGGGGGTGGTGATCACATATCAAATCTCAACAGGGAAGTGACCACAACATCACATGACTGCCAAAACACTAAGAATCATGGTCAGCCAAGTTGACACACAATCTTAACCATCACGAACAAAAACTTATCAGCCTGGCATCCAATAGCTTCTATAATCTGGTGTCCACCTGTATTTGAAATGTGTATTTCAAAAGTCACCTCCTCCACAAAACCTTTCTTGATACTACTCATAAAGCAGATGTGATGTTTCCTACATAGAAGCTATTCTATTACTTTTTTAAAAATTTTAATTTTTTTGTTGTGGTTGAGCGTATACACATCAGAACATAAAACAATTCAACAATTTCTACAATTCAGTGCAATCGATTACATTCTTTGAGTTGTGTAAGCATTCTCAACCTCCTTTTCTGAGTTGCTCCTCCCCCATTAACAAAAACTCATTGCCCTCTAAATTTCCTATCTAATCTTTTGAGTTGTTGTCAATTTGATTCTATATAGATAGTTCTTAAAATAACACAATGCTCAAGACAGAAATTCTTTACTAATTCAATTAAGCTAAACTCTTGTTTGGTTTAAAGAAGACTTCAGGGGATATTTTTGATTTAAAGTTTTTTAAAGATTATTTCAGAGGAATAGTTTTGGGGTTCACCCAGCCTCCATGGCTCCAGAAAGTCTGCAGTCCATGAGAATTTGAAATTCTGTTCTGCATATCCCACCTTTTGATCAGGATTCTTCTATCGAATCTTTGATTGAAACATTCAGTAATGGTAACTGGTAATAGTACTTAAAAAAAAATAAACATTTAATTTTAGAACAGTTCTAGATTTACAGAAAAATTGCAAAGATAGTTCAGAGAGTTTCTGTGTATCCTTGATTCCCCTATTACTAACATTGTACATTAGTATGGTACCTTTGTCACAATTAATAAATCAATATTGAAATGTTATTATTAACGGAAATCCATACTTTATTCAGATTTGTTTAGCTTTGCCTAATGCCCTTTCTCTTTTTCAGGATCCCATCCAGGATAGCACATTACATTTAGTTGTCATGTCTCCTTAGGCTCCTTTTAGTTGTGACAGTTTCTCAGACTTTCCTTGTTTTTCATGACTTTTGAGGATACCGGGCTGGTATTTTGTAGATTGCCCCTCAATCTAGGTTTGTCTAATGTTTTTCTCATGCTTAGAATGGGGTTATGGGTCTTCGGGAGGAAGACCACAGAGATAAAGTGTCATTTTCATCATTTCATACCAAGGATATTTGTTTTCAACATGACTTATCACTGATGATGTTAATCTTGATCACCTGGCTAAGGTAGTTTTTGCTAGGTTTCTCCATTGTCAACTTGCGATTTTCCCTCTTTCCATACTCTATTCTTATGAAGCAATTCACTAAGCACAGCCTGTATTCAAGGGGTGGGGAGTTAAGCTCCATCTCTTTTAGGGGGAAATACTTATATAAATAATTTGTAATTCTTCTGTATGTGTGAGATTTGTCTCTTTTCCCCTGTTTATTTATTTATTGTATCAGTATGGACTCACGGATATTTATTTTATACTTTGGGTTATAATCCAATATTGTTATTCATATTGTTGGTCAAATTGTTCCAGTTTTGAACATGGGGAGCTTTTTCAGATTGATTTATTACACTATCACTGTCTAAAAATGCTACATGGCATTTTATCTTGTCCTTTCTTGTATATTTGAATAAGCCTTACTATTAACAATTAATTAGTGTTTTTAATCTTTGTATCCTACCATGGGCTGTGTACTATGATGAATGTGGGCTCTGCAGTGAAGAGCAAAATATACACAGTCTTCAGCCTCACACAGTTTACCATTTGGTGGAGAATTAAAATTACACACAGAAATTTTTTGTTAGAAATTATAATTGGTGCTCTAAAAGAAAGAAAGAAAGAAAGAGAGTGTGAAAATAGAAACTGAAGGGGAACCTACTTTAGAAAAGGCTTCTCAAAGACTAGGAACATAAGCTGAGACTTGAAGGATGAGGAAGGATTAGGTAAGCAATAAGCGGGAGGAGAAAATTTCAGGCATAGTGTAGATATGAGTTTCCTAAATTTAAAAAGGAGCACGGAGTACAAGTGGTTAATACTTTCCAAACTGACCTGCACTAATGTTTTATTTTAAAAGTTATCAGCCATTGATTTTTTTTTTTTAAGCAGTAGAGGAGAATCTTGATCATGTTTCATATTAATTAGGAGAACTAATATAGTTACAGTAATAAAAACCCCAGTGTGTCCACAGCATATCACAGTAAAGGTTTATTTCTCAAGTTTGTCATGTCCTATGCGGCATTTGGTTGGCCAGCTCTCCAGGGCAACTCTTAAGGCGGACTCTTCTCAAAGTAGTGAACTTAGGGACCCTGGCTCCTTCCATTGTGTGGCTCCAGATTTTGGAATCCTTCACTTCCAGCTCCTGGTGGAGCAGTGGTTAAGAGTTTGGCTGCTAACCAAAAGACTGGCAGTTTGAATCCACCAGCTGCTCCTTGGAAATCCTATGGGGTGGTTCTACTCTGTCCTATAGGGTCACTATGAGTCGGGATCAACTCAACGGCAACAGGTTTGGTTTCTTTGGTTTTTCACTTCCAGCCATGTAGAAGAAGGAGAGGGAGGGCAGAATTGGAGGATCTCAGGAGATATTAGGGGCTGGCCAGAAAGTGGTTACATCCTTGCCACCATGTTAGCTAGAACGAGTCACATAGCCCAACTCAGATGGACAAGGCCTTTGATATGCAGGTTTTCTGAGCCGGAGGATAAAGGAAATGGATGAGGCAACGTGGAGCACGGTGTGTCCTGCATACTTCATGGTGCAACATTGTAGAGTCTTGAGGAATGCCCCTGTAAAATACTTCTGCAATGACTAAATAGTTGCCATCATTTAAAGGTGCTGTTCTCTTTTAGGGATGGGAGAGGACCATTTTCTTTTAACCCCTCTGTGAGTTTCTCTGGTGTTTTGGAAGGCCTCCAAGCCACTCAACATTTTTCACCACTCAGGCTTCCTGCAATGCCTGTTTGCCATTTGCTTAAGGTCAAGTCTCTTACAGGGACAAGTCCAGCTACTCCTTTTAGAGGGCACAGTGAGTCATCCCCTTTAGCAAATATAGGATGCATTCTAACCTATGCAAACTGTCCCACCATAATGTCTGCTGCCAAGCCAGAAGCAGGGAATCCAGAGGGTATAATTTATTACAGGAACCATCATGATTTATCCCAGACCTAATGGTGGGGAGGCAGGACTGAAAATAGCCCTGCCAATTGTATCTGGGAAAGGTCAGTGGCTTCAAGAGTCAGATGACATGAGCTTGGTATCCAGTTCCTCTGCCTATTAAATGATTGACCTTGGGCAAGTCATGGATGCTAAAAATTTATTAAGCACCTCCTGTAAGCCCAGTACATGAGGACTGAAGCTGAGAAGATAAATTATGGGCAATCAAGGAACTTACAATCTAATTGGGTAGGGCATACAAGTAAACAGGTCATTGCACTACAATATAGGAAATGTTCTGCTCCCTCCCCACCATGTGTCTGCCTTGACCCATAGTAGAAGGGACTTCTGTCCCTTCAACCTTGTAACCACTGTCACTTTTAAAAGCTGGATGCTTCTGCTGCCACCCTCACCAGCCAAATGGGTGTCCCACAAAAAAGCCTACTTCTATTCATTGCTGACATCCAAATCTAGGTCTCACATAGACAAACTTATTTGGGGGTACTGACACACTTGGATCACCATGAGTTAGGAACAACCTGATGACAAATGGTTCGGTTTGGTTGGTTACAGGCCTGTGACTTAGCTGTAAAGAAGGCAAGGGAAAGGAGGACCTCAAATTAATTTTTTCCACCAATATTAGAAGGCATTTAAAATGTGTTGGGCAGTCAGAAAATATGGCACATAAAAAGATTTCCAAATGGCATTGAAGGCCAGTCTGCTATTAGAGACCTTGCTTTTGTTTTAGTGCCAGTTGTCTGATTGTGTAAATTGCTCCCAGCTGTGCTGAGTGAAGCTCAGGCGGAATAGAAAAAAGGGTTGGTTGGTTTGATCCAAGGTTTAGAGCATGGGGATAGTTGCAGCAAAAGGACAAGTAGAAGGATGTCAAGTGTCCTCACAAAGAGGTGGATGAAGTGATTCCTCATGGGCTCATTACTGCATGGGGCCTTAAATTCAAGCTCTGTGGTGTGCTGGATGGTAAAAAAAAAAAAAAAAAAAAAGTGTGTAGAAGTACAGAAAGCCATCATAAGATATTGAGTTCTCAATGACTTTGAAAAGCAGGGGTAATAGGAGTGATAATGGATTACAGACATGGTGCAGTTCTGGGTAATGGTCTAACGTAGGACTATAGATAAGGTTCACTGCTGTTGCACTGTGTTAGAAAGGATTCTCGTGTTCTGTCCATGTCAGGGGCAAGAATACCATGTCCAAACAGCACAGCCAACATGGCGCTGTAGACAAGCATCATGCTGTCCCTCTGCAGCAAAGACCTGAAAAACTAAGTAAAACAGATACAAATGTCAATCCTTGAATCCTAAGCATCAAATGAAGGGATAAAGAACTAGATCAAGCACCAAAGGGAAGAAGAAATTGTCAGAGAACAAGGAGGGCTACAGAGTGGAAATCCCACGCCAGCTAACACAACACAGTTTCACCATCTTGGAGCACAGCCAGCAATGACCCCAAACAGAGAGTACAAGAAGACAACTGCATGGAGCTCCCAACAGGACAGCACCCTTCCCATCCACCAACCCTGCTTCCCACTGGCCCCCGATGCACTGCCATGGCTAGAACACCCCTGGTGCTCAGGCCAGGTGCCACACTGGGTCCTCGTTGCCCCCCTCCCACCACTCAACCAGCTGCTGAATGGTGGGAGGTGAGCCCACACCACTCCCCATCTGACACACCCACCTATCTGGTGAGGGGCTGGGAAATCTCTCACACTGCTGGGCCAACATCAGGAGACAGCACCTGCCCAGTCTGCCGTCAGTCACCTAGCCAAACCAGTGCACAGTGAAGCAGTTCACCCTGCCTGTTGCTCCCCAAACCACCTAGATAAGGTGGTGAGAACTATTGTGCCCACAGACGATCAAGCAGCAAAAACACCTGGCCCACCCACCCTGATATATCAAAACAAAACAAAAAAGCAGGTCAAAACAAACAAACATGTAATCAATAAATGAAGAAAATATTACCTTAATGTCTTGGAGACAACAAACAATATCAAGACATAAAAAAGGACAAGATGACTCCAGCATATGACCAAAATAATCAGATGACCTTCCAGTAGAAGAAAAGGCAGTGGGACTATGTGATATGGAATTCAAAAGACTAATATTTAGGACTCTCTAAGAGATCAAGGAAAATACAGACAGAACCAAAGAAAACATAGCCAAAATCAAGGAAAACTCAGACAAAGCAATAGAAGAATTCAGGCAAATAATACAAGAACAAAACATCAAAATAAATATTTAGAAATCATACAAAAATAGCAATGAGAAATCCAAAAGATAAACAACAAAATTTCAGAAACGGACAACTCAATAGAAAGTTTTAGGAGCAAATTTGAAACAATGGAAGACAGAACCAGCAAGATTGAAGACAAATCCATGGATAACACTTTGAGGAAAAATCAGAAAAAGAATGAAGAAAATCTAATAGTTATGTGGGACATAATCAAGATCAAAAATTTGTGTGTGATCAGAGTTTCAGAACAGGAGGAGACAAAGGAAAACACAGAGAAGATTGTTGAAGATTTGCTGGCAGAAAACTCACCAAATATCATGAAAGATGAAAGCTGGCCATTCAAGAAGATTAATGAACCCCAAATAGGATCGACCCTAAAAGAAAGTCACCAAGACACGTTGTACCCACACTTGTCAAAATCAAAGACAAAGAAAAAACCCTGAGCTCGAGAAAAATGAAAAGTCACTTACAAAGGGAAAACATTAAGATCAGCTGATCTTTGACAAAGATCCAAAGTCCATTAAATGAGGAAAAGAGTCACCTTAACCAGCAGTACTGGTAGAACTGAATGTCCCTCCGTAAAAAAATGAAACAGGACCTGTACCTCACACCTTATACAAAAACTAACTCAAAATGGATCAAAGACCTAAATATAAAACTTAAAACTATAAATATCATGGAAGAAAAAATAGGGACAACACTACCAAAAAGCCCACTGCCGTAGAGTTGATTCCGACTCATAGTGACCCTATAGGACAGAGTAGAACTGCCTCTTAGAGTTTCCAAGGAGTGCCTGCTGGATTAGAACCACCCACCTCTTGGTTAGCAGCTGCAGCACTTAACTACTATGCCACCAGGGTTTCCGGGGACAACACTAGGGGCCCTTGTATATGGAATAAACAATACAAATCGTAACTAACAATACAGAAGCACTAGAACATAAACTAGATAACTGGGATCTCTTAAAATTAAATACTTATGCTCATCAAAAGACTCCACCCAAAGAGTAAAAAGAGAACACGCAGACTGAGAAAAAAAATTTTGGCTACAACTCTAATCTCTAACATCTACAAGATACTGCAATACCTCGACAACAAAAAGACAAATAATGCAGTTAAGAAATAGGCAAAGGATATGAACAGACACTTCACCAGAGAAGACATTCAGGCATCTAACACATGAAGAAATGCTCGAGATCACTAGCCATTAGAGAAATGCAAATCAAAACTACATTGAGATACCATCTCACACTGACATTACTGGCAGTAGTCAAAAAAGGAAAATTACAAGTGTTAGAGAGGTTGCGAGGTAGTAGGAACTCTCATGCACTGCTGGTGGGAATGTAAAATGGTAAAACCACTATGGAAAACAATATGGTGCTTCCTTAAAAAGCCAGAAAAAGAAATACCATATGATCCAGCAATCCCACTCCTAGGAATATAACCTAGAGAAATAAGAGCCATCACACAAACAGACATATGCACATCCATGTTCATTGTAGCATTATTCACAACAGCAAAAAGATGCAAACAACCTAAGCATCCAGCAACAGATGAATGGATAAACAAACTATGGTACATACACACAATGGAATACTAAGCAAAAATAAAGAGCAATGATGAATCCACGAAATATCTCACAACATGGATGAATCTGGACGGCATTATCCTGAGTGAAATCACAGAAGGACAAATATTGTATGAGACCATTATTATAAAAATTCAAGAAAAGATTTATACATAAAAAGAAATAATCTTTGATGGTTAGGAGGGAGGGGCGAATTGGGGAGGAGAAATCATTAACTAGATATTAGATAAGTGTTAACTGTGGTGAAAGGAAAGACAGTGCACAATATAGTGGAAGTCAGCACAACCTGACCAAGGCAAAGTCCTAGAAGCTTCACGGATGCATCCAAACACTGTGAGGGCTGAGAGCTGAGGGCTGGGGACCATGGTCACAGGTATCATCAAGGTCAATTGGCATAACAAAATTCATGAAGAAAATGTACTATATGCATCTTTGGTGAGTAGTGTCTGGGGTCTTAAAAGCTTGTAAGCAGCCATCTGAGGTACATCTTACTGATCCCATCCCATATGGAGCAAAGGGGAATGAAGAAAACCCAAGACACAACGGAAATATCACTACAAAACACTAATGGACCACATGAACCACAGCCTTCACCAGCCTGAGCCCAGAAGAACTAGATGGTGCCCAACTACAATCACCAACTGCTCTGACAGGGGTCACATTAGAGGGTCCTGGACAGAGTGGGAGAAAAATGTAGAACAAAATTGAAACTCAAAAATAAAAGACCAGACTTACTGGTCTGACAGAGACTGGAAGAACTCCCAAGGCTATCACCCCCGGACAGCCTTTTAACTCAGAAATGAATCCACTCCTGAAGTTCACCCTTCAGCCAAAGATTAGACAGGTCTATAAAACAAACAGTAACAGAGGTGAGGAACATGCTTCTTAGTTCAATCATGTATACAAGACCAAAAGTACAACACCCGCCCAAAAGCAATGATGAGAAGGTGGGAACGGACAAGAGCAATGGATGGATGGAAATGGGGAATTGGGCTGTGGGAGGAGAGAGTGTTGACACATTGCGGAGGTTGCAACCAATGTCACAAAACAATTTGTGTATAACTTGTTGAACGAGAAACTAATAGGCTCTATAAAGTTTCACCTAAAGCACAATTAAAAAAAAAAAAAAAAGATCAACTGCCCAAGCCTGATTCCTCTGAAACAGAGGTCAGACACACCTCCTCTCTCTGCCATCTTTACCAATTCTGACACTAACTGTCCGTCCCACGGCACTCTCTACTTCTCTGCTGGGTTCTGTAATTCATTGCAATGGCCATACAGCACTCACAGACAATACTTACAATTACAGTGTTTACTGAGGAAATACAGGTTACAATCCAGGTTCAGGAGTGCTCATGATAGAGTTTCTCCATCAGGGCAGTCTCTTCTCTACAATGCCTGCAGGCATCCTTTTCTCTGGCCCTTGGCCTCTGCCTTTTAAGTCTTACAAAGCTCTTTTAGCTCTGCTGATGAGTGCCCTGAGGTACACCACTCTAGCAGTAAGCCTCGGCCCAAAGGCGCTCAGCTCTAGCTCCATGGATTGGCAAACCTAGCTCCCCCAAGTACCTGGAGGTATCCTACTCTGCCAGCAAGCCTCCTGCTTAAAGGTGCTCAGTTTTCTCACTTGGTTTCCTGCTTCTGCTGCCACTTTCTCTGCTACTACTTCATGCCATCTTGGGTGTCACAGCTGGTTCTCTCTCTCTCTCTGTCTCTCTCAGTCTCCTGGTTCCAGGAGGTTCTCGGGGTAGGGATCCCAGGTCCAAAATACATGCTCCAGTCCTGGCTTTTCTTTCTTGGTAGTGATGAGATCCTTTCCTTCCCGCTTCTGGGATGGCTCATTTTAAGCCTAGCAGAGAAGTAAAACTGACCAATTCCCTTGGTGGGTCACGATTACCTTATTTCCACAGTCCCACCCAATCACTTGGGTGGAAGTTAAAAGATCATAGCTAGAAAGTCCACACAAAAGCAATCCATTGCAAAGCATTGTTGGAATCCTAACCCCTGTAGTTGTAGATGTAATCCTGTTTGAAAATAGGGTTTTCTTTGTTATGTTATTTAGACCATACCCAAGTAGGATGGGTTCTAAATCTAATCGCTTATGAGTTATGAACGGAGCAGGTTATGCACACACAAAAGGGAAAAGAGATGCCATGTGAGGATGACCAAGGAAACAAGGAACACCCAGGGTAACCAACAAAGAAGGAATCAATAAAACTGAGGCCCTGATTTGGACTGTTAGCCTCTGGAGCTGTGAGAAAATCACTATGTTTTCTTTAAAGTCCAAAAAAAAAAAAAAAAAAAAATGCTATGGTCAATTCATGCAGGCCGCCGGATGTGGGCATTTTGGCAATAGCATCACATGCTTGCCACCCTGGTTTGGAGTGTAGCCATGGGAATGGGTGGCTGATGAGGAATTGTGGTGAAGATGACACGGAGTCCAGAGATCAAAATGTTCTGGACCTATGGTATTTGTGAGCTTCAAAATAAAAACACTGACATTTTCCAGGGATAGCGCAAGCCTTGGGTGGGAAAACTATGGCTCACATGCCTAAGTCCTCAGTGAATGAAAGAGAGTGGCCTGGGAGTCTGCAATGTGGACATAGGGTTAGGTGGCTGGACATCAAAGAGGAAAGGGGGCTAAATGTATGGAGGACAAGGAAGTGACAATGTGGAGATAGGTGAATGCACTGCTGCCCAGGCATGGACATGGAGAGAATATTCCTTGTAGAAGCCGAGAGTGAAGGAAGGAAAGTTTGTCAGGATGGAATGAGGGATTCCAGAAAGTTATGGAGAAGGGCAAAGAAGGTCAGAAATAGGAAGAATTATGGAAGAGGATACAGAATAAAACACAGTTAGATGACAAGAGAGGTTTGCATTGTGGGCCTCTGGTGCTCAAGGGTGGGAGGGATTCTGAGCACCAGGGTCTTCATTCAGGGAACGTGGTGGAAATTTGTTCCCTGTGGAGCTGGCATTCGAAGCTGTAGAGACAAAGAGCTTTGCCTTCCCTGCTTAGATGGTCAATGTGACACTGAGTACAATGGTGCACAGGAAAGTGTCCTGCAAATCATACACTTCTATCACTTGTTAGTTATAAGGCCACATTTCTTAAGTTGTGTAGTGCAAGGTGCAATTAAGAGGGTGACAGTCAGAGACACAGAATCCTAGTCACAGAATCCTCTAGATCTTCCTTCTTATAGCAGCTTACATGTCTTTCATGACAACCAACAAAACCACCCTTTTTGTGCTCCTGGGACTCCTCTGTATTCTGTAGACCCACCAGTGGCTCTACTGGTCACAGCTACTGCACCTATAAGGGCCCTTTCATCATCACCCACATTATCCTGTGATTCAGGTTGTCAGAATTCCTCCTACTGTGGAACTATGCCTCCTGCACTCCTTCTGCCTCCCTGGAAAAAGGAAGGCCATTCTCCCTAGGGAAAACAGGGCAGATCTTGCTTTAGTTTTCTGGTATTGCCCTCTGGGGTACAGCTGCTTCACCTGGCTGATTCAGTTCATTTCAATAGCCTTTTCCTTAGAATTAGTTTCAAGTCCCTTAGGTACTAGTCAGGACAAGCTGAGGTTTGTCACACAAAGCTCTCTCCTCAGGCATAGGTTTATCAGGCAAATGCAAAGTGAAGTAAGGCATTCTAATGTGAGAGAGTTATGAGTGAAGTCTTGCAGAGACAGTTTTAATGGGGGTGGGGGTTCACACCAACGGGAACACAGCAAAGGGCTACAAGCCTCTCAGGGGCAGCATAGAGAGTGAGCATTACAGGGTCAGCCTCTCAGAAACTGGATATTATTTCTAGTGCAGAGATGCTCAGACTACCAGGGATGGACTGACAAGAGCTAAAACCATCTGAGACAAGGTATAAAATCATGCCACCATCATTATGGCATTCGGAATTCTGAAAAGTTTCATTACCCTTTCAAAATTGCCCCATTGTACTCAACCACTCCCCAACTCTTAACCTCTGGCAACCACTGATCTCTTCTCCACCCCTGTAGCTTTGTCTTTTCCAGGATGCCATAAAAATGAAAGCATGTGATATACAGCCTTTTAAGTCTGGGCTTCTCTCATTTGGCACAATGCATTTGAGTTGCATCCATGTTGTTGAGTGCATTAGTAGTTCATTCTTTTTTTATTGCTGGATAGTATTCCATGGTATGGAGGTACCACAGTTGTTCATCCATTCCCCAGTTAAGGGATAAGGAGGAAAGTAATTGTGGCCATTTTTGGCAAACAATCCATCACATATGATAATTCAAAATAAATACACATTTCTGTGTCCTTTCACAGTTTCAAACAAAAGTAGAGAGAATAATACAATGAATTCACATAAAGCCTTTACCCAGCTTCAAAAATTATCAAGATTTTTCTTTATTTATCCTTTTTTAAATTTCTTTGCTGAAGAATTTCAAAGCAAATCCTAGACATGTGTAGTGAAGTATGTAGGGGTTATTCAGTTGTATCTGCAAAAGTTATGGACATTTCTCATGTAGCCTTATTGGGTCAGCAAACTTCTTCTGTAAAGGATCAGATAGAAACTATCTTTGGCTTTGTAGACCATAGGGCTTTTGTCTCAATTAATCATCATCGGCAGTTATGGGGGAAAAAGCAGCTGTCTTGGGCTGGGTTCTCTAGAGAAGCAAAATCAGTAAAGCATACAAATATATATGGAGAGAAATTTATAGCAAGGGTATACAATGAGAGAATAATACGATGAATTCACATAGACCCTTTACCTAACTTCAACAATCATCCAAATTTTGTTTCATTTATCCTTTTTTATTTTTAATTTTCTTTTGCTTTTTGATTTATATCAAGGTTCACATGGTTGTAGAGGCTGGAATGTTCCAAGTCCATGCGCCAGGATAGAAGCTTCTCCTGATTCATGTAGCTGCAGTGGCTGGCAAACCCAAGATTGGCAGGTCAGAGAACAGGGCTCTTGCTCACATGCTGCAAAGATCAATGAATCCCAAGATCAGCAGGCAAGACTGCAGGTAAGCTGCTAGCTCAAGTACCAAGAACTGGAGCTCAGAAGAACAGGAGCCAGCTGCAGGATCCAGCAAGAGCAAAAAACCATGAGCCTTGCCAGAATGTCCACTTATAATCAACGCAGACCACACACCAAACTCCCTTTCAACTGATTGTCTACAGACAGTAGATCCTATCATGGGGGTGATCACATATCAAATCTCAACAGGGAAGTGATTACAACATTATATGACTGCCAAAACACTGAGAATCATGGCCCAGCCAAGTTGACACACAATCTTAACCACCACAGTCCACCCCTTGTCAACTTGACACCTGTACACATCTCCTTAAACCATACATAATCTCTGAATAAAGACAATTATAAAGTCATACTTGTGCCTAACATGATGCAATGAACACACATACATCTGAAAAAGCACTAGCCTTGTTTACATCTTATATTTCATAAGTAAAGAAAACAAAAATACTTGATGCATACATACAAAGCAAAAATACTCTTAACAATTACAGTCCTCATTTCTGCATCTGGTCACATGATCATAACTGGTATTTAGAACTACCTTCTTCCACCACCCATTCCGTATTCCCTTTGCCCTCAGCAAGCACCTCACCTAGTTGTGGTTCTTTGCCTGGTGGGGTGACCCAAATCTTTACTCCTGAAGGATCTGGATCATTAGTAGTCACTTCAGAATTGGGTTGCTGTAGTTATCCATTGACTTTAACTACAGGGAATGGTCATACTAAGAGATGCCCTTAGGGATCTCCTGTATTCCAGACATACTGCTCTTTACCTCCATTACATAATATCAATTCGATTTCCTCTTGGTAATCAAGATCAATCACACCAGCCGGTATGGCACTCCCTTTTTGCCTATTGATCCAGAGGCATAAGGAGCCCAAAGTGGCTAGGTGACATTCTTAGCTTCCAGTTCAATGGAATCAGTGATGTGTCTCCAGGTGGGAGCATTCCTCCCTTTGGAACTAAGACCTCTAGGCCTGCAGAGCATAAGGTTGCAGGGACAGGAAGCAAAAATCTTGTGAGTGGGTTGCTAGGGGCAATAGTGAATGGTGCCACTCCCATTTTCACCCCTTGATTCCTGAACCCATGAATCCTGGCTATGGGAGAAACAGCAGCATATATCGCATGCTGATTTACAGCATATAAAGCCTCCTGGAGAATATTGCCGCAATCCTGCAAGGTATTGCCACCTAGTTGGTACTGTAATTGTATCTTTAGAAGGCCATTCCATCATTCTATCAAGCCAGCTGCTTCAGGATGATGGGGAACATGGTAAGACCAGTGGATTCCATGAGCATTGGCCCATTGCCTCACTTCATTTGCTCTGAATGAGTCCCTTGGTCCAAGGTGATGCTGTGAGATACTAATACAGTGGATAAGGCAGTCTGTAAGTCCACAGGTGGCAGTTTTGGCAGAAGCATTGTGTGCAGGGAAGGTAAATCCATATCCAGAGTAAGTGTCTATTTCCAGTAAGAACAAAATGTTGCCCTTTCCGTGATGGACGTGGTCCAATCTAATCAAGCCTTCCCCTGGAGCTGACACCCTGAATTTGGACTTCAAGCCTACTAGACTGTGAGAGAATAAATTTCTCTTTGATAAAGCCGTCTACTTGTGGTATTTCTGTTATAGCAGCACTAGATGACTAAGGCAGCAGCTTTAAAAAATGCACACATGAATGAGTGTGACTGTGATCTAGTAAAGCTTTATTTACAGAAACAGGCATAAGGCAATAGTCTGCCAAACCTGATCTAATATCCAGTCCATGTTCAAATTTCCTAGATTGTCTCAAAAATGTCTTTTTCTTGTTTTCTAGCTCAAATCAGGATTCAAACAAGGTTTCAAACTCTATCTTTAAGTGACTTTAAAGTTTCAAACATAACTTAAGTACCCATATTTTTCAATGCATATTGTTTCTTCTACCCCAAACTTTCTTCCTTGAAAAATAACTATTTTGCAAAAATGAACAATGTGTATTTATCACTGAGAAATTAAAGAAAAGCAATAAACCAAAGAAAAACATAAGTCCCTAATAACCCTATCACCCAGAAATAACCATAGCTAATCAATGTTAAAATAGTGGTGTACATCACTCTAAATATGGACCTAATGATACAGATGTACATACAGTTATAAACCTGCAGTGAATTTCTTAAATTAACAAGGGATCCAGCTGTATATATTATTTTATAAACAGCTTTTAATTTTTTTTACTTTTAATGTTATAACATAAACATCTTTTCATACTAATAAAAATAATTGTAGAAAATCTGAAGAGTATTCCGTGGTTGGTGTGCTGAGACATTTACTTACAAGCCTCATGCTTTTAACATCAGCTAGAGAGGAAAGAGTTAAAAATCCTAAGTGCAGCTCTCCACCAATGCCAAAAGTTATCTTACAGACTTTGGTCTCATGACTGAGAGGAAATATCTTTTAATATTGATAGTTGAAGGGGTTGGGGGACTGTGTCACTCTGATGACAGAACAAAAGTAATCAAGGGCTTAAGAGACTGAAATGCTTTCTTTACCATCTTCAATATGTGCCATTCTCAGACATGCTTCCAGGGACTTGTTTGTACTCAGAGATCTTCATTAGGACCCAATTCAGGCTGACCAGAAATCACTGGGTTTTTCATGGTAGTAAGTGCATCTCCGGGGATAGATGGCCTAAGGTTCTATATACCAATGAGGTTTAAAGATGAGGAAGACGATTATAACTCATTTTAGTTCTGAGTTTCAGTCACCAATTGTGGTGGTTTCACAATATGCACACAAATTTTTTGGCAATCTTCCCTTCAAAAGGTAGAGCTCAATTCCCCTCTCCTGGAGTGTGAGAAAGATGTAGGGATTTGTTCCTAACAGCTGGAAAGTGGCAAAAGTGATAATAGGTAACTGTTGAAACTCGTTGTAGAAAGCATCAGTTTTCTCCTTGCTCTCTTCAACCTTTTGCTCTGGGGAAAGCTAGCTGCCACATTATGAGGACACTCAAGCAGCTCTTTGAAGAGGTCTGTGTGGTGAGAGGAACCGAGGCCTCCTGCCAGCAGCCATGTGAGGGTGCCATCTTGGAAGCAGATCCTCCAGCCCCAGTCAAACTTTCAGATGACAGTGGCCCTGGCCCCCATCTTGACTGAAATCTTAGACTCACAGACGCTGTGAGATAAATAAATGTTTTAAGCCACCAAGTTTTGAGCAATTTATTACACAGCAATAGATAATAGTACACCAATGAAGAAGTACTTTTCTGGAAAAGACATAAAAAAAGGTGGTGGGGCTGCATTCATCGGGTCATGATGGAGCCTGGGAGGAGACACATATGCAGAGGTAGCATTTCACTGGTAGAAGTTCTGCAAGAAAGCACCATGGCTGAGTCAACATATAAGTCAGGATTTCCTCTGCAGCCTCTCAGTTCCATAGATATTATATTCTTTGTAACCCAAAAATGATCTGATTCTCAGTAATGGTACATTGATCACAATAGTAATAACAGCCATTACCTATTAACCATTTACTACATGCCCAACACTGTTCTGAGCACGTTATACACATGAAGTTATTTAATCTTCGTAACAATACTATCATGTAAGATCTTTGATTATCACTGTTTTACAGGTGAGGAAACTGAGGTACAAAAAAGTTAAGCCATTTCTTCCAGATCACAGAGCCAGTTAGTGGCATAGCCAAGTTCCACATCCAGGCAGGTGGGCTCCAGAGACCACACTCCGCCACAACGCTATAGAAACTGAATCTAATCCATATAAAGAATGACGATTTATTAACTAGCAATTTTTAATTTTCAGTGACTTAAATATTTCTGTCTTCAATTTAGGACATCTTTTTTCTCTGGAAAAAAATGCTGCATGTTCACAGAAAAGCATAGAAACTGGCTCCAAAGTGGACACTCTTCTTGAGCAGTAGTGAAATTACTCTTCCTTACACCAGAGGTCACCTCTCCAGGGCCTGCGCCATCCGTGTTCTCCAAATCAAGGGCCATGAGCTTCTGTTCATGTATGTCTTCCTTCAATGCTGGTACAGACTGTGATCCCTGGGTGTCTGGAAATACCTCACCCTCCTCCCACTGAGTGAAGTTTAGACCAACTCTTAAAGTTCTAGAGGCGCTGTCTGTGGCACTTGGAATTGAGGTTGAATATATGGAGCCTTGAAGAAGTGAGCTGGGGTCAGATTACTCAGAAACTTAAATGCCAGCCTCACAAGTTCAGCTTCTATCCTATAGGCAACTGCTTTTCTCAATAAGAATCTTCCACATTTTTCAAAATGTAAAGGATCTCAGGAGGTAACCAGGATAACTTTAGAGAGGAAGAATTTGCTTTTTACCAAGGGAGTTAAATGCCATTTATCACAATTCTTGTCATAATCAACTCAATCAACTATGGGGTGCACATTGCACATATAATTTAGTGTGTGCAAACCAGGCACAGAATGACACAAATGCACAATGTGTGGGTTGTAGTTATGCAAAAGATGTCATATTAACTAAAGACCAGGGAGTCAATGAAATGTTCTTTGCACTGGCAAGTCTATACACCATCACAAGGAATGAGGAGGGATTTTTATTCTGGCAAAAGAGAGAAAGAACGAAATGGAACGGGAACAGTTGGCACCCTTTAAATCTATGCCTTTATATTTTATCTCCTAATTATGATCTAAGGTTATAAATCAAGATAATAAAAAGCTGAAAAATGCAGTACCTTAATTTTCCCCGCAGGGAGGTGAAGAAAGATGGAAGACAGCAACAAAAGAAAACCTCTCTGGCAGGGACTTCTCATTACTTTTCATTTTATTTCCTGGCATTCAAAGACCACAGTGCAATTATTGCTTGTCTGAGAAGTTATAAAGGAAGACAGAGCCTGGGGTCAGATCATAATCACGGAATCCTAGGAGAGGCCACAAAGAGAAAGCGCCTTTTAGAGTGGGAGATCAGAATGGCTCTAAACAATGCCTCAGGTCTCATGCACAGGCCTTCTGTGCTCAGAACACAACCATCCTCAGTGCACTCCCTGGCTCCTAGAGGGAGACATGGATTCTCCTAATGATTTTGTATCTAGGGTGTTTGGTGACTTTTAGTAAAAGTTAAAGGGGATTAGTCTCCAGTGCAGTGTGTTTTTGTGGTTGTTAGCTGTCACAGAGTTCTGACTCATGGTGGCCCCATGTGTGCAGAGTAGAACTGCTCCAAAGGTCAAAGCTGTGACCTTTTGGAAGCAGGTCATCAAGCCTGTCTTCTGAGATGCCTCTACCCACTGCCGTCAAGTCGATTCCTACTCATAGTGACTCCATAGGGTTTCCAAGGCTATAACTCTCTACAGAAGCAGACTGCCACATCTTTCTCCCACAGAGCTGCTGGTGGTTTCGAACCACTGACCTTTAGGTTAGCAGTTGAAAGCCTTAATCACTGTGCCACCAGTGGTATCCAATCACAAAACTTTCAGCTAGTAGTTGAGCACTTAACTGTTTGCGCCACCCAGGGAGCCATCCAGTTTAGCATATTCCTTGTTAAATGTCTACCTCTCAAGGTTTTACTGCCCGAAGGTAAGGCCTTTTAGATATGTGGGCTTTTGTCTTTCCTTTATTAAAATGATATAGTGCAGATGTAAAAATCACAGGACGAGTTCTACAAAACATAACAACAGACTACCAACCCCAGAGATCACCAGAGTGTATCTCATGCGGTCACTTTTGTCTGTAATGAGAGGGAAGAAGCAAGTGGATAGTACAGGTAATCTTTTAGATCCTTTAAAATAGGAAAATTTAAGTTTCTATAAAATCAGGAAGTTACTCCACAGAGCTTCCAATGAAGAATGAAATTCACACCTGAGTTCTTCTCCTTGGTTCTGCCTTGACCACCCTGGGTAGAAGCAGTTACATTCAGTCAACTCTGACTCATGGCAACCCATGTGTATCAGGTAGAACTATGTTCCACAGGGTTTCCAAAGCTGACTTTTCAGAAGTAGATTGCCAGACCTTCCTTTTGAGGAGCCTCTGGGTGGACTTGAATCACCAAACTTTGAGGTTTCAACCCAGCATGTTAACCATTTGCACCACCCAGGGACTCTGCCCTAGGTAGAGGTCACACTAAAGAGTGAGTAAAATGGTCAAAACTTGGAACAGTAAAAAACAGGAACTGGTGTCTGAATCATGCACAAACTGGAGTGTCCACTTAGGAGTGAGCAGGCATTAGCTGTGGATCATGGGCCTCCCTGCTGTTTCAAGATCAGCAACAGAGAAGAGTTCACCTTATCGTGAGCACCCTTGTTACACGTGCCAACAGACGTTGATCATGCACGAGAAGTAGTGCTATGGGTGGGAATGACGACCTGAGCCCATGTCCTGGCTTCCTTTCTTACTCGTTGATTTTGTAATCTTGGGAAGGAAGGTTGCTCAACTTCTCAGAGCCGCGGTTACCTCATCTGTTATATGTGGATAAATAAATAATGTATGAATATACTTAAACTGGTGCTTGCAACACAGCAGGTGCTGGGTAAATGTTAGTCTTCTTCCTCACCATTTCCCTTATCTTAGGTGCAAGAAGAGAGATATAATTAAGGAAACTGCATATAGTCTCTGCCCTGCAAGTTGGGGAGATGGATATACTCCCATCAATCACAAAATGCAATACTAATGGCACCCTAAAAGGCATTAAAAGGGAGGCTTAAGGAAGGAGACTTTAGCTAGAAGAATCCAGGAAGACTTCCTGAAAGAGGTGGCATGCAAACTGTGCCTCACAGAGCTGGTGGAATATATAAAGCCAAGCTGAAAGTGGTGGGATTGAGGTTAATAGGCAGAAAAAACAGTCAAGTGAAGGTACCAAGATGAGAGGCACCGGGCAAGCTCAGGTGATCACAGGCTACCTCTTTTGAATGGAAGGTAAGATACATAAAAGGGAGTCATGAGAGATGAACCTGCAAAGGAAGGTCAAAATCAGATTGTGAAGGACTTGAGCATAATGCTGGGAGCTGGGTTTTGTTTCTATATTTAATTAGGAGCCCATTGAAGTGTCTGAGCAGGCTGAGTGACATATCAGAATGGTGTTTAAAGAAGGTTAATCTTTGGACAGTGTGTGAGGTGGATTCATCTGGCATGGTGTCCAGATCGGAAGTTGAGCCAGTAATGGGGACTGTAGTTCTGGTGTTCTGGAAAGTGGATTATGATTTGAAATGTAAATGTGGGGGTGTCTGAAAACTTGAAACTTAGATAAGAATTTCACAATTAGTCCAATTTTACATTTTAAAACTCTCCACAGATTATATTTCTCTTCTTGAGAGAGAGGTTGGTGGATAGGGGAGAATGTAGGACGCCTATTAGGCTATTTGGCACAGAGACTTACACACAGTAGGTGCAATAAACATTAACTGTGTCTATTTAATTTTGAGGATCTGAAGAAACATCTACAAATATGCCAGACTACTATATTTTTAAAAAACCCCATAAGTACATTGTCAGACTAAAGCAGTATTGTAGTCTCTTGATGAACTATCAACCTAAGCCCCTAGAGATGCTTTATGAGGATGATCAGCTATCATTTCCTGGAGCCAATTACTACCAGTGGTTCATATCTCTGCTCAGTGCACATCAGGTTTTGCCAAACGCTCCACTCTACCTTGGTGTTTTAGTTTCTTCCTGTTTACTTTTCACTCCACAGCCACCATGTCCTTCCTTGTACCTCTTAAAGAGGAGAAAGAGTTGATAAGCAGAAATAACTATAAGAGAGGTGGTTCAAAGGGAGGAAGGTGGCTCTTTAGTGCCAATTAAATAACCAGAGTGAAAGTTTGGGGCAAAGTTGAAGGTAGAGAGGGTTAGTGATGTTTGTCCTGTTAGAACATAATATAAGAGTAGGGTGGGATGTGACACATCCTTAGAACTTTAGATCAGGCTGATCCCCCTACACACCACACACACACACACACACACACACACATTATATCCTCTTCCTGGTCCGCCTCAGGAACCAACCTCAATGACCTCAGCCTTGATGACCTCAACCAAATTTGTGATCATTGCTAGGACATATCTTGCTTGATCCTGGCTTCATTCATTCATTTAGTTAACAAACACCTAATGAGGACCTTATATTTGCAAGCACTGTGCTGGGCAATTCCTCCGGAGGAATTAGGTCTCTAAACTGTAATTAAAATGACGTGTGAGAATTATTTGATAGAAATAGGGACAGAACATGGCAGCAAAGCAACTAACCCAGTCAGTTCTGCATGAGTCAGAGGTCACCAGGAAGTCTTCTCAGGGGAACCTTCAGCAGAGCCTGGAAATAAAAGTGAGAGTTTACCATGCAGACCTCGGAAATGAGGATAAAGGAAAAGGGGTATCCCAGGCAGAGGTATGAGGAGTTAAGCATGGCTATGGGATGAAGGGTAAGGCTGGTTAGAGGGCAAAGTGTAAGATATTGTGGAGTATTTCACCTCCACACGTGACAGAGTTTGAACTTTGTCTTGTAAGACAAGGGAACTATTGGATGACGATACCTGTTCCCAATGCGTCAGAATCGTGGAGGATGAATTCAGACGTTTTAGCTCAAAATGAGGTAGAGTAGTTAAGATACCCTTCTAACATTCTGTCTGACGTATGACAAAGGTTTGAATTCCAGTAGGAGATTGGGCAAGGAAAGGAAGGGAAGGACAAGAGAGATGTTAGAGAAGTGGATCCGTATGATTAGGGAAATAAATAGGAATGTGCAGTGGAGTAAAAAAAGAGTAGAAATAACTAAAAGAAGAGTGGGGCTTTGCACAGACCAGTGGTGACAATGTGCCATGAAAGAAGAAATGGTTTACCTAATTCTTTGTACCTGAGATCCAAAAACAAAGCTAAAGAGATTAAAATACAAACAACTAAAAAGCATAGATTTGAATTTGTTGTTAACCGAATATGGGATATGAGGGAGTCAGGCTCTGCTGGGAGACCCATTTTCTCACTTGGTTAAACTCATTGTTTTGATACCCCTTGTAGGATGGTCCTGAGGCTCATGACCCCTGTCCTGGATGGCAAAAGAAGGTAGATATGGGAGGACCCATCAGTGCATCAATGAAGGCAAAAAGGATAAAGAAACATTAAGCACAAGCCACATTGTCAAGGTTGAAGACACGTTTGGGCACCACGGTTTCTTCCAGAATACTTGAATACTTTTATTTAATGTCATCTGAGATCACAGAAACCATAAATTCTATTTTTGTATGTGCCACTGTCCACAGGAATGCACCCAGTGTCCTGCCACGCACTGCTACAGACAGCCCGCTTGGAAGCTGTGCACCTCGAGGGGCCTTGAAGCAGTATGCACTGAAGCACAGGATTCCTATACTTTCTGCCAGCACCATGGTCAGTGCCGATTCCTGGAGATGATAGGAGGACAAAGTTAAAATCTTGGCCATCCTTCCCCTTCTCTTACCTCCCACCTAAGAACACCCAAAATGGAGATATACAGAAAATGCCAGTAAGCATTGCAGGAGAGGTTTCTTCCTGATAAGGGTTTGGTTCACTCCAGTTCTGTCATTTTAGACAGGTAGGTTAAATCATCAAACCAACGTCTTTGGATACACAGAGGTGAACCTCAAATATAGCAAACCACTGCTGTCGATTTTGACTCATAGCGACCCCATAGGGTTTCCAAGGTTGTAAACCTCTTTGGAAGCAGACTGACACATCTTTCTCTTGAGAAGCCACTGGTGGTTTTGAACTGCCGAAATTTTGGTTAGCAACTGATCGCTTTAATCACTGCACCACCCTGTCCCCTTTAAATACAGCAAGTATTTCAAAAAGTAGCTACTATCCCTTCAAGCTTCAGTTTCCATCTTTGATCCCAATCCTCCATCTTTACTCCTTCTAGTATTTGATTCTTTAATGTCCTCTATGGACCCTGGATTAACCCATGTTTCCATTCTCTGATATGTCTCTCTGTTTTACTTTCTTTCTCTGCCTCATAGCAGTTTCCTGCTCTCAGTCCCCAGCCTGAGGGACCCAACCTCACTCAGACTGCTTGGCACAGCTATCATGCTCTTTTCAGAGGAAGTAATCCATTCTAGTGATTGGATATAGGAGAGAAGAAATATTAGGTACAATAGAGCAAAACATTGCCTTCAATCCCCAAATCAAGAATTTCTCTTTGTATAAGCTCCTGTATGAATCTAAGGGCTAAAGTGTAATAACAATCATATTCAGTATTTGAATTGTTCTCATAACTAAGATTTAAAGATATAATTTGAAATCTTCATTATCCTCCTTTGAATATTTCAAATTTTAAAACAGCAATCTATTAGCATCTGGTAGTGTTAGCTAGGGCATGAGTTAGTCTTTGATCAGATGTAGAAAATTCCTCTTGGAGGCACCAATATCATTATAATTCAAACATGCAAAACTGTACCAGGTCAGCCACCTTTCAACTGCTTTAGTAAAAAATTTTTTAAAATTGTGCTCTCAAGACCTATGGGGAAGAGAAAGAAATAGACAGTGACCTTGCCTTGTTAGGAAATTGGATCAACACTGGATGCGATAATGAGTGGAGGGAAAAGACTGCCTTGGTGAAGCTGTAGTTAAATTATTTATTACACTGTGCACATGTAGTGAGACTATGTGTGAAATGTTCTTTTTATTACTATTATTTTTTAACACAGAGAAAGTTAGTGATTAAAATAAGCCCTTAGGGATTCTCCCCAGCCAATAGCTAGAAAATACTTCAACCTTATAAATACATCTCTGTATTGAGAATTGGGAAATCCTGGTGGTGTAGTGGTTAAGATCTATGGCTGCTAATCAAAAGGTTGGCAGTTTGAATCCACCAGGTGCTCCTTGGAAGCTTTATGGGGAAGTTCTAATCTGTCCTATAGGGTCACAATGAGTCAGCATGAACTTAACAGTGATTTTTTTTTTTTTTATTTTGGTTATATTGAGAATTAAATGTCTATTGAATGAGAAGGCATGGAGAAGCCGGTCTTGAGTACTGGCACCTTTCCCTACTCCCACCCTCTAAACTTGAATATATCCAAAATCTAAATCTTGAATCTCTGGTCTTCTCAATCAGTCATTGCTTCAACAATCAGTCTTTGCCGGTCTCCATCTCAGGCCAACTACTCTTCTGAACCTCAGTTCGGCATTTCCAGTTGCTTTTTGGACTTGGATGGCACACCAAACTCGACGTTGACTATTCGGCATCCCTTACTAAAACCACTCTCTTCCTGGATGCTGACATCTGCTCTCTTGTATAACACTGGAATCCTGTCTCCTTTAACATTTTCAGTGGAAAGGGGCCAGTGCTAGTTTTAGTCTACTTGGAAGATTCTCTCTTCCCTAAATCCACACATCACTTGCTATTGCCATTTCCAGGGAAAAGCCATGGCCCAAACTTTCCCAGACTATTTCATGTTTCTTTTTCAATTCTCAGAGAAAAAAGATATCTTAGAGATCTAAATTTCCCAGTGGTTTTATGTTACATTCTAAGCTGATTTTCATAACCTGTTTCAAAAGCAGAATTCCAAAATACCCACCCTTAGAAATAAAGCAAGTATACCTGGGTGGGTTCCGGTGAAATATTCCAAGTTACGAATTTTTAGAAGACTGAGTATGAAAGTTTCCTCACGGTGATTTCCTTTCTGGATTCTTTCCTCTAGCTTCTTAGGATTACTCTGAGATTAGACATACTTTTTATTTTTATTTGAGAAGGTTTTCTTTCTATCTTATTTGAGCTGAATTAATATTATATGAGAATACGTGCTTAGATGCTCCAGGCACTGGGCTAAATTCCAGCAAACATACATTTAAACATAAGTAACTCTACTAAAAAAAAAAAAAAAAAAAAACTCTACTAGTAGATGGGAAATAATGTTTTTAACAGAGTCATGGAGATACTTTTTTTTTAAAGTGTTTAAGAATTTTTTAATAATTTTTATTGTACTTTAAGTGAAAGTTTACAAATCAAGTCAGTCTCTCACACAAAAACTTATATACACACCTTGCTACATACTCCCAATTACTCTCCCCTTAAGGAGACAGCCCGCTCTCTCCCTCCACTCTCTCTTTTCATGTCCATTTCGTCAGCATCTAACCCCCTTTACCCTCTCATCTCCCCTCCAGGCAGAAGATGTCAACATAGTCTCAAGTGTCCACCTGATCCAAGAAGCTCACTACTCACCAGCATCCCTCTCCAACCCATTGTCCAGTCTGAAGAGTTGGCTTCGGGAATGGTTCCTGTCCTGGGCCAACAGAAGGTCTGGGGGCCGTGACCACCTGGGTACTTCTAGTCTCAGTCAGACCATTAAGTCTGGTCTTTTTATGAGACTTTAGGGTCTGCATCCCACTGCTCTCCTGCTCCCTCAGGGGTTCTCTGTTGTGTTCCCTGTCAGGGCAGTCAACAGTTGTAGCCGGGCACCAACTAGTTCTTCTGGTCTCAGGGTGATGTAGTTTCTGGTTCATGTGGTCCTTTCTATCTCTTGGGCTTGTAATTACCTTGTGTCCTTGGTGTTCTTCATTCTCCTTTGATCCAGGTGGGTCGAGACCAATTGATGCATCTTAGATGGTTGCTTGCTTTTAAGACCCCAGATGCCACTCTTCAAAGTGGAATGCAGAATGTTTTCTTAATAGATTTTATTATGCCAATTGACTTAGATGTCCCCTGAAACCATGGTCCCCAAACCCCTGCCCCTGCTACACAGGCCAGTTTATTAAGGAAATTTCTTTGCTTTTGGTTTAATCCAGTTGTGCTGACCTCCCCTGTATTGTGAGTTGTCTTTCCCTTCATCTAAAGTAGTTCTTACCTGCTATCTAATTAGTGAATGATCCTCTCCCACCTTCCCTCCCTCCCTCCCTCCTCTCGTAACCACAAAAGAATGTTTTCTTCTCAGTTTAAACTATTTCTCAAGTTCCTATAATAGTGGTCTTATACAATATTTGTCCTTTTGCAATTGACTAATTTCACTTAGCATAATGCCTTCCAGGTTCCTCTATGTTATGAAATGTTTCTCAGATTCCACACTGTTCTTTATCAATGCATAGTATTCCATTGTGTGAATATACCACAATTTATTTATCCATTCATCCATTGATGGGCACCTTGGTTGCTTCCATCTTTTTACTATTGTAAACAGTGCTGCAATGAACATGGGTGTGCATATATCTGTTCGTGTAAAGGCTCTTATTTCTCTAGGATATATTCCGAAGAGTAGGATTGCTGGGTCATATGGTAGTTCTTTCTAGCTTTTTAAGGAAGCGCCAAGTCGATTTCCAAAGTGGTTGTACCATTTTACATTCCGACCAACAGTGTATAAGTGTTCCAATCTCTCCACAGCCTCTCCAACATTTATTATTTTGTGGTTTTGGGATTAATGCCAGTCTTTTTGCAGTGAGATGAAATCTCATCGTAGTTTTGATCCACATTTCTCTAATGGCTAATGACCGTGAACATTTCCTCATGTATCTGGTGAAGTGTCTATTTAGTTCTTTTTCCCATTTTTTAATTTGGTTATTTATCTTTTTGTAGTTGAGTTTTTGCAGAATCATGTAGATTTTAGAGATCAGGCACTGATCAGAAATGTCATAGCTAAAAACTTTTTCCCAGTTTGTAGGTAGTCTTTTTATTCTTTTGGTGAAGTCTTTGGATGAGCATAGGTGTTTGATTTTTAGGAGCTTCCAGTTATCTGGTTTTTCTTCTGCATTCTAAATAATGTTTTGTATACTGTTTATGCCATGTATTAGAGCTTCTAACATTCTCGCTATATTTTCTTCCATGATCTTTATCATTTTAGATTTTATATTTAGGTCTTTGATCCATTTTGAGCTCGTTTTTGTGCATGGAGTTAGGTATGTGTCTTGTTTCATTTTTTTGCTGATGGATATCCAGTTATGCCAGCACCATGTGTTAAAAAGACTGTCTTTCCCCCATTTAACTGTTTTGGGGCCTTTGTCAAATATCAACTGCTCATATGTGGTTGGATTTATCTCTGGATTCTCAATTCAGTTCCATTGGTCCATGTATCTGTTGTTGTACCAGTACCAGGCTGTTTTGACTACGGTAGCGGTATAATAGATTCTAAAATCAGGTAAAGTAAGGCCTCCCACTTTGTTCTTCTTTTTCAGTAATTCCTTATTCATCCGGAGCCTCTTTCCCTTCCATATGAAGTTGGTGATTTGTTTCTCCATCTCATTGAAGAATGTCGTTGGGATTTGGATCAGAATTGGACTAAATGTATAGACAGCTTTTGGTAGAATAGACATTTTTATAATGCTAAGTCTTCCTATCCATGAGCAAGGTATGTTTTTCCACTTCTGTAAGTCTCCTTTGGTTTCTTGCAGAAGTGTACTGTAGTTTTCTTTGTATAAGTCTTTTACATCTCTGGTAAGATTTAGTCCTAAGTATTTTATCTTCTTGGGGGCTACTGTAAATGGCATGGATTTGGTGATTTCCTCTTCGATGTTCTTTTTGTTGATGTAGAGGAATCCAACTGATTTTTGTATGTTTATCTTGTAACCTGATGCTCTGCTGAACTCTTCTATTAGTTTCAGTGGTTTTCTTGAGGATTCCTTAGGGTTTTCCATGTATAGGATCATGTCATCTGCAAATAGAGATGCTTTTACTTCTTCTTTGCCAATCTGGATGCCCTTTATTTCTTTATCTAGCCTAATTGCTTTGGCTAGGACCTCCAACACAATGTTGAATCAGAGTGGTGATAAAGGGCATCCTTATCTGCTTCCCGATCTCAGTGGGAATGCTTTCAGGCTCTCTCCATTTAGGATGATGTTGGCTGTTGGCTTGTACAAATGCCCTTTATTATGTTGAGGAATTTTACTTCTATTCTTGTTTTGCTGAGAGTTTTTATCATGAATGGGTGTTGAACTTTGTCAAAGGCCTGTTCTGCACCAATTGATAAAATCATGTGATTCTTGTCTTTTGTTTTATTTATGTGATAGATTACATCAATTGTTTTTCTAATGTTGAACATCCCTGCATACCTGGTATGAATCCCACTTGGTCATGGTGAATTATTTTTTTGATATGTTGTTGAATGCTATTGGCTAGAATTTTGTTGAGGATTTTTGCATCTAAGTTCATGAGGGATATAGGTCTAAATTTTCTTTTCTTGTGGTGTCTTTACCTGGTTTTGGTATCAGGGATATGGTGGCTTCATAGAATGGGTTAGGTAGTATTCCGTCCTTTTCTATGCTCTGAAATACCTTGAGCAGTAGTGGTGTTAACTCTTCTCTGAAAGCTTGGTAGAACTCTGCAGTGAAACCGTCCGAACCAGGGCTTTTTTTTGTTAGGAGTTTTTTGATTACCTTTTCAATCTCTTCTTTTGTTGTGGATCTATTTAGTTGTTCTACCTCTGTTTGTGTTAGTTTAGGTAGGTAGTGTGTTTGTAGGAATTCATCCATTTCTTCTAGGTTTTCAAATTTGTTAGAGTACGATTTTTCATAGTAATCTGATATGATTCTTTTAATTTCAGTTGAGTTGTTGTGATATGGCCCATCTCTTTCTTATTCCGGTTTTTTGCTTCCTCTCCTGTTTTTCTTTTGTCAGTTTGGCCAGTGGCTTATCAATTTTGTTGATTTTTTCGAAAAACCAGCTTTTGGTCTTGTTAGTTCTTTCAATTGTTTTTCTGTTTTCTATTTCATTTAGTTCAGCTCTAATTTTTATTATTTGTTTTCTGCTGGTGCCTGAGTGTTTCTTTTGTTGCTGTCTTTCTATTTGTTCAAGTTGTAGGGATAATTCTTTGATTTTGGCCCTTTCTTCTTTTTGGATGTGTGCCTTTATTGATATAAATTGACCTCTGAGCACCACTTTTGCTGTGTCCAAAGGTTCTGATAGGAAGTGTTTTCATTCTCATTGGATTCTATGAATTTCTTTATTCCATCCTTAATGTCTTCTATAATCCAGTCTTTTTTGAGCAGGATATTGCTCAGTTTCCAAGTGTTTGATTTCTTTTCCCTCCTTTTCCTATTATTGATTTCCACTTTTACGGCCTTATGGTCAGAGAAGATGCTTTGTAATATTTCAATGTTTTGGATTCTGCTAAGGCTTGCTTTATGACCTAATATGTGGTCTAGTCTAGAGAATGTTCCATGTGCACTAGAAAAGAAAGTATACTTGGCTGCTGTTGGGTGGAGTGTTCTGTATATGCCTATGAGATCAAGTTGTTTGACTGTGGCATTTAGATCTTCCGTGTCTTCATTGAGCTTCTTTCTGGATGTACTTCAACAAAAGTGCTATGTTGAAGTCTCCTACTATTATTGTGGAGCTGTCTATCTCATTTTCAATGCTGATAGAGTTTGTTTTATGTATCTTGCATCCCTGCCATTGGGTGCATAAATATTTAATATGGTTATATCTTCTTGGTGTAATGTCCCTTTAATGATTGTATAGTGTCCTTCCTTATCCTTTCTGATGGCTTTAACTTTAAAGGCTATTTTGTCAGAAATTAATATTGCCACTCCTGCTCTTTTTTGATTGTTGTTTGCTTGATATATTTTTTTCCATCCTTTGAGTTTTAGTTTGTGTCTTTAAGTCTAAGGTGTGTCTCTTGTAGGCAGCATATAGACGGATCTTGTTTTTTAATCCATTCTGCCCGTCTCTGTCTCTTTATTGGTGCATTTAGTCCATTTATATTCAGGGAATTACGGACAGTTATGAATTTAGTGCTATGATTTTGATGTCTTTTTTTGTGTGTTTTTGGCAGTTTCTTTTTCCCACTTAATTTTATGTGCTGAGTAGATTATCTTTATATATTGTCCTTCCCTCATATTTGTTGTTGTTGATTTTGCTTCTGCTGAGTCTCTATTTTTTTCTTGTATTTTATTTTGACAAGTAGGATAGCTTGTCTCCTTTGTGGTTACCTTATTATTTACCCCTATTTTTCTAAATTTAAAACTAACTTTTATTTCTTTGTATCACCCTATCTTCCTCTCCATATGGAAGGTGTATGATTGCATTTCTTAGTCCCTCTTTATTATTTTAATATTGTCTTCTTTTATATAACATCGCTGTTACCCTGTTTTGAGCTTTTTTTTCTTTTTTTTTATAATCTTGCTTTGTTTTTTTGGATTTCCCTGTCTGGGTTGATTTCTGGTTGCTCTGCCCAGTGTTCTAGTCTTGGGTTGATACCTGATATTATTGATTTTCTAACCAAAGAACTCCCTTTAGTATTTCTTGTAATTTTGGTTTGGTTTTTATGAATTCCCTGAACTTGTGTTTATCTGGAAATGTCTTAATTTCATCTTCATATTTAAGAGACAGTTTTGATGGATATATGATTCTTGGCAGGCAATTTTTTAAATATGTTATCCCATTGCCTTCTTGCCTGCATGGTTTCTGCTGAGTAGTCTGAGCTTATTCTTATTGGGTCTCCTTTGTAGGTGACTTTTTGTTGATCCCTCGCTGCTCTTATAATTGTCTCTTTATCTTTGGATTTGGCAAGTTTGCTTATAATATGTCTTGGTAGCTTTCTTTTAACATCTACCTTATGTGGAGTTCGATGAGCATCTTGGATAGATAATATCTTCTTATCTTTCACAATATCAGGGAAGTTTTCTGCCAACAAATCTTCAAAAATTTTCTCTGTATTTTCTGTTATCCCTCCCTGTTCTGGTGCTCCAATCACTCATAGGTTATTTCTCTTGATAGAGACCCACATGATTCTTAAGCTTTCTTCATTTTTTAAAATTCTTTTATCTGATTTTTCTTCAAATATATTAGTGCCAAATTCTAGCTTCTACTTGCTCAATTCTGATCTTCTGAATTTTTATTGAGTTGTCTACTTCTGTAATTTTATTGTTAATCTTCTGAATTTCTGATTGCTGTCTGCTATGGATTTTTCCAGCTTATTAAACTTTTCATTATGCTCCTGAATAATCTTTCTAATTTCTTCAGTTGCTTTATCTGTGTGTTCCTTGGCTTGTTCTGTGTATTGCCTCATTTCCTTCCTGATGTCTTGAAGGGTTCTGTATATTAAACTTTTGTATTCTGGGTCTGGTAATCCCAGGAATGCACTTTCATCTAGACGATCCCTGGATTCTTTGTTTTGAGAGCCTGTTGGGGCAGTCATGGTCTGTTTCTTTATGTGACTTGATATTGACTGTTGTCTCCGAGCCATCTATAAGTTATTGTATTAGTTTATGCTTGCTTACTGTATTGTAGCTTCTTGCTTTGATTTGTTTTGGTATACTCCTATGGGTTGCTTGAGTGAGCTAGCTTGATTATTTTCACCTTTGGAGCTCTGACGTCCTGTCCCCAGATGGCTAGAGCTGTTATCTGGTGTATGAGTCTAGGAGTTCATTCAGCTTTCTTGTATGAATTCAGCTCAGGTTTCCAGGTAGCTGATCATCAAGTGTGTATTACAGGCTCTGTCCTAGAGTCTTAAAGGGGCAGGGGTGATTGGCGCATATACCGGTATCTGATTGCAGCAAGGGGTCACACTCTGAACAAGACAGGGGGCTGAGAACCGACCCCCGAGTGTCTCTGAGGAAGGCGTGTCCCTGTTCCCTAGAGCATGCCCATGGGCGGGTTCTGCAGAGGGACCACGGGCACTCAGAGTTTTCTGTTGTAAGGACTGGGAGATGCCAGTTATCTTTGGACCTCTGTCACGGGTGGCTGGGTGACCTGAGTGGAGCTACCCATCCTTAGGTCCCTGATGTGGGTAGGTAAGGACCTTGTTTAATAGGCAAAACCCTGTCAATCATCAAACACCCACCTCTCCACCACACAGCTGAAATGGTTGAAGTCTGCCAACAAGGGTCTATTCTCCCAAAATAGGCCCACGCAGGTCCATGCAGAAGGGAAAGGTGCTCAAAGTCCACGGATGGTTTATGTCTGGACAGGAGCTGCTTCTGTCCTGAGCTCCTCCAGTTAGTGGAGCTAGCAAATTATCTTTTCCCCCAGTTGCAAATTTTTTCCTTCCCCAAGGCTGGGAGGATAGCTCTAGGCACTCAGCAGAGCCTATCTTATGCTGAGGAAATTCAGCTGCCGAAGTTGGCTTGGAGGTGGGGGGTGTGGTAAAATATACACAAGTACTTAGCTTTTGCTGAGAGCGCCATTCTTCTCAGGGTCCAGAGGTTTGAGTAGGGTGTGTGGCTGGTTGCTTCTCCCTGAGGAAACTGTGGCCCAGCACTAGTAACAGCCTGCTGCCACCACTGCTCCAGGAATGGTGCCTGAGGGCTCCCCATGATTCAGGTCTGATAATTCCTCTCTGCTTCTGAACAGTCTCTTCCTCCCCATGCCCCTCATTTCATTTTCTAAGCTTGTCTTTGAAACTCAGGGCTCCCAGCTTGTCACAAATATATTTGTTTCACTTGTTTTTTCAGTTCTTTGTTGTAAAGAGGGCTCTCTGTAAGCATCTGTCTATTCTGCCATCTTGGCTCCACCTCCTCCCAGAGTCATGGAGATTTTTATAGACGAGAAAGTCCAACTCCTTTTCCTTTTAAACATATTTATGTATGTAGAAACTGATGGTAAACGAACTCATTTGTTTTCACCCAACACTATAGTGTTAAATGGAAAATTTTGTTTATTGTAAGTTAAGATGGAAAAAACATTAAACAGTGAGTAAAAAATACACATCATTTCTACTTGCATCAAAATTAGAAGTTGGTTTTTGTTTGTTTTTGGCCTGAAGGTTGATATTTCAATGCATTTTTTTTTCTTTTGGTTTAGAGCTACTTCAAACATCAAAGAAGATATTCCTAGTAAACTGCTTTGTATAAATTCATAGCAAAACTGGAGCTGTAAAAAATGCTGAAATCAGATTTTGATCAGCTACACACTTTCACTACTTAATCAAAAGTAGCTGTGGAATTAAATAGTCAAGCACACAATTGGTATTCCAAACAACTGACGCACAAAGACAAATTTCTATCAATAGTAAACGCTCTCCTCCCAAAAGAAAGTGCAATTGCTCCATGAATTATGAAGAGGCTGTCTCCATGTGCAGCTCCTTCACAGTGTCTGATGGCCCTGCTGCTCTGAAGCACCTCCTAATGCATTGGCTCCTGAATTAGTAATAGCTTTCAACCTTAATGCATTTTCTGCCTGACTCACTTTCCCTGAATACGCATGCTTTTTTGGTACAGTGGGCCAGTTTATATGACTAACATAGTTTTCCTTTTCTGGATTTCTTTATTTTAAAAAAATGTCTCACCAAAAGATGCAACAGGAATTTATAATAACCTGGAGTGAAACTTCTATTTATAGTGCTTTAGCAAGTTGGGAGTTTTTATTCTCCCTTGAAATCTTACTTTGAATTAACTTTGATTAAGCTTATAAAACACAAACCTCATGCACAGCCGCCTCAGAGCTTGTTGGTTTTTGAAAAACATCCATATGAAAACTGAGAGTGAAAAAATAATAATTTAAAGAGGAAAAAAAAGCCTTGGCTAAAAACCAAACTAGGTGTTTTGAGCCTGAAAGTCGAATGTGATCATTAGGTCATTCTGAGAAGATGCTGGGGGGTAATGCTATAAGAAGGACCTCCTTCACACAGAACAAATTTAGCCATGTATCTGTCATCTCTGGGCAGACAGAGGAAGGCTGACCACCTGGTAGTACCCCTTCATCCACCTTGTTTGATGATGGGTGGCATGAAACAGCAAAGGAGAGCCCCCCAAGGCCAAGCAGCCAACTCCACCCAGCTAATATTCTTGCTGCGGAACCACTCCTCTGCTAATGCTTACTAAGGGTGGCTGCTCATGAGAATTACCTGTGGAATTAAAAGAACTTGCAGATGCTTCTAAGGGACAGTGATAGTTCGGTGGTACGATATGGCAGACCTGGATTCGATTCCCAGCCAGTGCGCCTCATGCATAGCCACCACCCATCTGTGCATGGAGGTTTACAGGTTGCTATGCCCTGGTGGTGCAGTGGTTAAGAGCTCGGCTGCTGACCAAAAGTTTAGCAGTTCGAATCCACTAGCCACTCCTTGGAAGCCCTATGGGGAAGTTCTACTCTGTCCTAGATAGTTGCTATGAGTCAGAATCAACTTGACGGCAAGGGGTTTGGGTTTTTTTGATATGATGTTGAATAGGTTTCAGCAGAGCTTCCAGACTAAGATGGACTGGACAGAAAGGCCTGGTGATCTACTTCTGGAAACCAGTCAATGAAGACCCTATAGATCACAATGGTCTGGTCCACAGCCAATCATGGGGATGGCACAGGACTAGGCAGCATTTTGTTCTATGCACATGGGGTCACCATGAGTTGGGGGCCAACTCAATGGCAGTTAACAACAACAACAGATAATTATGCTCTACCCTCAATAAGTAGAAGATAAAGCTCGACATCTGTACCAGTTAGTTTCTGGAAGATTATGATGCCCAGCTAGGAGAGAGAATGACTACTCTTTACTGAAGACCAAGACACTATCACCTCCTTGTCTATCCCTAGAAAATGAGTGAGCATGCAGATCAACACTTAGGGTGCTAAATACCCCATTGCTTCCACAGATTTTCTGTTCCAGTGCAGGATATAATATTACATCACGGATGTGAACAGAACCAGTTACCTGGGAATATATTGGGTTAGTGAGAGAGAACCTCAGGCCAATAGAACTTGCAGGTTATATGTCTCCCAGGTTACTTTAACCTTGATTGCAAAGAGGAATGAAAAAGGAAAGTAATTTTCTGGGGACAGTGGCTCTCTATATTTTTATTAAATTTATTTGTACTATGGGAAATAATCTGAAAAACTAAAGAAAGACTGGAGTTCTGAGGCCCTAAAGTGTTTCCCCTTGATTCTTAGCATAGGTTACCCAAACGACATATTTATTTTAGACTTAGATTTCTGAAAATGAATGATAGCCAGCTTGCTGTGAATGGACAATCCTTCTAAGAATTTTATTTCCTTAACTTTCACTTTGTATTTTTCTTTCCCTTTTCTAAAAGTTTTCTCAGATCTTGCCATGATACTTCTTAAAAACCTGATTATGAAATTAATAAGAACCAAAGTCAGATGGATATTTTGAAACATCACTTGAATAATACCATCTCCTTTCTCTAAAGCCTTCACTTTCTCGCAGTTACCCTGAGATCAAATTCTTCAGAGTGGCTTTTAAAGCTGTTTATAAAGTGACTCTGCAGTGCCTTCTTCTCTCACTTCCCAGTGTGCATGTCTCTAGGGGGTCTGCTGGCTTTGCTCCTCTGATAGGCTTCCTGGCAGCCCTCGCTCATGCTTTTCATTCTCATGTATTTCCTTTCTCTCATATCCATGTTGAATGGTGGCCTCCCTAAAGGTATGTCCATGTCTTAGCCCCTGGAACCTGTGAATATGAGCTTATTTGGAAAAAGAGTCTTTGTTGATCTAGCATGTTGAGATGAGATTATCCTGGATTACCTGGGTGGGCACTATATCCAGCACCAAGCATCCCTATAATAGAAGAGGAGAAGATAGAGCTTCCAATGAGAAGGCCATGTGAAAATGGAGGCAGAGATCAGAGCAATGTAGTCACAAGTCCGGGAATGTCTGGAGCCACGAGAAACTGGAAGAGGCAAAGAAGGATTCTCCTCTAGGCCTTCAGAGGGAGTACAGCCCTGCTGCCACTGATTTAGGTCTTCTGGCCTGCAGAGCTGTGAAATAATAAATTTCTGTTGCAGTAAACCACCAAGGTTGTGGTAATTACTTAGGACCGACCTGGAAAACAAATACACCATGTATCTAAATTAGAAACATAAGTTTCCTGGTTAATGTGATATCTTAAAAGATATCTTTAATGGGAGTTTTTGGAAATTATGGAAAATCTAGAATCTGTTAGTGCAAGTTATATCATCATTTTGCTTTTGTTTTAACTTTTATAAAGTATCTCGATATATTTTATATATACTTGTAAAACAAAAAAAAAAACAAAAAAACCCTGCTGCCGTCAAGTCAAATCTGGCTCATAGAGACCCTATAGACTCTATATAGAGATATATATACTTGTAAGCCACCTTACATAAATTTTGGGATGACATAAACAAGAAAACAAGGTTATCAGAGCAAACCCATACATAGTACTTCCTAAGAACTCTCTTTATATTAACTTATCTGCATTGCAACCACTCTGTGGGTTAGGTACAATTATTATTCTCATTTTTTTTTTTAGTAGAGGCATAGAAAATAAAACACCTCATGTATATTGTTGTTGTTAGGTGCCAATGAGTTGGTTCTGACTCATAGCGACTCTATGCACAACAGAACGAAACACTGCCTGGTCCTGCGCCATCCTTACAATCTTTGTTATGCTTGAGCTCATTGTTGCAGCCACTGTGTCAATCCACCTCATTGAGGGTCTTCCTCTTTTCCACTGACCTTGTACTCTGCCAAGCATGATGTCCTTCTCCAGGGACTGATTCCGCCTCACAACATGTCCAAAGTATGTAAGATGCAGTATTGCCATCCTTGCTTCTAAGGAGCATTTTGGCTACACTTCTTCCAAGACAGATTTGTTTGTTCTTTTGGCAGTCCATGGTATATTCAATATTCTTCGCCAACACCACAGTTCAAAGGTGTCAACTCTTCTCCGGTCTTCCTTATTCATTGTCCAGCTTTCACATGCAGATGATGAGATTGAAAATAGCATGGCTTGGGTCAGGCGGACCTTAGTCTTCAAGGTGACATCTTTGCTCTTCAACACTTTGAAGAGGTCCTTTGCAGCAGATTTGCCCAATGCAATGCGTCTTTTGATTTCTTGACTGCTACTTCCATGGCTGTTGATTGTGGATCCAAGTAAAATGAAATCCTTGACAACTTCAATCTCTTCTCCGTTTATCATGATGTTGCTCATTGTTCCAGTTGTGAGGATTTTTGTTTTCTTTATGTTGAGGTGTAATCCATACTGAAGTCTGTGGTCTTTGATCTTCATTAGTAAGTGCTTCAAGTCCTCTTCACTTTCAGCAAGCAAGGTTGTGTCATCTGCTTAACGCAGGTTGTTAATGAGTCTTCCTTCAATCCTGATGCCCCGTGCTTCTTCATATAGTCCAGTTTCTCGGATTATTTGCTCTGCATACAGATTAAATAGGTATGATGAAAGAATACAACCCTGACGCACACCTTTCCTGACTTTAAACCAATCAGTATCCCCTTGTTCTATCCGAACAACTGCCTCTTGATCTATGTAAAGATTCCTCATGAGCACAATTAAGTGTTCTGGAATTCCTATTCTTCGCAGTGTTATCCATAGTTTTTTATGATCCACACAGTCAAATGCCTTTGCATAATCAATAAAACACAAGTAAACATCCTTCTGGTATTCTTTGCTTTCAGCCAGGATCCGTCTGACAACAGCAATGACATCCCTGGTTCCACGTCCTCTTCTGAAACCGGCCTGAATTTCTGGCAGTTCCCTGTTGCTATACTGCTGCAGCCGTTTTTGAATGATCTTCAGCAGAATTTTGCTTGCGTGTAATATTAATGATATTGTTCTATAATTTCCACATTCAGTTGGATCACCTTTCTTGGGAATAGGCATAAATATGGATCTCTTCCAAACAGTTGGCCAGGAAGCTGTCTTCCATATTTCTTGGCATAGACGAGTGAGCACCTCCAGCGCTGCATCTGTTTGTTGAAACATCTCAATTGATATTCCATCAATTCCTGGAGCCTTGTTTTTCCCCAATGCCTTCAGAGCAGCTTGGACTTCTTCCTTCAGTACCATCAGTTCCTGATCATATGCCACCTCTTGAAATGGTTGAATATTGACTAATTCTTTTTGGCATAATGACTCTGTGTATTCCTTCCATCTTCTTTTGATGCTTCCTGCATCATTACTATTTTCCCCATGGAATCCTTCACTATTGCACCTCGAGGCTTGAATTTTTTCTTCAGTTCTTTCAGCTTGAGAAACGCCAAGCGTGTTCTTCCCTTTTGGTTTATCCATCTCCAGCTCTTTGCACATGTCATTATAATACTTTGTTTTGACTTCTCGAGAGGCCCTTTGAAATCTTCTGTTCAGTTCTTTTACTTCATCAATTCTTCCTCTTGCTTTAGCTACTCGACACTCAAGAGCAAGTTTCAGAGTCTCCTCTGACATCCACCTTGGTCTTTTCTTTCTTTCCTGCCTTTTCAGGGACCTCTTGCTTTCTTCATGGATGATGTCCTTGATGTCATTCCACAACTCATCTGGTCTTCGGTCACTAGTGTTCAATACGTCAAATCTATTCTTGAGATGGTCTCTAAATTCAGGTGGGATATACTCAAGGTCATATTTTGGCTCTCATGGACTTGCTCTGATTTTCTTCAGTTTCAGCTTGAACTTGCATATGAGCAATTGATGGGCTGTTCCACAGTCGGTCCCTGGCCTTGTTCTGATTGCTGATATTGAGCTTTTCCATCGTCTCTTTCCACAGATGTAGTCAATTTGATTTCTGTGTGTTCCGTCTGGTGAGGTCCATGTGTATAGTCACCATTTATGTTGGTGAAAGAAGGTATTTGCAATGAAGAGGTTGTCGGTCTTGAAAAATTCTGTCATTCGATCTCCAGCATTATTTCTATCACCAAGGCCATATTTTCCAACTACTGATCCTTCTTTGTTTCCAAGTTTCGCATTCCAATTGCCAGTAATTATCAATGCATCTTGATTGCATGTTTGATCAATTTCAGACTGCAGTAGCTGATAAAAATCTTCTATTTCTTCATCTTTGGCCCTAGTGGTTGGTGCGTAAATTTGAAAAATAGTTGTATTAACTGATCTTCCTTGTAGGCGTATGGATATTATCCTATCACTGACAACGTTGTACTTAAGGGTAGATCTTGAAACGTTCTTTTTGACAATGAATGCAACAGCATTCCTCTTCGAGTTGTCATTCCCAGCATGGTAGACTATGTGATTGTCCGATTCAAAATGGGCGATACCAGTCCATTTCAGCTCACTAATGCCTAGGATATCGATGTTTATGCGTTCCATTTCAGTTTTGACGATTTCCAATTTTCCTAGATTCCTACTTCGTACATTCCAAGTTCTGATTATTAATGGATTTTGCAGCTGTTTCTTCTCATTTTGAGTCGTGCCACATCAGCAAATGAAGGTCCCGAAAGCTTTACTCCATCCACGTCATTAAGGTGGACTCTACTTTGGGGAGGCAACTCCTCCCCAGTCATCTTTTGAGTGCCTTCCAACCTGGGGGGCTCATCTTCCAGCACTATATCAGACAATGTTCCCCTGCTATTCATAAGGTTTTCACTGGCTGATGCTTTTCAGAAGTAGACTGCTGGGTCCTTCTTCCTATTCTCTTAGTAGTCTGGAAATCAGCTGAAACCTGTCCTCCATGGGTGACCCTGCTGGTATCTGAATACTGGTGGCATAGCTTCCAGCATCACAGCAACACACAAGCCCCCACAGTACGACAAACTGACAGACACGTGGGGGACCTCATGTATATCACACAGCAAAGCCAGGAATAGGACCTGGGCCAACTAATTACAGCACTCACACTCCTAACCACTAAGTCACACTCACAATTCTCAAAGATGTTACTTGCCTAGGTAACAGGAGAACAGATATAGAACCCAGATTTTTCAACTAATTATTGAAAGCATCAAAATGTTTCCAGTAAAATGACTTAGTTGACAAAATCTCAGCAGTCTTTTTTGTAGAAATTAATAAGATGATTCAAAAATGATTATGAAAATGCAGAGGATCTGAATATCCAAAACAATCTTCAAAAATAACAAAATTAGAAGACTTACACTACCTGATGTCATGTCATAAATTACAGTAATTCAAGACAGCCTGAGCTTGGCCAGTTTTGCTGAAGTCCAGTTTATCACTTTTTTCTTCTATGGTTTGTGCTTTCTATGTCTCATCTAAGAAATCTTTGCCTACTCCAAAGTTGCAAAGATTTTTTTCTTATGTTTTATTCCATAATTTTATACTTTAGCTTTTTTTTAATTCCTCCTTGCCTTTGTAAGTTTAGATTATTATTAGTCAATTATTGATTGACTTCCTGTATCAAATATTAGGATTAAGACCTTCTAGCTCTTCATCTTTTCCCCAGTATACCCACACTCACTTTCCCCCACCTCCATCTACCAGTATAGTTTTGTACAGTATTTGGTTAAATCTATATTAAGTATTTTCTTTCACAGTTGCGTTGTAACATTTCCTTTTTTTGTACACATTTGTTTTTCCTGGAGTTAATAATTACCTTGGGCTTTTTTTTTTTTTTTTTTACATTTTCTTAATTTTTTATATACTATTATTAAATTTTCTGACACTCTCCTGAAGAACTCTGAAATTCCTCAATACATTCAACAATCACCAATCAGGTAATCTACCAGTTCCTTTTTTTGTTGTTTACACATTCTCTGAGGAGCCCTTTGCCTCCTGCTCCATCCAGTCTTGAGCTCTCTGGGCTGCATTGCTGATGGCTTTGGATCTTTCCTTCACTCCCCTCCTGAAATTTCTTTCACTCTGCCACGTTGAATCCCTTCTCTTCTGCATCAAATGACTTTCCATTCCTTACTAACTCATTTCAAGAAGCGTATAGTTCATTTTCTTTCTCAGAAAGAATGTGAAGGAAGAAAATTGTTCGAGACCTCACATGTCTAAAAATATTTATTCAACCCTCACACTGAAAGTAGAATTTGGTAATAATTTTCAAGAAATTTGAATGCTCCTGGTATCACTGTTATTAAGCTTAAACCAATTTTGATCCCTAATCCTTTATATAAAACCCACTTTATTTGTTTTTTGTTTTCAGTAAGCTTTATAATCTTACTTCACTCCTCTTGTTCAGATATTTCACAGTAATAAGCTTTGGTGTGGCCCACTAGTGGGAGGCTCTTGTAATCTAGAACACCATGCCCTCCCATCCTGGAAAGCTTTTTTATTGTTCATTAGTAATATGTTCCCATTCACTTTCTCTCTTTTCTATTTTTGTAACTACTAACAATCAAATGTTATACCTTCAAGGTTGATTGTCTTTATTTTCTATTTTTCCACTTTTTTGTCTTTTTTTTTTGTCGTTTTCTTGGATAAGCTGGACCTTATCTTCCTAGATTTTGTTTTCTATTTTGGAAATCACATTGTTATTTTCCAAGAAATATTTTTATTTTGTGATTTTCCTTTTATAATCTTATTTAAAATAGTAAAAATAAGTTTATAAATAATAAATATACATCTTAATGAATTATTATAAAATGAACCCCCTATAACCACTGATCTAGATAAGAAATAGGACATTAATCCAAAACAGTCTTTGCCGTCCAGTAGATTCCAACTCGTAACGACCCTATGGGACGAAGTAGAACTTCCCCCATAGTGTTTCTGCGGCCATAATCTTTATGGAAAGACTATATGTCTTTCTCCAACAAAACAGCTAGAAGGTTCAAACCACTGAAATTTCAACCAGTAGCTGAGCACTTTAACCACTGCACTGCACCACCAGGGCTCCTTAGAACATTAACAGGCTGTTTGAACTCCTTCACACATACCCCTCTCCAAATAAAATCTCCTCCCACTCCCTAAATGTAGCCACTATGCTGACTTTTATGGTTAACCATTTCCTTGCTTTCTATATATAACATTCTACTGTGTAAATATGCCACAATGTATTAATCCATTCTACTTTTAATGGATATTTATGTTAGACACATGCCCAAGAGTGAATTTTCTGGGTCATAAGGTAGTCATATCTTAATGTTAGTACAAAAAAAATTTTTTTTTCTTTTTTTTTAAGGTAGTCATATCTTAATGTTAGTACAGAATGCCAAAGTCTTTGCCAATATAGTTCTGCCAATTCACACTTTAGCCAGTAATGTGTAAGGGTTCCAGTTGCTCTGCACCAACTCTCAATGCTGACTTTTTAATTTTAGTCATTGTAGCAGGTATGAAATAATAACTTACTCTGGTTTTAATCTTCATTTCGTGATTATCAATGATGTTGAGATCTTTTGTTTGCTAATTTAGATTTGAGTCTAAAATCCACCTGAAACTGTTTAGATGGTGTGAGAATGCAGTCATTTTCTTCTTATTTTTTTTTTTTTAATAAGGATGTCTAATCATCCCAGCACCATTAATTGAAGTCTATCTTTGCTATCTGCTCTGCAGTGCCATTTTCATCATAAATCAAACGTTTATGGATCCACGCTTCTGTTTCTGGGCTTTCAATTCTGTTATGTTGGCCTATTTGTCTTTCCACACATCAATTCCATTCTTTTGTAATTACTATAGTTTTATTATGTCTTGGTATTCAGCTCTTGGTATTCAATAGAGCAAATATTCCCAATTTCTTCTTGCAATTTTGAAATCACTTGTCAAGTTTTACCTATGTATACACACACACATAACATATACCTATGTATATACACCACATAACATCTGGGGATTTTCACTAGGTTTGCAAGAGTTTACATATCAATTTGCAATACTGAGTCTTCCATTCCATGAACATGATCTATAGCTCCACTTATTCAGATTTTATTTTCTCTCAATAAGGTGTTATAATTTTTTGCTGAGAAATCTTTCAAATCTTTTTTGAGGATGAATTCTTATTTTTGATACTGTTGTACTTTTTAAAAATTTCATTTTATATAAGATGTTACTAGTATGTGCGTTGCTAGTATATATTTCTTCTACCTGGGATGCTAGTACAATTAGTTTTTGTGTATTGACTTTGTATCCAGAAACATTCCTAAATGTATAATTAATTCTAATAATTTATCTATAGATGATTTTGCATTTTCTACATACACTATCACATCATTAAGTATGATGTTAATTCTACATACTTGTAGATACTCTTTAACAAAATAAAGATGTTCTCTTCTACTCATTGTGTCCTAAGAACTTTTATAATGACTAGATGTTGAATTTTGCAAACCATTTTCTTATGTGATATAGTTAGCCACTGTCATAATAGTGTTTTATAACAAACCACTACAAAACTCAAGAGCTTACAAGTGAACAGTTGATCTAGACTGGGCTCTGCTGGGTTTGGCTAGCCCTTGCACCAGGTGATAGTTGAGTTCAAGTCAGCATTTCGTTTTTCCCATTCTGGAAACAGCAGGCTACCAGAGAGCATATTCTTAGCATGATGATGGCGGAAGGGCAGAATGGCAAAACCAGGTGTTTGAGCACATTTCAATCTTTTTTATTTTTATTTTTTGTATCACCTCAACTAAAATCACATTAGCCAAAACAGTTTACAAGGCCAAACCCATCATGTGGCAATGGCAAGACTATAAAACAAACAAAAAAACAAACCCACTGCCATCAAGTCAATTCCAACTCATAGCGACCCTATAGCACAGAGTAGAACTGCCCCATAGAGTTTCCAAGGAGCAACTGGTGGATTCAGACTGCTGACTTTTTGGTTAGCAGCCATACCTCTTAACCACTACGCCACCAGGGTTTCCAGCAAGACTATAGACGTATACTAATTGCTTTAGCTGAGTGAAGACTTGAGATCAATAAATCAAACTGTCGCATTTATTTATTGAGATGGTTATATGATTTTTCTTCTTTATTTTATTAATGTGGCAAATTAGTTTGACTGATTTTCTAATGTTAAAGTAGCTTTGTATTCCTGTGGAAGAAAGTTAGTTTTTGGTGTATCATCATTTCTGTTTCACTGGATTTGGTTTGCTAATACTGAGTTTAGATTTTTTGCATTGATTGTGAGTGAGGTTAGCTTGTAATTTTCCTTTCTTATAATATCCTTGTTAGGTTTTGAAGCAAGGATATGCTGGCTTTATAAAATGAATTGAAGACTCTTACCTCTTTTTCTACACTCTGAAAGAGTTTGTATAAGACTAGAATTATTTAATGCGCAGCGTTTAATAGAATTCCTTTTTGAAGCCTGATGAGCTGTGTTTTTGTTGTGAAATTTTTAATTTCATGTCCAATTTTATTAATAGCTGTAGAATTATTCAGACTTTCCATTTCTTCTTGTGTTAGCTTTTTTAAGATGTAATTTTTTTAAGGACTTTATGATTACCTTTAAGATTTTAATAATATTCTCTTATCTTTATTCTGTAGGATCTATTATGATGTTTCCTTTCTCATTTTAACATCAGTTTTTTTTTTTTGTACATGCTCTCTTTTTTTAATTTTATAGGCGTCACCAGGGTTTATCTATTTTACTCATCTTAGAAATTCAGTTGCTCTCCATTAATAAAAAACAGGATAAACTTATCTGTGGGCTTAGTAGTTCCTCTTGGAGTAGGACTGGAAGGGGGCATGAAGGGGGCTTCAGGGGTGCTGGTAATACTGTCTTGATCTGGGTGTTGCCTGCAAGAATATTCACTTTGTGAAAATTCATTGAGCTGTATACTTCATGATTTGTGACCTTCTCTGTATATATATTTCCCTAAAAAGTGTATTTGAAAAACAACTTTTGATTTGTCTATTCTACTTTATTTTCTATTTCATTAATTTTTGCTCTTGCCTTTATTATCTCTTTGGTGTATTTTGCTGTATTTTTCTGATTTACTGAGATTGATACTACTTTTAGCACTTAGAGCTAAAGGCTTCCTTCTATGAACAGCTTTAGATACAGCCCATAAGTTTTTTTAATGAAATATTCTCATCATTTAGTTCAAAATATTTTCTAAGTTCCATTATAATTTTTTATGCTCGAATTATTTATACTTAATTTCAAAATACATGATTTTTTTTCTAACTGTATTTTATATTTCTACCTTAATTGCATTGTGGTCAGAGAAGAAACTGCATGCTTTTCATCTTTTTTAATTTGTACAGTCTTGCCATATGACTCAATATTTGATAAATATTTATAAGTGGTCTGTTTGCCATTGAAAATAATGCTCATTCTGCAGTTGTTGGATGTAGCATTTTATATATGTCCTTAAGGTCTAACTTGCTGATTGTGTTATTCAGATTTACTAAATGCTTTCTAAATAACTCAATTATAAAGTTATGTTATTAGATGCATCTGAGTTTCAAGTTGTTATATCTTCTAGTTGAATCAAATATTTTATTATTTTGAAGTACTTCTCTTCCTTGCTGGTAATATTTTTTTGCCTTGAAATCTTCTTTGTCTGATTTTAACATAATTATTCCAGCTTTCTTTTGGTTTTTGTTTGCATGATGTATTTTTTCTATCTTTACTTTCTAAGTTTTAGATGTGTCTCCCCTACATATGCATATAGGATTTTTATCAGTTTTATTAGCTTGTCTTTTAACTTGAAATAATAATTTATGTTGAAATTAATAATTTATATATTTGAATATAAATCTATGGCCCTACTACTATGTAATTTCTTTTTTCTTGCTTATTCTGTATTCTCACGTCTCTCTATTTTGTTTTGAAATAATTATGTTATTCTTTTAGCAGTTGTTCCTGAGATCACGTTCCTGAATTATCAATGTTTAACATTACTTTGCGCTTTTCCCTTCTTCTGGGACAATGCAAGAAGCTTAGAACACTTTAAGTCAGTTTAATCTTCTCCCGTCATGTAATTTTAATTCTACGATATAAACTTTGTAAGAAACAATAATTATTGTCTTACACAGTCAATATTTGTTTAGATTAACCTACATATTTTTCTTGTTCATTCCTTCCCGCATCTCAAAATTTCTATTTGGAATAATTTTTCTTCTGCCTGAATGTTGTTTATTTTTTCCCTGTAGGTCAGGTCTGCTAGTGATGAATTCTTTCAGCTTCTGTTAGTCTGAAAATATATTTAATTCACCTTCATTTTAAAAGGATATTTTTGTTTGGAAATAGGATTCAGAACATTGAAGATATTGTTCCATTAACTTTTGGCTTTGTTTTTCTTTTGAAAGAAATCCTTCTCATGACTTTTTTTTAAAAATAATATTGTATTTTTGGTAGAAATGTACATAGCAAAACAAATTCCTATTCATCAGTTTCTACCCACATTGTTCAGTGATATTGGGTACATTATTCACATAGTATCAACATTCTCATTATGTCCATTCTGGTTGATCTGTTCCCATTAATCTAGTTTCACAGCACCCCAATCTTCTTACCTATACTTTAGACTGTTTGTTGACCATTTGGTCTCATATAGATGATTTTTTTAAAGAGCACAGTACTCAAGGGTAGTATACATTACCTTATGAGCTAACCTGCTATTTAGCTAAAAGGTGACTTAAGGGAATAGTTTCAGTTCAATGCTTAAAGAATATCTCAGGGTAAGAGTCTTGGGGATTCCTCCTGTCTCTGTGGGTTCAGCAAGCCTGGATTTTTTTTAATAATTGGATTTCCATACCACATTTTTCTCCCTTTCTGTCAGGATCCATCTATTGTGGTCCTGATCAGAGCGTATGGTAGTGGTAGCTGGGCAGACTCTAGTTCTTCTGGTCTCAGGATAGAGGAGGCCATGGTTCATGTAGACAATTAGTCCTGTAGACTTTTTCCCCTGTGATTCTTGGGTTTCCTTCCTTCTCTTTTGCTTGCAATGAGTAGAAACCAATGTTTGTACCTTAGATGTCTACTTGAAAGCTTTTAAGACCCCATATGCTACTCACTGGAATAGGATGTAGAACATAAACTTCATGAACTATATTATGCCAACTGACTGAGTTGTCCCAAAAGACTATGACCCTAAGTCTTTAAACCAAGAAAACTAATCCCATGAGGTAATTGGTTATGTCTAAGAAGTATCAGTTTCTGTGATCCTTATTTGTTCTAATATATGTATACGTAAACCAAAAACCAAATCCATTGCCATCAAGTCGATTCCGACTCATAGCAACAGTATAGGACAGGGTAGAACTGCCCCATAGGGTTACCAATGAGCAACTGGTGGATTCGAATTGCTGACCTTTTGGTTAGCAGACCAAAACTTAGCCACTGTGCCACCAAGGCTCCGTATATATATATATATATATATATATATATATATATATATATATATATATATATACACACACACACACACAACATATATATACTTTGATGACTTTTATGGTTTTTTTGTTTTGTTTTGTTTTGCTTTTGCTTCTCCCTTCCCCCCACCCACCCACCTACCAAGTTCCCCAGTTTTACTCTGATGTTTTTAGGTGTGTATTTCTGCCTTTGATCTTCATCAGTAAGCACTTCAAGTCCTCTTCACTCTCAGCAAGCAAGGTGGTGTCATCTGCATACCACAGGTTGTTAATGAGTCTTCCTCCAATCCTGATGCCCTGTTCTACTTCTTGTAGTCCAGCTTCTGGGATTATTTGCTCAGCATACAGATTGAATAAGTATGGGGAAAGAATACAACCCTGATGCACACCTTTCCTGACTTTAAACCACCCAGTATCCCCTTGTTCTGTTTGAACAACTGCCTCTTGGTCTATGTACAGGTTTCTCATGGACACAGTTAAATGTTTTGGAATTCCCATTCTTTGCAATGTTATCCATAATTTGTTATGAGCCACACAGTCAAATGCCTTTGCATAGTCATAAACACAGGTAAACATCTTTCTGGTATTCTCTGCTTTCAGCCAAGATCACCTGATATCAGCAATGATATCCCTTGTTCCATGTCCTTTTCTGAATCTGGCTTGAATTTCTGGCAGTTCACTGTTGATGTATTGCTGCAACCGCTTTTGAATGATCTTCAGCAAAATTTTACTTGTGTGTGATATTAATGATATTGTCCAATAATTTCTGGATTCTGTTGGATCACCTTTCAGCCTTCAGTATGGGTGGCACCTCAATATAAAGAAAACAAAAATCTTCACAACTGGACCAGTAAGCAACATCATGATAAACGGAGAAAAGCTTGAAGTTATCAAGGATTTCATTTTACTTGGACCCACAATCAACGCCCATGGAAGCAGCAGTCAAGAAATCAAACTACACATTGCATTGGGAAATCTGTTTGGAAAGATCTCTAAACTGTTAAAAAGCGAATCTGTCACTTTAAGGACTAAGGTGCTCCTGACCGAAGCCACGATGTTTTCAATCATGTGTGTGCGAAAGGTGGACAATGAATAAAAAAAACAAAAGAAGAATTGGTGCCTTTGAGTTATGGTGTTGGTGAAGAATATTGAATATACCATGGACTGACAGAAGATGAATGCTCATTAGAAGCAAGGATGGCGCAACTTCATCTCACATACTTTGGACGTGTCGTCAGGAGAGACCAGTCCTGGAGAAGGACAATATGCTTGGTACAGTGAAGGGTCAATGAAAAAGAGGAAGACTCTCCATGTGATGGATTGACACAGTGGCTGCAACAAGGGGCTCAAGCATAACAATGATTATGAGGATGGTGCAGGACAGGGCAGTGCTTTTTTCTGTTGTACAAGGGGTCGCTATGAGTTGGAACTGACTTGATGGCACCTAAAAACAGCAATATTTCTAGCTTGGGGGTTTTTGGAATTCTTAATCTGTGAATTTATGTTTTTCTTTAGTTTTGGAAAATTGAAAGCCACTATGTATGTCAGGCCTTCTGTCTGTATCCCATTTCTTATCCTGTCTTCTGTACTTAGTACACTTTTATTTTATGCTCTTTTCTGGAAATTTTTCTCCTTATATTTCTTCCAATTGACTAAATTTCTCCTCAAATTTGATGAATATGCTGTAAAACCTAACAGATAAGTTCTTAATTTTAGTTTTTTGTATTTTTATGTCTATAATTTCTATCTTGTTCTTTTCAACATATTATTTTGTGTTTTCTGGCTCTATGCAGAAATATTCAATCCTGTATTTTATCTCCTTGACCATTATACAAACTGTTAACATCTCTGTGTAATACTGCTAATAGCTGGAGCTCTGTAGGTCTGTCTCTACTTTCTGTTGTTTCTGCTGGTTCTCCTTCATATAGTCCTGACTCATATTTCTGCTTGGTTTTTAAAATTGTGCTCCAGGATTTGTATTTTAAAACTTGTAAAAGTAATTTGAGGCCCAAATTCATGTCATCTTCCTTCTGCCACATTCTTGCAGGGTCCTAGCAATCCAGGCTCATCTTAATTTGTTTTCCTAGATTGACATTTCCTGGGCCACTCAGATGTTTTGGAGCTGGGCTGAATTCTGAGTGAGAACTAGTTTACTCCAATTCTCCCTTACTCCTAGGCTACAGTCCTGCAGGACATAACCCCAGAGCACATGAAGTTTACTAGGGGTCTCACCTTTAGTAAGTGGCCTCGAGTCTGTGAAAAATTCTGCTTAGCCTCTCCACTGCCTCTTTTGAATTGGCACTCGTCTCTGGGTGGGAAGCTGTCCTGTGTGTCTGGTTTAGCTTTGTAGGATTTGGTTGTTGTTTTCCTGTTTTTGTTGCCTTCACTCAGATTTAACCTAGCAAGTTAAGTTACCTTAATCAGCTCTCTGATAACTTCAAGTAGATTTTATATATTTTTTCATCATTCTAATTGTCTTCAGGGTAAGGGTTTATCTAAATTACCCCTATTTTTTCTTTTTTTATAGCACCTTATTTTTGTTTCTTGATTTTTTTTTTATTGTCATAAAAGATACTGTCTTAGTTATCTAGTGCCGCTGTAACAGAAATACCACAAATGGATAGCTTTAACAAAGAGAAATTTTTTCTCTCTCAGTCTGGGAGGCTAGAAGTCCAAATTCAGAGTGCCAGCTCTAAGGGAAGGCTTTCTCTCTCTGTCAGTTCTGGAGGAAGGTCCTTGTCATCAACCTTCCCTTGGTCTAGGAGCTTCTCCAAGCAGGAACCTCAGGTCCAAAGGACACTTTCTTTTCCCAGCATTGTTTTGTTGATGGTATGAGGTCCCCCTGTCTCTCTGGTCACTTCTCTCTTTTATATCTCAAAAGAGATTGGCTCAAGACACAACCGAGTCTTATAGATTGAGTCCTGCCTCATTAACATAACTACCACTAATCCCACCTCATCAACATCATAGAGGGAGGATTTACAACACATAGGCAAATCACAAAATGGTGGACAATCACACAATACTGGGAATCATGGCCTAGCCAAATTGACAGTTATTTTGGGGGGACACAATCCATGACTGATACCCAACATAAATTTTGCCATTTGAACCAGTGCACAATCCAGCGGCGTTAATCACACTCACAATGTTGTGCTGCCAATACTACTATTTGTTTATAATATTTTTCATCACTCCAAATGGAAACTTTGTGCCCATTAATTAATAACTCCCCATTTTTCCTTTTCTCCAGTTCATGGTAGTCACTGATCTACTTTCTGTCTCTACTATTTGTCAATTCTAGGTATTTCATATAAACGAGATTGTATAATATTTGTCCTTTTGTACTGGCTTGTTTCACTGATCATAATATTTTTAAGTTGTGCAAATAGTTAACACGCTTAACTGTTAACCAAAACTTTGAAGGGTCAAGTCCACCCAAAGGTGCCTTTGAAGAAAGGTCTGGCAGCCTACTTTCATAAAATAAGCCCTTGAAAATCCTATGGAACACAGCTCTACTCTGACACGCAAGAGTCAGAGTCCATGCGACAGCAACTGGTTTTAATGTTTTCAAGGTTCGTTTATGTCATAATGTATATTAGAACTGTATTCTTTTTATGGCTGAATACTACTCCATTGTACGTATATACCACATTTTGATTATCCATTTATGTGTTGATGAATATCTGGGCTGTTTCCACCTTTTGGCTCTTATGAATAATGCTGTAATGAACCCTGGTGTGAAAGTATTTGATTCTTTGCTTTCAATTATTTTGCATATATCCCAGAATGGAATTTCTGGGTCATGTGGTAATTCTATGGGACAGTCCTACTCTGTCCTGTAGGGTTGCTATGAGTTGGAATCAACTTGACGGCAATGGGTTTTTTTTTTTTTTGGTATGGTAATTCTATGTTTGAAATTTTGAGGAACTGGAAAATACACACTCACTACCATGGATTGAATTGTGTCCCCCCAAAATATGTATCAACTTGGTTAGGCCATGATTCCCAGTATTGCATGGTTGTCCTCCATTTTGTGATTTTTCTATGTGTTATAAATCATAATCTCTGCCTGTGGTTAAAAAGGATTAGAGTGGGATTTAATACCCTTACTCAGGTCACATCCCTGATCCAATGTAAGGGGAGTTCTCCTGGGGTGTGGCCTGCACCACCTTTTATCTTACAAGAGATAAAAGGAAAGGGAAGCAAGCAGAGAGTTGGGGACCTCATGCCACCAAAAAAGAAGCACCAGTAGCAGAATTCCTCCTTTGGAGCCCAGGTTCCTGAGTGGAGGAGCTCCTAGTCCAGGGAAAGATTGATGACAAGGGCCTTCCTCTAGAGCCAACAGAGAGAGAAAGCCTTCCCCTGGAGCCAACACCCTGAATTTGGACATCTAGCCTACTAGCCTACTAGACTGTGAGAAAATAAACTTCTCTTTGTTACAGCCATTCACTTGTGATATTTCTCTTATAGTAGCACTAGATGACTAAGACACACACACACACGTGCACACACACAATTTTCTCATGCACTCTGTACTATCTTATTTCCTTTTTGTGTTTGTTGTTCCTGTATTTTTACTAGATAATTATTTCTTTAAATGATTACTTCTCCTGAACTGTGCATTCATATTCAAGAATGAAGCATGCAGAAACTGATTATTTTCTCTGTGTAGGTGTCCCTGAGTGGCACAAAGGCTCTTGGTTACTAACTGAAAGGTTGGTGGTTTGAATGCACCCAGAGACACCTCAGAAGAAAGGCCTGGCAGTTTAAAAAAAATTACTCTTCGAAAAATCAGCCATTGAAAACCCTGTGGAGCACAGTTATACTCCAGAAAACGTGAGGTCACCTTGACTTGCAATTGATTCAATGACAAATGGTGGCATTGTTGGTGAAATCTCTATATGTGGTTGGATCTTGTCAACTGTGGGTTTCAAAGTAGGGTGGCCTGGAGTGGAACTTGCAGTTTTATCAAGGATGGTTTCAATGAAGACCTTCCAGATTGAGAAATGCTATGACTGGATAATTGGTCTTCAGTTCGTTCAGTATCGCAGTAAAAACTAAGAAATACACTTGAATTGCTTTGTAGCATTTATTCATATCTGATTATATTCCAGTTTGTTGAACAGTGAAGTAGAACTGAGTTATATAAACGGCATAAACTCCTCTATGAGAAGACAAGGGAATTACCTTGAATTTGGTAGAATCCTTACCTCATGCATAGTAACTGATAGAAGCAGCTATGTATGTCTTTCCACGGAACACTTGGAGTCCAAGAAACCTTATTTCCACCTCTATGCTATATTGTCCTCTGCTTGTGTAATTATACCTTTAAGTTTTCATATTTGCCATAAATGAAATTCCACACCCTCTGTGTTGCTGTATATTCATCACAGGGGCGTCATCAGTCAGTAAGTAGACTCCTGCTTAACCTTCCTCTTTCAGTATCCCACCGCACCCCTTACCTTCTACTGCATCCATTATCTCTGAATTCTGTACTACCCTTGCCCAGTTCCTTGTTAAGCTGTGGTGAAAGGGGGATAGATACCTGGCTGTGTTGGATGCAAGAGGAAATATATGGGTCCAGGTATTCATCATGTTATTGTTGGTTGCCACATGTTACAGAGTAGAACTGCTCCATAGGGTTTTCTTGGCTGTAATTTTTATGGAAGCAGATTGCCAAGCCTTTCTTCTGTGGTACCACTGGGTTGGTTCAAACTGCCATCCTTTAGTTGAGTAGTCAAGGATAAACTATTTGTGCCACCTAGGGATCTATTCATCATAAAAACCTTTACTAAATCTTCCTGTATGTAATCCCACTCCTCATCCATGAGTACAGTTACTGGGCTTATGGAGTTCTGTGACACAAGTTGGCTTGCTTCTTGTGTTCTCTTTTCAGACTCATAGAATTTAACCTCCTCTGCTAGGTCAGTTACCACTTTTTCTTCCAAAAAAGAAGTGTGTTGCATCCGCTGCTACTTTCTTTCTTATTCTATCTGCCTTTAAGGATTTATATGCTTTTCCTCCATTGCTGCCATTCTGATGGGGTTGCAGAGGAAATGGTGGTAATTATGTGTGTTTAAACTCCCAGGTTTAACTGGAAGCACATTAAATTCTCTCAACAACTATGTGAATATTGTATTTGAGATTTTTGGGTACTCAGTCAGTAGGTGGTGAAACCGGGGCTGGAACCCAGGTCTGTTTGATGCTGAAGCACATGCTAAGTTATGTAGCTGAATCATTTCAGTCCTACCACTCTGAGTTGTCTGCAGTCCCCACTTTCCAAACAAGAAGAAAAGGGAAAGAGTCACATGGAGGTAGTATAGGAATTCAGAGTCCTGCTTACCCGACTCCAGAGTCTCTTCTTGCCTTTATATTGTATCCTTGGCTAAAGCTGAATGCTGAACTGACATGCAGTCTAATCGTCTGTGGATATGTGTTCTATTTCTAGTTATTTTATTAACGTTATGTTATTTTGTATAAAGTATAAAATTAATTCCTCTTTCTTTCTTTAATCATCCTTAAGGGGGGTTAGCAATAATTGGCCTTTGCTTCTCATGGGGGATTAAAAAACAATAATTTCACGAGTTATTTCAGAGTGCAAATCTCGAGACATAAAGAATAATCAAATTTTAGAATGAGAAGGGGCCTTAGAGATAACCTGGAAGAACCTGTTCATTCTACAGAAAAGGAAACTCAGGCTTCAAGAAAAGAGCACTTGCCCAAGTTCTGACAGTGAGTTAACTGGAGGGTGATGGCTTCCCTGCCACAGATCTTAAATAGAGCAGAGCAATGTCCTTCCTAGTAGAAGGCAGAGGAGGGGCTAAAGGCAGTGCATCATGCTTTCTCCTAACTCTTAAACAACCCACAACCTTCAGGTATCCTTCCCTCTCTATCTGGACTGGGAAAAGGAAAGTGGTATGGCTCCCTTCTGGAGTCACAGGCATGTTGTCAACCTCAAGATCTTCCAATCTGTTCTTAGAAAACTTTCTCTGATCCCACTCATAGCTAATCAATGTAGTTACTATATTTACAGTTGACATATTGTAAGGAACATCTATAATATATAAAATGTGCCTGGTACATAGCAGTTCTATTAGTTCCATGGATTTTTGCCTCTATCCTTTTGTATTTCCTTTGGCCAGTGGAGCCTAGGCAGTTGGAGTTTGAATCAATTTCAAAATTATAGAAAAGACAAATGCACAGTCAGGAGGTTTGGTATCCAATAGATATCTGTTGTGAGGCCACAAGACAAACAGCCTACCCTGATAATACTCTGTCTTAGTTATCTAGCACTGCTACAACAGAAATACCACAAGTGGGTGGCTTTAACAAACAGAAGTTTATTTTGTCACAGTCTAGGAGGCTAGAAGTTTGAATTTAGGGAGGCAGCTCCAGAGGAAGTCTTTCTCTCTCTGTCGGTTATGGGGGAAGGTCCTTGTCATCAACCTTCCACTGACTAGGAGCTTCTCAGTGCCGGAACCCCGGGTCCAAAGGACACGCTATTCTCCTGGCTCTTGTTTCTTAGTGGTATGAGGTCCCCATGTCTCTCTGCTGGCTTCTCTCTTTTATATCTCAAAAGACATTGGTTTAAGACACAACCTAATTTTGTATTTTAAGTCCTGCCTCACTAACATAATTGCCACTAATCCCACCTCATTAACATCATAGAGGTAGGATTTACAACACATAGGAAAATCACATCAGATGACAAAATAGTGGACAATCACACAATACTGGGAATCATGGACTAGCCAAGTTGACAGATACTTTTGGGGGACACAATTCCATCCATGACATACTCCAATCCAAATACATGTCTTTCTTTCCAACACATACACTATTATTTTTAGTTGGAAAAAAAAATCAGTAACCTTGCTAATTCCTTGAGCAGATGCTCATTCAACTCTGAGCTTTGAAAAAGTCCGTTTGTGTTACTGATGAGCACAGTAGACGAGGAATACGATTCTTTGGCTGGTCATAGGTAGGGAAGGGAACCGTGGCACCCAAGTCTGCCCGGCCAAGCGAGTTATGCTGCTTATGGAATTAAGTTTCTCATTGTACCCTTATTAGAAAGTGAACAAGTGTCAAACTGTGCACACGTTAGTAGAATATAATAAGTGAAAATTGCTGGCTCAACTTATTAGGCAGAGTGAGAATGGGACCATTAGGAGAACTGTGAAGTAGTATTTACAACATTTTTGAAAAATTTTTTTATTTTTAAAATTTGAACCTAATTTACTCAAACACACATAACCCTATCATTAAACTCCAGGAAAATGCCTTTTGAAAATTCTCTCTTTCCACAAATGTTTTTAATCTGGATTGGCCTGTCTGGTAGAACTCACCAAATCATTACTGTCAACAGCCGAGGCATATGATTACCCCATATGGGACCCCCTTCCCAAGAGACACTGGGAAGATGGAGAAGAGTCTCATTGCTTTTGCCATTAGTCCCTTGATATAATTGTGTTGATTGTTTTCCAAAAGCAAGAGAAAGAAAGGAACATGATTTAGGACATAAAGGGGTTTGGAAGTGAGGGCAAGACCCCAAATAGACAAGGAAGGGGATGTTATTAGAGGCTGCTCACATAATGTGGTAGATGTCAAGATTCCAGATCCTTTTTACTTCACAGGGGTGGCCTGGGTTTTATTTCTCAGAATTCTTTCTTAAGAATCTCTGGCAATCAGAGAAGAAAGAAAAACAATTTCTTTGTATCAGACCAAAATTATTAGGGGATGCAATGCTGATCATTGAAATTAAGAATTGTTCTGAACTCACAGGAATTAATGAGAACTTTTTTTTCTAAAGTTGCTTAGAACCCATTTGTGAGCCTGCTTAGGGGAAAAGAGTCATTAACATGAAGGAAAGAGGAAGGAATTATGATTTAATGCTGGCTGGAGGCAAGTAGATGTTCTATTTTTCCACTCAAATGTGTTGACCCTTCCCCTTTTTAATATAGTGACCACCAGGTCATTTCCCAGTGTCTCTCAGAAAAGGGATCCCATGTAGGGCAATCATATGCCTTGACTGTTGACAGTAATAATTTGGTGAATTCCACCAGAACGGACACCCCATATTAAAAGCATTCAACTAACAAGAGGTGAATTTTTAAAAGTCTTTTTCCTTGTGTTTAATGTTAGGGCTATGCATGTTTGAATAAATTGGGTTCAAATTTGCAAAGTAAAAAAAAAAACAAAGTAGAAATACTGTTTCACAGTTCTCCTCAGCACACGCTCCTTGAGCACACACCCTTTGCCCTTTCAGATCTGGCAGCACCCACACTCATGCTTTGTTCTCTAAAAAAAAAAGCATGAGTGTGTTCTCTAGCATCCGCTATTTCCTTCCTGGTATCCCTGAAACTCAATGATCTCTATGACCGTCTATAGCTTTCAGGAATGAAAAGAGAAATGAGGAGCCTCTGAGGAGATGCCAGTGACCAATGAAACAACTCAGAAATGTCACTCACGTGACTACTCAGTCATTGCCTCTAAAGCCCCCTAGTAACTACAGCACTAACAACCTGACACCCACCTGGCTCTTGAACTAACCGTGTCCTCAGGCAAGATGGATTTAAGGGGCCTTGGATTAGTTGTCTAAATAGCTTGAAAACCTTGGCATGAAGTCAGCCTCAGGTTGGCACTGTGACCCCGTGTTGTGGACATCTGCCCATTCACCAGCCAGGCATCTATTCCTCACCAAGAAATGGACATTTACAAAGACTGTAACCTACAACAAGCGAGAATCAAGCTTGTGCTATGATGCTCTGGAAAAATCAATCTGAAGGGAGAAGTGAGATGCTCCACTGAACAGTTTACTGGAAAAGCCCCATGTCCTCCAACTAACTGAAAGTGTCTTCCATCTGTCCCACCCCAACATTACCAGAGTTCTGGCTTGGCTTCTTATACTTAACCAGCTGCCGTCAAGTTGATTTCTACTCATGGAGACCCCATGCGTTTCAGAGTAGAACTGTGCTCCATAGTGTCTTCAGTGGCTGATTTTTCAGAAGACTAGAAGACCTTCCCTGAGGCAGCATGAGTTCAAAGACTGTAGTGCTGGAAAAGCCAGAAATAGTAGAAAAGCTGATTACAAGGATGGGAGGAGAGGTAGAAAGAACAACAAAATTGAAAATATCCAGATTATGTGTGGAGCAAGAATCCAAGAGTTTAGAAACAAGGAGTTGAAACTATGAGGAATGGGAGAATCAAACTTGGCAGAGTTGGTAAAGGTATAAGGTGGAGAAAGTGAGTCTTGAATAATTTTACATATCCTGTGGTCTTCAGCATTGTTTCTACCACCAAGGCCACATTTTCCAATTACTGGTCCTTCTTCATTTCCATCTTTCTTAGAAGAAGTACAGCCAGAATGCTCCTTGGAAGCAAGGATGGTGAGAATTTGTCTCATGTACTTTGTACGTGTTATCAGGAAGGACCAGTCCCTGGAAAAGGACATCATGTTTGGTAAAGCAGAGGGTCAGTGAAAAAGAAGAAGACCCTAAACAAGATGGATTGACACAACAGCTGCAACAATAGGCTGAAGCGTAACAATGATTGTGAGGATTGCACAGGACTGGGCAGTGTTTCATTCTGGTCACTATGAATCAGAACCAACCTGTCGGCACCTAACAACAACATGTATATATGTGCATGTAGTGTGTGAATGTGTGTGCATGTGTGCATATGTGTGTATATGGAGTTCCTGGGTGGTGCAAATAGTTAACACACTCAACTGATAACCAAAAGGTTGGAGGTTCAAATCCACTCAGAGGCACCTCAGAAGAAAGACCTGGCAATCTTCTTCCAAAAGATAAGCTATTTAAAACCCAATGGAGCACAGTTCCACTCTGACATATATGGAGTCATCAGAAGTCAGAGAGGACTCAACTGTAACTTTTCTTTAATATATATTATATATATTTGCCAAGCCCACAATAAAGGTCCTTGATGGAGCAGACAGCACACACCATCCCATCGCTTCACATTCCACAGGTGCCAGGGGTAATCCCATAGACTGCTTTGATGCATTTTAGTTCATTCTTCTTTACTTCATTACTAGTGTTTGCAGCCCACTCCCTTTCCATTGCCACTGGCAATAGAACTGAGCATGACGCTGGCCAGTGTCCCATGTTTCTCCCAGACTTAATTAGTTCTTCCTTTCATTGTTGGTGTTGGGATGTTGGAATATGGAATATAATTGGGTTCTTTGAGGGTAGGTCCTAGGAAGTAGCTCTGGAAAAGGGAGTAGAGCCCCATGATGCTAACTGGGTAGTTAAAACTAAAATGCCACAAAACTGACACCTTCCATGAGGTTAAATTTTTCCTAGTAGCAGTTTTCCTGATTTCAGAACGAGTGTGTTAGACATAATCGTCAGAAGGAAAACTAGCCAGATCTTCATAGTCTCCCCTGATCCTTTGCCTGTTTGCATTTGTTTTGTGCTGTACCCTGGCATATCAGAAGAAGCCCACCAGACCTTCTTGAGTACCATCAGATACTGGATACGGTGATGATTAGGGATGCCAAAAGCACTGGGAGGGACCATGATTGCTACGGAGTAGGGTGTTCTGGAGGTAGAGAGTGCAGTGAATTATTGCAGTCCAGACCCATTACACAGTCTTTCTGATATCAGCAATCAATGTGCTTGTCTAGGAATGATCCACTTCTAGGATCCATCTATGAGTGAAGGATGTGAAATACAAAAGAATGAGGGCATGTGCGCTTGGAGACAAGGCCTTCAAACAATGCTTTCCATGACAAGGACTAAGGTTCAGATTCAGGTACCAGGTTGTCCAAGGAGGTGAAAACTTCCCTTGTGTGCAAAGTGGTGGTGGCTGGAGTGGATTGATTCAAAGGGAATAAAATAACGAGAGGAGGGTTGATATTTACAATGCTCTGCTTTTATTATGGTTATTTAGCTACATGTTCTACTCTGCTATTAGAATCTAAGCTCCTTGTGAATTTTCTTACTCATCTTTTTTACCTCCCTTAGCATAAGCATTGCTCCTTGTACTATGGGTGCTCAATAATAATTTCTGAATAGTAATAATAATAGTAATAATAACAAATGATTCATTAACTCTGTAAATGACAGAGATCTACACAGAACTGTTGAGGAAAAAAATCCTGAAGGCGATGCTGTTTTCATGAAGTAGATTTATTTACAGAATTTATATTATTGTTATAAATGGAATTTGTTTTAATAAAAATATGTTAGGTTAAATTTGAAAACCTAGAAGAAATGGATGAATTCCTGAAAAAACACTACCTACCTAAACTAGCACAATCAGAAGTAGAACAACTAAATAGACCCATAACAAAAAAAGAGATTGAAACGGTAATCAAAAAACTCCCAACAAAAAAAAGCCCTGGCCCGGATGGCTATACTGCAGAGTTCTACCAAACTTTCAGAGAAGAGATAACACCACTACTACTAAAGGTATTTCAAAGCATAGAAAATGACGGAATACTACCCAACTCGTTCTATGAAGCCACCATCTCCCTGATACCAAAACCAGGTAAAGACAGCACAAAAAAAGAAAATTACAGACCTATATCCCTCATGAACATAGATGCAAAAATCCTCAACAAAATCCTAGCCAATAGAATTCAACAACATATCAAAAAAATAACTCACCACGACCAAGTGGGATTTATACCAGGTATGCAAGGCTGGTTTAATGTCAGAAAAACCATTAATGTAATCCACCACATAAATAAAAGACAAAAACCACATGATCTTATCAATTGATGCAGAAAAGGCATTTGACAAAGTCCAACACCCATTTATGATAAAAACTCTCACCAAAATAGGAATTGAAGGAAAATTCCTCAACATAATAAAGGGCATCTTTTTTTTTTTTTTTTTATGCAAAGCCAACAGCCAACATGACTCTAAATGGAGAAAGCCTGAAAGCATTTTCCTTGAGAACGGGAACCAGACAAGGATGCCCTTTATCACCGCTCTTATTCAACATTGTGCTAGAAGTCCTAGCCAGAGCAATTAGGCTAGACAAAGAAATAAAGGGCATCCGGATTGGCAAGGAGAAAGTAAAATTATCTCTATTTGCAGATGACATGATCTTAAACACAGAAAACCCCAAAGAATCCTCCAGAAAACTACTGAAACTAATAGAAGAGTTTGGCAGAGTCTCAGGTTATAAGATAAATATACAAAAATCACTTGGATTCCTCTACATCAAGAAAAAGAACATCGAAGAGGAAATCACCAAATCAATACCATTCACAGTAGCCCCCAAGAAGATAAAATACTTAGGAATATATCTTACCAAGGATGTAAAAGACCTATACAAAGAAAACTACAAAGCTCTACTACAAGAAATTAAAAAGGACATACTTAAGTGGGAAAACATACCTTGCTCATGGATAGGAAGACTTAACATAGTAAAAATGTCTATTCTACCAAAAGCCATCTATACATACAATGCACTTCCGATCCAAATTCCAATGTCATTTTTGAAGGTGATAGAGAAACAAATCACCAACTTCATATGGAAGGGAAAGAAGCCTCGGATAAGCAAAGCATTACTGAAAAAGAAGAAGAAAGTGGGAGGCCTCACTCTACCTGATTTCAGAACCTATTATACAGCCACAGTAGTCAAAACAGCCTGGTACTGGTACAACAACAGGCACATAGACCAGAGGAACAGAATTGAGAACCCAGATATAAATCCATCCGCATATGAGCAGCTGATATTTGACAAGGGCCCAGTGTCAGTTAATTGGGGATAAGATAGTCTTTTTAACAAATGGTGCTGGCATAACTGGATATCCGTTTGCAAAAAAATGAAACAGGACCCATACCTCACACCATGCACAAAAACTAACTCCGAGTGGATCAAAGGCCTAAATATAAAGACTAAAACGATAAAGATCATGGGAGAAAAAATAGGGACAACCTTAGGAGCCCTAATACAAGGCATAAACAGAATACAAAACATTACCAAAAATGACGAAGAGAAACCAGATAACTGGGAGCTCCTAAAAATCAAACACCTATGCTCATCTAAAGACTTCACCAAAAGAGTAAAAAGACCATCTACAGACTGGGAAAGAATTTTCAGCTATGACATCTCCGACCAGTGCCTGATCTCTAAAATCTATATGATTCTGTCAAAACTCAACCACAAAAAGACAAACAACCCAATCAAGAAGTGGGCAAAGGATATGAACACACACTTCACTAAAGAAGATATTCAGGCAGCTAACAGATACATGAGAAAATGCTCTTAATCATTAGCCATTAGAGAAATGCAAATTAAAACTGCGATGAGATTCCATCTCACTCCAACAAGGCTGGCATTAATCCAAAAAACACAAAATAATAAATGCTGGAGAGGCTGCGGAGAGATTGGAACTCTCATACACTGCTGGTGGGAATGTAAAATGGTACAACCACTTTGAAAATCTATCTGGCGTTATCTTAAACAGTTAGAAATAGAACTACCATACAACCCAGAAATCCCACTCCTCGGAATATACCCTAGAGAAATAAGAGCCTTCACACAAACAGATATATGCACACCCATGTTTATTGCAGCTCTGTTTACAATAGCAAAAAGCTGGGAGCAACCAAGGTGTCCATCAACGGATGAATGGGTAAATAAATTGTGGTATATTCACACAATGGAATACTATGCATCGATAAAGAACAGTGACGAATCTCTGAAACATTTCATAACATGGAGGAACCTGGAAGGCATTATGCTGAGCGAAATTAGAGGCAAAAGGACAAATATTGTATAAGACCACTATTATAAGATCTTGAGAAATAGTATAAACTGAGAAAAACACATACTTTTGTGGTTATGGGGGGGGAGGGAGGGTGTGAGAGAGTTTTTTACTGATTAATTAGTAGATAAGAACTGCTTTAGGTGAAGGGATGGACAATACTCAATACATGGAAGGTCAGCTCAACTGGACTGGACCAAAAGCAAAGAAGTTTCCGGGATAAACTGAAGGCTTCAAAGGTCAGAGGAGCAAGGGCGGGGGTTTGGGGACCATGGTTTAAGGGGACTTCTAAGTCAATTGGCAAAATAATTCTATTATGAAAACATTCTGCACCCCACTGTGAAATGTGGCGTCTGGGGTCTTAAGTGCTAACAAGCGGCCATCTAAGATGCATCAATTGGTCTCAACCCACCTGGAGCAAAGGAGAATGAAGAACACCAAGGTCACACGACAACTAAGAGCCCAAGAGACAGAAAAGGCCACATGAACCAGAGACCTACATCATCCTGAGACCAGAAGAACTAATTGGTGCCCGGCCACGATCGATGACTGCCCTGTCAGGGAGCACAACAGAGAACCCCTGAGGGAGCAGGAGATCAGTGGGATGCAGACCACAAATTCTCACAAAAAGACCATACTTAATGGTCTGACTGAGACTAGAGGAATCCCGGTGATCATGGTCCCCAAACCTTCTGTTGGCCCAGGACAGGAACCATTCCCGAAGACAATTCATCAGACATGGAAGGGACTGGACAGTGGGTAGGAGAGAGATGCTGATGAAGAGTGAGCTAATTATATCAGGTGGACACTTGAGACTGTGTTGGCATCTCCTATCTGGAGGGAGGATGGGAGGATAGAGAGAGAGAGGGAAGCTGGCAAAATTGTCACGAAAGGAGAGACTGGAAGGGCTGACTCATTAGGGGGAGAGCAAGTGGGAGTATGGAGTAAGGTATATATAAACTTATATGTGACAGTCTGACTTGATTTGTAAATGTTCACTTGAAGTTCAATAAAAGTTAATTAAAAAAAATATGTTAGGTGATAGCTGATAAAACACATTTAACTAATTCTAGCCTCAGAAAAAGAAAATGCATTAAGCAGGAAGGTATTAAGTAAGGTATTTGAAAATGGGTTTCACAATAACCACTTGAACAGGTAGTCATTTTCCAAAGCAGTTCACATTTTACCACTTCCATGAAGGACTTCATCCTTAATAGTGAAGCCCTTAATCTGGTTGGCCTCCCTTCTAATCTTGCATGGCAATACAGTTAACTTGTAAAGCTAGAGGAAAAAAAAAAAAAAAACTTCTTGTGTAGTTGACTAATTATATAGGACCCCAGAGTAATCTTAAAGAAAACCAAAAAATCAAACCTAGTGCCATCGAGTCGATTCTCATACAGACCCTATAGGACAGAGTAGAACTGCCCTATAGAGTTTCCAAGGAGCACCTGGCAGATTCAAACTGCCAACCCTTTGGTTAGCAGCCGTAGCACTCAACCACTACACCACCGGGGTTTGGGGGGTGTTAATTCCCATGAACCCATTAGTAAGCCTCTACTGCTGATTTTCTTGCATCAAAGCAAAGAGTTCATAGGTCATATCTTTGTTGTCTAGTGCTGCTATAACAGAAATACCACAAGTGGATGGCTTTAACAAAGAGAAACTTATTTTCTCACAGCCTAGTAGGCCAGAAGTCCAAATCCAGGGCATCAGCTCCAGGAGAAGCCTTTCTCTCTCTGTTGGCCCTGGAGGAAGGTCCTTCTTATCAAATTTCCCCTGGACTAGAAGCTTCTCCGTGCAGGAACCCATGCAGGAACCCTGGGTCAAAAGGACGTGCTGTGCTCCCAGTGCTGCTTTCTTGGTGATATGATGTTCTCCTCTTTCTCTGCTCCCTTCTCTCTTTTATATCTCAAAAGATATTGGCTCAAGGCACAATCCAATCTTGTAGATTGAGTCCTGCCTCATTAACATAACTGTTGCCTATCCCACCTCATTAACATTATGGAAGTAGAATTGATATCACATAAGAAAATCACACCAATTACAAAATGGAGGACTACCAGGCAATACTGGGAATCATGGGCCTAGCCAAATAGATACACATATTTTTGGGTGACACAATTCAATCCGTGACAGGTCACTATTGGGTAGAGTCTCTGAAGAAGGTTTCCTTCTCAGAAAAAAAAAAATGCCTTTAACAATTTATTTTATACACAGTCCCATTAATGGTATATTGTACAAACTAATTATGCACAGAATACTTAACTTCATATGGAAGTTTAAATATTTGGGGAATGAGGGTTTTTATTTATTTATTTTTTTGGTTGCTTCAGGTACTGTAAGGATCATACTACGATTGAAGATTAAAAAAAATAAAAAAGTTGCCATTGAGTCGACCCAAAGTGTGTCAGAGTAGGACTCTGCTCCACAGGGTTTTCAATGTTTGATTTTCAGAAGTAGACCCCTGGTGCCTCTGGGTGGACTTGAATCTCCACCCTTTTGTTAACAGCCAAATGAGATAGTATTGTGGTTTCACCACTTGGCATTAATCTACACTGTTTTTATTTCTAAAGAGTCAGTTAAAATTAAGTTAAACTAAAAAAACCAAACCCACTGCCGTCAAGTTGATTCTGACTCATAGTGACCCTATAGGACAGAGTAAAACTGCCTCATAGGGTTTCCAAGGAGTGCCTGGTGGTTTTGAACCGCTGACCTTTCGGTTAGCAGCCGTAGCTCTTAACCACTACGCCACCCCAAGGTTCCAAAATCAAGTTAGTAAAGAGTAATTTCTTTCCATCTTTGCTCACCCCATAAGTTTGATCGAATAGGACCAAAGCTGGCAGAGACCAGAAATTTCCACCCACCCACCATTAGTAAGCCAAGGACATGTAATTGTTTTTGGTAGTAACAGTAATGAGTATGCACTGATATAACCATATTTTCTTACCAATATTTAGCTAATGGCTTATTGCATTTTGGGAGTATAATATTTTGCCTCGTTTAGAACGGCATTTGAATTGATCAGTCAAATTCTTAATAGATATTCACTGAGGCACTTTACTACACACTGTAGGGATATAAATCATAAATAATAGTTCCTCCGCTCAAGAAGCTCATAATCTCATTTCTAACCAATAAAAAAGAACATAAATGCTCAGCCACCTCCTGATTCAAGGTTAGGTCTCCAGTCTTTTGGATAATTTAACCAGAATAATGTAAGAAATAAGAAAGAGAAGTTGGTTTTAGAAGGTGGGAGGAGGTAAGCAGCTCAGTTCTGGGCATGTTGATTTTGAAATGAAGGAGGTGGTAATATTCAAATGATAATATCCTAGAAGCAACTGGAAATACAGAACTGGAGATCACACGTATATATGTACATTCATGACTAATCAAGATAGAAGTAATCAAAGAAAACAAGAAAGTGAATAAGATCTTTCAGCAGCCAAGAATAGTGACAGACAAACAGATGCCCTTGAAGACAGCTATTTGACAAGGCTATGGTCAGAGCATAGGAAAGAAAAAAAAAAATGACAAGTTAGAAAAATAATAGTTGTTTCCAAATGGAGCTCCCAATTTCTCTCAAGTTTTAAACAGTCATGCAGACCTACTTCGTCTATAGTTACACAGTTTTGAGATGATCAATACTCAATTAACATTGTTGATTATGGAAAATAAATGTTGGTGAATCAAAAGACTAAGGGCTTTTCAGTTGCTAACTTTATCATAAAAAACTTCGCATTCTTCTGAAAAGATGTTGGTTATTTCCGTGGGGCAGAGATACTAATGAGACCATGGTTATGAACTTGATCTCTAAAAAGTATGTTTTTTTGCAGATTGGTTTCCAGGATTTTGTAATAAATAGATAAACAAATAAGTAAATAAAAATAAAACGCTCTGGACTTTGATGATGTGGGATATTGGAACAAGAGGCAGATGCAAGAGTTTAGTTCAAATCCATTTCAATCAAGAAAAATAAAGATACTATAAAACATATGTCCTTTCATGGATGTTTAGCATGGTCATTTAGCAAATGATGGAAGGAAAGGGCCTTCTTTGAGTACAAGACAGTGTGGCGGTTAATTTTACGTGTCAGCTTGGCTAGACTATCATTCCTAGTGGTTTGGACAAACACTAGACTAGTTGCTGTTTCATAATGTGTAATGTGATGTGATGTAATCACCTTCCATAATGTAATCAATGAATCACTTGAAAAGGGAATTTTCTCAGGGTGTGGTCTGCCCCAGACTATAAATACATATTTTGGAAGAACTTGCTCTCTCTCCACTCTTCCCATCACTTGACTTAGGAATCTTAGAAGGTAAGCCTGCAGAAACCTCCAGCCTGCCCTCTGACCTATGGATTTTGGACTTGGCAGCCCCCCACAATCATGTGAGCCAATCGCTTGAAGTAAATCTGTGTCTTTCTCTTTGTCTGTTCAGCTTCTTGGCCTTTGCCTCATGCTGCATTGCTGCTTACTGCCCCAGTGAGACTCTGTGTGGCCAGGAGCTGGTAGACACCCTCCAGTTCGTCTGTGGTGATGGGGCTCCTGCTTCAGCAGACCTGTGATCCGACACAGTCCTCACCACTCCTGAGGTATTGTGGAAGAATTCTGCTTCCAGAGATGCAACCTGGCCCTGCTGGAGAACTGCTGCCACCTCCGCCAAGGCTGAGAGAGACCTTCGGCTCCTCGAACCAACCCAAACAACTCGTGCGCAGGGTCTTCCAACGTGACAGCTTGAAGCAGTCCTCTCAGCAACTGCGCAGGGGCCTGCGAACCCTCCTGTATGCTGGCCTGGGTCATGTACTCAACAAGATCGACGAGTACGAACAGGTCAGCCGAATTTTGAGCAGTCAGTCCGTCAACCAACGCCACCAGATCATCGTGTCCTCCCAGGACCCTGTCCACCAGAACCCTCCTGTCACGGAATGTTAAAAGTGAGCCAAACTGCCGTAATTCTGCAGGCCGTCACCATTGCCCTGTTCTGTTTCTCTAGAGAGCCCTGACTAAGTGTCTGTAAGCCACTAACCATCTTCATGGAATCTACTACTATTCCTTTAAGGCTTTTTGTTAGTTGCTGTCCAGTCGACTCTGGCTCTTGGTTACTTTATGTATAAGTGAACAAAACATTTTCCAATCTTGAGCCTTCTTTATGATCATCGGTATGCTTGGTCTTATTTTCCAACACTATATCAGACAATATCTTGTTGTGATTCATAGACTTTTCATTGGCCAATTTTTGGAAGTAGATCACTAGGCCTTTCTTCCTAGTCTATCTTAGTCTGGAAGCTTCCCCGAAACCTGTCTAACATGGGAGACCCTGCTGGAATTTGAAATACAGTGGCATAGCTTCCAGCATCATAGCAACACACAAGACACACAAGCTACCACAGTATGACAGACTGACGGATGATGGTTAAACCCTTTAGCAGCTCATTATTGAAGGAATATGTCAATTTGTCAGACTTCTTACCTACTTCTCCAGATCCAAAGAAATCAGGCCACTATCAGAGTCGATGTTTTCTGGGGCACTGCAGCATAATTTTGGTTAAGTCAGACAAATTAAGTCACTGAGAGCTGTGGAAAGCCGTAACAGAAGGAATATGGAAATGGAGAGGGTCTGGCTCAATGCCACCACATTTAAATATACTGTTTTTTTTTTTTGTGGAGCCAAGCAGTCACTGCACTGGAAGCCCCCTCTGGCTTCTGTTCTGCACTATTTCACGCTCTTCCTTTGCAGATGATGCACAATATGTACCAGGTCTAAGACCTTGACGTGACTTCCTTTAAAATCTCCACAGGTTTATTTCGCTTTTCTTACCTCAGAGTATAAAACGCCATGAGGATTTTACTAATTGGAAGTAACGTAATTATAATTAGCCTGAAGGAAATTACAATTTCACGGGTTATATTTATCACTCTCAATAAGCAAAAACATTATTTAAAAAAATTCAACCCACCAGTGAACCTTTCTTTGAAAGAAGAAAGTTTTCTTTATACCTGATACAAGTACTCCACAGCGGTTTTGTGATACGCACAATAGTTCTGAGGGGAAGTGTGACTTTTTGGATAAAAAGGAAAAGGGAGGAAACTAGTATTTTTAACAACAACACACTACGTGGTGGATGCTTCATAGATATCATTCCCATCTGATTCTGTTTGCAGGGAGCTTTAAGCATATTTGCATTTGGAAGAAATTTCAATTTTCATCAGGGAAATCATAAAAGGAATTGGGGATGACTGGAAGGACAAAGTGGCATTGAAAAAGATATTTTGAGCCAAGGTCCATTTGGCAGCCGGCAGAGAATTGGTGAGTTTGAGAGCCACCATGGGTCAACATGAACAGTCATCTCTAAAAGCAAGCCTGTTTTATGAGGAAGTATAATAAGTAATTGTCTATTGGCCCAATCATAATTAGGTGTGAGGAAACACATTCAAACTTGCATTAAAGGGACAAGTAACGTAGGAAATGAAAGATGTAGAAGGGTGACCAAGAAATTAAAAACATGGGCATTGCCTAGCTGTTCTCCAAATGACTGCAAAAATTGACACACTCATCCATTGCAAAGGAGAGCATTTTGACCCCGCTGAAGCCATAGCTTGGTATCACTGAGCTTTAAAATGTTTGCCAAACTCAAAATTAATCTATGCTCTTGGAAGTTAGGACATGTTTGTTTTCAGCCTGTTTGAGACTGGGGAAGTGGCTGGACAGGAGCCCAAGGGGGGATTTCAGGGAGCTGACATGGGTGTTCAGTTTGTGGTAATGCATCAAAGAGTACAATTATGATATATGTGTTTTTCTGTATATATATTATAATTCAAAAAAATTTTAAATGCTTGACAATCAAAACAAAATATCTTATTAATTTGGATTTCCCCAATTATTTCTGAGACTGAGCATCTTTTTTTTATCTTATTGGTCATTTTTATTTTCGTTTCTGTCCACTGATAAAAAGAGAACTCAACATATCATGTGAAATTTTGATTTTAGAAGTTAAAGAACTAATTTAGATAAAACATCCAGATACACATACACCCCAAATAACCGCACATAAAAATAAAAAAACAAATTCTACTTTAAAAAAAAAAAGTAGAATCATTGGAAAAAAAAATTACCTAAATAAGAAAAAAAATCCGACTAGCTTTAGATTTCTCATTTACAAACATTAAGTGACATACAACAATGAAGCCAAAAGAAGACAACTGAAATACTATCACATATGAAATAATTCTGAAATAAACCACATATATAACTTTCCCGTGGAAATGTATCAAAAGCATATGTCAGTTAACTGACAATTTAATAAAAAGACTAGGAACATTGGAGTGTAAATAAATTGCACATTAACCTCTTTGCCTGGATATTGAAGTTAAAACTAGCACATATATCAAAAAATCATTCCTATGAGTAAGAAATCTCTAGAGAAAATAAAATAGAAAGTGTATATAACAAAAGATCAAAAACAAAATGAAATGGGGGAGGGAGAATAAAAAAGAGAAAATGAAAATAAGATAACAGAATTGAGTTGTACATGTAATTAAATTCTCCTATTAAAATTAAATCGAACCACTCACCCACTGCTGTCGAGTCGATTCCGACTCACAGTGACCCTATAGGATAGAGTAGAACTGCCCCATAGAGTTCCCAAGGAGCGCCTGGTGGATTTGAACTGCTGACCTCTTGGTTAGCAAGATTAAATAAAATCTGTAGGGATTTTGAGAGTTTTAAAGATGGTCACCAGAGTATATATATATATATATATGTCATATTGTGGTGGCTTGCATGTTGTTGTAATGCAGGCAAGCTGTGGCATCAATATTTCAAATACCAGCAGGGACACCCATGGTGGACAGTTTTCAGCAGAGCTTCCAAACGAAGACAGACTAAGAAGAAAGGCCTGGTGATCTACTTGTGAAAAATTAGTCACTAAAAACCTTACAGATCACGACAAAACAGTATCTGATTAAGTGCTGTAAGATGAGCCCCCTAGTTTGGAAGGCACTCAAACTACAGAGTGGCCGCAGCAATGAACTCTAGCATACCAACAATCATGAGGTTGGTGCAGATCTGGGCAGTGTTTCATTCTCTCGTGCATGGGGTCACCATGATTTGGAGCCAATTCAAGGGCAACTAACAACTACAATACACACACACATACACATATATAGATATAAAACTATAGAACTGTAGAGATAATACATATGGATACAAAATTTCTGAAAGGGGACAGAAGAAACTATAATTACCTCTGAGACTAGAGAGTTGGGGGTGTGTCAGGTTTTTTTTTTTTTTTTTTTTCCTACTGTATATCCTTCTTTTTACTATTTTGAGTTTTTTTTTTTTTTTTTTTTTTTACCACACGTATGTAGTGCTTTTTATGTAGTGCTTTTATAGCAAAAAGTAAGTAGCTTAAAAAAACAAGCTATCTCATTCAAGAAAATCCTGGTAGTGTAGTCCTTAAGTGCTGACCAAAAGGTCAGCAGTTCGAATCCACAAGGTGCCCCTTGGAAACTGTATGGGGCAGTTCCACCCTGTCCTATAGGGTCGCTATGAGTCAGAATCGACTCGACAGCAACGGATTTTTTTTTTTTTTAATTTCATTCAAAATGAACTCAATGTTCATGGTGACTTAAAAAAAAGACCTACCTAAAAGTTTCTCTGCTATTACTAATGGGTTACATAATTGGAATCTCCTTCCAAGATTTCTAAGACTTACACTCTCATCCATTGGGTGATGTGTCTCAGAATTCAGAGTCCCTTCTTTTGCCCAGGTTGCCTCTGTGCTCTGAGGTTTGAAATTATAATGCACTATTTCTTTGTAATACTTCCAACCTTTTGTATCAATAGGTAAATACTCACAATATACTACTTTCAATAGACAGGCCCAAGATTTAACGATGGCCACAAGGATTTTTTTTATCAATTAATGTTGATCATTTTTTTTCATAACAAAAATAGTAAGTGCTTTCTGAGAAAATTAATAAAATTCAGATAAACAAGAGTAGTGTGTGTTTCAAATAGAAAATGTATTTTTTCAATTTAAATGTTTACCTCCCCAGTTATGCTATGGTTCAGTTAATGTTTGCTTTTTCTTTGAAGAGGAAAAGAAAGAAATGTCTGAGCGTCTTAGTATAATTGTGCAGTACTTACATATAATTAAGATGCAATGCGTAAGAACCCATTTTAAAATTGCTGCACTCTGTTCATTAAGTCACTATAGGGTTTCTGAAAGGCAGCGTGAATGATCCATTGCTTTAATTACACTGCCTTAGGCTACTGGGGATGGTAAGAGGGGGGATAAAACTAGACCTGGTAGTAGGAAATCTTGGAAGAAAATATGACAGAGGCAGCTAAATAAAATCTCCTGGGAAAAGGAATTTTTACAATTATTTTCTTTTCCCAGGAGGATTTGGCTTTTAGAGTTAAAAGAACTAGAATTACTCCATGGCAAGTGACTGAGACATGGGATTCATTTAGCTTCATTAGGTGATAACTAGGCGTTTCTAGATACACTTCCAATGAACAACTGCTCTCGGTAAAAAAAGTGGGAGTTACTCAGGACTACAGAAGACTGATAAAGAATTAATCCATTATTGCAAAGCACCTTAATTATCTGACTTCTGGAGTCCCTGGGTGGCCCAATCAGTTAAGCACTTGACTACTAACCGAAAAGTTGGTGGTTTAGACCCACCCAGAGGCACCTTGGAAGAAAAACCTGGCGATCTGCTTCCAAAAGGTCACAGCCTTGAAAACTCTATGGAGCAGTTCTACTCCGACACACATGGGGTTGGAATCGACTCAACCGCAACTGGTTTGGTTTTTTGGTTTCAGGATTTCAGTTCCAAGCAGGGTCCCTGGTAAGGAGAGGAGAGCAGAGGAACATTCTGATCTGAGGAAAAGAGGGAAATCTGAGCCAGTCATAACCTTCTTAAACAATCAGGAGTCAGTGGAGGATGAAAGGCTGAGCAGGTGTCTGGGCCCCGGTGGCTATCTACTGAGCCTTCTGTGCTGACATTCGCTGTTCTGGCAAGTCATTTCTTTAGCGTGAGCCAGACACCAGGTTTGCAGGTGTAGGAGGCACAACACAGCTGCAAACTGTAACACTACTGAAAGGCCAGGAGTAGCAAGAACGTTTATGAATACTGCTGTGGGATGTGGGCCTCCCAGGAGAGTCTCCATCTCTGGATGGAGGGGTTGGAGACCCAAGTACAATGTGCAGGCAAGAGGTGGGATGGGCTAAATCAAGATGCCCCAGAGAAATTGTCCAAAAATGGTAGAAAGACCCTTACTTTCCTTAGGCTTAGCTGGTAGGCACAAGAAAGGCAAGCCTCAAGCTGGATTTGGAGCAAAATGTGTCAGATTCTTTATAAAGAGACAGCCAAGTTGGATAGTAAAGTCAGAGGACTCAGCAGGATTTGAGAGATTGGGAGAAGGCATGTGGAGTCAGCCCTTCATTCCCTATGAATGAATGAATACAGGATGGCCTTTTAACATTTTACTTCTTACAGTGTGACCCCCAAACCAAAACCCAAACCCATTGCCTTTGAGTTGATTCTGACTCATAGCAACTCTATAGGATAGAGTAGAACTGCCCTATAGTGTTTCCAAGGAGCTACTGGTGGATTTGAACTGCTACCCTTGTGGTTAGCAGCCAAGCTCTTAACTACTGCGCCACTAGGGCTCCAGTGTGACCCCAGAGGAGTCTAAAAGATCAAGAGAGTCACATGACTTCAGGCGTCCCAAATCTAGGAATGGCTCTGGCTTCCCTGAGAAGCCCAGGGACAGCGCTGTGGTTCCAGCAGAAGAGAATGGAAACTCATTTATAACCTGTTTTCTTTATTGCTGGATTATTTCTGGGTGGAGGTGTAAGGGTACCATTCATGTTTCCTGAAGCTATTGAGTGTATTTTGGAAGCCACCTCCAATGCCATTTATGGAGTTCCTGGCAAAAATGTTAAAAACAAACACAAAAGCAACAACACGACCCCTGCCTATTTTTCTGTCATCTAAAGTAAGAATCCCTGATCAAGAAGCTGTAAATACTTCACTGGGGTGGGTGGGGGTGGGGGATTGGGGAGGAGATGTCCATGAAAAAAGTTTCAAAGTGAAAATGTTCTGGTCAGAGACCTCCAAAACAAAAGGGAAAGCTGGGGCAGTGGGAGACATTCTCAGAGAAGAAGTGCTCAGACAGGAGAAGCCTGGGGGCTTAGCTATGGTCAGAGCTGTGGAAGGAAGGCTGGACTGTAGTTTTGACCTCAGCCCATTTCTTTGGGTATGCAGTGTCTCGCTAACAGTCTCTGATTTGGTTTTAATTTTCCCTTATACTTAAGACTTATTTAGAAGTATGTACTTTTAATTAACAAATAGTTTGATTTTTTTTAAATCAATTCTTGCATCTTCAAATTGTATTTAAAAGATGTGACCTGAATAATTTTTATAAATGTTTCATTTAGGTTTTTAAAAAGGATTTTTTATTTGCAGCATGTATCATCTTTGTTTTACTTAAATTTTCTTTATTTTCTACAATGAGCATATACTATTTTTATCAAGAGAAAAAAATATCGGCATAAAAATTTTATGGCTGTCTTTAAATCATGGGTTTGCCTATTGAAAATAGTATTGTGGTTCTTTACTTATTGATATAAAAGACTAGAAATAATTCAAAGAAAGAAATAGAGAATCATAGTTCTAAACTGCAGGAAGTAAATCCCAGGTATCAAAACACACTGTAGGAATATAAAATAGAAAAATTCTCCCTTATTCTATAACTATATTGACATAAATTATTCATACCACAAAAACTACTTGGCTCATTTATAATATCTAACTTCTATTGTTTTGTATAAAACAACTATGACTTGCCACTCTTAGTGCTGTATTAGATCTTTTTTAGAAAGCAAAGCTGAAATCAATGTGATCTTCTGCTTCACTATCTTTTCTCCGTGAGATGTACCTTGGATTACTGAGCCTAGCACAATATCCTTTGAAAATATTTAGCATTCAAGACAATAATTTTCTAAATCAAGCATGTGCATTAAATACCAGTCATTATACACAATATAATAGCACGTGCAATAAATGCTACATAAGGTATTTTAGATATAAATTATAAATAATAAAAAATACAGGAAAAATATTGATAATTCCAGAGACTCTAAATGATAATAAATTAGAAGAAATGAATATATCTCTTGTAATAATTTGTTGTATTCTAAGTTGGAATACAGAATGAACTTTTTCTTTTAAGAAAAAATGCATTCAGGCACACTCCAGAACATCATTCAACCCATAAAGTCATTGAACCATGTTAATGCACTAATGAGAGAATATATCAGGGTGTTTCTCTAGGAGAACGTGCTTGAAGCTCTGCTCTGGATAACTGGACCACATATCTACCACTGCAGGCCAGTTAGGGGAGAGGGAACATCCCCATTTCCCTCTGGCAGCTCCTTTGGCCTCTGGTGGGCTCCTGTAGGCAGAGCTTGGGAAAGTTCAAGTGATCATTCACATTAGGCTGATTCTCTGTTCTTTCTTGACCAAAAGGATTGGCACCCGGCCTCTTTTTCCCTTGTCCCTACCTTACTAGTGACTTTTCCGCAACTAGAGGTGGAATCCAATTGTGACCAGCTTTCTTCTCCTTTGACCTTAATTAAAGGAAACATAGAAGCATTCAGAGTTTTCTAAATACATATGTATGCGTATATTCATGCAAATATAATTTTGAATAGAAGTGTGACAAAATTTAACAAAATGTTAACATATATTTAGGTACATGAAGTGAATTTTTGAGAACCCACCTGGACATGTGGAAAAGAATCCAAGATACCAGTCTATTTTCAAGAAAATCGGAGGGAGTGTTGCATCGTGAATTAACCTGAATAAGCATGTCTTCCCAATGTACTTAAACATACTTAAAATGAGGCTAGAGATGAGGCAAAGGACCTAGTAACACACCTTTGTGAAAACCAGGACCCCCGCCCAAGACAGGAGAGGAGAGGAGCAAAGAGGAGTCCACTGAGATTGCCCTGTCCGCTTGTTCCTGGGCAGATCACTGTGCAACTGGCTTAGTGATTTGTCTAGATTAAATTTATATAACTCACTGCAGATAACATTTAACATGATAGATATTCCCAGGTGTAATCCATAGTCAAGAAACAAGATTGTTATTCAGTTCTTATCAAGGTTTATGAGTCAGCCAACAGTAGAAGTGGATTTTACAAAAGAAAAAAATTGTTGCCTCAGGATTGATTGTTCTGCTTCTGAAGAATGGAGATTTCCATTGCTGATGAGAAGACCTCATCAGGCAGGTCTTGCTGAGATCGTTTTAGCTGTTCTTTAAGTCATTTTGAAAGTCGAAACCTCTGTTGATTGAATGAATTTGAATAATGATGAGTTTCCTTTTATATTTTTAAGATGATATGTAACCTCTCTGACTGGGATCACAACAGAGGGTCGTGGACAGAGCTGGAGAAAAATGTAGAACAAAAAACCAAATTAGCAGAAAAGACCACATTACTGAGCTGACAGAGACTGGAGGAACCTCTAAAACTATGGCCCTGAAACACCTTTCCGACCTGGAACTAAAGCCATTCCCAGAGACCTCCGCCCAGCCAAACAATAGACAAGCCCATAATATAAACAACACCTGAGAGGAATGTACTCCCCAAAACAAGTAACGATATGAGATAGAAAGTGCAATATTTGCCTGAAAGCAAAGATGAGAAGGCAGAAAGCGGTAGAAAAATCAGGACAAAAGGAAATGGGGAACCCAGGGTGGAGATGGGGAGAGTGCTGACACATTGTGGGGCAGGAAACCAAGGTCATGAAACCAAGGTTATGTACAAACTATTAAATGGAAAGCTAATTTTCCCTGTAAACTTTCACGTAATGCCCATACACATGCACACACAGACACACACAAATGATATTTGAAAATTTTTCGCCTTCAGTTTAAATAGTTGCGAGATGTGATTTCTGGCATATTGTAAATACCGACATTTCAAAATAAAACTGTAACATCAGTCTGATAAACATATACAATGGAATATAAATATTACTGCAATTTGATACCCCAAATCCTCCATGTTCAAAACAAATGACCATTTTTCCTTAACAGTCAGAAACTTCATTTTTTCCTTCTTAAAAACCATTCATTTTTCCTCTTAAAAATAATTTCCTAAAAATGAAAATCATTTCCTCCCATCCCATTTAAGCCATAAAATTGTACCCTAATATAATTTTTATGCTTAAAAATCTTCTATTCTTTAGCCTACCCATTTTTTTTGGAATACAAATATTATCTGTAAGTTAAAATTTATTTTTATTCCATTCCCTACAGTTATACATCTCTAAAGTTATAATTTCTATCTTAGATTAAGTAAGTTTAATCCCCCCAAAAATTTAAGTGGTTATTCATATAGGATAAATCAAAATACTTTAAATGTATAACACATTTTGAAAATAAAATTTTATTAGAAATTTAGTTCTTAAAAAGCTGAATCAGAGAGAGCTGATGAGTCCCTAACTAAAGGTGACTTTCATGAGTAATATTTGCAATTATCCCCTTGTTTGGAGCCGTACAGATTATTACACCTCAAGACACTACCAGAGTCAGATTCCAGGTAGGTGAATCTTTGATAAGGCTCATAAAAGGAAGTTTTGACAAGGATGTGAGAAAGTATGGATGCTGCAGGTGAGTTTCCAGGCAGTTCAATGTTAGAAAAGAGTGTATATGAACATTGGGAATCTGAAAACTGATTCTCTTGGGAAGACATAACACAAGCCCAGGGTGGGTGAAACTCAATGAACGGCATTGGTCTAGGACAAGAGCCTCCAAGGGCAAGTGGAATATATTTTAACCTTGCACTTCTTTTTTGTGGAATATTTTGAGTATATTTTCTAAGAAATCAGTAAAGTAGAAGAAGGGTGGGGAATGTGATAATTGCCTTCCTGGAGTAGTGCAGTGAAGAGCATTATTGTACAATCATGGTGATCCATCTCAATTTGAAGAACTATTTATGGCTGAGCTCTCTGGGGCAGGATTTCCCAAATAAGGGTCCACAGATGAATCCAGGGGTCTGTGAGTTCTCTGGCATAACACATAAATTACATTTTGCTTCAGAAATAACTTAATGTAACTATAGCATAGTCTGAACTATCTGGATGATGACTTTATTGAAAGTGTCCTCTGTAGTTATGAGGGCCCTCGGTCTTCATGCTTGGTCCTCTTATTTTCTCTAGCTACATCCACTCCTTTAGTGTCTCATTCATTCAGTCCCTTGGCTTTAGATGCCATCTCTATACTCACAGACCCCTGTGTCTTCTTCTCCAGCCCAGATCTCTCTTCCAAACTCCAGACTCTTGTATCCAACTTAGACTGAACTCCTTACCTACCCGCACTTGATCCTGCGCTATCTGCAACTTCCCCATCTCATTTGAAGGCAGCCCCATTCTTCCAAAGTCACATTTCTGAACTGTGAGCGGGATCAAGTCATGCCTCTGTTCAAAACCCTGCACTGACTCGCTATTTCACTGAGTAGTAATTGAAATGATTGCCATGATCTCCCAGAACTTATGAATCCGCCCTCCTTACTTCTTTCACTTCCACTTACTTCTCATACCAGCGTCCCTGTAACTCACTCATGTGCAGCCACACTAACTTCCAAGCTGTTTTTTGAACACAGCATGCACATTCTCACCTTGAGGCATTTGCTCCAGCCATTCCTTCTGCCTGGACTACTCTCACCTCAATAACCAGTTGGTTCACTCCCTAACTTTTGCAAATGTTTGCACCAATCTCACCTTTTCAATGAGGCCTCTTCTGACCACCTTATTTGATACTGCAACCTGCCCCACTCCAGCCCTGGCACTTCCTGTGTCCTGTTATTTTTTTTCTTTTCTTTCTTTCCTTCCTTCCTTCCAAGCATTTATCATTTCTAATACACTATAAAGTTTACTTATTGAAATGATAACTTTTGTTTTCTGTCTCCCCTGCTAGAATGTGAGCTCCATGAAGACAAGGATCTTGTCTGTTGTATTCGCTGATATATTCAATTGCCTAGCACAGTGTGTGGCACATGGCATGTGCTTACCAAGTATTTGATGAATGAATGAATGAAATGCAAGCCAAATCATGGCGTAGTTCACTGGTTAAATGGAAGTTGCACTGTGCTTTAAATAGAGAGCAGTAGTGAGGACTAGAGTCCTCCAGCAGTGGCAGCCAGGGCTCAGCAACTTACCTCATAGTCACATCAAGCAGTTGCACAGCACACAGCCCAGCCTACCCTACTCTGCATTACTGCTGGAATTATGAGGAGAATTGTTTCTGTTTCTAATTTCATAAGTAATTGGTTCCAAAAAAACCCAAATCCATTGCCACCAAGTCGATTCTGACTCACAGGAACCCTACAGGACAGAGTAGAACTGCCCTGATGGGTTTCCGAGTAGCAGCTGGTGGATTTGAACTGTTGACTTTTGGTTAGCAGCTGAGCTCTTAACCACTGCACCACCAGGGCTCTAGTAATTGGCTAGACACCCATTATTGCAGATTCAATAACATCACAAGGCTGGCCTTATTTTCAAAAGAAGGGTCAGCTTTACAACAGACAGCGTGACATCCCTTGAAAATAGGTATTCAAGGATTGCTTAATGGCAGAATTTTGGTTTAATATAAGCCCTGTTTATCCTGAACTGAAAAAGCCTTGAAGTTATAAATATCACTTTGTCCATCGAACTTCAGAGAATGCAAAAGAGGCATCCTCTAAAATTAAATATTATTCAAGTTAAAATGCAGAAGTGAATTAAATATAGAACTGGAACTAAGACTACACCTTTCACTTATTAAATTCAACTTGATTTTATTTCACCAAAGCAGCATCAACTATTCTATTACATTTAATGTTGTTAATAAGATTTACACTTGTGCTTAATTTTAAATTTTATTTTAGTTTCATGGTTGTATAAGAGCCAAGACCACAGGGCATTTGTACCCAGTTTCATGTTTGCCATGATAACTGGGTCCCAACAGGGTCTCCATCTGTCATCTATAGAAGTTTGGGACAACTTCCGTGAGGAAAGAGGTAAGCAATAGGCTTTACCGGGGCAGAAAAAACTAAGAAGGCCAAATTAATAGAAGAGTTGGCTGGGGTCTCCCATCTTCATATCACCCCACAGAGGAAAGCCAGGGCCAGGATCATCTGCTAGACACATAGTGGGACCTATGCCTTCTTGGAGGGATGCCTCCTTATGTGGGTCTTCCTCTTTATAGAACAAGTATGCAAATACAGCCTTGCCAATGGGGGGGTAATCAGACAGCTTGGTGCCAGCAATCTGGAGGTAGGTGCCAGCTATTTGCAGGTGTGGCCTGGAAAAACCAGCTGCCCAGCACTGTGGAGCCCAGAGGATCACCTGGGCCCTGGCTCTGCTGTTAGGTGATTCTGCTCATTGCATTTTAATGTTTGTCATATTTTAACTAACAGTATTATAAAATAATTTAAGTCAATAACTAGTGTTTTAAGCCAATAATGACTGTTTTCTTTAAGGAGATCTGTACAGTACTTGGGGAGGGGGATAGTAGGGGCCCAGTGGTAGAATTCTTGCCTTCCATGTGAAGTCCCAGTTCAATTCCTGGCCAATGCACATCAAGTGTAGCCACCAGCTGTCTGTCAGTGGAGGTTTGCATGTTGCTATGATGATTCACAAGTTTCAGTGGAATTTCCAGAATAGTACAGAATAGAAAGAGAGGCCTAGCAATCTGTGTCTGAAAAATCAGTCAGTGAAAACCCTACAGATTTTAATGTTCGATCTGCAACCAATCACAGGGATGGTGCCAAGACTGGGCAGCATTTCATTGTGTTGTGCATTGGGTTGCCAGCAGTCGGGGGCTAACTGCACAACAGCTAACAACAGTAACAACACGCCATACTCAAGTTTTAAAAATGCTGACTGATAAAATGCAGCCACCAAGATATGTTAGGAGACCTGTCACTGCCTAACACCAAATAAACCTTGCACTGCAGGGGAATCGTATTTTAGAGAGCTAGGACAAGTGCATCTTAAAAGCAAGCCCTTCACTACTTTCCCCATCATGTCAGTGACATTTTCCTCAGAGAATTCTTCTGAGTCTTCAAAGTTTTCCGAAGATCAAACTAACATCAATCCAGGACCTTGTCAGATAGGAGCTGACCCGCCTTTAGCTTCCAATGCAAATATAACACAACCAACGGTGCATTTAGAAAAGCATAAATATTTTTCCCTCAGCACAGGGCATTGCCATAAGCCTAGCTAAAGACCAGACTTTTATACACCACCTGCTCAGTGGCTATATAATGGCAGTTAAATCTGTGAAACAGACATTCTCTAAATCACACTTAAAAAAAAAAAAAAGAATTATCCTTCGAAAGTCATGTCTGTATTTCTGATGGATAAAAATCTTAAAGGATAATTTTCTCTCTGTGGCTTTCCAGTTATGCCAGTCTCCAGTAGCTAGGGCCCTTTTAAAATGGAGACGACCAGTTGCAAGTCCAATTAGTTGAAGATATCCATCGGGGTTCAGCCCCAGCAAGGAGAGACCCTCACTCTGCATCCTGGCAGACAATCCGAAGAACTGACACGTAGCCCTTTCCAGTTTCATGAGTTAAGGGAAACTTACTGGCATGGGCAAGCAGCTGCTGTCCAGTGGCAGCCAGCTGGAGTATTTTCTGCAACCACCTAGCAAGGGACACAAGCCTATATACCATTCTGGCTGGGACCAAGGCTCATCATTTTCACCCACATCCCTGGGCAGTCAGTGTTCCCAGGGACTTCACGTCCAGGTCCAGATGTTTTCCTTCTTGTTGCTAAGGCATTCCTCGGCTTTGGCCGCGGCCCAGTCATGCCACTCCCAGCCTTGTACCTTAGCCCGAGCATCCCCAGCATGCTTCGGGAAAGAGCAAAGCTGATTCCATTAGGGAGGGGTTGCATATAGCTGAATAGCATTACCCTACAATACCTCAGCCTTGGGTTCCAGAAATTGGTGCAAGTATAACATTTACTGAAGAAAGAGTTATCTCCCCCATGGGGTGTTTTCCACTTTTGTGTTCATTATTCTGACACTGCCACATCAATGATCATCTTGCACAACTAGCTACAGCACATTTGAAGCCAACCTACCTTTCTCAGGAAGTTTTGTTGCAGGCTATTCTTTATGAGGAATTTCCACATAAGCAAAAACTTCTCAATGAAGACCTCTAAGTATTTCCTTGCACCATTCCTTTATATGTCTAGGTGTTTTAGAATAACATACCACATGTGAAAATGCAAACTAGCTGGCAGATACTCTCTCCGTCAAGCAGAGGAGTCAACCTTGGTTCTCAGCAGATCCACATTAGCCCTACAGTTCTGCATTGACCAAGGAAGAACTTGCTTTCTTTGTAGACCCCTTTGGCAGTTTACAAAGCACTTTCTGCTAAGACTTGATTTGTTCCTCCCAACGACTGGGAATAATCCAAAGTTATTTCTATTTAAACAATGTAATTAATCAAGACAGAGTAGTTGAAACTTACCCAGGCAATAAAAAATGAAGAATCAATGTCTTTTGACCATGAGTCTTGTGTATTTTTCACCATGTTATGCTGCCTTATGATACAAGTGTGGGGTGTAGGGCCGGGACACTCTTCCAGCAACTGCTCTATACACATAGGCCACGTACTGACGGCGGCATCCACTGGTGAGAGCTTGAAGTATCTCTTCAGATAAACCGCCACGAAATAATCTCACAAACAAGATCAGTCTCCTCTCCCCCTCCCCGCCTTAGAAAATATTTTGGAGTGAAAAATAAGGTCATCATTTAAAAATGCCCGGAAGGTTTATAGTGCTAAAAATTCTATTTTAAAAAATCATTTATTTTTTTCATTACTAATTTACTCTAGAACTATTCATTTTTTCCTTCAAGGACTTCTGGTAGAGAAAAAGACTGATTTACAAAGCCAGAAATAAATCACATGCAAATTAATATTAAATATTGTATTTTTTTTTTTATTGTCCACACGGTCTTTTGATACATGCCAGTTTTATGGCCCCTGGGCCATAGCTACTTTCTGCCAGTAGGCGGTAGATTAGAAAAAGCACAAGGAAAGCTCTTTAAACGCAGCAGCTCTCAACAGGGTCAGAACTCAGGTGAGCGAGGCACTCGCCTTGGGTGCAAAATTTCAGGGGGTGCCATAAGACTCAGTAATAAAGATAAATTATATTTTAGTACAATAATTTGGGTGATCTGTTGCCTCATTGGTTAAGAGCTTGGCTGCTAATCAAAAAGGTCAGCAGTTCTAATCCACCAGCCGCTTCCTGGAAACCCTATGTGGCAGTTCTACTCTGTCCTATATAGCATCACTGAGTCAGAATCGACTCGACAACAAAAGGTAGTAGGATAGTAGAGTGAGGTGAGCAAGATCTTAAGAGCAGGAGCCAATGGAAATGAAAGCCTCAACTGAAGAAGTACTTATAGAGAAGATGAATGAGAAACTGGACAAGATGAGCAGTCATGCCACAGGGCAGACACGTGAGCGCTGGAAACCAGAGTCCAAAGACCACTGACTGGTCCAGATGCATACACCCTTGAGGGCGTGCTTCCTACACCTCTGGGCCTCCCTTCAACAGTTGTAATTATTGGATCTTAGGGAGCATGAGAAAATGGGGTGCTGAAAAGAAATATTACAAAAGCACAGCACAACCCCGAGAGGCCAAGTGGGGAGGCTCCTGCCAGCAGAGGAGCTGTTCACCCAGGGCTAAGGGGTTGTCTTGAGCGTGCGGGCACTCCAACTGGCTAAGCTTGGTGTCTGCAGGTCTCCAGAGACCCAGGTGAGAGGGAGGCCAAAAGTCTGCAGGAACTTAATAGTCTGGCAGGGGAGCTTCAGGGTCAAAGTGTGTATGCTGCCTCATTTCTTCTGTACAACAACTTACAAGGTAGTGATTGTGATCCCTAAATTACAGAAAAAAAAAAAAATTTTTTTTTTAAATTACAGCGGAGGAAGTAAATTCAGAAAGTTTTGTCATCTTGTCCAAAGTCATGAAATGAATAAGTGGCAAAGGTGAGTCCCAAATACAGTCTGTTTGACCCCCAAGACCATCATTTTTCTACCATATAACCCAGCTGTCAAAACTGCTATTTCAAAAGAACTTGAAGCATGAGCAAATGCTTATGCCAGTAACACCATTTGAGCATGTTGTAGCATTAGTGCCACTGAGTCAATTCCAACTCACAGTGGCCCCATGTGTGCGGAGTAGAACTGCTCCATAGGGTTTTCAAGTCTGTGACCTACCAAAAGCAGATCACCAGGCTTGTTTTTCAAGGCATCTCTGGGTGGGTTCGAACTGCCAGTCTTTCAGCTAGTAGTCGAGTGCTTAACCATTTGCGCCACGCAGCCACCTGTTTGAGCATAGAGAATGATACACATTCAAAGCAAGCAAAGAACCAACCACAAAAAAATCAAACCCCAAACTGGAAAAATATCAATAGAACTAAATGGCTTCAAATTAGATTGATACCATAAAGTAAAAGATACATCTTGTTTCAAGAATGAAAAGATACTGTCTTAGTATCCTAGTGCTGCTGTAACAGAAATACCACAAGAGAGGCAGCTTTAAAGAAGAGAAATTTATTTTCTCACAGTTCTGAAGTCTACAAGTCCAAATCAACTGGTTTGACAGAGATTGGAGGAACCCCTGAGACTATGGCCGCTGGACATCCTTTTAACTCAGAACTGAAGCCACTTCCATAGTTCACCCTTCAGTCAAAGATTAGACAGGTCTATAAAACAAACAATAACACCTGTTAGGAACATGCTTCTTAGTTCAATTTTGTACAAGAGACCAAATTGGCAACACCTGCCCGAAAGCAATGATGAGAAGGCAAGAAGGGATGGGGAAAACGTATGGATGGAAACAGGGAATCCAGGATGGGGAAGAGGAGAGCGTTGACACATTGCAGGGATTGGAACTAATGTCACAAAACAATCTGTGTATAAATCGTTGAATCAGAAACTCATTTGCTCTGAAAACTTTCACCTAAAAAAAAAAAACGTTGCTGTCGAGTCTGATTCTGACATATAGCGACCCTATAGGATGAAGTAGAACTGCCCCATAGGGTTTCCAAGAAGTGGCTGGTGAATTCAAACTGCTGACCTTTTGGTTAACCACGCTTAACCACTAAATGTAATTAAAAAAAAAATGTGTATATATAGAGAGAGAGTTCTTAGCTGTAAAAAATGGGTGTCTGTAATACCTGTTCTGTATGAAAACATAAAATGAAATTAAGTATGTGAAAATATTTTTTAAACTGTTAAATGATATACTAATATACTAGTGTATGTAATATCTCTACTGTTACATTAATAAAAGATTATATAAGTAATTATAAAATAAAATAAGTAAAATTCCAAGTCGGTGTTGATTCCTTCCCGGGTGTTCCTTGGTTCTTTGGCGATTCTCACAGGGCATTTGATTTCCCCACTATGTACTTGTTCCTGTATCTAATCTGCTCTTTTGTAACTCAGAAGTGATTACATTTAGGATACACCCTATGCAGATGTGGCCTCATTAGCATAACAAAGAAAATTATATTCCCAAACTAGATTACAACCACGGGTATTGAAGTTAGGATTCCAACACATATTTTGGGGTGACCCAACTTAATCCATAACACCAATTTTGGTACCAATTCAAAGATACCAACTCAGGATGCTTAGAAGAAATAAAAGCAACGTTAAAATATCCCTGAAGTTTTCCTTTATAGTTTGTGTTTTGCAGGCTATTTTGTTGTGAAAGATTTTCAAGCTTTGCCCTATTTTGCAAATATATTTCATTGCATTCAGCCTGGAATCAAGCACCAAACATACAAATCATGAATATGTTTAGATTTTGGACTGAAATATTTATTAGATATTTCAGGGATTTCACAGGAAAGATTCCAATATTTAATTCTATACTACAGAAAATCCATAGTTCATTTTGTGATTTGGGCGTAGGATTTCCTTTTACCATCAGTCAGATAGATGAATTACCATATGTAATGTTTCATTAAGAGTCCCTGGGTGGTACAAACAGTTAAGCACTTGACTACTAGCTGAAAGGTTCGTGGTTCACTCAGGTGCCTTGGAAGACAGGCCTGGTGATCTGTTTCTGGAAGGTCACGGTCCTGAAAACCTTACAGAGAAGTTCTACTCTGCACACGTGAGGTCGCTATGAGTCAGAATCAACTCAACAGGAACCAACAATGACAATGTTTCAATAAGGAAGTGAACTGAGCATGTGGTAGCCACAAGAGTGTACCTCTCAGCCTCTAAGCATAAGGATTGTAGTTGACAAGACTCCAGCAATTTGTCCTGAAGTTTATTGCTGTGTTGGTGTCAAGGCCACGTTTCATATGTACTAGTCCCAGCCAGCAACTGAGCACGGCAGGAATACTAAGACACGGGACTCCTTTGACAGGCAACTTTGTCTCAATGACTCCCTAACAGTCATGTTGAGCCTTCCGTAGTATGTGTGGGAGACTGTGATGTTTCCCACTCACTCTTCCTTTCCTCTCTCCTTCATTTGGGGTAAGACTTGCAAGGCAATCTGATGGCTTTCCCAGATTTTTTTTTCCCCAAATCCCTCTCTATTTTCTCACCTGATAAAATCCTCTCACGTTCAATCCTGTCTTAGCTTTTGCTTCTCAAAGGACATGGGCCAACACAGAGCATAAATATGGGGGGAAAACTAGAAAAAAAATTTCAAATTGTTTATTTATTTTGTCAAACCCCTACCCGTGCAGAGAAACACCAGAAATTACTGTAATCGAATATATTTATTATGAGTAGATACGATTCGAATTGGGCAGTGTCTAATTGAAAGTATTGGGAAGGTGCTCCAAGAGAGGATAATGAAAGCAGGTTATACAGGCAACAGTTTTTCATTGGGAGACTTTTGGACATAGCATTACAGCATTCGTTTGTCAAGAATCGTGTGCACTGATCCCCAAAGTGGCCAGTTCTTAAGAATTTAATGTATCGGGTGGGGTCATGGTAGTCTCCTGAAGGTCATTGTAAATTTTTCATGTTGGTTTCTCAAGAGATGGGATCAGAGCACGTGCAGGGCTTCAGGGTCAGTCAGTTGTGAAAACAGTGTCATTAAGGACATGCCATATATCAAAGGACATCTGGAACTTTAATCATCAAGGAATTATGCATTAATGGAGGTTGCTTGTTCCTGACCTCGAGACAACCTCTTTCAGCAAGCCCAGCACAGTCTGTTTAGGATTTGGGGGTGTCTACACTTTAACTATTGGAGCCTTATACAAAGTAGGTACTCAATCACATTAATCAAAAGAACAAAAGTATCAGTGAAACTATAGTAAGAAACATATGACACGTGGGTTGTGTAGCTTCTGTATACCACTGATTCTTTTTATTAGTGGTGGCACAGTGGTTAAGAGCTACAACTGACAATCAAAAAGATCAGCAGTTTAAATGCACCAGCTGCTCCTTGGAAACCCTATGGGGCAGTTCTATTCTGTCCTGTAGGGTCCCTATGAGTCGGAATCGACTCAACGGCAACAGGTTTAATGAGTTTATGTTCTATAAAGTCACCGCAAACACTGAATTAACGAAAACCGAATCATTGCTCGTAGGAGAAATAGAGTTTGGTGTCGGTGAACCTCATCACAACATTTTCATCAAATGATCAGGACATCACCTTGTTTTATGTGTGTTTCTGTTTAGAGACACCTTAAATTGTTGATTCATTAACATTGAACTATCAACAGCACTATTACTCATGCCTGAAAAATCTTATGTAACACGCACATTTTCTCTGTAAGGCACATCACAGCTTCTTGCTCTTAGGAACACTAGACAGCACTTTAGCATTACATTTGGGAACAATTTTAAAAAGCAGAATCACCAATAAAAAGCACAAAAATGTGGCACTAAGTAGACAAAATGACACTCGTTTCCTGTAGGAGAGCTGAAACAAGTTCGACCTCAGTGGGAGCCTGTATGTCAAGCGACTCAAATTTTTCACTGCTCTGCACATGTCTGCAAACCACCATGAAAGCACTGTGAATATTGATTTGGAGTTACAAATAAATTTTAGTGAGTAGAAATTTGCAAATACGAAATCAGCACATAATGAGGATCAACTGTCCAACTAAACTTTGCATGTTTGAGATCTTCCTTTCTTACAGTGTGTTATTAGTAGAGGATAAGATATATGTCTAATGGAATCTTTGGTCAATAAAAATGTTTGTACCATTAACTGGAAACCAAATATGTGTTAGGCATTAAGTTTATCTCACTACTTCAGTGTAGATGGGTAACATGTCAACTTATGTTTCTAACCAAGAAGTAACAGGTACTTACGTTACCTTACTTGTCCTTGTCATTTGCAGCATCATCGTGTCCTAAAGATGTGGCATGGGAGTCACTCTTGATTTTCCAGAGGAGCGTAAAAGTCAGATCTTTGTTACCACCAATCAGGTGGGTGCCTTGGAAGCCACGTTGGAGCCGTTACTCTTCTTTCTGGTAACAACTCTTTTATTCTTTCTGAAAATTCTAGGATGCTCACCAAAGAGCCAAATGTTATCACAGTTTAGTCTAAGCAGAAGATAAAAGTCCCTTGAGCGCTTACCTTATGGTTCTTAATACCGTGCTTTCTCACTTTCATACAAGCTAGACAAAGTTAATTAGCTTGGATATAAGAAGCTGTTCCCTGTTCTCTTTCCCCTCCAAGCACTAATTAATATTAATGAGTAAAGGGATAAAATTACTAAGCACTCCTATAATTGTACTAGTGGATCATTTCCATAGGATGATTCTGAAATTCAGATAAATAAGACTAAATGTGGACTATCAAACACGAGACAGTTGACAGACCGCGGTATAGATTTCACTCAAAACCTTGATAGCAGGGCTATCACCACTTTTAGGGACATATTTAAGAGGATTATCGTACAGGAACTGATTGATTTACCAACAGAGATGTTCCCCCTTTCCTTCCTTCTTATTGTGTTGATTTTCCTCCTGTTTGGCAGAGGGAACCAGAGAGATTCAATATTCTGCCACATAATTGTTTTAACTCTTTCAGATGCGAAATTCCTACCCTTCTGAACCTAAGAAGACAAAAGAGAACACCACATTTTTTTTCAAGCTCTTAGAGGAAGATGCCAAAGAATGTGATAAAACTGAAAGCTGCTTTGGAAACCAAGAAGTGATGTCAAGAGTTTTAAAAAGCAAGGCCTATGCTTTTCTGGCCACTCCTGCAAGAAGCTGGAAGTCATCTGCCCATGTCTCCTGCCCAGCTTCAACTGAGAAGGTGTTTTCAGCATATTAATTAGGATGCTGAGCCTTGAAACAAAGGAAATCCACAGTCTCTGAGGAATTACATCACTTAATTTTCTAACTACCTTTGTGTCCTACTTCTGGTATCGCAGGGATGGTCCATAAGTGTTAAACATCACTACCTTCCTTCCGAATATTAAAATAAGGTGAGGTATGGAAGTGCTGGGTCTGAAAAATAAGAAAGATTGTAAGAAAATGAAGACATAGGCTCCTTTTAAAAGGAAATCTAGTGTGTTAGAATAAAAACAAGTAATTTGTAGTGCAATGTATAAATATTCACAAAAGCTATAATTGTATTTAGCAAAAAAACCTTCATAAAGAGCAGGGGACTCTTTTGCGGATGTAAGTATGTCTTAGTTACCCAGCACCTGCCGTAACAAAAAAAATACCATAAATGAGTGGTTTAAAGAAGAAAAATGTATTTTCTCACAGCACTGGAGCCTAGGCAGTTGAATTTAGGGTACTGGGTCTAAGGAAATGTCCTCCTTTGTCACTTCCAGCCTCTACTAGCTACCAGCAATTCTTAACTTTCCTGGGCTTGTAGATTCATCTGCCTCTGTCTTCACATGGCATCTCCCCGCTGGGTGTGTCTGTTTTCCCTAGAAGAGACTAATTTTAGGACACAACCTACTCCAGAATGACTTCATTAACATAACAAAAGAAACCCCTGTTTCTAAATATGGCCATATTTAAAAGTGCATTGTTTAGGACTTCAACATAAATTTTGGGGGGGGATACAATTCAATCCCAGCCCTTGCTACTTCCAGAAGGGTTTAGAACATGTGTGTTATGGATTGAATGGTGTTCTCTGAGAATATGTGTTGAAATTCTAACCTCCATACCTGTGGATGTAATCTTATTTGGAAACAAGGTTTTCTTTGTTATATTAATGAGGCCATGTAAGTATAGGGTGTGTCAAAAATCTAATCACTTCTGAGTTATAAAAAGAGCAGATTAGATGAAAAAAACAGCATGTGCACGGGGGAGGGGAGTGTGTGTGAGGGTCCTCTACAAGCCAAGGAACAAGATGCCTGGGACTACCTGCAAGAAAGGAATCAACACAGCTGAGACCCTTATTTGGACTTTTAGCCTCCAGAACCGTAAGAAAATAAATTTGTATTCTTTATATCCACCCACTTGTGACATTTCTGTTATAGCAGTACTAGGTAAGGAAGGCAAGGTGGCCAGCTATCTTAGTCATCTAGTGCTGCCCTAACAGAAATAACACAAGTGGATGACTTTAACAAAGGGAAATTTATTTTTTCACGTTCTCGTAGGTTACAAGTCCAAATTTAAGGTGTCACCTCCAGGGGAAGGCTTTCTCTCTCTGTTGGCTCTGGAGGAAGGTCTTTGACCTCAATCTTTCCCTGGTCGAGGAGCTCCTCAGGCGCAGGAACCCTGTGTCCAAAGGATGTGTTCTGCTCCTGATGCTGCTTTCTTGGTGGTATAAGGTCCCCAATTCTCTGCTTGCTTCTCTTTCCTTTTATCTCTTGAGAGATAAAAGGTGGGCAGGCCACATCTCGGGGAAACTCACTTTACCTTGGATCAGTGAGGTGACCTAAGTAAGGGTGGCATTACAATCCCACCCTAATCCTCTCAACATAAAATTGCAATCACAAAATGGAGGACAACCACACATGGCCTAACCAAGTAGATACATACATTTGGGGGGGGACACAATTCAATCCATGACACCAGGGAAGCTAACACCTCATTCCATTTTTTCTTTTCTACCCTCTGAATTGTTATTTGGATGAAGATGGACTGTAGATAATAAGAAAAGTCTAACCCCAAAAACTCTTGAAAGGAAAAGAGATTGTGTAAAATAAACATTAATTTACATTAAGTGCTAGTGATCCAAACTTTCTTTACTAAAGAATATTTTTCTCTGTGCTGTGATATAATAGGAAACCCTGGTGGCATAATGGTTAAGTGCTATGGCTTCTAACCAAGAGGTCAGCGGTTCAAATCCACCAGGCGTTCCTTGGAAACTCTATGGGTCAGTTCTACTCTGTCCTATGGGGTCGCTATGAGTTGGAATCAACTCGATGGCAGTGGGTTTGGTTTGGTGATGAAATAATAATTCATAACAATACCCAAGAGTCCAAAGTTAGCAGAATAAGTGACCAGCAACAAGGTATAATTTCAGCAGCTCCAGAAATTCTTTCCCTGTTCTTTTACCTTTTATTCCACGATTAAAGGCTTAAAAAATAATTATTCACAAAACAGGCGAATATTACATTCATAATAAGTTGATGACAATAAAACTCCACTTTTAAAAATAAGAAGAGGGAAAATTCCCTCACATGTCTCCATGCTCCATGTATTTGTTACTGTGTTGGAATTCTCTTCCTTGTTTTTGCTTTCCTGTTAAAATATCTCTCTCAATTTCAACAGAACTAAATGAAATCTACTTTACAGTAGATCCAATTGTTTCACTCTTTAATCAGTTGCCATCTGTGATGGTTAAGGTTGTGAGTCAATTTGGCTGGGCTATGATTCTCAGTGGTTTGGCAGTTATGTAGTGATGTAGTTTGGCAGCTATGTGATGATGTAATTTGGAAGTTATGTAATGATGTACTTATCCTCCATTGTGATATAATGCAATTATCCTCATGATGTCATCTGATGTGATCAGTCAATCAGTTGTAACAGGAGTTTTCTCAGAAGTGTGGCCTGCATCCAATATATATGGATGTTCTGGAAAGCTTGCTGGCATTTGCTCACTCTGGATCCTGCATCCAGGTTGTCATCATCTGGCTTCTGGTTATTGGGACTTGAGCCAGTGGCCTGCTATATTGCCTGCTGGTCCTGGGATTTGTCAGCCTCTACAGCCTGTAAGCCAGCAGCCTACCCTCTTACCTACCAATCTTGAGTTTGTCAGCTTCTGCAGCCAATAAGCCAGCAGCTTGCCATCTGACCTGTTAATCTTGGATTAGTCAGCCCCTGCAGCTTTGTGAATCAGGAGAAGCTACCAGCCTGACACCTGACTTGGGACTTGCAAACCTCTACAACTCTTCCTCTGTGCGTGTGTGTGTGTATATAAAACCAAAAACCAAACCCATTGCCATCGAGTCGATTCTGACTTATAGCAGCCCTACAGGACAGAGTAGAACTGCCCCTTAGGGTTTCCAAGGAGCGCCTGGTGTATTTGAACTGCCAACCTTCTTGTTAGCAGCCATAGCTCTTAACCACTATACCACCAGGGTTTCTGTGTGTGTGTGTGTATACATGCTTTAGTGGTTTTGCTTCTCTAGAGAACACAGCCTAAGATATTTGATAATGAGAGTGGTTCAAGAGAAACAAAACCATAAGAAATGAGTTTTCTAAACTGGCTCTCAGGTCTGACTAGTCTTAAAGATGTTGATGACTCTGTTCTAGTAGTTAAGAGGGCACTGCTAATCCATGATGTGAGAAGGCAATAGAAATACTCTTCACCACCAGTAGATCAAGTATTGGTAAGAGGAAGGCTCTGGGTGATTGTGTATTTGGTACTTTTCTACATTTCAATCAGAATGAGAAGTATAAGGAAGCTGGTTGGTTGGTCCTACTTTCGATAGACAAACTGGTGAAAGAAAGATATGAGCTCAGGGCTTCAGAGCCAAAGCTCAAGTGCCACAAAAACGACCTCAAAGTTGCTACACGTGCTCTGAAAGAAAGCCTTATTTCTTACAGTAACAGAGCTGATATAGCCGAAAACCAAACTGAGACTGACTGAATTACAATGCCAACTGAATTCTCAACCTCAAATATTGTCTGCAGTTAAAGTGAGGGCATCAACTGGAAAGAAATGGAATCCTGAAACTTGAGATGAGGACATATGGCAGATAATCAAGTATCTTGGGACACTGAGACCCTAAATTCTGTTGAATCACTCCTACCATCAGAAATAGCCTACTCACTCCCATTTGAAGAGATTGCTCCATCTTTGTCTACTTATCCACCGTCCCCAGTAAAGCCATTAGCCCTTCCACACCCATTTGATTAGATTAACCGAGGTGTGTCTAAAGAACGTTTTTGTCTGAGACATCACCAGTGGCAGTGTTTGAATCATTGCATGGAGAAACTTCTTGAGTCATTGCCCGGTGTACTACCTGAGGCAGATGCCTTATAAGACATTGCAGAATGTTCTCAGAACACATCTCTGCCACCCATTTCTGCTTCTAGACCCACAACTAGACTTAAGTCACAGCAAGCCTCAAAAGGTGAAGTATAAAATCTGACCCAGGAGAAGGTACTCCACTGTGCTAAAAAATTTATACTGTTAACCTTTCTTCCATCCTTCCCCAAAGGGATCTATGATCTTCTATAAGAGTGACTGTTCACTGGGGAAAAGGAAATAATCAGACTTTTCAGGGATTACTGGGTACTGGATCTGAACTGACGCTAATACCAGCAGACCCAAAGCTTCACTGTGGCCCACCAGTCAGAGTGGAGGCATATAGAGGTCAGGTTATTAATGAAGTCTTAGCTCAGGCTTGTCTCACAGTGGGTCTCCAAACCCACCCTGTAGTGATTTACACAGTTTCAGAAAGCATACTAGAAATAGATATATTCAGCAACTGGCAAACCCCCCACACTGTATTCCTGACAAGTGGAGTAAGGGCTGTTATGGTAGGAAAAGCTATTAGAACTTCCCCTACTTAGGGAAATAGTAAACCAAAAGCAATATCACATTTCTGGAGGGACTGCAGAGATTACCGCCACTATCAAGATCTTGAAGAATGCAAGGGCGGTGAGTCCCACCACATCCTCATTCAACTCGCCTATTTGGTCTGTGTAAAAAAAAGATGGATCTTGGAGAATGACAGTGGATTATTGTAAACTTAACCAGGTGGTGACTCCAATTGCGGCGGCTGTTCCAGATGTTGTTTCATTGCTTAAGCAAATTAATGTTCTCTTGGTACCTGGTGTGAAGCTATTGATCTGACCAATGCCTTATTTTCTATTCCTATTTCAAAGAAACATCAGAAGCTGTTTGACTTCATCTGGCAAGGCCAGGAGCACAGTTTCATTGTCCTATCTCGGGGGTATATCAACTTTCCAGCTCTATGTCATAATTTAACCCACAGGGAACTTGATCACTTTTCCTGTCCACAGGATGTCTCCTGGTCCATTACATTGATGACATTATGTTGATTGGACCTAATAAGGAAAAAGTGTCAATGACTCTGGACTTATTAGTAAAAGATCTATGTGCTAAAAAAAAAAAGGGTGGGAAATTAATCTGACAAAAATTCAGGCACCTTCCACTTCAGTGAAATTTCTAGACGGTCAGTGGTGTGGACATGTCCAGATATTCTTTCTAAAGTGAAGAATACTTTATTTCATCTGGCCCCTCCCACAACCAAAAAGGAGGCACAACTCCTTCTGGACCTCTTTGGATTTTGGAGGCAACATATCCCTCATTTGGGTGTGCTAGTCTGGCCTATTTATCAAGTGACTCAAAAACCTGCTAGTTTTGAGTGGGGCCCAGAACAAAAGAAAGCTCTACAATAGGTCCAGGCAGCCATGCAAGCTGCTCTGCCACTGGGCCATATGATCCAGCTGATCCAATGGTGCTTGAAGTGTCTGTGGCAGATAGAGATGCTGTTTGGGGTCTTTGGCAGGCCCCTATTGTGAATCACAGAGCAGCTTGCATTAGGATTTTGGAACAAAGCCCTTTCACCCTTTGCAGATAACTACCCTCTTTGAGAAACAGTTTTTGGCTTGTTACTGGACCTTAGTAGAGACTGAACACTTAACTATGGGCCACCAAGTCACCATATGGCCAGAGCTGTCCATCATGAACTGGGTGTTGTCTGCCCCACAGAGTCATAAAGTTGGACGTGCACAGCATCACTCCCTCATTAAACGGAAGTAGTATATATGAGATTGGGCCTGAGCAGAACCTGAAGGCACAAGTAAGTTTCATGAGGAAGTGGCTCAGATGCCCATGGTCTCCATTCCTATAACCTTGCCTTCCATCTCCCAGACTACACCTATGGCCTAATAGGGGGTTCCTTATGGTCAATTGACTGAGGAAAAGAAAACTCATGCCTGGTTCAGAGATGGTTCTGTGTGATATGCAGGCACCTCCCCAAAGTAGACAGTGGCAGCAGTGCAGCACCTTTTTGGGACCTCCCAGAAAAACCGTGGTGAAAGGAAATTCCCCCAACTAGCAGAACTTTAAACAGTGTACCTGGTTGTTCACTTTGCTTGGAAGGAGAAAGGTCCAGATGTGCTGTTGAATACTAATTCATGGGTTGTCACCAGTGGTTTGGCTGGATGGTCAGGGACTTGGAAAGAATGTGATTGGAAAATTGGAGACAAGGAGGTATGTGAATAGACCTCTCTGAATGAATGGGCCAAAGAAGTGAAAATATTTGTGTCTCAAATGAATGCTCACCAAAGAGTAACCTCAGCAGAGGAGTATTTTAACAATCCAGTGGATACGATGACACATTCTGTGGAAACAAGTCTTTCTCTTTCCCTGGCCACCTCTGTCATTGCTCAATGGGCTCATGAACAAAGTGATCATGGTGGCAGAGACGGAGGTTATGCATAGGCTCAGCAACAGGACCGTCTATTCACCAAGACTGACTTGGCTACAGCCACTGCTGAGTGCTTAATCTGCCAGCAGCAGAGACCAACACTGAATCCCTAATATGGCATCATTACTCAAGGTGATCAGCCAGCAGCCCTGTGGCAGATTGATTACATTTGATCACCTCTGTCATGAAAAGGGCAGCATTTTGTTCTTATTGGAATAGACACTTACTCTGGATACAGATTTTCCTTCCCTGCATGCAATGCTTCTGCCAAAACCACCATCTATGGACTTATAGAATGTCTTATCCACTGCATTGGCATTCTACATAGCATTGTGTCAGCTCAAGGGGCTCACTTCACAGTAAATGAAGTGTGGCAATGGGCCCATGCTCATGGAATTGACTGGTCTTTTCATGTTACCCATCATTCTGAAGCAGCTGTCTTGATAGAGCAATGGAATGGCCTTCTAAAGATGCAATTAAGGTGCCAGCTAGGTGGCAATACCTTGCATAGTTGGGGGGATGTTCTCCACGAGGTTGTATATGCTCTAGACCAGAGTCCAATATATGGTGGTGTTTCTCCATAACTAGGATTCATGGGTCCAGAAATTAAGGGGTGGAAATGGGAGTGGTACCACTCACTATTACCCCTAGTGACCCACTCAAAAAATTTTTGCTTTCTGTTCCCACAACCCTATACTCTGCATGTCTACAGGTCATAGTTCCAAAGACAGGAATCCTACCAGGAGCCACACTGATTCCATTGAACTAGAAGTTAAGAATGTTACTCAGCCACTTTGGGCTTCTCATGCCTCTGGATCTATAGGCAAAGAAGGGGGTTATTGTATTGGCTGGCGATTGATCCTGATTATAAAGGGGAAATTGGACTTATATAATGGAGGTAAAGAAGAGTATGTCTGGAATACAGGAGATCCCTTAGGATGTCTCTTAGTACTACCATGCCCTGTGATTGAAGTCAATGAAAACTACAGCAACCCAATTCCAGCATGACTACTGATGTCCCAGACCTCTCAGGAATGAAGGTTTGGGCCACCCCACCAGGCAAAGCAGCACGACTAGCTGAGATGTTTGTTGAGAGCAAAGGGTATATGGAATGGGTAGTGGAAGAAGGTAGTCCTAAATACCAGTTTCAACAATGTGACCAGTTGTAGAAATTAGGGCTATAATTGTTATGAGTATTTCTTTCTTTTATGTGTGCACCAAATATTTTTATTCTCTTTGTTTATAAAGTATAAGATGTAAACGGGGGCAGTGCATTTTTGGTTGTAGGCATTTTAATTGTATCATGTTAGGCATGATTACAACTTTGTAACTGTCATTATTTAGAGAATGTGAATGGTTTAAATAGATGTGTACAAATGCCAAATTGACAAGGGGTGGATTCTGATGGTTAAGGTTGCGTGTGAACTTGGCTGGGCTGTGATTCTCAGTGGTTTGGCAGTTATGTTTTGATGTAACTTGGCAGTTCTGTATTGATGTACTTATCCTCCATTTTGTGATATAAGGTAGTCACCTCTGTGAGGTGTTTGTTGTGACAAGCCAATCAGTTGTAAGGGGAGTTTCTTCAGAGGTGTGGTCTGCAACTAATATAATGCCTATCCGGGCAAAGCTTGCTGGCTTTTGCTCTCTCTGGATCCTGCAATCTGCTCATCATCATCTGACCTCTGGTTCATGGGACTTAAGCCAATGGCCTGCCATATCGCTTGCCAATATTGGTATTCATCAGCCTCCATAGCCTGTGAGATATGTGAGTCAAGAGAAGCCTCCAACCTGTCACCTGACTTACATTACCTGGGACTTGCCAGCCTCTACAACCACATGAGCCACTTCCTTGAGATAAATCCCTCTCTCTCTACATACCAAAACCAAACCCAGTCCCGTCGAGTCAATTCCAACTCGTAGCAACCCAAAGACACCATCTGACTTTACCCCTACCAATCCACTAAAACACCTGGGTCAACATTACCAACCACGTTCTGGCTGCATTGTACTTTTGAATTGCTTCTTATAAATTATGAAATTCTGTCTTCCCTTGGTTTTTGCAAGAGCACTTTCTCCTGCTTCTTGGATTATTTGCTCAACATACAGATTGAATAAGTAAGGTGGGTAGATACAGCTGTGCTGTACACATTTTCCAATTTTTAAGCCACTCAAAATCCCTTTGTTCTGTTTGCATGAGATCCTCTTGATCTATGTAGAGGGTCTGCATGAGCACAACGAACTGTTCTGTAATTCCTATTCTTTGTAATGTTATCCATAATTTGTTATGATTCACACAATCAGCTTTATTGGTGTATAATTCAGCCTTTTTAGTTAAACAATTCTGAGTTTTGACAAATAAATATATTTGTATAATCATCACCACAATCACAATATATAATACCTCCATTACCAAAAACCAAACCCTTTACAGTCAAGTCAATTCTGACTTATGGCAACCCCATGTGTGTCAGAGTTGTAAAGGGTAAAGTCAGAACTTCTCCGTAGAGTTTTCTTGACTGTAATCTTTACGGAAGCAGATTCCCAGGATGTTCTTTTGTGGTGCCATTGGGTGGATTCAAACTATCAGCCTTTCAGTTAGTAGTCAAGCACAAATCATTTGCACCAACAGGGACCTTTTCTCCATTACCACCCCCCCGCCCAAATTCCCTCGCATCTCCTTATAGTCAACCCCTCCCCCTACTCCTAGGCCCTGGCAACCTCTTATCTGACTTCTGTCCCTATAGATTTGCATTTTCCAGAGTGGTAATTTCTTTTCTAAATTTTATTCAATTTGTTGCTGTTGAGAATATACACAGCAAAACATACACCAATTCAAAATTTCTACATATCCAATTTAATGACATTGATTACCTTCTTCAGGTTGTGCAACCATTCTCACCTTCTTTTTCTTTGTTGTTCTTCCCTCATTAATATAAACTCATTGTCCCCTAAGGTTCCTATCTAATCTTTCAAGTTGCTGTTGTCAATTTGATCCCATATAGATAGTCCTTAAAAGAGCATAATGCTCAAAGCTCCTTCCAAAACCATAACATACAAACTGTATAATAAACCTAAATAAATTAAAATTAAGACATCGACAAAAAAAGAAATATGAGCCACAATCTGAAAGATATTTGTAACATATATTACCAATGAAAGATTAAAATCCATAACTATAAAGAATTCTTATGATTTAGTTAGAAAAAAGAGACAACCCAGCGGGAAAATGGGCAAAGTACAAGCACACACTTGACAGAAAAGCAAACAAAAATGCAGATAGGTAAACAGATTATAGATAGATAGATGCTATATACATATATGATAGATAGAAAGATGTTCAATAGTCAGGGAAATACAAAGCAAGAACACACTTTATTAAATGAGTAAAAACTTATGAGCTTTAACAATGCCAATTGTTAGGATGTAAAACTATGAAAATACATGCTATTGGTGGGAGTGTAAATTGACATTGTTTTAAGAAGTTGAACCCTTGAGTTTTCTGCAATCCAGAAATTCCAGTCCTGGGTATATATCTAAGAAAAACTCCTGGCTCTTGATTATGTGTTCTGGAAGTCATGTATGGAAATGTTCATAGAAGCATTATTCAATGTTTCAATACACAGGAAACAACCCTAATACATAGGAAACAACCCAAATATCTACTGACAAGAGTATAGATAAGTTTATGTAGAATATTCACAGGAAATATTATATAGTAAAGAAAATACATATTTTGCAACTAAATGGAAAAAAATGAATAAATCTTAGAAATAATTACTCAGCTTAAAATTTGAGTAAATAAAAATCAAATTACAGAGGCAATAACATTGTTAAGACAAGTAAAGGTCAACAACCTATTGCTTAGCTATCCATGCACAGGTGAAAAACCAAAATTTCAGGATAGTGGCTACCTCTGGTGAGGGAAGCAGGAGGTGAAATAATGGAGGACTACACAGGTAACTTCAACAACTCCGTGAAAGTCTTAGTTCATAATTTGATTAGTGGATTCATAGGTGTTCATTTTAATATTATGCTTAAGTTGTTATTGTTGTTAGCTGCCATCAAGTCTTTCCTGGACTCATGATGACCCCATGCACAACTGAATGGAACATTGCCTAGTCCTGCACCATTCCCATGATTGATTGTAGATCCACAGGGTTTTCAATGGCTGATTTCTGGTAGTAGAATTCCAGGCCTTTCTTCCTATTATGCTTACAGCTTAAGTAAACTTTACATAGATTGAATTATTATATGATAAATGCAAGTCAGTGAGACATTTATTTAAAAAAAAAAAAAAAGCCTGATTTTAAAAGGAATTCTTTAACTCGTGGGTTCAAAAATAAGTTGGAAAAAATAAAGATGCTAAACACTTGAAAATAAAATTTCAATTTGCGTTGCATGAGGACTACTTACTTGTTTAAGTCTACTCCTGGTCCTATGAGCACACATGAGAGTGTGTAATAATCTGTAGACGTGGTTTCCTTTTGAAATCGTATTATGGTCTGCTCTGAGGAATTTCAGAGGGTAATAGGGAGAAGATGCCTTCACTCGATAGAGATTAAATTCACTGTGTAAAAACTATGAAAAAAGATCTGCCTCTATATTCTCTTTTTGAAGATATCGATGCTTTGAGGACATAATTACCATTTCTTCTAAAAGAACAGCATTTTTTAAAATAAGGTTCTTTTTTTAATAAAGATTTACCTGTTGGCCCAAATCTGTTAAAACCTGGTTTAATATTCTTTTTAAATTCCTGTGAAAAATACCACTATACAAATACATTTTCAATTCATGATTACTGCATGGATCAATGAGTATAACAGATTGTGCGAAGTTAGTATAAACTACATCATCTTTGAGTTTTTTTTAAAAAAAAGATGGCACATATTTTCACTTGCTGGGCAGCAAAGGACAAAAAAAAATCCATAATCTGACATAAAATATGATTAAGATTATTAAAATTCTTTATATATATGTATGCATATATACACATTATATGTATATATATATGTATATATATATACACACACACATATGCACATACATATGACACATTTTTCCCAAGCCTGTTCAGTGTATTAATTGAAACCATTTGGCATCCCAATTTTCTGCTTTGTTTTCCTTTAGTCCTTATTTTCTTACCTAGTTATCTTTAATATAATGTTATCTTGCTTATTCATATTATATTTGTGATTATTCTTAGACCCCTTTTAAGAAGATTTCAGGTGTACATAAATAAAAATAACTGATAAAATATGCTACACACACACACATATTTTGAATCAGGAACTAAACATAATTAAAAGCCAGCCAGTCTTGAATCCCATGGGTTGGGTCCTCTGCCATCCTGTGTTCCTCAAGCACACCTTGGAATTCACTCTTGATCTGTTTCGGAGGGAGCAGTAGCTCCCATTTTCTTAGGCAAATGACTCTGCCAAATGAAGAAAGAATTGTTTATTTGCTTGTTTTTCTTTGAAATGTCTGTGATATTGGTCATGCTGAACCCTGTATATAAAAACTCTGCCCTTTTTCAAGAACAGTGGCACACTTTGTACTTTCACTATGTGCTACTTAACTTGAGTTGCTATTCTTCAATAAAACTCTTTGTTCTTACTGCTATCAGAGTACGAGATTATCTTCTTTTTCGTATTTGGTGTCAGAAGCGTGATTTCAATGTTACATTGCCTTCAATGACCCCTGAGGTGTTAAGGGCTCAGGTTCAGGTACCAGGCAAGCAATTTGGACTCTCTGTCTCTGCAGACTCTCAGGAATCGCCTCAAGGTAAATAACTCTCGAATATGAGCTCTTTGAGTTTTATCGAAGAATTTGTTTTTGTTCTTGCAAGTAAGTTTTACTATCTTTCAAAAGAAAAATGGGAATGCCCATTCCAAGGGCAAATCAGAGCTTCCCTCTGAGACTAAAAAAAAAATTACTGCCTGCTATATTAATAAAAAAAAAAATTTTTTTTTTTTTTTATATTAATAAGCACTTTGGTCCTTTAAAGTACACATCCTTGTCTGGTTGGCATGATCTCACTAAAGATATTTTGGAAAATCAGTGGCTATTTTGGGGTTCTTTTGGCTTACCTAAATTAGTTTTTCTGTGCAGTCGATTGGAAAACAACCTCAATCGGGTGCCTATTTTAATTGGTATTTAGAGGTCTCCAAAATACATTCAGATAGCAAAATTGCTTTCCTGCAGGATTCTGTTTCAAATTACCAAGCAAAATGAGACACAATATCAGAACTCTGCTCCTGCTCCATCTGTCCATTTTCTGGCTGTCACTTTTTTATACCCCTCCTTACCCTCCTAATACTCTGTCTGAGCCTCCTTATTTCCCCCCTAAAAAAACAAGAAATCTTTACCCAAAATGCCCTTTAAGATCCATTCTATGGACACTGAAGAGTCACCCCATGTAGCCTTTATTCCCTGTACTAGCTCAAAGTTATGTAGCACTGTGAAGAATTTTCTAAAATTATGTGACACTTCCAAGTTTTTTTTTTTTTTTTCCAAGTTTGTTGAGGAACATAAAATTCTTATTGAAGCTTACTAATCTGGGATCTCAGATTTGTTTCAACTAGTCCATATGATAACTGGGCCTGGAGAAGTCAGCTATAACTAGAACACTCTGAATGAAAAGATCCCTAAAATAGTTTAGCTTTAAATATTGATAAGACAGCCACTGAATTGTATGAGTATGCTCAAGCAATGGATAAGTGATTACTTGAGGCTATTCCCAATGCTTTTCCTCCAATAACTGATTGGACAAAAATTCATTCTTATAAACAGAATAAAGATGACAATGTTTAAAATTATCAAACCAGGCTACTTCAAAAGTTTTCTGAATGCTCTTACAATATCTGGCTGCAACTGGAGCTTTTAATGTTATTTTCATATCTGGATTAAAATTTGAAATCTCAGCCTTGGTTAAGTGGCATCGATTGGACTGGGAAACAGCCCCATTGTGGAATTGATCGATTTAGCTTATAAACTTTCCCAGACTCTTGAGGGTGAAAGGGACAAAAAGGATAACAAATTGATGGCCCTCCAGCTGCAACAATTACAGTCCTTAAATCAAAAGAAGAATGCCAAACCTTCTAACGGCCCCAAGACTGGCATCTGCCACTACTGTAAGAAACCTGGTCATTGGAAAAATGAATGTTATAAATTAAAAAACAAAATGCAAACTCCCTAGCAAGATGTCCTTCAAACCGATATGGAATGAAGGGGCTCTGATCACACAACAGGGAATTTCCCTATGGTAGTGCTTAACTCATAAGGGGAAACTATTGTAAATATTAATGAACAAACTTGTCAATTTTTTATTGACACTGGATTCACCCTATTATTAATCCCACTTTTTTTGCAAAAGCCTCTGCCCCAGAGTACAAAAGTCTCAAACGTAGTGGAGTCACCAACCAAAAGCAAACACTGATCCATTTTCAACACCTTCCAATATATCTCGGGTCTATTGAAGGCTTACATCCTTTTTTGCTTAGCCCTGATACATTTTTCAATTTTGGGGGCTGAGATCTTTTGTCTAAATGGAATTATCATTGACAGTTTGCTGAAAATGCAGAAATATTATTACGTTTGCCCAAAGTCCCAAATTTTACCAATACAGTTTTTAAATTAGAACAGATTCAAAAAGAACAGGTTGCTTGCTGCTTGCAAGCACTTGTCATGCATACTGATGATTCAGTTCAATCTACCTCTCTTTCCCCTGATATTCTTTCATTAATTCCTGAAACTGTATGGGCCACCATGCCTACTGATGTGGGCCGAATTTTGTCAGCAGAACCAATCAAGATTCAAATAAATACATCTAAACCCTTGCCAAAGATTTCTCAGTATCCCCTTAAATGAGAAACCAAGGAGGGACTAGCTCCCATTATACAAGACTTTCTTTCTAAAGGCTTGATTGCCTCCTGCACAAGCCCTATTTTTCCTGTAAAGAAACTAAACAATAGGGCCTGGACATTTGTTCAGGATTTGTATGCCATTAACCTTATTGTTATTCCTAGCTTTCCAGTAGTCCCAAACCTCATTTACTGCTTCCCAATACCCCTTTGAATGTTACCCGTTTTATAGCTGTTGACCTTTGCAGTGCTTTTTTTAGTATTACTGTGCATACTGAAAACCAATATTTGTTTGCTTCCATCTGGAAAAAATCAACAATTTACCTGGACTATAATGTCTCAGGGATTTACTAAAATCTTCCACTTATTTTTCCCGAATTCTTCATGCAGACTTGCAGCCTTTGCAATTTGTGAATAAATCCAAATTGCTGCAATATGTTGATGACTTATTAGTATGCTCAACCGCCCACCAGGATTGCACTGATGATAGTGTAGCTTTATTAACACATTTGGCTGCTGGTGACATAAAGTTTCCAAAGAGAAGTTACAATTGTCCTGACTTTCTGTCAAATATCTGGGCCACATAACCTCTGCTAAAGGTATCTCTATCAACCCTAAACTAAAGGAGGCCATTTTTACTTCCCTATCTCTAGAACAAAGAAATAACTATAAAGGTTTTTAGGGCTTTGTGGCTATTGTAGGCCTTCAGTTCCTAATTTTTCTTTGTTGGCCCAACCCTTATGTAAATATTTAAAGGCATCTGAATCAGATTCATTCCAAATTTTGCCGGAAGATCGTGAGGCCTAGCTATAGATAAATTAAAAGGGGCTTTAACAGAAACACTTGCTCTAGGTTTTCCCAACTATCACCCAGATTTTTCTTTATTTGTACATGAATTGCCTGGAAATGCTTTAGGCACATTGACCCAGAAACATGGAGAATATCAAAGACCTGTAGGCTACTACAGCCTGCAGCTTGACCCTGTAGCTAAAGGATACCCTCCCTGTCTCTGGGCTATAGATGCTACAGTGAAAATAGTGGAAAGGACCACAGATATAGTGCTGGGGAATTTTTTTTAGATGTTTATGTGTCCCATGCCGTATTTACTGTACTTAATTCTGCTTTGACTCAACATGTTTCCTCCAGTCAGATAACTTCTTACGCAGTTCTCCTTCTGGCCACATCTAACTCTAGACTACACACTTTGACTTGTTTAAATCCAGCCACCCCTCTCCCTGATACTGACAACAATGATTACCCTATACATAATTGCCTAGATTTAACTGAGCAACTTTTGACTCCTCAAAAATATATGAGAGAGACCCATTTCACTAATCCAATTTAGTTTTGTTTCTGGACAGCTCCTACTTAAAACTTCTACTAAAGTCCTTGAGAGTCAAACTCTTCTGAAGCTACTTCTTCCCAGCAAACTGAATTAATTGCCCTTACTAGAGATTTTAAGCTTGCTTCAGGAAATTCTGCCAATATTTTCACCTATCTAGGTACTCTTTTGGGCTTGTACATTATTTGGACATGTTATGGAAACAAAGAGGGTTTTTTTTTAACCTCTTCTGGGATTGCCACACACAAAAAAGTGGAACTTTAGTGGCAGATGTTTTAGATGCTCTGTTACTCCCCTCTAAAATTGCTGTAATAAAAATGCAAACTTACCAGCCAAAAGAAGTGCCGCACACTGAAAAGATTAGAGGGAATGTTCTTACTGACAAAGCAGCCAAATAACTTGCTTCTAAAATTACTATTGCCCTCATGATGAATAAAGAAAAGGACTCCTTGAGATGGTTTACCAATGGCCCCAACATTTATGAATTAACTTTAGAAAAACTTTTGAAACACCAACAATTAACCTAAACAGATCAGATTAAAATATGAAGGAAGGTTGTTGTCAAGATCCTGCTACTAAATTATGGATGGGACATAATCAGAAATCTGTCTTACCCAAATTTTTGCATATTCCTATGTTGCAGACCCTACATGAAGGGTCCCACATGGGACAAGATAAAATAATTTAGACCCTAAAGAAATATTGGTGGGGAACATTTTTTGAAACTGCTGAACATGTTGGCTCCCATTGCCCTATTCGCCCTCACCACAATCATGGGAAGCATCTTCAAGTCCTATGTGGACAATACCACCTGACTTCTGGGCCTGTGCTTGAATGACAGCTAGATTTCATTCAGCTCCCACCCTTGAATGGTTATAAATATATATTAGTGATGACTTGCAGATTTTCACATTGGCTAAAGGCTTTCCCTTGCCACCATGCAACTGTGGTCTTTGTAGCTAAAAAATTTCTTAAAAACATCATCCCTGCCTGGGGAGCACCAAAGACTCTTTGTAGTGCTAGAAGGGCTCATTTCAATGGCCAAGTCATTCAAGAAATATGTTGAATCTTCCCCATCTTTCAGAGATTACAATGTCCCTATCACTCCCAATCTTCTGTCCTAGTAGAAAGGATGAACAATATAATAAGAATCCAATTAACCAAGCTTTATGAGGCCCTAAACTTATCATGGATTAAGATTCTTCCTTTTGAATTTAAGATCTTCCACCATTCAGATCCCATGAACTTACCCCACATGAGATAGTTACTGGAAGACCTATGGCCTTCCCTCATTTTGCCTATACCAACTCTAACATTGTGCAACCTAAATTATCAGAATATTGTCAACCTTTACTCCAATACTCTAAAGAATGTTTTTCACAGGTTAAATAAGCCTTTGATGACTGTAAGTTAGAATTCCAAAATCTTCCTAACATTGTTCTGGGAGACTATATATACTAGAAAAGATATCAATTAAAAGACTTACAAGAACTTCAATGCAAAGGGCCATATCTAGTTCTCCTTACTAATCCATGTGCTGCCATATTACAGGAATTTAAAACCTGGATCTATTTGTCACAACTAAAGAAGGCCAAGACACTTCAGTGGACTTGTCAACCCTCTGGAGAATTAAAAATCACTTTAAAATGCCCTAGTGGCCAGAAGTGCATGACATCTGAGGTAGAGAGCTGATCCCAAGATCATGGAACAAGACTTGATAAATCTTGCTGAATTTTGTGGACTTTGCTTTATAATTGTAGCTATTCTTATGTTATTGGCTTTACTTCACACTTGTGGCCTTTTTCCTTGGTAATTTTATCCAACATGAAGGTCCATTTAACTTTTATCTTTCTCTGTTCAGTGGTGTTTTCCACTGCATGGGAGAAGAATGCATTTATTAAGTTAGCCCAATCAGTAGCTAGTGCCATCAATTTGACTGAATGTTGGATCTGTCATCCCCATCTGCAATATGGGCATGAAGATTCAGATCTATTAGCATTTCCTAAATCAAATTATAGTCTTGTCCCCAATGCCACTATTAATTTCAACATTACCTTTAAGTGAGCCATATATGTTAAGCTGTGGCATCCCCCTGAATTGTTAGCCCAACCTCAGGTACCATGCTTCAACCTAACTCAGATCACGGAATGAGTATTGAATTGTTCTAAGAGAAAATCATTTCCCAGTTGGAATAGATTGCAGAAAAAAAAAAAAAATAGTACTGCCTAAATGGCACTACTTTCCCACTCTACCATGCTGATTCCCCTAGGTACTTCCTGAGTTTGTACTAAAGTGCAAACTACCTGTCTAAGTCATCTAGTGCTGCTATAACAGAAATGCCACAAGTGGATGGCTTTAACAAAGAGAAATTCATTTCTTTACAGTAAAATAGACTAAAAGTCCAAATTCAGGGTGTCAGCTTCAGGGGAAGGATTTCTCTCTCTGTTGGCCTTTTCATCAATCTTCCTCTGGACTACAAGCTTCTCTGTGCAGAGATCCTGGGTCCAAAGGAGTGCTCTGCTCCCAGTGCTTCTTTCTTGGTGGTATGAGGTCCCTCTCTGTGTTCGCTTCCTTTTCCTTTGTATCTTTTGAGAGATAAAAGGTGGTGCAGGCCACACTCCAGGGAAACTCCCTTTACATTGGATCAGGGATGTGACCTGGTAAAGGTGTTACAATTCTACCCTAATCCTCTTTAACATAAAATACAACCACAAAATGAAGGACAACCACAGAATACTGGAAATCATGGCCTAACCGAGTTGATACACACATTTTTGGGGGGAACCCAATTCAATCCATGACACTACCCAACTGCTTATGAGGAAAACAGATGGATTTAAATAACTTGCTCCCACCCCCCTTTGTTCTAAGCTCTGGAAACCAGTAAGATTAGGACAATTTTCCCTTCATAAGAGTTCCCTTACCAAAAATTGGCTTAAGCAGGGTAATGAAGCTATTCCTTTCCTGGACAATTATACTGGGAAATGCTTATCTAATGTCTGCAACCAAAATGAAATTCCATGAGCTATGCAAAGAGTAATGTATTTCAAGGAGGCTGAATCCTTAGAAGAAAAGTTACCCTACACCCCAATTTGACTTTTTATCACATGTTATGTGTATACCTCCCTTTACTTTGAGTTCTATTTAAAATCCTTACCAGCATCTAAACTAAAAAAGAGGACTCACCTTGTTTCCCTGGGTGTTTGCATTGACTTTTTGTTGCTTGAGTTTGTTCTGAATTTTTCTTCCACTTGACCTTGCTGGCTAATATAACTCCACTAAAGACCCACTCACCCTGAAGAAGAGGCCTATCATCTTGGCAAGGTGAAGAAAATAATTTAATCAACCAAAGTTCTTCTAGAAAGCAGACAAAGTCCTTGCAGGAGAAAGGATACTCGGTTGTCAGTGATCAGCACCCCTTAGTGGAGGCTTGATCCAAAAGGGGGAATGTGCTAGCAAAAATTCAAACATAGAGGTATTCAGAGCAGGCTCTCAATAGAAGCTTAACACAAACCACTCTTGGGAAAACAAGGGAGGGGATGAAGGAATAGTGGTTGTTCTGGGAAAATATATACAAAGAATGTTCCAGAAAGTGTGTAACAAAAATGTTCTCAGAAATTGCTTACTCAAACTGTTATCAAGAAATGTTTATATATGTCCATATAGTTTATCTGTTATTTTTTCTTGAAAAATTTGTCAACAACACATGTGATGAGTGGAATGGTTAGAAAGCAAGCTAAGTACCAGGTCTGCAAATAGTCTCTTTTTCTCCAGAGTGAGTTTGAACCTTCATGTGGTGGGAGGGATTGTTAAGGATAAAAACACAAGAAGAACATATTATTGGAACCCTCTTTTACTGAGACCTGAAGAATTTTTTTTTTCAATTTCCCCAAATCAAATTCAAGATAGATAAATCCATAAGGAGAGAAAGGCTGAGAAAAAATTTTAAAGATGCAGAATGAGATTGGTAAAGTAGAAAAACCGAGCAAGGAAACTCAAGAGTCAATTGAAGAATGAAAGCACTCATGATGGAAGAGAATGAAGAATAAAAATTAGCACCACAGGATAAATGATACAAGGAATAAACCTGGTTAAACCTCTCAAAGTGCAAGGCAAAGGGGCAAAAAATACAAAAGTGACAGAGACTATAAAGACTGTATAAGACATGCAAGGAGCAGAGATCCAACTAAAGAACTACAGATTCTCTTATGCAGGAAGCAAGGACAATTGAAATAAGCTGCAAACATTAAAGACATCGTTTATGACCTTTCCTTAGTTGATGAAAGGCCAAATTATGCAGACTGAAAAGCTTCAGTGTTCCAAGCAAGTCAACAAATAGAGATGTATCATTTCCTAACAAAAACTTTGAATGAACAAAAAAAATCTTAAAAGTAATAGAAGAAAAAAATGTTCAAAGATTCTGAAAAGTTTATTTTAAGATGTATTGAAGCTAACTGGAAAAAAAAAAGAAAAAGAACTTTTTTGGGGGGGAGCAGAATTATGAACTCATAAAGAAAAAATTATGTTCTAAAGTATTAGGGTGGGATTGTAACATCCTTAACCAGGTCACATCCCTGATTCAACATAAAGGGAGTTTCCCTGGGATGTGGCCTGCACCACCTTTTCTCTCTCAAGAGATAAAGGGTAAGGGAAGCTAGCAGAGAGGGGGTAACTCATACCAACAAGAAAGCAGTGCCTAGAGTAGAGTGCTTCCTTTGGACTCAGGGTCCTTGTGTAAAGAAGCTTGTAGTCCAGGGGAAGATTGATGAAAAGGCCGACAGAGAGAGAAAGGCTTCCCCTGGAGTCGACATCCTGAATTTGGTCATTTAGCCTATTTTATGGTGAAGAAATAAATTTCTCTTTATTAAAGCCATCCACTTGTGGTATTTCTGTTATAGCAGCACTAGATGACTAAGATAATAGCCAAAGATAGAAAATTAACAACCTTTTGGCATATTCTGTCATCATGTAAAAAAAAACCTAGTAGCACCAATACCCATACACGTGAGTGAGATATTCCAGCTGAGTTGCCAATTGATTTCAAATGCATGAGTTAGCACAGCTGATACCAGACAGAGCAGTAGAATTATCCAGTTGAACTCAACCCAAATTGCCAACATACAGAATCATGAATAAAAAAATGGTAATGATTTTAAGTCACAAGTTTGGGGGAGGTTTATAATGCAGCTTTATATAACTGATACAACTAGTTACGGTATTTTTACACAAATAACACCCACCTTCTACATTTGTTTGCCAACTGCACTCTCCACCCCCCACAAGGTATTTTCATAAATGCTGCTAAGCCAATCATTTTTACACGTTGCTGTAAAAAAAAAAAAAAAATTAGTACAGCGCACTTAAAAATATACCTCAAAGGAGGAGAGCATGGTTGGCAGACAAATGTAGAAGGTGCACTTTACTTGTGTAAAAATACGGTATAAAGAATGTTGATTTCAGTATGAGTTTCTTGAGGGACTTTTGTTGCCAACGATGACAGAGTAACAGGGATCAGATTTACTCTCCCACCTTAAACATGTACAAAACCAGACAAGATATATGGGGGGTGGGGAAGTATTCAAACATGGGGCAATATGTAACTCAGGACAGTAACCACTAAGAGAAGGGAAACAAACAAGGTGAGCTTTATGGTTGTCCAAGCTTATTGCCTAGAGAGCATTTCCAGGCTGCAGTGCAGGGAGCGGAAACTCAAACATAGCCTCACAGTATCCCTGAGTAAGGCTATGGCAGGTAGAATTTACAGAGCTAAGTACCAGAGAGAAGAGAACTGTTCAGAGAGGAGAGAACTGTTCAGAGAGGAGAGAGTTGTCCAAAGGGAGAGCTCCAGAGGATTCCTCTCAAATCTTAAACTGAGTACTAATTAAAAAAAAAAAAAAAACTAATTAGTACATCTTATTTTTGTAAACAAAAATAGGATTGGAATCACTCTATTAATATTAGATGAAGAAGCTCCATAGACACATCCAAACTCCCTGAGGGACCAAATTGCTGGGCTGAGGGCTGTAGGGACTGTGGTCTCTGGGAACATCTAACTCAATTGGCATAACATAGTTTATAAACAAAATGTTCTACATTCTACTTTGGTGAGTAGCATCTGAGGTCTTAAAAGCCTGTGAGCGGCCATCTAGGATACTCCGCTGGTCTCACCCCTTCAGAGGCAAGGATGAATGAAGAAAACCAAAGGCACAAGGGAAAGATTAGTCCAAAGGACTAATGGACCACATCTACCACAGCCTCCACCAGACTGAGGCCAGCACAACTAGATGGCGCCTGGCTACCATCACTGACTGCTCTGACAGGAATCACAATAGATGGTCCCGCAAACAGCTGGAGAAAAATGTAGAACAAAATACTAACTCAGAAAAAAGGCAAGACTTGCTGATCTAACAGAGACTGGAGAAACCCTGAGAGTATGGCCCCCAGACACCCTTTCAGCTCAATAATGAAGTCACTCCTGAGGTTCACCCTTTAGCCAAAGATTGGACAGGCCCATAAAACAAAATGAGACCAAAGGGATACACCAGCCTGGGGGCAAGGACTAGAAGGCAGGAGGGGAGAGGAAAGCTGGCAATAGGGAAGCCAAATTTGAGAAGGGAGAATATTGACATGTCCTGGGGTGGTTAACCAATGTCATAAGACAATACGTGTACTAACTGTTTAATGAGAAACTATTTTGTTCTATAAACCCTCAATAAAATATATATATATGTATATATATACATATATATATTAGTTGAGGTAGACTTTAAGTAGGCAGATATTAGTTAGATCCATGGTATAACTTGTCATAGTCCAAGATGAAAAGATTATATGGAGAGAAATGGTTGGTATTCAAATTTCCCCAGACCTAGAAGACTTGCTTGCTATTGCTAGAGGGTGAGGAGGGAGATGGGCACAAAGAAAGCAAAGGCATGCCCCTTATTAATAGCCAGGGGTCAAAATGGATCATTTTTCCTTTATAAAATCTAAAATTCAAAAAGACACATGATGTGCCAAATATATAAAGTATGTAAAGCACAAACTATTAGAAATACAAGGAAAATTGAGAGAAATACAATATTAATGGTAAGCTTTTCCCAATACAAAAGGCAATTGGAGTGGTCTAAAAATAGTTGGTCCGGAATTACTTACTGTTCCAGCAATTTGTTAAAAGAAACATTGGCTAGAGGATCGGCCCTTGGAGAGGTCTCCTGAGTCCAGTGCCAGGACCGGGTGCTGTCATATGCCCTTTCTTTCCTGAGGAGAGAGGTTATTTCACATAGGCCTTTACCCAAAAGCTAGGTGTCTGGGAACACTTTGGCAGAAGAGGTTTATAGAGATCCCCCAGCTAGACACAAGCATTGGCCTGCCTTAGCCTCAGCCATTGTTACAAATAATCTCTCCCATCCCCACCTTGGCAGATGTTTTGGTTCAATCTTTCTATTTGGGTGAACTTGGATACTTCGCTTTAAGCATCTCAGTCAACTCATGCTTCTGTGCATACATGGAGTTTCTTAAAAACGGGAAATTTTGTAAAATAATATACACGTGTGTTTCTATATAAAGGAATTGAGAGAAAAAGTAAACAAAATTACATCTAAATCTACTATCTTATAGAGAAATCCATAAAATATTCTCAACTATGAAAAACAACTGTTAGATCTTGGTGACTGGTAGATTGTTCATTGGGCTAGCCTTTCCATTTTTCAATAGGCTGGAAAATTTCAAATTAAAAAGTTGTGGGAAAATACCACATTTTATAGAAATAATAATAATTCAAGGTGGGGATAGGTGGGGATAGAGTTGAAACAAGAGAGACTTCAATTTGACGTGTTTAAAGCTCTGGGGTATGAATGCAGGGATTCATTGTACTATTCTCAATATTCCCGTGTATATTTGAAAATTTCCACAACAAAACGTTAAAGGAAAAAAATAACTTGTATATTGAGTATAGTATGATTCCATTGAAGTACAAAGATAAAAAGAAAACATATGTTTTAAATGTTTATGTAAGAATAAGGGAATGGAGTACAGACACACAGCATACTGTTGACAGTGCTGTGGTGTGGTAGAATGGGCTTCCTTATGTAGCTTTTTTGGTCCCAAGTTTGTAAAAATAATAACAATAACTCGGCAAGGGATTTCTTGAGTTGATTAACATCTCCTGGGTAAACTGTAAATAACTTGATTGTTTGTTACTTTACTGACGTAGCCAAGTAATTTACAAGTCCTGAGTTAATATACATTACCTGGATAATTAAAGATTGGTTGAACTCCAATTCCGCTAGGGAGGCTCTGCCTTGAAATTGACAAGAAATGACCTATATAAATGGCAGAAACAAAGGCTTTTTGGGGCCTCCTGGTTGAAGAGAGCCTGGAGTGGAGCTTGTCCTTCAGGAAAGGTTCTCTGTGCTGAGAACCTTGCAGGCGTGGTAAGGATTTGAACACCAGTAAAGAGCTGTAACATTCAGTGGAGAGAGGTCCAGAGGTAGCAGCAATGGCCCTGAAGCAGTGGCAGAAACCCTGGCAGAGAGCTGTAACATTTGGCAACAAGAGACCCAGAGATGCTGGTGAGAGGCTAGGCTGACCCACAGAGCAGTGGGGGTGCAGGGCTGAAACATCCTGCAGAGCAGAGAGGCCATGACATAGGGCCCAAGCGGCCCAGAGAGGTGGAGGCACGGGTCCTGCCTCCTGCTCAAGGCCCACGTGGAGCACAGAGGGTACACAGGCCCCAAGCAGAGGGTACCCCACAGAGTAGTTCTGCTTCAAGAACTGTAATGATGCTAGTCTAGAGGCTGCTGGCTGAGAGCTGTACCAGTCAATAATGGCAGCAGAACTGGCCAAAAAGAGCCACAGAGAGAGAGAGAGTGAGTGCAACAACAGCAGCCACGATGCACCTGCTGATACCTGAAGTGGCAATGTGAACTCAGCACCTGAGCTGTGGTACACCTGCTGACATCTGAGCCACGGTGTGCCTGACCAATGGCATAAGAGTGAAGATCAGTTTTCAGGTAGGTCCCGTTTGAGGTATTAAGTGGGTCTGTGTTAGGAATCCTCTCGAATTTTGCCCTTTGCATTTCATCATTTATCTTTCTTTTTTTGTATCCTCCTCAGTTATATTAAAGTTATTATTGCAAATATGGTGTTTCTGTGAGCATTATGGGTGTTGCAATGAATTATCAAACGGAGTAGACAGAGAAAGCCATGGGATAGCTAGTGTTGGAAAAAAAACGGGGAAGTTGGAACCAGCTTCACGCTGATTCTTATTCATGAATTTATCTGTTTAACCGATTACCTCAAGGAGATGAACAGGTAGCAGAGAGAGGGTTAGCTTTGTCATGATACAATGTTCTGCTGGATTATTGTTATAATTATTATTGTATTATTGTTAAAAATTTTAAAAATTGTTAAAAAGAATTTTTAAATGGTACCATAAAGGGAAATAGATCTAAATGCCTTCAGGGATTAGGGAGATAATGTGAGTGTGTGATGTGGGCTGGGAGTTTGGGGAACTGTAGAAAGCCAGAATAAGCCAGTTCAATTAAAAAGAAAGCCACTCTGTATGTCCAAACCAACACTTCCTTAGGCTCTTGAGTTTCCAGTTTTCTATTTCTCAACAGATGCTGTCTCCATATACCCCTTTGCAGGTAACTTAACAGTGCAACAGCCTAACTGAGCTGAATGGGCTTCTCTCATACAACCTCTAAAAATAACTCATTTGCAATCCCCACCACTCATATTCATATACCAGAAATCAGTTCTAGCTGGCAACTTACAGATTTTAATGTACTTATTTCGGTCTTTGACATTTCCTAAGACATTAACTCAAGAAGAGACATAAGCTTGAATAGATCAATAATCATGGAAAATTTTGAAAAACATGGCCAAAGAATTACCATGCCAAAATATACTAGGCCAGGCTGTTTTGTTGGCCTTTTAGACCAAAGCCTTCAGGAACAGATGATGCTTCTGTTACATGAGCTGCTCATGGGGCTCAATAAGCTTGAAAACCTTCCCAACACATTCTGTACAGCTAGGCAAACACAGAGTTAGCACAGAACAGAATACTGCTTATGGCTCTTGACTGTAAATATAGAAGTTGAACTCAGGACTATATTAAAAGACTCATGCACCATGGCCAAATAGAATTGTCTTTTTAGGATTGCAGCATTGGGGATTCCGTTAATATACTTTTTCACGTTAATAGGTTAAAGGAGAAATGTCAACAATTTCAATTATAGTAGAGAAGCTGTCTTTTTGTTTTTGTGTAGGTGACTATCTTAGTTAGCTAGTACTGCTGTAACACAAATACCACAAGTGGTTGTCTTTAAAGAATAGAAATCTATTTTCTCACAATTCAGGGGGCTAAAAGCCCATATTCAGAGTGTGGCTGTAAGGGGAGGTCATTCTTTGTCTACTTCAGCTTCTTTTAGCTGGCAATCCTTGGAGTTCCTGGACTCGGGATTCATCTGGCTCTATAATCGTTGGCAGATAGTATCTGTCTTCCCCCTGTGCCTCTGTGCATGTCTCTGTCTCTACGCTACTCTTTATATAACTCGGAAGTAATTAGGTTTAGGATCCACCCTACGTTAGTATGACCTCAATTGATTTATTACATTATGTTAGATTGCTTTATGGAAGGCGATTGCATTATATTATATTACATCCGTGGGTATAGGGGTTAGGATTTCAACACATTATGGGGGGACACAATTCAGTCCATAACGGTGATTGTCCATCATCCTATGTTTGGGAAGTTCAGTGCCTTATGTGTTTTAGTAAGAGGCTGAAGATAAAAATAAAAGAATTGTTCTCCCAGCTTCTCCTATCCAGGAGGACATCCTGCATGTCCTAGGATTGGCCAACCAAACACACCACCACTGGATTTGAATAAAAAAATAAGTAGGCAAAGAAGTAGGGACAATGGCAGTGGTCGCATCCAGGCTTAGGGGCGCAAGGCAGCTGTGCAAGAGGAAGAATCAGGCATCACTAGGCAGGTGTGGGGGGTGCAGACTGTACCGGGTGGCCCTGTCAGAGGAGGTGACATCAGAATCACACTACAAAAATATCCCTGTTGTTAGTTATAACAAAAATATTTTTCATAAGCCCAGTTTACATGTATCAATATGCCTACAAGGCTAAAAGTCTATGCTAATTTACTTTTTGAACCTTTTAATGTGCTCTGGCTAGAGCTGCCGTTATTATCCAATTACAATGATGCTTTGAATCCCATGGTTTTATCTGCACATGCTCTAAGGATGAGCTGTTTTCATTGCTGCTGATGTTTTTATAGTCACTGATTTTGTCAAATTTTCTGGTGTTTTAGCTACAATATTGTGATAATTAGTATTTGTGAACCTATATCAATGACTTTTTTGAGAATGAAGTAGTAATTCAAGGAAAAGAAGGAATGATATACAGGAAGTATGATTTATAAATCACATTAGTACAAAAAATATTAGCAAGGATTCTGTATGGTCTGGTATGGGAGAAGGTCCCTGGGGAGGGTAACACCATGAGTTGGTGACACCAATCCTAGTGACACCACTGGGAAGAATCCAGGGTTGGCCGGTATTCAGAAGCAATCTCACTGCCCTGGTTTTTTGGCTGTCATCCTGGCCGATGTCTCTCCCTTCCTGACTACACTTTGCAAGCCTGTTTCTCCATCTTCCCTTGGCTGCCCGGTAACCATTCTATAAATTCCCCTTCTGTTTAAATCAGCCAGAGTCAGTTTATTTTCCTTGGAACTGAGATCCTTGAATCATAGAGGCTGAAAAAGTATTTGATGAAATTAACCATTCATTCCTGATTTTAAAAATAAATAAATAAAAATAAACTTTAAGGAAACCAGAAATAAAAACAGCTTTGCTTAATGCCATAAATACCTATTCCATAATATTGTACTTAATTGCAAAATACTAAAAACATTCCTGTCAAATCAGGACAATGTCCATGCCTGCTATCACTGTAGTTCTTGATTTGCTGGAGAGGTATTAAGCAATGCCAAAAAACAAAACACAGAAAAAGTAGATGAGGGATATGTAAATACTGAAAAGGAAGAGAAAATTGCTATTACTTTCAGATATGATTTTTTAATCTCAAAAACTAACAGAATTAACTAAAAAATTAATAGATCAAACAGATAACTAAATAAGTTAGCCATCAAAAAATTAAACCCTAAAAAGTCAGTGAATTTTCCTGTATATCAGCAGCATCTAGTTAGAAAATATAATGGAAAAACAATACATAGAAATCTTAAACCAAAAATATTTCCTGAAATCTTTCAACCAAACAGTAGTCTAGCTTAATTAGTAAAGAATGTCTGACTTGAACATTCTGCTCTGTTAAGATCTATCTATAGGGGATCAAATTGACAACAGCAACCCAAAATATTAAATAAGAAACTGAGAGCGCAATAAGTTTATATTAATGGGGCAGGAACAACTCAGAAAAGGAGGGTGAGAATGGTTGCACAGCTGAGAAAATGTAATCAATGTCACTGAATTATACTTGTAGAAATTGTTGGATTGGTGTATGTTATGCCATGCATATTCTCAACAACAATAAAAACAAAAATAAAATAAATCACGTAAAAAAGAAAAATATTACATGGAAATAATCCTTTGAAAATAATTTCTAGAAACAGGTTAATAAGAAATATGTAAGATCTATATTAAAACCCCAATATGTAAACGCTTCTTGAAAAATAATACAATTATTGAGAAACTTTTTAATAAATGAAGAGATATATAATGTTTCTGAAAAAGAAATTTAAATATTATAAACATGTCTCTCCTTCCTAAACTCATCTGTATCTTGAATTCCATTCAGAATGTATTTTAAATGAGATTTTTTAAGAGAACCTATAAAATTATTTTTAAGCTCATACTTGTGAATGAATGCCCAAGAGACCAAGGATATTCTACACAATTACTGTTCTGAAAAGGGCCTTTATCTGTAATCTATCAAATCATTTTATAAAGTGAGGAGGAGTAAAACAAGATAGGATAGTTGCAGGAATAAACAGAACAATAATAAAACAGTAAAGAAAGTCCAGAAACGGAGTCAAGTTTATGTAAGAATGTGACAATTAAAAAGCCATACATGCTACAAACAATAAGGATGAAGCTGCAGGACATTATGCTGAGTGAAATATGTCAATCACAAAAGAACGAATATTATATGACCTCCCTTATATAAAAAGACAAGAGAAGGCAAATGAATAGGGAACAAAGTTTATTAGTGGTTAACAGGGATGGGAGGAAGAGGGAAAATAGGAGTTAATATCATGTTGATTAAGAGTAGGGTTGCGCAGCTGATTATTGTAATTGCTGTCAATAAGTTGTACACCTACAAAAAGTTGAATTGGCAAAAGTTGTGTGGTAGATATACTTACAACAATAACCAAAAAAAAGAAAGATCAGCTGCTAAGGCTGATTGTGTGCAACCAAAAACCTCACAGGATTTGGTTTCTTGGTTTGGAGGCTGAAGGTCATGGTTTCATAAAACATCCCAGTTAATTGGCTTAATAACATGTTTAGTGCCTCTCTTCTACCTCCTAGTTTGATGTGTAACGCCTGGGTCCTTAAAAGTTTGCAAGCGGCCATCCAAGGCACAATAATCCGTCTCTACTTTTTTTTTTTTATTCACCTGGAGGAAACCCTGGTGGTGTAGTGGTTAAGTGCTACAGCTGTTAACCAAGAGATTGGCCATTCGAATCCACCAGCCGCTCCTTGGAAACTCTATGGTACAGTTCTATTTTGTCCTATAGGGTTGCTATGAGTTGGAATCGACTCGACAGCTGTGGGTTTGGTTTTTGGGTTATTCACCTGGAACAACAGAGGAAGAAGGAGAGTCAGAAATAGAAGGAAGATAGGGAGTATGTGGCTAACTGCCTTCCTGAAAAATTGCCTCCTTTGCTATGAGAACAGAAAAACTGGATGGTGCCTAGCTACCATTTCTGAACATTTTGTTTTTTGTTTTGTTTTTTAAATAACAAAGACCTTTTACTCAAAATTCTGATATCAAGTTCCACTGAACAAAGACTAAACTGTTTCATGTGGTGCTTATGACAATCACTATCTTATAAATTGCATTGTATTACACCAAATACACAAAAAATGTCTGGAGAGTTTTACAAAATATTGAATACACAAAATCATTCTTTGTATATCACTATGTGAAATACAAATCATGATGTATATAAAACCACTCATTAATGTCTGTATTATTGAAGATCCAAGCATGAACAATGAAAATACAAAGCTAGATGACCAAAGCAGTTTCCACAGGGCTTGAGAATTCATTCAGTGTATTCAATTTTATATTTACATCTTCTTTGTATTATATTTCATGCAAAAATAAAAATTCCTAGTGACCTATTCTCTCTGAAGAAATGCCAGTAATTACAGTTTAAAAAAGCTAAGTGGAATAATTACAATATTGTTTTTAACCACAAAAGTTTTCCACACAGGATTTAATATATTAATAATCTCTATGATCTAGGGATTACTTGCCTCAGCAAAAACTAAAGATACTTAGAAAATGTATTTCACTGCCTTATTTACTCTAATATTTTTCTGTGATATCCATTTCCTCTTCATTTTTGTAGATTGATAGGCAACTCTCACCAACTTCTTCAGTGCATCTTTCATATCCTTATTCCTTAAGGTGTAGATGAGGGGGTTCAGACTTGGAGTGACAATGACGTAAAAGAGGGTGAGGAACTTGCCCTGGTCTTTGGAGGCACTGTCACCTGGCTGTAGGTGCATGTAGATGACAGTTACGTAGAAGATGGACACCACAGTGAGATGAAATCCACAGGTATTAATTGCTTTTCTTTGGCCTGCTTTTGACTTCATTCTCAGCACAGCTTGTGCAACGTAACCATAGGATATAAGAATAAGGAGGAGGGGTGTAAGGACAATGACAATTCCTAAAGCAAAAACATACATTTCAACAGTTGTGGTGTCTGTACATGCTATTTTGACCATAGCTGGCAACTCACACAAGAAATGATCCAGAAGGTTGTTTCCACACCTAGGCAAATTCAGTGTGAGTGTACACAATATTGCAGAACAGGCCAAACTAATACCCCAAACCATGATGATCATCTTGAGACAAAGTTGTGGCTTCATGATTACCAAATAATGCAAGGGTTTACAAATAGCTGTAAAATGATGATAGGACATGACAGCCAGGAGAAGGCATTCAGCGGAGCCTAAACACATATTAACATAGAGTTAAATGACACAACCCACATAGCTGATGGTCTTATCAGGGCCCCACAAGTTAACCAGCATCTGAGGTATGATGCTGGTGGTAAAACAAATCTGGGAAAGATAAATTCCTGAGGAAAAAATACATTGGTGTGTGCAGATGGGAATCCAGGAGAGATGTAACAATGATGGCTGTGTTACCCACCAATGTAATTAAGTAGAAGATAGTGACAACTCCTGACAGGACCATCTCCAGTTTGGGATGATCAGGGAAGCCAAGCAGAATAAAACCATGTAGAGAGGTATAATTGTTTTGGTCCATGGTCCTTCAATGCTGTGCTCCAGAGAGAGGTCCCTTGGCGTTCTACTTCTCCACCAGTGTAAAGTCCATTCTGAAGAAAACAGATCCTGGTTCAACATTTGCTCCTCAGGTTTCAGTGCTCTCATGTGTTCCCCGCAATGCCACCATGAACTGAGCTCTTTCCTGAGGTGGTTAAGGTACAGATTCTCGACAGGACTTCTCCTTCTTGAACATGAGACTTCAGGTCCACTACTGAACATTTTGATCAAAGATTCCATAGAAGAATCCTGATCAAAAGAGGGAATGAGAAACAGAATTTCAAATTCTCTTGGACTCCAGACTTCCTGGAGCCATGAAAGTTGGGTGAACCCTTGAAACTATTGCCCTGAGATAATCTTTAAACCTTAAGCCAAAAATATCCCCAAAGCCTTTTTAAAAGCAAAAAATAATTTAGCTTAACTAGTTAAGAATGGCTGCCTTAAGCATTATGCTCTTTTAAGAACTATCTTTATGGAATCAAATTGACAGCCACAACTCAAAAGGCTACATAGGGACCTTAGGGGCCAGTGAATTTATGTTAATGGGGAAGGAGCAAGTCAGAAAATGAGGGTGAGAATGGTTACACAACTCGAAGCATGTAATCAGTGTCACCAAATGGTACATGTTGAAACTGTTGAATTGGTGTATGTTTTGCTGTGTATATTCTTAACAACAAAATAAATAAAATTATATTTTAAAAAAGAAGCAATGCCAAAAAATATTTCTACTTGTTATGGATTGAATTGTGTTCCCCCAAAATATGTGTTGTAAATCCTTACCCGTATGCCTTGTGACTGTGATCCCATTAGGGAATGGGTTTTCTTTGTTACGTTAATGAGGTAGTATTAGTGTAAGGTGTGTCTTGAGTCAATCTCTTTGAGACGTAAAAAGAGAAGAGTAAGCCAGTGGGTGGGCAACCACAGGTGGGGGAAGATAGATGCTATGCCACATGGAAATCTCCAAGGAACCAAGAAACAGAAGCTGAAGAGACAAAGACCTTTCCCCAGAGCCAACAGAGAAAGAAAGCCTTCCCCTAGATCTGGCATCCTGAATTCAGACTTCTAACCTCCTACAAAAAAAAAAAAAAACCTACGAGAAAATCAATTTCTGTTTGTTAAAGCCACCCACTTGTAGTATTTCTGTTATAGTAGCACTAGATAACTGAGTCTGTACTTCTGGACAAACATAGCACATGGTAAATTTGTTAAGGAGTCTCTAAGTGGCAACAAACAGTTAAGTGCTTGACTACTAACTGAAACTTGGGCTGTTTGAACCAACCAAAGGAGCCCCAGAAGAAGGACATGGCAACCTGCTTCCAAAATGTCACAGCCTTGAAAACCCTACTGCGCAATTTTACCCGGTACACACGGGGTTACTTTCAGCTGGAATCGACTTGATGGCAACTAACAACAACAAATTTGCTAAATGCAGCTAAAGTCATGATTGTATGTAGTTTTATAAACTTAATGCACATATTAGAAAAGAAAAAACTGAAAACCAATGATCAGCAATGACCTAAGCATTCATCTAAACAAATTAGAGAAAGAACGATAAATGAAACCAAAAGGCATAAAAATGAAATAATATAACTACATGTAAAAACTAATGATTAAAAAATAATAAAAACAAAATGGAGATGTTCAACAACTCCAAAGGTTGGTTCTTTTAAAATACTAAAAAAATTGATAATCTCCTGGCAAGGTGATAAAGTACAAAGGAGGAATGAATGAAAAATAACGACATCACTATATATCCTGAAAACATTAAAATGAAAAGAGATATAATAGTTCATATTATAAAGCCAGCCAAACTTAGATACTCAAATCTGATAGAAACACAAAACATTAATATATATTAATAATACATAAAAAGGGTAAGATATCACTAACATGTTGGTTTTATTCTGGGAAATTAAGCCTAGTTTAACATTTAAAAATAAATCAAAGTAAATTGTCAAATTAACAAAGTAAAGGAATAATTACATAATAACCTCAGGGAATGCAGAAAACCCATTTAATAAAATTTGTCATCCATTCATTGAAAAAAAAAAAACCTCTCAGCAAATTAGGCAGAGAAAGGAATTAACTCCTTAAGTAGAGCATTTGCCAAAAAAAAAAACCTAGAGTAAATCACTGAATGGTAAAATGCTGGAAGATTTCTAAGACTGGAAACCAGATAAAGATTTTTATCCTCTTTACTGCTGCACAATATTCTTGTGGAGGCAAAGAATTGAAAATGAAACTCTCACTATTCTCAGATATATGATTGTGTATGTACGTACTAAAGTTGTGTTGTTAGGTGCCATTGAGTCGGTTCTGACTTAGAGCGACCCTATGTACAATGGAATGAAACACTGCCTGGTCCTATGCATCCTTACAATCATTGTTATACTTCAGCCCATTGTTGCAGCCACTGTGCAATCCATCTCATTTAGGGTCTTCCTCTTTTTCCATCGCCCTGTACCTTACCTTTATCATGCTTGGTAAAGTACAGGGTCAGCGTAAAAGAACAAGACCCTCAGCAAGATGGGTTGAGACAGTGGGTCAATGATGGGCTCAAGCATAACAACGATTGTGAACATGGTGCAGGATCAGGCAGTGTTTCGTTCTGTTGTAAACATGGTCATTATGAGTTGGAATCGACTCGACAGCAACTAACAACAAAAAGTTCCTTACCTAACATGATGTCCTTCTCCAGGGACTGGTCTCTCCTGATAACATGTCCAAAGTATGTGAGATAAAGTCTCAGTATCCTTGCTTCCAAGGCACATTCGGGCTGTACTTTTTCCAAGACAGATTTGTTCATTCTTCTGGCAGTCCATGGTCTATTCAGTATTCTTTACCAACACCATAATTCAAAGGCATCAATTCTTCTTTGGTCTTCATTATTCATTGTCCAGCTTTTACACACATATGAGACGATTGAAAATGCCATGGCTTAGGTCAGACGTACCTTAGTCATCAAACTGACATCTTTGCTTTTTAACACTTTAAAGAAGTCTTTTGCAGCAGATTTGTCCAATGCAATGCGTCTTTTGATTTTTTGACTGCTGTTTCCATGGGCATTGATTATGGATCCAAGTAAAATGAAATCCTCTACAACTTCAATTTTTTCTCCATTTATCATGAAGTTATTTGTTGGCCCAGTTATGAGATTTTTGTTTTCTTTATGTTAAGGTGCAATCCATACTGAAGACTGTCTTTGATCTTCATCGGTAAGTGTTTCAAGTCTTCTTCACTTTCACCAAGCAAGGTTATGTCACCTGCATATCGCAGGTTGTTAATGAGTCTTCCTGCAGTCCTGATGCCACATTCTTCTTCATATAGCCCAGTTCTTAGATTATTTTCTCTGCATACAGACTGAATAAACATGGTGAAAGGATACAACTCTGACATACACATTTCCTGACTTTAAACCACACAGTATCCCATTGTTCTGTTCTAACTACTGCTGCATCTTGGCCTATGTACAGGTTTGAGATGAGCACAATTAAGTGTTCTGGGATTCTCATTCTTCTCAATGTTATCCATAATTTGTTATGTTCCACAGAGTCAAATGCCTTTACATAGTCCATAAAACACAAGTAAACATCTTTCTGGTATTCTCTGCTTTCAGCCATGATCCATCTAACATCAGCGATGATATCCTTTGTTCCATATCCTTTTCTGAATCTGGATCAAATTTCTGGCAGTTCCTTGTTGATGTACTTCTGCAACCACTTTTGAAAGATTTTCAGCATAATTTTACTTGTTTTTGATATTAATGATATTGTTTGATAATTTCCACATTCTGTTGGATCACCTTTCTTTGAAATGTGCACAAATATGGTTCTCTTCTGGTCAGTTAGCTAGGCAGCTGTCCTCCAAATTTGGCACAGATGAGTGAGACTTCCAGTACTGCATTTGTTTGTTGAAACATCTCAACTGGTATTCTGTCAATTCCTGGAGGCTTGTTTTTGCCAATGCCTCCAGTGCAGCTTGGACTTCTTCCTTTAGTACCATTGGTTCTTGATCATATGCTACCTCCTGAAATGGTTGAATGTTCACCAATTCTTTTCTGTATAGTGACTATGTATTCCTTCCATCTTCTTTTGATACTCCCTGAGTCATTTAATGTTAATTAAACAGTAAAAAAAAAAAAAATGACATGGTCAGATTAAGTTATAACATCTAATTAAGTTCCAGAGGAAAAGGGTAGATACTATCTCAAACCATACACCAAAATAAACTCCAATAAATTAAATAATTACATGTAAAAATGGAACAATTTAATTTTCAAGAAAAAATGATAGTAGGGGGAGATGAGAATTTGAAGGTAATTTGATATATGATTCCTAGTGTACGACATTGCAAAAACAAAAAGATTTGTAGAATTGTCTACATAACTTTTAAAAAATGATTACATATAAAATACTCAAATACAAATAGCAAACTAGGAAAATATATTTGTAGTGTATAAGAAGTGCAGTCCAAGAATTCATAACCTTTCTAACTGGATGGGAGTTCCTGAGTGGTGTAATGGTTAACATTTCCTGATGCTAACAAAAAGATTGGAGGTTTAAGTCCACCCAGAGACTCTTTGGAAGAAAGGCCTAGTGACCTGCTTCTGAAAAATCAGTTATTGAAAACCTTACGAAACACAGTTCTACACTGACTCACATAGGTTGCCATTAGTCGGAATCTCTTCTACAGCAGACAACAACTAACAGGTTATCTTAAAGATTAATAGTGGGTTTGATGGCCAAAATACAATCTTGACTATATCCCACCTGAATTTAGAGACTATCTCAGGAACACATTTAATGCATTGAACACTAATGACTGAAGACCAGACGAGTCGTGGAATGACATCAAGGACATCATACATGAAGAAAGCAAGAGGCCATTAAAAAGAAAGAAAAGACCAAAATGGATGTCAGAAGAGACTCCAAAAGTTGCTCTTGAATGTACAGAGGCTAGAGAGAAAGGAAGAAATGATGAAGTAAAAGAGCTGAACAGATTTCAAAGGGTGGCTCGAGAAGAAAAAGTAAAGTATTATAATGAGATGTGCAAAGACTTGGAGATAGATAACCAAAAGGGAAGAACACTTTCAGCATTTCTCAAGCTGAAAGAACTGAAGAAAAAATTCAGGCATCCAGTTGCAATATTGAAGGATTCTATGGAGCAAATATTAAATGACACAGGAAGCAACAAAAGCAGATGGAAGGAATGCCCAGAGTCACTGTACCAAAAATAACTGGTCGACGTTCAACCATTTCAAGAGGTAGCATGTGATCAAGAGCCAATGGTCCTGAATGAAGAATTCAAAGCTACTCTGAAGGCATTGGCAAAAAACAAGACTACAGGAATTGACGGAATGCTTACAGAGATGTTTTAACAAATGGCTGCAGTGCTGGAGGTGCTCACACATCTCTACTGTGAAATTTGAAAGACAGCTACGTGACCAACCAATAGGAAGAGATCCATATTTGTACCCATTCCAAAGAAAGGTGATCTAACAGAATGATGAAATTACTGAATGATATCATTAATATCACACAGAAGTAACATTTTGCTAAAGATCATTGAAAAGTGGTTGCAGCAGTACATCAACAGAGAACTTCCAGAAATTCAAGCCCAATTCAGAAGAAGACGTGGAACAAAGGATATCATTGCTAATGCCATATGGATTCTTGCTGACAGCAGAGAATATCAGAAAAATGTTTGCCTGTGTTTTATTGAATATGCAAAGGTATTCAACTGTGTGGATCATAACAAATTATGGATAACATTGAGAAGAACATGTAATTGTGCTCTTGAGGAACCTGTACTTAAACCAAGAAGCAGTTGTTCGAACAGAATGATGGGATACTGAGTGGTTTAAAGTCAAGAAAGTTGTGCATCAGGCTTGTGTCCTTTCACCATACCTATTCAATCTGTATGCTGAGCAAATAATCCAAGAAGCTGGACTATATGAAGAAGAACAGGGCATCATGATTGGAGGAAGACTCATTAACAACCTGCTATATACACATGACACAACCTTACTTGCTGAAAGTGAACATTAGCCTGCGATATGTAGGTGACACAACCTTGCCTGCTGAAAGTGAAGAGAACTTGAAGCACTTACTAATGAAGAACAAAGACCACAGCCTTCAGTATGGATTAAACTTGAATATAAAGGAAGCAAAAATCCTCACAACTGGACCAATAAACAATATCATGATAAACAGAGAAAATATAGAAGTTGTCAAGGATTTCATTTTACTTGGATTCATAATCAACGTCCATGGAAGCAGCTCTCAAGAAATCAAAAGACGCGTTGCGTTAGGCAAATTGGATGCAAAAGATCTCTTTAAAGTGTTAGAAAGCAAAGATGTCACTGTAAGAACTAAAGTGCACCTGACCCAAGCCATGGTGTTTTCAATTGCCTCACATGCATGTGAAAACTGGACAATGAATAAGCAAGATGGAAGAAGTATTAATGCCTTTGAATTACAGCTTTGGCAGAGAATATTGACTGTACCATGGACTGCCAGAAGAACGAACAAATCTGTCTTTGAAGAAGTACATCTAGATTGCTCATTAGAAGCAAAGATGGCCTGACTTCGTCTTACATACTTTGGACGTATTATCAGGAGGGATCTGTCCCTGGAGAAGGATGTCATGCTTGGTAAAGTACGGGGTCAGTGAAAAAGAGGAAGACCGTCAGTAAGATGGATTGACACAGTGGCTACAACAATGGGCTCAAGCATAACAACGATTTTAAGAATGGTGCCAGACCAGGCAGTGTTTCGTTCTGTTGTACAGAGTTGCTATGAGGAGTATTGACTCGATGGCACCTAACAGCAACAACAAGTTTCTTAAAAGGGACTCTGGTGGCACAATGGTTAAGTGCTCAGTTGCTAACTAACCTAAAGGTCTGCATTTGGAACTCACCAGAAGATCTTCAGGACATATATGTGGCAGTCTGCTTCCATAAAGATTACAGCCTAGGAAACCTATGGGACAGTCATACTCTGTCCTATGGGATGTCTGGCTGGAATTGACTTGACATCATGCAACAAGTTTCTTGAGGAGGTGGGTGACAACTGTTATGAATAAGAACTATTCAAAGTATATGAAATAAAAAAAATAGGATACATTGAATTGTGAAACAATCATATTTTTATTTTACTTTGACATTGCCAAAAATCACATTTTTATTAAAAAGAAAAAAAACAGGAAGTAAAACTTGTGTCTGTCTCCCAAATGGTCTAGTCATTATTTGCCTGTGATCGGAGAGGACAGAGAACAGGACTCGGGGTGCTCTAGACTTCCTCTGATAGTTCTCTGCCTCAAATGGAGGACTAGGAGAGTCTGTGGGACCAACTGGTAAGCAGGAAGAGAGGTTCAGGTGTGGCTATTTGGGGGCTTGTAAGTTATTTTTTTAAGTTAAGTACCTTCAGGGTAGAATGAAGCCTGAGGAAGGAAGAGAAGCGCAGGCTGTGGGCGGGGGCAGGGCCGGCCCTCTCAGCCCTCTCCACGTTCTGGCTTAGAAAGTCCCACAAATTTGAATTACAGCCTGGCCTACCAGGTCCTAAGGAAGATAAATTTGCTCAGCAGGATGATGCAACATATTTTACATAAGCGTTAGTGAGCTTGATTTATCACTTTAAAATATTTAGATACATGGTGTGTGGTTCTCCATTTGAACTCCTGCCTTGTCTGTCACACATTAGGGTTTGAGATTACAGCCTACGTAGAAAAATGAGCTTTGGGTTGGAAGAGATGGTGTCTCTTTCATCATCAGGAGAGAATGAAGAAGCCATAGGTATAGGTCAGGAAAACTTGTAGGTGGCATGATAAAAGTTGAGAAAGATCCCATCTGCTGGGTTATTTTTTTCCTTTAAAGTAAGAGCTGAGAACTTTTAGCTATGAATGAAGAAAATGTGTTGGATGAGAAATTTGATAACTCGTGTTATTAAGAAAAGGAAAAATCATGACTACAGAGACAGTTTTTCAACCTTTATCTTCCTCTCAAATATCATAAATATTTTCTCATGTGTCATACACATAGTTGTTATTGGGTGCCTTCAAGTCTATTCCAACTCATAGAGACTCCACGTGACAGAGTAGCACTGCCCAATAGGATTTTCTTGGCTGTAATATTTACAGGTGCGGATTACCAAGTCTTTCTCCCTCAGAGCCACTAGGTTGGTTTGAGCCACCAGCCTTTTGATGAGCAGCTGAGAATGTGTTCTTCAGTATGGACAGAAACACGTATGGGCATTATGTCCAAGAAGAAGGTGTGCAATCTTGGTGGTGCTGAGGTGGAGCTAGAAAAGATGTAGCATGGATCTGCCCACAAATCTCTCGACCTTATCCAACTTTCTCTTTTCATACATTGCGTGTGCTTGTGTGTGTGTGTTGAGAAAAAATGAGATTCAGTTTATTTAGTTAGTATCTAGCTGGAGGTATTAAATTATGTGGTGGAGTCTGCTATGAGGAAAAAAAAATAGGGCTGAGGGAGTACTTTGTAGTGACTGCTATTTTAATCCTGTCCCAGGGTCTTCTGGTCCTTACTTGATCTTCACTGACATTATCCTGCTATACTTTATACTTTTTGGCAACCAGGAGATTCTAGGGTCAAATATATGACAATCACAATGAAAATAAAAATGGTTAACATATTGAGTGGTTATTTGTATGAGGTAGGTACTCTTCTAAGTGTTTTTCATATGTTTATGTTTTTAATTATCACAATAAATTTATTAAGAAAACATTAATATTATTTCCATTTTCAAATGAGGGAAATGGAGACAAAGAGATAGAAAAACATGCCCAAATGTATATGAGTCACTCTTGCTGGGAATAATTAGAAAAAGAAAGAGCCTGTTTTAGCGCTAAGTAAGGCAGTTAAGTATGGTAGAATTTGAGTAGAAGTTTTTACCTTGGGATTAGTGGACCAGAGGAAAAATAAACCTTGATTTTAGAATATTCCTGTATCTTTGTAAAAAGCGTTGCCAGCATGTACCTTGGGGCTGCATATCTGGGATTTCTGGGGAGTAACAATGAGCCATAAAATCAGGGAAATGTAGGACCAAAACAAATATTATTTATAAACTTGTGGTGCAATGGATCACTTTTGTTTGGCCTCTCTCGTCATGGTCTTATAACTCCCAACCAAGTGATTGGGTGGAACTATGCAAATAAGGTTATCGTGGCCCACCAAGAGGATTGGTCAGTTTTGCCACCCTGCTGGGCTTGAGGTGAGCCATCCCAGAGGCAGGAGAGAGACGATCCCACTACCACCAAGGAAGAAAAGCCAGGAGTAAAGACTGAGTCCTATGGACCTGGGATCCCTGTGTTGAGAAGCTCCTGGAACCAGGAGACAGAGACAGAGAGAGCTTGAGAAGCAGTGGCAGAGAAGTGATGGCAGGAGATGGCATGGTGGGCTTCCAAGCCTATGGAGGGAGAAAGCTGACTGCCTTTTGCAGGAGGCTTGCTGGGGAGTAGTGCCTCTGGGCACTTGCTGGCCCAGCTAAAAGAGCTTTGTAAAACTTGCCCAAGCATGGCAGGGGCTGAGGGCCAGTGAGGCGTGCCTGCGAGCACAGCTGGGAGGAGGCTGTCCTGGTGGAAGAACTGTATCCTGAGTGTTCCTGAACCTGAATTGTAACCTATTACTTCTCTAATAAACCCCAAAATTGTGAGTATAGTTTTTGAGTTCTGTGTGGCCATTGCAATGAATTATCAAATCCAGCAGAGAAGTAGAGAGTACAGTGGGAAGGACAGTTGGTGTCAAATTGGGTAAAGATGGCAGAGAGAGGAGGCATGTCTGAACTCTGCCTCTTAGGAATCAGCCTTAGGCTATTGATCTTGATTCACCTTCTCCTTTGTGAAGTTAGAGGAGGTCAGACGTCACCCTCACTCCTTTTTTTTTTTTTTTTTTACAAAATTCTACAACTGATAACAAAGGCAACTTGAGTTGAACAGCAGCCCTTTTCTGCTAGTCTGGAGGCTTTGGGTGGGCAAATTTGGGAGTAGGAGTTTTCAGTAGAAAAGCTGAATTGCTCCCCATAAATGTTAGGAGGAAAAATATTTTGGTGTACAAGGCAATTTGGGTGGGAGTATGAAAACGTTTGTAATGCCATCTCCACTCCCACAATCTACCCTCAAACATCCAGAAATACTCCTGTGCTTAGTTTTGTTTTGTTTTTTGGTTTCCCCCACCCTTTTAGGTATGTGAAAAACAGCATCACATCTGGGTCAACGCCTCCCATAGCTGTCGAGTCGATTTCGACTCATAGCGACCCTATAGGACAGAGTAGAACTGCTCCATAGGGTTTCCAAGGAGTGGCTGGTAGATTCAAACTGCGAACCTTTTGGTTAGCAGCCTATCTTTTTAATCACTGTTCATATGGGTCAACATAGTGCATTACAAAAACACGTGGAAGAAGTCAATAGGCAGAGATGACCAAGAATAGGAGCACACTAGAAATTCAGAGAACTCTTGGGCAGGCTTTGAGCTCCCTCAGAGTGTGGAATTAGAGTGTTTGAGCCGCTCAGGAACATATGTGAACCAGAGTGTAGGAAGATCCCAGCTGGACAGGGGCGGATTATCTAACAGGCAAGGTAAGCATGATGTTTACCTTGCTTACCAGATCATCGTGGTGAACATTTTCACGTGGGTTTTACCACATCAAAGAAAGTGTGCTTCTATCTTTTTAAACTGAAGAAACGATTGAAAATCTTGTAAATTCTACTATTCAAATGACTGAAATCTTGTTTTAAATTTTACTACTTAAATGGTTGAAAATCCTGTTTTAAATTCTACTGTCATTTGTCAAAAACATTTGTTTATCCACTATGTGCTTATATTTTTAAAATTATCGAAATCAGAACAGGGAATATACTGTATCATTACCTCCCACCCCACCATCAATTTTCATCTTTAGCAACCCAATTTATCATTACACAATTATTTTATCATGATTCTCCCAGAGTTCATTTTAATTAAAAAAAAAAGTTGCAGTAGAGTCAATTCTGACTCATAGCGACCCAGTAGGACAGAGTTGAACTGCCCCATAGGGTTTCCAAGGATCAGCTGGTGAATTTGAACTGCCAGCTTTTTGGTTAGCTGCTGAGCTTTTAGCCACCACACAACCAGGGCTCCATTTTAATAAGAAGATTAAAGGATTTTTTTTGCATTTGAATTTGTGATCATATTTAGCATAGTCACACTGAACTCTATTTATTTAATTGGTCCCACTGCTTGCCTGTAGTCCTATTTTTTTTTTTAATTTCTCTTTATATCTTGCTGACTTGATGTATGTTTTAGTTTTTTTTTTTTTGTTCCAGGAAGGTACACGAGTGATACATTTCTGAATTCCTCTATATCTTGGAATATTTTCTCTTGCTTTTACATCTGAATAACTTGGTGAGACGGAGAATTTTGTCTACAAAATACATTTGCTTCCATATGATGTTTCATTGTGTTCTAACACGTGATGCTGCAGAAGAGAAATTTGAGATCTGAGTCTAGCCAGATTTTAGTCTAAGTGCCTTTATAATTTCTTTCTGTGTTGATGATGAATTTGATAGTTAAAATTCAAAATTTAGCAAATATTTAAGATTTTTATTTATGACTTTTTATTTTCCCTAGAAACACCACAAATCCCCTAGTCGTGTAGATTCCAGGATTACTTCATCCAAGGAAAGTTTGCTTCTATAAAGTTTTCGATTTTTGCTTTATTTCCTTTTTGGTTCTAGTAGTCCCTCGGCCCCACCTCACAGACATGTACAATTCTAAGGTTAAGCTCCTTTACCTGCACTGTATAGTTTTTCATTTATTCTCTATTTCCATCTCATTGTCATTTTCCTCTAGAGTTTGGTAGTTTTTCTCAGATTTAGCCTTTATAGCAGTCATTTTATCCCTTACTTTCAATCTCCATGCTGATTTTCAATCTGCACTTACATGTGGGGCTTTCTTATATTTTCATTGTTTCTCACTCTCCTTTTCCCATCTCTATTTTTGCCAATTTTTTTTCCTCTTTATATTTCCTTTGTCAACTTTATGAAGTTTGCTAGGAAATGTCTCCTAATTTTTAAAACGTTTTCTCTGTAGAAAGTCATTTTATAAATCTGGTCTTTTCCTTAAGTTCTCAGAACATTGTTCTCTCTTTCTTTAATTAAGCTGTATTTTCAAAGCTCCCATCTTTATTTTTGGATTGCTTGTTTAATGAATCCTCAAATGGCCAGAGTGTTATCCAGGCTCAGCCGGTGTCTGGTAAGTGGAATTCTCATAGCCTTTTCGTTGTTGACTTGAGTGGTTTCCCAGTCTTGGCTACAGACCTGAAGTCAGACTTGAAGTCATTTGATTTTGATCAAATATACAACCTCCATTTCTTTTCCACTGCCTTGCAGGCAGCCTGAGTTTGCAGGATTGTGGTTGGGTGCATATATCCTTTGACAGTTTAGGTCCTTCAACTACATCAGAGACTCATTTTGCAGTTCTTTGAACAACATAGCTTATTTCTCTTTACTCCCAGGCCAGTATCCACTGCTTCCATTGCCCATCCAGGCTCCACTTTAGTTCTTAAAGTCTTCATCACAGATGACTAGGCATTCTAGAGAGCAACTCATCTCTGCCCAGCCCTTCTGTTCTCTGTCATGCCTATTCTGTGAGATCTAGATCTGAGTGGATGCAGAGAGAAAGTAATCTATCTAATCGCAAGATTTGCTGGCTCAGAAGAGAAGTGTTGCACAGTGAAATGATGACCCCTGGTGTTTTAGGTTAGTGCCTCAGAGTTGTTTGTGTGTGCCTTCAAGTCAATTCCAATTCATAGCAATCATGTATGACATGGTAGAACTGCCCCATAGAGTTTTTAGGCTGAAATCTTTATGGGAGCATGTTGCCAGGTCTTTTCTCCTAGAGTGGCTGGTGGGCCCCAGAGTTAGTTGCAGAAAATGGGGCAGAGGGGAGGGCTCAAAGTTTTATCCTACCTTATTTGGTGTCAGATGATCCATGCTAGATTTCAGAGGTGGGAGCATGTGGTATATACTCCAGAAAGGTACTTCTCAGTCCTTCACTATCAAGGATGAAATTTTGGAATCCTGCTCAGATTAAGGCCAGTGTTGCCTTCTCTTTTGTTTTTGATAGTACTATTACTTATTTAATATCTTAGAGTGGGATTAAAGGTCATCACCTAAAAATGATGACACGAACGGACACATGCACACTTATGTTCATTGCTGCTTTATTCATGGTAGCAAATAAATGAAAACAGTTGAAGTGCCCTCAGATAAGCAAATTGTGGTACATACATACAATGGAATACTACGCAACCATAAAGAACAATGATGAGTTCACAAAACATATTATAACATGGATGGACCTGGAGGGCATAGCCTAAGTGAAATAAGTCAAGCATATAAGGACAAATAATGTATGATCCCTCTTGTATAAGAAGACAGACTAGATATATTTACAGAGACCAGTGTTCATTAGTGGTTGCTGGAGAGAAAAAGAGGGAAGGGGAAAATACCTTTAGATCGTAGAGACTTGTTATTCTTGGTAATGGGAAAAGTGACTCTGAATGTGGATATAGTGAGCACAGCATAACCAAAGTAAAAATGAGTGTTGGGTAGGTAATAGGTATATTGGTATATGGGTAGTTCCAGATACAAACAGAGGTAAGAGCAAAAAGAAGTATCTATAACATACCTGTATCTGTTGCTGTTGAGTCAATTCCGACTCATAGCGATCCTATAGGGCAGAGTAGAACTGCCCCACAGAGTTTCCAAGGAGCAGCTGGTGCATTCAAACTGCCAACCTTTTGGTTAGCAGCTGAGCTCTTAACCACTATGCCACCAGGGCTCCAGAAATATCTATAAAGAAAAAAGTACGTGTAATTACAAACATGTGGGTGCAGGCACACATGTTCTTTGAAGACACAAATACAGACACTCAGACATAACCAAACATTTTCCAAGACTGGTTTTCTGGGTTTGAAATCTTAGGACCATAGTCTCATGGGAAAACTCAATCAATCGGCATAACGCTCCCAGTGCCATGGAGTCGATACCCACTCACAGTGACCCTATAGAACAGAATAAAACTGCCACATAGGGTTAGCAAGGAGCAGCTGGTGGATTCGAACTGCGGACCTTTTGGTTAGCAGCCAAGCTCTTAACCACTACGCCACCAGGACTCCTGGCATAACATAGTTCACAAAAATCATGATTTTCATTCCAGTGAAGTGAGTAGCATCTGGGGTCTTACAAGCTTTTGAGTGGCTATCTGAGACACAACTCTGGGTCTCTACTCTCAAGGAACAAAAGAATAAGAAGGTAACCAAAAGCTCAGAGAAGAAACAAGTCTACGCAAGCCATGACCTCATCTACCCTGAGACCAGAAGTACTGAATGGTGCCCAGCTATCACCATCAACCATTATGTCCAGGGTCACAGTAGATGGTCCCAGACAGAATGAGAGAAATATGTGAAGCAGAACTCAAATTCTTAAAAAAAAAAGAAAAGAAAAAGCCAGACAAACTGAGACTATTACCCTGAGACACTCTTTTTTGTAATTTATTCTGGCGTTAGATTAAATTTTCCAAATATGGCTTTTCCTGAAAAACTAAAGAAGATGACTATGATAATAATAACAATTATTATTATAATAAGATAACAACTAACATTTGTTGGATGTTTACCATATACCAGAGTACTTAGCAGCTCACATGCAAATATCATAGACACTGTTATTACTATACTCATTTTACAGGTAAGGAACCTGGACTTAAGAGGTTAAGTAACTTAACCTCGTAAATATAGAACTGAGCCTATCCCCCTGAGATCTCTTAGCGAAATAGAAGAGTGGTACACAAAATAAAGGATATTACCTGTAAGATCAGTACACTACTTAAAAACCATCTGTTTGAGGCCAAAAGGTCAGCAATTACTCAAAAGCAAAGATGAGACGATAAGGGTGCAGGGAAACCAGAGAACTGGAAATGGAACAAACAGAATGCAATTAAAGAGAGTGTCGACACATCGTGCTAAATGTAACTAACGTCACCAAGCAATTTGTGTGGAAATGGTCAAATGAGAACCTGACTTGCTATGTAAACTTTCACCAAAAATTCAATAAAATATTATCTAAAAAAATAAAAAATAAATGAATGTCATGAGGTCTTACTTGCATGCCTTGCCATCGCTACACTGCAATAAACTAAACAAATAATGCATGTCAAAAAAAAAAAAAAAAAAGAAAGAAAGCTCATCAAACAGATTAGGATATAAGCAACAGGTTAGGATATAAATCTTAGCTCTGCCATGTGCTAGCTCAGTGATTGTGGTTAACCTCTTAAGCCCAGTTTCCTTACCTGTAAAATGAGCATAGTAATAATAGTGTCTATGATATTTGCATGTGAGTTGCTAAGTACTCTGGTATATGGTAAACATTCAACAAATGTTAGTTGTTATCTTATTATAATAATAATTGTTATTATTATCATATTCATCTTCTTTAGTTTTTCAGGAAAGGTCACATTTGGAAAATTTAATGTAATGCCAGGATAAATTGCAAATATTTCTATGCTTTTAATATGCATACATATATTCAAACTTGGACAGGTATAGCTTTATAACCAGCTTTTTCCATTTACTCTTATGCTGTAATTATTTCTACATCTTTATTCTTTGCAAAACGTTTGTTAATGACAGTATAAAATTATATTGTGCACACCATACTTTAGTCAACATTCTATTTCTATTTGTTGCTGCTTTTTAAAATACTGTGATCTATATCCTTTCCAATAAATCTCAATCTAGTTCCCACGAGTGTTTCTTTAGGATAGATCTCTAGGAGTCAAAATGCTGATGAGTAGATTGATTGCAAAGATGGCTCCAACCCTTCATCCCTCTCTGTTTATGCCTTTTGAAGTATGGCCTTGCAGTTCCTCTTACAAAGCAGTGAAATCGGTTTCCCATCCCTTGAATCTGGTCTAGCCTTGTGATATGCTTTGGCCAAAAGATCGTAGCGGAAGTGATGGTTTGCCAGTTTTGACCGAGCCCTCTCGAGGCCCTGTCGCTGCCGTGAGAACAAGCCCAGGCTAGCCTGCTGGAGGATGAGTGACCATTCAGAACACAGCCAAGTTATCCCAGATGAGGCTGTCTTAGATCATCCAGCTTCCAGGAAATCTGCCAGCTGCCCACATGAATGAACCCAGCTAAGAACAGCCTACCCTGGCCAAGATCATGAGAAATACAGACTCATGAGAAATAATACATGGTTCTTGTTTTAATCAACTGAGTTTTGGAATAGTTCGTTATGCAGCAAACACTGTTAAAAGACCCTTGGAAAAATAATATGTTGCACTTTATATAAGTTGGACTGACTTACTTTCCCACCAGTAGGAAGGTGAGTTCCAATCTCACTGCACTTGACTAGTAATTATTTTTAGTGTGCATTTGGGGGGAGCAACTTAATCAGTGAAAATGGTCTCTTGATTGATTGATTGACTTTGTTTCTGTTTTTGAGGCTATACACAGCAGAACATACACCAATTCAACAATTTCTACATGTACAATTCAATAACACTGATTATATTCTATGAGTTGGGCAACCATTCTCACCTTCCTTTACTGAGTTGTTCATCCCTCATTAGTATAAACTCACTGCTCCCTAAGTCTCTTGTCTTCTCTTTCGAGTTGCTGTTGTCAGTTTTATTCCATATAGCTAGTTCTTAAAAGGGCACAATGCTTAAGGCAGATATTCTTTACTAGTTAAGCTAAGTTACTGTTTGGTTTTAAGAAAACTTAAGAGGATATTTTTGTTTAAGGTTTAAAGATCACCTCAGGGCAATAGTTTCAGGGTTTCACCCAGCCTCTATGAATCCAGGAAATCTGGATTCCATGAAAATTTGAAATTCTGTTGTGCATTTTCTCCCTTTTGATCAGAATTCTTCTATAGATTTTTTTAAATCAAAATGCTCAGTAATACCTGATAAAAGATAAATACTTGTTCACCAAAAAGCTTTATCAAAAGAGTAAAGAGACAACCTATAGACTGAAAAAAAAAAACAAAAAAACTTTGGGAATAATATACGGATCTAATATCTAAAATATATAGAAAATTTCTACAACTTAATGACAAAAAGATGAATAACCCAACCAAAAACTGGGCAAAGGCATGAGCAGACATTTTGCCAAAGAGGATATTTGAACGGCTAACACACAGATGAAAAGATGCCATGGAAATCAAAGCCACAATGAGATATTATTTCACTCCCACTAGGATGGCCAAGATAAAAAAAAAAAAAAACAGAAAATAACAAGTGTAGGAGGGGATGTGGAGAAAGTGGAAACCTCAACCATTGCTGATGGAAATGCAAAATGGTATAGCCATCATGGAAAACATTTTGACTGTTTCTCAGAAAACTAGAGGTAGAGCTGCCATGTGACCCTGCAATTCCACTCCTAGGTATATACCCTAGGAATCCAATAGAAGTGACACAAACAGACATGTTCACACCTATGTTCATTGCAGCACTATTCACAGTAGTAAAAAGATGGAAACAACCAAAGTGCCCATTCATGAATGAATGGCTAAGTAAAATGTGATATGTACATACAATGGAACACTAACCAGTGATAAAAAAAAGTGAGTTTCTCAAACATCTTGGAATATGATGAACCTGGAGGACATTAGTGGTTACCAGGGTTGGGGCAGGGCTGCGGGAAAAGGGATTCACTATCTAGATAATAAAGGCACTTGTTATTTTGGGGACAGGAAAGGTAACAACAAATAAGGGTGAAATGTACACAGCTTGACGAAGTTAAATGATCTCGCTAAAAAGTACACAAGAAAAAAGAACTGGTTGGTAATTTCTATGGCATATATTCTGAAACAGCAGCAAAAACAACCAAAAAAATTTATGTGTGGGTATATATGTGTGTATGTAGACATATATGTTTATAAAAACAAAATCCATTGCCATCGAGTCAATTCCAACTCACAGCGACCCTATAGGACAGAGTAGAACTGCCTCATAGAGTTTTCAAGAAGTAGCTGGTGGATTCGAACTGCTCACCTTTTGGTGAGCAGCTGAACTTTTAACCACTGAGCCATTAGCGTTCCATCTATGTGTATCCATTGCCGTTGAGTCAATTCTAACTTATAGCAACCCTATAGGACAGAGTAAAACTGCCCCACAGAGTTTTCAATGAGTGCCTGGTGGACTTGAACTACAGACCTTTTGGTTAGCAACCATGGCTCTTAACCACTATGCCACCAGGGTTTCCATATATGTGCATAGGAATGCATATATGTGTGTATGTATAGATGTATGCATGTTGTTGTTAGGTACCATCAAGCAGTTTCAACTCATAGTGGCCCTATGTACCATAGAACAAAACGTTGCCTGGTCCTGCACCATCCACACAATCATTGCTATGCTTGAGCCCATTGTTGCAGCCACTGTGTCAATCCACCTCTTTTAGGGTCTTCTTTTCTGCTAACGCCTCTACTTTACCAAGCAAGATGTCCTTCTCCAAGGACTGATCTCTCCTAATAACATGTCCAAAGTATGTAAGATGCAGTCTCACCATCTTTGCTTCTAAGGAGCATTCTGGTTGTACTTCTTCCAAGACAGATTTGTTCATACTTTTGGCAGTCCATGGTATATTCAATATTCTTCACCAACACTACAATTCAAAGGCGTCAATTCTTCTTTTTCGGTCTTCCTTTTTCATTGGTCCAGCTTTCTCATGCATATGGTGTGATTGAAAATATCATGGCTTGGGTCAGGTGCACCTTAGTCTTCAAGGTAGCATCTTTGCTTTTCAACACTTTAAAGAGATCCTTTGCAGCAGATTTTCCCAATGCAATGCATCTTCTGATTTCTTGACTGCTGCTTCCATTGGTGTTGATTGTGGATCCAAGTAAAATGAAATCCTTGACAACTTCAATCTTTTCTCTTTTTATAATGATGTGGCTTATTGGTCCAGTTGTGGTCCATTAGTGAGCTGAAAGGGACTAATACTGACCATTTTGAATCAGACAATCAGATAGTCTACTATGCCAAGAATGACAACTTGAAGAGGAATGGTGTTGCGTTCATCGTCAAAAAAGAGTATTTCAAGATCTATCCTGAAGTACAACACTGGCAGTGATAGGATAATATCCATACGCCTACAAGGAAGAGTTAATGTATGCATATGTATATGTATATGCACCTAAGTGACTGTATGCACATATATCCACATATATAATAAAGCACGTAGAGGGCACAGTCACAAATATTTCTTAGATAAAAGAAAACACCTTGCAGGATTATGGGACATCTCAGTCAACTGGCATAATATAGTTCATAAAGTTATGGTCTACATCATAGTTTGGTGAGTGGAGTCTGGGATCTTAAAAGCTTGCCAGCAGCAGTCTAAGATAAAACTATTGGTCTCTGCTAGTGCAGGGCAAAAGAGAAAGGAGGAAACCAAAGGCTCAAAGAAGAAACTAGTCTACAGGACAAATAATCTACATGAACCACTGCCTTATCTACCCTGAGACCAGAAGAACTAGATGGTGTCCGGCTACCACTACCAACAGTTCTAATCAGAGACACGGTAGATGGGCTCTGATAGAATGGGAGAAAAATATGGAACAGAACCTCAAATTCCTACAAACAAACAAAAAAAACCAGACTTACTGGACCGGTTGAGACTAGAGGACTCCCTGAGACTATCGATCTGTGATCAACCTGTAGAAAAAAAGAAATGGTAGCTGGGCACTGTCCAGTTCTTCTGGTCTCATAGCAAAGGTGGCAATTGTTTATGTAGGCAATTAACCACACATTCCATTTCCTCCTCCTGTTCCTGACTCTCCTTGTTCCTCTGTTGCTCCAGGTGAATGGAGATTGAATGTGCCTTGGATGGCCACTTGCAAGCTTTTAAGACCCCAGGCACTCCTCAATGATCTAGGAGGTAGAAGAGAAGTACTAAATATGTTATTAGGCCAACTAGTTGGGATGTCCCATGAAATCATGACCCTAAACCTCCAAACCAAGGAACCAAATCCCATGAGGTTTTAGGTTGTATATAAGCAGCCTCAGCAACTACTCTTTTTTTTTGTTATTGTTGTAAATGTATCTATCACACTTTCACCAATTTAACTTTTTACAGGTGTACAATTTATTGGCCACAATTACAGTAATCAGCTGTGCAACCCTACCCTTAATCAATGTGATTTTTCCATCACCATAAACTGAAAATTAGTACTCCATTAGCAATAACCCCCTCTTACCACCTCCTCCCACCCCTGGTAACCACTAATAAACTTTGATCTCTATATATTTCCCTGTTCTTGTCCTTACATATAAGTGTAATGGTATCTCATGGTGGTTTTGATTTGCATCTCTCTGGCCTCTTGATTTATTTTGCACTTATTTGATTCATGGGCCTCTTGAAGATTTTTTCATGCATTCATTGTGAATTTTAAATCATCTGTCAAAGTTTTTGGGTGTCCTTTGCCCATTTTTCTTTTGTATTTAAATAGCCTTTTTATTGTTTTGTAAAGCCTTTTTACATATTTTGAATATATATCTTTTGTTCAAACACTTTTAAACATTACCATCTGCACTACAGGGTGTTGAAACCTCCAGAAGGATTTAAAAAGAATGTGACTGATGGAAAGAGCTAAGGAATATTGAATGCTTACCCTGTGTTAAGCACAATGCTATGAACTTTACATCTCTTATCTCATTTAACCCTGAACAATTTTTCAAAGTAAATAATATTAATAAGGGGCAGGGATGGTTCAGTGGTACAATTCTCACTTTCCATGCAGGAGACCAGGGTTTGATTCCCCACCAATGCACCTCATTTGCAGCCACCGCCCATCTATCTGTGGAGGCTTGTGTGTTGCTATGATGCTAAACATGTTTCCATGGAGTTTCGAGACTAAGACAGACTAAAGAGAAAGGACTGGCAATCTAATTCTGAAAAGCAGCCAATGAAAATCTTAAGGATCATACTGGTCCCATCTGTAATTGATCATGAGGATAGCACAGGACTGAACAGCGTTTCCTTCCATTATGAATATGGTTGCCACGAGTGAGAGGCTGACTCCACAACAGCTAACAACAACAACCATAGTAAGCCAGTTTTATAGACGAGGAAATTGAGTTTAAGTAAATTGCTTAAAAACACAGAACAAGTAAATGGTAGAGCCAAGTCTGAAATCCAGGTCGTTTGACTTTTCCATATCCTGCTTACTATCCTCTACTGCTTTTCCTGAGTGAAGTCCTCCCGTTTCTGAGGAAAGGCAACCCCGTTTCCTTTTTGTTTCTTCCTCTTCTTTTTTCCATCTGGCTATGTTTCAATGACTAAGTCACGCTTTGATTAGTGAAAAATCTTTCTGGTATGTGATAAATTGTTGGTAAACATTCACAGTTCATCATCCCCTGCCACTTTTCTATGTCTTCTGTGCCTTTCTAAGTATTTTGATAGAAAGGTGAGTGAGGGCAAACTAACCAGCTGTCACCCTAACTTGACGCTTCCCTTATCAACATGCTTTAACTATCTAAAATTATTAACCACTTAAAGTCACACTGCTGATTTTGCTTTGCTGTATCTGTAAATGTCAAATCATGCTGTTTTACTTCCTGGCTTTAAAAATCTTTATGATTTCCACCGCTTACAGAATTAATTCTAAAATCTGGAGCAGGGCATGTATGGTCATCACAATCTGTCCCAAACCTTTCTTTCTCAACTTATCTCTGACCTAACTCTCTCTTTGCTCTAGTTAAATTAAACTTCCCACCATTTCCCAAGAGCATTCAATTCTCTCAGTCACCTGCCTTACCATGCATGCTCTTCTTTCTCCTTAGAATTATTTCCCCTTTTGGCCGTTCAACAGGTTTTGTTTTTCCTTTAAAGTCATATTCGTGGAGGCTTCTCTGGCTTCCCCAGGCATACGTAGTGGTTGGTCCCATCACACTGATGAACACCTACATCATGTTGCATTTATATATTCAAATTGACCACAAGTTTATAAGCTCTTTAAGAGTAAGTAGTATTCATCTCTACACTGGGAAGCATGAATTAGAAGCTCAATGAATAATTATTGAATTAATACATAAAATTAAAACACATGCAAGAAATAGAAGTGATAGCCAATGAAATAAGGCAAAAAAAAAAAAAGGAAATAATAATATACAGATTGGAAAGGAAGAAATAAAATGCTATTCACAGGCAATATAATTACCTACATTTAAAATTACAAGAAATCTACACAAAAGCTCCTAGAACTAATAAGTGAGGTTAGCAAGGTCACAGAATATGAGATAAATATACAAAATAATAACAATTATTATTTTTCTCTATTCTCTATTCTAGCAATGAAAAATTGAAATTCAAAGTAAAACCAATACCTTTTACGCTAGTACCAAAACATTAAATTCTTAGGTATTGTAAAATGGTAGTAGCAATAGCAGCATCAGACCCAACAGGAATAATGCCCAGGATCACCCCAAAGCTGATTCCTATGAGATGGAAGTCAGATATACCTCCACCCTTTAACCTTTTTGCCAATTCTGACACCAGCTGTTTCTCTCATGGCACTCCCTGCTTCTCTTCCAGATTTGATAACCCATTGCAATGGCCACACAGAACTCACAGACCATGCTTACAGTTCAGTGGTTTATTAAGGAAGTAATGGGGTACACCTTGGAATCAGGATCAGCAGGCTACACCTCAGAATTAGGATCAGGAAGCACACAGGCAGAGTCTGGAAGGCTCCTGGAAGAAGGGAGCACATCTCTCCCTTCTTCAGTGCTGGACAACAGGGTGTCATCAAATGTCAATCTGTATTATCGGCTACAATTTGTCATGTGGAGAAAGGCAGTGTCAGACATTACACAGCAAGTGTGGCTCCAACAGTTTGATCCTTTTCTTCCTTTTACTATAAGGCATTTGCTTCTGACATTATCGTAAATGTTGGTTCCTGAGCAGGAAACCCTTTATTAGTCCAAGTCATGGCTTTCGCAGAATTGTAGGAACTACCTGCAGATGGTCTTGTGTTTGCTTGTCTTTATCTACATGCCAGCTCCTCCCTGGAGCCTACTGGAGCCCTGAGTCACAACACAGTGGGAATACAAAGTAGCATCAGCACCACGACAACACATAGACTTTGTACACACTTTAAAACATGCTTTCCTCACCTTACATAATTATAAGATGAGCATTGTTGGGGCACTGGGACTTATTATCTTTGTATTTAAACAATAATTTAGAATATATTGTTAACTGCTGTTGAGTCACCCCAACTCACAGTGACTCCATGCACAGTGGAATGAAATGCTGCCTCGTCCTGCACCACCCCCATGATCAGTTGCAGATCCGACCATTGTGATCCATAGGGATTTCATTGGCTGATTTTTGGAAGTAGACCACCAGGCCTTTCTCCCTAGTTTGTCTTAGCCTGGAAGTGTCACTGAAACCTGTTCAGCATCATAGCAACACGCAAGCCTCCAATGACAGACGAATGGGGGCTGCACATGATGCATTGGCAGGAATGGAACTTGGGTCTCCTGTGTGGAAGGTGAGAATTGTACCACTGAACCATCAATGCTTAATAAATAAATAAAACTCAGGCTTTAAAATTCACAAGTCTTTTAGTTTCTCCATCAAACTTTAAAATACTCCTTTCCTTAAAGTTAGGACAGATAAAGTCAATCATTCTATATTCTTCTACTCACTATGAGAGCTAAAGGAAGTGATAGAACCAATGTAATCTTTGGTTTCTTTTTTTTCCCCACTGTAAAATAGAATTATGCTATTCAGACTGCCCCCAAGCACCTGGCAGTGTGTCCTGCTGTGGGGGGTTTGTGTGTTGCTGTGATGCTGGACACTATGCCACCGGTATTCAAATACCAGCAGGGTCATCCACGGTGGACAGGTTTCAGCTGAACTTTCAGGCCAAGACAGACTGGAAAGAAGAACTTGGCGGTCTACTTTAGAAAGGAATTAGCCAGTGAAAACCTTATGAATAGCAGAGGAACCTTGTCTGATGTAATGCTGGAAGATGAGCCCCTCAGGTCATACTTTAAGAAAGCAAGAGGTCGTTAAAAAGAAAGAAAAGGTCAAAATTAATGTCAGAAGGGACTCTAAAAGTTGCTTTCGAGTGTCGAGTAGATGAAGCAAATAGAAGAAATGATGAAGTACAAGAGCTGAACAGAAGATTTCAAAGGGCAGCTTGAGAAGACAAAGTATTATAATGAAATGTGCAAAGACCTGGAGTCAGAAAACCAAAAGGGAAGAACACTTTCAGCATTTCTCAAGCTGAAAGAACTGAAGAAAAAATTCAGGCCTTGAGTTGCCTTATTGAAGGATTCTACAGGGAAAATATTAAACGACACAGGAAGGATCAAAAGAAGAACGGAAGGAATACACAGAGTCCCTACACCAAAAATATTTGGTCTATGTTCATCCATTTCAGGAGGTAGCGTATGATCAGGAACCAGCGGTACTGAAGGAAGAAATCCAAACTGCACTAAAGGGCGTTGATGAGAAACAAGGCTCCAGAGATTGACAGAAAACCAACTGAGATGTTTCAACAAAAGGATGCAATGCTGGAAGTGCTCAGTCATCTATGCCAAGAAATCTGGAAGACAGCAGCTACCTGGCCGACCAACTGGAAGAGATCCATATTTATGCCTATTCCAAAGAAAGGTGATCCAACCAAACGTTGAAATTATTGAATGTTATCATTAATATCACATTCAAGTAAAATTGTGCTGAAGGTCATTCAAAAGCAGCTGCAGCAGTATATAGACACAAAACTGCCAGAAATCCAAGCCGGATTCAGAAGAGGATGTGGAACAAAAGACATCATTGATGATGTCAGAAAGATCCTGGCTGAAGCAGGGAATACCAGAAAAATGTTTACCTGTGTTTCATTGACTATGAAAATGCATTCTACCGTGTGGATAATAACAAATTATGGATAACGTTGTGAAGAACGGGAATTCTGGAACACTTAATTGTGCTCATGAAGAACCTGAAAATAGATCAAGAGGCAGTCTTTTGAGCAGAATAAGGGGGTACTGCGTGGTTTAAAGTCAAGAAAGGTGTGAGTCAGGGTTGTATCCTTTCACCATACCTATTCAATCCGTATGCTAAGCAAATAATCCGAGAACCTGGACTATATGAAGAAGAACGGGGCATCAGGATTGGAGGAAGACTCATTAACAATTTGCAATATGCAGATGACACAACCTTGCCTGCTGAAAGTGAAGAGGACTTGAAGCACTTACTGATGAAGATCAAAGACCACAGCCCTCAGTATGGATTACACCTTAACATAAAGAAAACAAAGATCCTCACAACTAGACCAATAAGCAACATCATGACAAATGGAGAAAAGATTGAAGTTGTCAAGGATTTCATTTTACTTGGATCCACAATCAACAGCCATGGAAGCAGCAGTCAAGAACTCAAAAGATGCATTGCGCTGGGCGAATCTGCTGCAAAAGACCTCTTTAAAGTGTTAAAAAGCAAAGATGTCACGTTGAAGACTAAGGTGTGCCTGACCCAAGAAGTGGTGTTTTCAATCACATCATATGCATGTGAAACCTGGACAATGAATAAGGAAGACCAAAGAAGACTTGATGCTTTTGAATTATGGTGTTGGTGAAGAATAGTGAATATACCATAGACTGCCAGAAGAATGAACAAATCTGTCTTGGAAGAAGTACAGCCAGGATGCTCCTTAGAAGCAAGGATGTTGATACCTTGTCTCATATACTTTGGACATGTTATCATGAGGGATCAGATCTTGGGAAAAGACATCATGCTTGATTAAGTAGAGGGTCAGAGAAAAAGAGGAAGACCTTTGATAAGAGGGACTGACACAGTGGCTGCAACAATGGGCTCAAGCGTAACAGTGATTGTGAGGATGGCACAAGACCAGGCAGTGTTTCATTCTGTTGTACATGGGGTCTCTATGGATCGGAACCAACTTGCCGGCACCTGACAACAACAGCAGCTCAGGCTGCAGTGAGACTGTGAGCATTAAGTAGCAGGTGCTTTGCAAGGAGTTTCTTTTACTGGTGAAAACAAAATGTGAAACTTGGTGTACTCCTTTCAAATCTTTTTCCTTCAATATTAAAAAAGCATTCCAGTGGGAAATTAAACACACCCCTGGATTGTTACATCAATGACCTTATGAGAGAGGTCAACTGGTCAATTCCTCTCCATGATAGATACAACTGATAAACAGAGAGAGATGGCTGAGCAAAGGTGATCTACATTGCTAAAGACAATGAAATGAGCATCCTGGAAGTTTATTGAGCTAAAGAATGATGTTATTGTGGTTTGGTGATACTATGCTAGTTTGTATCCATGGATGCTGTTTTACCGCAGAATTTTTGTTTCCTTTCAAGCCTCTGGTTGGAAGCATTCACAGGGTTGGTTAATGTTGCTTACTGCTGCAGTCTGCATGGTCTATTTCTAGGGGGTTTTCTTCAGAGAGGAGTTGACACTAATTCAAGTGTAGAATCTCCCTGAGAAACGTGTGCCCAGCTTTCCGCATGGATCCTTCCTTAGGTGGGGTTTGATAAATGGTCAGTTTTGAGCTCACCTGACAGGGAGATCTGGCTGATGTCAGGCAAGGTGAAGGTGTCAGCCAGGAGAGTCTGCGCCTAGCCACGGGTATAAGGGAAAGACAAGGAAAGTCTGATGACCTGTGCCTCCTCCCAGGAGAGGGTAAAGATGATGAAAAAAAAAAAAAAAAAAAAAAAAGAAGCTGCCCTCAAATCTTCCCAGGTTTCCGTTTCTGGGAAGTCATAAGAGAGACATCAGTGCCAACAGTGGGTCAGTGAAGGAAGAACCTCCCAGAAGCAAGAATGCCCCGGGGTTTGGGGGGAGGGGGCAAAGGGGAAGGAGTAGGGGACTTGGCTTTGGGAGGTCTGGGCTTAGGACTTCAATAAGAAGTTCTGGAGCCCAGCCTTTTGTTTATTCTAGAAGAGGGTTGTGTCTGGAGTATGGGGAAAAAGGTAACTTCTTAGATGTGAAAAATCTCTTGTATGGAGAACGCTGGGCAGGAGAAAGGGAAGAAAGAAATAAGGCTTGTGAGGAACGCACTTAGGTCATAGAATCACAGGCTATGGAAATCCTGTGCTCAAAGCTATCCCATCTTATGAGAAACATACAAGCTAAGTGTCAGCCAAATGCACCTAGATTTACACACATGGGGCAGCCAGCGCTGCCGCTAACAGCAGAGCCTCAATCAGGTCACATCGCTTTGTACCTCTGTGGGCTGTACAAGGAGGGATTTAGACTTAGCTTCCTTCTAGTTTTTTTTTTTTCCTTCTAGTAGGAGCTTTTTGACACTGCGTGCAATTTAATATAAAACCCAGTTTGAAAACCAGATCTGTCCAACAATAGATACGCCGGGGCGATTTTCATCCTTTGCATCTGCGATTGCGATGTTTGTTTTGTGCGTTTGTGGTGCAAAGACAGGACGGTGCTGGACCTGTGTTTGCAAGTGTTTATAACTGTGAGTAAGGTAGGTTGGGAAAGTGCGTACGACAAAGGCCAAGAACACCTGTCTTAGGGTACTGGCGGGGGGTGTCTGCGCTGCATCCTTCCTAAGCACATTGTTTGCACACACAAAAGAGCTCATGGGCGGGGCTGGAGTCCGATAAGCCAGGTACCTGTGTTGGGTGTCGGAAGGATGGTGCCGGCGGTAACAAGAATCAATATATGTTTATGGCGGGGGCGGGGAAGTGCGCGGAGGCTGCCGGGCGGGGCAGCGCTAATGAGAAGAAGCCTGGCTTGTGGTTGGTTCGGGAGTCTGGTACCCTGAGAGGAGCGAGCAGGGAGGGAGGGAATGCGGGAGGGAGGATAAAGCGAGGAAGTGCATTGCGTTACCGCGCATCAGGCGCTGTGGTGAGAGCCGGGATATCGTGCGTCTCTGTCCGCGCCGGGCCCTCCAAGCTCACACACTCATCCCGCGGTGCGCCCCTCTCAGCTGTGGCGGTGGCTGCTGCTTGCTCGGAGCACCCGCAGTCGGAAGGCGGCGAAAGAGGGCGGGAGCCCAGGTACCCCCCGCAGGTCTGCGGGGCTCGGGACGCCATGCAGGGCACGTGCGCCCCCCGGCTCTAAGCTGCGCGCTGAAGGGAGCATGATCTGTGCCCAGGCCGGGGCTGCCAAGGTAAGCGGGCGCAGTGCGAGGACTCTGCTTTCTACCCCTTCCCCCGCCTTTCTCTGGGCGGTTTCTCTGTCTCTCCGGAGGCCCCGGCAGCGCCCTCCCCCCAGGGCCCTGGATCCACCCTCCTCCCCACCCTCTCGCTTCTCCCGCGAGGTTCAATTGTCAGCCTGGGGCGCGCCGCCGCTCCGGCCGGGCAGGCATCCCCAGCTGGCGACCCGGGCTTGGATACAGCAGGCGCACCAGGCCCTCCTGCGGGGCACCGAGAGAAACAAAGAAGCCCCCAAGCGAGTTGGAGGCACCACCCCCACCCCCAGCGCCCTCCCAGTGGCAAGGAGGTGTCAGGGGAAGGGGAGTAGAGACCTACGTAATCTCCCTTCCCAGCCCACACCCACCCCTTGTGAACCAGAGCTCTGAATTCGGGCTTTGCCCTAGGCTTGCTTTTGGACAATTGTGTCCCTTGCAGTGCCTGTGGTTAGCGGAGCGGGTGTCCACGACCTCTGCCGTGCCGGCTCAAGGGGTGCGTGACCAGACCCGGCTTCTGATTCCCTGGGTGGTGGTGGGGGGACCCGCGGTGTGGGTTCTCCCCCAGCTCCTCCCTGACCCCCGCCCACTGCACCGCTCAGCCGGGCCTGCCACCTGAGTTTTAGCGGGAGCAGCCAGTCATGTCGCCTACTGTGTTGCGACCTGTACACCGAGAGCGGCTGGGAAAAATACGTCCGGTCCTCGTAAGAATGGAGGTGCGAGTCCTCCTATCCCTGTATTCCTAGACCGTGACAATGCAGCAAAACCTGAGGGCTCAAACAATGTGTTGCCTCCATCCCCCGCTGCGATGTATTCTTTGGATTGCTAGCTGTTTTGATATCCCGTCCACTTGGCTGATTTGGGGAGTGTGAATACATGGTCTGTCTGTCAGTCTTACACATACAGAGGCTGGGCGTAATAACTTCTTGCCTGCCGAATTTCAGCGCTTGGGGAGAACTGGCAGAGACGCAGGCTGCAGAGCTGCCCGGCTTCCTGTGGTTATGGGCACAGCGCGCGTCCCAGTCTGCATTGGCCTGACACCAGAGAGCAGGTGGGGATTTTCCCAGTTGCTGAAGATATAATTTGACGTTGCTGTAGTTTTGTGCTTACTTCTCTCGGATCTGCAGTGGTGCAATTCTTCCCCTGTTTTTTTCTCTTGAAAAGATAAACAGTGCTGTGTTCAGCAGAAATGGATACAGGAAGAGCAGCATAGTTCAAAGATTAAGGGAGGCATCTTCTCTCTTTTCCTGGGATTTAAACGCGGCTTAGCGGGGCAGATGCCCTACCGGAAAAGGCCAGCCTTTAAAGACCCCAGCAGTGTTGTGGTCCAAGGTGTCTTGAAGCAGGTGGCCAGATCTGCGGTTCTGATCAGCGCACTGGCTCCGGCTGTGGCTATTACGGTAATTCATTCTAGACTGGGGATTCATTTTGAAAATGTGTATTTTCCACTAAGAAGGGATTAGAGTCCACATGGCGACCCTTGTATGATTGTGTGTGCCTGTTTGGGAGAGAAACAGAATGTGGTAGAATTCCCTGTTGCAGTTCCTTCTTCTGTTTGCTACTTGCTCTGGAATGTGGTGTTGGCAAAATGTAGCACTATTTTAATTCCCAGCCCTACACGCAGATTGGATATTAGAGTATTTAATTTAATTAATTGTGTTCTGACTAATTCCGGAATCTCAGTTTAGTGCAGTTTGCTCCTTTGCGGAATGACAGTTCTCTTTTTGCCTGGGTAGTGATTTCATGCAGGAAAATCTCCTAAGTTTCTTCCGACTGTGACATTATTGACTTGGTAGGGAAGCCATCCTGGGCTGGAACAGCGTAATGATGCATCATAGAGAGAGACCGCTGCTGTTGTTACTTGTGTATGCAGCATCAATTGACTTGATTCTTTTTACGTGTCTGGTTTTTAAAGGTGGTTGCTTTACAAGATCACTTTCAGCTTTATTTTCTATGATGCTTGCATCAGATATGACTATTAATGAAGGAAATATTGAAAGGCCAGATACGGTCAGGGGGATATCTGTAAAGAGCGTGAGTAGGCTTAGCTGATTTCTACAGTTCCTTCTAGTTCCCACATTCTGTGATAACTGGAGGAGGAGTAAGAAAAGTTAGTCAGTTTAAGCAAGGCAAATAATTATCACAAAGCAGATAGCAAACCAGGGACTGAATATAGAATCAATGGTTTATTTTTGCAGTTTGCAATTTTTTTTTTTTTTTACTGCAGCATTTTTTCCATAAATGAAATGAGTCAACTCAAACAAGTCATTTTTATTACTTTGGTCAACTATGGCAAAAGATTTGGTGGAGAGTTGGGAGGTATGAAACATATTGAATTAATTGGATAACAGATTTCGTCCTTATTTGTGGATTTAGTTATCCATCATAAGCCTGACTTTGGGGGATAATCGAGAAGGTGGCTTACTTCCAGTGACTGATTTTTTGTTTGTTTGTAATGAAAGACTCTAAGTAGCTGTTTCATCCTATGCAGTAATTGGCAGTAGCATCAGACTTATTTTTCCTGATATAATTTGGTAATGCTCATAAAACTTACCAGCACTGCGGATTGTTAGAAAAATAAGTGTAGCAATGATTGTTCCGAACAGGCAAACAATGCGTTATCATGCGCTTACAGTAATTTTTACAATTTAGAGAGTGTTGAAGTACTTGGCCACTGATTCCTGTTTATGCACACAGTTTTTCACAGTGCTACAGTGATTTTTTAAAGAAGTTACAATCAAAATAACATCCTGGAATAACAGTAACTGCCAGGCATAATTAATCACCCTGCTCCTGTTCTCCCATAGCCTTTTTGCTCATACCGCTGTGGTAGCACTTATCATACTGCAGTTACATAGTTGAAAATGTGCCACATCCTGCATGTCTGACATATGGCACAAGCTTCTTGAGGACAAGGACATTGTTACATTCATCTCTCGTATCTCCAGCACCTTGTACCTTACCTGGTACATGGTTTGGTCTCCGGAATGTTTATTGAGTGGCTATCAGGTCATAAAGAATACTCTGTGATTGTATAGGCAGGAGGTAGGTGGGAATTCTTAGCTCCATGAGTCAGATGGGGGAATCAAAGAGGTTATGTAAGAGCTTCATGGACATGGGAGCCAAGACTCAAATCCAGGCCTTTCTCCACGCTGCCTTGGAGGCAGGCTCCCTTCATCCTTGGTAAAGAAACGGTGTAGACAGCAAGCTCAAGTGCTGTAGATTTTGATTATTTACTTTTTACCTGAATGATCTGGATTGTCTATCCTGATAAAATGTATCTGAGACCTGCCCTGTTTTGTCTTGATGTGGCCTTAAAAGGAAACTTGTTTGGCCCAAACACTGTCCCCTAACCTGCGCTTAAACAGAGAGGTGAGCCCCCCTTCTGGACACTTTTTCCCAAGTCTCTGTTCCATGAGCTCAGAGCTTGCCATGATGATGGGCCTCCCTTAGGGGATGTCACTGACTGCACCAATATTCCTTCAAAGCCCATTTAACCACCGTAAGCTTCTGAAATGACCCCGCAGTTAGAAGATAGCCGTCACTCCTGGGCCAGCCTGCTTGTCTACATCTCCCATCAGACAGATGTCTGACCGACAGGCATGACTTACAGACAAGAGACCCCTGCTTCTCTCCTACTCACCGCCTTCCTGACCCATCTCAAAACAAAGAGCAGGTTAGCCTTAAGAAACCAGAAGTTCAATACCCACGTACCCTTTTTATAAGGCAGCCCTGTGGAGCTTTGAAGTTCATGGACTTTTAGGGAAATGGTGTGAAATGTTGTATGTGGCTTTTTTTCAAGTCACTTTACCTCTCTGAGGTTTAGTTTCTTCTTTATAAGTAGGAGTTGAACCAGGTAATCCCAGGGATCCCTCCTAACACCATGGTTCTGTGGCTGTTTTTGTTGGCTTATTCAGTTGAACAAATTGGAGGGGGAAAAGTATTAGTGATAACTTACCTTTGCAGTAAATAGAGGTAGAAATACTTACGGGTATGCATGTCAGCATTTGAGTTATCTAATCATCTCACTGAGCCCTCTGTTGACATCATTGTCTGTAAATACCTAGAATAGTTCTTTCTCATTTGTAAAGGGAGATTTGCCATCTTAACGGAAAAGGTTGGTGACATTTCCTGTTCCCATTAAGCAGGGTGGTAGAGAAAAAGCATGCAATTCCCAACTCCTTTACAAAATATTTAGAATTTCAGCATTTAATAGTCAAGAATTCAATTCCTGTAGTAAAAGCATTTTTATTCCCACCATTGAATATGTTTCACACTGAAGAAGTCTGGTGGTCAAATTGTTTCCTGAGATTCATCCAACAATTATCTTTTCTGTTTCTCTCTGGTTCCTCATTAAGCTTTTCTTTCTCTCTGTTTTTTTTTTTTTTTTTTAATGACTTCTTTAGTGCCACCGACCCCCTGTAACGTCCCCCATATATATAAAATACATGCCAGAGCAGTAACACTGCCTTCCCGCCCCACCCCTCCAGTCCGGCAAAATGTAGGCGTCAGAGCCCCATCCCTACCTACTAGCCTCAACCTTCTCTGTTTCCTTGGGTTTATTCCTGAGTATCGCTTCCCCGGGTTATCAGGTGTAGTGGCAGACTGAGTCTTTCGATATCTTGTTCCGAGTCTAGGTGTATTTCTCACAGACATTTCTCGCAGGTTGAAACCTAAATACCATGCGTTTGTGTCTTAACACCTCCTTAAATATTCCAGGAAACAAGGCAGTATATAAAAACAAACAAACAAAAAACAGTTGCCATCAAAGCTGATTGCAACTCATGGCGACTCTATGTGTGTCAAGAGTAGAACTGTGCTTCACAGGGTTTTCAATGGCTAATTTTTCAGAAGTAGATCATCAGGCCTTTCTTCTGAAGTGTCTCTGTGTGGACTCGAACCTTCAAGCTTTTGGTTAGCAGCTGAGCATGTTAACTGTTTGCACCACCCAGGGACTCCAAGGCAATATATAGATAATTTTATGTATTTGATACCAAAATGTTTGGATGTGAGGTTTTTGCTTAGTGGTTGTCATATTTTGTGACGTGGGCAGGGACAGTGTTAAGTGCCCTGTGCGGAATGACAAGAATGCCACAACTTACTGGAGAGATATCACAAAGACCACTAAGTTCCCAGATCACTGGAAGCAACATCTGGATTCCCATAGCAACAAGTGATGTGAGCTGCTCACATTATTAGTTCAGAACCCACACTTGTCCTGATTTATTAGCGCAAAGCTTGATGTACTCGGAGGACTGAAAAATAAAAACTAGCGTACAGACAGGCTCTTCTGGTGTCATTAAGTGTCTGCTGCATTGTAATGTTTTGCGGGGTATTCAGTGGATGGAATTTAAGCTGAAATGTGGGGGGGCGGGCTGGAGAAGGAAGCCATCTGTGCCCATGATGACGAATGCTATCATGGAGTCTTCATTCGGGGTCCCTTTTATATATTTAGTGGAGCAGATTTTCTCTTTCACACTTTCTAGATATATTTGTATCACACAGATGTCAGGGAAATATCGTATGTATGGGGGGAAAAAAAACCCCACCAAAATTCACATTGATGGCCAGGGATTGTAATTCAATTACTTTGTCCTTAAATTGACAGCCCATTTAACTTGCACGGATGTCCCTTGAGTTTATTTTCAGGGTTTAAGTCAGAGCAATTTGAGAAACAGAAACCTCATTACTGAAATTCAGACAGTCTGGTTGGGTTACAGAGCAGGGGAAGCTGGACTGTCTAGAATTAAACACATAATACCTTGGTTTCATGCTGTCAATTCCAGAGCTAATGGAACCCATCAGCAATTTGTTATCTTCCTTCCTGTAAAACACTGACCACCTGGAAAAACTACAGGATGTAATCAATATATTATTATCCTTAAAATAACTTCTAGCTTTCTTCACAGTTATTCATAATTCCTTTTACCATCAATACTTAAAGCTGCATAATTAACCTTTTTTTTCTCCTCTGTTTCTCTTCAAGAGATATTTTTATGGAAATTTTCTTCATTTTTTGAGCATTGAGCTTTTTTGAAGCAAGAAAAAAAATGGGTTTTGAGGGTTTTCTGTCATATTTATTCCTGACCCACCTTCTTAGCCTTAGTGCTCCTCCACCCCCTTGCATATATACCAGCACCAGTACATGGAAAGGTGATGAGGAGAAAGAAATAACTAGCATCCATTGATTTATGCAAAATAGTACATTCAACATGCATGTAAATTATGAAGTAAAATAAACAAATACCCCCCATGCAACCTGGGAAGTAGGGCGTCCTGAATTCATTTAAAGCTACCTGTGTGTTCTGCCTGATTTCTCTCCACCTGCTCTGATTGACATAACCACTTGTCCACATCTCCTGTCTTAGTGGGTGGCTTTACAAAACAAATTTATTTTATCAGAGTTTAGGAGGCTTACAAGTTCAAATCAAGGCACAGGCTCTAGGGGAAGGCTTTCTCTCTCTGTCATCTTTGAAGGAAGGTCCTTGTCTCTTTAGCTTCCAGTCCATGGCTCCTTGGTGATTGTCACGTGGCCTGACATCTATCTTCCCCCATCTCTGCTTGCTGGCTTGCTTGTTTAGTCCCTTTTATATCTCAAAAGAGACTAACTTAAGACACAACCTACACTAATAATATTTCATTAACATAAGGAGAAAACCCATTCCCAAGTGGGATTATAATCACAGGTATAAAAAAAAAGTTGCCATTGGGTCAATTCTGACTCATAGTGACCCTACAGGATAGAGTACAACTGTCACATAGGATTTCCAAGGAGCGGCTGGTGGATTTGAACTGCTGATCTTTTGGTTAGCAGCCACGCTGTTAACCAGTGTGCCACCAGGGCTCCAGTGGGGGTTAGGTTTTACAACATATTTTGGAAAACGCAATTCAATCCATAACACCTGCACAAAGGTCGATTCTCAATCCTAATCTTGCTGATCTCTTGGCAACATTTCACTATTGACCTCTTGCTTCCAGGACATCAGATTCTTCTGGTTTTCCTCCTGTGTCCCTGGATCCTCTTTCTCACGGTCTTTTGATAGTCCCTGAGCTTGACTTGTACTGACTGCTCCTGAATTTTAACCTCAAAAGGATGGCAGTCCCCAGGGCTTGGCTCTCAGACTCTTCTCTTCTTATCCATATTTCTTCCCTCGAGTTTCAATACCGTCTTCATGCTGATGAGCCCAGGTTTAATTCACCAGCCCTGATCCACCTCCTGGACTCCACACTTGCACATGTACAACCCAGCATCTCCCCTTGAATGCTGAGCAATCTTTTTAGACTTAATATGTGCAAAGCCCAGCTCCCCTTTTACGTTCCCCAAACCTGCTCCATACCCTGTGTTGCCCATCTTCACTCCAAGGGGCAACTCTGTCCTTCTAGTTGCACAGGCCAAGTTACCTGGAGTCCTCCTGACTTCTCTCTCTCTCAGCCAAATCTGACTTTCAATAAATCCTTCTCCCTTCCTCTTACCCCTCTATCCAGCACTACCAACCCAGTCTAAGCCACCATAATCCCCAGATTGTTGTACTTGCTTCGTAACTAGTTTCCAGCATCCCTTGCCCATCCGTAGTCTGTTGTCTATTCCAAAAGAACAAAAACCAGAACCGTTGCTGTTGAGTTGATTCTGACTCATGCGACCCTATAGGATAGAGTAGAAGTGCCCCATAGGGTTTCTAAGGAGCAGCTAGTGTATTCGAACTGCCAACCTTTTGGTTAGCAGCCAAGCTCTTAACCACTGTACCACCAGGGCTCCATAGAAATTGCTGTGTCAGAAGTTGTCTATACAACAGCCCAAATAGTCTCTCAAAAAATGTAACTCATAATTCATTCATTCAACAAATGTTGACTAAACATCTTCTTTGTGCCAGGTACTGTTTTAGGTACCAGGATATGGCATGAGCATTAACACAAAACAGTCACAAATTGTTGTCCTCCTGGAGTGTATACTGTGTTATTTCTGTGCTCACAATCCTCCAAAGACTCTATCCCATTCAGAATAAAACCCAGGCTCCTTATCTGACCTGCAAGGCGCAACATAACTGGGCCCCCAGCTACCTGACACCCTGCTCTCCCCTTGCCCAACAGGTTCTGGTCCCCCAGTCTTCTTGCTCTTTCTAGAACATGGCAGGCACACTCTTATCTCACGTGCTGTTCCCATGACCTTGAGGGATCATCCTCCAGCTACCCGCATCCTTACTCCCTCAGTTAATCAAATTTCACATCTTCAGAAAGGCTTTCTTTCCCTGTCACTCATTTACAATGCACTCACTTCCATTTACCTGCTTTTTCTTCACACCACGTATCGCCACATGATTTATTACGTATTTTCTTCCTATTATCTGTCTTTTCTTCTAACTTGCAAACTCCATGACAGCAGGGACCTATTTGCTTGCCTAGTGCTGGGAACAGTGCCTGGACCATAGTAGACACTGCACTAGATGTTTGTTGATTGAATGAATGATGTAACAGCAACTCTTCTAACCAAAATTTTACTTCAAAACTCTATGTCCACCTTTATTCCAGATAAAATTCCTTTAGAATTTGTGGATTAGAGTTTGGATGGTATTTTAAGGTCTCTGGATCTTCTGAGAAGACTCTTTTTCTGTTCCATAACATCCCCCGGCTCCAAAGGTGGGGGACAGGCATCTTCATTACTGCCTGAGCATGTCTTTGATACTGAAGCTCTGTGTTAACATTACTCCTGGCCTGCCTTCTCTAGCAGTTGAAAACAGGGCTGGCTCAAGCTTGACTTTGCCTCCTCCTCAGCACCCAGCACATAGCAGCTGGTCACTCAATTATTTGTTAAATTGAATCACTTAATTACTCTCATTCTTATTGCTAGGACTTCATAAAACTGCTCTTTACCCTCCCGTCTCTGCCTTCTTTGTAATCTCTGACTTTGTAATCTTGAATGAGACCATGTCATTCCTCTGTTCAAAGCCCTCAGGGGCTGCCGACTGTCCACACAATGAAGAATCAGCTCTCTGGGCTGGCATCACAGGCCTTCAGGCTGTGGCCAGTCCATGTCCTCAAGATGCCTTTTTTTTTTTTTTTAATTGTGGTAAATATATATGTAACAAAATTTTTGCCCTTTGAACATTTTTTACGTGGCCAGTTCAGTGATATTATTTACGTTCGTCATATTGTTTAACCATCATTATTGTCCATTTCCAAATTTTCCCATCACCCTTAACAGAAATTCAGTGTCCCCTAAGCAGTGACCGTCCCATCCTCCTCTGCCCACCTGCCCCTGGTAACCCCGATAAACTCTGGTCTCTATCCTTACCTAAACCTGGACCTATACTCACACCATATACAATAAAAAACCAATATATGATATAGCTGACTCAAAATGAATCAAAGACCTAAGAACTAAAACCATAAAGCTCTTAGAAGAAAACATATAGATAATGCGTCAGGAGGAGTCCCTGGGTGGTACAAACGTTATGGACCTGACTACTAGCCAGAAGGTTTTCAGTTTAAACCCACTCTGAGGTGCCTTGGAAGAAAGGCCTGGGGATCTACTGAAAGTTCACAGCCTGGAAAGCCTATGGAACAGTTCTACTCTGCACACATGGGATCATCATGAGTCAGAATCTACTCAACAACAACTAACAACAATAACAACAACAAAGCTTTGGGACCTAGTTTTGAACAATGAACACTTAGATATGACACTGAGAGTACAAGCAACAAAAGTGACTTTTTCCTCCTAAATTTTACTTATTTTGTTGTTATCAAGACGGTACAAAACAAAACATACACCAATTCAACAGTTTCTACACGTACAATTTGGTGACATTGATTACATTCTTCGAGTTGTGCAACCGTTCTCACCCTCCTTTTGTGAGTTGCTCCTCCCCCATTAACACAAACTCACGGCCCCCTAAGATTCCTGTCTAATCTTTCAAGTTGCTGTTGTTAATTTGATCTCGTATAGATAGTTCTTAAAAAAGCATAATGCTCAAGGCAGACCTTTTTTTACTAGTTAAGCTAAACTCAGTTTTAAGATGACTTTGAGGTGTGTTTTTGGTTTAAGATTTAAAGCTTATTTCAAGGCAGTAGTTTCAGGGGTTCGTTCTACTTTCATGGCTCCAGGGAGTCTGGAGTCCATGGGAATTTGAAATTCTGTTCCTCATTTTTTCCCCTTTTGATCAGAATTCTTCTCTGGAACCTTTGCTCAGAATGCTCAGTAATGGTAGCTAGGCACCATCAGTTCTTCTGGTCTCATAGCAAAGAAGGCAGTTGTTCATGGAAGCAGTTAGCCACACATTCCATATCCTCCTCCTCTTCCTGACTCTCCTTCTACCTCTGTTGCTCCAGGTGAATAGAGACCAGTTTTTGTGCCTTAGGTGGCTGCTTGCAAGGTTTTAAAACCCCAGGAACTACGCAATGAACTGGCATGTAGAACAGAAGCACTTAACGTGTTACTAGGCCAATAACAGGATGTCCCATGAAACCATGACCCTGAGCCTCCAAACCAAGGAATCAAATCCCATGAGGTTGTTAGTTGTACATAAGCAGCCTCAGCAGATACTTTTTTTTTTGGGGGGGGGGTCATTGTTGTAAATATATCTATCATACAACTTTTGCCTGTTCAACTTCTCCCAGTTGTATAATTTATTGACAGAATTACAATAATTGGCTGTACAACCCTACCCTTAATCAATGCGTTTTTTCCATTACCTTCAACCCTCTTTTTCCCCCTTCCTCCCGCCCCTAGTAACCACTAATAAACTTTGATCTCTATACATTTGCCTTTTCTTGCCTTTTTATATAAGTGAGGTCGTACAATATTTGTTTCTTTTGTGATTGGCTTATTTCACTCTTCAAGCTCCATTCATACTGCAGCACATATCAAGACTTAATTCCTCCTACTAGCTGAGTAGTATTCCATTGTATATATGTATCACATTTTGTTTATTCATTCATCTGTTGATGGACATTTAGGTTGTTTACACATTTTGGCTCTTGGGAATAGTGCTACAATGAACGTTGGTGTGTAAATCTCTTTTTGAGTCTCTGCTTTCAAGTCTTTTGGGTATATACCTAGGAGTGGAATTGCTGGGTCTTATGGTAGTTCTATTTTTAGTCTTTTGAGGAACTGCCACACTATTTTTCACAACAGCTGTACCCACCAGCAATGGATAAGGATCCCAGTCTCCCCACATCCTTGCCAACACTGTTATTTTCTAATTTTTTTTCTTTTTGTCTTAGCCCTCCCAGTGGGAGTGAAATAATACTTCATTGTGGTTTTGATTTGCATCTCTCTGATGGCTAATTACACTTAATATCTTTTCATGTGTTTGATGGCCACTTGAATGTCCTCATATGGAAACCCTGGTTGCATAGTGGTTAAGTACTATGGCTGCTAACCAGTTCGAATCTGCCAGGCACTCCTTGGAAACTCTATGGGGCAGTTCTACTCTGTCCTATAGGGTGGCTATGAGTCGGAATCGACTCGACGGCACTGGGTTTAGTTTTTGGTTTGGTTTTGGTGAAATGTCTATTCAAGTCCTTTGCTCATTTTATGATTGGGTTGTCTTTTTGTTGTTAAGCTGCCGAAGTTTTATATATATTTTGGTTATGAGATTCTTGTTGGATACATGGTTTCTGAAGATATTCTCCCAGTCAGTAGCTTGTCTTTTCACTTTTTTTGGTAAAGTTTTTTTTTTTTTTTTTTTAACATTTTATAATAGTGGTCTCATACAATATTTGTCCTTTTGTCATTGACTTATATCACTCAGCATAATGTCCACCAGATTCATCCATGTTGTGAGATGTTTTTATGGATAGGTCATTATTCTTTATCGTCGCTTAGTTTTCCATTATGTGTATCCATTCATCCATTGATGGGCATTTAGATTGTTTCCATCATTTTGCTATTGTGAATAATACTGTGATGAACATGAGTGTGCATATGTCTATTCTTTTCACAGTTCTTATTTCTCTAGGATATATACCTAAGACGGAATTGTTAAATCATATGGTATTTCTATTCTAGCTTTTTAAGAAAGTCCCATACCATTTTCCATAGTGGTTGCATAATTTTGCATTCCCATTAGCAGTGCCTAAGAGTTCCAATCTCCCCACAACCTCACTAGCATTTATTGTTTTCTGATTTTTGGATCAGTGCCATTCTTGCCGGGGTGAGATGGTCTCTCATTGTAATTTTGATTTGCATCTCTTTAATAGCTAATGATCGCAAGCATCGCTTCATGTGTTTGTTAGCTACCTGAATGTCTTCTTTGGTGAAGTGTCTCTTCATCTCCTTTGCCCATTTTTTAATTGGATTATTTGTCTTTTTGTTGTTGAGGTGTTGAAGTTTTCTATAAATTTTAGAGATTAGACCCTTGTTGGGTATGTCATAGCCATTTTTTTTTTCCTCAGTCTGTAGATTCTGGTTTTACTCTTTTGGTGAAGCCTTTGGACGAGCATTTAAGTGTGTAATTTTTAGAAGGTCCCAGTTATCTAGCTTATATTCTGCTATTTGTGCGTTTTTAGTTATGTTTGCTATTCTGTTTATGTCATGTGTTAGGGACCCTAGCATTTTTCCTGTTTTTTCTTCTATGATCTTTATAGTTTTAGGTTTTACATTTTGATCCATTTTCAATTAGTTTTTGTGTATAGTGTGAGGTATAGATCCTGTTTCATTTTTCTGCAGATGGACATCCAGTTTTGCCAGTACCTTTTGTTAAAGAGACTTTCTCTTCTCCATATAATGGACTTCGATTCTTTGCCAAAGATCAGCAGCCCATAGGTGAGTGAAATTACTTCTCAGTTCTCAATTCTGTTCCGATGGTCTATGTGTCTACTCTTGTGCCAAGTAGCAGGCTGTTTTGACTACAGTGGCTGTATAGTAGGCTCTGAGATCAGCGAGTGAGTCTCCTTACTTTATTCTTCTTCAGTAATGCCTTATTTATTCAGGGCCTCTTACCTTTCCATGAATACCACTTGGTCATGATGTATTATTTTCTGGATATGATGTTGAATTCTAATGGCTAACATTTTGTTGAGAATTTTTGCGTCTATGTTCACAAGGAATATTGGCCTGTAGTTTTTCTTTTTTAGTGATGCCTTTGCTATTAGGGTTATGCAGTCTTCATAGAACAAATTTGGGAGTATTTTTTTCTTTTCTGGAAACCCTGGTGGTGTAGTGGTTAAGTGCTATGGCTGCTAACCGAAAGGTCAGCAGTTCAAATCCACTAGGGTCGCCATGAGTCAGAATTGACTCAATGGCAACGAGTTTGGTTTAGTTTTTTTGGTTTCTTTTTCTATGGTCTGGAATAGCTTGAGAAATACCAGTGTCAACTCTTCTCTGAATAAAACCAAAAAAACCAAACCCAGAGCCATCGCGTCAATTCTGACTCATAGCGACCCTATAGGACAGAGTAGAACTGCCCCATAGAGTTTCCAAGGAGCGCCTGGCAGATTCAAACTGCCAACCGTTTTGTTAGCAACCGTAGCACTTAACCACTACGCCGCCAGGGTTTCCCTTCTCTGAATGGTTTGTAGAATTCTCCAATAAAACTGTCTGGCCAGGGCTATTTTTTTTGTTGGGAGTTTTTTTTTTTTTTTTTTAAATAACTTCTTCTGTTTCTTCTTTTGTTATGGATCTATTCTGATTTTCTACCTTAGTTTGTGTTAGTTTAGTTAAGTTGTGTGTTTCCAGAAATTTGTCCATTTCTTCTAGGTTTTCAAATTTTTTGGAATATTATTTTTTATAATATTTGTGGTTCAGTTGGTTCTGCTGTTATATCATCCATCTCATTTCTTTTTGGGTTATTTGCATCTTCTCCTTCTTTTCTTTTGTCATTTTGGCCAGTGATTTGTTGATTTTATTGATCCTTTCAAAGAACCAACTTCTAGTCTTGTTGATTGTTTAAATTATTTCTCTGTTTTCTGCTTCATCTTAAACCCTGGCGGCATAGTGGTTAAGTGCTACCACTGTTAACCAAAAGTTGGCAGTTCAAATCCACCAGGCACTCCTTGGAAGCTCTATGAGGCAGTTCTACTCTGTTCTATAGGGTCGCTATGAGTTGGAATCAACTTGACGGCAATGGGTTTTAATCTTTATTATTTCCTCTCTTCTGGCAGCTGTGGGCTTCTTTTGCTGCTCTTTTTCTCTTTGTTCAAGTTGTAGGGTTAAGATATTGATTTGGGGCTCGCTTTTCTTTTTTGATGGGCACATTTATTGCTGTAAATTGACCTCTGAGCACTGCTTTTGCTGTATTCAAAAGGTTTTGGTATGTTGTGTATTCATTCTCATTTGATTCTAGAAATTTTATTTTGCTTTTAATTTCTCCTATTACCCAGTGATTTTTAAGAAAGGTATTATTCAGTTTACATGTTATTGAATCTTTTCCTTGTTCTTCCTGTTATTGATTTCTAATTTTAAAGCATTGTGATCAGAGAATATGATTTGTATTATTTCAATAGCTTTGAATTTATTGAGGCTTGCTTTGTGGCCTAAAATATCACCGATTCTGGAGAATGATCCATGTGCGTTAGAGAAGAATGTATACTGTGCTGCCGTTGGGTGGAGTGTTCTGTATATGTCCATAAGGTCAAGTTGGTTGATTGCATTGTTTAATTCTTCTGTATCTCTGTTGGATTTCTTTCTAGTTGTTCTGTCCTTCATTGAAAGTGATGTGTGTTAAAGTCTCCTACTATTATTGTGGAATTGTCTGTTTTCCTTTTCAACACTGTTAGGGTTTGTTTTATATATTTTGGGGCTCTATTGTTGGGTGTGTAAATATTTGTTATGCTTATATCCTCTTAGTGGATTCACTGTTTAATCATTACGTAGTACTTTCCTTGCCTCTTATGCCAGATTTTGCCTTAAAGTATATTTGATCAGAGATTAATATTGCCATTCCTGCTTTTTCTTGGTTACTGTTTGCTTGGTATATCTTTTAGCTTATTTTTATCTTTGTGTCTAAGGTGTGTCTCTTGTATGCAACATATATTGATGGGTCATGCTTTTTATCCATTCGTCACTCTCTGTTCCAGTGCATTTAAACCATTTACATTCACTGTGATTATCAATAGGTATGAATTTACTACCGTCATTTTGTTGTGTGTTTGTTGTTGTCTTCTGATGTTGATAGTTTCTTTGTTTGGGTTAGTTTTCTGTACTGAGTTTGAGTTTTCTTTGCTTATGGACTTTCTTTGTTGTTGTTGATTTTGTGTTTACTAAGCCTTAATGATTTTCTTCTTTTTTATTTTAGTGAGTAAGCTTATTAGTTTTCTTTGTGGTTATCCTGAAATTTACCTTTATCTTCCTAAGTTAAAACAGTCTGTTATATCTTGATATCACCTTGGCTTCCTCTCCATAAGGAAGTTGTGTAACTACACCATTTATTCCCCCTTTTCATTTGAAGTTGTTGTCATTTACAGATTGATGTCTCTGGATCCCTTGTGGATTTATTATTTTATTTTTTTCAGGCTTAATTCACTTTATTTTTCTTGTATAAAAATCTCTATGAGGTGGCCACAGCTGGAGCTTGGGTTCTCTGCATGGAGACTCTGGTGTGAGTCTTTACCAGGTGATCAGTAAATTCCTGGTAGGGAGACTTGGTGAACACAGTCTCCTTCCAGAGATCAGGAGTGAGATAGCTGTAGGTCTTGGGGATAGCATCAAAAGTGGCCTTAGCAAAGTTGCCCAGGGTGGCAGTGCAGCCTCTGGCCGAGGTGTAGCAGTCATCGATACCAGCCATCATCGACAGTTTCTTGGGCACAGGGACTGAGACTATGCCAATGCCCCTGGGTGCAGGGATGAGGCACACCAGCACAGAACCACAGCCGCCAGTCACCTTGCAGGGAACAGTATGGGGCTTGCCGATCTTGTTTCCTCAGTAGCCTCGCCGCACAGGGACAATGGAGAGCTTGGCCAGAATGATGGCCCCATGGATGGCGGTGGCCACTTCCTTGGAACACTTCACACCTAGGCCAACATGGCCGTTGTAGTCCCCAATGGCAACAAATGCCTTGAATCTGGTCCGCTGGCCAGCACGCGTCTGCTTCTGCACAGGCATGATTTTCAAAACCTCATCCTTTAAGGCCATCCCCAAGAAGAAGTCAATAATCTCAGACTCCTAGGTGGGCAGGGAGAAGAGATAGATCTCCTCCAGGGACTTGATCTTCATATCCTTGACCAGGCGGCCAAGCTTGGTAACCGGAAGCCATTCTTTATCTTCGGCTTTGCCTCTGTGAGCTCCGCGACCCCGGCCTCGGCCCGGCCCGGGCCGCGACCCCGGCCCTGCGGGCCACTGCCAAAGCCTCCGCGGAAACCGCCACAGGTTCCCATCCCCGGGCCCTTCCGGGGCCTCCAGGCCCTTCCGGGGCCTCCAGGCCCTTCCGCTGCACCGGCGTCATCCGCCATTTGGTGTTTTCTTGGAGAAAAAGCTTATTTTGTTTTTTAAAAATTCTTTGTCTGGGTTGGTATTTGAATGATGCTGTCATGTGTCTTAATCTGAAGTTGTTGTCTGATGCTGTTGGTTCTCTGTCCAAACCTGAAAAACAAACAAAAAAAACACTGCTTTCGAGTCAATTCCGACTCACAGCGAACCTATAGGATAGGGTAGAACTGCACCCATAGGGTTTCCAAGGAGTGGCTGGTGGATTTGAACTGCCAGTCTTTTGGTTAGTAGCCAAGCTCTTAACCACTGTGCCACCAGGGCGCCTGTCCGAAGTAGTCTGTTTAGTATTTCTTGTAAGGTTGGCCTGGTTTTTACAAATTCCCTTAATTTCTGTTTATCTGGGAATGTCCTAGTTTCACCATTGCATTTGAGACACTTTTTTCTGGATATATAATTCTTGGTTGGCAGTTTTTTTCTTTCAGGGCTTTCTATATGCCATCTGATTTCCTTCTTGCCAGCATGATTTCTGCCGAGAAATCAGATATTAGTCTTATTGGTTCCCCTTTGTAGGTGGAAGTTCATTTTTCCTGAGCTGGTTTCAGGATTCTACCATTTTCTTTGGCTTTGGAGTGTTTGAGTATGATATGCCTTGTTGACTTTCTTTTGGAATCTATCTTGTATGGGTTTCATTGAGCTTCTTGAATAGATATATTCTCATCTTTCATATTAGGGAAGTTCTCTGCCAGCAAATCTTCAAAAATTCTCTCTGTGCTTTTTTTTTTTTTTTTTGGTCTCCCCTTGCTCTGGAATTCCAAACATGCATAAATTATTCCTCTTGATAGTGTCCCACATAACACTTAGGGTTTCTTCATTTTTCTTCACTCTTTTTCTGATTATGCCTCAAACACATTAGTGTCAAGGGATTTGTCCTCTATTTCACTGATTCTGTCTTCCATTGATTAAGTTATACTCTTATGTCCTTCCACTGAGTTATCTATTTCTGAAATTTTATAGCTAATCTTCTGGATTTCTAGCTGCCATTTTTGCATGGTTTTTAATTGTCTATTTTGTTATTTTGGTTCTTGTATTATTTTCCTGAATTCTTCTAGGAATTTTGTCTGTGTTTTCCTTGATCTCTTTCTTGATCTCTGGAAGGATCCTAGATATGTCTTTTGAATTCTTTATCAGGTACTTCCATTACCATTTCTTCCTCAGGAGGGTTTTCTGGCCCTTAATTTAGGTCACTTGTGTTTTGATATGGTTTGTTGTCTCGGAAGCACTAAGGTGTTGTATTTATTGATTGATTATATGTTTGCTATGTCCTGATTTTCTCTTTTGTTTTGATATATCTGGGCATGCTATGCTGGTCACTAGTTTGGCAGCACTGGAGTGCTCACCAACTAGCTCCAGATGGGTGGAGCAGTGGTTGGCAGTTTGGATGCTGATCTCTGTTTGCTGGTTGTGTGGGACAGCTGAGGATGGGCTAGGCGGGCATTGGCCACTGGCTGTCATTTGTTCAGCAGTGTGGGAGCAGGCAATGGTACTCACTGAGTGGGTGGGGTGGCTGGTGTGATGGATGTGGCAGGGGAGCGGAGGCGCAGGAGCACGCTATCATCTACTTGCCTTGGGTGGTAATGGTTGCGGAGTGGTCCCAGCTCACTCAGAGGGACAGGGTGGAGGGTGGGGGGAAGTTGTGGGTGTGTGGGGTTGCTGGATCAGTTCCACTTTGCTCAGAAGAGATGGGTGGTAGGTGTGGGCAAGGTCGTCTGGGCTAGGCCCTTGGAGCAGTTCCATGCTGCTTGGATGGGCAGAGGGTGTGGCTGGGTGGCTGTGAGCACCGAGGCAGTTGTGGTGGGCAAGGTGTGATGGTGGGTAGGGCTTTGTAGGGAGGAAAATGGGGGAGCTCAGACTGAGTCCCTGGTAGTTGGTGGCTGCAGGGATGGGGAGTTCATGCCTCTAAGCATCAAAGGTGGAGGAGGTGGAGCACACCCCTCAGGTCACTGGGCGAGGGTGCCTGGGCACTTCCCATTGGCTGCAGTTAGCAGTTGGGACCTGGCCTTTATCAAATGTGAGTAGGGGGTGTCATGGATTGAATTGTGTCCCCTCAAAATATCTGTCAACTTGGCTAGGTCATGATTCCCTTGTATGATTGCCTACCATTTTATCTTCTGATATGATTTCTCTATATGTTGTTAATCCCATCACTGTGATGTAAAGGGATGGACTAGTGGCAGTTGTGTTGATGAGGTTTACAAGATTGGATTATGTGCCCCTAAAAATGTGTGTATTAATTTGCTTAGGCCATGATTCCCAATATTCTGTGTTGTCCTCCATTTTGTGATTGTAATTTTATGTTAAAGAGGATTAGGGTGGGATTGTAACACCCTTACGAGGTCACAGCCCTGATCCAATGTAAAGAGAGTTTCCCTGGGGCATGGCCTGTGCCACCTTTTATCTCTCAAGAGATAGAAAGGAAAGGGAAATAAGCAGAGAGCTGGGAACCTCAAACCACCAAGAAATCAGCACCAGGAGCAGAGCTCGTCCTTTGGACATGAAGTTCCTGTGCAGAGATGGTCCCGGACCAAGGGAAGACTGATGCATCACAAGGACCTTCCTTCAGAGCTGACAGAGAGAGAAAGCCTTCCGCTGGAGCCGGCACCCTGAATTTGGACTTCTAGCCTACTGTACTATGAGAGAATAAACTTCTCTTTGTTAAAGACATCCACTTGTGGTATTTCTGTTAAAGCAGCATTAGATGACTAAGACAGGGAGGGACATTTGAGGTCTTGTCAAGTGGGGGACCTCCTGCTAACACTCTGCAGGCCTGTCATTCTGTGCGAGCCACTCGCCCAAATAGTTAGGGACTGCAGCTGTTGAGCTGCCCTGATCTGGGTCCTGGCTCCCTACCCACTCCGTGGATGCTGGGGTCCCTGGAGCTCTTGCCCTCCCTTTGCACCCTTCCTCTCTAGGTCTGGTTCATGTTCTGCTCACTTTGCTTCACTTTGGGTATGCCAATGCAGTTTTTCTGTCTCCTGTTGGGAATTCCACGAAGTTGCCTTTCTGTGCTCCTCCCCGGGTTTGGTGTTAGCTTTGTCTCGAGATAGCCACACTGTGTTGGGTCGACTGGCAGGGCCCCTCTGCTCTGTATCTCTCTTCATTCACTGTTTTCAATCAGCTTATAGTCAGTGTTCAATCTAATTCTTTATCCTTTCATTTGATGTTCAGGGTACCAGTATTGTCATCTGTATCTGTTTCACTTGGTTTCTGGGGACCTTTGTGGTAGAGGGACAACAAGGTATGTCTGACTAAGCCACCATCTTGGCCCCTTCCTTTGGTAAAGTCTTTTGATGAACAAAAGTTTTTAATTTTTATTTATTTTGTCTTTTGAGGTTTGTGCTTTTGTTATTATGTTAGATAACCCACTGTCAAAAGTTAGGCCTGATGGCATTGCCCCTGCTTGTTCTTCTAAGAATTTTATGGTTTTACTTTGCACATTTAGGTCCTTAATCCATCTCAAATTTATTTTTGTGTGTGATGTGAGACATGGATCCTGTTTCATTTTTCTGTATGTAGAAATTCAATTTTCCTAGAACCATTTATTGTAGAGACTCTCCTTTCCCCATCGAGTGGACTTAGCACCCTTGTCAAAAATCAGTTGACCATAGATGTGTGGGTTTATTTCTGACCCCTCAATTCTATTCCATTGGCCTACATCTCTATTGTTATACCAGTACCAGGGTATTCTGATTACTGTAGCTGTGTAACATGTTTTAAAATCAGTATGTGAGAGCTCTCCTACTTTGTTCTTCTCTTTCAACATTGTTTTAGTTATTCAGGACCTCTCGCCGTTCCATATAAAATTGAGGATTGGTTTTTCTGTTTCTGTAAGGAAGGCTGTTAGAATTTTGATCGGTATTGAGTTGAATCCATAGATCACTTTGGGTATTATTGACATATTAACAATATTAAATCTTCCAGTCTATGAACATGGAATATCTTTCCATTTATTTAAGTCTTCTTTAATCTCTTTCAGCAGTGTTTTATAGTTTTCATTGTATAAGTCCCTTACATCCTTGGTTGGCTTTATTCCTAGGTATTTTATTCTCTTAGATGCTGTTGTAAATGCAATTGTTTCTATAATTTCCCTCTTAGGTTTCTCATGGCTGGTGTATAGAAATCCAGCTGATTTTTGTTTGTCGACCTTATACCTTGCCACTTTGAAGAATTCCTCTATTAGCTCTAGAAGTTTTCTTGTGAACCCTTTGAGATTTTCTGTATATAGGATCATATCATCTTCGAATAGAGATAACTTTATTTCTTCTTGTTCAATCTAGATACCTTTTTTATTTTTTTGTCTTACTCCTTTGACTAGGACTTCTAATACAATATTGAATAAAAGTGATAGTGATGAGAGTGGACACCCATTCCTTGTGCCTGATTTAAAGGGGAAAGCTCTGTCTTTCACCATTAAGTATAATGTTAGCTGTTGGTTTTTCATATATGCTTTTTGAATCATATTGAGGAATTTCCCTACTATTCCAATCTTCTTGAGGGTTTTCATCAAGAAAGGTCGCTGGATTTTATCAAATGGTTTTTCTGCACCTATAGAGATGATCATATGGTTCTTTCCCTTTGTTCTATTGACCTGGTGTGTTACATTGATTGATTTTCTAACGTTGAACAATCCTGCATTCCTGGAATAAATCCTACTTGATCATGGTGTATGACTGTTTTAAGATGCTGTTGGACCCTGTTCACTAGTATTTTGTTGAAGATTTTTGCAACTATATTCATAAGAGATATTGGCCTGCAGTTTTCTTTTCTTATGGTGTCTTTTTCTGGTTTGGGTATCAGCATTATGTTTGCTTCCTAGAATGAATTAGGGACTATTCCTTCTCTATCTTTTGGAAGAGTTTAAACAGTAATGGTGTCAATTCTTCTCCAAATGTTTGGTAGAATTCCCCCAGCAAGGCCATCTGGTCTAGGATATTTTTTTGTTGGGAGGTTTTTTTAAATCACTGATTGGATCTCTTCACTTGATATAGGTCTATTTCCTCTTGAGTCATTTTGGGTAGGTTGTCCATTTCATTTAGCTTATCCAGTTTGTTGCCATACAGTTGTTCATAATATTATGTCATAATTCTCTTTATTTCTATAGGTTCAGTTGTAATGTCCCCTCTTCCATTTTTATTTTGGTTATTTGCATCTATTCTTTTCTTTGTCATTCTGGCTAAAAGTCTGCCATTTTTATTGATCATTTCAAAGAACCAACTTCTGGTTTTATCGATTCTCTCTATTGTTTTTCTGTTTTTTATTTTATTTATTTCTGTTCTGATCTTTGTTATTTCCTTTCTTCTGGTAGGTTTAGCCTTAGTTTGCTCTTCTCTTTGTAGTTATTGGAGTTGTTGATTGGTATTAATTAATTAAGGCTATTAATGTAAGATCTTTTTTATGTAGGCATTAATTGCTATAAGTTTCCCTCTGAGTGCTGCCTTTGCTGCATCCAATAAATTTTGATATGTTGTGCTTTCACTTTCATTTGACTCTAAGAAATTTGTGATTTCTCTTTTGACTTTTTCCTTGACTCATTGGGAGTTTAATAGTGTATTGTTTAATTTCCATGTGTTTGTGTATTTTCCAGTTTTGTGTTTTTTTGTTTGTTTGTTTTTGTTTTTCTGTTATTGATTTCTAGCTGCACTCTGTTGTGGTTAGAGAAAATACTTTGTTTGATGTCAGTCTTTTTAAATCTATCAGGACTTGTTTTATGACCTAAAATGTAGTCTATCCTGGAGAGTGATCCATGTGTACTGGAGTATAATGTATATTGTGCTGTTTTTGGGTGGAGTGTACTGTGTATGTCTGTTAAATCTAGTTGGTTTATAGTGTCATTCAGATCCTCTGTTTCCTTGCTGGCTTTCTTTCTAGATGTTCTGTCCAATATTAAAAGTGGTCTATTGAAGTCTCCAAGGACTATTGTAGTACTATCTCTTTCTCCCTTCAATTTTGTCAGTGTTTGCTTTACATATTTAGGTGCCCTGATGTTGTGTGCATATATATTTATGACTGTTAAATCTTCTTGATTAATTGACCCTTTTATTACTATGTAATGTCCATCTTTATCTCTTCTGATAGATTTTGTCTTAAAGTTTACTTTGATATTAAGATTGCCACCCCAGCTCTCTTTTGGTTATTATTTCCACGGAATTTTTTTTCCATCCTTTCACTTTCAACCTCTTTGTGTCCTTGAGTTCAAGGTTTCTCTCTTGTAAACAGCGTAGAGCTGGATCATCTTTTTTAATCTATTCTACCACTCTCTGCCTTTTGATGGGAGCATTTATTCCATTTACATTCACTGTAATTACTGACAAGAAGTGACTTAATTCTGCCATTTTGTTATTTGTTTTTTGTATGTCTTAGCCTTCTTTGTCCTTTAATACTGCTTGCTTTTATGCTTTGTTGGTTTATTTTAATGGGCCTTTTTTGTTCCCTTCTCTTTTCCTTTTGCGAATGTTTTTAATATATTTTCTCAGTGATTATCATGAATATTACATTTAAGAGCTTGTATTTATAACATTCCAGGGTAAATTGGTACCAACTTACCCTCAGCAACATACAATAAATTCTATATCTATAATATTACTCTCTTCACCTTTTGTTGTTGTTATCGCTAATTACATGCTTTTCGTTCATGTGACCTGTACCATAATTTTATCCTTGTCTTTTATTTATTTGTTATTAGAAAATATGAAGAACAGACAGAATTATCAAGCATGAATACCTTATTACTAGTCCTTATACTTGTCCAGGAAACCCTGGTGGTATAGTGGTTAAGTTCTACAGCTGCTAACCAAGAGGTCAGCAGTTCAAATCCACGAAGGGCTCCTTGGAAACTCTATGGGGCAGTTCTACTTTGTGCTATAGGGTTGCTATGAGTTGGAATCAACTCGACAGAGACAGGTTTTTTTTTTGTGTGTGTGTACTTGTTCAGGAATTTCCCTTTATTAGGGATCTTTCTTCTTATGAATAGCTTTGAATTATTTTCTAGTGCCTTATCCCTTCCATCTACAGAACTCCCGTTAGAATTTTTTGTAGGGCCAGTCTAGTGGATATGAACTCTCCCAGCTTCTGTTTGGGAATTTTGAAATTTCAGCCTCATTTTTTGAAGGATAGTTTCACTGGTTATAGCATTCTTGGTTGACAGTTTTTTTTTTTTTTCTTCCAGCACTTTAAATATATCATTCCATTGCTTCTAGCCTCTAATGTTTCTGAGGAAAAATTGTCACTTAATCGTATTGGGGCTTCTTTGTATGTGACTGTTTGCTTCTATCTCACTTTTTTCAGGATTCTCTCTTTGGCTTTAATTTTTGAGAGCTTAACTATGATGTGCCTTGGTGTAGATCTCTTTGGGTTTGTACTGCTTGAGGTTCTTTGAATTTCTTGGATTTGCAGATTCATGTCCTTTGTTAGATTGGGGAAATTTTCTGTCGTTATTTCTTCAAATATTCTTTCTGTCTCTTTATTTCTCTCATTTTCTGTAATTCCCATGATGCATATATCAGGTCTCTTGTTGTCCCAATTCCATTAAACTGTGCTCAGCCTTCTTGAGCCTCCATTTTCCTTTTTTTTTTTTTAACCATCTGGTATATTCCAGGATATTTTTTTCCATTTCTCCAAACATGCTCTGCTTTCTTGTAATTGTGATTATTTTTCTCTCACTCTGTTTTCTACTCTTAGATTCCCTACCTTTTTATACATTCTACACATTTTTAAGGTCCAGCTTAAATCTCAGAAGCAGAAAACATCACTCAGTTTCCTAATAAGATATGATTTCTTCACCCACTGAATTACCCTTTGACATTTATCATAGTGTATTCATTATTAAATTAGCTCTTACATCTTTTAGCTTCCCTACTGAATGGTGAACACATCAAGGTTAAGGACTGTGTTGTGTTTATCTTCATATTCCTGAAAATACCTGTTCCAGTGCCTGTCACAGTGTTGCACTTCTCTGAATTTTAAATGAATGAATCACTCAAGAGACAACCTAAGAGTTAAAAATGTCTGCATTTTGTTGCTTCTAGAATGATACTATAAACAGTGTATGCATGTACCAGTGGGAGCACTGGTAGTTCAGTGGTAGTATTCTCACCTTCCACGTAGGAGTATTAGGTTCAATTCCTGACCAGTACAGCCATCACCCATCTGTCAGAGGAGGCTTTTCTGCTGCAATGATGCCTAAGATAGACTAGGAAGAAAGTTCTGGAGATCTACTTATGAAAATCTGCTGTTGAAAACACTATTGATCAAAACAGTCTGATCTGCAACTGACCTGGGGAAGGTGCGGAACTGGGCAGTGTTTCATTCCATTGTGCATGGGATCCCCATGAGTCAGAACTGACTCAGTGGCAGCTGACAACAACATGCATCCACAAAATGCATATTATAATAACAAAGAGAAAGTTAGAAGCTGTGAAGTCCACAAGGGCAGGGATTTTTATTGGCTTTGTTCTTTGATTCTCCAGTGTCAGGATCAGTGCTTTGACCCCAACTACTTTCAGACAGACTGAATGAAGTTTATAGTTGGAAGGTATCTTAAATTTCTAATCCACTCTTTATATAAAAGAGCAAACTGGAGGACTGGAGAAAATGGAAGGCTTTCTCAAGATCACACAGTTAGAGAAGGAGCCTTGTTTTCTGGAGAGTGAGTCCTGTCTCTTCCCTGCTCTCCAACCCAACCACCAATAGTGTCTGATCCAAATGAAGGCTACCTGGCAGCCAAGATGATGCTTACCCATGTGACTTTTTACCAGTACTGGAGTGACTAACCTTCTCTAGGAGGTATCTAATTTTTAGATCTTCTAAAACAAGCAGCAAGATAGAAATTCTAGAATTTCAAAGGACTCAGAGATCCAGCAGTATGAGTCAACATTTCTATATTCCCACACTGGTTTCTCTCAATGCTTATGTGGTTTTTTTCTGTTTGTGCTTGCTAGAGAAGATCTCTGGACCCCTTGGCTTTGGAGGGCCAGACACACAGGAATTTTGCTTAAAGCCTGAAGAATACTTGAAAGGGTAAGGCAGTCAATGCCTCTTAGAACCTCTCAAAGGGCAGAAACAATTGACAGTAATGGCATCCAGCCATAATGTCAACAGGGGAGGGGAAGGGGAGTTATTGGGAATACTGTTCTCTGTCTTTAATAACAACTTCCAGTTGTTAGCAAGCTGGCACAACTTTTGATGTGATATCCCTCACAAGAACTTGGCAAGTATTATCTAACCTTCTGTTGCAATAAAATAAAATTTATATTTCTTAGAAACATACATTCAGATTATGGTGTGACATCCTTGAGAAAAATAATTGAGAGTCACAAGTTACTTTCATTTTTTTCCCCAGGATAGAGAAAAAAAATATTAAATGCATATTGCAAGTTAAGGGAGCTTCAGGCCTCTAGAAAGAAATTTGACCAAGAGGACTCCTGGAACAAAATGAAATAAAAATCTAAGTATACATGCACACACATACCAATATGTAAATATATATATATATGTATATATATATATACACATATGAGAAAGAGATAGAGACAAACCCTGGGTGGGGCAAATGGTTAAGCACTCAGATACTAACTGAAAGGCTGGCATTTCAAACCCACCCAGAGGCACCTTGGAAAAGAGGCCTTGTAGTCTGCTTCCAAAAGGTCACAGCTATGAAATCTCTATGAAGCACAGTTCTACTCTGCAGCATATGGGGTTGCCATGAGTCAGAATTGACTCATCAGCAACTGGTTTGTGGATATATATATATATATATACACACACACACACACACATACAAGTATCTATATATGTATTTAATGTATTTAGCTCTGGTTAATTATTTTCAAGAACAATTCATTCAGTTACCTGTTCACTGGCAAAAAAAATTTCCTGAGCTTCTATTACATGACAAACATTTTTGTTCACTTCTGTGTGGGATTCTTCATTCCAGACAAAAATCAAGAGTTTAAGGTGAAAATAGGCTAAGACAAAGCAGAATTAAATCCCTATGGTGGAGAAATATTTAGTTTGAGAAGTCAAATTGAAAAAGTTGTGACCTTTAAGAGAGATTATTATTTTTTTCACAGTGTCTGTGGAACATCTCTTATGTACTGGACACTGGGCTGGGGTTGAGGTTACCACAGTGACTATGCTACCACATTCCTTGTCCTCACATAACTTAGAGGGGTGTATGAGTTTCTTAGGGCTGCTGTAACAAAATACCACAAACTGAGTGGCATATAAAACCAAAAACCAAACCCATTGCCATCAAGTCGATTCCGACTCATAGTGGCTCTATAGGACAGAGTAGAACTGTCCCACAGGTTTCCAAGGAGCACCTGGTGGATTCAAACTGCCAACCTTTTGGTTAGCAGCCGCAGCTCCTAACCACTATGCTACTAGGGTTTCCAAGTGACATGTAAGAACAGAAATTTATTGTCTCACAGTTTTGGAGGCTAGGCATCCAAATCCAAGGTGTCCACAAGGCCATGTTCTCTCTGAAGGCTCTAGAGGAAGGTCTTTCCTTGTTTCTCTCTGCTTCTGGTAGCCCGACACGTTTCTAGGCTTGCAGATGCATTTTCACATGACCATCTTTCCTCCCTCTTCTTCTCTTTTATAAGGACACCACTCAGATTGGATTAGGACCCACTCCTTTTTTTTTTCTACTCCAGTATGACCTCATAGTAACTTAACTGATAACATCTTCTAAGACCCTATTTTCAAACAAGGTCACGTTCACAGGTACCAGGGGTTAGGATTTCAACATATCTTTTGGGGGGACATCTTTTTGGACTGTTACTATAGCCACAACAATGGACTCAAACACACCAAGGATCATGAAAATGGCACAGGACCAGGAAACATTTTGTTCTGTTATCCATAAGGTTGCCATGAGTCAGAACGGTGTGGACAGCAACTAACAACTACAAATTCAATCCTTAGCAAATGGTATCCTCGGGTTTTCAATATTGCTTCCTGAGAAGCTACTCACAATTGAGGCATTAAACAGAATATTGCCCTTATCAGGGACTTAGAGATCACTGGTGACATTCTTAGATTAAGCTTCATTTTACCAAAATGGAGTACACCTGTCATTGATCTTAGCACTATAGGGCCAAAGCACGGTTTCCTTACCTGAGATCCCACTGCCGTAGGGACGTGTACCCTCAGGACTTGAAGCTTTACCACAATTTTTCTTTATCCCTGTGTTCCAGAGAATCTTGTGGAGCAGGAAGCACTTTTTATCTAAATACTCCACTTGGACTTCAGTGAACAGCTGTGCCAAGGGACATTTTGCAGCTTCGACTTGCCTGCAATCCAAATGTCTTTGGTTTTCTCCTGCTCAGGACCCACAGGCAACCTACCATACTAGGCAGAGTGAACAGCCCGTCTTGGTGCATGTTATTAGCAGGTGGATGAGGCCATGGGTGGCTGAAGTTCACAGACCACTCTGTGGACATTGTGTCCCAGCCTGGCTTGCCTGCCTTATGCTGTGGAATAGAGGCACCATAGCTCTTCAAATCTGCCACGCATCTGTCAGTTTGCCACACTGTGGTGGCTTGCATGTTGCTGTGATGCTGAAAGCTATATCACTGGTATTTCAGATACCAGCAGGGTCACCCATGGTGGACAGGTTTCAGCAGAGCTTCCAGACTAAGACAGACTAGGAAGAAAGGCCTGATAATCTACTTCTGAAAATTAGCCAGTGAAAACCTTATGGATCACAACAGAATATTGGCTCATATAGTGCTGGAAGATAAGCCGCATAGGTTAAAAGTCACTACACAGAGGCTGCAACAATGGACTCAAACATACCAAAGATCAGGAAGATGGCACAGGTCCAGGCAACGTTTTGTTCTGCTGTTCACGGGGTCATCATGAGTTGGAGCCAACTCAACAACAACTAACAGCAAGACCTTCAAATGGGGCTGACTGGGAATGGGGTGGGGAGGCAAGAAAACAGACCAGCACCCTCACCCAGAGGTTGGTGTCTTGCTCTGGAGTAGGTGGTTTTTATCACATTACTCTAGGAATTTTTTTCTAGGTTTTTGGACAAAGCTTTGCAGGAACCATATCTGCTATATAGAGAAATATGAGGGGTAAGGCAAGAGAAATAAAACAAATCTAAACCCAATTGTGCCTGGAGGTAAGGGATGATGGGGGTGAGTGGGAACAGGCTGAAAGAGGGGGCCTGTGCTCTCAAGCAGGACACATTCATACCGGCCCCTTCCTTTTTCAAGTGTTCATTTGTCTCTACTGAAAAATGTAATCGATGCAATATTTTTGTACAAACATTAAACTTTGTGGCAAGAATTTTCTCGTAATTGTTAGAACTTTTGCCTTTGAAATTCCATTTCAGAAGCCAACCAGAGTAAACAGTTTCGTTTTTCACATTTAGCACAACTTGGTATGAATTTGCAAATGGCTTTTGAGGGATCTAGATATTTTATTTTTCAAATCTATTTTTTCAAAGTGCTATTAGCACGTGGAACTCATGACTTCAGGCATTTTTCAGGCCATGAGCTCAGTGAGATTTGAAAATTAGCTAAGCCATTTATAGATTCATAGAATGCTGGACGAGTAAGTAACCTTAGCCACTGGCCCACTTAACCACTTCATTTTTCAAATGATGGAACACCTTCAGAAAGCAGCCATCTCCAGGGGTCACATAACTTGAGTTTGTTACATCTAGCACAGGAACCCCTCCCTGGACTCACACCCCAATGCTCTGCAGCACTCTTTGTTGCTCATTTGAGGGCAGGGAGGATACTCAGATGCCTATAGCGTTCAGGTAGATCACATAAATAAGCAAGGTGTGTGAAGTGTCAGTGTTGGTCAAGAGTGTCAGGAGCTCAGATTGGTCCCTATCTAGCTCCACACCAATTCTTGACATCTATGAATGTGACCCAGTGATTTTTCTAAGAAAACCAAAAGGCTGGGTTTTTTTCAGTGAAATATTATTTTAAGTTTTTTTTTTTTTTGCTCATTCAATTCAATAATTTTACCATACTCAGTGGGCCAAAGTAGACATAACTGGAAGCCTCCAATTGCACCTTCTCCTTTAAAAAAACTATGCTTTTAGGTTTTTCATGGATGGAAACAAAAACCATGAACATGGTTTCAGAGAACTAAGAACCTGAAATGTGGCAGCACCATTGACTTGCTGAGAATCCAGAACTAGAGCTGGGGGAAGAAGTAGAAGCTTTGACTCAATAAAAAGGCGCATTTTCTATTGTTCAGAATTTTTTTTTTTCAGAATTAATTATTTAGGAAGAGTGAAACATAGACTGTCAGAGTGCCATCACAGCAGAGGTTGTTGGCCCTTCGTAATGCTGAAGAGGTCGCTGCTACGATGGGGGCTTGAAGTACGTGGTCTTCTGCTAGCCTGAGCTGCGAACCCATAGCATCCTCTGTACCCAGCTCCAGGGACCTTGTTCTCAGCCTGGCTTTGAAGTAGTCCAGAGAGCTTCCAGCTCCCTCAACATGCCATGTGACATGGTCCAAAGCTTTCAGGACAAAATCAGTTAAGATAAATGTACGCATACCTAGTTTGCCCTCACCCTTTCTTGTTTGGATAGCGCCCCACCAGCCTGATTCTCCTTCTTCCATTCTAAGAGATTGTTCTGTCTTTCTTCATAATTCTACTTCTTTCTGTCCCATAAAGCATGGTACAAGGCTCCTTCAGACTTCTTCACCTCCTATTTCTCCAGCCACTAGGAAAATACCCCTCTTTTCTTGATTTTTGCTACAAAACCTTTAAAAATTTGTATTTTAAACATACAGTATATACGATACCTGCAGCAAGGGCCTGCAAACTAGGGCCATCCGGCCTCCCTGTGTTGTAGCTAAAGGTTTATTAGAACACAGTCACACCCATTCCTTTGCCTATTGTCTGCGATTGCTTTTGTACTGCAATGGCAAAGTTGAGTAATCGTGACACAGGCCATATAGCCTACAAACCCTGAAATATTTACTAACCGGCCCTTTTAGAAAAAGTTGACTGACCTCTGCTCCATATGAAAATAAGTATACTGGAGGAAAAATTTAAAAATAAAAAATATATAAAGACTAACAACCACCTGTAATGCAGTGACCAGATGTAAGAATTGTTGGTGCCTTAGTGTATTTTTTTAAGTCTATAAGCATTATAATATTGATATAATATTGAGCTCACACCGTGACTGCAACTTTGTGTCCCCTTATTTTTATCTAACAATATGACAGATGCATTTTCCTGTTGTACAACTACTTGATATCCTCCCCTGCCCGCCATTGCCGTCAAGTCAATTCTGACCCACAGAGATGCTAGAAGACAGAGTAGAGCTGCCCCATAGGGTTTCCAAGGAGCATCTGGTGGGTTTGAAATGCCATCCTGTTGGTAAGCAGCCGTATCACTTAAGCACTGAGCCATCAGGGCTCCACTCCTTGATATTATATATGTACAGTTTTAACTGGCTATGTAATACCCTGTGTAGTATGGGGTGTATATGTATATATCTAGCCAGGCGCTCCCTGGAAAATCTATGGGGCAGTTCTACTCTGGCCAATAGGGTCGCTATGAGTGGTTTAGTTTTTATCATGCATTGATTATTGTGGCACTTCATTAAATGTTTTATATATTAATTTTATTTAATCATTCTGTGTTTACATGGGAAGTATTATCAGCTTCATTTTACAGATGGGAATACTGAGACCTGAAGCATTTAAGTGACTTGCTCAGCTACCCAGTTAGGCCATCTGACAATGAACCTGCATTCTCAGTTGTTCACTTGATACTGAAATTAAACCTACTTTTTGGGGTGTGTGTGGGGGGGAGGGGAGGACAAATTAAAAAAAAAAAAAAGCCTGTTGCCATCAAGTCAATTCTGACTCATAAACGTTAAATTGATGAATATCTATGTTCACAAACCTTTGACTGCATTTCTGACTGTTTCCATAGAAAAGATCCCCAAAATCAGAAATGATGAATTGAAAGGTATAAATATGTTGAGGTTTCCTCAGACACACTGTGCAGCTGCTTTTCAGAAAAGTTGCACCACTTTTCTCTTCACTCCCAGCCCAATGGCAGATGCTGGTTCCAGTCCCCTACTGGGCAGTACCGAGTACTTAGATTTAAACTATGTTACTTTTGTCAAGTGAGGAGGGATTTGAGATTCTCCTGCAGGTAAGTGTGGCTGTGTGACTTAGTCTAGGACAAGGAGATGAAAGTGACAATGTACAGGGCATGGTTTCTGGGAAAGCTGTTGTTTTCCTGCTAAAGAAAGGACAGGCTCAGTTAGCACAGGTCTTTTGCTCCTTGACTTTCCACTTGTTCTGGCCATCTGCGCCCATGGATTGGATGCTGCATGCTAAGGATGGAAGAATGCCGGTAGTGGTGGTTCTGTGGTAGAATTCTGGCCTGCTATGCAGGAGACACAGATTCGATTCCTGGCCAGTGCACCTCACTACAACCACCACCTGTCTGTCGGTGAGGGTTTGGAGTGTTGCTATGATGCCGAACAGGTTTCAGCGGAGTTTATACACTGACACTGACTAGGAAGAAAGGCCTGATGATCTATTTCTAAAAATCAGCCAAAAAACCCTATGGATCACACTGGTGTGATTTGCAGTTGACCATGGGGATGGTGCAGTACCCAGTAGCATTTCGTTCTATTGGGCAAAGGGTTACCAGGAGCCGAGGGCTGACTCGATAGCAACTAACAGCAAGAAAAAGAAGGGTGGGAGAGGAAAAGGTGGCCTGGGGTTCTGAGTTCCCAAGGGCATTGCATTAGAAAAATACCCCAAATTTAATGAAGCCTCTGTTGTTGGGGTTCTGCTACACGGAGGCAAATGCAATCCTAAGTACCAATATTTTCTTAAACTGCTAGGGAAGGGTCAGCGTTTGTATCTTGGCTTCAGCAAATTCTCTGAGCCTGTGTTTTGCCTTTTTTTCTTCCAGTAGGATCTTGATATTTCTCTTAACAATTTCTATGAAGTTTTCTTATATATAGGTAGTAATTCTTTATCACATTTTTTATAATGTGTCTTTTATTTATGATCACCTCTGGTTAAAGTCGCTATGAGTAGGAATTGACTCGACAGCAACGGGTCTGGTTAAAGTAGAGATCTTCAAATGTCACCATCAGAAGGTACATTGTTGTTTTCATCTAATGTCTTTATCACCCAGTAGATCCTTTGTGAGTCCATTATTGCACTTGGGTTGTAAAACGGGACTTTGCAATGCTATGTAGCCTTCCTTACATATTTCTTGGCTGGCATTCTCCTGTGAAAAAGAGCTTTCTTTTTATTTGCTCTTTCTTTTCTTTTTTCTTTTGGTGGCATGAAATCACTGTATACTGATAGATTTTTGTTGATACAGTGTGGTAAAATCAATTAAAATAGTCATTATTCTTCTTGATGCTCAAATTAAACCCAATTTTGCCACGTGAGCCTGTTACCTCCAATGTAAGAAATTGCGTGCTCACATTTCTTTTTCATTTTCTACTCTTTTTGTTGTTGTTGAGTGTGGGAGGTGCTTTACCACATTAGCTTAAATCAGAGCAATATTAAGCAATAGTGATGAAAGCAGATCGACTTATCTTATTTTGTTCTTAATTAAACTGGATTTTGTTTTTTACTGTGAAATGATGTGAGCTGTTTATTTCAGGTTTTTTTTTTTTTTTTTTCCCATGAGGAAGTGCTATTCTATTTCTAGTTCAGTCAATGTTTTAATCCTGTGTAAACACTGGATTTGGGGTGAATTTATTGACGTTAACCAGTGTTTTTTCCTCCTTTGAGCTAATGAAATGAATAATTGCATTGACAGATTTCCTTGTATTAAACTATCCTTATGGTTTTCAAATATACCAACCTGAACATTGTTTATTTTCTGTATATTGTGCTAGTTCAATATGTTAAGTTTTATATATATATGTGTGTCTATGTATAAAACTAAGTGTATTGAATCTGTACATATATACATGTATATGTATACGTCTATATGCTTGTGTGTGTATGGAAACCCTGGTGGCATAGTAATTAAGAACTATGGCTGCTAACAAAAAGGTCAGCAGTTTGAATCCATCAGCTGCTCCTTGGAAACTCTATGGGGCAGTTCTACTCTGTCCTGTAGGGTTGCTGTAAGTCTGAATCAACTCGATGGCAACAGGTTTTTAGGTGTGTATGTATATACACACGCATATATGTGTGTGTATACAGAATGAGATCAGTCTTCATCTTTACTATACTATGTATATAATGGAAACCGTGGTGGTGTAGTGGTTAAGAACTACAGCTGCTAATCAAAGGTTGGCAGTTCAAATCCACCAGGTGCTCCTTAGAAACTCTATGGGGCAGTTCTACTCTGTCCTATAGGGTCGCTATAAGTCAGAATTGACTCAACGGCAACGGGTTTGGTTTTTGGTTTTTTATGTATTTGATATCAAGTTTATATTAAAGTAAAATGAATTGGGAGTCCTATCTTTGGAAAAATTATTATGATGTCATAAATATTACCCCCTTGGAATTCAGAAAATCTTTATCTGTAAACTCTCTGTGGACTTTATGCTTTTTTTTCCAGGTCAATCTGAGAACTTAATTCATTAATCTCACGATATTGATCTATTTAGAGTTTCTGTTCCTATTTGAGACAAATAAATGATCTTTTCCTAGAAAATGATCCATTTGCCTAAGTTCAAATTAATGTTGACCATTCTTTTATCAATTTTACGTTGCCTCCTAATCTGTAATCTTTCTTCTTTGCTTTCTTAAATTTTTACATTCTTTCTCCCTCCCTGTCTTTTTAAAATAAGGTTGGTTGGAGATTTGTCTATTGTATTGTTGTAGTTTTTAATCCAACTATGCTGGTATTTATTTTATTTAGCAGTTTCTTGCTCTAAGCTTTCATATATGTGTCTGTTTTTAATAATACATTCTTTGCCAGTCCCTTTTACTGTCATTTTTATTGTCTTGCTTTAAAAACTGATTTATTTATTCCTATCTCGTCATGTTAATAATTTTAAGGTAACTATTATTTTTTGCTGAGCCCAGATTTGGCCTAAGAATTCTCAACGCAGGGCCATACATTGTCCCAGGTGGGATGGAAGATACTATCACGACCATCTTAGAAAAAATATAATTGGCCAAAAGACCTGTCCAGTATGTCCACTGTTAACCAAATTATAGCCCTTTATAGCCCAATTTTCCAATTCTTAAAGTTTTATTTTGGGAAAAATCTATCTTTAAGTAAGCTTTTCAGTGATATATTTTCTGGGTTTTCAATATTTAGGGATACTTTTTTTCTTACTTTCATAAGCAGTGTTTTGACTAAGACTGCCATTTTTCTGTCATAACTTTTCTCCCAAGACTCTTGAGATATTTTACTATTTTCTACCTTTGAAAATCACGGAGAAGCCTGAGGACAGCGTACATTTAAATTATTTGTAGGTAATAGTTTTGTTTTGTTTTTCTGCTGAGATCTTTCCAGGATTTGAAAAAAAAAATAGCATTAGAGCATTTCACTAAGATATCTCGGCATATAGATTTTTGTTACTGTTGTTGGACTTTATCAGAAATATGATGAACTTTTCTGATTTACATACTCAGCATGGGAAAATCATCACTTACTAATTTTTGTGTATTGGTCTTGTTTCTTTGTTGTTGTATTTATTTCAGGAATTTTGTTATAGTCTGCCAGTTATCTACCAATACCTCCTTTCTTGTTTTTTTCTTACTAGCAGAACCCTAAATTAATTTGGGGTCGGTCCCAGATTAAAAGCTATATTCTGCTTCTCCGTTGTAGGCAGGGGTATTTATATATATACTTGAGGCCAATGCGATATATTTGGAAGTCACTGCATGGGGCCTCTGGGAAAGCTGTGATAGAGGTGCTGACTCATCCGGCATGCCGCTGCATCTGCCCCTTGCTCTTCCTTCATCTGGAATGTAGTCATGGTGGCTGGAGTGCCAGCAGCCATCTTGTAAACTGGGCAAGAGAGCCACACACTAATGATGGAGGAGCAGAAGTTAACAAATATCTGGGTCCCTAATGGCGTCACCCAGCAGCTCTACACTGTGGGTTTGTCTGTCTCTGGACTTCTCATCATTCAAGAGAAAAATAAGCTTCCTTCTTATTTAACCCAACAGTTAGTGGCATGTTTTGTTTTGGTTGTTATTACTGAATAAAATGCCTCTCAGATAAACATATGCCTCTTTTCTAAAGGTAGGTACCTGTTCACAAGGATCATCTTTTCACTCGTAACTTTTTCCTTTGACCCTTTCTTCTATATTCTTAGAGAGCGTTTTATTTCTTTTCTAGATCCCTAATTTGATTTTACTCAAAGCAGACTTTATTTCTGTTATCCCCTTTTAATTTTTCTTGATCTTTATAAACCATATCTTTTTTTTTTTTTTTAACTTGAATTTCTTCAACTTTCTTTTGGTCTCTGAATTTAAGTTTCTTCTTTTTTACCTTATTTCATTTCTGGTTTCACAGGTCTTTTATGCATTTATAGCATTTTATTCAGGATGCAAAATAGATACAGGTCATACTTTTCTTCTATTTGCTAGTAACTCCTTTTCAAAGTATACATTTTCCTGAATCTTTAGGGTTGCGCTGTCCTTATTTGCCTGTTATGACTTTTTTTTTTTCTTTCAGCTCTTTGTTTTTGGACAGGTAGACCATTTGATGCTTACCAAAACATTATTGTTAATTAGCTACCATCGAGTTGACTCTGACTCATGGCGACCTTCCGCACAACAGAATAAAATGTCGCCCAGTCCTGCATCGTCTTCACAATTGCCAGCATGTTTGAGTCCATTGTTGCAACTACTGTGCTAATTCATCTCACAAAGGGTCTGTTAGTCCTCCACTCCACCAAACATGATGTCTTCCTCTGGCAGTGGGTCCCTCCTGATGATGTGTACAAAGCAAGCGAATTGGACAATGTTCTGTTGTGATCCGTAAGGTTTTTATTAGCTGATTTTCAAAGGTAGATCACTAGGCTTTTCTTCCTAACCTGTCTTAGCGTGGAAGCTCCCCTGAAACCTGTCCACTGTGGGTGACCCTGCTGGTAAATGAAATACCTGTAGCATAGCTCCCAGCCTCATAACTGCACACGACCCACTACGGTATGACAGACTGACAGACAGGTGGTGACAGCAAAAGACTATCGGCACATATTCCTGTCTGTTCTCAGTTTTAAGGGGGTTCTGCCAGAATCAGAAGAATCTGGATGTTAACTAGAGGGCGGGTGGAGGTTCTAGCTCCAGTCATGCTAAATGGCTGATTGACATTTATCTACTGGGGCTTACTTGGAATAAGTATCTTCTCAGGGTTGGAATGTGTAGCTCTCTGGCCACTGAAATGGGAATTTGTTCCTGGATAATAGCATAATATAAGTAAATGCACTCTTAGGCTCTTTCCCTCTCCATTTCCAAGGGAATCTGATCCCCATTTCAGAGCAGAAACTACCCCTGCCTGATACCTCGTCCTCAGCTGGATTGAATGAGAGGGAAGTCCTCTCATCTCCCAACAGATGTGGAAAGAAACACACTTAGAAAGGAGAAGCGGTGAAGACAGATCACCTGAGGAAGCCCTTCCTCCTCAGCGAAGGAGTGGCAGCCAGTTTTTTGGTGGGGGTGGAGGTGGGCAGACGACTGGGGGATGGATTGGGGAGTTGGGGATGGCTCATGTTTCCTATCTGAAATACGGTGGCACACTAGACCACCTCCCTGCTTTCTGCCAAGTGACCCCCTCAACTGTCTGCAGTTCTGGAGTTCAGCCCATCCACACTAAAGCTAAGAGCAATTTCTTTCAGGCAGCTGCAGATATTAATCCGTATTATCAATGCCTAGTGCTGTGCTTTCAGAACTCCACTGAATGGGTAGAAGTCCACTGTCACCTCTGTGTTCATGATACTCAAATCTAACCCAGGATTCTCCTGACCTAAGTCTGGTCCCACTGAGATCTCAAGGCATTTCATTTTAGATATCCTTTTATTGTCCCTGGGTGGCTCAAACGGTAAGCACTCTACTACTAGCTGAAAGGTTGATGGTTTGAACCCACCCAGAGGCACCTCAGAAGACAGGCCTGGCAATCTGCTTCTGAAAGATCACAGCCTTGAAAACCTTATGGAGCAGTTCTACTCTGCACGTATAGGGTCACATGGGGTTACCATGAGTCAGAATCTACTTGACGGCAACTAACAACAATAACAATAATCCTTTTACCACCTAAAGTTTAATTTATCTAAAACCAAATTTACAACATCATAATTCTCCTAGACCTTAAAACTTGTAGTTAAGCAGCTAGACCCATATCCAAGTTAACGTATTGGAATTAAGCAATGAGACACAATATATATATCAAATTTTAAAAACTCTTCAGGTGTTCCCAGAATTCCGCTTCCTATCCTTTCTGTTTTCATTGCTGCGACTAAAGGAATTAATTACTTCCTGCTTGAGCCACCAGGAGCACCCCACTCATCCCATTCTTCATCCTCTCCGCCCCACCCTCTCCATGTCCACACCAATCCCAGGTTCACCTTTTAAGCAGAACCTCGGTCACGAGTTACTGTTTTGCTTAGGAACCGATGCATCCTGCCTGCATTCAGTGGCATCAGTTGAGACCTTGATTTAACATGAAAAGCTTTCTAACGTTTCATTCCACACTCACCCATCTGTATTACTTTCCACTCGTCTCCATTTTTGAATACTCCTTCCATCTCGAAGCATCTCACTATTAGATCCTATACATTCCGTTCTGTATCCACTCTCAACTCTTGGGTTTTATGATTTTTTTTCCCTCCCTGGAATATTCATCATCACCAATTTAGATCTTATTTTTTTTATTAGTTGCCATCAAGTCATCTCTGATTCATGGGAACCTGATGTATAAAGGAAGGAAACATTGCCCTGTCCTATGCCATCCTTAGAACTGTTGGTACGTTTGAGCCCATCGTTGCAGCTATGGTGTCAGTCCATGTCATGGAGGCTTCCCTCATTTATGCAGACCCTCTGCCTTACTGAACATGATGCCTGTCAGCTTGTCCTACTGGCATATTGCTGTGATGCTGGGAGCTCTGTGTTTCCAGCACCAGTATTTCAAATACCAGCAGGTTCACCCATGGTGGACAAGGTTCAGCAGAGCTTCCAGACTAAGATAAAAACAGATTTAGATCTTACCCATTTCCAAATACTGAGCTCAAATTCAATTGTCAGATTTTTCTGAACTGACACTTTTTTTTTTTTTTTTAAGATTCTGACCACTGTAAACTCAGTGAAACACATTTGGAAATTATTTCAATGGATTTGTTTGTAATGTCTTCCCTATCATGGTCATTTGAGCATCATATTTATACTATTCCTCTAAAGAATGAGCAATAAATAGACCTTTTTTTTCCTCTCTAGCTATAAAGGTCAGAACAATAACCACCCAGCATTGAGAGGTAATGTAAGACATATCATTCTCTTCTGTAGCTGAAATTGCTGCTGCTCAGGTTGGTATAAGCCAGTTGTACTGGGACTACTGAAATGATGGAGGGAGGCATGATTTTATACTTTACACCATGTGTTGTTGTTAGTTGCAGTTGAGTTGGTTCTAAGTCATGGCAGCCTTATGTACAACATTATGAACAAAATGTTGCCCACGCCTGCATCATCTTCATGATCGTTGGTACGTTTGGGTTTATTGTTGTAGCTATCGTGTAGTGCCTTCCAACCTAGGGGGCTCATCTTCCAGCACTATATCAGACAATATTCTGCTGTGATCCATGGGATTTTCATTGGCTAATTTTCAGAAGTAAAGTACCAGGCCTTTCTTCCTACTCCATCTTAGACTAGATGCTCCACTGAAACCTGCCCACCATGGGTGACCCCGCTGGTATTTGAAATACTGGTGGTGTAGCATCCAGCATCCCAGCACCAGGCAACCCACCAGAGTATGACAAGCTGACAGATGAGTGGTGCTACACTATGTAGACATGGTTTAATCTGTGCTGGTTATTAGCTATCTCTCTACTAAAAATAGTTTTTGTTTTGCTTTTGGTTCCCAGAGCACAGATTGCTCTAGCATTGCCAGCAGATTAATCATGAAGCACCTGGTGGTTCTTCTGGGAGGCCGGGGTTGAGGGTTACTTTGGTGAAGTTCATTTATCATGTCTTTTTTTCTGCATTTCTTGTTCCTGAGTTGCTGTTATAAAAGGTCTAACTTTTCTATCTGGACATATACTTGTCTGCATGCTGTATTTTCCACACCTGCAGAATTATCACCTTCCTAATCTATGTCTCAAGGGCCCTGGGTGGTGCAAACGGTTTGTGATAGGCTGCTGACCTAAGGTTGGCAGTTCAGACCTGCCCAGGGGTGCCATGGAATAAAGTCCTGTGATCTACTTCCATAGAGATTACAGCCACGAAAACCCAATGGCGCATTTCTATCCTATAAAACATGGATTTGCCATCAGTCAGAATCAACATGATGGTAATGGGTTTTTCTGAGGGAGAATCTCTGTCTATAACTTTTGCTTCTATATAAATTGGACAACTTGGACAGTGGTCTTGATCTTAGTAAAAGACTATCTCTCTCTTAAACCAAATGACCTAAAACTTCAAATGACATTGTTAGGACAAAGTGCTTTCCATAGAACTGCTTTAGGATGAAAATACAGATTATGCAGAAAAAAAAAAAGGAGAAGACCTTTTCAAGGTCAAATAAGGATAAGACAAGGTGGCATGAACAAAGTAAAGCAGATATCTTTATTGCAGGACTTCTCAGTGCCTTTGGCGTGTTGGTGTGTGCCGTGAAGCTCCGCCAGGGCTGGATTGCCACATTGCTCGTTCTATGGGGGACCCACTCAGCACAGGTCTGACGTGAAAGGCATTTGTGGGAGGGGTCAGTGCTGTGACCCCAAAGAGGTTGCACCACCTTCCCAGAAGCATTTGGATTTTTCTTTGCAGGACATCTTTTAAGAATAGTGTTTAATGAGCAATACCAAGAGAAACCTTAGCCTAGGCTGTCACAAATCCTGTAATCGAGACAAAGTTAGAGTTTTGTCACAGAGTTTGTGTGGCCATCAAAGTGACACTGGTCCGACTCAGAAGTGCTCAAAAGACTCCCTTCGTAGGGTGTCTGAGTGGAAGTCGTGTGTCCTTTGTGCTGTTGGGGAAACCAGGCTGTGGGAACCATTTTCTGCTTAGGGACTCCTGATTTTCTTTTATTATTCTTACGTTTTCCATGTTTTAACGTAACATTTCTTATTTCAGCGTTGTTTTTAATAAGGTATACCCAACCAGTGACTCCATGAAAGAAAGGCCTGACAATCTGCTTCCGTAAAGATTAAAAAAAAAAGATTACAGCCAAGAAAACCCTATGGAGCAGTTCTAATCTGTGATACATGGAGTTGCCATGGGTCAGGGGCCAACTCAGTGGCAGCTAACAACAACAACGCCATTTTAATTAGTTCTCTTTTTATTTCATTCTCTATTTTATTATGTTTTTTATCTGTAATTTTCTGTTTTTTTTTAAATGTTTTTCTATATTTCCCTTCCTTCAAAAATTTAACACACTCTTTGATGTTTATTTCTTACCTTTCCAATATTTTGTTCATTTTCTTAATTCAAGTACAGTCGCATTTTATCTTAATTGCTTCGTTTCATCATGACTTTTGATGTTTTCAATTTTGGAAAAAGAAGTACCTAAGTGCCTAAGGGGCAGGTTTTGGCTGCTCTTTCTATCTGGGCAACTTTAGACAAGTTGCTTAACCTTTCTGTAAGCCTCAGTTTTCTGACCTGAAAAGTGTAGTTGGTGATGAGTCATTTTGAATATTAAATGAGAAAAATGCATGTATGTTCTTATCCCAGTGCCTAGATAATTGGTTTCTCAAAAGGATATTTTTAATATTAATTCTATTGCATTTTTAACTGCATCTTTTCATTATTAAATTTGCTTATTTAATATTCGTGAAGATTTTCACTCATTTCCTTTGTTTATTTTTTTCCTTCCTATTCACCTCTACTCTTTGAACCTCACTGCGGGGGTAATGCTGTCCCTTTGTGGGGATCCCACACTGCGAATCTATCATTTCTGGCCTTCGTTGCCCTTTCATTTTCTGAAGAAAGTTTCTAAATGGTGCCCTGAGCAGTCTCCCAGTTGTAGACTATAGTGGTAATTAAATGTACGGTGTTCAGTTTTCACCCTAGATCTGGAGGACCCAATATAATGTGTTGTGCTGACTCTCTCCTTTGTCAGATCTTTCTGTGATACTGAGAAAGCTGACTGGTTGTATGGTCTGCCCAGCTCTGTAGGATGACATAATCACCAGGGAGCCATACCCTGAGGCAAGTGACTTGGTCCTGGCATCCCGTAGAAGTCCACCTGTCCAGGACCTGCCCAGGTGCAGGGCACCTTGGCCCAGAGTGTAACTTCCACTGCCCTTGCCTTTGTAGTTGAGCTACCCAAGGCAAATGGCTGTGTTCTTTGGAGCCACTGGTTTCCCTGGAGTGTACCTTTCTTGGGATGCAGCCGAGATCATTGACATTTGACTTGGGTTTTAACAGAGTATGTTTGTGAAAGATCTGGATTAAAAAAAAATTTTTTTTTTCTGTACATGCAAGGAACTTCTCCACAGAGGGAATAAAAACCTTTGATAACAGGAATGTAGTGACTGCTTGGATTTTATCAACCCCAGAGGGGCCACGGCCAGACTCTCTACATCACACCATAAGATTCTTCCCTCTGGTCTGAATTCAGCTTCTGACCATTTGGATGCAATTTGCCTCAATGTTGTTTTCCTCCTGAAAACGTGCTCAAGATATGCTTGAACTGGAGTCATTCGTTCATTCATTAATTTGTCCTGTATTCCATATTTCCTGTGACGGAGAAAATTCTCAGAAGACCATCACTAGGATTGACTAGTACTGGGGTCTAATTGAGGAGCCAAAGTGTGGCCTGGTTACCCTGCATAAGAATTATTTCTAGGTGCTATTTAAAAAGTAGATTCTGGGCTCCCAGGGTGAAGCCTTTCAATCAGTCCCCTGGGAATTAGGCAACACTGTGGATATTGCCTGAAATTAGCATTTTAAAACATGCTCCTGGGGTAATTCTTATGCACACTAAAGTATTCCTCTACAGCAGCTTTGCCACTGGAAGAGAGAATTCTTAGAAATATATGCATAAACAGAGTCTAATAGCACTGGATGGCAGCACCAGAGGACAACCTGGGGGAAATTTGACTCCGTACTGGTGCCAGGATGACAGACCTCTATCTTGATGAGCCTGTCCAGCCGTACTCCATCCAGTGCACTCCATGTAAGAAGCCAATGTGCCATCTTACTTTGTCTCAGGAGCAACACCTGGCTGGCCCCCATCCTCCCGCATCCCTTCACCCCATGCCTGGCTTCTCTGCCCATCATATGTGGCTTCCACTTTTTTCTTTTATCCCTGGAATTTGACAGTACAGTTTATGGATGATCTACCAAGCTTAAGAAGTCCCTGGGTCATGCAAATGGTTAACACACTTGGCTGCTAACTAAAAGATTGGAGATTCGGGTCCAGTCATAAATAGCAGGAAAGAAAAGCTTGGCAATATGCTTCAGAAAAATAATCAGCCATTGAAAACCCTTTGGAGCATAGCTCTACTCTAACACACATGGGGTTGCCATGAGTTGGAGTCTACCTGATGAGGACTGGTACCAACATTAAGCATTGGTCCCTTTAGGCCCCAAATGTCAGCATCCCCAGGATGTGTCCTATGACAGGCTGGAGAGGTGAGACCCCATGTCAGGGGTGAAGCTTGGAGACAGGCCCTGCCTGGGTGCACTTGTTACCACTGTGTGTGCTCTAATTGGGCATGGACACTCCACCAGCATGCATGCACTTTTTGTAGCAACTTCCCTTTGTCAGACTCATACTGCTGCTAGGCATTCGAGTATGATCGAATGAGTTAGAGAAGGCAGCTTACCCAGGTTCTTCAGTGCCATTGAGAACTACTTGTTTCTTCCCTTCTCTTCTCCTGCACTTGTTTTGTTCTGCCTTGTATATGTGGTTGGCTCATGCACGTGAGTCTTCCCTTACAACAGTGTAGGCACCAGCATGGCAGTGGCAGACCAATTGCCTTTACAGAGTAAACGTTCGTATATGTTTGTCACATTGGAAAAAAAAAGAAAAAAAAAAAATACCACCTCATGTGAATTTGCTAAGCCCTCCTTCTGTTCCCTGGTGCAGATCACAAAGAAAAATGAGAACCTTTGTTAGGTCCAGCCACCATTGCTGCTGACCCAGTGGTATTGGTCTTTACAGAGCTGAGACTTAAGAAGTCATTTCTCCAAAGATCCCTGGTTCATTTATTGGAGGATCGTATCAGAAACTAGATCTGGCACTGAGTTTTATGGTATTTTTGATGTTAAAAAAACCCATACAACTAAATTTTATGTAGTAAAATCTATCGATTTTTTAAATTATTTTCTTGTTTTTCCTTTACCTTTTTATAATGTCTTTTTTTTCTAAAGATGAATAAATGACTGATTATATGAACTGAGACATAAATAATCTGTATATATGTGCTTTTAATTAATTCTTGGCTTTATATTGTAACATTTGCATCTTTAACCTGTATGAACTATATTCTGGTACATGGTATAAAGTAGATATTTTACTTTCCAAAATAGATTGCTAGCTTTCTCAACAGTATTTATTTTACAATTTTTAAGTAATTCTTCTCGGACCTTTGAGTCCTGAGCTACGGATTGATCAGATTATGGGTTAAGCTCTATGAACTCGATGGACTATATATGGCCCCTTAATACTATTCAGAGAGTTTAGGTCTCTGTACAGTCAGCATCATTCTCCCCCCTTTTTTACTTGTATCCCCCCCTTTTTTTTTATTGTTTTGTCTTCTTGCTGAGGAAGTCTAAAGAATATGCTTCTGCCCTTAATTGAAAAATCTATCTGCTCTAATTTATTGCCACAGGAGAGAACTTCAAACTCTCTGCTCCCCACGTGTTATCCGAGCGCAGTTGTAGGAAACAGAGTACATGAAACATTTTCTGGGCGATATGAGTCCTCTCAACACACTATATTCTATGTGTTATCCACAAAGCAGAACAGAACAAAGCAACACAAAGCAGAAGCTGACTTGGATCTAATAGTTTAGGCCCTTTGTAGAACTGCTCTTACTGAACTGCATTTGGTTTTTACTCATTCCTTGCATTGAGGGATGCTATGAGAGACAGCTGCACTGAAACCACTGAAATGGGTTTATCATTTGGGTTCTTTATGATGAAACATGGGGTTCTCTCCGTCGTCCCGTCTCCATTATGCTGACCCTCGGCAGAATTCTTGTCAGGCTTGTGAGCCAAGGGAAGCCAGCCCTGGGTGGCTGGTGATTGGTCTGTCTCTTGTGGTCACTGTGCATCTCCTGGGAGTCCCTCTTTGGTGTGAGTCTGTCTTTGATTTGGCTGACAGGAAGCTCAGAACCAAATCTGGGACCCATTTACAGCAAAATGCTTGCCTCTGACTGAATTTTACTATCCTGCTTTTAATTTTTGCTTTGTCCTAGTTTCCTTTTCCATTTAATTATCTATGGTATTGGATTTAGGGTTTCTTTGCCTTGGCGCAATTGCCTTTATAGGCCAGATACTTCTTTGTTGTGTGGCTGTCTACTCTCTAGTAGCAACCTCCCCCCGCCCCCAATTGTGAAAACCACATGTGTCAACATTACTAAATATCCCCTGGGGAGCAAAATCATCCCTGGTTGAAAACCACTAAATTATATGCATTTATGTCATCACTAAATTTTTGTCTTTATAAGGCAATGTGTAAATTTTAAAATAAACAGTAAGTAATGAAATGAATAAGCCTCAATAGGTAAAAAGAGGGGGAAGGGAAACATTTATATCTGGACCTAAAAATTACAGCCTTAATAATTTCTCTTATTAAGACTAGTCCTTCTGCCCAAGTACCCCTGTAAAAGCTATAAGCCACTGTAAGTCTGTTCACCTGGTAGTTCTGGAGTGGAATTTAGCACTCACAAAGTGTCTTAGTTAGCTAGTGCTGCTATAACACGGATTCTACAAGTGGGGGCTTTGAAGAACAGAGAATTTATTTTCTCACAGCTCTGGATGCAAAAAGTCCAAATTAGGGTCTTGGCCATGTGGATTCCTTCCTGCTGGTAGCCCTGGGCATTGCTTGGTTTCTTGATACTCACATGAAATCTGTCTTCCCCAGTTTGTGCTTGTATGTTTTTGTGTCTGAGCTGCTCTTTATATGATTCAGAAGATTAGAATCTACCCTACACTGGTATAAGCTCAACTGATTAATTAATTACATCACATTAGATTGTATTAGACAAAATTTTTTTTTTTTTTACGGAAGGTAATTACATTGTTGTTAGGTGTCATGGAGTCAGTTCCGACTCATTGTGACCTTATGTACAACAGAATGAAACACTGCCCAGTCCTCCACCATGCTCACAATCATTGTTATGCTTGAGTCCACTGTGGCAGCCAACGTGTCAATCCATCTCATTGAGGGACTTCTTCTTTTTCATTGACCCTCTCCTTTACCAAGCATGATATCCTTCTCCAGGAACTGGTGCCGCCTAATAACATGTCCAAAGTACATGAGATGAAGTCTTGCCATCCTTGTTTCTAAGGAACATTCTGAATCTACTTCTTCCAAGACAGATTTGTTTGTTCATCTGTCAGTCTGTGGTATATTCATTATTCTTCACCAGCACCATAACTCAAAGACATCAATTCTTCTTCGGTCTTCTTTATTCGTTGTCCAGCTTTCTCATGCATAAGAAGCCATTGTAAACACCATGGCTTTGGTCAGGTGCACTTTAGTCCTCAGACTGACATCTCGGCTTTTCAACACTTTAGAGCAGCAGCAGATTTGCTCAATGCAATATGTCGTTTGATTTCTTGGCTGCTGCTTTCATGGGTGTTGATTTTGGATCCAAGTAAATTGAAATCCTTGAGAATTTCGGTCTTTTCTCCATTTATCATGGTGTTGCTTATTGATCCATTTGTGAGGATTTTATTTTCTTTACGTTGAGGTGCAATCCATACTGAAGGCTGTAATCTTTGATCTTCATCAGTAATAGCTTCAAGTCCTCTTCATTTTTAGCAAGCAAGGCTGTGTCATCTGCATAATGGAGGTTGTTAATGAGTCTTCCTCCAATCCTGACGTCCCTTTCTTTTTCTTATAGTCCAGCTTCTCGGATTATTTGCTCTGCATACAGAGTGAATAAGTATGGCGAAAGTCTACAACGCTGATGCACACCTTTCCTGGCTTTAACCACGCGTATACCCTTGTTCTGGAAACCCTGGTGGCCTAGTGGTTAAAGTGCTACAGCTGCTAACCAAAGGGTTGGCAGTTCAAATCCACCAGGTGCTCCTTGGAAACTCTATGGGGCAGTTCTACTCTGTCCTATAGGGTCGCTATGAGTCAGAATTGACTCAACGGCACTGGGTTTGGTTTGCTTTGGTTTATACCCTTGTTCTATCCGAATGACTTCCTCTTGGTCTATGTACAGGTTCCTTATAAGCACAATTAAGTGTTCTGGAATTCCCAATCCAATTATGTTAGATTACATTCAATTACATCCACAGGTTTTTTTTTTTTTTTAAGGCAGTTGCCATCCAGCTGCCTCTGACTTGTGGCAACTCCATGAGTTATAGAGCAGAACTTTGCTCCATAGGGTTTTCTTGGCTGTAATCTTTACAGAAGCAAATCACCAGACCTTTCTTCCATGGTGCCACTGGGTAGGTTCAAACTGAACCACCAAGCTTTAGGTTAGCATAGGATTGCAAACCACTGGCACCACCCAGGAAACTTATCCACAGGTGTGGAGGTTAGAATTCCAACACTTTTTTTTGGGGAGGGGGGGACACAATTCAATCCACACTGTGTGTTATGTTTTTCGAAATTGAAGGTATTGAAGAGGAGAAATGGAGGATGCTTAATAGACAAGCCTTCCTTGGCTAGGTGCACTGTGTTTGTTTACAGAAGGAAAAATGCGCTGGGAGTTTCAGTAGCGGATGTACACAGACTGCCCACCACCCACCTCTGGTGGCTTCTGATGCTCTTACCCTCAAGCACCTAACTCGGAATAGGTGGGAATGTTAAAATGAAGACAGGACGTGAATAGGTCGTGGATATCATCAAATTGGGACACTGAAGGAGGTCATGTAGAACTTTGGGGGCTTATTGCTTCTAAAGATTATTTTAAGGTTGCATTGTGTGCTGGGCCATTTTGTGCTCCTTGAGAAACTTGCCTCTGGCCGGCAGTGGGTAATGGAAGTTAAGTACTTTTAAATTTTTCCATTAAAGACCATTAAAGTTGCCTGTCCTCCAAGGAAACCTTTACTAGGCTTTCAAAGCCAGAGCTGAAGAATAAAAGGCAGCACCCTGGAGAACATGTTAACGTGCCTGTTTTTTTGATTTTTCTAATGGTAATACAGATTTAGTCATGCAAGGATGTGTTTTTTTTAAACAACACTCCAGGCTAAGAGATCTTTCATTGGAGTGAATAATTGAGCTTTATAATATTTCTGCCTATTGAAATAGCAGCATTTTACCCTTTGCTCAAAGGAATATGAATTCGTTCGACTTTTTAGGGCACATTCCTTTGCCATAGAAGCACAATGTAGGTAGTTTTTCTTTCTTTTTTTTTTTTTTTTTTTGCTGAACAGTTGAAGTAGAGGGCTAGAGCAACACATCAGAAGTACTTTTAGAAGTAGAGCTATAATACTCAGTTCCACATGGTAATGGCTGGGATATCCAGAACGTGCTGACACCAACATGTGGACTTTTTTGTATCCCGGGTGAGCAAAGGGTTTTTTAAGGAAATGATGAGTTTCTTGAAGTTTACATCAGGTCACGTGTTTTCTTTTTTATAAAGCAAGTGTTGACCCTGGATCTTCCGCGTCCAGGGCTCTCCTCCAGGGACCACCTTTGAAGGAGCTGGTTCAGGGTATACATATTCAAGAGTTCCGTTTGAGAGGAGACGGGCTCCAGGGCGCCTGTCTTGCCCAAAATGGTGCTTTGGTTAATTGCACAATCTTGTTTAATTGTTTTGCCTACTAGACTATATGCATTGTATTGCTAATTTCTATATCCCCGAGGCCCAACTCTGTGCCAAGTGCATAATAGGTTGTTGTTTTTAGTGGCCCTCAAGTCAGCCTGACTCATTGGGACCCCATGCACAGTGGAATTAAAATGCTACCCGGTTCTGTGCCACCCCCATTATCAGTTGGTGATCAGACCATTGTAATCCATAGGGTTTTCAGTGGCTTGTTTTCAGAAGTAGATTGCCAGACCTTTCTTCCTAGTCTGCCTTAGCCTGGAAGCGCCACTGAAACCTGTTCAGTGGCATAGCAATGACCACAGTGATCTGATCCACAGCTGATTATGGGCGTGGTACAGGACTCTATTGTGTATGGTTCTGCCATGAGTCAGGGGCCAACTCGATGGCAACTAAAAACAACAGCCCTTAAGATCAACCATTGTGAAAGGAGGGGCAGAAACAGGACTGAGCAGAGGGAGAAGCCTCATAGAGAGCTCTGGACCAGAAACGGTCCATCAGGGTTGCCCCATGTTAAGCCAAAATGGCTCGGCCTTTACATCCCTGCCCCTATCGGCCTTTGGATTTGGGTCACCATTGGAAGGGCATGACCTTGGATGAGGCAGCCTCTATCGCTGAGGGTGATCTTAAAGGGGCTGAAGGCCTTGTGCTGGCAGTCCTCCCCACAGCTGGGGCCACATGTCCTTCCTGGGAGGGGAATCTGCGTATTTATGTATCTATCACATGCCAGCTGTTCCATCAGTTGCTTTCCATGTATTGTCTCTTGTCTTCACTGGTATCCTCAAAGTTGGTTATGATTTCCTCCAGTTATGGATGAGAAAACTGAGCTTCAGAGAGGGAGGTGGCGGAATGTACATATATATCTCCACCACCTGTCTGTCTGTTTGTTCTGCTGTGGTGTCTTATGTGTTCCTGTGATGCTGGAAACCACGCCACAGGTATTTCAAATACTAGCAGGGTCACCCATGGTGGATAGGTTTCAGCGGAGCTTCCAGACTAAGACAGACTTAGAAGAAAGGCCTGGTGATCTGCTTCCAAAAATTAGCCAATTAAAACTCTATGAATCACAACGGAATATTATTCAACTTACTTGCTTTGGGCGCATCATCAGGAGGGATCAATCGCAGGAAGAGGACATCATGTTTGGTGAAGTAGAAGGCCAGAGAGGGCTAGGAAGACCCTTGGTGAGATGGATTGGCTCGATATCCCCAATGAAGAACATGCCAGTAATAGTGAGGATGATACAGGACAGGGCAAGAGTTGATTCTGTTGCACGTAAGATGGCCATGAATTGGAAATGACTTGGCAGCAGCTATCTATCTACCTACCTACCTACTTATCTAATCTATCCATCTTATCTATCATCTTAGGTAAACAGTTTTAAATATTTAAATTCAGGCCTGAGTCCAAAGTCTGTAAGCTTTGGATCTCTTTAGGGAATAGATCAACCAAGTAAGTAGAGTTCGATACAGAGAGGAGCATTACACTGGAGTCAGGTGACCAAGGTGTCCTCTGGCTCTGCTGCTATGTCCAAGTGTGACTTCAATTGGTTAAGTCCCTCAATAGACCTGGAACTGAAACGACCTTTGTGATACACACACCACTCAGGGATCTTGCGCAAATGCAGTTCCTACTCAGTAGGTCTGAGTGGGCTTAAGATTCTGCATTTCTAACAAGTTGCTGGGTGATGATGCTGCTGCTGGCATCTAAAGCATCCAAACACTTAAGTTTCCTCCGGCTCTGAAGTTCAGTAGGTGTAGAACATGTAGGGACAGCGCTTCCTTACAGAAGAAATCTCCAGTTGATAAATATAGAAGAAACAAAAATCGCTGCTCAAACGACCCAGTGATAATTGTTGCAGGTAAGATCTGCTGATATTACATATACTAACATTAGAAGGTGAAAGTTTTAGGAGAAACAGTATATTTGCATACTATCAAAGTATCTCCCCCCAAATATTTATTGATTACAAAGGGAAAAATAATAAGTTCCCAGCCAAACCAACTGCTCGGTTCTGACTCATAGTGACCCTATAGTACAGAGAAGAACTGCCCCCAAAGGGTTTCCAAAGAGTGGCTGGTGGATTCAAACTGCCAACCTTTTGGTGAGCAGCCGTAGCTCTTAACCACTGTGCCTCCAGGGCTCCAAGTTTGCCGCAGATATCATCTTAACCAAGTAATGATGGTTAGCATTATCAGTAATAAGACATTGGACATCATGTACCTCCTGATAAAATGCACTGTGAAGGGCAGATCATTTGTGCTGTGTTCTTGCCAAAAATGCACAACCTCAATCTAGTCATGAGAAAATATAAGACGAGCCCACACTGAGTAATGTTCTACAAAATAACTGGCCAGGACTCTTTAAAAACATCAGTGTCATGAAAGAGAAGGAAAGACTGAGGAGCTGTCACAGATTGGAGGAGACCAAGGAGACATGACAAATAAAATGTGAGATCGTGGATTGCATCTGGGAATATAGAAAGGACGTTCCCAAAATTTCCAAATAAAGACTGTAGTTTACTTAATAGCTTTGTATCAATGGTAACTTTTTAGTTTTGACAAATGTATTGAGATAATATAAGGTGTTAATACTAGAGGACACTTGGTGGATAATAAACAGGAACTTTCTGTACTGATTTTGCAACTTTTCTGAAAGTTTAATATCATTTAAAAATAAAAAAGTTAAAAGATCTATGGGTATAGTCTTCAAAACTTTTTTCAGACGTATTTATATATATAAATATACTCATATAATATATAGTTGTTTAGATTCTATCACTTCACATGCAGATAATGATGGTATTGGTTTCAAGTGCATAATATTTATAGCTCTACCTCCCCACAACCCTGCCACACACAAGCTTAAAACAACTCAGAATCGTTGTGGAGGTCTTAGATATCCTTGTAGTATTGCCGACTTCAGAGTTTTTACTGTCAATAATAATGATCTTGACTAACATTTATTGCATGTTTACTGCAAACCAAGCACTGTGCTAAATATTTTAATCCCTCATCTTATTCGTCTGTCCTCAATCCTGTAATTATTCATACTTTTCAGAGAAGGAAGTATTTAGAGATGTAAAGTAGCTTGCTCAGGTTCGTAACAGTAAATTGTGAAGGCAAGATTTAAACCAAAGTTGTCTAACTCCAGGGCCTAAGCTTTTAGTTACACTGTAACACTGCTTAATAACATTAACAATTGATTTCAGGTAGTTTTTTATATAGAAGGCTACCATTACTGAACCAACATTTTTTTAAAGATGAGATCAGATTGATAAAGAAAACAATCAGTGCTTGTAATTCTCAAGCCAGTATAAGCAAAGCAGGGTATCCATAGATGATGAGCATGTGTCCCTAGTAGACCCCTCCAAAATCTCCCAGAGCAGAGTGGCTGTGGTTGGGAAGGAGTGGGGGCAGGGGTTGGGGGTGACTGAAGGACTTCAGTATCTGTACAAGTGCCCCCACAGAGACCGGAAGGCTACGGATTTGCCATGGGTGGCTCACTAAGTAAAGCGAGAGATTGCCCGCAACAAGCTCCTGCCTCGGTGGTAGAAGCAGTGAATGAAGCCTTCCTCCAGCTAACCTGGGGCTCTCACAACAAATACAGAAGAAAAATAAAAAGAAAATCTGATCCTGTGCTCTTTGCTGACTTTCTCCTGAGACTCGACAGCTCTGACTGCAGAGATGATCCCAAGACGGAAACTGGAGTTGTGAGTGGGGTTGAGGGGCCTAGAGATCTCAGTAATTTGATCAGAATGCTTTATGTCTCCTCATCTCAGGGAGGATAATAACATTTGCCCCATAGGGTTATTTTGGAACAGGAAATGTAACTTATGTACCACTGCACCTGGCAAGCCATAAGCCCTTAGCAAAATTTGTTCTTGTAGAAATGATTGATCTGCACTTTCATTTTATAAATATGGCAGATGATGAAGAATCTTGACTGAAGATATTTGAAGAGAAGTAGCAGCTGGAATTGGTGGAGGGAGGATAAAGAATGTTCAGAGAAAATGCCTAAAATAGAATTAATTAAAAAAATAAAAGAAACATTTACTCCTCAGTTGACAATCTCAAGGAGAGTTGGGTTGGGAAGAAGGATATTGTTCCAAAAGAGTAGTTTGCTATGAAAAAGGAAATTCAATATTTCAATCCTGAAAGAGCCCCACCAATATTAGCAACAGATACCAATTAAGCACTGCAGAAAAACTGATTTAGAAACTAACTTGAGGAATTTTCACAGAACATACTGCAAACATATAAATAGAAATTATAAAAGATAAGCGACTGAGAGAATAGATGTAGTGTTTTTGACTATTTATTCCCCTCATCTGCAATCTTTTTGTGCTTTTCCTAAGAGATTCTAATTAGAGCTGATAGTCCATTGCCATTGAGTCAGTATTGACTCATAGTGACCCTATAGGACAGAGTAGAACTGCCTCATATAGTTTCCAAGGAGCACCTGGTGGATTTGAACTGCTGACCTTTTGGTTAGCAGCTGTAGCACTTAACCACTACGTCACCAGGGTTTCCAGAGTCAAGAGAAGTGGTGATACTTATAAAGAAAAATTTGATCTTGCAGGTGAAAAGGTCCTCTCTACGTCATATGTTGTAACTGTTAAGTGCTGTTCATTCGGTTCCAACTCATAGTGACCTATGTACAGAACAGAACCCTGCCTGGTCCTGTGCCATCCTCAACAATTGTTGTTATGTTTGACCCCATTGTTGCAGCCACTGTGTCAGTCCATCTTGTTGAAGGTCTTCCTTTTTTCTGCTGACCCTCTGCTTTACCAAGCATGATGTCATTCTCCAAGGACTGGCTCCCCCTGATAACAAGTCCAAAGTACGTGAGATGAAGTCTCATCATCCTTTCTTCTAAGGAGCATTCTGGCTGTGTATAACGTTAGTTTTATAGTATATATACTGTTCGTTCTCCTGGAAGTCCATGGTATATCCAATGTTCTTCGCCAACAACAAAACCCGTTGCTGTTTAGTCGATTCCGACTTATACTAACCCTATGGGACAGAGTAGAACTGCCCCGTAGAACTTCCAAGGAGAGGCTGGGGGGTTCTAACTGCAGACCTTTTGGTTAGCAGCCATAGCTCTTAACCACTAGGCCACCAGGGCTCCCTACATCATATAGGGTATTGAAAAAGACATACAAATACATATATCCTAATAATATGCTATAATTTCATGGACGATGAGAAAAATTCTACAAACCTCAAAACTGAGAGAAAGGAAAAAAAAAAAAAAAAAAGATGGAAGAGACCAAGGGTGTTATCTAAGCGCTTATTGGTCACACTATTGCCCGGTGACAAAGGAGCAGATTACCAAGGTTGTGAACCTAGAATAATTCATTTAGACAAACTAGGATTTGTCCAGCCACAAAAGAAATATACTTTGAGAGATGCATGCAAACCCTTAGGAAATAGTCTATCAATGCATTATTTTTAGAATTTTAAAATTGGAATTTTAAATATTAAAATCCGTCAGAATGCAGAACCAGCAAAAGGGAGAGTGCATGATTCTGAGCACTGAAACCAGTAATCTCATTGATATACCAAGATGCTTTTTGAAAATATGTACTTTGGGAATCTTAATACAACTGTGAAAAAAATTATCATAACAGTAATCTAGAACTAAAATTTCAACTGACCTTTAAAAATACATGTGGTGGATAGAAGTAAATATTTAATTTTTAATATCTGAGCATTTTTTATTGCTCTTTATTGTTCTACCTGTTCTTGTTTCATGGATGAACTCTCTTATATCAAGGTATAACGTAACTTTTCTTTTTGTTGTTCATTTTCTTCCACTTCCTGACATATCTGTATTTTTCAAGTTCTGTTAGTCTCTTTTGGTCCCTATGTTTCCTGTTAGAAGTTTTCTTCCAATGTCTGGTGATCTTGGCTGTCTGGTCACATTTAAGAGTAAGATTTTTATCTATCAGTTGGTGGACTTTGCTTCACTGGAAAAGCCCTCCAACCCTAGTATCTGTGGTGTTTTTCCTTAGGTTGGTCATTTTCTCCAGAGAAGATGTCTCTAGACTCCGTCCTGTGGATTTGCACTTGACTTCCAGAGAGTTCTGGGAACTGAAAAGGGGTGGGGGCAGGGCATCTCTCAGTTCGGTAATTCACCTCTCCCCTCCTCTCTGCCTGGTGCCTATTAATCCGAAGCTTCTGAGTTTTAAAACTTCCTCTGAGAATAATTTTGTGCTTATGGCTGGCGCGGGGAGGACAGTGTGAAAGCCAACTTTCCCTATATACACCTTCAGCCAGTTCCAGAACTTTCTGGGATCCTCTGATGTGAATTGACTTGTTTCCTACTGACGTCCCTTTCTTTAGGCTAATTATTTGGTCTCTGCTTTTTGCCACCACTAATCCCCACACTGTCCGTTGTTCAAAAATATATGGCTGTCTGTTATCCAGTGTCATTATCTCTCGTATTTTTTTGTCCTGGTGGATTTTATGGCTTTTGAAGTGTTTTACTGCTGTGTCATCAGCGGCTGAGGGAGGGAGCAGAGAAAAACACGTGTATTCACTTTTTCTTTTTGTACTTGAGGTCCCTAGGTGGTCAAAATGGCTTGCCCTTGACTACTAACCTAAAGGTTGGTGGTTCAAACCCACCGAGATGCTCTATGGAAGACTAAAGTAAAGAAAACCCTGTGGAGCAGTACTATGCTGTAACACATGGTGTTGATACCATGAGTTGGAATCAACTTGACAGCAATGGTTTTTTTTTTTTTTTTTTTTAATGTATACTTAAGAACTTTGGGTTGACAGTTCTATAAAAAAGCCCCCTCCACCCCAAAAAAAGTTTCACTGGAATTTTGGCTGGATTTATATTAGATCTGTACATTATTTTGAGAAAAAAATACACTTTTAGGATCCAATTTTCCCATCTGGGAGGGTAGACGACTCTATATTTAAATTAAGCTTTAAATCAAGATATAGCATTTCCTAGTTTTTTTTTTTTTTTGTATGGGTCACCCATCTGTCAAGAGACAGTGTGTAGTGAAGAGTCATTGAAGAGGCTTTTTTTTTTTTTGGTGAAAATATACACAGTAAAAGATATACCACGTCAACAAATTCTGCATATACAATTCAACCACATTGTTTATATTCTTCAAGTTGTGTAACTATTCTTGCTATCCTTTTTCAAATTATTCTACCACCATTAACGTAAACTCACTGCACCCTAAGCTTCTCATTTAACTTTTCGAGATACCGTTGTCAGTTCAATCCCATATAGGTAAATTTTTGAAAGAGCACGATGCCCAAAGTGACATACTTTACTAATTCGACTAAACTATTGATTGATTCGAAGCAGACTTCCAGGGAAAGTTTTGGTGTGAGGTCTATGGTTTAAAGATTATCTCAGGGCAATAGTTTCGAGTGTTCATCCCACAAAGGTTCCAAGCCTAACTTGGCCAAGAGCTATATGGCATCTGGCAATTTGCTTAATTATCCTGACTGCATTTTCCTCAGGTCTAAATGGGCATTAACACACACTTGGTGGGGTTATTGGAGTCCCCACAAAAAAAAAAAAAGAAAAACCAAACATGTTGCCGTTGAGTTGATTCTGATTCATAGCAACCCAAAGGACAGAGCAGGACTGCCTCATCGAGTTTCCAAGGAGCACCTGGTGGATTCGAACTATCGACCTTTTGGTTAGCAGCCGTAGCTCTTAACCACTACACCACTGGTCCCCACTGGAGTCCCTGGGTGGTACAAATGGTTAATGCGAAGTTTGGATTAGGAGTCCACCCGGAGGTGCCTTGGAAGAAAGGTCTAGTGATCTACTTCCCAAATCCAGCCATTGAAAACCGTATGGAGCACAGTTCAACTCTGACACACAAGAGGTCAAATGGACTTGATGACAACTCGTGTGGTTTTTTGGTTTGATGGGATTATTGTGAGAATCTGAAAGAGTCCATGTAAATCACACAACGTGGGTATAATATGTAATAATTCTTACCTACTATTTCATTATCGTCAGGTTACTTCTAGGTACACACCTATATATTTTGTTTTTCTGTTGCTAAGGTAAATTGAATGTTTGCATTTGGTATTACAATACAAATTTTTGATAGTCTTTAGAAAAGCAATTTCTTTTTGGAGATGTATGTTAAATCCAGAGACATTACTCAAATGTCACATCGATTCTAGTATTTTTTTTTTTTAAAAAAAAACCAGTTTTTGGGTTTGCAAATAATGAATGATTGCCTTCTTATTTCCTTAAGAGTCTCTAATTGCAGTTTTGAATTCCTCTGTGGCCAAATACTTATTTAGGGGAGTTAACAACTTTTCTAAGTAGTTGTGCATCTTTGTGTGAGTTTGTCTAAAATTTTCAGTAATAATTTCTAATATTTCTGCCTTGTGGTCAAGTGATGTAGTTTATAAAATATTATTGATACATTTGAGCATATTCCATTTACAAAGAAGACATACTGCCTGCTTATTGGGTAAAAGTTGGATATTTAACTATTAATCTTTTTCTTATTAATTGAATAGCTAAAGACAAATTTCATTTATTTATTTGTTTGTTTACCTACTTGACCTGTCAAAGACAGAATGAATTATGGTAAATTCTCCCCAGAAATTTTGTTTCTATTATTTCCCCCAATGTTTCTAGATCAGTGGAAGTTTCTGCTATTTTCTGATGAATTACTTTCTCTTTGTAGTACTTGGGGGTTTCATGAGAATTTCGGGTTGTTTTCCTCATCTATAAAAAATATCTTAGTCTTATTTGGGAGAGGTGAACAGTGTATAAACAGGAAATGTCAGTGTGCATTTAAAATGAATTTTTCATTCTTGACATTTAAAAGAGGAAATTTCAAGAAATTCCTACATTTCAGCTCAGGGAGCAGGGATGTTTAAGCCATTCTGTACATTTTCTTCACTAAGGCTCAAAGGCCAGATCACAGAGTCTTGCTGGAAGACTTTCTTTGCTCTGACAGCTTTCGTCACTGATAGGTTCCAAGAAGCATTTTTGTAGCGTTACAATCATCTACTAATCTGAAGGTTGATGGTTCAAACCCAGCCAGCAGCTTCGTGGAAGAAAAGCCTGACAATCTGTTTCCATAAAGATTATAACCAAGAAAACTCTATGGAACAGTTCTTCTCTGTAACACAAGGGGTCACCATGAATTGGAGGCCAACTGGACTGGCATCTAACAATAACAACAGTTTCTTACATAAACCAAACCAAACCAAGCCTGTTGCCATCGAGTTGATTCCGACTCATAGCAACCCTATAGAACAGAGTAGAACTGCCCCATAGGGTTTCCAAGGAGTGCCTGGTGGATTCAAACTGCCAACCTTTTGGTTAGCAGCCATAGCTCTTAACCACTATGCCACCAGGGTTTCTTACACAGTGAAATGAAAATAATGTTCCCAGGAAATGTTAGGGGTTATATCTCTTGGTTGTCTTTACTAAATTATATAATATTTGATATGTACAAAGAAGATATGTAACCTGAGAACTAGAATATTGCTAACACTGCTGAATCTACCTGGGTGCTCTTTCCCATCCCCATGCCCTAGCTCCCTCCGCAGAGTAAACACCATCCTGAATTTTGTATTTGGCATGACCTTCTTCTGCAAGGGGTATAGACGACAATGCAAGGTTGTGGCTGGCAGTGTTTAATGAGCCTGCCTTTGCTTCCAACCATGCAATATATCTTGAAGAAGAGCCCTTGAGTGCAGGCAAACTTGTACCATACCCTTGAAAATAATAAATCTCCTGCTTTGCTCAACCAAAGGAGATAACATACAGTAAAGTTCTTGGAAATTATGAAACCACACATAATGTAAATGAATTTATGAAGATGAAATATACTGCCATGAAATTTAATAGCTCTTTAAAATGTCCTCACAGAAGTAAAATAACTAAAAATGGTTTAAATAAATATTAAATGAGCCATGGTAGCACAGTGACTAAGTGCTCAGCTGCAGGAGAAAGATATGGCAGTCTGCTTCAATAAAGATTACAGCCTTGGAAACCCTATGGGGCAGTTCTACTCTGCCCTATAGGGTTGTTATGAGTTGGAATTAACTCAACGGCAATGTGTTTAGTTTTGGTTTGTACATCAACATATAGTAAATATGTGAAGATCAACTAAAAAAAAAAAAAAGGTATTTGATAGGTTTATCCTATATGTTAGTGTTTGAGTGGTAGAATTCTTGTCTTCCATGAAGGAGACCTGGGTTCAATTCTTGGCAAATGCACCTCACACGCAGCCACCACTGGTCCGTCAGGGGAGGCTTGTGTTTTGCTCTGATGCTGAATAGGTTTCAGGGGAGCCTTCAGACTAACACAGACTGTGAAGTATGGTCTGGCTGTCTGCTTCCAAAACTCAGCCAACAAAAATCCTATGGATCGCAACAATCTGATCCACAACTGATCATGGGGATGGTACAGATCTGGGCAGCATTTTGTTCCTTTTGTGCATGGGATGGCCATGAGTTGGGAATACTCGACAGAACTAACAGCAACAGATCCCGTCTGTACTCCCATATTCATTGTGTATTAAAATATCATTTTATTCTTTCTGTACAGCGATTATGTTTATCTCCAAAATGGTGAAAGCTGGCTGGCATTTATCATGGGGTACAACAAACACCTGTTTCATGAAGTCGACTTGTAGAAACCCTTGATGTTTGATTGCTTTCTGCCCTGAAACAGGCCCTGCCAAACCTGCGAGCCCAGTGCGGCCTCACAGATATAAGGGTTGGTGAATTTATCAATGAACACGAAAGGCGCGTGCTCAGTAAGGTCTTTTATTCAAGCGTGAAGCCACTGGAGCTGGCAGTGCACCACTTTTCACTTGTCCCTTTCTTGTTTAAGTGTGTAACATAATAAGTCCGTAATGAATCCCATGACAGCTAGACAGGAAGAAAATTAGCAGCCATTGTTAAATGCCTAAGAACATTTAATTGGGGAAACTGAATTATACGAATTCTGAACTCTGATGAAAAGGATAGATAATTTAGAAAGGTTTTTTAAAAAAATTACTTCTTAACAAAATTTCGAAAGTAACCCATGCTAAAGAAAAGTTAAGACAGGAAAGGCTACCATATAAAGAAAAGAGCATTCACTGTAACACAAATTTTTTTTTATTTAATTTTTATTGTGCTTTAAGTGAAAGTTTACAAATAGAGTCAGTCTCTCACACAAAAATTTATATAAACCTTGCTGTATACTCCTAGTTGCTCTTTCCCTAATGAGACAGCACACTCCTTCTCTCCACCTTGTATTCCTGTGTCCATTCAGCCAGCTTCTGTCCCCCTCGGCCTTCACATCTCCCCTCCAGACAGGAGCTGCCCACATAGTCTCATGTGTCTACTTGAGCCAAGAAGCCCACTCCTCACCAGTATCATTTTCTGTCTTATAGTCCAGTCCAATCCCTGTCTGAAGAGTTGGCTTTGGGAATGGTTCCTGTCTTGGGCTAACAAAAGGTCTGGGGACCATGACCTCCAGGGTCCTTCTAGTCTCAGTCAGACCATTAAGCCTGGTCTTTTTATGAGAATTTGAGGTCTGCATCCCACTACTCTCCTGCTCCATCATGGATTCTCTGTTGTGTTCCCTGTCAGGGCAATCATCTTTTGTAGCCAGCCACCATCTAGTTCTTCTGTTCTCAGGCTGATGTAGTCTCTGATTTATGCGGCCCTTTCTGTCTCTTCGGCTTATAATTACCTTATGTCTTTGGTGTTCTTCATTCTCCTTTGATCCAGGTGGGTTGAGACCAATTGATGCATCTTAGATGGCCGCTTGCTAGCGTTTAAGACCCCAGACGCCACTCTTCAAAGTGGGATGCAAAATATTTTCTTTATAGATTTTATTATGCCAATTGACCTAGGTGTCCCCTGAAACCATGGTCCCCAAACTCCCTCCCCTGCTATGCTGGCCTTTGAAGCATTCAGTTTATTCAGGAAACTTCTTTGCTTTTGGTTTTGTCCAGTTGTGCTGACTTCTCGGCATTGCATGTTGTCTTGCCCTTCACCTAAAATAGTTCTTGTCTACTATCTAATTAGTGAATACTCCTCTCCCTCCCTCCCTCCCCACTCTCATAACCATCAAAGAATATTTTCTTCTCTGTTTAAACTATTTCTTGAGTTTTTATAATAGTGATCTCATACAGTATTTGTCCTTTTGCAACTAATTTCACTCAAGATAATGTTTTCCAGAATCTTCCATGTTATGAAATGTTTCACGGATTCATCATTGTTCTTTATCAATGAGTGGTATTCCATTGTTTGAATATACCTTAATTTAGATATCCATTCATCTATTGATGGGCACCTTGGTTGCTTCCATCTTTTTACCATTATAAACAGTGCTGCAGTGAACATGGGTGTACATATATCTGTTCATGTAAAGGCTCTTATTTCTCTAGGATATATTCCAAGGAGTTGGATTGTTGGATCATATGGTAGTTTTTAAGGAAGTGCCAAATCTATTTCCAAAGTGGTTGTACCATTTTACATTCCCGCCAGCAGTGTATAAGAATTCTAGTCTCTCAGCAACTAACACAAATATTTTGGTGCCTTTTCTTTTGTTTTTTTCTTTTTCCCTTAAGCATGAAGATATTTTTATATAGTAAATTTTATGTGGTTTAAAGGATTTCTTTTTAAAACTGATGTTATATCATAAACGTATTTCCATAACATTACGTAGGTGTTTGAATAATAGAGTTCACTGATGGTTTTAATTTTAGCCAGATGAGGGCACACAGAGAACCCTGAAGAATGTGTAAATGTTTATTTTCTTTGTGTTCAGTTGGCCAAAGGAGAGGGAGATTTGATATTACAGCTAATTTAACTGATCCTTGATATCAAAGAATTACTTACATCATCTTCCTTTATCAGATGAATGACTTATAGTGTGATTTCTCTGCATTCTCAGGAATTCTTGTGAAGTAAAAAAAAAAAAATCTAATTTACAGATTGTTTTCAAACAGATGAAATTTTATGAATTTCAACTTAACAGCTGTGAAGGTAATATAATCTTACCAAAACCAAACCAAACCCAATGCCGTTAAGTCAATTCCAACTCATAGTAACCCCATAGAACAGAGCAAAGCTGTCTTACAAGGTTTCCAGGGCTGTAATCTTTACGGAAGCAGGCTGCCACATCTTTCTCCCTCAAATATAATCTTACACTTTTTAAAATATTTAGTTAAACCTTTATTTATTTTTACTTTTAATTTGCAGTTTTCTTTTTCATTCTTATTTTGCACCCAGTTTATTTTTAAGAGCACAAATATTTCATAGGCCCTTGAGGAACATTTGCAGATTTGCTGGATGAAACTGTGGTGAGAATATGCACCTTTCTTAAATGTTATTTGTAATTGCCACTATTGGCTATAAAATCCATACCTCTAGGCTTGGTTGTGGAGCCCTGGTGGTACAGTGGTTAAGAGCTAGGCCGCCAACCAAAAGGTCAGCGGTTGGAACCCACCAGCTGCTCCTTGGAAACTCTATGGGGCAGTTCTCCTCTGTTCTGTAGGGTCACTATGGGTCAGAATCAACTCACTGGCAATGGTTTTAAGATCCCTGGGTGGCATAAAGGTTAAGTGCCGTACTACTAGCTAGAAGGTTTGGCGGTTTGAACCCATTCAGAGGCACCTCGAAAGGCCTGGTGATCTGCTTCTGAAAGGTCACAACCTTGAAAACCCTATAGAGTCGGAACTGACTCAACGACAGCTAAACAGGTGTATCGCTTCAGGTACAATGGCTTGAATTTCAAAATCTTCAGTAAACTCCAGAGATTTCATAGTTTAAAATGAAGTATTTCTTATAGCTTCTATGAAATACTCAGAAACTTTCTTAGCAGAAGTTTTATTCCTCTGGCTGTATTATTTAAGACTAGAGTAAGGAAAAAGTAAAAAAAAAGTTTTCATACTTGATATATTAAATTTTCTCCGAATAGGCTACTTAAATAATAATTGCAACTGTGACATAAGGTACCATTTCTCTACTCTTAAAAAAAAAAAAAATTTAGGGTACTAAATTTCTGAGTGAGATTATGGAGTGAATTCCTCTGTCATGGGCTTTGATTCTATAAAGGTAGAACTGACATGTTCTTTCAAAATGAAATTTGCTCACATCCACAGAAATGGACAACATAGATTTGGGCCTTAGACAATTGTAATCAGTGGCCTGTCCTTCCTCTAACTAGATGTGAAGTCTTGGGCTAGTAACTTCATATCTGTGTGCTCTAGTTTCCTTAAGGGCACAACGGAAGTAATGAAGTTCCTTTCTTTTAACTTCTCTTGATCATTGGTTGAGAGAATTGGCAGAATTTTGTGCACAGGGCTTTATTTATCATGGCCACTTAGCACATGTTTACTAAGGAGTGCTAATTATTAAAATAATGCATTACATTTTCTCTTTCTACAGTCTCATAGTTTTCAAAACAATATTTTTAATGTAAAAGGCAATGGATATTGACCAATATGAATGATGATTATTCATAAACAATAAGAAATTAAGGTTGTGGGAAAGCATACAGTTCCAATTTTCTTTGAGATGCTTTTATTCATGATTTCGTTTAAGTGAATGCCTTAAATTTTTCTTACATGTTTATTTTTTTCTTATACATTTTGCTTACATGTTTTTCTCCCATGTTTATTTTTTATTACATGTTTATTATAGAAATTTTAGAAGATATAGACAAGCATAAAGAATCAAGTAATAAGAACTCACCCATTATCTCAAAATCTAGAATTAATTACTATTAATACTTGAGCATGTAGTGGAGCCCTCGTGGCTCAGTGATTAAGAGTTTGTTTGCCAGTTGGAAGGTCAGCAGTTTGAATCTGTTAGCTGCTCCATGAAAACCCTATGGGGCAGTTCTACTCTGTCCTGTATGATCGCTATGAGTAGGAGTCCCTGGGTGGTGCAAGCAGTTAAATTAACATTGTTGGCTGCTAACCCAAAGGTTGGAGGTTCGAGTCCATCCAGAGCTGCCTGGGAAGAAAGGCTTGGTGATCTACTTCTGAAAAATCAGCCTTTAAAAACCCTATGGAGCACAGTTCCAGTCAATGCCAGGATTGACTCAATGGCAACTAATATATATCCTACAAGCATTTTTTTTTTTGGTGTATATGCATGATTGTATGTAAAGTAAGTATGATACATATATTCTTTAGGAAAAAGGGATCATATACTGCCTTTACATTATGTGTTTCATGAACATTTTCTATGTGAATATTCTTCTGCATAATCCCTTCAAATGGTTACATGTGCTGCACATCTTCCATTTGCCCCTTCGAACCCATTCTTTACCCTTTTCTTACCGCCCTGGGCCAGGAGACCGGCTGGTATGGACTACCTTCATGGGCTCACTTGCTATCTGGGATCATGGAATCAGGAGCACTAGTAGGAGATCAGAGAGAGGAAGAAAAGGGAGTTGTGTTTATTCCATGACTGCCTCCCTTTGGGGCCCCTGGGGGTAGCTGCTTCCCCCACTGAGGTCATAGCTCCAGGCAGACAGTCATTTCCACCCTGTTACCTCTCTCTGGTTCTAGTTACGATTGCCTCTAGGGATGATACTGGATCTCTACTAATACTAATCTCAAGATCCTATACTATCTCTTGTTGATTACCTGCCTTTGTAAATTGTTGTTAATTGTCATCAAGTCAGCTCTGACTCATGGTGACCCCATGTATGACAGAACAAAACATTGCCTGGTCCTGCATCATCTTCATGATCGTTGGTATGTTCAAGTCCATTGTTGTGGCCACTGTGTATTTTGAGTACCTTCTAACCTAGGGGACTCATCTTCCAGTGTTATATCGGATATCATTCTCCTGTGATCCATAGGGCTTTCACTGGCTAATTTTTGGAAGTAGGTGACCAGGCCTTTCTTCCCAGGCTGTCTTAGTCTGGAAGCTCTGCTGAAATTTGTCCACCATGGGTGACTCTGTTGGTATTAGAATTGCTGGCAGCATGGCTTCCAGCATCACATCAACATAAAAGCCATACAATGGACAGGTGGTGGATCTTTGTACATAGTCCCTGTATTAAATTCCTCAAACTACCCACTTTGAGTAAGCAATCTATGTCCTCCTGGGATTCTGATTTATACACTTAGAGAGAGGTTCTCAAAATTTAGTGTGCATCAGAAGCACCTAGAAGGTTGTTAAAACACAGATTACTTGGCTCCATCTCTGAATTTCTAATTCAGTAGGTCTGGGAAGGGCCTGAGAATTTTCATTTTTAACAACTTCCTAAGTGTTGCTGAAACTGCTAGTCCTGGTACCACACTTTGAGAACCACTGCACGAAGCATTTAGTTCCATTTTGTGAATCTGACAGTTTATTGAACCAGTCATTTTGCCCTTGTATAAGTAATTCTGACATTATATCTGTTTAGCTGTATCATTGCATACAGACTTGTTAGAGTCCTTCAAAAAAATTCCTAAAGGTAGAAATTGCATTCAGGTGTTTGCAAATTTTTCAAGGTTTTGACCTCTATTGCAAAATTACCCATCAGAAAATTTTTATATTGGCAAAACATAGTTTATAAAGAAAATGTTCTACATTCTACTTTGGTGAGTAGGGTCTGGGGTCTTAAAAGCTTGTGAGTAACCATCTAAGATATTCCACTGGTCTCACTCCTGTCTTAGTCACCTAGTGCTGCTACAACAGGAATACTACAAGTGTATGACTTTAACAAAGAGAAATTTATTCTCTCACAGTCTAGTAGGCTACAAGTATAAATTCAGGGTGCCAGCTCCAGGGTAAGGCTTTCTCTGTCAGCTCTAGAGGTAGGTCCTTGTCTTCCTCTGGTCTAGGAGCTAGTCTGCACAGGAACCTCAGATCCAAAGGATGCACTCTGCTCCCGGTGTTGCCTTCTTGGTGGTATGAGGTCCCCAAGTCTCTCTGCTTGCTTCTTTCTTTTATAACTAAAAGAGATCAGTTTAAGGCACTATCTAATCTTGTAGATCTCATCAATATAACTGCCACTAATCCATCTTATTAACATTATAGTAATAGGATTTACAACACATAGGGAAATCACATCAGATGACAAAATGATAGACAATCATACAATACTGGGAATCATGACCAAGCCAAGCTGACAGTTATTTTGGGGGCACACAATTCAATCCAATACACAGGGAAAGGTTAGTCCAAAGGACCAATGGACCACAATTACCACAGCCTCCACCAGACTGAGTCCAGCACAACCAGATGGTGCCCGGCTACCACCACCCACTGCTCTGACAGGGATCATAATAGAGGGTCCCACACAGAGCTGGAGAAAAATGTAGAACAAAATTCTGACTCATAGAAAAAGACCAGACTTACTGGCCTGACAGAGACTGAAGAAACCCCAAGAGTATGGCACTCAGACAACCTTTTAGCTCAGTAATAAAGTGTCTCCTGAGGTTCATCCTTCAGCCAAAAATTAGACAGGCCCTTGAAACAAAATAAGACTAAAGGGGCACACTACCCCGAGGGCAAGAACTAGAAGGCAGGAGGAGACCAGAAAGCTGGTAATAGGGAACCAAAGGTCAAAAACGGGAGAGTGTTGACAGGTTGTGGAGTTGGTAACCATTGTCACAAAATAGTAAGCATACCAATTGTTTAATGAGAAGCTAGTTTGTTCTATAAATCTTCATCTAAAGTATAATAATAAAAAAAGAAATTTTTTAATAAATTTATAATTCTACCAACATATATGAAAGTAAGCCTCTCCTTGTATCTTTGCAAATACAGCACAGTGTTTTATCCTTTATTACTGTTTTTGCCAGTTGATAAATGAGATTATTTAACCGCTTTTTTACTTTGAGTTATTCTGATAATTAGTGATATTAAGCAGTTTTGCCTCTACATTTGTTCATCTGTATTTATTGATTTCTGGGTTGCATCTTCATGATGGAAACCCTGGTGGCGTAGTGGTTAATTGCTATGGCTGCTAACCAAAGGGTCGGCAGTTTGAATCCACCAGGCGCTCCTTGGAAACTCTATGGGGCAGTTCTACTCTGTCCTATAGGGTCGCTATGAGTCGGAATTGACTCGACGGCACTGGGTTTTTGGTTTATCTTCATGACCTTTGCCAATTTTTCTATGGGTCTTTTTGTCTTTTGTAATTTAAGACGCTGTTTGACTAACTTTTGTCTTTTATACATGTTTCCTCTGTTTTCCCCCAGTTTGTTGTTTGCTTTGGATTTTGCTTATGACTGTTTTTTAATCTATATATATATATGTGTGTGTGTTTGTGTGTGCGTATCTTCATACTGAAGTCAGAGTCTCAATGGTTTAGTCTGTGGTGTCAGGATTTGGTCTCATTGTTAGAAAAACAAATGCCTTCTTCATGCCAACATGATGTGAATATTCAACGAAATTTTCTACTACATACTTTCATGGTTTTGTTTTTACAATGAGATCTTTAGACTTTATTTCGATGAGGTAGAGATATAATTTTGGCCTCCATACGTAGTTTACCAGCTGTCCCAGAACCACTTGAGTAATTCACCCGCTTTCCCGTGGTTGGAAATGGTGCTTTTATTAATAGCAAAGCTTTAACTTATTAGGGTTTGTTCTGGGAATTTCATTTTGTTCCATTGATCTGTCACTTTTTGCCAGGACCACACTTAATTATGGTAGTTCAGCATACTTTTGACACATTTTATTTCTTTTTTTCAGAATTTGTTCAGCAATTAGAATAGTTTACTGCTTCCAAATAAAATGTTATTTTTTTTGTTGTTGCGTTTCCTCATAAAGCCCAATAAAATTGCATCAAATTTCACCTCAAGGACGATCTCTTTTTTTGCATGAATTTCAAGGCTTCAACTGTTCTGTTCCACAGTGATTTTTTGATTGGTCATATTTGATTTTTTTTTTAACCTTACTCAATTTTTTTGCCTTATATAACATTCTTACCTCTCCTTTGTTCCTATAACATTTCTCCATCTAAATGGTGAGATTTCTTGAGGGGATATGGGCTCCAGGTGTATGTGTTCCCTGGGTCCTGTGGGCAGGGGCGCAGGCCAGGGGCCTCTCTGCTCAAGTTCAAAGGTGGAATTGTGTGTTGGCATTGATTGGGAATGGAGAGTTACAAAACAATTTGATTTGCTGGTTGCTTTTCCAAAAGGGCTCCATTTTGCATTTGCTCATTGGGTTTTGAGGATCATTTGTTTTGTTTTATTTTAAATCCTATTGATACAGTTATTTTCTCATTATGCTGTTAACCGTATTTGTATGTATTCATATCAGTACTGTTTTAGACTTGGCCTGAGGATGAGCAGAGCTGGTGGAAGGAAGTTAGTTTAGGCACCTTTGGGTGTACTGAGGGCCAATGCGGTCAGGGAGGAGAAAGGCAGTTAGCACACACTTTTCCTTGTGTTTCTCTGCTTCATTGGCTTCTCAGTCAGGCACTGCTCAATTTAAAATTTAATCCTCTGCCCCCAACACTTGCTATCCTCCTTTATATATATATAATTTTTTTTTCCGCTGCGTTTGTCATCCCCTGACATACAATGTATTTTCTTATTTATTTTGTTTATTGGCCACAACTTTGACTATTTTGTTTTTTCTGTGTCCTTCAGTAGAATTGAAGCATGGGAGAAGCATGGGACTTTTTAAAATTGTTTTTAAAGCTATATCTTGTTTTGTGTATTCCAGCATCTAAAACATAGCCAGGTACATATTAGGTGGTGTCTTAATTACGTAGTACTGCTGTAACAGAAATACAAGTGGGTGGCTTTAAAGAACAGAAGATTATTTTCTCACAGTTTAGGAGGCTAGAAGCCTGGATTCAGGGCACTGGCCATAAGGGAAGGCTCTGTCTCTGCCAGCTGTGGGGGAATATCCTGATCTCTTTCAGTTTCTGTAGCCTCAGCGTTCCTCAGTTCCTTGGCAGTCTTCATGTGGCACCTGTCTTTCCCTGTGTGTGCTTTCTTGTCTTTGGGTCTCTGCTGCTTCTAATCACTTAGAAGGATTATGTTTTCTTTGTTTTCATAATAAAGAAAACCTTATTCCCAAATGGAATTATATCCACAGGTTGGGATTCCAACATGAATTTTGAGGGGCACATTTAATCCATAATAGGTGGGTTCGATAAGTGCTTGACTAAGTGAATGCAAGCCTGGACCCCTTCCTCCTGAAGGTGCCCCACATCCTGTACACACACACACACACACACACAGGCTGAGACTTAGTCATCTTTCAGGACTCAGCCTCCCAGAAAGTTCTTTGTGTGAATCACCTCCTCCAGGCTGGCTTCACCTCCGTATTAATCCCATAGTAACTGCAGCTCACTGGTTTGCCTCCCCCTCTATGCCATGGCCTGGTCCTTAGAGCTGACCAGCCCTTGAGTCTCTAGATCCATTTGTATTTACAGGTTTTGGTGTGTTGTACAGGCCTAGCCAGTATCTGCTAAATGAACTAATATAAGAATTTTATACAGTTCTAGAAGCAGAACCAGCCCCAGTGGATGCTTGATACGGGGGATATAGTTCATCTTGCTCTGGCTAAAAAAGCTATTTCAAGTAAGGCTTTCAAGTAATGTAAGCTTGAGGAGGATTAAACTCTCCGTTCCTGGAAGTATTCAAACAGGGGCCGAGTAACAACTGTTAGGGGATGCTGTGGAGGAGATTACTCCTTTCATTATCTTGAAGGGTAAAATAATGACTTCTAAGGTCCCAGTGTTACTAAGACACAACAATTCTGTTATCCCTGGCTTATTAAGCTTGTGTTTTTTAATTTTTCCTCTTCATTTTTATCCTCCCCCTAATTCCCTTTATTCACTGCTCTACCAAGTTTGTCGTGAGCGTGCATGTCTGCCCTCCTAAATTTTGGCAGCAGCTGTAATCCATCTCCTGTTAATTCACTGAGAAATGCTGGTGCCTTTCATCTGCTTGCTCCTCTCTCCACCCATTTGTCTTTATCGAATATGCAAATATGATGGAAACAGCTGTCACTTGCTCTCTGATCTCTTTTTTCTCATAAATGATGGAAGGGAAAGAAATTCCTCCACGTTACTAAACACTATAAACAATTGGATGTCCACTTCAATGAACATCAAAGTTTACCAGTTAGTTCATGTAATCACCCTTTGCTATTTTTTTGTTTGTTTTATCAAGAATTAAAGAAAGAAAAGCAAGATAATTTTACAAACCTACTTGTCAATGCGTTAGTTTCCTAGGGCTTAAAACAGAAATTTATATCCTCACAGTTCTGGAGGATACGAGTCTGAAATCAAGGTGTTGACAGGGCTATGGTGCCTCTGAAGGTTCTAAGGGGCTTTCCTTGATTTGTGGCCTCATCACTCCATTCTCTGCCTTCTTGGCCCCATGACCTTCTCCTGTTCTCTATGTCTCTCCTCTGTGTGTCTCTTGTGAGGACATTTGTCATTGGATTTAAGGCCCACTTGTATTTTTTTTTTTTTTTTGTATAGTCCAGGATGATCTCCTCATCTGGAGATCCTTAACTTAATTAAATCTGCAAAGACCCTTTTTCTAAACAAGGTCACATTCATAGGCTCTGGGGATTAGGATGTGGACATATCTTTTCGGGATGGGGGTCATCATTCATCTCACTATAATCAGCCAACCAAGAAATCTTGTATAGAGGAAAAAAAACACCGAGTAAGGTCTCATTCGGATACCCTGAAATGCTATTTTATACTGTTAGTGGTCCCTATAAAGGAAGTTCCCATGGTACTATCATAATATTAATAATAATACAAAACAAAACAAAAAATCCTTTGCCGTGGAGTCAATTCTGACTCATAGCAACCCTATAGGACAGAGTAGAACTGCCTCATAGAACAGCCAAGGAGCGGCTGATGGATTTGAACTGCTGACCTCTTGGTTAACAGCCAAGCTCTTAACCACTGCACCACCAGGGCTCCGATAATAGCAGCTATCGTTTATGGAGTACTTGTTACATGCCAGACATTGTTCTGCCTTTACAAGCATCATCTCATCTAATTCTGTCAACAACTCTGTGCAGAGGCAATTACTATTATTATTGTTTTTATAGGTAAAGAAAATGAGTCTTAGAGGAGTTAAGGAACATGCTTAAGGTCACCTGCCCATAGGCAGAAGGGCCATTTACACTGGTAAGGCTTCAAAGCTTGTATTTATAACCATGACTGTTAAACTCATCATCAAAAATAATGCAGCATCCTCTCTAACCTGTCTAGCCAAAGGCGACACAATCAAGTTGAAGCACAGTGGCGCATATGAGCTGGAGGACAGTCCTGAATCTTGCTTTTGGGTCCTATCTCTGCTAAAGGCTCCCGGTAAACAAAGGAGCCAGACAGCGTCCAGAAAAATTTCCTGCCATTACTGGTCAATGGAAGAAAAGAATGGAAACACCAACAGATTTATCACTACTTTTGGGATAGAAAATATGTCTCATCTTAGGGAGGATTGTAAACCATGTATGGAAGGAGACCTCCACTGATAAGCACACACACACATACACAAACACACACACACCAAGTGTCCATAGGCAGGAATGCTGTTTGCTTCTCAGCCCTACACTAATTTCTAGCTTTCCTTGCTCTGACTAGAAGGAGATGCTAAGAAGAGTTGGGGGATTGGAGGCAGGCTTTCCTCTGTCTGCATTCTCCAGTACACATGGCCCAATGCACTGACCTTGCATTTGAAGGTCCACGCTAATTCCCAGACCATCGACCAGTCATCAAGGAAGCTAGGTGTGGGTTGCCCATGGACCACTGGACTCCCACATGCTCTCAGTCTTCTTTCCCACCAGCCAGGACTCAGGATCTAGTGACCCAGTGATGGCGCCTGAGATAGTCACCCCAGCTTTGGCTGATTTAGTTCCCACAAATGGCTTCTCTTTTGATTCCTATTAATTTGGTTGATTGTCTTGCTGCCCACCGCACAGTACTTCAAGGAACCATCACATCGTGATCTAAACTCTGAGAAATGGTGGAGATGGTGTTTGATAGTGGAAGGATTTAGATAAGCAGAGAATTGAGTATATTCAGGCGAAGCAAACAGTTGAACACAGGTGTGGAGCAGGAAATCATTGCCCTGTTCTCCTGAGAGCAAGTAATTTATTAAGTTTGGCTAAATCTGAATATGGAGCCCTGGTGGCACAGTGGTTAAGATCTCAGGCTGCTAACTAAGAGGTTGGCAGCTCGAATACACCAGTTCCTCCTTGGAAACCCCATGGGGCAGCTCTATTCTGCCCTATAGGGTCATTATGAGTTGGAATTGACTGCAACGGGCTTGGTTTTTGGTTTGGTTAATCTGAATATAAGAGAAAAACCAGAGGAGGGAAAGCTAGGACTTGGAAGGCAGGTTGAGGGATTCCCATTTTGCTCATGAAGGAAGCAGTAGGAGTTCTGAGGATTTTAATGCAGGGACAAGAAAGAGAAGAGACAGTGGAGAAAGGAAAGGAGGGTCCAGGCTCCTAGTGGAGGAAGTGGGCATGAAAGGGGGATGAAAAATGGGGGACCTGGAAGAGAGGCAGATATCAGGCAGGGGAGTAAAGAATGGGCAGGGGCCAGTGATGGTTCCTTCTGAGACATCCAGATGGTGCAACACGGGGGATGCCAGGAGGAAGAGGGCTCGTCCACTACCTATTCATTGTTTTTCATTTTTATCATTTATTTATGCCTCAGTTACTTTCAAAAATTAAATCAGCTAATAAAAGGCACACCAGTAATAACATTGAAGCACATTTCCATTTTGAACATGTTTCAAGGAGAAGAGTCCAGTGGAGTTTGGAAGTCCTGATCTGGAGACCAGGCCAGTGCCTGGTGATCTCTTGGACTGAGGAAGTGAGCGGGCCAGCCCACTGCCCTCTGCAGCGTGCCCAGGTTGCCCCTGGCATACTCTTCGGCTGTGATTTCCACGAGATGGCGAGGTGACCATTACCTCCCCCACAACCAGAGACCTCTGAGGGTCAGGGAACTGCAGAGTCAGCAGCTGCTAGCACATAGCCCTTGGCACATAGTGAGTGCTCAGAAAGGGGTGAACTTTCCCCATGGTGTAGGATGGAGAAGGAAACAAGATCTGAGCGAGAGGAGGAGGAGGGAGAATATAGAGTCATAGAATCTGATTTCAAGGAGTCAGTGCATGGGTAGGTGGGTCAGTGGGGCAGTGAGTGCAGAGTTCTTTCCAGAATTAAAAATGAAGCGCTGAGTATGGAGCATTGCTTACATTCTGCATTATTTGGAAGCTTTGTCATGGCTCTGCAGATCATCACTAGATAAACTCATTTACCAGGGAGCATCTTAAGAGTGAAGAGTCCTGGTTAAAGGCAGAGGGAAGAATCTTTGATATCTGAGGGTCCCTCCCCCTCTGTGAGTCAGGGCACATGCGTGTCTTTGTATATTTCACTCTTGTCTGCTTCAAAACATTCCCATTTTTTGAGAAATGCCATAGGTTCATCTGGCCTGAAGTTCACTTTTAATGTTGAGGGCTTCTTAGTCCCTAAATAATGAAAAAAGGAAATACTGAAGAGATATTTTAGTTTTACACTGGCAGATATTTCAAGTGTGACCGGCGAGCACTGCTTAACTGTTTGTGGTATATATTTGTACATATATATTTCTCTTGTTCTTTTCCTATGTTTTCCAAAGATCCGTGTGTCCACACTTGGAGACTTGCAAGATGTATTGGTAGCCACTTAAACAAAATTTCCGATTTTGGTACACTCTGAACTGTAGGTCCCTGGGCAGTATACATAGTTTGTGCTCCACTACTAAACAAAACGTCGGCACTTCAAACCCACCTGTCGGTGCCACGGAAGAAAAGCCTGGAGGTCTGCTTCCATAAAGATTAGAAAACCCATTGCTGTCGAGTTGATTTCTACTCACAGTGACCCTATAGGACAGAGTAGAACTCTCTCATAGGGTTTCCAAGAAGCCCCTGGTGGATTCAAACTGCAAACGTTTTGCTTAGGAGCCGTAGCTCTTAATCGCTACGCCGCCAGGGTTTCTACCTTTTAGATCGCAGCCGAATATTTAACCACTGCACCACCAGGCCTTCTCTGTAAAGATTACAGCCATAAAACCCCTTATGGAGCTCAGTTCTACTCTGACTGTAACACGTGGAGTTGCTCTGTGTTGGAACTGGCTGGAAGGCACATAACAACCATGTGAATAAAGCATCTTCTGACATCCAGACCTCTTTCACTCATCAGAGGTTACTTTGATGAGTGAAATAAATTATCACTTAATAAATTAGCCACAAAGGTATAAGAGGTTTATTCTGTGAAGTTTAGGTTACTAGAGTTTTTTTTGTGTGTGTGTGTGTGTGCATTTGAAAAGGACACAGCTATCCCACATAGGATATTTTGCTTTTGGGGGGGCTTTTTATCCATGACAGGCTATCAACTCAGCTTAATCATTTAATCGTTTTTAGTAATGGTTTCCCTACCTATCAGTCACGCCAGAAGGTATGAAAACATCCTATGAGCTTTACATTCAGACAAATAAAGATGAGAGACTGCCTCTCCATTAGAAATTAATAACTTCCTTTATATTTCTAGGTCAATCAATCCTGCCATAAGGTATGGAGACCTGCTATGAACCACTAGTGTATGTGAGGATTCTGGATCCCAAAAGAGATTAAATGGAGACTTCTCTTCCAACTCCTTTTCCATTCACTCATTCAGTTGTTCATTCCCTGTTTATAAACACCAGTATGGTTCAAATGCAGTTGGAGTATGAATCACAAAGTTGAATGGGATCTGGTGAACAAGGTTGACAAGGAATCAGGTGACTTTAATATGATGAGGTAAGTGTTGAGCTAGAAGCCTGTCCAGGATATAACAGTATCTAGTATCTACAGCCCATTGCCACTGAAATGCTCAGCTGCTACCCCAAAGATCAGCAGTTTTTGAACCCACTAACAGCTCCAATAAAAGATCTGGTGGTAATCTGCTCCTGTAAAGATAACAGACTAGGAAACTGTCCTATGGGATAGTCTTACTCTGTCATATAAGGTCACTATGAGTCAGAATCAACTGGACAGCACCTAACAACAGCATCTAGAGAGATTCCTAGGTTCCCATGAGTTTGAATTGACTCAACGGCAAATAACAGCAACAATATCTAGAGGCATCCTTGGGTGGTGCAAATGGTTAACACTTGGCTGCTAACCAAAAGGTTAAAGGTTCGAATCCACCCAAAGGTGCCTTGGAAGAAAGACCTGGTGATCTACTTCCAAAAAATTATCCATATGGAGCACAGTCCTTCTCTGACATACACGGGGTCACCTTGAGTTGGAATTGACTCAACAGCAACTGAAAGAACTATCTAGAAGAAGCACTTAACCTGACTGTAGAGTAGAGATGGATCAGGGAAGGCTGCCTGGAAGAACTGACCCCTGAGGCAAATCTTTTATTATTATTGATATTTTTAGAAAAAATGGGGTTTAGAAGCATTAAAAAAAAAAAAGCTTTCATTTTCCAAAAAAAATGCTAATAATTATTTTACATGACAGATTAAAAAAAAAAATACATGACAGATAGTACATTGTATTTCAGGTTATATTGTATACATCATTACAGGTGAGTATAATAGGAATGGTTTGCCCATTAAAGATTAATAGAAATTAAGATAGACGACCACTACAATCATTCTGTTAGTCAAGTGGAAAGGGTTCATTTGAATTATTGATCTTAAAGATGAGTGGGCATTACCAGATGCAGGGGTAGGGGGAGAGGCCAGGAAAACACAGGCAGAGGTAGAGTTGTGGCTTGGCATGGAATGAGAGGCTAGAGGGATGAAAGCCGTCACTGAGAACTCAGCACAGTCCCATTAGGAAGGCCGTGTGTGGCAGACTGAGTGGTTTAGACCATCCCAGAGGTAGAGGGCTTCCACTGCGGGACTCTGCGCAGGCAAGAGGCATGATCAGAGTAGGGCGTTCCTGAAAGATCCTGTGTGTCAGTGTGATGGAAGAGGAGGGTGTGGTAGGGGACCAGACCATCAGGTTCCGCAAGGACCTGAAAAAAGCCAAACCAGACCCGCTGCTGTGGAGTCGATTCCAACTCATGGTGACCCTATAGGACAGAGTAGAACTGCCCCCATAGGGTTTCCAGGCGTGGCTGCTGGGTTCGAACTGCTGTCCTTTTGGTTAGCAGCCAAGCTCTTAACCACTGAGCCACCAGGGCTCACAAGGACCTGGGAGAACGCTAAAAACAAAAACTGGTTGCCATCAATTTGATTCCAATGCATGGTGACTCCATGACCTCCATGGGGTTTTCCTAGCCGTAATCTTACAGAAACGCATTGTTGGGCCTTTCTTCCATGGTGCTGCTGGGTGGATTTGAGTCACCAACCTTTCAGTCAGTAGCTGAGAGCAAGCCATTTATAACACCCAAGGACTCTGGGAGGACATTACAGTGAGAGAAAGAGGAAAGGGAAGGCGTACTCTGGGGGAGGGTGGGGCGGTAGGAAGTTTCAGGAAATGTGTGTTTAGAGAGAATGAGGTGGAAGGATTAAAAAGAAGGAGGAAGGATTATCAAGTGAAAACTTAGCCTTCACAAAATTTGCCTTCTGAATATCTACGTTTCCTATCATTTAAGTCCTAGCTCAATCTCCACTTTATCTCATAAAATAAAGGCTAACGTTTATTGACTCTTTACTTTATGCCCCTTTCTATGCTAAGGGTGCTATTGTTGTGTGCCCTTGAGCCGATTTTCACCTCATAGTGACCCCCTGTGACAGGGTAGAACTGCCCCATTAGGTTTCCTAGGTGGTAATCTTTAGGGAAGCAAATCCCCAGGTCTTTCTCCCATGGAGCAGCTGGGTTGCTTCCAACCACCAACCTTTCTGTTAGCAGCTAAACGCTCAACCATTGTACCACCAGGACTCCTTAAAGGTGCTACTAGGATGTTCTAAGATAATAATTCAACAGTCTTAGGAGGCAGGTACTGCTATGATTGCCATCTCCATTTTAAAGATGGAAACACTGAGCCTTGGAGAGGTTAAGTAGCTATGAAATACACGTTGGAGCTAGAACTTGCACCAGACGAACAAACTTCAAAGGCAACAACAATCTTCAAAAGTACACAGATCTCATACCCCATCCACGCCCACTCCCGAGTAAAGTTGTTCATTCTTTCTTTGAACCCCCATGGTATGTGGTCTATAATTCTTTTTTGGTCCTTGTCAATTTCTCACTAGTTTATTTTTATAAATAGATTTGCTATAGTTTTTGAGGGCGGTGTCTGGGCCTGTTTATTTTTTTGCAAAGAGGTCCCCTGCCCCAACACCATCTAGCACCATGAATTACACAATGATCAGTCTCGTGAGTGTTCATTGACTAAAGGAATGATATCATTAGCTCACTTAAACCATAGTTGTACTCCAGCCTGTGGCGGAGATAGACAAGGAAACATATAATTATTAAACAGTATGTCATGTGCTTGGACAGAGGTGAGGGCAGGGGCCTTGGAGACACTTAAGAGTGGCACTTAGCTCAGACTGGAGGGCTCAGAGCAGGGCGGATTCTGGGATATGAGTACCTGAGAGGATGAGTCGGGGTGGCTGGGGGGACCTGCTAGGTGGGGAGAGCAGGCAGACAAGAGAAAGCAAGGTCTGTTGGAGCACCCCAGATAGCTCAGAAGGCCTGAGAGTGCAAAGAGATGGGGAAGGTGACCAGAGATAAGCTTGAGCAATCGGCAGTGGCAAAACCATCAGAAGCTTTTTCGTCATGTTGAGGACTTTTACCTTTGTCCAGAGAAAACAGACGTTAAAGAGGAGGAGAGTGAGACAATCCAACTCAGGTTTTAGAGAGATCCCTCAGGCAGCCCTGTGGAGGATGGATTATAGGGGCAGAGGGCAGGAGGGTAAGCTGAGAGGGGGCTGTACAACTTAGGAGAACAATGTGAGGGTGGGAAGCGGGCAGAGACCGCCCAGGTGTACAGGAAGGGAGAGAAAGTAGACTCAATAATGAGCAGGTAGAATCAAGAGAATTTGGTGACCCATGGAATATATGGGGGTGGGGGATGGGAGGAGGCAAGGACAACTTCCAATTGTCCCACTTCAGGGAACAGCTTCTGGAGGGAGAGAAGTTAATGATTGGACCCCAGAATTTGGTGAGTTTATGGCTCCTGCAGGTGTAGATGTCTGTGGGGTGGCTGGATTTTTAGGTCCTGCCTTCTGGACCTGCCCCCATGGGCCCCCTGCATGGTAGAAGCTGTTGGAATAGTAGTGAGACTCTGTTCCAAGAGAGTGAATGTTTAGAGTTGGAGGGAGCCTTGGATATCATCAATTTGGGTAGACCTTCTTAACTAACAAAAGCAATACCTTGAAGGGAAATACTTGGCAAATTTGGCTTCATCAGTATAGAACACTTCTGCATGAAAGAGGACAACATAAACATAAAAGACGAGTGAGGAGCTGGAAGAAACTACTTGCAACACATATAATTGCCCAATACTTTATGTACTAATTGATAGGAAGAAGAGGCACATTTAAGTGCTGGTACAAATGAGCAAAGGAAGTGAACTGGTAGTTCTCAAGGAATAAATATAGTCAATTCACGAATGCAAAGGTACTCAAGTTCACCTGTAATTAGAATACCCACATTAAGATGACACCAGGATATTATTTTTCTCCCAGCAGGTTGTTAAAATCAAAAGTTTAAGGAGGGCAGGAAATTGGTCTGCTTTGTTCACCACAGAAAGATGAACGCCAACTGACAATAAACTAGAGTAGTTACTTCTGAGGACAGAGAGAGGGGTTGGCTCTAGGGGAACTTTACCTTTGTCGGTAATACTTAAAACTTTTTACCAGGAGAATGTATTCATGCATTACTTGTATAATTAAAACTAATAAGTCATGGGATCTTCCCTCATTTTATATTGTTAGGTAATTACAGGGAGTCGTGACATAAAAGTTCTAGTAGCTGTTCGCATCAAAGCAGAGAGACCCATATCTCCCATTACCAATTCTGTCATCTTTTCAGAACACTTTAATAACCAGTGAGCTGCTATTTAGAAGTAAAAGAAATATCAGTTTTGAAGTCAAGTACAGAGTCGAGAGCAGGGCTTATAATGAATGACACTGTTGTTTGGGGCCAGTTCTGTGCACTGTAGGATGTTCTTCAGGATCTGTGGCCTCTGCCTGCTGGCTACCAGTAGCACCAAGCCCCACCTGGGACAACCAAAAATGTTTCCAGACATTGAGAAATGTCCTGTAGAAGACAAAACTGCACCCCCTCCCTACTGAGAACCACTGATCTGGGAAAAGCCCAGAAAAAAAACTTTAACAAAGTTGTATCCTTTCTGGTTATAATAAATGGGCAACTGTAAGTATAGGTAGTCTCTGTGAATCCTGTGACCCATTCCAGTGAATTGATGAACCCACAGAGGGGCAATGAGAACCAGCAAGGGCTGGTGTCTGCCTACTTGGCAGTCTAGACGCTGTGTCCTTTTCCCTTGTGTGCTCTGACTAGGCTCAGAGAGGCTGAGATGAGAGAAGGGCTACATGGACAGCCAGTCTGGAGAGAAGGGGCCTTTGGAAAGAAAGGGGCCGGCAGGTCAGAAGTTGGGGGCTGGGGACCCCCTGAGCTTGCGACCACTACCTCCTGACCTAGCCCTGGGTGGCCTTGGCTTTGGGTGGCCAGAGAGGACAAAGAGTATGCTTAGAGTGGTTGGCGACGAGGATGGAAGTGTGGGAAGATGAGGACTGGATCCATTTCCAGGTGGGAACTGGATGCATGCTGATCCTTATCACGCAGTTAGCAATAAAGGTAAGGTTTGCCCACCTTGCCCCTTGCTTAGCGTTTTGGTACTTATTTTCATCTGCTTACAAACAGTTAACAGGTGGCGGACTATGGGTGGTTGGTGGAAGTGTGCAGTGTAAAAACACTCATGTATTCGGTATTTGATTCCTCCTTTCCTCAAATTTTAATTTTAATATAAAAACAGAAGAAAATAAGTGCATGATTTTATTTAAAAAAAAAAATTTCCAGATTTTCTTCTGTGGATTGAAGAATACAACTATGATCATGTAGTTCCAGCACTCTTCTGAGTGATGGGAAATGTAATTCCGTAAATGTTGAGCTTCTCAAAATGACTAAACACACATACACACACACTTAGATGTTTAAATTTCAGCATGTCGTTTTTATAAAATCTAATTTTTACAGTGTATTTCCCATCTCCTGAGTCTGACCTATTTCTTTAGGTCTTGCTCAAAGTTTTCACGAACATTGAAAAATTCAGGCATCCTGACAGAGACTGGAGAAACCCTGAGAGTATGGCCCCCAGCCACCCTTTCAGCTCAGTAATGAAGTCACTCCTGAGGTTCACCCTTCAGCCAAAGATTAGACAGGCCCATAAAACAAAATGAGACTAAAGGGGCACACCAGCCCAGGGGCAAGGACTAGAAGGCAGGAGGTAACAGGAAAGCTGGTAATAGCGAACCCAAGGTTGAGAAGGGAGAGTGTTGACATGTTGTGTGGTTGTTAACCAATGTCGTAAAACAATACGTATACTAACTGTTTAATGAGAAGCTAGTTTGTTCTATAAACGTTCCTCTAAAGTACAATAAAAAAAAAAAAAATACAGGCATTATGCTTTCAGTAAATCTACCAAGTGCTGGACAGGGCACTTAGGAGCTCTATATGGCCAGCCTGTGGGGTAAAGATAGTCTCATAAAGTAACTAATTTCAGTGCTCTGGGTGTTTCAGCACATATCCTAGAAGAATCTACAAGCCTGGAATTTTGAAGACTTGTCTGTGAATGATAAAGTATCAGACTTGAAAGTGCTTAATATAGAAACTTCTTCAAAGGATCGGGCACTATTCTCCCTTCTCCCCGCTGTCTGCTGCGTCGTAGGAAATCGTTTTCAGTAGGATGACTTGTAGATAATAAAAGTAAAATGTTTTTTGGCTATTTCATCTGACAGCTTTTGAGATTAGTTTCATGTTTACTTGTGGGGTGTGAGCTTCAAGTTCTGATGAGTTGAATCTTCAAGAAGATGCAAAGTTTTTCCAGTCACTGAGTGCTATTTATTTCCATAGTAAGCAAAAACTAAAATAAAAAACAAAACCAAAAACTGCTCTGCAATTCTTAGTATTTTAACCATCAAGCTTTTAGAGACTTCTAGAATTTTTTTAGAATAAATTCTTTCATCTATACTGGTGTTCATACATATACATCATACACGTGTGCACACTTACAGGCAAACTTAAATGGTACTTATGTTCATTAATTTAACTATTATTATATGCATTAAAATATAATGTGTTACTTAAGGGTCATTGTCACTCTTCAGAAATATGCTTTAAGTTGGGGAAAATAAACCATCAAAAGAGACACAAGACATTTAGGGCTCACTCAGCCCTTTCTACCCTATTTCCTTTCACCAGAACTCAGAATCCTCTTAATTGGCACAGATCCCTGTAGGGAACAAATGTGACACTTAGATGTCTGCCCTAATTATAAGAGGCTCACAGGAATACATTGTATTGGGAAAGGCTCATATTTTCTGAATAGCATTATAGGTAATCCTTGGACACAGCATGACCAAGCTCTATAGGAAGCCATTAGAGTATATAAAAGAGGCCTCTTTCTAACTCAGGGTGGGACAGATGGGCAGCAGAAGGGCACAACGAGTCGATTTTATCTCTACCTGGGTTATTTGGTTTGCCCTCCTCTCTTCCTTAACCATGCCTTCAAGCACCCATTGTTTATGATTCCAAACCCTGGTTGCCTCCAAAAGCAACGGTTTTCACATGTGTTCACAGAAGTCTTAGGTTCTGGGGAAGAATCCAGCCACCCCACCCCTTACAACTAGATGTGCTCTGATTATCTGTTTTATCTATTCTGGTTCTGCCTAAAATTTAATCTAAAACTAGGTTTCTCTGAAGAAGACAAAGACAACAAACCCCAGCTGCCAGATAAGTAAGAATATAGGTGGCCATCATAAGACTGTGCCAGTCACAGTTGGGCCACCTGGTAATGGTTCTCTGAGCAGTGGCAAATAAGACATAGAGTGGAGGCACCATTTCTAGTGAAGAAGGCAGTACATTTGGGACTCAAGAAGAAGAGGTCAGCTTTATTGTTTCTAGGGGGTGGGTAGGGTGGGGTGAACAGAAGCAGTGGAAGGCTTAGGTTCTAGGATTATATGAACACTATACCGTGATGCAGTGGTTAAGAACTTGGCTGCTAACCAAAAGGTCAGCAGTTTGAATCTATCAGCAGCACCCTGGAAACTCTATGGGGCTGTTCTACTCTGTCCTGTAGGATTGCTATGAGTCGGAATCTACGTCAGTGGGTTTGGTTTGGTTTCCCTGCATTAAGAAAAGATTATGAAACTTAAAGGGCCACTTTACATGGCTGTGCAGGACAGAAAAATTTTGCAACCTTGTTTCTGCAAAGAAAGAATTGGATTTGGGGCCAGCTATACGTAAAATTTTAAAATGGGTTATCTCTCCCATATAGGGTCGTTATGAGTCAGATTCAACTTGATGGCCCACAACAACAATACTCTTTAAGGAGCCCTGGTGGCACAACATTTAAGCACTCTGCTGCTAACTGAAAGGTTGGCTGTTCAAACCCATCCAGTAGCTCCAAGGGAGAAAGACCTGGCAATCTGCTCCTGTAAAGATTTCAGCCTAGAAAACCCTATGGGGCAATCGTACTCTGTCACATGGAGTCCCTATGAGCCAGAATCCACTCCATGGCACCCAACAACAATTCTCTTGGTATCCAGTGGTCATATGTTGCCTCTAGTGGATGTTCACTCCTAACCACGTGTTAGGAAAGCAACCTGATTAAATTTATTCAGGAAGTGAACTACTCACAGTATACTCACTACCACCCAGAGATGCCTGTTATTTTAAATGAATCCTCACAAGGTGGGATTTCAGGTAGTTTTGGGAAGATGTCATAAATATCCTGCCACAAAGTGAAGGGGTTTGTCCAACAGTACCCAACAAACCCCCAGTATCTGGAGCATCATACTTGCCACTGGAGGATCTGTGGGTATCTCTTATGAAGGAAGCTAGAACCTTAACAACTTGGGTTTCCCAGGTCATGCATAGGGGGTCTCAGAGCAATGCACTTCTCCCAGCCACCTTCTCAAATGCTCCTATAGGGTTCTTTCCTGGCCTCTGCAACTACTCCTCTTGGAACTGTGTCTTTGTTCTGCTTAGTATTGATGTGATTCAGAAATCTAATTAGCACCCTTGTTCTTTCTCTGCTTCCTCAGTCTTCTCCCAGTGCCAGCCTAGACCAAGAAAGAACTCTCCAGCCCAGCCCTGGCCAGGATCCTTGCCTCTTTGGGGCTAGAATGAGCTCAGAGGAACTACCCCATTACCACATCGAACCCTTCCAATGTCACTAAGGTCTTTCCTTCTCAGTCTTCGTGATTTTTTTAGTTCATGAAGCAAGTGTGTAGCTCACAATAACAAAAACACCTCTAGAGAATTTTGTTCCTGATAAAATTGTAGGATGTACAACATTTTTATTTCAATCAACTCATTGACACATTGAGAAACATTATCACAATGTCATTTCTGTGCTTTTCAAGCATAGTAGGCAAAGAAGAATGACTTAAAATAATTGACATTTTGCTCTGTCCCGAGAACAACTCAAGTGGAATATACTTAATTACCCAATGACTATCTCAATTTTGTTTTATTTAAAAAATGTGTTTGATAGTATTTGATAAAAAGGAATAGGTACTATATGTAGATGTAAGTGATGGGACGTATTACAAACCCAACTCCCAACGCCGAAATCAGAACAATTGAAACTACCTGTGTGCTCCCCATCCCATTGGCCTTCTTTCCTGATCATTTCCCCAATATTTTATTATAAAAAATTTCAAATGCAATAATTAAAAATAATTTGATTGTGAACATTCATTTTTAAAGTAAGAATACCCTTTGGAATTTTTGAAGACAGAGTTTCAGGAGCGTAATACTCTACCAATGGTGCCTGATTCTTATCCAAGTTGGAAGTTAAGAGTTTCCTTCATTATGTAGGTTGTGAATTTTCAGATGAAAGACTCTTTATAAAGTACAGTGAATCACTGCCCAAAATGCAACTGATTTGAAAGCAAACAGTGTACATCTACGAATATTTGTTCAAGCTTATCTGTCTGTGGATGTAAGACGAAGTATTTTGGGAAGAGCATTAAGCCTTTTATGTAACGAGGAAGTCATGGGGGCTCTGGTGTAGCATTTTACTAACCCCCCTTTTTTTTTCTTTTCCACAAAATGCTCATTTTGATAAAGGTAGGTTTTTTGTGGATGTTGTTGTTAGGTGCCATTGAGTCGATTCCAACTCGTAGCGACCCTATGCACAAAAGAATGAAACACTGCCCTGGTCCTGCGCCATCCTTAAAATCGTTGTTATGCTTGAGCTCATTGTTGCAGCCATTGTGTCCATCTGCCTCGTTGAGGGTCTTCCACTGACACTGTACTTTGCCCAGCATAATGTCCTTCTTCAGGGACTGATCCCTCCTGACAACATGTGGATGTTTTTTGATATTCTAGTCACTTTTTCCAGCTCTCAGGCACCTTATTTTAACACTCTTTCAGCTCTGCTACCTTTTCAGTATCTAATTATGTCTCAAGTTTTATTTTTCCCTTGTCCTCCAGAGCATATTCTCTCTCTCTCTCTTTTTTTTTTTTTTAACCACGTATCGTCTATTTAGTGATTTTCCACCTCTACCCCTCCCCACCCTCGTAACCATCAAAGATTGTTTCTTTTTGCGTGTAAACCTTTTCATGAGTTTTTGTAGTAGTGGTCTCATACAATATTTGTCCTTTAGTGATTGACTTATTTCACTCAGCATATGCCCTCCAGATTCATCCATGTTGTGAGATGCTTCACTGATTCATCAGTGTTCTTTATCGTTGTGTAGTACTCCATTGCGTGTATGTACCATAGTTTGTTTATCCATTCATCTGTTGATGGGCATCTAGGTTGTTTCTATCTTTTTGCTATTGTGAACAATACTGCAGTGAACATGGGTGTGCATATGTCTATTCCTGTGATGGCTCTAATTTCTCTAGGATGTATTCCTAGGAGTGAGATTGCTGGATAGTATGGAATTTCTATTTCTAGCTTTCTAAGGAAGCACCATATCATTTTCCAAAATGGTTGTACCATTTTGTATTCCCATCAGCAGTGCATAGGAGTTCCAATCTCCCTGCAGCCTCTGCAGCATTTGTTATTTTCTGTTTTTTTGATTCATGCCAGTAATATCTGAGTGAGATGGTATCTCATTGGGGTTTTGATTTGCATTTCTCTAGTGGCTAGTGATCATGAGCATTTCCTCATGTGTCTGTTAGCTGCTTGAATGTCTTCTTTGGCAAAATGTCTGTTCATTTTCTTTGCCCATTTTTTAATTGAATTATTTGTCTTTTTGTTGTAGAGGTGTTGGATTTTCCTGTAGATTTTAGAGATTAGACCTTTATCAGATTTGTCATAGCCAAAATTTTTTTCCCAAACTTTAGGTTCTCTTTTTACTCCTTTGGTGAAGTCTTTTGATGAGCATAAGTGTTTAATTTTTAGAAGATCCCAGTTATCTAGCTTATCTTCTGGAGTTTGTGTGTTGTTAGTTATGGTTTGTATACTGTTAATGCCATGTATTAGGGCCTCTAGCATTGATCCTATTTTTTCTTCTATGATCTTTATATTTTTTTGGTTTTACATTTAGGTCTTTGTTCCATTTTGAATTCGTTTTTGTGTATGGTATGAGGTATGGGTCCCTTTTCTTTTTTTTTTTTTTTTTTGAGGATGGACATCCAGTTTGCCAGCACCATTTGTTAAAAAGACTATTTCCTCATTTGATGAACTTTGAGCCCTTATTGAAGATCAGTTGACTGTCGGTGAATGGATTTACATCTGAGTTCTCAATTCTATTCCATTGGTCAATGTACCTGTCATTGTACCAGTACCAAGCTATTTTGATTACCATATCTGTATAGTAGGTTCTAAGGCCTGGTAGTGTGAGTCCTCCTACTTTATTCTTCTTCTTCAATAGTGCTTTACTTATCTGAGGCCTCTTCCCTTTCCATATACAGTTAATGATTATTTTTTACATGTCTTTAAAGAATGCTGTTGATATTTAGATTGGGATTGGATTGTATTTGTAGATTGCTTTGGGTAGAATTGACATTTTCACAATGTTGAGTCTACCTATCCATGAGCAGGGTATGTTTTTCCATTGATGTAGATCTCTTTCAGTTTCTTGTAGTAGTGTTTTGTAGCTTTCTTTGTATAGGTATTTTACATCCCTAGTTAGTTTTATTCCTAAGTATTTTATTTTTTTTATAAGGACTATTATAAATGGCATTGTTTTCCTGATTTCCTTTTCATTATTCTCTTTAGTGGTGTATAGGAATCCAACTGATTTTTGTATGTTTATCTTGTATCTTGCCACTCTGCTGAATCTTTCAATTAGTTCCAGTAGTTTTTTTGTGAGTCTTTTGGGTTTTCTATGTATAGTATCATGTCATCTGCAAATAGGAACAGGTTAACTTCTTTATTACCAGTTTGGATGCATTTTATTTCTTTTTCTTGTCTCATTGCTCTAGCTAGGACTTCCAGCACAATGTTAAATAGGAGCAGTGATAAAGGGCACCCTTGTCTTGTTCCTGTTCTCCAGGGGAATGTTTTCAGCCTCTCTCTATTAAGAATGATGCTGGCTGTTGGTTTTGTATAGATGCCCTTTATTATATTGAGCAATTTTGTTTCTATACCTATTTTCTTAAGAGTTTTTATCAGAAATGGGTATTGAACTTTGTTGAATTCCTTTTCTGCATCTATTGAGTTGATCACGTGATTCTTTTATTATGTGGTGGATTATACTGGTTGGTTTTCTAATGTTGAACTGTACTTGCATACCTGGTATGAATCCTACTTGGTCATGGTATATTATTTTTTTGATATGATGCCAAATTCTATTGGCTAGAATTTGGTTGAGAAATTTTATATGTATATTCATGAGAGATATTGGTCTGTAATTTTCTTTTTTTGTGGTGGCTTTGCCAGGTTTTGATAGCAGGGTTATGCTGGATTCATAGAATGAATTTGGAAGTTTCCTTTTCTATGGTCTGAAATAGTTTGAGTAGTACTGGTATAAGCTCTTCTTTGAGTGTTTGGAAGGATTCTCCAGTGAAGCCATCTGGGCCAGGGCTTTTTTTGTTGTTGTTGGGAGTTTTATTATTATTATTATTATTATTATTAATTTTTCAAACTCTTCTCTTATTATGGGTCTGTTCAAATTTTCAACTTCAGTTTGTGTTAGTTTGGGTAGATAGCATGTTTCTAGAAATTTGTCCATTAACTTGAGGCTTTCAAATTTGTTGGAGTATAGTTTTTCATAGTACTCTGTTATGATCCTTTTTATTTCAGTTGAATCTGTGGTAATATCCCCCATTTCATTTCTTATTTAGGTTATTTGCATCTTCTCCTGTTTTTCTTTTGTCAGTTTGGCCAATGGTTTGTCAGGGAGTCTTCGTTTTTAACAAGCTCTTCTGAAACTGTTCTTTTACAAACATTGTTATGGATTGAATTGTTACCCCCCAAAGTGTGTTGATATCCTGGTGGCTCGGCGGTTAAGAGGTCGGCTGCTAACCAAAAGGTCAGCAGTTTGGATGCACCAGCTGCTCCTTGGAAACCCTCTGGGGTAGTTTTACTCTGTTCTGTAGGGTTGCTATGAGTTGGAATTGGGTTTGATTTTGTTTTTGGTTTGGAACCTGTAAGTATGACCCTATTTTGCAATAGGGTTTTTCTTTTGTTATAATAATAAGGTTATACCAGAGTAGGGTAGGTCTGAAACCTAATCACTCTGAGTTAGAAAAAGAGCAGAATAGACACAGAGACAGACACAGAGGAAAGGCAGGTAACATGTGAAGATCATCTACAGACCAAAGGACATCGAGGACTGCCAGGAGACATCAGAAACTAGGAGACTGGCCCCCAGAAGGAATCAACATGGGCAAGACCCTGATCTGGACTTTCAGAAAATAAATTGCTGTTCTGTGGAGCCACCCACTTGTGATTTTTCTGTTATAGCAGCGCCAGTTAACTAAGACACACGGTAAAGTTTGAGAACCACTTTCTTAGAGCTGGAATATCCTGAAATCCCATGCAAAGATTTTTATGAGTGTGCATATGCACGATTTTCTGAGAAGTTCTGAAATTTTCATCAGTTTCTCAAAAGGCTCCATAACAGTTCAAATATTTGGAACTATTGTCTAGAAAATCAAACTCTAGGGCCCTGAAAGAATTAATACAATTCTTTTATAGACCTGGGATTGCATCTCTTGGCTTCCGTAGGAAAAGGTGCCTGTGAGGCTTAGTGGCTGGGAGAACTTTTGTGGAACCAACACCAGCGCTCCCCTCTCTCACCCAGCTGCAGCCAGATGGACTCCACAGTTATTTTACCAGGACGCAATTTGGTCAGTCACTGCCTCACTCAGAACTCTCAGGTGCATCTCTCTACCTAATGACTCACACGTCAGAGTCTTAGCCGGAGCAGTCTGGGCTGGTGTGACCCGTAACCTAGCTTTTCAATCTATTCTTGCTGCGCTCATTTGGGCACTCTGTCTTCCAGCCAGGGTGAGCCACTCACCGTCTTATTCTCTAGGTACTGTGGTTATGGAATGGAGCACCTAGGTGGTGCAAACAGTTAATTAATGTGCTTGGCTACTAACCAAAAGGTTGGAAGTTTGAGTTTACCCCGAGAAGCCACAGAAAGGAGGCCTGGTGATCTACTTCTGAAAAATCAGCCATTAAAAACCGTGTGTAGCACAGTTCTACTCTGACACACATGGTGTTGCCAAGAGTCAGAGACGACTCCATGACAATTGATTTTTAAATTTTTTATTGTGGTTATAAAAAGCTATGGCCAAGCAGATCAGCTCCAGCCTGGGCCCTACCACTTGTCAGCTGTGTGACTTTAGGCAAGTTGCTTAGTCACTCTGAGCCTTGACTTCTTCCTTAATACTATAAGAATAATAGCACCCACCTCAGTGAGTCTTTGGGAGGATTATGTGAGCCAACGCAAATTGCCTGGCACACAGCGAAGTGCTCAAATACATTTTTTTTTTTTTGAGGCAAACATAGCAATATATACAATACGATGTGACACAAAGTGAAGGTGCTAGCTCTCTGTGTGTTGTGTAAGCCAGGAGGATGCCTCTAAGCTCCAACAAAATTTGCCAAGAAATCTGCAGCATGGGGAGGGAAATCTTTCAGTCTCATTACCTTCCAGGCTTCAAGTGTGTGTCTGAAGAGAGGGTGAGGAGAAGAGTTGAATCGTTCTTGCTTGCTCGGATTGCAAACCTGACAAATCCTCCCCTTTCTTGTAATTATAAGGAAAAAAAGTTGGAGTTGAGACCAGATAGAAGGAGAACTGTTTTTTTGTCAGTTGCTGTCCTGTTGGCTCTGATTCACGGTGCAGCTTTGTACAACAGAGGGAAATGTTGCCCAGTCTTGCGACCTCATCATGATTGCTGGTATGCCTGAGTCCACTGTTATAGCCACTGTGTATTTAGAGTGCCTTCCGTGGTGCAGTGGTTCAGAGCTTGGCTGCTAACCCTATGAGGCCGTTCTACTCAGTCCTATAGGGTAGCTATGAGTTGGAATAGACTCTATGGCACTGGGGTTTTGGGTTTTCCAACCTAGGGGTTTTATCTTCTAGCGCTGTATCAGACAATGCTCTGTTGTCATCCATAGCTTTTCATTGGCTAATTTTTGGAAATAGAACACCAGCCCTTTCTTTCCAGTCTGTTTTAGTCTGGAAGGTCACTAAAACTTGTCCACCATAGTGACTCTCCAGGTATTTGAAATACCAGTGGCATAGCTTCCAGTGTCGTGGCAGCACACAAGCCACCACAGTATGACAAACTGATGGATGGCAGAGAAGGAGAATAAGATGTGAAAAACAAGACAAAAGGAAGAGAAAGACACAAGTGGTCTGAAGTGGAATCAAGGACATCAGAAGTCTGCACATCTCCCCTCGCCTTGCCTTGGTTTCTAATACTGCTGTTTATTAGCGCAAATATATATATACATATATATTTTACTGTGCTTTAGATGAAGGTTTGCAGAACAAACTAGCTTCTCATTAAACAATTAGTACAAATATTGTTTTGTGACATTGGTTGCCAACCCCATGACATGTCAATACTCTCGCCATCTCTACCCTGGGTTCCTTATTACCAGCTTTCCTGTCCCCTCCTGCCTTTTCATCCTTGTCCCTGGGCTGGTGTGCCCATTTAGTCTCTTTTTGCTTTAGGGACCTGTCTATCTTTGGCTGAAGGGTGAACCTCAGGTAACTCATATATTTTAGCTGGCACCATTCCCCCTGCCTTCCTCCCTTCTCTACAAGTCCAATTCTGTCCAGCTCCTCCTTGACGTCTTCTCATATCTTCCCCATTACTCCCTTGCAGAAGGCACTCTCTGTTTTCTAAATTTTCATAGCATTTTATTCTTCTCTTTCTTTAGCACTTACCACTCTCAACTTGGGTAGCTTTCTTATCTACGTGTCTTCACTCCCCTGCTCTCTGTGGGCAGAATTCATGTCTGATTATCTGTTCGTGCCTGGCCAAAATCCTTCTTGCACATAGAGGGTTCTCAACTGGGGCTTGGTTTTAATGCTGTTCATGACAGAGAATAACTGAGTATGTCTTCCATGATGTCCAGGAATCTACTGGACTAAACAAGCCACTTTGAAAATGGAGGAAGTTATCAAATAGCAAGTGATTCTACAGCTTGGGCTCCAGATAGCTTCTACCAAGCTTTGGCTTTATATAATAACATGCCAAACCAGTTGCTGTCGAGTCAGTTCTGACACATGGCAACCCCGCATGTGTCATTGGCAGGTTTTCTGGAAGTGAATTACTAGGACTTTCTTCCAAGGTGTCCTTGGGTGGACTCCAGCCTCCAACCTTTTGATTAGCAATGAACACGTTAACCTTTGCACTACCTGGGGTGTTTTATATAGTAGCTTGCATTTATTGAGCTGTTTGATGTTTATTATGCATTAGATACTGTGCAAGCTCTACCTAATTTAATTCTCACAATAGACTATTGACTTGGGTTCTTTTACATCCCCAAATTAAAAGTAAGAAAACAGACTTAAAGAGATAAAGAAATGTACCTAAGGTCCACAAGTAGAGGTTGTGCAGCCTGAGGTGAGTTTTTGCTTTGACCATTGCACTGCTGTTGTGCTCCTGGCCCCCTCTGAATTTAAGCCTTACTAAGGTCCTCTCATTGTACATTATTCATTTTAGGGAGTACTTGGAGGGAAACAGAAAGCTCAATTGCAAAAGTGGCATTTTCAGAACTTGTCCTGAAAATATGTTTCATATGGTTGATAGTACCTGATTCAAATGAACTGAAACTCTGAAAATAATACTGTCTGGAGGATGAGGCCTTAGAGAGCATGAACCACTTTTTTGGAAGTGCCAGGCCCTTCACAGATATCACCAAAAAAGAAAAGAAAGCATTTTTTCCAGAATAATCCATTCCTTTATTTCCCAGTGAGAAACCATCAAAGTTGCTGACACTCAAAAGCAACTGAGGTTCTTGCTTTCCACAGGAAAAAATTAATGGAAAATAGCCATCCAAGCATGCTGGAAAGAATGACTGGCAGCTCCACCCAAGGGCTACCATTTGATGGGGCTGTATTATCTGTGCAACATCAAAAGTGAAGCTGAAATCTACAGCCGTGAGAGTAAAGGGGATTGTGATATAATGGTCTTACTCCCAAGTCTTAGAACTCTGAGGGTGATGACAATGCCAGCCTTTGCTTGAGTTGTACTGTGGCTCAGCAGAAGTTTGTTGTGTTTACCAGCTTAGGTATGGTATTAAAATTGAACAGTTTTTATATTTTATTGATATTTGAATCTTCATGTTCAAATTATATGGGAGAATTTTCATATATGCTGTATTTTTTGTTGAAAGAGAAAATATATCTAAATGCAAAGATTATACTTCCAGTTTTAAGAATAAAAACCAGTTGCCATGGAGTTGATTCCAACTCAAGGTGTCCCCATGTGTGTCAGAGTTGAATTGTGCTCACAGAATTTTCAACGGCTGATTTTTAGGAAGTAGATCACCAAGACTTTCTTCTTGGGTAAACTTGAACTGCCAACTTTTTGGGTATCGGTCAAGCTCCTTAATCATTTGCACCACCCAGGCATACTTTAAATTTATTTATCATCACACAAAATTTTGTCTGATATAGTGCTGGAAGATGAGCCCCCTAGGTTGGAAGGCACTCGAAATACACAGCGGCCACAACAATGGACTCGAGCATACCAGTACAGACAATAGTCTGTAGTAAGGACTACATCATAGATTATGACTGCAGTAATTTATACCCTAGAGGAGGTTAGGTAACATCTGAATTTTCCCATGGTAATCAGGAGTCCCCATGAAAGGGATTATGTAAAAGATCCTAACCAGGAGTTCACTATCGGATTGTGGTGGCTGAGCTTTATTTATCAGCATCTAAATCAGCCCCCCTCCCAAAAAAAAGAGTTCATTAATTAGCATAAGAGTATAATTGAATTTGGGGTTTTCATTTGTATTATAATTTGCTTTTCTATTTTAATTATGATAATCTTTAAATAACTGGATTTACTTCTAAGTCCTTAATGCTTTCCTAATCTGAAACTTTTTACTATTTTGGCTGTTGCAAACTGACCCAACTAGGCCAAACACAGTTATTGGGTTCTTTTGATAATTTTTGGTAGCCTTTGACATTTAGAGGTGGGTGGGAGCCATGTATCTCCTCCCCTACAACCACACAAAATGTGGCACATTACAAGTCTCAGATGAATTTGGGCACATGTACAAGCATGTATTAATAAGCAGACACAAAATAGCTGTAGGTCCCACTGAGCAGCTCAATGGAGACCCCGTCCACTGGCCTTTTTAGCTCTCCAGCAACTTACTTACCACTCCCAGGTGGTGGTGATACTGTTTATCCACATGTCACATGTTAAATAGCAAAATATGAGCCACTTACAAAACTTATTGGAAAATCATTAAAATCTAGCAGGGTATTGTCTCCAGATTGCTTCCATAGTGCTTTATGTTCTTCAAGATCTTGCTCTGATTTAGAGGAGCTAGACCTGGGATCATGGAATTACATTAGAGAGGTGGTTTTGAAGACAAAGACGCTGTGAACTCTGCTCAGTGGAAACATTTTCAAAAAAAGATTTGAACATCTTTTGAAAAATAAATATTTGGAGATAAAAGTAAAAACATATTTTTCATTTATCGTTTTTAAATAACTAATTAAAGAAAAAAACAGTTTTTTCCATTAATTGACCAATCATATCACAGGTTACCAATGGACGTTAATAAGACTCAGAAATTAACCAAACCTTAAGTATATCCATCATACAAAATCTCAGTCAGGGCCACCTCATGGCCCAATTCCAGGGGTGCCTTTTATATAGAATACAATAGCAGACGGCAATATATTTTGAACCTTGGAATTTTTTGTATATTGTTTTGTATTATTAAATGCAATAGCTATTCAACACTTCAGAGGTAATCTGGGGAGAGAAGAAGACTTGCTAGTGGATTCAAAGCAAATAAATGATCTTGGCTTCTGACATTCCCTTCGTACACCCATGGTCACAGCTGAGGAAATGTATTTTATGGTTATGGTAGGAAAGGGAGGGGATAATTCTTCATTTTACTAGTAAATCTTGATAAGCTTGAGGGATTTCAATGGAATGACAACACAATAAATTGTATGGGGGAGTCATGGATTGAGAAGTATTTCCCATAAAGTATTCAGTTGATCAGTGATGTATTTAAAACAAAAATAATTTGAATCTTCATTGTCCTGTAATTCTCCCCAAGGATCAGAGAGCTTGGTGTTTCAAAGTCTTGAGAAATAGCCCCTCTTCTAGCCATTCTAAGTGGGGCTGTTCACCTTAAGTTTTACAGACAAACTCATCTGCAAGTAGACCCTCTTCCCACAATGTCTTACCTTCTATATTTCAAACTCCTTTTTTACGTTATTCTTTCATTTATTCAGTGAAATGGAATTCCCTTAAGTCTGAAAACAAACTGATAGATGGGTAGTGGCTTGCATGTTGCTATGATGCTAGGAGCTATGCACCAGTATTTCAAATACCAGTAGAGTCACACATGGTAGACAGGTTTCAGGGGAGCTTCCAGACTAAAACAGACTAGGAAAAAAGTCTTGGTGATCTACTTCTGAAAATTAGTCAATGAAAACCCCATGGATCACAACAGAATTTTGTCTGATATAGTGCTTGAAGGTGAACCTCCTAGGCTGGAAGGCGCTCAAGATACACAGTGGCCACAACAATGGCCTCAAGCGTACCAACTGTCATGAATATGGCACAGGACTGGGCGACACTTCAATCTCTTGTCCATGAGGTCACCATGAGTTGGAGCTGATGTATAGGATATATACGTTTGACTGTCTTTTTCAATATCCTATATGATGTAGGGAGTCCTGGTGGCGCAGTGGTTAAGGGCTGCAGCTACTAACCAAAGGATCGGCAGTTCGAATTCACCAGCTGCTCCTTGGAAACCCTATGGGGCAGTTCTACTCTGTCCTTTAAAGGGTCGCTGTGAGTCAGAATTGACTTAATGGCAACAGATTTTTTTTCTTTCTTCTTTTTTAAACCTTTTTATAAACTCTGAATATCCTTTTACTGATGCATCTACATCTTTTTTAGAGTTTGTAGTTTATCAAACTATGTCCTTTCTTCCCCAGACATGTTGATCAGTTTGGGTTTTCTGTAATGTATGTAATACCATCGCATATTATTTACAGAGGATGGTAGTGGAGTTGGTGGGTGAAAAAGCCTGCATCTTTTGACAACTCTAGAGATAGGTATTTACAAAAAACTTTTCAAGAGCGTTGTTGCAATTTATATATCCATGTAACAGTGTGCATTGAGGATGCTGTTGAATTTTTGTACTTAGCAGTACCAGTTACTGTCACTTCTGGCTCATGGCAGCCCCATGTGTGTCAGAGTAGAACTGTGCTCCACAGGGTTTCCAATGGCTGATTCATCAGAAGTAGATGCCCTGGAAAGGACTTGAACCTCCAACCATTTGGTTAGTAGCTGAGTGCATTAATCGTTTGCACCATCCAGGGACTACAATTTTGGTCGTTAGTGGGCATTTATTCCTGTGTAATAAATGCTGAATTAAAGTGAGATTTTTCTCTCTACCTTAAGAAGCTGAAGTAATCTGGAATTCATTGCTAATCAGATGCAATACATGAAAATCTATAAACCTTAGCACTTGCTACCCCCTGGTGCCTCATTTTCACAAACCTTGCCAAATTCAGACATGACGTGACAACGTTCTTTTCTTAGCTAGGCCTTTTTTTAGTCCCTATTAGGACCAAGCTCTGTGAGCACACCTGGCAAATGCTTCAAAGGAGTATGTGCTGTCAACCTTTGTTACCCTCCCTGAGGCCAAAAAGGTGGGCTGTGGTAACCAGCATGCAATGCTCTGCTTCCTCATTTGAGGCAGGTTCAACGAGAAAGTTTTCTCGAAAGGAGAGTTTCAAAGAACAAGTAAGTCTATTTTTAATGCTAAAGAGATTTTTCACAAGAGTTTAGCAGTCACTGGGTTCCAACTACTTGGTTGAAATATGGATAATTTATTTTCTAGACAGAGTGTCATTCAGGTCTTAAGAACTTAAGAGCAATGAAAAACTGTTTCATTTAGCTAATTCCATTTATTCCTCAAGGAAAATAAAATTATTGACAGCATGGTGATTATTACCAGAGCTTCATGCTTATTCCAAAAAAAAAAAAAAATCATTGCCATTGAGTCAGTTCTGACTCATAGCGACCCTAAAGGAGAGATTAGACCTGCCCCATAGGGTTTCCAAGGAGCGGCTGATGGAGTTGAACTACAGACCTTTTGCTTAGCAGCCGAGCTCTTAATGCCTATTAAGGGGAATTTAACTCCCCAAACAACATAGCTCTGTACTGTACTTTATGTGAGAAGGTTACACAGTCCAGGATGCATTGGTTACTTCCTGCCAGGTTTCATAAAGAAGCTCCGAGTGCACATAGCTAGTTGCCTGCAGTGGCCTGGGCACTGCAGGAACCTGGGCCCATACAGTTCCTGGGTGGCTGATGTGCTTGGTGACTTGAGCTTGGAAAGGTACCTGGGCTGTGTCAAGCCCTTTTCCTCCCCGTCTTTTTGGCCATGAGTCTTAGTTCCCTAGAGCTGCCATAACAAAATACCACAAAGTGGGTGGCTTTAAAGAACAGAAATTTACTGTCTCACAATTCTGGAGGTGGAAGTAGAATTCAGGGTATAGACAAGCCACGCTGTTTCGCCTGCTCTAGGGGAAGATCATTCCTTATCTCCTTCAGCTCTGGTAGCCCCAAGCATCCCTTGGTGTTCCTTGGCTTCTAGATTTACCTTCATGTAGAGTCTTTCTCCTGTCTTAACTTTGTTTCCATGTCTGTTCTCCCCTTTTGTAAGATGCCACGCAGAAAGGATTGGTATCCACCCAATCCCATATGACCTGTTAACTGATAACATCTTAAAAGAAAGACTATTTCAAAACAAGATCACATTCACAGGCATAAACCCGTTGCCATTGAGTCAATTCGGACTCATAGCGACCCTGTAGGACCAAATAGAACTGCCCTGTAGGATTTCCAAGGAGCACCTGGTAGATTCGAACTGCTGACCTTTTGGTTAGCAGACATATCTCTTCACCACTCTACCACCAGAGTTTCCTTCACAGGCATAAAAGAATTTAGCATCTGTCTCAATACCATAATTAAAATGCGTCAGTTCTTTTTCGGTCTTCCTTATTCATTGTCCAGTTTTTGCATGCATATGAGGTGATTGAAAAACACCATGGCATGGGTCAGGTGCGCCTTAGTCCTCAAAGCGACAGCTTTGCTTTTTAAAATTTTAAAGAAATGTTTTGCCCAATGCAATATGTTGTTTGATTTCCTGACTGCTGCTTCCATGAGTGTTATTGTAGATCCAAGTAAAATGAAATCCTTGACAATGTCAATCTTTTCTCCTTTTATCATGAGGTTGCTCATTGGTCCAGTTGTGAGATTTTTGTTTTCTTTACATTGAGGTGCAATCCATACTGAAGGCTGTAGTCTTTGATCTTCATCAGTAACTGCTTCAAGTCCTCTTTGCTTTTATCACAGACACAATTCAGTCTCTAACACCGTGCTTCACATGTTTCTGTTTCCGAAGGCAAAGCCCATGAGAGTCATCAGTTTCCCAGACCAGCACCTTCAGTACTGGATTTAGTACATATTCTTCCTAATGACAAATGGTTGGCTGTCTTCCCTGCCAATACTAGTAGGAGATACTCTTTTTGTTTTTTAATTAGACAATTTATGGAATTTAACTTTTGCAGTAAAACAAGAAAAAAATTGCTTTTATGGTCATTATTTTCTTTTTTTTTTTTACAGGGCAAATTAGTTTCTCACTCAACAATTTCTACACAAATTGTTTTGTGACATTGGTTGCAATCCCTGTGACATGTCAACACTCTCTGCTTCACCACTCCGAGTTCCCTGTTTCCATTCATCCAGTTTTCCTGTCCCTTCCTGCCTTCTCATCTTTGCTTTTGGGCTAGTGTTGCCCATTTGGACTAATATACAACACTAAACTAAAAAGCACTTTCCTCACCTGTGTTAGTTTGTTTTATAGACCCATCTAATCTTTGGCTGAAGGGTAAACTTCGGGAATGACTTCAGTTCTGAGTTAAAAGGGTGTCCAGGGACCACAGTCTCAGAGGCTCCTCCAGTCTCTGTCAGACCAGTAAGTCCGGTCTTTTTTTGTGAATTTAAATTTTGTTCTACCTGTTCTTTACCCCCTCCATTCGGAACCCTCTATTGTGATCCCTGTCAGAGCAGACTGTGGTGGTAGCCAAGCCCCATCCAGTTGTTCTGGGCCCAGGCTGGTGGAGGCTGTGGTAGTTACTGTCCATTTGTCCTTCCGACAAATATTTCCCTTGTGTCTTTGATTTTCTTCATTGTCCTTTGCTCTGGATGGGATGGGCGAGTAGATGTATATTAGATGGCTGCTCACAAGCTTTTTAGGCCACAGGTGCTATTCACCAAGATAGGATGTAGAACATTTTCTTTATGAACTCTGTTATACCAATTGACCTAGATGTTCCCCGAGAACATGGTCCCCAGCCCTAAGCCCCAGTAATTCAGTCCCTCAAGGTGTTTGGATGTTTCTATGAAGCTTCTATGACTTTGCCTTGGTCAAGCTGTGCTGACTTCCCCTATATTGTGTCCTATTCTTCCGTTCACCAAAGTTAACACTTATCTACTGTCTAGTTAGTGATTTCCCCTTCACACTCCTTCTCTCCCTCATAACAATCAAAGAATGTTTCTGCGTATAAACCTTTTCTTGAGTTTTTATAATAGTGGTCTCATGCAGTATTTGTCTTCTTGTGATTGACTTATTACATCCAGCATAATGCCATCCAGATTTATCCATGTTGTGAGATGTTTCACGGATACATCATTGTTCTTTATCATTGTGTAGTATTCCATTGTGTGCATGTACCAGAGTTTGTCTATCCGTTCCTCCATGGATGGCACTTAGGTTGTTTCTATCTTTTCGCTACTGTGAATAATGCTGCAATGAGCATGGGTGTGCTTTTGTCTATTCGTGTGATGACTCTTATTTTTCTACCATATATTCATAGGAGTGTGATTTCTATATCATAGGGTATTTCTATTTTTGGCTTTCTGAGGGAGCGCCATATCATTTTCCATAGTGGTTATATCATTTTACATTCCCACCGGGAGTGCATGAGACTTCCAATCTTCTTGAAACCTCTCCAACATTTGTTATATTCTCTTTTTTTTTTAAAATTAATACCAGTAATGTCGGGGTGAGACGGTATCTCATTGTTTGCATTGATTTGCATTTCTCTAATGGCTAGTGATCTCAAGCATTTCCTCAAGTGCCTGTTGGATGCCTGAATGTCTTCTTTGATGAAGTGTCTGTTCATATCCTTTGCCCATTTTTTAATTGGATTATTTGCCTTATTGTTGTTGAGGCATTGAAGTATCTTAAAGATTTTAGAGATTAGACCCTTGTCAGATATGTCATAGCCACAAATTTTTTCCCAGTCTATAGATTCTCTTTTTACTCTTTTGGTGAATTCTTTTGATGAGCAAAAGTGTTTAATTTTCAGGAGATCCCAGTTATGTAGTTTATCTTTTGGTGTTTGGACATTGTTAGTTATGATTCTTATACTATTTATGCCATATATTAGGGTCTCTAGCATTGTCCCTATTTTTTCTTCCATAATCTTTTGTTGTTGTTGTTGTACTTTAGATGGTTTACAGAACAAACTAGTTTCTCATTAAACAGTTAGTACACATATTGTTTTATGACATTGGTTAAAAAAACCATGACATATCAACACTCTCCCTTCTTGACCTTGGGTTCCCCATTACTAGCTTTCTTTCTTGTCCCCTCCTGCCTTCCAGTCCTTGCCCCTGGGCTAATGTGCCCTCTTTTAGTCTTGTTTTGTTTTATGGGCCTGTCTAATCTTTGGCTGAAGGGTGAACCTCAGGAGTGACTTCCTTACTGAGCTAAAAGAGTGTCAGGGGACCATACCCTCAGGGTTTCCCCAGTCTCTGTCAGGCCAGTAAATCTGGTCATTTTTTGAGTTAGAATTTTGTCCTACATTTTTCTCCAGCTCTGTCCAGGACTGTCTGTTGTGATTCCTATCAGAGCAGTCAGTGGTGGTAGCCAGGCACCATCTAGTTGTGCTGTACTCAGTTGGGAGGCCATAAGGGTTGTGGTCCATTAGTCTTTTGAGCTAATCTTTCCCTTATGTCTTTAGTTTTCTTCACCCTCCCTTGCTCCCAAAGGGGTGAGACCTGTGGTGTATCTTAAATGGCTGCTCACAGGCTTTTAAGACACCAGACGCTACTCACCAAAGTAGAATATAGAACATATTATCTATAAACTATGTTATGACAATTGAGCTAGATGTTCCCCGAGACCATGGTCCCCACAGCTCTCAGCCCAGTAATTCGGTCCCTCAGGGAGTTTGGATGAGTCTATAGAGCTCCCATGATCTTGCCTGGTACATGTTGTCCTGGCTTCCCCGGTATTCTGTATTATTTTACCCTTCATCAAAGTTACCCACCAAACCAAAACAGGGTGCTGTAGCCACAGTGGCACAGCAGGAGCCAGAGAGAAGGGGTGGGAGGTGGCATATGGGGCAAAAGTGTGAGGGGTGAGAAAGCATGTTTCTCCAGTCGACAGGTGCTCTGTCTTTTGTTGGGACTCTGTGGAGTTGCCTTCCTCTATTTCCTGTCCAGGATCATTGCTGTCTGTTTCAAGGTGGTCACAAAAGGGCAGGACTAGTGGGAGGGGAGGAGTGCAGCCTTGGGTCACTCAGCTATGATGCAGCGGGGCAAGGTCAGCAGGTAGCGGGGGCACAGAGCCAATGGGAAGGGAGTGGCAGTTGGCCAAGTTGCTCAACTGTGGCACAGTGGGGCATGGCCAGTGGGGAGGGGATGGGCACAGGACCTGGTCCCTCAGCTGTAGCACAGAGGGGCAGAGCCAGCAGTGAGGGAAGAGGTCGTAGACCTGGTCACTTGGCTGTGGCTGGGGCAGAGACTGCAGGGAGGGAGGAAGTACAGGGCTGGGTTGCTCCACTGTGACACAGCTGACTGGATGGTGGGGAGGGAGAAGTGTGGAGCCCAGTTGCTCAGCTCCAGCACAGCGGGGCATGGCCACCAGGAAGAAAGAGGCAGGAGGGGGGTAGAGGAGGGGCCAGGTGTGGATAGATTTGGGGGGGAAAGGAGGGGTTCCTACTGCAGTCCTCAGCAGTCAGAGCTGCCAGGATGGGGCAGTTCATGGCACTACTGTCCAGAATGATAGAGGATTTAGTAGTGTGTTCCTCTGGTCACCACATGAGAGTGCCTGGACAATTCCTTGAGCTGCAGCCCACAAACAGGACCTTACTTCCCTCTGGGTGTGTCTGCACCATTCCTCTATCTTCTTTTGGGAATTCCATGAAGATGCCTTTCTGCGCTCCTCATCTGGGGTTGTTGACTTTATCTCAATATGTGCATGCATGCTGTTCCATGCCGCAGAGCAGTATTGTGTAGTTGTTGGCAGGGAGCCTCCACTCCATGTCTGTACTCGTTTCTTTGCTGGTTTTGATCAGTTTCTTCTCAGTGGCTTGCAACCTAATGCTTTAGCCCATCATTCAAAGTTCAGGGTTCCAGGAGCGATATCTGTATCTGTTTTACTTCGTTTTTCCGGTCTTTGTTGCAGAGGGGGGGCCTGGTGTGTCCGATGAGTCCACCATCTTGGCTTAACCTATTTTATGGTTATTTTAGCATAAAAAAGTGGATAGGGTCTCCTTCTTTACCTGATTTTACCTTAATCCAAGAGTGTATAGTTGTTTCTAAGATAATTATTTTATTAAAATATCTAGGGTCTGGATAATATTTTTCAATTGTTTGCGCTGCATGGAGTGAATCCTGCCTTGATAATAGCCAGCCAGCACTTCTATGATGATCTAGGTCAGCATTTAGATCCAAGGTAGATGCCTGCTACATGTCCTGGCCAAATGTTTGGCTCTGGTGCTAAGAGAGTGATTTCATGTACATTAAATCTCCTGTCTCACTGACCAAACACCCTAGGAGTTGGGCTGTGTGTTCTGTGAGAAAGCATGACCAGGACTACTTGCTCTGCACAGCTCGTGGGCCCGAAGACACCCTGAGCCCAGGAAAGGACTGGGCTCAGCTGAGAGACTCTGGGGATACGTTTTTAATGCTTTTTTTTCACAGTATGGAACTGCTAGGAAGTATCTTCTGCAAGTTTTTTTTTCTTTTCTTTAAGTTTTAATGACTGCGTGTGCACTTTTATTTATTAAATTTGACTACAGTGGTTTTATAACACACGTGAAGAATAATATGTGATATTTCACATTTATGTACATTAGTAAGTGAGGAAAAATTAAACAGCAATTCTTTCTATGTAATAGAAAGAGTTTTATTTTTCCTCTCCACTTGAACAAGTTTCTTTTTAAGTATATGCATGTTAGTGAGTGAGTGTGTGTGTATTTATTTTATTGAAAAAAAAATATGCTTGTTGTTAAGATATTGGTGAGCTAGATAGAAGATAGGAGTCTCTGGGTGGCAAAAATAGTTAAACACTCAGGAACAATCTGAAAGGTTGGTAGTTCAAATTCACCCAGAGATGCCTTGGAAGAAAGGCCTGGCAATCTATTTCCAAAAGGTCAACCATTGAAAACACTATGGGGCACAGTTCTACTATGACAACATGGGCTTGCCATGAGTTGGAATCAACTTGACAGCTACTGGATTTTTTTAGTTAAAAGACAGGTTCACCTCTATTGAACCCATTCATATAGTCCAATAAATTAAAAATTTAAATAAAAAGACCCATTCATTGTAAGACAAAAAACACCTTTCCCTGGACCCAGTGCACCTTTCTCTAAGTTGATACAATTACAAGTGGGACTTTTAGGGAAATACCGCTTATTCTAGGTACATTTAAGAAAATTAGGAAAGAACAGAAAAGAAGAAAAAGAAAATCATTTTCAATCATACCACCTAGCCACACCACCACCACAGCAGGCATTCGTTAATATTTGTAAAAGTGAGGAGGGAGGAGAACTATCCCTTCACCCCGCTATCCTCCCCAGACACACAGATTTTCTATGTAATGACTTTATGCAATTTAGAAGAAAGGCACTGTTTCCTCAGGACTCCTTCCTGCCATCCGTGGGAAGGCAGTGACAATACCTATTCCAAGCTCCGGTGAACAGCCTCTCCAGCAGGTGTGCACAGCTCCTCTTGCACCTCACCTGTACCCAGCGACCTGCAGAGAGGGGGGAAGGCAATGGCACAAATCCACTGATACATCTTCTATGTAATCTTCTCCAGTTTCCCCAGCCCTGAGCAATTGCTCCCTTTTCTGAGCTCTGGGTCTGTATAAGGCACTGCTGAGTGAAGAAAAACAGGTGTGACACACACTGTAAAAAAGAATCAACAGGACTTCGTGACCAATGAGAGGTGATGGGGTGAGGACAGGTGGGATCATGTCACTGAAGCAGGTGGGAGGATGTGGGGACCCTCTCATCCAGAGTAACACCCTTCCAGGAATGGCTACAAAATTTAAGTGTTGGGCACCTTGTTCAAAAAGTGTGAAGAATTTCAAGACAGTCACAGCAGAGCATTAAACCAAGAGTGAGGTCCTTCTAAGTGTGGGCCCTGTGCCACGGCACAGCTTGGACGCCCACAAAGCTGGCCCTGACCCTTCTCCTCCTTTTCAGCAGCATTTTCTAGTCAGTCTGAGAAAGGAAACCCACATCTTGAATGGTTCTGCCCCAACCCCCAAAACACGCACACACACACATACTCACATTCACTCACACACACTCTTAAACATACACACACGTTCACATGCACCCTCACACAGTCACCCAAACACATACATCCACTCACATGCACACTCAACACTTTTACACTCACAGAGCCACACTTACTCACACATTCACATGCACACTCACATATCCACAGTCATGTTGACATTCATACACACGTTCACACACTCGAATTCACACACACTCTTCACAACATCACTTTGGTGATCATTTTATTCTCAGAGCCTCGATTTCCTGTTGGTAAAATGGAAACCACACCCACCCAGCATTCTTGCCATGAGGATTAAACTGTATATTATCTCCAGATGATCTAACAGTGTGCTTAGTACCTTGTATTTATTCAATAAATGATAAATCATTTTCCTTCCAGGTTCCAAACCCTCAAATGGCTCAGCAATGCCTACATAACAGAATCCAGGCATTATAGCTCAGAATTCTCTTGAATCCCATTTCGTATTCCCTTTGTCCTCTCCTTTCTCCTCTCTGGGCAAATTTAACTAATTTTCATTCAGAGAACATGATCTGTGCTTCCCTCTGACACTCAAAATGCTCTATGATGATTAGGGTTTGCCTGCCTATCTTTATCCCTCCCTTATCTCGAGTTTCTGTATACCCCACTCTGCATCTTGCTGTCTCTCTAGTCTGTACAACAGTGGTCTTCACACTCTTTTGCATGAGTCCTCCTTAATGGAAGTTTTTTTTTTTAAATACAAAATGTCCTTCATAAATTTACATAGTTGCAAAGTATGTAATTTCTTACATATTTAAATATTGACAAGTTACTGTAAAACTCTGACATTATTTTAATATAGATACCCAATGGGATCTAAATATATATCACTTTGATAATCATTATTATATATTTATAAAACATGCATGTCTTAGTCATCTAGTGCTGCTACAACAGAAATACCACAAGCAGATGGCTTCAACAAATAGAAATTTATTCTCTCACAGTCTAGTAGGCTAGAAGTCCAAATTCAGGGTGTCAGCTCCAGGGGAAACCTTTTCTCCCTGTCGGGTTTGGGGAAGGTCCTTGGCATCGACCTTCCCCTGTTGAGGAACTTCTCAGGCACAGGTACCCCAGGTCCAAAGGATGCACTCTGGTCCCAGTGCTACTTTCTTGATGCTGTGAAGTCCCTCTTGTGTGTCTCTGCTTGCTTCTCTCTTTTATATCTCAAAAGAGATTGGCTCATGGCATAATCCAATCTTGTAGATTGAGTTCTGCCTCCTTAACAAGACTACTGCTAATCCCATCTTAGCAACATCGTAGAGATAGGATTTACGTAACGGTGGACAATCACACAGTACTGGAAATCATGACCTAGCCAAATTGATACACATATTTTTGGGGGACAATTCAATCCATGACAATGCGTAAAGATTTTCTTTAATAGTTGGACATTCACATTGTTCTTTTTTTCCATTTTACAGCCTCACTGAATTTTATCCTAACGTTATGTGGTTTTATGCTGAGAAATCTTATTGCTCATTATGTCAACGCTTTTCTGCAACAAAAATAGGAACATAAGTGGGAATTATTTTTTTAATTGTTTGTGAATGTAAAATTCTTTTATATTTTAAAAATATCTAAACTGATACATTGTTTTGATTAGTACCAAACTGATGACAACATAAATATGTTATAAACTTTTATAAGTAAAAATGTAAAGTTTTATTAGAAATATATCTCTTAATAAGTGGGATGGGGCTTTTATTTCCCCAAAATTCAGGTACCCATGGATGAATATTACTGCTAGAATGAGACAATTTTCAGCATCAGTTATGTACATTTCTTAACTTTCATATTTGTATGTATGGAGGACAATCTTCAGCTTCAATTCTGCTTATATTTGGGGGTGGGGCTATGATTATAATCAGTGTATAAGAAGATAGGAATGGAAGAAGTCATTCAGTGTCACTCAAACTTTTAAACTCCTTCTAAGGCCTATGCCAAAAATTGCAAAAATTATTTTTAAGGTTCTATCATCAGACAATTTAAGTTTTCCTGAAATTTATTTTTGAAAGAATTGAAAACCATCTGACTTTCACTGGCCTAGTGATTAAAGCAATTCATTTTCTCAGTTTCTAGGATTCATATCAAAAAGGTTTTCCCAATGATTATTAATTATACCTGTTACTCTTAGAGGTACCTTCTTTAACTCAATGAATATAGCAAGCAAAGGTGAATAAGATTGAAATGTTGTTAATTTAGTACACCCTTGCCAAAGTGATGCAATATTTTTACCGTATATTTTTAAAATGTTTTTGTCAAAAACTTAAGACTTGTAGTATTTAGCTTTTTATGTCATTCAATTGGTAAAATAACCACCTTTTAACTAAGTTTGCAAAACCAGTCCTCTTTGCCACACTTATCAGTCAAAACAAACTTAGCCTTTGTCAGAAAAGCCTATCTTGTTTTTTTCCTATCCATGTGTTCGTATGTGTTGCTGAGACAGCCATCTTACTTCTGACTTCTCATTCTAAGATAATTACATACATAAGACGTGAGCTTTGCCTGATGAAATATGACTTTTCTGCCACCGGCATTTCTTAGTAGGCTCTTTGCTTTGTTCTTATGGAGTTTCCCTCAGGAGTCATGAATTACTTACCATCAGTTGGGAAATGAAAAAGACAAGGTCTTTAAAAACTATTACAACTTTTGACTAAGACATTCTGTGGTGTCTTATTACTGAACATAGCTCAAACAAGAAACCCTTTGCCAATGAGTCAATTTCGAGTCATAGCAACCTTGTAGGACAGAGTAGAACTGCCCAATAGAGTTTCCATAGAGCACCTGGTAGATTCGAACTGCCGACCTTTTGGTTAGCAGCCATAGCTCTTAACCACTACACCACCAGCGTTTCTACATGGGCCTAAACGTTCATTTCTCACTCTGTGTTTCCATGCTTTGCCCTTAGTAAAAATAGTTATAAGACATGAGAGACAAGAAACCCTACCAAAATGCCTTGAATGAAGGAAGCTTCCCAAAAGAGATTTTCAAGTGAACCCTTTCTTTGGTTTTCAGGAGGTTTTAGATCCAGAGTTAATGAATGTAAGATTCAGGTTTTTTTGGAAGTGGAAAAAGGACAGTTCGGAAAGAGAAGGTATGTGCATACTGCAGTTTCAAGACTGGAAACATAAAGTAATAGGTGTACTTAAAGTACTTAAAGTAATCAGCTGGTGCTCAAATCCATCACACATTGGCCTGATGTTCATTTTCATTAAAATCACCCTTGACTGCCTTCTGGAGTAAAAGCATGGTTAGGGAGAGTACAATCCATCTGGAAGAAGCAGCCGCCATCATAAGATGGAAGTTCAGGGAGAATTTGGAAGCTAGAAATGCAGACTTCTGAGCCTTTCTCACAGAGGTGGTAGATGAGGCCAGGGAAGCCCATGAGTCTACAAAGTTGAGGTGTGAGAAGAAGGAACTTTGTGAATCTCTACCACAGAGCACGCTGTGTTCACACCACTGAGGAAGGGCACCTGGAAACTGAACTGAGAATACACATTCTATGTGATGCCAGGGGGTCTTTCTGTAGATCCATAATATTGTTTGGATGATTATTATATTGGCCAACATTAATTGATCTTTATATTTCCTAAGGTAGATATTCAACTCATAATGTGTAATTGGTTAGTTATTATTTGCTTCACAATTATGTTTTCCAAGTCTTCTTCCTGAACTAAGTACCCAAAGAAAATTCAGCAATAGTCCTAGACTCTAGGTGTAAAAATGGAGTGGCAGAGGCGTCTGATCTCCTCTAACTTCAGAAGGGGAAGGAGAATCAAGATCAACAGCCCAAGGCTGATTCCTATGAGATGGAGATCAGACATGCCTCTACCTTCAAAACTTTTTACCAATTCTCATACCAACCACCCCTCTCATGGCACTCTCCACTTCTCTGCTGAGTTTGATAATTCATTGCAATGGCCACACAGAATTTATGGACAATACTCACAATTATGCAATTTATTAGGGAAGTAACAGGTTACAATTCAGGTTCAGGAACACTCCAGGTACAGCTCTTTGATCAGGACAACCTCTTTTCAACCATGCCCACAGGCAAGCCCCTATTTGGCCCCTTGGCTTCTGCCTTGCTCGGGCAAGTGTTACAAACCTCTTTTAGCTCTGCTGATGAGACACCCCACTTCCCCAGTAAGCCTTGGCTTGAAGGCACTCAGCTCTAGCTCTGTGGGTCGGCAAACCTAGCAACACCAAGTGCCCAGAGGCATCCTACTCCACCAGCAAGCCTCCTGCCTGAAGGTTACTCAGTTTTCTTGCTCTGTAGGTTGAACCATCTCCTGCTGCTTTCCTGGTTCTGTTGCTACTGTTTCTCTGCCACTGCTTCTCACCCATCTTCGGTGAGAAGCAGTGGCTCTTTCTCTTTTGGTATCCTGGTTCCAGGAACTTCTCAGTGCAGGGATCCTAGGTCCAAAGGATGTGCTCCACTCTTGGCTCTTCTTTCTTGGTGGTGGTGAGATCCTCTCCTCCTGCCTCTAGGATGACTCATGTCAAGCCTATTGGGATGGCAAAGCTGATCGATGCCTTTTTTAGGGTTCCGCAGACCTTATTTACATAGTCCCACTCAATCATTGTGTGTGAGTCACAAAGACTATGGCTAGAAAAGCCATATTAAACAATTCATCACACTACACTAGGCTAGAAGATCTTAGTCAGAGAATTTGGCTGCAATGACTTATGTTCAGAGAATGGTCTCATGTAGAGAGAAATGTCTATGCTATGCCAAATTCTTGTTATTAATCAAAATATATATATTCATGAAGAATTCATTAAGATTGTTACTTAGACACAGAAAACACTGAAATGTCCAAATGTATATGGGACTAAGTAAGTTATTGTGCACGTGAAGTGAGCGTAACCTCTGACTCTGGGGTAAAATTAAAGTTCATATTATTTATGAAAGTTTCAGAGAAATTTATAAAAAGAGACTTCTGTGTAGAAAGGTTCTCTGTCATAATAATAAAAATAATACTTAGCTAACATTATACTTTAGATGCTATTTTAAGCACTTACTTAATCCTCACAGTAACACTATAAAGTAGAAATAGTGTTAATATCTCCATTTTACAGATGAAGAGACTGAGGCACAGAGTGGTTAAGTAACTTGCTAAAGTATACCTAGGTGGTCAGTGGCAGGGCCAGGGTTTTAACACTTCGAATTTGATTCTGGAGCCAGTATACTCAACCTTAGCAGGTTTATTACATGTTTTGATGAAAATCTATATCCTTTCTTTTTATAGGATCAGTCTCTCATCTTTAAAAAATTTTGTGTGTCTGTGTGTGTGTTTTAGGATTTTTTTTTTTTTTTTTGCTGTAAAACACTATAGTAATAATAACAATAACTACAGAATTAAAAGGAAAAATATCTTCCCTTCTGTATATTCCTTTCCAGGCCTGTTTGCATATGTGATTATTATAAGATTTTAATAATAAGACAGATAAATTTTGATCCTTGTTTTTTCTACTTATCATTGTATTTCAAACATTTTTATTTTGCTACAATGTCTTTGCAGTTGTAAAATGTTCCAATAAGTTGATGAGACAGTCCTCTTATGGTTTCTTTTTTTTGTGTGATAATACAAATAACATTGCATCCTTACACATTATTTCTTTTCCTTCTTCTGGGTATTTATGTTGTCAGGAGAGATCAGTCCCTGAGGACATCATGCTTGGTAAAGTACAGGGTCAACAGAAAAGAGAAAGACCCTCAATGAGAGGGATTGACACAGTGGCTGCAACAGTGGGCTCAAGCATAACAATGATTGTGGGCATAGTGTAGGACCGGGCAGTGTTTCATTCTGTAGTACGTAGCATCGCTATGAGTCGGAACCAACTTGACAGCACCTAACAACAATGACAACAACCTGTGTACATATGGTATACCACTGACTTTTTCCAGCTCTCAGATTCTTTGGGAGCATACTTCAACTACTGAGAGTGGGGCCTTGCATAACAGAGAAAGGTGAAAGAAATGTTAATTGAAGTAAAATAGCTGGCGTATAAGCCTTGCAAGTGAGGTAGTGCAACCAGGAAGTAAGATTGGGTAAAAATTTTGTCTCTTTTGGCTTTTGTACCCTAGATAAGTCCTGTAATCATATTTATGGTTTCTTTTGTGATTTTTGTGATAGCTAGGGAACCCTGGTGGGTTTTGTGTGTGTGTGTGTGTCATATTTGGAAAACTAGAGGTTCTCCATGTAACCTAATGGAAGGTGCCATGAAACACATCAGAAACCAAGATCCAGAGGTATAGACAGGCACCTGCTAACTATGGGATTTTAGAATCTTAAAAGTTCTGTGGTAACCATGTAGTACCAAATAAGATTTCTCAAAATCCATGTTACCAAACAAAAATTTAAACACAGTCCATGACTCAGCATGCTTCCATTAATGAAAACACATAGCGTTAAAAAAAAAAAAAATTCAAAGCAGAAAGTAATTGGGTCTTGAAATGATTAAGGACAAATCTCCAGGATTTACAAGTAACATTGTTGTTACTTGTAAAAGTAAAGTTGCATTATTTTTTGAATAGGTGGTTGTATGTGGTCATCAGTAGCATAATGCGGTACCTATTCATCCACAATCTCACAAGTTTTGGTGTATTTTAATTTTACCAATCCTTTTGCAAATTGTAGCCCCATTATTTTTTAAGTTACATGTATTTAGTATCTAACAAGTCTGGCAATTATGTAATATCTCTTATTCATTATGTGTAAGTATATTTTGCTGAAAAAAGCAAAATTGAATTATAAATGAACTCTCTTTGTCTTACTCAAGGGATTTATTTTGATGTTGTATTAACAGATGAAATTCCATTTAGTAAGAATGCTGATTGTGGCTATTTATCTCAGGGTATGAATAATTCCTGAATTTCTTGGCAGAATAAGGCTAGAAATCTTTTATCCTTGCACCATGATAAGAAAATATTTTTGTCTTCTTCAACATTAGGTATCAAGGCAGCTAATTGTGTTGCTCCCTTTATTATTTGTGTAAGTTCATGCTTATTGTAAGGAAATCTCAGCAGAACAATTGGTCTTTTTTTTGCATGATTCATGTATAGTTTTTTGAGTAAACAACAACAAATCAAGGCACTGAAATCATTCCATTTCTAAATTTACAATAGATCTTGTTCAAGCCACCCTAAGAGCCATGGTCTTCGTGGATTGGTTTTTTCAGCACTCTGTTTTTTGTTTTTTTTCTCAAGATGAAAATTGAAGGAAGCAACTCAATATCAGAGCTCAAATCAAATAAAAAAAATCTTAAACTCATTTTTTTATTCAACATGTATCTATTGACCACTTTCACTCTACTGGTAACTAATTATACAAGACAGACATGTTTCTGCCCTCCTGGAGCTTCTTGCCCAACTGGGGAGACAGCCAATTAAAACAGGCTCATTGTGTCAATGGAGTGCCCTAGGTACAGTGTGCTGTGGTACACTGCACACCTGTAGGGGGTGCTGTTGACTTTATTGTCTACGTGAATGACTCTCACTGAACTGTGCTGTGCACAACGTACATGACATGTTGCCAGCTCAATGACCACAGCTGCCTCAGCTGGTAGAAAAATTCCCAGTTGGCTTTCTTCACTTCTATCTTGGTCAGTGGGCAAGGTCTGTTCTATGTTAGCCCCACACAAGATGTATGAATTTTTCGCTCCCAGTTAAGGAGGGTTTACAAGTGCCCAGTACTGTTGGACAGTTTATGGTCCATAGTGTTGAGTGGTTAGGAACCGGAAAAAAAAAAAAAATCAAACCCATCTGACTCATAGCTACCCTATAGGACAGAGTAGAACTGCCTCCATAGAGTTTCCAAGGAGGGCCTGGTGGATTTGAACTACTGACCTTTTGGTTAGCAGCTGTAGCACTTAATAACTACACCACTGGGGTTTCCATGGTTAGGAAAGGGAGTCCATATACTGAGAACAGTTCAGCCCCAACTTCCTCCCATCCTCCTGTTCTTATTTATGATCCCTTATTCAGGAACCATGCCCATCTTTCCCCACTCCTTCTTTTCCTTGGATGCTAAAAAGCTCTATAAGCAGACATTTGAATCTGTCCAGCGTCTGAGGCTGTGGCTTTTTCCAGTCTTTGCTTTCCCATTGCAATGAGCTGGGGAGGAAAACCCATGCTTTGGGACAATAAAGCAACACAGGAAGCACACAGATATGAACTTCTAGATAAGTCTCTGCCATCAGCACTTACAAGGAAGTGTTTTATGGGTGCCGATGGGAAAGTACAGGGAGCTCTGGAAGCAGATACCAGGGATACCTCAGTCTGAGGTGGAGTCCAAGGAGTCTTCCAGAAGACACTGACACCTCTTTAAATCAGGGAGTAGGTAGGCAGAGGAGGGGAAGATAGTTCTGAAATGGGGGTTGGGAGGTACTGGTGAGTAGGAAAACTGAAGAGGTGAAATATCTCCCAGGGCTTTTTAGCCTTTGCCTTAGTTTTCTGGTGCTGCTCTAACAGAGATATCACAAGTGGATGGCTTCAGCAAAGAGAAATTTATTTTCTCATAGTCTAGTAGGCTAGAAGTCCAAATTCAGGGCATCAGCTACAGGGGAAAGGCTTTCTCTCTCTGTTGGCCCTGGAGGAAGGTCCTTGTCATCAATCATCCCCTGCTCCAGGAGCTTCCCAGTGCAGGGACCCCAGGTCCAAAGGACGCATTATTCTCCTGGCTATTGTTTTCTTGGTGGTATGAAGTCTGCATATCTCTCTGCTCACTTTTCTCTTTTATTATCTCAAAAGAGATTGGCTTAAGACACAATCTAATCTTGTAGATTGAGCCCTGCTTCATTAACATAACTGCCACTAATGCCATCACATTAACATCATAGTGATAGGATTTCCAACACATAGGAAAATCACAGCAGATGACAAAAGGGTGGACAATCACACAACACTGGGAATCATCACCTAACCAAGTTGATACATATATTTTTGGGGGAGACAATCCACAACAGCCTTTACAATGAGTCTGAACTTTATTCCAAGGCCAAAAGAGTTTTAAGCTGGGGCAAGGCATGATCAGACTACTGTTTTAGAAATCTCTCTCTCACCACAGTGTGGTCAGAGAATGGGGTGAGGTGGGCGTGTTGGAAGAGAAGGCAAGGCCAGAGGTAGAGACAGCAATTAAGAGGCTTTTGCAGTAATACCTGAGTGATATAATGGTGGCTTGCTCCAGGGGAGTGTCATGGAGATGGGGAGAAGCAGGTGGATTCAATAATTAATTAGGAAGTAATTGGAAAGTAAGTGGATGTAAGGGTGCAGGGGGGGATTGGTGGTTCGGTGGTAGAATTCTCACCTTTCATACGGGAGAGTCGAGTCCAATACTGGCCAATGCACACCCCGTGCAGCCGCTGCCAGCCTGCTAGTTGGAGGCTTGTATGTTGTTGAGCAGTTTCAGTGGCGCTCTCAGACTAAGATAGACCAGGCGATCTGCTTCCAAAAACTCAGCCAGTGAAAATCCTGTGAAGCACAATGTTTAGATCCACCACCCATCATGGGGATGGCTCAGGACTGGGCACTGGTTCCTTCTGTTGTGTTGGGGCCAACTTGACAGTAGCTAAGGACAACAATAACAAGGGTACAGGAAAGGAGGTTTTGACAATGTCACCCAAGTCTCTGGACTCAGTACCTAGGGGCAAGATGATGCTTCACTAAGAATTAGGCATCTGGGAAGAAAGTGGGGCCAGGTTTACAGAGAGATACTGAGTTTAATTCGAGAATTATTGAATTTGGGATGCTGAGTGGAAATGTGCAGAGACCTGTGAGTATGAGGATTTTGGTTATTAATTTTATTAATTATGGAAACATTTATTGAGCACCTACTGTGTGCCAGGCACAGATCTAGATTGTAGATGAGGAGTCTTGAGTGTATAATGTTGAACACTGTGGAACTGGATGAAATGGCCCAGAGAGAGTATATAGAGATAACAAAGAACAGAGGGAAACATGACTTTGTTAAAAGACCAGCAGTGAGAAGATTAGGAAAGAACAGCCCAGAGAGAAGGAGGGAATTAGGAAGAAGAGGGATAGTGGTGGGAGCTCCAGGAAGAGAGTGTTTGAAGGAAAAAGTGGTCAAATAAGTGTTAAGTCCTACAAAAAAAATCAAGTGACATGAGAAAAAAACACTCGATTTGCTTTTTTGGAACCAATTTTTAAAATATAGAAACATGCAGAGAATAATGTATCAAACACTGTGTACTCGCCACCCATAATTAACAAACTAAGTTAACACTTCATCCATCATCTTTAAAATACTATTTTATTGTGTTTTCAATGAAAGTTTACACAGCAAATTAGATTCCCGTCTGGCAATTTCCACACAAATTGTTCAGAGACATTAGTTACTTTTTCACAATGAGTCAACATTCTCTTTAATTGCATTGTGGTTGTTCCATTTCCAGTAATCTAGTTTCCCTGCCCCTTTATCTTCTCATCTTTGCTTTACAGTAATTGTTGACCCTTTGGTCTCGTACAGATGCTGCCATTTCATCATTTTTGCTTCAGATATTTTTAATAAAAGAAATAGAATGAAAAGAAACTCGATTTGCCTCCCTGTCTCCCAAACAAAACTAAATACATAAGCCAACAATTTCTCTTTTAGTAATTGAGCGTAATCTGTTAACCTTTGTTGTAATTATTTGATATTTGGACTCATTTCTACCATTTCATATTTTGATTTGTATTTGCCATGTTTTTTTCTGCATTTTTTTTCTCTCTACTGCTTTCTGGTAGATCAAGCATGTTTTCTGTATTAGAATTAAAATAGAACGTGTTACTTCCACCCCTACCGGCGTGGAAGTAACATGTTCTATTTTAATTCTTCTGGTGGTTAACTTTAAACATTTAAGAGGTGTAGTTAACATCACAAAGAGTAGGAAAGCAAATTAATGTCTATATTGTCCTCTAACCAACAGAAAGGCCTTAAGACATCCAGTTCAGCTTCTCCTCCTCCCATTCCTGGCACTGCTTTATTTTCTTCCCGTTGTAAACTCCCAAGTTTTGTCCTTTATCATTATTTTTGCAGTCACCTCATATTTAGATGAACCAAAAATGTTCTCCAGTTTCTTTTCTTCACGCAGCTTCTTATATCCAGCTCCTTCCATCTGGGTTCAATATCCTTTGCGTTAAAATAATCTTTAGGCTATTTAGAGCGGAAAAATCTCCCAGTCTTTGTTATATCTCTAAATTAACCCTTACTCTTGAATTACAGACGTGCTAAACATATTAATTCTAGACTAAATGTTATATTTTCCCTTGGCACTTTGAAAGTATTATTACATTATCTTCCGGTGTCTTTTGCTGTTTTGGAAAGTGTGCTTTTGCCTAATTGCCATTCCTTTTTAGATAGGCTTCCTTTTCCTTTTGGTAATTTTGAAAGTATTATCACTCTTTCATGTTCTGCAGTTTCACTGTGCTGTGTCTACGCATAAAAAAAAAAATAGATTTGTTTAATTTATTCTGATTGGGATTTGCTGTGGGGCTTCAGTCTCAGGAATCACCTTCTTCTTCATCGTCTTCTTCAAATATTACCCTTCTCTCACTTTCTCCTATAAGTGCCTGGAACTCCTATTACCATATATTGGACATTTTCATTCTTCCTCCACATTATTTAGACTCTCTTTCATAGTTTTCAAATATTTGTCCCTTAGTGCTGCATTCTGGTTGATTTTCTCATATCTTTCTCCCGATAAATGAATTCTCTGAAGTCTGCTCTTCAATCTGTTTATTGATTTCTTTCTCTATTTCAGTCACTACACATATCATTTCTTTTGAAAACTAATTTTTTCTTTTTTTTCCCATGGGGCCCCCTTACTGTCTCATGATTCCATTTCTTTATCTCTTTGAACAATTTCAAGTGATATTCTTATTTTAAAGACACTCTCAGACTGTTTTAATATTTTTATTTGGGGGTCAAAGAAGGAGCTCCGGTGGTGCAGTGGTTAAGCGCTCACCTGCTAACTGAAAGGTTGGCATTTCAAACATAGCAGCTGCTTTGAGGGAGAAAGATGTGGAGGCCTGCTTCCATAAAGGTTACTGCCTTGGAAACCCAATGGAGCAGTTTTGCTCTGTCCTATAGGGTCTCAATAGTGTCGCTGAGTCAGAAATGACTCAGTGGCAACGGGGTTACAGGGAGTTCAAAGCATTTTTTACCTGCGGACTCTCTATCATACCATGGGTGTGGGCCAGGACAGCAGCCCAAAGGGATAGTTTCATAATTACCTCTTTGGAACCCTGGTAGTGCAGTGGCTAAACTCCTCAGCTGCTAGCCAAAAGGTTGATGGTTCAAACCCAGCAGCTGCTCCACGGGAGGAAGATGTGGCAGTCTGCTTCAGTAAAGATTTCAGCCTTGGAAACCCTATGAGGCAGTTCTGCTTTGTCCTATAGGGTCGCTACCCATCGGAATCAACCCTACGGCAGTGGGTTTTGTTTGAGTTTTAGGGCTTACAGGATTTGCTGGTTTAGGATAATATTTTGTCATATTTAGCTGGGAAGGGAGGGTGTGTGTCTCTTGACCACCTATGCAGTATGAGTTCTGACTCCATTTCTGATTGTTGTTTAGTTCTGGGGTACATTTCTCTTGGTCAGTTTTTATCATTCTTGGCCTCACTAGATCCACCATTTCCCTGGGCTGGCGGGCAGTGTTTGTCTACTCTCCAATGAAGAGACAAGTCAATCCTCCAAGGCTTCTAGCTTCTAGCATGGAACCTGGGGTCTGAATTCATCTCCCTGCCAGAGTATAAAAAGCCAAGCTCCCAGAAGTTAGGGCCTGTGTTCACCTGAAATGTCTGTACCTGGATTTGGCTTCAACTTTGGCTGAAGTCGATCCAGATTTTAGTTTTTAATCCTGGCACCTTTTTTGGTATTTAATATGAATAGACACATATGCATGTGTTCATACAAAATATTATCTTTTATTCAGCATTTTTATGCCCTTGGAACAGTTGGTGTAGAGTTGGGGTGGCAAGTGGGAGGCCTTTCATGGTGGCTCAGTTTGCCATATTGTCTAAGGCCCCAAATTGTCTTCTGAAGCCAGCATAACACTGATATCAAAACCAGTGAGCCTTCCTGATATTACCTCCCATAATGATGCTATAGTGATAAATGGCTCTGAGATGGTGTCAGCACAGTGGGTCACTGCGAACTGATGCTCCCGGGCATTTCTGTGGACTCTGAAGCAGATACAGTCATCACAGGACAGGTGTCCTTGGTCAGCGACCACAGGCCTGTGATATTGCCCAGAAGCAAGATTCTCCTCTGTGCTTCCTAAGCTGCTCATTCTGGATTCTGGCTTTCTTTTTTCAGAAAGGCTCAGAATTCCCCGCCCCGCCCCATAGATATCTCAGGGCTCCTGCCTCCTCTATATAACAAACAAACAAAAAACAAACCCGTAGCCATCAAGTTGTTTCCAATGCATAGCGACCCTATAGGACAAAGTAGAACTGCCCTTATAGGGTTTCCAAGGAGTGGCTGGTAGATTTGAACTGCCGACCTTTTGGTTAGGAGCTGAGTTCTTAACCACTGCACCACCAGGGCTCCCTCCTCTATGAAGCATTCGTAATATTTGCAAGGGAACTTCTCTCTCTGTCTCCTGTCCCTTACAGATTGGAATTCACAAGAAGGAAGCCCCCCCTCCTTTTTTCCTCTGTGAGAGGGGTTTCATTTGGAGGGTGAGTTTGTAGCCAGGAAGAAACAGGGTAAGATGTGTGTGAGACTTAGGGAAGTGCAGCCAGAAGTACAAGTGTCTTTCCGGAAGTCTACTGAGAAGGGAGAAGATAAATAGGTTATTAGAATGAAAAGAATATGGGGGAGGAGTGAACATATTTGAACACTGATAGGAAGAAGTCAAAAGAAAGTAAGAGGTTGGAGTCCCAGGAGAGAGAAGGGATAATTAATAGAGCAGAGGCACTGAGAAAGGACAGGGCACTGGTGTTCTACCACAAGATTTTCTGACGTACACGGTCCAACAGTGTCTCTATTAAGCTGATAGATTGAATACGTCAGAGGTAGAATACGTCAGAGGCAGAATTTAATCTTTGGCTTCTTCTCCAGAAGCCAGGGCTGAACAGAGATGAGAGGGCTTTGAAGTCAACAGTACTTGGTTTCTTACTTTATGGAACTAGCAGCTTCCTGGCCTGGCTGGAGTCAGCCACCTGTAGGGGCTGAATGAGGGATGTACAAGATAGGCCTCCTTCAACAGAAACATTCGTGTAGCTTTCCCTAACTGCCTGGGTGGCAAATTAGTCTTTTGATTGGAGGGGTTTCACAGAAGTTATTGTACCTCAGTGTCTATTGCCATTTCACAAAAAGAACTTGCTGAGGAGATGTGTCCTTGAATAGAAACACTGGGAAGAGGGGAGAATAAGACAATGTTCAGAGATCAAGGCCCTGGTATGGCTGTGGCAGGATCTGACAGAAATCCCAGAAGACGGGATTTGTGCATGGTGGAGGGAGGCTAATAGAGGTCTGGAGAACCGTCAAGTAGAGGAGAGAGTGTGTGTGTGTGTGTGTGTGTGTGTGTGTGTGTGTGTGTGTGTGTGTGTGTGTGTGGTGCAGAGGCAGGTAGGTTAAACATCAGGATGAAAAGTTTAGCTTTTACAATTTTATGTAAAACTAACTTCCTTTTGGCTTATTCTAGCAGTTCCCACTTGGTAAGCCCCACCACAAATGCCACCTTTCTCTTCTGTGAATGAATGAACAAATTCACTCACTATTTATTTGTGATTATTTTGGGCCAGGCACCAAGTGAGGACTGATAAGATTGTCTATGTTCTTGGGAACTCACAGTCTCATGGGATGGGGGTCCTCAAACTGGGGTGCATGCTTTCCAGGGGTGAAAGGAGACTTTTCAAGGGAGACTCACACATGGGTGTTTTAAGGGAATCTTTCCTCAAATCCTCAATTTCCATCTCCTCTTTTCTAAACTTGATTTGATAGAATAGAATTGTGTTCACAGTAACTACACCCGCTTCACAAAAGAGAGGCATTCCCCTCACTTACCTCAAACCTTATTATGGTGCATCACCTACAAAGTGGAGCCCTCGTAGTGCAGTGGTTACGAGCAATGGCTGATAAGCAAAAATTTAGCAGTTCGGGTCCACCAGCTTCTCTCCACTCTGTCCTATATGTCACTATGAGTCGGAATCGACTTGAGGGCAGTAGGTTTGGTTTTGGTTTTGGTAACTACAGAGTGGAAAACTTCCAGGGCATCAAACAAAGAGAAAACTTTTTTTTAAATAGTATATCAAGAGATCATAAACTCTTGAGGCACCACTCTGTTCATGACTCATATGTTTCCATAAAGAATAAATATGCTGTTCGAAAGGGGATGCTTTGACCTGCATGTCTGGGAGGTTCTGAATCATTCAGCTCTATGGCACGTGGAGTAATGACAGTGTTCATTTTAAATGACTTGGCCTTTTTTGTCCCCTGCCTACTGTCGGAGAAGTTCAAAAGGCAAACTTACTGGAAGCAAAGCAAAGACAGCATCTGTAAAAAATATGGAATGCCAAAAACAGCTCCTTCCCCCTTCCCCCATACTTAAATGTAAACAATTCTTTAAACTGACCCTCAGTGCTCGTCTGTAAGATGTGTCATTGGCTGGAAAGGACAGCCCCTTCAAAGAGATAAAACTGTGTAGGTTTTTGCTGCTGTTTCTTGTAAATGCAGTTAGGTTGTCTTCTGGAACTACCAACATTTTCAAGACATGTTCAATAAAATGCATGAATAAAACTTTTACCCCATGCCACTCCGATTAGGAACGTGTTGTTAAATAAGATAGTCAAAACCTAGTTTACCAAATCATTTCATAAAGTGTTCATGCTATTTAGTCATTCTTCATCTTCTAAAAAATTCAGTATTTTCTTCTTACTGTCAATAACCCAGTGCCACGTAAAATTTTATATTAGATGCTAGACTGATTATTTTTAGCAATATATTCTTTTTTAGAATATATGGGACAATTTGATAATTACAAAGTTATTGGAGTTATTTCTGATTTTTGTACATGAACCTCATTTAATTGTCCACCCAAACCAAGTAATAAGCACACAATTACATAAGGAATATCAAGGCTATTATCTCTTCTTAAGTAACTGGCAACTTTAGCTGCAAATTACATTGCAGTATAACAAATGAAGTAATGACCATGATTTATTATCTTGCTTATTTAACATACTTGAACATGGATCAATGCATGAGATCTATAGCATTTTAATCTTGCTTGAATGCTTTTAGTTATCTAACTTACAAATTGCATCTCTTATTTCTAGTCGTGTTTATACTAGTCTTTGAAATGTTCATTAACACATTTATTCGAATTAAAAAATAATGTCAGACTTTTTTAACAAAAAATATGATTCAGCTAGTTGATTTGAAAAAAAGGACTGGCTTCAGCAGTTAGGTTATATGGTAGGTATTTTCCATAAATAAGATGATGAAATCTACAGGGCCAAGATTATTACAAAAATATATTTTTAAAGCATCTATATAAATATTTTTGTCATGGAAAAGTATGATACGTTAATTTATAAAAGAGTTTACAGCATACAATCTATAACATATTGGATTAAATCCTGTGGCGAATTGGAATGGGAACATGAGTAGAATGAGAAAAAATAAAGGATGTAAAATTTCTGAACATTATTAACATCAGATTATTATGTTGTATAGAGTCTATTGGTAAGAGCAATACAACCATTTTATTTTAAAATATATAAGGAATGACATCCTTTACTGTGCTTTGAATTTATGATGAAAAATTTTCAATTTCAATGTAAAAATATGAGTGATTTCATACTTTTTCAAAAATTCTTTTAGTGGTTGTGGTAGCAGAAATGTTTGAAGAGAACTATAGTAGATCATTCAGAAATAAACAACTATCACAGGGTTCCATAAATGCTATGACAAATATATAGCATGGAGGGCCAAGTGGCTTAGGATTGGCAGGTATCTCAGACAGGTAGACAAATGGAGAACTTCCTGAGGGCACTGATGGCTGAGCTGGGACGATGGAATGAGGCAGGAGGTGGCAAACCTAAGCAGACGGAGTCACCAACCTGTGTGAAGGCGATGAAGCAAAGAGAGTGCGACCCATTTAGCAAGATCTTGAAGTGTCTTATATATCATTTTAATTATGTTATACTTCATACTAAATACAGTCATTAAAGCTCTTAAAGTGATAGGTGACCTGATGTGATTTCCATGTTAGAAAGGTCAGTCTGACAGCACTTGACTGGAGGATGGATTAGATGGGTCACAACTGGGCTGGCCTGTTATGTGGGTCTGCTGGAAATCCACTAGAGAGTCATAGAAGGCACCTCAGTGGCGTTTTGTTGCATCGTGCATGGGGTTAACTGGACGGCAGCTAACAACAACAGCAAGCTGAAGAAGTTGCTTGGGTATTACTCTCCAGATATTATGAAGGAGCCAAAGGTCTCCTTCTAGAACACACCAGGCTTGCCTTCAGCAGTGACAAACATAGCACAGTCTTGAATAGTCCTTGGACCAGCCCTCAAGGGCACATTGCTCAGGGGCCAGTCATATTGAAAGTAGAGTCCTTTGTGGCACCATTTTCATAGCTCCTTCTCTGAATCTCACAGTGTAGCTTTCACGTCATTCTTGTATCACACTCTCCTGTTTGTGTCTCACTCCTAGACCAGACACCTTTTCTGATGCTGGCACTTAACACCAAATACACTGTCCAATTGACCCTTTATAAAACCTATGAGATTGCTATTATCAAAAAAGAGAAATAAAAACTCTGCTAGGATTTTAGAGACTCATCTACTTTTATTATCTTTGCATATTTTGCTGCCTAGACAATTTTTGCTTGGTTCTAATCCTGAGCCCAGTACTGTAAATTATAATTGAGTATCAGTCCCCCACCCCAACCCAGAATGCAGATAAGAAATAAGAAACACGAGTCTTCCCACTTAAAATGTATGAGTTCTGTTAAATAAGTTAGTTGTTGGATTGTAGTTGAATGTCTATATCAAATAAAATTAATGAGATATATGACAACTTCTTTTAGCTTGTAGATGATCCGGGGTGTCCTAGAAAGGAAGGTGTGTCTTACTTCATCCAGAATCCTTGGTTGCAAGGAAGAGAAACTTATTGAAGTTAATTCAAATGACCGAGAAATGGGGAGGAGAGTGTTGTAAAATTATAGAGAAGGAGCAGTACTGTAAAATTACATTGCAGAGAGATTCACTTGCAGAATTACAAAGGGCTTAGGGTTTTCTCCACTTCTCTTTCTGGACTACATTCCTCTGCTTGCCCATGTCCTTGTGTTGACTGTTGGCCTGAGTTTGCCATGACTTTACAGAACTATTGTCCACCACTCATGTCTCTTAGAATCATCAGGAAAGGAACTCTTTCTGGTCACTGACAAGCCAATGTATTGACTGCTTGGGCACCATGTCCATTTCTGGCAGTCAGCTTTGGCCAGGGCATGATGTCATCTAGTAGAGATATGGTGCCCTTGTGGGGCTGGAAAGTCAAGAATTTCTCAGAAAAGGCAATTCTGGCCTGATAGGACAGGTAGTAAGACTTGTCTGGTGCGTACGAGGGAGCCAGGCAGAGCACCACTTAAGTATTGCTGTTAGTTGCCATTGAGTCAGTTCTAACTCATGGCAGCCACATGTGATACAGAAAGAAACGTTCCCCAGTCCTGCACTATATTCACCATCATTAGTATGCTGAGTCCCTTGTTGAGTGCCTTTCAACCTAGGGGGCTCATATTTCAGCACTGTATTACACAATACAGGTAGTCCCAGGCTTACCATGTATTCGAGTTATGACAAATCACACTTCACGAACATCTGTTTTTTTTTGTTTTTGTACGTCTTATTCTTAGTAATATGTACTACATACAATGTTGCAGCATGTAATTTGCCGATGTTATCATTCTCAGATGTTCACTCATAGATGTTCAAAGACAAAGACCAGATTTATAAAGATACTGATAATAAAAGACAACAATAGTGAAAACTAAAAAAACAAAGAGGCATTCAACTTAGGTCAGCACTGACTTATGATGGAGTCATTGGAACAGAGCCCCACTGTAAGTTAGGGACTACCTGTATTCTGTTATGATCCATAGGGTTTTCACTGACTAATTTGCAGAAGTAGATCACTAAGCCCTTCTTGCTTGTCTTAGTCTGCAAGCACCGCTGAAACCTGTCCATATGGGTTACCCTACTGGTATTTGAAATAAATACCAGTGACATAGCTTCCAGCATGATAGCAACACTCATGCCCACATTATGACAAACTGACAGACAGGTACCTGCTGCTGTCAAGTCAGCTCCGACTCATAGTGACCCTACAGGACAGAGTAGAACTGCCTGATACGGTTTTCAAGCTGGTGGATCTGAACTGCCGACCTTTTGGCTAGCAGCTGTAGCTCCTAACCACTGTACCACCAGGACCTAAACATTAGAATGTGTTTTCTGCTCCCCTTAAAGAAGACCTGTGTGAATGGTCCAGTAGGGTCTGTGTCTTAAAGGATTTTGAAGCTTTAGAAACAGAATTTTGTAGGTGAAAACTGATAGCTCATCTAGTATTTTTAACTTAAAATATCAATATCACAGCACTGGAGACTTCAACATAAGATATATTTAGATCCCTGATTGAATTTGTGCTTCCGAGCAGCAATGCGATCCGAGAGCAGAGGGAAAGGAGTCCAGAGGTCTTGGTTCTTCTTTCTTACACAGTGGCACTGGGTCACCTTGAGAACCCTGATTTTAACCTCTCCAGATCTCAGGCCGTTTTTTCCCAAACAAGGATTTGAAAATAGCAGGTGAAAAATAGTGATTCACAGTATCACTTACCCTAGAGGCAATCAGGACCTGGCCACATGTTTGGTGGGGAAGGAAACAAAGTAGGGAATGGTGTATGGCTGGGCTCTGGGAATAAGCCTGGCCACAGTGTGCTTGTGACAGCTTGTGCTTGGACGCGTGGCAAACCTGGCCTTGGTGAACATTTATATACGCAAGGGCATTTTACTGGTGGGCTGTTGAAGTCACTGGAATCTTCTGGATTGATGGTGTTTAAAGAGCAAAGTCCAAGAACAAAGACAATGCCACGTTTTGAGAGGTTCATCAGTTTTGATGCAGGTCCAGTCTTGGTAGGTGTGGAGAGAAAAGTTCTTTTAGGGGATGAAATAGATCCAGCCTCAGCTGATTGGGCTAGCTGCTCGTGGAGTGCCAGTTAGGAAACGAGGAAGACTCCTGATCATATTGTCATGTCAGGGATTATGCTGACATACAGATGCCCAGGTCTGATTCCAGAAAACCCAGATATTAACTTTAGAACCTCAAAACTTGTAAAAATAGTACCTCCCCCGGCCTTCCCAGGAGAAACCAACTCTTTATACATTCTCCATTGTGGTCTGAAAATGGCAGGGCTGGGCCAGAAATTCGGACTTCAGCCTGCATTGCCGAGGGGTGGCCAGTGTCACAGAAGGAAGCCGTTAGAAATGTATATTTATGCTCGAAATTCCTACTGCCAAGGAAGGACCACTGGGTTCAGTATTTACTGCCCACCTATATGAGACACTTCGGGCTTGCTGAGTGCGTTAAAGATTCTTTTTTCTAAGGACCTAGAAACGCTTGGAGTATCACCTGACAAACTGACAGTACGACCTTATACTTTTGTACTTTTTTTGGTCCCTTATCAAACAGCAAGGCTAGCTGTGAATCACTTTGGCTTTTTTGTTGTTGTTAGCTGCCGCTGGGCCGGCTCTGACTTAGGACAGCCCTGTGTACAGGAGAAGGAAATGCTGTCAGGTCCTGTTCCATCTTCACGATCGCTGGTATGTATGAGTTCATTTGTTGTGGCCATTGTGTCTTTGCTGGTCCTCCACTTTACCAAACATGATATCCTTCTCCAGCAATCAGTCCTCCTGATACCCACCCAAAGGAAGTGAGTCCAAGTCTCGGACGATATCCTGTGATTCATAGGGTTTTCGTTTGCTGATTTTTAGACATAGATTGCCAGGCCTTTCTTCCTAGCCTGTGTTAGTCTGGAAGCTCCACTGAAAGCTGTTCACCATGGGTGACTTTGCTGGTATTTGAAATACTGGTGTCATAGCTTCCAGCATCCAAGCAACATGCAAGGTACCACGGTATGACAAGCTGACCAGTGGTTGATAGACAGGGGTTTTAAGGCTGAGAAAAATCTCCTTTCAAGAGACTAGTGTTTCTTTAATCCAAACTCCTTAGGGAGTAGCTCCTTCTCTTTCTATTTTGCTATTTAGTAAATAACTCACTTAAGGGAAAAAAAATCACAGTTTGGAAGAAAAGGAGAGGCTTGGGGGTTTAGATGGACAGCGGTGAGTCTACAGTTGCCAGGGGCCCCATTTTACATGCACTAGGGCAATATAATGCTACTGGTATCACATTAGAGAATTAGGGAGATTCTGTGGTTTGGGGTGCTGAGCTTCAGGGTGGTTGTATATTTTGATCTATTCAGGCCAAAGATGATGTATGTACCTGTCAGTCAGAGAGGACACTTGGATTGAAGCCAATTTGCCATTCCTTTTAACCCTAGTTAGCAGCTGAACTCCAAAAGGTCAGCAGTTTGAATCCATCAGGCACTCCTTGGAAACCCTATGGGGCAGTTCTACCCTGTCCTATAGGGTCACTATGAGTCGGAATCGACTCAACGGCAATGGGTTTGGTTTTGGAAACACTGATGGCCTAATGGTTAAACACTATGGCTCCTAACCAAAAGGTAGGCAGTTCAAATCCACCAGGTACTCCTTGGAAACTGTATGGGGCAGTTCTACTCTCTCCTATAGGGTCTCTATGAGTCAGAATTGACCTGATGCCAATGGATTTTTTTTTTTTTAACTCTAGTTAGAATCGTAACACTTTTTTTTTTCCTTATAACCTATGTATCCCTTGAAGCCTCTAATGCTGAGCTTGTGCATAGTAAGTGCTCAATAAATGTTTGCTAAATTGAATGTCTGGAGAATTAGCTCTGAAATGGTGAGTTGAATGCATTTCATCATCACAGACAATATTGCCAAGTGGCTTTTGTAGAGAGGATAGCATAGTGTAGGTCTTTGCCGCTCAGAATATGGTTCTTGGACCAGAAACAGGCATCCCCTGGGAGCTCCATCAACATGATGGATCTCAGGTCCCATCCCAGACCTACTGAACTAGAAGCTGCGTTTTGACAAGATCCCAGGGCAGTTCATTTGCACATTAAAGTTCAAGAAACCTGCCGTAGACCTGTATGTCTCAATCCTGGCCACACATGAGAATGCCAGTGGAGATTTAACACCAGATGAATTATGTCAGAATTTCTGTTGGTGAAACTCACAGAATTTGTTTTTTGTTTTTGTTTTTAAGAACTACCCAGTTGTTTATTCATTGCAGTCTAATGCAGAGACGTAACATTTGATGGACATAAGTGTTCCAGTAATTTAAAAAGTCCTCACTTTTCAGTGCAACCCACTCTTGTAAATGCTTCATATAATGAATGCTAAAGATTGTGTTTATACAAGAGCTTATCAGTATGGCCAGCAATGTCCTAAGTGTCCACTATTTCAATAAAAAAAAAAAAAAACTCCAATAAACTCGAATTCTAATTAAAAACACTCAAAATTTTGTTGTTAACCTAAATCTGGCATATATGGTCTTTGATGATACCAAGGCTGATACAAATATAACTCTTAGAAAATTCATCCAAGCATATTAATACTGAGATGGGAATAGTCTAGAAAACAAATTTAGTATTCACATATTTGAGCCTCTAGGGAAATACCCTTACATTCCAATAAACTCAGAAGCTTTCTCATTTATACACTGGTCTCTTTTGGTTTTGGTGAATGTATATCATTTTCCAAGAGCTTTAATCATTTTAGGATGACCTAATGCACGTTGACTCTGTCCTGCGTTATACTTTAGCATGCAGTATTTTAAAAAGATCTTCAGGTTATTTACATGTTCAGCTAAGGCTGAAAACCACTGGGGTAGAACATTGCAAGTCAATGGAGCCATCAAGTCGATTCCGACTCATAGTAACCCCACAGGACAGAGTAGAAACACTCCACAGGGCTTCCAAGGCCTTTATGGAAGCAGACCTTCTCCCCCGCGGAGAGGCTGGTAGGTTCCAACCACTGACCTTTTGGTTAGCAGCCGAACGCTTAACCACAGCAACACCAGGGCTCCTCAGGGGTAAAGCAGTCATGATGAATTCAGGCAGCCTGTTTTCTTTCTCTGAAAATCAGATGTCAAACAGTAACAGTCAACCAAGTAACTCTTCATTTACAATAAAGCCTGGATCTATCTTTATATCTTGCACATCTTTCAAAGATTATGGGATATCCTATAGCCAGAAAGTATTTTGTATAAGAGAGATTATACTGGGGCCATATTTAATCTGGAATCAGATATTCTCAAAATACTGACTTTGAAGAAGATGATCGAAGTGCCTTGAGGAACAGCACAAGGCATTTTCAGTGCCTCTTTCTGGGTTTGGTTTTGGTTGGTTTCTTTCTGGGTGAAATCTTGTGATAAGGGTTCTCTTCTGCTGCTACTGCTGAATTAGAATCTGGAGAAATTGCTTCCCCCATCCATAAAGAGCCAATTTTGGTAGGATGCAGGTTACTACCACAGAGGCTTCAATTTATGAAATTAATCTGGAAACCTGATCAGTGTGAGATTTGTAACCTTCTGATTATTTTCCGTAGCTGAAGAATTACCTTCACTGTTACTTTGGTTCATGTATTTCCTTTCCATGTTCTTACTCCTTCCCCTGAACTCTTAACATCGGAGTGTCACAGGGCTCAGGCCTTTGGCCTCCTCTCTTGTCTCTAGTCATGGCCCTGGTGATCCCTTCCACTCTTAGGACTTTCAATTTCACCTGTGCACTAATGACTCACAAATTTTTATTTTCATCTCACATCTCTCCCCTAAAGGCCAGACTTGTTTTTCTACCTCCATTTGGATATCCAATAAACATTTCAAACATAAGATGTCCAAAACTGAGTTTCTGTTTTTCCCCCCAAACCTGCTCCCCGCCCCACCCACATCTCTGTTAATGGCAAATCTGCCCTTCCGGTTTGCTCAGGTCAAAAAATGTGAAGCCATCCTTCTCTTTCTCTTGTACCCCACATCCACTCCATCCTTTGACTCTATCTTCAAAGCATAGCTAGACTCCAACAACTTCTCACCCCCATCCTGATCCAAACCACCATTTCTCCCTGGGATTATGGCAGATGCCCCTAACTTGTGTCCCTGCCCCTTCCCTTGGCCACCATCCACCTATTCACAGCACAGCACCCGGAGAGATTCTGTGTGTTAAATTGTGTCACCTCTCTGCTCAAGTCTCCTTAATGGCACTGTATCTCTCTGAAGCAAAATCAAGGTCCGTCCTGTGACTTACAAGGTACTACCAAAGATACCTCCCCTCTTATATCTGTGACTGAAATCTCCTGCCCTGTGCCTTAGTCTCTCTGTTCCAGCCCCTCTGGCCTCCTTGCCTTCCTCAGGCATGCCACGCATGCTCCCACCTCAGGACCTTTTCTCATGGCATTCCTCTACCCAGAAAGCTCTTCCCTAAGACATCTACATGCCACACAATCTCCCCTCCTTCAAATTTGTACAAATGCCACCTCCTATCCTCTTTAATGGGCCCTTAAAGAAGTCCACCGTGGCACAGCATCCCCACCCCACTTTCCTTGTCCCACGTCCATCCTTTATTTTTCCCCATTGCACACATCACTTTCTATGACACCACATAAGTCAGTTATTCATTTTTGTTTAACTTGTCTTCTCACTCTAGGATGTAAGCTCTATGATGTAGAAAAAGGAATTTTGTCTGTCTTGCTCACTACTGTACTGTCAGCCTCTAGAACAAGCATGTAAAATGAATGAGTAGATGTATTGCTGCTCCAAAGAGGACTGAACCCTGTTTAATGTAAAACAGCATGTTTTTATCACTGAGTACTTACTAGGTCCCATGCCAAGGCTGGGTAAGTCAGTAAGACGTTATCTCTGACTCTAAGAGTTTGGGAGGGTCTAGTGTGCAAACAAGCAAAATGCAATACTATTCATGTACTCATAGTTAAATACTGTATGATCTGGAAACTCAGAGGGACATTAACAACCCAGCTGAGTTAGGAGCCATGGCATTTGAACTTGGTGGAGCGTGGAAGTCCCCAAAGAAAGGGAAACCATTTTAGGCAAGGACAACAGTGTGTACAAAGGGGCGCAGGTAAGAGGTGTTTCTGGCATCATGGGACAGCAGGACAGAGTGTAGGTATACAGGAGGGAGGGGCAGGAGACAAGCCCGGAAAGAGAAGGGCTGAGGCCAGGCTATGAGGGTGTGTTTGCCAGGCTGGCAAGACTGGGTTTTTTCCTGTAGGCAGTGAGGACTAAGTGTTTTAAGCAAAGAAGTAACATGATTAAATTGATGGCAGATTAAAAACCTCTTGGGGGTGTTTGGAGAAGGACTGGGGAGAATAAAGGCCAGCTGCTGAGGTGGTGGAGGCTATCAAATGAAGAGGATCACAGGAATTGTGGATATGTTAAAAGGGACTCACCTATTTTTGGGGTCCCTGAGTAGCACAAGCAGTGAAGTGTGAGGTTTTTGACTGAAAGGTTGGCAGTTTGAGTCCATCCAGAGTCACCTCTGAAGAAAGGCCTGGTGACCTACTTCTGAAAAATCAGCCATTGAGAATCCTCTGGAGCACAGTCCTACTCTGGCACACATGTGGTTGCCATGAGGTGAAATCAACTCAGTGGCATTCTGGTGGATGTGACATATTTTTAGCAGTTGACGCCATGACTGTAGAATGAGATCATAGGCACTAGTAATAAAAGAAATATAAATTAAACCCACAACAATGCACCACTGCACACCAACAGGCTGAAAACAAAGAGGGAATCAGTAGCAAGGACCAGGAAAAAAAAAAACTGTAAAAATGGGAACTGCAGCGAAAGTGGGGGAGTAGTCTGTTCCGGCCCCTTGGGAGCACCATGGCCCATCTGGCAAAGTGGAGGACGTGGTCACTCACTGTACGTGCAAATCCATGCCTGTGCATATGTAGGAAATCTTTTATACATGACGTAGGTTGGAAAGTAACATGAATGTAGCAGCAAAAAAAAAAAAAAAGCCTACTACATGTGTGTAGGAGCAAAAAAAAAAAAAAGCCTACTAAATGCTCATCGGTAAGAAAAATGGATAAGAAAAAATTTGGGGATCCACATCAAGTAAATATCACAGAGTGGTTAAACTGGAAATCCAGACCAAAACATACTCATTTTGCTAAATATCCCAGATATAAAAGTGCTATTTCTGGATTGTGAGTAAGGAACTTTTTTTTTAATATTAGAGTAAAACCATTCATACTACTAAAAAGGTTAGTCAAAAACCATGAGTAATAATAGAAAATGCTGCCAATTTTCTATGAGCTTAATGTAGGAATATGTATAGGACATAATGTTTACTAACTGAATAGACCTTTGATTTACATCAATATATTATTTTTAGAAACCTACATGAAAAGTCTAAATGCCACTAGACAGCATGTTTTTCTTTTGTAAACCAATAACATAATCATAACAATATGTTTTATGTGAATTTAGGTAACAGTGGGGTTAAAATAGAAAGAGTTTCAAACAAAAATTCAAAAGATAGAAGTTCTGGCCCTGGTTCTGTTTTTATTACATCTGTAATTCGCTCTTGTCACTTGAACTCTGAGATTTCTACTGTTAGTTGTTCGTTTTAAAGTGGGGACAGAAATACCTGCCCAGATTACCTGACAATGTGATAAAAAAAAACCAAACCAAACCCGTTGTCGTCAAGTCGAGTCCAACTCATAGTGACCCAGCAGGGCAGAGTAGAACCGCCCCATTGGATTTCCAAGGAGTGGCTGGTGGATTCAAACTGCTGACCTTTTGGTTAGCAGCTGAGCTCTTAAGCACTGCATCACAGGGCTCCAGTGATGTGAGGGTGAAAATCAAATGAGATGATGTCCAGGAAAGGGTCTTTATGAATGGTATATGCCCTACAAATCCTGCTGCTATTAATCCACTGTTCAAATGCTTGACTTTTTTCATCTTATTAAAGTAATCAATTTCCAAATAACATTGTCACTCAACTGTCAAATCTGAGGAGACAATAATACAGCCTGAATTTTCAATCCACTAACCAAGATGGATAGCGTCTGTGTTAGTTTGGGTCTTCTGAGAAGCAGCAGCTGAGATGGGATTAGATGTGCAAAAGAGTTATTAGGAGAAATACTAGTGAAGTGAAATGGAGAAGGAGCTGCCGAGGGCTGGGGGTGATGCGGGGCTGACTCTTGTGAAGGAGAGAGGGAAGGGAGCAAAGTTAGGTGGAAATATCTTAGGCTGTAGTGTACTTCTAATGAAGAAGGAAGACTGAAGAAGAATTGATGCCTTTGAATTATGCTGTTGGTGAAGAATATTGAATATACTATGGACTGCCAGAAGAACAAACAAATCTGTCTTGGAAGAATTATAGCCAGAACACTCCTTAGAAGCAAAGGATGGCCAGATTTCATCTTACATACCTTGGACATTGTTATCAGCAGGGACTGGCCCCCAGAAGAGGACATCATGCTTGGTAAAGTAGAGGGTCAGCAAAAAAAGAGGGAGACCCTCAACAAGATGGATTGACACAGTGGCTGCAACAATGGGTTCAAGCATAACAACAAATGTGGGGATGGTGCAGGACCAAGCAGTGTTTAGTTCTGTTGTACATGGGGTCACTATGAGTCAGAACAAAATTGATGGCACCTAACAGTGGAATTCTAAAAAAAGTGATCTTTCAGAAGAGTCTTAAATCTCCAGGAACAGCTACTTTGGCACCCCTGACAACACATAGACACTGGTAAGAGCTGTCTGTGGGAGCGTGACGTTGGTGTGCTGGTGACAGGTTTCAGAGCGCAGTACTGGGGTCTTCTCCAGCAGTCGGAAACCCAAAGCTACATTTTCATGACCACCACCATGTAATAAAAGCTGTCTATAGTGTTTTATGTTTGATGACAGTTATTCTTAGCAAAATGACTTATTAAAGAATATATTTGTATAGAGAATATGATTTGGTAATTAATGTCTATTTCAAACTAAGGCTAATGTTCTGCTTTATGTTAAAAACATTCCATCACTGTCAGAAACAATATAAACTGGCCACTATTTCAGTGATTATTTAACATTGATCTTGAAGTTCAGGTTAATGCAATAAATATAAAACAGAAGTTATGAATATAGCTAGTGTAAAGCTGAGAATAAAATAATTGTTTTTAGGGATATGATTGTATACCTGTAAAACACAGAGAAGAAATGATTCGAATTAATAAGACAGTTTACAAAGTTAACAATATTCAAAATATAAAATTACAAAATAATTAAAAGTATCTTATCAACCAACCACTCCTTGGAAAATCAATGGGGAAGTTCTACTCTGTCCTATGGAATCGCTATGAGTCAGAATAGACTCGAGGGCAGGGAGTTTGGTTTTAGTTTGGCATTCACAGTGGTAATGAAAATGTAAAATACCTGTACTTAGCCATGTGTGGGCAGAAGTCACGTAAATAAAACTACAGAACTTTATTAAGAAACATAATCCAGTTGTTGCTGTTGATTCCTACCCTTGGTGACTTCATGTGTGTCAGAGTAGAACTGTGTTCTACAGGGTTTTTGATGGCTGATTTATTAGAAGTAGAGTGCCAGGCCTTCTTTCCAAGGTGCCTCTGGGTGGACTCAAATCTCCAAACATTTGCAGCACTCAGAGACTCCACTAAGAAACATAAAAAGATTTATATTCTTGTCAGGAATTCCAGGTTTTTGCATGAGAAAAATGAATACTGTGAAGTTGTTAGTATTTTTATGTTTATTTGTATATAGGTTACAATGTTATAAATAAAAATAGCCTCAACTTTTCTGCCTGGAAATTAATCAAATTATTCTAAAAATATATTGGAAAGAATAAATAGGCCAGAAAAGATACAAACATTTTAAAAGGACAAAAGAAGAGCAAGGCTGTAAGATTAATATTATCATATTTTAAAGCCACAATAATGAATAAAATGTGGTCCTGACTCCAGGACAGACAATAGACACATGAAACTGGGTAACTCAAAGTGGATCCTAACACATGAAAGTTAATATATGATAACTGGGCAACAGGTATCCGTGAGGAAGAGCTATATTATTCAAATGCACCCAGATGAATTACAAATGGACTTAAGAGCTGATTTTTTTCAGAATAGTACATACTTACTAGATGAATGCAGAAGTAGTATTCATCCCTATCTGGTTAAGAGCTACGGCTGCTAACCAAAAGGTCGGTAGTTCGAATCCACCAGGCACTCCTTGGAAACTCTATGGGGCAGTTCTACTCTGTCCTATAGGGTCGCTATGAGTCGGAATCAACTCTACAGCAATGGATTTGGTTTTTGGTTTATCTAGGGGTGGGGGAGAGCTTTCTGAGATTAAAGTGTTAGAAAGAACCAGAAAGAAATGTTTCTAACAACATAAAATTGAAAACCTTCTATTAATATTCGAATAAAGTTAAAGGCAGATGACACTGGAAAAATACTTGCTACAAGTCTGATACACAAAAGCTTAATTGTTGAATAAGTGCACAAAACTCATACCCTTAAAGAAGAAATAATACCGAGTTTCACTAAATAAGTGGAAAAAGGGAACACAGATGTCAAAGAGAAATTTGAAAATGTAGAGTCAGGAGATAGGAAGAACCACGAGAACACTCAGTGTTGTTGAGTTTGTGGTGAGACCACTTGCACAGATTGCTATTTTGGGAATAAATTTGGGTATAAATACACACAACTACACACACACATCACACACACAGATATATATATATATATATATATCACTCATGACCAAAGATCAGATGAGTTGTGGAATAATATCAAGAACATCATACATGAAGAAAGCAAAAGGTCATTAAAAAGACAGGAAAGATAGAAAAGACCAAAATAGTTGTAAGAAGAGACTCTGAAACTTGTTCTTGAATGTTGAGCAGCTAAAGCAAAAGGAAGAAATGATGAAATAAAACAGCTGAACAGAAGATATCAAAGGGCAGCTCGAGAAGACAAAATAAAATATTATAATGAAATTTACAAAGATCTGGAGTTAGAAATCCGAAAGGGAAAAAAATATTTGATGTTTCTCAAGCTTAAAGAATTGAAGAAAAAATTCAAGCCTCGACTTAGAATAGTGAAGGATTTTATGGGCAAAATATTAAATGGCGTAGGAAGCATCAAAAGAAGATGGAAGGAATACATAGTCACTGTACCAAAAAGAACTGGTCAGCTTTCACCCATTTCAGGGGGTAGTATATGATCAAGAATTGATGGTACCGAAGGAAGAAGTTCAAGCTGCACTGAAGGCATTGGCAAAAACAAGCCTCCAGGAATTGATGGAATACCAATTGAGATGTTTCAACAAATGGATGCAATGCAGGAGGTGCCCACTCATCTATGTCAAGAAATTTGGAAGACAGCTACCCGGGCAACCAACAGAAGAGATTCATATTTGTGCTCATTCCTAAAAAAAAAAAGATGATGCAACAGAATGTGGAAATTATCAAACAATATCATTAATATCACACACAAGTAAAATTTTATTGAAGATAATTGAAAAGAAATTGTAGCAGTACATCAACAGAGAACTGCGAGAAATTCAAGCTGTATTCAGAAGGGGATGTGGAATGAGGGATATCATTGCTGATGTGAGATAGATCTTGGCTGAAGCAGAGAATACCAGAAATAAGTTCACTTGTGTTTTATTGACTATGCAAAGGCATTCGACTGTGTGGATTATAACAAATTATGGGTAACATTGTGTAGAAAGGGAATTCCAAAAACCTTAATTGTGCTCGATGACCAAGAAGCAGTAGTTGAAACAGAACAAGGGGACAGTGGGTGGTTTAAAGTCAGGAAAGAAGTGCATCAGGGTTGTATCCTTTTGCCATACTTATTCAATCTCTATGCTGAAAAAATAATCTGAAAATTTGGACTGTGGGAAGAAGAACATGGTGTTAGAGGAACACTCATTAACAACCTGCGATATGCAGATGACAGAACCTTACTTGCCGAAAGTTAAGAGGACTTCAAACACTTATTGATGAAGATCAAAAACCACAGCCTTCAATATGGATTACCCCTCAACATAAAGAAAACAAGAATCCTCACAACTGGACCAATAAACAACATCATCATTAACAGAGCAAAGATTGAGGTTGTCAAGAGTTTCATATTACTTGGATCCACAGTCAACACCCATGGAGGCAGCAGTCAAGAAATCAAAAGACGTATTGCATTGGGCAGATCTGCTACAAAACACCTCTTTAAAGTGTTAAAAAACAATAACTTTACTTTGAGGACTAAGATGCACCTGACCCAAGCCGTGGTATTTTCTTTCAGTAGCCTCATATGCATGCAAAAACTGGGCAATGAATAAGGCAGCCCAAAGAAGAGCTGATGCCTTTGAATTACGGTGTTGGTGAAGAATATTGAATACACCATGGACTGCCAGAAGAATGAACAAATCTGCCTCGGAAGAAGTATAGCCAGAATGAACCATAAAAGCAAGAATAGTGAGACTCCATCTCATGTACTTTGGACATGTTATCAGGAGGAACCAGTACCTGGAGAAGGACATCATGCTTGTAGAAGGTCAGGGAAAAAGAGGAAGACCCTCAGCAAGATGGATTGACACAGTGGCTGCAACAATGGCCTCAAGCATAACAATGATTGTGAGGATGGCAAAGGACCGGGCAGTGTTTCGTTCTGTTATACATAGGGTGGCTATGAGTTGGAACCTAACAATAACAACAACATGTATGTCATGAAAGGATATATGTATATCTGCTCATGCTTCATGAGATCCATCTCTCTGTCTGTCTGTCTATCTATCTATCTGAGCCCATGTGGCTCAGTAGTTAAGAGCTCAGGCTGCCAACCAAAATGTTGGCAGTTTGAATCCACCAGATACTCCTTGGAAACCCTATGGGGCAGTTCTACTCTGTCCTGCAGGGTTGCTATGAGTCAGAACTGACTTGACGGCAATGAGTTTGGTTTGTGTGTGTGTGTGTGTGTGTGTGCGTGTGTGTGTATCCCTTCATGATATGAATTGACACAGTAGCTTCAACAGTGGGCTCAAACATACCAACAACCATCATGAAGATGCTGCAGGACTGGGCAAAGTTTCATTCTGTTACATGTAAGTTTTCCATGAGTCTGAGTCAACTTGATGGTAACTAACAACAACGCATATGAAAATATATGTATATATGTATGTGTGTGTATTTTCTCAACTCAACCTATCAACAGTACTGTAAAAGATAGACAATTATAAACCTTATTTACTAGTAGAAAAACTAACATTTAGAAAGACAAAGTAACTTGCTTAAGATCTCAGAGCCAGAATGAGCCTTGAACTCTGGCTTCTCTACCTACATCTGCTCTTCTACATGTTCCACATCTAGGATTCTTTTGGTTCCTCCATCACGACTTCTTGAATATAACTCTTTTTTCTGGATCCTTGCACATGAGGTGGATTGATTGAGTGTTGAATTGATTTACACCAGTTTATGCTATCCCACTTTATTCAGTGTTGCACTGTTAAAATCGTGCTGTAGTTCAGCCTTAAAAAATCCCTTAAAATATTGGATTCTGGTTAGAGGAAATGAAGCAGTGACCCATTTAATTAAGTCTGTAAATTTGGGACCCTTTAAGTTCTTTCACTTAGTATGAACAATCTCTAACACACTGGCTCTATTTGTCAGAAGCCTCTCCTGGCCCTTATAAATAGTGAGAAGAACCAAGATGCTAACTTTCCTTGGCAGGTCATGCACCCTCCCCCTCTCTCCCTGTTCTAGCTGCCTTGATGGGAGACTGCTGTTATTTTAAGTGCAAATGCCTCTAGGGGACCCAGTATAAGTCTGGCAAGCTCCAATGTCATAATTCTGTTAGTGACCTAAAGGGGACTAGATATTTGTCAGTCAAGAGCTTGAAAAAGATACAAGATTGTGGATTCAAGGAGGAGATGTAGCCCTGGGATGGTGCTAGAGACTTATTTCCTCTTGTTTTCTATGCTTTGAGATGAAAACTTAGTAAAGATACTGGATTTTAGCCATGGACTGAAGCCAGAGTAGAGCCTAACTTTCTCTATCAGGGAATCTAGTTCTTGTGGGAATCATTGAGGGAGGACACAGTAAATGTCCTGACATGACAACCATGGGAAGAAATTCAATATGACAGTTGACAGTAACTACGGAAAAATGATCAGAATGAAAGAGCTTGGGATTCCAGTGAAATACCAAAACCAGCAAATACAGAAAGAAAACTAGAAGACTTGGTTAACTGGGATAGTTTGAATGAATGGGATATGAAAGAGAAGAAAGATGGCCTCTCAGATCAGTGCCACCTTGTGAGTCTATATTTGTGCTGTGCTATATTCCTCCACTTGTGAAATCTAAGTTCCTTCCTTCAAAGTAGGCCAGTTTGGGGAAATATCAAGTGCTGGTTGGCATAGAAGAATCAGAAAATGCCCCCTTTCCCTGAGCAGCGGCGTTCTCTTCAGAAGGAAGCAGAAATGGAGGCTGGGTATGCAACTGTAGTAGTCAGCTTTTGCTAGGTAATAATGCCATGAAACAAATAGCCACACAATCTCAATAGCTTCCACAATAAAGGTTTATTTCTCCCTCACATTAAATGTAGGCTGTGGGTCAGCTGCAACTCTCCTTCATTTTGTGTATTGGGTTCAGATGAGCTGCATACAGGGGTGGACTATCCAATTAGCAAGGTAAGCACAGTTCTTACCTTGCTTACCAGATCACATTTTTTTACCACATCAGAGATTCTGCTTCTAGGTGTTATGACTGGCATCTGTCTCTCCCCCAACCCCACAGTATCTTCCTGCAGAATCAAAGCCTCTTTTCAAATTTGCAATCCCTAACAGGGGGAGATGACCCAGTAAGCAAAGTAAGCACAGGCTTATTTGTGCTTACACATGTGCTTACAGATGATCTGGTAAGCAAAGTAAGCACTGTGCTTACCTTGCCTATTGGATGATCTGCCCCAGCAGGTGTCTTCTTCCTGAGGTGTAAATTGGAGGCACAGCCACAGTCTAGAACTGTTCTTATGGGGATGGGAACAGGAGCAAGAGGGGTGACATAAACTCAAGATACCTATTAAAGCTTCTGTGAGGTTCATAAAGCAATTTGGCCTTTTGTTCTGGGTTCCTGAGAGCTGGACTATGTAGGGGCCAATATTGACTAAGCCTTTACGAGCCATGATGTAAACAATCATGGTCATGTAATGATGCTGATAAAAGCCCCCAGGGCAGAGGTTCTCCTGAGTTACAGTACTAACTAAGCCTCAGGAGCCGTGATGTAATTTACCGTGACCACGTAGTGAAGCCAATAAAGGCTTTGGAAGACAGGGGCTCAGTAGATCTTCCAGGCTGGAGAGAGCAAACATCTGCTCCCAAGAGGGTAAATACATTCCTGGGGGTATGGAAGCTCTGTGCTGGGACCCTTCCTGGACCTTGCCCTATGTATCTCTTCATTTGGATCCTTTTCCTGCTAAATTGAAGATAGCTCTTTCCCTGCAGTTTGTGAGTCTTTTCAATGAATTGCTGAGCCCACATGGCCAGGGAGAGCCAGCAGGGGTGGGTGTCTGCCTACTGAGCAGTCTGAAGGACTGTGTCCTTCTAACATGTGTGCTCTGAGCTAGCCTATGGTGGTTGGACATGTGAGACAGAAGAGCCAAGCTTGTCTGAAGTTGAACGAATCGTGGATTTCTGAGTCTGTGGCTGATAGCTGGCCCTCGGTGGCTAGAGATGAGAGAAAGGGCTGCTTGGAACAGCTGGGGTCTGAACTGGCCAGGGAAAGGAAATTGAGATTTTTGGACCAGTCTCCTTGGACTGGTTTAGTACAAATTGGTGGCAGCAGAAGGTGTGATCTGCTAGAGAGAAGGACTCCTGACAGTACAGCTTCTTATTTCGAAGCAGTAGGCACCACATTTAATTGGCCAAAGAATATTACACGGCCAAGTCCAAAGTCAATGAGGTGGGGTGTATACTGTTGCCACAGGAAGCATGGTCAAGTGACATGGCAATGGGCATGACTGTAGGATCCTCCTAAAGAGGAGAATGGAACGACTGCTGGTACATCGTAATGAAACCTCTCACAGCAACTCCATGCCCACCATGTAAGTCACCATTTTCATGAAGAAAGATCAATTATATTACAGCTTTTCTTCCTTCCTTCTTTCATGTTTGGGGCGGGGGGGGGGGTGGTGGAGAGGAATTTGCCTTTAAATCTTTGATAATATAACAGTGACTGGCATTATTGTCATTCCATTTATTGTTAAGTTTTAATATCTGCTTTTATTTATTCTGACAGGAAACATAAGATTTATGGATCAGAAAACAGTCTGATTATTAGAGTAGTCTTAGCATCATTTCCCCATGCCTAGTTCCCCAGGGGGCAAAGTGATGAGAGCCAGATGCACTTTGTACATTCAGGGGCTTATGCCACAGGAGAAAATTCTTGAAATTATGACTCTTAGAGCTTATATAGGAGCTGCTGGCTCGTCTGATCTTCCTCTCTTCCTCCCCTCTGGAGAGAGGGAGAAAGAGCTTTGATCTTAGATGTAAAGAAATCATCTCTGATGGGAGCAGGCAAAGGGCTCTAGGCTTCCAACCCCTGGAATGTAGACAGATGTCTCCGGAGAAGATAAGACTTTATATCTCTCTGGGGGTCTCTGTCTTTAGGGTCATCGTCAATCATCCTTTAACCCAGGTGCCAGAAAGCCCTAACCACATGAACATATTCATGCAGTATTGTTTCCTGACACTTGTGCTTTGAATTATTTTTCTTTCTTTTTTTTTTTTAACAAGCCTGATTTCAGTGAGTTGTGGAAATCAGCACCCCTCTAATTCATTTATCTTAGTAGATAAATATTCTCTTTTGGCTGATACTGGGACTTGATTCAAAGTCCAACACTTCTCTCCCTCTCCCCAGCTGATTGACGTGATTTCCCAGAACCTCCATTTCTGTGTTCGATATTACATCTGAAAACTCTTTGTGTCTTCATTCTGATCAATATGGAAACAATAAAGCTACTAAAAAAAAACCCACAATTTGAATATTATAGTGTTTCTTGCCTCATGAGCCCCAACACCTCATTACCAATTAATAGAATGCGTTTGTATTTAATCCGCAGGACTTTTTAGACACTGTCTTAGTTACCTAGTGCTGCTATAACAGAGATACCACAAGTGGGTGGCTTTAACAGAAATTTATTCTCTCATAGGAGGCTAGAAGTCCAAATTCAGGGCTCCAGCTCCAGGGGAAGCCTTTCTCTCTGTGTCAGCTCTGGGGGAATGTCCTTGTCATCAACCTTACCCTGGTCTAGGAGCTTCTCAGCAGAGGGACCCCAAATCCAAAGAATATCCTCCATTCCTGGCACCTCCTACTTGGTGGTATGAGGTACCTCTCTTCTCTCTTTGATTCTGTTTTTCATATCTCAAAAGAGATTGACTCAAGATACAACCTGGTTTTGTAGATTGAGTCCTGCCTCATTAACATAACTGTCTCTAATCCTGCCTCATTAACATCATAGAGGTTAGGATTCATAGCACATGGGATAATCGCATCAGATCACAAAAAGGTGGACAACCACACAATACTGGAAATCATGGCCTAGCCAAGCTGACACATTTTGGGGGGACACAACTCAGTCCATAACAAATGCTATTGTGGAAAAGACAAGAGTTGGCCACACACAGTCACGTATATCTGGGTCAGTGTATATCTAGGGATTTTAATGTCTTTCATGCGTTTTGTGTACCAAGAAAAGCTTCTGTTCTTTGTTTGTTTTTCAACGTCTGAGGAACTGTTTTATGTGTCTGTAAAATCTGGCATAGCTCTTAAAATATTATCCAATGGGAAAATTCGTAGCTGAAAAGATGGTCGGTGGCCAGTTACCAAGCTGACAGATTGGTAGTGATAGATTTTACTGGATGGCTCTCTTTCTCCCCATAATTTACATGAAAGCTTCCAAAATGATGCAGTGGTAATACTGTTCAGGAATGTAGGAAGAGTGATTGATATATCTGACTCCAGAATGAATATCCAGGATACAAAGTGTAGCTGGCAAGCTGAAGATCAGGGCCAGCCTGGCAGAAGACCAGAGCCCCAGTCCAGAACTACCTGCACAGGTAACCTGCCTTCAGTAGCTCTAGGCCTGCTCTAACCGGGGGCAGTGGGAGGGTGATAACCTCCTCATAACCCCCATTTTTTCCTCTCTTCCTATATCCACCTGGGGTCTTCAACTCCCCCAAATGCAGCCAAGTTGGAAGTAGATGTAGAGATACAATGGGCATAATAGGAAATGTGACATCCACCTCAGAAAAGACAGATTCCGAGGGAGACATGGCAATAGATTATAGTTTTTGACAAGGGAAAGATAAGCTTCTTCACATTTTCCAGAAAAAAGCTTCACGGCGGGTAGTCACAGGACCAGGTAAGAAGCAACAAGTATCCCTCCTCAGTCTGGAAGTTGTTGTTAGTTGCCATCAAGTCATCTCCGACTTGTGGCAACTCTGTGTACAACAGAACAGAACCTTTCCCTGTCCTGCGCCATCTTCATAATCATTGGTACGCATGAGTCCGTTGTAGTCGCTGTGTATTTTGAGTGCCTTCCAACCTAGAAGGCTCATCTTCATGCACTATATCAGACAATATTCTGATCCGTAGGGTTTTCAATGGCTCGTTTTTGGAAGTAGATCACCAGGCTTTCTTCCTAGCCTGTCTTAGTCTGGAAGCTCTGCTGAAACCTGTCCATTGTGGGTGAAAATACCAGTAGCATAGCTTCCAGCATCATAGCAACATGCAAGCCATCACAGTATGATAAACTGACAGACAGGTGGTGGCAGTCTGGAAGAGCTAAATATAAGTGTATGATGAATGACTGGAAAGACACTTCCAAATGATGCTCTAGAGGGAAATATATGCACAACAAACAAAGAAGTGTTAGGTCACACTTTCTTCCTAGCCAGGGTTTCAGTCACAGACACAATGCAGGAACTCTGTGCAGACCTCCCCCTCCTAATCTCATTGACTTCAATTAGCTACTAATCAACAACTCAGGCCAGTCACCTGCAGACCTGTGGTCCACATCCAACTGTAAGGCCAGACCACAGCACCCCAGCAAAAAGATGCAATGAGAAGATCTGGGGCACTGGAGTTGAGCAGAACCCTGCCCAAGAGACCCCAGGGCCCTGCCCTTAGAACCTTGCAGGAAGACCCTTGTGTTACTTATCTAGGGGTAAACCACATAGGTTTCTGTCAAATCGACTCCGACTCATGGCAACCTCCTGTGTCAGAGAACTGTGCTCCACAGGATTTTCCACAGCTGATTTTTCAGATGTAGGCAACCAGGCCTTTCTTCTGAGGCACCTCTAGGTGAACTTGAACCTAAAAACTTTTGGTTAGTAGTCAAGCGCATTAACTGCACCAACCAGGGACTCCTATTTGGGGGTAACTCTACAAGAACATCCCCCCTCTCCTTAGGGGTGGCTGCAGGGGGAAGGAAATTTTGGCTCCCCCTAGAGGGTGTAAGGAGCCTTAGTGGCACAGTGGTTAAATGTTCAGCTGCTAACCAAAAGTTCAGCAGTTCGAATCCACCAGCTACTCCACGGGAGAAAGATGTGACAGTCTGCTTCCATAAAGATTTCAGCCTTGGAAACCCTGTGGGGCAGTTCTACTCTATCCTGGTGGGTCAGAATCAATTTAACAGCTATGAATTAGAAGGAGTGTGGGTGGGAATTGCCACCCTGACTGCTGGTGAAGCCAGAATCAGGAATATGTGTGAGGATAATACTTGGGGAAGAACATGGAACATAAAAGGATTCGGAAAGACAAGGAAGGGAGAGACGTGATTCTTTAAAAATGAAGAATAAAAAAATGTCCTTTGGCCCAAAGACTTCTTGTCGGAAACCCATGATAATTTTAGAGAACATTTTGAATTCTTAAGAAAAAGAAAGTAAATATGGACTGCAAAATAGTGAGGACTTTTTGTGACCTACAAGAAGAACCTTATGAGTATTAATTTAAAAAAAAAAATTGAAACTGGAATTTGGTAAGTGGAGAAGCAGCTCGGGTCCTGGATGGGATAACTTGATGTGTAAAATATTACCACATTTGTTAGTTTAATTTAATTCTACTAACAATATCATTAGGCTGTTTTATGTTCTGAAATGTGGCCAGTTAAGTAGTGTTTCTTATTGGGGTTCTCCTGGCATTTCTGGCAGGGCCACCCTTGGTCTGGGTTTTGGTGATGTTCTGCTACACACAGTGAGATGTTTAACCTCCCTGGCCCCTACTCTTTAAATGCCAGAAGCACCTTTCATGCTATTTTGGTTACTAAGTGCTGTTGTAACACAAATACCACAGTAGGTAGCTTTAAAGAAGAGAAATGTATTGTCTTGCAGTTTGGGAGGCTAGAAGTTCAATTCAGGGCATCGATGCTAGGGTAGCTCCAAACATTCCTAGGTATTACTTGGCTTGTAGATGGATCTTCACATAGTCCCTTCTCATTCTCCGTATGCCTCTCTGTGCCTCTTTCCCCTTTTTATGAGACACCACTTGGAAGGGATTAGGTTTAGGACCCCCTGTACTCTGATAGGGAACCCTGGTGGTATAGTGGTTAAGAGTTGCTAACCAAAAGGCCGGCAGTTCGAATCCTCCAGGCATTCCTTGGAAACTCTGTGACGCAGTTCTACCCTGTCCTGTAGGGTCGTTATGAGTTGGAATTGACCTGAAGGCAGTGGGTTTTTTTTTTTTTTTTTTTTTTTGTACTCTGGTATGACCTCATTAACATAACAAAAGAAACCACCTATTTCCAAACTGGATCACACTCAGTACAGGGGTTAGAACTTCAACATATGTTTTGTGGGGGCACAGTTCCGTCCATAAGGCATGAGTTGTGATAACTACAGTGCTGTCACAGGCATTTTCATACGTCCCCCAGGTTCCGGAGGGTTAAAAATGCAAGAGCAGCTAGGAGATCTTTGAAAACTTATTTCAAAAATTAACAAAGGAGATACTTGTGCCACCCAGTGTGATGTATGTTGTAAATGTCTTTATGTGTTTTAGCTTGGGTGCACACACACACGTGCACTTTACTTGTCAGTATAAGAACAGAAAGAATAGGAGGGATTGATAGTCCTGAAATAGACATATTTTAATATAGTAAATGGTTTCTTAACAAACAGCATTTGGAAAAGTATTTCTGGGGTGAAAAAATAAACCTCTAAAATAAACCATACACGAAGATAAATTTCAAAAAGATTAGACAATGAATGTGAAGAGGAAACTATTTTTAAAAAAGGGTGTGAGGGAGTGTCACCAAAACCCACACAAAGGACTGCCCCACCCAAGATGCCAGTAGAGCCCCAATAAAAAACACTACTTAACTCTATTGGCCACATTCCAGAGAAGTGTATTTCCCAGATGGACAGCTAGGGATCCAGAAGTTCTGGGGAGAAGGTAGGTACAGGTTTCCCATTAGTGCTTTAAAGATATTTTTGACCGCACTAAATTTTAAATTTTAAATCACGGAGCAGGAACTGCTTAGAGCCCTCCTCAGCTGTTAAATCCACTGATCTTGCAGCATGTTGTATATTCAGTGTATCTGCTAATTCTGTGTCTCCTGCTAGAGTGCTGTTTCCTTTAAGGCTGGGACCTTGGTTGTGTACTCTGCAGGCTACTGATTATGGGCACAGGTTCTTGAGCAGGTGCCTGGGCCTGAATCCTGGTTCTGCCACCTACTGTTTGTGTGACACTGAGCAAGTTACACAGCCTCTCCATGCCTCAAATTCCTCATCTGTTAAATGTAGGTAATAATAACAACTGCCACACAGGGTTGTTGCAAGGATCAAATGAGCTAGTATATGTCAAGCACATAGAATGGAGCCTGGATGTTAGCTGCCATCAAGTCTACTCTGCCTCCTGGCAACCTTATGTACAACACAACTAAATGTGGCCTGGTCCTGTGTCATCCTCACAATCACTAGTGTGTTCAAGTTCATTATTGCAGTTACTGTGCTAATCCATCTCATCAGCCATCTCACATACCCTCATTGGTCCTCTGTTTCACCAAACTTTGTGTCCTTCTCCAGCCATTGATCCCTCCTAATGACATGTCCCTGAGGGAGAAAGACGTGACAGTCTGCTACAGATATACAGGTTTATAGCCTTGGAAACGCTATAGGGTCACAATGAGTCGGAGTTGACTTGACAGCAACAGGTTTTTAATGACCTGTTCAAAGCAAGTGAGTCTCACAGTGGTCTGTTGTGATCCATAAGGTTTTCATTGGCTAATTTTCAGAAGTCGATCTCCAGGCCTTTCTTCCTAGTCTGTCTTAAAACAAAAAAAAGTCTGGAAGTTCCACTAAAACCTGTCCGCCATGAGTGACCCTGCTGATATTTGAAATACCGGTAACACGTTAGCCACTACAGTATGACAAACTGACAGACAGGTGGTGGAGGAAGCCATATAAATGCTAGATATGCACTTTCACCATTATTGTCCCAATGCCTAAGCGAATGCCAGGCACACTGTAGATGGTCATTGTAGATGATTGAGTAACTGTGAGCCTGCTTTGCTATATTGTGCCTTCCTAACTCCCTAAGGCTACAAGCAAACCCCAACCCTCAAAGAGAACAGATCACAGATTTTGAAAAGAGAGGCAGGGATGCAGACCACTAGGCCTTTTTATACTGAATAGGTTGAAGTCTGGACCCACGTCCATGATGGGAAAGTTAAGTGAGCTACTGAAACCAGGGGAAGTGAAGCCCCAGTTGCTGGGGACAGAGTTAAGCCCGTATGTTTTGCATAATTCTGCCCCATCACATTGCTTATTGTACAAGGAAAATGTTTTGATAGTCTGTCACGGAAATCTGTTTTTAATGAAAACATCCTGGGAAGAGCTATTATTCTTAGAAGACAGCTTTGTAGTGCAGTTATTCAAGTGTGGAGTTCTATTATGAGCGTTTCCCCATCGCAGATGTACTGTGGATGGAACATGAATGCTGGAGAAAAAACAAACAGCCCTGGGCTGAGCAGCAATAAATTCCAGCATTCAGAGGGACAGGAGTGGTAGGGAGAAGACCCCATTCATGAACATTGATGCTGAGCAGAACCAAGTACTCACTGAGAGCTGCCTCCGTCCCCCGACCTCACCACAGTTCCAGGACTCTGCATCACTCCACCCTCTCACTGACCTTGTCCCTTTGCTTCTCAGAGTGGGAGCCTGAGGAATAAGGCGCTGGGGAGGAGGATACTCCACCCACAGGTGCTCATATTTATATTGCCTGCTTATGGGCAGGGGTGGTTCAATGGTATAATTCTCGCCTTCCATGCAGGAGACCCAAGTTTGATTCCCAGACAATGCAGCTCATGTGCAGCCTCTGTCTGTCAGTGGAGGCTTGTGTGTTGCTATGATGTTGAGCAGGTTTTAGCAGAGCTTCCAGATCGAAATGGTTTAGGAAGAAAGGTCTGGCAATCTACTCCCTATGGATCACAGTGGTACAACACACAACTGATCATGGGCATGGCGCAGGATGGGGCAACATTTCATTCCACTGGGTATGGGGTCACCAAGAGCTGGGGGCCAACTTGACGGTAACTAACAACTCATGGGTGACCATGGAGTTGGAACTGCTTCAAGGGAAAAACTGGTCATCTCAGGAACCAATCTTTCCTAGAACCAAGATGGGTCAATAGAAGATCAGGTTGGGCAGAAAGTGTCAAATGGGAAGACTGGGAACTTGGAAGTTTAAAGTCACGACATCTTTGTTTTCACTTCTTGTATCATTATTAGTAGAACTTTAGCCATAGATATGCTGGAGAAATGGAGAAAGATCACAGCCCACTGGCTACACTGCTAACTCCATGTTCTTCAAGAGAAGCCTAGTCTGTGTGTCAAAGCCCATTTTTTTACTTAAAAGAGATGACATATGAGAGTGGAGGAGCCTGAGAATACGAAAGCATTCATAAGTCCTTCAAGGAAATGATGTTATTGATATTAGATTATGAAGAGATCTCTTCCCAGGAAAATGAGTACAATTATAGTAATATCCCAAGGTCATGTGATAGTAGCTTTCATATTCCCTGAAAATTTAAATTAGATCAAGACCAGGGACTGAAAAAAATTAGCTTGGAACCAAGCAAAATCATTCAGACCCCAGGTAATGTTGATGGAGTCACAGTCACAAAGTTGAAACCAGGATTTCCAACACCAGTACCGTTTGCGCCACCCAGAGACCTTAGAAACGAGAATCTCAGTCCAAATCAGGCTCTCTGACTTTCTCCAAGAAGTGGGGCTATGAGTGATTTTTTTCATTGTATTTTTTATTGTCTGTATGATTTGACTTTTTTTAAATACCAAATGCATGTTGTTTCTGTAATTAGAAAAAAGAGTTTTAAAAAAATCTGTCACCTTTTATATTGCTAGCTTTTATCCATACCTGGCAAGAAGGCATGAATGATCTCAGTCTCTTCCTTACATATCTTTGACTTATCAGACAGCAAATCAAATGGAACAGGAGAATAGCAAAAAAGAAAAAAAAAACTTGTTTAGTGCATGATAAAACAGCATGTGGTCTGAAGGTCAGTGTTGTGGTTTCTATTACTTGTTTTTCATCTTAGTTCTTTTTGGAATAGGGACAGGATCAATATTGGCCCAGGAATAATATCTTATCTGACTTGCTTGATTTTTAAAAACTGTAACTTCTACCCAGATAACCTAATAGTGGCAGTGGAACATCAGGCCATGGAGCTGGAATTACCCCCTTTCAACATTATCTGATAGTAGTGGGCAGTGTCGGAGAGTTAATTAATGTACAGGGCATTTGAGAGGACCATGTTCCTGGGTGGTGCAGTTAATATGATTGGCTACTAACTGAAAAGTTGGACATTTGAGTCTACCCAGAGACACTTCAAAAGAAAGGCTTGGCAATCTACTTCCAAAAAATCAGCAATGAAAACCCTATGGAGTACAGTTCTTTCTACTCTGACATACACGGGATCACCATGAGTTGGAACCAACTTGGCAGCATCTGGTTAGAGAGGAGGCCCGGGTTTGGAGAGCTGAAGCTGGGGTGCAACGCCACGACCTATCAAGGAGCCACCTAGCTAAGGGTGGTGCCTTGTGATGCTCCCCCTGCTCTCTTTTGGCACGTGTTAGGGCAGGCCCTGCTCGAAGAGTTTACAGACATCTCCTTTCTCACTTGACTTTCTAGCTCCCTCTGGGCTCCAAGAGTGTTTTCCCAAAGGTCGCATCTACTTGAGTCAAATAGAAGGACTAGATATTGTTGCATAAAAATAACTTGTGCATTTGAAGAAAGAATTGTCTAATCTCAGGTGATTTTCAAAGTAAAACTTTGTTAGTCCCTAATGCCATCATTTCTTGGTGGGTTTTTCTCTACTTGGTTTCTTTGTACTTATTCACTGTTATCATGACGTAGTCCATATGCCAGAAATGAAGAGCAAATGTAGATCTGGAGAGCTGAAATAGGCTGGAAGAAGAGAGTAGAAGCATATATGTGGTTGCTTGCACATAGACAGTTCACTGGGTCCACAACTTCACTCTTTAATGTCCTTGGACTCCAGTTTATTTCTGATGAGAAAGGGTTCCCTCCAGGTCCTCCTTGGTTGGGTGGTGGAGATTTCAGGACCCGGAGCTGAATTCTCCTGTATCTTTGCTCACTTTCTTCATAGTCTCTACTTCTGCTCCTACTCCTTTCTGAAGGTGCCTTTTCTTTTCTAGTGTCATGTTTTGCAGTTAAATAATCAGTAGACTGTAAAAAACAATTACTTTGTCAAAATGGAAAAAAAAAAAAAACCCAGCATCCACAGTGTTATGCTACAGAAGCTGATAATGTCTAATTTGAATGGCCTTTTTTTTTTCTTCTGCTTGCCCTCCTAATGTGTGTGTTTGTGTATGTATATATATATATATGTGTGTGTGTATACATACAGAGAGAGATGTTTTGATTAATTGGATCAACATTTGGCTTAGAACGGGTCAAAAAAGCCTCCCTTTATATCTTCTAAAGTCTAAACTGTGAGTTCTTCAAGGACTGTCTAGTCCCTGATCATTCATTCATTCATCAAATTCTTATTTGTTGTTATTAGTTGTCGTCAAGTCAGCTCCAACTCATGGTGACCTTATATATAACAAAACAGAACGTTGCCCGGTCCTGCACCACTCTCGTAATGATTGGTATGTTTGAGCCCACAGTTGCAGCAATTGTGTCAATCCATTTCATTAAGGGTTTCCCTCTTTTTTGCTGGCCCTCTACTTTATCTAAAAGGATGTTCTTTTCTAGCGATTGGTCTTTCCTGATGATGTGTCAAAGTAAGAGAGCCAAAGTCTAGCCATCCTGGCTTTTAAGGAACATTCTGGCTGTAATTCCTCCAAAACTGACCAAATTCTTATTAGACACACTCTTTGTATCACTAACTATGCTAAGTGCTGGGATTCTATACTGAAGATAACAGCCCGCCCCCAGATATCTCTGGGCCGACTTTGAAAGACAGACATTAAATAAATAATTCAATAATAGTTCATTGGAATTATTTTAAAAGCTGCAGAAGTACAGAGTAGTATTCCAGGAGCATCTATCCTGGCCCAGAGGGTGTGGGAGTAAACAGTGAGGCAGAAGACTGAAGGAAGGAGGAGGAAGCCAGAGGATGGGCCATAGGGAGGCACGTTTGAGGCAGAGGAAATGCTCTCCAAGGAGTGGAGAAGTGAGTGATTCTAAAGAGCTGTGAATTCCCCAAGTAGAGGAGTATCATGAGTGGGGAGAAGGGAGTCAGGCAGGGAGGCCAGAGAGGAAGCAAGGCAAGATCATTTTAGACTCTGCATACATGTTGTGAGTATGATGAAGTAAGTCTCAAGCCAGATAAAATAAGTGCTTGAATTTTAGCCAAAAGGAAGTGTGAGGCTGCTAAAACAAGGAAGTGCAGCAATCAGATTCCTCTTTCTTAAAAAGCATTCTACCCATCGGAGAGAATGTATGTAAGGGAGCAAAGGTGGATATGGGGAGACAAGTCAGGGTTGACTGGAGTTGGGTGGGAGGGGGAAGATGGTGGCTTGAGCCGATGGAAGTAGTAGAACCTGTGAGAAGCAGGTGGAGTCTAAAGCTACTAAGAGGTAGGATCATAAAACTCCATGCTTGAGTGGATGAAGAGGATGAAGTAGATGAGACAGAGGTGATGAGGTGGATCCCCAAGTTCCTGACAAGGTGATCTTCATGGGTGGAGGAACCATTACTAAGTCAGGGCTTTGGGAAGAGGATCAGGTTTGAGGATGAAGATCCTGATTTCCTTTTGGACCATGTTTGAGGTGGCTCTGAGCTGCTGTAGAATGTTGGGAGTTGTCATTGTTCAGACAGTATCTGAGGATGTGGGTGGGCATATGGGCCCCTAGTGTGAATGTATGAGAATCTAAGGACCACCTGCTCCAACATGGGAATGGCGAGTGAGGAAGAGCTTGCAAACGGAGTAGAGCAGGAACACCTAAGACACAGTTAGGAAACCTGGAGTTACGACAGGGAAAGGCCTCCACCACCAGGAGGAGTCAAGCGGCACCCAGTGTGGTGTTCCACACAGAGCGGGATCTTGAATTCTCTCTCTCTCTCCTTTGCAGATCAGCTTTGGACCAGGGATGAGAACACAGTCTATGCACCCAGAATGCAAGCTTTCTACTTGTTTCTTACACAAACTCATTCCTCAGCAAAGTTTTGGGTTTCACTGGGGTTTGGGAATGCTGACATCATATATTGAACAAGATCATATTGATTATGTTCATGGCAACTTTAATTTCAGAGGTTATAAGATCAGAACTGAGGGCCAAGCGTCAAAGTGATATGGGATTTAAAAGGTCCCTGATAGTATACTACCAGCACCTTTCCTTGGCCCAGCGTCTCTAGGTTCAAGGACTTTGTGCTAATCTTGGACCAGTTTCTCTATACTTAATTGTTGATGGAGAGGGGGCTATGATGCCAAGCGGATCGCCACACAGGGTGATGGAGACCAGACTGGACGTAAATGTCTGAGCCAGTAAAGGCTCTGGGATAGAGTTGGTGATATGTTCAGCAGTTTTAACTGCAGCGCTGGTTGCTATTTGTTTGAGAGATCTTATGAATGGAGCAGATCTGAGGATGGTTTTAGGTAGTTTTTCTCAGAGCACTGGGGAAACAGAATTTACTACCCTCTTAAAAAAAAATTTTTTTTTTTTTGTACCCCATTCCCCAGTTTCCTGAAGAGGAAAAAGAAGGTTTTTTTCTAGACTCTTGGTTCAATCTAGCTAAAGTCTACATTTTAAAATCCAAATCAAATTGCCTGTGGCATGAAATAACATTGCTTGCTAGATTTTACCCATTTACCAAAATGAACTCTGATTCTTGTATTTTTGTTGTCGTTGTTGTTCCTTTTTACAAGTAGGCTGGCCATGGCAGGTACCTCGGTGGGGAGGGGGGGAACAATGTTTGTTGTGCGGGTAATGTCACTGATTTTGCTTGCTTGGGATACACGCTGAGTTAACTTCGTTGGACTTTTCCCCAGGAATTGATGCGTGTACACGCGGTGGGCCATTATGCTGCTGCACCTGTGTAGTGTGAAGGTCAGTGTGTTTTTCTGATTATCAGATACCATTCATGTCATTCCATTATAAACCACTCCATTCATAATGGAATGCGCCTCCTCCCAGAGCCTGTGGCAGTCACCCCAACCCAGAAACAATCTCCAGGGTGGCCCTGACATTTGAAATCCATCCACCGACCCTCTCCCACCACCTGCATCCGCCCCGGAATCCGACCGTGCTCCATTTTGAGATGATGTTCTTTGCATGTCGAGTCTCTCTTGTGTGATGTGAATGTACAGTTGTCACAAGTGAATTTGTACTTGGAAACACGATGACGGTTTTTCTAAAATTACAGCCAAGAGCTACACTGGGCCATGGGTAGTTACGTCACAGATAACAAGGACACACGAGACAAAAGCCACAGCTTCTCCCCTGGATCGGCCTGAGATTTCAACCAGGCTGGTCATGTGGAGGGTTTGCCAGTTCATTAGAATGGGTTTCTGCAGTGAGCTGGCTTTCCCTGGGAGGGCTGTCCACCCTGACACTTCCCTCAAAGTCCCTCCTTCCCATATTTCAGTTTTACCGTGTTTGGTGGCAAGCCTGGTTTACATTAATCACAGCTAACTTTTACTGATGCTGACTCTGTGTCGTGACTTTTGTGGAACCCTTTTCATGTGTTGAGTTTCTTTCTGCTCACAACGATCTCAAGAGGTAGGTACAACCACTTGTTTTCATTTTCTATATGAGAAAACTGAGTCATAAAGAGTTAGGTGACTGCTCCAAATTGGAGCAGGGCTTTCAAGGAGGTGGAGCTGGAGTCCTAATCCTCTGAGCTCTAGAGCTGCTGGGTAATACTCATTTGGCTAATCCTTAAAGGAGCCTTTTGTTTGAAAAGAAATGAAAGCTCACATCTGCATAGCACTTTGCAAATCTGCTAAGCACTCCAAGTACATTGTAAGCTAATGTTTGAAAACAGCCCTGCGATAGGGAGATGGAAGCCCAGAGGTGTTAAGTGAGCTTCTCGATGCTCATCAGCTGGCAGGTGAGAGAGGCAGCACTCGAACTCAGGCCTTCTGTTCCATGAGACATTGCTTCCAGCTCAAGCAGAGGATAACCTGCTTAATTAGTAAGTTCTGAGTAAGGCACTTAGAGAATAAGCACAGTATGTATTGTATTCAAACCAAAAAGTCAAACCCGTTGCTGTCGAGTGGATTCCGACACATAGCAACCCTATAGGACAGAGTAGACCTGCCCCATAGAGTTTCTAAGGAACAGCTGGTAGATTTGAACTGCTGACCTGTTGGTTAGCAGCTGAACTCTTAACCACTACGCCACCAGTTTTATTCAGGGAAATGTTAAATTAGCTCTTAATCATGTGTCACCAAATGTCCAGGGACAGTCACTGTACAGTAACTTTAAACTTCCTTTTCTTAGGGAGTATCTGTAGTCTGTAGTGTCTTCAGAGGGCCTCCTCCCCCATAACATTTTCATGTCATCAGAGCTCAGCAGGGGCTTTATTTCTCCAAGTTCGCTCAGCTGCTCCAACCTCTGGTCTTCTCATTTGCAGAAGGTGAAATCCCTGGGTGGCGCAAATGGCTAACAACCTTGGCTGCTAACTGAAAGGTTTGCAACTCAAGTCCACCCAGAGGGCCTTGGAATGAAGGCATGGAGATCTACTTCTGAAAAATCAGCCACTGAAACTCCTGTGGAACATAGTTCTACTTTGACACACATGGGGTTGCCATGAGTTGGAGTCGTGTCCACTGCAACTGGTTTACCTTTTTCTAAGAGAAAGTCACCATTCCCAAAGCACAGCCCTATAGTTTGTTTCCTTTGCTCTTGGAGTTCCGTATTTTTCCTTCTGCTGTAAAGATGGAGAAATCTTTTCAAAATACCAAGTAGTTCTCTTTGGATGCATTTATTGAACATTTGAGGAGAATATACCCCTTCTTCTTTCCAGGACAAGTACCCCTGGGAAGACAGGGCTTTCCTGTCCTAGGGAATCTCAGCTGATATCATCTTCAGATACAAATTTTGCCTTGAAATAAAACTCTTTGCATTTAATAGCAAAGCTAAATGTGTGCACAGATGAACATTGGGGATTTTATTCACTGACCGAGGAAGCACAATGGCCTAATGTTTTCCTTGACATTTGTGCAAATGAGCTCTTCCCAATAACAGGAGAAGTCAGGATCGTAACTGGAGATCCTAAGGACTTTGGCTTGTGAATAAGAGTATAACCACAGCCTCCTGCACGACAATTACACTTGAAACCTAAAAGGACAGGTTACAGCAAACCTCCTTACAGTTTCCGTGGAAGGTAAACGCTAAATTATTAGGGGCTAGCCTTTTTATGTTTTTTTTTTTTTTTTTTTTTTAGCCTTTTTATAACATCTTCTAAGAAGGCACACCATGCTCCCAAATGAGTTTGCATCATTACTAGCTGAACTTATGAAAGTATCTGGAAATGAGATAGGGATCATTTCATTGATCGTTTAATGACATATACTTTCCAGCTTCTGGAATGTTTCTCGACAAGGTGAATGCTTATCTCCAGAAGAGGCTCAACAAGGGGGAATTTGGTGCTGAAACCAGTCATCCTCAACCAGGGGTCTATCTCAAACCCCCAATTGTGCCTTTGCATGTGGAGCCTGGGCATTTGCCTACTGAAAAAGTCTCTGGGGTGGTTCTTATGCATGCCCCTGATTGAGAACCATCAGCTAAAAGCGATGGGAATCAAACCTCTAAGTGTCTGTGACTAAGGCAACGGGAAAGAAATCTATGTGCAAGTCTACACGCCACAAAGGCAAGACTCTTATAGCCTGAAGATAGGCTTCCTGAAGCCTGTCCAAAGTCCTTTTTGGGAAAAAAAAAAAAAAAAAATTAGCGCCAAGGCATTAGAATGACTAGCATCTCTGTTTCTGTATGGTCCTCTGGGAAGCAGATGCTGGGAGTGCAAAAGGAAGCAAAGCCACTGAAAGAAGAAAACAGAAGGAAGTAGAATTGTGCAGGGGATGAGCCTGACAGAATAGCTGCCAGCCTAGTAGGCCCTCGGGAGCGAAGACTGCCTGCTCAGAGGGACCGAGGTGGGTGGGAAAGGCCAGACCCTCTACTCCCACTGTGCTTAGTCAGTGGTTCCACTCTAGCAAGACCATGGCCTCATCTCAAAAGCTGAAGCGGGTCTGAAGGAGTTGACAGCTGGAAGTTACCCACTGGCTGCCTTCTCCCGCTGGGCAATGAGTTCTTTCTGCAAAGGGGCTCTGAACAGCAAGCCCCATGTCTGCCAGTTTCCACAGATTTCTGATCAGTACTTCTGGGCCTTTCAGGGTTTGGTCAGAAGCAGCTGGAGTAGGGGGCAGTGCCAGGGTGGGATCCTTTACGGGAATTCACTGCCTTATGTGGAGAAAAGGGGGGAAAGACTTCTGGTCCCCTCTTTAGGAAGGTGCTCTTTGGAATACATAATCTGTCTGTTTATCTCAAAGTAAGTGCTTTTATAAAGGACCAGGACTGTACTCTAGACATAATTTTTTCACTTAAGAGGAGGTTTATTTCTAGTCCCTTTTGAACTCAACCCTAGAAAAGGAGACATGGAGAGGAAAAGAGAAAAAACTGGGCTCATTTTAATTTCTTTCTGCATCAGGGCATGTATTAGGTGGTCATACTTGGAAGAATAGGGCATTAATATCTGAGGGGCCTTAAAAATCTTCTTGTGTAGACAGTGAATCCCAGAGAGGTTGGGTTTCTTCCAAGATCACCCAGAGAGGGGCAAAATTGAGCTGCCTGACCACGCATTTTCACGGCTGCTCATGACCGCACATACCTCTCCAGAGACAGAATGTTCCTTGTCAGTCCATTCCCTTTGCTCTTATGGACCCTACCTTTTGTGTTTTTGCTTAAATCTTCAAAACAGAAAATATTCTGAGGTTTCCTACACCTTGCCCCACCCCACCCCACCCCACCTCTGGTAGTGAGCTCTGTGTCTAGAAGGTGTTAGGAGACAGATGTATGCTCCTGCGATGTGTGAAGCCCCCAGCCAGCTTCCCTCACCATACACTTGCTTTTCCATTATAGAGTCATCCAGGCATAAAGTGACAAAGCCATCAGAAGCTTTTAATTCAGTCCCACAATTTGTCGTCCTGACACCAATAAAAAGTCAGCATATCATTCATTCTCTGTGTTGATTGATCTGGGAGGAGCCTGGGTGGTGTAAGCGGTTTGCACTCAACTACTAACCTAAAGGTTGGTGGTTCAAACCCAACCAGCAGCTCTGATGAAGAAATGCCTGGTGAATTGCTTCCACAAAAGGTTACAGCCAAGCAAACCCATGGAGCAGTCCTACTCTGTAACACATGGAGTTGTCATGAGACAGGGCCAACTTGATGGCAGCTGACAACAACATTGGGATGGAGCTTAGTGGAATGGCTGACGGCTGCCCTCTTCCCCTGCTTTCTCCTCCGCCTCCTCTGCCTATTCTTCCTCATTCTTGTCCCCCTTCTCCTTGCTTTTGGGTTCCAAAATCCTAAGCCACTGTGTTGCAACAGCTGCTGAAGAGACAGGCAATAGCTCCCCTTGCACATGAAGCCCACCGAGTTAGGAACCACCGTGGCTGTCCCTCCAGCTCATCTCCAGCCACTGCCTGGAATTCAGCCACACTGGACTCTGGGTGGATAAAGCGTGAGGTCCAGCACTGCCCTAGTGTGCTGAGTTATGGCCTTGGCAGGGTCAGGGAACTACTTCAAGGAGACCAGTAACCTTGGGTGAACTCAGAAGGGGTCTGACCTGAGAAGGGCCTCCTCTTTCAGGGACTGTTGCCCTCTGTCCAGCAGCTGGTGGGTGCCACCCTCTCCCGAATTCCCCCAGAACACCCACCACCTGGGGAGCCTTGGTTGCTGCCTGAGACTTGGTGGTAGCTCCGCCACTGATATCAACCATTAGGAAGCAGCAACCTCAGCACGGACATAAACTCGCCCTGCTCACAGCCTGTCCCAGTAATTGTCCCAGAGCGTCATCCTGACGCAGCACCCCTGGAGGACCACACCACACAGGCTGCAACCCCTTCTGTTAACCATGCCCAGCAGGACTAGCCCCAGGGAGCACGAATCAGGCCATGGCCATAGAACAGCTTCTGAGTCCGGTCTTTATGAAGGTGCTCTTTGTTTTGAATACATAATCTGTCGTGTTATTTCAAAGTAAATGTTTTTCTGAAGAGTCTGGACTGTACTTTAAACATATATATATATATTTTTTCTTACTTAAAGGGAAATTTATTTTTAGTCCCTTTATGGACTTAACCTTAGAAAGGGAAACAGGGAAAGGAAAGAGGACTCAAGGGTTGTCCTAAACCAGGGCATGCACCTTGCATAACGATTTGCCTCAGACAGCATGTAGCCAAGAAACATGCGTGTGTAGCTGACAGCTTTGAGCTTTGCTCATTTTATGTACTGTAGACTGTGTGCTTTTGTTGAAGCAAAGTAGTGCCAGCTTTAAATGCAGCCACAGAATACCTCTCTCGCTTGGTACTGTTGGATTTACAGCTCAACATTTTCTTTTTCAGCAAGGACTAGAAGTTCCCCCAGCATTGCTTTTTGTTTTTCCCCCTTGAGCCTGTTTGTGTGGTGCAGGATTCTTGGAGAACGCAGCGCTGCTGATGTTCTCCAGCAGCCTCAGCCGTGCGCTGTGTGTCAGCAGATATGAGAGCCTGGGTCTGTTTGCTCAGCCCTGCTTTCCTAACGACAGCTCTTGCTTTACACAGTTTCAAACAATAAGTCAGAGTCTTCATGATCAGCTAAACCTGTACCAGAGGTGGTTATGTATGTCCTTTCTCTCTCAGAGATCTTTGTTTCTAAAATGAAAGCAAAAGCATGCACAAACAGTAGAAGTAGGATTTGAGAATTTTTATTCTGCTTAGAAATTTTGGAATGAAATTATCCTGGGTCCCTCTGGTCCAAAGCAGCCTTGTGAACTAATAGGATTTAGGCATCAGACCCTGGAATAAGGGCTCTGGTGAGCTGTGGCTGCTAACCAAAAGGTCAACAGTTTGAATCCACCAGCTGCTCCTTGGGAACCCTACAGGGCAGTTCTACTCTGTCCCACTGGGTAGCTATGAGCTAGAATCCACTTGACGGCAATGGGATTTTTTTTTTTTTTTTTTAATTACACAAGTTCAGCCAGGCTTGGATGTTTTAGATTGAGGTGTGGACCCAATCATTCATTTATTCACTCAGAGAATATTTATTGTGAACCCACTATGTGCTAGACACTGTGCAGGTGTTGAATGTACAGTAGTGAACCAAACAGGCCAGTGCCTGCCTTCCAGGAGTTTCCATTCTAGTTGCGGGGAGAAGTTGTCAGAAAATGAACAATGCAAATAAGTATATAACATGATGTCAGCAACTGGGAAGTGCCAAGAAGAAACAGAAAGCAGGGTAAAGACAGGTGAAGAAGAGGGAGCCCGGGGACACCCTGCTTCACCTGCTCTGCCATTGCACCCAAGCTCTAGAAACCGACACTGTCCCTGTGAACTTGCATCCACATATAGCCCAAAGGTCACCTCCTTTACACCCTCTAAAGAGGTGATTTCATTTGGGCTATCCGGTGTTTTGAATGTTGTTTTAAGGTTTGATTTTGTTGATGATTTTATAAACAGATCATTTTATAGAAAAACTCAGAGCCCTAGCTTCTCCTGAGGGAAAGGAAAAAAAGCTCTTGCAACACAGGGCCCACATTCTTCTTGGCAGCAGATTGAAGGAGCTAATGAGGGGCCCTTAGTAGATCAGAGGGGACATGACCTCCGTTTTTGCCACAGTCTTCACCTGGCTCACCTCCCAAATGGTCTGTGTAGGAATCTTGGTTCAGCCTGTCTGGTGCCCACCCTCAATCATTCATTCCTCTCCCTGCAGTGATGCCTCCAACATTAGGGACCCTTCCTGACTGGCTCTCTGGGTGGGCAGGTGATGCTTTCTCCTCCTCTTTTCTCTTTTCTGAGCCCTGGTGGCGCGGTGGCTAAGAGTTACAGAGAGCTACAGCTACTAACCAAAAGTCAGCAGTTTGAATCCACAAGCCTCTCCTTGGAAACCCTATGGGGCAGTTCTACACTGTCCTATAGGGTCACTGTAAGTCGGAATCGACTCGACGGCAATAAGTTTTTTTCTCTTCTTGATGTAGGGCTGACTCTCCTTGATGGTTGCAAGAGGCTGCTAAGGTGCCAGGGTCTCCCATCCCAAGCCAAAGCACAGAACCAATAGGTCAGAGAACGAGCTCTATCCTCTTGCATTCTCTTTCCTTTTACACAGCCAGTAGAACCGGGCAGATGACGTGGGCTCACACACATCTAGTTTATCTTCATTCACCGCAGCCACAGCTGAAGTAACTCAGATGCTCTGGGAGCTATGGGTCCATTACACACCTGCTGAATTAAAATTCAAGCCCAGTCTCTGATTATTTCATCTTTCATACTTTATACCACCCAGGCCCCAAATCCTCCCTAGATTGTCCTTTCCCAAAAAATGGGACTGGCCAGAGCACATGTTTTTTCACCCCAATTGCTGTTTACTTCATTTCCATGTGGCTTTTCAGAGTGTAATGCCTCACATGACAAGTGGCATGTCATCTGAGCTGGTCCCATTGCCCATGGGATGCATTCCACTGGGGCTCGCCTTGCAAGAATGTTGACGTCCAGCTGCGTTCTTCTCCTTGTCTTGGCTGGTTCAATCAACATTGGATTAAAAATTCAGGCATTTGATTTAACATACAGATCTTTCCAAACGTACGTAACTGTCACAGCCAGATGTTTACATAGCCCCCTTTTTTTTTAGTCAATGTTCAAGTGTACGTCTTACGTAACGAATAACCTTTCCCTACTCAATACAGTAGATCAGTGTCCTTGGTCTGTTGCCTGCATCTTTCTTCATTTCAGAAACACACGACTGAGTGCCCTCTGCAAACTCTTGCCCCAATCAGTGTTTCTCCTTAGAAGGAGACAGTCTGATCCTATTACACACTTCCTCCTCACTCACCAGGCCTGGGCTTTTACTTCTGACAGTGGATCTCTTCATCGCTGACCTGAGGCTGCAGTCACCTAGACCCAAGAACTAGCAGCTTTAGCATCACCCTTTGTTGTCAGCTGCTGTCAAGTCAGCCCCTGACTCTCGGTGACACAACAAAACAAAACACTGCCTGATCCTGCACCATCCCCATGATTGGCTGGGGATTAGACCATTGTGGTCCATAGGGGTTTCACTGGCTGATTTTTGAAAGTAGATTGCCAGACCTTTCTTCCTAGCCCATCTTAGTCTGGAGGCTCTGCTGAAACCTTCAGCATCATAGCAACCCACAAGCCTCTGCTGCATACGGGTAGTGGCTGTGCATGAGGTGCATTGGCTGGAATCAAACCCGTGTCTCCTGCATGGAAGGCAAGAATTCTACCACCAAACTACCAGTGTCTCATTTAGCATCGTGCATGATGTAAGGGCTCAGAAATGTAGACTCTCGGCCCACCCAAGAGCCTTTAGATCAATAGCTTCACGTTAATAAGATTTCCAGGAAACTCATATGGGCATTTAGGTTAGAAAAGCACCAACTTAAACCACCCCCAGTCTGTGTACAGGCTTCCACTACTGCCTCTGGCCCTGCCCCTTCCATATGACCTCACAACCATGCGTGTAAAACTTCCCTCAACAACATGTGGACTTTCTCTCATCATTGGTTATTAGTTCCCACAGTCAAATGTGGACTCACGTATTTTGTGATTTTAATCTTTGGTGGTTTCAGTATTCGGCTGTAGGTAAATACGTGTCATCAGCAGTTGGCCACGGTATAAAATATCCTTGAAAGCTAAGTCGTTCATCATAAACACCTAAATAGTCATTAGGGAGAAAGTACTCTTGCAGTGTAGTTTAGCCATGTCTGTAGAACGTGGAAAAAAGTAATTAAAGCACTGAAGGAAAGCTGTTAAATTAAACAGGTGGTTATCAACAGCCAGGCAAGATAGAAAAGTGGTTAAGGGATGACATGGGAAGTCTGACGGCTAGGCCAGGCTAGAATCCGGCTTTGCTTCCAGCTGTTGTGGCCTTGGGGAAGTTGATTAGCCCAGTAGTTCGCAGGCCTGAATGCCCATTAGAATCATCTGTAGAGCTTGGGAATAACCTTGCAGCTGCCCAGAAACCACCAATAGAGAGCCTGATTCAGTAGCTCTCTGGTGAGGCCCAGGTGTCTACATTTTAGACAACTCTTTGGGTCATTTGATGCACAGCCAAGTTTGGGAACCACTGACAATCTCACTGAGCCTCTAACTCCCTAGTTCTAGTATGGGGATAATAATAGATCAGCTTAAGGGGTTCTTGAGAGAATTAGATGCTAGAATATGGGGAAAGATCCTGACACGTAGTAGTTGCTCAACCAAAAGGTATTGATGGTAATGGTTGTGATGGTGATGGTGATGATGGTGGTGATGGTGCTGATAGTGATGATGATAATCATGGTGATGGTGACAATGGTGATGATGGTGATGATGGTGGTGGTGGTGATGATAATAATGCAGGTTCCGTGTATACACCAATTGGATAAGTTCAAAACTAATCTCCTTTTTTACTTAAATACAGCTTTACTTTATAAATAGGCCTGTTTAGAAGCCCACAAACATACATTGTTAGAATAAAGCAGATTATTTTGTGGTAGCTGCTAGCTCTGCAATAGGCTTGATTCTACCCTTTTAATAATTCTGTCTTATGTTTGTTCACCACTTCTTAGTTTTACAAGTGCTTTTACATATCTTGTCCCACTTAACACTCCCCCCAACCCAATCTGAGGAGGAATGCAAGACTATCACGTGACCTTATGCTTATTTTATAACTAAGGAAACAGAGACGTGAGAGGACTTGCTTTAAGCTTCTCACTGAACAATCTGGAATGAAGCTCAGGTCTTTGGACTCTGTGTGCACTTACCGGTAGTTTTCTACCAGAGGTTTATATTAAAGGGAGTTTTCCAGGCAAATCTGCTTGACTGACTGTTAATGTGTCCCCCCAGGTTAGATTAACAATTGCTTAAAAAAATCTTTGTTTCTTGGGTCAGGTTCCAATTTAGTCTTATCTTCAGGTCTTTCTCAAATCTGAGGAAATCAAACTCAGAGGATACTTCTCCACCCCCCGCTGCCCCCACCAATGGAGAATCAATGGCCATTGAGGGCAAACTAATAAAGACCCACTTAAGTAAAAAATAACATAATTTAGATAATTGCGTGAGAGGAGAAAATACGACATGGTCCACTAACCCTGTACTGTAGCACTTGTATCTGTAACTTTTTAAATGAATTCCCTCAGGTAATTAGTTTTCTGAAATGTCGCCAAGTAGCACTTTTCCACTTTCCAGGCCCTCCTGGAAATATCTGAAACACTAGGTAAGCACTCTTACTGGCATGTTATGTCAAGGAGTTTAGCAGAATGAACAATAAAACACACATATCGAACATTAAGTTGTTATACATCTACTGACATCGTACTCACAGGAACCTCTGCAGAAACCATTTTGCCTCACCCATCATTCTTTTGCCTCAGGAGAGCGTTCAGCCTTCCAGCTCCTCTGGAACATGATATTTGATAAAGTTCGTGAGGAGCCAGAAGTTCTCCCTCAGGTCCATCTCAGTTGGATTATCATCTCTCCTTCCTCTCTTCTAGCACTGGTCTTGCCTACCAGAGAGACAGCCACTCTTTACTTTCTTAAACCCCAGAACCAACTCTGTTATCATAAACGTGTCCGCACCAGTGTCGCTTACAGCCCTAAAGGCTTTTGGTGCCACTAGGAGGAGGAATATTTAATTACTCTTTCCAACGGTCACCATGTTGGCTCTCTCTTCCCTGTCATGTTTCCTATTGTTGACAAAGGGTCATTTGTATTTTCTCTCTGGGCTGTCCAATAACCTCTCTGTATACTCAGTCCATTAACCCACTCCTCATTTCTTTATTGCGTTCATGTATGAAAAGGTACAATTACAAGTTAGAAAGTGGAAACACAATCTCCTAGTCAATCAATACAATAAATGAAAAATTAGAATTCCAGTTTTATATTATTTAAGAATTAGAGTATCTAAGCCCTCAACAGGTATGCACACTGTAATCCAAGATTCTACCCTGTTTGTATTGATTCCTCACCTGGCATCCTACTTCCAAGCAAAAGAAATAAAAACAATTGCAGTTTCAAGTGCTGTGTTTCAGGAGTCTCTGGGTGCTGCAAATGGTTGAGTGCTGGGCTACTAACTGAAAGGTTGACAGTTCAAGTCCACCCAGAGGCACCTCAGAAGAAAGGCTTGGCAATCTACTTCCAAAATGATCATAGCCATTAAAAATCTATGACACACATGGGGTTATCATGAGTTGGAATTAACTCGATGCAACTGGTAGCTGTAACAGTAAATGAGCTTATTACCTTATTTTGAGAACTTCAGTCAGCATTACATAAAGCAAGATTTATTCAACAAATATGTTATTTAATGTACATTATTCGTTCATTAATATTTGTTGAGTGGCACTCTGGCCAGACACTGTGCTAGGTACGGGGGATGAAATGGTGAGCAAAACCATTCCTGATTCTCAACTGTCCAGAATGTACAGTCCAGAGAAGGAGAAAAGTCACTCAAATCATAACTACTGTGGGTATTTTGAAGGAAAGGACCACAACTCTTTGAGCATGAATACGATGGGAACTTTAGCTGGACCGAGTTTGAGGGAGGTGTCCTCAAGGAAGGGATGCTTAACTTGGGAAGTAAAATGTGAATCATAGATAATTAGAAAAAGATTTCTTTCTCCTTTACCTAATTGGAAGCAATATTATCTCCTTCCAAGAAAATATGGCCTCATTAGTTAATATTAAGAGACGGGAAAACTTAAGCAAGCTAATATTTTTACCTTGTCTTTTCTAGAACTATCCTTTTAAAGTGTACTGCTCATTACTTTTTACACCAGCTTCTATTATTAGACAAGTGAATTTAGACTCTTTTCTTTGGCCAATTGCTCTTAGAGTTACAACACACTCTTGGCCCATAGTAGGTCCATAGTAGACCCTCATAAATATTTGAGAATCTTCAAGGAAAAGAATAATGAGTGGCTGTTTGCCTTCTCATACTACTCTAAATAGTAAACGTGAAAATTTAACATGTTGGTCATAAAGCTATGTTTGGCATAAGAGGTTCTACTGAGCACAGTGAAAAAGGAAGAATTACAGTTCAAGCCAAGTGAAAACAGAGTTAAAAAATGAATGCTAAAGTAATTTCTACTGATTAATAATAACATGGTGAAATACTAGAGTAATTAATAAGTAATACATTAGCCTAATGTGCACCAAGGGAGTGATTAGTTATGTAAAAGCTACTGCACTGAAGCAACATTTCCTTGAGCAGAGCTTTCTTCCCTTTTTTCTTCTTCTCTCCATATGACTCCTCTTCTTCCTGCTTTCCCCCTCTTCCCCGCAAAGAAAGGAAGAAAGAAATGTATGTAGATAATGTATTGCAAATCATTGTTTGGTTCAATTTATGCAAGGTTAATTTCAATCTGAGAGCTAAACATTAATATACATTTAGTATAATTTAGGAAACCCAAAAGAAAAATGTTTACTCTCTTCTCATTCCAGAATTAACAATTTAATGTTATGATGATGATTATTAGGTATTTTCTTATCCTTTCTACATCCATTTATTCTATGAGTCTTATCTGATTACTGTGTTAAGAACTGTGGGGCCCCCTGAAAAGAACAAGACACAAATATGCTATATGTGTTAATATTGCAAGGAGGGATATTAGTAGTAGTTAAGAAAAGGGTTCTGTGGTCATATAAGTTTGGGACACATTGAGTTAAACAATCTAATTCCTTTGTTGAAGGACTGCTCAGAATGTTTAATATGTGACAAAGGGCTCTTTAGAAATTCAACACTGACACCAAAATAACTTTCTTAACTTATCATATACTAACCATGATTTCTTGGGTACACTCTGGAAATTGCTAATCTAAGCAGTATAACAGGATTCTGCCTCCAAGGTATATATAATTTTGTGTGTGTGTATGCGCATGTGTGTGTGTGTGCGCGTGCGTGTGTGTTGCCGCTGAGTTGATTCTGACTCATAGTAACACTATAGGACTGAGTAGAACTGCCCTATAGGGTTTCCATCAGGCAGCTGGTAGATTTGAACTTCTTTTTGGTTAGCAGCCAAGCTCTTAACCAGGTAGGGAGGCTGATATTATTAGTAGTGAGAGAGGGGCCCAAAGCATGAGGCATGGGATTCAGGTTGGGGTTCTAACTCTACTGGAGGGCTAGTAGCAAATCTCTAGTGATGAAGAGGTGGAAAACAGATAGTACAATCACATAGACCAAGTAGGCTTGATGGAGATTTATTTTAATTTGCATTATTAATTTAAATAATATTAGTTATTATTTGTAAATGGATGGTGTTGAGGGCCAGTAAGTGCCAGTAATTTTAGCACAGTGGATAAAGACTGTAAACTCTGACCTAAGATTTCTTAGGTTTATATCCGTATCTTACCACTGCTGACTTATATGACCTATTTACCTCTTTAAGCCTCAATTTATTCATGTGTAAATAGAAACAACAATAATAATGATACTCATCACAAGGAATATTAATGAGAATTAAATTAGATGACATGAGAGAAACACTTAACACAATACCTGACACATAACATGGTGTCATTAAATACTCACTCTGGGACTAATTATAGACTTTATTTACAGGTGGGTTTTGGTTAGGAATGGCTCCAAACTAGACTAAACTAGATAGTTGAATGGGAATGTAAACAACTAGGACAGACTCAGCTCTTTTTGACATATTGGCACAAGAAAGAATTACTCCACTTGAGCAAAGAGAAGTACGTAGGTCTGGAAATGGCACATTTACTTGCTAAACTATCTGTGCTTATACAGTTGTCATTGACCCTGAAAACCGTTTGGCAAGAAGAGACATATTTTCATGTATCAGAGCTAGTAGAGGCACATTTCTTAAGCTGGGCATCAGTTAAATTGCTGAGGGTGGAGAATGGAGACTGTAGAATAAAAACCTAATATAAAAAATCTCTATATCCAGCAGTAGGAGATGCAGCCTAGTCCTAGACCAAGTCAATACTTGGTAAAATATAATGATCACTCCTCACAATATTTTCCAGACATGTGAAAAAGGTGGCACTCTCCAGGAAAACAAAATGAACAATAGTATACTTTACTCTCCACTGTTAGTCTATAAAAAATGTCAAACATATAATTTAAAAATTTATGATACATACAAAGGAGCAAGAAAATGTGAACTACAATCAATAGAAAAAAATTATCAATGGAAACAGGCCCACAGATGACACAGATATTGGAACTAGCAAAGATTTTAAAACATCTATTGTAATCATGATCAAGAATTTTCAAAAAATATAGCCAGAATGGATGAACAGATAAGTAATCTCGGCAGAGAAGTGAAAAACCATAAAAGAAACCAAATAGGAATTCTAGTCTAAAGATAAAACATCTAAAATTAAAAACAAAAACATTGGCATGGCTTAACAGCAGAACAGAAGCTGAAAAAAAAAAAAAAAAAGACCAATGAATTTGAAGGCTGGTTAATAGAAATTGTTCAAACTAAAACACACACACACACACACAAAAGTTGAAAAACACTTTAGATTATCAATGACCTGATAAGTGGCCTAACATACATGTAATTGTAATCTGAGAATGAAAGGAGAGAGAAACTGAGCCAGAAAACATATTTAAAGAAATAATGACTGAAATCTTTCAGATTTGAAAGAAAAATACCAATCTTCAGATCCAAAAACTTAGTGAATTCCAGATAGAAATACAAAGAAAATTACACCTATGTACATTACAGTCAAGCCTCTGAAAATCAACGATAAAAAAAAATTATAAAAGCAGTCATAGGGAAAAAAAATGAAACATTACATGCAGAGGAATAATGATTAAAAACTGATGGTTGACTTCTTATTATGAATAATAGAAGTCAGAAGACAATGGAAACTAACTTACACTGAGAAAGGTTCTGTGGACAAAGTGCTCTGATGGTATGGCTTAGTCAAGAGGCCAAGAAGGGCTTTCTTATGGAAGTACCATCTCATCAGAGATGTTCATGATGAGATGTTAAGTAGACAGAGAAGGGACTATGTCTAAGGCATGTGCAGAGCCCCTGTGGCAAGAGAAAACATGTCACATGAAAAAACTGAAAGACTTAGGGTAAGTGGAACACAGAGATCAAGGAAAAAGTAGTGGCTAGACTATGTAGTTAGGCCACAATATGGATTTTTGTTTTAATTCTAAGTGGGAAGATTTTCAGGAGTTTTAAGCAGCAAGGATCATTTAGATAAATAGATTTGTGGTGTATATAAAAAAAAACTCTTAAAATCTGAATAACATAGAAGGCAACTGGGAAGAGACCAAGAGGCTATAGAACCGGTCCTATAGAACTGGTTCAGGTGAGCAATGATGGTGGCTTGGCCTAGGGGGGTAGCAGTGAATATGGAGAGAGGTGCATAAATTCAGTATCTATTTAATAGATAGTAGTGACAAAAAAAAAAAAAAAATTTTTTTTTTTTTTTTTTTTTTTAGTGACAGGACTTGGTGATGGGTTTGATATGGGAGATGAAGGAAAAAGAGGTATCAAAACTGATTTGCAGGTTTCTTCCAGTTTGAGTAACTAGGTGGATGAAAGTATTATCTACTGGTGAAGGAAACTCTGAAGGAGAACAAGAATTAGTTATCTGTATTTAACAAGCACTTATATTGTACCTATTGTACCTACTGTGTGCCAAGCACAATTCTAAGATATTTACAAACATTAACTCTTTTTACATCTGTTTTGTTCCAATTTTACAGATGAGGAAACTGAGGCATGGAGAGGTTAAATAACTTGCCTAAGGTCACAGTTGATAAATGTTGAACTGGGATTTGAATCCCTGCAATCTGGCTCCAGGGAACATACTCTTGACCATTATGCTGAGTTGTCTACAACTCCTTCTCCAGAATTGGTCCCGTGGTCCCTCCTAACCACAAGGGGCCAGAAAGTGCAATCCTACCACGTGCCTGGATAGCAGAGAGCATAAATAGTTGGAGAGCACACATTTTATCACAGATACTAAACACAAAGAATAGAAGCCATAAAGCGATAGTGTAAGTTTTAGTTTTTGTTGAAACCTGTGAATTTGCTAATATTCTACCATTTTGACCTATAAAAATGGCAATTTCATAAGGATCATCCTAAACAGATTAAAAACACCCCTTACAAAAATAAATACAAACATCCCCATGAACAGAAAATTCTCAAATCAGACCCAATATAAAATTTGTCTATATTCCATTTAAAAGAGACAAATTTAAAGTAAACTACCAAAAGCAAAAAGCTTGATGTGAAAGTAAAAAAAAAAACTAAATTAAAGTCAGCAGAATATCAAATCAAGCAATATTTGATTGAAAAAAAAAAAAGTCCTTAATCAGACAAAAGTGATAATTTGTACTGATAAGTTGTAATTCACAGTGAAATGGCCATGAACTCTTATGCTCCTAATAGTGAAGCATTGAAATAAGCAAAGCAAAAGCTCTAGAAATGAGCAAAAATGGACAAGAATGTAATTTTATTGAGAGTTTTAACTATTTACTTGGCATATAAAGAAGAGGTAAATAATATTACATAGAAATCAAATAACATATAAGGCTATAAGTTCTACTGACCACTTTAGCATGAAATAGAATACATCATCGTTGCAAGCATCTATATCTGGAAACCCTGGTGGCGTAGTGGTTAAGTGCTATCTATGATCAGCAGTTTGAATCCACCAGGCTCTCCTTCGAAACTCTATGGGGCAGTTCCACCTTGTCCTGTAGGGTTGCTATGAGTTGAGATTGACTCACCGGCAATGGATTTGGTTTCGGTTTTCAGTATATTATATCGACGCAAGCTAGCAATATACTACTAGGTCATGATGATTACCTCAATAAATTCTAAAAAGGATAAATTATTGTGGTCACATTTTCTGTTCACAATACAATTACACATTAATGTTTTTTTTAAAAATCCCCAATATTTTCAAATTGAAAAATAACTAGGTAACTACTGACCAAAGAAGAAATAATTGTAACTATTTAGGAAATAAGGACAATACAATTCTTATATATTAAAACTTACCAGATGTGGTTATAATTTTTTGTAGAGAAACATTCACTGTCATATGGTTTCATTATTTAAAATCAAAGAAAGGAGAATAACTAAGCATTCACATAAAGAAATGAGAAAACCCTCAACCAAACAAATCTAAAAAAAGTAAGAAAAAATAATTAAACTGTAAGAAGAAATTGATGAACTAAAAACAAAACACAGGAAAACAGTGGCTTGATAAATAAATCTAAAGATGTTTAGTTCAGTTAAAGCTGTGCATATCAGAAAAGGTATATAAAATTACATAGAATTGGAAGAGAAATATTAATAGAAAATTTTATGTTCAGAATTTTAATACTATCTTTTAAAAACACAATGAAGTAATTTCCTTAGAAAAGGAATATTACGTATATAAGAAGTAGAGAATTTCAAAACACCAAAGCTATGAAAGAAATTGTAAAACTTGCCGAAGGATTCCTATTAAAGTTTCCAGAACCACAGGGCTTTACAAATAAATTCATACTATGAACTTTCAAGGAATGCATAATCCACGTGATAATTCTCAGACATGAAGAATTGCTGTTTCATTTTCTGAAGCTCTTATACCAAGTGTGAAAACCTTTGCTACATCACAAAGTAAGAAAACTACAGACCAACATTCATAAATATAGGTGCTAAAATTCCATTAAATTGTTAGTAAATTGATTTCAACAATATATAATTCCTTCCCTTGTTAAAATATATATATATATATATATGTTTATGAGTCTCACTACTGTGCAAGGTGTCTGCTAAGTGCCCTATGTGCAGGGTCTCTGCCCTCAGGGAGCTCACTTTCTAGTGAGGGAATAGACATATACAACTAAGTACAGAATTAAGAACCTAACCAATTTGCGATACATGCTAGAAAGGGACATGACATGCCTCATGACAGTGTGTGACGAGCGGACCCTTCTTCACTGGGCCCAGTGGTTAACAACTGTTGTTTGGAGCCAGATCTCCAGGATTTGAACCAAATATTTGCTACTTTATTAACTATGAAACCTTTAATCCAGTGCTTCTCAATAGAGAATGAATTTGCCACTCTAGCGAATGTCTGGCAATGTCAAGAGACATATTTCTTTGTCGCAACTGGTGGAAGGGGTCTACAGGCATCTGGTTGGAAGAGGCCAGGGATGCTGCTAAGTATCCTACAGTGCACAGAACAGTGGCCCCACAACAATTATCTGGCTCAAAATGTCAGTAGCGCTGAGGCTGAGAAACCTTAGTCTATATGATGATGAGTCCTAAGTCTGTTTCTCTAGTGGAAGCTTTCTCCTGAGATCCAGAGAGCCATGTAGCTAACTGTCCACTAGGCTTTTCCCTTTGATATCCTACAGGCATTTCAAACTCAAAAGTTCAATGCAAATGTGTCATCTTCCCCTGATAGTTTCCCCCTCTTGTGTTCATTTTCTCAGTAAATGCACCAGCTTATACAGAACTCTGAGTGCCATCCTTGATTCATCCTTTCCCTCACCCTTAAAACCCTACCTTTAATAAAATTCTGACTAACTACCTCCTTAAATGTCTCTTGAATCTGTCTACCTCTCTCTGTTCTTTGGCTTACTTCTACAGTTTTCTTGCCATCCATACCCCTTACCACCTCCAGTAACAAACATGCTAGAATGTTCAATATTTCAGTTGTTCTATATGTAGTACAAGGAGCAGTGGTAGAATTCTTGCCTTCCATGCTAAAGACCCTGGTTCAATTACCAGCCAGTGCACCTCGAGCACAGCCACCATCCCTCTGTCAATAGAGGCTTGCATGTTTCTATGATGCTGATTACGTTTCAGGTACTTCCAGACTAAGATAAGCTAGATATGAAGGCCTGGCAATCTACCTCCAAAAATCACCCAGTGGATCACAGTGGTCCCATCCCATTGCGCATGGCATCACCATGAGTCAGAGTCAATGCAACGACAGCTGATAACAGCATTAAGTAGTACAACTGGAATGAGCTGTAATTCTACTGGCCATAGAATCCTCATGGTCTGTTCTTGTTGTCTTCAAAAGTTTGAACTTGTCTATGATCCCTTTCCTAGAAAACACATACAGACACACACACACACACACACACACACACACACACACACACACATACCTGATCTGAAGAACTCACTCAGGTCTCAGCCATTTCCTCCAGGAGGCTTCTGTGAGACATCAGGCCTGGATACCCTTCTAGTGCTCTTCCATGGCACTGCATCCTTTCCCAATATAGCACATATAAAACAGTTTTAGGTAGGGTACCAGGAAGAAATACACTGGAAAATCAAACCTGAAACCTATTTGAGTTAAGAAGACAACTTCAGTATAGGAGTGAAGGAAACTTGGAGAGCTAAAGGAAATAAATGAACGAAAAGGATGACACCACCCATCTGTGAATAGACTACTTCTAAGCCTTAGAGTCGAAGGAATAATCTGGGAATTGAGAACAGAGTGTTTCTGGAGCACTTGTAACTGCTGTCAAATGTCTAGCTTGCCTGATAGACACACAGTTTTTCTAACATATTCAAAGAGACTAACATATCAATGCAGATGGAGGAGAGGGAGGATTTTGCCCCTAAGACAACATTTGGTGATGTCTAGAGACATTTTTGGCTATCACATCTGGTTGACTGCTACCAGAATCTAGTAAGTTGAGGCCAGGCACACTGCTAAACATCCTACAATGCACAGAACCCCCTCCCCCAACAAAAAAAGTATTTGCCTGGGATGCCATCCTTGGAAGACTTGACTGGGGCTAGAGGATGGACTTCCAAGATGGCTTGCACACATGGTAAGTTGGTGGGGCTGTTACATGGAGGCATGGGCCTCTCCACGGGACTGTGTGTATGTGTCCTCAGGGCACAACTGCTGCTTTCCCCCTCGAAAACATTATCCAAGAGACCAAGGAAGAAGCTTCAGTGCCTTTCCATCCTAGTCTGAGAAGCCACACACTGTCACTCCTGCTGTATTCTGTTGGTCACACAGACCAGCTCCGATTCAATGTGGAAACCCTGTTGCTGTAGAGTTGATTCCAACTCATAGGGAACCTATAGGACAGGGTAGAACTGCCTCATAGGGTTTCCAAGGCTGTAAATCTTTACAGAAGCAGATTGCCACATCTTTCTTTCTCCTGCGGAGTGGCAGGTTGGTGTGAACTGCTGACCTTTTGGTTAACAGCGAGTGCTTAACCACTGTGCAACCAGGGTTCCTGATTCAATGTGAGAGGGGACTACATAATAGTGTGAGTACCAGGAGGTGAGGATTGTTGGGCAGCATCTTGGAGGCTGGCTAGAAATCTACCAAAACAAGCCTGGATATTAGAAGCAGTCAATATAACTTGGGCAGATGTCCAATTGTCAAACTAAGAAAGCTGTTACAATTCAAATGAAACGTTATTAGAATTAGATGGAGTTAAATAATGTGGCAAGACACTAAACAGATGTAATAGATATCGATTGATTTCATCTAAACCAGTGATATCCAGTTGGAAAATATAAAAAAGTTCCTACTTACAAAATGCCTACAGGTAACTCCAAAAAAAGTATCTGGAAACTCTCTGAATAAATATATAAAATTTCTCTAAGGGTCATAAGTGATTGGAATAAATTGAGAAGTACATCATATTACTGGATGGAATCACCAAATTTCATGTAACTTCACTTCCTCCCAATTTAATATATAGGTCGAATGTAAATCTAAAATCCCAAGGAGATAGATTTGCATAAATATAATTTTATATATATGTTAAGTGTGTGCATTTTTCATTAAGCAGATACAGGAATTATCTGGAAGAATAATTGGAAAAGAATAACGAAAAAACTTTGGGAAAGGGGGTATGGATGTTCAATTTAACATTAACATATTTTATTAAAATATATATATATTTTATAAGGTAATTAAGATGGTATGGTATTAGTATAGCTATGTAAGAAAGATTAGGTGGAACTGTACAAATAGACCAGAAATTGACTGTAATGTAAATTTTGTAGCTCATAATGATGGAATCAAAACCTATGAGTAAAGAATATTTTATAGGATAAATGTTAATGCTACCATTAGCTAACTAATTTGAAAACAAAACTAAGATATATTTTCTCCTTAGGCATGCATCAGTTCCTGATAGATTTGAGTTAAATATTAAGAAATCAAAAGAAAATATGGATGAATATAATCTTATCTTGAGATGGAGAGATGTTTTAAGAATAAAAAAACAAAATAGTAAAAATGGAAAAGAAATGTACATATTTGACAATATAAAATGTTAAACTTTCTATAAGTTAAAAAAAACACTATAAACAAAATGAAAAGACAAGAAAAAATTGAGAAATGTCCTCATTTTTCCAGAAAAAGGTCTATACCCTTAATATATAAAAGAAACAGTAAAATATGCTTTTATAAGAAAAGACAGTAAAATGCTATTATAAAAATAGAAAAGACGTGAGTCATCGCTCCATTCATTTATTTATTCATATTCATTCAGTATTTATTTGAGCACCTATGATGTACTAGTCACTGTGAGAGATGTGAGTCACAGACGAATACATAAAAGGCTCCTGAGTCAATGAAAAGATGTTAGCCTCACTGGAAAACAAAACCCAAGTTCACGAAAAAGACGTATGAGGATAATAATCAGCAGAAATCAAATCCCTATTGTTTTACCTCCCAGTTCATCTGACGCCAGCACTTCCTTCTCTGACTCTAGCCACCCTCAGCTAGGTTAGATCTCACAAGTTAGAAGGGCGCCGTCCTCCAGCCTGCAGATAACAGCTGCGAGCTTGGGAGTCCACCAGAAGTCTGACCTGCTGGCCACAGATTCAGGGTTTTCCCACTACCCCTTCAGGATGCCAGCGGCAAGCTCGAGAGTACCCCCTGGACTCCTTCACTTCTGACCTGCTGGCTCCCACTACTCCTTTGGGTTTGATAATTCACTGGAAAGACTCACAGAACTCAGGGGAAGTGCTATGCTTACAAACGGCAGATTTATTACAGCCAAAAAGATACAAATCAGGGTCATCACAAAGAAGAGAAACCTAGGATGAAGTCTAGAAGGGTTCCCAATTCAAAGCTTCAGTGTCCCATGGGGATCGCTCCCCTGCCACGTGGCACTGATGCCTTTCACCAGCCAGGAAGTCCATGGGGCTTCTGTGTTCAAAGCCTTTACTGGCTTCATTTCATAGGCATGATTGATTGAGTCATGCTCCCCTCTGTCCCTGAGGCCAGCTAATACCAGGCTACCAGGTGTCTTTATGGCCTGGCCAGCCCCCAATTCATTTGTACAAATCCTCAAGTGTTATCTGGAGGTTTTAGCACCTCAACTACTCAGGAAATTCCAAGGATTTATCTCTCAGGAAACAAGGGCAAAGACCGAAAATTAATTCTTTAGCCCACAATACCATACAATTTTGCCTCTCAGATTAAAAAATAAATAAATAATTAAACTACACTACTCCATGCCATCGAAAAGGCACTGAGACAGGTACTGTGAAGCAGTGCAGGGGGACGTGTCAGTTAGTCTAATACTTGTGCTCTGGCAAGAAGTTTGGCAATACTCATTGTCATAGATTGAATTGTGTCCCCTCAAAATATGTGTCAACTTGGTTAGGCCATGATTCCCAGTATTGTGTGGTTGTCCTCCATTTAGTGATTATAATTTTATGTTAAAGAGGATAAGGTTGGGATTGTAACACCCTTACCCAGGTCACATCCCTGATCCAATGTAAAGGGAGTTTGCCTGGGGTGTGGCCTGCACCACATTTTATCTCTCAAGAGATAAAAGGAGAGGGAAGCAAGCAGAGAATGGAGGACCTCATACCACCAAGAAAGCAGCACTAGGAGCGGAGAGCGTCCTTTGGACACGGGCTCCCTGCGCAGAGAAGCTCCTAGTCTAGGGGAAGATTGATTAGAAGGCCAAGAGAGAGAGAAAGCCTTCCCCTGGAGCTGATGCTCTGAATTTGGACTTCTAGCCTACTTTACTGGGAAGAAATACCTTTCTCTTTGTTAAAGCCACCCACTTGTGGTATATCTGTTACAGCAGCACTAGATGACTAAGACACTCATCGTTTGTTTTGCTTAGTTCTTGGGGTCTCAGGGACAAACAACAACAACAAAAATACTCAGAAATTGATCCAAAGAATAAGCTATAAAGATATTTATTTTCAGAATTATATTTACAATAGCGAAACATTAGAAATATAAAATATATATATATATATAGAACACAACAAAAAAATTGCTTAAAATGCTATTTAGTAACACCTTTAATATAAAAAAATAATAATTTGTAGCCATATAAAACAAATCTCCTAAAAATACTTAAGAACATAAAAATTGCTTATGATCTAATGTTAAATAAGTAAAGCGCAACATTCATGACATATGCAGCATAATATTTGTTGGCTGAAAAATACATATGCATGTGTAGAAAACAGATTGGAAGGAAATCCTGAAATTTTAATAGTGCTTATCCTGGAGCCATGGGGCTTGAGGTGGATTTTGTTTTTCAAGCTTCTATCATCAACTAGTACTTTCCCTATCAAGGTCCCTGGGTGGCACAGTTTTTGCTCCACTACTGGGTTTTTTTTTTTTGGTTGAGTACTAACCTAAAGGTTGGCAGTTCACACCCACCCAGCAGTGCTGTGAAAGAAAAGCCTGGCAACATGAAGACTACACCCAAGACAACGCTCTGGAGCCTTTCTACTCCATAACACATGGGTTGGAACTGACTTGATGGCAACAGCTTTGTTTATTTTTTTGTTCTTGTCTTTAAAAGCTGTGAATATGGGAGAAATAGTATTAAGTTTTGAAAAAGTCAGAGGAGGAATGATACAGGTGCAGGAAGCATCTCCCAAATTATGGCATTACCTTGTGGCCTGGTTGTTAATTCATCCACGGAGTCTTCCTCCGGGGCTTACACACCAAGGAGACTGTTCTCATGCACACAATCACGCACACCTACCACAAACCCAATCATTGTTCTTTTCCAGGATAGGTGGCCTTGGTTTATTAAATCAAATGCTTTACAGGGTTTTTTTGCCAATATCCTGCTAATTGATCCACTGAGCTATTTCTTCTGGTGATTTATGGTTTGTTGTTTTGTTTATGCCATGATAGATTATTATTAATCCTGATAAAATTTACGTTTTGTTTCTTTAATGATACTATTTATTTTTGTATGGTTAAATGCCCTAAGCCAAATGCAGTCTTCCCTGCCCTCTGGAATATTCTATGCTTCAAAAACTTCAGACAGAAGCCAATTAATGTTTTATAGTATGTGTAAAATTAGCTGAGCTCTGCCCTCCTGAGGAGCACTTTCTTTATTTGCCACACTCTCCAGCGTTTCTCTTTTCTCAGTTTTGTTTTTCTAACCCGAAGCCGACTACCTGAATTGCACAGAATGCGCTGTAACCCCCTTTCCCAAAGGAAAGGAAAGTGCACTCAGCAGGAATGCAAATGCCTCTTATCCCACTTGGCCAGGCTGTATTTGTCACTCAGGAAATATTAGTTGGATCTTCTCGATGTTGGCTGGAAACCTCTTTCAGGTGTTCCTGGATCTTCAGTGTTCAGGGCTCCTCCTTCTCCTTCTACTCTTGCTCCTTCTTCTTCCTCTTCCACATAATATAATAGTTAAGTTGCTCAGCTGCTGACTGAAAGGTTAGAGGTTCAAGTCCACTCAGAAACACCTCGGGAGAAAGGTCTGGCCGTCTACTTCTGAAAAATCAGCCATTGAAAACCCTATGGAGCACAGTTCTACTCTGGCATCCGTGGGGTGCCTATAAGCCAGGGTAGATTCAATGGCATCTGGACTCTTTTTTATAACATATATGAAAGAAAATTCAGTCCATTAATTCATCAGACAGAAAGTACCCATCTCCCTACTCAAGTGATGGATGACCCTGCTTCACACTTGGTGGAGAAAACTGAATAGGCAAAAAAAACATGTCCACAAACTCCCACTGCCACATGACCCCGTAGTTCTGTTTTCCTGCCTTTCATGACAGATGAACTATCCATGCTCCTATCTAAAGCCAGCTCTGAACTTGTGCACAAGACCCTCGCTCATCACCTGCTGAGGGCACCACTCCAGCAATCCCCCCTCCCCATCTCAGTTAGATCATTCCCAGATGTGTACAAACATCAGTTACTTTTCTCAAATCTTCCCGTTGCCCCACTTCTCTCTCCATGTGCTACCCCGTTTCCTTCCTCCCCTTACAGCAGAACTTCTCAAAAGAGGTATCTGCATGGTTTCCTTCCATTCTCCCTTAAACCTCCTGTGATCAAGCTTCCCCTACCCCAGTCCTTAACTGCAGTGTTCTTGTTAAAGCCACCAGTGACCTCCACTTTGGAAAACTCATTGGTCAATTGTCAGTTCTTACCTTACTGCACTTGACATAGTTGATGACACCTTCCGTATAAGAGTGCTCTCTCTATATATATAACCCTGGTGGCACACTGGTTATTGCTCAGACTGCTAACCAAAATGTTGGCAGTTCAAATCCACCAGCTGCTCCTTGGAAACCCTAAAGGGTAGTTCTGCTCTGTCCTGTAGGTTTGCTATGAGTCAGAATCGGCTCTATATACAGAGAGAGAGAAACTGGCAACCTGTTTTTGTCTATATATATATATACCAGTTGCCATCAAGTAGATTACAACTCATGGTGACCCCATGTGTGTAAGAATAGATCTGTACTCCATAAGGTTTTCAACAGCTATTTTTTTGGAAGTAGTTCTGCAGGCACTTCTGGGTGGACTTGAACCTCCAACCTCTTGGTCGAATGATTAACCATTTGCACCATCCAGCGTTTCCACTTCTGAAAAACGTCTTGTTTTATTTTTTCCCTACATCACTGGATGCTCTTCCTCTAAAAATTTTAACAGTGGGATGCCATAGGGCTCAGACATTGGTCCTCTGTCCCACCTGTGTAAACTCTCTCCCTTGGTGATTTCATCCACTTCTGTGACTTTATATAACGTCTACAGGCTGGTGACTCCCAAACTTTTGTGTGTCCATTCCAGACCTTTCCTCTGAACTCCAAACTTGAATATTCACTTGCCTGTTAGATATTTTCAACTGGAGATCTAATAAACATCTCAAACTTGAAATGTGCATACTGACCTCCTTATTTACTCTACAACTCCCTCCACTCACCGTCTTCCTCTTGTCAGTTAAGGGCAACTCTACCTTTCCTGTTTCTAAGCCCCAAAACCATGGAGCCACACTTGGTTCATCCCTGCCTCTCACACCCACATCCAAGCCTCTCTTCCCTCAAATGCATCCAGAATCTGATCGTTGCACAGCACGTCCATGGCTCCCACCTTAGTTCAAGCATCAGCGTCTCTCCCCTGATTACCACAGCACCCTACTAAGCCCCTTGACAAATACAGCCTGTTTTCAAAATCCCCCCCGCCTCCCCCAGTGTTTGCCATTTCATACCTGAGCTAGATCATGTCACTTCTCTGCTCGGAGCCCTCCTATGGCTCCCAAAGCCTGTTCAATGGCCATGCATGATCTAGTGCCCCTTTCCTCTCTGGCTGCTTTTTCCTGTAACTCTCTTTCTGCTCCCTCTGCTCCAGCTACATGAACTTCCTTGCTGTCCCTCAGACATGCAAGGCACACCCCTTCTTGGGGATTTTGTGCTTGGTCTTCCCTCTGCTTCCATTACCCTATCCCTGGATGCCCACATGGTCTGCTCCCTCTGTTCCTTGAAATGTCACCTCTGGGAAGTCTTCCTTGATCACCTTACTTAAAATTATAAGGACTCCTACCCCCAGCTCCCTTTCCTATCTCATTTTTCTCCATAGCCCTTTCTAATATAGCCTGTAACTTACTTAAGTACCTTGTTTATGATCTCTTCCCATTAGAACTTGAGCTCTGTGAGAGCAGGGATCTTGTTTATTGTTTGCCTCCATATGTAGAGTATCCAGATTGGTATTGGGGATATAATAGGCACTTAACAAAAATCAGTTGAATGAATGAATAAAGCCAGTTTTCAGTAATTAAAAATGAGGACACATGTATACAGGCATTTTATTATTATTATTATTCCTTTGAGCTGGGTCCAGATTTTATTTCCTACCCATTTATTTCAGATTCAGCATTTAGGGTGGGCTCAGGGTGGGGATACCTGACTTCTAGTATAGGTAAGGGCATTTTTTTTTTTTTTCTAGCTGTGGTGACTCTGTGATAATGAATTGAGTTTTACTTGTGTGAACTCATTCTGAACACAGCAGACAAAGGACAATCTTAGGCTTCTCCAAGGCTGCTTCTTTTCTTTTTTTCTTTCCTTTTTTTTTTTCTTTCCTTTTGTTTACTACATAATATATAAGAAGGAAAGTTCTAGAAGAAACATTTTTATAAGTACTTTAGGCAAAATGCTTCTTTGTGTTCTTTTGTGAGCTTCAATTAAATGGAAAGAAGCGTTTAAAATAAAACGTTATTCACGAACCACATGAACCCTGAATTCAGACTTCCAGCCTCCTGAACTGTAAGAAATACATTTCTGTTCTTTAAAATCACCCACTTTGTGGTACTTTTTGTTACCTCGGCACTAAGAAACTAACACATTCATCTTGGATTACCCCGCAATGCCTATTACGGACTTTTGCACTGGATCTCTAGACAAGATGCCTATCGGTAAAACCAGCTGATCTGCAGGCACATTCCGTTGCACACAGAGCAGGGAGGAGCAGTAAAGACAGGCAGTGAGACAAGACATATGCACAGAAGCTGCAGAAAGGAAGCTGCTGGCTGACTTCACGAATCAGCTGGCTGAGAGCTCAGCCCTTCCCTGTGGTGAGAGCAAAAGCAATAGGACACTGGCTAAAAGGGTCAGAACTGCCTTCCTTAAAGGTGCCTTCTATCCCCACCGATGTATTTTTTCCTGGTTTTTAGGGTTCGTGGGCAGCCTCAACAAATGGAGGTCCCGATACCATATAATTCCGTTATGTGCAAGTTTTAAAGCAAATATTAAACTGAAAATATTATTTTGTTTAATCCAAACTGTTAAACAAAATAAAATAAATATCACTAAGTATATGTTTAAAAGCTGTTAAATAAATATGAAATTATAAATCAAAATTATCTGGACAAAGCTGATTATTTTTCCTCATACAAAAAATGTTTCATTAAATATTGTTATAAAACTATCAGCAGTTGTAGCACTCTGTGGTCATCTAATTGTCAAGGTAAGGAATTCGTCTCACATTTCATGCATGGTATATCTAGACCAGAAATTCTCCGAGTGCTGTCTGGCGATACCTGAGGGTCCCCGAGAAACTCCCGGGGAGTCTGTAGCATCACAACTCTTTCTGTAAAAGTATTCTGACCCTGTTTGCCTTTTTCACTCTCACTCTCTCAAGACTGTGCAGTGAAGTTCTTCAGAAACTACATGACGTGTACATGACACAGCAGATAGAAGGCAAAAGCATACACGAGAATCCAGTTGTCTTCTATTAAGCCAGACCTTAGAGAGATTTGCAAAAATGTAAAACAATGCCTCAGTTCTCATTAATTTTGGGGGGAGGCGGAATATAGCTCTTTTGCATAAAATGTTAGCTATATTGATATTGTTATGGATTTATAGTTTTCAAGTGGATGGACTAGGAAGTATAATTTAAAATTTTTTCTCAGTCTTAATTTCTAATATGATAAAAACCAATAGATATAACCCACTTAAATAAAAGTCCTTGCAGGTCCTCAGTAATTTTAGAGTGTAAAGGGGTCCTGAAAGCAGAAGGTTTAAGACCACTGATTTAGACCTACAAGTGTAATAGGTATTGTTCAGTTTTGGAAAATGTTCCCTAGGCTCCATAGTACCAAGACAGGAGCACCTCCAGAATGTGAATTGGAACCGGAAGAGAAGCAAGAGCCTGACACTGCTGAGAAAGGATACCTTTTATGCCACTGGAGAAAAAAAAAAAAAAAAAAACCCGTTGCCGTCGAGTTGATTCTGACTCATAGCAACCCTGTAGGACAGAGTAGAACTCCCCCATAGAGTTTTCAAGGAGCACCTGGTGAATTCGAACTGCCAGACTTTTGGTCATAGCTCTCAACCACCATGCCACCAGGGTTTCCTTTTATGCCACTGTCTGTCTCATTCACGCTCTGCAAGAGAAGCATTTGACAAGTTAATTACTTTGTCTTTTCTCTTTACCTGAACACTTCTACTGCTCAGATCCTCCCCAAAGCAGAGTCTGTCTCCAGTGCATCAGTGGGACAACTACAAGTCTTCAAGGCACCCACGGCACTTTGATGCAAGGAAAAAAGGAACGGACGTGGGGAAGCTTGTCTGTGGGGCCTGGCTGATGTTAACAATGAGGTCCCCGCCACAAGGATCCCCTATATTTGTCACGTGCAACTGCTCCAAAGCCAGGTGCCAGGGCCATATACTTTTTATCTGGATCTACGGCTCTACTAGTCACCCCTCCAAAAAAAAAAGTTGCAGTTACGTCGGTTCCAAGTCATAGTGGCCCCACATGTGCCAGAGTAGAACTACGTTCCATAGGTTTTTCAGTGGCTGATTTTTCAGAAGTAGATCGCCAAGACCTTCTTCTGAGGGGCCTCTCGTAGATTCGCACCTCCAACCTTTCGGTTAGCAGCCCAGGGTGTTAACCGTTTGTACCACCCAGAGAACTTCTACTAGTCACAGGTCATCTTTTTATAAGAAATGGAACAACTAGCTTCCTCGGGGTCTGAAATAACTTTCAATCTATTCGGAATAATTTTATGAGGTATATTCATAGCACTATTTCATTTTTTTCCCACAACAAACGTAAGACATCATAGTATTTACATTTTCATCTTAGAAATGAGGAAATCAAGGTAGAAAGCGGCTCAGACTTGCCCAAGGCTGCAAATCTAGCAAGCTGCAGCGCCAAGGACTTTAGCCCAGGTCTAAACAACTTGAAATCTCAAAAATTCGATTTACGCTGATGTGATTCACTTTGTATGTTTTCTATGTGACTTTTTAAATTTTTAACTTTAAGGGTCTAATTTATATTTAAATTTTATTAAACTTAGTCTGATTTTGGTTTAAAATGTGCTAGCTCTTTTTAAGAAGCGCAGGTCTTACCAATAATTGAAATTTCTGAAAGACTATTTATATACCTAGTGTAATTCTTCTGAACCTTCAGTATAAGAAGTAGCTCTGGACAGAGAAGAAAACCAAAACCTACGTGGAAAACAGAGGTTTGTGAGAGCTTCCTGGGGTTAGGTGTTTAAACAAACTGAATCAGGGTCTCAACCTTTGTTCATTAGAATTGTCTGGGGAACTTTTAAAAACCCCATACCAGGCCACTTCATGGGCCAATTAACTCAGAATCTCTGGGGTAGAGGGGCTAGGACCCAGGCGCTGGCATTTTCTGAAGCTCCCCAAGCAATTCTGATATTCCTCCCACACTGACAACTACCAGACAAGATGCATTAAGATAAAGCCCTGGAAAGATCCAATGAGAACCTATGAAGCTCATGAGGCATTTATCACTTGGATTCTAATTACTTATTAGGAGAGTATAATCAGGATTGAATCTGGACAAAGTCATAAAAAAAACACGGAACCCAAGAGTAGACTTAAAAAAACAGTGAAGAGCTCAGGGGACCAGCTCTGTTAGAGGGTCCACAGTGGAGGTGTAGTTACAAGAAAAACTGAAGCCACTAGATAACCAGGGTCACAAGATCAGAGCAGAACAGAAGCAAACTGCTGTTGTCGTTGTTAAGTGCTGTCAAGTCGGTTCCAACTTATAGTGACCCTATGTGCAACAGAACAAAACACTGCCCAGTCCTGCACCATCCTCACAATCGTTATTATGCTTGAGCGCGCTACATCACCCAAAATTCCCCACTAAGGACTAAGCAAAGGGGTGCTTCAGAGCCTGTGAGGGGCAGCCAGGTGAGGAGGGGGTGCGTGGAGTCCAATGGTTAAGTTACCTCCGTCGCTTTTGAAGGACACTATGGCTCTCTCATGTTATCATGCACCTGAGGCCCAGTTCCCCGTGGGGGTCGTGAGTGCTTTGCATTCAGCTCAGCTCCTGTGTGATAGTGCACATGGCAAAATATGTTTGTACCAAATGACACTTCAGTGCTCTTCGCCACACTTTCCGGAAGTCCAGTCCACAGCCTTGGCATCCTGTACGTTAGGACTCTTCGACCCTAAAATGAGTCCTCTGTTGTGGTGGTACATTTTTGTTTTTTCAAACTCAAAACGATATTAGTTTAGTGCATTATATAATCTTTAAGTGGAAAGCTCTCTGTGCCAGCTGGCAGCAACCCCCTGCTTTCCCCGTGTGCTGCTGCTTCCTAAAGAAAAAGAGATGTTGTGTCCTCCACCACCTCCGGTAGTCTGAGACCCCCGAAGTGTCCTTTGACTCTTTAAGAGGAGCAACTTGTACAGACACAACACCCAGGGGACCGCAGCAGGGAACACCTTCAAGCCAATGGCAATAGCCCTCCGCCTGATGTTCCCATGAAGAGTGGTGGGAGGGGGGATATTTCTGAGCTAGCACTTTCCTGGCAGGCGGCCAGCAGTGACTCAGCTAGCAGAGCTGCAGAGAAGTCCTGGGGGCAAACTGGCTGCCACTGTTGCTATAAAGCTGGCTCTTCCCAGTCCCACAAGAGCAGCCTTCTGTAAGGCCAAGCATTGGCAGATGATTCACCTCGCTGACACTGCGTCCCCTTAGTCCCATCCCAGTCCAACTCTGTGGCTGTAGCGTCTTCCTGGGAGGCAGTCAGGTCTATTTTACTTGAAGCCACTGAAGTTTGGGGAGGTTCGGGGGTTTTGTCAGGATGACACAGCAGGGACCAGAAACAGCAAAAGCCCATGTTTGTCTGACCCCAAAGGCTTTTGTGCCACGTTACTGGGAGGGATGCTCCCTTGTTCTGCCGTTCCCAGTGCTGCCACCAGGATGAAGGACTGAGGACCATCAAGGCCCAGGCACCTGGTCCAGCCACTGTTGTGGGGAGGCTTTCCACAGAGTGAGGGCAAGACCAGAGGACACGGAGGGGCCAAGAGGCAAAAGATGGGCGAATACTGAAGGAGGAGGGAGTCTGTGGCAGCAGAGGAGGACACCTGTATTACATACGGCTTTCTCATCCCCTTTAAAGGCTTTCTAACTGATCTTTGCTTGCATCTCTCCATCTCATATCTCTAAGCAGTAGTTCCTACATCATCCTGGTAAGAAACAAGTGATTACAATCCCGTTTATATCAGACAAGCAGAAAGGGATCCAGTACATTGTTTTTAAATATTAGAGGCTTCTGTGACATGGATTTACTGGTTTTATTTTATTTTTTAAGAAAACTGAAATCTATACACGAATGCTGTTTTTGACTTGGAATTTTCACTGGCATATGGTCATGCCAACTTAATTGTCCTGAATTTCACTCACTCATTCATTCATTTGCTAAATATTCATTGTGATCCTATCTCATGCCAGGCCTTGTGCTAAAAAAACCCTTGCCATCGAGTTGACTCGCACTCATGGTGACCCCGCGTGTGTCAGAATAGAACTGTACTCCATAGGGTTTTTAGTGGCTGATTTTTTGGAAGCAGACTGGCAGGCCTTTCTTCTGAGGTGCCTTTGGGTAGACTTGCACTACTAATGTTTTAGTTAGCAGCCAGCACCTACCCGTTAGCACCACCCAGGGGCTCCAGGCACTGTGCTAGGTACTGGTTATATATGCTTGACTCATGGAGCTCACTGTCTCATGGAGAGACAAACAGGAAGCATGGAAAAATCTGGATTGGACTGAGAAGAGGGCTGAGTAGAGCTGGGTGAGGCCCTGAGGAAGTGACATTTTGGCTGGGCCTCAAGAATATCACCATACAGTGCACATTATACAATGAAATGACACATGCAACCTCAGATACAAGTAAGAGCATTAATGTGATGTTATCCTTGACTTGTCACAGTTAGAACAAATTGATGATGCTACAACTCAATTTTCACATTTTGTGGCACTTAAATAGGCCCTTTCCTATCCTTCTGGTTGGCAGAAATTTTATTGAAAAGCTTTTGGCTGGATATATATATTCGTATCTTTAAAAAAAAAAAAAAAACCCTATTTTAGCTAATTATCCTAAGGAGCCATTAAGAAAGGCAGCCCAAATTTTTAATTAAAGATGTTCACATAGCATTACTTATAATGAGAAAAACTGGAACACCCTAAATTTCCAAAAATCGTATTGTGACAATTATTATAAAACATCCATCTGTTAAACAGTGATTGTTGTTGAAATGATTTCTGTCGTATGTTTTGAATAACACGGGGAAACGCTTATGCTCTGCTATTTACACATGTAAAGCTGAATTAAAAAACGCATGGTCTCAACTCTCTAACAGCATGCATAATTAATGAAGAAAATACTCAAAAAATCTTTCAAAATATTCTGGTAGCCTCTGAGTGGCATAGTTATGAGGGCTTGTTTTTCTTTTTTTCCTGTAATTTTCACGTTTTTTAGCATGTATTACTTTTACACTTAAAAGTCCTACGCCGGACTGCAGAGTGTGGCTCCATTTTTCTTAATATCCAGGAAAGGCTATGGCTGTGTTCTCCGTCACGGTGAGAGCCAAGGCCCCTGGTTCATTGTCAGACATACACTTGTGAACGTTCAACTCTGGAGTCAGCCGTGCAGCCTCACCCATGGACCCTGGGGTGCCTCAGACTGAAGGAGCTTGCTAGGGCATGAGGCTTCTTTCCTCTCTGTCACTGGTGTGTTGATGTCTCACATAGATTTAGCCGCTTCATTTTCACTCGTTCGCAATTCAGGTCGATAGCCCCCTTGCACTGTTCCAGATTGAGAAAGAAGGCCAAATGCAACCTGATGAGAAAAAACAAGGTTGCTGAATCCATTTAGAAATCAGCTGTTCCAAGATTCTTCCTGGCACCTCTCACAACAGGCCAGGTGTTCAAGGTACATCCTGACCTCCAGAGGTCTGCTCACTGTTTTTCTTGCTGAGAACGTTCTCCTCCTTGGTTCTGTGTTTGCCCAAATTTCAGCCATGCCTTCAAGGTACCTTATGCAGTTGTTGAAAGATCTCAGTGGTTCCCTCTTGCCTCCTCCTGGCAGGTTTCTGTGACAACCACCAATTAGAGATAATGATGGCTCAGAGTCAGGCCGAATAGTGTCCTTGTTAAAATATGGCTACCTGAGCCCACCCTGGCTTTCTGAATTAGAATGACCAGCATTGAAGGCCATTTGTTCTATTTTTAGTTTTTTTGTCTCATGCATTCAGCTTTTTCCACCTCCGCTGTACTGATTTGAGGAAAGGAGTCATATCCGGAACAACAACTAGCCCAGAGCTTTGCAAAGAGTAGGTAAGCAATAGATATTTGTTAAATGGAATTGAATTATATACAATCAGAGCAAAGGCACATTTCAGTCCTTGAGTTCAAGTCCTTGCCGGAATGCCACAATCACTTCCGTTTGTTTCTAACGCTTCCTAATCAGCAGACAGGAGCTTGTCAATTAATGAGATTGCCTTTTTCTCATCTTTCAGATTGTTTTTTACTCTGCAAAGAAGGGACTATGTGGAACATGGTTCTCCCATTGACATGTGTGGCCTAGAGTTGAAATGAAATAGCTAACCCAGATTTTCAAGTTTTTCCTTAACTACATGAAATTGCATCTCTATTAGGCTTTTACTCTAAGGATCTTTCTTTGTTGTTACGATTGCGGTTGGCTGCCATTGAGTCAGCCCCCGACTCACAGCAACCCCATATACACAATGGTACAAAACCCTGCCCAGTCCTGCGGGATCCCTGTGGTCAGTTGCCCGCTGGACTGTTGTGATCCATAGGGTTTTCACTGGCTGATTTTCAGAAGTAGGATGCCAGGCCTTTTTTCCTAGTCTGTCCTAGTCTGAAACCAGTTCATCATCATAGCAACATGCAAGCCCCCACTACCAGATAGGCGGTGGCTATGCATGAGGTGTGTTGGCTGGGAAGGCAAGAATTCTATCACTGAACCACTATTGACATTACAAGGGTCTTTCTTTAGTGTGCTGGTGATATATCAATTTAAGCACACATAGAGTGGAGCCACTAGAAAACAGTGATGTAGTAATTTTTCTAAAAACCTTAAACTGGATAGGATTTAAGGTGTGTGTTCTGGTACCCTTTATATCCGTGTTGGGCACGCACCATTCTCCCTTTTGGAAATATCCACACACTCTCTCCCTGCAGCTGGGTATCTAAGACTCCATACATTGCCTTGGGCTGTTATTAGTTTCTCACACATGTGTGTCTTGACTCTCCAGGGCAGATGCCATAGCTTATACTGCATTTCATTTTCCAGTGGGCCCTGCAGTGCTTGGCACGTGCATTTGTCGACTGAATGCATAAATAAATGAAGATTGGTTGAGAAATGCATCCATAGCAGATGTTTAAAGCCATTCTGACATGTGGCTCTAACTACCTTGGAGTAGTGTTAATAAAGCAATCGTAAAATGTCAGCTGCAGCACGTGGATGGTCAGGTAGCGCTTTTGTCTTCTGAGGACTGGTCGGGACGATACCCATCCTTTAGGAAGCTACTGTCTTGGAATACCCGTGCACTTAAGACTCATTAGCATGTACCTGTGGCTCGCATTCCTCAGTACTGTTTCCTCTTGAACAGCCTTTCAAAAACTCAAATTGCTTTCATTTTCTCATTTTCCTTTTAATTCCGCTGTCTCTCGGGCTTTGTGGAAAAAGCCTAATGAGCAGTTTGAATGGCAATCCAGGTACCTCATTGTCCTGAGAAAGTCTGTGTAGCCACCACTTTCTAAGAAGTGACGGCTGTCTGCTTCTCCCGGGTCCCAACCACCCTTTTACAGCCATATTCTCTGAAAGAAGGGGTACCCACCTTAACCTCTGCTGTTTTCTGCATACAAGGTAAAATGAAAAATTAGACATGTTATCTGAATAATTAATTGAAGCCTCAAAAAAAAAAACCTCTCTAAATTATCCAGATTACTGGGACTTCTGAGTTTCCATTTGTCTGGGTGTGGGCGGCTTGTCTCGTAACTAATTGAAATAGCAAGGAGTGCCCTTGAATATATTACCATATCATTGCAACCCACGACTTACAGGCATCAGCTTAAGAGTGAAAAACGTCTCAGTGAGATGATAATCACCTCGTCTGCCTTCTGATGATTGCCACGTGAGTCAAGGAGCTAGTGCCAATTAAATTGTATTCTCGTTGAATGTAATGTAAACCTGTATTATAGCACTGAGCGAAGATCCCCTGTAGCGGGGAATTGCTAGAAGAAGCACCCAGGCTCGTGAATTCACTGTGGCAGCTGCTGCTTTCATGTATCACAGACAAGCTCAGGTGATGTCCCCGGCACTCAAGCGAAAGAGACCGACATGAGAATCATTCCTTTTCTCTATTCTGTAAAAATGAAAATACCGTCTAAGGTCCCACAGCAGACTGTAGCTTTTGCCCATGAGTTCAAATGTCTCAGATTGTCTCAAATGATTGTCTCTTCCCTGTACATTTGAAAAATAAAAAAGACGAGTGGGTATGAAAAATATCAGAAAGGACTTTCTGCTAAATTCACTAAAGAACCTGGGCACTGGGCTTCTACTCTATTATGGGGGATGGAAAAATCTAGAAATGGATAGTGGTGATGGTTGTACAACGTGATGGACATACTATCACTGAATTATACATGTAAACATGTTGAACATGAAATGGCAGATATTTGTTATATATGTATATACACAAACAAACAAAGCCTGTTGCCATCAAGTCGATTCTGACACATAGTGACCCTGTAGGATATAGTAGAACTGCCCCATAGGGTTTACAAGTAGCAGCTGGTGAATTCAAACTGCCAACCTTTTTGTTAGCAGCTTGAGCTCTGAGCTACTGCACCACCAGGGTTACAGTTATTTATGGGGCCCAAACTCGACAGCAACGAGTTTGGCTTTGGGTTCTTACGGCTTAATGGAGAAGTGTCCAACAGTGGAAAATTCCAATAATATCAAGGAATTCCAGTGGTCAAAACAAGCAAATCAGGTGACCTAGATGGCTCCAAAAAAAAATCAAACCCATTGCCAGCAAGTCAATTCCAACTCATATAATACAGAGTAAAACTACCTCGTAGGGTTTCCAAGGAGTGGCTGGTAGATTCGAACTGTTGGCCTTTTGGTTAGCAGCCATAGCTCTTAACCACTGCACCACCAGGGCTCTGATTAGCCATAGTTCATTTAAAAAGCAGTGCTTTGTCTTTGCTCTTGTGTCATTTCTCACTTCTGTAGATATTAAGATCTCAAAGGAGATGCTGGTGGGTTGATTTTTCTGTCATCTCAACTGTCCCAATCATTTTATCTAAAATCAGTAAAAATAGCCTAAATATTTTCTTTAAAATAGTGCAGTTCTTTCTCATTTCCTCCTTCTTCTAACAGAAATCTCTTGGTTTAAACCATCTCTTCCAGCCCTCATATTACAGCCTGAGATGCTACAACCTGCTGTGGCTACAAGAATAAGCTACAGATAGAATTGGGTAACATGGGCTAGAAATATCACAGGCGTGGGCACAGCAATAAGAGGAAAGCAACTTGTTACCTGCTACTCCATCTGGCCTATGAACTGGCTTTGTTACCTTCATATCCCTACTCACTTCTCAATGAGACAAGAGGGATAGCCATGAAATACAGAAAGAAGGAGACCGAATCATTTATGTTGCCACCTGCTATTTACATTTTACTCTTCATCATTGCCCTAAGTTGCCTTCCCAACGTGGTCTTGGATGTTAACACTGAATATCAGATAGGGATGTGTTCACCCAGGGTACTTTGATAACAAAAGGAAGGCATTGCTGTTGCTACTAGTTCAGGTCTGCTGTGTACTGATGGTGTGCCCTTATGGTTCACATTCTAATGATTGGCACCTTTGTTAGAGCCACTGCCCAAGATGATGCCCTCGTCTGGCTAGGGAGGTGGTCCAAAAGAGCTGGCGCTGACAACTTGGCCAGTAGCACCCTCCTGGTACTTCTGTAGAAACTTCTGCCAAGTTGTCCCTAAAGGAAGATGTTCAGCAACACAGCATTTGTGAAAACACAATGTAAATGCACACTTCTACACTAAGTCTTTCCCCACCTTTAAAATGTCTCAGTCCCCCCAAATACAACCCCCTCTCTTTACCCGGGCAAACTTGGCCCTTTACATTTGGTCTTGTTTCTGTTCCAGCCTAGTCCGTCCCTACCACTGCTGGCCCATGCACCGTCTGCGTCAGACATACTGGCCAACATACTGTCCTAAGAACATACATGGCCTTCACAACCACATGTCTGTGTATATGTTCCTTCTGCCTGGAATATGCTTTCTCCATTTCTTCCTAAAGTCTTATTTCCTTTCCCATCACAGCAGTTACCTCACTCCATGTTGTAATTATTTGTTCATGTATCTTTGTCACTCACTAGATAGTATCTGGAATCCTGGTGGCTTGATGGTTAAGAGCTCGTCTGCTAACCAAAAGGTCAGCAGTTCAAATTCACCAGCCACTCCTTGGAAAGCCCGTGGGGCACTTCTACTATGTCCTACAGGTCACTATGAGTCAGAACTGACTTGACGGTACCTGACAGCAACAACAACAGATAGTGTCCATCCAGCTTGTTAGCGTATAGCCTTCTCACCTACAGTACAGACCATGAAATATGTGCACATAGTGATTAATTTGTAGATTAACTAACTTTAGTACACAATTGGTGATATTAATTTGCTATATAACCACGAAGGGTAGCCTTGGTACCACCATCCATTGGCAAGATAAGATTACAAATGTAATATATTCCAGAAAGGCAGTCCAATTCAGTCCATAATGATGTCAATGTGGCCAAGCTTTGCAAATGAAGGACATAAAAATGCTGAAATTTACATATCCTGATTATTTTGCAAAATATTCTGAAGCACATGCTATTAAATCATGCAAAGTCTCCTAACAATACAAGGTAATGATTCAGTGCTAGAATTCTTGCCTTGCATGCCAAAGAGCCAGTTCAATTCCTGGCCAGTGCATCTCATACATAGCCACCGCCTGTCTGGCAGTGAAGGCTTGCATGTTGCTTTGATGCTGAACAGGTTTCAGCAGAGCTTCAGAGTAAGACAGACCAAGAAGAAAAGCCTGGTGATCTACTTATGAAAATCAGCCACTGAGAACTCTATGGATCACAGCAGTCTGATCTGCAACCAATCATGGGGATGGCACAAGACAGGGCAGCATTTTGTTCTGTTGTGCGTGGGGTCACTGTGAGTCAGGGGCCCACTCAATGGCAACTAACAACAATGACAACAACAACGTTTGCCTTAGGATGCATCAAGTGGTTCATGACTCATTGCCACATTGCTGGATGAATGAGGCAGTCACAAGAGCCATGTGGTAACACCTGCAGTGCTCCATGATTGCACTTTCGGACTGTTTCTTCAGGGCCCCAGTCCATGCCTGGTTACTTTGCCTCTCCTCCTTCCACAATGAAACTCAGCAACTGGGTTGCAGATGGAGATGTTCGTTAGACTGATTGGACCATCTGATGGATGAAACTTCTCACTGTATGTAGATCTTGACTTTCAGAAGAACTGTAACATGGGCTTTCCAAGACATAGAAGGCTCTTGGCTGCTTGTTCTTCTCCCCATTGCTGCAATGTGATGTTTCTAAAGTAAAATGGATTGTATCACTTCCCAAATGAAAAATCTCCTGTGCACTTCTTGCCCCTCAAAGGGGAAGAACCTATTTCTTGGTGTGACTTGGGATACCCTCTTCCCATGTCTTCAACCACCCATCCTGACACTCTCTGGAAGGCAGCTGAGAGGAGCTCTCCTGCATCGGGAAGCATGCCATGACTTCTCATAAAGCTGTGTCTTTGCACATGGAGTTCTTTCTGCTTAGACTGGATATCCCTCTGCCCTTGCCTAGATAGTGACCTTTTCACTCTTTTCTTCTAAATACGACATCAATGTTTCCCATCTGGGAAGGTGTTCCCGAGCATGTCCTTCCCTCCCGTGGGGGGTCCTTGCCCACCACTTCTGTCATTGCATTGTCATTGTGCTGGAGTTGACTGCTTAAATGTTTGCCTCTTGCCAAAGACTCTTTGGAGATAGGAGCTCTGTTTAATTCATCCCTTGTCCACACTCAATACCTAGCACAATGTCTAGCACGTACCAAAGACTCAATAAACATTTGCTAATTGAAAAAACTAAAGGAAGGAAGAAGAAAACAACAGCAGAGTATACTCAAAAATCCACCCAAGCTATGACAGGTCCAACCTCCTAAAAAAAAAAAAAAAACTCTCCTAGGGTATAAAAATTAAAAAGAGAGCATTTATACAGCACCCTGAACCTCTATAACAAATAGTAACACACTTTTGAGTATTAACTTGAATACATATGCAAACTTAGCACCTCATCTGAAGTGCTAGTACATTAGGCCACATTCTCTATTAGCTATCAGGCAAATTGGACATGATTATGAATAGAGGAGGAAAACACACTGTGTCTCGAATTCTTAACAAGCCTGATGCTTGCCTCCTAAGCCAGGTGGATGCAGCATTGGAAAAGGCAGCTAACAAGCTGCAAGGAAGCTCGGCCACTCACTTGCTGCATGGCCAGGGGCAGGTTACTGAACCTACCAGGGCCTCGGTTTCCTTATGAGTAACAGGAAGGGGCTGGAACAGGACCCTCCCATGTCTCTCGCTCTGTGATTTCATGGTTTTATGAGTTGATTTGGGGGGATTGGATTGTAGCCAAGCGTACGGTGGTGCCATGGTTGTGGGAAGAGACTTAGTTACCCTCCTCAGCACAGCACACCGCTGCTAAGCTGGACGAGGAATGGGAGCTGAGGTGATCATGGGTACCTCACAAACACTCCAAAGCTGAGGCAGCCCTGGAGGAGAATGTAGGGAACACACAGCCAGCTCCGCTCCTCTGCACTGTCACCAGGCAGCTCCTGAGCAGTCAGCAGGGTCCCCTGGAGCTCGGGCACTGAGAGCTCAGCTGTCACTATGGTTCTCTGAGATGAAAGCATGTCTTTTCTCCTGAGGTCAATAGATGAAGAAGGAACTTTTTCACTTTCCATCAGGAGAAAGAAATGGATCTAATATCAAACGGAAAACGGTGTTTTTTCACCTCTCGTACACCATTATTCTGTCTCTCTCTCACTCAAACGTGCTCACACACACACACAAACAGCAGTGCTACTTCTAGTGACCTTTCCTTTCTGTGTAGATCAGAAGGAGGTCCCAGGTTATAGGGAATTTCCCACAAATAACAGGAGGAGGCCCGCCTGCCTCCCAGCTTCTCTCTCCTCTATACCCACAGCTCCTTGTCCATTGCTCTGGCAGTACAAACCACCAGATTTCCAAACCTCATTGTTAAAGACCTCCCAGCATAAACTTCCCAAGGGACCCAGAAATGCACTGCAAAATTTCAGATTTGACAAAAGCAGTGAAAAGTACGTATCCAGCCTTCGAAGCCCAGGCATCCTGCTCATTTCTCTTAACTCTAACAAGCAGGAATGACGCCCAACGGTCTCCCCTCTGTTACCATCATCATCAGCTCTAGAGCAGACACGGGGGCGGGAGGTGGGGGTGGCTGCTGTTCAAGTCCCTGAAACCTATCTTTGGATTCCTTTTTTCCTGAGTGATAAGGCTTTGTGTGTTCCTAAAATAATGTTTGACTGTCATTTTAACAAGTCTCTTTTCTTTTGAATCGTGACTTCCCCTGTGGATATTTTTTGGCTTGGTTTGATTTGCTTATTAAAATTTTCTCTGCCTGAGGGGGACAGGAGCTGGTTGAATGGACACAGGGAATACAGTATGGAGAGGAAGAGTGTGCTATCTCATTAAGGGGAGAGCAGCTAGGGGTACATAACAAGGTATATATAAATTTTTGTATAAGAGACTGACTTGATTTGTAAACTTTCACTTAAAGCACAATAAAAAAAAAAAAAAAATTCTGGGCCTAATATTCCCTTTCGGAATCCCTGGTGGCATGGTGGTTAAGAGCTACAGCTGCTAACCAAAAGTTTGGCAGTTCAAATCTACCATGTACTCCTTGGAATCTCTATGGGGCAGTTCTACTCTGTCCTACAGGGTCTCTGTGAGTAGGAATCGACTCAACTGCAACGGGTTTGGTTTGTTTTTTTGGTTTAATGTTCCCTTTCAGTCAGCAACGTGTGAAATTTTATTTCTTCTGCAAAGAAAAGGAGCCCACACAATTTAGTTTATGTAATTTTGAGATATTTCTCTGCACAACGGCCGGCACGAAAGAGCTGTCTTGACACGTGGCTTTGAGGCTGAAAACACAGTTTTGAGACGGAAGTTTTGGGGACGGGTGGGTGTCCTGGAGCAACACAGCCTCCGCAGAAGAGCTGCTCCCATCTGACAAGAGGGTGACAGCTGTGGGATCAGGGCCACCTCAGAGCCCTCACACCATCTCCGTCCTGTGACTTCATTCATACACAGCACGTTCTGAGCATTCTTACGAACGTAAGGACTCAAATCTCATGAGGCTATGTTTAATCCCGTCCCCAACACTCCCTTCTTATTTGACAGATGATTTGAAGGCCTTTCTTTTCAGCCTAACAAACTGTTTCCCTTAATAACGGTGAATCAGAGGAAATGTGTGGGCAATGTGATTTTTTTTCTTAAATTTTTTGTGGTAAAATATATATAACAAAACGTTTGCCGCTTTAACAGTTAGTGTCCAATCCAGTGACATTAATTACATTCACCATGTTGTACAACCATCTCCACCATCCATTTCCAAATGTTCTTCATCACCCCAAATGGAGACCCAGAACCCCTAAAGCAGTAGATCCCCAACACACTCCTACCCCACAGCATCTGGTAACTGCTAATAAACTTCTGTCTCTACCTGTTTGCCTATTCTAGATATTTCATATTAGTGGAATCATACCATATTTTTCTTTTTGCAACTAATTTCACTCAGCATAATGTCAATTTATGCACCATGGCACCTCGTACCCAGCCACTACCCATCTGTCTGCAGAGGTTTGTATGTTGCCATGATGCTGAATAGGTTTCAACAGAGCTTCCAGACTAAAACAGACTAGGAAGAAGGGCCTGGGTACAGCTATGTGATAGCGTGTGTCAGAGCTTTAGTTCTCTTTATGCCTGAGTAATAGTTCGGTGTATGTGTATACCACATTTTGTTTATCCATTCATCTGTTGATCAATATTTGGGTTATTTCTGCCTTTGGTTATTGTGAATAAAGCTGCAATGAACATTGGTGTACAGGTATGTGTTTGAGTTCTTGCTTTTAAGTCTCTTGAGTATAGAGCTAGGAGTGGATTTACTGGGCCATGTGGTAATTCTACTTTTAACTTTGAGAGGAACTGGCCCACTGTTTTCCATAGCAGCTGCACCATTTTACAACCCCACCGGCAATTGATAAGGGCCCCACTTTTTCCACATCTTCACTAACAAACACTAGGTACCATTTTTTTCTGATAACAGCCATCTTAGTGGGTGTGAGGTAGCATCTCAATGGGGTTTTGATTTACATTTCCTTAACGATTAATGACACTGAGCATCTTTTCATGTGCTTATTGGCCATTTATATATAATCTCTGGCGAAATGCCTATTCAAGTCCTTGCCTGTTTTTTAATCGGGTTGTGTTTTTGTTGTGAGATGTAGGAGTTCTTCATATATTCTGTCTACTAAGCCCCTGTCAGATATATAGTTCCCCCAAATTTTCTCCCATTCCGTAGGCTGTCTCTTCACTTTGTTGGTAAAATCCTTTGGTGACCAAAAACTTTGAATTTTGATGAAGGACAACTTATCTATGTTGTCTCGTGCTAGGGCTTGTTAGTGCCAATGCTAGTGTTGCTGGTGACTTTTGGTGTCATATCTAAAAATCCCTGTCAAAAACTAGGTCCAAAGCTTTGCACTTATGTTTTCTTCTAAGAGTTTTATTGTTTTAGGTCTCATATTTAGGTCACTGATCCATCTGAGTGAAATTTTATATGTGGTGTAAGCAATAAGTCCAACTTAATTCTTTTGAATGTAGAGATCTAGTTGTTCTAGCACCATTTATTGAAGAGCCTATTCTTTCTCCATTGAATGGGCCTGGCACTTTTGTAGAAAATCAGTTGACCATAGATGTATCAGGAGGGACCAATCCCTGGAGAAGGACATCATGCTTGGTAAAGTAGAGGGTCAGAGAAAAAGAGAAGACCCTCAATGAGATGGATTGACATAGTAGCTAAAGCATAACAACGATGGGCTCAAGCATAACAACGATTGTGAAGATGGCACAGGACTGACCAGTGTTTCGTTTTGTTGTATATAGGGTTGCCATGAATTGGAACCGATTGCAGCACCTCACATCAAACAATAACATAGATGTATGGATTTACGTATAGACTTTCAATTCTACTCCATTGGTTTATATATCTTTACTTATATCAATACCACACCATTTTGATTACTGTTGCTTTATAGTATGTTTTGAACTTGAAAAATGTGACCTTTCCTATTTTTTTCATCTTTTTCAAGATTGTTTTGGCTATTTGGGGCCCCTGGCAAGTCCATATGAATTTAAGGAGTGCCTTTTCCATTTCTACAAAAAATGCTCTTGGAATTTTGACAAGGATTGCATTGAATCTATAGATTGCTTTAAGTAGTATTGACATCTTAACAATATTAAATCTTTCAATCCATGACCACAGGATGTCTTTCTGTTTACCTATGTCTTCTCTAATTTCTTTAAGCAAAATTTTGTAGTTTTCCATGTACAGGTCTTTCACCTCCCTGGTTAAATTTATCCTAGATATTTTATTCTTTTAGACATTGTTCTAAATGGAATTGTTTTCTTAATTTTCTTTTCATATTGCTCCTTGCTGGTAAACAAAGACACACTGATTTTTGTGTACTGATCTTGTACCCTGCAACTTAGCTGAATTCATGTATCATCACTATTAGCTATCATGTGAGTTTTGGGATTTTCTGTGTATAAGATCATGTCACCTGTACATAAAGATAGTTTTACTTCTTCCTTTATGATCTGGGTGTTGTTTATTTCCTTTTCTTGGCTAATTGCTCTGTCTAGAATTTCCAGTACAATGGTTAGTAGCAATAGTAGAAAGAGACATTCCAATCTCCATTGAGTATGATGTTAGCTGTGGGTTTTACATAAATGTCCTTTATCATGTTGTGGAATTTCCTTTCTATTCCTATTGGAAAGGGTGTTAGATTTTGTCAAATGCCTTTTCTGCATCAATTTAGATGATAATGAGGTCCTTTGTCTTCATTCTATAAATGAGGTGTATTACATTAATTGATTTTCTTATGTTCAGCCATCTTTGCATTCCTGGGATAAATCCCACTTGATCATGGTGTAAATATTTCATTATGCTTTTGGATTTGGTTTGCTAGTATTTTGTTGCATCTTTTATCATAAGGGATATTGGTCTGTACTCTTCTTGTGGTGACTTTATCTGGCTTTGGGATCAGGATAATGCTGGACTCATAGATTTAGTTAAGAAGTCTTCCCTCCTCTTCTATTTTTTGGAAGAGCGTGAGAAGGACTGGTGTAATTTCTTCCAGGAAAGCCATCTGGTCTTTGTTGGGAGGTTTTTGATTACTGATTCAATATTGTCACTTGTTTTGAGTCTGTTGAAATTTTCTATTTCTTCTTGCATCAATGTAGGAAGCTTATGTATGTCTAGAAATGTTTGTATTTCGTCTAGGTTAGCTAATATGTTGGCATACAATTGTTCATAATATTATCTTAAAATTCTTTTTATTTTTTTATGGTTAGTACTAATGTTTCCACTTACATTTCTGGTTATAGTTTTTTGCATCTTCCCTCTTTTTTGTCAGTCTAGCTAAAGGTCTGCTGATTTTGTAATATTTTCAAAAAACCAACTTCTGGTTTCATTGATTCTATTGTTTTCCTATTCCATTTCATTTATCTCTGCTCTGATCTTTGTTATTTCTCTTTTTCTGGTAACTTTGGGCATAGTTTGATCTTCTTTTTCTAATTCCTCAAGTTGTAGAGTTAGGTTATTAATTTTAGATCTTCTTTTTTTACATAGGCATTTACCACTGTGAATTTAACTCTAAGCCCTACCTTCACTGCACCCATAAATTTTGATGTTTTGTGACTTAATTTTCATTGGACTAAGTATTTTCCAATTTCTCTCTTGATGTCTTTCCTGACCCATTGCTTGTTTAATAGTCCATTGTTTCATTTCCACATATTTGTGTTTTTCTGGTTTTCCTTCAATTTCTCCCTTCGATTCTGTCAGTATTTTCTTTATATATTTTGTGGCTCTGAAGTTGGGTATATGTATAACTGTTATATATTCTTGATGAATTGACCCTTTTATCATTATATAAAGCCCTTCTTTTTCTCTTGTAACAGGTTTTGACTTAAATTCTGTTTTGTCTGATATTAATATAGCCATCCCAGCTCTCTTTTGGTTATTATTGGCATGGAATATTTTTTTCTATCCTTTCACTTTCAAACTACTGTGCCTTTGGGTCTAAGGTTTGTCTCTTGTAGACAGCATATAGATGAATCAGTTTTTGTTTTGTTTTGTTTTTTTAATCCATTTGGCCAGTCTCTGCCTTTTGATTAGAGTGTTTAATCCACTTGCATTTAAAGTAATCAATGATATGGAAAGGCTTAACTTTGTCATTTTGCTATTTTTTTTTTTTTGCATGTCTTATACCTTTTTTTGCCCTTATATTTCTAAAATTGCCTTCTTTTGTGTTTAGTCGATTTTTTTGTAATGAACCATTCATTTTGATTTCCTTCTTGTTTCCTTTTCTTTTGTGTGCGTTTTGTTTGGTGGGGGAGGGTTGTTTGTTTTTAGTGTCTGGTTACAATGGGAATTACATTTAGTGGCAGAAATTTTAACAACAGTTTAAATTGCTACCAGCTTAACTTCAATAACATAGAAAAGTTGTAATCCTGTACCACTCCTTGACTCTTGATATTGTTATCACAGATTCCCAATGTATTATATATCATGTGCCCAATAACATAAATTTACAAATATTTTTATGTAGTTGCCATTTTAACTCATGTAGAACACAGCAACTAGAGTTAAAAACCAAAATACCTTAAAACTAGATACATTTGCCCATAAAATTAGCTTAACTGAAGATCTTTTTTTCTTTCTATGGATTTGAGTTACTCTTTTAGTGCCTTTTAGCATTTCTTTTAGGGAAGGTCTAGTGTAACAAACTCTCTCAGCTTTTGTTTATTCTGGAATGTTACAATTTCACCCTCAATTTTTGAAGAACAGTTTTGATGAGTATACAATTCTTGGTTGACAGTTTTGTTTTTTGTTTTCTGTTTTCCAGCATTTTAAATATGTCATCCTGTCTTTTTGCCTCTTTGATTTTTCAGGAAAAATTACCACTTAATCAGCACTGGGTTCTGGATTGTATGTGGTGGTTCACTTCTCTCTTGTTTTTTTCAGGATTCTCTCTTGATCTTTGGTTTTTGAGTGTCTGATAATATGTCTCAGTGTGAGTTTCTTTGGGTTTATCTTACTTGGAGTTTGTTATTCTGAGATGTATAGATTCATGTCATTCTTCAAATTTAGGAAGTTTTCTGACATTATTTCTTCAAATATTCTTTCTGTTCCTTTTTCTCTTCTTTTTCTGGGGTGCCCAATAATGTGTATGTTGGTTTGTTTGATGGCATCCCATAAGTCCCCTCGATTCTATTCACTTTTCTTTATTCATTTTGCTCCTTAGACTCAGATCTGCTCCAGTGAACTTGTCATTTAAGTTATTGTATTTTTCAGCTCCAGTAGTTCCTTCTTGTAGTTTCTTTTTATTGATAGTCTCGGGTTTTTTTTTTTTTTTTAATGTATTATTTTCTTGATTTCCTTTAGTTCTTTTCCATGCTTCTCTTAGTTCTTTGAGCATATTAAATACTATTGTTAGAGTCTTCTAGTCTGCCTGTTATTTGGGCTTCCACCAGGATGGTTTCTGTCACTTCATTTTGTTCTTTTGAATGGATCACCTTTTTTTTTGTATGGCATGGGATTTTTCTTGTCAAAACTGGGGCATTTGAACATTATAATGTGTTAGCTCTGGAACTCAGATTATTCCTTTCCCCAGAGTTTGGATTTTTTTTTTTTCCTTTAATTGTTGAGTTCTGTAGTAGTGCATCCACAAGCTTCTCTAACTATTTTTCAAAGACTGCCCTCCTGGACATACATGGACACCAAGAACTCTCTTCCTCATCCTGTGCCCATCTAGTATTTCAAAAGAGATTTGTTGTTGTTGTTCTACAGGAAAAATAAAACAAAACAAAATACCTCTCCCATTCTTTGCAAATTGTCTCTATGAGGATCTTTCTTCAGTGCTGAGGCTGCCTTGCAGTATGCTTAGGCATCAGCCTGAGGTCAAAGTGTAGGGTCTTCTTAGGTATTTTCTGGGTATGTATTTTTCCCTGAGCATGTGTGTGTCTTTGCCAATTACCCCATATACTTGGTACTTTTGCGAACCCTAATTCTCCAAAGATTCTATCACTCTGGTTACTTCTCCAGCCCTTAGGGATTAATTATATGTTCTAATCACAATATTATGCTGCAGTTGGCTACAGGTGGTCACAGCCTTCAGGCATTCCTCACCACTCCTCCCCTGCCTTGTGTGAGCTCCAAGGCAGGCCAAACACTCCACTGCAGTCCTTCGGGTAGTCTGCAGATGGATCAGAACAGGCACTCACAATAAACTACTAGTAAAGTCTGCTCTGCAGACTGCTCATTCCAGAGAGTGCTCATTCCAGAGCCAGAGATCAGGCCCTGTTACTGACAGTGTGGTCTGCAACCATCCAACTGCTCTTTGGAATTCTTACAAAGTTGAGTCTACCGATTTCTGGTTATTTTTCTTGGTGATCCTGTGGGAGGATGGGAGCATAGAACTGTCCATGCCACCATCCTCCAGGAACTCAGAAACGTGAGTTTTATGTCATCTAACAACTCTGCACCAAAGGACAGGTCATGGGAATGGGTAAGAAGTTTTTGCTTTTGAGCTGACAGGGCTGCAGCATCTGACACCACGTGTGGCTTTGGATAAAAGTTATCCTGGCATTGATACTTACCACCAGCCCATGTCGTCCTCACTTTTCTCTCCTGTACTGCTTCTTGGAGTTTCCTGAGATTTCTGCTGGCCCTGCATGCAGAAACCTGATCCTCAGCAATGTAGTTAAGGAAACGGCTAGGTACACAATCAGTAACTTGAGGTTCTGGGCACTAAGTCTTCTGCATACAGAAAAATAAGCACTTAGCAGGATTCCTAAACTGAACGGGCAGAGCACGATATCATGGTTCTGAGATCCAGAAGGCAGATGCACCCACACGGTTCCCACATGTTCATTCATTCATTTACTTATTCATTCAAAAAATGTTTCTGAGTACCCATTCCATTTTTGTCAGTCACTATTTTCACTAGAATTGCAGACCGAAGGGCTCTAGACAAGGACCCTGTTCTCTTGGCACCTGCCTTCTAGTAAAGGGACACTGCTAAGAGGTAAGTTAACAAGTAAGACTATTTTAGATAGAACGTGTCTTTCAGACTCTGGTTGTATCAGTATCAGGGTCAGAGATGAGTATATAGAGTTGAGAATAGGCACTGAACTGAGAGTGGGGACACTGGAAGCATGAAGGATGGAATAACAGAAGTGGACTTTTGAACTTGGTCAGAAGGCAACAGAGTTTAAACCATGTTTAGTTCAGCCCCTAATAAACTCTGTTCATATTATTTATCATCTTGATTTTTATCAACAGCTGCTACAAAAAATTTTTCCATTGTTTGTATGCTTTAAAAAAATATATTTTAAAATATTGTCTTCCACATTGCCTGGTGTTTCCCACCTAAAGCCAAAGAAGCATTTTATTAAGAACGGGGATGGAGAAAAATATTGTAATATTCTGATCATGAGAATTAAGCTTTCCTTTATCTTCTTGGCTATATTCTTAGTCATCTAGTGCTGCTATAACAGAAACACCACAAATGGATTGCTTTAACTTAGAGAGGTTTATTCTCTCACAGCCCAGTAGGCTAGAAGTCCGAATTCAGGTGCCAGCTCTAGGGGAAGGCTTTCTCTCTCTGTCGGCTCTGGAGGAAGATCCCTGTCATCAGTCTTCCCTTGGTCTGGGAGCTTCTCAGCGAAGGGAACCTTAGGTTCAAAGGACACGCTCTGCTCCTGGTGCTGATTTCTTTGTGATATGAGGTTCCCCTGTGTCTGCTTGCATCTCTCTTTTATATCTCAAAAGGGATTGGCTTAAAACACTACCTAATCTTGTAAACCTCATCACTATATTTGCTGCTAATCCATCTCATTATATCATAGTGATAGGATTTACAATACATAGGGAAATCACATCAGAAGATAAAATGGTAGATAGTCACATAATCATACAAGGGAATCATGACCTAGCCAAGTTGGCAGATATTTTGGGGGGACACAATTCAATTCATGACAGCTGCCAAAGCAGCTCGGCGTTTCTGAATCTCAGTTAACTGTAACTATTATCAGCCAGCGTTATAACTTGGAGGGAGTACTTAAGAGTGGTTACAAATGCCCACTGATAACATATCATAGCTACCCCATGAGACAGAATAGAACTGCCCCATAAGGTTTTCTATGCTGTAATCTTTATGAGAGCAGATCACCAGGTTTTCCTTCCTCACAGCTACTGTGTGTGTTCCAATCACCAAATTTTTGTTGTGCCACCAGGGCTCCTTAGGACGACTACTAGGCTCTCAAAACCTAGAGTGTGATCTGCCTGTCAGCTTCACACTGCAAATGGTCAAAGTGGTGTATAAGTAGACTGAGCAATTGTTAGCTCAGTTGGTCAACACAGCAGCACCTAACAACAACAACAACACTTGGTAGCATCGGCTCAAATTCCCATATTCTGCTGCAAGATGTGTGGCCTTGTTGTATGTGCCATTGAGTCAGTTCCAACTAACAGCAACCCTCTGCACAACAGAACGTGTGGCCTTGGAAATGCTTATTAAGCCTGATGAACCAGCTTTCTCACCAATATGGGAAAAGTAATACTTGCTAGCATTTTAATGAGATCATATACAAAGTCCCGTGTATAGAGTAAATGCTCAGAAATTATGATGATCTTCTTTCTTATTGCATTTTCCTGATTTCTGTTTTTCACTTCCCTATTCCATTGTACATTTCTTTTGTTATACATTCTCTCAAATCCTTTGTGTAAAGAGACAAGTTACAGGTAAATTTTAAAAAAAGATCTATTACTCCCAGGAGCATAACCAGTTGAGTGTGGGATAAAAAAGCTTCAGGCATCTATTTGCTCAAAATAAAATCTGCTCATGAACTCAAAAGCTATTATGCTGCTTCTCCTGACTAAATAATGCCAGCTTCTGTAACCTCAATTCACATACTTCAATGAAGTTTCCTTTGGGGCCTATACTTTTTGCTTACATTTTTGATTTCTCATTGCAGAGGCAAATTTTAAGAATCATGTTCTCTATTTTTTTATTATAGATTTGCCTGTGTTTCTTTTCATTTCTGAGATGACACTCACTCATTGCTTTATATTTCAAAACAGAAAAGCTATTAATGACTTTGTCAGAAATTGACACAGCAGAATCTTTTGTCTCTCTGTTCTTAGGAAAAAAAAAATAATGCAGAATAATATGTTCCCTCCCTAGAAGTGATAATTTTCTGCGTTTAAGATTCTATCTCCTCTCAGAAGAAGGTTTTGTTTTTGCTAATCTGCTATAATGCATAACAGTATCTTCAAACATTAAACATGCAAGGCTTGTTCTGATATTTTTTTTTTTAATTCCGAGAACATATCACTTAATTAACAAAACATTTCAACAATTATGATGCTATTTAAGCTGGAAAGCAAAACAAATAAGCAAAACATCATGATGGATGCTCTGCTACAAATGGGGAAAAAACCAACAGATGGAAACTTTCTCACTGCACGGCGGGGTTATTTTCACAATGTGATTGCATTGTTTTCAGTGATTCCCTCATTGGACCCTCTTTTTCAACAGTCCATTAAAATCTATACTAGCAGAAACTATCGAATAATATCATTCATGTCACACGCAAGTAAAATTTTGCTGAAGATAACTCGAAAATGGTTGCAGTAGTACATCAACGGGGAGCTGCCAGAAATTCAAGCCAGATTCAGAAGATTTAGATATAGAGATATTATTGCCGATGTCAGATGGATCCTAGCTGAAAGCAGAGAATACCAGAAGGATGTTTACCTGTGTTTTATGGGTCATGCACAGGCATTCAACTGTGTGGATCATAACAAATTATGGATAAAATTGCAAAGAATGGGGATTCCAGAACACTTAATTGTACTGATGTAGAACCTGTACATAGACCAAGAGGCAGTCGTTTAAACAGAACAAGGGGATACTGCATGGTTTAAAGTCAGGAAAGGTGTGTGTCACGCTTGTATCCTTTCACCATATTTATTTAGTTTGTATGCTGAACAAATAATCTGAGAAGCTGGACTATATGAAGAAGAACAGGGCATTAGGATTGGAGGAAGACTCATTAACAACCTGAATTATGCAGACCACACAACCTTCCTTGCTGAAAGTGAAGGGTATTTGAAACACTTACTAATGAAGATCAAAGACCACAGCCTTCAGTATGGATTACACTTCAACACAAAGAAAACAAAAATCCTCACAACTGGACCAATAAGCAACATTATGATAGACGGAGAATATATTGAAGTTGTCAAGGTTTTCATTTTACTTGGATCCACAATCAACAGCCATGGAAGCAGCAGCCAAGAAACCAAATGACGTATTGCATTGGGCAAATCTGACGCAAAAGACCTCTTCAAAGTGTTGAAAAGCAAAGATGTCATTTTGGGAACTAAGTTGTACCTGACCCAAGCCATGGTATTTTCAATCTCTTCATATGCATGTGAAAGCTGGACAATGAATAAGGAAGACCGAAGAAAAACTGACACCTTTGAATTATGGTGTTGGCGAAGAATCTTAAATATATCCTAGACTGCCAAAGGAACAAACGCATCTGTCTTGGCAGAAGTACAGCCAGAATGCTCCTTAGAAATGAATATTGCAAGACTTCACCTCACGTACTTTCAACATGTTATCAGAAGGGACCAGTCCCTGGAGAAGGACATTATGCTAGGTAAAGTAGAAGGTCAGTGAAAAAGAGGAAGTCCCTCAGCGAGATGGATTGACACAGTGACTGCAACAATGGGCTCAAACATTGCAACAATTGTGGGGATGGTGCAGGACCAGGCAGTGTTTCATTCTGTTGTACATAGGGTCGCTATGAGTTGGAACTGATTCGATGGCACCTAACAACAACAATAACATGACTATAAACCCTTGTTTACAAGCAATAATTTTAAAATTACAACATGACTGAAACATTTGCTGATATCCTTGCAATCCTCTTACCAGTGTCATGTTGCTTTTAACTGAAGGTGTGGTTGTTGTTAGCTGCCATCAGGTAGACCCCAGCTCATGGTGACTTCATGGACAACAGAACAAAACGCTGCCCAGGCCTGTGTCATGCCCATGATCGATTGTGGATCAGACCATTGTGATCGGTTTTCAGTGGCTCATTTTTGGAAGTAGATCATCAGGCCTTTCTTCCTGGTCTGTCTTAATCTGGAAGCTTTGCTGAAAACCTCTCAGCATCATACTATACGCAAGCCTCAACACACAGAGAGGTGGTGGCTGGGCGTGAGGTGCATTAGCCAGGAATAAAATAAAAAACAGAAATTTATTTTCTCACAGTTCTGGAGGCTAAATGTTCGAATCAGTGTCTCAGCCGTGTCGATGCCTTCCTCGTAGGTAGTCCCAGGCATTCCTTGGTTCCTTGGCTTGTCCATGATCCTCACATAGTATCTGTATTCCCCTGGGGTGTGTGCCTCTGTGTCTGCTCCCCCTTAGAACACAGAAGTGATTAGGTTTAGAACCCACCCTACTCGGTCATGATCTAATTAGCTTAAAAAATACCCTATTTCCAAATTGGATCATATCCACAGGTATAGGGACTAGGATCCCAACACATATTTTGGGTGTGGGGGAACACAGCTCAATCCGTAACAGCCCCCTCAAGGATGTTCAGCTTCCGGAGATCCTTCCCAGCCCTCCCAGAATCACGGTGATGCCTGTGAGGGGACGGGCTGTCCTTGGGCTCAGCACTTAGCCTGCCTTGCTGAGAAGAGGGCTGGTTTCCAGGCAACACTCGGTCCATCTATTTTCATACCGTCATAGTGACAAGCATTTTTTAAAAAAATAAGACATATGGCACCAATAGTGTAAGGAGATGCTTTCCTAAGTGTGGCTTTTCTGCACATAGTAATACCATGGTTACCATCGGCAGAGCTAAAAAAATTCCTAACAAGAGACACAAATAATGAATGAAAATGTCTGCCACATGGCCATGAAGGACTGAGATTCAGGATGCCAACGCTGTGTTTTATCAGATTAATGGACTTTTCACAAGTGCCCTGGTCTTGGAAGATAGGAATAGTGTAGGCCTAAATTACTGCTGAGTCCAAATTAGTGCTGAGTAGGTTTATATAATTTAAAGAGTAGACTCGTGCTGTGGTCTGGTCCTCATGGCTGGTAAACAAGAAGTCAATAATTTGCACTGATTGGTGTGTACACCCCTGGGATCTAAACTGTATGATTAAATACTTTTTTAGCCTTAATTTTCTCTTCTTGAAAACCCAAGTGGTATTAGTAGTACATTTATAGCCAGGAAGCCTAAAGGTGTACATTTAAACCTCAGTTTTAATAGACTTTGATAAAGCAGAATTGCCTTGCTTGTGCAGACCCATTCCCTGTACAAATTTATGTGATGTTCTTCCTTTCATGGTTTAAAGGTAATCTGTACCCAAAACAATCAAGTTATTGCTCTGCATCAACTCAGCTAACGCTCAGTGCTCAATATTGTAAATGTGTTTTTTTCTCGTAAAGTGCGATGTTTTCTAAAATAATATTGGGTCTGAGGGAGAAACAGTCCTTTGAGATTGAATTGTATTGAAAATTGTGGTGTTTGGGAAAGATTACTAGGTTGTCTGAATTCTTAATAGAAATTTCAGACACCCTGGAGACATTCTATAAGCAAAAGGGTTCTAAATGGAGAAAAACGGGCCCCTCACCCAGCAGGGACCACCTCTTATTCTGGGCTGTGGTGCAGGGACTTGAATGCTGCAGGGATGACTAAAATGTTCAGTGATAATAGCCATCATTTACCCTGAAGGAGGATACAACTGGATCCAACTGAATTTATTTGGGGGAACTCAAAAGATGGCACTTTGTGGGCACTCACTTCTTCGGGGCCATTCTACACACATTCTAGCCCTTCTAATCTCAGGTAGATTAGAGGGGGCTGGGAGAGACAGAGACCACAGCCCATACCCATTGCCGTGGAGTCAATTCCGACTCATAGCAACCTCATAGAACAGAGTAGACCTGCCCCTTAGGGTTTCCAAGGAGCAGCTGGTGGATTCAAATTGCCGATCTTATGGTTAGCAGCCGTAGCTCTTAACCATTGCGCCACCAGGGCTCCAAAGAGTGTAGAAATAAATGACCCCTTGGTGAACCCAATTTTTGTTCTCATCTTCCCAGTGTGAACCTAGAGCTACAGAATTTGCCATGAGGAGAATATTCATTGTCGTGCCTAGGAGGGAAGCTCAGTAACAACTGGTTTCTTCAAGAACAGCTTTCGTCATTGGCATCTCCTGACCTACTGGTTGTCTGTTTGCCCCCACAGAATCTCTATCAGAACAGGTTTTTGGGCCTGGCCGCCATGGCGTCTCCATCTAGGAACTCACAGAGCCGGCGCCGGTGCAAGGAGCCGCTTCGCTACAGCTACAACCCTGACCAGTTCCACAATGTGGACGTCAGGAACGGCCCCCACAACCCCGTCACCATCCCCCGCTCCACAAGTGACACGGACTTGGTCACCTCAGACAGTCGCTCCACACTCATGGTCAGCAGCTCCTACTACTCCATAGGGCACTCGCAGGATCTGGTGATCCACTGGGACATAAAGGAGGAAGTGGATGCTGGAGACTGGATCGGCATGTACCTCATTGGTAAGTACAGTGTCATCTGACTGGGCCACTGACTTAGACCAGCTAACGGTGTTCCACAGAACTTCGGTCTTATGGCTGTGGTGTGAGAGTTCAACAAGTACCTTATTCATATTTCACTTTTACATGTTGTATTAGTCAGGGTTTTCCAGAGAAACAGGATCAATAAATTATATAGAGAGAGATTTATTTTAAGGAATTGGCTCATGCAATTGTGGGGGGGCTGGAAAGTCTCAAGTCCGTAGGACAGTGGCAGGTGGAAGCTCCAGCAGGATGTCTTGAGGCAGAATCCTTCTGCTTGGGAAACCAGTTTTTGTTCTTAAGGCTTTCAATGGTTTGTTTGAGGCCCACTCACATTATGGAAGGTAATCTACTTAAGCACAAATGATTCAAATGTTAATCACATGTACATATCTTCACAGCAATATCTACACTAATGTGTGACCAAACAGCTGGGCACTATAGCCTAGCCAAGTTGACACAAAAAATTAACCATCACACATATGCTTTAATATTGTAATTAACTTAATCAGAATGCACCATCAGATGTGTTATGCACCAGATTTTAACACACTGAAGGCCGCCCCGCCCCCATGCATTACCTTGCTTTTCTGCAGACCACAGGATAAAGCTTCTCCTGCCATCCCTATCCAGTGGAAGAAAATCATGAGCTAGCAGCATGAGGTGTGTTTAAAGACAAGTGTCATTACCATTCGCAGCTACACAAGCTCTTCTGTTGGTAAATAAATTAGTATCGAAGGCTTGTTTTTAAATCCATGTGTTTATGAGACCAAAGCAACACCAAATAGACAATCAATGTATGCACATCTATGTGGGGGTAATTTCACTTTTGTTTCTGACATAATCATTGGCCTCTTTTCAACCAGCTCTTTCAATATTCTTGTGCTGTTGCTGGCTGCCATCAAGTCGGTTTCCAACTCATGGTGACCCCATGCACAATGGGATAAAATGTTGCTTGGTCATGCGTCATTCCCATGATTGACTGGAGATTAGACTGTTGTGATCCATAGGATTTTCATAGGCTGATTTTTCAGAAGTAGATAGCCAGGCCTTTCTTCCTAATCTGTCTTAGTCAGGAAGCCCCGCTAAACCTGTTCAGTATCATAGCAACACGCAAGATACCACTGACAGGCTGGTGGTGGCTGCACATGAGGTACATTGGCTGGGAATCAAACCTGGGTCTCCCACATGGAAAGTGAGAATTCTGCCACCGAACCACCACTGCTCCCATTCAACATTTTTACTGTTCTTGTATTCAGAAGACATGATGGAATTAAACATATCGTCAGAGCAATACACCACAGACGAAGGAACAGTGTGATGGTGGGAAGGGAAGTGACTGTACAAACCCATGGTGGTGAAGAAAGGTGACTTGCTTTATCTTATGCACAGCTTTATTCAAAATTATGAAAGTTCCAAAGTTGAAAGTTCATTAGAAGAGACTTTACCTGATTTTTCTCCAGTCTGTACAAACGAACCAAACTGTGCAAATAAATTGGATGCTAATGCAACTTTTTGTAAAGGTTTTACCATTCTCATTCATTGGTTTTGAAAATAAATTTTACAAATTTGAAATTGTGAGAATAAATTTACATTCAAGTGAATTTCATCTATTTGACATGTTAAAATCAGGTGTCGTGGAAATGGATTCATTCACCCCAATAGTAAATCAGCAAGCAAAGGTGTAATTGTTGGGGAGAATCACATAAGCCCAGAGAGTCACCCACCAAATAACTGAGACCAGGCCTTCTGCTACGAGTCCATGCAATGCATGGTTTACAAACACTCGGACACACAGTGTCAGATTTAACACCATCCAGTATCAAAAGAGGTAATGCTTTGTTATGAGTATTTTATAACCCAGACCATTTTTTTCTTATAAAATGAATGACTTTTTGTTTTGGCTAACTAGCTGTCAGGCAAATATGTGTGGGTCTGGGTTGTACCATCAGCTTAGCCAGCATATTTACATATTATTGTGAAGATGGAAAAACATGTTTTTTGAAATTTTTTACACAAGGAGTTGTTATTCTCTACACTGAACTTCCAAACAGGGAGAATTCAATTTGCTTGAAAAATAGTTCTTGAACAAAAGTGTTTGAAAACCATCGACCTAGAATGGAGATAGAGAAATAACAGCCCACCCACCACATTTTATTTAGTCCACGTGGTTGTGTTTTAAATTTAATTATCAGCTTTTAAAAATGTAGCAATTTCATACAGAAATTCGGATTTCTAGCTTCTTTCTGAAAAGTTTCCAGTTTGGTAAACCAAGCCTGTAACTCCGTTTGGCTATCATCAACTGGAGTTGAGCAGTTGCCACCCCCTTTAGACTGGCCCGCATCCTTCAGCTTTGCCACAGCCCTCCTCTCCCCCCCAACATTAATTATGAATATTAACCTATTTAGCATCTTAGATAATTAGGTTTTTGACCCCACATCTATTTTTTTAATGTAATTTATTTTATTTTTGTTATTGTTGAGAATATACACAGCAGAATATATACCAATTCAACAGTTTCTACATGTACAATTCAGTGATGTCGATTACATCTTGCCCCACATGTAGTTTTGAATCTACACTTTATGGCTATACTTCCACAGCTGATGGGTGTTGGTGCCATTCCCCGAGTTAGGGAACGGTAGAAACAGAAGCGTGTTTGGGGAGGAGGCAATGAGTTGGATGTGGAATATACTGAGCCTGAGGCACCTGAAGGCTATTCATCCATGCTAAAGGAATGGATGAGCCTGAAGCTCTGCCATAGATCTGTGCTGTGGGGTGTATATTTGGGCTCGTTGGCGTCCTGGCTGTGGAACATGTTTACCTGTGGATTGTGCATAGAAAAGAGTAACAGGAAGTCCCTGCCAAAGAAAAAGGCAGAGGAGGAGGAACTCAAAGAGGAGATGTAAGAGTGAGGAAGATGTATGACAAAAGCTAGGAGACCACGTCATAGAAGACAAGAGAAGAAGCTGTTAGAAAAAGGAAGGGACGGTCAGTAATATCAGACATCAGAAGGCTCCCCTAATGCATGAAGAAGTCTGATGTTCATGTGACATTTTGACTGAGACAAAAGTAAACACAGCCCACCGTCTTAGCATCTTAATTGGGGAGTTTGTTACTCTCATAGTATTTGCAGATATATAACTGTGAAGATATTTAATGCAAATGCCAACACTTTCAGCAGTGTAGCATTTCACGATTTCCGAATCCAGAATTAACCGTGGATCTTAAATGTTCATGATTTGTAAGGCATTAGTAACTTGTCTTCCAGATTTGCAGTGCCTTGGCAAAGATCAAATCGTATAGATCCAGCCCGAGAATTTTAAAGGTGGCAATTACATCTAATCTGTCATTTCAAAAATGAAAGGACTGCCAATTTAGGGACTCCCAAGGCCATAGAGCGGTGTGGCCCGGTGGCAGAACCTACATTGACTTAGGAATACCTCAGGCTCATTCCGCTGCAGAGTCAAGTATGGGCCATCCCACGTCAGTGGACCATGTACATGTCCAAGTGTGGCCAGGGTGGTGATGTCTTTGGCATCATATGACCTCTAGAGCTGTCAAGGCGAACATGTCTTTTCTTCTGCCACAGCAGAATGCAATGTTTGGATGTCACCAGTGCTGTCCTTAAACAGGAACCGAGCGTTGGGACAATAGCAGTAACATTACTGTTAGTATAAAAATGAAATAGCATTTGGTTGCCATCATTTATGGAGCAGTTCATGATCCACTAGATGAGAATGAAGAATGATTTTCTCCCCTGGTGGCATAGGGTGGGGACAGTCATGAGGTTTTGGTGACCAATAGACCTGGTATAGAATCATACTCAGCCGCTGGCCAGATATATGGCCTCAGTCAGTTACAGACTCCTGAGCTTCAGGCCCTTTATCTCCTAAATGGAGAAAAAAAATGCAGCTTTCTTCTCAGGATCATTGAGAGGAATTGATGAGATAATGCGTTTACTGCCTGGCGATCAATACATGGTAGATTCGTGACTTACCTTGTCAGGTAGCGGCGTTCTTTGGATGCATCATAGCAAATTACCCTAATTTCTAGGCTTCTTTCAGTCTAGTCTGGGCCCTTAGATGTGTACTCAACTGCTTAAGTGTACGTTATAGACAAAAGCTTCTTACCAAACGAACAGGGACCTGGAAAATGTTTTGTAATGTCAGTAAATGGACAGAAACTCCTGATATGGTCAAAAGCAAGTACTTGAGTCAGTTTGGTTAGAAATTAGTATATCCAATAAAAGATTTTGCAGTCATTCATTCAGTAATGCCTACTTGGAGCCCTGGTGGTGCAGTGGTTAAAAGATCAGCTGCTAACCAAAACGGCGGCAGTTGCGCTAAAGTTGAGATACTCTGCCCTACACTCATACTCCTATTTATTTGTTACTATTGGTTCTTAATGGGGAAATTGGTGGTTCAGTGATAGCATTCTCTCCTCGCATGAAGGAGACCCAGGCTCGATTCCCAGCCAATGCACCTCGTGAGTAGCCACCGTCCGTCTGTCAGTGGAGGCCTGCATGTTGCTAAGATTGATGCTGAACAGGTTTTGGTGGAGCTTCCAGGCCAAGACAAACTAGGAAGAAAAGCCTGGCAATCTCCTTCTAAAAATCAGCAGATGAAAACTCTGTGGATCACAACAGTCCAGCTCAATCTGCAAGTGATTATGAGGTTGACACAGGACCAGGCAGCATTTTGTTCCATTGTACATGGGGTTGCCATGAATCAGGGACCAATTTGACAGCAGCTAGCAACAGCAACAAATAAATGAGGAAGCCCCTAAAAGCACAGAGGAGGTCCTCTTCACCAGCATATCCCTAGGGTTTAACACAATGCCTGGACTGGAATAAAGTGCTCAATACACATTTATCAGGTGCATTAATGAGCATCTGCCTTCTCAGAGTTATTGTATATGGGCACCTAACCATGACTACTAAAGTGAATATTCTGGTGATTGGAGTGGATAAATTCAGGTAAATACCACCTTTTAGAGAGTTGCCATACCGAGGCAAATTTCTCTCTGGGCGAGACTGGTTGTATCTGTACTGAAGACCCAGGGAGCTAGGAGGATATTATGACTTTCTGCAGAAATGGGTCAATCACTGTAAAAGACATATTATGCAATCATCTCAGTAACCCAAACAGGGCTGTGCACACACACTGTGAACATAAAGACAGGCAAATTTTACAAACAAGTGATTTTCCAAGGGATACAAACAGTTCTTACCGTTAATGAGGCAGAGATGGTGTTGCTGTGCTCGATCATCTTGCCAAAGAGCGGGGGCCTCCAGGAATGTAAGATCAACACAGCAGATTACAAGCACATTTATCAGTGATCTCATTTAATTCCCCCCTGTGAGGGCAGAGCTATTGCTGCCTCCCACTTTGCAGATGAGGAATCTGAGGCTATAGAAGTGACACACCTGGTAAGCGGTACAAAAAGACCTTGCAAATCGAGACTTCTTTGCACCTTATCACCGCCTGCTTCTTTAGCCTGACACAGGACGTGAACCTCAGGGTGTTTAAGAGGTAAAAAGGACAACCATGGCCTGTCCCTTCCTGCCCTCAGAAACCCCGTGTCTGGTTGTCCCTCAGCCCCTGAGGTGGATTGGGATGGTGAAACATGGTTTTCCTCACAGCCCCAGATTCATCTAGCTCCAGTGGTTATTTTCTAGTGAAGTAGAAAGTGCAAGGGCCCTGTAATGGATTGAATTGTGTCTCCCCACAGTTACAATGAAATCCTAACCCCTCTACCTGTGAATGTGACTGTTGGGAAATAGTGTCTTTGAAGATGTTATCAGTGAGGTTAACATGAGGTCATATCAGAATAGGGTGGGTCGTAATCCAATCTGAGTGGTGTCCTATAAAAAAGAAGAGACACAGAAAAGGGAAACAGAGGAAGGACTCGTGATGCTGCAGCTCCAAGCCAAGGAACACCTGCATCTGCCAGAAGCTGGAAGGGAGAATGGAACAGATTCCTCCTCAGAGCCTCAGAAGGAATCAACACGGCTGACATCCTGATCTCAGACTCCCAAGCTCCGCAACTGTGAGACAATAAATTTCTGTTCTTATAAACCAACCCCCCACCCCAGCGCTGTCGTGTCCATTCAGACTCATAGTGACCCTATAGGACAGAGTAGAACTGCCCCATAGAGTTTCCAAGGAGTGCCTGGTGGATTTGAACTGCCAACCCTTTGGTTAGCAGACGTAGCACTTAACCACTACGCCACCAGGGTTTCCAATATAAACCACTCGTCTTGTGGTATTTTGTTACAGCAGTCCTAGGAAATTCATGCAGGTCCCATAGAAGATGGAGTTACAAGTCATATCCCTGTCTTAGTCTGCACTGAAAGCGTGGTGTCTGGGACCAAGGAGGTGATCACCGGCTGGGTCTTCATGGATCTTTCTCTCCAAGAAGGCTGCAGTCCATTCTGGGCACCAGCTTTAAGAAGGAGATTGATGGGTTGAAATGTGATGAACAGGGAAAGAGCAGGAGAGGGATATGCATGCAGTCACCCACTAGCTTCTCTTGGTGTCTCCATGCAGTAGGCTCTACGGGCTTTGAATACCACGTCTGGATGCCTGCCCTGACCCGCATTCTCCAGTCCTGTGCTCCCTTCCTCCCTCAGGGCCTCCCTGGCACCCTGTTGGCCTCTCCCTTGCTACTTTGCCAGAGCACCTGTTCTTTTCCTTCATATACTTTATCACAATTTATAATAATATACAAATATTTTGTTTACTGCTTATTTATCTGTCGCCACAGTAGTTCGTAAGCTTTAGGTAAGAAGGGACCATATGGATCTTGCCCAACACAATGTTCTGCACCTTCCCCAGCATCTGGCAGAGAATGGAATCTTTTCAAACATCTATTGAATGAACAGATGAATGCGTGAGTCCATGAAGGCATGGATGGGTACATGAATGAGTCTTATACAGAGGATGATGATGGAACAGACTGTTCAGGCTGGAGAAAAGGCAATATGGGGTGGGGTCCATGAGAACTGTCTTCAGATGGAAAGCATAATTGGATGCTTTCATTATGCCTTGTACTCAATTCTGAATGGGGATCAGTTAGTAGAAGGTTTAGGAGGAAGACTTTAACACTGAGATTTCACGTATGTAAAAGCTGACACAAGTGGTTTGTACGTAGCTACTAATCTAAAGGTTGGCAATTCAAACTCACCAGATAGTTCCGCTGAACAAAGCCCCGGCAATTTTCCATAAAGGTTAGAGCCAAGAGAGCCCTGTGAGCAGTAACACATGGCGTTGCCATCAGTTGGAATTGACTTGACAGCAACAGGTTTGGTCTTGGGTGTGGAAACGGTATTCAAAAGTTAAATGAATTGCTACAGAAGTAACTATTTCTCTGTTTCTGGAGGTGCTCAAGAACCAGCTAGGTGGTCACTTGCCAGGGGTGTTGTGGGGCGAAGAGGAGGTTCCTACACTAAAAGGCAGTTGGTCTAGATGGTGTATGAGGATGCTATGATTCTAGATGCCTTTTTTTCTGCTGCTGAGCTGGAGGTGGCATTATTGTTTGTTCCTTGTCTTAAAAAACAAAACCTGCTATTGACTGATAAGTTTCTCTCCTCTGCTTTCTTCCTCTGGGGTTATAGATGAAGTCTTGTCCGAAAATTTTCTGGATTATAAGAACCGTGGAGTCAATGGTTCTCATCGGGGCCAGATCATCTGGAAGATCGACGCCAGCTCATACTTCGTGGAACGTGAGTACTTTCATTCTTTCTAGTGTTCGGCAGATGTGGGTGAGGCAGCATTCAATCACTTTGTTTTCCTTTCTCTTGCATTGCTTCCACTCCTTAGAAAGGTACCAAGTAGAAAAGATATTTAATGAGATTGTTAAAACTATTTCAGTAGAGCTAGCGAGCTCCAGAGCAATTGGGTAATCGCCATCTAAACTAACCCAAAGGGCCACTCCTTAAATACCCATGAAAAGTTTCGCTTGTACTCATAAACCTCTAAACCCAAGACCTTTTGGCTCCTCCTCTTTGATTTTCATTCTCCCATGTTGTCTCTGACTTTGCCATAGTCACCCCTTCTGTGTGCTCCCTTCCAGCTTTGGCTTGACTTGACCCAGTCCTTCAAGGCCCAGTCTTTTTGGCCCCAGCATGTCGGTGATATTCCACACTTTTACCTCATCTTTGGCTCTGGCCACAACTCCTCAGGAAGAAGATGATAGATTGCTCCCTTCAGCCTGTTTCTTTGATTCCTGATCTACAGACAGTTCTGGATGTATTAACATGTCATCATGTATTTTATTAAGATACTTTCTAACATATTCTTCTGTCTTCAAAATAAACCATTTTCAGAGGTAGGGCAGGATTTTTTTCATAGGTTCCCGTATTGGTACATTTCTCATTGCATGAGGAAGTACCTATATGGGACTTAAATATCTATATTTGCCAGCTGTGAAAAAATGCACAGATTACCCTTAGTCCACAACTTCTTCCCCTTCCACTTGGGTACTGGAGAGTGCTTTAAGGAACAAATCCCCTTGTCCACCTTGTGGTTCTTAGTGTGTGTTCATTCAATATAGCACTTCTGAAAAGAAATAAGATAGTCTATTATTTCAATTGCCCAGTTCTCAGAAGAAAAGATAGATGGCCAGGAATTTGAAGTTGTCTATTGTTATTTGTCTTAGAGTTCCAAGAAAAACTATATCCCCTAGCTTGTTTTATTCCCAAGTCTCTTGGTTTTCATTCATTCACTTAACAAATATTTTGTAGCTCCTATTGTATTTCAAGGACTATAGATATAGAAGATGAAAGGCATGGTATCTGCCCTCCAGAAGGTTGTGGTGTCTGTTCCCAGCAATGACATAAATTCATCTTTTCACATTGGCTAACACAGGATGAGTAGACATTCAGGAGATTGAACACTATCAGAGTACAGAGAGATATAGTTGCTGGCACTTGACTTTGAGTTAGGGATATTGAAATATCCAAAGAGAGATTTCCTTTCTCTTAATACTTATCTCCCTTACTCTAACTTTTATCCTGAAAATCTATCCTCACAGTGATATCAGACAAAATGTGTTAAACCCAATTCTTCATCTGCCCCAAAGCTTCATGGCTCTTCTTTCCTACTGCATCAGCGGAAGCCTCTCTGCCCAGCTGCCAAGCCCAGACATAAACTCACCCTCATCCCTCAACTCCAGCTCTCCATCGACCCCAGCAGACACATTTTGCCCTAATCAGGCCGATCTCTTCCCCTGTCCCACAAATTTGTTGTTGTTAGGTGCCATCAAGTCAGTTCTGACTCATAGCAACCCTATGTACAATAGAACAAAACACTGCCCAGTCCAGCACCATCCTCACAATCATTGAATGTTTGAGCCATTGTTGCAGCCACTGTGTGAATCCATCTCGAAAAGGGTTTTCTTCTTTTTCACTGACCCTCTACTTTACCAAGCATGAAGTCCTTCTCCAGGAACTGATCCCTCCTAATGACATGTCCAAAGTAAGTGAGATGACGTCTCGCCACCCTCACTGCTAAGGCGCATTCTGGCTGTACTTCTTCCAAGACAGATTTGTTCGTTCTTCTGGAAATCCATGGTAGACTCACTATTCTTCGCCCACACCATAATTCAAAGGCGTCAGTTCCTCTTCAGCTTTCCTTATTCATTGTCCAGGTTTTACATGCATATGAGATGAATGAAAACATCATAGATTGGTCAGGCGCACCTTAGTCCTCAAAGTGATATCTTTGCTTTTCAACACTTTAAAGAGGTCTTTTGCAGCAGATTTGCCCAGTGCAATACATTGTCTGGTTTCATAACTGCTGCTTCATTGGTATTGATTGTGAATCCAAATAAAATTAAATCCTTAACAACTTCAATCTTTTCTCCATTTATCATGATGTTGCTTATTGGTACAGTTGTGAGGATTTTTGTTTTCTTTACGTTGAGGTGTAATCCATACTGAAGCTGTAGTCTCTCATCTTCATCAGTAAATGCTTCAAGTCCTCTTCAGTTTCTGCAAGCAAGATTGTGTCATCTGCATAATGCAGATTGTTAATGAGTCTTCTTCCAATCCTGATGCCCTGTTCTTCTTCCTATAGTCCAGCTTCTCAGATTATTTGCTCAGCATACGGATCGAATAAGTATGGTGAAAAGATACAACCATGATGCACACCTTTCCTGATTTTAAACCACAAAGTATTCCCTTGTTTTGTTCCAATAACCGCCTCTTGGTCCATGTACAGGATCCTCATGAGCACAATTAAATGTTCTGGAATTTCCATTCTTTGCAATATTACCCATAATTAGTTATAATCCACACAGTCAAATGCATTTGCATAGTCAATAAAACACAGGTAAACATCTTTCTGGTATTCTCTGCTTTCAGCCAAGAACCATCTGACATCAGCAATAATATCCCTCATTCCACGTCCTCTTCTGAATCCATGCATAGCAGCCAAAAAAGAAAAAAAAAATTTTTTTTAAACCCGTTGCTGTCAAGTCGATTTTGACTCATAGCGACTGTATAGTGCAGAGTAGAATTGCAACATAGGTTTTCCAAAGCTCTTTTTTTTTTTTTTTTTCTTTTTACTGACTGCCACGCCTTTCTCCCTTGGAGTGGCTGGTGAGTTTGAACTGCCGACCTTTTGGTTCGTAACTGAGCACTTCACCACCGCGCCACCAGGGCTCCTACAAATAGCACCATTTAGCGTAAAGAATATGGGTTTGACTTGGGGATGAAATTGACTCCTGCTAGAGGTACTAATATAACCTTTCAAATTTCTACTAAGAACAAAAGAGATAAAAATTTGCATTAGCAATGATTATTAGGCTTAATAATTGACATAATAGTTGACTGTAGGTCATAATAGACATAATAGTTGACTGTAGGTCCCAACCTACATTGGAGGATTTGGGCGGACAGTCCTTACTACACGCCCATTTTCTTCCATTGGGTTCTAATTGAGAAATAGACTCAAGGATCCAATTCAGGATCAAAGTAGAGTGTAAGCTATCAGTGGTCCAGAAAAAAGCACAGCTTGCACGTTTTTATCTTTTCAGAATCAGGGAGGTAAGTATAAAGGAATAGGAAATGTATTTGGGGGAATTTCAGTGTGTATAACTCAAAGTTCATGATCATACCAATGATCAGGAAGATGGAGCAGGACTGGGTACCATTTCATTCTGTTGCAGATAAGGCCACTATGAACCAGAGCCAACTTAACAGCACCTAACAAAAATGACTCAAAGGTCCAGTGGCCACATCCCATAAAACTGTGTCCCCTCTGCACTTCAAAGGTCTGAAATCTCCTGACTGTGGACTCATTCTGCACGAGCCAGTGCAAAAAAGGGAAATATGTGCTATAAATTAACCCAGCAGTAGTGTCATTCTTTTTGAGGTAATTTTCAACATTTCTGTGACATATGGGTCATTTTTTTGTATGTTTATCTCAAATAACAAATCATTGCATATAATTATCTTTACCAGTAGTGTGAAAATACATTTTAAGTATTATTAGAACGATATCATAGTATAAAGTCAGCTTTGTAAAATACATAAAATATTGTCACAACCAAAAGAAAGGCAGTTAAGTCACAGTGTTCTATAAAAAACAAATGGTTCGCAAAATGTGTTTTCAAAGTAACCAGAAGTTGAGCAGTTTGGATGAGTGAGTTTTTTTAATATTCTAGTGCAAACTTGACGAGATCCTGGTCCTGAATGTACATGTCAAACAAGCAATGTCTCCGTGCTTTGGGAAAATGGATGAAAATGAAATTTAAAAGGCAGATATTTATTTACAGAGTATTTTGCAAACTTATCGAACAAGTGATCAACATATTAAGAGTGTGTGATTCTGTACAAATGTAACATATGAAATAGTAGTCGTTTGTCAAGACCAAGTTCAATTGAGTTTGTAGATAATTAAAATGATTTAACTTAGGGCATATATGTAAATAAAAAAGTTAAAATGCTACAATGAATTATAGTTTTGGGAATCTGAATACATTAAAATTATAGATAATACACTACACAAATTTAATTTTTTAATGTGAAATAATTTCCATTTTCAAAAATGTCTGATTGAAAAAGTATCGAATTAACAAGTAGAAACTGGATGTACAAAAATGTCCTGATACAGTTACCTTCGTTAACACACAAAAGCGTCAAAAGTGCTGCATACTGTATTAAAAATGCAAAATCCAGGCCATTATCCAGAAGGTTACATAAGTTGATGTTATAAACCAAAAATAAGATTCTTTGCAGTCTCTAGGTAGTAATAACCATATTAGTCTAATTGGCAAACTCTGCCCTCCTAAAATTAAAAATAATTTTGCAAACTTTGAAAACTGGCCCGACTTCAAATGCTGAAGTACAACAGAAGGCTATTCTCTCTACCCTATGATTAAATTAAAATAATGAACTAGAATGAGCTTTGCATTTTTTTTTATTTTTCATTTTCCCCTTTATTTTTTCCTTTTATTACCCGGTCTTATAAGAGTGGAAGTACATTGCCGATTGCCTAGAATGTCTAATGTCGCCTTTCTTTTGGGGTTATGATTCAATTTAGAACTGGGTAATTGCTATTGAGTTATATGATTTTTTAAAATAGTTTAACTAAATCAGATTTTGAAAGTACCACCAAATTAGGAGTATTCTAAGCATATATTTTTCTGCACTCTCCATGGAATTACAGGCATGATAAAATACAAAAGAAAATGAAGCCTGCATCATTTCCTTTCCTCTGGCATAATTTTCCCCATGTGGGCACCTGACTGTAGCAATAATTGCTGTAACATGAGAACTGTAAAGACGTGAATTTTAAAATTGATAAATGACCTGGAGAAATTTTAACTTTATCCATCCTATCAAAATCTTCCAATGCTGTACTATTAGAGTAACTCAGTTATTTACTTTTTAATATGTGCAGTTAGGCTCAGCTGGCCAGTTTCAGACCTTCAGGTGGAGTTATAGTCCTTGTTGATTTGTTCTCTTATCAGAAGTCCTTCAAAATCAGGGCTTGAATGCCCTAGAAACAAACACGACAAGGAGATTTTGAAGGGAAGGCATTTTTGTTTTGATCTTTGGCCCAAATCTGCTCTGTGTGTCTCTCTCTTCATCCAGTAAGAGGAAGAATAGTGCGTTGTTGTCAGTTGCCATGAGTTGACTCCTACTCATGGTGACCCCATGTAAGACAGAATGAAACTTTGCCCGGTCCTGCACCATCTTCACGATAGTTGATATGTTCAAGGCCAGTGTTGTGGCCACTGCGGATTTCGAGTGCCTTCCAACTTAGGGAGCTAGTCTTCTAGCATTATATCAGGCAATAGTCTGTTGTGACCCATAAGGTTTTCAATGGCTTATTTTGGAAGTACATCACCAGGTCTCTCTTCCCAGTCTGTCTCAGTCTGAAAGCTCTGCTGAAACCTGTCCAGCATGAGTGACACTGCTGGTGTTTGAAATGCTGGTGACATAGCTTCCAGCATCATAGCGACATGCAACCCACCACAGAAAGGCAAACTGACAGACGGGTGGTGTGTCTGAGTGTCCATTAATTACAACCAATTAATTACAAGGAGTCTCATTTTTCCACCCCATCCTTGGGGTCTTATCACGGTCATGGTCACTGCCTTATCCCAGCTCCCCAGGTGAAACATGACATCTGGAGTCATTTTTAACTTCTGTCTTGCCTTATTCTTTTGCTCCTGGTCAATACCATCTGTCACCACATCCTGCCTACCCTTCCATATCAGGATGTCTCAGAGTCACCCCACTTCTCAGTCCCTGCCCTCACTTCCATTTCCTATGGAAATCTGACCTCAATTCACACCTAGATTACTTCCTCCTTTGGTTCCATCACCCTCTGCATGTGCCAGAACATCCCTCAAACCCATTTTCAGCCCATCATTTCTGAATCCTTTTCTATCAGATCATCCAAAATTTAAAAAACACACCAGTTACCAGTTATGGTGAAGTCCACTGTGAGTCATGGTGACCCCATGTGTGTCAGAGCAGCACTGTGCTCCACAGGGTTTTCAATGGATGACTTCTCAGAAGTAGATTGCCAGGCCTTTCTTCCGAGGCACCTGTAGGTGGGCAATTACACCTGAAAGAAAATCTATGCAACTGATCCTGCTCTATGTTTTTAACAATATCCCCCTTGACCATGGTGAAGTAAAATTTAGAAATGTTGGGGAACCATAATTTTCCTCCTCAAGCAGGTGGCCTCCAAATGAGAGGCTGCTATGGGATATGGGTCTCACATCCGCCCTAGAGTGGCCCATTGAACTCTGAGATTCCATCTCTTCATCTGTAAAATTAAGGTAATGCACTGTCCCCTCAAGGTGACCCCATTAAAATGCGATGAGAAAGCACATGTGACGTGCGCAGCCATGTACTGGTACAGGAAGCAGCCTGCTGCCGTAATTGGAAGGCTTTGAGTTAGGGGTTGTCCTCATGTGTTACACTGAGAGGCACCAGAGTGGGAATGTACATTCAGCTTTGCATCTCTGCTCTGGAACTGATCATATCAGTATCTTGGTGACATCTGTGAATGGCATGGCTTCATTCTGGCAATTTTCTGTGCGGAATTTTTTTTGCACTGAAAATTGGAGACTGAAGGGCACTGAAGGAAAAGTAGGCTCCAGGAGAACAAACTGACTTCCTTCATTAGCATTTCTGGCACGTTTCTGGTTTCTCCTCTACAGCAATGCAGAAAGGGCGAAGACAAGCTAAGCTGGAGCCAGAAGGCCGCACAGACCCATAATTAGACTCAGGTACTTCATCAGGTCAGCAGACCAGATGGCCAGGCTGACACAGTTTTTGGAGCCTTTTACTTGAGTGTGGGCCTATTTTCACCAAGACTGCTCACTCAGCCTTTAGAACCAGGATGGCTAAGGATTTCACCAAATGATACCTTCGTTATTTCCAAGGAGAAGTCTCAGTTTGTACTACAATGACCATTTGGGTCATGGGCTATAAGTCCTCTTCTTGAAGACACTTAACATAAACCTGTGAAGGAACATAAGTAACAATTATGCTGCTTCACATGTTTACCTTTAGGAACAAATATGGCTCCATATAAATTTCAGAACAGTGAACATTTATATTATTAGGTCATGTTATTTTATTGTATAACACCATTGAAGCCATGACTAAGCACCTTCCCCCAACCCAATCACAAATCCAGCTTGCTATTATCCTAAAGTGATAAAATGGTCAAATCCTAAAGTGATATCATGGTCAAAATGGCACTATACAATAATCACAAGGTAATTTTAATATTGCTTACGTTCTCACTTGTATTTCTTAAATTTTGGGAAAAGAATATACAGTCCACAGCAATGCTTCTGAAACCCTTTTTCCTCTTTTATCTGGTCCCTCTCACTTAAATTTCTTCATAAACCTACCTCTGATTGTAGCTCATACTCATGCTGGTCTTCTTCCCTTCCCTATTTCCTCCAAATTTTGTTTGAAAAACCTAAAAGAAGTAATCTTGGTAGAGAGAAGCTTTTAGAGTTGTAGAAGGAGGAGGCTTTCTACCAAATCTCTCACTCGTTAGCAGACCAAGAGTGAAGGGTTTGAAAATACGCATACAATAATAGTTCTGTCACGTAGATGTTGTTATATACCTGTAAGAAAGGCATGGGGCAGTGTCTGACCTCCTCCAACCCCACAAAGGGGAAAGAGAGCCAAGATCAACAGCGCAAGGCTGACTCCCACGAGACAGAAGCCAGACAAGCCTCCTCTCTCTGCCATCTTTACTAATTCTGACACCAACCGTCCCTCGCACAGCACTCTCTACTTCTCTGCTGGGTCGGTAATTCATTGCAATGGCCACACAGGGCTCACAGACCATACTTATAATTATGGGGTTTTTAAGGGAAGTAACAGTTACAATTCAGGCTCAGGAACACTGAAGATACAGTTCTTCCATCAGGGTAGCCTCTCCCCAACTGTACTCGCAGGCACGCCTCTCCCTGGCCCTCAGTCTCTGCCCAAAGGCACTCAGCTTTGTCCCTCCGTGGGCTGGAAAGCCCACCACACCATCTCTTGCTGCCAGGTCTCTGCTGCTGGGCCTCTCTTTCTAATGTCTCCTTCATTGGTAATGGTGGGCTTGTCTTCTCTGTTCTGGAATTGGCTCTCTTTTAGGGCAAACTGACGAATCCCCTTGGTAGGGCCCAATTACCCTATCACACAATCACCGGGGTAGGAGTTCCAAGCCCATGGCTAGAAAGGCCAGACACAAAAGTAATTAATCACACCTCAATACCTTATGATATATTATTTCATATTACACATCCGCGGGCTAATGGAATATGGAATATAAAAGTGCTTAGGGTCGGATGGAGTAGTTAGGGATAACTTTTTGGAGGAGGTCTTAATGAAAAAGCCAGACTGAGGGACATGCTGTAGTTGGGCAAGCAGGTGTAATAAAAGCCACGGGGGTCAGGTGTATCAGTAACTGTGGGGAAGGAAACAGAGGGATGCGATGGGCTAGAACTCAGGAAGAAGCTGAGAATTACATGAAAGGTCAAGTTGCTTAGATTTTAAGTAGTGTGCTATAAAAAACCTGTCAGTTAGTTTTAGGATGACATGATAAAAATGGGTTTGGGGACTATCCTTCAAGGCAACTCAAGGGAAACTTATGTGCCTTCAGTGGTGGTTTTCTCATGGGATAAAAGGTCAGGAAGAGGACTGGGAAGGGCTTGTTGTGGTTACAGACTGGCCACCGTCTGGGCTGCCTGGGCTTCCTGAGGCGAACCAAAAGGCGCAGCGGTTTCAACTGAACAAGACCAATCAATGAAACAATGTGATGTGTGGTAGTGGGAGGGCAGAGGTCCAGTGGGGAAAGACAGGACATAGAAGTAATGGAGCCCGACAGCAGACTTATCATGAGTCCACTCCAACATGAGAAGCCACACTGTTGTGTGCAATCGCTTCTTACCATGTCAATTATTCCATTCCACCTGCTTGGTATTAAAATCGATCTTCAGTCCATGGAGGTCTCAGTACCGCAGATTAAATAAGAGAGAGACTGTGCATTATTACAAAAAACAGAAAGATACAATCAATTCATTCAATTCAGATTTTCAATAATACAGATAGAGGGTGCTAGCTTCTAATCAGATGTATCTCAGATTCTCTCAATGAGATCAAAACTCTTAATCAACACAAATAAATTAACCCAAACTAAACTGTTCTGGAGCAACCTTGAGTTGCCATGTCAGTGAGAGAACGTACAGAGACACATGACTACATTAACCTTACCCAGTGCTGATCTCCAGGGACTCAGATCTAGCGATGAAGGCATGGTTCCTGCCTTCTGAGCATCTCACCTCACAGTAGCAGACACAATGCTATGAAGAAGAGCACCTAACTCCTTTGTGCAAGTAGTCAACCAGGGAAGACCACCCATGAATAAAATCCGCTGTGGTCGAGTCAATTCTAACTCATAGTGACTCTAAAGGACAGAGTGGAACTGCCCTACAGGGTTTTCAAGGAGTGGCTGATGGATTTGAACTGCTGACCTTTTGGCTAGCAGTCATAGTTCTTAATCACTGTGCCACCAGGGCTCTACTCATGAATACCCAGAACCCAGTGCCATCAAGTTGATTCTGACTCAAAAATAAGAGGGCCTTTTATCTTGATGTGATCACCAGGAAGTAGGTGTCATTAGTATTTTATTTGTGAGGAAATGGTAGGTTACCTGAGGTTCATAGCTGATAGGTGGTAGACCTGGGATTTGAACCCAGGGCTATCTGGTTGTGCACATTAGCACAGTGGAAGACCTTATGGTAATACTGAAGATGCAGGATTCTAGAAGGCAAACTTGATGGACTGAGGCCCTTAAGGGATCAGAAGGTATATTATGAGTTTCCTAGGCCTGTCATAACACAAGGTGGGTGGTTTCAAATGACAGAAATTTATTGTCTCACAGTTTTGGAGGCTAGAAGTTTGAACTCATGGTGTCAGAGGGCCATGCTTTCTCTGAAGGCTCTAGGGGAAGATCCCTTCTTGTCTCTCCCAGTTTCTGGTACCTCAGGAGTTTCTTGGCTTGCAGCTGCAGGATAACTCCATCTCCGCCTCTGTCTTCACCTGGCCGTCTCCCTCTATGTCTCTTCTTCTCTTTCCTAAAGACAACAGTCATGTTGGATTAGGACCCACCCTATCCAGAATGACTTCATGATAACTGATAACATTGTTAAAGATTGTTTTTAAACAAGGTGAGCCTCGCAGGCACTGGGTTAGAACGTCATCATACCTACCTCTTTGGGAGACAACAATTCAACCCATAACAGAAGGAAAGGAATCCAGAGAATAGGTAATAAGATGAGTCTTTCCTAGAAGCACTTGACCAGCTAGAGACAGGATGACCTGAGTGGTGTGTGTATGGTGTGTGTTGGGGTGGGGGGTTGTGAAATGGAGAGGAATGGAAAGAGAAGAAGAAACTGGCTGTGCTGACCACTGCCCCTTTCCTCAACCATAAAAACAGAAATAAGAAGAAGAAACTGGAAGTACTCAGAAATGAACAGATTCTCTCTATCCCACACAAAGCCACCCTATATACAAAACGAATCTCTTTTACTCAGAGCCATAGACACATGGAACTGGAAACCTCAAGCAGGGTTACTGAGGCCCTCCCTATCTCTGCCTCCAGAGGAGGCTTCAACAATATAGGGAGGAGTGTGATGCCTGTTTTAATCTCCCTGAGTTGGGTATACATAAAAACTTTCTCATAAAGCCAGGCGGCAGGTGAGGGAGGAGGGAGGCCAAACCTGGCAGAAGCTATATGGGGCAGACCAAGGAAAGCGATCTAATGAAGGCGCTGCCTCTGGCCTTATGGCCAGGTGGGTGAGGCAGCGTCTGGAGGGCATAGCAAGCTCAGCTGGGAGTTTAATAACACTCATTACCATGGAACCAAATTAGACCGACAGACGCAGCAGATGGGAATGCAGGTGGCTTCAGTCATCACAGGAGGGAAGGCTCTGCCTTCGCTGGGGTATCTGTGCATGGCTGAGAGAACCTTGACCACTGTGCTGTCACTGGGGGTATGATGCTGACCTGAGTAGAGGAATGATAATAGTAATAGCTGCAGCTAGAATTCTCTGAACCCTCCCAATGAGCCAGGCACCAAGGTGGGCACCTTGCGTGAAGTGCCCCATTTAATCTTCATGAAAACCCTAGGTGGTAAAAAAAAAAAAAGACATTATTATTTCTCTATTGTGGTGATGAGGAGCCTGTTGCCCAGGAAAGTAATGCAACTGGTCCAGTTTTTATACAAATAGATGGTGGGACCAGGATTTGAACCTAGGCCGTCTGACTTCAGAGCCTCCTCTTCTGGCCACCATGATGTTAGCCAGGAGGGCTCCTACTACTAGGGTGGAAGTGCAGGGAAATATACTAGGCCCATTGAGGGTCAGGGTACTGGCTTATAGAACTCGATGGGACTTTGAAATAGGAGTCACTGGAGGGGGCACTATCTCCCTGGTGTGCTTGGCAGGGGGATTATTTGGGCAGCAGATTGGGAATCTGGACATCACTGGGTTGGGTCAACTTAACCCAAGAATGTGGTGGCTAAAAGAGATTAAATACCAAATTCTACCCAAAAAAAGGTCTAAAAGGAAGTTCAAGATGGTTACTCTAGTGCCTTCCTCCCGTTCAAGATGATTCTGAGCGGTATACAGTATGTCCCAACATGAGAAGCTATAGAGAAAATCAAACTAAAAAACAGAAGTTACTCAAAATTTCAATCACTTTCTCACACATAAATCCAGAATCTTCCCATTTCCATGAAATTGCTGTATGTATATGGATTCCATCTGTGTATGCATTTATGAAAATATTGTTTATTCTCTCTAGAAATTTGAAGGAAAATATTAAAGTAAAAAGATAACATTTTAAAAGATTTTATTATTGTTACCAGGACTTTTCTTTTAGTAGCATCCCCTTTTGGGGCAGGAGCTTAATAAATATTTACTGAATTAATTAACGGATTAATTAAGCTAGTGCTCAGCACCTCTGTGCAGGAAGCAAGAGATTTATGCTCAGGCACGACCACCGTTAAGTCTCTATCTTTCCCCCAGCTGGCCTGTGAGCCTGAAGAGTTGAGTGTCCCTGACAGAAGAAGAGACACAGAAATATGGTGGCGGAAAGGGCCAAGTGGTCCCTGGGTCAGCTCCATGGCAAGAGGGTGTCACAAAACACATGGAGTCAACTTACCTAACTTCTTGGAATAAGGAGCTGAGAAAGAGGTGTCCCTTTTAAAGCACAAGACTCTGCTCTCTAATAAACTATCCACACTGGAAGCCTGACCAATCAGTTTAGCCACTCCTCTGCTAATGGATGCTAATTTATACTTCTCTCTCTCTCTCTTTTTTTTTTCATTGCGATTTGGGTGAAAGTTTACATAGCAAATTAGTTTCTCATTCAACAGTTAATACAAATTGTTTTGTGACATTGGTTGCCCACCCCTGGATGTGTCAACACTCTCCTCTTCTCCACCCCAATTTCCCCATGTCCATTCATACAGTTTTCCTGTCCCTTCCTGCCTTCTCGTCTTTGTTTTTGGGCTGGTGTGACCATTAGTCTCCTATACGTGATTGAACAATGAAACACATCCCTATTGTGTGTTACTGTTGGCCCTATGGACCTGTCCAATCTTTGGCTGAAGGGTGAACCTCAGGAGTGACTTCAGTACTGGGTTAAATAGGTGTCCTATTTTGACTCACTGTGCCTTTCAGCCAAGTCCATGGTCATGCGCAGCTGCAGCAGCTCTTGGTGAGGACAGAGATCCATGAGTGTAGAGCAGTCCTGCCTGCTTACCATGTGTGACTTCTCAGGACTTGTTACAGCTCCTGTCCTCCTAAACTGGGGCCACTTCAGATGTTACCCCAGAATTTCCTAACATCAATCAAGATACCTTTCTCGTCACCTCCAAGGCCACTTGCACACCATGCCAGCTACATTGTCTACACCAGCTTTGGACAACCAGGAGAGAATGCAGAGCCCCCAAAATATAAAAATATACAAAACTCCTGTGCAAATCTTATTAATCCAGCCCTCTGTCTCATGTACCCCATTTTCACAAGATTTTAGGCAATCAATATGATACCCACGAATATTGCAGAGCCCACCAACACCCACAGAATATAGAAAACACAAATAACTCCTCGTCTAATGCAGCAGCTGTTAATCTAAGTCCTGTCTCCCTGCTCCCAAGCAAAACCAGAGTTTGCAGAACCTGGTCCGTATTTAGACACCCACTGCTGTTGCCAGCTGTTACCTAAGCAGGCAGATAAAAAGCAGAAGGAAAAAGAAGAAAATCGTCTTTGTTCCAGTTTCACCAGAATGACCATCGGTCTGTCCCAGGTCGCTCAAGACCCATGAGCTTAAAACTCAAACCAGAAGACTAGCCTCACAAGGGAATAGTTATGTCATGATATTTCCCATATCACTGGGGAAAAATACAGTTATAAATACTGCACCTTCTACCAAAAAATGGTGTATGGAACTCTCCTATCTTTATACAAATTCTAGAAGTTAAAAAATGTTAGAACCTGTAATTCAAGGTCTTTTCTTGGAACTTCTCTTATATTTGTTTGTGTTGTTAGCTGCCATTGAGGTGACATCCCTTATATTTAAAACTTGTTAATCTCTTTCTCTCTCTCTGTCTTTATTGCTTTATCTCCTTCTCATCCCTCAAGCTCTATCTTTGTATCTCTCTCTTCTCATAAGTATTTAAACCTGGATAAAAAGAGGCTTATTTTAAGTTCATGTTCTCTAACAGAGAACATAAGTTTCTAGTGAAAATGAAAACTTTAAGGCCTGACTGACCCTTTGCTCAAAGGAAAAAATGAGTATTATAAGAATTAAGAGAAAATTTTCAGAGGGGGAACAGTAAATTACGTAATTCTTCTTAAACATCAATAATAGAAAAGGCAAAAAGTGTATCAGAGCAAGGAAAAAAAAACAGTCAAAATAGTCTACTATTAGGCCTCACCGTTTCTACTAACCCAATCACACAGTTCCCAAATTGGAGAAAAATACCTCTCAGTCGAACCTAATCTAAAAAATGAACATTAAAACTTAAGAACCAGTTAAAGAGAAGTTCAGGGTCCTTAACACAGACGTAAGTGATCAAAGTGGCCGGAAAACCCTAAAAGCAAACTCCTGCAAGATTTGGACTCTTGGAAGGAGACCCAGCTTGCCTCCTTCCCAGAGTCCTGTGCGGCAGGAGACTTTCTTCCATCTCCAGCTTTACTCTTCGCTGCCTTCTGTGGGGTTTTCGTCAGTGCAGCCCCTGCAGCGCCCTCTAGCTGCACTTCCCGGCAGCTTTAATTTGGTGGCAGAGCTCTGAGGCCCCTTGTGAGCTGCCATGGTGGAGTCAACTCCAACTCATGGAGAGACCCCTGTGCTTGGCAGAAAGGACAATCCACCTTGAAAGAGCAGTTGGGATCCCCAGCCTCCAGTCTGAATGTTCCTGGGAGACTGAGACAACTCAGCCCACTCTGTCATAAGAGAGGGGCTGCAAATGTTATCAGATCTGTGTGATGTCCCTTTTTCATTTATGATATTGTTTACTTGTGCCTTCTCTATCCCTTACCAAGGATTTTTCTATTTAGTAGTCTTTTCAAAGACTAACTTTTGGTTTTCTTGACCCTCTATCTGTGTTTGTTTTCTGTTCAGTTAATTTCAGCTCTGATTTTTATGTTTCCTTTCTACATTTCCTGGGTTTAACTTGCTGTTTCTTTTTTAATTTCTTGAAATAGTTGCTTAGCTCATTGGTTTTTAGCCATTATTCTTTTCTAATATATGCATTTAAGACCATAAGTTTTCCATAAGCACTTTGCTTTGTGTGGGTAAAATTTTTATTGAAACACAACACACACATAGAAAAGTACAGAAATTTAAACACAAAGCTGATGAATTTTCAGAAAGTGAACACTTCCATGCAAACAGCAGCCAAATCAGGAAGTAGGGCCTTACTTAGAATCTACCCCATTCTGTTTCTCTTCATTTCTTCTCCCGTGTCTGTTTCTGTCTGGGATAATTTTCCTTCTGCCTAAGAGCTCTCTTATGTCTTTTAGTGCAGAACTATCAATGATGAATCTTCTCATGTTTTATTTATCTGAAAGCATCACCATTTTTACTTTTTAAGAATAATTTCACAAAGAAACAATCTTTGATGATTATGAGGGAGGGAAGGGGTGAGGAGGGATAAACACTAACTAGATAATAGATAAGTGGTAACTTTGGTGAAGGGTAAGACAGTACACAATACTGGAAAAGTCAGTACAACTTGACCAAGGCAAGGTCATGGAAGCTTCATAGACACATCCAAACTCCCTGAGGGGCTGAACTACTGAGCTGAGGGCTGGGGACCATGGTCTTGGGGAACATCTAGCTCAAATGGCATAACATAGTTCATAAAGAAAATCTCCTACATCCTACTTTGGTGGGTAGCATCTAGGGCCTTAAAAGCTTGTGAGCGGCCATCTAAGAAACTCCACTGGTCTCACCCTGTCTGGAGCAAGGGAGAATGAAGAAAACCAAAGACACAGGGAAAGATTAGTCCAAAGGGCTAATGGACCACAACTACCACAGCCTCCAAAAGACTGAGTCCAGCACAACTAGATGGCACCCGGCTACCACCACGAACTGTTCTAACAGGATCACAATACAGGGTCCCAGATAGAGGTGGAGAAAAATGTGGAACAAAATTCTAACTCACAAAAAAAGATCAGATTTACTGGTCTGATAGAGACTGAAGAAACCTCAAGAGTATGGTCCCCGGACACCCTTCTAACTCAGTACAGAAATCATTCCTGATGTTTACCCTTCAGCCAAAGATTAAACAGGCCCATAAATCAAACAATAATACAAGTAGCTCAGCCATGTATAGGAGAAGAAATGGGCATACCAGCCCAGGGGCAAGTACGAGAAGGCAGGAGGGGGACAGGAAAGCTGGACAAATGAAAATGGAGAACCCAAGGTCAAGAAGGGGAGAGTGTTGACACATCGTGGTGTTGGCAACCAATGTCATAAAATAATATGTATATTAATTGATAAATGAGAAACTAATTTGCTCTATAAACCTTCATCAAAAGCACAATTAAAAAGAAATTATGCACAGCATAGTATTGTATTATACATTATAGACTATATGCTAAAAGAAAATACAAACAAAAGGCTGCAGGTACTTCCCTGAAAATAAGGTGAAACTTTGCCTTCTTGTTATCATACTTCAGAAACTCATGAGTGAATGCAGTTCTCCTTAAAAAGTATATAGATAAAAGTATGAAAAAAAAAGAATAATTTCACTAGATGTATAGAATTCCCTACTCAGTTATTTTCTTCATCACTTAGAAATATCTCTCTGTCTTCTGGTTTCTGAAAGTCAATTGTTAGTCTTTTTCGTCATTCCTTTGAAGATACTGTGTCTGTTTTTCTCTGGTTGCTTTTAAGGCTTTCTCTTTGACTTTGGAGTTTAGCAGTTTAACTATAATATGTCTGGGAGCGGTTTCTTTGTTTTTGTCCTACTTGGAGTTTGCCCAGAAACCCTGGCGGCATAGTGGTTAAGAGCTATGACTGCTAACCAAAACGCTGGCAGTTCGAATCCACCACGTGCTCCTTGGAAACCCTATGGAGCAGTTCTGCTCTGCCCTATAGGGTCGCTGTGAGTTGGAATCAACTTGACAGCAATGGGTTTTTCTGGTTTTGGGGGTTTGCTCAGAGTATATTAAACCCAAGGCTTGATGTCTTTTATCAGCTCTGATCTCCTCATACTTTGGTTTTGCTACGTTTTCCTGAATTCCAGTTAAATATACATTAAATCATTACATTGTATCCTATATGTCCTTTATTCTCTTGTCTGTGCTTTCTGTCCTTTTCACTCTCTATCTGTATATTTTCTATCAACCTGTCTTCCAGTTTACTAATTTTCTTTCTACTGTATCTGATCTGCTGCTCAACCCATATATCATTTCTTCATTTCAGTTCAATTTTTCAGTAATAAAAGCCCCCATTTGAATGGTTTCTATAGATCCTAATTTTCTACACTTAATTCTCCATTTTCTGCATGTTTTTCTCTATTTTGTTGACTATAGAAATCATAATTTTCCTAAAGTCTTTGCCTGATAACTTCAATATCAGGATCCTATTTACATTTTCTCTCTTGCTTATGGGCATTGGCTTCTGTCTCTTGCCATTCTTGGTAATTTCCCTTCGGTTGTCATACATTGGCTGAAAAGATATTGTGGATACTTTAGGTGACAACATTGTTCCTTCCCCCTGAGTGGGTTTTCCCTTTCCTCCTAGGGAGTGGGGAATGCTTGTTGCCTTAGCCTAATAAGAAACTGAGCTTAATGGAATCTGCTGTGCAGTTTGGCAAGCTTCAGCTTGCCTCTCCTGGACCCCTCCCCAGGGCTTTCACAGTGAGCTGCAGGCTTTCACCATACTCCCCCGCCTCCTTCTCTACCAGGTCTCTTCGGCACCAAGAGACTGAAAATTTTGCTTCTACTTTTCAGATGTGTCATCATTTTTAGATTTTTAGCCCTTTTACCTCAAAGCATTAAGATTCAGTAAATGTTTGAGAATACTGAATATACCATATCTGGAGAATACTGACTATACCAGGAACTGCCAGAAGAACAAATAAATCTGTCTTGGAAGAAGTATAGCCAGAACGCTCCTTGGAAGCAAGGATGGCCAGACTTCATCTCACTTACTTTGGACATGTTATCAGGAGGGACCAATCCCTAGAAAAGGGCGTATGTTTGGTAAAAAAAAAAAAAAAAAAAAATTTTTTTTTTTTTTTTATGTTTGGTAAAGGGTAGCGAAAAAGAGGAAGACCCTCTATGAGATGGATTGGCACAGTGGCTGCAACAATGGGCTCAAACGTAGCAACAGTTGTGAGAACGGCACAGGACCAGGCAGTGTTTTGTTCTGTTGTCCATAGAGTCGCTATGAGTGGGAGCTGATGAACAGCACCTAACAACAACAAATGTCTGAGGGAAAACCCGCTGGGTATTTGAAACTGTGAAGTTGCCAGTCCTGTATGTCTGGCCCACATGGCACAGCAGTTTGGCAGGTTTCTCTGCCACCAGGGAAAAAGGGTTGAAGGCTCATCTCACCAGTGTTCTCCCCTAGGCAGAAAGTTTAGTTCTTATTGCTTCCATTGCTTTATATGCTTTTCAACACTTTTTTTTAACCCTGCTTACGTCGCAGAAGCATTAATCTGCTATAATTTCTCTGTCCTAGCAGGAAGTCTCTAATTGCCTTGTAATAAATATTGCATTCAATGCTTCCAGGAATCAGGAACACTGTCCAGGGGATAACAACTATCAGCCATGAAATAGGAAACAAAATACATCTACTGGGTTGTTTCTCAGCTTGGAACTGACCCTCAAGAATCTGAAATAAATATTTCCCAAAAATTGAATTTCCAGTGAAATGTCACGTAGCAGTTTGTGTTGATCAGTCTCTCACTTTCGCTATGATGCCATATTTAAAGCATTAAGTATCTGGAATTTTTGCTTCTATTCAAAATGGGAAATTAACCAAATAACGTACCATTCTTCATGTGAAAAAAAAGATACGTCGGTTATAACAATTACTGCAAAAAGAAGCTGGAATGAACCATTTTTCAGTCAGACAATTTGACAGTTCATGCTTTAGCAATTTGAGAAGCATGATTTAATCATTATGACAATTTTTATAAGTTAGGCAAATGTGAAGTATTTAAGGATGTGGACATCTGTTCTTGCTCCAAATTTATCAGTATTTTTCCAGTTATTTTCAAATTACAAAATTAATATAACCTTTCCATAGACAATATCCTAAGTCATAAAGAATTTTAGAAGCGCAAACCCAAGTAAAATAACAACTTCACCAAATTACAGAATTTTGCCAAATCAATACAATACCCTGTAATACAATAAGATCCTTTTTGCTGCTGGAGTCATGTGTTACTTTAACCATAATTTTACTACAAAAATATCATTTAAGCACCAAATAGAAACAGCGTTTTTTTTCGGGGCTGTTTACTGCAGAGCATGGCTTTTTTGTACAATTTAATATGGCTTTTAAAATTATATAATTTTCTTCTTTTGAATGAGTTCTTCAAGGCAAACTGCTGAAGTTAAATGCAGCAGGCCAAGTGCGTATAAAAGGCAGCGCTGCTTCATTCCGATATTGCTCTAAAACCAGAGCCCCATGGACGAGAAGCTTTCAAATTCTACCTTAAGGAGATCCAACAGGCAACAACCAAAAAAAACCAAACCAGTGGCCATCAAGCTGCTGTCAACTCATGGCAACACAATTTGTGTCAGAGAAGAGCTGCACTCTATAGGGTTTTCAATGGCTGTGACCTTTTGGAAGGAAATTGTCAGGCCTTTCGTCTGAGGCCAGCAGGCAATATCAGTTTTAAATTTAAGTAACTTTTCAAATATTAAGTCTTTACATAAATAGTGGAATCTTCCATGTTAGCTACCTTGTCAATTAATGCTAATATCATTTATTCCCATCTTTGAAAGCCCATCACCCTTACTTTTGTTTTGATCAGAAGTTAAAGCCTTTCTCCAAGCTGCTTAATTTTAAAAATCTTTTTAACTCAGGGAAACCCTAGTGGTGTAGTGGGTAAGAGCTATGGCTGCTAACCAAAAGGTCAGCAGTTTGAACCCACCGGGTGCTTCTTGGAAACTCTATGGGGCAGTTCTACTCTGTCTTATAGGGTCGAAATCGATGCGGTGAGTTTGGTTTATTTAACTCAGGGTCATTTTTATAAAAAAACAAATAGAAATAAACATATCTTCATGTAAGATAGACCAGGAGGACCTAATGTTTTATATCATTAACATTGATCATTTCTCTGAAGGTACTGCTTTGGCTATTTTCTCTTGCCAAAGCTGAACATTCTTCAGTCTCAAAATTTATATCTTATTATTATGTTATTCCTGGATCTTTTTGAGCATTTGAAGACATTTTACTTTCCATTACTCCTTCTAGAAACTATTGAGTCTGATTCTCACAGTGGTGATAGCTTCATGAATTAAAATTTCTTGGCCTAGATCTTGAGGATGTGGTTGATATTTGTCTCACATCTATTTTGTAAATAAAATCTTAGTAGATTTAAGAGCCATTGTCCTTGCTGCAGAGGGCTACTGCGTGGATAGTTTGGTTCTTGCTGCACCAATAACTGATTTCACAGTGGAAGGCATTTTCCTGCCATGCTGATCTACATGTCTGTCTAATTTACCAAATCTGATTGCACTTAGGCTAGTAAGATTTGGAAATTTCTGCATGGCAGATATTGTAACACCTTCCCATGGGTGGTTAAAGACTTGCTCTGAGGTTCAGATTTATGGTACTGCCAACCTGTGCAATGTCTGGGCCCCAGTAGGAGACAATCACCTTTATTCTTAAAGAATATCTTCACTGGTCGCAGAATTCTGTGTCGGCGGTTATTTCCTTTCAGCACACTGAAGCTGACATTCCTTTAGCTCCCACTGCTTCTCTTTCTGTTGAGAAGTTATCTGTCAGCCTAACTGTTGGTCCTTTGAAGGTAATCTAGCTCTTTTCTTCATTGGCTGCTGAGATTTTTCCTCTTCATTTTCAAAGTTTTACCAGGATGTCTGGGTGCTTAGTTTTTGGGGTTTTTTTTTTTTGTTTGTTTGTTTGTTTGTTTTAATCCTGTTTGGGTTCATAGAGCTTTGAGAATTTATAGCTTGATGTCTTTCATCACTTCTGGATAATTTTAACTTCTGCACCAATGTTTCTCTCCTCTCCTTTGTGTTTCAATCACACCCATTTCTTACTCCCTCTTCTGTATTTTCTATCCTTTTTCTCTGTGTGCTTCACCCTGGGCTTTTTTTTTTTTTTTTCCTGTATATGTTCCACTTCCCTAAATGGTGTATCCTGCTTTGTTTAATCTGCCATTAAACACATCCATTGAGTTCACTATTTCAGTTATTATAGTTTCTCACATCCAGAATTCCCCTTTCATTCTTACTATAGATGTCATTCTTTGCTGAAATTTTCAGTCTTTCATTTTATTTCCTTGAACATATTAAGTACGTGTTCAATAAAATCTGTGTCTGGTAACTAATTTCTGGAAGCCCTGTGGGATCTGCTGATATTGCTGGCTATTTGTCTTTTTTTTTTTTTTCATTGCTTTGTCTCTACATGCGCCTGGTCAAGCTTATTTGAAAACTGGGCATTGAAAATGAAAACTTATAGAAAAAATTTGAGGCTGAGAATGACGTTATTTTCCTCCTGAAAGAATTTACATTTCCTTCTGGCTAGCAATCGGAATCATCTCAACTGACTTCTAAGGCTTGGGATAATTTTGAAGGAGTCGAGCTAGTCTATTATCTCACAGTGTATCTGTTCAGCCATTCAGGGTCCCAGCTTGAAGCAGGGGGATTTACCAGGGTCCTTCTCTTTAATAGGCCCTGGGTTCCAATTTTTAACCTCTGAGTCCTGCAGACATGTTAAAAGTTCTTTTCAGCTTCCCAGCCTCTCAGCTGCTTCTTTTGGAATCAACCTAGGCACCCCGAGGGAAACAGCAACCCCAAATCCTGGGCCCATCTCTGAGTTTTGTTCTTCTGGATCTTGACCTCATTAGATTTCACTGCCTTACTAGGTCTCTGATGCCTTCAGGCTAGAATTGGCAGATTTCGCAAGAAAAAAAAAAAGTTTTGTCTTAATTTTGAGTTTCAGTTAAATAATTAATTTTTAGTATAAGAATGTCTCATAAAATACTTGAAACATACTTATAATAAAAATATATTCATTGTTGTTTGAAATTCAAATTTAACTGGGTGTCTTCTGTTTTATCTGGCAACCCTCCTTCAGGCAGGTTTATTTCGATATTTTTCCAGCATTTCTAGTTGTTCTCTGAATTGCCTAATACACATTACTGGAAGCAGAAGTTCACTTTTGCTTTCAGGTTAACAAACTTGAGTTATTAACAGTTCTTGAAAGACTAATCAGCAAATGACGATTTAATACGTTTGCTTAAATCCTAGCTCTGCCATGAGCCACATGTGTCATCTTGGATAAATGGCCTTAAATTTAAATAGATATAAAATAAGAATAAAAAGTAACATTTATTGAGGACTTCTTATATGCTGAGCATTGAGTTAAACACTTAAAAACAAAAGGGTAATAATAGGGTAACACAAACAGTTTGAGCTTGACTACTAACCTACAGGTTGGCAGTTCAAATCCCCCCAGCACTGTCATGGAAGAAAGGCCTGGTTATCTGCTTTTGTAAAGATTACAGTCAAGAAAACCCTGTGGAGCAGTTCTACTTTAACACACATGGGGTCACCATGAGTCAAAACTGACTTGATGGCAACAAGCTTGGTTTTTTGGTTTTATACTTCACAGCGGAGCCCTAGAGTGATACAAACAGTTAATGTGCTTGGCAGCTAACCAAAATGTTGGAGGTACAAGTTCACCAACAGGTGCCTCGGAAGAAAGGCTTGGCTATCTACTTCTGAAAAATCAGCCACTGAAAACCCTATGGACCAAGTTCTACTCTGACACACATGGGGTTGCTTTGAGTCGGAATCGACTCGATGGTTACTGGTTTTTTGTTGATATTTCATAGGGGTCTTACATGGACTAAATTAGAAAATAATATGGATGGTCTGGTACACTTTAAGTGTTAATTAACTGTTAATGCCCATTTAAGTGATAGCTTTTCAACTTAATTCACCATTTTACTGCTTATTCGAGGACAATCGCCATCATTGTATTTGTGTCTTAGATGATACAGCAGGCCTTTTAATCTTTCAAAAGTGTAGATAAAAGGAGAAAAAAAATTTCTTGGTCCTTCAAGTGATACTTTAACCGAAGTGAAACAATCTGTGCTCTCTGATTACATCCCCCAAAATAAAAATTACGTGGCAAATATGCATAGTCATAGAAGTGGAAACCTCAGTTTTGCTCAACTTTGTGTAAGCTGGTCACCCCTGCCAAATTCAAAAATAAATCATGCCACGGGCAAAAGTAACCAAAATATTATAAAAAGAAAAATCCATTGCCATCGAGTTAATTTCAACTCATAGCAAACCTATACGACAGAGTAGAACTGCCCCATAGGATTTCCAGGAAGCAGCTGGTGGATTTGAACTGCCAACCTTTTGGTCAACAGCCAAACTCCTAACCACTATGCCACCAGGGTTCCAATTATATTATAGGGAGATCTATTTCAGGACCACACCCTTTGGGCAGTGGAGCATAGCTAAATTTCAGTCCCCTGCTCACACCTTTGGCTGGGCGCCCTCGTGCAGGACATACCTGCACAACTATACAAAGCAGCCTTGTCGATCATAAATGAATATGCAGACGAAAAAGGGCAACTCATATGTGTTGACACACCTTGTGTGTACTAGACTTTGTACATATTTCATTTGCTCTGCACAGCACCTTTACATGAAACAGCATTTACAAAGAGTTGTTGTCGTGCTGTTAGGGGCCATCAAGTCAGTTCCGACTTATAGCAACCCTATGCATAGCAGAATAAAACACTGCCCGGTCATGCGCCATCCTCACAATTGTTGCTATGCTTGAGTCCATTGTTGCAGCCACTGTGTAAATCCATCTCATTGAGGGTCTTCCTCTCCTTCGCTGACCCTCTACTTGACCAAGCATGATGTCCTTATCCAGGGACTGATCCCTCCCGAAAACATGTCCAAAGTAAGTGAGACAAAATCTTGACATCCTTGCTTCTAAGGAGCATTCTGGTTGTACTTCCTCCAAGACAGATTTGTTCGTTCTTTTGGTAGTAAACGGTATACATGACAGTCTTCACCAACACCAGCATTCAAAGGTGTCAGTTCTTCTTCAGCCTTCCTTATTCATTGTCCAGCTTTCACGTGCATATGATTCGATTGAAAATACCATGGCTTGGGTCAGGTACAACTTAGTCCTCAAGGTGACATCTTTGCTTTTCAACACTTTAAAGAGGTCTTCTGTAGCCAATTTGCCTGATGCAGTGCATCTTTTGATTTCTCGACTGCTGCTTCCAAGGACGTTGATTGTGGATCCAAGTAAAATGAAATCTTTTCTCCATTTATCACGATTGAGGTTGTCAAGGATTTCATTTTCCTTGGATCCATGAGGACCTCAATCTACATAGTAGGCAGAGGTATTTGCCATTCTACTGATGAAGAGACTAAGATTTAAAAAATGTACATAATTCACACCACCAATGAGAAGTGAGTCAAGAACTGGACTTAATGGTACACCTGTTCAATTCCACGTTCCTCTTCTTTCCGTAGATCACTTTGCCCTCCTGAACTTCCATAATTATATACAAGTGTACACACACAAATAAACTACAAAATTAAGATCACTATATTCAGGCTTTGGGGGTTTGTTTGCACGATTATTATTTTAACTAGAAAAGCAGAGAAAGACAGAACTACTGTAGGCCTCCTTAGACAAAGCACCTGTAGTAACAGCCAACACTCTTGACTATTTCTTGGGCTTTGAGCCTTAATCCTTTTCTCCAAGACCAAAAACAAATAGCTAGAATGTGACAATTTCTTTACCTGCACTTGAATGTATTCCAAAAATCATGTAATATTAGGCCATAGAGAATCTATGTTCTCTGCGAAGAACTAAGACCCACCAGGACACCGTACCTGCTCCCGGGTAAATAAAAAGGCAGAGAGTCAGCCAAATGAAACCATAGTTCATTAGTCATTTTTCAACCTACATTACACACCACTGGAGAAATAAAGATAAATAGTACCCAGTCCCTCTCCTAGAAAAGACTCTGTGTGGAGTGCAAAAACAGATGTTTCAACAGATCAATTTAATGAAACTGTCATCGAAGTGGAAACCCTGGTGGCGTAGTGGTTAAAAGCTACGCCTGCTAACCAAAAGGTTGGCAGTTCAAATCCACCAGGCGCTCCTTGGAAACCCTATAGGGCAATTCTACTCTGTCCTATATAGTCGCTATGAGTCAGAACCAACTCGATGGCAACGGATCTGGTTTTGGTACGGGTCACCAAAGTAGGAGCAAAGTAGTATGGAATTATGTGAGATAAGGTGATTTTTAAAAAGCCAAACAATGCTGTTTAGGGGGCACTGAGCTTCTGTTAAGGGTGATGGGAAAATCTGGAAGTGGATGATGGCAATGATTGAACTACGTGATAAACATAACCAATGTCACTGAATTTTACATATGAAGCATGTTGAAGAGGCCAACAATTTCTTACAAATATATTTACCACAGTAAAAAAAGAAACCATACAGCAAAACATTATATATTACTGTATGTGTCTTAACAGTTGCAGGTGAGATCCCTTCATCCCTTACTCCCAATTAAGACATTTTAAATAATTTAATAGCTCAAGCTTGAAGAGGAAATTACAGGAGGTATTTATGTTAAATAAAAGGAAGATCTATTAATACTTGGAACAGACTATGAAAACCCTTGCTTTAAAAAAGAAAAACAACCTTTGCTGGAGTCGATTCCAACTCATGGTGACCCCATGTGTTACAGAGTATAACTGCTCCATAGGGTTGTCTTGACTATAATTTTTTAAGGAAGCTGATCCCTGGGCTTTTTCTTCCATGGTACCTCTAGGTGTGTTCCCACCACTAACCTTTCAGTTACTAGCCAAGTGCAAACTGTAAAAAAGTAAATTAATTAAAAAAAAAAAAAACTGTCACTGTTGAGTCGATTCCGACTCATAGCAACCCTATAAGACAGAATAGAACTGCCCCATAGTTTCCAAGGAGGGCCTGGTGGATTCGAACTGCCGACCTTTTGGTTACCAGCCATAGCACTTAACCACTACGCCACCAGGGTTTCCAAAAAAAAAAAAAAATGGAAATACAAGTGGCTAATTAATATTTTATTTTAAAAAAGTTTAATGTCATTAGTAATCAAATAAATGAAATAAAAATGATAATTAGATTCTATTTTAAGCTTATTTTTAACTGATAATGCTCAGTGCTAAGAAAGGTTCTATGAGAGTCAATATTACACTCTTCTGGTGAAAGCATAAAGTGCTTTTTAGAAAGCAGTTTGGCCACAAGAAGGGAGAGCCCTTAAGATATTTGTATCTTCTAACCTTAGAAAGAATTTTGAAGTATTTATATCAGGAAGGAAACCCTGGTGGTGTAGTGGTTAAGTGCTACGGCTGCTAACCAAGAGGTCAGCAGTTCAAATCCACCAGGCGCTCCTTGGAAACTCTATGGGGCAGTTCTACTCTGTCCTATAGGTTCGCTATGAGTCGGAATCCACTCGACGGCAGTGGTAGTGGGTGTACTTCAAGGAAGCTTTCTTTATCAGTCAGATTTAGGTTTAGCTACATATAGCAGAAACCTCAAAATAATAAGACGAGATAGATGTTATCTGCAAAGGAGATTACAAAATGTAGTCTTTTAACTGAACACTGCCTTCAAAATACAACTGGGTCCTGTTATTAATGAGGAAAGAGGGAATGAATGTTGGCTAGGCAACTAGCAATTTTTGCTCCCTAATCCTAGGGAATAAATTTGAACTTAAAAAATAATTTGCAAAAAGTCATTCGTTTTAGGGGAGAAAAGCCCAAATTTACAAAAACAGGAGAATATTTACAAATTATACATCTGTTCATTGAATCCATAGAACAAAAAATAATATTGTCTACAAAGTTTTACGTAATATTTTAGCATTCTTATTTAATAATTTTAATTTCAAAAAAATAAGATGTATTATCATATAAAATGTATACTCTCGAGTATGCAAGAAGTATTCGTGGAAGATTATTATTTTATTTATACTTTTCTACATTTTCCGTATTTTCTACAATGAAACCAAAAAAACCAAACCCAAACCCACTGCCGTCGAGTCGATTCCGAGTCATAGCGACCCTATAGGACAGAGAAGAACTGCCTCATAGAGTTTCCAAGGAGAGCCCGGCAGATTCGAACTGCTGACCCTTTGGTTAGCAACCGTAGCACTTAACCACTATGCCACCAGGGTTTCCTTTCTACGATTAGCATATTACTTTAATTTTGTTTGGAACAATTTGAGGACTGTCTAGTTTGAGATCTTGTTTTTCAAATCTGGGAACTTCTCTTTAATTATAATGTTTAAAAAATAGTGCTTACGATTTTCTGAGCATACATTTTAAATATGCTAATCGTAGAAAGCATATTTAAAATATATGCTCAGAAAATCGTAAGCACTATTTTTTAAAACATAATTAAGGAGAAGTTCCCAGATTTGAAAAACAAGATCTCAAACTAGACAGTCCTCAAATTGTTCCAAACAAAATTAAAATAAAGGACCAACAGTAGCCTGGTAACTTGATATGGGAAAAACAGGTCACCTTCAAATTAACTTAAGCTCAGGTTGGCTGCAGATTTTGCCCTCTACAGAACTAAATGCCAGAATGGAGTGTCATCATTATCATCACCATCACTAACGTTTACTGAGCACTTAACTGAACTAGTCTAAGCATTTTTATTTGCCTAACCAACATCCTATAAGGTAGGTATTATCGTTAGTCCCATTATACAGAAAAGGAACCTGGGGCACAGTTAGCAGCTTTCTCATAGTCTCTCAGCTTGTCAGTGATGGAGCTGAAGTTCAAACCCAGGCAGTGTGACTCCCAAGGCCATGCTTTTTCTGCTTACCATCTACAGGGCTTTCAAGAAAAAAAATGGTGATGTAAAAATTTTGCATGCAGAGAGGTTATCATCGAAATTTGCAATAGTTCAGAAAATCTCCTTAACATCCATGCATTTCATTCACTTCTCAAAATCTTACTCCAAATTTTAAAGATATTAATCAGGATGAATTAAATAACAGCAAATTATAGTATAAGCAGGCTGGCGGTAGACACCAAGCCACCTAAAATCTTAGAACTAAGTGTTTACAAGCAATAACCTCTCATGGGATAGGTTGGATGCTAAGGAGGTTAAATACTAGGTTTCACTTGGATGCAAAAATTCCAAGGCCCAAACAGTTTTTCTTGACATATTTTTAGAAAGAAGTCAGACCCATTCATGACACTACGTGTTGACCATCCTTGTGATGGGTGTTTGTTTGGCTCGTGGGAGGAATTATGTTGCAGTTCCTGGTGGTGCCCTCTCTGGTCATGGGCATCTCTTCCTGAGTTATGCCCTACTTCTCAATTTCATTTTATTTTTGCCTTTCAGCTGAAACTAAGATCTGCTTCAAATACTACCACGGAGTGAGTGGAGCCCTACGAGCCACCACCCCCAGTGTCACGGTCAAAAACTCAGCAGCTCCTGTAAGTCTCATTTCCTCCTTTTGGTCAGACTTGACTCTGGTGCTTCTTTACTTCCATTTTGTTATTATGTTTGTGTGGGGGTATGTGTGTGTGTGTGTGTGCGTAATACACATAAATACACACGTACATTTGCATGTACATACGTACATATATGGAGATATATTGATAGATGATAGACAAACAGACATCCCAAAATCGTGGAGAGAAATGAAATGTGAAGGCATCCTTATTAGTGCATACCACTTGTTTTTTAAGAAACGGCAAGCTTCAATATTTTCCCTACTTAGTCAGATGTTTCTAACAGTCTAGTCTAACAGAGACGTACTTAATGTCAGTGAATAACAAGCCTTTCTTTGGAACACATTTTTTTAGTTCTTTGGTTTTAGATATTTATATTTTCCCATGTCTTAATTTCTTTTTTTAGGCTTATAAATAAATTTCTAGAATAAACTGTATAGTCCCAGTCTGATTTTATTCATAGAACTCTAAAATGTTAAGCCTGGAAAAGACTAGAATTTCTGGTATTTTATATTTATAAACAAGGAAACTGTGCCCAAAGAGCCTAAATAGCATACCTAAGGTCACTCAGCTAGCTAGTTGCAAATTCAGGATTTAAATCACTGGGTCTTTTGTTTCCTACATTGATGTTTTGTTGAGTACTTGCTAACAGATGCCATCTTATCCTAAATTACCATCCAGTTTTTACCTTTGTAGTGCTTCTTACCTTAGTCCTCAAGACACCTGATTAGGTTAACCAAAATTTAATTCAAAATCATTCCTTTTCACATGAAATTAAAAATCACCAACTGGGGAGGCTGAAGGAAAACCACTGAGAATTTTTTCATGCTAGCGTAAGTAAATATATATATGTATGTATATAAAACTAAAAACCCATTGCTGTCGATTCAATTCCAACTCATAGTAACCCTATAGGAAGAGTAGAACCACTCCATAGGGTTTCCAAGAGTGACTGGTGAATTCGAACTGCCCACCTTTTAGTAAGCTTCCTAAACTCTTAATCACTGTGCCACCAGAACTCCATGTATGCAGTATGAATGATTCAGAAAATTTTTCAGGGTCTAAAAAGATACCATTAGGCTGTTTTGCAATAAATTCTTCAGTGTCTTGAAGATGAGTTAATTGTGTCCCGGGGGGATAAGCAATAAGATGAGCAGTTCAGGGCCAGGATCCTGTCTGCGTCCATCCTGAGAAGTCCAGGAGCACTGGACACCAGGCCAGGGAGGACAGGCCTTACCTCAGTGGGACACACAGCAGGAGGGGCTTTGTGCCCTCTTGGACAGGCTTTGCCGTATTCCCTATATTAGTCATGGTATCCCTAGGTGATGCAAATGGTTAATGTGCTTGGCTGGAGGTTCGAGTCCACCCAGAGGCACCTCCAAAGAAAGGTCTGGCGATCTACTTAAAAAAAAAAAATCAGCTGTTGAAAACCCTATGGAGCACAGTTGTACTCTGACATACATGGGGTTGCCACAAGTCTACACTAGACATATAGATTGGAACATGATGTCTGTCACTTTACTGGGTGGGACAGGAATTTAGGTGGAGGGGACTGGGGAAGTATCCTCAGAGTGCAGCCCCCTCATCCAGACTCACTTGTATGAGCAGTTCTCAAAAGGGATACCTGAACAGGGCCAAATAGGTTCCAATATGTGCTGGCCGGTCGTTAAGGCTGGATCATCAGCTATGTCAAGGCATCAACACTGGAGTTGGGGCTGCAGTAAACCAGAGGCAGGTTGTCAAAGCTGGAAGGCAGAGAAGGAATGAGGCCTGGAAGTAGACTGAAGTTGACTCAGGAAAAACCAAACAAACGAAAGCTCGGTTGGCTTTTGCCATGACGTGACAAGACATTTAAAGGGGTAGTTTATTACCAGACATATGAATCCCTCAGCAAGGATGGGCCTTGCCCATTCATGGGAGACTGGTCTGGCTCAAGTCTGCAACAGGAAATGGAAGCTCTCAGGTTTTTCTGTTCAGGAGTGATGTTGCGAGTGAGTGTCGGCCAGCTCTGGAATTCAGACATGTTATCTTCAGGTGAGCACTTATCATTTCGAGACAGTTCCATGGAGCATTTGGCTTCTATGAACTCAGCCCACTGTTGTTGTCATTAGGTGCTGTTTAGTCAGTTCTGACTCAAAGCAACCCTAAGTACAATAGAACAAAACGCTGTCTGGTCCTGTGCCATCCTCACAATCCTTGTTTTATCTGAGCCCATTGTTGGAGCTACCAAGGGTCCAGGCTGTCTACCTGCTTCTCACACCAATGGATTGTGATGTGCACCATCACAGTGAGGCGCAATGACAGCCAGCAAGAAAGCAAGGAGTCTGAGGGACCAAATGACTGAGCTGAGGGCTGAGGGGACCATGGTCTCCAGGAACATCTAGCTCAATTGGCATAAGATACTTTATAAAGAAAACGTTCTGCATTCCACTTTGGTGAGTTGCGTCTGGGTTCTAAAAAGCTTGTAAGCAGCCATCTAAGATGCTCCACTGGTCTCACCTCATCTGGATCAAGGGATAATGAAGAAAACCAAAGACTAAAGGGAATAATGGACTACAACTACCACAGCCTTCGCCAGACTGAGTCCAGCACAAATAGACAGTACCCAGCTACCACCACTGACTGCTCTGACAGGGATCACAACTGAGGGTTCTGGACAGAGCTGAAGAAAAATGCAGGACAAAATTCTAACACACACACAAAAAAACAAGACTTCTTGGCCTGACAGACACCGAAGAAACCCAGAGAATATGGTGCCCAGACACCATTTTAGCTCAGCAATGAAGTCGCCCCTGAAGTTCACCCTTCAGCCAAAGATTAGAAAGGCCCATAAAACAAAACAAGACTAAATGGGCACACCAGCTCAGCGGCAAGGACGAGAAGGCAGGAGGGGACAGGAAAGCTGGTAATAGGGAACCCAAGGTCAAGAAGGGGAGAGTGTTGACATGTGGTGGGGTTGGTAACCAATGCCACAAAACAATGTGTACTAATTGTTTAATGAGAAGCTAGTTTGTTCAGTAAACCTTCATCTAAAGTACAATAATAAAAAAATTAAAGAAAGAAATAAGACAAAACCCAGCCCCCATGTCCTTAAACTGTGTCATAAATCAAGCAAACATTTTCTCAAGTGTTTAATCCTGTGCTTTCTACAAAAGAAGTCTAGGCTATAGAACATCCCCACCAGAAGGTTATAGTTTATCTGAAGAGCCAAAGCAATTGCGACCCAGAGTGTGTGTATGTCTAAGTACATAAATTGTGTTATACCATTTGGGACCATTATAGAGAGGAGAGTGTATAATATTGTCTTGAATGCATAATAGCTTTGGAGGGAGCCAGGTTGCTGTGACTTGGTTCCCTCAGTCTGCAGGTCTTTATGCTGTAGGTAGAGGAATTCAGCCCGGTGCCTGTGGGCTCCCTTCGTTGCTTCTAGACCCAGCTAAAGGACGGGTAATATTTTAGCACCTTTATCTTGGAAAAGGTTTTAGGGAAAACTTGAAAGTGAAAACCTGTTTGAGTAAAAGGCACAGGTGGTCTTCTTGGTCTAGTTCTTGTGTCTTGCTAAACTAAAGATTTCTCATTTTGAAGTGGTCATTAGCATAGTACTCTGGCTAGTAGGGAAAGAGTCATGGGGGCATAGGACGGAAAGAGAAGTTGCAGTGTATTTGTTTAACATGGCTGATTTCCATAGAATCGTGTACTTAAATGTTGTGTTTATAATGCTCCATACAAATCTTCAAACAATAAAATGGAATTTACCAAGAGAAAAAAAAAAAAGAAAGCAGGGAGCCAACTACCAGAAAACTGCCTGGAATACATGCAAACAAACACTATGACAAACACTATGATGTGAGGTCAATTACCAGCAAACAGGGGTTGCCATCTCCACAAACAAGGGCTCACGTCTTAGGCGAGGGAACACTGCTATGAGGTGTTCAGGATTACTTGGCATAAAGGTTAAAGAAACTGCATTGATTTTGTTGTAGCTTTGACTTTGTCTTTTTCATTCATTGTATGCTCTGTTGCTTATATTTAAAACTCAGACATCTTGGACTATTTTGACATATTGCTGTTGCTAGTTTTTATCTCCATAATGATTTTCTCACATGAATTGTTATACACTTGCATTGACACTTTAATGTGCAGGCCACAGACAACTTTTTTTCTCTTTTTAATCATCACCCATGCGAGAGCTCAATCCTCAAGTCCTTGGGATGGCAGGGGCAGACAGAGAGTAATTCTCAGCTCCCTCTGCCACACTGGTGATGAGCACTTGTGAGTCTCAGGGCAGAAGGGAGCATGCCTTTTCCCCCAGACAGGTTGATAATATTAAAACTATTAGCAGCCCCTTTTGCTCTATAGGAGTCCTGGTGATGCAGTGGTTAAGAGCTCAGCTGCCAGCCAAAAGCCAGTAGTTCGAATCCACCAGCCACGTCCTGGAAATCTTGTGGGGCAGTTCTACTCTGTCCCATAGGGTTGCTATGAGTTGGAACTGACTCGACGGCAATGGGTTTGGTTTTTTGGGTTTATTGCTCTATAGGCGGCAGTGGTGGTTCAGTGATAGCATTCTTGCCTTCCATGTGGGAGACCTGGGTTCAACTCCAGGCCAATGCACTTGATATGTAGCCACTAGCTGTCTGTCAGTGTAGGATTGCGTGTGTTGTTATGATGCTGGACAGGTTTTAGAAAATCAGCCAGTGAAAACCCTATGGATCACAACAGTCCAATACCCAACCAATCATGGGGATGGTATGCAGGACCAAGCAGCATTTTGTTCCATTATGCATGAGGTTGCCATGAGTCGGGGGCCATCTTGGTGGGAGCTAACAACAACATTGCTGTATAGTAAGATGCACTTTTGAAAGTAGTTTCCCTCTAAGTGATTAATCTAGTTGATTTACATAGCACATCTGTGAGATAAGCAGGAAAAGTCATTTTGGTTAAGTGACCATTTGCTATACAGTGATGAAGCTGTAACCAAACTCAGGTCTTGTAATTTATCATTTTTGTTATCCAGTTCTGTTGCTGGTATAATCTAGAAAACCTCTGGGTTTGCAGTCTGATCTGGGAACTAAAGCACACTGTTTCCAAGGGAAAAGCTATCAAGTTTCTCAAAGTCAATTGGTCAGTAAACTCTGGGTATTCATTTTTAAATTGATGATTGTTGGTGATGCACGAATCTCTTATGAAGAAATGGCTGTCTATAGCCATTACATCACGTGCCAAAAGTCACTAAGAGTTTGTGATTGAATGCTAAAACTGTAATTCTTTGAACAAGAAGATAGATAAGTCAAATGATTCTTTAGCCTAATCAGTACTGTAGAGCCCTAAGGATAGTGTTGTTGTTGTTGTTAGGTGCTGTCGAGCCGATTCCGACTCATAGTGACCCTATGTACAACAGAATGAAACACTTACTGGTCCTGTGCCATCCTCACAATCCTTGCCAAGCTTAAGCCCATCATTGCAGCCACTGTGTCAATCCATCTAATTGAGGATCTTCCTCCTTTTCCCTGACCCTCTACTTTACCACGCATGATGTCTCTCTCCAAGGACTGACCCCTCCTGATAACATGTCCAAAGTACTTGAGAAGAAGTCTCACCATCCTCACTTCTAAGGAACATTCTGGCCATACTTCTTCCAAGACAGATTTGTTCATTCTTCTGGTAGTCCATGGTACAGTCAGTATTCTTTGCCAACACCATAGTTCAAAGACATCAATTCTTCTCAGGTCTTCCTCATTCATTGTCCAGCTGAGCATAGTAGGTTCTCAGTATATCTTAGTTCTTTTCCTCATTCCTTCATTTCTCCCTTAACTTTTCTCTTTGTTCTCCTGACAACTGTTACAAAAAGGGGTTATAATCTAATATTGTCTTTCTGGAGCTCTCATTCCTTCATTAGTCTTAATTGCATGTAAGAAACTATGGTGGGTTGGGATTATAGAGATAAATAAAATATAATCCTTGTAACTGAGAACTCAGATATATAACAATAAATTCTAATACTGTCTAAAATGTCCTGCACTAGAGAGTGAAGACCTATTTTGCTGATGTGTAGAGAAAGGAGTGACTAGCTGCCTTAGTGTAGGGATGGCTCACACCCTTTTTTCCCAGGGTTTATGAAGCAAGACAGTCAGCTCACATTCTATGATTGCAAGTGTAGTTCTAAATCACTCTTCAAGTCACGCTTCCTATAGAAATCACATTGTGGAAAACATAGAAACAAATCACTTATGGAATTTGGAAATCCTTTTCAAGTTTATATGAGCTGCATTCTTAGATTTAAGTTCAGGGATCTCTATGAAGTCTTGATGTTTTATGGATATGTTTGGTCATGTTCCTGGGGACTAAATCCACAGTATTCATTAGATTCTGAAAAGGGGTCATGGTCCCAGAAAATTTATGGACCACTGTCATAGAAAATTCCAATGTCATTCTTCACTGATACAGATTTCTAATTTAGCAAGCTTTGTACAGTTAGAAGTCTACCTTTTCCTTTATTGGAGAAAACACCCTAGTTTTTGGCAGCACTATGTAAAGCAAGGAATGCTCTTTTTTTTTTTAATAATTTATTTTTGTTGTTGTTGTCAAGAATATATACACAAAAAAGATACACCAATTCAAGGTTTGATGTGTCCATTTCAGTGACATTGATTGCATTCTTCAAGTCAGATAACCATTCTCATCCTCCTTTTCTGAGTCCTTCCTTTCCCATTAACATAAACTCACTGTCCCTAAGGTTCCTTTCTATCCTTTTTAGTTGCTCTTGTCAATTTGAACCCATACAGATAAATCTTTAAAGACCATAAGGACCCCTGATGGCACAGCAATTAAAGCACTCATCTGCTAACTGAAAGGTCTGCAGTTTGATCCCACCAGCCATTCTACAGGAGAAAGATGTAGCAATCTGCCTCACAAAGATTTCTAGCATTGTCATTTGACAAAGTCCAACACCCATTCCTGATAAAAACTCTCAATAAAATAGGTATGTAAGGGAAATTACTCAACATAATAAAGAGCATCTATACAAAACCAACAGCCAACATCATTCTTAATGGAGAAAGGCTGAAAGCATTCCCCTTGAGAAGAGGAACAAGGCAAGGATGCCTTTTATCACCACTCCTATTTAACATTGTGCTGGAAGTCCTAGCTAAGCACTAAAGCAAGAAAAAGAAATAAAGGTGTCCAAATTGGTAATGAAGAAGTAAAACTGTCCCTATTTCTGGATAATATGATACTATTCATAGAAAACCCCAAAGGCATAACAAGAAAACTACTGGAACTAATAGAAAAATTCAGCAGAGTAGCAGGATACAAGATAAACATACAGAAATCAGTTGGATTCATATACGCCAATAAAGAGAATGACAAAAAGGAAATCAGGAAAACAATACCATCTGTAATAGCCCCTAAAAAAATAAAATACTAAGGAATAAATCTAACCAGGGATGTTAAAGACCCATACAAAGAAAACTACAATACACTACTGCAAGAAACCAAAAGAGAACTACATAGATGGAAAAACATGTCACGCTCATGGATAGATAGACTCAACGTTGTGAAAATGCCAGTTCTACCCAAAGCAATCCACAAATACAATGCAATCCCAATCCAAACACCAACGACATTCTTTAAAGAGATGGAAAAACTAATCATTAATTTTATATGGAAAGGGAAGAGGCCCTGGATAAGTGAAGTACTATTGAAGGAGAAGAATAAAGTAGGAGGACTCGCACAACCTGACCTCAGAACCTACTATACAGCTATGGTAGTCAAAACAGCCTGGTATTGGTACAATGACAGATACATTAGCCAATAGGGCAGAATTGAGAATCAAGATGTAAATCCATCTACCTATGGCCACCTGATCTTCAAAAGGGCCCAAAGTCCATTAAATGGGGAAAAGACAGTCTTTTTAACAAATAATGCTTACAAAACTGGATGTCATCTGCATAAAAAGGAAACAGTACCCATACCTCACACCATATACAAAAATTAATTCAAAATGTATCAAAGACATAAATATAAAATGAAGAATTAAAAAGATTATAGAAGAAAAAATGGAGTCACACTAGAAGCCCTAATACATGCCATTAACAGGATACAAATCATAATTAACAACACATAAACTCCAGAAGATAAGCTAGATAATTGGAATCCTCTAAAAATTAAACACTTATGCTCATCAGAAGACTTCACCAAAAGAGTCAAAAGAGAACCTACAGACTGGGGAGAAAGTTTTGGCTATGACAAATCTCTAAAATCTACAGGCAAATCTAAGACCTCTACAATAAAAAGACAAATAATCCAATTAAAAAATGGGCAAAAGAAATGAACAGACACTTCACCAAAGAAGACATTCAAACAGCTAACAGACACATGAGGAAATGTTTGCAATCACTAGCCATTAGAGAAATGCAAATCAAAACCACAATGAGATACCATCTCACCCCGACATTACTGGCACGAATCAAAAAAACAGATAATAAATGTTGGAGAGGCTGCAGGGAGATTGGAACTCTTACATACTGCTGGTGGGAATGCAAAATGGTATAACCATTTTGGAAAATGATATGGCACTTCCTTAAAAAGCTAGAAATAGGAATGTCATACTCTCCAGCAATCCCACTCCCAGGAGTATATCCTAGAGAAATAAGGGCTGTCATGTGAACAGACATATGCACACCCATGTTCATTGCAGCATTGTTCACAATAGCAAAAAGATGAAAACAACCTAGATGCCCACCAACAAATGAATGGATAAACAAACTATGGTTCATACACACAATGGTGTACTATGCAAAGAAAAAGAACAATGAAGAATCTGCAATGCATCTCACCATGGATGAATCTGGAGGGCATTATGCTGAGTGAAATAAGTCAATCACAAAAGGACAAATATTGTACGAGACCACTACTATAAAAATTCATGAAAAGGTTTACACACAAAAAGATATGATCTTTCATGGTTAGAAGGGAGGGGAGGGGTGGGTGGGGATGGAAACACTAAATAGACAATAGATGAGTGGTAACTTTGGTGAAGGGTAAGACAGTATACGATACTGAAGAAGCCAGCACAACTTGTACAAGGCAAGGTCATGGAGGCTCCATAGACACATCCAAACTCCCTGAGGGACTGAATTGTTGGACTGAGGGCTGTGGGGATCTTGGTCTCGGGAAAACATCTAGCTCAACAGGCATAACATAATTTATAAGGAAATGTTCTACGTTCTACTTTGGTCAGCAGCGTAGGTCTTCAAAGCTTGTGAGTGGCCATCTAAGATACTCCAGTGGTCACACCCCATCTCGAGCAAGGGAGAGAGAAGAAAACCGAAGAAAGAAGGGACCATAAGTACCACAGCCTCCACCAAACAGAGTCCAGCACAACTAGATGGTGCGTGGCTACCACCACTGACTGTTCTGACAGGGATCACAATAGATGGTCCTGGACAGAGCTGGAGAAAAATGTAGAACAAAATTCTAACTCACAAAAAAAAAGAAAGAAAGACCAGACTTACTGGTCTGACAGAGACTGGAGAAATCCTGAGAGTATGGCCCCTGGACACACTTTTAGTTCAGTATTGAAGTCACTCTTGAGGTTCACCCTTCAGCAAAAGATTAAAAAACAAACCATGATTAGACAGACCCATAAAACAAAACAAGACTAAATGGGCACACCAGCCCAGGGGCAAGGATGAGAAAAGAAGGCAGGACGGGACAGGAAAGCTGTTAATAGAGAACTCGAGGGTGAAAAGGGGAGAGTGTTGACATGTTGCGAGGTTGGCAACCAATGTCGCAAAACAGTATGTGTACTAATTTTTTAATGAGAAGCTAGTTCCTTCTGTACACCTGCATCTAAAGTACAATAAAAATTAAAAAAAAAAAAATTACAGGTTAAAAAAAAAAGAGATTTTCAGCCTTGAAAATTCTATGGGGCAGTTCTACTCTGTCCTATAGGGCTGCTATGAGTCAGAATTGACTAGAGAGCAATAGATTTAAAACAGCATGATGGCAGATATTCTTTACTAGTTAAGCTAAACTGTTGTTTGGTTTTAAGAAGGCAAGGAATGTTCTTAATGAAAGGAAACAGGTAGGAAATTCCTAGCTAAAAGATCCAGACTTAGCAGAGAGATGAATCTTGGCATGAATACATCCCCTGTGCCAGATACAGGAGGGCATGGAAATGCAATGAAAGCCTCTCACAAAGTAAGGTTTTATTCCTTACTGCTGCAGGATGCAAATGTTGACCTCTCCGGGATCGGAGGCAAATTGCTGGGCACAGAGCAGGCAGAATAAAAAATGCTTGCTTCCCATAAAACCAAGCAGGGATGAATTCACAGGGGACGTCTTCCAAATGACGGCTGTGTAGGTAATCTAGTATTTTTTAAACTTTTCAGAGCAAAGAGAAAGAATGAAAGCTTCCAAAATAATTTCTCTTAGCACCGTAACACTGAAACCAGAGCTGCCAGAGATAGCACTAAAACTGAAAACTATAGACAAATCTTATTGATGAATGTAAATATTAAAAATCTTAAATAAAATCTCTGCAAATAGATTTCAAGATTACATTAAGATAACTTGAATATGTAAGGTTTATACGCAGATTGTAAAGTTGGCTCAATATTAAAGAAGCTGTTATTATAACAGAGCCCTCTTGGTGCAGTGGTTAAGAAACCAAACCAAACCCAGTGCTGTCGAGTCAATTCTGACTCATAGCAACTCCATAGGACAGAGTAGAACTGCCCCATAAAGTTTCCAAGGCGCGCCTGTCGGATTCGAACTGCTGACCCTTTGGTTAGCAGCCATAGCACTTAACCACTACGCCACCAGTGGTTAAGAGCTTAACCAAAAGGTCAGCAGTTCAAATCCACCAGCCACTCCTTGGAAACCCTATAGGGTGGTTCTACTCTGTCCTGTAGTGTCCCTGTGAGTCGGAATCAACTTGACAGCAATGGTTTTGGTTTTTGGTTTTATTATTATAATAAACTATATTAATAGAAAAATCATGTGATCTCCATGGATACAAAAAAGATATCTGAAAAACTCAATTATCCATTCCTGATCCTTGATTTAGTAAAATGTAAATCACTTTCTTAACCTAAAATATATATGTGTGTGTGTATATCTGAAGCCAAATGTGAGCATAAGCACTAGAAATGGTTTCATTAAACCTAAGAGCAAGACAAAGAGGTCCACTACACCACTATCATTTAACCTTGTTCTGGAAGTACAAGCCAATGACATTAGGGAAATGAAAGGAATGAAGATTCAGTATTGGAAAGGAGAAGATGAACTTATCATCATTTATATATAACCCAATTATACTTCTACAAAACACAAATAGTTGATTGAAAACTATTAGAAATAATAAATTAACTCAAATATGCATAATCAATAATTCTATTATACTCAAAGAAAAAAATAACTTGAAAATATGATGGAAAAAACACTTTCATTTTAATATTAACCACGAAAAAAAAAAAACATCCTAATAAGAAATGTGCAGGTCCAATATGAAGAAAGCTTTACAACTCTATTAAAAGATGTACAAGATTTGACTAAATGCAAAGACAAACTGTGTCTCTATTTCAGAAGCTCCATGTTTAAAGTATATAACTTCTCCCTAAACTAATTTATAAATTAATACAGCTGCCATTAAATACAAATCAACAGATGAATTGATAAATAAATGATCGTATATTCACACAATGGAATGCTACACATCGATAAAGAACAATGATGAATCCATAAAACATTTCATAACATGGAGGAATCTAGAAGGTATTATGTTGAGTGAAATTAGTCAGTTGCAAAAGGACAAATATTTTATGAGACCACTATTATAAGAACTCAAGAAATAGTTTAAACAGAGAAGAATATATTCATGTGTGCAGAGTGCAACTACTCCATTGGGTTTTCTTGGCTATGATCTTTACAGAATCAGGTTGCCAGGCCTTTCTTTCACAGCACCACTGGATGGGTTTGAACCACTAATCTTTGGGTTAGTAGATGAGCACAAATGGTTTTTACCACCTAGGCACCTTGAAAATGTATAAAGAGAAAAATATCACCCATAATCCTACCATCCAAGAAGCCTTAGGAAATCACAGAAATGGCAGGCTTTTGATTGTCTCCAGCCCAGGGGTCAGTGTTTGGAATCAGTTTAACAGGCCCCCCAGGGGGAGGAGTCCCCAGCAGCATCCTTCACATTGATTCTCGTGGCCGTCCGAAAAGTGCCTTTTACACGCTAGGTGCTAGCGGATAAATGGTTATTAGAGATGGAAAAAGTCTATCTGAAAACTTTCTGGTTTTTAAATCCTAGATGGCCTTTCTACTCAAAACTCTTTTAAATAACATTTTACTGAAGGAAAAGAAATTTCATATATAAAGAGCCTGATTCCAGATTTTCAACTTATAGCTCCAGCGTCCAACTTAGTGGCCACGCTCTGGCAGGAAAATAAAATTTCCCTTGAGAGAAAGTAAATTTTTAATTATGGGAGATCTCACACAACTGACATAGTAAACCAAGCCTGCGGCTGTGAGCAGGTGAACGAATGTAGCATATAAAGCCTTCTGGGAGGTCAGTGGTACCTGGGACGTGGAAGGGAGGGCTCAGTTCCTCCCACCCCAGCAGAACAGGAACCTTGGCCCACACCCGGGTCACCTGGCCAGAGAGCGCAGTCTATCCTCTCCCTACGCCCTGAGGACCTTCCTTCCCTTATGTCAATGATATTTTCAGTTCCAAAGTTGTCATAACTGTTATTCTGCTTTTTACCTTTCTTAGCCTGTAAAAAAAAAAAAAAAAAATTTTTTTTTTTAGCCTGTGAGGAAACGGAAATTCAGGTTGATTAACAAGTGGATTAACTGATCAACTAATTTCTTGGAAACACTGGTGGCGTAGTGGTTAAGTGCTACAGCTGCTAACCATAAGGGTCGGCAGTTCGAATCTGCCAGGTGCTCCTTGGAAACTCTACGGAGCAGTTCTACTCGCTATGAGTCGGAATCGATCGACTGCACTGTGTTTGGGTTTTTTGGAGGCGGGGGCGGGGGGGGGGTTGGTTAATTTCCTGGCTTCAAAACACACAGCAATACTGACCCAAGGAGCAAAGCCCTCCAGATGTGCTGACTCAAGAGTTTATCGTTCACTCCGCAACCTCCCCTTGTCTCCTCACAATAATTAATCTGGGGTTCTGGTAGATCATTAGATTCCACCTCCTTAAACCACCTGAACTGTGCCGGGAAGCCATTCCTGCATTTAAGGTGCTGGGGCTGACCACGGAGCCAGGACCAGCCCTTTTGAAAAGATCGGGGCCTTCTCAACTTCGGTTTCAGAACAGAAAGCAAAAACTAAACCCGTTGCTGTTGAGTTAAAGAGTCCCCCCAAATTAGAAACAAATCTTTGCGTTTCAAAGCATGGAGATAACTTTTTTTTCTCTCTTTTTGAGTTTTTCTGTGTTACTCTGAGCAATGATGGCAGAAGCCCTTAAATTAATGAAGTCCTCAGGCATGTTGCCAGGGGGTAAAGACTCCTCTCCCTGCTCACCCCAAAGGGAAGTCAGAATTACCAGCCAGTCCTAGGATCAAAGGCAGAAGTGTGATCCTGGGAGATTTTCTTATACCTCCTCTCGGTCACTGATAATTTCCCTGCCTGCGTTCCTGACGGTGACTATCTTCTTTGAAAAATGACTGCTTTATCAGAACCTAAAAATGACTGCATTGAAGAGGAGGTTAGTAGAAACTTAGCATTAATGCTTCAATTTATGGGTATGATGTATTTATACATCCAAACAGACGCATAAAGAATAGGCTGTTTTAAAAATTTCCTTAACTTTCATTGGAACCTCTTTCATGGTGTCAGCCTAGTATACAATAGGCGGATATACCCATTATACTTTCAGATTTAAAAAATCTTGCTTAAAGTTGTCAACGTTAACAAGATTTGTTTTTCTAACCATTTGAAATCATTGTTCTTTTTCTTTCTAGAACCTTCATTCCCAGCAATTTCTAAGTCTTCTTAGTTCACCTTTTATTATGGACTTTATTTTGCTTTCTTGTGAAAGTAGTGACTAGTGGATGAGGAGGGAGGGAAGACTTGTCAGAAGGTTTATTCAAGAGCGAGAGCAGAGAATCTGACTTTTCCATGAGCTGGAACGACCATGTGCTTTATGGTGGAGCTCTCACAGATTCTGCATTTTTCTCAGGTGTCCCAAATAGTCATTGTTGAAATGCTTTATCCTTTGAACAGGAAAGAAAATGCAGACAACTTACATTCCAGGTGTAGAATGTGGGGTAATTGTGTGTGTGTGCATGCGTGTGTGTGTGTGAGTGTGTGTCTGTATACACATCTTGTTGAACTGTTAGGGATAGGAAGTTAAGAGTGCACTGAAGTCAAATAGCTGGATTCAAGTCCCTACCCTTGTACTTACTAGCTGCGTGCCTTTGAAGGAAGTAAAGGAACCCTTTCAGGACAATAGGCCACCCAGCCCCTACAGTTACATGGTCATTTTTTGCCTTATTCCTCTATATGCTTGTAGTTCCCTCTGTGGCGCGAAAGATTTGCACTAAACTATGCGCTTCCATAAAGGTTAGAGCCAAGAAAACCCTATGGGGAAGCTCTGCTCTGGCACATGGGGTCGCTATGAGTCGGAATCGACTTGACGGCAATGGATTTGGGTTTTGGTTTGGTTCTGTACAGTTAGTTTCAACTTGTCTTAATTTCTTAGTGCTGCCGTAACAGAAATACCACAAGCTGGTGACAGTAAAGGACAGAAACTTACTTTCTTACAGTTCAGGAGGCTAACAGACTGAACTCAGGGTGTGGCTCTAAGGAAAGTTCTTCTTTGTCTATTTCAGCTTCTAGTGGCTGGCAATCCTCACAGTTCGGAGCTTCTATGTGCAACAGCCCTGTGTGCCCGCATGTCTATTCTGCTGTTTTTATTACTCAGAAGTGATTAGGTTTAGGATCCACCCTACTCTAATATGACCTCATTAACATAACAAAAGAAAACCCCTGATTTCAAATAGGGCCAGATTTATAGGTACAGTTGTTAGGATTTCAACATATATTTGGGGGGGGGGGGGGCACGATTCAATCCATAACCAAAAAAAAAAAAAAAAAAAACCCGTTGCCGTCAAGTCAATTCTGACCCATAGCAACCCTATAGGACAGAGTAGAACTGCCCCATAGAGTTTCCAAGGAGCAGCTGGTAGTTTCAAACTGCTGACCTTTTGGTTAGCAGCCGTAGCTCACTGTAGCTTTTAACCACTGCGCCACCAGGTTTCCTCAATCTATTATCAATCCATAACATCACTCTTAAAAGCCTTTCTGGAATAATGCAGAGAAAGAATGGAATAAAGAAATGAATAATACCATTTTTTCATAATTTTTCTTCTTACTTGGGTTGCGTAAATTAAGGTTGGACTAATGAATGCTCTTATTCATTTAGTATGCATTTGTTGCCAAATATTAAAGAAAATACCTTATTGCCCATATTTCCCAAACAGTAGCCAGGGATGCCAAAAACTGAGATGGTGAATTATACTTCCTCGCCATCAGCATTGTTCTTGTAGAGTTAGGGTCTAGAAGTGGGAGTTATGAGTTCTAAGTTCTGTCCTTTTAAAATCCATTCCCATAAGAACAGGAACAAAAATTGTTGCCTACTGTTATTATCCAGAATTACACTGGAGTATGCGGCTGAGGAAGGAGCCCTGGTGGCACAGTAGTTATGCACTCGGTCACTAATCAAAAGGTCATTGATTCAAACTCACTAGTCACTCCACGGTAGAAAGATGTGGCAGTCTGCTTCTGTAAAGATTGCAGCCTTGGAAACCCTATGGGGCAGTTCTGCTTTGTTCTTTAGAGTCACTATGAGTCAGAATTGACTCGATGGCAATGGGTTGATGGGACTGAAGAGCCTGGGTGGCGCAAGCAGTTTGCCATCAGCTGCTAACCTAAAGGTTGGTGGTTTAAACCCACCTAGTGGCTCCTGGGGAAACCCTGGTGGCGTAGCGGTTAAGTGCTGCAGCTGCTAACCCAAGGGTCGGCAGTTCAAATCCGCCAGGTGCTCCTTGGAAACTCTACGGGGCAGTTTTACTCTGTCCTATAGGGTCACTATGAGTCAGAATCGACTCGACGGCACTGGGTTTGGTTTGGTTTGGTTTAGTGGCTCCTGGAAGAATGGCCTAGCGAACTGCTTCTGTAAATGATTTACAGCCAAGAAAATCCTATGGAGTAGTTCTACTCTGTAGCACATGGAATCGTCATATGTTGGAATCGAATCAACGGAAACAGGTTTTGTCTTTTTTGTTTTGTTTTGTTTTGTTTTGTTTTGTTTTGGGGGGTGTTGGCTGCAAGTTAACCTTGTCATGATACTTGATGGCTTCAGTGTTCCCGTAAAGTAGATTATCCATCTTGCCCCAACCATGCTACCTCAGCCATCGACTCCCACAGCTCTACTCCAGGTCATCACACCACCACTGCATCACTTCCAAACTTTGAGTTACAAGTACACCACTCTGACCATCATCTCCCACCTTTGAAGCTCATGTCCCTGCCATCAGTCTGTTGATCCATACTACATGATCCCACTCATGTCTTCACCTCCCTTCTTCCTAAGATTTTGTCGTATATCACTATAATCAATCATTTGCCCCTTTATCCCTCTGTCATTCTCACCTGGCAAAATCCAACCCTGGTGAAGCCCCATTCTCTGTCAACTCTTTAGTTGCTTCCCAGCAACAGAAGAGTCTTGATTTATTTAATCTTATGACCACAGATCTCAATTGGGCCTTTAGCACTCCCCAGTCCTTCCACGTCATGCACTTTTAGAGAAGGCCATTTCACACTTCCTTCTTTTTCCTCAAACCTCCAACACCCGTCCCCCTCTCTGCTGTCAGATGATGACCTCCCTTCTTTCACTGAGGAGATGGAAGCCATCAGAACACAGCCAACTTGCCTTCCCACCTCCAAGCCCACCAGCCTGCCTTCCAACACAACCACCTCAGGCCTCCCTCTGCATTTGTGCACCAAATCCTATCCCATCTTGCCTTCTTGGCAACTTTGGTCCTGAAATTAGCTCCTCTCTCTCCTGCAGAGTCAGTTCCCCTCTCGACTGGATCATCCCTACCTCATCACGTAACATTTCTGCTCAAAGCTTTCCAATGGCTTCTCTTCATACTAACATTCCACAGTGTTCATGGATTATTTGCAAAGTTTGCAAATTCACCTGCCCTCTAAAATTTATTTGTAAGCCTCAAATCAATATGCATAGCCCTTTTATGGACATTCATAGACAGGCACAGAGCAGTGAAAAATTTAAGTCACCCACCATGCACGTTCCTAGCTGAGGTCAAACAAGGCAATGCTCTGCCTCTTGTCCCATCCCTCATAATGTACACAAGTGTCTTTTTCAACGTCTGTTTAGTATCACAGTTTTGTGCTTTTTGTTTCTGATTTTGCTATTTAAAATGGCCCCCAAACAAAGTGCTGAAATGTCTAGTGTTCCTACTCACAAGAAGGCCTTACAGAGAAAATATGTGTGTTTGATAAACTTTGTTCAAGCATGAGTTATAGTAACACTGGCCATGAGTACAATGTTATGAATCAATAATATAAGTTAAATAACAATTCTTTAAACAGAAAAAGACATAAAACAAGATTATGTATTGACCAAAACCCAAACCAAACCCACTGCCCTCGAGTCGATTCCTACTCATAGCGACCCTATAGGTCAGAGTAGAACTGCCCCATGGGGTTTCTAAGGAGTGGCTGGTGGATTCGAACTGCGGACTTTTTGGTTAGCAGCTGAGCTCTTAACCACTGCACCACCAGAGTATTATCGACCAGTTGACAAAAATGCAGTGATCAGAGGCCCACAGGAACCTACCCTCTATTTCCCTCAGGGTCAAAGTTTAGTGTTTGCTAATTTAGTATTTTTTTGGTGACTTTGTAGAACATTATGATGAATAACAAGAATTATCTGTGTAGAATTCTTTCCACAGTCTTCAAGGCCTGCACGGTCTATCCCCTGCCGACTCTACCTCCTCCTTCTCTACTTTATTCTAGCCTCACCTGTCATCTTCCTGACCCTTGAATATAGTAATCTGGTACTGCCCTCAGGGCTTTTGTACCTCCTGTTTCTCTGCTTAGAACACTTTTTCCACATAGTCAATTGATTCACCCCCTCCCTTTATGTCGGTCTTTCTCTCAAACATCACCTCCTCCGGAAGGCCTTCCACAACCACCCTATCTAAAATATTCTCCACACAACTCTAGTCACTCCCCATTTTCCTGCCATGTCCATTTTTATTCATGGTGCTCATGCTGCAGTTTGTTTGTGGCTGCTTCTCCTGTTAGAGTGTAGCCTCCACAGGGTCAGCAATGTGCCCACTTGTTCTCCTCATCACCCACGGGTGCAGTACCTGGCGCACAGCAGGTACTCCATGTACATTTGTGTCCACTGGACACGCAGCCAAGCCTTGACTCTACCATTTATAACTTTGTGGCTTTGGACAAGTTATTTAACTTTTTGGCACCTCAATCTCTGAATCTATAAACTGGTGATAAGACCCACTTCCCAGGACTGAGAAAGGTTGGCTGAGGATGAGCTGACATCACACCTGTGAAGCTTTAGACACAAAGCCCGCATGCAGTAAGTACGCCATGAGAGTTCACGAGTGTTATGAGTTACCTGAGCTGATTCTATAACTTTCTCTGTAGGACCATTCCAGCTCTCTGGCTACAAAACACATAGACATCAGTATCATTATAATAAAAAATTTTAGGACAATATACTGAAAGGTTGGAGCGCAAAAATAATGAGTAACTGCCTATAAGCAAAAGTTTAATTCCCACATTGAAGGTATTTTCTTTAAAGAAATTCACTCCTGCTTCCGAAGCCCCTGGAATGACACCTGCGAAATGAATGAATGGCTAAGGAGTAGTTCAAAATGATGGATGAACTGTGGATTTTATTTTAACAGATATTTGTGAGGCAAGAATCTGATCAGACAATTGATTGTTCCTAGAGCACATTTGAGTCTTTTATTTAGAGACATCTCTTTGAAGATCACACATAGGTACCCAGTGAGTGGAATTCTGCTTCCCATGTGTTGTAGTTGTTAGTTGCCATTGAGTCAGCTCCAACTCATAGCATCCTTAAGTAGAACAGAACAAAACTTTGCCCAGTCCTGCCCCATCCTCACAATCGTCGGTATGTTTGAGCCCATTGTTGAGTTTATTTTGTCAATACACTTCACGGAAGGTTTCCCTCGTTTTCGCTGACTCTCTACCAAACATGATATCCTTCTCTAGCAATTGGTCTTTCCCAATGATGTGTCCACAGGAAGTGAGCCAAAGTCTCACCAGCATCCCATCTAGGGAACATTCTGGATGTACTTCCTCCAAGACTGATTTGTTCGTTCTTAGTCCGTGGTATATTCAATACTCTTCGCTAATACCACTATTTTAATGTGTCAATTCTTCTTCTGTCTTCCTTTTTCACTGCCCACCTTTGAATGCATATGAGGCCATTGAAAATATTATGGCTTGGATCGGGTCCACCTCAGTCATCAAAATGACATCTTTGCTTAAGATTTTAAAGAGGCCTTTTGCAGCAGATTTGCCCAGTGCAATATGTAGTTTGATTTCTTGACTGCTGCTATGAAATCTTTGACAATTTAAATTCCTTCACCATTTATCATGATGTCATTTATCGGCCCACATAGCCCCTGGAAATGTGGAAGCTGGTAGGTATAAGGTTCTTGGGTGCTGAGCAATGGTTAGTGAAAAATCAAGAACTTTCCTGCCCTGTATGAAAGAAGAGGAAACCAAAAAAAAAAACCAAACCCACTGCCGTCGAGTGGATTCCGACTCATAGCGACCCTATAGGACAGAGTAGAACTGCCCCATAGAGTTTCCGAGGAATGCCTGGCAGATTCGAACTGCTGACTTCTTGGTTAGCAGCCATAGCACCTAATCACTATGCCACCAGCACCCAGTAATCACTGGATCCACCAACTTGTAGGAAGCAGGGCACTCACCACCACCTCACACCTGGAAGGTAGAATGTAGCTTTGGCTGCAGGAGGAAATGCCTGAGGTGGGAGTTAGCCTCGGGGCTAACAACAACCCTAGCCCTTGGACTTTACTAGGCTGTTCCTAGATTTTCTCAGGAGGTGAGTATCCTGTGACATGGATGGGACAAAAGACATTGCACTTTTTGAGAAAAGCACTTTTCCGTCTAGAACTTAAACATATTTTTCCATGGAAATACATCCTAGCAATTTTAAAGCAAGTTCAAACCCATTGCGTTGAGTCGATTCTGACTCATATCCCCCCTAAAGGACAGAGCAGAACTGCTTCATAGAGTTTTCAGGAAGCGCCTGGAGGATTCGAACTGCCGACGTTTTGGTTAGCAGCTGTGGCATTTAACCCCTATGCTGCCAGGATTTCCTCAAGGAAGTCAGTTAGGGGGAAATGCTTTGTGTGAAAACAAAATCATTTTATAGGCTTCTTTCCAGAAACAACTTTTCGTTCAACGAGGAGTAAATATGATCACATTTTTACCATTATACTCAAATGAATGTACAATGTACATCTTTCTTTAGATGATTCCTCAGAACTGCTAGTCTATTCAGTCAGAGGAAGTAGGTGGCTGGACAGAGGTCTGTGCAAAATGCAATCTCTGTTATTTCACTAAACAGGCCATTTTATGGAATGACAACTCACATACTTTCTATAATTTAATGTACCCAAAGGGTTTGCAGCAAATTAGTGTAATAGTTGTTTTCAAGAGTAGAATTAAAGCATTTTTCTTTCTCCCACCTCATGTCCTTAGATACAAAGAGCTAACTCTTATCACTCCTGCATCCTTAGCTGGACTTGTGGGTGGTAAAGGATAAACCCCTGGTTTAAAACAATGATTTTGAGGAATTTCATCATCTGTGAGAAAAAGATTCTGATTTCAAAGATAATACAAAGGAAGGGACTCAGTAAAAGGGACTGGACCTCTCTCTCTTCCTCAATACCCTCTTCCAATCAGTCAGCACGTTGTACCCATTTTACCGCTTGCTGCATTGGCCTGTCTCTCCTCTTCTCTCGTCTCCTCTCCTCACTCCCTCCCTTCTACCCTCCATCCTCCTACCTTTGCTGTTAGGGCCCTCACGTCACTCCACTGGACCTCTGCAAGTGTCTTCCAGTTAATCTCCCTGCCCCCATCTTGTGCCTTCTGATTTAGTGGTTCTTGATCTTAGTTTTTTTTTTTTTTTTTTTGATCTTAGGTGCACTCTAGAATCTCCTGGGGAGTTTTAAACAGTCTGAGGCCTGGGCCTCACCCCAAAGAGTCTGGCTTCCCAGTCTGGGTGAGGCCTAGGGCAGCTAGGGTGGAGAACCAGTGCCCCTTTCCAATCCTCACATGAATGGTCCTTCAGAGTGCAAATCTCACCTTTACGTTCCCTGTCCAAAGCACTCCCAATTTTCTGTGCCTTTATTAATTTACTCAGGCAAACCTTATCATTTAAATTACCTTTTTTTTTTTTAACCAAAAAACTTAACCAAGCTTTCAATGGCTGCCTTTTGCCTGTAGGGTGAAGTTTAAATTCCTAAACATATACCTCAATTAAAAAAAAAAAATTAATTAATTAAAAGTTCCTAACCTCCATTTCCTGCCCTGTGTATACACACACACATGCATATATCCATACACACACACACACCTATCCATACACACATGCATGTACATATATCCATACACACACACGCACATATATCCATACGCACATACATACACATATATCCATATACACATATATCCACACACACACATACACATATATCCACATACACACATACATATATATCCATACACACACATATGCATATATCCATACACACGCACATACGCATATATCCATACACACGCACATACGCATATATCCATACACACACACACACACATATATCCATACACACACGTATATCCATACACGCATACACACATATGTATATCCATACACACATACACATGTATCCATACACACATGTATCCATACACACACATACACATGTATCCACACACACACATACACATATATCAACACACACATACATATATCCATAAAAACACATATATCCATACACACATACACGCATACATATATCCATACACACATACACGCATACATATATCCATACACACATACGTATATCCATACACGCATACACATGTATCCATAAACACACATACACATGTATCCATACACACACATACACATGTATCCATATACACACATACACATATATCCATACACGCACACACACATATCCATACACACACATACACATATACCCACACACACATACATGTATATCCATATGCACACATACATATATCCATACACACACATATATCCACACACATACACATATCCACACACATACACATATCCACACACACACATATCCATACACACACGTACATACATATATCCATACACATATACACAGGGTATGCAAAAAGTTGAGAAACAGGATAAATTTATCCAGAAATATTACATTAGTTATATTTTCAAATAATAAGCTTAATGTATTTTTCTTCAACCTCCAAACACCTTTGCGTGTGTTTTACATTTAAAGCAATGGGTCCATTTGTTAATGATGAGCTGTCAATCTCTCGCCCCTACAGAGTGTGCATGTGTCCTGCCTTCATCCAAAAAGAGTTTCAGGCTACTTACAGAATACTTGAGCACACGTGTTTAGCCAGTGAAGAGGCAGGACCCAAAGTCAGGTGAACGTGCCCACCACAATGGCAGGCACATGTCTCACAGGTGCTGGGTGGGAGACTAAGCTCTACAATCAGTATACCTCCAAGCAGCCCTGGCTGAAAGAGTAGCGGTGGCAGTCATTCAGTTCAGAATTTCCAGGGGTTAAAAACTGGCCGCAGTTGCTCAGGAGAAATGCAACTATTGTTGGTTCTAACATCAGGCAGCTATTGCTCCCCAGGCAAAAGAGTGGTATGCTGAAAATGAGCTCTGGCTCAATAAAGGAAATCAATTGTAGGAGGCTGTATTACCTTCCTATCATTAGGTAACAAATTACCACAAAATTAGCTTAAAGCAACGTTTATGAGCTCACAGTTCTGTAGTCAGAAGTCCAGCACAGTGTGGCTGGGTTCTCTGGCCAGGGTACCAGAGGGTAAATACCTGAAATCAAGGTGTCAGCCGGCCAAGTTCTCATCTGGAAGTTCTGGAGAAAATACGCTTTCAAGCTGGTTCTTCTTGTTGGCAAGTTCAGTTCCTTGTGGCTGTAAGCCTGAGGGCCCCATTTCCTCACTGGCTCTCAGTCAGGGGCCACCCCCAGTTCCTACAGGTGGACCACATTTCTTGGTAGCCACGTTGCTCCTTCATCTTCAAACCAGCAATGGCACCCCAAATTTTTTTCGCTTTGAACGTCTGACTTCCTCTCTCTCTCTGACTTCTAGACCCAGATTTAAAAGACTTGGGTGATTAAGTCAGGCGTGCCCACATGATCTCCCTTTTTTAAAGTCGGCTGTGATGTGTAACATATCCCGCACACAGGAGGAGTTCACAGTCCCTGGGATCACGCAGCGCACTGACACCAGGAGCAGAAAGTCTTGGGGACCATCTTAGTGCTCTGCCTGCCACAAAGACGTAAAAGGGACCTTCTAGCCCTCCTGGTATTGGGTGTTGACAGATGGAGGAGGACAAGAGAGAAGCTGAGCCTTTCCAACTCAACCCGGTTTCTAACCACCGTCGTGGATAGAAACCCATGGCTAGGGATGTGCAGCCCCTCAAGAAGCAGTGCCACCCTGGCTCATCAGCTTACTCCCCCACGAGATGCCACCTTCTTGTCCCTAAGTTTAGCCTGATCCCAAGGTAATCAGGTAGATACTCCTAGCTCCCTGTATGTTTCTTTTCTAATGAAACTCTTCCGGAGATTCTGCCCCCCACAATTTCTCCACCTGCTCTAGCCAGCCCTGTTTATCCCGTATCTCAGGTTGTAGAGATCCTTGATCCCTCATTCTAAGGTTCACCGGCTCTGAGATCAGCTCCAAGATGAGGGAGGAGCAGTCATCCTCTCTGTCATCTGTGCCTACTTAAGGGCGTAGAAACAACGTAAGCCCACTGTGCTGTTGCTTTTATCTTGTCTTTCTTTCATTAAGGCCGGGTTTTCTTTTCAAAATAATTAAAATAGCAGCTTGATGTAAATGTCTTGGAAAACTGAGGATAGAAAGGCATGGACAAGACTATGAGTAACCTAGATGAGTGTGGCAAATTGGATACTGCATTTGTTTTCCTGAGATGCATGTTTCTCATAGAGCAGGGCTAAGCACAAAGTGACCGAGCCTCACAGAAGCCTCTGAGGCAGCTTCCAGAATGCCTTTCAGTCACATATTTTCCTCACAGTCTTTTTTTTTTTCTTGTAATTAAGCCACGACCCCTCATATTCTCAATCACTCCCCCACTGCAATGACTATCTCTCCCATTCCTCACCCCCCAAACAACCTCCTGGTCTGACATTGAATGGGGCAGCCTTGTGAGTGTTGGCTCATCACCCTTCCCCTCCCTCCCTGTTCTGAGTCTTGGAGAATCCAGGTACTTCTCCAGGGTCTCTGTTCATCAAAACTACTACAGTCTGGTTAAAGGACTCTCTGAGGTTCCTCAAGTTTGAAGGACAATGTAAATTTCAAATACTTTTACAGTGGAACCGTCCTCTCTTGTTTCTGCTTATATCTTTACCTCCTTCCACAACCACTTAGAGTCATGGTCAGATCTCATACAGACTTGTAGACATGCAGAAAATGTGAACAGCAGCAGGTCACTTATATAGGAAGCCTTTTTATTTTTATTATTACTGTGCTTTAGATGAAAGCTTACAGCTCAAGTTAATTTCTCATACAAAATTTATACACATATTGTTTTGTGACATTAGTTGCAATCCCCACAATGTGACAGCACACTCTGCCTTTCCACCCCAGGTTCCCTGTGTCCATTTGACCAGTTCCTGACCTTTCCTGCCTTGTCATCCTGCCTCCAGACAGGAGCTGCCCATTTGGTCTCATGTATCTGATGGAACTTTTTTTTTTTTATTATCTGGTGGAACAAGGAAGCACACTCCTCACGTGTATCACTGTTTGTTTTATAGTCCTGTCTAATCTTTGTCTGAAGAGTGGGCTTCGGGAATGGCTTCAGTTCTGGGTTAACGACGTGTCTGGGGGCCATAGTTTTGGGGGTTCCTCAGACCATTAAGTCTGGTCTTTTTACTGGAATTTGAGTTCTGCTCCACACTTTTCTCCCACTCCTTCCGGGATTCTCTGTTGTGTTCTGTCAGGGCAGTCATTGGTGGTAGCCGGGCACAATCTACTTCTGCTAGTATCAGGCTGGTAGAGTCTCTGGTTTATGTGGTCCTTTATACTCTTGGGCTAATATTTTTCTTGTGTATTTGGTTTTCTGCATTCTCCTTTGCTCCAAGTGGGATGGGACCAATTGATCCATCTTAGATGGCTGCTTGCAAGCTTTTAAGACTCCAGATGCCACTCACAAAGTGGAATGCAGAACATTTACTTAACCTTTGTTATGCCAATTGACTGAGATGTCCCCTGAAACTATGGTCCCCAGGCCCCAGCCCCAGCTACTCTGTCCCTCAAAGTGTTTGGATGGGTCCAGGAAACTTCTTAGCTTTTGCTTTGGTCCAGTAGTTCTGACTTCTCCTGTATTGTATATTGTCTTTCCCTTCACCGAAATTGGCCCTTGACAACTATCTAGTGAATCCCCCTCCCACTCCCTTTCCACCCTCATAATCATCAAAGAATGCTTTTTTCTTTGTTTAAACCTTTTCTTGAGTACTTATAATAGTGGTCTCATGTAACATTGCCCTTTTGTGCTTGACTAATTTCAGCCAGCATAATGCCCTCCAGATTTATCCATGTTGTGAGATGTTTCAAGTACTTATCATTGTTCTTTATCATTGCATGGTGTTCTATTGTGTGTACATACCATAATTTGTTTATCCATTTGTCTGTTGATGGGCACCTAGGTTGTTTCCATCTTTTGCTATTATAAACAATCCTGCAGTGAACATGGGCGTGCATATATCTATTTGTGTGGCAGCTCTTATTTCTCTAGAATATATTCCAAAGAGTGGGATTGCTGAATGGTATGATACTTCTATTTCTAGCTTTTTAAGGAAGCACCAAATCGATTACCAAAGTGGTTGTACCATTTTACATTCACACCAGCAGTGCATAAGTGTTCCAATCTCTCCACAACCTCTTCAACATTTATTATTTTGTGTTTTTTGCATTAGTGTCAGCTTTGTTGGGGTGAGATGGTATCTTATTGTACTTTTGATTTGCGTTTCTCTATGGCTAATGATTGTGAGAATTTCTGCATGTGTATGTTAGCCACCTGAATGTCTTCAGTAAAGTGTCTGTTCATATCCTTTGCCCATTTTTTGATTGGGTTATTTATCTTTTTGTTGTTGAGGTGTTGTAGTATCCTGTAGACTTTAGAGATTAGACCCTTATGAGATGTGTCATAGCCAACAATTTTTTCCCAGTCTATAGGTTCTCTTTCTACTCTTTTCGTAAAGTCTTTTCATGAGCATAAGTGTTTGATATTTAGGAGCTCCCAGTTATCTAGTTTCACTTCTGGTGTTTGTGCAATGTTAGTTATGGTTTGTATACTATTTATGCCATGTATTAGGGTTTCTAGTGTTGTCCATATTTTTTCTTCCATGATCTTTATCATTCTAGATTTTATATTTAGGTCTTTGATCCATTTTGAGTTAGTTTTTGTGAATGGTGTGAGGTATGGGTCCTGTATCATTTTTTTGCAGATGGATATCCAGTTATGCCAGCACCATTTGTTAAAAAGACTGTCTTTTCCCCATTTAACAGACTTTGGACCTTTGTTAAAATATCTGCTGCTGCCCATAGGGGGATGAATTTACATCTGGTTTCTCAATTCTGTTTCACTGGTCTATGTATCTGTTGTTGTACCAGTACCAGGCTGTTATAATTTCACTGATGGTATAATAGGTTCTAAAATCAGGTAGTGTAAGGCTTTGTTCATGCTTTACTTTTCCTGGGCCTTTTCCCTTTCTATATGAAGTTGGTGATTCGTTTCTCCATCTCATTAAAAAATGCCGTTGGACTTTGGATCAGGATTGCATTGTATCTGTAGATCACTTTGGGTGGAATTGACGTTTTCACAATGTTGAGTCACCCTACCCGTGAGCATGGCATGTTTTTCCACTTATGTAGTTCTCTTTTGTTTTCTTGCAGTAGTGTCTTGTAGTATTCTTTGTGTAGGCCTTTTATGTCCCTGTTATTGCTGTTGTTAAGTGCCATCAAGTCGATTCCGACTCACAGCATCCCTAAGCACAACAGAACAAAACACTGCCTGGTCCTGCACCATCCTTACAATCATTGTGATGCATGAGCCCATTGTTGCATCCACTGTGTCAATCCATCTCGTTGAGGGTCTTCCTCTTTAGCAAGCACGATGTCCTGTACTTTACCAAGCATGATGTCCTTCTCCAGGGACTGATCCCTCCTGACAACATGTCCAAACTGTGTAAGACTCCAGTCTTGCCATCCTTGCTTCTAAGGAGTATTCTGACTGTACTTCTTCCAAGACAGATTCATCTGTTCTTTTGGCAGTCCATGGTATATTCAATGTTCTTCGCCAACACCACAATTCAAAGGCATCAATTCTTCTTCGGTCTTCCTTATTCATTGTCCAGCTTTCACGTGTATATGATGTGATTGAAAATACCATGTCTTCAAGGTGACATCCCTGCCTTTCAACACTCTAAAGAGGTCCTTTGCAGCAGATTTGCCCAATGCACTGTGTTGTTTGATTTCTTGACTGCTGCTTCCATGGTTGTTGATTGTGGATCCAAGAAAAATGAAATCCTTGACAACTTCAATCTTTTTTCCATTTATCATGATGTTGCTTATTGGCCCAGTTGTGAGGATTTTTGTTTTCTTTATGTTGAGGTGTAATCCATACTGAAGGCTGCGGTCTTTGATCTTCATCAGTAAGTGCTTCAAGTTCTCCTCATTTTCAGCAAGCAAGGTTTTGTCACCTGCATCATGCAGGTTGTTAATGAGTCTTCCTCCAATCTTGATGCCCCGTTCTTCTTCATATAGTCCAGCTTCTCGGATTATTTGCTCAGCATACATTTACGTCTCTGGTTAAATTTATTCCTAAGTACTTTATCTTCTTGGGGGCTATTGTAAATGGTATTGATTTGATGATTTCCTGTCAAAGTTCTCTTTGTCAGTGTAGGGGAATCCAACTGATTTTTGTATGTTTATCTTGTATCCTGATACTTTGCTGAAATCTATTAGTTCCATCAGTTTTCTTGTGAATTCTTTGCAGGTTTCTTTGTATAAAATCATATCTTCTGGGAATAGGGATACTTTTACTTCTTCCTTATCAGTTTGGATGCCCTTTATTTCTTTTCTTGCCTTATTGCTCTGGCTAGGACCTCCAGCACAATGGTGAATAAGAATGATGATAGGGCATCCTTGTCTGGTTCCCATTCTCAAGGGTAATGTTTTCAGTCTTTCTCTGTTTAGAGTGATGTTGGCTGTTGGCTTTATATAAATGCCCTTTGTTATGTAGAGGAATTTCCCTTGTATTCCTATTTTGCTGAGAGTTTTGATCATGAATGGGTGTTGGACTTTGTCAAAACTTTTTCTGCATCAGTTGATAAGATCATTGGTTCTTATCTTTTGTTTTATTTATGTGATGCATTACATTGATTGTTTTTCTAATGTTAGACCATCCCTGTATACCTGGTATGAATCCCACTTGGTCATGATGAATTATTTTTTTGATATGCTGTTGAATTCTGTTGGCTAGAATTTTGTTGAGAATTTTTGCGTCTATTTTCATGAGGAATATTGGTCTGCAATTTTCTTTCTTTTTTTTTTTTTTTTTTTGTGGTGTCTTTAGCTGGCTTTGGTATCAGGGTTATGCTGGCATCATAGAATGAGTTTGGGAGTATTCCTGCCTTTACTATGCTTTGAAATACCTTTAGTAGTACTGGTGTTAACTCTTCTCTGAAAGTTTGGTAGAATTCTCCAGTGAAGCTGTACGGGCCAGGGCTTTTTTGTTGTTGTTGTTGGTATTTTTTTTTTTTTTTTATTACCTATCCAATCTCTTCTTTTGTTATGGGTTTACTTTGTTTTTCTATCTTGGTTTGTGTTAGTTTAAGTAGATAGTGTGCTTCTAGAAATTTGTCCATTTCCTCTAGGTTTTCAAATTTGTTGGAGAGCAATTTTTCATAGTATTCTGTTATGCTCTTTTTTATTTCAGTTGGGTTTGTTGTGATATTACTCATTTCGTTTCTTATACAGGTTGTTTGCTTCTTCTCCTGATTTTCTTTTGTCAGTTTAGCCAGTGGTTTGTCGATTTTCTTGATCTTTTAGAAGAACCAACTTTTGGTCTTGTTGACTCAGTTGTCCTTCTATTCTCTATTTCAATTATTTCTGCTCTAATCTTTGTTATTTCCTTTCTTCTGGTGCATGCGGTTTTCTTTTGCTTCACTTTTTCTTCATGTTATAGGATTAGCGTTTTGATTTTGGCCCTTTCTTTTTTTGGATGTGTGCATTTATTGCCATAAATTGACCTCTAAGCACTGCTTTTGCTTTGTCCCAGAGGTTCTGGTAACATGCGTTTTCATTCTCATTTGATTCTATGAATTTCTTTATTCTGTTCTTGATTTCTTCTATGACCCAGTAGTTTTTGAGCAAGGTATTGTTCAGTTTCCATGTATTTGATTTTTTTTTTTCCTTGCTGTTTCTGTTATTGATTTCTACTTTTATGGCATTATGGTCAGAAAAGATGCTTTGTAATATTTCGATGTTTTGGATTCTCTTAAAGTTAGCATTGTGGCCTAAAATGTGGTCTATTGTGGAGAATGTTCCATGACCATTGGGAAAGAATGTATACTTGGCTGCTGTTGGGTGGCCTGTTCTGTATATGTCTATGAAGTCAATTTGATTGATTGTGGCATTTAGATCTTCTGTATCTATTCAGTTTCTTTCTAGATGTTCTGTCCTTCACTGAAAGTGGTGTGTTAAAGTCTCCAACTATTATCAGTGGAGCCGTCTATTTCTCTTTTCAATGCTGTTAGGGTTTGTTTTATGTATTTTGGAGCCCTGTCATTGGGTGCATATATATTTGTTACAGTTATATCCTCCTGGTATACGCGCACACACACACATACACACACACACACCCTTTAATCATTATATAGTGTCTTTCCTTATCCTTTGTGGTGGATTTTGCTTTAAAGTCTATTTTGTCAGAGATTATTATTGCTGTTCTGGCTCGTTTTTGGTTGTTTTTTCTAGATTTTTTTTTCCCATTCTTTGAGTTTTGGTTTATTTGTGTTTTTGAGTCAAAGATGTGTCTTGTGTAGGCAGCATATAGACAGATTGGGTTTTTTTTTTAACCCATTCTGCCACTCTATGTCTCTTTATTGGTGCATTTTGTCCATTTACATTTGGTGTAATTATGGATAGGTATGAGGTTACAGCTGCCATTTTGATGTATTGTGTGTGCGTGTATGTGGTGTTGACAGTTTTTTTGTCCCACTTAATTTTCATGCTGAGTCGTCTTTCTTTATGTATTTTCTTTTTATTTTTTTCATTGTTGTCGATTTTGTGTTTGTTGAGTTTTTATGTTTTTCTTCTTTTTTATTTTGATGGGTAGGTTTGTTAGCTTCCTTTGTGGTTACCTTGAAATTTACCTTCATTTTTCTAAGTTTAAACTGATTTTTTATGTCTTGATATCGCCTTAACTTCTCTCCATATGGAAGTTCTGTGACTATACTGTTTATTCCCTCTTTTTTTGTTTTGATGTTGTCATCATCTACGTATTGATGTCTCTGGTTCCCTATTTTCAGTCTTTTAGCTTTGACTTGTTTCTCTGAATTCCCTGTCTGGGTTGATAACTGGTTTATCTGCCTTGTGTTCTAGTCTTGGACTGTTGTCTGATATTGTTGGTTCTCTAACCAGAGGACTCCCTTTACTATTTCTTGTAACTTTGGTTTGGCTTTCACAAATTCCCTTAACTTCTGTTTATCTGGTTTTGAGCTGTACCAAATTATCCAACAAATGGAAATTTATTTCCCCTCCACAGTGAATGGAGGGTCTGGGCTGTAACCCCAATTTGTCTGGTGGGACCAGCTACGTGACCTCAGGCAGATCCCATGACCCTTTTATGCTTCACACTCCTCATTTGTAAAGCAAGGAATCAAATATTAGGCAATCTGCTAACAAAATTCTTAACAATAAAAGTCAGAAGTTAAGATATAAGTAACGATATAAAAACTAGCAATGCTTAATTTCAAGCATTTAGTATGTGCCAGCCTTTGTGCTCAGTGTTTTACACTCAATATCTCATTCAGTTCTCAGCCATGGTCTCCATTTCACAACAGGGATTTGAACCGGTTTGAACCCTTGCTGAGAACTTGCATTTCTAACAAATTGCCAGAAGATGCTAATGTTGCTGATTAGGGATCAATTCTGAGAACCACTAGTAGAGCAGTTGTTCTCAAACTTTATCATACATAAGAATCCCCTGGGGATCTTGTTAAACTCTACATTTTAGGTTCAGTATATCTGGGGTAGAAATTCAAATTCTCAGTAGGAGTTTGAACCAGAATAAAGCAGCTCAAAGCCCTATTTCACAGAAAAGAAGACTGGGCACTAGAGCAGTGGGTTGCCTTGCCCAAGGCCACACAGTATGAGGAGCAGCTGGCAGAGAAATGGAGGGAACTGACTCCAGCTTGAGCTCTCAATGCTGTATTTAATCACCTGCCTGTTATAACCTTAGGGGGCGGTGGTGGTTCACTGCTAGAATTCTCATCTTCCATGCCCGGGACCCAGGTTCAATTCCAGGCCAATGTACCTCATGTGCAGCCACCACCTGTCTGTCAGTGGAGGCTTGCATGCTGCCATGATGCTGAAGAGGTTTCAGTGGAGCTTCTAGACTAAGACAGACTAGGAAGAAAGGCGTGGTGATTACTTCCAAAAATCATCCAATAAAAACATTAAACACAGTAGCTTAATTAGTTCTTAGGATTTAATAGAGTTTGTCATGTTCCCACTTTTGGAACAGTCTGTGCTATACAAGAAACTATGTTAAAAATTAGAAAGCCAAAAACTCATCTGGGAAAAGCCAGTATTTGATTACTTCCAGCTACCAATCTCATTAGCATAGCATTTCTTACACATTCTTATAAACTCTTTCTCTTTAATAAGCCAAACACTCAGCCTTTCAAACACAGCAGTCCTTTTGCCCAAAGCAGGTTGATTCCTGGTGCTAATATCTACAATCCCTGCAGCCAAAGGCAGTCAGAGTTAAGAAAACCATTCCTAATTAATTAACCCATTGCAGAAAACTGTAGGAGAAATGCCTCCTGGTTTTAACTGCTCTCTTTCCCCGTGGTGATTAGCAGGAGAGCCATAAATTTGGGGGAGTCCAAGCTTTGCCTTCAAGGCAGTAATGAAAGCAGGTGCTGTGGAGACTCTGGAAGCTGCCTGGTTATAGCAGCCCTGGAAAGGAGAAGGGAGCAATCTGAATATTAACTCTCAGATCTATGGAAGGAACCAAAGAAGGCAGGGCAGCCTGGCTGGTTCCAAAGAAACGGTCCCAGGGGTTACCAGAATCCACGGGGTTCCTCGACTCTTGTTTTAGTTAAGTCAAATGGACCAGAGTTGAATCCTGGCCTTGCCACTTGCCAGCTGGGTGAATTTGGGGACGTTGCTGAACTGCCCTGAGCTCTGCCTTCACATTAGTAAGCTGGAGGGGACTGAATAATGCCTCACTGACAGCTAAAGAGGGTGTGTGTGGGACTGGCACTGTGCTCCCGCATGACCGGTGCTCACCGTCTTCCTTGTCTCCTTGCCCCTGTTGATGGGTCCACTAAAGTCTCCATCACAGGTGTTCCTGAGGTTTGGGAAGTTGCCTTCGCATGCAGTTGACTGGAAATTTTAGATTTTCATTTTTTTAGGCCCCCAAAGATGGCTTTGCCCTTTCAGTTCACAGGCTTTCTTTTGGAGGACTCAAAATGAGCCCCCTTACTATCTCATAGTCATATTATGAGACCCTACGGAGGAAAATGTACTCGAAAGTGCTCTGTTGATTTGTTTCCTGTTTGCTCGTTTTAACATTTCAGAGATCTGGAGGTGGAGAAGGAACTTGGGCCTTGGATTGGTTTGTTGTTTGTGTTGTTTTTAGGTGGCTTTGAAGCATATCCAATTATTTAATAGGCTCTGGGATGCAAATGGTTAACACACTTGGCTGCTAACCAAAAGGTTGGAGGTTTGAATCCACCCAGAGGAGACTCAGAAGAAAGGACTGGTGATCTACTTTTAGAAAATCAGCCATTAAAAACCCTATGGAACCCAGTTCTACTCTGACTCACACAGAGTTGCCATAAGTTGGAATTGACTCCATAACTGTCACTTGTTTGTTTGTTTTCACCTTGGAGGCAAAAAGATGGACCTTTAGCAAAACTACCAGTCACCGACCTAAAGAGGAGCCTATAATTCCTTGTTTTTGGTTGCTGATAGGCTGTGGCCTGGATAATGTTCTTATTTATAATGGAATGCTACTTTGCATTTAATTTATAGATTCACTTCATCAGTCTTGGAGCCCTGAACTTTTCCTTTATAAGCAAATCAGAGTTATCTGGGTCAAGTGAATATATAAAGGCTCAGGGAAGTCAAGAATTTCCATGTCTGAGATCACCATTAATTGATCTGTAACTAAATACAAACCATCAGCATTCTTAGGGGAAAGAAGGCATTCTGCAGTTATTTGAGAATAATTGTGGGTCTATAAATGGAGTTATCACATCAGACTTGAGAATTACATGGACCACGCCTGTTTGGATTACCTTCTGTGCCTCCAAGGAGCTTCTCCAGCTTTTACGCATAGGGAGTAAACCCAAATTTAGGGTATTTGAAGAAGCAGCTTAGAGTAGTGGCCTTCCCCATGCAAGGGAGTTCTCTGAAATCTGCTGTTTTACCTTTGAAATGCATGCACATTTTGCATTCAACTGTAAATATTTCCATGTTTGTTTTCAAAATAAAAATAGTTTTACCCAAAAATTTTGAGTACAATTGACACTTCAGGACAAACACCCCTATCCCTGGGCACCACTGTTTACCCAGTCTACCTTTAGCGTTGGCCAAAAATATTGAACATACCCTGGTCTGCCAGAAGAATGAACAAATTAGTCTTAGAAGAAATGCAACTGGAACACTCCTTAGCAGCAAGGTGGCAAGACTTTGGTTCATTTTACTTTGGATACATCATCAGGAAAGACCAATTGCTAGAAAAAGACATCACACCTCATTTCACAGTGAAAATGAGGGAAACCCTCAATGAGATAGATTGACACAACAGCCACAACGAGTTCAAATATACTAACGATCATGAAGATGGCACGGGACCAGTCAGCCTTTTTTTCTGTTATACATAAGGTTACCAAGAGTCGAAGCGAGAGGCTAACAACAACCACCACTTCTGGGAATGAGAGGGCAATCATCTGTAAAGCTTTGATATCCTGGGAGAATAAGAGATGGAGCATGTAGGTCCACCCACACATATGGCCATGTGGTTGGAGACACTGCTGCATGTTTTTAGCAAGCAGCCTTGTCTCTGGTGCTACTGTGTAAAGGAAAGATAGGATTTGAATAACACTATAGAGAGCAAAGGAGGAGGGACCTTGTCAACCGAGCCATGAGTTTATGTACTGCAGACACAGACCCTCCCAAACTACAATGGTAAAAAGATCTGATTTTACCTCGATTTTTTTTTTTTTTTTTTTTTTGCTGAATTGCATCTTTGGGGTATGCAACAGTGGGGTGAACTTGTACTTATGACTTTTCAAAAAAACATGTAATTTAAGAGAAAATAAGAGTAGAAGTTGGAGAAGTACATCTGATAGCCCCAAAGCCCTGATTCAACTTCAAGAGCCTTCTCAATCCTCTACCAAATCTTCTGCACACCACAAACAGATTTGACTTCAAATCTGTTAAGCCATTTGCTAAGTAGGTTTTTTGTTGTGGAATCATTTATGTGCAAAACATACACAATAAAACTGCCAGAGCCGAGTCTGAGAGAAGGGCATCAGGATCCAGTGCTGAGTGGTTGGAATAGTGATCAGGCATCATATGCACTGCAGAGCAAAGGAAGCGTGTCTGACCTGAAAAGACAAGCAGTTTTGCTAATGTGCCACATAGCCTTGGACTGTTATAGGGTGAGGCTCTCTTGGCTGCATCTTAGTGTCATTTTCACCGTAAATAAAACCTAGAGATTCTATAGTAGATTCCTGATCAAAAGGGAGAAAATGCAGAACAGAATTTCAAATTCTTATGGGATCCAGAATTTCTGGAGCCATGCAGGATGGATAGATCCCTGAAACTATTGCCCTGAGATAATCTGTAAACCTTAAACCGAACAATAGAGGCTGAGCCAACATGGCACCTTACACAGACACACCATGCCATCCTTCTGCAACAAAGACCTGAAAAACTAAATAAAACAGATACAAATGCCAATCCTGGAACCCTAAGCATCAAATGAAGGGATAAAGAACTAGATCAAACACCAAATGAAAAAAGAAACTAAAGGAAAACAAAGAGCAAGGAGAGATACAGAGTGGAGGTCACCTGCCGACTAATGAGGCACAGTGTCGCCATCTTGGAGCGCAGCCAACAACCCCAGGCAGAAGTATGGGAAGGCAATTTCATGGAGCTCCCAGCAGGAGACAGAGTACTCAGTACCCAAAGAAACACATTTTCCCACCCCTCACCCTCCTGCCTTGTATTCCCCCTTTACAGCTTCCTACCAGGCCATGCCATACTGCCTTGGCTGGAGCACCATTGGCCCGCCACCAGCCCAGGTCTGCCCTGCCCCCACCTGCTATAATGAGATACCATCTCACCCTGACATACTGACACTAATCAACAAAACAAAAAATAACACATGTTGGAGAAGTTGCAGGAAAATTGGAATTTGTATGCACTGCTGGCAGGAATGTAAAATGGTACAACCATATGAAAAATGATTCGGCATTTCCTTAAAAGGCTAGAAATAGAAATATGATATGATCCAGCAATCCTACTCCAAGGAATATATCCTAGAGAAATAAGAGTGATCACACGAATAGACATATGCCCATCTATGTTCATTGCAGCATTATTCACAATAGCAAGAAGATGGAAACAACCTAAGTGCACACCAACAGATGAATGCATAAGCAAATTATGGTACATACACACAATGGAATACTACACAATGATAAAGAATAATTATGAATTCACAAAACATCTCACAACATGTATGAATTTAAAGGGCATTATGCTGAGTGAAATAAGTCAATCACAAAAGGACAAATATCGTATGAGACCTCTATTATAAAAACTCAAGAAAAGGTTTACACACAGAAAAAAAAAATCTTCCACAATTATGAGGGAGTGGAGGGTTGGGAAGGGAAAAATCACTAAATTGTAGACAAGTGTTAACTTTGGTGAAGGGAAAGACAGCATACAATGTTGGGGAAGTCAGCACAACTTGAACAAGGCAAAATCACAGGAACTTCCTAGACACATCCAAACACCTTGAAGGACTGAGTTACTGGAGCTGAGGACTAGGGACTGTAGTCTCAGGGGAGATCTAGATCAATTGGTATTAACAGCTCATAAACAAAATGTTCTACATCCTATTTTGGTGAACAGCACCTGAGGTCTTAAGCCATTTAAGATACATCTGTTGGTCCCATCACATTCAGAGAAAAGGAGAATAAAGAAAGTGAAAGACACAAGGAAAATATTAGTCCAAAGGACTAATGGACCACATGGACCACAGCCTCCAGCAGCCTGAGCCCAGAAGAAGTAGATGGTGCCTGGCTACCACCACCTCCTGCTCTGACAGGGATCACAATAGAGGGTCCCAGAAAGAGCAGGAGAAAAATGTAGGACAAAATTCAAATTCACAAAAAAACAGATTTACTGGTCTGACAGATATTGAAGGAACTCCTTATTGAAGGAACTATGGCCTCCAAACGTCCTGCTAACTCAGTACTGAAGCCACTTCCAAAGTGCACTTCTCAGCCAAAGTTTAGACGGCACTATAAAACAAACAATAACACACATGAGGAAAGTGCTTCTGAAGTTCAATCAAGTACCCAAGACCAAATGGGCAACACCTGCCTAAAAGTAAAGACAAGAAGGCAGGAAGGGACAGGAAACCTAGATGAATGGACACAGAGAACCCAGAGCGGAAAGGGGAAGGGAGAGAGTGCTGACACACTGTGGGGATTGCAACGAATATCACAAAAAACAATTTTTAAAAAATTTTTGGTGTATAATTTTTTGAATGACAACTAATTTAGGCTGTAAACTTTCAACTAAAACACAATAAAATTTTAAAAAACAAACAGTAGTTTAGCTTAGCTTAACTAGTAAAAAATGCCAGCCTGGAGCATTGTGCTCTTTTAAGAACAATCTATATGAAATCAAAGTGAAAACAGCAACTGGAAAGTTTAGATAGGAAACTTAGGGAGGCAGTGAGTTTATGTTAATGGTGTAGGAACAAATCGAGAAAGGGGGATGTCTTGGTTAGGTAGTGCTCCTATAACAGAACTACCGCAAGTGAATGGCTTTAACAAACAGAAGCTTATTCTCTCACAGTCTAGCAGGCTAGAAATCTGAATTCAGGGCACCAGCTCCAGGGGAAGGCTTTCTGTCTCTGTCAGCTCTACAGGAAGGTCCTTGCGATAGATCTTCCCCTGGTCTAGGAGCTTCTCAGCACAGGGACCCTGGGTTTAAAGGACATACTCTCTCCTGGCACTACGTTCTTGTTTGTATGAGGTCCCCATGTCTCTCTGCTCTCTTCTCTTTTATATCTGAAAAGAGATTGTCTTAATACACAATTTATAGATTGAGCCCTGCCTCATTAACACAACTGCCTCCAATCCTGCCTCGTTAACATCATAGAAGTAGAATTTATAACACATAGGATAATCACATCAGATGACAAAATGGTGGACAACCACACAATACTGGGAATCATGGCCTAGCCAAGTTGACAGATATTTTGGGTGATACAGTTCAATCCATGACAGGGAGTGAGGGTGTTTGCACAACTTGAAGAATGTAATTAATGTCGCTGAATTGTACATGTAGAAAATGTTGAACTGACGTATGTTCTGCTGTGTATATTCTCAATAACAACCACAAATGATAAAACCAGTTGTTAAAAATAAGTAAACCCTAGAGGGTCTGTGAGTACAGGAGATTTGTTACCTTGAAACACGCCCCTACAAAAAAAAAACTACAGCTCTTCTCAAACATTAAATCACAATATAAAACCTTTCCAAGACTGGGGGAAACAGTTTTATTTCCTGGAAATTGTTCATCATGGCTATGGTTGCTTCCACTTTCATACAATCAGGCTGGTCCTTAGATGACTTTCTCAATAATTTAGTGAAAAGGCACGAACTTAGGTAGAATTTCAAGGAGTTTTAAATGATGTGTGAGATATTGGTGGCTCAGTGATAGAATCCTTGCCCATCATGTGGGAGACCCAGGTTCAATTCCTGGCCAATGTGCCTCATGTGCAGCTGTCATCTGTCTGTCATTAGAGGCTTCCATGTTGTTATGATGCTATCATCAATTGAATTATGTCCCCACAAAAATGTGTGTATCAATTTGGCTGGGCCATGATTTCCAGTATTGTGTGGTTTTCCTCCATTCTGTGATTGTAATTTTATGTTAAAAGGATTAGAGTGGGACTGTAACACCACCCTTACCCAAGTCACACCCCTGAGCCAATGTAAAGGGAGTTTCCCTCTAGTGTGGTCTGTACCACCTTTTATCTCTCAAGAGATAAAAAGGAAAGAGAAGAAGGCAGAGAGTTGGGGACCTCATACCACCAAGAAAGCAGTACCAGGAGCAGAGCGTGTCATTTGGACCTGAGGTTCCTGCGCTAAGATGCACCCAGACCAAGGGAAGACAGAAGACAAGAACCTTTCTCAAGAGCCAACAGAGAAAGCCTTCCCCTGGAGCTGATGGCTTGAATTTGGGCTTGTAGCCTATGAGATTGTGAGACAATAAGCTTCTCTTTGTTAAAGCCATCTACCTGTGGTATTTCTGTTATAGCAGCACTAGATGACTAAAAAAAAAAAGATGCTAAATGGTTTCAGGGGAGATTCCAGACTAAGATGAACTAGGAAGAAAGGCCTGATGATCTACTTCCAAAAATTAGCCAGTGAAAACCCTGTGGATCACAACAGTCCAGTCTGTATCCAATCTACAAACCAGTCATGGGGATGGCACAGAGCCAGGCGACATTTTGTTCCATTGTGCGTAGGGTCACCATTACCCCGGACCAACTCAATGCAACAGCAACAAAATGATGTGTAGCTCTCCTCTGAGCTTGGTAGCTCCTGAAAAGTACTCACTTTTTTGTCTACCAGGCTGTTTTTTGAAGCAATAAAGACGAAACTTTTGTAAATACCCTGAAAAGCCAGCAAAGGAATATTGAAATGTGAAGAACCAAAACATGTATACTTTAAATAAAACCAAAAAAAACAAACCCAGTGCCGTTGAGTTGATTCTGACTCATAGCGACCCTATAGGACAGAGTGGAACTGCCCCACAGAATTTCCAAGAAGCGCCTAGCGGATTCAAACTGCCAACTCTTTGATTAGCAGCCATAGCACTTAACCACTACGCCACCAGGGTTTCTGCTATACTTTAAATAGGAAGGCAAAAATGTACTATCGTTGCTGTCATTGCATGTTTAAGCTTATTTTAGCGTTGGCTAAAATGTGCAATTTAATCCAACATCTTTTTAAAAATGTACATGGAATGCACCCATTCTATACTTCTAAGGTTCTATTAAAAATACAGTTTTTGTTGTGGCCTCAAGTAACTTATATCCCAAAAAGGACACAAGGTGACATTTTAAAATGAGAATTAGAAACAAGAAATGTCAACAGTCAATTGTAACTATCTGACTTGGGCAGGAACAGCCTGTCAGTGGTCTGTGGTCAACGGGCTGCAATTTTCTTTCTGGCCTTTGCCCAGGCAGAGCTTTGAAAAAGAACAAAAGTCCACAACATTACAGAATTTCAAAGCCCTGATTATGCCCTTGCAAGCTGGCCATTGCTGATTTAGGAGAGTGGTCCAGATTGAGGATGTAGTCTCTAAGGGGCCTGTTGATTTTCATTCTCTGTGTCAGCCAATCAATGTGAAGTATAAACACAGACTAGGAAGGCAGGGGATCTACAAAGCAAAGAGGGCTAGTGCCTCAGGACAAGCCACCGTGCAGCTGACTTATCCCAGCCACATCTGATTTTGATGCTTTATTATTAAACTCTATAAAATAGAGACCTGTCATGGAGTTTCTCAGTCTCAGATCTCACTTCATGCTCAGCACCATTCCAGATACCACCACATTCTTCTCTCTGCTGAGTATCCCACATCCCTGAGTTGGCACTGCACACGTGGGCTTAAGGGCAGACAGATTTGCCCCACAAGCTGCAGCCAAGTTCCACAGTCCCCCCAGGGACACCTGCTTATTATTGAGGAGGTTTGCTAATAATCCCCTTTTACTCCTCACGGGCTGAATCTGTATGTCCTGGTGATACCCAGTTTTTACTGCCAGTCTCCTACGAGGCTGGTTTATGGTAATATCCAATCACAGCATTGAGAATACTGAGAGTGAAAAAAAGACCAGACTTACTGGCCTGACAGAGACTGGAGAAAAAAACCTGAAAGTATGGCCCCCTGATACCCTCTTAGCTTAGTAATGAAGTCACTCCTGCGGTTCACGTTCAGCCAAAGATTAGACAGGCCCATAAAACAAAACGAGACTAAAGGGGCATACCAGCCCAAGGGCAAGGACTAGAAGTCAGGAGGGAACAGGAAAGCTGGTAATGGGGAAACCAAGGTCGAGAAGAGAGGGGGTTGACATGTCGTGGGGTTGTTAACCAATGTCATAAAGCAATATGTGTACTAGCTGTTTAATGGGAAACTAGTTTGTTCTGTAGACCTTCATCTAAGGTACAAAAAAAAAAAGTTCAGTTAAAAAAAAATTAAATATGTGTTTAAACTCTGAAAAAGAAAGAATACTGAGAGCGAGAGGCAGAAGAAAGAGGTGAACAAGCCCACAAGCAATCTACAAAGAGACATTGTCAAGAGTCTATCCAAAACATTTTCAATTTTTTTCTTTCTTCAGTATAGGTTATCTTCTAAAAAGTGGACACAGGGTATGGATTTGCTTAATAATCAAATTTTTAAAATTACTTTCTACTAATAGCTTAGGCAACACATGCAAAGGTGTTAACTAGAAAGAGTTATTTTCCTTTCAAGTGAATACGCAGAATTGTTTCTAAATGAAACCTTCTTAGAAGAGACTGGAAGAGACCCTGAGTGGTGCAGATGGTTAATATGCTCAGCAGCTAACCCCAAGGTTGGAGGTTCGAGTCCACCCAGACATGCCTCAAAAGAAAGGCCTGGAAATCTACTTCCAAAAAATCAGACATTGGAAACCCTGTGGAGCACAGTTCTACTCTGGTATGCATGGGGTCACCATAAGTCAGAGCCGACTTGCCGGCAACTAGTTTTCAGAAGAGAGTGAAAGCAAGGACAGTACCTGTTCTGAATAATCCATTAACATATCTATTGAGCAATGATGGAAAATAAAATATTTTCGCAGCCTGGTTTGCAAATACATACTAGAATACGAATAACCCACGTAACTCATATTCTGAAATTTCCCCAAAAAAGGCAATTAAATAAGGTAAACCTCGGAGTAGCTTCTTAATGCCATGCTCTGGATCCTCCCTAATCAAATGTTTCCTGGAAATCCCTCCATAACAATACAGATCACAAGAAGTGGAGATAAAACACTTCAACACCATCCTTTGCAAAACGGAAACACGTAATTACAGTGGTAAACATCTATTGACCGATCATTCTACTGCCTAAGGCTCTGCTTTAATAAGTAGTTATTTTTGGCAAATTGAATGTGAAAGGCATTGTTTATATTAGTAGCTATGAAGGGCCAATAATATTATAGTAATTGTGTTTGTTGATTTCCTTTTCTCTGAAAAGTACCCCGCCCCCATCACCACCCCCACTAGCAGATTCTCTATTACTGAGAAAGACGTCAGATTGCTAGAAGCTTATTTTAATCAATAGTTGCCTAATGAAATCACATAGCTGCTGTCTTTGTTGTCTGTAGCCAGAGAAATAACTGTGATTAAGTGTGCTCATGTGAGTGTGCGAGCATCAATTTCAACGCTTGTTTTGCTTGTCTCCCACTTTCCTTCTTCTCATAGATTTTTAAAAGCATTGGCACCGATGAGACTGTCCAAGAGCAGGGAAGCCGGAGGCTGATCAGCTTTTCTCTCTCAGGTATGTTTTACTCACCTGGAGGCCTTGAATAAGAATATCAGTCAAGAGCCAGGAGACCTGGCCTCAATGTCTAGCTTTGGCTCTCACTGACTCTTACCTACAAGTTATTCAACCTCTCTGTGTCCCAGATTCTCCATCTGTAAAGCAAAAAAAAAATCTGTTCAATTCCCCTGACTTCATAAGGGAGAAGTCAATAAGTCATAGATGTGGAAGTACTTGGAGATTGTGGGAAGAGATGCTTCCCGTCTGCTTTCCCTCTGTTGACAAGTAGTGGCAATTAAAGGTTTATAGAGTGGCGGTAGGGGAAAGCCTGGGGAGAGAAGCATCTATTGAGCCCTTTATCTAAATAAAATCTCACATGAAGCCCAATCCGTAAAACAGATAAAATTGAGCTGCTCAAAAAAATGACATTTGTGGAAAAAACAGTAAAATTCACCAATAATTAAGTTAATAGTATTGTATCTGTGTCAATTTCTTAGTTGTGATAAATGCACCAAGGTTATGTGCATTTATGTGCATGGTTATGTGAAGGGTAAATGGGAATTCTCAGTACTATCTTTGCACCTTTTCTGCAAATCCAAAAAATTTCTAAATAAAAAGCTTAAAAAGAAAGCCCAGCTGCCTGGCTACAATCCTCAGAGCCACACTCACTTAGTTCGACCTTAAGTGGTCTTTGAGGGGTCACAATGGCATGAAGCCCTAGGATTCTGTTGAGCAAAGTTTGAAAAATCAATGAAAAAGAGGAAGACCCTCAAGGCAATGGATTGACACAATGACTGCAACTATGGGCTCAAGCATATCAACTGTGAGGGTGGCCAAGAACCAGGCAGTGTTTCGCTCTGTTGTACATAGGGTCCTTATGAGTCAGAACTGACTCAATGCTATCTAACAACAACAACAACCTTAGCCTGTTGCCAAACCAACAAATATTTCAGGTCATGAATGCCAGAGATCACAGAGGTGACAAGCGTGAGTCTCTCTGGGAGATGGACAGTCACCTCAGCTTTTCAAGTCTAAGAGCACATCAGCAAACGAAACGTGTGTCTAAAGACCCTTGAAAACATTAACCGGTGTGTTGTTGTGTGCCCTCGAGTCAATTCCGACTCATAGCAACCCTACAGGATGGAGTAGAACTGCCCTATTGGGTTTCCAAGGAGCAGCTGGTGGATTTGAACTGCCAACCTTTCGGTTAGCAGACTGAGCTCTTAACCACCTGGCAACCAGGGCTCCATGTGTAGGTTAATGGAAAAAGAAAAAGGAAGAAGAAAGAAGTGCAATAATTTCATATTACTTGAACTACAAGCTAACAACTCCTGATTTGCCATTCTCAGCTTCCTATTGAAATGCTTGAGAAATGAAAGTCATTAATATAAACCTTTGAAAACAGGGGAAACCATTCAAATTCTTATGAGGTCCAGACATTCTGGAGCCATGGAGGCTGAATGAACCCAGGACACTATTCTCCTGAGCTGATCTTTAAACCTTAAGCCAAAAATATTTACTGAAGTCTTCTTTAAACCACAGTTTAGCTTAATTAGTAAAAAATGTCTGCCTTGACGTCTGGGGTCTTAAACGCTAGCAAGCAGCCATCTAAGATGCATCGATTGGTCTCAACCCACCTGGATCAAAGGAGAATGAAGAACACTGAGGACACAAGGCGATTACAAGCCCAAGAGACAGAAAAGGCCACATGAACCAGCGACTACATCATCCTGAGACCAGAAGAACTAGATGGTGCCCGGCTACAACCAATGACTGCCCTGACAGGGAACACAACAGAGAACCCCTGAGGGAGCAGGAAAGCAGTGGGATGCAGACCCCAAATTCTCATAAGACCAGACTTAATGGTCTGACCGAGACTAGAGGGACCCCGGTGGTCATGGCCCCCAGACCTTCTGTTGGCCGAGGACAGGAACCATTCCCGAAGCCAACTCTTCAGACATGGATTGGGCTGGACAATGGGTTGGAGAGGGATGCTGGTAAGGAGTGAGCTTCTTGAATCAGGTGGATACTTGAGGCTATGTTGGCATCTCCTGCCTGGAGGCGAGATGAGAGGGTGGAGGGGGTTAGAAGCTGGCAAAATGGACACGAAAAGAAAGAGTGGGGGGAGAGAGCAGGCTGTCTCATTAGGGGGAGAGTAACTGGGAGTGTGTAGCAAGGCGTATATGGTTTTTTGTGTGACTTGATTTGTAAACTTTCACTTAAAGCACAATAAAAATTATTGAAAAAAAAGTCTGCCTTGAGCAATGTGCTTTTTTAAAGAGCTATCTACATGAGATCAAACTGATAACAGCAACTGGAAAGGTTAGGTAGGAAGCTTAGGGACCAGTGAGTGTACGTTAATGGTGGAGGGACAATTCAGAAAAGGAGGATGAGAATGGTTGCACAACTTGGAGAATGTGATCAATGTCACTGAATTGTACATGTAGAAATTGTTGAATTGGTATATGTTTTGCTGTGTATATTTTCAACAATAATTAAAAAAAGAAAAAACAGTGGAAACTAGGAATACTACTCAAGTCCCTGGGTGGTGCAAATGGTTAGTGCTTGACTGCTAACTGACAGGTTGGAGGTTCGAGTCTACCCAGAGGCACCTTGGAATTTGAAAGCCTTGGTGATTTACTTCCAAAAAATCAGCCACTGAAAATCCTGTGGAGCACACTTCTACTCTGACACACATGGGGCCACTGAGAGTCAGAGTCAGCTTGAAGGCAACTGGCTTTTGGTTTATCTGACGGCAACCAAGAGGAATTTTCACCAGCCAAAGCTCAAGTGAAGTCCTGAAGCATAAGAGGGATGCCATGTGAGTTAGGCGGGGTGGGAGTGAGAAGGTGGCAAAGCCTCTGTTCATTGGTCCCGACTTTGCCTCTGCCATTTAGACATAGGCTCACAGACCCACCAGAGGAAAGGAAGCCCCTCCCAACTTGATTTGCAAAGCTACTTTATAAGGTGATCAGAGTTGGCTCATATCCTACAGTTTCCTCACTTCCCCCCAACATATAACTTTCTTACAGTTATTCCAAGACTACAATTCCCAGCAATGTAATATGACTAAGGATGTAAAATCAGTAGCTAAACATACAAGCCTGGAATGGTCATGGAAGTGTGATGATCGGTGGTTGAGTGCGCGTGTGTATGTGTGTTTAATTCATTATGTCTGGCTACGAAAAAAAACGAAGTACTGCTTTAGGCAATCAAAATAAATTCCATGCCTGAAAGAAAGGTAACCAGATAACAAGATCAGCAAATCTACAACTAAATGTAAGTCCACAAAGTATCAATAAGTTGACTGGATACTGGTCAATTCAGTTCCCTATGAAATTGTCCTGGATGAGTCTGGACAACCAAACTAACTGTAGATGGACAAATACCGGGACTACAAGACCTGTTTGTGGGTAAGTAAAAATCTTCCCTTGAAGAATGTGTGCAGAAAAGATTCTACCCTGTAAGAAAGTTGAAAAATAGCACATTCGAGAGAAAAAGAATAGTCTGTTAAGAAATAGGTACTAAAGAAAAGTAAAGCTGATCATGCATCTGGTTGTATTCTCAATAAAATACAGGAAAGCATGGGACCTATTAAGTAAGAGATTAAAGATGAGAAAAGGTGATAAGGGAGTTGTTTGAAAGTGGCAAAAATAAAAGCTTAGAAAGTCAAGTATATTAGTTTCCTATTGCTGCTATAACAAATGACCACAAAAACTTAGTGGCTTAAAACAGCACAAATACATTACCTTAGTGTTCTGGAGGTCACAAGTCTGAAATGAGTCTTAAGGGACTAAAACCAAGCTCTCAACAGGGCTGATTCTTTCTGAAGGCTGTAGGGGAGAACTGGTTTCTTGTCCCTTCCAACCTCTAGAAATTGCTGACATTCCTTGGCTTGTGGCTGCATCACTCCAATCTCTCCTGTTATCACATCACCTTCTTCTCACTTTGCCCCTCCTGCCTCCCTCTTATAAGATTACATTGGGCCCACCTGGGCAATCAGGGTAATCTTCCCATATCCAGATGTTTAACTTAATCACATCTGCGAAATCCTTTATGCCATGTAATTTATACACAGGTCCTAGGGATTAGGACATGGGTATGTTTGGAAGGCCCTGATTCTCTCCTGATCACAGTCAAGGAGAGATTTAAAATAAATTCTAAAAAGTGCAATCATGGAATTAAGAGTGAGCCCAAGAAACCAGTAAAGAGCGCGATCACAACAGCAGAACAGGAACTAGTGACATGGTAGACTGACTTGAGAAGTCCTCCCAGAATGTGTACATGAAGGCATAGCACAAAAAGAATGAGGAAGAAAAAAAGATGGACAACACATACAAAGCCAACACAAAGATAATTGGCGTTTTTGATGAGAGCAGGAACAAACTGAACAAAAGCAGTAATAGAAGAAACTTTCCTCAACAGAAGATAATTGTGCGTTTCAAATTTAAGAAGCCCATGAGGTGCCAAGAAAAAATGTATATGAAGGGACCAAAACCTTGACAAATTCCTTTTTTGTTGTTGTTGTTTAACTTTTAATTATAGCCACAGCATACATAAGGGCTGAAAAACATGCTACTTACGAAAGAGTAAACCTCACGCTAATCTCAGACTTGTCTTCTGTTGTACTGAATGCCAAAAACAATGAAGCAAAGTCTGCTGAGTTTTAAGGGTAACATGTTTTAACCCAAGATTTCTATGCCTACTACCTTGTCATCTCTCTGAGAAGGGAGCAGAAACACATTCTCAGGTTTGCAAGGGCTTGAAGAAGACCATCCTTACATCTTATCTGAAAGTGATATATAAATATGCACTCCAGCACACAGAGAAATAAATCCAAGAAATTCAAGGATTGAAAACACTGTGATATAAAAAGGACTAATTTTTTTTTAGGTTTCAAAATGAGAAGTAACCAGAAAGGTAGATTACAGAATTGCCTTCTCTGGGAAGCTGCAGGAATGAGGTAGATACATGAAAGCAAGATTGCTTATGCTCATGCTTCACTTCTCAGATCTATTTATATTTTCTGTTTATACTTCTTCAGGGTGATACATTTCCTGGGGAAGTACTCTCCCTTTAATTTTCAGTGAATTATACTCTTGAAAATATAGCCTTAAAGAAAATTAGAAATATTGATAAAGATTAGCTTGTAAATGACTGGTTGGGACTGTGCAAATGAAGTGCTTGTGGCCCACCAAGGGGATTAAATAGCTTGCTAATAATGTAACTAAGGTGCATGGCACCCTTGTAGGGGCGGGGCCATGCAAATACGGGATATGGAACCCTAATGAGGGGATTGGTCAGTTTTGCCATCCCTCAAGGCTTAAAACTCAGACATGCCAGAAGCAGAAAGGGAAGATCTCACCACCACCAAGAAAGCAGAGCCAGGAGAGGAGCACATCTTTTGGACTAGGGATCCCTGCGCTGAGAAGCTCCTGGAACCAGGGGACCGATAGAGAAAGGAGCTGTAACATGGAAGACAGAGGGAGGCAGCAGAACCAGGAAACCGACAGGTGACCAGAAGGAGACCAGCAGGAGAAGGCTGGGCTTCCTGGTCCACAGAGTGAGAAAGCTGAGTGCCTTCAGGCAGGAGGTTTGCTGGCAGAGTGGGATGCCTCCAGGCACTTAGTGAAGCTAGGTTTGCTGACTCATGGACCTAGAGCTGAGTACCTTTGGGCAGAGGCTTACTGACAGAGTGGGGTGCCTCAAGGCACTTATTAGCAAAGTTAAGAGAACCTTTTTACTTGCCTGGGCAGTGAGGGGTCAGAGAGAGGCATACTTGCAGGCATGGCTGAGAAGAGGCTGCCGTTAGTGAAGAACTGTATCCTGAGCGTTCCTGAACCTGAATTGTAACCTGTTAGTTCCCTAATAAATCCCATAATCATGAGTATTGTCTGTGAGTTCTGTGTGGCCATTCCCACGAATTTTCAGACGCAACTGAGAAGTAGAGAGTGTTGTGGGAAGTAAAAAGTTTGGAGGCATGTCTGATCTCCGCCTCATAACAATTAGCCTTGCGCTGTTGATCTTGATTCTCCTTCCCCCTTGTGAAGTCGGAGGAGGTCAGCACCATACCCACCATGCCGTTTTTACAGTTCTGTAGACAAGTCAGTCTGTATTTGCAGTGAAATGGAAAATGGTCTATAGATTGAAAAGATGTTTCCATGTTTTAAGTGGACTTTCCTTCTTGTGTAAAGCCCAACAGATCTTCAACCCAGGTAAAATACATTTAATTAAACTATCCTTTATTTTTCAGATTTCCAGGCCATGGGGCTGAAGAAAGGGATGTTTTTCAACCCAGACCCTTATCTGAAGATTTCCATTCAGCCAGGGAAGCACAGCATCTTCCCTGCCCTCCCTCACCACGGACAGGAGAGGAGGTCCAAGATCATCGGTAACACTGTAAACCCCACCTGGCAGGCCGAGGTGAGTGATGGGCCTTGGAAAGTAGCACAGGTGCCAAAGTGAAGAGACTGACATGAACCGGCACATGTGCCAGCCCCTCCTTTCATGGCGGCCCAAACACCTCTGCCAAATCCATTTTCTCTTGGTCTCAGAGGGAGCCTTGTTCTCTCTGGGTTTCAACTCTTAGGATCTTGATCAAGTCCGTTGGGTGTACCAGGAAACGGTTCATTGCAGCTACACTCTGTAGCCATAATAATAGCCTCTTCGTCTGACTCAGAGGAGGGCAGTGGTGGTTTAATGGTAGAATTCTCACCTCTCATGCAGGAGACCTGGGCTTGATTCCCAGTCAATGCACCTCACGCACAGCCCCTACTCATCTGTCAGTGGAGGCTGAAATGTTGCTATCATGCTGACAAGGTTTCAGCAGAGCTTCCAGACTAAGATAGACTAGGAAGAAAAGCTTGGTGATCTACTTCCAAAAATCAACCAATGAAAACCCATTATGGATCACAATAGTCTGATCAGCAACCAGTCATGGGGATGGTGCAGGAGCAGACAGTGTTTCATTTGTTATGCATGGGGTTGCCACAAGCCAACTGGACAGCAACTAACAACCATATCTGATTCACCACCTGAGCCTCCAAGCAGTCCAGCCTCTACTGCTGTCTTTTCTGTGGGAAAAGGAAGAGAAGGGTCTTGACCTGAACATTTCAGTTTCTGCACAGCTCTTCCAGGGCATATGGTTCTTAAGCAAGAGGGCCACATTTTAAAGGTGGCGGTCTAGTCCAGCTCCAGAGGTCCTAAAACTCTCAGGTCCTGGGAGTTCTAGAATATCCCCGAGTGGTTAGGTACTGGTTGACTTAAATAGACACAAAGCTTAATTTTCCATCCCATCTTCGTGGTTTGCACAGTGTAGGCAGTTTGCTAGAGTACTGAATCTTTTGTTTTATCTAATGAAGGCCCTTCTTCACTCTTATGTGTGTCTTCTTCTTTGCCCTCCAGGGGCTAGGAGGTCATTCCACAAAATCATGGTCATGTTCAACCTCGCAGTCCTCTCTTAAGGGACTCGTGTGGAACAGTTCTTAGGTTCCATTTGGCTGCCTGGCTCGCCCAGTTTACCTTGAAGATGTAAACCTACAAAGTGTGTGTTTGGGAGCTGGGGGGCAGGGGGAGGGGCTGGGGCCGGGAGAGTGAGGACAGTATAAACTAGGGGTTAAAGTACAGCTTTGCAGTCACACAAACTTTGGTTCAAATTCCAGCTCAGCCTCTTGCCAGCTGTGTAAGCTTGAGAAATCAGTTACCCTGGCCCTGAGCATCAGATTATCCTCAGCCAGCTGTTGATGACGGAAACGTGCCGCTCCCACCCTTACCCTGTAAAGGCTCCTTTCTTTATTATTCGGGATAAATAATCCAGATGTAAAACTTTCAAGCATCCTTGACAAGAAAATATAATTAGATATTTGGGGACCAAGATTTTTCATTGTCTCTTAAATTACACCACCTCTTTCCTGGGCTTAATTCACCCTGACCCCAGCTTCACACATGGACTCTATTAGCACTTCTAAGTGGACATAAGGGAAATGCACTTGCACTTAAACTTCCCACTAACTTTAGTTACCAACAGATTCTAAAGCACTGATACTGCCACTAGCAGAGAGTAATGAGTCTGAAATGAGCTCTTCCTTCCATCCTGGCTAGTCTCCCCAGTTGTTTGCGGACCCCTCACTGTGTTCCCGGGATAATACAAGCTACTACAGAAATTTACAGTTCAGAGGAAAAAGGCTTCTCTCTCCTGGAGAACATTAGAGCCACTTGTTCTAAGACATTTGGTCGTAAAGGCATTGTAAGTCTCAAGAGAAAGTTTGTAAAATCTAGCGTCCACTAGGGTCTCCATTTAGGCCTGACATTATTTCTGAAGCTTTAGTTAAGATTCTTTGTCTCTGGTAGAACTACCAGCCAACTCTCACCAGAGCGCCACCCTCGCCTCCTCCGTCCTACCTAACGCACTTAGAATTATGGTTCTAAACTAAGACTCTGGATCACTGCCTGTTGAGGCTCAGACTGAGAATAACTAATGTCTCAAGCATTCACAGCTAGCAGCTGGCTGAGCTGGGATTCAAACCAAGGTCCATGTGACTGCAAATCTGTACTTTCAACCTCTAAATTATACTACGATGTCCATCGCCCAAGTATCGAAACCATAGTTCTTCTGCAGAGCATTCTAGGCCTTCCTGGCATTGTTATCCACTTGCATCAGGTGGGCATGCCCTTGGCTGTAAGCACGAGGAAGCCTGCCACCTGGGACATTTCTCACTAACAGAAGTTCAAGGGGGGCAGTCCAGGCCCTGAAGCTACGGAGTACAGCCACAGGGGCCAGAGTTCTTGCCTCAAGCTCAACTTCCATGTGGGAGGAAAGCAGAAAGGCCAAAGAAGTCTTCTCCTAGCAAGCCTTTGCTTTTTCATTCTAGAAGGGAAGCCCTTCCCAGCAAATGCCCTACTACCTCTCTCACGACCTCACCTGGCTGGGAAAACTAAAGTGTTTCCCTTTCCTGCCTCTATAGTAGAGGAAGACAGTGGAGAAGGCAGTTGAAAACGGGTGTTGAAGAAGCCAGTTTATAGTGTCTACCGTGTACTTCAGCTTCACTCCCCATGACCTTCCAGCTCAACCCTTTTGCTAAGACCACTTTCAATAGCTTCTATCACCAAACGCCCCTTGTGTTTTCATATGTATCCTTGCATCTGTTGTGATTGCTTATAGCTGCCTAAAATTCACGTCCCCAACTAACCCACTAGCAACTCATCCATCAAATCTCTGCTAAAATACCGCCTCACCTATGGGGCAGTCCCTGACTCTCTGCCAGCCCTCAGAAGGAAATTGTTCCCTCCCCTGTGCTCCCTTATATGAACCTCAGTCATATTTTTATCAGTTTCTCTTTTATTTGCACATCTGTTTTCCTTGCTAGGTTTTGAGATTCTCAAGGAAAGGAATCACATCCAATTCATCTTGGTATCTCCAGTTCCTGTGTGGTGTGTTCCTAGAACCTACTAAGTATAGCAAACACTTATGTAAGGCTTACTATGCAACAATATTCTAAATGTTTTATGTAATTAGTGCATTTAATCCCCCCAACAACCCTATGCAATAAGTTCTATTTAAAGAAGAGGAAACCAAGGCACAGAGAAGTTAAATAATTTTCCCAAGGTCATACAGCTGGTAAATGGCAAGACCAGAATTTGAACCAAGTAATCTGGCTTCAGAGCCTATTCTTTTGCTGCTCATAGTAGACACTCAATGAATATTTATTGTGTGAGAAGCTCTAAGTGATAAAGAAATACCAGCATCTTCCATGGAAAATATCTGGGTGGAATAAAGGTTCAAAGCTGCCTGTCATTTAACTACAGAGGATGATTAAATCAGTCAAGGTATAGGTACTTAATTTGGGGATCTTGGATGGGTTTTCAGTGATTTCAAAAAACCCTGAAATTGTGTGATTAGTGTTGTTTGTAGGTGCTTATAAATAAATTCTGGAGAGAATATCCATAGCCTTTATCAGATACTCAAAGTGATCATGAGAACCCCCATTTCAGAGGAAAAAAAAAAGTTAAAATCTACTGCATGGAGTAATAAGGCCAGAGACAGTGGTCGAGAAGTTTAAATTGATCTTTCCAGCTAATCGTATGCACCCCTACCTCTGATGGGTAAGTTTGAAAATACGTGATAATTTTTAAGAATGGAAAAAGCAGGGTGAAGGTCAGTTGGTTTCTCGTGGTTGATTGTCCATTCATTTAAGAAATGTCTATTGAATATCTACTCTGTAATAGACCGGCCTCATTGTGTAATGGTTAGCACTCTGGACTCTGTTTCCAGCAATCCAAGTTCAAGGGGCCCTGGTAGTGCAGTGATTAAAAGCCATGGCTGCTAACCAAAAGGCTGGCAGTTTGAATCCACCAGCTACTCCTTGGAAACCCTAGGGGGCAGTTCCACCCTGTCCTTTAGAGTCGCTATGAATCGGAATCGACTCAACAGCAACAAGTTTTTTAGTAGAAATAGAATCTACTGGAAGGACACAAAGATCATTAGTAGAAAAGATTTCTCAGGCTAATGGGAGGAGATAATGAAATAAATGCACTAACCAGGGCAGGGTAGGAACAGAATGCTCCTGGAATACAAAGGAAAGAGCCCATGAAACATCACAATGTGCTACTGGACCTGGGTCCTGATGGGTGCCGAGAAGTTTTTCAGGGGTCAGGGAGGGAAAGGCATTCCAGATACAAGGAACAACATAAGTGAAGTATCGAGGCACCCCACAAAGCTCCAAGGGCATTGTTGGAGATGTGACATGGTTGGAGCTTGTGCGTGCATGAACAACGGCCTGACAATTAGGTTGGGCTCACTCCAGTTGCACTCACACATGCAGTGTGGCTCCCTTAGTCCTTACAAATAAAAGCTCACATTGGCTTCTGGGTTTCACATTGCACCTTGGTGAGCAAAATGAAGATGGCCTGCCTCTGTGGGATTTCTGCAACACTTAAATTTCTCAGAAGAATCTAAGGTAAGAACCAAACTGCCCTCCTTTCCATATTTACTGACTAAATACAAAGGACGTTCCATGAGAAATCATGGAATTTGTCTGCACTTAATAACAAGAATCTCCTTTAAAGTGAGGTTTAAACGCTAGATTTATTTCTATAATTAATGTTGCATTAAAGCCTTATGTGGTTTTTGCAAATATATGCAAGTTCCAGTCTGAAGCATACTATTTTGCTGATTTCAACAAGCTAAATCTTAGAAAGATTAAAGTTCCTATCATGATTTTATAGGAAGGGAAAATTGAGAGAAATACATCTTAAATATGATGCAAACTAAAAAGAGAGAGACTTCCACGCAGATGGATCAATCCCCTCTTCTTTGTTATTACTGTAATTAGGAACTGTTTTCACCCAGGGAACACTCTCCTTGATTTCTAGGTCTGTTTACTTTCCCTGGGGGATATAATGAGCACTTATGAGATTATAGTTACACAGAGAAGTTAAACAGAAACAGCAGCAACTAAAGAGTCGTGGGTTATATAATCAGAGTGCTTACGTAGAGAGTATACTTAGACATCTAAATAACACAAAACCAAAACACCAAACCAGTTGCCATTGAGTCAATTTCAACTCATGGCAGCCCCACGAGTGACAGACTAGAACTGCACTCCGTAAAGTTTTCAAGGCTATGGCATTTCAGAAGTAGATCATCAGGCCTTTCTTCTAAGGCACTTCTGGGTGGATTCGAACCACCAACCTTTGCTTTAGTAGCTAAGCACATTATCCATTGGTAACACCCAGGGACTCTCTCAATAACACAAGGAACTCCTGAAAGCAGATTCTCAGAAATACTAAGGGGAATGAGCAAATATTAAAATCTCTCCGAGGGCCATGGAGTTTGCTAGCCTCCACCTCATTCTCCTGGCCTCCATCTGGTCTCCTGGATTCACCCCTACACATGCACCATCAGCCTGCTCCAGTCCAGTCTCAAGATTCAAAGGCTGGTTGGTAGTCTTAGCCATGGTGGTGTCTGTTGGTAACTTAGCTTTTGCTGATAAACAAAGACAGAAAAGGCCTTGCCTCATGTAGCTTATATTCTAATATGAGAAAGCAATATAGAAACAAGAAAATGAGTTAACAAGATGATTTCAATGGATGATAAGTGCTATGGATTGAACTGTGTCCCCCAAAAAACTATGAGTTGGAATCTTCTATACCTTGGATATAATCCCATTTGGGAATAGGATTTTCTTTGTTATGTTAATAAGGCCATATTAGAATGGGGTATGTCTTAAACCTAATCACTTTTGAGGTAGAAAAAGAGAAGAATAGGCACAAAGACAAGCACAAATGAGGGAAAGATAGATGCCACATAGAGATCACCAAGGAACAAAGGAATGTAGGGGCTAAGAAGCTGAGACAAGTATCTTCCCCTAGAGCTGACAGAGAGAAAACCTACCCAAACCCATTGCCATCAAGACAATTCCAACTCATAGTAGCCCTGTAGGACAGAGTGGAACTGCCCCATAGGGTTTCCAAGGGGCAGCTGGTGGATTCGAACTGCCAACCTTTTGGTTAGCTCCTCCCCTAGAGCCAGTGCCCTGAATTCAGACTTCTAGCTGTCTGAACTGTGAGAAAATAAATTTCTGTTCTTTAAGACTGCTCATTTGTGATATTTCTATTATAGCAGCACTAGGGAACTAAGACAATAAATAATATGAAGGAAACGTCACACCATAATGTGATGTGCATGATTGGTGGGGCTACCTTAGATAGAGGTGGTCAAGGAAAGCCTTTCTGGGTTGCTGTCACGTGTACTAAGACATGCAAAGACCTGTTAGATTTTTGTTTCAGGCAGAGGAAGCAGCTAGTGTGAAGACCTGAGTGCAGGGAGCTTGACGTTAAAAGCAGCTAGAAGGTCATTCATTATGGCTAGACTATGAAGAGTGTATGTGTGTGGCAGTAGCGGGGGAAGTGGTATAGAATGGATTGGAGAGAGGGCCAGAGTCTTGGAAATCATGGAGAGGAGCTGGGATTTTATTCTAAGTGTGGTAAGAAGCCATCGGATAATTTTTTTTTTCTCTCATTGGAGAATTTTTAGTAGGGAAGCATTATGCTCTAATTAAAATTTGATGAAAACCTTCCTGTGGCCGCGTGTGGAATGGGCTGTAAAGGTAAGGGATGGAAGTAGGGGATTTCTGCTGCTGACCATGATGGAGCCACATGTGGCACACTGACATGAAAACAACTAGAAGACCAGATAAAAGGCCAAGATTAGTCAAGACAGCCTTGAAAAAGAAAAAAAGCAAAAGGACTTACACTATGAAATATCAAGACAAATATAAAACTGTAAGTATTAAGATAGTGTGGCACTGGTACAGAATAGACAAATAGCCAGTAATAGGTTGAAGTATCCCAAAATGGACCCATGCACGTATCATCATTGTTTTATGACAATGGTGATACTACAAGGCAGCAAGGAAACCAAACTCTTTGCCGTGGAGTTGATTCTGACTCACAGAGACCCCATGTGTTACAGAGTAGAATGGAATCCATAGGTTTTTCGTGGCTGTAAATCTTTATGGAAGCAGATTGCCAGGTCTTTCTTCTGTGGTGCCACTGGGTGTGTTTGAACCGCCAGTCTTCTGGTTAGCAGTTGAGCACAAACTGTTCGAGCCACTCAGGGACCAAGGAAAGGATAGTTTTTTCAAAACTTTGTGCTGAGTCAATTTGCTATCAATATGAAAGCAAACAAATCTTTTTGTGTGTGTGCTTTAAGTGAAAGTTTACAAATCAAGTCAGTCTCTCATACAAAAATTTTTATATACCTTCGTATCTACTCCTAGGAAACCCTGGTGGTGTAGTGGTTAAGAGCTAGGTTGCTAACCAAAAACGTTGGCAGTTTGAATCTACCTGGTGCTCCTTAGAAACCACATGGGGCGGTTCTACACTGTCGTATAGGGTGGCTATGAGTCGGAATCAACTTGACAGCAACAGGTTATATACTTCTAGTTGCTCTCCCCCTAATGAGACAGCACACTCCTTCTCTCCACCCTGTATTCCCTGTGTCCATTCAGCCAGCTTCTGACACCCTCTGCCTTCTCATCTCTCCTCCAGACAGGAGCTGCCCACGTAGTCTCATATGTCTACTTGAGCCAAGAAGCTCACTCCTCACCAGTATCATTTTATATCTTAGTCCAGCCCAATCCCTGTCTGAAGAGTTGGCTTTGGGAATGGTTCCAGTCTTAGGCTGACAGAAGGTGTGGGGACCATGACCTCCAGGGTCATTCTAGTCTTGGTCAGACCATTAAGTCTGGTCTTTTTATGAGAAGTTGAGGTCTGCATCCCACTGCTCTCCTGCTCCATCAGGGATTCTCTGTTGTGTTCCCTGTCAGGGCAGTAATCGGTTGTGGCTTGGCACCATTCAGTTCATCTGGTCTCAGGCCGATGTAGCCTCTGATTTATGTGGCCCTTTCTGTCTCTCAGGCTCATAATTACTTTGTGTCTTTGGTGTTCTTCATTCTCCTCTGAGGTGGGTTGAGACCAAAGTGAAACAAATCTTGAATATGGTTTTACAAGATACATAAAAATCCATCCCAAAGAGATCGTAAATATAAACGTGAAAAGTACAGCAATAAGGCTTCTAATTCAGAAGAAAACATTGGAGAATATCTTTATAATCTTGTGAAAGCCAAAAAGTTCTTAAACAGAACACAAAAAGCACTAACCATAAAATAAGAGATTGATTAATTGGATGACATTAAAATTAAGAACAAAAACAAAAAGGCAAGCCACAGTGTGGGAAAAGATACTGAACAATATCTAAGTGACAAAGAACTAGTACCAGAATATGTAAACCACACCTATAATCAAAAAGAAAAGGACAGAAACCAACAGAAAAATATAGATCAAAGACTTAAACAGGTGCTTCACAAAAGAAGATATCTAAATGCTAGTAAACATATAAACCAGTGCTTAACTTTGTTAGTCATCTAGGAATGAAAATTAAAAGTACACTGTGGTTCCACTGCACACCCACCAGAATGGTGAAAATGAAAATCGACAATAACTAATGTTGGTGAGGTATAGATTAAAGGAGACTCCCACACTCTGCTGATTGGCAGGAGGGTGGAAGAGGGACATCAGTTAGGGGACAATCGCAGAAGTCAGGAGGGAGGTGATGAAGCCTAGACCTGGCTGGTGGCAGGAAACATGGAGAAATGTAGATGAAGATACACCCCTTCATTATCCCCAGCTTATCGTTCTACACCATCACCACTACCCTTAGCCATTGAGTTGATTCCAACTCATAGTGACCCTATAGGACAGGGTAGAACTGCCCCATACAGTTTCCAAGGAGCAGCTGGTGGATTTGAACTGCTGACCTTTTGGTTAGCTTCCAAGCTCTTAACCACTACTTAAATCGGGCTCTGCCATGAGAGGAACTTCAAACAGTGCCGGCAGATGGTGCTGGCTGGGAGTCAACATGAAACACTGATCACCAAAACCCTCCCCTACCATTAAGCAAAGCATTCAGTGCCCTTACAACTTAGAGTCAAACATGGGCATAAACTCATCATGGTCAGGCTTGGACCCAAATATTTTGGGTATACTTGCCAGGTAATAATAGGTTGTTTACCAAAGTAATCACATTTAATCACCCCAACAACATCATGAGTAAATAAGAATGAGAATTTTTGGCCAAGGAAAGTGCCAAGCCCTGACTGATGGGGCAGAACAAGCAGGCCTAGTCAGGATAAAAGTCCCTAGAGAGAAACGAGGATGCCCGGGCCGAGGTCCAGGATCCCCGGAAGATAAGCAAAATTGTGAAATGATTACTGTGATGAGTCAACCCTAAGAAGTTTTAACCAAACTCTGATTGGTTTAAAATAGACTTGTTAACCTCAGTCTGATTGATTAGGAATAGAGAGGCAAGTTAATCAGAAACTAAATTGCACTTTTGACCTGGACAAGGTAAATACAGTATCGTAAACACAAAAAAATCATACTTATGGAAGAAAAGCATTCTCTGGAAGTACAAAGCTGGTACCCCAATGCCAACCACGCCGCCCCCAGACAATAGTTGGAAAAGGATGTTTGAAGTTTCCTGATGTAGACAACCATCATCACACCAGATCAACTCCTTTATTGGATAAACCAGCTGCGGAACACTTGTGTGACAGGAATTCATGGTTGAGACACCAACATAAAAATATAGGGGCACTACTCTAGTTGCTGTGGGCATGGGAGACCCAGGGGCACTACCCTTTGTTCCTGAGGTGGTATCCAAGGCTCATCCACCAAACCTAGAATTCAGAGGCGCTCAGTTAGATGTCCACTAGGCTGAATCATTCTTGTTGCCTATCTGGTAGCATCATTTTGCAAACACTGAGGAAATAAGCTAGAAGTGGGAGTTTTGAGAGCAGCAGTAAAACCCAATGCCTGAGCCAGGACACACTCTTTGAAAGTCATTCCTAATTTCCCTTGGAGGAATACAGCATGCTGATTGTGGAGTTGGCTTAGCGAACCCACCCATGGGATCAGTAGTGTGTTAGGCTGGCTCACACGAACCAATCATGTGTATCATTTCACCAAACGTGGAACTGAGAAATGATGCACGTGATTGGTTTGTGTGAGCCAGCTCTAACACACTACCGACCCCATGGATCGGTTTGCTAAGCCAACTCTGCAACCAAACCCCGTTGCCGTCGAGTCAGGAAACCCTGGTGTAGTGGTTAAGTACTACGGCTGCTAACCAAAAGTTCGGCAGTTCCAAGCCACCAGGCGCTCCTTGGAAACTCTATGGGGCAATTCTACTCTGCCCTATAGGGTCGCTGTGAGTCGGAATTGACTTGATGGCAACAGGGTTTGGTTGTAGAGTTGACTTAGCGAACCCATCCATGGGGTCAATAGTGTGTTAGAGCTGGCTCATACAAACCAATCATGTGCATCGTTTCTCAGTTGCACATTTGGTGAAATCAGGCATGGTGGAAGTATTTACACCAAGAAAATTAACAAATGCTACAAATCAGGCTATTCCAAAAAACCTGTGGCTAAACATTTAGGCTCTGGTGTTGATCGCAGTTTGTTTTCAGCTAAAGGCCCCACACCAGAAGTTACACCCCATAGAGCTGATACCAAAAAATCAAAGGTAGGGCTAGAGTCATGGGAGAGCAAATCTATATCAAGTATTCCAAGCATGCAGGCTTGAGAAGAACAGAAACCAAGTAAGGACAAAATCAAAGAGGAGGTTCTAGAAGCCAGGAAAGACAAAAATCAGAAATGGTGGAACAGGTAAGCGGGGGTGACAGAATTTCAGAGGTGGTACGCAGTTGTCCTTGGTAATATCTATACAAACTAGCCAGTTATTTTAAAAATTGGGAAAAGATAGACAGTGGGGACTATAATGGCCAAATCCTGTGGATTCTCTTACCTCATTCGTTTAACAGAAATTCCACTTCAGCCAGGCTCATCCCTAACGGCAATCTCATTCTTTCCTGTGGGGGGGTGACTAATAGGGGATCCCTGTCTTTTTCTCTGTTAGTTTTGTCTTGCAGGAAGTAAATGGCTATGGCCCAATGACAAATCTCAAGTCATGGCAGGCTTTAATCCATTTAGCTTTCTCAGGTTTTTTTGGTGCTTTGGGTTATTAGCCTGAAAAAAATTTTTTTAAGAAATATGAACAAAAGCAAATATAAACAGCAGTATTTGTAAAGTTAAAAATATCAGGAAAAATCAATAGAGTTCTTGTTATGTTATCAATGGCTTTAATTTGCAATTTTATAACAACTGAATGACTGTGTTGAGGCTATTGATCTCATGCATTATAAAATGATCACTAGAGCCCTGATGAAGCAGTAGCTAAAGCACTCAGCTGCTAACCGAAAGGTCAGCAGTTCAAACCCACCAGCTGCTCTGCAGGAGAAAGATGTGGCAGTCTGCTTCTGTAAAGATTTATAGCCTTGGAAACCCTATGGGGCAGTTCTACTCTGCCCTACAGGGTCAGTATGAGTCAGAATCAACCCAAAAGCACTGGATTTGATTTTAGTATAGCAATGCCTGGATTAATTAGCTAATCTCTCACATGTTCAGCAATTTTGTCTTGTTATTTTAAACACAGCATTAGGGCAGTGAAGATGTTATACATCTTATAAAAACTTATAGTACGCATTTAGGACATTAGCTGCAACCACCCTTGGCTAAGAGCACATTACATTTAATGGAGGCATTAACGGGTGTGGGCATGACTTGTATTGTGAGAGGCGCATATGGACAGCAGTAATACAGCACAAGTACAGTGATTTACAGAGGGATTAAAAGGAGGCATGTGTGCATCCCCTTAAGATGTGGAAGAGTAGAACAGCAAACCTCTAGTGATGGAGTTAGCAATAAGCTTTAAAACCCAGCTAATACAACCAAGAGAAATTTTGAGTAGAAAAGGATATTTATATACCTACCTAAGTGCACATACACATGTATTTAGGCAGGTAGGTAGGTAGATAGGTAGGTAGGTAGATGATAGATAGATAGATAGATAGATAGATAGATAGATAGATAGATAGATAGATAGATAGATAGATAGATAGATAGATAGATAGATAGATAGATAGATAGATAGATAGATAGATAGATAGATAGATAATCTGCTTAGATATCTGCTTAACCCTTTCAGAACCAACAGTATATATAAAAAACCCAGTGCCGTAGAGTCGATATATATATATATATATATATATAAAAATAGCTACCACTTAATTTTTTTTCCCTCTGGGGTTCATTGGGAAGTTCCTGTCCCACTGACAGTAAGTACTGCTGGCACATAGGGCCCTATATAACAGTAGAACTGCCCCATAGGGTTTCCAAGGAGCACCTGCTGGTTTCAAACTGCCAACCTTTGGTTAGCAGCTGTATCACTTAACCATTGTACCACCATTATATAAATGCCTGTCAGAAGTCTGGCACACCATCTAGAAGGATGTTAGGAATGACCAGGGAGGATAATTAAAGCCATTGCTTTTGATCTCAGAGGAGCGTCATCCATGTAGCACTCAGCCTGGAAGGCATAGTTTGTATTTTTCGTACAGATTTTTTTATGATTCGTAACTAATTTTATTTAGAATTTTTTTCAACTATGTTAATCAGTAAGATGTGTTTAATTTTCTTGCTTTCAATATTGTTGTTCAGTTTGTATCAAAGATGCCTTATCCTCAGAAAATAATTTAGGGTGCTGTCTCTCTTTAACTTTTTTGAAAAGTTTATATAAAAGTTTATGTAAAATCTGTGTCGTAGTCATCTAGTGCTGCTATAACAGAAATACCATGAGTGGATGGCTTTAACAAAGAGAAGTTTATTCTTTCACAGTCCAGTAGGCTAGAAGTCTGAATTCAGGGCACCAGCTCTGTCAGCTCTGGAGGAAGGTCCTTGTCATCAGTCTTCCCTTGGTCTGGGAGCATCTCAGTGCACGAACCTCAGGTCCAAAGGACATGCTCTGCTCCCAGCACTGCTTTCTTGGTGGTACGAGGTCCCCACTCTCCGCTAGTTTCTCCTTCCTTTTATCTCTTGAGAGATAAAAGGTGGTTCAGGCCACACCCCAGGCAAACTCCCTTTACATTGGATCAGGGATGTGACCTAGTAAGGGTGTTACCCTAATCCTCTTTAACATAAAGTTACAATCCCAAAATGGAGGACAACCACAGAATACTGGGAATCATGGCCTAATCAAGTTGATATACACATTTTGGGGTGGGGGGCATAATTTAATCCATGACAATCTGTTCCAAAAAGTTTTGGTAAAATTTACTTGTAAACTGATCTGATTACAAGATGTTTGATTATCAATTCAGTTCTTTAATGGTTATTGATTTATTCAGGTTTTCTGTTTTCTTGAGTCGATTTTTAAAGTTATTTTGTTCTAGAAAGGTATCCATTGTATGTTTTTGGTTTATTTTTATAAAGTTGTTCATAAAAATATGCACAAAATTTAGACTGTATGATACTATATATCATGGTTGATATATATATAAACTGTGATTTTTTTTATGTCTACTATAACTCTTTTTATTAGTCTAAAGCCAGTTTTTAATTATAATTTATACATTATAAGTCTGAAAAAAGGCCCTGAAAGTTTGCAGAAGGTAAACACTCAAACTCTTTGCATATTTGAAAATACTTTTATTTGTACTTCACTCTTGAATCAGAGTTTAGTGGGTATAAAATTGAGTTATTTTCCCTCTGCACTTTGAACTATAACTGAACGCAAAATACCAGATTCCCAAACTGAGATCTGAAAAAAAAAAAAACCCATTGAGTCAAATCTCACTCATAGCAACCCTACAGGACAGAGTAGAACTGCCCCATAGGGTTTCCAAAGAGCAGCTGGTGGATTTGAACTGTTGACCTTTTGGTTAGCAGCTGAGCTCTTAACCACTGTGTCGCCAGGGCTCCAAACTGAGGTCTACATGATACCAATCTACCACGTGTATACACACACAGATGCACATACACACGTAAATGGAGGTGCCACAGTCCAAGAAGCATGGCATACTGTCTTGCAGATTCACAATGCACATTTATATAATTAAAGCCTCTAGGTGATCTAACAGTAAAGAAATCTGTTTCACCTTGTTTAACCCAGTGCTTCTTATCAGAACTCTTGTTTCTTAGAACTGTCAACATCACACAGGAGCCCGTTTGGGAGGTGCTACAGTACACCCATTTAAACACTGTCAACAAATAGGTCTGCAAGCTTGTCCAGAAGGTATCCTCATCATGCTGTTACTTACCCTAATTTAGATCAGTGTGTTTGGTATCTATTGCTACCTAACAAATTACCAAAAATTTAGGAGTTTAGAACAACACCCATTTTTTATCTCATAGTTCCTGTAGGTTAAAGGTCTGGCCATAGTATAACTGGATTCTCTGCCCAAGGTCTTTGTTGTTGTTAGTTGCCGTTGAGTTGGCCCTAACCCATGACAACCCCCTGTAACAGAACAAAACATTGCCCAGTCCTGTTCCATCTTCATGATTGTTGCTGTGCTTGAGCCCATCGTTGTGGCCACTGTGTATTTTGAGTGCCTTCCAACCTAGGGGGCTCATCTTCCAGCACTATATCATACAGTATTCTCTTGTGATCCATAGAGTTTTCATTGGTTAATTTTCAGAAGTAGACTGCCAAGCCTTTCTTCCTAGTTTGTCTTAGTCTGGAAGGTATGCTGAAGCCTGTCCACCATGGGTGACCCTGCTGGTATTTTAAATACTGGTAACATAGCTCCCAGCATCATAGCAACACACAGGCTACCACCGTACGACAAACTGACAGACAGCTAGTGCACTCAGGGGCTAGGAGGCTGAAATCAAGATGTTGCATAAACTGTGTTCTCACTTGGAGGCTTGACTAGGAAAGTGACTGCAAGGTCATTCAGGCTGTTACCAGGATTCAGATCTTTGCTACTTCTTGGCTGGAGATCATTCTCAGCTGTACTCAGGTCCTTGCCATGTGGCCCACTCCACCATCAAAGCCAGTGGTAGAGAACCTCCCTTTCATATAATCCTTCTCACACTTTCAATATCTCTGATTTCTGAAAGGCCCAGTCCTTATTAAGGTTTCACCTGATGAGGCCAGGCCCACCCAGATAATCTCCCTTTTGATTAGTAACCTCATCAGGGGAGTGGCATCGACCACCTTCACAGACCCCACCCATACTCGGGGGGAGGAGATTGCAGGGCGTGTAGCCAGAGGGCAGGAATCTTGGAGACCATCTCAGATTCTGCCTACCATAATTGTTTCTCTTTGGTGCATTTTGCACACAAATGAAGGATAAATAGGAATTTGACATGGTAAAGAAGTCGGGAAGGAACATTCTAGGCAAATAGTATCTAAAAATGTGTGGAAAAAAATGAAGTCTTCAGGGAATAAAGGTAATAAATAAAGCCAGGAAGGTAGGGAGGGACCAAACATGACATTCAGTAATTTATATTTCATCCTATAAGTGATTTAAATAAATAAATAAATCAGGGAAGCTATCATGCAAGAGAATGAAATGATCAGATCTGTGTTTCAGAGGTATAACTTTACTGGCAACTGAAAAGGAAGAATCTGAAGACAAGGAATCCAGTTAGGAGGTTATTACAAGGGCAAGAACAATAAGGGTCATACCTAGGGCAGCGGCAGAAGTGAGGAACAGATAATGGACTCTAGAGTGAAAAAGAGTTTGGGGACTCATTGACTGTTTAGATAAGGGCTCCTGAAGCTGAGAAGAACAATCAGTGTTGACCAAGGTGTGCAGATGGAGAACTACACTGATGGAGAAGGTAATTCACCTAGAAGCACAGGCAGAAGGCCAAGTTAGAGGAACATTTTCTTTCTTCACTTTTAGAGGTACAATAAAGTAGGAATAGAAAGGTTAGTTAAATTGCTTATGATCACACAACAAATTGTCATCTTCTTGAATTCCAGCCTACTAATCTAATTCCATAAGGGACCAGTGTTGGTTTAGTGGTGGGACTCTTGACTCCCATGTGGGACACCTGGGTTCGATTCCTGGCCAATATACCTCATGTGCAGCCACCACCAGAGGCCAGCAGTGGATTACGTGTTGCTCTGATGCTGAACAGGTTTCAGCAAGGCTTACTGGCTAAGACAGGCTAGGAAGAAAGGCTTGGTGATATACTTCTGAAAATCAGCCAGTGAAAACCCTGTGGATCACAATAGTCCAATCCGAAACTGATTACGGGGTTGGTGTAGGACCAGGCACCGTTTTGTTCCATTGTGCATGGGGTTGTCACAAGTTGGGGGCCAACTTGAGTGCAACTAATAACAACAATATTGAAATCCCGTGTCCACTTTGTAAGTGTTTAAGTAAATCATCTCTAGGAGTGAAAAGATAGAGAAAATAGTCATAGGTGTAGTTGTTGTTGTTGTTAGGTGCTGTCAGTTTCAACTCATAGCAAGCCCATGTGGCAAAGTAGAACTCCCCATAGGGTTTTCTAGGCTGTAATCTTTATGGGAACAGATCATCAGGTCTTTCTCCTACGGAGCCGCTGGGTAGGTTTGAACCACCAACTTTAGGTTAGTAGTCAAGTGCTTAACCGTTGGGTCACCAAGCTCTTTATAGGTATAGGTATAGGTAGAGGTACAGATACAGATAGAGGTACATACATAGAGTACATATGTGTGTAATATACGCTTTTATATCTTATATGTTTTGTATGTAATGTATGTTTATACACACTTTTCACACTTATACAGACACACACGCAGACCTTTCTTCGCATTCTGCTAAACTACAAGTAAATCTCATGCCTAACTTTGCCATGGCAGTGCCTGTAAATAAAATCACTAATATTCGTTTCTGTGGTTGAGGCTTCGCAGAGCCTATATGGAGACTGCGGAGGCCTGGACAAGGTCCAGTTTCTTTGCTTTGTGCACAGAAGAAATGTAAACTTTCTGAGAGTTTACATAAAATTTGCAAGAGCAGGCTTTACTATTCAAAGCCATTAAAGTCCCTGCAGTGACAAGGCTCACATCTCAGGATGAGTTGTGTCTGCCATCTCCCTCCTAGGATAGAGTCAAGTTCCACGCTGCTTAGCAGGGGCAGCTATTCTTCCATGCCCAGACTAGAAGGCCACCATTTCGTAATAGAGCACCCTGTTATGTTCTAGTGAGAGAAAAAAATTGCTCTTGATTGAGTTATAGCTCTACTAATGGAGTTGTTTGTCTATCCATTGTTATCCTTGACTTCAGGCAACATGAATTTTGTGTGTCATTTTTAAACTCAATGAATAGTGCCCCCTAAGTTGAAAGTCATGTACCCTACAAGGTTCTATAGAAGAGTAGCTGCTGTTTGCGTGCACAGTGTACTCCTTTCCTGCTCCTGCTCCTGCTCCTGCTCCTGCTCCTGCTCCTGCTCCTTCTCCTTGGAAAACTTCTGGACAGAAACCACTAAGCTTGGTCCATTTAACTTTCATTTTTTTTTTTTTTTTTTAGTAATAAATAATGGTATTGGCTGAATGGTACCAGGCAGCCTCTTGTGAACAGAGCTGGTGTTTTATCTTTGCCCTTCTGCCTGGCTGCCAGAGAGGAGAGGCAAGATTCGATGCCCACTCTAGCTGCATATCATAACCTATGTCACAGAACAACTGAGGCCCTCTTACCCCACATAATGAGAAATCTGATCTTGGCTTCTAATCGGCATTCCTGCCTTACTCCTAAATAGTCTCCTACCTCAAAATGACCCAGACCAAATTGACCATTCCTATCATTTCAATTCTTAACCTTTCCTGAGTTCTTTCCTGACCTCTATGAATGGGCATGAATGAATCACTGTACTTCTGCTCTCTCCAAATGGAGTTATCTTTTCTCATATCCGTCCCTAAGTTAAAATAGTTTCCACGTCATGCTGAACACGTGTCTGACACTTCTCACAACTGTTTTCTCCCTTTTGTTTATAGCATCACCCTCGCATTGATGTCCTTATTGCCTTGGCTACAGTCAGGCAATAATGCGCCCCATTGTTTACTCTGCCACAAACAGTAAAGACTTTTCTACCTGTTACAGCATCCTTCTTTCTACCCAAGACCTGCATTATCATGGATGACTTCAGGGTCCAAATGGATGACCTTTCAGAGTCCCTAGTTTCCTTGACCTCCTCAGTCTTGTTGACCTTCACTTCTATTCATCATCAGCCATCCATTCCAGCACTGATACCCTGAATCTTGTTACCCACTAAAGTTGTAAACTCTCTCTCTACAATCTTCTGTCTTCCACATCCAGCCCCCTATTTCCATTGCTCCTGTTCCTTGATCACAGTGGAGCATTCAGTCACTCAGCATCCCTCTTCACTACTAGCCATCAGTCCTCCCAACACTCTCATCCCATCTTTGCTTGTGCTTGCTGCCATGTCCTTCTATTAAATTTGTCTGGCAGGCACAACTTGTACAAGGCAAGGTCATGGAAGCTCCATAGATATACCCAAACTCCCTGAGAGACCGCATTGATGGGCTGAGGGCTGTGGGAACCATGGTCTCGGGGAACATCTAGCTCAATTGACATAACATAGTTTATAGAGAAAATATTCTACATTCTACTTTGGTGAGTAGCATCTGGGGCTTAAAAGCCTGTGAGCAGCCATCTAGGATATTCCACTAGTCTCACCTCTTCGGGACCAAGGAAGGATGAAGAAAACTAAAGACACAAGGGAAAGATTAGACCAAAAGACTAATGGACCACATTTACCACAGCCTCCAACAGACTGAGGCCAGTACAACTAGATGTTGCCAAGCCATCACCACTGACTGCTCTGACAAGCATCACAATAGAGGACCCTGGACAGAGCTAGAGAAAAATGTAGAACAAAATTCTAACTCGAAGAGAAAGACCAGACTTGCTGGCCTGAGAGGGACTGGAGAAACCCTGAGAATATGGCCCCTGGACACCCTATCAGCTCAGTAATGAAGTCACTCCTGAGTTTCACCCTTCGGCCGAAGATTGGACAGGCCCATAAAACAAAATGAGACTAAAGGAGCACACCAGCCCTGGGGCAAGGACTAGAAGGCAGGAGAGGACAGGAAAGCTGGTAATAGGGAACCTAAGTTTGAGAAGGGAGAGTGTTGACATGTTATGGGGTTGTTAACCAATGTCATAAAACAATATGTGTACTAACTGTTTAATGAGAAACTAGTTTGTTCTGTAAACCTTCATCTAAAGTACAATAAAAATAAAAAAATTGTCTGGCAAAACCCCAGCAATGGATGAGTCCAAATGTCCATCTTCACTCTACCCACCCAGCCACTAGGTAAGTCACACAATCAGGTTGATTGTTGACATGATTAAGTCACAGTCTCCAAACTCGGGGACCACCTGGCCCTTGGCCCCTATGTCTAGAATTGGCTCACTTTCACCGTAACAGCTATTTCAGATTTTCACCCCTTTCCTGGAGTTCCCACCCCATAGCTGCCATTTTCGTGCTCTGAAAATGACCTTGCTCCCTTCTTCACAAAGAGAAAGGGAACCTTAAATGAGGAAATTCCTCAGCATCTGCTTCTTCCTTCTACTGCCACCTTACCTGCATCTGTGTCCATTCTTACCCCTTCCCTTCTATTTCAGTTGAACTGTTATTTTCTCATCCTGTCTATGTCAAATCCTGCTACATTTTCTCTAGATAAGGTTCCCACGCATCTCGTTACATCCTTTCTTCTCCCTCTGTCCTTTCTTCTCCCCTCCCCAGCTTTACCGCTACTCTGCTGCCTTTTTTCTCTTCATATTTATACCTGCTCAGCCCTGGTGGTGCAGTGGTTAAGTGATTGGCTGCTAACCAAAAAATCAGCAGTTTGAATCCACCAGCAGCTCCATGGAAACTCTATGGGGCAGTTCTACTCCATCCTATAGGGTCGCTATGAGTCAGAATCGACCCGACGGCAACGGGATTGGGTCTTTTGGTTCACCTTTCTCCCATCTTCAAAACCTTAAACACCAACATTGTTGTCTACCAATACCTCATCACTACTTCCATCCTCACTTATTCCTGTCATACTTAAGCTTATAGGGGAGTTAGAGTCATTTCCTTTACTTTCTCGTTTTTGTTTTGTTTTTTCATTTTCTCAGCTATCTTGATCACCCCCATGAAAAGGCTCTCACCAAGATCACCCATGAATGGTGTGACTAATTAATCAGGCAGGTTTCAGTTTTGATTGTACTTGACTTCTCTGTAACACTTTAGTTTCTTCTCGAAACTGTATTTTTCCCTTTTATCTGGCATGATATCACTCACTTTTGGTTTTCATATAACACCAGTCTTTTTCACAAGCTTCACCTTGTCCAGCTGTCCACCAAAAGCTGGTAAATCCCGAAGTTATTCCTTGGAATACCTTCTCTCCTCACTGTGTACCCTGTGCTGGATGAGCTCATTTATCCCCAAAAGTATCCCCCACCACTCACCCGTATGCTGCCTGCGGTCAAAATCTCTGTTGTAAGTACATCCCAGATACTTAGCTACTTTCTGAACATCTCTCTCTTTGATTTCCCCAAGGCATTTCACATTTAACATATTCAAAAATAAACTCATCCCAAACCTGCTCTGCCCTCTGTATTCCTTGTCTTATAAAATGGCTTTACCATCCAGTCTTTGGAATTTGTACCTCTTTGTTTCCCACGTTCCATGGCTCTCACTGACATCTAACAAGTTTGCAAATCCTTAAATTCTACCTCCTTAACACCACAAAAATCTGCTGCCCTTTCCTCACTGCATGCCTGCCTTCCTCCTTATTTCTCACAAGTCTTAACTGAACTCCAGCCAGGAGGCTGTTCAAGATCTGGATCCTACTTATCCATCCAGTTTCTCCTGACGACATGACCCCCACTATGTCATACAGATGCTGAGCCACCTGTAGTTCCCAGAGGAGCCCATGAACTCTGTGAACTTTAGCCCCTTGCACATGGTGCCCTCTCTGCTGCCTGGAACATGCCTCCCGCCCCTTCCTCATCTCTTAAGGCTCAGTTCAGGCATCACGTCTTCTGGGACATCATTTTCATGCTTGTCCACACCACTGTCAACCGTCTTCTGTCTACCTGTCCATCAGGCTGAGCCTGTGGGGCCCCATATTATAATGTTTACCACATTCTCATTGTCTGCCCGCAGTTTAAGACTGTGGGCTCCTTATGGTTGGAGATCTACAGCCCCAGCCTCCAGCACTGAACGGCAGTGTCTGGGTCACCAGAAAGCAGCTGAGAGTCGGTGCTCACAAGTGTTTGTGAATAAAGGTATTTTCCCTTCCTTCTGCACCATTGGCCCCTTTATTTACCAGCATTCCTCTAATCTCTACCTAAGTTGCCCGTTGAGTAACTGCTGCCGGTTTATGTAATTGCCAGTTAAATATTTCCTTGAGTTAGCCATCCTGTTTTTATATTGGTAAGTGCAGCTTATGGAAGCTCTCAGGTCTTTTTTTAAATAAAATGTGATATAATAAATAAAAACAAAAACTCTATTTCTGTTGTTGTTAGTTGCCATCAGGTAGGGTCTGACTTAGGGCGACTTTATGTATAACAGAACGAAATGTTGTCTGGTCTTGTGCCATCTTCGTGATCGTTGGTATGTTTAAGTCTATTATTGTGGCTAATGTGTCAGTCCATCTCACTGAAGGTTTCCATCACCTTGTCTGGCTCTCTGCTTTACTAACAAACATGATGTCTTTTTGCAGCTATCGGTCCCTTCTAATGATGTACCCAGAGTAAATGAGTCGAAGTCTCTGACAATATTCTATGACCGACAGGGTTTTCATTGGCTAATTTTTGGAAGTATATCGCCAGGCCTTTCCTACTAGACTGTCTTAGTCCAGAAGCACTACTGAAACCTGTCCAACATTAGTGTGACCCTTCTTATTTCTAGACATGGTCTATTGAGTAACAACACAAGCCAAAATAAATAAATATTTCCACATGCTGCAACATCAGTCCTAGCATCTCTCCGGAAAGTTGAAGATAGTAGGTCTGTATCAGTAGTTCTCAAAAGGGGGCAATTTTATGCTCCAGGGACATTTGGCAATGTCTGGAAACATTTTTGGTTGTCACAACTGGGGGGAGGGGTGGTGTTACTGGCATTTAAGGAATAGAAGCCAACTACCATCTACTGCCATTACTAAGAATGCCAAGACCAAAAACCAAGCAAACACATAAAAACTATTAAACTGGGGTTTGTTTGAAGAATAAATATGTTACAGATCATTGGACCAGTTATTTAGGTCACAGAGGAAGATTCAGATTTGCTCTAAGGAGTATTTGCCTAACAACGAGATTGTTTTGTGTTTAAATGAATTACTGAGAGAACTGTGGAATGCCCCTCTCTGAAAATGAAAACAAACAAAAATACCTCTTGTGACTCTAACAAGGCTGGGAAGCATCGGGGCTGAGGAGTGGAGCTGGCCTGTCAAGGTGTCCAATGATCTGGGCTGCTATTTGAAAAGATACAATTGCCCAGAGCTAGGAAGAGTGATGCAAAGAGAGCAGCTGAGTCCGGGAGGGCAGAGAGAGATGTCTCAGCACCTGAACATGGATCCATCCTGGACTCTTGGCAAGACCACCATTTAGAAACTTAAGCCCTCATTTCTAACTCCTGCCCCCTGCTAAGGAATTAGGTCCCATTCTCAACGTTGCACCTATTTCTGCACTCTTGACAAATCTGTGTAAAGCTACAACTCTACACCCTGGTTGCATATTATACATCCCTGGTGGCGTAATGGTTAAGAGCTCAGGCTGCTAATCAAAAGGTTGGCAGTTTGAATCCAGCAGGCACTCCTTGGAAACTGCATGGGGCAGTTCTACTCTGTCCTATAGGGTTGCTATGAGTCAGAATAGACTCTGACAGCAATAGGTTCGGTTTGTTTATTTGTTTTTGTAAAAGTGGCATGGCAGCAGAGTCTGACCTCTTCTAACTTCACAAGGGGGAAGGAGAATCAAGACCAACAGCCCAAGGCTGATTCCTGTGAGGCAGAGGTCAGACATGCCTCCTCTCTCCAACCTTTATGACAATTCTAACACCAGCCGTCCCTCCCACGCACTCTCTACTCCTCTGCTGGGCTCAATAATTCTTTGCAATGGCCACACAGAACTCACAGACCGTACTCCCAGTTAAGGGGTCTATTAGGCAAGTAACACATTACAGTTCAGAATCAGGAACAACTCAGGATACAGGTCTTCGATCAAGACAGGCTTTTCTCAGCTAGGTCTACAGGCACACCTCTCTCTAGCCCTCAGCCCCTCAGCCCCTCAGCCCCTCAGCCCCTCCACCCGGCCTCTGTCCTGCTCAGGCAAATGTTACAAAGCTCTTTTAGCTCTGTGGATAAATGCCCAGAGGCACCCTACTCCACCAGTAAGCCTCGTGCCCGAAGGCGCTCAGTTTTCTTACTCCAGGAGCCAGGAAGCCCACCACACCGTCTCCTGCTGGTCTCTGGTTCTGATGCTTTTGCTGCCTGTCTCCTGTGTCACAGCTCCTCTCTCTCTCTTTTCCCATGTCTCCCTTTAAGCCTAGCAGGATGGCAAAACTGACCAACCCCTTGTTAGGGTTCTATATACCTTATTTGCATGGTCCCGCCCCCACAAGGGTGCCATGCACCTTATTTACATTATTAACAAGCTATCCAGTCCCCTTGGTGGGCCACAAGCACCTCATTTGCATAGGCCCACCTGGTCATTTGGTGGGAGTTACAAAGACTGTGGCTAGAAGGGTCATATTAAGTAATTCACTGCACTGTATCTACCAATGTTTGGCCCCAAACCAAGGGATTCTAATTAGTCAAGGATGGGACCTAGAAAGAGGTATTTTTGTTAAAGCTCCTCAGATTATTCTAATGAGAGCCAGGGCTAAGAACCACTGGGCTAAAGCCAAAGTAAGTATCCCAACAACCTGTGCTTCAACAAAACAAAGTTCATTTTTAACCAAAAGGGTGCTTAACACCAGAGGAGTATGGTATGAGCCATTCCAGGTTGTGGTGGCCTCAGCGTTTGGCGTTGTACATACAGCTTTCTTCCTGACATTGCTGCCCAGTTCTAAGAGACCTAACAGTTGGCTCCTAATGTCCAGCCAGGAAAGGAAATTCAGAATCCAATGCACTGATGGAGGGGTGACTGGTGGTACTTTACTCTCTGATCCCTGAAATGTCAACAGTTCCTTTGCTTAGGACAGTTTATGTAGTGATAAAAAAAAAAAAAAAAAAAAGTGATAAGGAACGATTTATTTACCGGTTGGTTCAAGCGTGTGGTACAGTTGCTCTGAGAAGCTCATGAGTAAAGGGGAGGATGAAGTGGAAAATAGTCAGACTTCAGACCTCGAAGAATGTTTAAGATTGGCCCTTTCATTTGCCAGACTGGTTCTCTTCACCAATGGACAAGGACATAAGGAGGTATAATTCCTAAAGCAACAGAGCCTCAGGGAAAAAACACATACCCTTTTTTTTTTTTTTTAATCCTTTATCCATTTTCTCTTTTGACCAATAACCTGGCCATTTCCCTGGACACAAAGACAGAATAGGCATTAGTAATAGGAAAATGATGGCTTTTGTCTGTGATTTAAGCATTTGAAACAGATCTTATGACTTACTCCAAACAGCTGTAGAGAATTTTTGTCATTAAAGGTTTGCTGAAATGAAGTATAGAGAAGTTGAGGGAAGTGAAATTTGAGGGACTAATTGGAGAGTCAAAAGGAAAAGGAGACAGTAGAGAATAGGGCAGGTAGGGTCTGGGCAGAGCAGCAATGGAAGGTGAAGAATGCACTTTAATATGCCAGGGTCCTTATTTTTCCCCATCCTACAGGTGAAGATACTGAGGTTTGGAGAGGCTGTGAATGACAGAGTCAGGAATAAAAACCAAGTCCTGTTGTTATTGTCAGCTACCGTCACGTCAACCCCCAACTCATGGTGACCCCACGCAGAACAGAACCAAATTCTGCCCTGTCCTGCGCCACCCCATGATCGGTTACAGATTGGACTGTTGTGTTTCATAGGGTTTTCATTGGCTGATTTTTGGGAGTATATTGCCAAGCCTTTCTTCCTAGTCTGTCTTAGTCTGGAAGCTCTGCTGAAACCTGTTCAGCATCATAGCAACATGCAAGCCCCCAGTGGTGACTGCGCGTGAGGCGCGTTGGTCAGGAATCAAACCCGGAACTCCAGCATGGAAGGCGAGAATTCTACCACTGAGCCACCACTGTCTCATAAAGTCTGCCTCAATCCAAAGGTTCACCAGAGGCTTCAAATAAAAGCCAGATCAGCAGAGACGGCAAGGCAGTGTCCACCACTCTGCACTTAGGCTCATGAGCAACTTGACCTAGCTGGGTGTTTACGTGGACTCCCGTAAACCAAGACACCAAGATAAGGGCCTGGCAGGGACAGGTTGATGCCTGGAATGAAAGGGTGGGTATGTGAAGAGGGGTTAGGAAGGAAGTCCTTATGAAGGGAGGAAGGAACCCAGGAGTTGCCGCTGAGTTTCAGAGCACATTTTGATAAACTGACTTCAGTATCCCATGCAGGCTACTTTATCTAGAAATTTTCTTATTTTAATAATGGTTAACTTTTTCATTATGAAAGTAATATATGCTCATTACAGAAGATGTGAAAAGCACAGAAAAGAAAATGGGGAGACATAATCTTAACTTGTTAAATAACTGCTGTTAAAATTTGTTGTAATTTTTCCAACATTTCCAACATTCTTTTTTTCTGTTCATATGATGCACATTAATGTGGTCATGAGTGTATGTAATTGTATTTCTTGCTTTTTTCACTTAACATTGTAAAACCAGTATTTTCTGTCTTATTTAATGCATTATATTGTATTTTATTGTATATACAAAATACGTATATGTAAATATTCTAATATAATTTATTACAGTTTAGAAAAGAACTATTCTATTATACACATATACTACAATATACATAACTTATGGTTGGACAGTTAGGTTAGAAGATCTATTAAAATACACTCCAGAATGGAGTTACTGGACCAAAGCCAGGAGTTTTGAGGACCTGTGACAGTTAGGGGGCTGGATTCTCATTCAGCAGACCTTCTTAGAGCTGTACCTACTCTTGGACTTGATCTTCAAGCTTGGTATGTCCTTAGATTCAGTTTTGTCAGTACCAAGAATCACTGGTTCTTAGAAATGTATAACTACCACCAGTTGTCATCAAGTGGACGCCAACTCATGGTGACCCTGTGTATGTCAGAGTAGAATGTGCTCCATAGATTTTTGAGTGGCTGATTTCTCAGAAGTTGATCAGCAGGACTTTCTTTTGAGGCTCTTATGGGTGGACTCAAACCTCCAACCTTTTGGTTAACAGTTGAGCTCATTAACCACTTGCACCACTCAGGGACTCCTTAGAAAACTAAGTTAACTAAAACTAATTTATAATGAAAATTAGAACCACCACATGGAGGGTATAAAAGTCATTAGTGCTGTTTGCAAATATTTCTGCTCTCCATCTCCCAGACACACTGTAGGACCATGCTTCCTGCTCCCTGTGATTAACTGGGGCCAGTGTCTAGTTCTGACTGAAGAGTTGTGCTTGCAGAGAGCATTTATTTGCAGAAGGAAGAATCTCCAGAGCTCTGTTTCCCCTGTCCCTGTGACTGGCAAAGTCTGAGAGATGGCTCCTCCATCATCCTGGCTTCCTGAGGGACTGATGGGCACAGCCTTTTGCCAGCCCACAAGAATGTAAGCAAGAAATAAAGCTATATCTTCTTAAGTCACTGAGACTTGGAGGTTGGTTGTTACTGCAGCATGTCCTCGCCAACCCTGACTGGTAAAGAAGAGATCCTAATATTACCTCTGAAACAGAAGTCAACAAAGTTAAATGATTGCTATTAAGAATTAATCAGAATAAAAGAAAATAACTATTTCAGCAGTTCCACAGCTCTTTATTAAAATAGTCATCTTCACGCTCAGGGTAGTCTTACTAATGGTACTGTAACATTCCAAATCAGTTTATTAAGGCTTTCTCGCCCCGCACACAAACTGGGCTGAGCATTCCCAACATTTGCCTTTCTGAGTCTCCTTTCCTACACTTTCATTGTTGACCAAGCCAGCTTCTGATGCTCACCAACCACAGGCCATCAAGTCAGCTCCAACTCCTGGCAACCCATGTGTGTCAGGGTAGAACTGTGCACCATAGGGCTTTCAAAGATTGATTCTTCGGCATTTTCAATGGCCTTTCTTGCAGGTGCTTCTGGGTGGACTAGGACCTCCAATCTTTTCGTTAGCAGCTGAGCACATTAACCATTTGCACCAAGTAGGAACTCCCTAGAATGCTCACAGCCTTTCTTTGATTGTTGTAGCTGCTTTTAAGTCATCGAGTATGCTATATTCAAAATTAGCAGTTTGGAATTGAATGAAATAAAACATAAAAAATCTGCTTTCTCGCCTTCCATCCCAGCCCACTCCCTAGGCTTCACGGTTTGGAGTGGAACCCTCTAGACATTTTCTGTGCCGTTCATAGAACAAATGTAATCCACTCTTCAAATTCTTCAATGACTTGCTTTTATATTTAATTTCTCAGTTATCTTTTCATGTCAGGACATACTGATTTACATGTTTCTTTTTAATGACTACAGAGTGCTCTGTTTCATAGATTTACTGTCCTCCATTAACCAGTTTCCTCTTGCTAGACATTTTTGTTTTTTGCAATCTTCTGCTATTGCTAATAATGCTTCAATGGTCATCCTCATAAGATACATCTTTTGCACGTGTGTACAAGTTAATTCAGAAGGAAAATTCCTAGCAGTTGAATCCTGGGGTGAAGAGTGTGTGTGGTTTAAACGGAGATAAATATTACCAACTCTCTTTTCAATTCACATTCCCACCAATACAGTGTGAGAGCCTCCTGAGGAGTTGTGGGGGTAATTACCAAACTGATTTAAAACTCCGCCGTTTGAATCATGAAAAAGTTGTTGAGCTGTTGATTTAAAGTGCATTTTCTTAATTATAGGTGAGTTTGTGCTTGTCTTTCTTTAAATATGTTAATCCCTTCAGTCAAGTATGGCTAAAGGCCTCAGTGGCATCCTTTCTGTTTAAGGTATATTAATTTTTTTTTTTTTTTTACTTGAATCTCAGTGAATAGCTTTATATCTAAGTTCTGAGAAACCACCTCACTGTTGCCTGTCATCTCATTTACAGGGGGCATTGAATTTCTGAGGCCTTGATATATATTGCCACTGGGGTGTTTTACAATGATGTCATCCTAAACAGATGGACTGGGACCTGGCCAGCCCTCTCACCTCTCAAGCTAATTGTAGTGACATATTTTTTTCGTTGCAGCAATTCAGCTTTGTGTCCTTGCCCACTGATGTGCTGGAAATTGAGGTGAAGGACAAGTTTGCCAAGAGCCGCCCCATCATCAAGCGTTTTTTGGGAAAGCTGTCGATGCCGGTTCAGAGACTCCTGGAGAGACACGCCATAGGGTAAACCCATGACTCAGACCTCAGCATCACTAGGCTTCAGCCAACAGGCCAGGCCCAAGAGAGGCCTGTAAGCTACAACGATATAGTCTCATAGAGACTCAAACTGAACTGTTGTCATTATATCTCCTTGGAGCCCTGGTGGCGCAGTGGTTAAGCGCTTGGCTGCTAACTGAAAGGTTGGTAGTCAGAACCACTAGCTACTCCTCGGGAGAAAGATGTAGCAGCCTGCTTCCGTGAAAGATTCAGCCTAGAAACCCTATGGGGCATTTCCACAGGGTACTGTAGGGCTGCTATGAGTCATAACTGACTCGGCAGCAATGGATTACAACTCCTTAGCTTCTTCCCATTTATTACGTTGCTGGAGCCACAGCATTCAATTAAGCAAACCTTTCCTTTTCTGTTTGTATGTGTATCACTGGGTACTTATGAATGGGATTTAAAAATTCTAAGATATAGTATTAAAAGAAGCCCTTAATGTAGCATTTTTCTATACAGGTAGAAATCAAAGCTTGCTTTACTATGAAGAATATTATTTCATTCATGTGTCTGTCTTGAGTGTAGGATTTAATCATTTTTGATATTCCATAACAAGATAAAATGCTGGGTTACTACAATATCTTAGAACATGCTATATTTATTGAAAATGTTGGGTAGTATGAAAATTAAAAAGCATGAATTCTTATGGGATGACAGCAATTAGGTTGTTCCCAGAGTTCAATTGTGTATGAGAATATGTTTATGTGTTTTATATCTTTTACATTCATGTCCACTTATTAAAGTGAACTATGATCAGATAAAATCTTTATGTATAATATGAATTTCCTTAGGTAACAGGAACAAATATTTGAAAACAATAGGTATAGCTGTCTGGACACAAATATATGTTGTAACACAATATAATCCTTAGAAAGATATCAAAGGAATGAGAAAAATTATGCAGAATTTCCAATGTCTTAACTGAAGATTTTTAGATTTTCAGAGGGGCTTTGGAATCACTGACGGTTACCACAGGACATTTAATTAGAACCTTATAGTATGTGTGCAGCTGTTTGTGCATACAGACACACCATTAACTCTCAAACTGAAGGAAGATGACATCTATGGAGCTAAAGCCAAGTGTCAAACACAGTGTGGAGCACTGTTCATTCATGGTTGTGAAGATTAAGCAAAAAAAAAAAAAGGAGAAGAAATGTTCATAACTAACCTAGCACATAGTGGCTAATTGCCTCCGTGAACAACTGTCTCCTTTGCCACAAGACCAGAAGAACTGGATGGTGTTTGGCTACCATTACTGAATGTTTGGATCAGATTCCATAAAAGAACCCTGATCGAAAGGGGGAAAATGCAGAAGAGAATTTCAAGTTCTCATGGACTCTAGGCTTTCCAGAGCCATGGAGGATGGCCTGAAATAATCTTTAAACCTTAAGCCAAAAATATTCCCTGAAGTCATCTTAAAACCAAACAATAGAAAGAAAGAAAAAAAAAGGTAACATAGTAGGAACTCAGACGGGAATGATTTTCCTTGTGATTTTTGTTATTTCATTTACTACCCATAACACTTCTGTGACTTAGACATTGTAAAGACTTTAATCCCTCCTGACATGTCCAAAGCAAGCGAGCCAGGCAGTGTTCTGTTGTGATCTGTCTTAGACTGAGTTCTGTAAAGACGCAAAATCAGTGAAGCATATATATTTGTGTGTATATATGTATATATACACATACATATATGTATATATAAAGAGAGAGAAATTTATATCAAAGAAATGGCTCATGCAGTTATAGATGCTGGCAAGTCCCAAGTCTGTGGGTCATGCATAAGGCTGAAGGCTTCTCCTGACCCACATAGCTGCAAGGGCTGAAGAACCCAAGATCAGAAGGTCAGATGGCAGGCTGCTGGCTCATGGATGCAGATGCTGACAAATCCAAGATTGGTAGGTAAGACAACAGGCTTCTGGCTCACAGGCTGTGGAGGCTGATGAATTCCAAGATCAGCAGGCAATATTCAGCAGGCTGCTGGTTCAAGTCCCAAGACCCAGAGGTCAGATGATGACAAGCCGAATGCAGGATTCAGAGCAGGCAAGCGAGCTTTGCCAGAATATGTATATATTGGATGCAGACCACATCCCCTAGGAAATTCCCCTTAAAACTGGTTGGCCGACCACATCATGGAAGATGACTACATCATTACATAAATGCCAAATTACATCATTATGTAACTGCCAAACCACTGAGACTCATGGTCCGGCCAAGTTGACACACAACCTTAACCATCATGTGATCCATAAGGTTTTCACTGGCTAATTTCAGAAGTAGACTGCCAAGCATTTCTTCCAGAAGGAAGAATACAACTTCCTTCCCTTGCTTGCTACAACCACAATAGTAGACCTACTTCATAGTAAGGCCATTTCTGAATAAACACGACTTTGTCCCTCATTCTACTTCTACTGCATAAATATAATGCTTGATTTCATAAATTTTCAGGCAAGTCCAAACACTAAACCATGGCTTATCAATGAAACACATTAACTCAGTGGATCATCAGGATATATGTTGTTTGTTTCATCATGTTGATGTTTTCTAGAAAGAAAGATTAAAACACTCCCAGCCAATGATTTATCTTTTTATTGGAATGTCACAAATGAGTTAATGGAATGACTACAGAACCATCTGAGTACCAGTTGGTTTTGGAATTATGTCTTTCTCATTATTGGGTACACTGGAAGTGTTCATTCCTGAATACTCCAAGGTAGTCCCTCCTTCTATTCAAGCCAAGGTAGGGGGCAATTTACTCTACTGAAAGGATGGTGTTGATGAAAATATAACAGCAAAGATTCACAATGATTCTTCCTGGGTGGTTTTCTTTTTAATAATTTCTTTATGCCTTGACTGGATAGAGGGGATGATGCCAAAACCCAGAATGGAGTTTCAACCCTGGAATTGGTGTAAATTGGCAGTCACAGGCCAGTGGACTGAGCTCAGGAGGCATGCTTTGCTCTGTCCTCTCTCTAGCACTGCACAGCTCTCCAGTAACTATGACAGCACCCCTTCCTGGTCATTGTATACCATTGCTGGTGTCCTTCTTTTTTTTTTGGAAGAACCAGTTTTTATTAATTCCCTAGAATTTCCCTTGAAATGTAGACAGACATGCTTCAAAATTAGGGGTTTGCAAACCTGATGCTATAGTTGCCCTCTTGAATGAATTCTTACCCCACTCCAAATGGTGTTCATTATTATTTAAGGGAGTTTTGGAAAATGGCAGCCCACACAGGAAAAGCAGGCAAAAGATATCCATGTCTTTTTGCTTTAGAACTCAGATCAACAAGCTTTTTGTATAAAGGACCAGATAGTAAATATTTTAGGTTTTTGCAAGCCATATGGTCTCTGGCACAACTACTCACTTCTGCCACTGGAGCATGTTCAGTGTCAGCCTGGGCTATGTTCCAATAAAACTTTATATATGGACAGTAAGATTTGAATTCATATAATTTTCACACATCACAAAATGTTAATGTTGCTTTCTTTATTCCCCCTTCCAAGTGTTTAAAAATATCAAAAGTGCACAGTTGTACAAAAACAGGTAGTGGGCCAGATTTGGTGACTCCTGCTTTAGAAGATTAGATAAGGGTTTTCTTGAAGGTTTTCATTGCTGTTGAGCAGATGTGCTTTCCCATGTCTACTTTAGGACTGTCTCATCACCTCCTGGGAGCAGGTCTTCCCTGGGTTTGTCCACCTCACCCACGGGGGTAGAAAGCACACTATGGCCTTTGGGGGGAGATATATTGACCAGATCTGTGATGGTGCTTATTTCCTTCTAGGGATAGGGTGGTCAGCTACACACTTGGCCGCAGGCTTCCAACAGATCATGTGAGTGGACAGCTGCAATTTCGATTTGAGATCACTTCCTCCATCCACCCAGGTATTTTCAGCATGAACTTCATGTCTTGTCCTCCGCTAGCGGTATAGTGTGATTCCTTTCTCTAAAATACAATAACCATGGTTCTTTCCAGAAATACCCTAGGTTTTTTGATTCCCTATCTTTTCCATTTGAGGCCCAGTAGCCAGTGATCTGTTCTGGAAGCCAAGTTGTTGTCCCCTTGATTAAGAGGCTCCTTTTCTTTGATTACCTAAAGGTAGAAGGTTAGAGAGTGGAGTGGGGGTTCACAGTGAGGCCACTATCGATATGGAGCCTCATCTAATTCATCTTTTTATTCCCAGCACCCATCATAGTACCTGGCACACAGGAGGTGTTCAGTAGATGTTTAATCATCGCATACATGAATGAATGAATGAATGAATGAGAAATCTCTTCCTATCTAGTAATAATGTATAGACTAATTAGCAGATGGAGCATGTTATATTGTTGAAGAACTGTAACTGCGTGATGGGTTCTTCCAATGGCAGAGGGAAAAGGAAAAAGTAGAAATTGGACAGAAAACTTCACAATCATCTACTGCTCAACTTTCCAGACAAAACGTACTTCCAAATAAGAATGACGAGATGCCTCATGATCCCACTTTGGCTCCTCTTCCACAGCCCTATACTAAGTGTAGATCATGCTGAGAATTGTTAGGTCCTCTGAGGCCATATTTATGAGTTGCTGTTAAAGCTAATGAAGCCTTTTCGAAATCAGAACCTGGAGTATATCACTACTCACCCATTAAACTTTTCTATCCGCAATATACAACTCAGATTATAAGAAAACACCAAGAGTTTCATCCTTTCAAATTCAGACTTTTCCTACACTGAGAATAAAACCAACTCTTTCTGCAGTACAGCAGTAAGGGTGGCTTTAAGGTTCCCCAGAGAGCTTGTTTTTCTTCCACTAGTGAATTGCACCAGTGCATTTGAGATGGGGAAGTTCACATCTGGCAGGGATCCAGTACAGCAACCAGGGAAACATAGAGTTAAAAAATGATGGACTTTAAATAATGGGCAAAGGATAGGAACAGGCACTTCACTAAAGAAGACATTCAGGTGGCTAACAGATACGTGAGGAAATGCTCATGATCATTAGCCATTAGAGAAATGCAAAAAAACTACAATGAGATATAATCTCACCCAAACAAGGCTAGTGTTCACCCAAAAAGCACAAAACAATAAGCATTGGAGAGGTTGTGGAGAGACTGGAACACTTATACACTGCTAATGGGAACATAAAATGGTACAGCCACTTTGGAAATCTATTTGGCACTTCCTTAAAAAGCTATAAATAGAAGTACCATGTAATCCAGCAATCCCGCTCCTTGGAGTATCCTAGAGAAATAAGAGCCCTCACATGAATAGATACATGCACACCCATGTTCATTGCAGTACTGTTCATTCACAATAGCAAAAAGATGGAAACAACCTCAGTGCCCATCAACTGATGAATGGATAAACAAATTATGGTATATTCACACAATGGAATACTATGCAACAAGAATGAACAATGATGAATCTGAGAAACATCTCATAACATGGATGAATCTGGAAGGCATTATGCTGAGTGAAATTAGTCGCAAAAGGAGAAATATTGTATAAGATCACTATTATAAGAACTCAAGAAAAGGTTTAAACACAGAAGAAAACATTCCTTGAAGGTTATGAGGGTGGGAAGGGAGGGAAACGGGTATTCACTAACTAGATAGCAGACAAGAATTACCTTAGGTGAAGGGAAGGACAACACACAATACAGGGGAAGTCAGCACAACTGGACTAAACCAAAAGCTAAGAAGTTTTCTGAATACAGCCAAACACTTTGTGGGACAGAGTATCAGGGGTGGGGGTCTGGGACCATGGTTTCAGGGGACATCTAGGTCAACTGGCAGAACAAAGCTTATTAAGAAAATGTTCTGCATCCCAATTTGGTAAGTGGTGTCTGGGGTCTTAAAAGCTAGCAAGCGGCTAAGATGTATCAATTGTTCCCAACCCACCTAGAGCAAAGGAGAATGAAGAATACCAAAGAAACAGCAAAATATGAGCCCAAGAGACAGAAGGGGCCACATAAATCAGAGACTCCATCAGCCTAAAACCAGAAGAACTAGGTGGTATCTGGCTACCACCAATGACTGTCCTAACGGGAACACAACAGAGAGTCCCTGATGGAGCAAAAGTGGGGTGCAGACCTCAAATTCTAGTAAAAAGACCAAACTTAATGGTCTGACTCCAACTGGTGGGACCCCAGAAGACATGGCCCCTGGACTCTCCGTTAGCCCAAAAGTAAAACAATTCTCAAAGCTAGCTCTTCAAAGATTAGACTCAACTATAAGACATAAAATGATAACTTGTAAAGGGTGGGCTTCTTAGCTCAAGTGGATGCATGAAGCTAAACGTGCAGCTCCTGTCCAGAAGCAAGATAAAAAGGCAGAGAAAACAGGAGCTGGTTGAATAAAATAAAATAGACTCGGGAAATTCAGGGTGGAAAGGAGGACTGTGCTGTCACATTACAGGGAGAGCAATTAGGGTCACATAGCAATATGTGTATAAATTTTTGTATGAGAAACTAACTTGAACTGTAAACTTTCACTTAAAGCACAATAAAAATAATCAAAAGAAAAAGAAGTGGTGGACTATTTCTTGATGGTGTGTAGACCTTGTTTATTTTTCTATTATGGTAAACTCCAAATGTTGGAAGGCTCACAGCCTGTGTTATTCAGTGACAGGTTGCTCCCATCCATCATCTGTTGCTTTTCTTCTCTCTAGTTGCCTAAGAACCTGGCTTAGCCTACCCTGCAGGAGCCAGCCATAGGAAATATTCTGAGCAAGTGTAATTAGCCTTGTCAGGGATCATCAAGGAATGGACAGGAAATGCCTCTACTCCCATCCCTGAAAGTTGGTCCATGTAGCAAACATTTGTCAGGCACCTACTATGTGCCAAGCACTGGGGTGGGTGCTAGGTTTTGGATGTTTTAACGACAACAAAATTAATTACCTTGAAACAGAATTCTAAGATATATCCAGGACTGCAATTTTTCCTTAATGCAATGACAACTAGTTCTTACAGAATTTTTTCAGCAGAGCTCTGGCCAATGAGAAGCCCTCATCAACCCCGACATCCAATATTCTGATGTAAAATTCGGTCGCTATGACTTACATGTCCAGTAGTCTATATTAACATCACAATGCCCTTTTCTGGAAGGAATGACTTTTTTTTTTTTTCCCTTTGCCAGCAGATGATGAGGAGATTTCCCAGAGTACCCAGCCCGAGTCAGCTGAAATTCAGAACAGCCACATGAACAGCCTGGTGGAAGGCAGCGGTCCAGAGCCTCTGTCTGATGCTCCAGGACCCTCGGAGAGCGTGAAGCCAGAGCCGCTGAGTGAGGGCAGTGCGGTGGATGGTTCGGGGAACGAGAGTCTGGAGATGGCCAAGCCCCTGGAGGACGCAGCAGGCACCGAGGCAGGAGGGGATGGCATGGTCTCTGGAGCACTCGAGAGGGCTGGGGAGCTTCTGGCCCCAGGGCAGGAGGACCCCCAGGCCTCCCTGAGTGCGGAAGAACTGACAGAGGAGTTGGACTTGGGTGAGGAAGGGCCACCCCCACTGCTGCTGGAGGATGGTGAAGCCCCAGCCAGCGCTGAGGAGCCTATGGCAGACGAGGCCTGGACACACAGCCCGGCGGGGAAGGAGGAGGAGGAGGAAGAAAAAGAGCAGGAGGAGGAGGAGGAGCTGTCTACCCTGGAGCTAGGAGAGGGCATGCCACACCTGCGGACCTTGGTGCAGAGAAAAAGCAGGCCCTGCTCCTTGCCGGTGTCCGAGCTGGAGACGGTCATCGCCTCGGCCTGCGGTGACCCCGAGACCCCTCGCACGCACTACATTCGCATCCACACCTTGCTGCACAGCATGCCCTCGGCGCAGAGCGGCCACGCGGGAGAGGAGGAGGACGGCGCAGAGGAGGGGTCCACCCGCAAGTTCTCCTCAGAGAAGGACGGGCTCAGCGAGGTGGACACGGGCGCTGCGGAACCGCCTGCCCTGGAGGAGGCTGGAGAAGTACTCGAAGGGGCGACTCCAGGCCTGGCGCCACACAGCCACCCCGGGGACCCGTTCCCCAGCTTGGCCAACGGCACGGTGCTGGATGGCGAGCCTCACCCCAGCACCGGGAGTGAGAGCGACTCCAGTCCGCGGCAGGGCGGCGACCACAGCTGTGAGGGCTGCGACGCGTCCTGCTGCAGCCCCTCGTGCTACAGCTCCTCGTGCTACAGCACGTCCTGCTACAGCAGCTCCTGCTACAGCGCCTCTTGCTACAGCCCCTCCTGCTACAACAGCGGCAACAGGTTCGCCAGCCACACCCGCTTTTCCTCCGTGGACAGCGCCAAGATCTCCGAGAGCACCGTCTTCTCCTCCCAGGATGACGAGGAGGAAGAGAACAGCGCGTTCGAGTCCGTGCCCGACTCGGTGCAGAGCCCTGAGCTGGACCCGGAAGCCACCAACGGCCAGGCTCCGTGGCCAGACGAGTTGGCCGGCTCCGGCGGGAGCGCGGCGAGAACCGCGGACAGGCTGGAGTCCCCGGTGGCAGGGCCGAGCAATCGGAGAGAAGGTTAGACCTCAAAGCTGATCAAAGCATAGAGCCACCAGGGGAACACAGGTCTCCCCACCGTGATTAACGCATCCCGAAGGAGTGGGGCCAGTCCGAATCAGGGTTGCTAGGGCAGTGTATGCCTGTCTGGTACATCCAGTGTGCATGTGTATATGTGTATACTTGTATAGTTGAATATGGATGGCTGACACCCCTTCACATCCCATGATATACCCCAGGAATTACAACTAGTTGAATGTGAGCGTGCACTTGTATGTGTCCTTTTCTGATTGTTTTAACCAATCACCAGAATTGGTTAGTGAACATGTTACCTTTCTGGTCTTGACAGCTTTCAGAATGCCCAACCCAGTATCAATTGATGTAAGTGGGGACTAGTCACCAGTATTAGGTGGATAATGTTTAAACAGAACTGCTGACTCCCCCTGACACACTGGAGATGAGCAATAAATGTTGGTTGGCATCCGTTGAAAAACGCTGATATTACCTGTTTCAGGATTTAACTAGCCCATGTACAAATGGATACGTATTGCCTGCATGTATTTGTCATGGTTTCTGTCTGTTCAGCTCTCCTTGTTGGGTTGTTTGTTTGTTGTTTGTTTTTGTTTTGCTTTGTTTTCAGCTAATGAATGGGAAGAATGTCATGAGTGGGTAAATTACTTTGCCTCAAATAAGCTTCTAATCCAAAAGTGCCAGCTTTAGCTTACAATGTGTTCTGTATTTTAACAGAAGACTGTCCTTCTTAGTCATGCCTGTGGAATCATATATTAAATTAATTTGTATTTCCTTGACCAGGGTTGGGAGCCATTTTCCAGTCAAGTGAAATTGACAGAGGGGGGAAAGAAAAGTAAATTGAAAAGCCACATAATTTTATGAAATAATTCAGTTGTTTTCAAAGAGAAAATATTCTCTGCTCTTTTGCTGTTCTGCTGTATAATTTTGCATCCAAACAAAATGTGATGGTATTATCTTTAGATTGTAAGCTCATCAAGGGCCAGAAGTATGTCTTTTTTAATGTTTGAATCCCCAATGCCTGGTGCCTACACATTTTTTGAACAGGAACTAAAGTAAAAATAGAAAAAATAATTTTAAAATATTTAACATGACCAATTTGGACATGTTAGAGAAAAGAGTAAGGGAGGGTGACGCATGTGACGAGGCAAAGCACAAGAAATTGGTAGAGAAAAAGAAACACAGGAGGAAAGGTTGAAACAGTGGTGACAGATAATATGGATAGGCACCCAGGAGGTGTGAGAATGGGATGGAAAAGTCCTTTATATGGATGTTTTGAGCACCTTCTTCACTGTAGGCCAGATGTTTTGTGCCAGGCCTAGGAAGACAAATCGGCATCAGATAATGTATGGATGCTACTCAAAAACCTAAAACTCATGTGATCCCCTGTCCTCAAGGGGTTCACACCTGCACAGGCACAAACGAATAATTACACTGTGAGGAGATTTGATGATATACACACAAAAGGGCATACATGGGCACTCACAGGGATGTTTTAGACCACAGGGTTAGCAAACTTTTCCTATCAAGGGCCAGATAGTCAATATTTTAGGCTTTACCAGCCAAAGGAAACCCTGGTGGTGTAGTGGTTAAGTGCTACGGTTGCTAACCTAAAGGTCGGCAGTTCAAATCCTCCAGGCACTCCTTGGAAACTCTGGGGGGCAGTTCTACTCTGTCCTACAGGGTTGCTATGAGTCAGAATCAACTCGACAGCAATGGGTTTGGTTTGGTTACTGGCCAAGGGGCCAAATCGAACAACTGTTCTCTCCAAAAGGCTAATTGTTTTTTTAGTGTCTTTTTTCTTCTTTAACATTTTACACTTTAAAAATATAAAAACCATACTTAGCCTGGGGCACGCAACCACAGGCAGCAGCAGGCCAGGTTGGCAGCTTGCTAACCGCTGTTTTAGATGGGGTAGTATTTTGGCAGCCATGTAGGTAGATAACCCACACATGGTTAATTGAACATTGCCTCAGTATACATTTATATAAAAGCATGTTTTCAAAGACAAGACACTCTCTGTGCCCTTGAGGGGTTGACAGTCCAGTAGTGGGGGGAAGCAGTCGTGAAAAGGGAAACGGTGGGAAAGACTTTGAGAGCCATAGCAGAAGTCTTTGCAGGGCACCGTTTCTAAGCAGATGTCTGAGTTTCTGAATTCTGCAGGCTGTAAATTCAGTAAAGTGCCTATATGCTTTACTCTGGTGGTTACAATGGAAAATAAGAAAATCCCTGGCAGACCATTTTGCCCATTAAGGCCATGCATCTGTGGGTTCAGGCCTTCACAGTTAGTCTTACCCGCCACAGTGGTGAGTTGCTGAGCGCGAGGGGATGTGTTGTAAATTCATCCCTTACTCACCACCAGGTATTCCAACAGTGTATGTTCAAAGCAAGCAGAGCTTCAACATAACCTGCCTGATACATGCTTTTGTGGGCGCTGCCTTCTTCTGGAAGACTCACTCTGGCCCCCTTACTGTGACTTCTTAGATTTAGAATTCTTTCACTACAGAAACTGGGTTAGGTTAACCAAGGTAGACTGACATAGAAATGTGTCTGCAGCAACTTACGGAGTATGCGTTCTTTAACTGTTGTTTGCTTCTCTCCCCTCTATAAAACCCTCCTTTTAGAATCTCAAATTAAAATAGTTTTTCAAAGCCTTCTACAGATAGAATGAAAAGAGCAATATAAAGATGTTGTGGTTATGAGCTCAGTCCCGGCATTTCCTAGCCGTAATACCTTAGCCCAATTACCTAACTTGCCTGTGCCTCAGTTTTCTCATACATAAAATGGGTATAACTGTAGAACCTACCTCACAGTGTTATTGGAAGGACTCAATGAGATGACACGCATAAAGCTCTCTGTTTCTTATCTACTGAGTGCCCAAGCTCTGCTAGCTGTTGCACCTTTTTTTAATGAGTTCTTCCAGGCAGATAAGCACTGAAGCTAACTTTTAAAGTTGTACTGTATAAATCATCCAAAACAATCCTCTGAATTTACATTTTGTGCACTACGTTATTCAAGGAAACCAATTTCTCGTTATTAGGCATAAATCACCTAACTTCAAGACAGATTCTAGCTGGCCTATCCTTTCTCTGCAATTTGGTGAATATTATCATAAACAGAACAGAACATAAAAGAACCTCCCTTATTTTTAGCCTGAGGAAGAAGTTTCCTTCTCAGAAGTTCTAGCAGGTCTGAACACTTGCTTTGTGTCTGGGGCAAGGGGTTGTTGTGCCGGACGGCGTCTTTGTGCAGAACATAATTGCTTGCTCTCCAGTGTGCTCCATCCATTCAGCCGGCTGAGCTGTGTCAATCACGTCATTGCTTTTGCTTGGGTTTCACAAGCAGGTGGGGTCAGCTCCATTAACCCCAGGCAAGCGACAATATCATGTTTCCACTAGCTTGGAGGAGTAATTTCCCTGATTGATTGAATTAATTACAACGAGGTAAGTTTGATCTTTAAAAAAAAAAAAACTAAAAATGCAGCAGCTGGTGACATAACAACTGTACCATGTTTTGTTTTGTTTTAATTTCTGACACTGAACACATATAAAAACGAACATGAGTGTGTTTTCCTCTTAAGCGCAGGAGCCTGTCCATAATGAGCTGTGTGCTGGTGTGATGGGTATCTCCCGTAACTGTCATTAGGGTCTCAGAGGAGGCCCCCGAGGATTTGAGTAACACACAAGAGTTTGCACAAGGAATAACGATATGTGTTTCACATTTAACACTCTGCCAGTCAGCTCTAGGAATTAAACTGCTGAATTAAACCCACCCAGCTTCCTTATTAATTTATTTTTATTTTGGATTAGTTCTACGGATCTAGACTTTTACCCTGAGATGTACAGTAGGAAGAGATCATTATCCTTTCCACATATGGACATTCCAGAAAAGATTCTGAATCTGAGATCCCATAAATGTCTAAACCACAGTTTTTCACAGTTTCTCATTTTTGACCTAAGGAATAATGGACCATGTGTTTATTTACATCAGTCATGGAAGGATGTGGAAGGGAGAAGGCCTGATTATCACTGAGCGACCAGAAGGGGCTATTGCAAGAAAACCAGAATCACATGAGGCTAGGAGAAAACCAGTCTGAGTGGAGGCTGTCTCGTGGTCTGGACCCTCCAAGTGCTCCAAAGATGAAGAACATTTCTCTGATTATGTAACCCAAACAGCTAGGGCTGTGCCCTCCATCCAGATGACTCCCCTACACACAGTATTTCCTTGCCAGGGCCTGATGACATCATGAAATGGGAACACCCTTTTAGAACGTTGTTCATTTCATTCTAAGTCTTAACTGACACGGCATGAGACCAACAACATTTCACTCTGTTACACATAAGGCAGCCATGAGTTGGAGCCCACTCGACGGCAACTAAGAGCAACAGCAATATAATAATTTGGGGCATGCACTCTGTGAATATAATGTTCATTTCTAAAATGCCCCCATGTCTGTCTTTCTTCCTCCTTTCCCATTTGTGTATTTCAAGTTTTCCTGTCTAAGTCTTCTGCCTTGTCTACTTTCTTTGTCTCTTGTCCTTTCTTCTTTCCAGAGCACCCCGGCTTGTCTGATTCCTCCTCAAGATAATCTGGAGCAGTCACTCTACCCCATAGCCCCTTGGCTCCCCCCCTACCACCACCACCCACTCTCTAGCATCTACATCACAGGAATTTGACATTCTTAGCACACCAGCTCCTTAACTCCATCTTGGAAAGGCACCATCCAAGAGTTTCGTTAAAAGAAAAATCTGGAACATAGCCTCTTGGCAGCCCTCTGATGAAACCTAACCAAATCAAGAGCTGTAATTTCACACAGGCCAACCAGCCTGTTACAGGATCATCACTCAAATAGGCCAGGCTGCTTTGCTGGACTAAGTCAAGCTCTGTTGGTTTTTTCTTACGTAGCTTTTTGATACCACCTTCCCATTAAGGAAATCCAGGTAGTTACAAAACCAGGCTCTGATCCTACATATTGGTCTGGGTGGTATAGATCACTGGTCATGAAGCATTTACATTTTTCTTTGGATTTTCTTTTTTTTAAAATAATCCTCTCTCACTAGGAACATAGCAAACTGACACAAAAAATAGATTGCCCACCCTTTGGAGGTTGTTTCTTGTAGTACTTTGTTTTACAGTCATGCTTTTTTGATGACATTGCCACAGCAATGACTGAATCTAAATGTCTTGACTATCTTGTCCGTAGGTGAATATCCTATACTCCATAATTCCCAGCCAGTAAGCCAGCTTCCTTCCCTGAGGCCTGAACATCATCACTACCCAACAATCGATGAGCCTCTTCCACCAAGTAAGCTTTAGTTTTTAAATTCTATGTCTTAACTCATCCTATCAAGTCTAAACAGGTCAGTATGAATTTGTATATAAATATCCAAACTCTTCCCCAACTCCATGTCTTGCTGTTGTCAAAAATATAGTATGACATGTACTATAAAAATTGTTTTTTGACTAATGGTTTCAGTACATGATCTTGAAGAGATAACCCAGTGTCTTCAGTGCCCCTCAACTTTGGAAATGGAGAGCATTTCTTTGCAAGACTTGATTAACCTTGCAAACTGTATATGACCCTCAAGTCCCAAATTTTACTATTTTACATTTAAAAGTTGGCGGTTCACGATAGAACAACCCTATTGTTCTCCAGTGGATCTCTTATGTCCTGAGCATCTCCATATAATAAAATAACTTCCACCCATCAGGACAAATGAACATTTTTTTCTTGCTATAACTTGAACTGATAGACAAGACCCCCAGATTTCTTCTGTAGTTCTTAGAGGTTGCCAGGCAGAATATTATCCTTAGGAATAGAATTCAATCTCATTTTCTCCCAGTAACTATAGTGTGTAATAAATAATTAGCTAACTAGTCATCTGAACTTAGAAAAATCATTTAATCTCTCAGGGTCTCAGGTTTCTCATTTGTAAAGTAAAGCTTTAATTCTTCTCTTCTGCTAAATGCTAGGTTTGGAGTTAGTCTCTAAGTTTCCCTCCAGCCTTAATCTTCTAATTCTCCATTATAATAAATCTGAAAGGAGGAACTAATGGCCCAGACATTATACATTCCCTTAGCATCACATACATTCACAAATTCTAGAACATCTCTGCTTTGGCTTATGCTTATTTTTCAAGCAAAAGCAGTCTTTAAAATTTGATAGACTTTATAACTGCTGTCTTTCCAGGATGCAAGGAACCAATGTTCCTCCACGTTCTTTTTCCTGTGCTTACATTAAACAGTCGCAGTTTTCAAAAGGAGAAATATTTATTTCTTAATTCATCTGTTCTTGGTAATATGACATTTTGAATGAACACCACAATTTTCCCTGTTCAACTGCAGTTTAACCAGTGAGAAAACAATGAACATTCTTAATATTCTGGTTAAGCTGAAAGAATACCATATCTGTGTATTTGAGGGCCAACCCTCAACCTTGAAAAAGTGCCATTTTCACATGTCGGTTTAAGCAAACTCATGATGTTACAGTGTGGAGCCCATCAGTAAATGCTGAGGCCTGAAGTTCCATTTGGGATTTTTTTCTTTTGGTTTATAAAATATATGAAAGTAAATTCTTTACAAAGCAACCCAGAATACATGCTCATAATCTCAGATTATATGAAGCTATCGTCTTCTGACTATTTTTTTTTGAATTATCACTACGCATTCAGATATTTAATACATTGATAGAAGAGCCTTTCTGTCTGACCAATATCCTTTTCCGAGAATGATTTGGAAATATTAAAACTTGTGGAAAGAAATTATCATTATCGTTGCCCCATTCTCTAGTTTTTGTTTTCCCCTAGAGAATTTATGAGGTTCAAGCTTTGTTTTTGAAGGAATTCTTTCTTTATTCTGGCACCTGGAGGGCAAGAGTCGTGTGTTACTCAGCCCTGTATCCTCAGGACCTGGCATAGTTCCTAGTTCACAGTTAGTGCTGAAAGGATTTTGTTCAGTTCAACTGAATAGCATGATACTCTTCAAAGACTGGAAAACCTGGTGGCATAGTGGTTAAGTGCGATGGCTGCTAACCAAAAGGGTGGAAGGTTAAATCCACAAGGCGCTCCTTGGAAACTCTATGGGGCAGTTCTACTCTGTCCTTTAGGGCCGCTATGAGTCGGGATCAACTCAACGGCAACGGGTACAGGTTCCTCGAAGATTAACGTCCATTCTTTGTTGGATGGCAGTTGTGTTGCAGGCAAGAAAAAAAGAACTGTCCAATTGCTTTGCTAATATCAGCTTGAGAACCTTTGAAATGTCCATATTTTCAGATCAATTACTCAGAAGTCCCTGGTGGTACAAATAGTTAATGTACTTGACTGCTAACTAAAAGTGGAGCACACCCAAAAGTGCCTTGGAAGAAAGGCCTGGTGGTCTGCTTCCAAAAGAATCAGCCATTAAAAACCCTATGGAACACAGTTGTATTCTGACACACGTGGGGTGTCCATGAGTCAGAATAGATTCAACAACAACTATTGTTTTTTAATTGATCATCCACATATCATACACACATTTCATCAATAAGCTAACATTTAAACTAACAGTTGACAGCAGAACTGTCTAAAAGTTCATCTTAATCAAACCCCCAGAACATATCTATACAATCTGACTACATTTTTCTTTCAAATTATATTAGAAGTTAAGTTTGGTGTTTTCCAATATTTTAGTTTTTACTGGGCATTATTTGGCAGTTCCTCAGGTAAGTGTCAGACATAAGGCATGATATTCGCAAACAGGGAGATCCACTATAAACACATAAAACCACAACTGTACCAGATACGTTGAGTTTTTTGGTTTAAAAAAAATGAGAGTTGCTATGTCATTACCTGAATGATCGTTTTTCAATAGAATTTTTAATACCTGACCTACTCCCAAAAGCTATGGCTTTTCTCACTAAACAGGCTGAATGGTTTCCTTCCATTTGCGGTCATTTTTGCTTTTTCTTCTTTAGTCTAACGCATTTTTCAGCATAACTTTATCATGATGCTCTTATTTTCACATGTGGACTCTAGAAGCTTTGCCTGTTGCTGGGCAGCAGACCTTGCTCTTCTATTTTAAGCTTGGAAACATAGACATTCCTTCCAGCTCTCTCAGCTTTGAAGGCTTTTCCATCCACACTGCCCAGCCACTACATGTATCGTGTAGTATATCTATGCTTCCACCTTTTATTTCGTTGATTTGGGAAGTAAAGGAATTTATCTTTATCTTGGGCTCCCTCTACTGTTCGGGATGATTACTGTCAACATAACATAGAGGTATTTAAAAATTTGATATTTGTTAACAGTTGCTATTTGTTTTGTTTTGGTCAAGAGATATTTGGCAGCAACAGATGGATGGATCCTTTGGAATATGCATTGTGAATTCCCAGTTTATCAAAAAGATGCCTTAAATCCCTCAGTATCAAATCCTTCTATTCACCGTTTCAAGAGAAATGGAAATCCATTAGGGTGGCTAAGTATTAGATAGAGGTCATCTAAAGTTGTACATAAGGAGCCCTGGTCATGCAATAGTTAAGCTCTCAGCTGCTAACTGAAAGGTCAGTGGTTCGAACCCACCCAGAGGCTCCACGAGAGAAAGACCTGATGATCTGCTCCTGTAAAGATTACAGCCTAGAAAGCCCTATGGGGCAGTTCTGCTTTGTCACATGTAAAGATTACAGCCTAGAAAACCCTGTGGGGCAGTTCTGCTTTGTCACATGGGATCACTAGGAGTGAAAAATTGATGGACTGAACTAAATAGTAAAAAGGTTGCAAGTACAGTATTTTAGAACCATACATTGAATTTTTTCAACTAAACCACTAAAAACCACTGCAGTCGAGTTGATTCAGTGACCCTATAGGACAGAGTAGAACTGCCCCATAGAGTTCCCAAGGAGTGCCTGGCGGATTTGAACTGCCGACCTCTTGGTTAGCAGCTGTAGCACTTAACCACTACGCCACCAGGGTTTCCATTCTTTAACTACGATACTGTTATTCCCTCCACAGAACCCCACAGAACCTAGTCCCCCTCTATTAGATGGAGCAAAGAAAACACTCTGTAGCCTCACAGCCTCTAGCTGTCTGTCATTCAAGTAGCCAACAAGATTGACAGTTAAGATGTAAATTTTTTAAGAAAGGCCTAGAGTAAACATTAGGCTTTCTCTTTAGAAATTGTAATAATTCTAATGTAGGTCATATTCAAGAAGTCACATTCATTTTTTAAAACGGCCCAGCAAAGAATCTGAGTTCAGTAAGCTCTTTTCTAGAGTGAATGATTTCACACCAACGCCTCAGGTGCTTTGGCTGGTGTCTAAAGGCATCCAGCAACTAACCAAAGGGCAGTTATCAGGGGCCAGCTGTTCAGCCATGGTTCTGGCTAAAGCAAGGCCCTCCTTCCCTCCCCCAGGATCGGAGGGAGAAATAGGTGAGTTCAACCTGCAAAAGACCTGGAATGGTATCTATTGCACACGGGTCAGTAGCTTGTCCTTGATTTTTTTTTTCCCCCTTTCTATTCAACACTAGACTGGGAAGCTCGAATTGACAGCCACGGTCGGGTCTTTTATGTGGACCACGTGAACCGCACGACCACTTGGCAGCGTCCTACAGCAGCAGCCACCCCCGACGGGATGAGGAGATCGGGGTCCATCCAGCAGATGGAGCAACTCAACAGGCGGTTGGTGATCAGTATGCAATGAATGGGCTTCTAAGAACCACAGTGAAAGCAGAATGAAAATAAAGAATCTTCCTCTTACAATCTCCTGCTCAGATTGTATGAGGAAACTTGAAAGGAATTAAGTACCTTCAAAAACCTGTTGATTGTAGGTACTTGAAATTCTAGATTTAGACTTTGGTGGCAAGAGACAAGCTAAGTCTGAACGCGTTTAAAGAAGTCTTCGGTCTTCTTGATGGCCCAGATTTGAAAACAGGAGTTCTTAACCAAGAGTTCATGGATTCTCCAGGGCATTCACCAATGGTGGTAGGACTCCATGAATCTTCCAGAGATTATATGCAAAATTATATATGGATGCACATTTTTTCTGGAAGTCTGGTCCATTCATCATAAGAGTCTTAAGGGAGCCTAAGAGCCTGAAGGGAGTCCAGAGCTCAAACAGTTAAAAACCTTCCAAAGATAGGTTCCAAGAGAATACTAAAAAGCTGCTTAGAGAAAAACTGTGTCACAAATCACTGTCTACCCTGGTCCCTAATTTCTGTATGCTCAGAAGTAATAATTTTTTAAATGTTTCATCTTAGAAAAAGAAATGTTTAAAAACATATTTTAAGCATTGTTCTGTCTGAAGCCTAGACCCTCACTGACGGACTTGAAAAGCTGTCATTCATTTTTTGTTTTGTTTTGTTAACATTTTATTGTGCTTTAGGTAAGCATTTACAGAGCAAAATGGTTTCCCATTCAACAATTTGTACACAGAATGTTCAAAGACATTGGTCACAGAGTATGAGCACTCTCCCCATTTCCGCCCTGGGTTATCCATTACCTTTTGCCTATTTTTCCTCCACCTTCTTGCCTTCTCCTCTTTGCTTTTGGGCAAACTTTGCCCTTTTGGTTTCATACAATTAACTGTTATAAGGAGCTCGTTCCTCTCAGGTGTTATTGCCTATTTTATAGGCCTGTCTACTGTTAAGCTGAAAGGTGGTCTCCTGGGAATGGCTTCAGTTCCATGTTGGAAAGGTGTCTTAAGGCCATGGTCTCGGGGGTGCCTCCAGTCTCTATCAGACCAGGAAGTCTGGTCTTTTTTATGGGTTTGATTTCTGTTCTACATTTTTCTTCCCCCTTGCCCAGGACCCTCTATTGTGATCCTGGTCAGAGCAGTCCTTAGTGGTAGCCAGGCACCGTCTAGTTCTTCTGGTCTAAAGGTCATGTAGGCTGTGGTTCATGTGGTGCATTAGTCCTTTAGACTAATTGCTCCCTTGTGTCTTCAGTTTTCTCCACTCTCTGTTGCTCAGGCAGGATGAGACCAATAGTTGTTCCTTACACGGCCACTCACAAGCTTTTAAGACCTAGAGGCTGCTCACTAAAGTAGGATGTAGACATTGTCATTATGAACTATGTTATGCCAATTGAAGTAAATGTTCACAAATCTATGGTCCTCAGCTTTCAAGCCTAGTAACTTTGGGCCACGAAGTGTTTGGTTATGTCTGGGAGGTTTCCATGACTATGCCCTTTGTGTGCTCTATTGTCTATTTTAATATACATGCAGCATCTACAAATGTGTGTTGTTGTACTTTCTGCAACCCAACCTATATCTGCTGGTGGGTGTGCTCTCTTACATCCTCCCACTCCTCTTCAACATACCTCTCTACCTATCTATCCATTCGTAGGTTATTATTTGTTAATACTATTGTTGTAGGGCTGTCTATGTTATGGTAACTGCCATGATTGCCTTTTATTCTTGTGTTCTTCTCAGTGCTTTCATCTGCTTTGGTCCTGTTGTGTAGTGTCTTTCCCTTCACTAATATTAACATGTATCCTCTTTGTAGTTGATGATTTTCCTGTCCTCCCTCTCCCAACGCTGGTAACCATCAAAGAATTTGTGTGTGTGTGTGTGTAACCTTTTTCTTGATTGTTTTATAGTAATGGTCTCATAAAATATTTGTCTTTTTGTGATTGATTTATTTCACCCTCCATAATGTTCTCCAAGTTCATCCACATTATGAGATGTTTCACGGATTCATCATTGGTGTTTATCGTTGTGGGGTATTCCAGTGTGTATATACCACAAATTGTTTATTCATTCATTGCTTGATGGGCACTTAGTTTGTTTCCATCTTTGTGCTATTGTGAATAATGCTGCAATGAACACGGGAGTGCATATGTCTATTCCTGCCAAGGCTCTTATTTCCCAGGGGTTTACACCCAGGAGTGGGATGGCTGGGTCATATTGTATTTCTCTTTCTAGCTTTTGAAGGAAGCACCACACTGTTTTCCATAGTGGTTGTACCATTTTTACTTTCCCACCAGCAGTGTCTAAGAGTTCCAGTTTCCCACAACCTCAGGAGCATTTGTTGTTGGCTTTTTTTTTTTTCAGTTAGTACCATGATTGTCGGGGTGAGATAATATCTCATTGTAGTTTGGTTTGCATCTCTCTGATGGCTAATGGGAAACCCTGGTGGCATAGTGGTTAAGAGCTACAGCTACTAACCAAAAGATCAGCAGTTCAAATTCACCGGGTGCTCCTTGGAAACTCTATGGAGCAGTTCTACTCTGTCCTGTAGGGTCTCTATGAGTTGGAATTGACTCAACAGCAATGGGTTTGGTTTTCTGGTTTTGGGTGGTTAATGATCACGAACATTTCTTCATGTGCTTATTTGCCGCCAATGTCTTCTTTGGTGAAGTGCCTATTCACATATTTTGCCCATTTTTTAAATTGGATTGTCTTTTTGTTGTTGAGATGTCAAAGTTTTCTATCGATTTTAGAAATTAGCCCCTTGTCGGGTATGTCATAGCCAAAATTTTTTTCCCAGTCTCTTTATACTCTTTTGGAGAATTCTTTTTTGTTGGGCATAGGTATTTAATTCTTAGGAGGTCCCACTTATCTAGTTTATCTTCTGGTGTTTATGCATTTTTAGTTATGTTTGGTATGCTACTTATGCCATCTATTAGGGCTCCTAGTGAGGTCCCTATTTTTTCTTCCATGATCTTTATAGTTTTAGGTTTAGTGTTTAGATCTTTGATCCATTTAGAGCTGATTTTTGTGTATGGGGTGAGGTAAGGGTCTTGTTTCATTTTTCAACAGGTAGATATTCAGTTTTACCAGCATCATTTGTTAAAGAGACCACCCTTTCCCATTTAATGGACTTTGACACTTTATGAAGATCAACTGTCCATAAGTGGATGGATTTACTTCTGGGCTCTCAACTTTGTTCCACTGGTCTGTGTGTCTGTCATTGTACCAGTACCAGGCTGTTTTGACTACCATGGCTGTATAATAGTTTCTGAGATCAGGAAGTGCTCCTACTTTGTTCTTCCTCTTTAGTAATGTTTTACTTATTCAGAGTCTCTTCCCCTTCCATCTCACTGAAGAATACTGTTGGGATTTGAATCACTACTGCATTATATCTGTAGATCGTTTTGGGTAGTAGTGACATTTTTACAATGTAAAGTCTTCTTATCCAAGAGCATGATATGTTTTTCCATTCATGTAGGTCTCTTTTGGTATCTTGCGATAGTGTTTTGTAGTTTTCTTTGTATAAATCTTTCACATCGCTGGTTAGATTTATTCCTAAATATTTTATCTTTTGGGAGGACTATTGTAAATGATATTGTTTTCTTGGTTTCCTTTTCAAGATCCTCTTTGTTGCTATAGAGGAATGCAACTGATTTTTGTATGTTAATCTTGTATCCTGCCACTTTGCTGAATCCTTCTATTAGTTCCAGTAGCTTTCTTGTGGACTATTTGGGATTTTCTATGTATAGGATCATGTCATGCGAACCGGGGTAGTTTTACTTCTTCCTTACCAATTTGGATGCCCTTTATTTCCTTTTCTTGCCTCACTGCTCTAGTTAGGACTTCCAGTACAATGCTGAATAGGAGTTGTGGTAAAGGGTAATCTTGTTCCCATTCTCACAGGAAATGCTTTCAGTTTCTCTTTGTTGAGGATAATGTTGGCTGTTGATTTTGTATAAATGCCCTTTATTATGTTGAGGAATTTCCCTTCAATTCCTATTTTGCTGAGGGTTTTCATCAGGAATGAGTGTTGGACTTTATCAAATGCTTTTTCTGGGTCAATTGAGATGATCCTGTGATTTTTTTCCTTTGTTTTATTTATGTGGTGGATTACATTGATTGATTTTCTAATGTTGAACTATCCTTGCATGCCTGGAATGAGTCCCACTTGGTCAGGATGTATTAGTTTTTTTTGATACACTGTTGAATTCTATTGGGTAGGATTTTGTTGAGAATTTTTGCGTCTATATTCATGAGGGATATTGGTCTATAGTTTTCTTTTTAGTGATGTCTTTGGCTTTGATATCAGGGTTATGCTGGCTTCATAGAATGAACTTGGGAGCATTCCTCCCTTTTCTATGTTCTTGAATAGTTTAAGTAGAAGTGGTGTCAACTCTTCTCTGAATTTTTGGTAGAATTCTCCAGTGAAGCTGTCTGTGCTGGGGCTTTTTGCTGTTGCTATTGTTGGGAATTTTTTTATGACCTCTTCAGTTTCTTCTTTTGTTATGATCCTATTCAAAATCTCTAGCTCAGTTTGTGTTAGTTTAGGTAGGTAGTATGTTTCTAGAAATTTGTCTATTTCCTCTAGGTTTTCAAATTTGTTAGAGGACAGTTTTTCATAGTATTCTGTTATGATCCTTTTTATTTCATTGGTTCTGTTGTAATGTCATCCATCTCATTTTTTATTTAGGTTATTTGCCTCTTCTCCTGTTTTTCATATGTAAATTTGGCCAGTGGTTTGTCCATTTTATTGATCCTTTCAAAGAACCAGCTTTTAGTCATGTCGATTCTTTCTATTGTTTTCTGTTCTCTGTTTCTTTTATTTCTACTCTAATTTTTATTGTGGCATCTATGGGATTCTTTTGCTGCTCATTTTCTAATTATTTGAGTTATAGGGTTAATGTTTTGATTTCTGCCCTTTCTTCTTTTTTGATGTGTGCTTTTATTGCTATAAGTTGACCTCTGAACAGAGCTGCTTTTGCCGTTTCCCAACGGTTTTGGTATATTGTGTTTTCTTTCTTGTTTGATTATAGGAATTTTTTTTATTTCATCTTTTATTACCCAGTAGTTTTTAAGCAGGGTGTTATTCAGTTTCTATGTATTTGATTTTTTTTCCTTGTTCTTCCTGTTATTGGTTTCTACTTTTATACTATTGTGATCAGAGAAAATGCTTTGTATTATTCCAATGTTTTTGAATTTGTTGAGACTTACTTTGTGGCCTAAAATGTGATCTATTCTGGAGAATGATCCATGGGTCTGGGAGAAGAATGTGTACTTTGCTGCTGTCAGGTAATGTCATTTGTTTTTAACCTGAAAACTGAACTGTAAATAGCATCTCTCAGGCTTTAAGCACACAGAAAGAACCATCTCCCACATCTTGGTCTTTAAGACCAGGATCGGGGCTTTGAGACACTTTTACTTGCCAGGAATGCAAACTGCAGGCTTAATTTCAGTTGTAATTGCATCCACATTTGGTCTCATTGACATGTCAAGTACTCATCGAGCTAAAGGAATAGTCGAGAGAGAGAGACTAGGAAGAATAGAAAACTGAGTTTTTAGCACACACCTGTGACACCAAATGCACTTTGAAACTTAATTATATCAACCATGAAAAAAAAAATGGACAATTCCATTCTATTCAAAACACACAGACAAAAATATGAGCTTCTGGCTACTGTTGTACATGCTTTACATGAAAATCACCCAGTAAGAAAATTAAAACAAGTCCACAAGAGCCAAAGTATGACCTTCAGTATATCTAACTGAATTTAGAGACCATCTCAAGAATAGATTTGACTCATTGAATACTAATGACTGAAGACCAGACAAATTGTGGGATGACATCAGGAACAACATGCATAAAGAAAGCAAAAGGTCATTAAAAAGACAGGAAAGAAAGAAAAGACCAAAACGGATATCAGAAGAGACTGTGGGACTTGCTCTTGAACATAGAGTAGCTAAAGTGGATGGAAGAAATGATCTGAATTATGAATGAAAGAGCTGAACAGATTTCAAAGGGCAGCTCAAGTAGACAAAGTAAAGTAGTATAATGAAATGTGCAAAGAACTGGAGTTAGAAAACCAAAAGGGAAGAACATGCTCAGCATTTCTCAAGCTAAAAGAACTGAAGAAAAAATTCAAGCCTGAGTTGCAATATTGAAGGATTCCATGGGCAAAATATTGAACGACACGGGAAGGAAACACAGTCACTGTACCAAAAAGATTTGATTGACATTCAACCATTTCAGGAGGTAGCATATGATCAAGAACAGATGGTATTGCAGGAAGAAGTTCAAGCTACACTGAAGGCATTGGCAAAAAACAAGGTCCCAGGAATTGATAGAATACCAACTGAGATGTTTCAACAAACTGATGTAACGCTGGAAGCGCTCACTTGTCTAAGCCAAGAAATTTGGAAGACAGCTACCTGGGCAACCAAAAGGAAGAGATCCATATTTTGCCCATCCAGAGAAAGGTGATCCAACAGAATGCTAAAATTATTGAACAATATTATTAATGTCACACACAAGTAAAATTTTGCTGAAGATAATTGAAAACTGTTGCAGCAGTACCTCAACAGGGAATTGCCAGAAATTCAGGCCAGATTCAGAAGAGAATGTGGAACAGAAGATATCATTGCTGATGTCAGGTGGATCTTGGCTGAAAGTAGAGAAAACAAAAAATGTTTATCTGTGTTTTGACTCTACAAAGGCATTCAACTGTGTGGATAATAACAAATTATGGATAACATTGTGAAGACTGGGAATTCCAGAACACTTAATTGTGCACATGAGGAACCTGTACATAGACCAAGAGGCAATCTTTTGAACCGAACAAGGGGATACTGCATGTTTTAAAACTGGGAAAGGTATGCATCAGGGTTGTATCTGAAGAGTACAGCATCAGGATTGGAGGCAGATTCATTAACAACCTGTGATATGCAGATGACAACCTTACTTGCTGAAAACGAAGAGGACTTGAAGCACTTACTGATGAAGATCAAAGAACACAGCCTTCAGTATGGATTACACCTCAACATGAAGAAAACAAAAATCCTAACAACTGGACCAGTAAGCAACATCATGATAAATGGAGAAAACATTGAAGTTGTCAAGAATTTCATTTTACTTGGATCCACAATGAATGCCCATGGAAGCAGCAGTCAAGAAATTAAACAACTTATGGCACTGGACAAATCTTCTGCAAAAGACCTCTTTGAAGTGTTACAAAGCAAAGATGTCATTTTGAGGACTAAGGTGCACCTGACCCAAGCCATGATATTTTCAATGTGAAACTGAAAATCATACGCATGTGAAAGCTGGGCAATGAATAAGGAAGACCAAAGAAGAATTGATGGCTTTGAATTATGGTGTTGGCAAAGAATCTTGAATATACCATGGACTGCTAGAAGAACAAACAAATCTGTCTTGGAAGAAGTACGGCCAGAATGCTCCTTAGAAGCAAGGATGGCGACACTTTGTCTCACATACTTTGGACAGGTTCTTAGGAGAGACCAGCCCATGCAGAAGGGCATCATCCTTGGTAAAGTAGATGGTCATCAAAAAAGAGGAGACCCTCAATGACATGGATTGACACAGTGGTTGCAACAATGCACTCAAACATAGCTATGATTGTGCGGAGGGCACATGATTGCGCAGTGTTTCATTGCATTGTATGTAGTGTCTCTATGAGTCGGAACCGACTCGATGGCACCTAACGGCAACAACAACATGAGTCACCAATGAGAACCAGAAAGGATTTTCATTGACAGTGTAGTTCTCTACAATCATTCCCACAGAAACAAAATGTGTTAGAAACAAACTTTCAATAACTGGTTTATTAGATATAAACACACCAAAAGTCCATGGGAGTCATTTAATGGAAACTGTAACAAAACTGGAAACCCTGGTAGCATAGTGGTTAAGTGCTACGGCTGCTAATCAAGAGGTCAGCAGTTTGAATCCGCCAGGCACTCCTTGGAAACTCAATCGGGCAGTTCTACTCTGTCTCATAGGGTCACAATGAGTCGGAGTCAACTTGTCGGCAATGAGTTTTTTTTATTTTGTTTTTTTTGGTTTGGTAACAAAACTCCTTTAACTGAAAATGCGGAGGACACCAACCAGCTCGTTTCACAAAGAGACCATGTTGAGATTCCGTAGGCAAGAATTAGCATCTAGGTCTGTCTTGCCAGAACAAATCAACTGAAATTGTTTAGCAGATTGAAAAGTAGGGGAGAACATCATCAGGCTATATGTACAAGAAGTACTGTTTGAAAACTAAAAAAAAAAAAAGTGGAATCAATGGAAGCACCTTGATGTAGGGCATAAAAATTAGCCCATGAAAGTTCATGGTGTATCACCTACACCCTGCATCATAAAAATTAGGCCAAATCCTTCTTGAACACACCCTCTAAAGTGGTTTTGCAGCCTTGGATATGTAAAATTCTGTGCCTTCCATTGGAGCTGAACAAGCTGGGAGAGGCAGCTGAACTTTGCTGAATAGGGAGTTGCATTTGCTGCATCCATCTGGACAGATAAAAAGAAAAGGAATTTAACAATTTGAGAACATACTTATTTCTTGAAAGAAAGACTGCTTAGGAAGGTCAGCTAACCTCTAGATAAGTATCCAGGCTTTTCAATACTTATCTTCACCTATTGCTTCCAAGCATTTTAAAGTGTTTTGGTGATTTGACTTGATAAATGCAGCCACAGAAAGTAATGCTTTTATCTATCTTAGATGTGATCACACATCAATTTTTGATAACCTGCTGTTATCACAAGAAATTTGCAATAATCACTGCCTCCCAGTGATACGGAAGTATTTCTCAGTGTTGCAAGAAGGATTTTCCCTTAATTCGTGACCAGGTGATTGCGAAGATCAGATTTGTCCCTGCAAGAATCACCCTGACAACTGCAGAGTGTGCTACAGCAGCGTGTAAGCAATTACAAGGGGCTGCAGTGACCCTATTAAAATTCAGCCATTCCCCGAACACATCACCCTCGATCAGGCCTTTGTGGCTCTGCAACATGCCCCCATTGCAGGGGAGTCCCTCATGCCTGCCTTCCACCTGGTACCTACCTTCTCACCGTACAATGCCTAACCTGAACCCCACATACTCTGTGAACCCTCACCAGCATTCTCCACACGGTCACTGACTTCCTCCTCTATAATCCCATAATTGTTTGCGCATAACTGTGTCTTCGTTTCCTAGGGCTGCTGTAACAAAATACTGGAAAGGGTAGGAGGTGGTGAGCTTTAAAGAACAAAGATTTATCATCTTACAGTTCTGCAGGCTTCAAGTCCAAACAAGGACGTTAGCCATGTTGGTTGCTTCTGAGGACTCTGAGACACCAACTGTTCCATGCCTTTCTCCTAACTTCTGGGAGCTGCCAGCAATCCTTGGTGTTCCTTATCTTGGAGCTGTGTTTCCCTCCATTATAACATGACCGTTCTTCCTCTGTCTGTATCTGTGTCTGTTCTCTTTTGTAAGACATTGCTCCAATGGGATTATGACCCATCCTACACCATCTTCAAAGATCCCATTTCCAAATAAGGTCATGTTCACATCTTTTGGGGATGCACCATTCAACTTATAACATCCTCTATTATAGTTCTTACCTTCTTATGCATCTTTGCCGTACCCCACCCCCAGGGCCTAGTATCGTGCCAGAAGTTTAATAGAAATCACTACAAAACTGTTTCCTAAATTAATTCCTATACTTTCAGAATGGCCAGAATTAATTAACTGTACTTTCACAAATATTTAGGAGCCCTGGTGGCACATTGGTTTAAACATTTGGCTGCTATTCAAAAGATCAGCGGTTCGAATCCATCACTTGGAAACCCTATGGGGCAGTTCTACTCTGTCCTATAGGGTCACTATGACTCAGAATCAACTCGACAGCAACAGGTTTTCCACAAATATTTATTAGCAAGCAGTAATATAATAGATATTCTCGTTTTAAATAATCAACTAAAGTTAGATTTTTTTAAATTAACTTGTTCTATCTTGACTGTGTGTGTTCAAAGGTAAATATCATGTTCTAGTTTCTTTGATCTGAAAGTCCAACAACAGGCATATTGTTGTTGTTGCCATTGTTGCTGTTAATTGCCTCAAGCCAATTCCAACTCGTAGCTGCTTTATGTATTATAGAATGAACTATTGCCCTGTCTTGTGCCATCTTCATGATCATTGATATGTTTGAGACCATCGTTGAATCCATTGTGGCTGCTGTGTCAATCCATCTCATTGAGGATTTCCTCCATTTTCACTGACCTTTACCAAACGTGACATCCTTTTCTAGTGATTGGTCTTTCCTGATGCTGTGTCCATAGTACGTGAACCAAAGTTTCACCATCCTTGCTGCTAAGGAGTATTCTGGTTGTGCTTCTCAGACTCTTTTGTTTGTTTGTTCTTCTGGCAGCTCACGGTACATTCAATATTCTTTGCCAGCACCACAATTCAAATGCATTAATTCTTCTGTCTTCCTTTTTCAGTGTCCAGCTTTTTCATGCATATGAGACAATTGAAAAGACCATGCCTTGGGTCAGGTCTCGGTCATCCAAGTGCTGGAACTTTAAAGCAGTCTTTTGCAGCAGCTTTTCTCAATGCAATATATCATTTGATTTCTTGACATTGACTGTTGATCCAAATAGAATGAATTCATTGATAACTTCGATTTTTTCTTCACTTATCATGCTGTTGTCTGTAAAAAAAAAGGGGTTAGTAAATACCTGGCTAGGTGACTGGCTGGCTGACCAATTGACTAAGCTACCAACTGGGGAAGGAAAGTAAACTTAGCATTTGCATAAGCTGAACACATTTATTTACCTACCAGCACGCTTTTAGTGTGTAATATTTGCACAGCCTCTGCCCAACCATATCAATTGCCTGTCAAATAAAAATAAGTGAGTAGAAATATTATTCTAGTTTTTATTCTTATAACAATAATGTGAAGGTAATTTGATATCTTAGTTGTAACATTTTAATATACTTTCCAACCATTATTTTCGGCTTAGCCTGATTTCGTTTAATGCAGGACACAGGCTGTTTTATATGGTTAGTTATTATTATATGTGTTGATTTTTAAAATGCAATCATACTTAAACCAAAAAACCCAATGCTGTCGAGTCGATTTTTAGACTACCCTAAAAAATAAAGTGTATTAAAAAAAAAAAACTTGAAACCTATCCTAGCTTACAAAACAAAAAGAAGTCAGATCTTCTAGCGATACTTGTCTTGCTAATTGTTTTGTCTACCTTTGGGAACTTTAAAAATTTTCTTCCTGATATTTAAGATAATTCTCAATTCTTTACAGATTTCTCCAGTTATCTGATTCAGAGCATCAAACCCAAACAAGCAAACAAGTCAAAGTTAACTCTGGTCTTCCCATTTTCTGATGCAAAGGTATCAAAATATCCAGCGAACCATTGCAACGGAGAGGCCTGAGGAAGATTCTGGAAGCCAAAGTTGTGAGCAAGTCCCAGTAGGAGGTGGTGGAGGAGGAGGCGGTGGAAGTGACTCAGAGGCTGAATCTTCTCAGTCAACCTTAGGTACTGGAAGAGGGTTCCCCAGAAACCTGGGGTGGCACCCAGTGGCTGTATGGCAAAGCGTACATGCTCCTCACCCTACCTCATGGGATAGGCATGCACTTGGGAGTAAAGAGAGCAATGAAATGGGCAGAGGACCAAGGTGAGGAGAGAGAGGCATGACCCCTCAGGGTTAAGCAAATAGAACAGATTCACAGAGAAGAGGAAGCCACTACCCTGGTTTTGGGGGTCTGGAGACAAGGACAGATATGAATTCAGGGGACTTGGGCTGGGTTGGCTCCAGTGTTTGAACAACTTTTTCAGTGGCTTAATAATTTCTTGCTAGGCTTATTTATTTGTTGGTTCCTTAAGGGTTTTTCTACTTCTAAATAAAACATGCACTAAAAATTCACTGTCTACTTCAAAGGAACCACATGACAGCACTGGGAGTAATTACTTGTTTGCTTTTAGAATAAAAATATAATTCCCCTTGAGGGAACAACCTAGGAGTGAAGAGGCCTTCCAATGGCTTACAGCTATCCACACCATCCAAGAGCAATTTATGGCCTAATACAGTCAGTCAGCATCCATCAGGGGCTTGGTTTTCACCTCCTTGGCTCTTCCTGAGTGGAACTCAGATGAGAATATTCCAACAGCATAGGAGACTTGCTTCTACTTTTTATGCCCATAATGATAAAAGATGATCATAGTGACGTCCTAGTAATCCGCTTTCTTTTTAAATTAACTTATATAGTGGCAGACTTAATTTACAAAAAGAAGGCGTAGAAACGCAGTCTAAGAAAACAGGCTCTGTGATTCTCATCCAACCAGGCCTCAGTTATCGATGGTAATGCAGAATGTCGGACATGTCCATGTAATTTTTTAAATGCACATACACGGTTCTACCAGCCATTTTTTACCTCCATTCTGCTTTACCAGAACCAACTAACTAACCAAACTGACTAGTTTAGGTTATACTGTTACTAACTTCTTTGTTCTGCCCTGGAGAGAGATACGGTAAAATGGTCAAATAATCATAAGGAACATGAGGAAGAAGGAACAGGAAATATATTTCTGGGTTTGCCGTTGGATCAATTGGCCTTTGCTGTTTAATAAGCCACCTGAAAGTTAGCGTGTTAAAATAATCTTTGTTTTTTTACCCCACCAAGGAATCCTTGAGTGATGCAAACAGGTAAGCTCTCAGCTACTAACCAAAAGGTTGGCAGTTTGAATCCACCCACAGGCAGCTCAGAAGGAAGGCCTGATGATCACTGAAAACCCATGGCTCTGACATATACAGACTTACCATGTGTTGGAGTTCACTTGACAGCAACGGGCTTGGTTTTCAGTTTATTTATCCCACCCTTCTGTAGGTTGGCAATTTGACTGAGCTCAACTGAGCGGTTCCTCTGGACTCAGCTGGACTAACACATTTGTCTGATCAGCTACGGAATTGGCTGTGGGCTGGCTAGACCCTGATCTTGGGGCTTTGTCTTCCAGAAGGCTAACCCAAGCTTGTTCTCACCATGGTGGCAGGTTTCCAAGGACAGGGTGGAAACACACGCATCTCTTGAGGCCTAAGCTCAGAACTGGCCCGTCATTACTTCTGCCTCCTTCTATTGGTTAAAGCAAGGCACAAAGCTGGCCTGATTGAAGAAGGGAAGAATCTGCAAAGTCACCTTGCAAATGGGTGTGGCTAGGGGGAGGCAAAGACTTGTGGCCATTTGTGCAAAAAGTCTATCATAGATATGATTAGTTAACAACTTGTCAAGAAAATAAGAAAGCGTCATTGGGATAAAAGGAAGGAAGTGTAAAAGGACTTGAGCCTAACTCAAGGGATCCATTTAGGAAATAATTATTCTATAAGCAAACCAAAACCCACTGCCATCAAGTCAATTCTGACTCATAGCGACCCCATACGGTTGCCAAGGCTATAAATCTCTACAGAAACAGAAAGCCACAACTTTCTCCCTTGCAGCCGCTGGTCGTTTCAAATTGCCGACCTTTCAGTCAGCAGCCGATCGCTTTAACCACTGCACCACCAGGGCTCCTTATTCTTATAACGGACGTCCATAAAGTTATATGACACCTGGTCCTATAACTATTAAAAACCACAGGCAGTTCTGACTGTATGCTGCTGGCGTGTGGAGAGCAATCCTGTGTTTGGGATGACTTTTTCCAATGCATTCTGTCACTTTGATTCATTTTCTCCAGACCTGAGGAGAGATGGGTCACTTTCTCCAGTGAACTCACAAAAAATCACCTTGCTGCTGCAGTGCCCAGCTGTCAAGTTCATTACCAACCCCGAATTCTTCACCGTGCTTCATGCCAATTACGTGAGTACTGCAAACAGAGGAAGCGTGGCCTGGCCTCGTCAGGAACCAAAACTCAGCTTTGCAAAGTCATTGGTAGATCAGAGAGGGAAACATTTTACCCTGGGCAAGAAATTAAAAAAAAAAAAGACAGCTCAGTCCACTCTTTTTTTTTTTTTTTTATCTATGACTCTCCCCAAAAGAAAAAGGGTTGGGTTGGGGGATGCTCTTACCTCATCTAGCTTTTGTTAGGTTCAAATGAGTTCATGTCAGTGCAAAGGCTTTGGAACAAATATGTCTTTTCATTATTGTTAAAATTTTAAAGGAACAAGACTGCTAAGTTGCCAGATTCCTTTCAGTCTGAACCATTTTATAAAATCACTTTTACTAGAAAAATTTTTAAATAGATTTCTCCTAGAAAAATAGCCAGATTTCCTCTTGATATAATTAGTTTCAAATATCATGTTTAAGTTACATTTGATTCGATTTTACATATGTAGCTTTTTTTTTTTTTTCATTCTTTGCAGTTTTCAAGAAAGCAACAACATGGTATCATGAGATTCGTTAATTCGTTAATTCCATTCAACAAACATTTTCTGTAGTTCAGGCACAGATCTAGGTGCTGGAATCACAAAGACAGGTCAGAGTAGGAACTCTTCATTTCGTGGAGCAACAAGCATGTAAAAAGATCAGTGTAAAGGACAGGATAGGGCCTAACTGAACTGAGGTAGGAACAAAATGTTCCGGAAACAGGAAGGTGCAACACCCAGGGCCATCTGGGTGAGGAGAGGACTGCAGATACAGGGAGGGGAAGAAAGACTGCTGGATTGAGTCTTGAAGGTTAAAAGTAGTTGGGGAAGAAATTCCAGGTGGAAGGACTGGCATATTGTAAAGGACGTAACTGTGAGGAGTCCTGTGTGGCTGCAGTGTGGGTGACTGCCAAGATGGCAGGAGGGCTGGAGAAGGACGTAGTGAAGTCCTAAAGAGTCTGGATATACTTCCAGAGGCAACAAGGAAGCAGCAGGAATTTGAGGCATTGGCATTACGGGGTCAGGTTTGGTTTCGGAAGCACGTTCTCTGGCAGAAACGTGAAGGAGAGTAAAGGGCTAGAGGCTGATCAGCAGCCGTTCAAGTGGCAGGTGATCAAGGCTGACCTAAGGAAACAACTGGGAGTGGGGAGAGGAATGGCTCGATTAAAGAGCTGTTTCTGAGGTGGAATCCACAGTATTTGTGACCATTGTGATACAAAGTGGACAAAGTAAAGGACTCAGGAATGATGCAGGAGTTTCTGGTCTGGGTGCCTGAATTGGGTGTGCTTCCACTAACCAAGTGCAGTGAGTCTGATTAGGTGAGGGGGGGTTATGAGATGGGGCAGGAGGAGATCAGATTGAAGCAGGTTATAGCTGAGAAACCTCTAGACACCCAGTAGTGAGACCTAGAGCAGGGGTGGATTGAGCAAGGTATGCACAGGCTTAAAAAAAAAAAAAAAAAAGGCTTACTTGTGCTTATTTACTAATCTGGGCTTAATAATTTCACATTGGTTTCGCCACTGAAAAACAGGTGAAATTGTGCACTACAGATTAGCAACTAAGCACAAGTAAGCCCGTGCATACCTTGCTTATTGGATAATCCATTCCTGATAGAGCCCTGCCTTCTGACTGCTCAGTGGTCCATTGGTGAGTCACAAAGGAGTGACCAGTATGGCAGATATCAAAGCCCTTAGCCCAGGCACCCAGGTGGGACCTGGGCCAGCAGGAGCCACTGGGCCAGCCCTCTCCAGCTACTGCAGTCTATGCTTTTAACACACACGCACCATGGATCATAGCAATATCATTTGGCACATGCAGAATAGAAACTCTTGAAACTTTCTTGATTTCTTCTCATTCCCCCAACCACATCACACACACAAATTTTTGCATAAGGTATCAAAGGGGTGATAGATCTCTGAAATCTAGCCTTAAATCCCTGGGGACCCTAAATTGATAATCCCTGTTTTAGACAGATAAGGAGACCAAGGGCAGACCTCTGCAGTGGTGTCAGGAAAGGAACTGTGGAGAAGAGAGAGGTATGATAATCAAGGAGGTAGCGGGAGACTCAGGTGAGCCAAGTCAGCAGTGTCAGTCTGCAAAGGAGTCAGGCAGAGTGGGGTCACGCACAGGCCCATGTGTTTCTATGATATGTGTTTACTTGTTGAGCAGGATATCTGCTTCTGAGGCCTCCATCTCAAGGCTCACAATAAATCACTGTGTAGCAATCACATTACACCACACTAAGCTGCTGAACATGCGCTTGGTCTGTGTTTCTCTAATCCCCCACTCCAAACCCCAACCTGCCCTGAACCCTCTCAGAGTGCCTACCGAGTCTTCACCAGTAGCACCTGCTTAAAGCACATGATCCTGAAAGTCCGGCGGGATGCCCGCAACTTTGAACGCTATCAGCACAACCGGGACTTGGTGAACTTCATCAACATGTTTGCAGACACCCGGCTGGAATTGCCCCGGGGCTGGGAGATCAAAACGGACCAACAGGGAAAGGTGAGTGAGACTGATATATGGCACTTTGATCACTGAAGGAGAAGACAAGTGAGAAACTGAGGAGGAATGAGGTGGGGAGAGGAAAGTCTGTGTGTCTCAGGGACATGATGCTGGTCACCAGGAGGAAAACCAAAACAACCAAACCCATGGCCGTTAGGTTGATTCTGACTCATGGCGACTTCATATGTTACAGAATAGAACTGTTCCATAGGTTCTGGTCACCAGGAGGAAGGGAGGCATTAACTATCAACACAGGTTTCTCAACCTCGGCACTATTGTTGGGGGGAACTGTCTTGTGCATTGTAAGATTTTCAGCAGTGTTCCTTGCCTCTAGCTACTGTAAGATGTCAGTAGCACCTCTCCCAGGTGCGACAACTAATAATGTCTCCAAAAACCCGTTGCCGTCAAGTCAATTCCAACTCATAGCAACCCAATAGGACAGAGTAGAATTGCCCCACAGGGCTTCCAAAGACTGCCTGGAGCATTCCAACTGCCGATCTTTTGGTTAGTAGCCAAGCTCTTAACCACTGTGCCACCGAATGTCCTGTGGCAGAAGAGGGGAGGGCAGAATCATCCCTAGTGGAGAACAACTGCTCTGTATCTTTTTTTATTTAGATTTGAAACATGATGCCAGATTTTTTCTGTCATTTTTCCTCCTTAGCAAACTCTCAGGGGTAATATTATTAGTTAAATGGGAGTGGCATTATTAGATTCCTGGTTGTGATTTCCCTAATAAGCCTTCAGTTCTCATTAAAAACACCTGGCAAACAGGGACAGGGTATCGTAGGCCTGGGCTATGCTATAGGCTTGCATGTTGCCTTTGAGTGATCTTAAGCAAACTTGGCTCTTCAAAGCAATGCCTTAGAAACCTAGCTGAATTTGCAAAAGTGAGAATTTTTTTTCCCTTAATCATCATCAATCTTCTCAATGTATTCATAGGATAGGCCAAACAATTTACTGAAGAATTGCCCCAGTGTAATTTTTTTTCTCAATCTTTTATGGAGTTCTGGGTGGTGCAAACAGTTAAGCGCTCAGCTACTTACCAAAACATTGGTGGTTCGCATGCACCCAGACCCACCTCAAGAGAAGAAAAGCCTGGAGACCTACTTCAGAAAGATCACAACCATTGAAAACCCTGTGGAGTACCGTTTACTGTAAAGCACATGGAGTCACCATGAGTCGGATTCACTTGTAGCAGCTAGTTTGGTTTTGGTTTAATCTTTGATGACCTTTGGCTGAGAGAATCTGTCCCTCTTTTCTGGTAAAAGGAGTCAGAAGCTTTGCCAGCAGAAAGGTCTCTGGATGTGAAGCCAGTGTTAGCACAGCTCTTCTCTCCTCTGTGGTTGTGAACATGTGACGCAACTGTCATGTATGTCAGCTCCCCACAGTGAGGTGATGGGGCGTCACTGTTCTCTGGGAGCCATGAAGACTTCTCTCATAAACCCCTTCATGTGTCTCAGACCTGAACTCTCTGAAGTGTGTGGGAAAGAAATACGTCCACAATTACAAGCCAGCTAGTAAAACTCATCTCTATTACCACACCTCTGTAGTAGGGGGTGAACTGGGTACAGCTGTGTAGTAGCAAAGCCACACTAACTGGAATCTCTCCCCTGGGACCTGGCCATGTTTATATTTATTGCTTAACCACAATGACAAGAGGACACCTCTATTAATCAAGAAACATTTTGAGTCATGGCAATCCCATGTGTGTCAGAGTAGAACTGTGCTCCAGAAGCTTTCAATGGCTGGTCTTTCAGAAGTAGATTACCAGGCCTTTCTTCCGGTGCACCTCAGGGTAGACTCGAACCTCCGACCTTTCTGTTCGCAGCCAAGCATGCTAACCATTTGCACCACCCAGGGACTTCATAGTTTGGAGACAAAGGAACAATTAAGATAGTGGGAAAAAATAGGAGCAGGAGGACACACGTTCTAGGACTGCCTGCATTGCCTTCATGACTTTATAACCAGTTGTAAATAGTAAATAAGTTAATGTGGAGTATCAGGATAATATGATGGCAAATTAGTAGTGTCTGCTGTCCTTCCTCATAATGGTGCAATAAATGCCCACAAAAAACATCCAGGATGAAAGCTGGGGAAAAAAGGAGACCTTATTGCCATAGCACATTGAGGTTGGAAATAGACCAAGACAATCTCAACCTTATAACCTGGAATGAGCAAACCCCCCTCCCCCCCAGGATCCTAGTGTGTAGGAATACCCCACCTCTGGGATTTAGGAACTCCACTGACTGAAAAGTGGTGTGACCACGCCTCCCTTCGTAAAAGCCATCTTCATAGCTGTCCAGAGCGAGCTCCAGAATCCCAGCAGCATCTTCTCACCCCTCACCCTGGCCAATCTGCTTCTTGCTTTGTCTCTCCATTCAGAAAGGACAACTTTCAATTTTAGTGTGTTCTGTGGTAGGAAGTCAGAGGGCTGGGGCAGAGATGTTTTGTGTCTTTGAATGTAGTCGTTGACCCCAAATGAGGACAGAGACCAAGAGCTCTGGGATCTGTGCACTTTGGGAGGACAGAAGAACAAAATGGCATGTGCTGCCCTAAAAGTCTGAGAAAGAGAGGGCCCAGCTGAAGAGCTGAACTTCAGGAGAGACTGCATGTGGGCCTCACAGCTGGCTTCAGGTTGGAGCTGAAACAATCCAGGGAGGTAGTGGGGCTACAGACACTCCATGACTCCTGTCTTCTGGTGGGCATGAGACTGAGCCATCCACTACTAAGGAATGAATCAATAACAACACAAATGAGAGGTACTACTACAGGAGGGAAATAGAACTATGATGGGAAAACAAAATCAGAGAGAAATATATCTCATAGAATAATTTTTTTCAGAAAATATAAGAAAATTCTTAAAAGACAGCTGCTTATCATCCAAAGGGAGTCCCTGGGTGGCATAAAAGATTAACGCACTTGGTTGCTAACTGAAAGGTTCGGGGTTTGAGTCCACCCAGAGGTACCTGGCAATCTACTTCCAAAAAATCCACCATTGAAATCCCTACAGAGCACAGTTCTACTCTGACACACACAGGATTACCATAAGTCAGAATTGACTTACCAGTAATTGTTTATTTGTTTGTTTTATCATCCAAAAACTGGTATGGTAGCACGTAACTTCTTTTAGGCAAGAAGAAGAAGCCACAAACAGAAATAAGCTGAGATGAAGGTAGAAATAAGAAAGCTGACCAAAAAAAAAGTAGCTGCTGAGGCTGCTTTTGTACAACCAAAAACCTCATGTGATTTCATCTCTTGGTTTGAAGGTTTAGGGTCATGGCATAATGGGATATCTCAGTTAATTGGCCTAATAACAAGTCTAGTGCTTCTGTGCTACTTCCTGGTTTGTTGCATGGTGCCTGGGGTCTTAAAAACTTGTAAGCGGGCACTCAAGATACAACAATTGATCTCTGTTCACCTGGGAACAACAGAGAAAGGAGAGTCAGGAATGGGAGGACATGGAATTTGTGGCTAATTGCCTCCATGAACAACTGCCTCCTTTGTCATGAGACCAGAAGAACTGGATGGTGCCCAGCTACAATTACTGAATATTTTGATCAAGAATTCCATAGAGGGATTCTGATCAAAAGGGGGCAAATGCAGAACATAATTTGAAATGTTCATGGACTCCAGAGTTCCTAGAGCCATGAAGTTTGGATGAACCCCTGAAACTATTGCCCCGAGATAATCTTTAAACCAAAAATATCCTCTGAAGTCTTCTTAAAACCAAACAGTAGTTAAGCTTAACCTAGTACAAAGGTCTGCCTTGAGCATTATGCTCTTTTAAGAAATATCAATATGGCATCAAACTGACAACAGCAACTCGAAAGATTAGATAGGAACCTTAGGGGGCAGTGAATTAAATTAATGGGGGAGGAACAACTCAGAAAAGGAAGGTGAAAATGGCTGCACAACTTGAAAAATGTAACCATTGTCACTAAATGGTACACATAAAAAAAAATTTTTTTTAACACATACAAACTGTTTAATTGATATATGTTTTGTTGTGTATGTTCTCAACAACAACAACAAAATTAAGTTTTTTAAAAAATTTTTTTAAATCTTCTATATGAGCCCAAATAGTCAAAAATTACCCTAAAGCAAAGAAGAAAGGGTAAGGGGACAGGGAAATCAGATTACGGGAAGTGAAACATCCAGAATGGAATTAATGGGAATGTTAACACATTGTGAAAAATGTAACCAATGTCTCTGAACAACATGTATAGTAATTGTTAAATGGGAATTGAATTTGCTGTGTAAACTTTCACCAAAAACACAATATTATTTAAAAGAAAAGAAAGAAAGCTCACAGAAAAATGTTTGAAAAGTTGTAAGACTGCAATGAAAACCAAAGTGTAATAGCAAAGGAATAAAACAGAGCGGAACAAAATTGATGCCACATAAAATCAAATCATGATATCAGATGAATGTGGAAATGGCCCCCAAAGCGGAGGGAAGGGATCAGATTTCAAGTTCAATCAGTGAAGAATGTAAAAAAGATGCAAAACCGAAGAAAGAGAAAACTTACCTCTGTGTGTGGTTGAATATGTATGTATTTGTGCATATATGTGTATGGGTATACATATATGTGTGTATAAATATGTATTCACATGTAGTGTATTTTATGTGTGTATACCAAAAAAACCAAACCCACTGCCGTCGAGTCAATTCCAACTCATAGCGACCCTATTGACCTATTGGACAGAGTAGAACTGCCCTATAGAGTTTCCAATGAGCGCCTGGCGGATTTGAACTGCTGACCTTTTGGCTAGCAGCTATAGCACTTAACCACTATGACATCAGGGTTTCCTATATATATATATAAAATGTAGGTATGTGGTATAATATATGTGTACAGATATGTGTGTGCATGCATATATGTTCATATATGTAATAAACCCCATAGGGGCATAGTGATTCCAAATTATATTAAATTAGTATTAATTTAACTAATTAAATTAATATTTATATTATATATATTATTTACTACTTGATGGCAATGGGTTTATGTTCCAACAGCAACAGGAATTAGTATTAATTTAATTAATATCTATACATATATATATTATATCTATATTCCAACTCATAGCAACCCTATAGGACAGAGTAGAACTGCCCCATACAGTTTCTAAGGAGCACCTGGTAGATTCAAACTGCCATCCTTTTGGTTAGCAGCCGTAGCTCTTAACCACTATGGCACCAGGGTTTCCGATATTATAGAAGTTACTTAAAAAAGAGTAAAATCAGACAAGCTTCAAAATTTCTGTCCATAAGACTAATGTATAGAAATCCATAGAGCAATAATTATAGGATATTGATAAGAAAAGATCCAATAAGCCTGTATCCAGATGAATTGTTGTTGTTGTGTGTAAGGACACTTGAAAAAAATTTCATGTGGAAGATTTCAAAGCCTACCCTACTCTTCTACCCATTGTGAAAAAAACACCAAAAGCCATTCTCCAGATGGATCACAAATGAAGCAAAAGGAAAATTCCATGATGGGAAGATTGTAACATAGAAGGTCTGGGGGTAGATATTTAAATAAATTAAATGAATAAATATAAATAATTGCTATCCAAATGTTCTAAAATATATTTATAAATCCTACATAAAATATGGAAAAATATTTATAATAAAAATAGAATAATCGTATGATACTAATCAGGATCAATACACCTAGACTGGACTGAAAAACACGAGGAAACAGGAAGAGAGAAAGCGAACAGGGGAAAGAACGTTGTGCTAAATTCTTAGTTGAATGTTATTGTTGTTGTGTGCCATTGAATCATAAGGGAAGTGAAATTAGGTAATTTGAAAAACAGAGGCCAATGATAGTTATTTGACAAACTTAAAATGCAACAATTTGTATCATTTGAAACAGAACTTTTTTCTTGCAAATTTCTACAAAAGATCAAATCAAACAAAATACAGTTTATATAACAAAAAACAAAACAAAAAAAAATCCACAGGGAAACAAAGAAAATAGAAATGATAAAAACAAGATAACAAAAGTTAAGCCAGACATAACAGTTACGGCAATGGGTAGAAATAGGATAAACTTACCCATTAAAAGGAAAATACTTTCAGATTTGGTAACAAACAGATCCAGTTTATAAAAAGACATACCTAAGATATGACTCAGAGAGTTTAATAACAAAAGGTTAATTTTAATATAGTGTGAAAATAACAAAAATCAGCAGTGAGGTATCAACATCATACACAGGAGGGTTCATATCCAGAAGCAGGAAATGGGGTCAAAGAAAGATTTTATACTAACAAGTGCCACAATTAAAATGAAGAGATGATCATCATATGCCTTGTGAGCCAAATAACACCATATCACATTATAGATTAAGAAATCAAATAGAAACGTGAAAGGAGATGGAAGAAACGCAGTCATAGTAGGTTAATGTGATTCTGTTCATCAATTTGACGGAATAAATAGCCAAAATAAGTCAGGATTTGAGTAATATAATTTTAAGTTAATGGAAAAACAGTTGGTGTCAAGTCGATTCCAACTTATGAAGTACCTGGATGGCTCAAATGACTGAGCACCTGGCTGCTAACCGAAAGGCTGGAGGTTCAAGTCCACCCAGAGGCAACTCAGAAGAAAGGCCTATGATCTACTTCTGAAAAACCAGCCGTTGAAAACTCAATGGAACACAGTTCTGCTCTTAACACACGTGGTAGAATCACCATGAGTCGGAATAGAGTCAAGGGTAACTGTTTTATTTGTTTGTTTCTAGATTTAAAGAATAACTTTTGTCATGTATTATGATTTATACAGTATTCAGACATGCCTCAAAAAATTTATGTACAAGAGTGTTTATTGAAGCATTATTTTAAAGCAGTTAAAAAGTCCAAAATGTCTAACAATAGAGAGTACTGAAATTATTTTACATTTATTCAAACTGAATACCATATATTCATTAAAATTCTGTGTTAACATAGTGTTTACTAAATTAGGAAAATATTCACAAAATAATAAGTGAAAATATCTTATTATAAAACTGTAGATTTTGTTATGGGAGAAATATATATATATCTGTGTGTATGTGGTAAAAGACTAGAAAAAAATTCACCAAAATATTTTGGTGATTATCTTTAGGTTGTAATATTTAGGGTAATTATGGTTATCTTCTTTCTATTTATTTTTATCCTTTTAAAACTTTTTCTCAGTGAGAATGTGCTAATTCTATAATCAAGAAAAGCCAATTTATCTTAAATCTGGATAAAATGGTCTACAAATTATTAATAACTAAAAAAAATTTTTTTTTTTTTTATGAGTCACCTGACTCAATGGCAATGGGCTTGGTCTTTTATTTTTTGATTATTACTGTACTCCACCAAAGGCTTTATTTCTCTTGTGTTCTGTGTTGAATAAAGCTTTATAATCCCTACTTTATAAGCCACATGAACAGGGTAAAGTGTTTGTTGTTGACTGCTATTGCTTCATTCAACTGCTTGGTAAACAGAAGGATAGTGCTCCAGTCCTCCATCTAGCTAGATGAGTTTTGAGTAGATAAAGTATGTGCATGTGTTGGGGTGGCTGGGGGAGGAAGAAGGGAAATAAACAAGATGACAGTGCTCTTTTATGTTATTGAGTTCATTTGGATTCGTTCTCACGCATTGTGCCTTTTTCTGCAGTCTTTTTTTGTGGACCACAACAGTCGAGCCACCACTTTCATCGACCCCCGAATCCCTCTTCAGAATGGTCGTCTTCCCAATCATCTGACCCATCGACAGCACCTCCAGAGGCTCCGAAGTTACAGTGCTGGAGAGGTAATACCCTCTTCCCACTCCTACCACTGCTACCCACTCATAGGGTGGCCCAGACGCTTCCCCTCCTTGTGAGACCAGAGCCCTTCCTTAGTGTGGACAGGCTCTGAGGCTGCCTGCTTATCAAGGGAAAGGCCATTACATACTGCCTGTGTAGAAAAATGAATGACAGTCCCTGGGATAGCCAGTTACCTCCCAACCCTATATTCAGATTACGTGCTTTCTTCCCTTTTTTTCCAACACAATCATCACTACTGAAAATCTGTCTAGTTCAAAGGAAACTGGAAATGCAGGGTCAGTAGGTCCCCAGGCTTATGGCTGGCACTGTGCTTCCTAAGGCCTGAAGGGCACATGTGAATTTTTCCAAGACCATGGAACGGCAATGCAGTGTATGGCTGACTCCAAACTTCTACCTCTCTATAAGATCCTGGAAACCTCAATAATGTACACATAGGCTAAAAGCCGGGGAAAATCAGCAGGGCTACATGAATGCTCTAGTCTTCTCCTACCAGGTACTCTTCCCTGGTTTTATATGTTCCTCACCACCTGTGGTTACCTTCTGCTAATGCATCAAGGGCTGCCATCTTTCTTAACATCACTTTCACTGCCTTTCTGAATTACTGTTTCTGCATCCCATGCCCTTTCCTGTCCTCCTTTCTCAGGCCAAAACTCAAAATACAGCTCTTCTACACTTCTGATGTTTCTGACAATATCAGTAACAAGGCCCTTTGAAAGTCCTCACTGACACTTCCCAAGTATCTGTACCTTCTTTTCATGGGAGCCACCAGGATTTCAGGAGATCTGGGCCCTGAGAACAATTTCCAAAAAAAAAAAAAAAAAAAAAACAGCTTGTAGAAGTAGGAGAAAAAAATAAAAAAGGAATCTATATATATATGGTCCCCACAGGGAGCCTTCATGGCAGTCTCAGGAGAAACTGTGACAGTAACAGTGACCTCCTCCAGATAGCAAGATAAGTCTCAAGAAACGAACCTGTTGTTGATGTATCTGTACCAATTATAAAGAAAGCCTAGCATACAAATGAACTTCATGGCTACTTTTTGAGGAGTAATGCTCACTATCACCTGAGAAACATAAATACTCCCAGCCAAGGGCACTCATGGTTTAATGCCAATATGATAAAATGGATTTTTCTTTCAGAGTTCATCTTAGGTATTACTGTTTTATGATATACTGAAAGCAAGTTAACTCCTTCTTTCTGCATATACTTAAAGTGAGCATGTGTAACCTAGCATTATTTGGGTGTAAGGAACATCTAGACGTCAGCCACTCAGCTGCCATATCCATAAAAAAATTAGTTTTTTTTTATCCATAAACTGCCAAAAACAACACCCCAACTTCTCAGCTCAACCCCTGTAGTCCCCTTTGTTATATTTTTATAACGCTTCAGAAAGAACAAAGTACATTGTCTTAAGATAAAGGTAGAGAAGTTCAAAACTCTGAAATATGGCATTTTAACTTAGTAACGTATCCAAGATCTTTAATATTATTAAGTTGATTTCAGCATTAATGCAGAGTATTTCCATATGGTCAAAGAAGGTCAGTGCTGCAGGCAGATTTGCTATCAATAAAATAAAAACACTGATTACCTGAAGTTGAACCCCCTAAAGATATAGATTTCTTACAATTTTGAGAAATTAGGCTGAAAACATAAATATTAAAAACACTTCTAATTGAAAGAACAAGATGGAGACCATGGGTCACACTTGCATTACCTATTCCGAAAGATTTAGTTGATATTATAAAATAGCCCAAATACAGTGATAGTAAAACTCTCAAAATCCATAGTCCGTGTAAGGCAGAAAGCTGTCAGAGAAGGAAAACTCAAATTGTTTCCACTAAATAGAAAGCAATAGGAAAATGGTAAGCTGCACACTGTCAAAGCCAGAAAACTTGCAAGACCCAGAAAAACAAGGTGGTCCCATTCACTTCTGGCTCTCACAGGTTTCACTGTACATTGAATGTCAATACGGTCAAATGCCATAGGCATACACCAAGGGCTCACTGACTCCAACACACGACAGTGAGAAGGCATTAGGGTGTGTCAACCACCTGTATGGTCCTCACTGATACTTCCTAATTCATCAACCTCCTGACTGACTCTGCTCTTCAAGTTTTCAAACCCCTCCCATTTGACTGCCCATCCCCTCTCTACTGATAGCTTTGGTGAAGCCAAAGCTTTCACAGGATGAAGCAAGGAAAGCAACACAAAAAAGCTGGGAGACAGAGGAGATTTGACCCCAAGGCAGCTTACCAGTGAAAACAAAGACCCAGCCTCCAAGAAAACAAATATCTGGTCCCTCCTACTGCGAGAGCACAGGACCTCAGGAATGAGGGAGACAGGGCCTCGGTGTAAAAATAGAGAGGTGGCTGTGGGAAATGCTAGTTGTGTTTGCTGTGCTGAGATTATGCTCAAAGTTGATTAAGGGCATGGCACTCTATGAGCCCAGTGGAATGCAAAGAAGAATGATCTCTTCCAGGCCACAAATACATACCTAGGTAAGTAACAAGAGAAATCCGAATATGACTGAGTGCCAAGAGAGAGGTTAGGATGAGTGCTGTTGGAGCTCAAAAGTGACCAAGGAAAGGTGTCTATAAAAGAAAGTTTCTGAGCTAGATGAAAATAGGTAGAATCTGGCTAGGGATAAAGGAGGAAGGGCAGTCACAAAAAGGACAGCATAAGCAAAGGTACAGAGATAGGATTGAGAAAGTTTCATGGGAAGAGAGCCAATGGTTCAGTATGGCCAGAATAGTAAGTCCCATTTGCTCTGTCTTGGTTTTTGAAAAGCGTTGAATGCCACATGGAAGAGTTGGGACTTTTTTTATGAACCCACTGAATTAATTTGAGAGCAATAATATGATAATTTTTGTGTAGAAATGGTCTTTAGAGATCATTTCGCTCATTGTTTCTCAGCAGGGGAAGACTATTGGCATTTTCAAAAAAAAGCCAAACTCATTGCCATCGAGTCTATTTCTATTCATAAGGACCCTATAAGACAAAATAGACCTGTCCCACAGGGTTTTCAAGGCTGTAATCTTTATGGAAGCAGACTGCCATATCTTTTTCCCATGGGGCAGCTGGTGGGTTCAGACTGCCAACCTTCTGGTTCGCAGCCAAGTGCTTTAACCACTACACCATGGCCTTTAGAGCAGGACAATTTTTTTGTTTGTGTGCTTTAAGTGAAAGTTTACAATTCAAGTCAGTGTCTCATATAAAAACTTACGCACACATTGTTATGTGGCCCTAGTTGCTGTTCCTACAATGTGACAGCACGCTCCCCATCTCCACCCTGTATTTCCCATGCCCATTCAACCAGCTCCTGTCCCCTTCTGCCTTCTCATTTTGCCTCCAGAAAGAAGCTCCCCAAATAGCCTCATGTGTCTACTTGAGCCAAGAAGCTCACTCCTCACCAGTATCATTTTCTGTCTTATAGTCCCATCCAATCCCTGTCTGAAGAGTTGGCTTTGGGGATAGCTTTAGTTTTGATCTAACAGAGAGTCCGGGAACCATGACCTCTGGGGTCCCTACAGTCTCAGTCAGACCATTAAGTCTGGTCTTTTTACTAGAATTTGAGGTCTGCATCCCACTTTTCTCCTGTTCCATCAGGGATTCTCTGTTCTGTCCCCTGTCAGGGCAGTCACTGGTGGTAGCTGGGCACCATCTAGTTCTTCTGGTCTCAGGCTGATGGGGCTTCTGAGGGTGGGACAATTTTTGAATGTGTGGAATTGTCCCATTCCACTGCAGGACCTTTAGCTTCCCTGGCCTCACACACTAGTGTCAGCAGTGCACCCACCTCACCAGTCATTGTGATGTTGACAACAAAAGCCCCAGGGATTTCCCAATACCCGGTAGTACCGTCTCAGTTAAGGGCCATATTTTACAGTCAAGTAAACTACTTACAAGAACCTAGGTCACATGCGCATTCATGACCACAGCTCAGATGTTCTAACTCCCAGTCCATTGTAGACAGTATTTTAAAAGGGAGATTCTGGAGGCAATGATTAGGAAGGTTTGCAGTGAAAAGGAATTTGAGAGAGAAAGACTCTTTAGAAAACCACTGCCACAATCCAGTTGTAGATAATGAGGCCCTAAGTCAGGGTGAAAAAGGGACACAAAGTGAAAACAAAGAACACCCTGAAGGAAGAAACCGCGAGGGAATCGTGAAGTGCAAAGCAAAGAGTAACCCCAATTTAAGTCAGCAGATTGGGTGTCGTCCCAGCTCTGGCTTCACACAGAGGAACCAAAACCAGCTGCCGTTGAGTCAGCTGCAACTCATGGCAATCCCCTGTGCGTCAGAGTAGAACTATTCTCCACGGGGTTTTCAATGGCTGGTTTTTCTGCAAGTAGATGACCAGGCCCTCTTCAAAGGTGGCTCTGGATGGACTCGAACCTCCAACCTTTCCAACCTTTCAGTTAGCAGCAAAGTACATTAACCTTTTGCACCTTCCGGGGACTCTTCCCACAGAAAAAAATAAAATCAAACCCATTGCCATGGAGTTGATTCTGACTCATAGCGACCCTATAGGACAGAGTGGAACTGCCCCATAGGGTTTCCAAGGAGCGACTGGTGGAATTGAACTGCCAACCATTTGGTTAGTAACCAAATGCTTAACCACTGTGCCACCAGGGCTCCCTTCCCACAGAGGAGCTGTGTATTATTGTGTCTTCCTTTCCTTCCGGAGGCCTCAGTTTTGTCATCTGCAAATGGAGATGAGGAGACTGAGTGACTGTAAGGTGTACTTCAGTTCTGTGATTTTCAGAGTCTGTGAGGCTTGACACCAAGTTTCCAGTACTTGTGACTTCCTAGTGACTAATCATAGTCCCACTAACGACTCACAGGTAAGATAAGCAGGAAAGCCAGGTGGAGAAGAAGACAAGTCTATCAAGATAAATTAGTAATGGGTGTGAAAACAGCAGGAAAGCCAATTAGAAATGACAGTTACACAGATGGAAACATGAAATGCAGGAATAATTGGTGAATTATTTCCATAATCCATGATTCTTCTGTTTCATGTATCACCGGCAATGGGAAATTAGACATTTCTTACGCCACAATCTTAGGAATCGATATTTTATTTACACCTTCATGAGCCATTCTCTTGAGTGTTGCTTTGCTCAGCAGTTAATTTTCTTATAAATTGCACTCAAGGACAGAATTAAAATAAGTTTCTGTGTTCAGGATCCTAAGTGGTGAAATTTTCCCTTAAAAACCCAATAATAGGTTATTAATAGAGACACTGTTAAACATCTTTTGGAGTAGCCTTTACCTTACCTGGGAAATGTTCAGACAGATTCCTGAAGGAAGTGCTCAGGAATATAGGATTATATGCATCAAAAGATCGTTATTTGACATTTTGACGTTCATTTTAATGCTGTCACACTTCTGTCTGCAATGTATTTTGATACCAATAAAGCAGACCTCAGCTGTTGTTGTTGTCAGTTGCCATGGAGTTTATTCCAACTCATGGTGACCTTGGAATGAAACATTGCCCAGTCCTGTGCCATTTTCATGATTGTTGGTATGTTTGAGTCCATCGTTGCGGCTGTTGTGCCAGTCCCTTTCATTGAATGTTTCTCTCATTTTCACTGACCCTCTACTCTACAAAGCATGATGTCCTTTTCGAGTGATTGATCTTTCCTGATAACATGTCCAAAGTAAGCAAGCCAAAATCTCTCCATCCTTGCTCCTAAGGAGCATTCTGGTTGTATTTCTTCTAAGACTGACTTTTTTAGTTCTTCTAGAAGTCCACAATATTTTCAATACCACAGTTCGAATGCATCAATCTCTATCCATAAGGGAATTGAAAATGGAGTTGGATATAGATAAACGGGTAGGGTATATAGGACTATAAATATTGGATCCATGGCCCTATCAGTAAGAAAATCACTGCAAGTTAACAAATTTACCTTGTGTACAGTGTCATTAGCAATATAAATTAACATTAACTAATAAGGAAGGATAAGCAGAACACATAATTTTCATTTCTTTGACCACTTTATCTCGGTCAAGTTAGAAAATGATTGAAAATTTCTGGAAGGGCACACACAACAAATCTTAACAATGATTGCTTCAGGAAAGAGTGAGAGTTTAGTGGGGAAGAGATATTTACTTTTCACTTTAAAGGCAGAAATCACTCTTCGCCATTCTGTGCAATGAGCTTCTTTGATGGCAAAAATCATTTCACTGGCTCTGATGACATGGAAGAGTCCTCATTCAGGAAGCTTGCCTTTTGGGAGAGTCATTTCTGCATTGCTTCTTACCTTTGGTAATTTACCTCTTGATTTCTTGTAACCTAGACTTGATTGCAGGTTTGGTTGGAAGTTTGTAAAAGTCTGACACACTTGAAAGTAACTTTTTAAATTATAAACAATACGTAATGAGTGGGAAAGAACTTAAAGCCATAATCCCTCACCTGGAGACACGCCCTGATACACATAGAAGTAAAAAATGGGATCATGTTTTTTGTGGTTCTCTGTCCTATTTTATCATCACATTACTTTGTGGATAGTTTCCATGCCATTAAAGTTCTTCTGTAATATTTTGTCATATGGATGTATCATAATTTAACTCAAACCTTTTTTTGTACATTATCTTTGTTGCCCATTATTTACTATTATAAATATGTTCCAAGATAATTCTAAAAACTTTGCAAATGATCTAATTTTAGAAGAAACCAAAAGGGATCTAAAGAGGATATAAATTCACCATTTGGACCTTTTCTCTGTTCATGCTAGTTTGCTTACCATCAGGTCCCCAGTGTTTTCAGGGAGAGTGTTAGCTGATTATTAACCCAAATGCAATCTAAAACCTACAATTTTCAATCACAGCTTAAAATAAAAAAACCCACCAGTTTGCATTTCCAAATTGCTATGCAGAAGAGAAGCTTGTTTACCAGTTACCAAAACCTATTTTCTGGGCATATCTATTTTGTTTTGTCTAGAGAGCTAAATGTTTGAAGTTTTCCCATTTACAATTTTGATTAAAGCTATCAACATCAAACGAAAAAAGGAACCCTGAAAATAGTCCCTGCTGCAAACTAGGTTCTATCCAGGCAAATAGTCTTGGTGCATCCAGGGAGAGACAGGCCAGTGGGAGAAAACACACATATGTGCACGTGCACACACATGCACCTGAAATCTCAGTAAGGAAAAAAGATTGAGTGAATGCCAAGGAATTCAATGAGTCATGGTAATTTGGCTTTTACGTGGAAAATTCATTCTTCTATGCATTTTCAGTCATTAGAAAAGCAATGTTAGGTACCTGGGTGGTGCAGTTTCCTCTCGGCTACTAACCCAAGGTTGGAGGTTCGAACCCACCCAGCAAGCCCACAGAAGAAAAGCTTGGCAATCTGCTTCCATAAGATTACATTCCATTGAAAACCATGTGGAGCACAGTTCTACTCTGTGACACTTGGGGTCGCCATGAGTCAGAATTGACAGTAAAAGGTTTGGTTATTTTTGGTTTAGAAAAGCAATGTTATCAGTGAAGTCCACTTCAGTCACTCAGTTATATTAGACATCAATCTCGGAATGGATCGTTTGGTACCACTTCAAGTCTGGAAGGACCCTCAGTGCATATTTAATTCTTGCCCAACCTTTGAATCTCAGAATCCCCTCCAGCACTGCCTGAAATTGTCTTCATCCCTGTACACTCCAGGGCCCCCAGGTGGAGAGGACATTTCTGTCTAACCCTCCCAGCCTCTGGGCTCTAAGTCTGTAGGCCATCTAGTGCCAACTGTGATCGCCTCCTTTACCCCCGAAAGATGTTTCTGTGGCTCAGAGACCCCTCATATCCACCATCTCCCTGCATCATTTCCTCCACTGCACTTATAGTTTGCCTCAAGCCGATTCGTCAGTGAGTCATCTCCGTGCAGAGTACCTGGCCTTCATCTAGTTTCTGAAGTCTTTCAACCTGGCTTAGTTTTGCCAGTGAACAGGTGACCTCAGTAGTAGACACCATCTTTCCCTGAAGTGCATCTGCAATACTGAATACCTGCGACAGACAGCCAGGAAGAGAGGTTAGCTTCTTTCTGTTCCAGGGTCCTCTTCGTTCTGGGGCCACCTACTGACAATTAGGCACCTTTGCCCAGAGTGAGACAGCAAGTATGTCTGAGTTCAGTGCACAGCCAAGCTGTCTCCAGTTCAGTTATCAGATCTATCCACTTCCCCAATTTCCCTCTGTAACGCATCCGTTAGATAATCTTCAGTTTAGTGGTCTTGAAGAATCTTGTCTTTGTAGCCTTAAAAATACTTTAAACACACATGAAGGCAGACGGACATATTTGTTTCCAAGGGAATTATGAGGATGGTGTAGGACCGGGCAGTGTTTCGTTCTGTTGTGCGTGGAGTCGCTGTGACTCGGACGGAATCAACTCAACAGCACCTAATAACAGAAACAAGGAAAAGAGAAGCATTTTCTCCCGTAGATGTCTCATTTCAGTCCCCGAAAGGCTTTGCATATTAGTTCGTGTGTGGAAAAAAAGGAGAAACTTAGGGACTCAATACTGGGTGCTCTAATAATCAGCAAACCTTTCTTTCATCACTTTGCACTATAAATATTTCATTGAGACTGGGAGATACTGCTGCATAAATACCAGCTTCTGAGTCTTCATATCTGGCTATACCAGCTGGACAGAGCTGAGTGCTAATGGCATCAAAATGAGAAGTCCAGCCTCACTGGCAAAGAGTCTATTCCCTGTCCTTCAAGTGAGTGATGGACTATGAGAAATGGAGGATGGATTTGAGTCCCTTCTTCCAGAAAAGCAGCTCAAAGACTGCCACAGGCGGATAGTGAATTAGCAGCACATTTCTGCAAACAAACGTTGTTATTCTTGTCTGTGTGGAGCATGGAAGTAGGACCCAGAAAGAAAACCAGCAATTACCATGTCTTTAATTAGGAAGTCATATGTTCTCCGTCTTACATTATCATCGGCAGTACACATACGGTCTAGTCTTTAAAGTCACCACTTTGAATTGACTTGACCTTTCTAGACCTAGTAGCATAGATTCTCATCACCTCTTTTGAATTATGTATGAGTGAATTTCATACTGCTTTCACAGGGAGAGTTTTCTTTCTTTTCATATCTGAATGTTTGAGCTTTTTATAGATATCTTACAAAGTTATCTTCAAAATTTTAAAATAGGTTTAAAGCCTATTTAAGCATACTTTGCCAAATGTCACAGAATTAGTTATATTTTATACTAAACCATATATAGCTGGTGAATACATTGTAATGTGGAAAATAGCTAGTGCCTAGGTTTTAATAGCTGACTCTTCATGGGCCTTAAGGAGCAAAATGTAGATGGAGTAAAGGTAGAAATTTCATTGTCGTGCCCTAGAACTTAGGGGATTTATTCAAATTAAAAATCAAATTCAGTTAGCTTAAAGTTAATCATCACAGATAGCACTTTTGAGTGAAGCAAGGCATTTATCCCATGAAGTTTTGTCAAAATGCTCAACCAAAACCAGGATATTAAATGCAGGCCAGTAGCATGAGAGAGAAGCGTGCTTTGCAGTCAGGCATCAGTTAGAATCCTGACTCATCTCTCAGAAGAAAATTTTGGAACAACTGACTCAACTTCTCTGATCCTCAGTTTCCCCACTTTGAAACTGGGGTTAACAATGCTTATTTTACAGAACAGTTTTGAGTATATAAGACACTACGTGAAGAGCTGCCAGTATAGTGGTTAGAATAATAGGCATCTCAACAAAGAATGGCCATTTGAGTTTAATAAATAGCATCTAAAATAGCAAATCCATTTCACATTCACTATTGAAGTTCAATGCTACTTCTTGGAAGGGAGGGTAATAAACCTACTTTTACTACTAATAATTTATCTAGAATTCTCTCTTTAACGTATTTATAAAAGAAATGTTTTCTTAGCCTTTTAAATGTCATAAATGTGATTAACATTCATGACATTTGACAGAATCACTTTCCTAAAAACCATAATATAGCACATAAACCACTCTACTTTGTCTTCTTTTTTTTAACTTGCCTTTTTACCAGTACTTTGGGGATTGTAACTTTATTACTCTTTCAACTTAGGTAATGTTAAGGTCTTTTACCCCTCTAATGAAAAATTGGTATCAAAAGATCATATTAAATTGATGGCAGATTTCCAATGCTTCATTTTTATTTTGAAATTAGGCCTCAGAAGTCTCCAGAAACAGAGGAGCCTCTTTACTGGCCCGGCCAGGACACAGCCTAGTAGCTGCTATTCGAAGCCAACATCAACATGAGTCCTTGCCACTGGGTAGGTATCACACTTCTCTGCACCCCTGGGTAACCAACACTTAGACTTGTTTTTCTTGTCATGAATCCTTTAATATTCAAGATTCCGTGTTTCCTTTCTCCTCTGTCATGGTCCTGTCTACTCCCCCCACCCTTTGTTCCCATCCTCCCCTTTGCCCCTTTTCTCTTCCCCCTTCCTGTTAATTTCGTCCTCCTCTCTTCTCATTCCTCTCTCTCCTGTATTCTCTTCCCAATCCTAATAGCCTTTTTTCTTTATTCCATTCAGTGATTTGTTACCTCAGTACAAGAGGGTATAGTTCAAATGAGGTGATGGATTTCACTGTTGTTAGAAGCAGATTTTAATTTGTACTTCTCTTTTCCACATATTTATGAAAAAGAATTCTCAGAGTCTTCACCCTTTACCCCAACTACATACCTCTTTCCAAAATACATGTCTCCAGTATCAAGGGAAATGAGATGAGAGGGTCTAAATGGATTCTGGTACTTCCATTATCACTACTGGGAAATTAACTCATGGCCATGAGTCGCCAGTGTAGAGTGCTCAGAAAAAGATTTCTTTGAACTCAGAATCTTTTGTCATAAGAACTATAGTACAATGACCACGAGAAGTTAGAAGGAAGAGAGGCATCTCATTCACCCTGGAGAGCCATTTTACTGTCCTTCATCTGTTCACACAGGGATGAGTTAACACCCAGTTATTTTAGGTGAAAGGAAGGACAACACGCAAGTGGATATTAAGGATGATTAACTTAGATCTGGTTCATTTTTAGTCTGATCTTTTAAAAATAATAATGCAGTTATGTCACATGAAGAAGAAAAACCTCAACAGCTTACTTTTTTTTGATGAATATGCTACCTGCCTTTCAAACGCGGACATTAATCCCAATATGTCAAGCAACCATTTTCCAGTCCTCAGAGAAATTATCTCTGGGCTGCGGACTCAACCTCTACTCTGCCCTTTTGTCTGTTTCAGCATATAATGACAAGATTGTGGCATTTCTGCGCCAGCCAAACATTTTTGAAATGCTGCAAGAGCGTCAGCCAAGCTTGGCAAGAAACCATGTACTCAGGTAGGGGCTCGTCTCTTGTCCCTGTAACTCTGGGTCTCTCCAGCTATTAACCAAGGTGGAAAGCACCTCTGTGGGGAGAGAGCTAGAGCTGATAATGCATTTTATTTGTGCATTTAGTTTATAACTTGAATCCTCAAAATGAAGGACCCAGGGGGTTCTAGTGTTCTGGGAAGTGGCACAACCAGAGAGGCTCATATTTCCAGGTTAAAAACCAGTGGCAATGGAGTCTATTCCTACTTATGGTGACTCCATGAGTTTCAGAGTAGAACTGTGCTCCATAGGGTTTTCAATGGCAGATTTTTCAGAACTAGATCACCAGGCCTTTTTTCCAAGGTTCACCTGGGTGGACTCAAACCGCCAACCTTTTAGTTAGCTACAAGCACTTTAACTGCACTACCCAGAGACTCCTATTGCCAGGTTACATATTTATACGATGCTAAAGTGATTTCCATTGATTTGGAAGAGAACAGAGAAAGGAAGAAAAATAGCTTTTATTATCAAAATTATTTGTGTAAAAAAGCATGATTTTTTATTTTTGAAATATAACTGTTTAATGCTAAATGCATGAACATTTAATTGAATATAAAGTAGCTAAAGCAAACAGAAGGAATGATGAAGTAAAAGCTGAACAGAGGATGTTGAAGGGGGATTCAAGAAGACGAAGTGAAGTATTATAATGAAATGTGCTAAGACCTGGAGTTAGAAAACCAAAAGGAAGAACATGCTCAGCATTTCTCAAGCTGAAAGACATGAAGAAAAACTCAAGCCTGCAGTCGCAATATTGAAGGATTCTATAGGCAAAATATTGAGTGACACAGGAAGCAACAAAAGAAGATGGAAGGAATACACAGAGTCACTATACCAAAAAGAACTGGTCAATGTTCAGCCACTTCAGGAGGCAGCATATGATCAGGAACTGATGGTACTGAAGAAAGAAGTCCAAGCTGCATTGAAGGCATTGGCAATAAACACGGCTCTAGAAATTGTTGGAGTACCAATTGAGATGTTTCAACAAACAGAGTGCTAGAGTTCCTCACTCATCTATGCCAAGAAATTTGGAAGACAGCTACCTGGCCAAACAACGAGAAGAGATCCATATTTGTGCCTATTCCAAAGAAAGGTGATCCAACAGAATGCTGAAATTATCAAACAATACCATTAATATCACACACAGGTAAAATTTTGCTGAAGATAATTCAGAAGCAGTTGCACCAGTGCATCAACAGGAAACTTCCAGAAATTCAAGCCAGATTCAGAAGAGGATATGGAACGAGGGATATCATTGCTGATGTCAGGTGGACCCTGGCTGAAAGAAGACAATACCAGAAAGACGTTTACCTGTGTTTTATTGACTATGCAAAGGCATTCAACTGTGTGGATCATAACAAATTATGGGTAACATTGTGAAGAATGGGAATTCCAGAACACTTAATTGTGCTCATATGGAACCTGTACATAGACCCAGAGGCAGCCATTCAGACAGAACAAGGGAATAGTGTGTGGTTTAAAGTCAAGAAAGTTGTGTGTCAGGGTTGTATCCTTTCACCATACTTATTCAATCTGTATGCTGAGCAAATAATCCAAGAATCTGGACTACACGAAGAAGAAAGCAGGATTGGAGAAAGACTCATTAACAACCTACAATATTCAGATGGAACAGCCTTGCTTGCTGAAAGTGAAGAGGACTTGAAACACTTACTGATGAAGATCAAAGACTACAGCCTTCATTTTGGATTACACCTCAACATGAAGAAAACAAAAATCCTCACAACTAGGCCAGTAAGCAACATCGTGATGAATGGAGAAATATTGAAGTTTTCCAGGATTTCATTGTACTTGGATCCACAATCAACATCCATGGAAGCAGCAGTCAAGAAATGAAATGACATATAGCATTGGGCAAATCTGCTGCAAAAGATCTTTTAAAGTGTTAGAAAGCAAAAATGTCACTTTGAGAACTAAGGTGCACCTGACCCAAGCCATGGTATTTTCAATGGCCTCATATGCATGTGAAAGCTGGACAGTGAATAAGGAAGACCAAAGAATTAATGCCTTTGAATTATGGCGTTGAAAAAGAATCTTAAATATGCCATGGACTACCAGAAGAACAAACAAATCTATCTTGGAATAAGTACAGCTAGAATGCTCCTTAGAAGTGAGGATTGCTTGGTAAAGTAGAGGGTCAACGAAAAAGAGGAAGACCCTCAGTGAGATGGATTGACACAGTGGCTGCAACAATGGGCTCAAACACAGCAAGGGTTGCAAAGATGACGCGGGACCCGGCAGTGTTTCATTCTGTTGTACATAGGGTGCTATGAGTCGGAACTGACTCTACAGCACCTAACAACAATGCTTGATGCAATGTTGGATGACCTTATTAAAAAAAATAAACAACTAAGCAAGCAAAAAGTTCATATTTATGCTCTAACCACTTAAATCATATTGTCCATTAGAATCATCTTTGAGCGAGTACCTCTGACACTCTGGATCACTTTGTCTGGAAGGGAAATTCCATTCCAAAGTGATGAAAAGAGAAAATATCCCTGAACTTAAATCCTGGTTTCTTACCAAGGTATTCAAAGGTCTCTCTTCTTCAACTTACTACTCAACACTTCCAAAGCTGCAGATGCATGGTGGTTAAGAGTGTGTTCCTTGGAGTTTGAATTCTTGCTCCACCACTTATGGACTATTGATCAGGGCATATTATTCAATCCTCTACTCTCAGTCCCCTTATTACTGAAATGCGGGCCCATAACGTGGACATTATTGACATGTTTAAAGGGGGATTTGTGTAAAGGAGGAAGTAAGGTGATTAGGAGTCCAGTCAATGACTGCTTCTAATTCTTCTATTTCCATTTGGTGCACTCTTCGGATTCTGGATGACACCTGTAATACTCCACTTTGACTTCCTCAGAGAATCACCAATGCCTTAAAATAGCACCTTTGTCATTCAAATCCTTGCTAACCTCTCCAGGAGGGATTATTCACTATTCTTCCCCTTCTACAACCACCTCATTGACATCCCTTTTCCCTGTGTTCTTATTCTGCATAAATTAGAACCACCGTCCTCCCAGCTGCCCCTCATCTCAACTTCTCCCTCTTCCTCCACCTCCAATCTAAACATTTACCTCCTCACTTTCTCTCTTCCAGGCCTCCCTTTCTCTTCTCCCTACCACGGTCCAAGTTTAGGTCTTTACCGTCTTTCTTCTTGACTTTGTAGGGGTCTCTTAAAAGGTATTCTCTCTCCACTCTATTATAACCAAGTTACCTTCTTATACCACAGATCAAATTATGCCACTCCTGTCCTTCAGAAAAACTTCCACGATTTCCACTGTGTTGAAATAAAGTCCAGATTGCTAATCACAATTTCCAAGGTCCCCAAAGTCTGGCCCTAACCTGACTCTCCATCCTGTCTCTAATTTTTAATCCTCCACCATTTTCTACCTTTACCAAACTGTTTACTCTCTGCCTTCCCCTCTACTAGAATGACTTCTCTCATAAGGGCATCTCATTTTGTTTTAAAGATTCAGATCAAATGCTCCCTCCTTTGCAAAAATTTGATGATCCAGGCAGACTTCGATGTTCCTTTTACCTTATTTTAATAGCATGGTTTTTGCTCCCCTAAGATATTTTCCCATCATCTCATGCATTGGACTCCCTGAGCAGTACAAGCGGTTAACACTTGCTGCTAGCTGAAAGGTTAGTGGTTCAAGTCTACCCAGAGGAGGCATCTACCCTGATGTTCTACTTCCCAAAATTCAGCCATTGAAAATTCTACTTAGGACAGTTCTACTGAACAGGGTCTCCATGAATCAGAATCAACTCAATAGCAATGGGTGGTGGTGGGAGCAGACCTCATGTATTACATCCCTTATTTATGTCTCCCCACAACACTGTATACTCTTTAGAGCAGGATCTATATCTTTCTTATCTTTGTACTGCTCTTCCCCCCTCAGAACCTGGCTCTCAGCTTTGAACACACACACACAAAAAACCAAACCGATTGTCGTCAAATTGATTCTGACTCATAGCCACACAGGAAACACTAATTACTTTTAGAGAAAATGAGAGGTCTTTAGCATGAACAAATGAACTTTAGAATGCGTAAGTGTCACTTCCACTTACGTCTAAGTCTTAAGAATTATCTCTCCAGGTCTCGTTACTGAGCCACAGAGGACAATGCCAACTCAGTGGTATGGGTCATTCATTCATGGGCTTCTCTTTGACTCATAATACCTAAGCGTATAGGGGATTTTCATGGATATTCAGAGGAGTTGTATTAGCCAAACAGTTTCTGACACATTACTGCTCTTGAGGGTTTTTTTTGTTTTTTTTTTATATTACTGATTCCACCACTAGGTAATGAGTTCACTGCTGCTTCCTTTTTGGAGAAATTTGAACTCACCAAAGGCACTAGCAAATTAAACAAACCTGATGCCATCGAGTTGATTCCAACTCATAGCGACCCTGTAGGACAGCATAGAGCTGCCCCGTAGGGTTTCCAAGGAGCAACTTGTAGATTTGAACTGCTGACCTTTTCATTTGCTGCTGAGCTCTTAACCACTGCACCACCAGGGCTTCAAAAGCACTAGAGTCCCACTTAAATTGTTTGAAAAGTGAAAAAAAAAAAAGTATTCTCTTGTATTAAAGAGTGAAATATATTTCCAAAGGAAGGGAAACTGTTTCCAATCCTATTGTGTACTATCATAGTAAAATTCAAGAAATCTTAAAGCTTTTGTTGCAGTGTGAAATTACACAATTATAATTTTCCAGAGCTGAAGGGGTGTGTGAGGCCTAGAATCAGGGCATTTAGAATGGGAAATCCCTATTTCCAATCAGAAATTATCAAGTATTGAAACTAAAAACCTTTTTAGGGTCATGGACCCCTTTGAAGATCTGATGAAAACTATTATAGACCCTCCCTCACATATAAACATAAAACTTTGCATACAGTTTCTGGTGGTTAATGGACCCTAAGAGAACTATGAACTAATTTACTCTGGAAACTTTCACCTAAAGCACAATTAAAAAAAAGAGAGAGAGAGAGAACTATGGACCCCGGGTTAAAAGCCTGTCTTAGTTGTATAGTGCTGCTGTAACAGAAATACCACAAGTGGATGGCTTTAACAAACAAAAATTTACTCTCTCACAGTCTAGTAGGCTAGAAGTCTAAATTCAGGGCATCGGCTCCAGGGGAAGGCTTTCTCTGTAGGCTCTGGAGGAAGGCCTTTGTCATCAATCTTCCTCCGGACTAGGAGCTTCTCAGATGCGAGGACCCCAGGTCCAAAGGATGCGCTCTGCTCCCTGCAGTGCTTTCTTGGTGGTATGAAGTCCCCATGTCTCTCTGCTTGCTTCTCTCTTTTATATCTCAAAAGAGATTGGTTTTAAGACACAACCTAATCTCTTAGATTGAGTCCTGCCTCATTAACATAACTGCCCCTAATCCCACCTCATTAACATCATAGAGGTAAGATTTATAACACATAGGAAAATCAAATCAGATGACAAAATGGTGGACAGTCACACAATACTGGGAATCATGGCCTAGCCAAGTTGACACACATTTTGGGGGGACACAATTCAATCCATGACAGAACTCAAATATCTCATCAAAAACAAATCCCAGAGTGACTATCAGAAACTGACTGTGAGGCCATGGAATGGAAAAGACAGAATGGCAAGAGCAAGCACTTGCTCTTCAGGGAGTCAAGCTTAAGGGAACCAGGAGACTGGGCGCTGCTGCCTCTGATGGGGCCTATGCCTGTCCTGGAACTGTGCTATGAGCGTGAGTCAGCTCGACTCTATAGGGCCAAGAGACGAAAAGAAAAATACCTCTCCCAGAAATCCTCCTCAGAGGTAGAACTTAGTGCTTCTTCTATAGGTTTGATCACGGTGCATTTTTTGGTTTAACTCTATTTTGTGTATTTTTGAAGAGGCCAAAAAAGCTTCCCTTCCTGTCTTAAAAAAAAAAAAAAAAAAACTCTCACACGTAAAATCCAAGTCAATTATATTTTTGCCTGAAGACATTCTATTTATGATGAAGAACTGAATTCATGTTAATACAGTCAGAGAGAGGGAAAAGTTGTATTTACAGTATTATTCAAAATAAATTTTTAAAAATTATACTTATGTTATCTTTGGGGAAAGCTGGGTGAAGGTTATATGAATTATTTCTTGCAACTACATGTGAATCTAAAATTATCTAGAAACAAAAATCTAAACATAAGGAAAGAAAAAAGTTAAACATTAAAAGGAAATCAATCCATAAATATTTCCAGATTTCTGCTATATGTAAGAAAGGCAAAAAAAAAAAAAAAAAGTATTTCCTTTGAAGCACACACGAAATGGAATGATTCTTGGCTGTACTCCTTGTAATATATGATTAGTGTCAGGGGAGAAAATTAGAAAGTTCACTTGCTTCAAACAAATATTATTTGTTTGTACACTTACTTGGAACAATTTCCCAGGCTGAAGTTGGAGGTTGTGGAAAGGATCAGACTATGATGAGTGTAACTAAACCAAAAACCAAACCCGTTGTTGTCAAGTCGACCCTATAGGACACAGGAGAAGTGCCCCATAAAGTTTCCAAGGAGCAGCTGGTGGATTCGAACTGCCAACCTTTTGGCTAGCAGCTGTAGCTCTTATCTACTGCACCACCAGGGTTCCTGAGTGAACTAAACAGAGACAAATTGGTGCCTGTGCTCATACTGACCTGGGAGACTAAAAAAAAAAACCCAAACCTATTGACGTCAAGTCACTTCCAACTCATAGTGACCCCACAGGACAGAGCAGAACTTCCCCATAGGACAGAGTGGAACTGCTTCATATGGTTTCCAAGGAGCAGCTGGTAGATTTGAACCTACAGCCCTTTGGTTATCAGCCGAGCTCTTTAACCACCATGCCGACCTGAGAGACTAAGTCTCATCCATTCTGGAGGTTCTCCCTGTAGCAGTGTGGCATTATAAGTTTTCCACCAGGCATGAGACTTTTCAAGAGATTCCCCCCCACCCTTTCCTCACATGGCTTCCAGCACTCCATAACCCCAGTACAGTCCTCCACTTCCTGACTGTTTTAGCTAACCAAGGACCTGACTTTGTTCTGTTCCTTGGCTTCTGTACCTGTGTGAGTCCAAATAGAGGTAATCGCTTTCAGAGCATCGTGTGAACCTGCAGTGATATCTTAGAATACCATGAAACACACTGGCTGTTAGAACGTTGCTTGTTCCACCATATTGGAAGAGAAAAAAGGGATCAAAAAAGGATGTTTCCTTAGTGTGTTAGTCAGGATTTTCTGGAGAAACAGAACCAATGGTAATATATATATATATATATATATATATATATATATATATATATATATATATATATATATATATTATAATATATTTAAATGTCATAGCAACCCCATGTGACTGGGTAGAACTGCCCCATAGGGTTTTCCAGGCTGTAATCTTTATGGGAGCAGATTGCCAGGTCTTTCTCCCACAGAGTCACTGGGTGGGTTAAAACCACCAACCTTTCAGTTAACATTGCACCACCAGGGCTCCTGTACAAATATATATATATATATATATATATATATATATATATATATATACACACACAAAGAAAGAGACCAAAACCCAAAAACCAAACCCAGTGCTGTTGAGTCGATTCCAACTCATAGCGACCGTATAGGACAGAGTAGAACTGCTCCATAGAGTTTCCAAGGAGCACCTGGTGGATTTGAACTGCCGACCCTTTGGTTAGCAGCCGTAGCACTTAACCACTACGCCACCAGGGTTTCCAAGAAAGAGACAGATTTATTTTAAGTATTGGCTCATGCAATTGTGGGGGACTGGTAAATCCAAGATTTGTAGGCAGTCTTGTGTCCCAGAATGGTGGAGGAGGGAGAAGAATTCTGACAGAATGTCTATTTAGAATCTGGAGGCAGAATCCTGTCTCAGGAAACCTGCAGTTTTGCTCTTAAGGCCTTTAACTGATTGAATGAGGCCCACCCACGTTATGGATGATAATCTGCTCTGCCCAAGGCCAACTGATTTAATCACATGTGCTATGGACTGAATTATGTGCCAAAAATGAGTATCAACTTGGCTAGACCATGATTTTCAATGTTGTGTGATTGTCCACCATTTTGTCATCTGATGTGATTTTCCCATGTGTTATAAATCCTACCTCTATGATGTTAATAAGGCAGGATTAGAGGCAGTTATGTTAATGAGGCAGGACTCAATCTACAAGATTAGGCTGTATTTTGAGTCAATCTCTTTTGAGATATAAAAGAGAGAAGCAAACAGAGAGACCAAGAAAGAAGCACTGGGAGTATAATGTGTCCTTTGGACCCAGGGTTCCTGCACGGAAAGGCTCCTGGACCAGGGTAAGATTGATGACAAGGACCTTCCTTCAGAGCTGACAGAGAGAGAAAGTCTTCCCCTGGAGCTGGTGCCCTGAATTTGGATTTCTGGCCTTCTAAACTGTGAGAGAATAAACTTCCGTTTGTTAAAGCCACCCATTTATGGTATTTCTGTTATAGTAGTACTAGATAATTAAGACAACATGTAACTACTTCATAACGGCAACTAGACTAGTATTTGACCAAAGAACTGGGCCTACCGTCTAGCCAAGTTGACACTTAAAATTACACTCAGCTTATGTTTTGATGTGTAATTTCTTGTTTTCTTTCCCACATTATTCTAGGGAGAAAATCCATTATATTCGCACTGAGGGTAATCATGGGCTTGAAAAGTTGTCCTGTGATGCAGATCTAGTCATTTTACTGAGGTAAGGAGCTAAGCCTTACACATTTCTGAAACAGCATCAGGAAAAGCATCTTCACTGGGCAGTTCTGCAGCACAGCCCCAGCGAAAGGGGCAGGGATGGAAACGTTCACCGCTGGTCCAACGGGGATTCTACTGGCTGCAAATGAAGTAGGGTTCCCACCCTTGTACCTCCTGCTGCCATGTTCTTTGCACTTAAAACTGGGCTATCCAGAGCTACAGATAGTAACTGACAGAGACTTTGCCATAGAATTAATCAGTGTTTGCAAAAACACTGAGAATTTGCAAGCTGGGATGTGCCTGTCTTCTTATATTGCCCTTAAATCTGATTTTGTTGTTTTGTGAGAACTTCAACTGCTATTCCCCCAATGCCTGAACGCTTCCTCATGGACAGAGAACTAATTTTTTTTTTTTTTTTTACTTTGCAGTCTCTTTGAAGAAGAGATTATGTCCTATGTCCCCCTGCAGGCTGCCTTCCACCCTGGATACAGCTTCTCTCCCCGCTGTTCACCCTGTTCCTCACCTCAGAACTCCCCAGGTAACTTGGGTATCTGGCAAAGTGCCTCCTGTAAATGTTCCTGGCTGGTGAAAATGGTTAACATGTTCAGCTGCTAGCCAAAAGGTTGTCAGTTTGAGCCCACACAGGTGCTTTGGAAGAAAGGCCTGGTGATCTACTTCTGAAAACTCAGCCACTGAAAACCCTGTGGAGCACAGTTCTACTCTGACACACATGGAGTTGCCATGAGTCACGGTCAACTCCATGGCAACTGGATTACGGGCTTAAGTGGCCAGCTGTGTTTCCACAAGATGAAGGTGAAATGACAAGGAGGTGTAAGTTCTATGTGTGTTCTTTCTCCCTTCCTCCTGTAGCCGAATGAGGGTTCTTGTCCTGTCCTACTAGCCAATGGAAATAAGATGGACACCACATCACCAGTTGCAAGGGAAACAGAAAGTGGAAATTTATTGTCTGTGCAGACAAGGAGCAACGTGGGGTCTAGGAACCATAAGGCCATGTGCTCACCTTCTAAGGGGGCTGGGGAGCTTTTTGTTTCCAATGTTTTCAGGGGTTGAGTTTGGTACCTGGAACCCTCCTCCCGTAGCTTCTCCCATGCCCAGACTTGGAGGTCGAGATATTAAATCATCCTTCGCTGGATGTGTGTGTAGTGGGACAGTTCGCTTCTAAAATGAAATCGGGTGAAATCATGGCCTGGGAAATATCATTCTTTCCGGTGACAGTCGGGTCCAGGGTGGGTTGAAGGACGTGATCTCTTCAATCTGTGCATGCTTCAAGGTGTAGCTTAGGCTAGTCCAGTGGATGGAGCCACTACCTGCTGTGACTTCCTGAAAAATGTTGCTCAGAACAAGCTTATGGTTAGCAAGACAAAGAAAGGGGGGGAAGGGGTGTTGATTGGGGTTTTCACTCCTTCCCTGTCTCTGTCTTGTGGTCAGAAGCGCACTGTCTAATTCGTGTCAACCAACTGCTGCCTGGTTTTGTTTGCCCCTCTTCCCGCTCAGCTAAGCGTGGGTTTTACATGTTTAATTGTTGAAAAAAAATAATCAAAATAAGAACAATATGTCAAAGCATGTAAAATTATATGAAATTCCAATTTTAGTGTCCATAAAAAAATTTTTATTTCAACCTAACCACACCGGTTCCTTCATGTATTGTCTATGGTGGATTTTGTGCGACAACAGCAGAACAGAGTAGAATATTTATCATCCAGCCCCTTAGTTTGCTGATCCCTGTCCAAAATTGCTACCACATTCCAAAAGCACTCTTCGAGAATGTAAATGGAAGAGCAATTTCTGAAACATTCTGCCTTATGACTCAATTTTATTTGATGCCAATTTTGATTATTTTTCTTAAGTTACAAAGGGGAGCAAACATGGTTGCAAGACCACCATAACGTGCCCATGAAGATTCCAAAGTGTTTTCTTTCATGACATGAAATTGGTCTCCTTAAGTTTTCTTTGTATTAAAAAAAAAAAATACCCAGTGCCATTCTTTATATATTAGAATAAATTCTGCATGATGTAAAAATTATTTTAGGTATCTTCCACTCTAAATAAGGGAGTATATGCTGAACAGTTTAGGGGAAAATAAAGATTTTATTTCCTGGACTTATCAAGATAATTACCTTAGGTCAAATCCATCTCCAAACTGAATCCAGATATTGGAGTGTTTTCCCCTGATTGTGTGGCTTGCGTCATTACATTGTTCAAAGTCTCTCTGGTAAACCCACATTTCCTTTATAACTAAAGCTCAAAATGTTTAAAATGGAAGAGGTTCATTTGAAAAGTCTACTAACTCCCTATCTCACTACCTCTAGAGTTAGGGTTCAAGCTTGGCCTCTGAAGCCAGTGGGACATTTCAGAAAAGCAACTGAATTTAGCAATATGCTAATTATTACACCCCTTCGGCAGGGTGGCTCCCTCAGAGTTAGTATCGTTCAGTGCTGCCATGTGTCTCCAAAATTAGAATGTCTTTCTTTTTGGCTTCTCCTTGTCCTATCATTCAGAACTCTCTTTTAGAGGTAATTTGCTAATTGCTAAAATCTTTTTTTAAGGCAGTATTCCCTTGTTGTCACTTCCCCCAAGCAAGTATACCAAACGCATTGTTAATGAAATGCTCCTGTGTAAGGTCTCTGACTCCAACAAAATTAGAATCCAATTGCCTGGGAAATGGAAAAGTAGGGGCTTTGCCAGAGCCAACATTAGGATAATCAGACATTTCCCATGCCCACAGGGTGAACCACTTTTGGAGAGCAAAGCCTTCTGTCTTGGGGAGCTGCTGGTTTGCATGATCATCTGCCCTTTTGTTATGGAGATGGTCCCAGCCTGATAAGGTGTCTATACTTTGTCCACAGGCTTTGTCAGTAGAGCAAAATTGTAACATATATTATATGGATAGACACCCATATTGCAAATAGACGAAATAAGAGAATAAAGAGTTATGTGTTAAATGAGAATTATTTGATAATAACTTTTATAAAAGGAATCAACTTTCCTGATACAGACATTATTGATGCCCTGACTTCAAACCATCATTCAGTCCATTTTGTCAAGGGGATTAATTCTTTATTTTCCCAGATTTGACCACAGAGTCCTCAATCAACTAATCCAAATATTTTGGTACTGATTTTATAATTCTCCTTATCCTAGAATTTCATGACATTTAAGTGGATGCTACAGAGATGGTTAATCATAGTTTATGTGAAAGTATTTTGCAAAGCATAAATTACTAGAAAAATGCGTTATAGTAATGGCCATAGGGATAGTGGTAGTAGGACTCCTAGTAAAAGTTATAATATTATAAAATATGGGGAAAAAAATTATACTTGCACCTATAGCCTTGTGCAGGCACCTGCGTGCCTTAACAGACACCTGGCTTTCCAGGAAGGACTCTTCTTGTTTTCAGTGGTGGCTGTGGGTTCCCTGACACCCCAGGTCCTGCAGGATCCAAAGCGGCAGCTGGTGTTCTCCATGCTTCCTTGCTTTCACCACTTAGCTGTACCACCCCTCTTCCTCTCTCCTGGTCGCTGTCACCTACTGTGTTAGTTACCTAGTGCTGCTGTAACAGAAGTACCACAGGTGGATGGCTTTAAAGAATAGAAATTTATTTTCTCACAGTTCCGAAGGCTGAAAGTCCAAGTTCAGGACATGGTTTTAGGGGGAGATCCTTCCTTGCCTATTTCAGTTTCTAGTAGCTACTAGCATTTGTTTCTGTTGCCTGTCTTCCTTTTCCCCCTGTGTGTGCTTCTGTATCTACTCTGCTGTGTTTATAGGGATCAGAGTAGATGGTCCCGGGCAGAGCTGAGGAAAAATGTAAAACAGAATTCAAACTCACAAAAAAAGACTGACAGAGACTGGAGAAACCTGAGATCATGGCCCCTGGACAACTTATAGCTCAGTACTGAATCACTCCTGAGGTTCACCTTTCAGCCAAAGATTAGACAGGCCCATAAAACAAACAATAACACAGGTAGCTCAACTATATATACGAGACTAAATGGGCACGCTAGCCCAGGGACAAAGACAAGAACGCAAGAGGGGACAGGAAAGCTGGACGAATGGAAATGGGGAACCCAATGTCAAGAAGGAGAGAGTGTTGACATGTTATAGGGTTGGCAACCAATCCACAAAACAATATGTGTATTCATTGTTTAATGAGAAACTAATTTGCTTTGTAAACCATCATCTAAAGCACAATAACCTCCCCCCCAAAAAAAGAAGTGATTAGGTGTAGGACCTACCCTCCATTGGTATGGCCTAATTAACATATCAAAAGAAAAAACCCATTTCCAAACAAGGGCATATTTACAGGTACAGGTGCTAGGATTTTAACATATATTTTTAATTATATTTGGTTAATTTTAAGAAGCAGATCTCCAGGCCTTTCTTTCTGGTCCCTCTTAGTCTGAAATCTTCACTGAAACCCGTTCAGCATCATAGCAACACACAGACCTCCACTGACCCATGAGTGATGGCTATACGTGAGGTGCATTGGCTGGGAATCAAACCCTGGCCTCCACGTGGAAGACAAGAATTCTATCACTGAACTACCACTGCCCTCCAGGTCATTAATTATAAATTAGTTATCTCTCTCCTCAGTAAAGAACACCCAAAAGAAATTCTATCACATTTCTCTGGAAAACTTACTCTCTTCTCTACTGCTATTTCAAATTTTCCACTCCCATCAAACTTCCAACTCACTCTGTCCCCTCTTCTGTCCTAGCAAATGACCTCCCTTCTTTCTTTGCTGAGATGGTTAAAGCCATTCAGCAGACACTTTTTCAAATGTCTGCTACCAGACCTACAAGCGTACCAAACCTGTGCCTATCCCCCTTCACACCTATACAGTAGAGGAGGTGCCTTCGCTCAGGTCGCTATGACCTCTGGTCACCCAATCCAATGGGAATTCTTGGTGCTCCTCCTGATCTTTCTACAGCATTCAACAGTATTGACTCTGTCACCCCAAAGGGCCCCCTTCAGTCAGCTTATGTGGCACCACTCTAGGCATTTCATCTACTTTTCTGGCTGTGTTTTCAGGCTTATCCTCCTCTCCCTACCATCTCCAAGGCTCAGTCCTAGGTTTTTTTCTTTTCTCCCTCCAACCATGTCTTCATGGGTAGCAATTATCTCAGCTTGTAATTATGTAGTTATTTCTTGCCATTACAACTAACTGATAAACTGAGTTTATCAGTACCTGTCTTCCCTAGATTGTAAGCTCGGTGCCTGGAATATAGTGGGCAACTATTATTATTATTGTAAATTTTATGATTACTATTAAATTTTTTTTATTACTTACTACTATTATAATTCTTGATTTTATGGTGCAAGGTAATCTAATATAAACCCCTAAATTCTCTAGGCCCTAATGGAAAGAGATACTTATTTTAGTATTAATATCAGCATAATGACAGAAATATGATAAACACATATATTACAGTTCTAGTTGCCATATTATAGTTACAATTCACTTATATTTACAGCAAATTGCAAGAAAAGCTCAGTAGAGTTGGTTTATGCTAATTGTTTTAGATTACCTAAAAAACCAAAAACCAAACCCAGTGCCATCGAGTTGATTCTGACTCATAGCGACCCTATAGGACCCTACAGGACCCCATAGAGCTTCCAAGGAGCACTTGGTGAATTCGAACTGCCGACGCTTTGTTAGCAGCCATAGCACCGAACCACTATGCCACCAGGGTTTAGTATAATTAAATCAAGAAAACTGTTCACCAAGGCATTTTTAAGATAAATATAAAAAATATATATAGCTTACAATAATTGGAATGGAAAACATAAATATTTGTTCCCATCAGAACTTATTTTTCTCTTTATTATATTATTTCTATTTATTATAAAAGTAACTGAGGGAGTAATGGAAATTAGGGGACATGTCTTGGAGAAGAAAAATATGAAGACACAGGAATGTGCCCCTGGTCAGCTCTTCCCCCTACTGTCACTCCAGTAAAAAGCGACCATGTGCTTTTTCCCTGCAGGCTTACAGAGAGCCAGTGCGAGAGCCCCTTCACCATACCGGAGAGACTTTGAAGCCAAGCTCCGAAATTTCTACCGGAAACTGGAAGCCAAAGGATTTGGTCAGGGTCCAGGGAAAATTAAGTGAGTGCTGCAGTGCTCGGCACATAATTCAGACAATAGTTTTCTATCTCCTTCTTTCCTGTACCTTTGTGGTAGTTTTTGGAGATTGGATACCCTGTTGTGGTAGCAGCCATGCTCATAGAAAGGAGGAAAGAAGTTAGGAAGTTGGAAAGAAAGGAAGCTGAGAAACTGGAAGGGAGGCAGGAAGGGAAGGGAGAAGGAGAGAGAGAGAGAGCAGTAGATTTCAGACAAAAAATATATATATATATATATATATAAAATCATGTAGATGTTGTTAGAAAGCAGGGAAGCATAAACCAAATTAAAAAATCTTATATTTCCTTCCATTTATTCATGGGACAAAATTTACCTCATTAGTCAAATCCATGGACCCTTTGTAACTTTATAGTCGGAGTCCAAATAAAAAGTTGTTCATTGTTTTCCTTCTGAGCTCGTTGTTCTCATGTGTAAGTGTCAAACCTGAATTTAGGAATCCAGTTTAAGAGACATGCCTAGGAATTGATCAAAAAGAATTTTAAATGTAGCCCAATGTGATGGCTACATTATAGAATCTAGCCATCTATAAAGGCACACGTGTTTTCCTTGCGGTCCCAATGTTTGAAAGGATTGTTAAAATAAGTCCTTTGCTGACTCCGTGTCCTGCCCTTTCATCTCTCACTGAGCACTTGCTGCTCACGTAGAACGCAGCCAGATATTGGAGGCTCAGAGACTCTGCTCACCACCCATGTTCCATCTTCTTTTTCCCAGGCTCATTATTCGTCGGGACCACTTGTTGGAGGGGACCTTCAATCAGGTGATGGCCTATTCCCGGAAAGAGCTCCAGCGGAACAAACTCTATGTCACCTTCGTTGGCGAGGAGGGGTGAGGCGCCAGCCATTTTATAGACACCTGGGTGGGGATACACCAGAGACCAAGGATCATGGATGATTTTTTTCAAGAAGTAACAGGGTGCTGGCTCTAAGCCTTTTGCCCAAGTTGATTCTGGTCATGCCCTCCTAGGAGGTCTTTCTTTCTCCAGGTATTTTCAAGCTTTAGGTTTCAGGTCCTTCCAAAAACTAAGATTATCAGCATGTACTAGAGTCTAAGACCACATGTCCAAAGAGTCAGCCAAAAACCCAGCCCGAAGTCACTGGATTTTTATTTTTTCAGTAGAGATAGACCTCTGAGTTTCTAATCAAGAAAACTCTTCCCCCTAATATGCATATATACAACTCCATATCAAAATTTTCATATAATTTCAGTGGTTTCCTAGAAGACATCTCAACTGTGGAAGGCAAGCTATCTAGGAGGGTACATCAGAATGAACTTTGAAGCTTTTCCAGTTCACACACAGATGCATGAAAATACACACAATGTCACAGAAAATTCTTTCATGCCCCCCACCCCACACACACTCCCAAGTCCCTGTTTTTGATGGACCAGCTATGTGTTGTATCCCATACACGTGACATGGTTGAAAAAAGGTTAAGGAACACTGATGGGATAAGAGCCCATCCATGGACATCCTCCAGGCACACCCTGAGCTTCCTGGGCCTCTGCTTCCTTTGCAGCCTGGACTACAGTGGTCCCTCTAGAGAGTTCTTCTTCCTGCTATCCCAGGAGCTCTTCAACCCTTACTACGGGCTCTTTGAGTACTCTGCAAATGACACTTACACGGTGCAGATCAGCCCCATGTCCGCGTTTGTGGAGAACCACCTTGAATGGTAAGACTTGAGTTTTTGCTTTCTTATATTTGAAATTTCCAGTCTTTCTGAGTCAGAAGTCAACAGCATTTCTTGAGGGCTGCAATGTTTAGAGCAATGGACAGAATATCAGGGGAGGTATTGAGAGTGAATGACAGAGCTCTAGGAGGAAGATTTCTGTTAGTCTTCATCCAGAATACAAAAAACATGACTACAAACACCAATATATCAAGTGCAAATTGATGTAAGATAGAATAATTGCCTGCTGAAAGGACAATAATAAGGTAAGTCGGTATAATTGGTGAATATTGATAATGCTACTAAAATCGTAAGAGTCCCCAGTGGAGGCTTTTTGGAGCACTCAGGGCTTGGAAACATTTTTGACCTTGGATCAATGGCTTTGACCTTGGACTTGACTTATAGTCAAGTCATGGGAGAAGAAGGAACCATTCGGAGCTTGGGCAGACACCAACATCGGCTTTCTGCATCTTACTGTAAAATGAAGCTTTTGGGTCAGGTGAACCCTAAGCATTCTTCTGACTCTAAAATCCAATCTCTCTTTGGTCCACTCCCACTGAGACATTCAAATACTGTTTACTGATACATGTAAAAAGATATGTACTTGTCAATTGTGCACAATTTTGTGGGCAATACCTCACATGTAGGTGTTAGAAGTCTCCAGACAGCTGCTCAGAACATCGAGGATGCAGCCACTTTTCATCTCCATTACCACGTTACCTGGTTGGAAAATTATCCCTGCTGTCACTGTAGGAGCCCCTGCTATGAAAAGGAAAATAAGCACTGGAGACTGCTAATGTGGGTTCTTATCTGAAAGTGTTTATTATAATGTGTTGCTGGAGAGGAGAGCTTCTGGGTGGTACCTGAGATCGGCTGGGCTTAGAGCCCAAGTCTTCATACTTTGGTTTTACAGCATCAGTGTAGCCCACCCTGGCGTGATGCTTCCAGGAATTGCACATGCCCTCTCTCTCCAAACACACACCTGGCTCTGAAGATTTTGAGCTGGGACCGGAGTATGTCTACATCAAGCGTTTGGCATAAATTCTGAAAGAAAAGTCAGCCTTTATCTCTCCTTTCCCTGTAACTTATCAATAAGCAGATAACAGAGCCTGTGAGGCAGAAACACAGGCAGTGCGGAGCTGGAGCAGCAAGTTCAGAACCCCATCAGAGGGGTTTCTGAACCTGAAAACTGAATGGCAGCTGTTACTGAGGTTATAGCAAGACAGCTCCATCCCAGCAGTAGAGAGAGCTACAGCCCACGACACAAGAATATATATGTGCACAGATCATACATAAAACAACCTCTCAATCCTCTTTGTTTGCTCACATGACTGAATTATTTTTTTGTTTTAATTTTTTGTTGATAAGTGTTTTCATTAATGGAATGCATGCTGGATCATTGAGTGTGTCTGAATTTTTGGTAGGTAATATGGATTTTGATATATATTATGTGGTACATGTGTGTCCTTCTGGTCCCCAGGGGTAGGATTGGTGGGATAAAGCAAGAAAAAATCGTATTATCTTAGCGATTTATTTTATTTGGTGAAATTTTTCAAAACGTGGGATAATACATAAAGGCACCTTGCAATGGCTGCACGTAATTGTGGTTGAGTCTCCATCTTTTTAAAGCTGCATTCTCAGCATCACCTTCTAGATCCCTTGACAGGTGCATACAGTGTATGGTGCCTGAAAATGAAGTATTGAAGCAAACATGGAATCATTGTGAGAAACGCAACTTCCAATAACATGAAGGAACACGGAAATATACTGACAAAGAAAAAAAAAAGTTTTGTACAATCACATCTCCAGGATGCAATGCCTCATACCAAAAAAAAAAAAAAAAAAACCAAACCTGTTGCCCTTGAGTCTGTTCCTACTGATAAAAGACCCTATAAGACAGAACAGAACTGCCCAATAGGGCTTCCAAGGAGCAGCTGGTGGATTCGAACTGCCAACCTTTTGGTTAGCAGCCGAACACTTAACCACTGCGCCACCAGGGCTCCCCCATCTCAAACAATACACTGTAAAAACAGCAAGTTGCAGCACACACCCATTTTTTCCATTTCAAACAGTTATATACAGGTCCCCGCCTGACAGCAACATACACTGTCAGTGGGACAGAAGCTTCCCAATAAATCAGAAAGGCAGAAAATGTAGGTGGGTTCTGTATGTCCCGCAGGTCATGAAAGGGTTAGATGGTGTCTTGGAGTCTGTGAATTGGAATCAGTCACCCATAAAGAAATATTCATCAAATATCATCATATACAGGACCATGCTAGGTGTGTGGGAAATACCTTCATTAATTTAACGGTTATAATTTAAGTGCATATTATGTGCTGAGAGTTTACAAAGATGAGAGGAGCAAGGTCTCTTCTTCCCTCAAGAAGCAGTAGTGAGGGGTACATGTGAGTAAGCCAATAATTACAACTGTTGCTGCTGTCGTTAGTTGCCTTGAGTTGGCGCCTACTCATGCTGACCTTATTGTGTATAACAGAACAAAATGTTGCCCAGTCCCGCACCATCTTCAAGATCTTTAGTATGTTTGAGTCCATTGTTGCAGATATTGTGTCAATCTATCTCCCCGAGGGTATCCCTCATTTTCACTGACCCTCCACTTTACCAAGCACGATGCCCTTTTCTAGTGATTGGTCTTTCCTGAGGGCATGTCAGAAGTAAGTGAGTTGAAGTCTTGCCATCCTCACTTCTAAGGAGAATTCTGGTTATATTTTTCTAAGACTGATTTGTTCATTCTTCTGGCGGCCCACACTATAGTCAATATTCTTTGCCGACACCACAGTTCAAATGTATCAATTCTTCCTCTGTCTTCCTTTTCCGTTGTCCAGCTTTTGCACTCATAAGAGGTGATTGAAAAGAGCGTGGCTTGGGTCAGATACATCTTAGTCATCAAAGTGACATCTTTGTTTTTTAAAAATTTAACAAAGGTCTTTTGCTATGCATACATTATATATGTATGTATATGTGTATATATGTATATATATTTATATAACTGAGAATCATATTTAATCACAAAGAAAAAATATCTCAATGGGCTTAAGGTGGGAGAGGAGAGTGAAGTCAATGAATCTTATAAAGAATCTTTTCTAGACATGTCAAGGAGCCAAAACCAGAGGTAAGAATATAAAGGCATGAGAGGGAATGGAACTCGAATAGGCAGTGTAGACTGATCAGAGCAGAGTGTGGCCTCCAGGGTCATGGTAGAAAGTGAGGTCAGAGATGGAGGTGGGAGTCAGATTACATATATCCTGTATAGAGAATGTTATGATGGGATTCATGTTTTTAAAATTAAACATTTTTTAATTTTTAAATTAAACCTTACCACAGTGTGGAGAACAAATTTGAAGAGGTGAGACTAGAAGTAGCGAGACCACCTACAAGACTGTTGCTATGTTGAGAGAGAGATAGAGTCAACACCAAGGTAGAGTCAGTGTCTAAGGAGAGGAAGGCACTGAATTTAGGGACATCTTGGAGGGAGAAGAGATTGGCCTAGTTATCTCACTGACTGTTAAAGTGAGAGGCAGAGAGGAACGTAGAATAAGTCTGAGATTGCGTAATGAGGTGGGGGTTGTGTGAAGTAGAATACATTTAAAGGAAAGATGAGAAATTCACTCTTTGACCTGGAGGGTTTGCAGCTTCTATGATAGTATTTGATGTTATGTTGATATATTTACATGCAACCGGGAATATGGACCTTGCTAGTGGGAGAGCACTGGGCTAAAATTTGAGAATTGGGAGACACCAGCACTGGGTGAGTCAAGTCATGGGAGGAGATGGGACTACCCAGAGCTCACGCAGACAGTGAGGAGAGCTGAGGCCCACGGAAGAGCACTGGGCCACCCCGCTACGTGAGGGGTGGGCAGAGTAGGATCTAGAAGGGAAGCGGTGAAGGATTGGCCGAAGGAGTGTAACGAGAAAATGAAACAGGCCTGGAGGGAGCGAGAAGTCCTCAGGAAAAGACTAGTGTCAGTGACAGGAGGAGACAGACGAGAATACGCTGGCCAGAGGTGGTGCAAAAGCCATAGAATAACAGAATGAGGTCTCCAGGGGTTCAGAACAAAGGATTGGGAGGATGAAGCCTAGGGCATCAAGGCAGGAAGAGTGTCCAAGAGTTAGATGGTACACTGTGGATGGTGGCAGAGGACAGCAGGGGTAAGCACCATGGTTGGGTAAACGAAACTCAAAGCCCTGAAGGAATCTTGAAGAAAAGCACTTCTCAATGCAGACACAAAATAGGGCCACAGGTGAAGGCCTATGGGAAAGTCTCAGAAGGCACTCTGTATTTGTGGGCTGCACTGTATTGCACCACCTACCTGAGCTTGGCCTTTGCATTAGTAAGACCACCTCACCAGCTGCCCCACACCCGCCCCTCACCCTGGCTTTGCTGCCAGCCACCTATTTCTGGCCCATAAGTACATCAGTTAGACTTTACTGCATTGGGGAAGGAACTTAAGTGATACAGAGCTATGGTAAGAATTGACAAAGTGATCTAGATGAATCCCTTATAAAGATCAAGGGCTCAAAAGTGCCTGCCCTCGAGGCGCTAGTTAACTGCTATCTTCCTATACTCGAAAGACTTAACCCTCTTGGCAGCACGCTGACTTTGATCCCCTGAAGCACCCACTCATGCTGAGGATACTTGCTGGTATCCCTTAAACAAAATTGCAGGTAATCTGAACTAGCAATCTAAACAGAGCTTTTTCAGTGAGTTTCCTGTCAGTGTTAAGGTTGAATATGAATTGCTGTGAAGTGGGCAGGGGGCCTTTCCTCTTTTTTGAGGCTCTGCCTCTGAACAGTTCTGTCTCCCAGAGTCCTCAGCACTTGGAAAAGCCCGAAATGCAGAACACGCACAGCCCTTTCCAGAGGGCGCTCATCAAAAGCTAACTCTGATCAGCATCAGATTGGATCATGAGCCTTTGCAAGAAGTCCTACTGTTCTTTTCAGAATTCCTGAAACAGAGAAGATGCTGTTCTGTTGGCAATTTCAGCCATGGCTGAGTGAACTTGAGGTTGTCTGTTCAGAGCCTTCTTTAGCTTTGAACAAGAAGCCCTTGTTGGGCTTACAGGGTCTTAACCAAACAGTCAGGGCAGTGGTGGTTCAGTGATAGAATTTTCACCTTTCATGTAGGATACCCGGGTTCAATTCCCAACCAGAGCACCTTACGCACGGCCACCACCCATCTGTCTGGGGTGGATTACGTGTTGCTATGATAGGGTCACTACAAGTCAGAATCAACTCCACAGCAACGGGTTTGGTTTTTTGTTTTTTTTATGATGTTGAATAGGTTTGGGCAGAGTTTCCAGACTAAAATGGACTAGGAAGAAAGGCCTGACCATCAACTTCCAAAAATCAGTCAGTGAAAACCCTATGGGTCACAGCAGTCTGATCCACAATCACAGGGATGGCACAGGGCTGGGCACTATTTTGTTACGTTGTCCATGGAGTCACCATGACTCAGGGCCGACTTGATGGCAGCTAACAACAACAACCAAACAGCAATGCCAGACTTATTCCTCATTTATTTCCCTACTGTCAGCCATCCTTGTGCCTTGGGGCAAATGATTTTACAAAGAACGCTTGCAGGTTTTGCATTTTCACTGCCCCTGCTGGTACAGTGGTTAAGAGTTTCGCTGCTAAGCAAGAGGCTGGCAGTTCGAATCCACTAGCCACTCTTTGGAAACCCTGTCTTACAGGGTTGCTATGAGTCGGAACCAACTCGACAGCAACAGTTTTGGGTTTGTTTTGTTTTTTGCTTTATATGCTTGTCAAGCTCTTTGATGAGTGTTTTCTGAAGGGTGCCTGGAAGGGCTCAGAAATGAGTGAAGTCTGCTCTGTGTATGGTACTAAATGTCAGCAGCAAGCAGGTCTGCCCTGCCTGCCTGAAGACCTTGTGCCCCTTGCTCCTGCGGCTGGGAGGTGGGTGGCACTGAGGAGGCCTGAACCACAGGTTCTCAAATCTGATCTCCCACACCACTAGCTGCAACAAGATGCCATTTAAGCTGGCAGGGCGGACTTGTCCGTAGGTGATCTCAGATCTCGTGAGCATGGCCCTCCTTCCTTCCTGGGCCCACAGGACACTTTATCACATGATTCCAACGGGCTCCCAGGACGATGAGACTCGCTGTAACCTGAACGATACTAATAAGAAAACAGAGGAACCAAAAGATTAAAGGGCTTGACTTGGTAAAGCCGGAAATTTAAGAACAGCGGAGATCCCTCGACCACAGGACAAGATAGGACAGGATTCAGCCTGGGAGGGGGAGGGAGATGTGGTCACTAACACCCACTCCCTGCCAACCTCTTCTCTTCACGTTGGAAACCAGCACTACAGACCAGAAATAAACAAACACTGAACAAGCTGGTCAGCCATAAAGGATTAACCAATACTCAGGATGGAGAACATTACTTGGTTGTGGCTGGAGGAGGCCTCTTTGCACTAGTCATTTTTATCTTTTTATTATTATTATTCTGGTGTTTGATCTTTCATAGCCGTCTTCTGTGTCCCATACTCTTACTTGTTTTGTCTGACTCCCACTTGAGGAAATAAGCTCTAGGAGAGCAGAGACTGGCCTATCTTATTTTACTCTAGCACAATGCCTAACACTTAAAGTTGTTCAGTAAAAATATTTGATTGAATGTTGGGTGTATAAAACCAGAAAAACCAAACCCATTGCCATCAAGTTGATTCTGACTCATAGCGACCCTGTAAGACAGACTAGAACTGCCCCGTAGGGTTTCCAAGGAGCAGCTAGTGGATTCGAACTGCTAACTTTTTGGTTAGCAGCTGAGCTGTTAACCACTGTGCCACAAGGGCTCCATTGGGTATATATATGAGTATTACTCTACAAATCACACCTGTTAAAATAAAAAACTAGAGTGCTCATTCCTTCCTCCTGCAATAAATTGCTCGAGGTTAACACTTTTTTTTTCTTCTGTGGGTCTAAAGCCCTGGTGAGGTTGACAGTGTATGTTCATGTCTCTGACAGCTTTGCACCTTCGGTGGCTGTTTGGCACAATGCTGGAATGCTGCTTGTTACTGAAGGAAGGCCTCTGCCTCCTTCTTGAAGCTGCACCATGCTCATTCTGCTATGACGGTGCTTCCAGTATCTTCCCGAGGCTTCCAGAGAAGCCTCTGACACTATCCTTTCTCAAAACTTCCTTTTGCTGTAGCTAGTTGAGACACTCTGAGTCTCCATTTATGCTCATTGGATGTGGGCTATATTTTCACTGGAGCAATACCAGTAAATCAAAAACTCCATACAACAGGGCATAGCAATTCCACCTACTTCTCTTTTTTCCTAGCCAAATGTTGAGACATACCAATATCAATAAATATAGTGAAGATTCTGTATTACACATGCTAAGTGAAAAAAAAAAAAAATCTAATTTTCTTCACCCGAAAGATTCACAATGTGTTTGTGAAAGTGACTTTTCTTTATCATGACCCTGTCAAAGTCATCAGTGGTAACACTCAGAAAAAAAAAAAAAAAAACAGTTGCTGTTGAGTCAGTTCCAACACTCTTGACATTTCTTTATAATTTAAATGAGCCAGATTATAGTGGCCACAGCCCCAGATGCTGTGAGATTTGTCGTGTCAACATTTTTCATATTTGCTAAAACTTGTGCTATTGGAAATTTTCCATGTGCTACAAAATGATGTATAAGAAAATACCAGGCAAAAATGCTCATATATATTTTGAATGGAGGTATAAGTGACAAAATGAAATGTATTTTTATGTCTACCACAAAGTATAAATGATGCAAAATGCATATAATTTTACATTATTATGCTTAGTGATAGGAAAGGTTCACATTTCAGTTCAAACTTTCCCTTCTCAGGGGCCTTTCCTGACCACTTGATGTAACGTCCACCACATGTCTGTCAGTTTGTCATACTGTGGTGGCTTGTGTGTTGCTGTGATACTGGAAGCTTCGCCACCAGTTTTTCAAATACTGTCAGGGTCACACTTGGTGGGCAGGTTTCAGCTGAGCTTCCAGACTAAGACAGACTAGGAAGAAGGACGTGGCTGTCTACTTCTGAAAAAATTGGCCAGTGAAAACCTTATGAGGTAGCACTGGCACATTAGCTGATATAGTGCAGGAGATGAGCCCCTCAGGTTGGAAGGCACTCAAAATAGAAAATATAAAGTAGAGCATCTACTAATAACTCTCCAGCTTAACACCCTTTTTAGCTATATTGACAGCATTTATCACCATCTGAAATATAGTGTACTTATATATTTATAACTCATTTATTTATTTTTTTTTTTTTTTAATTTTTATTAAGCTTCAAGTGAACATTTACCATTCCAATCAGTCTGTCACATGTAGGTTTACATACATCTTACGCCCTTCTCCCACTTGCTCTCCCCCTATTGAGTCAGCCCTTACAGTCTCTCGTTTCGTGCCAATTTTACCTTCTTCCCTCTCTCTCTATCTTCCCATCCCCCCTCCAGTCAAGAGTTGCCAACACACTCTCCTGTGTCCACCTGATTTAATTAGCTCACTCTTCATCAGTATCTCTCTCCCCCCCACTGACCAGTCCTTTTCATGCCTGATGATTTGTCTTCGGGGATGGTTCCTGTCCTGTGCCATCAGAAGTTCTGGGGAGCATTGTCTCTGGGATTCCTCTAGTCGCAATCATACCATTAGGTGTGGTCTTTTAATGAGAATTTGGGGTCTGCATCCCATTGGTCTCCTGCTCCCTCAGGAGTTGTCTGTTGTGTTCCCTGACAGGGCAGACATCGATCGTGGCCGGGCACCAACTAGTTCTTCTGGTCTCAGGATATTGTAGGTCTCTGGTTCAAGTGGCCCTTTCTGTCTCTTGGGTTCTTAGTTGTCGTGTGACCTTGGTGTTCTTCCTTTGCCTTTGCTCCCGGTGGGTTGAGACCAATTAATGTATTTTAGATGGCTGCTTGTTGGCATTTAGGACCCCAGGTGCCACAATTCAAAGTGGGATGCAGAGTGTTTTCATAATAGAATTGTTTTGCCCATTGATTTAGAAGTCCTCTCAAACCAAGTTCCCCAGACCCCAGCCCCTGCTTCGCTATCCTTTGAAGCTTTCATTTTATCTCGGAAACCTCTTTACTTTTAATCCTGTCCAATTAGGCTGACCTTCCATGTTTTGAGTGTTGTCTTTCCCTTCACCCAAAGCAGTTCCCATCTACAGATTGATCAATAAAAAGCCCTCTCCCTCCCTCCCTCCCTCCCTCCCCCCTTTGTAACCACAAAAGTATGTGTTCTTTTCCGTTTTTTCTATTTCTCAAGATCTTATAATAGTGGTCTTATACAATATTTGTCCTTTTGCAACTGACTCATTTCGCTCAGCATAATGCCTTCCAGATTCCTCCATGTTATGAAGTGTTTCAGAGATTCGTCACTGTTCTTTATCGATGCGTAGTATTCCATTGTGTGAATATACCACAATTTATTTACCCATTCGTCCGTTGATGGACATCTTGTTTGCTTCCAGCTTTTTGCTATTGTAAACAGAGCTGCAATAAACATGGGTGTGCATATATCTGTTTGTGTGAAGGGTCTTGTATTTTTAGGGTATATTCCGAGGAGTGGGATTTCTGGGTTGTATGGTAGTTCTATTTCTAACTGTTTAAGATAACGCCAGATGGATTTCCAAAGTGGTTGTACCATTTTACAACCCCACCAGCAGTGTATGAGAGTTCCAGTCTCTCCGCAGCCTCTCCAACATTTATTATTTTGTGTTTTTTGAATTAATGCCAGTCTAGTTGGTGTCAGATGGAATCTCATCGTAGTTTTAATTTGCATTTCTCTAATGACTAATGATCGAGAGCATTTTCTCATGTATCTGTTGGCTGCCTGAATATCTTCCTTAGTGAAATGTGTGTTCATATCCTTTGCCCACTTCTTGATTGGGTTGTTTGTCTTTTTGTGGTTGAGTTTTGACAGAATCATGTAGATTTTAGAGATCAGGCGCTGGTCTGAGATGTCATAGCTGAATATTCTTTCCCAGTCTGTAGGTGGTCTTTTTACTCTTTTGGTGAAGTCTTTAGATGTGCATAGGTGTTTGATTTTTAGGAGCTCCCAGTTATCTGGTTTCTCTTCATCATTTTTGGCAATGTTTTGTATTCTGTTTATGCCCTGTATTAGGGCTCCTAGGGTAGATCCTATTTTTTCTTCCATGATTTTTATCGTTTTAGTCTTTATGTTTAGGTCTTTGATCCACTTGGAGTTAGTTTTTGTGCATGGTGTGAGGTATGGGTCCTGTTTCATTCTTTTGCAAATGGATATCCAGTTATGCCAGCACCATTTGTTAAAAAGACTATTATTTCCCCAATTGACTGACACTGGTCCTTTGTCAAATATCAGCTGCTCATAAATGGATGGATTTATATCTGGATTCTCAATTCTGTTCCATTGGTCTATGTGCCTGTTGTTGTACCAGTACCAGGCTGTTTTGACTACTGTAGCTATATAATAGGTTCTGAAATCAGGTAGAGTGAGGCCTCCCACTTTCTTCTTCTTTTTCAGTAATGTTTTGCTTATCCGGGGGTTCTTTCCTTTCCATATGAAATTAGTGATTTGTTTCTCTATTCCCTTAAAGTATGACATTGGTATTTGGATTGGAAGTGCGTTGTATGTATAAATGGCTTTTGGTAGAATAGACATTTTTACTATGTTAAGTCTTCCTATCCATGAGCAGGGTATGTTTTTCCATTTAAGTGTGTCCTTTTGAATTTCTTGTAGCAGAGTTTTATAGTTTTCTTTGTATAGGTCTTTTACATCCTTGGTAAGATTTATTCCTAAGTATTTTATCTTCTTGGGGGCTACTGTGAATGGTATTGATTTGGTTATTTCCTCTTCGGTGTTCTTTTTGTTGATGTAGAGGAATCCAAGTGATTTTTGTATGTTTATTTTATATCCTGAGACTCTTCCAAACTCTTCTATTAGTTTCAGTAGTTTTCTGGAGGATTTCTTAGGGTTTTCCATGTATACGATCATGTCATCTGCAAATAGTGATAGCTTTACTTCCTCCTTACCAATCTGGATACCCTTTATTTCTTTGTCTAGCCTAATTGCTCTGGCTAGGACTTCAAGTACGATGTTGAATAAGAGTGGTGATAAAGGGCATCCTTGTCTGGTTCCCGTTCTCAAGGGAAATGCTTTCAGGTTCTCTCCATTTAGAGTGATATTGGCCGTCGGCTTTGCATATATGCCCTTTATTATGTTGAGGAATTTTCCTTCAATTCCTATTTTGGTGAGAGTTTTTATCATAAATGGGTGTTGGACTTTGTCAAATGCCTTTTCTGCATCAATTGATAAGATCATGTGGTTTTTGTCTTTTGTTTTATTTATGTGATGGATTACATTAATGGTTTTTCTGATATTAAACCAGCCTTGCATACCTGGTATAAATCCCACTTGATCAGGGTGAATTATTTTTTTGATGTGTTGTTGGATTCTATTGGCTAGAATTTTATTAAGGATTTTTGCATCTATGTTCATGAGGGATATAGGTCTAAAATTTTCTTTTTTTGTAATGTCTTTACCTGGTTTTGGTATCAGGGAGATGGTAGCTTCATAGAATGAGTTGGGTAGTATTCCGTCTTTTTCTATACTTTGAAATACCTTCAATAGTAATGGTGTTAAGTCTTCCCTGAAGGTTTGGTAGAACTCTGCAGTGAAGCCATCTGGGCCAGGACTTTTTTTTGTTGGGAGTTTTTTGATTACCGTTTCAATCTCTTTTTTTGTTATGGGTCTATTTAGTTGTTCTACTTCTGAATGTGTTAGTTTAGGTAAGTAGTATTGTTCCAAGAATTTATCCATTTCTTCTAGGTTTTCAAATTTGTTAGAGTACAATTTTATGTAGTAATCTGATATGATTCTTTTGATTTCATTTGGTTCTGTTGTGATGTGGTCCTTCTCGTTTCTTATTCGGGTTATTTGTTTCCTTTCCTGTTTTTCTTTAGTCAGTCTAGCCAATGGTTTATCAATTTTGTCAATTTTTTCAAAGAACCAGCTTTTGGCTTTGTTAATTCTTTCAATTGTTTTTCTGTTCTCTAATTCATTTAGTTCAGCTCTAATTTTTATTATTTGTTTTCTTCGAGTGCCTGATGGATTCTTTTGTTGCTCACTTTCTATTTGCTCAAGTTGTCGGGACAGTTCTCTGATTTTGTCTCTTTCTTCTTTTTGTATGTGTGCATTTATCGATATAAATTGGCCTCTGAGCACTGCTTTTGCTGTGTCCCAGAGGTTTTGATAGGAAGTATTTTCATTCTCGTTGCTTTCTAAGAATTTCCTTATTCCCTCCTTGATGTCTTCTATAACCCAGTCTTTTTTCAGGAGGGTATTGTTCATTTTCCAAGTATTTGATTTCTTTTCCCTAGTTTTTCTGTTATTGATTTCTAGCTTCATTGCCTTGTGGTCTGAGAAGATGCTTTGTAATATTTCGATGTTTTGGATTCTGGAAAGATTTGTTTTATGCCCTAATATGTGGTCTATTCTAGAGAATGTTCCATGTGCGCTAGAAAAAAAAGTATATTTTGCAGCAGTTGGGTGGAGAGTTCTGTATAAGTCAATGAGGTCAAGTTGGTTGATTGTTGTAAGTAGGTCTTCCGTGTCTCTATTGAGCTTCTTACTGGATGTCCTGTCCTTCTCCGAAAGTGGTGTGTTGAAGTCTCCTACTATATATGTGGAGGTGTCTATCTCACTTTTCAATTCTGTTAAAATTTGATTTATGTATCTTGCAGCCCTGTCATTAGGTGCGTAAATATTTAATATGGTTATGTCTTCCTGATCAATTGTCCCTTTTATCATTATATAGTGTCCTTCTTTATCCTTTGTGGTGGATTTAAGTCTAAAGTCTATTTTGTCAGAAATTAATATTGCTACTCCTCTTCTTTTTTGCTTATTGTTTGCTTGATATATTTTTTTCCATCCTTTGAGTTTTAGTTTGTTTGTGTCTCTAAGTCTAAGGTGTGTCTCATGTAGGCAGCATATAGATGGATCGTGTTTTTTTATCCAGTCCGTGACTCTCTGTCTCTTTATTGGTGCATTTAGTCCATTTACATTCAGCGTAATTATAGATAAGTAAGTTTTTAGTGCTGTCATTTTGATGCCTTTTCATGTGTGTTGTTGGCCATTTCATTTTTCCACATGCTTTTTTGTGCTGAGACGTTTTTCTTAGTAGCTTGTGAGATCCTCATTTTCATAATGTTTAACTTTGTGTTTATTGAGTCGTTACGTTTTTCTTGGCTTTTTTCTTGAGTTATGGAATTGATATTCCTTTTTGTGGTTACCTTTTTATTTACCCCTATTTTTCTAAGTAAAAACCTAACTTGTATCCTTCTATTTCGCCTTGTATCACTCTCCATCTGGCAGTTCAATGTCTCCTATATTTAGTCCCTCTTTTTGATTATTTTGATCGTTTATCTATTGATTTCCATGATTTCCTGTTGTGTGTATTATTTTGTTTATTTATTTATTTTTTAGAATTAGTCTTAATTTGTTTGTTTTTGTGCTTTCCCTGTTTGAGTTGCGTTGATATCAGGACGTTCTGTTTTGTGACCTTGTATTGTGCTGGTAGCTGATATTATTGGTCATCCGGCCCACCAATCTCCTTTAGCATTTCTTGCAGTCTTGGTTTAGTTTTTGCAAATTCTCTAAACTTGTGTTTATCTGTAAATATCTTAATTTCTCCTTCATATTTCAGAGAGAGTTTTGCTGGATATATGATCCTTGGTTGGCAGTTTTTCTCGTTTAGTGCTCTGTATATGTCGTCCCATTCCCTTCTTGCCTGCATGGTTTCTGCTGAGTAGTCTGAACTTATTCTTATTGATTCTCCCTTGAAGGAAACCTTTCTTTTCTCCCTGGCTGCTTTTAAAATTTTCTGTTTGTCTTTGGTTTTGGCAAGTTTGATGATGATATGTCTTGGTGTTTTTCTTTTTGGATCAATCTTAAATGGGGTTCGATGAGCATCTTGGATAGATATCCTTTCTTCTTTCATGATGTCAGGGAAGTTTTGTGTCAGGAGTTCTTCAACTATTTTCTCTGTGTTTTCTGTCCCCCCTCCCTGTTCTGGGACTCCAATTACTCGCAAGTTATCCTTCTTGATAGAGTCCCACATGATTCTTAGGGTTTCTTCATTTTTTTTAATTCTTTTATCTGATTTTTTTTCAGCTATGTTGGTGTTGTTTCCCTGGTCCTCCAGAAGTCCCAGTCTACATTCTAATTGCTCGAGTCTGCTCCTCTGACTTTCTATTGCATTGTCAAATTCTGTAATTTTATTGTTAATCTTTTGGATTTCTACATGCTGTCTCTCTATGGATTCTTGCAACTTGTTAATTTTTCCACTATGTTCTTGAATAATCTTTTTGAGTTCTTCAACAGTTTTATCAGTGTGTTCCTTGGCTTTTTCTGCATTTATCCTAATTTCATTTGTGATATCTTTAAGCATTCTGTAAATTAGTTTTTTATATTCTGTATCTGATAATTCCAGGATTGTATCTTCATTTGGGAAAGATTTTGATTCTTTTGTTTGGGGGGTTGGAGAAGCTGTCATGGTCTGTTTCTTTATGTGGTTTGATATGGACTGCTGTCTCCGAGCCATCACTGGGAAACTAGATTTTCCAAGTAGTCAGCTGGTGCGCTGGCTCTTAGTTCTGAAAACAGTCGCTGTCTGCCCGTATTTGTTCGTTTTCCGTCTCTAAGTCTGTGCTTGTTGTTCAGAGTTCGTAGATTGTTATGTATGTGATCGATTCCCTTGTTTTTCCGAGTCTTTGTTGCAAGAGGGATCCGCGGTAGCGTCCACCTAGTCCGCCATCTTGGCCCCCGCCCTGAGTTCTATTTTATTTTTTAATAATTTATTTTTTATTGTTGAAAATGTACACAGCAAAGCATACACCAATTCAACAATTTCTACATGTACAATTCCATGACATTACATTTATCAAGTTATGCAGCCATTCTCACCCTCCTTCTCCGAGTTACTCCTCCACTGTTAACATGAACTCACTTCCCCTTAAGTTTCTTCTCTAACCTTTCTATTTGCTGTTGTCAATTTGATCCCACATGCATAGTTCTTTAAAAGAACACAGTGCTCAAGGCAGACCAAAAAAAAAAACACACCAAACCCACTACTGTCAAGTTGATTCTAACTCATAGCAACCCTGTAGGACAGAGTAGAACTGCCCAATAGGGTTTCCAGGGAGCGGCTGGTGGATTCAACTGCCAACCTTTGGGAAGTCACTTTTTAGAAAAATGTCAACACGAGAAGAATTTTCAGGACCCAGTTTTCAATCTGACACTAACTGTTTAATCAGTTTCTATGCAACACTGGAGCCCTTGGGTGGCATATATGGCTACCAGCCAAATGGTTGGAGGTTCAAATCCAACCAAAGGCACCTTGGAAGAAATCTACTTCCAAAAACGTAGCCATCTCAAACCCTGTGGAGCACAGTTCTACCCTGATACACATAGGGTTGCCATTAGTCAATCTATTTGATGGCAACTGGCTTGGCTTGGTTTATGCAGCCACCAGAAGGTGCATGTCCTCATTCCTTGCTAGTGATTGTGACAACTCTAACCTGACTAGTGTCACAACCAGAAATTTTAGAACCTCTCAAACCAAAATCTCTGAGAGAGGCTCTTGGCCCTTTGCTAACGCAAAAGAAATAGATCTCCCTCTCCTGCCCTGCCCCAGCCTCTTGCCCTTTCCAAGCAGTCACTACTAGGTGGTAAGAGTCTTATGCTTTCAGGTGCTTAGCAAGGGGAGGGGGAAGAGGAGGGAGGCTACTTAGAGCATGTTTAGAGTTTGGCCAAGTGGATATTAAGTGTAATTGTAGAGTTTTATGGAACCTAAAAAGTCCTGGATAACACACTTTAAATATCCCTTGCTACATCTGCAGTCTTGAATTAGTAGACAGAAACCACAATATTATGAGATCCCACTGACAGCCTCGTGGCTCTTCAAGGGCCAAGGGCCTCTCCTGACAAGAGGGCAGTGATAATGTGCACTTTTGATTTGAATTAAGGATCAGATAAGCTCCTCCACCCTCACCTACCCCAACAGTAGTACGTGGGTCCTTTCCTAGACACCTGCAAGAGCTTTACTGATCTCCTCTCTGGCTGAAGCTGAATAGTCTTTCTAGTAATACCCTGGAGAAGCGGTGGAACATAAATTAGTTTAGAAAGCATCATAAAAAGCACACAACCAGTTGTGATTATGTCCATCCTATCCATTTCTTAACCCAATTTTCTTCAGAACTTGTGAGAAACATCCAGTAAAGTTATCAAAACCATTAGAGGAAGTCCTGTCTTAGTTATCTAGTGTTGCTGTAACACAGATACCACAAGTCAATGGCTTTAAAGAACAGAAATTTATATTCTCACAGTTCTGAAGGTTAGAAGTCCAAATCAGGGTCTCCTGATTCTTGCCTTGGAGGTAGGTAGTCCCAGGCATTCCTTGGCAATCCTTGGCCTGTAGATGGCACTCACATGGCATCTACCTTCCCCCATGTGTGTATCTCTGTGTCTATTCTGGTTTTTTTATAACTCAAAAATGATTAGATTTAGGATTCACCATACACTGATATGATCACATAACAAAAGAAAAACCAAACAGGATCACATCCACAGGTACTACCTACTACCCATTGCTGTTCACTCAATTCCAACTCATGTTGACAGAGTAGGGACAGAGTAGAACTGCCCCATAGGGTTTCCAAGGCTGTAAATCTTCATAGAAGCAGACTGCCACATCTTTCTCCACAGGTACAAGGGCCAGGAACTCAAGACATGTTTTCTGGGAGGACACAGTTCAATCTTTAACAAGTACTGTTTTTGAAAACTCTCATTTTTAGATTAGAGGCTTTTGCAACTGTGAAAATAATAATAAAAATGTGTAATAAAAATTAATAATAATAAAAGCTAATGGTTTTTAAAAAGACACCCTGGTGGCCCAGTGGTTAAGCGCTTGGCTGCTAAACAAGAGGTTGACGGTTCAAACCTACAGCCACTCCGTGGGAGAAAGATGTGGCAGTCTGCCTCCAAAAAGTTTACAGTCTTGGAAACCCTTTGGAACAGTTCTACTCTGTCATATAGGATAACTATGAGTCAGAATCGACTTGACGGCACTGGGTTTGGTTTTTTGTTTTTGAACACTGCGCTAAGCAATGTATATTCACAATTTTTATCTGAAAAAGCCTTCACCAAATTAGTTTTTAAGATAGTAACCGGCAAAAAAAAAAAAAAACCCAGTGCCGTCAAGTCGATTCCAACTCAAAGCGACCCTATAGGACAGAGTAGAACTGCCCCATAGAGTTTCCAAGGAGCGCCTGGCAGATTTGAACTGCCGATTCTTTGGTTAGCAGCCATAGCACTTAACCACTATGCCACCAGGGATAAAAAAAAAAAAAAAAAAAAACTTTTTTTTTTTCCCCAGGGATACCCACTGTTGAATAGATTCTGCACACAAGAGGTCCACTGTTCCTATAATATAGTAAATTAATAAATTCTCCTGGGATATGGTTCTTGAATAAATTATTAAAGCAAACAAGGAGCTGGGATTGTCTTACAACATTAATTCAAGATCCATCACTTATATTGAGCAGTCTCTGATTACACTCTGTAATAAATTTAAATGAACAGTGACTTTCCTCATAAAGGTGATTTACTGTTTGTCTATAGAGGATATTGCACCTTCTAATTGCTTTCTCATTAAAGGGTATGAGATACTGATTATAAACAGTATGAGATACTGGGACAGAGGGTATTAGAAGAAGCAAGGAAGCCAAATATCGTAAACCTGAATGATGAGAGGAGACAGGCAATTATGAGGCCGGGTGAACATATCACAATACTAGAAATTTGTCACGTCTTGAGGCCTACATTTAATTATGAAGATGTGTGACATAAAAATCCCTGTGGTATAAACCTAGTAAAGGGAGAGTTAAAACTGTCTCTCTTTTCTCATGTATATCTAAAAAATTCATGAAACTAAAGTAAAAATAAATTACTGGATTTAGTAAAGAAATTTGATAGGGGGCTGGATATAAGATAAATATACAAAATAAATTGTTTTTCTCTTTCTAGCAGTAAGTGTACCTAGAAAGGGAACTTGTATATGCAACGGTGGCAAAAATGATAAACACAAATAAATTTAGCAAGAAAGGCAAAGGCCCTATATGAATAAAATTATAAAATCTTATTGAGAACATAAAATGATATTAAGAAACAAATACCATGTTTTGATGTGAAGACAATATCCTAGAAATGTCATTTATCTCCAAATATATATATAAATTTATGTTTCTAACTAAAATCTTATCCTTTTGTGTCATATGGAAGAATAAATGACTGAAAATAACCAAGTCATTTTTTAAAAGAATAATGAGGTGATAAGGTGGGGTAGGAGGCTTTCTTACCAGGTATGAAAACATAATATAAAGACATATAATAGAGTAAAAATGGTATTTTGATAGGATTTGTGAAAAAGCAAATCCAGAAATAGATCTGAGTATTATAATTTAGTATATGACAAAGGTGGTAGTTCAGTTCAGTTGGAAAAGAATGAAGTATTTAGTTAATGATGCCACCATAGCTGGCTATGTAATCAAAAGATAATTGAGTTAGATTCCTCTCTAGTTTAAAAACACGTATACAAAATCTAACAATAACATTTCTTCAGAAAAATCTAGGTGATTTTATGTATATTCTAGAACATAAACATTATTGAAAAAATTAAACAAGCTCAAGAAACCTTGTGTGGTGAAGGACTTTTTCATCAAGATTGGCACACTGGAATCTATAAAAGCAAAAAAAAAAGTTTCAATGTATAAAAATTAAAATGCTTTTTATGGCCAAAAAAATGCCATAAACAAAGTCTAAAGACAAACTTTAGGTTCTGAAAAATAATCTTTGCAACTTAAGAAAATGAGAGGTTGAAATCTATAACATACACAGAACTCTTACAACTTGAAAAGAAAAGAAGAAACAACCCTAGAATAAATAGGCAAAGAACATGAAAAAGTAGGTCAGTGAAGAACAAATCCAAATAATCGACAAACCCAGTAAAAGAATTTCAACCTTACCAGCATTCAGGGAAATGCAAATTAAAGTTAACAATGATATATCCCTTTATAATTGTTTATATAGCGACTGTATGGGTTGGAATCGACTCGATGGCACTGGGTTACTGGGTTATACTCAAACTGGCAAAAAGTAAAAAAAAGTTATATTATTTGTGGAGAGAACATGGGTAAAAGGATACTCTCATACATTGCTGGTAGAAACATGAATTATTTTTTTTTTTCCTTTTGGCTCGTGAATCCATCTCATGAAAACCAAAGCAGTAGTATGTAAGGACTTTTGTAATAATAGCTAATATTTACTGAGCCTTGAGTATGGGCCATGTATCTTTGTAAAGGCTGCACTTGAATTACACATACTATTATGACCCCTCTCTTTTACAAATGAGGAAATTGGTTAACAGAGAGGTTAAAAAACTTGTCCAAGGTAACAGGGCTAGTACATGACAGAGCTAGGAATCAAACCCTGGCAGTTTGGCTCTAGAATGCTGACTCTTAAAAGCTATGCTAGACTGCCTAACACATCAGACAGGGTGTTTATTTCAGCATTGTCTTTAAAGGAACAAACCTAGAAGCAGCACGAATGTCCATTGGCAGGGGAACGGTCAAATAGATTAAGCAGATCCACACTGCACAGTAACCCGAGGCATTAAAAAACTGTATTAAGGCCTTATCATATGAAGGACGGATTTCCTCAAGGTATTATTAACTGAGGAGAAACGCAGAAAAGCATGAGTAATAAGATTCAAAAATTGACAAATAATGACCCAAAACCTGTACTGTATTTGTATAAATACAGACATACAGGTATGAGTACATTAGTGTAGGATTGAATAACGCAGATGAAGTATATAAAAGGACACACCTTAGATAGTTAAACATGGGTCACAGGAGATGAGTGAGGTGAGGGGAGCCAACCAAACAAGGAAAAGGCAAAATAGATATTAGCAAAAAGCATGTAGAATCAGGTTTAAGGAGCCCTAGGCTGCCAGTGGAAACCGTGGTGGCATAGTGGTTAAGAGCTCAGGCTGCTAACCAAAAGGTCAGCAGTTCAAATCCACCAGGTGCTCCTTGGAAACCCTACTCTGTCCTAAAGGGTCACTATGAGTTGGCATCGGCGCAATGGGTTTGGTTTTGGGTTTTTTTTTTTTTAGGTTGCCAACAGAAACCTTTGTGGCATACTGGTTAAGTGCTATGACTAATAATCCAAAGGTAGGCAGTTCAAATCCACCAGATCCAGCTGCTCATTAGAAACTCTATGGGGCAGCTCTACTCTGTCCTATAGGGTCTCTGTGAGTCGGGATCCACTCTGGCAGCGGATTTGGGTTTGTTTGTATGTTTGTTTGTTGCGGGGGTTATACTGCTAACTGAAAGGTTGGCGGTTCCCACCCACCATCACCTGCGCAGTGGGAAAAAGACCTGTCTATCCACTCCTGTTGGAAACCCTGATGGCATAGAGGTTAAGTGCAATGGCTGTTAACCAGAAGGCCAGCAGTTTGAATCCACCAGGACTCTGTCCTCTAGGGTCACTATAGTCGGAATCAACACAACGGCAGGGGGTTTATCCACTCCTGTAAAGATTACAGCCTAGGAAACCCTACGGGGCAGTTCTACTCTGTCCAGTTGGGTCATAGCAAGTTGAAATCAACTCCACGGCAATGGGTTTGGCTTTTTGGTTTTATGACAGATTAGAACTGCCCCATAGGGTTTCCAAAGAGTACCTGGTGGATTCGAACTGCCAGCCTTTTTGGTTAGCAGGCAGACTCTTAACCACTACGTCACCAGGGTTTCCCTACTCTGTCATACAGGGATGCTATGAGTTGGAACCAACGCAACAGCATACAAAAACAAGATCAGATTTATGAATGTATCTATAAAGTACGCGTGTGTGTCATTTAAAAAAAAATTATTTCTTAACAGCTAAATGTCATTTGGTACAGATGACTTAGGTAAATTCTTAGAGGAAGGCAAATATGAATTCATCAATGCACTGATATATTCCTGAGAGCTGGGTTATACATACCGTTCTGCAGGTGAGCTTCTGGTGTATTATAAATGCCACATGTACATGGCACTGCCTTGCTCACCCTACCTGCTGTCTCTTCCATTCTTCATCCCATTTTTACACCCATTGCCCCTTTATTCAGCACAAAAAAAAAAAATTAATGATGTGCCACTGTCTACAGAATGAAGTCCATGTTCCTCAGGCTCTTGGGACTGCACACTGCCTTCCTGAGACACCAACTCCTGTCCCAACTCCCTTCCTCCCACCCTTTGTCCCCCCTGCTCTGGTGGTCAGAGCTTCTCTCCATCCAGTCTCTCCACCTGCCAGAGGACCCTTGTGGTTTCCTCTCTTCCTCCTCTCTCATTCACACAGACTGAATCCCACCTACCCTGAAAGCCCACTTACAATACCCTGTAGGGAGCCCTCATCCATTGCTGGTAGGACTGTAAAATGGTACAGCTGCTGTGGAAAGCAGTCTGAAGTTTCTTCAAAAAGTTAAACAGAATTACTCTGTGACACAGCAATTATAAAACAAAAAATCCAAACTCGTTGCCGTCAAGTCAAGTCCAACTCACAGCAGCCCTACAGGGCAGACTAGGACTGCCTCATAGGGTTTCCAAAGAGCAGCTGGTGGATTCGAACTGCCAGTCTTTTGGTCAGCAGCTGAGCTCTTAACTACACCACTAGGGCTCCTATACCCATATCGTGAAATATTATTCAGCCACAAAGAGAAATGAGTTCTGATGACACGCTGAGACATGGATAAACTTTGAAAACATTACGCGGAGTAAAATAATTCATACGCAAAGGGAAAAATATTGTATGATCCCACTTCAGTGAAATATCTAGACTAGGCAAAGGCCTAGAGACAAAAGTAGATTAGGGGCTACGAGGAGCTGGGGAAGGGAAGATGGGGGGTGGTTATTGCCTAAGGGGCACTGAGTTTCTGTTGGAGTGATGAAAACCTTTTGAAAATAGACAGTGGTGATGGTAGCAGAACATGGTGAGTGTCATTAACGTCACTGAACTGTACACTTAAAATGGTTAAAATAGCAATTTTTTTGTATATATCTTTTACCACAATAAAATTTTAAAAAACTATGTCGTTACCTCATGACTTCTTTCCTGAAGTTTCTTCTGAAGATAAATAAGCTCATATTCTCTTGAGTTCTTTTAGAAACAAAGGTTTCAAGGGCTTTTAACTGAAACTCTGTTTTCCAATGAGATTTCCGTTCAATCCCACTATGAGAACAGATGGAGGTGGAGCTGGTCTCCTCCAGGGAGCCAGGTGGTGTGGTCAGTTGTCCCCTTCAGACTCTTCTTTCTCCTCCCTGTCTCTCTGCTTCTATACAAAACTGTGTGAAAAACACTGCTCCTGTCTTTTGTCTCTCTCATTCCATCTCACCCTGCCTACTTTGCATTGTAAGGATCAGGGGTCTTTATTGTCTTTGTTTGCCCTCTGCAGCCAGCATAGTTTCTGGCAGAGGCAACGCCCTCCAGTTCCTGAGGCAGGGTGCCACACGGCAAAAGGTGAAGGCTTCAGAGCCAGGCAAACCCTGGTTAAATACCTGCTCTATCTTTCATTTGCTGAGTGACCCTGTTCAAATTTTTAGCCTCTCTGAGACTCAGCCTCCTGCCCAATAACCAACCAAAACCAGTTGCCTTCATGTTGATTCAGACTCACAGTGACACTCTGTGTTTCAGAGTAGAAACCCCATAGGGGTTTCAATTGCTGGCTTTTTAGGACGTAGATCACCAGGCCTTTCTTCTGAGGTGCCTCTGGGTGGATTCAAACCACCAACCATTAGGTTAGTAGCCAGGGACTTAGTCATTTGCACCACCCAGGGATTCCATGGTCTATAAACGGGAGATAATAGTGCTTATTCTGCATGGTGGTTGTAAAAATATAGAAATAGTAGTTGGCACCCAGTAGGCATTTAACAAATGGTAGATGTTATTCTTTTCTTGAGAGAGTGTGTGTATATTTTACTAGGACATCTGAAGTTATCACAGACAGCTAGATTGGGTCCTTCAATTGGGTCTCAACATTGGCACTGTTGACATTTAAAAACCAAAACCAAACCCACTGCCGTTGAGTTAATTCTGACTCACAGCACCCCTATAGACAGGGTAGAACTGCCTCACAGGGTTTCCAAGAAGCAGCTGGTGGATTCGAACGGCCAGCCTTTTGGGTAGCAGCCAGCTTGTTAGCTCTTAACCAATTCTCCCTTGTGAAGGGCTGCCCTGTGCATTGTATAATGTTGAACAGCATCTCAGGCTTCTGCCCACTAGATGCCAGTAACATCCACTCCCCCAGTTGTGACAACCAAAAATGTCTTCAGACATTGCCAGATCACTCCCTGCTGAGAACCACTGCTTTAATCTACCCATGTATGAAAAGAGGCTGGAAAAACAAGCAGGCTTTGTTGATGAACAAGGTCACCAAAATTTTGGTAGGGTAAAAAACATTTGTGTGGGTCTATAAAAAAAAAAAAAAAAATTTTTTTTTCTTCTATAGTTTTATAAGGAGCCCTGGTGGCACACTGGTTAAAAAAAGTTCAAACGAAAGGTCAGCGGTTCGAACCCACAAGCCTTGCTCCTCGGGAGAAAGATGTGCCAATCTGCTCCTGTAAAGATTACAACCTTAGAAACCCTATGGGCAGTTCTGCTCCGCCCTACAGGGTCAGTATGAGTCAGAATTAACTCAATAACAATGGATTTTGTTTTACATTTTTAGAAAGGTCCCTATGTGGCACAGATAGTTGGCGTTCTACTGCTAACCTAAAGGTTGGCGGTTTAAACTTACCCAGTGGTACCTCATAAGATAGACCTGGTGATCTTCTTCTGTTAAGATTTCAGCCAAGAAAACCCTATGGAGCAGTTCTACTCTGTAACACATGGGGTTGCCATGAGTCAAAACAGACACGACCACAACTGAAAACAAGAAGAGTTTTATAAAAACAATTTCAACATTGGAATACGTCATATATACTTAGACATCTCTGGCTATTAGATCAGCGTTACTGGGGCTCATAACTGGTGCTGGTGTGTTGGTGCAGTCAAGCCGCCCCTGAGTCCATGTTCTGGTTCCCTTCTATTACTTCCAGAAGATAATCTCCCACTTGGTTTATTAATTTTCTTCCCATGAGAGTTGCCCAATAAGCCATTGGTGGTTCAGTGGTGGAATTCTCGACTCCCATGCGGGAAGCCCAAGTTTGATTCCAGCTAATGTGCCTCATGCATGGCCACCACCCGTCTGTCAGTGGAGGCTTGTGTGTTGCTATGATGCTGAACATGTTTCAACAGAGCTTCTGGACTAAGACTAGGAAGAAAGTCCTGGCAATCTGTTGTTATTGCTAGGTGCTGTTGAGTCGGTTCCAACTCATAGGGACCTCATATACAACAGGACAAAATGCTGCCCGGTCCTGCACCATCCTCACAAATGTTGCTATGTTTGAGCCCATTGTTGCAGCCACTGTGTCAATCCATCTAGTTGAAAGTGTTCTTTTTCACTGACCCTCTACCTTACCAAACATGATGTCCTTCTCCAGGCACTGGTCCTTCCTGATAACATGTCCAAGGTATGAGAGACAAAGTCTCCCCATCGTCGCTTACAAGGAGCACTCTGGCTGTACTTCTTCCAAGACAGACATGCTCATTCTTCTGGCAGTCCATGGTATATTCAATATTCTCCACAAAAACCGTAATTCGAAGGTATCAATTCTTCTTCAGTCTTCCTTATTCATTGTCCAGCTTTCACATGTATATGAGGCAATTGAAAACAGGATAGCTTGGGTCAGGTGCACCTTAGTTCTTAAAGTGACATCTTTGCTTTTCAACACCGAAGAGGTCTTTTGCAGCAGATTTGCCCAATACATCATTTGATTCCTTGACTGTTGCTTCCATGGGTGTTGATTGTGGATCCAAGTAAAATGAAATCAGCAAATGAAAACCCTACAGATCATAACGGTCTGATCGACAATCAATCATGGGGATGGCGCAGAACCGGGCAGTGTTTTGTCCTGTTGTGCGTGGTATCACACAAGTCAGCGGCTGACTCCAGGGCAGCTAACAACAACCCACCCACTAACCCACTGCCGTCGAGTTGATTCCGACTCATAGTGACCCTGTACGACAGAGTAGAACTGCCCCATAGAGTTTCCAAGGAGCGCCTGGCAGATTTGAACTGCTGACCTCTTGGTTAGCAGCTGTAGCTCTTAACCACTACACCACCAGGGTTCAGCAACAACAATGTGATAATCGCCTGATGAACTCTATCAGAAAGAAAAGCTTAGAGACAGCCATGCCCTTCAGGGACTCCTGAGGCTAGGAGTATTTTCTTACAGTCCTCCAGGGTTTCCAGACCAGTGAGGGGAGGCGAGCTGAGTTCTCACATGCACAGCAGCAGGCCACACTCTGCTTCCAAGCTCTGCAGGAGGCTTGGACACCAAGCCTCAGCCTTCCTACAAACTAAACCAAAATCCCACTGTCATGAAGTTAATTCAGACTCACAGCAACCCTATAGGACAGAGTAGAACTGCCCCATAGGGTTTCCAAGGTGGTAAATCTTTATGGAAGCAGATTGCCACATCTTTCTCCAGTGGAGCAGCTAGTGGGTTCGAACCTCTGACCTTTTAGTTAGCAGCCCAGGGCTTAACCACTGCACCAGGAGGCAACAATTATAAAGTAAAACACTGGTGGGAATGCCAGGACCTAAACCCAACCCTCCATTAACTGTGGAGAGAAGACTAGCCTCGGGCAAGCGTGGGGCCGGGCTCTGAACTCAGACCACAGGAATGTGCGGGCAAGAGTGGAAAGGAAAGCAAAGCTGGGTGGGGCGTAGCTCCTTCCCTTCGTGACTCTGCAGGGGACCAGGAGCTGCCGAGAACCAGCCCACAGTCCCCGGATATTCATCCCAAGAACAGCTCCAAGGGGGCTTTACTGTTGTTGGCACTTCCCCCTTGCTGTTTGTACTGTTAACTTTTCAAATGGAGTTCCGCTTGTATTGGTTTATACTGGCAGTACATGGCCCTGAAAACTGCTCTTTCTAGGAGGCAGCTGTGTTGAGAATCTAGAAGGATGCAAGGTTTTTGAGGAGACAGTGTCAGAAGAGAGGAAAAGAGTTGAATTATAAGAGAGGGCAGAAATGAGTGGCATCAGAGGCCCAAGGAGGCAGAAGTGACCAGGAGCTATGGGGGGCGGTTAGCTTTGGAAAAGGAACCAGCCCCTTCTCCCTCTCTCTGTTCTACAGAGAAATGACAATGTAGATTGCAGGCAAGAATCCCTGGGAGGTGCAGATAGTTAAGTGCTTGATTACTAGCCAAAGGTTGGTGGTTTAGACTCACCCAGAGGCACCTCAGGAGACAGTCTTGGCTCTTTGCTTCCGAAAATCCTATTGAGCAGTTCTACTTTGGAACGCACGGGGTTGCCATGAGTCAGAATCAGCTCAACAGCAACTAACGACAACAGATGGCAGAGGCAGTTACGAATGAGGAAGGGGCAGCAAGCCGAGGGCAAAAAGCCTATATGGAGAGGTTAGGAGCACATGAGGGGTTTTGCTCTGGACAAAAAGAAGAACCCTTTGTCTACTTAGTGGTGGGAAAGGAGGTGAGGATGCACGTGGGTGCGGGTAAGTGGGGAGAGAGTAGGCTGTGTAGAACACTTCGTAAAAACAAAAAGAAGAAACGGTTGCCATGGAGCTGACCCCGACTCATGGTAACCCCAAGTGCATAAGAGCAGAACTATCCCCCACAGAGTTCTCAGTGGCTGGTTTTTCAGAAGTAGGTCACGAGGCTTTTCTTCCAAGGTGCCTCTGGGTGGACTCAAACCTCCAACCTTTCAGTTAACAGCCAAGTGTGTTAACCATTTGCACTATCCAGGGACTCCTAGAAGACATAAAAGGTCCCAAAATGAAGGTGACAATACTGGGTGAAACATGGAAGCAGACATTGTGTGGCAACATCGTGAAGGTTTTATGTACTTAAATGATGAGCTTGAGAAAGGATAATTATTTTTAATTAATCAAAGTTATGAGGATTAGGAGAGAGGAGTATCTTTGAGATGGATTGTTTAACGTAATAGAACTTAGCAATTATGAAGCATTTTTCATCTTCAAAGAACCTATTAACATTAAATTACTCTTCTTTTTAATTCTCCTGTGAGGTATGTAAGCAAATATTAACATTATTATCCCTTACTTGTAGATGGGAAGAGAGGAATGGAGAGGCTCTGACTTGCCCAGGCAGACCTAAAATTAAAAGAGCTTAAAAAAAAAAAAAAAAATGTTCCCACTGCAGAGACTGTAGAGACCTGGGTTTCCTGGCTATAGTTTTACCTTTAGCTCTTCTGTATGCTGGTGGCATAGGAAAAGAAGTTACGGCAAGATTTGTATGCACGGCCATTAGTGGGGTTGGAAGGAACCTGTGTCCCATAGGGGTGGGAGATGCCATATACTGTTCTCTGATTGTCCCTGGTGTGTCAGGACTTAACCTAGGGAGGCTTTCCAAAGAATCAGAGTTCATGTAACTTGAGCAGAATCTTTGCATTGCCTGACTTCAGTATGCTAACATATGAGATGGGGATTAAAAATAATGCTTTGATTCACGGACTCAGACTCTTTTTTGGAATACATTATGGTTTGATTAAATAAATGGAAATCCATCCTGCTCATCTTGAAAAGTTGCCTTGAGGACAAAGGAAATGAAAGCAGTCTGCTAACAATATCAAGCCCAAGATAAATTACCATATGCGCTCAGCATCACAGCTGAGAAATCCCTAGGTTTGACTCTTTCTAAATGTAAAAATTAACGAAATTGCAACTATCGTTTAAGTCACTGAAAGATGGGTGCACTTTTCATGAAACTGTGCTCCTGTTTTGAAATGTTTAAATATCAAATAGAATTAACAAGGTCAGAAAAGACTTTTTATCTATTGGAAGAGGTTTAGAAAAACATAAACTATATAAAAATCTAGAGCTTTGTTTCCTGTTCGACCCTGATTTCATGTCAAGAAATCTATATTCAGAGGAGTAAGGGTGAAGAGCTAAAAAGCTACAGACACTGGAATAACTGAAGGGATGGGACCAATGTAAACTACCTAGAATGGACTTTCTAAGTTGAGAATAGTGGAGAGAGCAAAAGAAAGTGTTGACAATAGCACTGGCAGAGGTGGACCAGGGACAGCAATGTAGCAACCGTAATCCAGCTGAGAACAAGACCAAGGTACCCAACTGATCACAGATCTGAGAAGAGGGATAGTTGGTGGAGACATGTAAATGTAATGTTCTGGAATATCATGTGAAAGATGAATGGGAATCACTCTAGATTCTCAAATGATTTCATTCTACTTGGATCAACAATCAATGTCCACGGAAGCAGTAGTCAAGAAATCAAATGACATATTACACTGGGCAAACGTGCTGCAAAAAACTTCTTTAAAGTGTTAAAAAGCAAAGATGTCACTTTGATGACTACAGTAGGTCTGACCCGAGCCATGGTCTTTTTCAGTCACCTCATATGCATGAGAAAGCTGGGCAATGAAAAAGGAAGATCAAAGAACTGATGCATTCAAACTGTGGTTTTGGCAAAGAATATTGAATTTATACACCACGGACTGCCAGAGAATGAACAAATCAGTCTCAGAAGAAATGTAGTCAGAACGCTCCTTAGAAGAGAGGATGGCAAGACTGGCTCACTTACTTTGGACATGTTATCAGGAAAGACCAATCAGTAGAAAAGAACAACATGGGTGGTAAAGTAGAGGGTCAGCAAACACGAGGGAAACCCTCAATGAGACAAACTGATACAGTAACAATGGACTCAGACACACCATCAAGGACAATGAAGATGGCACAAGACGGCAACATTTATTTGTTATATACAAGTTCACCATGAATTGGCACTGACTTGACAGCAACTAACGACAACTAGACTTCTAAAGAAAGTGTGTGATATTATCTGAAGCCAGGTCCTTGAGCCTGGGCTGGGAATAGATCAGACCAATCTGTTCATTGACTGATCAGTTCATTGACTAATTTTTTTGGAAGTAGATTGCCAGGCCTTGCTTCCTACTCTGTCTGAGTCTGAAAACTCTGCTGAAACTTGTTCAGCATTGTAGCGTCTCACAAACCTTCACTGATAGATGGGTAGTGACTGCGCATGAGGTGCACTGGCCTAGGATTTTGGGGGTGCAAAGGGCAGGAAGGACTTCCAGCTTCAGATGCTGAAGAACAGACTCCAAGATTGGCTTCCCCTAGCTCTCCAGACTTCTAGGGACTTGCTCTTTATATCCTTATCTCAAAGGATATCGGCTAATTCTGTTATCTAAAGAAAAATATAATCAGGTAAATCTTCAAAACAACAAAGCTGCTTAGAATAAACAGAGCCCCAAACCTCCACGTCATGCTGATTTGTTGTATCGTTTGGCCTTTACATCTGATCTTCCCCCTCCATTAATGCAATTAATTCAGAACTGATGACTTAAATTGCTTCAAATATTCCTGGTATCTGGATTGTATCAGTACATACCTTTGCTTAGCACAGGAACTTGATATTGTCGGAACCATGATTTTGCCAGCCTTGAAAATTACAGAATGTCATTTCAGTTGAGACTTAGGTAGGATTTAAATAATTCCAGTATTTTCTTGAAGCACGATGTCACTGGACTGGGCATTCCATGGGAGCTGGGAGTTTCGTCTGTTCTGTTCAGCAAGTACCCCAGCAACTAGTATATTGTTGTTAGGTGCCATCGAATCGGTTCCAACTCATAGCGACCCTTATGTACAACAGAAGGAAACACTGCCCGGTCCTGCACCATCCTCACAATCGTTGTTATGTTTGAGCCCATTGTTGCAGCCACTGTGTCAACATATCTCATTGAGTCTTCCTCCTTTTCAATGATCCTCTGCTTTACCAAGCATGATGTCCATCTCCAGGGACTGATACCTCCTGATCACATGTCCAAAGTATGTGAGACATACTCTTGCCATCCTTGGTTCTAAGGAGCATTCTGACTGTATTTCTTCCAGAATAGATTTGTTTGTTCTTTTGGCAGTCCATGGCATATTCAATAAATTCACCAGCACTATAATTCAAAGGCGTCAATTCTTCTTTGGTTTTCCTTACTCATTGCCCAGCTTTCACATGCATATGAGGAGATTGGGTCAGGAGCACCTTAGTCTTCAACGTTGACATCTTTGCTTTTTAATAATTTAAAGAGGTTTTTTGCAGCACATTTGCCCAATCCAATGCATCATTTGATTTCTTGACTGCTGCTTCCATGGGCGTTGATTGTGGATCCAAGTAAAATGAAATCCTTGACAATTTCAGTATTTTCTCCATTTATCATGTTGTTGCTTATTGATCCAGTTGTGAGAAATTTTGTTTACTTTATGTTGAGGTGTAATCCATACTGAAGTACAGTCCTTTGCATATGGTTGTTGTTGTTAGCTGCCATCAAGGTAGCCCCCCTACTCATGACGACCCCATGTACAACAGAACACAACGCTGACCATTCCTGCACCATTCCCATAATTGGTTGTAGATTGTACCTTTGTGATCCATAGGGTTTTCATTGGCTGATTTTTTCAGAAGTAGATTGCCAGGCCTTTCTTCCTGGTCTGTCTGAGTCTGAAAGCTCCACTGGAACTTGTTCAGCATCATGGCATCACGCAAGCCTCCACTGATAGACGAGTGGTGACTGCACATGAGGTACGTTGGCCAGGAATCGAGCCGGGGCCTCCTGCATCGAAGGCGAAAGTTCTACCACTGAACCACCAGTGTAGATACTTCATTGTTATTTGTTAAAAGAAGGAAGGAAGGAATAGCCTAAAAGTGGTTTGGGTTAAATCAAACTGATTATGTTTTTAACCTGACTCTGAGACCTAGCAAAATACAATGCATTGCTCATTAAGTCACAGGCAAGAGAGAAACACCCCATATAAAGGGTCAGTAGGCACTGTGGGTCAGCCTGGAGCACGTGGTCTTGCCACTTCTGTATTCTCTGATCTGTGCAGCTGAGATAACTAGGACTTTTCAAATCTTCACTTTCCTGGATTATAGCTTAAAGGAGGGTATCGCAGGTTTCAGAGCATTTTAGATATCCAGACAAGCAGCCTTTTTTGGTCAAATTTTCTATGTAATTCTGAGCACAGCATGAGACTCCATGTCTCATTCTAAAATTAAATAAATTCTCCTCTTACATGAAATGAAACATATGACTTTAGTGGATCAGGTTACAAACTACACAGTAACATGCTTAGTGAGAAGTGTTTCAGAGAACTGAGGAGGGATAGCCTTTGAGTTGGGCACCTATTCACATACCTTCAATCATAAATGCCTCTGAGTTTAATAACGCATTATTACATCTTAGTCTGAACTTTTGGGTGTCTGTGTACGTGAAGACTCTATCATGCTTTTACCGATAATTCACAGTCCTCACCACAGCACCCAGAGACCTATAAGTACCAGCATTATTCCCCCCATGGCAAATAGGAAAACTGAGGTGACGAAAATGCCAACAGTTTGCCTGAGCTCATAAAGCAAATCCATAAGGGAGTCAACCTGGAGAATTAACGACGGAGGCTTAAAATAAACAGCCACCATCAAGTCAACTCTAACTCATGACATGTGTCAGAGTAGAACTGTACTCCAAAAGTTTTCAATGGCTGATTTTTCAGAAGTAGATCACCAGGGCTTTTTTTTGAGGCACCTCTGGATGGACTCAAACCTCCAAACTTTCAGTTAGCAGTCAAGTATGTTAACCATTTCTGCCACCAAGGGACTCCATCCACATCTGAACACAATGGGACTCAAAGACAGGGCCAATATTCTTTATATAAGAATGTCTATTTCCTTAGATCTTCATTTCTCAGCCCCTTTCCACATTAACCCAGGCTAGCCATAGTAATCTGTCGAAAATATTATTGACACATTCGATATTAACCAGAACAGTGAATCAAAAAACTTTCAAATGATCCATTTTACCATATCTATTTGAATTGATTTTTTAAAATCAAAATCAATGCTAAGCATAAGTTATTTGTCATCTATATGTAATCATCTCCCACTCTCTCTCCCATTGTATTCTGCATAATATACTTCTAGAAGAAAACAAACAAAAACAAAAAAAAAACAAACTTGTTGCCATCGAATTGATTCCAACTCATAGCAACAGAGAAGAACTACCCTGTAGGATTTCCAAGGAACAGCTGGTAGATTTGAACTGCTGACCTCTTGGTTAGCAGCCAAGCTCTTAGCTACTACACCACCAGGGCTCCACTTCTAGAAGAAAAAACTTTCCCTAAAAGGGAGTTGTGTGTTTGGGCACCATGCTGAAGACCAAGCAGCCTTGCTCTCACCCCCTCTGCACCTTACAGGGGTGACAGTAATGGAGGGGACTTGGCAGGCGCCTGAACTAGACATTCATTTCAGTTGCTAATTAGCAATCAGAAGATAATATCCTGTCATTATCTTGTGTTTGCAGAGTCTCTTTCATGGCAGATGAAGAAAATTTCAAGTTTTCTCAGCTAATTTGCAAGGCTGTTTCCACACACAGGGAAGCTATTAAAAGCAAATATAAATCATGTCTTGCCTTAGCAATATTTAAATAATTTTTGGCAGTGTAAGGGAGGGAGTTCTTTACACATTCCCCAAAACATAATTTGAATACAGATGGGTGCAGAGAACAGACGGAGCCTACCTAACCCATGTGGTCCCGACCTACATTCCACTCTGGCCACCTGCTCCCTCATTGGCCCTCCCAACCTCATTTTCACTCATAACAGTACATATCAGAAACTGTAGAGTGTAAAATTACACCATCAATCATTCTACATGCAGCTTCCTCACATGTTCACCCCGCACAGCTGCTCACCACATTGGTTCACCCATTCACAGGCTCCCCATCTCCTCCTGGTCTGACATGGCCTCTTTGACCACAGCCCTCCTGAACTCTTCCTTCCCCTGTGCACACAACTCTCTCTCCCCTCCATGCTTGCACCCCACCTGACGGACAAAAACCCCACCGTCAACCAATAATAAGCCCACCTGGCATATTCAGTGCCGAAGCTATTTCCTGTATTTCTATTATGGGAGAAAATAAAATAATTCTGAAAAATGGTGTAAATCTAAATCATAACCTCTGACCTCAGCAGGTTCTACAGCAAAGCTCACCAGTCCTTTTCCTTGTGCATCTTCCATTTCACTGTCCTGAAAGCCTCTACCTAGCAAAGACTTCCTCACTTTGAGGAAATGACTTCTGACCCTACTTAAATAGAAACATTGAGGGGACCAACTCCGTTTTTCACCCCAACTACAAATACCTGGAAGACAGCTACCTGGTCCACAGACTGGAAGAGACCCATGTGGGTGCCCATTCCAAAAAAAGGTGATCCAACACAATGGAAACACAATGGAAATTATCAAACAATATCATTAATACACATCCAAGTAAAATTATGCTGAAGATAATTCAAAAATTGTTGCAGCAGTACATCAACAGGAACCTGCCAGAAATTCAAGCCCAATTCAGAAAAGGATGTGAAATGAGGGTTATCTTTGCTGATGTCAGATGGATCTTGGCTGAAAGAAAAGAATACCAAAAAGATGTTTACCTCTGTTTTATTGACTATGCAAAAGCATTTGACTGTGTGGATCATAACAAATTATGGATAACATTGTAAAGAACAGGAATTCCAGAACACTTAATTATTCTCATGGTAATTATTCACATAGACCAAGTGGAAGTTGTTCAGACAGAACAAGGGGATACTGCATGGTTTAAAATCAGGAAGGTTGTGCATCAGGGTTGTACCCTTTCGCCATATTTATTCAATGTGTATGCTGAGCAAATAACCCAAGAAGCTGGACTATATGAAGAAGAATGGGGCATCAGGATTGGAGGAAGACTCATTATCAACATCCATTATGCAAATGACACAACCTTGCTTGCTGAAAGTGAAGAGGACTTGAAGCACTTACTGATGAAGATCAAAGGCCACAGCCTACAGTATGGGTTACACCTCAACATAAAGAATACAAAAATCCTCATAAGTGGACCAGTAAGCAACATCATGATAAACGGAGAAAAAAATTGAGGTTGTCAAGGATTTCATTTTACTTGCATTCGCAATCAACACCTATGGAAGCAGCAGTCAAGAAGTCAAAAGACACATTGCATTGGGCAAATTCGCTGCAAGAGATCTCTTAAAGTGTTAAAAAGCAAAGATGTCACCTTGAGGACTAAGGTGCGCCTGACCCAAGCCATGGTGTTTTCTATCACCTCATGTGTGTGCAAAAGCTGAACATTGAATAAGGAAGACCCAAGAAGAATTGACACCTTTGAATTATAGTGTTGGTGAAGAATATTGAGTATACCATGGACTGCCGGAAGAACAAACAAATCTGTCTTGGAAGAAGTACAACCAGAATGCTCCTTAGGAGCAAGGATGGTGAGATTACTCTCCCATATTTTGGACATGTTATTAGGAGGGATCAGTCCCTGGAGAAGGACATCATGCTTAGTAAAGTAAAGGGTCAGCAAAAATAGGAAGACCATCAACAAGGTGGATTGACACCATGGCTGCAACAATGGGCTCAAAAATAGCAACAATTGTGAGGATGGTGCAAGATTGGGCAGTGTTTCATTCTGTTGTACATATGGTCACTATGAGTTCGGAACCAACTCAAGGGCAACAACAACAGCAAATACCTGCCCAGCCCTAACACCTTCTCTGCAGACTCTTTCCCCCCATCCAAATACTTTCTAGACATCTCCACCTTGATCCTCTTACAGGTTAACATGTCCTAATCTTCCTGACTCAGTGACTTCTTCCTGTCACCCTTCATGTCTGCTCATTTAAAGCTCCCCATTCTGCCAATTATATTTCCAAAATGTTTCCCACAATTATCTGGACATATTGTAACACCCTTCAATCTGCCCCAGCTCCTCAAAACAACCCTCTACATGGCTGCAAATCAATTTCTGTAGAATACCAAACCAAACATGTCACTCCCTTGCTTAAACCCTTCAATAGCTCCCGATCTGCAACAGTTTAAAGGCTGAACTCATTGGCATGGAAAACAAGACCTTCTTCCTAATTTCTTCTTTCTTCAGCCTGATCTCACGGCTTGCCCCTCCTCATGTGTATTCATTCATTGGAGTCCCTGGGTGGTCCAAATGGCTGCTAGCCAAAAAGTTGGAGGTTTGAGTCCACCCACAGGCATAAGAAAGGTCTAGTCATGTACTTCCAAAAAATCAGGGACTGAAAACCCTATGAGCACGCTTCTACCCTGACACACGTGAGGTCACCGTGAGTTGGAGTCTACTCCATTGCAACTGGTACTGACAATCATGAACTGTGTGCTACACATATTCCATTCTACTTCCTGGCTCTTTTCTCAAAACATTTGTTTGTTTGGGAAACCTTTTTTTTAATTGAGATTAGAGAGAGAGAGCAAAAATTTTTACCATTTTAACCATTTTTAAGTGTACAAATCAGGGACATTAATTACGTTCATCATGCTGTGCTGCCATCACCACTATCCATTTCCAAAAGTTTTTCATCACCCCAAACAGAAATTTGATACCCCTTCATCAGTAAATCCCCATCTCCTCTCCCCCAGCCCCTGGTGACCACTAATAAACTTTTGTCCCTATGGTTTTGCTTATTCTAGATATTTCATGTAAGTGGGATCATACAGTATTTGCCCTTTTGTGTCTGACTTTTTTGCTCCGTGTCATGTTTTTGAGGTTCATAACATGTATCAGGACTTAATTTCTCTCTAGGGCTCAATAATTTTCCTTCTTAAGTAGACTAATTTCTACTCATTCATCAAGGTTCCCCTCAACTGTCACCTTCTTGAGAAACTCTGCCCAGATTTAATCCAAAAAAAAAAAATTCTTTTTTTTTTTAAGCCAAGCAGCTCAGTGGTTAAGTTTGGCCGCTAATCAAAAGGTTAGCAGTTTGAGTCCATCAGCCACTCCTTGGAAACCCCGTGGGGCAGTTCTGCTGTGTCCTATAGGGTCACAATGAGTCAGAATTGACTTGATGGCAACATGTTCGGTTTTTTGGTAAGCCAGGCTAAATGTCTGTTCTGTCTTCTCAGAACATCTGTGTGTACCCCTTCCACAGGTATTACATGGTAATGAAATGCTGCATTGCTGTGTCTATCCCCCTTACTACCTGGTAAAACTCAAACAAGCATTTACTTTTGTATTTTTGTATACACATTTTTGTATTTTTGTATAAGTTTGTTGAAATTGAAGATGTGTGAACATCCTGTAATGCCTCCCACATTTAAAAAAAAAAAAAAAACTCCTTTGATGTCATACTCTCCTCCACCTACCATCCTGATCTATTCACCCCCCTGTAGAGGGACATTCCTAGATACAGCTGTCTGTACTTCCCCTCCCCCCTCCACACCTCCTCTCCTCCCATTCCCTCCTGCCAGTTCCTCATCTCCTCCACTCCTGAGAAACAGCTCTCATCAAGGTCAACAAGCCCTCAGGCCTCCTATTACATGATCTCAGAAACACTCACACAGCTGGCCTCTTCCTTCCTGAAACATCACATCCCTTGGTTCCGCTCCCACCTCACTGCCTGTTCCTTCTCAGTTTACTTTATTGCCACCTCCTCATCTTCCAGATCCCTGAACATTGCATGGCTCAGGGCTCAGCCCTTGGTCTGCCTCTTCATCTTCACTCACTTCTTTGGTGATCTCATCTAGCTGCATGGCTTTAAATGCCATCTCTATCCTGACAACCCCACCTTTATATCTAAACCTGGACCTGTTCCCTGTCCAATGTCAGTAAAACTGCCTACTCAACATCTCCACTTGGATATTTAATAAACACTACAGACTTGACGTGTCCAAAAGAGAGCTCTCAATTTTCACCCCAAACCTTCTCCTTTTCTGGTGTTTCCATCTCAGTAAACGACACCACAATTTATACAGTTTCTCTGACCCAATACCATGGAGTGTTCTTGGTGCTGCTCTTTTTATCATACCTCACACGCAATCCATCAGCAAAGCCTCTTGGCTCTACCATGAACATACATCCCAAATCTGCCAATTTATCATCACCTCTGCTACCACCACCTTAGGGTAAGCCACCATCACTGCCCATCTTGAATTACTGCCCAAGCCAGTGCCATCAAGTCGATCAGCCTCTTCACTTCCACCTTTGCCAGCCTCACCTCTCTCCACCCAACATCCATTAAACATCATTTTTAACACATCATTTAATCCATTTCATATACTCTATGTGAAACCTCCAGTGAATTCCCATCACACTTTGAGTAAAATCCAAAGACCCTCCCATGGCCTACCAAGGTCTTCCACACTTTGAGTAAAATCCAGAGACCCTCCCATGACCTACCAAGGTCTGCATGATCTGTTCTCTGGGCTAGAATTATGAGGTATGAGTTCTCTTCAAAGTCACGTTCTTTGGGGTCCAACCTGATGGGCCTCTTTGCTGTTGCTCAAATAAACCATACATGTTCTTCCCTCAGGACTTAGTGTTCCCTCAGCTGGTAAGGCTTATTCTCCAAGAGGTTCACTCCCTTTCTTCATTCTGATCCTTGCTCAGACGTAGCCTCTTCAGAAAGGACAGCTCATGGACACACTCTAGTGTGCTCAGGAGGAATCATCCTCCTGGCCATCCCACCCTGAAAGGAAGCCTACAGCCTGCATTCTGGATAGAAGTCTGAAACGATGTTTGGTGGAGGAGGAAGGTACACTTAGAAATTGAGGGAGTGATGAAAAACTACTCAGACATGGGTAGAGTAGAACACATAGCCTCAAGTCTTTGACCTCCATTGCCTCAGAGGGCCCAGACAGCCTTACTCAAGTTTTTAGGAGAAGCAGTGGTACCTGTGTGTCAGAAAGGAGACTCTCATCACCTATTTGGATTTCTGCCCTCATGGTCTATGCTCTGTTCCAGTGGTTCTCAAGAGAGGCCTAATTTTCCTCTCAGGGGACATTTAGCAATGTCTATAAACATTTTTGGTTGTCACAACTTGGGGTGCTATTGGAATCTAGTGTGTAGAGGAGGCCAGGGGTGTTGCTAAACATACTACAATGCACAGAAAAGGCCCCACCAAAAAAAAAAAAAAAAATTATCTCTTCTAAAATGTCAATAGTGCTGTCTTTGAGAACTCCTGCTCTGTTCTTTTGAGACCACAAATGACCTCCTAAAAGACCTTAGCTCCTACAGATCCTGGTCCCTTGCCAGGGAGTCAGTGACTTGGGAAGATCCAGGAAGTAGCAGCGATGGAAAACATGACTGCTGCAGCAGAGAGAATCCTCTAGAACTCAGCCAACACAAACCATCTGGCTGTCAGTCTGCAGGAGGTAGGCAATGAACAGGTGGGTACAGTCATAGTCATGGACTGAAAGGCAGGCTCATGCATTGACTCAACAAAATGTTTTTGAGCTTTTAAGATCTTCCAGTACAGCATGATCCCATTCTGACAGGTGTTTGTGCTCCAGAAGGTGCCATGGCATTTGGAGGAGGCCATTAAAGTCTGTAGGCTGTGGGCAGAGCTTTGAGCAGGCCTCAGTGCCCTGCCAGATGTCCCTGCATCTGCCTCAACTACCCATTCCCAGTCTACCCCCTGCCCAAGGCAGCAATAGCCAAGCACATTACCACCAAGTGCCCAGCCTCCTTCTGGCTCTCCCAGTGTACTGTCTGATTCCCTTTCCAGGCAGGAAGGCCAAGAGATTGGGCCAGCTTTGGATCTCTCAGTGCCTAAGCTGGTGCAGCATCTCTGATGCTGAGCTGTGATGATGCATCAAAACATGCCGAAACCAGGGGTCAAGGAAAGAGAGAGACTGATGGCTTACAAGTAAAGAGAAAGACTAGGACAGAGACCAGAACAAAGGAACACCTTGAGACAATGATTAGCAGCCTGTGTTTAATGCCAGGGGATCAAATTGCCGGAAACACTGCTGCACTGTTTCATACTTAGCATATTGCCTGGAGCACAGAACTGAGGACTTTGTTCCATGTTCCTATCACTCAAATATAAAGGGATTAATTAGAGGTTTATAATTTTTTCCCCACTATCCAAAAATGCCCTTTCAGGTATTATTAGATCTTTTTTCCTCCCCAATTTGGCAATCCATCCTGCTTCCCTTCCCCTAAGAACTGGCCTGTGAATGAGAGGTTCTTCTCCTAAGCCTCTTGACTGTATTTTGCCATTATACAAACAGCTGTCATTTAAAGAATAAATTGAAAAATTCACTGTGAAATCATTACATGTGCCCATATAAAGCTTTGTTAGAGAGATTGAACAGGGAGAGAGGAAGGAAGGCAAAAAGCTACTATTTTAGCCTCTTGGTAGAAATCATTCACTACCTCTTTCCATACATTGACTCAATCACCTATACTCTCTCCTGCAGTTTGATCTTCCATCCACCTTCCTGGTTGGAGACCTGCTATAAAAAAAATAGATAGTGGAAATTTGAGCAATTAACCTAGCTGGACAGGCTTCAAATGTCAAATAATGTTTCAGAAATTTTTAAGTAGATTTGTATAGTTGTGCTCCACTGGGATAAAACCAGATGACAATTTTCAGTTTAATTCGATTCAGCAAATTGACTGAGTTCTTACCTGTACCAGGCACCATGATAAACAAATGCCCTTTGTAAGCTCAGGAGAGGTTTCCAGCTGCAACAGCAGGTGACTGCAGGCTAGTCCCTGGTCCAGTCCACATTGTCACCCTTTAGTCCACTTGTATGTTTGGCGCTAGGGTGCTGAGCCTGGTGTAAGAGGTCAGGTGTGCCATCTGCAGATAGTGTTTATTAACCATCCAGGTTAGCTGACCTCTACTAGTCCCTATGCTAAGTCTTACAGCATCTTAGTAATTCAGTGGCACAATTCATCTGGGAGACCCACGTTCAATTCCCTGCTGATGCATCTCACGCACAGCCACCACCTGTCAGTGGAGGTTATCTTGTTGCTATGATGTTGAACAGGTTTCAGCAAAGTTTCCAGACTAAGATGGACTAGGAAGAAAGGCCTGGCAATCGACTTCTGAAAATCAGCCCATAAAACTCTTATGGATCTTAAGGACCTGATCCACAACATATCATGGGATGACACAGGACGGGGAAGCATTTAATTCCATTGTCTATAGGTTGCCATGAGTCAGAGGAAGACTCAATGGCAGCTAACAATTGCCCTATACAGTCAGTACCATAATGTTCCCCATTTTGCAGATGAGTAAACTCAGACCCATGCATGTTAAACAGCTTGCCCAAAATCATGCAGATCAGTATTAAAACCAAGGCAGCCTGCACTGTTATCCTTTACACCACACTGCCTTTCTTGGATTATTGGCTAATAGCTCAAAGAATAATTGAGTCAGCAAACAGTAATACAGTCAAGGAGAGGGTCAAGTCTTTGTTGGGCCCCTAAGCCACATGGGAAGATGTGCTGAAAATGTGTGAAACCCCATTATCTTTCTTTTGAACTCTCACCAAAATGTGAAAGCCCAGATGGAACTAAGATAAACACTTGCCAAGAATGCTAGTTCATTTCAGATCTCCCTATGTAATCACCTGGAAGGACTTTATGAGAGGTCAGAGTGGCTGTAGCTGTCTTCACAGAAAGCAGATGAAGTTCTTCTCTCAGGCGTGTGGTAAGGTGTCGGTGAGGGCACTTGAAGGATGGCATCTGCCCACTCTTGAGACTCCCCCATGCCCACAGGCCCAGAGTTAATATGGCAGCATGCCCACTCTCAGAACGTCTCCTGTGGTCCCAGAGCTAATACAGCTGTGTGCTAACGTTACATACTGGAGACACAGCTTCCCCCAGTAACTGTGAGCCGCTGATGAAGGTGAAAGCTACTTAGGTTTCCATCAGTAGGGAAAGGGTTCAACAAACCGCAGAACATTGATAAAATGAAATTGTATGTAGCTTATTGAAAGGATGATGACACCCTATGTTCTTAGATATGTGAGTGTCTCCCACTGTACTGGAAACCTTGGTGGCATAGTGATTAAGAGCTATGGCTGCTAACCAAAAAGATGTCAGTTCAGATCCACCAGGCACTCCTTGGAAACCGTATGGGGCAATTCTACTCTGTCCTACAGGGTTACTATGAGTCACAGTCTTCTTAACAGCAATGAGTGTTTTTTGTTGTTGTCGTTGTTCTAGCTGTACTGTAGAAAGAGGATGTGACAAAGGAGCATATGTGGCCTAATCCTATTACTTAAACATGTCTGTGTTTTCTCCCCTTAACGTTCAGGAGACCTATGGTGGTAACAGACACTGCATTTGGCTGATAAAGTTGATGTATTTATATTTGATATTTTCTGTGTTGCTTGTATCTCTATGCTAAAAACACCCTCATCTATTATTATTCTTTGAAGGGACAGGGAGGGGGGTTGTGATGCCAAAAAACAAAAACGTGCAGCGTACTGAAAATCAAGGATCTGAAAAGAACTCTTATCAGTCCAAGTGACATTTCTACCAACTACAGCACCAGTGGAAATCCTGGTGGCGTAGTGGTTAAGAGCTATGGCTGCTAACCATCTCCGCTGTGTGCTGAGGGCAGAGGCCAGACAGCCAAGCTGCATCCAAACATGACTTCCGGAATGGCAGCCCAGAACAAAGCGGGATAGTGCCACGCCCATGAACAGGACTGGCCCTTAGACCAGATAGGACTCCTCTGGGATTCCCAGAATGGAGGGGGTGAGTGAGGCCACACAAGTGCACATGGGCTCTCGAACTGGAGAAACTGACTGGGCCTGAATATTAGTGCTGCACGTGACACCCACAGGTGGCAGGGGGCAGCTTCTGTAGGGCCTTGTCTTAATTTATTCTTAGCAACTCTTTATTTGTACCAACTAACTTAGATCAAACCATAAACTTTTTTTTTTTTTTTTTTTTTGCTATAATTATCTGGACAGTTACTTAAGTTTTTTTTTAATTTTTTGTGGTAAGACATGTATAACAAAATTCACCATTTTAACCATTTTTAAGTCTACAACTCAGTGACGTTAATCACATTCACAATATTGTACAACCATCAGCACCATCTATTTCCAAAACTTTTTCTTCACCGCAAACAGAAACCCCATAGTCATTAAGCAATAACTTCTAATCTTCCTCTCCCCTCAGCCCCTGGTACCTAGTCTAGGCATTTGTCTATTCTAGATATTTCATGTAAGTTGAATCATACAATATTTGTCCTTTTGTGTCTGGCTTATTTCACTTAGAATAATGTTTCCAAGGCTTATCCATGTTGTGGCATGTATTAGTACTTCATTCCTTTCTATGGTTGAGTAGTAGTCCACTGTATGGATCTACCATATTTTGTTTATCCTTTCATCTGTTGATGGACGTTTGAGTTGTTTCCACCTTCTTGGATATCATGACTAATGCTGCAATGGGCATTGGTGTACACGTATCTCTTTGAAAAACTGTCAAACTGTTTTCCACAGTGGCTGTGCCATTTTGCATTCCCACCAGCAGTGGATGAGGGTTCTAATTTCACCACATCCTCACCAATACTTGTTATTTTTTGTTTTTATAATAGCCGTCCTTGTGGGTGTGAGGCAGTATCTCATCAGTTATGTCCTTACTGTGCATGTGGACACACTCTCTTAGATCTAGAAATCAAAGATTATTTTCTTTCTATCTCACAATTTGTACACATTTGTAACTTGTGTTTACAGCGAATGTTATCAATTTTCCAACAAATAGTTGTTCAAAATAAGTGAGATAAATAAAGGAGGTACACAATTACTAGAAAGTGTCTTTTCCTTTGTGGAATTATGTGCCACAGCGGTTCATCAGCTAGTAAAGGCTTTCTGTTCCAATGTATGCCTTTTAAGCCCTTGTTTTGGGTTGAATTATACAGTCAGTATATTATCCTTTATACAAAAACACAGTCCAGATCAGAGTTCATCAGTCTGGCATATATTTTACCGTATATAGCAAGCTAGCTCTAGCCAGCCTGTCTGCGTTTATATAAAGCCAGACCACATTATCATAGCTTGCTTGCGCAGTCATGATAAAATATCTAGTACCTACTAGTTGTCCGCATCAGTCTGTGAAACCAGGATGATTTTGTCTTTAGAAATTCCATCTTATGGTCTACCCCATTCAAAGCAAAGAAGCCATTCTCAATCAGTGGTCTGCACTGCAGTTCCTTGTGCTAGAAATGACCCCATCTCCTGCACTCCATCGGACCCCAGCTCCCGACTGAGAGGCAGACAACAGTGGGCCACGTTGCAAAGTGCTGAGCAAGACATCAGACTCTGAAATTTCCTCCCCAGACCCTGTTCCCCTAGTCATTGTTGATTGATCCAGGGTGGGCATCCAGCCTGAGATGGGACCATCAGGAAACCTTGCTGGAAATTTGGACCTGGGTCAGAGGAAGCAAAGTTGGTGTCTCTAGGTCCTTGAAGTCTAGGATATGCCACAAAGGAGGTGGTGGCAGTGAGAGAGAAGGAACAGATGTAGAGAGGAACAAAAGGGAGACTGGGCAGGGGAGAGGAGTGCAGGGGGAGGGGCCAGGGAAAAGGGAGTGAAGTCCCTCAAGTCTCTCATGTTCCTGAGGCCTAGCCACGTCCCTGTCCTGGATTCTGTGAGACACCACCATGCCCTATAATGAACTCCCCCTTTGGCTTAAGCTAGCTGAACATGGATTTCTGTTGCCTGGACCAAAATATTTCTACTTAGTACAAGGAGGTGTTGGTAGCCAACATAAAATAATAACAGTAATCACTAACTTTTAAAGAGTGCATGTTATATGCCAGTTTTCTGGAAAGGAATCTGAGAACAGGGAGGGTAAGTACTTGTACAAGCTCATACACCAGGCAGCCCGGCCCTCTGGTCACCTTCTCAAAATAGACAGCACATGGAAAGGCCTGGCCTGGCACCAGGCAGAAATGGGTCTGTGTCCTGTAGGCTAATTACTGAGCCTAGATTTCTTAATTTTTGAAATGGAGATAGCCATAACCATGAAAGACGGTTGTTGCAAGGGTAGATGAGATCATGTGAGTAACATGCCTTAGTCATTCAATAAAAGATGTTTCTAATCCATTTCCAGTCTGTGCTTTATAATTACGTACATCATTTAGAATTAGCTGCAGGGACTAGAACTGATGGAACATTGTGAGGAATGGTGATAACCAGCATCCTTCTGTATTTTAACCGGTAAATATGATGCTGACGTAGCTGTTTTTTACCACGTTAAGGGAGCATTCTTCTATACCTGGTTTATTACACAGTTTTTGTCTGTTTGTTTGTTTTTCCCCTCGAAATTGATGATAAATATTGCCAAGTACCTTTACAGTTTCTAACATTAAAACTCTTCCCCCCTGCCCCTTTGGGCTTTATAATTAACTCTAATAACAGAACTCCTGATATTAATTGGATTCCACCATCAGACATTCCTAATCATTTTCCATTGTTCAGGGAATGAATTTATAAGTTCATTTCTCATGTTTTGTTCAGGATTTTTCCAAGTATGAGTGAGAGGTCTTCAGTTTTCTTTTTTGTCCTGTCTTTGGTAGGTTCCATTTTGTGGTTATGCCAGCTTATAATGAGGAGCTAAGAAGGTTCGCACACTTTTCTGATTTTGTAACTATTTAAATAACAGGGAGATTTTATATTTCTTGAGAAGTTGAAAGAACATGCCTTTAAAAAAAAATACCCAATCCCATCTACTGGGAATACATTGGAGGTGACCCTTTTTTCTCGAAGTTTTTTCCGTTTACACTGTGGTTATTGGTCTATTTATGCTTTCTACTTCTTCTTGAATAGATTTTAATAATTTCCATTTTGCCTTAAAATTGACAATTCATCCAGATACTCAATTTTTTTTAACACTGAGCTGAAAATAATATTCTCATTCATTGTTTGCATTTATCCCATATGTTCATATACTTACCCCTGCCTTGATTACACTCTTTTACTGGACCCTCAGGGGCCATTCTAAGTGAGGAGGGTACACGGCCAGGCACTTCTGTGTGTGACATTTGCTCACTCTTCAGTTTGGATCATCTCAGTCACCTCTACCTGGATGGCCACACTCTCACCATCATGTTAGATGCATCAGTTGCAACACCTTAGAATCTGGTTAGGGTGGGTGGGACAGCACTGGGGCAGAAGCAAGCCGTGTCTTTATACACAGGTCTGTGGTTGCCACAGGGAGTCCTTGGGTGGTGCCAATGGTTAACATGCTCAGCTGCTAATAGGAAGATAGGAGGTTCAGATACACCCAGAAGCACCTCAGAAAAAAGCCCTGGCAATCCCCTCCCAAAACTAAAGCATTGAAAACCCTGTGGAGAACAGTCACCACGAGTCAGAGTTGACTCAGTGGCAACTGACTTTTTTTGTGGTTGCCACAGGCCTGTGAAGACCAGGTGTGACATCTCAGGGGTGGCCAGTTATTGAGATGGTCAGGAAAGAACACTGAGGGATGAAGTACAGGGGGTTCTTTGACCTCAAGGACTCTAAAATGATCTTGATTTTCCTCTGAGTCTCCACATCCGCCCTGCTCCCCAGCACCGTTCCTGAGATTCTGGTTGCCTCTAGTCTCTTCAGAGTGAATATTCGTGTATTATTTCATATAAAAAGAACCAATTACTTTAAGCATACCAACTTGAAGTGCTGTTATTTACAATTATGTTACTTATAATTATGCTGATTGTATGGAATCAGATAATTTATCCACTTTAACAATTTTTTAGCAGTTATAGCGTAGGGAATCTTTTGAGGTGGAGTCCCTCGGTGGTGCAAATGGTTAATGTGCTCGGCTGCTAAGCAAAAGATTGGAATTTTGAGTCCACATAGAAGTGGCCCAGAAAGGTGCCTCAGAAAGGCCTGGTGATCTACTTCCAAAAAATCAGCCACTGAAAACCCTGTGGAACATAGTTCTACTATGACATACGCGGGGTCGCCATGAGTCAGAGTCGACTCAATGGCAGCTGGTAACTGGTATAACCTGGCATAATCTTTTGAGTAACTGGTATAACCTTTTGAGGCCAGGTCTTTTCTCCCAGCGGCTCTTTGGAAGAAAAGACCTGGCAATCTGCTCCCGTAAAGATGTCAGCCTAGGAAACCCTACGGGGTAGTTCTACTCTGTCCTACTGAGTTGCTATGAGTCAGAATTGACTTGACAGCACACAACAATTATCCAAATTAGATAAGGCTCTTAGATCCAGAGGTGGCCAGGCCTACCTGACCAGTTCCCCCAGCCTCTGCTCTTTGTTTTTGTATAGCTGGCAATATGAATAGCAGTGCCCATTCAGCTTGTTCTTCCATATTGTGACTGCATGTAACTCTCCCCACTAGCCTGTGAGCCCAGTCGCCATATGTGAATCATACCCAAATCCTTCGCCTCCCAGCATCGCATCAAGCACCCATCAGACCTCCAGATGGAAAGCTTGAATGGACACAGCTGCACCATCCCGAAAGCTTTCTGTGTCCCTGGGTTCAGGTCGTCCTCAGGTTCACTGTGGGCTATTTATCTAGGGGTCTTGAATTTCCCCTTCACTAGAGCTTTCCCAAAGTCCCTGGGTGGTGCAAATGGTTAACATGTTCGGCTGCTAACCGAAATGTTGGAAGTTTGAGTCCACCCAGAGGTGCCTCAGAAGAAAGGCCGGGTGATCTCCTTCTGAAAAATCAGCCATTGAAAACCCTACGGAGCACAGTTCTAGTGTAATACACATAGGGTCACCATGAGTCCCAATCAACTCAATGGCAACTGGTTTTTTAGGGCTTTCCTCCTCTTGGGTCGTCATAGTCCCATGTCTGAGAAGAGGCATCTGGCAAAATAATCTGGTATATGGGGACAGGGTGATGGGTTAGTACATGCCAGGCACATAGGTATTGCTTATGGTGAAGAATAAGAAGAAGGAGAAATAGGTGCCACCCTGGCATCATCCATTGGCAGATTCCTTAAACAGCTTAAGATGAACACTGCAAAGAAACACACATTCCCACCTGCCCTTAAATTTTTCTGCCTTGTCTGTGTTTCAGGTTCAGGTTTAGTGGTCGCATCCTAGGCCTGGCTCTGATCCATCAGTACCTTCTAGATGCTTTCTTCACGAGGCCCTTCTATAAGGCGCTCCTGAGACTGTAAGTGTCTTACAGACCAGGCTCCACCCCGGTCCTGTCTACAGTTCAGCCAGCACTGGCCCCTCTGATAACACTGGGCCTGTGTCTCTGCTTTGCCCTCACCATTATTGTTAGGTTTATGACAATTTACTGTTCTGAGTGCTTAGATATCGCACTGACCTTTAGTACAATAAAAAGGCATGGGGAGATTTTATGTAAGCATACGGAAAAACTATCAATCATAATGTTATAGCATGAATATTAATCTGTTTACATTGTAATTATAATAATATTACAAAGATTTCATTAAGCTATTAATTAGAATTGATCTGTTTGCAACTTAATTGTTTGAAAATGATGCTTTTCTCCAGTTGCCATGGCAAGAGTCCATGAGTCAACAATTATTTCGTGCTTGTTATTACAAATATTTCCATATTCCCTTTCCAAAAGAAGATTACCAAATCAACTAAAAAGTGCCATCAGTATTATTCAGAAGTATGAAATTGTTAGAAGTTTGTGCTGTGTTAGCCAGGAGCGACATACCGCATTTTGGAAAGCGCTCCAGGCAGTCATTTCTTCAGCAATTCTGTCCACCTTTCTCCCTCTGGATGGCCCAGACCCTGCGATTTGAGTGACCTGGAGTATCTGGATGAGGAATTCCACCAAAGCTTGCAGTGGATGAAGGACAACAACATCACAGATATCCTGGACCTCACTTTCACCGTCAATGAAGAGGTTTTTGGGCAGGTTTGTGCGATGTGGGGCTTTCAAAGGGAATTTTCTTTTTAAAGTAGAAAAGGAGGAATTTCATTTATTCAAAACAGAATTCTTTGGAGGCTACTTGCTTTAACAAAGCAGCCCATGTTCTCTTCCTTCTTTTATTATGACACGGATCTACTTTACATAGGTCTTTGGAAATCCAATGTTATTATAAATATTATGAATCTGTTTATAAAGCATTTTGTGAACTGTGCAATACATATACCAGGCATTTTTTTTTAGCTATGCCACTACAAAAATAATTTTTTTCATCACTACCTTCCAAATATCTTCTCTTCCAAAATGCACGTATGTCAATCCTGTTTAGCAAGTTAAAGCTTCCCATTTGTATTCCTCAAGCATTTATGTAACATTCAATCCTGTAATCAATGGGTTACACGTTCCTCAGGAAATACCCATTGTCTGAGCATATTTAACAATTGAGATTTTGAGAACAGCATATACAAGAGATTCTAAAAGCCCACAACATGTAGTAATTTGTAATTTGTTATGAGATAATTAAGTTAAAATACTTTATAAGTCACTTTGCTTGAATGTGGTCCCTGGGTGGTGCACATGGTTTGCACTTGACTACTTGGAAGCCCTGGTGGCACAGTGGCTAAGAACTTGGCTTCTAACCAAAAGGTCAACAGGTTGAATCCAACAGCTGCTCCTTGGAAACCCTGTGGGGCAGTTCTACTCTGTCCTATAGGGCCACTACGAGTCGGTATTGACTGAATGGCAACGGGTTTGGTTTTTTTAGTTTACTAACCTAAAGAAATACAGCCAGAAAGGCCTTCAATGAGATGGATTGACACAGTGGTGGCAACTATGGGTTCAAGCATAACAATGATTTTGAGAATGGTGCAGAACCGGGCAGTGTGTTTCACTCTGTTGTATGAGTTGGAACCAACTTGACAGCACCTAACAACAACAGCCTAAAAATTGGTAGTTCAAACCCACCCAGTGGCGTTGCAAAAGGAAGGCCTGGTGATCTGCTGACATAAAGATTACAGCCAAGAAAACCCTTGGGAGAAATTCTACTCTGCAACACCTGGGGTCGCCATGAGTTGAAACTGACTTGACAGCAACGGGTTTGCTGTTTGGTTTTCCATGACTGTGGCCATTGTGCTGAGTCTGTGGGTGAGAGTTAGCCACCGAGTCCTGCCCCTTGTTTTGTTGTCGTTATGTGCCATGGAGTCGATCCTGATCCTGACTCAGGACCTTATAGGACAGAGTAGAACTACCCTATAGGATGTAATCTTTACAGAAGCAGGCTGCCACATCTTTCTGACGAGGAGTGGCTAACAAGTTTGAACCACCAACCTTTCAGTCAGCACCCAAACATCTCGATTGATAATCTTGAACAGGTTCTTCTGTATAAGCATACCTCTGAAGAATACTCTCTTACCTATTTGTGAAAAAACTATTTCTTCTGACAGCTATTAAAAAAAAAAAAAAAAAATCCATTGCCATCAAGTGGATTCCAACTCATAGCAATCCTACAAGACGGAGTAGAACGGCCCCCTAGGATTTCCAAGGAGTGGCTGGTGGATTTGAACTGCCAGCTGTTTGGTTAGCAGCCGAGCTCTTAACCACAATGCCACCAGGCTCGAATAGCTGTAGAGAATATATTTAAATATGTTCAGGAACAGACTCCTCATGTAGCTGTCCTGCTAGGTACTATGTGAAAATAAAAAATACACTATGCTATGTGCGTGATGACTTGTAGCCCATCCTTCATATTTGCCCTATAGTAGAAGGTAAATTGTGTAAGATATACACAGTTATTTAGCAAATTGTATTTAGACAGCTGGGTAGTCATCTTAAAAAAATTTTTTTTTTTTAAGTTAAATCCTTAACCTCACTCATTACGCAGAAATAAATTCCAGGTGGATTGGAAATCTAAATGTAAAAAAATAAAGGAAAAAGAAAAATACTAAAACAAGCAGTAAGGAATGCTACTGTAAGTATAATACAAAATCTCAAATTATAAAAGAAAAGACTCAAGTTAAGGGAGCCCTCGTGGTGCTGTGGTTAAGCGCTTGGCTACTAACTGAGAGGTCAGTAGTTTGGACCCACCAGGCTTTCCGCAGGAGAAAGATGTGACAGTCTGCTTCTGTAAAGATTTACAGCCTTGGAAACCGTATGGGGCAGTTGTACTCTGTTCTGTGGGGTCACTATGAGTCAGAGACAACTCGACAGCAGTGGGCTTGGTTTGGTTTGGTTGTTCATAGTTAACTGAAATTAAGTTCTGTGTGACAAAATACACCAGAAACAAAGTAAAAATGGCATAATATTTTAAAAATTGTAATATGTAATGCAGGCAACAGGCTATTTCCTTAAATATAGGAAGAGATCCCACAGATCAATAAGAAATGATTAACAACCCAACAGGAAATTAGCAAAAAACAGGAGCAGATTGTTTCCTGGAAAGGAAATATCTCCAGAAGAGATACTCAAGCTCATTCGTAATAAAAATGTAAATTAAAGGTATAATGAGATACCATTCATTATTAGAATGTCAAGACTCAAAATTTATCAGTACTCTATTTTGGAGATGGCGTGGTGAAACAGACACTCTTGTGCATTGTAGGTAGAAGTTTGGTTTACTCTCTATGAAACGAACCTTGGCAGTATCTATCCAAATTGATTTAGCATCCATAGCTAGGAATTTGTCTTATAGACATATTCATACCTGACTGAAATAACCCATGTGTGAGGATCTTCATTGCAACATTGCTGATAACTGCAAGAGAGCTAAAACAATCTGAAAGTCCAACCGTAGAGCATTGGTTAAATAATTATGGAATAGCGGCCTCGTGTGTGGTCGTTAAAAAGTACAGATACCCCAGCTCATCCATTTACAGGTAAATCATAAAAAATAAACAATATACTAGCAACAACAAAGAAAGACTAAGGCAGGCCTAAACTGATAGGGAACAATTGCAAAGATATATTTTTAAGTGAAAAAAGTACGATGAAGACCATGGCTTGAGTCAGGTGCACCTTAGTCATCAAAGTAACATTTTTGCTTTTTAAAACTTTATAGAGGTCTTTGCAGCAGATTTTCCCAGTGCAATACATTGTTTTGATTTCTTGACTGCTGCTCCACGGACACTGATTGCCGATCCAAGGGGAACGAAATTCTTGAAAATTTCTATTTTTTCTTCATTTATCACGATATTGTTTATCAGGCCATTTGTGGGATTTTCGTTTTCTTCACATTACGGGTAATTTGTAATAAAGGCTATAGTCTTTGACCTTCATCAGTAAGCGCTTCAAGTTGTTTTCATTTTTTATTTTTGGCAAGCAAAGTTGTGTCATCTGCATATACTTGTTCCTGCTGAGCTGATTCCGACTCATAGAGACCCTATAGGACAGAGCAGAACTGCCCCATAGGATTTCCAAGAGGTGGCCTTTTGGTTAGCAGCCGAGTTCTTAACCACTGTGCAACCAGGGCTCCCATCCCAAATTGTTGCCATCAAGTTGACTCTGATATGGCAGGTTGTTAACGAGCCTTCCTCCAGTCCTGATCCCATGATCTTCTTCATATAGTTCAGCTGCACAGATTATGTTCAGCATATGGATTGAATAAGTAGGGTGAAAGGATACAACCCTGCCACACACCTTCTCCAATTTTAAATGACCTGTTATCACCTTGTCCTGTTCGAACGACTGCCTCTTGATACATGTACAGGTTCTGCATGAGCACAATTAAGTGTTCTGGAATTCACATTCTTCATGATGTTATCCGTAATTTATTATGATCCACATAGTAGGCCTAGAATAATGTATATCTGTTTAAAACTTATCCTTTCTCTTCCAAAGGAAGTCATCAAGAATGTGGTTTTACAAAATTGAGTTGCAGCTCTTCCTTTGGCAAGTTATTAGACGGTGGGGATCAGACACAAATACAGGTTTAAAAAACTGTAGGATTTTCCTGAATACATTAGTTAGAATTAGGTTCACCTACTAGTGAAGAAACCCCAAATAACCCTGCTGAAAGTAACAGAAGCTTATTTTTCTCTCAAATGAAAATCTGGAGGCAGGCAGTTCAAAGCTGGTTTAGAAGCTTTCTTTGACAGAATCCTTGGGGACCAGCTCCTTCTAGCTCTCATCACTGCCGTCCCTAATTTGGGCCCCCTACACTCATGGCTCACATGAGCATGGCACACCAGCCATCACGTCTGTGTCCCAAGCAGCAGGACAAAGGAAGGCCTTCCCTAAGGAGACCTCAGGGAAAGTGCCATGCAATACTCCACTCACTCCTCTTTGGCCAGAATGTAATTCCATGCCACACCTAACTGCAAGAGGGGTTGGGAATAAAGTCTTTAACTGGGCAGTACTGTGAGCAGCTAAAAACCAGAACTTTTAAGGACTGTGAACAGTGAATAGCAGCTAATATTTTACAACTGGCCAATACTTCACAATCAATAAAAACCAATTGCCGTCAAGTCGACCCATGTGTAGAGTTTTCAAGTCTGGTTTTTCAGAAGCAGATTGCCAGACATTTCTTCTGAGGTGCCTCCGGGTGGAATCAAGAGCAACTGGCTAATGCTGAACCAGCGAAAGGAGAATTTTTGCATACAGTCCATCCCCCTGAAATGGGGGCTGTGTCATGGGGAGATAGGCTGAGTTGACAAACCATCTAGCTCTTTCTGTTTTCCTACAAGGTAACAGAAAGGGAATTGAAGTCTGGCGGAGCCAACACCCAGGTCACAGAGAAGAACAAGAAGGAGTACATTGAAAGGATGGTGAAGTGGCGGGTGGAGCGCGGTGTGGTGCAGCAGACGGAGGCCCTGGTGCGGGGCTTCTATGAGGTGAGGCCCAGCCGAGCTGCGGAAGGATCCTAAGCAGGTGCCCTTCCTCTCTGGACCTCAGCCCCTCAAAGTTCTCTCTGGAGACCGAGGCCCAGTGTGTAACAAGAGGAAAGGTGAAGACAGGCAGGCAAAGGGCTTGGCCCTGCTCTCCAGAGTTGGGCGTATGGGTGAGGGGCCAGAATTCCCTGGGGAAACCCAGCTCTTGCCGTAGGTGGAAAATGCTCTCACAGAACTGGTGCAGTTCTGGGCCTGGTGTGCCAGGTGTGAAAACAGGCATCACCTGTAAAGAGGTGTGCAGATGGCACATTCTGTCATTCAATGAAACAAAGAAAAAGGAAAGAGAAGACAATGGAGGGCATTGTTCTATCTGGCTAGATTTTAATTTTGTTATAGTGTTACTTTGTGCCACATCATCCATAAATCAAGAAGACAGGGACAGAAGCTAGCCTTCCTGAACCAAAAACAACCTCCTGGAACTTTTCCAGTGTAGACAACAAGACGCTGCAAACGTTTTCTCAGGGTTGGGGCTCCGAAGGTTTTCTTTCCCTCTTATCCTGGAGAACAGAATTGGTCATTGGCTTGTCCACCACTGGTTTATTTAAAGAATGGTACCCACCACAGATGTCCAATTGTGTCTGGTACATTTGGCAACAAGAGTTAAAGCTAGAGCACAGAGCCCCTGCCAAACAGGGCCTCCTAGATCTTCCAAGGAAGGAGGAAAGAAGTGAGGAGGAAAGAGGGGGGAAATGCAGGTGTTTTATTATATAATGCCCAACCCCACGAAATGAGTCATCATTGTATATGAAAGACAGAACACATTTTGAGTGAAATGACTTAATAGCTATTATGTCATTCAACGTGACTTAATTTGGACTTTTTGCCTTTAAAATGCAGTGTTGCTTGGCAGCTCAAATAGGACTGCAGAAAGTCGAGTCAGGTTTGCTTTACATAACCTCATTCAGAGAGGGAGTATCAGAGGCAGTAAAAAGCGTGGGACCATTTTCTGTTTCCAACTCAGGCATGGGTGTGTTCTAAAATGTACAAGTCAGCATGATGGCACATTGAGAACAAAGTTGTAAGTGATGGTCCGTTTCCCAGCTTAACCCACAGAAATAATCGTAATGAGCATAACCTCTGGCTCAAAGCCTAGGGGAATAATTTTATTCGATATGTTTGGACCTGTGTGCTGAAGCTTAATTTGTATTTCAGGTCGTGGACTCCAGGCTTGTCTCTGTGTTTGATGCCCGGGAGCTGGAGCTGGTGATAGCTGGTACCGCAGAAATAGACCTCAATGACTGGCGGAATAACACCGAGTACCGTGGAGGTGAGCTCAAGAGGGTTGTATCGCTACAGCCATCACAAATACAATTCATCACTTTCTGAAGACTCCAATAAACTTGGACTTACTTTAATACATGTGCAAAGTAGGTGCTTCTATCTGCCTTCCTCCAACACCAACAAGAACTTTCCTTCAGTAACCCCCTGTTGATAGAGCTTCTGGTCTCACTCAGCGTAAGCGCATTATAGACAACACGCCATCCACGGGCCAGCTATCAGGGAAGTATATCCCAATTCTTCTCAGATTGGACGCTCTTTGCTGCAATCCTGAGTTTCTGGAACATGCTTCTAACTGTGGTCTCTCTGAATCTGCTTTCTAACCCCTCCTAGCTATTCACCTTGCACAATGCCATGCTAATCTTCCTGAAATGCTATTTTCTCATCCCCACCCCATAAAGTTTTCTTTATTTTGTTGTTGTTGTTGAGAATACACACAGCAAAATGTATACCAGTTTAACACTTTATACATGTATAGTTCAGGTGATATTGTCTTTTTCAAGTTGTGCAACCATTCTCACCCTCCTTTTCTGAGTTGTTTCTCCCCTGTTAACATAAATTCACTGTTCCCCTAAGATTCCTATCTAATCTTTCAAGTTGCTATCGTCACTTTCATCTCATATAGATAGTTCTTAAAAGAGCATAATGCTCAAGGCAGACTTTTTTTCACTAAGCTAAACATTGTTTGGTTTTAAGAAGATTTCAGGGGATATTTTTGGTATCAGTTTTAAAGATTACCTCAGGATAATAATTTTGAGGTTTATCCAGCCCCCTTGGCTCCAGGAATTCTGGAGTCCATGAGAATTTGGAATTTTGTTCTGCATTTTCACCCTTTTGATCAGGATTCTTCTATAGAATCTTTGATCAAAATGTTCAGTAATGGTAGCTGGGCATCCCTTTGTTCTTCTGGTCTACTGGCAAAGGAGGCAGTTGTTCATGGAGGCAATTAGCCACACATGTCATATCTTCCTTCTATTCCTGTCTCTCATTCTTTCTCTGTTATTCCAGGCAAATAGAGACCAATTGTCTTATCTTGAATGACCTCTTGTAAGCTTTTAAGACCCCAGGCACTATGCAACCAACTAGGAGGTAGAACATAAGCACTGAACATTTTATTAGGCCAATTAACTGGGATGTCCCATGAAAGCATGACCCTAAACCTCCAAACCAAGAAACCAAATCCCCTGCAGTTTTTGGTTTTACATAAGTAGCCTCAGCAGTGACTCTTTATTTATTTATTTTGTCATTGTTGTAAATATAGCTGTCACACAACATTTGACACTTCAATGTTTTACAAGCATCCAACTTATTGACAGCAACCAGCTGTGCAACCCTATCCTTAATCAATGGAACTTTTCCATCACTGTTAACCTCCCTTTCCCTCTCCTTCTCACCCCCGTAACCACTAATAAACTTTGATCTCTATAGATTTGCCTTTTCTTATCTTTTTATATAAGTGAGGTCATACAGTGTTCGTCCTTCTGTGACTGACTTACTTCACTCAGCATAATGTCTTCAAGCACCATCCACATTGTAGCATGTATCAAGACTGTTTCCTCTACTGGCTGAGTAGTATTCCATTGTATGCATGTACCATATTTTGTTTATCCATTCATCTGCTGATGGGCATTTAGGTTGTTTCCACCTTTTGGCTATCGTGAATAGTGCTGCGAAGAACATTGGTGTACAAGTCTTTTTTTTGAGCCTCTGCTTTCAAGTCTTTTAGGCATATACCTAGGCATGGATTTGCTGGGTCATATGATAGTTCTATTTTTAGTTTTTTGAGGAACCACAAAACTATTTTCCACAAAAGCTGTACCATTTTACATTCCCACCAGGTGCTCCTTGGAAACTCTGTGGGGCAGTTCTACTCTGTCTTATAGGGTCACTATGAGTCAGAATTGACTTGACAGCAATGGGTTTGGTTTTTTGGTTTTAGCCATCCTACTGCGAGTGAAATGGTATCTCACCATGTTTTTGATTTGCATCTGATGGCTAATGACCCTGAGCATCTTTTCATGTGCTGAGTGGCCATTTGAATGTCCTCTTTGGTGAAATGTCTATTCAAGTCCTTTGCCCATTTTATGATTGGGTTGTCTGTTTGTTGTTAAGTTGTCAAAGTTTTACATGTATTTTAGTTATTAGGCTCTTGTCAGACATATGGTTTTCAAAGATATTCTCCCAGTTGGTAGCTTGTCTTTTCACTTTTTTGATAGTCTTTTGATAAACAAATTTTTTAATTTTTATGAGGTCCCATTTATTTATTTTGATTTTGCTGTTTGTGCTTTTGTTATTGTATTAGATAGCCCATTATTAAAAACTAAGCCCAACAGCACTGCCACTGCATTTTATTCTAAGAATTTCATGGTTTTAGTTTTTACATTTAGGTCCTTAATCCGTTTTTGTGTATGGTGTGAGGCATGGATCCCGCTGAAGGGCTGTTTTTACCATATGACTTCCCTCACAGAACAAAGCCTTTATTACTTATAAAAGAGGTTTTGAAAGTTTATTAGCCTCAAAACCTGTTCCTCATATAAATTATTACAGAAAAACCCCAGTCAACACAAGAGAGAACTAAGGGTCTGCCACCTCAACTTCCCTCATCTCCCCAGCACATTCATCCATGAGAAGCATCAGTGGGATCTCTGATCCTTCCTCCATGGTTTGAAAACCACTCACCTAAGTTATAAGTCAGAAGGCCTCAGCCTGGCCAGTAAGACTCTCTGAGGCCCCCAAGCAGTTATCCTTTTGGCCCTCACCTGATCCCCCTCTAGTCAGATTGTTGTTCACTGCATCCATCTTGCTCCTTATTGTTATTCTTGATTTCCCCTGCCAAAAATGTCCTCTTTCCTTTCCTCTACTTGTACAAATTCTTTACCAACTTAGCTCACATCCCAGTTCCTTTATAAAGCTTTTCCTATTTCTACCCCAGTCCACACAGCTTTCTCCCTTCTTTGAAAGCCTAGTGCACTTGTGGTCAGTGGTGAATTATTACACCTTAATTGATTGACCCTAGCTTGGTTTCCCTATGAAAGGTTTCCAAATACTTCTCCCGTGGATCCAAAACACCTCAAAGCTACTCTGGAGACACACATTAGGACTGCTGGACAGCCTAGCTTCTTTGTTCACAAAGCTTGTCATTTGCCTCCAGCCATTTTTAAGTCTTAAACTTTCCTGTGGTATGTGGTTGCTAAAAGCGAAAGCATCCCAGCAAAGCAAATAAGCAAATATGATGAAATACTGTATTCATAGAGGGTTTGTTTCTTAAGAATCCCAAAGCTCTATATCAAGACTATCAACTCCTTGTCTACATGGAAAGGAAAAATGAGGCAGGAAAATGACTAGTGGAATTCTAGTTTAAATGAAAGCAAAACTTGCTGAGGACATCCCTGAACACATAAAGCCCTTTTATACTTGACTATATTTTCAGTATGGATTTCACCTTAACATAAAGAAAACATAAATCCTTGCAACTGAACCAATAAGCAACATCATGATAAATGGAGAAAATATTGAAGTTGTCAAGGATTTCATTTTACTTGGATCAACAATCAATGCCCACAGAAGCAGCAGTCAAGAAATCAAATGATATAGTGCATTGGGCAAATCTGCTGCAAAAGACCCCTTTAAAGTGTTAAAAAACAAAGATGTCACTTTGAGAACTAAGGAGCACCTGCCCCAAGCCATGGTATTTTCAATGTCATATGCATTCAAAAGCTAGACAATGAAAAAGGAAGACCAAAGAAGAATTGATGCCTTTGACTTTTGGTGTTGGCAAAGAATATTGAATATACCATGAACTGCCAGAATATATGTTGAAAGAAGCACAGCCAGAATGCTCCTTAGAAGTGAGGATGGTGAGAGTTCCTCTCATGTACCTTGGACATGTTATAAGGAGGGACTAGTCCCTAGAGAAAGACATCATACTTGGTAAAGTAGAGGGCTAGTGAAAAAGAGGAAGACCCTCAGCAAGATGAATTGACACAGTGAATGCAACAATGGGCTCAAACATACCTACCATTGTGAAGATGGCATAGGAAAGAGCAACGTTTCATTGTTATTCTCACTATGAGTCAGAACTGACTTGCCAGCACCTAATGGTAACAACGAATTTTCTACATCTGCTTTTGTTTTAAAACTTGACTTAGAAAAACAAAGCCTTGACCTAGTTACGCAGATTGTCGTAGACCTACCTAAAAGCCATCATTGGAGTCCCTGGATGATGCAAATAGTTAATGTGTTCTGCTGCTAACCAAAAGGTTGGAGAGTCGAGTCCACTCAGAGGCGCCTCAGAATGGTCTGAACCCATTGTGCATGGGGTTGTCATGAGTTGGGGGCCATCTCTACAGCAGCTATCAATAACAGAGGCTATCATTACACAAATCAGCAGATCAAAAGCAGCTGTTCTGTTCTTATCATACCTGATGTGTATTTCCTCTCTCTCCCCATTTCCCTCCTCCTTTCTTCACCTTCTGCCATTCTCCCTCCCTTTGCTCCACTTAGGTTATCATGATGGCCATCTTGTGATCCGCTGGTTTTGGGCCGCGGTGGAGCGTTTCAATAATGAGCAGAGACTAAGGTTGCTTCAGTTTGTTACGGGAACATCGAGTGTGCCCTACGAAGGCTTCGCGGCCCTTCGAGGAAGCAACGGGCTTCGGCGGTTCTGCATAGAGAAATGGGGCAAAATCACATCTCTCCCCAGGTATGGAGCCCCCGCCAACCTTTGGGAAACCCACTGAACATGGCAAAGTGAACTTTGCTATTTGCATTTCTGTGGTCATCCTTCGGGATGGAATTCTTTCCTATCACCCAAAGTGGTGTTATTTGAGATATTAATGAAAGTTTTAGGTGAACCATCTCTGAGAGTTGAAATTGAACCATATTCTTCATGATGTTTTGATGATGGACAGTATTTGTGCTATAGGTATTTTGGTTTACGTGTCAGTCATGGAAAGCTTTACAATCTTGTATAGCCCAACTTAAAGAGGAACGTCTCACCAGGGGTGGCAGAGGAAGGACATTAGTGCAAAGTGCTGGAAGCCCAAAGAAATCTCTCCAGTACTTTATCTGTACGTCTTTCACAGCATGGCACTTAATACTTAGTAGGATAATTATTCACGTACATGTTGTAATTTTCCTACTACATTTTAGAATGAGTGAGGATGAAGCCACGTGAATCTCCAGGCCTTTACAGTGATTTCCATATAGTAAGCAATCAAGAAATTATTGTGGGATATATGTGGAAGATGAGGTAATGGGGCTCTAGGCAATCCAACAGAATGAATCCTTCATTCTGTGAGTTTTAATCCCGTCACTTTCTGGGTCTTCCTATGCCATTTGCCTGATCAGTGAAATTGTTGTTGTTCTTTGCCATTGAGTTGATTCCGACTAATGGTGACCACATATGTGCATAGTAGAAACGTGCTCCATAGGTTTTTCAAGGCTGTAACCTTTCAAAAGCAGATCGCCAGGCCTGATTTCCGAGGCGTCTCTGGGTAGATTGGGACTGCCAGTGTTTTTGCTAGTAGTTGAGCATTTAACCTTTTGCTCCACCCAGGGACTCCTAACCAGTCAAATAATGAGTATTTAGGAAATACTGAAGCCCTGGTGGTACAGTGGTTAAGAGCTCAGGCTTCTAACCAAAAGGGAGGCAGTTCAAATCCATCAACCATTCCTTGGAAACCCCTATGGGGCAGTTCTACTCTGTCCTATAGTGTCACTATGAGTCTGAATCAACTCGACAGCAACAGGTTTTTTTTTGTTTTTTTTCTTAAGGAGATACTTCTGTGTAGGTAGTGTAGTCATAAATATGACTTCGATAAGCAGAAGAAAAAATTGACCCATATTATTATATTTTAATATATTTTCTTATTACAAAAGGAGATTTACATTGAATTCAGCTCCATTTGTACATGGCCATCCAAGTATCTTTACTAAATTCATATTGCAGGAAGGTCTACTGAACTATAACTTACACCCACCTTTCCCAGACTTCCCAGTGCCCTAAGACAATTTCCCTAATGTAGGTGAACAACAATGCCCCAGGAAGCAGAGCGCATGCCCAGCTGGCCAATACCAGCTAAAGTTTTGCATGGTTTTCAGCCTGGCTTCACCACTTAATCCAACAGCCCCTAGTTCAAAGGTCAGTGCTTATGCACATAGTTCTCTCAGCAGTTCAGCATATTGAATTAAGTCTGGAAAGAAAATAGACAAAAGGCAAATTTTCATTTGTCTAGTTTAATGACTGATTTAGAGAATGAGGCTGTTCGGAAGAATAATGCTTTTATTTTAGAGAAATGCAGTTTGAATCATCATCATGTGTGCCTTGGGGAGAAGTTGACATACAACAACATTCCTGCCCACAGGAGGTTATAAGGGCAAGCACAGCCCTATATAATTAAATACAAACCAAAAAACAAAACCAAACCCAGCGCCGTCAAGTCAGTTCCGACTCATAGCGACCCTATAGGGCAGAGTGGAACTGCCCTATAGGGTTTCCAAGGAGCACCTGGTGGATTCGAACTGCCAACCCTTTGGTTAGCAGCCATAGCACTTAACCACTACGCCACCAGGATTTCCTTAATTACAAAACAAGGTAAAAATCAGACAAGCAACATGCTATGAGGATGATGATCAGAGACCTAATCCTGAATGGGTTGACCAGAGAAGACACCACAAAGAAGCTGGCATTTAAGTGAGCATTAGGAGGCTAGGAATAAGGAGGAGGGGCTTCCAGGCTGAAGGAGCAGCCTGAGCAATAGCCTGGGAGTAGAAGTGGCCAGCGTGTGTTCAGAGAGGATGCTCAAGCTGGCACAAAGGATGAGCTATCCAGAGCAATGGCACAGGGGACGCAGTCGAGAAAGCTCCTTTGCTGGTCCATGGAGAAAATATTCTGCTAAGGAGTTTCTGCTTTATTCTTTAAGAAATGGGAGTCATTTCTTTTGTCATTTGGAATCTTAGATTAAATCTAACAGATTTGCTTTGGGAAGCTTTGAAGTATACAGTAATACTATTAACCCACGCAGAGGGCAGACAGTGGGCTTAAGAACAGGTTCTTCACATCAGGGCCAAGGCACCACTAAAAAGGCTGTTGCTTGCACGCCCTGAAGAGGGTTCCTTGGAGAAGTGGTGACTCCATCCTGGGCCAGGGGGCCCAAGGATCTAGTGTCAAGATGCCTGTGAGAGGATGGTGAAAACAACCCTCTGAATAGTCTTCCCTGACCAGTCTCCCTTGTACAGTTTCTGATTCAAGAGCCTGAAAAGTATCACCTGTGTACAGAAAGAAAGAATCTCTGGCTGCCAAGAACCTTATTTGAGGAGACCTGGTCAGGCCACATAGCCAGTGACAGGAAGCCCTGAGGCTGAGTTCACAGAGAGTGGGGGCAGGGAAGGCAGAGAGGCTGGCAGGAGCCGCAGGCAGACACAGCGACCGAGGGCTTCCCAGAGCCTGTGGGCCACATGTGCATTGACCATACACTCTGAGATATTCCTCAGGCCTTCCCTCTACAGAAAGAAAGGCAACTAGCCTCCTAGATGAGAGTGCCAAAGAGTGTCAGAGCAAAGCCTGGGTCATCGTTCAAGCTAAATAAATCTTTTGCACCAATCCAAGTCCTTGCCTTCTGAAAAATGTATGAGGGTTAGGAAAAAGAACTTTGAGAAAGAGGATTTCTAGGATATAATTTTACATTTCCTAGGGAGGACATTTCATAGACCATGATAGCTGGAGTATATTTGAGGCAGGACAGTCACTAGGGTCGGGGAGGTCAAGGAACCAGGGAGCTATGGTGTTGAAAGGGTCATCCATGTGGACTTAGATGCTACATAGTCTGGTGGGAGGACCTGGAACAGAAAGGAAGATTTAACCCAGGTGCCAAATGTATATTATCCAGAAGGTCAGCAGGAAAGGGAAGTGTAACTAGGTCACCGATTTTCACAGTTTTTAACCGTAGCTCACAGAAATAAATACTCTTTACATCACTACCCAATACACCACATGTGCTCGTGAGAGAGTGTGTGTGTGTGTATCTGAAACCCAAGTTCTTCAAAATGACACTCAACCCTTGTTACAATACCCTCTATTTTCCATTCTATTCTATTTCATTAAAATGAAATGCCAGTAACAGAGACTGGAGAATCCCCGAGACTATGGCCCCCGAACAGCCTTTTAACTCAGTACTGAAGTCACTCCTAAGATTCACCCTTCAGCCAAAGATTAGACAGGCCCATAAAACAAACAGTAATACAGGTAGTTCAACCACGTATACGAGACTAAATGGGGACACCAGCCTAGGGGCAAGGACAAGAAGGCAGGAGGGGACAGGAAAGCTGGACAAATAGAAATGGGGAACCCAAGGTCGAGAAGTGGAGAGTTAACACACATCACAGGGTTGGCAACCAATGTCACAAAACAACATGTGTTTCAATTTTTGAATGAAAAATGAATGTGCTCTGTAAACCTCCACCTAAAGCACAATTAAAAAAAAAAAAATCTTAAACCATCCCCACACTAAAAAAAAAAAAACGACGTGCCAGACAAAACCTGTAGTATGAAAAAAATAAAATTATCTGCATGGCATGAGACTCAAAGGAGCAGAAATTTTGGATCAAGGATGGAAAAGTAGTGACATGGAATCGATAGTGAGGAGTGAGAAGAATGCTCAGCCAAATTTCCGAGAGTGGCAGTGTAGAACACTGGGCAGTCTCTCCTCATGAGGACCAGAGAAGGTACGGCTGGGACTTGGAGGCTGCATATAGAAAGATTTAAGGAGGTGGGAGAGTTTGCACACTGTGGAACAAGGGTTGGTTCTGAGAAGGAAAAGAGGAAAGGTGTGGAAGGGAAGAGAAGTACGGCGAGGTCTAAGGAGAAAAAACACAGGGCTGTAGGGAGGTGACAATAAAGGAGAGTATGGAACCTTAGGGGGTTACATTTTGGGCGGGGACCAAGGATAACAGACTGTGTGGCCTAAAAGCTTCCCCCAGGAAGATAACATGAACATCCCTCCGTTCCAATGCCAACTGAGCCCAGGCCCAAGGTGGAGCTCCGGGCCTGGTTTGGTTAGTAGTTGGCTTTCTCTATAGTGGTAGTTCTCAGGAGGAGGCAGTTTCCACCATATCCACAGGAGACACCTGACATCTCTCAAGACATTTTTGGTTTTCACAACTCATTGTGGGGGCAAGGGTGGTACTGGCAACTAGTGGGTAGAGGTCAGGGATGCTGGAACATCCTGCAATGTCCAGGACAGCCCCCCACAACCAAGAATTATCTGGCCCAAAATGTGAGTAGAGCCAAGGTTCAGAAACCTTAGTCTGTCAGCTTTAAGACTAGAAGAGGACCTACAAGGATGCTTCAGGGGAGCCATTAGGAAGCTAGAAGAGAAACTGACAGACATCAAGAAGCCATAGAGAAGCCACGAGGAAGAGCTGTTACGTTTTTAAGGAGCTTGAGGAGGCCGGGGGTTGAGAACGGGCCTCTGGATTTGGGAATCAAGAGGTTATCAGCAAACTTTAAAGAGAGTAAGGAAGCAAGGACCTGTCTGAAAAGAAGGTTATCTAATTATGCAATGGAAGGAGATGGGAATGAAGGGAAGACCCAGCTTACAAAACTGGCTGAACAACCAGTAGCAAAGAGTAGTGATGGTTGCTTCGTTTGTCTGTTTTATTGTGGTAAAAATATATCTAAGAAAACATTTGCTAATTTTATACTTTTTACATGTACAATTCAGTGATATTGATTACATTTATCATGTCATGCAACTATCACTACTGTTTCCAAATCATTCCTCCACTATTAACAGAAACTCAGTGCTCCCAAGGAAGGGCTTCCCCTTTCTACTCTGTCCCACCCCTGGTAACCACTAAAAAAAACTAAACAAAACCCACTGCTACAGAGTTGGTTCCGACTCGTAGCGACCCTATAAGACAGAGTAAAACCACCCCATAGCATTCCCAAGGCTGTAACTTTATGGAAGCAGACTGCTACGTCTTTCTTCCATGGAGCAAATGGTGGGTTCAAACCACCAACCTTTTGGTTAACAGCTTTAACCACTGCACCACAAGGGCTCCTTTTGTTCTCTATACATTGCTTATATCATGTAAGTGGGGTCATATAATATTTGTCCTTTTGTGACTGACATTTCATTCAGCAATAGTGTTTTCAAGGTTCATCCATGTTATAGCAGATATCAGGACTTCGTTCTCTTTGTGGCTAAGTAATATTCCATCCTACAGATATGCCACATTTTGTTTATTCATTCATCTGTTGACAGACGTTTGTTTTCACCTTTTGGCTATTGTGAATAGTGCTGTAATGAACACTGGCATAGAGGTTTCTGTTTGCATTTCTGTTTTCACTAATTATGGGTATATACCTAGGAGTGAGATTGCTGGGTCATACAGTAGATCTATGTTTAATTGTGAGAAACTGCCAAACTATCCATTGCACAAGTATGAAATGAGGGTCATTTGTCCATCAGTAATTCGTGTGGAAAGGCCAGGGGTCTTAAATCACCATGAGTGTGACACAATCCTTAAGTTGTTATTGCAATTGTGGCTGCATTATTTAAGAGAATCTAACCTTTGAATGATGATTCAAGGCTTAGGAAAGGCAGTTATGTGCATCCTATCATTGAGGCTTACAACAGTCCTCTGAGGTGAGCCGAGCATGTATCATTATCCCCACTTTACAAGTGAGAATACCGAGCCTCAGAAAGATTAAATGACTTTCTCAGGGTCATAAAGCTGGCAAGTGGGATGAGAATATAGGTCTTGAACTTCTGGTTCCATGCTTTCACTAGCCCCCCACACCACCTTGCAGGCACTCTCCAAACCAGAAGAAATGACCTAATCAGGTGTGCCATTCTGTTAGAACCCCACCTAGAGGGTGGGCTGCACTGAGGACTGCTGAATCAAATCATGACTTGATTGTACTGATTTAATTGTGTTCATTCTTTCCAGATTACACAATAGAATTCATTTAAGGGAAGTAACCAAGGCTATAGACATGCCATAAAAGCATCTACTGAAGACATTGTAGGTACTCAGACAAGGGAAGAGATGCTGTGCCATATGCTTTCTGTTTATTCCCAGCAATTATCATTTACAGAGTTAATTTGGTTCCAATTATTTTGTAAATATGGGATTTTTTTTTTCTGTGCTGTTTCCATTCATGAATGCCAATTAAAATTACCAGAGGAAGAAAACCAAGAGGCTGCCTGCTCACACCATGCTCTTGGCTAATTCAGCTGGTTCCATAAGAGCACTTGGGGTTTTTCCATTCCACTTAGCTTGGTCAGCCATCGCCCAGAGTGTGTCCTGGATTCAGTCTTTCTATGGGTAGAGCAGGACCACTGTAATTGTCTTCCTATTCAATTTACTGACTTCCTTTCCACTTTCACTCAAATAAATACTCATGTCGAGGTAAAATATTTCAATTATTTTTTTTCAAAATCAACACAGGCCTGTTTGAATTTTATATAATAACTCTGTTTACCTCTATTTTTATATTGCGATTCAGTTAAGTGCTTGAGGCCTAAGGCCAGATGTTCTACTGTTTCTTGCCCACACTTGGGGCTGGAGGTGGAGCCAGAGGACAGATGGTTCCCCCCAGGACAGTAAGCGAGATGTCACCAAGAGAAGGAGCAATAGATGGCCGGCAGGCAAAAACAACAGCTTCTTCCACAGAGTCTCCCTATACAGGAAAACCCACCTTTCCCTACCTCCTCCTCTTCTCACCCCAAAATTCTCTCCCCTGCACCACACCCTGAGTGTTGTATCAGTCTGCATAGTGATCTGAGACTATGATTCATGTGCAATTCAAAACAAGGGTATGAAGAATACCCAATACCCTGGGGATTTTGTAGTTGAGTTTAATATCCCAAATAGAAGTCTAATGAAGACAGCATAGTTTTTAGGTTTGGGTTTGTCTGGTTTTATTTGCATGTTTGTTTTGTGATATTTTATTTTTATTTTTTTATTGCCTCCTTTTCTGTGCTGCTTGGCTTCTCAAAACACCATTCCAACTCACTACCCCATCTAGGGAGTCTGTTGTTTTGTTTTACAGTTGCCATCGAGTTGATTCCAACTCATGGTGACTCACGTGTGTCAGAGTAGAACTGCTCCATAGGGTTTTCAGTGGCTGATTTTTCCGAAGTAGATTGCCAGGCCTTTTTTCTGAAGCACCTCTGAGTGGACTCTAACCTCCAGCTTTCTGGTTAGCAGCCAAGTGCATTTGTTGTTTTCACCACCCAGGGACTCCTTCAAGGGAGTAAAAGCCATTAGCTTCACTTTGCAGTTGCACCAATTCACCTTTCCCCCTATTGTGCTACAGGACACGGCACCAACAGAAGATGCCATAAAAACAAAGAATTCCTGACAGGAAAGGGATTGTAACTCAGTCCAGCCAATCAGGCAATTTGACGTGTCACAGGAAGATTCCATGCCTCTGGTCTTCACCACCAGAGGTGGTAATGCAGTCACAGGGGTGATGCAGTCCTGCTCTGGTTATGCATTCATAGCCTGGCATGGGGAGGCCACATGCCCTGTCTAGGCCAAGCACTGGCAAACGGGGGCCTGCAGGATGAGGTACAGGAGGCATAAGGCAGACTTCAGGGCAGGTGCACAGGGGTTCTCCTGGTACGTCCACTTGGGGCTACCCAGGGAGGATTATCGGACAAGCTCAGCTTTTCCTGAAAGTGCAGCACTTCTGCTTCAGGGCATGCATGTTCCATTTGCTGAGAGGAGTCAGACGGGGCTTCCAGGCACACCTAAAATGAAGAACTGGAGCCCAGAATTCCAGGAGTTCTGCTGACACCTCTACGAAGGCCCAGAAATCAGATCTGGGCAAGGAACCTGGGGAATGTGAATCTCATATACTAATTATATGTTTCCCTCTTGCGCTGACGATATCTGAGTTCGTATCTTAAATGTAAAATAAGGCTGATATCATACAGTTTATAACTGGTTTGCTAGTATACATCTGGCATCCCTGGGTGGTACAAACAGTTAATGTACTCAGCTGATAACCAAAAGGTTGGCGGTTCAAGTCCACCCTGAGGCACCTCAGAAAAAAAAAGGCCTGGAAATCTATCTCTCAAAATTCAGCCATTGAAAACCCTCTGGAGCACCATCCTACTCTGACTCACGTGGGGTTGCTGTGAGTTAGAGTTGAAAGCAACTGGTTGGTTGGTCAGTTGCTTGTACTGTACTGCTAAAGGGATTTGCTTAACAAATGGAAACCACTCATTTCTAGTTATTCCACTCTTTCCAGCTGATCTATTCATGTCCATAAGACTGTGGTTGTTAGTTTGCAGTGCTTTTTGGTGCTCCTGAATGGTAGTTCTACTCCCTTTTGATTCACAGCTTCAGCTGAGTCACAGACACATCCAAACACAGTGCATCTTCGAAACAAACACCCTCATCAATCTTTTCTCTCCCAATCAGGGCACACACGTGTTTCAACCGATTGGATCTCCCACCATATCCATCGTACTCCATGTTATATGAGAAGCTGTTAACAGCAGTTGAAGAAACCAGCACCTTTGGACTTGAGTGAGGAAATGTAAACTCGAGTGTCTGACATTTTCCTGGCCAGTGACATCAACCTTTCTGGGATGATTCTCCTTTCCCTTAATCAAATCTCCTTTGATTTTGGTATTCCATGATTCTTATTTTCCAACCAAATCTGGATTGACAAAAGCTGTGCATGAAGAATTGCCTTCTTCTAAGATCTAACCTTCAGGCTTCTCTCCTCTGTCTTCAATGAACTGCTAGCCTGTATGCAATATTAAAGAAACAAAAACAGCTGTCTCAAGGTCTGTGTATATCTCCACATACCTCCATTACTAACAATGAAATATGAATGCAAGTTATGCTACACTTGACCAAATGGTAATAAATGTTTACTTCCATTTACATCACTTAAGGGAAAATTTGAGCATTAAGCATCCTAAGCTTTTCTATGCCCATGTCTTCTGAGCAGAACCACCATTTTTTATAATTTCTAACAACCAACTCCAGAACTTAGGAGCTGATCAACTTTTTCTTTTCCTCCCACTCTATTCCCGTGCATACCATCCACCCAAAGGACAGCAGTGGCAAAACCGAAATTTTTATACATTCAACTCATGATTTTTACGTGGCATCAGTCCCATCAGCTGGAACTAGCCTAGACACATGGTGCAAATATGACACTTTCCAACAAATATCAACAGCAAGAAAGAGACCTCCTGCTGATGTGATGCAGTGCCTCCCAATGGTTGCGGGGAGTGTGGGCTCAACTGGAGTTCAGAGAAGTCTAGAATGGGGAGCACCCCCAATGAATACTCACCACACAAGAAGCACAAACTTGTGCACATGTCCACGGAGGATATCTCATGATGTAGCATAAAGAATGAGGCCTCTACCCCCCACTAAGTTGTATGGAAGGCGGTGAAGCAAACAGGAGAAAGGGAAGAAGGACATATTACATTGGTCTGAATACCTGAGTTCTGTACTGTTTTGTTTTGTTCTAATCTAGCTACAATTATCTTTCACAAAGGAAGAAAAAGATATAAATCATCTCATGACTTTTGTTAAAGCCAAGTATTACTTGATTGGCAGACAAACTTTTTTTCTAACTTGGATATTGGTTTTTATGTGCATATATATATATATACTTTTTTTTTTTTTTTTTTGGTTCTGATGTTCAAATTCCTTCACATCTGATTGTCCACAGGAACCACACTAAATAAGAAGCTGCAGAGAATGATGGTGCTTGTTAGGGATCAAGGGCAATCTCATACTTCTCCTTCATCCATAGCAGTCCTCCTGGAGCAGAAACCTAATGCTCCAAAGGCATGCTTATTTGTGTCAAAATAAATATCCAGTTTCTTTTAGCATCTGGTAAAAAGATATATCAGAAAAACTTAGTGTTTTCAGAAAAACAGTTGCAGGCTCCAAAGACAGCCTAACCTCTTGGTTGCATTTGAAATCAACCCAACCATAATGGTCGTTTACTATTTTTCTAACTTTGTTGTCCATGTTGTCTGAAATATGTCATAAATGAAATTGTTTTTCTTCACTGGGAAAAGATGAGCTAAAGGGGCCCCACTATTTAAATGCCACATTGCTGTTTTCAACAGATAAAGACTAAGAGCAGAATGTGAGAAATATCAGACAACATTAATTCCATATGAAGTCATGCCCATGCTCATCACACTAGCTTGTACCTGGACAGCGTAGTATCTGTGTTCCCTGCACTCCAAAATAAAACGTTCTTTAAGTAGGAATTATTTACAGTGCCCAGCATCCCTTGCTGCTGTGTTGCCAATCTGGGTGTATGTGTTATAGAAACGTAGCTTCCCATTGTTGTCTGAAAAGAATATTTAATGGAAATGGGATGGAATATGTAAGTTATATGATGGAGAATTTGAGAGATCTGTAAAATTCAGGACATATTTCAGCATCTGAGAAATAATGGATTCCAGTAGAGGTATTAGTTACTTATTAAATCAGAACACAAGGATCACGCAAATCATTTTGCCATACCCTTAGTCCAACTCTTTGAACAGCATATAGGGAGCATCTTTTGTTTTTAGATATCGGTGTTATATGTGTGTAATATGTATGAGTATGTAAATACTCATTAATTCAAACATTCAACACCTTTTTTTAGTACCTACATTATTTGCTGGAGCTCTGGTGGCACAGTGGTTAAGAGCTCAGCTGCTAACCAAAAGGTCAGCAGTTCGAATCCACCAGCTGTTCCTTAGAAACCCTGTGGAGCAGTTCTACTCTGTGGAAGAAAGTCCAGGCGATCTGTTTCCATTAAGATTATATTCAAGAAAATCTTATGGAGCTCAGTTCTACTCTGTAACACATGAAGTCACCATGAGTCGAAATCAACTCAACAGCAATGGGTTTGGTTTTTTAGCTTACCCTATCCACATGCAGAAGGAACAAGGTATCTTAGGAATACATATAGATAACTTGGGCATAAATGGCTTTTCAACTAACTTTTCCTTATCCCCTCCCTCAATACCATGACTCTAAGTGTACCCACAAAGCATAACAGGAAGGAGTAGTATTTCATAGAGCAGAAAATTCCATAAAGAAATACTAGTGCCCAAATTCTTGTAAAAAGACCAGACTGAGACTAGAAGGATCCCAGAGGTCATGGTCCCCTGATCTTCTGTTAGCCCAAGACAGGAACCATTCCCAAAGCCAACTCTTCAGACAGGGATTGGACTGGACTATGGGATAGAAAATGATACTGGTGAAGAGTGAGCTTCTTGGATCAAGCAGACACATGAAACTATGTAGAAGAGATGAGAGGGCAGAGGGGGGCAGAAGCTGGCTGAATGGACATGAAAATAGAGAGTGGAGGGAAGGGCTGTGCTGTCTCGGAGAGCAACTAGGAGTATATAGCAAGGTGTATATAAGTTTTTGTATGAGAGACTGACTTGGTTTGTGAACTTTCACTTACTGCACAATTTTTAAAAAATTGGTTAAAAAAAAAATACTGGTGTCAAAGTCAGCTGGAAGAATTCAAACCTTGCTTAGTGGGGCCCCGACATTCCATTACAGCCTTTCACAGAATCCCTAAGGAAGGAAAACAAAGAGAAGAGGGGCAGAGAAGGTACAGAAAGATTCTTTTTATTTCTCTATACCCAAAATGGTTTTCATCAGCTACTTTTATATATATATAAACCAAAACCAAGCCAAACCCACTGCCCTCAAGTCGATTCCAACTCATAGCAACCCTATAGGACAGAGTAGAACTGCCCGATAGAGTTTCCAAGGAGAGCCTGGAGGATTTGAACTGCCCGACCTCTTGGTTAGCAGGTTAGCAGGTCGGCAGTTCAAATCTGCCAGGCGCTCCTTGGAAACTCTATCGGGCAGTTCTACTCTGTCCTATAGGCTCGCTATGAGTCGGAATCAACTCGATGGCAGTGGGTTTTTGATATATGTATATATATAATGGAACAGCTTTAAAACTCAATTATGCCATTAATTTCATGAGATGGGGGTATAAACCATCCCAAATCATATAATTTAATGGGTAAAGCAAAAGATCTATTTGTTATTACCTGTAATTTTTTTTTTAATTTAAAGCATGAGTTTTCTCCACAGAAGCAAATTGCAGAATTATCCTTATATAAGCCACAACTCATCTAAAACAAGATCTTTTAGATCTAGTTTTAGTAAGAGTACTACACCCTTAATTGGAGAACAAACAAGAACAATAAATACAACTTCTGAGTTACAACTGAGAAAAATGCTTTTAAAATTCTATAAATATTGTAACAAAAATTTCATAGCTACCACAAACATTTTATCATTTTATTTTATGATCATCATAAAAGTATAATAGAAGCTGACTCTGTAGGGCCAGAAGTATTCTAAAGTTAAAGAATTTTTGTAAATGCCTGTGTACAAAAGTCAATGGTGGGGGTGAACATTTTTACAACTATCACTAATGTAGCACAAAATTGTTTGGAGGGTGGTGAGAAAAAATTAAGAAAGAGAGAGATGTGATAATTTTGACAGGCTTTAAATATGCAAGATCTAATTTTTTTTTTTTTTTAATACATGACCATACATCCTTTACCAATAAATATATTTGTATGTCAAGCCAATGATCTGGACTTCCCAGGACATTTCTAACGTTCCATCTATTGCATTGTCAAAAACCATGTGTCCAAAATATAGGTTCGAAAAATTTCTCCATTGCCGCAAATGTTTTCCCAGTCAAAATGGAACACTTTCAAATGAAAGTAGTTAGAATTTTACATAACAAACATGGTGCTTTATTATTATGTACTTCTGTGTTCATTATTAAAATTACTGCAATATTATATAAAAAAATCCGGGATGGATGTTCCAGCCATCATGAGGTCCAAACGAGAAAGTGTTATTTTCCTGTTACTGACATGTAGTCCCTTTGTTCTAGTAGAAAACCAGGTGCCTAGAGGTAGTATATACAGTAATATTGTTCCATTAGCCTACTTCCTGCAGCTTCCAATTTATCTAAGGCAATGTCTACAATAATTTTGTTACTAGTCTTCATTCTAGTCAATAGCAGAAGAGGTCCACATAATTGGGCTGATTTTGCCTACATTGACAAGAGAAATGTCACGTGATACTCAGGCCGCGCTTTCTCTTCCATCATACCACCATCAAGGAATGTCAATAAATTCACTTTGGTATGGCATCGTGTGTGCTCCTTATTGCAAACAGAAGTCTAGGGCAACACATATCAACTTTGTAGTTCTGATATCACACCTATCCTCTCACAGGACATAAGCGATAAAACAACACAGAAGGCTTCCAGCCACTATGATAAACAATCCCCTGAAGAATTATTTTCCAAAAAAGCATAGTATGTACCCACAGATCTCTGAATAAAGGAAGAGCTTTCGTAACAAGGCCCTTGTGTATGTCTATTAGAACTGCACGCCAACCACATGGTTATGTTTTGTGAGCATCTTTTATGTCAACCGGTTGATGTGTCGAAATGCTTCTAGAAAGGCTTCAGGCCATGGCCTAACATCCAGTGTGAGCCTAGGACGAGGGTTAGCAGTAGGCAAAAATGTCATGTCCAGTGACATGTATCACAACTCCCAATAATGCAAAGACGTTACCTTCACCTGCCTTTGAAAGACAAACCAAGTGGCTCTCACTGGGAGGTCAGAAGCTGACTTACTCCTTGAGAAAAAAAATACTTTATTATTAGAAACAAAGTGTAGGTAGCATTGAGAGAAGGAAGAACTGGAGGGACTAATTTGTAGGTGACAAGACATATCAATGTTGCATTTTTCTACATGTGTTGGGTTTACTTTAGATTTACTCTAACTGAAAATAATTTTTCTCCTAGGACATTAGGGAAATAATTAGCCTGGGTCATAAATTAGGGAGAGGAGTAAATTATATTATTTTGTGATATAATCTTATTCTGAAATCAAGATTAGATTTTATATCTCCTGATTTCTATGAACATACGTTTCCAATACTCTGTGCTAAAATGCATTGACTAGAAACTGTACAAAAAAAATGTGGCACATATAGCTTATATTCAAGAAACACTTAAACATATTTATGGAGAATGGTTCTCTAGCAGAATAAGTGAAGGGAGTGCTGGAGGCCCTGGGTTCTCTCCTCAGCTTTAACAGTACTGTAGGAATCATCACATTTATTGCTGGGAATAGACACTTAAGATACTCTCGTCTGCCTAGTTTATCTTGTTGATGAGGAATCTCTGAGATCAGGAGAGGTAACTTGGTCAGGCCACCAAGCTTTATGTTGGGGCTAAAGGTATGCCCTGTCACAAAACATCCCTTGGGGTCCTGGGCTCCTAGGCCTAGCTTAACCAATAGGAAATTTGCCATGAGAGTAAAGGTGTACAAGAGACAGAAGCCAAGAGTGTAACACCAGCAACCCCAGGCATCCACAACCAATGTGTATTCATCACAGGACATGGGCTACTCACAGCCGTAGCCCCTCCTTCCCACCACCTTTAAGAGGTATTATCAGCCCCAATAGTATTATAGAAATACTAGTTAACACTATTACTCATGTATTACCCTATGAAATGGCTACTTTTATATTCCCATTTTAAGCTGAAAAAACTGAGACACAAGGAAGTTAGATAACTTGCCCAAAGTCACACAGCTAGTAAATAGAATATGTTAGGTGGACAGTATGCCATGGCCCCTGCACCTCTCACCCAGGCCATCTAATCGGAAGCCTTGGGCCTAGAGATTTCCTGATACTGCAGTCCGAGAACTGAGTTTCTCACTATTTCCCAGTTTCTCCTACTTATCAGAGAACCTCCCTCCCTGTTCTGGGTACACAGTAAACTTTCTCTGCTCACCTTACCCATGCATATTGTATGGTACCTGGCCAACCCCATTTCTGTATACATTCCCAGTGGGAAGGGAGTGGGATCCTTCAAGAGCAGCACAAGAGAGGTGTATGCAGGTGACCAGCCCTGTGTTGGCTGTGGGAAGTGACCTGCTGGCCGTAGGGTACCAGCGCCCACTACTGAGGCTGACTTTGCTTTGTCTCTTCTCTATGTGAGTAAAGCATTGTTTCACCCAATGACTGTGTGTAAGTTGTGCTTTTCTTGGCAACTGGACCTTGGGTGAACAGTCTATATAACCCAGACTTGAGTATAAGGAGTCTGGCTCCAAGGCCCATGCACTCAACCTCTACCACAGACTGCCTTCATTCAGGTAACCATTAATGAACACTTACTACAATCTGATCCTGTACTAGGGCACATGGGAAACGGCAGTCCTTGTCCTCAAGGAGTTCACAGTGGAGCAATATAACAACTGATTCTTCCCCTTCACTTGAAATTGGCCCCTGATTGTAATGAGAGTAGTCCCTGCCCTCACCCTGCTCCTGGGTACCATATGGTGCCATTAAAATAATAATAATAAATGAACAAAGTGCCACAGGGAAAAGGGAAACAGAGCAACTGGTTCTGCTGGAGAGCAAATACACAGGAATGTATTCATATGGAGACAGAATTTGAGCATGCATAAAATTGGGGAAAGTAATTTAGATTTGTGAGCAAAAGGAAACAACATGTTGGCCCTCCTGAAACAGCAAACAGAGATGGAAAGGAAGTGATGCTTAATAATTGAGTAAATCAACCTAAGAAGACCCATGATAGCTTGAGGAGCTGTGAAAATGCAGCTACAAAGAGATTTTATTTTTTAATGTCTGGAAGCTCTGAGTGATTTAGTGATAAAACTTGATCAAAATAGCTGTCAGAGCACTTAGGCAACCCCAAGAACTTGTATTTCTTTCCATTTTATTCCAAAGAGTGCATCTTTTATAGTTACACAATTCCTATTGCTTTTTAAATGTAATAAAAATTGGATCATGACTTATCTTGTCCAGACTTTTATATTTGTCCATTCCTATTCTCTTAGTAAAAAAAAAAGGAAAGATTAAATGGCAATGTCCAGCATCTCTTTCCTAAGACTGTGGCTGATTGCATAGCAGAGGTCAGGCTGGACCAACCAACAGCTGCTGACCAGCAGGTATTTGAGCAAATCCAGCCAAGCCAGTACAGCCACCTAGCCAACCTCCAGCTGACCCCACAGACATGAGCAGGAAAAGGTTATAGTTAAATGCCAGTGGTATTCTGTGATTGCTGTGGAACATTACTGCAGCAATAAATAACTGGTTCAAAAACCACTAGGCATCATTTTCTTTCTAAGACAACTTTTGAACACTGAAAGTTCAGTTTAACCTTGTGAGTGCATCTGCTACACATAATAACCACGGCTCATTTTAAATTAAGAATTATACTGGAGAGGGAAGAGAAATTGGTATATACTCATAAGCTTTTTAGAAAATAATTTGATAATATGTATCAAGAGTTTTTTTTTAAATATCCATGGCCACGTTCTGGTTCAAAATTGAGTCTTGCTAGCAGTTCTCAAGGAGACATTTTTCAAGGTACTAAATATGGCTGGGTGCTGTCCTGGCCCCTGCCCCCACATCAGTAACTCTCTATATATATCTAGGATCACAACCCCTATGTAAACAGAGGAACTAAAGAACTGTGTTGTATAACACATTCCAAAAGTTGTAGTCCCCATACACAAACTCTGCAGTGTAGGGTAAAAGCAAAAAGAACTCTAGTGGTAAGTGTATTAAGCATCTACTCTGTGCCAGGCACTGTTCTAGGCACTAGGGATCCATCAGAAAACAAAACAAAAATAAATGACTGAATGAATAATGTAGTGTGTTGAAAGGTATTAAATATTATGGACAAACACGAAGTAAGGAAAGGAGATAAAACCAGAAAAAAAACAAACCTGTTGCCGTCAAGTCGATTTCAACTCATAGTGACCCTGTAGGACAAAGTAGAACTGCCCCATACAGTTTCCAAGAAGTGCCTGGTGGATTCGAACTGCCAACTTTTTGGTGAGCAGCCGTAGCTCTTAACCACTACACCACCAGGGTAGTATTGAAATAAAAAGGATTACAAATATGGTTTTTAGAGAAGGCCTGGATGAAAGATGACATTACAGCAAAATCATGAAAGAGATGAGGGAGCAATCCTTGAGGCTATCTGCGGGGAGAGTGCTCTAGTCAAAGGTAGCAGCAAGCCCAAACACCCTTGAAATGGCCATGTTTTTTGGTTTAGTAGAGCATGCTAAGGCTTATAGTTTTCATCTACTTTTTCAGAAGGGCAGACAGTAAAGGTAGAAGGCAATACTGCTCCAGTTCTATAGATCTTCATTAAGATGAATGCTTATTAGACTAAGTGTTTGCCAATCTACCTGTCATCCAGGCATAGACCTGGGTAGGTATACCAGCATGAAATGAACAGGATGTGAAGTCAGGGAAAACACACACACCAAACACACTATTCCTTAGCAAAAGCTAGGTCTAATTTGTTCAAGAAGGACAAGTAATTCTGGGACCTACGAAAAATATCAGAGAACAAGGAAAAGAATCAGCACACTGAAGACTCAAAGGAAGCCTTTATTCCTGAAAATCATGCCTACAGGAAATAGTCGAAATTCTTGGAAAATTTCTAACTGGTGTACTGGATAGGTAGCAAGAAGATATGACCCCTAAGAAAAAGAAGCAGAAAATATAAGAAGAAAGATGAACTGATGAAAAAATAAACCAAAACGAAAAACAATAGCAGAGTTCTGATCAAATGGAGAACTAAGCTGATTTGGGAACCACCACCACCCTCATGCTTGAAATGCATTAAATGGTTGGATAAAGGATTGTTTTTTAAGAGTAATACATAAGTAGCAGAGGGTTATAGTAGGAAGTAAGCCACTTGTCCTAGGCTGGGTTCTCTAGAGGAGCAAAACCAATGAAGCATATATAAAAATAGAGAGAGAGAGAGATTTATTTCAAGGAAATGGCTCATGCAATTGTGGAGGCTAGAAAGTCCCAAATCCATGGGTCAGACAGCAGGCTAGAGGTTTCTCTTAACTCATGTCTAGTTATGTGGGCCCTTATCAGTGTAGCTAGCCTTGCCCACCCACAGAGCAAGACAGCTGAGTGCCTTCTGCTCGAGGTTTATTGGCGGCGGAATGGGCTACCTCCAGGCGCTTATCAGTAGAGCTAAAGAGCTTTGGAACACATGTCCAAGCAGGGCACATGCTGGGCTGACCCAAGAGGACCGATGTGCTGAGAGGCCAAGGAACTAGGAAGCAGAAGCTGAAGAGACAAGGAGCACAGGAAGCTGAGCTGCTTCAGTCTCATAGGGTAGGGCCACAATCTCTGGGATCTCAAAGGGTAGAACCACAGCCTGCTGGGTCTCAAAGGGTGGGGCCATGGCCTCCTAGGTTTCAAAGAGTCAGATCTTCACCAACTCGGTTCTGGAGTGTGGGGCTGCCTTTCACGAGTGCCAGCAGAATGGGGCCAGATCTGCTGCCCAAAACTGAGGGAACAGGGCTGCCAGACCCAAGGGCAAAAGAACAGGGCCTGCCAGGGCCAAAGGGTTACAGTTGTCATTCAGACAGTAGAGTGAGGTCACCCAAATCTGAGGAAGCAGAGCTGCTATTTCAATAGGCCTGGAAGATGAAGATGAAGCCCAGAGCCGAGAGGCCTCCACTAGAAAGTGTAGCTAACACCCAGGGTCTGAAGGGCAGGGCCATTGCCTAAACGGTCGCAGAGAACAGAGGATCATTTTCAAGCCTTGAGAGCTAAGGTAATAAGTTCTGTTGACTTGCTTGGTACCTGTTATCCTTCTATTCCCTTCAATTTCTTCCATTTGTAAAGGAAATGTCTACATTGTGTCTGTTCCACCATTGTACTTTCAAAGTAGATAACTTGTATTCTAAATTTCACAGATATAGAGCAATTTTGCCCCAGGATGGAATTTGGACTTGGAATTGATTTAAAACTTTTGGGATGATATGATAGGGTGATGTGTTTTACATGTGACAAGGGCATGAATTTGCGGGGGGCAAAAGGTGGAATATTATGGACTGAATTGTGTCCCCAAAAAATGTGTGTCAACTTGGCTAGGCCATGATTTCCAGCATCGTGTGGTTGTCCTCCCTTTTGTGATCTGATGTAATACCTATGTATGGTAAATTCTAACCTCTAGAATGCTAAAAATAATAATAGGAAACCCTGGTGGTGTAGTGGTTAAGTGTTACGGATGCTAACCAAAGGGTCGGCAGTTCGAATCCGCCAGGTGCTCCTTGGAAACTCTAGGGGGCAGTTCTACTCTGTCCTATAGGGTCGCTATGAGTCAGAATTGACTCGACGGCACTGGGTAGAATGCTAATAAGATTAAAGACAGTTATATTAATGAGACAGGTCACAATCTACAGGATTAAGTTATATCTTGAGTCAATCTCTTTTGAGATATAGAAGAGAAAAGCAAGCAGAGAAGAAAGGGACCTCATTGCTACCAAGCAAGAAGAGCCAGGAGTGGAGCTTGTACTTTGTACCTGGAGTCCCTACACTGAGAGGCTCCCAGAGCAGGAGAAGACTGAAGACAAAGACCTTACCCCAGAGCCGACAGAGAGAGAAAGCCTCACCCTGAAGCTGGTGTTCTGAATTTGGACTTTAAACCTCCTAAACTATGAGAGAACAAATTTCTGTTTGTTAAAGCCGTCCGCTTGAGATATTTCTGTTATAGCACCACTAGGTAACTAAAACAACATCCTTAAGATTGTGTTCCTCTAGAACCACTCCTGATACCAAAAGTCTTAGGCTGGGTTCTCTAGAGGAGGAAAACCAGTGAAGTGTGTATATAAATATAGAGAGAGAGATTTATTTCAAGGAAATTGGTCACACAGTTGCGGAGGCTGGCAAGTCTCAAACCCATGGGTCAGGCTGCAGGCTCAAGACTTCTGATTCATGTGGTTGCAGGGGCTGACAAATCTAAAATCTGCAGGTCAGATGGCAGGCTGAATGGTTCTTATGCCACAAGAACTGGAGGTCAGATGGTGACAAGATGAATGCAGGATCAAAAGAGAGAGCTTTGCCAGAACATCCAATTATATCATGAATGCAGGCCACACACCCAAGGAAGTTCCTCTTCCAGCTGATTGGCTTCTCTTATCAGATCACAAAATGGAGGTGATTAGTGTCTGCCAAACCACTGAGAATCACAGCCTAGCCAAGTTGACACATAACATTAACTATTATACCACTTACAGGAGGAAGTAGATTTAACCACAAATTCTGAACCCCGAGTAATGGCTCTTGACAGTGTAGAACCCAAATTCATGATATCCAAATGGTACAGAAAGTGCCATGCACAAATGAGAAATTAACCAAAAAATCTGCTTCCAAGCCAATGAATCCTATAGAATCAGAGCAGAGACAACTCAGAAACTACTTCATAAAGACTCCTCAATCCAGGCCCACTTGGAACCCTTCAGAAGAAAATTATTCTTAAAGATGAACTCATCAACAAAAAATCATAAAATACTTGAGTGATTCTACTGCTAGGAGAGAGAATCCACAGACAGAATGACAGGAGGAACTTGAAATAATACTGCAATCTGAAAGAGTCATAGAAGAAGTACTTGGAAATGTTCAAACAGACAAGGAAGGAATATAATACATAAATCAGTAACAGAAAGTTTTAAGCTACAAAAAGGCAGGTTTGAAAAGAAAAATATTGAATGAAGCAAAACACACCAAAAGGAGATGGAAGGAATACACAGAGTTACTGTACCAAAAAGAATTGGTCAACGTTGAACCATTTCAGGAAGGAGTATATGATCAAGAACCGATGGTACTGAAGGGAGAAGTCCAAGCTTCACTGAAGGCATTGGTGAAAAACAAGGCTCTAGGAACTGAGGCAATACTAATCAAGATGTTCCAACAAACAGATGCAATGCTGGAAACACTGCCTATGCCAAGAAATCTGGCCACTGACTGGAAGAGATCCATATCTGTGCACATTCCAAAGAAAGGTGATCCAACAGAATGTGAAAATTATCAAACAATATCATTAATACCACATGCAAGTAAAATTTTGTTGATGATAATTCAAAAATGGTTGCAGCAGTACATTGACAGGGAACTGCCAGAAATTTAAGCCAGATTCAGAAGAGGACATGGAACAAGGGATATCATTGCTGATGTCAGATGGATCTTGGCTAGAAGAAGAGAATATCAGAAAGATGTATACCTGGGTTTTGCTGACTATACAAAGGCATTCGACTGTGTGGATCATAACAAATTACACGTAAAATTGTGAAGAATGGGAATTCTAGAACACTTAATTGTGCTCATGTGCAACCTGTACATAGATCAAGAGGCACTCGTTCAAACAGAACAAGGAGACACTTTGTGGTTTAAAGTCAGGAAAGGTGTGCATCAGTGTTGTATCCTTTCACCATACTTATTCAGTCTGTATGCTGAGCAAGTAATCCAAGAGACAGGACTATATGAAGATGACCACGGCATCAGGATTGGAAGAAGACTCATTAACAACCTGCGATATGCAGATGACACAACTTTGCATGCTAAAGTGAAGAGGACTTGAAGCACTTACTGATGAAGATCAAAGACCACAGCCTTCAGTATGGATTGTACCTCAACAAAAAGAAAACAAAAATCCTCACAACTGGACCAATAAGCAACATGATAAACAGAGAAAATATTGATGTCAAGGATTTCATTTTATTTAGATCCACAATCAATGACCATGGAAGCAGCAGTCAAGAAATCAAACAACGTATTGCATTGGGTAAATGCTGCAAAAAAGGCCTCTTTAAAGTGTTAAAAAGCTAAGATGTCACTTTGAGGACTAAGATGTGTCTGACCCAAGCCTGGGTATTTTTAATTGCCTCATATGCATGCAAAAGCTGGACAATAAGGAAGACTGAAGAAGAGCTGATGTCTTTGAATTATGGTATTGGCAAATACCAAATATATCATGGACTGCCAGAGGAATGAAGAAATCTGTCTTGGAAGAAGTACAGCCAGAATACTCCTTAGAAGCGAGGATGGCAAGACTTTGTCTCACATACTTTGGACATGTTATCAGGAGGTACCAATCCCTGGAGAAGGACATCATGCTTGGTAAAGAAGAGGGCCAGTAAAAAGAGGAAGACCCTGGAGAAGACAGATTGACACAATGGCTACAAGAATGGGCTCAAAGATAGCAACAATTGTGAGGATGGCACAGGACCTGACAGTGTTTTGTTCTATTGTACAAATAGCGTTGCTGTGAGCTGGAGCTGACTCGACAGCACCTAACAACAATAAAATAGGCAATTCAGGAATCCCTAGGTGGCAAAAACAATTAAGTGCTGGACTCCTAGCCAAAAGCTTGGCAATTTGAACCCACCCACAGGTGCCTTGGAAGACAGGCCTTGTGATCTGCTTCCAAAAGGTCACAGACTTGTAAAACCTATAGAGCACAGTTCTACTCTGACACAGATGGGGTCACCATGAGTCAGAATTGACAACAAATAACAATAACAACAATATAGTAACTCAGTACATTTCTAGAATACTCAAAAGATTCAAAGGAAAAATATTAAAATTAATGAAGTAAAGTGGTTGGCTATAATAAATCAACAGCCTACATGAAAACAATACAAGCCACACAAAATAATAAAGAAATCATTTCATTTGCAATAGCAATGAAACATGAAGTATGTAGAAACAACCCTCAAACAGAAATGCAAAAATCCTATATTTTAAAGAACATAATTGTTCTAAGAGACTTAAGACCAGTTTTAAATAAATGGTGATATATAACATCCCTTTAGATGAAAATATTAGATACTATAATTCTTTGTAAACCAATCAATATATTTAGCAAAGTTCTAATAAATTCCAGAAGTACTTCTTTTGGAACTTGTTAAAATTATCCCAAAGCTCACCATGAAGCATGTTCAAACGAGAATAACTAGGAAAAATTTTGGAAAAGAGCATTTGTAAGGGGAGGCCTGTTCTAACGGATATTCAAATGTATTACAAAATAAGACAGCTGAACATAGCCTTGAAATCGAGTTATATTCCTTTTGTAGTTGAACAAAAAAAATTGTTTTTTAAATAAACACTGCATAGTCCAGCCTAGACAAGAATACAACCCACACCTCCCCGGCAGCTTACTCATTTACTCTGCATTTATTGACAGGGCTAAGGCAGACCGTTTGCCCCCACTTCAATTCGAGTTGAAGCTTGCCTTATGTCCAAACCTCTGTTATTTTTAAAATATCAGAGGACCGTTCTGAAAAATTATGTGCTCACAGATCTAAGCACTTCAAGGATAAGTATGCCTTTGAGACCAGCAGTTCAGCTAAACAACATCATTTTCTTGGATATTTGCTGTCAGAGAAAGAAGGTTGATTTGCACTTCTCATTCAGGGGCCAAAATTAGCATTTAGGTCAAACGTTTAAGACCGGACTCCAATCTTTCCGAGACTCCCAGAAAACCCAGTGCCGTTGAGTCGATTCTTCCAGAATTTAACTTAGAAAGCAGCGGCCCAGTATGGCTATCTGTTCTCTCCTTTCCTTTGCCATTTATCCTTCCTTGCCTTCCATTCAGGAGACCCAGGTTCTATTCCCAATCAATACACCTCATGTACAGCCACCACCTGTCAGTGCGGGCTTGCATGTTGCTATGATGCTGAACAGGTTCTGGTGGAGCTTCCAGACTAAGACAGACTAGGAAGAAAGGCCTGGTGAGCTACTTTCTAAAATCAGCCATAAAAACCTCACGGATCACAATGGTCTGATCCCCAATCAATCAAGGGGATGGTGCAGCACCAGGCAGCATTTCAAGCCATTGTATATGTATATGAGGTTACCATGAGTCAGGGGTGACTCAACAGCCGATAACATTTTAGGGTCAGGATTTGAAGGCATGGGGATGTGAAAGGGTATAAGAGAAGCAGGTATACCATGTCCAACAACAAGGCTTAGGCGGACATAGTGGGATCCAATGGAAGGATCTGCTAACACGTTTTAAGAGACTGACAAATGTGTGAATTCGGTCCTAGATTAAAAGTTTCTAGATTCTTTTTATGTTAAACGTGATGGAAAAATTTGGACACAGAAAATGGTGATGGCTGAACAACACAATGAACGTAATTAACGTCACTGAACTGTACATGTTTTAAAGATGTTAAAATGGCAAATGTTTTGTTTTATATATATATATATATTTACCACAGTGAAAAAAATAACCTTCTCCATGGCGTGTGAGATGATTAATGAATAAGAAAATGGAATATTTTAATGCATGTAGAAGATTTAATGAAATGCATGAGAAACCTTTTCCTGAATTGAGGTGAAATTGTCTGCAATTCTGCACTTCATAATGAATATGCTAAAAGAAGGACATGTCAGCTAAAAGGAGGAAATGTGGATTCACTTTGAATCAGTTGAAAATGTAAAATAATTGCAATTTTATTGTCTGTAGTGTTTGGTGTTCTGATTTAGTATTACGTAAAATGCTGTGGAGAATCTTTGAGAAGGTAAGGACTTCATGAAAAGAGTCTAAACATCAAAGTAAGGAAGCATCAGCAGCATAAAAAAAACAAAAAACCGAACGCATTGCCATCAAGTGGATCCAGACTCATAGTGAACCTACAGGACAAAGTAGAACTGCCCCATAAGGGTTCCAAGGAGCAGCTAGTAGATTCGAACTGCTGACCCTTTAGTTAGTAGCCAAGCTCTTAACCGCTGCGGCACCACAGCAACAGGACCAGCAGCATAAACCAAAAAAAACAAACCCACTGCCATGGAGTGATTCCAACTCAAAGTGACCCTATAGGGCAGAGTAGAACTGCCCCCGTAGAGTTTCCAAGGAGCACCTGGTAGATTCAAACTGCTGACCTCTTGGTTAACAGCTGTAGCACTTAACCACTACGTCACCAGGGTTTCCATCAGCAGCATAGGTGCCTAGAATCCCCTCTCTTAACTTCTGATTTAAATACTCACAGAAAAAAAAGATGCCTGTAGAAAATACTTTAGGAGCCCTGGAAAACAAAAGGGAAAAAATTTACCTTATGACGGACTCTAGGATTTGTTTCTACTATTTATAGTTCTGAAGTACGAGGAAAGTTGATTAGAAAACAAGATTAATGGGTGTTTGTAGGACACTGAAAGCTGTTTGATATCTGCCCCTGAGAAATGAGAGAATAAAGGTCAGCCTTTTTATGTGCTGCAAGGACGATGAAGACAGCAGAAGAAACAGTTCTGCACTACCCTGACCACAGGAATGTTTTAATATTTAAACTGTTTCTGCTGCAAGATAAGACTGTTCAGCCAGACATAACAAATAACATTTATTAAGTCCCTAATGTATTTCAACCAGTTGCCATTAAGCGTATTCTAACTCACAGTGACTCCATGTGTGTCCGACTAGAGCTGTGCTCCCCAGGGTTTTCAATAGCTTATTTTTTGGAAGTATATCGCCAATACTTTCTTTCGAGGCACCACTGGCTGGACTCGAACCGCCAACCTTTTGGTTAGTAGTCAAGCACATTTGCACCACCCAGGGACTATGGTTAACGCTCTTGCTGCTAACTGAAAGGTTAACAGTGCAAGTCCATCCAGAGATGCCACGGGAGAAAGACAATCTACTTTTAAAAAATCAGTCATTGAAAACCCTATGGAGCACGGTTCTACTCTGACACACACGGGGTCCCCATGAGTCAGAATCAACTCCATAGCAACTGGTAACGTATTCTAGACACTGTTCCTGAAATTTTACCTGTATCCTGTAACCAGTAAGACCAGTTCCCACTGAATCAATTCCAACTCATTTCTCTGGGTAGGTCTTAGGGTCCATAAACTGACAGACTTAAAGCCCCCATTCCAATGGCCACATTGTGGGGAACGACGAAGGGAGATCAGACCTCTGCCTGATATGAACTCAGAAGTAAAAGAAGATCCCGTTAAAAACCTCTTAACTCAAAGACAGGTCAAAGGGTTCATTAGAAAGCATTTTATACAATTTTCCTTTTTTGTCCGTGTTTGAGGGGAAGCAAGGCTCCCCTCCAGTGGTATGAAGAAGCCCCCGATATTATGCCCCCAAATTTCACTTTCTCCTAAGTTGATTGACCAACACAAACGAAAGGGGAAAACTTACATAATCCCTTTCAGATCCTTAAGAAGAAATTTTCAAAAATGAGAAGAGAGAGATGAGAAGAGATGGCGTGAAAATCTAAATCATAGAAGCAAATTAAAATCCACACTGGAGTCAGTATTGTCAAATTTAACAATGAAAACCAGTGATACAGACGAAAAAGATGAAAACTCTCCTACATGCCCAAGGAACAGACAAAGAAGTGAAAAGTCAACAGAAGCCAATGACTAATGCTGGAGGTTCAGCCTGGAAACAAGGGATCAAAAGATCTTCCTGAAGAACAGAACACAATGCCTTAAACAGGAAAAAAAAACCTCCCCTATAATCTAAACCAACATTTCATATATTAAAAAAAAAAAAAAGCCTCACCTGGAATAAGAGTGCTTATGGTGTTCTACTGTGAAAACAGACTTAAAGAGTTTGAGAAGACTAAAAATCATTTTGACTCAGTCAAAAGATGAAGTGGGAGTGAGAGTAGAAACTGAATGAAAAAATCATGCACTATATGCTGCTAAATGAAAAGGGTAAGATGCAGAAGAGGATACTATGCTACCATTTGTGTAAGAAAGAAGGAGAAATAAAAAAAAAGAAGATAGATGTTAGATGGATGAATGGATGGATAGGTAGGTAGATAGATGATAGATTTGTTGTTGTTGTTGTCAGATGCTGTCGAGTCGGGTGCCGACTCATAGTGACCTTATAGGCCAGAGTAGAACTGTCCCACAGGGTTTCCAAGGAAAGTCTGCTGGATTTGAACCACCGACCTTTTTGGTCAGCAGCCGAGTTCTTAACCACTATGTCACAGGGCTCCAGACAGTTAGAATTTGAGTGTTTCTGCAAAAAGAAACCTTGAAAAGATAACCAGGAATATACGAAATGGGTACCAAAAGCAAAAGAAGGAAAGAGCCTGGAGAAGATAAGGAGGTAAATCTGTTTTATATATTTTGGCTTTTGAACCATATAAATGGTTTAATATTTAAAAATAAATTTGATAGAAAAACCTAACATTGAAGACAAATTAAAACAAATGACTTAACTGCATATTAAAATTATAATACATATACAAAGAGAAAATCATTATTTCAAGTCACTTTTAAACACTCAAAACATCCCCAGTAGGTTTTAAGGCCAAAGGATAGAAAGAAAAAAAAAACCTTAAGTTTTCTCATTAGTTTAATTTCTAATAGTAGAATGCTCCTTAGAAGCAAGGATGGCAAGATTACATCTCACATACTTTGGACAGTCAGGAAGGACCAGTCCCTGGAGAAGGAAATCACGCTTGGTGAAGTGGAGAGTGAGTGAAAAGGAGGAAGGCCCTCGATGAGACAGACTGGCACAGTGGCTGCAACAATAAGCTCGAGCATAACGACAATCATTTATATGGCACAGGACCGGGCACTGTTTTGTTCTGTTGTACTTAGGGTCGCTATGAGTCGGAACTGACTCAACAGCACCTAACAATAACAAGCGTTATTTTATGAATTCTTCAGGATAAATACATATATTAATGTAATACCCAATATTTTTAGTAGCAGACAAAAAGATGCAAATTAATAATACTATGGAAAAAATCCTAGGCTGTTGTCTTGCCATTGTCAAGTCTGGTCTGACTCATAGCAACCCTACAGAACAGAGTAGAACTGCCCCACAGTATTTCCAAAGCTTTTTTTTTTTTAATCTTTATGGGGAGTCCTGGTGGTACAGTGGTTAAGAGCTACAACTGCTAACCAAAAGGTTGGCAGTTCGAATCCACCATCAAAACCCTAGGGGGCAGTTCTACTCTGTCCTATAGGGTCGTTATGAGTTGGAATTGACTCGACAGCAACAGGCTTTTGGTTTGGTTAATCTTTATGGAAACAGACTGCCACATCTTTCTCCCTCAGAGCTGCTGGTGGGTTCAAACCGCAGACCTTTCGGTTAGCAGCTGAGAGCTTAATCGCTTCGTGGCTAAGAAAACTTTGATTAAAATGTTGAATAGAAGTGGAGATGGTGGGCATCCTGCCTTTTTCTCAATTTCAGAGAGAAACATTTAAACATTTCACCACTATGTATGATTTTTGTGGCTAATTTTTTGTATATACCCTTTGTCAGATTAAGGAAATTTCCTTTTATTTTTTAACATATCACAAATAGATACTGAATTTTACCAAATGATTTTTTTTCATTTATTGATATCACATGAATATCCTCCTTTATTCTGTAATGATGGTGAATTACACTGGTTGATTTTTATATATTAAACCAGTTTAGCATTCCTGAGATAAACCCAATTTAGTTGTGATGTATTACATGTGCATATAACTGAATTTGGTTTGCTAATATTTTGCTTAGGATTTTTCCATCTATACTCATGAGTAAGATTGGCATGTTATTTTTTTTTCTTGTAATATCCTTTTCAGGCTTGGTGTCAGGATTATGCTGATATCATAAAATTAATTGGGAAATATTTCCCCTTTTTCACGTCTCTGGAAGAGTTTATAAAAAGTTGGCATTTCTTAAATGTTTGGGAATAGTCACTGCTAAAGGTTTCTGGATCTGGAGTTTTCTTGGTGGATGTTTAATCATTTGTTCAATTATTTTTGTAAATATAGGACAAATTAGTTTTTCTGTTTATTGTGCCAGTTTTGGAATTGTTCAGGATTTTTTTTATTTTCTCTTAATTATCAAATTTATTGGAATAAAGCTTCTTATTGATGAAGTAGTCTCTTATTATCTTGTTTGTTGAATTGCTAATTTGTGCCTTTTTTCTTTCTTTTTTTTCTTGATCATTCCTGCCGCAAGTTTACAAATTTTACTAGTCCTTTCAAAGCTAATTGGATTTAGGATGTTTATTTTCTATTTAATTACTACTTTTGTTTTTATTATTTTCTTCCTTCTTTTGTTGGGTTTAACTTGCTGTCCATTTTCTTACTTTCTTAGATACTTAGATCTTTAAGTTTTAGTCTTTTCTAATTTATGCATTAAAATCATATATTTTTCTCCATGAATGTCTCTTGTTGCATTACACAAATTCGTATATATTTTTATTATCACTTAGTTTAAAATATTTTCCAATTTCCATCATGATTTCTCCTTTGATAAATGGATTGTTTAGAAGTGAATTGATTAATTTCCAAACATTTGGGAATTTTGTAGAGCTTTTTGTTTTTGTTGTTGCTGTATATCAAAATGAAAGTTAACATTTGATTTCTTGCTTAATTCCACTGTATTCATAGAGCATATGCTATAGAATTCCAGTCCTTTGAGACTGCAGAAATTTGCTTTACGGTCAGTAAATGTTCTCTTTCAATAAAAAAAAAAAAAAAAGTATATTCTGCAGTGTTCTATATATGTCAATTACATCTAGTTTTTTAAATTGTTCAAATCCTCTATACCCATTTTATTTAATTTGTACTGTTCAAATCTTCTACACTCATTCCATTTTTTGTCTCTTTGGTCTATCAGTAACAGAGATATGTATTTAAAAATGTTAGGTTATGATTATGGACTTGTCTATTTTTCCTTTTAGAACTGTCATTTTGGTTTATACATTTTGATGCTATATTTTTAGGAATACCCAAATTTCAGAATTGTTATACCTTTCTGATGAATTGATCCTGTTACCATTACAAAATGTTCCTCTTTATCTATAGTGATGCTTCTTGCATTAAAATCGGCTTTGTCTAATGTTTGTATAGATACATCAGCCTTCTATTTAGGGGGCATTTACATGACATAATTTTCCCCATTCTTTTACTTTCAATTTTTCTGTTATATTCTATTTAAGGCGTCTCTTGGAAATAGCAGGTAGTTAAGACTTTTTAATTCTGTCTACAGACTTTGACTTTTAATTGGGAGTATTTATTCCATTTATACTTAATATAATTACTATTAATACAAACAAAAAACTTTTTGTTTACATTTACAATCTTATTTGTTTTCCATTTATTTTTTCCTGTTTTATGCTCCTTTCTCTTTCCTTTCTTACTTCTTTTAGATTAAATATATTTTATCATTCCATTTTCCTCCTCTATTAACTTGTTATTCATTCTATTATTATATTATTTTAGTTGTTACTTGTGATGTTTAAGGTTATGTGTCAACTTGGCAAGGCCATGATTCTCAGTGGTTTGGCAGATATTATGTAATCATCCTCCATTTTGTGATCAGATGTGGACAGCCAATCAGTCGAAAGGGAAGTTTCCTTGGGGGTGTGGCCTGCATCCTATATATATATATATATATATATATATATATATATATATATATATATACACACACACACACATTCTGGCAAAGGTCACCTTCCCTGGAACCTGCATCTGACTTGTCATTCTCTGACCTCCAGTTCTTGGGATATGAGCTGGCAGCCCACCATCTGACTTGTGGATTTGGGGATTTGCCCGCTCCTGTAGCCCCATGAGCCAGCAGCCTGGCATCTGACCTGCCTGTTTGGAATTTGTCAGCCCCTGCAAGTATGTGAGTTAGGTGAAGCCTCCAGTCTGATATCTGATCCATGGACTTGGGATTTGCCAGCCTCCACAACCGCATGAGCCATTTCTTCAAAATAAATGTCTCTCTCTATGTATATTTATATACAGTCATGTGCTGCATAACATCCGCTTGGGCAATATCCAACTGCATATATGTCCGTGGTCCCATAAGGTCATACAACACTAGGAGGAAGGGGAGCCTACAACCCTAACCCTCCAGCAGGAACAAGGGAAGGAGAAAGGCTCGCAGGGTAGAAGGAGGGAGGGGTGTGCCAGGAGGGGGTGCCTAGCCAGGCGTGCAATAGACCAAGCAGTGAGCTGAGGGGGAAGAGGCCCAGAAAGAGGTGAGTATGTATATAACATGATGTTCGCACAACGTCTAAATCATATAACATCCTACTTCTTAGAACATATCAGGGACATTAAGCAACGCACAAATATATATATAAAAGTTTTACTGGTTTTGCTTCTCTGGAGAACCCAGCCTAAGACACTACCCTAGAGATTACACAATAAATATTATTTATATTTACCCACATATTTGCCCCTTGCATTGCTCTTCATTCCTTCAGACATCTTCATGACTCAATTTGGGATTATTTTTTTGCCTAAAGTTTTTTGGGGATTATTTTTTTGCCTATAGTTTTCCCTACAGAACTCTTCTGGAATTTCCTTTAGTGCAGGTCTGCTGATAAATTATTTTAGTATCCAAAAAGAGAAATAACCCAATTGAAAAATGGGCAAAGGCTATTAACAGGCACTTCACTAAGGAAGGCATTCAGGTACCTAACATATACATTAAGAAATGCTCACGATCATTAGCCATTAGAGAAATGCAAATCAAAACAATGAGATTCCATCTCACTCCAATAAGGCTGGCATGAATCCAAAAAACACAAAACAATAAATATTAGAGAGGTTGTGGAGAGACTGGAACACTTATACACTGCTGGTGGGAATTTAAAATGGCACAACCACTTTGGAAATCGATTTGGCACTTGCTTAAAAAGCTAGAAATAGAATTACCATACAATCCAGCATTCCCACTCCTTGGAATATATTCTAAAGAAATAAGAGCCTTTACATGAACAGATATATGCACACCCATGTTCACTGCAGCATTGTTTACAATAGCAAAAAGATGGAAGCAACCAAGGTGCCGACCAATGGATAAATAAATTATGGTATATTCACACAACGGAATACTATATATCGATAAAGAATAATGATGAATCCGTGAAACATTTCATAACATGGAGGAATCTGGAAGGCGTTATGCTGAGTGAAATTAGTCAGTTGCAAAAGGACAAATATTATATGAAACCACTATTATAAGAACTCGAGAAATAGTTTAAACAGAGAAGAAAATATTCTTTGACAGTTATGAGAGCAGAGAGGGAGAGGGATTTTCACTAATTAGATAACAGATAAGAACTATTTTAGGTGAAGGGAAAGACAACACACAATACAGGAGAAGTCAGTACAACTGGACTAAACCAAAAGCAAAGAAGTTTCCTGAATAAATTGAAAGCTTCAAAGGGCAGCGTAGCAGGGACGGGGGTTTGGGAACCATGGTTTCAGGGGATAGCTAAGTCAACTGGCATAATTAAATTTATTAAGAAAACATTCTGCATCCCACTTTGGAGAGTGGCATCTGGGGTCTGAAACGTTAGCAAGTAGCCATCTAAGATGCAGCAGTTGGTCTCAACCCACCTGGAGCAAAGGACAATGAAGAGCACCAATGACACAAGGTAATTATGAGCCCAAGAGACAGAAAGGGACACATAAACCAGTGACCACATCAGCCTGTGACCAGAAGAACTAGATGGTGCCCGGCTACAACCGATGACTGTCCTGACAGGGAACACAACACAGAATGCCTGAGGGAGCAGGAGAGCAGCAGGATGCAGACCTCAAATTCTCATAAAAAGACCAGACTTAATGGACTGACTAAGACTAGAAGGACCCCAGAGGTCATGGCCAGACCTTCTGTTAGCCCAAGACAGGAACCACTCCCAAAGCCAATTCTTCAGACAGGGATTGGACTGGACTATGTGATAGAAAATGATACTGGTGAAGAGTGAGCTTCTCGGACCCAGTAGACACATGAGACTATGTGGGCAGCTCCTGTCTGAAGGGGAAACGAGAGGGCAGAAGGGGCCAGAAGCTGGCCAAATGGACACGAAAAAAGAGAGTGGAGGGAAGGACTGTGCTGCCTTATTAGAGGGAGAGCCACTAGGAGTATATAGCAAGATATATATAAGTTTTTATATGAGAGACTGACTTGGTTTGTAAACTTTCACTTAAAGCACAATAAACATTAAAAAAGAAAGAAAGAAAGACTTCCCTTAAAAAAAAATAAATTACCATACTTAGGAATCTAAATGCAAAAAAATATATATTTTAGTGTCTATTTGTCATAAAAAATGACTGTATTTTGTTTTCAATTTTGAAGAATGTTTTTATTGGAATATACTCAAGGCTGAGAACTAATTTCTTTTAGCACTTTGAAAATATTTGAAGGTCTTTAGGCCTCCACTGCTTCTTTATGAATAAGTTCTTGATCTTAACCTCAGAACCTACTATACAGCTACAGTAGTCAAAACAGCCTGGTACTGGTACAACAACAGATACACTGACCAAAGGAACACAATTGAGAGCCCAGATGTAAATTCATCCACCTATGGTCACCTGATCTTTGACAAGGGCCCAAAGTCCATCAAATGGGGAAAAGACAGTCTTTTTAACAAATGGTGCTGGCAAAACTGAATGTCCATCAGCAAAAAAAATGAAACACCATACACAAACACTAATTCAAAATGGATCAAAGACCTAAATATAAAACCAAAAACTGTAAAGATCATAGAAGAAAAAAACAGGATCAACACTAGAGGCCCTACTACATGGCACTAACAGGATACAAACCATAACTAATAACACACAAACTCCAGAAGATAAGCTAAATAAGTGAAATATTCTAAAAATTAAACACTTATGCTCATCAAAAGACTTCACCAAAAAAGTAAAAATAGAACCTACAGGCTGGGGAAAAAAAATTGGCTATGACAAATCTGACAAAGGTCTAATCTCTAAAATCTATAGCAAAATACAACACCTCTACAACAAAAAGACAAATAATCCAATTAAAAAACGGGCAAAGGAAATGAATAGATACTTCACCAAAGAAGACATTCAAGCAGCTAATAGGCACATCAGGAAATGTTTGCAATCACTAGCCATTAGAAAAATGCAAATCGAAACCACAATGAGATACCATCTCACCTGGGCATTATTGGCATGAATCAAAAAAACAGAAAATAGCGAATGTTGGAGAGGCTGCAGGGAGACTGAAACTCTTATGTACTGCTGGTGGGAATGCAAAATGGTACAACTATTTTGGAAAATGATATGGCACTTCCTTAGAAAGCTAGAAATAAAAATACCATAAGACCCAACAATCCCACTCCTAGGAATATATTCTAGGGAAATAAGAGTCGTCACATGAACAGATATATGCACACCCATGTGCACTGCAGCATTGTTCACAATAGCAAAAAGACGGAAACAACCTAGGTGCCCATCAACAGATGAATGGATAAACAAACTATGGTACACACACACAATGGAGTACTATGCAACAATAAAGAACAGTGATGAATCTGGGTAGCCTCTCACAACATGCATGAATCTGGAGGGCACTGTGCTCAGTGAAATGTCAATCACAGATGGACAAATATTGTATGAGACCACTATTATAAAAACTCATGAAAAGGTTTACACACAAAAAGAAACAATCTTTGATGGCGAGGGGTGGGGAGGGAAAAACACTAAATAGACAATAGGTAAGTAGTAACTCTGGTGAAGGGTAAGAGTACACGATACTGCGGAAGCTGCACAACTTGTCTAAGGCAAGGTCAGGGAAGCTCCATAACACATTCAAACTCCCTGAGGAACCAATTTACTGGGCTGAGGACTGTGGGGACCACGGTCTTGGGGAACATCTAGCTCAATTGGCATAACATAGTTTATAATGAAAATGTTCTACATACCAGTTTGGTGAGCAGCGTCTGGGGACTTAAAAGCTTGTGAACAGCCATCTGAGATACTCCGCTGGTCTCACCCCTTCAGGAGCAAGGGAGAATGAAGAAAACTAATGGCAGAAGGGAAAGATTAGTCCAAAGGAATAATGGACCACAACTACCACAGCCTCTACCACACTGAATCCAGCACAACTAGATGGTACCCAGCTACCACCACTGACTGCTCTAAAAGGGATCACAATAGAGGATTCTGGACAGAGTTGGAGAAAAATGTAGAAAATCCTAACTCACAAAAAAGACCAGGCTTACTGGCCTGACAGAGACTGGAGAAACCCTGAGAGTATGGCCCCCAGACACCTTCTACCTCAGTAATGAAGTCACTCCTGAGGTCCAAAGATTTGACTCCCTTCAGTCAAAGATTAGACAGGCCCATTAAAGAAAAAGAGACTAAAGGGACACACCAGCCCAGGCTCAAGAACTGGAAAGCAGGAGGACACAGGAAAGCTGGTAATAGGGAACCCTAGGTCGAGAAGGGAGAGCGTCGATGGGTTGTGGGGTTGCTAATCAATGTTACAAAACAATATGTGTACGAATGGTTTGAGGAGAAGCTAGTTTGTTCTGTAAACCTTCACCTGAAGTACAATAAAAAAATAAGTTCTTGATCTTATTGTTCCTCCTTGAAGATAATATACCTGCTTTCTCTGCCTATTTTTAAGATTTCCTCTTTTTATTTATTTCTCAGTATTTTACTACAATCTGCCTAGGTAGGATTTATGTGCTTGAAATTTATAATGTTTCTTGGTTCTATGGCTTGCCTTTCATTTTGAAAAATTCATAGATATTATCTTTTCAAATATTGCTTTTGTTCTTTTCTCTCTCTCCTCTCCTTCTCGTGATCTAGTTACATGTCTGTTGCAACATTTTACCAAATCCCACATGTGTTTTATTCTCTGTTTTTGAAATTTAAATCTTTCTATCTCCTGTGTTTCAAAAGACACATTGCACTGGGCAAATCTGCTGCAAAAGAACTCTTTAAAGTGTTGAAAAGCAAAGATGTCACCTTGAACACTAAGGTGCGTCTGACCCAAGCCAGGGTGTTTTCATTTGCTTCATAGGCATGCAAAAGCTGGATGATGAATAAAGGAGACTGAAGAAGAACTGATGCCTTTGAATCATGGTGCTGGTGAAGAACACTGAATATACCATGGACTGCCAAAATAACAAACAAATCTATCTTGGAAGAAGTACAACCAGAATGCTCCTTAGAAGCAAGGATGGCAAGACTACGTCTCACATACTTTGGACATATTATCAGGAGGGACCAATCCTGGAAAAGTGGTAAAGTGGAGGGTCAGCTAAAAAGTAGAAGACCCTCAACGAGAAGGATTGACACAATGGCTACAACAACGGGCTCGAGCGTAACAACGATCATGAGGATGGCACAGGACTAGACGGTGTTTCGCTCTGTTGTACATAGGGTCGCTGTGAGTTGGAACAGATTCAACAGCACCTAACAACAAAAATTCTTTCTTTAAAAAAAAAAGCATTACTGTCATATCGGTTGTTAACTCATGGCGACCTCATATGTGGCAGAGTAGAACAGCTGTATGGGGTTTTCTTGGCTGTAATCTTTATGGGAACACATCATCAGATCTTTCTTCTGCAGCACTGCTAAATGGGTTCCAATCACCAACATTTAGGTTAGCAGCTGATCACAAACTGCTTGGACCCTAATTCTTGTGTCTAATCTGTTAATAAACCTATCTACTCAGTAGTCATTTTAGTAAGGGATTTTCTGGCTTTTTTTTTAATCCCAAAATCCCATTTTAATTTCTTTGGGTTTTCAGTTCTCTGCTGAAATTCTCCATCTTGTCACTTAATTTCTTGAAAATATGAGACAGCATTATTTTAAAATCTGCCTTTAAACTTCAATATCTGGATCTCCCGTTTTATTGTTTTCTATCTTTTTTCTACATTTTTAAGACAATTCTTTTTGTGTGCTTTTTTTTTTTCTTTTTTAATTAGGTGCCAGACATTGTATATGAAAGAATGTACAGCTAATCCGTGGCTCTCAGTGATGCTGTTTTCCTCCAGAGGGGATTTACTTTTACCTCTTGAAGCTGTTCTTCAGGCCTTGGGAGGGTTGGTCTACTTCCCTTTTACTCACACTCCAAGGATGCTGCCTTTCAGGGTCCCAACTGAAAGCCTAGAGTGTTTCCTTAAGAGGTCCTATACTTCAACTTTTTGTCTCTGCAGCCCCACAAGACTGCTGACAGATTTCCCCGTTATATTCTTTATTGCTGTCTTAGGCTGGGTTCTCTAGAGAAACAAAACCAGTAAAGCATATAAATATATACTTAGAGTGATTTATATCAAGGAAACGGCTCACGCAACTGTAGAGGCTAGAAAGTCCCAAGTTCATGCATCAGCATAGAGGCTTCTCTCGATTCACGTGGCCACAGGGGCTGCTGAACCCAAGACTGGCAGGTTGGAGAGCAGGGCTCTTACTCACAAGCTATGAAGATCCATGAATCCCAAACTAGGCAGGCTAGACCGCAAGGCTTCTCCTGATTCACATAGCCACAGGGGCTGGCAAACCCAGGGTTGGCAGGTTGGAGGGCAGGTCTCCCACTCACAGGCTATAAAGATCAATGAACCCCAAGATCGGCAGATAAGCTGATAGCTCAAGTCCCAAGAACCAGAGGTCAGATAACAGGAGGCAGCCACAGGATCCAGAGCAGCAAAAAGTCAGACCACCTGCTTATATTCAGATGTAGGCCACACCCCCAACAAAACTCCCCTTCAAGTGATTGACTACTCACAGCAGATTCCATCATGGGACTGATCACATATAAATACTCAGAATCCAGACAGGGTCAAGATGGCGGAATAGCCAGATGCTTCCGGCGAGCCCTCTTACAACAAAGACCTGAAAACTCAAATGAAACGATTATATTTATGACAAGCTAGGAGCCCTGAATATCAAAGGCAAAGTAGAAAATGGACTGAGTGGCAGGGGAAGAGAGAGACGGTTCAGAAACGGGGAGGAGAAGAACTAGATGGTGCCCAGCTACAACCTGAGGGAGCAGGAGAGCAGTGCGATGCAGACCCCAAATTCTCGGAAAAAGACCAGACTTAATGGTCTGACTGAGACAGAAGGACCTCAGAGGTCATGGTCCCAGACCTTCTGTTGGCCCAAAACAGGAACCATTCCCAAAGCCAACTCTTCAGACAGGGATTGGACTGGACTATGGGATAGAAAATGATACTGGTGAAGAATGAGCTTCCTGGATCAAGTAGACTCATGAGACTATGTTGGCATCTCCTGTCTGAAGCGGAGATGAGAGGGTAGAGGGGGTCAGAAGCTGGCCGAATGGACACAAAAATAGAGAGCGGAGGGAAGGAGTATGCTGTCTCATTAGGGGGAGAGCAATTAGGAGTACATAGCAAAGAGTTTATACATTTTTGTATGAGTCTGACTTGATTCGTAAACTTTCACTTAAAGCACAATAAAAATTAAAAAAAAAAAAAAACTGAGAATCATGGCCCAGCCAAGATGACACACAATCTTAACTATCACAATTGCATTGTGTAATTTTTCTTCCTAGTAATCACCGCTCTTTTTAACTGTGTATTTGTGTAATTGTTTGATGTCTGCCTCCCCCAATAGACTATAAACACGATGACAGCACAGACTTCATTCATTTCACTTGCCTTTGTACTCTCAATTACTAACACAGTGCCTGGTGCTTACTAAATGAATGAATGAATGAAATGAATGGGTCATTAAACCTTAATAAAAATTCTGGCAAAACATTAATATAATCAGAATATCAACAAGCAGCTACTTCTTCCAGTGCCTTTAACACCCAAGCAGTTTCTTTAATCAGCACCTTGAAAAATGCTGTTTTCTCTATCTGAACCTCCTTCTTCAATCTTTTCTCCAACGATTGCTTGTCTTCCTTTGGGTCTCGGCTTAAATGTCACCTCTTCAGAGAAAATTTTTCTAACTCCACATCTGGACCTGTGCTATACAGAAGCCATTACTTTGATTTACGATGCTTGCCATAGATGTATTTCTACAATATAACTACCAAGAACTATTTCTATTGTTGAGTGCTGAATCACTAGGCACCTGGTTCCATGACACATAGTAACCCGTAAAAAACCATTGCCATCGAGTCGATTCGGACTTACAGCGACCCTACAGGACAGAGTAGAACTGCCCCGTACAGTTCCAAGGTAGATTTGAACTGCTGACCTTTCAGTTAGCAGCCAACCTCTTAACCACCGCACCACCAGGGCTCTGACACATAGTAAGTGCTTAACAAATATTTGTCCAATAAGGCATGGAGAAAGAGCAAGAGCAAGAAAGAGAGAAACTGCAGGTGCTGAATGACGAGTGAAAGTGACATGCTTCCTAAAAAAAAAAATGCAAATACACAAGCTCTTTTTGGCTTTCTGACATGAACTCTCCAGCAGTCCAGTTCCATTAGGCATTTTCTAGGTGATTCACAAGTCTTTGTCAATTCTCTATCAACTTATTAATTAATAATATTGAAAGAATTTCTGTCATATATACAGTAAAATAAATATTCTTTAGTGAGCAAAAACACCCAGTGAGAGTCTCAGCTCAAATTCCTCTTAGACAAACTCCTCTGACGGTACCTACCAGGTGTAACAGACCCCACAATACCTGACAGATAGGTGCAAATCATCACCTCTAAGGTTTCCCCCAGTCCACAAGCCCACATTCCAATATGAGTGATTAAAGGTTGATTCACTTTGAGCTAGGTCAGAATGGGAAAACATGTCCCATCCTATAGAATTAAGAAGACTAAGTGCCAGAGAAAGTGTGCCCAGGGGCATCACTAGGGTTGGTGTCACCCAGTGCTGTAATTCATGATATCACCCTCCTTGTGGCTCTCCTCCCGTACCAGGCCATACGGAATCCTTAGTAATGTTTTTTGCACTAATGTTACCCATACATCGTACTTCCTGTGTATCACTTCTTTGCCTTTAATTACCACTTCATTCTCAAAAAAGTTATCGATCTAGGTTCACAAACGCTAATACCACAATATTGTAGCTAGAACACCAGGAAATTTGATAAAGTCAGCGACTATAAAAACACCAGCTGCAACCAAAACAACAGTGAGTGCTTGTAGCACATGCAGACAAAACCATGTGATTTGAAACATCATTATAATTGGGTAATAATGACAGTTCTGACTGAAACGCATTAGAAGGTTCGAAAAGTAAATTAGCGTAGAGTTTTAGCCTTGTAGATATAGATAGATAAACGTAAACTGGGCTTACAAAAAATGTTTTTTGTTATAACTATGGGGATATTTTTACAAAAAAATAATAAATTTCTGATGAAACACTGCACAAGAATTTTATAAACAGTCATTTTTAGTGTCACCCCTCTGACAGTGTCACCTAATGTGGTCCATACCCCACAAACTCCCCTAGTGATGCCACTGAGCATGCCATACACTGAGCTGGTTTCAGCAAGGTCCGGAGAATTAAAATATACTAATTTTTCTTATGGAGCATTTAATGAGGCATTAAAACATATTAAAAGTAGACACCAGGAAGTAGCCTGGGCTTTATTTCAGTGGTTTGTGGCTTAATTTGCAGTCTTTGAATTTTTCTACAAAGTTTAGGAATTCTAACGATTAGCCTGGTATTGTAGAAATATAGCCAACTTCCAGCCTGCTTAGTGATTTCACTAGAAACTGTGGGTTTTCAAGCATCTGTGTCACAAAGCGAGTCCTCAAACTTTAAGAATTATAAAATTAGTATATAGTCAACGTTAACAGTGATTATTGGCTATAGCTGCTTAGAAAAGGTGGTTTGCACTTTCCATTGGTAGCTTTGTATGAATCAAATGGCTACCAACAAATTTATTTTAGTTAAGTGGGCATCTACATTTGCATGACTAGGTGAAGTGAGTTTTCTATACAAAAACAGGGTTTGGTGGGTAATCAAAACCATCATTTGAGCAATTTATGTTCAAAACACACACACAATTTCCCACAAAACATCTGACTAAAACGGACACTTAAGTGTCTTATCTTTTTCCGTCTTGGCACAGAGTCTGGAACGCTGGACATATGGTACCAGGCATGAGAAATCGAATCTTACCTCTTGACTAGGCTTTTTGATGAACAAGACAAGATTTCCAGAACTTATCTGGGGGTTGGAGTATGCGAGTCAGAAAAATATTAATAATTAACCATAAGACAAGGTGATAAAGGCAAAAAAAAAAAAAAAAACCTGAAACCCTTTGCCATAGAGTGGATTCCAACTCACACCGACCCTACAGGACAGAGGGACAGAGTAGAACAGCCCCATTGGTTTTCCAAGGAGCGCCTGGTGGATTTGAACTGCCGACCTTTTGGACCGCAACCGTAGCACTTAACCACTAAGCCACCAGGGTTTCCAAAACATTCAGTTCTGCTTCGCCTCTGTCATCGTTCACATATGTCCACAAGGGAATGAGTTTTCCAAATTTCAGGTTCTCTCCTTGCTGTTTTCGTGGCGGGCTTGTACTCCTGCCTCCAGCCCACCTTTCCAGAAGCTGTCGAGGGCAATTTTCCAGCCCAACAAACTGCTTAACATCCCAGATTAGGGTCTCATCGTTCCTGCCACAGGCGCAAGGGAAAGCAGATCTCAAAGCTCTGACTCGCAGCTCGTACCCCTCTCACTAACTGAGGAGTCAGCTTTTGCAACTCCTGATACTCAACAGGTGCGCAGCAGCTCGGCTGACCAGTGGCTCCCGTGGCCAAAGGGTGGTGCTGTTCTTCTCCTCCAGGCCGCACCGGCGGCCCTTTCGACTGCACCTTCTCCCCTTCGGCTCCAGAGAGCGCGCGTGAGGTGCCTGGCACGCAGGCTCACTGAGGGGGCGGAGCCAGTGGAGAAGCTTAGCGGCCTGGGGGGCGGGGCCGACGCGAGAGGCGGGGCTCAGACGAGGGGCGGGGCCAGACTGAGTTGAGGAGCCAGGCCGGAATGCGGGGCGGGGCCGAGCCGAGGGGCGGGACGGCAGGAAGCCGGCCGGCTGCAGTGTGAACGCGGCGCTGGTGGTGGCAAGACAGGAGGTTTCTGGGACCCTCGCGAGGCAGCCGGGTGTGACCGTTACCCGCCGGCAGCTCGGAGCGAGCCGGGCGGCAGGAAAACAAGCGCGCCGGAGTATCATGATCCCTCTGGAGAAGCCCGGCGCCGGCGACTCCTCCCCGGCCGCCGCCTCGGGCCCGGGTGTCAGGGGTCCGAGCGCGCTGCGCCGGCCGCCGCCGCAGGCCCGCGGGCTGCTGACGGAGATCCGCGCCGCCGTGCGCACCGAGCCCTTTCAGGACTCCTACAGCCTGAGCCCTGGCCGGGAGCTGGGCAGGTGAGCGCAGGCGGGGCGGGCGGGGGACCCGGCCCGGAGCCCTCCGCGGAACCTCCCTTCAGGCGAACCGGCCCGGGTGGGGACGCCGGGCCGATAAGTGCTGGTGCCGATAAGGCGTGCTGTGACTTGGCACAAACTTGGGTGCTGGCGGCGATTAGGGCAGCTGCGTCTCATCGGCTTCCACCCCGCCCGCTAGGACGAGTCCCCACAGTCGACCCGGCGTCCCGGCGTCCCGGCGTCCCGGCAGCGCTCCTGGTTTAACTAAGCAGCGTCTGAGAAAGAGTCCCCAGCGGACTAGTCAAAAGAGGAGGGACTGTGGGTTCGCAGGAACATGGCATCTTCACGCCCTTTCAACTTCTGCGGTGTTTTAAGTGGTAATTTAAAGAGAGGAACTTTGTGTGCGAACCACGTTGCATATTTATCCTGCAGCAGCACATTTGAAAGGAAGTTATAGTCAGCTTTGCTTTTGCCCTTAAACTGCTCTGGGTATCTCCCTCTCCTGTGGCTTTAATAAAATATAACACTAGACGTGACAGCTTCCTTTGTGTTAACTTCTGTTAGCCGCCTTCTGCTGGCCTCATCATTTTAGTTTTGTGCTATTTTAATTCTAAAATATTTAAGTCCCTGTGCCTGAAGTTCAGGTTGGCTTCATTCATAGGCTCTTGGCCCTTTTCTCACTGTTTCCCCTCTGCTGGGATCCCGCTTTGGTCATCTCCCCTCACCCTCACCCCTGCTTTGTGGGGATGGAGGGAGCTCACAGCTTCGCCTCTATTTGAAGTTGTACAAGGAGAAGGCTGTTTGGATACTTTACATTTTGTATGTTCAACAGGGGTGACATGATGATTTCTATGGAGTTTGAGGGCTCCCTTCCTGCTTGAGGAGCCCTGATGGTGCAGTGGTTAAGAGCTCAGCTGTTACCCAAAGGGTTGACAGTTCGAATCCACCAGCCCCTCCTTGGAAACTCTATAAAATAGGGCAGTGCTTTTCTATCTTGTAGGGTTGCTATGAGTCGGGTTCCTCCTTGAGAACAGTTTGGAGAAGTTGTCAAAAGCACTGGCCTTGGAGTCACACCTGACCTCTCTGCCCTGCTTGTTCCACGTGCCTTTAAGCAGGGGACTTAGACTCCCCAGCCTCGCCTCGCTTTTCTCCTCTGTAAAGCCCCTCTAATGGCAGTACCTACCTCCTGGAAGGTTGTGAAGATGTCATGCCTCTAAAGCGCATACCACTGTTCAGTAAATGTTAGCTATTGCGAACATTTGCCACGGTTGCAAAATAGCACCATGTTGTAATGGGGAAAGGGCTTGACAGTTATAACAGCCTTCAGCTTAGGTTTTGGAAAAGCCATTTGTTAAAAATAATGTTGGAAACGTGGCTACTTTACTAATTTTAAGGTAACTTACAGAAAGTTTTTTGGAGGGAACTACCTTAAAATGTGGAATTTATTCCAAAAATGATAGCAAAAGCAAAAACGCCTTTCAGGAACAAGGTTTTCCTTCAATAAGCCAGCCAGTAATTGATGCATTCTCTGGACACCTTTTTGAAGTGTAACAAAACAACAACAAAAAAAAGGTGAGGTGGGCTACTGGCTCAGCTAGATATTCTAATTTGTTGAAATTCCAGACATTCTGAAGTAACCCTGATTACTTGAAAAAAGGAAAATTAAGGCTTTACATGATTTTGTTTTGAGTTGTCTAGCTTCATTCCATGTAAAGGAAAACTGGTAATACAGAACTGAAATGTCTTCAGGTGGCAAGCACCATCTTGTAGACTTTATAACAGTTTGATCTGAAAAACTGATTTGCACCTTACCAGGTGTTGTGGTACTAATTTCTCCAGGAATTTTCCTTTTAACTTTTGTTTTAAGCTCTATTATAAAATTAGTTTGCCTGTAAGTGTTTTTTTTTTTTTTTTTAAGGTTGTGAGGTCTTCTACATACTTTTTCATGCATAAAATTCTTTACAAAAAGGAAAAAATCCTGAAGCATCGAAACAATGGAAATTAGATACCAGATATCAGGAGTCTAAAACTGTGGCAATAAAATTAATGTGTGTTTTTCTCTTTGGTCGCCTTTTTCCTCACAGAAGAGTTTAATGCAGTGGTTAAGAACATGGGCTTTGGAGTCAGAGAGTCTGGGATTGAGCCTTGGCTCTTTACTTACTACTTATGTGGACCTGAGGACATTACCTAACCACTGATTGCCTCATAGAATTATTGAGAGAATTAAATAATATACCTCTATAGCCCGAAGGTTGTGCTTGGCATAGGAGAAACACTCAATAAATGCAATTCATTGTGTAACTCAATAAATGTTACTTTACGTGTAACCAAAAAGCAAAAATAAGACAACCTCAAAAAAGAAGCAGGAACTGTTTAGAAATCTCAGGAAGTAAAAGCTCTGTTTTGTGTTATAAGCGGTCCTTGTTTAAGAATTGTGAGTTTTGCCAATTTATTATGGTTTTGACATAATCGAGTATGTTTATGCACAATCCTTTCTCTGGTAAGACAGAAAAGTTGCCTGTTTTTACAACTGTTAACTCTGGTTGCATTTCTGATATAACTAATTGATCTCATATAGAACTTTTTATATTTTAATGATGTGGGAGGAAAAATCAGAAGATCTATTCATTGCCTATGGCCTTTCATATAGTAAAATGTGGAAGAGTGTAAAGAGTTAACTGTTCAAACACAGAAATGGATTTCTTTCATGAGCTACCATTATTTTATCTTATCAGAAATACAAAGCATTCAGTGAGATGGCCGTTCTAAGAGAATTTTTTAAATGGTCAATATTGATTCCAGGGTAACGACAGGTTGTGGTGTTGATCATCTTGAGAAAAGTCAGATTCTTTCTTGTCTCCAGTAGAGTCCATAACAACGTAAATGTGGGTAAATATATGATGTAAAACCTACTTTTATTGCTTAAAGCTGGACTTGTTATTTTTAAGCTTTATTACCTTTCTTTGGTCAGGATGTGTGCCAATGTAAACTGCATTAATGATTGCATTACTGAGGCACAGGAAAAATGACCTTGGGTTCTGAGAATTTTTTTTCATGTTTACCCTTGAGTTTATTTATAATTTAGAAACAGAAAGATGTTTTTAGAAACTTAAAATGATACCAATTTCACATTAAATGATTTGCCTTACATGCGTTTTTTGTTTTCCAGTCTTCAACTTTAACATTTTTTGACATAGTCATAATTCTGTTGATGAAGAGAAAAATGATTTTTTTCACTTTTTTTAGTACTTTTTTTTATTGTGGTAAGCATATAGGTAACAAGGCATTTGCCATTTCAGCAATCTTCACATGTATAGTTCAGTGTGAAAAAAATTAGTTTTAAGCCAAAAGAACATCCTTTGTAATAGTTTTTATACTATAACATACTCAGTTGAATTTTTCCTTTAGGGGTGGGAAGATATAGAAACGTATTACCTGCTGGAATAGGCGCTTCATAATTATATAGGGCTTTACAGTTTTTGGTTTACAGTTTTACAGGAGCCCTTGTGGCACAGTGGTTAAAGTGTTAGACTGCTAACTGAAAGGTCAGCGGTTCAAAACCACCAGCAGCTCCATTGGAGAAAGCTGTGGCAGCCTGCTTCCGTAGAGATTTACAGTCTTGGAAACCCTATGGGGTCACTGTGAGTTGGAATTGACTCCAGGGCAGTGAGTTTTACAGTTTTACAAGTGCTTGCACATGCATTATCTCGTTGACTTCTTACCACAAGCCCTTTGGAAAGCCCAGTTTTTCAGATGAGAAAATGAAAACCAAGAAATTGAGTCTTGTGAGCAATGGCTGAGCTGGGACTTCTGACTTTGAGGTGATTCCCATTATATCATAGATTTTCCTCTAAGAATGATCTACAGCTAATGCAATTTCCCATTGTTTTTATGAGAGGATTTGTTAATGAGTTCCAAATTGCAACAAATCCTACCAAGCTTCAGTCTCATACAGTAGAGAGGGATGTCCTAGTTTAGTCTCCTCAGAGCACTTGGGGTAACAGGGACAAGAAGGGATTTTTATCAGACAGTAATAGGAAGTTCCAGCTGAAGGGGACCCAGAGATAGGCATATTTCAGGAACTGTGTGTCCTTTACCTAGATTGATGGCTGCAGGTAATTGCTTGAGGTTTTGTACCTTACAACTCCTTAAGCATATGTCAGAAATTATTAGCTATGATTTCCTTAGAAATAAAGACCCTTTTTAAATAATATTCACGTAGAAACTGCCTTTTTTTAGGACAAAGATTATTTGAGATTTCTTGGCAGCTGGTTACTGGTTTGACGAGTTGTATTTACAGACAGTTTTGGATAACCTGATATTTTTCAGTGGTTCAGAGGAAACTGGCTGTGTTCGTGGTTTAGCAGCAGAAGTTCTTGGGAAGGATGGTTTCTGCTCCAAAGCAAATACTTCATTGTTTTAATTTTGAAAAGTCAGGGCTTAAATTGTTGAAATTAAAACCTTAATTCAAAATAGGTAAAGTTAAGAATTTATCAAGTTTCAGCCTTGTTGCAAAACTATGAATACAAAAATTATAAAATCTGCTTATCGAACCTAATGCATTAGAAAGCCAAGTAGCTAGAGTCATTGATTCACCTATTCAGTTAAGTAAGAAGGAACTAGAATTACTCAGGAAATTTATGCATCACGTTGTTTCTGTGTGCCTTTAAGTCAATTCCAACTCAGAGTGGCCCTGTAGGACAGGGAAGAGCTTCCCCATAGGGTTTCCTAGGCTGAACTCTTTACAAAAGCAGGTCTTTTATCCCGAAGAGCCACTGGTGAGTTCAAACCGGCAACCTTTTTCGGTTAGCACATTGTGCCACCAGGGCTTCTCTGCATCAAGTAAACCCAAACCAAACCAAACCTGTTGTCGTCAAGTCGATTCCGACTCTGATTCATAGTAACCCTATAGGACAGAGTAGAACCAACCCAGAGGGTTTCCAAGGAGTAGCTGGTGGACTCGAACTGCCGACCTTTTGATTAGCAGCCAGGCTCTTAACCACTGTGCCACCAGGTCTCCATCAAGTAGAGAGTTTAAATTAGATCGCTTCCACTACTCCTCTGTCTATGATTCTCGATGTACAAATCATCATTAGTGATTATATCATAGCTCTCAAACGAGTCCCCAAAACAATAAAAATACCTATACTATTTCCTGATTACTGATCTCCTGAAAACCATGTGCTTTAGAGATGTAGTTTGTTTGGTTTTGACTGCGAGGTTAGTGCCATCAACCTCATTTTACAGAAAAAGGAGTCCAAGGCTCAGAAAGGCTGAGTAAATTGTCGAAGATGACACATTTAGTTACTAACCAGAATTTAAAACCAAGTCTAACTTTTAAAGCCCTGCCTGCTCTTTTCATGCAGCCTGATGTCTGATTTGAATGGGCTCACTAACTTTTACACTTAGGGTCAACAGATTTTGTTTGTTTCCCTTGATCTTTTCAAAGGCAAGGAGGGCAGATGGAAACTATTTTAGATCTTCTTGAATGGAATGTCTTTCCACGCAAGGCATCACTCCAGTGCTATTAAGCAAATATTTGTATGCATAAAGCACTATATTAGGCTCCGGAAGTTATTCCCAAATGTAGCTCATCAGTCACTGTCCCTTTATAGGCAAGATGACATGCCACAGGGGAAGAGCTTATGGGAAAAATAGCATTTGAGCTGAGCCTTAAAGAATGGAGAGAATTTCAGTAGTAGTGATGAAAGATACTCCAGTCATTGGCAATAAAACAAATAGGACACAGTGGCAGAAAAAAATTCAGTGAAAGAGAGGATGGCAAGTAGTCCAGTGTGGCTAGAATATTAAATTTCTAAAAGGTTAAGTTGACATAAAATTTTATTTAAGAATATAACAAGGACAGTACATATACCTTCAGTGTGCTAGCTGGTATCATATGAGCACCCTCTGCAGGGTACTATGAGATACAAAGGTGAGTAAGCAAGGTCCCTGCCCTCAAGGAACTCAAGTCTAACTGGGGAGATAGTTATAAGTGCAACAAATTACAGTATGTCATTCTGAGATTAATAGTATAAGGAAGGCATAAATAAAGCACTGTATTATAATCTAGAATCAAACAGAACCTCAGAGATCACTTTTATTTTGCTTCACGTACATGCTGTTTAAATTAGCATCTACATTTTCTATCTTTGCCTAAGTCTTCTGTAGTCTACCGTTTGCCGCTGTTTGTAACCCAGCATTTGAACTTACTTTTTAATGTGTCCAGTAAATAGGATTCCCTTTACAGAGCAAGGCGCCTCAAACGTCTCCTGTCCAAAACCTAGTACATTATCTTTGCCCTCAAAACCTGTTATCATTGTTATAATCCTTATCTCAGCTGATGGTAGCACATTCACCCAGTAGCCCAGGCTAAATAGAAGTGATCCTGGACTTTCTTGTCTCTTTTCTCCCCTCATCCCCCCACCTCCACCCCCCGTCTTCATCTGTCAAGAAGTACTAATGAATCTTGAGCTGAAAGGCCTTTTAAATGCACTCTCGCATCCGGGTCTCCACTGCTGCTGCTTTAGCTCAGGCCCACTCCTTTGAGTTATTTTATTGGCTTCCAAGTTTCACTTCCCAACATTATCAGAATTATGTTTTGTAAGCAATTGCCTTATTTTAAAAATTCTAATAGGTACACATTTTAATCCTGTCGAAGCCAAACTCCGTAGCAAGTCATATCTACCTAGAAATGCTCACCATGCCTGCCTAAGCACCATGCTAGATGAGTAAACCTAATCTTTGTTCTTAGGGAGCTTGGAATGGTGGGTCCAACTCAAATGTCACCTTCTCTTTTTTATAATTATTTGTTTATGTATCTTTCTTTACCTACCATCCTGAAAAATGTTGTCTATCACTGAGTAGTTCAGCAGTATGCTGTTAATTTTTTATATCACCTTAAAGTCCTGGTGGCATAGTGGTTAAGTGCTACGACTGTTAACCAAGAGGTCGGCAGTTCAAATCTGCCAGGCGCTCGTTGGAAACTCTGCAGGACAGTTCTACTCTGTCCTATAGGGTCGCTATGAGTCAGAATCAACTCAACGGCAGTGGGTTTTTTTTAAAGTGTTTGGTGACCTAAGTTCTCTGTTTTGTGAGTAATAGCGAACTATAGACAGATGACTGTGAAATGAATCCGTAGCTCAGAAAATTCTATGTATTCCAGGAAGAATTCTGGCTTTTAAGTCAAACCCACCCCACCCTACCCCCCAGAAAAATGATGCATCTAAGTACATCTTACACTGAATTTCACCTTTCCCAAGTCTGCAGCCCCTAGTGTCAGAAGAACATCCTCTCTTATGCTTTGTAGAGGACTCAGTAATATATAGTTAGGATAAAGTCATTGGTGTTTACCGTGAAGCCAGGGTTAACATGCATACTGGAGCCCAGAAATCTCTTTATCTCCTTCTGACTCCTCCTTTAGTGGTTTAAGGGTCCCCCTCCCATTGTGCCACTCATTTAGAAATGAAGATAGTATATAGGTCTCCTCACACCATTGTGGTCTGCTGTCTTCCTATCAGTTTTAATGGTATGCAGTATCTGAACAATTAAGAGTTTTCCTCAGCATGGTATAGAGCAGGGGTCAGCAAACTACTGTGGCCCCCTGTTTTTGTATGGCTAGTGAGCTAAAGTTTTTTGCATCATTAAATGGTTGAAAAGAAGAGTAATATTTACTAAAGTGAAAATCATATGAAATTCACACTTCAGTGTCCATAAATAAAGTGTTATTGGAACCAGCCACAAACAGTGATTTATGTATAATCTGTGGCACTGTTGATTAGTTGCGACAAGGCCAGAAGTATTTACTGCCTGGCCTTTTACAGAGAAAGTTTTCTGACTCCTAGTACAGTGTGTGATATGGTGGTAAGAAAAGAATAAACCTAAAGCAGTGAGAAATGCCGCCACAAAGCAAAAATGGTGTCAAGAGTAGTCATTGGTGTGAGAGGAGAGCCGTGGGAACTGTGTTCTAATGACCTAAAGAAATGGGTGACGAGCCTGACAGCGGACAATTTAGTAATAGATAACTACTGACCCAGGAAACCCTGGTGGTGTAGTGGTTAAGTGCTGCGGCTGCTAACCAAAAGGTCAGCTGTTCAAATCCACCAGGGGCTCCTTGGAAACCCTGTGGGGCAGTTCTACTCTGTCCTGTAGGGTCTATGTATGGTCTATGAGTCAGAACTGACAGCAATGAGTTTTTTTTTTTTTTGGTTTACTACTAACCCAAAGGTTGGTGGTTCAGACCCACCCAGAGGAAAATGATTTTATTAAAGAATTTTAGTATGAAGGCATCAATTTCTGATTTGTCGTGAAAAAACAGTTCTATTTCTTCATGCCGTATAGCAAAGGTAAGGCAAGAGGCAACAGTTATAAGCTGCTTTCTACTGGAATTCTCTGACAGTGTAGCATGGTGTCTTCATTTCTACATAGCTGGAGTAAATTTTAGAAGTCTCTTCTATCCCGTCGCTTCAAAGAGTGATGAAAATAACAGAAATGGCATAAGAAAGTCATTTTTTTCCTATGCATTCTGTAGTAGTGGAGCCAGTATCTTTACCATCGCAGGCTACAGTTCTCACTTTATCCACTTTAATGCGCTCTGTCACCTCTCTGAACTCAACACCAGTCAAAACAAAGGTGCACACAGTATCGCAGAATCTGTATGTATTGGGAGAGCCCCTGAAAGGGACTCTGTCCCTAACCCTCTGAGCAAATGCCGAATTCGTAGCCTTATCAAACTGAAGCAGAACTGGAAAACCCCACGGAGCAATCCTTCTGTGCACACGCGGGGTCGCCTTGAGTTGCAGTCGCCCTGAGGGCAGCTGGCGACAGCAGTTCTGTTTGTAGGTCAGCGATGTATGTGAATCCACTTGTCTGATTCCTGATCATTTGTCTCCACATCTGGTCTTCAAAAATATACTTTCAGGCTAGACAGTAAGTAGTACTCTACTTACTGCACAGTACTGTAAGGCTTTGAATTTTAGGTGTGACAACAATAAGCATGTGTGTGTTGGATGTGGAAGTACTTGGAGGGCAGTGGTACTGAGTCATTTCTAATTTACCAGGAACATGCTTGCTGTCAGTTATATGTTAAGACTTCATTTTGTGATTCATTTTTACAAATTACATTTTCTCTTCTTTTGAAGCTTCCTGAAATTTAGGTACAAAAAGTCAATTACTAGTGATTTTTTTTTTTTTTTTCATTTAAAGAATCCAGGCGTCATTAAGAACTTTAAAAAAAAACTTGATAGGGGTGTTAGTCTAATGATTTTGTGTGGATAAAATAAAAAGAAATATTAGTCTGTGGTTAGTACATTTAGCTTTGATCTCCCCGCTATCTGTAGAAGTCTTTTATATTTCTACAAACAAAAAGAACTATAATCTGAACGATGACGTTAAGTAGATTGTTACCTAGTTAAACAGCCGTAGGACTGTGCCTAAGGATTTGTCATTCAGCCTTTTTATTTTACTGATGGCAACAAAAATACAGAGGACGTGAAAATCATATTTGCAGTTAACAGTAGCTAAGAAGGAAGACTTAACACTAAAAATTATGTCACTAGTCTAGAATACCGGGCCAAAACCTAGAGGTTAGTATTTCACTGGGCAAATTTGTGCCTTACAGTTAATTTTTTAAAGGCGTTTTTAAAATATAGTATGAGGATACTGGCTTGACAACATTCATGAAGAGAAAGATCTAGATAGTTTATTTACCAGCCTAATATAAAATATGAAAAATTTATTGAATTTTTAAAAAAGCGATATTGTATTGTGTCAAGGTCAGGAAAATAGTAATCATGTAACACTAATAACCGTGGATCAGATTATACTGGAGTACTTGGGTCAGGTTTGGTTAGCACATTTTAGGGGCAGTTCCGATGAGCCGTATTAGCGAAGGGCTAAAGAAACCTTATGGGTATGAAGAACAATTTATAATTAACTGAGAAAGGGAAGAGGAGGTGGCACTTAACAGATCATGATCAACAACAACAACAAAAACCCGTTGCCACTGAGTCAATTCCAACTCACAGCAACCCCATGGGATAGAGTAGAACTGCCCTATTAGAGTTTCTGAGACCGTAAATCTTTACCGAAGAGAATGCCACATCTTTCTCCCTTGGAGCAGCTGATGTGTTTGAACTACCAGCCTCTCAGTTAGCAGCCAAGCACTTTAACCACTGTGCCATTAGGGCTTCTCTGAGATGATGATAGCTGTGTTCAAGTATCTGATAGACTGTCATGTGGAAGAGTGAATGGATCTAGTCTGTGCGGCTCAACCAAAGACCCAGAACTACAGCTCTTCAGTTGAATTTATGGGAAATCAGGTTTAGGCTTGTAAAGAAAACCTTAAAATAACATGTCTCCAGTAATGGAAGACAATACCTCACAATTAGAAAGGAGACATTTTGGCATTAAGTTAAAAACTGTGATTTCTAAGTTGCTTTCCAGCCTAAATACCCCTTCCAGTGGATATTTTATGGGTGATTACTGTCATAACTTAATGATTTGTCTGATTAATATTTTGTTGAGCACGTACTGTGTGGCAAGTTCTATGCTAAGCAACTGATATGTAATATATACTTTAATACAATAACCCTGTGGAAATAGATGCTGTTTGTGTTCCCGTTTTACAAATAAGGAAAATGAAACTTAATGAGGTTAAATAAATTACCCAAGGTTATGTGTCAAGTAAGCAGCAGAGCCACTTGTAGGATTCAAGCCCATGTCTGTCTTACATCCCAGAGCTCATACCCTTCAACAATACCCTATACCAATTGCCCTGTTTGACTTGCTTATTAGTGTAGTATGTTAAAATAATTGTTGTTGTATCTATCGTTATAGGAAAATTAGACATTTCCAGTTGATTTGTAATTGAAATGAGATGATATGAATGAAAACTCCAACTTTCATCATTTGGAAGGTGGTAGTGTTCTTTACAGTATATTGGGAATTCTGGTAACCTAATTTCTATTGAAAAGTCAAATGGTTTTTATAAGATTTATAAATGTATAAATGTGCAAAAGATTAAGTCATTTTATGTATAACTGTAAAAATACTAACTTTAATATTTAGATATTCTCCATTTTAGAAGAATGAATATTTCAGATTTATAAATTATAATTTTATTTGATTATAGATGTCTCCTATATAAACTTCAAAGTGGTACTGTAACTTCTGTGACTGAATATGATCTAAATTTAAATCTCCATCAATGGGTATTTGGAAATTTTATTAAGATTTACCGTCTCAGGAATGCCGTCAGCTTTAACAATGAATGTTTTTCTTTCATTCTAGGGGGAAATTTGCAGTGGTGAGGAAATGCGTAAAAAAAGATTCTGGAAAAGAATTTGCAGCCAAGTTCATGAGAAAAAGAAGAAAAGGCCAAGACTGCCGGATGGAAATAATTCATGAGATTGCTGTACTTGAACTAGCACAGGACAATCCTTGGGTCATTAATTTACATGAAGTTTATGAGACGCCATCAGAAATGATCTTAGTTCTGGAATAGTAAGTACTGTTTTCCTTGGATTGACTTTATTTGATAGTCTGAATAATCCTTTTACAGGATGCCAATCAATAATCCTTTTACAGGACGCCAATCAGCTGTGATGATAATGTGGCAGGGCCTGATTCTCCTTTATCTGTTCCTCTTGTTTATTGGGTATGGTCCAAAGAACACATGTATGTTAGAGTTTTCATTTTCATTCTTTAATGAAATTCTTCTGATAATAGTATAAAGTTTTCTTAACGTTCTTCTTAGAGGCGTTCTTAAGAAGGTAAATGATAATATGAAATAATATTAACATAAAAGGCATATTAAAACTTACCCTTTCATGTTCGTGTAGTCTGAGTTAATATTCTTCTTTCTTTTAGAAACAGATAGCTTGATTCATACCATGTTTTCAATGTGATTTATTAAGTAGGCATTAACCAGGCAAATATCTTTAGTAGAGCCTGGCACAAGCAGTTTGCCATCAGCTGCTAATGTAAAGGTTGGCAGTTCGAACCTAACCCGTGGCTCCATGGAAGAAAGGCCTGGTGAACTGCTTCTGTAAAGATTGTTGTTGTTAGTTGTCATTGAGTCAGTTCCAACTCTCATGGCAACCTCAGGTGTTCAGGGTAGAACTGCTTCATAGAGTTTTCTTGTCCGTAAAGATTACATCCAAGAAAACCCTGTGGAGCAGTTGTACTCTGTAACACATGGCGTTGCCACGAGTCGTGGGCCAACTCAGGGGCAGCTGACAAGAAGGAGCAGGTAGAGCATAGGATACAGCTTTAGAAAATGAAAGACAGTTCTTTCCCATTAAGAAATCCTGTTTTCCTCTCCGCTTCCCCTCCCAAAGGAAAAGATTTATAGATTTGAGTACATTAAAAACTTTAGTACATCAAAAAACACAAACAAAATGAAAACACAAACTGGGGAAAATAGTCCTCATATGCATTCAGTCAAAATGATTAAAATATCTTTAACATGATATTAACATGATATAACTAGATCTTACAAATCCACACAAAAACTTAAAATCTCCCAGTTTAAAAAAGAAAATGGACAAAAGATATGTAGAGAAATTTCACACAGACACACACATAAATATAAATGAATATTGAGTCTTATAATGATTTTATAATGAAAATAAAAAGTAAGTTGCCATTTCCCCGTAAGACTGGTAAAGATTACAAACGCGATGTTGGTTGAACTGTCTCATTTATATTACATGTGGAAATATTCATTAGTTTAACTTTTCTGGAGAACAGTCTGGTTGTTGTTGTTAGTTAGTGCCATCGAGTCAGTTCTGACTCAGGGCAAGCCTTTGTGTGCAGAGTAGAACTGTGCGCCATAGGGTTTTCTAGGCTGTGACCCTTTAAAAGCAGTTCACCAGGCCTGTCCTTTGAGGCACTTCTGGGTGGGTTCAAACTGCCAACCTCTTAGTTATCGAAAGCGCTTAACTGTTTGCACCAATTTTCTGGAGAGCAGTCTGAAGTATGTTTCAAAGACCTTAAAACAAAATACCCTTTAACCAGAAATTTCACTTATATCAATTTTTTCACAAGGAAATAATCAGGCAATTGTGCAAAAATGTGCTACTAAGATATTCATTGTGGCATTATTTGTATAGCAAGAAAGTGGAAATTAAATAGTAGGAAGGTTGATTAAATAAGTGATAACATCATAAAATGGATTACTATGTAGTTACTATGTAGTTATATGTAGTTATGTAGTTATTAAAGATAAGGTAGATCTAAATATATTGACATAGAAAAATTTTTTTAAATATTACACAAAAGAGTATGTTACAAAACAATGCGTATAGTAGTCTCTTGTTTTTATTTAAAACTTTATTTTTATAGAGGTAAAAGCCTGAATGACTGAAATATTAAATGTCTTCCTCTTGCTAATATTATTCAAGAGCATTGTGTTCCCATATTTTATTTCAGTAATTTTGTTTATAGTGATCTCTTCTTAAAAAATTATAAAATGTGAGTAGTGGGAGGCACAAAAGTGTGTACCACGGTTTTTTTAAAACTTATAATAGTGAAAACGTCAAAAACTAGCAGAATAATTAAGAACGGTGGTATATATGAGTTATAGCTCAATAAAGCTTTTTTTTTTTTTTTAAATCTCTGCCTACCTAGATTTTGGTTTTTCCAGTTTGTTTTTGCAGAGGATCAAGGTAGAATTAGAAATTGATCTAGAAGAACCCTCTGAAATATTGTTCTCTGATCATAATCTCCTTCCTCTTCCATTCTCACAAAGCCTTGAATCCTTGGGCTCTTCTCAATCCTTCCTGTCTTCCTGCCAGCTCCTGACTTTATTTTGTTCCCTTTTATTCCCTACTCTTCTTTAGTACTCATTTAAGTGAACTCTCACCAGCACCTCCCAGTATTTCCTTCCTTCTTGTGGTCTGCCTCTGCAGCTCCTTTTGCCAGTTTGAACCCCAGAATAAACTACTCACATTCTTGGAAGGATTTGTAGTCTTTGATCAGCTTCATTAAGACTTGTAGGAGTTCCATCCTCAGCTGGGCTCTTAGTATAGTTTGGTAATTCTTAATCTCTCACCACCTCCTTTAACATCCTTTTAACATCTCCCTCCTTTTTTAACATCCCCCTCCTTTTAACATCCACTCTCCTTTTTAACATCCCCCTTGTTTTTAACATCGACCCTCCTTTTTAACATCCACCTACTTTTAACACCCCACCCCCTGGAGCCCATCAAAACTTTTACCACACTTACCTTGTTCCCTCCTCACCACCTTGTATTAGATTCCTAGGCTTTACCACCCTTTATGGAGAAAAGAGAGGCCATAAAACACACTGCCTCAGCTCCCATCCCTCGCTGTCTCTGTCTTTACTGATCTCATCCTCTTCCCTTCTGTCTTGGAGGAAGACATTCTATTACTTATTTCCAAAGCTAAAACCTTTATTTATGTTCTTTAATTCTCTTCTTTCTTCTTCCAGCACCTGTGCTTTGTTTTTTTTCAATCAGTTATGTAGCTTCTCTTAGAGTTTCATTCCCTCCTAAAGTGGTCTTATCCCCTGTGTATTTGAATAGTTCAAAGTCTCTTCTATCTAAAATTCCTTTTTCTCAGTTCTGACTCTTAACTATTGCCTTACATTTTGTTTGCTTTACTGCTATACTCCTTAAAAGAATAGTCTGAATTTATAGCTTTCTTCACCCTCCAATCAGTTGTGAACTGCTTCATTGATCCATTTATCTATTCATGTGCCAATAAATACCCCATTCACATTTCAATCAATAGTCATCTGCTCTCTCAGATATTTATGAGGTCACTAGCCTGCTTCCCAAAATCAATCATCTCATTTTAGTAATCATTCTACTTCGTACTCTCTTTAGGTACTTGAAATTATACCTCCTTCTTGAAAGTATGTTCTTCAGCCTTACCAGCCATTTTTTTTTTTATCTTTTCCTCCTATTATCTCTATTCTTAGAGCCCTTTACCCTTCTTCTATTGTTTAAATATAAGTATTCCTCAGAGTTTCCTTGATGTTACTATTGTCATTCTATACTTTTACCATAGATGATAACAATCTACTTTTGTGGCTTCAGCTATTATTTACATTCAGGTTATTTCCAAATTTTTGTCTGCAACTTCAGCTTCTCTCCTATGCTCCAACTGTATTAGTCTAGCTTCCTACTGCATGTATCCAGATGCATCACAAATACTTCAGTATTAATATATGCGAAATCCTGCATTGCCCTGCTAATGCGTGTTTTTCTTTTGTTCCCCACTTCCAGTGGTATCCTCCTTTATTTACTCAAGCTAGAAACCTTGAAACTATCCTTGATTTCGTTATCTCCTTTAATACTCATGTATAATGAATTAGCAAGTCTTATACACTTTTTCTCTAAAACCTTTTCCCTGTTCTCCCTGCCCCCTTTTTTTGTACTTGGTATTTCTCCTCCATATTGGGCCTTCATTCTCTCTCTCACAATAGCTTCCTAGCTGATGACCCTCATGCTACTGTTAAAAAAGTAACTAAAACATGGATGTAGTTATATTATTCCCTTGCTTATAAGCCTTTAGCGGCCTCTCTTGCTTTGATGATCATGTTTTCAGAACCAAAAATCAGTATGATTTTGCCAGAAAAATATTTATGTTCTAATTTAAGTTTGAAGAGGAAGTCTTACTTTGGACACTGAGATATCAAAATTCTCAGCCACATCAATAGATTGTTGTTGTGGAAACAGGCAAGATATGATCACTGCATCATTTGCTCATTCCACATACACTTAAGCACCTGCCATGTGCACTAAATACAAATATGTGCTGGTAATATAAAAGTGAAAATAACATAGTCTCTGCCCTTCAGGTGTTAAAAGTCTGATGAAAGAAATGATTGCAGCAGTGTCGTTTGTTTACTAGAAATTCTTGCTAATTGCTGTGGGAACATAGAGGAAGTATTAGAGTCATAATGTATTAAGCATTTCCTGTGTACCAGGCACTATGCTAATTGCTTTATATATGGGTAGTCCTTGACTTATGATATATTCGAGTTACAACAAACCACACTTCTGACCATCTTTTTTTTTGTACATCTTATCATTAGTAATACGTATTACATACAGTGTTGCAGCGCATAATTTGCTGATGTTATCATTCTCAGATGTTCACTCGCAGATGTTCAAAGATCCAGCTTATAAAGATACTACTAATAAAAAAAAAATGCAATAATAATGAAAACTAAAAAAAAAAAAAGCTATTCTACTTACGTCAGAACCGACTCACAATGGAGTCGTTGGAATGGAACCCTATCGTAAGTCAGGACTACCTATACGTTATTTATAAAGTTTAGAATGAGATTTTTTTCTATGAGAAAAAATGTTCAGAGAAATAATCCACCTGAGATCACACAGCTAGTAGCAGAGCTAAGATTCAATGCAGGAGTGTCAAATTCCAAAGCCTCTGCTTTTATACGTATGGTGTGCTGCTTGATTCTTCCTGGGAGGTTAGGGCATGCTTCTTGGAGGAGATATTTAACATTATATAATATCTCATCATTCCCTTGCTCAGGATTTTTCCATTTGTTTTGATCTCATCCTATGCTTTCTGACTGACTTCTGCTTTATCTCCTGCTAGTCCTTGTCCAACCTCACACCCTGCATTCTAGACATGGTTTTTGTTTTTAGTACTTAAAGATGTTTTTCCATTGTCTTCTGCCTTACATTGTTTATGACAAGAAGTCTATGATCATTCTAACCTTGGTTCCCCTGTAAATGTGTCTTTTTATCACTGGTCTTTAGCAGTTTGATCACAGTGTACCCTGGTGAGATTTTCTTTGTGTTTATCATTCTTGGGATACACTGACCTTCTTGCATCTTTGAGTTTATAGTCTTTATGAGATTTGGAAATTTTCCAGCTGTTAATTTTTCAAATATTTTTTCTGCCCTGCCTTTTTTCTCTCCTTTCTCCAATTACACTTCCTCAATATCGTCCTACAGGTCAGTGAGGTTCTGTTTATTTCATTCAGTCCTTTTCTATTCCATCTCTGTACTTCAGATTGGATGGTTTCTATTGCTGTCTTAAAGTTCTCCAATTCTTCCACAGTGCCTAGTCTGCTGTAAAGCCCATCTAATGAGTTTTTCATTTCGGCGACTGTGTAGTTCCATTTAGTTCTTTTCATACCCTCCATTTTTCGTCTCGTCTTGTTCATGTTTTACATTATATCCTTGAGCATATTTATGATACCGCTTTTAAGGTCCTTATCTGCCAGCCATTTTGATTATCTCTGTCATTTTGGGGACTTTTTTTATTGATGATTTTCATGTTGGTTGTGGATTGCAATTTGTGACTTTTTCAGATATTTAGCGTTTTTAATAGGATATCACACATCTTGAATTTTACAGTGTTAAGTGGTTAACAGTCAAGGTTCTCCAGAGAAACACAACCAACAGGAGAGAGGGGGAGAGAGAGATCAATTTATTTTAAGGAACTGGCTCACACAGTTTTGGGGACTGGCAAGCCTGAATTGTATAAGGCAGGCTGGAAACTCCAGTAGGATTTCTATGTTACAGCCATAAGGCAAAATTCCTTCTTCCGGGAAACCTTCAGTGTTTTACACTTACAGTTTCAACTGATTGAATGAGGCCCATGTACTTCATCAAGGGCAGTCTTCTTTCTTTAAAATCAATGGATTATAAATGTTTAATCACATCTAAAAAATACCTTGTCAGCAACATCTAGACTAGTGTTTGACCAAACAACTAGATGGCATATCCTAGCCAAGTTGACATAAAATTAACCATCACAAGTGGATTTTATGGTTCCCTGTTAGGGACTGGGAAACCCTGGTGGCGTAGTGGTTAAGTGCCACAGCTGCTAACCATAAGGGTCAGCTGTTCAAATCCACCAGGCGCTCCTTGGAAACTCTATGGGGTAGTTCTACCCTGTCCTATAGGGTTGCTGTGAGTCGGAATCGACTCAATGGCATAGGGTTTGGCTTGGTTAAAGACTGGCAAAGTTTGTTTTGGCAAGCATTTAATTTAATTGTGGATCAGCTTTGTTAGGACAGCTCTAGGACTAATTTTACTTTAATACCAAAGGCATGACCCTTTTGGGGGGTCCGCTGATCGCTCCAAGTGTCTGGCATAGCTTTACTACTTTGGATGAACAGAATGCACATATCTTCCCATGTCCTTTGTGAACTCTGGGAATTGCTCAGCTTATATTTCCCTGGCAGTTGTTCTTTGCCTGGCCTCATAGAGTTTCACGCTGTGCATACGCATCTAAGCATCTTTGCTGCAGACTCCAGGATACCACAGAGCAGATTTCTGCAGACGTTTTGCTGGGTCCCTCACTCCTCTCCTGCAAATTCCAACTGCTTCATCCTGGCTAATCCCAGACCTGTCTCCTCAGTTTAACAGGGCTGCTGGATTCTGCTGAGTTCCTTTCCCTCCCTGTTGCAGTAGTTCATAAATTACATCCAAGTAGGAAGCCAGGGAGGCAGTAGGACCTACCTTGTTTCCCTGCTATCAGGGATCATGGTGCTACACTGTCTGAATATAGTTGGTTGTTTACGGCCAGAGGGCCAACTGTATAACAGTTGGCTGGAAGGGGAAGTGGCTACTTACCCTTTGTAAGTGTACCCTGCGTTTTTCACACCAAAGTGCCCTCTTCACTCTAACTTGGATGACTTGTACCATTTTATCTGGTGGATTCCTACTCATCCTTCAAGGCCCTGCATAAATGTCATCTTTCTGAGATATTTCTTTCTCTTCCTCCTTTCTCATTAATTGCTCAGCAGCTAAGTTACTAATCACTTGCTTCATAATTTCACACACATATACATTTATGCATATATATGTTTTCTTAAAAATATTTTTCATTTTTCTCTCCCCCAGTAGTGCTTGAAGGCTCAGACTTACTTGTTTGTAATTCGTCTTTCTATCCCATGTACATAGCACCCAAAACCCAAACTCGTTGCTGCCTAGTTGATTCTGACTCAGAGTGACCCTATAGGACAGAGTAGATATGCCCCATAGGGTTTCCAAGGAGTGGCTGCTGGATTTGAACTACTGACCTTTTGGTTAGCAGCTGAGTTCTTGACCACTGAGCCACGAGGGCTCCATACATAGCACAGTGTCTAACATACTTGACAATATTTATTGAATATAAATAGTGAAGAAGACCCAAGCTGGCCCTCTAAGCCAGGTAGAAATGGAAATGCTAATTTAGATAGAAAAAAGTGTTTGGTGTCTGAGATTTGGAGCTATGCTCTAGCCAAGGTTCAGGCAGCCAGAGAAACTCAGTTACTCTTAGTGCCTAAATGTCATTTATGTGGCTGTGAATAATGTTGGCCAAGAGATAACTTATCACATAACTTTCTCAGGAATTTTAGAAAATGGAAATTTTAAAGTTCTTAATTTTTTTTTTTTTTTATAAAAATAGCTTCCGTATACAATTTTTTAAGTTAAAAGTTCTCGAATTATTTTATTAAAAATATTCGGTAAAATGTTGTATGATGAACTTCGTTTCTGGGTAATTTTCAAGTTCTGGAATATAAGCAGTAGCAGTCATCTTGCTGTGATTAAAGGGAGGCGCAGCCAAACTCTTAATGCCTAGCTAGGGAAACCTAGCTATGAAGGGAAGGTGCTTTGTGTGAAGTAAAGTTCCTAATATTCTTAATTTTCTGTTTCCCTACTTGACAGATGCTTTGAACATCTCAAATTGTACTTCAGTAAAATTACATTTCATTACCTAATATGACAGTTTTGTTGATGGGTAAAGCTTACATAAAATTATGATTGCACATTGTACCAATAAAGTATGTAGTTTTAGCGATCATTCAAGGCTGCCTTTTGAAGCTTACAGTCTGCATTTGGAGTACATTCACGAAAACTTTCAGAAAACTGTGTAGTTGGCAATATATTTTGTGTGCTTATGTGGTCTGCTTAAATTGTTTGAGAGAACAGAGAGAAAACCCTTTTGTTAAAGCAAGAATGGGTAAACAGTATAGTGGGAAGAACTAATGATAACTGCTCTTAAGTTGTAGATAAGGAAATCCTAGTATTTATGTAAATTGACCTCTGCTGAGTTTTATTGCGGATGATAGCAATGAGCTGAGGGACTCAGATGACAATAAATTGCGATTGAGAAACTTTTTCAACCAAAATCCAGCTTTGTTTCAATTGAAGGGCATGGACAGGTCTGAGTGTACCTGGCAAACCTTGGCTGGTCTCTGTGTCCACAGCGTGTGCCTATGCTGCTTGGGACTCAGTTAGCCCAGCTCATGCCACACTGTGCATCAGGTCATCAAACCCATAGTGTACTGTACTCCCAGACTGTTAGTAATTTACTCTTGAGTTTTGTTGTAAATGTTTACCATTTCCTTTCTTATGATTTATTTTTTACTCTATCTCTGAATATGTGATAGCCATCCACAGTTAATTACATAGACATTGTTTTTGATGCTTTCAAATGTAATTTTTATATTATAAATAAAATATAATAAAAAGTCATTTGTATAAATTTAACCATAACGTAAATCTTATCAGCCAGTGCATGATAGTCTTTTCCTTTCCTCACCTGCAACTTTTCAGCCAAATGTAAATATGTTCTTATCCAACCCAAAATTGTGTTTCTTTCTAGGGACAGACTTTGGAAAACAGGTTGCCTTAAGAAAAAAAAGCACTGCATTTTAATCATGTAATGGAAATTAATAAATAACTTTTGTTTGATTTAGTTGCATTGTTGTTTTGAATTATGTATTTCATGTTAGTATTATGTCACCTTCATGGTGGCAAGCCAAAATTTTTCAAACCCATAAAGGAAATTTTAAGATATGCCATTCATTGGTTGTCATTTATGTTAAGAATAATTTTTTTTAATACATAATTTCTGCTGAAGGAAAGTACAGGTTGAAACAATGATGATTTTTCTCTTATTCAAATAAAACTTGAGAAGTGTTGGCCAGAAAATAGAAATTAATATTGCTGTTTTGGTAAGGAGTTTGACTGTATCTGTTAAAATGTTGACTGCACCTGCTCGTCCACCTAGCAGTCTCATTCCAGGTATCTACCCTTGAGAACTCCTGTAACCTGGGCAAACCAGCATGAATGTGCCTTCTTATCACAGCATTGTTTGTAACAGTGAATAATTAGACCAAACTGAATGTCCTGCAAAGGGCAATGGTTAAATTATGGCTTATCTGTTCACTGACCTACTCTACAAGAGTTTAGTGGTAAATAGGTAGACATGTAAAGCCATCACAGAAAGACTCTAAGAAATGTTGTTCTTGTTGTGTGCCATTGGATAAATTCCAACTCAAAGCAACTTTATAGGACAGAGTAGAACTGCCCCATAGGGTTTCCTAGGTTGTAATCTCTATAGGAGCAGATCGCCAGGTCTTTTCTCCCACAGAGCCACTGATGGGTTCAAACCACCAATCTTTTGGTTAGCAGCTGAGCACTTTTCCATTGTACCACCAGAACTCCTCAAGATATTAAGCAGGAAAAAAAGTTGTAGAAAAATTTGCATCATATGTTACCATTTATTTTTTTAGTCCATAAAATTAATATTTTAAATGCATTCAAATACATAAAAAGGCTCAGGAAGGATATAGCACACCAAAGTGATAACAGGACTGACTTCTAAAAGGGGTCCCAGGATTGGAGGAAGGATCTTCAGTGGAAGGGTTTTGCTCCAATTATTTGCATTTTTTTTACAAAAATAATATTTTTGTGTGTTCTGTAACCAAAAATTCTTGAGAAATTTTTGCTTGAAGCCCATGTTAGAGACTGTCCATTTTTATGGAAAAAAAAAAAAGGATTTAAGCCTGTAGATGGACCAAAAACTGTATGAACACTCCAACTAGAGTTTATTTACATAAAGATACTTCATGTGCATAAATATTAAGGATAAAGAGGCTAATTTTTTTGTTAGTCATTTCCCTTTGTAATTAAAATATGCTCTTTCCTTCTCTAGTGCTGCTGGAGGTGAAATCTTTGATCAGTGTGTGGCAGACAGGGATGAAGCCTTTAAAGAAAAAGATGTTCAAAGACTCATGAGGCAGATTTTAGAAGGTGTTCACTTTCTACATACTCATGATGTAGTCCATCTTGATTTGAAGGTAAGGTCTGAATTACTTCACAGTTTTGAGGTTGCTAGAGCTAAAGACATTCCCAGATGTAAAATATTTAACAGTGATTTGTTGAAACATTTATCAAGTCTGTGTGTTTTATGTGGTAACAAGGATATCAGAGTTGAGACTTGATTGTCATCCCCTTACCGATTAGTTTCAGCGGGGAGATAAAATGCTTACGTGTACAAAGAAAGATAATTAATAATACAGCGCCCAAAAAATGGAGCTCTGAGAATATTCACATGTGGGGTAGGTGAAGGCTTCCTGGAAGAGACAGGACTTGAACTAGACCTGTTGAAAATTAATTAGCTAGGTAGAGAGGAGGAGAACATGACCTCACAAGAAGTAGGAATACTTGGATGTGTTTAAAAATAAATGGAATTGAGAGAGCAAGTAGAAGATACAGAAAACTGAGAAAAGGCCAGATTTCAGGAGTTTCAGATGTCACATAGAAATTTTTTAATTTAATTATGTCGTAGTGGGGAGTTATAGATGGTTTTTAAGCAGGAAGATTTGAAAAGCAGTGTTGTGTAAAATTAAAATAATCAGGAATGAAAGAAATTAGGTATATTTTTTAATTTAAAATTGTCAAAGAAGAAAAGAGTGGAGGAATGGAAAGAGGGAGGAAAGAAAACACAATAGCAGTATATTAATTATGATCCATTCAAGTGATCAGAAATGCCAGCTGAAACTAGCGTAAGCAAAAAAAAGAAACTGTACCATTTAAAAAGTTCACAGAGAATTCTAGCTTCAGTTATGGCAGTCCCTATTCAGGGCTCAGAGTGTTGCCAGTACTTGGCTTGTCACCAGCCCTCAGCTCAGCCTTCTCAGAATAGCACTAAGATGGTGGTAAGATAGATGCTGCTGTTTTAGCCTAGCATCTGCCCGTAGATTCAGCAGAAAAGAACTGCCTCTGTACACTGTTGTTGTTAGGTGCCATTGAGTCGTTTCCAGCTCATAGCGACCTATGTACCACAGAACGAAATGCTGCCTGGTCCTGCACCATCTTCACAGTCGTCGTTATGCTCGAGCCCACTGTTGCAGCCACTGTGTCAGTCCATCCCGTTGAGAGTCTTCCTCTTTTTCGCTAACCCTCCCCTTTACCAAGCATGATGTCCTTTTCCAGGGACTGATCCTTCTTGATAATATGTCCAAGGTCTCACCGTCCTCCCTTCCAAGGAGCACTCTGGCTACACTTCTTCCAAGACAGATTTGTTCGTTCTTCTGGCAGTCCATGGTATATTCAGTATGCTTCGCCAACACCGTAACTCAAAGGCGTCTCTGTTCACTAGCTTTCTCAAAAATCCTGAGATTCACTCCGATTAGATAAGTTACCACGCTAAGGGGTACAGGGCTTTGACTGGCCAGGCCAGTCAGTGTCAGGGTCATGTGCTCCACGCCTGAAGGGGTAAGCCGCTGCTGCCATCTTTCACATGGACTGAGAGTGGGGAAAGATGAATCCCCGAACCGGTTCTCTTTCTGGATGGAGGGCGAGTGCTCGGGAGGCAAACAGTAAATGTCCACCACGTTTTCTTAGAAATTCCTGCAGGCATCTGTGGTAGAAGTTTAACATCCCTGGAGGCTCTCTGATGATTGCTGTTGTATCAAGTCCAGGTGTGGCTGTGGGGAAACAAAACAGTCCTCAAACATAGAACACGTCACAGTGATTCTAGTTCCTACTATTTATTTCACTTAAAAGATAACTGATCAGCCAGAGGTACTGGGCTTATTAGGAAGGAAACTGAAACTCCTGGACCCCAAAAAGGCTTTGTGATCCTGAACTTCTGCAGCTTCATCTTTCTCCACATCATCTACCCATGTCCCTTGACCTCTGCTGTTGTGTGCCCTCTAGCAGAAAGTAGATGCGTTATGGTGGTGGTTCTCAAACTTTGGTGTGCATCTGAATCACCTGTAAGGGCTCATTAAAACAAATTACAGGCCCCACCCCAGAGTTTCTGATTCAGTGTCAGGCCCAAGAATTTGCATTTCCATCAAGTTGCCGGGTGATGCTGATACTTCGAGTCCGGCAACCATACTTTGAGAACTACTGCTGTAAATAATTGTTCTTACTTTTTTTGCATGAAACAATGCTTTCAATGAAGAACATACAGTGTGTATAATCTGGAGGTTGACCCCTAAAGTAAAGTGGGTAACGTTCCATTCAGAATCAGTGCAAGGGTAATAGATACTCCTTAAATACTAGTTTCCTACAGAGAAATACAGGGGAAACAAAACAGTTTGGAAGCTTTCTTGTTCTCTTCTGAAAGATGCCAATTTAAATTCACTTTGTACCCAGTTACCTTTTTTCAGATATTAATATTTTAGGACAGTGACTAAAGTGGACAGTCACAATAGTCACCACACAGTAGCCCACACCATAGTGACAGTGGCATTTTTCGAAGGCAAATGTGGACTTGTGTGCACCCATGTAGTCCCAGGATATTAATGCCAAAGTGGTCTTGGAGATCTCTTAGTTTAAACCCTTTATCACAAGGGTGACAGAACTGGGGCTTTGCTTTTTCCCTTTAGTCTGTCATCCACATTAAAAGTTCAGATATCCTTGCAGCAAAAAGTATCTACGTAATTCTTGCCTTGGGAACATTTACTAGGGAAAGATGGTCATTCAGGCCAGACTTCAGTGAATTCCTACTTTAAGAAGACTTAGTATTCCCCATGTAGAAGAATTCCCAAAAGAAATGTTTATGCTATAGTTTTTTCCATGTTGGTTTTACAGACTGAACTTTGTAAAATAGTTATATTTGTTTTATTTTTTTAAGATGTTTTGCTAGTTTTATGATGTAAAAAGGATTTCCAAGAACAGAACCCTGACTTAAACAACATTGCACCTATAGGAAATGAGCGTTCAAGTTAAGGCAGCTCACCCTATGACCATTATTCAGGAACTAATTAAGTAGTCAGTCAGACAGGTTGCCAACACTGTGTGTCATGGGTCTTTGATGTTACTTGAAAGCAGTCAAAGGTGAGTATTAAATTCTTGAATACCAGGCTCAAGTGTGTATTTACACAAGGAAATTATATCCCTTTCTTCCCAATGTGCTCAGTATAAATCATATTCTTTTTTCCCTGGTATACTTGGTGTCATCGTCATCTACGTTGTGTGCCATCGAGTCCAACTGCTCCATAAGGTTTCCAAGGCTGTAATCTTTACAGAAGTTGACTGCCACATCTTTCTTCAGCGGAGTGGCTAGTGGGTTCAAACTGCTGAGCTTTCGGTTAGCATCCAAGCGCTTAACCACTGTGCCACCACGGCTCTTTATACTTGGTGTAGACTGCCATATTGCAGGAGGCCTTGATGATGATCATGATGGTGGTAATGGGCCTTTTAATGTTGGAAACTAGACTCTCGTGTTTTCCAGGCCCAAAGGAACTCAGAGACAAGGTGGTGCAAAGGGTTCTCAGCCTTTTTTCTGCCTTCACACTATTCCCAGATGCAGGCAGGCCCAACCAGGATGGGGTTGGTGTAGCAGAAGTGCAGGTGGGAGTGATTCCTATCAAAAGGTCATTTCCAGTTGACTTCTATGAGTCTGGGCAAAGAGAATCTACTGTCCTATACCATTAAGAGTCATCTGTCCAGTGAGAATATATGCATATAGTTTATGCTGATTCTCAGTCTCTATAAGATCTTGAAAGACTAAGCTGTTAAAAAGAAAAGGTTATTTTCCCTCACTGGTTCAAAACTAAGGATGTTTTCTTATGTTTTAATTCTGCAAAAATTGATAATCCCAGGATATATGGTAACTTTCACTGAGTAGACTGTTCACCCCCATTCTGGTTAACATGGGAAATTTCCTGTCCTGGAATCAGAAGTTAGAAGTTAGAACTATTACACCAAAACCCATTTCCATCGAGTCGGTTCTGACTGAAGTGATCCTAGAAGACAGAGTAGAGCTGCTCCACAGGGTTTCTAAGACTGTCATCTTTACGGAAGCTGAGCTGGAAGGTTCAAACCACCAACCTTTCAGTTACCAGCCGAGTGCTTAATCACTGTACCACCAGGGCTCCTAGATAGCTGTCCCTATAAAAGAACTCATTAACCCTGTGGGAAATACAGCATTCGGCTGCAGGTCAGCCTCTGAATGATCAGTTTGCCAGAAAGTTATTGACTCACTGAAAACTCTCAGCCAAATACTGTCAATTGAGCATAGAAAATTCTTTTAGTAGCAGATGCTGATTTCTATTAAAACCCATTGCTGCCGAGTCGATTCTGACTCACAGTGACCCTATAGGACAGAGTAGAACTGCCCCATAGGGTTTCCAGGGAACGGCTGGTGGATTCAAGCTGCCAGCCTTTTGGTTAGCAGCCAAGTTCTTAACCACTTTGCCACCAGGGCCCCAGATCCAATTTAGAGGTTTCTATAAATCCACAAAAATAGAAAAGACAATAAACTTGTTATTAATGGAAAGCCCCTTAATTTGCATATAAAACATTGCAGGAGTGACGAATCTGAGGAAAAACAACTAGAGCAAAGCCAGGACAAAACTAAAAGTTCCAAAATAGTCTCATTAATTTGGTAAATTAGTCATTCAGCCAAGTGGCCTGCTTTTACTCAAAGTGGCTCTTTGTCTTGAGTGGGCTTCTGGTTCACTTTTTCAGCAGTGTTAACTCCTAGATATTCAATCATCAACTTGTCTGTCCTGTTATTATATTCTGTGGTAAAAAGTAGAGGAGCAGGCTAGGAAGTCATAGCTGGGATTTTCCCATCTGAGATTTGAATTGAATTGCTGATAGTTTAAGAATGAAGATATTATTTGAAAGTAGGGATAACATAAAACATTTCTAAACAAAGTCACCCAAATTAATTTAGCAGGATTGTTAACCTATTTTCTACCCTAACCTGGGTTCTAATGAGTAATCTACTTGAATGTTCCTTGCCTGATAAAATGTTCCTTAAAGCCTTGTCCATGATACCTTAAGCCTTATTAAGCAAATTAACCTTGACTTTACAATGGTCTTAGCCATTGCACCTTATCCACTGGTGATTGTTCTGTAAATGTAAAATGGATTTTGTACAAATGTGAACATACCAAGATAAATAAAAGGACTCCCCCCTAAAGCAGAGAAATCCAGTTTTAGAAAGACCACCCTACTGCCGGGACTGTCTGTAAGTTTCCTTGGAAACCCTGGTGGCATAGTGGTTAAATGTCATAGCTGCTAACCAAAAGGTTGGCAGTTGGAATCCACCAGGTGCTCCTTGGAAACTCTGTGGGGCAGTTCTACTCTGTCCTACAGGGTCACTGTGAGTAGAAATCGACTCAAAGGCAACAGGTATAAGTTTCCTTACTGTCTCCATTAACCTTGCTTCTTTCCCTTACCACCTGGGGCTCATGCATTTTAAATAAAATGAGGTATTGTGATGGCACTGGGTTTTTTGGGTTGTGTGCCACAACGTCCTTATCCTGAACTGGGTTCCCCAGAAAGGAGGCTTAAACAAACTAAATGCTAAGGTACCTTCTCTTTGTTTCCACACATATATTTCAGTGTTTTGGAAGTGGGTATATTTTACCATCAAAGAACTGACAGAGATGACAATGCTGTCATTGTACTCGGAGTATTTTACACAAAAATGTACATCTTCCATGTTTGTTTACTGGCTGCTTCCCCTACCCCCAACCGTGCAAGGCACCCTCACAAGCACTGCCATGCCAGTTCTCTTCCGCAAGTGGCTGTAAAAAAAAAAACTAGTATATCACGGGGAGGGCACGGCTGGCAAACAAAAGCAGAAGGTGTGTGTTATTTGTGTAAAAATACAGTATATTTGATTTAGAGGAATAAAGGCTTTTTAGAAGAAAAAATAGTTGTGGTCAGAGCAGGGTACAGTTGATAACAGTTGATAGAGGCTACATAATAAAAATTAACAGTGAAATTCCACGAAACAGCTCTGATTTTTATGAGAAATTTGTTTTTCTAGTAACCTCTCTCCCAACTGTTTAACTTCAGTTTCAAAAATTCTCCCACTTCAGTAGATCATGGAGGCACATGGTTGGGCTTAGATTTCTGATACAGTAAAACTTTAATTATTTGATCCCACTAATTTAGAGTCGGTAGCATTACCACCTAATAATTAACCTTTGCATGGTAGCTAAAGAAAGCATTTCTTTATGTAAAGTGTAAACAAAATGCAAGGGGAAGACATGGAAACTATTTTGAGGGGACAAATGATATTTAAGAACAGAATGTGCATGTTATACTGATCCCAAATGAATCTGAAGATTCAGTGAAAATACCCACTTACCAATACTTCACTTGACTTGGCATTTTGTATGTACTAGAAAGAATAAAACGTGTCCAGTGATGAATATATTATCACTGAACCAGAGTCCTTCCATCTAATTTGCCTGAATAATGGACATTTTGTTGTACTGTAGTTCATTAACCTTATAAAACTAAAATTACCTTGGGGAGTCTCAGGACTCGTAATTATGGTGCTGTATTGGTCTGTTTTTTTGTTTTCTTTCTCTGAAGAAATGACTAATTAATAAAAGACACATTGTGGCTTTATGATATGTTTACAAATTTATATTATCAAAACCTCTAACCATTTTATCGTTGAAAAGAGAAATTGATTCTAATACTGGTCAATAAATTGAGCATCCTCAGTTGTTTTGGGGGTGGAGGGTGTATTATCTGGGCTGGGTATTCGTAACAACTTAGCACACCTCTGCAGTTCAAACTTATACAGTAACAACAATTGGTTCTTTTTTTCAGTTTTGTTTAAGTTTTTACTGTAGTCAAAACTTTCTATGATTCAAAAGAGATTTTTGTACAAAATTACATATTACGCTCAGCCCCACAGTATGGTTGTTTTCATTGTAGACAGAAAGGTCGTAGTTATTTTCATAAATATGTTTTCAGAATGAACTATCATTATGTAATTGCATAGTGGTAATAAATTAGGACATTGTATAAGAGATGCTAAGAATTCCCTCACCATTTCTTGGGATATCGCTGGGTTTTTGTTTTTGTTTTTAACAGTTTAGAGGTACACTGTTCAGTACAGTAGCTGCTAGCCACATGAGGCTATTGAGCATTTGAAACATGACTAGACCAAATTGAGATATGCCCTAAGTGTGAAATCCACACCAGATTTCAAAGACTTACTATGAAAATAATGGATATAAAATATCTCAGTAATTTTATACATTGAATATACTCACTAAAATGAGTGTGTGTTGAAAAAATAATATTTTAGATATGTTGGGTTAAGTAAATATATTGCACTTTCTCCTCACTTGTCAACTATCTCATTATCCAACATTTTGCATTTACGACAATGGTAAGAAATCTACTATTCAGCTATTTTACGCACTAATGACGTACGTCTGGCAGTAACAAACACCAAGGTGCAAGACGAGAGTAAGGCTGGCTTTGCTGTTTAAGGTTGTGTGTTAACTTGGCTGGGCCATGATTCTCAGTGGTTTGTCAGTTATGTAATGATGTAATTTGGCAGTAATGTAAGGATGTAGTTATCCTTCATTTTGTGATCTGACGTGGTCATCCTCCATTTTTGCATAGTGCCAGTTTTGCATAACGACCTCGTCATTGAAACCTAACCATGTTGATAAGTGGGGAGAGGGTGTACTAAAATCACTTTCACCTGTTTCTTTTTATTGTTTGTATTAGTGCTACTATAAAATTTACATTGCATATGTGGCCCAGATTATTTTCTATTGGATAGTGTTGCTTTAGAGGATATTAAAAGATTTTAAAAATTAAAAAATGTAAAGACCATTTAGCCTTTCAATGGACTTCTCAACCTATGGTGTAATCCAGTGCTCTTTCCCACTATTTTGCTACAAATGACTGTCTCAGAGGTCTTTCACAGCTTGTTTATTTGCTGTATTCAGTAACGTCTTCTTCACCCTCATTCTTCCCATTGTCCTGCTTGACTACCTTCTTTTTCCTGACTTTCTTACTACAGTATTACCCCTGGGTTCCTAAACTAACTCTTAGGCTGCTGTTTCCCCTGGCTCCTTCTCTTAGGGATTGAATTATGTACCCCCAAAATATGCATTATAAATCCTAAATTCTTTGCCTGTGCTTATAACCTTGTTTTGGAATGGGTTGTCTTTGTTATGTTAATGAGGCAGGATTAGTGTAGGGTGTATCTCGAGTCAATCTCTTTTGAGATATAAAAAAAATTAATTGCTGTGGAGTTGATTCCGAATCATAGTGACCCTGTAGGACAGTAGAACTGCCCCATAGGATTTCCAAGGAGCAGCTGCTGGATTTGAACTGCTAACCTTTTGGTTAGCAGCTGAGCTCTTAACCACTGCACCACTAGGGCTAAAAGGAGCAGAGCAGAGGTAGGGTAAGAGATGCCAAGGCACATGGAGACCTCCAAGGAACCAGGAAGCAGAAGCTGAAGAACCAAGGACCTTCCCCCAGAACTGACAGAGACAGAAAGCCTTCCCCTAGAGCCAGTGCTCTGAATTTGAACTTCTAGCCTCCTAAACTATGAGAAAATAAATTTGTTTGTTAAAGCCACCCACTTCTGGTTTTTCTGTTTTAGCAGCACTAAATAAGACACCTTCATAAATCTTGTTGTTTACTCCTTAAGTATAGATACCAACTAAAATTCATCTTGCCCCACTTCTCTTCTTGCTATGTAATCTTGTCCTCTTTTACTTCCATGGTTTTAGTCTTCTCTGTATGCTGTTGGAAAGGAAACCTGTGGCACAGACAGCTAAGTGCTCGGCTGGTAGAAGTAGTAGGTATATGCTATTGACCTCCAAAGCTGTATCCTCAGTCTTGCATTCCCTCCAGACTGACTTCCCTTCGACTGTCCATTGGGCAGCTCCACCAGGATGTCCCACAAGCACCCAGAATCTGGGGATCCAAACTTGAACTAATGGTCCTTTCTTGCTGACCTGACGAGGTCAATCGGTGAATGACTTACACAACCCATGTTCCGACTTCTACACATAATAAGTCACAGTTGTCTGTGGATTCTACCACTCTCTTATGTGACATTCCCTTCTTTTCTTCATTCTGCACTTCATCATGTCTCCCCACTACTCTCTCCCTCTCCAGACTTTTAAAACAGGATCAAGACAGTCTTTAGAAAGAGATTTCTAGCCACATTCTTGTATTTGGTATAAATTGCAGAACATGGTGGATACTGGCTCCCCTGCTATACTCTTTGGCATGTGCCCATTCCTTTTCCTGGAATGTTCTCTTTCCCTCCCTCTGGCCTTCCTTCTCCCTTTCACCCCAGAATGGCCGACCCAAGCCCCTTGATTTCCACCTCTTCTGCCCCCACAATTCCTTTCCAGTCTCATTTCCTACAGTACTCCCACTCCTTCCACCTTGTGCTCTTCTATGACAACACTGCTAGCTTGTTCTTCTTGCCTCAGGGCCCTTTGTACTTGCTCTTCTCTCTTCCTGGAATGCTCCCTGCCTGCCCCACCCCCAAGATATTCTGCCCTGACTGGCTCCTTCTTAACATTGTTAGTGTTCCCTCCTCAAGTGGCGCCTCTCTGAGGAGCCTGCCCTGACTACCCTGAAAGAGCTTCATGTGCACACACGCCCTCAGCAGACAAGCCCTCAGCTGCTACCCTACTCTGCATTCCCTGTAGCACCTAAAACTGCCGAAGGTTATATTATTCATTAGTGCTTATTTGTCCGTCCAGGCCCATTAGAATGTAAGGCTTCACAGGAACCTGGACCTCATATCTTCTTTTCTGTTCTTTCCTCAGGGCTTAGCTCAATAGGCAGTCAATAAAAATGTGTTGAATAAATGATGAAATCCTTTTCATCTTTAAGGTCTGCCACATAAAACAAATCTCCTCTGTAATTCTCCAAGGCTAAATTAATTCCTCTTATTTATTTAAGCCTTAGCACTTTGTATACCCAGCTACAGCTGAACTTATAGCACCGAGCAGAGGCAGTTGAGCCTCATGGGTCCATCTGTTATTCTCTTCTGATTATGAACTGTTTGAGAGTAGTGACTTCTTAATACTTACAGTTCCACCATTCCTGACATATAATAATAGCCTTAAATTTTTTTTTCTCGTAGTTGGTCACATTTCTTCCCTTCGTTTACTATGAACTAATAGAGCCAGTCGATTGTGAGGATGACACAGGACCGGGCAGTGTTTCGTTCCGTTGTACATAGGGTCGCTGTGAGTTGGAACTGATTGGAAGGCACCTAACTACAAGAGAGTCGGTATTAACGTGTGCCTGTCATGTGCCAGGCACTGATCACTGATGATGCCCCAGTGATTGGTATTGTGGAGCCACAGTCTTCCTTTTCCTTATTTCTGAATTCAGACTTCCATAAGTCTACAAGCATTTCCGTAATAGAAGATGGGTGGGATGGATGGTTGGGTAGACAGTACGACTCGTTTTAAACAGAAGGATCATCTATACGCTTCAGCTTCCTTTTCCAGATTGCAGCTCTTCACGTGGTTGAAAATAGCTATAATCTGCCTCACTACAGTCCTAGGTCTTCTCACCAAGTTGACACTAGGCAAAAAAAGAACAAAGAAAAGTATTCCAGGCAGAGGGATTAGACGATGGCAAGTATGAGAGACTAAAAGATGGGCAGTGAGACTCGATTTTACTGAGCACGTGCTGATGAACATGGTACATGATGAGTCTGAGAGCTGGGCAGGAGGTTATCGTAAGAGCAGTGGGAAGCCACTGAAGGGTTTAGGCAGGGGGACAACAGATCAGAGTTTTAGTATTAAAGGTCCTTCTGAGTGCAGTATGGGCAAAGTAGAGCCTGGGAAACCATTTAAGAAACTGTTGCAATTGAACAAGAAATGATGGCAGCTTGAATTAGGGTTCTGTATGTGGATGGAGAGAAGTAGACAAAGTCTAGAAATGCTTAGCATTTAGAATTTAAAAGCAACAGTATATAGAGACACATCGGCCAGATTGGGGAGGCAGGCGAGAGAGAGGAAGGACAAAGGTGATACTGAGTGTTCTGTGCTGTCACAGCGCGTGATAGTAGCTCCTGAGATGACTGTCCTTGGAGTAAAGAGAGTCTGACTTGGGAGGAAAAATAGGAGTCTGGTTTTGGTCATGTTGCTTTTGAGGTGCCTTTGGGACATCAGAGGGGAGATACCAGGTAAGCAGTTGGTCAGAAAGGTCTGGAGCTCTAAGAGGTCTGAGCCAGAGATAAAACTCTGTAATTATCACTCAGGTGATAATTAAGCCTTGGGTGTGGTGAGATTGTGGAGTGAGAACAGGGCTTCGGGGGATTAAGTGTGAGGAACCCATTTCATGGGCCAGACAAAGGAGATGAGCCAGCAAAGGAGACCGAAGCAGCAGCCAGAGAAAAATGTTGGATTTTAGCAACCTGAAGGCCATTGTTGACCTCATCAAGTGCTGCTGAAAGGAATGAGAGGGCAGGAGCCAGGTGGAACGGTTGAGTGTGAGTGGAAGGAGAGGAAATGTGAAAATTGATTACAGGCCTCTAAGGAACCACAGGATGACCGGGAAGACAGAAAGAGAAGACAGTTAACAGAACAGTGGGATGAGTTTGCCATGTCCAAGATGCTGTGGAGCAGAGAAGGAACAGCCATCGGGCCCTCCTGGGAGGAAGGGAAGTGGGGGGGGGTGCTTCACAGAGGAGGGAGGCTGTGCTTTGCCAAGACCCACCATGCACAGAGTGAATGATGGAAATAGATCTGTCAGGCAAAGCGGAGGAGAGGGCTTTCTGAGCAAAGCCATGCATGTGCGGTGGTATAGATGTGAGTGCGTGCATCTTGCTGAGAGATGACGGCTGGTTTGGAACACGGATCGCCTGAGGCACAGTGACAGGAGATTAATCTCAAAAAGGCACCAGGGGCCGGATCATAAAACACTCTGGGGGCTGGAGTGCGGTTTTAAGTACTAATGCGTGTCAATTTAGCTTTGGAAATATTCTCTGTTGCAGAAGACAGTAAATGCAGCAAACACAAACCTTTCTTTCAAATTTCATATTAAAAATATCTAATGAATTTTACATTCTAATTCAGAATATATCTGCTGGAATTTTCATGTAAAAGTGTCTTATTTTCAATTGGGTAAAAATGACTCCAGGAATACAGGCCTTATTGATTCTGTGGCTTTTGGTAGCCCTTGCACACTACCTAATACAGCATCTTCCCACCCCCACCTCTGTTTGAGAGTGTGTCTGTTGTTGATAAGTAACCACCAAGGGAAAGTGTCAAGGTCAGATTTATGTTACGGGAAAAGTATTATATTGTTCAATGGAGGAAGGGTTCATGGTGAGTAAAACTAGAGACAGGAGGCTAACGAAGTGGTCTCGGTAAGAAATAATGAAAGCCTGAATCATAAGCAGAAACCCTGGTGGCCCAGTGGTTAAGTGCTACGGCTGTACACCAAAAGGTCGGTAGTTCAAATCTACCAGGTGCTCCTTGGAAACTCTATGGAGCAGTTCTACTCTGTCCTATAGGGTAGCTATGAGTCGGACTCGACTCGATGACGACAGGTTTGGTTTGGTTTGGAACTATAAGCAGTGGGGATATAGAGGCCCCGATGATGAGATTTGGGGAATAGATCTGGCATGATGGTGACTTCACTAGATGTGAAAAATGGTGAAAATGAGGTACACAGCATTTTAGGATGATTCCCAAGTGTTTGAGTTGGGCATTGGATTGGGAAAATAGGAGAGAACATATTTATATATATATATATCTGTGTTTGCTGAGGATCCAGTAGTGTAGGGGAGGAGATTGAAAATACAAGCGTATACAAGGCCTGGTGCCTTACATGCAGTAAATATACTGTAAAAACGTTTATTGTGGGCATGACTGGTTTACTGTTAAATTCCTCGGTTTCCATTTCACAGGTGAAATTTGTTTTATGGCCTACATGCTTTATATACTTCATCACAGTTTTCATGAATTTTTTTCTTGGGGGGGGTGTTTTGTTTTTTTAGCCTCAAAATATTTTGCTGACAAGTGAATCTCCACTGGGTGACATTAAGATCGTTGATTTTGGCCTTTCAAGAATAATGAAGAACAGTGAAGAGCTCAGAGAAATTATGGGAACTCCTGAGTATGTAGGTAAGTATTCTTCAGAGTGGGATGGTTTTTACGTTTTGGATCAGGTATTACCTTCCAACTAGGTAACTCACATGTGTTGTGATTAACTGTTATGCTGAAATTCTACTATTAGAGATTCATTCCTTTGGATTAACTAAAAAAAAATGGAAAACTTCTAAGAGTCAGGTATCAAGTTGATGATCCCATTTCTGGAAGGCTAAGAGATTACTTCTAATAGGAACAGGAGAGGATTTCCTTAATAAAGTAAGGTTATCTGAGAGTGGAATGAGATTCAGCAAGTAACGACTTAAAAAGAAATTCAAGTTGGTAATAAACATTGTTAAAGGCATTGCAGGTGGAGTGCCACTATGGGTGTATGGAGCAGAGAGGGCATTTAGTTTGACTGATGCAAAGTAGAGGGTTTCTGGCAGAAAAAAAAAAGACTTAAGACACTTAAGTTACCAGCGTGAGAGGCGCCGAAAGGATGCATCGTGAGTTCTCCTGAGTAGGTAGGAAAAATAGACTGGGGGGGGGGGGATTTGAAGGATTAGTGGTTTGCATGAGATTTTTTAAAAGCATATGTATAGAGTTAAGGCAGTAGAGTAATTTAGAGGTTGTGACCAAAGATTGTAATATTAACAATTAAAATTTAGAAGTGAAACATTCCTTAGTAATTAGGAGGTCCTGGCTACAACTCTGGAAGGGCAGCTGTTAGACCAGGAGGTGAAGACTCTTTGATGCCAGGCTGTGTGGGTGACTGTGTTGAAGTTGCCCAGGGTGACAGCAGGTGTTGGAGGAGGATGGCTGTGTGTCAGTAGGTGACGGCAACATGACAAGGAGTAGTGAAGGCAACATGACAAGGAGTAGTGAAGGCGGTGGCCTGGGCCTGAAGGGAAGAAGAATCTTTGCATGAGGCTAGAGGTATGAATTGGGTGGGTGGACCAGCTGTCCCCATTCCAGTGGCCTCAGGACATGGGAGCCTCAGAGACAGCTAGGTCTCATTTCAGAGAAGGAGGACCAAAAAAGAACCCCACTGGCATCAAGTCGATTTCCACTCGTAGAGAACCCTATAGGACATTGGGCAGATAGGTTTTAGGAATGCATAAAGCTGTATGACAATGATAGTACACAAAATAATTCAAAGTTTTAAAATAATTGTTTTTATAAAATCTGATACTTTGAAACAGATCCTTAACCAATTCGGTAATAAGGTGATATGACAGGCAGCAGAACAACCAACCAAAATTTTATGTGCTTTTTTTAATGGACTAGAATATTTAATTTTCAGTATGCGAACAGATGCACATTATGACCACTAAGTAATTTTTAGGAATGGTCTTGTTATATAAGATTTTCATCACTGTTTCCTTAATATTGTAGGATTGTGGTATTTTTTGTCTTTGACCTGGAATTGTTTAGGAAAGCATTTTAAAATTTATGAATGTTTTTTGGGTTTTGTTTCTGTTTTTGCTTTTTGTTTCTACTGTTGTTAAATTGTTAAGAGAGTTTTTTTATTCTATATTTTGGAATCTCGTGGATTCTTTTATGGTCAGTTTTTTAATGTTTCATGAATCGCTGGGAAGTAGGAAAGTATTTTCAATTTGCAGGGTTTGAATTTTTCAAAAGTCTGTTAGCCTTATTGTATTGTTTAGATTCTTTATATTATTTCTATCTACTTAATCTGTTAAGAGCTGAGAGAGGTTAGGTTAAAACGTCTTCATTACTATTGTGTTATCATCATTTCTTATACAGCAAACTTTGTTTTATGTATTTTAATGCTGTGTAACTAAGTACCTCATTTTAAACTAATCTGTGTGTTATTTAATGGCTTTTCACCTTTAAATTTGTGAGATAGAATATGTCAGAAAATTGTTTCCTTGTTCTCTTTTTGTGCTTTCATTCATCTGGTTTCAAGACTTTAGTTGAGGCTTTTTTTTTTTTTTTTTCTTATTAAATCCTCAAAATATTTTCTTTTAATAGGTGAATTTATGCCTCCTGCCTTCATTTTATTTATACACACATATATATACACATGTCTGCAGACACACAGTTGCCCTGGTGTGAGCTCTGGCTCCATATTTACTATCCATGTGACCTAAATCTCTTTATAACTCAGTTTTCTCCGTTCATAAATGGGGCTAATAATAGTACCTATCTCTTAGGGAACTGTAAGAATTACACTGGAATTGCTATATAAAGCTCTTAAAACAGAGTTCAGCACATAATAAGCAATTTAAAAAGTAAGTTATTATTATTATTATTTACTATTTCCCTTCCCCCGCTAATCTTTTGTTCTGTGACATCTCTGTTTTACTTTTTCCAGTAAACTTGGAAAGTTCGTTTCATTTTTAACTTCCTAGTCATTTCTTTTAAACTTTTAAAATAATATTCATAGCCTCTGTTACTCAACTCAACAATTTCAGAAATCAAAGATGAGGAAATTAGCAAACCTCACATTTCTTCCCAACTTCTTCCTCTCCTTTATCCAGTGGGGTTTTGCCCCAAATTAGTAATGGATATGGATTTTGGATATTTCGTTTTTTCTAGAATTAGAACTTTTTCATTCTGTTTTTTAATTGTAATTGCCACAAGGTTTTAGTCTTTTATCTGTTTTTAAATGGATCAGTACTTAACCACCTGTGTTTTCATCCCCTAGCTTTCCTATTTGTATACTTTTAGGGGAAAAAAATCTTTTGGTCGACCAGATTGTATCAATGAGTAAATTTTTCTTTTCAAGGAGAGTTTTTATAATATTTCTCCCAAGTCCTTGCATATTTGAGAATCTTTATATGTGACCATAATTTAGTTTATTATCAAAGCATATTATTTTTCTCAAAACTCTGTAATATAGATGTAGCTTCATTGCCTCTGTGTATGATGCAATGTCACCTGGGTATGCCCAATTTTTTTTTTTTTTTCTTTTTTAACCTTGTTGACTGTGTTAATGGGTGGACGGTTTAAAAGTTCACTCTGGCAGCAACACAGAGAATAGATCAGAGGGGTGGGTCGGTTGGCAGGCAGCCCATCAGCAGGCTACCGCAGTGGGCCAGAAGAGAAGGGAATGTGCCGGGGGACCAGGGTGGGGCAGTGAGGAGGAGAGAAGGGATCTGAGAAAGATTTAATAGAATCTGTTAGATATGATGCTTGATTAGATAGAGGATGTGGGAAGAGAAAGGTGTCAAAAATCGTCAGTTTATACTGCAGTGTTTATGCATTCAAATACTTTAATTAAAATACTAGGATTCAGCAATGAAGGGTGGAGGTGTGAAAAGACCTAAAGTTAGTTACAGACATCTGGCTAGACTTTATAGTAACTCATATTAATTTGATTTATAATGTTATTATGTTTATATCACTTTTGCACAAAATATGGTAGCGTCTTAGTTTCTGATGCTTTTTTTTTAAATCTCTTTTACCTCTAAGAGCAAATTAGGAATGTTTTTCATAAAACTAAATTTTTTTTTTCTGTTTCTTCTTCTAGCTCCTGAAATTCTTAGTTATGATCCTATCAGCATGGCAACAGATATGTGGTAAGAGTTATTTATGAAAAATTAATTAAATAGCTTTCCAGAAGTTAATATGACACTAATTTTTCTTATACTTTCTTTTCCAATTTAGGAGCATTGGAGTGTTAACATATGTCATGCTTACAGGGATATCGCCCTTCTTAGGGGATAACAAGCAAGAAACATTCTTGAACATCTCACAGATGAATTTAAGTTATTCTGAGGAAGAATTTGATGTTGTGTCAGAGTCCGCTATTGACTTCATCAAGGCACTTTTAGTTAAAAAACCCGAGTAAGTATTAGTTAACATTGGTGGTTTTCGATTTTTAAGTAGGTGAAACAAAAGTAGTTTAAACACGGTCACACCAAACTGAAAACATGAACATGTAAACAGAAAACTAGATGAAACTTTTGATATATCTGTTGAAAGAAAAGGTGGCAAAAATGAAAATATTTTTAGAAAATGTAAGCCACACCTCAGTAAGACAGGCTTTAAAAGTTAGTTAACAAAGTTATGGTATTGAAACCGTGTCCACTTGAGAATGGCACTCATAGTTCATGGTTACTCGAAACTGACAACAAAATGGCAACTAATCCCTAACAGATATATTTGTCTATCTGTTCTTGGACTTTGAAGAGGGCTTTTTAGAGACACCTTACTGGTGGCACAGTGGTTAAGAGCACGGCTGTTAACTAAAAGGTCAGCAGTTAGAATCCACCAGCCACTCCTTGGAAACCCTATGGGGCAGTTCTACTCTGTCCTGTAGGGTCATTATAAGTCAGAATTGACTCGACAGCAATGGTTTTTTGTTTTGTTTTTAATTAAAATGCTATTTTTCATCATCACGGAGAATTGCATGCAAATGTCAAAACTTCTAGTTTTGTTCAGGAATCCCCAATAGGATTTTTGCCAATTCTTAATACTTTCCAAGATAAAATACGATAAATGTAGTATCTTATGTTCTAATTCCTAATGAAAGTTTTAACTGTATTGCCTTAAGTTTAAATGTATATCTTTACACAGAGATCGAGCCACCGCTGAAGAATGTCTAAAACATCCATGGTTGACACTGAGCAGTATTCAGGGTCCTTCTCTCAGGGTGAAAGGTGCATTAGAAGAAGCAGATGCCCTCCAAGAAGGTGATTCTGTGCCTGAAATTAACTCAGATACTGAGAAGCCAGAAACGGAGGAAACAGTTGTAACGGAGGAGTTAATTGTAGTTACTTCGTATACTTTAGGGCAATGCAGACAGTCTGAAAAAGAAAAAACGGAGCAAAAGGCCATTTCCAAACGATTTAAATTCGAAGAACCTTTGCTGCAAGAAATTCCAGGAGAATTTATCTACTGAGCAGTATTTCCCCCTAGAACTGAATTTTCCTACATTGAAAACATTATTATTATTTATGGACCTTTGGCCAAATGATACCTTTACTAAAAGTGGATAACCAGGTGTCACTGATGTAAACTAAAATAACTTTGTCAAACTTACAGAGTTAGGCGAATCAAGCCAGATTCATAAAGCTGCCAACCCGGTTGTTTAACAGGTAAAGTTATCTGTTTCAATGTTGTTTTTGAGAACGAAAACGTTTGCACCTTTTTATTCTACATCCTGTTTCTCCAGATTGAGAATTTGTGTGCAAAGTTATTTGTATTCACTTTCTTTAAAAATCCAGTAAAAGTGCCAAAATTACATCTTTGTAAATTTGTTCTGATTATTCATATATGTATCTGTGTCTGCGTATACGTATGTCAGTATCTTTACTGAAACTGATACTTTTTCACTTTGGATTGTGTGTGTGTGAGATTTAAATAGAAGTCTTCCAAATTTTTGAGACCTAGAATAACATCCATTATAATGTCTTAATTTTTGTATTTTATTACTGCTTTATATTGACTTGATTTGACTTCTATTATCTTTTTGTCTAATGCCTATAACCTGTCTGGTAAAAACCCTGGTTAATTTGTTTTTCTCCTTCAGCACCACTAATAAGAGAGGTGGTAATTTTTTACCTTTGAAATTATTCTGGGTTTCAACGTCACGGTGAAATCACCCTGTAATGTTGAACCAGTGCTGGGTTTTCAGCCATTTCCCTCACTCCACGCTCATCTGCTTTCACGGGCTACCCCCCGCCACCTCCTCACCCCTCCCACTTATTTGTCCTTTAATTTTGGGCACTTGCAGGTGTCAGTGTGATCTGACCAATACAGTGGTTGCTTGGATCAGTGAAAAGACCCTGTGTTTTTTCCCAAAGTTAGAGCAGGGGACAAGATGTAAAAGCATATTCATTATTGTCACTGAGCCTTTATGTCTGTTGAGTTCCTTATCAGCCCTCATGCTACATTAGGTGAAGTTGTAAGATGCCAAAATATTTATAGACCTTTACTTTGTCCATTAAAAAAAAAAAAATTGAAGTTGAACACTTTGTCATTAAGGAGGTACCTTGTCCCAAAAGAGTTAAAAGAGTATACTCAATAGAGTTTAATTTGATTAGCATTGAACACTTCAGTTGTCTTCAAATCACACAGTAGGCAGTAAATTCCTGTTTAAAAAAATGAAATGGAAAAACGTATGATTCCTATCATGGACTGAATTTTGTCTGTGTTGACTTGGCTAGGCCATGATTCTCAGTACTGTGTAGTTGTCTTCCATTTTGTAATCTGATTATCCCCCATTTTGTGATGTGTTGTAAATCCTAGCCTCTGTGCCTGTGGTTATGGTCACATTTGGACGAGAGCTGTCTGTTATGTTAATGAGGCAGGATTATGTAACACCCTTACTCAGGTCACAGCCCTGATCTGATATAAAGGGAGTTTTCCTGGGGTGTGGCCTGCATCACCTTTTATCTTGCAAGAGATAAAAGGAGGGAGAAGCCAGCGGAGAGAAAAAGGAACCTGACTACCACCAAGAAAGAGGAGCCAGGAGCGGAGCATGTCCTTTGGACCTGGGGTCCCTGCTCTGAGAACCTCCTAGACCCAGGGGATGAATGATGACAAGACAACATGGAGTTCCCCAAGGAACGCCAGGCCCACAGGTGTTGAAAACAGACAAGGACCTTCCCCCAGAGCCAACAGAAAAACCCTTCGCCTAGAGCTGGCACCCAGAATTTGGACTTCTTGCCTCCTAAACTGAGAGAATAAATTTGTTTGTTAAACCATCCACTTGTAGTATTTCTGTTTTAGTAGCACTAGATAACTAAGACAATTCCTAACTTAGAGTAACTAAATATCCTTCCAAAAAAAAAGTCTGAAAGTCCTTACTTATCTTTGATAGGTTCCAATGTTCTCTGTACTCGTCAGTATAGCTCGTCATCTGTGTGCAGTGTGTGCACACCCTGCCCTGCCGCTGCCCACACTCTGTGTTGGGGATGGCTTAGACTTCCCCTCCCCCATATCTGACTGAGGTGTCACCCACCGCTTCCTTCCTAGTGTGATTTCTCAAATGCCACAATCATAACAGTGACAGCAACTAACCACCTTTTCTGTAGTGTGTTCAGTGTACTGTACTAGACATTGACGTACAGGGTCTGTGAACCTCACACAGCCATGCAGGGAGAGCCTGTCAGGCCCTTAGAATTGTTCAGACGTTGTTTAACAAAATCGATTCGTCAGTTCAGAGAATCAGGTTGCACTATTTTCTCACTCAACTGGCTTTATCTGTGCAGTTTCGTAGATGCTAACATTTCTAAATAAGTTCTAGAAAGGGAGGGGGGAGTTCTTCCACAATGGCAGAGGTTTCAATTCAAACCCAGTGTTAAGCCTTAGGTAAGTAAGTCTCTTTAAAAAGGTTAAAACACAGTTTTAGGCAAAATTTTATAAATATCTTCCTAACAAAAAAGGGTTTAAGGAGAAAAAAAAAAAAAACTATTGAATGACATATATTTGTACTTGATGGATTTGTAGATTTTAAAATTAGAATCATTTGAATAGCACTTAAACTTCTTCCAAATGATTTCACTCAAAATAAATACTTTTAATATAATTATTGTATTTGTAAAAAGACAGGTTTCCTTTTAGCTGGACACTTTGAAGTTTGTAGTATGCTTAACTAATTTTATTCCTTGAATTGCGAGCTTTGTGCTTTTTTTTTAAAGAAGTCCTTCAGAATATACTTATATAAAGGTAGCTTTTAGTTTTTTGGTTTATATTATATAAACCGAGCAGGAAGAATCTTCACAATACTGGACCAGATAAAATCTTTTATTAATAACTTGCCAGCCAGCTTCTCACTCATGTAAAGTTGTTAATGCTCATTTGTTTTATTACCAAGTTACAAAAGACTAATACAGTACTATTGAGATTACTCATACAGTTTATACATCCAGTTTGAATTATACTGAAATTCAATGTTAGATAGTGGAGCAAGATGACGAAATGAGTGCATGCCTGCACCTACTCCCCAGCAACTAACACACTGAACAATGAATAAAAACAAGCACAGACTGAGATCTCAACTCCAGACAGCAGCTGAGGAACTGGAGAATTGCAGTGAGTCCAGAAGCAGGGGAGAGGAGGAACAGGATCAGCATAGAAACTAAGACATCCTACCTGCTAACAAGACTGCAAGCTTATCGTAGCCATTTTGTGACAGGGCTGGGTAACACCCCAAGCCAGTAACAGAAAGGAAGCTTATCTGAGGAAGTTCTAGCCAAATTTCTTTTAAGTCAGTGCAAATTGGCCATGGGAGTTCACGGGCTGCACAAGTGGGAAGGGGCAAAGGAAAACCTTAATGCTTCAGGAGAGTACTGTTGAATCTCACTGAGGCCTGAAACTAATAGGCACTAGGACCAGGAAGAAGTGTAAGAGCAGCAGGGCAAGGAGAATGGTCCAGACTGACAGGCAAGCTGGAGGCAGCTCCCAGTGGGACACCACGGGCACTGGGTGTGTCAGTGCAGGAGTGACAGTGAGGGGAAGACTTTAGAATCCTCACCACAGTAAAGCCGATCCCCACCGTGCACACCAGCAGAGGCATCCAGCAAAATCCACCCTCTCACACATGCGTATTGAATTCCAGAGTCCAAGCATACAGATCTCTTGAATTTTCTACAATAAAAAGAATAAAAAATTTAAAGAACAAAATGGCTCAAGTTCAACAAAAACTAGTAAAAAAACACAAAAGCACAAGAATAGATGGAGCACTCAAACATGAAGAAGAGGAAGTCTAACAGAGGCCAGGATAATGCAAAGAATTGATCATTTTCTGACTATGGTGCTAAATATGGTTAAAGAAAGTAAAAAACAACAAACTAGTGGAGTTCAGGAAGCAAACAGTGGAACAAAATGAGAAATTCAACAAGGAATTTGAAAACACAAAAAGATCTACTGGAACTGAAAAATAAGACATCTGAATTAGGAAAAGCAAGAGCCAACACTAAACAATAGGGTCAAACAAGCAGAGGATAGAGTATCTGAAGTTAGCAAGTCTCAAGATAAAAGAACAAAAGCAAACAAAACCAAAAAGAAATGTGGGACTCAATTAAGAAATCTAACATCAGAATTACTGCAATCGCAGAGCACCACAACAATAAAGGCAAACAAACAATTTTCCAAGAGATGGTCAGAATTTCCCAGACCTGAGCAGAAAACCAAGCCTGCAAACACAGGAAGCTACAAGAACGCCAATCAGAAGAGACAACAAAAAGATAACTCTGCGACATACCCTAATGAAATTCTTGAAAACCAAAGACAAGGAGAGAATTTTGAAAGTAGCATGAGAAAAACACAATTTAACATACCAAAGGTCTTTCATAAGAATCAGTGTGGAGCAATGTACATAAAATACTGAACCAAAACAATTGGCAACCAAGAATACTTTACTCAGCAAAGTTGTCGCTCAGAAACAAAGGGGAAATCAAGACAGTCCAAAACAAACAGAAACTCTGGGAATTTGCAGCTACCAGACCAGCTTTGCAACTATTACACTCAAGGGAAAACTCCAAATGGAAAGGCAAGAACATTAAGAAATAAGTACAGAGGCAGGGCCAAGATGGCTGACTAGGTAAAAGCTACCTCGGATCCCTCTTGCAACAAAGACTCGGAAAAACAAGTGTATTGATCACATACATGACAATCTACGAACCCTGACCATCAAACACAGATCTAGAGTTGACCTGAGTGACAGGTGAGTGAAAAGCTGCGCCCTGAACCAGCAGCCATTTCTGGAACCCGTGACCCACTCCACAGCCTTGAGCGCCCGCGGTTTCCTGGTGCCCAGTGGTGGGGCCGATTGCGGCTTGCTGAGGCGGGGCAGACACGGGACACAGCCCTAACCCCTAGCCCCCTGGGGTAACCTCCATAGAGACTCAGCCAGCGCAAGCAGACTGCACACTGACGGGGCTAACGAGAGAATGAACAACCACGGGGACGCGGCCACTGTTTTTGGAGCCTGGAGCCAGCGTCCCAGTCAGAAAACCTTGGCACCAGACTTTGGACTGGGCGCAGGGGATCTGAGCATGGCATCCTGAGACGGTGCAAACACAGGACACAGCCCTAGCCCCCTGAAGTGACCTTGGGGGAAGCCCAGCTAGTGCACGCAGGCAGCACAGCGACGCAGATGACAGGAGAAGTCACCGGGAGGCAGCGACTGGTTTTGGAGCCTGAAGTGCGGCGTCCCAGCTAGGGAACCTTGGCGCTGGGCTTTGGACTGGGAGCACAGGAACCGACCACGGCTTCTGAGACAGCACAAGCACAGGACGCAGGCCTGACCCTCGGGGGCAATCTCGACCCAGCCAACGCACACAGGCTACACACCCCTCCTCCTCAGGAATCTCAGATAAAACAGTCATCACCAAGCAAGATAAGTAACTTTGTCTATATTCCTGGGTGCTACTCTCTCCTAGCTATCTGATCCCTCCCCACCCCTTCCCAGGCGGTGACATTAAGATTGGAATTTCCTGGGCAAGGGAGTGAAGTGCTCTGCGGTGTTTTGTTTTGTTTTGGTCTTTTCCTAACCCATTCTCCTGGCCTGAGAGAAGCAGCTACAAAAAACCCAGGGACTAAGAATCCTTCCCTGACTTCCCGAAATTAGACTAAAAATACAGAACCAACGCCAGCCAAGCATATGAGATCCACAGTCTTGGGCTTTCATCCCTACAGGGAACAAGGTGGCTATTATAATGCCAAGGCAATTCTGATAGTGATCTGACTGTAATTGTTTTAGCAGATTACTGGAAAGACAAGTTTCCCAGGTCTGATATCTCTACCTATTAAACACAGCCCTCACTGACCCACAACCCAGAACTGAGGGCTGAAGCTCCACCCAAACCACCTAGCCTCCTGCCATAGGGGTCTGAGGATGGTGACACCTACCAATCTTTGGAGGTACATGCATTGGATGCCTAAGGTACAGCTGCAGAGCCCACCCACCAAAGTGCTTTAGGAATAGAGACACACCTACCTCACAAGCACTTGGGGGAAGCCTGTCAGCATCCTGCCCCCCCAGAGTGTGAAACCCTGCTGCTACTAGAATCTGGTGCACACAACTATCACCACTACTCCTCTAAGTGAATAGGTGACAGTCTACACCACACACTTGGTGACCCAAAATCAGATTCTACTCAAGAATAGTGAATGGACTCTTAGGCTTATATATCTGGTAACAGCCCAAACCAGCTGGTAATACGACATAAGTGATTCAAAGGCAACAACAATCAAGACAGCGCAATCTAGTAGCCCATCTATGTATATTGAAAGAAAACAAAACAAGATAAGACTCAGTGAGAAAATATAAAATAAATCATTACAATATCTTAGAGATGGCTCAGAGACAGCAGTCGATATCAAACCACATAAAGAAGCAGACCATGATTGCTTCTACAACTCCCCAAATTAAAGAATCAAAATCTTCCCCAAATGAAGATACAATCCTGGAATTGCCAGATGCAGAATATAAAAAACTAACTTACAGAATGCTTCAAGACATCAGGGATGACCTCAGAAATGAAATAAGGCAATCTACAGAAAAAGCCAAGGAACACACTGGTAAAGCAGTTGAAGAAATCAAAAAGATTATTCAAGAACATAGTGGGAAAATTAATAAGCTGCAAGAATCCATAGAGAGACAGCATTCAGAAATCCAAAAGTTTAACAATAAAATTACAGAATTAGACAACTCAATAGGAAGTCAGAGGAGCAGAATCGAGCAATTGGAATGCAGAGTGGGGGAGGTGGAGGATACGGCAATTGACACCAATACAGTTGAAGAAAAATCAGATAAAAGAATTTTAAAAAAATGAAGAAACCCTAAGAATCACGTGCGACTCTATCAAGAAGAATAGCTTGCATGTGATTGGAGTTCCAGAACAAGGAGGGATAACAGAAAATGCAGAGAGAATAGTTGAAGATCTGTGGGCAGAAAACTTCCCTGACATCAAGAAAGATGAAAGGATATCTATCCAAGATGCTCATCAAACCCCATATAAGATTGATCCAAAAAGAAAATCACCAAGACATATTATCATCAAACTTCCAAAACCAAAGATAAAGAGAAAATTTTAAAAGCAGCCAGGGATAAAAGAAAGGTCTCCTAAAAGGAGAATCAGTAAGAATAAGTTCAGACTACTCAGCAGAAACCATGCACTCAAGAAGGCAATGGGATGACATACATAGAGCACTAAAGGAGAAAAACTGCCAGCCAAGGATCATATATCCAGCAAAACTCTCAAATGTGAAGGTGAAATTAAAACATTTACAGATAAACACAAACTTAGAGAATTTGCAAAAACCAAACCAAAGCTACAAGAAATACTAAAGGAAATTATTTGGTCAGAAAACCAATAATATCAGATACCAGCACAACACAAGGTCACAGAACAGAACATCCTGATATCAACTCAAATAGGGAAATCACAAAAACAAATTAAGATTAATTTTAAAAAGAAAAAAATGCTCAAAACAGGGAATCATTGAAGTCAATATGTAAAAGATCACAATAATCAAAACGAGGGACTAAATGCAGGTGGCATAGAACTGCCATATAAAGAGGGAAACAAGGCGATATAGGACAATACTAGTTAGGTTTTTACTTAGAAAAATAGGAGTAAATATTAAGGTAACCACAAAGAGGTATAACAACTCCATAACTCAAAATAAAAACCAAGAAAAATATAACAACTCAGCAAACATAAAGTCAAATACTATGAAAAATAAGGAACACACAATTTACAAAGAAAAATGTCTCAGCACAAAAAAGTAAGTGGAAAAATGAAATTGTCAACAGCACACATAAAAAGGCATCAAAATGACAGTACTAAACACATACTTATCTATAATTACGCTGAATGTAAGTGGACTAAATGCACCAATAAAGAGACAGAGAGTCTCAGACTGGATAAAGAAACACGATCCGTCTATAAGCTGCCTACAAGAGACACACCTTAGAGACACAAACAAAAACTCAAAGGATGGAAAAAAATATATCAAGCAAACAACAAGCAAAAAAGAGCAGGAGTAGCAATATTAGTTTCTGACAAAATAGACTTTAAAGTTAAATCCACCACAAAGGATAAAGAAGGACACTACATAATGATTAAAGGGACAATTGACCAGGAAGATATAACCATATTAAATATTAAATATTTATGTACCCAATGACAGGGCTGCAAGATACATAAAACAAACTTTAACAGAACTGAAAAGTGAGATAGACACCTCCACAATTATAGTAGGAGACTTCAACACACCACTTTCAGAGAAGGACAGGACTTCCAGTAAGAAGCTGAATAGAGACACGGAAGACCTAATTGCTACAGTCAACCAACTTGACCTCATAGACTTACACAGAACACTCCACCCAACAGCTGCAAACTATACTTTTTTTTCTAGTGCACATGGAGCATTCCCTAGAATAGATCACATGTTAGCTCATAAAACAAACCTTTGCAGAGTCCAAAACACTGAAATATTACAAAGCATCTTTTCAGACCACAAGGCCATAAAAGTGGAAATCAATAACAGAAAAATCAGGGAAAAGAAATCAAATACTTGGAAACTGAACAATACCCTGCTCAAAAAAGACTGGGTTATAGAAGACATTGAGGAGGGAATAAAGAAATTCATAGAATGCAACGAGAACGAAAACACTTCCTATCAAAACCTCTGGGACACAGCAAAAACAGTGCTCAGAGGTCAATTTATATCAATAAATGCACACATACATAAAGAAGAAATAGCTAAAATCAGAGAACTGTCCCTTCAACTTGAACAAATAGAAAGCGAGCAACAAAAGAATCCATCAGACACCAGAAGAAAACAAATAATAAAAATTAGAGCTGAACTAAATGAATTAGAGAACAGAAAAACAATTGAAAGAATTAACAAAGCCAAAGGCTGGTTCTTTGAAAAAATTAACAAAATTGATAAGCCATTGGCCAGACTGACAAAAGAAATACAGGAAAGGAAACAAACAACCCGAATAAGAAATGAGATGGGTCACATCACAACAGACCCAACTGAAATTAAAAGAATCATATCAGATTATTATGAAAAATTGTACTCTAACAAATTTACAAACCTAGAAGAAATGGATGAATTCCTAGAAAAACACTACCTACCTAAACTAACACAATCCGAAGTAGAACTACTAAATAGACCCATAACAAAAAAAGATATTGAAAAGGTAAACAAAAAATTCCCAACAAAAAAAAGCCCTGGCTCAGACTGGACAACGGGTTGGAGAGAGACGCTGATGAAGAGTGAGCTACTTGTATCAGGTGGACACTTGAGATTGTGTTGGCATCTCCTGTCTGGAAGGGAGATAGGAGGGTAGAGAGGGTTAAAAACTGGCAAAGTTGTCACGAAATGAGAGGCTGGGAGGAGGTAGCGGGCTGACTCATTAGGGGGAGAGTAAGTGAGAGTATGGAGTAAAGTGTATATAAGCTTATATGTGACAGACTGACTTGATTTGTAAACTTTCACTTAAAGCACAATAAAAACTATTAAAAAAAAAAAAAAAAAAAAGCCCTGGCCCGGACGGCTTTACTGCAGAGTTCTACCAAACTTTCAGAGAAGAGTTAACACCACTACTACTAAAGGTATTTCAAAGCATAGAAAATGATGGAATACTACCTAATTCATTCTATGAACCCACCATCTCCCTGATACCAAAACCAGGTAAAGACAGCACAAAAAAAGAAAATTACAGACCTATACCCCTCATGAACATAGATGCAAAAATCCTCAACAAAATTCTAGCCAATAGAATTCAACAACATATCAAAAAAATAATCCACCATGACCAAGTGGGATTTATACCAGGTATGCAAGGTTGGTTTAATATTAGAAAAACCATTAACGTAGTCCACCATATAAATAAAACAAAAGACAAAAACCACATGATCTTATCAATTGATGCAGAAAAGGCATTTGACAAAGTCCAACACCCATTTATGATAAAAACTCTTACCAAAATAGGAATTGAAGGAAAATTCCTCAACATAATAAAGGGCATCTATACAAAGCCTAACAGCCAACATCATTCTAAATGGAGAGAGCCTGAAAGCATTTCCCTTGAGAACGGGAACCAGACAAGGATGCCCTTTATCACCGCTCTTATTCAACATTGTGCTCGAAGTCCTAGCCAGAGCAATTAGGCTAGACAAAGAAATAAAGGGCATCCAGATTGGCAAGGAAGAAGTAAAATTATCTCTATTTGCAGATGACATGATCTTATACACAGAAAACCCTAAGGAATCCTCCAGAAAACTACTGAAACTAATAGAAGAGTCCGGCAGAGTCTCAGGTTACAAGATAAACATACAAAACTCACTTGGATTCCTCTACATCACCAAAAAGAACATCCAAGAGGAAATCACCAAATCCATACCATTCACAGTAGCCCCCAAGAAGATAAAACACTTAGGAATAAATCTTACCAAACATGTAAAAGACCTATACAAAGAAAACTACAAAGTACTAGTGCAAGAAATTAAAAAGGACCTACATAAGTGGAAAAACATACCTTCCTCATGGATAGGAAGACTTAACATAGTAAAAATGTCTATTGTACCAAAAGCCATCTATACATACAATGCATTTCCGATCCAAATTCCAATGACATTTTTTTAAAGTGATGGAGAAACAAATCACCAACTTCATATGGAACGGAAAGAAGCTCCGGATAAGTAAAGCATTACTGAAAAAGAAGAAAGTGGGAGGCCTCACTCTACCTGATTTTAGAACGTATTATACAGCCACAGTAGTCAAAACAGCCTGGTACTGGTACAACAACAGGCACATAGACCAGTGGAACAGAATTCAGAACCCAGATATAAATCCATCCACGTATGAGCAGCTGATATTTGACAAAGGCCCAGTGTCAGTTAATTGGGGAAAAGATAGTCTTTTTAACAAATGGTGCTGGCATAACTGGATATCCATTTGCAAAAAAATGAAACAGGACCCATAACTCACACCATGCACAAAAACTAACTCCGAGTGGATCAAAGACCTAAACATAAAGACTAAAACGAAAAAGATCATGGAAGAAAAAATAGGGACAATGTTAGGAGCCCTAATAAAAGGCATAAACAGAATACAAAACATTACTAAAAATGACGAAGAGAAACCAGATAACTGGGAGCTCCTAAAAATCAAACAACTGTGCTCATCTAAGGACTTCACCAAAAGAGTAAAAAGACCACTTACAGATTGGGAAAGAATTTTCAGCTATGACATCTCTGACCAGCGCCTGATCTCTAAAATCTATATGATTCTGTTAAAACTCAACCACAAAAAGACAAACAACCCAATCAAAAAGTGGGCAAAGGATATGAACACGTACTTCACTAAAGAAGATATTCAGGCAGCTAACAGATACATGAGAAAATGCTCTCGATCATTAGGCATTAGAGAAATGCAAATTAAAACTACAATGAGATTCCATCTCACTCCAACAAGGCTGGCATTAATCCAAAAAACACAAAATAATAAATGTTGGAGAGGCTGCGGAGAGATTGGAACTCTTATACACTGCTGGTGGGAATGTAAAATGGTACAACCACTTTGGAAATCTATCTGGCGTTTTCTTAAAAAGTTAGAAATAGAACTACCATACAACCCAGAAATCCCACTCCTCAGAATACACCCTAGAGAAATAAGAGCCTTTACACGAACAGATATATACACACCCATGTTTATTGCAGCTCTGTTTACAATAGCAAAAAGCTGGAAGCAACCAAGGTGTCCATCAATGGATGAATGGTTAAATAAATTGTGGTATATTCACACAATGGAATACGACACATCGATAAAGAAGAGTGACGAACCTGTGAAACATTTCATAACATGGAGGAACCTGGAAGGCATTATGCTGAGCGAAATTAGTCAGAGGCAAAAGGACAAATATTGTATAAAACCACTATTATAAGATCTTGAGAAATAGTATAAACTGAGAAGAACACATACTTTTGTGGTTACTGGGGGGGAGGGAGGGAGGGTGGGAGAGGGTTATTTACTGATTAGTTAGTAGATAAGAACTACTTTAGGTGAAGGGAAGGACAATACTCAATACATGGAAGGTCAGCTCAACTGGACTGGACCAAAAGGAAAGAAGTTTCTGGGATAAACTGAATGCTTCAAAGGTCAGAGGAGCAAGGGCGGGGGTTTGGGGACTATGGCTTAAGGGGACTTCTAAGTCAATTGGCAAAATAATTCTATTATGAAAACATTCTGCATCCCACTTTGAAATGTGGCGTCTGGGGTCTTAAATTCTAACAAGCAGCCATCTAAGATGCATCACTTGGTCTCAACCCACCTGGATCAAAGGAGAATGAAGAACACCAAGGTCACACAATAACTATGAGCCCAAGAGACAGAAAGGGCCACATGAACCAGAGACTTACATCATCCTGAGACCAGAAGAACTAGATGGTGCCCGCCCACAACCGATGACTGCCCTGACGGGAAGCACAACAGAGAACCCCTGAGGGAGCAGGAGATCAGTGGGATGCAGACCCCAAATTCTCATAAAAAGACCAGACTTAATGGTCTGACTGAGACTAGAGGAATCCTGGCGGTCATGGTCCCCAAACCTTCTGTTGGCCCAGGACAGGAACCATTTCCGAAGACAACTCATCAGACATGGAAGGGACTGGACAATGGGTTGGAGAGAGATGCTGATGAAGAGTGAGCTACTTGTATCAGGTGGACACTTGAGACTGTGTTGGCATCTCGTCTGGAGGGAAGATAGGAGGGTAGAGAGGGTTAGAAACTGGCAAAATTGTCACGAAAGGAGGGACTGGAAGGGCTCACTCATTAGGGGGAGAGTAAGTGGGAGTATGGAGTAAGGTGTATATAAGCTTATATGTGACAGATTGACTTGATTTGTAAACGTTCACTTAAAGCTCAATAAAAATTATTTAAAAAAGTTGGGAAAAAGTTCACAAAATGTTTTTGAAAAGCGTTCATACTCCAGAAAGCTAGGAAGAGTCCTGGAAGGACTAGGAATAAAAAGATCTTCTCTATGCCTTAAGTTTGTCATTTGCAAAATGTAGATGATGCATAATCATCATGGCATTTGGATTCTCTGATATAACTACAGGAGCCCTGGTGGCACAGTGGTTAACAGCTTGGCTGCTAACCAAAAGGTAGGCAGTTCAAATCCACCAGCCACTCCTTGGAAGCCCTACAGGGCAGTTCTACTCTGTCCTACAGAGTTGCTATGAGTTGGAATTGATTCAACAGCAACAGGTAATATAACCGTTGCGCTTCCTGTCTCTCCAACTAGAATACATGTTCCTCAAAGGCAAATGAGATCACTAATTTATTGTACCCCAACACACAGCACAACGTCCGGCACATGTAGCTGCCCAAAAAATTGTTTATGGAATGAATTCATGATACAAAGTTAAATGACACATCATGGTCCTCAAGAATCCATAAGTGCTAGTAAGATAAATAAGCGTGCAAAGGTGAGATCCTAATGTTTTTTCTACTTTGTTACCAACCCTTACAAAATTCATAAATTCTATAAGTTTTGCCTCTGGAATTACTTCTGAAAGTTTTCTCATTGTTGTCACTGATAATCTTGCTAATCCAACACTAACAGCATCCATGAAACATATGATTCTATTTTCCTTCCTGTTTCACATTCCATGTTTCTCAGTCTGCAGTTCCTCCGATTTTCACTATCACCACAACCAACATGGCTGCATTTCTGTTTGGTACATGGCATGTTCTAATTTGCTGGATCCCTTTTTCCTTTTAATGTTTCCTTAATGTTTCCAGAGTTTAGGACATCATAACCAAAGTTTAATTGCAAAGGAGTTCAGAATAAGATTTATGTCTTTAAAAATTGAGCTCTGGTTGAAGTGATGTTAAAAAATGCTAAACTTGGTCAGTTTCTGGTTTGAGAAGAGTTAACCTTCCAGTGGTAAACTTTTATTAAAAGCTGTCTCTCTTAATTGTTTAGTGCTGCTGTAACGGAAATACCACAAGTAGACGGTTTCGACAAACCGAAGTTCATTCTCTCACAGTCTAGGAAGGTAAACGTCTAAATTCACGGTGTCAACTCCAGGGGAAAGCTCTCTCTCTCTGTTGGTTCTGGAGAAAGGTCCTTGTCATCAATCTTCCCTTGGTCTAGGAGCTTCTCTGCACAGGAAATTCGGGTCCAAAGTACACACTGTGCTTTCTTGGTGGTATAAGGTCCCCTCTCTGCTCGCTTCTCTTTTATATCTCAAAAGAAGTTGGCTAAAGACACAACCTAGACTAATGGATCACAACTTCCATGGCTTCCACCAGTACAACTAAACGGTGCCCGGCTACCACTGCTTATTGCTCTGACAGGGATCACAATGGAGGGTCCCAGACAGAGCTGGAGAAAAATGTAGAACAAAATTCTAACTCACAAAAAAATACCAGACTTACTGGCCTGACAGAGATTGGAGAAACCTGAGAGTATGGCCCCTGGACACTCTTGTAGCTCAGTAATGAAGTCACTCCTGAGGTTCACCCTTCATCCAAAGATTAGACAGTCTCATAGGAAAAAACAAGACTTAAAGGGGCATACCAGCTCAGGGGCAAGGACTAGAAGGCAGGAGGGGACAGGAAAGCCGGTAATAGGAACCCAAGGTTGAGAAGGAAGAGTGTAACTATGTCATGGGGCTGGTAACCAATGTCACAAAACAATGTGTGTAAAAATATACAAAAAAAATGTGTACTAACTGTTTAATGAGAAGTTTGTTCTGTAAACCTTCATCTAAAGTACAATAAAAAATAATTTAAAAAAAAGACACAACCTAATCTTTTACATTGAGTCCTGCTTCATTAACATAACTGCCCCCCTAATCCCACTCATTAACATCATAGAGGTAGGACTTACAACACATAGGAAAGTCACATCAGATGGCAAAATGGTGGACAATCACACAATATTGGGAATCATGTCCTAGCCAAATTGACACACATTTCTGAGGGGTACAATTCAATCCAGGACACTGTCAAATTCTATACGTTGCAGCATTAGATCTTCCAGTCATTTATTTTATTTTGTTCAATATCTTATTGTCCTGCAATTTTAAAACACTTTAAATTACATACTAGGTTGCCTTACGTATGGACCATCTTTGGAGAGGATGATGTTTATATTATATACACATACAAGCAGCAAAGTCTCAAATCATTGATGATCATGGGCGATGTAATCTAGTTCGACATGATACAAAATTTTATATCTTACTCAACTCAATTCTTCAGGCTGGTGGAAGAGAGCCCGAATAATAATCAAAGAGCAAATCATTGACAATTTTACACTAGGCTTTTGGCTATAGTCCAGGAATATAAACACACAGCCTTGATTTCCTGTGTAGGCCAGTATTTTTCCACCACAATTATTTTCTTCAAACATGTTGGGATGCACCCCTCTTACGTTATATATTATTTATACATCTAGTATCAACGTTTCTAAAAAGCTTCAATACTAGAAGGCATTTTAGAGTAGTTGGTTTTATAAAGTTCCAATTTTCTTTTTTGAGGTTCAGATAATAAATGTTGACTCAGTGGCTTTAAATCTATAATGGGTTTAGTTAGTTTTCTTATCCTATTTTTAATAGAAGCAGAAAGCAGTACTATCTTTCCCTTTGAGATGCTAGGAGATTTTCTTAAGTAATTTTTCTTTTCAACCCAGTGCCCAAAAACCCAAGTGGTATAAACCTCTTAGACATTTTCTTTTAAAGGTAGCCTTCCTGGTTATGTTCTTGTGCCTTTCTTATCATTTAAAACATCCAGCTGAAATTGGGAAGAAAAAAATTGTCCTATGTAACTAAGTAAATCTACCACTCAGCTGGATAAGGGTCAACTGAATAAGCAAGTGTAGAATTTCATGACAAGTTGTTTGGGTTTATTTTTAATTGTATATATAAAAATACCAAGCAAAACCAAATCTGTTGCTGTTGAGTCAATTCTGACTCACAGCGACCCCATAGGACAGAGTAGAACTGCCCCATAGAGTTTCCAGGGAGCGCCTGGTGGATTCGAACTGCCAACCTTTTGGTTAGCAGCCAAGCTCTTAACCACTACGCCACCAGGGTTTCTATATAAAAAATAAAAAAAATAGTTACTATTAAATAAAAACCTCTTTTCCTGAGCTACTAATTATCATTAGGAGTAAATCCTGCTGACCTAATCTCTCATGCCAAATATTTTTAATAACACCATACTGAAGTCAATCCCTGCCACAATTTCCTCCCCGATTTGGATGAAATCCCTTGGTTTATGAGAAAAACCGGGGGAGGGAGAGGCTGTGTGGCTATCTGGGGAGAAGGGAGATGTTTCGCTGAGGTGTCCTGCTACTTGTATCATTCGCCACTTTGAAAACTCAGAATTCATGAAGAAACAGAGAATCTTATGTTATAATATTAGCTAGTATTCAGTAAATCAGGCTACCCTTGAATAACACTGAAAATGAACATTTTTTAAATGGCTTTTACAGAAAATTCCAAACATTCAGAAAAGTAAAGAGTAAAATAAACCTCCATGTACCCATTGAGCAGCTTCCACAATGACAATTTTGTCATCTAGACTTATTGATGTGTGGAGTATTTTAAAGCAAATCCGAAGCACCAAAAATTAATTTATGGCAAAAAATCAGTAAATGTTTCCCTCTGGGGGTGGAGCAGAACCGGAGAATGCACATGGACGGGAAAGGAGCCTGAGGCAATTTTCTGGGACAATGTCAATGATCAATATCTTGCTGAGAGTATGGATTACATGGGTGCGTGCATTTATAAAAGCACATGCAGAATTGTACACTTAAGGTTTGTGCATTTCACTGTACGTAAACTTTACCTTAAAATGTAAAAACAATCAAACTAGTTCCTTTTGTGTGTCCTAGACTAGCAAATTAGTGACTATATTGAGGATAATGGGAGTCAGGTTTCTCACTGATGGAGAAGAGAGCTACAAATGTGGAAAGGGGGAAGTCTAGAATGAACTCTAGAGATACACACACACACACACACACACACTACGAGTCCCTGGGTGGCACAAGTGGTTAAGTGCTTAACTACAAGTCGAAAAGTTGGTGGTTCAAACACACCCAGAGGCACCTCGGAAGAAAAGCCTGGCAATCTGCTTCTGAAAAGTCACAGCCTTGAAAACCATATGGAATCGTTCTACTCAGCCCACATGCGGTCACCATGAGTCAGAATCAAACCAACAGCAATTAACAACAAATACATAGACATGTTGTTGTCTTTGTGTGCTACTGAGTTGATTTTGATTCACAGTGGCCCTATAGGACAAAGTAGAACTAGAACTGCCCGTAGGATTTCCTAGGCTGTACTCTTTACAGGGAGCAGATCACCAATGTGATTAGATAGCATACAAGCCACACTGCCCCTCACCTTTCCATTCTCACTTAAAAATATATCCTGGAGGACTAATGGACCAAATCTACCATGGCCTCCACCAGACTGAGTCCAGTACAACTAAGTGGTGCCTGGCTACCACCACTGACTGCTGTAACAGGGATCACAATAGAAGGTCCTGGACAGAGCTGGAGAAAAATGTAGAACAAATTTCTAACTCAGAAAGAAAGACCAGACTTGCTGGCCTGACAGAGACTGGAGAAACCCTGAGTGTATGTCCCCCCTTTCAGCTCTGTAATGAAGTCACTCCTGAGGTTCACCCTTCAGCCAAAGACTGGACAGGCCCATAAAACAAAACAAGATTAAATGGGCACTCCACTCCAGGGGCAAGGACTAGAAGGCAGGAGGGAACAGGAAAGCTGGTAATAGGGAACCCAAGGTTGAGAAGGGAGAGTGTTGACATGTCATGGGGTTGTTAACTAATGTCACAAAACAGTATGTGTACGGTTTAAAGAGAAGCTAGTTTGTTCTGTAAACCTTCATCTAAAGCACAGTAAAAAATATATATGTATATCCTGGAGATCATGCCGTAGCAGTACCTGTTCTTACCTGCTTTACACGACTACAGAGAACTCCACTGTGTAGAAGTACCAAAGTTAATTCAACTAGTTCTCTACTGGTGGATATTTGGGTTGTTGCCGTTTTTTGTCATTACAAATAGTGCAGCGTGGAGTAATCTTGTATAATGGCATTTGGTGTTTTTGCCAGCGTATTCTTGGTAAAGATGGCAGAAGACCAGGCAGTGTTTCGTTCTGTTGTGCATAGGGTCGCTGAGTCGGAACTGACTCGACGGTACCTAACAACAACAACATTCTTGGGGTGGCGCAAACAGTCAAGTGCTCGACTGCTAGTCAAAAGGTTGGCCATTTGAACTCACCCAGAGGTGCCTCAGAAGACAGGCCTGGTGATCAGTTCTACTCTGCAAACAGCGCCACACAGAAATTAACACAAACGATCTTTGGGATACTGAATCAGGGTTAGGAGTTTCCCATCTTCTGAGTTATAAAAGAATTCACCTATGTTTTTCTGTTAATACTTGTATGGTTCCATTTTCACATTTAGATCTTTGATTCATTTGGGGTTCATCTTGGCATATGTGAGCAATGGGTCCACTTTTATCCTTTTGATATAGATATGCAGTTGTCCCAACATCATTTAAAAAATGTCTTCCCCCTTCTGATTTGAGATGCTGCCTTTATCATTCCTAACTTGCCATGTGCACTTGAGTCTATTTCTGGATTTTCTAACCTGTGACATTTCATTGTCCATTCACGTGTCAGTACTTCATTATTTTATTTACAAATATATGTAACTATCTGATACAACTAGCCCTCCCTCATTGTTCTTTCTTTACAGAGATTTCCCAGCTACGATTGCTCATTTATCCTTCCAAATGAACTTTAGAATTAGCTTGTCTAATCACCAGGAGGAAGCCCTGGTGGCGTAGTGGTTAAGTGCTGCGGCTGCTAACCAAAGGGTCAGCAGTTCGAATCCTTCAGGCACTCCTTGGTAACTCTATGGAGCAGTTCTACTCTGTCCTGTAGGGTCACTATGAGTCGGAATCGACTCGACAGCACTGGGTTTGGTTTTGGGTTTGGTTTTTGGTTTGGTTAATCACCAGGACTCCTTAGGAAACAAGCTAATGATATTTTTATCACATTAAAATTTGCTTAGGGAGAACTGACACCTTTATGATATGGAATCTTGCTATCCAAAAACATGGTATGTGTTCCTGTTTGTTGAGTTCTACTTTGGTGTCTTTCAGGAGTGTGTTTTAGCTCTTCTGCTAAGGTTCTCACATAAGTTCTGCCAATTTCTTAGCAATTTTTTTCCTAAGTAATTTTTGTTTTGGTTTGTTTCTACTATTGTAAATAGGGTCTGCTCTTCCATTATTCCTTGTAACTGGTTATGATTTGTACATGTGAAGAATATTGATTTCTATATTAATCTTATGTTCTCTGCTTTACTAAGTTTTCTGTAGTAATTTTTCACTGATTCTTTTGTGTTTTGCAGATATATAATCATATCATGTATACACATAATATATTCTTTATTCTTCCTTTCCAATTCTCCTCGTGCTTTTTTGTTTGCCTTGGTTTTTTTTTTTTTTTTTTTTTGCCTAATTCCATTGGGTAATAACCTGCAGAACAATGTTAAATATTAGTGATAGAGTGTATCCTTCTGTTGTTCCTGACTAGAATGGAAAAACCTCTAGTAGTTTCCCAATAAGTAAAATACTGGCTTTGAAATACAGAAACACACATCTATACAAACACCCATATACACACACACATATGTATACATGTATACCTTATGTGAAGAAATTATCCAATAATTCACCTTTAACTGATTATTTTTTTATATCAATACTTACTTTTCGTCAAGTGCCTTTTCAATATCTACACAAATCATATAATTTTTCTCTTTAATTCTATTAATATGATAAATTATAGTAATGGACTTACTAATATTAAATCACCCTTGCATTCTGGGAATAAAGCTCTCTTGGTCACTGTTCACAATCAGTCTAGGCTAAGCTGTGGTAACAAATAGCCCCTGTCTCAGGGGCCTAAAAGGTTTATGCCACATGCCCCATTGTGAGTCAGCTATAGTTCTGCTTCACATTGGCTTCATTCCAAGACCCAGCCCCTTGGAGTAACTGCCATCTGGAGTATTACTGATCTCATGGAAGAAGGAAAAATGGGCATGCTAAATGAAGGGCTGGCACTTAAAACTTCTACTCAGACATCTTGCATATCACTTCTACTCATTATTCATTGGCCAGAACAAATCCCATGGCCTAAGTTCAACAAGGCACGGATGTATAATGCTCCCATAGGGATAGGCACCACAAAGGAGGGGCACCAAAATGTTTGGTGAAAATCCAATCTACCAGTAGATGCTATTGGATTCAATACAGTGACACCTGTGAGAGCTGGAACTTGGGACTGCCTTGTTCTTGCCGGTCTTGCAATTTTCCACCTTTGACAGTCTAACCACTTTTCTATTGCTTGTTTTAGTGGAAAATATTTGAGTTTTCCATCTTTGACAGGTTTCTGCATTATGCAGTTCTGGCTTTTGCAGATTTTACTGTATTTTAGAAATTTTGTTTCAACATTCATAAAGGAGCTTGTAGTTTCTTTTTTGTATGGTCTGTCAGGTTTTTCTATCAATACTACACCTGCTTCATAAAAATAATTTGGACGTAAGAAATTACTTTCTTATTAAGACTGCTATGTGATTGACACTAATATGGTACTAAAGTTAAATGTATTATCATTATGTAGTGGGGAAAAAAGCTAACTTCTGCCTTGAGAGCTTATTATATCATAATGAAAAGCATTTAATATTATAATGTATGTGAGCTGCCTGATATACAAAGTCTATTTCCTTTTAAAAAGCAAAAACAAAAATCCCATTAGAGGTTTCCTCCAAGTAAAAAAAATTGGAAGATAATTCAGGAATGAAAAGCATCCTCTACAGAAAAGCCAAATTTCACTTACCGCCACCCAACCTGTGTCTGAGAGGTGTGTTTTTAGTATTTCCCATCTCCCACTTTTCTAGTCTGGATTGTAAAAATGCTACTTTTTTTTCTGTGCACATTCCTGACAGTACTTTCAACTAAACAACTCTGCTGAATTCTGCCGAAAGACAAGCCTGAACTGCGAACAGCGTTACTAAGGAGGTAAGAATTTTTTGTGGGTGGAAACTGGGGATTTCCTATCAGCCTCCTGCCTCCTTAAACCCCCATGGTCAACATGCTCCCTGGCTTGAAAGATTCTTAAGCAAGCTTCCCAACCTGCAGTATCAACATTGCCTCACCTGGCAGGCAGGTGACTGGTAAATATTTATTCATATTTTTCCTATGGACAAATCGAAAACACTAAATACTCAAGTGGCCTTTGGCTGCTTCCAAGGCTGCTTGCCTTCAGAAAACATCAGAGCTGCTACCTACTGAGCAGTTCCCTGACCTTCCCACTGTGCCAAAGGGCTGGGGCCCCGATGCATCAAGTTCTGGCTGTTTCATGTACATGCAGTTTATTTCAGCTTCAGCTTTGCTGCACACAGCTTTACCAAAGCTGGGAGTAACATGACCTTAATAGGCCCCTGGACTGGGGGCAGGGGTGGTTGGAAGGAAGAGAGGTAGGGAGAGGCAGAAAAATGGAACAAATGACAGTATAATTTGTGATTTATGTAAGTCACATAGGCCTTGTCAGTACATATTCAGCACAGTCTTTGAAGCCTTTGTTAACAGAAGTATATAGTCACGCCAAAATCTTTGATGGCTACCAGCTGTATGCAAAATTAGTACAAAATCTTAACGTTGTCACTCACGCTACGGCCAATCTACCTTTCTGGGACGTTCTTTACTAGATCGTCATCTAACCTATACACTGGCAAAAGTGACTGTTGTTTCTTGGGCATAGTTCATGTGTCCCCCTCTGGAGTCTTTGTTCAGGTTGTTCTTCCCTCTTGCAAGACATTCTCCATCTCATCTGCTTGTCACAATCTTAGACTTCAAGGTCCATCGGAACAACACTCCCCCAAGTAGCCTCATTTGGACTCCTCTTCACCTGGTATCTCTCTCCCCTGCATCCTTGTAGCACCATTGCTTAAGAGCCTTTTGGCACAGTATTCTAATCCTCTGTAACCCCCCCAGTCCCAGCCCACTCACCCACCTTACTAGCTGGTAAGCAACTTATGGGTGGGATCCTATGGCACTCTGTACAGTGATGACACATGGGAGTCATACCACCACTTGTAGCTGGGATTTCTGGTCTCTCTTCTGCCATCTTGACAATTCTACAATTCTCACAATTCTAGTGTAGCCCTTTCTCCAATCTCTGGGCTCTCCTGTGTCTATGATGGGGTGTGCGAGGGGCACTTGCTCAAACTCTGACCATGGGAAAGTCACCTTTTCCTCTGATGATTATACACACTCTCCAAGACACCTTCGAGGTAGTTAGTGGGAAGCAATGAATGGCTGAGTCATGGTGATGATTGAGTATACCGGAAGTAGTGGGCTGCAAATACACATCATTGCTATGCTGAAAGAAAAGGAGAGAAAACGTCTACTGCAATGACCAGGCTCCACCTACTCTGAATCAGCCAAGAGGGCATTAACTAGAAAATACAGAAGTAAACCTAATTAAAAAAAGTACCCAAGATGGTAGCTTTCTGACAGAAACCAAGGAGCTTTTTACCACATAATACTATTTCCTGTCAAGTGGGTTTGAAAAATCTCTTCTTTAACTCAAACCCTACACGAACAAAAACTGTCATTTGCTTTTACTTCAGAACAGGTGGCCCATCTAGGCCCTGGTTTTCTAGGATTTGGCCATAGCAAGAAAATACTAGCCAACACTTAAAGGAGGTCAAAGTTATAGCAGACAGTCTGATGTGAAGCACGCATAAATCCACACACACACAATACAAGAGTATCTGCTTGTGAAAGATAAAGTAGCATAAAATCATGTGTACAGGGCTCTCCCATTTATTGGAAAAGATTGTTTATATTTATTAATAAACACACTAGCTAGCAAAGTGCCTTCAGGGAAAGAGACTTACTTTTCACTGTGTAATATCTTCAAAGGATAAAAATAAATACATTTTTAAAGACACAAACTCCAGAACAGAAATAACTTCCAACGATTAAAGGCCTTGTACTCTACCTGCATGTTGAAGCTTATGTTTCTGGGAGGCTTCTCTCTAATGAATATTAAGAACGTAGGAAAGCAGCTCATGAATGTCCTTTATGGTAGGCAATTAGGAGTGCACTAAGCCTAATAACACTGAGAGAGGGCTAAATTGGCCTTTTAAAAGCAAAGATACTAGATTTCTGTTTTGCAGCCTCCAGTGCTTAGAGGGAAGGTCTTTTGCTTTCTAAACGAGTTCCCTTACAAGAGTAATAAAACCCAAGGGGATAGTTTTCTAATAGGTGGCTAAACTGGTCAGCAGAGAGATAAGAACCCAGTAGCTGTAAACTAACTTTCGTAAGATTCATGTATACATACACATTTTTTAGCTTTCAAAATGTTTGAAATAAAAGCAACTCTTTTGCAAATCTTCACTCAGGCAGACAGCTGGCAACTGAAACAGAGGTTAAGAAAACAGAAACACAGAAGCAAACAAAATATTCCAAAGTGATTGAGAATGCCCACAAGCTATTAACAATGTGAATTCAGAATAAAGCAACTGAAACAAAAATGCCTGGTCTTTCTTAGTATTCTACTATCCACAATTAAAAAAACTTCTTCAGAGCAGTAAGCCTAAGTCTTTTTATTCTTCGGGCTGGAAATTATGGGATGGGGTGGGGAGAGGCAAAGAAAATAAAGAGAAGACAACCAGTTAAAACCAAAAAACATTTTATTAAATGTCCTCACCTCTATCCTGTGCTTTGCTTTTATACAGAGCACTTTTAAATAAATTATCTTATAAACTTATGTATGGTGGTTAAGAACTATGGCTGCTAACCAAAATCTCGGCAGTTCAAATCCACCAGGAGCTCCCTGGAAACTCTACGGGATGGTTCTACTCTGTCCTATAGGGTTGCTATGAATAGGAATCAACTCGATGGCAATGGGTTTGGTTTTTGGTATAAACTTATAGTAAAGATTTCTTTCTGATTACACAAAAAACCACAATAGTGTTCCTTGTGGTCAAGTGATAATTACAGTACCATTAGCACAAGCAGGCTCATTTGATCATCCCACTGGTGGCTGGAAAGAGGCTCGAGGCAGGGTTTGCTTCCAGAGTGGGCTGTTGCCCGTCACCGCTGTAGGATGCACGCTGGAGAGGAAGGCAGGCCAGGCTTCAAGAAAGCCGGCTCTTTCTGATCACCTTTACTCTTTCTTTGCGTCACCACCGTTCTCCTTGCTGGACTTGAACATGGGAATCTGCTGACCTCCTTTGAGCTCTAAGAAGACCTCCTGAAGGTTCCAGCTGATAGAAAGCAAAAGCACAGTTGCCAATCAACGGAACACTCGGGCAAAAGATATGGCCAAAAGAAGGGAATAAAAGCAGTTGTTTGGAGGAATATCTTAAGGGTTTTGAAACATGTTCTCGTAGTGCTGTTAATGCACTGTTTCAATACCATTTTATGAACTCTTATTTAACCAATATTAATGGCAAGGCACATTTAAGGAAGAATGACCAATGGGCGAATGGAAAGAGACTCCAGAAGGAGAAGGAGCCGCTCATTTCCCATTTCCTAATCCACACCAACCTTCAGTTCCTGGCCTGGAACACAGCCAGCTCCTATACTAATTCCCGGCTGGGGCTCCATGAGCCTGGGGTGAGCTGGGTGGGGGCTGCTGAAGGGCCACCCAATCCTTTTGTCCTCGGGAATTAAAACATATCCCGGCTGGAGAGCAAACATCTCTGAGAGAGGTTTCCCGTGGGGGAAGAGAGTGGATGTAGCTATTGGCAACCAGACAAGAAAAGCCAATTAACAGGGTGGAGAGCTTATGTAAAGAATGTGATGAATAATTCTGGAACAGGAACCCAGGCCTTTATTCACTTGTAACGATTGAGGCAGTAGAGTCAGAAGCTGTAACACAGCATCAAGCCGTCATAGACTGCGACTATAACTGGGAAGTTTGTCAAACTCAGCAGCACAGGAGAGGGCAACCCAGTAGACTGCACTGGGTAAAATATCGGGGTTGAGCCAACAGCCAGAGCACTGGCTTGCTGCCCAGACTGTGAAGCTTTCAGTTTCAAGTTCTGAAAAGCTAATTATTATTACACAATCATTTAATTACAAGTTAAAATGGCGTCAGTACTGCTTCCATCCAAAGGTTTTCCTTGGTTCCCCCACCCACTTTCCCCATGTATACCTCTTAAAGGGGGCATCCCTGGACGAGATGACGTAGAGGTAGCCCTTGGCCTTGGACCCAGAGACAGGAATCTTCAACTGGGGACATAAACAAGCAGACAGGAGAGATGTACTTGGATATATGGTTACGACAAAATGATGCCTTCTAGAACAAGTCCTGTAAAATCCAGTGATTATCCACAGAATCTGGTTGTTTTCCAGTAGCCCAGCTGGAGAATTCACCTGAGTTTCCACCTGGCTCCTCAATGTCCTGGCCCTCTCTGGATTGTTTGGTGTGGTCAGTGGCCAGTCTCCTAGTTGGCAGAGACTTCATGTGCCAAGGAAACCCTGGTGGCATAGTGGTTAAGTGTTATGGCTGCTAACCAAAGGGTCGGCAGTTCAAATCCACCAGGTGCTCCTTGGAAACTCTGTGGGGCAGTTCTACTCTGTCCTATAAGGTCGTTATGAGTCAGAATCGACACTGGGTTTGTTTTTGTGTTTTGGTTTATGTGCCAAACCCAATGTCCTGGGTATTTATAACTACTATTCAAAAACCCACTGTTCAAAAAGAACAAACTCCTAACAGATGCAACAATATGAATGAATTTCAAAAACATGCTGAGTGAAAGGGCTTTACACAAAAGAGAGTATATAATATATGATTCCACTTATGTTGATTTCTAGAACAGGCTCAACTATGCTGGAAAAAAGAATCAGAGAAGTGATTGCCTCTGGTAGAGCTAGGGGATGTGGTAGGGGAAATCTGGGAAGGGCACAACATAGTACATAAAGACAATGCTCTGCACCCTACTTTGGTGAGTAGCGTCTGGGATCTTAAAAACATCCAAGCTGCTATCTACAATACAACTATTGGTCTCTTTCCATCTGGAGCAAAGGAGAGTGAAGAAAAACAAAGACTCAAGGGAACAATTAGCCCAAGGGACTAATGCACCACATGAACCACAGCCTCCATGACTCTGAAACCAGGAGAACTAGATGGAACCCAGCTACCACTACCAACTGCTCTGACTGGGATCACAACAGAGGGTCCTGGACAGAATAGGAGAAAATTGTAGAACATAAATTTAAATTCACAAGAAAGACCAGACTTACTGGTCTGACAGAGACTGGAGGAACCCTCAAGACTATGACCCTAAGACATTCTTCTAACCTGGAAATGAAGCCATTTCCAGACACCATCTCCCAGCCAAACAATAATCAAGCACATAAGATATGCATTAACATGCAAGAGGAATGTACTCTCTAGAACAATCAATTATACAAGATCAAAAAGGCATTTATCTGCCCAAAAGCAAAGATGAGAAGGCAGAAAGGGGTAGAAAATCAGTGAGAAAGAAAATGCGGAACCCAGGGAGGAAATGGGGAGAGTGCTGACACATTGCGGGGAATGAAACCAAGGTCATGAGATACTTTATGTACAAACTATGGAATGGGAAACTAATTTGCTCTGTAAGAGTGAAGGTGCATTTGGGAAGCCTGTTGGAGAGCTCAGCTTGCTCTACACCAGCATACTCACTGCCTGGGCTCACACCACACGGAGGGGAGCCCTAGATGCTGGAACACCCCAGGCCCGCTGAGCCAGCTGGAGAGCCTCCACAGGAGCTGCTGGGGGGTTGTTAGCGCTCCTATTGAGAAAAAATATGCAGTGCCATGTTTTTGATTTTTCAGCGATAACTAAAAAAGGTACGCGGCTTGTGAAGGAGCACGACGTGCTAACAAGGAAGCTCATTACTAGGCACCTCCCAGCTGCTTTCCTGTGCCTGGTAATGTCCAAAGGTGCATGCAGGGACTGGGCATATCCCACCCACTTCACATGGCCACACGTGAGAGAACTACTTTGGTATATATACACATTTGTGTTTTCTAGAATTCTCTGGCATTTAACTGTGCCACCCAGGGGCAGGAAGTAGGATTTGAAAGAACAGTAAACACCAAGGGATCAATGTATGTGTGCACTGTGGCAGTTGTACTTATGAGGGGGACGGCACACAGGCTGGTTTCTTCACTGGCAGGACCTCGTTAAACAGCAAAGCAGGCGTGTCTAGTAAACCAAAGTGTTGGTAGTTAGTGATGATTTCATACACACACACACATATACACAAAAAAAAACAGTAAAAATGCTTTTATATAGCAACGTCCTCATGAATGATGGAGACTTCACACCTCTGGGCAAAGCAAAACCAAAAAACACCAAGCCCGTTGCCTTGGAGTTGATTCCGCCTCATAATGACACTATAGGACAGAATAGAACTGCCTCACAGGGTTTCCAAGGTTTTGAACTGCCAACCTTTCGGTTAGCAGCTGAATGCTTAACCACTGCACCACCAGAGCTCCACTGGGCAAAGTAAGGGAGCTACAGATAAGAAATTTGGGATAAGATGGTACATATAGGCCAGTGTACTCATAAACAGTTGCTTGTAAAAGAAGTGAAGGAGAGCCTGAGGGAATGCTAAGAATACCTACACACTGGAAGAGCAAAAGTGGCTCAGGGCGAGCTGGACTTTGAACTCCTGTCCCTGTGGAATCATGCATTTGGCCATGGCAGAGGTGTAGACCCAGCACCACAGCCCACCCAGTCAGAGTGCAGCTGAGGGGGCTTGGCGCTGCGGGACAGCCCGGGAAGAAGACCCTCTCAGTACCTGCCAGAGTTTGGTAGAATTTAGGTCAGAGAAAGCTGGACCTGCCCACAAGCACTGCCCCACCAAAACCTCCACAGCTTCACTCCTCACTCATCAGGTCATCAAGTCTCTGGGTCACAGAAATGATGTGCCTCAGCTGCAGGTCCTACAGCAAACACTTACTGAGCACTGTAGCCAGGCCCTGGGCTCTGTGCTGAGAGACAATAGTAAACAGCCAGACCCAGTCCCTGGCTCACGGGGATCCAGCCAGGTGGCCAGAGCAGTAAGTGCTGCGCAGGGGAAGCACAGAGAAGCTATAGGGCCCCACGTGAGGGGATGGGATGACCATGCGTGTGAAGCCATCTGGCAGAGTGGGCACTCCACATGTGTCCACAGCCCTCCCTCTGCTCCTCCTGGGTTCCCACTCTCATTTAAGGGCCCTGCCATCCTTCCACTTGCCCACACTAAATGCTGGAGGATCACCTTTGACCACCCTCCTATATGCAGCTGTTACCAAGTATGTCATGGGCCTCCACCAAGGCCTGGCACCCAGCTCTGGTTCCCCCAGGCCACAGCACACTGCACCCCTGTGCGGCCACATCCCTCTCCTAGGGCAGCTCCCTGCACCCAGTCCCTGTGCACCTCCAGCCACTCGAAGTCATTTTCCTTCCAGACCAGATCAAATACACCAATCAGATACCTGAGCACTGCTTTTGTAGTCAGAAATTAAAAAAAAAAAAAAAACCCATTACAACTATTTCCACTAAACAAAATAAAGGGAAACTAGGTCAGATCATACCACTCTTCTCCTCGAAATACTTCAGGGGCTCCTCCTGGTCACAGAATCAAGTGTGTACACATTACATGATGACGCTGATGGCCCCCTAGCCCCCCAGCCCCTCCCACATGTCCGCACCCTCCCTCCCTGACCTATGCTTCCATGGCGAGGTCACACGGACAGGGGACACTCAGCTACGCACCTTCATGCTGCACCGCAGCCTGAAATACCTGAACCACCTCCCTAAGTCTTTACAACCATCTCCCAGTCCGCTAACCGTGCCCTCCAGGCCTTCATGACAGCACTTGCTTCACCCTGATTCTGGAGTTTTCAACTAGAAACTCCCTGAAAGCCTTCTGCAGCTCTGTATCCCCCACATGGCTTAGAATCAGTCCTTGAACCCGGCATATGCCCCAAACATATGTGCTAAACAGAAGAACAAATGCATTTTATCATGTTGAACTATTACAAGAAGATAAAATATAGTTCAAGGAAAGGAAAAACATTCCGTGGAAGCAATGTACAACCCCTGGAAATACCAAACTGTCAAGAGTGGGTTCCAGCTAGACGAGGGCTGGTGGCTGTAAATGTATTGCAAGCCCAAAGCAGAAGCGGTGGCAAGGCCTCATGGGATACTTCTCTGCTGCCTTCACTTCAAGATGGTGACCTGAGCACACACACCCTAGATTTCCTAACACATCAAGTCCTCACAAAGTAGGAAAGATATATGAAGATAAATAAATCCATAACTTTTTTTTTTTTTTTTAAGTGTCAAATCTCAGGGGATTTTCCCATCCCAAATCCTTAACTCCAGCCTCCTCTAAGACTCTTTCCAGCTTAGGGCAGCCCCCATCTCTCCTTCAGGGAGCACTAAGCCTACAGCTCACAGGGAGAGAACATACCTGGGCTTCAGTAATGTCGACGAAGTTGAACCTGTCAGTGAGGTGGAGATAGTGAATGTTGACAGGAGGGCCCAGAGCTTCCAGTGACTCAGGATGACTATACAGGTGCTCCAATGCCAACTGGTAATACAAAGCCTTGGAAAACATTTCTAAATGGGAAAGATAGTTGTTATTTGTTTTGTTTTGCTCATTGAACTTGGTCAGGTAGAGTCTCTGTAGAAAGTTAAATAATACAATTCATGCACAAGGTAGAAACAAACTTCTGAAATTAATGGATGGAAGAATAACTCAGGACCATCTACTCTAAACTGTCTACTTTGCATACTCCAAAACCAAGGCACAGAGGGGCAGCACCTGCAGGGATGTGGTATGACCTTGGGCAAGGCACTTAACTTTTCTATGTTTCAATTTCTTCATCTACTAACTAAAGGGTTTGACCAGATCTCCTCTAAGTTTCCCTCCAGTTTTAAAATCCTGGGATTCCAGGCCTCACTCAAGTGAGAGCTGGTCAGAGGCAGGGCTGGGACCAGAAACCAGGACTCCTCACTTCTAACCAGTGCTCATCCACTACAACGAGGGGCCTGATAGGCCAGCACAAAGCGGACACCCCACAACATCAACAAAATGCTTGGGCTAAGAAATAGGACAGGAAAACACTCATCCGTCAAGTTTACAGAAGCAAGCATTTCATGCAGAGAAAGTTTATGAACTGCTCTCAATACCAAGCTCCCATCTTAGCCCAAAGGCTGCAGGGACTCCAGAAGACGCTTCCCTGAAGCTGTAGGTACAGAGAAGCTGCCGGAGGGAGAGAGCAAAGCTAGGCTCTCGAAATAAGGTTTTAAGGTTGGCAATAGACGGTTCTTCCCTGGAATCAGTGGATCACAGTAACAGAAGGGAAAACGGACTGTGCTGCTTTGTGGGAGAGGGTCTGGGGGAAGGCTGCCAAGGTGAGCAGGATGCCTGCCACAATAGGACAGGGGGACAGGAGGGGAGACAGGGGAAAGCTCATCTTTACTGAGTGATCTCCATGGCTAGGCAATGTCCTGAATATTCTCACAACAACCTCACACGTAGGCACTGTTATTACCCTTGTGGCAGAGCTGGGATTCAGCCCAGGGAGATGGCTGCAGAGCCCACGATCCCAACCATCCAGCTCGTGGCCTCTGCTGGCAATGCCAGCCTCCTATGGGGCAAGGCTGTCAGACCAGAGGGCTGACCCCCAACCCCTAAATATGGCTATTGCTGTTTGTGTCCCTTTGGCAGAGGGGATGGAAGGCTGAGCTATCCAGTGTGAATCATCCCTGGGAAGGCTCCTCCCCAGCCACCTCCAGATCCAGGGAACTCTGGCCTACTCTGAAGGAAGGGGCTGCACAGGTGGAGAGAACATGTGGCCTGCCTGCCTGTCCACTGATGACACCCACTTACGTTCTGGGGAGAAGTGAGGAGTCAAGCTGCGCAGGCATAAAAGAGAAGCAAACAAAGTCAGTCTAGAAAAAATGGCTGTGGCTTTGCCACCAGTAGCATTGAAATGACCTTAAATGTCTCAGCTGTGACAATCACTGCAGCCTGCCTTTACAAATTCAAATCCAGCCTACGAATGGACTGGGCACAGTGGGGCTGGAGGTGACATCTGTCAGGATTTTGCTGCATCGTGCTCTGCTTGCTTACTTTCTCCTTTCGCCAGAGTCCCTCGCTCAAGGTCCCCTCCTCCAGTAAATCAACAGCAGAGAATGGCAGGGCAAAAAGGCTGACGACACTTGAGAAAGAGCCAAAGTTTTCCCCACCTGTGAACCATCTGGTATCCCCTTCCCCCTGTTCTCTCTTTAGAAAATCTCAGAAATCTTCACGGATCCCCTACATGTGCACTGGAGTGAAAGCCCCAGCTTGCTTCGCAAGTTTTCTTATGCAAATGAGTCTTGCTTCTTTCTACTGGCACTTGTGGCTCCTGGAAAAACTGGGGTTACAGGCTAAGGAGGAGACAGTGGCAAAGGGAATGGAGCAATGGCTGCAGAAAAGACAAGAAACGTGTCACCAGCGTTCTCCACCTCTAATCTGCTGAAAGCATCCGAAGCATTTCCCCTGACTGAGGAGCAGGAACAGGGGAGGGGAGGACACCAGGCCTCAGGTGGTCTAGTTCGCTGGAGGTACTTACTTTGTATAAGATAATACATGAGGGTGCAGGTTCCACTAGTAAACACGCCAGTGTAAAGAAACAGTTTTCCCAGGGGCTTTGACATCCTGCTTTCTGGAAACTTAGAAAAAGAAAAGATGTGAATTTATTGAAAGATTCAGGTTTGTGCCAAGGGCCTTGCCTGAACTGGGCCCCACAGGAAAGGACAGCGAAGGAGGAAGCCAATAAGGAGGCAAGGCCGTCCTCTCTGGCTTGCTTCGGTAAAGTCAGGGCTAGTTGGGGAGCCAGAGCCAGAAAGCCCTCCCGGGGTGGCCCGTGTCCAGCTCAGGCCTCGGGGGCCCTGCCACCATCCAGCCTGGAGCACAGTGCAAGTATTCAGCCTGCCACCCTGACAGACAGAACCCAGCCTGTGTGCCAAGTCCTGCGCGGCCAGGAAGCCTAACTACTTTGTCTCAGGCCGGCTGGTAAACAGGAAGCTTATCCTTTTGTGGCAACAGCTTGTCTTGTAAGCCTACAAATGGACTGGGGCTGTCACTGGCTGCTTTCTTTCATATTTTGAAAGACGCCCCACCTCCTGGATGGGGAACCTTGGTTATGACTTTCAGGCTGAATGAACAGATGGAGGGAAGCCAGCTCAGCAAACACAGGGCACTGTACCCACCCTTGCCGTTAACTCCCATCCCCTCAAGGCCTGGGTGAGGCTGAAGGAGCATATGTGCCTTGATGGAGCCAATATCCTCCTTCCTTGTGGCCACATAGCCCCTACTCATACCGGCCTGGACCGTTCTGGAAAGCTGTCAGATATCCAGCCATAAAACAGAGAGGTAGGTCACCAGCTCACAACAGGGGCCACGATTCCAATGTCTACAGGGGCCAGATGAGTCATGTAAATGAGAGAAGCAAGGCTGCAAAGTGAAGGACACATGCCCTCGCCAGGGGGGCAGCACCAAGCCAGTTATGGCTAACTGTGGCCACACAGGCCAAGTCTTGGTAGATCTTCCAATTTCCCCAGACATGCCAGAAATCAGGACTATTATGTGAAATGACCCAAATTCCAAATGTTGACAACCAATTTAAAAAAAAAAAAAAGGCCTAACAAAATAGAGTTGTGAGTCAAACTTTCTCTGTGGGCTCCAGTTTGCTTTGACCACCCAAGCTGCATCAGGTGAAATTTAGGTAAATTCCTCTTTCTCTGCCTTTGCTGATGTTTCTCCAAAAGGAAGTAAGATTTTGGACAGAGATGGAAATTCTAAGTTTAGATAAAGGAAAAGATGACCTTGTAAGTGTTTGTGTTCCCACTTGACGAACCAACCTTAGATTTTAATTTTGCTTCTTTAAAAAGCACGGCCTTTGAAGTAACCTGAAAGGGTCAGTCACTGGAGTCCGAAAGAACTGGCTGGATCTGGGAGGTCAGGCAACCCCACTCTCCCATCTCCTTCTCTGCCTTCTAGCAGCTGTCTATCATTTCTGAAACCCTGAAGATAAACGAATTCACTGAAGAGCCATGGAGAAAGTTCCTTATGTGGATATTCTTTTTGGGAACTGATAATTACACACACTGTTGGATGGGGCTAAGGTCCCTGTGTGGTGCAAATGGTTTACATTCTACCGAAATGTTGGCAGTTCAAATCCACCCAGTGGCACCGCAGAAGAAAGGCCTAGGGATCTACTTCCTTACGATTATAATAGCCATAGAAGACACTTGTGCAGGTCTGCTCTGAGGCACATGTGGTCTCCACCAGTCGGAATCCACTGGATGGCAATAGGTTTGATTTAGTGTGGATGGGACTAATTTGATGAGTTATACTGAAATTACATATAATCCAGGTTCAAGTAAGTATATGAAGGACTTACATAAACAACTTAATAAATTAAGGATGGTGAAGTTTTATATCATCTTTTTATTATTTACTTATACACTGTTTTATCCAACTAAGAAAAGGCTATTGAAATCCCAAACAAATACACAGCACCTGCCGTGAGAGTTTCAGTTGGTCCTGTACAGCACGTAAGGATATTTGTCAAAGCTGAGTCTAAAGTCAATTACAGTAGTGTGATCTGGGAAAAGCCATTTAATTCTCACAATGAAAATGGTCAGAGCATCACCAAAGAATGCATTAGTCAGATCTTGCTTAATTTGCAGGCGAGCTCAACAGGGTGGGGTAGACGGCTGGAGTTTTGCAGAGCTTCCCACAACATTACAGCTTCTAAAGACAGGGTGAGACACAAGGGGAAAAATGTCCTGGAAACAATGCAGAAAATACCCATCCCATCCCTCGTGTGAAGGTACAGGCAAACCCGAAAGACCAGGAGAAACCCACAACTATTCAGGGAGTGACTTTCATCTGTCTCACCTGAGGAGACCCTGGCAGGTATGTGGGGACTTTGGCCCCGGGACACTCATTACCTTTTGCAACGTGGTAGCACGGCTCTCTCGAAAATCATCAAAAGAAAGTGATCCTGCAATTTAGACAAAGACTTCACATTAGAATCATTCTAAAAACACAATCCTCTCCGCCTTCTAGTTTTTATACAGCCAACATTTATTACCCTCCAAGCTTTAGAGCACGAACAAGAAGTCAAGTCTAAACTCTAAAACAAGCCTGGTCTGTAAAGGGCCCCTGGATTTTCCCCTTTCTCTTTTGTCAAATTAGGAGAAGGAAAAAACAGCCTGTTGGTTTCCTGTCTGTGTACTGTGCACCTTTTGTTTCAGGAACCAGAAAAATGGTGTGGGCGGGGAAGGGGCACACGGCTGCAGAGCTGGCCACAGAAACACACACACACACAGACACACAAGGTGCTGATCGGCAGGAGAAAAGGCCAAACCCACAGACACATTCCTCCAAAACACACTTCCCTGAGCCCAAGGCGCTAACAATGTAAACTCTACACCATGGATTAAGAACAGCTTTTCAGGGTTAACGAGGAACGCTAGTATATTAAATGTATGTTGCTGTTGTTAGCTGCTATGGAGTGGGCCCTGACTCACGGTGACATCATGCACAACAGAATGAAACGCTGTCTAGTCTTGCACCATTGCCCTGATCCTTGCAGGTTGGACCACTGTGATCCATCGGGTTTTCGCTGGTTGATTTCCAGAAGTAGATTGCCAAGCCTTTCTTCCTAATCCATCTTAGTCTGGAAGCTCTACTGAGACCTGTTCCGCGTTACAGAAACATGCAAGTCTTCACTGACGGACAGGTGATGGCTGTGCATAAGATGCGTTGGCCGGGAATTGAACCTGGGTCTCCCACATGGAAGGCAAGAATTCTACCACTGAACCACCATTGCTCTCCATTAACTGTATAAATACCTGGACTTTAATGATACTGTTAAGAATAGCTAACACTTACATCTCTTACTATGTTCCTGGTACTAGTCTAAGCACAGTACATATTCTAATTCACTTACATCTCACAACAACCCCATGAGAGAAGAACTATTATCACCCCCATCCTATATATGAGTCAGTGAGAAACAGAGAAGTTAAGTAACATGACCAGAGTCACAAAACTAGTAAATGACAGAGCTGGGATTCAAACCCAGATAGTCTGGCTACAAGGTCTGTGCTGTCAACCACATGTACACCAACTTTAAGACAGCTACTGATTTCAGAAATATTGAAATGTGGGGGGTGGGGGGATAGGTGTTGCTGAATTAAAATACATTCATATTGCACAGTACAAGAGGGCCTGACAGGAAAACCTTTCCCACTATTTTTCCAGATAAGAGTGTGGCACGTATATGTACTTTCACTCCTTGTTTGGTTTGGCAAATGGTTACTGAGGGTCTACTCTGGTCAGGCAATAAGAATATAAAGATAATATCAAGATATAAAGGTATCCCTCTCAGCCCTGCACTGCACAAGCCTGGAAAGGTGCCATTCACATTGCAGACCCCACAGATTTATAGAGTTCTGAAGATGGTCTTCCAAAGTTGAAGTACTGTAAAGTGTCCTGAGGAAGCAGTGGGTGCCTTTTTCTAATCTGCACAAAGGTGCCTTATGGGTGAGCAGCAGCCTGGTTAGTACAAGCACAGAGATGTACACCAGCAGGGGAAGTGACACCCAGGAAGTGGTCGGCCCTGTCAGGAAGCAGGGGGGACCAGCAAAGGTTTCACAGAGGAAGTTTCTCCTCAGCCGAGAGAGGTGAAGGAGTGGAAATGACAAGCACAGGCTGAGGGGTCAGAAAGCCGCAGTACCTAAGCGTGAGGTACAGGAAAGGAGCACAGGAAATGGGGGTAGGCTGACAGCTGCTAAGAAAGGCCCTCTAGCCTGAGTTGTGGGACCCTCCTCTGCAGGTGGGGGCTACAGAAAGATCTCTGGGGAGGGAAGTGGGCAGGCCGGGGAGGAGAGGCAACGGAGCAAGACCGGCCAAAAGCCTTCTGCAACAGGCAAGCAGAGCCAAGAGCTAAGACAGAGGTAGTAAGAGCGAATAGAAAGGATGGGTATCTTAAAATATTTTGGATACTTCTCACTGAGTTACTAATTTGTATATCAGTTCATTCTACAAAGGATAATGAGGCTAACACAGGTACATATTATAGAAGAAAATCAATGATGAAACAATGAGGATAAATGGAAAATAATTTAAAAAAAAGAAATAAAAGTGGGGTAAAGTGTGTGCCCAAAATTACACACACAATAACACATTTGACAGTTCCTAGGGGCGGCTGCATATTTGATGCTGAGATTCCTATCTGTGCAGCAGGACAGGAAGCCTGGCCGGTTAAGAGGTCCAGTGATGGGAAAAGCAAACCAGCAGCTAAGGAGGAAGACAGAAGTTCCTAATGTTATGTGAAGCCTGAGAGACACTTCTCCCACACCTCCGCAAAACGGGATTCTCTGACGAAGTGGCTGCTGTTGCAAACAACATCCTTAGAATTAAAAAGTTCAAGCTTTCAAATGGCTACTTTTTTTTAAATAACATTCCATAATGCAAGCCACTGTCACAGTTCAAGATACAACATAAACATAATTTTACAAACAGCCAAGACAGTGAGGACTCAGTCTGAAGCTCTCTGAGGCTCTGCCTTGATTCAACAGAGAGAGAAGGGAGTGAGGACCAAACCCTCCCTCATGTTAAAGCTGGGGGGGGGGGGGGCTTCAGGCCCCACCCTTTTTTTTTAAACAGGATTCAGTTTACCTGTCCCATCAGCTGTCTTTGAAGAGAGTGCTAAATAGGAGCCTGGCAAAAAAAAAAAAAAAAGCACTGCAGAAAAATAGGTTCTAGGTTACCTCTAGGAAAGTTGCATCTTAGAACTGAGTATTTGATAAAATTTGAAAATTTTTAAATTTGACATGAAATTCTTTATAAGGAACTCAAGTTAAATTAGTCTACTACGTAGCCAATTAAGGGCCAATTTAGTTGCTTTCAGTTAAGCAAGAGAAATGCAGTCCCTGGGTGATGCAAACTTAACCTGCTCTTCTGCTAACAGAAAGGTTGGAGGTTATAGTCCACCCAGAGGCACCTTGAAAGAAAGGCCTGGCGATCTACTTCCAAAAGATCGCAGCCACTGAAAGCCCTATGAAGCACAGTTCCACACTGACACACATGGGGTTGTCATCACACGACTCAAAAGCAATTGGCTTGGTTTTAACTGAGGGGAAGAAAGGGTTGTAGCCCTTCTTGAAAATTAAGAGGTTCATCAGCCACACGAAGGGGAAGCAAAGTGCAGGCCAGGGTCTACTCTGATACAAAAAGGGTGACTTAGGCCCCAAAGGCCAACGGTTTACAAACTGGTTTTGAAAGTAATGAACCCCCTTCCAGAGCTGAAGCTCAGTATGTTCAATAGACGCCGGCAGAGCTGCCCAGCAGAGTTAGCACAGGTGTGGAGGCGCCCCCTGCCTGCCGCCCCTTGAGCCCCTTGAACAGAGAAGCAGGTTTGCAGGGAGCATTACCAGGGAGATGAGCAGAGCCAGCCAAAGGGTTCCAGCCACACGGGACCCGACACACGGAGGGGTAAGCAGTCGGGCGGTGCACGGGACCCGACACACGGAGGGGTAAGCAGTCGGGCGGTGCACGGGACCCGACACACGGAGGGGTAAGCAGTCGGGCGGTGCGATTGCAGTGCAGGTGCCGGGAAGTGCAGAGGGCGCCTGTTCAGATAAGCTCTCGCAAAGGTGTAAGTAAGCAGTAGTTCTCAGCCGTGCCTGCACAGCAGCACCACCTGAGAGCTCCTGGAAAAACCAACGGATAGCCAAGCCTCATCAAAAGTCAACTAAATTCAGCATCTCCAGGGTAGGACCCAAGCCTTGGAATTTTTTAGCCTCCTCGGGGGACCCTAATATGCAGCCAAACTTGGGAACCACTGTCCAGTGGGAAAAGTCAGCATGATAGCCTGAGTTTTGAAGACTGGTCAGGTCACTCTTTAGGATCTCCTGGGAAGTCAGAGAACAGAAACCGTTTATTCCTCGATCCATGCCACCCCCAAAGTCCCACCACCATTATCTGGAGGGATTTGGAGGCTGTGGCAATGAACAGATCACCTCTTCCCAGAGATCACTGGACAAGGGGCAGACCACCCTAGGAGGCCAGGTCAGCTGGTGGGAGCCTCAACTAGAAATGTGCCACACCTCGAGATAAAATCCTGAGTTTAATGAGGAGATGAGCTCACACAAGACAGTCATTCCAAAACTCAGCTGAGAAAGTACCTGGACCCAACTACAGATACAAAAATTGAGTTTTTAAGAGGTATTTTTCTCATATTGTAATATTTCTGAAATTGAGCTATGTATATTTATATAAGTGAATATACTTATTAAAGTGATATTTTTTCTCTGTATCACTACCTTAAATGGTTAAAACCAGGATATTTGTTGTTGTTAGGTATCATCGACTCGATTTTCGGCTCAGAGTGACCCAATGTGACAGAGTAGAACAGCCCACAGGGTTTTCTTGGCTGTCAGAAATGCAGCTAAGGAGAAGATTGCTAGATCTTTTCACCTGCAGAGCCACTGGGTGCGTTTGAACCACCAACCTTTTGGTTGGTAGCCAAGCACTTAACCATTGTGCTACCAGAGCTCCTTAAAATCAGGGTGCCTCTTATTAATACACTAGAAGGGAACATTACCGGTGGCTGGAGTAGAAGCAGGACCAGAAGCTCGTCCATGCACCCAGCCTGCCCCAGAAGAGGTTCAACTGCCCCCAGTTCTTCTCCAATGCCAAGCTGTGCTAGGACAGACCCTCTCCAGGAAATCTAACCCCTTCGTTTCTTTTCCTCTGCGTGACATATAGGGCATGGCTTGCCCCACATCTGACTGCAATGGGTCAGGTAGAGGGTGAAAAAAAAAAAAACAAATCACACTTAAAAAATACAGAAGAAAAATTAAAGCGGTAAGAATTAAAATGAAACAGCAAAAAGGAGCAAATAAACCAAAAATGCCAAGAATAGGAATAAAAATTTTGAATTTCAGGGGAAAACAAGTATGAATGGCAAAAATAACCAATGCACCTGATGCACAGCTACCACCCGTCTCTCAGTTGAGGCTTGCGTGTTGCTGTGATGCTGGACAGGCTTCAGCACAGCATCCAGGCTAAGAAAGACTAGGAAGAAAGGCCTGGTGATCTATTTCTGAAACTCAGCTAATGAAAACCCTATGGATCATAACGATCCAATCCGCCGGACTGGGCAGCATTTCATTGCATTATGCATGCGGTTCCCATTTGTTGGGGGCTGACTTAACAGCGGCTGCCAACAACAAACTTTTTAAAAGAATGAAATGCACTATATTTAAGATAAGGAAGATAAAAAGGCTAATAGCAAAAAGCAAAAAGATGAAAGCATCCAAGTAAATATGATAAAAGGTTAAGGAAAAAGACTGAGAAGTTAAGCATTTTTTAAATTAAGTATAGAAATATCAGTCCCAGCTCCTTAACCTAGTGCTGGTTCTGGAATCTAAGAATAACTTGATTGCTTCTAGAGGAAAACTTTCAGGTGACCTTTTATTCTTAACTCAGATTAATTATGAGACGAGCTCCTTGGCGCAAGTGATTTTTAACCAAATTCTCACTTAGTTAAACTGAGTTAAGAAAGTAGTTAAAGGCTGTTCAACGCTCTTTCTATCAAAAGTATCTGTTCATGACCCCAGGGAGACCACGACTACCTGGAGAGCGGAACCAGGTGCCAACAAAAAGGATTAACATTTTTTTTTTTTTTTTAAGATTAGTAAAATGTAAGATAAAGACAACATTTAGCTTAAGAGAGCAGCAGGCTACCACTTCCTGATATGACTTCACAAATTCCATTTAAAACACCTATAAAGACACACACAAGAAAGGACAGCAAGTAGAGCCTGCTCAGAACAACAACAAAAGTCTTGGAGACCTTTCACTACAGTGAGAATAAAGAAAGACAGAGAAACACAACCATGGCCAACTGAACCTTTGCATAGCTGGCCAGGAAGTATGTGGGAAGAGGACGAAGCCCTTTGTCTCTCTCCACTCTCAGTTCAGTTTCTGGGTTCATAGCAATTAGCCAGCCCCCTTGGGGTGATGACTGCTTCTGGACACAGCCGCTCTCCCTTTCCCCGCCAGCAGTGCTTTTTCTACATCCATTCAGAGACTAGGATCCCAAGACCCAACCTTGCATCATGCAGAAGCAGGACTGGCAATGACAATTTACTCCAAGAAAAAAAGTAATATGTAGAAAAACACTGATTTGAACACTTAACTAGATGTAGAAAAGCCTTGTCTCTAAGAGCCAGGCACAGTGGGAATGAAGAGATACTATACTGAGAAGGAAAGGGAAGAAGGTCGAATAGGGAGAGAGTTCAAGGCAACTAAAAACGCAATAGCAGAACTGACATCAGCACCAGAGAAAACTAGCAGAATTAGCTGAATCAAAATGAGGACATTCTCTATACATTTGCCTGTTTTCGTCTTTTCATGTAATTGAGGTCAAACAATATTTATCCTTCTTATTTGACTTATTTCACTCAGCATAATGTCTTCAAGCTCCATCCATGTTAAACTTAAGGTTTTCAATCAGAAGATAGAAAAACTCAGATGAGCTGAATGCCATTTTCAATAAGAATAAAACGAAGCCAAAAATGTTAATAGCTGTTGTTGATTCATTCAACAAATACTTGCCAGCTGTATCCAAAATGCCAGGCACCACACTAGGAAAGCAGGCTGGAGAATGGAATGTGGTAAAGGAGGGTGGCGAGATGGGCAGGTCATTATGCAGGCCTTTGTAGTGTATGGTAGAGAGGTTTGGTTTTATTCCAAGTGTAATGAGAAACTACTGAAGGTTTCAATCAGGGAATGACAGTCAGACTTTAAAAAAAAAAAAAACTTCTCTAGAAGGGGCAAGAAGGAAAAAAGGAAGTTCAATTAGAGGCTCCTGCAGTAGTCCAGGTGAGAAATAATGGACTAACTTGGACTACTAGGTAACAGTGGAGATGGAAAGAAGTGGACATACTTGAGATATGAAGCAGAACTAGCACAACTCGTTGACAAATTAATACTGGGGACGAAGGAAGGACAAAGAGTGTAGCCGAGTGATTTCACAGAATTTATCACTGTTATTCTTAAGACCTCCTTAATAAAAAATACTGAGCATTCAAAATTACCATGCAATTAGAATTTAGAAATGATAGAATCTTGGTTAAAAAAAAAAAAAAACCATTGCCATCAAGTCAATTCTGACTCATAGCAGCCCAATAGGACACAGTAGAACTGCCCCACAGAGTTTAAAAGGAGGAGCTGGTGGATTTGAACTGACAACCTTTTGTGGTTAGCAGCCGACCTCTTAACCACTGTGCCACCAGGGCCCCATGATGTCTCTTATATCTGAACAAAATACATCTCAAGGCCGTTCTCCTGTAGATTTCAAACTATAGGAAGAAGGTATTCAGTATTTTCTGGAATCAAAAGCTTCATGGCCTCTGATTCATAACCATTTCATAATATGAGTCAGGCTAACCCTATTAAACATTTACTTCAGTACTTCTATTAAAAGCCTTCATTTTAGACAAAGAAAATAAAACAATTCAGTATCAGTGATTAGAACTGGAATCCGGGAAGTCAATCGACCCTCCCTGAAACCCTTTACCTTTATCTTCACCTGAACTCTGCCCACTTGCAGTTTACCTCTCTAACCACTCCCCTTCAGTTGCTTATCACAAGCTCCCCTCCTCTATCTGTTCTATAAACATCCTCCCTCACTGTATGTAGCCTCTCCCCACAGAAAATCCTATTCAATGGCCTGAGTTTGGGACTTCTACAGAGCCCTGGTGGCACAGTGGTTAAGAACTAAGGCTGCTAACAAAAAGGTCGGCAGTTTGAATCCACCAGCCGCCCCTTGGAAACCCCATGGGGTGTTTCTACTCTGTCCTATAGGATCACTATGAGTTGGATCGACTCGATGGCAACAGGTTATGATGATTGCCAAATCTCTGTCTCCAGGCCAAGTGTCACTTCTGAGCTTCAAAGCAACTTAATCAACCCTCTATCAAACACCTCCACCTTCTACCATCTATGCCAGCTCTTCCCTCCTGCATTCCCTAGTGTGGTGAATGGAACTAACCCAGGTGTCAAGTCAGATACTTGGAAGTCATCCTAATAAAAACAATAAAATAGCTACCATATATTTTCTAAGCATGTAAGAGCTTTACACGCATCTTCTCATCAAATCTTTTTAAAAGCCCCATAAAGCAAGCATTACTATCCCTATTTTATAGCTGAAGAAGCTGAAATCTGGGTTAACTGCCTGAAGCCATTCCTTCAGGAAGGAGCAGAGCCAAGATCTGAGCCAGCTGAGTAGGAATCGACTAGATGGTAATAGGTTTAGGTTTGGTTTTGGTTAGTGTCTGACTCAAATCCTATGCTCTTAACCAATTCTAACCAAGCCCCTGCAAAACCAACCAACACATTTCCTAAATATCTTTTGACTGTTTTTTCCCTCCTCTTCATCCCCCAAATGGCCTAATTTAGCTCCTTGGCACCTCTCTCAACTAGATGATTCTCCAGACCTCTGATTTTGGCCTCATTCCTCTTTAGTCTAGAGGGATCCTAACATAGCATTCCCATGATCTCCCATTACTCAATGGCTCCCAATTAGGTACAGAATAAAATCTATGCTCCTTTGCGTTACATGGTCTTTCTGCCCAGCCTCCTCACAGTACACCACACCCCCAATTCACATGGCGCAGCTCTGACTGCTCGTCCCAGAACAGGGCACGTACCTCAGACCTAGAGGTCTTGGCACATGCTGCTGCCTCTACCGAGAGGGCCCTTCCCTACCGTCGGCCTGCAGCTCTACCTACCCTCTGATTCCCAGCTCACACCCTAACTTTACTGCTGGAAGGGTTCCTTGTCTCACCGAAGCAAACAACTGTTCTTTCACCTTTACTCTCACCAACAGTTACTTTACTGTATTGTCATTGTTAAGTTACCTAATTCCCGATAGACGCTGAGCTGCTCGAAGGCTAAGACTGGGTTTTTCATTTTAGATTCCTTAATACCTAGCTGGTGGCACACTGGTTGAAGTGTTTGACTGCTAAGCGAAAGGTCAGCAGTTCAAAACCACTAGTGGCTCCACGGGAGAAATATGTCGCAGTCTGCTTACGTAAAGATTTATAGCCTTGGAAATCCTATGGGGTCACTGTGATTCAGAATCAACTTGATAGCAACAGGTTTTGTTTTTGGTTTTGGAACATCTACCACAGGAGCCCTGATGGCACAGTAGTTAAGCTCCCGGTTACTAACCAAAAGGTAGGTGATTCCAACCCACCAGCCACCCCATGGCAGAAAGATGTGGCAATCTGCCTCCATAAAGATAACAACCTTGGAAAGCTTATAGGACAGTTGTGCTCTATCCTGTAGGGTCGCTATGAGTTGGAATCGACTCAAAGGCAATGGGTTAATACCTAGCACACAGAAGAGAGGTTCAATAAAAGCTCGTGGCATCAGTCTAACAGGATGCTGCTAACTCAACAGGATGCAAGGGAACAGAACGAGCTTCTACAAAGAAACAGACCTTTCCCTGGAAGAAAACAGCAGCTTCCTAGATGGCAACCCAGGGTCCATAACTAATTCAGTGTTTCCAAAATATGGTCCTCGTACTTCTGGGGGTCTCTCAGACCCTTTCAGGAAATATACAATATCAAAACTATCTTCACAAAAATACCAAAATGTTACTTGTCTTTTTCACTGTGTTTAATGTCTGCACTGATAGTGGAAAAGCAATTGTGCATAAGCTGTTGGGGCCTTAGCACAAAAAGAGGTAGCACCAAGTAAAGTAAATGTATTCTTCACTGCCACGTACTCACAGTAAAAAAAAAGAATGCCAGTTACATTTAAGAATATCCTTGATGAAGCAGTAAAAATGATTACTTTTATTAAATCTCAGTCTTCGAGCACATGTCTCTGTAATATTCTGCGTGATGAAATGGGAAGTATGGCTAACGTACTTCTGCTGCATACTCAGGTACAATGGCTGCTGGGAAAAGCCCTCGTGGAAGTGTTTGAGTTGCAAGCTGATCAGTCCACTTTTTTCATGGAACACCATTTTTTACTTGAAAGAATTACAGGCAAACTATGGTTATTCCAGTTTAAGCATTTGGCGGACAGTCCATAAGTGAGTTCGTGGGTGGTGCAAACATAAACCGTTAACATGCTCAGCTGCTAACTGAACTGTTGGAGGTTCAAGTTAACCTTGGAAGAAACGCCTGGCAGTCTACTTCTGAAAAATCAGCCATTGAAAACCGTATGGAATACAGTTCTACTCGGACACACGGGGTCGTCATAAGTCAGAGTCAACTTGATGGCAACTTTTTTTTTTTTAATCTAAAAAATGAATGACATGAGCCTGTTGCTTCAAGAAAAGCAACCGACAATGTTTGTTGTCAATATTAAGATGTGAGCTTTCAAATGAAAATGGAAAACTTGTATCTGCCACCACAAGCTTCACATCTACCCAATTCATAAGAATTTTCGAATTAGATAGTAATGAATATAAATTTTTAATAACGATAATGAAATGTGCAAACATTTGGAAGATCTGCATAAATCAGTAAAACAGTATTTTCCAAATGACCAATGCACGGTGTTACAAAATCATGCAAGATAGGCCAGTGGATTTTAATGTAAGAGAAAGAAACGTTTTAAGAAACTACCATTTGTCCCATTTTGGTGTTGTATCAGAGAAAAACATCCACAATTATCTGAAACGGGTACTAACATGCTCCTCTCTTTTCCAACTACATATCTATTTAAGGCCGAATTTTCTTCATATATTTCAACCAAAATAATATATTGCAACAGAATGAATGCAAAAGCAGTTACGAGTACCCAGTTGTCTTCTACTAAGCCAGACATCAAAAAATTTTTGCAAAAATGTAAAACAATGCCACTCTTCACTAAATTTTAAAATAGTTACTTTCCAGAAAATAAGTTTATCTTAACATGTGATGGGTTATTAATTTTTTTAATAAATTAATAAATATTTTAAAGTTCTCAGTTTTAATTTCTAACACAGGAATATCAATAGATATAACCCACATAAACAACATAGTGTCAAGGGGTCCCAAGACCAAAAAGTTTGAGAATTAAGTGTTCAAATGTCAGGCATATCCCCACTACTCTAAATATTATCTTTGTCATACATCGTGTCATATTAATTGTGGATCTGTTTTTAGAGTCTATTCTTTTCCACTGATCTATTTGTCTATACTTGTGCCAATACCACTGTGCCTTAAGTACTTAGTTTTATAGTAATCCTTGATACTTATGATGTAAGTTATGATTCTGCATTCCATAGAGGTTTTCTGTGGTAAAAATTAAAGAAAACCTGCTGGCATTTTGACTCGGATTGCACTGAATCTGAGATCAATGTGGGAATCTTCATATCACTCTACAAATGAGTTAATGGTATATGTACAGTGTGCATATACATGTGTGTACATATGTATAGACACACTCAGATAAGCATAACATGAACATGGTACATGCCTCCATTTATTAGATCTTCTCTAATATCTTTTAGAAACCTTTTTTTGGTTGTTTTGTTCTTGGGTCTTACACAGCTATTGTTAGATTTATTTCTAATTTATATATTGCAAAGAGAAAGCATTATCTTTATATTTTACTTCCCAATTGTAGCAGGTATGTGAACATAAAGTTGGTTTTTATATACTGACCTTGCATCCGGCTATTCTGCCAAATTCACCTATTAATTCTAAGAGTTTTTTTAATCTATAGTTTTTTTTATTTTTTACATTCACAATCATCATTTGCAAATAATGAGAGTTTTGTTTCTTCCTTTCCTATCCATACATTTTTAAATTTCTTTTTCTTACCTTATTGCTCTGGCAGGAACTTCTAATACAATATTGATAAGAAGCAGTGATAGCAGACATCCTTGTCTCAATTGTGATCTCAAGGGGAAAGCTTTCATTAGCTCACCATGAGGTTGGATGTTTGCTGTGTGTTTTCTGTGGGTATCCTTGATTGTGTTAAGGAAGTTCCCTTTTACTCCTAGTGGACTACCATGATGGGTGTTCAAGAATTTTATTAAATCCTTTTTCTGCAACAATTGAGATGATAATATGATTTTTCTCCTTTATCTCATCAATGTAGAGAGTTCCACTGGGTAATTTTAAAATGCTACAGCAAACTTACATTCCTGGAATAAACACAACTTGGTCATGGTGCATTATCTTTTCTAAATATTATGGATTCAGTTTGATAATATTTTGTTTATAATTTTTACATCTGGGTAATGAATAAGATTGGTCCACGTTTTGATACCAAGGTTAGGCTTAGCCTCATAAAACGAGTTTTCTCTTTTTTCTATTCTTTGAAAGGGTTTGTGGTCTTTTCATTTAAGTGTTATCATAAGCCTCTCAAGGTGAGGTGGTTTTTGTCCTTGAATTAGAAGGCAACAAGCTTGTGGCAAAGGTATACTCATCACAAGGGGCAGAGAAGAAGGGAAGTGGCACGATGAGGCAGAACCTCTTGGAGGTACCCATTCTAACTGCCTCTGTGTCACAGTGTCACTGGTGTGTTTAGGAGCCAACGGTCCAGCAGACAAGTAGAGCAGAGCGTGTCTCTCATCTACAACTACAGGTGCCTGGCCAAAGACTCATCTAGCTCTCCTTTAACACTTCTACCTCCTTATTGATGGCAGTTTTCTCCTTCTCAACGCTAACCCAAAGTAACAAGAATGATGGGAAACTGACATAATGCATGATATTGTTGTAAGACCCTCAAATGAGGAGTTAAAGCAGATAATTAAATATACCGTCCAGTGAAGTTTCTCATGTACAATCTTGTAAAAGGAAAGACAAATGAGAATGCTTGGGAAAATATCTGGCGGGTGGGATATTTAACAACCACAGTGATAATTATCGGCATCTTTAATTAATGCTAGAGGACCAAAGAACCAGCTAGTATTAAGCTAATAAATCAGTGATACCACAACGGATTGTAGTTTGCTTTAAGTGCACACTGTGGGAAAAAGCACAATTTTTTCTCCAGATGATCTTGACAGGTTATTGCATTTGCATTTTCATCACTGTGGAATCAGCTTGCTACTTTGCACAATCCGACGTTTCAGTGTCAACAGAAGCACAGCCCTTTTCTTCTACTTACTGTATACTCCTGGTCTTAATTACACTTTAGCTTTTTTCAGTGTATAATCTTGAACAAATACACAGATGGTTAAAATTAGAGGGCACTTCTTTTCTTCTGTACTATTACTCTATCTCTTTCAAAAAACGCCAAAATCAAACAAACTGATGACTTGAAATAAGGGCAAAAACATTAACCAATTTTTAAAACTTTTCTAAAGTGTATATGACATTTGACTTTAATGACTTCTGATGCTGTTAAACCTCTCCTCCCTGTTCCACCTCTAGTCAAATCACTGACTTGACAGTGAATATTGCTGTACATTTATGAACAGCTTCAACAGCCCAGCTTCCAGGGCTGGCCATCACCTGGGAGCAGCTCTCCAGACAGCAGAGAGGAATATGGCATAAAGCAGAACAGGCCTCCTGTCAGTTTAAATCAACAGACATTTATCAGTCTGCTAGTATTCCCTTCTTGTCCTCAATCTTTATTTCCACTTAACTTTTAAGTACTTCCAAATTCAAAAGTTCTCACATGGCTTTTTCTTTTCTTGCAAATTTATCGGGAATATGTGTAGTCATATATGGGAACTACTCACTTCACAATATTCTTCTGAGGCTGGCTGTAAGCTTTATTCCACTCTGACACTAAATTACTCTATAATCCAAAAACAAGGAAAGGAAAAAGGAATCAATTTTCACTGAGTACCCCCCGCACACTGGCCCTGCACTGGGAGTTTTACACGTTACTGTCGTGAGTGAACCCCTTCTATGGAGCCCATCGAGAGGGGCATGGGAAGACAGGCCTGGCAAACTGCTTTTGAAAGGACACATCCTTGAAAATCCTACGAAGCAGTCTACTCCACAAGTCGGCATCAGCTCCACGGCAACTAACACAACAACAACCACTCATCATGTGACTACTGTGAACTACGGCGTCAACGGAAGGGGGGAGCCGAGACATTGTCCCCCACAGATCCGAGCTCTCGGTCTACGCTGGATGTCTGACTGACTTCAGATCACAAAGCCTTCTGCTTCAGACCCCAAGCTAAAAGACCGTAAAAGACAGTAGAGTGAACGGAAATGGAAGAAAATCAATAATTAAGGATTCTGCAGTTTGGAGGAAATCATTTACACTCAATGATTTAAAAAAAAAAAAAAAAAACACCGCCACAATGGCTCCTTTTGCTACGGTTTAAATAGGAAATTATCCCTTAAGTAAATAAACATTCACATGAATCACTCTCTTCTACTTTCAGGAAAAAAAAAAAAAAAAAAGATGCAAAATCTCAGCCCTATTCAGACATGTGTGCTTTCAAACAACTTCAGGAGCAGAGTTGGTTGTGAGAAGAAGCATAACAACGGGCAAGGCCTCTGGCCTCAAGCTCAGTATTTCTGAGGCGTTCTGCCTTCATTAGTACCCTGATTCGTTCAATCATTCCGTTAACAAATACTTATTAAACATACCGAATGCGCCTTACACAGCACCACCTTAAAGGATGAGATGGGTGACAGTGCCAATAACCAGGATCAGGAACAAACAAACTAGGGAGAAACTGCAGTAAACTTTGTCACTATGAACCAGGAAGAGGGGGAAGAAAGGTGCTACAAAGAAAATTGATGCAGTTGCATGGAAAACTCCACAAAATGGTACAGCTGCTGTGGAAAATAGTTTGGGAGTTCCTCAAAATGTTAAACATAGAGTTATCAGGTCAGATCTTCGTATTTACAACATATCAAATTGAGCACATGAAAATTATTAAGTAGTTATATAAGTCAGTTTCACATCAATTAATCTCTTCTTACCTGGGACTTGCCCACAACTTTGGTCTTCGTTCAGAACTTGAAATGCTGGTTCACTGCTTGATTGAAATAGAAGAAGGGAGAGAGGTGCTGAAGCACCCACTCTGGACAGAGCAAGGGCTGAAAACTGCTTGAGCTGGGGACGCAAAGGAGTTCAGAATCCTAGCTGAGGTAAGAAGACGTCTGGGCTGAAGCAGAGACAGACAGTCTGGGATTCTAGCTAAAAAGAAGGTCTAATCTAGAGCAAAACAATGGATTCTACTCCCTATTTCCAAACTATCCTCACAGTTCTGAATAACATGTATATTTTAAAAGTATGTTTATATATGAAAGTGTGTGTATAAAACATTTACCTAAACTTATTAATCTGTTCATTCACCAAATACCCACAGAGCACCTATTATATCTAGACATGATGGAGTGACAGAGAAGTATTTAGGCTAGTTGGGAAGATGAGACGAATGTAAAAAGTTGTATTTTATGTATTATGAATGTATGATCAAACCTGTGGACGCTGAGTCAACTCCAACTCACAGAGACCCTATGTATGTACAGATTAGCACTGGTCCACGGGATTTTCTTGGTGGGTTTGAACCTTTATGGAAGATCACCAGTTCTTTCTTCCATGGTACCACTGGGGGGGGGTATGAACCACCAACCTTTAGGTTAGTAGTCACACACATGCTAACAGTTTGAGCCACCCCAGGAAGGGCTAAATGCCCTAAAAGACAGACAGAGGGCTACGTGAAAAAAGCAATGTAAACCTCACACATATACACACCTATCCTTTAATCTCCCAACGTGTTTTATATTCTTCACAGCACTTTTCATTCTCCACGAAAATGTACATTGCAAGGAGTCAAAGATTTTGCCTTGTTCGCAGCTATAACTCCACAACCTAGAAGAACACCCGGTGTACAGGATATTCTTAATAATTATTTCTTCAATGAGCTATTAACACCACAGTGAAATTGCCATTTAAAAATAACTACCGAGAGTCCAGAAATAAACCCTAAATTTATGGTCAGTTGATTTTTTTGAGAAGAGTACCAATACAATAAAAAGAATAGTCTTTTCAACAAATGGTGGGGGACAACTGGATATCCACATACCAAAAGAAAAAGTTAGGTCCCTTTCTAACATATGAGTAAATCTCGATGGCCTTGCATTAGGCAATGGTTTCTTAAATACAATATCAAAAACATAAGTCAGAAAAGAAAAAGTAGATAAGTTGGATTCAGAATTAAAAATACTTGTGCTGCAAAAGGCACCATGAAGAAAGTAAAAACAACTCACAGAATGGGAGAAAATATTTGTAAATCGTATATCTGACAAGGGATGTGTATCCAGAATATATAAAGAACACTTACAACTCAATAATAAAAAGAAAAAAATAACCCAATTTAAAATGGGCAAAAGATTTGAATAGACATTTCTCCAAATAAGCTATACAAACGGTTCAAAAACACATGAAAAGACGCTCAACATCAGGAAAAATGTAAATCTAAAAACCACAATGAGATACCACTTCACGCCCACTAGGATGGCTATAATCAAAAAGACAGATGACAAGTGTCAGCAAAGATGTGGAGAACTAAGAACCTTTATATACTAGTGGAAGGAGCCCTGGTGGCATGTAGTGGTTAAGCACTTGGCTACTATACCAAAAGGGCAGTGGTTTGAACCCACCAGCCACTCCGCAGGAGAAAGACCCAGTAGCCTGCTTTCCTAAAGATTTACAACCCTGGGGAGGTCAGCACAATTGGACTAAACCAAAAGCAAAGAAGTTTCCTGAATAAACTGAATGCTTCGAAGGCCAGCGTAGCAGGGGCAGGGGTCTGGGGACCATGGTTTCAGGGGACATCTAAGTCAATTGGCGTAATAAAATCTACTAACAAAACATTCTGCATCCCACTTTCAAGAGTGGCGTTTCGGGTCTTAAATGCTAGCAAGCAGCCATCTAAGATGCATCAATTGGTCTCAACCCACCTGGATCAAAGGAGAATGAAGAACACCAAGGACATAAGGTGATTATGAGCCCAACAGACAGAAAGGGCCACATGAACCAGCGACTACATCATCCTGAGACCAGAAGAACTACATGGTCCCCAGCTACAACCAATGACTGCCCTGACAGGGAACACAACAGAGAACCCCTGAGGGAGCAGGAGAGTAGTGGGATGCAGACCCCAAATTCTCGTAAGACCAGATTTAGTGGTCTGACTGAGACTAGAAGGACCCCGGTGGTCATGGCCCCCAGACCTTCTGTTGCCCCAGGACAGGAACCATTCCCGAAGCCAACTCTTCAGACATGGATTGGACTGGACAATGGGTTGGAGAGGGATGCTGGTGAGGAGTGAGCTTCTTGGATCAGGTGGACACTTGAGACTATGTTGGCATCTCCTGCCTGGAGGGGAGATGAGAGGGTAGAGGGGGTTAGAAGCTGGCGAAAAGGACACGAAAAGAGAGAGTAGAGGGAGAGAGCAGGCTGTCTCATTGGGGGAGAGTAATTGGGAGTGTGTAGCAAGGTGTATGTGGGTTTTTGTGTGAGAGACTGACTTGATTTGTAAACTTTCACTTAAAGCACAATAAAAATTATTTAAAAAAAAAAAAAAAAGATTTACAACCCTGGAAACCCTATGGGGCAGTTCTACCCTGCCCTACAGGATCGCTATGAGTCAGAATCGACTCTACAGCAGCAGATTTTGTATAACACTAGTAGAAATGAAAAATGGCACAGCTGCTGTGGAAAACAGTTTGGTAGTACCTCAAAATGTTAAACACAGAGTTATCATATGACCCAGGAATTTCACTCCTAGGTGCATACCCAAAAGAAATGAAAACAGATATTCAAATAAAATCTTGTATAAGAATGTTCACAATAGGACTATTCACAACAGCCAAACAGAATAAACAGCCCAAATATCCAGCAACAGATGAAAGAATAAACAAAATGTGGTATATACATACAATAAAATAATATTCAGCCATAAAAAAGAATGAAGTACTAATACATGCTACACATGGTACTACACTCTATGTATATACTACATTTGATTTTATTCATTCTCTTAGATGTTGTTGTTGTTGTTAGGTACCATTGAGTCAGTTCCGACTCATAGCAATCCTATGTACAACAGAAAAAAACACTGCCCAGTCCTGCGCCATCTTCACAATCATTGTTATGTTGGAGCCCGTTGTTATAGGCACTGTGTCAATTCATCTCGTCGAGGGTCTTCCTTTTTTTTTTTGCTGACCCTCTACTTTACCAAATATGATGTCCTTCTCCAGGGACTGGTCCCTCCTAATAACATGTCCAAAGTATGTGAGACAAAATTTCGCTACCCTCACTTCTAAGGCGCATTCTGGCTGTACTTCTTTCAAGACAGATTTGTTTGTTCTTCTGGCAGTCCATAGTATATTTATTATTCTTTGCCAACAACATAATTCAAATGTGTGTATTTTTTAAAGAACACATAAAAATAACTAATCAAGAAGAAGAATGCTGATGAATTTAACTACATTAAAATTAAAGAACTTCTAAGCAAATAGGGAGCACACTTACGGGTACTTCTTAGACATAACCAAACACCTTGCGGGATTGATTTCCTGGGTTTAAAGGATTAGAACCATTGTCTTGTGGGACATCTCAGTCAATTGGCATAATATAGTTCAGAACATAGTTGCTGCAAAAGACCTCTTTAAAGTGTTAAAAAACAAAGATGTCACTTTGAGGACTAAGGTGAGCCTGAATCAAGCCATGGTATTTTCAATCACCTCATATGAATATGAAAGCTGGACAATGAATAAGGAAGATCAAAGAAGAATTGATGCATTTGAATTATGGTGTTGGTGAAGAATATTGAATATACCATGGACTACCAGAAGAACAAACAAATCTGTCTCGGAAGAAGTTACAGCCAAAATGTTCCTTTGACGCGAGGTTGGTGAGGCTTTGTCTCACGTACTTTAGATGAGTTTTCAGGAGGGACCAGTCCCTGGAGAAGACATCATGCTTGGTAAAGTAGAGGGTCAGCGAAAAAGAGCAAGACCCTCAACGAGATGGACTGACACAGTGGCTACAACGATGGGCTTAAACATAGGAACAATTATGAGGATGGTACAGGACTGGGCATTGTTTCATCGTGTTGTACGTAGGGTCACTATGAGTTGGAACGGACTCAAATGCACCTAACAACAACAGTTCATAAAGCTTATGCTCTACATCCTTGTTTGGTGAATAGTGTCTGGGATCTTAAAACCATGCAAGCGACCATCTAAGATACATACATTGGTCTATACTCATTCAGAGCAAAGGAGAAAGAAGGAAGCCAAAGACTCAAAGGAGAAACTACAAGACTAATAGTCTACATGAACCATGGCCTCATCTACCCTGAGACCAGAAGAACTAGAGGGTGCCTGGCTATCACTACCAGCTGTTCTGATCAGGGCCACAATAGATGAACCCTGGTAGAATGGGAGAAATATGTGGAACAGAAACTCAAATTCCTAAAAAAAAAAAAAAGATTTACTGGACCAGATGAGACTGGAAGACTCACCTAGACTACTGCCCTGAGATACTCTTTAAACCTAGAGCCAAAACTAGCTCCTGAGGTCACCTTTTGGCTAAGTAATAGATTAGCTCAAAAATAAAGAATATCACCCATGAGTACTGTGCTCCTTTAAAAAATGATCTCTATGAGACCATATGGTCAATAATTACTTTAAAACAAAGATGAGAATGTAAGGGGACAAGGAAATTAGATTAATGGAAACAGAGCCACCATAACAAAAAATATTGAGAATGCTGACACACTGTGAAGAATGTAACCAATGTCACTGAACAATTTGTGAAGAAATTGTTGAATGGGTGTAAACCTTTAGTGAAAACACATAAAATATTATTTAAAAAAAAATTAAAGAACTTCTGTTTATCAAAAGACAGTATAGAGAAAGTAAAACCTAAGCTGGGAGAGAATAACTCTTATATTCATAACCAAGCAATAGTATCCAGAATGTCTAAGTTAATCCTACAAACCAATCAGAACAAGCAACCCAACAAACATATAAGAACCATTAAACAGACATTTCACAGAAGACAAATGGCAGTAAACATATGCGAAAGTGCTCAATATCACTATTAATCAGGGAAGTGTAAATCAAGACCACAGAATAACATTGTATGTCCAACAGATTGGTCAAAAATAAACAAATACAACAATGTCAAATGTTGGCAAGGATACAGATCATTTGGAAACACTCATATACTGCCAATGGGAATGTAAATTGGTATAACAAACCTGAATCACAATTTGGAATATCTTGCAATATCCTACAACCCAATTAATTCCACTCTAAATATATACCCTAGAGGAACTTTTGTACAGGTGCATCAGGAAATGTACAAAAGACTGTTCACAGCAGCACTGTTCAAAATAGAAAAAAAAATTGGAAACAATTCAAATGCTCATTGACAGGAGAATAAATAAATACATGGTGGTATATTTACACAGAGCAATAAGATAAAATAAAATGAATGGACTATCATTAAAGGCGCACTTACAGAAAGAAAAGAGCCTTGGTGGCACAGTGGTTAAAGCAATCGACTGCTAATTGAAAAATCAGCAGTTCAAAACTGCCAGCTGCTCCAAGGGAGAAAGATGTGGTGATCTGCTTCCACAGAGATTTACAGCCTTGAAAAGCCTATGGGGTCGCTATGAGTGAGAAACGGCGTGATGGCAGTGGGGTGGGTACACAAATAAATAAATTAAATTAAATGAACTACCATTGAAGGCAATGCCATGCAGAAATGAGTTTAAAAAAAAAAAAAAAAGCAAGAATACATATTACCATTTTTATAAAACCTCAAAAACAAGCAAAATTAAACTATACATTGTTGGGGATATGTAAGTGTGTGACTTTAAAAAATACTTTTAAAAACGCAAGGGAATAATAAGCCAATCGAGGACAGTATTTCTGATGGGTGGGTTAGGGTGTGGGATGGGAAGGAACACACAGGTAAATGAACAGTATTGTAATATTCTTGCTCGTATGCTGGGTGATGGGATCACAGAAATCCATTTTACCACTATGCCTCATAACCTACATACGTGATTCACAGGTTTTTTTTTTTTCTGTGTATTAAATAGTACATATTTTTAAAATGTAAAAAAGATATTAGCCCAGTCTCAAACATAGAAATGTTATTTTTATTACATGGGAAAGTACTTAAATAAATGTATACGGTGTATGGTCTCAATGCAGTGGGACTTACTTTATAACGACAAATGACTACTTTTGGGTGATCGGAAGCAGCGTTGATTAATTTTTTCTGGATCTCATACTTATCTGTACTTTCAAATCTCCTACATTAGGTATGCTTACATCAGTAAAGACGACAGCAAAACCAAATAGAACTATCAACGAGTATAACGCCTGACACATATTAAAAAATTTCTCAATAAAGAAATGTAAATATCTTATTTCTTCAATATCATCGAAGTACTGAATGTGTTTGCTTAGCCATTTTATCCTAGCACAGTGAACTGAAGACCGATACAGGATTTACTCTAAAAGGCTCACACAGTCCCTTTTGCTACCTTACATAGTGTATCTCACTCCTCTTTTAGTTGACAGTTCACAAAGACATTGCAGAAACACAGAAGTGGGGACAAGCACCTGCTCCATCCTCCAGTTACTCTCTCTGGGCCTTTGTTACCCCAGCTTTAAAGCCTAACAGTTCTGTTCTGAAGAACAATGGTGATAAAACCATAAAAGCAATTTATTATCTGTAAAGGGCAAGACAGTTGTGAGTTGCTCTTATCCTCCTACACTATGAGTGTCTTGAGGGCATAATCAGGTTTTACGAGTCTTTGTAACCCCAGGGACTATCAGAGTCGCCTGAAATTAAAAAAGGGTTTAATAAAGCTTCCTAAATAGAATTTTTTAATGTGTCTTCCTCTTCCTCCATCCAGTCTCCACCCAATAACAACTCTAAGACTTATTTTATAGATTATAGATCCTCAACAGTTATCAATGACTAAGATGGTCTTTGATAAAAATCAAAATTATTCTTAAAATTCTACCCAAAGTAAGCTTTTCTCCCATTTGAGATATTGTATCTTCCCAACAAGACTCTAAATTTACCTGCAAGGTAGAAACCATGTGTTACTTTCCTTGTGTTCCATATATTACAATGTTTGGCAAGTGGTAAGCATTTAACACATAAAAAAGATTCTTTCTTTCTTGCTCCAAAGTAAAACTGGCTTCATAAAGCTCAATAGCTTTAAGGAAGAGTCGGGGAAATTACTCTAAACATACAAAATTGCTGATGATACTGCTGTGGGCAGTTTGGTAATAAACCACTCCTTGTAACAAAAGAATGCACATTAGCAACCTGCTTTGTCCAGAATTTCAGCCTGATGTAATCCTAAAGTTGGAGGGTGTGATTGGCGACAAACAGACCTGAGTCAAGGACTGGATTCCCTTGATGGATAGGCTTTATTGAATTAGTCACAGACGGAGTAAATATGCACTACTCAATATCAGGGCTTATCTTCAGGACTTTTAAGGGCAGACTTTCCGTGACCACCCCATTCCAACTAAGCCTGTGCTATCCACAGCTGAACCATAACGTGGGTTTTAGGTATTTTCAAAACTACTGATCAACTGACAGAATCTCTTGGTGAAGTAATCTTAAAGGTTTAAAGAGCATCACCCAAGGTTATTTTTCAACAGATATTATGCTTGGTGTTTTCCTTAGACACCCCCAACATAGAAAGCCTTTGTGCTTTTTTCTACCCCAACACACATTAAAAATGACATTTATATGCACAAATACCCCGCCAGGCTGTAAAATAAATAAGGTAAGTGCAGGTGAAACATAGCTACCAGTGAGCTCACTGTAACATCATCTCTTTTTCCTCTGCTCAAGGAAAAGAAAAAAAAAAAACATCAAACCTGTTGCCGTCGAGTGGATTCCAACCCTACAGGACAGAGTAGAGCTGCCCCATAGGGTTTCCAAGGAGCACCCCTACTGACCTTTTGGTTAGCAGCCCTAGCTCTTAACCACAATGCCACCAGGGTTTCCATGCTCAAGGAAACAAGTTGAAAACTACTACAAGAAATACACCCTACATTATATTGAAAATCAGTTACAAACTTTAATACTTCAACACTTAAAGATGTAACAAACTATCTCCAAAACGCCATGACCAATCACTACTCTGAATTATAGGGAAACAATGTTACACAGAGAAAAAGTCAGATTGAATTTTGAGAAAAATAGAAGTACTACTGGTATACTGTTCAGGAGGACTTACATGGAAAATCTTACCAAGGATCCTACACTGACTCAAATGAAGCGAGGTACTGCTAATCAGTGGCTCCCTTTCACTATATGAATAAATAATTAAAGCTCTACTGCTTCCTTTAACATTAAAAGACCCTTAACAGATCCTTAAAAATTCTACCCATTAGGGCTGACCCCTTCTAGTTCTCAGTTCTGAGAGTCCTATCCTTGTCTACTCATGAGCAAAGTGGTAACTAATAGTCAAAGAAAAAATCTCTAGAAGAAATAAAATGAAACATTAGCAGTGTATCATTTGAAGACAGAACAATTAATACCTATTTTGTTTCTGAGATTTTAAAAAAATAGGGAGGTTGCCCCTCCACCTACCTAATTAAACGTGATTAAATAGGTGCCACTTTAAATTTTTGGCCTAAGCCTGACTGATTTACTATTGGGAGAAAAAAACTCACAGTCATTAAAAAGGAGTAGAAAAGTTTTAATGATTGCCATATTCTTGGTAGAAAACTAAGTCTTTGTTTCTCCTCCTAGTAATTTAATACTTAGTAAGATTTATAACCCAAGAAGATGAAATTGAGATTCCTGAATTACTTGGATATACAAAAAAAAAAAAAATGCCGATGAGCTGTAACTTTTTCCCATAAAAACTCCACCAAACACTATTTTAAAAGCTAAGAATACTAAGGGGGCTATTTTCTGCCACATGTTTTACAGGATTTAGGGCATCCCTTGTGCTCTTATCAAGCTGATTTAAAACAATTAATGAAGTTTCCTATTACCAATATTGGTGAATAGGTTTTACAGATCAACCCTCCTCCTGTGGAAAACAACTTAATAATCTGTATAAAGTATTTAAATAACATCTTTTCACAAGCACATGAGACATGACAAGACAGTAAGAAATGACCAAGTTAAGTGAAAGAGGAATGAAAACTCAGCATGGAAAAGAAGCTCCTAAGCCATTTTTGCTCTGAAATGTTAGCAGATTTGGAAAATTAGAACCTTTGTTTTGACTGACTCTCATAGTGACCAAAATAGAAATAAAGCCAAGGACGATACAAGAGACATATAACCAAGACTCTCCGCACAATAAGGTGGCATCCCAAAGGGCTGTATCATCGGTGTGAGAATGACCTAACGTGGGCCATAGCCTAGGATCAAATTGCTTATCATAAATCATGAACTTGGCTTCCAATAGTCCTGGACTAGAACACTCCCAAGTGTTGAAATCTACTCAATGGCAATGGGCTTGGTTTGGGTTTGGGTCTGTCAGAAGCAAGTGTAAATCTTCTACATACCTACATTGTAGCCCTAAAATTATTCTTATAATCTTTCAAATACAATGTCCAGGCCTCCATGAAGGATAATAAAATACACAAGGAAACTAGACTCCATAACTAAGAATAAGCAAAAAGAGCAGACAGGAGAAAGGGAACAATAAAGAACCTTAGAAATTCGAATAGTCAGATGGAGTCTATAAAACAACTGTGTTTACTATGACAGAGGAAATAAAAGACAAGCTTGAAATTTTTAGCAGAGCACTGAAAACTATAAATAGTGGCATAACAAATATGAAACAAAAAAATTTTAGAACTAAAAATAAAATGTAATAACCCAAATTAAGAAATGGAGAGGTTTAACAGAAGATGAGATGCAGCTAAATAGATATTTAATAAATGCGCAGACAGGAGAAAACCCTAGAGGCATGCTGGAGGTGGCTAAAACCAGCTTGTGAAAGCCAATTATGTGTGCATTTCTTCCTAACTCCGTGTCAGTAAAGTCATATTGGTTGCCTAAAACTGAACTTGGTGGACGTATTTACACAGTGGAAACACTGATTTCTAAGGTCTCATAAAAATTTCTACAAGATTCACATTATTTACACAAAAATCAACAAATATTTCATATTCAGATGGGAACCTGCAATTCTAAGATTGAGTTTCCAGAATTTTGCGGGAGGGAGAAGAAAAGCTGGGGAAGCCATTGAAAGCAAATAATAATTTTCTATATCACACATAGAAACCTTGGCGACATAACAGTTAAGACCTATGGCAGCTAACCAAAAGGTTAGCAGTTCGAATCTACCAGGCACTCCTTGGAAACCATATGGGGCAGTTCTACTCCATCCTATAGGGTCACTATAAGTCAGCATTGACTCGATGGTTTGGTTTGGTTTTGGTATATCACACATACTTAATCAAAACTTATCGCTAATTCTTCTGCCAATTTGAAATGGTTTAGAAAGCCTAGAATGAATTGAGAGAGTTGGAGAATCAGGCAATAAAGAAACTCTCCAATGTTAAATCTTTCAGAACCAAAGAGCTAAGACAAAACCAGGCAAAGGGATGGTGCAGACTGCTGCACTGGGCCAAACGCCTCATCTGTCATTTGCTGCCAAGGGATACTGATGTTTTAAAGTGGTAGAGTTATTACTTTGGATAGTGAACAAATACCTTCCCATTAACAGTTCTTCAGAACACTGTGTTCTAAAACCCTCAGGGTTACCAAGAAATTTCTATTAAATATGGCTCTTATTTGTTAAACATAATAAAATCAGTATCTTTAATGAAGGCTTGGCTGATACAAAAGAAAAAATCAAGATTACCTTCTATTGTGGTTTATGCACTAGGTGAAGATATGATGTATTCGTGGTTTATTTACAGAGAAACATTCTGGTGAAATTAGCACAACTGATTAAGTGTTACTTATTTGAAAATAGTGCTTTAATAGTATTTTTTTTTTATTGTGCTTTAGGTGAAAGTTTACAGCTCAAGTTAATTTCTCATACAAAAATTTATACACATATTGTTATGTGACATTAGTTGCAATCCCTGTAATGTGACAGCACACTCCCCCTTTCCATCCCAGGTTTCTTGTGTCCATTCAATTAGCTCCTGTTCCTTCCTGCCTTCTCATTCTGCCTCCGGACAGGAGTCGCCCACTGGGTCTCATGTATCTGCTTGAACTAAGAAGCACTCTCTTCACGAGTGTTATGTTTTATAGTCCAGTCTAATCTTGGTCTGAAGAGTGGGCTTCAGGAATGGTTTTAATTCTGGGTTAACAGAGAGTCCAGGGGCCATAGCTTTTGGGGTTCCTCCAGTCTCAGTCAGACCATTCTCATCTTTTTACATGAATTTGGGTTCTGCTCTGCACTTTTCTCCTGTTCCATCATAATAGTAATTTTTAAAAATTATAACTGCTGTCTTACTTACCTAGTGCTGCTATAAAAGAAATACCATAAGTGGATGGCTTTAACAGAAATTTATTCTTTCACAGTCTAAGAGGCTAGAAGTCCAAATTCAGGACATCAGCTCTAAGGGAAGGTTGTCTTTCTCTATCTGCTCTGGGGGAAGGTCCTTGTCATCAGTCTTGCCCTGGTCTAGGAGCTTCTCACAGCACAGGGACCCTGGGTCCAAAGAATGCGCTCCGCTCCTGGCTCTTCTTGCTTGGTGGTAATGAGGTTCCTCTCTCCCTCTGCGTGCTTCTTTCTTTTATATCGCAGAAGAGATCGACTCAAAATACAACCTAATCATGTAGATTGTGTGCTGCTTTATTAACATAACTGTCTCTGATCCTGCCTCATTAACATCACAGAGGTTAGGATTTACAACACATAGGATAATTGCATCAGATCACAAAATGGTGGACAACCACACAATACTGGGAATCATGGCCTAGCCAAGTTGACACACATTTTGAGGGGACACAGTTCAATCTATAATAACTGCTTTATAGTTTTAACTGTTTATTTAAAAAATTCAATCAAATTTTCATTTTGAATAAGATTTCAATTTACACAAATAACCTGGGCTGGACTATTAAAATAACCAAGCAGTGTATAAAACATATAAGGAGTAAGCTGCCCTGTTGACACTTTGTGGGCTGACATTGGAAACCCTGGTGGCACAGTGGTTAAGTGCTATTGCTATTAACAAAAAGGTCAGCAGTTTGAATCCACCAGGCACTCCTTGGAAACTTTATGGGGCAGCTCTACTCTGTCCTATAAGGTCATTATGAGTCGGAATCAACTCAACGGCAAAGGGTTTGGTTTTTTTTTGGTTAACACTTTGCCTAAGTTGGTTTTCCCAGAGGTACTATGTTCTGGCTACGTGAGTCTGATTTTGTTTCTTTCAATAAATTATAAAAGGGAAAATGTGGGAAGGGAAATGTAACAAGCACACTTAATCCACACCAGGCTGCCATATGTCACTTTTTGTCCTTTTTTGGTTCATTGATTATTCATGAGTTAACTACCTGAAAAGTGCTATATCTATCTTTACAGTCACAGAGCTGTCAATTCAGTCCCAAGCATGCTGCCTTTGTTTTCAATGAGATGCACAGTTTTACAGAAAAAGGCCTAGGTATGCAACCCTACTCTATGCTACACCACAAATATAAAGAAAAGTGCACTGACACAGGTGACTTTTCAGGTTGACACTGGCCTGTGCCTTATGATTTTTTTAATGACTTTCATCAAAGGAAAAATGAAGCAGTCTCAGCTTTTAGAGCTCCCTCCTGTATTTTGTTATTGATGGTCTTACTGTTTCCATTTCTTTTCTTCTTTTATACATACTTGTTTCTGGAGTACCCTTAGCTATTCACTTACCTGCTCACAGCTATCTGAGTTCCAACCACTGCTTCCCCAGGATGCATTACCTCGAGTTTAGCTAGGAACCTGCCGTAGAGTTTCCTTTTCCCACCCCCAGTCACCGCCATGAAAGATTTCACAGGTTGCTCAAATTCCAACTTGTTTGCCAGCATCTGGAGAAGATATACTTTTAAAAGGCATAAAAAGAGACACTCAGCTTTCATCACTACCAGACAAGAAAACAACCTTGCCTAAGATATTTTAACGTGCTTCCTTGTTGGCTTTATGCTTAACACTACCACCACACGTGCATCATATTTGTCCTGAGGGACAAAGAGCAGAGAAACAGAATAAATTAGAAATATACCTGCATCCTAAAAATTCTTTTAATAACTTAAATAATTTTAAAAAGCACAGTGAAATCTACACTGTAAAACTTGAAAACTTTATGAAAATAAATAAAAGCAAAAAGTGCAAATTGAATTAAATTTTCCCTACGTGTGTTCAACAATAATTTTGACATGAAAATTCAAAACACGTGAGAAAGATTCTTTACAAGTTTTGATTACAAGTTAATGACTGAGGTTAAATAAATAGCTCCAACATATGCATTCCCCCATGTTTTATTTCAGATTATCTTTTGGGGGCCCCTAAAAAATCTCTTTATAATTCAAGAATGTGGCACAGAGAGGCACCTCCATTAACAGGCAGGAAAATGAAGTGGTGAGAGTCTTGATATTTCAGAACTCCACAATGATGTAAAACTAAGTCATCAAATTCCTGAAGTAATTAACCTATGAGGTCAATGTTTATGCCTGAGAAAACAAAATAAAAAGGTTCAAATATGGCTTTAATCTTTTTACGATTAAAAAAAAAAACTTTAATCAAAGAGATGTACCCATATTAGTGTTCTTATAGGATCATCCACCTCCACAAGCCCCTAGCCAGTTTGTTTCTTCTGTTTCCATAACTTTATCAAATGCACTTGCTCAGACATCAAGGATAGAAACCTGGGTCTCTTCCATCACCCTTCCTTCATCAGTCAGAATTAGATTCAGCAGCATATAGCCACTAACAACAACAGTAAACACAGACAAACAGACAAAAACAACAGCTTAAACAAGATAGAAATTTCATTGTAATCTCACATAAAAGAAGCCCAGATATAACCAGTCCAGAGTATGACAGTTCATAGTGTCAGGACCTCTTGAAGACCTGCCACTCTCAAACAAGTGCCCTCTACTTCAAGGCCTAAGATAGCTGCTTGAGCTCCTGCCATTACACGTGCATAACGTTCCTGTTGTTAGCTGCCATTGAGTTGGCTCCAACTCATGGTGACCTTGTGTGTAACAGAACGAAACACTGTCTGGCCCTGTGCCATCTTCATGCTTGAGTCCACTGTCCTGGCCATTATGTCAAGCCATTTCATCGAGGGCTTCCAGGAAGCAGGGCTCAATTCTTTTAATGATATTTTCTAGAAGTTGCACACAACACTTCTATTTTTATCTCATTAGTCTGAATTTAGTGATATGGTCATATCTAGCTACAAAAAGAACTTGAAAATGCATCTTTTCACTGAGTATCAATGTGCCTAGCTAAAAACTGTTGTGAGTCAGCTCCAACTCACAGCAACCCTGCATCACAGAGTAGAATTGCCTCATAGGGTTTCCTAGGCTGTAACTTTTATGGGAACAGATCGCCAGATCTTTTCTCCCACAGAGCCACTGGTGGGTTCAAACTGCTAACCTTTCGGTTAGCAGCCAAGCACTTAACCACCGTGCCACCTGTGCTCCTTAGCTAAAAATTAGTTCTATTATACAAAGGAAGAAGGAAATGGATACTGGGATTGGCACAGTAACAGTCTCTGTAATACTTCTCCCTTACCGCATACATCTAAGTCTCTGAATCCTTTATCATTATTTAGCTAAGTCAATCTAACCAGCATGGTTGTAATTCACACTATCATCACCTTTTGCTTGCACTACAGAATCCTAACTTATCTCCTTGATCCAGGTGGAAATTAATTGTTGCATTTGGGCACAAAAACTCAACAACTATATCAACTGGTATAGACTTGGGAAGAGTCATCTGAGAGGAAAAACTTAGTGTTGCATCAAGTCAAGGGTTACACCATTTGCAGAGATAACGGATGGCTTTATTGACAACATTTTGGTATACATGTCATCCTAGCAAAGGAGTAACTCTATATTGTTCTATACAAATGTATAAAGGCAAAGCAGAAACTCTGGTGGCATAGTGGTTAAGAGCTACAGGTGATAACCAAAAGGTTGGCAGTTCGAATCTACCAGGCACTCCTTGGAAACCCTATGGGGCAGTTTTACTCTGTCCTGTAGGGTCGCTATGAGTGGGAGTGAACTCGATGGGTTTTTTTTGTAAAGGTAAAGAAGAGAGACTGACTGCAATCTGGTATCTGTACGTTCATATAGGATATTGCTGTGGTTTAAATGGTCAGAGAGGAGGGTGCTCACGAGGAAAGAAATTAGTCTGTGTGTCAGGAAACACTTCCCAGTGGACAGAGTGATGGGCTAGAATAAAAAACTTGTCAACCTAGAATCCCATACCCAGCACAAATATTTTTCACAAATGAAGGTAAAATAAATACTTCTCTGGAAAAATAAAGGCTTAGAGAGTTCACTGACAGCAAAGTAGTATTATAAGAAATGTGAAAGTAAGTTCTTCGTGCAAAAGGAAAGTAACAGGGAATCTGGAAATACTTAAAAAAAAAAATAAAGAAAGAGGCCTGAAATGGTAAATCAATGGGTATTAAAGGCATTTTTCTCATTTTTAATCTCTTTAAAAGTTAACTGGCTGTTTAAAGCAAACTTAATACTAATGTGTTCGGGGGGAGTTATAACATCTAGAAGTAAAATATGTGACAAAAATAGTAAAGGCCAGAGGTGGGGAGTAAAATGGAAGTATGTCGTTGTAAGGTTCTTTTATGAAATGGCATATTACTTAAAGGTAATGGTATATTACTTAAGGGTAAACTGTGATAAAGTTAAAGCTATATATTGTAAACCCTACAGTAACCACTAAAAAACAAATAAATAAAACAAAAGGTATATAGCCAATAATGGAGATAAAACAGAAAAAAAAAAAATATATATATATATATATATAAATCCAAAAGAGGGTAGGAAAACAAGAGAAAAGGTAACACGTACAGATGGCACACATTAAAAAAAAAAAAAAAAGATGGTAGATTTAAACCCAATCATATTGATAATTAAATATAAATGATCTAAACAATATGATTAAAAGGCAGACATAATAAATTTTTCTAAAAATGCAAGGCCCAACAATATGCTATCTATAAAATTTAAATAGTCCATGACACGACTAATGTCCCCCACATCTACAATGATATGGAATATCTTCTTCCCTATATCTGGGAAATTAGGGGATAGTTCAGGAAAGAGGGCCCGTCAAGGTCCTCACATCACAGTGGGCAAAGAAATTTTTCATCAATAAGTAACTTCTCTGCCAAAAAAAAAAAAGGTTTTTTTTTTTTTTCTGCCGGGGGGGAAGCAAACATACAGTTGGTTTCATGGGTTATGCCTTTCTGGTGGTCCTAACAAAGAATGTGCTGAAATAAAAACTGCATGAATTCAAGCCTCCCTGCTGCTGCTAACAGAAAGGTTGGCAGTTCAAACCTACCAGCTGCTCCGTGGAACAGTGATGTGGCAGTCTGCTTCTGTAAATATTTATAGCTTGGAAACCCTAGGAATCAGTTTTACTGTGTCCTATAGAGTTGCTGTGAGTTGGAACTGATTCAATAGCAATGGGTTCAGTTTTTGGTTTTGGTTTAGGGGATTCAGTTATCACGGATAATTCATAGCACACTGACCCACTGAGGCTTCAAAAATTGAGCCCCCAACACCAATTAAGTTTACAACTTCCGTTGGGCAATGAAGCAAACTTAGTGTTGCATCAAGTCAAGGGTTACACCAGTTGCAGAGCTAATAAACAGCTTTCTTGGCCACATTTTGGCAAGCTGGACTGTCAAACATGCCCTTTACCATGTTAAGCAAATCAGCCCAGTAAAACAAGTAACCAGGGGATGGCCCAGCATCTGCCTCCCTTGTCAAGTAAGAAACAAGATACGTGTCTCACTCAGGCTCTTTCATAGATAGCAAAGCCATGATCCTTCCTCCATCTTCAAAGCCAGCAACATAAGGTGGAGTCCTTCTCACACTGCTGTCTCTCTGGTTCCATCTTCTACTTTTAAGGATCATTGTGATTAATCTGGAAACACCAGATTAACCCAGAATAATTCTCCTATTTTAAGGTCAGCTTATTGGCAACCTTAATTTCACCTGGAACCTTAATTCTCCTTTGCCGTATAACCTACCATATTCAGGGGTTCTGGGGATTAGAACCTGGACATCTTTGGGTGGGGGTAGGGGAGATTATTCTGCCTACTACAATGTCGCTAGAGATTTCCACATAGATTTCTCTACCAGCTTGCATTAACAAAGCTGTGTTGCTTAAAGGGGGAAAAATAACAAATATTAGGGAAACAATGGGTAAACCACTGAGGTTCTAAGTCTACAGTTTTATAGCAGATTTTCAGGAAGAAGTACGGTCAAGGCTGCCAAGGAGGCATCAACAGAACTGCATACTGGATTGGCTCAGATAGGGTGGTTGGGAGATCATCAGGACCCAACTATGAGAAAGACAAGGAAAACCTGGTGGCATAGCGGTTAAGGGTTATGGCTGCTAACTAAAAGGTCAGCAGTTCGAACCCACCAGGCTCTCCCTAGAAACTCTATGGGGCAGTCCTACCCTGTCCTATAGGGTCACTATGAATTGGAATCGACTCGATGGCAACAGGTTAATAAGAAAGACAAAGAGGCAAAAAAAAAAAAAAAAAAGGAAGGGGAGTGGCGGGAATGGAGTTTGATACCAGAGTCCAAGGTTGAGTACCAGCTGTGGTACCAGCTGCATATCTCAGACAAGTCATTTAACTTCTCTGTCTCTCCTCTTCTGTAAAATGAGAAAGTTGATCTAAGTTATCCTTTAAAGTTCCTCCCAAGTCAAAATGCTATAATAGAAGAGAATGAAAAAAAACACAGAGACGTGCCAGCATTTTCTTAAATTTAAAACCTAGGCTTAGCATTTCATCTTCCCATGAGAATAGAGAATAGGAAAATAGACTTTTCTATTTTGAAAACAATGAGAACTAGGAAAAATCTAACTCTCTATAGCATTTTCATCACTTAAAACTTGAACTTAATTCATCTAAGTAAAAATGGCCAACAGATGACAGATTTTGATGATTCCGAAATTAAAAATATGTGAAATGATAATACTATACCAATAGAAAAAGAAAGAAAATTTTAGAACGTTAACCTATCTTTGGCATTGGGAAGAAAGGGTGGGAAAGGTGGAGGAACCAGTTGTTAGGAAGTAGAAAGTATAATTTAGGATGACTAATTTATGAGTTATGAGACTGGTATATCAACAGATTGATAAAGACTTCAGAACACAATCTTTAAAACAAAAAAAGTAACCAAATGAACACCTATTCTATGTGATCTCTGAATATTATTTTAAAAAATGAAGTATTGATATATGTTATTAATACCTATTACATAAGAATATTGCCCATGAAATGTGAATACTTAAGAAGCAATATAGAATGTAACAATTCTTAGGTGTTCAACATAACTAAATCCCTAGAAATAATACCTAGGCTTTTTTTCCTTAGAAAAAACAACTAACTATAATTATTAATGTCTTGTACAAACTTACCACAGGAATGTTGAAAAGTGTAAGGGATTACAGCTAACATAAAAGTAAAGGTATCCACCCCCAAATAATAATTCAGATGTCCCCCCAAAATGTGTGTATCGATGGCTAGTCCATGATTCCCAGTATCCTGTGATTGTCCATCATTTTGTCATCTGATGTGATTTTCCTATGCATTGTAAATCCTATCTCTACGATGTTAATGAGATGGGATTAGTGGCAGTTATGGTAATGAGGCAGGACTCAATCTATAAGATTAGATTTTGTCTTAAACAAATCTCTTGAGATATAAAAGAGAAAAACAAGCAAAGAGACATGGGGACCTCATATCACCAAGAAAGTAGTGCCAGGAGAAGAGCATGTGTCCTTTGGACCCATGGTCCCTGTGCTGAGAAGCTCCTCTACAGAGAAGATCAATGACACGGACTTTCCCCTAGGCTGACAGAGAGAGAGAGCGTTTCCCTGGAGCTGACACCTTGAATTTGGGCTTCTAGCCTCCTGGGCTGTGAAAGAATAAATTTCTCTTTGTTAAAGCCATCCACTTGTGGTACTTCTGTTATAGCAGCACTAGATGACTAAGACATGGCCCTAATCAACGTTTATATAAATATTAGTGAAGTTGTCTTGAAGAATTCAGAAATAAATTTCTTTGGGTAAATTTCCACAAACTGACTACATTATTACATAACTGCCAATTTACATCATTAAATAACTGCCAAACTACATCATTTAACTGCCAAACCACTGAGAATCACGGATGGCACAGCCAAGTCAGCATACAATCTTAACTATCACAACAGTCTTCGTTCACTGCCATACAACATCACAGAGCCCCTGAACATCTATCACGATAACGGGCACCACAGTGTCAGGAAACTGAAAGGCCAAAAAAAATATTTCACCCTGAGCTGATAAACTCTGCATCTGAAAATATCTTTCTCAAGAAACTTAATGTTAATAAGTTATTGATGTATTTATAATAATAATATTCTAATATTCTACTCATCTAAACCTTCAAGACTTTTAGAGAAGGTAGTGCAACATGACTATCTGAAAGAAAGCAAGCAGTATTTTTGCCCTTATTCTTTTCGTTTCTTACAAAGTTCTTTAATATTTATGCTGTTATTTATCTTTAATTAGTTTTATTCTGCAATAGATGCTGAAGAAAAAAAAATAGGCTGGTATTTCCTGCTCCTAAGAGTAATAAAAAGCCTTCATCACCAGGTCCTGCCTTTCTTTTTAATTCATGTCATAAGTTTATTTACAAACATAACCAATAGGCAATATGAATTCAACAGAGTCTGATCTATTTTTCAGAGATTGGACTTCTTAGAACGCTCCTCTTTTTATCTGTTTCACGGACAAACTTAAACATCCTTAGTTCTTAAGCAGTCCGTGTCTTACTATAAAGAAAGGTGCAGCAAAACCAGATTCAAATTACCCAGTCATCATAATTAGTAACTGTCATTTGTTTTCCACTGAAAATGACGAATTCTTCCCCTGGCCCTCCTCACAGCGGCTCCTTCAGACCACAGAGGTGGTATACCTTCGAACGCTCTGCCCCAACATGGACTGTTGGAGGCTCTGAGAAAGGTGTAAAGACTGAGGGCAGAAGAAATGGCAGCACCAACTCCTGCTTTCATAACCCTGTTCCCCTGTGTCATGTCCTAGCGACTTTGATGAAAAATTAAGTTCATTTTGTTGGTCATTCTACGGATCAAAAAAATTCAGGTTTGTTTGATTGTTGTGCTTTGTTTTGGGCAGTGGTCAAAATACTGAAAACTGATCATTGCCAGTGCAGAATCTGGCAATTTACGCTTATTCAACATGCTTTGTGGTTAAGAACAACCATGGTGACTGTCTTAGTTATCTAGTGCTGCTATAACAGAAATACCACAAGTGGATGGCTTCAACAAACACAAGTTTATTCTCTCACAGTCTAATAGGCTAGAAGCCAAATTCAGGGCATCAGCTCCAGGTGAAGGCTTTCTCTCTGAAAGTCCTTATCATCAATCTTCCCCTGAACTAGAAGCTTCTCAGGGCAGGGACCCCAGATCCAAAGAATGCATTGTTCTTCTGGCCCTTCTTTCCTGGTGGTATGAGGTTCCCCTGTCTCTCTGCTGGCTTCTCTCTTTTATATCTCAAAAGAGACTGACCTAAGACACAACCTAATCTTGCAAATTGAGTCCTGCCTCATTAACACCATAGAGGTAGGATTTATAACACATAGGAAAATCAGGTCAGATCACAAAATGGTAGACAATCACACAATACTGAGAATCATGGCCTAGCCAAGTTGACACATATTTTGGGGGGACACAATTCAGTCCATATCAGTGACCATTTCCACGAGCTCTTCACAGACTGAAATCTGGCTTTAGCTGTTTTGCAACCCCTAACCCTAGACTCATTTCATTCAGTAAAAGGATTCCATTTTACTTGGATCCACAATCAACACCCATGGAAGCAGCAGTCAAGAAATCAAATAACACATTGCACTGGGCAAATCTGCTATAAAAGTCCTCTTTAAAGTATTAAAAAAAAGCAAAGATGCCACTTTAAGGATTAAGTTGTGCCTGACCCCAAGCCATGGTATTTTCAAATGCCTCATATGCATGTGAAAGCTGGACAATGAATAAGGAAGACCGAAGAACTGATGTCTTTGAATTATGGTGTTGCCAGAGAACATTGACTAGACCATGGATTGCCAGAAGAATGAACAAATCTGTCTTGGAAGAAGTACTGCCAGAAGGCTCCTTAGAAGCAAGGATGGCAAGCCTTAGACATGTTATCAGGAGGGACCAGTCCCTGGAGAAGGACATCATACTTGGTAAAGCAGACAGTCAGCAAAAAAGAGGAAGACCCTCAACAAGGGTCTTCATTGAGATTGATGCAGTGGCTGCAACCATGGGCTCAAATATAACGATTGTGAGGATGGTACAGGACCAGACAGTGTTTCATTCTGTTGTATACAGGATTGCTATGACTCAGAGGCAACTCAACAGCACCTAACAACAATGACAACAACCCCAGGCTCAGAACCCAGACCAGGCAGGTGTGAAGTATGGAAGTCCTAAACTGTCCTTGGCCAACTGGGTTAGGTTCTGTCACTTGGAGCACGTTTCCACTTGTCAAAACTATTCATCTTCAGTCAATCAAGGGTAGAGCCAACAAAGCAGCAGACAGAAAAGGCCACACTCTCTTAAGTGTCTCCAACTACAATGCTAATTTTCAGATGAAAAAATGTTACCTTGGATTTTTCAAGCCCTCTTCTATGTATTCCATGTACTTTAAGAAAAAAATGGAAATATAACTTACTGTGACTATTTTGATTTACCATACAACCTGAGGCCAGTGCACTTTGATCCAAAGAGACCTATCTTGTTGCTCAAAGCAGGCAGAATAAAATTCTTTTTAAGAATCAAACGTTCCCCAAGAGAGGAGACAGTGATTACTAGGGGCCCAAATGTGGCTTAGGGATGTTCTGTTTCTTGAATTGGGTGTTCATGACATGATGGGTATGGTGTGTACAAAAAAGTCAAACATTTACTAATAGAAGAATGATTCATAGGTATGAATATGCAGTTCACAGAGCAGGAAATCCAAAGGGCTAACATACTTCCAAAAAAATGCCGCACCCTCCCCAACTCCCAAACCCTTTTCACTTTGCCCTCAGAATGAATGTCCACCATTCCCAATTATCCCAGCTTCTTTTTTTAATGTTCCTGCTCAGACTCAGCGGCTCACAACACTGGCTGCACACCACAATTGCCTAGGAGTTTTAAAAAAATTACCTCTGCTAGAGCCCCACCCTACACGACCTGAGTCAGAATCTCTGGGATCTGGGGCCCAGGAAATGGATGATTACAAGCTCTCCCAAGTGATTTTAATGTGCAGCTGGGTTGTGGGCCACTGCCAACTGAAACCTGTCTCTTCCCTGCAGCCCTCTTCAGTCCTGCTGTCTTCTCTCTCACACACCCTCTCTGCTAGGCATGGACACAAAGTAGTCGTCCTACCCGTTTCTCATTGCCACTTGTAAACTACTGTCTCACCTGACCGTCTAAAATTCCAGCTTTGAAGCTCATATTATCAGGCCAACGCCGTCGTTAACCCTCCTTGCTATAGTCACCAACACCACCTCATTCCTCAAAGAATTTAGCCCCTGGGCATGACACTCTCTCCAACACTGCTCTTATCAAAATACATGGTGATTTAAATATCCACACAGATGATCCCTGACATCCTCCTCTCCTGCTATCATCTGGTCCAACTTAACTTCAGCTACTCATTTCCATAGTCATTGCCTAGCACTTGTCCTGACCAATGAAGATTCCCTCCACAATCTCAATTTCTAACATTCTACTCTCCAGCTACCCTTTACCTTTTCAGCTCATCTCCTCAAATATCTTTACTCTGACATTTTTAAACCCCAGTTCTACAGTCCACTGATCCTCCCACGTTTTCACTGTCCTTCACCCAGTTTAGAGCCCAGGGTCCATCATTATAATCCCTACCTTTACACACACCCTCCATTACCTTGCCCCCTCTCCCTCTATCATCATCAACAGGTGTTATGGATTGCACTGTGTCCCCACATAATGTTGAAATTCTAATCCCTGTACCTGTATGCTTAAAATAGTCATAACTTCAAGCAAGCACATTGCTGTTGTTGCTGTTGGGTGCCATCACATCGGCTCTGATGGTGACCTAATGTGTAACAGAATGAAACATTTGGTCCTGTGCCATCTTCAAGATCGTTGGTATGTTTGAGTCCACTGTTGTGCCTACTGCGTCAATCCCATTGAGGGTGTCCCTTGTTTTCACTGACACTCTACCAAACATGATGTCCTTTTCTAGCAACTGGTCTTTCTAGATGACGTCCAAAGAAAGCGAAGTCTTACTATCCTCGCTTCTAAGGGGTATTCTGGTTGTATTTCCTCTAAGACTGACTGAAGCATATTTCATTCTAAAGAAATGTATCTGAATAAAATTTCACATTTTCCAAACTTAATAAATACGAACGCCCACCCTCTTCTAACTGAAATGAGTGGTAAGGTTGCTCGGGTTTTCCTGTAAACTCTGGAATTCCAAAAGAAAAAGGTTGGCCCCATTCACACTCACTGTTCTACCTCAGCTTTATTTCCTTAAAAAGACCTTCAAGTGGCACATTTCTATTTAAATATTAATAACCTACAAACGTTACTGCATAAATACACTGCCTTAGGCAAGGGCTGTGAAGCAGAAAATGCAATTTCCAGCAGACACAGCAGTAGGTACTACATCTCGCATGAGCTCCTAAAATCACCAGTTGGTGCTGATGACTAATGTGGAGGCTGAAAACGGCTCCTTCATTTAGAGACTTGGGTTTCTGAATGCACAACAGGACCAGTGATATCTCTTCTGTGTTCTTACATTTCACCAAAACCAAAAAGTATCTATATAACTTCATCTCAGGAGAAAAATTTTCCTTAAGATTGTTTACTAATTAGACCATTGCAGGATGAAAATCTAGGAGCATTAAAGCACACCTTTTTTTTTTTTTTTTTTATAGGAAACCTGACTTTGCAAGGTCAAAACAAAAAAGTTAAGAACTCACATACAATATGAAAAACAAATGTTTAGCCGGTAGATAAATCAGAAAAGTTGGATTAATTTCAGTTACGTCCATACAACCAACTTGCTCTTGGAGGCATGATCATTTTTAAAAATCTCAAACCTGAAAACTGATACGCAATTTGTTTGTATAAATGACAACCTCTCATTGACAGTGGTTCCCTGGTGTTAATACAGTGAAAGCCTGCCACCCACTGATATTTATACAGTAACTTGGAGAACTACAGGACAAAGGGAAATGGAAAACCTGCTGAATACAACCATAGTGAAGGTTTAAAGAGCTGATGCACTAGACAGCCATGAGACAAACACGATGACAGCCAACTAACAAGAACTCTATTACACTAATCGTTTGTATAAATCGTGTCCCTGCCTGTGAGGTGTGAGTCATAAACAGCTTACCATACTTGCACATGATCTTGAGCACTCAGTTTCCAAGGACACCAACCTAAGCTAAAAAGTCTTTAAACTCCCTTTATCAGTTCTTACTGATTAAATAACTAATCTTCACTATTAGGTATGGCTTGGAGGGCACACCAAGCACATACTTTTCTACCACACAAATGATCAGTCAACATAAGAACGGATATATTCATTCTGAAAAGAGCCTGCATGTTTGAGAGTCACGAGGCCTTACTGCCACTGCGTAAACATTCTTGCAACTGTCACCTGGGAAGTTTCAAATGCCCCAGGGCTTTAGTTTAGCAAAGAAGGGATATCTAGGGCTTGGGAAAAAGCAGAACAGGGTGGGTTAGGAAAGCCTCAATTACACTTGACTGCTTTCTTCAAATTACACAAGTGGGAGGTAAAGACATTAATTGAGACACTCATAAAAGGACACACCCTTAAAGGTGAATCCTGCACTTTGATACACTAGGATCAAGCCCAAAATGAGTAACATATATCCTTCATTTGGAGTCCCTGGGTGATGCAATTGGTTAACACACCTGGCTGCTGACCCAAAGGTTGGAGGTTCAAGGCCACCCAGAGGCACCTCGGAAGAAAAGCCTGGTACTCTTCTTCCGAAAAAGCAGCCATTGAAAATCCTATGGAGCACAGTGCTATGCTGACACACATGGGGTCACCATGAGTTGGAACAGACTCAACAGCAACTGATGACCGTTACATCACTTGGTGAATTTTACAGGGCGCACAGCTACAAAGAGTGCAGAGCTCACGTCTCCCTGAGAGCAGAAATCCATGCATCTTTCTGGCTGTAACCAAGGCAGTTATTATGATTTAATTAAAAGTTCTTATTCACGTTATTAATTACAGAGTTAATTATGTCTGTTTAAAGTGAACCGTGGGATCTGCAGAGCCAACCTACTATTATTTGTAAAAGGTGAAGATGTTTTTCTCTAAGTACTAATTAGCATGGGTGTGTTTTATATTTGCTTCTATGTAGTTCCAGTCTTGAGGGCTCACTGAGATTCTACTTGACTCTTTCTACCACAGATAAGCACCACTGTCACTTAGCCACAAAAAGGAAATGTTAAACATTTGGTTAGAGAATTTTTCAATTGATTCAATATGTCCTACAAAAAAAAAGATGTCCTACACAGAAGTTTATTTGATTTCTTAAAAGTGGCACCACACATATTTAGAATGCTGTTAACTTCCCAACACCTAATCAGCGTATCATAAGCGCTATCATTTCAGATCTCGAGCTATATTAGAAGTTATGGCCAAAGGCACGTGAGATGTTAAAAGAGAAATTACACGGGAAGTGGGGAACTCTTGGGGCATGATTAAGTAAGTCGGCCTTACTTTTCAAATACGTGAACACTAGGGCTTGGAACTATTTTAGATACATTTTCAGTTTGTTCTTTTGACTTTTTATCTGGTAGATCTACTTAAAAATTTAAGGTAAGTATATATTTAACATCACCTTGTAAGTACTTTATGGCCTTTTGATGGCGCAGATGGTTTGCACTTGGCTACTAGCCTACAGGTTGGCAGTTCAAGCTTACTTAGGATGTCCACAGAAGAAAGGCCTGGCAATCTGCTTCCATAAAGATTACCTACGGAGCAGTTCTACTCTGTAACAACACATGGGGTCGCCATGAGGAAGAACCAACTCAACAGCAACAGAAATTTTATTTGTAAGCACTTTAACGACAAGCGAAGACTCAATTTCTACCTCTTTAGTGTCCCCAACTAAAAAAATTGAGAAATGAGGTCTGAGTATTCTGAGGGCAATTAAAATCAAGACTGTGTCAGCAAATACAGTATACTCTAAGGTTTTGACAGAACAAAACAGAGCCTGTCCAAATTAGGCTCTAAATATCTAGCACCATCTAGTGGCAAATTTGTTCCTTAAAATGGAGAAAAAAGTATGGACCACAATCCCAAAAACCAAACCCATTGCCACAGAGTCGATTCTAACTCATAGTGACCCTATAAGACAGAGTAGAACTGCCCCATAGAGTTTCCACGGAGCGCCTGATAGATTAGAGCTGTCGACGTTTTTACGTAGCTCTTAACGACTATGGCACCAGGGTATCCATGAACCATAATACCAAACCAAAACCGAACCCAGTGCCGTGGAGTCAATTCCGACTCAATAGCGACCCTATAGTACAGAGTAAAACTGCCCCATAGAGTTTCCAAGGAGCGCCTGGTGGATTCGAACTGCTGACCCTTTGGTTAGCAGCCGTAGCACTTAACCACTATGCCACCAGGGTTTCCATGGACCACAATAAGTAATGTAAAACCTCAAATCAGGAAAAGGTCTCAGTAATAATACTCCAACATTAGCACAAATTAGAGCTTTAGATAACTGTTGAATGTGGGTGATAAATACATGAGGTTCATTATACTATGCTCTCTAATTTTGTGTGTTTGAATCAAAGAACAGAAAAAAAGCCTCTGAAAGTAGCCTGATTTAGTTCATGGAAAAATCCTTTAGACCCAAACTTTGACTAATTCTTGGGCTCCTATTTCAAATACGGAAACCCTGGTTTTTCTTTTTTTTTTTTTTTTTTGGTTATTTCAAATACAATTGCTGGTAAGATAACACACGCACACACAAAATTGGCAGAGAAGCCCTGATCAGCTTTATAAAAATAGAGGAAAGACCCTGTAAATATATGAGGAAAAAAATCTTAAATTTATAGTTTAAAACTCAATGCTCACACTATCTTACTATATAAACCAGTGGAATTTTTTTTTTTTAATTTTGCCACTTGTCATAATGGGAAATTATGATACCAACAGTTCAGCATAGGGTTCTATTTTAAATACTACTTTTAAAAAATTCAGTAATGTTGGACTGATTTTTTACAAGCATACAATGTTTTTATATTAAAACTACTTGAAAGTACTATGTATACTCAACTTTTCCAGTACAATATATTTAGCTTTCTTGTATTGACTTTGCTGCATATTATCACAATAGTTCCATTAAAAAAGAAAAAAAAAGTAGAACCGGAAGAACTAGATGGTGCCCAACTACCACGACCAACCATTCTGACCAGACACACAATAGATGGTTCCAAATAGAAGAAAATTGTAGGACAAAACTCAAATTCTTAGAAAAAGGCCAGACTTACTGGACCAGGAGAGACTAGAGGAATCCCTGAGACTATCGCCTCACTACACCCTTTAAACTTTGACTAAAACCACTCCTGGAGGTCACCTTTCAGCTAAATAATAGATTGGCTCATAAAATAAGCATTATCACCATGAGTGCTGTGCTCCTTTAAAAGAAAACAAAACAAAAAAAAAACACTAACTATATGAGACCAATGGTCAATATTTACCCTAAAGCAAAGATGACAAGATAGGGGGAGAGGGGAACAGGAAAGCTAGATTAATGGAAACAGAATAACCAGAATGGCAATAATGATAATGTTGACACAACGTGGAAAATACAACCAATGTCACTGAAAAATATGTGTAAAAATTGTTAAATGGGAGCCTAATTTGCTGCACAAATTTTCACCAAAAACACAACAAAATACTTGAAAAAAAAAAAAAAGTGGAATGGCAAATGTTCTTTACATTTTACAAGGGTAGTGAGTTAACAAAATGAAACCTTCGCAATACTGGCCTCTCCAGCCATAATGCACACTCCCTATCAGACACTCTGTAATGAAGTACATACCTCCTAGGACTTCATCCGAGATTCTGAAGGGGTCCCCTGCCTCACAGAAATTACAACATGGACTACACTAGTAATGAATGTATGCAAATATATTTTGCCTATCTCACCTGGTTTCATTCCTACAAAAGAAAGCAAGCTATAAACAAAAAGTTTATGTAGATTTACTGCAATACATTAGTTTAAGGAACTCCTTTTCATAATAAAGTTAAAATACTTCTTTTCCACTAAAACGCTTTTAAAAAATAAAATGAAAGTTAAAAGCTATTTTAGCAATTATCTTGATTAAAAAGAAACATTTTCATTTCTTATATTACTGAAAAAAATGAATGCTTAGAGTATTTTGAATCAAAATCCAAAAGTGTACGCATTAAGATTAGAATCTTCAGTGATGCACTGCTCCTTTTTGGTTTCTGCCTTAATCCTATTTAAATTCTGGTTGGAGCCTCTTACTTACTCGGTAAGACGTCCTAAGTATCCAGAGGTTAAGGCAAAGTCTAGAAAAGAATGTTAGTTACATTCATTGAAGAAAATACAGAAAGTTTTTACTTATTTACAAGAAAGGGGGGGAGGGGATGAGACTAAATACGGATGCCATTAATCAGCATTTAATTATTTTAGAAATACTGGTGTGCAATATTAAAAAAAAAGAAGAAAGTTTGGTTTTGGAAACCCTGGTGCCATAGTGGTTAAGTACTATGACTGCTAACCAAAAGGTCAGCAGTTCAAATCCACCAGGTGCTCCTTGGAAATTCTGTGGGGTAGTTCTACTCTGTCCTATAGGGTCGCTATGAGTCAGAATCGAGTCCAACGGCAATGGGTTTGTTTGTTTGTTTGTTTTACTAACAACAGCTGATGTGAATGACTCTTTAGGAGACAAGAGAAAGGGATTAACTCAAAACCATTAGAGTCAATGGGTTTAATCAAATAGCGATGCAAATACTTATCGGAAAATTAGTAATGTTCTTATATTCAAAAATTAGACAGAACATATAAATTGCAAAACAATATTCCATTTGCTATAGGAAAAATGGAGTCCTGGTGGAGCAATGCTTAAGGGCTGGGCCGTTAACTAAAAGGCTGGCTATTCGAACCCACCAGCTGCTGCACCAGAGAAAAGACATGGCGATCTGCTTCCATAGAGACTAAAAATCCAAAACCAAACCCGTTGCTGTCGAGTGGATTCTGACTCATAGAGACCTTATAGGACAGAGTGGAACTTCCCCACAGGGTTTCCAAGGCTGTAATCTTTACAGAAGCAGACTGCCATATCTTTCTCCCGTGGTTTCCGACCAGTGACCTTTGGTTTGGCTGCAGAGCACTTAACCACTGCACTACCAGGGCTCTTTCTCCGTAAAGATTACAGCCTAGGAAATCTTATGGAGCAGTTCTACTCCGTCCTATAGGGTCACTATGAGTTGGAATTGACTCGACAGTATACAACAACATAGGAAAAAAACACATTTTAGAATTTTTAATTTACTGTATTTTTATGCAAATAACACCATCTGCATCTGTTCCTCAACCATTTTTTTACATGAAAAAATTGGCATAGCAGCACTTACGAAAATACCTCAGAGGGGAGGGGTCGGCTGACAAAGGTAGAATTTGGCAAGCAAATGTAGAAGGTGTGTGTTATTTGCGTAAAAATGTAATAAGGAATGTATGTAACATTATAAAACCATCTTCAGTTAAAAACTATAGAAAAAATTACCCAAAAAAGTGAGTTTTAATTTTACAATTAAAATTTTTCTCCAGTGAAGATAAGAAAAAATGTAAAACCAACAAATGTGTCACAAGAGTTTCATTATACTTCCTTCATCTTAAAAAAAAAAAAAAATTACACTGTTTAAGGACCACACAACAGTTGGAGCACAAATTTGCAAGGGCAAAGTCACTTTCTATGTGTGTGCTGGCTAACCCTGCACCTATCTAATCTTTAAAGAGTTCAATCAAATTTATAAGTACAATATGAAGACCAAAATAGACTAACAGGCAAAGGACATATGCAAATGATTACAAATGGGATGGAGAAGTGAGAAGGAAAATCTCATACATTAAACATGTACTGAAAATTAAAAGTTGAGAGGTTCTTTTGTTATTTTTCTGTTGAAGTTTAATACACAAAAGCCTACAAAACATAAATGTTCAGTTCAATAGATTTTAATAAAGCAAGCAGTCACGTAACTGCCACAGTTGTTGTTGACTCATGGCAACCCTACGCGCAGCAGGATCAGACCATTGTGATCCACAGTGTTTCCATTTTCTGATTTTTGGAAGTAGATCGCCAGCCCTTTCTCCCTAGTCAGTCCTGGTCTGGAAGCTCCGCTGAAACCTGTGCAACATCACAGCAATGGAGGTCTAGGAATAGAGACTGACAGTACCCTAGCAGTCCCCCTCCTACTTCTTCCCAATTGTTAGCCCCTCTTTCCTCTCCATGGGTAACTATCTTGACTTCTAACTTTCAAGTTTAGTACAGTTTGTTTTTGAAATTTCTGTAAATGACATCATATAGTATGTATTTTTTGTATAGGTTCTGTTGATCAACATTGTATTTTTGAGATTCATCCATATTGTTGCATGAGGTAAGTTTGTTCATTTTCATTATGGTGTATTAATCTAAGGTAGCCAAAAGCAAACCTGTTCCTGTCAAGTCGATTCCAACTCATATCGACCCAATAGGACAGACTAGAACTGCCCCATACGGTTTCCAAGGAGCACCTGGTGGGTTCGAACTACTGACCCTTTAGTTAGCAGCTGTAGCTCTTAACGCTCTGCCACCAGGCTTTCTAATCCGAGTTAGGAATACATAATTTACTTATCTACTATACTGTTGGGAGACATTTCTCCCCAATTTGGAGCCAGTACAAATAATATTGCTGTACATATCACTCGGCTGCACTGTGTGGACCACATGCCCACCATTTATGCTGGGAGTGAAACTGCAGGGTCATAAACCTGACCCTTTGCTGTTGAGTCAATTCTGACTCATAGAGACCCTACAGGACAAAGTAGAACTGCCCCATAGGTTCCCAAGACTGTAATCTTTATGGAAGCACACTGCCACATCTTTCTCCCACGGAGTAGCTGGTGGGTTCAAACCACTAAACTTTTGGTTAACAGCCAAGCGCTTAACCACTGTATCACCAGGACTTCTTGCGGGGTCATACAGTATACATAAATTCAGCTTTAAACAGACACTGCCAACCAGCTTATCCAAGTGTTTGTACCAATACACACTCCAATAATGTATGAGAATTCCCTTGCTCTAAATTCCCACAAACCTTCTGTATTATTGGTGGGCACATAATAGTTGTATGCCATTATGGTTTTAACTTGCATTTCGCTAATGACTTATGCTGACAGTTTATAAAGAAAATGTTCTACATTCTTACTTAGGTGAGTAGCATCAGGGGTCTTAAAAGCCTGTGACCGGTCATCTAGGATACTCCACTGATCTCACCCCTTTGGGAACAAGGAAGAATGAAGAAAACTAAAGATACAAGGGAAAGATTAGTCCAAAGGACTAATGGACCACATCTACCACAGCCTTCGCCAGACTGAGTCCAGTACAACTAGATGGTGCCCAGCTACCACCACTGACTGCTCTGATAGGGATCACAATAGAGGGTCCTGGACAGAGCTGGAGAAAAATGTAGAACAAAATTCTAACTCAGAAAGAAAGACCAGACTTGCTGGCCTGACAGAGACTGGAGTAACCCTGACAGCATGGCCCCAGACACTCTTTCAGCTTAGTAATGAAGTCACTCCTGAGGTTCACCCTTCAGCCAAAGATTGAATAGGCCCGTTGAACAAAACACGACTAAGAGGGCCCACCAGCCCAGGGGCAAAGACTAGAAGGCAGGAGGGAACAAGAAAGCTGGTAATAGGGAACCCAAGGTTGAGAAGGGAGAGTGCTGACATGTGGTAGGGTTGTTAACCAATGTCATGAAACAATATGTGTACTAACTGTTCAATGAGAAACTAGTTTGTTCTGTAAACTTTTGTCTAAAGTACGGTTAAAAAAAAAGATACAATCTAATGACTTATGTTGAAGACCTTATTTTTACTGATCCTTTGGGTGAAATGCCTGTTCAAGTCTCTCACCCACTTTTCTACTGGGTTATCTTTTTCTAACTGCCTTATAATTCTTCATATAGTCTAGATGAGCCTTTTATCATAGTGTTGCAAATATCTTTCCCCATTCTGTGACTTGCCTTTCATTCTCTTAATGATAACTTTTGATGAATATAAGTTCTTGATTTTAACAATATCCAATTCATCTTTTGTTTTCTTTTATAGTTAATACTTTGTGTGTCCTATTTAAGAAAACATTTCAGACCCTAAGGAAATTTTTTTCCCCTAAGGAAAATTATATTTTCTTATATTATCTCCTAAAAGCTTTATTGTTTTACATTTTACCAGTAGATCCACAATTCCATGGGAATTTCATTTTGTGTGTGGTGTGAGACAAGGGTCTTGTTTCACTTCTTCTATATGAATAAACATGATGCTCCAATACCATTTACTGAAAAGACCATCATTTCTACTTTTCTATTATGCCACCTTTGCCATAAATCAAACATCAGTATATGCTTGTATCTGTTTCTGTACTCTCTATTCTGCCCTCACTGATCCACTGAACCAAGGATATTGTATATCCTTGCATTAATACCACACTTCCTTTATTAATCTAGCTTTACAGTAAATCTTGATAGCCAATAAAACAAGTTTTCCCACTTGGTTCTTGAAGAGTGTTTGGCTCTTCTTGGCATTTTGCATTTTCATATAAACATATCTCTTTTACTAATTGCTACAATCCTGTATCTAAATTTTACTAACCCACTTTTAAAATGTGGTAAAGCAAGCCTAGAAAAATTACATAACTTGCCTGAGGTCATAAGATGCAGAGCCTAGATTTGAAGCTAGTAGTGTCTCTGTCCAAAGTATACACTTTACTTTTTACTATAATACCTTGCATGTCTATAAATTCACACATGTGAAAATGTTAAGGCCTAAAAATAACAATATATGTAAAAACAATAATGAAGTATTACTTTAATATATATTCAACATACTTTTTTTTTTACAGGTAGTTTCAGATAATTAATGCTGCCAATACTGGCAAATTGATGATGAAACTGGTACCAACAGTACCAATATTGCCAATAGAAGTAGATATTACTACAATTCTCTCAGAGTTCTAGAAAATTAATAGTGATTACTACTAATAAAGGTACAAAAGAAATTATTGTCCTGAAGGATTGATTTAGTTACTGCCTGTTTAAATCCCGATTGTTATAAAGTGTAGGTCATGTTTCACTCCAATGCTAGAGACACTGAGGAGATGCAATGGATAGATCTTTAACAGGGAAAGCAGAGAGAGGATACATGGACTCCCCTTAGATGTCTGGCTTGAGCAAAGGATACTTATAGAAGGGGAACCAATATTTCTTCAGCAACTTAGCAGCGTGGTAAATGCTTGACATACAATTACGTCATTTCATCCTCAAAACTCTAGCAAGTATTACTGGTGCCCCAAATTACAAAAACAAAATATCTAGGAATGGGAAGAGTTAAGTAACTTGCCCAAAGTCAGAAAGTTAGTGAGTACCGGATCTCAGATCTCAGCTGAAACCTTCATGTGCTAAGCTCTTTCTACCACAGCAAACTGGTAATACTTATGTGGTATTTGTTTCACAACTGAGCTGAAAGACTAGATTTTCCACTGGGGAATATACAAGTGACACTAAAACAACAGCAAAGCTGCTGTCAAGGTTTCACTGTGACTAAATGTAGTAAGTCACATGGAACCTTTTGACGGGATTGCCTTGAGCAAAGTCACCTTTGAAAACAATACTGCATTTGCTTAGTTTTTTAGAACTCTTTTAGCACCTTAAGCTAAAAAAAAAGTTTGGATCCTTTATACACACTAGAGCACATAAATAATATCCTACCTCACACTGTTTACAACCCCACTGCAGTGACAACAAAAATTTTCTGGTCTGGTTTTAACATATTCTGGCAGAATTTAAGATGAAGTATTCATAAGCTTATGAACTGGGCAGAAGAGAATAATTTCCTAATATACGTGGGAGCATGGCAACTAGGCGCAGGGGAGAAATGGTCCCACTTTATTCTGGGCTCCTCAGACCACGTCAGTAATACTGGGTGACACAGTTAACGTGAACGACAGATCACCTAGAGTAATGATTCTCACATACGAGTAACATTTATAATGCAGATTCCTGGGCCTTATAGAGTTCTGATTCACTGAGTCTGAAGGTGCGGTCTAGGAATCTGCTTTTGAAAATTTTGTATTTTCAAATACACATAAAAATATATAAAACATATATATGTACATGCACTAAGTAAGCGGCAAATCTCACCTTCCTGGCCAAGGTGCAGCATGAATCTAATCCCCAAAATGTCGGGATTGATCCAGCCCTCACCTTCCCACTTCTCATCCTCATCACCAGCCACCCATGTGGCACACCATCTCCGACCCTAGCCACCAGAAGCTGGGTCAGAGCTCACAAGGTGAAAGGACACTGTCCTTCAGACTGCCAAATAGGCAGACGCCAGTTGCAAGTCTGAGAAATCCCAACCTTCTGTCCTGCTGGCCACCAGTTCTAGGCTAGTTTCCCATCACCCCTTCAGGATGTCAGCTATAAGCTCGGGCCTCCACATGACACCGTTGTTTTCTGACCTGCTGGCTCCCACTGCCCCTTTGGGTTTGATAAATTGCTGAAACAACTCAGAGGATCTCACGGAGAATGTATCATTCTTACAGCTACAGATTTATCACAGCCAAAACAGATACAAACGAAGACACACACAGGCTGAGGTCTGGAAGGGTCCAACACGGAGCTTCCATGTCCCAAGGGATGTGCTACCCTCCCGAGAGCAGATGTTCTCCACGACCAGGAAGCTCTCTGAGCCTCCACGTTCAGGGTCTTTATTGGTAGATTATAACACGCCTCCTGAGGCCTAGCAATACTGGGCCACCAGGTGGTCCCTCTTGGTCTGGTCAGCCCCCACTCATTAGTCTCAGGTGTGGTTCGGCCAGAAAGAACCCAAAACATAAGGCCAAATTGCTTTCTGCGAGGTGACTCCACATCTCACAGTACATATGCAAAAAAAGATGAATACAATGAACTCCCATGTTAAAACACCACCACCCCAGCTAAAACACAGACACTTACCGGGACCTCAGAAGCCCCAGATTCCATCCCCTTCCCTCCCCTGAGGTAGCCATTATCCTGACTCTGGGTTAATCATGCCTATTCTTTTTTATTAGTGTTACTTCTAATATGGAAACCCTGGTGGTGTAGTGGATGAGTGCTACAGCTGCTAACCAAAGGGTCAGCAGTTCGAATCCATCAGGCGCCCCTTGGAAACTCTATGGGACAGTTCTACTCTGTCCTATAGGGTCACTGTGAGTCAGAATCCACTCGACGGCACTGGGTTCTGGTTCTTTACTTCTAATATATAATATATATAGCCCTAAACAATCTTTCTAGTTTTGAAAAACTGAATAAAAATCACAAACCCATATACACAAAGGCAATGGTACCCTTATAGATGAAGGGTCCAAGGAAAAGGTAAACTGAACAAAGTCTCTGCATCACTGTCTAACTCCAGCTCCCCAGAGAGTTAAAGGGTTCCTCTCTGGAGAAGTTAGTAGGCAAAGACGTGAATCCTGGGAAACATACGGGTCAACCACAGTCAGGGTGTCTATCAGGGCTATAGTATAGGCTAGTATTATGGAACTTACAGCAGGAATGTAGGCAGGGAGAGCAGACTACTGTGCATCTTTTCTTTCTTAGCTCACCATGGCTACTCCTCCAGGATTTTGGAATAGGTCAAAATAGAATACACTTGAGAGGTGAAACAAGTTTCCTCAGTTGATCCAGGCAGCAAGACACTGAGGGGAGAGAAGGAACTTCTATAGCACATGTTCAAGATAAGCTAAGAAGAGATAAGAATCTGGGTCAAGCTGACAGGGGAATTCTGCCCTCAGGTTAGAAGACAGTACCATGACAGCAAGCATCTTGGTAATTATAATCCTCATCATGTCTATGTCTTGCTTCATATCCCTCCAGTCTGGAGTAGTTGCATCTATATCTGGTACACAGCTGTCATCTGGGTAAATCTCCTCATCATCATTCTGGGGATTCTCATCTCCCTCCTGCATTAGATCTGTTTCCTATATCCCACGTCTTAGCTTACTCTTGAATTGGTGCTTTTCACCCTCCAAAAAAACCAAACCCACTGCCATCGAGTTGATTCTAACTCATACTGACCCTCCTTACAGGACAGAGTAGAAAAGCTGTAAATCTTTATGCAAGCACACTGCCACATCTTTCTCCTGCAGTACGGCTGGTGGGTTCAAACCACCAACCTGTCTGTTAGCACTCCAGCACTTTAACCACTGTGCCACCAGTGCTCAGCTTTCAATAAAGGGGACAGGGGAAGTAAACATTGTAAGGCCTTGCCTGTCTGAAAATATCTATTCTAACTGGCCATTAATTTGGCTGAGCACATAATTCTAAGTTGGAAATCATTTTCCTTCGAGATTTTGAAGGCTTTGCTCCACTGTTTTCTCATTTCCAGGTTGCTGCAAAGAAATTCAAAGTTATCCTGATTCCTGGTCCTTTGTGATTTTTTTTTTTTTTTAATCTAGAATCATCTCTTGAGCCCCAGTGTTCTGAAATTTCCTAACGATGTGTTTTAGCTTAAGTATATTTTCATTTACTGGGCTGGGCACTCAGTAGGCACATTGGATCTCAAACTCCAACCTTAAAATAAGGTCATTTTCTTGAATTATTTAATTTATTATTTCCTCCTTTCCATTTCCTCCTATTTTCTCAATTCAGAACTCAATTGTACAGATACTCGACCTCCAGAATAGTCAAGTGACCTCTCTCTTACACTTTCTATCTCTTTGTCTTTTTGCTCTACTGAGAGATTTCCTCAACATTATCTTTCAACCCTCCTGAGGTTTTCATTTCTATCATGTTTTAACTAATTTTTTGTTTTCTAACCACTCCTTTATATTATGTCCTATTTTTATTTCATTCTCATCTTTTATCTCTCAGAGATCATTAAAAATTGGAGTGAGGGATTGTTGGTAGTTTTCTTCTCCCTGCAAAGTCTCTGTTCTTCCAAACTGGTTTTTTCTGTTGTTTTTCATTTGTTTTAGTTCCCATCTTCCACCTTCAGTTTTATAGATTTTTCTGAAATAACTGGTTTTCCTTGGCTATTTGCTTCTGATTAAGGGTAGGGAACCAAAAAGCTTATTGGAAGCGCTGAACCTGTGGGACTTGGTGATGTGGAATTTCAAGGAATCCCAAGTCAGGCTTTTTCTCCAGGGCTACTCAGAAACCCGAGAATAATATTTCAGGCTCCTGCTTGGCAGTCAGCATTCTATGAGTCCAGAGGAGAAATAAGGCTGAGAATCAGGTAGGAAAACCTGTGTTCTCAGCATTTAATATGTATATGATCACTTATGCTTCTATTATCAATATGGTAACAACTATATTTCCCAATAAAAAAAAGAGCTGCCTTCGAGTTGATTCCAACTCATGGTGACCCCATCTGTGTCACAGTAGAACTGTACTCCAAAGGGTTTTCAATGGCTGATTTATTTGAAGTAGAGCACCACGCCTTTCTTCAAGGCACCCTGGGTAGACTTGAACCTCCAGCCTTTTGATTAGAAGCCCGGTATTTTAAATGTTGCACCACCCAGAGACATATTTCCCAATACTGTTCCCAAATTCTGAACAGATATTAATTTGGGAGTTTTAGCAACAAGAAACTTTAATTCCCAAAAACACAAGTTATTCTGTATTTTTCATAAGTGCTATGTATTTCTAAATAATAATGAGTGATCATAACAATAGAAAGTCATTTTTCTGTGACAGTTATACTAAATATTAGGGTTTTCTGTTTTAAAAAATGATATAATAATAAATCCATGGCTCATTATTATTACATAAAAATTCCTCTTTCTAAACATTCTGCATCCCACTTTGAAATGTGGCATCTGGGGCCTTAAATGCTAACAAGCAGCCATCTAAGATGCATCAATTGGTCTCAACCCACCTGGAGCAAAGAAGAATGAAGAACACCAAGGTCACACGACAACTAAGAGCCCAAGAGACAGAAAGGGCCACATGAACCAGAGACTTACATCATCCTGAGACCAGAAGAACTAGTTGGTGCCCGGCCACAATCGATGACTGCCCTGGTGGGGAGCACAACAGAGAACCCCTGAGGGAGCAGGAGATCAGTGGGATGCAGACCCCAAATTCTCATGAGAAGACCAGACTTAATGGTCTGACTGAGACTAGAGGAATCCTGGCAGTCATGGTCCCCAAACCTTCTGTTGGCACAGGACAGGAACCATCCCCGAAGACAACTCATCAGACATGAAAGGGACTGGACAGTGGGTGGGAGAGAGATGCTGATGAAGAGTGAGCTAATTACATCAGGTGGACACTTGAGACTGTGTTGGCATCTCCTGTCTGGAGTGGGGATGGGAGGATAGAGAGAGTTGGAAGCTGGCAAAATTGTCACGAAAGGAGAGACTGGAAGGGCTGACTCATTAGGGGGAGAGCAAGTGGGAGAACGGAGTAAGGTGTATATAAACTTATATGTGACAGTCTGACTTGATTTGTAAACGTTCACTTGAAGCTCAATAAAAGTTAATAAAAAAAAAATTCCTCTTTCTGATATGTTGTTGTTGTGTGCCATCGAGTCATATTCTGACTCATAGTGACCAGTGTGACAATAGAACTGCCCCATAGGGTTGTGGATTAATAGAAAGTATTAAAAGAAACATTAACACAAAATAAACACCAAATAAAAATTATTTTAACAATGGAAAGATCATACTGTACACAGTTGTCATGGACTCAATTCCGGCTCATGGTGATCCCCATGATTGTCAGAGTAAAACTGTGCTCTGTAGGGTTTTCGATGGCTGTGGCCTTTCAGGAGCAGGTCACCAGGCCTTTCTTCAGAGGTATGTGTGGGTGAATTCAAACCCTCAAGCTTTTGGTAAGTAGTACGTAACCTTTTGTACCATTCACAGACTCCTATAAATATTTAATATTTAAGAGCTATCATTCTTAAAATGAAATTTTTAAAAATACCAAGCATTTCTTGCCTATCCAATAGTCTTGACCTTTATTTCATGACAAATATTCCTGCTGTAGAAATTTTTCTTTCATTTTGTGTTGACACTGATTGAATTAAGAGTATATCAAAAGGCATCTTCGACCCATAACCAGTGAAGAGATTGAATCAATAACTAACAACCTCCCCCAAAAATAAAAGTTCTGACCAGATGACTTCACTGGGGAATTTTACCAAACATTTAAAGAATTAACATCAATCAAAGTCTTCCCAAAAATATAAGAGGAGGGAACACTACCTAACTCATTCTACAAGGCCAGCATTACCCTGATACCAAAGCCAGACAAAGATACTACCGTATGAACCAGCAATTCTGCTCCTAGGTATATACCTCAAAAGCTTAACAGCAGGGACTGAAACAAATACCTGTACACCAATATTCACTGCAGTATTATTCACAATAGTCTAAGGTGAAAACAATCCAAGTGTTCATCAATAGATGAATGGATAGGCAAAGTGTGGTATAGCCATACAATGGAGTATTATTCAACCATAAAGAGAAATGAAGTTCTGATACATGTTACAGCATAGATGAACCTTGAAAATATTATGCTAAGTGAAATAAGACACAAAAAGACAAATAGTATATGATCCCACTTATGTAAAATATTTAGAATAGGCAAATGCATAGATACAAAAGTTTATTAGTGGTTACCAGAGGCTGGGGGAGGAGGAAATGGGGAATTAGTGTGTAAAGAGTTTCTGTTTAGGGTGATGAAAAACATGTGAAAATAGATAGTAATGATTATTGCACAACATGATGAGTGTTACTGATTGAACTGTGTCCCCTAAAACACGTGCTGTAAATCCTAACCCTACCTGTGGTTATAATCCCATTGGGAATGGGTTTTCTTTTTTATGTTAATGAATAATATTAGTGTAGGTGTACCTTAAGTCAATCTCTTTTTGAGATATAAAAGAGATTAAACAAGCAAGCAAGCAGAGATGGGGGAAGAGAAATGCCAAGCCACATGAAGACTGCCCAGGAGCAGAAACTCAAAAGAGACAAGGACTTTCCTCCAGAGCCAACAGCAAGAGAAAGCCTTCCCCTAGAGCCAGCACCCTGAATTTGGACTTCAAGCCTCCTGAACTGAGAAAATAAATTTGTTTATTAAAGACACCCATTTGTGGTACATGCAGTCCCCGGGTTACAAATGACTGACTTACATACAACCTGTAGTTACAAACCAAACCCTGTAAAGCCTATTGGGGGAAAAAAGTGACTCGGTGTTCGGGCCTCAGTCTCCCACAATGGACCCCACTTCTCCTGCATGCACAGACGCCACAGTGAGTCCTTGGGTGGCTGCTGGCGGCCTGTGGGCCCTGCAACATGGTGGATTTGGGATAAAAATAAACACAAGTTTTCTAAGAAATGACAAGAATGACTTTTCACAAGGAAACCGCACTTTATCCATAGATCATTTGTTTTGAACCCGTAGAATTTGTGCCATAGTAAACAGCTACATGCATTGGGAAAGTTGCTTCTCAGCAACTTTTACCCAATCTTTTTTTTTTTTTCCTCTCCGTTGCATCCCAATTTCCAGAGAAACCTTGTCTTGGCAGTTCTTAAGCTTTTTGAGTATTTACAGGGTAAATCTGGTTGGTTCTCGGTTTTTTCCTCTGACAGGGACAGGTATCTAAGGCAATTTCCACTCATTCTTGGGTTTTTCAATTTTCTAAATTGTATTGCTGTTGTCTCCTCAACTGATGTCCTAGACCTTTAGGTCTTTACTGCCATTTAGTCCAATAGGGAATAAAACTGCAAGTGTAGATCCTGCCATCTTAATCCCAAAGGAATCTTCATTTTTAACAAGTACTTTAGGAGCCCTGCGCTCAGCTGCTAACTGAAAGGTTGGCAGTGCAAACCCACCAGCTGTCCCATGGGAGAAAGATGTGGCAGTCTAATTTCATAAAGATTACAACCTTGGAAACCCTATGGGGCAGTTCTGCTCTGTCCTATAGGATCACTATGGGTCAGAATCGACTGAATGGCAAGGGGTTTGGTTTGGTTTCTTTAGGAGATTCTGATGTAGGTGATCCCAAAACACTTTCAAATACTAAACTACAGGATAATGAGTAGAAAGTGCCCAGAATAGTGAACACAACTAAAAATACTTAAAGAAGCTGGGATGTTTATCAAGGAGAATATTCTAAGAGCTACAACAGCTATTTCAAATAGCTAAAGGGCTAACTGGGGAAAACAAGTTAAGCTTGTTCTCTATGCCCCCTAGAGCCAGTGTATAAAAACTATAGGCCAGAGATCTGGTATGAGATGGAGAATTTCTTAACAGAAAAAACTATCCCAGCAGAAATGAACTGCCTTGGAAAGAGACTTCAAAACAGGCTGCACAGCTATCACTTACGAGGGATGTCACAAGAGCATCTAAGCCCAAGATGGTTGTGTGGTCCAACTGGCTGCAGAGGCAAGGCTGACACACATAAATATAAGGTTACGACAGAGTTAAATGCTAGAAGAAAAAAACTGCAAGGTTAAAGTCATTTTAGACACACTGAAAGCTACCAAATACAAAGGGCATTGCAGGTAATGACTGCCTGGTCCCTAGACTTCCTACACCTGGTCGGAATATAAATTCTTTTCCACATAGAATCTTCACTCAGATGTGCATTTATCCCTAGATTAAATTTGAGAGTTGAAAAGTGACAAGGCAATGGGTCCTGAGTGCCATGAAAATGTCTGTACGAGCCACATACTTTAACTATATTACTAGACATCTTTTCTTTACCTAAAATGCCATGTCTCCCTGCATCAATTCTCCCCGCTTCTGCCAATGAGAAACAAAGAGCATGCCAGAGAGGCTGAAGCACGGTGAACAAGGGGGCAAGCTGCATGAGATGAGGCTTACAGTCGGCAGAGAGGCCAGACCACAGGAAAGGGATAGGGCGGGGGGTGTTATGGGTAAAGTTAAATATTTGAGGTTTATTCTAAGTATAATGGTAAGTAATACAGGAGTTTCAAGCAGCAGAGTGACATGAACAGATTCCATATTTTTTAAGTAGACCGTTGCATGAAAAGTACATTAAAGTAGACCTAATGACACATTCTGGTAGACCAATTAGGAAGCAGTGTCCCTGTGAGAGAAAGTGGGAGTCTGGATTAGGGTGACAGAGGTATAGATGAATTCAGGAGGCAGGATTAGAACGATGAAAGGCCGTAGGGATGACCTAGCTACCTGGCGTGTGTATCTGGATGAATGGTGGTGCCAATCTCCAGGTGTACTCTGGTGGCTGTAGGTTGTTGGAAGTGTTAGGAATGAGCGAACCCCTTGTGCTCAGCTGTGGATGAGTTAACTTTGAAAACCCGTAACTCATCCTAGTGCAAACATGTCCCAAGCTCCACTTTCTCATTTCCCACTAAAAATCTCCATTAAAGCCTCAAATTCAGGATCCTAACAAATGAAATCTGTATCTTTCTTCCACATCTGCTTCATTAGCTGATTAATGCCTCCAGTTGTGGCAGATGTTATAGATGGGATTCTTGCATGTGAGAGAGAAGGCGAGAATGTAAAGCAACCAAAGACTCACTGAGAAGAGTCTATGACTCACAGATTAATCCCTGAGGCTGGAGTTATTCTTGCCACAAACGTTAACCCTAAGGAAAGAGTTAACTCCTAACTCCGTAAACATTTAAACCATCTGAAAACAAAAATGGTATTAAGGGATACTTTTTTTTTTTTTTTTAATGCACAGGTTGACTTGTAATATTATGAGAATAACATAGATACTGAAACAGATCCAAGAAAATAGATTCAGGTGTTAAATGTCAATTCTTAATTAATCACCTTGTTTTTCTGAAAAAAACAGAACTGAAATCAATCGTTTTCCAGCTGACTAGAAGCATCACAATCTTTATTAGTAAAAAAAAAAAGGTTTTTTTACTGGGTCCTTATTATTATTATAGCACAACACTGCCACCTGTCGGAAGACATCACCAGCAAAATTTTTTTATTTCTAAACAAGTTTGTGAGAAGGGTTGCTTCTGAAAGAAAAAATAAATACAAAGAACTACTTTGATTTTTTTCCTTCTAGCTTATTATATTTGCATAAAACCTTCAGTAAAGATTAAAGAAATACAACTCCACTGTTTCCCACCATGAAAAGCACAAAATATTATTTACTTTTTAGTTCTGGTCACTTGGATGAAGGGAGGGTGGGCCATCAAAGGCCAGCACGAGGGAATTTTGGGGGTATTGGAATTGGTCTGTATGATAATTATAATAGTGGTTACATGAATCTGTACACATGTTAAATTCACAGAACTGGAACCAGAAGGAAAAAAAAAAGCCAATTTTATTCTACGATAATTTTTCAGATACCTGCTGCCATCGAGTAGATTCCAAATCATAGTGACCCTACTGGACAGAGCAGAACTGCCCCATAGAGTTTCCAAGTAGTGCCTGGTGGATTTGAACTGCCAATCTTTTAGTTAGCAGCTGTAACACTTAACCACTATGCCACCAGGGTTTCCTAGGGACCCTATAGGACAGAGTAGCACTTGCCCCATAGGATTTCCAAGGCTTTAGGGAAGCAGACTGCCACACCTTCCTCTCATGGAGTGGCTGGTGGGTTCGAACCACTGACCTTTAGGTTAGCAGTCAAGCACTTTAACCACAGCACCACCAAGACTCCTTAGGGTAAGTAGGAGGATAAAAATGTTCAATGCCACGTTTACAGAAAGGACAGGGGAAAAAATCATAAAGTTAGTATGTGAAAACACTCACATAAAACTTCGACAGTCTTGCCATACATAGCTCAAAAGCCTGAGGGCCATATTAGATGAGACAGGACCTAACCTGAAAGCATGTTGAAATATTTAAATACAGACCTAGAAGTGTTCCTCTGTTTCCAAAGGCTACCGATGGACACTAGAAGTCAATCACTATGTCCCTAACGTAGGAAGGTCCGATGAGGGGTAACTAGTACCAAAAGCTAACAATCAATAAGTCACCTTTGATTCTGGTAACCTCAAAACAAATCTTATGTGTGGTTATATTTTGTCTCCCACAAAAAGCTACAATATAAACAGAACAAGGTGCAGGTTTAGCACCTATGTAATCTTGGTATTTGCTGGATGTTGGAGAAGTCATGTACAAACCTAAGTGATAACGGCATTGGGTTTTTGGGTTTTAATGCAGTAAGCCACCACTTGTCTGTGAGCTTGTCGTACTGTAGTGGCTTGCGTGTTGCTGTGATGCTGTAAGCTATGCCACCAGTATTTCCAATATGACCAGGGTCACCCACGGTGGACAGTTTTCAACAAGCTTCCAGACTAAGACTAGGAAGGTGGACCTGGAGGTCTACTTCTAAAGAAAACTGGCCAGTGAAAACCTTATGAATATCAGCAGAACATTGTCTGATACAGTGCGGAAGATGAGTCCCTCAGGTTGGAAGGCACTCAGAATGGGACTGGGGAAGAGCTGCCTCCTCAAAGTAGAGTTGACCTTCATGACATGGATGGAGTCTAGCTTTCAGGACCTTCATTTGCTGATGTTGCACAACTCAAAATGAGAAGACAGCTGCAAATATCCACTAATAATCTGACCATGGAATGTTCCAGGTATGAATCTAGGGAAATTAGAAGTCATCAAAAATGAAATGGAATGCATAAAGATGCGCATTGTTGTTGTTGCTGCTGTGTGCCTTCAAGTCAATTCTGACTCATAGTAACCCTGTAGGACAGGGTAGAACTGCCCCCACAGGCTTTCCAAGGAGCGGCTAGTGGATGCAAACTGCTGACTTTTTGGTAAGCCGTTGAGCTCTTAACCACTGCACCATTAGGGCTTCTCCCAGGCATTAGTGAGCTGAAATGGGCTGGTATTAGCCATTTTTCATTGGACAATCGTATGGTCTACTATGCTGGGAATAGCAAACTGAAGAGAAATGACATCACATTTATATACAAAAAGAACTTTTCAAGATCTATCCTGAAGTACAACACTGTCACTGAGAGGATAACCTTCACATGCCTACAAGGAAGACCAGTTAATACAACTATTATTCATTGATTCCAATGTTTCAACATAAGAGCTTTCATAGAAAGGAACAAAGCTACGTATCATGACAAAAGTGGATCAATTCCATAGTGTCACTTTGGACTCTTTTTTTTAAATCGTAACTTTTAAATGGAATTTCTGAAACTTATCTGCTCAAAATAGTGTTTACATACATACACAGAAAGACGGAAATACATCAAAACATTTTCAATGATTAATTAATTGGTGAGATGCTTGTGACTTTCAATTTCTCCTTTAACATTTTTCAGTATTAAACAGAATTTCCAAAACATTTTCTTTGGAATGGGAAAAGAAAATAGTTGTTACTGTTGCTTTTAATCTATGAGGAGGTAGGAGTCCCTGGGTGGCACAGTTAATGTGCTTGACTACTTACTCAAAAGGTTGGCAGTTTGAACCCACCCAGAGGTGCCTCAGAAGACAGGCCTGGTGATCTGCTTCCAAAAGGTCACAGCCTTGAAATCCTATGGAACAGTTCTACACACATGGGGTAGCACGCCATGAGTCAGAATCGACTCAACAGCAACTAACAGCAACGATGAAGAGGTAACACATGAACCAAAAACTCATTAAAATCAAATGTTTTAAAAGGTAGTCGATGCCCCTACCAACACACACTAACACACATACACACACATACACACTTTTACCCCCAGCTCCAAAATTACTCTGGCAAAACCAGATTTGGCTGTGATTACTATTGCTTCTCATTAAGAAAGTCTACCTTTCCCAGTGAAGAAAACCAAAGAAAGACACAAGAGAAAGATTAGTCCAAAGGACTAAGGGACCACAACTACCACAGCCTCCACCAGACTACGACCAGCACAACTAGATGGTGCCCGGCTACCACAACCAACCGCTCTGACAGGGATCACAACAGAGGGTCCCAGACAGAGCTAGAGAAAAACGTAGAACAAAATTCTAACTCACAAGAAAAAACCAGATTTACTGGTCTGACAGAGACTGGAGAAACCCCGAGATTATGGCCCACGGACACAGTGAGGTCACTCCTGAGGTTCACCCTTCAGCCAAAGATTAGACAGGCCCATAAAGCAAACAATAATAGACGTAGCTCAATCATGTACACGAGACTAAATGGGCACACCAGCCCAGAGACAAGGATGAGATGGCAGGAGGGGATAGGAAAGCCAGATGAACGGAAATGGAGAACCCATGGTCGAGAAGGGGAAAGTGTTGACATGTTAAATGTTGCAGGGTCAGCAACTTATGTCACAAAACAATATGTGCATTGTTTAACAAGAAACTAATTTGCTCTGTAAAACTTCACCTAAAAAAAAAAAAACTTTATTTACAGTAAAAAAAGAAAGTCCACTTCTCCCAATGCAAGATGTCTGACCTGGACAGTGGCATGATAGCAGAGCAATCCACAGAGCTTTGGAAGTATACACATTTGCAAAATCACCTCCATTTTAGAGTCTGCCAAGATGGGTAAACTGCCTGAAGAGAATAAAATATAGAAGGCATTTAAAGAAAAAAAAAAAAGAGCTTGGAGTTTAAAGAACTCTGGGATATGGAAACTATCCAGGAAAACCTTTTATTTCTAAATTTTAATAATTTTAAAAGTCATAGATTACTAAGACCTAACACAAGAATATATATATATCCCTTCAACTAGGAAATGATTCTTGGAATTTAAATTTTTAGAAAGGAAAATGTATGCCTAAATGACACAATTATTTCCAAGTTCAAGTTTTATGTGAACGACAAAAAACACTGAAGCATGAAAACACGGGTGCCTAACTGGAATCAGGCAGTAGGGAGACAATGAAACCTCACACATTGTATTATAATATAGGGAGATGCATTTTTTTCTGGGGAACTCTGGTATATAACTTCCCTAAGATTCTTAAAATGCTCAAAGTCCCTAAAAATACTTGAATTACTACTTGAATTGGCAGCCAACAATAACAATTACTATCTTTAAACCAACAAAATGAGAAAAACAAATACCAAAATAATGTTAATATGATTTTATAAAACTACTTCTCCCAGCATGTCCCAAATAGTATAGAATCCGCAGAACTATACTCAAATTCAGAACACATTAAACGTTCAAATACACATCTGCTAGTGTGAAAAAAGTAGAACCCTGGTTGATCAGAGATCAGGCTGCTAACCAAAAGGTCGGCAGTTCAAATCCACCAGCTGCTCATTGAAAACCCTACGGGGCAGTTCTACTCTGTCCTATAGGGTCACTATGAGTCAGAAACCGACTCAATGGCACCTAACAACAACAACAACATTTGGTGACCAACCATCCAACATGGCTCTCACAAAGCTAATGCAATATATTAAACACAAACAAGAGACTAAGGGAATGACTTTCAGGAGTTTGTTTGAAATAGAGAATTAAACAGACTAACACAGCTGAAGCAGTATGTAACATATTTTTAAAGGTGGAGAGATAAGGAAACACCAGTGTCCGAAACAATGAACACTCTAGTGTTAAGTATGGTACAGGGACTCAAATATCACACTAATCAGAAAACTACTATGTCAGTTTCTATAACTCTATTAATTTTAAAAAAAATACGGTATCCTAAGCAACCACCTAGGAGCATTTTAAATGAAAAGACTTAAGTCTTAATGAAAAAAAAGTAAAATATCAGTACAATAAAAGATAAAAAACAAAGTTAACAGACCAACAGACTGAAAATATCTGCCAAATGTCAAACAGCCAATGTGTTGATATCCCTTCAAAAATATATCCTACAAATCAATAAGGAAAAGACAAAATTCATTAGAGAATGGGCACATTACATAAATAGTTTCCCCTTGCTTCCCCTTGTTTCCTGTGCCTGGTCTTTCCAACAGAGTAGTTGGGAAACAGATCACTCCCTGTCTACCTCCACAGACGTTTAACATGATCTCCAGGGAGAGTAAAAACTAACCTCATATTTTTTCATTAAAGTCTAAAAAAACTACAACATAAGCTAAAAAAAAAAAAAAAAGCTCATACATACATAAGAGACTTGTATCTAGACTATATAAAGAACTCTTGAAAATCAAATAATCCAACTTAAAAAACTTGAATAGACATATCTCCAAAGGTATACAACTGGCCAATAAACCAAAAAAAAACAAAGCAAACCCAGTGCCATCAAGTAGATTCCAACTCATAGCGACCCTACAGGACAGAGTAGAACTGCCCCATAGAGTTTCCAAGGAGCACCTGGTGGTTGTGAACTGCCAACCCTTTGGTTAGCAGCCGTAGCACTTAACCACTATGCCACCAGGGTTTTAATAAGCATATGAAAAGATGCTCAACATCATTAGCCATCCGGGAAATGCAAATCAAAACCTAATGAGATTGTACAACTTGAATGTAATCAAAGTCACTGAATTGTACATATGGAAATTGCTGAATTAGTGTATATTCTTGTATATATTCTCAACAACAAAATTAAGTAAATTATTATTTTCTTTTTAACGAGATACAAAAACTCTTCAAACCCACTAGATGGCTGTAATCAAAAGACAGAAAATAACAAGTGTTGGTGAGAGCATAGAGAAACTGGAACCTTCATAACACTGCTGGTGGGAATATAAAATGGCGCAGCCACTCTGGAAAACATTTTGGCATTTCCTCAAAAGGTTAAATGTAGAGTTACCCAGCAATTCCACTCCTAGGTATTTACCCAAGAAAATGAAAACACACATGCACACAAAGAACTTACACACAATGGTCATGGCAGTACTAGTCACAAAAGCCAAAAAGTGCAAAGAACCCAGATGTCCATCAATGGATGACTGGATAAATAAAAGGTGGTATATTCATACACTGAGAATATTATCCAACAATAAAAAGGACTGAAATACTGATGCATGATACAAGATAAATGAACCATGAAAACATTATGCTAAGTAGAAGAGCCAATCACAAAAGAGTACATATTGTATGATTCCATTTATACCAATTGTTCCTAACAGGCAAATCTAGAGACAGAAAGTAGATTGTGATTATCTAGAGGTAGGGAGTGGGTAGGGAATGAGATTGCAGATAAGTATGAGGTTTCTTTTTGGGGTGACGAAAATGTTCTAAGATCGATTGCAGTGATGGTTGTACAATTCTGCGAATGCTCTAAAAACCATTTAATTGTACACTTTAAATGGATGAATTGTATGGTATGTGAATTATAGCTCAATAAAGCTGTAAACTACTCAAAGAATGTAACCAATGTCACTGAATTGTAGTACATGTAGAAAGTGTTGAATTGGTGTACGTTCTACTGTGTATATTCTCAATAACAAAAATAAACTGTATTTTTAAAAAAGGGCTGTAGATTTTTTAATTTTTTATTTTTACTATACCCCAGCTCCTTAAACACTGCCTGGTAATAGTAAAAAAGTAATAGCAGGTATTCAGTAAATACTGGCTGAACAGAATAAATTTCAAAACATTGATAAGCCATTATAAAACTTTGTCACATCTTTACTGGCCGGACAGAGACTGGAGAAATCTCGAGAGTATGGCCCCTGAACCCCTTTTAACTCAGTAATGAAGTCACCCAAGAGGTTCACCCTTCAGCCAAAGATTAGACAGGCCCGTAAAACGAAATGAGACTAAAGGGACACACCAGCCCAGGGGCAAGGACTAGAAGGCACGAGGGGATGGGAAAGCTGGTAAGAAGGAACCCAAGGTCCAGAAGAGAGAGGGTTGACATGTCATGGGGTTGTTAACCGATATCATAAAACAATATGTGTACTAACTGTTCAATGAGAAGCTAGTTCTGTAAACCCTCACCTAAAATACAATTAAAAAAAAAAGAACTTTGTCACATCCAAAGTGATGAAATTACTGAAGGTCGGCATAGCAGGAAGATAGATGAGCATGTGTGTGTTTTCCAAGAAAGGAGAGGAGGACTCAAAACTTCAGCAGAAGCAAGACCTTAAAAAGTCTTGAAGCCAAGCTACGACGAAACGTGTATCATCACGAAGGCAGTGCAAGAGAAGAGAACGTCGCAACCCAATCTATTTTTAAATGTGCGAAGTGTAAGCGGAGAGTTGCTCCTTCTATCCAAAGATACACCTGCCACCTTGGAAGTAGAGCAGTAACCTTCAGATGAGAATGGAGAGCAGCTGGGAGGTGGAAAGGAGGAGAAATAGGTATCAAGATATCAGCATCTCCATGGATTTTCAAATTACACACAGTAACTCTCCTCTCCTCTCGCCCCGCAAAGACTGACATTCATACACGTACAAATCATGCACCGTTCCCCACGCTGAAAAATCACTCTGTCGTCAGCCCCTGTTGAGAGGGTGTCCTATTCGCCAAGAGTGATGGATCTAAAAAAAATATATGACCACTGAACCAGAAAACTCTTTCCTACAATCATCTGCGCAGGGTCCCCCTCCGGGTGTGGTAACTCAGGACTACCCACAAAGGTCCCCCGTTCCACCTCTTCGGGAGGACCCCAGCTCTTTACAAATGTGTCGCTGATTCAGAACGCTCAGCAAGGACTGGAGGACAAGGCCGCGGTTAGCGTCACGCAGCCTGATAACTCCCCAGGTGGGGGAACCCTGTGCCACCGCCAAGGAATGGAGCCCGCCATGGGCCCCCAGACGCCAAAGAGACAGCCGAGAAAGGTCGCATCCCGGCGACAGTGCTAGCCGTCGGGAGGTGACCCGTGACCCTGAGGAAACCGCCCCCTTGCGCCAGCCCCACCACGCGCGCAAACGCGGTCGCCTGGATTGCGAGGAACCACTTCTTGGGAAGCGCAGCGACCAAGCTCGCTCTCGCTGGGGGAATCTAACCTGTCAGTGAGAGAAGGTCCACGCTATCGGAAGGCGGAAGGATTCCTTCCGGGTCGACAGGCAGGGTCCAGAGAGGAGCAGTCGAGACTTCCGGCGTGTCCTTCTCCTGGGGCTAGGGAGCCGAGAAGTGGCGAGCCGCGGGCCGAGCGCACGCCTAGCGTTCTAAGTGGGGTTGGGGGTTGACGCTGCGGGTTGTTCATTTGGTTTGTCTTCAGCCTCCCAGATCCTCGAGCTGGCGCGGAAGAGGGTAAAAAAATACGCTTCTTCAAATCCCTACTTTCTGTTCCATACCAGGGAGAGAAATGTGTTTACTCTTTAAGTAAGAAAGCATAAAAGAGGTTTTTCCGGCCATTTATTTGATATCACTGGACGTGAGTCGGCCGAAGTTTTGACCTAAAGTATAAAAAAAAAAAAAAGAGAGAGGTACAAATACAGGGAAGAGAAAGCACTTTATGAAAGCAACAGAAGAGGGAGCTCTAGAAGTTAGGGAAGCTCTCTCTTTAACCTTCCTCAGCTTCCTTAAAAATACTCATCTCAAACACGGACAGTGATATGGATTGTACAGTTGAATCCCATAGAAAATTATTAGAAGAGAAAAAAGGAAAAGCAGAACACTCCTATGGACAATGAAAAAAAAAAAAACAAATGGACAATGAAGGCACACAAAAAAAGACATGCTCACAGTAGATAAAAACATAATCTTATATTCCAAAATGGGCTAAAAAATGACATATCACCAAAAAAACTGAATTCGATTTAAAAATAACAGCAACAACAACCAACAGATCCAGGAAGCTCAAAACCACACCTAGGCATGTTACAATCAAAGTACTAAAAACCAAAAATAAAATCTTAAAAGCAAGATTATTGACCTAAAATTATTCATAGTTTTAAATCTCTTATGAAATAACTCTTGGGTGAGAAGGAAATACAAACTGAAATAATAGAATTAAAAAACAATCACTGCACATCAGAATCTATGGGATGCACGTAAAGCAGTGATCAGAGGAAAATTCATTGAACTAAACACTTTTATTAATAAAATTAAAGAATGAAAATAAATTCCCAGATCCAAAAAGAAGAAAAATGTAATAAAGTAAATCAAAAGAAAGCAAAATGAAGGGTATAATAAAAATATAAGCAGAAATTAATGAGGTAGGGAATACAAAAGTGGTAGAACTAAATAATGAATAAAAATGCTGTTAACAGCTTCCTTAAGATATAATTCATATACCACACAATTCAGCCACTTAATGTATACAATTCAAGAGCTACTCACAGAATTGTACAAGTCAGAATCAACTTGACAGCACCTAACAACAACAACCATCACCACAATCAATTTTAGAACATTTTCATCGCCCCCAAAAAACCTCCACACCTCTTAACTGTCACCCCCAATATCCCCATCCCCTCCCAGCCCTAGACAGCCACTAGCCTACTTTCTGTCTCTATAGATTTGCTTGTTTTGGCCTTTTCATACAAATGGAATCATACAATATACAGTCTTTTGTGACTCTTAGCAGATTTTCAGGGGTCACTGATGTTGTAGCATATATCAGTACTTCATTGTTTTTTTATGGCTGAGTAATATTCCATTGTATGGAGATACCCCTTTTATTTACCTCGTCACCAGATGATGGACATTTGTGTTGTTTCCACCATTTGTTTATTATGACTGTTGCTGCAATGGACATTGTGTACAAGTTTTTGTGTGCACGTGAGTTTTAATTTTTTTGGACATATACTTAGGACAGGAATTGCTGGGTCATATGGCAATTTTGTTGACCTTTTTGGAGCTGCCAAACTGTTTTCCACAGTGACTATATCATCTTACATTCCCACCACCAATGCATCTGGGTTCCAATTTCTGCACATCCTTGTCAACACTTGTTATTATGTCTTTTTGACTGCAGCCATTCTAGTATGTTTCAAGCAGTATCTCATTATGGTTTTGATTTGTATTTCCCCAATGGCTAATGAGGAGCCCTGTTGGCATAGTGGTTAAGAGCTTATCTGCGAACCAAAAAGTCAGTGATTCAAATCCATCAGTCGCTCCTTGGAAAGCCTATGGGGCAGTTCTACTCTGTCCTGTAGAGTCTCTATAAGTTGGAATCAACCCAATGGCAGTGGGTTTGGGTTGGATGGCTAATGAAGCTAATTACATTTCATGTGCTTATTGGCCATTTATACCTCATTTTTAATTTTAATTTTTTAAAATTTTGATGATGTCCAATTAAAAATCCCATTTTTTTGTTTGTTTTGTTTTTGTTTTTGCTTGTCTTTCTTTCTTTCTTTTTTAGATTCAGAAATAGACAAGCACTCACCAACTTGATCCAAAAAAAAAAAAGGAGAAAGCACAAATACACAAAATAAAGATGACAAGAAGGAAATGACAATTGAAAAAGAAGATTACAAAAACCATAAGCAACTCCTTTGCAGAACTCTATGCAAATAAATTTGAAAACCCAAAGCAATGGATAATTTCTTAGGAAAATACAAATTACCAGAATTCACCCCTTCAGTGTTAGAAAAATGAAAAAATCTATTCCTATGTAGTAAATAAAAACAGTTATTGAGAAACTAACCTCCCCCAAAAGCACCAGGCACAGATGGCTTCATAGGGAAATTCTACTGAACCCTCAAAGACTTGATAGTCTTTTCCAGGCATTGAAAAGGAAGGGAAACTTTCTAACTCCTTTTATAACGCAAACATAACACCAATACTAAACCAGATAAAGACAATACAAAGAAAACTGTAAACCAACATCACTCATGAAATTTGATGAAAATATATGCATAAAATATTAGTAAATGGAACCAAACAATATATTAAGAAAATAATATACCATGACTAAGTGGAATTGATTCCAGGATGAAAGTTGGCTCAATATCATATACCATGTTAATTAAAGAGAAAATTATGTGATTTTTCATAAATAACAAAAAAGCCTTTCACAAATTTCAACATGATTTAAAAAAAAAAACTTACAAAAATAGAAATTGAGGGGCAGTTTCCTAACATTTATACACATAGAAACCTGAGGTCTTAAATCCAGTATCTTATTTTATGGAAAACAATAGATACATTTCCTTTGAGATCAGGCACAAAGTGAGGATGCCTACTATTTTAACTACAATGTAACACCGTGCTAGAGAAATCAATTAGAGAAAGAAGAATAGCTTTAAAAAAAATCAAACTATTTCTGTTTGCAGATGTTTTTATGGTATGCCTGGAAAACTTTATAGAGTCAATGATAAACAATAAAATAATTTATTAAAGAAATAAGACATAAAATTAACAAATGATAATAGCCTTCATAGACACAAACGACAAACAGATGACCTAAGGATATTAAAAATTCCATTTATGATAACAGCAAAGATTAAATACTTGGAATAAATTTAAAAAGAAATGGGTAACTAAGATTGATCACTAGCTTTAGATGGTAATTACAAGATCCCTTCAACAAGTAACTAGGAGATGATACTTTGACTAAGTACATTATTTATAGTAATGAAGTCTCCCTCCAGAAGAACTAAAACCAAAACTTGTTATTTGAATACTTTTTCACAATATGCACGTATTATTATAATAAAACAGTTAAGAAAAGCTATAGATTAAAAGAGAAATATCAGACCAAGTCTCGCCATCTTCGCTTCTAAAGAGCATTCTGGCTGTACTTCTTCCAAGACAGATTTGTTCATTCTTCTGGCAGTCCATGGTATATTCAGTTTTCTTTGCCAACACTACAATTCAAAGGCATCAATTCTTCAGTCTTCCTTATTCATTGTCCAGCTTTCTCATACAATTGAAAATACCATGGCTTGGGTCAGGCACACCTTAGTCCTCTAAGTGACATCTTTGCTTTTTAACACTTTAAAGAGGTTTTTTACGGCATATTTGCTGGATGCAATACATAGTTTAATTTTTTGACTGCTGCTTCCATGGGCATTGACAGTGAATCCAAACAAAATGAAATCCTTGACAATTTCAATCTTTTATCCGTTTATCATGATGTTGCTTACTGGCCCAGTTGTGAGGATTTTTGTTTTCTTTATGTTGAAGTGTAATCCATGCTGAAGGCTGTAGTCTTTGATCTTCATCAGTGAGTGCTTCAAGTCCTCTTCACTTTCAGCAAGGGAGGTTGTGTCATCTGCATAATGCAGGTTGTTAACAAGTCTTCCTCCAATCCTGATGCCCCGTTCTTCTTCATATAGTCCAGCTTCTTGGATTATTTGCTCAGCATGCAGATTGAATACGTATGGTGAAAGAACACAACCCTGACACACATCTTTCCTGATTTGAAACCACAAAGTATCCCCTTGTTCTATTCAAATGACTGCCTCTTGGTCAGCCTCTTAGTAAGCCATCCCTTACTAGCATTAAACTCCTTCTCATTCTCCTCAACCCCCTCACACTTAGCCTTTGAGGTATTGCTTTGACTACTTAATTGCTTTTTAGGAGCCATTTTTTCACAGAAGCAAAGGGTACACACAACACAAGTATCGAAAGAACGAGGCAGTAGGCAAACAAGGCTCAAATGAGTGCTGGAGAGAGACTGAGGATCTGTGAAATGGTGAGAGGCTACAGCAGTGTATGCCTACACATCACTTCACTCACATGGATTCAGCACAGTGCTCAGCACATGGAAAAATCAAGTTTTGCTTTCTGGAAACTTTTGTTTTTTCTGAATATTTTCAATCCATAGTTGGTTGAATCTGCAGATGCAGAGCCCGCAGATACAGATGGCTGACTCTATATGAAATGACATATGCACAAAGCTATTTATTTTAGCTCTATTGGTATTAGTAAAACCCGCTGCCGTCGAGTCGATTCCAACTCATAGCGACATTAGAGGGCAGAGTAGGACTGCCCCATAGAGTTTCCAAGGAGCGCCTGGCGGATTCAAACTGCTGACCTTTTGGTGTATCTATTAATAGAAAAAAATTAATAGGGGACTAGTCAAATAAATCATGTGTGGTGCAGTTGATTACTTTTGTGTGGCCTTTCTATCCATAGTCTTATAACTCCCACTGTGGGACTGTGTGATAGGGTAATTGTGCCCCAACAAAGGGATTGGTCAGTTTTACCATCCTGCTGGGCTTGAAATGAGAGACCCCAGAGGCAGGAGAGAGAAAATTCTACCACCACCAAGGAAGAACAGCTGGGATCCAGCACATCCTTGAGACCCAGGATCCCCGTGCTGAGAAGCTCTTGAACCCAGGAGACAGAGGGAGAGAGGGAAAGAGAGAGAACACTGAAGGCAGCAAGACCTGGTCAGAGAGATCCAGCAGCAGTGACCTGGCAGCAGGAAACAGTACGGTGGGCTCCCCAGCCCATGGAGAGAGAAAGCTGAGCGCCTTTGGGCAGAGGCCTAGGCCAGAGAGAGGTGAGTCTGCGAGCATGGCTGGGAAGAGGATGTCCTAATGGAAGAACTGTACCTGTGAGTGTTCCTGAGCCTGAATTGTAACGTGTTACTTCCCTAATAAACCCGATAACCCTGAGTATGGTCTGTGAGTTCTGTGTGGCCATTGCAATGAATCATCAAACCCAGCAGAGCAGTAGAGAGTGCTGTGGAAGGGATAGTTGGTGTCAGAATTGGTAAAGACGGTAGAGAGAGGAGGCATGTCCGACCCCTCCCTTATAGGAATCAGCCTTGGGCTGTTGATCTTAATTCTCTTCCCTTCTTGTGAAGTTAGAGGAGGTCAGACACTACCCCACACCATTTTTACAGTTGGCATCAGAAGCAGGATTCTTTGCAATGGCTCCAAACTCATGAAAGCATGGGACTTTGTAAGACAAAGAAGGAAAGAGCTTGGGAAGTGGAACTTTGGATTTTTGGATGGTCACTTTGGTTGTTGTTGCTTGTAATGGCTGAAGGGAAGGCTATGCTGCAGCCGAAGGGAGAAAAGTCCCACCTGGAGTGGCATGGGGCAAAAGCTAGGCCAGATAAAGGAATGACTGAGAGGGGGCCAGGGTCTACTGGTTCCACCCAGCCAGAGGCCCAAGACCATATGCATACGAGTGCGAAGATAGTTAAGGTGTGGAGAAGAGAATAAGCAACTGGAATGTTTTAAAAATGGTTATGTGTTTAGGATTATGTGTTTAATTGAATTTACTATGGATATTGAATGTTTCTCCTACCTACTGTTGTATAACAAACCTAAATTTAAGATATAAATTAATACTAGGTATTATAGATTTTTTTTTTTTTTTTATATAGATTACAGAAAGTGTGTAACCTCTCCTTCTGCCAATACTTAATTGGGTATGCTAAAAGAGGAACTAGAATTTCCCGAGGGAAACAAAGACTGTTGGTTTGAATGCAGTAGCCCTGTGTATAGAGTGGGGGCTTAGGTCAAAAACCTGAGCCCCACCCAGATTTTACATTTGAAAACACATGCAGAACCACCCAGAACTGCTGAGAGAACTGGAGATTTGCATTTGAAGCAAGGATCTGCAGGAAAAAAAAAAGTGACTGTTTTCCTTTTTGAATTTCAAGCAAGTGGTTTGCTTTTTGATGCACTGAGGCAGGAAAAGTCAATGCCTATCAGATTGAATGCCCTTCTAGAACTGGAAGTTAAAGGGAGCTGGCAAGTAGACAGCTTGGTCTGCATGCTTGTGGTGACCACCTGGGTCCACTCATGAGTGGAAGTGGGGGAAGTGCAGCAATGAAGAGACAGACTGAGTTCGGACATGTTCCACTGGCACCCATTGACCCAGCCCATGGCAGCTAGGGATGAGAGAGAGGAAGGGCTTGTTGCAGGCCAAGACTTCCCAGCTGAGGACTGAGCCCTGCCTAGCTTCTTGCCTTCTACTGACCAAGAATGACCAGGAGAGGCTCAGGGGTTCCACAGGAACAAAGGCTTATTAATGGCAGAAAGAGAGTAAAGGCTCACGAGTGGGGAACAGAGAGGGACCAGGCAACGCTAACCTCTGTTCCCCCAAGCAAAGGTTTTTCTGGGGCTTATATGAGTTTGGTGAGGATAATAGGGTAATGAATATTTAATAGGTTTCTTTCAAGGGACGGGTACTTCTCAGAATGGCAGTGCATACTAAATTAGATCGCTCATACATCTGGAATCCAAGATGGAACCCATAACAAAAGTCCCTGGGACTGGGTGACAGGACTTATTACAGGGTGTCATACCTGCGCCGTCCCCCTGCGGCACTGGTTCAATTTCTGTCTCGGGTACTTTTATCAGGCAGAAGTCATCTGTCAGTCACCTTGTGGGTGTCTGCGCATGCTCCAGGGACCAGATTGGGCCAGTCCTTCTGAAAAACATCTTACAAGGAAGTATGTTGTTTGTTCTCTTCTTATCACACATTCCAGGATGGGGTTTTGCATTAGCCAAGTGCACAATATTGTAAGTAAGTTGCAAGTTGCAGGTGTTGCAGGGCTCCTTGCCTAGTGGCTCAGTCCCTGTTTCTTCCCTATCTCAGGCTGGCTGGTCAGAAGTAATGGGAATTGTGTGTTACGAGTGGAAGCCGGCACCCTAGCCCAAGGGGCCTAGAGATGAGAGAGTGCGAAGGGGCTGTCTGACTTACCGGGAGGTGTGTGTGAACTCTTGAGCCTAAGGCTGTTATCCATTGTGACCAATTGTTATCAGTGCCTCTATGCCTTTAATTGAAGGAGGTTCTTACCTTTCACTGGTCAAGAATGAACAGGTAAGGCAGGGAGAATTTTCCACACAAGGAAAGGTTTATCGAAGAGGCTTTCAAATGGAGACGAGGAGAGCCTAGGCAACACTTATCCAAAGAACTTGCATGGGTTTTTAAAGGTTTTGGAGCTGGAAGGGATTTATGTTTATTCGTGGGTGTAGGCGGGGTTTTCCAGGAAGTGGCCCGTCTGGGTAGGGATTTGTTAACTACAGTGAGCACAGCAGCTTTCTAAGATGGCTTTAAGAAGGCTCCTGTTCTGGAAGCTTCTGGGTTCGTTTCAGGGCTTATCATAGGGTGTCACACCTGCACAGTCCCTCCTGTGGCGCTGGTTCGATTCCTGTGGTGGGTATTTGCATCAGGCAGAAGTCACCCATCGGTCACCTCGCAGATGCCTGCACATGCTCTAGGGACCAGATCAAGTTGGTCCTTCTGAAAAACATCTTACAAGGGAGTCGTTGTTTGTTCCTTCCTTATTGTACATTCCAGGATGGGGGTTTTGCATTAGCCAAACACATAGTATTGTAAGTACGTTGCAAGTTACAGGTGTTACAGGGCTCCTGGCCTAGGGGCTTAGTCCCTGTTTCTTCCCTATCTCACTAGCTTGGAAGGCTAGGGATGAGCTGGCCAGAACCCAACCAAATGAAGAGGAAGATGTTTGACAGTGTGAGCTGGGTGTTTACCACCTCTGGGATGGTTTAGGTTGGTTGGTACTCAAACAGGGTATGTTAGCGGAACTTGCTTCTGTCTGTTTTGAGCCAAGTAAAACCCATGGGTTCGCCTCTCTCCCTCCAAGTCCTCCTCCCATATAGTGGTCTGGGCTCCTGCTTACTACTGCCGATAGGTGATAACACCTAATACTACTGAATGGTTGCAGTATAAAAACCTCAACAGGACTGTGGGTTGCAAAGCCTTAAAACTGTACTCAGATGTCCTTGGGAGGAAGGAGCTGAACCACAGTGTTTTTGATCTGCTCTAAAATGAAGTTATTGTGGGTGGGGCAAAGGCTACAGGAACTGGATACTGGGAGAGCAATGAAACTGAGTAGTTTAGAGGTCTCCAAAATCTTTAAATATCCCAATCATCCTGATTATTTTTTAGGAGTCAGCATCTTTGAGTCTTAAAATTAAAAAAAAAGAAGTCCTCATGTGTAGATAAAACAAGATGCAGGAAAACAAAAAAACCAATCTCTCACTTGCAAGCTTTCTGCAACAGAGAAAAATGAATTTATAAGCAACTTCAGGAGGGCTGAAGAGTTCTAGCAAGCAAGGGATAATAAATGGAACCTAACTGAACAGGTCCTATCATAATGATTTCGAGGTATATATTAAAAAGCATCTCAAAATACAAAGGTGGTGTAGTGGTTAAGTGCTCGGCTGCTAACAAAAGGTCAGTGATTCGAACCCACCAGCCACTCTTTGGGAGAAAAAGGTAGCAGTCTGCTTCTGCAGAGATTACAGCCTTGGAAACCCTATGGGGCAGTTCTACTCTGTCCTACAGGGTCGCTATGACTTGGAATCGACTTGTCAGCAATGCGTATATGAAGAAGAATGCAGCATCAGGATTGGAGGAAGACTCATTAACAACCTGCCATATGCCCATGACACAACCTTGCTTGCCAAAAGTGAAGAAAACTCAAAGCGCTCACTGATAAAGATCAAAGATTACAGCCTTCAGAAGGAATTACAAATCAACATAGAGAAAACAAAAATCCTCTCAACTGAACCAGTAAGCAACATCATGATAAACAGAGAAAACATTGAAGTTGTCAAGGATTTAATTTTACTTGGATCCCCAGTCAATGCCCATGGAAACAGTAGTCAAGAAATCACAGGATGGATTCCGGGAAGATGACAATGTAAACAGATCGTTGCTCCCACCATCCTCCACAAATACAAGGAAACAACACTTGGCTTTGAGGGGCTCTGAGTTGGAGAGTAGAGGAAAGCAGTGGGAAACCGTAGACAGGCAAGAATCAACAAATCAACAAGTCATATACGGTAGGAAGACCACTTCTTCCACCATCCCTGTCCCTCCCCCAGGCACGCAGGCTGCCAGCTGCTGTGAACTGGAGAAGTAGCCCCAGAAAAAGAATTTATTTCCCTAAGCACCACACCCTCTGCCTGTATAAAGAGACAGGACCCCAAGTTTCTGCTCTAAAATCAAGGAGGCAGACCTTCCTGGGGGTCAGTTTGGAGAGTGTCAGCACCTGTGCCACCCAGACACTGTTAGCTGCAAGCCTATTGAAAATTGATACAGAAGTCCCCCTGCAGTGGAGTTTGCTCTACCTGCCTCCCTGCCTACCCCATAGCTCAGAGCTTTGAAACCAACAGGACAGACCTCCTGTGGACTACATTTGGGTGTACCTGCTCCCCCTTCTGGTTGGCGCTGAGGACTGCTGACTGAGGCTGCTGTGTACTAGGAAGCAGGCATCTTAAGCAGAGGCTACACCCATAGCCAACATAATACAGGGAGGAGCGGCTCTGATAGCAACAAGATAGACCTCCCTGACAGTCCATTCAGAGCCTGACAATCCCTCTCTCATACAGTAACTGTCAGCTGCTAGGCTGATACAAGTTTCTACAGAAGGTCCCTTACAGTGGAGCCAGGAGGAGGGTTACCGTGGAGGAGACTGCACCCCTCAACCACCATAGGGCCATTGGGGTTCTGAAACCAGCCAGACAGATGTCTTGGGAGTTCCTCTGGAGAGTGCCACCCCTCCTCCTCCTGAAACAGAGGAACTTTCCCTAAAGCTAGCTAAGATAGAAGCATCCCCCACAGAGTAGCCAAGAAGACTCAGACAACAATAGAATTCATCATCATATAAACAAAAATAGTACACCACAACCAAGTGAGATTCATACCAGGCATGCAAGAATGGTTCAACATTTGAAAATCAATCAACGTAATTGCCATGGATTGAATTGTTTCCTCCCCAGAATGTGTCAACTTGGTTAGGCCATGATTCCCAGTATTGTGTGGTTGTCCTCCATTTTGTGATTATAATTTATTTTGAGAGGATTAGGGTGGGATTTTAACACCACCCTTACTCAGGTCACCTCCCTGATGCAAGGCAAATGGAGTTTCCCTGGGGTGTGGCCTGCACCGCCTTTTATCTCTCAAGAGATAAAAGGAAAGGGAAGCAAGCAGAGAGTTGGGGACCTCATACCACCAAGAAAGCAGCACCGGGAGCAGAGCGTGTCCTTTGGACCTGGGGTCCCTGTGCCTGAGGAGCTCCTCGACCATGGGAAGATTGACAGCTGACAGAGAGAGAAAACCTACCCCTGGAGATGACACCTTGAATTTGGACTTATAACCTGTGCGACTGTGAGAGAATAAATTTCTCTTTGTTAAAGCCATCTACTTGTAGTATTTCTGTTATAGCAGTACTAGATAACTAAGACAGTAATCCACCACATAAATAAAGGAAAAGAATCACATGATCATCTCAATCAACACAGAAAAGGCATTTGACAAAGTCCAACACCCATTCCTGGAAAAAAAAAAAACTCTCAATAAAATAGGTATAGGAGGGAAATTCCTCAACATAATAAAGGGGATCTATACAAAACCAACAGCCAACATCATTCTTAATGGAGAAGGGCTGAAAATATTCTCCTTGAGAACTGGAACAAGACAAGGATGCCCTTTATCATCACTCATATTTAACATTGTGCTGGAAGTTCTAGCTAGAGCAATAAGGCCAGAAAAAAAAAAAGTGCATCCAAATTGGTAATGAAGAAGTAAAACTGTCCATATTTGCAGATGATATGATACTATACATAGAAAACCCAAAAGACTTCATGAGAAAACTACTGGAACTAATAGAAAGATTCAGCAGAGCAGCAGGATATAACATAAACATACAAAAATCAATTGGATTCCTATACACCAATAAAGAGAATGATGAAAGGGAAATCAGGAAAACAATACCATTTATGATAGCCCCTAAAAAAATAAAATACTTAGGAATAAATCTAACCAAGGATGTAAAAGACCTATACAAAGAAAACTACAGAACACTACTGCAAGAAACCAAAAGAGATCTACATAAATGGAAAAACATATCATACTCATGGATAGGTAGACTCAACATTGTGAAAATGTCAATTCTACCCAAAGCAATCTAAAATACAGTGCAATTGCAATCCATGTACCAACAACATTCTTTAAAGAGATGGAAAAACTAATCATAAACTTTTTATGGCAAGGGAAGAGGCCCCAGATAAGTAAAGCACTATTGAAGAAGAATAAAGCAGGAGGACTTGCACTAACTGACCTCAGAACCTACTATACAGCTATGATAGTCAAAACAGCCTGGTACTGGTACAATGCCAGACACATCAACGAATGGAACAGAGTTGAGAACTCAGCTCTAAATCCATCCACCTACAGTTACCTGATGTTCGACAAGAGCCCAAAGTCCATCAAATGGGGAAAAGGCAGTCTTTAAAAAATGGTGCTGGTAAAACTGGATGTCCATCTACAAAAAAAATGAAACAGCATCCATACCTCATACCATACACAAAAACTAATTCAAAATGGTTCAAAGGCCTAACTATAAAGCCAAAAACTATAAAGATCATAGAAGAAAAAATAAGATCAACATTAGAGGCCCTAATACATGGCGTTAACAGGATACAACCCATAATTAACAACACACAAACTCCAGAAGATAAACTAGATAATTGGGATTTTCTAAAAATTAAACACTTATGCTCATCAAAAGAATAAAAAGGCAGCCTACAGAGTGGGAAAAACAATTGGCTATGACAAATCAGACAAAGGTCTAATCTCTAAAATCTATAGAAATCCAGTATCTCGACAACAAAAAGACACGTAATCCAATTAAAAAAATGGAAAAAGGAAATGAACAGACAGTTCGCCAAAGAAGACATTCAAGCGGCTAACGAACACATGAGGAAATGCTTGTGATCACAAGCCATTAGAGAAATACAAAAATAAAACCAAAATGAGATACCATCTCACCCCAGTATTACTGGCACAAATCAAAAAAACACAAAATAAAAAATGTTGGAGAGGCTGCAGGGAGGTTGGAACTCTTAGGCACTGCTCGTGGGAACACAAAATGGTACAAACATTTTGAAAAATGATATGGTACTTCCTTAGAAAGCTAGAAATAAAAAAAAATATGATCTAGTAATCCCACTCCTAGGAATATATCATAGAGAAATAAGAGCCATCACATGAAGAGATATGTGCACACCCATGTTCACTGCAGCATTGTTCACAATAGCAAAAAGATGGAACAACCTAGATGTCCATCAACAGATAAATGGATAAACAATGGTACATACACACAATGGAGTACTATGCAACGATAAAGAACAGCGATGAATCTGCGAAGCATCTCACAATATGGATGAACCTGGAGGGCATTATGCTGAGTAAAATAAGTCAATCACAAAAGGATAAATATTGTATGAGACCACTACTATAAAAACTCACGAAAATGTTTACACGCAAGAAGAAACAATCTTTGATCATTATGAGGGGGTGTGGGGATGGAAAAACACTAAAGAGACAACAGATAAGTGGTAACTTTGGTGAGGGCTAAGACAGTACACAATACTGGGGAAGCCAGCACAACTTGTCCAAGGCAAGGTTATGTAAGCTCCATAGACACATCCAAACTCCCTGATGGACTGAATTGCTGGGCTGAGGGCTGTGAGGACCATGGTTTCAGAGAACATCTAGCTCACTTGGTATAATGGTTTACAAAGAAAATGTTCTACATCCTACTTTGGTGAGTAGCATCTGAGGTCTTAAAAAAAAAAAAAAAGGCATGTAAGCAGTCATCTAAGATACTCCACTGGTCTCACCCTGTCTGGAGCAAGGGAGAATGAAGAAAATCAAAGGTGCAAGGGAAAGATTAGTCCAAAGGACTAATGGACCACAACTAACACAGCCTTCACCAGACTCAGTCCAGTACAACTAGATGGTGCCCAGCTACCACCACCAACTACTTTGACAGGGATCACAGTAGAGAGTCCCAGACAGAGCTGGAAAAAAATGTAGAACAAAATTCTAACTCATAAAAAAGACCAGACTTACTGGCCTGATACAGACTGGAGAAACCCGAAGAGTATGGCCCCCGGACACACTTTTTGCTCAGTAATGAAGTCACTCCTGAGGGTCAACCTTCAGCCAAAGGTTAGGCAGGCCCATAAAACAAAACAAGACTAAATGGGCACATCAGCCCAGGCACAAGGAGTAGAAGGCAGGAGGGGACAGAAAAGGTGGCAATAGGGAACTCAAGGTCGAGAAGGGGAGAATGTCAAGATGTTGAGGGGTTGGTAACCAATGTCACAAAACAATATGTGTATTAATTGTTTAATGAGAAGCTAGTTCCTTCTGTAAACCTTCATCTAAAGTCCAAAAAAAAAAAGTCAGGCAAAACCCAGAGGGCAACACCCAGCCCCAAAGGGGGCAGGTTGAGTGTAGGAATTCTGACTGAAAACATAGTCACAGAAACAGAGAAGGGACGGGATTAATAACCAGAGAGAGAGGACTGTGAACCGTGGTAGACAGATTGATTGCTATATTATATCTCGCCTGAGTGGCGGTGCCAGCTGGTGGATGGGATCACAACATGTCTTCTGGTGTGTTTGGGAGAGACTGAAAGTTGAAAACGGATTTGAAACTTTCAAATCCTAATTAAACCGCGGGGAGGGGAAGGAGCTATCACAGAGAGGGAGAGGAAACAGTAAGTACAGGTTGAAGGTGCTGCCCACCTAAGAGTTTTTTGCAGAAAGTAGTGCAGGCAAAATCACAAAGTACTAGGGAGAACTGAGACAGTTAACACACTTGGAAATTCCAATGTCCCAAGAAAAAAATCGCAAGACACACAAAGAACAGAGAAACAATAGCCCATCCAAATGAACTTGACAAATGGAGTGAAAGTATATCTAGGGATGAACAAACAATGAAAGACAAATGGAAGAATATAATACAACATTAAACATAATTAAAGAACTAAGAGAAAGCATGGACAAAGAGCTAACAGAAATAAAGAAAACAATGCAAGAACAAAATGAGGATCTAAAAAAAGAGATAGTGCAAATGAAAAGGACAATAACTGAAATGAGAAACACCAGAGAAGGACTTACCAACAGATTCAATCCGGCAGAAGAAAGAACCAGCAAATTAGAGGATAAGATAATTAAAATTAGACACTGAAGAGCAAAAAGAATGGATGCTCAAGAAGGCTGAGCACAGATTAATGAAATTAAGAGACAACAAGAGACCTAATATACATATCATGAGAATTCCAGAAGGAGATGAGAGAGAGAAAGGGACGGAATATTTCAGGAAATAATGACGGGAAATTTCTGCAATCTAATGAAGCACACAGATCTACAAATCCAAGAAACTCAAAGGAATCCAAGCAGAATAAACACAAAAACAGCTACACCAAGACACATCATAGTTAAAAAACAAAAAAACCCATTGCCATCGAGTCGATTCTGACTCATAGCACATCGTAGTTAGGCTCTTAAAAATTAAAGATAGAGAGAATCCTGAAGCAGTGTGATAGAAGCAAACATTCACATACAAACGATCCTCAGTATGACTAAGGGCCAATTTTTCCTCAGAAACATTGGAGTCCAGAAGGCAATGGAATGATACGTTTTAAGTGCTGAATGAAAAAAAACTGTCAAACAGGAATGCTACCCATGCATCTCTCAGTGTGTCATACTGTGGTGGCTTGCGTGTTGCTGTGATACTGGAAGCTATGCCACAGGTATTCAAATACCAGCAGGGTCACCCATGGTTGACAGGTTTCAGCAGAGCTTCCAGACTAAGACAGACTAGGAAAAAGGACCTGGCAGTCTACTTCTGAAAAAATTAGCCAGTGAAAACTTTGTGAATAGCAACAGAACTTTTTCTGATATAGTGCCAGAAGATCGGAAAGCACTCAAAATATGACTGAGGAAGAGCTGCCTCTTCAGAGTACAGTCATCCTTAATGACGTGGATGGGGTCAAGCTTTTGGGACATTCATTTGCTGATGTGGGATGACTCGAAATGAGAAAAAACAGCCACAAACATCTATTGATAATAGGAACATGGAATGTGCGAAGTATGAATCTAGGACAACTGGAAATTCTCAAAAATGAATTGTAATGCATAAACATCAGTATCCTAGGCATTCGTGAGCTGACATGGACTGGTTTTGGCCATTTTGAATCATGTAATCATATGATTTACTATGCCAAAATATGCCAGGAATGATTAATTGAAGAGGAATGGCATTGCATTCATCATCAAAAAGAACATTTCAAGATCTATATTAAAGTACAACATGATCAGTGTTAGGATAATATCGATACACTTAAAAGGAAGACCAGTTAATACAGCTATTATTCAAATTTACGCACCAACCATTAAGGTCAATGATGAAGAAATTGAAGATTTTTAACAATTTCTGCAGTCTGAAATTGATCAAACATGCAATTAAGATACATTGAAAATTCCTGGTGACTGGAATTCGAAAGTTGGAAACGAAGAAGGAATTAGAAAGTTGGAAAATATGGCCTTGATGATAGAAACAACACTGGAGATCAAGTGGCAGAATTTATCAAGACCAGTGACTTCTTCATTACAAATACCTTTTTCAACAACACAAACAGCGACTGTACACATGGATCTCGCCAGGTGGAATGCACAGGAATAATATCGACTACATCTGTGGAAAAAGACAATGGAAAAGTTCAATATCATCAGTCAGAACAAGACCAGGAGCTGACTTTGGAACAGACCATAAATTGCTTATATGCAAGTCCAGGCTGAAGCTGAAGAAAATTAGAACAAGTCCACCAGAGCCAAAGTCTGACCTTGAGTATATCCCACCTGAATTTAGGAATCATCTCAAGAAGAGATTTGACACTTTGAATACTAATGACTGAAGACCAGAAGAGTTATGGAATGACACTGAGGACAATCATACATGAAGAAAGCAAGAGGTCATTAAAAAGACAGGAAAGAAAACGAAAAACAAAATCGATGTCAGAAGAGACTGAAACATGCCCTTGAGCGTAGAGTGGCTAAGGCGAAAAGAAGAAACAATGAAGCCAAAGAGCTGAACAGAAGATTTCAAAGGGTGAATCAAGAGGACAAAGTAAAGTATTATAACGACATGTGCAAAGACCTGGAGTTAGAAAACCAAAAGGGAAGAACACACTCAGCATTTCTCAAGCTGAAAGATCTGAACAAAAATTCAAGCCTCAAGTTGCAATATTGAAGGATTCCACAGGGAAAATGTTAGAAGACACAGGAAGCAACAAAAGAAGATGGAAGGAATAGGCAGTCACTGTACCAAAAAGAACTGGCCATCTCAGGAGGTTGCATATGATCAAGAACAGATGGTACCGAAGGAAGAAGTCCAAGCTGCACTGAAGGCTCCAGGAATGTCGTGGATTGAATTCTGTTCCCCCAAAGACATGTGTATCAGTTTGGCTGGGCCATGAGTCCCAGTATTGTGTGGTTGTCCTCCTTTAGGGATTGTAATTTTATGTTAAAGAGGATTAGCCTGGGATAGTAAAACCCTTTCTAAGGTCACATCCCTGATCAAATGTAAAGGGAGTTTCCCTGGGGTGTGGCCTGCACCACCTTTTATCTTAAAAAAGAAACTTACAAGAGATTAAAAAAAAAAAAACAACAGAGTGAAGCAAGCAGAGTTGTGGACCTTGTACCACCAAGAAGGCATTTCCGGGAGCAGAACGTGTCCTTTGGACCTGGGGTCCCTGTTCAGAGAAGCTCCTAGTCCAGGGGAAGACTGATGAGAAGGCCAACAGAGAGAGAAAGGTTTCCCCCGTAGCCGGCACCCTGAATTTGGACTTTTAGCCTACTTTACTGTGAGGAAATAAAATTCTCTTTGTTAAAGCCACCCACTTGTGGTATTTCTGTTATGGCAGCACTAGATGACCAAGACTAGGAATAAACGAAATACCAATTAAGATGTTTCAACAAATGGGTGCAGCTCTGGAACTGCTCACTCATCTATGCCAAGAAATTTGGAAGACAGCTACCTGGCCTACCAACAGGAAGAGATCCATGTTTGTACAAATTCCAAAGATAGGAGATCCAACAGAATGCAAAAATTATTGAACAATATCACACACAAGTAAAATTTTGCTCAAGACCTTTCATAAGTGGTTGCAGCAGTACATTGGCTGGGAACTGCCAGAAGTTCAAACAGGATTCAAAGGTGATGTGAAATGATGGATATCGTTGCTGATGTCAGGTGGATCTTGGCTGAGAGCAGAGAATACCAGAAATATTTTTACCTGTGTTTTCTTGACTGTGTGAAGGCATTTGACTGTGTGGATCATAACGAATTATGAATAACATTGTGAAAAATGGGAATTCCTTAACACTTATTTGTGCTCATGAGGAACTTGTGCATAGACCAAGAGGCAGTCCTTTGAACAGATGAGGGGCTACTGTGAGTTTAAAGTCAGGGAAGGTGTGCATCAGGGTTGTAGCCTTTGTCAATACTTGTTCAATCTGTATGCTGAGCAAATAATTGAAGAATCTGGACTATATGAAGAAAAACGGCTTCAGAACTGGAGACTCATTAACAACCTGCGATATGCAGATGACACAACCTTGCTTGCTAAAAGTGAAGAGGAATCACTTACTGAGGAAGATCAAAGATTACAGCCTTCAGGATGGATTACACCCCAACATAAAGAAAACAAAAATCTTCACAACTGGACCAATGAGCAACATCATGATAAATGGAGAAAGGATTGAAGGTGTCAAGGATTTCATTTTACTTGGATCCACAATCAACACCCATGAAAGCAACAGTCAAGAGATCAAATGATACATTGCATTGGGCAAATCTGCTGCAAAAGACATCTTTGAAGTGTTAAAAAGTAAAGATGTCACTTTGAGGACTAAAGTGTGCCTAACCGAAGCCATGGTGCATGCAAAAGCTGGACAATGAGTGAGGAAGACCGAAGGAGAATTGATGCCTTTGAATGTGGTGTTAACAAAGAATATTAAATATACTGTGTACTATCAGAAGAACGAACAGATCTGTTTTGGAAGCAGTACAGCCAGAATGCTCCTTAAAAGGATGATAAGACATTGTCTCACAAACTTTGGACATGTTATCAGGAGGGACAAATCCCTGGAGAAGGGCAGCGAAGTAGAGGGTCAGCAAAAAAGAGGAAGACCAGGAAGACAAGATGGATTGGCACAGTGGCTGCAAAAAAGGGCTCAAGCATAACAATGGTTCTAAGTACGGTGCAGGACTGGGCAATGTTTCATTCTGTCGTACATAGGGTTGTTATGAGTTGGAACTGTCTTGATGGCACCTAACAACGATGACAAGAACAGTATACCCAGTGAAGCTATCCTTCAAGAATGAGTGAAATTAAAACATTCCCAGACAAACAGAAGCTGAGAGATTTCATATCCCTCAGACCGACCCTACAAAAAAATACTAATGAGAGTTCTGTAGAAAATAAGGAAAAGACACTAGAAAGTAATTCAAACCTATACATGAAAAGAAAGATCCCCAATAAAGGGAAATGCATGGACAAGTATAAGGGCTCGTAATAAGGCATTCATGCTTGATAATTCTAAATGTTTTGTTCTTCATGTTCTTTTTAACAACAAATACATAAAAGGCAAGGATAAAATTACAGTACACATGAAATACAAACACGTAATTAGTGATAAAAACAACGAAAGGCGGGAGAGGAATGATACAGATATAGAATTCTTGTATGTTGCTGCAGTTAAGTTGGTACCAACTTACCCTAGAGTGTTATAAGTACGAGCTCTTTAATGTAATATTCATGGTGACCATTAAGAAAAATATTTTTAAAATACACAAAAGGAAAGGAGAAGGGAGCGAAAAAGGCCCACTACAATAAGCCAACAAAGCACAAAAGCAAGCAGTACTGAACGACAAAGACGAATAAGACTTAAGACACACAAAAAACAAATAGCAAACTGCAGAAATGAGTCACTTATCAGTAATTGGAGTGAATGTAAATGGACTAAATGCTCCAGTGAAAAGGCCCTTTGGTAGAATGGACAAAAAAATCAAGATCCAACTATACGCTGTTTAAAAGACACACGCACCTTAAGCCCAAGGACACAAATAGGTTGAAAGTGAAAGGAAGGAAAAAATATTCCATGCAAATAATAACTAAAAGACAGCTGGGGTGGCAATCTTAATAACAGACAAAGTAGACTTTAAGACAAAATCTATCAGATGAGATAAAGATGGAGATTATATAGTGATAAAATGGTCAATTAATCAAGAAGATTTAAAAATCATATATTCACCCAAAGCTGGGGCACCTAAATGTATAAAGCAAACACTTATAGAATTGGAGAATAGATAGTACTGCAATAATAGATGGAGACTTCAATATACCATTATCAATATTGGACAGAACATCTAGAAAGAAGATCAACAAGGAAACAGAGGACCTGAATGACACTATAAACCAACTCGACTTAACAGACATATATAGAACACTCCACCCCAAAACGGCACAATATACATTGTACTCCAGTTCACATGTATCATTCTCTCAGGATAGGCCACATGTTAGGTCAGAAAGCAAGTATTGATACATTTAAAAAGGATTGAAAACATATATTTTCCCTGAACACAATGGAGTAAAGCTAGGCATCAGTAACAAAAAGAAACTTGGAAAATACCCAAACATATGTTAAAAAGTAAAGATGTCACCTTGAGGACTAAGGTGTGCCTAACCCAGGCCATGGTGTTTTTAATCACCTCATGTGCATGCAAAAGCTGGACAATGAATAAGGAAGACCAAAGAAGAATAAATGCCTTTGAGTTGTGGTGTTGGTGAAGAATATTGACTATGCCATTGACTGCCGGAAGAACCAACAATTCTGTCTTGTAAGAAGAACATCCAAAATGTTCTTTAGAAGAGTGGATGGCTAGACTTCATCTCGTGTACCTGGGACATGCTATCAGGAGGGACAAGTCATGGAGAAGGACATCATGCTTGGTAAAGTAGAGGGTCAGTGAAAGAGAAGAAGACCCTCAATGAGACGAACTGACACAGTGGCTGCAACAATGGGCTCAAGATTAACAACAATTGTAACCACGGTGCAGGACGAGGTGGTGTTTTGTTCTGTCGTACGTAGGGTCACTATGAGTTGGAACTGATTTGATGGTACCTAAAAAGAAAGTCTCTTATGAATATAGATACAAAAATCCTCAAAAAAAAAAAGTAGTAGCAAACAGAATTCAATAGCGTGTTGAAAGAGTCATATACCATGACCAGAGGGGATTTATTCTAGGGATGCAGGAATGGTTCAACATGAGAAAATCAATATAATTCACCACATCAACAGAGCAAGGGAAAAGAACCACATGATCATCTCTATAGATGCAGAAAAAGCATTTGATGAAATCCAACACCTTTCTTGATGAAAACCCTACAGAAGATTGGAATAGAAAGGAAATGCCTCAATTATGAGTCAGGGCATAAAGGAAAATCCACAGTCAACATTATACTTACTAGAGAAAGACTGAGCTTTCCCCTTGAAATCGGGTACAAGACAAGGGTGTCTGCTCTCACCAGTTCTATTCAAAATTGTATTAGAAATCCTTGCCAGAGCAGTAAGACAAGGAAAAGTAATAAAAAGATCCAGATTGGAAAAGAAGAAGTAAAATTATGTCTATTTGCCATTCCATATAAAGCTGAGGGTTGGCTTTTCTATTTCTGTTAAATGGCTGTTGGAATTTTGATTGGGATTGCATTGATTCTATAAATCGATTTTGGTAGTATTGACATTATAACAACATTAAGTCTCACAATCCATGAACATGGAACATCTTTCCATTTATTTAAGTCTTCATTCTTTGCTCCAGATGGGTTGGAGCCAATTGATGCATCTTAGATGGCTGCTCGCAAACTTTTAAGACCCCAGATGCCACTCACCAAGGTAGGATGCAAAACATTTTCTTGATAAACTTTATTATACCTGTTGACCTAGATGTCTCCCAAAACCATGGTCCCCAAACTCTTGCCCCTGCAACCTTGTCCCTCAAAGTGTTTGGTTGTGTTCAGGAAACTTCTTAGCTTTTGGTTTAGTGGTGCTGACTTTCCCTGCATTGTGTGCTGTCCTTCCCTTCACCTAAGGTGACTATCGTTTACTATCTAGTTAGTGAATTCTCCTCTCCCTCACTACCCACCATCATAACCATCAAAGAATGTTTTCTTCTGTGTTTAAACTTTTTCTTGAGTTCTTATAATAGTGGTATCATACAATATTTGTTCTTTTGTGACTAACTAATTTCACTCAGCATGCCTTCCAGACTCATCCATGTTGTGAGATGTTTCAAGGATTCCTCATTGTTCTTCATCATTGCATAGCATTCAATTGTATGTATATGCCATAATTTGTTTATCTATTCCTCTGCTGATGGGCACCTAGGTTGTTCCTATCTTTTTGTTTTTGTGAACAGTGCTGCAATGAACATGGGTGTGCATATGTCTATTCGTGTGAGGGCTCTTGTTTTACTAGGATATATTCCAAGGAGTGGGTTTGCTGGAACAGATGATGCTTCTATTTCTAGCTTTCTAAGGAACTGCCAAATTGATTTCCAAAGTGGTTGTACCATTTTACGTTCTCACCAACACTAGTGACCAAAGACCAGATGAGTTGTGGAATGACATCAAGGACATCATATATGAAGAAAGCAAGAAGTTATTGAAAAGACAGGAAAGAAAGAAAAGACCAAGACGGATGTCAGAGGAGGCTCTGAAGTTTGCTCTCAGATGTCAAGCAGCTAAAGCAAAGGGAAGAATTGATGAAGTAAAAGAACTGAACAGAAGATTTCAAATGGCATCTAGAGAAGACAAAGTTAAGTATTATAATGACATGTGCAAAGAGCTGGAGATGGAAAACCGAAAGGGAAGAACATGTTTAGCGATTCTCAGGCTGAAAGAACTGAAGAAAAAATTCAAGCCTCCAGTTGCAATAGTGAAGGATTCCATGAGGGGAAATATTAAAAGATGCAAGAAGCATCAAAAGAAGATGGAAGGAATACACAGAGTCATTATAACAAAAAGAATTAGTTGATGTTCAACCATTTCAAGAGGTGGCATGTGATCAGGAACCGATGGTACTGGAGGAAGAAGTCCAAGCTGCTTTGAAGGCACTGGCGAAAAACAAGGCTCCAGGAATTGATGGAATATCAATTGAGATGTTTCGACAAACAGATGCATCGCTGGAGGTGCTCACTCGTCTATGCCACGAAATATGGAAGACAGCTTCCTGGCCAACTGACTGGAAGAGATCCATATTTATGCCTATTCCCAAGAAAGGTGATCCAACCGAATGTGGAAATTACAGAACAATATCATTAATATCACACGCAAGCAAAATTTTGCTGAAGATCATTCAAAAATGGCTACAGCAGTATATCAACAGGGAACTGCCTGAAATTCAGGCCGGTTTCAGAAGAGGACGTGGAACCAGGGATGTCACTGCTGATGTCAGATGGATCCTGGCTGAAAGCAGATAGTACCAGAAGGATGTTTATCTGTGTTTTATTGATGATGCAAAGGCATTCGACTGTGTGGATCATAACAAATTATGGATAACATTGCGAAGAATGGGAATTCCAGAACACTTAATTATGCTCGTGAGAAACCTTTACATAGATCAAGAGACAGTTGTTTGGACAGAACAAGGGAATACTGATTGGTTTAAAGTCAGGAAAGGTGTGCATCAGGGTTGTATTCGTTCACCATACCTATTCAATCTGTATGCTGAACAAATAATCCAAGCTGGACTATATGAAGAAGAATGTGGCAGCAGGATTGGAGAAAGACTCATTAACAACCTGCATTATGCAGATCACACAACCTTGCTTGTTAAAAGTGAAGAGGACTTGAAGCACTTAGTAATGAAGATCAAAGACCACAGCCTTCAGTATGGATTACACGTCAACAAAAATCCTCACAACTGGACCAATGAGCAACATCATGATAAACGGAGAAAAGATTGAAGTTGTCAAGGATTTCATTTTACTTGGATCCACAATCAACAGCCATGGAAGCAGCAGTCAAGAAATCAAAAGACGCATTGCATTGGGTAAATCTGCTGCAAAGGACCTCTTGAAAGTGTTGAAGAGCAAGGATTTCACCTTGAAGACTAAGGTGTGCCTGACCCAAGCCATGGTGTTTTCAATCACATCATATGCATGTGAAAGCTGGACAATGAATAAGGAAGACCGAAGAAGAATTGACGCCTCTGAATTGTGGTGTTGGTGAGGAATATTGAATGTACTGTGGACTGCCAAAAGAACGAACAAATGGTGTCTTAGAAGAAGTACGACCAGGATGCTCCTTAGAAGCAAGGACGGCGGCGAGACTGCATCTTACATACCTTGGACATGTTGTCAGGAGGGATCAGTCCCTGGGGAAGGACATCATGCTTGGCAGAGTACAGGTTCAGCGGAAAAGAGGAAGACCCTCAACAAGGTGGATTGACACAGTGGCTGCAATAATGAGCTCAAGCGTAACAATGATTGTAAGGATGTCTCAGGACGGGGCAGTGTTTTGTTCTGTTGTGCATGGGGTCGCTATGAGTCGGAACCGACTCGATGGCACCTAATAACAACAACCAACAGTGTATAAGTGTTCCCAGTCTCTCTACAACCTCTCCAACATTTATTATTTTGTGTTTTTTGGATTAATGTGAGGAAACCCTGGTGGCATAGTGGTAAAGTGCTACAGCTGCTAACCAAAAGGTTGGTAGTTCAAATCCACCACGCGCTCCTTGGAAACTCTAGGGGGCAGTTCTACTCTGTCCTGTAGTGTCGGTATGAGTCAGAATTGACTCAGCAGTAACGGGTTTGGTTGTTTTTTTTTTTGGATTAATGCTAGCCTTGTTTGGGTGAGATGGTATTTTATCGTAGTTTTGATTTGCATTTCTCTAATGGCTAATGATCATGAGCATTTCCTCAGGTATCTGTTAGCTGTCTGAATGTCTTTAGTGAAGTGGCTGTTCATATCCTTTGCCCATTTTTTAATTGGGTTATTTGTCTTTTTGTTGTTGAGGTTTTGCAGTATCTTGTAGGTTTTAAAGATTAGACCCTGATCGGATATGTTGCAGCCAAAAATATTTTCCCAGTCTGTAGGCTGTCTTTTTACTCTTTTGGTGAAGTCTTTTCATGAGCATAAGTGTTTGATTTTTAGGAGCTCCCAGTTATCTACTTTCCCTTCTGGTATTCGTGTATTGTTATTTATGTTTTGTATTCTGTTTATGCCATGTATTAGGACTACTAGCATTGTCCCTATTTTTTCTCCCATGATCTTTATTGTTTTAGATTTTATATTTAGCTCTTTGATCCATTTTGAGTTAGCTTTTTTTTTTATATACAGTGTGAGATATGGGTCTTGTTTCATTTATTTGCAGATGGATATCCAGTTATGCCAACACCATTTGTAAAAGAGATTGTCTCTTCCCCATTTAATGGACTTTGGGCCTTTGTCAAATATCAGCTGCTCATAGGTGAATTTATGTTTGGATTCTCAATTCTGTTCCATTAGTCTACGTATCCATTGTTGTACCAGTACCAGGCTGTTTTGACTACTGTGGCAGGTAGTATGAGGCCTCCCACTTTGTTCTTCTTTTTCAGTAATGCTGTACTTATCTCGGACCTTTTCCCATCCCATATGAAGTTGGTAATTTGTTTCTCTATCTTGCTAAAAAAAAGTCATTGGAATTTGGATCAGGATTGCTTTGTATCTGTAGATTGCTGTGGGTAGAATTGACGCTTCCACAATGTTGAGTCTTCCTGTCCATGACCAAGGTGTGTTTTTCCACTTATGTAGGGCTCTTTTGGTGTCTTGCAGTAGTGTCTTGTAGTTTTCTTTGTATAGGTCTTTTACTTCTCTGATTAGATTTGTCCCTAAGTATTTTATCTTCTTGGGGCTGTTGTAAATGGTACTGGTTTGGTGATTTCCCTTTGAAATTCTCTTTGTTAGTGTAAAGGAATCCAACTTATTTTTGTATGTTTATCTTATATCCTGATACTTTGCTGAAATCTCCTGTTAGTTACAGTGGTTTTCTTGTGGATTCTTTGGGGGTTTTCTGTGTATAAAATCATATTGTCTGCAAATAGGGATACTTTTACTTCTTCCTTACCAATTTGAATGACCTTTATTTCTTTTTCTTGCCTTATTGCTCTGGCTAGGACCTCCAGCACAGTGTTAAATAAGAGTGGTGATAAAGGGCATCCTTGTCTGGTTCCCGTTCTCAAGGGGAATGCTTTCAGATTCTCCCCATTTAGGATGATGCTGGCTTTGTATAAATGCCCTTTATTATGTTGAGGAATTTCCCTTCTGTTCCTATTTTGCTGAGAGATTTTTATCATGAATGGGTGTTGGACTTTGTCAAATGCCTTTTCTTCATCAATTAATAAGATCCTGTGGTTCTTTTGTTTTATTTATCTGATGGATTACATTGATTGTTTTTCTAATGTTGAACCATCCCTGCATACCTGGCATGAATCCCACTTGGTCATGGTGAATTGTTTTTTGATATGTTGTTAAATTCTATTGGCTTGAATTTTGTTGAGGATTTTTGCATCTAAGTTCATGAGGGATATTGGTCTGTAATTTTCCTTTTTTGTTGTTGTTATGTCTTTACCTGGTTTTTGTATCAGTGTTATGTTGGCTTCACAGAATGAATTGGGGAGTATTCCATCCTTTTCTATGCTCTGAAATACCTTTAGTAGTAGTGGTGTCAACTCTTTTCTGAAAGTTTGGTAGAATTCTCCAGTGAAGCCGTCAGGGCCAGGGCTTTTTGGTTGTCGTTGGGAGTTTTTTAATTACCTCTTCAATCTCTTCTTTTGCTGTAGGTTTATTTAGTTTTTCTACCTCGGTTTGTGTTACTTTAGGTAGGTAGTGTGTTTCTAGAAATTTGTCCACTTCCTCTTGGTTTTCAAATTTGGTGGAGTACAATTTTTCATAGTATTCTGTTATGATTCTTTTAATTTCAATTTGGCCTGTTGTGATATCACCCATCTCATTTCTTATTTAGGTTATTTGCTTCCTCTCCTGTTTTTCTTTTGTCAGTTTGGCCAATGGTTTATTGATTTTGTGGATCTTTTCAAAGAACCAGCTTATGGTCTTGTTAACTCTTTCAGTTGTTTTTCTCTTCTCTTTTTCATTTATTTCTGCTCTAATTTTTATTATTTCCTTTCTTTTGGTGCCTGTGTGCTCCTTTTGCTGCTTTCTTTCTATTTGTTCGAGTTGTAGGGTTAATGTTTTGATTTTGGCCCTTTCATCTTTTTGGATGTGTGCATTTATTGTTATAGATTGATCTCTGAGCAGTGCTTTTGCTGTGTCTTAAAGGTTCTGGTAGGATGTGTTTTCATTCTCGTTCGATTCTGCAAATTTCCTTATTCCATCCTTGATTTCTTCAATAACCCAGTAGTTTTTGAGCAAGATGTTGTTCAGTTTCCATGTATTTAATTTTTTTTCCTTGTTTTTTCTGTTATTCATTTCTACTTTCATGGCTTTATGGTCAGAAAAGATGCTTTGTAATATTTTTAATGTTTTGGATTCTGTTAAGGCTTGCTTTGTGGCCTAATATGTGGTCTGTTCTAGAGAATGTTCCATATGCACTAGAAGAGAAAGTATGCTTGGCTGCCGTTGGGTGGACTGTTCTGTATATGTCTGTGAGATCAAGTTGGTTAATTGTGGCAGTTAGATCTTCCGTGTCTTTGTTGAGCTTCTTTCTGGATGTTCTGTCCTTCACCGAAAGTGGTGTGTTGAAGTTCCTACTATTATTGTGGAGCTGTCTATTTCTTTTTTCAATGCTGTTAGAGTTTGTTTTATGTATTTTGGAGCCTGCCATTGGGTGCATAAACATTTATTATGGTTATGTTTATGGTTATGTCCTTATGACCCTTTAATCATTATATAGTGTCCGTCCTTATTCCTTGTGGTGGCTTTTGCTTTAAAGTCTATTTTGTCAGAGATTAACGTGGCCATTCCTGCTCTTTTTTGATAGTTGCTTGCTTGATATATATTTTTCCATCCTTTGAATTTTAGTTTATTTGTGTCTTTGAGTCTAAGGTGTGTTTCTTGTAGGCAGAATATAGACGGATTGTGTTTTTTTTATCCATTCTGCCACTCTCTGTCTCTTTATTGGTGCATTTAGTCCATTTACATTCAGTGTGATTATTGATAGGTATCAGTTTAGTGCTGTCATTTTGATGTATTTTTATAGTTTCTTTGTTCCCCTTAATTTTCTGTGCTGTCATTTTTCTTTATTTTCTTTCAATCGTTTTTATTGATTTTGTTTTTGCTGAATCTATGTTTTCCTTCTTTTTTATTGTGATATGTAGAATTGCTAATTTCCTTTGTGGTTACCTCAATATTTACCTCTATTTTTATAAGTTTAAACCAATCTTTTTTTTATCACGTGACTTCCTGTCCATATGAAAGCTCTGTGATTACACAATTAGTCCTTCTTTTTTCTTTTAATGTTGTCATCTTTTACATAGTCATGTCTCTGTTTCCCTATTTTCCGTGTTTTAGCTTTGATTTTTTTTGTGTGTGTGTGACTTCCCTATCTTGGTTGATATCTGGTTGTTCTACCCTGTGTTCTAGTCTTGGCTTTTTATCTGATGTTATTGATTTTCTAACTGGAGGACTTTAGAATTGCTTGCAGATTTGGTGTTCCTTTAACTTCTGTTTATCTGGAAACGCCCTAATTTTGCCGTCGTATTTGAGAGGCAGTTTTTCTGGATACATAATTTTTGATTGGCAGTTTTTGTCCTTCAAGGCTTTACATATGTCATCCCATCGCCTTCTTGCCTGTGTGGTTTCTGCTGAGTAGTCAGAGCTTAGTCTAATTGACTCTTCTTTGTAAATGACTTTTTGTTTATCCCTAGCCACTCTCAAAATTCTCTCTTTATCTTTGGTTTTGGCAAGTTTGATTATAATATGTCTTGGTGATTTCTTTTGGGGTCTACCCTATGTGGGGTTCAATGAGCTTTTTGGATAGATACCCTCTTGTTTTTCACAAATTCTGACTTCCATTGCCTCAGTTCTGCTCCTTTGACTTTTTATTGACTTCACTAATTCTGAAATTTTATTGTTAATCTTTTGGATTTCTATTTGCTGTCTCTCTATGGATTCTTGTAGCCTGTTAAATTTGTCTTTAAACTCTTGTATAACCTTTTTAAGTTCCTCTGTTGCTTTGTGTGTTCCTTGGTTTGTTCTGCATTTTTTCCTGATCTCTTGAAGAGTTCTGTATATTAATCTTTTGAACTCTACCTCCGGTAATTCCAGGACCTTATCTTCCTCCAGGAGGTTTCTTGGTCCTTGTTTCCTTGCTGAAGCCATCATGGTCTACCTCTTTATGTGATTTGCTATTGACTGTTGTCTCTGAGCCATCAATAAGTTACTATATTTATTTTATGTTTGCTTTTTTTTTACTATGTCCTAGCTTCTTGTTTTGTTTTGTTTTGATACGCCAAATTGGCAGATCGTGTGAGCTACTTTGCTTATTGTTGTCTTTGAAGCTGTCATGCCCTGTCACCAGGTGGTTAGAACTGCTACTAGGTGTGTGAGCCCAGGAGTCTGTTTACTTTTCTTGTGTGGATTCAACTCAGGTGTCCAAGTCATTGGTAACTGAGTGTGTGGTGCAAGATCTCATCTACAGTCCTAGACATCGGGGCTATGTAGGGATGATTGGAGTAAGCACAGTTATCTGGCTGCAGTAGGCGGTCATATGCTGAGCAAGTTAGGGGGCTAACAGCTCTCCCTGAGTGCCTAGGTAGAAGGCATGTCCCTGTTCCCTAGAGCTCATAGGTGGGTGGGTTTTGCAGCTAGACTTTGGGCACCCAGCGCTGTTGGCTGTAAGGATTAGGATGCACCACTTGCTCTCACACCCCTGTTGTAGGTGGCTAGGTGGTGTGGGTGGAGCCACCAGTCCTTCGGCCCCTGGTATAGGTAGGTAAGGATCCTGCTTAATGGGCAGGGTGGTATCAAATGTCAGGAATCTGCCACTCCCCCTTAGCTCTTGCAGCTGAAAATAGGCTTCAGGTATATTCCCTGTTGTACTATGCTAATGAGGGCCTATACTGTTGAAATGGGCTCACACAGGTCTAGGCAGGGATAAAAGGCATTCAAAGCCTGTGGACCCCTTATGCCTGTACCTAGGCAAAGGGCTGAGCCTGCCTTGAGGTCCCAACTTAGGAGAGCTGGCTGATTACTTTTTTCTGTATTTTTATTTGTTAATTTGTTCCCTCTCCAAAGCCAGCAGAACAGCTCATGGCATGTGATGGGACCCATTTCCATCCCAGGGGGCATGGCAATCACTGAAGCCACCCTAGGGCTAGAGCAGAGCAGGAAGTGGATAGGTAAATGGGACAGAGGTAATTCCCAGAAGGAAGAAGGGTTTTTTTGATTCTGCACAGTAGGTTAGACGGTTGGACTTAACTTTCACAGATCTAGTGTTGCTTTCCCCTGGTTTTGCAGGCTTGTGCAGACTCTTCACCACTCAGTTTCTTCCGGTGTGGAAAATGCACCCTGAGCACTACTGCTTGCCTTAGCCCATGCGTGTTGGCCAATCCAGCCTGTAGGGTGCCAGCCAGGTCAGGTCTGGCAAATCCTCACTACTTCTGAAGCGTCTCTCCCTTCCCCTGCCACTCAGTCCAACTCTTCAATTTTATCTTTGATGTTCAGGACTCCTAGATTGTCATATATAATCAATTCACTTGTTTTTTCCTGTCTGTTGTAAGAGGGACCACAGGAAGCATCTGACTATTCTACCATCTTGGTCCCACCTATCTAGTTACAAAATGTTTTTGTCATCCTCAGAAGAGATTAAATAGTCCCTCTCCATTTCCCCCTCCCTCCAGCGCCTGGTAACTGCTACTCTGATTTCTGTTCTCTGTGGATTCAATTATTCTCAATACTTCATATTAATGTATACAATAGGTGACTTTTTGTGTCTGGCTTGTTACATTTAGTATATTTTCAATGTTCATCCACATTGTAGCACGTGTCAGTGTTTCACTCCTTTTTATAGCTGAATAATATTCCATTGTATGGATATGCCATAATTCTTTATCCACTGATGGACATTTGGATTGTTTCCACCTTTTGGCTTCTGTGGATAGTGCTGCTATGAACATTCATGTACAAGTTTTTGTTTGAATATAATTAGGAGTGGAATTCCTGAGTAATATGGTAGTTCCGGAAACCCTGACGGCATAGCGGTTAGGTGCTGTGGCTGCTAACCAAAAGGTCAGCAGTTTGAATGCACCAGGTGCTCCTTGAAAACTCCATGGAGCAGTTCTGCTCTGTCCTATAGGGACACTATGAGTTGAATTGACTTGACGGCAACAGGATTTATGGTAGTTGCATGTTTAACTTTTTGAGGAACTGCCAAACTATTTTCCGCAGTGGCTACACTATTTTACAACCCCACTGTCTTAATTTTCTAGTGCTGCTATAACGGAAATACCACAAGTGTATGGCTTTAACAAACAGAAATTTATTCTCTTATGGTTTAGGAGGCTAGAAGTCCGAATTCAGGGTTCCAGCTCTAGGGGAAGGTCCTTGACTCATTTCAACATCTGTGGGCCCAGCTTTCCTTGGAAATCTCTATGTTGCTTGTCATCAATTGTCCCCTAGGTCTAGGAGGTTCAGTGCATGAAACCAGGGTTGAAAGGACACACTTTTCTCCTTCTCTCTCTGCTCGATTTTCTCTCCTTTTATCTCTTGTGAGATAAAAGGTGATGTAGGTCACACCGCAGGACCCCGGGGAAACTCCCATTACATCGGGTCAGGGCTGTGACCTGAGTAAGGGTGTTGCATCCAACCCTAATCCCCTTACAACTGATTGGCTGATTGCATCAGATCACATCATGAGGAATGATTATATCATTACATAATTGCCAAACCACTGAGAATCATGGTCCAGACAAGCTGACACATATTTTTGGGGGACACAATTCCATCCATGACACCCACCGTCAGTGTATAATTGTTCCAATTTCTCCGCATCCTGAGAGCTGTTTTTTTCCATTTTTTAGTTTTATTTTTTATTAAAGCCGTCCTAGTGAGTGTGAAGTAGAATCTCAGTGTGGTTTTGATTTGCATTTCCCTGGTGGCTTATGATGTCAAACATCTTTTCAGGTGCTTGTTGGCTTTTTGGTCCCTTTTTATATCCTTGTTGTGGCTGAGTGGCATGGGGTGCACAGCTTCTCAGGATAGTTTCCTGGGAAAATTCTGCACAAGTAGATCTGACCCTAAAATTTCACATCTATTGTATCCCATTGTCTCAATCAAAATTTAACCTTTAACATCCTGTTATACATGGTGTGGGGTGGAGAAGCAAAGAGAATGACGGAGATATGGAGCCAGATCCTAACCCACCTCCCTATTGTTTGAGCAGTGGTTTTCTGTTACTTGTGGTCTAAGGCAGCCTGATACTGTACCCCTAACCTTTCCCATCAGCTCTGCAGTTTCTCTGCTAAACAGCTGCATACTACAGGGTTTTCAAAACCACATAACACATTACCCAAAACTCAGTGGCTGAAAACAACACACATTTATCATCTCAGTTTCTGTGGGTCAGGGATGTGATTGCAGCTTATCTGGGTGGTTCTGGCTTAGGGTCTCTTGCGAGGCTGCAGTCAAGGTATCAGCCAGGCCTACAGCCACCTCAAGGCTTCACTGGAGGTGGATCCAAGTCCAAGCTAACTCATAGGGCTATTGGCCAAATTTATCAATCCATTGCTGTGTGGCTCTGTCCATAGCTTGCTTTCAAACAAGGGAACTGAGAGGAAGAGACAGCCCCCAAGAGAGAAAGTCACATTATTTAATTTATCCTCTAATTTCAGAAGTGACATCCTATCTCTTCTGCCATCCTTACAAGTGAGTCACCAAATCCAGCCTACACTCACTGGGAGGGGATAGGATATGAATACCAGGAGGTGGGGACACTAGGGGCCATTTGAGAGGCTGCCTGCAAAAAAGACCTTCAGATTGGAGAGAATTACTTCTTTGTACAATGGACAGTGATTGCTCAGAAAAGAAGTAGAATCTGAACAAAGTATCAGACTTCATAAGGATTAAGGTAAATCAACCAATACATTTGTCTTAGTTATCTAGTGCTACTATAACAGAAATGCCACAAGTGGATGGCTTTAACAAACAGAAATTTGTCTTCTCACAATTTAGGAGGCTAGAAGTGTTACCGAGGGCCCTTTCCTTAGTTGAACCCAACTGGATTCACGCCACCCAATAAGACTATTGAGGCAACCTGGAGTCACACAAGGAAATTTATTTTGCCAACAGCTAGCAAAAGGAGACAGTAAGGGTTAGAACCTTCAGAGAGGCTGTCTTTCTCATTTGCCTAAGAGCCAAATATGTAAGGGTTTCAACAAGGAGAGGTCTGGATGTTTATTCATGAGGTTCTGGGGTGGAGGGGAGGGCGAAGATTTCTGAGGACGGGTTGGGTTATGCAAATACAGGTGCACATGCAGGATTTCTTCAAGATGGAAGTCCTCTGGTCCCCCTTGACATAACTCATTACGGGATGTGAGGCAGGTGCACTGGGTCCCTTTGTCACATGGGCCCCTTCAGCAAGCACGAACGGGAAAGAAAAACAGTGGTCACTTTTACTTCTTTTTCACACACTCTGCAACTGTGGAGTCCTGCAAGATCTACATGTTAAAGTTTATTTGCAACATTTCAGTTTGTTCCACATTTTGCCCCACAGGGCCTGTGTATTCTGTTCTACTCTCTAGGAGGTGGGTTGTGGTTGCACCTGATTGTTTATTCCTCTCTGTGCCCTGTTCACCTCCCCCCGACCCCCGACCCCCCAGCCTATGTGCTGGGCAGGGGGCGGGGGCGCCAATCCGCCCTGCTCCAGCCTAGTCCTTTCTCAGAAGTCCAAATTCAGAGTGCCAGCTCTAGGGACAGGCCTTCTCTCTGCCAGCTCTAGAGGAAGGCCCTTGTCTCTTCTGAGCTTCTGCTCCTGAGCAATCTTCATGTGGCTTGGCATCTTTCTTGCCCCATCTCTGCTTCTTTAGTTTGCATGTTTAATGTCCTTTTTATCTCAAAAGAGATTAACAAAACACACCCTACACTAATCCTGCCTCATTAACATAACAAGGACAACCCATTCCCACTTGGGACTATAACCACAGGCACAGAGGTTAGGATTTACACCCGTTTTGGAGGGTGACACAATTCAACCCATAACAACATTCAAACATACCACGGCAGGAACAGTATTCTCACACTCTGACCTGAGGTGGACTTGTGACCCAGACCTTGCCTGTGAAAACATGGCATCCCTCTGGTGGACAGTTACTGGTTCCAGATCAGGTTATCATGACCCAGATCAGCTAATCGGTGGTAATTCCACAATCTTTCTTCCAAGGTTGCCAAGCTGGCAGAAGGGATGCCTGGAACTTCTAAGTGACTGCAGTTGCCATTATGTGAGGCCTGCCTGAGAGTGAAGTAGACACAGAGGAAAGAGTCAGACACAGAGCCGGAGAGGGGGGCAGACAGGCTCGTGATAGCAGTGTCTGGGGGGTACCTGAAAAAACAACTACAATAAAAATACAGCTGCTGTGGAGTCGGCTGCAACTCATGGTGACCCCAGGGGTGTCGGAGTAGAAGCGTACTTCACGGGGTTTACTGTGACTAATTTTTCGGAAGCAGATAACCAGGCCTTTCTTTAGAGGTGCCTCTGGGTGGACTTGAACCCACAACCTCTCAGTTAGAAGTTGAGCACATTAACCATTTGCGCTACCCTGGGACTCCACGCAACTAAACCCAAGCTGGGGGGCAGCGGTGGTTCTGTGGTAGAATTCTTGCCTTCCATACAGGAGACACCTCAAGCGCAGTCTGTCATGGGTGCTATTTCTGTTTCATTCCGTTGTGTCCCCATAAGTTGGGGGCTGACTGGGGGGCAGCTAACAAAGAACAAAATCTGAAGCTATTTCAGTCCTTAGATTTTTCAGGTATATTAGCTAATAATCTTTTTCTGCATACATCAGTTAGGGTAGGGCTTCTTTCATTGGAACTCAAAGGGCTCTGATAAACTCAGGGTAGCATCCCCAACCTCCCCAGCCCCACTATTTCTGTCCTGCAATTGCCTAAGGAATTGGTAGGCAATATATGCTACTGTATGCACCAGGGACACCTGGGACAACCTGAATCACCATCCCACTTCCAACCAACTGCATTGATTTCCTTTCTGTCATTTTATTTGTTCTTTCCTGTCTGGCACTCGCTAGTACAGCTGATGTTAGCACAACCATTGCTAAACCAAACAGACGCTGCCAGCACATCTCCCTGAGCCTCAAGGGCTATAAAGGGAAGTTGGACCCTATGGGACAGTAGCCCCTCTTCTAGCCTGACCGTCTTAGTCATCTAGTGTTGTTACAACAGAAACATCACAAGTGGATGGATTTGACGAAGATAAATTTATTTCTTCACAGTAAAGTAGGCTAAAAGTCCAAATTCAGGGTGTCACCTCCACAGGAAGACTTTCTCTGTCAGCATTCTCATCAATCTTCCCCTGGACTAGGAGCTTCTCCACACAGGACCCCAGGTCCAAAGGACGCACTCTGCTGCCAACACTGCTTTCTTGGTGGTATGAGGTCTCCCTGTCTCTCTGCTCACTTCTTTCTTTTATATCTGAACAGAGTGCCTCAGGGCATAATCCAGTTTATAGGTTGAGTCCTGCCTCACTAACACAACTGCTGCCTAACCTCCCTCACTATTATCATAGAGGCAGCATTTACAATATAGGAAAATCACACAATATCAGGAATCATGGCCCGGCCCAACTATACACAATTTTGGGGGGACATAATACTGACTATGGTCTTGTCCAACTGAGCAACCTGCTGGGCATTCCAGTCCTTTGGGGCATCTATGGGACTGGCTTCTAGCAGCAGTACCCTGAGCTACTAAAACTGTGTTACTTGTGGCATTCATTGATAAATTTGCTTCCACATTCATTCAACAAATATTTATAGCCCGTTCTGTATCTGTAAACAAAACAGACCCAAAAGGCAATTATTCCTGCCCTATGGATCCTAGGCAGGGTAGGGGTGGGTAGATGGAAGAGACAGATAATAAACAATAAGCATGATAAATAAATCACAGAGTATATTAGAAGGTGATCATTGTTATGGAAAGAAATAGTGCAAGCTAAGAAAGACCAGGAGGAGGGCAGGTGGCAATTTCAAATAGGGTGGTCAGGGTAGTTCTCATTGAGATGGCATTTAAGCAAAGATAACAAAGTGCGATAATTAGCCATGCATTCTAGAGAGAGGGTCCAGCCAGTGCAAAGGCCCTGTGGCAGAAGCCTGCCTGCCTTGTTCAAGGAAGAGCAAGAAGGTCAGAGTGAGCCAAAGGGAAAATGGTAGGAGACGAGGTTGCAGATCCTGTGGGCCTTGTACCCCACAGTAAGGACTTTAGCCTTTACTCTGAGTTACATGGGAAGCCACTGGAAGGCTCTGAGTAGAGGAGTGACATGATCTAACTTTCATTTTTTAAAGGCCAGACTCCGAATACCTAGGAGGTAGAGCTGACAGTCTCCTGACAAATAGATGTGGGATGTGAGAGAGGTACAAGTCAAGGAGGACACCAAGGTTCTCACATTTTTTTGGCCTGAACAACTGGAAGGATGGAGTGGCCATTGAGAGGTGAAGCCTGTGGGAGAAGCAAATTTTAGGAGAAAGATCAGGAACCCAGGTTTGGACATGTTAAGATAGAGATGAATTTTAGATATCCAAGCAAGATGTCAAGTAGGCTGCTGAATAGAGGAGCATGGAATTCAGGAGACAGGTCTGTGCTAGGGATAAAAATTGAAAGCCATGGTAAAAAGACTTGCCTTCTCTCTCTGTGGAAACCCTGGTGGCTAGTGGTTAAGCCCTATGGCTGCTAACCAAGAGGTCGGCAGTTCGAATCCACCAGGCACTCCTTGGAAACTCTATGGGGCAGTTCTACTCTGTCCTATAGGGTCGCTGTAAGTTGGAATCCACTCAATGGCAGTGGGTTTTTTGGTCTTCTCTCTGCGCCTAACAAAACCTCACTTAGTCAAGCAGGCTTCTCAGGTTCTGGGAATTAAAAACGAGATTTACTTTTGTTGGGGGAAATGCCAGTCAATTTCACCAATTAGAACCCTGCCTTTAAAATCAATGCTGGTTTGACGACTGCAGTGAACACGGTGTTCCAAGAAGACTGGGAAACTAGGCCTGACAGTGTAGCTCTGGCCTTCAGCCTAACGGGTCTCTCCTTGCCCCAGCATACTAGAACCCGCACTGCCAGGCTGCTCTCTTACAGGCCCCCACCAACCCTCCCGTGACCCACCTCCAGCTGGGTAAAAGATCTGTTCCCTGGGAAAGAGTTCACCTCCTACCTACCCAAGAGCAGGAAATGGCTGACAATGGCCAACTACTCACATTTACACAAATGGCAAAAATAAGCTTCACCGCCTGAACAGGCGGGCTAGGGCCACTAACCCCAAAGAAACCCTGCTGGTGCCATGGTGGGGACGAAGAAGGGCTGATGAGAGGGCTGCGACGCCTCCACCCGGGAGAAAGCACCCAGTGAGGAGGCCGGCCATCTGGAGGCCGCAGCGCACAAACAGGGCCCCCCGCTACTCCCGCCCCTACCGACCCCGAAGTAGAGCACCGGGAGCACTGCTAGCGGCATGGGACCTCAGCAGGCCGCGCCGCACCGCCAGGGACCCCTCCCTTCTAGCCTGCGTTCACCCTCCCCCAGGGCAGCCCGAAGGGCACAGAGCACAAGGCGAGGGGCTCGGGACCTCCGCAGGCTCGCGAGTCTAGGACCCCAGAGGCCCTCATCCTTCCGGTCAGGGAGCTGCCACCGCCCATCCCCTCCCAGAGCCGGGCACAGGGCACGGCCCGGGGCCCAAGAGCCACTTTTCCCGTTCGCTTGCGATGCCCCTTGCACTCTAGCCCCGGAGCAGGGTGCACGGCTACAGCGAAGGGTCCGGGCACCACCGCAGCTCGGGACTTGCTGACCCGGGGGGAACCCCTCTTGCCCGCGCATGCTTCCTCCTACTCCGGGATAGGGCACCCCGCGAGGGGCCCGGGACCACTACCAGCCGCGGCGCGCCGCCGGGGGTCCCTCCCTTCCTCTCGTGCACGGCCCGCCCCAGCCCGCCCCAAAGCCGAGCGCTGGGCACTGGTTGAGAGGCTCCGACTCCCCAGGCCCAGCGCGCGGCCACGACCCCTCCTCAGCTTGCTCGGGCCTGCGCGCCCCTATCCCTGGCACCGCCCCGCGAGAGAGGCGGCCAATCAGAGCCGGCTTCCGCCCCCGCCCGCAGACCCGGCCTCCGCTGCTGGGCCCCGAGGCTGCTCCGAGAGCTCGAGCTCGGCGCCCCGCATCAGGTAAGGAGGGCGCTGGGAAGCGGGGTCTCGCGCGCTGCCTGCATAAAGCCCTCAGTCCGGAGCCTAAAAACAGATGCTGCGGGGAAGTGTGGCCCTGGCCCGCCGACCTAGCGCTGCCTGCGCGGCCGGCCTGGTGCGCGGTGGGCGCGGTCTGCAGGCTCCGCGGGCCGAGGACCGCGGCGTGCCCGGCCCAGCGGGGGCTTTCTCATGTAAGAAAAGACAGACGTACGTTTTATAAAATTAAATATGTACTTAATTAAAAAAAATTTTTTTTTATGGTTTCAGTCTTTATGTAGATTTGTATTTCTTACATAACTGGGCTGTTGTGTGCATTCAGCATAGTTTAGGCGACCTGGGCGAGCGAGGGGTTTAATCCAGGCGTCTGGGACGTGGAGGCTGAGAGCTCGGCCCTGGCAATCTGGGAACGTGCTGGTGTCGAATTCAGGTCCACCCGAGCAAGTGACTTAACCTCTCTTAGCTTCACTTTACACTTTGAAAAATAGAAAATTTTACGTATTTCATAGACGTTGTGAGAATTACATGAGTTAACGTTCTGTGAAGTGCACTGCATATATAAAGTGCTGAAAATGTGGCTAATAGTTTATATCTTCCTTAAATAGTAAAGTTTGTGACATCATACAGTATATACTATTTTGGATATTTTTCAAATATTTTTAAATGATATTTTTCATTTAATATTATATGATGAATTTTTCATCGTATACTAGCTATGTGGTCTTGGGCACATTGCCTAACCTTACTTCCCCCGTTGCCGTCGAGTCAATTCTGAATCATAGTGACCTTATAGGACAGAGTGGGAACTGCCCCGTAGGGTTTCCAGGGAGCGGCTGTTGGATTCAAACTGCTGACCTTTTGGTTAGCAGCCAAACGCTTAACCACTGCACCACCAGGGCCCCACACAGCCTTACTTAGGGCCTCAGTTTTCTATCTGTAAAATGGGAATAATACTACTACTTAATCTGGTAGGATGATTGTGAAGATTAGCTTTGAACAGGGCTTTCAGCATGGTAAGGATTCAATAAAAGTTAGCTGTCATCATCGTTTACAGAGCAGTCCATTATGTGCTGAAATATCTTTTCCATAATGAACGAAATTTCCATAGTATTAATTCCAAGAAGTGAAATTGTTGAGATCAAGGCTAGTGATATATAGTAGTAATTTTTTCCCAAAAGTCATGTTGATGAATATGGAGACCCCTACTCTTCTTACAAAGAGCCCTGGTAGTACAGTGGTTAAAGATCTCCACTGCTAACCGAAGATCAGTGGTTCCAACCCACGAGCCACTCTGGAGGAGAAAGATGTGGCAGTCTACTTCGGTAAAGATTTACAGCCTTGGAAACCCTGTGGGGTGGTTCTGCTTTGTTGTGTAGGGTGGCTGTGAGTTGGAATTGACTCAAGGGCACACAACAAAAACAGTTTTCCTTAGGTGATACGTTCCAGAAAAACAAGAACTGAAGTTAAACAGTACATGTAAAAGTTATTAAGGGAGGTTCTATAGCCAGAAAGCTAAAAAATATGACACATGCTCCAATTATACTTCAACTTCTAGGAATAATCTTCAATATTTTCCCATTATTTCATGTATGTTCTTTTTTTTTTTTCCTTTCTATTCCATGCCATCCAATTAGGATCTGATTAAAGGCAGATTTGCCACTTTGGGGCACATCTGTTAATATCCATCTTTGTTCTAATTGTATTTAGTTTTTGAGATCTACACTTCTTATCTCTCCCAATCATTTCTATAAAAGAAGGGTAAAGTGGTAAAATACTCAAATTGCACAATCTACGAAGTTAGAGGCAGCACTGCCCCAGAACTTTGAACTCGTGGGGAGTCCCACCATTCTGGAGCTGGGAGTGTTTGGTCTCTAGTTCTAGGAAAGTCCCAGCTTGATGCAGAAGAGGTCATTTAGCAGGGTCACTGTGGAATTTCTGAAGGCTGGGCCAATGATGTGAGAAAAGGGCCTTTGTGGTACACGCTTCTAGAATTATATGAAAGTACATGTTGTACCGTTCTTGACCAAGACATGGTACAATTTTTTTTTTTAATTTTTGCTAACTTGTTGCAAACATTTCTATTTCTGTTGACAGACATTTTTCTTACGGTCAGCTACTCACCGAACTGTAAAGCAGCAGGACATTAAATGTTAATTAGTATCTGTGTATAATGAGATAATCAGTCATCTGAAGGGTGGGCATGCACATGTCCCTGAATATGTCTGTTTACCTTTGTTTTGCCTGGAAATGGAGAAGATTGTTTGGGCCTCAGGATTTTAATTTCTTCTTTTTTTCCTCTCTTTTTAAATGTACACCCACTGATTTTGGAACCAACACTTTTTTTCAGAAGAAAACAGAAGACAGTTCAAAGGTTTTGTCTTAGCTCTCTTCCTCCACCTCACAGGTAAGGACACTTGTGCTGTTAACAACTTTCTTAAGATATTGCCTAAATAGATAGTATCTAAGCCTGGCCTAAGGCAAGAAGCCTGATTCTATAATTTCACAGAGATATTTTTTCACTTTGATGGACACCGAGGGGAACATGCCTCACTCTGCATAGTAGCCACACTGGCCCTTCTGGTTTCCCTGGGAACTCCTGAATGTGTGGCATCAGGGAGAAAGCTTCTGTGGTCTAGCCAGAACACCTCCTGCTCACTCTGTGTCTTGGTTATCTAGTGCCGCTGTAACAGAAATACCGCAGTTGGATGGCTTTAACAAAGCGAAGTTTATTTCTTCAAAGTAAAGTAGGCTAAAAGTCCGAATTCAGGGTGTCAGCTTCAGGGGAAGGCTTTTCTGCTGTCAGCTCTGGAGGAAGGTCCTTGTCCTCAATGTTCCCTGGTTGAGGAACTTCTCAGGCACAGGGACCCTGGGTCCAAGGATGTTCTCTGCTTCTGGTGCTGCTTTCTTGGTGGTATGAGGTCCCCCTGTCTCTCTGCTCACTTCTTTCTTTTATATCTCAAGAAATTGCCTCAAGACACAATCTGATCTTGTCGGTTGAGTCCTGCCTCACTAACACAACTGCTGCCAGTCCTCCCTCATTAACATCATAGAGGTAGGATTTACAACACGTAGGAAAATCACACAATACCAGGAATCATGGCCCAGCCAAATGAATACACACATTTTGTGGGGGTACAGAATTCAGTCTATGACACTATGGTACTTTTAAGACATTGGAGCATATCTGTTCTGTCCCTAGGAAATAGTGTGCATGCATGTGTCCATTCCCTCACCCTCCCTAGTATTTCAGGGACTTGGATTACATGATCGTATGCATCAGTAGTGACAGATGGTATGTCAAAGAATAACAACTCTCACTCTGTCAAAATAAAAGTAAAGAGATTTATTGAAGGAAAAGCACAGTTCGAACCAGGGACACATCCAGTTTCACAAAGTGAAACCAAAAACTCCGACGGGAAGGCCAGTGAGTGGTTTAGATATATGCATACAAGGGACTAACAGTGGAATCTTCTGATTGGCTGTATGTGAAGCAGTTGCATGAAAAATCATGAATATATTAAGCAGTTACTGGAAAAACCATAAATGTTCTTAAATAGATTGTTCTTCACATTTGATTGGTTAACATTTAGTTTGAGCAAGTAATTCCTGGTACAAAACCGATATAATTTTTGAGAGCAGTCTACACTGAGCAGTAAATAACAAAATGGGGCTCAGCCTACCCCTTGGGCAGAAGTCTTTCCTATGCCCAGCACCTAGAATTTTGGGACTCTTGCACAGGTATATTTAAGACTTTTGAAACAAGCTGATATTTAGCCATGTACCATGGAATTTAAAAGGTAAGAGAAACTTTATTATTAATCTTATTGTCCCTTCAAATTAAGTTTTAATCAGATAACAGTGATACCAGCTTGGAAGCTTTTCATTAATGTACAGTATATAGTTTTTCTTTTTCTTTTGGTTCTGCTAATTATTAGCTGTGTGGTCTTTCTTTTAAATTTTACTTGTTGAGAATATACACAGCAAAACATTCATCAGTTCAACAGTTTCTACACATACAATTCAGTGACATTGATTACATTCTTTGAATTGTGCAACTATTCTCACCTCCCTTTTCTGAGTTATTCATTCTCCATTAACATAAACTCCCTTTTCCCTAAGGTTCTTATCTAATCTTTCGAGTTGCTATTGTCAATTTGATCCTATGTGGATAGTTCTTAAAAGAGCATAATGCTCATGGCAGACATTTTTACTAGTTAAACTATTGTTTGGTTTTCAGAAGAGTTCAGGAGATATTTTTGGTTTAAGGTGTAAAGGTTATCTCAGGGCAGTAGTTTCAGGGATTCACCCAGCCTCTATGGCTCCAGAAAGTCTAGAGTTCATGAGAATTTGACATCTAGTTCTGCATTCCTCCCCTTTTGATGAGCGTTCTTCTATAGAATCTTGGATCAAAATGTTCAGTAGTGGTAGCCGGGCACCATCTAGGTCTTCTGGTCTAATATCAAAGAAGGCAGCTGTTCATGAAGGCAATTAGCCATACATTCCATTCCCTCCTCCTCTTCCTGACACTGCTTCTTCCTCTGTTGCTCCAGGTGAATGGAGATCAACTCTCATGCCTTGGTTGCTACTTCTAAGCTTTTAAGACCCCAGACACTGTGCAGTGAACTGGGAAGTAGAACAGAAGCGTTAAACATGTTACTAGACCAATTAACTGGCAGATCCCATGAAATCATGACCCAGAACCTCCAAACAAGGAACCAAGTCCCATGAGGTATTTGGTGGTGCATAAGCAGCCTTAGCACCTATTCTTTTTTTTTTTGTAATGTGGCGAAATATGTATGACACAGCTTTTGTCAGTTTGTTTTACAAGTGTACAACTTATTGACAGCACTTACAATAATCAACTGTGCAAAAAAAGAAAGAAAAACCTATTGTCGTCAAGTTGATTCTGACTTGTAGCGACCTTATAGGACAAAGTACAACTGCCTGATAGGGTTTCCAAGGAGTGGCTGGTGGACTCAAACTGCTGATCTTTTGGAGCAGCCGAGCTCTTAACCACTGTGCCACCAGGGCTACATTGACTGTGCAGCCCTACCCTTAATGTGATTTTTTTCCGGCACTGTAAACCAAAATTCAGTACTCCGTAAGCAATAATCCCGCCTTCCCCCTCCCTCTCGCCCCTGATAACTGCTAATAAACTTTTGATTCTGTGTATTTGTCTTTTCTTATCTTTTTATGGAAACTCTGGTGGCGTAGTGATTAAGTGCTACGGCTGCTGACCAAAAGGTCAGCAGTTCAGATCCACCAGGCGCTCCTTGGAAACTCTCTGGAGCAATTCTGCTCTGTCCTATAGGGTCACCAAGAGTCGAATCGACTTGACAGTAGTGGGTTGGGTTTTGTCTTTTTATGTAAGTAAAGTTGTACAGTATGCCCTTTTGTGATTGACTTATTTCATTCATCATAGTATTTTCAACCTCAGTCCTTAACGTAGCATGTATCGAGACTTTGTTTCTTCTACTGGCTGAGTAATATTACGTTGAATATATGCGTCACATTTTGTTTGTTCATTTATCTGTTGATAGTCGTTAGGTTGTTTCTACCTTTTGGCTATTGTGAATAGTGCTGCAACGAACGTTGGTGTACAAGTCTCTTTTCAATTCTCTGCATTCAAGTCTTTTGGGTATATACGTAGGAGTGGAATTGCTGGGTCATACGGTATTTCTATTTTAGTTTTTTAAGGAACCACCACACTGTTTTCCACAATGGCTGTACCATTTTGCCTTCCCACCAGGAATGGATAAGGGTTCCAATTTCCCCACATCATCACTAACATTTGTTATTTTCTGTTTTTTTTTTTTTTTTTTTAGTCTTATTCATCCTAAACACAAAAAACAAACCAAACCCATTGCCATCAAGTCAATTCCAACTCATAACGACCCTATAGGACAGAGTAGAACTGCCCCATAGCGTTTCCAAGGAGTGGCTGGTGGATTCAAAGTGCCAGCCTTTTGGTTAGCAGCCAAACGCTTAACTACTTGCTCCACCAGGGCGTCTTAGTGGAAGTGAAATGATATTGTGATTTTGATTTGCATCTCTCTGATGGCTAATTGACACTGAGCATCTTTTCATGTGCTTAGTGTCCATTTTAGTGTTTTCTTTAGTAAAATGTCTTTAAGTCCTTTGCCCTTTTTATGGGTTGGGTTATTTGTTTTTTTGTTGTTAAGTTGTTCAGGTTTTATGTATGTTTTGGTTATTAGATTCTTATTGGCTATGTGGTTTCCAAAGATATTCTCTCAATTAGTAGCTTGTCTTTTTGCTTTTTTGGTAAAGTCTTTTGATTAACAAAAGTTTTAAATTTTTGTTAGGTTCCATTTATTTATTTATCTTTTACTGTTTGTGCTTTTGTTATTATAGATAATTCATTGTTAAAAGCTAGGTCTCACAGCAGTGCCCATGTATTTTCTTCTAAGAATTTTATGGTTTTAGTTTGCACATTTAGGTCTTCAGTCCATTTTGAATTTGTTCTTGTGTGTGGTGTGAGGAGTGGATCCTGTTTCATTTTTCTGTCTGTGGAAATCCTATTTTCCCAACACCACTTATTGAAGAGACTCTCCCATTAAACAGACTTAACATCCTATCGAAAATCAGTTTATCATAGTTGTGTGTTTTTATTTCTGAACTTTAAATTCTATTCTACTGGTCTGTGTGTCTGTTGTTACACTAGTACCAGGCTGTTTTGATTACTGTAGCTCTATAGTATATTTTAAAGTCAGGAATAATATGTTTTAAAGTCAGGAAGTGTGAGTCCTCTTCCTTTGTTCTTCTCTTTCAACATAGCTTTAACTGTTTGAGGGCTCTTGCCATTTCCTATAAAGTTGAGAATTAGTTTTCCCGTTTCTGTCAAGAAGGCTGTTGGAAATTTTGATTGGGATTGCATTAACTCTATAGATGGCTTTGGGTAATATTGACATCTTAACAATTTCATGTCTTCTAATCCATGAACATGGAACATCTTTCCATTTTATTTGTCTTCTTTAGTCTCTTTCAGCAGTGTTTTATAGTTTTCATTGTACAAGTCTTTCACATCCCTGCTTAGATTTATTCCTAGATATTTTATTCTCTTAGATGCTATTGAAAATGGAATTGTTTCCCTCATTTCCCTTTCAGATTTCTCATTGCTGGTGTATCGAAACCCAACTAATTATTGTTTGTTGACATTGTTCCCTGCAACTTTGTTAAATTCCCCTATTAGCTCTAGAAGTTTTCTTGTGGACTCTTGGGGGTTTTCTTCATATAGGATCATACCATCCTTAAAAAAAAAAAAAATGAATAGAGATAAAATTTCATTTCTTCTTTTCCAATCTGGATACATTTTATTTCTTGTCTTACTGCTCTGGCTAGGATTTCTAATATAATATTAAGTAGAAGTAGTAAGAGTGGGCACCCTTGTCTTGTACCTGATTTCAAGGGGAAAGCTCTCAGTTTTTCTCCATGAAGTATAATGTTGGCTGTTGGCTTATCATCTATGCCCTGAATCATATTGAGCCATTTCCCTTCTGTTCCAATCTTGCTTAGGGTTTTCATCAAGAAAGGTGTTGGGTTTTATCAAATGCTTTTTCTGCATCCACAGAGATGATCATGCGGTTCTTTTACTTTGTTCTGTTGTGTGTTACGTTTATTGAATTTCTTATGCTGAACCTTATCTGCATTCCTGGAATAAATGCTGCTTGGTAATGGTGTATGACTCTGTTAATAGGCTGTTGGATGCTGTTCATTCGTGCAAAAAAATGTCTGAAGATGATATCTCTGTGGCAGGGGGGATGCGTTGCTTAACGTGTTTCTTTGAGTTACGAACAAAGGACCACATTCGATGCTGGCTCTGCCGTACAGTTAAAAACCTGAATGCTGAGCTCCCAGCAACAAGATTATATCTATACAGAGATTTCAAAAGTACTGATACCTTGCATTGTTCCACAAAGGAATTAAGGTCGTTTACAACAAAATCACAAAAAATAGTAACAAATATGTATAAAATAAATATAACCAGAGATTGGGAGTAGAGAAAATGTAAGAATAGGAAATAAGTCCAGGGGAAAGAGGAATAAAAGCACTGTCCAGTAGAGATGAAACCATTCTTTATTTGTGCTGTCCATAAGAGTACTCACTAGCCACATGTGGCTGTTGGACACTTGAAATGTGGCTGCTGCAACTAAGGATCTGGGCTTTTATTTTATTTTAATTAATTTCAATTTAAATAGCCACGTGTGTTTAGTGGCTACCTTATAAGACCATGCAGGTCTGTATTGTTTTTGTGGTCAAGCCTCAATGTCTTCAGAAACTAAAACTTGCTCAGTTACATAGTTCTTGTAATTTAAAAGTAAAATATACTGAGTGACTTCATTCATTCATTCCCAAATATTAATGGCCTTGAAGGAGGCAGAGCCTTTCTTGATATTCAATTATATGAAGACAAATTTCTGTGCTTTATTATTAGGACACCCTGATATATTGTGGTGTGAAAACCTATTCAGCTGAGGACTTGGACATTTGAAGCTGGAAGAAATGGAGCCAGTAATATGGCATAATTTATAATTTTTTAGAGTTTTGAATATTTATATGTGTTAACCAGACTTTATAGAAAAAAAAATTTTAAGTATATAGATAAGCAGAAAGAAACTAAATCATTAAAAGTTTTACCACTCAGAGACATAATTACTGTTAATATTTTGATGCATGAATTTCCAGACTATATTCCCGGGTAGTCATTGTATTTTCCAAAGTACCTGGCTCCCCCCCATTGGGAGGGAAATCCACTCTGGGAACTGGGGTTGCTTTTAGCCTTTCCATCCAGCCTCTCAGGCCAGTACCTGCTACCATCTGAGAAGGTCACCTTCTCCCTAACCCTTCCCCATACTCTGCCAGTGGCCTGGCTTTGGAACAATGATTGTAGGTATCTGAGAGAACCTTTCAGCATGACAGTAAGAGGAGGAAGGTCACAGCTGTAGTTTACTCTGTCGACATTTGGGCCTGTACTTTGTTGTGGGGGCTATGCTGTACATTATAGTACATTTAGCAGCATCCCTGGTCTCTACTCACTGGATGATAGTAGCATACTCTTCCCCCCACCCCCAGTTGTGACATCAGAAAGAGAACCACTGGATTAATAAAATCACTCAGTTATTGCTGACATGCTCTAAAGAGTTTCAGATTTGCATGAGGGAGACAGATGGAAAGAGAGGCATCACATAAGCTATTGTTTAGACCTGGCTGTACCACTAATTTAGCCTGAGATTTTGGTGGGCGAGTGCATCTCAGGATCCTGATAGGAAAAAGCACAAAAATGAAAGGAATTTTTTAAAGGGAGTATAGAAGAGTGCGGGAGCCCTGGTGGCTGCTAACCAAAAGGTCAGTAGTTCAAATCCACCAGTTACTTCTTGGAAACCCTGTAGGGCAGTTGCACTCTGTCCTATAAGGTTGCTGTGAGCTAGAATCGAGTTGATAACAATGGATTTGGTTTGGGCTTGTGGAATCCTTGGGTGATGCAAATGGTAACACACTGGGCTGCTAACCAAAAAGCTGGACGTGCAAGTCTACCCACAGGTACCTTGGATGAAAGGCTTGGTGATTTGCTTCCAAAAAATCAGCCATTGAAAACTTGGTGGAGCACAGTTCTACTGTGACACACATGGGGTTGCCATTAGTCAACTCGATGACAACTGGTTACTGGTAAAGAAGAGTGGGCAGGATTGGAGAACCAGCAGGTGGTGGTGAGACATTTAGGGAGGAGAAACAGTGAGAAGCCCTCACTGCGCCTCAGTCTGAAGGGCCAGAAGAGCTGTGTTACCAGAGCTTGGCGAGAGCTGGTGCTCTGGAAGAGGGGCTGCCCTCCAGGGCTGCTGTGGCCATACCAGAATGCAGCCACTGCCAGGCACTTCAGGAATAAATACCCCAGCATCTCTCTTCCTCCCACCCCTCCTCCATTGGCCAAACCCACGTGGGAGCTGCAGGGTGAAGGGATGGGCAGAAAGGGAGGAGCGTGACTTGGGGGCTCCGGAGAGGAGGATGGAGAACCACTGTCAGCAAGTGATCTGACATCTTTGTGCCTCTGCAGAATGAGGGTTTGGGGGTACTACTTCTTAAGGGATTCTGTGGGATAAAGAGAGATCCATTAAAAAAAAATCTTTTTTTTAATATAAGCACATACAAAATGTAGACCACTGCTGCGTTTGACCTCTAGCCCTGGTTTTGTTGCAGTAATGTCAACTCCCTGTTTTTTAGTTAATGCTGGGTTTCTTTAAGTTTTCTTAGTCCTTCATCTTCCAACTCACTTGTGCTTTTTGGTGTTCTAAAACAAATATTTATTGGTGCTTGAGTAAATAGTTGGGCATTTTATATATACCTTACACCTGTACGAAATGATTTGTAGCTTAACTGTTTCCCTTTTTCTGTCACAGAACCTATAGTATGAAACCTCTGAGTTTCAAAGGGCATTCGTGGTCCAGGTTCTCACCTGATATTTGGCAATTTGCAGCCTCTTTAAAAAGTCACACAGGAAAACAAAACAGTGAAAGAATACAATTCACTCAGAGTAGAGAACAAAATGATTTACATAATTAATAGCAAGGACACAAGTAACACATTGTGAAGTCTTGCTTGTAAAAAATCTTGACTGATCTGTTACGGAAAGAAAGAAATCTTCCTGTGGAGCTTTAAACGCACAATTATTGGGCTTTTAAATGTTAAAAACAACAGTTAGACCCACAGATATTTTGCTTGGATTGCTTTAGCTTCCCACTTTAAAAAAAAAAAAAATCCACTTTAAGCCGTACTATATTCACCTGTTCCAGCATTGCATGGTTTCCTGTAGCCCTTGGCCAGAAAGAATGAGATTTCAGAAATAAATAGGGACGACCAAGGTTATGCCCAAACCTTTTGAGGATCAGCACCTAAGAACAGGCACGGGAAACCAGTGTCCCGCTCCCAGCCCGGTTTTGAAATTGAGTTGCCCATTGTCCTACAATTATTTGAGTTAATTAGCGCTTTTTTAAAACGTGGATATACTCTTCCAGGTTTAGATATACTAGTTGTTTATACTGTAGTTTAACTTGACCCACATTATCTTATTTTTCTCCCATATACCAAGATCACTTTCAGTAAAAGGTAGCAGGTTTTGATATGGCGATGAGGAAGAAGAGAAAGGACCTGTCGTCACATGGGGCAGTTGGGAGGTATTAGGAAGACAGGGGAAGAGAGTGGCTTTTGTTCCTGGAGATTGCCAATGAGAAGCTTGACCTGTTCAGCAGTTTTGTGCCTGGGGCCTACGTACCATCAGCTGCACTGGCTTGGAAAACCTGAACCTTGCCCTAGGTCACTTGTGCCGCCTATTCCCAAGAGAACCAGAGGAGAAGCTAAGAACATTCAGTTAACCAAGCCAAATAGCAAGAAAGTTAAACCAAAAGGGAACAAAAAAGTAAAGTGGGTTAGAATCATAGCATGTCAGAACTGAAAGAGCTTGGGGATCCTGTAAGTTTATCCACCCCTTTCTTCTATTTAAAGGTGCAGAAACCAAGACACGAGACCTTGTGCCCTGGCCTGGATTACACAGTGGATGTCCGCACCAGCTCTAGAATTCTGGTCTCTTGAGCCACAGGCAGGCTTGTTAATGCCCAGAGGGACAGCTAGTCTTTGTGTGCCTGAGCACATTGTGTTTTGGGGTCAAAGCAAATAAAGGCTCAAATCCAATAGTGTTTAGCAGACCTGGGGCAGTAGGTGCGGCAGAAGGAGAAACCTGCTTTAAATCGCTTCCAGCAGATTATTTATGCAAAGATATTGCGTTTTTTTTCTTTTAACTTTCTAGTGAACCACCAGTGTCATTTGTCATTATGCAATAACTCAGGAACTGAGTCAAGATTTATTTATTTTTTAAAAAAGTGTTTGGTCCTGTAGAGGCACAGCATATTTCTGAACGGGAAAGCTTATGAATTCACCCTAATTTAGTTTATAAATTTGATGCACTTGCAAAGTCCCAGTAGAATTTTTTTTAACTTAACAATGATATTGCAAAAACTAGTCTGCAGGCCTAAGCAAGCAATAATAGATAAGAGAATCCTGAAAAAAGATTAATGAGAGAATTTGAACTAACCCAGACCCAGTGCCTTCAAGTCGATTCTGACTCATAGGAAAAACATACGAGGGTAAGTCAAAAAGTATTGGTACTAGGATTTCAGTTAGTACATGCATGGGTTTATTCCAAACAAAACATGTTTAAACATGTCTCTGTGAGCAGTGGATGGCTGCAGACAAGTTCTCCCATTAATACACTTGTCTTAATCTCCTTAGGCTGCCTTCAAAAAAAGGGACACTTTCTGTGCCATGGAAAATAACAATTTTGAGGTCAGGGCTGATAGCACATTTTTAACAAATTTGAAGGATACCTTCCCAAATCGTTGAAGCTTTACACCAAGTTTATGGGAATGCTGCCTGTGATGGTTAAGATTGTGGGTTGACTTGGCTGGGCCATGATTCTCAGTGTTTATATGTGATCACTCCCATGATAGGATCTGTTGTGAGTAGCCAGCCAGTCAGTTGAAAGGGAGTTACCTTGAGGGCATGACCTGCATCTGAATCTAAGCAGGTGTTCTAGTTTTTTGCTCGCTCTGGATCCTGTGGCTACCATCTGTTCGTCTGACCTCCCGTTCTTGGGACTTGAGCTCTCAGCTTGCCTGCCTGTCTAGGGATTCGTTGATCTTCACAGCCTGTGAGCAAGAGCCCTGCTCTCCGACCTTCTGATCTTGGGTTTGCCAGCCCCTGCAGGTACATGAATCCAAGGAGCCTCTATTCTGATCCATGGACTGGGGACATACCAGCCTCTACAGTTGTGTGAGCTGTTTACTTGATATAAACCTCTTTCTGAATATATTTATATGCTTTACTAGTCTTGCTTCTCTAGAGAACCCAGCCTCAGATATTGCCCCTCATAAAACAGTTTTTAGATGGATCAAGCATTTTAAGGAAGGTCGGGAAGACTGCAAAGACGAGCCAAGAGAGGGAAGACCGCTCAGAAGGTTACGGCACCTGTGTTTTTTGAGATTCCAAAGGGGTACTCTTGATAGTTTTTTTTCGAAGAGCACAGAATGATCACAGGGGCTATTGTGAAGAAGTTTTCTGAAAATTGAAAACCGCATTGGTGAGAAAAAGACCAGGAAGGTTGTGCCAAGGAATTTTTTTTCTATCATGACAACGCACCTGCTCATTCTTCGAGGGTAGGAAGGGCTGTGCTAGAGAATTTTGTTGGGAAATCTTACCCCATCCACCCTACAGCCCTGATGTTGCCACTTCAGACTTCTTTTTATTCCCAAAACTCAAAGGACATTTAAAAGGAACACAATTTGAGTCCCTAAAGGATGCCAAAACTGCCATTTTGATATGGTATAAATCGAAGAGTGCAGGATTCTTTGGGGAAGGGTTAGAGAGATAAAAATCCCGCTTTCAAAAGCACGTAGAGCTAGATGGAGGATATGTCAAGAAACGATAGCGTCACATTTTGATATTTTTTATTAATAAAGTCTTCTATGATTTTACTGTAAAGCTGCAATATAAACAATGTGTTATAGGCATGGGGATAGAGGTTGATAACACAGACGAGAAAATGAGAAAAGGAATAAATATATTCAGACCAAAACCAAAAAACCGGTAAGAGCTCCTGGCAGATTCGAACTGCCGATCCTTTGGTTGGCAGCTGTAGCACTTAGCCACTACGCCACCAGGGTTTCCAGTATATTCAGAAGAATTTAATTTAAGTATGGACTCACTCACTGGTGGTGCAATGGTTAAATGCTCAACTGCTAAACAGAAGGTTGGCGGTTTTAAACCCACCAGCCGCTCGGCAGGGTAAAGATGTGGCAGTCTGCTTCTGTAAAGATTTCAGCCTTGGAAACTCTATGGGGCAGTTCTACTCTGTCCCGTAGGGTCGCTATGAGTTGGAATGGGCTTGGCAGCAACAGATTTGGTTTTTATTTTTTATGGACCCCTGGAGGGATGAAATATTCAGTAAATGATGTGGAAACAACTTATTAACTATTTGAGAAGACTAAAGTTAGATCTCGTCTCATGCTATATACCAAAATACAGTTTGTTGTTAGGTGCCATCAAGTTGGTTCCAACACATAGCGACCCTGCATACAACAGAATGAATGCCTGATCCTGCGTCTTCCTCACAGTCCTTGCTATGTTTGAGCCCGTTGTTGCAGCCACTGTGTCAGTCCATCTTGTTGAGGGTCTTGCCCTTTTTCACTGACTTTCTACCAAGCATGATGTCTTTCTCCAGGCATTAGTCCTTCATGATAACATGTCCAAAGTTCATGAGATGAAGTCTCACCATCCTCACTTCTAAGGAGCCTTCTGGCTGTACTTTTTCCAAAACAGATTTGTTCATTCTTCTGGCAGTCCATGGTATATTCCGTATTCTTTGCTAACACCATAATTCAGTGGATCAATTCTTCTTTGGTCTTCCTTATTCATTCCCCAGCTTTTGCATGCACATGAAAACACCATGGCTTGGGTCAGGCACACCTTAGTCTTCAAAGTGGCATCTTCGCTCTTTAACACTTTAAAGAAGTCTTTTACAACAGATTTCCCAATGCAGTACATCTTTTGATTTCTTGACTGCTGCTTCCACGGTTGTTGATTGTGGATCCAAGTAAAATGAAATCCTTGACAACTTCAGTCTTTTCTCTGTTTATCACGATGTTTCCTATTGGTCTGGTTGTGAGGCTGTATATTGAGGTTGTAGTCTTTGATTCTCATCGGTAAGTGTTTCAAGTCCTCTTCACTTTCAGTAAGCAAGGTTGTGTCATCTGCATATCGCAGGCTATTAATGAGTCTTCCTCCAGTCCTGATGCTGTGTTCTTCATACCGTCCAGCTTCTCGGATTATTTGCTGAGCATACAAATTGGATGAGTGTGCTGAAAGCATACAACGCTGATGCACACCTTTTCTGATTTGGATCCAAGTAAAACAAAATCCTTGACAACTTTGATATTTTCTCTGTTTGTCATGATGTTGCTTACTGGTTCGGTTGTGAGGACTTTTCGTTTTCTTTACGTTGAAATGTAATCCACGCTGAAGGCTGTAGCCTTTGATCTTCATTGGTATTTCAAGTCTTCGTCACTTTCAGCAGGGACAGTTGTGTCATCTGCATATTGCAGGTTGTTAATGAGTCTTCCTCCAATCCTGATGCCCCATTCTTCTTCATATTGTCTGGTTTTGGGGATTATTTGCTGTGTACACAGATTGAATAAATATGGTGAAAGGATACAACCCTGATGCACCCTTTCCTGATTTTAAACCACACAGTATCCCCTCATTCTGTTCGAATGACTGCCTCTTGGCCTATATACAGGTTCCACATGAGCACAATTAAGTGTTGTGGAATTTCCATTCTTTGCAGTGTTGTCCATAATTTGTTAGGATTCACACAGTGGAATGCCTTTGCATAGTCAGTAAAACACAGGTAAACATCTTTCTGGTATTTGCTTTCAGCCAAGGTCAGTCTAACATCCGTAATCATATCCCACATTCCACGTCCACAAATATATAATTTAGACTGATTTAAAAACTAGAAATGCAAAAAAAAAAAAAAAAAAGGTAAAAAGAAAGTTAAAAATCTGAAAGAAAAATTGTTCTGGGAACACTTTCGTAACCATTATACTGAAAACCAAACCAAGCCTGTTGCTGTCCAGTCAGTCCTGAGTCATAGCGACCCTGTGGAACAGAGTAAAACTGCCCCATAGGGTTCTAAGGAGTGGCTGGTAGATTGAAACTGCGGTCCTTTTGGTTAGCAGCTGTAACTCTTAACCATTGTGCCTTTTAGTCTTTGATCGTTTAATAACAAAACTCTCTAAAAAAAAAAAATACGACTAAATCTTGTTATATGATTAAGTCTAAGACCTTTTAGAATATATTAAAATTTAGAATAAAAGTCTTCCTAGATTCTCTCCAAACTTTAACTGGTCTTGGCAAGATGGTGGGGAGAAAAGTTAGTTGTGTGATGGGCTGGAAGGTGTTCAAAGGTGGAGACAGGTGGCACTTGGTCTGGGGTTGCCTACCTCTTATAAACAAACAAAAAAACCAAGCTCCTTGCCGTCAAGTCGATTCAGACTTATAGCGACCCATTAGAGCATCGAAAACTGAGGGAGAAAAGCATGAAAGGGATCTAGTGGGCCTGAAAGCTCTGTGAGCCTCAACTAGGCTAACCCATGTGAATGCTCTTTATAAACAACAATGCCCAACACATGTAAGGAAATACTTGGGGCACTGATCAGGTTTATCCTCGTGGTAGACCTCTCAGTGGTAGGATTTCTAGGTGGGGTTCTTTTTCAGGCATGTACATGTCTACAAATCTGTTTTTGTTTTCTTTTGCTTTCATTTCCCCAGGTCTGTGGGAGAGCATTAAGTTCATAAGTAATATTTTATAGACTGCTTATAGGAAGACTTTCCTGTAATTTCTCTTTAGAAGGGGAAAGCAATCTGTTAGCCTTTTTTTTTAATAATAATTTTTACTTTTTCAGAAGACAAAAAACTTGGCAGTTTAATGATTTCTCCTGAATATGGTTTGGGGACACATTGCCTGAGGACTCGTCTTTGCTGGGGAGGAGGGGAAGGGCAGGAGGACAGAATCAGGAAGCAGTGGAATTGCTAGGTCAGAGGATGTATGCATTTGTAATTTTAACAGATATTGCTGGATTGCCTGCTTTAGAGATGATCCCCATTTATAAGCCCCCAGTCGGAATCGACTCGACAGCACAGGGTTTTTTCAGGGTTTTAGTAGTGTCAGAAAGCATATTCCTCTTCATGCTTGCACCAACACCTGTGTCAAACCTTTTGTTCTTTGTCGATCTGGTAGGCCAGACTGGGTCATGAGACATATTCTTAAAGCAGGAAGCAGAGAGGAGGTGGGAAACTACTGAAAAGGTTTTCTTCACGGCTCAGAAGATCGTTGTAGGTGTTCTTGAGGTGCCAAGAGTCAAAGTTTTTTTTTTTTTTTTTAATGGGTGCTGTTATTTTACTGAGGCCTGGTGGTGCAGTGCAAATAGTTAAGTGCTTGGTTGCTAACTGAAAGGTTGGTGATTTGAGTCTACCCGGAGGCACCTGGGAAGAAAGGCTTAGCAGTCTACTTCTGAAAAAGCAGCCATTGGAAACCATGTGGAGCACAGTTCTACTCTGACACACGTTGTGTTGCCGTGAGTTGATGCGATGGCAACTGGATATTTTACTGTTTTTTGTGGCTATCATCTTTTTTTCCTGTATTTTGAAATAGAAGGTGGTGACATGCAGGGCTGGGACCAGAAACCAAGGCTACCACAGCTTTGGTTCTCAGAGTCAGGGCTCCCTCCTTCTTCCTCATGAGTTCAGAGCAGTCATTTGCTGGACTTCGCCCAGGCGAAGCACTGCAGTTCTGTCTGCTTGTCCTCTCGCCCACCTCTTGCCTGGCCAGGACTTAGATAAAATACATTGGCAGCTCTAGCAGTGCCGAGAAATGAATGGGAGGGTTCATTCTCATGAGCCTCTTTGCTCTACTCTCGATTCCAGTATTTTTCCAAGTATGGGTTTCTGACCATCTGCACAGAATCCCCTGGAGGTCTGTTGAATATGCAGATTCTTAGCCTCCTCTCCAGGCCTCCTGAATCAGAATCTCGGGGGGTGGAACCCAGAAATTGGAATTTCGAACAAGTATCCCAGGAGTACATTAAGTTGGGAACCAGTTGTGCCTTACTGCCTCCTCATTTTCTCCCTTCTCACCTCCCCATCTTCTTTCACTCCCTCAGACTCCTGCTGACTTGTTCTCCCCCCTTCCTTCTGCATGCCCAGGGTCCAGAGCACAGTAAAATATTCTAACAATAAATTGAAAGCCCTCTGGAAACTCAGCTAGGAGGGAAAAAAGGAGGTGTATGTTTCTGGCTGTTGCTAACTGCCATTGAGTTGGCCCCATGCAGACAAATCAGAACACTGCCTGGTCCTGGCCGTGTCCATGGTCGGTTGTGTATCAGAACATTGTGATCCGCAGAGTTTTCATTGCTTGACTCTTGGCAGTAGATCGCCAGACCTTTCTTTCCGAGTTTGGAAGCTCTGCTGAAACCTTTTCAGCATCAGAGCAACACACAGGCCTCCCCGACAGGCAGGTAGTAGCTTTATGTGAGGTGCATTGGCTGGAAATCAAACCGAGGTCTCCTACGTGGAAGGCGAGAGTTCTACCATGGAACCACCACTGCCCTCTTGTGTATTTCTTACTACCTTGCTTGTTCCTGTAAAAGAAAGTCAGATACAAAGCTGTATCCTCTCTATGGATCAACTTTGGAAAGTGCATGGTTCTTCTGAGTACATAGAGGCATCACATTTACAGCTACTGTTTGGTGTAGATGGACCAGGGTGGTGGGAAATGACCTTCTCTAAAGAAACGGCTGAAGTCCCAGGGAAGTCAGCCACTACCAGCCCCAGAGCCAGGCATTGGCCCAGGTGCCCTGGGGGAGATGGGGGCGCAGGCGGGACAGGGAATTGTAGGGGAGAAAGTGAGATGGCAGACGGGGGCATCTGCCTGGAGTTGGGGTGGTGTCCCCAAGGTCCTGAACCTCTGCTTTTGTCTTCACAGCCCCTGAAGGAAGAGGCCGAGATGAACGTGGAGGTGAGTTCTCTATGAGGATCTGTTTAAGGAATACTTTCCTTGCAGGGCCTCTTGTTTTCCCTGCACAAGGTGTCCTTTCTTCCACAGAGCTCGCAGAAACATCGGCCCAAACCTGAAAACATTTTCCCTCCAGCCTGCTGCTGGATGCATGGCCCTGGGTGATATGGGAAGAATTAGTCCCCTCTGAGCTCTTATCTGTGGGCTTCCAGCTTCAGTTAGATTAGAACTTACCACTACAGCTAATCCTGAAACAACACTCGTGGGCTGAGGTGGAGGTTCTGGGCCAGGAGCCTTGCCTTGTGTTATCCTGGAGACAGTTAGCTCTGGTACGAGTACCTGTCTCTGTGTTGTCTCCTTAGCATCTCTCACTTCCACTCCAGCTCTTCTTTGATCTAAGTCAAGCCTCTTGGTCCCTTTGTTTTTTCCTGATCCATCAGTCCCTCCCCGTTTTCACATCCTTCCAAGTCTATCCTATCTCCTGGGGTCCTGCACGTCAACCATCTTTTTGTTTATGGCCTCAGCTCCATTTCTCCTCTCCCTGTTGAGCCACCGTGGCAAATCTAGAGGCTGTCCCCACGGGGCGGTGGGCTTGGGTGAGAGGCACGGCTTCATGCTGGCTGCAGCTGGTAAAGGTCTCAAACCCTCATCTGGGCTCTCAGCTCCATCCATCAGGCCCCCACAGAGGCCCAGACAGCCCAGTTTCTTCTTACCCTCAACAGGGATTTAAGTCATCGTCACTGTCTCTAAGCTCTGTACTCCACTCGTCTCCCTCCACATCTAGATCACCTTTTACTTTGTGGAGGAACATTAGAAGCCACAGACCTAGTCTCCCTCAATTCCTTTCTCTCACTTGTCTGGCTCCTCCTGTCACAGCAGAAGAGATGTTGGCCATTGTGAGTACTCTGGGCAGCAGGTACAAGGACATCCAACTCAATGTGGCTTTTATCCTGGAAGCCCAGGCGGAGGGTGGGCTTCAAGGCTGACTGAGGGGCTCGGTGATCACGTCAAGGACCCAGGATCGCATTGTCTCTCTGCACTCCATTGGCATATTGGCTGCATCCTAGGGGTGGATCCCCTCGTGGTTTTCAGGTAAATACCAGCAGCCATCGGGCTCCCACTTTCTCACTCAAATTCAGCAGAAGAAAGAGGCTTCCAACAGCTCTTACGTAAGAGTGGGGACTTCATTTCTTAAAGCCCCACCAAATGCCTAAGTTCATCTTATTGGCCAGAATTGGGTTACATGCCCGTTCATGGACTGACTCCTGTGGCACACAAGCAGACAAACAAACAAACCCATTGCAGTCGAGTTGATTCCGACTCATAGCAGACTTGTAGGGCAGAGTAGAACTGCCCATAGGGTTTCCAAGGAGCTGCTGGTGGATTCAAACTGCCGACCTTTTGGTTAGTAGCCAAGTTCTTAACCACTGCACCTCCAGGGCTACACTGTAGCAAAGGAGCAGGGATTTTGCTGACTGGTCTCGACTAATCAGGCCACCCCAGGAGCAGCTTCCCCTGAGGCACCTGGGCTGGGTATAGAAACAGGCAGGGGGAGTGGATGTTGGGGAGGCACTCTGGAGTGCAATCTCACCTGCCTTCTTAGGCCTTGCTCTGCCTCATTAATTATGTCTTTTACTAGTTGCATTTTTAATCTCATTTCTAGTATGTTTTTCATCAATATTTTAAAATACTTTAGTTTTTACCTTCTTCAGAACAAAACAGTACTCCGTTTTACATTATGTCTTGTCAAGCTACTATTATCTTTCTCCTCCCTTTCAGAGGTAGGCTTCTTAAAAGAGATGGCTGCATTTAATTTCTCCCATTTTCTCCCTCCTAGCCATTCTCATCACCAGCCATCTGTCAGTTTGTTGTGCTGTGGTGGCTAGTGTTTCTGTGATGCTGGAAGCTATGCCACCAGCATTTCAGATACCAGCAGGATCACCCATGGTGGACAGATTTCAATGACACTTCCAGACTAAAACAGCCTGGTGATCTACTTCTGAAAATTAGCCAATGAAAACTTATGGATCACCACAGAATATTGTCCATTATAGTGCTAGAAGATAAGTCCCCTAGGTTGGAGGGCACTCAGAATACACAGTGGCTGCAACAGTGGACTCAGGCATACCAATGATCATGAAGATGGTGCAGGACTGGGAAGCATTTCGTTCTGTTGTACATGAGTTGCCATGAGTTGGAGCTGACTTGACACAACTGACAACAGGAGTTGTTCTCAAATGGCTGCAGTCTGGCTTCTTTTCCTGTCATTATACTGAAATTAGTCTTGTCAGGGTCACCAGTGATCTAAATTTGTCAAAACTTATTTTTAAAAAACACAGCACAAAATTGAAGAGCTACAAAACGGTCAGCAGTCAGAAGCCTTCTCTCTAACTGCATTATCCTCGCCAGCCCTCCACTCCCTGGAGCTCACTTCTGTTACCTATTTTCTTTTACCTCTGATCTTATCTGAAGGCCCTGTGGTTCTCTCTAATTTTCATGGTGGTTTACATTCTGAAGCAACAATAGAAACTTTGTATTAATATTAGGCTTATAGAAGCTGATTCAGTAACAGTTCCATGAATCCTTAGATATCTGTTCTGTCCTAGAATTTCAACCTCTCCTTCACTGTTGGCTTTCTCCTCTCAACCTATAAACGTTTAAAAAACACTCCTAGAACCTGGGGCCCTGCCTATCTGTTTCCCCTTCTCTTCTTCCTTGAACACATGTCATTCAGTGTCTGTAACCACCTTCTCACTGGCCTTTCATGCCTCATCCCACTGTGGTCTGACTTTTGTTCTCTTCTCCAAGAAAATGTCTCAGGCGTTGGTTACCAGTGACCTCACTATTGCCGGATTTGGTGTAAACTCTTTCCTTGAAGCATTTAGTACTCTTGAGCACTCCCTTCTTCAGGTATCCCTGTGACACCTCGGTTTTCTACCTCTCTCTGGTCACTTCTCAGATGACTTTCCTAGCATTCTCCTCTCCGCGCTCCTTAAAACCCTGCGTTCCCCAGGGTCCTTCTCACCGTACACACTCTGCTGTTGAGCTCATCTCTTCTCAGGGCTTTTATTATCAGTTGGATGTTTAAGAGTGTCCCAGATGGACCTACTCTGCCAGGTCTTCCTTCTCATCTCCAGATCCACGCATCCATGGCGACGTTCCACAGGCTTCCCAGACTCAATCTAACCTAAGCCGGGCTCACCTTTGGTCTCCTGCTTCTCCTTACAGGCCCCCTCAGGGAATGGCACTGCAGCATCCACTCGCCTGGTCTAGAAGGCCCAGCGTCCCCTCACTCCTCCTTTCTCACACTCTGTACTGTAAATGCTGTCACTTCATTGATTTACACATTCACAAATATTTATGTGACACCCACACTGTACCAGATTCTAGACTTGGCTTTATGGATATAGTGGCAAAAAATATAGATACAGGATTTCTTGTACTCAGGGAATTTACTGATGAGTGACATACCGACTCCACAGTATCTTTCACATCTGCCTGTTTTTCACATTACCTTCTGCCCCTTATCACTTCCTCACTTCTTACCTCATTCTTTCCTTATGCTCTCCTTAATCTTTCCCTCCTCAAGGTCATTCTCTCTCTCCTTTATCTGGAGGGTGTTTTCAGGTGCAGACAGTTGAGTTCATCATACCCCTCAGTTCATGACACAGTGTTTTTGTTGGTCTGCACAAGGCCCATCTCATACATAAGTATATATGTGTGTGTTTGTATATATATGTGTGTGTGCATATACATGAATGTGTATATATGCATGTATGTGCACATACATGCATATATAAAAACACATTTACATATGTATATACATACACACACATATATTTAATCTCCATCTTTTAAAATTTACTAAATGTTTATCTTAGTGTTTGTTTCTTGTTCCTGAAAATACGCGTAACTGGTTTTTTTGTGTGTGCAAAATACTTTTAAATTTACATACATTAAGATGGACTTTTTGGAGGAGAGGGCGTTCAGCTCTATGAGTTACAAGATATGCATAGATTCATGTAGCGACCACTCCAGTCAGGATGTACAATGTCACCCCAAAACACCCCTCTTGCTGCCTCTGTAGCCACATCCTCCCTGCCCTGACCCCTTGCCCCCACTGTGTGCATAGAATTTTAATTTACTTAATTGTACTGTGTTGCCGTTATATGTTTCTTACTCTTTTCACTGAAACAACAACAACAAAAAAACCCAGAGTAGAACTGCACCATGGGATTTCCAAGGAGCAGCTGGTAGATTCGAACTGCCGACCTTTTGGGTAGCAGCCATAGCTGTTAACCACTGTGCCATGAGGGCTCCCCTCACCACTGTGTTTTTAAGATATTACATACAGCTAAGCTGCTGTCTAGAGCCCCATGATATCCATCGTTCTAGCAGAGCGTCTTTGAGAAAGGTACTATTATAGCCTCTGTTTCACAGATGAGGAAAATGAGTGTTAAGTAAATGACTTGAAGTCACAGGGCATTAAAAGTCAGAAAGGGGGTTCAGCCCTGATCTTTCTGACCCCATAAATGCCTTTGTCTGTCTGTATTCAGCTAACACTGTCCATTTAGTTCCGATGTCATTTCTGCTGCATGAAAAGTTTTCTCAGAGCCCTCTCAAACCCTCCCTCTTCAGATCACCCTTTATTTCTCTCTTCCTGTGTCACCTTCCACCCTCTGACTTCACGTCTAGATACCTGTGGGCCTCGCTTATCTTAGCATCCCCACAGCATCTGGCGCAACGCCTTATACATAATATATCCTCACTGAATACCAGCTGCATTAATGAGAGGGAGATTCAAAGCATGCTTCGTAATCTTGTGCAGTCCAGAGCTTGGGTGGGTCAGTGACAGTATAGAGGAAGGAGGTCACATGAGAGGAAATGTGAGGGAGAATGTGCCGTGACTCAGAGACTGGCTGGAGGGGGGGGGATGTGAAGATCCTGGCAGCCACAATCAGCCCTTCACACTCAGAGGACATTTTTCTAATACATGAGTGACTCCCAGGGTGTCGAGCATTTCATCTGGATGGCTGCAAGGATTCCTGAAGCCTCTGGGCCTTGTCTAGAAGTTTGGAGCATAGCAGTCAGGTGGGTGGTGATGGAGTTTAGCCTTGAGCAGGCAGGTCCAGGTCAGGTGAGACAGCAGGTGGAAATGCCTTGTCTGCATTTTCTCTTGGGACTGCATCTTGGAGGAGGAATGGCCCGGAGCTCAGGGTGTTGGAGTCCTCAGCATAGAGGTGATCATGGAAAATTTAAGAATGAGGCCTCCCTCCACCACTAACCCTATGAAATATGGGTCAGAGGAAAAGATTGAGCATTGGCAAAAACCCACATCTGAGGGGCAGGATGAAGAAGGAAAGCGGTGGGGTGGTGAAAAGAACACGTTGTATGTAGTTTGAGGTGAGAGAAGACAAGGACGGGGTGAATTTTGTAGAGCAGTTAGCCAGTTGCCATGGAGTCAGTTCCAACTCAGTGTATGTCAGAGTAGAACTGTTCTCCATTGGGTTTTCAAGGGCTGGGTTTTGAGAAGTAGATCACCAGGCCTTCCTTCTGCGGTATCACTGGGTAGACTCAGACCTCCAATCGTTTGCTTAGCAGCCAAGCCCTGTACCACCCAGGGGCTCTGAATTTTAAAGCAGGTCCAATTAAGTGTCGTATATGGCTGAGGCCCAGGAGAAGGTGGCTGAGGAAAAGCCCTGGAATGTGGCCATGAGAAAGTTTGAGATGCCTGCTGATGAAGCAGAGAGGCGTGGGAGTGAAAACAGGATTCCAGATGGGCAGGGAAGGTGAGTGGAGGCAGCAGCTGCAGCCCAGAGGTGTGAGGAATGGGGGTGATTTGTGACACTGTGTGGTCAGGTCCAGATGGTCCCCGGGGGCAGGGGCAGCAGAGGACAGGGAGCACTGTAATGGGAGCCCCAGGAAGGGAGATGGGAGCGAACCAGAGGCTGTAGAAGCTGAGCATCCCTTTGATGTTTACATTTGAGTGTTCATTTACAATTTGGGTAACTAATACATTCGTAACCTGGACATTTCTTGTCCTGTCCTCTTAGCCAGTTGAACTAAGATGGACGCCATACCACTAGTAGCAAGGAAACAAAGTGGAAATTTATTGTTTGTGCAAACAAGGAACAACGTGGGACCTCAGGGCTGAGGGACCACAAGCTCCCGCCCCAGGGGAGCTGGGAGCTTTTATATCCTCGAGTCCCCAGGGGGCAGGCATTGGCGTCCAGAATCCGAAACCCGGAGCCCTCCCATGGCCAAATTTGGAGATCCGGGCGCTGAGTCATGTTACAAAGGAAGGGACCTTCGCTTTGCAAATGGGCTCAGGCACCGTGGTGTGCCGGAAGATACCTTCCTCTCCAGCCACGCTCAGGTCCAGGGTCAGGTTGACACAGGTCTTTAGGTCTTGTGCATGCGCCAAATCCTGGCTTGCTAATGTGCAGGATCCTGGTGCCAAATTCCAAGCGCGGTTAAGGCCTTGGCGTGGTTGGGCCAAACCGCAGTTAGGAGCCACGGCTTGTCGGGCTGCGAGGTGTGGAGGGAGGGGAAACCATGTCCGAGCAGGGGAAGCCTTGTTGGAGGCTTAACATTCACATGATGAAATTTTAAAGAATTTTAAAAATGATTTGCAGTGGGCAGTCTCTTTTCTTCTCTTCTTTGTCTCACTCTCACAGGTATCCACCATTCCCAGTTTCTTGAATATCCTTCTAGAGGAAGATTCTATAAATACACATGCAAATTTTTTTTTTTTTTAATCAACACATAAAGAACTTCCTCGTTCTTTTTCATTTGTTGTTAGTTGTCATGGAGTCCGCTCCAAGTCATGGCAACCTTATGCATGACAGAATGACACGTTGTCCAGCCCTGCTTCATCTTCATGATGTTGTTATGTTTGAGCCCATTGTTACAGCTGTTATGTCAGTCCATCTCATTGAGGGTTTCCCTCATTTTTCCTGGCCCTCTACTTTACCAAACACATTGTCATTTTCCAGCAATTGGTCTTCCCTGATGATGTGTCCAAAGTAAGTGAGATGAAGTTTTGCCATCCTCACTTCTAAGGAACGTTCTGGTTGTATTTCTTCTGAGACTGATCTGTTCATTCTTCTAGCAGTCCGTGGTATATTCAATATTCTTCCCCAGTGCCACAGTTCAAACGCGTTAATTCTTCTGTCTGCCTTTTTCATTCCTTTTTATATCTGTGTAATGTTCTGTTTCATAGGTATACTATAGTTATTTAACCAGCCTGCTACTCATGACATTTCCAAGGCAGCAGTGAACTTAGGGTCATTTCATTTGTATAGCTCTGTAGGATACATTTTTAGAAATGGATTTACTGGAGCAAAGATGAGTATTTGCAGTTTAAATTGTGGTAAATATTTCCAAGATTTTCTCCAGAAAAGCTTTGCCAACTGTCTCTTGCTGTAGTGAACATGCCTGCTTTCTCACACACTGCCCAACCAGTGTGTTGTCAGACTTTCCGATCCTTGCAGACGGAGGGATGAAAACACTATCTTCCTATTCCTGATTCTCCTTTGAGTCCCTTTCCCTCCCCCCAGAGTGGCACTGTGGTACCTACCCTCGTGCTTCACATCCCAAATTTCTTCTGCAGTGATTATGCTTCCTTCTACCCTCTTCATCTCAAAAAAATTGCTTTTCTAAGTTGGGAGAGCCTGTTCTCTTAATCCTAGTTTTCTGTGAGCTCCATTTTTAGGTCTGGAGCTCCAAACACCAGCTTCTGAGTCTGAAGAGGTTGGAAGGAGCAGCTTGCTCTGTGACTGTGAATTGGTCCTGAATTAATTTTCTCATCTTTCTTCTTCTTTCCTCTGACTCCTGCTGGCCCCATCCCCAAATTACCAACAGCTACACAGCAGTTCAGGAATCCCTGGGTGGTACAAACAGTTAATGTGCCTGGCTGCTAATCAAAAGGCAGGAGGTTCGCGTTCACCCAGAGGCACCGTGGAAGTAAGGCCTGGTGATCTAATTCTGAAAGATCAGACATTGAAAACGCTATTGAGCACAGTTCTACTCTGACATACTTGGGGTTGCCACAAGTCAGAGCTGACTTGAGGGCAGCTGGTAACTGGTAACAAAACAGTTGAACCATCACTTTGATTTGCATTTTTCTTTCAGAATACACCATGAAGAGGCCCTGGGGCTCGCAGAGTGGTCCAGGAGCTGATTTTTCCTCAAAAATACGTTGTTCTGTCCCCAAGAGGAACTGAACTGCTCTAGTATCAATGTTTCCACTCAGATCTTGTTCATGTGTATCAATTTTGCAAGGGGACAGTAACTTCAGGATTTGATTTAGAACAGTTTCTGAACCAAACCCTGAAGGGCTTCATAATTGACCCCGACGCACTATACGAGCCAAGTTTGTGTGTATTGTCAGCTGGAAAGTAAAAACTCTCTGGTTTATTTACAGATATCGGGGCTGTTTCTTAACCTTGTGGCCCTTTTGAAGCTGAAAGAAGGTTATGTTACTGGTTGTTGTTATCTGGGATGCAGTAATTCTGTAATTTCTGGAATGTCGTAAATATATAACTGAATAAGGAGATTACTTGTCTCCTTTTCTTGGTAAAATGGAAGCAGACTTAAGTATTTGGCTAGGGATATATCTTTTGGCTATACAGATTTTTCCAGAGAATATCTTATTAATTTTTGGTACACAAGATTGTTGGAAAACGAAAACAAAAACAAAACTAGACTTTTCACCCAAAAGGAACTGATTTGGCTAAATTGCCTCATGGCCATTGGACACCAGGGTCACCACTTTCTGCATGCAGTCTCTCCCACCTCACAGAAGACTAGCCTAAACTACATTCCCCAGAAAACCTTTTTGTATGAAGTCAGCCAGTTAGAGGAGCTCCAGGAGACTTGAGAGACCATCATTCCTCGAGGACAGGTGCAGTGAGATGTGTGAGCCAAGGCAGGTGTGCGGTGAACAGCCCGAGCTACAGCCTTAGAGAGGCACAGACGCTCTCCAGGTGTCTTGGCTTCCGTGAAGCTCCTGAGGATCACTCACCTCAGTCCTGCAGGGAGATTGGTGATGGGTTACCTGGCCTTAGCTTTCCAGTGGTTGCAATGGTTAGGTTGTTGTTAGTTGCCATCCCATTGGCTCTGACTCCTGGTGACACCATGCACAACAGAATGAATGGCTGCTTGGTCATGCGCCATCTTCACGATCATTGATGTGCTCGAGTCCATTGTTGTGGCAACTGTGTATTTTGAGTGTCATCCAGCCGAGGGGCTCATCTTCCAGCACTATATTAGACAATTTTCTGTCGTGATCCACAGGGCTTTCATTGGTTAAGTTTTGGAACTAGATATTCAGGCTTTTCTTCCTGGTCTGTTTTAGTCTGGAAGCTCCACTGAAACCTACCCACCGTGGGGGACCCTGCTGGTATTTGACGTATTGATGGCATAGCTTCCAGCATCCCAGCAACACGCAAGCCACCACAGTATGACTAACTGACAAACAGGAGGTGGTGCTGTGGTTATATGGCTCTCTAATTCCCTACATTAAAACTCTTGATACTTAGAATACATAGAATGGTCTTTCCCTGCGCCCTACCCCCAAACTGAACCCTAACTAGTACCTTGTGGGGTGTATAGCCCAGGTAGACATAAGGTGTGTAACAACAACACAGAGTCTGGGGAGGTGAAATGAAGTAAACTGTTGTAAGGTTCTTATGTTATATGTGAGTATGGTATAATATTACTTTAAGGTGGACTGTGCTGAGTAAAACATGTATACTGTAAGTCCTAAAGTAACCACTAGAAGAAAATGGTACAGCGAATAACCAACAGATGAGATAAAATGGAATCATGTGAAATACTCTATTAGTCCAAAGAAAGCAGAAAAAGAGGGAAAAGAACAGATACAACAAATAGAAAAATAGCAAGATGGTACATTTCAGTCCAACCACATCAAACAATTACAATGTAAATGGTCTAAACACCTCATCTAAAAGGCAGAGGTTCTTGGGTTGAATAAAAAGCAAGACCTGTAAGTATTGATCAAAGCATACAGAATTGTACATAAATATGGGTGAATTATTGTTTAGGAAGACTTGGGTTTCTGTTATGGTAATGGAAAAATTGGCAGTGGGTACTCGTGATGGTTGTACAACACGATCAGGGCAGATTTACCAGTAAGCAAGGTACGCATGAAAACAAGTGAAATTGTGCGCCGTGGTCAGTGAGTAAGCACAAATAAACCCGTGACAACTGGATATCAGAGGGGAAGGAAAAGGGCAAGGCTGAGGTGACATCCGTGTCCACGCTCAGTGACGTGCAAGAAGAACTGGTTTAAGGGATGTGTAGAGATCATTTTGTCAACTTGGAATATACTGAGTTGTTGTTTAAAAGGTCACCTTGATTATTCACTGTAATGCTATTTGCATACAGCCTATGGCAGCGTACTTAAATAATTAAGGCACCACCAAAAAAACCAGTTGCCATCAAGTCAACTTAGACTCATGGCGACCCGACATGTATCAGAATACAACTGTGTTCCGTAGGGTTTTCAGTGGCTGATTTTTTGGAAGTAGATTGCCAGGACTTTCTTCTGCTGTGCATCCCGGTAGACTCAGACCATCAGTCTTTCAGTCAGCAGTTGAGCACGTTAACCATTGGTACCACCCAGGAACCACAGTAGTGTTAAAAAGCCCTAGTGAGGGGCTAAACTGTGGGGATCTGGAGTGAGTAAGGTGACAGCTCATGGTTTGCCCACTTGTCCTTGTTTGTGAGCTTCTCACAGGGCGCTTGTGGACCTGGAAGGACACCCAGCTGGACTGGGTTCACACATTCGTTGGAGGAGGGGCCCAGAGACCCCTGGTGGTCTGGCTTAAAGAGAAAAGCTTCCCTATTGTTAGAGAGACGTGGTAGAAGTGGAGAAACCTACGCGGGGAACCTTTTCCCTGAGTGCTTGTGGGTGAAGCCCATTCAGAAATGTTTTTGGGTAGAGCAGACTCCTCTCTGAGCCCCCTGCTTTGTGGAGTGTCTTGTGGCCCAGGAAGAAGGCAGGCTTCTCATGTGTCCTGGGCTGGCTCCTTTCCTTGCCTGTCACACTCCTGGCTGCCCCTGCACACGTGTCTTTGTTTTGCAGCCTGGCCGGTTCTCAGACCCTTCCTTAACCCCCTGTGTTTCAGCCCGAGAGGAAGTTTGGCGTGGTGGTGGTTGGCGTTGGCAGAGCCGGCTCTGTGCGGATAAGGGACTTGCGGGACCCACATGCTTCCTCGGCGTACCTGAACCTGATTGGCTTCGTGTCCAGGTGGGTCGACTTGCTTTGTGCCACGTGATTCATGGGAAGCCTAGTGGGACACAGGGATCCCCCAGGCCCAGGGGAGGGCAGGCAGGTCCAGCCTCATTCCAGAGCACTGTTTAGGGTCACCCCCACAGGACCTCAAGTGTGGGTGGGTCTGGGACTGACGACTGCCGGGCTGGTGGTTGGGGTATGTAGGGTCCACCTGGGGGTCTGCGAAGGCAGAGGTGGGGAAGATGAGCACAGGGCCTCACACAACGAATGCTGGGTGAATTGATCTGAAATGAGGCTTGTGACTGCATGTTACATCAGTCATTGTAACAGCATCCCTATGCAGGTGCATCATTCTAGCCTCATCATCTCTTTGCAGGTAAGAAAACTGAGCCACAGAGAGGTTAAGTAACTTGCCTCGGGTCTACAGTGGAAAGTTTAAAAGCCCATCTTTTAAACACCTGTGTTCTCTTCCCACTGAGAATTTTAAGCTCTGCTTTTTTTTTTCAAAGATTCACTTCCTATGACTGGAATCAAAACAGAACCTTGTTTCTTCTTCCTTGTCCCACTCTCCATTCCTGCATGTGTACGCACACACAAACGCACATGCACACATCCATTCTCTAAACTTGCCTCTGCAACATAGTTATCGGTATTAACTGTGCACTGTGTTCAGACAGGAACCCTGGTGTGTAATGGTTAAGAGCTCGGCTGCTGACCAAAAGGTCAGCTGTTTGAATCCACCAGCTGCTCCTTGGAAACCCTGTAGGGCAGCTCTACTCTGTCCTATAGGGTTGCTGTGAGTTGGAATCAACTTGATGGCAACAGGTTTGGTTTCTGTTTTTTTTTTTATGTTCATACTCTGCTGGGCTTGGAGATGAGGTGGTAACCAAGTGAGCTGGGAGTGTCTCCATTTTCTGTTGCTTTAAAAAACTGTTGCTGTCAAGTCGGTTCCAATGCATAGCAATCTTGTAGGTCAGAGTACATCTGCCCCACAGGGTCTCCAAGGCTGTAGTCTTTACAAAAGCAGACTGCTGCATCTTTATCCCACAGAACGATTGGTAGATTCCAGCCACTGACCTTTTGGTTAGCAGCCGAGCGCTTAACCATTATGCCACCAGGGCTCCTCAAAACCAAACGTGTTGCTGCGAAGTCAGTTCCGACTCATAGCAGCCCTACAGGACAGAATCGAACTGCCCATAGGGTTTCCAAGGCTGTAATCTTTACGAAAGCAGGCTGCCACATCTTTTTCCCAAAGAGTAGCTGGTGGGTTCAAACCACCAACGTTTCGGTTAGCAACCAAGCACTTAACCAGGACTTCTGCTGCTGCTTAAGAGACATTAAACACACACTTACCCAAAGCATAAGTAACTACTGTGATGGCCCGTGCAGAAGTTTTTTCATGTTTTAATTCATGAGACCACTTTGTTCCAGTTTGCCTGTATCAAAAGAGTGGAGGTGGGTTGGAGCATCAGGGAGGCCAGAAGTGCTGGGCTCAGCCTCTGCCAGTCTCTCCTTCAACGTAAGATTCCTAGGGGGTTGCACTCACAGGGACTGTGGCAAGTGGGAGAGCAGTCATTATTAGCCAGCACTAACCCCTGTGGTGCCAGCTGGAAGCTGGGATGGAGTGCAGTGCTGGGCTCAAGGCTGGAGGGGTCTCTCCTTTCCCATAGGCACCAGCCCTCTACCAGCTGACTGCCAAGAGCAATGCAGTGGGGACCCCCAGACTACCCAGATCATGGGGGAGGAAAGGGCTAGAAGGCCAGCTCGCATCCCAGCTTCTCTGCACCCACCCCTGCCGTTCCTTACACTGTTCACCTCCTCACTACTTGTCAATTTCCTACCCCGTCCCCGACCCTTGGAGCCTTTGCTAAACTATATGTGTCCCTTGCCTTCTCTGAACCGCCATGCCTACCACCCAGCACGTTTCTCATGTTAGTTTTGTGTGTGTGTGTGTTACTCCCTCTCCCAGACCATCAGATTGTTGGAAGGTTAAGATTTGAATTCCTTCACCATGATAGCCCCTACAATGCCTAGCACACAGCAGAAAGACAATAAGTTTGGTCAAATCAAGCAGCCCCGTAGGAAGCAAACCTAGCATAATATCCCTCTGCAGCTGAGGGTCTCCGTTCCTGCCTCCCTGGAGCTGGGAAAGGTGATAGGTGGGGCTTGCCTGCAGGCCGAGGAGGGGCATCCTCCTGGAGGGGCATCCTCCCTCGCTGCTCCCCCTCTTCCTCCACACTTGCACGTACTCTCCAGCACCCCTGATGATACCCTCTGTGAGGCTGGAGCTCTGGGCTGGCCAGGAGCCTCCTGCTGGCTGCCCATACGCTGAAGTGACAGCCATCTCTCAGGGCTCTGGGTTCTCCTGCAGCAGCTGCTCCTCACTCTGTAATTACTGAGTCGAAGGCCTGGGGCTCTGGTCCTGCCTGTGTTCCTGATCAGCGTGTGGCAGCTGCCGCCTCACTGGACATGGTCAGCTCAGCTGTGAGAGGAGGCAGCTGCACTCTCCTCCTGGCCATGATGTATGGAAGCTCTTGAAGCAGCACAGTGGTTTGCACACTTAAGGTGTTCCTGTGTTGGATTTGGGTTAGGTTTGGTAATTATAATGTCTGGTCAGGTACCTGAAGCTGGAAGCAACTGTCGTGAATGCCTCTCATACGATAAAGAGATCTGTCCTTTTTGTTTTATAAATGAAGGAACTCAAAGACTTCCAGAGCTACCAGGTCGTACAGCCTGTTAGTGGTAGTATCAGTGTGTGGTGCCTGCTTTCCTGACTTCATCCTGAGTCCGTTTTTCTCACAGCACCTTGGAAAATACCCTGAATGTGGGAGGGAAGAGATTAATATTTTTTATTTCCAAAAGTTGATCTTCGGGACATCGTTGGGCAGAGCGGAGAAGGACAGTGTCATTTATTCTAAGCCAATCTTCTGCCTGCTTTTGAATTCAGTTCCTCTGTTACTCTCAAACAGACGAGAGCTTGGGAGCATTGATGAAGTCCAGCAGATTTCTCTGGAAGATGCTCTTTCCAGCCAAGAGGTTGAGGTGGCCTATATCTGCAGCGAAAGTGCCAGCCACGAGGGCTACATCAGGTGTGTTTCAATACGGGCGAGTCTTGCTTTACATAGTAGTGCTAAGCCAAGCCAAAAACCAAACCCGCTGCCATCAAGGCAATTTGACAAGGGTTTCCGAGGAGCGGCTGGTGGATTCAAACTGCCCACCTTCTGTTTAGCACCTGAGCTCTTAACCACTGTACCACCAGGGCTCATACTAGTGCAGGACTATAGAACTGTTGTTCAAACTGAAACTTCCCGCAGCAGCCTCAGTAGGGAAAAATACGGTGGGTCCGTGAGCTTTCAGAATTTCTGACAAAACATTAAACACTCCTACTGTCAGTTATAAATGTATGGGAAATGCAGAAAATAGTCAAACTATGTTTTTTTTGTTGTTGCGTTATTAGCTGACTCATGGCACCCGCACGCACAATGGGATCGGACCGTTGTCCATAGGGTTTTCTATTGCTGATTTTCAGAAGTAGGTCACCAGGTCTTTCTTCCTAGTCTGTCTTAGTCTGGAAGCTCTGCATAAACCCGTTCAGCATTACAGCAACACCCAAGCCTCCACTGACAGATGGGTGGTGGCTGCATGTGAGGTGCGTTGGCTGGAAATTGAATCTGGGTTTACTACATGGAAGGTGAGCTCTGCAGAGCGGCTGGTGGGTTTGAACCGCTGACCTTTTGCTTAGCAGACAAAGCTCCTAACCACTGCGCCACCAGGGCTCCTACTGAATGACCACTGCCCTCTAATATTTGTTTAGTAGTACACTGTAATTTGAAGCAGCACAAGCATTAAGAATTGAAGTATTTGTATTTCTTTACAAAACACCAACAGTAGTTTGAACAGTGCTTCCTTCTTATGTAACTTAGGGCACGGTTAAATACGTCTTTCTTGCATCTTGGCAAATGGTCACGTGCCTTTCTAAGTGTGAACCACTTCCAACATGTTATCGTCTGCATTTTCGATATTGGGAAATATCTCTGAGAGTTCCCTTAATGTGAAGTTGTTTTGCCACAAGATGAGTTAATGAGGAAGTAGTGGTGGGAATCAGTGAGGGGAAATGACATTGCATGTGGAGCGGGGGAGAAGGGAAGCAGTGAAAGTAAAGCCAGGAGTCCTTTGAGCTGTGGTGGAATGGAGCTGGGAGGAGGAGCCCCAGGCTGCACGGGGCAGCCAATAGAGCGGTACCAGCCACTTCCCTGGATGTCAGCTTTCCTTCTAGGTTCCCAAACTTAACCTTAGCTGCCCTGCCCTCTTTATTAGTCCAGCTCCAGGGCGGACATAAACCTTGCTTGGAGCCCCTTAACTTTCTCAGCACTAGACTTTTTTTCCTTTAAAAACAAAAGTGATCCCATAACTTCTGGGCTTGTAAGTGGTCATACTCTGTAAACTATAGAATGGGGTTCTGGGGTGGTACAGATGGTTAACACACTAGGTTGAAGGTTTGAGTCTACCTGAAGGTGCCTCAGAAGAAATACTTGATGATCTACTTCCGAAAAATCAGCCAAACTGTGGTTCACTTAAAAAATGAATAAAATAAACCAACCAAATTGAATATTGAATTGATATTTTTAAAATGCATAAAACTGTCAGAAGCTGAGCACATAGCTGAAACTCATGCCTCTACTACACACTGTTTTAAATTGTGGCTGTGGGGATGAGTATGGGGGAGGGAGTCGGTATCTAAAGTCAACTAAGTTTTATGTACATTTGTATAGTATAAGAATTAAAAAAAAAAGATGCCTCTTGCAATTCTTAAATCCAATAAAAATGTTAATAGGTTCAAATAAAAAAAGAAAGAAAATCTTGTGGAGCACAGTTCTGCTCTGGCACACATGGGATTGCTATGAGTCAGAGATGACTCAAGGGTATTGGGTACTTGTTATCTATAGCATAAAATCCAAACTACAGAGCACAGCATCCTAGGTCCTTCACAGTCAGGCTCCCACCTACTTTTACAATCTCAATTCTCCCACTCCCTGGAGCTCACACTCTAGCCATGCTGATATTTACACCATCTCCCAGGTGGTCAAAGCCTCCTAAAATACCCTTCCTCCTACACATGCTACTCAAAGTAAAATACCCTTCATTCTGTTACACCTGGAAAACTCAATACTCATACTTCAAGACCCAGTTCAGATGTCCTTAATGAAATAACTTTCAGATTCCTTGAGGGCAGGCCAGCTGCCGTGGGTCTTTATTTATAGCTATCATGTGGTATTGTAATTTACCTGTTAATGAATCTATTTCTCCTCCAGAATAACAGGCAACTAAAACAAAACAAAACCAAACCCGTTGCCATCAAGTCAATTCCAACTCATAGTGACCCTATAATGGAACTGCCCCATAGGGTTTCCAAGGCTGTAAATTTTCATGCCACATCTTTCGCCCATTTAGCAGCTGATGGGTTCGAACCGCTGACCTTTCAGCTAGCCGCTTAACCACTGTGCCACCAGGGCTCCTTAAGTGGTAACTAGTAACTGATAAATAGTTGAATAAATGAATGTTCAAATTAGTATATAGCCAGAAAGTCATTCTCTCACAGGAATAATAAAGAATAGAAATACTTCTATTTTCTGTTGTTTCTGTTGCAAATAAAAATAATGCAAGATAAAAAAAAAATTTTTTTTTACTTCCTTCATATTCTTTGTCACTGATCTTGTCCGCCATTTCTTCATGGCACATTGGCACACAAAGGGGTGTAGTGAGCAGACTTTTATATACTCGGGCATTTATGACATTCTGTTTTCTGTCGTGCCAGGCATTTTAGTGAAGCTTATTTCAAGTGTACTTTTCCTGTATTTATCTCTTTTTCCAAAGGCAGTTCCTAAATGCTGGCAAACATGTCCTTGTGGAATACCCCATGACGCTGTCTCGGGCAGCGGCTCAGGAACTCTGGGAGCTGGCTGAGCAGAAAGGTGACGTATGTTCTGTCTGTCTGCAGCGTAGACCTCTTCTGTCTCTAGGGTTTCTGTGGTACTGTCTTGTTGCTTTAAAACTTAACCCGCATTTCAGATATGTTGCCCTGGCTACACTGGACCTCTGGGGCTGTACTGGGTCTGTGGGGCTGCATAGGGCCTGTGGGGCTGCATAGCCCCTTTCCATCCCTTCCTACCACATACTGAGGGCACACATGGGGGCTGGGTGGGGAGTGCCAGGTAGAAGAGTGGGTGGGAATTTACAAACTTAGGTTTTTTTACTCTGATGAAACGTGAATTAGCTTCCCCCTATGCTAATGTCTTGATATTATTTTGGTTATATTTATGTGATATTTACATTGTTAATAGAAAATACCCAAATCAGAGTAACTGATTGTTTTTCATATGTACTTTGTAGTTTCTCAACAGGAATAATCATTTACTAAATGTTCACTATATCACAGGAGCTTGGGAACTCCACTAAGTGCATCATATAAGTCTTTTTTTCTTTTAATCTCCTGGTGTTAGGTATTTCTTCTGTCAGGCTCTGAAGTACTCCCTTGTTCCACTAAGCCACACTCTCTCCTGAGGTCTTCACACCTTACAATAACTGGCCAGCCCCTCTAGGGAGGCAACAGAATGAACTGGAATGTGTAGGGATCTGAGGAGCTGGTTAAACGAAGTTTGAATCACAGACTCTCTTTGTTTCAACACGTGCTATTGAAAATCTTTAATGTATGAACGAAGTACGGGAACAATTGTAATGAAAATCACCGAACACAGCACCTTGTGCGTATCACTGACATAGACTAATCACACTGTAGTGAAACTCTTCCGTGTCTTTCTCCAACACTGGGCTGTGCGCCTGGAGAACAAGGACCATCTTTCCCCTCTATAGTTCTAGCAGCTGAACAGTACCTGGAACCTAGTAGTCCTTCAGTAGATGGTTGTTGAACGAAAAGATGAGTGAATGAATGCAAAAGTGAAAGAGGCTTGAGTATCATTTCTCATGGTATAGATGCCCATGGAGGAAGTACAAGATGCCGAAGTGTGCCCCACAGATGGTGTCCTAGTTGCAGAGGGAATATGTCCTTTGACAGTGGTGAGCCCTGCTGGTTGCCATGCTAACCAAATGATGGCCAGCATGGGTCAGCCTGGCATCACCAGCCTTCTGGTGCAGTGCTCTAGTAAGTACACAGCATCACCCGTGGAGTATTCTTGTAAATTATTTACCTGAATACAGTGGAGGTTTAGAGCACAAGTCCAGTTCACAGGAAATGCAGGGCTTGAGAAACAGATGACACCAAGCAAGTTATACTGGGGGACATTATACAAGGCATCAGGCTAAGTTTCTTCAAAAAGACAATGTCCCGTGCATAGTAACTTACTTCTAAAGAGTACAGAATGGAAAATGGGAAAAGAGTCACTTTACAATGAAGAAGCCAGACAAACACTATCTCAACCAGATGCTTGTTACGTTGAAGCCTTGGTACGAGTCCCTTACGCATAATCTGGGTGATCATGAATGGATTAAAAAAACAAGGAAGCCCTTAACCATGCAGTGACTTTTGTTTTCTGGGAAGGGGATTCATAACCCATTTTAGACATATTGATTAGCAGCTTTGATGTGATGGTTATTACCCTGTGAGACTGTGCTCAGTACTAGGGATACAAAAAGATAACCCTCGTCCTTGAGTTCACCCCGTCAAACTTTCACAGACCTTCACAGTCAGCACTATTAACACACCTGTTGAAAGGGAATTTAGAGTCCATCTTATTCAACTCTGCATACTTAAAAAAATGTTACATTATTTTGAATGGCCAAGGTTATAGATCAATTGGACAAATAGGACAGGGGTCTGGCAGTCTAATAGTGACTGTGCATACCTAAAGAAGTTGAAATATTTAATGTAAAGAAGGAAAGACTAATGGAAGACCTGATAGCTGCCTTCAAGTATGTTAAAAGCCCTTCAGTAAAATCAGTTGCCATCGACTCAGCTCTGACTCATGACAACCACGTGTGTGTCAGAGTAGAACTGCGCTCCCCAGGGTTTTCAGTGATTGTTTGGAAGCAGGTTGCGAGGCCTTTCTTCCAAGGCACCTCTAGGTGGACTGGAGTCACCATCCTTTAAGGGTAGCAGCCGAGCATGTTAACCATTTGCACTACCGAGGAATTCCAAAAGCTCTCAGGAAGAGAAAACCCATACGCTGCTCCAGTTGGTAAGGGGCAGATCATAGAGACAGAGGCCACAACTTCATATAACAATTTCCTAAGAACCATAACTGTTTCAACATTTGTACTTAGGGTGCCATAGAAATCAGACTCAGCGTTGGGTGTCATGTGGTTGGCTAGTACTTTCTGCATTTTAAATATCACAAATGGAACAGAAAATCCTATTTCCCTTTTCATAAAATTAAGAGACAGAAATGAAAGGAATCACGTTAACAGCACGGGGCCTGCTCTTTGCTTCTGCTTTCTCAGAATTAGGAAACACGGTTCTCCAGCCCCACCCTTCATCCCAATCTGAGGGGATAGCTTGCCATCTCTGACACATTTAAAACAAGAAGTGGTGCAAACTTTTTCTAGCACTTGCATCAGTGATTGAACTAGTTCTAAAGCTAGAATCTGATGGCATGAGAATTTCTAAGGAACATTTCTTTTCCTCTGCAAAAGCAGCTCTGAGTAGATCCACACAAAGGCCCTTGAAGAAACTTGAGTAATGATTCTGGTACATGTTATTCACCTGAATAACATATTGAATGACCTTGTCTCTTTTAAATTGAGCTATAACTTACATACAATAAAATGCAGGGATTTTAAGTGCAGCGTTTAGTGAATTTTGACTAAGTAGACACCCATGTAACTACCATTCCAGTCAGCATATAGAACTGTGCCCTTAATGTTCTCTTAATCACAAAATAGTTGTGGTATTTTGTGAGGTTTCTGGACTAGATAGGGAAAAAAATCACAAAAGCAAAAAATTTTAACTTTTTCTCAGAATCCAAAGTTTTAGTTGTGAATATTAAGGCTTTATCCTCCCTCCAACCTGGATCATTAAAAAAAAAAAAAATCCTCTGGTTCTTCCTGCACTTTGAAATGAAGAGTCTAATTTTAACATCCTCCTTTCCTCTTGAAGGTCCCTCTTCTATCCGTGTTCTACATTTTTGTGCTGCACTGCCCCCTTCTGTCCAGAACAGAAGCTAACACCTGGCTGGCTCTCAGACATGTCCCTGAGATCCCCTTGCCTTTAGGGACAATGGATGCCTTGTTGCTTTGTCAGGTTTTCATTTCTGTTGGAAGCTTAGAACTGGCTCCACCACTGCCGAGGCTTCCAGGGGTGTGGTGATGTCCTTTCCCTGTACCCAGGCTGGTTCAGACCGCTCTGTGTCCTTCTGGAGGAAGTCTCTAGGATGCACCACTATCAACAAGTCAAGACGACCCTCTTTTGTCTTTCTTTTTTTTAGTAAAATGTATATAACAAAAACTGTCCCATTTTAACCGTTTTTAAGTTTACAATTCAGGGACATTAATTACGTTCACCGTGTTTCGCTGCCTTCACCACTACCCATTTCTAAAAGTTTTTCATCACCCCAAATAGAAACTCAGTGCCCCTTCTGCACTAACTCCACCTGCCCCCTCACCAAGCCCTGAGTAACTGCTAATAAACTTTTGTCTCTCTGCATTTGCCTTCTCTACACATTTCAAATGAGTTCACACGATATTTGTCCCTTTGTGTCTGACTTACCTCACTCAGCATAGTGTTGTCAAGTTTCATCGATGTCGTGGCGTGTACCAGGACTTCACCCCTCTTTCTGGCTGAGTAATACTCCATTCTATTAGGTTCCACATTTTGTTTTTCTGTTTATCTGCTGATAGACACTTGGGTTGTTTCTACCTTCCGGCTGTTGTGAATAATGCTACAGTGAACATTGACGCACAGGTTTCTGTTTGGGTCCCTGAATAACCACCTGTCTTACTTCCTGTTTGTCACGACAGGAAAAATTCTGCATGAGGAGCATGTTGAACTCTTGATGGAGGAGTTTGCATTCCTGAAAAAAGAAGTGGTGGGGAAAGACCTCTTGAAAGGATCTCTCCTCTTCACAGGTCAGTTTGAGCGGGGCCACAGGTCATCCTCGTGGAGAGGCCGGAAGGTCTGTTGGGTTTTGTCCCAGCTTCCTGAGATGTGAGTCTGGATTCCTTTCTGTTAGAGACTCTCTGACTCGGGGCCAGTTTAATTTAATTTTCCCATACTTCAGTGGACAATAAAAATAGCTAGTTTTATTCTTCCTCCGGATGAGATTTCATTCCTTAGTCGGCCTCAGGTGAAAAGTGTGTTAGAAATTAAAAGCGTGTCTATGCTTCTGTCCCAACCTATTAGGTAGAATTTTCCCTCATGAAATCTTAACAAGTTGGAGATCTCTCTCCACAGGAGATGGTACATGAGCCCTCTCTTTTTAAAAACGACTGGGAGACGGGTCCTGGAAGAAGAAAATATTTGTATACTTCTTATTGAGGAACAAATAAATATCGGACCCTCTCTCCCCCACCAGCAAGTGACAGGAACCTCAGCTGCAGCCTCACTGTTTGATCGAGACATATTTGGCTGTTGACTTGGTATTGGCCATTGCCTGAGCAGCTCCATTAGCCATGGGAAATAAGGCGTCCTGGTGCCTCCTCCTTTTGAGGTCACCTTTGGGAGGACTCTACCCCTGCAGCCTTATCTGGCTACACTTGGGTATTTGGGCTACCTTTCCTGAGGGCTTTCATTACAGAAAGGAGGCTTGATGTGGCCTGACATTGGTGAGTGGTAAAACCGCTCATGTATTCATGAGTTTGCAGAAAATACAGTGGAACCTCATTGAATCCTTTCAAAAGCCATCTTCATCCTTTAAAATGAGGATGTAATGTGAGTTACAGCAACAAATAATAATAACCATTACCCTGTACCAGGAACTGTGCTAAGTATGTGAACATGATAAAACAAACCTATAAAGCGGGTATGTATTAGCCGCATTATACAGATAGAGACACTGAATCTTAGAGAGGCTAGTAGCTTCACCAAGTTCACACAGCAGTTGTGTGGCAGAGCCAGATCTGAGCTCACTCTGTGATGACGTAGCTCAGACTTCTAGTGGCTGATCAGTATTCTGTCCAAAGAACTAGAGCAGACAGGAAACCAGCCTAGTGAGATCTTTCTTTCATTTGTGCATTTGATTTTTAGGGCCTAGTGATTTTAGACAGTGTTGTGTCTTCATTTTTTTTTTTAGTTTTCATTATTGCTGCCTTTTATTATCAGTATCTTTATAAATCCAATCTTTATTTGTCTTTGAGTGTTGGCAACATTACATATAAACTTAGATATATTTTAATGCATACATTAAAAAAAAAACACACAAATCATAAAAATTTACTCTGGTGATGAAGAGTTGGACAATGCTGGTATTTTGTCAGTTGCAGTAATAATTCCACTTGTGGAAGGCTCTGGATTCTGTATTATACCTGGGAATGGGGATGGTGTTAGAAAATTACGTTTGTCTGTGTGGTCCTTTTCTTTTTTCTTCAGATATTTCCCAGTAACATTTCACTGCTTCCGGAATCTGCCTATTGACTTTATCAGCAAAGCATCCAACATTTGGGTCTGTGTTTGCAAGCAACTGAAGCCCCTGGTTTAGTTTAAAAAAAAACTCCAGCTAATCCTTTCACTATAAATTTTTTTTTGACAACTTCTCTCCTTCCTCTTCCTAAGTGCTTCTGTCTTTTTCAGCATTTCTTTGTTCTTCAGGATCCATTAAGTCCTGATCTATCAACTCTTCTTCCTGACCTATGAGCCCTTCCGCATTGGTGATACGAGGTTCTAAATTCAGCGTCCTTGCCATTTGGATGATTTTTCTGCCAATCTCATTCCTTATATTACCTTGATGAAATGCTTGGAGCATGTTCACATAACTCAGCAGTTTTTTCCGTATCTCCTGCATGCATTTTTCCATAAACTTCCACCCAGGAAGATGTGCTAGTGATAAGATGTTTAAAAAAAAAAAAAAAAAGGGATGGTTGTAAAGTGCCGTTTGTTGTAACTTGAATGCGTCGTTAAGTTGGGGACTAGCTCTGTCACTTTTCTTGGTGTAAATAGCTGTTACCGCTATCAGGGTGCCTTCACTTTATTGCCATTTATGTGACAGTTATATGGTATTTATAAGAATACTGCCTTGAGGGGATAAAATACTCTTCCTGCCTCTTGAACAAGACTACCTTAAATCAATAACAATACGTATATGTGTGTATACATATGTACGTATTTCTATGCATGTATAGATAGTATACATATGTATAGATACATATAAACCAAAAGTCAGTTGCTTTTGAGTCTGTTTCAGCTTACAGTAACCCCATGGGTGCAGCATAGTATTGTGCTTTGTAGGGTTTTCATGGCTATGACCTTTCAGAAGAAGATTGCCAGGCCTGTAAAAATGAGATGCCTCTGGGTGGGTTCTAACCTAGTGGTTAACCATTCGCATCACATAGTAACTGCTATAGGTATATACCTATGCGTATATATCATGAGCCTGAAGCATTTTTTTTAACCCTACTTGCCTAGATTGACTGCTATTTCTAGTAAAAAATTTTAATATAACTTTACTAATAAAATGGAATTTAACAAACAAGAAAAAGGGGAGAGGCTTTTATGAAAGAGGTTAAATTAGCCACACAATTTTTTTCAGTGTTATTAGTCTTGCACACACATCTGTAAGGCAGGGTCACACTTCCTGATCACCTAGCCACTTCTGCTCACTGCCTGGTCACCTCTCATTTCCCGTTCCCAACGTATTCTGTCATTTCCCATTCCCAACGTGTTTGCGATTCTCCACAGCCGGCCCTTTGGAAGAAGAGCGGTTTGGTTTCCCAGCGTTCAGTGGCATCTCTCGGCTGACCTGGCTGGTCTCCCTCTTTGGGGAGCTTTCTCTTGTGTCTGCCACTTTGGAAGAGCGAAAGGAAGACCAGTACATGAAGATGACTGTGTGCTTGGAGACTGAGAACAAACGGTGAGTCACAAGAGACTGTGAGGGGGAGGAGACCTAAGGACTGACGGTTCACGAGGAGGAATCCAGAGGGGGGATGGACCCACAGCCCACCTCCCAGAGTGCCCTCTGCCTCTGTGGACGGGCCAGTTGCTGATACTTCACTTGCGCAGCCTGGAAGGTCAGTTCGACAGACAGGATCCCATTGGCCAGTAAGTAAATAGAGGCTTACAGAATTCGAGCAGGTTGCTGAAAACGCGCAAGTCATTAATAATCAAATTTAGTAGTAGAAATCGAGTTATCTCTATGACCCGAAGTTTTCAAGTGTTTTATTATGAAAATTTTCAGGTATTGAGTGAAGTTGAATGAGTTTTTTCAGTGAATACTTGTATACTTACCACCTGGATTCTGCCATTAACGTTTTGCTTTGCTTACTTGTTCCATCTGTCCAAATATTCATCTCTCCCTGTGACCAGAATTTAAAGTTTTGTTTAGCAGCTTTATTATCACGTGGCACGGTTGCACTGTTCCCAAAATGTTGTAACATTTACTTCTCATTGTTGATGTTAGTTGCCGTTGAGTTGGCTCTGACTCACGACGACCCCATGTGTGACAGGATAAAACATTGCTGGGTCCTGCTTCATCTTCATGATCATTGTCAGGCTTCAGTCCATTGTTCCTTTCCAGTACTGTGTCAGACAATATTCTGTTGTAATCGGTAGGATTTTTGTTGGCTAGTTTTTGCAAATTGATTGCCAGTCCTATCTTAGTCTGGAAGCTCTGCTGAAACCTGTCCACCATGGGTGACCTTGCTGGTATTTGAAATACCAGTGGTACAGCTTCCAGCATCACAGAGATACACAAGCCACCACAGTATGACAGACTGATAGACAAGTGGTGATTTCTTATACCAAGTCTTTTTTTTTTTTTTTAAGAAAAGCATGTTCATGAGGGCTTCAGAGCATTTTTCTAGTGTTTCAGGGAACACAATGTGCGGTGTGGAGGGAGGAGTTACACAGGAGAGGCATGCATGGGATGAGGGCAGGAGAGATGGCAGATACCATACCAACATCTTCAACTCACACAGCATTTTCCACTTCACAAAATGCCTTTTTAATCTCTCAACACCACCACAACATACTGTATGCTTGTTATTAATATTTACTTTTACTGATGAAGAGAGGAAGGTTTAGGGAACCTCTTAATTGACGTTTTTACATTCCCTCAAATCCTAAGCCTCTATGCTATATGGAAAGACACGAGAAACTTGATTAGGTGGGTCAGAATAGTTGGAATACCTCAAGTCTGTTTCTATCCAGCATCAAAAGGACACAGTGAACTGTGTCCAGTGTCAGAAGGACACAGTTGCATGAAAGTTAGTCTTTGCCATCACATTCCAGAACGTGTGAGTGGCTGCATTTTGATTTAAAAACAAAAAGCTATCCAAGGGAATTCATCTACTATTTTAGGTGTAGTTAGAGCAGCTTTTTGGTAGAGTTTGTAATATTTATTTTCTCACATTTGAATCAAACCAAAAAATTGCAGTGGATGGGTTGGATGCCTTACTTTTACTAATTTAACTGCTGTTTCCTGACCTGAATATGGATTTCTGATTTATGGGCTAGCATTAAGTACACATGAATCATTTCAGTGACATCCAGGATAGAAAATTTGCTGAACCACAGTTCTTCAGAGCAGGCCGATCCTTGCTGGGCTGACATACACTGGGTGGGAAAAAGAAAAGCTGTCTTGTACTATGGACATAGCCCTGACTTCAGACTGTACCTTGGGAGAATGCTTTGGGGTTTACGGGCCTCACCTCTGTCTCCCAAAGCTTATCTCAGTCTGCAGGCTGGATTCTCTTTCAGCTGAAAGTAGACACTTTTCCAAAGCTTGTCATGACACACTAGGAGTCACTGGGGACGTGGCTCCTTACATTATAGTTACCTTCAGGCAACATGGTGGAGTGGAGGAGAACATGGCAGGGGCATGGGGTGGGGGTTTGTGATCTTGAAAGGTTACCAATGAAAGGACTAACAAGACAGTGATCGTCACAGGACGGATCCCTGTGATAACAAGGGCGGTTGTTGGTTAGCTGCTGTTGAGTTGGCCCCCTACTCGTGGTGACCCCATGCACAACAGACGGAAACGCTGCTCGATCCCTTGCCATCCTCATGGTCAGTTGCAGATCAGCCCATTGTGATCCATAGGGTTTTCATTGGCTGATTTTCAGAAGTAGGTCATCGGGCCTTTCTTCCTAGTCTGTTTTAGTCTGACAGTTCCACTGACACCTGTTCAGCATCATAGCACCATGTAAGCCTACACTGACAGACGAGTGGAAGCTTTTCACAACGTGCTTGGCTGGGAATCGAACCCGGCTGTCCTGCATGGAAGGTGAGAATTCTACCACTGAGCTACCTATGCAAGTGCTAAGATTAGCTAATATTTGAGTGCTGGCTACATGCCAGCACAAGGCCTAGGCCTTTTACAAGGATTTACTTGTTTAATCTTTACACTAGCTGTCTGAAATATTGTATTATCACCTAGGAAACTGAGGCTCAGAAAGGTTAAGAAACTTGCCCAAGGACACAGAGCTAATGAATGGTGATGTAGAATTCAAACTCAGGCAGCCTGTCTCCAAACCCCAAGCTGCCACGCCTTCTCCCCAGCAGTGGGAAGGGAGTATCACGGAAAACACACCAGACCCTGTCTGTACCTTGTCACAGTCCTCACACATCAGTGGGGTAGATATTAGCCCCACATCCCAGAGTTAGCCAGGAAACTGACTCTCAAACCCATGTTCTTTCCATTTTACCAGACGTTTTCAAACTTTTAAAAAAATTTTTTCTTTGTACTTTAGATGAAGGTTTACAGAGCAAATTAGTTTCTCACTAAACAGTTAATACATATATTTTGTGTCTTTGGTTGCCAACCCCATGTCAGCACTCTCCCCTTCTCGACCTTGGGTTCCACATTACCAGCTTTCCTATCCCCTCCTGCCTTTTTGCCCTCGCCCTTGGGCTGGCGTGCACATTTAGTCTTATTTTGTTTTATGGGTCTGTCTAGTCTTTGGCTGAAGGATGTACCTCAGGAGTGACTTCAGTACTGAGTTTAAAGGGTGTCAAGGGACTATACTCTCAGGGTTTCTCCAGTCTCCATCAGACCAGTAAGTCTGATCTTTTTTTTTTTTTTTGTGAGTTTGAATTTTGTTCTACATTTTTCTCCAGCTCTGTCCAGGACCCTCTATTGTGATCCCTGTCAGAGCAGTCGGTGGTGGTAACTGGGTACTGTCTAGTTGTGCTGGAGTCAGTGTGGTAGAGACTGTGGTAGTTGTGGTCCATTAGTCCTTTGGACTAGTCTTTCCCTGTGTGTTTGGTTTTCTTCATTCTCCCTTGTTCCATGTGGTATGAGACCGGTGGATTATCTTAGATGACCACTCACAAGCTTTTAAGACCCTAGACTTAAGATTTTTTTAAAATAAGCATTAGGACCCTTTCTTCCACCCAACTCTTACATGGCTACCCAGTATATAAAGCAGCACAGGTGTTTACTCTCCCATGGAGGCCAGCTGGCGGGAGTGGTGCCAAAGCCACTGTTGGGCACTCCCACCTCAGGCAGATACTGACACTGGGCTGTGAGAAGCAGCTCCTCTTCTACTTTTGCAGGTAGTCAGTGCCCAGGTTGGTAAGATTGATTTGCTTTGAATGCTAATATCCAGCCACATGGCAGGAAAGTGCTGACAGCTGATTAAAAAAAAAAAAAAAAATTTTTTTTTTTTTTTTTTTTTTTGATATCCTCACTTAAATCCATGATGAGGAAACAGACCTTTCACGTTTTTAGAAATAGCCATAAAAGGGACCAGCAGGTTACTCTGTCAGCGTCTCTCCTGCCATCTTCCTGCACGTACAGGTATGTCATGGACCCCTCCAGTGTAGGCCATGGTAAGCTGGACTAGCCCAGGGGAGGCCCTCGTTACCCAAGCTGGAGGCAGACCTGAGCTTCCCAGAACACCAGAAACAGCATGAGGGCCTTGGGCCCTTTCCCTGCAACCCCACACCAAAATATTAAGCTGTATTATGGCTCACCACCCTAGAGGCAAAAATGACAAGCCCAAAACCAAAAGAGGACAAAGGCAGTTTTCTGTTCATTCCTTAGCAGCGCTGGTCTGACCTGCCCACACCAGGCTGACCTACAGCCAAGCGGGAGGGAGAGAGGGAGCCCCAGAGCTGGTGCCCAGGAGAAGCAGGAAGGCCCGCGGCCCTTTTGCATGCTTAGTGTTTAACGCCTTTCTTGGCACCGCTGTCCAACAAAATGCCGTGCCCTTGATCCTGGCTCATTGCTGCGGGAGAAGTAAAGGGATGGGGAAGTAAAAAGGGAGCATCCAGAGGCCAACCCCAAGTCACATCTCTCCTGGGACTTTGTTCTAAGAAGAAGAAGGTGGGGAAACACACACACACACACACACACACACACACACATACACATACATTGTATTAGTCTCTGAAAATGTTGAATGCAAGTTACATTAACTAAAAAATTGGAAAGAGCTTTGAATATTTGGCAATAATGAGAGGTTAAACAAATTACATAACCAACTGTACATGATACGCAGACAAAAATAATTACAATAACGATATTTATAGGAGCATAAAAATATTTAAAGTAAAACCCACAAAGGAAGCACAGTAAAAATTATACTTTATAATTTACAATTACATAAAACTTACGTGCCATATATATGTATCAGCAGATATTTCAAAGGATTTTCTCAAACTGAAAATACTTGTATTTAGGTGGGAAAATTATAGATTTTTTTTTTCTAATTTAAAAAGTCCTTAAATCAATGCTGTCTTGTTTTTAGACTCTAAAAAAGCAGATTTTATATTCTTTTCCGGTCATATGAGCCAATGAAGGTTCTCTCTTTAGGTCAAAGTGTATTTGGGAGAGGGTTTCTCTGTTTTCCATTAAGCAGATAGCAGGGCCTTCGTCTGCTAAGGAGCCCTAGTGGCACAGTGGTTAAGAGCTGGGCTGTTAACCAAAAGGTGGGCAGTTTGAATCCAACAGCCGCTCCTTGGAAACCCTATGGGACAGTTTTACACTGTCCTGTAGGGTCACTATGAGTCTGAATGAACTCGACAAGAGTGGGTTTTTATCTGATATGAAGAGAGAAAAGACTTAACCCAGAGAAAGAAGAAGGTTTAGAAAAGTGAAGTGTGTCCTGGTTGGATTTTAGATGTCTGTGAGTACTGACATGAGCCTGGGGAAGAAGTTTGAAGTGGAATTGGAGGTAGTTTGTTAACCAGCAGTGGAAGGCTAGTATTTTCTGTGATGTGTTTGGGGTCATAGACTTCACTGAGAAGCTGATGAAAGCTGAGAACTCTCTTCCGTGAAAATGCATATCCCCGAGGAAACACTTCCAGGTGGTTTGTGGACTGCCTTACCCATATCTCGATCCCTGAGAGCTATTCATGAGACTCAGAGTAAAGCTCCTGAATAAAAACTGGTGTTGGTGCAAAATCGTTGGGTGACTTCTCCTGTTTGATGGCATAATTAAATAAAGGAGAGGTTGATGGCAAAAGTAGAAACACGGTCACCCATGACCGATGAGAACTTTCCAAGGCTGGTGGATGTTAGGATGCCGTGAGACCACATTGAGCGCCAGCCGCAGGGAGGACAGGCAGGAAGTGGGCACCTGTTGTAGTGGGCAGGGGCCCGCCAGTGTCCCTCTGTGCTTGCTCCTGTGTGATCACTAACATCTGATTTCTCTGTCCTTGCAGCCCACTGACATGGACTGAGGAGAAAGGGCCTGGCCTAAAGCGCAACAGATACCTGAGCTTCCATTTCAAATCTGGGTCCCTGGAGAATGTGCCCAATGTAGGAGTCAATAAGAACATTTTCCTGAAAGATCAAAATATATTTGTCCAAAAACTCTTGGGCCAGTTCTCTGAGAAAGAGCTGGCTGCAGAGAAGAAGCGTATCCTGCACTGCCTGGGGCTCGCTGAGGAGATCCAGAAACACTGCCGCCCAAAGAAGTAAGATGACAGGGAGCCCTTGGCACTTCCGACACGGGGCCAGAGCTTTGTTATATCAAGACCTGATCTTTATCTTTATTCTGATAATTAAACACATTCTCTTGGGTGAACAGAATTTGCTTATCGTCACGAGCTATGTGTGGGGGTAATATTTGGGGATGGGGGTGTGTGCAGTGGTGACTAGGAAGTAGCTAACCTTGGGTGAGCTGAGTTGGATGCCTCATTTGCCTGGTTTCATTTACTTTTCCCTACAACTCTCTGAGGGGAACATTGGTGGTTCAGTGGTAGAATTCATGTCTTCCACGTAGGAGACCTAGGTTTGATTCCTGGCCAGGGCACCTCGTGGGAAGCCACCACCCATCTACCATTGGAGGCTTGTGTGTTGCTATGATGCTGAACAGGTTTCAGTGGAGCATTCAAACTAAGACTAGGAAGGAAGGCCTGGCAGTCTACTTCTGAAAATTAACCATTGAAAACCCTATGGATCACAACAGCCTGATCCACAACTGATCATGGGGATGGCACAGGACCAACAGTGTTGAGTTCCACTGTTCATGGGGTCACTGTGAATCAGGGGCTGACCTGGCAGCAGCTAACAACAGCCCTATGAGATAGGCTTGACCCTGCTAGTTTTGTTCAGGATATTAGAAAACCTTGCTGGAGGTCACCCATATACATAGTAAACAAAACCAGATTTTAAATCCCACCCATGCTCTGAACCACTGCAAACACTGCCTCGAAGCTCACTCTTTCCTGCTTTAAGGAATTTTATTTTCCCCCACAAATTTTAAGTGGGCAACTCTGGCTAGATGCTGACAATTCTAAAAAATGGTAAGACAAGATGTAGTCACTATCCTTAGGAAGCTCCCTATGTCAAAAGGGAACCAGTCTCACAAACTGGTCATTATAGTGTGGTAGGTCTAGCAGACCTACCTGGCTTAGCACCTGGCCACTGGAAAGGGGTTCAGGGAGGACTTCAAAACTGTACCTTCATGATGACTAGGAGCAAGCCAGGCACAGGTCAGGGGAGGGCCCACCTGGCCCCAGCAAAGGAAGGGAGGAACAGCTGCTGAGGGTGCGGGGAACACTGAGTGCCCCAAGGTTGCTGGAGCATGGTGTCTGTCATGGGAGTCTCATGGAAATCTGTAAGCCAGGAGGAGGGGCTGGGGTTGTATTTACTAGGCAGTGTGTAGCCTCGGAAGGCTGTTATTTAACAGGGGAGTGGCTGGTCAGATTTCTAATTTCCATCTAGCATGCAGAAGGCTACCTGGAGGAGACAAGATGTGAGAGCAAGGAGGAGGCAGCTATCCAGGGGAGAGCCAGTGGAAGTGGGGTTTTTTTTTTTTTTTTCTATTCCCTTATTTATTTATTTACAATAAAAACACTTTGATTATATTACTTTAGGTATTAGGAGTCAAATAATAACATATGGTCTCAAACTACAAATGGGGAAATGTATGAAGAATATAGTTGTTGAGGATCCCACAGTTTATTAGATATCCTATCCGGTGGAACCAATATCATTCAATAGAAAACTAGCTAAAAATGAAAAGTACTAGAATTCCAGTCTCAAATGTCCTTCCTTGGGCACACTCTGTTCTCTAGCACCTCCATGCCTTTTCTGCTGGCCCCTGGCCCTTTGGAATGGCTTCCATTTCCTGCACACCTCTCTTCTCTGCTTCTCTGCCTGCTCCTTTCAGACCCAAGTCAAAGTCATTTTCTTGAAAGGAGCCTTGCCCAGTCCTCCAAATTAGTATTAAGCTCTTCCTTCTCTGTGTTTTCACAGGCATTTATTTTTCTGGTAGGTCTGGTTCCTTTCCCAGTCTTCAGCATCTTGCTCCAATGCTTATCCGTTTCACTCCACCTCATCACCCCACAAGAGTGGAGGTGTTTGACTGCAGCCCTTGGCCTTTGTGGAGGAGCTGCTGTGCTGAGTGGACCCCTCTGACCTGGAGGCAGAGCTGAACCTCAGGAAGCCGCTGCTGCATTTCACTGGTGGTCCTATTGCTTTTTCACAGGAGCTGGTGTTAGATTTCTTGCTCCAGTAACTGTTCCCCTCATGGTTTTTACCTGCTTCCCATTGCTGCTGTGATGTTTAACCATTTCAGAAGCTGTGAGGTCAGTCATGGAAGCAAACCCTAGTTTCTACCTCTGTTTCTATTATTCCATCCCATAGTACCTCAAGGTAAAGCAGGGAAGTATGTTAATTTAAAATCTGAAAATCAAAATAATTCTAAAAAGGGAAAAGATCCTTAAGGTTATTCTCTTATATGCCTTGTAAATTGTAAGTACCAGTCAATTGGTACTCTTATTTTTACGGAGTCCCTGGGTAGTGCAAACTGTCAATGTGCTCAGCTACTGACCACAGTTCACCCAGGGGCACCTCGTAAGAAAGGCCTGGTGATCTACTTCCAGATGATCACAGCCATTAAAAATCTTACAGACCACAGTCCTATTCTGACATACTTGGCATCGCTCTGAGTTGGAATTGACGAAGGCAACTGGTTTGGCATTTGTTCTTTTACTCTTGTTTCATTAGCCCTGCCATACGCTCCTTGGGGCCAGGGGGTGATGTGTCTGTTTCTGTATGCTCTGCAGCTTCTAGCACAAGGTAAGTATTCATCAACTATTTGATGATTAAGATGCAATACAATAGCCTCTCCCATTTGATAACTGCTGTCTCAAAAATACTGCCCCTATTTGATAATGGGCTAAGAGTGGACCATGTGATTACTACTTGCTATTGATAACTACTCTCAGCTTATTTTGTGTTTGGCCAGGAGAAAGAAAATGAAAACACCCACCGGTTTTACTAATTGGTAGGAATTGCAGAGAGAGAGAGGGAAAGACATGGAGGAAAGAGGGCCCAGGGGGATGATGCCTTCTCTTTTCAACTGGCCTTGTCTTCCTTTGGGGCTGCTAGAGCACAGCCCTCCCCCACACCCCATGATGGCCTTCCCCAAATGCCCCTTTGAAGGCCATGCTCATCTCCCAAACCCCATCAAAACTTCCCCTCCAGAGTCACAGAAGTAAAAGAGCCAGCCGGAGTATCCTTCGGCCTTGTGTTCAAAGTGCCCAAAGGCTGTAGCTTCCGTTTCTCCCCTGCCTGAGGCTCTCTTGACTTTCTTGGAGGCCCACAGCGAGAAAAGGGCGATTTGAGGTCTGAAGTTTCCAGATTCAGTTTGCTGTCCAAGTTGGAGAAAAGAAGCTTCTATCTTATTGCCCAAAAACTCCTGAGTGCTGGGGCTCCATGCAGGGCCTCATGTCTCCAGGCCCTGCCCTCACCCCCGCCTCCCTGTGGCAGGAGTGACCTCCTAACGGTAAAACTGCAAAAGGGGCTGAGCACAGGTGGTGCAGCCACCCTCCCTCTGGACTGACTCATCCTTAGGTGGTCCATGTGTGGGTGATGGGGGGTGAGTGATGGGGGGCAGCAGGCTCTTCCTCTGCAGCTGTGAAGAATAATGTCATGGATTGAGTTGTGTCCCCCAAAAGTATCTGTCAACTTAGTTAGGCCATGATGATCAGTATTGTGTGGTTTTCCTCCATTTAGTGGTTGTAATTTTATGTTATGTTAAAGAGGATTAGGGTAGGATTTTAACACCCTTACTAAGGTCACATCCCTGATCCTGGGTAAAGGAAGTTTCCCTGGGATGTGGCACCACCTTTTATCTTACAAGAGAAAAGGAAAGGAGCAGAGAGTTGGGGACCTCACACCAGCAAGAAAGCAGTACTGGGAGCAGCACGTCCTTTGGACCTGAGGCTCCTGCTCTGAGATGCTCCCAGACCAAGGGAAGATTGATGACAAGGACCTTCATCTAGACCCAACAGAGCGAGAAAACCTTCCCCTAGAGCTGGTGCCCTGAATTTAGATTTCTAGCCTACTGGACTGAGAGAATAAATTTCTCTTTGCTAAAGCCATCCACTTGTGGCGTTTCTGTTATAGCTGCACTAGATGACTAAGACAAATAAGTTACTCTAAGAGAGGGCAGATTAGCAAACATTTGGCCGCAGATCTCAGCCATGTTCCCCAATCAGCTTTAACATAATAAAACTGACTTTTTTTTTTTTTTGACTTTGTCTCTCTCTTTCACTTGTATCTATAATCTATCCCCAAATTGGAGGTGGGGGGAAGCAGTGTTACTTATCGGCCCCCTAAAATTCCTACAGTAAAGCTTGTCCTCTGCCTGAAGGAATCAGATGAAAAAAGAGGAGAATATTGTAGTAGGTGACTCTAGAGTTCCTCAGGGGGAGCTTCTCCTTGGATAGACCCCTGATAAGCCAGCCCAATGGTGGTGGTAGTACTGGAGATGGAAGGATAGGGAAGGAGACAGACTCAGGAGGGGAAGCATAGGGGACTGAGGATGAGGGGTTGAAAGGAAACAGACAAGTCTTTCTGCAAAAGTAATAAACAGAAATTTAAGCAAGAAAGGAGAAAGGAATAAGAGGCCCAAGCAAGCTAAACCCTGATACTCGAAGCATGCTGTGCTGACCAGCAGCCCCTACATTGGCCTGGACTGGGAGTCCTGTGTGAGAAATTCTGAGGCCCACTCCAGTCTTGCTGAATCAGAATCTGTGTTTTAAGAAGAACACCAGGTGATTCATATGTACATCAAAATCTCTTGAAAGGTGTTACTCAAATATAGTAAGTGCAACTGTGAGGAATACAACAAAGAGTATTTTAAAAGTTTGTACTTGGAAATAGCCCAAAGGTGGAAGCAACCCAAAGTGTCTATCCAGAGATGGTATACTATAAAATGTGGGATATCCACACACGGGAAACTCATTCAGCCAAAAAAGAGAAATGAGAATCAAAGGAGAATGGAGAACACCAAGGACACAAGGTAATTACAAGCCCAAGAGACAGAAGGGGCCACATGAACCAGAGACTACATCACCCTGAGACCAGAAGAACTAGATGGTGCCCAGCTATAACTGATGTCTGCCCTGACATGGAACACAACAGAGAACTCCTGAGGGAGCAGGAGAGCAGTGAGATGCAGACCCCAAATTCTCATAAAAAGACCAGGCTTAGTGGTCTGAGTGAGACTGGAAGGACCCCGGTAGTCATGGCCCCCAGACCTTCTGTTAGCCCAGGACAGGAACCATTCCCAAAGCCAACTCTTCAGACAGGGATAGGACTGGACAGTGGGTTGGAGAGGGATGCTGGTGAGGAGTGAACTTCTTGGATCAGGTGGACACTTGAGACTTTGTTGGCATCTCCTGCCTGGAGGGGAGATGAGAGGTTGGAGGGGGTTAGAAGCTGGCGAAATGGACACGAAAAGAGTGGAGGGAGGGAGCAGACTGTCTCATTAGGGGGAGAGGAATTGGGAGTATGTAGCAAGGTGTATATAAGTTTTTGTGTGACAGACTGACTTGCTTTGTAAACTTTCACTTAAAGCACTATAAAGATTTTTTAAAAAATGAAGTTCTAATACATGCGACAACAGAGGTGAACTCTGAAAGCACGTTGAGTGAAATAACCAGACACAGAAGGACAAATATTCTGTGATTGACTGACATGAAATATCTAGAATAGGCAAGTGCATAGAAACAAAGTAGTTAGGGGTTACCAGGGTGAGGGGATAATTGGGGAACTGTTTGCTTAAGGGGCACAGTTTCTGTTGGGGGCAATGATAAAATTGGGGAAATAATGGTAAATTGTGAATGGAAATAATGCCACTGAGTTGTACACTTAGAAACTGTTCAAACAGGAAGTTTTATGTTATTTACATTTTGCCAAAATAATCAAAAAAAAAAAAAAAAGCTTGTATTAGGAAGAGCTTTCCTAGGCCAGGAAGACTTCCCTAAAGAAGTACCCTGAAACCTGAAGGCTGGGAAGGAACTGAAGCAGTTGCAGGTGGAGGAAGTGGGGGAGGAAAACATTCCAGGCAGAGGGAACAGTATGTGAAAAATCCCTGTGTCCAGCCAGGCCAGAGGCCAGCGCTGCCACTGGGTTTAACAGATCCAGGTGCCTTAAATTCTGTTCTGGCAATTCCAGTTGGCTTTTCTAAGCCCAGATTAAAAAAAAATATTGTGGAATGAGAATGAGGTACTAAGAAACATTAGAAAGTCTCTTTTGCTGTTTTTTTTTTTAAAAAATTGTAATACTAATTACCGTTCATTAAGCAAGCAGTATGCTCCAGGTCTGATGCTAGGTTTTAATATTCTATTCAGTTTACTTTTCACAACCCCCACATAGGCCATGTGAATCAGCACTATTTTCATGCACCTTTTTAAATACACAAGCTGAGATTTGGAATTTCAGCAGCATAGCCAGGCTCCCTCACCTTTTGAGCCAGGGATTACTAAAACTATAGTAGACCTCTAGGCCAAGTCTGACCCACTGCCTGTTGTAACAAGTTTTATTGGCACAGAGCCAAGTTCATTCATTTATGTATTGTCCCTATCTGCTTTTACACAACAATGGCAGTAAGTGGAGTCATGGGGACAGAGACCTTGTGGCTTGCATAATCAAAATATTTACCATCTGGACCTTTACAAAGGAGCCCTGGTGGTGTAGTGGTTAAGCACTGGGCTGCTAACCAAAACATCAGAGGTTCAAACCCACCAGCCATGAGAAAGCTGTGGCTGTCTGCTTCCGCAAAGATCTCAGCCTTGGAAACCCTATGGGTGGTTCTACTCTGTCCTATGGAGTCACTGTGAGTTGGAATGGACTCAACGCCCATGGGTTTGATTTGGATTTGGCCCTTTACAGAAAACATTTACTAACCCCTGTTCTGAGTGGAGGGGCCAAGAGTGAATTCAGGCATTTCGGACCACAGGGCTTTGCTCTTATCCCCATGCCCTGCTGGAGTCCAGGCAGAAAGTATAGACTCCGTTGTATCATTAAAAAACAAAACAGTGAGTTGCTTCCCACTCAGGGTGACCCCATGTGTGTCAGAGTAGAACTGTGCTCTCTAGGGTTTTCAGTGGCTGATTTTTAGAAGTAGATTGCTAGACTTTTCCCTGAGATATAATGGCCTGGAAACTGCACAAGGGCACACAGGACACACTTGGAAATTTCCCTGTTAACTGTTTCTGGTTTTCTTATCAGTAGTTGATATTCAATGAACATTTAAAGAACGTATACAATGTGTGTGCTGGTGGTATGTGCTCTGGAGGATTGAGGTGAATAAGACCCGGCTGGCCTCAGGATGCCCATGGATGGCGCATGGAGAGACACTGGCACCAGCAGGAGAGGACAGTGTCCTGTGAGAACTTCAGCTGGGGAAGGGGACACCTCTGTGTGGGATGTGGGGGTGGGAGAAGGAAGCGGCCACTGGGTGGGGCCAACAAAAATGGGTATTGTGAATACTGGGGAAGCCAGCACAACTTGACCAAGGCAAAGTCATAGAAGCTTCTTAGATATATCCAAACTCCCATAGGGGTTGAGTTGCTGGGCTGAGGGCTGGGGACCATGGTCTTGGGAGACATGTAGTTCAACTGGCATAACATAGTTCTACATCTTACTTTGGTGAATAGCACCTGGGGTCTTAAGCCTGTGAGAGGCCACCATCTGAGATATGTTTACTGGTCACACCCTGTCTGGAGCAAGGAAGAATGAAGAAAACCAAAGACACAAAGGAAAGATTAGTCCAAAAGACTAATGGACCACAACTACCACAGCCTCCACCAGACAGAGTCCAGCACAACCAGATGGTGCCTGGCTATCACCACATCTGCTCTGATGGGGATCACAATAGAGGGTCCTGGACAGAGCTGGAGAAAAATGCAGAACAAAATTCAAACTCACCAAGACCAGACTTACTGGTCTGACGGAGACTGGAGAAACCCCAAGAGTATGGCCCATGGACACTCTTTTAACTCAGTACTGAAGTCACTCCTGAGGTTCACCCTTCAGCTAAAGATTACCCAGGCCTATAAAACAAACTCATAGTTCAACCACGTATATGAGACTAAATGGGCACACCAGCCCAGGGACACGGATAAGATGGCAGGAAGGGGCAGGAAACCTGGATGAATGGAAATGGGGAACACAAGGTTGAGAAGGGGAGAGTTTTGACACATTGCAGAGTTGGCAACTAATATCACAAAACAATATGTAACCTTAGTAAGATTTCTGGGGGTTCTGTTTTCTCACTTTACAAGATGGGGTAGGACCAGATGATCTCCAGGGTCCTTGCAGGAGGATTTGGAGCGAGAAGGACCATGAGTAGATCTTCTATCATGAAAAGAAGGTATGGGGGCAGGAGCCCAGGCCTCTGTCTCCAGGCTGAAGGCTGAAAGAGGGCTGTGCCCTGGGAGAATGTGGCCGAGATATAAATGGTAGTCCTCTGACTGTCCAACCCACCGGCCTGTATAACAAGGGGTTTCCTCCTCTCTGTGGAAGGGACTTAACTCTTGATCAAGAGGACTGGCTCTAAATGGAAATGTTATTCAGGGAGTTTCTATGGGGAGAATTTAAAAAGAAATACGCAGGATTAAGGCGAAAGAGTTTTGATCAGATGTCAGGAGGTTGGAACTTGGGCTTTGGCAGTAATTTTTTTCTTCTTCTTGGGAGTCAGAAAGCTCAGACTAGGAGTGATGAGGTAGGAGTGGAGAAGGTCAGGCAAGAATGCAGACACCCCAAACGAGGCTGAGGCTGCAGGAGAGTGAGAATGTCTGAAAGTGTCTGTTCACTTCTGGAGACTGCCAAAGTCCTGGGATACTTGGCAACTGGCAACCACCTCCCTCCCTGTCCACGGGCAGATTTCTTCACACGGCTGTGCCCTGTATGGAAATTACGGCTGGAAACAAAGATCCCAAGCCAAGAACCCCCATGAACTTCCTTGGGTAAGCAGTCATTCCAGGGAGTTCCTGGGTGGTGCCAGTGGTTAAGGCACTTGGCTGCTAACCGAAAATTTGGAGGTTTGAGCCCACCCAGTGGCACCTTGAAAGAAAGCCCTGGCAACCGCTTCTTAAAAATCAGCCACTGAAAACCTTATGGAGCACAATTCTACTCTGACGCACATGGGGTCTCCTCCATGAGTTGGAATCCACTAAAAGTAAGTTGGAAACCCTGGTGGTGTAGTGGTAAAGGTTGTCAGTTCAAGTCCACCATGTGCTCCTTGGAAGCTTTGTGGGGCAGTTCTACCCAAAAAAACCCAATGCCGTTGAGTGGATTCCGATTCATAGCGTTTTACTCTGTCCTATAACGTCGCCATGAGTCGGAATTGACTGGAGGGCAGAGTTCGTTTGGGAAGGGCGTTTTAGCTGTTCTATGCCAGGCCCTTTCTCATTCTTGCCAGCTGGTGGCGCCAAAGGCTTACCTGAGCGTTGGGAACTACAACTGGCGCCAGAGCTGCCTTCTGTCCGCTGCCCCCCCAACAATGGGATCGCTTTTTAAAGTGATGGTGTCTGTGCCGTGATGAGGAGGAAAGCTAACTTTCATCAATTTATAGAGTGAGGGACAATATTTCAGGCTTCTCGGCTCCTCAGAGACCATTAAATAGAAGGGGACCAATTATTTTTCTCAGATTTTCTAAAATCGCCAGCTGCTGAGTAGCATCTGGGGTCTTAAAAGCTTACGAGTAGCCATCTAAGATAAATCTATTGGTCCCATCATGTTCGGAGCAAATGAGAATGAAGAAAACCAAAGACACAAGGAAAATATTAGTCCAAAGGACTGACGGACCACATGAACCACAGCGTCCACCAGCCTGAGCCCAGAAGAACTAGATGGTGCCCTGCTACCACTACCGACCACTCTGACAGGGATCACAATAGAGGGTTTCGGACAGAGCAGGAGAAAAAAGTAGAACAAAATTCAAATTCACAGAAAAAGACCAGACTTGCTGGTCTGACAGACTGGAGGTACCCCTGAGACTACAGCCCCCTGGACATTCTGCTAACTCAGAGCTGAAGCCACTCCTGAAGTCCACCTTTCAGCCAAAGATTAGACAGGCCTATAAAACAATAACACACGTGAGGAATGTGCTTCTTAGTTCAATCAAGTATACGAGACCAAGTGGGCAACAGCTGCCCAAAAGCAAAGACGAGAAGGCAGGAAGGGACAGGAAAACTGGACAAATGGACAAATACAGAGAACTTGGAGTGGAAAGGGAAAGAGGGAGAATCCTGACATGTGGGGATTGCAACCAATGTCACATAATAATTTGTGCATAGATTTTTGAATGAGAAACTAATTTGTGCTGTAGATTTCCACGTAAAACACAATAAAATTAAAAAAAAAATCACCAGCTGCTTTGCACAGGGCAATAGATAAGAAACACTTCTCCTCACAGAGTTTCTGTTTGGATCGATGAACAAGTTTTGGAAACAAATAGTGGTGAAGTTTGTACAACATGAACACAATTAATGCCACCGAACTGTATACTTAAGAATGGTTAAAATGGCAAATTTTATGTTATATATATTTTACCACAATTAATAAGAAAAAAAGAAGACTAGATTAGAGACCTGAGGATTTCAGCCTTGAGCAAAGGGAGTAGAAAGAAGATTCTAGAAGGAAGGCTTTGACATCAGTGGAAGGACCAGACAGACCCAAGTTGAGTGGACAGACATGTCGAATCCCTGGGTGAACAAGGACAGGGAAGGGCAGCCCCCATGAGCTGCAGGGCCCACTATTCTCCTTCAGTTGGGGGCTGGGTCAGGATTGGAGGAAGGGGCCAGGAGTATATTTGCCACCCAAGAGCAGATATCTTGACCTAGCTACCTTGGATGTGGGCTAGAAACTGGTGTGGGAAAAGCAATTAATGAAACAGGCTTGGCAAGCAGGCAAGAGTGAGGGTGGCCAGGTTGCTTAATGAGGGACTAATTCCTGAGGAAGGGAGAGGAAAGGAATACTACGGAGTGGACTTGTATAAGAAGTTTGACGGCTGAAGAAAAAAAAAGCTGAGGACTAAAAAAATGAAATCAGCATTTACACAAAGATGGTGGCCTTAGGGCTTGCTGCTTTTCTGTGTCCCGAAGTGGGTGGGCAGTCGGGTTGCAGGAGAGCTCCACTGGGCCCCCTGTAGTCTTCCTCTGTCCAGGCACAGGACATTTTGTGCTAATTAACTGACCCACAAATTCTCTAGTCACTCCTGTCTGTAGGCTGCACTGCTTCTCTGGGCTTCTAGGAACAGGAACTGCTTTTCTGGGGTAACGAAGAAGCTGTGGCCCTATTTAAATGTTACATCGAAGTATTGAAGCTGCCTCCTCAGTTCAGCTTCCAAGTTCAGAAATAAAACATAGAAAAAGGCGGGGAGCGAAAAACCTCTGTTATGGATTGAATTGTGTCCTTCCAAAATATGTGTCATAAATTCTAACCCCTATACCTGGGAGTGTACTGTCATTTGGAAATAGGATTTTCTATGTTATGTTGATGAGGCCATATCGGTGCGTCCTAAACCTAATCTCTCCTGAGATCTACGACTGGCATAGACACAGAGATGAGCAAGCACAGATGGGGAAGATAGATGCCACGTGAAGGTTGCCCAGGAACTGAGGAAAGCCTGAGGCTATGAGACAGATAGGGTTAACTGTGCTGGTGGCCGAACAAAAGAATTTGTAAAAGATTATCATTTAGAAGTTGGGTAAACAGGAACCCACTCTGTCAACATGAGATAGGACTGGGGCAGCCCATGAATTACTATCTCCTTCTTAGCGTCTTTCTAGTCCCCTCCTCCTTTAGCAGGCTCTGTATGCCCAGAGGAGCAGAGTGTGACTGCTGTTTGACCTTCCTTAGCTCTCCAAAGATGGCGATACAGCGTGCGCTATATCCCATGATAAGTGATGCCAAGGGCTGCCGAAAGGACTCCATCTTGAATATCAGCGGGTTCCATCTTAGATTCCAGATGCGTGGGCAACCTAATTAATATACACCACCATTCTGAGAAGTACCCGCCCCTTGAAAGAAGCCCACTAAATATTCATTATTGTCTCCACCGACCCCATATAAGACCTAGTCTTGCTTCCCTTTTCAAGTTAGTCTTTTGGAGAGGCTAAGATCCCCGCTGACTCCTTTTGCTTGACTCAAGCAAAATAAAGCGTGCTGAAGATAAAGTTTGTCTTTCACGTGTATTCTTACCCAGGAAAAGACAACAACCCTTTGTGTCAGATTGGCAACTGGTAACAGTTACAGAAGCTGAAAGAAACAAGAATCTTCCCCCAGAGCTGACAGAGAGAGAGAGAGGCAGTGCCCTGAATTCAGACTTCCAGCCTCCTGAACTGTGAGAAAATCAATTGCTGTCCTTTAAATGCCTTTGGTCTTCCTTGTAGGCATATGGATATTACCCTATCCCTGCCAGTGTTGAAGATTGAAGTTGTCAAGGATTTCATTTTACTTGGATCCACAATCAACAGCCATGGAAGCAGCAGTCAAGAAATCCAAAGACGCATTGCATTGGGTAAATCTGCTGCAAAGGACCTCTTCAAAGTGTTGAAGAGCAAAGATGTCACCTTGAAGACTAAGGTGCACCTGACCCAAGCCATGGTATTTTCAATCACATTATATGCATGTGAAAGCTGGACAGTGAATAAGGAAGACCAAAGAAGAATTGATGCCTTTGAATTGTGATGTTGGTGCCGAATATGAATATACCATGGACTGCGAAAAGAATGAACAAATCTGTCTTAGAAGAAGTACAGCCAGAATGCTCCTTAGAGGCAAGGATGGTGAGACTGCGTCTTACATACTTTGGACATGTTGTCAGAAGGGATCAGTCCCTGGAGAAGGACATCATGCTTGGCAGAGTACAGGGTCAACGGAAAAGAGGAAGACCCTCAACGAGGTGGGTTGACACAGTGGCTGCAACAACGAGCTCAAGTATAACAACGATTTTAAGGATGGCTCAGGATGGGACAGTGTTTCGTCCCATTGTGCATAGGGTCACTATGAGTCGGAACTGACTTGACGGAGCCTAACAACAACAGCAAATACCTTTGTGATATTTCTTACAGTAGCACTAGGTAACTAAGACAATCACCCACCCTGTCCCCCACCCACCCAGTTTCTCCTGATTGCCACACAGGCAACTGGTGTTTAGTTACTTACGTGTCCAACGGTGGGTGACAGTGAATTCTGTTCTCACTCTGTCCCTCAAAAAAACACACATATAAATGGTAGCACACTATGTAAACTGATTTTTCACTAAACAAGTCTTGGACATTGTTACTGGGTTCTTTTTTGACAGGCCTGTATCTCCAATTTCCTGTGCAGTGGGGTAGTGTTCCATGATGGCTGGAGAGGCCCCTCTGTTGTATCTGTACGTGGGCTGCTTACAAGACACATCTGACTGCCCTGCTGAGGCACAGAACTGCCTCCAAAGGCTTCCTCGGTTCAGGCTGTGTCCTAGAGGGCTCCCACTCTCTCTGAGCACACCCCGGGCAGAGAAGTTATACAGACCACTGACTCCCAAAGACTGAAAGACTAGAGAAACAACACTTCCTGTGGGTTTTTCTGTGCCGGAAGAACTGCTCTTTGGGAGGGGTAGAAAATGTCAAGTGAAGAAACAATTTCTGACTCTGACTCACATTTCCCTAGCAACAGCTTCTTGATTTCAACAATTTTCTAGACGAATTTCCCTGATCTTTAGAACATCCCAGCAGGCATGGGAAAGGAGAGATAATCACTCCCGGCCTGGATCAAAGCCCCAGAGCAGAGTTTGAGACATCGGGAGTGAATTCTTGGGGAGCCTTTCTTTGATGGGTAGGATGGGTGTCATTGTTATCATTATCAATAGCAGGTATCTCCTAGGCAACAAGTGACCTTGGACTCTGGAAGTCTGAGCCTACCTGAGAATACCAGGAAGTATAAGACTTGAAGGACTAAGGGCAAGTTTCTTTAATGTGTGGATGACTGAACCAGTGGGTACCTTCATGGAATATGCAGTCTACTAGGTAGATAGAAACATAATATGTAAATAAAAGTGATATGTTAGTCGACTCTGACTCATGGCAACCTTATGTACAACAGAACAAAATAGTCTCGGTTCTGCATCATCCTCATGATCACTGGGATGTTCAAGTCTACCACTAAGGCTGTTGTGTCAATATCCATCTCACTGAGGGTCTTCCTCATGCTGTATGGCCCGCTACTTCACCAAACATGATGTTCTCCAGCCACTGATCGCTTCTGATGACATGTTCAAAGCAAGCAAGTTGGACAGCGTTCTCTTGTGATCCATAAGGTTTTCATTGGCTAATTTTTGGAAGTAGATTGCCCTTTCTTCCTAGTCTGTCTTCATCTGCAAGCTCCATTGAAACTGTCCACTGTGAAATAAAATGATAAGTTTTGCTTTATGAAAACAGAGTTCTCTTGCCTATGACACTAAAGGTCATCGTATTAAGTATTAGAAACCTATGTGTTGTATAATCATATATAGATAATTTTATAGTTAGGCCTTAAACTGTAACTTTTAGAAGCAGCTTGTCTAGTTTCACATAATTGTACAAGGGTAAGTCAAAAAGTATTGCTATAACATATAGAAAGCTTTATTAAACAAAAATATCAAAATGTGAAGCTATTGTTTCTCAACATGTCCTCCTTCTAGGTCTATACACTTCTGAAGGCAGTGTTTGCATCTCTCTAACCCTTCCTCAAAGAATGCTATGCTCCTTGATTCACACCATGTCAAAACGGCAGTTTTGGCACCCTCAAGGGACTCAAATCACGTTGTTTTTAAATGTTCTTTGAGTTTGGGGAATAAACCGAAGTCTGAAGGGGCAAGATCAGGGCTGTAGAATGAATGGGGTAAGGTTTCCCAATGAAATTCTCATAGGACAGCACTTGCTACCCTCAAAGAATGAGCAGGTGCATTGTCATGATGGAAAAAATTCGTCAATGCAACTTTCCTGGCCTTTTTCTCACTAATGCAGTTTTCACTTTTCTTATAACTTCTTCATAATAAGCCCAGAATCATCCTGTGTCCTTTGAGAAAATCTATCAAGATTAATCAAGATTACACCTTTGGAATTCAAAAAACTGTCTCCATAACCTTCTGAGTGATCTTCCCTCTCTTGGCTCTATGTTTGAGGTCTTCCTGGCCTTCCTTAAAATGCTTGATCCATCTAAAATCTTTTGTTTTATGGGGGGCAGCATTCCAATAAACTTGGTGCAAAGCTTCAGTGATTTGGGAAGATGTCCACTTTGGTTTTGTTAAAAATTTGATATTAGCCCTGACCTCAAAATCATGTTTTTCCCATGGCACAAAAAGTATTCTTTTTTTTTTGAAGGCACCCTAACGAGTTTGTGTATTACTGAGAGAACTTTTCTGCAGCCATCCACTGATCACAGAGACATGTTTAAACATGTTTTGTTTGGAATAAACCTGTGCATGTATGAACTGGAACCCCAATACCAATACTTTTTGACTTACTGTCATATTTAGGTGATCAGGCTCACTGAAACACTTGAAATTTATTCTTTCAGAAAACAATGGAAGAGTAATGAAGATGTCCTGTTTCCAAGACTGCGTCTTATGTTCATGGCTTACTGATCTTGTGATTGTCTTAGCAAGGTTTCTATTTTTCTATTCTTTATAGTGTTTGAAAACATACTGCTGTCTTACAAGATTCATGTATTCTGACATAATTGTCAACCAATCATAATTTTTTGTTCAATGTTCCTGATGAAATTACATATAAGTACCTTGAAAATCTATTTAATTGGAGCACTGATTTACTTGGTAATGATGTGATGCCCAACTTTAAAACTGCCTGTTAAACCTGCATAAACCCAAAAACCAAACCCATTGCCATCGAGTCAATTCCAGCTCATAGTGACCCTACAGGACAGAGTAGAACTGCCCTACAAAGTTTCCAAGGAGTGGCTAGTGGATTCCAGCTGCTGACCTTTTGGTAAGCAGCCAAGCTCTTAATGGCTTCACCACAAGTGCTCCTTATACCTGCAGAGCAATCTGTTAATGGTGTTCTGAGTTTATTTTTGACACCACTGTGTGTGACCCTACTGGTATTTGAAATACTCGTGGTGTAGCTTCCAGCATCATAACAACATAAAAACCAGAATAGTATTACAAACTGACAGACAGGTAGTGGACCATAAGATAGTATGTCTTAAATGCTGATTAAGTGGTATTGCCAGCAGGTTTTTTGGGAGAGCCTCAGGAATGTGAAACTGGGAAAGGGCTGTTTTATAAAGGGTGGTTCTAACTGGAACCCAAGGAGTGGATGCAGTATTTGGGGGCCTAAAGCTTATTAAATTTGTGGGAGTAGCTTTTTAAGAAAAAGAATACAAGCATATGAATACAAAGTTAGGTAGAAAAGTGAATATTTATAATAAAACAACACAGCAATCTACAAATTTGAAAAATTCCACAATATCACAAAATCTAGAAAAATAATATACCATTTCTATGAATTAACTACCTGTCTTGGTTATCTAGTGCTGCTATAACAGAAATACCACAAGTGGGTGGCTTTAACAAAGAGAAATTTATTTTCTCACAGTTTAGGAGGGTAGAAGTCAAATTCAGGACACTGGCTCTAGGAGAAGGCTTTCTCTCTCTGTTGGCTCTGGAGGACGATCCTTGTCTCTTTGAGCTTCTGCTTCTGGGTGATCTTCAGGTGGCTTGGCATTTCTCTTCTTCCATCTCTTTCCCCTTGCATTTAACTATAAGCAGCAAGGAGAAACCATGGGGCCCCTTTAAGACCTTGCTTAGAAATCTCATCAACCAAGTTCATCACTTACCAGTTCTACCTTCCACCAAACATTTGAACATAATTCAGACAAGTTCTTTGCCACTGCATAAAATCATCACCCTTCCTCCATTGTGCAATCGCATGTTTATCATTTTCTTTTAAGGCCTCACCAGAAGCATGTTAATGTCTACATTTCTAGCAACATTCTGTTGCTGGTGCCATATGTATTCTCTAAGATGAAAGAGACTTTATAATCTCACAATTTTATGTGTCAACTTGGCTAGGCTATGGTATCTACTTGTTTGGTCAAACACTAGTCTAGATGTGGCTATGAAAGTATTTTGTAAACGTGATTAACATTTACAATCAGTTGACTCTAAGTAAAAGAGATTAATCGAGTTAATATGGATGGGCCTCATTCAATCAGTTGAAGACCTTTAAGAGCAATGACTGAGATTTCGTAAAGAAGAAGGATTTTGCCTCAAGACTGCAACAAAGACATCCTACTGGACTCTCTAGTCTACCTGACTTACAGATTTTGGACTTGCCAGTTCCCACAATCATGTGAGTCAGTTCCTTAAAAAAAAAGATACGTGTGTGTATATATGTATATAGTCTTAGTTTGCTAGTACTACCATAACAAAAAAATACCACAAGTGGGTGGTTTAAAGATCAGAAACTTACTGTCTTACAGATTTGGAGCCTAGAAGTCCAAATCAGGGCACTGGCTCTAGGGGAGGGTCTCTCCTTGTTGGTAGCCCCAGGCATTCCTTGGTGTCCCGTGGCTTATGGACGATTTCTCACATGGTCTCCTCCTGTGAATACCACTGTGTTTATTCATCTCTTTCTATAAGACACCACTCAGGAGTGATTGGGTTTGGGATCCACCTTGCTCCATAGATCCTCATTAATATAACCAAATAAAACCCTTATTTCCAAACAGGGTCACAGGTACAGTGGTTAGGACTTCAACATATATTTTGGGGGGACACAGTTCAATCCATAACATATTAGGACTTTGGCATATATTTTGGGGGGACACAATTCAATCCATAACATATGCACCCATGACCCTGTTTGGAACTGTATGTATGGTCTGTTTTTCTGGAGAACTCTGACAAATACAACTCTATAGTTTACTTTTGTAATATTTTCTATAGAGAAGACAGAAACATAAGTCCTTTCTGTAGCATGGCTGATTCTGTCAATTTCACAACTAGCTTATTAGCAGCATCATGATAAAATGCCCCCAGACTCTGGGAACCATAAAACATGCAACTTGACAAACTGCTCTTTGTGGTGTGTCTACACAGACACAGCTATTTGCATCAATGTTCTTTTTTCAATCTCTTAGAAAGCATTTATTTGGCCCTTGAAATTTTATCAAAGGATACTGGTCACATCTTTCTCAAGGAAGCAACCACCTCACTTTATTTTTTAAAATTTATCTTATTCTTTTGCTGTTGTTGAGAACATACACAGCAGAACATTCAACAATTTCTACATGTACAATTCAGCAACATTGATTACATTCTTCAAGTTGCACAGTTCTCACCCTCCTTTTCCAAACTGTTCCTCCACTATTAACATGAATTCATTCACATCCACAATCTTTTGTACAAATCTCAACAAGGGAGCTCCTGGCTTCCTACATCTAAGCCTTGTTTCCCCTCCTCTATCCACAGATGTCTACTGCTGGGCTCATAGGATTCACTCCTGTTGCTGTAGCACCTGTGAACCTGGGCCTTTACGTCACCGAACTGCTCCTACAGGAGAACGGCCAACAAATTTAACCATGTGTGGAAGTGCCAGCAAAACACCTAAACGCTAAAACCAAACCCATTGGCTTTGAGTCGATTCCAACTCATGGTGACCCCATGTGTTACATAGTAGAACGGCTCTGTGGATTTTCTTGGCTGTAATCTTTCATGGAAGCAGATCACCAGGGTTTTCTTCCAGAGTACTGCTGGGTGGGCTTAAACCACCAACCTTTTGGTTAGTTGCTGTTGTTAGGTGCTTTCGAGTCAGTTCCTACTCACAGTGACCCCATGTACAACAGAACAAAACACTGCCTCGTCCTGCACCATCCTCACAATCATTACACTTGAGCCCATTGTTGCAGCCACTGTGTCAACCCATCTCATCGAGGGTCTTCCTCTTTTTCACTGACCATTTACTTTACCAAGCATGGTGTCCTTCCCCAGGGACTGATGGCTCCTCATAACATGTCCACAGTATGTAAGACGTAGTCTCGCCATCCTCGTTCTAAGGAGCATTCCGGTTGCACTTCTTCCAGGACAGACTTGTTCGTCCTTCTGGAAGCTGTTTACACCACCTCTAACCACCTAAATATATTCCACTAAACTTGAGTGAGATATATCATAGAGTAAACTTCCCTTTGGCTGGATCTCCAAAATAAGAGCACTCCAATGCCTCCCATTGTGAGGAGAAATGCAACAGAAGTCAACAGGAAAAGAGACACTAGTCCTAGTTTTACGAAAGCATATTCCCATATGAGCACCCTGCTAGGGCCCCTCCAGAGTCTGGAAGGCCAGTAGATGAGCGGCCCTGAAGATTAAGCTTCAAAGTAAATTGACTTCTGCTGAGTTCAAGGAAAGGAGGACAGATGGAGCCAGTAGACCCCAGAGTGTTTTGCATAGAAATGCATTAATTTGCATGTTTCTGTGTGTGTGTTAGGGGGATGGGGGGGTGAGTAAGAAGGAGGTTGGTGCACAGCCTTTAGAGAGAGCAGTAAGATGGGTTGGTTAATGTCCTACATCTGGCCCTAAATGGTGTGCATGTGTGTGTTTAGCTTTTTATTATGGAAAATGTTAAGCATAACATCAAAGTTGAGAGAAGAGAATAATAAACCACAATGTATCCTTTATCAGGTTTATCAACACATGGCCAATCTGGTTTATTTTGTTTCATTTATTCTGCTGCCCACCATACTTTCTTTCTTTTTTTTTCTCTTCCTCTTGCCTCCCCCTACTCCTCCCTCTTCCTTCTTCTAATTAACTTTATTGAGGTATAATTTAGATATTATAAAATTCACCCATTTTAAGTATATAATTCAGTGATTACTAGTAGGTTGACTGAGTTGTGTAACTATCACCACAATTCAGTTTTAGAAGATTTCCGTGGTCCAAAAAAATATCCTCATGACCATTTGCGGTCAATCCAGTTTCTACCCTTAGCTCCAGGCCATCAATGATCTACTTTCTCCACGTATTTGCTTTCTCTGGATATCTCATACAAATGCAATCATACAGTATGTGGTCTTTTGTGCTTGACTTCTTTCATTAGCATAATGTTTCTGAGGTAAATTGGTCCATGTCGTAGCATGTATCAGTACTTCAGTCTTTTCATGGTTGACTAGTATTCCACCATATGGTATACCACATTTTGTTTATCCGTTTATGAGTTGATGGGCATGTGAGTTATTTCTACATCTTGGCTATTATGAATAATGCTGCTATGAACATTTTCCTGCAAGTTTTTGTGTGGACATGTGTTTTCATTTCTCTTGGGCAGATACCTAAGGATGAAATGGCAGCTAACAACAACATGGTAAATTTATGTTTAACTTTTTAAGACACTGCCAAACTGTTTTCCAAAGCAGCTGCACCATTTTACATTCCTACCAGCAATATACAAGGGTTCCTATTTCTCCACATCCTGGCCAATATTTGTATTGTCTGTCTTTTTGATTATAGCCATTCTAGTGGATGTGAAATGCTATCTTATTGTGGTTTTAATTTGCATTTCTCTAATGACTCATGATGTTGAACATCTTTTCATGTATTTATTAACTGGTTGTGTACCTTCTTTGGTGAAATGCTTATTCAAAGTTTCTGCCTATTTTTTAATTGAGTTATTAAAAAAAAAATCCCAGATGGTAAATTATTTCATTTTTAAATATTTGCAGTGTGTTATCTAAAAGAGATGATGCCTGCAGAGTTGGGTTTACTCAAGGCAGCTGGGAGGCAGGAATATGCAGGCGCTTGAATACAGGTGAGATACTCTCTGGAAAGACATCAGCGTCCCTCAGAGGGAGCGCCTGGTACTGTGGAAGAAGATCATAGCCAACATGTTGGCAAAATTAGATTATTCGTGTAAATGTCACCAGGCTGATGTGTATGCCTGGGTCAGCCCTGCCCTGCACACAGGCATCTGGCAAGGGGCCCAAAAACCAAACCAAACCCGTTGCCGTTGAGTCGATTTCCACTCATAGAGACCCTATGGCACAGAGTAGAACTGCCCCATGGGGCTTCCAAGGAAGGGCTGGTAGATTTGAACTGCTAGTTTTTTGGTCAGCAGCTGTAGCTCTTAACCGTGGCACCACCAGGGCTTAGGCAACGGGTCAGTAGGGCTGAAATAGAGCTACACTTTGCTTGCCAGGCAGGGTGCCCAGAGCAGAGCTGTGTGAACCTGGAGAAAGGGGCATCTTTGGCTAATTTGCACAAAGGTGCTATAGGCACGAGTGGTGTCATCACATATGATTTCTTTTTCATCCATGGGTGGGTAAAGTTTAGGATTCAGGTTACAGCTAGATATACTCCTTTCTAAATGTAAAAACTATTGTCAGTGATTTCAGGTGACACTCTAGAACTTGTTGACTTTAGAGACAAGCCTGCTTCGAAGAATCTAGGATTGGCTTGGAGGATTAGGGTTTGAGTTTCATTGCTGACCTCCAGCTACATGACTGTCATGGATTGAATTATGTCCTCCCAAAAAGTGTTTCAATTGGGCTGGGCCATGATTCCTGGTGTTGCGTGATTTTCCTACATGTTGTAAATCCTGCCTTTATGATGTTAACGAGGGCAGACAGGCAGCAGATGTGTTAGAGAGAAAGGACTCAGCCTACAAGATTGGACTGTGTCTTGAGGCAATCTCATGAGATATAAAAGAAAAGGGAGCAGAGAGACAGGGGACCTCATTCCACCAAGAAGGCAGTGCTAGGAGCAGAGCATGTCTTTTGGACCCAGGCCCCTGTTCAGAGAAGCTCCTAGTCTGGGGGAAGATTGATGAGAAGGCCGACAGAGAGAGAAAACCTTCCCCTGGAGCCGACACCCTGAATTTGGACTTTTAGCCTACCTTAATTGGAAACCCTCGTGGCGTAGTGGTTAAGTGCTATGGCTGCTAACCAAGAGGTTGGCAGTTTGAATCCGCCAGAGGCTCTGTGGAAACTCTATTGGGCAGTTCTCTGTCCTATAGGGTCGCTGTGAGTCGGAATCGACTCGACAGCAATGGGTTTGGGTTTTTACTGTGAGAAAATAAATTTGTCTTTGTTAAAGCCATCCATTTGTGGTATTTCTATCATATATAGCAGTACTAGATGACCAAGACAATGACCAAAACAAAAACAAACCAGTTGCCTTCAAGTTAATTCTGACCCCATGTGTGTCAGGGTAGAACTATGCCCCATGGGGTTTTCAATGACTAATCTTTAGGAAGCAGATCACCAGGCCTTTCTTCCTAGGTACCTCTGGGTGGACTCAAACCTCTAACCTTTCAGTTAGCAGCCAAGTGTATTAAGCGTTTGCACCACCCACAGACTCCACATGACTTTGTGCTGTTGTTGAGTGCCGTTGAATCGATTCCAACTTGTAGTAACCCTATAGGACAGAGCGGAACTGCCTCGCAGGGTTTCCAAGGCTGTAATCTTTACAGAAGCAGACTGTCACATCTTTCTCCCTCGGAGTGCCTGATGGGTTTGAACTGCTTTTCGGTTAGCAGCCGAGTCTTAATAACCCCTGCGCCATAACTCTTTTTGCCTCATTTCTAGATCTCCCAAATAAAAACTCAACATCTACACCTAACTGGGTAAATGCAATCCTGTATTACATTCCCATTCTAGATATTTGATTAGCATTTAGAGAGTAAAACAAGAAAGGGTTGGGGAGTGAGCCAGGGCTTCGAACCAGTTTATTACAGTTTGAAACCCTGCTAAGAATTTGCATTTCTACCTCAGATACACTGACTCAGAGTCTACACTTTTTTTATTGTGCTTTAAGTGAAAGTTTACTGCTCAAGTTAATTTCTCATACAAAAATTTATACCCACATTGTTATGTGACCCTAGTTGCTCTCCCTGTGATATGACAGCATACTCCGTTCCACCCTGTATTTCCTGTGTCCATTCAACCAGCTCCTGTCCCTTTCTGCCTTCTCATTTCACCCCCAGACAGGAGCTACCTGTTTGGTCTCATGTATCTACTTGAGCTAAGGAGCCCACTCTTCACAAGTATCATTTTATGTCTTATGGTCCAGTCTAACCTTTGTCTGAAGAGTTGGCTTTGGGAATGGTTTTAGTTCTGGGTTAACAGGGAGCCTGGGGGCTCTTGTCTTCTGGGGTTCCTCTAGTCTCAGTCAGACCATTAAGTCTGGTCTTTTTACGTGAATTTGAGTTCTGCACCACACTTTTCTCCTGCTCCATCAGGGATTCTCTGTTGTGTTCCCTGTTATGGTAGCCAGGCACCATCTAGCTCTTCTGGTCTCAGGCTGATGAAGTCTCTGGTTTATGTGGCCCTTTCTGTCTCTCGAGCTCATAATTACCTTGTGTCTTTGGTGTTCTTCATTCTCTTTTGCTCCAGACGGGTTGGGAACAATTGATGCACCTTAGATGGCCACTTGCTAGCTTTTAAGACCCCAGATGCCACTCACCAAAGTGGGATGCAGAACATTTTCTTAAGAAACTTTGTTATACCTATTGACCTAGATGCCCCCCAAAACCATGGTCCCAGACCCCTGCCTCTGCTACTCTGTCCCTCAAAGTGTTTGGTTGTGTTCAGGAAACTTCTTAGCTTTTGGTTTAGTCCAGTTGTGCTGACTTCCCCTGTATTGTGTGCTGTCCCTCCCTTCACCTAAGGTAATTCTTATCTACTATCTAGCTAATGAATACCCCTCTCCCTATCTCCCCTCCATCGTAACCATCAAAGAAATGTTTTCTTCTGTGTTTAAACCTTTTCTTGAGTTCTTATAATAGTGGTCTCATACAATATTTGTCCTTTTGGGACTGACTAATTTCACTCAGCATAATGCCTTCCAGATTCATCCATGTAATGCAGTGTTTCTCAGATTCATCGTTGTTCTTTATTGTTGTGTCGTATTCTATTATGTGAATATACCAGAATTTGTTTACCATTCATTCTTTGATGGGCACCTAGGTTGTTTTCATCTTTTAGCTATTGTGAACTGTGCTGCAATGAACATGGGTGTGCATATATCTGTTCATGTAAAGGCTCTTATTACTCTAGGATATATTCCAAGGAGTGGGATTGCTGGAGCATATAGTAGTTCTATTTCTAGCTTTTTAAGGAAGAGCCAAATCAATTTCCAAAGTTGTTGTGCCATTTTACATTCCCACCAGCAATGCATAAGTGTTCCAGTCTCTCCACAATCTCTCCAACATTTATTATTTTGTGTTTTTTGGATTAATGCCAGCCTGTTGCGAAAAAAAAAAAAAAAAAGAGTTTTTTTTTTTTGTTGGGGTGAGATGGAATCTCACTGTAGTTTTGATTTGCATTTCTCTTATGGCTAATGATTGTGGACGTTTCCTCATGGATTTGTTCGCTGCCTGAATGTCATCTTTAGAAGTGCGTATTCATATCCTTTGCCCATTTTTTAATTGAGTTATTTGTCTTTTTGTTGTTGAGGTTTTGCAGTATCTTATAGATTTTAGAGATTAGACAGTGATCGGATTCGTCGTAGCCAAATTTTTTTCCCCAGTCTTTCGGTCATCTTTTGATGAGCATAAGAGTTTGATTTTTAGGAGCTCCCACTTATCTAGTTTCTCTTCTGTGTTTGTGCATTGTTAATAATGTTTTGTATACTGTTTATGCCATGAATTAGGGATCTTCCTAGTACAGAATCTATGTTTTTACAAAATCCCCAAGAGGGAAGCAGAACCTACATTTCAACAAGATACCTTGGGGATTTTGCTAAAATGCAGATTCTGTTTCAGTATATCTGTGTTGCAAATGTAAATTCGCAGCAGCAGGGAATGAACCGGTAGGAAGCCCTGGAATGAACAGTCCTTGGCTGGCCAAGCGTTCAGAGTTACAAGACACAGCTTGCCAGCTTGGTAAAGGATATTTGTTACTTGCAAGCAGGTATGAGTTACCCAATAAGCAAAGTATGCAGGGGATTAATTGTGTTTTCTTACTAATCTGTGGTGTACCATTTCACATGGGTTTCACCAATTGTGTTTACATACTGTCATAGATTGAACTATGTCCCCCCAAATTATGTGTCAACTTGGTTAGGCCATTATTCCTAGTATTGTGTGGTCATCCTCCAATTTCTGATCGATGTAATTTTCCTATATGTTGTAAATCCTGATCTCTGCCTGTGGTTAATAAGGCAAGATTGAATTACGTTGAAGAGGATTAGGGTGGGATGTAACACCCTTGCTCAGGTCACATCCTCAATCCAATGTAAAGGGAGTTTCCCTATGGTGTGGCCCGGACCACCTTTTATATTACAAGAAATAAAAGAAAAAGGAAGTGAGCAGAAAGTGGGGGACCTCATATTCCCAAGAAAGCAGCTCTGGGAGCAGAGGGAGTCCTTTGGACTGGGGGTTCCTGCACAGAGAAGCAACTAGTACAGGGGAAGAGTGATAACAAGGACCTTCCTCTAGAGCCGACAGAGAGAGAAAGCCTTCCCCTGGAGCTGATGCCCTGTATTTGGACTTCTGGCCTACTAGACTGTGAGAAAATAAATTTCTCTTTGTTAAAGCCATCCACTTGTGGTGTTTCTGTTACAGCAGCACTAGATAATTAAGACACATACTAATCTGTAGTGCACCATTTCACCCACGTGCGTGCTGTGCTTACTGATTAAACTTTCCCTACTTACAAGTGTATGAAAAAGAATGGAGGAGACTTAAATGCATATTGCTAAGTGAAAGAAGCCAGTCTGGAAAAGTTGTTGTTGTTAGGTGCTGTCGAGTTGGTTCTGACTCACAGTGACTCTATGTACAACAGAATGAAACACTGTGCCATTCTCACAATCGTTGAGCCTATCATTGCAGCCACAGTATCAGTCCAACTGGTGGAGAGTCTTCCTCTCTTTTGTTGACCCTCTACTTTCCCAAACATGATGTCCTTCTCCAGGGACTTGTCCCTCCTGATAACATGCCCAAAGAACATGAGACAAAGTCTTAACATCCTTACTTCTAAGGAGGATTCTGGCTGTACTTCTATAAAGACAGATTTGTTCGTTCTTCTGGCAGTCCGTGCTATGTTCAATGTTCTTTGCCAACACCGTAATTCAAAAGCATCAATTCTTCTTCAGTCTTGCTTATTCATTGTCCAGATTTTACATGCATGTGAGGCGATTGAAAATACCATGGCTTGGGTCAGGAGCACCTTAGTCCTCAAGGTGACATCTTTGCCTTTCAACACTTTAAAGAGGTCTTTTGCAGCCAATTTGCCCAATGCAATGCGTCTTTTGATTTCATGACTACTGCTTCCACGAGTGTTGATTTTGGATCCAAGTAAAATGAAATCCTTGACAACTTCAGTCTCTCTCCGTTTATCCTGATGTTGTTTCTTCGTCCAGCTGTGAGGACTTTTGTTTTCTTTATGTTGAGGCGTAATCCATACTGAAGGCTGTGGTCTTTGATCTTCATCAGTAAGTGCTTCAAATCCTCTTTGCTTTCAGCAAGCAAGGTTGTGCCATCTGCATGTCACAGATTGTTAATGAGTCTTCTTGCAATTCTGATGCCACATTCTTCATACAGTTCAGCTTCTCGAATTATTTGCTTAGCTTGCAGATTGAATAAGTATGGTGAAAGGATATAAAACTGTGATGCACACCTTTCCTGACTTTAAACTAGGCAGTATCCCCTTGTTCTATTTGAACAACTGCCTCTTGATCTATGTACAAGTTCTTCATAAATACAATTAGGTGTTCTGGAATTGCCATTCTTTGCAATGTTATCCATAATTCATATGATCCACACAGTCGAATGCCTTTGCATAGTAAATAAAACACAGGTAAACATCTTTCTGGTATTCTCTGCTTTCAACCAAGATTCGTCTCGTTAACAATGATATCCCTCATTCTATGTCCTTTTCTGAATTTGGCAGGAATTTCTGGAAGTTCCCTCTTGATGCACTTCTGCAACCATTTTTTAATTCTCTTCAGCAAAATTTTACTTGTGTGTGGTATTAATGCTATTGCTCAATAATTTCCACATTCTGTTGGATCACCTTTATTTAGAAGGGGCACAGATATGGATCTCTTCCATTCAGTTGGCCAGTCTTTTGGAAAAGCTACATATTGTGTAATTCCAACTATATGACATTCTGGAAGAGGTAAAACTGTGGAGAATAAAAAGATCAGTGGTTGCCAAGGAGTCAGGGCCGGGGGGGAGAGATGAACAGATGGAGCACAGAGAAACTCCTCTGTATCATACAGTAATGGTGGACACATACCATGCATTTGTCAAAACCTATATAAGTATTTTTTATATATATATAAGTATACAGCACAAAGAGTGAATCCTAATGTAAACTATGGACTTTAGTTATAATAATGTATCAATATTGGTTCATCAGTTGTAACAATTGGGCCACACCACTGCAAGATGCTAATAATAGGAGAAACTGTGCAGGGAAAGAGATGTACATGGGAACTCTGTATTTTTTGCATAATTTTTCTGTAAACCTAAAGTGGTTTGTGATGATTAAGGTTGTGTCAAATTTGCTGGGCTGTGTTTTCAGTGGTGTGGCAGTTATGAAGTAGTTTGTCTGACTTATAATGATGTAACCACTTCCATGATGAGATCTGATATACGGTGATCACCTCCATGATAGGATCTGCTGTGAGTAACCAATCGGTACAAAGGGAGTTTCCTTGGGGGTGTAGCCTGCATCCAATATATGTAGACTTTCTAGGCAAGACTCTTGGGCTTTTGCTCGCTCTGGATCCTGCATTGGGCTCCTCTTCATCTGACCTCCGAGTCTTGGAACTTGAGCTAGCAGCTTACCTGCTGTCTTTCCTGCTGATCTTGGGATTTGTCAGCCTCCATAGCCTGTGAGCCAGACGCCTGCTGTCTGACCTTCTCACCTTGGATTCGCCAGCCCCTCCAGCTATGTTAGTCAAGAGAAGCCTCCAGCCCGACCCACAGACTTTGGACTTTGCAGCCTGTACAACCGTGTGAGCCATTTCCTTGACATAAATATCTCTCTATACATATTTATACACTACTCTGGTTTATCTTCTCTAGAGAACCCAGCCAAAGACACCATTCTAAAAATAAAGTCTATTATTTAAAAAGTTGCATGCACAACTGTAGGATTGACAAAAAAAAAAAAAAAAAGCATCATGTGTACTTATTCATATAAAAGATGTAAGCTGTGCATCTGGGTAGAAATTATAAAGGTCGATTTTAAGGGGTTGTGTATGTGTGTGTGCACACATGAGGACATATGTGCACTTTTCTGTGCTTCCAAATATGCAGTGCCTGGCATATTTGCAACTAGGGGGAAAAAAGTAATTAAAAAATGGATCTTGTTTTCTCTGAAGGGGTCAGTCTCATTAAGGAGAAATATGTATTCCCCTCTCACCCACTTAGTTTTCTATGTCTGTTTCTGTGGACTCAGGACCTCACACCTCTCCCCAAGCCTTACTCCTCATCCTCTGTTAGCTGAAATGGCTTGGCAGTCACTGAGCCCAGGAGTGGATACTGCACGGGCTTGGTTCCACCTCCCTACTGGGCACATGACTTCAGGTCACTCACCTGTGATAAAGCTGAGGGCACATATGGCAGCTGATCTGGAGAGTTGTTCAAATTCAGAGTCAAAGTATGAGCAAGAACTAAAGATAAATCTTCTAATCCAGCTTTTATAACTAATGAAGCTAAAGATTTTTATCAGTATCTGACCAGTCCGTGGATCCATCTCTCTATTGGTTCTAAAGTTGGGAGAGGAAGAAATGGATATTGTTGATTGTTCCTGTAAGCCCCCACTACGTCTGATTTCTGACTCGACTAAATCCTTCCTAGCCCCTTTACTCTTTGACCTTGTAGGGTTGTTGTTCTTGTTGGTTGCCATCAAATCAGTTCAGACTCATGGTGACCCCAATGTGTTACAATCAACACTCATGGAAGCAGCAATCAAGAAATCAAAAGACGCTTTGCATAGGGCAAATCGGCTGCAGAAGGCTCTTTAAAGTGTTGAAAAGCAAAGATGTCACCTTGAGGACTAAGGTGAGCCTGAACCAAGCCATGGTGTTTTCAATTGCCTCATATGCATGCGAAAGCTGGACAATAAATAAAGAAGACTGAAGAAGAATTGATGCCTTTGAATTGTGGTGTTGGTGAAGAATACTGAATATACCAAAAGAACAAATAAATCTGTCTTGGAAGAAGTACAACCAGAATGCTCCTTAGAAGCAAGGACGGCCAGACCACGTCTCACATACTTTGGACACGTTATCAGGAGCGATCAGTCACTGGAGAAGGACATCATGCTTAGTAAAATAGAGGGTCAATGAAAAAGAGGAGGACCCTCAACGAGATGGATTGACGTAGTGACTGCAACAATGGGCTCAAGCAGAGCAACAATTGTGAAGATGGTGCAGGACCGGGCCATGTTTCGTTCTGTTGTGCATAGGATTGCTATGAGTCAGAATCAACTCAATGGTACCTGACAACAGCAACATACCAAAAACCGGTTGCTGTAAAGTCAATTCCAACTCATGGCGACTCCATGTGTGTCAGAGTAGAGCTGTTCTTCACAGGGTTTTCGATGGTTGATATCTCAGAAGTAGGTCACCAGGACTCTCTTCCAAGGCACCTGTGGGTAAACTCAAACCATCAACCCTTCGGTTAGCAGCCAAGTGCTTAACCATTTACACCACCCAGGGACTCCAATAGAACTACCATATAACCCAGCAATCCAAATCCTAGGTATATACACAAAAGAATTGAAAGCAGGAACACAAACAGAAACTTGTACATCAATATTCACTGTAACACTCTTCACAAAAACAAAAAGGCATAAACAACCTAAATGTCCATCAGGAGATGAATGGATAAACACAATGTGGTATATCCACACAGTGGAATATCACTCAGCCATAAAGAGAAACGAAGTCCCGATACATTCTACTACATGGATGAACCCTGAAAACGTCATGTTGAGTGAAGTCAGTCACGAAAGGACAAACACTGTATAGTCTCACTTCTATGAAATAGGCGAACATGTAGTGACCAGAGTTTATTGGTGGATTATCACTTGGGGGAGGGAGGGAGAAAGGGGCAGTCATTACTTAGAGGGCACTGAGTTTCTATTAATGGTGATGGAATAATTTGGAGCAAGATACTGGTGACAGCTTCACAACATGATGGACTTAATGGACATCTCTGAATTGTACAAGTAAAAATGTTGAATTGGCAAATGTTCCGTGATATAAATTTGCCTCAATAAAATGACAAAAATAAATAACCTTCCTTCCCTAAAAAAAAGAAAAGCCTTGCATCCCCTGCCCATCCCTTTGGGACGTTCGCTCCTGAAATTCAGCACCTTGCTACGGAGGCACCAGAGAAGGCCCAGGGAGAGTCTCACTGGAGAGGAGCTGTGGTCCTTGGCAACCGCCCTGGCTGAGCTCCGTGCTGATCCAAGTGAGGAGCCATCTTGGACCATACCACACAGCCCCAGGTAGGCTGCTCAGCTGACACTGTGCGGAGCAGCAACAAGCTGTCACCTCTGACTCCTGCCCAAACTGCAGGATGGCGATCAGTATAATTGGTTTTGTTTTGAGGCACTAAATTTGAACCGCTTTATTGTGCAGCAATGTATATAGCTCACTGAGAACTCAGTTACTTCTAAATAAATGTGAAACACTTTTTAAAAATACCCCTTTGAAAGAATTTCCAAAGTTCACACGTCTCAATGTAAAAATTTGGCTACATTATTTAACTTCCTTGAGCCTCAGTTTCCTCATCTGTAAAATAGGAATAGTGCAGGACCAGGGAGTGTTTCATTCTGTTGTACATAGGGTAGCTATGAGTCAGAACCAACTCAACGACACCTAACAACAACAATATAGCATATGGGATTACTGTGATTGTATGGGACCAGCTGATAATAAATATCAATGTCTAGGTAATTAAATCACCTTGTAAATCATCTTATCTATTTCCTCATTACTTTAAACAGAGTAAATGAAAACCAACTATGTGTTAGCACCTTTGCATGTTTGGAGCAATCACCTGTTCCAGGTAGTCATCTTGCCTCCATTTCACAGGTAAGGAAATGAAGACACAGAGAGATAAAGGAGGCCCAGGATCACATTGTAAACAATTGACAGAGGTTTCGCACCTACGCCTGTCTGCCCAAGCTCCACGCTCATGCTCGTTCACTGCACATTGTCTGGGTTGGAAGAGTCACCTCTAGTCACCCCACTCTTACGGCCACACCTTAGGAAGAAGGTGGCCCAGGAAGTGTGGCTGGAGGGGGAGGGTGAAGTCAGGACGAGGAGCCTCATATGTTTCCCAGAGCCCTAGGATTACACCCTGAGAAATTGTATTCCACCAAATCGGCTGGGGATGTGGACAGAGAGATAGTAAGCATTGGATTCCAGGAAAACCTTTCAGCAGGAACCACAAAGAAAATATGTAACCTCTCTGAGCAAATAAAAATATAAACTCGCTAGACAGCACGGTGATAAAAACAAATGATGTCTAGCTGGAGGGCAGAGGTGAGAGCCATTAAAATACACACTGGAGAAAAGGTGTCTCAGACCCTAGAAGCCTGGCATGGAGGTGTCATGCCCAGGGGGGCTTTGATTTGTGGTCCGGCAGGGCTTGGAGTGGCAGTCTGGTCTTTCTGAGGTCTCTCAGGGGAAACAGCTAAAAGATTGACTTGATTTGGAAACCTGCCCCTGCCCTTTGCCTGTGTGACCTTGAGCAAGTTCCTTCATCTCTCTACCCCTCAGCTTCCTCATCAGGAAAATGGGCAGAAGGGGCATCCAAATAAGGATCATCTCATAATATCAAGCAGGCAAAATATGGTGTCTGGCACCAGCCCCAGGGAAACTGGGACGTCTTTTTCTACAGCCTCCGTAGCATTCCTTTCCCATCACCTCTTCCCATGTATGTCTCTGATTCTCAGGGGAAGCGAGCTCTGCTGAGCCCGTGCAGAAAAGGGTTGCATGAATATCAGAAGATCAAAAAGGGGTTATCACGGGTCCATTATAGAAATGATGTAAGTGCCAGGCTTGTGGCGGTGAGGGCCAAGGCTCGACACAAGCAGAGATGGCTTTGCGGCAGCTTTCCCCAGCGACGCTGCCGCAGCTGCTGGTCACACATTAGCTGCCAGGCAATTGACGTGAAACCTCGTCATCCCATGTCTGCTGCATCCTGAAACTTGAGGACCAAGACAGCCATTAGCTTCCAAGTAGGACTAATGGGCTGTCCAGACGGGCTCTGTCTGCTCTGCGCCTCCACCCACACTCCCGGAGCTGCCAGACAGGCGGCTTTTCTCCCCGGGGGGAGCCAGTGGTTTACCCTAAAGAATTTCGCCACAGGAATCTAAGCCCTGGTTTCAATGCATTTCCATGAAGTTTCTTACATTTTCTTCTCTGCTGCAGGTAATTAACTAGGCTTTTGCACCCCGTGAAATAGGGGGCTGCCAAAGGGGCGCAACGCTTGGGGCTTGTAGGTGCTAATGAATTACCCCCCTCTGGGCTCAGAATTCCGAACCACTGAGAAAAAATCGCAGGAATTAGGGACTTCACTAGTAAGAAATTTAGGCTGGAGGATGAAACTTGGACTCAAGGCTGAAATAGGCATGTGAGCCTGAAGAGAGGTTGGGTAACCACAGGCTTCTTGCCTTGGGGCTGTCACCCACGGGTCGGTAGTGCTCACTGCCTGGAGGAGGGGAGAATGTGTGTGCTCTGGGACAGGGCATCACAGAAATCCAGAGATTGCCCTGCAGGTGCGCTCAGCAATGCCCCCTCAGCACCCCTGCCCTCTTCAGTCTCACCCCTCAAATCAATCCCTTATTCCCACACGGGGAGGAGTCAGTAAGGGGTAGAGGAAGGAACTATTAGTAACCCCTCAAAAATGTCCTTGCCTGGAGTCCCTGGGTGGCGCAAGCTGTCAAGGGCGGACTACTAACAGAAAGGCTGGCAGTTTGAACAAACCCAGAGGCGCCCTGGAAGATAGGATTGGAGAGCTGTTCACTAAATGGAGTCTCCATGAGTTGGGCTCAACAGCAACTGTTTGTGTGTGTGTGTGTGTAAGGGATAGAATAAAGCCCCCAACACTATGTAGAAAATACTGCTCTAATCCCCACCAACCAACAGAGGCCTGGGGGGAAGGGTATAAGTAGACAGTTGTTAGCTGGTGTTGAGTCAGCTCCCGAGTCGTGGTGACCCCAAGCACAATGAAATGAAAGACTGCCTGGTCCTGCACTATCTCCACGATCAATTGCAGATTGGACCATTGGTTCTACTACCACTGTTTCTCTGCCTCTACTTCTGTCTCCAGTGTTATAGCTCTGTTTCCTAAGTCTAGGAGTTTCTTAGCACAGGTACCCAGGATTCAAAGGATGTGCTCCACTTCTGCCTCTTCTTCCTTGGTGGTAGTGAGGTGCCTTCTCTGCTCGGGGATTGGCTTTGTTTTAAGACTAGTGGTATGGCAAAACTGAACAATCCCCTCGTTAGGGTTCTGTATACCTAATTTGCATGGTCCCTGCCCCCCACAAGGATGCCATGCACCTTATTTGCATTAGTAGTAAGCTGTCCAATCTCCTTGGTGGCCCACGAGCATCTTACGTGCATAGTCCCACCCAATCATTGTGTGGGAATTACAAAGACTATGTTTTTTATGGCTAGAAGAGCCATATAGAGTAATTCACTGTGCTGCACTGAATAATGGAAACAGAACAAACAGAATGGAAATAATGAAAATGCTGACAATTGCAAAATTGTAACCAATGTCATGGAATGATTTGTACAAAAATTGTTAAATGGGAACCTGATTTGCTACGTAAACTTTTACCTAAAACTCAATAAAATGTTAAAAAAAATAAATAAATAACACCATAAGAGATATCACCACTTACAGACACACACACACTTATTAGAAAGGCAAAAACAAAAACAACTGACAATATCAAGAGCTGAAAGGATGCAGAGCAACTGGAATTCTCAAACATTTCTGTTCGGAATGAAAATGGTATGTACACTCTGAAAAACATCTGGACAGTTTCTTGTAAGAGTGGGCATACATTTACCATATGACCTAGCAATTTCAGTTCTAGATATTTTTCCCAAATGAAATGGAGACCTATGTTCTCAAGAAAGCCTATATGAAAATGTTTGTAGTAGCTTTATTCATGATGGCAAAAATGTAGAGACTATCCAAACGTCCCTCAACTGTAGGAGGATTAAACAAATTATGTTACAGCCATACCATGGAATAACTGCTAAGCAATAATGAGCCCTGGTGGCACAGTGGTTAAGCACTTGGCTACCAACTGAAAGGTCAGCAGTCTGAACCCACCAGCAGTTCTACAGAAGAAAGATGTGTCAGTCTGCTTATGTAAGATTACAGCCTTGGAAACCCCATGGGGCAGTTCTGTTCTGTCCTGTGGAGTCGCTATGAGTCGGAATCTACTCAGTGGCAACGGGTACTAAGCAATAAAAAAGGAATGAACTGTTGATACATGCAACAATTTGAGTGAACTCCAGTTCATTATGCTAAGTGAAAAAAGCAGGGCTTTGAACTGGTTCTTTGGGTTTGAACCCCTGCTGAATACTTGCACTTCTAAGTTTTCTGCTGAGAGTTTGCATTTCTAACAAAGAATCTCTTTAAGAAGCACCTGGGAATCTTGTTAAAATGTAGATTCTGATTCAGTATATCTGGGGTGGAAACACAAATTCTCAGCAGGGGTTCGAACGAGAACAAACTGGAAAAAAGCCAGACTCAGACTGTACGATCCTAGTTACATGGCAATCCAGAAAAGGCAAAACTATTATAGAAAACAGATTACAAATAGGTACAGGGAAATGTTTTGGTATAATGGGGTGCAGGGCAGGGAACCTATGCAAATTGTGGTACATAGGTCACCATTCTTATCTTCAGTAATAATACAAGGATTTCCTTTAAGATAGAAAACAGAAAGAGTGAGATTCATTTCATTGAGGAACGTGCCACCGCTTTCCTAGTCCACTGGAATTACAAATACTATAGGTGATTCAACGGTTAACCGCTCGGCTGCTAACCAAGAGGCTGTCAGTTCGAACCCACCAGCAGCTCCAAGGGAGAAAAGACCAGGCAATCTGCTTTCGTAAAGATCGAAACCTAGGAATCCCTAATGGGCAGTACTAATCTGTGATTTAGGGCCTCTATGAGTCAGAATTGACTTGAAGGCCCAGGACGACAACAACATAGCAAATATTTGTTGAGTGATTGTTATCAGCCAGGTATTGTGTAAGGACAGTCAAAGTACACTTTTCAAAATGTTAAAAATATGACTCTCATACAAATAGGCCTAGGAGCTTCTCAGGCGCAGAGACCCTGGGTCCAAAGGATGCGCTCTGCTCCTGGTGCTGCTTTCTTGGTGGTATGAGGTCCCCAACTCTTTGCTTGCTTCCCTTTCCTTTTATCTCTTGAGAGACAAAAGGTGGTGCGGGCCACGCCCCAGGGAAACTCCCTTTACCTTGGATCAGGGAGGTGACCTGAGTAAGGATAGTGTTACAATCCCACCCTAATCCCCTCAACATAAAATTACAATCACAAAATGGAGGACAACCACACAATACTGGGAATCATAGCCTAACCAAGTTGATAAACACATTTTTGGGGGTACATAATTCGATCTATGACAAACAGCAACTAACAACAACAATGTTAAGACTTGCAAGTTGGGCCTAAAATACCTGTTTTCTTGATAAACCTCAGACCACAAAACATGTTTTTTCCGGGACTTGACTACCATTAACTACCCCGCACCCCCCCCACACACTTTCCTGTTCTTGTTTTCCTTTTTCATCATCAACCTAAGTACCTGTAACAAAGCCCTGTCAAGACCAAACCAGTTGTCATCAAGTGGATTCTGACTCATGGAGACCCTATGTGTGTCAGAGTAGAGCTGTGCTCCTTGGGTTTTCTTTCTTTCTTCTTCTTCTTTTTTTTTTTTTAATAATTTATTTTATTTTTGTTGTTGAGAATAGACACAGTGAAAAACACACCAATTTAAGTTTCTACATGTACATTTCAGTGACACTGATTATATTCGAGGTCCTTTTGCTAACCAAATGGTCGGCAGTTCGAATCCACCAGGCGCTCCTTGGAAACTCTATGGGGCAGTTCTACTCTGTTCTATAGGGTTGCTATGAGTCGGAATCGACTCGACGGCACTGGATTTGGGTTTTCTGAGTTGTCTCTCTCCATTAACTGCCCCATAAGGTTCCTATCTAATCTTTCTAGCTGCTCTTGGCACTTTGATCCCATATACCCAACCCACCCATATAAAAATATCTCTTAAAAGAGCACAATTCTCAAGGCAGACATTCTGTACTAGTTAAGTTAAACTATTGTTTGGTTTCAAAAAGACTTCAGGGGATATTTTGGTTCAAGGTTTAAAGATTATCTTAAGGCAATAGTTTTGGGGGTTCATGTAACCTCTGTTCCAGAAAATTTGGATTCCATGAGAATTTGGAACTTTTCTCCTCATTTTTCCCCTTTTGATCAGGATTCTTCCATAGAGCACTTCGGAAAAACTAGCCAACGAAAACTCTGTGGAACACAGTTCTACCCTGGCACATGTGGGGTCGCCAGGAGTTAAAGTCAACTGGAAGGCAACAGGTTTGGTTCCCTTCCCTGAAGAAGGACAAAAGCAGAATTTCCAACATTCAGGAAAGAGGATCAAAGCTGATTCAGAAACATTGAGGCTACTGAATCAGTAAATGTGCACTGGTCCAGCCCTCCTGGAGAGGCCACCTAGGACCCTTCCGCTGCTTGCAGGGTGGGTGTGTCCTAAGCCGGCTCTCCTCAACTCTTCAGTCCACCAGGTAGCAGAGACGGGCCCCCCTGCTGCTGGACTGCTGTCCAAGGTGCTGAGACCTGGACAAGGACAGCTACCAGGCCCAAGAGTATCATCAAGGATAACATGACCTGGCAAACATATATTTGCTTTCCACATATTTTTCTCAGAAACACGACCAAAGTCCAAACTGTACCTAAGCTTCAGAGAGAGCCCGAGTCAAATTTTCAGGTAATCAGGTTTCTATTTGACCGAGGCTCACCATCCCGTCAATGTCCCCTTCATGGACCCCAACCCTAGGGTGGCCCTCCCAGGCTCCAAATCAATCCCTATGACCCATTCTTTAGGACCAGCAGAACAATAATTAGCCTGACAATGGAGGCACTTGCATTTCAAAACAAGATAGCCACATATGGACATCTGAACTGTGTGAGGCACAGGAGGGAGAACTTTGGGGAAATTGGTCCTTCCATAAGTTTCCAGGTGGCCTTAGAGCTTCAGATTCTTTTATGCATATTCATCTGGTGAATCCAAGGCAGTGACTGGGCACTGGGCTTGTTACTGGAAATACAAAATACCTAAGATGCCCCTCTGTTCTTGAGAAGCTCTGCCCAGGTCTTCTAACACCTAAAACTATGGTCCTTCCCTGCTCCTGTGGTACCTGCATTAGACTAGGGGTTCTGAAGACAGAGATGCTGCTTCATCTTCTGCTGTTCCCCTCTCCAATTCCTGCCTAGGTGAGTTATGTTACAGGCTAAAGTCTCAAGAGGTTCCTACCCCCTTTACCCTCCTTGGATCCTAAACCAGAACACAGCCTGGGGAGTGATCCCCTTCAGCTCCCTTTCTGGGATTCCATCAAGCTGAGCCTGGAAGACCTGCTAAAGCACAATGTTGCCTCTTACCTAAAAAGGCCTCACTCGGCTGACTTCAGGTGAGTGAAGGAAATGACTCATGTGCAGTGCTGGGCACATTTTGGGATTTATTAACTTTTTTAATCAAGAGAAAGAATCACTGAACAGAGTATTTGACAGCTTGAGGGGAAGTACATATAATTGGTGTGACCTGACATTTTTTCTTGGCGTTATGAAAGTAACCTAAAGCCCGGTTACGATCACCTGTACTCAGAGAAGGTCAGGCAACAGGCAGGTGGTTAAGCCTAGTGCCTTCAACTGTCCACAGCCAAGGACCCTGTTCCATCATGCTTGACCCTGGCTCAGCAAGAGCCTCTTCTGACCCATATGCCTCTGATCCCAAGGTTAATAAGATAAATACAGCTCAGCTCATGTATTTATAGCTCAGTGGTAAATCTCTCCCAGGTGACCTTTCTATCATTTATGGGAGCCTCCACAGGAAGCCGTGACTAATGCTGGAATTCCAGGCACTGGCTGGCCTAGGACAGAACCCAGGGAGCCAAGCTTGGGGGCAGCCTGAGATTACACTAATTTTTTCCTCAGGCCGGTGTGTGTGTATGTATGTGTGTGTGTGAAAAGACCAGTTTCCTTCTCTGATTGGCAAATGGGAAGTTGACTGCTCATTTTGGCACTTCAGTTCTAAAACCCATAAAAAAAAAAAAAAAAACCCATAGTTTACTTAAATAACACTATCTCACATGCATATTTTCACATGCGTATAAAAAAAATTTTTTTTTTTTAGTGACTTAGAGTTTGCAAAGCACTTTTAGATTCACTCCCTGGAATCCTCACAGAAGCCCAGAGGCAAGAGTCAGGTAGTATTATTATTATCCCTGTTTTATAAAGAGGAACCAAGAGTTTGAAAGGCTAAGTTACTCGCAAAGAGCATTAGTTGTTTGAGTTCCTACCTTTCCCAAATTACAGCCTTCTTCAGCTTCTTACCCTAGTTGTTTAGTTCCTGAGAGAGAAGACATTTTCTTGGAAAATTCCTACTACTTATTCCGGCTGGGGCTTCTGTTTCCAGGTCCTACTCTCTTTACTCCCTCTTAAAGCAAGCCCTGTGACTCCCTTTCTGGAGTTCCATCGTGCTGAACTTTGAATATCTGTTGAAGCACAATGCTGCCTCCTTCCTAAAGAGGCCTCACCTGGCTGATTTTTTGTGTGAGTGTAAGAAAGGGAGGATTTGATTCTGATGAGCCCTTCCTTCTTCCTACCAAAAGTTCGCCCTCCTAGGCCTAAGGAAGGGATGGTGGGAATAACAACTCTGGGCCACACCTTCCATCTCATTGCTCAAGGCTTACCTGGCTAATTAATCAGGGTGCTTTCTCCTGTGGCCCAGATGCAGTCTTAATCCAATCCTCCACGTAGACACTGTCAATAGGTCAGAGTTGGCATGGGATTGGAAGTTAACACAGTGTATCATATCTAAGACACCATTGGTCGTAAGTTGCCTTATGATACTAAGAAAGAAAAAATACTCCTGATATAAATATGACTCCACTGATTGTAAGATGCATCCCAATTTTAGAGATGTTAAAATGTGGGGGGAAAGTGAAAGCCTTAGAACTGAAATAAGGATATTTATTATTTTTAGGCTGTGATGGTCCTGCTGGGCATCCACAATGCTTTCTCTGTCTAAAAATGTTGGGTTGACCAGTGGTCACTAGGAGCCAATGGATAGAATAGCAAGTTGAAAAGTCAAGAATAGAACCCAGTTTAACAAGTCAACAAATGCTGAGTGAAACCTTAGGCAACACCAAGTACAGTGCTAGGAGCCAGCAGAAATAAAGTTTCATAAGGTGCCACTGAGAAGGTTTCTACTCAGGTCTCCAAGTTGTAGACTAAAGCTCTGAATTCTACACCTTTAACAACAATTGCACATTTGACCATAAACATGTTGAGAGCAAGGGCTGGGTCCTGTTTTGTGCTGTAACTCCAAGGTCTAGCACAGTGCCTAGAAAAACAGAATACAGAAAGTGCTCAATACATATTTATTGAACAAATGAATCGCATTTAAAATATGAAGAACAGGAGGCAGTCTAAGATGGTAGACTAGTCAGATGCTTCATAACATCCCTCTTACAACAAAGACCTGAAAAAAACAAGTGAATTGGATATAGATGAAAACTTAGGAACGCTAAGCATCAAAGACAAGCCTGAAGAATCAGACTGAGCACCAAGGGGAAGGGGAGGCAATACAAAAACATAGGTAATGGAGAATTACGGATTGCTGATGTCTTGCTAGCTGAACCTGAACAGTGTGAACATATTGAGACAAAGTAAGCAGCATTCTCAGCTGAAACTTCCATCATCTGGTGCAGCCAAACAGAAAGCGACTCTACACACAAGTCGAAGTCAGACCAGACTGTTTCCCACTCTGAAAGTTAAGTGCATGCACCCCACTCGCCGTACCCACCCCAGCTCCCTGTGCCGGAGGTATGCAGACCTGTGGGATGCTCCTACTGTTCTTGTCCATGCCCCCTCCTCACTTGCAATCATAGCCCAGTAGCTCTCACCACTGCCCTGCCTCCTAAGCCAGGAACCCATGGTCTGGAGATACTGTCTCTTTGCTCAGCTACTTGCACTGGGGGCCCATGATCCTGCACTGCCTTCTGTCCCCTCTGGTCACCCATACCGGTGCCCTGCTAGCTGAGCCTGCGCACGTGGCCCTATTGAGATAAAGCAAGCAGTATTCCCAGCCACAATCCCCACCAGCTGGTATGGCCAAGTAGGAGCGACTATACACTCATGACCAGAGTGAAGCAGGAGTGCTTCCCACTCTGTAAAAATCAGGGACACACACCCCACTCACTGCACGTACCCCAGCCACTCATGCGGGAGGCATGTGGGTTTGAGGGGTATCTCCAACCTCCTCACCCACCCTCCCTCCCTGCTCTCAAGTGCAGTCTGGTGGCTCTCACCACCACCCAGCCACCTAAGCTGGGAGCCCATGGTCTGGAGGCACCTGCTCCTTCACCTAGCCATTTGTACTGGAAGTGCATGGTCTTGCACTGCCTTCTGCCCCCTCCAGTCACCCACGCGGGTATCCTGCTAGCTGAGTCTACACAGTGTGGTCATAATGAGACAAACCAAGCAGCGTTCCCAGTCAAAACTCCCATCACCTGGTGCAGCCAAGCAGGAGAGACTCTGCACTCATGGCCAGAGCCAGTCACCTGTGCCAAGGTCCGGAGGACCACCTGCACTGCAGGTCTGAGGACTGGGTTTCACATACTCTCCCACAAAGCGCTCTAATGGACAGGGGTACACCCTCCAACTGGGCACCCGTGGACAGGTGACTTCTCCTGCCTCATTGCCCTTCATCCTGCAACAAAGAGCTTGTGTCTACTCCAAACACCCACATGCAGCTCTTCCTGCCCAGGACTATCAGTGAAAGTTTCTGTGCCACCCACCCAGTGACTGACAACCTGGGCACCCTCGTCCCCGACCACCTGACATTTGACAGAGTGCACACACAACACCGAACCCAGCAACCAGGGAGAATGTCCCCTGCACCCATAGCCAGGTGACCCGGACAAATACACTACCTCAACAGAAACACCACCTTCATCCTCAGCAGCCCCACAAGACCAGTGAAAAGAGACCCGAGCTCACACACCTAGTCACTGCTCCATCCACCTGGAGACAGGAAGTGAGAGCTTCAAAGCAGCCAGACTAGTGACCAAAGTAACACACAGGCCCAACCTACTCACACATATCAAAAGAAAACAAAAATTCAGGATGCAGCAACAAATATACAATAAATAAATAAATAAAATAACTTCTTGATGCCTTGGAGACAATAGAAAATATGAAATCACATAAAGAAGAAGAACAAGATGGCACCAGCAAGTGATCGAAATAAAGAACCAGAAAACCTCCTGGAGGGAGAAACAGCAATGGAAGTACCTGACAAAGAATTCAAAAGACTAATACGTAAGGCCCTCTAAGAGATCAAGAAACAGTTCAAGAAAAACACAGACAAAACCAAGGAAAGCACAGACAAAGCAATAGAAAAATTCAGGAAAACAATACAAGAACAAAATGACAAAATAAATAGACAACTAGAAACCATACAAAAACAGCAACTAGAAATCCAAAAGATTAACAATAAAATTTCAGAAATAGAAAACTCAATAAAAGGATATAGGAGCAAAATTGAAACAAGGGCAGACAGAGTTAGCAAAATTGAAGACAAGTCTCTTGACACCAGTTTGTTTAAGAAAAAAGAATGAAGAAAAATTAAGAAAACCTAAGAATTAAGTGGGAGACTATCAAGAGGAAAAGCTTGTCTGTGATCAGAGTTCCAGAATGGGGGGGGTGGGGTGGTGAGAGTCGGGTCAGACGATGGAAAACACAGAGAGAATTGTTGAAGAATTGCTGGCAGAAAACATCCCTAATATCATGAAAGATGAGAAGATATCCATCCAAGAAGCTCAACAAACCCCATACAGGATAGACCCTAAAAGAAACTCACGAAGACATATCATAATCAAACTTGCCAAAGACAAAGAAAGAAATTCTGAGAGCAGCAAGGGAAAAAGCAAAAAATCACCTACAAAGGGAAACCAGTAAGACTAACCTCTGATTACTCAGCAGAAACTGTCAGGCAAGAAGGCAATGGGATGATATACATAAAACTTTGAAAAACAAAGAACAAACAAACAAAAAACTGTCAGCTAAGAATTATATATCCAAAAAAATTGTCTCTCAAATATGACAGCAAAATTAGGACATATCCAGACAAACAGTAATTAAGAGAAATGAAGCTCAACGTACAAACTTACATGAAATAGTAAAGGGAGTCCTTTGGATAGAGAATGAATAACATTAGACAGCAATCTGTGATTAGGACACAGGACAGACCACTCGGGTACCAACCCAGCTAAAGAATTCTCAAAAATAAAACAAACCTAAAAGTCTGAAAACAGGGAACCAGATATGTCAATATGTAAACGATGACAATGTCAAAACAAAAAAAGAAATAAATGACATATTTATAGAACTTTCACCTGGAGAGGAAGTCAAGGCAATACCGAGAAATAAAAGACTGCTTTAAACTTAGGAAGATAAAGCTAAATTTCAAAGTAGCTATGAAGAAAGTTAACAAATCTACCCATCAAAATAAAAAAGAAGAAAAACATAAAGACTTAGTAAACACAAAATCAACAATAATGAAAGAAATGAAAAGAAAATCCACAAACAAAAAGAACTCAGCACAGAAAATTGAGTGGAACGAAGAAACTATCAACACTACAAAAAGAAGTACAACCAAACGGTAGCAGTAAACTCATATCTATTGATAATTACACTGCATGTAAATGGATTAAATGTACCAGTAAAGAGACAGAGAGCTGCAGAATGGATTAAAAAATGTGATCCATCAATATGCTGTTTACAAAAGACACACCTTAGACACAAAAACATAAACAAACTAAAAATCAAAGGATGGAAGTAATACACCAAGTAAACAATTAACAAAAAAATAGCAGGAGTGGCAATATAAATCCCTGATAAAATAGACTTGAAAGCAAAATCCACCACAAAAGACAAGGAAGGACACTATATAATGATGAAGTGTCTATCAGCCAGAAGGCCATAATGACAATAAATATATACGGACCCAATGCTAGGGCTCCAAAATAAATAAAAATAACTCCTAATGGCATTGAAAATAGAAATAGACAGCTCTACAATAATAGTAGAAGACTTCAACACACCACTTTCAGTGAAGTACAGAAAACATCCCTAATATCGTGAAAGACAAGAAGATATCCACCCAAGAAGCTCAATGAACCCCATACAGGATAGACCCTAAAAGAAACTCACCAAGACATATCATAATCAAACTTGCCAAAGACAGACTTCTGAGAGCAGAATTCTAGAGAGAAACTCAACAAAGATACAGAACGTCTAAATGCTACAATCAACCAACTTGACCTCATAGACATATATAGAACGCTCCACTCAACAGCAGCCAAGTATACATTCTTTTCCAGTGCACATGAAACATTCTCCAGAATAGACCACATTTTAGGCTACAAACCAAGCCTTAACAAAATCTGAAACATCAAAATAATACCAAGTGTCCTCTCTGATTACAACACCATAAAAGTAGAAATCAGTAACAGGGAGAGCAAGGTGGGGGAAAAAAAGCAAATACTTGGAAAATAAATAATATCTTGCTTAAAAACCATCGGGTAATAGAAGAAATCAAAGATGGAATCAAAGAATTCCTGAAATCTAATGAGAATGAAAACACATCGTAGCAAAAGTTTTGGGACACAGCAAAAGCAGTACTTAAAGGTCAAATTATAGCAATAAAAGCACACATGAAAAAGAAGAAAGGGCCAAAATCAATACATTAGCCCTATAATGCAAACAAATAGAAAGAGAACACCAGAAGAAGCACACAGTCACCAGAAGAAAAAAAAAAAAAAAAGATTAAAACAGAAATAAATGAAATAGAGAACAGAAAAACAAAAGACAGAATCAGCGAGACCAGAAATTGGTTCTTTGAAAGGATCAACAAAATCAACAAACCATTAGCCAAATTGACAAAAGAAAAACAGGAAAGGAAGCAAATAACCCAACTAAGAAATGAGAAGGGTGATATCACAACAGAACGAACTGAAATAAAAAGGATCATAACAGAATATTATGAAAAATTATACTCCAACCAATTTGAAAACCTAGGGGAAATGGACAAATTTCTAGAAACACACTACTTGCTTAATCTAACACAAACAAAGGTAGAAAAACTAAAGAGACTTGAAAGAAAAGAAGAAATTGAAGAGGTAATAATAATTAAAAAAAAAAAAAAACTCCCAACAATAACAACAAAAAAGCATTCATAGAAGAGCTCACTCCAATACTACTCAAACTATTTCAGAGCATAGAAAAGGAAGGAATCCTCCTGAATTCATTCTATGAAGCCAACATAACCCTGATACCAAAGCCAGGTAAAGACGCTATAAAAAAAAAGAAAATTACATACCAATATCCCTCATGAATACAAATGCAAAAACTGTCAAAAAATTTCCAGCCAATAGAATTCAACAGCATATAAAAAAAATGATATGTCATGACCAAGTGGGGTTCATACCAGGTATGCAAGGCTGGTTCAACATTAGAAAATCATCAGTGTAATCACCACATAAATAAAACAAAAGATTCACATGATCATCTCAATCAACACAGAAAAGGCATTTGACAAAATCCAACACCCATTTCTGATTTAAAAAACTTCCAGAAAAATAGGAATAGAAGGGAAACTCTTTGCATTACAAAGGCATTTATACAAAACCAACAGCCAACATTATTCTCAATGGAGAAAGGCCGAAAGCATTCCCCTTGAGAATGAGAACTAGACAGGATGCCCTTTATCACCACTCTTATTCAACATTGCACTGAAAGTCCTTGCTAAAGCAATAAAGCAAGAAAAAGAAATAAAAGTTGTCCATTTTGGTAAGAAGTAAAACTATCCCTATTCACTGATGATATGATCCTATACATAGAAAACGCCAACAATTTCACAAGAAGCTACTGAAACTAATAGAAGGATTTAGCAAAGTAGCAGGATACGAGCTCAACATACAAAAATTATTTGGATTTCTTTACACCAACAAAAAGAACTTTGAAAAGGAAATCAAGGAAACTATACCATCTGCAATAGCCTTCCCCCCCTCACCTGCCCCCGGCAATCAAAAGATGAAATACTTAGGAATAAATCTAACCAGGGATGTAAAAGACCTATACAAAGAAAACTACGAAATACTATTGCAAGAAATGAAAAAGACCTAGATAAATGTAAAAACATACCATGCTCACGGATAGGAAGACTCAACATTGTGAAAATTTCAGTTCTACCCAGTGATCTACAGATATAATGCAATCCCAATCCAAATACCAAGAGCATTCTTTAACAAAATGGAAAACCTAATCACCAACTTTATATGGAGAGGAAAAAGGTCCTGGATAAGTAAAGCATTATTGAAGAAGATGAACAAAATAGGAGGTTTCACACTACCAGATCTAAGAACCTACTATACAACCAAGGTAGTCAAAACAGCTTGGTACTGATACAGTGACCGACACATAGACCAATGGAACAGAATTGAAAGCCAGATGTAAAATCCATCTGCTTATGGGCAGCTGATCTTTAACAAAGGCCCAAAGTCCATTAATCGGGGACAAAGCAGTCTCTTTAACAAATGGTGCTAGAAAAACTGGATGTCCATCTGTAAAAAAATGAAACAGGACCCATACCTCACACTATACACAAAAACCAACTCAAAATGGATCAAAGACCTAAATAGAAAATCTAAAACGATATAGATCGTGGAAGAAAAAATAGGGACAACTATAAAAAACCAAACCAAATCCATTGCCACTGAGTTGATTTGGACTCATAGCGACCCTAGAGGACAGAATAGAACTGCTCCATAGGGTTTCCAAGCAATGCCTGGTGGATTCGAACTGCGGACCTTTTGGTTATCAGCTGTAGCTCTTAACCACTATGCCACCAGGGTTTCATATATGGTATAAATAGAATACCACACATAACTAACAATGCACAAACAGCAGAAAATGAGCTGGATAAATGGGACTTCCTAAAAATTAAACATTTATACTTATCAAACCAAAAAAAGAAACAAATCCATTGCCCATCAAGTTGATTCCCACTCATACCGACTCTATAGGTCAGAGTAGAATTGCCCCAAGAAGCACCTGGTCAATTAGAACTGCTGACTTTTGGTTGGCAGCTGTAGCTCTTAACCCCTACACTGCCAGTGTTGACTTCACCAAAAGAGTAAGAAGAGAGCATACAGACTGGGACAAAATTTTTGGCTACAACATATCAAACAAGGGTCTAATCTCTGAAATCTATAGAAATCTTTGAAGCCTCAACAACAGAAAGACACACAACCCAATTATAAAATGGACAAAGTATATGAACAGACACTTCACCAAAGAAGACACTTGTATGGGTAACAATCATGTGAAGAGATGTTTATGATAATTAGCCACTAAAACCAACACCAAACCTTGGCTGATGAGTCAATCCCGACTCATAGCAACACTATAGGACAAACGAGAACTGCCCCATAGGGTTTCCAAGGAGTGGCTGGTGGATTTCAAGTGCACTGATTAAAAAAAAAAAACAAAAAAAAACTAGAAAACAAATGCCTGAGAGGTTGTGGGGAGATTGGAACTCTTGTACACTGCTGGTGGGATTGTAAAATGGTAAAACCACTATGGAAAATGGTGTGGTGCTTACTCAAAAAGCTAGAAATACCATAAGACCCAGCAATCCCATTCCTAGGTATACACCCGAAAGAAATGAGAGCTGTGGCAGCAATAGACATGTGCACACCCATGGTAACATTATTCACAATAGCTAAGGGTGGAAACAACCTAAGCGCCATGTTATGGATTGAATTGGGTCCCCCAAAAATGTGTGTCAACTTGGCTAGGCCATGATTCCCAGTATTGTGTCATTGCCCCCCATTTTGTGATCTGATGTGATTTTCCTATGTGTTGTGAATCCTACCTCTATGATGTTAATGAGGCAGGATTAGAGATAGTTATGTTAATGAGGCAGGACTCAATCTACAAGATTAGGTTGTGTTTTAAGTTAATCTCTTTGGAGATATAAAAGAGTAGTGAGCAGAAAGACAGGGGGACTTCATACCACCAACAAACAAAAGCCAGGAGAATAGTGCCTCCTTTGGACCTGGTCCCTGCACTGAGAAGTGCCTCAACCAGAGAAGATTGGTGACAAGGACCTTCCCCTGGAGCTGGCACACGGAGTTTGGACTTCTAGCCTCCTAGACTATGACAGAATAGATTTCTCTTTGTTAAAGCCATCCACTTGTGGTATTTTTGTCATAGCAGCACTAGATAACTAAGACATGCCCAACAAGACATAAACGTATAAAGAAATTATGGTACATACATACAATGGAATACTACATAGCAATAAAAAGTAATGACTAATCTGTGAAACATCTCATAACATGGATGAACTTGGAGGACATTATGCTGAGTGAAATAAGTCAATCACAAAAGGACAAATATTGTATGAGACCACTATTACAAATAAACAAGGAAAAGTTTACACACGGAAAAAAATTTTTTTTCTCTTTGAAGGTTACCAGGAATGGAGTCGGGGGAGAGACAATTATCAAATAGGTAGAAGACACGTGTTAATTTTGGTTAAGGGAAAAGCAATGTAAAATATGGCGGAAGTCGGCAAAACATGACCAAGACATGGGAGGACACTGAAAGGAACACAGAACAAAGGACAACAGTGGTAATTTCTATAGCATAGACAATCCTGGAACAATAGTATTAACAAACACTAATTTACAAATGGATACATAGCTAGGTGGAGATGACGAGAGGTGTGGGAGGGTATGAGGGAATATACCCATTCGCAGATATACGTGTGGTGGTGGATATTCCTACATATATATAACTACAGGTGATGTTTACATATCCGTATAGACAATAGAGCACACAAGGGCCACAGTCAGGACGACTTCTTAGACATAGCCAAATACCTTACGGGATGAAATTCCTAGGCTCAAAGGCGAAGGACCATAGACTCAGGTGACACCTATGTCAATTGTCACAACATAGTACATAAAGACAAAGTTCTGCATCCTAGTTTGGTGAGTATCGCCTGAGGTTTTAATAGCTTGGGAGAAGCCATCTAAGATACAACTATTGGTCTCTTATCATACAGAGCGAAAGAGAATTAAGAAAACCAAAGACACAGGGAGCAATTAATCCCGAGGACTATTGAACCACATGAAGCACAGCCTACATGACCCCGAGACCAGAAGAACCTGATGTGCCCAGCTACCACTACCAATCACTGGAATCACAGCAGAAGGTCCTGCATAAAGTGGGAGAAAAATTGGAGAACAAAAAATCAAATCCACAAAAAAGACCAGACTTACTGATCTGGTAGAGACTGATGGAACCCCCAAGATTATGGCCCTAAGACACCCTTCTGAACTGGAACTGAAGCCATTAATGGAGACCACATTTAAGCCAAACCATAGACAGGTCCATAAAATAAACACCACCACCAGGGAGGAATGTGTTCCTTAGAACAACCTATTATATTAGATCAAAATGTCAATATTTGCCCAAAAGCAAAGATGAGAAGGCAGGAAGGGGTAGCAATTCAGGAAGAAAGGAAACAGGGAACCTAGGATGGAAATAAGGGGAGGGCAGGTACATTGTGGGGAATGGAACCAATGTCATGGAACACTTTGTGTACAAACTATCAAATGGGAAACTAATTTTCTCTGTAAACTTTCTCCTGATGCACATTAAAAATAAATAAATAAATACAAGGTTGGAAAAAAAGAGGTGAGTGTGACAGTTAAGGTTGTGTGTCAACTTGGCTGAGCCAGGATTTTCAGTGGTTTGACAGTTATGATACAGTTTGGAAGCTACGTGATTATGTAATTACCTCCATTATAAGATCTGATATAATGTAATCCCTTCATGATTAGATCTCTTATAAGCAGCCAATCAGTTGGAAGGGAGTTTTGTTAGGGTTATGTCCTGCATCCAATATAGGTGGACTTCCTGGCCAAGCTCACTGGCTTTGTTAGCTCTGGATCCTGCAGCTGGCTCCTGTTCATCTGACCATTGGTTCTTGGGACCTGAGCTAGCAGCTTACCTGCCGATCTTGAGATTCATCAGCCTCCTCAGCCTGTGGGCCAACAGCCTGACATTTTACCTGCTGATCTTGGGATTCCTCGGCCTCTGCAGCCTGTGAGCCAGAGGCCTGTTATCTGATCTGCCAATCTTGGTTTGCCAGCCCCTGCAGCTACGTGAGTCAGGAGGAGCCTTCAGCCTGACCAACAGACTTGGGACTTTCCAGCCTCTACAACTGGGTAAGCCATTTCCTTGATATAAATCTCTCTACATATATTTGTATACTTCACAGGTTTTGCTTCTCCAGAGAACCCAGACTAAGACAGTGACATTTTTGTCTTGTTTCCAGTTTTAAGGGAATCACTATTAAGTATTATGATAGTTGTAAGTATTTTATGGATACCTTTTTATCAAAATGTGAAAGTTTCTTTCTATTCCTAGTTTTTGGAGAGTTTTTATTGTGAATGACTTTGAATTTTGTCATGTATATCCCTCACTCTATTGACGATTCTGTTTTTTCCCCCCATATCCTGTTAATGTAGAGAGTTACATTTATTTGTGAATGTTAAGCCAATCTTGTGTTCCTGGGATAAACCCCACTTGGTCATGATATGTTACCTATTTTATAAATTTCTGGATTTGAATTTCTAATAATTGGTAAGAATTATTGCCTCTATGGCCTCTACAGTCTGTAATTTTATTTTCTTGCCAGATCTTTCACAAGTTTTGCTAGACTCATAAAACAAGTTGAAAAATGTAAAAAACTAAAATAAATAAAATATGAAGAACATATAAGCTACACTTTCCTACAATTGCCTTTGGAATCCTGAAAATAAACAGAAGCAAAATTTAGTATTATAACTCAAAAAGGCTGTGCAGAAATATCCCCTTGTAGTTGTTAATACTAATACTAAGGTGCCAGCTAACACTTGTCTAAATAAAAAATTCAGCAAAGAATATTTGGTGTCTCTCCTTTGAACCTGGACAAAATGGAATTCCAATTCTGAAAAAAGGGAAAACATTGTTTTCATGCTTTCCAGATCAATTAGTGTAAAGTCTCATTGTCTGTGGTACCCAAGACCCTCCCTGGGTAAGTTAGATGTTTGACCTCGACAGGCTTTAAGAAACCATCTGTTGCAGTTCTAATGATGTGTTAAATGTTTGTCAAGGTAGGCCATGTGACAGTCTGATTCTTTGAGTCATTGTAATACAGACCTTTCTATCTACCACCCCCAAGCATTAATCATTACATTTATAACTCTGCATCTTGAGTAGCAGCTACAATTTCATCCACCCATCCACATATTCATCAAACATCAGTGAGTGATCAAGTGTGCCAGCACTGGTAGTTGCCAGGGATATAAAGAGGGTAGGTGGGTCCCTGTCCTTGAGGTACTCATGCTCTGGTGGAGGCTAACCTGCAAACAGGAAGTGACAATTCAGTGCGATAAGTGCCAGTGTAACACATGGACAGAGTGCTGTAGGAACATAGAGAAGGGGCCTGTAACTCTGTCCCAGGGATCAGGGAAGACTTGAAATCATTATAGGCCAAATACTTTCAGTGAACATTACCAAAAATGATGATTGAATAGAGGAGAGACAATCTTCAGCCTTTCTTTTTATAACTTTGTATATACTGAGCCACTGAGTCCTTACACCCCCAGTGCCCTAAGCAGCTCCCTTCCTGGTCATGGGCAATGCCTGCTATCCAGAACCCAGTGGCTCTGTCTTGAACTTGTTTTCCTCCACTCTGCTAAATTTCTTTTATGTTGGTAGTTTGTGGATCTGTCCCTTTGGTTCCCAGCTATGATACTGCCCTGAAATCATAGGCCAGCCTCTTCCTGGATGCCTCCTATCCTAAGCCAATCTCCAGGAAGTACAGGTCAGAGCCTTCAGCTCGCTGCTTGCTGAAGAGGGGATCAGACTTAGTTTCCAGGGTCTCCTATGCCTCTCCAACCCTAGATCTAAGATGAGGTATTCCCATTAACAGATTACATCTCCACTAGACGCCCCCCCCCAAAAAAAACCCCAGAAAAACCAAACAAACGGCTGTTGAGTTGATTCCAACTCATAGTGACCATATAGGACAGAGTAGCGCTGCCCCATGGGGTATCCAAGAAGAGACTGGTGGATTTGAACTGCCCATCTTTTGGTTAGCAACTGAGCTCTTAACCACTGCACCACCAGGGATCCCCACCAGCCCTCCAGATGGCCAAAAAGAATAAAGGCTCCAATTGCTCCAACTGGATGAAGTTGTAGGTATCACTCAAGATGCAATTTTGTCATATATTTATGTATTATTGACATTTGCTCCCAGTCTGGGGCTTGCCTTTTCATTTTCTTAACTGTACTTTAATGAGCAAAAGTTTTTAATCATAGTGAATTTCAATATATCTTTTTTCTTTTATGTTTTGTCCAAGAAAACTTTGCCTACACAAGCTTGCAAAGATATTCTCTTATGCTTTCTTCTAAAATCTGCATATCTTTACTTTAATGCTTAGATCTACGATCCATCTCAAATTAATTTTTTGTGTGTGGTGTGAGGTAGAGGTCAAGGTTATCATTAGTGTTAATAAATCTATTCAGCTGTACTACCACATTTGTGGATAAGACTTTGCTTTTTCCATTGACTTGCATTGGCATCTTAATTGAAAATCACTTACCCGTACAAATGTGGATCTATTTATGTCAGTTTGTCACAGTGTGGTGGCTTGTGTGTTGCTGTGATGCTGGAAGCTCTGCCACTGGCATATCACATACCATCAGAACCACCCATGGGGAACAGGTTTCAGCTGAGCTTCAGACTAAGAGAGACTAGAAAGAAGGACCTGGCTATCTAATTCTGAAAACATTGGCTACCGAAACCTTTATGAATACCAGTAGAACGTTGTCTGATATAGTGCTGGAAGATGAGCCCTTCAAGTTGGAAGGCACTCAAAATATGACTAAGAAAGCTCCCTCCATAAAGTAGAAAAAAAAAAAAACCCAAGTAGAGTGGACCTTAATGACGTGGATACAGTCAAGCTTTCAGGGCCTTCATTTGCTGATGTAGCACTGCTCAAAATGAGAAGAAACAGCTGCAAACATCCATTAATAATCAAAACGTGGAATGTACGAAGTACGAATATAGGAAAATTGGAAGTCATCAAAAATGAAGTGAAATGACTGAAGATACAATATCCCGGGCATTAGTGAGCTGAAATGCTTACTGGTATTGGTCATTCTGCATCAGATAATCATATGGTCTATTATGCTGCGAATGATAAATTGAAGAGAAATGGAGTCACATTCATTGTCAAAAAGAACATTCTCAAGATCTATCCTAAAGTACAACCTATCAATGATGGGATAATATCCATCTGCCTACAAGGAATACCAGTTAATACGACTATTATTCAAATTTATGCACCAACCACTAATGCTAAAGATGAAGAAACTGAAGATTTTTACCAACTTCTCCAGTCTGAAATCGATCAAACATGCATTTAAGATGCATTGATAATTACTGGTGATTAGAATGCGACAGTTGGGAAAAAGAAGAACGATTGGTAGGTGGAAAATATGGCCTTGATGATAGAAACAATGCCAGAGATCGCATGATAGAATTTTGCAAGACAAACAACGTGTTCATTGGAAATATCTTTTTTCAACAACATAAATGACCAAAGAAGAATTGATGCTTTGAATTGATTGTTGGCGAAGAATATTGAATATACCATGGACTGCCAGAAGAACGAATAAATCTGTCTTGGAAGAAGTACAACCAGAATGCTCCTTAGAAGCAAGGATGGCGAGACTGTGTCTTACATACTTTGGACATGTTGTTAGGAGGGATCAGTCCCTGGAGAAGGACATCATGCTTGGCAGAGTACAGGGTCAGCGGAAAAGAGGAAGACCCTCAATGAGGTGGATTGACACAGTGGCGGCAACAGCAGGCTCATGCATAACAACAACTGTAAGGCTGGCACAGGACCGGGCAGTGTTTCATTCTGTTGTGCATAGGGTCGCTATGAGTTGGAACTGACTCTACGGCACCTAACAAAAACAACAACAATATGTGGACATTGCCAGATGGAATACATGGGAATCAAATTGCCTGCATCTGTGGAAAGAGACAATGGAGAAGCTCAATATCATTAGTCAGAGCAAGGCCAAGGGCCAACTGTGGAACAGACCATCAATTGCTCATATGGAAGTTCAAGCAGAAGCTGAAGGAAATTTTAAAAAGTCCATGAGATCCAAAATACGATCCTGAGTATATCCCACCTGAATTTAGAGACCATCTCAAGAATAGATTTGACACATAGGACATTAACAATCAAAGACCAGAGGAGTTGTGGGATGACATCAAGACATCATACATGACGAAAACAAAAGGTCATTTAAAAGACAGGAAAGAAAAAAAAGACCAAAATGGATGTCAGAAGAGACTCTGAAACTTGCTCTTGAACATAGAGTAGCTAAAGCGAAAGGAGGAAATGATGAAGTAAATGAACTGAATAGAAGATTTCAAAGGGTGGCTTGGGAAGACAAAGTAAAGTGTTACTGTGAAATGTGCAAAGACCTGGAGTTACAAAACCAAAAGGGAAGAACACACTCAGCATTTCTCAAGCCGAAAGATCTGAAGAAAAAAATCAAGCCTTGAGTTGCAATACAGAAAGATTCTGTAGGCAAAGAGTTGAATGATGCAAGAAGTATCAAAAGAAGATGGAAAGAATACACAGAGGCACTGAACCAAAAAAACTGGTCAATGTTCAACCATTCTGGGGAATAGCATATTATCAAGAACTGATGGTACTGAAGGAAGAAGTCGAAGGTGAACTGTAGACAATGGCAAAAAACATGGCTCCGGGAAGTGACAGAGTATCAATTGAGATGTTTCAACAAACATGCAACACTAGAACTGCTCACTCATCTATGCCAAGAAATTTGGAAGACTGCCACCTGGCCAACCATCTGGAAGAGATCCATATTCATGCCTGTTCCAAAGAAAGGTGATCCAACTGAATGTAGAAATTATTGAACAATATCATTAGTACCCCCCATGTGTCTCTTAGTTTGTCGTACTCTGGGAGCTTGCATGTTGCTGTGATGCTAGAAGCTATGCCACCAGTATTCAGATACCAGCAGGGTCACCCACGGAGGACAGGTTTCAGCTGAGCTTCCAGACTAAAAAAGACTCGGAAGAAGGACCTGGCAGCCTACTTCTGAAAAGTGTTAGCCAGTGAAAACCTTATGAATAGCAGCGGAACATTGATATACTGCTGGAAGATGAGCCCCCCGGGTTGGAAGGCACTCAAAAGATGACTGGGAAGAACTGCCTCCTCAAAGTAGAGTTTTCCTTAATGATGTGGATGGAGTAAAGCTTTCGGGACCTTCATTTGCTGATGTGGCATGACTCAAAATGAGAAGAAACAGCTGCAAACATCCATTAATAATTGGAACCTGGAATGTACAAAGTATGAATCTAGGAAAATTGGAAATCATAAAAAATGAAATGGAATGCATAATCATCAAAATCCTAGGCATTAGTGAGCTGAAATGGACTGGTATTGGCCATTTTGAATCAGACAATCATATAGTCTATTATGCTGGGAATTACAACTTGAAGAGGAATGGTGTTACATTCATCGTCAAAAAGAACGTTTCAACATCTATCCTGAATTACAACGCTGTCAGTGATAGGATAATATCCATATGCCTACAAGGAAGACCACTTAATATGACTATTATTCAAATTTACGCACCAACCACTAGGGCCAAATGTGAAGAAATAGATTTTTATCAGCTGCTGCAGCCTGAAATTGATCAGACATGCAATCAAGATGCATTGATAATTACAGGTGATTGGAATGCGAAAGTTGGAAACAAAGAAGAAGGATCAGTAGTTGGAAAATATGGCCTTCATGATAGAAACAATGCTGGAGATCAAATGATAGAATTTTGCAAGACCAACGACTTCTTCATTGCAAATACCTTCTTTCACCAACACAAACGGCGACTATACACATGGACCTCACCAGATAGAACACACAGAAATCAAATCGATGACATCTGTGAAAGAGACGATGGAAAAGCTCAATATCATCAGCCAGAAAAAGGCCGAGGCCCGACTGTGGAACAGACCATCAATTGCTCATATGCAAGTTCAAGACGAAACTGAAGAAAATCAGAGCAAGTTCATGAGAACCAAAATATGACCTCGAGTACATCCCACCTGAATTTAGAGACCATCCAAAAAATAGATTTGACGCATTGAACACTAGCGACCGAAGACCACATGAGTTGTGGAATGACAGCAAGGACACCATCCATGAAGAAAGCAAGAGGTCATTGAAAAGACAGGAAAGAAAGAAAAGACCAAGACGGATGTCAGAGGAGACTCTGAAACTTGCTCTCGAACATCGAGCAGCTAAAGGAAAAGGAAGAATTGAAGAAGTAAAAGAACTGAAGATTTCAAAGGGCGTCTCGAGAAGACAAAGTAAAGTATTATAATGACATGTGCAAAGAGCTGGAGATGGAAAACCAAAAGGGAAGAACACTCTCGGCGTTTCTCAAGCTGAAAGAACTGAAGAAAAAATTCAAGCCTCGAGTTGCAATAGTGAAGGATTCTACGGAGAAAATATTAAACGACACAGGAAGCATCAAAAGAAGATGGAAGGAATACACAGAGTCATTATTCCAAAAAGAATTAGTCGATGTTCAACCACTTCAACAGGTGGCATACGATCAGGAACCGATGGTACTGAAGGAAGAAGTCCAAGCTACTTTGAAGGCATTGGCGAAAAACAAGGCCCCAGGAATTGATGGAATATCAATTGAGATATTTCAACAAACAGATGCAGTGCTGGAGGTGCTCACTCATCTATGCCAAGAGATATGGAAGACAGCTTCCTGGCCAACTGACTGGAGAAGATCCATATTTATGCTTATTCCCAAGAAAGGTGATCCAACCGAATGTGGAAATTATAGAACAATATCATTAATATCACACATAAGCAAAATTTTGCTGAAGATCATTCAAAAATGGCTACAGCAGTATATTGACAGGGAACTGCCAGAAGTTCAGGCCGGTTTCAGAAGAGGACGTGGAACCAGGGATGTCATTGCTGATGTCAGATGGATCCTGGCTGAAAGCAAAGAATACCAGAAGGATGTTTACCTGTGTTTTATTGACTATGCAAAGGCATTCGACTGTGTGGAGCATAACAAATTATGGATAACATTGCGAAGAATGGGAATTCCAGAACACTTAATTGTGCTTATGAGGAACATTTACATAGATCAAGAGGCAGTTGTTTGGACAGAACAAGGGGATACTGATTGGTCTAAAATCAGGAAAGGTGTGTGTCAGGGTTGTTTTCTTTCACCATGCCTATTCAATCTGTATGCTGAGCAAATAATCTAAAAAGCTGGACTATATGAAGAAGAATGGGGCATTAGGATTGGAGGGAGACTCGTTAACAACCTGCATCATGCAGATGACACAACCTTGCTTGCTGAAGGTGAAGAGGACTTGAAGCACTTACTAATGAAGATCAAAGGCCACAGCCTTCAGTATGGATTGCACCTCAATATAAAGAAAACAAAAATCCTCACAACTGGACCAATGAGCAACATCATGATAAACAGAGAAAAGATTGAAGTTGCCAAGGATTTCATTTTACTTGGATCCACAATCAACTCCCATGGAAGCAGCAGTTGAGAAATCAAAAGACGCATTGCATTGAGCAATTCTGCTGCAAAGGACCTCTTCAAAGTGTTGAAGAGCAAAGATGTCACCTTGAAGACTAAGGTGCACCTGACTCAAGCCGTGTTTTCTTCAATCACATCATATGTATGTGAAAGCTGGACAATGAATAAGGAAGACCGAAGAAGAATTGACGCCTTTGAATTGTGATGTTGGCGAAGAATATTGAATATACCATGGACTGCCAAAAAAACGAACAAACCTATCTTAGAAGAAGTACAACCAGAATGCTCCTTAGAAAAGCTAGGATGGCAAGACTGTGTCTTACATACTTTGGACATGTTGTGAGGCGGGATCAGTCCCTGGAGAAGGACATCATGCTTGGCAGAGTACAGGGTCAGTGGAAAAGAGGAAGACCCTCAACAAGGTGGATTGACACAGTGGCTGCAACAATGAGCTCAAGCATAACAACGATTGTAAGGATGGCTCAGAACCAGGCAGTGTTTCATTCTGTTGTGCATGGGGTTGCTATGGGTCAGAACCGACTCGATGGCACCTAACAACAACAACATCATTAATATCACATGCAAGTAAAATTTTGCTAAAGATCTTTCAAAAGTGGCTGCAGCAGTACATGGATAGGGAACTACTAGAAATTCAATCAGGATTCTGAAGAAGACATGCAACAAGGGATATCATTGCTTATAGCAGAAGGATCTTGTATGAAAGTGGAGAATACCAGAAAGATGTTTACCTGTGTTTTATTGGCTATGAAAAGGCATCTGACTGTGGATCATAACAAATTATGGAAATTATTGCAAAGAATGGTAATTCCAAAACACTTATTTGTGCTCATAAAGAAGCTATACATAGACCAAGAGGCAGTCTTTCGAACCAAACGAGGGGATTCTGCGTGGCTTAAAATCAGGAAAGGTGTGCATCAGGGTTGTATCCTTTCACCATACTTATTCAATCTGCCTGCTGAGCAAATAATCTGAGAAGCTGGACTATATGAAGAAGAATGTGGCATCAGGATTGGAGAAAGACTCATTAACAATCTGTGTGATATGCAGGTGACACAACCTTTGCTTGGGGAAAGTGAAGAGAACTTGAAACACTTATTGATGAAGATCAAAGACCACAGCCTTCAGTGTGGATTAGACCTCAACAGAAACAAAAGTCCTCATAACTGAACCAATAAACAACATCATAATAAACAGAGAAAGGATTGAAGTTGTCAAGGATTTCACTTTACTTGGATATACAATCGACTGCCAGCAGTCAAGAAATCAAACGATGCATTGCATTGGGCAAATCTGCTGCAAAAGACCTCTTGAAAACATTAAGAAGCAAAGATGTCACTGTGAGCATTAAGGTGTGCCTGACCCAAGCCATGGTATTTTCATTCTCCTTATATACATGCAGTAACTGTGCAATGAATAAGGATACCGAAGAAGAATTGATGCCTTTGAATTACAGTGTTGGTGAAGAATATTGAATATACCATGGACTTCCAGAAGAACGAACAAATCTATCTTGGAAGAAGTACAGCCAGAATGCTCTTGAGAAGCAAGGATGGCGCGTTTCATGTACTTGGACATTTTATCAGGAGGGAACAATTCTTCAAGAAGGACATCACACTTGGTAAAGTGGAAGGTCAACAAAAGGGAGGAAGACCCTCAAAGAGATGGATTGACACAGAGGCTGCAATGATGGGCTCAGACATAGCAACAATTGTGAGGATGGTGCAAGACCACGCCATGTTTCATTCTATTGTACATAGGGTCGTTATGAGTCAGAACTGACTCAATGGCACCTAACATTTCCAGATTCTCTTCTATTCCATTGATCTCTTTGTCTATCCCACGTCCATACTTTGCTGTTTTAATCATTGTAGCTTTAGAGTATATCTTGATCCAGACAGGATCCGGAATGGATACAATAACATGTACTCCCAAAAAGGATTGAACTGTGCATTAGATCAGTTGATCACTAGACGAAATGGCCTTACATTAGGTAGCCTCTTTCTGACCAAACCATCTTTCTGTTAGCTGTCTTCAGGTGTGCCCCTGACTCATGGTGACCCCATGCACAATGGAACAAAACATTTCCTGGTTCTGTACCATCCCAATGATCAGTTGCAGATCAGATAGTTGTAATCCATAGAATGTTCATTGGCTGATTTTCAGAAGTAGATTTCCAGGCCTTTCTTCCTAGTCTGTCTTAGTCTGGAAGCTCCACTGAATCCTGTTTGGCATCATAGCAATGCTCAAGCCTCCACTGACAGATGGGTAGTGGCTGCACATGAGGGGCACCAGCTGGAAATTGAAACCAGGTCTCCCTCATGGAATCAAGAATTCTACCACTGAGCTTCCAGGGTCCTCTAAACCACCTTGACCACTGCCAAAATATTTTCTCTAATCCACCAGGCGCTCCTTGGAAACTCAATGGGGCAGTCCTACTCCATCTTATAGGGTCGCTATGAGTCGGAATTGACTCGAGGGCACTGGGTTTGGGAAATGACCTATAAGACTAAAAGTCAAAAAACCTGAATAAGAGGAGCCTCTCTTGATGGAGAGTAAGAGGACAGAAAACAGTGGGAATGTGGGCCCCAGGGCGGTTATTTGGGAGGAGGTCACAGAGGGTGTCCTTGGAGAGAAGAGGCAGATTATAACAGGAAAGGGGAGAAGACATTCATACAAGAAGAAAATGCACGTGGGAGAGTGCGTAGGGGAAGGTGTGAGGGGAACGGCGTCCAGTGAGGTGTCTCTGTGGTGGTCTGGTGACTCTCACCAAAGAAGGAAGCAAGGAGGCCTCCCTTCTCCCTCCCAGACAGGCCCTCTCCAACAACCATTCCCACACTGTAAAGTCTGGTGCAAAATGATGGCAGCTGCTGTGGAGAAAACATTTTAGCTGTTGCTCAAAAAGTTAAACATAGAACTATCATATGACCCAGCAATCCCAATCCTAGGTATATACCCCAAAGAATTGAAAGCAGGAACACAGATACACCAATGTTCAATGCAGCATTATTCACAATAGCCAAAATGTAGAAACAACCCAAGAGTTCTACATTCATACTGCGGAATATTACTCAGCCATAAAAAAAAAAAATGAAGTCCTGATTGTTGCTGGCGTTAGGTGCTGTTGAGTCAGTCTGACTCACAGCAACCCTATGTACAACAGAACAATACACTGCCCAGTCCTGCACCACCCTCACAATCGTTACTATGCTTGAGTACATTGTTGCAGCCACTGTTGTCAGTTCATCTTGTTGAAAGTCTTCGTCTTTTTCACTGACCCTCTACTTTAGCAAGCATGATGTCCTTCTCCAGGGACTGATCCCTCCTGATAACATTTCCAAACTAAATGAGACATAGTCTTGCCATTCTTGCTTTTAAGGAGCATTCTGATATAGTCACTATTCTTTGTCAATGCCACAATTCAAAGGCATCAATTCTTCATTGGTCTTTATTCATTGTCCAGCTTTCACATGCATATGAGGCAGCTGAAAATACTATGGCTTCGGTCAGGCACAACATAGTCTTCAAGGTGACATCTTTGCTTTTCAGCACTTTAAAGAGGTCGTTTGCAGCCTATTTGCCCAATGCAATGTGTCTTTTGATTTTTTTTAATTTTTATTGTGCTTTAAGTGAAAGCTTACAAATCAAGTTAGTCTCTCATACAAAAATTTATATATACCTTGCTACATGCTCCTAGTTGCTCTCCCCCTAACGAGACAGCACACTCCTCTCCACCCTCAATTTCTGCATCCATTCAGCCAGCTTCTGTCCCCCTTTACCATCTCATCATCCCTCCAGACAGGAGCTGCCCCCATAGTCTCATGTGTCTACTTGATCCAAGAAGCTCACTCCTCATCTGTATCATTTTCTATCCTATAGTCCAGTCCAAACCCTGTCTGAAGAGTTGGCTTTGGGAATGGTTCCTGTCTTGGGCTAACAGAAGGTCTGGGGACCATGACCTCCGGGGACTCTTATAGTCTCAGTCAGACCATTAAGTCTGGTCTTTTTATGAGAATTTGAGGTCTGCATCTCACTGCTGTCCTGCTCCCTCATGGGTTCTCTCTTGTGTTCCCTGTCAGGGCAGTCATCAGTTGTAGCCAGGCACCATCTAGTTCTTCTGGTCTCAGGCTGATGTAGTCTCTGGTTCATGTGGCCCTTTCTGTCTCCTGGGCTCATAATTACCTTGTGTCTTTGGTGTTCTTCATTCTCCTTTGATGCAGGTGGGTCGAGAACAATTGATGCATCTTAGATGGCTGCTTGCTAGCATTTAAGACGCCAGACGCCACTCTCCAAAGCGGGATGCAGAATGTTTTCTTAATAGATTTTATTATGCCAATTGATCTAGATGTCCCCTGAAACCACGGCCCCCAAACCTCTGTCCCTGCTACACTAGCCTTCTAAGCTTTTGGTTTATTCAGGAAACTTCTTTGCTGTTGGTTTAGTTCAGTTGTGCTGACCTCTCCCGTATTGTGTGTTGTCTTTCCGTTCACCTAAAATAGTTCTTCTCTACTATCTAATTAGTGAATATCCCTCTCCCACCCTTCCTAGCTCCCCACTCTCATAACCATCAAAGGGTATTTTCTTATGTATTTAAACTATCTCTTGGGTTCTTATAATAGTGGTCTCAAACTATATTTGTCCTTTTGCAACTGACTAATTTCACTCAGCAGAATGCTTTCCAGGTTTCTCCATGTTATGAAATGTTTCACGGATTCATCATTGTTCTTTATCAATGTGTAGTATTCCATTGTGTGAATATACCATAATTTATTTATCCATTCATCCACTGATGGGCACCTTGGTTGCTTCCATCTTTTTGCTATTATAAACAGTGCTTCAATGAACATGGGTATGCATATATCTGTTCGTGTAAAGGCTCTTATTTCTCTATGATATATTCCAAGGAATGGGATTGCTGGATCATATGGTAGTTCTATTTCTAGCTTTTTATGGAAGCATCGAATTGGTTTCCAAAGTGGCTGTGCCATTTTACATTCTCATCAGCAGTGTATAAGTCTTCCAGTCTCCCCACAACCTCTCCAACATTTATTATTTTGTGTTTTTCGGATTCATGCTAGCCTTGTTTGAGTGAGATGAAATCTCATTGTAGTTTTGATTTGCATTTCTTTAACGTCTGATGATCGTGAGCATTTCCTCACGTATCTGTTAGCTACCTGAATGTTCATGTCCTTTGCCCATTTTTTAATTGGGGTTGTCTTTTGTAGTTGAGTTTTTGCAGTATTATGTAGATTTTAGAGATCAGGTGTTGATCGGAAATGTCATAGCTAAAAACTTTTTCCCAGTCTGTAGGTAGTCTTTTTACTCTTTTGGTGACGTCTTTGGGTGAGCATAGGTGTTTGATTTTTAGGAGCTCCCAGTTATCTAGTTTCTCTTCTGGTGTTTGTGCATTGGTAGTAATGTTTTGTGTACTTTTTATGCCATGTATTGGGTCTCCTAGCACTGTCTCTATTTTTTCATCCACAAACTTTTTTGTTTTAGATTTTATATTTCGGCCTTTGATCCATTTTGAGTTCATTTCTGTGCATGGTGTGAGGTATGGGTCTTGTTTCATTTTTTTTGCAGATGGATATCCAGTTATGCCAGCACCATTTGTTAAAGAGACTGTCTTTTCCACATTTAATGCACTTTGGGCCTTTGTCAAATATCAGCTGCTCATATGTGGGTGGATTTATGTCTGTATTCTCAATTCTGTTCCATCGGTTTATGTATCTGTTGTTGTACCAGTACCAGGCTGTTTTGACTACCATGGTAGTATAATAGGTTCTAAAATCAGGTAGAGTGAGGTCTCCCACTTTGTTCTTCGTTTTCAGTAATGCTTTACTTATCTGGGGCCTCTTGCCCTTCCATATGAAGTTGGTGATTTGTTTTTCCATCTCATTAAAAAGTGTTGTTGGAATTTGGATCAGAAATATGTTGTATCTATAGATCGCTTTTGGTAGAATAGACATTTTTACAATGTTAAGTCTTCCTATCCACGAGCAAGGTAAATTTTTCCATTCACATAGGTCTCTTGGATTCTTGCAGTAGTGTCTTGTAGTTTTCTTTCTATAGGTCTTTTATGTCTCTGGTAAGATTTATTCCTAAGTATTTTATCTTCTTGGGGGCTACTGTAAATGGTATTGATTTGGCGATTTCCTCTTCGATGTTCCCTTTGTTGGTATAGAGGAATCCGGCTGATTTTTGTGTGTTTATCTTGTATCCTGATACTCTGCTGCACTCTATTAGTTTCAGTAGTTTTCCTGAGGATTCTTTAGGATTTTCTGTGTATAAGATCATGTCATCTGCAAATAGGGATACTTTTACTTCTTCCTAACGAACCTGGATGCCCTCTGTTTCTTTATCGAGCCTAATTGCTTTGGCTAGGACCTCCAGGACAATACTGAATAACAGTGGTGATAAAGGGCATCCTTGTTTGGTTCCCATTCTCAAAGGTTTCAGACTCTCCACTTAGGATGATGTTGGCTGTTGGCTTTGTATAAATGCTCTTTATTATGTCGAGGAATTTTCCTTCTAGTCCTATTTTGCTGAGAGTTTTTATCATGCATGGTTGTTGGACTTTGTCAAATGCCTTTTCTGCATCAATTGATAAAATCATGTGGTTCTTATCTTTTGTTTTATTTATGTGATGGATTACATTAACTGTTTTTCTAATGTTGAGCCATCCCTGAATACCTGGTATGAATCCCACTTTGTCATGGTGAATTATTTTTTTGATATGTTATTGAATTCTATCAGCTAGAATTTTGTTGAGGATTTTTGTATGTACATTCAAGAGGGATATAGGTCTGTAATTTTCTTTTTTTGTGGTGTCTTTACCTGGTTTTGGTATCAGGGATATGCTGGCTTCATAGAATGAGTTTGGGAGTATTCCATCCTTTTCTATGCTCTGAAATACCTTTAGTAGTAGTGGTGTTAACTCTTCTCTGAAAGTTTCATATAACTCTCCAGTGAAGTCATCTGGACCAGGGATTTTTTTTTGTTGGGAATTTTTTGGTTACCTTTTCAACCTCTTCTTTTGTTATGGGTCTATTTAGTTGTTCTACCTTTGTCTGTGTTAGTTTAGGTAGGTAGTGTGTTTCTAGGAATTCATCCATTTCTTCTAGGTTTTCAAATTTGTTAGAGTACAATTTTTCGTAGTAGTCTGATACGATTATTTTAATTTCATTTGGGTATATTGTGATATCACCCATCTCATTTCTTATTTGGGTTATTTGCTTCTTCTCCTGTTTTTCTTTTGTCAGTTTGGCCAATGGTTTATCAATTTTGTTAATTTTTTCAAAGAATCAGCTTTTGGTCTTGTTAATTCTTTCAATTGTTTTTCTGTTTTCTATTTCATTTAATTCTGCTCTAATTTTTATAATTTGATTTCTTCTGGTGCCTGAGGGCTTCTTTTGTTGCTCTCTTTCTATTTTTTCAAGTTGTAGGGATAATTATTTAATTTTGGCTCTTTCTTCTTTTTGTATGTGTGCATTTATTGATATAAATTGACCTCTGAGCTCTGCTTTAGCTGTGTCCCAAAGGTTCTGATAGGAAGTGTTTTCATTCTCATTGGATTCTCTGAATTTCTTTAGTCCATCCTTAATGTCTTCTCTAATCCAGTCTTTTTTGGGCAGGGTATTGTTCAGTTTCCAAGTGTTTGATTTCTTTTCCCTGCTTTTCCTGTTATTGATTTCCACTTTTATGGCCTTATGGCCAGAGAAGATGCTTTGTAATATTTCAGTGTTCTGGATTCTGCTAAGGCTTGCTTTATGACCTAATATGTGGTCTATTCCAGAGAATGTTCCATGTGCATTAGAAAAGAAAGTATAGTTGGTTGCTGTTGGGTGGAGTGTTCTGTATATGTCTATGAGGTCAAGTTGGTTGATTGTGGCATTTAGGTCTTCCGTGTCTTTATTGAGCTTCTTTCTGGATGTCCTGTCCTTTATCGAAAGTGGTGTGTTGAAGTCTCCTACTATTATTGTGGAGCTGTCTATCTCACTTTTCAATGCTGATAGAGTTTGTTTTATGTATCTTGCAGCCTTGTCATTGGGTGCATAAATATTTAATATGGTCGTATACTTCTAGTGTGTTATCCCTTTAATCATTATATAGTGTCCTTCCTTATCCTCTGTGGTGGATTTAACTTTAAAGTCTATCTTGTCAGAAATTAATAATGCCACTTCTGCTCTTTTCTGATTGCTGTTTGCTTGATATATTTTTTTCCATCCTTTGAGTTTTAGTTTGTGTCTCTAAGCCTAAGGTGTGTCTCTTGTAGGCAGCATATAGATGGATTGTATTTTTTTAATCCATTCTGCTACTCTCTGTCTCTTTATTGGTGCATTTAGTCCATTTACATTCAGGGTAATTATGGATAGGTATGAGTTTTGTGCTGTCATTTTGATGCTGTTTTTTGTGTGCTGTTGACAGTTTCTTTTTCCCACTTAATTTTTTGTGCTGAGGAGCTTATCTTTATATGTTGTCTTTTCCTCTTTTTCGTTACTGTTTATTTTGTTTTTGCTGAGTTTTTATTTTTCTCTTGTATTTTATTTTGATGAGTAGGATCGTTAGTCTCCTTTGTGGTTACCTTAATATTTGCCCCTATTTTTCTAAGTTTAAACCTATCTTTTATTTCTTTTTATCACCTTGACTTCCTCTCCATATGAAATATCTATGACTACATTTCTTAGTCCCTCTTTATTGTTTTAATATTGTCTTCTTTTACATAATAACATAGCTGTTTCCCTGTTTTGAGCTTTTTTTAATCTTGATTTATTTTTGTGATTTCCCTGTCTGAGTTGACATCTGGTTGCTCTGTCTTGTGTTCTAGTCTTGGGTTGATAGCTGATATTATTGATTTTCTAATCAGAGAACTTCCTTTAGTATTTCTTGTAGTTTTCATTTGGTTTTTACAAATTCCTTGACTTCTGTTTATCTGAAAATGTTCTAATTTCACTTTTATATTTGAGAAAGAGTTTTGCTGGATATATGATTCTTGGCTGGCAATTTTTTTCCTTCAATGCTTTATAGAAGTCATTCCATTGCCTTCTTGCCTGCATGGTTTCTGCCAAGTAGTCTGAGCTTACTCTTATTGACTCTCCTTTGTGGTTGACTTTTCGTTTATCCCTAGCTGCTCTTAAAATTTTCTCTTTATCTTTGGTTTTGGCAAGTTTGATTATAATATATCTTGGTGGCTTTCTTTTGAGATCTACCTTATGTGAATTTTGATGAGTATTTTGGATAGATATCTTCTCATCTTTCACCACGTCAGGGATGTTTTCTGCCAATAAATCTTCAACAATTTTCTCTGTATTTTCCGTTATCCCTCCCTGTTCTGGCACTCCAATCAGTTGTAGGTTATTTCTCTTGATAGAGTCCCACATGATTCTTAGAGTTTCTTCATTTTTTTAAATTCTTTTATCTGATTTTTCTTTGAATATATTGGTGCCAAGTGTTTTATCTTCAGTCTCACTAATCCTGCTTTTCACTTTTTCAATTCTGCTCCTCTGACTTTCTACTGAGTTTTCTAATTCTGTAATTTTATTGGTAATCTTCTGAATTTCTGATTGCTGTCTCTCTGTGGGTTCTTGCAGCTTATTGAATTTTTCATTATATTCTTCAATAACCTTTTTAATTTCTTCAACTGTTTTATCTGTGTGTTCCTTGGCTTGTTCTGCGTATTGCCTGACCTCCTTCCTGATCTCGTTCCTGATGTCTTGAAGAGTTGTGTATATTAATCTCCTGTATTCTGCATCTGGTAATTACAGGGATGCACCTTCATAAAGAAGATCCCTTGATTCTTTGTTTTGAGAGCTTGTTGAAGTGATCACAGTCTGTTTCTTTATGTGATTTGATATTGACTATTGTCTCCGAATAATTTATACAATAATCTATCAATTATTGTATTAGTTTATTTTATATTTGCTTACTGTATCCTAGCCTCTTGACTTGTTTTCTTTTGATATGCCCAAATAGGCTGCTTGAGTGAGCTAGCTTGATTATTTTCACCTTTGAAGCTCTAACGCCCTGTCACCAGATGGCTAGAGTTGTTACCATGTATATGAGCCTAGGAGTCCGTTCACTTTTCTTGTATAGATTCAGCTCAGGTGTCCAAGTATTTGGTCATCAAGTGTGTGTTACAGGCTCTGTCCTACAGTCTTAGAGGGGCAGGGATGATTGGTGTAGGTACAGGTATCTGGTTGCAGCAGGGGGTCATGCTCTGAACAAGGCAGGGGGCTGACAACCATCCCCTGAGTGTCTGTGAGGAAAGGATATCCCTGTTCCCTCAAGCACACAGGTGGGCGGGTTCTGCAGATGGACCATGGGCACTCAGTGCTTTTGGTTGTAAGGACTGGACCCCTGTAATGGATTGGCTAGGTGACATGGGTGGAGCCATCAGTTCTTAGGCCCCTCATGTGAGTAGGTGAGGACCCTGTTTAATAGGAAAAAGCAATGTCAAACATCAAACACCCACTTCTCCACAGCACAGCTGAAGCAGTTGCAGTCTGCCAACAGGGCCCACACATGTCCATGCAGGGGTAAAACATATTCAAAGTCCACAGACCATTTATACCTGGACAGGAGCCACTTCTGTCCTGAGCTCCCCAGCTTAGTGGAGCTGGCAGATTATCTTTTCCTCCAGTTGTGAGTTTATTCCTTCTCCAAGGCTGGGAGAATGGCTCAGGACACACAGCAGGGCCTATCTCAGTCCTAGGGAAATCGACAACCACTGAATCACGCTTGAGGGTTGGAGGCACAGTGAAATAAAAGCAAGTACTTAGTTTTTGCTGAGAGCGCCATTCTTCTCCGGTTCTGGAGATGTGAGCAGGCTGTGCAGCTCGCTGTCTCTCTCTGGGGAAACTGCCTCCGGGATGCTACCACCAGCCCTTTCCCAGCTGTTCCAAGGAATGCTTCCTGAGTGTTCCCAGCAATTCAGGTCCGGCAACTCATCTCCGCTTCTGAACTGACTCTCCCTCTCCCTGCCGTTCAGTCCACTTTCTAATCTTGCCTTTGTTCAGGGCCCTAGCTTGTCATATACGTAATCATTTCACTTGTTTTTTTCAGGTCTTTGTTGGGAGAGGGATCACCAGAAGCATCTGACTTCTCTGTCCTTTTGGTCCCACCTCTATCTTTTGATTTCTTGACTGCTGCTTCCATGGGTGTTGATCGTGGATCCAAGTAAAATGAAATCCTTGACAACTTCAATCTTTTTTCCATTTATCATGATGTTGCTTATTGGTTCTGTTGTGAGGACTTTTGTTTTCTTTAAGTTGAAGTGTAATCCGTACTGAAGGATGGTCTTGATCGTCATCATTAAGTACTTCAAGTCTTCTTCACATTCAGGGAGCCAGGTTGTGTCATCTGCAAAATTCAGGTTGTTAATGAGTCTTCCTCCAATCCTGATGCCCTGTTCTTCTTCATAAACTGACAGATAGGTGCGGGGAAGTCCTGATACAAGCCCCAAAATGGAAGGACCTTGAAAACATCATGCTGAGTGAAGTTAGTCATAAAAGGGCAACTAGTGTATCATCTCAGTTACATGAAATATCTACAAAAGACAAACAATAGAGACCAAAGCTTGTTAGCGTTTACTAGAGGTGGGAGGGAGGGGTAAAATGGGTGTTGTTGCTTAGGGAGCCCCAAGTTTCCGTTAATGGTGGTAGAGTTCTTTGGAAAAGGACAGTGATGATTGTTGCACAACATGATGAACATAATCAATGTCACTGAATTATTCATGAAAAATTGTTGAATTGGCAAATGTTCTATTATTTTTAAAAAACAACCAAACAAAGAAGTTTGTGCTTGCTTTGGCTGCTCAAGTATCAATTGGTGCCTTGGTCAAGGGTGATTTGGTGGATGTCATGGATTGTATTGTGTCCCCCCAAAATATGTGTTAAATCGGCTAGGCCGTGATTCCAGTATTGTGTGGTTGCTCTACATTTTGTCATCTGATGTGATTTTCCTCTGTGTTGTAAATCCTACCTCTATGATGTTAATGAGGTGGGATTAGAGGCAGTTATATTGATGTGGCAGGACTCAATCTACAAGATGATAGTGTCTTAAGCCAATCTCTTTTGAGGTATAAAAGACAGAAGTGAACAGAGAGACTTGGGGAACTCATACCACCAAGAAACAAGAGCCAAGAGAATAGCCCATTCTTTGGACCTGAGGTCCCTGTGCTGAGAAGCTTCTTGACCAGGGAAGACTGATGACAAGGACCTTTCCACAGAGCAGACAGAGAGAAAGCCTTCCTGTGGAGCTGGCACCATGAATTTGGACTTCTACCTCCCAGACAATGAGAATAAATTTTTCCTTGTTAAAGCCATATACTTGTGGCATTTCTGTTATAGCAGCACTGGATGCCTAAGACAGAGGACATTGTTGCAAAATCTTATGCAGAAACTAAGGAAATGGAGAAAATTCCTGAAACCTTTTTGCTATTTTTCATTCTTTCAATATTTTTCTTCACTTAGACTTAATTTCATTCAGCACATACCCAACTATTTTCCCTCCAGACAAAAACCCAAAAACCAAACCCAGTGCCGTCGAGTCGATTCCGACTCATAGCGACCCTGTATGACAGAGTAGAACTGCCCCATAGAGATTCCAAGGATCGCCTGGTGAACTCGAACTGCTGACACTTTGGTTAGCAGCCGTAGCACTTAACCACTACACCACCAGGGTTTCCATCTCCAAACAAGGGAGGACATAATGCTTAATTTTAGTAGTTCTAATGTTTTTCGATGGCACTGGGTTGTTGGTTAATGTTTTTCCAAAGCACTGTGAAAAGCAGTCCCAGCAGGGATTTGAAGAACCTAACATGAGGTGACAGGATATTCTGGAAAGAGCCAGAGTGTGGCCCTAGGTTTGAATTTTAGGCCTACGGAGCTCAGTGTGATCCTGTGGCAAATTACTTCCCTCTTCTGAGCCTGATTTTCCCCTTCTATTAAAATTTATTTTTTTTTTATTTAGTAACCAGGAACCCTGGAGTCACAGTTGTTAAAAGCTACAGCTGCTAACCCAAAGGGTGGCAGTTCAAGTTCAACAGGCACTCCTTTGAAAGCCTATGGGGCAGTTCTACTCTGTCTTGTAGGGTTGCTATGTGTCAGGATCAACTCAAATGCAGAGGGTTTATTCAGCAACCGCTTCATAAGCCTGTTATGTGGATTAAATGATATTGACTCTAAAATGCCGAGCACACAAAAGACCCTCATATCCAAAACTATTATTATTCCCTTGAGAATTTTTTCTCTGTTCATTTATTTAGTTTTACCTGTGATTGCTTTGTTGAGGTTTCTTTCTGTTAAAAAGACTTTTCTCAACTGAAAGTAGTACATGCTTTATTTTTCAAATTTGACTCATTTTTAAATGAACTATAAGGATAATATATTAAACTTGATCGTTGTATAGAGTTAAGCAATACAGATTAAGGTAATATTCTGCTTCCCTCTTCCACTTCCCACTCCCTCCACAAGCAATCAGCACTGTTGTCAGTTTGACGGGTTTCACAAGCCTCTTCCTATGCATTTACATATACACATATTTTACATATATGTACATATATACACGTATGGAAATACAGTTTGAGTTTGTGTTTTGTTTGTAATTTTGTAATTTTATAAATGGTATCAAGCTGCATTTATTTTTGTGCAACTTGCTTAAAATAATATAACTTGAAGATTTTTCCATGTTAGCACATACCTCATATGTTCATCTGCTTCCTTGTATTATTTTAAATAATTCAGACACCCCAAAAATTCATATTGTAAAAAGTGGAAGTCTGCTCCTCGCTCCCGAGGTCTCCCACTCTGGACTCATTCACCTGAGGTAAATGACTTTTCTCTTTGACTTTCATGCTTTTATTTTCATCATTCTCTCTTTAGAAATAGCTCTTTAGATGAGCGGTAGAAAGAGACTTCCCCAAAACTCTTCCTCAAGAGCAATTGTCTAAGTGGAGCCCCTGAAGGAACCTCTGTAATGTGTGGGCTGCTGGGGCAGGTTAGGCAAAGGAAGTGGGGCCCAGACCTCCCCAGCAGGGTTCCATCCAGCTGTACTCCACATGCACAAGTCTTCCTGCCTTTCCCAAACCCCTGGTGCAGGCAGTTAAGAGTTCTGGTAAAAACCCAGTGCCGCAGTCTGAATAATTTGCTTGTAAAATAACCTCAGAATTAAACTGTTCCAGTTGCATAATTGGAAACCCTGGTGGCCTCGTAGTTAAGAGCTGAAGCTGCTAACCAAAAGGTCGGCAGTTTTAATCCATCAGGAGCTCCTTGGAAACTCTATGGGACAGTTCTACTCTGTCCTATAGGGTTGCTATGAGTCGGAATCGACTTGACAGCAGTGGGTTTGGGTTTTTTTTTTTTTAATTGCAGAATTACACTCTTTCCACCATTCCGATGTACATTAACTCTACTCATTACCAAAGCAGAGTGCCACTCTATTGACTCGAAGTGAAGGACTAAAAAAAAAAAAAAAAAATTATGGGATGAAAATTAACCAGGTTTGCCTAGAAGGCGGTGGATTATTACCACTTCTTTGAATTACATGCCATGTTGAATAAACTAACTTCACTTTAACAAGATTCAACTGTATTGGCTCTCCAGCAACAGCACTGTCATTGTCATCCTTGCTTCCCCTGAAAATTGAATGTGAATTTGCATAATTCATTTCAAAACTTAAATACTTATGAAAGACACAGGCAACCCATCGCAACTGCCAGCATTGAGGCCTCCAGTACCCACTATATATCAGCTTTTCTTAATAGACTGCATTTTCCCAGTTTCTGTTTTGATGGGAAAAAGGAGCAAAGCTATGATTTGGCTGAAAAGTAAGCACGGGAGATGGTTTGGCAATCTTGAGACGATGAAGAGGACATTTTCACGGAAAGACTGGAGAAGGGAGGGGCAAAGGAAAATTATTTTCTTGGACAGGTAAGGAATTTCAGGGCTCCGTGGAAACCTAGGGAACCTCCTGAAGGTTGTTGGAGCCTCACTGGGGACTTTGAAAGCATCTGACTACAAACAGCTAACTTGTGGCAACTATCGCAGGGACTCAGAAAGACCTCACAGAGGCGATCTGCATGAGTTTTTCATAAACATGGATTTTGTATTTGTGTTATCATAAACCTTAAATTCGGTATGGAGTTCCTCTCCATGGAAGTTCCAACCCACACACCATTCTATTAAAAAACAGAACGTTCTTGAAATTGATGTTTAGCCAAACAGTGGTCAAGACACCATTGAGCAATATTGGTATTAACATTACGCATTGAACACTTACTGTATTGAAAACTTGCTTTTACATTAATCTTCTCCACTCCTCCTAACAGCCAGGAAAGTTGGTACTATGGACTCCATTAGCAGGAGTCCTGGAGAGGCTGAGTGATTTGTGTACGGCCACATTGTCAGTAGTTGAGTTGGGATTACAACCCAGCTTCCTGACTCCCAAGGCCAAGACTGCATCTCTCAAGTATTTCTCTGACATCCACATTCCAAGAGTATAAAACTAAAAACCCATATGCCCTTTATTTTATCAAATATGGAAGTGTACATTTATTATTTTTACACCTAACTGGATGGCTATCAGCCTACCATTTTTTTTTTTTTTCTTTGTGAACCAAGTTTTTGCTCCTGTAGTTGCTGCTGTGCCTCTGGAAATAAAGGTTCAGGATGTGCCACAGTGAATTATGGGATCACTGGGGTCTCCTAGGTGACCTTTTACTTTAAATACGTGGCTTCTCTGAGCTGCAAGAATACAGAGCTCATAGTGTGAAACTGAGTGCTGAAAATATGCTGCTACCTCTGGGGCCACAAAGAAAGCAGACATTCAAGAGTGAGCACACAAGGGGATAAGCAGAAAATGCAATCGTTGGAATAAATAAAATAAACCACTAGCAAAGATGGAAAGGTCAGGTGCTCCAATTCTCCCAAATCCTTCAGATTTCATTAACTGCCTTTGATCAGCCAACCTTAGAATCTTTCCATTCCTGTTTGCTTTTCTTAAATCTAGTTTGGAGTCATAGAGTCTGTGATTCTGTGCTCTTCTGTGAACTCAATATTACAAAGTGGTGGGATGAGTTAGAGTCCCCTCAAAACCAAATGCCATTTCCACCCAGCCATACTTGCAGGCCACCAGTGTTCATGTTGTGTTAGTGTTCATGTTCTTACAAAGCAACAGAAAATTACTACAACTCCTAAATCCATTGTCTAATCAATCCCAAGCCCTGATGATTTACCTGCTAAATATTTCTTTTTTTTTAAACAGCTTTATTGAGATATAATTCACATACCATTTGTTGTTGTTAGGTGCTGTCAAGTTGGTTCCGACTCACAGCGACCCTATGTACAACAGAAGGAAACACTGCCTGGTCCTGCACCATTCTCACAATCGGTGCTGTTTGAGCCTATCGTCGTCACATGCTACACAATTCCCTCGTTTACATTATACAATTCAATGATTTTTAGTGTATTCACAGTATATTCACAATCCATACTGAAGGCTGTAGTCTTTGATCTTCATTAGTAAGTGCTTCAAGTCTTCATCACTTTCAGCAAGCAAGGTTGTGTCATCTGCATAACGCAGGTTGTTAGTAAGTTTTCCTCCAATCCTGACGCCACATTCTTCTTCATATAGTCCAGCTTCTCAGATTATTTGCTCAGCACACAGACTGAATAAGTATGGTGAAAGGATACAACCCTGACGCACATTATCCTGACTTTAAACCACACCGTATCCCCTTGGCCTATGTACAGGTTCCCCTGTCTGACTTTCACTTAGTATAATAGTATTTGAGTTTCCTTCATGTTGTAGCATGTATCAGTACTTCAATCCTTTTTACAGCCAAAGTTTGCCACATTTTGTTTACCCCTTCATTAGTTGATAAACATTTGGGTTGTCTCCAGCTTTTAGCTATTATGAATAATGCTATTACAAACATTCATGCACAATTTTTTCTGTGGACGAATGTTTTCACATCTCTTGGGTGTATATACCTAGGAATGAAATTATTGGGTCATATAATCCTATGTTTAATCATTTGTGTAACTGCCAGGCTGTTTCCAATGTGGCTGTACCATCTAAATAGTTGTTGAATTCAACCCTTTCTACCTGAATTCATTGTATCTGTCAGGCAGTATTTAAATAGGTGCCTAAAGGGTTTCCCAAGTCCCTGTTCCTGCCCTTATCAAATCTACCCTCCACACAGCTGCCTGAAGGAGCATTCTAAAATGCAAATTTGGTGCAAGTCTCTCTTCTTTCAGGCCTTATCACCAACTAAGCAATAATGTCCAAGCTCCTGAGGAAGGCTTTCCAGGGCTGGGCCTCTAATCAGGGCCTCACCTAGACCTGTGCTTTGCTAATCATAATGTAGTTTCAAGCTTCTGTACCCTCAGTTGGCCCTGTTTTTTTTTTTTTTTTTTTGGTTTTCCTTTGCCAGGAACACACTTCCTCTATTTTTTCACCACTCCAGCTCCACTCAGGGTTAAGGGTATACCAGCGTTCACTGCAGCATCACTCACAATAGCCAAAATGTGGAAACAATCCAAGTGTCCATCAGCTGACGAATGGATAAACAACATGCGGTACATACATACAAAGGACTGTTACTCAGCAGTAAGGAGAAATGAAGTTCTGATACATACTAAAACACGGATGAACCCTGGAAACATTATGTGAGACACAAAAGGACAAATATTGTATCGTCCCACTTGTATTGACAGTCGAGCTCTTAACCACTGTGCCATCAGGGCTCCATAAAGTATCTAGGACAGGTACATGCACAGAGACAGAAAGTATATTAGTGGTTCCCAGGGGCTGGGGGGAGGGGGAATAAGGAGATAGTGCTTGATAGGTACTCAGCTTTGGTTGGAGTGATGAAAAAGTTTTGGAAACATAGTGGCGATGGTTGTGTGACAACATGAGTGTGGTTAATGCCACTGGATTATACACACGAAAAATGGTTAAAATGACATATTTTATGTTGTATATATTTTACCACAATTAAAAAAGGGAGAGAGATTCCAACAGGGGTGATGCAGTGCCCTGGGGCTAGCAGCACCCTGAGGACGCTACCACCCCTGGGCCTTATGGGGCAAGGGGAGGGGCTGTTCTTAGAAAGGGCTCTGAGGTGAGGCTGCCTGGCTGGGACTATGGGTTTTGCCAACCAGCAGTGACCTATAGAGCAAGAGCAGGAGAATACGCCCCCTGGCTTCCCTCTCCTCCCTCCCTCTAGTCTCCTTTCAGTTCCAAAGCCTAAACGAAAGCCTGAGGGAAAGAATTCTGTTGATAGAATCTACAAAGGCTGGCCTTCTGGTGCATGTGGGGTGACGGGGGCGGGGGGCGGAGAATAGAACCAGAGAGGCAAGTAGAAATGTCCAGCACAAACCAAAAACCAAACCGGTTGCCATTGAGTCAATTCCAACTCATGGCCACCCTATATGTCAAGTTGGACTGCGCTCCGAAGAGTTTTCAATGGCTGTTTTTTTGTTTTTTGGAAGTAGATAGCCAGGCCTTTCTTCCGAGGTGCCTCTGGGCAAGTTCAAACCACCAACCTTAAGGTTAATAGCAAGTAGTTAGCTGTTTGTGCCATTCAGGGACCCTGAAATATCCCGCAGTGGTGCTTTGAGGACAGTTGCATCCCCAACACTTAGAACAGCGCCCTTTTGAGAAAAGCAACCACGTGAAACCAGGGAAGAGAAAAGTCAGAGTACCACTTTTGGAGCTGGTTTTCACTCCAGCTGTGTAGATCCTTTGCCAGGACTGTTTAGAAAAAAAAATTCTAATACATGTAGTCATACAGTATTGTGGAAAAGCTAAACATGGACCTCCGAGAGAAAAAAAATCTTTGAAATTATATAATTTAAAAGACTATAGAGAAATAAGCAAGTAAAGAGAAAAACAGATTTTTTTTTTAAAGTGCATTAAAATGCATCCTTTTCTTTCTTTTTAATAGCCGAGATAACTGCAACCTTTCTTCCAACCCCTGGGTGTAAATGAGAGGCTATCAGGCCCTAGAAGACGTTGTCCATGCTCTATGCCGCCATTTCCAACCCCATCCGTATGCTTTCAGGTTTTCTTCCAATTGACTTAGAGAGACCATCACTTTCCTGCTTATTTATTTTAAAAGAGAGAAAATGAATTCTGTTTGACAAATGAGATAAACAAAACAAAGTCATAAGTGTATATTCCAAAGATTGTGTAAGGTTTTTGGTAAAAAAAAAAAAAAAAAATACGTATATATTTTTTCTTTGTGTCTCTCTTTTTTTGCTATCTTTCAATCTTTTTTTTATTAACTTATAAAAATCTTTTAAAAAAAGAGGAAACACCGCTCTTCCTCTTCTAGTAAGTGGCCGAAGGTGATCTCTCAAAATGGTTCGCTACTCCTGCGACTCGGAAACCCCCTCAGAATCATGCAAATTGAGAGGTTCCAAATCTTCAAGTCCATTTTAAAAACCTCTGTGAAGTTACCCAGGCCATCAAGGGTGTGCATACCTGAAAAGCCACCACTTACCTGAAAAATGTCACTTTGCTGAAGCAATGAGCACTGTTCCAATGTTCCAATGGTGGAGTTGGTAGATGTGCCCAGGCCAAACAGTGGGGAGGGGTGCACGCAGGGTTGGTGGCCCCAAAAGACGGCTAAATTTTTGCTGCACATGCTTAAACTTGCAGAGAGAGTAGTGCTCAACTTAAGGGGTTAGATGCAGATTCCCTGGCCAACGAGCTCATCCGGGTGAACAAGGGCCCCGGGATGCGCCGCCCTACTTAGAGAGCTCACGGCGAGATTAACCCATTCATGAGCTCCCCCTGCCGCATTGAGATGATCCTCAAGGAAAAAGAACAGATTGTTCCTAAACTAGAAGAAAAAGATATTCCAGAAGAAACTTGAGAAAAATGGATGGCTTGGGAGTAAATTCAGCATCAAGTAAAATGCAAATTAAAAAAAAATTTTTTTGTTTGACTGTGGAAATCTGTATGCTGTTTTCTCATCTATGGTCTAAACCAGCAGGAGCTCCAAGGAGGTGGGGGTGAGGAGGGTAGGTGGTGGTGGTAGCGGGGATTCAGGCTCACCGATGGCTGCTTGCATCGGAACCAAGCTTTACATAATGGCTTCTGCAAGGGCCTTTGCACAAACCAATCCTGGGAGACTAAGATCACATACCTCTGACATCAGATTGTATAGAGATAACAAATCCCACTCCACACACCAACTATGTCCTGTGGAAATCTTAGTTTCTCTTCCCTGTTCACTTCGGACCTCAGCTGCCCTCAGCCCTTCTCTCTTATCCCCTGCCACCCAGCTGCAGGCTCAAGAGTCCACATGACTCCTTCCACTTCAGATAGCCCAGCTCACCCTGCCCCTTTGGGTCTGATAGTTCAGTGACACTATTCACAGAATTCACAGAGAGGATACCATATCTGCAATATTATCTTTTCTATAACAACAACAACGAAAACAAAAACCACTGTGGATGAGTCAATTTCAACTCATAGTGACCCTATAGGACAGAGTAGAACTGCCTCATAAGGTTTCCAAGGAGCAGCTGGTGGATTTGAACTGCTGACCTTTTGGTTAGCAGCTGAATGCTTAACCAGTGCGCCACCTGGCCTCCAAAAAAGGATGCAAATGAGGAGACCCATAGGTTGAGGTCTGGGAGGGATCACAACATGAAGCTTCATGTCCCAAAGAGGGACACATTACCCTTTCCCGTGCATGGTCACCAACTAGGAAGCTCATCTGAGCCCCAGGGTTCAGGACTCTTATCGGCCTCCTCACACAGCTGTGATAGACATAAACATCATGCCTCTGAATTTCAGTCAGCATTGGGCCTCCAGGTGGTCCCTCTCCGTCTGGCCAGCCCCAACTCATTAGGTTCAGATGTTGGTATGGCTCAAGAGAGAAAGAAGAAAAGGCCAAATTGCTTTGTGTGAGGGGATTCCACATTTCCAAGCCTTCCTCTGAAAAAGAGGCTCTACAGATAAAAGCAAAAGAGTTCGAGGGCTTTGGTTCTCCAGTTTTCACACTGATCACCCAATCAAGGCTTCTAATGAGATCCTGGCATGCTGCAGAGTGTGGGGTGGGGCTCAGAGACTGAAGTTCCGGCTTGTGCCTTCACACTAAGTGGCTAAACAATCCTGGGCAATCTTTTCATTGCTTTGGGTCTGAATTCCCTCACTGGTAAAATGAGGGGACTGAATTAGCTGACATCAAGGGGGTATTCTATTTCTAACTTCTTTCCCAAGGGGCCCTAGGCCCAGAAAATCAGGGGATGTGACAGGCACCAGAAGATGATTGGGGAAAGAAGAGAGATGTCACCTAAACATGATAGGGAGGAGTAGCAGCTAAGTCCGAGCCACCCTGTTAGGTCACCAATTGTTACTACTACTGCTTAGTTATGCAGTAAATGTGGCAGTCGCTACTTTTTTTTTTAATTGAACTTCAAATGAAGGTTTACAGAACAAACTAATTTCTCATCAGTTAGTACACACATTGTTGCATGACATTGGTTAACAACCTCAACTCTGGGTTCCCTATTACCAGTTTTCCTGTTCCCTCATGTCTTCCAGTCCCTGCCCCAAGGCTGGTGCTCCCCTTTAGTCTTGTTCTGTTCCATGGGCCTGTCCAATCTTTGGCTGAAGGGTGAACCTCAGAAGTGACCTCATTACTGAGCTGAAAGGGTGTCCAGGGCCATACTCTCAGGATTTCTCCAGTCTCTGTCAGGCCAACAAATCTGGTCTTTCTTTTTGAGTTAGAATTTTGTTCTACGTTTTTCTCCAGCTCTGTTCAGAACCTCTATAGTGATCCCTGTCAGAGTAGTCAGTGGTGGTAGCTGGGTACCATCTAGTTGTACTGGGTCAGTCTAGTGGAGGCCATGGTAGATGTGGTCCATTAGTCCTTTGGACTAATCTTTCCCTTGTGTCTTTAGTTTTCTTCATTCTTCCTTGCCCTCAAAGGGGTGAGACCAGTGGAGTATCCTAGAAGACCACTCACAGGCCTTTAAGACCTCAATAGTTTTTTTTTTGAGGTAAAAATTCACATATAAATTCATCATTTTGGCCATTTTAAAGAGTACAATTCAGTGGTTGTTAGTACATTCACAATGTTGTGTAGCCGTCACTATTTAATTCCAAAACATTTTCATCATTCCCCAAAAAGCTTCATACCCATTTCTCCCTTCCACCAGCCCCTGGCAACCACTAATCTACTTTCTGTCTCTGTGGAGTATATATGTATATATATATATATACACACATATAAATGTATATGTGTATATAAAAAATATATGTATATGTATAAATCCACTGCTGTTGAGTCGATTCTGACTCATAGTGACCCTATAGGACAGAGTAGAACTGCCCGATAGTGTTTCCAAGGAGTGCCTGGCAAATTTGCACTGCTGACCTCTTGGTTAGCAGCCATAGCACTTAACCACTACGCCACCAGGGTTTCCAATATATATATATACCAAGCCTATTTCTGCTGAGTCAATTCCGACTCATAGCGGCCCTATAGAACAGAGTAGAACTGCCCCATAGGGTTCCCAAGGCTGTAATCTTTACAGAAGTAGACTGCCACATCTTCCTTCCAAGGAGCAGCTGGTAGGTTCGAACTGTTGACCTTTCGGTTAGCAGCCGAGCACTTCACTGTGCCACCAGGGCTCCGTATATATACAGCATTTCATATAAACAGAATCATACAATATGTGTTTGGCTTCTCTCACTCAGCATAATGTTTTCGAGGTTCATCCATATCATAGCATCCATATCAGAACTCCATTTCCCTATGGCTGAAGAATATTTCATTGTGTGGCTATACCACATTTTATCATTCGTCTGTGGAAGGACATTTGAGTTGTTTCCTTTTATTTATTTATTTTTTTGGCTATTATGAATAATGCTGTTGTGAAGACTTGTAAACAAGTTTTTGTTTCAACACCTCTTTTCACTTCTCTGGGGTATTTAGCTAGGAATGGAATTACTGAGTCATATGATAATTCTAAACCCATTGCCCAAGAGTTGACAGGTGGTTTTTATGCTAATTCTATGACTAACTTTTTGAGGAACTACTGATCTGTTTTTCAAGGGCAATTGCTAGTCAAAAAAATTGTTTTACAATGATCGTAGAACATGAGAATATATAGATAAACAGAAGAAAAATCACTCTGCTTCTTCCCCATAGAAATAACTGCTACTAATGTTTTAATGTATATCTTGCCAGATTTTTTCACTGAATATTACATTTTCTTCTTCTACAAACTTAAAATCATGTCTTGCATACTCTCTGTAACTTGTTTTTTTCATTTAACAAACATTGTGACCTTTTCTATGTCAATAAATGTAGATCCAAATAATTTTAAATTGTTGTCTACTATTCCATATACCAGGCAAACTCATTGCCATGAAGTAGATCCTGACTCATAAGAGCAAAACTGCCCCATTGGGTTTCCAAGGCTATAATCTTTACAGAAGCTGACTGCTGGTGAATTCCAACCACTGACCTTTTGGTTAGCAGCTGAGCACTTAACTTCTGAGCCACCAGATTTCCTTCCATTATGCCACATAGCAGGGAAAAAAATGAAACATTTTCTTCTTAGTAATATAAAACTAGGCCTGTTTGTTTTTACCTTATGAGTACATGGAAGTCATGAGTGATCCTGTCTTGCTTTCTGGATTACCTACTAGAAAGCCCAGGGTCCAAATTGCAAACTCTTATAGTGAATATGGGGTTAGTGGTGGTTCAGTGGTAGGATTCTTGCCTTCCATGCAGGAGATCTGGCTTCTAATCCCTGCCAGTGCACCTCGTGTGCAGCTACCACCGTCTGTCAGTAGAAGCTTGCATGTTACTTTGATGCAGAACAGGCTTCAGCAGAGCTTCTAGACTAAGACAGGCTAGGAAGAAAGGCCTGGTGATCTAGGTCTGAAAATCAGCCAGTGAAAACCCTCTGGCTCTCAGCGGTTCAATCTACAACTGATCATGGGGATTACACAGGACAGGGCAGTGTTTTGTTCCACTGTGCATGGGGTAACCAAGAGTTGGGGGCCATGGCAGCTAACAACGACAAGGTGGTGAACATAAGGAAATTTATGGCATGTGTTTTATTAACTCCAAACCTTGATTCAGCTTGTCTTTCTTACTTTCATTCTCTCTGTCCAGCCTTTCTGGAGTAAGATGGTGGGGTGGATGGTGGTAATGCATGCAAGTAAACCCACAGACCAATGAACAAATGGATGTAAATGAAAAGGACAAGATAGGAAATACTGTTTCTGGGTAGGGAAAAACGATGCATATAAATCATTGGCTGAAGAGAAAAAAGGAAGCAAAAAGAGAAATATTGCAGATCAGAGTGAGATAGGGGACAGTTCCTGTAGTAGGGTTCTGGGGGAGGCAGAAGAAGGTGTATTCCAAAGCTTTGGTGGAGGAATTAGCTGTGGAAAGGGGACGGATTCTTTCTCAGAGGCAAAAAGGAAAGAAGGAAGAGGGATAAGAGATCAAGAAATGAATCGAAATACAGAGGAGAGAAACAAAGTCCTATGGTCTCCAGGGCCTCTGGTCAACCCAAGTGTACACCCGTACACAGTGTCCCCCTTCCTGCAGGTGGATAGAATTGAAGTTGTAGCAACATCTACACATTTTCTGTTTTAGCCCTCATGGAAATATATATGGGATTTCCAACATCCCGAAAAGCCCTCCTACCCAGACGGTTTTACCAGATGGGAACTTGACAGACTACTGGCCAGTGAGCGTCAAGTTGATTCTGGCTCATGGTGACCGCGTGTGTGTTAGAGAGCAGAACTCAGCTCCATAGGGTTTTCAATGGCTGATTTTTCAGAAGGCGATCACCAGGCTTTTCTTCTGAGGCACCTATGTATAGACTCGAACCTCCAACCTTTCAGGTAACAGCCAAGCGCATTAATCATTTGTATCATTGAGGGACTCCTAAATGGGAATTTCAGTGGAGAATAAAGAAGGAATGAAGAAAGGATGGGTTTTGGTTTCATATATTTATGTAAACGCAAGCAAGCCCACCTTGCTGAGAACTTCTAGGCCCTGAAGGTCTGTTGTGTCTTCTGCTGACTGACTCTCTCAGCATTAGGAGATTCACACTACTCCTCCTTTTCTACCTTTCTCTACACCATTTTAAGGACAGGGGACGGAAGAGTTTGGCCCTTGGCAGTGCTAGTGCTTGGGTCATGATGGTCAGGTGTGTAGCTACTTCACCTGCTGAGAGCTGGGGGCCACAGCTGGGGCTGGTAACAGCAAGAGTGTGCTTCATTGATAAATACGCAAAGTATAGCTGTGTTGTATAGGAGAGTTAAATATGTACAGATGTGTAAGGCACAACTAATTGCCAAAGGCCAATTTAAGTAATCTAACTGACTTCATTAAATTTCTAAAATGGGAAATTCTAAGAAAATAATACCTCTTTTGTTGTTTGCTATTTGTTTACATATGCAAGCACACACATAATCCTATTCCACGAAAGGATTTAAGAGGGCTTTTAATGTTACCTGTATGGAACGTCGTGTACACACAATGTTAAACCCAGACCAAACCAAATCCAGTGCCGCCCAGTCGATTCTGACTCATAGCGACCCTATAGGACAGAGTAGAGCTGCCCCATAGGGTTTCCAAGGAGCTCCTGGCGGATTGGAACTGCTGGCCCCTTGGTTAGCAGCCATAGCTCTTAACTACTATGCCACACAGTGTTAATACACTATATATTGAATTATAAATAAGAAAATGAGGAGAATTGACTAAATGATTCCACTGCAAGGGATTTATCTAAAGGAAAAAAACTAGAGAAAGGTGCAAAGATTTACGAATAACTAGGATGATCCTGTACGGTTTGTTATGGTTAAAAAACAAAAGGAAGTGGTATTCAAAAATTACCTGTTGCCGTGGAGACCATTCCGACTCATAGTAACCCTATAGGACACAGTACAGCTGCTCCATAGGGTTTCCAAGGAGCACCTGGTGGATTTGAGCTGCCGGCCTTTTAGTTAGCAGCCGAGCCCTTAACAACTCGGCCACCAGGGTTTCCCTCCGCAGATGGGAGAGAAGCCTAAAGCAAGTTAAGCCTAAATGTATATTCCATCTGGCGAGTTCCACATGTGTGGTCACCATTTATGTTGTTGAAAAAGGTATTCGCAATGCAGAAGCCATTGGTCTTGCAAAATTCTATCATATGATCTCTGGTGTCATTTCCATCGCCAAAGTCATGTTTTCCAACTACTGAGCCTTTATGTTTCCAACTTTTGCATTCCAATCACCAGTAACTATCAATGAATCTTGATTGCATGTTTGATCAATTTCCAAAATGGAACCAACCCTGCCAACACCTTAATTTCAGACTTCCGGCTTCCTGAACTATGACAAAAGAAATTTCTGTTGTTTAAAGTCACCCCATTTGTGGCAATTCGTTATGGCAGCCCTAGGAAACTAATATAAGATCATTATCTACATCTGCATCCTAATTTTCCATTAATATTATTATTGTTGTTGTTCTTAGGTGCCATCAAGTCAGTTCCAACTCATAGTGACCCTGTGTACCACAGAACGAAACACTGCCTGGTCCTGCACCAGTCTCATAATCGTTCACAGTGTTTGAGACCATTGTTGCAGCCACTGTGTCAATCTTTCTTGTTGTCTTCCTCTTTTTCACTGACCCTCCACTTTACCAAGCCTGATGTCCTTCTCCAGGAACTGGTCCCTCCTGATAACATACCCAAAGTACATCAGACGAAGTCATCCCATCTTCCCTTCTAAGGAACCTTCTGGTTGTACTTCCTCCAAGACAGGTTTGTTCGTTCTACTAGCCAGTCATGGTATATTCATGATTCTTCACCAACACTGTAATTTAAACACATCAATCCTTCTTTTGCCTTCCTTAATCATTGTCCAGCTTTCACATGCATATAAGGCGACTGAAAATACCATGGCTCGGGTCAGACGCACTTTAGTTCTCAAAGTGACATCTTTGCTTTGTAACACTTTAAAGAGGTTTTTTACAGCAGATTTGCCCTCTGCAGTAAGTTGTTTGATTTCTTGACTGCTGCTTCCATGGGCTTCAATAAATGAAATCCTTGACAACTTCAATTCTTTTCTCCATTTATCATGATGTTTCTTATTGGCCCAGTTGTGAGGATTTTTGTTTTCTTTATGTTGAGGTGTAATCCATACTGAAGGCTGTAGTCTTTGATCTTCATCAGTAAGTGCTTCAAGTCTTCAAAACTTTCAGCAAGCAGGATTGTGTTATATGCATAATGCAGGTTGTTAATGAGTCTTCCTCCAATCCTGATGCCTCGTTCTTCTTTATATAGTCCAGCTTCTCTGATAAATTACTCAGCATACAGATTGAATAAGTATGGTGAAAGGATACAACCCTGACACACACCTTTCCTGATCCATGTACAGGTTCCTATGAGCACATTTACGTGTTCTGGAATTCTCTTTCTTCACAATGTTATCCATAATTTGTTATGATCCACAGTCAGATGCTTTTTCATGGTCAACAAAACACAGGTAAATATTTTTCTGGGTGCTGTTCTCTGCTTTCAGCCAAGATCCATCTGACATCAGCAATGATATCTTTGGTTCTTCATCCTCTTCTGAAACCAACTTGAATTTCTGATAGTTCCCTGTTATTGTACTGCTGCAACTGCTTTTGAAGGATCTTCAGCAAAATTTTACTTGCCTGTGATATTAATAACGTTGTTCGATAATTGCCACATTTTGTTGGATCACCTTTCTTTGGAATGGGCACAAATATAGATCTTCTCCCGTCAGTTGGCCAGGTAGCTCTCTTCCAAATTTCTTGGCATAGATGAGTGAGCACCTCTAGTGCTGCAATCGTTTGTTGAAACAACTCATTTGGTACTGTCGGTTCCTGGAGCCTTGTTTTTTTGCCAATGTCTTCAGTGCAGATTGGATTTCTTCCTTAAATACCATCAGTTCTTGACTATACGCTACTTCCCAAAATGGTTGAATGTCGACCAGTTCTTTTTGGTACAGTGACACTGTGTATTCCTTCCATCTTCTTTTGATGCTTCCTGAGTCATTCAATATTTTGCCCATAAATCAAAAAAACCAAACCCACGCTTGTCGAGTCAATTCTGACTCATAGCAATCCTACAGAACAGAGTAGAACTTCCCTACAGAGTTTCTAAGGAATGGCTGTGGGATTCAAACTGCCGACCTTTTGGTTAGCAACCAACAACTTAACCACTGTGCTGCCAGGGCTTCATTTTGCCCACGGAATCCTTCAATATTGCAACTTGAAGCTTGAATGTTTTCTTCAGTTCTTTCGGATTTTGTACTGTGGTGGCTTCTGTGTTGCTGGGATGCTGGAAGCTACACCTCCGTTGATTCCAATATTAGCAGGGTCGCCCATGGTAGACAGATATCAGCAGAGTTTCCTGACTGAGACAGGAGGTGAAGAAGGATTTGGCGATCTACTTCTGAAAGAATTGGCCAGTGAAAACCTTATGGGTAGCAGTGGAACATTGTCTGATACAGTGCCAGAAGATGAGGCCCTCAGGTTGGGATGTGCTCAAAATACAACCGGGGAAGAGCTGCCTTCTCAGAGTAGAGTCGACTTTAATGATGTTGATGGAGTAAAGCTTTCAGGACCTACATTTGCTGATGTGGTGCAACTCAAAATGAGAAGAAAAAACTGCAAACAGTCACTAATAATAGGAACAAGGAATGGATGAAGTATGAATCTAGGAAAACTGGAAATCATCGAAAATGAAATGGAACACATGAAGATCGATATCCTAGACATTAGTGAGCTGAAATGGACTGGTCGTGGCCATTTTGAATCAAATGATCATATGGTCTACTATGTTGGGAATGACAAATTGAAGAGAAAGGGTGTTGCATTCATAAGCCAAAAAGAATATTTCAAGATCTATCCTGAAGTACAATCCTGTCACGGATAGGATAATAGCCATATGCCTACAAGGAAGAAGAGTTAACATGACATTTTTTGAATTTATGTTTTTTGCCAGTACCTTCAGTGCAACTTGACTTCTTCCTTCAGTACCATTAGTCCCTGATCATATGCTACCTCTTGAAATGGTTGAACGTCAACCAGTTTTTTTTTGGTATAATGACTCCATGTATTCCTTCCATCTTCTTTTGATGCCTCATGCATCATTTAATATTTTCCCTATGGAATCCTTCAGTACTGCAATTCTAGGCTTAAATTTTTTCTTCAGATCTTTCAGCTTGACAAATGCTGAGCTTGTTCTTCTCTTTTGGTTTTCTATCTCCAGCTTTTTGCATATGTCATTATAATGTTTGTCTTCTCGTGCTGTTCTTTGAAATCTTCCATTCAGTTCTTTTACTTCATCATTTCTTCCTTTTGCTTAGTTACTCAATGTTCAAGAGCACATTTCAGAGTCTTCTGACATCCACTTAGGTCTTTTCTTTCTTTCCTGTCTTTTTAAATGACCTCTTGCTTTCTTCTTGTATGATGTCCTTGATGTCATTCCACAACTTGTCTGGCCTTCAGTCATTAGTGTTCAACATGTCAAGTCTACTCTTGAAATGGTCTCTAAATACAGGTGGGATATAGTCAAGGTCGTACTTTGGCTGTCGTAGAATTGTTCCAATTTTGTTCAATTTCAACTTGAACTTGCATATGAGCAGTTGATGTTCTGTTCCACAGTTAGCCCCTGGCCTTGTTCTGACTGATGATATTGAGCTTTTCCAATGTCCTTTTCAACAGATGTAGTCGATTTGATTCCTGCATATTCCATCTGGTGAGGTCCATGTGTATAGTCGCCATTTATATTGATGAAAACAATTATTCACAATGAAGAAGTTGTTGGCCTTGCAAATTCCATCATGTGATCTCCGGCATCATTTCACCACCAAGGCCATATTTTCTAACTACCGATCCTTCTTCTTTGTTTCCAACTTTCACATTCTAATCACCAGTAATTATCAATGCATCCGCATTGCATGTTCAGTCAGTTTCAAACTGCAGAAGTTGGTTAAAATCTTCAATTTCTTCATCTTTGGCCTTAGTGGTTGGTGCATAGATTTGAATAATAGTCGTATTAACTGGTCTTCCTTGTAGGCAAGTGGATATTATCCTATCACTGACAGCATTGTAGTTCAGGATAGATCTTGAAATGTTCTTTTTGATGACGAATGCAATGTCATTCCTTTTCAAGTTGTCTTTCTGGGCATAGTAGACCATATGATGGTCCTGTTCAAAATGACCAATACCAGTCCATTTCAGCTCACTAATGCCTAGGATATCAATGTTTATGCATTCCATTTCATTGTTAACAACTTCCAATTTTCCTAGATTCATACTTTGTACATCCCAATTGCAACTAGTTTTTTTTTTTTTTTTTAAGAATGAGGTTAGGCCACAAAATGAAAACCATGCAATGCAGCACCCTTGATGGGCAGAGGACAGAAATTTGCCTCTGAGATGGAACGGCCATCTCAACAAGGGAAACACTGTGAAGGACAAGATTCACATCCGTGACATGAAAACAAAGCAGCATGAAGGAGAAGCAGATTATTCTTTTATTATTGTGGTAAAATATAAATAACAAAACATTTGCCACTTCAACCATTTTCACATATACAACTCAGTGACATTAATTACATTCACCATGTTATGCAACCATCACCATAACTCATTTCCAAATTTTTCCATCACCCTTAACAGGAACTCAGTGCCCCTTAAGCAGTAACTCCCTACTTTTCCCTCTGTCTTAGTTATCTAGTGCTGCTGTAACAGAAACACTACAAGTGGGTGGCTTCAACAAACAGAAATTAATTTTCTTACAATTTAGGAAGCTAGAAGTCTGGATTCAGGGTGCTGGCTCTAGGCGAAGGCTCTCTTTATATTGGCTCTGGAGGAAGGTCTTTGTCTCTTTCAGCTTCCTTGGAGATCTCATGTGAAGGTCCATCTATCTTCCCCCATCTGTGCTTTCTTTCTTGTTGCTTAATCTGCTCTTTTTATCTCTCAAAAAAAAGATTGACTTAAGACATACCCTACACTAATACTGCGTCTTTAACATAACAAAGAAAACCCATTCCTAAATGGGATTGTAACCACATGTATACAAAAAACTTGTTGCTGTCAAGTCTATTCAGACTCAAAGTGACCCTATAGGACAGAGCAGAACTGCTCCACAGTGTTTCCAAGGAGTGGCTGGTGGATTTGAACTGCTGACCTTTTGGTTAACAGCTGAGCTCTTAACCACTGTGCCACCAGGCCTCCAAACACAGGTGTGAGGGTTAGGATTTACAATGCATACTTTGGGGGGACACAATTCAATCCATAATACCCTCCCACCTGCCCCTGGTAACCACTAATACACTTTGGTCTCTGTGCATGGCAAATTATTCTTAACATTGACACCAGAGAGAAATCTCTCCCCCTGGGTCCTCATAGAAACAATGTGTGATTTAATAAACTGCATGTATTCTAAACTCTACCTTTGGCTGTAAACAAAGAAATGGTTTTATGTTGCTGTGTCTTATGACTGCCTGCAATATAGCTCCTGACACCCCATCGAAGAGCACTTTCAGTGCAGCAATAGTGAGTCAGGTACATGGATTTTTTATTGTCATATACTCACCCAGACACCCCAGGTGTGCAGCGCTGCCCCTCTTCATTCAGGTCTTGGCTCAGAGGCCATCTTTTGGGAGAGAACTTCCTTTATCACATGACCTTCAGTGTTTATCCCTGTCGTCACTTTTTATCTTGTTCTGTTTTCTTCCTTACATTCCTGACATTGTTTAGTTATTTATTTACTTGTGTTACTATTGGGGTATGAACATAACATCCCCTCCAGTTGTATTTTATTAAATTCTCCCTTACCTGATAGGTTTCAAGACATTTTGTGACATCTTGGTCATATTCCAGAACTTTCCAGTTATCTTTGTTCCTAGGACAGTCTCATTTCAATAATCAAAAGACTCGTTCTGTTTATTTTTAAAGGCTTCATCGCAATTTTTGTTTAGAACTTGCCTCCTCTTCTCTCTTGAGAGTCAGGAGTCAGTAAGCTGAGTTCCTTGGCATGGGCCCATCTCTTGCTGGTGGTCTCACTGGTAGCTGGCCCCAAGCAGGCAGGGTATATGGTTTTCTTGGGGCAGTGCTCTGCTTCCCCTTGATTCTCCCTTCAGGGAGGGTCTCCTCATACCGGTGGCCCACATCAACCTGAAGCCGCCAGCAGTACACGCTTCCTTCTCAAGGTTGGACACTCACCTTGGCTGCCCTCTGGCTCTGATACTTTTTCTTAATCTCTGGGCTCCTTCACATGGAACCTTGAGAACTTCAGGTATTTTTTCCCAATCTTTCCGAGGGCGAAAGCAGACTATGACAGGGTGAGAGGTACTTTATTTTATTCCTCAACTTTCCAACTTCAGATATATAAAACATAAAGAAAGGAACAAGTCCCTGTAATTAGGTACAGTGCTAACTCTCAGGGACATATGGAAAGCAAAAAAATCAAACTACATGCCATCGAGTCAATTCTGACTCATGGTCACTCCATGTGTGTCGGAGTAGAACTGTGCTCCATAGGGTTTTCAATGGCTATGGTGTAAGAGGCCTAGGGAACCTGCCCAGAACTTACTCATACTCAGTCTAGAAGTATGAGGGGTAACACGTGACAAATGAAGAAGGGAGCCCATGAAGAAGTGTGCTCCTTCTGTCCCCAAGTGGACAATTTCAGGCACATTCTACACGGTTGCTTTGAAGGTCCCAGCAATGACAACCTGACCATGCCCTTTTGCAATGGCTTCCCTTCCTTTTGGGTTTATTCTCCCGGTCCCTTCCTTTCTCTCCTTGGGCTCATTTTCCAAACAAACCATCTTTGTGCAAGCCCCTGACCAAGCTGTGATTTCTGGGGAGCCCAGGCCAAGGTCCCACCATGCAGCATTGCCCTGCTTCACCCTGGACCCAGCCCTGGCCCCTTTGAACTTGCCAGAGCTAAAGTTTATTCCTAAGTGGAAGGTACCCAAGGTCTCCAAGTCTATTTTTAGCCAAGTCCAGGAAGAAGAAAAAGGAAGCTTTCTCAGGCTCTGCTCTGAGAGCTGAGGGTGTCAGACATTAATCTATTCTCGTATGTCCTTGTCTGAGCCCTCCCTAGTGAGCTTAAGGACCGGCTAATCACTATTAGAGACAGACATCTATGAAAGATGTGCCTTCCACATAGTACTGATTAACTAGTATTAAATTTAAAGAAACGTTATTCTAAAGTGGTTGGTTTGTTAAAAGAGATTGCTGAGTCCCACTCCCAGAATTTCTGATACAGTAGGTCTAGGATAGGGCCAGAGTATTTGCATTTCCAACAAATTTCCAGGTAACACTGATGCTGCTACCCTGGAAATCCCATTTTGAGAATCAGTGCTCTAAAACATTATTTTTCAAAGGAATGATTCATTGAAATCAGCCGGTGTGCTTTTTAAATTTTCAGATTTCTGGATTTTGTCATAGATCAACTACAATCTTAATCTTTGGTGGTTTGGTCTAAGAATTTGTATTTTTAATAAGAACTTTAGGTAATTTTTTTGCATAGGAAATTTTGAAAAACACTTCTCTAAAGACTCCTTCAAACTAGGTAACATAATAAACGTTATTGTAATCTCATGGTCCAGCTTTCCACAGGCATGCAAAAGCTGGGCAATGGAAAAGGAAGATTGAAGAATTGAAACATTCGAATTGTGGTGTTGGCAAAGAATATTGAATATACATGGATTTCCAGGAGAACAAACTGGTTTTAGAGGAAGTACAGTCAGAATACTTCTTGGAAGTGAGGATGGTAAAGCTTCATCAGGAAAGACCAGCTACTAGAAAAGAACATCAATCTTGGTAAAGGGCAGCATCAGTGAAAATGAGGGAACCCTCCATGAAATGAATTGACAGGGTGGCTGAAAGAAGGGCCTCAACTATACCAAAGATTGTGAGGATGGTGTAGGACCAGACATTGTTTCATTCTGTTTAACATAAGATTGCCATGAGTCGGAGCCAACAACAACACCAACCTCATGACCAGGGACTAGGTCTCATTTATTTTGAGTTCTTCCCTCGATCCCATACTTAGCTCAGCAAAGGCTTACAAAAAGTAGGCACTCAGGTAAAATGGAGTAACCAATGCAGTAGATGTCAGATAACTTTCAAAATATCTATGAGATTACTCTGCCTTTCTTTCTTCATAGGGAACAAGAGGGTACTCCAGCTCAAAGACCTTTTAAACTTCCTAGTGGATTGGCAGGCCAATAGACTCTCTTGGATTCCCTGGGCAATAACCAGTCATCTTAGGATGTATTGGGCCTTAGCCTTAATTCCCAGGGGGCTGGGGCTGGCCCACAGAATGCTATACCATAACCACAGCCCCCATCTCTCCTTATTCTCACTCTGTTCCTGGGTAACAGGGTCAAAGAATCAGTAAAATAGCCATGCAAAGAACCACTGCTTCCAGTTGCGAGAGTGAGATAAATACCCTGACTTTCTACTCCCCAGTATCAGGCCAGACTAACCGATGCCAGTTTTCTCTGTTCTACTGGGAGAGCAAATCTGCCAGCCCTTCTCATATCACCTGAGAAGGGCATTCAAAGGTGGCCGTCAGTCCCTTAAAAATGGCATTATAATGTTCTGATACTTAAAGTAACGGTAAATTGTCCTCTGAAAATTTAATTTACTCATTTATTCATTCAATAAGCCTTTATTGAAGGCCTGTAAGGTTCCAGTGATTGTGCTAAAGAGTCCACAATGAATAGGACAGTTTCATTAAGTCTTGGGTATGAATGTAACTTTTCTGACCTGTGAAGGTTATCTTGAAGCAAGTCCCATAATCTCTCTGATTTCAACTTTCTTAGTGCTACACAAAGGCAAAGCATTCTTCATCATCATCCACATAATGGCAAATGCCTATGCCAAAATCATCCAACGAGGGAGCTGCCTTCTCAAATGTAAGTTTGCAGAGATCATTGTAAAATCCATAAAAATGGATAAAACACATTATGAAGTACTGGTGAAAATCCCTTGGGAAGCTGCACTTCATTTCAGAACAACTTCTCATTTATTATTGATACTTTTTTTTCTTTTTTCATAGCATATTCTATCCACACATGATTTTCACTTCTCCTAGGACTGAGATAAAGAAAGAAAGAATTAGTCAAAAGAACCAAAGTCTTTTTTTTTTTTTTTTAAAGTATTGGGGTGAAAACGCCCAGTGTAGAAAGGAGCATTTTTCATGTTCATGGTCAAGGTGGTCTAGTGTATGTTTAGAATGAAGGATGTGATAAAACACTCTTTTAGGAACAATGAAAGAGTTATACAGCAGCCTAGAGAGAGCACGGGATACAATGATGGGGATTAAAAAGCAACGTGCCTAAAGATTCATTTCAAATACAGCACACTCTGCCTTTTCAGATAACAACCTTCAGCCATTAAATTTTCAGAGGCACCGCACAGGCTTATTTCCACTTCTGGGGGGATAAACAGTAAATGAAAGTATCTTTGGGCATAGATAAACTCTTCGGTTGCTACAGGAGGGACAAATGATTATCCATCTGAATAATGTCATTTGAAACAGCATTGGCTTCAGAAATTACTTCCTGCTTTGCCTTTTATTTCTCAAAAGATATATGTGAATATGAAATACATGACCTGATTCAATGACTTTACCATTGGATTTCTATTAGGAATCAACTGAGAGGAATTTAGAGGTCATTTCAAGCAATTCCAAAGTGAGAAGGTGGTGGAATTTGAATTCCCATTGATGTCAATACTTGGGGGCTAGAAAAATCCTCCTAAGATCTAAGAATTAAAAGTCACCCTCTTTCTGAGAGTTAGATTTGGAGATTTTGTCAGTTGCTAAAAATGTCAGCCTAATCAATCACTTGTAAATGTGCGAGTGGAGAGTTTTCTGCAAATATACATTCTGTATAAAGCCTTTGGTGAAGTTGGGCTATGTTAGCATGTTAACGTTTAGACAGCAGTATGTCAAAAGGACAAAAAGGAGGATTTGTGAGGGTGACCAGTACTGCAATTAGAAAGGGAGCGTCAGAGATCCAATGTGCGCACAATGCGGCCATTATGCAGCTAACCTATGGGAGTCAGGGGACAGAAAATCTTAGCCAAGGGACTTAAATATTCCAGACCCATTGGTTTATTTATCCACATACTGGTGCACATGTTCCTCATGCAGTCCTAGGCATTTTATAAGATGATTTGAATTCCTTTTGCTTTGACTCCATGCTCACATGCCATGTGCCTTGTTTATGGGATGAGAATGTGCTGCTCAACTTTCCTGGTCCCCATGAGAGTTTGTTTTCACTCATGATGAATAAATAGGCCTATTGACGCCTACCATAATCTTGCAAGCATTTTGGTTAGCCTGTATCAGTCCCTTAGGGGCTAGGCAAGTCTGAACATTAGCAAGAGTGAGTTTCTGGGCCCTCAGGAGAGTAATGAGGTCGTGGAATATGGTAACAATTTAGACGGCACACCATTACCATTACCCATTGCCATCAAGTTGATTCTGACTCATAGCGACCCTAAAGAACAGGGTAGAACTTCCCCACAGGGTTTCCAAGGAGCACCTGGTGGATTCAAACTGCTGACCTTTTGATTAACAGCTGTAGCTCTTAACCACTATGCCACCAGGGTTTCCTTAGATGGCATAGCAGGTATGAATTTGCTCTACAAGAGTCAGATGCCAAAAAGTCACATTACTTAATTTTTTTCTGAAATAAAAGTAAGTCTAATTTCGTAGATCTCTTGCTCTGGAAGTCTGCCTCCATGCTGTGAGGTCATGTGCGGAAGCCTATATGTAGAGGAACCAAAGTCTCCCACCAACAGCCATTACCGCCAATTTGCCAGCCATATGAGTGAGCCATCTTGGATGTGGATGCTGCAGCCTAGTCGAACATTCAGTTAACTACAGCCCCAGCTGACATCTTGAATATCACCTCGTAAGAAACCCCTCAAATTTTAAGTCACTTCCAAATTCCTCATTCACAGAAACTTACCAGAGAAGTTATGGTTCTTGCCTAAGTTGACTCATCTAAGGACAACCAAGTTTCTTACAGAAGGACAAAGGCAAGGAAACCCTTGTTAGTGAAGTGAAATGGATTCTCCCACCCTGGCATAAATAGAAGGGCTTTCCATTAGGAGCTGAATCATCTTTCAAATCACATTCTTACTTTGAACCAAAAATGTGGAGAACTGGATTAGTTCAGTGCCTATTTAACAATGACAAGACTTAAAATACAATAGATATAAGGGGAAAAAGTTAAATTCATCTCTGGGTTTCCTCTTACCAGACTGATGGGAAAGAAAATCAAAGTTTTGCCTCAAGAGAGCCCTTCCTGTATCCTGGAATGGTCCCAGAAATTGGGCCAGGTCCTCTGTTCTTCAGGCCATCAAAGTAGCTGCTGAAAAGTTCATTGTCTAAACTCCTATTTACTCTGGGCCTATTTTTCTCTGACTCTCAAGGCCCCAGGGTCTGTTCTCAGGATCTCATGTCAATATTAGATGTTGCGTGGGAGTAGGGTTTAAGTCCCAGCCTCTTCCTCTCTTCTGCTACATCCCTTCAACCTCTCCCCCAAATCCATGTCTTGCCTCCCTCACTGCTGGAGCTTAGATTCCTAAGGAAAAGAGGGAGAGCTGCACATCTTCCAGTGTATAGAAGCTTCTGTTTTCCTCTTGAGAAGCATTAGAGCCAATAATGATCCCCAGAGTCAAGGAGCTCAGACTCAGAAAACAAAGCATTGGTTCCATTTCTAGTGTGTTAATAGCTGTTGAGTGTTGACTCCCTCAAAGATTACCAGAAAAACCTATTAACCATGGAAAACTGTTGTAAGAGAGAACACCACCTTGGCAGAGTCTCATAAGGGGAAAGTCAGGAGAAGATATTCAGAGGATTTTAGGGCCTGGCATGATTTTAAAATGTGCCTTGCAAAACTAGGATCTGTGGGTACAGCAAACGAGGGTCTTGAAGCAAGTCTTGATAAATAAGCCATTAGATTTGATGTTATTTTAATTGATTTAAAATATTATCTTTTGGGAGCAATATTTCCTACAACAAATAGCTAAGTTATGTTTGCTTGTTTTCAATATTGTTTAATACAGGAAAGTATGCCTAGTCCCAGGAATTTTTGCTGGAAGGGAGCAGTCTTAGCATAGCCTGTGACCCATGACCGGATGTGTCAGCCTGGCTTCTTGGATGGGATGAGTGTGGGCTGAATCCTTTTACTGGGGCATCTTGACCCAAAACACATCACATAGCTGCTGGTGAGCTATGAGCACATCCCTCCCCTCTTTCCCTCAGCAAATATCAACATTCCCAGGAACTGCTTAGATAAACGGGTGCATTATATGGCACCTGACCAACTCCACTGCTATATCTGTTCCCTCTGGGGAGGGAACAGGGTCCTTTTCCTGCAGCACAAGATGGGTGCATGAAGGCTATCTTCCCAAGTCAGCTGCTGCCATGGGGCCTGACACCTACTATTGAAGTTAACCTTGCTCTGTCTATTTTCTATGTGAGCAAAGCCTTGTTTCATCCAGTGCCTGTGTATGAGTCATGCTTTTGCTGGTGGCCCTGACACCTGCAGCTATAAAAAAAAAAAGAAAGAAAGAAATGCAGCTATGGAGTGGGTTAATTCCCTCTATGTGATAGGACTTTCCCCTGGAGGTGGTAACAGGTGTCACCTTGCTCAACACACCAAGACAGAGAATTACATTGGTTTCAATCCTTATGATATTGAGAACAAAACCCAAATTACTATCTCAGCAAATTATCTTGCCCTGAAGTATTGGGAGCATCATTCCCATTCCATCTAGCCTTTCCTTTGATGACACTGCTGCCACTTGCAGCTTCAAATTTCTGTGTGTATATTTCTACAAAATGAACTTGCTGGAGCTCTTTACACAATGTACTGGAATCAATAAAAATTGTCTCAATGATTCTCTAAAATACTGTACCAAGTAGTATTTACGAACCAGGAGCCATAGATTTGAGATATTTAACTTCTCTCAGCCTTGATTTTCTTGTTCAGGGATACTAATATGATAGTTATTGTGAGGATTAAATAGATAATGCCTATATAGGTTTGGTATAATTTTAGGGGATTTTAAGCTAATGTATCTTTTACCTCAGAAATTTTTAGTTCCAAATCATCCCCATAACTCATAGATAAGGAGCAAAGTCAGGATTTTTTCCACATTGAAGCAAGAATGTCCCTTCCATTATGATAGCTTAGGTTGTGAGGCTTCCTACCCTACGGTAGAAGAAGGATAGGGCATGAATGAAAAAGGGAAAGCTCATCTTTTCTCGGATAAGGGCTGGTAGAGAAAGAGGTGGGTCAGAAGGAAAGCAAGGTCAGACAGAGGTTGTCATTTACCTTCCTCTCTTTTGGAGTCTTTTAGGACTTTAGAAACATCTCAATGAGAATGGGAGAGTTCAAGGATTCCAAGGCTAATGGCTATCTTCCTTGGGTGGACTAGGGTCTAGAGATCAAGGAGAATCCTGGATGCAGCCATTTATCCAATAGTGTGGAATGATGATGCCACAGCAGTGATATGAAGTGGCTTATTTGGGAAGCCTGAAGAAAGCAAATTAATTACAAATTATGGACCCAGAACTGTTCTAGGCACTGGGGACACAGTGATGAACAAGACTGATAAGGCCCAGCCTTTATGAAGCCTGATGATTAGGAGATAAAATCATCAATAAAAAAAGCAGACACATAAATAAGTACTTGAGATATTCTCAGAGAGAAATCCAATGAAGAAAATAAAAACAATAGATTATGGGGATCTGGAATTGGGGGTGGGCAACATTGGATGAAAAGAATAAGCAATTCCTTCCAGAAGTGAAAGCATTTGAACTGAGGGCCTACTGAGGAGAGGAGGCAGCCATGTGAAGATCTGTGGTAAGAAGTTTCCAGGCAGAGAGAATAAAAGTCATCAGGAGGGAAAGAGATAGGTTTGTCTAAAGAGAAGAAAGTTGCCAGAATGGCTGGAGAATGATGAGCAAGGAGATAACCCAGGAGGTTCCCAGCACACCTGTCTTAGGCTGGGTTCTCTAGAGAAGCAAAACCTGTAAGAATATTTACATAGAGAGGAAGAGAGAGATTTATGTCAAGGAAATGGCTCATGTGGTTGCAGAGGTTGGAACGTCCCAAGTCCGTGGGTCAGGATAGGGATTTCTCCTGATTCACGTGGCTGCAGGGGCTGGCAAATCCAAGATCGGTGGGTCAGAGAGCAGGGCTCTTGCTCACAGGCTGCGAAGATCGATGAATTCCAACATCGGCAGGCAAGACCACAGGTAAGCTGCTAGCTCAAGTCCCAAGAAAGGGAGATCAGATGAACAGGAGCCAGGTACACGATCCAGTGTGAGTAAAAAGCTCCCAAGCCTTTCTAGAATGTCTGCTTATAACCGATGCAGGCCACACACCCAAGGAAACTCCCTTTCAACTGATTGGCTACCCACAGTAGATCCTATCATGGGGGTGATCACACAGCAAATCTCAACAGGGAAATGATCACAAAATTATATGACTGCCAAAACACTGAGAATCATGGCCCAGCCAAGTTGATACACAATCTTAACCATCACAACACCTAAGGTTCTGACCTGCTGGCTACAAATTTGAGAATTCCCACTACTTCCTTGCACTCAAGAATTTTCCAGAGCAAGTCACAGAACTCAGGAAAGAACTGTACTTAAACAATCACTTTTTTTATTAAAAAGGATACACATTGGGACCAGCATAGAGAAGAGATGCATACAGTGAAGTCTGGGAGGGTCCTGATGTGGAGTTTCCATGTCCCAAAGATGTGTTACCCTACTAAACATTGATGTCTTTCACCAACCAGGAAGCTCAAATGAACTTCAGTGTCTTGGGTTTTTACTGGAGTTTCATTACATAGGCACGATTGATTGAATCATTACCCAGGTGGTTGAACTCAATCTCCAGCTCCTCAGTCCTCTCTGGAGATTGTACTAATAACACCTGGTGTCACCTGCTGAGTCTCCCTGGCATGACAAACCCACACATGAGAATCATCTCATTAAACTCTCAGGTGTGATCTGGAACCCCTCCATGAATAACAAAGATTCTAATCACTGGGGAAATTCCAATGGTCTTGAAATTACCACCTAGGAACCAGAGACAAAGACCAAATTCTTTGAGTATGCTTAATAATACACCCCACAGCTTCCAAGACGGCTCACTCACATGACTGGTAAGTTGTTGGCATTTGGCAGGAAGATTCAGTTTCTGGCTTCATGGATCTCTCCATAGGACTACTTGAGAGTCCTCACAACATGGCAGCTGACTTCCCCTAGAGTGAGTCATCCAAGAAAACAAGGAGAAAGTGATAACGCCTTTTATGACCTCGCTGAGAAGTTACACACCATCACTTCCACTGATAAATGTGGGTGAGAACAACACAAGGGTGGGAGTACCAGAAGGTGAGGGTTGTGGGGGCCATTTTAGAGGTTGAGTCCCACAGTCCCACACAACAAATAATTCTACACTATTACTTTAGTATGTCTGATGGACATTCACGTAGTGAAAGGTCTGTTTATTATTACCTGAGGCAAGAATCAAACTCTTTTATGTGTAAACATATACTCTTTGTATCATCTACTATATGCTGAATTTTCTAAGAGAGCAACCACTATGTAAACATGAGGGAAGATTGAGCTTGTTTTGTTTGTAACTCTACTAAAAGTTTTTCATCCCTTCGTGTCACCAACAGCAATGTCACTTAAGATATTTGGACAAACACAGCACAGCTGGATCAATTTGCATTTATGGTCTTTGTGCTCATGGTAACTCTCTATGTAAATGCAGACATTTAACCTTGCATCAAACAGTGCTGAACATTTACATATAAAAATACATATTATTTTACTATAAATAACTTTCTTTTAATTTCCCATTTATAATGGGAGTCCCTGGGTGCAAACAGTTAATGCTTTCAGCTGCTAACGGAAAGGTTGGAAATTAGAGTCCACCCAGAGGCACGGTGGAAGAAAGTCATGGTGATCTAGTTCTGAAAAAACATCCATTGAAAACCCTGTGGAATACAGTTCTCTGATACACATGGGTCGCCATGATTTGGAGTCGACTCCATGGCAAATGGTTATATTATAATTAGATTATCGTGGGGTTTTTTTTATGTTGTTTTAAATTATGTGTGTGGGAGATTACATAATTTAAGAATTTTATTTCAAGATAGTATAAGGGGTGTTGTAGCATATTTTAAGAAAAATATGTAAAAGTCTGGGTCTAATAAGGTTGAGAGTCACTCTTTATCCCATTGCCTTCTTTTTCATTTGCAGGCTGACGCCTAGAGAGAATGAAAACTGCCAGACGTCTCAGAGCTAATCAGTGAAAGAACTAGGAGGAAAATCCAGGCCTCAGTCTCAGCCCAGTACAAGTTGCATTGCATCAAGTTCCATTTACTGATTTACTATTTTCCGCATTGTGAACATCAGTCTCAATCAGCTGTTGGCCACAGTGGTCCCAGGTAACTTATTCTTTAAACTGCCTCCTCCTCACCATTTCAAATAAAACAATTTAAATCTATCTTATGAATTAGATATTATTACAAATCAAAACCTATCAAACTGGAAGAGTTGATTGTATATCTACCAATATACCCCACTGGGATTTTATCAAGTTGCAGAGATTTTGATTTGTTTTGCAAAACTTTTATGTTAATCATTGTGGTTTTAATATGCAGAACATTTTACCAGAAAGCATAAATCACAATGCAGATTTTTATTTCTTTTCAGAAACCTTCTAAATGAAATTCTTATTTTTTAACAAAAAGAAATTTAAACATTGGAAATGCATTTTGTGAGACAGGAAGTCAAAATGATGTTTTCATGGTACACATATTATCTGAAATTAGATAAAATACTACTATGATCCTATGAAAACAAAATTTGGGCTAATGAACTATCAGAGGAGATAACTCTGTAAACAGAGAAGATCCATGAAACAAATGAGATTTAAACACAGATGGATATGTGTTATTTTAAGTTGAAATGTTGTCAAATGAAAATCTGAATTTATGTTTCCCAAGTAAATACTTAATTATGATAATAACTGAGCTCTTAGGCTTGGAATTTTATTCTGAAAAAATGGATTTAGAGTGGAGCCAAAATTCAGAATCAACATCCCAGTGCCATAAGAATTATATTCTAAATCAGCAAAAGTTTATTTTTTATCTCCTGACATTTTCATTTGGTAGAGTTATGGTTTGATAAACTTTAGAGATGATTTTCAAAACACCAGTCACTAAAACAAACACACACAAATCTATTTCTGAACACCTGCAAAGTGCTTTTTTGTGGAGGCGTTATTCTTCATAAAAAAAAAAAAAAAAAGGAAAACATTTATTTAGCTCCTACTCTGGCTGTGCCATGCATTTTGCCAGGTGCCAGTTAAATGAAAAGTGTACTTGCCATTTGCTGATCACCTACCAAATGGAACACTTCATATTGCATTTAATCTCTATAACCACCCTATGAGTTAAGGCAAAGACTCAGAGCAGTTGCACATTTTGAATTTTGTTACAGGTTTTTAACTAAACTAGAGGGCAGTCAAACTTATTTACACACAGATTTATCCGGTGCCAGGGGTTACATATTTCTCACCACACTCCACTGCTTCATATGCTCATCTGAAGATGACTGAGATCAGGTCTTATTTTCAGCCTTTCATGGTCATGTGGTAGAAAAAAAACAACACTCCTTCCCTGAGTCAAATGTAGTCTAGTTGAGGACTGTAGATTAACGATCAAAGCAACGGTTCTCAAATAGGTTTACAAGGTGATGTCAGTGAAAATGGTGGAGTAATGACCTCTGAAAATTCTCTCCTCCATGAAAGCAATGAGACAACTGGCATAAATTATCAGAATTAGCTTTTACAGAACTCTGGAAATTAACAAAAGCAGCAAGGGGAGTGTTTATTCAAGAAAACAACTGAATCATGGTAAGAACAGTGAGCTTTGTGGCATTTTAATGTGCCCTTGTCCCATTCTGCACTTTCCAGCTTCACAGTAGCCTTGAAAAATGGCAGCCTGCATTCTTGGTGGCAACCAGCAACCTGGAGGCACAGAGTGAGAAAAATGGGGGCAGAAGTTCTTTTCAAGCCTCATTCCTAAAGAATTGCCATTATTTGACCTGTCTGGCTGTTCCCCAGAAGACTCTACTTGTAAAGTTGTCTGTATTAAAATGACTCAGAGATCATCTGTGCAATAAGCACTTTTCCCTGGAGGGCTTTTGTTTAAAACAATTACAGGTAACTGTTTAACTTCAAGGCTGCCTGAGGGAGTGGATAACAGTTGAGGCAAATAATAGACCAATCAAAACTTTAAAAGGAAAATCTGGGGAATTAGATGTTCATAAGGGCTTTAAAAAGCTCCAACACATTACTGGGAATTTAGAAGGTCATACCCCTGAATAGAGCTGTGCAGGACCAGGGCTCTGTGCATACTCAGAAAAGATCTGAGAAGGCCCCAAATGCTCCCCTCTGGCTTCCTCTGCACAGTAGGAAGTGAAGATTAAGGTAAACTTTTAAAGTGCTTGGCTGAGTGTTGAAGGCATGTTCCAACATACACAGAATACTGTGACAAGGAGTGGGAGGCTTATTGGTTCCATGAATTTAAAGAAATCTCTGTTCAATTGTTAGCTGACCGCTAAGGAAACTGAAAGGAGCCCTGGTGGTGCAGTGGTTAAGCACTCAACTGCTAACTGAAAAGTCAGCAGTTTGAACCCGCTAGCCACTCTATGGAATAAAGATGTGGCTGTCTGCATCCATTAAGATTTACAGCCTTGGAAACCCTAAGGGGCAGTTCTACTCTGTCCTATGGGTTGCTAACTGTTGGAACTGACTCCACTGCAATGGATTTCTCTCTCTTTTTTTTTTTTTTTGGCTTAAGGTAACTGAGCAGAGACTACATGACAAAGAATACAGACTTTAAAGAATTGGTTCGGAAAAGTCACTAACCATACAAACAATAATAACTAAAATAAGCATCAACAACAACAAACCCTGGGGAGAGGAGACAATCTGATTTCTGGGTTTGCCACATTATATTATTTAAAATACCCTGTTTGCAAAAAAAACTATGAATCATGCAAAAGAAAGTATGGCCCATACACAGAAAAACAAAAATAGATAAATAAACCCAACCAATTCATAGAAATTGGACTTACGAGGCAAGGACTTTGAAGCAACTATTTTAAATATATTCAGAGAATTAAAGAAAATTATGTCTAAAGAAAAATATGAGAATGAAGCCTCACCAAGTAGAGAATATCAATAAAGAGATACCCAACCCCAAAACCAAACCCATTGCTGTCAATTCTGACTCATAGTGACCCTATAGGACAGAGTAGAACTGCCCCTTAGGGTTTCCAAGGAGCAGCTGGTGGATTCCAACTGCTGACCTTTTGGTTAGCAGCTGAGCAAAAGAATCAAATAGAAATTCTGTAGTTCAAAAGCACAGTAACTGAAACAAAAAATTCACTAGGAGAGTTCCACAGCAGATATGAGTAGGAAGAAGAAAGAACCAGTAAACTTGAAGATAGAACAATTGAGATTATCTAGTGTGAGAAACAGAAAGAATAAAGAAAAATGAACAGAGTCTAGAGATCTGTGGGACATCATCAAACACACCAACATATGCATAATGGGAGTTCCAGAAGGAGAGGAAAGAGAAAAAAGGGCAGAAAAAATATTTGAAGAAATAATGGCAGAAAATATTAATCTACACACCAAAGAAGGTCAATATACTCCAAAAATGCTAAACTCAAAGAGATCCACACTTATACATATCATGATCAACTCATCACACGCAAGGAATTATCAACAAGGGTAACAGTTGATTTCACATCTGTAGAATGGATTTTAAAAAGTGACCCAACTATGCGATGTCTCCAAGAGACTCATTTTAGCTTCAGAGATACAAATAGGTTGAAAGCAAAACAAAAGAAAAAGATTCCATGCAAATAGTAACCAAAAGAGTGCTGAAGTTTCTACACAAATATCAGACAAAATATACTTAAGAAAAAAATTGTTACTAGAGACAAAAAAGGGACATTTTATAATTATAAAGGGGTCAATCCCTCAAGAAGATACAATGGTCATAAACCTATATGCACCTAACAACAGACCTCAAGCTGGGTTTGCAGAGACTTCAATCTGTGTAAGTGTGGAGAATTCTTAACAATTTCGGGTTTTGCTTTGGATGATAATCTAAATCACTCTGAAGACAGAGCTTAAGTTTTGCTGTAATAATTCACAATTGGAAAATACTTTGGTAGAATAAAACTTTATTGTATTAAATTGATATGTTGGTAAGGATTAGGGTTGGTTGTAAAGAACGGAGACTCAAAACGACTCAAAAAGTTAATTTTTTTCTCAAGTTAAAAGCCAGAGGTAGGAAGCCAATGGCTGGAAAGATAGTTCTGCATCCATAAAATGATCAGGGAGTCCAGTTCCCGCAAGCTCACTGCTCCTATTCTTTTTTTTAATTTTCTTTCTTTTTTTAATTGTATGTTAGATGAAGGTTTACAGAACAAACTAGTTTCTCATTAAACAGTACACATATTGTTTTACGACTTGGATAACAACTCTAAGACATGGCAATACTCGCCCTTCTCAACCTTGGATTCCCTGTTACCACATTTCCTGTCCTCTCCTGCCTTCTAGTCCTTGCCCCAGGGCTGATGTGCCCCTTTAGTCTCATTTTGTTTTATGGGCCTGCCCATTCTTTGGCTGAAGGGTGAGCCTCAGGAGTGACTTCATTATTGAGCTGAAAGGGTGTCCTGGGGCCATACTCAGGTTTTCTCTAGACTCTGTCAGGCCAGCAAGTCTGGTCTTTCTTTTTGAGCAAGAATTTTGTTGTACATTTTTCTCCAGCTCTGTCTGGGACCCTCTACTGTGATCCCCATCCAGCAGTCAGTGGTGGTAGCTGGGCACTATCTAGTTGTACTGGGCTCAGTCTGGTGGAGACCGTGGTAGATGTGGTCTGTTAGTCCTTTGGACTAAACTTTCCCTTGTATCTTTAGTTTTCTTCATTCTCCCTTGCTCCTGAAGGGGTGAGACCACTGGAGTATCCTAGATGGTCACTCATAGGCTTTTAAGATCCCAGACAGTACTCACCAAAGTAGAGTGTAGAACATTTTCTTTACAAACTATGTTATGCCAATTGAACTAGCTATTCCCAAGACCACGGTCCTCACAGCCCTCAGCCCAGCAATTCAGTCCCTCAGGGAGTTTGAGTGTGTCTATGATCACTTCTCGTATTCTTAAAGTGTGATCCTCATTCAAGACCACATCATCTGTGTCCCAGGCAGCTGCTGGATAAAGGAACACATAAAGTAAAAGAACATGAGCCAGCTGTCTTTGGTTGTTGGCTTCATTTTATTTTTTCTGCAATCTTTTATTATGAGCATTGTCACACATGAAGATTGAAAAAAAAAAAAAAAACACAATGAGAACTCCTATACTTTCCACCTGGAAACAACAGTTGCTAACATTCTCCCATAGTCTATCTCAGAGAACTGAAGCATTTCAAAATAAGTTGTAGAGATCATATTTGACTCTTAAAAATTTTATTTTGCATCTTCTAAAAATAAGAACCTTCTGCCCCTACTCAAAATATAATAATTACAGCTGAGAAAATCAACAATTTTATAAAGTCTTTCTCTACCAAGTTCATATTCAAAATTTCCCAGTTGTTCAATTGGGGTTCATAAACTATATTTGCTTGTGTCATCTCTTCAGTCTCTTGTGATCTAGAACAGTTCTCAATTTTTTTCAAGGTATTAACTTTTTGATGAGTTCAGATGAGTTCAGATCAGTTGCCTTGTATCATGTCGCACCTTCTAGAATAGTCTGATTGTTTCCTCATGGTTGTGTTAATTTGTTCCTAAATCCCCATATTTCCTGAAAATTAGAAGTTAGGCATAGAAACTTGATTAGGTTCAGGTTAAGTTTTGGCAAAATTCTGGCAAGAATTCCTCATAGATGGTGTGGTAAGCTTTATATTGCATCATATCAGGAGGCACATGACGCTGGGTTGTACCCCTCACTATTAGTGCTGTGGAGCTTGAGCATTTGTTTCAGGTGTCTCCCACATCTTCTTGTTGAAAAGGTCCATCTTGCATTTGCAATTTTAAGTAGTATGTGAAGTGACAATTTGGTCTTTTCTTCCTATTCTGCTCCTTGAAAGTAACTCACCCAAAAGGTGCTGGTTCTTATCATTGAGAGTTACAAAACTTAAAATACACTTTGTATATTTACTAGCATCTGCCAGTTGTCACTTAAGATTCTCGGAAGATGCCACATGACATTCCTGCTTATATTCCAATGGCAAGTTTCTTGGGAACACATAGTGCAATGGAGATTGGAGAACGTAATCTTATGGAAAAAAAGGAGAGCTGATATTGTGGGCAACTTGCAGGCTCTTTCAAATTTCTGTAGAAATTCTAGAGGCTGAGGAGAACAATCTTTTGTTTAAAACAAAAAAACCAACAAAACCAAACCCACTGCTTTCGAGTCAATTCCGACTCATAGTGACCCTATAGGACAGAGTAGAACTGCCACATAGAGTTTCCAAGGTGTGTCTGGTGGATTTGAACTGCTGACCTTTTGGTTAGCAGCTTTAGCTTTTAACCACTACGCCATCAGGGTTTCCATTGTTTTAAAAAGGGTCCTTATATTACTTAAGATTGAGAAACAATGAACTGGAGAATCATCTATAGCTAAAGGCTATTGCACTGCACAGATTCTGGGAGTGCTTTAGGAATACAGAGATGAGAGCCCGCAATCCCGAAAGGCTAGACCTAGAATAGCTGGATAAAAAGACTTGAACTGCACCTTAAGAGAGTCAAGAACTGGAATTAAAACAACAACAACAACAAAAATCCAAAAACCATGGCTGTTGAGTCATTTCCAACTCATGGTGACCCCACGTGTTACAGAATAGAATTGCTCCATAGGGTTTTCTTGGCCCTGGGCAGCACAAACAGGTAAGTGCTTGACTACTAGCTGAAAGGTTGATGGTTTGAAATCACCCAGAGGTGCCTCAGAAGGCAGGGCTGGTGATCTGCTTCTGAAAGGTCAAAGCATTGAAAATTCTATGGAACAATTCTACTCTGCACACATAGTTGCCATGAGTTGGAACCTATTTGATGGCAACTAAAAGCAACAACAAATACAATCTTTATGGAAGCAAATCGACAGGACTTTCTTTCGCGGCGCCACTGCGTGGGTTCGAACTGCCAGCCTTTAGGTTAGTAGTTGAGCACAAACTGCTTAAACCACTCAGGGGCCTAAGGATTGAGACAGATGGTGAGAATTTGGTAAGAAGACATTCCACGTATTCCTTCACAGCTAGGATTGTATTCAGATCAGGCTTTATTGTACCCAAAGACCAGGGGTTATACACTCAATGTAGCCCACAGCAGTTATAAACATGTTCTGTTTGGCTACTTCAGTGTTCTAAAAATAACTGAATGGCCCTTTGGCTAGACATCTGGTTTTCAGTTTAGCCATAGTGCCCAAGCCTCCCTATTGCCTTATGCTGGCCGCTTCATGTTAAAGACTCTGGTACGAACCTGAACCCTGAAGATCCTTGTGTTGGCGCTCCCTCTCATGCAAAAACCCAAATAACATAAGAACATGATAGACATGGGCAACGGCTGGCTACATCTTCCCACAGCTACTCACCACCACTTGTTTCCTTTCCTTGCCGTGAAGAAATAGACACTGTCAGGAGAGGTTTCTTTAGCATATAAAAAAGAAAATAACAGTGGCTATTCAGCACAATGACCTTTCTAAGCTGGGACAGAGCAGATGTAATTCAGCAGCCATCACATCAAGGCAAGCAGCCAAGGAATACATGGGCCAAATGTGCACAGCACTTCAGGTAACCCTTAGTGGGAGGGGCTGGGCTTTGAGGAAGGCCAGGGTTGGGGGAACTTCTCCTGAGCTGAGGCTAGACAGGAGGCTAGATACAGGGTTTGTAATTGTTTTAATAGCATGATTTTAGTGCATCATTGAGGTGGACTTCATTTGCTGAATTGTTTCAAAGGCTCTGATAACCAAACTGTTCCCAACACTTTAAGCTTTGGTTCAAAGTCATAATGTAGCTATTTCACTATAATTGCAAAATTTGACAAAGAGATGCCTTAGGAGGGAACTCAACAGTACAATAAATCTCACATTTACGTCATATACTCCACGCTCTTAACCATACTCCTAACCCGGTTTCTTCCTCTCACTTCTCTAACGTACTTTCCATCTCTTCCTTCCTGAAATATTTGTTCAATGTCTATTATTATGCTTGACATTGTGCCAGGTTTTAGGGATACAAAAGTGAACCTGTAGAACATAATTTCAAATTCTCATGGACTCTAGACTTTATGGAGCCAAGGGAGCTGGATGAACTCCTAAAATTATTGCCCTGAGATAATCTTTAAACCTTAAACCAAGAAAAATCCTGTTCTTAAAACCAAGCAATAGTTTAGCTTAACTAGTAAAAAAAAGTTTGGCTTGAGCATTATGCTCTTTTAAGAACTATCTATATAGGATCAAAGTGACAACAGCAACTCGAAAGATTAGATAAGAACCTTAGGGGGCAGTGAGTTTATGTTAATGGGGGAGGGACAACTCAGAAAAAGAGGGTGAGAATGGATGTACAAATCAGAGAATGTAATCAATGTCACTGAATTGTACATGCTGAAACGGTTGAATTGGTGTAGGTTTTGCTGTGTATATTATCAACAACAACAACAAAAAAGAACCTGACATATGAATGCACTCAAAAGTTGTCACAGCTTAACTCTGAGGCAGGGGAAGAGGGAATAGAGGCTACAGAAAAGATAAGTCAATACCATAGTGTGTCAAAGCTATGAAAGAGAGAGGTACGCACAGAACAGTCGTGTCCTTTGACCCCTGAAATAGCTTAGGAGACGTCATTGACTGAGTTGGACAATGTGGACTCCGTGGCAGCTGACTGGAGGTGCCACCGTGACACTTCATGAAATGTAGGCAGGGAGCCCTCCCAGGGAAGCAGGGTATGGTGACACTTCCTGCCTGGTGCACTTCTATATCAGCTTGTCTGGTCATTCAGAAAACATATCTAAGGCCTTTGGCACCGAACATGAATTTGGGAACAGTCACTCATGAAGCACAGCAAAAGTCCTCACGAGCACCACAGTTTTAGTGATTACTCCGGAGCAGTATTTAAGAAAAGTTCCCAGCAGCAAACAAAGCCAGTGCAAAGTACAGTTTTAGTTTTCCTATCTAGTTGGTGGAAAACCCTGGTGGCATAGTGGTTAAGAGCTGTGTCTGCTAACCAAAAGGTCAGCAGTTCAAATCCACCAGGTGCTCCTGGGAAACTCTACAAGGCAGTCCTACTCTGTCCTAAGGGTCGCTATGAGTCAGAATTCACTCAATGGCAACAGGTTTTATGGGTTTATCAGCTAGTGAATTGCAGAGATTTAAAACTGAATAATGAAACAAAGTGAGGCAGTAACAAGCCTAGATGCTTGTTTTTTCTTACCCAAAGGGCCTCTCTGCAGTATAAAAATGAACTTACTGAGGACTTCAAGTATATGGAAATGCTTTCCTTGTTTACTGTTCTTGAGGGAAACATAAGAATCCTATGGAATTTTTTAGTTAGTGCAAAGTGATGTATGGGCTTTGGAGCCAGACGAAGTTCAGTTCCAATCTAGCTCCATCTTTTACTCTGGACAGGTTTGGAAAGATTACTTTTAGTCCTGGAATGTAGTGCCAAATGTGTGCAAAAGGCATAATGTTATCTACTTTCCAGAGTTGTCGAATGATTAAATTTTATATTGTATCCTAAGAGCATTTATAGCACAGTGTGTGATCAATTGACACAAATTTCCTGCAGCCCCCCAAAAACAACAAACCTGTTGCTGTCAAGTCAATTCTGACTCCAGCCCCTAATGCTTAATAAATTATGGGTTTTAAAAAAAGTTTTTTTCCCAAGGACAGAGCCAATGTGACGCTAGAGACAGAAGCACCACACAGTCCCTCCACAGCAAAGACCTGAAAAAACTAAGCAAAACAGAAACAAGCATCCATCTTGGAACCCTAAGTGTCAAATGAAGGGATAAAGAACTCAACCAAGCACTGAATGGAGTAAGAAACTGAGAGAAAACAGAGAGCGAGGAGAGCTACGGAGTACAGCTAGCTTATGTGGCTCCTGGTAACCGCAAAGGCACACTTTCCCACCCTCCACCCTTCTTCCCCCTGCTTGGACTCTGCCACTTTCTGGTGGCCTGAGGTCACTTGTCTAGGGAGACACCAGCTCCTTGTTGCTTAGATTTGCCCCTCCAAAACCAGCCAGGTCCTTCTGTGCCATATTTTTGTTGCTGTAGTTGCTTTTGGGGGGCTTCTTTGGTTTCTTTTCTCTCTCACCTCCTTCCTTTCCTTTCTCTCAAACACCTGGCTCCATGTGCCATTCCCGCTCCTTCTTGATAGGCTGTGCAGCTCCATTCGGCTGGGGAGCCACTTCCCCCGTCTGAGCCACCACACCAGTGGGCTACCTAGGGCTATTTTTTTTTTCTTTGTTTCTCAATTTATTGTCTCTCTCTACCTTCCTTCTTTTCCTTTTTCCTGAATACCTTGTGCCATGTGCCATCTCCACTCCTTCTAGATGGGCTGTGTAGCACCGCTCATTTGGGAAGCCACTTCCCTGGTCCACACCACCAAGCCAGTGGGCTCTACTGGGGTTTTGTTTTGTTTCTTTTCTCAGTTTCTTGTCTCTCTCTGCCTTCCTTCCTTACCCTTCTCCTGAACACCGTATGTCATCTCTACTCCTTCTTGACTACCAGTGCAGTGCCACTCAGTTGGGGACCTGCTTCTGGTGGGCTCACCTGGGCATTTTTTTTTCTCTTCTTTTTTCTTGTCTCACTTTCCTTCCTCCCAACCACCTGACATCTTTTTTTTTTTTTTGGTTTCTTGTTTCTCTCTACCTTCTTTCCTTTCCTTTTTCCTGACCTCCTGGCCATGTGTGCCTTTTTCTCTCTCTGTTTCTCTTTTTTTTTTCTTTATCTAGTTTCTTATCTCTCCCTTCCTTTGTTTTTTCCCACCCACCTAGCTGTGTGTGCTGTATCTGTCCCTCCTTGATGGGCTGTGCCACTCTGCCCAGCTATAAAGCCACTAGCATACAGCTTCCCCAGGTCTGTGTCACTCCAATGGCAGTTTCCCTCAGTACTGTTTTGTTTTGGCTTCTGTTTCTCTCTCCTCTCTCTCTTCTTTCCTATACCCACTTAGCTCCACAAATCACATCTTCTCTCCTTCCTCTGGCCTATCAGCACCATGCACTAAACATCCACTCCAGAGCAGCACAGGCATGGTCTTCCAGAACCTGCCCTGCATTGCCCCCATCCCCACCCTGTTGGCCCCAGTATGTACTGCAAACGACCCATCCCAGCTCCTCCCCCTTCACTGGACCTGCCCTGCTGCACCATAGCTGAACAACTGGCCCTGTCCAATGGACAAGGTGGTGAGAAATATTGTGACTACAGACGAACACATAACAAAGAATGCCCAGTCTGCCTACCCAGACATAACCAAATAAAACAAAAAAGCAGGATGAAACAAACAAATCTACAATCAATAAATGAAGAAAATAATTACTGAATGTCCCAAAGACAGCAGACAATTATCAAAACATATATTAAAAAAAAAAAAAGGACAGGATGGTTCCAGTAGGCATCCAAGATAAAACACCAGATACCTTTTAGTAGAAGAAAAAGCACTAGAACTACCTGAAAGGAAATTCTAATCTCTAATATTGAGGGCTATCCAAGAGATGAGGGAAAAAGCAGGCAAAAATGAGGAAAAAACAGACAAAATCATGGAAAAAACAGACAAAACAATAGAGGAACTCAGAAAAATGATAAAGGAACAAAATGTCAAAATAAACTCACAACTAGAAATCATACAAAAACAGCAATTAGAAATCGAAAACATAAAAAACAAGTTTTCAGAAATTGACAGTATCATAGAAGGTTTGAGGAACAGGGTTGAAACAATGGAAGACAGGATTGGTCAAATTGAAGATAAATCCTCAGACACCATTTTGTTGGAGGAAAAATCAGAGAAAAGAATGAAGAAAAATGAAGAAACCCTGAGAACTATGTGCTACACAATCAAGAGAAAAATTTGCGAGTGATCAGAGCTCCAGAACAGGGTAGGAAAATGAAAAATACAGACAAGATCATTGAAGAATTGCTGATAGAAAGCTTCCCTAATATCAGGACAGATAAAAAGCTGATAATCCAAGAAGTTCAGATGAATCCCATATAGGATAGACCCCAAAAGAAAATCACCAAGGCATGTCATAATCACACTCGCTAAAATGAAAGGCAAAGAAAGAACCCTGAGTGCAGCTCTAGAAAAATGAAAAGTCACATACAGAGAGGAAACAATAAGGCTAAGCTCTGATTACTTGGTAGAAACTATACAAGCAAGAAGGCAATGGGATGACATACATAAAACCTTGAAAGAAAAAATTACCAACCAAGAATGATATATCCTGCAAAACTCTCACTCAAATGTGATGGTAAAATTAGGACATTTCCATACAGATAGAAATTAAAAGAATAATTAAAAACCAAGCCAAATTTACAATAATACTTAAAAGAAATCCTTGGTTAAAGAAGCAACAAAATCAGACAACAACCTGAATCTAGGATGCAAGACCACATCGGCCAAATACCAACCTACGTAATGAACTCTCAAGGATAAAACAAAACTAAAAGATTTACAACAGGGAACCAGAGAGGTTAAAATGTAAATAGCGAAAACTTCAGAACAATAAAAGAGGGACTAAATGGTGTAGGTATAGAACTTTCAAAAGGAGAGGAAGTCAAGGCGATTCCAAGTAATAAAAGACTGGTTCCAACTTAGGAAGAGGAAGGTAAATTTCGAGGTAACCACAGAGAAAATTCATAAACCTACTCACCAAAATAAAGAAGAAAAACATAAAGTCTCAGTAAACACAAAACCTACAAAAATGAAAGAAATGAAAAAATTCACAAACAAAAGGAATTCAGAACATGAGAATAAGAAGAACAAACAAAATGTCAGCACCACAAAAAAAAGCACTACAAAATGACAGCAATAAACTCACACCTATCAATAATTACATTGAATGTAAATGATCTGATTGCACCCATAAAGAGACAGGGAGTGGCAGAATAGATTAAAAAAAAAAAAAAAACTGGGCCTATCAATACACTGTCTACAAGAGACACACCTTAGAAACAAAGACATAAATTTAATAAAAATCAAAGTATGGAAAAATATATGTCAAGCAAACAGCTACCAAAAAAGAGCAGGAGTGGTAATACTAATGTCAGATAAAATAGATTTTAAAACAAAATCCACCATAAAAGACAAAGAAGGGCATCATATAATGACTAAAGGGACAACCCATCATGAAGACATAAACATAATAAACAGCTATGCACCCATTTGCGGGACTCCAAAATGCATAAAACAAACTCTAACGGCACTGAAAAGAGGAATTGACAGTTGCACAATAATAGTAGGAGACTTCAACACATCACTCTTGGCAAAGGAAAAAACATATAGAAAGAAACTCAACAACAATACAGAATAGCTAAAGGTCACAATCAGCCAACTTGAGCTCATAGACATACGTAGAACACTCCACCCAACTGCCGCAAAGTATACATTCTTTTCCAATGCACATGGAACATTTTCCAGAATAGATCACATCTTAGGCCACAAACCAACCCTCAACAAAATCCAAAACATTGAGATAATACAAAGTATCTTCTCTGATCACAATGCCATCAAAGTAGAAATTAACAACAGGAAGACCAAGGGAAAAAAAAATCAAATACATGGAAACCAAATAACGTCCTGGTTAGAAACCACTGGGTAATAGAAGAAATCAAAGATGGGATCAAAAAAATTCCTAGAATCAAATGAGAATGAAAACACATCATAACAAAACCTTTGGGTTTTGTTTCTGTGCTCAGAGGTCAATTTATAGCAATAGATGCACACATCAAAAAAGAAAAAGTGGACAAAATCAAAATGTTAGCTACACAACTGGAACAAATAGAAAGAGAACAGCAAAAGAAGCCTAGAGCCACCAGTAGAAAGGAAATAATAAACTTCAGAACTGAAATAAATGATATAGAGAATAGAAAAACAATAGAAAGAACCAACAAAACCAAAAGTTGGTCCCTTGAAAGGATCAACAAAATCAATAAACCATTGGCCAAACTGATAAAAGAAAAACAGGAGAGGATGCAAATAACCCAAATAAGAAATGAAATGGTGAACATTACAACAGACTAAACTGAAATAAAAAGGATCATAACAGAGTACTATGAAAAACTGTACTCCAACAACTTTGAAAACCTGGAGGAAATGGACAAATTTCTAGACACGCACTACCTACAAAATCTAACATAAACTGACACTGAAAATCTAAACACACCCATAACAAGAAAAGAGATTGAAAAGGTAGTAAAAAACAAAGCAAACAAACAAACAAAAAACAAAAAAACTCTCAACAGAAAACCCCCCTGGCCCAGATGGCTTCACTGGAGAATTCTACCAAACATTCAGAGAAGAGCTTGCACCAGTACCACTGAAACTATTTCAGAACATATAAAAAGAAAGATATTTCCAAATTCATTTTATGAAGCCAGCGTAACCCTGATACCAAAACCAGATAAAGACAACATGAAAAAAGAAATTTACAGACCAATATCTCTCATGAATGTAGATACAAATATTCTCAACAAAATTCCAGCCAATAAAATTCAGCATCATATCAAAAAAATAATACTCCATGACCAAGTGGAATTCATACCAGGTATGCAAGGATGGTCCAACTTTAGAAAATCAATCAACATAATCCACCACATAAAGAAAAGAATCACATGATCATCTTGATCGATGCAGAAAAAAGCATTCAACAAAGTCCAATACTCATTCCTGATAAGAACTCTCATAAAATAGGTACAGAAGGGAAAGTCCTGAACATAATAAAGGGCATCTATAGAAAACCAACAGCCAACATCATTCTTAATGGAGAGAGGCTGAAAACATTCCCCTTGAGGACAGGAACAAGACAAGGGTGCCCTTTATTACCACTCCTATTTAACATTCTGCTGTAAGTCCTAGCTAGAGCAATAAGGCAAGAAAAAGGAATAAAGGGCATTCAAATTGGTAATGAAGAAGTAAAATTGTCTCTATTTGAGGATGATATGATACTATACATAAAAAACCCAAAAGACTCTATGAGAGAACTACTGCAACTAATAGAAAGATTCAGCAGAGCAGAAGGATATAAGGTAAATGTACAAAAATCCATTGGATTCCTATACACCAATAAAGAGAACAATGAAAAGGAAATCAGGAAAACAATACCATTTATAATAGTCCCTAAGAAAACAAAATATTTCAGATTAAATCTAACCAAGGATGTAAAAGACCTATACAAAGAAAACTACAAAACACTACTGCAAGAAACCAAAAAGACCTATATAAATGGAAAAACATACCATGCTCATGGATATGGAGACTCAGCATTGTGAAAATATCGATTCTACCCAAAGCAATTTACGAATACAAATGTAATACTGATCTAAATACCAACAACATTCTTTAAAGAGATGGAAAAACTAATCATTAACTTTATATGGAAAGGGAAGAGTCTCCAGGTAAGTAAAGCACTATTGAAGAAGAAGAATAAAGTAGGAGGACTTGCACTACCTGACCTCCAAACGTACTATACAGCTACAGTAGACAAAACAGCCTGGTACTAGTACAATGACAGATACATTGACCAGTGGAACAGAATTGAGGACCTAGATGTAAATCCATCAACCTGATCTTTGACAAGGGCCCAAAGTCTATCAAATGGGGAAAAGACAGCCTTTTTAACAAATGGTGCTGGCAAAACTGGATGTCCATCTGCAAAAAAATGAAATAGGACCCATACCTCACACCATACACAAAAACTAATTCAAAATGGTTCAAAGACCTAAATATAAAATCAAAAACTATAAAGGTCATAGAAGAAAAATAGGATCAATGCTAAAGGTCCTAATACACGGCATTAACAGGATACAGTCCATAACTAACAACACACAAACTCCAGAAAAGAAGCTAGATAACTGGGATCTTCTAAAAATTAAACATTTATGTTCATCAAAAAACTTCACCAAAAAATGGGCAAAAGATATGAAGAGACACTTCATCAAAGGAGATATTCAAGTGGCTAACAGACACAGGAGGAAATGTTCACAATCATTAGCCATTATTGTTGTTAGGTGTCGTCAAGTCGGTTCCAACCCATAGCGACCCCATGTACAATAGGAGGAAACACTGCCCAGTCCTGGGCCATCATCAGAACTGTTGTTATGCTAAGCCCATTGTTGCAGCCACTGTGTCAATCCATCTCCTTGAGGGTCTTCCTTTTTTCCACTGACCCTCTTTACCAAGCATGACGTTCTTCTCCAGGGACTGATCCCTCCTGAAAACATGCCCAAAATATATGAGACATAGTCTCACCACCCTTGGTTCTAAGGCGCATTCTAGTTGCACTTCTTCCAAGATAGGCTTGTTTGTTCTTTTGGCAGTTCATGGTATGTTCAATATTCTTCTCCAACACCACAATTCAGTGGTGTCAATTCTTCTTCAGTCTTCTTTATTCATTGTCCAGCTTTCACATGCATAGGAGGCAATTGAAAACACCATGGCGTGGGTCAGGTGCACCTTAGTCTTCAAGGTGACATCTTTGCTTTTCAACACTTTAAAGAGGTCTTTTGCACCAGATTTGCCCAGTGCAACGTGTCTTTTGATTTCTTGACTCCTGCTTCCATGGGTGTTGATTGCGGATCCAGTTAAAATGAAATGCTTGACAACTTCAGTCTTTTCCCCATTTGTCATGATGTCGCTTATTGGTCCAGTTGTGAGGATTTTCATCTTCTTTACGTTGAGGCTTCATATTGAAGGCTGTGGTCTTTGATCTTCATCAGGAAGGGCTTCAAGTCCTCTTCCCTTTCAGCAAACTAGGTTGTGTCATCTACATAAGGCAGGCTGTCAATGAGTCTTCCTTCAATCCTGATGCCCATTCTTCTTCACATAGTCCAGCTTCTCAGATTATCTGCCCCGCATACAGATTGAATAGGTATGGTGAAAGGATACAACCCTGACTCACACCTTTCCTGACTTTAAACCATGCAGTGTCCTGTTCGAGCAACTGCCTCTTCATCTATGTTCAGGTCCTCATGAGCACAATTAAGTGTTCTGGAATTCCCATTCTTCCCAACTTTATCCATAATTTGTTATGATCCATACAGTTGAATGCCTCTGCATAGTCAATAAAACACAGGTAAACATCTTTCTGATATTGTCTTCTTTCAGCCAGGATTCATCAGATATCAGTGATGATATTCCTGGTTCCACATCCTCTTCCGAATCTGGCTTGGATTTTTGGCAGTTCCCCGTCCATGCACTGCTGTAACAGCTTTAGAATGATCTTCAGCAAACATTTACTTGTGTGGTATATTGTTTGATAATTTCCAAATTCAGTGGGATCAACTTTCTTAGGAATAGGCATAAATATAGATACCTTCTGGTCAGTTGGCCAGGAAGGCTGTCTTCCAAATTTCTTGACATAGACGAATGAATACTTCCAGTGCCGTGTCCATTTGTTGAAACATCTCAATTGGTATTCTGTCAATTCCTGGAGCCTTGTTTATCGCCAGTGCCTTTAGTGCAGCTTGGACTTCTGCCTTCAGTACCATTGGTTCCAGCTCATATGATACATTTTGAAATGGTTGAACATTTTCCAATTCTTTTTGGTATAGTGACTCTGCGTATTCCTGCCACCTTCTTTTGATGCTTCCTGAGTCATTTAATATTTTCTCCAAAGAATCCTTCAACATTGCAACTCAAGGCTTGAATTTTTTCTTTAGTTCTTTCAGCTTGAGAAATGCAGAGCATGTCTTCCCTTTTGGTTTTCCATCTCTAGGTCTTTGCACATGTCATTATAATGCTTTACTTTGTCTTCTCAAATTGCCCTTTGAAATCTTCTGTTCAACTCTTTCGCTTCATCATTTCTTCCTTTTGTTTTAGCTACTCAATGTTCAAGAGTTAGTTTTAGAGTCTCTTATGACATCCATTTTGGTCTTTTCTTTCTTTTCTGCCTTTTTAATGGCCTCTTGCTTTCTTCATTTATGATGTCATTCCACAACTCATCTGGTCTTCAGTCATTACTGTTCAACACGTTAAATCTATTCTTTTTTTTTTTTTTCATTAAAGCAAAAAGAAAGTTTTTTGGCATATATTTAAAAAGGCAAAAGTAGGAAAGTAGACAAGCATGCTGCCAGAGTTAATGTCTGCCCAAATCCAAGGAAATATTACAGAATAGACAAAAGTGGGGAAAAGGACAAGCATGGTGCCATAGCCATGTCTCCCCGAGTCCAAGGAAACTACAGAATAAGCAAGAATGGGAAAATAAACAAGCATGCTGCCAGAGCCAGTCTGCCTGAGTCCAAAGAACTTTACAGAATCATCAGTATATACTTACAAATGGGCAAAACCATTGAAAGCTTCGCCTTTTCACAGTTTGGTTAGAATCTGTGATCCTATATTCTGAATTGCCTTTCTTAATAATCATTGGCACAGGTTTCAGTAACGATAGGATGGTATTCATCGGTCCAACTAATTTTCTATTCACTAAATGCTAAAAAAGATAAGAGTGGAAAGTCTTTTGTGTTCTGTTTGATTGGCTTCTGTGAAAGTTCTCTAAAAGACATTTTCCAAGTTTATCTTAGCTATTTTCTTTATACCTCAGGGCCCAGTTGATGGTCTTTGTGAGTCCTTGTGAGCCCTTGTGAGCACAGCTCCAGCTGGATCACATTTTTTATCCTCAAAGACAGGGAATAATGATTCCAATATTATTTTCTAAATCATTCCCTCCTTTTGATTAGAGATTTCATATAACACATCGATGATCAATACCTGGACTTAGTCGAGCTCTTAAATTGGTGGCCATTGTAGGCTCTTTAAACTCATGGTGCTGGTTTTCCACTGAATACCATCTGGTTCTTCACCAGGATCTTAAGAAAGAGCAATGTTCTCATCAAACTCATTGCTTGGAGGGAGCGGACTCAACGTGCATCAACATTTTAGCCTGAAGCCTTCGTTTGACTTTGAAGTGTGTAAGACAATAGAAGATAAATTTTATTATACCTAATACTAGCAGGATGCAGACTATTACTATCCCTTGCAATAAATGATCTAGCCTTTGTACTTATTCCTGATGGTAACCAATCAAATAAATCTGGTGTTTGTAAGGGTGTTACAGCGTGTAACCAAGTAGCTTGCTGTCTAACGTTATATATATCTTGTTCTACTTCTCTTGTGTTATTTATCCAAATGCAACAAGAGGTATTTGCTACAGCACAGATTATACTTTCTTGGGTTTACAAAAAAAATCTTATCTGACGCCACGTTGGCTTAATGAGGTCAGAGATCACTGTTGTGTTTCCATTCCACTTGCAACTTTGTTGTTTGTCCCATAGTGATTGATAAATTTCTTAAACATTTCTCCAATTCAACTATACCATAAGCTTAGTTGGATCTACCACACAAAAGCATATATCCGTAAAAGGCACTCAAAGTTTGTCTAGAGAAACAGGAGGCAGAGAAAAATTTACATATTACAAACCAGTTTCCCTTAGAGAATTCATGATTAGCAAGATAATACAGGATGGACCTCTCCTGTTGGAGGTCTTCAGTAAATCTCTTTAAAACATACTATGTGTTTTCCCTGAGGGCAAGCTGTCCCTCCTTGGTTTACCTATTAGCAGCCATGGGTCACTTTCTCAGAAGCAGTAGTGGAACATAAGACAAAATGTAGCCTGAGCTATGAGGTCGATCTTTTCTGACAACCTGGTTTCTTTAAGATATACAATGCTCTGCATAGTAAGAGGGTGGGAGCTTGATTACAAACATTAGACAGGTGTCTTGAAAACTAATTAAAGCAATTACTGATTTATCCTAAACATAACTCTCAGTCCAGTCTTTGGAGTCAGTTTCACAAAACAGGTTGAATTCTTCAAAAAAAAGCATAATGCCCAGAGCAAAACAGTCTTACTAGTTTCTCTGGATCATTGTTTGACTCAAAAGTGGTTTCAGGAATCAGTTTTGTTTTTTTTTTTTCCTCAAAACTTGAGGTTCAAAAGAACACCCAAAGGCTATGTCTGTGTGGGTTGTCCCAACCTCCATGAAAGCCAGAAATCTGGATTCAAGGAGAATTACAACTCGTTCATGGTTCCTTCCTTTGGATCATGATTTTGCTATAGAATCTTTGATCAAAAAAGCTCAATAAATAGTAACTGGGCACCATCTGATTTTTAAGATCCCAGGCACCATACAGCAAAGTAGGAAGTAGAATTAAAACATTAACAGTTATATTAGACCAATTGTCTAAAATAACCAATCAAACCATGACCCTAAGGCCTTTGAAGAGAGAAAGCAAATATTATGACATTTTTGTTTATACATAAGTGTTACCAATTGCCAGTCTGACACAAAGGGTCATTGTCTTTTCCAGAGTAAGAATACACACAAAAGACAAACTTTATCTTCCGCAAGCTTTATTTTGCTTGAGTCAAGCAAAAGAAGTCAGGGGTGATCTAAGCCTCTCCAAAAGACTGACTCCAAAAGGGAAGCAAGGCTAGGGCTTATATGGGTTCGGCGGAGACAATAGAGTAATGAATATTCAGTGGGCTTCTTTCGAGGGGCAGGTACTTCTCAGAATGGTGGTGTATGTTAATTAGGTTGCACACGCATCTGGAATCTAAGATGGAACCCACTGATATTCAAGATGGAGTCCTCTTGGCAGCCCTTGGCATCACTTACGGTATATAGCACAAATGCACCGATCTTTGGCACTACATCGCCATCTTCGGAGAGCTAAGGAAGGTCAAACAGCAGTCACACTGCTCCTCTGTGCATACGGAGCCTGCAAAGGAGGAGGGAACTAGAAAGACACTAAGAAGAGGTAGTAATTCACGGGCTGCCCCAATCCTATCTCATGTTGACAGGGTGGGTTTCTGTTTACCCAACTTCTAGATGGTAGTCTTTTTAAAAGCTCTTTTGTTCCACCAGAACAGTTAACCCTATCTGTCTCATGATTGGGTGTGGTTTTTTTTCCCCAACTTCTAGATGATAATCTTTTAAAAACTCTTTTGTTCAGCCAAGGGCACAGTTAACCCTATCTGTCTCATAAGCAGCATCAGTGACTGCTTTTCACTTGCGTCAGCAGCAACTACATTCAGCAAAACTTCAGCTTTCATATTAATATAAATACAACAACATTTCTCTATTAAGGCACAAAACTGTTCCTTGAGAGAATAATAGGAAATCTAATGCTATTCTAATTTGTAAAATCATGGCGTGAACTCAGACACTTGTCTGGCTATGGTAGTTACAACTCTGCTAAATTTACTGAGAGAAATTCGAGAGTTAAAATATCTGAACCCATTAGGAAGATAATTTAGGAGAAAAGAGGAAAATGGTTCCTTATATCCAGAAGGTAGGACCTTAAAGCATTGCTTGTTTCCGGAAAGAAACACCTTAAAACATCAGCAATATTCCCACATAAAAACCCATAGTTTACTCAGTCTTATGTACTCGGTCTTATGTAGTTAACTTCTGTTCCATGTGATTCCGAATCAGCCGAAGTCTGCCAATCCATCACCTTCTGCACAGAGTTCTGGAAATTTTGATTGAGTTTAGTCACAGTCTTTTTCTAAGTCTTCTTTTTTTTTTTTAAGATGTTCTGGTCAATGTTTTCAGACGACCAGCAAAGTAAAAATTATCTGCAGATGACAAAACTGAATATGGCCTTGATTAATTTATAAAAATTATACTCCTATAGTGAAAGACCTGATAGAAATTAATTAAAAGCATGTAAAGGCCAAATAAAATCAGTTAAAAAAAAAAAACTTCAGATAAAAATATTTGTAAATATAACCATTAACCATATTTTTAAAGAGCTTCAGATGTAATACATAATAGTTTTGAGACAAATACCATACAGTCAGGATATACTAAGAATATACCAAGATTATCAGATCTCTAAATACCTGAAAAAAGTCATAGGTAAATGATGTGAATTCCTCGATCAAACCACTGGCTTTGATGATGCTAAAAAAAAAAAAAAAAAGATTGTGACCAAGTTGACAATAAAATTATGACATAATATTGTGCATTTGCTGTATAACATTAGGCAAAAACACAAGAGGAAATACTAGCATATAAATCTTAACCCAAAAAGAATCAGGCGTTTTTCTTGATTTTGACAATATCTTCCAGTTAATTCATTAAATACAACTTTTTTAGCACTTTTTCTTTATGAAAATTTTTAGTGGCTTTCCATGAAGTTTTAGAGTTGTTAGGAGTTTATTAGAGGTCACCGTGAAGTTATTGAACCAAAGGTCTTAAAGTAAAAACCTTTAGGTTTTTTTTTTCTAAAAGCCGTGTGGCTTGGTTTTTGGCTCGGGAATCTTATTCTAATGATAGGCTGAACCTCTGCCTTCAAGGCAGATGACACAAAGAATAAATTAATCCTTTAACTCAGAAATCAAAGAAAATTGTGTTATTTTAAAAGCAAGAAACCAAATTCTTTGTTATATATGCTATTTAACATTAAAGCTCCTAAAAATCTCATAAATCAAACTATTAAACTTCAGCCAGACAGATAACACTTTTGACCAGTATCAAATAAATTTCTTTTTTCAATAAACCTCTTAAATGTTGTCTTTAATGCACTTCTCTTACAGTACATCCCTTTCAAATGGCAAAAATGAACACACTCATTTGCAGACTTAAATATATATGTATATTCTTTCACTTGTGGCATAAAAAACGTATAAAAACTTAAATTATGACAAGTATCTATTAACTCAATTTAACATCAATAAGTTACCTAAAAGGTCTTGGAAATTATTTTAAGCCTGTATACCATAAAACATAAGTATAATTGAAATAAATTTTGTTTAAACATTCCAAGTTTTCATTCAACTTTTACTCTTTCCCATATTTTCCCCATGTAATTTTAGCCCTTAAAGTTTTTAACAACTAGCTTTGGAAATCACAAAGTCTCTGCTGGAATGATCAGTTCATTGATGTGGTTATAACCTTACGTGTCTGACTAGGGCTGGAAATATTTTTCCAGGCCAGTTCAGGTGTATCTCATTGTGATTTCTATTCCTTGCTTCTTAAAGTTCCCCTACAATAGCGTGAACTTGTTTACAGTTCTTTTACACCCAATTTCTGATAACCATAGGGTCTTCACCTAGTTGGAAAGAGTCTTTCAAAAGCTCCCCTGAAGGTATAAGGTCTTGGAGACTGGGGCTGGGGAGGCCTGATCGTGCCCCGCCCTCCCTATTTTTTAACTCAAGGTGGAAGACAAGATTAGACAGTCCAATTCGTTTACATATGTTTAAGTTGACACAAGAATTTTGAAAGGCAAAAGATAACTAATTTCCTTCTCTTTTACTGTTCTGGAACTGCTACTTTTACTTTAAGACAAAACCATCCTTTTTCTTTAAATAAAACACATTGCATATAATATCAAGCTTAAAAAAATTTTTTTTTTTTTTAAGTTACTTAGAAAGGTTTTGCCTTTAAGATTGACATACAGAGCATAAAGATCTTGGTGTAATTTTCAAATAGACCAATTTATATCAGAGTTTCTCCAAGTCGCTACTAAAAATCTAAATCATAAGACAGACAGAAGTTTTTCTGTACGAAGAAAGAACTGAGGTTCTAAGACAGCCTTACAAAAAACACCAATTCTCAGCCATAGTCACCAACCTAATACAAGATAGAATGCTCGAGACCAGGAGCAAGCTCTCAGGACAAAACCACACAAACTCACCAAACAATACCACACAAAGTAAAGACAGGGGATCCTAGTTTCTTAAAGTGTATATTGCAAATTTTGGTAAGATCAACTCAATTCAATGGAAAAAAAATTCTAGATAAAGTTATTAAATTATTAGAGGCTCAGATGGAGGAATATTAGAACTTTTTGAGACAGATGGGGTAAACTGTGCTGGCGGAACAAAAGAGCTGTTAAAAGATTACCACCCAGAAGTTGGTAAATAGGAATCACACCCTGTCAACAGGAGATAAGGTTGAAACAACCCATGAATTACTATCTTAGTGTTTTTCTAGTCCCTTTCCCCTTTACAGGCTCCCACATGTACAGAAGAACAATGTATGCCCACTGTTTAACCTTCCTTAAACCTCTGAAGATGGTGATGTGGTGCCAAAGATCAGTGTGCTTGTTCTATATCCCATAATAAATGATGCCAAGGGCTGCCGAGAGGGCTCCATCTTGAATATCAGCGAGTTCCATCTTAGATTCCAGATGCGTGTGCAACCTAATTAACATGTACCACCATTCTGAGAAGTACCCGTCTCTTGAAAGAAGCCCACTAAATATTCATTACTCTATTGCCTCCACAGAACCCGTATAAGCCCTAGCCTTGCTTCCCTTTTGGAGTCAACCTTTTGGAGAGGCTTAGTCCCCCACCGACTCCTTTTGCTTGACTCAAGCAAAATAAAGCTTGCTGAAGATAAAGTTTGTCTTTCTTGCGTATTCTTACTCGGGAAAAGACAAGCACCCTTTGTGCCAGATTGGCAATTGGTAACCTTTTGACAAAACCTGAGCATCAAGCAGAAGTTCCCTCCAAAGAGGAAAAGACAATACAAACGGAAGGCCATTTTCCCAAAACGATCCCTGAAGTTTCAAATTAGCTCTAGTATACTCAGTAGCATTTTTAATTCTGAAACCCAAACTAGTATCTCGGTAGCAGGGGGGAAATCCAGGCTCATTTATCAAAGATGTTATGCTCTAAGTTTCAAGCTTGTGGCTTCCCTTTTTTTTAACTTAATTCATTCTGCTGGCTAGAGATCTAGTCTCTTATTTTAGACCTTAGATATGCTAGTTCCTCCAATTGGAAAATAAAGTAGCTACTGATGATTTTAATTTTATTGTGATTCTTTATTGAGAAACTGTATCATAAAACAGGTATGGAACTACCACTTTTTCCTTAAATTTCATAGCACAGGTCAGGAGCTGCCACTTCCCCCTGAGAATTTGGCAAAACAGAGTACTATTTTCCAGGTTTTCTCTGAGCCACAAAAAGAACCCTAAGGAGGAACGCCAGGGAAGTTGGACGGTGTGTTGCTTAGACCAATGTGCACCTTCCTTGTGAGAGAGTTTTCTTGCAGGTGGCAGGCATCCTAGTGTTCTAGCCTGTCTAGTGACCACCTTATCCTGCCATGGGAGACTTTAACACTGTGATGAGCACTGGTGACAGCCCTAATGGCTTTTACTGGTCAACCCATGCCCCAATTTTTGTACCTTATTGTGGCTCAGAGCTCTTTGAAAATACAATTACCTCTTTAGTGTTTCAAATGCCCGAATCTAGACCTAAGCTGCAGTTCAACAAGTTACTAAATATCACTCTTAATCAAACGATCAAGCAAAAATCTAAGAAAAAGATTCTCCTTAATCAACCAATTGGTTTTTCAAACAAATACGCCAAACAAAATTTAAGAGAACATGAGAAAGAGAACAAAAACATAAGCAAATGCTCCTTTTCAGAGAGCACTGCCCCGGTCAGTGTTGAAGGGACATGGAGTGGGAACACGTGGCTCCAGAAGACAGGACCTCTTTTGCTGGCTTCTGCTCCATGGTCCAGGTCTCCTCAAGTTCAACTGGATTCGTAGCTTCAGATATCTTTGATGCCTATGCCATTAACTGTTGTAGGGTAAAAACGTAATAAAGTTTATTAAAGAAAAAATGTTTTATTTGGCATATATTCAAAAAGGCAAAAGTAGGAAAGGAAATAAGCATGCTGCCACAGCTAATGTCTGCCTGAATCCAAGGAAATATTATAGAGCAGACAAAAGTGGGAAAAGGGACAAATGTGCTGCTACAGCTATGTCTGCCCAAGTCCAAGAAAATATTACAAAATAGGCAAGAATGGGAAAACGGACAAGCATGCTGCCACAGCCATGTCTGCCCAAGGCCTCCAATCTATTCTTGAGGTGGTCTCTAAATGCAGGTGGAATATACTCAAGGTCATACTTTGGCTCTCGTAGACTTGTTCTAATTTTCTTCAGTTTCAACTTGAACTTGCATATGAGAAATTGATTGTCAGTTTCGCAGTTGGCCCCTGTCCTTCCTCTGACTGATGATATTGGGCGTTTCTGTCACCTCTTCCCACAGACGTAGTCGATTTGATACCTGTGTATTCTGTCTGGTGAGGTCCACGTGTATAAAACCAGAACACCAAACCCGTTGTCAACTCAGCAGCACTGGGTTTGGTTTTTCCATGTGTATAGTTGCCGTTTATTTTGGTGAAAGCAGGTATTTTCAATGAAGAAGTCACTGGTCTTGCAAAATTCTATCAAATTTGTTAGAGCACAATTTTTTGTAGTAATCTGATATGATTCTTTTAATTTCAGTTGGGTCTGTTGTAATATTGCACATCTCATTTCTTATTTGGGTTATTTGCTTCCTCTCCTGTTTTTCTTTGGTCAGTTTGGCCAGTGGTTTATCAATTTTGTTAGTTTTTTCAAAGAACCAGCTTTTGGTCTTGTTAACTCTTTCAATTGTTTTTCTGTTTTCTATTTTATTTAATTCTGCTCTTACTGTTGTTATTTGTTTTCTTCTGGTGCCTGAGGGTTTCCTTTGTTGTTCTCTTTCTATTTGTTCAAGGTCTAGGGATAATTCTTCGATTTTGGCCCTTTCTTCTTTTTGGATGTGTGCATTTATTGGTATAAATTGACCTCTGAGCACCGCTTTTGCTGTGTCCCAAAGGTTCTGATAGGAAGTGTTTTCATTCTCATTGGATTCTATGAATTTCTTTATTCCATCCTTAATGTCTTCTATAATCCAGTCGTTTTCGAGCAGGGTATTGTTCAGTTTTCAAGTGTTTGATTTCTTTCCCTGCTTTTTCTGTTATTGATTTCTACTTTTATGGCCTTGTGGTCAGAGAAGATGCTTTGTAATATTTCAATGTTTTGGATCCTGCTAAGGTTTGCTTTATGACCTAATATGTGGCCTATTCTAGAGAATGTTCCATGTGCATTAGAAAAGAAAGTATACTTGGCCGCTGTTGGGTGGAGTGCTCCGTATGTGTCTATGAGGTTGAGGTGGTTGATTGTGGCATTTAGATCTTCCGTGTCTTTATTGAGCTTCTTTCTGGATGCCCTGTCCTTCCCTGAAAGTGGTGAAGTCTTCTACTATAATTGTGGAGCTGTCCATCTCACTTTTCAATGCCGATAGAACCTGTTTTATGTATCTTGCAGCCCTGTCATTGATTGCATAAATATTTAGTATGTTTATATCCTCCTGGTATATTGTCCCTTTAATCATTGTATAGTGTCCTTCCTTGTCCTTTGTGGAGGATTTAACTTTAAAGTCTATTTTGTCAGAAATTAGTACTGCCACTCCTGCTCTTTTTTGATTGTTGTTTGCTTGATATATATTTTTTCATCCTTTGAGTTTTGGTTGGTTTGTGTCTCTAAGTCTAAGGTCTGTCTCTCGTGGGCAGCATATAGATGGATCGTGTTTTTTAATCCATTCTGCCACTCTCCATCTCTTTATTGGTGCATTTAGTCCATTAACATTCAGAATAATTATAGTTAGGTACGAGTTTAGTGCTGTCATTTTGATGTCTTTTTTGTGTGTTGTTGACTGTTCCTTTTTCCCACTTAATTTTCTGTGCTGAGTAGTTTATCCTTATATATTGTCTTTTCCTCTTATTTATTGTTGTTCATTTTGTTTCTGCTGAGTCTCTATTTTTTTCTTGTATTTTATTTTGATGAGTAGGATTGTTAGTCTACGTGGTTACCTTAATATTTATCCCGATTTTTCTAAGTTTAAACCTATCTTTTATTTCTTTATATCACCTTGTCTTCTTCTCTGTAGGAAAGATCTATGACTATGTTTCTTAGTCCCTCTTTATTGTTTTAATGCTGTCTTCTTTTACATAATAACACTGCTGTTTCCCTGTTTTGAGGTTTTTTTTTTTTTTAATCTTGATTTATTTTTGTGATTTCCTTGTCTGGGTTGACATCTGATTGCTCTGTCCAGTGTTCTAGTCTTGGGTTGATACCTGATATTATTGATCTTGTAACCAAAGAACTCCCTTTAGTACTTCTTGTAGTTTTGGTTTGGTTTTTACGAATACCCTAAACTTCTGTTTATCTGGAAATGTCCTAATTTCACCTTTATATTGGAGAGACAGTTTTGCTGGATATATGATTCTTGGCTGGCAATTTTTTTTCCTTCAATCGTTTCTATAAGTCATCCCATTGTCTTCTTGCCTGCATGGTTTCTGCCGAGTAGTCCGAGCTTATTCTTATTGACTGTCCTTTGTAGGTGACTTTTCATTTATCCCTAGCTGCTCTTAAAATTCTCTCTTTATCTTTGGTTTTGGCAAGCTTGATTATAGTATGTCTTGTTGACTTTCTTTTAAAATCTACCTTATGTGGAATTTGATGAGCATCTTGGATAGATATTGTCTCATCTTTCACACTATCAAGGAAGTTTTCTGCCAACAAATTTTCAACAATTCTGTCTGTATTTTCTGTTATCCCTCCCTGTTCTGGTACTCCAACCACTTGTAGGTTATTTCTCTTGATAGAGTCCCACATGGTTCTTAAGGTTTCTTCATGTTTTAAAAATTCTTTTATCTGATTTTTCTTCAAATATGTTGGTGCCAAGTGGCTTATCTTCAAGTTCACCAATTCTGCCTTCCACTTGCTCAATTCTGCTCCTCTGACTTTCTATTGAGTTGTCTAATTCTGTAATTTTATTGTTAATCTATGGATTCTTGCAGCTATTAAATTTTTCATTATATTCTTGAATAACCTTTGTAATTTCTTCAACTGTTTTATCTGTGTGTTCCTTGGCTTGTTCTGCAAATTGCCTGATTTCCTTCCTACTTTTGTTCCTGACGTCTTGAAGAGTTCTGTATATTAATCTTTTGAATTCTGCATCTGGTAATTCCAGGAAGGCACCTTCATCCAGAAGATCTGTTGATTCTTTGTTTTGAGAGCATGTTGAGGCAATTATGGCCTGTTTCTTTATGTGACTTGATATTGACTGTTGTCTCTGAGCCATCTATAAGTTATTGTATTAGTTTATTTTATGTTTGCTTACTGTATCCTAGCTTCTTGCTTTGTTTTGTTTGATATGCCCAAATAGGTTTCTTGAGTGAGCTAGCTTGATTATTTTCACCTTTGAAGCTCTGATGTCCTGTCACCAAATGGTTAGAACTGTTATCATGTATATCAGTCTAGGAGGGCATTCACTTTTCTTATATGAATTAAGCTCAGGTGTCCAGGTAGCTGATCATCAAGTGTGTGGTACAGGCTCTGTCGCACAGTCTTAGAGGGGCAGGGGTGATTGGTGTAGGTACCGGTATCTGGTTGCAGCAGGGGATCATGCTCTGAAAGAGGCAGAGGGCTGAGAACCATCCCCTAGGTGTCTGTGAGGAAAGTGCGTCCCTGTTCCCTAAAGCATACAGGTGGGTAGGTTCTGCAGACTGACCATGGGTACCTAGTGCTTTTGGTTGTAAGGACTGGGAGGTACCAGTTATCCTTGGACCCCTGTCACGCGTGGCTGGGTGGCCTGAGTGGAGCCACCAGTCCTTTTGCCCCTGATGTAGGTAGGTGAGGACCCTGTTTAATGGGCAAAGTGGTGTCAAATATGAGACACCCACCTCTCCACCACACAGATGAAACGGTTGCAGTCTGCCAACAAGTGCCTGTTCTCCTGAAATAGGCCCTCACAGATTCATGCAGGGGGGGAAAGGTATTCAAAGCCCATGGCTCATTTATGTGCGGACGGGAGCCACTTCTGTCCTGAGCTCCCCCAGTTAGTGGAGCTGGCAAATTATTTTTCCCCCAATTGTGAATTTATTCCTTTTCCAGGGCCTGGAGCGTGGCCTTAGGCGCTCAACAGGGCCTATCTCAGGCCCAGGGAAATCAACAGCCACTGAAACTGGCTTGGGGCTGGGTGGCTACGTCAAATATACCCAAGTACTTAACTTTTGCTGAGAGCGCCGTTCTTCTCTGGTTCTGGAGGTCTGAGTACGCTGTGCAGCTGGCTGCTTGTCCCTGAGGAAACTGAGGCCAAAAGCGACTACCAACCCATTGCAGCCACTTCTAGGAATAGTGCCTGAGGGATCCCGGTGCTTCAGGTCTGGTAACTTCTCTCTGCTTCTGAACTGTCTCTTCCTTCCCTTGCCACTCAGTCCATTTTCTAACTTTGCCTTTGATGTTCAGGGCTTCTAGCTTGTCATAAATATAATCGTTTCACTTGTATTTTGGGTCTTTGTTGTAAAAGGGATCGCAGGAAACATCTGGCTATTCTGCCATCTTGGCCCCGCCTCCTTCCCTTTCCTATTTATCTCTTGAGAGATAAAAGGTGGTGCAGGCCACACCCCAGGGAAAGTCCCTTTAGATTGGATCAGAATGTGACCTGGGTAAGGGTGTTACAATCCCACCCTAAACCTCTTTAACATGAAATTACAATCACAAAATGGAGGACAACCACACAATACTGGGAATCATGCCCTAAACAAGTTGACAGATATCTTGGAGGGACACAATTCAATCCATGACAGATGCTTAAGCTTAAAATTTTAGAAACATCATCAGTGAAATCCTTACCTTGATGAAATCCTTACCTCTAAACTTCCCCATTCCTCCCCCAATCTTGTCCAGTTTTCATTCACAAATTCTCCTCTAGCACCAACCAGTCCTTCTCTCTTTTCTCCAGTTCCATTCATCACCGGATCAACAGACTAGGGTCCTCACATGGTTGAGGAGTAAGGACCACAAAGAGGTCAATGTAACAGAGAGTTCAGCTTCTGGTTTTGTTCTCTCTTTATTCAAAAGCTGTAACTAGATGAATGGTAATACTGAAGGTGTGAGAAGGACAGACTCATCCCAGCCCCAATTTCTATCAGGGAATGACACTTCCAGCCTGTAATTCCCTCACCACACAATAACCCTGCCAGTCAGGCACCTAACACCCCCGTTTTACTGATGAGCAAATAACGCACAGAGTTCAAGTTTACCCAGGTACTAAAAGGGCAGAGCCAGGATTGAAGCATAATCTCTCTGACAGGCAAATTTGTGCTGTTAACTGCTTCACAAGGAAACCCTTCAGAAATCCTTGTCAGTTTTCTAAGGCCTGGCTTGTTCTTTCCCCATCCCAGTGCTCACCCCCCTCCACCTCCACACACACACACTTGGGAGAGTATTTAAGATGACCTTTCCCAATCTGGTTCTGACAGGCATCATTAATTTTTTTTTTTTATTAAGTTGTCTTCTGGGCTTGTAATTTTATTTACCTAAATGGGTCACACCCTTCTTACAATCCACCTAGAACAGGCTTCCTGAAATCCAATTCCTGTTAACCCTTCTAGCAGCCTCCTGCAGGTGTGCTGTGCAAGATGCCTCACTTGGTGTTTTTGTAACCCCTTCTTTATCAGAGAAACCCTGTATTCAGCTTCCCACACTCATCCATTGGTGTGTATCTAGATAAAGGGGCGGATTATCCAACAAGCACGGCAAGCACCGTGTTTATCTTGCTGCCCAGATCATCTGTAGTGAACAATTTCACATTTTTTCACCACATCAAAGACTCTGCTTCTAGGCATGGCTGGCATCTGTCTCTCTCACAATCCCACAGCACCTTCTTACAGAATCAAAGCCTCTTTTCAAATTTACAATCCTTGACAGGGGCCGATGACCCCAGTAAGCACTGGCTTACTTGTGCTTACTTACTAATCTGTAGTGAACAATTTCCTGGTTCATCCACCCCTGTTCAAATATACCCAGAGTCCGACCACTTCTCACTGCCTCCACCCCTACTACAAATCTTGTCATCTCTGGCCTGGGTTATTGGAAAGGCCTCTTCCATGTTCTTGCTGCCTGCTCTCTCCCCTCAGCCATTCCCCAGCCTGTCCCAGTGCTTTCCACACAGTGGTCAGAGTGATCCTTTTAAAGCACATGCCAGATCATGTTACTTTTCAACTCAAAATCCTCAGCTGACACATTCTATAGCCCTCAGACCAAAATCCTTACAATGGACTACAAATCTGGTCCCCAGTTTCTCTGGGAACTCAGGTCCTCCCATCTTGCAGGGGAGGGCAGGGCCCCAACCTCACTGATCCTGTCTTCAAGTTTCCCAGGAGCCCATCTGCCCCTGCCCCTCCCCCACTACCAAAAGCCATAAAAATTACAGAAAGATTACAGCCAAGAAAACCCTATGGAGCAGTTCTACTTTGACACACACGGGGTTACCACGAGTCAGAATTAACTTGATGGCAATTCTTTTGTTTTGTTTTGTGGAGCCCTGGTGACACAGTGGTTAAGTGCTCGGCTGCTAACCATAACATCAGCAGTTCGAACCCCCCAGCTGCTCCATGGAAGAAAGATGTGGCAGTCTGCTTCCATATAAGATTACAGCCTTGGAAACCCTATGGGGCAGTCCTACTCTCTCCACTAGGGTTGCTATGAGTCAGAACTGACTCGATGGTAATGGCCTTGGTTTTTTGCTGTTAATCTTTATGGAAGCTGATCACCAGGCCCAGGCCTCTCTTCTGCAGCACCACTGAGTGGGCTCAAACTGCCAGCCTTTAGGTTAGAAACCATTTTCGCCACCTAAGTATACTGGCCTCTGCCCCAGGGTCTTCAGTTAATAGTCCTATTAGGTTCCTTCTCCCTACCTTTAGGTCTCATCTCCTGGCAATTTACCTTAGGGGCCTGGCCTGACTCTCCTATTCTGAACAGCACTCTGCCCCACCTCCCATTTGCTTTACTTGATTTATTTGTCTTCCAGGAACTTTACCACAATCTGACATATACCTATTTATTCTAGTTATCTGTCATCCCTATTTGTCTATTTTGTTCACTGTTATATGCCCAGAACAGTGCCCAAGGTGGGTGTAGACAAATATTTGCTGAACAAATGAAATACATGTTCACCCTTCATGCAGATTCCATACGGGGAAGAGGCTGGGTTCTGCAAGGGAGAGAAGGGAGAAGGAAGAGGAGGCAGCTGTGGGTCAGTCAAGCCCAGCCTCTTCTTATCTGCTTCCTTTGGCGACACAAAAGCCACAGGTTCAGGGCCTTCCCCCGTCAGGGGCGGCTGAACAGGCCTGGGGTTTGTCCGGTCCTGCCCCAAACAGCATGTCAGAGAATTTCTTCCAAACCCAAGTAATACACTCCCTGAGGGTTATTCCAGCAAGTACAATTTTCTTCTCTTGTTACTCCTTCAATGATATTCGCATGCCCTTATGTGTTTGTGCTCAAGGATACAGCCTGGCTGACCAGTCCCTCACCCTGTTCTGTACCATGCCAAGCAGCAGCCGCCCCCCACCCTCCCAAGGCAGAGGGCACACAGAGGAACTGTCAGACACGGAGACAGGAAAGGCACAAGGGGGCACATGTTATTTGAAAAAGCATGGCTGATGCCATAATTTTGTATTTTGAAAAACTTCTACACCAATTACAGAAAGTTAAACTCAGCAAACCAATCTCTTCTGGTGGAGATAAAGAGGGGCAGGAGGGAGATTATGCCATGGCGTTAGAATAATTTTCAAAATGTTATAAAAACATAATCCGCACACAGATACATTGTGAACACATGCCAAAGTTTTATTTTGACCCATTAATGAGGGAACAAGTAGGATGACAAAGCTGCCTAACAGGAGAATACAGGCAAAGGATGTATATGTCGTTAGCTGCCGGGGAGTCAGCACTGACTCATGGCAACCTCACGTACAACAGAACGAATCGTTGCCCGGTCCTAAGTCAGCCTCACAATCGTCAGCGTGTTCATTGTAGCTATTATGCCAATCCATCTCACTCAGGGTCTCCCACGCCTTCTTTGGCCTCTACTTCACCAAACATGATACCCTCATCTAGCCAGTAACAGAAGAAATAACTATTGGAATGAGATTGATAACTTAGGTAGAAAACTGGTTAAGGTTCTAACTGTAGCATAGATCATTTGCATGTTTACAGGATAAGATCATTCGCATTGTTTGGGGGGAAAATTTGCATTCTATCATCCAAAAAACGATTGTGGTTTAGTTTTCTACAAGTTAACTTTTGTCCTTAAAAAGTTGTAAAAATGTTTAAATTAAGGTGACATTACTATAGCTCAATGACCCTTGGTAGGCTTGTTAGACAGAGCCCTAGCATGACAGTGAAGGCCACAGGTATCTTCTCTGCCTTACTGGGAAGTTTTGGATATGTTTCTTAACAGGTATAACTAGTGGTGCATGGGTTGAAGGTTAGGGCAGGGGTTTGAACTGGATTGAATCAGTCCATTCATAGCCATTGAAACAAAACTGGGACAGACCCTAATTTTTAAAATTTGGGTGATCCAGAACCATAACCAGAATAGGGAAAAATTATGCATCAAAGCCCTGAAATGGGAGACTTAGGAGAGGTGTAGCGGGCCCTTTCAGGAGCCTAACGTGTGAGACTGGTTTATTGCCAGGACTGAAGACAGCAACCAGAACTGAGGAGAGCAACACACATTTAAAGTAGCTGGCATCTTTGAGCCAGGCACCCTTGTTTCAGAGTCTGGGCAAAATCCACAAGGCAAGAGATTTGGTTGCCATGCAACGTGTAGGCTGCCTTTGTTTTCTAAGAGGAGAATTAAGTTTGTAACAGGGTTTTGACCTGTAATTTTTCCCCACAAGTGTTATGGCTCCAGTTCACCCAAATTTTAAAAATTTGGGTCTGTTCTGGTGTTGCTTCTTCCACCAAGATTGAACCAAGAAGAACCAGTTAGAAGCCCTTGTTAGGGCTCAGTTGATATCCCTGTCCATGACCCCCTCCCTCCACCCCAGTCATGGGTAGGGTCCTGCCCTTTATGCTCTTCTTTTGCCCTAGCATACCCTCATCTCAGCACTCAGCACTTCGTATCAGAGTTGTGTGACTATCTCTCCCTGTAGACTCCAGGCATAGTGTTCTGGTCCACCGCTGTGTCCTTGCCCTCCAGCCAGGGCCCTGGTCTGGTACACCTTACAAGTTCAAAACATGCTTGTTGAACAATGGCATGAATGATGTGGGATCTGAGCCATTATGTGAAAAAGAGGGACCCTGAGAAAGTGAATGGAAAAGGCAGTTCAAGCCCAGAGGGGAAGGACACCGCAAAATCTCAAGCAGCTCTCTGCCGCTGGAGGGTAGGCTTCAAGGTGGCGAGAATTGCGGTGGGGTCCACGAAGGGCCACGGCAGCAGGACGTTGGCATAAAAGGTACCACAGGCCCAAACTGTTCACTAGGTTAGGAGACTGGTGAGGTGCAGGGAGCTTTCTGTTCGCAGTCGGCCTTACCCTTTGGCTGTCCTTCCCCAGTCAGCCACACGTGGGTAGGGTTCAAGGCCATCGCACTTCACAGGAACTGGAGGGAGAATGAGAAACATGGACGCTTCAGGAGGCAAGACTCAGAAATGGGTTCATTTACAGCCATCTCCTTGCAAACAACCCTCACCCAGAGGGGTCTTTACTTCTTTCTAAAAGCCTTCCTGGGTCCATCCTGGGTGACAGGATTGTCTCCCACGGCGGAGGGGATGCCTCTCCACCTCGCCGGTCCTGCAACCCTTCTCCCCGACCCTGACCCCCAGATCGGTGCTGGCGGGCTTGGGGCGCAGGCCGCGCCTCCGGGGCAGCGCGCAGCCGGGCCTCCTGCTCCCGGAGCTGGCGGGCGCGCGTCCAGGCGGGCGTGCCGGGGAGCGCGCGCCGGCTGGCTGGCTGGCTGGCGGGCGGGCGGGGCTGCCCAGGGCGGAGCGCGGGGCGGAGCGCGGCCAGGCTGCGCGGCGCATCCAGCTCCCGGCCCGCCGTCTCGCGCCCCCAGCGATTGCCGGCTCCGGCTGCGGCTCGCCGCTCCTGCCCGCGCCCGCCATGCGGGGGACGCGCCGCTGACCCGCGCCTGCGACCCCGAGAGCCGGGCGCGCCCGGAGAAGACGCAGAGGAGCAATGAGCCGCCTGCCCTGGACGCTCGCGGCGCTGCTGCTCGCGCTGCTGGCGGAGGTAGGGCCGGGGGCCGCGCCGCCTGGGGAGCCTCCCAGATGTGCTCCTGGAGCGCGAACAATGCCGAGAGCTGAGGGGGAGTCGCAGTTCGGACGCGCCCCCGGAGCACCATCTGGGAGACCCCGAAAGGTCGGGCATTGAGAGCCACAGTCTCACGGGCTGGCTGAGTCCCGGTGATTGGGAAGGTGTTAGGGACTCTGGTGACAGAGAGGCGCCCCCGGACCTCCCCGTTTCTCTCTGTTCTTCATCTTTCATCCTCCCCTCTCCTTTCCGGAGAGCTTATTTCTTTTGCTTTTTTTCCCATCTGGAGGACTCGGCAATGACCTTTGTGCGCTGCCCCTTCCCACCCCCCGCGGCGGTCTCAGGGTCGGGTGGGGTGCAGTGGGGTCCCTCGGGAGCAGCGCAGGTAGGGGGGCTCTGGAGCGCCGGATGGCTTGGGGTTGGAGTGGGTTAGCTGGGGTGGGGGTGGGGAGGGGGCAATGGGCGGAGGTGAAGTTGTGGGGAAATGTCAGGGGAATGCCAGGGAATTACCAGGGATGAGCAAAAGGAGGAAACGTTCCTGCTGCGAAAATGAAGCGGGAAGTCTTCAGGCGCGAGAGGAAAATTCCACGTAGAGCTCGGGTGCTGGGTGTGAGAAACTGAAGCCCAGAAGGGAAACTTGTTGAGCCGCCTGAGGGTGAAAGCGCCCGGGTAAAACAGCCCTCGTGGGGACAGGAGCTGCTTCTGGCTGGGATGTTGCATCGTTTCATACGGAACCACTTCTTACTAAAGCGAGTTCTTCAAAACTGGAGCAAGTGGGGTTTTGGGGTGTAGGGCCTGAATTCAGGGCTTGTTCAGGTTCATTATTTTGAAGGAAATTTGTATTTAATTAGCGAAGTCAAAGTAAATGGATAGTGAGTAAGTTCCGTCTGTTTCGGCACTTTCTATTTTACAGGGTTGTAAAATTCTTCAGCTGGGGGTTACTGCTGGAAATGACCACTTGTTTTCTCCACTTACTAAAAATAATTGTTACAGAATGCTGGGGGGAAAAAAGTCTTAGCTCTTCCGGAAGGAAGGTTGATGGAAAAGTTTCTCCTTGTCCAGGCTCCGCCATAGCAAAGACTTCGTGTTTTTGTTCAAAATATCCCCCTGGCCTGGTATTTAATGTTTTTGTGGAGTGCCTCCCTGCTTGCATTCTTTCCATTTGTTCAGAATTTGAAAACCTTAGGAATTACATCCCCTCGATGACTCACCAGGGAGAACAATGGAGAAATGAATCAGAGACCACTATTTACATAAAATAAACGTGTGTGTGTACCTTAATACATCTGTACTACACATGCAGTCCTTTGTTTTTTTTAAATCATTGCTTGATGAAGTTTTCTAGCGTTCTGTGCATTTGTGCCACCAATTTAACTTTTCCCAGGTCTTTTGTCTGCCTTGATCCTGTGCCCTGTGTGGAACGAGTACTGCCTCAGGAATTCAATACTTTCCAAAATAGTTGTTTTGGTGGATAGGAAATGATCATCTTAATTTTTGTTATTAGTGGCCACCGAGTCAGTTCCAACTCAGGGCGACCCCATGCGTGCAGAGTAGAACTGCTCCAGAAACAGATGGTCAGGCCTGTCTTCTGAGGTGCTTGTGGGTGGATTTGAACCACCAGCCTATCAGCTAGTAATTGAGTGCTTAACTATTTGAGCCACCCAGGGACCTTATCATCTTATCCTCTTAATAGAGAGTTCAGATCATGTCTGAAAGGCTGATGAACGATCGTAAAATCAGAACTGGGATATAAAAGTAAAACTGAAATGACTTAGATGATGTTTCACCAAGCCATGCATCTGGATGATTGGTTGTTTTTGTTTTTAACTGCAAGTCTGGTGCCGCCCCCTTTACACGATCACCCTAAGCACTGTTTGGTCTGTGACAGAGAGATGTCTCTTTGAGGAATTAAGGAGATTTCTTTATAATTCATCGTGTGGAGTTTTATATGTGAGATTTATATCTGAGATATTTTCATCTGAAATTGGTTGCTCAGAATCTGTTTTGTCAAAATGCCTTTGACGCTTTTGAAGTCCTGAGTCATTTCCATAAATGTACAATCACAGTTGTGAGGAGGCAAAGGCAAACTCCTTAAGTTGAGTGTGTAAAAACAATCCAGGGGGATATTTGATGGCTTCTGACTGCCGGCTGCAACCTGGGACATTTGTCTTTGTTTCTTTGTTCTACTTGAGCGGGTTTCAGTGTATGAATTTGTGGTGTAGTTGATCATAAACCACCTGGAATAAAGGGAGGCATGTGGTTATGGTTATCCCATTAAGGTCTCTCAGGCCCCCTGTCCCACCACCTGCCCGCCCCAGCCAGGATCGCTCAGTGAGTTCTTATGCTAGTGAGAGGTCCTTGAGTGGGGAAGGAATCTAAAAACTGCGTTTGGAGAAAGATTGTCCTCCCCTCCCTCGCCATCCCTGTATAGAAATTTACTTTAAATTTACTACATGTTAGACATGAAGACTGCTTCTTTATTTTTTATTCAGCAAACGTTTATAGGATACGTGGAGTCCCTGGGTGGTACAAATGATTAAAGGCATGACTACTAAAAGGCTACCCAGAAGTACCTCGAAAGAAAAGCCTGCGATCTGCTTTTGAAAGGGCCCAGCTGTGAAAACCCTATAGTGGGCAGTTCTACACTGCACACACGGGGTCACCATGAGTCAGAATCTACTCTACAGTAACTGGTTTGATTTTAGTTTTACAAGGTGCTCAATCTGTGGAGCCCCTGGTGGCACAGTGGTTAAGAGCCCAGCTGCTAACCAAAAAGGGTGGCAGTTCAAATCCATCAGCCACTCCTTGGAAACTGTATGGGGTGGTTCCACTCTGTCCTATAGGGTCACTATGAGTCAGAATCGACTTGACGGCAACAGGTTTGGTTTTGGTTTACCCTGTACCAGGCACTGTTCTTAGCGCTTTACAAATACTAACTTATTAATCCTCACAGCAGCCTTTTTAATTCCATTTTTCTTTCAAACAGGAGATGTTAAATAATTTGTCCAGAGTTATACTAACTGTGAGAGGTTTGAGATTTAAACCCAGGCAGTGTGGCTGCAGCCTGTACCCCTCAGCAGTGTGCTGAGCGACCTCTCCCTCCCATAAAAAAAACATGGAGGTATATTGAGGGTTTGTGCAGAGGACATCCTGAGGCAGGGGCTTGGAGAGCTTTGCATCCCATGAAACGGGTAGACACTATACAGTACTCCCGAGGAACTCAGTCACCCTTTCATAGGGGGAACATGTATAACTCATCATCCAAAGGACATCACTTTTGAGAACGAAATCAGGTGCTATTCCTACATGTGCCCGGATCTCCAGCATCAACAGGAGTGTCCTGGGAACCCCTTGCTGGTGCTCATCCTAAACCCCAGGCCTGGGCTTTAAGTAGGAACAGGCCCTGATAGCACCATCACTCCCCCCAGGAGGCTTCTTGGGAGCTCATTTCTGAGGTGACCTTTCCTTTCTATTAACTTGGAGCTCCCTGTGAATTTCATGAGAAGCTAGTGAGGCCCCTGTTTCATCTCCCCGCCTCCTGTCACTCTTTGTATCAGCTGGTTATATGGCAGATTTTGAAGAGTGGCCCCAGGCTCTGGTTCCCAGGAATAGGGGCACCCCAAAGCCTTTCTGGGTCATAAACACTAAGGTCCTACGTTTCTGTGGTGGCAGCTGGCGTGTGTGAGAGCCTGTGACAGTCAGGCAGTGAGAGTAAAGGTACTGAGCCACCTCCTAATAGCCTGGTAGAAATAACTCCCCGTGGCCCTCACTGGGCTACAGCAGCACCCTGGAAACCCAGAGAAAAAGAGCTTAAGCCTGACTGCACCGTAGTCGGGCTTGGGGAGTAATTAGGCCCCGAGCTAACGCACCTCCCAGGGGCTTTCAAAGTGCGGTGTTTTCTAGATATTGCCACTGGCGTCTCTTTCTAGGGGTTAGATTGTTTTACAGGCTCTGCCCTTGTTGAATTGAGCCTTGGTGGTGCTGTGGTTAAACATTTGGCGGTTAACCGAAAGGTCGGTGGTTTGGTCCCACCAGCCGCTCAGCCAGAGAAAGATGTGGTAGTCTGCTTCTGTAAAATTTACAGCCTTGGAAAACCTGTGGGGCAGTTCTCCTCTGTCCTATAGGGTCGCTATGAGTCAAATCAACTCAACAGCAGCGGTTTGGCCCTTACTGAAGTGAGCCCAGCAATGTGTGATAGGTTCTATTTAGTGCTGTGGGTTCTGCTGGTTCCATTTGCTGAGGGGTTGAGCTCTGTAAACTTGAATGTTTTATTGTGAAGGGCCTGGCCTTAGTATCTCTGGGATTCCTTCTGGCCCTCTCCTAGGCTCCTGTGTGCTTCAAAGGGCAAAAGAATAGCCGTCGGTGGGCTAGAACCAGGAGGGGGCATCTCTTAGAGTGAGGGGTGGGAAGTGAACATTAACTTGTGAAACTGGGGAAATGAAGGGATTACTGACTATTTTTCTAAAGCCCCACGTATTTTGAGGCCTGGGAGTCTCGAAATTAGAACCAAGTTATGTTTAAGGGCATTTTTTTGCCTCGCGCCAAATATTTCTAGTGCCCTGGAATTCCAACAAATGTGGCAGCCCCTGGCTGCCAATTTTCTGAAATAAACCTTTCAACCCTCCCACTCTTTAGAGTTTTTAGAATCTGAGCAACATGCAATTTGAATGAGAAAGAAGCCTGTAGGGAGTTTGTTATCTCTGGAAGCACCGTGGGAGGCTGGGTGCTGGTGGCCCAGAAGTGGCAGTGGTTAAGTGGACACGGTGGCCAGGACTCCACTTCGAGATAGGGAAAACCTGATCCAGACCTGGCTGTAATTGGCCTTTGTTTTATTTTGGCTTGTGCACAGGTGCAGGGGCTAACTGGGGAGAAGTAACTCTAGCATCACAAGGCATGGACAGGGTTAAGGTCGTGGCCACCTCATTACCCAGTCTGGGATGGCAGATGATTTTGAGAGTACTCAGTTTTTTCATCTCCTCTCAATGAAGCCTTTCAAATGTCACCCTCTCAACCAGGTCCATCTCGATCACCGTATTTAAAATTGCTAGTCGTTTCTCCTCCCAGCCCATCTTACTCTGACCAGTCTTCTCCCCACCTACCCTCTCCATACATATTACCCTTTTTCATGACTCAGTTATTTTCTGCTTTGAATTTTTTGTTGAAACCCTGTGTTTTCAATAATGGAAGACATGCTGAAATCAATGAAAAAATTGTTTTGAGGTAATGTGAATTTTGATACGTTATGTGGGAGACATATGTCCCGAGTGGACTCTGGTGGTAGGATAGGTGGGATGAGGCCTGTTTCTTCAGATTCACACAGTTAAACAGGTCCCCACCGGGTGGCAGCACACACTAAAAGTGGGAAAGCAGCTTCCCAAGAACCCTCAGAGACAGAAAATATAGGTGGGTGATGTATGTCCCATGACCCATAAAAGGGTTGGGTACCTTCAAAATACGGAACTTACATCCCACCACATAAGCACTATAGGGGGCAGAGATTTTGCTCCATTTTGTGAACTAAAATATCCCAAGCTTTGAGAACAATTGTGTTGTTAGCTGCCATCTAGTACCCTCCCTCCTGCCACTCAGGGTGACCCCATGCTCAATGGGATTGGACAGTTGTGGCCCATAGGGTTTTCATTGCCTGATTTTCAGAAGTAGATTGCCAGACTCTTCTTCCTACTCTGCCTTAGTCTGGATGCTCCATTGATACCTGTTCAGTATCATAGCAATGCGCAACCTTCCCCTGATAAACGAGCAGTGGCTGTGCGTGAGATGCCTTGGGCAGGAATCAAACCTGGGTCTCCCACGTGGAAGTCAAAAATTCTACCACTGAACCAGCACTACCCTTCCTAGAATAGTGAGGACTCAGGTATTTGAATGAAGAAATCAATGGGTGATGGCCCTGGAGGATGGAGCTGAATAGGTCTATAGCAGGAGAGGGGATCATAGATCATAATCGATTAGCTATGTATGGAAAGAGGAGGGGTGCCTGCACTAGGTACTTCTGATCTCATCTGTGTTTGAATACCTGAAGTGCTGGAAACTGATGCTGTCTCAAGACAAAGCACCAACTGTGTGGACAGCCTTGGTTGCTAAATTCTTGAGGGGAAATATCCCCACCATTTCTCCCTATTCCTAGTTTTACCCTCTTGGACTCTTCAAAAGAAATAAATCACTTTGACAGCCCCTCACATGTTTAAACGTGGCTATTATTATCCCCTTAAAGTGTGTTCTTCCCCAGGCTTTGTTTCTTTCAGTCATTTCCCTCAAGATGTGGTTTTGAATCATTTCACCACCTCATAGCTGCCCTTTGAAAACTCTGCTGAACTGGACATTTTACAGGAAGTCCTCATTATCTCCAAATGATTGGCCCTAAAAAAGGCCAGAATGAATCCATTTAAGATAGGGATCAAAATTTCCTAGTTATGCGTGGAAAAAAAGTTTGATTGAGACCTTATTTTGAAAAACAAAGCCCAGATTATAAAAATAAGTGCATTTTATCCTAAGCACTCATTTTTAGAATGGTGAGTCAAGTTTTGGGGGAGAGTGTAATTTTTCTGACAAAATTCTGTGATGCACAATAGGATATTCTTCACTTGATGTGGACTTCAGTGGCATGATCATAATGAGGTTATTTTTTTCCAGAAATATTTGCTGTAGTCATCAATCCACTTTCCCCCTTATTTGAATTTTTATTTAAATCATCCTCCTTGGGCACCCATTCGTTCATCATTTACTAATGCCTGATTGGCAGGCTCTGTTTTGTCACTTATATTGACTTCATGAGACACGGAATCTTTGTGAGATTTTCAGAGCCATTTTGCCGTGTACTTGTGGGGTTTTTATGTTGTACTCTCTTATGATCTTTCAATCAGAGATTGATCAAGGAGCTGCTAATGATAAATGGGAAACCCTGGTGGCATAGTGGTTAAGTGCTACAGTGCTAACCAAAGGGTCGGCAGTTCGAGTCCGCCAGGCACTCCTTGGAAACTCTACGGGGCAGTTCTGCTCTGTCCTATAGGGTCGCTATGAGTCGGAATTGACTCGATGGCACTGGGCTTGGTTTTTAATGATAAATGGGAAACCCTGGTGGTATAGTGGTTAAGAGCTACGGCTGCTAACCAAAAAGTTGGCAGTTTGAATCCAACAGGTGCTCCTTGGAAACTATGGGGGCAGCTCTCTTCTGTCTTATACGGTTGCTAGGAGTCAGAATCGACTGGACGGCAACGGGTTTAATGATGAATGGGTGGGGGTATGGTAAGTACTTTTTGTCATAATGGTTCTGGCTTGCCTCCTGTCTCTCTGCCATCGGGACTTATTTGAACAGTAAGGACACTGTTTTTTACAGGTGTAGTCTGACTGGCACCATGACAGTCCTTGTTGAGACTGTCTCGTTATACACATAAGATTATATTAGTTCTCCCCTCCCGTGCAGCCGATAGTTTCACACTGAGTTTGCAATTTTGCGGGGACACTGAAGTCATGTGCTTCTGCTAGTCCACAGCTCCCCACAATAGCTGTGGAACTCTTTAAGTATTTTAAAACCTAAATTGAGGACTATATATTGGCCTTGGAGCCCTGGTGGCGAAGTGATTAAGAGCTCAGGCCGCTAACCAAAAGGTCAGCAGTTGGAATCCACCAGCCATTCCTTGGAAACCCGGTGGGGCAGTTCTATTCTGTCCTGTAGGGTCGCTATGAGTTGGAATCGACTTGACGGCAACAGGTTATATTGGTCCTAGTTATAGTGTCAGTGTGGAGGGAGGCCCTCTGGAAAATCCTGCACTTGGAATTTAACTCTCTGGCACAGATTGAATGAACAGATTTTGAATATTGTCAGTTGTTTCCAACCAAGGTTCATGTGCCTATGGTCCACTGCCAAGATGGAGACCACACATCTGCAAAGAGGGAGGGGCCCCAGTTACCCTTTTGTTTAGAAATCATGCTAGCTTGCCTTTTTAGTACATCTCTGACTAAATTAAGAAGAAGAAGAAGAAGAAAAAAAACCCAAACCAGTTAACTTTGACTCCTGGTGACCCTGTGTCTGCCAGAATAGAACTATGCTCTGTAGGGTTTTCAGTGGCTGATTCTTTAGAAGTAGATCACCAGGCCTGTCTTCTGAGGTGCCTTTAGGTGGACTTGAACCTCCAAACTTTTGGTCAGCTGAGCACGTTAACCATTTGCACAGTTTGGCCATTTGTGTCCAAAACAAAGGACAGGAAGAACGTGATTAATGTTATACTTAGTTCTGAGTTTTTGCCCTGGGTCAACCAATGGTCCAAATGATCCTTCTCCCCACCTCAGGTACTGTTTGAATGATGTAGGTAACATGCTGACTTTTAATTAACTCGGAGGAAAGGTAAGTGAAATCCTTGAGTGCTCAGTGAAAGCCTCAGTGGCTTGGTGTTTTGTGATTTGAGTAGTGCTGTCAAAAGAGTAAAAATAGGGCCTTGTGAAGATGGTGGAGACAGAACCAGAGCCTTTCCAGCAGCGGGGAGGGTGGGAGTGTGTGTTTTAGGGTGGATGGCACTACATTTGGAAAAGTTCTGGTGTGGTTTTGTTACTGGAATAAGGTTCTTGCCTCTCACTGGTCAAGAATGAGCAGGCAAGGCACGTAGTTTTCCACACGAGCAAGGCTTTATTGAAGAGGCTTGCAAGTGGAGACAAGGAGGGCCTAGAGCAACGCATACCCTCATCTCACAGAACAAAAGACAGGCCCGAGTTTTTAAAAGTTCTTGGGTGGGAAAAGATTCATATTTATTTATAGGCACAGGCAGGGATATGTTAACTAAGGTGCGGGCCCAGCAGCTTTCTAAGATGGCTCCTGTCCTGGAGGCCTCTGGGATTCGTAGCAGGACTTATTATGGGGTGTCGCACCTGCACAGTCTCCTTCTCCTTGGATGCAATTCCCGCTTGGGGCTATAGCCCCTCACTGCCCCTGGTGGAAGGTCACACAGCGGTCACAGGTAGATGTTCTGCGCATGTCCCTGGGCCTGGTCTTCCCCAACTGTTTCTGAAAGACTACATTAAAGAAGTGTGCGGGCTATTTTTAGATACCCTGCCCCATTGTTTTGGGGAATGGCTTTGCTTCTGCGCCCTGGCCCATTTCTTGTTATTTTGTTTGCAGATTTGGGGCCCCCTCTGTTCCTTGTCTTACTAAGTCTCTAGGTTCCACACTCAACCCCCTATTACCTCCCTGATAAAAAAAAAAATAGTCTATTTCTCTTTTACTTGTTTCTCCTCTAGCCGCAGCAGTCTCTTCACTATTTCTCAAACAGGCACCCTCCGATCTCAGGGCCTTTGCCCCGTCTTAGTTTCTGGTTCTTCATTCCTTTCCTCGGATAGAAAAAGCAGCCAGAAGATGGGGCGGGGGGCGGGGGGGGGGTGCTTGAAGCAAGGTCCCTACAGCCCTCAGGGGTCTTTTCAATACTCCAAGTAGCTTCCCGCTTAGACAAAGTCCCCTCAACCTCAGCTGCTCTATGTTGCCCTCAAGATAAATTCCAAACACCTCAGCCGACCTTTGAGTCCTTTTGGAAACAGGCTTCTCCTGCTTTGTTTTTCTTTCCCTGTTATTTTCTTGTCTCTCTCCTTGAACACTTTCCTGTAGATCAGAGCTTGTCATACATTTTGCTTGCTTACTCTCAGTGAATTTTCCAAAACTATAGACCCTCTCACGGAAACCCTGGTGGTGTAGTGGTTAAGTGCAACGGCTGCTACCAAAAAGGTCGGCAGTTTGAATCCACCTGGTGCTCCTTGGAAACTCTGTTGGGGCAGTTCTGCTCTCTCCTGTAGGGTCACCATGAGTCAGAATCAACTCGATGGCAATGGGTTTGGTTTTTTGGCTTTTTTATAGACCTTCTCACATTTTTTTTTTTTTTTAACAGATGAAACATATGTAAATGTTCTTTCATTCTTTTGTAGTAAAATATATAACACGTGTAATATATATAACATGTATTTATTATAATATATGCAGCATACATAATACATAAAACAGCATAAAATTTTCCAGTTTAACCCTCATATATTTTTAAGTTGATATTTTATTATAGATTGGAATGGATTTAATCTCTTGTGTATTGTAAAAATTAACTGTTTAAAATTCAACTGTAACGTCACTCTTTTGATGTATTCAGTGGAATCTGAACACCATTTGCTATTTGATACCGATTATCAGTTCTTTAAAAATATACAAACAAGGTCTTCTTGGAAATTGAACTCTTGAAACTGTTGGAAATGTAACAGTGCTGTTTTCTCTTTGAACTTCTATTTTGTTCCTGCTTGCCCCACAGAATTTATCCTAATGAAATATATATTCGTGTTTGAAAGTCTGTTTTTTTTTACATGTCACTTTTTTCTATAACAAAAATAGGTATCTAAATTAATTTAAAAAAATTTCTCAGATAAACCTCTAAGAGATTAAAAATAACTAGTAGACTGAGTTATCATTGCAATCATTAGTATTACACACTTGATTGAAATACTGTAAACATGTTGGAAATAAATTTCTAAATGGGATAAGTAAGGATTTTTTTTTCAATTAGTGCATGTGTTACAAATGGAAATATAAGAAATTTCATTATAGCAGTGCCACTCAATTCTTTGAATTCCTGGGAAATGTGCCCAACCCTAAAAGTAATCTGATTAGATCATCTTTCATTTTCATTGAAAGCAAAAAATTTGAAACCACCTGAAACACAAAGGTATATGTCAACACCGATATTTGCAGTGGCCTTGGGTGGATACTGGACATTTTTCAGTTCTGGCCCTGCACATGCTAGTAAGGTTAGGAATGGGTGAGAGGTGCGCCTTCCTTTTCTAAGGCGAGAAGGGTGCTGGCCACTGGACCAACATCTTGACCCTGGCCTGCATTCTCAGGCAAGTTGGTGTTAGGAAAGAGGACCCACGAGAATTGAAGGTCTGGAAATTGAGTCCCTTAACACTGTAGAGGAGTACCCCTTAGAAAGCCCATGGGACCCTCAGGGAACTCCTCTCTGTCTCCGCCCTTCTCATACTCAGCCCTGGACGCACTGTAGAATGGCCTGGGAAGCTTTTAAAGATTACCACCACCTGGGGCCCTAGCCCAGACCAATTATATCCAAATCTCTGGGGGCAGCCCCTTACATCTACATTTTCTAAGAGATGTACATTGTGTCTGATGCACCTTGAGGACTGGCAGTCACATTCAGCCCAGTCAGACTCTAGTGCTTGCTCTGGGTCTCTGAAGGCAGCCTGCTTTCTCTGCCTAGTCTCCCTTCCGCTGACTTTGCCAGTTCAACTTCCACTCAACTTTAGTATCCCCAGGTGATGTCCAGGAAGCCCCTCATCTGTGATGTAGGTGCCCCACTTGGCAGGCCACCCCCAGGGCTTTTAGCTCGGGTATGTTAATTGTCTATTGGTTGTCTGTGAGCCTGGCCCAGGAATGAAGATTTTGGCAGAGGCGGGAGGGAATGGGATCAGCAGCTTGGATATAGATGTTAGCCTTGGAAAAGGGGTAGGGGCTTCTTCCCCTGGGAAGTGAGGAGGTGAGCAAGAGGGAAGGTGCAGGTATAATTGAGGTTTAGTGGGAAGAGGTTGATGTAACCCTTGTGGAATGCTTGGAACCTTTTCATTAAAACACGCCATGAGGGTGAGCTGGGAAGGGTCTGAATTTCAAGTAGCAGCAAAGGCCTGAGAGAGCAGCCGTGGTTAGGTCTGCAGGGAAGCATCAGGGTTGAGGTTTAGAGTGAGACTTTCTCATAGTCGTATGGATACAGCCGAGTGTCCTCCTAGCAGCATAGGCACAGAGCAGTGGCTGCTCAGGGTTGGGGATTGATGCAGTAGGCTTGGCAGTATGTCAGCAGTAAACATTCTGGGGGTTGTTACAATGCCTGGTTTACATCATTGCTGGACTGAGTGAAGACAGAGGGTTTTTTTTTTTTTTAAAAAAAAAAATTGCCTTTGAGTTGATTCTGACTCATAGGGATCCTATAAGACAGGGTAGAACTGCCTCTTGTGGTTTCTAAGGAGTGGCTGGTGGATTCAAACCACTGACCTTCTGGTTAGCAGCTGTAGCTCTGAACCACTGCACTACCAGGGCTCCCAGAGGGGGTTGCTGGGTTAGAAAATGAGGGCACGGTTGCAAGTTATTGGAGACCACACAGAGTGAGTTGGAGGCAGAGCCAGTAGACAGGAGGCTTCAGGAGCAGGGAGGGCGAGGATGTGGTGGTACAAGAGACTGGCGCTGAGGTTTATGTCAGTTTCCTATTACTGTGGTAACAAATTACCACAAGCTTAGTGCTGTAAAACAACACAGATTTATCATCTTGCAATTATAGAGGTCAGAAATCCAAAATGGGCCTCACTGGGTAAAATGAAGGTGTCGGCAGGGCTGTGTTCCTTCTAGAGACTCTGGAGAGAATTACTTGCCTTACCTTTTCAGCTTCTAGAGGCCATCTGCATTCTCTGGCTCACAGCGCCTTTGTCCATCTTCAAAGCCAGCAAATTTGGGGGTGGATTATCCAATAAGCAATGTAAGCATGGGCTTATTTGTGCTTACTTACTATTCTGTAGTGAACACTTTCACCTGGGTTTCACCATGCCGCATCAAAGTGAAACCCAGGTGAAATTGTTCACTACAGATTAGTAAGTAAGCACAAGTAAGCCCGTGCTTACCTTGTTTATTAGATAAATTTATCCCTCGCAGCAGTTTTGAATTTTCAAATCTCTCTCATTGCCTCCCTTTGTTGCTTATAAGGACCCTTGGGATTACAATGGGTTTACTCTAATAAACCAGGGTAATCTCCTTATTTCAAGACCCTGTCCTACAGGGTCGCTATGAGTCGGAATCGACTCGACCGCACTGGGTTTTTTAACTTAATCATACCTACGAAGTCCTTTTTGTCACGTAAGGCAATTTATTCACAGGTTCTGAGGATTAGGGTATGGTCATCTTTGGGATGGTAGTGAGGGGGTCTTTATCCTGACTACCAAAAAAACAAACCAAACCCAGTGGTGTCAAGTCGAGTCCAACTCATAGTGACCTCGTGTGTTACAGAATAGAACTGCTCCATAGGGTTTTCTTGGCTGTAACCTTTACAGAAGCAGATTGCCAGCCCTTTCTTCTGCAGCACCACTGGGTGAGTTCAAACTGCCAGCTTTTTGGTTAGTGGTTGAGTGCAAAGCACTTTTGCTGCTAAGAGACCTATATTCTGCCTATTGGAAGCTTGAAAAAATGACTGCGTACAACAGATATTGTGAGCAAATCACTGTTAGCGAAGGTTCTTACAGTCCGTTAGCACAGTATGAGGGTATTCTTTAGACACTGAACTGTGCAGTTCACAGCCTTGCTGAGGGGGCAGTGGAGTGCAAGTGAGTGAGTGCCTCCATTTACTGCAGCTGGTCATGGGGTGGACTAGTTAACATGGGTCTTAGGTCTGCTAACCAAGAGGTCCATGGTTCAAACCCACCAGCCACTCTGCTGGAGAAAGATGTGGCAATCTGTTTCCGTAAAGATTTACAGCCTTGGAAACCCTCTGAGGCAGTCCTGCTCTGTCCTGTAGGGTCGCTGTAAGTTGGAATCGACTCAACGGCAGTGGATTTGGATTTATTTGGTTTTAGCCACCCCAGTGGAAGCTGAATTCACCTTCAACTTCTCTGATTTGCAGATGACAAATCGCAGCTAAGAGGATTTCACTTATAGTGGAAGGCTTAGGCAGAATGGAAGCCATTGGTTACTTAATGCACTTGATGCTTTTAACCAGTTCCTTGCGGAAAGGAACCAGTCTTCTAATCAAGACATCTGGACTCTGGTCAGCTGAGTGGCCATGAGAGGCCCTCCCGCTGCCAAGGCTCCTTGGTCTGCCCAGCGGCATGGTGCCCTCTGAGTCTGGCTGACTGGCCCACATCATACTCCTCTCATAAGACTGGAAGGGCGGACTGCTTAATTAAAGGTAGAGCTGGTTCCTTTCAAAGTGTCAGCGTGACCTGATGGTGTCGTTAGTGACACTGCCAAGAGTGGAGATAGATTTATTTAGTAATGACTGTCACAACTAGAATCAGGACCTTTTTGATCTGAATTTAGTTGTTGGTATAATTCCACCCTCCCCTTTTAGAAAAACTTACCGTGGTAAAATATATATAACATGAAATTTACCATCTTAAGTGCACCAAACCAAAAAACCCAAACCCGTTGCCCTTGAGTTGATTCCGACTCATAGTGATCCTATAGGACAGAGTAAAACTGTCCCATAGGATTTCCAAGGAGTGCCTGCTGAATTCCAACTGCCCACCTTTTGTAACTTTTTTTTTAATTGAACTTTAGATGAAGGTTCTAGAACAAACTAATTTCTCGTCGAACAGTGCACGTATTGTTGTATGACGTTGGTTAACAATCCCACGACATGTCAATGCTCTCCGTTCTCAACCTTGGGTTCCCTATTACTAGCTGTCCTGTTCCCTCCTACCTTCCAGGCCCTGCCCCAGGGATGGTACACCACTTTAGTCTTGTTTTGTTCCATGGGACTGGCAAACTGCCCACCTTTCGGTTAGCAGCCATAGCTGCTCTTAACCACTATGCCACCTTAACAGAAACTCAGTACCCGTTGTAATTCTCTTTTTTGAAAGCTGGCTCAGCATCTCATTGCCCTTGATAAGTACAGTAGCCCATATGAATAGAAACCCTTACTATCCTTACTATTTGGAGCCCAAATAGGATTAATACAGTTAATCTTCAGAGGGAAACTAGCGTGAAACTTCAGTGAGGTGAGTTCTTCTCTTAACATTGAACACTGACTGACCTTTCCTTTGCTCCTTCCTTTGGTTTTTAGTGAGTCTGCATTATTATTGCTGAAAAGATCTCAGAACACTAAAATAGCTCTTTCTTTGTCAGTCAGCTTCACTAATGAAGCCAGGCCTTAGTGTCCCGCCTTTAGCCTTACTATATTTTAGGCCCATAGTCTGAAGTCCTTACTTTATGGGTCTTTGGCTACAGTGAAGATGGGGTGGGAGCATGGATAAGATACCTTACCAGTTGCTGCTGAGTCAGTTCTGACTTACGACGAGCCCACGTGTGTCAGAGAACTATGGTCCATGGGGTCGTTGCTGTTTTTTTTTTTTTCTCTTCTAACACTTTATTGTGTTTTAGGTGAAAGTTTACACAACAAATTGGTTTCTCCATTCAACAACTCATACACAAATTGTTCAGTGACATTGGTTGCTATCTCCACAATGTATCAGTACTCTCCCTATTTCTACCCTGCCTGCCCTGTTTCTATCCATCCAGTTTCCCTGCCCCTCCTTGCCTTCTCATCTTTGCTTTTGGGCAAATGTTGCCCATTTGGTCTCGTAGAGTGGATTGTTTAAAGGAGCACATTCCTTGTGGGTGTTAGTTTATTTTATAGGCCAATTTATTATTTGGCTGAAAGGTGACCTCTGGAAGTGGCTTCAGTACCAGTTTAAAAGAGTGTAGTCTCTATCAGTCCAGTAAGTCTGGTCTTTTTTATTAATCTGAGTTTTGTTGTACATTTTTCTTCTGCTCTAACCAGGACCTTCTGTTGTGTCCTTGGTCACAACAGTTGGTAGTGCTAGCTGGGCACCATCTCGTTCTTCTAGTCTCAGGCTAGAGGAGGCTATGGTTTGTGTGGGCCATTGGTCCTGTGGACTAATTGCTTCCTTGAGTCTTTGGTTTCCTTGCTTCAGAAAGGAAGAGACCAAAAGTTGTATCTTAGATGGTCGCTCGCAAGCTTTTAAGACATCAGACGCTACTCACCAAACTGGGATGTAGAACATTATCTTCTATGAACTATGTTATGCCAATTGACCTAGGTGTCCCCCAAGATTATGGTCCTTAGCTTTCCAGCCCAGTAACTCAGTCCCATGAGGTGTTAGGATTTGTCTAAGAAGCTTTCATACCTGTGTCTCCTATGTGCTCTATTGTATATGTAAATATATATGCAAATAGGTATATACAAATCCCCTCGACTATGTGTGTATATGCACGTATACGTACTCCCATACACTGTCCCACATCCATATAGCATACATATCTATCTGTGTAACCACTCATAAATTTTTGGTTGTTACTGTCGTCGCAGAATTGTACATGTTATAGCACTTACTGTAGTTGTCCTTTATTCATGTATACCTCTCAGCGTCTTCATTTACCTTGGTCACATTGTGCTGACTTCCCCCATATTGTGTATTGCCTTTCCTTTCACTAGAATTAACATGTTTTTTTTTTTTTTACTATCTAGTAAGTGATCCTTCCTTCCGCTCCCATCTCTGGTACCCATCAAAGAACATTGCTTTTTGTGTGTAAACCCATTCTTGACTTTTTATAAAAGTGGTATCATGTATTTGTCCTTTTGTGATTGACTTATTTCACTCAGCATAACGTCCTCCAGATTCATCCTGGTTATAAGATGTTTCATGGACTCAGAATTATTCTTTATCGTTATGTAGTATTCTATTTTATGCATGTACCACGTTTTGTTTATCCATTTATCTGTTGATAGACACTTAGGTTGTTTCCATCTTTTTGCAATTGTGAATAATGCTGTAGTGAACATGGGTGTGCATATATGCCTATTCCTGTTACCGCTCTTATTTATCTAGGATTACTGGACCATATGGTATTTCTATTTCTAGCTTTTTGAGGAAGCGCCATACCATATTCCATAGTGGTGTACCATTTTACAACCCCACAGCGGTGTAGAAGAGCTCCAGTCTCCCTACAACCTCTTCAGCATTTGTTTTTTTTGATCAGTGCCGTTTTTACAGGGGTGAGATGGTATCTCATTGTAGTTTTGATTTGCATCTCTGTAATGGCCAGTAATGGCAAGTATCTCTTCATGTGTTTGTTAGCCACCTGAATGTCTTCTTTGGTGAAGCGCGTTCCTGTCCTTTGCCCATTTTTTGATTGGATTGTTTGTATTTTTGTTGTTAAGGTGTTGAAGTTTTCTTTATATTTTAGAGGTTAGACCCTTGTCAGGTATGTCACTGCAAAATTTCTTTCCCAATCTGTAGGTTCTCTTTTGGTAAAATTTTTTGGTGAGCCTGTGTATTTAATTTTTAGGAGGTCTCAGTTATCTAGTTTATCTTCTGTTGTTTGTGCATTTTTAGTTATGCCACTATGTTATATTCCAGGAACTTTATAGTTTTAGGTTTAATATTTAGGTCTTTGATCCATTTTAGGTTTTATGTATGGTGTGAGGTATCAGCCCTGTTTCATTTTTCTGCAAATGGATATCCAGTTTTGCCAGCACCATTTGTTGAAGAGATTATCTCTTCCTCATTGAATGGACTTTGACTCTTTGTCAAAGATCAGCTGTCCATGACTCGATGAATTTATGTCTAGGTTCTCAATTCTGTTCCATCGATCTATGTGTCATTGTACCAGTACCAAGCTGTTTTGATCACTGTGGCTGTATAGTAAGCTCTGAGATCAGGAAGTATGAGGCCTTCTACTCTGTTCTTCAATAATGCCTCAGCTATTTGGGGCCCCTTTTCTTTCTGTATAAAGTTGGAGATCCGTTTTTCCATTTAGTTAAAAAAAATTTGTTGGAATTTGGATCAGGATTACATTATATCCATAGATTGCTTTGGTAGTGTTGATATTTTCACAATGTTAAGTCTTCCAATCCATGAGCATGGTATGTTTTTCCATTTATGTAGGTCTCTTTTGGTTTCTTGCAGTAGTGTCTTGTAATTTTCCTAGTGTAAGTCTTTTACATCCTTGGTTAGATTTATTCCTAGGTATTTTGGAGCCCTGGTGCCACAGTGGTTAAAAAGCTTGGCTGCTAACCAAAAGTTCACCGGTTCAAATCCACCAGGTGCTCCTTGGAAACCGTATGGGGCAGCTCTACTCTGTACTATAGGGTCTCTGTGTGTTGGGATTGACTCAATGGCAACAGGTTTGGATTTCTGGTATTTTATCCTTTTGGGAGCTATTGTAAATTGTATTCTTCTCTTGATTACCTTTTTGGAGTTCTATTTGTTAGCACAGAGGAATCCAACTGATTTTTGTATGTTGATCTTGTACCCTGCCACTTTGCTGAACACTTCTATTAGTTCGAGTAACTTTCTTGTGGAATCTCTGCGATCTTCTATGTAAAGGACCATGTCATCTGCAAATAGGGATAGTTTTACTTCTTCCTTACCAAATTGGATACCTTTATTTCCCTTTCTTGCCTTGTTGCTCTGATTAGGACTTCCAGTACAGTGTTGAATAAGAGTCGTGATAATGGGCATCCTTGCCTTATTACTGTTCTCAAGGAGGATGCCTTCAAACTCTCTCCATTGAGAATAATGGTGGGTGTTGGTTTCGTATAAAAAAAATATGCCCTTAATTATGTTGAGGGATTTTCCTTCTGTTCCTATTTTGCTGGGAGTTTTTATCAGGAAATCGTATTGGATTTTACCAAATACCTTTTCTGCATCGATTTAGATAATCATGTGCTTCTTTTCTTTTGTTTTATTTATGTAGTGAATTACGTCCATTGATTTTCTAATGTTGAACCACCCTCGCATCCCTGGTATGAATCCCTCTTGATTGTGATGTACTGTTTTCTTTTGTATTTTGTTGTATTCTGTTGGCTAGAATTTTTGCATCTGTATTTATGGGGGATATTGGTCTGTAAATTTATTTTTTGTGTATACCTTTGCCTTGTTTTGGTATCAGGGTTACGCTGGCTTCATAGAATGAATTAGGGAGTATTCCTTCCTTTTCAAGGTTCTGGAATAGTTTGAGTAGAATTGGCGTCAGCTCTTCTCTGAATGTTTGGTAGAACTCTCCAGTTGAAGCCATCTGCGCCGGGGCTCTTTTTTATTGGAAGTTTTGTTATGACATCTTCAATTTCTTTTTTTGTTATAGGTCTGTTTAGGTTTTCTACCTCTGATTGTGTTAGTTTAGGTAGATAGTGTTTCTAGAAATTTATCCATTTCTTCTAGGTTTTCAAATTTGTTAGATTACAATTTTCATAATATTCTATTGAGATCTTCTTTATCTCAGTTGGTTCTGTTGTAATGAACCATTCCATTTATTTTAGTTATTTGCATCTTCTATCTTCTCATTTTTTTCTTTGTCAGTTTGGCCAATGGTTTGTCCATTTTATTGATCCTCTTAAAGAAACAACTTCTACTTTTGTTGATTCTATTATTTTTCTATTTTCTATCTCTGATCTTTATTATTTCCTTTGGTGACTGTGGATTTCTTTTGCTGTTTCTTTTTTATCTGTTCAAGTTGTCAGGTTAAGTTATTGATTTTGGCCCTTTATTCTTTTTTGACATATGCATTTATTGGTATAAATTTTCCCTGAGCACTGTTTTTGCTGTGTCCCAGAGGTTTTGGTATGTGTGTCTTCATTCTCATTTGATTCGAAGACTTTTTTAATTTCATTTTTAATTTCTTCTGTGACCTAGTAGTTTTTAAGTAAGGTGTTATTCAGTTTCCATGTACTTAATTTTATTCCCTTACTCTTTCTGTTATTGATTTCTTCTGGTTGTATAGCATTATGGTCAGAGAAGATGCTTTGTATCATGTTGATGTCTTTGCATTTATCAAGGCTTGCTTTGTGGCCCGGAATATGGTCGGTCTATTCTGGATAATGGTCCGTGTGCACTGGAGAAGAATGTGTACTGTATTGCTCTTGGGTGCTGTGTTGTGTATGTGTCTATGAGGTCAAGTTGCTTGATCATGTTATTTACATCTTATCTTTATTGAGTTTCTTTCTAGTTCTGTCCATCGTCAAAAGTGGTATGTTAAATTCTCCTACTATTATTGTAGAACTATTTCTCTTTTCAATTCTGTTAAGAGTTTGTTTTCTGTATTTTGTTGCTCTGTTGTTGGGTGCATAAATATTTATTATTGTTCGGTCTTCTTGGTGGATTAACCCTTTAATCATTGCATAATGCCCTTCTTTGTCTCTTATAATGGATTTAGACTTATAGTCTGTTTTATCTGAGTTTATTTTGCTACCCTTTCTTTTGGTTACTGTTTGCTTGGTACATATTTTTTCATCCTTTGATTTTTAACTTGTTGATGTCTTTGTATCTAAGGCATGTCTCTTGTAGGCAACATATTAATGGGTTGTGTTTTCTAATTCATTCTGCCACTCCTTGTTTCTTGACTGGTGCATTGAATCCATTCACATTCAGTGTGATTAATGATAAGTATGGATTAATTGCTTGCATTTTGTCCTACTTTTTTTGTGGTGTTACCTTTGTTCCTCTTAATTTTCTGTGCTAAGTTCTTTTTATATATGGATTTTCTTTTCCTATCAATCGTTGTTGTTTTTGTGTTTACTGGGTCTTTTTTGGTTTTCTTCTTCTTTATTTTGTTTAGTAGATTTATTACTTTTTTTTGTAGGTACCCTGATGTTTAGCTTAATCTTCTCAACATTGAAGCGGTCTATTGTATCTTGAAATCACCTTGACTTCCTCCTCATATGAAAGTTCTATAACTACATCTTTTATTTCCCCTTTTTGTTTTGAAGTTTGAAGCTTAACTCCTCTGGTTTCTCATAGTCCTTTTTTTGCTTTTTGAAATCTTTATCTGTGTTGGTATCTGGGTGATGTCCTGTGTCTTTCTCTTAGGTTGTTGTCTGATGTCATTGGTTCTCTATCTGAAGGACTCCCTTTAATATTTCTTGTAAGGCTGATCTTGTTTTTACAAGTTCCCTTAGTTTCTGGTTTTCTAGCTTTGTCTCAAGATGGCCATGCTGTGCTGGGCTGGCTGGCAGGGCACCTCTACTCCATATCTCTCTTCGTTCACTGTTTTTGTTCAGTTTCCTTTTCCAGTTGGTATTTGATATAATTCTTTATCCTTACATTTGTTGCTCAGGGCTCCAAGGTTGTCATGTGTATCTGTTTCACTTGGTTTCTTAGGTCTTTGCTGTAGAGGAATGGCATGGTGTGTTTGACTAAGCCGCCGTCTTACTCTGTAGGGTTGAATGGCTGAATTTTTGGAAGTAGATCACCTGACCTTTATTCTAAGGGTAGACTTGAACCACTAACTTTTTGGTTAGCAGCCAAGTGCGTTAACTGTTTGCACCACCCAAGGACAGAAAGACAGGTGAATATAGGAGGTAGGGAATTGCACAGCTCAATCCCTCGGTACAGGGAGACCACAGTTCTTGGGATGTTGAGCAGAGATGGTTGGAAATTGGCATTTAGACAGCATTTCTGGGGTACCACGGTCCATTCATTTATTAAAACAGTGTCTATCACCCTATATGCAGATATAAAAAGTTAGCAGGTGTGAAACGTGCACATTATTTGTATGACTTTGCACAGGGGGTGTACCTGACGGCACTGGTTGGGGACTATCCAGTAGGCAAGGTAAGCTAAGTACTTACCTTGCTTACCAGATTAACCGTAGTGAACAATTGTGCATTTTTTCACCACATCAAAGATTCTGCTTCTAGGTATGGCGGGCATCTGTCTTTCTCCCAACCCTCTAGCACCTTCCTGCAAATTTATAATTCTTGACAGGGAGGATGACCCAGTAAGCAAGGTAAGCATGGGTTTACTTGTGCTTACTTGCTAATCTGTAGTGAACAATTTCACTACACATGATTGGATTATCTGACCCTGACTTTAGATAATGTTCTCTGGGGGAAGTTTAAATTAAACAAACAAAAAACGAAACATAAAAACAAACAAAAAAAAATGAAGGGTTTTTTATGTGCCTCTATTTTAATGCACCATAGAGTAATTATTAGATGGTGTATCGATTAAAATGCTTTTGGCCCTGAGTAATGGGAAACCCAATCCAAGCAGTGTATACTGTAAGGAAATTTGTTCCCCAACCTGGGGAGAAGTCCAGACTTGGAGGTTGCCCCAGGTTTGGTCCATTCAGTGGCTCTGCCTTGTCAGGTTTTTCCTCCATTTTCATTCTGCCATTCTTGGGGGGTTTGGTCTTGTCCTGAGGTTGCATCATGGATTTGCAGCAGTTTCTTAGGATATGCAAATGTGTCAGTGTCCAGGGGAGGTTGTTTTTCCCTGAGTGTCTTTCTCTCTGAGGACATGATGTATCTTGTTCTGTTATGGCCAGGCTGTATTACTTGATTCCCCTCCTCCCTCCATGCCCCCCCCCCGAACCCACCAGACCACCCCTATATTTCCTAATGGGATACTCATTTTGTGAGGGTTCTTACACATCAGTATTTTCAAAATGGCAATCAAGGCAGTAATTCAGATACACTCAGACCTAGAAACCCTATTGCTAGCATGTGAAGTTTTCTTTTTAGTATGTTTTTGCAGTGTCTTGCATATGAGTGTTTTTTTTTTTATTTAAGAATTCCCTACATTATTTCATTCTTCAAGTGCTCTCTGATTTTAGAAGGATGACGATGGTGGTGTGATAGCTAGCACTTATTTAGCACTTACTGTGTGCCAACATTGTTCTAAGCACGTTACATTTCACATCTATATCCTCCCTCTGGAAACCATGGTGGCATAGCGGTTAAATGCTACATCTGCAAACCAAAAAGGTCGACAGTTTGAATCCACCAGGCGCTCCTTGGAAACTCTCTGGGGCAGTTCTACTGTGTCCTATAGGGTCGCTATGAGTCAGAATTCACTGGACGGTGATGGGGTTTTTATCCTCCTTCTCAGTCCAGTGCTGAAGATGAGTTTACCTCCGTTTCTGAGATAAGCAGATTGAGACACAGGAGATGAAGTAGCTTGCCCAAGATTTTCTAATCGGAACTAGAAAGAGCCAAGATTGAAATCTTGGAAGATTGACTTCAGAGTCTATGTCCTTAAATACAGCGCTTCATCCCCACCACTCCCTGTCTTCCCCCAAATTTGTATATTTGCTAATCACAGCATTTTCTTGCTTGAGGCTCCATCCTGGCCTGTCCTGGAAGAAGTTTCCACTGGATGGTTCATGAGCTAGGCATTTTGGTTGTTAGAGAATGAGAAATTCAGTAACATTACCCTACGTGATGTGTCTTTGTTGTAAATGTTGTTGTTAGCCGCCTGTCGTGGATTGAACTGTGTTCCCCAAAAAATATGTGTCAATTTGGTGAGGCCGTGATTCCCAGTATTCTGTGGTTGTTGTCCATTTTGTGATTACAATTTTATGTTAAATACGATTAGGGTGGGATTGTAACAGTACCCTTACTCAGGTCACATCCCTGATCCAAGGTAAAGAGATTTTCCCTGGGGTGGGGCCTGCACCACCTTTTATCTCTCAAGAGATAAAAGGAAAGGGAAGCAAGCAGAGAGTTGGGGACCTCATACGACCAAGAAAGCAGCACCAGGAACAGAGTGCATCCTTTGGACATGGGGTCCCTGTGCCTGAGAAGCTCCTTGACTATGGGAAGATTGAGGGCAAGGACCTTCTTTCAGAGCCGACAGAGAAAGCCTTCCCCTGGAACTGACGCCTTGAATTTGAACTTTTAGCCTACTTCACTGTGAGAAAATAAGTTTCTCTTTGTTAAAGCCATCTACTTGTGGTATTTCTGTTATGGCAGCACTAGATGACTAAGACACCACCTTTGAATCAGCCCTCAACTCATGGTGACCTTATGCACAATGGAACAAAATGCTACCCGGTCCTGCGGCCATCCCCATGATCAGTTGCAAATTGGACCGTTGTGTTCATGGGGTTTTTGTTGGCTGATTTTGGGAAGCTGATTGCCAGGCCTTTCTCCCTAGTCTGTCTTAGTCTGGAAGCTTTGCCGAAACCCTTTCAGCATCATAGCAACACTCAAGCCTCCACTGACAGGTGGCTGTGCATGAGGTACATTGGCCGGGAATCGAACCCAAGTCTCCAGCGTGGAAGGTGAGAATTCTACCGCTGAACCATTGTTGTTGTGTACTGTCAAGTTGATTCCTACTCTTATTGTAAATGTAACATGGAAATTTTGACCCAAACAGTTGAACGGGTTTGAGAACACAGCTCATTGAATTGTCGTTGTGGCTTTGATGGCTGTGTGAACAGTCTCCTCCCCTGGGTGGAGCTTTGGCTCCCACCACCTCCCTCTTCTCTGGTTAGTCTGTAATCAGGGCTGACACTCCCCTGCCTCAGATAGGAAGGTCAGAGAAGATCTCAGAGGGGGCTCACAGGCTGTCCAGGCGAGGACAACTCCGGAAACAATCAGCAGAGGCCCTTGATGAGTGCAGTGGCCTTCTGCTGTGTGAGTGCTGGGTCCCCTGCACACAAACCCCTTTTCTCATCGCCATGTACAAATTATTAGGAATGAAAACTTTCCTGGGAAAAACCTTAGCACACGTGTAAAAGAAAACAAACAAGTGGGTTTTGGTTTATGAAGTATTTTGGGTTATTCATTCTTTTGTATTTATCTGCTATGTTTTAGTTTCATTAGCAGAGCTGACTGAAAAAACAAAAACAAAAAAAGCTCATTGACAGTCTGATCTAGTACATGCAGGCAGTCTTTTTATCTGTGAGATGACAGACCTTGAAAAGCCTTTGCAAGTAGAAATCATGTAAGAGAAATTTGATTTTCTGTTTGTAACTTGTTGTCATGAAGATTTATGTTTCCAGCCAGGGGCAGGCTGCCTGTGTAAAAAGTAATTGACCATCAGTGCTGTATGTAATAACGGGGCATGGGACCGGAAGAGGAGGAGAACCCTGTTGCTGAAGAGCTTTTGATTCTTGGTATTATTCTAGGTAATATCTGGAATGCTACACTCTGGACCAAATTAGTAACATCACTAATAAGAGCTAAATTTTATCTCAGACCTGAAATGTGCTGGGCACTGACCTAGTTGTATACCTCACCTGTATTCCCCATAGTAACCCTGTAAATATCATTACTCCCATTTTACAGATGTGCAAACTGAGGTTGAGAAGTTAAGTGATTTATCAAAGGCGACCCACGCAGCCAAGAGATAGGAGTTATTCTTTTCATCTTTGATACATGGGGAAACTGCAGCACTAGAGGTTAGGGACTGTTCCAGTCAGCTTTCATGCTGCATTAGCCTCCAGGGACTGGTGTTTGAGCTGGAGAAAAGGGAGGGAGCAGCAGTACTGTGGAGGGACACTGAGGCAGCCCAGGAGCTGGCTGTCAGAGAGTCCCCTCACCTCCCCCACCCCCGCCCTGCCTTCCATTCCCAGCTCCTGCCTCTTACTGCTTTCCTTTCCCTTCTTTCTACTGCTTCTCCAAAGTCCACTGATAGATTGATGATTTTTTTTTAAAGACTGGTTCCCTCCCCCTTTTTTTAAAATTGAGATGAAATTCATGTAACATAAAATAAACCGTTTTAAAACATACTATTCAGTAACACTTTATATCTCCACAATGTAGTGCGACCATCACTTCTGTCTAGTTTCAAAACGTTTTCACTACCCCTGAAGGAGACCCCATGCCCATTAATCAGTCACTCCCCATCTCCCCTTTCCCCCAGCCCCTGACAACTACTAATTGGCTTCCTGCCTTACTGGCTTCTTTTTAAAAGTTAACTTCTCTGTGTAACTTAAGCTTCAGGCGCAACTTTCTTTTGGCTTTTAGAAGCCTGTTTTAATGTAATGGTTTCATTAAGAAACAGTATGTCTTTGAGAAGATAACCTTTAGCCTGACCTCCTTCCCAGGATGCAGCAGAAAAGCTTCTTCAATGGCGGTTCTTTCCCCATTAACTTCCTCTCCTCCTCTTTGCACCTTGATTGTGGATGTCTCCTAGGCCAGTTGAGGACTTTCTCCTCTTCTCATTCTGTGTAAGATCCTGGGAATCAGCCACATCTACATTTTCAGTGACAGCATTTATACTAATGTCTCCAAAAATCTATATTTCTAGTCCAAGAATTCCCTGTTGAGTCCCAGACTCTATTGCTCTAATTGTCATCAGGTGGTCTAGAGGCTACTCAGATATGTATCTCCGAAACAGAGCTCACCTTTCCCCCAGTGCTCTTCCTCTTGTTTCTGTCGCAGCCAGTGGTATCATCACCTATCCAGGGTGCTACTCCAAAAACCTGGGACCCTTCCAGCCCCTTCCTCTTCCATATTCTCTGTGGGTTACAGAGTCATGCTGATTCTGTCTCCTTAATATTTCTAGAATGCACTCCTCCCAGGTCCCCATTTTCTTTATACTTACCTTTGTCCAAGCTGTTCAGCTTATAGCCGTCCCTACTTCTGCCTGTGTGATCTTTGGAAACCCTGATTTGATCTGTCACTTAGCTACCTGAAATCCATTAATGTTGCCCCATTCTCCTGGATGGTGCAAAAGGTTAACACAGCAGGCTGCTAACTGAAAGGCTGGAGGTTCAAGTCCACCAAAGTGGTGCCTTGGAAGAAAGACTGGTGATCTACTTCTGAAAAATCAGCTGTTAAAAACCCAGTGGAGCACAGTTTCACTCTGATATACATGAGGTCGTTATGAGTCAGGGTCTCCTCGATGGCAGCTGGCAGTGGTGGTAGACTGGCCCAAGGAAAAAATTCCATCCAATCTTAGCTGTGTTCACAGTGCCCATCAGTGCCTGGTTAGCTCCTTAGCTGGTACATGGTGGAGCCTTCCTCACCCCCAAGGCTTTCTGACTCCAGAGCCCTTGCACTTAACCAGAGGCTATGTCAGATGGAGAGGGTAGCAGACATTTCATTTTGCAGAAATTGGCCAGTCACTTTATACATTTAAAGTAGACTTTAAAAGCCTGCTACATCAGCAGTAAATGGGTAGGGAAAGCCTTTGTATATGTAGGTAGTTGTTTCTAGCTCAACTCTTTTTTGGATACATTTTTAGATAAGTTTTACATTTTGGAAATCACAAAGCCTAAGAAAGAAAGAGATCCAAGACTATAAATTCTGAATGGGGTAGGTAGCAGGCAAGGTTGCTAAGATGAATCCCCCCAGGACATGCTAGTCCCAGCATCATCTTTGTAAATGGTGCCCCTGAGTTGTGCTGAGCATTGTCTGTGAAGCTGGACGAAATAGGCCTGAGAGCAGCCCTGCTATGAGGCTTTTGGGTCTCAAGGGAAATTATGCCTGGTTTCTAAGCATCAGAAGAATGCAAGTATGTGCGTGTGTGTGTGAAGTGTGTGTGTGCATGGGTATGTGTGCACATTTCCTGGGAGGAGAGAACACAGTGATCCCAGTGAAATCAAAGACTGGGGGTGGAGCTCCTTAGGCTCCATGTAAGGTAAGGCCTGGCATAAGTAGCCATGGAGTTAAAGCCTGTGGGGAGCTGTTAGGGGTGAAGACAGGGGGTGCCACTTCTGTTGAGGTAGAAGGAATTATCTGCTTTGACCCCGGTTTGTCTTGTTGGTTCCATTAAGGGAGATATTTGAACCAAAGCAAAATTGTTACAGCCAAAATCATTAGCCCTAGGTTTATAGCCTTAGATATTATTTGTTTTGTAGTAAATGAATTGGAGGTTGCAGCCAAGCCTAATAACCTTGTGCTTAGGCCTGAATCATAGAGAAACATCCTAATGATATGGATTACTCCGCCACCCCCACCCCTGCCCCGCCTTGGCTATAATCTTTATGGAAGCAGATGGCCCGGCCTTTCTTCCATGGTGCCACCGTGTGGGTTCGAACCACCAACCTTTTGGCCAGTAGTCAAGTGCAAACTGTTTGTGCCACCAGGGACCTTTCCCAGGCTAGGTTTTATTTTATTTTCCCTGCCTCATGAAGCAGGCCCCTTACAGAGATTTTTACTGGTGAGAATTCTATCAGAGGCCTCCAAGGCTTAGACTGACCCTTGCAGATGCTGCTGAAGTGGGAATAAATTTATCCCCAATAATGTTCTCTGGTGGAACTAATTATTAGGGACTCTAATTAAAAACTTCCCCCCAAACCCATCCTTTGTGGGGGGGAAAAAAATTCCTGAATCCCAAATTTAAAAATAACCCATGTAACAGATGAACGGCAGCTCCTTTCTAACAATGCCTCCTGCTAGGATAACACATATATTGGGAATGAGGGTATGAAGATATAATTAACTCGGTGCCTTTACCGTTACTCCCTGAATGTTTCCAAGTTTAATTTATTTTAGGAAGACTGACAGTTGTAATTATGTTGTCAAGCATTTGTCATTTTTGCTGTAGCAACAACATTGAAACCCAGACAAAAAGCTCAAATTTGACTTTGATTAGAATAGTGCAAGGTACAGATTTGGGTTGCCCATTTTTCCTGAAGTACCTGAGCAATCATCAGCAATTTGTAGCCAGCAGTATGTATATTTTTTCCTTTGGGTTCAAGGGTATAGGGAATCCCAGGTCTTGTTTTCATAGTGCTCTCGATAACTTTCTGTGTTTTGTATGGTTGACTTAGGCACAAGGGTGGTGTCTGGGGAGAACAGGGCTCCATTTCCTGCCTTATCACTTGCTTCTGTGAGTCAGTGACCAGATGTCAGTGACGCAGATTAGACTTGACATTGGGAAGAAGGGTTGAGCTTTGTGACCTGAGGACATTTTAGTTTTTGGAGGCCCTGATGATGCAATGGTTAAGAGCTTCACTGCTAACAAAAAGGTCAGCAGTTTGAATCCACCAGCTGCTCCTTGGAAACCCTATGGAGCAGTTCTACTCTGTCCTATGGAGTTGCTGTGAGTGGAATTAACTCAACAGCAATGGGTTCGGTTTTGGTTTATGATAGGGTACGACCATCCATCTGTCAGTTTGTTGTGCTGTGGTGGCTTGTGTGTTGCTGTGATGCTGGAAGCTCTGCCACTGGCATTTCAAATACCAGCAAGTTTACCCATGGTGGACAGGCTTCAGGGAGCTTCTAGACTAAGACAGGCTAGGAAGAGAGGCCTGGTGATCTGTTGCGGAAAATTAGCTGATGAAAACCTTACGGATCACAACAGAATATTGTATACCCCCTCTTGCTTTGGACATGTCATCAGGAGGGATCAACTGCTGGAGGGGGACATCACGTTTGGTGAAGTAGAGGGCCAGTGAGGAAGACGGAGACCCTCAGTAAGATGGACTGGCACAATAGCCACAACGATGGAGTTGAACATGCTGGTGATCGTGAGGATGACACAGGACCAGCTGATGTTTCATTCAGTTGTACGTAAGGTTGCCATGAGTTGGAGCTGACTCTACGGCAGCTATCTATCTATCTATCTGTAATGTGGTAGAAAAAGGGAGGCTTTGGAGACAGACAGACCTGGGTTTGAACCTGATTCCAGCATTTTCTGTCTTTAGGCAAGTCACTTAGCTTTTCTGGACTTTATTTGTAACACTGGGAAAATCATGCTTGTCTTGAAGGGGCTGTGTAAAAGAGATCTCATGTGAGTGGGTAGGTCTAAAAAATAATTAATGTCTAATAAATAGTAGCTGCTGTTCTTAGTATATGTCATCTGCTTTCTAATAGTGACAGCCATTTAATTTAAGATGGGAATGAGAAAATATCTGGGACCTTTTCCTAGAGACAATGAGAAGAGAATAACCTTTTATGGCAACTTGAGTTTCTTGGGAGGAGAGATATTTTGTGGAGAGGTTTTAAAATTAGTTAACTTATATTTTTCTCTCATTGCTATTTATAAATCCAGAATGTGCTTGCTTTTGTCCATGTCATTCTAGTGCTTTAAATAGACTGCCTTAGGGTGGCGCATATGGTTATGCACTCGGATGCTAACTGAAAGGTTGGCCATTCAAGTCCATCCAGAGACACCTTGAAAGAAAGACGTGGAGATTGATCTACTCCTGAAAAGTCATACTCTTGTTTTTTGGCTTTACCCACACAAAGTATGTTAATAAATACCCAGTTCAGGGTACAGACCTTGGTCATAAATGGTCCTCCCACGTCCTTTCCTCCCTTTCACTGGTCCTTAACCAGGCTCGGAGCCCTCGTGGTGCAGTGGTTAAGAGTTTGGCTGCTAATCAAAAGGTTGGCAGTTTGAATTCACCAGCTGCTCCTTGGAAACTCTATGGAACAGTTCTGCTCTGCCCTACAGGGTGGCTATGAGTCAAAATTGACTCGACAGCAGCGGGTTTGGTTTTTTTGGTTTAACCTGGCTTACAGTGCTTTTCCTTGTCACCTCCACCTCACCACCTCTGCGCAGCACCCATTTTGTACACATTCTTCTACTTCAACATTATTTTTCTCCTTCAGTCTTTCTCTTTGCCTTCCCCGCCTTATTTATAAAGGGAAGACAGGCTCTCCTCCCCTGCCTCCACCCAGGTGATCAGCTAGCTGACCACTTCCCCACTCAGTATTTCCCTCAGGAGATAAGAGTAAGACCTCACTTCTCCCTCTGTTTTTGTGCCTTTAGACATTTCACTCTGGGTGGAGAATTGACTTTTGAGATTCTCTTAGGGGCACATTCGGAATCTGATGTTATACTGAAAGTGTTTTCTGCTGTTTCCGCCCAGTGGCAAATTTTCTCTGGCACTGGTGTACAGAAGGGCACACTTACTCTGCCCTCTGGCTTCTGATGTCTCATGTCTAGTGTTCCACGGCATTCCATTTGATCTCCGTGAAAACCTCCCTTGTCTCTAGAGGTGATCAAACTACAGCAAGCATGGCACACAGGCTTCACCTTGTATGGAATCCTGCTAATCTTATTGATAGCGACAGCCAAGACTGCTTTGTTGGAGAGAAGTCTGAAAGGATGTTGTGATCGACGAGTGAAGTTAGCTGTGAGTGAGGAAAGGTGAGGGGTGTGCTTTTTGTTATATATATATATATTTTTGTTTGTTACTATAACTGCTAACATTTCAAAATGTTTTCCTTCTAGCCATTTTCTTTGCATTTTTCCTATAGTGGTCATAAAAAAAAACCCAAACCCATTGCCATCAAGTCAATTCCAACTCATAGCGACCGTATGGGACAGGGTAGAACTGTCCCATAGGGTTTCCAAGGAGCGGCTGGTAGATTCAAACTGTTGACCTTTTGGTTAACAGCCCAACTCTTAACCACTATGCCACCAGGGCTCCACAGTGGTCATAGTATGTGTATGTAATTTTGTGTTCTCCTGAGCACTTCCATTCCATTAAAAATGACCCATCAGTTCCTCAAAAAGTCAAGCATAGGATTACCATATGATCCAGCAACTCCACTCCTAGGTATATACCCCAAAGACTTGAAAGCAGAAGCTCAAACAAATATTTGTACAACAGTGTTCATTGTAGCATTATTGACAATAGCTAAAAAGGTAGAAACAAATGTCCATCAACAGATGAATGGGTAAGCAAAACGTGGTGTATACGTACAATGGCACACTGCTCAGCCAGGAGGAGAAATGAAGTTTTGATACATGCAGTGACGCGACTGAACCTTGAAAACATTATGCTCAGTGAAATAAGTCAAACACAAAAGCACAAAAATTGTATGAGCCCACTTAGATGAAATAAAAGTTAATTAGTGGTTACCATGGCCTGGGGACAGGAGGGGGATGGGAAGATACTGCTTAAGGGGTGCTGAGTTTCTATTTGGGGTGATGAAAAACCTTTGGAAATAGTTGGTGATGGTTGCACCACACGGTAAATGTAATTAATGCCACTGAATTCTACACTTAAAAATGAGTAAAATGGTAACTTTCTTGTAATATATACTTCACCTTAATAAAATGTAAAAGAAATTATCCATGTTTATCCATCTTGTTGTGTGTTGTTAAGTCGATTCTAACTCATAGTGACCCTATATGACAGAGTAGAACTGCCCCATAGGGTTTCCTAGGCTAGAATCCTAACAGGAGTAGGTCACTAGGTCTTCTCTCCCACGGAGCCCCTGGTGGGCTCGAACTGCCAACCTTTTGGTTAGCAGCTGAGCGCTTAACAATTGTGCCACCAGAGCCCCTAGTAAACGTCTTAGAGACCATGTTAGGATTCGTGATATGAATATGCCAGCACTGACACAAAAATTCTCCTGATGTTGAATATTGAGCTTGTTCCCAATTTTCCTATATTTAAAGAGCCAGAAAGTGAACATCTTTGTGCACTTAGGACTTTTTTAAAGGATGGATTTCTAGAGATGTCAGTAATAAATATTGGCAAATTTAAAGACGTCCGATATCTATTGCCAGACTGATTTTCAGAATTTTTTTTTTTTTTAACCAAATTCATACCCCCTCCAATAGTATATGCAACTACAAGGTTGGTAGTTGGTTTTCCCAGTGTTATGGGATTAAGGGTTTAAAATCTTAGCACTTATTTATATACATGGGATGTGGACAGATTTGCTCTCTCAGAGAGAGGGTGACACCTCTCTTGCCTTGCCTTGCCTGGGTGCCCAAGCCTGGTGGCTGACCCTTTTAGGCTAGGCTAGAATCCGCTCTGTGGGCTGAGTTATGGTATGCTAGAATGTTGGGTTCTGCCTGTGGTTCTTGGACTAATAGAGTAAATGGCGTAGATGCCTTCTCCCAACTCCAGGTGATTTCTGGTATCTTCCTTCATTCTAGGGGCCCCTGGTTAAGTGCTCTGCTACTGACTGAAAGGTTGACAGTTCAGATCTACCCAGAGGCATCATGGAAGAAATCTGCTTCTAAAAGTTTATAGCTATGAAAACCCCATGGGGTAGTTCTACTCTGACACACAGGGGTTGCCATGAGTCAAAATTGACTTTATGGCAACTGGTTGTTTTCTTTTCCCCCCTCATTTTAGGGAGTGAGCCTCACTGCATGGTTGATGGCTCGCTCCCTGGACCTGGCTGTGAGAATCAGGAAACTGCCCTCCTGGACAGTGGAGTCTTTATGGACAGTGGCCCAGTTGTCACTCTGGGTGGCCCAGGACGTGGGAACTATTTTCCTGGTCAGGACGGTCAGTACCTGTGGTGACTGTAAGGAGGACGGGTTGGGCATGAGCCTGCCCCTGATTGTGGAATACCCTTGTTCTTTCCTTCAGAGAGGAGGGCGGTGCAGTCCAAGGTTGCCTGGCAGCCAGTGGACCCGAAAAGCCTTCGGTGGCTATTCCTTGCAGGCTTTCAGATGGGTGGGATTTTATTTAAAAGAGAAATGTTTTAGTATTTTCTTACTGTCCTGTTTGGAAAGATGGAGAAGTATGGTTTGTCGTATAGTTGAATGTGTGTGTGTTTAGAATGTACTGTGTGGGGTGAAGGAAGTAGATAAAGCCTTACACTAGCCAGCAGAGGCTTCCTCCTTTAGTTTTTGTCCCCAGTGTAACTGGTCAATACAAGACACAGTGGTTGGCCCCACTTCTAAAGTGGGATAACCCTGCCACTAACATAATCACCCTGGGACAGACGGCCAAGGTGGGAAGCAGACACTGTTTCTGAGGGTGAACAAAAAGGAAAAAGGACTCTGAAAATACAGAGTCCTGGTCACAACCCTAGTCATAAAAGTGATGCTTTGATAATCAATTTATTCCTCGGCTTTTGCTCAGACTAGCCACAGATACTGGAATTTTAGTAGAAATTGAGCCATGGACCTCATGCATCTATTATCAGTCAGACCTTTTCCAAGGGAGTGTGTATGCTGACCATGGGCGTCACCTGCCCTGGAAGGAAGGGTGAATGATTAGGGGTTTGGACCCCTTGCTAACTATTTGTCCCCCGACTGCCTATATAAATGGGCCTTTGCTGCAAGAAGCTGAGTATTTTTAATGCTTGGGAATGGTTCGTGATGACCTGGTCCCAGCTCCTTTATCCCTTTAGCAAATTCAGGGTCCATGTGGAATACCTGGTCTCCAGATGCCTGGACTGTCCATTATCAGTTGGCAAACCTCTTGGGTGTGGCGTTCTTTCTGCTAGACAGGGTCCCTATACTCCTGCCCCTGTGTGTAAATCTCCCATTCTGTGCCTCATAGGTGGGTCTGGCCCAGGCCCTGTGTCTTCAGGTGGACTGTCCCACTGTGGTTACCCTAGGCCATTCCTGGACACAAATGATATAACAAGATTCCTCAGGGTTGTACATTTTATTGGGTCTTCCGAGGTTCTGGGACTTTATCCGACAAACCTATTGCAGAACCAGTAACATTTGCCAGTTACCTTTATTTCCTGTAAAAATGCTCCTTACTTTAATATATCATGATAAGGGTGCTTATAATTACGGTTGTTGTTAGGTGCTGTTGAGTTGGTCCTGACTTATAGTGACCCTTTGTACAACAGAACTAAATGCTGCCCAGTCCTGTGCAATCCTCACAATTGTTGCTGTGTTTAAGCCCATTGTGGCAGCCACTGTACCAATCCACCTTGTTGAGGGCCTTCCTCTTTTTCACTGACCCTCTACTTCACCAAACATGACCTTCTCCGGGGACCGGCCCCTCCTGATAACATGTCCAAAGTACATGAGATGAAGTCTCGCCATCCTCACTTCTAAGGAACATTCTGGCTGTACTTCTTCAAGACAGATTTGTTCGTTCTTCTGGCAGTCCATGGTATACTCTGTGTTCCTCACCAACACCAAAAGGATTGTAGTAAAGGCCACTGCAAGGCCGATGAAAGTAAAAATGATGAGAGTCCACTGGAGAGCGTATACATGAACAAGAGTTTTGTAATTACAACAGCAAATGTGTTTACCCTCATGCTGTACATCGCATTAGATGGCCCACACAGAGAAGCGTGCCTGTTTGTGGGTGTGTAAGTCTCCTGGGTGCTAAATGCTAGGCTTGCTCCTAAGGGAGCTAATGTAGGTCCCCGGGAAGGAGGACAAATGCACATCTTAACCTAGAGGTACACGTGTAGATGTCTCAGAGTTCTGAGGGAAGGACTGAGCCCCTTCATTTAGTCAGCAGCTGAGCTTCTGAAACGGGGTCTGTGGTGGGCTGGGAGGAAGGAATGACACAGCATTGATCTGACATGTATTCTCAGAGCCTCCACTGAACTTGAAATTTTTAGGGCAAAAAATGGTAGCCCTTGAATTGATAAATTGAAAGCATTATGCATGAAAATTAATGCAGATCTATCATGGCATAGGATGGGACATATGTAAATGAAGTAGAATGCAATAGGTGTGAATTTTTAAGATAAAGCTTGAGATGCCAAAGGAATTTTGAGTTGCACTGTTAATGATTTAAGACCCCACCCCCATTCCCAGAAATATGCAGCCATGCTTTTTGGCTGTTGAGTATTTTGGTAGATAAGTTTGAGAAGCACGGACAAAGGAACCAAGGACAAAGGAACCAACCAACGGGTAACTGTGAAACTACTGTTGAGTTTTTATGCAAAGTTGGAAGACAAGAGATTTCAATATGCAGAAGGCTGTAAATGCAAATGCCTGCAGGGCCCAGGAGTAGCACAAATATGTGCCGCAGGCCAGGTGTATCTGGTAGGGAGTGATGGGAAGTGTAGTAAACTAGAAAAGGTATCCACTGTGTGCAAGGTGTGGAATTACAGAAAGCAGTTTGGCCTTTGTTCTCGGTTCTTTTGAACTGGACCGGCACCTGAGGCTAATAAATGGGAGCTGACCCGGGGGACGCATGCTGACTAATCCTCATGAGACATGACATAATTTATCATGTTCATGTGGGGAGGTTGATAAGAGCCCTGAGCCTCTGATGGAGCTTCCTGGTTGGTGACTATGCATGGAGAGGGTAGTGCATCTCTCTTTAGGACATGGAAGCTCTGCACTATGACCTCTCCTAGACCTCACCCTATGTGTGTCTTCATTTGTGTTATTTTGGGTTGTAATAAAGTTGTAGCTGTAAGAATGGTATACTCTCCCTGAGATTCTGTGAGTTGTTCCAAAGAATTAATGAACCCACGGGGGCTGTGAGAGCCAGCAGGGGCTGGCACCTGCCTGTTTGGTAGTCTAAAAGAAGATGTCCTTCTATTGTGTGAACTCTGACCCAGCTCTGTGTGGCTGGAGCTGAAAGAGAGAATGCGTTACAGGAGTTGCTGGTGACAAGAACGGAGAAGTGGGGATGTGAGAACTGGATCCATTTCCACACTTTGGAAATAGGATTCATTCTGATCCTTACCGCACAGTTACCAGTGAAGGTGGGAGTTGCCCACTTTGCCCCTTGTTTACTACATCACGTATAAGATGAGTGTGGGAGTAAAAGGGTGGCACTAGGCACCACTCAGGCCTAACTGATAATTGACAGGTCTTTGGATTTTTCAGAAAAAGTTGGAAATCTAGATTTTTCTGTCAAGCTTCCTTATTTTAAAAATGGTGTGGGCCAAACAAAGCATGTCATGGGCGACTAGCTAGAGATGACCTTTCCTAAGTCAGTTTCCAGTAAGATATCTCAGTCCAGTAAGGGGTGGAATGATTGGTACACTTAATTCTATATGTATAGAGGTCTCTATAAAGGTATTTTCCTGAGTTTAAAGAACGGGATTTCACTGTACAATTAGCCAGCATTTCCTGTCCAGCCTCAGTGTCTAAGAGGCCTCATAGTTAGAAAGAACCTCTGAGGTCCCTGGCCCAGCTGCTCCTTGTACTCCCCCTGTGTATCAGGAAGCAACCTTGGTCCTGCCAGGATCCTGTTATCTGTGGCAACCCTGAGGCTGTTTAGTCTTTTCCCCAGCCTCAGAGGTGGGACAAGGTTGGACCTAGAGCTTAGTAGGCGTTTGGTCAGTTGTGGCGACTGTGAGAATGGTGTCCAACCCACCACTGCTTCCTAGAGCTACATCGGCTCCTCCCCATGTCTTTACGGTAGACCTGAGGCTGCTAAAATCCAGGTCAGAGGGATTACGAGTGGTCTGGCCTTCTGCCAGGCTGGGCATTTGGCACAGTGTAGGTCAGGAGCGCTGACTCTCCTCTTTCACTTCTCTGCTCATTGCTGAGTAATCTGTGCTCCTGCTGGTTCATTCATCTGCCAGCCCAGGGCTACCTATCTCCTCCACGTCCCAGAGGTGGGCTGGGGAGAATGCCCAACAGTGGCTTTCATTTACTGAGAGGCTCCCCATTGGTCTTCAGGTAAGACCATGATCCTTGTAACATGGCCTCCAAGGCCCTGGGTGACCAGGACCCTACTCCTGTCTGTAGCCTCTTCTTCATCACTCCCACCTTTGCTCTCTGCATTTCAAATCTGGGAGCCTGAATTCACACGCACATGCGCATGCATACACATGCACACACACACACACACACACACACACGTGATATGTTTGTATATTGTTATTTTGAACTTTTAATTTTGGGATAATTTTAGATTTACGGAATAGTTACAGAGGTAATACAGAGTTTACATATACCCCTTACCCACTTTCCATAAATACTAGCGTCTTATACTATCACGGCACATTTGCCAAAACAAAGAAGGCAGCCTTGGTCTGTTACTATTAACTAAACTCCAGAGTTTATATGGATTTCACCAGCTTTTTCACTTATGTCCTTTTTTCTGTCCCAGGATCCAATGCAGGATACCACATTGAATTTAAGCATAATTCAATTTTGCCAAAACTTCCTGTTTCCAATTATGCCTTTCCATTTTCTTTAAGTGTCCTCTGTGGACAGCCATTTCTACTCAGTTAACTCCCCGAGAGTTACATATTCATTTGCAGGCTAATTTTATTCATGTTTGTCTTTCTCATCGGACTTTAAACTCCATGACATTTGATGGTAGCTTCTCTGCTTAGTTCAAAATTACATCTCTGGCTTCTAGCACATGTCCAGAACTCTGTCCACTTACCAATTGCCATTGAGTCAATTCCAACTCATGGAGACCCCATGTGTGTCAGAGTGCACTTACGCTCCATAGGGTTTTCAATGGTTGATTTTTTGGAAGTAGATCACTAGGCCTTTCTTTTGAGGTACCCCTGGTGGGCGTGAACCTCTAACTTTGGTTAGTGACTGAGCGCGTTAACCATCTACACCACTCCCAGAACTCTGTAGTGCTCAGTAAATACGTGTGAACTCATTGGATGCTTGGATTCTGTGATTTCACTTACTTTTTAAGGATAAAAGCCTCAACTCCCCCCAAAAGATAGATCTTTTATCTTAGAAGGCAACCACCTGAAATATATGCAGGTTTGGGGCTTCTCAGACCAACTGAAAACCCATTGCTGTCAAGTTGATTCTGACTTATAATGACCCTGTAGGACAGAGTAGAACTGCCCCATAGGGTTTCCAAGGAGCGCCTGGGGGATTTGAACTACCCACCTTTTGGTTAGTAGCTATAGCTCTTGACCACTATGCCATAGGGCTGATTCATGGAGACCCCATGTGTGTCAGAGTGGAATTATGCTCCATAGGGTTTTCAATGGCTTATTTCTTGGAGATAGATCACCAGGCCTTTCTTCTGAGGTACCGCGGGTTGACACGAACCTCTAACTTTGTTTAGTAGCTGAGTGCGTTAACCGTCTACACCACCCACAGAACTCTGTAAGAAAAAAACAAACCAAACCCGTTGCCATCAAGTTGATCCCAACTCATAGCTACCCAATAGGACAGGATAGAACTACCCCATAGGGTTTCCAAGGAGCGGCTGGTGGATTCAAACTGTTGACCCTTTGGTTAGCACCCGTAGCTCTTAACCACTGCACCACCAGCCACCCACAAAACTCTGTAGCGCTCAGTAAATATGTGTGAACTCATCAGATGGTTGGATTCAGTGAATTCACTTTTTAAAAACAAGAGCCTCAACTCCCTACAAATGATAGATCTTTTAGCTTAGAAGGCCATCACCTAAAATGTATGCAGGTATGAGGCTTCTCAGACCAGCAGCCTTAAAATCAGAATAAGAGCTGATGGTGTTTAGGCACAGCTAATCCACCCTTGAGCTCTACCTAATGTGACCCACAAGCGTGACCCACAAGCTGAGACTCGAACTGCAGCCTGCCTGCTTTGTTTTGTTTTTCTAGTTATACCAGGTGTAATCATACCTGTGTTTATCTTAAGGCAAATTCAGCTCTCCATTCTGGGCCAGGAAGAGACAATGGGGTAGAGTACCCCTCTTCTTCCCAAGCTGATGGAACTTTGGCCATGCTCACTGCTGACGTGGTGCTTTGCTTTGGAGAGGTGGTCCAGCTCCACACCAAGGTGGTGGGATGCTGGCACCACGAGAAGCTGCTGGGACAGGGACTGACTGGTAGCAGCCACGCTTCTACCTTGCAGCGGTAGGGGCTGGAACAGCCCAGCGGGGTGACCCTACTGATCAAAGAGAAGATTTTACCTGCTAACCTAGTCTTGTAACCGAACGAGGGTTCTTGTCCTGTCCTATTAATCTATAGAAATAAGACGGATGCCACACTACCAGTTGCAAGGGAAATACAAAGTGGAAATTTATTGTCTGCGCAGACAAGGAGCAATGTAGGGTCTAGCAACCATAAGGCCACGTGCTCACTGTCTAAGGGGGCTGGGGAGCTTTTCGTTTCCAGTGGCATCGGGGGTTAGGTTTCGTACCCGGATGCTCATGTAGTGGGGCCCCTCGCTTCTAAAATGGAACCCGGTGAAATCATGGCCTGGGAAATATTGTTCTTTCCAGTGACAATTGGGTCCGGGGGTGGGTTGAAGCACGTGATCTCTTCAATCTGTGCATGCTTCAAGGTGTAGCTTGGGCTAGTTCAGTGGATGGAGCCATCACCTGCTGCGACTTCCTGAAAAATGTTGCTCAAAACAAGCTTGTGGTTAGCAAGACAAAGAAAGGGGGGGAAGGGGTGTTGATTGGGGTTTTCGGTCTCACCAGGTGTTACATCAAAGAAACAGTGGTCCTGGCTAATACTGACCATAACTGAATTTTGCTTTATGCAACGTTTATTCTTTTAAGCTATTTTTAAGGAAGTAATAAAAATTAAAAAGTTTAATAGTACCAAAGGTTTTAAAATAAGTGAAAATAACCATCCCCTTAGGCCCCTATGATCATGGTTGGCTTCTCAGAGGCAACTACTTTTAATTTTTTTTAGCTGGTTCTTTTCATATTTGCCTCCAGCTTTTCAAATAATATGCATGTACATCTGCTTTCTGTCTCTATAAATTTGCCTACTCCGGACGTTTTGTATAAATGCTACCGTATAATATATGGTTCTTTGTTACTGGCTTCTTTCACCCAACGTAATGTTTCAGGGTTCATCCATGTCGTAGCGTGTATCAGTACTTCGTTCCTTTTTATTGTGGAATGATATCCAATATATATCACATTTTAGGTATCCATTCATCAGCTGATGGACATTTGGGTTGTTTCCACTTTTTGGTATATTATGAATAACGCTGCTATGAACATTCGCGTGTAAGTCCTCGTGCGGACATATGTTTTCGTTTCTCTTGAAATTACTGGGTCATGTGGTCATTCTGTATATAATTTTTTGAGGAACTGCCAAACTGTGTTCTATAGTGACTGCACCATTTTACATCTGAACATCAGTGAATGAGAGTTCCAGTTTCTCCGCAGCCTCACTAACACTTGTTATTGTCTGTCTCTTTTATTACAGCCTCCCTAGTGGGTGTAAACCTGAATGAAGCCCTGGTGGCACAGTGGTTAAGAACTTAGCTGCTCACCAAAATGTTGGCAGTCCAAATCTACCAGCTGCTCCTTGGAAACCCTATGGGGCAGTTTTACTCTGTCCTGTAGGGTTGCTATGAATCAGAATCCACGCGACAGCAATGGGTTTTAGTGAGTGTAAAGTGGCATATCATTGTGATTTTGACTTGAAATTCCCTAATGGCTAATGACATTGAGCATCTTTTCAAGTGCTTATTGGCCATTCATATATCCAGTCCAAAAATTGTTCCAAGGGTAGTTTTCATAGCATCTAGAGGGATTCTTGGTTTCAGACAGTCCTCCCTAATTTTTTTTTTTAACTCTGCCTCAGGAAAGCATTGGGCAACAGGTAGAACTTGGGTAGAACCTAGAATAAAGATTATCATTGAGGCTGATGAAATGACAGAAGCAAAGCTATGTTGACGGCTGCGTCTGAGTGTGTAAGTGGTCCAAGCAGGCCACATCCATGAATGGATGGTCCTTCTGTGTAGAAGTGGGCTCACGGAGTATTACAGACACAGTGAAGATTTCCTCAGCAAACAGTTCTGAGCCAATCAACCACAAGGACAGAATGGCAGTTTGGTTATTTTATGACATAAATAGTTATTTGTTGGCTAGCCAAAGAATTTTACCAGTATTCGAACACTATTTCTGTGAGAAAATTGGTCCTAAATTCTAAATCACCAATTTAAAAATAGACTTTTGAAATATGATCTGTTTCTAAGATGGAGTCTATTTGTATTCATTAGTGTTCTTCTCTGTAGCTGTTCCATTACATGGAGGATATGTGTGTGTGTGTATACAGTTGTATGTGAATATGTATGTGTGTATGTATGTGAATATGTATGTATGTATATGAGGTTCCGAGGTGATACAAATGGCTAAAGGTCACAGCTTTGAAAACCCTATGGAGCAGCTCTCCTCTGCACGCATGAGGTCCTGGTGAGTCGGAACTGACTCAACAACCACAACCACAACGTGCGTGTGTATACAGATACATACTTATCCATTTATCCTACTTATTGTGTATACTTGGTTCAGCAACCGTTTATTCCTTAATGGAGCCTGTCTGTGGAAACCCTCATGATGTAGTGGTTAAGAGCTACAGCTGCTAACCAAAAGGTCAGCAATTCTAGTCCACCAGGTGCTCCTTGGCAACCCTTGGGCCAGTTCTACTCTGTCCTGTAGGGTAGCTGTGAGTCGGAATCGACTTGACAGCAACAGGTGTTTTGGTTGGAGTCTGTTGTAGCCATCACTGTCCCAAGACCAGGGCTGGAAGGCTGACTGCTCTGGGGCCACTGTCCTCCAGGACCTCAGAGTCTGTTGGGGGAAACGTGAACTCCAGCCAACTCCGGTGTGTGGGGGGCTGTAGGCTTGCTCAGGGAAGAGCTGATTATCCAGTTGTGAATTACTCAGACCCTTTGTTTCTCCTCCTTTCAGCCTCACATTTGGCTGTTTCACAGCTCATTAGTTTTGTTTCAGAGGACAGGCAGAAAGACAGGAATCAGGAGCAGTTGAGCTCTGTTTGAAGCTTTGGTAAAAACAAAATTACCCATTGCAATGGTGTTTTAAAATTATCTGGGGATTTCATCTATGTTGATCTTGCTCCTTGTCCATGGATAACTGCTGGCTTTAATTTTTTTTTAAAACAAAAGGAATGCATGCACGCACATTATTAAAAAATGTAAGCCACATGAAGTTTGAAACAAAATGTGAAGGCCTCTCTCCCTATTACCTCCTCAGCCGTAGAGCCGCTCTGCGGAAGTGGCTACTTTGGCTAAATTTCTGCTGAAGTTTCTTGTGTAGCTCTTTGATTTTTTAAATTTATATACTTCAATACTTTGTTAAAAGTACACAAGTGGGATTAAAAGTACCCATAGTTCTGCGTCTTGTTTTTTTATTACGAGATATTTCTTGGAGATATTTCTGTATCATCACTCACAAACCTACCATGTCTACTTAGTTACATAGTGTTCTTTACATGAATGCATCACGATCCTTACAATCAAGTCCCTCCTGGTGGGTATTTTGGTAGTTCCTAGCATTTTGCTTTAGAAACAATTTCCCACGAAATTCTTGAATAAGATATATTTCTTATATCTTTTTTAAATCTTTTTTTTTTTTTGTCGAGAATGTGCACAGCAAGATATACACCAATTCAACAGTTTCTACACATTCTTATGTCCTTTGTGGGTCTGAATTGCTGGATTATTGTGTTGACTTTAAACCATGAAGGGTCTCGGTTTCAAGTGAAGAGACGGGTTCTCGCTGTGGAATCCTGAGGCTTTGAATTGTTGGGTGGTTCTTTGTGGGAAGTTTGGATGCAGCCTGGTAGGAAAGGCTCGTGGTTCACATTTTGAGAAGGTACTTGTGCACTAAGTTAGAAAAGAACCTAAGCATATTGCCCTTTTCAGAATGTTTAACTTATTCTTCAGAGCTTTAGAATCCTTTGGTGGCTGGAAGGTCCGTAGCTAAGGCTTCTCCTGGGCTGGAGGCAGACCAGAAGGCATAGCCTGGTTAGAGAAGACAGTTCCAGGTAGGAACCAGGTAATCGTCCAAAGTACAGATTGCATAAGGGATGTTGTTAGTTGCCATCAAGTCAGCTCTGTCTCGTGGCGACCTTACGTATAACAGAATGAAGAAGTGCTGGGTCCTGTGCCATCCTCACAACTGGTAGGTTTATCATACTCTGCCTGTCAGTTTGTTGTACTGTGGCGGCTTATGTGTTGCTATGACGCTGGAAGCTATGCCACCGGTATTTCAAATACCAGTAGAGTCACCTATAGTGGACAGGTTTCAGCAGAGCTTCCCCCCGCACAGACCAGGAAGAAAGGCCTGGTGATCTACTTCAGAAAATTAGCCAATGAAAACCTTATAGATATACCAGCAGTTGTGAGGAGGGCATAAGGTATAGTACTTTTGAATAGCATCTACCCATTCTGGGATGTAGTGATAGATTTTGGAAATATTTGTGTAGCTGGGAAGCTTTTACAGTGGATGAACCTGAAGACACGGGCACTAGAGCGAAGCAGAGGTGGAAGCCCTCCAAGTCAGACGGTGAGGAGAAGTGTTTTGAAGCCTCAGGAGGGGGAGGCAGAAGGCAGCTGGGTAGGACTGAACTGGCTGGCCGGGCTTGGATGTTCCTGTCAGGCTGTGTCACCCAGCACAAGGAGCTTTCCGTTCAGAGCTGCGGTGTCCTTGCATCACAGCAGGGCTCCCTCGCCTCCTCACTGGGTTGTGGAGGGGAGCAAACAAGATGAATGATGTCTGTGGGCAGGAAACAGCCCAAATCCATCTCTGCCTCCACCCTGACCCCTAACGTAGTATCCAGCACTCACCAGTACGTACTCGGAAACCCTGGTGGTGTAGTAGTTAAGAGCTACGGCTGCTAACCAAAAACGTTGCTATTTCAAATCCGCCAGGCGCTCATGGAAACTCTATGGGGCAGTTCTACTCTGTCCTATAGGGTTGCTATGAGTCGAAATTGACTTGATGGCAACAGGTTTGAGATATATATACATATATATATATTTTTTGGTTTAGTACGTACTCAATCAGTGGTTTTGGGGAGAATGAACTTTTGTGGGTGGTCTGAAAGTTGGATTTGTGTTTAAATAGTTAGAGGTGTTCGAAGTGGGAGCTGTTGAAAGGTAATTATTTCTTAATGGCATGGAAAAAAAAAAGTCCCATTTTTTGTGCTTTCACGCACATTAACTCATTGAATTTTTGTAATATCCTCTATGAGGTGGATGTTAGCATCTGCATTTAACAAATGAAGATATTTACAGAGTCAGTGATTAAAGTCAAGCCTAAGAGTTGTATCTATTTCCATTCTATAATTGGTTCTATTAGTCAGTGACAGGTGACCTTGGGCAAGTCCCTGAACTATGATCCTTTGCTTTGTATCTATCCTAGTACCCAGTGTAGTACTCAACACAAGGGTATCCTTTTTTTTTTTCTTTGTGCTTTAGATCAAAGTTTACAACTCAAGTTAGTTTCTCATACAAAAATTTATACACACATTGTTATGTGACCTTAGTTGCTATCCTTGTAATGCGACAGCACATGTCCCTTTTCCACCCTGGATTTCCCGTGCCAACTCAGCACAACTCAAAAGTATTCTTAATATATTTAGGGGTTGGTAGGCTGAGGGTTGAATTTGCAGAAGCCTGGCCCAAAGTTTGGGTTTCAATTCTCAGAGAGGAGAGCCTTGTTGGGGTATTATAGGTTATCTTTTAGAAAAAGAGAACACGAAGTTTCTTTATCTGAGTTATATGTATACACTTGCTGAAAAGCAAATCCAGTGGCCTAGTAGCTGGCGTCTGTTGGATCTGGTTCATGTAGATTTTCTCAGAGTTAAAAACATCTCCAGTATAATGTGTGACCCAAAGTGCCCAGTCGACTTTGTCTGATGGTCTTAAATGAGATGCTTGTCTTTAGTGATGTTGCTGAGCACGCTGGTATGCTCAGGGTACAAAATGGTGTGAGTCTGGTCTAAGGAAACCAGCAGAGACCAGTAAGAGCAGAGAACAGCATGTGCTTGTAAGGAAGGAAGTGGAGACCAAGACAAGGTTCTCTGAAGCCTGTTGAGATGGACGGAGAAGCCTTTCCATGAGGTCCAGCTAGGTCCAGAGAGAGAGGTTACTACCAATCCCATGTTAGGGAGTTTGATAGAGTCCGATTGAGAGATTCTTGTTATTAGTTGTCATCGAGTTGCCTCCAACTCATGGTGATCTTGTGTCCAACAGAACAAAACATTGCCTAGTCCTGTGCCATCTTCATAATCATTGGTATGTTTGAGCTCATTGTTGTGGTTGTTGTGTTAATCCATCTCATTGAGGGTTTCCCTCGTTTTCACTGACCCTTCACTTTACCAACCATGCTGTCCTTTTCTAGAGATTGGCTTTTCTCGATGACGTCTCCAGAGTAAGAGAGTCAAAGTCATGCCACCCTTGTTTCTAAGGAGCATCCTGGTTGTATTTCTTCTAAGACTGGTTTGTTCATTCTTTCGGCGGTCCACAGTACATTTCAGTGTTCTTTGCAAACACCACAGTTCAAAGCTTTGATTCACCACTAACACTCACTCAGACACAATCAAAGCGTGGCCAGCCCCTTCCCTCTGACATGCTTATTCCCCAGAAGCTTCTGGCTACTTAGAGTTTCTATTAAACGCTTCAGATTTCTTAGACATCACTTTAAATCACAGTTTTTGCTGCCAGGCAGGTCCAACTGCCTCCTTCCCCCAGCTCTGCTGCAAGAGCTACAGATTTCACACTGCCTGCATTTCATGCTGTTCATTTTCTATTAAAATTTTGGGCAGTTAAGGTGAATTTCCTGTTCTGCTGAGAGTGAAGCTGGGTGCCTGCCTTGAAGCGGGCAAAGCTGCCTTTTCCGTTGCGATCCCTGCCTGAGCAATTGCCAGAGCTTCTGCTGTCCCCTCCCCAGTTCCCAACCCGGTGCTCCCCATTGACCATGCTGGTTTTTTTAAATCAATTTTGCTGTTAAATCCTGCTGCATAGCATAGACTTCTCCATCATTCTCTCCTCCTCCTCAGAGACAAGATTAAAGTTGGTCTCTGTTTCCTTCAGCACTTCCCTTGGTTTTAATTGCCCTGTGGAAAATAACCTAGGCCAGTCTCCAAGCTTCAGTGTGTTTGTTGTTGTTAGTTGCAGTTGAGTTGGCTTCGACTCATAGTGACCCCATATATAACCAAAGAAAATGTTCCCTGGTCCTGCTCCTTCATGATCATTGTTATGCTCAAGTCCACTGTCGAGGCCACTGTGTATTTTGAGTGCCTTCCAATCAAGGGGGCTCATCTTCCAGCATTATATTGGACAATGTTGTGATCCATTTGCTGATTTTCAGAAGTAGATCCCCAGGCTTTTTTTCCTAGCCTGACTCAGTCTGGACACTCTGCAGAAACTTGCCCACTATGGGTGACCCTGCTGGTATTCGAGATACCAGTGGCATAGCTTCCAGCATTATAGCAGTATGCAAGCCGCCAAGTACAACAGATCGACAGATAGGTGGGAGATCAGTGTGTTTAGTCAAATCAAATGAAAGGTTATGAGCAGAATAGTGGAGGAAGAAGACGTGTGAGTATTTCCACAAGCATTTCAAAGATGCCTGCCCTGAGCCAGACACTGGGACTAACAGGACGAAAGAGATGGTATCCTAAATTTAGAGGCCCTTGGTGTGTGGGAGGAGACAAGACAGCACATGTGGGGTGTGGCAGGGGTATGGAATAGCTGACTGTCACCAGGGAGAGAACAAGCCTGTTGAGACAGCCCCCACCCATGCCAGCCACAGGACAGGGGCCACACGCTCAGCCTGGCCAAGGTGTATACTCTTTAGAAAGGGACAGACCCTGACCAAGCAGACTGCAGAGAGCATTGCATGGGACATATATGCACACACAGTGCTGAGCGTGCTGCCTGGCAAACAGCAGGCTGCCCACTCACACAGCAGTGTTAGGATCAAATAAGATAAAATAAGTGAAAATGATTGTAAACAGAGGTACTCCTAAACCATTTGTCATCCTGTCAGTTCCAACTTGTGTGAGCCTCACTTGAACTGCTAATCTGCCATCATTTGGTTAGCAGCCAAGCACAGTAACTGTTTGCACTGTCCAGGTTGGTGGTTTGAGTCCACCCAAAGGCACTTCAGGAAAAAGTCCTGATGATCTACTTGTGAAAAATCGGCCACTGATAATCCTATGGAGCAGAGTTCTACTTGGACACACATGGGGTCACCGTGAGTCGAAATTGACTCGGCGGCAACTGGAAGTGCTCACAGTTATAGTAAAACTCAGTCAGAGGGCCAAGGAAAAAAAAAACAGCTAAGCCTCTGGAGTCAGGGAACGTTTCATCTGTGCGACACTAGGGCTTGGTTTTAAGAAGACTTTAGGGGATATTTTTGGTTTAAGATTTAAGGATTATCTTAGGGCAATAGTTTCAGGGGTTAATCTAGCCTCAATGGTTCCAGAAAGTCTGGATTCCATGAGAATTCGAAACTCTGTACTTCATTTTTTCCCTTTCGATCAGGACTCTTCTATAGAATCTTTCATCAAAATGTTCAGTAATGGCACCCGGGCATCCGTAGAGTTTTCAATGGCTGATTTCTCAGAAGTAGAGCAGTAGGCCTTTTCTTCTGAGGTGGCTCTGCATGGACTTCAACCTCCAGGCTTTCAGTTAGCAGCTAAGCATGTTAACCATTTGCACCATTCGGGGACTGTACCAACAACAGTAACAACAACAAAACCCCCAAAACTCAAAAGGAAGCCCACAATGAGGGGGAGCCATTGGAGATTTTAAATGGGGTGTTAACATGCTGTTCTAGGTCATTTCAGGTGTCTTTGTAGAGCCCTGTCTAGCCACCTGAGCATTGTAATGTCACTTGGAGAGGTAAAGGAGGCAGGTACAGCATCACCAGCTGCCCAGCCAGGCCGCCAGGGTGCAGGGGCCATCTGGGGCTGTTTGGGAGGTGGAGTCACCCTGGAGTGCAGGCCTGGGGTTCAGCCCTCCTGTCTCCATCAGTTCCCCCTGCTTCTTCCTGCTGAGGCCTGTTCTCTGCTCATCTCCCGGCCCCTGTTGTCAGCAAGGATTTGGACTCCTTGATGAAGAGGCAAGGAAGTGCTAAAGAGGGCCGGGGCTTAATGACCTTTTGGGGGGCGGGGGGGAGCTGGGTGAGGGTTTTGACTGGTGGGACTGCATGAGCAGCAACGCTGCTCCCTTAAATCGAGAACACATGGAGGAGCACAGGGGCCAGGGAAGGTTCTCAGCTCTCGAGAGGATCTGTGTGAGCCCCTGTGGGGCACTGCAGCATGGTGGTGGTCTGAGCTCAGGAGAGGGCCCTGGCACAGCATCTTTTCTGGTGTTGTGGGCGGGACACCTGCAGCAGCACCCCAGGTGCAGAAATGTGGGGAACTGTGCACAGCCCCTGGGCCCAGCTGTGTGGCCAGAATTGGTCAAACCGCAGCATGAGCGCCCCAGTAGAAACCCAGCCAAGAGGAAATGCTGAACTCTGGGCTCTGAATAGTCCCTGGGGGGTACAAATGGTAATAAGCTCGATGACTAACCGAAAGGCTGGCAGTTCAGACCCACCCAGAGGCTCCTCAGAAGAAAGATGTGGTGATTGGTCTCTGGTCACATGCTTAGAAGCCTTATGTAGCACAGTTCTACTCTGAAACTCGTCGGGTCACCACGAGTCAGAATCGACTCGACAGCAGCTTGTTTGGTTGTTTTGATTGTTGGGCTCTGAATCGTGGTTGCATGGTAACTCCGTTAGTTTGCCTCCAGTGGACCGTGACTTCAGGCAGCCCAGCCTCCTAAACACAGGCGCACACCGGAGTAGGTGAGAAGGGACCCAACCGCAGGCAGCAGTCACGAGGGCCATATGCTTTCCGAGACTAGAGGGCTTAGATTATGTGAGAAGTGAAACAACAGATTATTATATTTCGACAGCTGAGTCCACCAGTGGAATTTAGGTATTTGAGAAAGAAAACCTAGGGACCTTCTCTCTGTTGTGTGTTTATAGGAAGTTTTGTCATCAGCTTACATTTACTTTTTTATTCTGCTACCTACTATTTTCCTTTTTTTTTCTGTCCATCCTCCAGCCCCTTAACACACACACACACACACACACACACACACACACACGCAGTGATTTCCATCCCAGATTTTTCAAAGCAGGACGTAGTGACAGCTATTAGAAATGATAGCTGACAGAGCTGGGAGACAGAGCTATAAAAAGTTTGCTGATATTTTTCCAGAAATATGCTGTTTGGGACAGAAAAGCTATTGCATGTCTATAACTCTTAGAGAGTTGTTTTCCTCTTAGACCTAAATCCTTCAGTCCTACTTTCTGTGGGTGTTTTCATCTCACACACTCAGAAGCAGAAAAGGTAAAAAGGAAAAAGCTGGGGGGATCGGAGGAAACTAAGGTCAGTACCCAGACCAGCATCAAGAGTGTGAGATCACAAAGCTCAACTCATGGAGTAAGTTGAGCGTGGCCCTAAGACAGAGGTGGGAAGGGAAGGTTCCACGGACTGTGTGCCCAGGGACTGTTTTGAGTGCATATTTTCCTTTTATTCTTAAAACACATAATGAGCATCCTATGTGTACAAGACAGTGTGCTGGCATTAGTACACCAATGTGAGTTACACTGGTATGGCCATGCTGCCTGTTTACCAGAATAAGGAGACGTGAGCAGACATTAACACCCAGCAACAGAACTCATTCCTTTGTCCAGTTTGTTTAGTTACAGTGTAATTACAGGAAGCTCTACAAAGGATAAGCAGTTGTCCTTAGTTGCCGCCATGTAAGCTCCCACTCGTGGTGGTCCCAGTCCTGCACCATCTTCGTGGTTGGTGGTATGTTTGAGCCCATTGTTGTGGCTGTTGTGTCAGTCCATCTCATGGAGGGTTTCCAAGTACAGAGCATGTAAATGGGAGGGTCAGGCTGTTTTGGGGGGGCAGGAGAGAGAGGCTGGTCATCAGAATCTTCCTTGAGAAATCCATACATAAGCTGAGGATGGGGAGCAGTTAGGAAAAATTGGATGGGGTGGAGTTGGGGTAGGGATGCTGTCTTAGTTATCTAGTGGTGCTATAACAGAAACACCGTAAGTGAGTGGCTTTAACAAACAAAAATTTATTTTCTCACAGTTTAGGAGGCTAGAAGTCTGAATTTTAGTTGCAGGTTTTAGGGGAAGCCTCTCTTTCTCTGTCCACCCTGGGGGAAGGTCCTTGTCTATTTTCAATTTCTATTCCTAGGTTCTTTGGCAATTGTGTGGTGTGTATCTTCCCCTCTCCATTTGTGCTTGCTTGCTTAATCTGCTCTTTTGTATCTCAGAAGAGATTGACTTAAAACATCCTACTATACAGCCTTATTAACATAACAAAGAAAACCCATTCCCAAATGGGATTATAGCTACAGAAAATGGGGGTTAGGATTTACAGCACATATTCTGGGGGGACACAATTCAATCCATAACATTCTACCTTTGACTCCCCAAAATTCATATCCTTCTTAAATGCAAAACACATTCACCCCATCACATTATCCCAAAAGTCTTATATCAACTCCGAGTCTAAGTTCTCCATCTTCTGAGTCATCTAAATCAAGTATGGGTGAGACCTTGGGCATATTCCACCCTGGGGCAAAATTCCTTTCCATCAGTGGACCTGTGAAAACTAGAATACACGTTATCTGATTCCAAAGTACAATGGTTGAACACGCACAGGATAAACAATTTCATTACAAATGGGAGATATTGGAGGAAAAGAGAGTGTCATGGGTACTAAACAAGTTAAAAACTTAGCAGAAGAAATTACATTAGCTCTCAAGTCTTAAAAATAATTCTCTGTTTTCCTAGACCATTGGACAATGGCTGCCCTCCAGACTCTGAGAGTCATCCTCTCTGGATTCTGGATGGAGGCCCCTCGTCCTTAGGTGTAGGCCCCACTTTACAGGCTCATTGGGACAGAAACTTGACCCATTCAGCTTTCGGTGGCCCTGTTCTCCTGGCCCACTTGAGTAGTGACTCCAACACCTCAGCCCTAGGTGATGCTGTTCTCCTGACTCTTGGCAGTAGCAACACTGCATCCTCAACTGGGGTGTGGGCCACATTCTTCTGGTCCTTGGGCATGGTAGCCCCTCAACTTTGGGCTATGACTCCATTCTCTTGGCCCACCTGAATGGCAGCCCCACCTTTGGAAACCAAGGTGGTGACCTTGGCTCCACCCTTTGAAACCTAGGAGGTCTTTTACCCTTTGAAACCTAGGCAGCCCTGCTTCCTGTGTTCCTTGCAGCAGTTCTACTGATCTTTGAGCTGCTTCAGGGATGATCCTTTTCTTTTCTAGAAGGACAACAGATGTAGCCCCGTTGGCCTGTTTCCTGTCTGTAAAATTCCAAGAGGCAAATAGCTTTCCTTCCTTTCATCCTCTGTCTGTCCCTTTCAGTATAAGCTGATGGGTTTTCTGCTGTCATAGCTGGTTAGCTCCATCAGACACAGGCTTAATCTCTTTCATAAAAGATTGTGTAGCCATGTCCTTGGTGAACATTCTAGGGTACATGCCCTTAGTTTGTACAACAGAATTTTCCAAATCTTTAAGTTCTGTTTTCCTTTCGTACTGTTCATTTTTAAGTCCATCTTTTTCCTGTCTCATTTTCCTATGAGTGGCAACGAGAAACCACCTGGCCGCTTAAGATCTTGCTTAGAAATCTCCTCAGCCAAATATTCAAGTTCATCACTTACAAGTTCTGCCTTCCACCAAACATTTCAACATAATTCAGATAAGTTCTTTGCCACTGCATAAAAAGCGTTGCCCTTCTTCCATTGCCTAATCACATGTTCATCATTTCCTTTTCAAGCCTCACCAGAAGCACATTTAATGTCCACATGTCCAACAACGTTCTGTTGATGGCACCATATGAATTCTCTAAGATGATATTAGACTTTCTCTATGGCTTTCCTCATTTCCTTCTGAGCCATTACCAAAATGGCCTTCGACATCCATAATTCCACCAACAGTCTCTTGAAGGCAATCTAGGCCTTTACTATTAAACCAAATCCGTTGCCATTGAGTCGATTCCAACTCATAGTGACCCTATAGGACAGAGTTGGACTGTCCCATAGGGTTTCAAAGGAGTAGCTGGTGGATTTGAACTGCCAACCTTTTTTTGGTTAGCAGCCAAGCTCTTAACCACTGCACCACAAGTGGTCCTTAAAATTCTTTGAGCCTTCAGACATTACCCAATTCTAAAACTGCTTCCACATTTCAGGTATTTGTTAGAGTAGCACCCTACTCTTGGTACCAAATTCTGTATTAGTTATCTAGTGCTTCTATAACAGAGATACAACTGGTAAATTTAAGATGCACCGGTAAATTTAAGTCCCAGGGAACAGCACACAACTTTCTGGGTCAAAGAGGTGGCAGGAGGTACTCAGCATGAAATGAGGTGGTGGCATGGGATGAGGTGGACACAAAAGGCCAGGCTACTTACAAGGCTGTATTGGGAAGCCAGTAAAGTCTTCTAAGCAAGGGAGTGGCAAAATGAGATTTGTGATTCTAAAATACAACTTTATCAGTTTACATATGATTGCAATATATATTAATTTACATATCAAGCATGCACTCCATAACCATTATCATTGTATTGATGACTGAGAAGGGAAGACAGATGTGGACCTGGGATTAGAATGAGCACCATCAGCATCCACACAATTAACCTTGTTGCTGTCTTTGCTTATTCTACATCCAACTTCCCGCTTCTTAATCTCCCTTTTGGGGAATTTCCTTGGTGTGTAGTGGAGTGTTCTTTGAGTCAGCAGGGGCCCTGCAGTCTGTAGAAGCTGAGAGTTGAAAGTTTCCAGGACAGCCTGAGTCTGGGTTGGGAAAGTTCCCTGATGCCATGTCTTACAGTGCTGCCATTTCCCCTTTTGTGACTAAAAAAAGCAGATGGGAGACAACACACAATCAATAATGCTGGTCCCTTAGGCAGACTCAGAATAGGGGTTTTCCTTTTTTGGTACCAGTTTGACCCCGTGTGTGTCCGAATAGAACTGGCTGCATAGGGTTTTCAGTGGCTTATTTTTCAGAAGTAGATCACCAGGCCTTTCTTCTGAGGTACCTGTAGGTAGACTCAAATCACCAATCTTTTGGCTGAGTGTGTTAACTGTAGCACCAAGGGTCTTCCTTCTTGGTACAGGGCAGTCTACATCACAGAAGTATTATACATTATGGCTCTGGAAGCACCATTGAGAAGCTTCTTGTGTGTGTGTTGGAGTTGGGGGTGGGGGATGGACAGTGGTGACCTTCCCAAGAGGAGAAGGTGGGTTTTTGCTGGCACCCTTGGGATGCCACCCTGTGAGAAAATGAAGCTGGCTCTCCAGATCCATCCATAGACATAGCACAGAGTGGTTAAGCCTTCAACCTTTTGTGTAATTTCATGTCGTTTATCTGGTTGGAGATCAGCCCTTAATTGAACCAGATATTAGGAAGCTTTCACTTGAGTTTTTATTTATCAGAAACGATCAAGTTGACCGGGTTGAGAATATATATAGAACAGGAACTAAAATCACCTTTCCGGAACTCATGCTCTCAGTTCTAATGATTTTAACTTATCTTTATATAGAACTTGAGAATTACGTGAGTACTTTCAGATGCATAGTGTGTGGCTGCAATGTGGAACAGCCTTTCTCTTTCCCCTAAAATTTTGTCTTAGGAAGTCTAGATGCTTAAAATTTATAATTAAATCAATTCGTAATTGGAGAGAGAGAACGTCTTCTAGGCTCATGGAAGTAGCTTTTGAATGCCAGATTTAATGAAAATTTGTGGGATCAGAATTGAGAGAGTGTGAAATTTGGTGGTCATGAGAAAGAATGAGAGACGTATACCATGGCAGCGTCTGTTAATACTCTCCTTGGAAGAAAGTGGAAACAGGGTATGCGATAAGCCATAGAGAGTTTCATCGAAAGGGGAATAGGTCCCCTCAAGGTTTCTTGTGTTCCATTTTCCCACCAACTACTAGTTGCCATCATTTGGACTCCTACCCATGGCAACTCCATGTGTGTTAGAGTAAACTCTGCTTCATATGATTTTCAATGGATGAATTCCCACCCCCAGGTAGATTGCCAGGCCTTTCTTCCAGGTTGCCTCTGGGTAGACTGGAACCTCCAGCATTTTGGTTAGCAGCTGAGTGTGTTAACCATTTACATACCAGGGCCCTATTACCAAGCTGGAGATGGTCTTGGCTATGGCAATAACTAGTGCAGTTCCTAAGCTTCTAGTTTGTTCTGATTCATTACAGATTGATCACAGGTTCTATGTGCCCACTATCCACGGAGACATGAAAATAGGTTGCTGTGAATTTTAACAACTGGATCTTTAGGTTGAGTTTTATTTGACCATAATTTTCAAGAATAAACACACACAATCCAGAACAGAGCAGTGAGTCAGGAGGCACGTGTCATAATTGTCATGTGCCAGGCACTCTGCATGCTTTATCTCCTTTAAACCTGAAGACAAAGCAGGAATACTTCTCTCCATTTTATAGATGAAGGGTTAAAACTTAGTGGTGTTATGTAATCTAACCAGGGGCATGTACCTGTTCAGGTGCTGAGCCAGGCAGTCTGACACCTTTATTCTAGCAAGTCATGTTTAGTCTCTTGAATGTGGGTGACACCCCCATTTGTCCAGCCTCTAGTCATACTTGTCAAGTCTCAGCTCTTATCAATCTCCTGTGCCCATTATGGTTAGAATCCCATACCAGAAATTTATAAGTCGTCAGAGATCCAACACATTTTCCTTCTGAAATATAAGTCAGGTAGGGAGGGTGGTGCAGAACCTAAGTTAGGAAATCCTTATCCCTTCTGCCATCATTTTGTTCTCGGAGCTGCTGTACTTATTCATCTTTTTGGGCCTTTCTGTCTGTAAAAGGTGAGAAATTGACGTTTTCTCCTTTGTGTGGTAGTCAAGTTTTGAATCTGCTGACGAAGATTCAGGCCCTACCGGAGAAGAATAGCCTTAGTCTATATCTCAGTTATACCCTTTTTGGGGGCCTGTGTGATTGTCTTAGTTACCTAGTGCTGCTGTAACTCAAATACCACACGTGGGTGGCTTTAAAGAATAGAATTTTTTTTTCTCAGATTTTAGGATGCTACAAAAGAGTCCTTGGTAGTGCAATGGTTAAGCACTCTGCTGCTAACTGAAAGCCTGGCAGTTCAAATGCACAGCTGCTCCGCAGGAGAAAGGACCTGGCATTCTGTTCCCACAAAGACTCTAGTCTAGGAAGTCTTTTAGGGCAGTTGTACACTGTCCTATAGGGTCACTGTGAGTTGGAATCACCTGGAAGGCACACAACAACAACAAGAGGCTAGAAGTCGAGATTCAGGGTGCCAGCTCCCAGTGAAGGCTCTCTCTCTGTCAGTTGTAGGGGGAGGTCCTTGTCCTCAGTCTCCCCCGGGGTCTAGGAGCTTCTTAGCGCAGGGATCCCAGGTCCAAAGAACACACTTTGTTTCCAGTGCTTCTTTTTTGGTAGTAATGAGGTCCCTCTGCTCTCTGCTCGATTCTATCTTTTATCTCAAAAGAGATTGACTCAAGATACAACCTAATCTTGTAGATTGAGTCCTGCCTCATTAAGGTCACAGAGGTTAGGATTTACAACACATAGGTAATTATCTCAGATCACAGAATGGTGGCCAACAACACAGTTCTGGGAGTCATGGCCTAGCCAAGTTGACACACATTTTTTGTGGGGGGAGTGGGGGAGAGACACAATCCAATCTGTAACAACACCGTGTAATGATATGACTCATTAGCATAACAAAGAAAACTCTATTTTCAAACATAATTGTAGCCACAGATTTAGGGGTTGAGATTCCAACACATTTTTTTAATCATATTCGTATGATGTCATCAAAGCAGGGTGCCCAAATTAAATATCAGGGGGTTGCAGAGCTGATGTGTTTACTTTTTGTTCAAAACATAGCTCTTACACTCTGTGCAGTAACATTGACAAGGGTGCCTTTCCTGGATTAAGCCCTTAGGGAGAGCATCCGAAGGTTTCATCTCTGTTCAGTGCTTTTGTTGGAACTGGGCCATAACCAAGGTTGATTATATTCATTTGTTGCAAGCAAATAACAGTAGCGGTGCTATTTCCATCTGTTATCACTGCTTTCAGACCATTCTAATTAAATCTCCCAGTCATCAGTTTTTGAATGAATGATGCTTTATAGCATTTGGAAAATTTGCCACATAAACCTTTTTGGCTGTGGCCCACGCATTCATTTCATGTTGTTCGATGCCTGAAAGTTGCACCTCAGAGTATTTTTAGCAGCTTAATACTCTTTTTGGAGTAAAAAAGGTTGGTTTCATGGTTTGCCCTCTGGATGAGCTTTGGCCTCCTCTGCTTTGTGAATTGTTTGTCGTGGGTTAGCCATTCCGAGCACAAAGAGGTGCAGTCTCCTTAGCAAAGCTGTTAGGCTCCCTGGCATTTTGGTTTTGCTCCTGGAGATGTAGCTAGTGATAGTGTTGAGAATTGAGGGATGCTGAAAGGTATGGCTCTAGTAGCTTATAAGAGGTTATTGAGGGGGGGCGGGGTAGGTGTGGAGTCTTTCATGTGGATTCAGTCGGAGTTGTAGCGTTATCCTAGACAGTGAATGAATGCCTAAAATAAGCGTCATTCCAGTTCCCTGTGAGAGGTGTGAATATTCCAAAGGATGGCATGAATTGTGGTGGCACAGAGAATTGCATGATCTATGCACTGCCAGAGAAAATGTGCAGACTTGGGAAACCACCAGACCTTGGGTCAAATCCCAACTCTCTGCTTGCTCCCTGTGTTACCTTGGCCATGTAATTCACCTCTTCAAAACTTAGTTTGCTAATTTGTAAATGGGCATACTGCCTAACTTCCAGGGTTGTTCTGATGATTTCAGATGAAAACCACCTGGTGGATAATAGGTATTCCTTAAGCTGCTATTTTTTATGTTTTAATTGAGCTAAAATGAAAAGATTCTCTACATCATTAATCCTTAGGGAAATGCCAGTTAAAACCACAATGAAATACCACTGTATACTCACTAAAATGGCTAATAAAAAAAAACAAAACAAATAGTAGGGACAACTTCAGGAGCCCTAATACATGGCATAAACAGTATACAAAACATTATTAACAGTGCAGAAGAGAAACTAGATACCTGGGAGCTCCTAAAAGTCAAACACCTATGCACGTCCAAAGACTTCACCAAAAGAGTAAAAGGATTACCTACAGACTGGGAAAAGGTTTTTAGCTGTGACATTTCTGATCAGCGCCTGATCTCTAAAATCTATGTGATACTGCAAAAAACTCAACTACAAAAAGACAAACAACCCAATTAAAAAATGGGCAAAAGATATGAACAGGCACTTCACTAAAGAAGATATTCAGGTAGTTAACAGATACGTGAGGAAGTGCTCACGATCATTAGCCATTAGAGAAATGCAAATCAAAACTTCAATGAGATTCCATCTCACTCCAACAAGGCTGGCATGAATCCAAAAAACACAAAATAATAAATGTTGGAGAGGCTGTGGAGAGACTGGAACACTTAATACGTTGCTGGTGGGAATGTAAAATGGTACAACCACTTTGGAAGTCGATTTGGCGCTTCCTTAAAAAACTAGAAATAGAATTACCATACGACCCAGCAGTCCCACTCCTTGGAATATATCCTAGAGAAATAAGAGCCTTTACACGAACAGATATATGCACACCCATGTTCATTGCAGCACTGTTTACAATAGCAAAAAGATGGAAGCAACCAAGGTGCCCATCAACGGATGAATGGATAAATAAATTATGGTATATCCACACAATGGAATACTATGCATCGATAAAGAACAATGATGAAACCGTGAATCATTTCATAACATGGAGAAATCTGGAAGGCAGTATGCTGAGTGAAATTAGTCAGTTGCAAAAGGACAAATATTGTATAAGACTACAGTTATAAGAACTTGAGAAATAGTTTAAACATAGAAGAAAATACTCTTTGATGGTTACGAGAAGGGGGAGACAGGGAGGGAGAGGGATTTTCACTAATTAGATAGTAGATAAGAACTATTTTAGGTGAAGGGAAAGACAACACACAATACAGGAGAGGTCAGCACAACCGGACTAAACCAAAAGCAAAGAAGTTTCCTGAATAAACTGAACGCTTCAAAGGCCAGCGTAGCACGGGCAGGGTTTTGGGGACCAATTGGCATAATAAAATCTATTAAGAAAACATTCCACATCCCACTTTGCAGAGTGGTGTCTGGGGTCTTAAATGCTAGCAAGCAGCCATCTAAGATGCATCAATTGGTCTCAACACACCTGGATCAAAGGAGAATGAAGAACAACAAAGACACAAGGTAATTATGAGCCCAGGAGACAGAAAGGGCCACATAAATCAGAGACTACATCAGCCTGAGACGAGAAGAACTAGGTGGTGCCCAGCTACAACTGATGACTGCTGAGATGAGAAGAACTAGATGGTGCCCAGCTATAACTGATGACTGCCCTGACAGGGAACACAACAGGGAACCCCTGAGAGAGCAGGAGAGCAGTGGGATGCAGACCCCAAATTCTCATAAAAAGACCAGACTTAATGGTCTGACTGAGACTAGAAGGACTCTGGTGGTCATGGTCCCCAGACCTTCTGTTAGCTCAAGACAGGAACTATCCCCAAAGCCAACTCTCCAGACAGGGATTGAACTGGACAATGGGATAGAAAATGATACTGGTGAAGAATGAGCTTCTTGGATCAAGTAGACAAAAGACTATGCTGGCATCTCCTGTCTGGTGGGGAGATGAGAGGGCAGAGGGGGTCAGAAGCTGGCCAAATGGACATGAAAAGAAGGAGTGGAGGGAAGGAGTGTGCTGTCTCAATTAGGAATATATAGCAAGGCGTATATAAATTTTTGTATGAGAGACTGACTTGATTTGTAAAGTTTCACTTAAACCACAATAAAAATTAAAAAAAAAAAGACAGTAAGTTGGTGAGGATATGGAGAAACTGAAACTCTTATACATTTCTGCTTTGAAAACTGTTCGGCAGTTCCTCAAAAAGTTAAACATAGAGTTACCATATAATCTAGCAATTCCACCCCTAGGTGTCTACCCAAGAATTGAAAACATCTGCCAATACAAAGACTTGTGCACGAATGTTCATAGCAGTATTATTCATAGTAGACAAAATGAGGAAACGGCCTGTTATGGATTGGATTTTGTCGCCTAAATATATATGTTGTAAATCCTGACTCCTGTACCTGTGGTTATGTTCCCCTTTGGGAGTGGGTTTTCTTTGATAATGAGGCAGTATTAGTGTAGGATGTGTCTTAATCTCTTTGGAGATTTTATAAAAGAGCAGGTTAAGCAAGCAAATAGAGATGGGGGAAGATAGATACCAGGCCACATGAAGATCACCAAGGGATGGAGGAACAGAAGCTGAAAAGTGACAAGGACCTTCCTCTAGACAGAGAGAGAGCCTTCCCCTAGAGCAGGTACTCTGAATTTGGACTTGTAGCCTCCTAAACTGTGAGAAAATAAATGTCTGTTCGTTCAAGCCACCCACTTGTGGCATTTCTGTTATAGCAGCACTGGGTAACTAAGACAAAACCCAAATGTCCATTAGCTGTTGAATGGATGAACCAAATATGTAATGTCCATGCAATGTGTCATGTCTCTTTATTCCACAATACAGAGGAATGAACTGCTAATACATGCAATAACATGGGGGAAAGAATCCAGACAGAGAAGAGTAGAAATTGTATGATTTCACTTAATTGAATTTTGGGACATTGATAATTGTATTTCAAAAAATGGCATGGTTTTCAGAACTTATGTTCAAATGGGCACAAGGAGGAGCAGCTGAGTGCTTGAGTGTGTTTTGATCCTTTCAGTGCATCCCATCCTTTGCACTAATCTAGGATCCTTATGTGCCCCTTTGCTCTCGCCACAGCAACTTCTGATTGTTATTAGAGAGATTTAGGACTCAAGTAGGGAGATATTTTTAAGGTAACCCAAGATAAATTGCACTGTTCAAATATTAACACTATAAATTTAGAATTATGTTCTTCCATTCTTTTTCCTATGAATATATATTTAAAAAAAAAAAACCCTGTTGCCAGGCAAGGTCATGGAAACTCCATAGACACATCCAAATTCCCTGAGGGACTGAATTGCTGAGCTGAGGCTCGGGGAACATCTAGCTCAATTGGCATAACATAGTTTATAAAGAAAATGTTCTACACTCTACTTTGGTGAGTAGCGTCTGGGGTCTTAAAAGCCTGTGAGCAGCCATCTAGGATACTCCACTGGTCTCACCCCTTTGAGAGCAAGAAATAATGAAGAAAACTAAAGATATGAGGGAAAGATTAGTCCAAAGGACTAATGGGCCACAACTACCATGGCCTTCACCAGATTGAGTCAGTACAACTAGATGGTACCCAGCTTCCACCACTGACTGCTCCGACAAGGATCACAATAGAGAGTCCCAGACAGAGCTGGAGAAAAATGTAGAACGAAATCCTAACTCGAAAAGAAAAACCAGACTTACTGGCCTGACAGAGACTGGAGAAACCCTGAGAGTACAGCCCCCAGACACCCTTTCAGCTCAATAATGAAGTCACTCCTGAAGTTCACCCTTCAGCCAAAGATTGGACAGGCCCATAAAACAAAATGAGATTAAAGGGGCACTCCAGCCCTGGGGCAGGGACTGGAAGGCAGGAGGGGACAGGAAAGCTGGTAATAGGGAACCCAAGGTTGAGAAGGGAGAATCTTGACATGTTGTGGGATTGTTAACCAATGTCATAAAACAATATGTGTACTAACTGTTTAATGAGAACTGTCCTGGTTGCGAAGCGGTTAAGAGGTATGGCCACTAACTAAAAGGTCAGCAGTTTGAATCCACCAGTCGCTCCTTCGAAACCCTATGGGGCAGTTCTATTCTGTCCTGTAGTCATTGGAACTGACTCGTTAGCCCCTACAACAACAACAATATATTTAGTTTTGCATAGTTGCGTACAGTTAAATATATGTAATGTGTTTTGAAATTAACTGTGCAAAATGAGTATTTCCATGATGTTAAACTTTTTACGAATTCAGTATTAGTTGCCGACTGTGTGAGTATTTAAGGAACTCTGGTGGTGCAGTGGTTAAGTGCTTGGCTGCTAATCGAAAGATCAGTAGCTCAGACTCAGCCTGCTGCCATAAAGGGTACAGCCTTGAAAACCCTGTGGAACAGATCTACTGTCCTATAGGGTCGCTATGAGTTGGAATCAGTGCAACGGCAGTAGGTTTTTGGTTCGGTGTATTTGTTTCTGTACACCCTTTCTAGCTTTGTATATTATTTTTCACAGACTTTGCTCATCTGTTAGCTTTTATTTAATTTCTAATTGGATAATGCTCACTTTTATTAACTAGCTATATTTCTTTGTTTTAGGTATCTCTCCATACTCACTTTGTATTTCTTTATTGGACAAATAAGTGGTTTGGTTTTTAAATTAAAATTTAATTCACATTTAAAAATAAAATGTTAAGGGTCACCTACAGACGACTTGGAGACCAGCCGTCAACATATACAATGAAAAAAATCACCACTAATGCCACCAATAATTTGTTATTAGTATTTTGGTACATGTCTTTCCACATTTTCTCTTTTCTATGATGGATAAAAGATGCCCTGGTGGCATCGTGGCTAAGTGCTTAGCTGCTAAGGGTGGTTTGAAGCCCTGGTGGCACTGTGGCTAAGTGCTTGGCTGCTAAATGAAAGGTCAGTGGTTTGAACCCACCAGCCACTCCGCAGGAGGAAGATGTGGCAGTCTGCTTCCTTAAATATTGTAGCCTCGGAAACCCTACGGGGCACGTCTACCCTGCTCTGTAGGGTTGCTATGAGTCAAGATTGACTCGACAGCAGTGGGTTTTTGTTTTTCATGATGTATAGCAAAATTCTGCCATCCTAGACATACTATTTTTTTTTTCTTACCAAAAAGTTCCCATACCATTATATATTTCTCTCCAATCTGATATTCAGTAAATGTCTATTAATATGTCTTTTGGACATATTATAACTTTATTAACCAAACCTGTATTTCAAAATTGTTATTTCCAGTTTTTTTAATTAAAAAATTTATTCCCAATGGTTAATATTATCTCCATTGGATAAGTACTACAACTGCAGTAGCCCTGAAAAGTTGTGTATATTTTTAGGGCTTTTGATATGTATTGAAAAATTGTCCTCCTGTGACATAATTTATGTTCCCAACAGCATTATGTGGTATTTCTTCATGTTATCATCAACAGTTGATACTAGCTGTTTTTGTTATTTTTTAATTGCCAGTTTGATAGTTAAAAACCATACCATTGTAATTTTGTAATTTGTATTTCTTTTGATTATGAGTGAATTTTATCTTTTAAAATATGGTCATTGGCTTTTTGTATTTCTTCTGTGAAGAATTTTCATATCCATTATTTAATTTTCCTTTTGAGATTTTTATCTTTTTTTTTTTTTTTACTGCGTTGTATGAGCATTTAATTATTTAAAGATTTTAACCTTATCATATTGGAATATTTCCCTCCATTGTTTGCCTTTTAATTTCGGCTGTTGATTAATTTTTGCCTCCTGGTGTATGAGGATCTTTACGGACTGAATTAGGGACCTTGAGGAAATCTGCTCCCTCTACCTTTCTTTTATTAAAGACCAAAGCAAACAAACACAGAAATGTTATTCAGAGGAAGTTATGAGCGTTCACAGGTTTCCCAGGGATATACAGTTGGGACTAATTGTGTGTCTCGGAGTCTCCATTCTCCCAGAATCTTCGAGATATCAGCAGACAGTGCTGTATCCCTGACGGTCATTTGCTGGCAATGCATGTATTGCTGATGTGTTTTCTTCTATCGAACAGTTGAGGACCTTTTATTCCCTTTTTCTTCAGATCCCTGCTTTCTGCCCTTTTAGCAACGATATTTGTGATATCCTGCTTCCATCTGAAAAAAATTAAGGTTCCTTGAAGAATGAGGTGTTTCTGAAAAACAGAATGTCCAAAAATCTAGGGATTAAGTAATTAACACTTAGGGGATTGATTAAAATTCCAATACAAGGATTTAAGGCCTGATTTCCTATTTAGTATTTGAAGTTCAGAAACCTTGAGCTAATTACCTGTCATTCCTCTATAAATCCTAGCCCTGCTTTGAACAGGACCCTTGCTGCCCTCTGCCTCTGTCCACGGTCCTGAACATCAAACCTGCCAGCGGCCAGGAGGCTCCCTTTGTTCAGAGTCTGTGCTGAGTGTAAAGTGAACACTTTAATTGGGCAGGAACTGAAAGCAGCTAGGATCTCATTGCTGTGTGTGTCAAGTTCAGCCTTTGATGAATGTGAAAGCAGCTCCGGGGCATGGCAGGGTGCCTCTCCCATTCCACAAAGAGAGGGTCCCCAGGCTGATCCTCCCAGGTCTTCCCTCCACTCCAGAGGAAATTGTGGGCTATTGCCCCAGGACAGACTAGCTAAAACTGTAACTATGCTAAGTAAAATCAGGATCTTTATTCTCTGTGTGTCAGTGGGACTAGTTGTGTTTTTGAAGTGCTAGTTTGCTCGTTTGTCTGCTATTCATGTAAAGATCCCACTCCACCTCCCACACTGAACAGAAGGATAAATTGGAATTTAGATGAAGTCCACATTGTTTTGAATTCTTTATAGCTTTCCTCTTCACTCCTTTGTGTCCAAAGCCACAGATTTCAATTTTCTCAGAGTTCACCATATCTTATTGTGGAACAACTGTTCTTTTAACGTGGAATAGAAAAGAATGTACCATTTTATTCTGGAATGGCAACCTGTGTCCTCCCATATTCAGTACAGAGAGATGTCAAATAATTTATGTCAACATGAGGATTACTAGAGGGGATTAGCAAGGATTTGCTCTTTGGGACTTATTTAGATCCGGGCTAACTATGAGTAACTATATTTAGTGGGGCTTAACTGCGCATATATGGAGCCCTGGTTAAGAGTTTGACTGCTAACCAAAAATGTTGGCAGTTTGAATCCACCGGTTGCTCCTTAGAAACCCTATGGGGCAGTTCTACCCTGTCCTATAGGATTGCTATGAGTCAGTATTGACTTGGCAGCAACGGGTTTGGGGTTTTTTTTTGGGGGGGGGGACTACATGTATGGAGCCCTGGTGGTGTGGTGGTTATGAGTTTGACTCCTTGGAAACCCTAGGGGGCAGTTCTACTCTGGCCTGTGTAGAACTGTGAGTCGGAATCAACTTGACAGCAATGGGTTTGGTTTTGGTTTTTAACTACATGTATAGTTGTCCTAGTCCTGGGTGCAGACTTCTCACAGGCCTTTCAAGTTTAAATCTCAGTTGTAATCCTTACAGCAGATGCCTCCTCACAATCCTCCCTACTCTGCTTTGTTAACAGTTTTAAATTGTATGTTGCTTTCTTTATGATCTTTTCGAGAAGTGCATGCCTGTGCTTATATGCTTGTCATTGCCCCTGTCATACACACGGAAGGGAATTTGTGTTATGAGCTCCTTGAGCACCCCTGTTTGCCCAGAACCGAGGACAGGGACCTGAGTACAGAGGGTGCTTCCTCCAGTAGAAAGAACTGGTATTCCCTGACAAATCTACTTTCTGTTTTTGTAGATGGTCAGACCTTCAGAAACCATGCTAGCATCTTTGAAAAATGGATAGATCTACTTTCAGGGAGTGGGCATAAAACCCAGAAATTGATTCTTTTTCTTCTTAGTTTATACACATTTTGAACTTTTTTTTTGGAGTACGGCTTGTTTTTTAAGGGGATTTTAGAAAACTGAATATTATACACATATAAGGTACTGCGTGTTTAGAAAATTTGTTCTCTGCACGTTTGGAAGCTTTGCTTCTGCTTAGATGATAAAGGATCACAGTAAAAGGATCTTTGGAAGTCATTTGTTGCAGAGAGTTAAAAAAGCTGGCTTCAAGACACAGTTAGGGACAGAGATGCGAGCTGGCTGTGTGATTTGCTCACATATGCCTCCTATCTGGCTGGGCATTGTGATACATATGATCTCAGTTCTTTATAAAGCATCTTTAAATTAGCAGGGAAGAGTGTAGTTCTTGTTTTAGAAATAAGGAAGCTGAGATTCAGACTGACTGGCAACATGGCTGGTAGGTGGCAGTTGAGATCACAACCCAGTTCTCTGGTTCTCTAGTTTATCCTTCCCTATGTGGGTCCCTCTTTGCCTCCAGCTTGCTTGCTCCTTTTATTGTAGTGTCAAAAGAGCCCTGGTGGTGCAGTGGTTAAGCGTTCAGCTGCTAACCAAAAGGATAGTGGTTTGAACGCACCAGCTACTCTGCAGAAGAGGGATGTGGCAGTCTGCTTCTGTGAAGATTTACAGCCTTGGAACCCTATAGGATCGCTGTAAGTCAGAATCAACTTGACAACAACAGGTTTGGTTTTTTGATTTAATACAGTGTCAAGTTCCTCAGGTAGTGCAAATGGCTAAGCACTTGACTGAAAAGTTGCTGGTTCAAACCCACCCGGAGATGTCTTGGAAGATAGGCCTGGTGATCTGCTTTCGAAAGGTCACAGCCGTGAAACCCTACAGAGCAGTTCCACTCTGCACACGTGGAGTCACCATGAGTTGGCATCGACTCCATGGCTACAATACTAACAACAGTACAGTGTCTATCTTCTGCTTTCCCCCATCCCGCTCATCCACTTGCTTGTGAAGGCCAGCTCTGAGAGCATACCAGCTCTGAGAGCCCACCAGCTCTGAGAGCCCACCAGCTCTGAGAGCCTACCAGTGTTTGGGGGTACTGAGGAAATCCCCCTTACTCATCCCTTCCAAACTCCCCTTTTGACCACATCTGCACCGCTCTAACTGTGTGGCTGTGCCCTGAATCCTGGGGCTAAGGCTAGATTAAGTGTTTGAACTTGGTAGTCCAGTTGTGGCTTTCCCACTGGACTTTGATTGGGAGTCTCTGGCCCTCTTGCCTGGATTATTTCCAGCAGGACTTTCCATCTCCAGCACATGCCATATGGAACCCAACCTCCATTCTCACTAGACTGGTTTTACAGGTTGGTTTGACACTTGGTGTGCAGTTAGCAAACATTTACTGAAGCAAAAGCTCAACAATGAAAACTATCAGATCCTCTCAGTCTGCATTCAGTGTTTTTCACTGGATTAATGAGATATGTGACTTGAGTTCTTCATCTTATCCAGCAGTAAAATGCAATAATGCCACATGTTAACTTTGGTGGGATATTGTATGTATTGTTACAATATTGAAATCCCTTAGAAGAAAACTGTTACAGAAGTCCAGCCACCAAAAATGAAGAGATTTCCTATATAGTAGCAAATTTCAAAAGTTTAAACTAATTTCTGTGGTTACAAGTGAATCTACATCTCAGTGCTAGGTAGCTCTGTTTAAAAGGCTTTTTCTCTTCTGTTTCCTGAAATGTGCCCATAACATTTCCTTAAGGGAACTTTTTACAAAGGAACAAATGATGTGGGGTCAGTATTTTTCAAAATATGTTTTCTGTGGGGATATCATAGTGAAAATATTAGTAAATAACTATAGATACAGAGTAACCAGCAAGTAGGCACCAGTGAAGTCACTGAATATCTCAGAAAAATGTCAGAAAGAAATTTTGGGGAAGTCAGAGGAAGAGTGGGGAGTAATGGTGCCCTTAGCATCTGATGGCACCAAGGAGGGGAGCCTAGAGGAGACGGTATGTTCCTTAGAATTTTCTTGTGAGCGCTAATATCTCAGGTGCCTGCACGGCTTTGTTGCACCTGGCAAAGAAAATGATGTGTGCGATAGTCTTTCGTCAGTGTTTGTAGTCTGAGTTTTTTTTTGTGTTTAATTCTTTTGTACTTAATTTTTTTAATATGAAAAACATTTAGGTGGGTGATGGATGGGTGGGTGGGTGAGTGGATGTACGGACGGATGGACAGATAGCGTCTGTAGAGTCAGCTCTGACTCATGGCAACCTTATATACAACAGAACAAAACATTACTTGGTCCTGTATCATTCCCATGATTGCCAGCATGTTCAAGTCCATCTTTGTGGTTATTGTGCCAATCCATCTCACCAAAGTTCTCCCTCGCCCTTGCTGGCCCTCTCCTTCACCAAACAGGATGCCTTCCTCCCATGATTGATCCCTCCTGATGATGTGTCCAAGGCAAGCGAATTGGACAGTGTACTGTTGCAATCCATAAGGTTTTCATTGGCTAATTTTCTAAAGTAGATCACCAGGCCTTTCTTAGTCTGGAAGCTCAGCTGAAACCTGCCTACCACGAGTGACCTTGTTAGATTTTGAAATACTGGTGGAATTGCTTCCAGCATCACAGAAACACTTAAGCCACCATAAAACACAAAACAAACTGAAAAGCAGATGGTGGGAAAAAATAAAAAAAGGTTCAAATTCAAACTATGTAAAAAAGTATACTTAGAGACATCTCATACTCACCCCCATCTCTGCCAGCCTACCCTACCATGCCCCATAGGGTAACCACTTTCATTAGTTTTTACCATACCCTTCTTTGGTTCTTTTTGTAAAAAAAAAAAAGGCCCAAATGTAGAATTTTCCTTTTACGTGAAAGGTAGCATCCTTTTGCATATTGCTTTTTCACTTAACACGGTGCCTGGGAAATCATTCCGTATCAGTTCACAGAAATCTGCGTTGATTTTGGCTGCGTATTACTGCTTTGTGGGGACACACTATCCTTTGCTTAACCAGCCTTCTACGAATGAGAATTTATGTTCTTTCCAGGATTTTGCTATTAGAAATAATGCCACAATAAATAACCTTGTACATAAGGTGTTCCATATTCATGGAGGGAACTCCTCAATGATTAAAGAGTAAAAGCCTTAGTGGGTTTCCAGATGTTCCTAAACTTCCTTCCTTCCCAGTAGCAGTATATGAGAGTGCCTAGGACTTGTGCTGGCTGTAACAGCTCAGTGCTTTTATATAACCTTTTGTAGCTTTAAAACCCATGCATATATTTACATATACACTTATGTATATACTCACATGTATTGTGTGTGTTCTCATTATTGTAACAGTGTGGTAGAGTCAGCTGTGAGTGTGGAGGAAGTGGAGGCTGGGAGAGCTTAAACCCACTGCCGTCCAGTTGGTCCCAACTCATAGCGACCTTATAGGACAGAGTAAGTAGAACTGCCCCATAAGGTTCCAAGGCTATAAATCTTTACAGAAACAGACTGTCACATCTTTCTCCTGCAGAGCAGCTGGTGGGTTTGAACCACTGGCCTTTTGATAAGCAGTTGAGCCTTAACCACTGCATCACGAGGACTCCTCTTCCCAAAGTCTCTTGGCCTGTTAATTGCACAGCCGGGAGCTACAGCAGGCCCTTTACAGTTGACTCTGGTTCTCTTTCTACCGTCCTGTAGTCTTGAGGTGAGGGCAGTAGTGGTTCAGTGGCAGAATTCTTGCCTTCCACGTGGGAGACGTGAGTTCGATGTCTGGCAAAAGCTCCTCACGTGCAGCCACCACCCGCCTGTCAGTGGAAGCTTGTGTGTTGCTATGATGCCAAACAGGTTTCAGCAGAGCATCCAGGTGAAGACAGACTAGGAAGAGAGGTCTCTCCTGTTGATCTATTTCTGAAAATCAGCCATTGAAAATCCTATAGATCACAATGGTCTGATCTGCAGCCAGTCGTGGGGGTGGCACAGGACCAGGCAGTGTTCCGTCCCGTGCATGGGGTCGCGGTAAGTCGGAGGCCAACGCAATGACAGCTAACGAGAACAGCAACACCGTACTCTGGGGACAGCACCGGAACAGGCTGGAGGTGGACAGAGTCAGTTCTTAGGTTGATTAGTCTAGGGGAACCAAAGCTGATTTGAGTTTTAATTTTGCCGCCACTAGGAAGCTTTGTGACACCCACTAGGGACCCCAGATTTTCAATCTACGAAATGGTATTCCTGATATTCATATGGAGCCGTTGTGGTCCAGTGGGTAAGAGCTCGGCTGCCAACCAAAAGATCGGCAGTTCAAATTCACCGGCCGCTCCGTGGAAACCCTATGGGACAGTTCTACTCTGTCCTATAGGGTCGCTATGAGTCGGAACCAACTCAACAGCAACAGGTTTAATATTCATAGATTCCAGAGACAGTGTGAATTCAAAAGTGGGAAGCACGTGGCCATTTGGAAGAAAAAAGTGCTTTCTAAAATGCAGTACGTTAACGCTACTTTTGTTACTACCTCAAGAGTTAGAGGTTGTGGTTTTGGGGTACCAGAGAAGTGGCAGTTTCAGATGAGGGAGCACTTTAAGTTAAGGGAAATCCCCTAAGTGGCTGTGAAAGCCAGGTGGCATCCTTTACTTCCCAGGATCACTTGCTTCTGGTCTGTGGGGATGAACCCAGTGGCGATGCCTGCAGGAGTGGCCAGGCAGCAGTATGGGAGGCTCTCTCAGACCTGAGTGTAGGGTGCACAGAGCTTCGGTGCTGGCTAGGACTTAAAAAAAACAACCCACTGCCGTCCAGTCGATTCCGACCCATAGCTAGGGGAGGCTATTTCTTGATTGTATAGAGGTTGATGGTCAAATTCCAAAAAAGTTTGCCATCTCCGGCTATGATGGAGAATAAAGGAAGAAGCATTTAAAATACACATGGAGGGAAGAGCCAGTTTCTCAGTATGTAACTGAAGACTCTGGCAAAATGAATTGTAATTTGGAGCAGGAGACCTGAAATTGCTCTTCCCTGCCAAAATAAATTGATTTCTTCGGCTGTCTGAACTTCATTTCTTGAACTGGACAGGAGCTAACCCAGTCTAAATTAAACTCGCTTTCCATTAATAAAACTGGGTCACTTGAGGCTGCCTGAGTGTGCTTCTGTGTCTTAAAGCGCATTCAGAAAACCCCCATATTCTCTCCCATATTTTCATAGCCTGTGTAATGGGACCTGCATAACACATCATTTATATTTGTGATAGATGTGGAGGATCAATGTGTGTGTTAGCGTTGGGGTCTGTTTCTGAGCTTCATTAGCACTGCTGGGCCAACTGTGTGCAGTTATACAGTGGTGGGAAGGCCTCGTCCTACCCTGCTATAATAATCCGGAAACCAAACTCATTGCCATTGAGTTGATTCAGACTCATGGTGACCCCATGTGTTACAGAGTAGAGCCACTCCATAGGGTTTTCTTGGCTGTGATCTTTACAGAAGCAGATTGCCAGCTCTTTCTTCTATGATGTCGCTAATTAGGTTTGAACCACCAACCTTTAGGTTAGCAGCTGACTGCCAGGTCTTTCTTCCGTGCCACCCAGGGACCTAGGAAGGGATCCCGGGGGAAGGCACTGATAGGGAGCTGACCACAGCTCAGTGTCTGGCCCCATCTCTGCCCCTGCCTAGCTGCCTGCTCTGGGAGCCTAACCTTGGACCACATAATTCACCCAACGGAGTCCCTAGGTGGTACAAACAGTTAATGTGCATGGCTGCTAACCAAAAGGTTGGACTTTGAGTTTACCCAGAGGCACCTTGGAAGAAAGGCCTGGCGATCTACTTCCAAAAAACCAGCCATTGAAAACTGTATGGAGCACAGTTCTCCTGTGACACACATGGGGTCACCTTAAGTCAGACTCAACTCGACAGCAACTGGCAACTGGTTTTACCTCCCAAAAATAAAAAAAGGCTGTGTTTTCACTCTGCCCCTTCCCAATTTTATATAAATAGAAAACTTTTTATATTTGATTTTTATATAAAAGTGTTGTATTTGCAAGCTTTTATTTACATGTAGGAGCCAGTACAGTGGATCATGGAGGTTAGGAAGCTGTAATTAAACAAATGTGAAGACATGAGTGAAATAATTTGAGAGAAGCCTTGTCCGGATAGGTCAGAGCATTTCTGCATGGCATTCTTTCTCACTGAGAAGGTGATGGCCCCGGGCTTGCTGGCACTTGTTGGAGGTAGGGGGGAGACAGAGGGATTCAAGGCCCCTGCACGAGTGCACTGAGCTGCCTCCTCAGCTGGTGCCGATGGGCCTGCAGCCCTCTGGGGCTCTGAGTCCCCTCTGCAGTGGCAGGTACTGGGTTTACGGGGAAAGGACCAGGGGCGGCATCCTTGTTCCCCTCTTTTCTCTTTCTCATGCCTGAGCATGAGAGAGGACAGGGTGCTGCTGAGAGAATCCTGAATGTAAAGATGTAGAAAGCTGTGGGAAACTGCCTTTCAAAAGTGAAAACTGGGGGAAATGGAAATCTATATAGTACTTTATTTCTAGCACCCTTTAGATATCGGACATGTACTACCATGTGGATTTTAAAAAATGGATTGTCTTTCATTTAGTTAATAAATGAACTGATCATGCCCAGTGTCTTTAGAGATGTGAAAGGCTGGGAAAATCAATAGAAAAATAGATATTTTCCTTCCTATTTAAAAAAATTGAAGAAGTAAAAAGTCACAAGGAAGGGAATGAGTCTCTCTCTACTTTGTGCTCTCCTCTTAGCCCCAGCCTGTCACCCATTTAAGTTCTATCCTCTCATCCTTCCTTGTGACATTGTGAGGTCTTTTCAACCATAAGCTGATAATTTACCACTGACCAAGTTTCTCTTCCTTCTCTTTCCAGTGCACAGAGGCCAAAAAGCATTGCTGGTATTTTGAAGGACTTTATCCGACGTATTATATGTGAGTATTTGCCCTCTTCCATGTGTCTGACTCTGGCCACGTCTTTCTCTGGGAATCATGTCTGTGCTGGGCACAGGACTACACTATGTGATAGAGAAAGCACAGGCTTTGCCCACCCTCCACCCTGCTTTCAGCTCCGCCACTGCTAGTTCATGAGCAAGTGACCTCGCCTTCAGATTAACCTACTGATCAGTCCCTTTGAGGACCATATGAACTAATGTGTGCTCTGTTCTGTAGTGCAAATCAGCTCATACATGACTGGCACAAAGGGGTGAGATAACTGAGTAAGGCAGAAGTTAGGTTGGTTTAGTCACAATTTTTCCTAGGCAGAGGGAGTGAGGGTATGGGGGTAGAATGCTGCCCTTCGGCAGGATGGAGAAAAAGTCCTTGGCGCAGCTGCTGTGGTGGTGTGTGTGTGTGCTCATGTATGTGTGTATATGGGTACATGTGTGTTTGTGCATACATGTATGTATATGTGTATTTGTTTGTGAACATGTGCACGTGTGCATGCATGTATAAGTGTGTATAGAGGTGCCCTGGTGGTGAATGGTTAAGCGCTCAGCTGCTAACCAAAAGATCGGTAGTTCAAACACACCTAGCAGCTCCACAGAAGAGACCTGGCAATCTGCTCCCGTACAGATTACAGCCTGGGAAACCCTATGGGACAGTTCTACTCTGTCCTATAGGGTTGCTATAAGCTGGAATTGGCTCAATGGCACACAACAACAACAGTAACGTGTGTATATATGCATTAGTATGCGTGTGTGTGTTTGTGTGTGTAGAATCACAGCAACCACCTGCCCCCAGGGTCCCCTTCAGGACAGTTGCAGTGACAACCTGGTGTGGCTCCTGGCTCTTGGCCGGTTATGTTTCTTTCTGTGTCCACCTCAGCTCAGCCAGCCTTTCTCCTCCATCGTTTTTATGTATTTTTAATAGACACCGTGGTCGGCCCCAGCTATGCTGACCCACCTGCCTCGGTGATCAGATTCTCTCTCCAGGTTACCACTGATTGTTTTTGACTGTGTTTTGAAGTTCCATAGGTTTTGAATGAAATGTCCCAAACAAAATTCCCCAGAAGATCTGTATCATTAGTATAGAATTTTGCCAAACATGAGATTTTTCAGGAATGCATAGGTCACAATAACGGTATGTATTCTAGCATATGAGTGTTCACAAAATGCTTTTAGTATCTACGGGGATGGGATAGTAAGTACATAATCACAGCTAAGATAAGTCAATGAGGGTTATTTCTTCATTGGCCAGCAAATAAATTTTTCTTATGTCTTTCTTGGGGATTGTCTGATCTTGAGGCGACCAGTGTAGGAAGAGGGAGGTTGCCTGTCTGTGAGTGGGGGCGAAGGGCAGGGAACTTGGAGAGTTTCATTGCCTTGGTTCCAAACTGACAAGAGGAGTCCTTGATGCTCTACATTGCGGGAGTCCTGGCAGGAAGCCTCCACAGCTGCAAGAAGACAAAACCCACTTGGAAAATAAAGCAGCAGTATAGGGACTTAGACACTAATTAAAGAGTTGTCAGGTTGCAGAAAAATGGTTATGGGGTAACCAGGAGGTAATATATTTGGATTCTCTGTACGATAAATTTTCATCAGTAAGCTTTATTTCCTTGACTCAGCTTCTTTCCCAAATATGGATCAACCATGCCTTCTCTGTGACAGTCCTTGAAAAAGGATATTTCTCAAGGTGTTTTATAGATCAGCTGATGAACCATTTTCTGGTTTTTGTGAGATTGGGAGCCAGGGTTCGTTGTTGTTCTTGTATTTATTTGGGCATTTGTTCCTTTATTCATACAGTGTTCGGTAAATATTTTTAAAACAGTTAATCTGTTTCTACATTAACCTAGATGTTGTTGTTGTTGTTAGTTGTCTGTTGAGTTGGCTCCAGCTTCTGGTGACCCCAAGTACAATACAACATAAAGAAACGTTGCCTAGCCCTGTGCCATCTTCAGGATCATTGACATGTTAGAGTCCATTGTTGTGGCCATTGTGCATTTTGAGTTCCTTTCAACCTAGAGGGCTCATCTTCCAGCACTATACCAGACAATAATTCTGTTGTGATCCATAGGGTTTTCACTGGCTAATTTTCAGGAGCAGGTTACCAGGTCTTTCTTCCTAGTCTGTCTTGGTCTGGAAGCTCCACTTGAAACCTGTCCACCATGGGTGACCCTTCTGGTATTTGAAATATTGGTGTCATAACTTCTAGCATCAAAGCAACATGCAAGCCACCACAGTCTGACAGTCTGACAGACGGGTGTTGGTTAAGCTAGATAAGAAAGATCAAAGACAAGCCATGCTCTTGTCACTGAGACCTGCTGATGTGGTCTCCTGTAACCTCTCTCCTCCCACTTCCTGTGGTGGGAGGAATGGTCCAGAGCCCTTCAAATGTGCAATACTGAAAAGTTAAAAGTCAGTTCAGCATAAAAATTACAACAGGTAACACTCATTGGGCACTTACTATAGGCCAGGCAGTGTCGTATGTCCTTTGCATGAATTAATACCATTTAACCTCATTGCTACTTGGAAACTCCAACCATGCAGACTAGCCTTCTTGATTTTACCTCTGATCTTTCTGTCTCTTCCTCTGTGTTACCACTGTCTTCATCCAACTCCGGACCTTCCTTATAAAGAAATATTTGTCACAGTTATTGTTGTCAGTTGTTGTCAAGTCAGTTACAATTTACAGCGACCCCATGTGTGCAGAGTAGAACTCCTCCATACGGTTTTCAAGGTTGTGACCTTTCAGAAGCAGATGGCCAGGCCTGTCTGCCGAGGCACCTCTGGGTGGGTTTGAACCGGCAGCCTTGTCTAGTAGTCGAGTGCGTAACCATTTGTGCCATCAAGGGACTCCTTCAGGCTTTTCTAATGCTCGCCTGAGCCATCACAGTGACTTTGTCATGGCCCTCTTCCAGCCCCTTCTCCATCCAGTTCTCACTTCTTCATAAATTATTGAAATTTTCATGTCACTTATTTGCTTAAAAACACAAAGAACAAAGCCCAACTTCTTAGCCACTATTGGTAGGAGGTTTCCAAGAGACTTGGCTTTATTTCCTTTCTTGACTGTGAATCCCATGAAGGCAAGGACCATGCCTTATACGTGTTTGAATTCCTGTGCCTGGGACAGTGCCTAATACACAGTGGCCATTCCTTAGAGTTGAGTAAATGCCACGTCTCCTTCCCGTCCTGCCACACAGTTGATATGTGACTGCTCTTGGTCAGTTGCCGGTTCTCTGCCTGGCCAACTCCTCATTGCCTGGAAAGCAGTCTACGACCAAATTCTCCCTGTCAGAATTCGGCACTTCTTCCTCATCACAGCTCTGATATGGTACCTTGTGTTCTTGGCTGACAGCACTTCACGTGCTGTATGGTATCTTGTGTGTGTGCTTCCGGGGTGGAGGGCACCATCTGCTCATTTAACCCCAGTGATTTGCACAGCATGTGGCACTGGATGTTTGTCATCCTGACTGTGCGCTTTATTTTCTACCAGCTTCGTCTCCCAGTTTTTATTTCCCATCCTCTGGCACCCCCTTTGCCTAGGCATAGGTTCTAATGTTTGGGCTCCAGAATCCAAAAGATCAGGTCCAGATACTTGCTCTATTGTGAACTAGCTCTTTGACCTGGTCAATTAGTTTCTTCCTGTCTAAAATGTGGACATGAACGGTGACCTTCTAGGTTTATAGCACAGTGCCTGCACATGGCGGCTGTGAAATCATATGATACACATATACACAGGAGCCGCTGGGGGGTGCAAATGGCTGACACACTCAGCTGAAAGAATGGAGGTACAGGTTTACCCAGAGGCACCTTGGAAGAAAAGCCTGGAGATCCTTCCAAAAAAATCAGCCATTGGAAATCCTATGGAACATGGTCGTGCTCTGACACACATGGGGTTGCCACGAGTCAGAGTCACCTCGATGGCAACTGGTTTTGGTTATGTACACACACAAGGTCAACTTGCGTCTCTGCTGAGTACGTGTGTGCAGCTAGTTCTCTTACACACTGAACTTGCCACTTCCCTGCACCCACAGGGGGTGTCACAGCTATGGCCACGTGATGGTGCCAAGGAGAAGAGGTGCTTTTTCCAGCAACCAGTGCACACTGAGTGGCTCTTTGGTACTCTAGGCAGTAGGGATATTTAACACGGAAAAGCTCTTCTCCCTACTTGCAATTGAGTTGAGGTGACGATGCATTTTTATCCACGGGGAATGAGGAGAAGTTGATTAGCTGTATTCTCTTCCATCCAAGCTGTCTTGCTCAGTGATAGATTTGCTGCAGGCCAGATGGTAGCCACGAAAGGGTCATAACCTCTACTGGAAGCGTATGGAAGACATGGCGGCTCCGAGAGTTAATCTCTTGGGAGCCTTGCTGTTCTTCCCTGAGGCAGCCTGCATTGTGGTGTCTGCAGAGTTGGCACTGGTTGTGGTGCAGGTAGGGAAAACTCCTGTCCAGCTCACGTTCACCCTGCCGCTTGGAGCTAGGTCAAGATCCAGAGGCCAGACTCAGGGCCATGTTGTCTTTACACTGCACCAGGTCACCTCTTGACAAGTGTTTAGTGTGCAAGGTGCTGTTTTAGAGCCTGTGACGGCTGCAATTCATGCACTTTGTCTACAAATATTTGTTCAGTGTCTGCCATGTGTCAGCTGCTGGGGATACTGTGATGTCAAGACAGAGAAGGTACTTGTGCCTCAGGGAGGTGCAGCATAATAATGTGGGAATGACTATTTCTGAAGCATCTTTTACATTAAATTTAAAGAAAACATTGACTTATAACAGATCTCATTTTTTAAAAAATGCATTTTCAGAATATTTTCCCCTTCATTTCTTCTGGGCAAAGTGCTCTATGTCGCATTCTTCAAAATAGGTAATTTCTTAAAGATACGTTGGCTCAAGATGGCGTCCTTTTCTTCTGTTGTAGAATTTTTCCCCCTGCATAAAATGTGTTCCAAATGATACCTCTGTTCTGTGGTTGTAACTTACCACGTGGAATGCATTGGGCTGCCAGCATCTTGGCTGCAAACTTCTTTCAGAGATCTGATCCTTATATTTGAAAATCTAATTTCGTTTTGTCTCACCAGAAATCCCATATGGCCTGCCTTCTACTTCTCTTTCTGCTTGTTCCTGAATCTCCTCCCAGCATTACTGTTATTAAGATAATGGAGCCTAATTTTTTAAAAAGATAATGAGGTTTCCACTGTAGCTACCTAGACATACAGAACCACTCTCACCTGTTCTGATACATTTTTTTAAAATGCTAAATAATAACTCTTTTTCTGCCCTTTCCCTTCGTCAAGGTTTTTTCAGTTCTTTAATTTGGTATTTTATCTGTCTTAAGCTGGAAGACAGCATATGCATATATACAAACAACATCATCCCTTATTTCGAAGAAAAAGTCCCTTTGGAATCTGAACAGAGGAGCAGCATGGATTTCAACCCTTCTGCCATTCTTCTTTCTCTCCCTCTACCCTTGACTTCACCCCCTGTCATTTCTGTCCGCAGGCTGCCCTTTCAAAAGCTCTTAATTAAAGTGTGCCTTTTTTTGTACCTTGGTTCAGGGCTTCCCAGATATCTCCTTGTAGCTACAGCATGGTTTAAAAATAGCAGGTGGTCACGTGGCCTCACAAACCCGGTTCCTTTGCTTTCATTCTCTTCCTGAACCGTTCTTACCAACGACTTTCTGCACCTGCTCGCACGGCCCCTTCATGTGGTCAGCCAGCCGGGAGCGCAGTGTGAGTGGTGGCAAAGCATGAGGCGAGAAGGGAACGGCAGAACCCTGCCAAGGAAGACATCATGGGGCTGCACCGACCCAAAGGAACACTCCTTCCTCTCTGTGTAGAGTCCAGAAAGCGCTGCAGACCAAAGTGACCTTTGTCAGAGAGGAGTGTAAATATGTTTTAATCTCCTGAAGCTCACTTTGATGCCAGACTGGCTTCCAGAAGCACTGAGAGTTCTTTCTCCCTTGTCCAGTGGCTGGGAGATGCTGCCATAGTGAGTTTAGCGAGCCCCTGCCCTGTTGCCAGCTCTGTGTGGGCACTCCTGCGAGTGTCCAAGGGAAACTGAGTGGCCAAGGTGAGGGGAGCCCAGCTCACACCTGTGGGCTCTCCCCGCCCTGACCAGCTGAGTGACTTGGGCAGATTACTTCACTATTGGGCTTTGGTTTCTTTTTTATGAAGTAGAGATGGTATTAGTACCTGTCAGGTTACTGTGAGGGTTAGATAAGACTGTGTGTGTGAAGCCTGGAGTAAAGACTCACTGTAGGGTCACTATGAGTCGGAATTGACTTGAGGACAATAGTTTTTTATTTTTTAAAGTATTTGTAGTGGGGGCAGTGGTGTAACTAGTAACTAGAGGTGGGATTCATATCCAAACAATCTGGCTCCAGAACCCACGCTCTTAATACATGTGGCTGCTGTCAGAAATTAGAACTTGCTTTTAGCGAGGGAACAAAAAGGACGTATAAATATTTAGTCCGGTGTGAAGTAGGAGTTATCAACTCCAACCCCTCGTCATCTCCCTTCATCTCGGCTGCCTCTTTTCCCTCTCTTCAAAACCTGCTCAAGTCTCCCTGTCCTAACGATGCCTTTTCTTGGTGCTGTGTCCCTCAGGCTCCTACCCTCCTCCCGTCCCTTGTCAGACTGGTCTCCCCGTGCACTGCCCACTTCTCACCACACCACCCCCAGCAACCTGGCTTCTTCCCCCAGCTCCCCAGTGAACCCATGGCCATGCCAACTCAGTGCTGGGTTTGGTGGTGTCATACAGGATCTCTATGTCTCATGCTGTTGGCCACACCTTCCTTCACAGAATTTCCTATTCCCTTAATTTCTTAGATCATTCATTCTTAGATCAACTACCTTTTTCCCTGCCCTTTTGTGGTCTCCTCCTCTCTCACTTCTAAGCACCCTTGAGCCGATACTCTTCTCACTCTGTAGGATTGCCTTGGACTTTCTCATCCCCTCCCGTGGCTTCTGCTGTCCATGGCTCCATTTACATGTCTTCAGTCTGCACTTCTGCCTGACTTTTAGGATCAGGTCTTCAGCACCTACTGGGCATCTCCATTTGGATATCCCACAGGTTCTTCCAACTCAGTGGGTCTAGAATGGAACTCATCTTCACACACCTATACCTCCTCACCCCTACCTACCACTAGCTCCTCCCCTACCCTCCGTGTCTTAGTGAGTGGAGCCTCCTACCACCTAGCCCTCCAAGCCAGGAGCCTAGGAATCCTTCCAGACTCTCTGCCTTGACTTCACCTCTTCATCAAGCATTTACCTAGTCATACAAATTTTACTCCCTAAGTATTTTTTGAACCTGTTACCTCCTTCCTCTCCTTCTGCTTTCTTGATTTTGGCCACCATTCTCTCTCACCTGGGCTTCAATCACAGTCTTCTAACTAGTCCCTCCCGAAACTAGTCTTTTTTCTGTCAAATTGTTCTCCACACTGAAGCCAGAGCGATCCATCCAAAAACACAAATCTAAATATATTGCTTCCCCTTAGGAAAACCCTAGAGCCATTTGGTGTGAAGAAGCCCAAGCTCCTTAGCAATGTGCAGAAGGCCCTTGACTAGAGCCTGACATCATCTTCTGCTCTCTTGCTTTCTAGCCTCATGTTCTAGCAACACAACTACATGTCGTCCTCTCCCCTAACCCTGTACTCACCCAGTCTCCTTACCTCTGCTTGTGGTGTTTCTTCTTCCTCTGTACCCCTCACCCTATCTTTTTTTTTCATCTTAATCTTACATCTCTTAAAACTCAGCATAGTTTGCTTCAGAAAGCTTCTGATAATAGTCCTGCTCTCTTCCTCTTCCTTCTTTCGTCTCTTTCAGTTGAGGTGTGCCCCCTCCGTGCTCCAGCGCTGTACTCCATCACTGTTGAAATAATACATCCACGTTGTCTCCTTTCTAGACTGTGATCTCACTGAGGGCAAGGGCTCTGTTTTATTGACGTTTGTATATTCTGTGCCAACACAGTGCCTGGCACATTAGAGGCATTCGTACACATTTCATGCCTGGAACAAATGGTGGGTTAGAGAAGGAAACAGTGATTGTGGCAACATTCTTGAATGATAGACAGTGTTTTAGGGAATGGAAGTCAAGAGACCTTGCTCTAGTTCAGGTTTGCCATTAGGTTGCTGTGTGACCTTGGGCAAATCTCTTAACCTCTCTGGACTCCATTTTCTGTGCTAGATAATTTCTGAGGTGTCATCCTGCTTCTTCCTTCTTCCATGATGCTCTCCAGCTGACTGCTCAGAATAATTTATAGTATAGAGAAAAAGCTATGAGCTATCAAGCAGCTCATGTGTTGCAGCTAGGGACAGGCATACAAATGTGAGACGGATTTTAGCTCATTAAGAGGCCAACCTGTTTAACAAGCACAAAGCAACCACATAATATTTCTTTCAAAGTAACGAGCTGTCCTTCCTCTGCAGGTCTCGGAAAAAAGGTGTTAATCACACAGGCAGGCAGGGATGATGTAGGAGCTGTCTTCTTAGGGGCTAAGCTGTGACTTCTGCATAGTGAGGTACACGGATGCTTATTCAGACAAGGACTTCCTTCATGTGTCTTTGAACAAGTGGGAGAGAACTGATAACTTACACGTGCAAGTCTCCTGTTCTTTACAAATAAAAATGAGTCTGATGTTCCCTTCGAAAAATGGAGGGGAGATTAGAAGTAGGCTGGGTCTTCTCAACTAGACACGGATTATTTAAAAGCAAGAATAACCCTGTGGCGCTCTGAAGAGCTGGCAGGTGGAAAAGTTGGACCCCAGGAGTGATCCTTGATTTACCTGTCATCTTTTAGAAGGTTGAGAAAAGCTTAGGAAAGACCACCTTGAGCTTTACAGATGAAATCACAGTCGCCTGGAGAGGTTAATCCATTCACATGGGAAACCCAGCATATTCAGGGGTCTTTTCATAAGCAGGTCACACTGTCAGCTGCCCCGTGAGTGGAACAGAGATGCAGGGACTTTGTAGTTCAGCTCTTCTCTGTTTGCTCAGTTATTTTAGTCTTTGGATCTGATCTGAGTGCCATTGGAGGAAAGAATGCGAGGGAACCTTATCTGAGATTGGCTGCACTGAAACATGAGGGAATCCACACACTGTTTAGCTCAAAGGAGAGAATGGGATGGAAGATAGGAATGGAAAGCATTTTGGTCAAATATAAGATGATGGTAGGATACATTATGAGTCTCTGGGAAGTACAAATGGTTAGCGTTCAGCTACTAATTGAAAGGTTGGCACTTCAAATCCACCCAGAGGCACCTCAGAACAAAGACCTGGCAACCTACTTCCAAAAGATTACAGCCACTGAAAATCCTATGGAGTACTATTCAGTTCTGAAACATATGGGGTCACCATGAGTGGGAATCGACTCCCTGGCAACTGGTTTTTTTGTTTGGTAAGATACATTAAACAGAATTAGTACTGCCTGTTTGGACTGAATTGCACCCCCAAAAAGATATATTGAAGTTTCAGATCACCCCACTACTTGTGAATGTAACCTCATTTAGAAATAGGGTCTGTGAAGATATTATAAATTAAGTTACTGTGAGGTTATACTGGGGTAGGGTGGGTCTCCTATCCCATCTGAGTGGAGTCCTTATGAAAGAGGAGAAGAGAGAGGGGAGATGGCCTTGTGAAGATGCACGTACAAATCAGGGAACAGTTGGGACTGCCAGAAGCTGAGAGAGGCAAGGAAGGATCTTCCCCCTAGAGCCTTCAGAGAGAACATGGCCCTCCAGCACCCTGGTTTGGACTTTTAGCCTCCAAAACTGTGAGTCAATGAACTTCTGTTCTTATAAACTGCTCAGGGGGTATTGCATGTTTTAAAGTCAGGAAGGGTGTGCGTCAGGGTTATATCCTTTCACCATACCTATTCAATCTGTATGCTGAGCAAATAATCTGAGAAGTTGGACTATATGAAGAAGAATGGGGCATCTAGATTGGAGGAAGACTCATTAACAATCTATGTTATGCAGATGACACAACCTTGCTTGCTGAAAGTGAAGAGGATTTGAAGCGCTTAACTGATGAAGATCAAAGACCACAGCCTTCAGTGTGGATTATACCTCAACATAAAGAAAACAAAAATCCTCACAGCTGCACCAATAAACAACATTATGATAAACAAAGAATAGATTGAGGTTGTCAAGGATTTCATTTTACTTGGATCCGCAATCAACACCCAAGGAAGCAGCAGTCAAGGAATCAAAAGACACATTGCATTGGACAAATCTGCTTCAAAAGATCTCTTTAAGTGCTGAAAAGCAAAGATGTCATGTTGAAGACTAAGGTGTGGCTGACCCAAGCCATGGTGTTTTGAGTTGCCTCATATGCATGCAAAAGCTGGATGATGAATAAGGAAGACCAAAGAAGAATTGATGCCTTTGAATTGTTGTGTTGGTGAAGAATATTGAATATACCATGGACTGCCAAAAGAACAAACGAATCTGCCTTGGAAGTAGTATAACCAGAATGCTCCTTAGAAGCAAGGATGGTGAGACTGCATCTCACATACTTTGGACATGTTGTCAGGAGGGATCAGACCCCTGGAGAAGGACACATGCTTGGTAAAGTAGAGGGTCAGTGAAAAAGAGGAAGACCCTCAAGGAGATGGATTGACACAGTGGCTGCAACAATGGGCTCAAGCATACCAACGGCTGTGAGGATGGCGCAGGACCAGGCAGGGTTTGGTTCTGTGGTACACAGGGTCACTATGAATCTTAACCGACTCGACTGCACCTAACAACGACATAAACCACCCAGTTCATGGTATTTTGTTTCGGCAGTCCTAGGAAACAAATACACCACCCACCAGGCTGTTCATTAATTCCTCCAGCATTTACTGAGTGCCTTTTATTTGCAGGCAGTCCGCCGAAGGGGAAGGGAGCCAAGTTTAGGGACCACGTGAAGTCAGAGACGAGCGAGGCGAGTACCCACCTTCTGAGCTCACAGCCCATGGCTTGTCCAGCAGCAGCCTGTGCCTGGCACCAGACAGGGGCTATTCTTCCCAGTACCACTCTTTTCTGGCTGTCAGTTTTGGCCAGACCACTTTCAGTCCCATTTCCCAAGTGTTGCATTGAACCTTGAAGCTTCTTTTAAAATACTTACATTAGCCGTCTTATTGGCTATCTCTGGATTATTTCTGTTGTGAATAATTAATGCTGTGAGGGAGTGAGGCACTGTTCGCAGATGTCAGTTGGAGATCCCAGAGACAAGCTTCACAGACCAGTGCAGGCCTGTGTGCCAGAGCTGGAGGGGCCGGAGTCACGGAGATACAAGGCCGTCTCTGACCACAATGAGGCGCTGGTGTGGGCTCCTATTGCAACTACTTCATGTAGATTCCCCGATACAGAGGGCAGCTGAGCTCCATCCGCCAGGCTCTCCTCAGGGCGGTGTTTGGGACTTGAGTGTTGTAGAGTGGAGGGGTGGGCGAGGGGGTGCTTCCTCCACACACCCCTTTCCCAAATCCTTGCAGTTCTACTGTGATGAGGCCACGTAGCACAGCCTTTTTTTTTTTTTATTGTAATTTAATGAAAGTTTATAGAACAAACTAACTTCTCATTAAAGTTAGCACACATATTATTTTGTGACATTTGTTAACAACCCGCTGCCATGTCAACACCCTCCCTTCCCGACCTTGGGTTCCCTATTACCAGCTTTTCAGTCCCCTCCTGCCTTCTAGTCCTTGCCATTGGGCTGCTGTGCCCCTTTAGTCTCCTTTTGCTTTATGAGCCTGCCTGATCTGTGGCTGAAGGGTGACCCTCAGGAGAGAGCACAGTCTTCGTTAGCTTGCTGGCAGGAGAGGGTGTCTGCCTGGGGACAGACACTCAAAGGCAGAATTTTGCCTCTCTTTGGGTTCTTATTGTTGGGTTTATCAGTGATCATTCCTGGTGTAAGTTGGAGGATTTTTCCTGTCTCACAACGGGAGAGAGCTTTCATAGGGGATGCTCCACCTAAGAGCTCTAGACCCCTAATGGGATCCTTTTATGTGTTTTCTGTAACCTGATTTCATTAATTATACATTGTGGGTATTCCTCTAAATCAGTATATAAGCCAACCTCATTTTTTAAAATAGTCGTGGAGTATTCCCTATGAATGTACCGTAATGTGTTTAAGCAGTTCTCTATAATTACTATATATTTAGGTAGTACCAAGTTTTATTATTTGTTTGTTTTTTACTATTGAAGGTTCACAGTGTCAGTTGGAATCTTACGTTTCCAGATTGAAAAAAAAAATTTTTTTTTATTTTTGATTGTGTTTTTGGTGAAAGTCTGTACCGCAGATTAGGTTCCCATCTGACATTTTCCACACAAATTGTTCAGAGACATTATTTACTTTTTTCAGATTTTGCAATTTCTTATCTGCAAATCTGAAAGTACATTTTTTAATAATCTACTTTGCAGCAAGAACAAATTTGAACAGACATGAGGCTATTTATATTCTTTTAAAAATTCTACTTAGTATGATGTTTTGTGTATTTCAGTGCCAGCCCTGCTGGTGGCATTATGTAATGCATAGTATATATGTATTTCATTATTCATGAATCCAAAGCATACTGAATTCTCCACATATCAGGAGTTTTGGATAAGGAATTGCAGTCTTGCTCCAGTACTATGGCAAACATTTTTCTGCATTTATTTTTCTACATTAGAACTTATTTTTGTCATCAGATGGATTTGCAGCAATAGAATTGCTAGATCAAAGGCAAATTAGGTTCCCATTTGACATTTTCCACACAAGTTGTTCAGAGACATACTTTTACATTTTAATAAATACTGCTGGACTATGCTCCTCAAAGGTTGTAGTGATCTAGTCAGGCCATCAGAGAGCAGCTGTTTCAAACACCCTCACAGCACTGCATTTTCATCCAATGTTAACATTTCTATCCAAATGCACTTTGTTCTCTTTGGGCTCATGTTACTTAATACAATGATCCCATCTCTGGTGAATCTCCTTCCTACTGCAACTTAGCTTCTGTTTAGTGCAAAACACTTACGATGTGCCAGGAACCATGGTTGGCACCTGGGATAGACACAGATGAATGAAGTAGGATTGTTCTTAAACTCGTGGTCTGGTGTGGAAGACAGATGCTTATAACAGTTGGTGAGAGCCATGTAAGCTGGGCCCTAGCCGAGAGAGGACTGTGACGTTTGGGGGAGGACGGTGTTGGGAAAGGACTCACAGAGAGGAAAATAGTCTTAGCTGATCTTTGAAGGGTAAGGAGCAATTTTAGAGCAAACAGTGTGGGAAAATGAAGGTCCACGGTGTCTTTGGGGGACCACGAGGCTAGAGTTTAGGGTGCTTGGCAGATGGCAGGAGATGAGGTGGAGAAAGTGGGGCGAAGCTCTATGAGAAGGGTCTTGAATGGCCCTCTGAGGAGTTGAAACTTTATGTGCAAAAAGCCAGCAGTGCCATGAGGTCAGGCTTTCAGCAGGCTCTCCGGTGGCAGTCTGGGTCTTGGAAGGGAGCTAGAAATGAGATGAGGAGGCTATTGCTGTAGAAGGGGCAAAGTGTGGAGAGTCCTACCCTTTCAGTAGAAATGGGGATGACGGACAAGGCGGCATGCTTGGAAAGGAGTCACAGAATTGATGTAGGGATAAACCCATAAATCAAACCCATTGCCGTCGAGTCGATTGCAACTCATAAAGAGTGTCAAATGTCTCAGAGGTTTCTGGTTGGGCAGACAACAATGACATTAAGCTGAGAGAGATTATGAAAAGAATCGGTTAGACAGATTTAGTAGAAGGATAAGTGGAGAGAGTCTGATGTCTGTGTGTTGAGTTTGAATTTCTTGCAAAGGACACCCAGGAAGTGTAGATGGTGTAGAATTTAACTTTGGGTCTTGGGAGGGTAACCGGGGGTAGAATGTAGATTTGGGAGTCCTGAGCATGTAGATGATAGTTAAGTAACTCAAGTGGAAGTACAGCTGGGAACATAAGCCAAGTGTCAGTTGGAATCCTAAGTTTCCAGATTTAAAATAAAAAAATTTTTTGGTTGTGTTTCTGGTGAAAGTTTACACCACAAATTAGGTTCCCATTTGACAGTTTCCACACAAATTGTTCAGAGACATTATTTACATTTTTCACAATGAGTCAGCATTGTCTTTAATTGTGTTCTGGTTGTTCCGTTTCCAGTACTCTAGTTTCCCCACCTCCTTATCTTCTCGTCTTTGCTTTATGCTGATTGTTGACTTTTTAGTAAGTTTCCAGATTTCTGAGGTAATGGGTACTCAGTCTGCCTCCTTCCCAGACCTCATTGCCCAAACGCTTATCATTCCATTTCTATTTATCCTGCCTGTGTTATTTCAGTGAGAGGACATTTATTATCGGATTAAAATCTATAAAATAATAGCAGGACTTTCATTTTTCATTTCTCATATGACCTTACTATTCTGGCCAGGATTTCTTTTTTTTAATTTTACTGTTAATTGACCAGAAACAAGAAGGATAAGCCCCTTACTTTCCAGTAAGTAGAGTTGAGTTGAGCAGAACTGATTTTAAATAATCAGAAATTACTGAAATGAGAAAAGAGGAAAAACCTGCACCCTAGAAACACAAGGGTAGAGTTTCAGAAACTCTGGAGTTAGCAAATATCTGTAGTGGTTTAAAAGCCCTTGATCCATCTCACCTCATCTGTTCTCCTTAGCTCTGGGCGTGGCTGGGCTCTGAGACAGCAGCTGTTCAGGGTTGAAATGACAAAGAACTGAACTTCCTGACCCATTTTGTATCTCAGTTTTAGTGATTATCGTAAGCATGCATAATGCTTTCCCCCATGGTAGAAATAACAGTAAAATATTCCTAGGTAAATCCTGTATGCCACCCCTTAGTACAACCAGTTTTGTTTTATGCACGTCTGAGAAGGTGTTTCTAGTAACAGACATGTCTCTGGAGGAATGGCCTTCAGGGCAGCCGTTTTCTCCATCCTCAAAGCCACAAGGTCAAGATGCATAGAGCCACTGTGGCGCCCTCTTTTCCACTCCAGAGAGGTTTGACTTTGCCATGAGGCATGTAGACCAAATCAAAGTTAAAAGGATCATTAAAATACTACCATATGTCTCAACAGACAAGCACATCCTCGCCTGAATGAAAACCAAGTGAGAACAGGAAGAAAATTTTGACGTATGAATTGTCAAGTGAGGCTGACAGGAAAAAAGGACCATCAATCCACCCTTAGTCTGTAAAGTATATGATTTGACAGCCAGACAGATAAAAGTTCTAAAACCTTGTATTCGGAGCGATGAAATTTCCTTTTTTTTTTTTTTAAAAAGGCAATTTTCTTGAGATATACAGTATTAAAACTGATTAGAAAACCCAAAACAATGTCTCTCTCTCTCTCTCTCTCACACACACACACACACACACACACACACACACACACACACCTGCTGGGTACCAAGAAAAGAACAGGCAAGGGGGCTTCAGGTTTAGGTCAGTGGCTCTCAATCCTGGCCTGTACTAGAATCACTGAAGGAGCCTTTCTTATTTTTCTATGCCTGCCATAACAGAGTGCCACAAAGTGAGTGGCTTTATAGAACAGAAGTTTGTTTTCTCAATTGTAAATCCCCAAAACAAAAAAAAAAAAACCCAGTGCTGTCAAGTCGGTTCCAACTCATAGCAACCCTATGGGACAGAGTAGAACTGCCCTGTAGAGTTTCCAAGGATCCCAGATGTCTAAATTCTGGGTGTGGCAGGGCCATGCCGTCTCTCTGTCTGCTCTAGGGGAAGGTCCTTCCATGTCTCCTCCAGCGTCTGGTAGCCCTGGGCATTTCTTGGTGTCCCTTGGCTTTTACATGCATGTCTGTGAGGTGCCTGTCTTCCCGCTGTGTGACTTGTCTGCGTGACAGGAATCAGAACTTCAGCAAGTCTATTTGGACGTGTTTCAATCTATAACAGAGCTTAAAGAAAAAAAAAAAAAAAACCCTGACCACTTCAATCTGAATGTCAGGGGGGTGGGACTCAGGCATAAGTATGTTGGAAAAGCCCCGGTGGTTCTAATGTGCAGTCACTGCAGAGAGTGAGCACTTGGAGCTGCAGGACTCCGTCCTGGGCCACCTCTTGCACGGAGAAGTTATGCCTGCGTATAAGGGTTCTACAGGGGGCAGACCGTGTGTAGTTGCGTTTCTCATTTAAAGAAAAAGAACTTCCTTGTGGCACGTTGGAGTCCTAAAGGCAAGGCAGGAGATATAATCTGCCAGGTTATCCCATAATAAGGCTGGAAATAAATAATTATTTTAAGGGACCTTGGTGGCACAATGGTTAAGAGCTCTGCTGCTAACCAAAAGGTCAGCAGTCCGAATCCAGCAGCTACTCCTTGGGAACCTTATGGGGCAGTTCTACTCTGTCCTGTAGGGTTGCTGTGAGTCAGAATCGACCCAACGGCAATGGGTTGGGGTTTTTATTTATCTTAATGCTTATTGTAGGCAGAATCGGTGGTAAGGAATACACTTCAGGATGATAGATTCAGTGTTGGGAAAGAGTTGGCATAAATCAGCTGATATGCATCTAAAAGAGAAGAGTGCTTAAGAGAGTTAGTGGAAAACTCTCTAAACTGTACTGAAGATAGAAAATGATCTCATTTAGGAAGAAAGAGCCAGGAATGCTCAGGAAGCAATATTCCCAGGAAGCAAGCAGTCCACTAAGCTTAGATTTTAAAAGGACATTACATGAATGGTGGAACGTAGGGTCATCACCGAGGGCATTCGCCTCTGTGAAGGCCTCCAGGAAGGCATACGATCTGAATGAGCTAAGGGCTACAGAAGAAAAACTGCTCAAAGGACCAAACAGGGCTTTTGCAGTTTGGAAGTTATGCTTTCAGGGGAAAATATGGACAAATAAGTGATAGATCTGTTGGAATGCTGGTGGACAACAAAAAAATCAAATTAGAACATCTCCCCTCAGGTTTTGCTTCTGTCTCCACTGCCAAAGAAGAGTGGCTTTTAAAATAAAATAAAACCAGAACCAAACCCGTTGCTGTTGAGTTGATTCCCATTCATGGTGACCCCATGTATTACAGAATAGAACTGAGCCCCAGAGCGTTTCTTGGCTGTAATCTTTATGGAAGCAGATCACCAGACCTTTTTCTGCAGTACCGCTGGGTGAGTTCAAAGCGCCAAACGTTAGGTTAGCAGCTGATGGCAAACTGCTTGCACCATCCAGGAACCTTATCTTAAAATAAACCAAAAAATCAAACACATTGCCATCGAATTGATTCCAACTCATAGCAACCCTATAGAATAGAATAGAACAGAACCCGGGGTTTCCAAGGCCGTGATCTTTACAGAAGTGGACTGCACATCTTTCTCTTGAAGAGCAGCTGGTCAGTGGGTTTGAACCGTAGACCTTTCGGTTAGCACCCAAGCGCTTAACCACTGCACCACCAGGGCTTCCTGAAATAGGAAGAATGAATTTTATGCACTAGAAGGCAGCAGGTGTGGATGGCGGGGAGGGAGAAGGGAAGCTTTGCAGCCCAGCAGCAGCCTGCATCTCTACCAGGTGATGTTTAGCAGAGGTTTAGCAGAAGTCCTGTGGCTTCAGCAGTTATGTTTTAGGTAGTGAGGAGTTGTGGAAAAGGAGAAGATGAAAAGTATGGCTGTGAAAAAAGAGACTAATAGTATCATTCTTGTATAGCATTTTGCAGTTTACAAAGCATTTTCACATTGGATCCTTTGATCCTATGAAGTAGGTGGCTCAAATTTTGTCTTTTTTTGCAGATTCTAAAACGGATTCAGGGAGGGTAAGTACTTTGTGAAAGGCAGTAATAAAATCGGCAGTTGTCCAAGAATCTTCTAGAATAGATTATTAAGGTGATATTTTGTGTTCATTGGGGGCTAGTTTGAGGTTGTCCCTCTAATGTCCTGTCAGATGTGTGCCTCTTTTTTTTTCTAATGGGACAGTGAGACCAGGAGATCTATGACATGACAGCATACCTGCGTTTCGTGGAGATGTTTGATAGGGTCTCACTTGATGTCTCAGCTGATAAGACAGAGAATTCATGTTTAAATAAATAGGCCCATTAGGTGGATTTGTAATGAGTATAACAGATAGATAGCTGCCGTCGAGTCAGCGCCAACTTACGGCAACCTTACGTACAACAGCATAAGATGTTGTCCAGTCTTGCATCATTGTCACAATCACCAGTATGTTTGAGTCTATGTGGAGGCTATTGTGCTGGTCCATCTCACTGAGGGTCTCCCTCACCCTTGTCAGCCCTCTGCTTTACCAAACATGATGGTCCTCCTCCAGCAACTGATCCCTCCTGATGATGTGTCCAAAGCAAGTGAGTCAGACAATGTTATGTTGTGTGCAATCCATAAGGTTTTCATGGGCAATTTTTAGAAATCAACCACCAGGCCTTTCTTCCTAGTCTGTCTCAGTCTGGAAGCTCTACTGAAACCTGTCCACCATGGGGGACCCTGCTGGTATTTGAAAGACTGGTGGCATAGTTTCCAGCATCATAGCTCCATGCAAGCCACCTCAGTACAACAAACTGACATACAGGTGGTGGAACTGGTATAATAATTGTAGCTATAAAATTAATGTTTAATAAAACCTATCAGCGTGGAAGGAGTGTCTCCAGTGGAATACACTCTTGGCTCCATCATCAATATTTTATCATTGATTTGAACAAAAATATGGAAGGCATGCTGTAGCAATCACATACAAATTATAGGGAGATGAGGTGTTGATCCATCTCCTCTCCCACTTTTTTTTAGTTGAGATATAATCCACGTACAATAAAATTTACCCTTAATGGAGGTGAGGTGATGAAATGGATCTGATTGTTCAGATCCCAGAACAGCTGATTAGAAGACATCTAGTTGTAGGTTGGTCCCTGGGTGGGACGCATGGTTTATGCTCAATTACTAACCTGAAAGTTGATGATTCAGACCACCCAGCAGCACTTCAGAGGAGGCCTGGCAGTCTACTTCCATAATGATTACAGCCAAGAAAACCTTACGGAACACAGTTCTACCCTGACACACATGGGGACACCATGAGTCGGAACTGACTCTACGGAACGGGTTTGGTTTTTTTTTTTTTTTTTTTAGTTGTGGTTTGTAAATTATGCCTTTCCATTAGTGCTCACATTCTCTCTTCTCCCTGTCTCTTCCTTCCTCCCTGTCTACATACCTGGTGTCTTGGTTATCTAGTGCTGCTATAACAGAAATACCACAAGTGGATGGCTTTAACAAAGAAAAATTCATTTTCCTCACAGTAACGTAGGCTAGAAGTCCAAATTCAGGGAGTCAGCCCCAGGGGAAGGCCTTCTCTCTCTGTCAGTTCTGGAGGAAGGTCCTTGTCACCAATCTTCCCCTGGACGAGGAGCTTCTCTGCACAGGAACCCGGGGTCCAAAGGACGCCCTCTGCTCCTGGCACTGCTTTCTTGGTAGTATGAGGCCCCCCGTCTCTCTGCTTGCTTCTCTCTTTTATATCTCAAAAGAGGTTGGTTGCCTCAAGACACAATCCAATCTTGTAGATTGAGTCCTGCCTCACTACACAACTGCTGCCTATCCCCTTCATTGACATCATAGACACAGGGTTTACAATACGTAGAATAATTGCATCGGATGACAAAATGGTGGACAATCACATGACACTGGGAATCATGGCCTAGTTAAATTGAAAAACATATTTTTAGGGAACACAGCTCAATCTGTGACACCTGGTTTCCCTCTCTCAGAGGCACTCCCTCCCACTCCATGCAGCTAGATGGGCCTGCCAGCCCAGGACTCATTGGGTATGTGGCCGTCTCTCTCTTCCTTTGATTTTCTCACTCCAGGCAGTCTACCAGGCTTTGGTGAGATCTTGTTTTGAGTTTCAACTTTAGAACGTATAAAGATTCCACTTAGATCTCAGACCCAAGTATCAGGCTTTACCTGATATGACTGTGGAGCTATTGGGCACTGCCATGTGCTGCTCTTCCCAAAGTTCTCTGCCTTGGGTCATTGCAGAGAGGAGGAACAGGACCAGCCAGGTAGTATTTTGATTCCTGGGTCTCAACGAGACTTGACTTGGATTTTTCACTTAAGAGACAAAAATCCGGAAGGAAGAATGAATGCCTTGAGTGACAGAATGAGGCTACAGAAGCTCCCGACAGGCAGGAATAATGGGCCAGATTTCGTAAGATTAAGTTTTATGATGGATAAGCATAGGACCCTATATTTAAGTTCCAAACCTCACTGTACCAGTACAGGTTGGGAAGCCAGGATGTGCTGACTGAGAAAACCTTAGACATCTTCATTGACGGAAAGTTCGTTATGAGTCAGCGGCGTTTCGGCTGCTAAAAAAGTTAATCCGGTCTTAGGCTGCAATACGTGTGGAAATAACAGTGAACTGGAATTCATTCTGCTAACAGGAAACCAAGATTGTATGCAAACCAGGCTTGCATCCAATCAGAACAGAAGACCTGGGAGGGTATGAGAGCCCCCTTTGCACACTGAAAGGATTGGCTGGTTTGATAAGGGCCCCATGAGTTGGGAAGAAGGGCAGCTGGATCTAGACTTGGATTCTGCCCACAGAAGATGCTCCCGAATCGTGGAAGGAGGGCGGCAGGTCCTGCCTCTGAAGATAGCAGGGGGTGGGCAGCTTCTTATGGGGAGGTTGAAAGGGCAATCCAATCACTGCGGGTGGTAAGGGGTGAACTCCTTGATACAAGAAGGCACAGATTTTCCAAGGCCTTTCAAGGAGGCTCATCAAGGGCATGTGGGTGGACTGAGGCCCAAGGCGACCTCAGCCCAAGTTTCACTTCCTCTTTAGAGTTTTCTGCTGAAACCTCATGGGTCTCTGTGTTTAATTTTTGCAAGGATCTCAGTTCCTCCCAGGTGGTTCATTGAAGTCTCTGACCACGCTGAAATTCAGTGGTTTGGACTCTGGAAGCCTCTGTGAGCACCTGCCATGTGCCTGGCTCTGTGGGAGACTGCAGACAGTGGTAGTAAAAGTCATGTGAGAAGCAGGTGCTGATGTCAAGGAATCTGTTGTTTTGCTGAGGAGACCAGACCAGCCTGTCAAAATAAACAGCTTGGGATTAGGTAGGAAAAGGAAGAGTTTGGTCTCCCAAGTTGTAATACTTGCCGGAGGCGAAAGAATTGGCCTTTTTCATGGAATGGTGTTGACAGGAATTTAAACTCTAAAGTTTTCTTTTTTTTGAAGCCATACCCTGTTACTTAAGACCAAAAACACTACCACCCCAACAAGCTCCATCCCTAGACTTCCGTCCTGAACACTTCACTCATATTTAGTTGGCCCACCAGATGCAGGCATGCTTTTCCAGATGTCAGTTTGAATAGAACCAACTACCATTTGACACCACAGGAAAAGGTTTATATACCAATATCCAGCTATTTTTTACGAGAAAGTTCTTTGTGACTTCAGAAACACTGAATATTCCCTGACTTAATACATTATCCATTTCTACTTTTAAGTCTTACCTGACCTAAAGGCTAAGGGTAAGTGTATCCAGTGGCCAGAGCCTCTTACTCTCAGACTCCCCAGACTCCACAAGGGACCATTGCTGGAGTGTTTACATTGAATCGCTGCTGTGGCACCTTTCTAACTTGGGGCAGATATTCTTCCAAACATACGCTCCGTTTTACTTATGTATTCTAAGAACACATCACCTATCATTTCATGGGTGAGGAAGGTGTGCACCTTGATTTTATCTCTGAAATGTAATTAATTACAAGTTAACACCTGCTGGGAGTGGACCCTCTCATCCTCTGATCTTATGGGAAACCGACATCTGGCTCCTAGGAAGCGAAGAAGGATGCTGGGCCAACAGGAAACGATTTCAGGGCTGCATTTCTGTAAATGAACCTGCTCTTTTCACTGAAGGGCTCATGTGTGTTTCCGAGTCCCAGGCTTATAATTAGATATGCTGAAGGGTGGATTTAGTTAAGAGTGATATTTGTTCCTCTCTGCTGAGAGTCTGGCACACAGACTAGAACCAGAAGTGGAAATCCTCTTCTGTCTCTTCATCCTGGTCCATCTGCAGCCAGCACAGTAAAGGTCGTGAGCTTAGTCTTGCAGACGTCCTTCAGAATGCCAATGCCATTTCCAGCCTAGGGCGCTACAAGCGCCAGACATGGGGCAACGGACAATGCACTTATTTAGTGTGCTAGCCTGCCTGTTAATGTTTACTACTTTTAATTAAGCTCAGTGTTACACTTAATGTTCTTTTAATAATTACCGCTGTTTTGAATGTCAGCAGGTGTATGCTTAGGGCCCCAAATTACCAGCAGGGTCACTGGAAGAAAGCAGCAGAGAGGATGGGGTAGCAGTGTCACACCGTGGGCAATTGCACACTATTTCAAGGGGCTGGCACCCTGGAGCCTGGCCAGAGCTGCAGATGAATGACAAGGATGCTGGAAGTGATGGGTCTTCAGCTTAAGATGGGAGCATAAAGGATGCTCTGTGTGTTGAGAGCAAAGAGCAGAGAGTCAGTTGACAGTGTGCATTTGCTGCTCTTGTTCCGGATTTGGATCCTGAGAAGGAAGCTGGGGTGCTCAGATGTTGGATCTTAGCAACAGAGAGTCATTTGAATTAGGAGCTCGCGATCCATTATACTCTGAATCTTCTAGGCTAGATGAGTTCACAGACTAAGATGTGTGTGTCTGCTGCCCAGGATTCTAGACAAGGACGGAATACGTTTAAAGCGTGCAGATATTCTTGTCTTGTCTGCCCCCTCTAACTTGGAAGTGGGATGCTGCATAGGCCTGGGTGTCGATGCAGCAAATACTTCCTTTAGTTGTAACTCTGCAAAGGAAGGATTTGAGCAGATTTAGCTCTTGAAAGTCACTAAATTTTACCCCTGTACCTGCTGTCTTAGTTTTGTGGTGCTGCTGTAACCCATGACCCCTTCTTTCCCTCCAGTTTCTCTCATTTTGAATGGAAATGTCTATCCTGTGTCTGTTCAACCATTGTACTTTGGAAGCAGGTGACTCGTACTCTAGGTTTCACGGGTCTACAGATAGGAAGGAATTGTGCCCCAGGATGGAATATGCCCAAAGTCTCACCCTTAACTTGATTTCGATGATTCAGGACATGAGATTTTGGACTTGGAGTTGATGCTGAAATGGGACTTAGGATAATGTGATCTAGTAAGTGTGTTTTGCTAGGGAGGGACGTGAATTTTGGAGGCATCAAAGTGTGAAATGTTTCGGATTGAATTGTGTCCCTCCAAAATATGTGGAATCCTAACCTCTGTACCTGTGCAAAGAGCCCTGGTGGCACAGTGGTTAAGCACTCAGCAACTTAGCTAGCGGTTGAACCCACTACCTGTGGTTAAAGTGCTCAGCCGCTAACTGAAAGGTCAGCGGTTTGAACTCACCAGCCATTTCACTGGAGAAAGATTTGGCAGCCTGCTTCTGTAGAGATTTATAGTCTTGGACACTCTATGGGGACAGTTCTACTCTGTCCAGTAGGGTCGCTATGAGTCGGAATTGACTCGATGGCAGTGGGTTTGGAATGGGTTATACCTGTGGATGTAATCCTGTTTGGAAATAGGGTTTTCTACGTTATTTTCATGAGGCTATCCCAGTGTAGGTGTGTCCTAAATCTAATCACTTCTGAGTTATAAAAAGAGCAGATTAGACATACACACATGCACACACACATACACACACATACACACACACGGGGAAGACATGCCATGTGAGGATCGTCTACAAGCCAAGGTAACAGGGAACACCTAGGGCTACCATCAAGGAAGGAGCTGGCATGGCCAAGACTCTGATTTGGACTTTAGCCTCCAAAACTGTGAGAAAATAACTGTCTGTTCTTTAAAGCCACCCACTTGTGGTATTTATGTTCCAGGAGCGCTGGATTACTAAGACACTTGCTGTCCTCCTTTATACCAAGCTCACGGTTATCAGAGTTGGGTGGGCCCCAAGTACCTGTTCAGCCCTGGTGGTACCTAGGGAAGCCGTGGCAGGTCTGGCCATTGTTAGGAGGAAAACCCCAAGAGAGGGATGCGGGAGACCATCATAGGGCATAGGACGGGAGAGATGGGAGAAAAATGGCTCTTGGCTGGTAAGGTCTCAGTCTGGGTCCTCTAAGCCATGGTGTCTGTCATCTGTACTTTCCACCTCTCCTCAGCCACCTTCACCCTGCTTCTGCACCCCTGACACAGAGGCTGTTGGTGAGTAGCCAGGTGAGCAGGGGGCATCGTTGGAGAAGATCTTCATGAGGGTTGCACCTAGAGAGTCTGGTCATTACAGGACAACTTACAGCAGCATTGGGAGTGAAAACGGCAATACCAGGGGCTGGGACTAGACCCTGTGTCACCCAAGCAGAAGACAGGGAAGGCCTGAAAGAGGCCTTAGCACACTGACAACAGGAAGTGACCTCACAGTCAGGGGATTGGACCTTAGGCCACCCGGAACTACCCAGGAGGGTAAAAGAAGCAGATTCTGGAGAGAGCAGAAACTTGAGCCTGTTTGCTTTGGACTTGGGGTATCCACAGCAGTGACTTTGAAGAAATACATTTTCTATTGCAGCCTATTCACACATAGTAGTAGTCCCTGGGTAGCACAAATGGTAAGTGCTCAGCTGCTAACCAAAAGGTTGGTGGTTCAAATCCATCCGGGGTACCTCAGAAGAAAGTCCTGGCAATCTACTTCCATAAGATCACAGCCGTTGAAAACTACGGAGCACAGTTCTACTCTGACATACACGGGTCACCATGAGTCAGAATCCGTTCGATGGAAACTGGGTTTTTTTGTTTTTTTGGTAACCCACTGCTGTTGAGTCGATCCTGACTCGTGACGACCCCACATGTTTCAGAGTAGAACTGTTTTCCATAGAGTTTTCAGTGACGGTAATCTTACAGAATTAAATCACCAGGCCTTTCTTCCATAGCACCCTTGGTGGATTTGAACTGCCAGCCTTTGGGTTCGTAGTTGAGAGCAAACAGCGTGTGTAACACATATAGGCGTGCATGTATATATATATGTAACTGAAGCATAAGCTTCCGGAAATAATGGTTCTGTGTGATGCTCTCTGATTTTTTTAAGTCAATGTTCACCTTTATAAAATGAATAAAATAAATTGATTTCACAATCCACCAGTAAATCACAGCAGTTCCAGTGTGTAGTATTGGTAATTTTCTCCAGATCAACCTGATACTTTGCCTAATATCACATCTTCATGTATTATTTCTCTCTTTTTATAATTACGTTGTCTGCTAATTGTACTAGAGTTACTGACATAGAATGGTATAAACTTTTCTGGGGAATCTTTATGGTGTATATAATGTTCCTAGTTAAAAAAGAACCTCTTTGGACGTTATTGAAGCCCTGATGGTACAGTGATTAAAAGCTCGGCTGCTAACCAAAAGGTTGGCAGTTTGAATCCACCAGGCACTCCTTGGAAACCCTATGGGGCAGTTCTACTCTGTCCTATAGGGTCGCTATGAGTCAGAATCAACTAGACAGCAATGAGTTTGGTTAGGTGTTACTAGAGGGTGGTTGCTGAATGCCTGTCAGGGGGCCCATCCCAGGGACGACACCGTGGACAAGGCAAGTGATGCAGTGCCTGCCAGGGTGGTTTCTCTCCACTGAGCCAGCCCTGCCATTTGCCCAAGGATCGCTATTCATTCTTCATATTGTCTATGTTATCATTAAAAACAGTTGCCATCAAGTCATTTCTGACTCATGGCAACCCCACGTATGTTAGAGTTGAACATTGCTCTTTTGGGTTTTCAGTGGCTGATTTTTTTCAGAAGTAGATCACCAGGCCTTTCTCCCAAGGTGCCTTTGGGTGTATTTAAACTTTCAACCTTTTACTGAGCACCTTAACTGTTTGTACCCCGAGGGGCCTCTTCTGTGGTTGTGGTTGTGCCGAATCCCCACCCCCTCCTCTGAGCCTGATTTGCCTTGTGGGACAGGTTCCTGCCCCCATTAATCTCCCCCCCCCCCCGCCCGCCCCATCAGCCTCTTTGTTGTTCTTAGTCATTCCTCCACTGTCCTGCATCTCTTTGTCTTTTCCAGCTGGTTTATTAGCATAAGCCCAGTTGTTAGAGGAGTCCTACACTGATCACTGCTAATGAGTGCAGTCACAACACACTATTAGCAGATCCCTACAGTGGCTTGGCCCACAGCAGCTTATAAAAGCAGGACCAGGGAAAAATAGGATAATCACATGGGGAAAGGAGGGGGCACTTTGGTAACAAAAGGCCTCAGTTTGCCAGAGTGGGTAAAAGGCAATCCCTGAAATGCTAACTGTCATGGATTGAATTGTTTTCCCCCGAAATATCGGTCAATTTGGCCAGGTCACGATTCCCTTGTATGATTATATGATCATCTACCATTTTATCTTCTGATGTGCTTTCCCTATGTGTTGTAAATCCTATCACTATGCTGTAATAAAATGGATTCCATTAAAATCCGTGGCTGTCGAGTCGATTCCGACTCATAGCAACCCTATAGGACAGAGTAGAACTGCCCCATACGGTTTCCAAGGAGCGCCTGGTGGATTCGAGCCGCCGACCTTTTGGTTAGCAGCTGTAGCTTTTAACCACTATACTACCAGGGTTTCCATAAAATGGATCAGCAGCAGTTATATTGACGTCTACAAGATTAGGTAGTATCTTAAAGCCAATCTCTTTTGAGATACAAGCGAGAGTTGGGAGCAGAGAGATATGGGGACCTCATATCGCCAAGAAAGCAGCTCAGGGAGCAGAGCATGCCCCTTGGACCTGAGGTTCCTGCCCTGAGATGCTCCCAGACCAAGGGAAGACGGATGCATCACAAGGACCTTCCTCCAGAGCTGACAGAGAGAAAAAGCTTTCCCCTTGAGCCGGTGCCCTAAATTTGGACTTGTGTAGCCTACTGGACTGTGAGAGAATAAGCTTCTCTTTGTTAAAGCCACCCACTTGTGGTATTTCTGTTATGGCAGCACTAGATGACTAAGACATTGGCCAAATCCATTCTCTGCTTTAGCAGACTGCCCTGGGCTAAAATGAGGCACGGCATCCCAGGTATCTTGTTTTCTAAGCTTATTTCAAAAACGGAGGTAACACTGCTCACCTCATATAAGGATGCTTTGAATATTACGAGACATACGTGAAGCACTTCACCTGGTGTCTGGAATGTAAGAAGTGCCCATAACCTGTAACCTTTGTCCTTGTCTGCATTAGTTTTCTGTTGTTACGTAACAAGATATATAAACTTAGCAAATTAAAACTGCACGCATTTTTTATCCTGTAGTTCCTCTAGGGCAGATATCTAGACACCGGATTCTCTGCTCAGGGTCTCACAAGGCTTTATCAGGTGTTGGTTGAGCTGTGTGGAACCTGGGGTTCTCTTCTAAGCTCATTCAGGTTGTTGGCAGAACTCAGTTCCTTTTGTTTGGAGGACTGAGATGTCTATGCTCTAGCTGGCAGCCAGGGACCATGCTTAGCTCCTAGACAGCACCCTCAGGTCCTCCCCACCGGGCCCTCTCATAACATGGCAGCTAACTCTTCAAAGCCTGCAGAGAATTTCTGGTTTGCTACGGCAGAGTTTTATATAACATGCCATCCTATATAATGTTCTGCAGTCATGGGAGTGACTGTCCCATCACCTTTGCCATATAATGTATCTAACTGAGGGAGTGGCCATCCCATCATATCCTCAGTTCCCTCCACACTCAAGAGGAGGAGATTTTACAGGGTGTGTATACCAGGGAGCAGGAATCTCAGAATTCTGCCAACCACATCTTCACACCATGAATGTAACACAAGTGCTAAGGACTCTTGTCTTTGCAAATTCATGATAGAAAACACTCCTTTCTCTTTTAGTTTTCAATTAATTGCCTGAACTCCAGCCGAAAACCAAGCCCATTGCCGTCAAGCCAATTCTGACACGTGGTGACCCCATCTGTTACAGAGTAGAATTGCTTCATGGGTTTTTGTTTGTGTTTTTGGCTGTAATCTTTACAAAAGCATATTGCTAGGCCTTTGTTCGTGGCACTGCTGAGTAGGTTCGAACCACTAACCTTTAGGTTAGTAGATGAGTGCAAACCACTTACACCACCCAGGGGCTTCATCTGAACTCTACCACCCTAAAAGCAGGAAGCCCGTTATCTTCTCTGAGTTTTCCTCACTCCCTCCCTCCACACAATACCAGTTATTCAAGATGGTTAAGATTCTCCAGGAGAAGGCACACCAAGGAATTACTGTTGAAGATGTTTTCACAGACAGTGATATTTGTGCAGCCCACATTGAGTGGGGTCCCCTACATAGGGTATTCATTTTATCTTATACCCTGTGCTTAACCACTGCTCTCCAAAGTGCAGCCATGAGGCCTGTGTGGCCAGGACTGGGGGAGCCTGCAGCACCAGCCCATGGAGAACCAGCACTGCGGCACAAACCCTGGGCCCTTGCGCTAACTCAGGTCACTGCCAGATTGGCTTTCTTCAAGGTTCACTCACTTCCCTCACGTCTCTGCTCGTATGTCACCTTCTCCAGGCGGTCATTCTTGAACACCCTGTTCAAAATATGTTACTTGCTACCCCTCCCCCATGCTTTCCAGCTGGCAATGCCTGCTTTATTTTTCATCTTAGACTTTATCATCCAACATGGTTCCCATTGTTCTTGTGTTCTTTGTTTTTTTTTTGCCCCACTAGAAAGAGAACTCCCCCATCTGGGTTTGATTGCTCCATCCGTAGGACCCAGCACAGAGCCAAGCTCCTCGCAGCTCCTTAGTAGGGCTTGTTGGATGCATGGATTGTGACAACTAGTGACATTTTTAAGCACGTATCTAAGTGGCTATGCTAAATGTTGGTTAAAGCAGGTTAAACAGACAATGTCACTAGCTTGTGATAGCATCTAATCGAAATCTTTACAGTGTAGGATACCAGGTAAACCAGTTGCCATTGAGTTGACTCCGACTCATGGGGGACCCCATTTGTGTCAGAGTAGAACTGTGCCCCACAGGGTTTTCAGTGGTTGATTTTTCAGAAGCAGATCGCCAGGCCTTTCTTCTGAGGTGCCTCTGGGTGGACTTGAACCACCAGCCTTTCAGTTAGCAGCTGAGCACCTTAAATGTTTGCGCCACCCCGGGACAAGTTCATATTCATGAGTCGTGGAAAGACTGGATGAAAAAACATTCGTATTGTCTGGAGAAATGCTTTATGTGTGTGTATGTGTTGGTGGTGGTAGGAGGTGTCTCTCAGCTCAGTATGTCCTATAAATAAGTAGCTGAAACTGGGTACTGGGTATTTAAAGACAGGTAGAACCAAGTCCAGGAGGCTTGGTGAGCTGCCAAGGGCGAACTACCAGGCTAACCAGGATTGGAGCTTGGGTCTGCTGATTTCCAGACTGGTCCTGTTTCCACTCCTCATCCTCACTAACGCTTCTCAGGGAGTTATTTTCCATGCATTTTTCTGCATAAAACAAGCCTATTAGTACTGGAATAATCTATCAATTCAATGATTGCCCAAGATCTTGGATCAAATATTGTATTTCTTTTTTAAACTTCTGCTTTTTTTAGAAGAAGAGTGGCAGGACCCTAGGTAATAATTATGTGATCATTTAATATAACTGAGAAGCAATTCCCCTCCCCCCCAGTTCAGCTGCCACATGGACTGAGATCTGCTGTAGCAAGAACTGCTCTATAAATACCAAAGAGTAGAGGAAAAGGGCTTGAGCATCCATGGCATCTTCTCTTTTCAAAGGAAAATAGGGTTGCAGAAGAGCAAAACATTGGAGGCTGAGTTGTCATTCTGAGATGTGCACTAGGTCTCACCCTGGGCAAGGGCTCTTCTCAGCCAGCTCCCCTGTGTGTGGAACCACACCTGAGCACATCCAGGCCAGCATGTCTCCTGCTAGGGACCCCAAAGCCTCCAGTGGCCCCGGAGTGTGTCAAGGAGAGGGCGGCATAAGCAATAGTAATCATTGTTGGCACTTTATAGAAGAATGATGTCCTTAAGACATGAAACAGCACTGTGGAGGGGATCCTGCCATCCCACCCATTTGTACATGGGGAAACTGCAGCTCACAGCAGTTGAGTACCACAGCTGCTAAGAGGCAAGACCAGGACTCAGGCCCCCCCGCCACAAAACCTCTGCTTTGACCCCAGCAGACTTGTTAGTGAGGCATTTCCATCTTTTGACCACAGTAGGGGATTGAAGACAGATGAAGCAAGGCTCAAAGTCAGCCGATGCACCTGTCAGGGGGCTTCCTTCTAGTTGCAGAACTGACAGGTTTAACGCTCGTCTTTGGTCACGATGCCTCCGTAGGAAGAAGCCCGTTGTGATTTGGCACGCGGAGGATGAATGACATTCACCACGTCCACCTCAGCCCCTCCCGTCTGGGCCACCAGGTTGACAGTGGCCAGCTGTGCTAGTTTTGTGGAATGCACTGGTAGCAGTTCTGTCTTCATCATTAGCACCCCCCCCGGCCCCAAGCTGCTTCTAAGAATGGAGTCTGTGGGTGGTGCAAATGGTTAGCACGCTGAGCTGCTAACCAAAAGGTTCAGGTTCGAGTCTACCCAGGGGCTCCTCAGAAGAAAGGCCTGGTGATCGACTTTGGAAAAAACAGCCATTGGAAACCCTGTGGAGCACAGTTTTACCCTGACACACATGGGAGGTACCAGGTAAGCCACATGGGGTTGCCGTGAGTCGGAGCTGACTTGACAGCAGCTGGCCTAAGAATGACTCAGTCGAAGCCTAGCCTGGAACACGTGACTGGTCCAGCTGTTCCTTCCAACTCAGAGTGCTGACGCCCTGTGCCCTCTCTCCACAGATGCCGCTCCTATGAGGACTGCTGTGGCTCCAGATGCTGTGTACGGGCGCTCTCCATCCAGAGGCTCTGGTATTTCTGGTATGTCTCATCCCTTCTTGTACTTAGATGCCCGTCTCCACCCACCCTGTCCCTAAGGGCTCTGCTTGCAGTCCACATCTTCACTAACCTCAGGTACACCACCTGGAATTTGGTCTTGGGACAGCCTTGGTCATGAAAATGGGCGTGTTCAGGTTGGCTTCCTGGAAGGCAGCTGTGCTCGCAAAGTTTCCAGGGAGGCTGTCCCCGGTTCTCCAGGCTCTGGACTAGGGGAGAAGAGATACTCTTTTGGGAAGGTGGGGGCCAGACAGCGGCTTCCTCCTTCATCAGCTCTTTCACCAGTTTCTGAAATGGAGCTGAGGCGACTGTCTTAAAGAATCAGAGTCTCCAGCAAGTGCAGACCAGTGATAAGATTGCTCTTGCCTGGGAGCCTTCCCCATGCCGTCATGCTGTCTTGTCAGTGGAATCTTAACTTTCCAGTAAGCAGTCTCACCCTTGGTCCACCTCCCACTGCCACTGAGGGAGTCTGGCAAATTGTCTGAGGTCTATAAAATCATACCTTGAGAGGTCACAAGGGCACAATGCAGACATAGTCCCCAAAGAAGTGTGGGATGCAATTTCCACTACAGAGAAAAAACTCGTGTGCATTGTGACCTCAGAAGAGGCCTGTTGGGGGTTCTCTCTAAAATCAATTTGACTCTATAGTTAATAGATGTGACATCAGATGTCAGGGATGGCAGAGCATGTGTGGGGAAGGACTTACTTAAAACCAACAAGTCACCTGGGGAGCCTCTGTTGAAGTACCCCAGGCCTGCAGAAGGGGCACCCTAGCGTGGGCTCCAGCACAGTGCTCAGCCACACCAGGCTTCGTTCAGTCTCCAGCTCTGCCTGAGGGGCTCCTGGGCCACCTCTTTTACTGCTGGTGGTTGCACTTAAGGAGCACTGGTGGCTCTGTGGTTAAGGTTGGCAGTTCAAACCCACCAGCGACTCTGCAGGAGAAAGATGTGGCAATCTGCTTCAGTAAAAATTATATATAGTCTTGGAAACCCTATAGGGCAGTTCTACTCTGTCCTCTAGGGTCATTATGAGTTGAAATTGACTCAACAGCAGTGGGCTTGGGTTTGGGTTTGGTTGCGCTCAGATCAGAGTAGCTGACCTTCTGGGTTACGATTCCTCAGAGCTTTCCAGCTGGCTGGGATCTTTGAGAGTGTCGCCTCCACAGGGCCTGGATGTGCTCCCTGAATTGAGAACTGCCATACTGAGTCCTGAGGGGAGGGCAGGAGGGAATCAAAAACCCAAATTACATTAGAAAACAACAGCAACAAATTATTTCTGATGATAGAAAAGGCATAGACATTTTTTTCTCTTAATTGCTGGAAAGCTTCCCAAACCTACTCAGCAGTGAACAAGAACATCTAGTGAACAATTAGCCTGTAGCTCACAGCCCATCAAGGAACTACTTTCCTTATTAACAGCCACTCCTTTTCCCTGAGCTGGCATCCTACATCCTCGCCTTCCTTGTTGTAATAAGCTCATTTCCCTTCCCATTGGTTCTTCTCTTTTAAAATATGTTCTTCTCAGACTCATACCTCAATAATGAATTTGATGACTGATAACTAAGCAGGAAGTGGGTCTCTGGCCATGTGACTGTTCTGTCCTTACTTGCTCTCTGTCGGACCAAGGGCAGGTACCCACAGGGAGCCTGAATGTAAGCTGCCTTCCTCTGTGTCTCAGTGATGCCGTTTTGATTTGTCTAAGAAAAAAAAGCACCATTTGATGTAAGCCAACATTTTGGCTTTTCCTGGGGATGGGACTAAGATCTCATATAGCTTCTGCCTTTTCCAGCCAGAGCACCTAGAATAGCCAGTAAGGTTATTTGAGAAAGCCTTCCATTGCTTTCTGTTTCTAGTAGGTGTTTGTCATTGGGCCCAGTGTTGAATGTAAGATTATCATTGAGCCCACCATAGGGAAATTAGGTTTAAGAGACTGAACTGTCCCCTTTGTGATTTCAGCATGTGCAGTGCTGAGAATTGCCTTACTGTGCCAAGCCCCTGCATGATCTGGATCCTTTTAGCTCCCCAAGACTGTACTCCTGACCTCTTTCCCCCACTAACTCCAGCCACATAAACATCTGCCTCCAACTCACCTGCCTTAGCATCTTTGCCTGTGCTAATTTTTCCACCAGAATGTTCCTCTCTTCCTTTCAGCTTTTATCTTTCTTCTCATCCTTCAGCACTCTGCTCAGATGTCACTTTGAAGGAAAAGGAGCTTTTCTGACCTTTCTCACAGAGCTGGAAGAGTCGCTTTAGTGAATACTCCCAACGCTACCAACTGAGCAGGCCAGCCCAGGAAGACTAAAATCACCCACTTCTGATGACCAGTTGTGTGGTGAATGACAAATCCCACTGCGTCCTGTGGAAATCTCAGCTTCACTTCTCTATTCGGTTTAGACCCCAGCTGCCCATGCAGTCCTTCTCGCTCTCATCCCTAGCTACCTTGGGCTGGGTCAGCGGGTATCAGCCACAAGCTTGGTAGTCCACATGACTCCCTCCATTTCAGACCAGCCGGCCCCAAATTTGGGTTTTTTCTCTGCTTCCTCAGGGTGCCAGCTTCAAGTTTGGGGATACACATAACTCCTTCTACTCCAGACCAGCCAGCCCCCACTACTCCTTTGGGTCATATAATTCTCTGGAATGATTCACAGAGCTCACATGAAACACTATAACTGTGATAACAGCTTTAATATAGCAAAAAAGGTTACAAATGAAAAGATGCATAGAGCAAGGTCAAGAGGAATCCTAGTGTGGAGCCTCCATTTCCCGAGGGAACGTGCTACCTACCCAAGAGCATATATGTTCACTCTTACCAACCAGGAAGCTCCATCTGAGCCTCAGGGCTCCTATCAGCCTCCCTATGTGGCCATGACAGATTACATCATACCTCATGAGCTTAGTCAGCATCGGGCCCCTAGGTGGTCCCTCTTGGTCTGGTCAGTCCCCATTTGTTGGTCTCAGGTGTGTTGCAGCTCTAAGAAACCCAGAGCAAAAGGCCAAATTGCTTTATGCACCCCACACTCACTATGACTAACATCCTTTTTAAATCTTTCTTAGCACTGACTACAATTGTAAATAAATAATTGTGTAGATTTGTTGTTTATGGTCTGTCTCCTTGTTGGTCGTGAAGTTCACTTGAGGAGGAGGGCTCATGTGTCTTATCACTCTGTTGCACAGCCTGGTCCTGAGAGCATAGCAAGTGCTTACAAATCACTTGTTGAATGAATAATGAACTAGAAGACAGACCAGAAGGGCCATGCTTTCAGCCCTTTACTGAGTTATTTCCTTTCTTGTACCTCTGATCTCTCTTCCTGCTCAACATTTCACGAGTGTCCAGTAAATATTTATTGACTGACAGGCGGACTTGCAGTTATCAGCTTACTGTGAGCTGGAATTTGAATATTCTTGAAGGCTTTAACATCTACTTTTTTCATAAGTTTATTTTACATGTGTATAGGTGCCTTTGATCACGACACAGCCAGCTGTGATGTATGCTCATGGTTCACAAAACAATGTGCAACCCACCCAGTGTTTGGGGATTTTGCGCAATGTTCTGTGAGGTTTCCACGAATCCCATAATAATTCCAGTTCGGAGCTGGGCAGGAGCTTCCTGTTGTATCTGTGCCAGCCAGCCAACTGGCCCTTATTAGATTGACCCCCTTTTTTCTAGAAACAGAAGATTAGTGCAGATCCGAGATGGGAAGAGGGAACTTATTCATTCAGCAATCATTTATGGAATACTAATTATGCAGTAAAACAAAACAAACAAACCTGTTGCTGTTGAGTCAAATCCAACTCCTAGAGACTCTATAGGACAGAGTAGAAATGCCCCATAAGGTTTCCAAGGAGCAGCTGGTAGATTTGAACTGCCAACCTTTTGGTTTGCAGCCATGGCTTCTAACTTCTGTGCCACCAGGGCTCCATTACACAATAGTCACAGGGAATTCTTAGGGGAATTAAGCAAAGGTCCTGTCCTTGAAGCACTCAGCTGTAGTGTTTGTTAGACTTCAGGGTCGCAGTGGGAGGTACACATTCAGCCATACTTAAGTAGAAATTTCTAAATCTGCAGCCTTTTTATTGATGGTAAATGTTTTCCTTCTCTATTCCTGTCATTTCTCTGTAATTAAGGCATGCTTTAGGAAGGACACCTTTATTTCTTTATGTGTGTTCATATAATAATGGAGAGACAACTATTAGGAGGGATAAGTGTGTTCACCCTTGTTGCTTTGACAATAAAGAATAGAAAATTGTGGAAATGGATGGCAAGGCAAGGACCAGCCAAAGTAGTCAAACAGGATTTAAGCAGTGTCTCCTGTTCTGGCCAAACTATCGCGTTGAGGTCAGAGCCATGGACAGGGAAGTGGTTGCACCAGCCCTTTGAAACCAGCTAACTTTCTGGAACTCTTTGAGGCAGAGATCTTATTTATAGAGCTTCTCTTTAGGGAGTGGCCTCCATCAAGAAACCTGCAGGCCAAGTCTCTGCCTGCTGTCTTCCATGTATAAAAAACCAAATCCGCTGCTGTCAAGTTGATTCCGACTCATAGCGACCCTATAGGACAGAGTAGAATTGCCCCATAGGGTTTCCAGGGAGCATGTGGAGGATTCAAACTGCCGACCTTTTGATTAGCAGCCGAGCTCTTAACCACTGTGCAACCAGGGCTTCATTTCCCATGTATATATATATGTGTGTGTGTGTAGAGAGAGAGAGAGAGATTTACTTCAAAGAATTGGCTCATGCCATTGTGGGCCAAGTCCCAAATCTGTAGGTCAGGTGGCGGCTGGAGACCTCTGCTGGCTCTTGGTTTTGTAGGGGGCTGACAAGTTCAAAATCCATAGGTCAGGTGGCAGGCTGGAGGCTCCTGTGGGCTTGCATCCCAAGATGACAGGAAGAGTGCAAAGTTGAAAGAGGGAGAGCTAGTTCTGCTGAAATACTATTTGTGTCTGGGAGCAGACCACACCCTAAGGAAACTCTCCTTTCAACTGATTGATCATGCTATGACAGGTGATTACATGCCAATAGATTACATTATGAAACAGCAAGTCGTCCTGTGTTTGGCCAAACCGCTAGAAATTCTAGCATAGCCAAGTTGATACATGAAACTAACCATCACAAGCCCCATCTTCTCATATCCCTTCTGGAGTCAGTATTCACAGGGTCTGTGCTCGTAGATCCCCAGAGGGCTCCAATGGGCTTTGGGTCACCAGGCAACCCTTGCGGTCTCTGCCCATCTGACCTCCTGTCTGCTCCGTGCCTCCCTCACATCTGTGTTCTCCCCCAGGTTCCTCCTGATGATGGGTGTGCTCTTCTGCTGTGGTGCCGGCTTCTTCATCCGGAGGCGGATGTACCCCCCACCACTGATTGAGGAGCCTGCGTTCAACGTGTCCTACACCAGGCAGCCCCCGAACTCTGCTGCAGGTCAGCCCTCTGTCCCTGTCTGTCCTTCCTGCTGTTTACATGTGCTGTGTGTGAGCCACTGAATAGTATGCTGAGAGAGCAGTTTTGGCCCTGCTTATTCATTTAAGTTAGGAATATCAATTTTCTTATGCATTTGTGCTGACAAAAAATGTCATATATATTGAATTGAATACCCATTACCTTCTATTCCCATATAGTCATCAGTATACCTTATATGCCTGTGTATGTGATTAGTATATGCATATTATTTTTCTGCCTTTTTCCTTAAAAAATATTTTGTATACAAATCTTTATGTAGAAACACGTTCCTGCCATTCCAGATGCCTCTGGACTAAATATTAACTATGTTGCTAAAGGGCAATTTGCCTAATTATTCTGTTACTGCTGGCCATTTGTTTAGTTTGGTTTTCACTTTTATTCATTAAACAAGTATTTATTGAGCATTTACTAATGTTCTAGGTACTTAAAAATGGTGCTGCTATAGATACTATTGTATAAGTTACACTTGGCTTATTTAAGGCGTATTACCCAATGTGATGTCCCAGGGTCAAAAAGGATTAGCAGTTTCTTAATTCTTATAAAACCCTGCTATATTTTTTTATACCTAGTCTAGGCTGGGTTTTTTGGGTGGGTTTGATACTAGCTAAAAATGTCAGCTACTGTTGCTCTCACAGGAACACAGGCTGGGGCCCTGGTTTTGGCTTCACGTGTGTGTGAGGTGTTTCCTCTTCCCTTTAAGAGGGCTCGTCTGAGGAGGGAGGAGAACCAGGGCTCCGGAGGGCTGAGCAGGCCCTGCTCATTACAGTGGGTGCTGCCCTCACCTCGTGTCGGGCTCTGCTCCTGCCTATCTCTCTCGGTCAGGAGTATGGGGAGGCAGGTGAGGCTGATAACAGGTGAGATAGGAGGCAGGTGAGGCTGGGGAGGCAAGTGAGGCTGGGACAAGTGAGTTTGGGGGGGTAGGTGATGCAGGGAGGCAGTTGAAGCTGGGAGGCTGGAGAAGCAGATGATGCTGGGGGACAGGTGCGTTCCTCATGCCCACACTGTTCCCGTGAATGGTGCTCTGCTCCCGGCCACCATTGCCACCTGGAGGGTGGGGAGCTGTCTGCTGTCTGCATACTGCAGATGGATGGTCAGAATTTGAGGAGCAGTTCTTGCCTGGTTTTAAGAGAAATAAGGGGGATTCAGTGTAAAAGCAGGTATAAAGCATTTTCTCTCCTCTATCTCATGAGGGCATACTGATCCCAGGATGCAAAGAGAGTGGAGCTGGTCATTTTTTATTTCGTTCTTTTACAACTTTCTTCTCCTAGATACTCTAGCAGGGTTTTCTTTTCTTTTAAAAAGAATCATAGTTATTATGGTTTTGAAAAATGCTACTCAGGAAGGCCTGAATAGTATTTTCCACAACATGTCAGGTGGGAGTTGTACCTAAAACTTTCACACAGAAATGGATTGTATTCTTTTCGTATTTGGAACTCTTTGAATAGTTTCAAGTTTGTGCTCTATCATTTTAGGCCATTGATTTTTCTTTCTTTCTTTGATCAGATGGAGATAGTAGCTCAGAGAAAAGAGTCAATTGCAAACAGAAAAGAGTTTTTCCTTTCCTTTCTGTCACCACTACATGGAGTTTTAGTACAGGGGACAGGAGCACCCCTGCAGAGCTCCCGTCACCCACTAATGAAGAATGCCAATTGCCCTGATCCATACATGCTGGACAACTGCCCTTCCTTTCCATCCAGGCTCGGGTGAACACAGTGGGCAGCTTCTGTGAGTTAGACCTGTGCTTCCTGCTGCCGGCTGTGGAATTCCACAGGAATGGAATGGCCCTGATGGTGCAGCGGTTAAGAGCCACGGCAAGCTATGGCCACTAACCAAAAGGTTGGCAGTTTGAATCCACCAGCTGCTCCTTGGAAACCCTATGGGGCAGTTCTACTCTGTCCTATAGGGTTGCTATGAGTTGGAATTGACTCAATGGCAATGGGCTTGTTTTTTGGTACCATGGGCATCTCGGTCTCTCTAGGAGGAAACTCATCACTTGTGTGTGCCCTTCCCTTGACCCCTGTCTCTCTTCTCCACACAGCAGTGTGCCCTGTCTCTCCAGCTGGGATCCTCACTCTCCCTTATCAACCACATCCAATAAATAGGTCGTCAGAGCCTACCGAATCTTACTTTAGACCCTTATCTTGCCCCTGAGCAAGGCCTGCTAACAGTTTTCCCAGTCACCCATCTCTCCCAACACAGTTCTGTCCTCCACGTCACACCAGAAAGACCTTTAACAAAAAGCACACAGGTCACGTCACTCTTCTGCTTAAAGATCTCAGTGGGCTCCCCTTGCTCAGAGAATCAAGTGCAGGCAACGTAGCCGAGTGCACAGGGCCCTTCATAGCCACATCCGAGCCCGGTGCCCAGTCTGGGGGCTTCTCTCTGCAGTCCCATTGGGCCCCTTCATGTGTGTTCCTGGGCCTGGGAACTCCATCCTCCCTTCAGGAGCCTGCTCTGCGTTGTCTGTGTAGTGACACACCCCTGGCCGTTCCCTTCCCCATGCTGTGGTTTGCTCCCTCTGCTGTGCGCTGTGCCAGGTGCATTGTCAGCACTTATTGTGGTGTGTTGTTTTGTTTCTATGGTTGTAGAAATATATAGAACCCAACAGTTGCCAATGCAACATTTTATCATGACATGTTTTAATCCCTGTGTGTACATCAGGCCCCCACCAGGCCATGTGCTTATGCAGGCAGGACTCAGGCTTTGTTACCCCTGGCCCATGTGCTCAAGCCCAGACTACTCTCTGCCACTGTCAATGTAGCTGCCACCCAGGCTTGCACCCTAGTACACCTGAGGGTCAGGAACATGGTGGCCATGTTCTGAGCCTGGAGCCAAGGCTGCCTGACTTGCTTGCTTCAGGGCACATTTATTGAACATGTCGTACAAAGGCACTGCAGATGCCCAAGACACCAGAGCCCAGCCTGGATTGCGCTCCCACTGGCCTGTTGTGCAGTGCATGGTCTGCACAGCTGTACGTGGCAGCTCTGAACACACACACAAATAAGGACACAGCTCCCAGCCATGATGAGAGCTGTGGAGAGAACGTTCAGGATAATGAGAGACCATGTAAGTGAGAAACTTAGAGTACAGGTCAAGGAAGGCTCCCCCAGTGCCTTGGTGTCCTAGAGCTACCATACAAAACACCACAAAGTGGGTGGTGGCTTTAAAGAACAGAAATGTATTGTCTCGTGGTTCTGGAGGCTGAAAGTCCCAATCAGGCTATCAGCCATGTCTCTTTCTTCTGCGAGCTCTGAGAGAGGAACTGTTCCATGCCTCTCTTCTGGTTCTGGGTGCTGCCGGGCTTCTGTCATCACATGATATCTGTCTCCCCCCGTGTGTGACTCCGTATCCCTGTCTGCTCTCTCTTTCTCTAAGACACCACTCAAAGGATTAGGATTAAGACTCACCCTACTCTGGTGTGACCTCACTTAACTATTAACAAAGAAAAGCCAGCGTAGAGGAGTGGGGGTTTGGGGACCATGGTTTCAGGGGACATCTAAGTCAACTGGCATAATAAAATCTATTAAGAAGACATTCTGCATCCCACTTTGGAGAGTGGCGTCTGGGGTCTTAAATGCTAGCAAGTGGCCATCGAAGATGCATCAATTGGTCTCAACCCATCTGGAGCAAAAAGGAATGAAGAACACCAAGGACACAAGGTAATTATGAGCCCAAGAGACAGAAAGAGCCACATAAACCAAAGACTACATCAGCCTGATACCAGAAGAGCTAGATGGTGCCTGGCTACAACTGATGGCTGCCCTGACAGGGAACACAACAGAGAACCCCTGAGGGAGCAGGAGAGCAGTGGGATGCAGACCCCAAATTCTCATGAAAAGGCCAGACTTAATGATCTGACTGAGACTAGAAGGACGGTGGTGGTCATGGCCCCCAGACCTTCTGCTGGCCCAGGATAGGCACCATTCCCAAAGCCAGCTTTTCAGACATGGATTGGACTGGACAATGGGATAGAAAAAGAGGCTGGTGAAGAATGAGCTTGTTGGATCAAGTAGACGCTTGAGACTATGTTGGCATCTCCTATCCGGAGGGGAGATGAGAAGGCAGAGGGAGTCAGAAGCTGGCAGAATGGACACGAAAAGAGAGAGTGGAGGGAAGGAGTGGGCTGTCTCATTAGGGGGAAAGCAATTAGGAGTATATAACAAGGTGTATATAAATTTTTGTATGAGAGGCTGACTTGATTTGTAAACTTTCACTTAAAGCACAATAAAAATTAAAAAAAAAAGCCCTACAGTATTTCCAAAGAAGGTCACACTCGAAGTACAGGGGTTAAGACTTCAGCACATGTTTTGGGGGGACACAATTCAGCCCCTAACACCGACAGAAGCCTCATTTGAGCTGAGGAGTAGAAACCTACTGAACTGGGAGGGAGGGAGACCTGAGGACTGGCCGGTGAGGCCCCTGGCCTGCCTTCTCCATCTGCCTGTACGATGAGACTATCGTGCTGCAGAGCGCCAGGCAGCCAGCATAGCACCACGTAGGATCAAGTGCAGGATCCGCTGGAGGGTGGGGTACGTGTGAGAATCTAGGGCAGATGAAAACACTGAGCACCTCTGAGAACAGCAGAGAGAAGCCAGTGCTCCTGAGAGGCCACCAGGCCCAAGCCCCAGGCCTTTTTACATAATCTTAGGTGAGGCATTCACCACAGAGGGCAGAGGTGAGGCCAGGTGGTTTGACTGACTCCACGTTGTGGTGTTATATCAGGAACACTCAGAAAAATTGATGTCATTTATTTGGTTCCAAGATGGCCCGTGATGCAGAGGCCACTGGGGCCAGCATAAAATCACTTGCCATGGCCACGGCCGCTGGGAGACACTGGTTGGGCCCCCCTTCCTCTCTGTAGAGTCACAGTTGCTTCTAGCACCAAATATACCATTTCTCTGACCAAACTATAGACTTAATTTGCCACCCCTTTTCCATTTTCTTCTTACTGGCCTGTAGCAAATGTGGAATAGTTGATCCCAAAATACACCAGATCATCATAAGAAATTAAGGCTTGCCTTGTTCTTTTTTTTTTGTTGTTCCATGGGGGGAGATAATTTCCATAATTTCACTACAAAATTTTTTTTGTTTTTTAGTTTTTCCATTTTCTTCTTACTGGCCTGTAGCAAATGTGGAATAGTTGATCCCAAAATACACCAGAGCATCATAAGAAATTAAGGCTTGCCTTGTTCTTTTTTTTTTGTTGTTCCATGGGGGGAAATAATTTCCGTAATTTCACTACAAAATTTTTTTTGTTTTTTAGTTTTTCCATTTTCTTCTTACTGGCCTGTAGCAAATGTGGAATAGTTGATCCCAAAATACACCAGAGCATCATAAGAAATTAAGGCTTGCCTTGTTCTTTTTTTTTTGTTGTTCTATGGGGGGAGATAATTTCCGTAATTTCACTACAAAATCAGGGGCTACATCCTTAGTTAACAGCTGTATGCCTGGGAAGAGTTTGATTGCATTGATTTCACTCTTTAGAAATAGTAATATTGAAAAAAAATTAGGGTCAGTTAGTTTCTAAATGATTCCCTGGTTATGAGGTTCTGGAAACACACCTGATCCACGGATTGACCACCTTACAGATGTTTGCTGAGATGCTGTAATGTTCAAGGCTCTGTGCCCTTGGGCTGGTGGATGTAAAGAAGATGCCACATGGAGGTTTAGAACGAGGGAAAAGAGAGAAGCTTAGTGCACTAAGGATTATAGGATAAGCCACACCCAGGAGCAGCACTTGGTCAGTGCTGGGCGTACAGGTATTTGGTGTAGGTGGGTTTATGTGTGTGGATTCGCTAGTATGGCTCCATGACTCCTCTCCTGCCTGTCTGAGAGGTGGAGGTGGGTTCTGGGGAGCTTCGCTTATGAAGGAAGGAGAGAAAGTGGCTGGGTTTTGAGGGCCAGTGCCCACTGTAGGGCTAGACCCCTGCACGGGGAGGGCAGCCACTCATATCCTTGGGACCAGCTCCAAGCCCAGCATCACCTGAGGGGTGCAGAAAAGCACGGAATTTGCACATTGCAAAATGGGCTTGTGTCTGGGCGAGGGGGAGGAATATGGACAATCATGGCTCTAGAGGCCATTTTGGAGCAGGACTGTGCATATAAGGGGTAGGGATTGGCCAAACCAGGTATGGGGCTGAGGTTCTCAGGTGAGGCCCTACCCTCTGCCCAGAATCCAGAAGGAACAAAGGCTGAAGCTGCTGGTTGAAGGTCTCAGGGCTTACAGTTGAGTGTGTTTGGCCCTGGGCTTGACAGGGCATGTGCAGAAGATGAGCAGAAGTGCTGAGTAGCTGTTGTTGGAGAAACAGAACAAGGTACCTACAGGACAGGTAATCAGGAGGACTGAGCTCTGGAGACCTAGGGTGGGCCTCAAAACTTAGGGCAAAATGAAATCATATGAAGAAAATCACTCCTCATTTTATTTTGTCTGTATATGCAGAGAGACAGTACAGCAAGAGAAGGTTGCAACCCCACAAATGGTATCATCCCCCTAAATCATCCCCATCATGCTGCTGGCAAGGCCCTGTCAGTATGCCCTCCTGGGTCAATAGGAAAGATAGACTTCGTTCTTTCATACATTCATACGTAACACATTAGCTAACCAGCACCTGCCACTGTATTCATGCTGGCAGAGGGGTGTGAGTAAGGTATCCTCACTGCTCTTTAAATCCTGGAGAACAGTGGGAAGAACAAACATCGAAAATGATGACATGAGAGCCAGGTGGATTAGGGTCAGAGAAGCAGGGATGGGGCTGAGCCGGGAGGTGGAGAGACAGGGAAACTCTGGTGAGAGCTTGGGTTCAGCAGAGCTGTGGGTGTGGAGAGGAGGAGGGGCTGGGTCTCAGGGAGATCCGAGAAGGAGCCGTAACAGAACTGGATGCAAGGCACGACTGAATGTGGGAAGAGGGATTAGGGGGTCATGAAGGAAAATGACTAAATTACAGGATTTCTTCTTTATGAAATATCATGTAGCCACTGAAGTGGATTCTCATCAAGACCAAGGGTATGTAACGGTATGGCAAAACAATTGTAAAGCTGTGTTAGTGAAGAGAGCACAAAACCAAACCCATTGCCAGCGAGTCAATTGCAACTCATAGCAACTCTGTAGGACAGAGTAGAACTGCCCCATAGGGTTTACAAGGAGCACCTGGTGGATTTGAACTGCCGACCTTTTGGTTAGCAGCCGTAGCTCTTAACCGCTGCACCACCAGGGTTCAGTGAATAATAATTTACATGAAGGGCCCTCGTTCCAACCGTGTGAGCAAACAAATGCATAGAGACAGACTGAAGGGAATAGCCAGTATTGAAATCTGCTGGGTTAACATGACTTAAGTTTTCTTTTAAAATGTTTTCCTTTAATGTGACTAATACTGATTTTTTTTTTTTCCTGATGAAATAGTTAAATGTAGATGGGGTATTCCCATTGGGAGATACATCTGTACAGGTGTTCCCTGCTTTTTGAAAATGCGCTTTACACCCCTTCACTGTTACGAAAGACCTACATTAGTACTTGGTTTTGCTAATCCGAAGAGGATTTTTGCTTTTACGAAAAAAGGTGAAAAGTGTACATAGCACTTAACGTTTGTTTTTCAGCGAGTGGTAAAGAGGCAGGGCTCACCCTGAGCAGCGGGTGGTACTGCCAAGCTCCCCATTATTTCTACTTTAATAGGCTGTGTATTATGCTTTCACTATACGTTAGTGTTATTTTAGGTTTGATGTGTTCTTTGGTATGATTTGGTAGGTTATTTTTTAGGTCTGGGAACACTCAAAAATTTTTCCCATACAAATTAATGGTAATTGCCTCTTTGCTTTGCTCCGTTTCAGCTTATGAAAGACTTCATAGGAACACTCTACTTTGGGGTAGCGGGGAAAACCTGTATTCCTTTCAAACAGTACACTTAGGCTGATTTCATTGATGGTTCTCTGACTGTTTTGATGTCTCAAACCTATGATAAGCGTGTCAGCCCACAGTGACGACCATGGAGTGACTAAATGACGCTAACTCCAGGAAAATGGAAACAGTCGGGAGTGTGCTTTGACAGTTTAATTACCCTCCACATCATACCTGAAACGCAAATAGGGCTGCTTCAGTCGCAAGGACAAGCTGGTTTGTAGAGCTGGCGCGATAGCACGATTCCTCATCAGTGTAATGGTGCCTGCACACCTGCACACCACCCTCCCCGCCCCACCATCTCTAACCTCCACCCTCTAAGGTTTCCCTCCTCGTTTTTTCCCTGAAGAAACTGTGGGGCGAGGGGACCCAAAATGCAGGCCGCTGTGGGCTAGGAGCGTCCTGTGCTCCTGTGCAGAGCCCCTGTCTGTTCTCCCCATCTCTGGGTAGCCTCCTTCAAGAGGTGAAGAGATGGAATTGTTTTCAAATGTTTGGTTTTGGTGAAAGAAAGATAACAGGAAATGTGTAAGATGATTTAAAAATCAAATGCCAATCTAGTAATATGCCTTTATAGCTGCCAGAATATACTTTACCAGGTTACCCCTGATATCAAAAGGTAGACTGGGCATTTAGGGCGGGGCCACGGGTGGGATTTTTGAGAGCTGTTTCATTTAGTAAAGCTCGAGAATCATTCCTGTGTTACAACATAGAATACCTCTTTGCTGACCTCGAGTATTTCTTCCACAAAGTTCAGTGGGTGTCTCTGTCTGATTTTCTGTCTGTTTGTCTCTCTCTCACTTCCCTGTCATTCTTATCTTGGTAATTCTCTAACTTTAATGATACCCCTTCCCTTTCTGTGACAGCTCAATTGCTATTTCCTATGACTTATGTTATCCAGTTTACGTAAAGAAGAAACATTGAGAACTTCCTGTCATATGAAAGTGAAGTTTTGGGGTTATTTTGCGTGTAAAAGAATCTAGTGTCATTGGCCACTATGGATACTGACAAATAACACACTTCACACAGAGCGTATTTCAAAAAAGAAAGGCATTTTTTATAGCCTGCCCCACTGGTACCCGTTGCTGTCAAGTTGATTCTGACTCATAGTGACCCTATAGGACAGAGTAGAACTGCCCCATAGAGTTTCCAGGGAGCGCCTGGTGGATTCAAACTGCTGACCTTTTTTGGTTAGCAGCCGAACTCTTAACCACTACGCCACCAAGGTTTCTGCCCCACTGGTAGGTAGGTAGTATTATTACCTCAATCACAACAGCTTTCCCTTCTATAATCTTCTTTGATCTGTGGGAACAGAAACTTCTAGCAAACTTAATCACCTTAAGTCCTTGGCCTGCTCTCAGATTTGCCAGTGGTAGAGGAAAGACAGAACCTGAGCCCTTTACCAGTCCCATTCCGCTTTCTTGGAAGCCGCCTCATATCTCAGGGGGTTACTCAGGTCTGAAGTATCTTGCTCATATTTGTTCTTAACTGTAAAGCTTAGTTAGGCAAACTGGCCCCCATCCGCCTCATTTGCATCCTTCTCACTCCATCAAAGGGAGGGGGCCTTCCTTAGGTTGCCTTTCTCATCTAGTTCTTCATCTCTCTAAGCTACCATGCCTCCCAAGTCGGTTTTTGTGACCTTTTCTCCCTAAATATACTGAAATGGCTGTGATTGGGTCCTTTGGGGGATGGAGTAAGGAGAAACTTGGGCCAAACTAGACAGAGGGCTCCTTGTTGCAGAGGCCACAAGGCGTGAATCACTTCACTCACCAAATATTCCTTCAGTCACTCACCAAATATTCTTTTCTGTGAGTTACTCCATGCGTTGGGCACTGAGCTTAGCCTTGGCATTTGGTAGTGATCAAGCAGACACAGCCCCCACTTCCTGGCTCCTGAGGAAGGACAGGGAGGCAGAGTGGCTGTGCAGTGGTAACTTCTGACCTTTGATAGGAAGCTGCGGTAGTGGCTCAGCAGTAGAAGTCTCATCTTCCATGTGAGAGATCAGGGTTCTATTCCCAGCCAGTGCACTTCAGGCAGAGTCCCCACCCGTCTGTCAGTTGAGGCTTGTATGTTGCTATGATGCTGACCAGGTTTCAGTGAAGCTCCAGACTAAGACTGACTAGGAAGAAAGACCTGGCAATCTGCTTCCAAAAATCAGCCAGCAAAAACCCTATGGACTACAATAGTTTGATCCCCCGGCTGATCATGGGGATGGCACAGGACTGGGCAGTTTTGTTGTACATAGAGTTTCCACGAGTCAGGGGCAGACTGGATGGCAGCAAACAACAGCAACAACAACATAGAGCCCAAAGTTAAAAGTGGTAAAGCTAGAAATCCTTTTCTCTCATCTTGGGTATTCAGATTGCCCCTGGAACTCCAGCCAAAACAGGACGTGCATTTTCCATCTTATCTGCCATTCAGCGTCTCAGCTGACTTTTAACAAACTTTTAGTTTCCTCAACCACATTTTCTCTTTTTTAGAAGAGACTTTTAATGCCTTGGGGAAATACTTCAAAATGACATAGACAACGTTTTTCTGTCTGCTATTTGTTGTGTGTTAATATTTTAATCCTTTTCTGTGGAGGAAAAGCTGGGTGAAGGAGGGAAGGTAGGCTGGCTACTCGTTTGAGGTCCATAAAGCTGTTTATTATTAACACGGAAAACAAAACAGGAGAGATTATCACTGGGCATGTAGCCAGCAGGGGTATTTTGTTAATTCCTTTTGATCCATCACAGGCAAAAAGAAAGAGTAAAAGCATAAACTCTTAGAATCTCAGGGCTGGATGGTACCCTAAAGGCCATCCCAGCCTTCCCTCGTCCCCGCCACCCCATGCTGTCTCCTCAGCTGATGTGTCTGTAATCTCCTCTAGTCCATACCCCCTAAATTGTCCTCCGTCTGTTTTCAAAATGCTTCAGTGAAAGCAGAGCCTGTACCTGAGGCAGCCTACTCCATCCTTGGGCAAGTCTGGTCAACATTTCTGCCCCTTGAAGTTTCTAAAAACTGAGGAAGAACTTAATGCCACAGAAAGAGTCAAGAGCTTGGCCTTCTCCAGATTTCGTTAATGAAGACTGGCAAAGTGGTGGAAGGGAGTCTATAACACTAATTTTCCACAAAAGTAACTCCACTGTTGAGTTTGATAGTTTATTGGAAGTCTTTAGAGTATCCAAATCTTGGTATTACAAGCAACCTGTCTACATTCTAAATCACTGTCAAAGATAGTAATGAACATTAAAAACAAAAAAAAAGGCAAGAACACAGACTACAAGAAAAACAGCAAGGAAACATGAGAGCAAAATATACTGACCAAGGAAGACCATCCACAATGTGGCTGACAGTGGATATAAATGTGTTATAAAAAATCAATATGATTATTTCTATAGGTGCTGAAAAGGCTATCAGTAATATTCATTATACATTCCGTATCGAAACTAGTAATGTATGGCTTCTTCCTTGTCCCTGAGGGCAAGGACCTTGAGGGTCCTTGAAGTCAAGGACTGAGTCCTCACCTGCATGTTACCAGCTGTGTCTTTTGCGTAGGAAATGCCCAGTAAATAAATGTTAAATGAAATATGTACTCTAGACCTACTGCCAACATCATATTTAGTGAAACAGTACAAGAATTCCCATTAAAATTAGGGTGCTAGTTATCACCATTAGTATTTAATGATGGTCTAGAATTTCTGGCAAAAGGATTAACATGAAAATGACGTTTAACCATTAGGAAGTAGAAACAAAATTATCCCAATTTGTAAACAGCCTCATTACTTACCGAGTAAAAAAATCCTGGAGATGGAACAAAAAAATATTTTTAATAGTTGGGATAACTAAGCAAAATGAATAGATGAAACATAAAACCAAATCAAAGGAGAAGGTTTGGAGGAAAGGGGAGACTTATCTATTAATTATGCAATTGCTGTCAGGGAGAATTAGTTCAGGTGCCTTAGGCTGCAAGCAACAGATATCCCAGTTCAGCCAGTTTAAAGAATAGGATGAGTTATCGCTTGTGATGAACAGTCATGAGGCAGGGAGGCTCCTGGTTTGATTTCATTGCTTAGCAGCATCTTCAGGGACCCAGGTTCCTTCCGTTCATCTTAGCCTAGCAGCTCTTTCCTTCACTAGCTGCCCTCAGTGACTACTAATTGCTGGTTCAGTTCTTTCAGCTCTAGCAACGTCCAGGGGAAGAAGCCCCCCCCCACCCCCAGGCATGTTACATAATTTCTTCAGACTTCAGCTTTTGAATCTGTAAAATGGAAGTGATAATAATGTATCTTACAGTATTACTGTAGGCCTTAAATGACATGCTGTATGTGAAATACCATGACATGTCTGTATGAGAAACACTTGTGTTTGTCCAGACGATATACTGAGCACATAATGATGCCCTCGCTAAATATTGATTTCCTTCCTGACTGTCTACACTGGGAGATAATTGGTCAGAGTTAGGCAATCTCAATGCTCTCAGTAACACCTGGCCACTTTTTGTCTTGGTTTTTGCCTTTCCTTCATCTGTTTTTTTCTCCCTTGTTCAGTGTGCAAGCCTTTCTCTTGGACAGAGAATCAGATTTGAGGTCTTTCTCTTTGCCATTTCTTGTATTTATTACTCTTCTTTATCCTCCGTTCGCTAATTAACACAGAAACATAAAAGTAAAATATGATGACTAGGGAAGACCGCCTGCAACGTAGGTGCAGGTGGATATAAACATGTTATAAAAAATTAGTGTGTCCAGAGTCTTAGCTCCAAACGTCAGCTCCCTTGCTTCTATTTTCCTGACACCATCTGTGTTTGTTTCTGGTTACATGCCCCCTTCCAATTTGACCCTTTAGAATCAATCATACAGGCTTTGCTTGGAACCTTTCAAATCTTTGTTCTCACAATGCTTCTTTGTGATTGTGGAGTTGAAATTAGGATGTTTAAAAAAAATTTTTTTGTTTAGATATTTTCTTGTTTTTCATTTTATTGTGGTAGATATATATGTAACATCTGCCATTTCAGCCATGTTGAAGTGTACATTTCAGTGACATTAATTACATTCACCATGTTGTGCTACCATCACCATTATTGTTTGGCAAAAGTTTTACATTACCTCAAAGAGAAATTTACTACCTCTTCAGCAATAGCTCCTTTCCTGGCCCCCACCCTTTTCTCTAGCCCCTGGTAGCCACTAATAATCTTTGCTCTCTATACAGTTGCTTATCCTACATGTTTCATATAAGTGGAATGATAAAATATTTGTTCCTTTTTGATTGCCTTGCTTCAGACGGCATGTTCCCAAGGTTCATTCATGTTGTAGCGTGTATCAGGACTTCATTTCTCTTTATGGCTCAGTAATACTCCATGGTATGTATGTACCACATCTTGTTCAGCCATTCATCTCTCCATGGACATTTTGGTTGTTGTGAATAATGCCGCGATGAAGATTGGTATGCATGTATCCATTTGAGGAAATTATGATATTAAGGTGCTTACAATTCCAAGCACCTTTGTTATATCTGCAGGCTTGTACCTGACCTTGCGGCCCTTCCCTCAGTGGTTTCTTATGTGTAATGGTCTCCCTCCTTTCACTTTACTCACTGGGTCTGCCCATCTTGGTCAGAATTGGGCCCACAGTGTCAGTTCTCCTCTCAGTTTCCCTTCTTTTTTGGGAGACTGAACATTAGCACAGTTAGCATCTTGTCAAAGTTCTGCTTTTAGCCAAATAAGCTGAAGCCTAGCAGATGCCTGGGCCATGGAGAGCCTCTGTGAGGGTTGCTTCCCTGTCTGGGCTGGTTGTGCTCTTGCCTCATTTCCTCCATCTGGATGAGGAGCCCGTAGCCTTTTTTCCTGCTCCCCTTTGGCCTCAATCACAGATTTCCCAGCCTGCTCCGTCCCTGTGGCTGCCAAGTTTTTTCACCTAGGGGTTCATTTTCTTGACAAGTACATCATTATCCACCTCCTGTCTGTTCTTTCTATTCCAAATCCTTCTCCATTAACACGGTCAGATATTTCAGTTCCATCCACCAATTCTTGGCAATATCCACGAGTTGTGACTGTTAACTGGAAATACAGATGAAATAGTCCACACTTGCCAGCATTTCTCATTATTCTCCAGTGAGGGCTTGGCCAGGCTGCTGGTACATGGCAGACCACAGCCTGAGCTGCCTCTGTGGTATAAAGACCACCCTGCCCTTGCCCTCACCTCTGACAGTGGAGGGTCTTTTTATAGTCGATCATCCAGAGCAGTGGGCGGAGCTGACATAGGTTGGTGGGTGGAGCTGGCACAGGTTAGACGACCAGTTCCTGCCACCATATCAGGAATCTGCAGAGCACACCTTGTACAAGATGGCAGAGACAAAGCCCAGATCAAAACTGCCATGCATCCTTTCTTAGTCATTTGTCTTACGTATTATGGACCGTTTGTCACATGTCACGTGCTGTTTTGGGCCCCGAGGGTACAAAGACAAATGATATTCCATCCTCACTTGCAGAAAGCTCAGGAAAGTGTTTCACACTCTGGGGAGTGCAAGGATACAGATATGCCTGCACTGTTCTGGACGCCAAAAGAAGAGGGTACCTTGTCTAGCCAGGAGTGTGGTGGTCAGCAGGCAGCTAGGTGTAGTAGCTTCCTGGAGTTGATGATTCTCAGTTGAGACTTGAAAGATAAATGGGAATTATGAAGAAATGGGGTTCAGGAGGAGAGTGGTGTGTAGACCAGGAAGGGCATTCCAGGAAGAGAGCATCGTCTGTCTCTATGAGTTGATGTCGATTTATCCCTGAATGCACAGGAACAGATCAATCCATCTGCATGCTGAGAGCCCAGAAGATACTTTCTAGTGAGGGTCAGGGGAGATCTGAGCCGGATGCAGGCAATTTGGTGGTTGTTTGGAGAGAAAGAATAAGGTAGGCAGTAAGAAGTAAGACTTTGAGGGAGGGAGGTAGGAGCCTGATTATGGATGCCCTTTCATCCCTCATGAGGAGGTTAGCTCATAGTCCAGTGAGTAAAGTGGGTGGATATAGTGTCAGCAACCGAGCATGGGATATAGGCAGTGGGCGGCACAAATTCTGTCCTGGATTGCATTTGAGGCATCTGCCTGCGTGGTGGAGAAGCTGCCTGGGCTAGAGGAAATGGACATCAGAAGTCATGATATAGACTCTGGTTTAAACCATAAGAACACAGGCAGTGTATAGAGTGAGAGTCCCCCCCCATGTTGAATCCCATACCAGTTGTCTCTGTCACTCTTTGTCATGTTTTTTGCTACTGTTTATGACCTCTGTGCATTTTTCCCTTCTTCTTTGAGGATTTTGGAATCTGTCTGCTGGTGTTCCTTAATTCTCCCATTCATCTTTTCCCTCATCACTGTCAGCAAATGAATAACCTAGCACCCAGCTCCACTCAAAATATAGGCTCTGCTATAGGGCCACTATGAGTCGGAATCGACTCAATGGCAACAGGGTAACAGGTTTATGAGCACCTGCTTCCTCCTTCCCAAATGACTGTGGGCTCCCCAGAGGCTACACTGGTACCACTTCTCAAGGCCCCTCCCTACACTTGTTCTCTCTGCCCATTCAACAAAGATTTATTTAGTGCCCTCCTGTGCATGAGGCTCTGTGGTCCAAATGCTGAACCAGAAGGTCCCTGCCCTCACTGAGCTTATATTCTGTCCCAGAAATCCTCTCTTTCCTGTATAGATGTAACCAAACCGAACCAGTTGTGATTCCTAGCAACCCCATGTGTGTCAGTGTAGAACTGTGCTTCATAGGGTTTTCATTGGCTAATTTTTTTCAGAAGCAGATCCCCAGGCCCTTCTTCTGAGTCACCTCTGGGTGGGCTCGAGCCTCCAACCTTTTAGTTAGCAGTCAAGTGCTTTGCCATTTGTACCACCCTACCCCTATAAATATACTCAAGCATTTGCCATCCTTAAAAATATGCCATCCTTTAGTCTGTGTCCCTTTAACTACCACTCATCCTCTTATCCAGCCTTCACCCTATGCCCTGGAATCGCTTTTCACCCACTGCATTTGGGGTTCTGCACTTACTACTGTCCTAAAAGTGCTGAGTGAGAGAACTCCCAAGCACCACATCCATTGAAAATTTGCAATTCTTATTTTGACAACGACCTTGGAGAGTACTAATCTCTTCTTTCTTAAAAACTCCCCTTTCCCTTTGCTGCTGTGACTCAACCCTAGTCCTACTCCTGGGACCTACTTTCCCTCAGTTCTTCCCAGTCTCCTTTGCAGCCTTCTCATCCACCTTAAATGGTTTGTATTCTTCTGTGTCTTGAGTATTGATCTTCCCTACAGCTCAGTGCTCAGAATTGCTTTCTCTCCCTTCCTGCAGACTTCCTTGGTGTTTTAATCCACACTCTTTTTTTTTTGTTGTTGTTGTTGTTACCACCTGGACACCAAAGACTCAGCAAAGGCACCTCAGCACTTCAGTTCGGTGTGGAATTTTCCACCTGCCCTGCCCTGTTCCTGTAGTCCCTCTCTTGCTTGGTGGTCTACTTACATTTCTAGAGCAGAAACCAGGGCCTTTTCTTGTTAGACCCTTTCCCCGTCCTCACACATTCCACATGTCCTCAGGTCCTGCCGGTAGTACCAACTCCATCCTGCGCTCGTTCTCCCTCTCCCTTCCTGCCGCAGTACACAGAGGCCCTCAACGTGTGGTACCTGAGCTGTGACAATCGCCTCTCTTAAGTCTTTAATTTCACTTTTATTGTAAAATAGAAAGTAATCTAGAGGTAAATAAAACATGATCCCTGCCCTTGAGAAATTCAGGGTTGTGGCTGGTAGACATAGAATCAAAACCCTCCACAAGGCTACAGGCTGCTGTGTCAGGCAGGTGAAGCGGACTTGGGGTACAGGTGGCATCCCTGACTGCTTTCCTACCACCACCCCGGAATGTATTCCTAGCCTTTCATTTCTATCTCCGTTCTCTCTCTTAGCACATTTGTAGAGTCCCAAGATCTAATTTCTGCCAGCTATAGAGGTTTTAGATATTTTGCAAACCTTGATAGGCATCTTTCTAGGAATCAGACCCTCACTCAGTTAAATCTTGATGAAGGGAGACTTGTAAATGGCTCTGGAAGGAGAAAAGTGGGATGCAGACCTCAAATTCTAATAAAAGGACCAGACTTAATGGTCTGACTGAGACTGGAGGGACCTCAGAGGTCATGGCCCCCAGACTCTGTGTTAGACCAAAACTAAAACAATTCCCGATGCCAACTCTATAGACAAAGATTAGACTGGACGATAAGACATAAAATGATACTGGTGAAGAGTGTGCTTCTTAGCCCAAGTAGACACATGAGACTATGTGGGCAGCTTCTGTTTGGAGGCGAGATGAGAAGGCAGGGGGAGACAGGAGCTAGTTGAATGGACACACGAAATACAGGGTGGAGAGAAGGAGTGTGGTGTCACATTGTAGGGAGAGCAACTAGGGTCACATAACAATGTGTGTATAAGTTTTTGTATGAGAAACTGACTTGAACTGTAGGCTTTCACTTAAAGCACACACACACACACAAAAGGCCCCATAGAGTGTTCACACAGGGTGATGTCTCTGACACTCTGAGTGTCTCCATGAGGTAAATGAGGCCCAACTCAAAGTAGACTTGAGTTCCCTTACTAAGTTAGCTCAACCCTGGAAACACTAAAGATCCCACAGTTTTTGTTTTTTATTCTTAATTTTTCATTTACTCAGTATTCTGTAGGGTTATCCACATAATCAGAGTAACTAGACCTAAAAAATAGGCTCTAAAACAGCATTTGGTCTATTTTCAACCATTATAAAAATGTGAGGGCTAGATTTGGGGCAAGGAGATCAGCCAGTTCCCTCCTGTCATCTTTGGTGCTCTCTGAACCTCCCATGGCTCACTCTCTCCCCTGTAGCTGGGAGTCGGCCTGCCTGCTGTAACCCCCTCACCTTTGGAGAAGGGAGAATCTAGTCCAGCTACATCAAGGGGTGGAGGAGTGGACTCATCCATCCCAGCCCCTGCCAGCAAGGGAGGTTTTCTCGCTTCCTGTGAACTGGAACTCACCTGAAGGACATGTAATCCGTGCCCTGATAAAACTTGTCTTAGCCCAGAAGGTGGGAATGGAGAACTTGTGTCAGAAACTGTCACCAGAAATCTGTGTTCGCAAAGTGGTCGTGGAACTGCCAGTGATAATTCCAGGCTGGGAGTCAGGAAACCAGGGTCCTCTTTGCAGTTCTTCCAACACGGAGCTGCAGGTTTACTTACCTTACTGTGCCCCTGTTCCCTCAGCTCTAAACTGTTATCTTGGGAGCTCTTCATTTGTAGTTCCCTTGGCCCAGCTTCCTGACTCCTTGCAGAGCTGCCTCATTTTTATTGTTCAGGTATCGGTTAGTGCGATTGAGCCCCCCAGCCCCATACCATCCCCTGATTCTGCTGATGTCCTTCCTGACTTAGCCACCATCTGTGACTTCAGGTGCGCTTTTTCTGTTTTCTCTCTCCCTCCTGCAGAATGTCAGCTCCATGCAGACAGGGCCTTTGTGTGGTCAGGGACCTTGTTTGGACCCACAGCCCAGGTGCCCCATTGTATCTGGGCTTATTGAGTCCTTGAGACATGTTAGTCGAATAAGTGATTAAGATGGGTGGTCTCTGTGGCCCCTGTAGCTCAGAACCTTTCCAGGTATGGTGGGTATGGTTTCTCCTTTATGCTCAAGTCTGTCTGTCTGCCTGTCTTTCAGGAGCCCAGCAGCCAGGGCCGCCGTATTACACTGACCCCGGAGGACCAGGCTTGAACCCTGCTGGGAATCCCATGGCGATGGCGTTCCAGGTCCAACCCAATTCACCCCAGGGAAGCACTGCCTACCCTCCGCCCCCGTCCTACTGCAACACGCCGCCGCCCCCATACGAACAGGTGGTGAAGGCCAAGTAAGCGGGGGCCGGGGACACCTGCCCGTGTGAAGAGGCACCACGGCCACACTGCAGGGAGACAAGTGGGCTCCCGGGTCCCACAGGCCCACACCCAGCCTTCTCTGTCCCCGTCAGTGTTCCTGTAAGGAGCGGTCTGACAAGCCGCTAAGGGCAAATTTCACTTTGATCTCTTCAAAGCAAGCACAGCTCCCTTTCAAGTTTCCACGGAGGACCAATATTTGAATTCACACTGTGTCTCCTCTCACTTGTTTCTGTGTAATCTGTGCTCTCAGGCAGTGCGGTGACAGTTGCCGAGGGTTGCAGTCTCCTAGGGTGGTGAACCCAGATCCTCAAAAGAGAGACTGGGAGGAGGAGGGCGGGGGGGGGGTGTGGAATGGGGGGCGCAGCTGAGTGGTGAGCACGCGCAGAGGGCCCAGGGTGCGGCATTCTGTTGGGGCGCTAGGCAGGCTTCGCTCCACAAGATCGAAACGCCTGCCCACTGCAGGGAGATGGCCCGGTGGAAGGGACTGACTCAGAGCCGAGCCCCAGCGGGTCTTTTTCAGCCGAATGCGCTGAGGGAGACAGGCAGCAGGAGGATGTGTCCGGGCCCTGCTCTGTCCCTGCGCGCCTCAGTGGCTCATTGTGAAGACATCCCCTCTGCACAACTGGGCTGGGAAGAGCAGGTGCGGCCCCGCTTCCACCTCCAGGAATGAAGCTGGATGTCTACAGCTCCCTGAGAACCACTACAGAACATTTCTTACAGTCACGGGAAATCACTCCCTGCCCAATCTGGAATGCTACGTTTTATGAGTTCTTGGTCTGACTTGGAGAAAAATTCTTCGCCCTTTTCCAGTGCGTTTGAGGAAGCACGTGCGTAATGTCCTGCCCTTTGAGGTCGGATGAGGAGTGTGTCTTCCTGGGATGCTCAGGGCCGCTCAGTCTGTCATCACACCTAGAGGTTCTTGCTGCTTCCGAAGGCAGCTCTGAGATGGTGGGTTTGATGGACACTTTCAAAGCAGAACTGCCCCACTCGGGCATACCTGGCATGGACGGCACAGTGGACTCCAGGGGGGAGGTGTCCCGTGGGAGTAGAGACTTCGGTTTTGAGCCTGGAGCAGCTGTGGTGGCATTTGATCTCAGCAGGTGTGTCTTGGCCTCTGAGGAGCGGGAGCAAGCTGAGAAAAAGAGGAGAAAGCAGACATCCCAGCGCTGAAGAGAGATTTCTTCAAAAAATACTAAGTTGATTTTTACTGAATTTAGTGAAATTAGAATGCAAACCCCTGGATAAGAAACATGTCTCACCTGGAGTTGCTAACCTGAGCAGGGCCGTTCTGGTCCTTGGCATAGTTGGTAGTGTTGATAGTGTACCCAAACCCAAATGTAGACCCGGTGTGTCATATAGCAGGGTGAAGCAGTGTAGCCAAGACACCTAAGTCCCCCTGTGTGTAGTAGTGTAGGTAGTGGGGAAGGGGCAGTGCTTATTTTTGAAACGATCTAATTGGAGCCTCTTGAGAAATTGTTACTCCTTGAACTTGAGCAGAGGGACAGCTCACTGGAGGATGCTGAGTATTTTCATTACCCCAGACCAGGAGTCTTGGCCTCCATGCTTTGCCAGGGTATTTGTATGTGGTAAAAACCCAGTTGTTGTAGAGTTGAATTAGACCCATCAGGACCCCACGTGTGTCTGCATGGAACTGCGCTGCATAGGGTTTTCAATGGCAAATTGTCAGAAGTAGCTTGCCAGACCTTTCTTCCGAGGTGCCTCTGGATGGACTCGAACCTCCAATCTTTCAGTTAGCCGTTGAGCACGTTAGCCATTTGCACCACCCAGGGACTTCTTGTAAGGGGTAGGGAGTGAGCCGTAGGGATGGGGCAGAAGTCACTGCTCCACGACTTGTTTGAGGATAGAGACCTGGGAGCCTCCTAGGAAATTGCACGGGAAATGCTTGGGAACACAGTTTGTGAACACAGATGCTACCTTTGTGTGACTTCTGACCTCCTGTCACTGACTGCAGTACCTACCCACACTCGCCTCCCTGGTTTAAACGAGAAGACAAAGCACAACGTTTGCTGTTTACAACCAAGGAACAACTACACAGGGTCCAAAAGCTCACCTTCCTCTAGGCCATTTATTTCGCATTTTTAACTTCAATTAGCATGTGGAGAGCTGGCCCTGGAATTGCACAGGGTCCGGCTGAACAGGCACCCAAAGGCCTATGACTAAATTTTGTTGATCTTTTTGATAGCACATCATCTCAAGAGACCAAATGATTGGTAGTGCTCAACAATTTTATATTCCCATGTTTGTGTAAGGTGCGTTTTGTGTTCCCTTGAACCTGGGCTAGAACCCCCAGTGGACACTGGTACTGTGTACTGAAACCACCTCTGGTGACATTTCCCGGCCATTCTCATTTCTTGTGTGCTGCTGGTGGGCTGTCCCCACCTTGTAGAGTGAGTGGCAGCCCCTGGCGTACCAGGTCCTGTAGGGCCCGTGGTTAGGAGAAAACTTGAAGCTGATCTGTGCATGCTTTTCCTCTGCAATGTTTGGCTCATTTCCTTATTTTCTGTTCTTTTGATAGGTTCCTGTTTCCTATGTATGCAAAATAAAAATAAATTTGGGCACGTGCTTTGATTGTTTTGCTGGGGAATGGGAAAGACGGTAGAGATGACGTTGCTAATGAGGGAGGGCGGTGGGGATAGGGTGGGGTGGGCTGAGTGATTCGCCCGTCTCAGGGAAGCTGAAATGTAGGAAATTAGATGTTATCAAAGAATATAGGGTACTTCCAGTTCACATTTTTGAATCAAGCTAAGGAAAAAATCATCCAAGGCAAGTAGGAAGACAGAAGCAATAATAAGGTAAACTCACAGCTAATGCTGACTTTAGGTAACCTGGGACCCAGATCTGTTTTTCCAAAGCCTTGCTTTTAAAATTCAGCTCTGCTTGTTCAGAAATTGTATTTCTGTCACAGATAGAATTGAGTGTTAGAGCTGCTATGGGTACATTGTATTTTAGATGAATTAGGACCTGCGATAAAGATTGTAAAGAAGCATTTTATACTTTGCCTTCGTAAAACTCTAGTCCTGGGACATGGTCCCGGCCCTACAAACCCTGCTGTGGACACAAGTTTGGGGACTTCATTATATCCATCCTGGAAGATTCACAGCATACAATGGTGTGTTGAACAGTCTGAGAAATGTCTCAATGCCGTTTAACCCAGCTCTTCCCAATTTGAACAAACAAAAAGTTGCCATCAAGTTGATTCCAACTTCCTCCTGGTGACCCATTTGTGTCAGAGTAAAACTGTGTTGCATGGGTTTTTCAATGGCCAAGTTTTCAGAAGTAGATCACCAGGCCTTTGTCCTGAGGCTTCTGGATGAACTCAAACCTCCAACCTTTCAGTTAGCAGTTGACTGTAATAACCTTTCGCACCACCCAGGGACTTTGTTGCAATGACAAGCTTGACAAATACTGAGCTCATCCAAACCCTCCCTCATTGTAGCAACAGGATGCAAGACTGAGGAATCTTGCCCAGCATCACAACCACCTAGTGGTCAAGTCAGAACCAATTTACAGATATGACTGGGACACCCCGCCTGGCCCTCTTAGCCCAGTAAAAGTTCTTGATCTGAGGTAGAAAATGAGCCCTCACTTTTATCTCTCCTTCCAAAATGTCACTGAACTTCAAAAAATCCTTAACAGCTTTTAAAGTAGAAAGGTACCAGAGCAGAAATGTTGGGTAAGTTCTGAAACAGAGAAGGCAGGTGGGATTGACTGATGGAGAAAACAAACCTGAGAAGACAGAAAGTGAAAATGGCCATGGAGGCGGCTGTGGAGGTCAGAGCTGCTGCTCAGCAACTCCAAGCTGAGAACCAGCAAGTTCCAGGAGCAGCAGGACCAGAGGTGCCCTGTGTTCTCCACACCTGCCCCCCATGTGCATGGAGCGGCTGGCTGGAGGGCTGAATAACCTCAGAGCCTGCTTTCTCACAAATTTGGCTCCTGGCTTGGGTGCTGGGAGGTGGAGTGTTGGCATCATTGTCTAATTTTTTAAAGTGGGTTAGATATGTTCTAGTGTAAGGGAGTGATTTCCATTGAGTACATTGTCCAAACATGGTGTCTTTTCAGATCATGTTGCTGTAAAGAAGGAAGCCAGCAGGTGTCACACATACCACTGCCTCCGTCACCTCACTGTGCTCCCGGTCTAGAAACTTTGTATTGTTCAGTAGTGGGTGTTAAACTAATCAGAGCTAGGAAGGAGAAACCCTTGACAACCACCTTTTCACATATATAGGGCGACATCCGTGTCCACCCAAAACTAGCCATGAAATGAGAACTTTTTTTTTTAAATAACTTTTATTGTGCTTTAAGTGAAAGTTTACAAATCAAGTCAGTCTCTCACACAAAAACCCATATACACCTTGCTACACACTCCCAATTACTCTCCCCCTAATGAGACAGTAAGGCAGGAGATGCCAACATAGTCTCAAGTGTCCACCGATCCAAGAAGCTCGCTCCTCACCAGCATCCCTCTCCAACCCATTGTCCAGTCCAATCCATGTCCGAAGAGTTAGCTTCGGGAATGGTTCCTGTCCTGGGCCAACAGAAGGTCTGGGGGCCATGACCACTGGGGTCCTTCTAGTCTCAGTCAGACCATTAAGCCTGGTCTTATGAGAATTTGGGGTCTGCATCCCACTGCTCTCCTGCTCCCTCAGGGGTTCTCTGTTGTGTCCCCTGTTAGGGCAGTCTTCGGTTGTAGCTGGGCACCATGTAGTTCTTCTGGTCTCAGGATGATGTAGTCGCTGGTTCATGTAGCCCTTTCTGTCACTTGGGCTCATAATCACCTTGTGTCCTTGGTGAGAACAACGTTTTTGACATTCATATTACTTTCATTTTGCTTCCACCGAACTTTGTATTGTAATGCTCCTGGCTGTGCAGGAAGGGGTCTTGCTTCCCTCCTGTCCCAGTGCCGTTGAGTTGACTTTGTCTCATGGTGACCCCATGTATTCAGAGTAGAACTGCCCCATAGGGTTTTCAAGGCTGTGACCTTTTGGAAGCACATCACCAGGCCTTCCGCGGCATCTCTGGATGGGCTCACACCACCAACTTGTTGGTTAGTAGCCAAGTGCCTAACCATTTACTCCACCCAGGGACTCTGCCCTGTGCACAGTGCCCCTTAAAACCGGTGTGGGTGACACAGGGGTGATTAGCAACCAACTTCCCGTGCCCAAGAAGGTGAAGGTGATTAGAGTTGGTCCTGCATTGCCCGCTAGAGGGCGCCCTGCCAACGCTAGGCTGAAGGTCCAGGCCTCATTTTTAGGAAGGCAGGCTCACGTTGCTCTGCAGGTCCCAGAGTTTAATGAGGGAGGAGGAACGTCAGTTGAGCTGTTCTCAGCAGTACCAGGAATGCTGGAGAGTGCTGCCTCTCTGAACTCCGGAAATCTCAAACAGTTCTGATGTCATGAAAGCCCATGACTCATTTGCCCCAGACCCGGGTACACACTGTACATATGTGGGAACAAGATTGATAACAAGCTTGTACCTTTGAAAACTGCCCAGCCACAGCTCTTACAGACAATAACAACCACTCCTATATTTGTGGAAGAAAGTACTTTTGCGTCTTAATTTGACGTTCATAAGGAGAAATGCTTTTAGATGTGTGTTCTAGACCAGCACTATCCAATACAAGTATAATTTGAGCCACATGTATAATTTTAAATTTCATTAACTGCTTAAAAAAGAAATAGAAGTGAAATTTATTTTTACAATATATTTAACCTGATATATCACAGTGGTATCATTTTAGCAGGTAATCAATATACAACATTCATCAGAAATTTTCTACTCTTTTTTTCTATCACCACTAATTGCAATCAAGTCGACCCTGACTTATGGTGACCCCATGTGTGTCATAGTAAAACTGTGCTCCAGGGAGGTTTCATTGGCTGATTTTTCAGAATTAAGTCACCAGGCCTTTTTTCCAAGGTGCCTTTGGGTAGACGCAAAGCTCCAACCTTTCAATTAGCAACCAAGCACCTTAACCATATGTATCACCCAGGGACTCCCTTTTTTTCCAGATTGCCTTCAAAATCCAGTGCATATTTTGTACTTACGAGCACATCTCAGTCTGGAGCAACCACATTTCAGGAGCTCAGAATTCCACATGGCTAGTGGCTGCCCCACACCCGGCAGGCCCTGAGCCATTTCCTGTCTTTTTTAGTGGCTAGTTCATGGAGAGCCCAGGTCTAATGGAAGAAAATGCCTAGCTCTTATGTTCTTGTTGGCTAATTATAGCCGTAGCCATTGAGGGCACAATCAGGTTCATTATAAAAGGGCTGAGGAGAACATTCAAACCACGTGGCAATACAGTTTCCAACATTTGGTGAACCAACATAAGTCTGAACATTCTATTGCCTGTAACAAATGTTCTGAGTGTGTAGTGCTCTGGGCCATGTAGATGATGCCAGGACCAATCCTGAAGTCTCCGGCCCGCGATGTGAACCCAGATACCTATGTCACTACTTAGGTCTTCATCAAGTTCTCCAAGGAAACTCAGATGTTCCTGGAAGGAGGGAGCTGCTTTCAGCACACAAAAGAGAGGACGTGGCAATAGCCGCTCCTCTTGTCATCAGGAAGCACCACCTCCTCGGCCTGGTGCTGTGCTGGCTGCAGCCCCAGTCTGGACACAAAGAGATCTGAGACAGAGATGGATCACAGAACTCATGCTATCCTATCTGACTTCTCACCCCCAAAGGCCTTATGACTACCCAGGGCATGTAACCTCAGTCCTCCCCTCAAATGTGACTTCAAATGTCTCTAGGACCTCTTCCAGCTCTGTCACCTGTGATTGGGCCCTGAAATGCAGTTACAGAGAGGCCTGTGGTGGGGGAAAGAAGGTGAGTAGGGTAGGAGGGTGATACAATCTATTGAGTAAGGGGTCTGGGTGGGGCCAGTGGCTACAACCCCCTCTGAGGGAGCTTTCCCAAGGGCTGGGCCCTAGCTCTCCAGGCCCCTCCATGCCAGGATCCCTCCTCCCAGGTGGCCCCATCCACTCACAGGGACTTGGAGCCAGAGCTGGGATCCTCGGGCCAGTTTGTCTAGCTGTCAGGTACCCACAGGGCCCTGGGCCCTGAAGAAGTGGCTCATTTCTGAGAAGCTCTGGGGAGGGCGCCTTGCACCACACAAGGGTTTGGCTCTATCCCCTTCTGGCAGAAACCCAGGTGTCCCGACCCACTGCATTGGCCCCAGTGAAGGAGACCGGCGCGCTCTTTCCCATCTTCTGCTCCCTGCTCTCCTGTCCTCCTCCTCCTGAGGCCGGCCTCTGTGAAGGCAGAGGGCTTTGCACAGGGGCGAGGAGATAAGATGGGAACAGAAAGAGCTTGATGAGGCCAGAGACACGCACGCAGGTACAGTGGTGTTACTGAAGTGCCCCTGTGACCCCCGAGGGGACAGAGAGTCAGGAACAGCCTCAGGGCAGCAGGGCAGGGCTGCGGTGCGACAAGGTGACTCCTAGGTCCCTGGGGGCTGGCTTCCCAGCGTCATTACCCGCGCATGGCTGGAGACACGGGACCTCTTGGACTCTCCGTTTCCCCAACTGGAAAGTGGGGATGGAGGTGCGCACAGGGAAGTGTTTAAGAGAACTAAAGGAGGTGACGCCTGGGAGGCGCCAGTCCCTATGAAGGGCCGGGGACAGGGCGCTGTCCGATGCGGCGGGGAGCCCGGGCAAGCCGGACAGGTGCGGGTTGTTCCTAAGGGCAAAGAGGTTCCCCGGGGGAGGGAAGCTCGGCGCCCCCTGGCGGCCCCGGCTCCGCCCCCGCGCCGACCCACCCGGCCGCCTGCACCTGCCGCCAGCCAGTGTGCGCACAGGTGCGCGGAGGGCGGAGCCGCGCCCGGGAACCGGGAGGGGCGCGGGGGCGCCGACAGATGCGGGCTGGTCCCGGCAGCGCCGGGAGCGCGGCCCTTGCAAGCTTATCTTCTTGGTAATGTTCCTGCTAACATTCTTCATTCAAAACAAAACTAAAACCATATATTTTTTCTGATTATCAAAGGAATGCATGTCCAGTGCAGAAAATGTAGACTATACAGAAAAGCATGAAGAAAATGGAAAATGAAAATCACCTGCCACCTCAGCATCCCAAGATAAGAGTTCCGTTGCTTTCTCACTCTCTTGCTTTGACAACACACTCACCGGATTAAAATAGCCAAACAGGAATCTTTTGTAGCCCATTTTCTTCTAACAATTTTTTCGTGGCACTTAAGCATGCTCTGGCCCCCACAGTGCTGATGCCTAGTATCCCACACGGGGCTGCCCCACAGCTTGTTTACCCCACCGCCCATGACTGGACGTTGTTCCGTTTTATTTTTCATTTTAAAATAATACAATATTTCATGCAGTCAAAAGAATGACTAACATATGCATAAGATATCCTGGCTAGTTAGACGCTGGTTAGATGTTTAGTGTCTTAGTTTCCTAATGCTGCTGTAGCAGAAATACCACAAGTGGGTGGTTTTAAAGATCAGAAATTTATTTCTCACAATTTAGATGGCTGTAAATCCAAATTCAGGGCACCAGATCTTGGGGAAGGCTCTGGCCCTCTCTCCCTGTTGGCTCTGGGGGAAGATACTTGTTCCAGCTTCTCCAGCCCCAGCATTCCTCCATTGCTTGGCAATCTCTGCGTGGCATCTATCTTTCTCTGATTTGTGCTTGCTTCTCTCTGTGACTATGCTGCTCCTTATAGAAGGAGTAGGTTTAGGACACACCGTACGCTGATATGGCCTCGTTAACATAACAAAGAAAACTGTATTCCCAAAAGGGATTACATTCACAGGTACAGGGGCCAGGACTCCAGCACATAGTTTTGGAGGACGCAATCAAATCTGTAACACTCAGGAAGTCAGTTCCTCTCCTCTCTGGGCAAACTAATGGCTCACTTTTCTCAGCCTCCCTCCCACCACCACCACCACACACACAAAAAGGCGGGGCCATGCTGGGCAATGGACTGAGGGTGCAGGTGGCCTGGCCCAGCCCTCCAGGCCTTCCCTCCCTTGCCCAAGCCTGGGGGCCGAGGATCTAGTAATGGATTCCAGGCTGTGGAAGATGGCAGAGCCTGGGTCCCTAATGACTGTGTAGAGCTGAGATCTCCTGCCAATTTCCATATAAACTACAATTCCAGTGAGAAATTAACCTTTATTGTCATGTCCCACAGTTTGTTAGCAGACCATGGATAATGCAGACCCAATATAATAATAAAATGAACCCATGTACCCCCACACCAATTAAGAAACATTATCCAAACCACTGAGGCCCTGGGGACCCCTTCTCCACTATACCCCCACTACCATTATCCTGAGTTTGTTTGCTATCCTCTTAATTTTCTTTATAATTTTATGACATATGTTTTGTTTCATTTTGGGTTTTTGTGTGTGTGTGTTTCATTTTGATTTTAGGGTATTAGTACATTTCCTATTATTTCCTTTTTTGCTCATGTTGCTAATTTTTCTCTGTTATAAGTAAAGCTGTGCTGAGTATTCTTTTTTTAAAATAATTTTTAATGTGCTTTAAGTGAAAGTTTACAAATCAAGTCAGTCTCACACAAAAACCCATATATGCCTTGCTACACACTCCCAGTTACTCTCCACCTAATGAGACAGCCTGCTCTCTCCCTCCACTCTCTCTTTTCGTGTTCTTTTTGTCAGCTTCTAACCCCCTCCACCCTCTCATCTTCCCTCCAGGCAGGAGATGCCAACATAGTCTCCAGTGTCCACCTGATCCAAGAAGCTCACTCCTTACCAGCATCCCTCTTCAACCCATTGTCCAGTCCAATCCATGTCTGAAGAGTTGGCTTTTGGAATGGTTCCTGTCCTGGGTCAACAGAAGGTCTGGGGGCCATGACCACCAGGGTCCTTCCAGTCTCAGTCAGACCATTAAGTCTGGTCTTATGAGAATTTGGGGTCTGCATCCCACTGCTCTCCTGCTCCCTCAGGGGTTCTCTGTTGTGTTCCCTGTCAGGGCAGTCATCGGTTGTGGCCGGGCACCATCTAGTTCTTCTGGTCTCAGGATGATGTAGTCGCTGGTTCATGTGGCCCTTTCGGTTCTTGGGCTCGTAATCACCTTGTGTCCTTGGTGTTTTTTATTCTCCTTTGATCCAGGTGGGTTGAGACCAACTGATGCATCTTAGATGGCTGCTTGCTATGTGCTGAGTATTCTTGTTGCTATTTTATATGCATATCCACCTTGGTTTCCTTAGAATAAAATCTCAGATTTAAATTCCTGGGTAAAGCCCATGTACATTTTTTAGGGCTTTTGACACATTACCTTCAGGAAGGTTACACCGATTTTTTTTCACCAGCCTTTTCCAACACCATCCATGATCATTAATCTGTATATATTTGCCAAGTTGGAGGGAGAATGAGAAGCCCCATTTTTGTTTGAGTTTGCATTCTTTTGTTACATGAATTCCTCACCAACTGTAGGGAGCTATCTTCTTGAAAAGCTCTGTGGTTGGCAGAACCAAAGCTGGCAAGATTAAGCTATCATAGAATAGAGGGCACTAGGGAGAAAGTATGAAATGTAGCATTAAATATATATGGAAAGTGGAGTATATAGAAACGTTTAAAATATCTACTCCCCAATCTCACCTATGGATACCAGCACACAACCTCCTCCTGAATTACCTTCTTCAGGAGATGCCTGGCCACAGCCTTGCTGTCTGAGGCAGCCTCTTCCCTGTTCTTTGCAGGGCTTTGAACCGGTTCATTCTGGCTGGAACCCCTGCTGAGAATTTGCATTTCTAACAAGTTCTCAAGGGGTGCTAATGCTGTTGGTCACCGACAAATTCTGAGAACCACTAGTAGAGCAGTGGTTCTCGAAATGTATTATACATAAGGATCACCTGGGGGTCTTGTGAAAATATAGATTCTGATTCAGTATATGTGAGGTGGAAATGCACCTGGTTCAAAGCTCTGACTCTTTGAGAAAAAGGTAGACATAATTTCTTCTTAAACCAGCCCCAGGGCCTTGGAGTTTAATGTTGGTTTCATTTGTATTTGTCCTGTTCTCAGCTCTCCCCCACCCATCTTCTTTGAAAGTCTCCACAAACGATCCCTTTGCCCACCTGGCTGTTTCCCAATGATCTCGTTCTTGAGGCAGGTATCCCAGGCTTGTTTGTTCTGTATTGAGAGTGGAGGTAACTCACTTGTCTTTACCATATGGTCTAGGAGAGGGACAGTAACCATTGTCTTCAATGTAAGAACTGAATTCACCCTCACATAATTGGATCTTAAAAACCAAATCAAACCCATTGCCGTTGAGTTGATTCCAACTCATAGCGACCCTATAGGACAAAGTAGAACTGCTGCATAGGGTTTCCAAAGCTTTGATCCTTACAGAAGCTGACTGCCACATCTTCCTCCTGTGGAACAGCTGGTAGGTTTGAACCACCAACCTTTCAGTTAGCAGCTGAGCACCTAACCACTGTGTCAATTGAATCTTATAGGGAACGTATATGCTATTGTTGTATTGTTAGTTGCCATCCAGTCAATTTCGACTCATAGCAACCCATGTGTGCAGACTAGAATTGTGCTCCATAGGGTTTTCAGTGCTGTGACCTTTCAGAAGCAGATCGCCAGGTCTTATTTCTAAAGCACCGCTGGGTGGTTTGAACTGCCAACTTCTAGTTGGTAGTCCAGTGCTTAACCATTTACCTATCCAAGACTCGTATAACTGCTAAAGAGACATTAAATTCCATTTTCTCAGACTGGGATTGTCCAAACTGTGGTCGCTGAGGAGTTGTAGTATTAGTGAATCGACGATGATCAGATCCCATGTAGGTTGTCTGTGTCACGTATGTACATGACCCCAGGGTTGACGAAGGAGGGTGTGCTTACTCACCAACATGCCTGGGAGATTCAAGGGAGGAGGAAGGGCTCAGAGGCCAACCACTGAGAGTGACTTCATGACTGGGCACCCTCCAGCTCTCTGAACCCTCAGCAATGAGCCTGGGTCCATGCCTAGCTCATATGCCAGGTATATGCAAGTGGAGGGAAGTTAAAAGCTGTTGGGGAAATGGAAACCGGCTCTGGCAGAGCACCATATGACAACTGAATTCTGGAACTTTATAAGAAGTCTGTCTCTTCCTTTTTCCTAAAAAGGCCTTCAGGGTATGAGTCAGGGTTGGCAAATACCATGTTGGTATATACTGCTGCTGTCCAACATAGTAGTCACTAGTCACACAGGTGGCTAGTGTGACTGAGGAACTGAATTTTTAAATTTTCATTCAATAAATTTAAATTTGAAAAACAATTTAAATAACCATGTGTGGCTAGTGGCTACCACATTGGGCAGCACAGCTTTAGAGCCTAGACCTAACTCCAGGTTACAAGAAGAAGGAGCTGAAGGAACCAGTTAATGACACCAGGGGAAAGAATCAGACAAATCACTAAGGCGAAGTTCTATGAGACAACAGTCCTGGACTCCTGAGAAGGTCAGTGTCATTAAAACCAAAACCAGGTGGGGGGATCGTTCAAGGTTAGAAAAGATTAAAGAGAAACATAACGCATGAACCTAGACTGGATCCTGAATTTAAAAAACAAACATTTAAAAGACATTGTTAGGTCAACTGGGGAAAACTGAATATGGTTTTGATACTACATAACATTATGAAATCATTGTTAGTTTTCTCAGGTGTGATATTAGCATTGTGTGTCTGTGGGAAGTAATTATTTTTAGAAGGTGTACGGCAAATTCTTTAGGAGTAAAGGGTCACAATGCCTACTATGTGCTTTCAAATGAGGCAGCAACGTGTGTGTGCGAAGAAAGGGGAAAAGCTAAGGCACATAAGGCCATATGTTTGTGTGTTTAATAGTTCTGTCGTACACGGTACCTCTTCCAAGAGGGAAAGTAGAAAATGTAACTAATGAACTGAGTGACTTACGAGGAGTTTGCCAGGCAGAATGCTGAAAATGCTGTCTGGCTTCTTCCTGCTCTTGGTAGTAGAATACAAGAGGAGACAGAGAGGAGATAAAGAAAGGACTATTAAACATAAAGGACTCAGGATTTGCTGGCTTTGAAAATTCCCGGACCCTCCAAATGGTAAATAATGCTCAAATTAAGAAATGGTGTCCAGACAGGAATAAAATCCAGAGTCCACATAGGGTCACCATGAATTGAAATCGACTCGATGGCGACTAACAAAAACAAAAACTGTCAGGAAAGTATTGTCTAAAATGAAGGCAAAGGGCGAGCTATAAAATCTTTTGTTAAGAGTCCAGAAAATTCTAAGGTCATGCCTCAGATAAGTCTTCAGATAAACAAAAGGGCTCCTTTGAAGTTGAAGGGCATTGCGCCTCTCAGCCACCTCACAGAAGTTAGAGATGTGGAACTTGGAGCTGGTGCTGTAAGGGGACAAGCATTTTGGGGGCCTCAATGATCCTGACCTGGTGGCCTTTGTGCCCTGGTATAGCTTCTCCCACAGGGAATCTTGTGGGATGCAGCAGGATGGCGTGTGACTTCCAATTCTCAGTCAGACAAGAAATGGTCATTTTTGCCTTGGGCTCTCTAAGATCCTCACTCTGAAGGAATCCTGTTGCCATTTCATTCAGACTCTCAAGCAGCTCTATGAAGAGGCACACATAGAGAGGAACTGAGACCTTGTGCCAACAGCAGTGTCAAATTGCCAGCCAAGTGAGTATGCACCGTCTTGGAAGTGATCCGCTAGCTTCAGGCGACATCTTGACTGCAACCTCGTGGGAGACCCTGAGCCAGAATTGCCCTGCTAAGCTGCTCTTCAATTTCTGTCCCAAGGAAACAGAGAAATAATGCATGTTTATTGTTATGTTAACCAACTCAATATTGGGGCAATTTGTTACACAGCAATAGATTATTAATACAGCAAGGATCCAGGGGGAAGCCCACAGCTTAAAATGAAGGAATAAATTCATTTATTTATTTCATAATTTATATACTGTAATCTAGGGCTTCCATGATAGTTTGGAGGTTTGTCCTGAGTAATCAATTACAGATTTGCAGACTGGCATGGCAGTTTGGGAAAGTAACAAGGCCTTCTGATTTATTGGAAGACCTTCCATTCCACAGAGCACCAAAGCCCCAGCACTTCATACACACATCTTGGCTTTCCCCTGAACACATTTTTCTTCCAGTCCTCTCTAAAAGACACTGCTCTCCTAGGCTCTCTCTTGTCTTTTCCTGCTAAGCAACCAGTCCTGTGCTGGACCTCTGGTTTCCCACCATCCTTTCTAGATCATGGTATTCCCACCATCCTTTCTAGATCATGGTATTCCCACAATCTCCATCTCTCTTTTTATTAGAGGAAATTTCAAAAATTACAAGAGAACAAGAAAAGAAACCCCTTTGTACCTATCACTCAAAACCGAAATTATCACTAAGCATCAATAATTTTCAACTCCACGGCTGATTTTGTTTCATCCATCTAGACTCCTCGGTCTTTGCCTGAATTATTTTGAAGCAAATTCTGCACATTGAGCCATCTCATTTGTAAATATTTCAGCACATACGTAGCAGTACCATACTTAAACTGAACAGTAATTCTTTAATATCTTTAAAGACTCGATCAGTGTTTACATTTGTCCTGAAGGTCTCAGTTTTCTTTAAATCGTTTGTATCAGTATCCAAATAAGGTCCATACAGTGAAAACGTTTTTATATATTTTTGTATGACTCTTTGAAGCTATAGGGTTCCCCTCCATCTCGTTTTTATCCCCCTGCTTTTTTTTTTTTTTAAGAACCCAGGTCATTCGTCTTGCAGATTTATCCAGAGTCTGAAATTTGCATCCCTATGGTTTATTTTGGAACCCTGGTGATGCAGTGCTTAAGAGCTTAGCTGCTAACCAAAGGTCGGCAGTTCAAATCCACCAGTTGCTCCTTGGAAACCTTATGGGGCAGTTTCACTCTGCTCTGTAGAGGCGTTATGAGTTGGAATTGACCCGACAGCAACGTGTTTGGTTTTTGGTGTGGTATTATTTAGGTCCCTAGGTGGCGCAAACGGTTTGTGCTGAACTAGTAAACTAAAGGTTGGTGGTTTGAACCCACCCAGCAGCGCCAAGGAAGGGCCTGGGGATCTGCTTCTATAAAAATTACAACCAAAAAAATCCTATGGAGCAGTTCTACTCTGTGACACATGGGGTCGCTCCATAGCAACAGTTTGTGTGTGTGTGTGTGTGTGGTATTATTTAAAACGATTCTCTGCCCAATATTTCTTTTGTGTTGGCAGTTAAGAGAAGCTTAATTAGATGTAGGCTTGTTAGTTTGTTTATTTACAAGTCTACTTCATAGGTGGTGGTGTGTATTTCCATCAGAAGGCTTGCGATGTCTACATGTCTCCCGACTGCCATTGGGGATCATTGCCTAGATTCATGAATTAGATGGCAAAGCCGTAGTATTTTTATTCTATTATTCCTTCCAATGTGACACAGGCCTGAAACACTGAGGACCACACTTGTATAAAACAAGTGCCTGATCTAATGCTTACGTTTGAAGCATGCCTTTTCAAGACTTTGTCATCTCTGCCGGCTATGCCTGAAGATGTTGTGAGGTCACTCAACTGCCCCTTCCAATGGCTTGTCTTCCCCATCACCCTCACCTTTCAGTGAGAATGGAGATGAATTCCATTTATTTCCTTGACCTTGAAATGCTTGGATCTTACTTTTGTAAAATGCGAAGCAGATTTGAATCTCCGCTCCTCCTTCACTAGCTGTACGACCTTGGGCCACTCTCCCAACCCTCTGTTGCCTCGTCATGTGAAATGTGGCTAAGAATCTCACGCACTGGCCCTTGTAGGGGCCGAGTGGAATAATTGAATGCGATGATGCTTGTCAAGTGCTTCACAGTGCCTGGCTCGATGAAAGGTCGATATTATTATTACACATTAGAAATGAGATGCACTCGAGTGATTAAGCCCATTAAATGTATGAGAGCCTGGAATAAAGATTGTGAAGGATCCCTGTTGCTATTTCTCTTGAGTAGGCCATTGGGAACATTACCAGTGACTCAAAATGTGCTAGTTTTAAATTAAATACCACATCTCTCCAAAAGAGCTAACCATATGTTGGGCGTATATGTGCTGAAGCTGCAGCGTCTAAGTGGAGGAGCATTTCCCTGAAGTAAGGGGTTATTCCCGGCAGAAACAGGGAAGTGTACTGGGACAGCAGAAAGAATCAATAAAAGCTTGTTCACTGGAGGTCAGAGGCTACCTGACTGCTCTCTGTCGGGGCACCGGCTACCAAAGCCGCCAGTTCCATTATTAACAACGTGTTTCCTGGGAATGGTCTGCAGTTAGTCCTTTAATCCCAAATTTATCAGTACAAAGCCAAAACCAAACCAAACCCATTGCCATAGAGTTGATTCCAACTCCGAAGTGATATTTATTGAGCATTTACACTGTGCCAGCTGTTCTATGCGGATGATTTTATCAGCTCCTTCCAACAAACCCATAAGGCAGCACTGAAAGGGTCAGAGCCTGGGCTGGATTCCAGAGAGGCTGGATCCCAGAGAGGCTGGATCCCAGAGAGGCTGGGTCCCAGAGAGGCTGCCATCAGAAGCTGTTCTCCTCACCGAGCCTGGCACATACCACAGGTTGCCACTGAGTTGACTCTGACTCATGGAACCGTGCTCCACTGGGTTTTCAATGGCTGATTTTTTGGAAGTAGATTGCCAGGCTTTTCTTCTGAGGTGCCTTTGGGTAGACTCGAACGTCCAACCTTTTGGTTAACAGCCGAGAGGGTTAATGTTTGTATCCCATAAATACTGACTGAATTACTGATTAAACGGCACCTTCATCTCCTCAAGGTGCCTTAATTTTACAGCTTCTCTCTGGGCGTGGAACGAAGGCTTTTCTCCCTAGTAAAGGGATTTCAGGCATCAGCATAATATGTCTATGAGGTCTAATATTTGGGGCAGGCCAGGTGGAGGGAGGGAAGGATGGCATTTTTTTTTTTTTTTAACAAGTATATCACTGGGCATCACCTTTCCCACTTCCCTTCTCTTCCCTCCTCTCCCAGAAACCTGTTATAATCTTGATGGTCCTTCAAGGTCTGTTCTTCAGAGAGCCATCTACAGAGTGCCAGGACAGTTGTGATGGTAAAACAATTGGGAAACTTTGGTGTCTTATAAACTCTAAATATTCTTCACTTGTGCATTTTTTCATTTGACAAAAAAGGCTTTTAAATAAGACACAATTGAATAGGACACAATTGAGATGTTAGCAAGATAATTCAATCTGAGAAAAACTTCAAAACACCAGAATAATCTGGTGATATTTCGATGACCTCCTCTCCATGCCTTAGGGTTCTGGGGATGGCTGACCACACGACACCGGGTACTGGGAAGATGCGATTGACAGCAGTTCATAAGCCACACAGACTGTGACACCAGAGGCCCCGCAGGCCACAATGGGGTTGCACTCAGGAACAGTGTGAACAACCAGGAGATGTAGGAGTCAAGCTTTGTAGTAACAAGAGGGTAGGGTGGCCTTTGGTTCCTGCAGAAGGATGTGATTGGCTTGTTTGAATAATTTCACAGGCTGTCAAGGAACTGAAGCCTGCTACTCAGGGATAAGCCAGAATTGCCTCTGGTCCTTTTCATAAGAAGGGTTATTTGGCTATCGGACTGCTAGAAATGAACTGCATCCCCCCAAAAGATATGTTTACCCTGGTGCCTGTGAGTATGGACTTGTTTGGAAATAAAGTCTTTGAAGATGTTATCAGTTAACATGAAGTCATACTGAAACAGGTAGGTCTTAATCCCATTTTAGTGGTGTCCTTATAAAAGAGAGGAAACCCTGGTGGCATAGTGGTTAAGAGAGCTACAGCTGCTAACCAGAAGGTCAGCAGTTTGAATTCACCAGGCGCTCCTTGGAAAACATAAGGGGTCATTCTACTCTGCCGTATAGGGTCGCCATGAGTCAGAATCAACTCGAAGGCAATTTTTTTTTTTTTTTAATAAAAGAGAAGAGACACAGAGTCACAGACAGAGGAAAGATGGCCATGTGACGATGTATGTACACATCCTGGAATGCCTTGGGCTATCTGGGGTTACCAGAAGCTGGGAGAGACAAGAAAGGATCTTCTTCCAGATCCTTTGTAGAGAACATGGCCCTGCCAACACCCTGAATTTGGACTACTAGCCTCCAGAACGGTGAGCCAATAACTTTCTGTTCTTATAACCACCAATTTGTGGAATTTGATTATGGCAGCCCTGGGAAACTCATCCCCTCAATGAGAAGGACTGACACAGTGGCTGCAACAATAGGCTCAAACAGCCATGATTGTGAGGACAGCGCAGGTCTGGGCCGTGTTTTCGTTCTTTTGTACACAGGGTCGCTATGAGTCGGAAGCGACTCAATGGCACGTAACAACAGGAAGCTCATACAGGGACTTATCCACAGGAGCAGAGTGGGCAGGAGAACTTGCAGTTGGGCCATTAAAGGCTCTCCTGGGTCACCACAGATGTCAAGGCAGCACCTAATACTGGACCTTAATTTTAGGCCATAGACCACAGGGGCTATTTATTTACTGTGGCAAATAGCCCCCACCCCTCAACACATTAAAGTTGCTAATGGTGACCCAGGAACATAGAGATGTTTAAATTCTGTGCAATATATTATGACTACAATGACTGGGCAGTGTTTAATACATTTCAGGAATGGTCCAGAGAAACTACTGAGATGAAAACCCTCTTGCTCTAAAAAATAACACTGCCAGAGAGCTCAGGGAAGTTAGCCTGTGTGGGCCTTCTGGTAGAGAGGACAGAGGATGTTGAGCAATTTGGCTCCCTCCAAAGCCCACTGAAGTGCGGGGCTGCAGGAGAGCCCCCCCCCCCAGTTTAACCCCTCAAGGACCAGAAGATCAGGAGAGGAGAAAACCACCACTCCATTTGGGAGGCTGGAAAGCAGATGAACAGGTGAGGAATGGCTGAGCAGAGGGAGGTGGAGGCAGGAGAAGAAAAAGTGGACCCTGAGCCCACAGCAGGGGGAGCAAGTGCCACCAGATAGTTACCAGAACCCCGCCCCAGTCTTCGGGGGGGGGGGTCCAGCAGCAACCATGGCTTCTAGAGGATAATGAGGGGTACAAGCTGGGGTCAGATTAAACAGCAGTCAGAGCTCCGGAGCCCCCCACCAACCCAGTAGCACCACAGTCCCTCCCCCCACCCACAATACTAGAAACTTCTTTTCGAGAGCCAGCTTAAAGGGTGGGGTGAGGAGGCTGGGTGGAGGTGGGGTTAATAGAACTAGTTGAAGATGTAAGTACCATCCTGAAAAGGGGGATTCAGTGAAGGTAGCTGCCAGCTCTCTCCCCTACTCCCTCCTGTCATGCAAGCAGCAGGGCCTACCACCCACAGTAGGGAAAGTGAGATTTTGTTCAGCAGGGGGACCCCAACCTAAAGATCCAGCCAGATCCCACCACATGGAGCAGACCCACCTACCATGAAAGCCTTCTGAGGAAACTCCTTAACATGAAAGTTGAAAACTAAAGCCAGCAAAAAGCAATTCGAATAAACCAAAAAGACAAGTCTGAACTTTGCTGGAGAAACACAACGTGCCGACTGGCCTCACTTTCCATTCATGGCATGGGTCCCTTAGTGCTATCAGACCATGCTTTCTAGCACCTTCCTCCAGACCAGCGGTTCTAGAGGAACCAGAGGAACCAGGAGGAGGACTGAGAGCATGTTTTCCCACAAGTGTGTAGTCCCAAACCTATAGCATCAGCATCACCTGGCAACTTGGTAGAAATGCAGTGTCTCAGGCCCCACCCAGGCCCACTGAATCAGACACTTGCCCTTCAAGCCACATTTTAACAAGCCCTCCAGAGATTTCGGATGCAGGCAGAATTTTGAGAACTACTGCGAGACCATTCCCTCTCCCACTCAGTATTTCACACTTTCTCTTCAAATCCCAACACTTCCCCCTCCATCTTTTCTCAGCAGATGCTGCCTTCCTTCCTACTTCACTGAGAAAGCTGGAGCCATCAGACGAAAACTTGCACGACTCCCACAACACTCTATGTGCCCACCAGCATCTGCACCCACCTCTTAGCCATGGGTGAACTGCCTGCATTTCCACCCAAAGCCACCGCTGCTTGGGCACTCGCTCCCACCCCTCATCTACTTAAAGTCATCACTCCAACACTCCCCCTTTCTGACCTACATCGTGGCTTTTTTTTTTTTTTTTTTTTGCCGTTCATTGGATCAACCCGGTCACCATACAAATATGCTGTTATTTTTCCCAAATCAACAAAAAGCTTTTTCTTGATCCTGCTTCTTTCATCAGCCATGGCCCCATTTCTTTCCTCTCTCTTTTGCAACAAAATCCCTCTAAAGTGTTGTCTACACTGCCTCCAATTCCTCTCACTATCCCTTAACCAGCCTTTTGTCCTCACCACTCTGCCAAATGGCTGTAACAAATTCACCAACGACCTCTATGCTGCAGAGCTATTGGTCAAGTCTTAGTCCTTGTTTGATTTAGCAGCAACAGCAGAAACAACTGGTCACTCCCTTCTCCATACAAATACACCTGCCTCACCCACTTCCAGGAAAACATATCCTGGCTCTCAGTGACTGTTCCTTTTCAACCTCTTTTGCTGATTATCTTCTCCTGACTTTTTAATGTTGGAGTGGCCCCAAAACCCAAACCAAACCCAGTGCCAGCAAGTCAGTTCTGACTCATAGCCACCCTGTAGGGTTTCCAAGGCTGTAAATCTTTATGGAAGCAGACTGCCACATTTTCCTCCCACGGAGCCACTGGTGGTTTTGAGCTGCTGACTTTTTGGTTAGCAGTTGAGTGCTTTAACCACTGTGCCACCAGGACTCCTTGGAATAGCCCAAAGGTCTCTTTTTGGTTCACTTTCCTTCTCTATTTACCCTCTCTTCCTTGGTGATCTCATCCAGTCTCATGACTTTAAATAACATCAATATGTCAATGACTCCAAATTAATATTTCCATCCTAAATTCTCCCCTAACTCCAGACTTGTCCATCAGACTGCTACTTGAGCTCTGCACTTGGATGTCTAATGCTGTTGTCATTAGGTGCTGTCAAGTCAATTCCGACTCATAGCGACCCTGTAAGACAGAATAGAGAACTACCCCATAGGGTTTCCAAAGAGCAGCTGGTGGATTTGAACTGCCAACCTTTAGGTTAGCAACCAAGCTCTTAACTACTATGCCACCAGGGCTCCTGGATGTCTAATAGTCATCACAGACTCAATATGCTTAAAACAGAACCCTTGGTCCTTCTGCTTGACCTCTTCTACCTACAGTCTTCCATACCCCAGGTTCTGGCAATTCCCTTCTTTCAGCTGCTCAGGCCAAAAACTTTGGGGACACCTTTGTCTAGTCTTTCATACTCTACACCTGATTGTCAGGAAATACCATTGGCTCTAGCTTCAAGATATATCTGGACTCCAACCACTTTCTACCACCTCCAATATTCGTTCTTACCTATACTGGCCTTCTGGTTTCCCTGCTGCCCCCCATGCTCCCAGAGTGAGCCCTTTAAAACATATATCAGATTGTGTCCTCCTTTTGCTGGAAACTCTCCAACGGCTCCCTATTTCACCCAGAGTGAAATCCAAACTCCTAAGACTGATCTTCAAGGCCCTACGTGATTTCTCTGCCTTGTCCTCCTCTGACTTCTACCACTCTCCTCCTCACTCCATTCCAGCCACACAGGCTCCCTGAATGTGAGAGGTATGCGCCTACCTTTGGGAACTGTGCTGTTTGGGATGCATTCATTTGGCCAACTCCCTCACTTTCTTCAAGTCTTGACTCAAATGTCACTGTCTCTAGTCTTACCCTGATCATCCTGTTTACAACAGTAATCTGCATACCCTCCACCACTACCTCCCTTACTCTGAACTTATCTTTTGCCCATATTACTTATCACCTTCTTACATATTTTGTTCACTGATGGATTCCAGTTGGCTAGAATAGTGCCTGATGTTGAGTAGGCATTTAATATTTGTTGAATGAATTAACATCCACAGAGAAATAAGATACTGCAACCAAGAAATAAGACACTATTTTTAAAAAAATACACTGAGAATGAGTGTCTTGAAAATTTAAATAATGAAATGAAACAATAGTATTGGAAGGTAAAGTTGATATTGCTTAGAAAGTAACACCAAAACATAACCAAAAGGGTGGTGTAAAACAGAAAATTAGGTACTATTTTAGGAGGTTTAATATCCAAATAACTGGTGTTCCAGAAAGAGATATAAGGAAATCGGAGGGAAGGAAATCGTTAAAGGAATAATTCAAGAAAATTTCCCAAAATTGAAAGACACAAATTTCCAAATTAAAAGGGCCCACAGAGAATCCAGGATTAGGTCCATCACTACAAGAGAGAAAAACATCCTACAACTTTCAGAGTGATCACATACAAAACACAAGAGCACATACAAAGAAACAAGAATCACAGTGGCTACAGATTTCTCACAGGGCAGCAAGACAGAAGCGAGAAGGCAGTAGAGCAACGCCTTCTGGCAGCAGGAAGAAATTTCCAACCCAGAATTCTATAAACAGCCAAACAATGGGTTAAGTGTTAGGGTAGAATAAAGACAACTTTCAGGCATGCAAGATCTCAAAAAATTGACCTCAGTTGGAGAGGTGAGCAGAGCTCTTGGGATGCGCATGGCCCCTTCTCCTGCTACAGAGAGCTGGAGGGGCTCCTTGTGTGTGTGTGCGTGGCAGGGGAGCCAGCTCAGGAGGGCTCCAGGAGGGCAGGACTCTCTCTGTGGGGAGAACGCAGAGGTCGCCCCGCTCTTAGCGTGGAGATTACACCTGGTTCCCAGCTGCCCAGCATAGTGTCTGATAATCTCCCTGCAGCCTCCATTAGGAAATGGTTTGAAAAGCAGGCCTGGTCAGTACTTGGAATTGTTAAAAATATTTGTATCTGTTCAAGATAAGACATGAAGCTCATCTCATCCCCATTTGTTGTACTGGCTTTGTTACAAATTACCTAGTGATTATAGATAGCACTTTCCAGTGCTAGGAGGATATAGAAGTGGCTTGTTCTAATTAAAAAAAAAAATTCGAGAAGTCATGGAATTATAAAAAAATTTTTTTTTTTACTTCTCTTGGATATACCGTTTTTCTCAGCTCAGACCTAGGACCAACTCAATCTCAAGTCTCAGGGCCCAGGGAACTGCAAATTAGGAAACTTGGAGTCTGAGCTTGGACTGACCTCATTGAAATCTTAAAACATTTCCTAGGGTAACCTCTGGATGAGGGCAACTGCAGATTATTGCTGGAAAGGGTGAATGTATGATTATGCTACTCCATATGTGTTGTTCTCCTATGGGGTTTACTTTAAAGACTAAGATCCCTATCAACCCGTGGCCAGCACTACAGTCCACCAGCTTCATCTGGGGAAGGTCCTATGACCAGGTGAAAACCACAAGAGTCTACCTTACAGAGTAACTAGGGCAGGCTGAAAGTCCTGGGCTGCCAGGCAGAGCAGTGATACCTGACTGTGGTGGGATTCTGGAGCCTCATGGATCTGGGGTTTCAATCCATTTCCACTAGGTTCCACCACTCATGAGAAGTGAGCCTGTTTCCCATATAAGTAGCACACCTACACCTTCACCTCCCCAATTTACTGTGTGCATGTGCTCCAAGCTCTTTCCATTTATGGTTTCACTTTAATTCTCCCACCAACCAAATAAGGTAGATATTATCATTGCCCTTATTGTGTAGAAAAGAACCTGAGCTTAGGAAATTGCTTGCCCAAGTTCACACAGTAAGTGGTTGAGCTGGGGGGTAAACAAGCATTCTGACTCCCTGGCCTCTGCTTTTAAACTTTAAACATTGTAACTACACCAGCTTGGCTGTAAAGTGGGGATATTAGCCTTTTTCATAGACCTGTGCTCCTGGAGGGCAGGGGCTAGCCTCACCCTCACACCCAAAGGGTGTCACGCTGCAAATCTGCATCTGACCACACTTACCTTTGTCGTCCTCCTGCCGTTACTGGGAGATGCACTACCATATTCTTCCCCCAAAAGGCTTGTTGTCCCACTCGAGTGCACAGCAGCTGTCGAAGGTCCTGCCTGGGGAGTGCCTGGCTCCCCCTGGTCTGAGCTGAGGCTGCTCACCTATGGCAGGTTCATCAAGCCAACTGTGAACTGCATGACAGGATCCATGGCAGTTTTTTATCATTTCATTCTTACAACTTCACATCATGCTTGGCACAGCATGGATGCTCCCTAAACATTTGTTGAATGAATGAATCAAGCCTCCCATCTCCATTTGGGAGAGGGAAGTGGGGCAGGGATATGTGTGAAAATGACGACTGGGCTTTGTGATAGCTCCAGACACCTGAGGTCACCACTTGCCCCAGTGATCTAACTTCAGGGAGCTAGGGTCTTCTTAAGCCTGGGCCTTAAGGGAGCTTCCAGCCTTTCTCCAATCCAGAGGGGCCATGAGCGGAACACACCTTTCGGGGCCACTGGCCAGCTCACGTAGACAACTGCAATGCTGTGTGGCCTGGGTGCCCACTCTGTCCCACTTCCTCCTACCCTAGCAGCTGTGTATCAAGGAGCAGCTAAGAGCCCCAGCCCGGGGATGGCAGTCAAGAGCAGTCTGGCTCTTCTCAAGACTCTCTGATGTGGAACAATGGAGACCCACATGAGGGGCTCTTCTGTGGGGGTAGAGGACTCCCCAGGTGAGCCTGGTGCCTTCTGAACCACATACCTCTGCCATGTCCAACTTCCTCAGCAATCACTGCTCCCCACTTTGATGTTCGGCTTCCAACATTCATTCATTATCCCACAACTTGACACTTTATACCTTTTTGGGTCACAGACCACCTTGACACTCTGATGAAACTAGGAACCCTGTCTCTAGATGAATATTCATATGCCTGTGGCCTGTGCACATAAAATCTAGTGGGGTCACAGCCTCCTGAAGACCACCCATAGCTCAGTTCCTACATACCCGGCCTCTTGCCAGGCAGGAGGCCCTTGACAGGAGGGGCCTAGACAAGGCAGCAAAGAGCCTGGGATTGAGTGGGTAGGTTGTAAAAGTGTTTTAGGGGATCTGGACCTTAAACTTGGAGCACTGGCTTCTGTGAATTTGGCAAATGAAACGAGATATGAAACTGCCTTAGAGTTCAAAGCAGTATATAAATGCAATGAATGGTGACTGTGTCTTCCAGCCAAGTAGGCAGTGGGCAGCAGTGGGCAGGGACAGAGGAAGAGGCCCTGTGTGTGCACCCCTGCTCCCCCATGTCCTAGTTGAAGGCGCATGACCAAGTCACAGGGCCCCTCCCAGGTTTAAACTTCTCACGTTCTGTGTCATACAGGCAGGGGAAAGGTTGCCGAGCGCAACTCAGAAGTATGGTGGCTGGTGAGAACTGTCTGGGTCTGAACCCTGCCTCTGTCACTTACAGGCTGTGACCTGGGTGAGTCCATCAGTTTGCTCATTCATGAAGTCGTTACAACAATAGTACCCACCTTGTAGGTTGTTACAAAGATTAAGGAAAATAGTAAGTGTACAGGGTGTGGTACAAAATTCTGGCTCAAGATATGCAGGCTTTCACCATTATAAATGGATGGCACCATGGTTAATCGCTTGACTACTAACCAAAAGGCTGGCAGTTCATCCATGCATTGCCTCGGAAGAAAGGCCTGGTGAGCTGCTTCCAAAACATCACAGCCTTGAAAACTCTACGAAGCAGAGCTCTACTCTGACACACACATGGTCACCATGAGTCAGAAATAACTCAATGGCAACTGTGTTTTTTTAGATCATTATAATTCAGGTTTCAGAGGGATATTTTAATCCCTTGGAATAAAAAGAAGAATGCACACGAAGAGACCTTTAGCTATAATTCTAACATTATCTAGTACAGCATAGCCTGAGCAAGAGCCGCATTTCTGAGTGAAGAATTACATCTTCAGAAGAGTGGTGACCAACGTTCTCAACCACGTCACTCTCAAATGCAGCAACGTGAGAACAAATGGAGATTCCAGAAGTCATCACCACAAAACTCTCTTTTACTGACAAAACCAAACAACCCAGAACACTTTTTGGGGATGTCAACTTTTTTTCCCTTCAAATCTTAAATGGCATTGTGCATGTACGTGTTCTTCAATTTAGACACATTTTAGAGAACAGTTGTGGACACAAGCTACTCCAAGAAATGACAGTGAGATGTTCCAAAATCTGAATTCAAATGCTCAGCACTAGTACACTGAATTCTTTAAATCCTCTGTCCTTTGAAGGTCTGCTGTTTCTTCCTCGCCTCCAGGGACTGCAAGCTGTAAGTAAAGCCAAGCAGCACCACAGGTAACAGACACGAGAAGTGGGCTGATGTGGAATCCAAGGGCTGCACACCTGGCTAATATCTAGTGGGTGAGGGGCAAAGTGTCAACCCAGTGAGCTTTTTACAAACCTCTGTAAATCAAATCTCTATTAACAGAAGCCTGGCCATCTGGAACAACTTTTGGGGGGTCATTTATTCTACAAGTATTTTATCATTACCTCAGCATCTTAGTCCCAAAGCCTAGTGAGTGTTTTCAAACATGCCCAAGGGAGGACGCACCTGGCTAGAGGCCAAGACAGCTGAGCATTGCTTGCTGGTCTGAAGCTGCCATTGGCCACGATGCACTGCCTCCTGGCTGAATGGCTGTATTTGGGGGACCAGGGCGATTCCACGTGCAGCTCCCCACCGGATCCCACTAAGATACGGGACAGCTCTGGCAATGCTTTCAGCTGAAGCCATAATGGTTGCTATTGATGAGGTGGACAGGACCTCATTAGTAAGCTCTGTCATTTGATATTGTTTTGAGCTGTATTTGATGGGGACAGTGTTTTTTGGATGATGTGAATTTTCTGATATTGTGTGCTGTCTTCTGCAAACAGTTCCCCTCAGCTCATTCCTGACAGCACGTTCCCCTAGGACAGGGTGCTGTAACCATCCTGAGAAGCCCATTACCAGGCTCATGTGGTCAGTTAAAATACAGTCAGGAGGACTTATCCCCTCAGAAGTCATCAATCTCTGCTGAAAGAGGATAAGCGTGACTTAAACAAGAGTGTCTGCAATGAAGAGAGGTACCACTTAGAAATTAAAGGTCACGTTTTTAGTGTTATCAGCTCCACAAATAAGGCCCATTCACACTCTAAGAACTGCACAAGGCATGAAGGACAGTTTTCTTCTAAACCGACATTCTTATTTCTCCTTTATGAAAGGAGTGGAAACTAGGGCTGATAAACTATTTTAGAGAGTCCCTTGTAGACAAGGATCAGGCCATTAGAAGGTCCTATATTGTCTTTTATGACATGAGGGTGAGCTCGCAAGGTGAGAAGTTCTTGAAAGTCCCATATGACTTGGGTGGTACCATGATGACAAAAAACCTTCTGAACACTGAAATCTTCACAATAGAATTACTGAGGGTAGGCTAATCCAAATTAATGTGCCTAATTTTAAATAAAAAAAGTCAGACAAATAATGGCCTAATTTTCTTGACTAGAACATTACGTTTTTCATATGTATAAATACAGACCAGTGCTTTTATGCTAATGCATTTCATCAAATGTAAGATGGGGGCAAAAAAATAAGAACTGTATTCATCCCAAATTCATACTTTGATAAACTTATTTAAACAATCTGGTAAATAAATTACAGGGACATGGGTCCAGTTGAACATCTTTGTTTTTCAGCCATCTAAAATCGTACCCACTGTTCTGCAACAATTAGTAATAACGCTGATAAATAAAATTGAGGTGGCATATGTTTTAATTATACATGCCAGGAAAAAGGTTCTAGAACTGCAAATGCTTAGTTGTTGCTACTTGTTATTTAAGGCGGACATTGCCAAGCTTCCCTTGAGTGTTACCCTTGACTTCATAAAGTCCATTTGCCAGGACACTAACTGCCTTGGGCTGCCAGGAGTCTTTTGAGGTTCACAACAAGTGCCTGAAGCTTCTGCTGAAGATGGTGAGCCCTCATAGAGCTGCACTGCACCCCCATGGGTTCTTAAAAACACTAAGATGGGGCACAAAACACAAGAGGAAGCACTCAACTCCTTTGTGGAAAGACTTACTCCCTCAAAGCAGCAAAGCCTCCTCTTATCTGTTCAGTTTCTTCTCTGTTTTTGGAGTGGTGCCCATGGAAAATGCTGACAAAGTATGATCCGAGGGTATCACCTTAGATAATCTGATAGACAAAAAGAGAGCCATGGCCTGACTGTTCCCTATGTATACGCTGTGTACACAAGAGCGGCTGCTGAAGACACTCATGCATGGTTGGCTCGGGACTCATGGAAAGAGAAGGGCTTTCTGGTTAGAACTTACACCTACAGACAACACCAAGAAACATGCAAATGCTACTGAGAGTCTGGCTATGGAGAATTCGTATTTTACACCAGTGAGGAAAATGCTGTTACAACAAGCTGATGGATGGCTTCTTCACTCATGCTCTAACTGCAGGGTCTTTGGAACAAAAGGGGGCCTGTGAAAGTGTTTTTTTTCTCCTTCAGGATTCAGTTGGTTCTGTGTCAGGCACTAAGCCATCTAGTGGCTTTTGGTCCAAATGGGTATTTTAGTTGTCTTTTTGCACCTTTTTATCCCTCTGTGAAGAACCAAGTTCGAATGCTGGAAACTGTGACGCCTCTGGTCCCAGGACGTCGGAGAGGAAGTGGATAGCACCAGCCATGCCTGCAAGTCAAACAAGGATCCTTTTACCAAAGGGTGCTGGATAGAGTAGTATCTGCAAAGTAACTTCTAATTACTTACTTACCAGGGGCTATAGAGAAGAAAGGTGCTAGGGCCTTTAAAAACAACTTTATAAAAAACCCCAAGTTTTCCACATTAGAAATTCTTATACTAGCATCCAGTAGCTAATGATACCAGCTTTCTTCACTATGCTATTTTTTTAATTAAAAAAAAAATTTTTTTTAATTGGCTTTTGGGCTTTAATCTTGAATCTTGGAACTTTCAGATGATTCTTACAGAACCTCTAACAAAAAAGTTATGGATGTGCATGTTTCAAAGTATAAAATTCCCCCTCTTCGGAGCCTTTAAATTCTTAGTCCAAACAAAAAGTTGCATTTTATGCCTTCTTAAAGTTCAAAGACCATTATTTTCATGCAAACATTATTTGTTTCGGGGAAATCCCCACCCCAGATCCCTGCAGTAATCAAGCCCTGGGTTTTAAACTCAAACCCTACTCAAAGGAGCTTCTGAAGTGTGGGGGGGCGGGGGGTTAAATCAGAACAATTCTTCTCTTACAGGGTTTTCCTTTGTTTACAGTTTTTCTTTTGATGTAAAATTTACATATAATGAAACAAATCTTAAGAGTACTTCAAGTGCTGCAAACCCCTCTCAGAGGCTATTTCGTCATCCCTGGAGGGTCCTTCATGTCCCTTTTTCCAGTCACTCACACCTCCTCATCTCCCAGTGGCAACCACGGTTCTGATTTTAGTCCACCAAGATTCCTGGCCTGTTTCAGAACTTAATATGGATAGAATCGTACCGTATACAGCCTTCAGGCCTGGCTTCTTTCACTCAGAAAACGTGTCTGGGATGCACTCACGCTGTATTAGTAGCCGGTTCCTCTCTACAGCTGAGAAGTACATCAGTTTGTTTCCCCATTCTCCTACTGAAGGGTATTGGTTGTGCCCAGCCTTCCTCAGAAGTTTTTGTTTGAAGAAAGGGCTCTGGCAGTTAAAAGTCTGAAAACCACTGAACTATTAGAACCCCTAAGGGGGAAAAAATAGTGACCTAAAACACTCTCAGGAGGGACCCTAGAGCACGTGGCTGTGCTGAAAAGACCCTTGTCCTCTCGTCTTGGTGGGACAGACTCGACTGGAGGGAGCACTTGCCCTTCCAGCCTGGTGGTGACCCCATAAGCACTCAATATCGGAATCGACTCGATGGCACTGGGTTTTTTTTTTTTTTTAATCCCTTAGTTAGTGTCTGTTCCTAGTTCTGTCTGCCAGGCTCTTTCAAGGCAAAAGGGAAAGATGGATCTGGTAAGTTCTCGGCCTTCAGGGAGTTACAGACTCATAGATTTTTGACATACTGGAGCTTTGAAGTTGCTGTTATAACCTTGAATTTATAAACCTGAATGAAGTACATTTAAGAGTTCAGGTATTAAGTCTGTTTCATTTGATGCATATAAATGGCTGTCCTTTTAGCAAGTTTATGGCATAGAAATCCTATTTTATCTTTTTAATAGTAAAAATATTATATCCTCAAAAGATCTGACAAATGCTCTATTTTTTGCTCATTTTTCTATTTTTTGATTTAAAAATTACCAATATAAAACAGGACATATCACTACAAACCATTCAGACATCAGGACATAGATGGAAGGGACCAATTCCTAAAAAATCAGAAATCACCACCACTCGCCCAATATAAAATAGGTAGCTTGAATAGGCTTACAACTTTTAAAGAAAGAGAATTTTTAATTTAAAAACTCCCCCCAAAAGAAATCTCCAGTCCCAGGAGGTTTCACTGGAGAATTCTACCAAACATTTACATTAGAATTAACTTCAATTCATCTACCAATTAATATGCAATCTGTTTCAGAAAACAAAGTGGAAAGGATACTTCTCAACACCGTTTGAGGCCAGTATTACTCTCATACCAAAACCTGACAAAGACAGTACAAAAAGGGAAACCAATACCCCTCTGCATATAGATGAAAAAACCCTTAACAAAATTTTTGCAAGTAGAATTCTGCAATATATAAAAAGAATTATACGCCATGACCAAGGGTGCTTTATTCCGGAAATGCAAGGCTGGATCAATATTGAAAAAAAATCAATCAATGCAATCTACAATATTAACAGGCTAAAAAAGAAAAATCACATGATCTTATCAACTGATGCAGGAAAAGTTCAATACTCATCTATTATTTGATTTGCAAAAAAAAAAAAAATTCAATGATTTATGCCTTCTGAAGTTTATCTTGGAATTGGTATAAGATATGGCTCTAAAGTAAATAAAAATTATCATCGATTTATTACAATAACCATTTAATCTTTGCCTTGTGATTTCTGTGGTGTTATAAATTATCTAACTCATATACAGACACATACACACAAATATTTATATATTTGGGTTTCCTTATAGGATTCTATTTTGTTTTTCTGAATTCTACTTTTTGTGCCTGCAGCAGACTCTTTCAAATTATTGTTGCTTTTACTGATTTACTGTCATTGCTCTTCTTTTTCAGAACTTTCTTCAATATTTCTTGTTTTTTTTTCTAATTTCTAATTAAAGAACTAAATATATTTTAATAGCTATTCAGGCTTCCTGTGGATAGATCAACATTAAATACACAATGTTATAGATGAAATGCAGAGGAGTAAATTTATTTCTTCCATTACCGAATAGCATTTTATGTTCTGTCTGCATATATACTTCATAAAAAGTCTAAAAATACTTGGACGATGTTCACAGGTGCAAAAATCAGGTATGGTATAGAGACTCAAGATAATTTTCAGCAATAAACTAATATGTTCACAATTACTTCTGAGTTTTGGAGATACTACTCAAGGATGATCACATTTCATAGTGCTAGTCCACGGAGAAACAGAAGGGCACTCGCGCGAATGTTTGAATCTGTGGTTTGTTCCTCCCTCTTACCTTCAAACAGAGAATAGGGTCTGTCAGGAATGCGGCACCCGTGGGCTCCGTAGTCTAGACACCACTCTGCAAACTGAGAAGGGAGACACTTCTAGGAGAGGAGTTAGCTTTCAAGTGGTGACAGTGAAAGACACTGTAAGGAGTTCACTGAGGACAAGTGACTTCAGAACTTATGTTCTTCAGAACTCATTTACCCTTGTCAACGGCCTTATGAGGTAGGTACCACTGTTATCCCCGAGGATACTGGCACAGAGAGGGTAGGGGCAAGGCTGGGTCATGAAGAAAGAAAAGAATTGGGAGAAACAGGATAAGAGGAGGAAGAAGAGTTCTACTTGTGGACTCTGGGATGCTGAGAAGCTATTTGGACAGAACTGTGCTTACCTTGCAAGCCCTGTAGAGGTACTTCTTGTCCTGCGTGAGATGGTACAGAGAGAGGAAGGAGTAGCCATTTCCAGCCGTCCCATGGCAGATACCATAGCCCTTGCGTAGCAAGCCTCGCTGCCAGATGACATCACTGCACTCCATGGCATCCTTCAAGTACTTCTCCTCCTTAAACATCTGGGCAATGAAAGCACAGCAGTGTTACAGAGGTGTTTTTCATACAGACTTAGCAAAATGCTTTCCCTTTCCGGTTAGAAAAATGCGTAGGAAATGTGAAATGGCATTGAGAATTTTTAAAAAGCCTATCAGACACAGCACCTACAATCTCAATCTGCCAGCCTATCCCTCTTTGTCCTCCTTCTATTTCATGGTTTTGCCAAATAAATTCCAAAATTTGGTTTTAAAAAAGTTAAAACCACTGCCATGTCTTTTGTAAGATGTTCTGTCACAGAGAAACCACTCTTGTTTCCTGGGACACACATCCTGCCACTTGAAAGCTTCTACCTGCGAAGAAGACCATCAAGGGCTGATGACACACAATGCCTGGCCATTTAAAACAGGGATATTCAATATCCTGGGTCAGCCCGATGTCACAGGACCCTGATGACCCCGCATACCAGGGCTGCCATGATGTGTCATGACGCACCACAAGGAAACCTGCGCAGAGCTTTCAGTCCCAGGAGCCAGGCGGACTAGGGTTGCAGAACTTAATACCCCTTTCTCCACTGACTTGTTCACATGTCCAGCTTTGGAGGCAAACGAGCTCAGCCCTCGGGCTTATTTGTCCACCTGAGGCTGAAGGCAAATGACACACTGTCAAGTGGAAGCTGTCTGTGTTCTCCTCAACCTTTCTTTTAAATTCTCTTCCTCCTGACATTTCATTTGTTTTGTATCCCTGGTCCTTCCTCAGAATCTGTCATTAGCAATTTTTATCTGTTTAACTTATTCTAAGTTTTGAACAATGAATTAGAGACAAAAGGTCATTCGTTAGAGAAGATCTACTTGTGGGTAGCAAATAGGTTTCATCTGATCATGACCGATTATAGTGACCTCTCTGTTGAGAAGGATTGTGAGGCTTTGAAAAAAAAACACAAAAAAAGCACAGTTATGATCAGCATCCGTAGTGGGTACGGAGCCCAGTTACACTCTGTAACACCGTGTCTCTCCATGAGTTGGAATCGACTCGATGGCAACTGGTTTGGTTTTTTTGGTCCGTGAGTGTGCAAATGGTTTGAGCTCAGCTACTAATTCAAAGGCAGGCGGTTCAAATCCACCAAGCAGCATGCAGAAGAATGGCCTGGCGATCTACTTCCATAACATAGCAGTCACTGAAAAGCCTATAGAGTGCAGTTCTACTCTGACACACAGGGGTCACCATGAGTTGGCAACGAGTTGCTGTCAGATAATCAGGAGATGACTACAACTATTCATCAAAACAGCTTCCAGTTATGGGGCCCACAAATGTAATTTGTTTGAAAATTATTCGCAATTAACAGAATTCCTGATACAGCATAAGAATACCGATAAAACCTTGACATTTCTTCAAGACTATCTAAAATGTCGTATAATTTTAAACTAACAAATAATACATGTTGATACACATATATTAAAAAAAAAAACAAAACCTGTTGCCATGGAGTCGATTCTGACTCATAGCAACCCTATAGGACAGAGCAGAACTGACTCAGAGAGTTTCCAAGGAGCGCCTGGTGGATTCCAACTGCCAACCTTCTGGTTAGCAGCTATAGCACTTAAACACTATGCCACCAGGGTTTCCATACACGTATAAGTTTAGCTAAATACTGAAATGTGGTTAGTATCTACAGGAAGAGAAGACAATTTTTTTTTTTCAAATTTTAGACTCAATTATTAGTATCTGAAAAATATTATCTTTTTTCTTTGTGAAAGATAATATTTTTCAAATACTTGAAAAGCTTAAGCCTTCATAAGCATAACTGAAGAACATATGGGTTTATATGCTAGGATGAGAAACTTGCTGAAAGCTTGTTATTATATAAAATTTAAACACTTCCTACCTAATTTTGAGAGATGGCTTTAATAAATGTAGGCTCTGTTAACTTAAATTAACAGTAACTTGAGAGAAAACAGAGTCTAGCGCTGTGTTTTTCCCCTGCCTTCCACCTCAGCCAAATACAAATTTCACACTCCACTCACTGACAAAGACACATCAGCAGAAGACACAGGCAGCCAGGTGTAGTCTGTACCTATCTTCTGTAGTTTACACTATCAAACCTATTTTTACTCCCAATTATAAATGTATATTACATATGATTTTTAAAACTGATGCCTTCCTGCCCCCAGGAGATTCTGAGGTTCCTCGTCTTCCTCATGTTTGAGAACCTTAATATAGAGGGCAGAATTAAGCCTTCATCTGCAAGCGACTAAGTGTATGACTTGCCATCTTTGGCACTATGCCTTCTAGATTCTGTTTTGGAATCAATAGGGTAGGGAAAGGTGTTTAAATGGGATTCTGAGCAGAAACCCTGCAGGGAGCAGCTGGGCCTGCGTGGTCGGTGGCCCTGTGGACAGCTGGGCACTGTTGGGTAGCTCCCCCAGAGTGACCAGCAGAGGAGGAACAGACGGTGGTAACTGGCAGCAGGGCTAATGGAAATGGGACTGCTCAGGATGAGGACGGGTCCCCAGAGGAAGCCCCGGGCTCTGATTCCCTGCTCACCGCGCTGCTGCTGAAGCAAGGCGGGAAAGACCCTCAGAAGCAAAGACTGTCAGCTATCAGGAGTACCCGGCTGCGATGGCTGGTCCTCTTTAAAGTGGAAAGGGAAAATGAGTGACAAAGAGAAGAGTTCAGGTTTTCACAAAGTGGTACGTGGGTTTTGAGTACCAAAGGTCCCTGTCTGTACAGTCACGTGTCTGCTCAGACTTTACTGCTGAGTATTTGTTCTATGAGGAACTCATCTCTAGGTCACTGAAGTTACAACTGCTCTAAAGCACTAAATAGGGGGAGGCAGTGGTTTCAACAGAACTATGATTTAATTTAAAAGCTGGGATATTGGGAAGAGGATAAATTATTACGTTCTTTTTCCACAGAGTATATTCCACTGTGCCTCACTCCCACCAGATATCATAACTTTGAGTTATTTTCTTCCACGTCCATATGACTTTCCTATTATTTGAATATTGTCTTGCTGTTGTAGGAGGATTAGCAATTTTTGAGAAATCAGCCTAAATCATGAGATGTTTCCCCATAACTTTCCTGAATAATTTTATTATAGTTAAGTCACAAGGGAAAATAAAATTGATTTAGACACCAATTCTTTTGTTACTTTTAGGCAGAAAAATGAATTCTGCTCTGTTAATTCCATCTATTTCTCCAAAAACGAGAGAGCTTGCTGAAACAAAAACCCTGCATTGAACAGAACAACTGCTGTGGTTGGAGTTGAATGCTTTTATTCATATACCCAGTATACCCAGTGCCGTCAAGTCGATTCCAACTCATAGTGACCCTGTAAGACAGAGTAGAACTGCCCCAGAGAGTTTCCAATCCCTGACATTAACTATTATAAATAAAGATGTACTAAATAAAAAACAAGACTGCAAAAGAAGCACTGTTTGCTTTCAACTGAATAAATCTTAATCCATGTAAGAAATCAATAGCATTATTAATATTGTGCCCTTCTAGCAAGCACCCAGTAGAAGTAATCAGTGAAGGTACTCCCTGTTTTCCTATAAGGCTCCATTTGTGTAAAATTTTAAGCACCAAACCTATCATGAAATACTTCGTAACAATTTTAAACTCAAACTGAAATGCTCCTGAATAATAATCCAGCAATAAAGGCTTATTCAAGCAAGAAAATAAAAGGATGTAAAGTCAAACAAAAAAGCATTATAGTTATAATACTGTCTACCACCTTATTCCATACTGAGACCCACTAGAATGAAAATCACTACTATGCTGTCATCTAGGTTTTTACACATGAATATAATCTCTGTTAAAACACACATATGCAAACTTTCACCTAAAACAGAATAAAAACAAAAAGATTCTGTAATAGGAGCCACACACACACAAACACACAGCACTAACTACAGAGGTGATGAGTAGTGAAATAAAGACACGTTCTATTTATGTTGTAAAACATTATTTCTAAAGGGTTTGTAGCTTCAAATGTGCTTACCAAAATCAAGCTAAAAACCGAACAGTAAAAACTGGATCTCTAGCCACCGGATGCTTGTTAGATGAACCGAAATACTGACCTTGTACGCCTGCATAAGCATGTGGATGACACCAGGAGCACCATGGCACCAATGGACCAATCTATCTGTCTCATTGCTTAATGACGACGGGTAATTCCCAGATCGGAACTTTTTGTGGCGCACATAATCAATACTCGGCTTCACCATTTCTGTCAAGGTTTCTTGGTCCACTTTTGCTGCTGGCTTTAATAAACAAACAAACAAAACCAAAACACTTTATTTTTCTTACTTTTTTTTTTAAATCACTGTATTGTGGCTAATATAATACTCAATTACCCAGAATACTGAGGGACATAATAAATTAGGATTAATTTAATAATCTGGATAATTAAGACTAAGGCAGACCCTTTTTTTGCTTCAACTCTTTTGGAAATCTTTCTAAAATATATTAGTGTTATAATGTATTCAATATATCTTTTTTTGATGAATCGAGACCATCAACTTGAAGTAAAGCCATCCTATAGTAACAGTCAGGAAGACTGAGATTCAATCTCAAGTGAACCTAGGACTAAAAAGGATTTTGTTTTGTTTTACTGTTTTGCTGTGATTAAACACTAATCCTTGATTTCTTCTCCTAAATCTACTTACTGTCATCTCAAGCAAATTATTTAACCTCCGTTTCTTCATCTCTAAGATGGTGATAATCACAGTACTTAATTCCTAAGGTAGTTTTGAGGGATAAATGAGAAAAAAAAAATGCATGTTTCATTCAATCATCCAATAATTTGTGTTTAATAATAGCTCTTACTTATGGAAGGCCCTCATTAAATGTTACCTACTATAATTTATAATAAAATTCATGTTAGTCCAAGTTTTACTATTAGAGACAAAGACTAAAAACACATTTGGACAATATTTAATTTTAAGGTATTATTTTAAAGGACATAAATAAATAACATTCAAAGAGTCTCAAGTTATTGTATGTTGTTATTACTGTTAGGTGCCCTCGACTTGGTTCCAACTCATAGCAACCTTCTGTACAACAGAATGAAACACTGCTTGGTCCTGTGCCACGCTAACCAGTCATTGTTATGCTTGAGCCCATTGTTGCAGCCATTGTATCAGTCTAACTCGTTGAGGGTCTTCATCTTTTTTTGATGGCCCTCTCCTTCACCAAGCATGATATCCTTCTCCAGGGACTGGTCCCTTCTGTTAACATTTCCAAAGTATGTGAGACAAAGTCTCACCATCCTCACTTCTAAGTTACTGTATAGATTCCATGAAAACCTTGAAAGTAACAATGCACAGGTGTAGTTTATTAAATACCTTAGGTGAGACATACATATTTTAAAGTACATCCAAATCTGCATTATTGCTAAAGTCTAGGTTAGAGAATCAGTCTCTGGTCATTAACTCAATTTTTATTTGGTTCTAATAGCAAATATCTAGAGGTGATAACAATTACACTTCTAATTATGAAATGAAATATTAATTTAAAATTCTTGTTACTTTATTAAAGCTAAAGAAAATCTACAACATGATACCTTCTTTCAAAATAAAATGTAAATCTCATTTCTTTAACAAAAAGTTAGCATTGTTAAGCATAAAGAGAAGAGATAATTTAAGGAACACCAGGACTTCTAAACTTCAGTGAAACAGAACTTTAATATCTTTAAAAATACTCACTAAAAAAAAAAAAAAGAAATCCTCAGGTATTCTTGCTGATACATACGCACACACGTAGAGAATAAGTTAGATTTTTAAAAACAACTGTAGGCTATAGGTCATGTAATATATTTGCAAAATGCTAAATGATACTTCAAAAAATTACTTTTATCCAAATAGTACATACACATAGTTTAGAAAGTCAAATATGACCTGGCATTCCACTCCTAGGTATATATTCCAAAGACTCAAAGCAGAACTCAAGAGGCTTGTACACCAATGTTCACTGCAGCTACTGACAATAGCCAAAAGGCGAAAGCGACCCAAGAATCCATCAAGAGATGAATGGATAAATAAAATGTGGCATATACACGTCTTAGGCTGGGCTCTCCATAAGAACAAAACCAGAGAAGTATATATATACAAATATACATACAGAGACTGCTGTTATTGTTAGGTGCCATCGAGTCAGTTCCGACTCATAGCGACCCTATGTATGACAGAACAAAACACTGCCTGGTACTGCGCCATCACAATTGTTCTTATGCTTGAGCCCACTGCTGCAGCCACTGTGTCAATCCATTTCGTTGAGGGTCTTCCTCTTTTTCACTGACCCTCTACTTTACCAAATGTGATGTCCTTTTCCAGGAGGAAATGGCTCAAGCAGTTGTGGGGGCTGGCAAGTCCTAAATCCACAGGTCAGGTGTCAGGCTAGATGCTTCTCCTGACTCATGTGGTTGCAGGGGATGATGAACCCAAAATTGACAGGTCAGTTGGCAGGCTGCTGGCTCAAAGGGCTGCAGGAGCTGAAGAATCCCAAAATCTGCAGGTCAGGCAGTAGGCTGCTTGCTGTCTTAGTCACCTAGTGCTGCTATGACAGAAATACCACAAGTGGATGGCTTTAACGAAGAGAAGTTTATTCTCTCACAGTCCAGTAGGTTACAAGTCCAAACTCAGGGTGTCAGCTCCAGGGGATGGCTTTCTCTCTGTCAGCTCTGGAGGAAGATTCCTTGTCCTTAATCTTCCCCTGGTCGAGGAGCCTCTCAGGCACAGGGACCCCAGGTCCAAAGGATGCGCTCTGCTTCTGGTGCTGGTTTCTTGGTGGTACGAGGTCCCCCACTCTCTGCTTGCTTCTCTTTCATTTTATCTCTTGAGAGATAAAGGTGGTGCAAGCCACACCCCAGGGAAATTCCGTTTACACTGGATCAGGAATATGAACTGGGTAGTTACAATCCCACCCTAATTCTCTTTAACATAAAATTACAAGCACAAAATGGAGGACAACCACACATTACTGGAAATCATGGCCCAGCCAAATTGATACACCCATTTTTGGGGGGACACAATTCAATCCATGACAGCTGCTGACTCACGTCTGAAAAAGCAGAGGTCAGAGGATGACAAGTCAGATGCACGACTGAGAGAGAGGGCTTTGCTAGAACATCCATATATATGGGATGGAGGCCACACCCCCAAGGAAACTCTCCTTTCAACTGACAGGCTGCTCACATCAGAGCAAGAAATGGAGGATGATTACACAGTATCTGCCAAAGCACTAAGAATCATGGCCTAGCCACGCTGACACATAACCTTAACCATCACACCATACAATAAAATATTATTCAGCCATAAAGAGAAACAAAGTTCTGATACAGGCTACAGCACAGATGAACCTTGAAAACACGATGCTGAGCGAAACAAGCCAGACACAAAAGAACAAATATTCTAAGACTCCACTTGTATGAAATATCTAGAACAGGGAAATGCAGAGAGACGATAATTTGTTAGTGGGAAGGAGAAATGTGGAGTGACTGCTGAAGGAGCACTGAGTTTCTGTTTGGGGTGATGGAAATGTTTTGGAAATAGTGGTGATGGGTGCACAATGTGGCGAATGTAATTTAATTATACATTTAAAAAAAAAAGGGTTAAAACAGCAAATTGTTTTCTTATGTGTATTTTACCACAGTAAATTCTTTTTTAAAAGTAAAAAACAAAAAAAGTTAAAAAGCTTATTATAAAAGTGTCCCTTTATAGCACAAAACTGAGTTCCATTTTTTTAAAGCTGTTTCTTTATCTTACCTCAATATTTCTAAATAATACATAGACAAAGTATATCCTTATTTACTAATTTTAGATGTCATCTATGGACATCCCCTGATGGCAAATGAGGACACTTTCCCTCCCCCAATCTTCCCCAAGAGAATTTTATTCTATATCACTGTTTTTAGTAACATCACATATTCTACTGTATTATTTATTTACATATATAAATACATATTGTTTGCTGCTGAGACAAGGAATGCATTAAACTATATATATCTTCTTTTAAAACACTTAGTTTTTCCTGGACTTAGTACTGTTCTCATTTGCTTAGTTTTCTTTGAAGCACTAGGTAATCCTTTTCACACCCACCAGCATCTCTGTAAAATGTTTCTCAGTATCATTTTCCAGTCAAACCTACCATAATTTTCTTTCTTCCAGTGTACTTCCAAATTGCTCCAAACTGGTTGCTTTCTGCGTCTTTTGTATAACTGCTGTCTTAAGACTTCCATCTACCAACTTCCTGGGGATTCTACTCCCCTCCCTCTTGTACTGGATCCCCTTTTTTCCAGGATTTCATGTCTTCTTTCTTACTGTGCTTCCTTTTTTGGTAGATAACATACTCACGTAGCTTCCTGAGATAAGGTATAGGGAAACTAAAAACTTCCAGATTGAAAGTTTGAAATTCTTTGTTCTACCACACATTTGATTGACGGTTTTCTGGGAAGAACTCAATGTTGGAAATCATTTTTACTTGGAATTTGGAAGGCATTTACCTTTTAAACTTTAGTGAGCTGTTAAAAAATCCAATGCCATTTTGATTCCTGACCTTTGTACATAAACTGATTTTTCTTCTCAGCAGGTTTAAGAATTGTTTCTTTATCCCTCTATCTTAAGCTTTCACACTCTTGTACCATGGTGCAGGGTTTTTTCCTTTGATTTTTCATTCACTGTGCAGGAACCTGGTAGGCCTTTTCAATACGTCAATTTTATATCCTTTAGTTTTGGGATGTCTTTATTAATTTTCTTAAAATTTCCTCCCCAGCATTTTTTTTCCCTCTCTTTCCAGATCTCCTATTAGTCAAATGTTGGACAGCCTAGATTAATCCTCTAATTTTCTCATTTCTCCCTCTCCCGTTGTCTGTCTGCTTTCTGGGAGATTTCTTTGACTTTATTTTCCAGACATGTTCATAAACTTTTTAAAATTTCAACTATCATATTCTTTATTCTAAAGAGCTCTTTCTTATTCCCCAAATATTTATTTCCTGGATGCAACAACTTCTCTTATTTCCCTGAGGATATTATTATAGTTTCTTTGATGTTTTCTTTTGCTTGCTATATTATCTCTGTCTTGTGTTCCCCACCCCCCCCCCCAATTTGTTTATGTCTCTGCACTTCAGGTTAGAGGATTCCCTTGAGTGTCTGGTAATTCCGTGGAGGTTAGTTCATATTTCATGCATGAGGCAGCACGGCGCTCATTAGATGTGCTCTGCACAGATGTAGCTTGTCACACAGTGGCAATCACTTTAGGATGATTGGATGGTGAGCTGAATTTATCACTGGGAACTTTCAAAGGCCTGTGTCCATAAATCTTTTATCTGGGCTAGTTGTTTCTCAAAAAAAAAAAAAAAGAGATTTCAATCGTCCACCTGTGGTGGGGGTAAGGGTGCCTGTTAGAGTGAGGGAGAGGTGGGTGTACACATGCTAGCGCTCAGCAGGGAGAGAAAGGGGGCTGTGTGGAAAGGCGGGGGGTCTCACCATTTACTATGTGGACATTCATTCAAGCCCACTGCTCTTAATTCTATACTCTGCTTCAACTCTCCTCTACACCCAGCTGTCTTGAGTCAAGAGGTGGTTCATTTCCTCTAGACCAGGTTCCCTTTGTCTCTAGTCAGGGTTTGGGGTACAGTCATCTTTCTGTGCTGGGCGAGGTTTGATTGCTTCTTATAAGGATTTTCAAAGAAGTCCTCCTGCTGCCCAGACCTTACTGCCCACACAGACACACGCCTGATGCCACCTTCTGTAGCACCTGGTGCTTTAAATTCCCGAGCTCTAGGGTTCTGCAGGACAAACTGGTTTGCTTCTCGCTGCCATTGTCCTTTTCAGGTGCTATATGTGGGCTTCCCTTGTCCTGTCAGGTCATTTTCCATTCTTTTCCTGCTTTTAGTCTTTATATGTATACTTTGGGGCTCCAGGTGTCTCCTAGTATCATCAAAGAGTTTAGATTTCTATGTTTTGTTTTCCTTGTTGTTTTAAGACGATTTTCAAGAGGAGAAGGGAGCAGAATCGTCTTTATTTTGCCATCGTGGAAGTGGAATTTTGATTAAGTGATATTTTAAAAGTTTTTGTATGTTGTGCCAATAGCCTTCCAAATTAAAGTGCACTGTGAAGACTTGGGTGTGTATGTTCTAGAAACATGCCCTGAGTGCAGCGAAAGGGAGAGGGCCAGCTCTAGCAAATACTGCTTAACACCCAAAAAGAAAACGGACATAAGTTTCTTAATAGAATGCTTATTAAATGCTGCTTCCATGTTCTTCACTTTAAAAGCACATGAATAGAACATTATGATTTATGTTTCTCTCAAGAAAATTGCTAACATGTAACAAAATCAAACTAGACATCTGAATCTAAGTTAGGTTACTATTTTACTGGTGTGGTTCTAAAATGATTATGTTCCCCCTGGGTTTAACCATATTTGACGGCAATGAGTTTGTTTTTTTTGGGGGGGGTGTGTATTATCAAGAAGCCCTCGTAGTGTAGTAAAGCGCTCAGCTGCTAAATGAAAGGTAGGTGGTTCAAACCCACCAGCCACTCTGTGGGAGGAAGATGTGGTAGTCTACTTCCATAAAGATTACAGCCTTGGGAACCCTACGGGGAAGTTCTACTCTGTCTTACAGAGCCGCTGTGAGTCGGAATTGACTCCACAGCAAGGGGTTTTGGTTCTGCAAGGGTATTATCACTTAAAAAAAGTTCCCAAGCCACAGTTAAAACATTTTTCTGAGAAAACAGAGTATACACAAAATGTACTGGCTGCCCAGAGTAATAGTGTCATTTTTTAACAAGGTATGGAATTTTGTTCACTTTGGAAATGTGTGCCTGTACTATAAAGAAAATGTACGAATTAAAACACAGGCATGTTTACTACAACAATAAACAAGACAACTAGTTGCCAGAAGAGGGGCTTTTAGGCCCATGTAGATATAGACTTCCAATTATCCTCTAGTGAGCAGCAGCATGATGCAGTATACCCCCCCCCAAAAAAAGGAATTTGAAGTAAAATTGAAAGAAAGGTAAATGTGAGCTCTTTAGTGGTAGAGATCTGAATTCTAATCCATGTTCCTTGACTTATTAGCTTTGTGACTTTGAGCAAGTTAATTAATTACTCTCTTATGGGTGTGGTAAAATAAAGAATAAAGAAAGGCTTAACTAAAACAAACAAAAACAGCCTGCGTACACGGATGGGAAGGGACCCAGAGGCCACAAGGCTGAAGGGTAGGTGGAGGCAGTATTTGAGGGGGCACTCTGTCTGACAGAAGAGTCAGTACTTAATTCCACAGGTGTAAGGGACAACTGGGGGACAATCACAACCACAACAATAAACTAGTTAAAAATTTAGAACACAGTTGGTAGCAAGTTGGAGCATCGGCATATGAAAAAGGCTCTGCCCCAGTCTGGGGTGCAGAGGCCCTTCCTGCTCCCCGAAGGCTTTCCCCCATTAAAAGAGTTCCCACTTCAATGAGCCCAAGGAGACAGACAGAAGATAAGTGAAAAGTGTGGGCAATGGATCGCTAATCTGGTATAAAACTGCATACAAATATGCTCTCAGGAATTCACTGCTCACGATTCGTGAAGCGGAGCTCCAATATCTACGACTCAGAAGGACGCCCCTATTTAATTTCAGCCTGCTTACTGAGAATTTCACTTCCCACTTCATATGTGATCTGACATATTGCAATGTGGTCACTTTATTAGTATTTCAGAATATTTTTACTTACCTGCATTAACATGTAGTAGATTCCAGCCATGCCATGGGCTGCTCCGACATACTGCTTCCTGTGCCATTGATACAACAGGGGACAGCGCTCAGCTTTTCTCTCTTCCCTGGACAGAGTCTTACCAGACTCAATAATAGCACTGACTACCTACAGAGATAATGAGACAGCATAAACCTAAAAATCATACATGCATCCTTCTGTAGTCTAACACTGACAGATGTCTCTCTCTATATATGTTGATTATGTAATCTAAAACTCTTTACGAAATTAGTAGCTACCTTACTTATTTTTAATTTGTAAATTAATAAGTATAGGCAGACAGAAATCAGAAGGCAATCTCAGAGTCAAAAAACAAGCCTTACTGAGAAATCCAGTTTATAAACAGTTTACTAGAATTTAGAAAAATTTACTCTAAAATGCTTCTTTAGGGTATTCTTATTATGACAGAGACTGTTCTAGATCACTTAGTTGCTACTGTAACAGCAATGTTTTCCCCCAAAAGACTGGCAAATGCATGTCCCAGGAAAAGCTGGAGGAACTGTGGCTTTATTCATGAAAGATGCAAAAATGAGATCTGTTGTGGTGTGAAAAATTTTAGATCAGAAGACCATCCTGTCTGGAATGGCTATGTTGCACAGACACTAATTGCTTCCTTATGTCCATCTGCCCCGCATCATTTTGGTAATAGTACCTTCAGGTTTCAGCTGTGCATCTGGCCTCTTAGCTAGAGCCAGCCAGACACAGCCTTTTAACAGCATTCTGGCAATGTGCCGTGAGAAGTGATGTGGGTGTCTTCTAGGTTGTATCCTTATACAGGAAGCTGCTTATCCTCCACTTCCTGTTTCCCTTCCCCATAGGCTGCTGGTGCTAAACTAGCTCTTACCATGCAGATAAGGGCATGCCCCTCGGGTATGACAAAACAAAAGAACCCAGGTCCCTGGTCATGGTCCCTGGCTACATTCCCCTGAATTGCCTACCAGTTCAGATAGCTCAAGAAAGAGAAATAAACATTGTCTCATTCTGAAGCTGCTGCTGTTTGGCTCCAGTAAAAACACCTAAACCAATACAGGCTGAAGAAAAGTATAGAATTTAAAAATCTTTCCTTGAAGGAAAAACAGGAGCCATTTTCCAAATCGTTATGAGATGCTTTCAAAAAATTCATCCTACCTAGAAGCAGAGTTCAGTCACTAATATAACGCTATGGTAACACACAGGTTCAAAAGGTGGAGCTGAGAGAATATGCCAGCAGCTGTCAGTAACGTTTTAGTACCTCTTTAATGGCTGACTCACACACGGTGCCTGGGCCAATCTCCGTGTTCAGGTATAGTAAGGCATACAGATAACCTGCCCGTCCGTAAAGCAGCTCGTCAGGAAGGTCTGAATCTCCACACACAACGCTTCTCTGGAGCTGCAAAAGTCTAACCAACAAGAGAATTCTGTTTTCTCAGAGAATGCCTAAAATACCACTTCCCGAAACAGGAAGTAACCTAGCACGGATCTTTAAGAACTACTACTTCAAAAAAAAAAACAAAAATTAGAAAACAACAACAAAGTCTTCTCCACTTCACTAATTCTTCTCTCAGATATCAAAATTAAGAACAGACACCTTTCTGTTCAATATTTCTACATTTATATATGTTCTAAACCATGTAAGAAAAGACATCCCATTTTGAAATCCAGAATGAGAAAATAGTGACTCATAATCTAAATGGCAATGCTACTAAAATACAGCCAGTGCTTGGGCACTGGCCTGACTCATTCTGTCTTTCAACAAATATTAACCAACTACATTGTGCCAGATACTCTACCAGATCCTGGGAGTGAGCCCTAATTTCTGCTTATTATGAAGGAATATAAACCAACAGGTGCAATAAAAGTTCACTATATTCCTAAATTGTTCATAATTAGTGTATCTAATCAGTTACTTAAAGGTTGATTCTAAGGTTAGCTATGATTGTGGATACAAGGTATGTAAGGAGCCCTGATGGCACAGTCAGTGGTTAAGAGCTCGGCTGCTAACCAAAAGGTCAGCCATTCGAATCTACCAGCCGCTCCTTGAAAACCCTATGAGGCAGTTCTTCTTTGTCCCGTAGGGTCCCTATGAGTCAGAATTGATGTGACAGCAACAGTAAGACACGTAAGCTAATTTCCCTGCATCAAAAGCAAGCAATAGAAAATTACTTAGTAAAAATTATTAAAGTTAGCTCAAGAGAACACATTTATTCCTGCAAAAAATTAGGCACACACACACTTCAATATGAAAGGAGCATATCTGATGCCACCACTATGCTCAGAATAATACACAAACCTCTTCACTTCTTGGACGGACCTGCTTTCAACAGTGGGTAAATTAAAAATAATTCCTCTTTTGAATATCTGTTTATAGCAAGAGCTTCAATTTAGAATTTGGAAAAAATATTTTCAATCTTCAAAACTTACTTTGCGATGCATTCCTGGGATTCGCAATCACTTTTGAGTTTATGGTACACCACAGCTCCTACCGCAAGGGGCCCAGCATCTCCACAGAGGAAGGTGACCCTGCGGCCATTCAAATTGCGAAGTGTCCTCTTCACATAATCCAGGGACCGCAGCAGATAGGTCTGATCACATGTGACCCGGTACAGCTGCAGGTACAACAGGGCTATGCCTGGAATAGTTCCCCCAACCCAAAAGAAAAGCATTATTATTGTTACTTTTTTTTTTTTTTACCTTTGGGATATTATCTTACAATTACATGAGAAATCTCCTACATAAACCACATGGCTGCAAAGGAACAACATCAGAAGAATTACATATATATTTCTTAAAAATGAAAAAACAAAGAGAATGCAGTATGGAAAAAACTTGAAACATATTTAAACATATTTATCTTGCTAATTGTTCTGGTGCAGCAATTCAATACCTCTTAGACTAGGGAGGAAACCCTGATGGTGAGTGGTGGAGTTTGGCTGCTAACCAAAATGTCGGCAGTTCAAATCCACCAACCACTCCCTGGAAACCCTATGGGGCAGTTCTACTCTGTCCCATAGGGTCGCTATGAGTCGGAATCAACTTGATGGCAATGGTTTTGGTTTTTTTTTAAGACGCGGGAAGATACACCACTTCCTACTCATTCCCCCAAGACATGCCTGGCAGTTTGACATTTTGTGGTGGATTGCATGATGTTATGATGCTGGAAGCTATGCCACCAGTATTTCAAATGCCAGCAGGGTCACCCACAGTAAACAGGTCTTCCCAGAGCTTCCAGACTAAGCCAGGCTAGGAAGAAACTCCTGGAGACCTACGTCCAAAAATTAGCTGATGAAAGCCTATGTATAACAAAAGAGCACTGTCTGACTCGTTTGCTTTAGACGTATCATCAGGAGGGCTCAACTGCTGGAGGAGAATATCATGTTTGGTAAAGCAGAGGGCCAATGAGGGTGTCTTAGTCATCTAGTGCTGCTGTAACAGAAATACCACAAGCGGATGGCTTTAACAAAGACAAGTTTATTTCCTCACAGTAAAGTAGGCTCAAAGTCCAAATTCAAGACATCGGTTCCAGGGGAAGGCTCTCTCTCTCTGTCGGCTCTGGAGGAAGGTCCTTGTCCTCCATCTTCCCCTGGTTGAAGAGCTTCTCAGGATCAGGGACTCCGGGTCCAAAGGATACATTCTGTTCCCAGTGCTGCTTTCTTGGTGGTATGAGGTCCCAACTCTCTGTTTGCTTCCCTTTCCTTTTATCTCTTTTAAGATAAAAGGTGGTACAGGCCACACCTTTAAGAGGATTCAGGTGTTACATCTCACCCTAATCCTCTTTAACCACAGCAGAGATTATGATTTATACCACATAGAAACATCACACACGGCCTAACCAAGTTGACATATATTTTTGGGGGACACGACTCAATCCATTCCAGAGGATAAGGGAAAACTCTGGTGAGATGGACTGGCACAATAGCCAAAACAACGAACTCAAATATGCCTGAGGTTGTGAGGATGGCACAGGACTGGGCAATGTTTCACACTGTTGTATGTACGGTTTACACAAGTTGGAATCAACTCAATGGCAGCTATTTATCTCTTCATTCCCACCTAACGTTCATTCATTTTATATTTGTATTTATCCTCCTTCGTATCTTAAGCTAACTTGAATCCTTTTCTTCTTAATTCTTACATAATTATATCCTCCTAACTTACCCTAAATTAAATGATTTTTTTGGAATGTACACCCTCTTCTTCCTAATTTCACTATTTCTCACAATTTTTCAATTGCTCTCAGTGAACTACCATCCAACTGACCAGCCAACCAGTTAAGGAACAATTTAGAAATGTGACAAACGGCAGCGTATCAAGTACAGCATTTTCCAGTTGCTGTGGAATCGATTCCAAGTCATGCTGACACCGTATGTGTCAGAGGAAACTGTGCCCCATACGGTTTCCAGAGGCTGATTTTCTGGACTGCCTGGCCTTTCTTCCAAGGTGCTTTTGGGAAGATTTGAACCTCTGACTTTTTGGATAGCAGCCAAGTGTGCTGACAATGTACGCCACCTAGGGACTCCAATGTGCACGGTGGGCATAGTTTATCACCTGGCCAACTTCCCTACTACAGATAAAGAACAGACCCAGGTCTTCAAGTGAACTAGAGAGGGACTGTCATCTGAAAATCTTTGTGGGTTGACCTATAAGGCTTCTAAAGGGAACACAATCTTATTCCCGGGATCAAGAAGTCAATGTGGTTGCAAGGTAAAAAATGAATTAGTATAGATATATACTTAAGTATATTATAGGAAAAAGTACTGAAAGAGATTATATGATGGCAGAGAAAGCAAAACATTTCTTTAATGTTCAGATGGAAGTTCCCAACAATCTTCATCTAATATCTGAGAAACAGTTTTCATTCTCCTGGAATCCAGATTTTTGGGGTCCAGGGAGTTATGGTGACCCACCCAGGCCATGGCCCTGAGGATAACTTTTTTTGTTATAATTTTTATTGTGCTTTAAGTGAAAGTTTACAAATCAAGTCAGTCTCTCACACAAAAACCCATATACACCTTGCTACACACTCCCAATTACTCTTCCCCCAATGAGAGAGCCCGCTCTTTCCCTCCACTCTCTCTTTTCATGTCCATTTCGCCAGCTTCTAACCCCCTCCACCTTCTCATCTCCCCTCCAGCAGGAGATGCCAACATAGTCTCAAGTGTCCACCTGATCCAAGAAGCTCACTCCTCACCAGCATCCCTCTCCAACCCATTGTCCAGTCCACTCCATGTCTGACGAGTTGGATTCGGGAATGGTTCCTGTCTTGGGGCAACAGAAGGTCTGGGGGCTATGACCACCAGGGTCCTTCTGGTCTCAGTCACACCATTAAGTCTGGTCTTTTTATGAGAATTTGAGGTCTGCAACCCACTGCTCTCCTGCTCCCTCAGGGGTTCTCTGTTGTGTTCCCTGTCAGGGCACTCATCGGTTGTAGCCAGGCACCATCTAATTCTTCTCGTCTCACGATGATGCAGTCTCTGGTTCATGTGGCCCTTTCTGTCTCTTGGGCTCGTAATTGCCTTGTGTCTTTGGTGTTCTTCATTCTCCTTTGATTCCGGTGGGTTGAGACCAATTGATGCATCTTAGATGGCTGCTTGCTAGTGTTTAAGACCCCAGGTGCCACTCTTCAAAGTGGGATGCAGAATGTTTTCTTAATAGATTTTATTATGCCAATTGACTTAGAAGTCCCCTGAAACCATGGTCCCCAGACCCCTGTCCCTGCTACGCTGGCCTTCGAAGCACTCAGTTTACTCAGGAAACTTCTTTGCTTTTGGTTTAGTCCAATTGTGCTGACCTCCCCTTTATTGTGTGCTGTCTTTCCCTTCACCTGAAGTAGTTCTTATCTACTATCTAATTAGTGAATGCCGCTCTCCCACCCTCCCGCCCTCCCTCCCTCCCCGCTCTCCTAACCACAAACGAATGTTTTCTTCTCAGTTTAAACTATTTCTCAAGATCTTATAATAGTGGTCTTATACAATATTTGTCCTTTTGCAACTGACTAATTTCACTCAGCATGCCTTCCAGGTTCCTCCATGTTATGAAATGTTTCACAGATTCCTCACTGTTCTTTATCGATGCGTACTATTCCATTGTGTGAATATACCATAATTTATTTATCAATTCATCTGTTGACGGGCACCTTGGTTGCTTCCATCCTTTTGCTATTGTAAACAGTGCTGCAATAAATATGGGTGTGCATATATCTGTTCATGTAAAGGCTCTTATTTCTCTAGGATATATTCCAAGGAGTGGGATTGCTGGATCGTATGGTAGTTTTATTTCTAGCTTTTTAAGGAAGCGCCAAATCAATTTCCAAAGTGGTTGTACCATTTGACCCTCCCACCAGCAGTGTAGAAGTGTTCCAATCTCTCCACAGCCTCTCCAACATTTATTATTTTGTGTTTTTTGGATTAATGCCAGCCTTGCTGGAGTGACATGAAATCTCATTGTAGTTTTGATCTGCATTTCTCTAAAGGCTAATGATCGTGAACCTTTCCTCATGTATCTGTTAGCTGCCTGAATGTCTTCTTTAGTGAAGTGTCTATTCATATCTTCCACCCATTTTTTAATTGGGTTATTTGTCTTTTTGCAGTTGACTTTTTGCAGTATCATGTAGATTTTAGACATCAGGCACTAATCAGAAATGTCATAGCTAAAAACTTTTTCCCAGTCTGTAGGTAGTCTTTTTACTCTTTTGGTGAAGTCTTTGGATGAGCATGTTTGATTTTTAGGAGCTCCCAGTTACCTAGTTTTTCTTCTACATTCTTTATAATGTTTTGTATACTGTTTATGCCATGTATTAGGGCTCCTAACATTGTCCCTATGTTTTCTTCCATGATCTTTATCGTTTTAGATTTTACATTTAGGTCTCTGATCCATTGTGAGTTAGTTTTTGTGCATGGAGTGAGGTACGGGTCTTGTTTCATTTTTTCACAGATGGATATCCAGTTAGGCCACAGTTGGCCCCTGGCCGTGTTCTGACTGATGATATTGAGCTTTTCCATCGTCTCTTTCCACAGATGTAGTCAATTTGATTTCTGTGTGTTCCATCTGGCGAGGTCCATGTGTACAGTCGCTGTTTATGTTGGCGAAAGAAGGTATTGGCAATGAAGAAGTCGTTGGTCTTGCAAAATTCTATCATTTGATCTCTGGCATTGTTTCTATCACCAAGGCCATATTTTCCAACTACCGATCCTTCTTCTTTGTTTCCAACTTCCACATTCCAATCACCAGTAATTATCAATGCATCTTGATTGCATGTTCGATCAATTTCAGACTGCAGCAGCTGAAAAAAATCTTCTATTTCTTCATCTTTGGCCCTAGTCGTTGGTGTATAAATTTAAACAATAGTCGTATTAACTGGTCTTCCTTGTAGGTGTATGAATATTATCCTATCACTGACAGCGTTGTACATCAGGATAGATCTTGAAACGTTTTTTTTTTGACGATGAATGCAACACCATTCCTCTTTGAGCTGTCATTCCCAGCATAGTAGACTATATGATTGTCCAATTCAAAATGCCCAATACCAGTCCATTTCAGCTCATTAATGCCTAGGATATGGATGTTTATGCATTCCATTTCATTTTTGACGATTTCCAGTTTTCCTAAATTGATACTTCGTACATTCCAGGTTCTGATTACTAATGGATGTTTGCAGCTTTTTCTTCTCATTTTGAGTCATGCCACATCAGCAAATGAAGGTCCTGAAAGCTTTACTCCATCCAGGTCATTAAGGTCGACTCTACTTTTTTTTTTTCTACTTTGAGGAGGCAGCTCTTCCCCAGTCATCTTTTGAGTGTCTTTCAACCTGGGCGGCTCATCTTCCAGCACTATATCAGACAATGTTCTGCTCCTTTTCATAAGGTTTTCACTGGCCAATGCTTTTCAGGAGTAGACTGCTGGGTCCTTCTTCCTAGTCCGTCTTTGTCTGGAAGCTCAGCTGAAACCTGTCCTCCATGGGTGACCCTGCTGGTATCTGAATACCGGTGGCATAGCTTCCAGCATCACAGCAACACACAAGCCCCCACAGTATGACAAACTGACAGACCATCAATTGCTCATATGCAAGTTCAAGCTGAAACTGAAGATAATCAGAGGAAGTCCACGAGAGCCAAAATATGACCTTGAGTATATCCCACCTGAATTTAGAGACCATCTGAAGAACAGATTTGATGCAATGAACACTAGTGACCGAAGACCAGACGAGTTGTGGAATGACATCAAGGACATCATCCATGAAGAAAACAAGAGGTCGCTGAAAACACAGGAAAGAAAGAAAAGACCAAGATGGATGTCAGAGGAGACTCTGAAACTTGCTCTTGAAAGTCGAGCAGCTAAAGCAAAAGGAAGAATTGATGAAATAAAAGAACTGAACAGAAGATTTCAAAGGGCCTCTCAAGAAGACAAAATAAAGTATTATAATGACATGTGCAAAGAGCTGGAGATGGGAAAGCAAAAGGGAAGAACACGCTCGGTGTTTCTCGAGCTGGAAAAGCTGAAGAAAAAATTGAAGCCTCGAGTTGCAATAGTGAAGGATTCCATGGGGAAAATATTAAAGGACGCAGGAAGCATCAAAAGAAGATGGAAGGAATACACGGAGTCATTATTCCAAAAAGAATTAGTCGATATTCAACCATTTCAAGAGGTGGCATATGATCAGGAACCGATGGTACTGAAGAAAGAAGTCCAACAAGCTGCTCTGAAGGCACTGGCGAAAAACAAGGCTCCAGGAATTGATGGAATATCAATTGAGATGTTTCAACAAACAGATGCAGCACGGGAGTTGCTCACTCGTCTATGCCAAGAAATATGGAAGACAGCTTCCTGGCCAACTGCCTGGAGGAGATCCATATTTATGCCTATTCCCAAGAAAGGTGATCCAACCGAATGTGGAAATTATAGAACAATATCATTAACATCACACGCTAGCAAAATTCTGCTGAAGATCATTCAAAAACGGCTGCAGCAGTATAGCAACAGGGAACTGCCAGAAATTCAGGCCAGTTTCAGAAAAGGACATGGAACCAGTGGTATCATTGCTGATGTCAGATGGATCCTGGCTGAAAGCAAAGAACACCAGAAGGATGTTTACCTGTGTTTTATTGACTATGCAAAGGCATTTGACTGTGTGGATCATAACAAACTATGGATAACATTGCGAAGAACGGGAATTCCAGACACTTAATTGTGTTCATGAGGAACCTATACATAGATCAAGAGGCAGTTGTTGGGACAGAACAAGGGGATACTGATTGGTTTAAAGTCAGGAAAGGTGTGCGTCAGGGTTGCATTCTTTCATGATACCTATTTAATCTGTATGCTGAGCAAATAATACGAGAAGCTGGACTATATGAAGAAGAACGGGGCATCAGGATTGGAGGAAGACTCATTAAAAACCTGCATTATGCAGATGACACATTCTTGCTTGCTGAAAGTGAAGAGGACCTGAAGCACTTACTAATGAAGATCGAAGACCACAGCCTTCAGTATGGATTGCACTTCAACATAAAGAAAACAACAATCCTTACAACTAGACCAATGAGCAACATCATGATAAGCGGAGAAAAGATTGAAGTTGTCAACGATTTCATTTTACTTGGATCCACAATCAACACCCATGGAAGCAGCAGTCAAGAAATCCAAAAACGCATTGCATTGGGTAAATCTGCTGCAAAGGACCTCTTCAAAGCTGTGAAGAGCAAAGTTGTCACCCTGAAGACTAAGGTGCACCTGACCCAAGCCATGGTATTTTCAACCACATCATGTGCATGTAAAAGCTGGACCATGAATAAGGAAGACCGAAGAAGAGTTGACACTTTTGAATTGTGGTGTTGGACTGCCAAAAGAACGAACAAATGTGTCTTGGAAGAAGTGTGGCCAGAATGCTCCTTAGAGGCAAGGATGGCAAAACTGCGTCTTACATACTTTGGACATTTTGTCAGGAGGGATCAGTCCCTGCAGAAGGACATCATGCTTGGCAGAGTACAGGATCAGCGGAAAAGAGGAAGACCTTCAACGAGGTAGACTGACACAGTGGCTGCAACAATGAGCTCAAGCATAACAACGATTGTAAGGATGGCACAGGACCAGGCAGTGTTTCGTTCTGTTGTGCACAGGGTCGCTATGAGTCGGAACCAACTAGACGGCACCTAACAACAACAACATCCAGTTATGCCAGCACCATTTGTTAAAAAGACTGTCTTTTCCCCATTTAAGTGTTTTGGGGCCTTTGTCAAATATCAACTGCTCATATGTGGATGGATTTATGTCTGGATTCTCAATTCTGTTCCATTGGTCCATGTATCTGTTGTTGTACCAGAACCAGGCTGTTTTGACTACTGCGGTGGTATAACAGGTTCTAAAATCAGGTAAAGCAAGGCCTCCCAACTTTGCTCTTTTTCAGTAATGCCTTATTTATCCGGGGCCTCTTTCCCTTCCATATGAAGTTGGTGATTTGTTTCTCCATCTCACTCCATCTCATTAAAAAATGTCATTGGGATTTGGATCGGAATTGCATTAAATATATAGAGCGCTTTTGGTAGAATAGACATTTTTATAGTGTTAAGTCTTCCTATCCATGAGGAAGGTATGTTCTTCCGCTTCCGTAAGTCTCTTTTGGTTTTTACAGAAGTGTACCGTAGTTTTCTTTGTATAAGTCTTTTACATCTCTGGTAAGATTTATTCCTAAGTATTTTATTATCTTGGGGGCTAATGTAAATGGCATTCACTTGGTGATTTCCTCTTCGATGTTCTTTTTGTTGGCACAGAGGAATCCGACTGATTTTTGTATGTTTATCTTGAATCCCGATACTCTGCTGAACTCTTCTATCAGTTTCAGTAGTTTTCTGGAGGATTTCTTAGCATTTTCTGTGTATAAGGTCATGTCATCTTCAAATACAGATACTTTTACTTCCTCCTTGCCAATCTGGATGCCCTTTATTTCTTTATCTAGCCTAACTGCTCTGGCTAGGACCTCCAGCACAATGTTGAGTAAGAGTGGTGATAAAGGGCATCCTTGTCTGGTTCCCGATCTCAAAGGGAATGTTTTCAGGCTCTCTCCATTTAGGGTGATGTTGGCTGTCGGCTTTGTTTAAATGCCCTTTATTCTGTTGAGGAATTTTCCTTCTATTCCTATTTTGCTGAGAGTTTTTATCATGAATGAGTGTTGAACTTTGTCAAATGCCTTTTCTGCATCAATTGATAAAATCATGTGATTCTTGCCTTCTGTTTTATTTATGTGGGTGGATTACGTTAATTGTTTTTCTAATGTTGAGCCATCCCTGGATAGCTGGTATGAATCCCACTTGGTCATGGTGAATTATTTTTTTGATATGTTGTTGAATTCTATTGGCTAGAATTTTGTTGAGGATTTTTGCGTCTACCTTCACGAGGGATACAGGTCTATAATTTTCTTTTCTTGTGGTGTCTTTACCTGGTTTTGGTATCAGGGATATGCTGGCTTCATAGAATGAGTTTGGTAGTATTCCATCCTTTTCTATTCTCTGAAATACCTTTAGTAGTAGTGGTGTTAACTCTTCTCTGAAAGTTTGGTAGAACTCTGCAGTGAAGCCATCTGGACCTGGACCTTTTCTTCTTGGGAGTTTTTTGATTACCTTTTCAATCTCTTCTTTTGTTATGGGTCTATTTAGTTGTTCTACCCTCTGTTTGTTTTAGTTTAGGTAGGTAGTGTGTTTCTAGGAATTCATCCATTTCTTCTAGGTTTTCAAATTTGTTTGAGTATAGCTTTTCATGGTAATCTGATATGATTCTTTTCATCTCAGTTGGGTCTGTTATAATATCGCCCATCTCATTCCTTATTCGGGTTATTTGCTTCCTCTCCTGTTTTTGTCAGTTTGGCCAGTGGTTTATCAATTTTGTTGATTTTTTCAAAAAACCAGCTTTTGGTCATGTTAATTCTTTCAATTGTTTTTCTGTTTTCTATTTCATTTAGTTCAGCTTTAATTTTCATTATTTGTTTTCTTCTGGTGCCTGTGGGTTTCTTTTGTTGCTCTTTCTATTTGTTCAAGTTCTAGGGATAATTCTTTGATTTTGGCTCTTTCTTCTTTTTGGATGTGTGTATTTATTGATATAAATTGGCCTCTGAGCTCCACTTTTGCTGTGTCCCAAAGGTTCTGTTAGGAAGTGTTTCCATTCTCACTGGATTCTCTGAATTTCTTTATTCCATCCTTAACGTCTTCTATAATCCAGTCTTTTTTGAGCAGGGTATTGTTCAGTTTCCAAGTGTTTGATTTTTTTCCCCTGCTTCTCCTGTTACTGATTTCCACTTTTATGGCCTTATGGTCAGAAAAGATGCTTTGTAGTATTTCAATGTTTTGGATTTTGCTAAGGCTTGCTTTATGACCTAATATGTCGTCTATTCTAGAGAATGTTCCATGTGCACTAGAAAAGAAGGTATACTTGGTTGCTGTGGGGTGCAGTGTTCTGTGTATGTCTACGAGGTCAAGTTTGTTGATTGTGGCATTTAAATCTTCCGTGTCTTTACTGAGCTTCTTTCTGGATGTCCTGTCCTTCCCCGAAAGTGGTGTGTTGAAGTCTCCTACTATTATTGTGGAGCTGTCTATCTCACTTTTCAATGCTGGCAGAGTTTGTTTTATGTATTTTGCAGCCTTGTCATTGGGTGCATAAATATTTAATATGGTTATATCTTCTTTGTGTACTGTTCCTTTAATCATTATATAGTATCCTTCCTCATCCTTTGATGGATTTAACTTTAAAGTCTATTTTGTCAGAAATTAATATTGCCACTCTTGCTCTTTTTTGATTGTTGTTTGCTTGATATATTTTTTTCCATCCTTTGAGTTTTAGTTTGTTTGTGTCTCTATGTCTAAGATGTGTCTCTTGTAGGCAGCATATAGATGGATCTTGTTTTTTAATCCACTCTGCCACTCTCTGTCTCTTTATCGGTGCATTTAGTCCATTTACATTCAGGGTAATTATGGATAGGCATGAATTTAGTGCTATCATTTTGATATCTTTTTTTGTGTGTTGATAGTTTCTTTTTCCCACTTGATTTTATGTTCTGAGTAGATTTGCTTTATATATTGTCCTTTCCTCATATTTGTTGTCGTTGACTTTGTTTCTGCTGCGTCTGTATTTTTCCCCTGTATTTTATTTTGATGAGTAGGATAGTTTGTCTTCTTTGTGGCTACGTTATTATTTACCCCTATTTTTCTAAACTTAAAACTAAATTTTATTTCTTTGTATCGCCCTATCTTCCTTTCCTTGTGGAAGGTGTATGACTACATTTCTTATTCCCTCTTTATTATTTTAATGTTGTCTTGTTTTATATAATAACATCGCCGTTACCCTCTGTTGGGCTTTTTCTTTTTTTTAAAATCTTTCTTTGTTTTGTTTGGATTTCCCTGTCTGGGTTGACTTCTGGTTGCTCTGCCCAGTGTTCTAGTCTTGGGTTGATACCTGATATTATTGATTTTCTAACCAAAGAACTCCCTTTAGTATTTCTTGTAGTTTTGTTTGGTTTTTAGGAATTCCCTAAACTTGTGTTTATCTGGAAATGTCTTAATTTCACCTTCATATTTAAGAGAGAGTTTTGATGGATATATGATTCTTGGCAGGCAATTTTGTTCCTTCAGTTTTTTAAATATGTCATCCCATTGCCTTCTTGCCTGCATGGTTTCTGCCAAGTAGTCCGAGCTTATTCTTATTGGCTCTCCTTTGTAGGTGACTTTTTGTTTATCCCTCGCTGCTCTTATAATTCTCTCTTTATCTTTGGTTTTGGCAAGCTTGATTATAATATGTCTTGGTGACTTTCTTTTAAGATCTACCCTATGCAGAGTTCGATGAGCATCTTGGATAGATATCTTCTCATCTTTCACAATATCAGGGAAGTTTCCTGCCAACAAATCTTCAACAATTTTCTCTGTATTTTCTGTTATCCCTCCCTATTCTGGTACTCCAATCACTCGTAGGTTATTTCTCTTCATAGAGTCCCACATGATTCTTAAGGTTTCTTCATTTTTTTTAATTCTTCTATCTGATTTTTCTTCAAATATATTAGTGCCAAGTGATTTATCTTTGAGTTCAGAAATTCTAGCTTCTACGTGCTCAGTTCTGCTCCCCTGACTTTCTACTGAGTTGTTTACTTCTGTAATTTTATTGTTAATCTTCTAAATTTCTGATTGTTGTCTGTGTATGGATTTTTCCAGCGTATTAAACTTTTCATTATGTTCCTGAATAATCTTTCTAATTTCTTCAATTGCTTTATCTGTGTGTTCCTTGGCTTGTTCTGCGTATTGCCTCATTTCCTTCCTGATGTCTTGAAGGGTTCTGTATATTAAGCTTTTGTATTGTACATCTGGGAATTCCAGGAATACACTTTCATCTATAAGATCCCTGGATTTTTTGTTTTGAGAGCCTGTTGAGGTGATCATGGTCTGTTTCTTTATGTGACTTGATATTGACTCTTGTCTCCAAGCCATCTGTAAGTTATTGTATTAGTTTATGCTTGCTTACTGTGTGGTAGATGCTTGCTTTGTTTTGTTCTGGTATACTCCTATGGGTTGCCTGAGTGAGCTAGCTTGATTATTTTCCCCTTTCGAGCCCTGGTGTCCTGTCCCCAGCTGGCTAGAGCTGTTATCAGGTATATCAGTCTAGGAGTCCATTCAGTTTTCTTGTATGAATTCAGCTCAGATGTCCAGGTAGCTGATATCAAGTGTGTGGTACAGGCTCTGTCCTACAGTATTAGAGGGGCAGGGGTGATTGGCGTACATACCGGTATCTGAATGCAGCAGGGGGTCACACTCTGAACAAGGCAGGGGGCTAAGAACTGACCCCCACGTGTCTCTGAGGAAAACTTGTCTCTGTTCCCTAGAGTATGCTGGTGGGTGGGTTCTGCAGAGTAACCATGGGCACCCAAAGTTTTTGGTTGTAAGGACTGGGAGGTACCAGTTATCTCTGGACCCTTGTCGCGGGTGGCTGGGTGACCTGAGTGGAGCTACCAGTCCTTAGGTCCCTGATGTGGGTAGGTGAGGACCTTGTTTAATAGGCAAAGCAATTTCAAACGTCAAACACCCACCTCCCCACTGCACAGCTGAAATGGTTGGAGTTTGCCAACAAGGGCCTATTCTCCCGAAATAGGCCCACACAGGTCTATGCAGAAGGGAAAGGTGCTCAAGGTCCACGGATGGTTTATGCCTGGACAGAACCCGCTTCTGTCCAGAGCTCCCCCGGTTAATGGAGCTAGCAAATTATCTTTTCCCCTCAATTGCAAATTTATTCCTTCCCCAAGGGCAGGAGGATGGCTCTAGGTGCTCACCAGGGTCTATCTCAGGCCCAGGGATTCAGCCGCTGAAGCCGGCTTGGGGGTGGTGGGGGAGCGCAGTAAAATACACGCAAGTACTTAGCTTTTGCCGAGAGCGCTGTTCTCTTCAGGTTCCAGAGGTGTGAGTGGGCTGCATGGCTGGCTGCTTCTCCCTGAAGAAACCATGGCTGAACGCTAGTACCAGCCTGCTGCTGCCGCCGCTGCCACTCCAGAAATTGCGCCTGAGGGCTCCCCATGATTCAGGCGCGGTAACTCCTCTCCACTTCTAAATGGCCTCTTCTTCCCCCGCCCCTCCGTTCATTGTCTAAGCTTGCCTTTGATGCTCAGGACTCCCAGCTTGTCACAAATATACTCGTTTCACTTGTTTTTTCAGGTCTTTGTTGTAAACAGGGCTCCACAGAAGCATCTGTCTATTCCGCCATCTTGGCTCCCTGAGGTTATCTTTTGAACCTTGAGCCTTGAGAAAACTGCTTTCCTAAAATCACCTTTAAGTCAAACAAATAGCCTAGCAAGTAGCTTAGTAAGTCCCTTCTGCCTTAGGCATTTGACTCTTTTGAAGAATCATCTATGTGCAATCAGTTTTCAGAAACAGAAACTCCAGAGTTAAACTGGAAGCTGTGTTTAAGGGTAAATTGTCATTATATAAACACAATTTCAGCCCTTTTCCATGGCAATGTCCACAAAATGGGGTATAAGAATTTTTGAGAGTTCTTTCATCTTTGGAAGACCGGCCCTGTGGTGTAGTGAATTACTTAATATGGCCCTTCCAGCCATGCACAGTCTTATAACTCTCACAAAATGATCGGCAGGACTACGCAAATAATGTGCTTGTGGCCTACCAAGGGGATTGGACAGCATGCTAATGATGCAAATGAGGTGCATGGAACCCTGCAGAGGTAGGACTATGCAAATAAGGTACTTGTGGAACCCTTGTAGGGTATTGGTCAGTTTGACCATTCTGCTAGGCTTAAAAAGAGAGCCAATCCCAGAGCAGAAGAGAGGACCTCACTACCATCAAGAAAAGCCAGGAGCAGAACGTGTCCTTTGGGCCCAGGGCTGCTGCACTGAGAACCTCCTAGAGCCGGGGGATACTGGAAACAGCAAGCACGGCAAGAGTCCAGTGGCAGCAGAACCAGGAGACCAGGGTGAGATGGTGCAGTGGGCTTCCCAGTCCACAGAGAGAGGCAACGACAGTGCGTGTGCTGACTGACCCACGGACCAAAAGAGCTGAGTGCCTTGGGCAGGACATTTGCCGGTGGAGTGGGGTGCCTCCAGGCACTTGGTTGAGCTAGGCTCCCCATCCAGAGAAAATCAGCTAAGCGACTCTGGGCCGAGGTTTACCAGTAGAATGGGGTGCCTCTGGGCACTTACTGGCAGAGTTAAAGAGTTCTGTAATATCTGCCTGAGCAGGGCAGGGGCCTAGGGCTGAGAGGCCAAGGGGCAGAGAACCAAGAGAGGCCTGCCTGCAGGCATGGCCGAGAAGCTGTCCTGATGGGAGAACTGTATCCTGAGTCGCTCTTGATCCTGAACTGCAGCCTGTTACTTTCCTAATACACCCCGTAACTGTGAGTACAGTCTGTGAGTTCTGTGTGAACCAGAATAGTGCATGGGAGGGACAGCTGGTGTCAGAACTGGTAAAAAGGGTGGAGAGAGGAGGTATGTCTGGCCTCCACCTCATAGCAATCAGCTTTGGGCTGACGATGTTGATTTTCTCTCCTCCGCCTCCTGAAGTCCGATGAGGTTGGACAACGCCACGCCGTTTTTACAGCTCTCTAGCCAGAGGTGTTGCCCAATTTGCACTATATTACATAAACTTCAAATCAATTTATATTATTAGCTTAATATTTTTATTTTAACATACCCTCCCATTTTTACTATTTTTCATTTTCTTTTTTAATTTCTTTAAATAGCTGGCTATTCCTTCTCCAACTCTTCTACTGGGGGTATCCGTCTCTTTCAACTTGGTCCTTAATCTCTCACTTTTTAAAAGTTTTTTGAGAAGTCCTTCTGTCATTATTCATTCTTTAAAGATGGTGAGTCAGACAGATCTAAGAGTAGCCCATTTGGAAGCCCTGGGGGGAAAAATTCCTTCAATATGAAATGCTTACCATCTTCCTGAGTTTGGGTTTTCTGTATTCAAAAATCTTAAACTTTAAAATACAGAAAACCGGTAGTTAAAAGTTAAATACCTACAAATTTCAAATTAAATAATCTCTATGAAAGGTTTAAAAACAAGTACGGCCTGAATGACTCAGGAGCCCCTAAAAAGAGAATGCTGATCTGGTTAACCCGTAAACCTAAAAACCTACAGTTATGTATACTTAACGCTTAAGTATGTTAAGGTAAACAACAACACGTAACAACAAAAACAAAAATGAACATCGTGACATCCCACTCCTGAATACTTCAGTATGCATCTCTAAAAATTAACCTTTTCCTACAAAGCCAAATTGCATTAACAAAATTAATAATTACAGGTATGTCCCGCTTAATGGTATTTACTGTGATGTGTTCCAGAAAATCTGACCTTCTGTGCCTTTTTCTGTATTAGACGGGAAAAACTATAATGGATTACATTTCAACTCAAAACTACTAACCAATTAACTTTTTTATCTATAAGTAACATCTACCAGGTTGCAATGTATAATGTTTAACAATGATATCCAGTTTACGAAACAATACAGCTGTAGACCAACAATTGCCTTGTGTGCAGCAACATCCTCTTTTCTGTTATAACTGCTTTCCCCATTTGCTCTGCTTCCTTCTCCATGAAGCCCTTTCTTAACTTTTGGGGGCGCTTATATACGACACTAGGCAAAAATGAGGGTCAAATAGGAACAGCACTGTGGGAACACACTCACTGCGGTGGCTAAGAATGGCTCCCCTGAGTATGATGCTGCGGTGCCTCTGTGGCTCCAGCCACCTCTGAGACACACAGCCCCTTTCTTGGCACTGAACACACTTTTCAAATCTTGTACACATGATCCTGATGTCTCAACAATTGCTTTCGGGTAATTGAAGACTTTCCTGTACCTTATTTTATAAAAAATATGGTGTATCAAGTTTGGGGATGGTTTCCATATAAAAAGCACCTGAAAAATGTTGTATTGAGAGAAATAATTGTTTGTTGAACAATGTTTTGAAGTATTTAAAACCAAGAGACAGGTTACTGGGAAAATGCCAATCAAGGGGACATAGCAACTGTATTTAATACCCAATTCAGAGTCATGTTTCCCCAATTGTTCTGAATGTTTTTTTTTTTTTTGGCTTTTTTTTGCTGGGTGGGCCAAAGCAGAATCCAGTCTAGGAACCAATACTGTGTCTGGCTGTTTTATCCCTTAGGATTCTTTTATTTTGGAACTGTTCCTTTCTTTCATGACACTGTTGTCACCAAAGGAGCCCTGGTGGCACAGTGGTTAAGTACTCAGCTGCTAACCAAAAGGTTAGCATTTTGAACCAACCAGCCACTCTGTGGGAGAAAGATGGGGCACTCTGCTTCTGTAAAAATTTACAGCCTTGGAAACCCCACGGGGCAGTTCTACTCTGGTCTTATACGGTCACTATGAGTCAAATCAACTTGACACAGCAGACATCAAACTAGTTGTCCCGGAGAAGTCCTACTTCTGGATCATATCAGGAGATATGCCGTATTTGTTACCCTACCATTAGGGATGTTAAGATTGACCACTAGATTAGGGTGGTGACACCCTGATAGCTCCAGGATAAAACTAGGCTCTTCCCCCTTACGACAGAAAGTGATCTATCTGTGTGGCATTGCTGGAATGTTGGGTTTCCCCCATCAATTTCTAATGGTTTCATACTCGTTGATAATCCTGGCTTGAGTCATAATTTCCTTATGGGTTACAAAATGATCATTTTTGAAATATATAATCCCTTTTGCATAAATCAGCAGATTTTTTAAATAAAGTAGATGCTTCCAATTTTATAATTTTAGCTTGTTTTCGATTTTAGGGATTGCTTTTTAACAATTAAACATTTACATAACTTGAATGTCAAACTATATAGAAGAGCATGCATAGAGGAGTTTTGCTTCCACACTGCTCCCTCCACTCTGCTTCCCTACTACCATCTTAAAAAAAAAAAAAGCCCAAACCCACAGCTGTCAGGTTGATGCCAACTCACAGCGACCCCATAAGTTTCCTAAGGCTGTAAATCTCTATGGAAACAGACTGCCACATCTTTCTCCCATGGAGCCACTGGTGGTTTTGAACCACCACCTACAGATCACCACATATTTAATGCCACACATTAAAGTTCAAACTGCAGGCAGAAAGCATTTCTTTAGAGTTAAAATTCCAAAGCATCTAATCAATGAAAATGTATACCAACATGTCATTAAAAGGGTATCAATACTATTTTGAAAGAAAGCTTCAAAGGCAAGTCTTAATCTCATAACCCAAGAACACAACACGTCAGTTTCTTACACCCCATATTCTCACCTGTCCAACCAGTATACGCAGAGCAGTCATGTGGATCAGCTGTCTTCAGCCCTTCTTCCATTTGCTGTAGTAGATCTTTAATTTTGGTCTGGATTCGCCTTGTGAAACTATGGATGATCTGAAAATCAAAAGAAGGGAAAATTTTAAACTGTACAAGAATAGATTATGTTGTAATAAATCTTTAACTAACAGTATAAGTTATAAGAACATAAAAGACAGAGGAAGTTATATTAGCCAGCCCATTTCAATGCTTCATTTTACCTTGGCTTTTATAAGGTCAGAAGACCCTGAGTGGTGCAAAGAGTTAAGTGCTTGGCTACTAACTGAAAGGCTGGAGACTGGAGTCCACCCAGAGGTACACTGCAAAAAAGGCCTGATGATTTACATACAAAAACCCACCACTGAAAATCACATGGCACAGCTTTACTTTGACACACACAAGCTTGCCATGAGTTGGGACTGGCTCCTCAGCAACCAGTTGGTTTTATAAGGTTCGTTTTTAATGAAATAATGCCCTATATGGACAATAACTCAAAGTGGGATCACAAAAACTAACTTGCAGAAACTAAAGAAAGAAATCATGAATGAGAAAAAGAAAGACAAATTTAACTACATAAACATTTTAACTTCTATAAGGCAAAGAATATAAGAAACATGGTCTAAAAGTAAATAATGAAGGGGAAATATTGTCATATTAAAGACAAAACCCATCGCCATTGAGCTGAATAGGACTCATATCAACCCTATAGGACAGGGTAGAACTGCCCCATAAAGTTTCCAAGGCTGTAGTCTGTACAGAAGCAGATTGGGACATCCTTCTCCCTCAGAGTTGTGGGAGAGTTCGAACCATCGACCTTCTGGTTAGCAGCCAAGCGCTTTAAACATTGTACCATTGGTGTTCCCGTTCTCAGATAAGACACTGTAAGTAAGAAAGGAATATAACAATACAGACATAGATTCAAAATTTTCAGTGCACCTCTTACAAAAGAAAATAAAACAAATGATAAATAAGCACAAGCAAAAATGTTTAAATCATTTAGCAATTAATGAAATGCAAATAAATGCAAGTACCACAGTTTGCTCATCAAACTGACAAAGTATAAAAAGATTAAAAAAAAAAATTAAGTCCCAAGGCTGGTAAGAGCAAAGGAAAAAGATATTCTCATTCACTACTGGTAGTCTTTCTCAAGGGAAATATGGCAATATTCTTAAACATGTGATTGACAGTGTCATTCAGATGCTTCCGACCTTTGCTGATTTTTTTCTTTTTGTCTAGTTGTTGTATCACTTGCTGAGGAATATTAAAATCTCTGACTATGATTGTGGAATTGTGTATTTTTCCTTTTAATTCTGTCATTTTTTGCTTCATGTATTTTGAGGTCCTGTTATAAGCATAGACAAACTTATAACTGTTGTGTTTCCTGAAAAATTGACTCATTTATGATAACCAAATGTCCCTCTGTGGGATTATAAAGAATATATTTTCGTGTTTCTGTATCATTAGGGTTTTTAGGGTAAATTTTCCTGAAAATTGGGATCCTAGACTAAAAATAGGGGTCCCTGGGTGATACAAACAGTTAAGAACACAGCTACTAACGTTACCGGAATAAGGTTCTCGCCTCTCACTGGTCAGGAATGAGCAGGTCAGCACAACTGGACTAAACCAAAAGCAAAGATGTTTCCTGAATAAACTGAATGCTTCGAAGGCCAGCATAGCAGGGGCAGGGGTATGAGGACCAGGGTTTCAGGGGACATCTAAGTCAACTGGTGTAATAAAATCTATTAACAAAACATTCTGCATCCCATTTTGAAGAGTGGCATCTGGGGTCTTAAACGCTAGCAAGCAGCCATCTAAGATGCATCAACTGGTCTCAACCCACCTGGATCAAAGGAGAATGAAGAACACCAAGGATACAAGGCGATTACGAGCCCAAGAGACAGAAAGGGCCACATGAACCAGAGACTACATCAGCCTGAGACCAGAAGAACTAGATGGTGCCTGGCTACAACCGATGACTGCCCTGACAGGGAACACAACAGAGAACCACTGAGGGAGCAGGAGAGCAGTGGGATGCAGACCCCAAATTCTCATAAGACCAGACTTAACGGTCTGATTGACACTAGAAGGACCTTGGTAGTCATAGCCCCCAGACCTTCTGCTGCCCCAGGACAGGAACCATTCCCGACTCTTCAGACATGGATTGGACTGGACAATGGATTGGAGAGGGATGCTGATGAGGAGTGAGCTTCTTGGATCAGGTGGACACTTGAGACTATGTTGGTATCTCCTGCCTGGAGGGGAGATGAGAAGGTGGAGGGGGTTAGAAGCTGGCGAAATGGACACGAAAAGAGAGAGTGGATGGAGAGCAGGCTGTATCATTAGGGGGAAAGTAATTGGGAGTGTGTAGCAAGGTGTATATGGGTTTTTGTGTGAGAGACTGACTTGATTTGTAAACTTTCACTTAAAGCACAATAAAATAAAAAAAAAAGGGAAAAAAAGAATGAGCAGGTAAGGCATGTAGTTTTCCACAGGAGCAAAGGTTTACTGAAGAGGCTTACAAGCAGAGACGGGGAGGGCCTAGAGCAATGCTTATCCTCATCTCACAGCACAAAAGACAGGCCTGAGTTTCTAAAAGTTCTTGGGCAGGAAAAGATTCATGTTTATTCATAGACACTGGTGGGGATATGTTAACTAAGGTGCCTGCACAGCAGCTTTCCAAGATGGCTCCTGTCCTGGAGGCCTCTGGGATTTATAGCAGGACTTATTACGGGGTGTTGTGCCTGCGCAGTGTCTCGCTCCCCGGGTTTGGTTCCCCAGCTGGGGCTGTAGCCCCTCAGTGCCACCAGTGGAAGGTCACACAGCGGTCACAGGTAGATAGTTTGTATGTGTTCCGAACCTGGTTTTTTCCAGCTGCTTCTGAAAGGCAACTTTAAAGAAGTTTGTGGGCTATTTTTAGGTACCCTGCCCCACTGTTCTGGGGAATAGCTTTGTTTCTGCACCCTGGCCCATTTCTTGTGGGCCCCTCTGTTCACTGTCTTACTTAGTCTCTAGGTTCCACACTTAACCCTCATTTTTTAATTTCTCTTTTACTTGCTTCTCTTTTAACCACACCAGTCTCTTCGCTATTTCTCAAACAGGCACCCTCTGATCTGAGGGCCTTTGCTCCCTGTCTTACTAACAGAAAAATTGACTGTTAGAACCCACCAAGGGGCACCTAGAAAGAACGGCCTGGCAATCTGCTTCCCAAAAGTCATGTAAACCTCATGGGTTACAGTTCTACACTGCAACGCATGGAGTCGCTAAGAGTCAGAACTGACTCACAGGCAACTGGTTTGGTTTTTTCTTTGGTTTAGACTTTAGTCTTTGGAGTTAATTTGTTGTTCATTGCTGTTGAGTCAATTCTGACTCATGGCGACTCCACATGAACAAAGTAGAACTGATCCATAGCATGTCCAAGGCTATGACTTTTTCAGAAGCAGACTGCCAGGTCTGTCTTCCAAGGCACCTCTGAGTGGGTTCGAACCCCCGAACTTTTGGCAAGTTATCAGTGCTTAACCATCTGCACCACCCAGGGACTCCCAGGAGTTAATTTAACCCTGTTACTGTCTAGCAGATTCCAACTCATAGTGACCCTATAGGACAGAGTAGAACTGCCCCATAGGGTTTCTAAGACTGTAAGTCTTTATGGAAGCAGACTGACACATCTTTCTCCCGAAGAGCAGCTGGTGGGCTCCAACTGCTAACCTTTTGGTTATGAGTCAATTTATAAGTGTATAAATAGCTACGGAGGTTTACTTAACCCTAAACCAAAAAAACTCATTGCCGTGGAGTTGATTCTGACTCACAGTGACCCTATAGGACAGAGCAGAACTGCCCCATATGGTTTCCAAGGAGCACCTAGTGGATTGGAACTGCTGACATTTTAGTTAGCAGCTATAACTCTTAACCACTACACCGCCAGGGGTTCCTTACTTAATCCTGGAAATATGTATTTACATTTCAAGGAGGAGGACTAGGCCCTGGGAGACATTTCTGAGTTGTAAAACTGAAGACAGTGAAAGTGAACTTAACATTTTCTATTGAGAGATTTAGTTACATTCCAAAGGGTTAGAGGAAGATGTTTTCAAGGAGACTCTTTTAGTTTGGGAGGGAGAGATAGTTGCTTGTTTCTTTTTCCCCTTTTTAGAAAATACAGAAAATTCCTTTTTCTTCTTCCCTCATCTACAATAAAGACTTTGCATGTCCAAGACATTTGACCTGCCTTTCATTGTGTGGAAGAAACCCTGGTGGCCAGTGGTTATATGCTCATCTGCTAACCTAAAGGTCTGATGTTCAAAACCACCAGCTGCCCCACAGAAGAAAGATGTGGCAGTCTGCTTCCGTAAAGGTTACAGCCTTGGAAACCCTACGGGGCAGTTCTACTCTGATGTGTAGCGTTCAACTATGGGTCAGAATCGACTCAGAGGCAAGTTTTCTGTTTCATTACACAGCCCCAGAGGTAAGAACTGAGACACAGGGAACCTTTTGCCTGTTATCTGCTGAAAAGTAAATAATAGGAAACCTCTCTCTGATCCAAAAGCCTCATGTGTGCATTTAGGACAAAATTAGTAAGGTTAAATATTAAAAACCTAACACTCTTTATCATTTGTCACTAGATTTTCAGCCTTTCTATGCTTACTGTTTGCTTACACTTATTTTTGTCATCCATTTACTTTCAACTTCTTTCTTCTTTAAAGTGTACTGCTTGCATAGTATATTAAAAAAAAAAAAAAAAACCTGTTGCTGTTGAGTTGATTTCAGCTCACAGCAACTTCATAGGACCGAGAAGAACTGCCCCATAGAGTTACCAAGGAGCACCTTTTGGTTGGCAGCCAAGCTCTTAACTACTGTGCCACCAGGGCTCTGTATAGCATATAATTGGATCTTTTTCCCCCTTAATTCATTCTGATAATTTTTATTTGCACTGTTTATTCCATTAGTGTTTAATGTAATTACTGACACAGTTGGGTTTGGATCCTCCACTTTATTATATTGTCTTCTCTGTTTTTTGTTCCTCTTGAGAAGCCACTATAATTCTCCCAGAATCCAGATCTCTGGAGTCCAAGGAGTTGGGGTGGCCTACCCAAGCCATTTGCCCTTAAATGTCCTTTCGAACCTTGAACTTTGAAGAAACTGGTTCCCTAAAGTGACCTTTAAGTCAAACAATAGCTTAGTACGCAGCTTAGTGGAGACTGTTTTGCCTTAGGCATTGGGCTCTTTTGGAGAATTTTCTATAGTCATTTTCAAGAAACAGGAACTCCAGAGTCTGACTGCAAGCTATGTTTAAGGGCGACGTGATATTACAAAAACACCGTTCTGGTCCCCTTTCCATGACAATGTTGATGGGGTGAGGTGTAAGAGTCTCTGGAGGTTTTCCCATCTTCAGAACATTTTTGTCTCTCTAGTCAAAATGTTATCCTGATTTGCAAATCATACATTAAATAAACTTATATCAATTTCTATTATTGGCTTCATATGATTGTCATTTTAACACTCTGATACCCCTTTCTGCATCCCCCTCCATCTTCTTGAATTATTTCAATATTTCTGAAAATTACATTTTAGTTTTCCTACCAAGCTTTCGATGGCACTGGGTTCTGGAATTAGGCTTTTAGCTTTATTTTCCTGCATTATTTTTTTTTAAGAGTTGCTCTAGAAAATACAACATATGTCTATAAATTTTCACAACCCACTTACAGTTAAAAATGTACTATTTCATGTAAAATGTAGAAACCTTGGAATTGTATAGGTTATTTGCTGAAAAGTAAATAATAGGAAATCTCTCTCTGATCCAAAAACCTCATATGTGCATTTAGGACAAAATTAGTAAGGTTACTAATCCCCAGTCCTTTCTGTTACAGTGTTCTATATATTACATCTACAATATAACTTTTGCTTTAAACAATTAAGTTCCATAAACAAAGAGGTCAAAAGCAGAGAGGAAAAATAAACACCTACTCCTCACTTATCGACTATCTCATTATCTGGTATTTCACATTTACGACAACAGTAAAAAATCTACTATCTGACTGTCTTGTACATTAATGACACACTCCTGTCAGTAACAAACCCCAAGGTGCAAGGCATGAGTAACACTGGCTGTGATGATTAAAGTCATGTGTCAACTTGGCTGGGCCATGATTATCAGTGGTTTGGCAGTTATGTAATGATATAATGTGGCAGCTATGTAATGATGTAGTCATCCTCCATTTTGAGATCTGATGTGGACACCTTCCACTTTTGCATAACACTGATTTCCCCATAAAGACCTGGTCTTTGGAACTGAACCACGTCAATACATGAGGAGTGGGTTTTCAATGTTCTTCATTCTTTTCTTAGTATCTGAGTTTCCATCATGTATTACCTCCCATAGCATTCTGTTGTAACAAATTCTCTTAGTTTTTTTTTTTTTTAGTTATTTGAACATGTTTTTATTTTGCCTTCATTCTTGAGGAATATTTTCACTGAATAAAGAATTCTGGATGATGATATTTTCTCTCAGCACTTTAATATGCTGTTCAACTTTACTCTCGTTTCTATGATTTCTAATGAAAAATCAGCTGTTAATCAAATCATTGTTGTTTCCCTGTATATTTATGTGTTGTTTTCCTTGCTGCTTTCAAGACTTTCTGTCTTTGCCTTGATTTAGACTTGATTCTGCTTCGTGTTTTTTGGGCATCTTATATCTAAAAATGTCTATCTTTCATCAAATTTGGGAAATTCTTGGGCATTATTTCTTCAAATATTTTTTTCTGCCTTATTCCTCCCCTGCTTCCCTTCTATGATTACAATTATACATATGTTGGACTGTATGATATAATCTAACAGATCCTTGAAGCCTTATTCCTTTTTTTTTTCCCTTCAATCTTTTCTCTATTTCTCACAGTAGATAATTTCTATTGATCTATTTTTGAGTTCACTCACTTTTTCCTGTCATCTCCATTCACCTAAATCCATCCAGTGAATTTTGAATTTAGATATTGCATTTATCAGTTTTAAATTTTTCATATGATTCTTTTTTTATGGTTTCTATTTCCCTGTTGAGATTTCCTAGCTATTCATTTATGGAGGGCATATTTTGTTTTATTTCATTGAGGACAGTTGTAACAGTCACTTTAATATCTTTGGTAGTTCCACTATCTGGTTCATTTCAAGGTTAGCCAATTTTCTTTTCTTTTGAGAATGTGTTTATATTTTCCTGGTTCTCTGTATATCAAATAATTTTGGACTGTATCTGAAATGTTAATTTATGGACATTATTATCTTGGCTGTATTGAATTAGAAACTGTTTCTTGGGCAGCAGCTCTGGTCTCCGTTCAGATCTTTTATCTTTAGTTTAGCTTTACACACAGTTTCGGGGACCGTTCTTTGGCTCAGTTCTTTCTCTCATTCTCTTTAGGAGCCATGCTTACCCAGCCGCAGTTTTCTAGTTCTTCCAGCCAGAGAAAATGTCCTTCCTCATAGCTACCTCCTGCTACCACTGCATGCACCATGCATATAGCACTTAGTTCCAGGACAAAAGACATGGAGATGGGAACTTACTTCACACAGCTCCTTTCCTCCAGTTATATATTATAATCATATCATATAAAACTTGGGCACAATACAAAAGTATATACAATCACGTACTATAAAATCTAGACATAATACAGAAAGCAACCACACTTTGATCTGCTTCTATTTACTCTCCAGTGCCTTTCAGTGGTTCCTTTTTATTTCATATACAAGTTCTACAATTGTTTTGTACAGGGGATTCCTCTGATAGCGTTTTATTCCATCGTTACTGAAAGTATGAGTTCCTTGTAATTGCTTTTAACCTTATAAAAAATGTAGTATATGCACCTACTTAAGGAACCCCGGTATCTCAATGATTAAGGCTCAGCTGCTAACCAAAAGGTCGGCAGTTGGAACCAGCCAGCTGCTCCAAGCAGAAAGGACCTGGTGATCTGCTCTCCTAAAGACTACAGCCTAGGAAACTCTAAGGGGCAGTTCTACTCTGTCTTATAGGGTCGCTCTGAGTCAGAATCGACTTGACAGCACACAACAACAATATGCACCTGCTTATGCATCAGAGCTTCATATAACACCCTTAAAACCCCCAACCCTGCCCATATTTTTAAGCAGTGCAAGCAATGTTTGAGCATTTAGGATGGGGATTTCCATTTTAATTCTAACCAGTTAAACCAAAGGAGATATTTATAAGTATATATTTCTGTTATACTATGTGTACTGAATATGATTTTTCTCTTAACAGTGTATTTATCACTTGCTCAAGATTATAACAAGTGGACTGGACAATGGATTCTATTAAGTGTTAAATTATATCTTTTTATTAAATATTATTCAAAGTAAATTACAATAATTCCTCGCCAACCATGATGGTTAGAATACCTTCCCTTGTGTGAAAAATTGAGTTAGAGATCTAAGGACAAGAGCAACTTTATGAAAATCTTTATAAATGGCTTACTTAAATAAAATTCTAAAGACAACACCAAGTGAACGCAGTGTTCATGACATCTGACCTATTTCAAAGGTGATATAATTACTATATGAATGGATTTCATTTACCGATCCTGCCTTAGAAGTAACGCTTTCTGGATTTCTCATTCCCACAGTTTTGATGATACGCTTAAAAAAGTATCTTACTTTGATGCTGCTAATGAATGTACCAAGAAGAATAACTGTCTAATTCTCCATCTGTTTAATGATTTCTTGACTGCAAGTAAGTGACTTAAACCTCCTAAGTCTTCCCTTGGAGTTTCCACTGTAATCAAGCAGATGCAGAATAATTTGCACGAGAAGAAAAAAATTGGTTAATTCTTCTCTAACACCTGGTATGTCAGACTCCCTAAAGTAGTGCCTAGCCTATACCTATTCCCCACACTCTTCTTCCTTGTTATTGAAATCCTCATTACATTCTGAACAGCAATGCAGCCAGCCCAAGATGAGCTCATTGCATTTCCAAACTCCCTTGCAACCAAGGGCGGCCATGTGACACAATTCTGGTCAATGAGAATAAGTGAGGTCTTCCAGGAGTGCTTAGAAAGTTCTTGTTTTTCTTGATAAAAAAGGTCACAGCTAGCACTCCCCTCATTTTCCTCTTTTCTTCTCATTGTAAACTTGGACATGACATCTGAAGCTTCAGCAGCCATCTCGCACTATGACCCGACAAACATGAAGAGAAAGACCAAAATAATTATAGAAATGCTGACCTTGACCTTGTTGAAATGAGTCAACACCAGCAGCTACCTTCCTCTAGACTTCTTGTTATGTAAGGGAAAAAAATTAGATAAAGCTACTTCTAAGTGGAGTTTTCTGTTTACTGTAGCTGAATGCAGGCCTAACTTAAATTCTTCCACAGTCCTCTCTGCCATGATAACCTCATTCCAAAGCATATGCTATTAAGCTCTCATTTCTCATAAGTGCCACTGGAGTATAGTCCTATGATATAGCACATGATTGCTCACTCTAATTTTCTTTGATACTTGCCAAAATTTCATTACAAAAACCATTTCTCAGCCCTTTGTTTTAAGACACCTTTTCTATTTCCTCTTTTTCTATCTCCCACAAAGGAAACTTCTAATTAGTTTATACTAGAATCAAATGCTCATGCTGTGACAAAAAAAGAGCAAATCAAGAAATTTATTATGCTACATTTCTATTTGCATTTGATGGAGTCTATGGTACCAAGAGGAATTATAACTGGCTCATTTCATTAAATAACGGTATTACAGTAAAACCTGGGAAAGCTGGAACCTGTGTAAGGTGGAAATCTGTCAGAGGAAGAAAATGCAAATATTTTCTACTAAAACGAGCAATAGGAAAGTGGTAAGACTGCACCCTGTCAGAAGTGGAAAACTTGCGAGACCCAGAAAAATAAGGCAGTCCTGTTGAGTTCCAGCTCTCACAGGTTTCACTGTATAATAAAGATGCTCTTAGCTGTCATCGAGTCGATTCTGACTCATGGCGTCCCATGTGTGCAGAGTAGAACTGCTCCACAATGTTCTCAAGGCTGTGACTATTTGGAGGCAGACTGCCAGGCCTGTCTTCCAAGGCACCTCCAGGTAGGTTCAAACTGCCGACCTTCTGGTTAGTAGTTGAGTGCTTAACCGTTTGTGCCTACCAGGCACTCCGTAATGAAGATAACTAACAATCACTCAGTACTTATTATGTGTCTGGAACCAAGCACTTTACATGTTATATTTCAATTAATTTTCACAGCAACCCAGTGATTCTCATTTTTTTGGAGAGAAAAGCAAGGTTTACCAAGTTCACATGACAGTAAGAGGCAGAGCTCTTAGAGCTTGGGCTATCGTTGTTAGTTGTTGTCCAGTTGATCCCGACTCCTGGAGACCCCATGTGTTACAGAGTAGAAGTGCTCCACAGGGTTTTCTTGGCTATTATCTTAACAGAAGCAGATCACCAGGCCTCTTCTTTCATAGTACTGCTAGGTGGGTTTGAACTGCCAGACTTTAGGTTAACAGTCAAGTGCAAAGTGTTTGTGCCACATACGAACCTTAGAGCTCAGACTAGGCTGTCAGATTTCCAAGCTGCTAGGTTTTCCCACGCTGTGCTCTTCTTATTAAAACCTTTGCTTGACTCTGCATTTACATTTTACCTTTCGATTTTTAAGAGATTTACAGCTTTCACTTGATCTCACCATATGAATACAAAAACATATGTGCCACACAGCACAGAAACAGCTGGAATTGTTAAAGAAATTTGGAAGTTTCATCTCTGACTCTAAGAATGATTTTTAGCAATGACATTCCAATCAGAAAGAAACTGCTCTTTCCTATATGCTAGGCAGTTATCCCCAATAAGGATGCCCAAATGTGTTATAAAGCAAAAATCCAAACTGAGGTGGGTACTAATCACTGATGGTAAAGCTCCCAGCAAGGCGTCACGGCACCCACTATTCCAATGATGCACAGTGCGTGTCTATGGCAAGACCTATTCCTCTTTTTTACAATGTTTTTCATGGTAATAAATCTTAGAACCAGGAGAGAGAGATGAGAGTGTGTGTGTGTGTGTGTGTGTGTGTGAGAGAGAGAGAGAGAGACAGACAGAGATAAAGAGACAGAGAGAGACAGTGCACAGACACCGGGTGATATTTAAGCCAAGAGATTACCCCAGTTATATTAAAGTTTCAGGAGATTAAACTACCCTTCGGCCACGGCATTTTCTACTTCACAAGAATAGTTAAGGGGAGTAATTTATTATTTATCATTTTCTAAAACATGAACACATACATATTCTGTATCGCTGTCTCAACGCTAGATTTTACACAAGGCGTGAATTCGGATCAGTACATTCATAAGCTATGCTTTATATTGCATTTGGCTAATATAAAAAGTAGATATAAACAGTACAAATATTATAGGTGATTAGAACTGATTAACATTCAGAAAGGCTGTTACTGAAGACAAAGGCCCAAATTTTCCTTTTTTGGTATAAAGCTTCTACAAAACTCATTGCCATCGTGTCAACTCCGACTCCTATCAATTTATAGGACAGAGTAGAACTGCCCCATAGGGTTTCCAAAGAGTGGCTGGTGGATTCAAACTGCCAAGCTTTTGGTTAGCAGCCAAACTCTTAACCACTGCACCACCAGGGCTCTGGTATAAAGCTTAGCAAGCACACTATGTATATTAACAATTCAACACATGATGATAACCAGCATTGTGTATATTTCTGTAACTTTCAGATACCCATTTGAGAAAAGTAAGAAATAAAATATGGATCATTAGAAAATTTTGGACTTAATATTTGACTGTTTTATTGTTATTTTAAATAATAAATGAATGGACTCCATGTGCCAGGCACTGTTATTAGGACAAAAAGATGAACAAGACAGGGTCCCCACACTCAAAGAGCTCCTGGTCTAATGAGTCAAACGTAAAAATAATTACGATACCACGTAATAAGTGCCAGAACAGCAATATACAATGTGGTATATGCAGGTAAATTTCAATGTGTATGTAGACTGATATGTGTGACTTTCGACATGTCTACTGCCTGGAGCTGCTAGGAAAATGTACGTTTTGGAAAGTTAAAGACTTTAATTTACCCTTACAGAAGGCATTCAGGAATTTCCTAGGGGTTGTTCTAGCTTACTTGCTCCTTGAGGCAGGCAAGTTTGTACCCCAGGTGTTCAGAAAGGGTGAAGAGGGGATGGAGGGGTATAACAGCCACTGTGAGGGTGGAGAAGGGCTTCTTGTAGGACCTAAGAGACCCTTTCTTTGACCAGAGAGTATCATCGGCAGGGTGCTCTGTGGAACTAGAAGGCCACGAAGGCTTATCCCACTGATGGGGAAAATGCCAGTAAGCCTGCTCTGCATAGCTGTGTGTTGTAGCTGTATGATAAACTCCATTAAAGAAATGTGTCCTTTGTCTAAGTCTGCTGGCGCCCTTCCCTTAGTCATTGTTATTGGCATCATAACAACACTATGAAGAAGGTACAATTATTATCCCCGTTTTACAGGTGAGATGCCTGAGGCACAGAGAGGTGAAGCAACAATTTACCAAAGTGACACCAACAGCAAGTGGCAAAACTGGAGTTTGAACCAGATGACCAGTTCCAGAGTCCAAGTTTTCCCAATACACAACAAAAATATACTCAGACTTTAAGGGTGGGGAGAACGGCCCCCAAAGATGCCCACGCTCTAAACCCTGGAAGCTGTTAATATGTTATATATCAAAAGAGATTTCTGTAAACGAGATTAAGGTTAAAAACCAAAACCAAACCCACTGCCACTGAGTTGATTCCGACTCATAGCAACCCTATAGGTCAGAGTAGAACTGCTCCAGAGGGTTTCCAAGGCTGCAAATTTTTACAGAAGCAGACTGCCACATCTTTCTCTTGCAGAGCGGCTGGTGCATTCAAACCACCAACTTTTGGGTTAGCAGCTGAGCACTTTAACAACTGTGCTACCAGAGTTCCTTGAGATTAAAATTAGAGGCCTTAAAATATAGAGATAATCTTGGATTATCCAGATGGGACCAATCTAATCACCAAAACAAACAAACACACCAGTTGCTGGTCGATTTAGACTCATGGCGACCCCATATGTGTCACAGTAGAACGATGCTCCATAGGGTTTTTGGTAGCTGATTTTTTGGAAATAGATCGCCAGACCTTTCTTCTGAGGCGACTCTGGCTGAATTCAAACCACCAACTTTTGGGTTAGCGGTCAAGTACTTAACCATATACACCACCCCACTGGCCCTTAAAAGCAGAAAACTTTCTCCAACTGAAGTAAGGGAGATGTGACAGAAGAAGTCAGACAGATTTGAATGTGAGAGGGATTGGACCTGCCACTGCTGCTGGGGCCACACAGAAACCACAAGAAGGAATAAGGCAGCCCCCAGGAGCAAAAACCAGCCCTCACAGACAACCAGCAAGGAACGGGGACCTCAGTCCACAAGGAACTGAATCCAGTCAACAACCTGAATAAGCTGGGAAGCTGATTCATCCCCAGAGCTTCCAGAAAAGAACACAGCCCTGTCAACATCTTGATTTTGACCTTGTGAGACTATAAGCAGAGGCAGACTGAACCACACTGCACCTGAGTTTCTGACCTACAGAACTGTGAGATAATAAATAGGTGCTGTTTTAAATTGCTATGTTTGTGGTAATTTGTTATGCTAGCAAGAGAAAACTAATACAACTTTCTTATTTAATCCTTAGAATGACTTGGGAATGGCCACCTAACTAAGTCTACCCAACAACCCTGGGAGAGCTTCATGTAGAAAATGGCATCTAACGTTGAGTGTTAGAGAAAGACCAGGAGTTTGCCCTGAGAAAAGGAGTGGGTAAGGCATTCTAAGCTATGATACATAGATGATGTAAAAAGGCATTTAGGTGAAAGACACAGAGAAACAAGTAGTTCTATCTGAAAAGTAAGGAACATGCAATTGTTCTCTTACTAAAATTACTTAGTACGTTTTTCTGCATTTTTTGATGAAAAATTTAGTGCTGGTTTGAGGAAATACAACTGCCAAATATACATGATTTTACTTTGGAGAGAAGAGTGGAGAAAGTCTCAAAATAGGTGCTTAACATGCATATATGAATAAATCCTAAAAAGAAAAAGTTTTGAACAGTTATGCATGAATCAAACTTCTGCATATGAATCGTACTGTAAATGCACCAGGTAACTTACTAATAAAACTCATTTACTGAACCCCTAATATTATATGATATGCACTTGAGATACTTCATCTAACTTGAATGTCCCTGTTGTTGTTGTTGTTAGGTGCCATCGAGTGGGTTCCAACTCATTATGTACAACAGAAGGAAACACTGCCTTGTCCTGCGACATCTTCACAATCGTTACGCTTGAGCACATTGTTGCAGCCATTGTGTCAATCCATCTCCACGAGGGTCTTCCTGTTTTTCTCTGGCCCTCTACTTTACCAAGCATGATGCCCTTCTCCAGGGATTGAGCTTCCTGATAACATGTCCAAAGTACGTGAGGTGAAGTCTCACCATCCTTGCTTCTAAAGAGCATTCTGGCTGTACTTCTAGACAATTTGTTCATTCTTTTGACAGTCCATGGTATATTCAATGTTCTTCACCAACACCACAATTCAAAGGCATCAATTTTTCAATCTTCCTTATTCATCATCCAGCTTTCGCATGCATATATGACTGAAAACATCATGGCTTGGATGAGGCACACCTTAGTTTTCAAGGTGACATCTTTGCTTTTGAACACTTTAAAGAGGTCTTTTGCAGCCGATTAGCCCAATGCAATGTGTCCTTTGATTTCTTGACTGCTGCTACCATGGGTGTTGAATGTGGATCCAAGTATAATGAAATCCTTGACAACTTCAATCTTTTCTCCATTTATCATGATGTTGCTTATTGGTCTAGTTGTGCAGATTTTTGTTTTCTTTATGTTGAGGTATAATCCATACAGAAGGCTATGGTCTTTGATCTTCATTAGTAAGGACTTCAAATCCTCTTCACTTTCAGCAAGCAAGGTTGTGTCATCTGCATAACGCAAGCTGTTAACGAGTCTTCCTCCAATCCTGATGCCCTGTTCTTCTTCGTATAATTCAGCTTCTCAGATTATTTGCTTAGCATACAAACTGAATAAGTATGGTTAAAGGATACAATCCTGACGCGCACCTTTCTTGATTTTAAACCATGCAGTATCTCCTTGCTCCATTCAAAAGACTGCCTCTTGGTATATGTACAGGTTCCACATGAGCACAATTAAATGTTCTAGAATTCCCATTCTTTGCAATGTTATCCATAATTTGTTATGATCCAACCGTCGAATGCCTTTTCATAGTCAATAAAACACAGGTAAACATCTTTCTGGTATTCTCTTCTTTCAGCCAAAATCCCTCTGACATCAGCAATGATATCACCCATTCTATGTATTATTCTGAATCCAGCTTGAATTTCTGGCAGCTCCCTGTCGATGTACTGCTGCAACCACTTTTGAACCATATTCAGCGAAATTTTACTTGGGTGTGGTATTAATTACATTGTTCGACAGTTTCTACATTCTGCTGGATCACCTTTCTTTGGAATGAGCACAAATACGGATCTCTTCCAATCAGCTGGCCAGGGAACTGTCTTCCAAACTTCCTGGCATAGACGAGTAAGCACCTCCAGTGTTGTATCCGTTTGTTGAAACATCTCAGTTGGTATTCTGTCAATTGTTGGAGCCTTGTTTTCTGCCAACGCCTTCAGTGCTGCTTGGACTTCTTCCTTCAATACCCATCAGTTCTTGATCATATGCTACCTCTTGAAATGGCTGAATGTCATGTAATTCTTTGTAATACAGTGACTTTATATTCCTTCCATCTTCTTTTGATGCTTCCTGTGTCATTCAATATTTTGCCTGTAAAAAACCTGTTGCCGTTGAGTCGAATCCTACTGACAGTGACCATATAGGACACAGTAAAACTGCCCCAAGGGTTTCAAAGAAGCGCCTGGTGGATTTGAACTGCTGACCTTTTGGTTAGCAGTCATAGCTCTTAACCACTGTGCCACCAGGGTTTGCTCACAGAATCCTTCAACATTGCAACTTGAGGTTTGAATTTTTTTCTTCACTTTTTTCAGATGGAGAAATGCCGAGTGTGTTCTTCCCTTCTGGTCTTCTAATTCCAGGTCTTTGCACATTTCATTATAATACTTTACTTTGTCTTCTTGAGCCACCCTTTGAAATCTTCTGTTCAGTTCTTTCACTTCTTCATTTCTTCCTTTTGCTTTAGCTACTCAATGTTCAAAAGCAAGGTTCAGAATCTCTTCTGACATCCGTTTTGGTCTTTTCTTTCTTTCCTATCTTTTTAATCATCTTTTGCTTTCATCATGTATGATGCTCTTGATGTCATAACACAATGTCTGGTTTTTGGTCATTAGTGTTCAATGCGTCAAATCTATTCTTGAGATGATCTCTAAATTCAGATGGTACTTTGGCTCTCGTGGACTTTTTAAAATCTTCCTCATCTTCAATCTGAACTTATATATAAGCAACTGACGGTCTGTTCTGAAGTTGGCACCTGGCCTTGATCTGATTAATGACATCCAGTTCTCCATCGTCTCTTTCTACAGAGGTAGTCAATTTGATTCCCGTGTATTCCATCTGATGAGGTCCATGTGTATCAAAAAACTGTTTATATTGTTGAAAAAAGGTACTGCCAATGAGTAGACCATTGGTGTGACAAAATTCTATCATGTGATCTCTGACATCATTTCTACCATCAAGGCCATATTTTCCAACTTCTGATCCTTCTTCATTTCTAACTTTCGCATTCCAATCGCCACTAATTATCAATGCATCTTGATTGCATGTTTGATCAACTTCAGACTGCAAAAGTTGGTAAAAATCTTCAATTTCCTCATCTTTGGCATTAGTTGTTGGTGCATAAATTTGAATAATTGTATTAACTGGTCTTCCTTGTACGTGTTTGGATATTACCCTATCACTGACAGCACTGTACTTCAGGGTAGATCTTGAAACATTGTTTTTGACAATGAATGTGACACTGCTCATCTTCAATATGTCATTCCTGGCATAGTAGACTATATGATTGTCTGATTCAGAACGACCAATACCAGTCCATCTCAGCTTATGTCTAGGATATCGATCTTCAAGCATTCCACTTCATTTTTGACAACTTCCAGTCCTCCTACATTCATACTTCGTATATTCCACATTCCAATTACTAATAGATGTTTGAAGCAATTTCTTCTCACTTTGAGCTGTTCTACATAAGCAAATGAAGGTCTCGAAAGTTTTACTCCATCTAAGTCATTAAGGTCAACTACACGTGAAGGAGGCAGCTCTTCTCCAGTTCTATTTCAAGTGCCTTCCAACCTGAGGGGCTCATCTTTCGGCACTATATCACATAATGTTCCACTGCTATTCATAATGTTTATACTGGCCGATTTTTTTCAGAAGTATTGTATTTTTATGCAAATAACGCAGTCTTCTGTGTTTGTTTGCTGGCTACACACTCCCCTCCCCCACAAGGCACCTTCAAAAGTGCTGCCTTGCCAACCCTTTTCCATATGCTGCTGTAAAAGAAAATTAGCACAGGGAACTTACGAAAATTCCTCACAGGGTGTGGCCAGCAGACGCAGAACAAGTATTATTTGTGTAAAAACATGGTAGACTGCACGATCCTTCTTCCTTTGGAAGCTCTGCTGAAACCTGGCTACCACCAAGGGTGACCCTGCTATCATTTGAAACACCAGTGGCATAGATTCCAGCATCACAGGAACACACAAGCTACCACAGTATGACAAACTGACAGACAGTGGTGGTAACCACTAAGGAACATTAATTTCTATATATTTACCTACTCATGTCACTTCATATAAGTGGGAACATACAATATTTGTTTTTTTGTGATTGACTTATTTCAATCAACATAATGTCCTCTAGGTTCATCTATGTTATAAGATGTTTCACGAACTCATTTTTCTTTATCACTGGGTAGTATTCCATTGTATGTATGTACCACATTTTACTTATCCATCCATCTTACGGATGGGCACTTGGGATTGTTTCCATCTTTTGGCTACTGTGAATACTGCTGCGATGAACGTAAGCAAGCAAATGTCTGTTCGTGTCACTTCTATTAGAATCTTAGGGTATACACCTAGGAGTGGAATTGCTGGGTCATACAGCAGCACTACCTCTAGTTTTTTGAGGAACCACCAGACTGTTTTCCACAACAGCTGTACCACTTTGCATTCCTAGCAACAATGGATGAGGCTTCCAACTTCTCCACATCCCCTGTTATGGATTGAATTGTGTCCCCCCAAAATATGTGTCAACTTGGTTAGGCCATGATTCCTAGTATTGTGTGGTTATCCTCCATTTTGTGATTATAATTTTATGTTAAAGAGGATTAGGGTGGGATTGTAGCACCCTTACTCAGGTCACATCTCTGACCCAATGTAAAGAGCATTTCCCTGGGGTGTGGCCTGCACCACCTTTTCTCTCTCTAGAGATGAAAAGAACAGGGAAGCAAGCAGAGAGTCGGGGACCTCATACCACCAAGAAAGCAGCACCAGGAGCAGAGCACATCCTTTGGACCTGGGGTTCCGGCGCAAGGAAGCTCATAGGCCGAGACTGAGGACAAGGACCTTCCTCCAGAGCTGACGGAGAAAGCCTTCCCCTGGAACCAGAGTTCTGAATTTGGACATGTAACTTACAAGACTCCGAGAAAATAAATTTCTCTTTGCTAAGGCCGTCCACATGTGATATTTCTGTTATAGCAGCACTAGATGACAAAGACACCCTCCAATACTTGCTATTTTCACTTTTTTTTTTTTTTTTTAATCTTAGGCATCCTGGGGGAATGAAATGGCATCTCCTTGTAGTTTTGATTTGCGTTTCTCTGATGTCTAATGATGCTGAGCTTCCTTTCATGTGTCTGTTGGTCATTTAAATGTTCTCTTTGGTGCAGTGCCTGTTCATGCCCTTTGCTCAGTTTTTGACTGGCTTGTCTTTTTATTAAGTTGTAGAAGTTGTCCATACATTTTAGGTATTAGACCTTAGTGGTTATATCGTCCCTGAAGATTTTTTTCCCAGTCTACAGGTTCTCTCTCTATTCCTTTGATAAAGTCTTTTGATGAACGTATTTAACTTTTATGAGGTCCCAGCTATCTATTTTGTTTTCTGTTGCTTGTGTATTTGTTGTTGTGGTTGATAATCTATCTTTGAAAAAAATTAGGTCCCAAAGCTTTATTCCCACATTTTCTTCCAAGAACTTTACGGTTTTAGATTTAATTTAGGCCCTTGATTCATTTTGAATTAAGTTTTTGTGTATGGCACACAGTATGGATCTTGATTAAATTTTCTGCATGTAAGATAGTTTTGCCAGCACCAGGCTAAATAAATTTTTAAGCAAAAAATTACCTTTTTAACAAAAATATGGAAAATTAAATAAGGTATTAGAATTTTTTTTTGTTAGAAAATAAAGCATTTCAGATAGCTCAACATTATGCCACATTACAGATACCAAGTAAAAGTTTTCCTAATCTGCCTATGGAAAAAAGTTTAAAATCCTTAGGATGACCCATCAAGTCCTTCAGAATCGGCTCCAATCTGCCTTTTCAGCCTCCTTACTCTCCAATGTCATTCCTGTTCCTTCTTCTCCAGTCATATTTTATACTTTGCCATTCTCTTAAGGTAGAATCTCCTGTCCTTGCTCATGCACTTCCCTTCCTTAGCCTGTCAAACTCCCATTTCATCTTTCAAGCATCACATAAATGTCATCTCATCTGAACACCCTTCCCTAACACCACTGGAAAGAATTAATCTGTCTTTTTTCTTTTGTGCCCCCATGACATTCTTTATGTATTTTCACTTACTATAACATGCATGGCATAGTTTTGGAAGGTGCATTTCCAGCAAATTCTACTAGTGTTGCATCACAGCAACTTCTTGGCCAATCAGTGAGCTATGGCCATGCCCTCCAACAAGTGGGAGATTTCAGCCCTGGCTGGGGGGTGGGGGGCTCTGAAGCTGCCTCTAAGATGACACCCAATGATGTCCACCTTCTAGTATTTACAGCTTTATGTAATTTCCTCCCCTTGAGTGTGGGCTGGACTTACTGGCTTGCTTCTAATGAAGAGAATATGGCAAAGTGATTGTCACTGCTGATATTTCGTTATAAAATGACTGTCCCTTCCATCTTGGGTGCTCCTGCTCATTCTCTCTCTCTCTGATCCCTCGCTCTAGGGGGGAAGCCAGCTGCCATCTCATGAGGTAGCCCTATGGAGAGGCCCATGTGGTAAGAAACTGAGACCTATAGCCAATAGCCAGTGAGGCCATCCAACACCCATAAGTATGAGCTTGGAAGCAGATCACCCACCCCCAGTTGAGGCTTAAGATGACTGCAACCCTGGCTGAAGCCTGATTGCCCCAAGCAGAACCACGAAGCTAACCTGCACCTGGGTTTCCGACTCTCAGAAACTGTGTGAGATAACGTTCATTAAATTGCTAAGTTTTAGAGTCATCTGTCATGCAACAACAGATACTATGGAAGGCCTCTTCCCTGAGTGCTCTCTTAGCCCTAGGGATGTGGCTGCTCCCTGAATATCCGCTATTCTTGTATTCTTTAGAGCTCTCTTTACTTCTTACAAACTAATCTCTCATCATTCCAACCTCGTTATTGTTAATAAAAATTCTTTATATTACACTTTTCCTCTTCTAATTATCATGTGGTTTTTATCTCCTAACTGGACTGAGACACGCAGCAATGCTGATGCTGCTGGGCAGAGGGGCACACTTGGAGAAGGACCGGGTTAGACCAATTATGATCCAGCTCCTAGAGCTGGGCTCACTTCCCCTGAAGGCCATGGCCGCAATAAAACTAAGTAAAAGGAAGGGAAGAAATAGCTGTTAGATAAGTAACCAACTGCTTCAGATACCTTTCATAATTAAAAAATGGCTACTACATTGGTTTACTGGTTACTTTTCATAACATTTGGATCAATGTTGTAAAAAATGTTAACTAAGAACACAAAAACCAAACCCATTGCTGTTGAGCAGATTTCACCTCATAGCGACCATACAGGACTGCCCCATAGGGTTTCCAAGGAGTGGCTGGTGGATCTGAACTGCTGACATTCTGGTAAGCAGCTGAGCTCTTAACCATGTGCCGCCAGGGCGCCTAACACCAAAAAAGCCTTCTTATGAAAACATGACTCAGAAAAATATACTTGAGCTGGATTCAACATTGGAGGTGCATTTTATTGGAGCTGGATTCAACATTGGAGCTGCTGTTGTACACAAAGGAATGAAAGCTGCCTGTCCTGCCTGTCCCCATGATTGATTGTAGATCACACAGTTGTGATTCGTTGGGTTTTCGTCGATGGATTTTCAGAAATAGATTGCCAGGCCTTTTTTCTTTGTCTTAGTCTGGAAGCTCTACTGAAACCTGTTCAGCTCATAGTAGCAACAAGCCTCCAGTGACAGACGGGTGGTAGGTGTCCATGAGGTGCATTAGGTTGGAACCGCACCCAGGCCTCCTGCATGGAAGGTGAGAATTCTACCATGGAGCCACCACTGCCCCCGTGACTGATCGATTACATCACACACACAGCTGACCTAAAATAAGACTAGGCAAATTACTTAATGAATTTATAGTAATAAACTGGTATTGAACTGACAGAATTTATGTCATCTGTACTCATTTCTCACCCTTGACCTATATCTACAGATTTTGGGAACAAAACTGCAGGAGTCTCCCGCCTGTCACCTGACCTACAGGTTTTAGGCCTGCCATCCCCCCACAATAATGTGAGCTAATTCTTTAAAATCAATCAATCATCTCTCTCTCCGTTCACCGGTGCAGCTTCTCTACGGTACCCTCATTCTCTAGAGAACCCTAAGACACTATCATTAAGGGAAAACTCTTCTTCAATGCCTAACTTTCAAATTAACACATTACCCTCACTATCATGAAACGTCATGTATATAAAGCAAATGCATACTTTGATATCTTCTCTTAATTACACTCAATAGTTCAAGAATTAAAAATGTAACAATCTGCCAATGATCAAAGAATCTATGCAGAAGCTTCATTCATGTTCATTACATTTTATGCCTTTCAACTGATAACCAAAAAGGATTCTTTCCACATTTTAAAATCATATTCCTCTCTCCCTTTAATGTTCTCTCATCTTCAAGAATGAAATGATCCACACGCCCCCCCCTTTTTTTTAGCAATATAATCACAACCCAGAAACCGTGGTGGCGTAGTGGTTTAGTGCTACAGCTGCTAACCAAAAGGTCGGCAGTTCGAATCTGCCAGGCGCTCCTTGGAAACTCTATGGGGCAGTTCTACTCTGTCCGATAGGGTCTCTATAAGTCAGAATCGACTCGACAGCAGTGGGTTTGGTTTGGTTTGGAATCACAACCCAAACAGGAAACTCATCACTTCAAGGACATCACAGTTATTTGTGGCTTTTTTTTTTTTTTTAACATGTCAGTTTGATATATAGTTGAGGTCAAAATCATGTTTACCCAGATATAAAGGGTAAAATTTCAGAACTTGAGTTGAGCCAGGGGTTATTTCCTTCTGTGAGGCTGACAATGAAATTCACCTGCTCCTCACATCTCTTTATCGTTCTCATGAAGACTGTTACCACATCAAATAGCTGTCTAGAGTTCTTTTCACTCGTTTCTCATTAAACACTGCAGTAGCCTCGTTACTCCAAGAATAGTATTGAGATAGCAATTGGTAACAAGTATGATTTTTTTTAATGTTTGCCAAAGGCTTTTTTTGTTATAAAAATTTTGAACAGTAAGTCACAAATATAAATAGACATGTATGTGAAAATGGAAAGACTCTAGAGAAAAATCAGTATTGGCATATGAATTCTAAACCATAAAACTTAAAATATTACAGGAAAAGAAAGCGGCAACATTTATTAAGGGCCTACTATGTACCACATTTCCAATTTATATACATGATCTAATTCAATCATGAACATCCCTGTAAGTTAAAAATGTGGACAACAATTTCTAATCATTTATAAGAAAAGTGAGGTTTAGTGAATTAAGTCACTTGCCTAAGATCCCATATTCCAACCAATGTCTCTTTCAAAATTACCTTCTATTTAGTTTTGGCCAACTTATGCCTTTTTGAATATAAAATACATGGGAGCTACGGAGATGAAGTGGGACTTGAACACTGAGATGGGGTAGGGGGTGTGGTGACATAGTCTAACTGGCAAATGCAGGACAAGATTATGCCAATATTCATGTCTTCCTTCGTTTACTTTTTCCCTCTCAAATTGACTTTCGTCTAGACACCCTATTTCCAATTCCTCGACACACAGACTATGGTAAAAAGAAACTAAAAAACCAAGCTATGGCCACTGCATTAAAAGCACAGAAATTTACAGGATGATATTAGGTAAAACGCTTAGCCAAGACCAGTCAAAATGACACTACTGTTTATGTACCACGCTTTCTTTGTCCCTATGCCGTAAATTCTAACTTGACGATGGAATCTGCTGCGGAAAAAAAAAAAAAAAGTGTAAAGAACAGGTTGTCAGTGGATAATTCTGCATCACTGGAGGGCGAAAAGGGTGCCCCTGGGCCTTCGATAGTAAACAAATCTGCCTAACTGCCACAATAACCCTGCTAGTCACTTCCAGGCGCCGGGACACAACAGCGCTCCATAACCGGAGTAAGGAAGTTATATTTCAAAGACGCCGGAAAGTGGCTAACAACACACAAAGCGCTGCCTCGCCCGGAGAAGGACCACTGCACAGCGTCAACGAAAGGCACACAGACCGACCCCGCGATCTCCAAACCCGCGGCGCGGTCGGGTGACGTCAGCGCGCCGCCGGGGCGGGACGGGTGGACGCTACCAACACCAGCGCTCCCCCACCTGGCGCGGCCCAGGGCCGGTCCTACGCGGACCACCGACTCACCTTCCCATCGTTATTAAAAGGCAGGCCGAGCTCGTCCGTGGTGGACGGGGGTCGAGCACTGCCAGTCTCCTCAGCAGCTCCAGCGGCAAGCACCGCGGAAGCGGCAGCCTCGTAGTCCTGGAAGGGATTGGTAAACGCCCGCTCCTCCATTTCTGCCTCCCCGCCGAGTTGCAACTTCAGTCTCTTAGACATGGTCTCGCCCATCTCCGCCACGCGCACTCTACACACTCTCGTGGCCGCGCGGCACGGCGCGCGGAAGGGGACAAACCTCCTGCCGAGGCGTTTTGATTAGACCTCGGCTCTTGGAGCCTCGCCTCGCTGGCGCCGCGGCTTCTTTCCAGGACCCCTGCGCAGGCGGAGGGGCCGGGCCTTTAGCCGGAGAGCGGAGCAAAGTCTGGCAGGGGAAAGGAGCGGCTCTTCAGGTCTTGCGGTGCAGCGGCTGTCTTGCACATCTGGCTGCAGCTAGCGTTCTCCACGTGGTGCCTCCGCCCGGGTCTAGACGCCGCTCTGGACTCGGCGGTGGCTCCGCTTGGGCAGCCGCGCGCCGGGGGCGCGGTCGCGGGCCCCCGCAATCCGGCGGAGAGCTAGCGGGCTCCGCGGAGAGCGCGCTGGTCGCGCGTGCCGGTGCTGCGGCGGCGGCGGCTCAGCCCGCTCACGCCCATCCGCACCTTCGGGCATGAACGCGCTTCCCCATAGCCGCCGCCGCCCGCTCCTAGCCGGCGACCCCGCGGGGAGAGGGAGCCGCAGCCCGCAGAGCCGGTCCGTGGCTACGCGCACAGCAGGAATGGAGCCCCAGGTGTCTGCAGAGGCTCCCTGGAATCGCCGCGCCCGGCCCCTCTCCCTCTGCGCACGAATCCCCTCAGCGATTTTCTAGGGAAAACCGAAAGACCGCGAGGAAGACGTGCCCGTAAGGAAAACCTGTAGAGAAGAATTCGCTGTCATTCAAGGTGTGTGCGTTTCGCAGACTAGGGAAAGCGCATCCCCAGGCGCTCCATCATCAATCTGCATTTTCACCAGCCGAGCGATGCCGACGTGGTCTTCGGCTCCTGGTACACCAGACACCGGAATAGCAACAGCTCTGTTTGATAAGAAAAAAAAAAAATCTCCTAAAGAAAAGAATTTCAAAACAGCCTAAAACACTGCAAGGATAGCCTCCCGGGGGAAGGGGGGGTGAGACAGTCCCTCCTATTCACCGCTGTTGGGAGGGGGATGTCTGGAGGAGGAGCCACAGAGCTTTTTTTTTTCTTCTTCATTTTATGTTTTATTTTCAGCCCCTTTGTTTTGACTAAATGGACATCTTTGGTAACAGGCACTAATGTGCAAGCATACTTAATCATCTAAATATTTACTTGACCAGAGAGATGACTCCAATGTTAATATAAATTGCCCAGGAACATATGTATCATAAAATAACGCAAGCGAATGAATCTTCGCATTTTACGCAATCACAATACGATTAACTTCACAGTCTTCGTTGGTTCTCTTTATTCCCTTTGTTCATTTGGAACCAAATCGAAGTAATGATTTCTCTTTGAGGAAAGTGCCTTATTTCAGTTTTCTTCCATTTAGCAAACATTGATTGAGCACCACATGGTACTAGGTGATGAGGAAATAGAGATTAAGATAGTTTGTGCCCTGAGGATTCTCAGTCTAGAGGATGAGAAAGGCTAGGATTACAGTACAGGGTGATATGGATGTCCTTCTGGAAGCAAGCATGGTATATATTAATAGAGTGTAAAAAAGTGACATAATAGAAAATGAGCATAGTAGCAGGCACAGGAAAAGATCAAGTTGCTCCTGTCTCAGGAAGGGGTAGTATGGAGAAGTCCTGGCTTCCCACTACTAGCAATCCTATTGCCTCCCCCAACTCCAGGAAGTTGTACATGTGAAAAACACCCTTCTGAGGGAATGACTATGGGAGAGTACAGTGTAGGAGAAAATCCTCTCGTAAAGGGGCACTCAGCATGAGCACTCTCAGATTTCAAGGACACAGACTTAACAGGAGACCTGTGTTAGGGGCATCCCATGGGGGCCTGCTCCACTTTCCTGCTACATTCCGCTTTTCCTGGGTCCATCTTTCTCCCACAATGAAGGACATTTCTGCAGTGCCCCAAATTTTCATAGTGTCTTAGTCATCTGGTGCTGCTATGACAGAGACACCACAAGTGGGTGGCTTTAACAAAGAGAAGTTTATTTTCTCACAGTCAAGTAGGCTACAAGTCCAAATTCAGGGTGTTAGCTCAGGGGAAGGCTTTCTCTCTGTTGGCTCTGGAGGAAGGGCCTTGTCGTCAGTCTTCCCTTGATCTGGGAACATCTCAGAGTAGGAACCTCAGGTCCAAAGGACCCACTCTGCTCCTGGCACTGCTTTCCTGCTGGTAGGAGGTTCCCATTCTCTCTGCTCACTTCTCTCTTTTATATCTCAAAAATGATGGGCTTAAGACACTATTCTTGTAGACCTCATTGGTGTAACTGCTACTAATCCATCTTATTTTATCATAGTGATAGAATTTACAACACAGGGAAATCATGTCAGAAGGTAAAATGGTAGTCAATCACACAAGGGAATCATAAGCTAGCCAAGTAGAAATTTTGGGGGGACACAATTCAATCCATGACACTTACCCTGTTTAGGAAATCCCATCCACTAACGTCTGACGTTGGCCTGCCTTAGGAGCTATCCTTTTCCCTCCATCAGTGACTTCACTAGACAAAGTAACCCACAGCAATACTCCCCAGTGGCTGAGTTATTTAGTCTATAAAACACTAGAGGCAGGTATAGCCGAAACACCACCACCTTTGGCTTTGCTACACTAAGCCTGGGGACTTTGAGCAGGGGTTTGTTAACCTGTAAGCAAGGTATGCATGGGTTTATAGTTACACACAGGCTTAATTGTGTTTACTTATTAATCTGTAGTGCACAATTTCACATAGGTTTCTGTGAAAGATGTGAAAAACAGGTGAAATTATGCACTACAGGTTAGTAGGTAAGCCCAAGCCCATGTGTACCTTGCTTCTTGGGTAATCCATCCCTGCTTTTGAGATTTCTCTACCTTAGTTGGAGCCCTGGTGGCATAGGGGTTAAGAGTTTGGTTGCTAACCAAGAGGTTGGCAGTTCAAATCTACCAGCTGCTCCTTCAAAAACCTGTGGGGCAATTCTACTCTGTTCTATAGGGTCACTATAAGTTGGATTCGACTTGATGGCAACTGGTTTAGTTTATTTAATTTTTTTATTTTTGGTTAGTGTGGGGTGAAGATAGTCCTTACACTTCTTTCAGTTTTCTGGTTGATGACTGTTGGCAAGTGTGCAAACTCACCCTAAGGACAACCAATATTTTCAAAGGCTTTCAGTACTTTAAGGAGTTGGAATATTTTCCTAAATATTGTAAAATTTATGAAGATTCCATGCTCTGGGTGGAGATTTCACTTACATTATTATGCAGAGTAGCGACAGTTCTTTCTTCATCTTCCTGTTTCTAGACCCTGTGAAGAAGCTATTTAATGCTGAAGACATGAGGAACCATTCTGCTGCCTATTCTAACAGCAGGGCTATCTTCCTCTTCAGACAAAGACTTCATCAGTGCTTTAAAATTATAAGTTTTTATTTACTTTAAACCAAAAAACTCACTGCCGTCAAGTTGATTCCGACTCATAGTGACTCCATGGAAACCCTGGTGGTGTAGTGGTTAAGAGTTCAGCTGCTAACCAAAAGTTTAGCAGTTCTGATCCACCAGGCACTCCTTGGAAACCCTATGGGGCAATTCTACTCTGTCCTATTGGGTCACTATGAGTCAGAATCAACTTCACAGCAATGGGTTTGGTTTTCAGTCATGGCAACTCCATGCGGTTTTCAATGCTGTAAATCTCTAGGGAAACAGATTGCCACATCTTTCTCCTGCAGAGCCAGTGGTGGTCCAAACTGCCAACCTTTTGGTTATCAGTCGATCGCTTAACCACTATGCTTTACCTTAGGCCAAACCAAACTCTTAGGGAGGGCATCCTTCTCACTCATCAATATAAGTGCAAGGTTGCAATACAGGTGTTAAACATACCCCCATCCAAAGCAAATCCCCCGAAGTGGTGAGAATACTGGTAATTGACCTTTCTATTGAAGGAAAACACAGAATCAAATCTAAGTGGGAGAGGGAACATGCATATTCACCTGACTGAAACTTTGGGAACTACTCAAGGTTGAAAACTCTGAAAGGATTCAGGGAGTTAGACTTTCTCCTGTAGGAGGTGGGTTTTCCTGAGAGAGTGAGTATGATTGCCAGACTGAGAAACGTGAAGGCGGTGTGCATGTTGACAACCCCCCCCCCCCACAAAAAACCCCAAACTCATTGCCCTCGAGTCGATTCCAACTCACAGCGACCCTGTAGGACAGCGCAGAACTGCCCCATAAGGTTTCCAAGGAGTGGCTGGTGGATTCAAACTGCCAGCCTTTTGGTTAGCAGCTGAGCTCTTAACCATTGTTCATGTTGGCAGGCAACATAAATTTCTGGTAGGAAAGTCAAGTCAAGGAGTATCTATGGAGTACCTTTGAAGGCTTGAGTCTTCTTAGCATTATTCATTAATACATTTCTTAAAATATTCACACAAAAATTTTTTTTTCATTATCTTTATTCTTATGTGTCTGTCATTTGACAGGCTGACCAAAGGGTTTAGATTTGCACGAGTCCCCCAACCAGGTTGTGGGTCCTTGTGTGCCACCTGTGCTTGGCAGAGCTGTCCAGGCCTCTCTTTTGGAGCGTCTTCCTTCAGGTGGTAGAAGAAAATGTCCCAGTAGGCAGACCACCAAATATAACTCGTCTTAAACGTTGTGATTACATTCTGAAATTGCCCTACACTTTTGTCTGCCTATCAAGGCCCAGGTAGTTGGCTTGTTGGAGAAGAAGAAAAAGGCTAACCAAGGGGAACAGGGAATGGGTTTGCTTTATGTGCTTTCTTCTGTTGATACATCAGATGTGTTCTTCCAGCTACCAGCCACATATAGACACTGCATATGCTGTTTAACCCTGATTTAAGACAAATTTGATCCTTTAAACTGGCAATCCTCCAAGTATGACCCAGGGATTGTTTTGGGCAGTGTGAAGTCAAGACTTTTCATAATAACTGTGTGGGCAGGTGCCATGGAGTCAGCCCCAGCTCGTGTTGACCCTGTGTACAACAGAATGAAGTGTTGCTTGCCCTTATGCCATCGTCATGATTGTTGGTATGCTTGAGTCCATTGTTGCAGCCATTGTATACCTTCCAACCTAGGGGGCTCATCTTTCAACATTGTATTGGACAATATTCTGTTGTGATCCATAGGGTTTTCATTGGCTGATTCTCAAAAGCAGATTGCCGGCGCTTTCTTCATAGTCTGTCTTAGTCTGGAAGTTCTGCTGAAACCTGTCCATTATGGGCGACCATGCTGGTACTTGAAATACCAGTGGCATAACTTCCAGCATTGTAGCAACATACAAGCCATGACAAACAGATAAGTGGTGGTTCATTATTAGTATTATTTACACTAATATTAACAAATTATTTGTCTATTTTACTCCCATTTTTTCAGGAGCATACAGTGGGCTTTCCAAAGGCAGCATGACCTATGAAGTCTGTCTTAGTTTTCTCGTGCTGCTATAACAGAAATACCACAAGCAGATGGCTTTAACAGAGAAATTTATTCTTTTGCAGTCTGGGAGGCTAGAAGTCTGAATTCAGGGCACTAGTTCGGGGGAAGGCTTTATCTTTCTGTCAGCCCTGGGGGAAGGTCCTTGTCATCAATCTTCCCCTGGCCTGGGAGCTTCTCAGCACAGGGACCCCAGGTCCAAAGGATGCACTCCACTCCCGGATCTTCTCTCTTGGTTGTGTGAGGTCCCTTTCCTCTCTGCTTGGTTCTGTCTCTTATATCTCAAAAGAGATTGACTCAAGATACAGCCTAATCCTGTAGATTGAGTCCTCTCGTTAACATAACAGCCTCTAATCCTGCCTCGTTAGCATCAGTGGTAGACAACCACACAATACCGGGAATCGTGGCCTAGCCAAGTTGACACACATTTTGGGGGGACACAATTCAATCCATAACAATGTCCTCACAGATTAAATGCAGAAGTTGATAAGAGAGTTCAGCTATCCTCCATTAAAGTGGACAAAGAGATATGCAAAAGCATAAAAACAATATTATACTTCTCACTACATTTTTTGGGGGGGGAAATATATTTTTCATAAAAATTTGTTAACCTGTATGAAATGATGGTGGAAATTGGGGAGAGTCTTGCTCTTTGTCATGAATCTCAGCACCCATTCTATGTGGACAGTGTAGCTGGGTGTTGTAGGCAGGGGCCTCACGGGGAACCATGGGGTTGACGGGATCACCATGAGTTGGAATAGATTCAACAGCAACTGGTTTGGTTTCTGGTGCCCTCTAGAGCTGTGCTGTGCTGTGGCAATTCATTATGAGACCTGGGGACCCTATCAGAGAAAAGGAGGCTACCAAGTGCTTGGGGGATCCCAGTGAAGCTGAGTTGAATGCTTGAAACTGTTTAAAATAAAAAAAAAAAACTTACTGAAATTTGAACATAATGTTTATTTGGAGCAGTTATTCTATATGCATATAGGGAAGCCATTTTGATTCCAGAAAAAGCAAATGGCTCAAAGAAGCTAGGTACAATGAGGCTAATAAAGAGGGACCAAAAAATAAAACCAAACCCAGTGCCGTAGAGTAGATTCCGACTAATAGCAACCCTGTAGGCCAGGGTAGAACTGCCCCATAGAATTTCCAAGGAGCACCTGGTGTATTCGAACTGCCGACCTTTTGGTTAGCAGCCGTAGCACTTAACCGCTACACCACCAGGGTTTCCAGTAAAGAGGGAGAAATGTGGAAATGTGGAAAGATCAACTGCTGGCTAATCTTAACGTGACAGATTGAACCTTGCCTTTACCTTTTACTGAGATCCACTGATACCAGTTTACTTCCGCCTGGCTGCTAAGTTTGGGCTTCCACTCATCTGCAGCCATGAGGCTTTTTGAGATTTAAATCAGGGTGTGATAGTTTGACAACTATCCTTTTCTAGTAGGATAAGACAAATTTACATTGCTATAGAGCAGTTTCTGGCAGACATTTGCAGTTTGGGTATCAGGCTTTTTATGGTTAATATTTGGTTTTCTGGATAAGAAAAACCTTAAAATCAAAGTAAAATACCTGTTATTAATTTTCCTATTCAACAGAACTAAACAATATCTTTGTTAAAACTGAAATTATTAATCATACCCTTCTTTGTCCATCTAAGGCTGGTGTTGTTCAGAGAAGCAAGGATTACATAACCAAACTCACTTGCACCTTTCCTCATTTACTCAGCTCTGCTTTGTGTTTACATTTGTCTGTCTTAATCTCTTTCACCTATTCTGCATGATCTGAGCCAGTAAACCTGATCCTCCTAGTGCTTTCCTTCTCCATTGTTCTCAATACTTAGCTCAAATTAACCTGAGCTGTGTAAGCCAGAGTGTGCGGAATGACACCTAGACAAGAGAGTGTTGGTGTAATGGTACAAACTTGCCTCAGGAAGGAGAGAAATTCTTTACTGCTGATTTATGTTTGGGAAAACTTTCCTGCTTGGTAGAGCTTGGGTTAGACTAGAAGGCATTTTCACAAAAATAATATAATTATTGCTTCTTTACTGACCTGGCTATTTTAAAGATGCTTATTTTTGAGAAACTTTTGAATGTAATGAGACTTTTTACCAAAAATTACATGTACTTTCTTCTCCTTTGTAGGACAATCTCATGGCTGAAATTTTACCTATAAAAAAATAGGGTTATGAAAATTAGAGAATAAAATTCTATCTGTGAAATAGCGCTCTAAAACAGGCTCTTGACATAACTAAAACGGCTGACATGGGTTGGAATCAGACTCCATTTTGTCCTAGACCCCTGCTTCTGCTTTATGGAATAAGTGACCCATGACTACATTCCTGACCAAAATAACTTGTTCTGCAACATTCTGAGGTAGCCCACCCAAATTGTTGTTGGTGTTGCCGGAAACTCCAGGTCCTGCTCTGCTCCAGTCATCACGGTGAATAAACAAGAGGTGGGAGATCAGAAATGCAGCTTTATATTGTTGCACAAGGAAAGGAACAGTCAATGCTGGTGCCCCCAAGACTGCTCGAGGGTTGAGTTTAGGGAGGTCACTTTTATAGGGCTTACAAACAAGGAGATCATGTAAATTACATAAGCAACATTCTTAATCATGCCATCCAGGTGTAATAAGGGTAACATGTAACTTCATACGTCTCATGTTCAAAAATGGTGGCCCGTCTTCGCTCAAAAGGCTGAGATGTTACTGTGCGTGAGGTACTTAATGAACTAAAAGGTTAACCAGAATGTCAATATGGCACCTAAACTAGTTTCAGCTAATTTCATCTAGTTCTGAGCAGCAGTTAAGGACAGGGGAGCTGGGATGTTAATGTAAATCTTGTCAAGGGGCTTGTCAAGCAAGCTGCTTGAGACAGTGGAATTTTCCACGGCCTGGGGATCTCTGTCTTACTGGAACCAACTCTGGAACACAGGAAACTGTGACTAAAGTTGAATGCCCCAGCCAATAGAAATTCTTAATAAATAAGTCTTACAAACCATGCCGAATGTCAACCAATCAAATGTACCCCTGTACTCTTTCTCCACCCAGTACAAAGTTATGATAAAAGACACTCGTTTATGCTCCCTCTTCGGAACGCCATTTTGAACTTTCATTTTGGCTCTTCTGGATTTGCAAATCCTTGAATATGAATAAAACTCTTATTTTGCACAAACTTTTGTTTTTAACACGTCTATTGCATAAAAAGAAAAAAGAAATGGAAGGAAAGAGTGAATGAAGAGAAAGTAGAGGAAGGAAAGAAGACATAAGGAGGGGAGAGGAAGGTTGATGGGGGAGAAGGAATAAAAGGGACGGAAGTACTTCATGAGGGCTTTCCAAATCACCAAGCTCCCTCTTCTGAGTGAGGCCAGTTGAGGTCCTATAAGTAGAACCCTCAGTGTGTTGTCTTTTCTAATGGATGTTAATATTATTTTCCTACAAGTGACCTAAATTTTAAAATGTTAATCTCCCAATATACAGGTTTTCATCTTTTCTCTCTCCATCTGTCAGGGAAAAAAATTGGCAAGGGTAGGGGTGACTCGTGATGGTAATTTGTTCTAGACTTATATTATTTCCCTGGCAATATGAATATTGTGGGCGTTCTGCTTGGGCATAGTGTCTCTTTATGATCTTTTGTTATTATTTTTAGTAAACTTTATATACCCAGAATTCATATCACTAGCGAAAGCGAGTCAGCAGGGGTTCTCCTAGAGCCGTCAAGGAATGGGAGTATTGCCTCCTTAGGGGGCCATTCTTCTGAAGGCTGGTGAATTCACCTAGATGGGAGATTAATCACCAAACTAATTGGAAACAGAGCCTATTGGTTTGAATGGAACCTGCGGATTTTTACTCTAGAGCTCCACATTTTATTTATTTATTTATATTGTGCTTCAGATGAACGTTTACAGAACAAATCAGTTTCTCATCCTGTCCCCTTTCCTGTCCCCTCCTGCCTTCTTGCCCTTTCCCCTGGGCTGGTGTGCCCGTTTAGTTTTGTTTTCTTTTATAGGCCTATCTAATCTTTGGCTGAAGGGTGAGCCACAGAAGTGACTTCAGTACTGAGGTAAAAGGGTGTCAGGGGCCGTACTCTTGGGGCAGAGCTCAGCATTTTAAATTATATCAGAGATAGTCCTGCTGCTTACTCTCACCCTTTTAAGACAGAGGTCTCCAGGCTGTGGAAAATTCCATTGCCTCAAGCAGCTTGCTTGACACATCCTATAACCAAAACCAAACCAAACCCACTGCTGTAGAGTCGACTCCGACTCATAGTGACCCTATGAAACAGAGTAAAACTGCCCCGTAGAGTTTCCAAGGAGCACTTGGTGGATTTGAACTGCTGACCTTTTGGTTAGCAGCTGTAGCACTTAACCACTACACCACCAGGGTTTCCGACACACCCTGTAGCTATATATTAACATCCTGGTTCCCTTTTCCTTAATTGCTGCCCAGAACTAGATGAAATTGGCTAAAACCGGTTTAGGCGCCATATTGACCTTCTGGGTATCATTTAACTCATTAAGTACCTATAAGTAGTAACTTCTCTGCCTTTTGGGTGGAGATGGGCTGCCATTTTTGAACATTTGACGTATGAAGTTATATGTTACCCTTACTGAGCCTGCATAACGTGATTAAAAATGTTGCTGATATAATTTATATGATCTCCTTGTTTGCAAGCCGTATAAAAGTGACCTCCCTAAACCTTATCCTTGAGCATTCTTGTGGGCATCAGCCCTGACTTCCTTTCCTTGCACAACAAAATTATCTTTCTGACCTCCCTCTTTGGCCTCTCGTTTACTGGCTGTGATGACTCTCACTGAGCAGGGCCTGGAGTTCCCGGCAACCCTTTGAATGGATAATCTGGACCAGGTAATAAATAAACTTTTGTCTTCTTTTTCATTTTTGACAGTTTTCTCAAGGTCTATCCAACTGGAGCTTTTCAAAACTATCAATGATCATTTTCTGTGCTACAATGTTTAAGAATTATACTGTCATTCTTAAAAGGAATTGAGAGTTAACTAAGATTGTTTCCATCTGTATTGTGCCCTGTCAGGCGGGATTCACCCTCCTGTTTTTGTTAGCTGCCGTCCAGTAGCTCCCAACTCATGGCAAACCCATGCACAGCAGGATTAGACTGTTGTGATCCGTAGGGTTCACTGACTGATTTTTCTGAAGCAGATCACCAGGACTTCCTTCCTCGTCTGTCTTAGTCTGGATGCTCTGTTGAAACCTGTGCAGCATCATAAAACCATACGAATGTCCACTGAGAGACAGGTGGTGCTTGTGCTGAGGTGCACTGGCTAGGAATCTGACCCAGGTCTCCTGCCTAGAAGGTGAGAAGTTTGCCCCTGCACCACCACTGCCCCCTAACCTCCTTTTAGTACCTGGTTAATAAAAATAAAGATGGTGAGATAGCCCAATACAACCAACCAAATTAATAAAGAAAAATGTAGTTTGGCTGTTGCCAATCTCATTAATGTAAAGCTTATCGTTACTACCACTAAGTGACGTCTTCTCCTACCCTCACTATCGTTGCCATGGTTTTCTTGGATTCACAGGTTCTTCAGACATCTTATTGGCTAATAATGCATGATACCTGCCAGTATAATAGGAACAGGTGGTACAAAGAACAATTGCTACCCTGAAGTTATGTATTGCAACCCTATAGGACAGAGTAGAACTGCCCCATAAAGGATTATTTAAATCCTAAAACCATTTGTCCCATAAGGTAGGTCTACAAAGCTTTTTCCCCTCACTGTAACAACCTACAACCTTGGACAAATTTCCAGATGATATCATATAAAAATATCCTTATGATCTTGAAATAGGCAACAATTTCTTAAACAGCAGCCAAGCAGTACTAACTTTAACTGGACTACATTAGAATACTATCTAATACGTGCTTCTTATTGTTGTTGTTAGTTGCCGATCCCAAGGTGATTCTGACTCAATGTAACCCCATGTGTGTCAGAGTAGAACTGAGCTCCATAGGGTTTTCGAGGCTTTAAACTTTCAGAAGCAGATCACCAGGCCTGTCTTCTGAGGTTCCTTTGGTTAGGTTTGAACCTCTAACCTTTCAGTTAGCAGTATAGTGCTTAACCATGTGTACCACCCAGAAACTCCTAAATACATGATTAGGAAGACGGAAAGACTCTGCATACTAGTACGACTTTGCCCCAATTTCTGAGATATTTGTCTTTAGAAGCTTCACCCAGTACACTCATGGTCTCCTTGTTGTCTTCTGAGATCTTGTGACACGTAGCACTGAGAAGTACACAGATGCATCCAGGGGCTCTTGATATGTTTGCACGAAGTCATCCTACATGGACTTATCAGGTCCAGCATTAGCATATCAGTTAAATGCCTACATTATATAAAATCCAATGATTCAGGTAGGGGTCAGGTAGAGCAATTAAGACCGTGGGCCTGCAAAGTTTATTAGAGGTTACCAGGGGCGGATGGGAGGGGGAAAGGAAGATACATGCTTAGGGAACACTGAGTTTCTATTAAAGGTGATGGAAAAATCTGGAAATTGAAAAAGGTGATGATTCAACAACATGATGAACATAATTATTGTCACTGAACTGTACATGTGAAGATTGTTGAAATAACCAATGTTTTGTTAGATACATATTTATCACACACACAAAATAAATAAAGTGCGGGTCTGGGGCCAGCCTGCCTGGTCTCAATACAAGCTCTGTTACTTACTAGCAGTGTAAATAATGTTGAGCAAGGTACTCAAAAACTCCCCATGCCTCAGTTTCCTAATCCGTAAAATAATAATAATACTAATAAAAAAAAAGATTAAATGAGATAACTCATTTTAAACTTCGTGGGGTTCTTAGTGGATCCCTGGTGGTACAGGAGTTAAGCTGTTAGCTGCTAACCAAAAGGTGGGTGGTTCAAACCCACCAGCCACTCCATGGGAGAGAGATGTGGCAGTCTGCTTCCATAAAGATTACAGCCTTGAAAACCCTTGGAACAGTTCTACTCTTCCCTATAGGGTCATTATGAATTGGAATCAACTCAATGGGAATGGGAGGGTTCTTACCATCAAAAAATTCGTTGCCTTTGAGTAGATTCTGACTCATAGTGTGAGCGGCTGATGGATTTGAACTGCTGACCTTTTGGTTAACAGCTGAGCTCTTAATCACTGTGGCACCAGGGCTCTAGAGGGTTCTTGTTGTTATGTGCCATCAAGTTGTTTCCTACTCATAGTGACCCTTTGTACAACAGAAGGAAACACTGCTTGGTCCTGTGACACCTTCACAATCATTATGCTTGAGCCCATTGTTGCAGCCACCATGTCAGTCCATCTCATTGAGGGTCTTCCTCTTTTTCGCTGACCCTGTACTTTACCAAGCGTTATATCTTTCTCCACGGACTGGTTCCTCCTGATAACATGTTCCAAAGCACGTGAGACATAGTCTCGCCATCCTTGCTTCTAAGGAGCATTCTGGTACTTCTTCCAAGACAGCTTTGTTTGTTCTTTTGACAGTCCATGGTATAAGCAGTATTCTTCTCCAATACCACAATTCAAAGGCATCAGTTCTTCTTCGGTCTTCCTGGTTGATAGTCCAGCTTTTGCATGCATATGAGGCAATTGAAACACTGTGGCTTGGGTCAGGTGCACCTTAGTCTTCAAGGTGACATCTTAGCTTTTCAACACTTTAAAAAGGTCTTTTGAAGCAGGTTTGTGCAATGCAATGCGTCTTTCGATTTCTTGACTGCTCCTTCCCTGGGTGTTGATTGTGGATCCAAGTGAAATGAAATCCTTGATAACTTCAATCTTTTCCCTGTTTTATCGTGTTGTTGCTTATTGGTCCAGTTGTGAGGATTTTTGTTTTCTTTATGTTGTGGTGTAATCCATACTGAAGGCTATGGTCTTTGATCTTCATCAGTAAGTGCTTCAAGTCCTCTTCACTTTCAACAAGCAAGGTCGTGTCATCTGCACATCATAGGTTGTTAATGAGTCTTCCTCCAATCCTGATGCTGCATTCTTCTTCATATAGTCCAGCCTCTCGGATTATTTGCTCAGCATACATATATTGAATAGGTATGGTGAAAGGATACAACTCTGATGCACACCTTTCCTGACTTTAAGCCACGCAGTATCTGCTTGTTTCGTTCGAATGACTACCTCTTGACCCATGAACAGTTTCCTCATCAGCACAATCAAGTGTTCCAGAATTCCCCTTCTACAAAATTCTATCCATAATTTGTTATGATCCACATAGTTGAATGCCTTTGAATGGTCAATAAAACACAGGTAAACATCTTTCTAGTGTTCTCTGCTTTTAGCCAGGATCCACGTGACATCAGCAATGATATCCCTGGTTCCACATCTTCTTCTGAATCTGTCTTGAATTTCTGGCAGTTCCCTGTTGATATACTGCTGCAGCCGCTTTTGAATGATCTTCAGAAAAATTTTACTTTCGTGTGATATTAATGATAATGTTTGATAATTTCCATATTCTGTTGGATCACCTTCTGGCACTATATCAGACCATGTTCCGCTGTCTCTTAGTCATCTAGTGCTGCTATAACAGGAATACCACAAGTGGATGGCTGTAACAAAGAGAAATTTATGCTAAAAGTCCAAATTCAGGGCGTCAGCTCCAGGGAAAGGCTTTCTGTCTCTGTCGGCATTCTTATCAATCTTCCTTTGGACTAGGAGCTTCTGCAAGCAGGGACCCTGGCTCCAAAGGACGGGCTCTGCTCTGAGCACTTCTTTCTTGGTGGTATGAGGTCCCCCCTCTCTGCTCGCTTCCTTTTCCTTTTTATATCTTGAGAGATAAAAGGTGATGCAGGCCACACCTCAGGGAAACTCCCTTTACATTGGATCAGGGATGTGACCTGGGTAAGGGAGTTAAAATTCCACCCTAACCCTCTTTAACATAATATTATAATCAGAAAATGGAGGACAATCACATGATACTGGGAACAATGGCCCACCCAAATGATATACACATTTTTGGGGGACGTAATTCAATCCATGACATGCAGCTAGTCAAAAGGTTTTCACTAGCTAATTCTTTTCAGAAGTAGACTGCCGGGTCCTTCTTTCTGGTCTTTCTTAGTCTGGAAGCTCAGCTGAAACCTGTGTGCCATGAGTGACCCTGCTGGTTTTTGAATACCAGTGGCATAGCTTTCAGCATCACAGCAATACACAAACCCCCACAGTACGACAAACTGACAGACGTGGTAGAGAGGGTTCTTAAAGAGAGGGTTCTTAGTATATAATAAATACTCCATAAGTGATAATTTATCTATATTTTTTTGATCACGCTCAGATGTTAAACCAATCCAAATTTTAATGTAGTCCAACAGCTCATCTGCTAACCAAAAGGTCAGCAGTTCAAATTCACTGGCTGCTCCTTGGAAACCCTATGGGTAGTTCTACTCTGTCCCACAGGGTGGCTATGAGTCAGAATCGACATAGCGGCATCTGGTTTGGTTTTTTTGATTTAGTTATGGATAGTGCTATTTAGCTGTTTAAGAAACTGTTGCCTCATTTTGATCAAAGATTCCATAGAAGAATTCTGATCAAAAGGAGGAAAATGCAGGACAGAAATTCAAATTCTCAGGGAATCCAGGCTTTCTGGAGCCATGGAGGCTGGGTGAACCCCGAGCCTATTCCTCTGAGATAATCTTTAAACCTTAAACCAAAAATATCCCCTGAAACCTTCTTAAAACCAAATAATAGTTTAGTTTAACTAGTAAAGAATGTTTGCCTTAAGGCTTGTGCTCTTGTAAGATCTATCTATGGGGTCAAATTGACAATAGCAACTTGAAAGATTAGATAGGAAATTTAGGGGGCAGTAAGTTAATGCTAATGGGGGAGGAATGACTCAGAAAATGAGGGTGAGAATGGTTGCATAACTGGAAGAATGTAATCAATGTCACTGAATTGTAAATGTCAAAATTGTTGAATTGGTATATGTTCTGCTGTGTATATTCTCAACAACAACAAAAATAAAATAAATTATATAAACAAAAATTGTTGCCTATTTCAAGTTCATGAAGATATTTTCTTAGGTTATCATCTGGAAACTTTTTTTTTTTTTTTACTTTTTTCATTTATATCTACAATCCACTTGAAATCATTTATGTGTAAGTTATGAGTCATGTCATCAGGAAGGACCAATCACTGGAGAAGAACATCATGTTCAGTAAAGCGGAATGTCAGCAAAAAAGAGAGAGGTTCTCAGTGAGGTGGATGGATTGACATAGTGGTTGCAACAATGGGCTGGATAGCACAGGGCCAGGCAACATTTAGTTTTGTTATACATAAAATTGCTATGAGTCAGAGCCAAACGGATGGGCCCCTAACAACAACAACAAACTTTCTAGGAGCTAATGTTCATGTTTTCGCATTTGCATATCCAAGGAACCCAGCATCATTGCCTTTACTCAATGTTCTAGATGGTCAGCTTTGTCATATATCAAGTATATATGCATAAATGAGTCTGTTTCTGGCCTTTATTCTTTCCTTTGATTGATTTTTCTCTTTTTACCAATATTGCTTGAATTATTATGATTTTATAATAAGTCTTGGAGTCAGGTACAGAATCCCTGCCACTTTTTTCTTCTCTTTCTGTTCTAGGTCATTTTCAATTCCACATAAAATTTAGAATCATAGTCTCATTTTCCAAAACAACCTTCTGGGATTTGATTGGATTTGTTTTGATTCTATAGATCATTTTGGGAACAACTGACATTTTTATAATATTGTTTTCAAATCTTTTAGCATTATACATATCCATATATTTATATAGATCTTTTCAAATTTCTCTCAACACTGTTTTATGGCTATCTCTATAGAGGTCTTACACATCTTTTATTAGATTTATTCCCAGTCATTTGAATTTTTGATTCTGTTGTTTCTAATTGCTTGTTGCTGGCATATACAAACATTGGCATATGAACCATTGCCAAAAGACATCACTAAGAGAGAAAAGGGAAAGGATATTTACAACACATTCCCCTGACAAAAGGCTTGTAACAAAAATATAAAAAGAACTTTTATGTAAAAAATAAAGACAATCCAATAGAAAAATAGGCAAGAGTCCTGAACTGATACTTCACACAAAAAAAGGGTATCAAGTGGCTAATAAACATATGAAAAATGCTCAAGATCATCAGTTCTCAGAGAAATGGAGATTAAAATTCAGTATTGAGATTCCATTGCACACCTACCATAAGGTAGAATTAAAAAGAATTTCAATAGTAAGTATTACCAAAGATGTGGCGTAAAAAGGAGTTCCCATACACAATGGGTTTAAGTGTAAATTACTATAATTTCTTTGGAAAACTGGCAGTAACTACTAAAGTTGAACTTACACATACTCTATGAGCCATAATTCCATTACTAGGTATTTGTTGTTGTTAGGTGCCATCGAGTCTATTTCAACTCATAGCAACCCCAACTGACAGAGTAGAACTGCCCCATAGGGTTTTCTAGGCTGAAATCCTTATGGGAGCAGATTGGCAAAACTTTCTCCTGTGGAGCTGTTGGGTGGATTCAAACCACCTACCTTTCAGTTAGCAGCTGAGTGCCACCAGGGCTCCTACTAGGTATTTACACAACAGAAATTAATGTATGTACCAAAAGACATGTACAGGAATATTCATAGCAGCATGCTTCGTAAAACCCCAGACTGGAAACAACCAAAATTTACATCGGTTTTAGAATAAATAAAAGTAGTACACCCATGGTGGTAGGCTGAAAATTGTTCCCCCTCCCTCCCAAAGATATCAGGTCCTAATCCCTGGAACCTCTAAATATGACTTTATTTGGAAAATGGTAAAGCCTTTGCAGATGTGATTAAATTAGGATTTTAAGATGGGGAGATTATCCTAGTTTAATGGGCCCTAATCACAATCACATGTATACTTATAAGAGGGAGTCAGAGAGAGATTTAACACACAGAAGAGGAAGAGGCAATGTGACCAAGGAAGCAGAGATTCAGTGATGCAGCCATAAATCAAGGAATGGGAAAAGCCACCAGAATCTGGAACAGGCAAGGAAGAGATCCTCCCTTAGAGCCTCCAGAAGGAGTACATCCCTCATGACACCTTGCTTTTGGCCCAGTGACACTGATTTTGGACTTCTGGCCTTCAGAACTGTAAGAGAATACACTTCTGTTATTTTAAGCCACTAATTTTGTGGTGGAGCCCTGGTGGCGCAGTGGTTAAGAGCTTGCTACTAACCAAAAGGTCGGCAGTTTGAATCCACCAGCCACTCCTTGGAAACCCTATGGGACAGTTCTGCTCTGTCCTATCGGGTCGCTATGAGTCGGAATCGACTCGACAGCAATGGGAACAGGAATTTTGTAGCAATTTGTTACAGCAGCCGTAGGAACCTCATACACCATGCAATGGAATACTGTTCAGCAATAAAAATGGATGACTCTTACAAACATAATGTTAAACAAAAGAAGCCAGATTCAAAAGTGAACATATTGTATAATTTCATTTATATAAAGTCAAACAGTCAAAATGAAATCTATGTTGTTAGAAGCCAGGATAGGGGCAGGTAGTGACTGGGAGGGGTGTGAGGGAGACTTCCGGAGTTTTGATAGTATTCAGTTATTTCTTTTTATCTAGGATGTGTTCATTTTGTTGTAATTCATTGAGCTGTGATGATATATTTTATGCACTTTCTGTGCATACATTTCACTTCAACAAAAATTTATGTAACAAACAAACAAAAAACTAAAAGTAAGCAGAATCTGGCTCAGTTATATGTAGGCTCCAGGGCCTTGGAGTAGGGAGGGGGCTGCCTCTGCTCTTTGTTGCCCCCTCCCCTGACTTCTGGGCCTCTCCTCATTTGGATTGTTTCGATATGATGCGGTGGCTTCTCTGGTATGGTGTTCTCTGCATAGATGGTATGTGAAGGCTACCCCTTCATCACAGAATATCCCTTCCAGTAGCCATACAAAGAATCCATGTGCACAGCATCCATCCAAGGTGTCCTACCCGATCCCAGGTCTGGGTGACCTATGGCTTCTGCCCCCCTCTCATATTTATACTCCATGTTTGAATAGTTTAGGGCCCCTCCATGCCCCTGAGAGCTTCAGTGATCTTGGATGGAATGGGGAATTTATTCCCTCCCATTTTTCTTTGAGACCCAGCATTGTGGTCCCTTCTCCTTTTGCTGGCATAGGTTACTCTGGCAAACTTTCCACCTTCAGAAAGCATCAACCAGGGAGAGGGAGACCAACAAGCACCTCCAGCCTCATAAGTGATTCTCCTAGCATCTTCCTCCATACCTGACCTTGGGAAGAGTTAAATAAGGGGGGAAGCACCTCCCTTTTCTCCATAGACAGAGGAGAGAAGCCTCTCTCTGTTCCTACAGCACAAGACCACCCCAACTACAACTGAGTGTCGCCTCACTTCTCGTTTATAAGGCAGCACTCAGATGGGATTAGGACCCACCCTACTTCAGTACGACCTCAAGTTTACTTAGCTGATAACATCTTCAAAGACCCTATTTCCAAACAAGTTCACATTCACAGGTATGTTAGTTATCTAGTGCTGCTATAACAGAAATACCACAGGTGAATGGCATTAACAAACAGACGTTCATTCTCTCACAGTCTAGTAGGCTACAAGTCCCAATTCAAGGTGCCAGCTCCAGGGGAAGGCTTTCTCTATTTGTCAGCTCTGGGGGAAGGTCCTTGTCATTAATCTTTCCTGGTCGAGGAGTTTCTCAGCTCAGGGACTCTGGATCCAAAGGACATGCTTTTCTCCTGGCACTTGTTTCTTGGTGGTATGAGGTCCCTGCGTCTCTGCTAGTTTCTCTCTTTTATATCTCAAAAGAGATTGATTTAAGACCCAATCTAATCTTGTAGATTGAGTCCTGCCTCATTGACATAATTACCACTAATCCCATCTCATTAACATCATAGAGATAGGATTTACAAAGCATAGGAAAATCATATCAGATGACAAAAGGGTGGACAGACACACAATAATGGGAATCATGGCCTAGCCAAATGAATGCACATATTTTGCGGGGACACAATTCAATCCATGACAACAGGTATCAGGGGTTAAAGCTTCAACATATTTTTTGGGGGACACAATTCAATCATAACACTCACCTAGTTTCCTGCCTTTACCCAGACTCTGGCCTGAGAATTCCTAACTTTCTTATCATCTCAAATAAGATTTTTAAGGAGAATATACAAAATGTATATAGGAGGTTCAGCTGTTTTCAAGCACATTATCTCCTGAGTTTACAGGTATCTAGTTCACTATTTTACTGCAAGGGGTGGTTTGGCCCTTGACCAACTCCTGGAAGGTAACATGTAAGTCCTTGGAATGTCCTGCCTGATAAGAGCATCTTTATTTACCTGGTGGCCTTGGGCTATACCGGATAGTTTATGCTAACAAAGTAATGTGTACTGGGGGCCTTGGGCCATGTGGCATCAACTTGACCTCTAGAGGGGCTGGAGACTAATGCCAGCCATGTCCATATGACCAATGTGTATAAAATCTCTGAACACCACAGCTTGAATGAGCTTGCATGGTTGGCAATATTTTGTACATATAGCAACATACTGGTGTTGAGAGAAGTAAGTGCTGTCCACAGGACTTCACAGGGAAAGGAAAACTGGAAGCTTGCAACTGGAATGCTCTTAGACCCTGCCCAACGTGTCTTTCCCTATTGCTGACTTTAATCTGTATCCTTTCACTGTAAGACATTACAAACATAAGTATAATGGCTTTGCTGATTTCTCTGAGTTTCTAGTGAATTTTCAGACCTGAGGGTGGTCTTGGAGACCTTCTGAACTGCATCCACTGTCAAGAAACCAGCAAGCTTGGATAATGAACAAATCAATAGCGATTAGTGTAGGCTAAAGACCAAAGGGCTCTTTTCCTCGATAATCTGGGTCTTTTTTAATTTCCTAGTAGAGGGGACCACCACCTGTCTGTCAGTTTGTCATTCTATGGTGGCTTGTGTGTTGCTGTGATGCTGGAAGCTATGCCACCAGTATTTCAAATATCAGCATGGTCACCCATGGTGGACAGGTTTCAGTGGAGCTTCCAGACTAAGACAGAGTAGGAAGGAAGGCCTGGTGATCTACCTTAAAAAAAATTAGGCAATGAAAACCCTATGGATCACAATACATCATCATCTAACTCGCTTTCTTTGGACACATCATCAGGAGGGATCAGTCACTAGACAAGGACATCAAGCTTGGTGAAATAAAGTGCCCAAAAGGGCGTGGGAGACCCTTGGTGAGATGGATAGGCACAATAGCTGCAATGATTGACTTGAACATGCTGGTGAATGTGAGAATGACACAGGATGTTTCTTTCTGTTGCACATGAGGGAGCCATGAGTCAGAGTCGACTTGATGGTAGCTGACAACAACAGTAACAGGAGAAGGGATGACATCTATACTGATTATACTGTGTTCTCCCCAACCTCGATCCCTCAATCTATTTTCCATCCTGCTCTATTCTGTTTGGTGCTTCAGGAGGTTGACTGCTATGAACATCGTCCCTAGTGCTCTCTTGTTCTTAGACTTCATGAAGGGTTTGTCCAATGGGAGGCACAGATGAGTGATCAGAGGTTGGGAGGAGAGAGAGACGAGGGTTATTCATTCCTCATTCCATCTCCCTGCTTCAGCATAGCTCTATTAGCGGCTGCTTCCCTCTATGACTAGATTCTTCTAGAACTCTAGCTTTCACACAGGCTCAGGCCTTGGGCTAATAAAGCTTTCCACTGTTGTTAGTTTCTGGGTACCTCAATCTCTGTATATGGTTCCTTCATTTAAAAATCTCTTCAAAAATTCCAGCCAGGTGGGCCATATGTGTCCTGTCAGGACCCTGACTCATACAGCACCCTAACTGGTACTTCTATCCTGACAGCATGAGGCTTTGTAGCGGACTAACTATGATTTAGAGAAAGAACACAAATGTACCATTCAAAGTAATCCATCCCAGTGAAATGATTTCAGTGAAATGAAAACAGATGGAAACTCTAATTATGTGTTAAGTAAATTGATCAATGAATATAAGTAACTCAATGCATTTAACTCTGGTAAGTAATTTCTGAACTAAAAACTTATCAATAGTTACATAGTTCTTGATGAAATGTATATATTCTTAATCACAGACTCAAAAATCTACTCGACTGGAAAGTGGGGGGGGGTCAAAGCATCTCGAATCTGTACAGAGGAAGTCAGTAATTCCTGCTTTCCTGTACTCCATATTACCCCGTCATTTTTTCCATTAAAAATAAAAAGAAAGCCAAGAACAGCAAATGTAGAGAAGCTGGGCTCACTCGGTGTTAAGAATTCTAGAATGGACACCAGGGATAGACAAGTAGGTGCTGACCATGGAGGAAAAAATGAGTTATGCTGGGCTGAGTTGTTCTCTGCTTAATGTGGGCAAGGAGTTTGTTAAGAATATGCTGTCTGCGTATATCAGAAACACCACCCGTCTGTCAGTTTGTCCTACTCTGGTGGCTTGCACATTGCTATGATGCTGGAACCTATGCCATTAGTATTTCAAATACCAGCAGAGACACCTATGGTGGACAGCTGTCAGCAGAGCTACCCGACTAAGACAGACTAGGTAGAAAGACCCAGCGATCTACTTCCAAAAGTTAACCAGTGAAAACCTTACGGATGACAACAGCACATTGACTGTCTTCCTTTGGGCACGTCATCAAGCGGAATTAACTGCTGAAAAGAACGTTGTGTTTGGTGAGGCAGAGGACCAATGAGGGTGAGGCAGACCCTTGGTGATGTGGATTGGCACAATAGGCAGTGTAATGGACTCAAACATGATTATAAGGATCATGCAGGACTGGGCAACGTTTAGTTCTGTTGTATGTGGGGCCGCCATGAATTGGAGTCAACTTGACAGCAACTATCTACCAATCTGGAAACCCTGGTGGTTTAGTGGTTAAGTGCTACAGCTGCTAATCCACCAGCAGTTCAAATCCACCAGGCGCTCCTTGGAAACTCTATGGGGCAGTTCTACTCTGTCCTATAGGGCCACTATGAGTTGGAATTCACTCAGTGGCAGTGGGTACCTATCAATCTATCTATGCATCAGAAGAATGTTAAGGTGGATCAGTTGGGTAGAAAATACTAGAAATGAAATTGCCCCTGTTTTATGGCTGCAAAGGTAGATATTCACGCCGTCACATCAAAGACGGACAGACCTGGTAGTCTGAGGATCTGTAACCAAGATGCCCACAGCCCCTTCTGAAGGAACCTTCCAAAGGCTTGATAACAATCCTTGGCCTGACAGTCAAAGATGGGCTGTGTCAATCTGATTCCACTGGAGGGATGTCGAAGCAGAGATACCAAGAAACTGATGCAGTGTGCTTTGGCTAATGTGACTAAGATTCTTTTATCTTTGAATGCTAAGATGGCCATTTTTAGGCATTTGCAAGAGGAAGAAGCAGAGAAAACTGGGACAGGAAGGACAGAGGAACAAAGAGAACCAAATAGAAAAGCAAAGAAATTCTTAAGACAGGGGAATGTAGCCCTGGTTTCCAGCTTCCTGATTTTCCCTTCTGTTCCCTGTGAGTCCGGCCTGTGTTTCCCTCTCTTTCCATGTATATCTATGAGATTGCCTGTTTCTCTTACACCAGCCCCATCCACTTCCTTTACCATGAGTGGGATCTGTGTTGCTATCAATAGGGTTTTTAAAAAATCTATTCACATGGATTGAACGTGAATCCTCTTTATGTATTATTTATGACATCTGTCCATCCAGGCAATCAGTGTAGAAACTCTGGCAGTATCACTGACGAGTTTAGTCATATTCTCCCACACACCAGATTGATATTTGTACCTTGTGGGACTTTGAGTTACTTGGGAATTGCTGAAACAACAAATGTTTAACCCATGAATGTCAAAGGTTCCTCTGTGTGTGTGTGTGTGTGTGTATTTATTATGCACAGTATTATTCCTGGGCAGTGCAAACAGCCTACTTGGCTGCTAACCGAAAGGTTGGAGGTTTATGTATACATAAAGGTGCCTTGGAAGAAAGGTCTGGTGATCTATTTCAGAAAAATCAGCCATAGAAAACCCTACGGAGCATAGTTCTATTCTGACACACATGGGGTCGTCATGAGTTGAAATTGACTCAACAGCGACTGGTTTTATAATGTAGTAGTTGTCACTGGTGATAGGATTGTGGTTGATTTGAACCTTTTATTCCCTAAACTTTTGATAATGAGCGTGCATCATTATTTTATTTTTAAAAGCAACTGTTGCATTATTCATAAAGAAGTAGATGGGCTTCAATTGTCAAATATATTCAATTAATGTTTAGAACCAGAGTTATTAAGAAAATGTGCGTCTGTAACTTATTCAGACTATGTCAATGATTTTATTTTGAAGTCTGCACACAATGTGGCATGATAGTTTTACTTTGTAAGCACCTGTGTGTATGTTTTCCTGGAGAGAACTTACAGGAGAGGAGAAGTGGGGGGCAGGGCTGCAGCCAGGAACAGACTTTGAGGAGTCCTCCTATATGTTCCCTCTTAATTGTTAAGATGCTTGCCTTAGTCATCTAGTGCTGCTAGATGGATACCACTAGTGGATGGCTTTAACAAAGAGGTTTATTCTTTTACAGTCTAGTAAGCTAGAAGTCCAATTTCAGGGCACCGGCTCCAGGGGAAGTCTTTCTCTATCTGCTCTGGAGGAAGGTCCTTGTCATCAATCTTCCCTTGGTCTGGGAGCATCTCAGCTCAGGAACCTCAGGCCCAAAGGACGCACCCTGCTCCTGGCACTGCTTTCTTGGTGGTATCAGGCCCCCTTGTCTCTCTGCTCACTTCTCTCTTCTATATCTCAAAAGAGATTGACTGAAGATACTACCTAATCTTGTAGACCTCAGCAGTATAACTGCCACTAATCCATCTTACTACATCATAGTGGTAGGATTTACAACACAGAGGGAAGTCACATCAGAAGATAAAATGGTTGACAATCATACAAGGGAATCATGACCTAGTTATTTTGAGGGGGCACAATTCAATCCACAACAATCTAAATGTACCAGAGCCTTCTGTCAGATTGAGGTCATCCGCTTGCTGGTTAGGTTTACGCTAATTAGTATGTTCTATAAAAAATTTTTTATTAGACTTATGCTGAAATGTCATGTATTACAGTTAGCATAAAGTAATGAAAATGACCATCAAGGAAAATTCTCTCTGTATAAACTCTGTACTGAGCCCTGGTGGCACAGTGGTTAAAGTTCTTGGTTGCTAACCAAAAAATTTGGCGGTTTGAGCCCACCAGCCACTCTGCAGGAGAAAGACGTGGCAGTCTGCATCCATGAAGATGACAGCTTTGGAAACCCTACAGGCTGTTCTGCTCTGTCCTATATGGTTGCTGTGAGTCAGAACTGACTTGACGGTAATCTTGTTTTAAATGAACTCCATACTTGATGGTTTACTAAAATAAAAATTGCGTGACTTTCCCTACTCCAGGCTGTCTTGGAAAAATTCCCTCTTCAACTGACTTGTGTAAGTCAGGTCCACAGGATAATAATATTTTAAAATATTTTATTCTGACTTGGCTGGCTGCAACTCAGTGGCAGAGCAGAACAGATGCCCCGCTGGGGCGTTAGCCAAAGGCCCCAGTTGTCCATCTGGGACCCCCTTCCAGCTTGGCTTCAGCTGTGCTCACCTGTCATTTTCTTTTAGCAGGATGTCTGAGGGTGAAGGAAAATCCACTGACTGGTGTTTCACATTCAATTTTCTAACAACTTGGAGGTCCAAACTGAAGTTTTTTGTTTTGTTTTTTCCTGGCCATCAATCTAAGAAAGGACAATGGAGCAAGAGGAACAAACCTCTCCAATAATTACTGGACCCGCAGGTCTCTTTCTTCCTGTACTTTTGATTCCTGGTAAAGCAAGAGGAGATAGAGCTGGGCTTAGGAGCACAGGATTACAAACAATAGTTTCACTTCCTTAGATGCCTATTGATGAAGCAGTGGTGGTTCGATGGTAGAATTCTCACCTTTCGAGCGGGAGACTTGGTTTCCACTACCCGTCTGTCAGTGGAGGCTTGCATGTTGCTATCATGCTGTACAGGTTTCAGTGGAGCTTCTAGGACGAAAACCCTATAGCTTTCTATAAATGTATTTTCCATATTTGTTTCCTAATCAAACCAGCCAGTGAAAATCATGTAGGTCACAGTGGTCTGCTCTGCAGGTGTGATCTGCAGGTCTAATCTGCAACAAATCACGGTGCAGGACCAGGCAGCGTGTTATTCCACTGTGCATGGGGTCACCATTAGTTAGGGCCAACTCGATGGCAGCTAACAACAACAGATGTCTGCTAATCGGGGATGTCTAGAATTTGCTGCCAACACTGCTGGAAACCAGAATCCACCTCCTGCTGTGTGTGCTGAGTTACTGCTGCCGCTACCACCAGTGGCTCCCATTAGACAACACTGCTGGCTTTAGCAAAACACAAACACCAGCAGCTCCAGCACTGTTTCCACACCACACTGCTGATCGGGGCTCTGCTCAGCTGCCTCACACAGCACTGAATCATGACGGCCCTATTCTCAGAAATACTTTAGGTTGCAATTCTGAAGACTAGAGATGACATGTAATTCTTGTATCCAAACCAGTTGCCAACCAGTCGATTCCAACTCATGGCCACCCCATGTGTGTCAGAGTAGAGCCGTGGTCCGTAGGGTTTTCAATAGCTGATTTTTTTTGGAAGTAGATCTCCAGAACTTTCTTCCAAGGCATCTCTGGGCGGACTCAAACCAGTGGTGTCACTGGGTTTGGTATCACCCATTGTGGTAACTCGTGGTGCCACCTCCCCGTGAACCTCCTCGTGTACCAGACCATACAAAATCCTTAATAATGTTTTTTGTATTAATGTTACTTGTAAACCATAATTTCCATATATCACTCTTTTCCTTTAATTACTACTTCATTCTTAAAAAAGTTATTGATATAGGCTTACAAATATTAATTACCACAATATTGTAGCTAAAACACCAGAAATTCTGACTAAATCAGCGAGTATAAAAGCCAGCAGCAACGAAAACAACAGCGCCTGTTTGTAACAGGTGCAGACGAAACCCTGTGATTCTAAGTGTCATTGTAATTGGGTAATAATGACAGCTCTGACTGGAGTGCATTACAAGGTTCAGAAGTTACTTATCAGAATTTTATCCTTGTACGTGTGTTGCTACATGTAAGCTGGGCTTATGAAAAATGTTTTTGTTGTTATAACTAACTACAGGGATATTTTTATAAAAAATAATAAATTTCTGCTGAAATACTGCACAAATATTTTAGAAACAGTAGTTTTGGTGTCCCCCCTTCTGACAGTGTCACCCAGTGTGGTCTGCACCCTCCGCACACCATCAATAGTGACAGCGCTGACTCGAACTCTGTCACGGTTTGGATTATGTCCCCCCCGGCAAATGTGTGTATCAACTTGGTTAGGCCGTGATTCCCAGTATTCTGTGATGGTCCCCCATTTTGTGATTGTAATTGTATGAGAAAGAGGACTAGCATGGGATTGTAACACCGCCCTGACCCAGGTCACCCCCCGATCCAATGTAAACGGAGTTTCCCTGGTGTATGGCCTACACCACCTTTTATCTCTCAAGAGATAAAAGGAAAGTGAAGCAAGCAGAGAGTTGGGGACCTCATATCCCCAAGAAGGCAGCACTGGGAGCAGAACGCATCCTTTGGACACAGGGTCCCTCCGCTGAGAAGCTCCTAGTCCAAGGGAAGATTGATGAGAAGGCCGACAAAGAGAGAAAGCCTTCCCCTGGAGCTGATGCCCTGAATTTGGACTTTTAGACTACTTTACTGTGAGAAAACAAACTTCTCTTTGTTAAAGCCATCCACTTGTAATATTTCCATTATAGCAGCACTAGATAACTAAGACAAACCTCCAAGCTTTCAGTTAGCTGAGCGTGTTAGCTGTTTGCACCACCCAGAGACTCCAATTCTTGTATCAGATTAGATAAATATAGTAGAGTCAGACCTGTTGTGGCAGCCAGAGAAGGCAGAGTGTGGTTTCCTTGCTTGTGGCTGGCAGAGGGATGGCTAATCTGCTTACTCCATTGCTCCAGTCATGCTTTGTGCCATTATTGTGTGTTCTGAGGAGCAGTACTGATCCATATGGGCTGACAAAATGCATTCAGGTGATAGTGCTTTAGGCACCTACAAGATGGCAAGTGCTAAAGCCACCTCAAGTGCAAGCTGAAATGCAAGTTTCAGGGCACCTTTAAGGAAGCACTGGAGTCAGGAGATGACATAAAATTAGCAACCCCCAAAAGGTCGATGGAACTTGTTCAGCTTCTGAGAGAGATTCTTATGTATCATGCAGCTTGTGCAGAAGTGGCCGCAGCGGTATGGACAGTGACTGGAAGAAGCAATGGGGATGTATGTCATGCCTGCAGGGGATTTGAAAGGAAAGAAGACTGCAGGCATGCATCTGAGTCCTAGTGACCCCACAGGGCGCTGATTCAGGAAGCACCCTCGCTTCCAGCAGAGCAACCCCACCTAAAAGAGTGATGCTTGGAGCCAGAGCATGTTTTTTGTTCAGCTCCACCACATCCCCTCTGCCTGCTGCAAATCTGGCCCGGGTTTCATCTGGTTTTGCAGGGCTCTAGCCTGTCCCACCATCTTATGCTTGTTAGACCAGTGTCCTTAGTCATCCTTTCTTCTTCTTCTCTCTCTCCCTTTCCTTTTTCCCTCCCTCCCTTCCTTCCTTCTTCTTGTCTCTATCTCTCTCTTCCTTTCATACTTCCAGAAAAGGTTTTTGAAAAACTTTTGCATGTTCAAGTTGGTAGTTAATATTTTTCATCTAATTTTAAACAGTTGCAAAGAGAGTAGTTCCCTAATATTGTAAACTTTGACACTACGATTTCCTTTTTGATCCATGAGGCAAATAAGTGTGGTGTTAGTCTTCCAAAAATATGGTATCTTTTTTGTTATTTATTTGTAACTATTTGCATTTTAGTCAAAGAATGTGGTCTATAGGATACCAATCCTCTGAAATTTGTTGAGATTTGTTTTCTGACTTTATATACAGTTAATTTTTTAAAATGCTACAAAAGTGCTTGTAAAGGATGTATTTTCAGGCAAATCATGGAGATATATAGTATATTAGTGGTTGCCAGAGCCTGGGAATGATTGCTTTGGGTACAGAGGGGTTTTTTTTTTTGGAATTACATAGTGATGATGGTTGCACAATTTTGTGAATATACTAACAACCACTGAATTGTAAAGGTTGAATTTTATGGTATGTGAATCATATCTCAATGTAAAAAGAATGTATTTTCTTCAGTTGCTGGTGCAAGCGTGTTAATTATATTTCAAATCCTTGTTATCCTTCTGCTGTAATATCTCCTTCCCCTGTCAAATATTTTAAATTCATGAGCATAATGATGACACCTAAAAAAAAAGAAAGAAACCTAATTACTCTTGGAGAATGCTAGTGAATCAACTCATTATTTTGAAAAGTGGTACATAATGGAAAGAATCAAACATTTAGCCTATCTTTCCTCTATGAGCTATACCAACGGGTAGCCACATAGCAGAAGAGGGAAGTTTTTTTTTTTTTTTGTAATAGATGTACTAATAAATGGGGAGGGAAAGACTGAATTAGAATTTTATGTGTTGATAACCACTAATGAGCTAGGAATTCTAGGTTTTGAATACCAAATGATATCTACCTCTCTTGCAGGACACCTGGGTTTGATTCCCAGCCAAAGAGCCTCATGTGCAGCTACCACCCATCTGTCAGCGAGGGCTTTCATGTTGTTGACACCGAACAGGTTTCAAAGGAGCTAAGACAGACTAGGAAGAAAGGCCTGGTGAGCTACTTCTGAAAAGTCGATCGATGAAAACCTGGTGGACCACAATGGTCTGATCCTCAGTCAATCATGGGGATGGCACAGGACTGGGCAGTGTTTCATTGTGCATGGGTCACCATGAGCCAGAGGCTGACAACAACAACAAACTGCACAAAAGAAAGACAGACAGAGAGAGAGAAAGTAAGCGCCAGATACTAAGTGTCCCCTCCTGGAAGGAGATAGCACCGCCTATGAAGAAGTTTGCAAAAAATGTGGATCAAGTCTCCAATTACCAATTTTCAGAAAATACGGAAGACAGAGAAATTTGTTAAATAACACCTTAGGGATGCAATTCGAATAAATCCTGGCCATGATAAGCTCTATAGAACAAAAGACTGGGTTTCTTCAACAAGTAAATTGCAAGGAAAAAAAAAATATGGAAGGGAACCTTATAGATTTAAGACACGTGTCAATCAATCTGATTATGTAGATGTTACTTGTATCTTATAGGAGTCACTAGAAGGCACAAATGGTTAACTGCTCAGCTGCTAACTGAAAGGTTGAAGGTTCCAATCCATCCAGAAGTGCCTTGGAAGAAAGGCCTGGTCACCTACTTCTGAAAGATCACAGCCATTGAAAACCTTACCAAGGGAAGTACTACAATGACCCACGTGGGGTTGTCATGAGTCAGAACTGACTTGATGGCAACTCATCATTTGTATCCTAATTCAAACTAAAACTATTTATGACATTTATGTGAGAACTGGACATTTAAACACTGACTGGATATTTGATACTACTGAGGAATTATCATTAATACTTGTCCTTAGGTGAAATTGGTATTGTGGCTATGTTCCAAAACAGAGTTCTTGTTTTTTAGAGATATGCTAAAATATGTACAGATGAAATGATCTAATGATTAAGATTTGCTTCAAAATAATATGGGGGAGGGGAAAGCAAGTGATGAAATAAGATGGGCCAGGAGTTGGTAATCGTTGAAGTTGAGTGATGGGTACATGGGGTTCATTATACTATTCTCTTTACTTTTGTATATGTTTAAACTTTTTAATAATAATTAATTTAAAATAAAAATGGAGAACATTAGGAGCCTTACTACCAGTCTTTACTGAATCTTAAGTAACATTGTTGTTGTGTGCCGTCTAGTAGATTCAGACTCATAATGACCCTATAGAGCAGAGTAGAACTGCCCCATAGGGTTTCCTGGGCTGTAATCTTTATGGGAGCAGATTACCAGGTCTTTTCTCCTGTGAAGCAGCTAATAGATTGAAACCCCTGACCTCTCAGGTAGCAGTCAAGTGCTTAACTATCACACCACCAGGGCTCCTTTAAGTAACCTTACTGTCTCTGTTTCTCTGTTGTAAAAAGAAAGATAGTATTTACAGACGATCCCTGGGTTATGAACGTCCTACTTACGTACAACCTGTAGTATGAACCAACCCCCATAAAGCCTATTGTATTAAAAATTCGAGGTACATGCAATGGTTCATAATAACAAACGGGCACTGCTTTGTGATGTTCATCAAAACATTATTATCATTATTACTGTATTATTATGTTAGAGATGTAATGTATCTGGAAGTATTTCTTTAATGTTTTTAATGCATACAAAGGTATGCTATTACTATATACTAAAACAAACGTTTGACTAAGTGATGTTAGATATGAACTGTGCCTAACTGTTCCAACTTATGTACAAATTTGACTTTAAGACAGATTTAGAAACAGAACTCATTTATAATCCGGGAACTGCCTGTACATTCAGTTAACATCTGTCATTGTTGTGACTCATAAAAAATTATTCATGCTGGTGGGATTGTAAAATGGCACAACTATTGAAAACTGTATGGTACTTCCTTAAAAAGTTAGAAATGGAGATATCTTATGATCCAGCAATCTGACTCCTAGGTATATATCCAAGAGATACAAGAGCAGTGACACAAATAGATGTATGCACACCTATGTTCATTGCAGCATTATTCACAATAGCAAAAAATGGAAACAGCCTAAATGCCCATCAACAGATGAATGGATAAACAGTCTGTACTATATACATACAATGGAATACTACGCAGCTATAAAGAATAATGAGTGGCCCGTGAAACATCTTACGACATGGATGAATCTGGAGGACATTATGCTTAGTGAAGTAAGTCAATCACAAAAGGGCAAATATTGTATGGTTGTGCTATTATAAAAAGTCAAGAATAGGTATACACACAGAAAACAATGTTCTTTGATGGTTACCAGGGATGTGAGAGGGAGGGAGGGAGGGAGGAAGGAATAATTTTCTAGATAGTAGACCCTTGTTATTTTTGGTGATCGGAAAGGCAATACCAAATATGGGTGAAGTCTGTGCGACGTGACAAAAGCAAATGAAGATACTAAGAAATATATAAGAAACGGGGACAAGTTCAGTAGATACTGTAACATACACAATTAACAGTAATAACAATGAAACAATATGTATGTGGTTACATGGGGGATATGTATACATATATGTGTACAGGAAGGCATATGAGAGTGCATTCATGTGCAGGTATAGGTGTATCTGTAGGCATATGCATATACATGTTTGGGTGTGCTGCATATGTATCCATATATACAATAAAACTCATGGGGGGCACAGTTACAGGGACTTCCTAGACATATCCAAAGAATTCTTGGGATTGGTTTACTACGTTAAAAGGCTTAGAACCATAGTCTTGTGGGATAAATTAGTCAACTGGCATAACATAGTTCATAAAGTTAATGTTGTACATCCTAATTTGATGAGTAGCACCTGGGGTCTTAAAAGTTTCCAGCAGCAATCTAAGATAAAACTATTGGTCTTTACTCATCTGGAGCAAAAGAGAATGAAGGAAACCAAAGACTCAAAGAAGAAACTAGTCCACAGGACTAATAACCCATGCAAATTATGGCCTTTTCTAACCTGAGACCCTAATAACTAGATGGTTCCTGGCTACAACTACCAACTGTTCTGACCAAGGACACAAAACAAGGTCCTGAATAGAATGGGAGACAAATGTAGAACAAAACTCAAATTTCTAAAAAAGCCAGACCTACTGGGCTGATAGAGACTAGAAGAACCCCTGAGACTATTGCCCTAAGATACCCTTTGAATTTGCTACTGAAGCCACTCCTGGAGGTCACCTTTCAGCCAAATAATAGATTGGCTCATAAAATAAACAATATCACCCATGAGTAACATGTCCTTAAAACGCTCAACTATGTAAGACTAAACAGTCAACGTTTACCCAAAAGTAAAGATGAGAAAATAAGGCGGGGGGGGGGGGGTTGTGGGAAGGGAAGCTAGATCAATGGAAACAGAACAAACGGAACAGAAATAATGAAAATGCGGACACACTGTGAAAATTATAACAAATGTCAAGCAACAGTTTGTATAAAAATTATTAAATAGTGTCTTAGTTATCTTTTTTTTTTTTAGTTACCTAGCGCTGTTGTAACAGAAATAACACAAGTGGATGGCTTTAACAAAGAGTTTATTTCTTCACAGTAAAGTGGGCTAAAAGTCCAAATTCAGGGTGTCAGCTCCAGCGGAAGGCTTTTTCTCATGGTTGGCCTTCTAATCAATCTTCCCCAGGACTGGGAGTTTCCCCATGCAGGGACCCCGGGTCGAAAAGCTCTGCTCCCTGCACTGCTTTCTTGGGTATGAGTTCCCCTCTCTGCTTGCTTCCCTTTCCTTTTATCTCTTAAGAGATAAAAGGTGGTGTAGGCCACACCCCAGGGAAATTCCCTTTACTTTGGATCAGGGATGTGATCTGAGTAAGTGTGTAAAATCCCACCCTAATCCTCTTTAATGTAATTCAATCTTGCCTCATTAACCACAGGCGTAGATGAGGATTTATAACACATAGGAAAATTACATCGATCACAAAATGGAGGACAACCACACAATAGTGGGAATCATGGCCTAACCAAGTTAATACATATTTCGGGGGGGACACGATTCAATCCATGACACAGGGCATAGGTGAAATTCAACATCGTCAACTGTCATAACTACATATAACTTTTAATCAAGGTGCCACTGTCCGGATGTCTACTCCCTGACTGCACATTTGGCTTAAACTGAATTAACTCAGGATGCCAGTCTGCGTTACATTTATGATGTGGGGCAGGACTGTGGGCCTTCGAAGTGCTGATTGTCTTGATCTACGGGAGCCTGTCAGAGTCAAAGTGCACAGGAAGAGTGTGGGAAGTAAGGGGTTGGCTTTTTCCTTAGGGTAAGGTTAGGGGATAAGGACGAAAGGAGACAGCTCTCCTTGTCTCTCACCACATTTGTTATAAATTCAACTCCAGGGTCATGATTAGAAAATAGATGCCCTGAGGAAAGAGATCCCAGGAATGAAAGAAGACTCAGGTGAGCTGCTTAGGTTGTTAGCTGTCCTCTCATGTCCTGCCTGGATCTACCCTCCAACAGCCTAAGGGAGGAGCCCATGTCTGAGGAAGCCCTTTTGGTAAGTAATGAAGAATAAATGAGCTGTAATTGTGACTGAGTCACCTAGAATGACACAACTTAATTTAGTCACCTCAAATCTTTCATGGCACAAGGAAAGACCTATTAAATAAATGAGCACATACATTTAAAATATCCCTTTCAGGTAGCTGAAGGTTAAAGTGTAGCCTGTTCCATATTAGCATTGCCAGATTTAGTTAATAAAAATACAGGACACCCAGCTAAATTTGAATTTCTGATAAACAACGAATGGCTTTTTAGTGTAAGTACGTCCCACGTAATATTTAGGACATGTTGTTCTTAGGTGCTGTCAAGTTGGCCCCTGACTTACAGAACCCCATGCACAATGGAATGAAACACTGCTCAGTCCTGTGCCATCCCCATGATCAGTTGTAGATTAGACCATTGTGATCCACAGGATTTTCATTATCTGATTTTCAGAAGTGGATCAGCAGGCTTTTCTTCCTAGTCCGTCTTAGCTCTTTCGTGATCTGTGGACAGATGGTATCCCAACTGCTTTTTATGCCTCTGGAGTCCTTCGTGAAGGTGGTAGTCTGCATTTAGCTTCAAGGTGGCAGCCTTTTGAAAAGCGAAACTCAAGAACCCTCAGTTGGAGCCTCATTATTGTGTAGAATGAGCATTGTGTTAGGTGCTGTCTCCTGAGTGTGTGAATTTTGTAAACCTGTGACAGGTTTGCCTTTATTTCTGTGCCATAAGCCTCCTCACTATGTTTCCAGTTACTATGTTCTCATGAGAAGGTACTCATAGAGAGAATAAGCTATTCCTAGTCTTCATTCAATCATTGTGGCCACTCTCTCCCTGACGCCATTCACTCTTTCCAGGTGTTACCAGCTCCCTGCTCTGCTTTAAGTCTTTGCTCTGCAGTCTTTCAGGACTGCTTTTCTAGCTGCTGAACGGTAAGTAAGGCCTTTGCAATAAAGAATAATGCCTTGCAGTGGTACTTTTCAAGAGGCTTGAGCTTTCATAAGTTACTCTTACCCTGCATTCAATCTTAGGGCCCAATCATTGCTTCCACGTGTAGCAGGTGGAAGGCAGAGCCACGAGCAGGTCTGCAGTATCCCAGAGCAGCTGTTTCTGCTTCTTAGCTGTTAGTACTGCTATTGTAGTATGAAGAATACATAGTAGTGGTAAATTTCCTAAGATTCAAATTTCTTTGGTTTTATTCATTTGGGAAGGAGGCTTGACCTAGGCAATTTTCTCCCCTTCTGCATTCTCATGTTTGCCTGGAATTATGCTATAGTTATTATCCTGCTTTTATAGGACAAACAACTATTTTTTTTCTGATACATCCCTCTTTTTCAGAAATGGTGAAGAGATTTAGAGACTCCCAGAACTTCTAGGCTATTATTATTACTTTTTTTCTCTGCTGGGCAATGAGGAAAACTCAGATGAGGAAGGCAACCTTGATGCATTTGAAGGCTGTTAGATGATGCCGAACCTCAGTCAAGTTCTGAAGGTGGGAACAACACTGACAGCGTAGGAGAGGGTGAGGAAGCAATGAATGATGCAGAGAAAAGGGGTGGTGAAAGTGATGGCGATGATGACGAAGGTGAATGGAGAGAGCATGTCTCTTATTTTGAAAATATAACTGTGTCACTTGATCAACATGCCCAAGTTTACCCAGACTTGACGGACTCAGAGAAGTAGATTATTTTCTTTCAGTGTTTATGGAAGAGATGTTGCAAATTATAAAGGACCAAAGGAATCTTTTTGCAACCCAAGAGCACTCCATACAATATAGAGGGAAGATTATTAGGAGGTCCACCCTAAATTGGCAGGATACAACCATAGAGGAAATAAAGGCATAATTTGCTCTGCATATACTGACGGGTATACTAGTCTTACCTGCGCTACAGCTTTATTGGTCCAGTGACCCCTGCCTGGGTGTTGCTTCAATTCAAGACCTAACGACTAAAACCTGATTAAAACAACTGGCCAGAAACATTTATTGCAAACAAAAGATACAAGGGAAAGATTAGTCCAAAGGACTAACGGACACAACTACCACAGCCTCCACCAAACTGAGTCCAGCATAACTAGATGGTGCCTGGCTACCACTACTGACTGGTCTGACAGGGACCACAATAGATGGTCCTGGACAGAGCTGGAGAAAAATATAGAACAAAATTTTAACTCACACACACACGCACACACACATGAGACTTACTGGTCTAACAGAGATTGGAGGAACCCCGAGAGCATGGCCCCTGGACACCCTTTTAACTCAATATTAAAGTCACTCCTGAGGTTCACCCTTCAGCTGAAGATTAGACAGGCTCATAAAACAAAACGTGACTAAATGGGCACACCAGCCCAGGGGCAAGGACTAGAAGGCAGGAGGGGACAGGAAAGCCGGTAATGGGGAACCCAAGGTTGAGAAGGGGAGAGTATTGATATATTGTGGGGTTGGCAACCAATGTCAAAAAACAATATGTATATTAATTGTTTAATGAGAAACTAGTTTGCTCTGTAAACCTTCATTTAAAGCACAATTAAAAAAAAAGAAAACAACATATACGCCGTGGCCAAAGGAGAACCTGGCTATGACCGGCTTCGCAAACGGCGCCCAACTATAGATGCTCTCAATAGCCACTTAAAGGAGATGTGTGTGCCATCAAGTGTCATGGCAGTTGATGAAAGCATGGTGCTAAAAGGCGAAGAAGACTAGAATAAAATGTATGTGTGGTCATTGCCCGGTGCCTTCACGTTTTACCTCATGTTTTGCAATTTTTCAAGGAAAAAAAAATTTATTATTGAGTCATATCGTCAGATTTTTTTTTTTTTTTTACTACATCCAGGGTCCGCTAGGACATATGCAAACCCAGATAATGGGTATCAAAATCTGTAACTCATAACAGACATTCTGAACTGATCCTTTAACCAGCATGCCTTCTGTTAGTGAAAACACATAGCATCAACAACAAATTTAAAGGAGAGAACAATTGCACCTTGAAAGGGCTAGTCTGGAAGGTCCACTGAATCCTGCTTAGTTTCATAGCAACACACAAACCTCCACTGACAGACGGATGATGGCTGTGCGTGTGGTGCATTTGCCGGGAATCGAACCCAGGTCTCTCGCATGCAAGGTGAGAATTCTACCACTGAACCACCGCTGCCCCTTCTTCGGTTCATACCCATACTGCATCCATTGCCCCTGAGTCGATTCCAACTCACAGTGGCCCTAGAGGACAGAGTAGAACTAACTGCCCCGTAAGCTTTCCAAGGAGCTACTGGTGGGTTCGAACTGCCAGCCTTCTGGTTAGCAGCTGAGGGCTTAACCACTGTGCCACCAGGGCTCCTTATTTGGTTCATACTTATATTAAAAACTTGTTTGCTTTTTATCTGGTTTTTAAATTTAACTAGGCATCCTGTATTGTACCTGGCAACCTTACTCCATACACAAATTTTCAGATTGTTTATAAGAGACAAGAAAAGCCAAGCATGAGCCATAACACAATCTCTTGGGTTGATGAAGAGAAATGGGATATACTCTTGGTTAATGATGGAAGAGAGAAAGCTACATTTTTTTCTTCTTAAAAATTTTATAAGTAAGTTCTTAGATTGACCTGTTTGACTCCATTTCACACATGTTGCCAGCTTGCACCATTTCACCAATTATTTTGTCCCTGAAAATGCAGTGAAGGATCTGCAAAGTAAGGAATTCACAGCAGCTTACAGAGTATTGTCAGCGCCACAGAGCATGCTGTTAAGTTCTATGCTTTGAAACCTGCACTACATGTGCACAGAAGAGACAAACAGCAGCCCCCAGGGAGGCCTGGGAGGAGTACGTTTGACAGTGTGCCGTGGAAAGCTCGCCTGGAAGAACCTGGCTTTGTAGGTATGATGCTGTCCTGTGGCTCCAGGTTGGGAAGCTGTTCAAACTGCTCCCCTGCAGGAACACAGAGGAGAGAGATGCTGCCCTGACCTGGGGAGCTCCTGCTGTCGTTCTCAAGATTGTGCTGGAGAGGGGCAAATCGGACTGAATCTTTGCGTTGGCCATTAGCTAATTACACTGGCGACTTCAAGTTCCCTGCTTGAAAGAAAGTGATCAAGCAGTCGGGTGGGTAGCAGGGATGTATTTGAAATGCAAAAGCCAGTTGCCATCAAGTCAATTTTGATTGACAGCGACCCCATGTGTATCAGAGTAGAATTGTGCTCTTTAGGGTTTTCAATGGTTGATTTTTTGGGAAGTAGATCACCAGGCCTTTCATTTGAGTGGACTTGAACCTCCAACCGTTCAGTTAGCAGCCAGGCACATTAACTGTTAGCACTACCCACAACTCCATTTGAAATGTAGAAATGAGGCATTGGTTGTTCGATGGTGGAATTCTCATCATCCATGTAGAAGGACTGAGCTTGAATCCCGGCCAGTCGCCTCATGTAGTGCCACCACTCATCTCTCATTGGAGGCTTGTGTGTTGCTATGATGCTGAGCAGGTTTCAGCAGAGCCCCCAGACTGGCAGACTAGAAAGAAAAGCCTGGCAATCTACTTCTGAAAATCAGCCAGTGAAAACCCTATGGATCACAATGGTCTTAACCACAACCTATCTTGGGGTGCGCAGAACCAGGAAGCATTCTGTTGTACATGGGGGTGTCATGAGTCGGTTACCAACCAGACAGCAGCTAACAACAACAATAAGAACAATAAAGAGCAACCCAGGGTGCAGAGCCCAGAGGATGAAAGAGGAAGAACGTTCAAAGTACCTTCTCTGGGGCCAGACTCCCTCTCTAACAAACAAGGGTCCTAGGAGCCTGGGGTCAGCTGACTAGTGGATTCTTCTACCTGCTTGCCTCCTTCACACATTTTCTCACCTGAAATCAGTTATATCTCCCCACCAAATCTAATTCTTACCATGAATTCTCTGTTTTAGTGAGCGGTCCCTTATTTACTTGAACAAATGTCTTTATCAAACTCCTGCCATGCCTTGGTATTGTGTGACCTGCTGCTCAAGCCAGAGGCCGCCTTGGAGTATTCCCTCCTTTCCCCTGCATCCTGTCAGTCTTCTAGTTCTGAAGAGTTTACCTCAGTAGAGGCTCTCAAATGTACCCGGTCTACATTTTCACTCTTTTAGGTGAAGCTCTCATTTCAGCTGCTGTGTTTTCTGAATGCATTATCCCACTTCCTACAGCACAGTTTTTTTTACATTTGTTTTTCTGTTTCCTCTTTCATCTTGATCCAGTTTATTTTAACTCAGCCTTTACAAATCAATTTGAGCTTCAGTTCCTTTGGGAAGCCATCCTTGACCTTTCTTCCCAATTTCATCTGCTTGCCTGCCTGTGCACATCCAAACTCATGGGAGAATAACTAACACAGTGTTTAACCCATTGTATTACAATCATGGAGCCCTGGTGGCTCAGTGGACTACAGTCATGGGCTTGTCAGTTTCTCTTTCTAGACTCTAAACTCCTAGAAGGCAGGGACCATATCTTGTTTGCCTTTGTATTCTCTTGGAGACCTTAAAAAGGCACTGCCAACTCTACATATACAAAATGGAACTTTTCTTTAATTCCAATCTTCCTTCTGTATTCTCTAGCGATGGGTGGCCACACCATCCACCCAGTAACTCAAGACAGAGTCATCCCAGACTCCATGCTCTCCATCCCTTTTCAAATCTATCGTTAATTTCTTTTGATTCCAACTTCAAGATTTATCTTAAGTCTGTCCTCATCTCTTCACCGCCCTTGTCATCACTGTAGTCTAAATCAGTGCTTCTGAACTAGAGGTGGTTTTACCCCTTATGGGACACTTGGCAATGTCTGGGCACATTTTTGGTTGTCATGGCTGGAAGATGGTGCTACTGGCATCCAGGGGTTCTCCCATAACAAAGAATTACCTGGCCAAGATGTGAAAAGGGCCGATGTTGAGAAATTGCACAAAACCATCATTTCCTGTCTGTTCCATTGAGTTAGCCCAATAGCTGACTCAGTGCATCTATTTTTTTGCCATACCTCTGACCTTTCTTCAGACATCGGCACACTGATAAGTGAAAATTTATCATATCATCATCCTGCTTAAAATCTTAACAGCTTTCCAATATTCTTAAGACAAATTTCTCTAAAATTCTTAACATGGTTCACCAGCCCTGCATGGTGTCACCTTGGCTAAGGTCACTGGTGTCACACCATGCCTCTCCCCTTTTGCTGTCTGTGCTCCAACCATTCATGTCCCTGGCCTTTGACAGATCTTTGAAAGTGCCCTGTCCCTTCCCTCCTTAGGACCTTGGCACTTTTTATTCCTTATGCCTGGAGGACTCTGCCTCTTCCCTTACTTCTCTTCACTCAACTCCTCCTAACTCCTTTAGATTTCAGCTCCAACATCATCTCAGGGAGATCTTTCCTCACTCCCCTGACTAGGTATTTGAGAATACCTAGAGTGGGGATAGTGGTGGTTCGGTGGTAGAATCATCACCTTCAATGTGGGAGACCCAAATGTAATTCCCAGACAATTCATCTCGTGTACAGCCACCACCTGTCTGTCAGTGGAGGCTTGTGTGTTGCTGTGATGCTGAACAGGTTTCAGTACAGCTTCCAAACTAAGACAGACTAGGAAGAAAAGCTGGGTGATCCAATTCTGAAAATCAGCCAACAAAAACCCTATGAATCACAACGGTCCCATCCACAACTGATCATGGGCATTTTGTTCCATTGTGAATGGTGTCACCATGAGTCAGGGGATGACTTGATGGCAGGTAGCAACGATAACAATAGTCTGAAAAGCACAATGTGTTTTCTTTTTTGCAGCACTTACAATTGTCACTTAATAGTTGTATAATTTGTTGTTTAAAATCTTACTCTTTTGCTAAAATACAAGGCCCACAAAGGCAGGGACTGTATTCCCAGAGCTTAATGTGGTACTTTGAATTTAGTAGTCCCTCAAGTGGGCATCAGGTTTCATTAGAATGAAACCCTTTGCACATACTACGGCTTCTGGCACCTAGTAGGCCCTCAGTAAATATTTGATGAATTACTGACTACACGAATGTCCCTGAATCTAAATAATATTCTACTGTAGAAATTTTCCTTGAACTGGAATGATTTTATGAGTCGGTGTGCAGTTCCTGCACTAGTTATCCAGGTCAAAGATATCATGCTCTTCTGAGAGGTGTTTCTTCACTTTCCTTCAAGTTTATTTGTAATGACAAGTAAAAGTACTAAAACCACTTACTCACTACCAGATTGCAGCTGGTGATCCTCTAAGGCTCTGATTTCAGACAGTAAATTTAGATACTCCCTGACTCATAAGAAATAATTACAGTTCTCATACACGTTTCATTTTTCCATACCATTTATACTTGGTTTTATTGCAGTCTTAGTCTTAAGCATTCTTGGTGGTGTGCCCAAAAAATGAACCAAACTTTATTTAACAGATTCTGAAACCCAGCAAGAATAAACCGGTTGCCCATCTAGTTGATTCCGACACATGGTGGCCCCACGTGTGTCAGAGCAGTACTGTGTTCCATAGGGTTTCTAATGGCTGATGTTTTCAGAAGTAGGTAGCAGCCAAGGAATTACAGTGAGTGCTTTACGCTGATGAGCTCCTACAAGTATGGGAGGAGGAGTGCCAAAACTCTCCCAGACCTGGTGTAATAGTGTCTGGAGGGCCGAAGTCCCAAGCGCTTTGAAGCTAGCCCAAAATGATGAGATTGGGGAAATAAAAATAGCCCGAATATTGGTTCAAGGCAAGAAATGTCCAGTTCTGGTAGTATTAACTGAACAATGTAAGAAGAAAGCAGTTGACTTTGGGAATGTTGACTCACCTGTGAGCCTCAGCATCTTTTCCTGAAAATGAGGATAATAACAGCATCAACCACAAAGAGTTGCCATAAGCATGAGGTGGGTTCATAGCTCAGCACCTGGAACTCGGTAGGTGCTAGATAGCTGTTTGCCATTACTCTTAACTCACGTTTTGCATCTTACTTCTCATTTGGGGAGTATAGGCTTCGAATTAGGAAGGTTAGAACTGGAAAGAGGGAACTGAGCCCAGAGTAAATGGTGAAACTCTAAACCATGCCCACAGGGTTCCAGAAGGTAATGTCAATGAGCCCAGTGGGCCAGGTGACCTCCAGCGTAAGAATGTGGGCCGAGGGGTCTCAGCCTCCAAAGTTTCAGGAGAAGCTGAGAATCTCAATATTATGTGAAGCCATCAATGTTTTAATGTTGGCAACTAATTCAAAGTTTTTAAAACCTTTTTTGAGTCAAGCAGAATTGTGGTCATGGTATAGATGTGGCCAAGGTCTTCTAGTTTGTGATCTTTCCTGAGAGATTGTCTGATTACTGTACAGGTTCTGGTCCCAAAGAATTATATTTTAGGCACTCTGTACCAGAACTCATCAAACGACTATCAGTAGTTTTCGAAAATCACAGGCATCTGGGATGTTTAAGAAGACCAGAGATGAACAAGTTTCTATTTCCATCAAGAGGAAGAAGGTATCTTCTGTATACGGTAGGCTTACAAAACAGCTTATTAAAATAATAGTTTGCCTATGGTTAGAAAAGCAAGAGGTGACTAGACTTTGGCATGAGTTCAATGAAAACCTATGCCAAAGTAATGTCAGTTCCTTTTTTTAGACCTGATTAAAAGACCAAGTGGTTGATATTGCTGCTGAATTTCAGCATTTTTTCCCCATATATTCTCTTTGGATGAGAGGTAGATGCAGGTAAAATGATAATGCAATAAGGTATAAATACTGAGCATTACCCTAGGCATATGTCTTCCTAAAAGCATATGCTATTTAAGACCCAAGGAACATCATGAAGAAAATTACAGAGGAAATCGTTCTCAAAGAAATCAGTTTTTTTTTTTTTAAATAATATTTATTGTGGTTTAGGTGAAAATTTACAAATCAAGTCAGTCTCTCACACAAAAACTTATATATACCTTGCTACACACTCCCAATTACTCTCCCCCGAATAAGACAGCCCACTCTCTCCCTCCACTTTCTCTTTTCACGTCCATTTCGCCAGCTTCTAACCCCCTCTACCCTCTCATCTCCCCTCCAGGCAGGAGATGCCAACATAGTCTCAAGTGTCCACCTGATCCAAGAAGCTCACTCCTCACCAGCATCCCTCTCCAACCCATTGTCCAGTCCAATCCATGTCTGAAAAGTTGGCTTTGGGAATGGTTCCTGTCCTGGGTCAACAGAAGGTCTGGGGGCCATGACCACTGGGATCCTTCTAGTCTCAGTCAGACCATTAAGTCTGGTCTTTCTCTGAGAATTTGGGGTCTGCATCTCACTGCTCTCCTGCTCCCTCAGGGGTTCTCTGTTGTGTTCCCTGTCAGGGCACTCATCGGTTGTAGCCGGGCACCATCTGGTTCTTCTGGTCTCAGGATGATGTAGTCGCTGTTTCATGTGGCCCTTTCTCTTGGGCTCGTAATTACCTTATGTCTTTGGTGTTCTTCATTCTCATTTGATCCAGGTGGGTTGAGACCAATCGGTGCATCTTAGATGGCTGCTTGCTAGCGTTTAAGACCCCAGATGCCACTCTTCAAAGTGGGATGCAGAGTGTTTTCTTAATAGATTTTATTATGCCAATAGACTTAGATATCCCTGAAATCATGGTCCCCAAACCCCTGCCCCTGCTACACTGGCCTTCGAAGCACTCAGTTTATTCAGGAAACTTCTTTGCTTTTGGTTTAGTCCAGTTGTGCTGACCTCCCCTGTATTGTGTGTTGTCTTCCCCTTCACCTAAAGTAGTTCTTATCTACTATCTAATTAGTGAATACCCATCTCCCACTCTTCCTCCCTCTCTCCCTCCCCCTTCTGATAACCACAAAAGAATGTTTTCTTCTCAGTTTAAACTATTTCTCAAGTTCTTATAATAGTGGTCTATTACAATATTTGTCCTTTTGCAACTGACTAATTTCACTCAGCATAATGCCTTCCAGGTTCCTCCATGTTATGAAATGTTTCACAGATTCCTCACTGTTCTTTATCAATGCATAGTATTCCACTGTGTAGATATACCATAATTTATTTATCCATTCATCCGTTGATGGGCACCTTGGTTGGTTCCATCTTTTTGCTATTGTAAACAGTGTTGCAATAAACACGGGTGTGCATATATCTGTTCGTGTAAAGGCTCTTATTTCTCTAGAATATATTCCAAGGAGTGGGATTGCTGGATCGTACGGTAGTTCTATTTCTAGCTTTTTAAGGAAGTGCCAAGTGGTTGTACCATTTGACATTCCCACCAGCAGTGTATAAGTGTTCCAATGTCTCCACAGCCTCTCCAACATTTATTATTTTGTGTTTTTTGGATTAATGCCAGCCTTGTTGGAGTGGGATGAAATCTCATTGTAGTTTTGATCTGCATTTCTCTAATGGTTAATGATCGAGAGCATTTCCTCATGTATCTTTTAGCTACCTGAATGTCTTCTTTAGTGAAGTGTCTATTCATATCTTTTGCCCATTTTTTAATTTCAAAGAAATCAGTTTTTAAAGAGAAATGGAGAACAATACATGAAAAGGGAACTCAAACCAAGGAGGATGATAGTGGTGTGGATGTCCAACAGTGAGCTTTAAGATCCTGCCCTCAGCTGGGTCCTATGTTGGCATTTTCACTGGTAACTTCAATGGTGATATGTATCAGCCCCTATCTTATTTTCCAGCTTCCGCCTTCTCTATCACTTGTGACTGCCTCCTGCTGGATTCATCCCCAGCACCAAACCAATCTTTCCAGCCTGCCAATGAATCCTGTCCAGATAAGCTTGTAAGCAAGCTGTCTCCCCTGGACTCAGATAAGGAGGTGCTTCCTCATGCCCCCCTGATCTTGTCCAGTACAAGCTCCCCTAACCTTACTTGCCAGGACTGAGTTTCCACTATGCTTCCTGTCTTGTTCTTGCTAAACCCTTTCTTTCTACATGCCAAATGATTGCAGCCCTGAGGAGAGTTCTCCCAGATCTTGATCACTTGCTTTTAAGACTCTCAGTTCCTTTTATCACAACCTCCACCCACCCCCCACCCCCAGAATGGGATTGCACTGTCTTCTTTTGCAAACACTAGTGCCATCTGTATAAGGCCTTGGTAGTTCAATGGTAGAATTCTTGCCTCCCATGCCGGAGACCTGGGTTCGATTCCTGGCCAATACGCCTCATGTGCGGCCACCACCTGTCTGTCAGTGGAGGCTTGTATGTTGCTATGATGCTGAACAGGTTTCAGCAGAGTTTCCAGACTAAGGTGGACTAGGAAGAAAGGCCTAACAATCTATTTCCAAAAAACAGCCAATGAAAACCCTATGGGTCACAGTAGCCTGATCCCAAACTGATCATGTGGATGGCACAGGACCGGCCAGCGTTTCGTTCCATTGTGCATTGGGTCACCATGAGTCAGGGCTGACCCAATGGCAGCTAACAGCAAGTGACATCTGTGGCCAAATTCGTGGATAAATTAGTCCTGTCCAATTTAGGCGACAGTGCAAGGTTATAGTACACCTTGCTTCCCCTCCAGGCTTGGCTCCACCTGTACTCTTGCTAAGAGTTGTTTCAGGTCTTGAGTCCCTCTCAGATGTAACTTGCTCCATGACGCTATAAGGAAGCATCATGCCTCATATCCCAGTTCTGGGATATGATAAGACAGAGGCATGCTTATCACACTGGTAGATTACAATGAGCTGTGGGACAGAATCAGGATTCAAAAAGATCTTGACAACCAGAAGTGAACTGGAAAAGTTCTGAACTTGATCTCTATACCCACTTGTTCAAATACAGAGTGAGGGCTATGTGGTTTTTTGTCATCTCATGTTAAGTAGACTTGTGGATTTTTAGTGGATTTATTAAAAAGTTATCTTAGTGTGAGTCATCAGTTTGTTAGGTGACTGCCAAAAAAAGCTGGAATGAGCTCAGACTGCATTAATGTAAGTATAGAAGCTGGAAGGTGGGAAGTGATAGCTCACTTTACTGTGTGCTGGTCAGCCACACCTGGAATATGGTGTTCATTTCTGGAAGCCATATGTCTAGAGAACTAAAAATAGTCTCGAACACAGATACAAGAATCAGGATGGTGATGAAACTAAAAAATGTGTCAGAATGATAATTTATTGGGAGATTAGAGGATGTTTAGCCTAAAGGTGAGAAGGTTGGGGAACGTAAAGAGTGTCTTCAAATGTATGGAGGGGTACCATGTAGGATACTTGTTTGTATGGACCTAAGGACCCAACTAGGCCAGCTGGGCATCATGGATTGAATTGTGTCCCCCCAAAATATCTGTCAACTTGGCTAGGTTATGATTCCCTTGTGTGATTATATGATTTTCTACTGTTTTATCTTCTGATGTGATTTCCTTATGTGATATAAATCCTATCACTATGATGTAATAAGATGGATTAGTGGCAATTATACTGATGAGGTCTGCAAGGTTATACAGTGTCTTAAGCTAATCTGTTTTGAGATATAAAAGAGAGAAGTGAGCAGAGAGACATGGGGACCTCATACCACCAAGAAAGCAGTGCTGAGAGCAAAACGCATCCTTTGGACCTGAGGTTCCTGCACTGAGATGCTCCCAGACCAAGAGAAGACTGAGGCATCACAAGGACCTTCCTCCAGAGCTGACAGAGAGTGAAAGCCTTCTCCTGGATCTGGCACCCTGAATTCAGACTTCTAGACTACTGGCCTGTGAGATAATAAACTTCTCTTTATTAAAACCATTCACTTGTGGTATTTCTGTTATAGCAGCACTAGATGACCAAGACTCTGGGTAAAAGCTTCAAGGAAGAACTTATTAAAAGCCAAATTGCCCAAAACATGAATTGCCTGCTTTTGCAGGTAAAATTTCTCTGTCATGTTTTGAGCAATTAGACTTTTAAACATGGGCCAGATGACCACTCGTTTGGGATGTGGTATCAAGAGGATTCTTGGATTGTGCAACATTTTTATAGTCACTTCCAAACTCAGATGTTTTGTGAGTCTAGGTATGTCTTTTAAAGCCAGATCTCCATTTAAAGGGAAGGAATGTGCAACTACACAAACATCCTTCAAATACATCATTTCATTTATTGTGCATGACAATTCCATGGGATATGTATTCTTATTCCAGTTGTCAGAGGAGGATATTGTAGTCAAAGAGATTAAATATTTTGCTTATGGTCACACAGATAAGAAAGGAAGAAGCTGGGATGAACCTACTCTGCAGGATTTCAAAATCTGTACTTATTCCATGAAAAGATGCAATAAGTAAAATTTCTAAGATTTTGAAGTTCTGTGAAGGTCATTCTGTTGACTTTTACTTTGCAGGATGGTATGAGGGAAAGCACCTTCATACCTGAAACTCAGGAGACTTGTTCGGGAACACAGGAGGCTTGGGATTTGGAGTCAATTCTGTGAAAAACATGGTATACCATCCATCTCTGGTTTCTTTTATAGTAAATACATTATTGAACTAGACGGTCTCTAAAGTTCTGTCTAGATTTAACATTTTATAGCTTTAAAGTGGTATTTACTACTACCGGTTGCTGTCGAGTCGACATGTGTGTCAGAGTATAACTGTGCTCCACAGGATTTTCATTGGTTGAGTTTTTGGAAGTAGATGGCCAGGTGTTTCTTCCAAGGCACCTCTGGGTAGACTCAAACCTCCAGCCTTCCCGTTCACAGCCTAGTATGTTAACCTTTGCATTACCCAGAGACTTGTCTTTTTTCCCCCAAATTCTGAGTCTTTTTTCTGCAATTGCACCATAACTTTGGAAAAACGAGAAAATATTTTATGCATCAAATAGTAGTGACAAACCACCATTTTATTTTGTACTACTTCAAGGATTCTTTTACATTCCTTTTTATTTTAAAGCTCTTATAAAATTATTGTCTTTGTATCAGTCTCTTTTTGTTAAATTTGAACATGGTCCTCCTATCCCTTCAGCCATAAGGAGTCTCGCTCTTATAGAACCTGGCCCCTTGACCACCTTCTCCAAGTCTCTTTTCCCTTCTGAGCCAACTTATGTAAGCAAACACAGCAAAGATCATCAGAGATGATTATGCTCACCAAATACTCCATGTGCTCCCCCTCATTTTCAAGCCTCCTCTGCAGTTATGTTGGGGCTACTTGACCAGCTCAGGCCAAAGGTCTGTGAGAAGAGAGGAAGTTAGCAGTAGGTATGCCTTCTCCATCACTCTCTTCTGCTTTCTCTAAGATAGCAGCATCAACATATGGAGAGTCTGGATCTCTGGGTCAGTGGAAGGAGGACAGCCTGCTTTGAACATGGAGTGAGTGAGATGTAACTTTTGCTGAGATAAGCCACTGAAGTTTTAGAGTTTGACACTGTAGCCTATTATGATAAAAAAAAATTATTTTTTATTTTTATAGGTACATCTATTTATGTACTTTGTATTGATTTCCAATAATATAAATGGTCTAAATGTACCAATTAAAAGGCAGAGTGGATCATATTGGATAAAATAGGAGATCTAACTATATGCTGTTTATAAGAAACCCACTTTAAATGTAAAGAGTAAAAGGATAGAAAAAGATATATCATGCTGTTTTAGTTACCCAGTGCTGCCAAAACACAAATACCACAACTGGGTGGCTTTAAAGAACAAGGATGTATTGTCTCACAGTGTTGGAGGCTAGAAGTCTAAATCAGGGTCATCAGCTCTAGTGGAGGGTCCTTCTTTGTCGGTAGCCTCAGGTGTTCCTTAGCATTCTTTGGATTGTAGAGGGATTTTACATGGCATCTATCTTCCCTCTATGTGTCTGCCCATGTCTGTACTCCCTTTTAAAAGACACCACTCAGAAGTGGCTTAGGACCCACCCTACCCTGGTATGAACTTATTAACATAACAAAAGAAAACCTATTCCCAGTGTCACATTCACAGATACAGGAGCTAGGATTACAAAATATGTTTTTGGAGGGCACAGTTCAATTCAATACACAAGCTAACACTAATCAAATGAAAGCTAAATGGCTATGTTATTATCAGACAAGTAGATTCCAGAGCAAAGAATAATGCTAGAAATAAACAGGATCGTGTTATAATGATGGAAGTGTCAATTCAACAAGAGGACATAACAATTCTAATGTTTATGCTCCCTAATAACAGAGCTTCAAATTACTTGAAGCAAAAACTGATAACACAGAAAAAATAGACAAGTCCATAATCATAGGCAGAGATCTCAACACGACTCCCTCAAAATTCAGTAGCACAAATAGACAGAAAGTCAATAAGAATATAAAAATTTTTTAGAGCACTATCATTCAACTTGACCTAATTGATGTTTGTAGAACTCTCCGTGCAACAAAAGCAGAATACACATTTTTTTCAAGTGCACACAGAATATTGACCAGGATAGGCCAAATTTAGGGTTATAAAGCAAGTATTAGTAAAGTACAAAAGATCCAAATCATACAAAATATGTTTTACAACCACATGAACTTGAATTAGAAACCACTAACAGTAAGGTATCTGGAAAATCCCCAAATATCTGAAGCTAAATCGCATACTTCTGAATAACTCGTGGGTTAAAGAAGAAATCAAAAGGGAAATTATCAAGTATTTTGAACTGAGGAAAATAAAAGAAAAAATATAAAAATTTCTGAGATGAAACTAAAACTGAGTTTAGAGGGAAATTTATAATATTTAGCACCTACACTAGAAAAAAAGAGCTCAAACCAGTGACCTAAGAATCTTAAGAAATGACCTCAAGAAACCAGAAAAAAAAGAACAAATTAAACCCAAAGTAAGCAGAAGAAAGAAAATAGCAGAGATCAGAGCAGAAATCAATGAAATAGACAAAAGAAAAATTATAGAGATAATAGGTGAGATCAAAAGCTTTATTTTTGAAAAGATAATTAAAATTTATAAACCTCTAGCCAGACTTATCAGGGGAAAAGAGAGAAGACACAAATTATCCATATCAGGAATGAGAGATGAGACATTACTACAAACCCTACAGATGTTACAAGGAAAATAAGGAAATATTATGAACAATTTTACGCCAATAAATTTGAAAATTTAGATTAAACAAACATTAATTTGACTGATCAATTATCTAGTCAATGTTATATATTGATTAAATTTTAAATAGTGATCAGGTATTAATACTGACTATATTTGTTTTTATAGTTTAGTCAACATCTTATAATAGCCAATATTATTTAGTCAATAATTAAAGTCACTAATTTAATCAATATTTAACCATTGAGATGATCAGGTGGTTTTTGTCCTATATCTTTTAATGTGGTATATTACATTGATTGATTTTCACATGTGAACCAACCTTGCAATCCTGTGACAAATCTCACTTAATTATGGTCTATAATCCTTTATGTTGCTGGATTTTATTTAAGGAACATTGGTCTGTAGTTTTTTGTATGGTGTTATTGTCTGGTTTTGGTATTAGGGTAGTACTGGCCTCATAGAATAAGTTGGGAAGTGTTCCTCTTTTATTTATTTGCAAGAGTTTGTGAAAGATTGATATTAATTGTTCTCTAAATGTTTGGTAGAATTTACCAGTGAAGCTATTTGTATCTGAGCTTTTCCTTGTGGATTTTTTGATTACTGATTCAATCACTTTACTTGTTACAGGTCTATTCAAATTTTCCATGTTTTTTGTTCAGTTTTGATAGTTTGTGTTTTTCTAGGAAGGTATTTATTTTACCTAAGATATCTAATTTGTAGGAATACATTTTTTCATGGTATACTCTTATAATTTCTTTTATTTCTGTAAAGTTTATAGTGATATCCCCTCTTTATTCTTGATTTTTGTAATTTGAATATTCTCTTTTCTTTCTTGGTCAGTCTAGCTAAACGTTTGTCAGTTCTCCTCTTATTTTCCCTCCTTTTCTAATCACCACTGATCATCACTGAGATGACAAAGTCTATACAAAGTGGTTATTACATTGGTGTTTAACAGTTTATTTAAACTTGACCATATAAAAGAAGTTAAATACACAGTTCTAATCTATTATGAGTCAGAATTGACTTGATGGCACTGGGCACTGGGTGCTCTATTGTAATTTAGCTGATAACACTAATCCCTCATTTTTTTCAGAATTGATGAACTCAAACAAAATTCCCTTTGCAAATTAGCTAATGCTTTAGTCTTGGGCAGTTCAGATACTCCTGCTTATTCAGCTTTGTTTGCTGGTGCTCTTCTCTTCTTCATGTTGTTTCCCATCCCTTTCTGGTTCATGGACAGCCGATTCTTTCCTGGGACCTGAGCAAATAAGTAGATGGACTACAGAAAATGTTCAATACCTGTCTTCAGTTGTTTTAAGCCAGTAGTTAGTAGATGTTTTTCATCCTATCACTCTGAAGGTTGTGACAAGATCTCAGGAATATTGTGTTTGGATCCAATATTCCCTCCTACTAGGCTAAAAGATAGTGTTTCACTGTGAGTGTGGGGTGTGCATGTCAGAACCTCTGGGAGGCATTTGCCTTTCAAAAATCCTCCCCCGGAGATTCTAACACAGGAGAAAGACGTGGCAGTCTGCTTCCATTAAGTGTAAGCCTTGGAAACCCTATGAGGCTGTTCTACTCTGTCCTACAGGGTTGCTATGAATTCAAATCAACTCTGCAGCAATAAGTGTGTGTGTGTGTAGATCCTAAAACGCTGGATGAGAATCTTGCTTTAAGTGCAGGTTTTAAAGTGTGGTGTGGCTATCTGCTTTATTTCTCTAGCTCCCTTTTCATCCTGGTTAGTTAGTGCACGTATCTACATAATTAGAGAAGGTAGAACTGTCTGCCAGAGTCTACTCTGTAAATGTGTGTGCAGATTTTGTATTTTAGCCCCTTCACACCCATACTTACAATCTACAAATGCAACTCATGCATTGGGTATTACCTGTGGTTTCCATCTGACTATAAATCAAAGTTTATAATCTAGACCCTGAGTAACTCAGCCAGTGCACCAAAAAACAAAACAAAACGAAACCTGTTGCCTTCAAGTCGATTCCTGTCATAGTGACCCTATAGGACAGAATAGAACTGCTGCCCCATAGGGTTTCCAAGGAGCAGTTGGAGGATTTGAACTGCTGACCTTTTGGTTGACAGCCAAATCCTTGCTATCATTATTATTTCCTTATTATAATAACTTTAAAAAATTGTATTTATAAAAGTTCTTAACAGGATATAAAGCTGAACTTTTTCATTGCACTGTGCTAATGGGTCTCTAGCCTGCTGATAACTCAAAGGCAACTCAGCCAGGGAGTTGTCTGAATGCCCATGTATAATAAAGCTGGATACACTAAAATAACAAGCACACAGCTTCATAAATCGTACGCTTTGGAAATGTGTCCTATGGTTCAACCCAGCAGGGTTCCCATTAATTTGCAAGTGAGTCATGTGACAAAACTCCCCTGAACACAGTGGATGTTGGCATCAATCCCAGGCAAAACTAACATGGAAGAAGTTTCCATCTGGGATCCTTAGGACCTCCTTTCTGAAGCTTTCTCCCTCCTCAATAAATTCTCCTGCCGGAGCTCCCTCTCCTCCATCTTAGGTGCCCAGAATCCTTCTATTCCACCAGTGACACAAGAAAAGGATTTGATTAGCTACTTCTGCTTCAGGCAGAACTTCATACTATTAACTTTTTGTCACTAACTGGGCCACCATGTGGGAAGATGGTTTTTTATTCAGTAGGTTTCTGAAATCACAGCAGGGTTGTTCAACAGTGCAGCCTTGAAGGGGAACTGGAGAGAACGTTTCAGGGAACTTGGTGGTGGAGATCCAACGTATCACCTGACAAGATGCCCTGGCTCTTCTGGGGTTGATAAGATGGAGCTGGGTCATTTGTAGTCGTTGCTGGAAAACAGAAGATCTGGTGCCTGCTCTACTTAAGCAGATGTCTGCCAAGGAGGCCGTTTCCCTGCAGAGTTACTTCCTGGCTGCTCTCCTTTCTTTTTTGCTGGTTCACATTCCCAATTGTTTATAACTATAAATAAGACCCAAGGCCTCTCTCTTAATGCTCTTTTAATCAAGACATCTCATTCTTCTCTTTTCTAAGATTCTCAGATTAAAAAAAAAATTTATTTATGTGCTTTCAGCAAATTTGACATTACTTTAGGTACTGTTAGATGATATATTCATACCGCAAGCCATGCCGTCCTCAGATACAACAGTACTTTCCACTGTTATTTCTATTGGTAGCTGGAGTGATGTAGGGAAGGCAGGACACCAGGCTGCCCCACAGAAACCTAGAAACTTGATTGGCCTCAAAAAGCCCACCGGCATCATGGGAGTTGATACTATAAAATCTTCAACTCACTTCAAGGGAGTACATTTTAGTTAAGATCTAAGTAAGGAGAACACAAAACCAACCAACACACTATTCCTTTTTGTTCAATCTTTAAAAACCATATCCCGTTATTGGGGCATGAAGGAAAGAGTGGGCCTTTCAATGCTTCTTTTGCCTCAAATTCATACATGTTTATCCTTGGACTTTATCCTTTTCTTAAGGTCTCCAGGCATCTTGTGTATACAGCGTCACCCATGAGCACCAAGAAGTTTACAGAAGGATCCAGGCTTGGCCTTATATATGCCCTGATTCATGCTTAGGATAGTTTGATCAGGTCAGTAACTGGTTGCAGCCAGGTAAAAGCTTACATCGCACCTTAAAAAAAAAGTGGGTTAAACTTGACCGGCCATTTGTAAATCCATTTGCTATTTGTTGTAGGCCGGTGGTTCTCAAAGTGTAGGCCCTAGACAAGCAGGGTCAGTGTCACCTGGGACCTTGTTAGAAATGAGCTTTGAGCCCATCCCAGACCTACAGAATCAGAAACTCTGGGGGTGGGCCAGCAATCTCTCTCAACGTTCGTCCAGATGATTCTGATGTATGCTCAAGCTGGAGAACCTCGACTTCATTCTCGTATTCTCCTAAAAAAACCCAGTGCCATCGAGTCGATTCTGACTCATAGCGACCCTATATATATAGGGCAGAGTGGAAGTGCCATCGAGTTGATTCTGACTCATAGCGACCCTATATATGTAGGGCAGAGTGGAAGTGCCCCATAGAGTTTCCAAGGAGCACCTGGCTGATTCGAACTGCCGGCCCATATTCTCCTAGGCAACTCTTTTCACTCTTTGTCTTCTCTCTTCAAATTCCCAACACTTTTATTGCCACCTGGTGGTGGTGGGGGACGGAATCTTTGTGCTAGTGCTCTTGTGAGTGGTTTTGTTAATAACTGCAAAAGGTGGTAAGTTGAATGTCTATTGAGGGATTCCGAGGGATAATATTACAGATAAAGCATAAATTCTCCTCTCAAATCTTAACAATTTAATATTTTCAAACTGTTCTGGGAGCAGAGATTTGTGGACGTCAGGAAGGTAAACCTCACTATTCCCAGATACCTGCTCTCTTCATAGGATTATGTCTGAAACTAAAACTTTTGATCTAATTTTTTTTTCACTTTCTTAAAAATACATCCAGAGTATGAAGTTATCATCTCTAAATTTGTTCAGATGATTTTCTTGTTCTTTTTTTGGGAGCACAGATTTTTTTTTTTTTATCTAGTTATATATGTCAATTACAAAAATTAAAGACTACACGTAATTCCACAAACTAGAACTAACCAGTTGTCAGGAGGGATGAGTCCCTGGAGAAGGGCATCATGCTTGCCAGAGTACAGGGTCAGCGGAAAAGAGGAAGACCCTCAACAAGGTGGATTGACACAGTGGCTGCAACAACGAGCTCAAGCATAACAACGATTGAAAGGATGGCGTGGGACCGGGTAGTGTTTCGTTCTGTTGTGCATAGGGTCCCTATGAGTCAGAAGCGACTCGATGGCACCTAACAACAACAACAGAACTAACCAATGCTGACATTTTGCTTACTGGAGTTCTTCCTTTGTTTTCTCCTTCCTTGTTTCTATCCTTTTTCCTTCATTCCCTTCCCTTTAATTATTGAAAATGGATTATATTATACATAGTATTGTTATTTGTTTTATTATGTATTTAAAAGGTTTTTTTTTATTGTTTTAAAAACATATTTAACAAAACTTTTGTTAATCTGACAATTTTTACATATAAAATTCAATGACATTGGTTATATTCATCATGTTGTACAGCCAATCACTACTATGCTTTTCCAGATAGTCTCAGCACAAAGAAGACCCCCTAAGCAATGACATCCTCTTTCCTCCTCCTTTCCACCCCAGGTAAGCACTGATAAGCTTTAGTTTCTATATATTTGCCTATTTCATGTAAGTAGGATTATATATTATTTGTCCTTTTGTGACTTATTTCACTCGGCCTGATGTCCTCAAGGTTCATCCATGTTGTAGTATGTATCAGGACTTAATTTCTCTTTATGGCTGAGTAATAGTCTATTACATACCTCATTTTATTTATTCATTCATCTGTTGATAGACGTTTAGGTTGTTTCTACCTTTTGGCTATAGTGAATGGTGCTACAACGAACATTGGTGTACGAATTTCTGGTTGCGTTCCTACCTTCACATCTTCTGGGTACCCTGGAGCACAGTTCTAGGAGTGAAATTATTGGGTCATAAGGCAGTTCTATATTTAACTTTTTTGAGGAAAATGCCGAGCTGTTTTCCATAGTGGATATACCATTTTGTGTTCCCATCAGCTACAGAGGAGCGTTCAATTTCTCTACATCTTGACCAGTTATTTGTTTTTTGACTTAATCATAAATGTTGGGCATCTTACTATGTAAACACATATTCTTCCTTGAGGTAATTTCAATGACTGTGTAATGTTTCACTGTATGATTATACCTCATTTATTACCAAATTCTCACTATCGTAAATAACTCTAAGATGAATATACTTAAGCACACATTCTTGCTGACACTGCCTTTTTTTAAAATAAGTTCCTACAAATGAAAAGGGTGATATGCACATTTCTTAGGACTTTTTTTTTCAATTTTATTGTGTTTTAGGTGAAAGTTTACAACACAAATTAATTTCTCGTTTAAAACTTTATACACAAATTGTTTTGTGACATTGTTTGCAATCCCCACAATCTGTCAGCAATCTGCCACTTTGCCTTTTCACCCTGGGTTCTCTGTGTCCAATTGTCCAGGTTTTCTGTTCCTTCCTGACTTCTCATCTTTGCTTTTGAGCAGGTGTTGCCCATTTGGGCTCATATACTTGATTGATCTAAGAAACACATTCCTCACATGTGTTATTGTTTGTTTTACAGCCTGTCTGATCTTTGGCTGAAAGGTAGACTTTAGGAGGGGCTCAGTTCTGATTTAGCAGGGTGTCTGGGGGCCAGAGCCTTGAATTTTCCTCCAGTCTCTGTCAGACCAGTAAGTCTGGTTTTTTTGAGGAATTTGAATTCTGTTTTACATTTTTCTCCCGCTCTGTCCAGGCCCTCTATTGTGATCCCTGTCAGAAGTGTCAGTAGTGGTAGCTGGGCACCAGATAGTTCTTCTGGGCTCAGGCTGGTAGAGGCTGTGTTTCGTGTGGTCCGTTAGTCCTTTGGACCAATATTTTCCTTGTGTTTTTGGTTTTTTCCATTCTCCTTTGCTCTGGACAGAATGGGACCAATGTATATTTCTTAGATGGCCGCTCGCAAGCTTTTAAGACCCCAGATGCTACTCACAAAACTAGGATGTAGAACACTTTCTTTATGAACTATGTTATGCCAATTGACCCAGATATCCCTAAAGACCATCTAGGGACCCCAGTAACTCAGTCATTCAAGGTGTTTGGATGTGTCTAGGAAGCTTTTATGACTTTGCCTTGACTGAGTTGTGCTGGCTTCCCCTATATTGTGTGTTGTCTTTACCTTCACCAAAGTTAACACTTGTCTACTGTCTAGTTAGCGATTTTCCCTCCTCACTCCTCCCATCCTTGGTAACCATCGAAGATCATTTTTTTTCTGTGTATAAATCTTCTCTTGGGTTTTTATGACAGTGGTCTCATATAATATTTGCCCTTTTGTGGTTGACTTATTTCACTCAGCGTAATGCCCTCCAGATTCATCCGTGTTATGAGATGTTTCACAGATTCATCATTGTTCTTTATCATACTGTAGTATTCCATTATATGTGCGTACCACAGTTTGTTTATCCATTCATCTGTTGATGGGCACCTAGGTTGTTTCCATCTTTTTGTTATTGTGAATAATGCTGCAGTGAACATGGATGTGAATACGTCTATTTGTGTGACAGCTCTTGTTTCTCTAGGACATGTTCCTAGTAGTGGGATTGCTGGATTGTATGGTACTTGTTTCTAACTTTTTAAGAAGGCACCATATCGATTTCCATAGTGATTTTACCATTTTACATTCCAACCAGCAGTGCATAAGAGTTCCAACATCCCCACAACCTCTTCTATGTTTGTTAGATTGTGTTTTTTGGATTAGTGCCAGCATTGCCGGAGTGAGATGCTGTCTTAGTCATCTAGCGCTGCTGTAACAGAAATACCACAAGTGGATGTCTATTCAAAGAGAAATTTATTCTCTCACGATCTAGTAGTCCAAATTCAGGGTGTCAGTTCTAGGGGAAGTTTTTCTCTCTCAATCAGCTCTGGAGTAGGGTCCTTGTCATCAGTCTTCTTCTGGACCGGGAGCTTCTCTGCACAGGAACCTTGGGTCCAAAGGATGTGCTCTGCTCTGACGCTGCTTTCTTAGTATTATGAGGTCCCCCTGTCTCTCTGCTCATTTCTCTCTTTTATATCTCAAAAGAGATTGGCTTAAGACACTATCTAAACTTGTAGATCTCATCAATATAACTGCCACTAATCCATCTCGTTATATCATAGTGATAGGATTTACAACATATAGGGACATCACAACAGATGACAAAATGGTGGACAATCATACAACACTGGGGATCATGACCAGCCAAGCTGACGGATATTTCTGGGGGCCACAACTCAATCCATGACAGATGGTATCTCAATGTAGTTTGGATCTGCATTTCTCTAATGGTTAATTACCCTGAGCATTTCCTCCTGTGTCTGTTAGCAGCCTGAATGTCTTCTTTGGTGAAGTATCTGTTCATATCCTTTGCCCATTTTTAAATTGGATTATTTGTCTGTTTTGTTGTGGAGGTATTAAAGTATTCTATAGATTTCAGAGATTAGACCATTGTCAGATATGTGGTAGCCAAAAATTTTTTTCCCAGTCTCTAGGTTTTCTTTTTACTCTTTGGTGAAGTCTTTTGATGAATAGAAATGTTTAATTTTTAGGAGCTCCAATTATCTAGTTTATCTTCTGGTGTTTGTGCATTGTTAGTTATGGTTTGTATTGTATTTATGCCATGTATTAGGGCCCTGAGGGTCATCCCTATTTTTTCTTTCACGATCTTTATCATTTTAGGTTTTGTATTTAGGTCTTTGATCCATTTTGAGTTAGCTTTTGTGTATGGTGTGAGATATGGGTCTTGTTTCTTTCTTCTTTTTTTACACAAATGGGCATCCAGTTTTGGCAGCACCATTTATTAAAAAACTGTCTTTTCCCCATTTAATGGACTTTGGTCCTTTTGTCAGAGATCAGCTGACCAGTGGTGAGTAGATTTACATCTGGGTTCTCAATTCTTCTTAGAGCTTTTGATTAACCCCTCTAAATTGCCATTCCCCCAAATTTCTCTCCCTGAGGTGGGGTGAGTTGTGAGAGTAGGAAGGGGGTCAGGGCAGGCTCCCTCCTAAAGTCTAGCAAGGCAATCACAAGTATTAGCTTTTTCTCTGGGCCCTGAAGCTTGCTGCTCTGGAATGCTGCTCAGGGGTAGATCTGTCTGAGGCATTGGAACAGGAAATATGCGTCCAATCAAGTTATACTTGTTTCACTCTGTTTTCCTCCCTGAACTTTTCTTACCCCTTCCCTTTACTTTCACTCAGGCTGAGCTATGTTCAGGACCTGAAGCATCAGGGATTTGGATCCAATATTCCTTTCTACTTCCCACATAAACAGGAAATCTGACTTCCCTGCTCAGGCAAATAGAGAAGACCGGCCTGGCTCAGAGTCCCCAAGAACTAGGAACCACTGCCCTCTACTGTCTGTAATGCTGTGAAGATTTCAATCACAATCAAAACCAAACTGCCAGCCCAGAAGAGCCTGTTACTCACGTGCACCCATGAAGGGCTCCTATACACGGGGGCTGTGTTGGGGCTGGACAGGGCTGATTCAGTGCCAGAATTCTCATCTTCCATGCAAGAGACCCAGGTTCAATTCCCAGCCAATGCACCTCAGGGCAGCCACCAGGGAGGATGTGGGGAGGCCAGAGGGAGAAGGACTACAGGAAAATTTCCTCGAAAAGATAAATTATAATAAATAGAAGGTAAAAATTTTTTTTTTTTTTTAGCAGCAGTATGTAGGATTAAGAGAGAGACAGTTACCTGGGAAACACATGTAGGATTCTGAAACATGTCTGGGGATGCCTCCCTTGTCTTTTGTAGAAGCTGTATGTTATCTCCTGTGATTCTCACAAGTTTCCAGGCATGAGAATTAAAAGAACCTGCCTAGGGCACACAATTGAGAAGGAGGAGGGCTACGAAGTGTGCCTCCAAAAAGATCAAGAAAGACCCCCCTGCCCCCAGCCTCAGCCCATCTCCCCTGCATGGGGACCGTCTAAGACTTTTTTTTTTAATTTAATTAAAAAAAAAAATTAACACTATTTTCATGTCTTCTGAAAGGGAGCTGCAGGTTACACTCACAGCCTATTATCTCATTTGTCCCCCACACGTTTGTCAGTTTGTCATATTGTGGGGGCTTTTGTGTTGCTGTGATGCTGGAAACTATGCTACCCATATTCAAATACCAGCAAGGTCACCCATGGCAAATAGGTTTCAGCTGAGCCTCCAGACTAAGACAGACTGGGAAGAAGGACCTGGCAGTCTACTTCTGAAAAGAATTAGCAAGTAAAAACTTTATGAGTAGCAGTAGAACATTGTCTGATATAGTGCCAGAAGATGAGCCACTCAGGTTGGAAGGCACTCAAAATATGACTGGGGAAGAGCTGCCTCCTTGAAGTAGAATTGGCCTTAAAGACGTTGATGGAGTCAAGTTTTTCAGGACCTTCCTTTGCTGATGTGGTATGACTAAAAATGAGAAGAACCAGCTGCAAACATTCATTAATAATCGGAACATGGAATGTACAAAGTATGGATCTAGGAAAATTGGAAATCATCAAAAATGAAAGGAAACGCATAAAGATTAATATCCAAGGCATTAATGAGCTGACATGGACTGGTATTGGCCATTTTGAATCAGACAATCATATGGTCTACTTTGTCAGAATGACAACTTGAAGAGGAATGGCTTTGCATTCATTGTCAAAAAGAACATTTCAAGATCTATCCTGAAGTACAACGCTGTCAGTGATAGGATAATATACATACGCCTACAAGGAAGACCAGTTAATATGACTATTACTCGAATTTATGTACCAACTGCTAAAGGCCAAAGACGAAGAAATAGAAGATTTTACCAACTTCTGCAGTCTGAAATTGATTGAATATGAAAGCAGGATGCACTGATAATTACTGGTGACTGGAATTCGAAAGTGGCAAACAAAAAAAGGATTAATAGTTGGAAAATACGGCCTTGGTGGTAGAAATGATGCCAGAGATAGAACAATTGAATTTTGCAAGACCAGCAACTTCTTCATTGCAAATACCTTTTTTCACCAACATAAATGGGTGACTATACACGTATCTCGCCAGATGGAATACACAGGAATCAAATCGACTATATCTGTGGAAAGAGATAATGGAAAAGCTCAGTATCATCAGACAGAACAAGGCCAGGGGCCAACTGTGGATCTGACCATTAATTAGTCATGTGCAAGTTCAAGTTGAAACTGAAGAAAATTAGAACAAGTCCACGAGAGCCAAAGCACAAGCTTGAGTATATTCTACCTGAATTTAGAGACCATCTCAAGAATAGCTTTGACATGTTGAACACTAATGACTAAAGACCAGGAGATTTATGGAATGACTTCAAGGACATCATACATGAAGAAAACAAGAGGTCATTAAAAAAAAAAACAGAAGAGAAAGAAAAGATCTAAATGGATGTCAGAAGGGACTCTGAAACTTGCTCTTGAACATCGAGTAAATAAAGCAAAAGGAAAAAAAATGTAAAAGTGTAAAAAAAAAGTAAAAGAGCTGAAAAGAAGATTTCAAAGGGTAGCTGAGAAGACAAAGTAGTATGATGACATGAACAAAGACCTGGAGATAGAAAACCAAAAGGGAAGAACATGCTCAGCCTTTCTCAAACTAAAAGAACTGAAAAAAAAAAATTCAAGTTGCAATACTCAAGGATTCTACAAGGAAAATAATAAATGATGTGGAAAGCATCAAAAGAAGATGGAAGGAATACACAGAGTCACTATGCCAAAAAGAATTGGTCGACGTTCAATCATTTCAGTAGGTAACAAATGATCAGGAACTGATGGTTCTGAAGAAAGAAGTCCAAGCTGTACTGAAGGCATTTGGCAAAAAAACAAAGCTCTGGGAACTGACAGAATATCAATTGAAATGTTTCAGTGAACGGATGTAGTGCTGGAAGCACTCACTTGTCTATGCCAAGAAATTTGCAAGACAGCTTCCTGTCCAACCGACTGAAAGAGATCCATATTTATGCCTATTCCCAACAAGGGTGATCCAACTGAATGTGGAAATCATCAAACGATATCATTAATATCACATGCAAGCAAAATTTTTCTGAAGATCATTCAAAAGCAGCTGCAGCAGTGTATTGACAGGGAACAGCCAGAAATTCAGGCCAGATTCAGCAGAGGACGTGGAACCAGGAATATCATTGCTGATGTCAGATGGATCCTGGCCGAAAGCAGAAAATACCAGAAGGATGTTTGCCTATGTTTTATTGAGTATGAAAAGGCATTCGACTTGGATCATAACAAATTATGGAAAACATTGTGAAGAATGGGAATTCCGGAACACTTAATTGTGCTCATGAGGAACCTTTACATAGATCAAGAGGCAGTTGTTTGGACAGAACGAGGGGATACTGCATGGTTTAAAGTCAAGAAAGGTGTGCATCAGGGTTGTATATTTTCACCGTACCTGTTCGAACTGTGTGCTGAGCAAAAAATCCAAGAAGGTTGACTATATGAAGAAGAATAGGGCACCAGGATTGGAGGAAGACTCATTAACAACCTGTGATATTCAGACCACCCAACCTTGCTTGCTGAAAGCGAAGAGGACTTGAAGCACTTACTGTTGAAGGTCAAAGACCACAGCCTTCAGTATGGATTGCACCTCAACATAAAGAAAACAAAAATCCTCACAAGTGGACCAATAAGCAACATTATGATACACGGGGAAAAGATTAAGGTTGTCAAGGATTTCATTTCATTTGGATCCACAATCAACACCCATGGAAGCAGCAGTCAAGAAATCAAAAGACACGTTGCATCGAGCAAATCTGCTACAAAAGACCTCTTCAAAGTGCTGAAAAGCAAAGATACTTGGAGGACTAAGGTGCGCCTGACCCAAGCCAAGGTGTTTTCAATTGCCTCATATCCATGTGAAAGCTGTACAATGAATAAGGAAGACTGAAGAATTGATGCCTTTGAATTGTGGTGCTGGTGAAGAATATTGAATATACCATGGACTGCCAAAGAACGAACAAGTCTGTCTTAGAAGAAGTACAACCAGAATGCTCCTTAGAAGCAAGGATGGCAAGACTACATCTCACATACTTTGGACATGTTGTCAGGAGGGATCAGTCCCTGGAGAAGGACATCATGCTTGGCAGAGTACAGGGTCAGCAAAAAAGAGGAAGACCCTCAATGAGATGGATTGACACAGTGGCTGCTATAATGGGCTCAAGCATAGCAACAATTGTGAGGATGGCACAGGACCAGGCAGTGTTTCATTCTGTTGTGCATAGGATCACTATAAGTCAGAACTGACTCGACGGCACCTAACAACAGCAACAACATCTCTTTTGTTCCTCATCACACTTCTGTCAGATTGGCAGGGCAAAGATTTTATTTTCATCTTGTAACTGAAGGAACGGAGGCCCAGAGCAGGGAAGTTATTTGGCTGAGGTAACAGCTACATAGAGGCACAGCTGAGGCTGGAGCCCACAGGATTTACCTCTTGGCCACCTGCCTTCAGGAACTCTGAGAATGATGCTGGGATCTGGTAAGGGGGAGGGGAAAACAGTGGTCAGCAAAAAGGCCTCTGACAGATCCAGTCCTCTCCTCCTAGGGGGATCAAGTGTGCTGGGTACACCAAGTAGATCTTGAGACCTTTGAACTTTGTGCTGTTTTTTCAGTTCTTGCATTCTGATAATGGGAGTCCCCGGGTGGTGCAAATGATTACCGAAATTGCTGCTAACTGAAATGTTAGTCCACCCAGCAGGAGCATGGAAGAAAGCCCTGGCAATTAACTTCTGAAAAATTGGCCACTGAAAACCCTATGAAGCGCCATTCTGCTCTGACACGTGTGGGGTTGCTATGAGTTGGAATCCATTCTAGGGCAACTGGTTTTTGTTTGTTTATTGTTGTTCTGATCATATGCTCGAAAGTATAGTGTGGAGTCTAGTAGGATAATTGTTGGAACAAGGAAGGCTTTATTGTTCACGGCCTGCCTGTCCACTGCTCACAAATCACTGCCCTAGCTTAATAACACCTAAGGCCCTCCAAAGTATGCCTTACTTCAGGCTCCCTCTTCTTGGGGTCTTAGATCTCTCCTCTAGTTGTAACCCCCCCATCCTAGACTTCTGCCTTCGGTTCATCTTCCCAACTTTGACCACTGGTGGTGGTGGTGGGGCTTTGAACCTCCCTCTAGCACTTCTCCCCTAGGCCACCAGGGGTCGCCAAAGTCTGTGTAGAATTCTTGAGGCTGGAGGCCCCAGGAACCTCTTGCAAAGTTTGGAATCTGCTCTTCACCCAGTTTATTCACTCAGTAACTCCAATGCTGATGAAGAGATGAGGGTTCACATTCACTTTCCCGAATACTTGCTCGTGTTTTTCTTTATTAGCACTTGCTTTTCTAGAGGTTCACATTGATAGCCCAATAGTTATCCTTCACCACCCTCCCGCTGGTTCAAAGACAGTGGTAGTAGAGGTGGTGTTTCCTGGGTGGCTTCAAGGCTGTTAAACTGTTCTTGTTGCTGAGGCAACTTTGGGCTCCTGGAACACGTAGCAGCTTCACTCTGTGGGCTCACAGCCCACTTCAGCTATTTTCTTGTCAGTTGAGGAAACTTGGGCAAACCCCTAGACCTCTCTAAGACTCAGTTTTCTCAGATATAAAATAGGGATAGTATCACCTCAGAAGTTGCTGCAATATGAAATAAAATCATATTCATGAATGGCTGTGTAGTCATATCGATAGCCAGGCCTACAGCAACTAGAGAATGAAAGGGTTTCACATTTTGCCAGGCATGTAGTAAACACCTGAAAAATGTTAGCAATTGTTCCTTGGGCTGATTCTTTGCTTTTAAGAGTCTTTAAGACAAATCCCCTCCTACTTCTTCTCAGGCAGCTTTCTGGTGGCCTTTTTGCTCCTTACCTAGTTAGTAAACCCCTCAGGCTAACAAACTGCTGTGGCAGCACGGGGGGCACCATGGTGGCCCTTCTGTTCTATTGTCAGTGCCCTGCTGCCCGGGGAGTGTGGCCTCCTTCCAGACTCTGAACCGTAGCTGAGGCTGTGTGCTCCACCTCCCATGGATGTTCTCCCATCTGCTCAGCCTTCCCACATGCCTCCCGAGAGCTACCAGTTTACTAGCCTCAAGTCCTGGGTGGCCATGGCCATTTTGTCTCTGTTATAGAATTTTGCTTGTCCGCCCGGGAGGGGCCCTTGCGAGTCTTGCCCTGTACCAGGCACCTCTTACAAACCACTGAGGTTTCCTCACAGAGCCAGACCACAGCAGCTCAAAGTTTAGGGCAGCCTTGGGAAGCTTGGCAGCATACCCTTCCCACCGTGTCCTGTCATCCACACCTAAAACAAATCACAGCATCTCAGCCACAGCTTATTTCCCCTAGCAGATTCCCACGCTGGCCCCTCAGAGCTGAAATCAATTCTAGTACTCACTACAAACAGCCTTTGTCCTCTGCCCCTGGCTCTCATCTCTGTCACCTGGTGACAGACAGGTGGGGAACTTGGAGACTTGCTGTCATCTGGAAATTGGTATTGTTAAAGAAGTCCAAAGCAATTTTGCACATCACAGTGGGAACCTATGATGTATAATATTTTGACACTTGGTTTCTGGCCTTTTATATTTTCCTCCCATGGTCCAGGTCACTTAAGGGAACCTGCAATCCAGGAAAGGTATCCCTACTATGAGCCCAGGAAATATCTTTTTGTACCTTCCTCTTCTGGCCGCTCCTTTGTTCCCTGATCCTTCCCTTTCTTATGCCCATCTGACTGGTTGTCCAACTCGCCACTTGCTTGGATTCAGACCTTACCTTAGGCTTTCATTCCTGAAGCAGAGTGTCTTTGAAGACTGAAAAATTTTTAATAAATCCCCCTTTTTTGGGAATGGCTTAATGACCCCGTGTGTGGAAACCCTGGTGGTGTAGTGGTTAAGAGTTATGGCTGCTAACCAAAAGGTTGGCTGTTCAAATCCACCAGGCGCTCCTTGGAAACCCTATGGGACGCTTCTACTCTGTCCTATAGGGTTGCTATGAGTTGGAATCAACTCGACAGCAACGGGTTTGGCTTTTTTATTTTTATTTTTAATGACCTCATATAAGCAAGCATGGCCTGTAGCTCATGGTCTCCAGCACATGGGAACGGGTGGTAGTTGGGGTTGGGGGATGCAGGGATTGCGAGTGCCCCATACCCTCTCAATCTCAAGAATGAAAGTTTTGCAGGTCAGCTAGGGAATTCCGTAAATGTGCTGGGCACTCTGCATGTCCAGCCTTGCCTGTGTTTGGGCTCAGTGGTTGAGGGCACAGACTGTGAAGCCAGACTTTTTAGCCTACTCTCTTATAGCCCTTTGGCCCACCACAAGGTGGCCTGCTGCTGAATTTTTTTTTAAGTCAGCTATTGAGAACACTAAATGTTTTTTTCTAAATTTTTTTTTATTATGCGTTAGGTGAAAGTTTACCGAGAAAATTATTTTCCCATTAGTACCTGAAGTGTTCCATGCCATTGGTTTCATTCCCCACAAGGTGGCAGCACTCTCTGTCTTTCTGTCCTAGCCTCCCCACTTGGCTTTTCGTCCTGATTTTCTATCCCTTCCTGCTTTCTCATCTTTGTTTTTGGCCAAATATTGCCCTTTTGATCTAGTATAATTGGTTATTCTAAGGAGCACCTTCCTCTTGGGTGTTATTGTTTATTTTTTTGGCCTGTCTATTGTTTGGCTGAAAGGTGGTCTCCAGGAATGTCTCCTGCTCTAGTTCAGAAGGGCTTCTTAGGGCCATAGTCTTGGTGGTTCCTCCAGTCTCTGTCAGACCAATAAGTCTGGTCTTTTCGTCAATTTGATTTTTTTGTTTTACAGTTTTTCTCCTGCTCTGTTGTGATCTCAGTCAGAGTGGTCAGTAGTGGTAGCTGGGCACCATCTAGTTCATCTGGTCTTTGGGTTGTCTAGGCTGTGGTTCACGTGGTCCATTAGTCCTTTGGACTAAATGCTCCCTTGCGTCTTTGGTTTTCTTCACTCTCCTTTGCCCTACATGGTAAGAGACCCATAGATGTATCTTAGGTGGTTGCTCACAAGTTTTTAAGACCCCAGATGCTATTCACCAAAGTAGGATCCAGAACTTTGTCTTTATAGACTATGCTGTACCAATTGACGTAGACATTCCTTGAGTCTATGGTCCTTCGCCTTTGCACCTAGGAACTTTGTCCTGCGAGGTATTTGGTTATTGCTGATGCATTTTTTAATTCTCTGGCGATTCTTCCTTGTCTTACCTTTTTCTTTTCACTGTGACTTATTCTCTAGCATGTTTTGCCTCCCCTCCTCAGGCTCTACCCAGCCAGCAAGGGGAGCTGAGGTGGTGATGGTGGGGAGGAGGGGATGGTAGCAGGTGTAGCTTTGTTTCTTTGAATCCTTGTCCTTAACTTTATGGGCTTGTGGAGAGGCTTTTGGGTTTTAAAGATGTTTTGCTCTTTGGATGAGGATACAGCCTCCCTAGTGTTCATTATCCTCAAAAAGAGGGTGCTGTGATGTGAGCAGTGTTTGCAGAATAAGATTTTTTTTAATTGTAGTGAAATTTGCCATTTCAATCATTTTTATGTATAAATTCATGACATTATTTATGTTCCCCACATTGTGCAACCATCACCACTATCCATTTCCAAATGTTTGTCATCACACTTAACAGACACTCAGTGTCCCCTAGGCATTACCTCCCTATTTTCCCCTCCCACCCACCCCAGTAATTACTATTAAACGTCTGTCTTTATGCATTTGCCTATTCTAGATATTTCATGTAAATGAGACCATACAGTGTTTATTCTTTTGTGTCTTACTTATTTTACTCAGCATAATGTTTTCAAGGTTCCTCCATGTTGTAGCATGCATTAGAACTTTTCCATTGTATGTATCCACCAAATTTTGTTTATCCATTCATCTGTTGATGGTCACTTGAGTTGTTTCCACATTTTGACTATTATAAATAGCCAATGAGTCTTGTGCTGAACCTTGGAATGAATTTTAAAACTATTTGTACCAGGTTCATCAAGGTGATCATGGGAAATGTCTCAATGTCGGACTACTTAGTGACTGTCTTTCAGGATTAGGGTGGGAAAGTGAGTTGATGTTCCCGTACTGGGAAGACATTGATCCTGGGACAAAAAATAGGGCTCAACCAGTGAACCTGAGACATGAGTGAGGGAAAAATCTCTCAGGCATGGGGGTGTTTGATCCAGGCCCTGATGTTTGGAAGGTCTGAAAATTCTTGATTTTACTGGGGTGTTATTGTGGGTGATTGTGTGCCCCCAAAAGATACGTGGAAGTCCTAACACCTGTACCTGTGAATGTGACATTGTTTGAAAAAAGAGTCTTTGGAGATGTTTTCCGTTAACATGAGATTACGACTGAAGTAGAACCAAAAAACCAAACCCGTTGCCATCAAGTCGATTCTGACTTACAGCAACCCGGACAGAGTAGAACTGCCCCATAGAGCTTCCAAAGAGCACCTGGTGGATTTGAACTGCCGACCTTTTGGTTAGCAGCTGTAGCTCTTAACCGCTACACCACCAGGGTTTCCAATTTAATCAGAAGCTGGGGAATACAAGAAAGAGTCTTTCCCTAAAGCCTTTGGAAAGAGCATGGCCCTGCTGGCACCCTAAATTTGGACTTTTAGCCTCCGAAACTGCGAGACAAGGAATTTTCTGTCATTTCAAGCCACTCACTTTGCAGTATCTTGTTACGGCAACCCTAGGAATCCAACACAGGGGGTGAGGTGCCTCATGGAAGCAGGTAGAGCCCAAGGTAGGCAATTGGTTCCCTATGAGATGTACTAGCACTCATCTGTCAGTCTGTCATACTGTGGTGGCTTGTATGTTGCTATGATACTGGAAGCTGTGCTACTGGTATTTCAAATACTAGCAGAATCACCCGTGGTGGACAGGTTTCGGTGGAGCTTCCAGACTAAGACAAACTAGGAAGAAAGACCTGGTGTTCCACTTCTGAGAATTAGCCAATGAAAACCTTATGGATCACAATAGAATATTGGCTTATATAGTGCTGGAAGATGGGTCCCCTAGGTTGGAAGTCACTCAAAATACACAGTGACCACAACAATGGACTCGAGCATATCAACCACTTCAAAGATGGTGCAGGACAGGGCAACATTTTGTTCTGTTGTACCTGGGGTAGCAATGAGTTGGCAATGGCAACTGACAGCAACATGAGATGTAAGAGTGAGCCTCGATTCTTAATGTGCCTATACAGCATTCTGAATATACGGCCTAGGCGTTAGTGCCTGGATTCTAGAGTCCGTCAGATCTGAGGACAGAATGGTGGTGTCGGTTGTCTGCTGGGTCCAGGAGAGCATTGTCTTAGGAGGGTCATCAGGACCAGCAGTAGTGGTAGCGTGGAGGTCTGGAAAGGAGAAAGTGGAGGAGCTTGTGCTTGAGAACGTGAGGCAAGACCATGGAGGAACTCTCATGAAGAGCTTGTGTGCATTTTGAAAGATGTTAACTTCTAAGAAGAAAGAGCCCTGTGGTTTGGGCTCGCCATGCCTGAGCATCCCAGGTTGGCCATTCTCTGGTTTCTCCTTGTTTAATTCTATTTTGGCATGCAACTATTCATTTTTATGGCTTCCAAATCATAGCTTTGCTCTCTAAACCCTATCTTAATCTTTTCAAACCTGGCCAGTGGTAGGCTTTGGAAATAGTGTTTAGGCAACATTCTCTGGGTATCCAAGTGTCAATGATGAACAGCAGAGTCTTGGATGCTGATTAGAGCATGGTTCTCTAGCTTCTGCCATTTACCCACCATATAAGTTCTTACCTCATAGAGTAGCTGAGAGTGTTTCCTACGTGTTTATATTAGTGCTTGCACAGAGTAAGCACTTCATAAAAAGTATTATTATTATTATTATTGTTATCTGACAATATTCTGTTGTGATCCATAGGGTTTACTTTGCACCTATCAGGAAAGACCAATTGCTAGAAAATGACATCATGTTTGGTAAAGTAGAGGTTCTCGTGAAAATGAAGGAAACCTTCAATGAGATGGATTGACATAGCCGATGCAATGATGAGCTCAAACACTAGCAATCATGAAGATGGCACAGGACCGGGCGGTATTTTGTTCTGTTATACATAAGGTTGCCGTGAGTCGGAGCCAACTAAATGGCAACCAACAACAACATTATTATTACCACCCCTATTGAGGATGCTCAAATTGCTCAAATTATTTAACTAAATGATCTCATAACTGTCCTGGTTATGTCAGTGGCTTCTCTAAGGCAGACATGCCCTGGGCCATTTCCTGATCTGCCTCACCACTGGCCTGGTGGCTTTGTCTTTCTCTGGTGGCACTGCCCAGGCTTTGGGAGATTGGAGTGTCAGAGGTCAAGAATAGATGCTGTCCTAGAGGTGCCGGGTTCAACTGCTTTTTGTCATAGTATATGTGCTTTGTGTGTAAAATGCTCTAACATTATTCTCTTCTCCAGGCCAGCATATATCCTTGCAGTTCCCACCACTTTCTGAATTCCTTTTCAGTCTCTTCCATCACATTCCTTGATTTCTTTCTCCATTTCTCTCTCTCATTTCCTTTGGCGTTTTTCTTTATTTTCTTATGATGTTTCTATTTCCTAGTTTTCAGAATTTCCAAAATATTTCCAGAATGGGAAGTTATATTAGTTTCCCTGTTGCTTCTGTAAGGCCCCTAAGTGGCGCAAATGTTTTGCACTTGACTGCTAAACCAAAGGTTGGTGATTTGAACCCATTCAGCAATGTTGTGGAAGAAAGGCCTGGCGATCTGCTTCTGTAAAGACCACTGTCTAGAAAACCCTATGGAGCGGTTCTACTCTGGAATACGTGGAGTTGCCATGAGTCTGGATTGACTTGACGTCAACAGGTTACTGCTGCTGTAACAAATGGCCGCAAACTTAGTGGCTGAAAACAACACGATGTTAATATCGAACAGTTGTGGAATGTCAGCAGGGCTGACATTCTGAAGGCTCTAGGGGAGAATCTGTTCACCTGCCTTTTCCAGCTTTTAGATCCCACCTGCATTCCTTGTGTTGTGGCCACTTCCTCCATCTTCAAAGCCAGCAGCATGACATCTTCAAACGTCTCTTTCTCTGACTGCTTTCATTGTCGCATCTCTGAATCCGACTCTCCAGCCTCCCTCTTGGAAACCCTGGTGGCATAGTGGTTAAGAGCTATGGCTTCTAACCAAAAGGTCAGCAGTTCCAATCCACCAGGTGCTTCTTGGAAACCCTGCACTGCAATTCTACTCTGTCCAATAGGGTCGCTATGAGTCAGAATCGACTCGACGGCAGCTGGTTTGCTTTTGGTTTTGGCTTCCCTCTTGCACTTATAAGGAACCTTGTGATTATATTGGGCCCACTGGAATAACCCAGCATTATCTTCCCATCTCAGAGTCCTACACCTGCCAAGTCCCTTTTGTGTAAAGCACATATTCTGTGGACTAGGATGTGGACTTCTTTGGGAGGCCGTTATTCTGTCTACCACAGAGGTTATAGTCCAAATTTTGCTGAAGTTCAGTCTGTTTTAGGAGCATTGATATTTCTCATTTTACTTGAGAAATATAAGAAACCAAGGCTTTACACTAACTGATGTGAGAATATGAGCTTTTCAATAATTGTAGGGCTCTGGGTTAAAATTCTGACACAAGTCTCTTTCAAAGACGGCTAGGGGCCATTGGACCTTGTTTAGTGCAAGGGGGTAGGACTGGAGCCGAGTCAGGACTTTTGGGCACTGGTAGTTTGTCCACACATAGATATGCTCTCCTAGTGGACATGAGAAACTGTGTGCCCAAGTGGACAGAGTGGTTGGGAGATGAAAGCAGAAGGATGCCGTGGGTCTGGGTGGGGTCCACCCTGGGTGCAGACAATTAGGGGATGTATGCTGAAAACCCTATGAACACAGTTATGCTCTGACACACATGGGGTCACCACGAATTACAGTCAACTTCACAGCAACTGGTTTTACCATCTCCAGAGAAATTAAAAACAAGAATGAAATTGACTAAAGTCGATGTGCTTTTTATTATCACCTTGTGCTGGGAATTGTATACAATGTCAGTGAAAAAATACTCCTGCCCCCCTTTTGTGGTGGGACCTCTGCCAATTTCCCCACCCCCAAAGCACAGCACTGTGGAGGTGGCTGCATGCTGTTAGCGCTGACAGGGAAGGAATGACACAGAAGAAGAGAAGAGGTTGTGTCACAGGATTACAAAAACATTTGTGTAGTTTATAAATGTCTTTCTCCTCCACTTGATCGCAAGTGCCCTGAGGGCAGCGGTTGTGTTTCTATTGATTATCACTGCATCATGGCTGAGAACAGTGTGTGGCACATAGTAGATGCTCAAAATATTTCCTGAATGAATGAATGAATGAATTCCTTCTGACTCATCATTTGTACCCACCACCCATCTGTCAGTTTGTTGTACTGTGGTGGCTTGCGTGTTGCTGTAATGCTGGAAGCCACGCCACTGGTGTTTCAAATACCAGCAGGGTCACCCGTGGTGGACAGATTTCAGTGGAATGTCTGAGTAAAACAGACCAGGAAGAAAGGCCTGGTGATCTACTTCTGAAAATTTCTTCTGAAAAACCCTATGGATTGCAACAGAATATTGGCTGATAGAGTGCTGAAAAATGGAAAGTTGGAAGACACTTAAAATACACAGTGGCTGCAACAATGGACTCCAGCATACCAATGATTGTGCAGATGGTCCCGGACTGGGCAATGTTTCGTTCCGTTGTACGTGGGGTCACCATGAGTCAGAGCTGACTCCATGGCGACTAGTAAAAACAGCATCGTTTGTACCAGCGCTTTGCCATTTTAAAAGGGCTTTCACATTCATTATCTCACTTGATTCAAACATGATGGGGTCATTAATATTGTATGACCCAGAAGATGATGGTCCCGTTCAAGAAGGTGGAGTAACTTGCCCACACCCACTTATTTGACAAATGGCACAACTGGGATTGAAAAGCAGTCATCTGACTCTGAGTCATCTTGTTTGGCTTCTTTTGGCGATAAAGAAACTAAGGCCCACAGAAGAAAAATAATTTCCTCAAGGTTTCATAACTAGTTTACATGAAAAACAAAATCCTAGTGAAAAATCTCTTCATATTCCCCTCAATTATGTTCCTCCAGTTCTTTTATTCTGGGTCAAGGCAGAGTCCTTAGCTACTGTGTAAACATGTGTTCCTCTCTAAGGCCATTCCTTTATAATGAATGAATAAAATTGAATTTGGGGCCTTCATTTAGGTGAATGTTGAGAGGTCACCAGCCTTATTTGCTGTTTATATCTCTTAGGAAAATTCTGTTTCTGACTTATAAAAACAACGTAGTATGCTTCTTTATGTCCTTCCCAGTAACTTTCACATGAAAAGAAATAATTCCAATCAGAAGATGGCTTGTACTAAAATATGTCAAGTTTTGGAACAGAAACCCAGGGCTAAGAGCACTCTCTACAAGGGTCTCCCTGACATGCATTTCATAAACTAGGAACTTGAGGATGGGAAAGGTTTACAGATTAATTGGGTCCACCAGTAGCTCCTTAGAAAACATGTGGGGCAGTTCTACTCTGTCCTATAGGGTCACTCTGAGTCAGAATCGACTCGATGGCAACAGTTTTGGTTCTTTGGCAGCTATTCCTTATCTGCTGTTGAAAAATCAACGTAAATACCCAGGCAGTGGACCCTCAAGATTTTTCGCTTGGTCCTTATAACTTCTCCCTATGCCTTAAAAAAAAAAAAAAAAAAGCCTTAACCCCCTTAAAATCCTCTGCCGTCAAGTTGATTCTCACTCACAGTGACTCTAGGACAGAGTAGAACTGCCCCATAGGGTTTCCAAGACTGTAAACCTTTATGGAAGCAGACTGCCACATCTTTCTCCCCAGGAGCGGTTGGTGGGTTAGAATCTCTGACCTTTCAGTTAGCAGCCAAGCTCTTTAACAACCGCACCATCAGGGCTCCTTTGCCTTAACCTCATTGCCCTGAAAAAGGTAGCAAAAGAGGAATAGAGACAGGCATTTATTGTCTTTGGAAGGCAGCCTAGTCATTTGAAGTTGGAACATTAAAAGAAAAAAGAAAAAAAAAATTGTCTTGTTTAGAAGCAGCTTCCCTCTGAATCACCCCAGTAAAGTCACCTTATTAAAAGGGACTCTTATCTTTATAGAGTGCTGGATATTACTGCTTTGGAAGGGCAAAACGTTTCTAGAAATTTTGTTCCAATAGAACTGGGTATTTGCGCTGACTCTTCAACAGCAGATAAGAAATAGCTGCTAAAGAACCAAACCTATTGCCATTGAGTTGATTCTGACTCATAGTGACCCCTTAGGACAGAACAGAACTGCCCCATACATTTTCCAAGGAGCAGCTGTTGGATTTCAACTGCGACCTTTTGGTTAGCAGCTGTAGCTCTTAACCACTGTGCTACCAGAGCTCCAGAAATAGCCACAGGGTTTAAAAAAAATAATTACTCACTTGTCCTTGAGTTTACTTGTGGTTCAGTATTAGAGTTTTCTGCTTTTTAGGTAGCTTCTCCTATTTACAATATTTTCATATAGAATAGTGCATTCTAAAAGAATAGGTCAAACTTCAAATAATGAGTTGACCTCACCCTATGGATCTGTGGCAAACTATTTATTACTCAGAATGGTCACTGCTCCTCCCTGTTGGAGGATATAGATCCTCACCATGTTGAACTCAGATCTGGCCACGGTCTAACTCTTGCCAACAAAGAGTGAGCAAAAGTGATAGGTGTCCTTCCAAGCAAAAGCTTTACGAGCCAGATGGTCTCTTGTCCTGACATGAGCCCAGCAGTTTCACAAATGGGGTGTCTCCTTCACCCTGGGTCTAGGAGTAAAGACAATGCAGACCAGATAAGCAGTTTTCCACAATGGACATGAAACACGAGCAGGAAATAAGCCTTTGTTGCTGAAACCCTCTGAGGTTTGGGGGTCTTTGTTACTGTAGCATGACCTAGCCAACCTGACTAAAACAGAGTCCAGCAGTCTCTCCCATGACTCTCTAACAATAATCTGTCATTTGGATAATATTTTTCTTGCTTGGATATGTTATTTATTGGCTTTTCTTTTGGGATGTTATGTTTTCTTTGGTTTTATCCAAGCTCCTCAAATTTACTTCTCAGTTCTCAGTTCTAGCTCCTTCTTCCTTAAGAGTTCTTTTCAGATAACTCTTGCCTTCAAGGATGTTTTCTTCCCTACCCTTACTTGCAATATAAAGAATTTGGTTAAAGGCCAAGGAAAATTTCAATATATGCTGCCTTATACGTTCCTTATACTTTTAGAATTCTCCAGCAGCAGTTAACCCAGGTCATTATTTAAGGCACAACAAATACTTTTTGAATATCTTTCCTTGTAGTAACTTTACCGGTAAAGTAGATATGGATTTACTCTCTTTCTCAATCAAAGGAAATGATTACAGAAAAATATTGATAACCTAGTCCCCTTCTTTGTGCTATTGTACCTATTGCTGTGTAGCCCTGGTGGCGTAGTGGTTAAGAGCTCAGCTGCTAACCAAAATATCTGCAGTTCAAGTCCACCAACCTCTCCTCGGAAACCCTATGGAGCAGTTCTACTGTGTCCTACAAGGTCACTATGAGTTGGAACCGACTTGATGGCACCTAACAACAACAACCCATTTCTATTGACCATGTAAACACAAGGCTATGGTGCATTAGTGAAGCATTTTAAGTCTTCCTTTTCCTCATTTCTCTAAGCTTTCTACAGACAGCCCTAATTTTGTACAGTTCGGCTTGTGTTTTACTCATTTGCAGTTAAGATTTGTGGTTGTTTACATAGAAAAATTCTGAGAAATCTACAAAACAACTACTAAAACTACGAAGTAAATTTAGCGAGGTTGCAGGATCTATAGTTAACATAAAAAAATTGTGCTTTTAATGTATAAGCAACAAACAATTGGAAAATTAAAATTTAAAATTGCATTTACCATAAATATAGAAACAAAATGCTTTGTGATAATCCAACAAAAAAGTGTAAATTCTCTTTCCTGAAAGCTACAAAATGATCCTGAAAAAAATTAAGAGACTTAAAATAAATGGAAAGCTATACCATGTTTATAGATTAGGAGACTCAGTATTACTAAGATGCCAATTCTTTCCAAATAGATGTATAGATTTAATGCAATCCCAATCATGATCCCAGCAGGTCTTTTGGTTGACAAGATGATTCTGAAATTTACATGGAAATGCAAAGGACCTACAATATCCAAAGCCACCTTGGGAAAAAAGAACACACAACAAATTTGGGTACTTACACTGCCTGATTTCAGGACTTACATTAATCAAGACAGAATGGTGCAGGCATAAAACAAAAACCAAAACCTGTCGAGTCAGTTCCAACTCATAGTGACCCTATAGGACAGAGTAGAACTACCCTATAGAGTTTTTAAGGAGAGCCTGGTAGATTTGAACTGCTGACCTTTTGGGTTAGCAGCCTTAGCGCTTAACGACTATGCCACGAGGCATAAGGGGCAACAAATAGACCAAAGGAACTGAATAGAGAATCCAGAACTGGACCTGCTCTTATATGATTATGACCTGACCTGGGAACAGTCATTCTTCAGATCCTATATTCAGTGCTCTCAGGACAATGAAGTATGTACAGGTTGAAAACAGACCCTAATTTATAGGACAAGGCACAGTACACAGTGATATTTTAGGGAGTTAAATTTTACAGCCATTTAGTGTATTATTGAACAGAGCCATCATTCTCCCCCACCCCCGCTTCCAGCCTATATATTGGTAAGAATTACAAGATGGATCTAAGCCTGGGATTCTAGGATGGGTCAATGTTTAGACAATTGTCCCCATGTTTCTTATGTCATCTCTCTGCATCTCTCATGTCATCCCTGCAATCCACATTTTCTAGGTTGGTCCTGATTTCAAATAGTCTGTCTGCGATCCTCACTGTTAATCATACGTGTCAGATCACGAGTCCTAATTTGGGGTTCAGAACATTGGGCTGAGGTAGTAGCACGAGTCCTCCTTCTTAGGCAATTCTGGTACCTTATCCCTCTGTGTGACCTGGAGCTACAAGCAACCTCTTCCATTTTAGGTAGTAACAATAGCCACACTTACTAAACTTTTATGTGCTCAGTTTTATGACAAACATTTTATATATATTAGACCTTTTAGTCCTCAAAACAATGATACCTCCTACTACCCATTGCTGTCGAGGTCAATTCTGACTCACAGTGACCCTATAGGATAGCATTTCCAAGGCTGTAAATCTTTATGGAAGCAGACTGCCACATCTTTCGCCCTTGAAGCAGCTGCTGAGTTTGAACTGCGAGCCTTTTGGTTAGCAGCTGAGCGCTTAACCACTGAGCCACCAGGGCTCTTTTATCAATAATAGTTGGTAGGATTATTTTGTCTAGTTTACTGATGAAAAATTAAAAAACCCAGAGAAGTTAGATAAGTTAATAACAACTATGTAAACGAAAACTAGATTGAGTTCTGAAGAGAACAGTCATAAGAGTCAATCAGACTGGAAACTTCTTAGGTCTTTAATACAAGTTCCTTATTTGCAATTTTGAACTCCAAAGTAGCTGTGAAAACCAAACATTATTTGGTAACAATTTTGGTGTACAACCTCACCTGATTTTAGACCTATAATATAGTGATATGCAATGAAAATCTCCCAGAGGGGGATACAGTACTTGCCCACGTGATCTTTTTCTCCTTGGAGAATCTCAAGGGAGTTGTAGTTTGGAAAATGATGTCCTGAGATAATCTTGCTGTTGCTGTTTAAGTCCTCCTAATTTCTTTTTTGCATGAATTTGGTTTCTCCTTTTCAGTTTACTTTAATTCACTCTTTACTGTCTCAGCATGCCAATTGGCAACTGATGATTTTTTATCCTAATGGTCACATCTGCGTGCCTAATTGTTCAGGGTTCCTAAGTAGTTTCCTGTTCATGATCTCATTTGGTCCTCAGTAAAACCACGTCTTTTTCCAGCAATGAAGAAATGGGGACTCTGAGGACACAGAGCTAGTGTGTGTCAGAACCGGAGTTGGACCTGGTTCTGGGTCTTCCAAGCCAATGTTCCCTCCACCATGGCATGCCCCGCTCAGGCCTAGTACCCGCCAGGACTAACAAAAGTGCTGTCTTCAGAACAGCTTGTTAGTGATCCTCACCAACAGCAAGAGTCTCGTGTTTTACATAATGTTAATACACACACACACATATATATATATATATTACACAGCCCACAGAGCTGAAAGCAGAGAATACAAGAAGGATGTTTGTTGTTAGGTGCTGTCAAGTCAGTTCCAACTCATAGCGACCCTAGGTACAACAGAACAAAACACTGCCTAACCTGCACCATCTTCATAATCTTTGCCGTGTTTGAGCTCATTGTTGCAGCCACTGTGTCAACCCATCTTGTTGAGGGTCTTCCTCTTTTTCACTGACCCTCTACCTTACCAAGCATGATGTCCTTCTCCAGGGACTGGTCCCTTCTGATAACATGTCCAAAATACAAGAGACAAAGTCTCACCATCCTTGCTTTTAAGGAGCATTCTGGTGTACATCTTCCAAGACAGATTTGTTCGTTCTTTTGGTAGTCCATGGTATATTCGATATTCTTCACCATCACCATAATTTAAAGGCATCAATTCTTCTTTGGTTTTCCTTATTCATTTTCCAGCTTTTGCATGCATATGAGGTGATTAAAAATACCATGGCTTGGGTCAGGCGCACCTTAGCCCTGTAAGTGACATCTTTGCTTTTTAACATTTTAAAGAGGTGTTTTGCTGCAAATTTGCCCAATGCAATACATCCTTTGATTTCTTGACTGCTGTGTCAATGGGAGCTAGATTGACTGATAAGTGGTGGAGAAAATATTTACCTGTGTTTTATTGACTATGCAAAGGCATTCAACTGTGTGGATCACAACAAATTATGGATAACATTGCGAAGAATGGGAATTCCAGAACACTTAATTGTGCCCATGAAGAACCTGCACATAAACCAAGAGGTAGTCGTTTGAACAGAACTGGGGGATACCGTGTGGTTTAAAATCAGGAAAGGTCTGCGTCAGGGTTGTATCCTTTCACCATACTTATTCAATCTGTATGCTTAGCAAATAATCTGAGCAACTGAACTATATGAAGAAGAACGTGGCGTCAGGATTGAAGGAAGACTCATTAACAACCTGTGATATGCAAATGACACAATGTTGCTTGCTGGAAGTGAAGAGGGTGTTGTGGTTTAGCACTTACTGATGAAAATCAAAGACTACGGCCTTCGGTGTAGATCATACCTCAACGTAAAGAAAACAAAAATCCTCACAACTGGACCGATAAGCAACATCATGATAAATGGAGAAAAGATTGAAGTTGTCAAGGATTTCATTTTACTTGGATCCATAACCAATGCCCACGGAAGCAGCAGTCAAGAAATCGAAGGACATATTGCATTGGGCAAATCTGCTGCAACAGACCTCTTTAAAGTGTTAAAAAGCAAAGAAGTCACTTAGAGAACTAAGGTGCACCTGATCCAAGCCACAGTATTTTCAACTGCCTCATGTGTGTGTGAAAGCTCTACAATGCATAAGGAAGACTGAAGAAGAATTGATGCCTCTAAATTATGTTTTTGGGGAAGAGTATTGAATAATATACCATGGATTGCCAGAAGAATGAACAAACTGTCTTGGAAGAAGTACAGCCAGAATGCTCCTTAGAAGCAAGGATGGCAAGACTTCATCTCCTGTACTTTGGACATGTTATTGGGAGGGATTGGTCCCTGGAGAAGGACACCATGCTTGCTAAAGTAGAGGGTCAGCGAAAAAAGAGGAAGACCCTCAATGAAATGGATTGACACAGGGGGTGCAATGATGGGCTCAAACATAACAATGATTGTGAGGATGGCACAGGACCAGGCCCAGTTTTTGTTCTGTTGTACATAGGGTTGCTATGAGTTGGAGCTGACTCGAAGGCACCAAAGAACAACAACAATACACAACCCACAGTACACCTACAAGCAAAAAAAAAAAAAAAAAAAAACAGTGATCAGAACAGCAGCAGCACAGAGGGAGAGAGGAGGGAGTACCACAGTCTCGGGGCTCCCATTTATTCCCAGGATTCAGATATGGTAGAAACACTGTGTGCATGTTGGTCAGACATGCACTCAGATATTTCAGTCAACTGCCTTCTTTGTGGCAGGTTTCTCTCTGATCTCCTATGAAGTTGAAAATTCAGGATGAAGTAGGTGTTATTTTATTGATCGGGAGGGTATGGTGGTTCAGGGAGTTTTATTGCTTCTACACCAGGTTGTGACAAGGGTTTGTTGCTTCAACTTTGACAAGAGTGTGTAACTGACTTCCTTTATTAAGGAGTGTAGGAGCCTGGAAGCACTTTAGGCCACCTGGATCAAACTCTTCATTCCAGAACACCTCACTGAGGCCCAGGAGAGGGGAATCACTTACCTGACATCACAAAGCCGATCAGAAGGAGACTTGGAGCGAGAATTCGGCTTCTTGATTTCTGAACTCATGATCCTCTAATACATCACACTGCCATTTCTGAATCTTGACACTGAGGAAACAAGGGCCTTGATCTTTATGTTGTACATGCCACATTCACCAGCAGAGGGCACCATTAATCTGCTGGTGTCTTTAAGAACTTTGGTGTCCATGTGTTATTAAACAAACCAAAAAAAAGAACACAACCCGTTGCCAGCTGAGTCGATTCTGACTCATAGCGATCCTATAGGACAGAGTAGAACTGCCTCGTAGGGTTTTCAAGGCTGTAATCTTGAAGGAAGCAAACTGCTTTCTCCCATGGAGTAGCTGGCAGGTTCTAACCACTCACCTTTTGGTTAGCAGCAGAGTGCTTTAACCATTGTGCCACCAGGGCTCCTCCCAGGTGTTATTAGATGTGTATTAATATTTTAAAAACTTAACATGGGGAGATCAATAGCTTGTAAGAATAGACACGAATACCATATTTTTACTCAAATAACGCACACCTAAGTTTGTTTGCCAAACGTGCCCTCACCCCTCCCTGAGGTATTTTCTTAAGTGTGCTATGCTCATGCATTTTTACAGCAACATTATAGCGGTGCTACCTTGCGTGGGAGGGCGGTTGGCAAAAAAGCGTAGAAGGCGCATATTATTTGCGTAAAAATACGGTATTTTCAGCAACTCCCTTATTTTTGACTCGCTTACTTTGGACACATCAACAAGAAAGACCAATTACGTAATAAAGTCTATTAAGAAAATATCCTGCAACCCACTTTGGAGAGTGGTGTCTGGGGTCCTAAAAGCTAGCAAGCAGCCATCTAAGATGCATCAATTGGTCTCAACCCACCTGAAGCAGAGGAGAACGTAGAACATCAAAGACAGAAGGTAATCATGGGCCGGAGAGACAGAAAGGGCCACATAAACCAGAGACTCCATCAGCCTGAGACCAGAAGAACTAGATGGTGCCTGGCTATAACCAATGACTGCCCTGACAGGGAACACAACAGAGAACCCCTGAGGGAGCAGTGGGGTGCAGACCCCAAATTCTCAGAAAAAGGCCAGACTTAACGGTCTGACTGAGACTAGAAGGTCTCCAGGCCTTCTAGCAGCCCAGGACAGTAGCCACTCCCAGAACCAACTCTTCAGACAGGAATTGGACTGGACTATGGGATTGAAAATGATACTGGTGAAGAGTGAGCTTCTCGGATCAAGTAGACACATGAGACTATGTGGGCATCTCCTGTCTGGAAGGGAAATGAGAGGGCAGAAGGGGTTAGAAGCTGGCCAAATTGATATGAAAATAGAGAGTGGAGGGAAGGAGTGTGCTGTCTCATTAGGGTGAGAGCAATTAGGAGTATATGGCGAGGTATATATAAATTTTTATATGAGAGACTGACTTGATTTGTAAACTTTCACTTAAAGGATGATAAAAATAAAAAAAAATAAAAAAAGAGGAAGACCAATTGCTGGAAAAGGATATCATGGTTGGCAGAGGGTCACCGAAGACGAGGGAGACCCTCAGTGAGAGGGACTGACGCAATGGCTACAACAACGGACTCAGACAGACCTGTGATTGTGAGGCTAGCTCAGCACTGGGTGCCATTTTGTTGTTATCCGTAAGGTCACCCAGAGCTGGAGCGGACTTGATGACAACTAACAACAACAATATTTTCAGGCACTGTTTTCCAAAAAAGAATATGAAACACAGTGATGTACTCTAATATGGAGGTAGACATGTCTGTGGCAAACAGAGGCTCCTTGAAAACCTGATTTAGAGAAGAGTCAGATGTGTCTGAGCCCCAGGAAGTCACTGAATATCTCTGTCCTTTTTTTTTTTTTTTTTATGTTATTCAGGCACAGAAACACGTTGCCCTTTGTCCTGAGATAAAAAAAAAAAACAAACAAAAAACCTGAGATAAAGTAGGTAGAAATTGGGCTCCTTCCCTCTTACAGAGCAATTCATGGCTGCGACATTATCATATTATAACAAACACTTCCACTTCACAAGGTGTGTCTATGCGCACTGCTTCCCCGGGCAGCGTGGCTGTGCCGCTGTTTGACTTGGTGACAATAAGCCCATCTTGCAGAGCGATAGAGAGAATGAAACAAGACACTGTATGACAGTCATCATGCACAGCGTCTGGTGTTCAAAGAACAGAAGGAACAGGACCTCTCTACAGGCAATGTCCTTTGGTAGTTTGGTTGGATTGCAAGTAGGATCCAGCCCTCTGGGAGGCTAACAGGTTATTGGCATATAGCTTGGAACATAACATGGAGTCAGAATGAAAGCAGAGGCCTGGCACCATGAAGGGAGGCAAGCTTCTGGCCACAGTCTGTGGCCCTGGACCAGGTAGATCATGATCAAAAGGGGTGGGGTGGTGGGGGAAGGAACTGCAATGTGAACCGTGCAGTTCAATCTCTGAACACTTTCTTTTCAAACTTGAGTTTGGAACTGGGAGGGCCAAGCCTGTAGGTGGCGGTGTCAGGCAAAGCAAGATTTTCTGGTTACAAATGGGATGTTGGAAATTACCTCATGGGGTACCTGCCTCAAAGCAGGTTCTTATTAAATATTCCCTTTCTTTTCCTAGTCAGGCTCCCTCTTCTCTCTGTTCTGCCCATCCTTCTTCTGTTCCTCCCTCTCCTTTACTTCCTTTCGTATCTCCAGGTTAGAAAAACTGTGAGCGAGATTACAATCCCAATAAGGATAGATGTCAAAGCAGTGAATACGGAATCAGCTAGACGTGGTAAGTAGACAGGAGTAAAAGAAGAGCACTTAAATAAGGCCAAGTTGGTGGCAAACTCATAAAAGCCCGCTGCCCTCGAGTCGATTCTGACTCATCGTGACTCCGCTGAAGTGTGGGGCTTGCTGCTGGCTTTTCTTCTTTTCTTTTGGAGGGAAATGGAGGCAGGAGGACGTTATTGCGTTTGCTTTATGTATACAATAGATGTGTATTTGCCTCTCAGAGAGGAAACAGGGCTAGAGATATAGAATTGGATATTTTACATATGGAAGTTATAAATGAAGCCACGAATGTGAATAAAAATCGCTGAGGCAGTAAAGGACAAGCGGAGAGGGGCAAGGATTGAAAATTGAGATAAAATGCTGTCATGGATTGAATTGCGTCCTGCGAAAAATGTGTGTCAACTTGGTTAGGCCATGATTCCCAGCATTCTGTGGTGGTCCTGCATTTTGTGATTATAATTTTATGCTAAAGAGGATTAGAATGGAATTGTAATACCACTCTTACTCAGGTCATCTACCTGATCCGATGTAAAGGGGGTTTTCCTGGGGTGTGACCCCCACCATCTTTTATCTCTCAAAAGGTAAAAGGAAAGGGAAGCTAGCAGAGAGGGGAGACCTCATACCACCAAGAAAGGAGCACGGGGAGCAGAGCTTTTCGACCTGGGGTCCCTGAATGAAGAAGCTCTTAGTTCAGGGGAAGATTGATAAGAAGGCCGACAGAGAGAGAAGGCGATTCCCTGGAGCTGACACCTGAATTTGGACTTTTAGCCTGCTTTGCTGTGAAGAAATAAATTTTTGTTAAAACCATCCACTTGTGGTATTTCTGTTACAGCAGCACTAGATAACTAAGAAGATGTTCTTTAGGGCTGAGGGGAGAAAAACCACAAAAAGGCAGTGGGAGATGTAGGTGGGGACCAGGATGCAGCAGAGAAGAGAGCAGAGATGTGAAGGAGAAAGAGGACTTGGGTCAAAGCATTGCTGGACAGAGGCAGGGTTGCCCCTCTTTGTACTTCAGACGCCAGAGTTGATTAACTCTCATCGTTGGTAGGTCCAGGGACTTGCAGTTGGAACCGCCCTAGTGTGGGAACTGTGTATGAGGCAAAAGCAGCCTCTTCTGCCCTGGAATTACCAACAAACTCACCACATCCTTACCTAGTGAGAAAGTGAAACAAAATGTAACACTGAACTAACACTATGACGGAGTCCCTAGGTGGTGTGAACGGTTAAGCGCTTGGCTACTAACTGAAAGGTTGGGGGTTTGAGTCCATGTAAACGTGCCTCAGAAGAAAGACCTGGTGACCTACGTCTGAAAAATCAGCCATCGAAAACTCTGTGGAGCACAGTTCTACTCTGACGCACATGGGGTGTCCATGAATCGGAATCAACTCCATGGCAACTGGTACTACCGGGGGTCTAAGAGAGAGGGGTGGCGAGGAGAGTGGGTAACAGAGTTTGGGGGAAATCAATCAAGCCGTGCCTAACATGGGCGCAGGAGGAAAGAGAGTGGAGCAATGTGAGGTCAGAAGAAAATTAACCATTTAGGAAATTGGTAGGATGTTTGGTACTAAAAGAACTCACAAACATATGACTAATTAGGCCAATTAAATGTCAGAGACTGGGAAATTACCGTTTTCATTGTGTCATTAGAAAGAAACAGAGTGCCCTGAACTTTATAATAATTAAGCAAGCAAGTGAACAAGTTCTGTTCACATCAGCCATCGCTAGCATTCCCCTGGTCATTCTGAGGTCAACATTAGAACGGGGAGCAAGGTGGGTGCCCTAAATGAAGGATGGGAGACTCTGTCACCAGTAGAGGTGGATATGAGGGCAAAAAATACTGAATGGATCCCAAAGGAGATTACTGACAAAGAAAGGAAGGCTATCACTGAAAAGCAAGAAATCCTATTTCTCTTTTCAGTTGAAAAAACTGTTGAGAAATTTGCATTGTCCTTACTAGGTACTCAGCCAGTGCAGAAGTTTGGATTAAAATCTGATGATGACAGGGGAACTTTTGAAGCCCACTGCTGTGTCTTTTTAATTTATTTTTTGGAGGAATACAAGAAGTTGGAATGTGAAAACTTAAACTCTGTTCTGTTTCTAAAGTTATGCCGTTAAGTTTGGGGTCTATTTGAATGTATACTTCAGGAGACCTGAGGTGTTCGGATGGCTACCAGGAGAAGGTTTTCTGTGAGAGTTTCTAAACACTTTGGAGGAAATGGCCGAGAGGGCTTGGGGACCAGCAGTCAGGATTGTAGGCACTGGAGATAAGATTCTCGGACACTGGTAGAGCAATAATTCTCTTCACTCCTTGGGGTGTGTTATGAATTGAATTGTGTCTCCCAAAATATGTGTTGTAAATCCTAATCCCTATGCCTGTGGTTATGATCCCATTTGGGAATGGGTTGTCTTTCTTATGTTAATGAGACAGGATGAGTGTAGGTTGTATCTTAAATTAATCTCTTTTGAGATATGAAAGAGATTAAACGAGCAAGCAGAAGAAGCAGAGATGGGGGAAGAGAAATGCCAAGCCACATGAAGACTGCCCATGAGCAGAAGTTCAAAGAGATAAGGACCCTTCTCCAGAGTCGACAGAGAGAGAAATTCTTCCCCTAGAGCCGGCACCCTGAATTTGGACTTCCAGCCTCCTAAACAGTAAGAAAATAAATTTCCAAAAAAAGAAAAGAAAAGAAATGAATTTCTGTTTATTAAAGCCACCCATTTGTGGTCTTTTTGTTATAGCAGCTGTCATGGATTGAGTTACGGCCCCCCCCAAATTCGTGCATCAATTTGGCTGGGCCATGATTCCCATTATTGTGTGGTTGTCTTCCCTTTTGTGCTTCAAATTCTATGTTAAAGAAATTAGGGTGGGATTGTAACACCTTACTAAGGTCACATCCCTGATCCCACCCTCTTTGTTAAAGCCATCCACTAGTGGTATTTCTGTTACAGCAGCACTGGATAACTAAGACAGGGTATGAGGGAGAATCTCTAGGAATACACAGAATTTCATGGATCTCGTCCAGGGATACCAGCTTTTGAAAAGGACGCTTAGGGAATAACTTTTGGTGGTGATGTTTACATGCCCAGTCCTGGTGGGATGTGCCTTCCTTCACAGAAAAGAACAGAACAAGGTTACCTTTCAGATGTCATTTGTATCTTTGCACTCATTCTTCTGCTTATCTAACAAGGATTCTCCTTGGAATTGCTCCCTGTGTGTTGCTATGATACTGAACAGGTTTCAGAGGAGCTTCCAGACTAAAGTGGACTGGGAAGAAATGCCTGGTGATCTACCTCCAAAAGTCAACCAACGAAAACCCTATATATCACAAGGGTCTGATACACAACTGATCATGGGGGATGGCACAGGACCGGGCAACGTTTCATTCTATCGTGTATGGGGTCGTCGTGAGCTAGGCAGGCTCGGTGGTAGCCAGTAACAGCCAGAGGCTGCTGCTAGTATCCAATGTCTGTTTTCCTTTTCTTCTACAGTAAATAAGGTCAGGAGTTTTAGCTGGGCACAGGGCCACTCAAAATAGAGGCTCGTGTTCCTAGCCTCCTCCTTACAGCTAGGTGTGGCTGTGACCAGGTTGCACAAATGAAAAGCAAGTGAAGTGGAGCAAAACTTCCGAGAAGAGTTCTTAAGGGCAGGGGTGTGGCCTTTCCAGCCCGTGCCTCCCTTTTGTCTGGAAGGTGGTTATTATGCCTGGAGCCCAAGCAGCCATTTTGGGTGGAGAGGTAGAAACTCTGTGCAGAGGGTAGCAAAGCAACTAGAGACAGAACCTGGCCTCTTGATACATGATTTCAAAGTTTATTTCAACTTTTTTTTGGCCTTTCCAAGTTTTGTCTATTGCATTTTTCTACACATATTATTTTTATAACCAGGAAACATTAAAACCCTGATGTTTGAGGCCTATTTTAATTTTTTACCTTCTTTATGAATGCTTTCACGATTTTCTTGTATCAATGAAAATAAATAAAATGACATAACTGATAAATTTATTCTTAAAATATTCAACTGTTTCGGTCAAAAAGAATGTTGGAAAGGTGGTAGCAGAGGCCAGATACTGAGCCTCTAGGTTTTTTTCTCTCTGGCTTGCTTGCCTGTAAAGTAAGAGCCTTTTGAGACTTCCCTTGACTGTAACATGAGGAACAGAGGAGACAAAGATGGGATGCGGGGGATTGGGCTGATACAAAGGGCACAAAGTATTAGTAGAGAAAGAAGAAATGATCAGTCAACCCCATATTCCTGCTTCTCGGGAAGCTCATAAAATGTCTTCATTTAGGGAGAAGGTCGTTTCTGGGCCTCCTACTCATTCCTGATCAAATTTAGACACAAAAGACAAGAACATCAAGTGCCCTGCCCACAGCTCCCCCATCTATAGGCCCAACCTCCAGAGGAAGGGCCCCTGACCACAGGGCGGAGGGTTGGGGTGGGGTGGGGGAGATACTCTTATGCAGGTCTCCAAGGTACCAGGCTGAAACCATTTGAAATCACCTGGAGGGAACTGATGGCCAAGGTTCTCTGATGGTGGGCAAGCCTCCTCTTTTGTGTGAGTGTGCACATGTGTGTGTGTTTTAAACAGCTTTATTGAGATATAATTCACATACCATACAATTTGCCCATTTAAAAGTGTACAATTCAATGATTTTTAATATAGTCATAGATACGTGCAGCCGTCACCGCAATCAATTACAGAATGTTTTCATCAGGTCAAGAAGAAACTCCACACTCCTTAGAAACCGCATATTCTTTTACCTGTCTCCTCCTTCTGTCCAACCTACCCCTAGGCCTAAGTAACCACTAATTGACTGTCTGTCCCCTAGAGTTCCCTGTTTTGGACATTTCATACGAATAGAATCATATAATATGTGGCCTTTTGTGACTGCTTCTTTCACGAAGCATAATGAAGCCTTCTGGTTTCACAATCTGCACGATCCTTTTACTTAGTGGGATGTGGAGCCATTTCTTTGCCTGGTCGGCAATCTTAACCTTAAACTTGGGTCATGGGCTAAAAGGAGGCGGCTCAGCAATCACTCTTAATGGCGATACCAGATGAGAGAGACGCTTACTCTTTTAGTTTCTCCTCTGCCATGTTCTGAAATTTAAAGGTGCAAAGTCTCGGCAAACTCAAAATGCAATTAAACCTCCATAATAAAAAATATGCAGGGCTCTGGTTTTCAGGCTCCTCTTGTCCTTTTCACCTGAGGAGGTTCCACCCACAAAACCAAAGCTCTTTGCATTCTCTCTAAATAAACCCTAACCGTTATTTAATGCGCAAACCATTGTACTTGCTGCATGGGGCGAAGTGTTTGTTTTTGCAGAAGCTTACAACCTAGGGAGAAGCAGTTCCATAAGTGAATCTAAAGGTAAGAAATACTGTAGTGTCTTAGTTGTCTACTGCTGCTATAACAAATACCGCAAGTGGTTGGCTTTAATGAACAGAAATTTGTTTTCTCACATTTTAGGAGGCTAGAAGTCTGAATTCAGCGTGCTGTGTCTAGGGGAAGGCTTTCTCTCTGTCTGCTCTGGGGAAGGTCCTCGTTTCTTCTCAGCTTCTGTTCCTTGGCTCCTTGGTGGTCTTCATGTGACCTGGCATCTATCTTTACCCGTCTCTGCTTGCTTCTCTGTGCCTAATCTGCTCAATTTATAAAAGGTGACTGTCTTAAGACACACCTTACACTGATATAGCCTTATTAACATAACAAAGAAAACTCTTTCTAAATGGAATTATGTCCACAAATATAAGGGTTAGGATTTACAACATGTATTTTTGGGGGACACAATTCAATCCATAACGCATAGAAATACCTACAAAATTCAGTGGGTGTATGGCAAAAGGAGGGAATAGTTTAGTTGGGAGGAGGAGAATGGTTGTGTCTGTGAAGAATTTATAGAGATGGTGGAATGTGAGCTAGATTCTATATGACGGATGGATTTAAAGAAAAAGAGGTATCCCGGGCAGAGGAAACAGCTGGAGGAAACTTCTGGAAACTGTGAGCCAAGCAATGATTGGAGTACAAAGTGCATGATGGGTAGTTCTGGTAATGATGGACAGTGTCACACAAACTAGAAACCAAGTAGTTGTTGTTGTTGCCAATGAGTTGACTCTGACTCATGGTGACCTTATGTATAACAGAACGAAACGTTGCTCGGTCCTGTGCCATCTTCATGATTGCTGACATGTTTGAGTCTTGTTGAGACTATTGTGTTAATCCATCTCGTTGAGGGTTTCCCTCATTTTTGTTGGCCCTCTACTTTATCGACTTTTATGTCCTTTTCTAGTGATTGGTCTTTCCTGGTGATTTGTCTAAAGTAAGCAAGTCAAAGTTTTGCTATCTTTGCTTCTAAGGAACATTCTGGTTGTAGCTCTTCTAAGAATGATTTGTTCTTTGGGCAGTCCATGGTTATTCAATATTCTTCACCAACACCACAATTCAAACATTTGTCAGTTTGTCATACTGTGTCATTTTTTGGTAGCTTACATATTGCTGTGATGCTGGAAGCTATGCCATTGGTACTTCAAATATCAGCAGGCTCATCCACAGTGCACAGGCTTCAGCAGAGCTTACAGACAAAGACAGACTAGGAGGAAAGGCCTGGCAATCTACTTCTGAAAATTTACCAATGAAAACCTTAGGGATCACAATAGAAACTGGATAGGGGCTTTGGACACCATGGACAACGTTCTGTATGCAAAGGAGAGTTCTGTATGCTGAGTTTTACACAAATAATGCATGCCTTCTATGTTTGTATGCCAACCACTCCCTTCCGCTGTGAGATATTTTCATAAGCATGCTATGCTATTTTTTTAAACATAAAAAATAAATTGGCATAGTGATGCTTATGAAAATACTTCATGGGGGGAGGGTGTGGTTGGCAAGCAAACGTACAAGGCACGCGTCATTTGTGTAAAATATGATAATTTTGAAAGACGGGATTGAGGACTAAGCATCTTGGAGTGAGAAGGAAGAGTAAAAGCATAAAAGGCCCCAAAGCATGTCAGTGATGTGAGAAGAAGTGCACAGAACTGCGGGGTGGATTCCAACTACCAACCTTCCGGTTAGTAGCCGAGCACAAATGTTTTGTGCCACTCAGGGACTCCTATATATTTTAGGAGATCTTTCTTTTTTTTTTTTTAATTAATATCTTATTTTATTTTTGGTGAAAATACACACAGCAAAACCCGCTCCCATTTTATAGATTCTAGACATGATGATCAGGGACATTGGCTACATTCTTCACGTTGTGTCAACATTCTTGTTGTTTCTGTTCTAGTTGTTTCACTCCCTTTAGTTTAAACTTGCCTTTCAACCTTCTCATCTGTGCTTTCAAGTAGCGGTTGACCGTTTGGTCTTTTATAGATAATTTTTTTTTTTTAAAGTACACAGTTGTCAAGAATGACAATCTTTACTTTTTGAGCAAAACTGTTACTTAGTTTAAAGGTAACTTCAGGGGATAGTTTCAATTCCAGGTCTGAAGAGCAACTCAGAGCCATAGTCTTGGGGACTCCTCCAGTCTTGATAGGTCCAATAAGTCTGGATTTTTGAAGAATTTGAGATTCTGTTCCACATTTTTCCCCCTAATTTAAGGGGCTCTCTTAAAAAAAAAAAAATTAAAACTTGTTTTTTTAATACAGAATTAGGTGCAAAAGTGAATATTTATTTAGAACGATAAAAGACAAAATTAGGTGCAAAAGTGAATATTTATTTAGAACGATAAAAGAATTCACAAACAATTATAAGTATTGAGAGACTGAAAAAACACAACAAATATTACAAAATCTGGAAAAATTTTGATTCACTACCTGACTCATCTCTGCTGTGTTTTTCAGACATTTCCTCCATATGTTGTTTGATTGCTTTTTCATGTGATAACCATTTTGTAGTATTTTTATAGAAGGAGTAGAAATGTTGTTCAGTCTTTCCTCTATTATGGCTGATTAAAAATGCATTATTTAATATTGATAATATAGAAAACTAACATGCTTATATTGGGATACGACCTCTGACCCCACACGGGCGAGTCATGACACAGAGAGGGGACACACTGGGCTTTAGGAGTGCCCCTGGGACACGTTTCTTCACTGGTTCGGCCAGCAAGAACCCCAGTGCACACAGAGATCATTGTGAATCATACACACCCAAACTCAGTGCAACCCCAACTCAACTTGCCCTGAGCTAACTTCTAGATAGGCTCATGGGTCACTCTACTACCACTCAGAAAGATGGGAAGTAACAGAGAGGAAATAGAAGACAGATGTCTTATAAATTGCCGTTAAACAATCTTATTTTTTGCAGATTTACAAAAGGATATGGTCAAGTGAAACTGTGGCAAAGGTACTGCCCACGGCCTTGGAAGGGGCCCATCCTAGTGATGGCCTTTGAAGCTTTTAAGCTTCGTTGATATTTTCGTAAATCCACCTTTACTTCTGTGCATCTTTCTTAGGGAGTCCCTGGGTGGTGCAAACCGTTAATGCCTTGGCTGCTAACCAGAAGGCTGGAGGTTCAAGTCCACCCAGAGGCACCTTGGAAGACACACCTGGTGGTGATCTACTTCTGAAAACTCAGCCTTTGAAAGCCTACGGAGCATAGTTCTACTCTGACACACATGGGTTGCCATGAGTCGGCTTCGACTTCATGGCAACTGGTACTGGTATCTTGATTAGGAAACCACTGCAAAGGTATACACTAGCAAAAGCAGAGGGCAAGTGAAAAAGTCGAGGCATCCGGGAAGCAGTGATCTGACTCAAGACAGCTCTGGAGAGAAGTTTCTGGAAGACAGTAATTCATCAGTCCTAGAAAGCAGTTAACTTTGCGCTGATATAGGAAGGTGAAAGGATCCTGGAGTGTACATGGAACTTTCTCAAGATGCAGACCATGAATATTTGGGAAATACCCAAAAGGATCCTCTAAAGGCACTCAGCCATAAACGTCCAGTCTGTGTGTACGGCTCATCAAAAGCCCACACCAGGAGTCCACGTTTTCCATCAGACTTGAAAATATCCAGAAGCCTATTATCTCTGCCAGCTAGAAATCCTAAACTATACCTTAGGGCAGGGAGAGGAATTAGTCCAATAATTTGGTAAATAATATTTTTATTTCCCATTTTGACTTTGACTAATAAACACCAGTGAATATACTTTTGAAAGAGAGAAATAACTTCTGTCTATAATTGATGGAAACAAATAGAGATGCAAGGATATAATTTAAAGTTACAAAGGTAACCAATAAAGACCACAAAAACCCCGTTGTCGTTGAGTCTGTTCTGACTCATAGCAACCTTATAGGACAGAGTAGAACTGCCCCACAGGGTTTCCAAAGAGTGCCTGGTGGATTCAAACTGCCGACCTTTTGGTTAGCAGCTGTAGCTCTTAACCGCTAGACCACCAGGGTTTCCAAGGTAACCAATAGATACATTGAAAAAGGTTTTATAGACATATACTTCATATACATGTATATGTATACAGTATGCAAGCGTGTTGGAGAGAGATACTGGGGTGTAATATCTAATCTAAATAGTAAAACTAAACTAATAAATATATAAAAATAAATATAAGTAAAACAAAAACTAATAAAAACTAAACCTTCATGTAGCAGAGCAGGAAGTGAATGGGTATTATATAGCACTGACAAATCCAGAATTAGCTCCATGAGCTTGTTACTAAGAACTTCAGAGGAAGCCACCGGAAGGACTAAATCAGGAATGATTACAAATGATGGCCCCAGGGAGCAAATTAAGAATGGAGGGCAGGCAGGGGACTAGGATTTTTCTTTGTCAATGTCTACATTATTTGATTGTAAAAAATCATGCACATGTTATTCTGATTAAAAAGAAATTCAAAATATTTAAGAAAGCAGTCCAGCTCCTGTGCCTTCCTCAGAGTTGGGACCGTGGGTTTCACCTCCTTATTGTCAGGTTTCATCAGTTAACTTGCTTTTGTTACTTTGGGATGGGTGTGTGTGCAAAGGAATGAAACACTGATGCAGTGTTGTTATAGGATGTTAGATCTGGAAATCATTTAGTTCGACACCTCCTCCCTATATTATAGGTTAGAGAGGTGCCATGACTTAACCAACATCACATGGATTCCAGTTCTCTTAAAATTCTCTGTTCTCTCCCCTGTTTTATCCACATCTTTCTCTCTTTTCTTTAATGTATAAATCCACAGACAGATGGGTTTATTTCTGGGTTCTCCGATCTGTTCCACTGGTCTATGTGTCTCTCACTGAGCCAGTACAAGGTTTTGATTACTGTTGCTGTGTAGTATGCTCTGAGGTTGGGGAGAGTGAGGACTCGTGCTTTGCTCTTCTTTGGCTATCCGCAGCCTCTTTCCTTTCTGTATAAAGCTGATGATTAGTTTTTCCGTTTCAGTGAAGAACGCTGTTGGAAGTTTGATTGGGATTTTGTAGTATCCGTAGATCGCTTTGGGTAGTATCGACATTTTCACGATATTAAATCTGCCTGTCTTTGAGTGCGAAATGTCCTTGCATATATGTAGGTCTCTTTTAGTCTCTTGCAGTAGTGTTTTATAGTTTTCATTGAACGGGTCTTTTACATTCCTGATGTCTTAGTTATCTAGCGTTGCTGTAACAGAAATACCACAAATGGGTGGCTTTAATGAACAGAAATTTATTTTCTCACCGTTTAGGAGGCTAGAAGCCTGAATTCAGCATGCTGTCTGGTGGCATAGTGGTTAAGAGCTAAGGCTGCTAATCAAAAGGTCAGCAGTTCAAATCCACCAGGTGCTCCTTGGAAACCCTATGGGGCAGTTCTACTCTGTCCTGTAGGGTCGCTATGAGTCGGAATCGACTTGATGGTAACAGTTTTTTAGGGGAAGGCTTTCTATCTGTCCACCCTGGAGGAAGTTCCTTGTCTTTGCTACTTCTATTCCTCGGCACCTTAATGATCTTCATGTGGCATGGCGTCTATCTTCCCCCATCACTGCTCGTTCATTCAGCTGGCTTAATCTGCTCTTCCGTATTTCAAAAGAGATTCACATAAGACACACCCTCATTAACATAACAAAGAAAACCCATCCCTAAATGGGGTGATAACCACAAGTATATGGGTTAGGATTTACAACACATATTTTTGGGGAACATAAGTCAAGTCAATCCATAATACCTGGTTAGGTTTATTCCTAGGTATTTTATCTTTTTTTGGTGCTATTGTAAATGGTATCTTGATTTCCTTTCAGATTTTTCTTTGCTGCACCTACTCTTCACTTATCGACTATCCCATTATCTGACATTTTGCATTTATGACGATAGTAAGAAATCTACTTTCTGACTATTTTGCACATTAATGACGTACGTCTGGCAGTAATGAATGCCAAGGTATGAGGTGAGAGTAACGCTGGCTGTGATGGTTAAGGTTACGTGTCAGCTTGTCTGGGTCATGATTCTCAGTGGTTTGGCAGTTATGTAATGATGTGGTTAGGCACTTATGTAATGCTGCAGTCATCCTCCATTTTGTGATCTGATGAGGTCATCCTCCATTTTCACATAAAGCCAATTTTCATGTTATGATCTGGTCTCTGGAACCTAACCATGTTGACAAGTGAGGAGAGGAGCGGAAGTGTAGTGAGGATAATGAGCACACAGGGCAATCTCTCAGTTTATGCCCCCCCCCATGCTGGGCTTGTGGATGGGGTGGGTGGGGTGTGATTTGCTGGCCAGCCTCATTGACTCTGGGTGGGGGTATATGATTCACCCATCAGCTTCATCAAAGTGAGGGGGTTCACTGACCGGCCATGTCAATGGCGGGGGGGATGGGTGTGTGAGTGAATGATTTGCCAGCTGGCCTTGACTGGTGCCCCCTTGGACTTGTGCCTAGGGGCAACTCTCCCTCTAACCCCTTTTCATTATGCCTCTGGAGAAGAGTAGGTGTAGTATAGAAGTACCCAACTGATTTTTGTGTGTTGATCTTGCAGACTGCAATGTTGCTGAATTATTCTATTAGATCCAGCCGTTTTTTGGTGGCATTTTTGGGGTTTTCTAAGTATAGGATCATGTCATCTGCAAATAGAGATAATTTTGCTTCTTCCTTTCCAATGCGGAGATCCTTTATTTCTCTTTCTTGCCTATTGCTCTGGCTAGGACTTCCAGTACAATTTGAATAAGAGTGGTGACAGTGGGCATCCTTGTCTTGTTCCTGTTCTCAAGGGGAAGGCTCTCAATCTTTCTCATTGAATATAATGTTGGTTTTGCAGACATGCCTAATTGTATTGAGGAATTTCCCTTCTCCTCCTGTTTTACTGAGTTTTTATCAGAAGAAAAAAACCTGGATTTTATCAAATGCATTTTCTGCTTCAATTAAGATGACCACATGGTTCTTTTCCTTTGTTGTGTTTACATGATGAATTAAATTGATCGTTTTTCTAATGTTGAGCCATACTTGTAATCTGGTATAAATTCTACTTGGTCATTGTGTATAATTTGCTTAATATGTTGTTGAATTCTATTAGCTAGAATTTTGTTAAGGATTTTTGCATCAATAGTCATACGGATATTGGTCTGTAATTTTCTTTTTTTGTGTGTGATGCCTTTGCCTGGCTTTCGTTTCACAGTGATGCTGGCCTCATAGAACGGGTTAATGAATATTCCTTCTTCTTCTATATTTTGAAAGATTTTGAGCAGTATTAGTGTCAACTCTTCTCTGGATATTTAGTAAAATTCCCCAGTGAAGCCATCTGTGCTGGTGATTTTTTTTTTTTTTTTTTTTTGCGGGGAGGGGGGAAGTTTATTAATGACATCTTCAATCTCTTCTTTTGTTATGGGTCTGTCTAGATTTTCTACCTCTATTCATGTTAGTTAAATTTGTTGGAGTACAAGTTTTCGTAGTATTCTGTTATGATCCTCTTTATCTCAGTTGAGTGTTTTGTAATGTCTCCAATTTCACTTCTTATTTTGGTTATTTGTAGCATCTCATTTTTTTCCTTTGTCAGTCTAGCCAGGGGTTTGTCTCTTTCATTGATCCTTTCAAAGAATCAACTTCTGAACTGGTTGATTCTATTGTTTTTCTGTTTTCTATTGCATTTATTTCTGCTTTGATCTTTATTGTTCCCTTTCTTCTGGTAGTTTTGGGCTTTCTTACTCTTCCTTTTCTGTTTGTTCAAGTAGTTATTGATTTTGGATCTTTCTTCTTTTTTAATGTAGGCATTTATTGCTATGAACTTCCCTCTGGGCACTGCTTTCACTGTGTCCCAAAGGTTTTGGTACGTTTTGTTTTCATTTTTATTTGATTCTAAATATTTTTAAATTCGCTCTTGATTTCTTCTATGACCCAATAGTTTTTTTTGTAGTTTGTTATTTAGTTTCCATGTGTTTTCCCTTTAATCTTCCTGTTATTGGACTTCTAGCTTCGTATTGTTTTGGTCACAGAAGATGCTTTGTATGATTTCAATCTTTTTAAATTTATTGAGGTTTGCTTTGTGGCCTAAAATATGGTCTATTCTGGAGAATGTTCTATGTGCGTGGGAGAAGAATGTTTATCGTGCTGCCATTGAGTGATATGCATTACATATGTCTGTTAGGTCCAGTTGGTTAATAGTGTTATCCAGGTCTTCTATTTCTTCACTGATTTTCTCCCTAGTTGTTCTATCATTGTTGAAAGTGGTGGATTAAAATTTCCTATTATTATTATTATTTATAGATCTGTTTCTGTCTTTAATTCTGTTAGAATTTGCTTTATAAATTTAAGGGCTCTGATGTTGGATGCATAAAAGTTTAAAATTATTATGTCTTCTTCATGAATTGATGTTTTTATCATTATATAATATCCTTCTTCATCTCTTGTAATAGATTTTGACTTAAAGTCTCTTTTGTCAGATATTAATATTGCCATTCCTGTTCTCTTTTTGTTACTGTTTCCTTGTTTTTTTTTTTTTTTTATAATCCTTTTGACATTTAACCTTTGTGCCTAAACTGTGACTCTTATAGGCAACATATGGATGGGTCATGTTTTTTATCCATTCTGCTACTCTCTGTCTCTTGATTAGAGCATTTTATCAATATTTCAGTCATTTTGTTATTCTTTTTTTTGAGATGTCCATGGCTTCTTCTTCACTTTCTGTGCTGAGTTCTTTTTGTATATGCACTTTCTTTTCCTTTCATTTATTATTGTTGTTTTGTGTTTACTGAGTCTTTTTATTTTTCTTCTTTTTTATTTTGATGAGTAGTAGATTTATTAATTTTCTTTGTGTTTATTTTGAAGCTTACATATAACAACATCCTACATTTAAAACAATTTGTTACACATTTCACCAAACACATGCAAAGATGCTCAGCATCATTGGACATTGGAGAGATGCAAGTCAAAACCACAATAAGATATCATTACACTCCTACCAGGATGGCGAAGACAAAAACAAAAACAGAATATAACAAGTGTTCATGAGGATGTGAGGAAACTGGAATCGTTTTCCACTGCTGGTCGGAATGCAAAACGGTATAGCTGTTGTGGAAAATTGTGAAAATTCCTCAAAAAACTAAAAATGTAACTACCATATGACCCAGCAATTCCACTCCTAGGTATATGCCCAAGAGACTTGAAAGTAGAGAATCAAAAAGAGACTTGTACAGCAATGTTCATTGCAGCATTATTCATAATAGCCAAAAAGTGGAAACAACCTAAATGCCCATCAATAGATGAATGGATAAACAAAATGTGGTGCACATATACAATGGAATACTACTCAGCCAGTAGGAGAATGGGGTCTTGATACATGCTGCAGTATGGATGGAGCTTGAAAACATTATGCTGAGTGAAGTAAACCAATCACAATTGGGCAACTATTGTATGACCTCACTTATGTAAAAAGACAAGAAAAGGCAAATGTACAGAGGCCAAAGTTTATTAGTGGTTACCAGGGGCAGGAGGGAGGGGGAGAGGGGGTAAACAGTGATGGAAAAACCACATCAGTTAAGGGTAGGGTAGTATAACTGATTATTGTAATTGTTGTCAAAAAGTTGTATACCTGTAAAAAGTCGAATTGGCCAAAGTTGTGTGATAGGTATATTTACAACAACGAACCAAAAAAATAAAAAAGAGCAGCTGCTGAGGCTGTTTATGTACCAGCAAACACCTGGTGGAATTTGATTTCTTGGTTTGGAGGTTCAGGGTCATGGGACATCCCAGCTAATTGTCCTAATAATGTGTTTAGTGCTTCTGTTCTGCCTCCTATTTTGTTGCCTAGTGCCTGGGGCCTTAAAAGCTTGCAAGTGGCCATCCAAGGCACAACAATTGATCTCTATCCACCTGGAGCAACAGAGGAAGGAGAGTCAGGAATAGGAGGAGGATATGGAATGTGTGGCTAATTGCCCCATGAACAACTGATTCCTTTGTCATGAGACCAGAAGGACTGGATAGTGCCTGGCTACCATTATTGAACATTTTGACTGAAGATTCCATAGTAGAATCCTGATCAAAACAGGGGGAAATGCACACAGAATTTCAAATTCTCATGGACTCTAGACTTTCTGGAGCCGTGGAAGGTGATGAACCCCTGACACTATTGCCCTGAGATAATCTTTAAACCTTAAATCAAAAGTATCCCCTCAAGTTATCTTAAAACCAAACAATAGTTTATCTTAACTAGTGACAAAGGTCTGCCTTGAGCAGTATGCTCTTTTATGAACTATCAATATGGGATCAAAATAACAATAGCAACTCAAAAGATTATATGGGAACATTAGCGGGCAGTGAGTTTATGCTAGAGAGGGAGGAACAACTCAGAAAAGGAGGTAAGAACGGTTACAAAACTCAAAGAATGTAATTGATGTCACTAAATTGTACATGTAGAAATTGTTGAATTGGTGTATGTTCTGCTGTATAGACTCTCAACAACAGCAAAATAAATAAAATTTAGAAGACAAAAGCAATCTGCTATACCTTAAAACAGCATTAACTTCCTGAATATGTGAAAATTTTGTATTTACACCATTCATTCTCCTTTTGTTTAGATTTTGTCATTGATTACAACTTTGTATCAGATTACCTGTAACCAATTTTTAATTTTATATTGCTGTAACATGTACTCAGGTGGTTGTCATGTGCTTTACCTCAGGATGTTGACTATGTTGTTGGTTTTCTTTCCAAAGGGCTTCCTTTAATATTTCTTGTAAGGTCGGTCTGGTGGTTACAAAAAAAAAAAATTCCCTTAATTTCTGTGTATCTGAGAATGCTGTAAATTTGCCCTCATTTTTGAATGACAGTTTTGCTGGGTGTACAGTTCTTGGTTGACAGTTCTTTTCTTTCAGGACTTTGTATATGTCATCCCATTGCCTTCTTGCCTGCGTAGTTTCTGATGAGAAATCAGCATTTCATCTTATTGAGGCCCTTTTGTAGGTGATATCTTACTTTTCTTGAGCTGCTCTCAAAATTCTTTCTTTGTCTTTGGATCTGGAAACATTGATTATGATAAGTCTCAGTGAATTTCTCTTGAGGTCTATCCTAGATGGAGTTCATTGAGCTCCTTGGACAAAAATCTTCTCATCTTTCATGATATTTGGAAATTTTGGGGTCTGTGGTTATTTCTTCAAAAATTCTCTCTGTACTTTTTTTTCCCCTGTCTTCTTCTTCTGAAATTTCTAATATATGTGTATTATTCCTCTTGGTGATGTCTCACATAACCTGTAGGCTTTCTTCATTCATTTTTTTGTTTGTTCCTCATACCAAGAAGTGTCAAAGGTTTTGTCCTCTGTTTTGCTGATTCCTCCTTCCATTGTTTCAATTCTTCTGTGTCTTTCCATTCAGTTGTTTATTTCTGTTATTTTGTTTTTATGCTTCTGAATTTCTGGTTCTTATTTTTTAAGAACTCTCTTTCCTTATTCAATTTGTCTTTTTTTTCTTGTATTATTTTCCTGAATTCTTCTAGACTTTTTTTTTTGTACTTTTCTTTGATCTCTTTGAGGAGGTTTAATACTAGATTTTTGAAGTCTTTGTCCAGTAGTTCCATTATCTGTTCTTCCTCATAGGCCTTTTCTGTCTTTCTATTTTGTTCATTTGCTTCAGTCATCTTTTTCTGTCTCTTCCTATGATTTGTAATTGACTACTGTCTTTGATATGTTAAGGTTTTATTTCATATATATATGATATATATTTTTTTGTCTGTTATTTGTTTTGTTTTGATGTATCAGGTGTTTAGCTTCTTCCCTTTCTCTCTGGATTGTTTTAATTGTTGTTTTGTGTTATTGGTCTGTGTATGAATTTGGTGCTGCCAGTTGGCTGGGTGTGCTTTCTTCTTCCTGGTGGGTGTGGTGGGTCACACATACACAGGGGCCTTATGTCATTAAGCATGTATGTCTTCCCTTAGACGATTTTGTGGATGTGTGAAAGCAGGTCCTTTCCTTGATGCGAAGCTCCAGATGTTGGGTTATCAGATCTTTCTCCGACTCTTGAGGGATAGTGTGGTCTCTCTGTGTTGTCAAGAGCAGTTAACTTGGCCACTTATTTATTTCCAGCTTTGTTTACATATGTGCCTCTGGCTGTGTTTTCCATGAAGTTGCCTTCTGGGGCTCCTCTCCTGGGGATATTGCTTGCTGCCATCCCAAAGTGGTTATGCTGCACTGTGCCGGCAGGCAGGGTGTGATGATTCACGAATCTCCATATTCCTTCTGGTTTCTTTCTATCTCTACTTCCAGTCAGTGCTGGGTACTTTTCTTCAGCACTTTGTTTGATGTTCTGGTTTTTTTTTTTTTTTTTTTACTGAGTTTCTTGAGTCTTTGTTGTAGGTAATGTTACAATGCCTCTATCCAAACTGCCATCTTAACCTGAACTCTGGCAATGAGTTTTTTTTTTTTTTTTTACAAGGGAACTAAACATCGTAGAAGCTCTGGGCTTTGTTTTCTCTCTCTAAGCTGTTAATTTTTGCTTGGGAGACAGTTAACTTATAGATGGATCATTTTGATCCTCTCAAGGTCAGGTTTTAGGGTTTGGTAAAGCAGATAAAGTTTTGTCTTTACACCTAGAGCATGACATCTCTGGGTTCTTAAATGAAAGCCATGAGTGTTTTCCAAGGTTGCTCCATTTAATTTGAACTTGAATTCCAAATTCTATCTCCTTAGCATTATGCAGGAGTCTCTGGGTTGTGCAAATGCTTAACATGCTTGGCTGCTAATCAAATTATTGGCAATTTGAATCCACCCAGAGATGCCTTGGAAGAAAGAGCTGGCAATCTACTTTTGAAAAATCAGCCATTGAAAACCCTATGGATCACAGTTCTATTCCGACACACATGGGGTTGTCATGAGTTGGAATTGACTTTGCAGCAACTGGTTTTAACACTGGGCAGCCTCTAAAATCTCTGCTTAGATCTCCAGCATCTGAGTGATTCTTCTCTTCTGTCCTCTGGAATCTTGCCCTGCACACATGCAGCTTAGTAGGGTTGGTCAAGCACCAGAGGGGGATTTTCACATACATATTTTGAGCTCCTTTTCTGGAACTTCCTCATATGGGGGATTCTGCTACTTGGATTGGCAGCCCCAAACCCATATGTCTTTGTTATCTAGTGCTGCTGTAACAGAAATACCACAAGTGGATGGCTTCAACAAAAAGAAATTAATTTTCTCACAGCCTAGTAGGCCAGAAGTCCAAATTCAGGGAGTCAGCTACAGGAGAAGGCTTTCTATCTCTGTTGGCTCTGGTCTAGGAGATTTTCTGTGCAGGAACACTGGGTCCAAAGGACAAGCTCTGTTCCTGGGGCTGCTTTCTTGGCAATCTGAGGTCCCCCTGTCTCTCTGCTCACTTCTCTCTTTTACATCTCAAAAGAGATTGACTCAAGACACAATCCGATCTTGTAGATTGAGCCCTGCCTGCCTCATTAACATAACTGCTGCCTATCCCATATCATTAACATCATAGAGATAGGATTTACAACACAGAGGAAAATCACATCAGATAACAAAATGGTGGACAGTCACACAATACTGGGAATCATGGCCTAGCCAAATTAATACATATATTTTTGGGGGACACAGTTCAACCCATGACACCATATTTCAATCTCTCTGCTCAATGAACTGTCCACTCTCTTAGCCTTTATTTCCCAGCACCACAGTTTGCTTTCAAGGAGAAGCTAGACTGAATGTATGGCTCTCCTTATGTATCTTCCTCTTCTTAGTGATTACATCTTTGAAATATTTGCATTTTCAAGCTTGAAAACAATTGCTTATGTTTATTTTCAGCAGGATGGTAAGTACAACACCTGCCCCCTGTTATGGGCAGAACTGGAAGCCTGAGCTTGCCTTTTAAAGTCGTAATTTTCAAAAGAATAAGGGTACTGTGTATATACTAAGTGACTATTATTATATTTCCCAATCCTGAGCATTAGTGATGAATTGAGAAAGAAAGCTCTGTTTCCCTCTTTCTTTTGTCAGCTGAGCACTGAGGCCACACTCAAGGACCCCCTCATATTTGCCTGATGAAGAGCACCTGACTTCTGGGCCTATGATATGGTCTCTCTGAGTTTCAGTCTTGTGACGTAATAAAGCAATACTTCATCTCTCTCATAGTGTTTTATCAACATTCAGTTTTATTTAGCCTTTGCCTGGAATGGAAGTCGTTTGTAATGCAGTCTTTTAACTTTAGGAGCTTCATCAATATTTATATTATTTTTATTTTCAGCACATGTACTACTGAAAAGTCTGTTTCTCCAGATTATTGGCTTAACAAAAACATCAGGACACTTACCTAGAAGAGTTTCCTTTGCAGAGCTTTATGTGACATTTCTAAACTCTCCTTGTTACTGAATGTGGGCTAGTAATTTATATTAACCTCTATAATTGCCAAACCAAATGGAACAGTCCCTGGTCTACGTTGCATAAGTGACATACATTTTGGTTGGCAGTAGACTGCATTAATTGTTTGTATTACCAAGGGACTCCACTTTGGAGTTCAGCTGTCTGCTTTTATGATTTTTCCTATCGCAAACAGGAGCCAACCCAGTAATGACTAAAACATGTATAGACAACTTCTACTGGGACCCACACTGGCATGGGTGTGATGCCTTGTGGAATTGGTTGGCATGAGGCCAGTTCTATCCACAATGACAGGAAGCATGATTGGCTGAGTCATGAGGTGGAAAACCTCATGCTCTCATGGATGCATGATCAGAGGCAATAACTGCACCTACCTCTGAACCAAGCAATCATTTCAGCTGAGGTACCGTGTCTTGTCTACGTGCTCACAGACAGGTATGAGAGATGTCAATGGGTGATGATCAGTGGGGACAAAAATTGATGTGTTTGCTTCAGGAAGGGTACCGGCTGTCATAACGTCAAGGATAACACAGGTTACAAATCTCTCGTGGAATTCTGCTACAATTCTGTCATATGTCAGTCATCAGTGGTATTTTAAATAAGAGAAAACAAAGAGAGGCATGGTAAGATTAATTGTCCATGGTCACATGACTAGCATATAGTTGAATCAAAATTCCAACCCAGATGTGTCCAAGGCCCAAATTGCTTACACTGTGTCACACCAATGAAGGTGTTTCATTTATAGACTTTATTTTTTTAAAACAGTTCCAGGTTCACAGAAAAAGAGAGCAGGTAGAACAGAAAGTTTCTCCCATTATTGACATCTTACACTCGTGTGGTACATTTGTTACAATTGATAAACCTGTAGTGATATGTTATTATTAACTAAAGTCCACTGTTTACATCAGGGCTCACTCTTTGTGTTATACAGGCCTATGGGTTTTAACAAATGGAAAATGTGGTGTGTCCACCATTATAGTATCATACACAATAGTTTCATTGCCCTTAAAATGCCCTGTGCACCACCTGTTCATCCTTCTCCCCTCCCTCTGAACCCCTGAAGGTATTTTTTAAGAGAGAGAAAGCTGGAAAGAATAGTGGAATGTACAGATGAGGCAGGGATGACTAAGAGGAGGAAAGTGGGAAAAGATTAAAATCAGGAGACTCAGGTGGGTGGCAAAAAAATGCAAGAAGTTATATACCTCTTGGTGATTTCTTTCTCCTATAAACACAGGTGTGTTGCTGCAAAACCTTCCAGCCTTGGTCTCTTGCCTGACAGCTCATTATTCTCCAGGTTTCAGACCTACACTCGAGGGCAGAGCAGATTGATGTGTCTGACAGTGGCTTCCCGTTCTCATCAGTGCAGCAAACATATTGTTGGTGGGAGTCCAGGAAGACACAGGCTACTGCAGCCAAGGTCTTTCTAGCTCCCCTCATGTCTCTGGACAGAGCCACCTGGCTCTCCTGTCACCTTGCCGAGACATTTCTGACCTTGGAAATCTGCTAATGAAACAACCTTGTTTCAGAATCCCAGCTGGAAACCTGGAGAGCTGGTCTAGCACCACCTGGGAGGCCAGTGGCTTAGTGCTATCCTGGGAAGACATTTGGCCCAACCCTCTGTCAGTGCCTACTCTCCCTCCTCCAAACCACTCCTTTACTGAAATACTTGTGTCCTATGGGCGCTTTACTTTTTAAAGCAGTTTTAAGTTTACAGAAAGTTTGTGTAGAAACTTCAGAGTTTCCATATCCCCCCTTGTTATGGATTGAATTGTTTCTGCCCAAATATGTATTGAAATCCTAACTCCTGTACCTGTAAATATGACCCTGTTTGGAAACAAGGAGTTCTTCTTTTGTTATGCTAATGAGGTCATGCCAGAGTAGCGTGGCTCCTAAACCTAATCACTTCGGAGTTGAAAAAAGACCAGAATAGACACAGAGACACACACACACAGGGGAAGACAGATGACATGTGAGGACCTGTCTGCAAGGAAAGAAACACCAAGGATCATCGACAGACACCAGAAACTAGGAAAGAGGCTCACAGAAGAAATCAACGGGGCCAAGACCCTGACTTGAACATTTAGCATCCAGAACTGACAAAACAAATTTCTATTCTTTAAAACCACTTACTTGTGGTATTTCTGTTAAGGCAGCACTAGGTAACTAAGACACCCCTTCTTCCCCCTGAATGTAGTTTCTCCCATTAGTAACATTTTGCATTGGTAAAGTGCATTTGTTATAATTGATGAAACAATATTGATACATTATTATTAACCAAAGTCCATAGTTTACATTAGGATTCATTCTTTGTGTTGTACAGTTTTATGGGTTTTGCCAAATGCATAATGTCATGTGCCCACCATTACAGTATCATGCAGAATGCTTTCACCATCCTAAAAATATCAGGTGCTCTGCCTATTCATCCTCTCCACACCCCCCGGGAACCCTGACAACCACTGATCTTTTTATTGGTGCTATAGTTTTGCCTTTTCCAGAATGTCAGGTAGTTGGAATCACACAGCTTCTCCAGACTCAGCCATAGCTTTTCATTTTTTCAGTCATGATGCGTTATTCTGTCATAATTTGGTTATCACTTTGCACTAGAATTTGAAGTTTCCTGTGAGACTGATATATTCATTTCCCAAAAATGAAGTTCAAGTAGCTACACATCTTTTCACATTGTGCTTCTTCCCCACTTGTAGGAAGAGAATCTCATTTTACATAATACTGTGCGTAGCCTTGGGGTTCTGTGATGATTTATGGTTTTCCTAATGTCTGAGAACGGGTCTGAGCATAATAAGAAAAAAAAAAAAATTTTTTTTTAAGGCATTCTATAAAATGTTCACTTTGAATTGGTGAGGAAACAGCTGTGCCCATATACTAAAAAATGTATTTCCATAGAATCATTAGCATTTTCAGATAGGCTACCTGGTATTTATTTCATGTACACTTGGAAAAATCAACCAGTGGCTAACTTGTAAGCTGCCAAGGAAAGCGTCCTCAGGTATAACCCGATTCTCAACACAATAACAGTCATTTATGCTTTCTTCTGTATTCAGAGGAGATAAAAAGGAAACAAACAGCTCTTTCCCACCCTCTGTGTGAAGGCTCATCACAGAAGTGTAGTGTGTAACCTGCCACTCTTCAATCTCCTTTCTTCTCGCAATTACATTTTCTAAACCAGGGGAAATGGGAAAAAAGTTGGTACCTGGAAACTACACATACCCAAGGGGACACCTGGCTTAGAGTCTAGCCATACCTCACCCTGAAAAGCACAGCACTTTCTTTACCCTGTTTCTCACTGACCAAAAGTATCCAGGTTCCATTGTCCCTTGGCAGCACAGTTAAGTACTCAACTACTAACCAAAGGGTTGGCAGTTCAAACCCACCCAGAGGCACCTTGTAAAACAGGCCTGCCAATCTGCTCCCGAAAGGTCCCAGCCTTAAACACTCTATGGAACAATTCTACTCTGCACACATGGGAATCCCATAAGTGAGAATCGACTTGATGGCAATGAATAACAACAACATTGTCCTGAGAGCATGTACTTCAGAGAAGACTTCAGTTCGAATCCAAACACTGACACTTAGTATTTGTGTAACTATTAAGAGTGTTTTCAAGCATGGTTCTGCCTGTCGCCAAGATGCAGTTTCCTCAGCTGTTAAATACAGCAATAATATTGACATCCTAACCTGGGTGCAGTGGGTAAAAAAGATAGTGGTTGAGTTCCTGTTAAGGGACGTAGGGAAAAATGGAAATGGATAATGGTGATGGTTGAACAACATGACAAATATGATTAATGTCACTGAATTGTGCATGTGAAGATGGATGAAATGGCAAATGATTTGCTACGTGTATGTTTACTACATAAAGAGAAAAGAGAGAGAGAGAGAGGCATTATGACGGGTTGAATGTGTTTGACATGTGGCAAGGACATGAACTTTTGAGGGCAAAAGGGTGAAATGTTTCTCCCCAAAAGTATCTGTCAACTTAGCTAGGCCGTGATTCCCAGTATTGTGTGATTGTCCATCATTTTGTCTTCTGATGTGATTTTCCTATGTGTTATAAATCCTATCTCTATGATGTTAATGAGGTGGGATTAGCAGCAGTTATGTTAATGGAGCAGGACTCAATCTACAAGGTTAGGTTGTGTTTTTAAGCCAATCTCTTTTGAGATGTAAAAGAAAGAAGGGAGCAGAGAGACAGGGGGACCTCATACCACCAAGAAAGCAGTGCCGGGAGCAGAGTGCATCCTTTGGAACCAGGGTTCCTGCCCTGAGAAGCTCCTAGACCAGAGGAAGATTGATGACAAGGACCTCCCTCCAGAAGTGACAGAGGGAGGAAGACTTCCCCTAGAGTTGGCACCCTGAATCCAGACTTCTAGCCTCCTAGACTGAGAGATTAAATTTCCCTTTGTTAAAGCCATCCACTTGTGGTATTTCTGTTATAGCAGCACTAGATAACTAAGACAGGTGTCAATAGACATTAGCTCTTCTCTCCTTCCCAAGACATGGAGGAAGGGAACATCTGGATCTGAATTTCATTTTCTATAACGTTTAAATCTCTCTGAATAAGTATTTGCATGAGTTTTTTTTATTATAGACAGATTATCTGGTCATGGTACTTTAGATGTGGTGTGGCCTCAAGAACTGTTATGGATTGAGTTGTGACTCCCCAAAATTTGTGTCCTAACCCAGGTACCTGTTAGCACAACCATGCTGGAAAGAGTTTTTGAAAATGTTATCAGTGAGGTAAGCATGAGTTTATCTGGAGCAGGATGTGCACTAATCCAATCTGAACGTTGCCCTATAAAAGAAGAGAAGAAGCACAGAGAGACAGACAACAGGAAGGGCTGCCATGTGAAGATGCAGCTACAAGCCAAGGAATGCCTGGGGCTACCAGAAGCCAGGAGAGATAAGAAAGAATGCGTCCCTAGAGACTTTGGAGAGAGCATGGCCCTGCTGACACCCTGAATTCAGACTTCTAGCCACCAGAGCTCTGAGACAACAAATTTCTGTTCTTATAAGCCACCTAGTTTGTGGTACTTTGTTACAGCACCCCCAGGAAGCTAATATAGGGACTGTCTGGTTCAACCCCCTCATAGCCCAAGGTCACTGCCAGTTGTTAGTGACCTCACTTTTGACGAAGAGGAAAGATATGTTCCCTGTGCATCTGTGAGACAAAACCACACTTACTTATGGAATAGGTGAGACTAGCTCTTTTATCTTCTAATTTTAGAATTTGTGGACGTAGCTGAAGCTCATGCTTTTGAAGCAGCCACAAAGCCTCTTTGTTCTTGGAAAATGCATATGGATGGGCTAGACCCAGGCTGTGGGTTTTGTTGCTTTGTCTGGAAGAAAGGAGAACTGAAGCTTCCATCACCTGCCAATTAGTCTTGGTCCACCTCCAACACAAATTGGTGTTTGGTGAGGCAGATTAATAGAACAATGGGGCATTTCTGGCTGGTGATTACACCATGAATATGCAGAACAGACAGAATGCTTGAACCCTGGTCTCACTCCGGAGTTTGCCAGTAATGGTCTTTCTTCCTCACTTCTTTTCTAAGTTAAGGATGCTTGAGTTGTACAGCTGGAAGGGGTCTTAATGAAGATCATCTGGTCCCATCTCATTTTACAGACAAGCAACCCAAGGCCCACTCAAGACCACACAGAGAATGGCTCTCAGGCCAGGGACCCCGCCCAGCTCTGTAGCTCCTGTTCTGTAATACTCTTCACCCCTGTAGTGCTTTGGGCACTATTGTTTTTGTTTTTCAGACAAAAAAACCTGGGGGCTCTTAGGTATCAGCAGTACCTTATATCAAGTCTTAGTTTGCTGCCCTGCCTGAGTTTATACTTTTTTTCATAGTCCTGGAGCGAAACGGTCCATACTTCTGATCTACCAGCTGCTCCTTGGAAACCCTAAGGGCAGTTCTACTCTGTCCTGTAGGGTTGCTGTGAGTTGGAATCAACCCAACGGCAAAGGGTTTGGTTTTGGTTTTGACCATAGCCCTGTTTTTCCACAGCTTTCTCATTGTCTTGTGCACTGCCTATAATCTACACAACAGTTTTTCCTTTCTCTTTTTTTCTGCTTTCAACATCTTCAATTGTTTAGGTAGTTGGCAGAGAACCCTCAATCTAGGGAGGTGGAAGACTTTCTAGCCTAAGGAAATGAAACATGACTACCTTAGAAGCATCATGGTTTTCTCATTGTGCTTAACCAGTGTCCTGGCAGAAAACACACAATCAATCTTCTCGATTTCCTGACATAAAGGGACCAGACTCATTTGACCTTCATCTGTACATCTTTATTCTTCCTCCATCTTCTTGTCTGGAATTTTAACTTGCTACCTGGGGGTGTAGCAGCCATCTTAAAAACAAGTATAAAGATGAAAGCCAACCCAACAAGGATGGTAGTATGGAAAGAAAGAGTCTAATGCCTGAAGGTAATGTTGAGAAGCTGGGTTGCCAACCTGTGGGCTTCTTATAATAAGGGAATTAACTTATTTTTTGTTGTAGCCTTGGAAGTCAGATTGTTTTCTGTTAGTTGCAGCCAAATTCATTCCTAAATGACATGTTTCTTTCCTTATTGACCTGGGATGGGAGACATGGCATTCCTCAAAGTGGAGCCCAGGTGAATATGTCCGAATGAGGATGGAGACGGAAGCAAGGATGGAGGAAATCTTGCTGTCCTGTTGAAGAAGTGTGGTAGTATGAAGTCTGCCCCAGGCTCCAGAGAAGTGAGGAATCCTAATGGGATTCATAGGCACTTGGCTGTGAGGAAGCCTTCTTCTGGCCCTGGTAGAAAGAGGGGCATGAAGGTGTAGAGGTAGCTGAGTACCACCCTGGAAGCCAGTGGGGTACAAAGACTCTTCCTGGCAAGATTGTTCAGGCTGTGATGGAGCCTGGCAAGGCTTTGCAGACTCCTCCCTGCCACCCACTCTTGCAAATCCACATGGGGATACATTACTCTGCAGGCCACACTGGAGGAGCATTTTTAAGACTGTCCAGGAATCACATGAGCCTCCTACCAGTTAAGTCCTTGGCTGCTTCTCAGTTTTCAGGCACCGTAGGAGGAGTGGGAGGCGTTTCCTCTGTGGGGCTATGAAGTCAGGACCAGGAACCTGGAGGCACTCGGAATGTGTCCAGTGACTTTTCTCACCAACAGCTGAGACTTTGGGAGCGATAGGAGGTTGTGAGGCTGAATTTGAGCATATGGCAATGAGGGTAGCAGACCTGGTGTGATGGAAACCTAGAAGTGCCAACTGAAGAGCATGCCTGGGATAAAGGAAGCAGCTTCGTTGGGAGGATGAGTGGTCCAGCACTGCAGAGCGTATATATTCTGTTGGCACCCATTTAGCTGAGAGTGAAAATATCCTGGAGGTAGAAAAAAAAAAAGAAAACGGAGACTATTTTTATATCCTTGGGAAAAGGAAGGCCTTCTAAAGTAAGATGTAAGAAGCAATACTATAAAAAAAATTAATATAAAAAGATTTAATTATCTTTCACCAAAGACACTGAAGATAATGTTTACAATGTATGTAACAGAAAAGATTCAAATCCAGAATACATACTGAACTTAAGAATCAATAAATGTAAGTCAATACTTTTTTCCAGTACTAAAAAAGGTCACAGAAGAAACGTGTATGGGAAATAAAAATAAGAAAAGTTGCCCGTCTTCACTAGTGAAACGCAAAACGGAAAAACCAACCCGTCAAGCAAAAAATAAAAACCAAGCAAACCCAGCAAGTTAACCTCCACTGAATTGAAACAAAGTCTAAAATTTTGATGATACAAGGGTATGAAGAAATGGGTTCCTTCATATTCTCCCGGCAATTTGGCAGTATCTATTTAAACTAAAATATCACCGCATGATCTGGCAGAGCCATTCCTCATCACGGTACCCCAGAGAGACCTTTGCACAGGAGGCCTATAAAACGTTCATCCAGCAGTACGGGCAGAGGCTGAGGTGGCGTGAAGCAGCGTGCCGTGAGGGACGTGAAGAGCAGTTCGGCAGTGCTTGAACAGAACATGGAAGGTGGAGAGAGATGAACTAGAGCCTGGGCCAGGCCATGGGGGGCCCTGGATGGCATACAAAGGAACTCGGACTTCATCCCCAGGGGAAACTGAAGAGTTTTAAGGTGTTAGGAGCTGTGGTCAGGCTGGATCTTACATAAATCCCCTTACAGTGTCTGTGTCAAGGGTGTAGTTGAGGAATTCATCTTTTTGGAGATAAGAGGACTAGTTGCTGGGCTCATCCAAATGTCTAGGTGAGAGAGGATATGAGTCTGTGTTTCCGTAGAGTTTGTGATAAAAAGGGAGAGGAGGTCTTGGCTAACTAGACAATGCAAGATCTTGTAAGGTAGAATTCTTTTCAAGTGAAGAGACGTTTGAGCTTTTGAAAGGGAAGCTCACTCAAGAAGTTTTGGAAGTTCTCAGGATGTGCGTCTGGATATACCAAAGTGAATATATCACTGAGGAAAAGGGGACCACCTAAAGAAGTCAATATGGCTGTTCTGGAAACACCTTGGTGACCTTAGATTCAAATTTCTGAAATCGTGTGTCATCCCTGGAAAGAAGGGTCCATACGAAGTAAGCTGGAGGCTCCTAGGGGAGGGCAAAGTGCAAGTCCTTATCAGTTTTTTCTTCATCAAATTCCCCGTGCCTAGCACAATTACTGGCACATGGTATCAAAAACAAAAACAAAAACCCATGCCATTGAGTTGATTTTGACTCATAGAGACCCTATAGTACAGAGTAGAACTGCCTCATAGGGTTTCCAAGGAGAGGCTGGTAGATTTGAACCGCTGACCTTTTGGTTAGCAGCCAAACACTTAGCTACTGCACCTCTAGGGCTTCTGTTAGCACATGGTAAGTGCTTAATACTTCTCAAGACAATGAATGAATAAAAACTTGTGAGTGTCAAGAACTGAACAAATAGTTTTGGTCTGGCTAATATCATAAGTGAGCACTGTGGAGTTGGTTCTGACTCATAGAGACCCTATGTACAACGGAATGAAACACTGCTCGGTCCTGAATCATCATCAAAATCATTGCTATGTTTGAGCCCATTGTTCCAGCCACTGTGTCAATACATCTCATTGAGGGTCTTTCTCTTTTTCACTGACTCTCACCTTTACCAAGCATGATGTCCTTCTTTAGGGATTTAGGGACTGGTCCCTCCTGATAACATATCCAAACTATGTGAGATGAAGTCTCGCTATCTTTGCTTCTAAGGAGCATTCTAGCTGTATTTCTTCCAGGGTGAATTTTTTCGTTCTCCTGGCAGTCCACGGTATATTCAATATCTTTTGCCAACACCATGATTCAAAGGCATCAATTCTCCTTCAGTCTTCCTTATTCATCGTCCAGCTTTCACATGTATATGAGGCAATTGAAAATATCATGGCTTGGGTCAGGTGCACCTTAGTCCTCAAGTGACATCTTTGCTTTTTAACACTTTTAAGAGGTCTTTTCTAGCAGATTTATCCAATGGTGTATGTTGTTTGATTTCTTGACTGCTGCTTCCATGGGCATTGATTATGGATCCAACTAAAAAGAAACCCTTGAGAACCTCAATCATTTCTCTGTTTATCATGATGTTGTTTATTGGTCCAGGTATGAGGATTTTTGTTTTCTTTGTGTTGAGGTGTAACCCGTACTGAAGGCTGTAGTCTTTGATCTTTATCAGTAAGTGCTTCAAGTTCTCCTCACTTTCAGCAAGCAAGGTTGTGTTATCTGCATATCGCAGGTTGTTAATGAGTCTTCCACCAATTCTGATGCTCTGTTCTTCTTCATATAGTCCAGCTTCTTGGACTGAGTACTGTAAAAAATGCTAAAAAGAACATGATGCTCATTTGAAGCTATTTTTGGAAAAGAGAGTACTCCATTTGTGCGTGAGTGCTGAAAGCTAATTGCCCTTCAACTCTGGTTTCTTGAGCTGAAAATAATAGACTTGTAGAATTTTTTTTTTTTTTTTTTTTAGAATACAATGGAATGGGGGTGTGCAGGAGGAAGGGATTGTAAGCAAACACCAAGTTTAAAAGAGTAAGACCTGCAAAGCACAGACGAATTACATTCCTGGGTAATGGCAGAATTTTAAGTTAGCTCTCTGTGTCCACCACCACACTTTGGCCATCAATTACTGTAGCATGAGTAGAGAGTGCTGGAGGGCTTTGCATGGGCAATTTAACAATCTGCCTGGATGGTTCCTATGTCATTTCCTTCACAGCCCATTGGTCAGAGCAAGTCACGTGGCCTACCTGACTCCTGTTGTCCTGCGCAGTCTAGTTGATTCTGACTCATAGTGAACTCGTAGCAGAGTAGAACTGCCCACTAGGTTTCCAAGGCTATAATCTTTACATATTGCACTGGGGAAATCTGCTGCAAAAGACCTCTTTAATGTGTTAAAAAGCAAACATGTCACTTTAAGGACTAAGGTGCGCCTGACCCAAGCCATGGTGTTTTCAATTGCCTCATATGCATGCGAAAGCTGGACAATGAATAAGGAAGACAGAAGAAGAATTGATGCCTTTGAATTATGGTGTTGGTGAAGAATATTGAATATACCATGGATTGTCAGAAGAACAAATACATCTGCCTTGGAGGAAGTACAGCCAGAATGCTCCTTAGAAGCAAGGATGGCAAGACTGTGTCTTACATACTTCAGACATGTTGTCAGGAGGGATCAGTCCCTGGAGAAGCACATCATGCTTGGCAGAGTACAGGGCCAGCGGAAAAGAGGAAGACCCTCAACAAGGTGGATTGACACAGTGGCTGCAATGATGAGCTCAAGCATAACAACGTTTTGTTCTGTTGTGCATAGGGTTGCTATGAGTCGGAACCAACTTGACGACATCTAACAACAACAACAACTTTTTATACAGAAGAATCTTTTCCTAGAACCTGCATTGATTATTTATTTGTTCTTTAACATCAAAATGTTTAGTCTTTCTTTTGCTTGCCCATAAGCAGGTTGTAAGTTTTCAGCCTGGCGGTCCCCAGTTGTCAGAATGCCCTTCCAACGCAGACAGTTCCTAGCCAACTCCCTGGGTTGTGTGTGTGTGTGTGTGTGTGTGCACGCACGCGCACGCACGTGCAAAGCTTTATTTGTTCGGAACTGCTGGCCCTAGTACTCCCACAGTGCGTAACGCCTCGCTTGGCACAGCAGAGAAGGTTAACAAGTGTTCGTTTACAGTGTGCTGAAATTCTTTATTGCGTGTTGATTTAATATTTTGTGGGTCTGAATACTCTGAGGCGGGGCCCTGAACCTATCCTCTCCCAGAGTTTACCCATTGCAGCTTGTGTTTGGAGCCCAGGGCAAGGTGGTAGTTGGTCCCCAGGAATAACTCAGCTATGCAGGTTTTGGTACTGAGCAAGGTTTACATGATTTTACCCCCATGGAGGTGCTTAACAAACCAGTCACTGTGGAGTTGATTCCCACTCTTCATGACTCCATGTGTGTCAGAGTAGAATTGTGCTCCACAGAGTTTTCAATGGACAATTTTTCAGAAGTAGATTGCCAGGTATTTCTTCCAAGGTGCCTCTGAGTGGAGTCGAACCATTTTCAGTAGCAGCAGAGCTGCTTAACCGTTTGTGCCACCCAGGAACATGAGGTGCTCAAACGAAAAAAAACCAAACCCGTTGCTGTTGAGTTGATTCTGACCCACAGTGACCCTATAGGACAGAATAGAACTGCCTCACAGGGTTTCCAAGGAGTGATTTGTAGATTCTACCTGCTGACCTTTTAGTTAGTAGCTGTAGCTCTTAACCAGTGTGCCACCAGGCCTCTATGAGGTGCTTAAAACCAAAAAACCAAATCCACTGCCATCAAGTGGACTCTGACTCATAGTGACCAACAGGACAGAGTAGAACTGCCCCACAGAGTTTCCAAGGAGTGCCTGGCGGATTTGAACTGCCGATCTCTTGGTTAACAGCCATAGTACTTAACCACTACACCACCAGGGTTTCCATAAAGTTCTTAAACCAAAAAAACCAAACCCACTGCCGTCGAGTCGATTTTGACTCATAGCGATCCTATAGGACAGAGTAGAACTGCCCTGTAGAGTTTCCAAGGAGCGCCTGGCAGATTCAAACTGCTGACTTTTTGCTTAGCAGCTGTAGCACTTAACCACTATGCCACCAGGGTTTCCATAAAGTGTTTAGGAAGGTAAAATACTGATGTAGTAGACCTGCAGTACTAGGTCTGAAAGAGTAGTATAGCATTGCACTTTAAACATTTCTTTACCTGTAAAATGGGATAATAATCATTTCTCGCTCTGAGCATAGATGTGAGGATTAAGTAAATTAATACATATGAAGCACTTAGCACAGCATCTGGTCTAGATTAAAAAATCAATTCTTATTATTTCTTTAGTTAATGCTTTCATTGTTCCCAGTAGTCATCAGAAATTTACTGAAAGTCCTTTTGGTTAGTGTAATGGACCTACCACATATCTGTCTGATTGTCATACTACAGTGGCTTGCATGTTGCAATGATGCTGGAAGTATACCACTGCTATTTCCAACACCAGCAGGGTTACCTGTGATGACAGGTTTCAACAGAGCTTCCAGATTAAGACAGATTAGGAAGAAAGGCCTGGCAATTCACTTCTAAAAATCAGCCAGTGACAACCCTATGAATCACAACAGAATACTGTTGATATAGTGCTGGAAAATGAGCACCTAGGTTGGAAGGCACTACACAGTAGCCACAACAATGAATTCAGACATACCAACACCATGAAGTTGGTGTAGGACCGGGCAACATTTTGTTCTCAGCTGCAACTCACAACAACAATGTAGTGGATGAAGTTTGGAGACATCTTTTATTTTGGCCTTTCTGAATGGGGGTACCTGGAGAGAATTAAGTCCTACAGAAAAAGATTTAAGTGGCTCTTCCCTTTGTTCTCTGAAGCATGGTATGTACTAGCACCCTTCTAGAAGAACAGGAGAGAAGTTATTAACTACACACAATGGATCCTTGCAGGCATTTGGGCTAAATTTTCTTGGGGAACTCTGTTGAGAATGGCTGCAGGCATGCAGCTTAAAGGGAGGAGAGTTAAGGTAACTTTTCCTGACCCTTTCCTGCTCATATTTTAAAAAAGAATCCCAAATCGTTATGTTGCTGGTACCCACAGCCGATAAGCTTAAAAATATTGCCTGATTTCTTAAGTTTTAAAATAATATATTGAAACTTTGACCTGTACTTGCCAAGACAAGATCAAAACAGAAATTTCAGGTTATACTCGGAACCTGGAATGTACAAAGTATGAATCTAGGAAAATTAGAAATTGTCAAAAATGAAATGGAATGCATAAACATTGATATCCTAGGCATTAGTGAACTGAAATGGACTGGTATTGGCCATTTTGAATCAGGCAATCATATAGTCTACTATGCTGGGAACAACAACTTGAAGAGGAATGATGTTGCATCCATCGTCAAAAAGAACATTTCAAGATCTATCCTGAAGTACAATGCTGTCAGTGATAGGGTAATAGCCATATGCCTACAAGGAAGACCAGTTAATACGACTATTATTCAAATATATGCACCAACCACTAGGGCCAAAGATGAAGACATAGAAGATTTTTATCAGCTGCTACGGTCTGAAATTGATCGAACATGCAATCAAGATGCATTGATAATTACTCGTGATTTTAATGGAAAAGTTGGAAACAAAGAAGAAGGATCACTAGTTGCAAAATATGGTCTTGGTGATAGAAACAATGCCAGAGATCAAATGATAGAATTTTGTTAGACCAACGACTTCTTCATTGCAAATACCTTCTTTCACCAACATAAACAGTGACTATACACATGGACTTCACCAGATGGAACACACAGAAATCAAACTGACTACATCTGTGGAAAGAGACGATGGAAAACTCAATATCATCAGTCAGAACAAGGCCAGGGGCCACCTGTGGAACAGACCATCAATTACTCATATGCAAGTTCAAGCTGAAACTGAAGAAAATCAGAGCAAGTCCATGAGAGCCAAAATATGACCTTGAGTATATCCCACCTGAATTTAGAGACCATCTGAAGAATGGATTTGACACATTGAACCCTGGTGACCGAAGACCAGGCGAGTTGTGAAATGACATCAAAGACATCATACATGAAGAAAGCAAGAGGTCATTGAAAAGACAGGAAAGAAAGAAAAGACCAAGATGGATGTTGGAGGAGTCTCTGAAACTTGCTCTTGAAAGTTGAGTAGCTAAAGCAAAAGGAAAAATTGATGAAGTAAAAGAACTGAACAGAAGATTTGAAAGGGCAGCTCGAGAAGACAAAGTAAAGTATTATAATGATGTCTGCAAAGAGCTGGAGATGGAAAACCAAAAGGGAAGAACACGCTTGGTGTTTCTCAAGTTGAAAGAACTGAAGAAAAAATTCAAGCCTCGAGCTGCAATAGTGAAGGATTCTATGGGGAAAATATTAAATGACGCAGGAAGCCTCAAAAGAAGATAGAAGAAATACACAGAGTCATTATACCAAAAAGAATTAGTAGATGTTCAACCATTTCAAGAGGTAGCATATGATCAGAACTGATGGTGCTGAAGGAAGAAGTCCAAGCTGCTCTGAAGGCACTGGTGAAAAATAAGGCTCCAGGAAATGATGGAATATCAACAGATGTTTCAACTAACGTATGCAGTGCTGGAGGTGTTCACTCGTCTACGTCAAGAAATACAGAAGACAGCTTCCTGGCCAACTGACTGAAAGAGATCCATATTTATGCCTATTCCCAAGAAAGGTGATCCAAATGAATGTGGGAATTATAGAACAATGTCATTAATATTACACGCAAGCAAAATTTTGCTGAAGATCATTCAAAAATGGCTGCAGCAGTATATCAACAGGGAACTGCCAGAAATTCAGGCCAGTTTTAGAAGAGGACATGGAACCAGGGATATCATCACTGATGTCAGATGGATCCTGGCTGAGAGCAGAGAATACCAGAAGGATGTTTACCTGTGTTTTATTGACTATGCAAAGGCATTCGACTGTGTGGAGCATAACAAACTACGGATAACATTGCAAAGAATGGGAATTCCAGAGCACTTAATTTTGCTCATGAGGAACCTTTACATAGATCAAGAGGCAGTTGTTCTGACAGAACAAGGGGATACTGATTGGTTTCAAGTCAGGAAAGGTGTGCGCCAGGGTTGTATTCTTTCACCATACCTATTCAATCCGCATGCTGAACAAATAATCCGAGAAGCTGGACTATATGAAGGAGAACGTGGCATCAGGATTGGAGGAAGACTCATTAACAACCTGCATTATGCAGATGACACAACCTTGCTTGCTGAAAGTGAAGAGGACTTGAAGCACTTACTAATGAAGATCAAAGACCACAGCCTTCAGTATGGATTACACCTCAACATAAATAAAACAAAAATCCTCACAACTGGAACAATGAGCAACATCATGATAAATGGAGAAAATACTGACGTTGTCAAGGATTTCATTTTACTTGGATCCACAATCAACAGCCATGGAAGCAGCAGTCAAGAAATCCAAAGACGCATTGCATTGGGTAAATCTGCTGCAAAGGACCTCTTCAAAGTGTTGAAGAGCAAAGATGTTACCTTGAAGACTAAGATGTGCCTGACCCAAGCCATGGTATTTTCAATCACGTCATATGCATGTGAAAGCTGGACAATGAATAAGGAAGACCGAAGAAGAGTTGACACCTTTTAATTGTGGTGTTGGTGAAGAATATTGAATATACCATGGGCTGCCAGAAGAGTGAATAAATCTGTCTTGGAAGAAGTACAACCAGAACGCTCCTTAGAAGCAAGGATGGCAAGACTGTGCCTTACATACTTTGGACATGTTGCCAGGAGAGATCAGTCTCTGGAGAAGGACATCATGCTTGGCAAAGTACAGGGTCAGCAGAAAAGAAGACCCTCAATGAGGTGGATTGGCACAGTGGCTGCAACTATGGGCTCAAGCATAACAACAATTGTAAGGGTGGTGCAGGACCGGGCAGTGTTTCATTCTGTTGTGCATAGGGTCGCTATGAGCTGGAACTGACTTGACAGCACCTAACAGCAACAACAACTTGGATTTGGCTCAGGGTGTAAAGTCCATATACTTTTATTAAAGCCCTCTCTTCTTCCCCCCACCACCTGTCTGTCAGTTGGTTATACTGTGATGGCTTGCGTGTTGCTGTGATGGTGGAAGCTGTGCCACTGGTATTTCAAATACCAGCAGAGTCATTCATAGTGGGCAGGTTTCAGCAGACCTTCCAGATTAAGACAGACTGGGAAGAAAGACCTGCTTATCTACTTCTGAAAATTAGCCAGCGAAAACCCTATGGATCACAAGAAAATGTTGCCCAACACAGTGCCGGAAGATGAGACCTCTAGGTTGTAAGCCCCTCAAAATACATAGTGACAGCAACAATGGACAGAAGCTTACTACGTATAGTGAAGATGGTGCAGGACCAGGCAACATTTTGTTCTGTTGTATGTAAAGCTGCCATGAGTCAGATGGCCGCTAACAACACCCCGGAATAGAGAAGCTCTTACTCCAGAGGACCTCTGCTATCCTATGCTTACTCATGCTGTCCTTGATTATCCCGAGGATCTGCTCCCCCTGCCCAACGTGCTCCCAGTGTTTGCCACCCATGGCTCGCCGCGTTGGAGGGACTGCTTTCTTCTTCCACTGAGGCCGAGAGACTCTGCTGCAAATATTTTATTCTGGGGAGACAGATCAGGAAGCAGAGGAGACTAATCAAGAAATTGCTAAACATATGCCTCACGCCATACACAAAAACAAATTCAAAATAGATTAAGGATCTAAATGCACAAACTAAAACTATTAAGCCCTTAGAAGAACAAACAGGGGCAACATTGTCAGGCCTAGCTTTCAACGGTATATTATCTAATACAATAACAAAAGCACAAAGAGCAAAAGACAAAATAAATAAATGTGTAAGAATGGTGTGTGACTTCCTGTAACTTCACAAGGGGAAAAGAAGCAAGATCAACAGCTCAGGGCTGATTCCTATGAGGCGGAGGTCAGACATGCCTCCTCTCACCACCATCTTTACCAATTCTGACACCATCTGTCCCTCCCACAGCACTCTCTGCTTCTGTGTTGAGTTCGATAATTCATTGCAATGGCCATATGGAATTCACACACAATACTCATGACTTTGGGTTTATTAGGGAAGTAACAGATCACAATTCAGGTTCAGAAATGTTTAGGATATAGGTCTTCCATTGGGACAGCCTCTTTGCAGCTATACCTCTCTCTGGCCCCTTGGCCTCTGCCCTCCTTTGGCAAATGTTACAAAGCTCTTTTAGCTCTGCCATTAGGTGCCCAGAGGCACCCCATTCCACCAGTAAGCCTCAGCAGCAAGGCACTCAGCTCTAGCTCTATGGGTCAGCAAACCTAGCTCTACCAAGTGCCTGGAGGCACCCTACTCCGTCAGCAAGCTTCCTGCCCAAAGACACTCAGCTGTCTTGCTCTGTGAGCCCAGAAGCCCACTGAGTCGACTCATGCTGGTCTCTCTGCCACTGTTTCTTTGCCACCACTTCTTGCTGTCTTCAGTGTTACAGCTCTCTTTCTCACTCTGTCCTCTGTTTCCAGGAGCTTCACAATGCAGGGATCCTGCAGCCAAAAGACACGTCTGCTCCTGGCTCTTCTTCCTTTGTGGTGGGGAGGTACGCTTTTCTCATCTCTGGGATGGGTCATTTTAAGCCTACTGGGATGGCAAAACTTACCAGTCCCCTTGTTCGGGTTCCATATACCTTAATTAGCATGGTCCACCCAATCATTTGGTGGGAGTAACAAAGACTATGGCTAGATGGGCCATTTAAAAGCAATCCATTGCACTGCAAAATGGGACCTCATAAAAACTAAAAACTTTTGTTCATCAAAAGACTTTACCAAAGAAGTGAAAACGCAAGCTCCCGATTGGGAGAATATCTTTGGAAACTATATACTGATAAGAATCTAACGACCAACATATATATATAACACTTCAACAACTTAACAACTAAAAGACAAATGACCCAATCATAAAGTAGGCAAAGGACTTGAACAGACATTTCACCAAAGAGGACATTCAAATGGCCACCAAATGCATGAAAAGATGCTTAGCATCATTAGCCATCAGAGGGATGCAAATCAAAACCACAATGAGATATCATTACACTGCCCCTAGGATGGCTAAGATTAAAGAAAATAACAAATGTTGGCAAGGATGTGGGGAAATTGGAACCCTTATCCATTGCTGGTGGGAATGCAAAATGGTACAGCCGTATGGTGGTTTCCCCATAAACTAAAAATGGAGCTACCATATGACCTAGCAATTCTACTCCTAGATATATACCTAAAAAACTTAAAAGCAGAGACTGAAAAAGAGACTTATACAACAATGTTCATTGCAGCACTGTTCACAATAGCCAGAAGGTAGAAACAACCCAACTGCTCATCAACAGATGAATGGATAAACAAAATGTGGTACGTACACACAATGGAATACTACTCAGCCAGTAGGAGAAAGGAAGTCTGGCTACATGCTACAGTATGGATGGAGCTTGAAGACATTATGCTGACTGAAATAAGTCAGTCACAAAAGGACAAATATTGTATGACCTCACTTATATAAAAAGATGAGAAAAGGCAAATATATAAAAAAAAAAAAAAAATAGAGACCAACATTTATTAGTGGCCGCCAAAGGCAGGAGGAAAGTGAAAAAGGGGAGTTAATGGTGATGGAAAAATCACATTGATTGAGGGTACGGCTGCACAGCCGATTATTGTAATTGCTGCCAATAACTGTACAACTGTAAAAAGCTGAACTGGCAAAAGTTCTGTGATAGATATATTTACAACAATGACTGTCATGGATTGAATTGTGTCCCCTAAAAATATGTGTCAACTTGGTTAGGCCATGATTCCCAGTGTTGTGTGGTTGTCCTCCATTTTCTCATTGTAATTTTATGTTAAAGAGGATTAGGGTGGGGTTTTAATACCCTTACTAAAGCCACATCCCTGATCCAATGTAAAAGGAGTTTCCCTGGAGTGTGGCCTGCACCACCTTTTATCTACAAGAGATAAAAGGAAAGGGAAGCAAGCAGAAAGTTGGGGACTTCATACCACCTGGAAAGCAGTGCTTAGAGTAGAGAGCACATCCTTTGGACCCAGGGACCCTGTGTGGAGAAGCTCCTAGTCCAGGGGAAGATTGATGAGAAGGCCAACAGAGGTAGAAAGCCTTCCCCTGGAGCTGACGCCCTGAATTTGTACTTTTAGTCTACTTTACTGTGAATAAATAAATAAATGTCCACCCCACTGAATTTTCTTATTAGTTTTAATAATTTTTCAACAGGTTTTTTTTTTTTTTTTTTTTTTGAATGAACAAACTTCTGTAAAGGTCCAGATAATAAATATTTTAGGCTCGAGAGGCCATAGAATTTCTGTTGTAACGACTTAACTCTGCCCCTGAAGTGCAAAAGCAGTCATAGACAATACATAAATATATGGATGTGACTGTGTTCCAATAAAACTTTATTTACAAATAGAGGCTGCTGACTAAATATGGCCCTCAGGCATGGTTTGCTGACTACATTCTAAAGATGCAAATGTATCACCTATAAATAATATGTCTTTTCTTGTCTCCAAAACAGTGGCTGTCAGAAGAGTGTTGAATGATAGAAGTGACAAGATAGGCTCTTGGTGTTTCACCGTTTCGTATGATGTTGCTAAACAGTTTTTTTGGTAGATATCTGTCATGGATTGAGTGTCCCCAAAAATATCTGTCAGCTTGGCAAGGTCCTGATTCCCTTTCATGATTGTCTACCATTTTGTCATCTGATGTGATTTCCCTATGTATTGTAAATCGCATCCCTATGATGTAATAAGATGGATTAGTGGCAGCTATATTGATGAGGTCTACAAGATTAGATACTGTCTTAAGCCAATCTCTTTTGAGATATAAAAGAGATAAGGGAGCAGAGAGACATGGGACCTCAAACCACCTAGAAAGCAATGCCGGGAGCAGGGCGTGTCCTTTGGACCTGAGATTCCTGTGCTAAGATGCTCCCAGACCAAGGGAAGCCTGATGGCAAGGACCTTCCTCCAGAGCTGACAGAGAGAGAAAGCCTTCCCCTGGAGCTGATGCTCTGAATTTGGACTTGCAGCCTACTTGACTTTGAGAGAATAGATTCTCTTTGTTAAAGCCATCCATTTGTGGTATTTCTGTTATAGCAGCACTAGATGACTAAGACAATAACTTTATCAAATTAAAGGTGTTTTCATTTATTCCTAGGTTACTAAGGAGTTTTAACAGCAATGTGACCTGAATTTTGAAGTGCTTTGTGAGCATCTGTTAATATTAATATTCCCCCCATTATTTTCTTCATGCAGATAAAGAGATGCCTAATATTGAAGTGTCCTCGAATTCCTAGAATAAAAAATTCCATTTCCTATACAGGTATTCCCCAACTCAGTATGGGGTTCCATTTCGACCACTCTATCATAAGGTGGTTCTGACAGAAGTTGAATCTCTCTCTCTTTTTAGTTTTCATTATCATTGCCTTTTATTATGAGTATCTTTATAAATCCAATCTTTGTCTTTGGGTGTTGGAGACATTACATATAAACTTACAGATATATTTTAGTACATACATCCATAAAAAAGCACTCAAATCATAAAAATTTACTCTGACAATGAAGAGTTGGACAAGGTCAGTGTTTTGTCAGTTGTGGTAATAACGCCACTTGTGGAAGGTTCTGGATCATTTGGATTATCCCTGGGAATGGAGACAGCATTTCTAGTCAGAAAATTTGTGAGAGCTGTCTGTATGGCCTTTTTCTTCATATATTTCCTGTTAATATCTCACTGCTTCCCAAATCTGCCTATCAACTTCAGCAAAGCATCAGCATTTGGGTCCATGTTTCCAAGCAACTGAAGCCCCTGATTTTATTTAGAAAAAACTCCAGCTAATCCTTTTACTATTAATTTTTTTTGACAGCTTCTCTCCTTCCTTTCCCTCAGTATTTCTTTTCTTCTTCAGCATTTCTTTCCTCTTCAGAATCCCTTAAGACCTGATCTGCCAACTCTTCTTGGTGATCTAGGAGCTGTTCCACATTGGTGATATCAAGTTCTAAATTCAGTGTTCTCGCCATGTGGACCATTATTCCACTGATCTCTTTCATCATATTATCCTTATCAAAGGCTTGGAGTGAGTTCACATAACTCAGCAATTTTTTCCAAATCCCCTGTATGCATTTTCCCATAACTTCCTCCCTGGAAGATGCTATGTTCCGGATACACTGACGAATATTATAATTCCTCCGGAAATGACATGTTACCGCACCTCCATCTGTTGCAGCTATTGCCTGGGCAAAGGTAGTCCGTAGGTAGTATGCCTGGAAAGTGGCAATTGCACCTTGATCCAGAGGCTGAATCACAGCTGTTGTACAGGGAGATAGGTCCGCCACTTTCATATTTTGATTTAAATCATATATGTGAGGAGGATGACCTGGGGCATTATCAAGTAGCAGCAGAATCTTGAAAGGAATACTCTTTTAAGGTATAGGCAAGCACTTCTAGGATGAAACAATTTACATGCTGCAACACTGTATGTAGTATGTATTACTAAGGATACAATGTACAAAAAACAAAAAAAAACCCAGATGGTCATAAGTGCAGGTTGTTGAAACTCAAATATGTCGTAAGTCGGGGACTACCTGTATTTCATCCAGGATTTCTGCATCTATATGTATAAATGAAGCTATAGTTTTGTTTTTGTAGTATTTCTTTGATTTATAGCACTACTGTAACCTTGTAGAATAAATTGGGAAGCTTGCCATCTTTTTCTATGTTCTGAAGCAGTCTAAATAATATAGGAATGAACTCTTCTTAGATGGTTGGTTAGAATACCCAAAAACAATTTGGGTCTAGTGTATTTTTTTAAAGTGATGGATCTTTGACTGACTTTTGGTGTCTTCTATGTCACTGGTCTGTACGAAAAGCATTGCCCTGCTCCCAAGGTCTTTTTGTCACTGACAGTAAAGGTTCTGTGCTGTATTGGGTCAATTTTCCCTTAGACATGCCCTTCTGGAAATTGGGCAACCACGTGTAAGTGCAGAGGAAAACTCGTCAGAGCTTATCCTTGCTGTTTTATCACTCCATGTCTGCTTGCATTTAGGAAAGGTTAAAGATAGAGGGAGAAGTTTCTGGAGAGGTAGAAAGGTGAAAGAAGCAACTGCTTCAGAAATAAAAATAGTTGGCAATGAGCAGCTCCAGGTCGATTCTGGAGTAGCTAGGCAGATGGCTCTCTCTTCTCCAACCTCCACTCCCACGTCTATATGGCATTACTAGGTTTTTTAATGGCATCACTTCTTCAAGAAGAGGTTCTTTACTTTAGAAAACTGAATGGGCCTCTAGGTCCCTGAAGTCTTTGGGACTCCTACTTTCTATTGTGTTGTCAGGTCCCATTTGGGTTGGGCAGTGACACTCCTAGTCCCAGGCAATGGGCATCCTGGGTTTTAGAGCCCCTCCCCCTTCCTTGGATGGTTCTTTCCACGGGGTGGGGAGGAGGGGTAGTCGGTGTGGGGGTGAGGCAGCAAGTGCAAAGAACCATCTATTCCGAGCCTGCCCTTCCCTCTTTCCATGCTTACGTCCCGGGAACTAGGGATTCCTTGCTCAGATGGCTCTGGCTGGCTTCCAGAGTCTTTGGGGGCCTATTCAGTACCTTGAATGTGCTCTCTAGGCCCAAAGGGTGGCAAGATTGAGCCACAGGTGAAAACAGACGGGAGGTTTGCATACTCCACGCATGTTAGTGATGGATCTAGGACTGGGAATGCCCTTTGCTTGAGCTCCAAAGGGTTGACTTGCAAAAATGGAGTAAAGGTGGGGGGGGGGGTCTTTTTTTTTTTTTTTTAGATTAGAACCTAGTATCCAGATTTTCTAGCCCGGTGTCCAGGACAGAAGAAAGAGATCCAAGGCAGAGCTGTGCTAAGGACTCAAGAATGTGGAACTGGTTGTCTCCCTCTGCCCCCCCACCATTTATATCTCAGGACTCTTGGTATGGTTGATGAGGAGAGGAAGGGTGAGGGGCCTTCAGGATACGCAGATGTCAATTATAAGACTCTGCAGGCTCCTTATTATATTTTGTTTGTTTTTAAGACCAGAGGAAAATCAGATGTAATCTTACTGCTTCTCTACTCGAGTTTTGTCCTTTTATGGGGGTGGTGGAAGGACTTGGATGGTCTGGAGGAGGTGGTAGGTTACTGCAAGGCCTGGAGAACTTGCCTCCAGAGAGTCAGCCTAAGCCCTAGAATAAGGGAAAAATCCAAAACAAAAACAGGAAGGATAATTTAGTACTCCTTTTCAGGCCTTCCCATTCTTGGGAAATCTCTTCACTCCCAAGACAGTTATAACTACTTTTATAGGATTGTTGGCTCAAAGGAAAAAAATCTCTTCAAGCTGAAACCACATCTGCATTGAGCTTCAGCTGAAATTCTGGTGAGAATACTATGGTGCCAGTGAGTTAATGACATTTACTTAGCCAAAAAAAAAACCAAACCCAGTGCCGTTGAGTCGATTCCGACTCATAGCGACCCTTTACTTAGGGGGTGGCATTTTAGACCCAGAAAGCCAGTGCCCCAGAACACTCCCCACTTTTCCTTCATTTTCTGAAATTTGACTTTCTGTATATGGGACTATCACTACTACTACCAGCTGCCAACAAGTTTATTCTGACTCATTGCGACCCCATTTGTGACAGAGCAGAACTGTGTTCCACAGAGTTTTCCATCATTGTGATCTTCTGGAAGTTGATTGCCAGGTCTTTCTTCTGAGGTACCCTTGGGTGGACTCAAACCTCCAACCTTTCAGTTAGCAGCTGAGTGCATTAATCGTTGGCACCACCCAAGGACTCATAAAAGGAACTAAACTGCTTTATTTAAGGCTTCGATCTCTAAAAATCTCCAAGTGTGCTGGAGAGGTTTATCCTTTCCCAGGCATTTTGCAAGTGCCATTGTGTGGAGGCTCAGGAGGTTAGGGAGCACTCAGGTGAGTGCTGTGAAAGTATTCCCACCAAGGACACTAGGCTTCAAGGCGTACACTGGAAATTCCAAATTTGTTTATTCTTTGAGGACCTAGTCTTTCTGAAGCTCGGCTTCCACGTGAAGTTACAGTTTGCTCTCAGCCCTCTGTATGTAGGCGATTGATGGCATTCAGAATGAACAACACAAAAACAAAGCTGCAATTTTCCTGGAAATGATTACAGTCAACACTGGAAGCCTTAGGGATGGAGTGAGCCGGCAGAGCCTGACTTCCTGCTCTAGGTTCTCCTGTGTAAAGGAAACAACATGGGCCATTGTGTGGGGACCAGCTGGTCAGGGGAGATCAGGGATCAGGAAGGCTGGGGCTTTATTCTCAGGAGCCTGAGTCCACTGGGAAGTCAAAGAAAGCAAAAGCTCCAAGGACATTTCCACCAGGCCAAGGGAGTTGTTTCCAGGTGCTAGCTCTGGTGGTGCAATGGTTGAAGCACCTGGCTGCTAACCAAAAGGTGGGTGGTTCAAATCCACCCAGCAGCTCCACAGGAGAAAAGGCCTAGTGATCTGCTCCTGTGAAGTCTACAGCTTGGAAACCCTATGGGGGCAGTTCTACCTTGCCCTGTTGGGTTGCTGTGAGTTGGTATCCACTCGAGGGCCACACAACAACAGCTGCACTCTATAGCCAGCTTAATTAACTGTCTCCCCACCTCTTCCCACCCTGTGCGCTCCCACCCCCAGCCATCCTAGCTGCTCAGTTGTTGACGCTGGGTTTCTGAAAGTTGTTCTCTCTTCAGTCGTGTCATTTGCTTCATCAATATGTTTGCATTTTCTTAGTTGTTAAGATGAGTTCACATCCCATAACTCTCACTCTTAAGGCTAGAAAAACTTAAAGCTGAGAAAAACTTTTCCTATTCATTTACCTGTTTAAGCACGTGAACTTAGAATAAGGGTTTTTATAGAATAATTGAAGAGTGATATTATTATAATCTGATTATAGGCTAGGGGGCAGTAGTAATTAAGTGGTAGAATTCTCACCTTTCATGCAAGGGACCTGGGTTCAACTCTGGGTCAGCGAGCCTCGTGTGGAGCCACCACCCATTTTCCAGTGGAGGCTTGTGTGCTGCTCTGATGCTCAAAAGGTTTCAGCATAGCTTCCAGACTAAGAGCAGGAGGAAAGGCCTCATGATCTACCTCTGAAAATCAGCCAATAAAAACCCTATGGATCACAATGGTCTGAGCCCATTGTGTATGGGGTCGCCATGATTCGGGGGCTGACTTGATGGCAGCCAAGAACAATTACAGAATATCTCAACAGAAAAATTCCCTTCAGCACTAGTGGTTACTTCCCTTGATGTGTGAGTATTGGCTTGATTAGAGGAAATACAGTATGTGAAAGCTCTTACCATGTGGAAGTTCTCAGCGGGCTGGGATGCTCTTCACAAACCTAAGGGGGGTTGATGATGAGAGTGTGAGTGGCTGACTATGAGACTCTTTGCACAAAGGTTGCAGTTCATTAATTCCTCCCAGTTTTAGCAATATGTGATTTAGTAGAACCACAACAAAACTTCTGTTCATTTTAGTCCTCTCAGGAAACAAAACCTTGGCTTGCCAGAGAAAAACCTCTTCCATCAAGGAATTCCCTCTTGGCTATGTGGTGGAGGAAAAACTATGAAGGAAATCTGGGAAGCAGAGATCTTAGGAGGGAGTGTGAAATGGTGTGAAAGGAGTGTAGTATCTGAATGAAGAGCTTTATTCTGAATATAACTCTCAGCAGTGTGGCTAATGGGACGAAACCTAAGGAGCTAAAAAGAAAACGGATCCTAATTCCCATTACACAAAGAAAACTTCTGAACCATCTTGTAATTTCTTCCCATTAAAAAGTTATCCGAACAGAACATCCACAGTAGGTCAGATACAATCAGTAACTAATATTAACACTGCATTGTTACCAAAGAATATGATATTATTATTATTAGAAGGTATTTATGAGTAAAGAACAACAAATAATATACATCTAATTTTTAAAAACAATATACAAAGAATCATGTTCTGAACCAACAGTATAAACCATATAAAAGAGAATCTTGCTTTTCATTTGTACAAATATTGCTTTCATCATTGCAAAACTTTACACAATGTTAAAATGTACCATATGTATATCGAGGTTAAAAAGGTATTGCTTGAATGTTTTCTAAAATGAAGTTATTGCTGTCCATTATTCATCAGTTATGTTATCACCTCTAATATTGGTCACCAGATCCATGGGATCTCTTAATCTCCAAGAAACTGTATTATACAACAAGATTATTTTGGGGCCAAATCAGGTCATTAAAGTTTCTCCCTTCCTTCCTTCCTTTTCTTTCCTTTTTCTCTCTTTTGGATTAAATAAGTAAATGCCTCTAAAATATATGTGTTTAAGTTTTCCTTTGTAGTTTTATCTGCTGGGTGATGGGGTTACAGTTCTTAGTACTTTTGCTGGTAATTCAGAAAGGGCAGATTTAAAACCTAAGAGGGACTGTGGTTGTACAGACACGCATGAAAGAAAAAAAATTTAGCTGCTTCCGTTTTCACCCCAGACATAATACATAAAAAAATAGAAAAAAAGTTAAAGCAAGAATCCTTTTCTTGATTGTAGAAAAGCCACCCAACTACTTACTGCTCTCAAGCCCACCCTTTGTGTTGTAATGGACAGGCTACGTTTTCTTTCACTCTGGGAAATAAGGGTTGCTTGGTTGCTATGAGGAGGGCAACAATTTAGGTTGTGCCTGCCACAAGAATGCTTATTTTCTGTGTTTTACAATGAGTCCACCTTTAGTAGAGAGAGCAACTTAGGAAATGGAAAAAAGGCTGTCTGTTTTGTCATTGCATCGATTAGTTGTGCCCTCTCCCCTCCAGTGCTTGTGCAACTATGTTGGAAACTCTTTCCAGGTTCTGGACTCTCAGCGACTTGATGCTGAGGTCTTTGTGGCTTGGAATTTTTTGGATTCTTTGAGTCTGGGAGTCAGTCCTGTGAAAACTTCATCAACAGAATTTCCTGCAAATTCAGGCACCTGGAGCTAAACTCTAGGCTGTTGGCAACCTTAGCTGCACATTGGAATGACCTTAAACAAAAAAAAAGTTGCCGTCAAGTTGATACCAACTCATGGTGACCACATATGTGTCAGAGTAGAGCTGTGCTCCATAGGGGTTTCAGTGGTTGTCATCTTTGAGAAACAGATCACCAGGCCTGAGGCACCTCTTGGTAGGATTGAACCTCCAACTTTTCGGCTAGCAGCCTAGCACATTAACCATTTGGACCATCTAGGAACTCTGGAATGACCTTAAAAAAACCAAACCAAACCAAACCGCCTGTCGTCAAGTCGATTCCGACTCAGAGCAACCCTATAGGATAGTAGAACTGCCTCATAGGGTTTCCAAGGAGCGCCTGGTGGATTCAAACTGCCGATCTTTTGTTTAGCAGCTTTGGCTCTTAACCACTACGCTACCAGGTTTCCTGGAATTTTTTTAGGAGCTTTAAAAAAGTACAAATGCCTGGGTTTCACCCTTAGAGAGTCTTATTTAATTCATCTGAGGTGCAGCTGGGCCTCAAGGCTTTTCAATGCTGCCCCAGTGATTTCACTGTGCAGCCAGGGTTGAGCACTGCTGCTCTGGGGTGGTCGTGCTTAGACTTGGTAAGACTGTTAATGGATTTCATTAGGGCTCTCCACGTATTGCTTTAATAGTCTATATTGGTAAATGGATATCAATTATAAATATAAACATAAAATAATTTGCATCAAAGTCAGACTAGTGTCTATAAACCAAGTGCTATATTACTGCTTTTCTGACATTTACGGGGTCATACTGGCAGCAGATTTGAATATGGAAAGCAGCTCAAATGTCCTATTAGCGGTAATGGACAGTAATCCCTTTCAACTAACATTGCCCCAAACAGACTCAAGAGAACTCAGTTCAGACCAATATTGAAATGAAACGAGCTCTTTTCATCTTTTCCAATTGTATAAATATAAAATGATGCTTCTCCTTTCACCATGATGACTTAGCTCTGCACTGAGACTGTATCTTCATTAGAGAGAGAACACACATTTCAATTGAATCTCTTTAAGCAAATGTTTTAGTCTCCAATTTTGTTCTATGACAGCTTTTCTAAAGTAAACCATGTTGTCTTTAGTAGAAATGTGAAGTTTTCCTAAAAATATACGTTACAAGGTTCAGTGCTACACAAGAGGATGCTATCCCTCAAAAAGGCTACAAAAATAGATTTCCATTTAAAAATCCTATCTGAATGAACGTGTCTTTAACAATACAGAAATGTATGCTCCTGATATAGCAGATGTGGCTGGTCAAAGAAGCAGGAATTTCTATTCAGTAAGGTTTACAGTCCACAGGCAAGGAAACAAAAGCAGGTCATTATGTTATAATAAAAACGAGCACTTCTGCAAAGAAAGAAACGCAAAGTAGACATTCAGGGCAATTCTACAGCAGTCACTTAAGAGGAAAGAGCTCAATCATTGGGGGGAAGAGATTGATTTTTCTAATTTACTCCTGAATTTACTTATTTCTTAGGAAATGCAAAGTGTCCCAGGGCTTTATTAAAGGTCAGATTTGGGTATTTGCCACTTTCGGAATGAAGTGCTGGTGACAATGAATTAGAAGGTTCTGGAATGGCTTCTAATGGCCTAGTCTTGGGGCAGATTTGCAATTGCAAATTTTTCTGTCTTCCGTCTGGGAAGCTCTAGCACACACAGTTTCCTCTATTTTACCCTGAGTTGGGGACATGGTTTAGATCCCTAGGCTTGGAAACTGAAGGAGACTTTACAGATACGGGGTTCAACGCTGGTTGCTCATTGGAATCACCTGGGGGAGCCCCTGAGCTTCTTATTTACTTGGTCTGTGGAAACTCCAGACATCATTTGTCTTAAACTCACCAGGTGATTCTGGTGTGCACCAACGTGAGAACTGGTGAGGTACCATATTCAATAGTCTTATCCGACACATGGGCAACCTGAGGCCTAAGGCCGTGAGTCACGAGCTGAAGGTCAATCTGCCAAGCACGAGGTCTCCCTCTCTAAGGCCTTTTATTTATACCAGTGGTTCTCAAACCTTGATGCTCTTCAGACTAGCCTGGAGAGCTTTCAGAAATCCTGGGCCCATCTCAGGAAGGCTGCATCTCAGACAAACTAAATCAGAATTTTTTTGGTAGGACACAGGCGATCCCAAAGGCATCGAGCTTGAGAACTGATGCTTTTTGCATTCATAGTTTATTAATATCTGTGATTTGGGGGGCTTAAAGCACAACATTAGGAACTTACAACAAACACTTGAAGCCTTATCATCATCTGGAATGCAATATGATGGCTCCCCTTACTCCCAGTGTAAAATCAGTGACAACCTGGACGCATAGCAGAAGTAAGAGTTTAGAAGATTTATCTTAAGAAAAAAAAAATTTTTTTAAATGGCAGAAGTATTTTTCATAGGGTGTAATTACAGAAATCCCTTAGAGGTTATGTGAGAAAATGTATGTAAGGACGGTGGTCCACTGTAAATGTTAGCCCCCAGTTCTTCTCTTACATTCCCTGAACTCTGTTTCCCAAGGCCAGATCTGAGGCTGGGCCCTGGGGAACTGACTGAGGAAGAAACAGCAGAAGGACTCTCTGTAGGCCCTTAGGGACTTACTATCAACGAGGAAGGACCAGAGGGACAGATTTTAAGTGTTGAGATCTGTTAATTAGTGACGTGACACTGAAAACTATGGACCTTTCCTCTGCTGAGCTCTCCTGACCCGCCCACAAGGACCTGGTGGGTCCTTGGGGAAGGCTGTGGCTCTGGGGGTTCCACAAGCCCTTTCGCTCCTTTCTGGGCAGAGGGAGGGAGATGCTTTTTAAAATAGAATTTAGCCAAGAAAATTTTTGCAGCAAGACTGAAATACAAAGGAGAAGAAAAGAAAACTTGACTAGTTTTTGCTGTTTATTGTATTATAGTAAAATATTCCAAGTTACAAAAATACTAGGCTTTTAAGTGCTACAATTTGACTGGCTTACAATTGCCCTCCCTCAACAAGCATCTGCTTCTTGACAAGTAAGTGACCACAGAATGTGAATCATTCTGTTGCCCGGTTCTGAATAAACATCTAACTAAAATACGTTTTCTATTCCAAGGTGAATGGATAACGAAAGTGGCTTACTGACAAGGTAATCAAATTTCAGATTCTTAGAAATGTTACTTAATTTTCTCACTAATCATTTTCAAAGAAGACAGCCCCAAGTTCCCCATGAATGGCATTCAGCAAAGTTGAGAAGCGCTACACACCTAATCCCCAGGCTTAAAGGAGAGCAGTTTGTTAGGATGGCTTAACGCTGCCTTTAAACCTACTTTGTTGGTGGATTTCTTTGTCAGGTGCTTTTCTTAAGTCAGGGTTCCCTCTGCTGGGAATATATTTTCCATTTCCCTTGTAGCTAAAACCCTGGTCATCTTTTAAGCCCAGCTCCAATACTGCCTCTTTGATGAATCTTCCCAGATAGATTTAATGAATCTCTTCTGCTCCATACTTTCATAGTGCTTGGCTAACATACTGTGTCCAGCATTTGTCATACTGTTTTCAGCTGAGTATGTATAAGTTCATTTCGTTTTCTAAACTTTGAGTTCACTGGAATCAGGGATTATGTCTTATTTATTTTTGTGTCTCTAGTAAAAAAAAATTTTTAGTACCTGTGCGAGGCTGTTCTACATGCTTAGAAGTTATTTGCAAATATAATGAAGATGAATCTAGTTTTATTTCCATTCAGAAAAATCAAACATTTTGGTTAACTGTCGGGCCCTGATCCAGCTGAGTCAATAAATAATTTAAAACCACAGGGAAAATTTTGTATGTGTGTGTGGCTGAACACATCTGGAGGTGGAAAACTTTGTCTGAAGCATCTCTTCCTTGAGAAACTGGGTTGGGAGGAATGCTGAATGAACAGTGTGTAAAACACTCCCTATCAGGGACTACCATGGCCCAACCAGGTTGTAGGGACACACTGGTTAGAAAAAAAAGTTGATCATAACAGTTGGGAATCCTAACTAGTTGGATCCTCCAATTTGTACTGGAAATATTCTCAGCAGGGAGAAGACTTTTCTTTTTCTTCTAGGACATCCGTAGATGTTGTTGTGAAGGCATTACCCTACATGTCAAACTCTAATTCCCACTTAAACCCCACGCTATAAATAACTGGGTCTTTATTTACGCCTGTAAACTGCCTTACAGTGTCATGGACTGTAAGTTCTTCTGTAGTTGCCACAGGACCTAGAACCTTTTTTCACAAAGGGCAAGGAGAGACGTTGGGACAGCTTATCTGGGAGGAGCAAAGTACCCTTCAAGTAAAAAAAAAAAAAAAAAACAGTAAAAAGAAAATTCTTTTTCTTGAGTAGCCTAAACTAAATTTTTCAATTTATTTTCAGGGGGCAGGGGGAAGGTGGGGAGACTAGGTCAGTTTTAAGAGCAGCTTCCTTTTTGTAGTCATCTCCTGGTACATGCCCCCGAGGACTTGCTGCATTCCACCTGAGTCTCAAATTTGGCAGACAGATTCCTCTGTGAACTTTTGCATTTTCATTCTATCTTAATTAAAGGCTATTGGTCTGAAAGCTGATGAATCAAATGTGAGCTGGCATCGCAGGAACTTTTTGTAGTACCATCTTCTCTTGCGGACTTTATGACAGCAAGACAGGGAAAGCACATCAAGTTTCAAAACAATGGAATGGAAAATAAACAAGTAGGCCAAATAATTGTGTCATTAGAAAATGGTGGACAAACAATAGAAAGTAAGTAACAAGGGGACATTTACACAAAAGGAAGTCTGAGGACAAACTCTCCCTCCTCCGATGCCCAGGCAGGGGCAGAGTGGCTTATCCTTTTGTACCGTGTCATTGTCTTGAGAGGGAAGAGTCTTGAGGCAGAGCCCACGGAACCAAGGGTTAGCTGGAAGACTTGTGGCCCATGTTCCTTGGTCCCAGGAGCCTGGATCAGCTCTATGTAGCTGGTGCTACAAGCAGCCTTCTTCCTCATTGGAAGAGCCCATTAACAGCAAAACCAACAACGACAATTAAAAACCCCAAGGACCCCAAACAATTAAACTCCTATGCCTATTCCCCACCTCCCCCCCACCCCAAATATACCTCACTGAAAGGTAAAGTTCTGCCCAAATGGACAACCTTCTTGCTGGATGCCTTTTTTGGGAAGCTTCAGAGCCTGAAGATAAAGGAATGTACCTGCAACTTCCGAAAGTGCTTCTGAGTGGGGGACCCTTCCTGGTTGAAAAATGGGCTGCTCAAAGCAAATGTGGCAAAATCAGTCCACAGGCCTGAGAGTTAATAAGGGCGTGGCTACCAGTACCGTCGTAGCTGCCATGGCTTGGTCCTGGGTAGCTGATGAGTCCGGAATTTTTATGGCTGATGTTTTCCTCCATGGTCAGGCTCCAATAAACTCACTGCTTGGTGGTGCAACCCTTAGGTATTCAGCATTTTCAGCTGCGGGAACCTTGAAGATGCCGTTTGGCTTGGCTTCCTTCGGGAAGAAGTCCTGTTGGTAGTCGGGGTTGTCCAGACTGATTTGGTGGTTGCCCTTCTGGGCCCAGTAGGCGGGGCTGTTGACACAGGCAGGCTCGGTGGTGTTGAGATACTCGGGGTTCTCCACGGCATTGCTGTGGGGGTTTTGGTAGTGAGGGTCTCTGCCGGGGGCTGGATTCAGAGGCTGATTGTGGTAGACGGGATTCTGGACAGAGCCCGCGGGCCTTTTGGGAACAGACTGGTTTATGTATTCTGGAATGGAAAAGAAATTGGGGGTGAAATAATCAGAAAACCATCATCCCTAAGCAATGATTCCAGGATTTCTATTTTGAACCTTGTGAATGTCTCTGATGGGGAAACTGATGACAGAGGGGAGGGAGGGCTGGGGAGACTACTATCTTGCTGGTGCTGCAAAATAAATGGTGTTGTTTTATGTACTTCTCAAAGCAATGGTTACATTTATCTTCTACAAATGTGAAGTTCCCAGATGACAGCCTGCCTTGAAAGCAGTGAGTGTGTGCATGATACATGAGCATGGTATGTGTGTGTGATGTGTGTGTGGTGTGTGTGTGGTATGTGTGTCTGTGAGTGTGTGTGTAGGGAGTGGTGGCAGACAGGTTCTGAGTATCTGGGGATAAAGTTTAGATTAGGAAAACATGTTTCAGAGGTCAAGAATGGAAGCAGGAAGGAGAAGAGGGACCAACTCTGTCATATACCATGTATTGGTGTTTGCTTTAAATTCTAGAAGATCTGTAGACTCATTGTTTTTTTGAAGTTTTCTTTTTAATGAAAATTTTTCTTATTGTGGTAAATATTATGTAACAAATTGTTTGCTTTTCAACATTTTTCACGGCATGTACAGTTCAGTGACAATCATGTTTATCATATTGTACAGCTATTATTACTGCTACCTACTCCCAACTTTTCCCATCACCCTGAACAGAAGCTCAGTTGTGCCCCCTAAGCAATGTGGTTGTTGTTAGGTGCTGTCGAGTCTGTTCCAACTCATAGTGACCCCATGTAGAACAGAACAAAACAATGCCCGGTCCAGCACCATGCTCACAATCGCTGCTATGTTTGAGTCCACTGCTGCAGCCACTGGATCAATCCATCTCATTGAGGGTCTAACATAATGAGTCCCCCTTTTCTCCTCCCTCCCACCTGCCCCTGGTAACCTTTAATAAACTTCAGTGTCTATACATTTGCCTATCTTAGATATTTCATGTAGGTGAAATCATACAATATTTGTCCTTTTTAACTGACTGACTTCACTCAGTATAATGCTTTCAAGGTTTATCCATGTTGTAGCATCAATCGGTACGTCACTGTAAATTCATGGTTGGAACAAACCTACAGGTTGTTTAACCTGAACCCGACTTGATCTCAACAGAGACCTTGGGCGTGCTCAGTCATTTTGTATTTATATGCCTCTTACTCCCTTAATGGTGTCTGCAAATTTTCCAGAGTCACCACCTCTCAAGCAACATCAGGTGCCTCAGGTGGAAGGAAACACTCAGCATAGCTCCTAGGGGACCAAGGCCAGCTGCTGCTAGGTGGGGAGGCTGAGGAGCTGTTCCCAGAACAAGCCACTCACCTGGCACTGGCAGGAAGCTGTCATCGATGCTCTCTTCAGTCAAGGCTCCTGTGGGGTCAGAGCTGTACCGCTGCAGGAAGCTGTCCTCCTTGATGGGACTGCTCTGCTGGGGAGGAAATATGGCAGGTGAAAAAAAATCCAAGTGCTTCTCAAACGTTAGTGTACATGAAAACCCCCCGAGATTGTGTTAAAATGTACATCCTGATTCCATGCATCTGGGGCAGGACCTGGGATTCTGCATTTCTAATGAGACTCCAGGTGATACCCACGGCTGGTCCACAGACCACAGGGATCCATGGACCACAGGGTAAGGGGCAAGGCCTGGTCAGTGCTGTCCAATAGAGCCTTCTGTGAGGATGGAAATGTCTGACACGCCATTAGTGAACACTTGAGATGTGTGGGGAACTTAATTTTTAAATTTTATTTAATTTTAATTAAAATTTAAATGGCCACATTTGGCTGATGGCTTCTGTACTGGACAGTACAAATCTAGATCAAGCCTCCCAACTTACCACGCATCAGCATCACCGGGAAGGTTGGTTCAAAGACAGAGTGCAGGGCCCCACCCCCAGAGATCCTTGCTCAGAATGTCAGCGAGGTGGCCTGGGAATGTGCATTTCCATCAGCTGCCAGGGGACGCTGCTGATGGCCCAGGAACCACTGCACTGCATGATTTCTAATTGTCTGCTTTAAAGTAGTGCTCAAGGAAACCATGAAGGGAAGGAACCATACAGGAAGGAAAATTAAGACTGTTTCTGTCAAGACAGGCATTTTCTATGTATAATAAAACCCATTGTGGTGGAGTCAATTCTGACTCATAGCAACCCTATAGGACAGAGTAGAACTGCCTTATAGGGTTTCCAAGGAGCGCCTGGTGGATTCAAACTGCCGAAATTTGGTTAGCAGCCATAGCTCTTAACCACTACGTCACCAGGGTTTCCTGGTAACCACTGCTTACGTCTGGTTTATCTGGTGCTCATACATACCCCGTTTCTATCAACGCAAGCCACCGTGGAATTGTTGCTGGTTGCGCTCTAAAAAAGAAACAGACAAGTTGCTCGTGGCATGTTCGCACATTCTCACCCACGTCTGCTGAACGCAGGAGGCGGGTCTCATCGCATGGCTATATTTAAAGATGCTTAATTTTTGTCTTGAATCATTAGCTTTACAAAAATTAGATTTAGTTCTGTTCCTTAAAAAAAAAAAAAACCAAACCCATTGCGAATTTAGATTCATAGAGACCTTAAAGGACAGAGTAGAACTGCCATGTACGGTTTCCAAGGAGCGGCTGATAGATTTGAACTGCTGATCCTTCAGTGAGCAGCCAGAGCTCTTAACCACTGGGCCACTAGGGCGCCACTTGGCTGACCTAAAAAGAGAGGTTTTTTTTTTTTTTTAAAAAGATTACTATCAAGTTGTTGCAGTGCGATGAAATACTTAATAAGAAAAAAAAATACTTAATAAAAATACATTGACATAATTCATTTTGATTTTGGCTTTATCGTTTGGATAAAATTTACTTCCTCGTCTCCATCGGAGTTTCATTAGATGGGTATGTTTTTTCTCTAAAACCCAATCTGTTCCAACCAGTAAACCCAGACTGAGAGAGAAGGAGAAGTTTCGTACCAGAGAATTTAGGAGGGGAGTTCGAGATGTAGAAGGACTGTTGAAGAATCCTTGCTGTGGAATGAGGTACTCGTCTGCGTCCACGACATCTTCCATGTCCTCTTCGTCCATCAGGGCACGGTAAAAATTTGAGTCTGTAGGGCTGGGCAGATTCATTCGTTCATCTCCCTGGTGAAGATATTTTGAGACCGTTAGAAAGGTCGATAGAGACGCTACTCCAGTTCTTAGTTATAGGGATCTACTGTCAGTAGGTGCCAGTATGTTTGCCAACTTAGTTATAATAAGACCTCCCTGGTTCTCTGAAGTATAGCTGCTTTCCCCCACTGCCTGATATTAAAATATTAAACATTTCTTGATGTCTAAATGAGGAAAAAGAAAAGGAAGAGGTAGCACCATTCGTTGAGTGTGTATTGTGTTGTTGGGTGCTGTGCTCTGTATTTCACATGTATTATTTGAGTGGAACTTTAAAGCACCTCTGTGAGGTTGGTTTTACTACTCTCATGTTAGAGAAGGCGATAGATTAATAGGTGGCCCGAGGTGACACAGTGAGGAAGCGAACTCAGGTTTGCTTGATCCCAAAGTCTGGCTTTTCCATTATACCAAACTAAGGCTTTGGCTAACTGAAATGTGAAGATGACAGGTGGAACCTGTGGGGAGACTGTCTGGGTACACCCAGTTCAGAAGGAGATGGTGAAACTGGAGTTGGGTGGGTACCACAAATCAACTTCACTGAGTTCACAACTTGGCCTATGTCTTAAAACTGGGACTTGGTCTGAGATTCGGGAGTTAATAATGTGACCCAGGAAACGGTGGGGCCACACTGGCTCATGGTGGGGTGCAAGTACCTTGGGTGCTCACTAGAGGGACTTCTCCCAATAAAAGCTCAGTCTGGGCTCTGATACCTGAATGACAAGGTAGCGCTGAGGGTCACGGGCCATTTTGGAGAATTCAATGATCAACTCACGGAACTTTGGGCGACTATCTGCATCTATCATCCAGCCTGGGGAATGAATAGGAACAAACAACGCAATTAGAACTTTGGAAGAAAGGATAGAGATTGTATTCTTTAAGGTATTTAACATGAAACCCTTTTGGACAAATATAAATGATAAATAAACCTAATCTTTGTGATAGACCTTTCAGTCTTGGCAAACTAGCACTGATTAATGTTTATAGACCATGATGACATAACAGGTTTGAATCAGAGTGACATAAACATCCTCTCATTTTTCTATGATCCACTGTTCCTATGGTCAGCATGTCTGGGTCATCACCTTAGGTGACGCAGGTGCGTTACTATCCCCAATCTCTACCTGTGAGCGGCTCTGATTGTAGGAAGTCCTTGTGTCTAAGCTATCAGGCAAAGTCTTTACTCCATATTCACCCTCATTTACAGTCAGTCAACTGTCTTTCAAGCTACAAAGTAGATTCAATTCAGGGAACTATAAAGGCTTTAAGGAGCTTGGAGTTTGGGAGCCCCATATCCTGGTGCTTTCATTCTCTTACACACTCACTAATCGTGCATGCCTGGGTGGCGCAAATGGTGAATGTGCTCTGATTGTGAGTCTACCCAGAGGCTCCTCAGAAGAAAGGCCTGGCAACCTGTTTCTGAAAAAATCAGTCATTGAAAACCCTCTGGATCTCAGTTCTACTCTGACACAAATGGGGTTGCCATGAGTCAGAATCAACTGGACAGCAGCTGTTAAGGTAAGAACATGCATGCAAACCAGTGGTGGCTAGTTCGGTGCCTGCCTTAGGAAGACCCTTTTGCTGATGTATTTGATCACACAATGATGTAAGTCTAGATTAAACAAGCTGGAGGAAAGGCTATGAACTGGAAATCCTTGAGCCTCTTCAGGGTTCACATTTATATTCTATCAGCAGGATGTCAAGCTATTTTAGGCCAGACTGCTCTGTGACCTTAGACAAATCATGTATCATTTTCAGATCCCAGCTTCCTCAACCCAAAGCAAGGAAGTTAAAATAGATTAACTCTGTGGTCTAAAGTTCAGAAGGCATGAATGTTTATATTAACTGGGTCCTATCATATTCCTGATGCTACCTTCTTGTGTAAACACTTATCACACATGTAATTTTATCTTTAAAGTCTACTGACCATGTGATTCTGGCGGATTAATAGCATCATTCAAATTACACACTCTTATTTGGATTCAAATGTTTAAAAGCCAGACTGCAGAAGATCTCACATAAATCAACTGGTTGAAAGGTTTAAGTCAAAGCAGAAGTGTTGATTCTATGAGCCTCATGGGGTTACTCATTGTTAGACATTTTAAAAACATTCAGTCTCTCTGGCAACAGGCTTTAAAATGTGGGGCAGCTTGGTATTTCATTGAGCGACTCGGATAATGGAATATTTTGGAGTAGCACTTTGGTTTTATGTACTTGCAAACATGGGCAAATGTCAGGTCAGAGTGTCGAATGAGTCAGCAAGTGCTTTCTGAAGAGTGCTTGGAGGTGGGTATTTATGGATGTTTTCAGGCTGTGTGCCTGCCTTGAAAAATGTGATGCATTTCTACAGGGATTCGGAGCCTAGAGTTGTTTGACTAAAAGCAACGATGCCTTTGCAGGCACAGGAAGGCATTCTGAGTGCCCATGCCCAGCTCAGCCAGGGTGGATGGCCACATCGGTGTACTCACACTTGACCATGATCATGTACACATCGATGGTGCACACGGGTGGCTGCGGAAGGCGCTCTCCTTTCTCCAGGATGGACGAGATCTCACTTGCAGGGATTCCATCATAAGGCTTGGATCCAAAGGTCATCAACTCCCAAACTGTGACACCTGAGGAGATGATCAAATACAATCGCTTTATCAAAGAAAGTAGTCACTTAATGAGCTCATGATAATAAAAAAAACTTTAATTCATTATTTTTTATTACTGGTTCTCAAGATTTAGAAACCTATGTTTCTCTGTTCTGGGGCAATTTGTTTGACTTGCTTGAAGCCTCAGTTTACCTCTGTGTAAAATGGGATAATAACAATATCTGTCTCATTCAACAGTGTGAGGATCAAAATAAGATAGTGTAATTGAAATGCTTAGCACAACATCTGGCCAATAAAAAGTGACTAAATAACGTAAACTTTAATAATAACAATAAACACAACAATCACAACAACAATAAGTACTGCAATATTATGGCGCAAGAGTTTTTGAGCTCTGCCTAAAGTGACTTGCATCTCTTGAAGTGGAAGGATGGAGATTTTGAGCAAGGTTGTAAAATGCAAGGTTTTTAAATAATAATGAAGAAAACAAGCAAAAAAAAAAAAAAACAAACAAACCGAAAAACCTTGTTTGTTTTGATACACATAAAAGCCTTACGTTTTTACTTTATAACCAATCAATTATCATAACTAAAAATAAATCAGAGCAGTAGTAATTTTAGGAGGTGTCTTTTCCAACTGCTCCCAAGTTCTGATGGCCTTCCATCTTGGCGCCTCCCTTTTGGGGATTCTCTGCTTTAGATACATACATAGGCTTTACGGTCCCTAGGTTTCTGTTGTCCCCACCTTGATATCAGAGGTGGCCCATAATGTCACTAGGGGTGACCGTGGTGGGACTGAACCCTGGGCCCCCAACATTCAAGGGCGAGAGCAGACACAGGAGCCCAGCAGAGATTTCTAATCTACAATTAAAAAAATGGTCATGACCCACTGTCTTCAGACTTGGCCCCTAGACACATGTTAACACAAAACTGTTAGGATTTTCAAAGGCCATTCCAGAACTGAATTACCTGAATTAATATACAGAATGCAGGGCTGCAAATGGAGGGAAAGCCATGCTCCAGTGACAAGAAAATAAATTTTTATCTTTTCCCTGACATAATCTCAACATCACTTGGTGAAAGAAAGGGAATCTAATTTCTAGATCTATGAAGTCAGTTAATTTTAGTTTTAGTAAGGTGTTTATAAGTGCATGGGGCCCTGGTGGCGCAGTGCTTGGCTGCTAACCAAAAGGTTGGCAGTTGGAATCCACCAGCCACTCCTTGGAAACCCTATGGGGCAGTTCTACTTTGTCCTATAGGGTCGCTATGAGTCGGAATTGACTTGATGGCAACAGGTTTGGTTTTACGGGTTACAAGTATACAATGGAGTCCTGTGGGAAGGCAGGGTTTTTAGGTGTGTGAACAAATGAGGGGGGATGTGTGTGTACCTGATGGTAAGGTAAGGACTGGAGGTTGGTATCAATTCTGTTTTCAACTCCTAAGTGGACGACACTAGGTCCCTAACTTACTAAAATGAATGTTTTGCTGACTGGGAACTAGAGAGTGGAGTAGCAGGATATGCTTTTGAAACTGAAAGTTCTGTCTCATGGTCTAACAATTTCAGTGTACCACCAGGAACAGCAGGTTACATAATAACTGAAAACACAACAGCCAATGAAATGAAAGACACACGACCTCTGTAGCTACACTTAACTATCTGGTGTTGGTTGCAAACGTTCAGAGGCACTAAGTCACTGAATTCAAGAGAACTGTCATTTCTTTGAGAAACGTACATCACGTGGGGAAAGTGTGTTGGGCACACATTGGCTGGCGCACAGGGGAGCGGGGAGAATGGAGCCCCCATGCCTGGGGAAGGTGGGCGGAGCCAGGCCTTTCAGGAGCTTATCGGCCATATGAGGAGTTTAGATTTTATGTGGAACATACTGGAAAACCAAACAAGGATGTTAAACAGAGGAGTAAAAGTCTGATATAGTTATAAGATACGGTTGGCCTGCTGCCTGCAGAAGAGATGAGAGGAGACCCTGTTGTGGTGTCCCTGAGGGAGGGGGTGGCTGGGACTGTTGAGGGACAACAGAAATAATGGAGAGCAGATACAAAGGTAGGAAAAAGACGCATCTCCCCCATCCCTCCTGGGGAGTGAACCTACGTTGAAATTGAAAATAACCAGGCATCAGCGTAGCTTTATTTCCTCATTTAGTCCATTAATTGCAAGCAGTTCACAGGTACATATAAAAAAAAAAATCACTTATTCACTCACAGACATACCTCTGCCTTTGTAGAGCTTATGTTGTAGAACAAGAGACAGACAAAAACTCAATTATTTGGAATGTTAGAAAATTAATAATAATAATAATTAAAAAAAATTGCCATTGAGTCAATTCCAACTCAAAGTGACCCTATAGGGCTATAAAAAAAAAAAAAGGGTTCCTGAATGACTTTGTTTTTGTGATAATGACCAAACTTCTCCTGGAAATTTCTGGCAAATTCCTGCTCTCCCTAAATCCACACTGGAGTCCCTGGATGGCACAAACGATTAATGTGCTTGGCTGTAACCAAAAGGTTGGAGATTTGAGTCTACCCAGAGGAGCCTTGGAAGAAAGGCCTGGCTATCTACTTCTGAAAAAGGAGCCACTGAAAATCCAATGGAGCACAGTTTCTACTCTGACACACAAGGGGTCACCACGGGTTAGAGCTGACTCCATGGCAACTGTTATTGTTTTTAAATATGGTACACATTTATATGGAGGTGGGGTGAAGGGTGACCCTCCCCTTAGCTCTCATTGCTTGGAAAGTCTAAGGTTGGCTGATAATTCATAAACTGTAATCACCCACTGCCGTTGAGTCAATGCTGACTCATAGCAACGCTATAGGACAGAGTAGAACTGCCCCATAGGGTTTCCAAGGAGTGCCTGGTGGATTTGAACTGCTGACCTTTTGGTTAGCACCTGTAGCGCTTAACCACTATACCACCAGGGTTTCCTAAATTGTAATAGATAAGGTATTTTCCAATCTTTCAGCAGATTGCTGGTTGAACTTTGAGAACCAAGCTTGATATTAGCACAGCTGTCAATAAAAGTTTATTAATACTTTTTTTTTAAGGTGAGGGCATACAAGGCGGGTTTAAAGAAGAGCGAGTTCCCTTGTGAGGACAGAGTGTGGGTTTGTGGCTGCTACTGTGAGACAAAAACCGAAAAAGCCAAACCCAGTGCTGTCGAGTCAATTCCGACTCATAGTGACCCTATAGGACAGGGTAGAACTGCCCCATACAGTTTCCAAGGAGCGCCTCGCGGATATGAACTGCCGACCCTTTGGTTAGCAGCCGTAGAACTTAACCACTATGCCACCAGGGTTTCCCTGTGAGACATGACGGATGAAATGGAGAATCAGATCAGCATGAGATGGTCCTTATTAGAGCTGGAAGCAATAACGATTTCCTTTTTCCTTAGACACATCCTCAAAATGAGTTTTTGTCAAGCCGTTATCTCTAATATACAAAGACTACCATTCACTGAATGGAACAAGGGCCATTAGTTAGTCGTTCATAAAAACCTCATTTATCTGCTGAAAACACTTCTCCATGAAACCTCGTTTGTCACCTCCCTTTGATTCACTTCAACTTTGCGATGAGAGGTCAAATTTTGTTTGATTTCGAAGGTAGGGGCATGTCCTAGTTCACGTTCTCCATCCCTCGCCTCCCTCATTCAGACAAGACCATTGATTTTCTAAAGTCACATTTACCACGGTAATTAGACTCAATTTCCTTTGCCATTTTTTCTTAGCATAATAGGTAGACAAAATGATTACACTGTTATTAGTCATTGTCTTGAAGAAAATCCTGGGATGACAGAGGGTGTACTGTAATGAACAACAGACTCGGTTCAGCCTCAGTACAAATTCATCAGTGTCGGGATTTTGACTCACCGTAGCTCCAGACATCACTTTGGTGGGTATAAATTCGGTGTAAAATTGATTCCAGAGCCATCCATTTAATAGGAACCTTGGGGTGGCGAGAGAGAAAGCGTTAAGACAACTATTAGCTCCTCTCTGTAGAAGAACATTAAATCACACGGGGACTAATTCCAAGTGACAAACTGGGGGCACCGGGCCAGTTCCCCCGAACTGGGCTCCCCTTTCCACTGGAGGAGCAGGTTTTAAATTGAGCCGGACCACCGGGATTGCTCTGTTAGCCCCAGGGTGGGTTTCATGAACGCGACAGCTGAGGACAACTGAGGCCATGGGCTGTCCTGGCTGAGCCAAGTGCACCTGCTGGTGGCCTGGAGCCCTGGTCCTGTCTGTGGTCTCATGGCCCAGTATTTGTGTGTGTTTGCTTGGCCTACAGTCACAGAGTTGACAGCTGCCTCAGCCATGCAGGCCAGTGTGAAACCTAAGACACACACAGCTGATTCCACCAGAGGAGGTAGGAGAGCACCCTGGAGGGCCTGAAGGGAGACATGCACCCCTCTCCTCACCCCTGGAGAGCCCCCGAGCCAGACGGCGGGAAGGGAGCTGATCCAAATGCTGCCAGTTCCAGACATGAGTCACCGAGACCCATGGAGCCTGCAAACAACACAGGGAGTGTTCCTGTTTCTGAAATGTCCTCAACAGCAGTGAGCCACCAAATTAGCTATGACATTTCCCAGCAGCTCTTTTGAAGGGAGCTTATTTCCTGGATGGAAGGTTAAAAACTAACCTTTGCTAAATAGCACCTAGAGATGGAACTGAACTAATCTTTACTGTCTCTGGCCCCTGGCTGGGTGGAAAACATCTTCACTCCCTCTTCTAGAAAATCCTGCCTCCAAAGCAGCTCTGCTTCTGCTGCTGGAAGACCCTGACTCAACCCAGACAGCCATGGCAGCTGCTGTGGTCTCATCTGGAATGTTCTAAGCATGCCCCCTACATCCATTAGAAAGTGTGCCAAAAGTGTGGCCCACAGTTAGGGAGCTGGGCTCTGACCTGACTTGTCTGTCCCTGACCAACAAGTCAGCTCCTTACTTTGCCTCCTTCAGCGTGGTACTCCTTCTCTTCAGCACCAAGCAGTTTGGCCAGCCCGAAATCTGTGATCTTGACGTGCTGCGGAGTCTTCACCAGGACATTTCTCGCAGCCAGGTCGCGGTGCACCAGGCGGCGGTCTTCCAGGTAGTTCATGCCCTGAAACACGGGGCAGACAGTGAGGGCACAGAGAACCCAGCCTGCTGACCAGCTCTGCAGTGAGGAAAGCTGCCTGCTGACAAGGGTCAAGGGGCTACACTGTGGGACAGTGGTGCTCATGTGCTGGAATTTAATATCCCTGTTCATGTTGGATTCTGAGTTCCTCCACGGCAGGGACTACAGCTGAGTCCCCATACACCTGCCCTTCACTTAACAAACACAGTAACTTGCACATGGTAAATGTTAGTGACAGCCTGTTGCACGAATGGATAAGGTAAACAAAGGAAGCTGTAACGAGTAGAGGACTCATTAACTTTGCTCTGTTCAGTTACACAAGTTAAAAACACAGAAGTGCCAAGTAGGAGAGGGCAGCGACCGGGCAGGAGCGCAGCCTTCCGAGGCCGGGTCTGATGCTTGCCCTGGGACTTGCCACCTGTGCCCTTGCCTGCTTCTTCCCTCTCGTGGGCTTAGAGGAGAGAATGCTCCCAGCCTCACCAGGGCCGCAGCAAAGCAATGATCCTCAGGGTTTTTAAATCATGCTCTCATCATGCTTTCCTGGATTATCTTATGCAATTTGCTGGCAACGAAGATTTTTGTTCAGTTTTACCTTCTGCCATTTTTATTACAGAACCACGTGGATACGGAACATGCTTTTACCAGGTGCCATTCCCTACCACCTCCCTGGCTGCCTCCACAATTCTGCCGGAATCTGAATCTCTGCAGGAATAGCACAGCACCCGGCACAGTGAATTTCCAGAAACATCACCCCTGAAACACAGTCCCCACCCACAGCCCTCTCTCTGTGCCCTCGTCATGTACACCATCCTCCTGCTGGCAGACACGGCCACTTCTGGCTTCGTCTCTCATTTGCTCCAGACCTGCCTGGCTGAGCCAAGCTCCCTTGGACTTTACTACCAAGTGCCAGCCTGCTGACATGAGCTTGGCAGCCCCCAGTTTCTCTGTGCAGGGCCCGGCGGGCAGGAAGGGAGTGGGCAGGCGGGAGAGGCTGGGAAGGGATCATGTCCTGCAGAAACCTAACGTTGTTAGTATCGCATTCTCTTCTGCTTACTCACATGCTACCTGAACGTCGTTCCCTGGCTGCTTCACACAATACCTCTCCAGGTGTCTGGCCACGACCAAAAAAAAAAAAGAAAAAGGAAAAAACCCAACAATGCGTGTCTGGTTAGTAGCTGAGCGCATTAACCATTTGTGCCACCCAGGGACTCCAAACCCACTGCCAACGAGTTGATTCCAATTCATAGTGACCCTACAGGACAGAGCAGAAATGCCCCCTAGGGTTTTCAAAGCTGTAAATCTCTATGGAAACAGGGTGTCACATCTTTCTCCTACTGAGTGGCTGGTGGTTTCGAACTGCTGACCTTTCAGTTAGCAGGCAATCGCTTTAACCACGGCGCCACCAGGGCTCCTTCCAGGGAGTCCAGTGGGTCACATTTCCAACTGTCTTTGCGGCTGAGACTCGTAGGATCTGCACACAGGGGATGCAACACAGAAAGGCTGGCTCAAGGGCACCGAACAGAAATGAATGGGCTTCACCAACTCTGCTTACTCACCAGCGTTTCTGGGGTTGGGGAAGGATCACCACTATAGTGCAACTAAAGGGATTACCTGTAGTTAAGGACGCATTCCCAAATATTCTGATAAGCTTTTCTCTTTTTTTGTAAAGATACTAAGTGAAAATTATTTGTTGGCTTGGTATAAAAAAACAAACTTATTGCTGTCGAGTTGATTCAGACTCACAGCAACCCTTAAGGACAGAGTAGAACTGCCCCATAGGGTTTCCAAGGAGCGGCTGGTAGATTTGAACTGCTGACTTTGGTTAGCAGCTGAACACTTAACCACTGTACCACCAGAGCTCCTGGCTTGAATTTTACCAATTTTTCTTTCTAGAGCAAAACTAGTCATCCTATGACAGCAGGAACTCATAAAGATGCTATCAGGAGTTCTTTGAGTGCTATTTCTGAGACCTTTACCATTTTTCTCTTCTTGGGGAAAAAATGGTTGTTTCCCATGTCTCATGTACACATGGCCAAGCCCTTCTCCTCTGTGTTATCTAGAAAGTTCCTGACGCTGTCTGATTGAAATGTTCTCCTTCAGTTCCCATGTGCCAACGTTAACGGGGCTCATGTCTATGCAAGAGAAAACTAGCAGGTTGTTCTCTGGAACAGCACTGCCCAACTGGGAATTAACTATTTGGGGATGGTGGTGGGTGGAGAGGGGGAGGGAAGGAGCAAAAACTGAGAAAAAGCTGCAGAGGACACACTTATCCCATCACCTCGACTTGTGATCGCCCTTCAAAGATTGCTCCTTTCCTATGGGGACCATGGTCTCGGGGAACATCTAGCTCAATTGGCAAACATAGTTTATAAAGAAAATGTCCTACATTCTACTTTGGTGAGTAGCGTCTGGGGTCTTAAAAGCCTGTGAGTGGCCATCTAGGATACTCCACTGGTCTCACCCCTTCGGAGCAAGGAAGAATGAAGAAAACTAAAGACATAAGGGAAAGATTAGTCCAAAGGACTAATGGACCACATCTACCACGGCCTCTATCAGACTGAGTCCAGCACAACTAGATGGTGCCCGGCTACCATCTGACTGCTTTGAAAGCGATCACAACAGAGGGTCCCTGACAGAGCTGGAGAAAAATGTACAACAAAATTCTAAGTCAAAAGGAAAGACCAGACTTGCTGGCCTGACAGAGACTGGATAAACCCTGAGAGTATGGCCCCCAGATACCCTTTCAGCTCAGTAATGAAGTCATTCCAGAGGTTCACCCTTCAGCCAAAGACTGACAGGCCCATGGAACAAGACTAAAGGGGCGCACCAGCCCTGGGACAGGAACTAGAAAGCAGGAGGGAACATGAAAGCTGGCAATAGGGAACCCAAGGTTGAGAAGGGACAGTGCCGATGTGTAGTGGGGTTGTTAACCAATGTCATAAAACAATATGTGTACTGTTTAATGAGAAACTAGTTTGCTCTGTAAACCTTCATCTAAAGTACAATTAAAAAAAAAAAAGAAGATAGCTCCTTTCATCTCCCCTTTGATTCACGGAACACTGACTGTGTCCTGTGCTCTGGCACCCCTGTCTTACAAAAGAGGAAGGCCGCCTTTATTAAATATGGCGACCACTTACCCATTTAAAAAGGGTCAGTTATGCTTGGTTTCTTGCTAAACCTAACATCTGCATTCCAAGATGCAGCAGCTCATTCATTCATGCGTGCTCTCTCTTTGTTTCTCTCTTGTTCCCTAGCTTTCTCTCATTCTGTCCTTCATCACACATTTCCTGGGGTCCTCTGCACTTGGCACTGCGTAGCTGTTGCATGCACGTGAAGTGAGGACTCACACCCAGGTCCCTCCACGCAGGAGCCACCTCCCGCCATCCCTTATTTAAAATGTGTTTTTTTTTTTTAAATATCGTTACACCCACGATGGGGACTTCGAGGGCATTTCCAGCTTCATTTAACGACCATCACTAACTCTCATGTGCCTTTTAAAATGCCTGAGTGCCTAACACAGAACCTGGTACACAGGAGACATTTTTATAAGTTTGTCAAATGAATGAATGAACGAGTGAAAGAATGAGTAATAGCAGCTTACTCTTTGAGCATCAACTCTGTGCCAGGCATTTCAAACACATCAACATAGAGGCATATTTTGGTGTCTGTAACCCTGAAACCCGCCCCATTGCCCTTGTGAGATAACCTGGAGACTCAAATCCTCTGCACCCTCAGGACCACCACGTTGGTCACATCTATTAATTCCCCTGCCGGGGCCTCCAGGAGAAACTTGCCTGCTGGGTTGAAGGCTGCTAGGGATGCCAAAAAAAAAAAAAAAAAAAAAATTCCAGCATCTTGGCCCTGTGCCACTGAGTAAGTGCTTTTCATTGTGTGAATCTAAAACATCTAATTGAGCTCTGTCCCAAACCACTTCCCCCCAACCCCAGTCCAAGTTCTTAAAGGGCCAGAGCAACTTTAATAGATGGTGAAGTTTTCTCAGGACGTCAGTCTTCAAAGCAGCCTTGGGAAAGGGGTGGAAAGAGCGGCTTACGCATTCTCCCTGACACAGGGAGAATTTTGGGCCAAAAAGATTAGACACGTTTGAACTTAGACATAACTCAACTTCATTGGTCTCTATCCCACTCTATATCTTGAGGCAGTTTGAAATCCATCCCAGTGCCCCGTTAAGAGTTATATTTTAACCAGTCATTGAAGATAAGAGCCATAATATTACTTAGGAACTGGCAGAATCTAAACAGAGAAGCCACAGGAAGTAATACATATAAGGATAAGCCTCAGCAGGGCCTCCTGGGAAACTCATTTCCTGGTTCTTCTCGGAGATTTGATTTTAATTTAATTTAACATATTTATTTTTGGTTAGTAACTACAAGACAGCCAGGATGCATTTTGAAATACTGAGGTAAAAAGGGAATTTGAAGGGCCAGCCTAGATCTACATGTGCAAAAGAAGAGCAGGGGACACGGATGCTGGACAGCGGATTCAGAGGTGGTTGGACTGGACCTACAGGGGCTGGCTTCCTAGGGCTGTTAGATCCTACCACGCTTGCGGGGAGTGCAGAGTGAGAGGCTGGAACAGGATCCACTTGGGATCTATTTTAGAAATCACATGTGGGCAAGTCTGGAAGAGCACTGACTTGGTGAATACGGAAATGGCAGGAAGTAGAAAGTGGAGAAAGGAGCCCTGGTGGCGCAGTGATTAAGCGCATGGTTGGCTGCTCTGTAGGACAAAGATGTGGCAGTCCGCTCCGGTAAAGATTTACAGCCTTGGAAGCCCTATAGGGCAGTTCTATTCTGTCCTACAGGGTCTCTAGGAGTAGGAATTGAGTGGAAGGCACACAACAACAGCAACAGGAAGTGGAGAAATTGGTGCATGGATTTTGGTAGAGAAAAATTAACAGCATGGCTTAGCCACCACTGAGCCCCTGCTCTTAGAAGAGGCAGAGAAGTTTCAGAATCTCCTCTTCCCAAACAGAGGCTGTGTGGCTCTGGAATCCTACTGTGCAGAGAGACGTGGACAGTGGGGATCACTGTCCTAAGTTCCACCCTGAGCTGGTATACCAAGTGCTGGTTAAGAGCATGGTCTTAAAAGCTCTGTGCCTGTCTGCCCATACGTAAAATGGGGCCAGTAAGAGTTAGGATAAATGAATTTATCTGTTCAGAGCACTGAGCCCCGTGCCTGGCATGGAGTGTCCCATGTGTGTTAGCCATAGCTATAGTTTTCTCCTAAATGTCACATCCACCCTCTCTTCTTGGTCCCCTTTGCCATGACTTTAAATTAGGCCCCGTCACACCTGCCTAGACTATGGCTACACTTCCTAAGAAATCCGATCATGAATCAAGTGCTTGACTGGCTCCAGGCTTCGTGGTGAAGCTCCATTTTCTTGGCTTGCGGGCCCTATGAGGTCTCCATATTCTTCCCTAGTCTCTCTCTCGCTGGTGGCCCTCACTCTCTGCAGCAGACTCAGCAGCCCTCGGTCACCTGGCCTGCGCTGCTCACCGAGGCTTAGAGCGCTCCCCCCTGCTGGTGGATCAGCCAACGGCCAGCTCCTACTATGCTATCCTCCCTCAGACTGGAGGGCACTTCCTCCGCCTCCCACCAGGAGAAGGCCAGGGCCTGTCTTACACTCAGCACTGTTTGGCCTATGGGACTCTGTGCTCCTGAGAGAATATTCAGTGCTGTCTTCCCAGCACCTGCCCGGTATCTGGTGCAGGGATGGTGCCGGCTGCCGGACTGGCCCACTGGGCCCACGCTCACTGCCATCTGCACAGCAGCCTTCGGGCCGACTTGCTCTCCTTCCATTCAGCCCCCTAACCTTAGCCACTTCATTTCCTTCCTGCGCCCTTCATTCTGTGTGGACCTGTTTCTCTCACTAAATGTCAGTTTTTGGTGATAAGAAATTTTGTCTTACTTAGATTGATATTTCACACAAGACCTAATGCTGGCAGAAGAATGCTCAAGAAACGATTAAGCAAAATGTAGAAAAGCTGAAGACTATGCCGTAGTAACGCACGCACTTTAGGTTTTTTGATAGCACACTGTAAGGTGATCAATTCAGCTGATTATTTAAGTTCAACAGTAATCCTCTGTGTAGCAATGCAAGGAAAAAAAAAAAAAATTCAAATAACTGAAATCCCTGGTAATTGGATCTGCTGTCTGGCTCTTTTAGCCTGCAGACTGTCTTGATGTCTAGGTATTTATGGAGGTGTGGTGCTTTAGAGCTGAATGGATTCTTACCAGCCCCCTGACCCCTACTGGGTGGGAAAGAGAGGCTTGGCAGCTGAATTACCAATCTGAGGCCACAATTTGTCAATGGGAGGGAGCAGGCTGCTCCTTGAACCCTGTGCTTGCAAATCCTGACCTGGTGCATGGAAAAGCCATGAGAATATGGGAGCAGACCTGTGAGGCAAAGGTCAGAGACCTACTGGGACCTAATCAGGAAGTTTCATATTTGAAATTTCACAGAACAAGTCAGTTTCTCCTCTCCACAATAACCCTTAAAACACCCAAAGGACATGGGTGCACCTTGCAAACATTATGTTGAGTGAAGTAAGTCAGTCACAAAAGGACAAATACTGTATGATCCAGCTTACACGAAATGTCTAGAACAAGCACGTGTATAGAGAACAAAGTTCATCAGTGGCAACCAGGGGCAGGTGACAGGGAGAGGGAAAGGGGGATTCACTGCTTAGGGAACTTTGAGCCTTTGTTAGGGGTAACTGAAAGGTTTGCAATGGACAAGGGTGACGGCTGACTAACATGATAAACACAATGTCACTGAACGACACATGTAAGAAATGTTAAAATGGCTAATGTTTTATATACTTATATATATACTTACTACAACTAAAATAAAACAAAAACACATTTGGGTAAACTCCAAAAACAAAAGCAAAAAAAAAAGCTAAAAAGTAGAATACCTGTCCGTCCCCCATTTTTCTCTCTATTTAAATCAAAGTCAACTACAGTAAGTACCCAGGTTACAAACATCCAACTTATGGCCAACTTGTACTTGCTCTTTAATATTATATAAATCTGCCCTCACTCTGAAACAACAGAACCAACCCCTACTGGAAACAAATTCTTTATCACACTCAACTTCACTAAGGGCAGCTTTTAAATCACTGAGAAGGCTTCGAGCCTTTTCTTGCACTAAAACTAAAGTAAGGCTAAATAAGAACCTTATGCACCTGTTCCGACTTACCTACAAATTCTTAAAGACACGCTTAGGAATGGATCTTGTTTGTAATCTGGAGACTGCCTGTACAGTATAATTTGTATCCTCTCACACTCCTGCTTGTCTGTTATGAACCCATTCTAGTTTACCAACAGGCTTTCTGTGACATGGCACCTAGAGCTCAAGTGTTCTGGAATGTTCTGGCTACATAAGACTGGAGAGTGACCACTCCCCTCATCTGGACATGATCTCCTCTTAGCACTGCAGATGCACTGACAGTTTGTATAGATGTGCGGTCAGTTAAAACACCCAGGACTTTTTCAAACGGACTTGGATTAAACCAAGTATCCCTTGTGCTTGAAAAATGGATCCTTTGAAAGGATTTTTTTTTTTTTTTTTTGGATTATATCCTTATTAAGTCTTACCTCATAGATTGAACTCAGTGTAGTTTGGTGCTTATAAAATTGTGGTCAGAGAACGATACTCACAAACCAGTTTCCTCCTGTAAGCCTCTACCTCCCCCGGGCCAGCTGTCCTGCGTATCTCACCAGGGCCTGGGCTCAAGGATCTAATGCTGATAGCATCTGTTGTACCGCAGAACCAAATCAGTGATTGTCAGAAAACCCACTTTTTGAGATCTTAATCTGCATTAGGTGACAATAAATCTCTCTTGACCAAAAAGTTTGGGGAAATGTTAGCGTAATCAAAGCCTGACAGCTTTATCTATTGCTGGACTTTGCAATAATGTACACTGGGATGCTCTAAGGGGAAGAGTGTGGCACAAGGGGCAATGTTTACCAGACTAAATCGATGATAGGATCTTTTGGAGGATAACATCTTATGACACTATCCTGCCACGTAATATGTTTTGGGAATTACTAGCTGCTTTATGCATCCAGGAGACCCTGAGTGGTGCAAATTGCTAATGCGCTTGGCTCCTAACCAAAAGGTTGGAGGTTTGAGTCCACCCAGGTGTGCCTTGGAAGAAAGACCTGGCAGTCGACTTCTGAAAAATCAGCCACTAAAAACCCTGCGGAACACAGTTCCACTCTGACGCACATGGGGTTGCCACGAGTTGGAGTCAACTTGATGGCAACTGGCTTATGTAGCCAGAAAAAGTGGACACATTTTCTTATGCAACTAATTTACTCCCGATGAGTGAAAGCTCCTTGTAACTTCATGAATCATGAGTTTAGGAAACAATGCTCATGCTTTCTGATTGGTAAGGTGGTGATGGCTCCACAAGACTGGGGGACAAAGAACTTGGTTTGGCCTTTTGGCTCTGGTTTCTGAAAACAGTCCTTAAAATTCTTGAGCAATCAAGGGCTTTTTTTTTTCCTTAAATAGCACTCTTTTTATTGAGAGCTTTTCGTTTATTATCTTATTCAGCCCTCACAATAGCCCTTCAATGCAAAAATTAAACGAACAAACAAACCCACTGCTGTCCACTTGATTCCGACTCAGCGAACCTATAGGACAAAGTAGAACTGCCCCACAGGGTTTCCAAGGAGCAGGTTGTGGATTTGAACCGCCAGCCTTTTGGTTAGCAGCCTAAGCTCTTAACCACTGTACCACCAGGTAAAAATAACAGCCTCATTTTTTTAAATTGTGCTTTAGATGAAAATTTACAGCACGAATTCGTTTCTCATTAAACAATGAATACACATATCATTCCGTGACATTGGTTGCCAAGCCCGCAACATCTCAACACTTTCCCTTTCTCACCTGTGGGTTTCCTACTTCCATTTGTCAAACTTTCCTGTCCCCTCCTGCCTACTCATCCTTGTCCCTGGGCTGGTGTGCCCATTTAGTCTCATACACATGGTTGAGCTACATGTATTACTGTTTGTTTTATGGGCCTGACTAATCTTTGGTTGGAGGGTGAACCTCAGGAGTGACTTCAGTACTGAGTTAAAAGGGTATCCAGGGGCCATAATCTTGGGGTTTCTCCAGTTTCTGTCAGACCAGTAAGTCTGGTCTTTTTTTTTTCTCTTCTTTTTTCTTTTGCCTAGTTGATACAGTTTTACTTACCCTCTTAACAGTTTAGTAGGAACAATAAACTTGCATTTATAGTGGCCAGCTCTCCCGCTTACATTTAGAAAACTTCCCAAGATAGTCCATGGTGTCGTGAATTAACACAGGACATTTACAAGTCAATAAATCCCACTTTGAAGATGGCATCGTTTAGTTTCTGGTCAGCCACTAAGTGTTTCTGGGTAGTTTCACTTACACTTTTTCAAAGAGAATTATTTAATGCTCAAATAAATAGCCGGTAACACAAAAGCAAATTTCTCTCTTAACAACTAGGGAAGCCATCGTTTTCCTTTCCTTCAAGAAACGAACAGTCCATCACAACAGCGCTCTGTAAATCAGTGGAATACGGCTTCTCTTGTGAGTAAAGACGAAATCTATCACAGATAGAGTTAACTGTCTTCCATAATGTGGAAGGCCTTAAAATCAAAATAAAACTGAACAAGTGTCACAGTGGCTTTAAATACCAGGTTGAAATGTTGAGTAATATCATACAGAAAACTAACAAGAAAAACCTTTAAGCCCTGGAATCTCAACCTCAAGAACTTTGGGAACTGAAAGCAGAATTGTGCTCTGTAGTGGACACTGTTACATTAAGGGTTTTGTGTTTTTTTTCATCGTGCTTAGAAGGCTGATTCTAGGGGTCAAATAAATTTCCATTTATATAGACACTAGAGGACAGGTAGATTTGAATGTAAGATTGCAATAGACAAGGAAGGAAAAGCCATATCCTAGTGGTAACTCAGAAACTCTGGTGGCATAGTGGTTAAGTGCTACAGATACTAATCAAAAGGTTGGCAGTTCGAATCCACCAGGCACTCCTTGGAAACTCTATGGGGCAGTTCTACTCTGTACTATAGGGTTGCTATGAGTTGGAATTGACTGTACTGCAGCAGGTTTAGAGGCAACTCATGAACAATAGCAGATGCTGGACCAGAGATGCTGTTCTAAGAAAAGAAATGACAGTTGATGGGGGATTAGATTAAGACAGTGACTGTTTCATGTTAGATTTTAGTCACTGCTAAAACCTTGTTTAGCCAAAATATGGGAAAAGGAATGGAGGAAGAGGATGAATATTTAGGGAAAACCTGATGTGTGCTGGAACCTGTGATAGGTGCTTCCCAGAGGCTAATTTATCTCACCCTCTTTAGACACAAAGACAGGGGCAGAACCCCCATTTTACAGTAAAGAAACTAGGTGCAAAAAACAAAAAAAACAAGCAACTTGCCCAAAGTCACATAGTAAATGCCAGAATCAAAATTTGAATTGACAGTCCACTGGAACGCTAAGTCTAGTTCTGTACTGGGCAGAAATCTACTGAGACTCTACACTCCTTAAGGTGAAATGGTCACTTGAATGTTTCATACTGATGGTGGAGGCCATCTCTCCAGCACACAGCAGGGGAAGCTGGGAATTTACATGCAATAACTAGAGAAGAAATGCTAAGTATCTGGGCAACTTCTGGTGAACTGGACATTGTGAATCACCTGGGTGAGGCTGGTGGAAGGTATGCAGAATTCTGGTACAGACAAGACACTGTTCTCACAGAGCCCCCCACCCTACCAGTCAGGACCGGGAAGACAATTAAAGTAAACAAATAAACCAGAGCTTTCCAGGGGACAGTATATGCTAAAAAGAAAATAAAACAAGGTGACAGAATCTACTCTGGGCTCACCGCCTCCTCCCCCAAGCCAGTCACACACAGAAATAACAAACATTTTCAGGAAACCACAGTATTCCAGGCACACACAACCTTCCTCCAGGACTATCTTCTAATAACTGATGAGGATGTGATCTGCTTATAGTAGTTCTGTAGTGTTCACAGAAGAATGAGCACCCACACTTCCACGGCCCTGGCAGCCTTCAGCAGCTGTTGCCAACCCAGATGGCGCTAGAGGAAATAAGAAGTGCTGCTGTCTGGTTATCCTGGGAGGCAACCACTTACTTGGCCAACATGGCCCCAGAACCTCAGCTACAGGGTGGGAGCATTGTTCCTGGCAAGAGGCTGCCTTGTGGTGTCATGAGCCAAGACTACCCACCACCCAGTGCCGTTGAGGCTAGGTACCATCAAAGCAGTCCCCAAAATACGTTTTTGTTTGTCTTACAAGTTACCTTCTACGTTGGCTTGGAGGTGGGGGAGGCAGCTCACTAGTAATTCAGCAGGACCAACTGCGTCACTGACCATCGTGATGTAAGCAATGGAACTGGACAAGTGGGATTGGCCAAGTCCTGGTGGTTGATTTGCTTCCTGGTTCAGTGGTCGCTGGCATACCCCCTTTGATACCCAACCTTGTTTTCTGAGGGAGGTTAGGGACATTGAGAGGGCCTGTCCACAAATTCTTTATATTCAACTGAGTCAAACGTACACCCATTGTCAGGAAAACAAATAAACAAACAAACAAAGAACTTAGCAAGCTGGGTTGCAAATAACGGATGCGGTGCTGAGAGTGAGACAGGAGAGAGTTGAGATGAGAGCAGAAGCCCTTTTCAGGCAGTATAAGCAGCTAACTACCTGGCTCCTTGCTCTGTACCTGTCCTCAGCACACAGGTGGGACCACCTGGCCACCATCTGCATGCTCAGCCCCTCCCTTGCTCTGGACCAATCCTGTCAGCAGGACGACATTTAAAGAGACCCAGCTAAGCAGAAGAGGCATCTGTTCACTCAGTCAGTCCTCCTCTATCCTGCACACCCAGGCCTTGTACCAGCACCTGCCCTGCCCCATGGTCACAACATCCCTGAGTCCTCCTCTGGGCTCCAGCCTGGCTTGCTTGCCTCGTTATCAAGGCTTTTACTGCATGTAAACCACGATACCTCTTCCTCTACTACAAATTACCATAGTATTCAACAAAAAACGTCCAGAGAAACCATTCAAATGGAGCTGAGCAATTACATTTTCACCATGCAGGTGGGCCATCTACCGATTCAGTGCAAAAGACAATCAATTCACCATGATCCGAAACAAAGAAGCATACATCTTGTGTACACACGCACACACAAATGCACATATCTGCTTGACAAACTCTTTGTTATCCCTGATGGAGGACCTCCTTGTTGGTTTTCCACTAGTCTTTGATGTTCTCCCCTTTCCCTTGGTTGCTTTCTTTGGATGCTCTTGTTAACGACCAGCATCATTCCCAGAAATGGAGGGACAGGGAGCTGAACATCCTGTTTGCCTGAAATGTCTCCTCTACTTTTCCAAGCCAGGTGCTCCTCGGTGAGCACCCAGTGGGCAGGGCTCCCTCGCGATTTACCTTTGCAATCTGCACACACCAGTTGAGGAGGTACTGGGAGCCGATGTTGTCCTTGTGCTCGCGGACATAGTCCAGGAGGCAGCCAAAGGGCATGAGCTGTGTGATGAGCTGGACTGTGGAGGTCAGACAGATACCCAGCAAGCGGCACACGTGAGGATTGTCCACACTGGCCATGACATAGGCTTCCTGCGTGGAGAAGAGAAGAGATGACATTGGAAAGGCGCCTCTAGGGTACAAAGCGCAAGCATGATTTTGACTTTCAAAATACGTACGTGGGGAGGGCAAGGTGGCCTGCAAAAACGACCGAGTACGAAGGACATTTATGAAAGAGCTTTTCCATCTTAGTCTATGAAACTGCAAGACACTTTGTGGAAAAAAGCACATTCCCTGGGTGCATCTAGGGGTCCCACTTACAGAGACTTTCAGGAGGCACTGAGCATTGGCAAAGCATTGGATGAAAATAGGAATGGAGTCACCCTGATATTTCTAAGTCTGCACACTGCTGATGTCACCGTTATGAAGACCTTGGCCTCAGGCCAAAGGTGCATGCAGAAAATCCGTGTATGGCTCCTTGGACACCCTGGATAATGAGATGCCCAATCTATCAGGGACCCCCATCAGGGACCCCCACTATAGATACTCCAGAGGTGTAAGGGTAAGAGTGTCCACTCAAGGTCCCCCAAGTCAGGAGGCAGCCATCGAGGAAGACTTCATGTCTCAATAGAGCAGTCTTTGGCCTTTACTGCTGCATGAGTCCCAGTCCCTTACATCTGGGGTAAGGGCCCTGTCCAGTAATGTGATCCTGGGGACCCGTCAAGGGAACTGGGACTGCCCTGGGGAGTGATTGGCTCTGAGATGGACAGAGAGCCTAGACTTTTGATATCTTAAATCCACAGTCGGCGCTGGATCCCTGGACTAGCTGACTGCCTAGGATTCATTTCTCTAAGAGGATGTTGTATTGCCGCCCCCGACTCACTCTGATGATGGGAAAATCACCAGCTCTGTCTCAGGCAACCCCCACACTAACTCAGGCCTGCTGCCAAGGCGAGATCCTTTATGTGACACAGACCCATGAATATAGACTTCATTGTCACCCTTCTGCTATTCTTGGATAGAAGAAGCTGAATTTATTTACAATCAGACACACAATGGGAGGCTATCTTCTGTCTGACTGAGAATTAGAGAAGCCTCAACTTTACCCATAAATTCTTCTCTTTCCCATTAAAATACGAAGGGTGGTGACAGTTTATTCAGATGTGAGAAGGACCACATGGACTGCAGGACAGAGAGAAGTCAGGAGGCGCCTTTTTACTCCCAGCAACTCCTGTGCTTTGATTGTAGACATGGAGAAGTTAATGTCTCTCTGCAGAAGTGAAGGCACCCTGGGCCAGGTCAGGCACTGGGGAGGGGGTGGTTGCCTGGGCATATCCTGTGAGCTGACCAGGCAGGCAGGGGCCAGGAGGATGGAGAAGGAGACAGTGATGATGGTGGTAGTGGGGTGAAAGCAGACGGACAGATAGGTAGGTAGGTAGATAGGTATATAGACAGACGGGGGAGAGAGAGAGCAAGGAACAGTTTTTTTAAACACAAATATGATTATAGCACTTTCCTTGTGTAAAGCCCTTCAACTGGCCCTTACTGCTCTAGAGATGACCAGAGGCACTGCTGGTCCCTGCACCCTGCCTCTGCCTCTCTGCTCTTGATCCTCCCTGGGGAGGTAGGGCCTTTGTCTGAAATGCCCTTCCACCTTCCCTTTCTCTGGCTGAGCCTTTCTCAGCCTCAAGGTTGCTTTCCCAGAGGAGCTGTGCCTGGCTCCCTCGACTATGTTATGCTCTCAGGGTATCTAGCACCTCTTCCTTTAGAGGAGCAGCATCGTACTCCTGGGAACTTGTTAGAAGTGCACATCCTTGGGCCGTACCTGGCCTGCTGAGTGAGATGGGGGTGAGGGCAGTGCAGGCAACCAGTGTTGGAATAAGCCCTCCAGGGGATCCTGATGAGCTGAGGAACCACACAGCTTTAGAGGGCTCATCATAATCTGTACTTACACATTTGTGTGATTTTCAAGAATGTCTTTTCTCCACCAAGCTCTTTGAGGCGTTCTCAGCTCCAAGTACGTGACCAGCATGCAGTTGATGTCTCATAGTACTGAATCTTACTGACACACACTGCTTATATAGTGCCTCAAATCCACCCCCTGCCCCCGCCCACCACCCCACACGTGTTTTTTGCGTTACCTCAGCAAGTTTAGTAAGATTTTGAGGTGAGGGGCCTGGATCGTTTCTTCTTTGGTTATTCTAGCCATGTCTAACCCAGACCTAGAAACGCACTTGCCTCAATAATTTCAGGGTTGAGCCGCAGTAAAAAAAAACACAAACTCAGGGATTCAAAGCAAATCGAAGACCAAGTCACTTCCATTAACAACAAAATAACAAAATCTAAAAATGAAAAACAAAACTTACAGCTTTAAATGTCCGTTTAAAGACAAAAACAAACCAGTTGCCAGCAAGTAGACTCGGACTCAATGCGACCCTATGTGTTTTAGAGTAGAACTGAGCTCCATGGGGTTTTCAATGGCTGATATTTTGGAAGTAGATTACCTGGCCTTTCTTCTGAGGAGACTCTTGGTGGATTTGAACTGCCAATCTTTTGGTCAGTAGTCAAGTGCTAACCTCTGCATTAACCCCCACAAAAAAACCAAACCCGTTGCTGTCGAGTCGATCCCAACTCACAGTGACCCTATAGGACAGAGTAGAACTGCTCCATAGGGTTTCTAAGGAGCAGCTGGTGGATTCGAACTGCTGACCTCTAGCAGTCTTAGCATGCTGTAGCTCTTAACCACTGCGCCACCAGGGCTCTTTGCACTACCTAGGGACTCCTAAATATCTGTTGCCAAAGTTTTATTCAGAAAACCTCCCATTTAGGCTCTTGATTATCAAGTAGAGTCTGTATTTCTTTTCTTGTGTATTGTAAATGTGGTATCACATTATTAAGGAGCAGGGGAGATATTTAATACTTAGGTACTCAGTAGACATTTCAAACATCCCCTCATCTTAGAAAAGGGTTTATTTATAATGAGTGAAAGCCGGAAAGAGCCTGAATGTGCATTTGGTCTGATGCCATCATTTGCCAGAAGAGGAAACTGAGGCTCAGTGAAGCGAATGATGTATCCCAGAGGCCACATGACTTCTCTGTCAGAACTGGGGCCACAGCCTGGGTTGGTTTCCCGGTCTCTGTACCAGTGCCCCCTCCACATTCACCCCAACCTGGTGCACCTGGCCTTCAGCCCTGCTGCTCCCAGATGCAGACCGCGGTGAGAACGGACATGTGGTGTTCTGTTGAGGGCTCTGGTTACCGGGCGACCAGAGAGCTTCAGGCTTTATGACACACACGCACGGCACATACATAAATTTGTTTTGGCTACTCTTCCCATTGCCTTTCCTATATTTAAACTGGAAAGTCTATGGAAAAATTAATAGGCCTTGGGATTGGCAGAAAAGCACAAATCACATCTCTCCCACGAGTCTGGGAAGCTGTACAACCACAACACCAAAGAAATCCTTGGGCTGGTCCTATTTTCTCAAGATGTGGTCATATTGCATTCATTTCTGAGGGGAAAAAAATCTGCAAACCTGAGCAATCTGAGCAGCCCATCTGTGATGCAGCAGCCAGGAGCTGACCTGGAACAGGAGACTGGGGAACAGAGCATGGGGCGTGGGTGTCGGCCACACAGAGTAGGGTGCCTTGCCAGCTCCCCATTAAAATCTCACAGACCGAAAGAACTGGGTCATCGTTTCCTCCCTACCCCCCAGAGCACAAAGGGAAGGCTGTTCAGTCGCGTGTCCCTTCAGTGTATTCAGAAATTCAAGTGAGCTTTGTCGTTGGTTGTTTATCTTGGAAATCTTCAAGGTACACAGTGACCTAAACCAAGTATGCTTGGAATTCCACAACAATCTTCTGAATTACCCACTCAAGCCAGGCGGGGCCCACTGAAAGGCAGGGCTCACACTCAAAGACATGGGTGGCTATTGTCTGAGGAGAACTGGTAGGAGTGTTGCTGAAACTTTGGTCACCTGGAAGGTCTATTATTTTGTCCCAGTTGAACTGATGTTTGGTTCCTTCCTCTTGCTTGCCAGCCACATGTATCACACTTTATGAATTGGGGAGCAGGATTTAACTAGATGTTAAACTTTTTAAAGAAAAGCATGTTTCTAGCTTTCAGAACGAAGAATAGGTCTCTACTAAATTTTTTAAACTTTGCTGTTAGGTGCTGAGTGGATTCCAATGCATAACGACCCCATGTGACAGCAGAGTTGCCCCGTAGAGTTTCCTAGGCTGTAATCTTTACGGAAGCAGACTGCCTGGTGCGGAGCTGCCGGGTGGGTTGGAACCACCAACCTTTCAGTGAGCAACTGCGTGCTTAACCATTGTGATGCCAGGGACTAAGCCACTAATACGGGGCACTGCTGGTTCAGTGGTTCTCACGTTCCATGCAGGAGACCCAGGTTTGATTCCTGGACAGTGAACCTCAGACATGGCCACTATCCATCTATCAGTGAAGGCTTTCATGTAGCAATGATGCTGAACAGGTTTCAGTGGGGCTTCTGGACTAAGATGATGAAGAAAAAAGGCCTGGTGATCTACTTTTAAAAATTTTTTATCTATTCAAGACAGTCAAATAAATTCCACAAAATAATGTTGAAATGTGAATTTTTAAAAATATTTATAAACAAAACCCTGTGGATCACAACAGTCTGATCTGCAACCAATCATGGGGATGGCACAGGACCGGACGGCATCTCATTGTGTTGTGCGTGGGGTCACCATGAGCTAGGGGGTCTCAATGGTAACCATCAAAAGGCCACTGGCAGCATGTAAAGCAGGGGCTACAATCTATGGGTGCTGGAAACCAGTGCCCTCTCTATGGGATGAGAGGATTGGGTTACTGGGAAAATTTACAAGTAGGTGAGAGGATTTCAAGGACTGTGCCCAGCCCCATTGGCTGTCCTGTCACTGTTAGAATTGACCATTTTGCTTCCTTTAGCAGAAACCACTTCCTTCAGGTCTTCCCCTTTCCTTCAGGGGCTCTCCATCACCTGCGCATCACCTGTGCTGCTGGGACCCTGTTAGGGCCGGATAGACTCAGCTCTATGAAAAGCAAAGGAGAAAGCCTCACCTAGGGCTCAGCATCACAGCCATGACATTTGATACCAGAGGAGACAAAAGATGCCCGAATGAAGACACAAAGGGGGAAAGGAAATAAAAATGACGGAGGGAGAACAGGAGAGCAGGAGAGAGCAACTGGTAAAACCGGTGACCTTCAGGTGGTAGGTACACTTACTTCTTAAGTCTTGTTTATCGTTCTTTTAGCTCCATCCCCACCCCACAAACACATCCCTATCTCACCCAATTAAAAGATCCTGTGATGGGGGGTCCTTTTTCAGTAAAAATGACTCCCCTCTCAAAGCACAGATACTGTCTTAGAAATACTCCAAAACCCTCCTTATTGTTTATAAATATTTTTAAAAATTCACATTTCAACATTATTTTGTGGAATTTATTTGACTGTCTTGAATAGATAAAAAATGAATTGAGGAAATAAGTTCTGCAAAAAGTTTTTTTTTTTTTTTGGCAGCATAGGTAAGGAGGTAGAGGTTGTAAGTGAAAAGACTTCACAAATAACATGACATGAATTTGTAAACCAATAAATGAGAATTTTGCTTGATAAGTATATTATCAATGCGTGAGATTTTCTAATACATTGTATTAACATTATTTTTCAATTGGAAGTATACCAGAATATACTCATAGTGGGATGGAAACACTGGTGGCATAGTGGTTAAGAGCTATGGCTGCTAACCAAGAGGTCAGCAGTTCAAATCTGCCAGGCGCTCCTTGGGAACTCTATGGGACAGCTCTACTCTGTCCTTTAGAGGTTGCTATCAGTTGGAATAGACATGATGGCAGCGGGTTTTTTTTTTTTTTTTTTTTTAATAAAGAGAAGGAATGGCTGCCCAGGAAAAATTAATTCAGTTGTGAAGCGTGGAGGATATTGTCACTGGGAATTTCATCGTGTCTGAACACATTAAAATAAGGCCCACGCTTGGATTGCTTATTGTATTTTCCATTCGATGGGTTACGTATTAGAAGGGGTGGCATATTACCATCTGGCTTTTGTCTTCTTGGCTATAAGATCAACTAAATTCTCTAGACTTTTGAGACAATAAAACTAGCCTTTTTTCTTTCTTCCATCTATTTTTTTTTATTCTATTTCCCTAATTCACTGCCTGAGGCCCCTCCACCACCTCTTTCATTGGCCTTGCCTCAGGAAAAGAGCAGGAGTGTTCATCAGCCCACTGCAGACACAGGTCAATGTTATTAAAATGACTTGACCCCAAAGGGTTTGTCCATTAGATTTTGCTGGGCATCTAGTTGGATGGTCCCCCCACTCCACACCCCTCCGCCACCTTCAGCCTCTTCTCACCATCTTCAATTGGTGAGGGTTCAGAGAAAGCAGAAAAAGTTTGGTAGGACTGAATGTATAGACATAACAATAATTTTCTGGAACATTCCAAAGACTTAACCCATAAAGTAACAATCATCAAAAAGACACAGAATAATGAAATCATTTTGGGATTAAATAATACAGAAGGTGGAATGCAGTTGATAAAGTGGGCATTGTATCTCCTAAAAAACAAACAAACAAAAAACACCCCAAAACTGTTGCTGTTGAGTTGCTCCTGACTCATGAAAACCCTATGTGTTACAGAGTGAAACTGCTCCCTGGGGCTTTCATGGCTGTCATCTTTACAGAAGCAGATTGCCAGACCTTTCTTCTGCAGCACTGCTGGGTGGGTTTGAACTACCAAACTTTAGGTTAGTAGCTAACAGCAAACCATTTGCACTACCCATTCTAGACACCTTTAAAAAATGAACATAAGTTCTGGGTGTCTGAAATAATGGTGGGCTTGAATTCCACCCTTGCCACGTAAACCTAAGGAAGTTTCTCTATGCCTCAGTTTCCTCATCTAATAGATATTGAGCTTAACACCTATCCCACAGGTTCGTTATGAGCATCCCTGCAATCACGTGTGTTGAACATCTAGTACAGACACCGGTAACTAGTAGACGCCTGCAACTGCCAAGCTCTCACCCATCTGGGGAGATGACAGAATGCAGGCAGTGAGTCTTTTCTACAAGAGAAGGACTTGGAGAGAATTATACCAACTACACCAAAACCAAAACCAAACCAGTTGTTACCAATTATAGCTATAAGGAAAAGAGACACAAAAAGTGAACACTTAGAACATGCTGATGAAACAAGTCTAAAACAGAGTAACGTGCTGCCAGGTGTTTCTTAGAAAAAGTGGCTTCTGATGCCCAGGGATAAAGAGATTGAAGAAAGCAGAAACTCACGTCAAGAATCTCTTTGTTGGCTTTTGGAGACGTGGCTTCTCTTAATTCTTTGATAGCCACAGGAATTTTAACTTTCTCTCCTTCTGGGATCCAGAGTCCCTGTGAGAATGAGAAGGGGAAACATTAGGTGGTCAGTCTTCAGACCATGCAGCAGGCTGGCTGCCTTGTGAGCTGGATGGATTTGATGAATGACACGAGCCTAAAGGGTGAGGGATGTTGGAACCACAGGTCTGCACACCATGACCAGCGGTCCTAGGAATCTTGACAGCTCAGCAAACGTATTGCTTTCAAGCTCTGTGAATCAGAGCAGTCACCTAGACAAAAACCCTAAGCTTGCACAGTTGTAAAGTCAGTGTAGATCACTTGGTCCAGAATTCTAAGATGCTAGACTAGGCCTCACTGATCAAATCAGACGTTATGCAAAGAGAAACTAGGAAAAAAATTTTTTTTTAACCTGGGCTTTATTCTGATGATCTATAACCAGTGACAGGAAACCCTCCCTCCTTCAGTCTGTTACTTTCACCAGCCTGTGCTACATATTCCTCTAAAAGGTAAACATCACCTTCTACAAAAACGTTTATTGTTTGTATATGTGTTCCACACACAGGACCATGTATTTGTCACTGTGATTAGAAAAGATTTCCTCTCAACTTGGAAAAACTTTGGAATTTTCCAAGTCCTTAGTGACACAAAGTGTAGACAATGGTGATAAATAAACAGCATACCCGGGACTTGTCTGGGCTCGCCCACATGAAAGGTGAGAGGCGGGGTATACCTGTACCCCCTAAGCTTCCTGCTGGGGTGTCCCCTGGTGATCTTACCTTATACACAGTGCCAAAGGCCCCAGAGCCAAGCACTTTGATCTTCTTAAATTCTGTTTCCTTTAAGATCCTCAGGAGAGCTTGGTTGGGAGCTTCACCACTGGGCGTCACTGGCTCAACGAGCTGTGGACGGGAAGGAGAAGACCTGTGATGCTCTTTCGGAGCTGGCTGGGTAAGTGGGTGTTAGATAAGCTCAGAACATTAACAGCCAGAGACCAACAGTAGGTGGACAAGCTTTAGAACAAAGGATTTCCCATCCTTATTCAAGAGGGAAAACAGACACCTTCTCTAAAGAACTTTCTAGAAAGGCTTACAGGACACAGGAGACACAGAGCAGAAGCCTTTTCTCACAGAACACCCACATTTCAACAAATGCAATTTCTAGTTCCATTTCCATGACAATTAGCAGGACTGAAAAATTCTGGTGAAAGAAAATTTTTATATGGTGGTCGTTTTGGTGGCTGGTTGGGCCCTGTAACACAAAAGCACCACTATGCTTAGGAGCAGCTGTGGGTCTCTCCTCCCAGGGACTGGCTTCAAATGCAGCAGTGGACTCAGAGATGTTGGCTAAAGACAGTGCCAAGGATAACACCAACCACAAATAGCTAAAAAAGGAACAGCTATTTGTGTGGACAATGGCAATTTCCAAGAAAGGAATATCTATTACTTCAGCCCCAGTGCCTTTATAGGAACACAGCAAATATGGACTCTCAGCCTTTCTTCTATGGATACATGTATAGACAGGTACCATATTTTAAACAGGCTTGCCTCTACATAGCTTTGTAACCATTTTGTACAATCTACCCTAGAAACATTTGCATTTTATTGGAGAGGCATGCCAAAATGTAAACAATCTGCCATTATTGGACATTGAGAGATTCTGATTTTTCAACACAGTGAATAATGTATAATAATAGTGAATAATGCATAATAGAATTGCATATTGAAATACAAAAGTTTAAATTAATGACAACTCTTCGATCCTATGCTGAAGCAGTAAGTGTTCTCAAAGGCGGCGTCTGGCCCAGGCAGGTCACTCAGGGCCTTGGGGACCACTCACCTCTCTTTCCTGCAGCAGTCTGCGCAGCGTGCGCTTCCGGACAATGTGGCGCCTTCGCATGAAAAGGCCAATCCCAAGAGCCATCACCACCAACAAGAGGAGGCCACCCACAATTCCAGTGGCAATGGATGGGATCTTGGGCCTGGAATGAGGTGGGGAGACAAGAGAGGGTAAGCTGTGCTGATTGCTTTCATTAGATTTGGCTTTTTAAGTATTTCCTGCATGTTTGGACACAGTGACATCATTTACAATTATCTCACAAAGTGGGACACTCTGCGGCTTCTAAAAGAAGGAGAGAAAGGGGTCTAGGCCAGCGTGTCTAGCTTTCTCCAATAGGACAGGCACCCTTGGCCCCTGCTTTCTGCATTTTTATAACCGAGACCTCTATATGTGGTGGTAATCATTTTGAAAAAACTCTTGATTAAGAAAATACATAATTCAAAAAGGAACTCGCCTCCAATAATGCTCTTCTATAAGTTTGTATTTTCTCTGTCCCAAGATCATGTCCATACGGAACAGCACTCCACATATGGGAGACACGTGAGGTGTACAGGCCAAGTTGGGTGCAGTGACCCTTTCAATAATGTTGACACTCCCCTAGGGGTCCTTGGCTTTCATGTTGGGACCCACGGCCACATGAAATGCTTTATGAATGAGCTTGGAAGTGGTTACGAAGTGACAGGGCTCAGATATAACAAGCATCACTGTCACAGATGAGTGACATCATCGTATAGCCCTCAGGCCACTCTAATGCACTCTTCCTCCCACGGAGGTCATGTCCAATTTCAGGAAGAGCACAGATTCAAAACCCAGGATTTCAAACGCACCGGGGAAAAGGACCATCTGAATTAGGAATATTCACAAAGCTACTATTCTCAAGTATCTACCATATTTGAGCTGCTGGCAAACTGATTAGTATTTTCAGGTCAGAATGTTAATGAATATCAAAGATTCATTAGCAGCATCCTTTGCACATAAAGAATGTGTCACCGTCCTCACAAATTTCTCTTAAGTGGGCCAAATGTACTTCATTAAGATGACAGTTTACAACACTTTCTTCTTAGGGAGAGCAAAAGTCATCTCGTGATTTATACCAAGCCCCTAATTAACACAGTTTGAATTAATGAGCTTTACTATTTTGAAGGGAACATCGGGAGCTACTAAGGAATCAGAAAAGCATATGTGTTCCATTGAGAGCTGCGGTAAAGGTGAGGATAGGGAAATGAGTACCTGAGTAGGGAGGGAAAAGAAGCATCTGAAAAAGTAAGTATAGTGAAGAATGGTCACTGCCTGGTTTCGAGGTGGGGATGTGATGGGAAACCTCATTGCTAAGATACTGATTGTACTATGAAGACAAGAAAACTTTTGCTGGGTGTCTTTGAAGAGGCAGGGATGAAAGGAAGAATCCACCTCTGGGAAATTGCCGTATTTCTCTTCATTGATTTGATGGACGTTTTTTTAGGAGGGCTCAGTTATTATGGTCAATCATGGAGCAGAAGAGTGTGCTGAAACTGAGGAAGGGCTGTTAAGGGAAGGGATTTTGTAGGCATACCCGAAATGGCAAAGAAGCCTGGAAGTCTTTGAGGATGTCAGGAATGGCAAATGCGTGGGCATTCCCTGATTCCTCGCTGGACACTGTTAACTGATGACACCGCTCTTTCCTGATGAGTTTGAACAGGAATTGATAGTTCTGCTTTTCTTAATGCAGCCCGTTAAGCAGTGACTGCCAATTGATCAGAATGGAAATGCTGAAGGAATCCCAGGTGCCTTTGCTGGGCTGCGTCTCTAGAGAAGGAAGTAAGGAGAGGGACTTTCCCCAGCCTGGAGCTTTGTCACTGAACAGAGTCCATTCAAACATAGGGTTGTGACAGGACCAACTGGGCTACTGGGAATAGAAGAAGAGCAGCTAGAAGAAGAGAAGGACCCAACAAAACTGCTGTAACCCAAGAAATCAGACACGGCCTATGTATGAAGAGAAGTGACTGGGTGTTGAGAAGCAGCTTCTGTGGGGCAGGCCCCAGAGGCTCACATCCTGCATTCCCGCCACAAATGCACAACCAACGAAGTCGGCGTATGGGAGGAATCAGGAGGAATAAGATCTTGATGAGGCCAGAGGACAGGCATTTCTGGTCATTTCTGATAGTATACAGTAGACACAAAGATGTAACACTTACCCATTCGTTGCACAGCCTTCAAGACCTGGTCCAGCACAGCTGTAGGAATTGAAAGAAAAATCCATATTTTGTTCATTTGACTTTTTCCCAAATTTTCTTGGAAGCTTTTAAAGTTAAATCATAAGGCAATATATGTTAAATTACTCACAAGTCATTAAAGTCACAGTGTATCTCAACCATGGGGTGGCAATTAGTTATTTATTATGCATTTATTCATTTGTTCATCCGTTCAGCAAATGCTTTTGCATGTCTATTCTGTGCATTAAACAAAGTGGACAGCTCCTGACCTTCATTATTGAAATGTCTGAATAGATTACTTTTGACACAGGTATAGCTGCCTCACAGCTGTCTCTGCAATGTCAGTATGAATAGGAGAGAAGTGGGAGCCCAGAGTAGAAACAGTTACTGGGGTCATATTGATAAAGGAGTAGGGTGGCAGCGGGGAGTCACTTAAAAGTCACAAAGCCTGGACTTTAAAGAATCATCTACAGTGAGGGAATAGAGAAAAGGTTGGTCAGGAGGACTCTCATGAGAAGGATACTAGACAGGATGAGAGAGAAGGAACAAGCCCTCATAAATTAACGTGTTACCAATGCAAGTGGCAGAAAGGAAATGGATATGAGACACAATGTGAACTTGGTAGCCCACCTGGAGGAGTGTCAGAAAGGAAAGGCAGGCAGAACAGAGGAGCTGGTGTGTTGATGATTACAGACACAGGCAACTGGGAACAGGAGCTGGCCTCATCCACCTCCCCTAAACTAAAATGTCCTACATGGAGTTGCAACAACACTTGGTCAGCTTAAATGTTACTCCTGCAGAAGCTGTGACCCTGTTCTAGCGGAACAGATCATCAACCATTATTCTGCTTAGAGAATGATGGTTCAAAGAGTAGATTAAGCTGGCTGTGAAGCAGAGTAACATTTGTCAATACAAACATCAATAGGAAAACATCAAAATACTCCAGTTAAATGGACAGGCCCCACATTTCATGGTCTGATGATAGATGAATGACTACATTTCAAATATAAGAAGGGGGTTGTTTGACACTGTCATCGGGCCCTAAACATTTCCTATCTCCATTCCCTGTGTCTCATTAAAAGGGCTCTCATGTCTACACTCTACTCATTTTGGTTTTGACGGTCTGAGCTCTCCCTCTTTCCCATGCTGTCAGATAAAGCAGTTTCACAATGCGATGTGTTTGGGCTTCATTCATGTACCACACACACACACACACACACTTCTTCAGGCAGTGGAATACCCAGGGCATCCTATACATAGGGTCACCACGAATCAGAGTCAACATGACAACTAACAACAACAACAAAGCATTGCTTAGGAAAACTGAAGTTGTTAAAAAAAAAATTCACTAATGAAATGACCAGAGCTCTGGTAGTGCACTGGTTGACAGCTTGGCTGCTAACCAAAAGGTTGGCAGTTTGAATCTACCAGCTGCTCCTTGGAAACCCTAGGGGGCAGCTCTACTCTGTCCTGTAGGGTCACTGTACGTCGGAGTCAACTTGACGGCAAAAGGTAATGAACTGACCACTGATAAAATAAGACCTGACTCAAAATATTCTTCCGCATTAGCATTTTGGTATGGAAGCTTCCCCGTAACTATTGAATGTAATACAGTGCGAACACAGTGCAAAGCAACTGCAAATTGATATTGCAAATTTTGGACAAGATGCAGGGTTTTATGCAGTGTAAGCGCTGTTGGAAAATTGCAGAGATTGCTAGCAAGAAGCTATTGACAAATAAAAATCTCAGAGGGAAAGACAGCCCAGCTTACATTTGAGGAGATGATTGACAAGGATAGGGATGTGACAAGTGCTGCAAGAGAGAATGGTTTGAGTATCAAAGGACTAAGAGTCCTGGGGAACACTGATGGAGCCCTTGCATGAGCTTGCAGAAACACTGCGACAACAGGTTGAATAGGAAGCAAAAGAGACCATACTATACTGTCATTCTTACTGTCAGAAAGATTATTCTCTCTTCCTCACTTGATTCTTTTTATATAACTGCAATTATAACTACCCCCCCCCCCCCAAAAAAAACAAACCCGTTGCCATTGAGCTGATTTCAACTTATAGTGACCCTATAGGATGGGGCAGAATTGCCCCATGAGTTTCCATGGATCTACCGGTGGATTCGAACTGCCAACCTTTTGGTTAGCAGCAGGCTCTTGACCACGGCACCAATTATAGTAGTAATTAAATTTTGTTACTTATAATAAAAATAGGCAAATATTATTATTATTTGCCTAACTTATCAGAATAAAAATCTCAAAGAAGTTCTCTCACCATTTACTATGAAAATGTGGTCGCTTTTCCAAATGGGCTTGCTTCAGGTGGCTTTTGCATTACTCTTAGATAACAAGACCTCCCACAGATGCAAGGGCAGGCAGGCTCCTATGTTACAATCTGAGCTCTTAAACAGTACTGGTTCATGAGATCTGGTGATTACTGAGCCTCTCCAAATAGATAGTTAACTATAAAAATGGGGAAATGTATACAGTCCCTTTGAGAAATCATTGAGACAATGGATCTTTTAATGGTGCACACATCACAAATACCAAAACCCCAAACCAAATCCATTCTTATCAAGTCAATTCCCACTCATAGTGACCCTGTAGGACAGAGTAGAACTGCCCCATAGGGCTTCCAAGGAGTGACTAGTGGGTTTGAACTGCCTATCTTTTGAATAACAGCCAAGCTCATAACATTGCACCACCAGGGTTCTTCACACATTATAAATACACAATGAAAAATGTTTTCTTATTTTCTTACCATCCTCAACATTTCTCCACATTAAAAAAAAAAATTCTATCATGTAATTCTTATATAATTAACGACTTCAGGAGAAGATACAGATAGTAATAGCAAGCTTATATAAAATTTTATGTTCTTCCCCCAATAAAAAAAAATCTTAGAATCAGGAAGGTAATGAACTATAAATGAACTATACGGAAGATAAAATATTCATGAAACTTTATATGGCAAATGACATAGCATCAGGATTTTATTTGAAAAAAAGGAACAAAGAGACAGAAATCATATAACGTAATACAATTTTTGTGGGACACCATAGTGGGAAATATAATTGTATTATGACATTGAAGCCAGGCAATGAAGATTTATTACCTAGAAAGTAACAGAATGAAATTACAACAAATGGCCATTAACATCTTTTATTTAAATCTTGATTAAATTTCCTCTTCTTATATTTGGCAAACTGTTTCTCATATAGAAGTAAATTTATTGAAAAACCTCAACTTTCCAACAACATTCTAGACTCCCTCTATGCCCAAGGACATTCATTTGCAGACTCATAGACACACACACACAATATACCTCCAAAACATAGAAAAGTGGGAAAAGACACAACACATTTTAGAATCTGCTCCAAACTGTGAAAGTAAAAAAACAAAACTATGAGCAGCCATCTAAAATACCCTGTTAATCCAGAACAAAAGACAAAGGAAGAAACTCAAGAATCAGAGAAGGAATTGGACTATAGGACTATTGTCTACATAAACCACTGCCTCCTCTGCCTTGAGACCAGCAGAACTAGATGGTGCCTGGCTACCCCTACTGAACATTCTGATCAAGAACACAATTAAATTCTGATAAAAAGGGAGAAAAATGTGGAACAGAACTTCAAATTCTTAAAGAAACCAGACTTACTGGACCTATTCAGGCTGGAGGAGTCTCAGAGACTATGGCTCTGAGTTGTTATTCAAAATTCAATTGAAACTGTCCCCTGAAGTCACCTTTAAAATAAGTATCAGTTTATCCCTAAGATTAAAGTTTGTCACCCTTGATTACTGCATTAAAGAAAAAAAAAAAATCCATATAAGGCCAAAAGGTCAACAGTTATTTTAAAGCACAGATGAGAAGGTTGGGAGGCAGGGAGATGAAGTAAACAAAAGTGACACAACTAGAGCAGAAGTAACGAGAATGTTGCCAGAATGTAAAGAATGCAACCAACGGCACTGACCATTACATCTAAAAAGAGTGAAATGGGAATGGATTTTGCTGTGTATATTTTCACCAAAAAGAAAATTAAATAAAAAATAGGTTAAGTGAAAAGCTAGCAAAGTATAGCTTATACCAAGGAGAGTTTACAAACTGGCCAATATAACCAGCATGCTGATAAACCCAAATGGGAAAAAAATATGAAAAACCTTATATTTGTACCAAAGAGGTCTTTGGTGAAATTCAGAATCCATTTGTCATTTTAAAAAACAGTTAGAAACAAGTAATATATGATTATTTCCTTAAGAGGACAATAAGTATCTCAAACTACCAGCAAATGTTCTTAATGGTGAGTCACGACCACTATCCTCATCGCCATCAGATAAAAAGCTTCAATGTACACTGTGTCTGATGTTATTTGGGAAATTCTGACCCTTGAAGTAAGAACTGAAACTTTGGGAAAAGAGGAGATGAAAATATGATTATTGGAGATAATACGGTTGTCTCTCTGAAAAATTCAAGATCATGAACTAAAACACTATTTAATTTCAAAGGAAGTTCAGTTAAGCCTATCAAGACAAGATAAATATGCCTCCCCCACCAAATTAAAAAAAAAAAGGGCTCTTTTATATATCAACAATAAAATGTTAGAAGATATACTGGAAAATAAGATCCAATTCACAACAGCAAAAATAAATACAAAATACTTATGACATGAAAAAAGAAAATGACAAAACTTATTGAGATTTAAATAAAATGACTTTGATAGATAGAGAAGTATATTATCTCCTGAATGGGAATGTAGACTATTATCAAGATGTCAACCTTTCTTAAATTAATTTATTGGTTTTGTTTTTTTTTATTTCTTTTGGTGGGAAACTTAGAGAATATTGCGAGATCACTGGGAAGAAAACAAAAAACAAAAACAAAGGATTAGATTAAGATTAGAGGAAACGTCCAGGCTTCTCAAATATTGGCCGGGTATTTATTTTGCAGTCACCTAGGATTGAAACCTCTAGACTACAGAGTCATCGAATGATGGAGCCCTTCTATTTGCCCCCACGGTGGCTGAGACCCAGGAAGGGGAAAAGACAGAGGTAGGTCATTATACCAGTCAGCCCAAAGTCCAGGTCACCTGGCTCCAGGCTTAGACTCTTGCATACAATTAAAATATTTTTCCTTCCAGGAACATTAACACAACCACTCTGGCCCAAGAGCTACACTCCATTCTGGCCTTAAAACAAGCTAGATATTGTTGGTGAGTTGTTAACATTCTAGCAAAAAGTTTGATGATGAGACTGGTTCTTTAACACAGGCCCAGTGATGGTGTTTTCTTTAGGTTACTAGGCTCACTTCTATAAGATCTATCATTACTTCTATTTTGGTAAATTTAGGATATGCTTGAAAATTTTTAGGGCTCATGATTTTTTTTTTTAATTAGAAGATTCTGCAATGCTTAAGAACACTAATCAACATCATCATCACAGTCATTATCACCACCATCACTACCACTACCACCACCATCACCTCCACCAAGATCATCCCTACACCGTCATCATCGCTGCCTCCATCACTTCCACTATCACCACCACCATGACCATCACCACCACCACCATCACCTCCACCAAGGTCATCCCTATGCCGTCCTCATCGCTGCCTCCACCACTACCACTATCACCACCACCATGACCATCACCACCACCACCATCACCTCCACCAAGATCATCCCTACGCCGTCATCATCGCTGCCTCCATCACTACCACTATCACCACCACCATCACCTCCACCAAGGTCATCCCTATGCCGTCATCATCGCTGCCTCCACCACTACCACTATCACCACCACCATGACCATCACCACCACCACCATCACCTCCACCAAGATCATCCCTACGCCGTCATCATCGCTGCCTCCATCACTACCACTATCACCACCACCATGACCATCACCACCACCACCATCACCTCCACCAAGGTCATCCCTACGCCGTCATCATCGCTGCCTCCATCACTACCACTATCACCACAACCATGACCATCACCACCACCACCACTTCCACCAAGGTCATCCCTATGCCCTCTTCATCACTGCCTCCATCGCTACCACCACCACCACCACCACTGCTATCACTATAATTGAGTGTTCACTGTATTCCAGGCACTACTATAAGTACATTACACATATTAACTCATGATTATAAAAATCATGTGAGCTACGCACTATTATCCTAATTTACAGATAAGGAAAGTGAGGAAGAGAAAGGTTAAGACACTTGTCCAAGACCACACAGCTAGTAAGAGTTGGATCCACATAAAGAAAGCAAGTAACAATTACAAAGAGGGTTGAGAACTTTGAGAGATACAAGGACAAATGAAATATTACACATGGAAACTCAGCTTCCCTTTCTGATTGTGGGAATAGTCCAGTTTGATTGCCAAATTCATCATTCCAGGAAATAAGATGCATATAAGTTTTAATTTTAATTACTAAGTTTAATTTACTTAGTAACAGCTCAGTGATCAATTAAGCAAAAAACTAGGAAATATTAGTTTCATTAACTGCCAAACAACAACAATCAATTCCTGTACTAACCCCAGTATTCTGGAAAGATATGTAAGAAATCTTTGATAAGAGGCAGAGGCGGTAGCTAGCAGGATCTACACTCTCATTCCAGCTCTAGGTTATTCTTTCTTGTTTGGACATGTTGGCCTTGCAGAACAGAGCTCTGGCGTGATAGACATATGAGGGACAGACAGGTATTCCTACCAGCACTGTCATCTGCCTACAAACACGTCATTGCTGCTGCTGTTTACAAAATGCAAAAACACCTTAAGCAATTGACCCAGATACAAACTTCTGCAACTTATTGCCTGGAAATTTTGGAAACATTTCAATCTATGAATTTGCAAGGGAGGAAACGCTTTGCTATTCTGCATTTTCTTTTCTAGGGGCTAGACCTACACTCACCCGAAAGTGCAGTTTGGATGGCACAGGTGGCACACGTGACTGGCATCCGCATACTTCCAGACCAAGGTGTTGTTTTCTCCCAGGATCCCTGATGGGCAGGTCTTGACACAGTGGGGGCCGTCGATGTAGTGGGCACACTTTATACAGCTGTCAGGTCCCTGCATCAAGACGGACAAACATTTATGCCTATTTCTTTTTCAAAAAGGAAGTAATGTTTTACTTAAAATACATACTTATTACGAAAATATACAAATGATTGAGAAGTTCTCAAAGTAGAAAACAAGTCTTCTGTGATAGGTCGTCTGATGTGATCACAATTACTAAACCGGTTGCGGTCCAGTTGATTCCCACTCACAGCGATCCTATAGGACAAAGTAGAACTGCCTCATAAGGTTTCCAAGGAGTGGCTGGTGGATTTGAACTGCTGACCTTTAGGTTAGCAACCACAGCTCTCAAGCACTCACTGCCAGGGCTCCACCACTGTTAATAGCTTAGTAAAAAGTCTTCCTGGCTTCAAATGCACGTAAGACATTAAATCATAAAAGAAATTAAACTGTTTAATTATTGCATTTTGTTTCATACGTTGTGAGCATCTTTCCTTGTCAAAACAATACTGACTGACCCACAGGCATATTTATAGCTTTAATGGTCACTTTCTGGTAGATCGTATTTGAAAATAAAGGGAAACTCTGAGGGAAGGCAGGCTTCCCGAGGAAGATCGAAGAAAACCCTTATCTTTGTTGCCCCAGTGATGAGAAGTGACAAATGCATGTGCCTAGGTGGCTGCATAATTAACTGTTTAATGTGCTAAATTTGGTTTGGTTTGTAAAATGTGGAAGGTCCTCGTAACACTTACAGAAGTCAAAGCAGTGGGCCTGTTTGGGTTGTGTCCCCCGCACTTCATAAGGGGACTGAAATTAAAACGTTCAAGGTAGGATTTTCCAGGTGGCTACATTCTGTAACGTGTCTATTCAAAGGCTGAGCATACCCAGAGCCAGAACAACAGACAACTCAAGTCAATAGCACCGATTAGTTCATTTCATTGGTGAAAATTTAAATAAACACCATGTTATAATCAGCCATTTGGTACTCTATATCTCAAACAATACGCTCTTCATCTCTGTCTCATTTTGAGAGAACTTCTGAAAAACGTTTCAATTACTAGATGTAGATACAGCTGCTGAAGCTCAAATCCAAACAGAGCTCCTTATACAAATAATATTGAGTTAACAACACTAAGACCTTGGTATGAGGGGGGCCTGAATTCTCACTTACGTTTTTAAAAATATTACCATTGAACACATGAAACTCTGAATTAAGGGTTCTTTCAAAATTTTCAAGTGATTATAAATTAATGGTGGCACAGCGGTTAAGAGCTCGGCTGCTAACCAAAAGGTTGGCAGTTCAAATCCACCAGCTGCTCCTTGGAAACCCTATGGAGCAGCTCTTCTATGAGCTGGAATCGACTTGATGGCAACAAGTTTTTAATATTAAAGAAGTTGACAATGTTTGATTAAAATGATGAAGCGATGATGACAGATGTCAGAAATGGTGAAAACTGGCTGACGATATACCCAGTCCTAAGACTTCTAGCTTGCATGTTTGTTATGAGCTTCAGAAAAGCTTCCAGACTGAGATGGGCCAGGAAGAAAGGCCTAGTGATCCACTTCTGAAAATCAGCCAATGAAAACCCTAGGGATCACAATGGTCTGATCTTCCTGTGCATGGGGTTGCCAGGAGTCAGGGCTGACTTGACGGCAGCTAACAACATGACTTCTAGAGATGACATCTAGAAAAGGAGTTAATACCCACTGCAGGCTTTCATGTTTTATGGTGAAACCATAGCATCATTAAATCTGTTTGGGGATGTTTGACTGAAAAGGTCATAGGTGGGTTGTGTGATGATTTCAAATCAAACACAGCCACTTTGTCCCGGTTGTCAGAGTACACTGTTCCTAATCTGAGAAGTGGGCTTGGCATCCTTGGCAGCTACAGAATGACCTTGGTCATTGTCCTTTCTCTGCCGCTGTGCAAGCTTTTCCCCTATGAAATGTGAGTGAAGACAATCAAATGTGCTCCTTACGCGTCCCGTGCAGGTTATATTCATGGGCTGGGGCAGACATTCAGGATGGCACTGTATGCACTCGGATTTCTCCACAAACTCCCTCGGCTCTCTGAGAGAAGGAAGAAAGGAAACTGATGAACGCCATTCCTTGAGACCCTGCTTCAATATGCTGTGTGGTTACGACTGTCTCCATCCATCTGCTTGGTTGCCTTCCTCAGAAATTCAAAATAATTTTAGGTAAAGGTCAAACAGTTGGGACTCAGTTGGACTATAATATAATAAAGTGATTCCATTGATTGAATCCAAATCATGGATATTTAAATTAAATAGGACCAAAATGATAACTGTAGAATAAAGAGCGGGAAAAGGAGGGAGGGATATATTACCTGCTCAAATGGTTACCCGTGAAAACAGTAAACAGGAAACACAGGTGTGAAAAAATTTTGCTAGTACATTCTTCACTGATACACCGATCAATGTGAAGCAAGAAGCTGATGTTGGATTGAAAAGACAAAATAGTTGTGACAGCTGATAAAAAAAAATAAGAAGAGAGAAATCCGCCTGGTAATTAGCTGCAGACTTTCACTCCACACAGTGACCATGGGTGTTCACACACTGCAAGTGTGCCTCGAGTCCTCCCTTTCAGACAAAGGGAATCAATTCAACCAAGCATCATACATTGACTGTTTCCCTGTGCTTCTTCTGGGGTCACCACGCCAGCTAGTGGAGGCCAGTCTTGAAAAGCCAGCAGGTCTGCTGAACGTCAGTATTCTCTACATTAACTCAAGAGACTCCAGGGCACCACCAATGTGGTTGTTTTAATTGCCTTGTCTCTTTAAAAGCGATATGAACACTTAAAACATAAGTTATTTATAGCAGTAAGATTACACCAGTATGTCTTATTTGTGAGCTGAAACAGGTATATCAAGTATTCCTTTTTCTTCTGTTAGGTTAATGAACATATCAGCTAAAGGATTCCTACAGACTGAACTTGGTCTTCTCATCCTGCCCTTGAAAAATTCTGGGAAATGCTGTGGCCCATGCCTCAAGTATGAAAAGGATGTAAGATGTCCTTCAGCCATCTGTAATACCTTTCAGCTCTTCTCTATCACAGCATCTCTTTTTCTTTAAATTTTTAAACTTTGCTTCGGCCTCTATCCCTTACCTTTACTCTTTTATTAATTTATTTCTAGTCATTATTTGTGGTCATTTAAAGCCTTACATCAATATCAAGACTCTCATAGTATCGACAGACTGTACTTTCTACTGATTGCAACTAAATTCAACAAACACTTACATGATTATTTCTTTGTCCATGAGCAGAAAACAAATATTAACCAGGAAATATAATTTCTATTAATATATTTTGATGCATCAGCAACAGTGTACTGCAAAGACCAAATGGCCATGGTTGTGGCATAAGAACTATTTATGACTGTTCTACTTGTTTTGGGAACTCTGCGAAGCTTAGAAAAATATAACCTACTTCCAGAAAAGAAGGTTCTAGAAGTTAATTATTTCAGATTTGAAATAATTCTACAGAGGATGGTGTTCCTTTCTGCTAAGAGCAGAACAGGAAATGAGCTTATCTTGCACCTGGAAGGATTTTGATTAAAACTCGAAGGAGGGTAACAAGGTAACTTTACTTTGCAGGATCCTAATAAGCAATAATAATAATAAAAAAATTATTTTCTACAGTGGTTAACAGTTTGCCAAAAAAGGGAAAAGAATCAAGCTGAGTAACTGTAAACCTTTAAAACAATCCTGGGTTTTATTTTTTGATTAAAAAAAAAAAAGGGGTTAAAAACAACCGTCTTACCCCTCCAGAATATTGCACTTGTTCACACACTCTCGGCCTCGGCTGACATTGCGGCAGGAGACACAGTCTTTGGGTTCCGGGCCCCAGCAGCCCTCTGATGAGCACAAGGGATTACAAACGTAGCCTACGGCCTCTGCAAACACAGAATGAGTGCCATGGTGTCAGGCATGGGCTAGAGATCAGAGTGACCACTGGAGACGACACCTTTAGCAATGGATGTTCTGTTCTCTGTGACCCTGAGTAGTGCCCTGGGGGTCTCCAGAAAGAAGTAATGACACAAAATGGGCTCCCTGGGAGGCTGACAGCAAGTTCTCTATTTCTCTACTGAGGGTACCCTAAACTAGACCTGTTCAGTACTTTGCTGATAATACCAGGCTGAAGGCAATAACAGGGAAGGTTTGCCGATTGTTCACTATGTGTTTGGCACCTGCTAAGGGCGTTGCATCCAGAATGCCATTTAATTCTCTCCATAGCATTGGGGCATGGTAAGCATTACCATCTCCATTTCATGGATGAGAAATTTGAAGTCTGAAGAGATCAAGTAAATTGGCCGAGGTCTCACAGCTAGGAAGGGACAGAGTCAGGATTTGAACTCAGGTCTGCTTCTGACAGGGACCAGGGTCTCCTCACCAGGCTGCAATGCATTCCCTAGCTTCAAAAGCTGGTTTGGGGCTCTAAATCCAGAATAGGAAATGTTAGTGCTAAATGTTAATACCATTCTTGTGTGTGTGTGTGTGTGCGCTCGCACATGTGTGTTCTGTGTGTGTGTATAGTCATTAGGGGTTGAAAGAAGCAGGAAGAAACCTAAAGCTAAAATCTAATTTAATTAATAATAAATTCAGTCAGTATTACAAATAATTGGCAGTCTAAGACTCAAGGGAAATTCATTCTATGAAGTGGGAATGATCTAGAAACAATGTTGATGAACTTCATATGGTAACTTCTCAGTTAGGAATGTATTGATTTCTTTAAATCTTTTTTTTTTAATTATACTTTAGATGAAGTTTTACTGAACAAACTACTTTCTCATTAAACATTAGTACACGTATTGTTTTATGACATTGGTTAACAACCCCACTACATGTCAACACTCTCCCTTCTCAACCTTGGGTTCCCTTTTACCAGCTTTCCTGTTTCCTCCTGCCTTCTACTCCTTGCCCCTGGGCTGGTGTGCCCCTTTAGTCTCATTTTGTTTTATGTGCCTAATTTTTGGCTGAAGGGTGAACCACAGGAGTGACTTCACTGCTGAGCTAGAAGGGTGTCTGGGGGCTCTCAGGGTTTCTCCAGTCCCTATCAGACCAGTAAGCCTGGTCTTGTTTTGTGAGTTAGAATTTTGTTCTACATTTTCCTCCAGCTCTGTCTGGGACCCTCTACTGTGATCCTCGTCAGAGCAGTCGGTGGTGGTAGCTGGGCACCTTCCAGTTGTGCTGGACTCAGTCTGGTGGAGGCTGTGGTAGATGTGGTTAATTTACTTCTTAAGGAATGAAAGAAATAACTGAAATGCTTGAGAATGGTCCTTCAATATTATAAATAAAAATAAATGGTCTCTTTGAACAATCTCCATAATCAAAAGGGAAGATCGTTACTTACTGCAGTCCTTCTCGCCTCTGTTGTTTATAATTTTGGTGTTCTGTCTTGAAGTCCCAAATAGTTTTTTCCAGTTTATTGTATTTGCATAGCACAGTTTTCGGTTTCCTGAAATTATCACGTCTCCATCACTTATTTCCTTGAGAGAGCGTAATCCCAAAGACGTTATGTCCAGGCCAACAACCGCAAGAGAAAACTGACCACTATGTTGATGGGAAGAAAAATAACATGTGAAAGATAAGGACAACATTCTATCACTAAGAACTCCATTTTGTTTTACTGGACAGCCTTAGATTTACGACAAACATTTTCCACGGAGTGCAAGCCACACTGCTGAAAAGTATGCACTGCAACTTTTGAAAACGGCAGGAGTTTTTTCAGCTTCTCCAGGGATAATCCAGTTCCTTGTTCATTTTAGTATCTATAACCCAGTGCTTAGCGCTCGGGCTGAATAATTGTGTCTTGAAAGTCATTGTTTTATTTATGGCATGTTTGTTTTGCCTGGGAATTGAAAACATTTTCTAATCCCTCAAACATCCAAATATACCATCCATCCAATCCATCTGGCCATCCGTCCATCCGTCCATCCATCATCCATCCATCCATATACATGAATTTATTGAACAAACTTTTTTTGAGAAAGCATGTCTCAAGTTTTATGTTGGTTGAGAGCACGTTTCCTGTTCTCAAGGCATTCTTTGTCTCATGGAGACACAACTATATGGACACATAATTTTAACTCAGTGGTATGAGTACCAAACCAGTTGGTATGGAGTTGATTCTCATTCATGGTGACCCCATGTGTGTAAGAGTAGAACTGCGCTCCATAGGGTTTTCCACTGCTAACTTTTTTGGAAGTAGATTTCTAGGCCTTTCTTCTGAGGCTTCTCCAGGTAGACTTGAACCACCAGCCTTTGGGTTAGCAGCTGAGCATATTAATTATTCGCACCACCCAGAGACTCCTGTGATGAGTACAGCAATACTGAAATATGTGAGCATCATAAAGCCTGCTGAGGGATTTTGAAGGCTTCCTTGAAAGGTGGTGTCTAAGATTGGGGCAAGAAGCCCTGGGCACAATGGTAAAGTGTTCAGCTGCTAATTGGAAGGATGGCATGTCAAATGCACCCAGTGGCTCCATAGGAGAAAGGACCTGGTGATCTGTTCCCATGAAGATTACAGCCTAGGAAACCCTATGGGGCAGTTCTACTCTCTCCTATGAGGTCACTGTGAATCAGAATTGACTTGATGGCACATAACAACATCAAGATTGTGACGACCTTGAGCGCAGGAACTCCTATTTTCTCCACCACCCAGTGCTGTACTAGGACTCTACAATGTGTTCATCAAAGGACTGAGCGAAAAGCAGGTGTAGAAGTTATCCAGACTAAAGGGGCTTGCCGAGGAACCACACGACAGGAGCAGGAGGGAAGAAATCACATGATGTGTGCAGAGAAACACACGCAACGGGTGGACCATAAACATGAGGCAGGAAGGATGGGTGACAGGTCTGAGGAGGGTGGACGAGGTCAGGGCACAGAAGGCCTTGTGCACCTAGTAGAGGAGTTTGGATAGTTGTTTGAAAATGGTAGCAGATAACAGGAAAGAGATTTGCATTTTTAGGAAGCTCATTTGACACCAGTAATGGGGAACAGATGGGCTAGCTAAGACAAAGCTCAATGAAGAGACTGATAAATAAGGGGTTGGGTTACAAAGGTTTAACACATAATTTGGAGACTCCTCCCTGTTGTAGTGGTTAAGTACTATGCTGCTAACCAATAGGTTGGCAGTTCAAATCCACCAGGTGCTCCTTGGAAACTATGGGGCAGTTCTACTTTGTCCTATAGGGTCGCTATGAGTTGGAATCAACTTGACAGCAATGGGTTTGGTTTTTTTGGTTTTCTCTCCCTGTTTCTCTCTCTCTTCCAACCATTTCTCCCTCCACCTCTGTCCCCTTATCCTGGTTCTTGAGAGAGGTGAGGGGCCCAGTGTCGGCGGGCTGCACCTGCCACCTGACTCTGGTGGGCAGTGATTCTTTCCCACCAGCTGCACACGTCTCGCTTTGGGATGAGTCACACCTGAAATCAGGTCAGCCTGCCTCAGTAGCTGATGGAGACAGTCTCCCTTATGATGCCGAGAGAACAGGGTCTACTATCCATGGCCACTCAAGGACCTCCTTATGGGCCTCTGGTGGTTCCCTGGCATCAATTCACCTTTTCCTCTCTTTCAGGAGAACGCACCAAGAACGCGCCAAGAATAGACTTCTCCTGGGAGTAAAAAGACATCCATAATAACCCTGCTTTCTTCCAACTTCTTAATGGTGGTTACGTTCTGCACTTTGAATAATAAGCCGTAACATGAAACATGTAGCTTTTTACAATGCCCACCTATCAATCCCCCTTCTGTGCAAAGCTTTGTCCCCCCCAGCCCTGCTCACAGATGGGCTTCAGATACATGGGGCTTCCTGTCTCCTTGCACCTCCCTTTCCTGCCTGGGTTCTTACTGCCAATACACTGAGGCACTCTGCTCCTCAATCTTTCCTCTTGACCCTTTGCTGAAACTCTAAGCTAGCTTCTTCCTTCCTCTTCCTTTTCCTGTCCTGGCAGCATTACTGAGCAATTGCCTGATGCATGACCTTCCAACACATCTCTGGAAAGTCTCCAGGTCTCCAGGGAATAGCCTGATAATGGTGGAACATCAACAATGAGACTGGCGATTTTAAATGCAAGACACTGTCCAGAGTCCTCTCCATCTCTGCAGATGGTTGCTCAGTATAATGGCTTGGAAGGCTGATAACAAATGCTGACTCTCTTTGGAGGCAGAAACAATTTCTGCCAAAGTGAAGGGTCGGTGGCTCAGTGGCTCATGTTCCTGTCCTGGGTTGGGGTGATGATCCTCCATGAGGGGACAAGCCCTCCACAGGAAGAAGGGGAGTGTCCCTTCCCTTCGCACTTCCCCACCTGTCTCACTAGGGAGGTGGGGTGCTGGGAGGTGCAGAGTAGGGACTGAGACTTGCAATTCGACTAAGGGGAGGCAGAGACTTGATTGATGACAGGGCAGAGAAAAACGGTACAGGTGGACAAGGAGAGAAATATCTTGGGCAGGTGATTTTTTTTTAAACCAGTAAAATAAGAAATTAACTTGTAAAACTAGGCTGCTGTTGTTAGTTGCCTTCAAATCGACCCCGATTCACAGCAATCCCATATATGCACAGAACTGTGCTCCATTTGGTTTTAGACTGTGACTTTTTGAAAGTAGATAGCCAGGCCTTACTTCTGAGGTGCCTCTGGGTGTGCCTGAACTGTCAACGTTGCAGTTAGTAGTCTAGCACTTAACCATTTGCACCATCCAGGGACTCCTAAAATTAGGCTAGAGCAGTTTAATCACTTTGGAAGGAACTATGAAAGACACAGAGGACTGGAATGTGCTTACTATGGGAATACTGCCATTGTCCATGCGGCCCTGGGGTTCGAGAAGATTCCTGCTCTCCCAGGACATGTATTAAAGCAATGTATTAAAAAAAATGCTTGGAATTTACTGCCTGGTCAGTGTGTTGAGATTCTCCATGAGTTCCCACTAGAGAAACATCAAAACACTGTTTTTTTCCTCTCTCTTGTAAACAGTGACTATGTTTGACTCAAGGCCACCAAGGAGATCATTCTGGATGAAAATGTATTTCTGCTGCGCCTGGTCCTGCCTCCATGGCTCTGTTATGGCAACCTGGGGTGTTAGCCAGCAAACAGATATTAGAAGTAACCTATTAATTAGTGGCACACTGAAGCAGGTTACTCACACACACTCACCCAGTATACCACTGTAAACATATCCCTCGCCAACCACTTTGAGAGTGAATGTGGAGGGCTTATGGAGAATCTGGGTAACCCCAAGAGCAGACCTGTCTCGCCCTCACTCCAGGCCATGTCTGTTTCTTTCCTTGCCTCCCCTTCTCTCTCCTCCCCTCCCCTGCCTCCACCCCACCTTGCTTTCTTTATTTTTTTGCAGCAAAATACATGTCCCAGTTCTGGTGAAGAGGAGTGGCCATGCGATGTGGTTTAAGATAATAAGGTGTAGGCGGAGTTTCTCAGTGGTGAACAGGAGGTGTACTCAGCTCCATGTCCCCCATTGCTCTTTGTCTGTTCTCCCTCCAAGTTCCTGGAACGTGGACACAATGGCTGACACTATGACAGCCTTCTTAGGAATATAAGGCTGAGGGCCACGCCCTACATACGGTAGAGCAGTTGGCTTGGAGCCTGACAATATTGTGGAACCCTGGATTGTGTATCGCTGGACTTCTCATTTTGAAAAGAAAAATAATGCTTATCTTGTTTATATCCTGAAAACTAAGCATGGTGGTACATGTTACCAGTCATCCAAGAAAACTGGTATAAATCTCTCATTGCTGTGTGAAACTTGGGCAAAGGAAGTATTCCTGAGAATTCAGGGTGAAGGTGGATTTCTGGAAAGCATCATTAGCTTCATGTTTAGTATCAGAAATGCATAGCCAGGATACATTTTGGAAAGCAATGCATATATTAAGTAATCAGTATTCTAATATAAAAAAATAAAAAACCAGCCAGGCTTCGGCATGGTCAACTTACTGTTGCTTTGTTCTGCCGCGTATGATTTCTAGGTTCTCAAAAGCGTGGAGGTCAGTCTTGTTTACAGGCCAAGCCTGAATCAGCAAAAACCCTATAAGGCAGAAGGCAGGCTCAGACATACGCCACTTCCACATTCCTTTTTTGTATGTGACATTATTCTAAGATTCTCACAGACTATAATATGTTCAGTAAATATGAAAACTTGAGATTTGATTCTTTTTAACATCTTGATTGAAAATATACACACACATGCATGCCCAATCCAAGGCAAAACTTTTTAAGAGGTGTGCTGCTTCTTCCATGGAATTACACATTCCTTGTTACAGCTCTCCTAAAGCCTAACCCCACCCAACAGGCTGTCCCCATTGTGCTGTGACCCTGAGACCCTTTCTGGGCTCTACACTTAACTACACCAAACAGGTTCCTCCTCGCAGTTAAAGCTGCCATTTATTGAACTGTTATTACATATATGAAAATTTACATGTTTTCCTTATATAAATCCAATGCTCAAAATAACCTTGCTATTTAGGCCTAATTATTCCCTTTTTGGAGATGAACAAAATGGAGCTTGGATGCTAGTCACTAACCAATGTCCTGTCAATGGCCAAGCAAGGATTTGAAATCTGGTTGACAAGACTTTGAGGCCCACAGTGTTTCCTCACTTTCTTACCCATCCTCACCCTCTACCCACTGAAGTACGTATCCATCAAGATGGCTGGTCTAAGCTGCGAAGAATGAGGGGCTAGACATGTTCACATGAAGTCCTGAATGACTTGAGTCGTGGCTTAGTGTTGTCTGAGCAGGGGAAATTGCATTTTTAAGAAATATCAAAGAACTAGTTATTAATGGAAGGCTTTTAGAAGAAACGTTTGTATGCTGAAGGAAAAGCAAAGACATCCAAAAGTTCTCTGTATGAAACCCTGACTTCCCACTTATATTCATCTAGTATGACAGTACAAACCTGTTATTTCTTTTACGGTTTTTAGAATATCCAGTTCCTTTGGATCTAGAGGTGGAGTGCGTGTGAAGGAGTCACTGAAACAAATAACAAAATAACTAGGGATTAACTATCAAGTCCAATTTAAAAAGCAGATTTTTTTTTTTTTTCTGTCTATACAAGTAACTTTATCTGTTACTTACCCCTTAAATGCTACTGGGAGGATATGAAGGTCTCCACTGATAGAGGTGCAATTTCTGAAGTGTTTAATATTTGTAGCATTTATGGAAAGTGTGTCTTTAAACTCACCAATTCCAATGCCATTACAAACTGTTAAGACAAGAGAGATGTTTATTTCATTCACATTTGTTGAATTGAGAATAACTAGGTAGGTGGTTTGAGCCCACCCACAGGCACCTTGGAAGAAAGGCTTGGTGATTCACTTTAGAAAAGATCAGCCATGGAAAACCCTATGGAGCACAGCTCTACTCTGACACACATGGGGTCTCCATGAGTTGGAATTAAATCCACGGCACCTGCAGCGTTCAACAGCAGGAAGGGAATTCTAGCAGTGAGGACTCTCCACCATGTCGTCAGTCATTCATTCCTTCACTCATTCAGCAAACACTTCTGGAGGCCCACTGGGGACCAGGTACTTGGCAGGCTTTGGGGTTACTATGGTGATAGAAGGAGACACTGTCAGTGCCCGCATGGACCTGCATTCTCCTCCTATTTCTCACTTGGGCTATGGTATAGTTTACTTCCTCTAGTTTCTCTCCATGATGGCACACTCCGCCTACAGTTGTTAGTGCTGCTTCTGAGCAGAGCTGTAAATAGAGACCTCCTCAGACTCCTCCTTCAAAGTCTTTCCATTGCCCCAACTTGGTCCTGCAGCTCTTTTAAAAAAGTAATACACAGATTTTTTTTTTTATATTGTAAGTGTAAGGTGATGGTTGAATAACATGTTGAACATAATTAATGCCACTAAACTGTACATCTGAAGAATTCTGAAATGGGATATGTTTTGTTACATATATACTCGCCACAATAAAAAAAAAGGTAAGATATATTTATTTAAGAAACTGTCAAAAACACAGATGAATAAGAAGGGAAAAATAACCAGAAATTCCTGTACCTACATTTAATATCTTGGAAAATTTCCTTCCAGTTCTTCTCTATGGCTATATCACAGCAGATATTTAATATATTTTTTTCATGTATTATGCTGTGAATCTTTCTCATATCATTAAAACTATTTGCAAACATGGTTTTTAATGGCCAACTAATGTTACACCGTAGGGAAATACTGTAATAACCTTTACCAGGTTGTTAGCTGCCTGTTTTCTACTGTGTGTTCACCTGTGTTTCATTGCTACATCTGTCTGGAATGCCCCTTTCCATGCATGCATCCTGAGCCCATTTATTAATTCATATCCATTTCTGAATTCCCATCCAAATTCCATCTCCGTCATGAAACTTATCTCTCCACTACAATGCTCCCTCTCTGGAATACGAAGAACAATTTTTGCTACCACGTGGAAAGTTATAGTACTTGACCTCTAAGCATGATCACTGAAAATCTAATTGTATCCCCAAAGCGGACTGCAAGCTACTCCCTCACCCTCTTCCTTTAGGGATGGGGCCCTTGCCCACTCCCGGGCCTTCCCGAGGACGTCCTGCTTCTCCACCACCTCCTCTGTGCTCTGATCTCTTTCAGGAGTCCACTCGCTACTTGCAAAAAGAGCTCCTGATGCCGACTCTGCTGCAGAACCTTCCAGCCTGCCCATGCTGGATCTCCATGTGCCTCCTGCCTCGCCCCTGTGGGCTGGCCTCAGCTCTTGTTCTGAGCAGGGGATCCAATGAGGCCTGTCTTGAATGGCTCACCTGAGCCTTCTATATTGCTGAATCTAATCCACCATTGGTTGTGAAATTCGGTACCAGGCTTGTTTAGAATTCAAAGCATCTGACTGACAATCCAGAATCAGGTGGTTAAAAAAATAAGGAAGGTGGTTTCTCTGTATGATACTGTAGTGGCGGACACATGGCATTAAGCATTTGTCAAAACCCATGGGACTGAACAACACAAAGGGAGAACCCTAATGTAAACTATGGACTTCGGTAAAAAATCATGTATCAACACTGGTTTATTGATTGCAACAAATGTACCACATCAAGACAAAACCCCAAAAATCAAACCCATTGCTGTTGAGTCGATTCTGACTCATAGTGACCCTATGGGATGGAGTAGAACTGCCCCATAGGGTTTCCAAGGTGCAGCTGGTGGATTCGAACTGCCGACCTTTTGGTTAGCAGCTGAGATCTTAACCACTGTGCCACCAGAAGAAACTGTGTAGGGAGGAGAGGAGTATATAGGAATTCTGTACTTTCTGCTCAATTTTGCTATAATCTTCACACTGCTCTAAAATAAATAAAGTCTATTAAAATTAAAAAAAAAATCAATGTCATGCAAGATCTAAAAAAAAAGTGGAGGCACTGGGGAGCTCAGAAACTCTTCCTAATTAAAGAAGATTACAGAGATTACAGAGACAAGATACCTAAATAAAGCCCATGACCCTTTGCGGGGTTCAAGAATAAGAAAACGAGAAACAACTACAAATGACTTTTTGGGACATGAGGGGGAAATGAGAATTAAAGGGAACATGAGGAAACTGCATGGCATCCATATTAAGTATCCAAGTGTGAAACTGTCCTTGGTTATATGGAAGAATGTTCGTGTTTACAGGAAATGTATGCTGACATTATTTAGGGGAGAAGTCTTACAATATCTGCTACTAACGGTTACAAGATTCAGTAAAACACACACACACACACACAAACACACACACAGAGAAATCCAAATATGCACAGAGTGCAAGCAATGTGGCAAAAATTTTCCAAATAAAAGACAAGTAGGTGAAAACTGACATCGGGGATACTTGATGTATATAGCATACGATACATAAAGAAAAGAACAACTATCAGAACATGAAGAAAGATTTATTCAAAGCTCTTTCAAGTGTGATGCTGAGGGGCCTGGGTGAAGGGTGAAATAACACAGCCCCACTACCAGAGGGAGGGCCCAGGTTACTTCCTACCTTTGCGACAAGGCCCCTCACACTTTTTACACTTGCGGACTCCATCCTCCTCCATCTCGTAGCTGTCGGAACCGCAGGACCGGACACACGACCCGTGGTCTGTCACCACATAGTTATCTGAGGACGAGACATGAAAGCAGGTGGTGAAAGCGGCACCAGGTGTTCATGGGTCTCACGTCCCACTCCAAAGGGGCTGATGAAAAGGACCCATAATCCCTTGACTCGAAGACAAAGAATGATAGGTTGCAAACAGGAAAGGAATCAAGTCAAGAGCCTAACGGCGCTCTAGACTGTAATATGGAGAAATGGAGATATGTCATCACAGGCAGGAAATAAAAGCGTGAGGGAGAAAACACCATGTGTGCTCACAAGCTTAAAGCCCCTATTTGAAGCTCATTTTTTTCCTCTGTAGGTTCTATCTGCAGCACTTACAGTCAAGGCATGAGTATTTATTAAAAAGTAGGCGACCCAAAACAAAGACTGCTCTTCCACTGAAGCTGCTGTGCTTGAGGTTATACTTCCTTCTTGCGGAAGATGTTTAGTTTTCCCTTCAGGGGTGTTGTTCAGATCTGGAAACACTTTACAGGTGGGGTACTGGAGGGACCAAGGGGCTCTTCTTTTTCCTGTCTCCTTTACCCATAGAGAAATTTACTTTTATTAACTTTGAAAAAAATTTTTTTAGTAACTCTACGTGTCTCTGTTTTTAATTCTCCAGCTAGATCCTCAAAAATATACTGGACATTTGTCATTTTTCTTCTGTGAACTGTCTGCTTTCGTTCTCTTCAAAAAACAGTCTTCTTCTGTTGTTTGTTAGGCTCTTAGTGTTTTCTTGTGGATTTTTAAGCTCTCTCTATTAAGCTTCCTCTCAAAGATTATATCTTTTTATACATTGTGGCAAATTTTTATCCTAGTTCTCATCTACCTCACATTGGCTTTTTAGTGTATTTAATTATGATTTCTTTCTGTACAGATTTTCATTTTTTTTCATGTACACAAATTTGGTAGGGCAAACCTCTCCCTCATAATTGTTCTTTTAAAAATTTTTCTTAGCTCATCTCATCTTTCAGATATCAAGATTGGTTTCTAAAGCCCTTTAACTAACCAACTCTATACTTTTTGTATTAGGAAATAATTCATATCTCCATTTCCCTAAATAGTACAGCCACCACTAGAGTGCAAAAATAAACAATCAAAATCCAAACCCAAACAAAGACAAAAAATTCTGCAATATGCCTAAGAGGTCTACCTTTCATCAGAATTTTAAGCACTAAAGAAGGCATACTGTCTAATCTAGTGTCCTGTTCAATAAAGAGCTACACAATATAAGAGCTACACAGTAAAATGGGCCAGTGGGCTATGGCTTGCTGACAATCAGACAGCTGAACACTCTGGGCCACTACAGTGGGCCCTCAGCACCCAGGGGGCCCAGCAGCAGGCGTCTTTCCCCTGGTACGCAGCCTGGCCTCCGTAGCACAAGATCCCATTACCTCACCCTGTGAGGGGGGCAGTGTGGATCTCAGGGAGCAGTGTTTGCTATTCAGCATGTCACTATGCTCTGCAGCAGGGACCTGGCCCTTCATCTCTTCACTTCACAGTACACTTGTAACCACCTGACAATGAGGCAAACATACCAACCTACCACATAAAAGGCACAAAGACAGCCTGAGACAAGGGTACTCAAGGGTTGAACGTAGCAGACACAATAGGAAACTGATACTTGATACATCAAAAGGTTTTACACGTGCTGAACTCACGTGGGCACTTCTTCACACATGTGGCGCCAAAGCTGTATTTTCCCTCTGGGTTAACATCCATCTGGTATGTGGTGGGGTTGTAGAGCATCAGTGGCGGGCAAGTGTCCTTGCATGTGGCTTCATCTCGAAACTTTCGGCAGATCTGTCACAGGAAGGATGGCAAGCCAGCAGGGTCAGACCAGGCAAGGACACTCGGTGCCCGAAACGAATGAGGCATAGCACCATTGCTGATTTCTTCCCTGAAGCTCCTGACACAGATCTTAACGCTTAGGTGTTAATGAAAGCGGAAAAATCTAGGACTGTTCTTTCAGTAGAGTCAGAAGGATCTTTCTCTTAAAAGTATATACACGTTTTTTTCTTAAAATACTGTCCTATCTCTGATAATTTATGATTCTGATCAGAGGAAACACTAATCTCTTCTTTATTAGTTTACAAAATGATGAAAGAGTTGACACATTACGGCAGTAGTCATGGAGTGAAATTACATTTAAACACAATTTATATTGGGTTTCCCTTATAAAGAACACTTCAGGATAGATTTTAAACTTATTGCCAAACTGCAGATGTCTTAACTAGGAAGGGTGTCATACAAAATGGATGGCCAAATACAGGGCTGCTCTTCCTAAGCGTCTCATGCACACTCTTTTCCTTGAAGCTGTACGTTAGAATCAGTCCTGTCTTCTTTGGCTTCAGAATGTAGAGGCTTCCTGTGGGCTGAGCCAGGCCAATCTGGTGGGTTAAAGCTTAAAGTGGGTCTCCTTATTTGGAAAGGGGGCCCCACCACCCTCAGGGAGCACCCTGTGATCTTGGGGCTGCCTTCAGGCATCATATCTTCTAGCCCTGGTGTTGGGAGGACTTCCAAGCTGCTGTCCATCGGAGGGGCACCTGTGTGAGTTGTCCACAGCCTAGTAGGGGCAACTGAGGCTTTACATTACAGCTTTTTGCGCTAACAGGGACGAAAGTGCGTACTTTGAGACCCCATAGGAGGATGCAGCTCAGGAGTATCTTTTAAGGTGGTGGAAAGAGCAGAAGGATTAGGGTCAGAAAATCCAAATGTAGTCCCAGCCATGCCACTCAAATCTGTGTGGCTCTGAATTGGTCTCTTAACATCTCTGTATGTTTTAGGAGATGTTACAGTATCAATTCTCTAGATTTGTAATGAGAACTAAGCAAAACAATAAATATCATGACAATGATAATGATGTTGGTAATGGTGGCAACAATAAATACTACTGGCTACAAACATGTACTTAGTGCTCATTCTAAGTCCAGGTCCTGGTTTTGGACATGTGTTATGCCAGTTAGATCACCTAACAAATAGACAGTTTATAATCCCCAATTCTCAGATGAGAAAACTGAGGCACACAGAGGTTACATAATTTGCCCAAGGTTACAGAGTAATTGATGAAGGCAAGATGATCAAATAAACTTTGTTACCTGACAAAGGGTAATATCCATATCTGCTATTAAGTATGCTCACATTAAATTTCTCCCATAGAAAGCCCTTTAAATCTTGGGGCCAGAGAAGCCCTCCACAGTGCTTTTGTGTTGGGGGCGTGGGGGTGCAGTATGTAGTGGCTGCAGGACCTGATGCCACAAGGGGTAAAAAGAGCTCTGTCTCACCAGACAGTCACTCTCTCGGGGTCCTGTGCAGCCGGCGGCACACTGGTTGTGGCAGCAGTCGCTGGGGGACTTGCCGCGGCAGCGCCCAGAACACTGCTGGGCACAGATGGTTTTGGTCACTGAAAAAAAACAAAGATCACCCGTGAGCTGAAGAGCGCATGGAGGAAGCAGGGATCATTTCCCAGGGATGTCGCAGAGCACTTACAAACAGCAAACAAAAAGGTGGAAAAAAAAAAAAAAAAAAAAGGATGGATTGAGTGATTCTGGGGCTTATTCCCTAATATTCACATTTGGCCAGATGAAATCAAACCATCATCCTTCTTTATTATACCTTTTGTTCTTATTTATTTTTTAGTCACTTGGGAGAACGAACCAGATCAAGTCTAGACTTTCAGAATGGCTAGATAATTACAGGCTAGTTGGAACTGAGTGTTCTGGGTAACAAGGAAAGTACATACAAATAACGAAAGTCCCTGCCAGGAAGTCGTGCTTAAAAGGATTTAACAGCCATGTTACAAGGAAACTTAAGGACAGGCAGTCTTTAAGTTTACACATTCCTGGATTCCATGGCTACTGAGGGTCTGGAACCAGACAACCACACACATGTCAGCTAACCCTTCTATCCCAAAGTAAGATTCCCCCAGAAAAAGCCCTCTTGCTAAACACTGTTCATGCTTGTATGTAAGTGAGTACCAAAGAGAGAAAACGAGAGAGAGAGAGAGAAGAAGACAGAGAGAGAACAAGAAGCCTGGTGACTCATGGAGACTAGAGACATCTTTCATTCCCCAGAAAATCTCACAAACATATAGTTCAGAAGAGGATGACTAGCAGATGAGGTGGCTGGCTTTCACTTATTTATGACAGCCTGAAGTGCCAAAAACAGCCCGCCCTGGACGGATGGCATGCAGGGAGATTTGCAAGACTGTCATTCACATAACTGCTGACATCTGGCCTTATAAGAAGGGTGCTTTTTGGAGTCTTCAAAGAACAAATGTAATCACCTAAGTAAAAGGGGATGGGTGGCCACGCATTTATCTGAAATTCTGCACACGGACTTACATTTCTGGCAGTTTTCCTCTCCCGTACCCCAGCAGCTTCCATTGGGACAGCTTGGAGCACACTTCTGGCCTAAAATATAAAAGTAATAGTTAAGTTCATATCTCAGTAAAAGGGGACCAATGATGAGACACTGATGCTCCCATTCCCAACTGCCTCTGCAAACTAGCAATCTATAAACAAGGACTGGTTTTCAAAGTTCTTACTCTCTGTTCGGCTGCTGAGTTGGCTGGTTGGTTGGTAGGATGATTAAAAAGATGTCCGTGAGGGAAAAAAAATAATAATAACGAGATGTGTACTTTTATTTACATTTCAGCCGTAGAAACAGAGGCAGAAGGAAATTACGGACTTGTCACAGGCCACATAAACTAGGATTTAAATTTCACTTGGAGTTGGTGAATTTTCCAGGGTCTCCCAGTGTTTGGGCTGTCGGGTCTGGCTGGGTCTTTGGAATACAACCACTACATTCCTGCTATGTCCAGTCTTGGGTGACTGGGTGAACCAGTCATCCTGGGTGGTTGGAGTATGAAGGTAAATCTTAGCCCAAGGACAATCTTTGTAAATGAAAACTCCTGGACTCCAAACCAGAGACAGGCACAAAATGCCTTGCGAAGGGTCAAAGTATTGACTGTATATCATTCTGCTGATTCTGTAAAACCTCAGCTATTAATTTGCAAGCTGGAAATCTGTCTGAAAATAAACTGACCAATTAATTTTTGCAGTTTTTATAATTGATCAGTTACACAGTATAGTGTCGAAGGTTTGTTATGTCATTAGTCCAGTTTTATTTTTATCTGCACTGGGAACTCTGAAGGCCAATATGCTATATCTACATAGAATAGGCTGACCATCAAATCTGTTAAACAGAAGTCAATCTTCCAGATAGCTTTTACTGTGAAGACACAACCTAAAGGAGTTAATCGTCATCCTGAAGTCTCCCGCAGTAAGGGAGAATTCAGCTTTCAAACAGAAGAGTTGATAATTTGCCAAATGATTGCTGAGCCAGGACACCCTCTAATCTGTCTGATAAATTCTGCAGTCACCACTAGGGGTGAAGGAAGTTACCGCAATGACTGGTGCTCCTTGGAGTCATGGGAGCCGGGAAATGGCTCCAGCAAGTGGATGGTGTGACTTTATATTGTGAAGAGGAGCATGGAGAGGGAGAGAGAGCAAGAGCTGGAGAGAGAGAGACAGAGACAGAGACAAAGACAGAGAGAGAAAGAATGAGAGAGAGGAAAGAGCATAAGCAATACACACAAAAATGTTATAAGAGGTTGTCTCTGTAATGAAATTATGAGTTATTTTTACTTTTTACGCTACACATTTCCATTATTTTTCCTGTTTCTACTTTATGTATGTAATAGATTTATAAATGAAAAACATTTAAAATAATAATCCTTAACATCTTTCTGTAACAGGGGAAAACATCTGCCAACCAATCAATTCAAATTCTGCCTATAATTCTATTATTAACCCCCTAGGGCAAAAAAGAAATTCAGACATATCATATAAAATATGGATAAAAGAAAAAAATCAAGGAAGAAAATACGAGTCATCCTGAGGTAATCAATATAGATATATAAACATACACATATATTAGAATTGGTATCATACTATATGTTCTATTATAACCATACCAAAACAAAAACAAAAACCTAATAAAATGCTATGACAAATTTTCTGTGGCTTTAAATATCCTTCTCCTTACGTGATTTTTAATGGTATGGCTGTACCATAGTCTCTTTAACAAAACTCTTGTTTTTAGACATATAATTTCTTTCTAATATTTTAATAAAAAAGGCTGCAATAAATATTCTTGTAAAAAATATTTTTCTACTTCCCTTATAATTCCAATTCGCCTGTTACTTCTTTCCCTAAAAAAAAATATTCCTAGAAGTGAAATTCATAGGTCAAGGGCGTGCCTGCTTTAAGGTCTTTGACTCATATTGCCAAAATGTATACGCCTACAAGTAGACCATGAGAATAGCTGTTTCTCCACACCCTTGCTGACCTAAGGGTCTAAATATCAAAAGGAACCCCAATCTTTGGCAAAGGCAAAAATCACGTCCCCTTATTTTGTCCTTCTTTTTATCATAAAAATACCATTTTACTTTATTTCTTGGTCATCTTACTGTGCCCGTGTGTGTGGTCTACTGATCTCCTTGGCTCATTTTTTTATTGGGAGGTTCATCTTTTTCTTAGGACTTCAAAGATGACTTTATACAGCTTTCTAAGGAATGATATATTAACCCTTTCAATGGCAATTTCATACTATACAATATTTTCCTATTTGTCATTTACTTTTTTCACATAGATTTTTGACTTTGTTTTTCTCCAACTCGATATTATAAATATTTATCTTTGTTTATCCTTCTAGCACTTAAATATATTCAATATTTTATTAAATACATTCAATATGTTTTTGGAATTTAGACTGATATAGGGAATGAGTGATGAATTTAATTTTCTGTCAAGTAAACCCATGCATACTAACTTTATTTTTTATTGTGCTTTAAGTGAAAGTTTACAAATCAAGTCAGTCTCTCATACAAAAACTTAGACACACCTAGCTATGCACTCCTAGTTGCTGTCCCTCTGATGAAGCAGCACACTCCTCCTCTTCACCCTGTATTCCCTGTATCCATTCAGCCAACTCCTGTTCTCTGTCTTCTTATCTCGCCTCCAGACAGGAGCTGCCCCCATAGTCTCAGGTGTCTACTTAAGCCAAGAAACTCACTTTTCACCAGTATCATTTTCTGTCTTATAGTCCAGTCTAATCCCTGTCTGAAGAGTTGACTTTGGGAATGGTTTCAGTCTTGGGCTAACAGAAAGTCCGGGAACCATGACCTCCAGGGTCCTCCTAGTCTCAGTCAGACCATTAAGTCCTGTCTTTTTATGAGAATTTGAGGTCTGCATCCACATCCTACTGTTTTCCTGCTCCAGGCAGTCATCCGTTGTAGCCGGGCACCATCTAGTTCTTCTGGTCTCAGGCTGATGTAGTCTCTGGTTTATGTGGCCCTTTCTGTCTCCTTGGCTCATAATTACCTTGTGTCTTTGGTGTTCTCCAGGTGGGTTGAGATCAATTGATGCATCTTAGATGGCCGCTTGCTAGCATTTAAGACCCCAGATGCCACTTACTAAAGTGGGATGCAGAATGTTTTAATACATTTTGTTTTGCCCATTGACCTAGATGTCCCCTGAAACCATGGTCCCCAGACCCCTGCCCCTGCTACTCTGGCCTTGAAGTGTTTGGTTGTATTCAGGAAACTTCTTTGCTTTTGGTTTAGTCTAGTTGTGCTGACCTCTCCTGCATGCATACTAACTTTAAATCCCAAGTTATATCAATAATAAAGTAATGCTGGAGCACATTGTGTAACCTTTGTGAATCTTGGGTCCTGTGTCCTTAAAACATTTAAATGATCTCACAGGATTTTTTGACTAAATGAGACAAATTACTGTGGGGCCTATTGTGCTCTAGGCAAGGGAGTGGGATTTCTCTTTCCACAAGGTAGATGGTGGGGTTCTGAACTAGCCACTGCCAAGGAAGTCATGAGGAAAATACAGGTGTCAGGTGGACGGTGGTTTTCTACTTTCCAATATGACTAACCTAAAAAAAAATCCTTTATGTTTTATCACTTTGATTTTTTCACAAATCATTTAACCATTGGGAATGGCCTACTGAATAATGCATTCTTTCTGTATTTGTTCAAAATGTCACTTCTTTATGGACATTTGATTCAGTTAGGCTGATCTGCTTGTCTGTTCTTAAACCACTACAGCACTGCTTTCTATTTCATAGCTTGGTATATTTAAACCTTGTTTATTGCATGAACTTGTCCATCATTCTTCTCCAACCTTTTCTTGGAGGGTCTTTTTTCAGGTTATGGTGGTGCTGAGTGTAGGAGAGCCATTTTGGGCTACCTTATCTGATCATGTGTTTGGCTGGGAAACAAGCCTTGAGCCCAGCCACCAGTTACGTCAAGTAGATTCCGATTCAAGACAACCGCAGGTGTGTTCAAGCAGAATTGTGGTGCCCAGGGTTTTCAAAGGCTGAGTTTTCAGAAGTAGTTGCCAGGCCTTCCTTCCGAGGTGCCTCTGGGTGAATCAAACCTCCAACCTCTCAGTTAGCAGCTGAGCACGTCAACCATTTGTATCACTGGATGTGATTCATGCCAAATCTCTATTAGCCCCAGAACCTTTTCATGAGTGTCAATTTTTTAGTTATAAATGTGCACAACTTTACCTCTTCATTGTCCATCAGATAGTTGAGAAAATTGACTTTCATCTCATGGATAATATAAAATATAAGTTTAAAATACAGCTTTCAGCTTCTTGCAGGGAGTAAATGGGTACCCGGTAGTTTCTTGCAAACACACTGGGTACCTAGCAGAATGAAATATTTATAGAACGAAGGGACTCTAGTTGATGATTTTGAAAATCCATGTCACATCCATCCAAATTCTTTGAGACCAAAAAACAAATAGGCATCCACTGCAGAGTCGTAAAAACCAGAGCAGCAGGAAGGAGCGATTACTTTTTATTTTGAAGTATTGGAAGACCACTGAGACCCAGAGGCACTTGGTAAGTGCAAGCCACGCAGCACTTGCAATGGGACAAGTGTTTCAACCTTAACCTAGGGCCTGGTCCCCTCCAGAGCTCCCCCTCGCATAAGCTGCCTTATGGATGGATGAAAGAGGCAGGGAGGAGGTTATAAACACTGAGGGATGCAGGACAAGCTCCCTCCCAGTACTGTGTCCAGTTTTGCTGGAGGCTTTGAGTGACAGCGTCAACACCCATCCTCAGGAGCGCAGAGTTCAGCTCCAGGTTTCAGGAGGGCCTGGGGGCCACCTTGGGACTTGGCCTGAAATCATACCAAACCCTTTGCTGTTGCGTCGATTCCCACAGAGTAGAACTGCCCCACAAGGTTTCGAAATCTGTAATTTTTATGGAAGCAGACTGCCCCATCTTTCTCCTGTGGAATGGCTGGTGGGTTTGAACCACCAACCTTTTGGTTAGCAGCTGACCACTTTAACCACTGAGCCACCAGGGCTCCTTTTGGGACTTGGCAGCAAGTGAGAAACACAGAAACGTCGGCCCAAGATCCACAAGGCAGGATGGGAAAAGCCCCCAGGGCAGGACTGACAAGACTCCTGTGTCTTGCCCTACCCCAGCAGGCTCTTCTCAAGGGGGACATGAGGGCTTCATGGCCTAGAGGGGTGACAACTTGCCAGCAAAGGAGGCTAACTTTCACCACGAAAAACAGACTTTTACCTCTGTCTTAAACAAATACTCTTCTAGTTGGCAAATAATTTATTTACTGCTTATGAGACTAACACAGTCCTTGAGTGGTGCAGGTGGTTAATGTACTTGGCTGTTAACTGAAAGGCTGGAGGCTCACGTTTACCCACAGGCACCTTGGAAGAAAGGCCTGGATATCTACTTCAGAAAAAATGAGTGACTAAAAACCCTATGAAACACAGTTCTTCTCTGGCACACATGGGGTTCCCGTGAGTTGAAGTCAACTCAGCGACAACTTGGAAAGACTAAGGTGACTTAAAAAAGATGTTTCAGCACACCTTCTTTCACTCCTACCCCACACCCACCTTCTATAGTTCAAGCCTCCACAGGCACTGGAAGCAGAGGAAGGGTCTGTTGGAATACTCACAGCTGGCCTGACTGCTCTGCAAGTCCATTGACATATTGCTTATGAAATCACTGTCGACAATGTCTCGCCACTGGATGGTTTCTATGCTGCAGAGGACAGGGTTGTTGCTGAATCTCACGGCACCAGTCAGGATTTCTGCACGAGAAAGGAGCCACGGTCAGGACAGGAGGTGGCCATGGCCTCCCACCGCCTTTAAATGATTATGACACATGTATGCATGTCTTTATGTTTTACATTCTGCTAAAACAGATGCCAGCGTGTAAGTGAGGGTCCCGACGATTAGTCCCATGAGAGTTTCAGTGTGGGACAGAGGAGAAAACACTGATGACCGTGCCACCATGGAGGAATTAGGATCTCCCCCCGTGTCGGGCCTTGAACAGTGATTCGAATTTAGGAATCTGGAGAGGAAAGAGAAGAATAGTTTAGGGAGGGGCCCGGCATCAACGATGGAGTGGACAGTTGTGGGTAGTCCCGGGGAGCAGACATGGCAGGAGGAACGACAATGTGAAGGGGTCGGAGTGGGGAGAGCAGAAGTGCTTTGGCTCCCAATTCTTGGGTAAGGTGGTGAGCCCTAACCCAGCATGGTCAGAGGTGTCTGTGGAGGATTTTCACTGGGGAAAAAGGGGTGAGCGTGATACTGAAAAAGAGAATCGGGTAAGTAGAGGCAAATAGATGGGGGGAACTAGGGAAGAGAGCACTGCCAGAGTCACGTGGTACTAGTCTCATGTGGCAAAGGGGAAAGAGAGGAAGTAAAAAACTTGACAGTTATCTCAAAGGAAGAAGTGATAGGACATAGACAGTCTGAGACGATGAAGAGTTCAAGCCTGGGCAATGGGAGAGTTGCCTCAATCACATGGTCAATTGAACATAAACGCCTACTGGAGGACTGAGATGTGTAGAACACGGTCTCTCCGGCTGGCAAGTGTACACAGACAAATTAGACTTGTTGCCTTTTCTCTAAGAACTGCCGTACACGGGGGAAGACAGACATGCCACACAATGGAACAACCTTGTGCCCACAAAAGACCAGGACATGTGGTAAGGCTACAGGCTGGTCCTGCATGGGCTGGGTACTGTGCCAATTGATTTATGCACTTTATCTTAGTTACTCCTCACCAGAATCCAATGACTACCTGTCATTTTAATACAGAAATATCAACCTCAGATGCATTAGATAATGCCCAGCACTCCATGGGCATTTATATAGACATAAACTACAAAGTACACATGTGAACAGGGAAGGACTCTCCCTGGGAAGATCTGCTAGGCTGTTGGAAAGAAATGAGATTTCTCAGGCTGCTGACGGGCACATAGCTGAGAATAAAGAAGCGACGGCAATGCAGGAAGAGAGGCCCAGAGCAAAGGCACAGAGCATCGACAAAGGCAGAGAGAGAGACAGAGAGACAGATAGAGAGAATCAGAGACGGACAGAGACAGAGAGGGACAGAGATGGGCTGTAAAGGCAGCAGTGAGAACCAGGCAATTGAGTGAAAACATTAGGGAACCAGAGACAAGCAGATGCAAGGCTGAGGAGAGATCAGACTGGGCTCGCAGACTAGGGATGTCAAGACAGTTAGGAGAACAGACAGAGGGCCAAAAAGAATTAAAGATGGAGTCTTAGGCAATGTCTACAGTTAGCTATGTGAGAAGGTAGAGGCGGAACAAAGGTGAACGGGGTTCAGCTGCCACCTCCTACTTAGTTCAGGAGTCAAAGGGGTAGCCATTTTTATTTTCAACATTTCCTGACCTTACTATGTGGCAGGCACTGGGGTAATTAATTACTAATAGAACTATCCAAAATCATCAGGATTTATAAAACTTCAGCCTTGGGTAGTAGCAAAATAGAAATAGTTTCTAAATGCTTTACCTACATGAAGTCACTCCATTTTCTCAACAGCCCAGGAGGCAAGTTGCCCTTATTTTCCCCATTTTTGAAGATGTGGAAACTGAAACAAGAGGTTAAATAACACACCCCAGGGCCATCTGGTAAGCCACGGAGCTGGGGCTGGAACCCAGACAGTTTGGCTCCAAAATCCATGCTCTTAACCACACGCTGCCTCTCATTATGATAGAGCTGTGAGGCAAGGCAGGCAGAGAGGGGCAGATTGAATGTAAGTAATAGGCCTGCACACCAAATGCACGTATAACACAAATTAGTATTAGCATAAACCAGAAACGTGTGCGTGGGTGCCCCGAGCAGTTAAAGTGGTAAGTGAAGGTTCCAAAGGAAATTCTGCAGAATGGCAAAACCAAGGAGCCAAACCAGAGGGGAGTGCCTGGCTAGTTCCAGGCTCGTCTTTGGATACAGGGCCCAGATCTCGACTTCTGACTACAAATGCCCCTGCTATGTAACCTCCTTGAATCAGGCCTATGTGGCATAAGGGAAGGGTAAGGACTCTGGGGCAGAGATTTGGTGCCATCCTGGACTTCCTATTTCCTGGTTTGGGGTCTCGAAACTGTCACAAATATGGGTTGCTGTTTAATGTATGTCCCTTATACCTGAGGTCCAAGTAATAAAGTTGGCAGTTATTCACTCTCTATGCATGTAAACTTTCCATTCTACTTCAAGCCATCTGTCCATACTTTCTATTTCTGAGTCTTTTCCATTTCTTACTAACTCCCCGAATACTTTTCCATGTCCCTGGAAGAGTTGGGACCTGGCTTAAATTTTCCATTCCTATCCTATCATCTTTCATTATATCTCAGTAACTTTAATCTGCTTGTATCTTGCATGATGCCAGCTCTCAAAGCATATAGATTTGAAGAATAAAAGTCTTCTCTGAGAAGAAATGCAAGACGTTCACAGGAAGAAGGGCATGGAAGACCACCAGAGCCGCTCTGCATTTACAATCTCCCTATGCCCCAGCCACGCACCCTGTAAGTTCCTCATGGGCAGCTCCTTCACTCCGGTTTTATTTGCACCATAGTTGGATAAGACGGCCAAGGCATAGGTGTTTTCATAGAGTAGATTTCCTCTGATAATCTGCAGGTTTTCCAAGGGAATCCTCTCCACTGTGTTGAGGGCAATGAGTACATAGCCGGCGACCTCCTGGATGGTCTAAGAGACAAAATGTGAACATGTTATTTTGAGAGACACAAGGATTAAAGTGGGTCCAAAGATGCCCAGGACACCTGACTGAAATGTAATGCACACAAGTGGCTAAAAATATAAAGTATGCAGGTGACTGAAACTGGGGGAAGGCAGGTGACAGGGTTTACAATTATTCCGGCATTTTCGTCTTAAAGTCTGCCGGCATTCATAAACGGTAATGTGCATTATTTAGAAATGCAGAGACTGTCATTTTACTTGGTGTTCAATACACTCAGATCAAAGTGGAAATGTTTTAAGAATTATTTTGTTTCAGTCTTGCATGCTTTCTTATTTCAAAAAATCAAAACCCAGAAGAAGGCCAAGCAACTCCAATCAATGTTCAACTACCATTCACTTCGGAAGCCTTCAGAGCCAGCGCCATCTGGTTCACTTCAGTCTAATGTTAAATATTAAGAAATTTTGTAAACTGGTTGTTAAACTCCTGGTAGCTTGAAATCTGCCATGGTGGAAGTATTTACACCAAGGAAATTGGCAAATGCTACAAAGCAGGGTTCTTTTTTTTTTTTTTTTCAAGAGCCAGTTTACCAGCATATCACTACCTGAAGCAGTGGTTAAGGGATTAATATCAGTGTTTATGTTGATACTGGAATGACAGAGTAGTTTGCTTCTCTTTGATGCAGGTAGTCCCCGTTCTTAAGTCTGTCCTTAAGTCGAATTTTTATGTAAGTCAGAACAGTTAGGTAAAGTTCGTACCTAATGTCAGTTAGTCAAATATTTGTCTTAGTCTACAGTATATCTTTCTATGCATAAAAAGCATGAAAGAAACACTTCCAGATATGCTAAAACATCTTGAACACAATAATATGGTAATAATAATAGTAATAATACTATTTTCACGTGCATCACAAGGTAGCACCCGTTAGTATGTACCTCTAATTTTTAATGTAATAGGCTTTACGGGGGTTGTTTTGTAACTACGGGTTGTACATAAGTTGGACATTTGTAACCTGGGGACTGCCTATGTTCTTTTCCAGCCACACCCGCTCCTCACTTACAGACATGGTTAAGTTCCAAAGATCAGGCCATTATGCAAAAACCTGCGTTATGAGAAAATGGAGAATTTTTTGACCATCCATTTGTCTGATTTTTTTTTATTTAGAAAATATGATCATAGAAACAATAATACCTAAGATTCACTGATGTGCTCATCACTGTGATGAGTCCACTTATAGATTATTCCTCTGCAGAGAAGGAGGCCTGGGGGAGGAAAAGCTAGATAAAGCCTGGCTGTGTGACTGCAGGGCCCATGGCTTAACCACTTCACCTCCTCCTATGCTGGGTCAGGGCTTCCCTCACAGAGCCGCTCAAAGGGTCCACTCCCAGCCCTGCAAGTCCTGTGTTCACCATCCAGGAGCCTGCTCTGCCCTCTGGGCCTCTGCCTGGCTGCACCCGATTCCACCAAGGTGATGGCTTTGGGCGCAATTCAGCTCACTTTGGGATGTTACTAAAACCGTATGCATTTCTTTCAAACACCATCTCTGATGCCTCTTTCCTCCCTTCTGAGCCCACAGCAATTTTGAGTTGCAGGGCCTCAGGCCATATAGGAGCTGGAAACACAGGAACAGACACCTGCTGGCTTGGCCCTGCATGTGCATTTGCCCAGAGACCATGGCAGGACGTGGCACCGCTGCCGGCTGGAGGGAGTGGAGGGCACAGGCAGCGTGGCCCAGCTTCCTGGAGGCTGCCCAGAGACCCTCCTCAAGGGAGGGGATGCTCCACAACCGTTGCCCCCTTGCCCACTGCCTTCTTCATGTGCAAAACAGTTGGGATAATAGATTTTTTACTATTGTGTAAATGCAAAATATTGGATAACAAGATAGTTGGTAAGTGAGGAGCAGGTGTATACTTGGAACTACCTCATAAAGTGGCCTTCTCATAAAACTCCTCTCATAAAACCAAAACCAAACCTGCTGCCGTCGAGTCCACTCCAACTCACGGTGACCCTAGAGGACAGAGTACAACAGCCCCACAGCGTTTCCGAGGAGCAGCTGGTGGATTTGAACTACTGACCATCTGGTTAGCAGCCTAACTCCTAACCACTATGCCACTGGGGTTCCATGTAGTTCCCTAGAAACTGTAACTGCTATAGCTAAAGATATACACTTAAAATTGAATTCTACCAAGGACTCTATCTACTCGTATTTACTCCCATGATAGTCGGGTAGGAACATCACATTCAGTGAACTAACCTTTAAGAAGGACAGGTCATAATTCCTTTGCACGTAGGTAATTTCCAAATTCCCAAGGACCACTTCACAGTTATTGAACATCCTCTGGAGGCTCAGAAAGTGATCTTCAAAAGTGCCCAACTGAGTAAGCTTGTTGCTCGTGCCCTGGCAAACTGGAACGAAGGAAAAAAGATACCACGTGAAGTGCTGAGTAAAATAGCAGAAGGAAAATAAAGCAATATTCGTACACTTCAAGTAACTTGGTGAGCTTTAATGACATGATATTAATTTTGATCAAAGGACACTTCGAGGCAAAAAATGTTTATGGTGCCATTCATAATAAGGAATAGCTCATCCCTACAATGCATGGAATTACATTATATCAAAACACACATACACACAAAAGGTTAAAAATTCAAGGAGAAATCAATGAAAAGTCTGTGAAAGTCTTTCAGACAGGATGTCTATAGGAGTGCCAGGAGTCCAAAAAAAAAAAAAAAAAAAACACAGGGCATTTTAATCATATAATTACAAGGTTCAATTAAGAGCTAGGAAGTGAAATTTTTCCTTTACAAAAATATAGCATGTCACATCACGTGTCCAAAGAACATTCACCAACAACATATACTAGGTGATATTTTCTGACCACAATGGTGTAAAACCTAAAATCAATGACAAAGTGTAAATTGTTGTTGTTGTCAGGTGCTGCTGAGTCGATTCCAACTCAGAGAGACCCTACGTATAACAGAATGAAACACCGCCTGGTCCTGCGCCATCCTCACAATCACTGTTATGCTTAAGCCCACTGTTGCAGCCACCGTGTCAATCCTTCTCGTTGAGGGTCCTCTTTTTCACTGACCTTCCACTTTACCAAGCATGATGTCCTTCTCCAGGGACTGATCCCTCCTGATAATATATTCAAAGTATGTGAGACATAGCCTCACCATCTTTGCTTCTAAGGAGCACTCTGGTCATACTTCTTCCAAGGCAGATTTGTTCATTCTTTTGGTAGGCTATGGTATATTCAATATTCTTCAACACCACAATTCAAAGGTGTCAATTCTTCTTCCGTCTTCCTTATTCAACATCCAGCTTTCAGATGCATGTGAGGCGACTGAGAACACTATGGCTTGGGTCAGGCACACCTCAGTCTTCAAGGTGACATCTTTGAATTTCAACACTTTAAAGAGGTCTTTTGCAGCAGATTTGCACAATGCAATGCGTCTTTTGATTTCTTGACTGCTGTTTCCATGAATGTTATTGTGGATCCAAGTAAAATGAAATCCTTGACAACTTCAATCTTTTCTCCATTTGTCATCATGTGGCTCATTGGTCCAGTTGTGATGATTTTTGTTTTCTTTATGGTGAGGGGTAATCCATACTGAAGGCTGTGGTCTTTAATTTTCATCAGTAAGCGCTTCAAATCCTCTTCACTTTCAACAAGCAAGGTTGTGTCGTCTGCATAAGGCAGGTTGTTAAAGTGTAAATTAAAAACCCCAAAAGCCTGGATATTAAAAATATTCCTCTAAACAATAAATGCATCAAAGAAAAAAAACAAAGGTTAATTATAAAATATTCAGAAAACAACAAAAATGAAAACGTAAGACATAAAAACATGCACAGCCATTGAGAAACCAACATGTTCTTTGGTCTTGGCCACACACACTCCGTGTTAGTCCACCCAGCACAGGCGTAGGTGCCTTGCTTTGTATCACCTGCTAGGACCCAATCTTGGTGCTCTTAACTCCCTAATGTTTTAAGGTATCAAACCTAATCCAAGAAAACATTTTAAATCAGGGGACAAAGTTAGACTACAGACATGCCCTGGTGTAGTCTGTATTTAAATTAAAGGGGAGGGTTACATGAAGATCATATTTACAAGCCTGGCTCTTTGAAAGACATGTTTAGGCAAGCATAAGAAAACAAAGAGGTTTGGGGCTTTTGAAGCAGGGAGCTTGTTAAAGAACTCTACTTTGAACCAAATGATCCTAAGAGTGAAGAAACAGGGCCTCTGGCTTTGGACATGTGGTTCAGACCTGGCCAAGCTCTTCCCTTGTCTGTAAGGCACTCCTGCAATCCCAGAAACCAGGCGGTGGAGCATAAAAACAAAGCTGAAGTCAATAAGCAGGTACTTTCCTCAGGAACTCTTTCTAAGCATGCATTTCTATTTTATAGGCTCCTTTATTCTCTCCCCATGGGAATTATTCTAAAGAGTATCATCCGACAGTCTGTTCTGGCACGACTGTGCCGCAGAAATGAGGCACATGTTCACACACTGCGTAACGGACCTGAAACAGTCACACAAACAGTAAACATGAAGCAATCTCCACATCCTCTTTAGTGCTCTGGGGATTTCCCTCTTTTTCCCTTTTATGTGCTCATTCGAATAATTTGGTGGTAGAAAGACCTCTCACATTGGAAGATGAAAGTCAAAAAAGATGGGAGTCCCTAGTTACTTATGCCAGGAGCAGAAGGATTCCATAATTCTTCCAACCATAACTCTGGATTGACCCAGAAGTCTGTGGCCAGCTTTTACCGAGGAGAATGGGCTGCTTTGATGGTGACCTCACACTGGAACAGTTGAATGCAGTTGGCTGCCGCACATGGGATTTCCCAATTCTAAGGTCCTTAAAGATGCCACCACCAATATAGGTATTTGGTTTTGACAATGACGTGTGACTTTCCACTGGCACAACTCGGAACAAAATCTGCTTTCTGAGCTGCCAGCCCTGCGGTTTTGAGATCTGCTCTCGCCCTAACTTCCAGCTTAACTGACCGACTGTGGTCTGAGTAGCCAAAAGTATTGGTCACGCCAGTTGAGCAAGCCCGGTGACCAGCATGGACTCAAACTTAGGGTTGGAGCAGGTTTTGTAAGAGTTTCTCCCAATACACAAAGGGATGAAAACAAAGGGAGTTGCTCTGATTTAAAACGGTCAAGGTCATCAGCTTTTAAGTTTCTCAGCTGAAGCAAAGAACCTTTACTATTAAATAAACTAGGAAATAACTTTTGCCAGTAAAATAAAGGAACCCAAACCCATTGCCATCGAGTCGATTCTGACTCATAGTGATCCCATAGGGTTTTCAAGGTTGTAAATCTCTACTGAAGCTGACTGCCACACCCTTTTTCCTGCAGAGCCTCTGGTGGTTTTGAACTGCCGAACTTTTGGTTGGCAGTTGATTGCTTTAACCACTGTGCTGCCAGGGCTCCTTAAGATAGAGGAAAACATTTCATTTAAGCTTAGTTGGTTAAATTACAGGGGAAAAAAAAAAAGGCATCTTAAAAAAGCTTCACTTGTGCTTTCGGTCATTCCAAAATTACTAAATGAGCACCTGAAGTATTTATTTGATGATACTTGTCATGAGCCTTCATTGTCTATAATTAGCATGAATTGCTTTGCTATTCAGAAAAAAGATACTGTATTTGGAAGATAATACAAACATTATACATAACTGATGTCAAGGTTAATTAAAGCATTTTGGGAGGCAACTGGACAACTTGTATAAACAAATAAATATACTCAAATTCTATGTCACGATGATTCTACTTTGGAAAAGTATTCTGAGGAAATAATCTAAATACAAAAAAAAAGGCACCTGCACAATGTCGTTAATTACTTCTTTAATAATGGCAAAAATTGCAAAAAACCTAAATGTCCAGCTGCCTAACATGTTTATTCTTCAAAATAAAAAAGCAGTTGGTATATTATTTGATCCAGGATAAGGCAAGTTCATCTTGAATCCTGTCCTAGGGTTAATTACTAAAGCATTAAATCACTTCAAGGCAGTTTCTTCCGAGGCTTTCTCCTGCCACCTACCTAGCCTTCCTACGCCATTATGGGGGTGTACATCTCAGTTTGCCCACAAGCCTGGGCAAATCTGTCTGACTGATTAAGGAACAACATTAAAACAAGTTTCTCCAGATTTGCCCAAATCCACTTAGGTGCTTTGGGAATTGCCCAAGTAAATTCATAATTGTTTTAATTTGTTGTTTTTCTCAAGTACACATAAATGAATGCCAAAGTACTCAGGTTCTTGTAAATTCCTCCCTTGGGCCTCCTAAGTCATCTCTGCTTCCATCTTTGCCCCGTTTTCCACAAAGCGTTGTTTAAAAGCATCAATCACATCACGCTACTTCCGGGTTTGAAACCACCCAAAAGCTTCCCAGTATAATTAGACTACAGTCCCAACTCCTTTCTGCGGCCATTGTGGTCTAGGTGATCACACACCTTCTCTTAGCCTCTCTTCCCCTGGTTCAATGTCCCAGCTACACTTCCCTATTTCTCTTGAGCCGGGAATGTTCTTCTACACCATCTCAGATCTTGTAATGTCTGCCTCCATTTTATCACTGAGGTTCTAACTCGTTGGCCGTCTCTTTAGAAAAGCCTGTTCTGGAACCACGTTAACTGAAGTATCCACCACAGCATTCTGTCCCAGTACCCTGCCTTCTTTTCTCCCTAGCATTTACTGCTACCTCTCTCCACCAGAACACAGGCTCGATAGCAGGCACTCTGTGGATCTCGTTCGCCCCTTGTGCCCAATCCCTGGCTAGTATGTATATCTTGGACACACTGACTGCTGAGGCGTGTGCACACATGTGGTTGCATTTATATTTTACTTGTGATGGCACGTGCTTAGGTGACCAAAATCTTGGATTCCTTGGTGCTTCTACTTTTCAAGTGTCTTATGGAGGAGGAGTAGGCGATAGAGATATTGGAGAACAATAGTCCTCACACATTTCTGGCTGCTCATTGTAAAATCTTTCTAACCTATATGCAAATGTGCAGAGGGAAACGTTTATTAGTGGTTGCCTGGGCCTGAAAAAAAAGAAAATGGGAAGTTACTACTTAAGGGGTACTGAGTATCTGTTTACAGGGTAAAAATTTTTGAAAATGGAGGGCGCTGATGGTTGCTACAACACGGCAAATGTAATTAATGTCACTAAATTGTACACTTAAAAAATGGTCAAAATGGCAAATGTTTTGTTATGTGTATTTTCCTGCAATTAAAAAAAAACAAAAAATCTTTCTAACCTAGACGACACAGTTGATGAAGCTTTAAAAGCAAGGAAAGGATTTTTTTCCCTACTTTTCATGCTGAAAAAGATTTAAGGAAGTCTCAGGATAACATTTATAAAATGGATTGAAAAACTTATCAGGAAAAAGCACTCAAAGGACTTGCCAGAGCTTTCATTATATCAGAATTTACAAATATGTTTTCGCCTAACTGAAATTTGGTAACTTTGAAGTTACCAAAGGACATAGGTATGTACATTATGACATCAATTAAGCTAAAAGGGAGAGAAATAAGACAGGAAGAAATAACACAAAGTTGTTAACAATTGTCATTTCTTAGTAGTGGTATTATGGATGTTTTTCTTATTTTCTTCTTTATGGATTCTGCGCTTTTCAAATTTTCTACTGTTATTATTATATTATAATAATTACCTAGTAGAAAATTTACAAAAATCTGTATTGAACAATGCCAAAGGGAGGATACCAAAAAAGCCAAACTCATTGCCCTTGAGTTGATTGCAACTCATAGCAACCCTATAGGACAGAGTAAAACTGTCTCATAGGGTTTCCAAGGATCGGCTGGTGGATTCAAACTGCCAACCTTTCAGTTAGCAGCTGAGCTGTTAACCACTATGCCAACAGGGCTCCAAAGGGAGGACAAACAGGATGTCTTAATTTTAAAATGAAAAACTGATGCTATATAGATATTAAGATTCTCAAAGTTTTGTGTTGTACCCATTTAATGGCAAGGTGAAAGTGCTTAAAAATTAGAATAATAGATGAACAATAACAAGCCATCTACGGAATGTGTTAGAAGGGCAAGTAAGCTGTAGTTTATTGAAACCTCATTACAGCTCAGAATAGTAGCATATGGTAACTATTAAAAAATACCATGCACTACACAGAGATGTTTGAACTTGGGTTTTCAAATTACATTAAAAAAGTTTTTTTTTAATCTATAAAATATTTATATATTTATTTTGGAAAACATAGGATTAGTTTATCCCATAGAAGCAATGTTATAAATTGTGATTACAGCCTATGAAATTTACTTAACCCACACAGTAGCTTATAATACCAGGGAAGTAGAGAATCTATGGTTGTGAGTCATAATGAAAATAATTGGAAAAACAATAAAAGTAAATACAAAGTAGCATTTAAATCTTCATTGTGGATTTAATCAAAGTTTTGTGCAATGGCCAAAGTCTCATAATTGTGAAAAAGACTTTTCAGCATTTTCTAGAACTTTGTTTTTATCAGTGGTTCCTTATTTTACCATATTTGATTTCATAATCAATAAATAGTCCTTATCTGGCAGGCTATGTGCTAAATTGAATTTGAATTTACATTCAAACTTGGAAATGCACATGTAATACTCAAAAAGTCTTACGTATTTGATGGCTTTCCACAAGCTGTATAATATGCGCTGATTGGACTAAACATACCAAGCTTTGGCATGCCCAACACAGCTGCAAACTAAAGGAACGCTAATTAAATTAACAAGCAGAAGACTTTAAAATAACATATCTTTTAATTTTGAGTTGGGGAATAGAACACAACAACTGGTTCTTTCCATCCTCATCCTTCTCCGAGCCATTACAAATAATTCCAAGCCAACTTAATGGTTTACCATACACTGTTCACGGCACCCAAATCGTGGCAATCTATTCAGGCTGGGCCTCTTCAATTACGCCAGCAAAAGATTTTTCCTCCCACTTTTTTTTTTTTTAATGGATTGAGCATATTTGATGGGTTGTGCTGAAGTTATAGATAGTTTAAAATTCTAGACTAAGAGACATGAATTTTCATTATTGTATTATGTTATCTGTCCAAAGAACAGTCCTAAGAATGAAAATTAATAATCATAAATCATAGAGCAATCTATCCATTTTTCACAGGTAGTAGAATGACCAGTCAATCAGAAATTAATTTGTCCTATTAGAAATTGATTTGGACTAAAAAACCTTCAGAAAATAATACCCACTGATTTTTTTTTAATCCATTCAATCCAATATAGATTTACTGAGTATATACTATGCACCTAGCAACACACTTTGCCTGGCAGCCAGCTTTTCTGATCACCTGTATGTTCAAGACATGGTCATTATGTATTGACCAAAAATTCACATGGAGGAAAGCAGATTATTTATATAGCAATAGACCTGTACGTGGCTGGAGTACTCTTTTACAGAATACTGAATGCTGAACAGGGTATACTGAAGAAGGGCAGAATACTGGATTTGGTTTAAAATCCTGCTATGTGAAAATATAAACAGTAGTGAATGTGGTATGCCTGGAGTTTCCTTCCTAGAGATATCATAAGTAAGCTCCTCCTTCTGGCCAGCGCTCTGTTTTTCCAATCTCTTCGTTGGGGACTATTGCTTACTCATGTTCATGGGCTCCCTCTTCACATGTAGACATACTTCTGAAGTGAATAATCCCACTTCCCTTCCAAAAGTCTGTCAGCCAAACCACCGCTTACACCCTTTGCCTCCACAGCCATTTCAGATCTTCTGACCTATTTGTTCAGTGCTTTCTTGCCTTCCTCAGATTAGTACTTCAGACCTACCAGTGAACGGCAGTGCAGAGTCAAGAATAACACTGGTACCTGGTATTTGCACTATAACTCACAGTTCTTTAAGCTCTTTGGGTTTAGGCCTCGCCTCAAGAAGGAAATGTGCATGTGAACGAGGTGTTGGAGAGCTGATTCCACTCTGCTAATATACAAGAACCCACTGAAAAAGTTGCATGGGCTTGCTCATCTGATTCACTGACTCCTACCATTAAAGAACTGGGCAGTATTATGGTTGGTGGAGATAAAACAGAGAGGTTAGTAATTACAGGGGGTAAGACCAAAGACAGAGTGATGAGAAAAAGTGGGAAATATACAAGTCCAAGATGGAGTAGAGTCAAAGACTTCAGCTTGAAAACTGGCTTCAAAACCTGACCAAAGTTTGACTTCTGGAAAGCCAGGTCTTTGTTTAAACTCGAGAAGACTTCTCTTTGTTTGCTACAACCTTTCAACTCTCACTTTATTTCATTCTTCGTTAAACAGAAAACTGGTAAACAAAAAAGAGTATGAAAGGTTGCTGGTGGGTGGGAGTACAATCCCACAGATCCAACATCCCCATAGCCCTGGACATGCTCAGTTGGCAATGCTCTATTTCTTCAACAATTTCTCATAAGACAAATCACGGTGCAGTTTTCTCTTCCTAGACACACCCTCACAATCTGTGCCATTTCCAGCAAGGTGATGTGGAGGTAAGGAGAGGTAGGGCTGCCAAGACTTCATTACTCTGGGCACAGTCCCCACCCAACTCACATACCTCTCCTTTATATTCTGCTTCAGACCCACATGAATCACTCCCTAAGGATAAATGCTGAGTAATATTTCCCGTATTTCTTTGGGCTGCTTATTGCTGGTTGAGTTGTTCCTCTAGAATTCATTTGAATGCCACGCATGGCTGAGAAGCATCATGACAAGGTGGACTGATAAGCCTCAGAGGTTACCACAGCCACTCAGTAAGAGTCATTCCACCCTTGCTATGAGATCTGTACCAGGGGCATGAGAAGTTGCTTGTTCTTTTGTTCATTCATTCAGTGAAGACATATTTATCAAACTAGTACCAAGAGAGTTACCAAGGGTGAATTAGATGTATTCACTGTCCTGAAGAAGTATATTCGCCCTTTGGGGATATGACTTTACACATGAAATAATAACAAGACATCCCCAAACTAGGTAACGTAAAGATGTGCTAAATGAACACAAGTCAGAAAGAAGAGAAGTCTCCAAGCTCAAGTTGTCTGGGAAGGGAATACCAATATTCCTTATTACCAGGAGGTCCCTGGGTGGAGTAAATGCTTTGCTCTTGGCTACTAATCAAAAGGTTGGTGGTTAGAACAGCAGAAGAAAGGCCTGGGGATCTGTTTCTATAAAGATTACAGCCAAGAAGTTCCTTTGGAGCTCATGGGGTCGCCTCTGTAAGGTATGGGGTCACCATTCTTCATTACTGAACAAATGAAAACATCATAATTCACATTCAGACTGAAATAAAAAGTTGCCTACAAGTACCAAGTGTTGGGCTTGGTGATTTCATCATACAGAGTCCCACAATTTACCACACTAAGAAAATAAGGTATAGTCTCTCTTCCATTTCTAATCTTCCCCCTCCTCTGGACCATTGCCCATAATCTAATTTGGGTGTACAAGTGATCCTTTCTTGTTTGTTTATAGTCATTGATGAGAATCACTTCTTCATTCATTCTTCTTATGGAAACTTTTCTGGAAAAGGTTTGTAATTTGCAAGGAAGTAAGATTTCTATTCTGAAATGGGCACTAAGTGCCCTTTCTGCAAATGTTTCTCTGCAGACTCTGGGTTCTACACAGCAGCGTGTTTGTCAGGCACCACTCCCACTCTGACACAAGATGGTTGACATGTTCTTTTTCAAATTTTTCTTCAATCTTAACCCATGTTTTTTTAAAAAATTGGTCTCTAGAATATAATTACTGAAGAAGAATTGATGCCTTTGAATTATGGTGTCAATGAAGAATACCGAATATACCATGGAATGCCAGAAGAACAAACAAATCTGTTTTGGAAGTACAGCCAGGATATTCCTTAGAAGCAAGGATGACGAGATTTCGTCTCATATATCTTGGATGTGTTATTAGGAGGGAACAGTTCCTGGAGAAGGACATCATACTTGGTAAAGTAGAGGGTCAGTGAAAAAGAGGAGGACCCTCAACAAAGTAGATCGACACAGTGGCTGCAACAATGGGCTCAAGCATAATAATGATTGCGAGGATGGTGCAGGACCAGGCAGTGTTTCGTTCTGTTGTACAAAGGGTCGCTAGGAGTTGAAACCGACTCGAGGGCACCTAATAACAACAATGCATAACTGGCCATTTCTATAAATATGCACACGTTTACGCTGCTTTAACCATGAGCATTAGAAAACAAGCACACAAATAACTCCCCCACCAGAAAAAAGGAAAACAAAAGTAAAGAACAACAACGAACTAAACAAAAGAGCAATCATTAGGAGACCAAGAGAGGGCCATTACACAGTGTGTTTTCTTCTGAAAACAAACATGCTCCCTGCACTCCTCCCTCCCTCTGCGGCCTCTCTACCTCTGTAGCACTTGGCTGTCCTTAGCTATTGCATGATTTCCACCATCCCAGGAGGCTTTGCTGTGTGAATACTTCCTCCTCTTGTAGAACCACAGGAAAGCTCAGGGGATGATGGAAGAATCAGTAGAGGAGATTGCAAAGAACTTTTGATGTTTTCTATTGGGTAACCCATAGAATTAAGGACAGATTTAGAATCTTCCCTGAGGATCGAGCATGGAACTATAGGTACCTAAATGTGCAGGACAATAAATGAAGCAAGATGCTGGGGAGGCAGAAAGAAGCTCGATGACTATATTAAGTAGTTGCTGTTGAGTCCGTTCTGACTCATGGCATGGCAACCCCATGTGTGTCTGGGCAGAACTGTGCTCCATAGGGTTTTCAATGGCTGCTATTTCAGAAGTAGATCACCAGGCCTTTCTTGAGGCACCTCTGGGAGGACTTGAACTACCAACCTTTTGGTTAGCAGCTGAGTGTGTTAACCATCTGCACCACCCAGCGACTCCAGTGGGAAACCCTGGTGGCTTAGTGGTTAAGAGCTATGGCTGCTAACCAAAAGGCTGGCACTTTGAATCCACCAGGCACTCCTTGGAAACCCTATGGGGCAGTTCTACTCTGTCCTCTAGGGTCGCTATGAGTCAGAATTGACTCAACGGCAGCGGGTGTGGGACTCAAGTGACTATCTAGGGGGTACTTAGAAAATAAATGGATTTAAGATGTGTGGTTGGGAGTGTATGGGGGCACAAAGCTGACACAGCTGAGATTTCTAAGCTGCTTTTCACACCTGAGCTTGCCCTGGGCTCCCTCAGACTGGAGCTATTTTCTGTGTGGAGCCATCTTATCTTTTTTACTGTTGGGAGTGAATGAGAAGCAGTGAAAGGGAGGAAAATAATCTTCCTAAGGAAGTTACTGGCCTGGTTTCAACATCGAGCTGTGAGCCTACTTGCTTATTTTCAAGTTATACAGAAACACACCAGATCCTCAGTAGAACTATTTGAAGCAATGCTTTATTTTCTCATAAGGTTTTTGAAAATTTAAAAAACAATGCAGAAGGGGAAACCATCACCTGTTCTGGTGGCAATAAGACAATAAGCAATCAAACCGTTGTTGGTGCATTTTGATGACCACTGGACTTGGAGTCACAGGGCCTGGGTTGGAGACTGGTGTCCACCTCTACCGAGGGAACTGCCCAATCTCTTTGAGCTTCTTTTTTCTTCATCTATAAAACAGGGACTTATGTACCTTAAGAAGCCCTGGCGGCCCAATGGTTAAGCATTCAGCTGCTTACGAAAAGATTGGTGGTTTGAAACTACCAGCCAATCTATAGGAGAAAGATGTGGCAATCTGCTTCAGTAAAGATTTACAGTCTTGGAAGCGCTATGGAGACAGCTCTACTCTGTCTTCTTGGGTCGCTGTGAGTAGGAATCGACTCAACAGCAACGAGTTTTGGTCTGGTTTATGTACCAGCTAGGAGAATTGCTGGTCAAAGCATCCAACATGTGGGAAAGCCTTAACAAATATTACTAAGACTTGAATCTGAACTAAATCTGCATTGTGTCCCAGTAGAATGAATTGCTTCCTTCCTTCCACGCACTCTCAGTGATTGACCCCTTCTGCCCTTCTGCTCACATTGTTGATGTGTGGCCTGGCTTGGAACCACCAGATCTTGATGCTGAAGGAGGAACAGCTGATGCTGACCACAGCTGACTGGCCTGCCATGGCCAGAAAGACTGGCCTATGGTTTGAGAGGATAGCATCTGGACCCATCTCTGCCCAAGGAGCCTGTGCTGGGCACAGAAAGCTGAGGAAGCCACACCTATTGCGTGCCTTGGAGCAAAATTCCCTTAAAAGAACTCCCAGCTTGCAGCTCAGAACATTTTCTATTGTTATTATTTTTCACTTAGAAAAAGGCCTCGCCTGACCCTTTGTGGTGGTTTTGTAAGTGTAGTTGGGTCTGTGTGTTGTGTGTGTGCACATGGTTTGATTTAATGCTCATTTTAACACGAACAGTCTCTTCACTTACTCCTACTCAATTTACATATCCCTTTTAAGTGCCATTTGAAAATTGGTAAAAGGAAGTAGCCGTGCACGGAGCACTGTTATGAGGTTAGACCTTGTCCCAGTGGGAGAGACCTGAAGCCTTCTCTCTCCCTGGTCGGCTCTGCAGTCCAAAACCCATTTCCTGGGTTTCTTGACTAGGAAAGATTGACTCAAAAATCACTCCCAACTACCAAATTAACTCAGAAACACCCAAAGTCAAGATTCTCCTACAGAAGAATCACAATTTTGTCTCAGAAAATTGTTCTAGTAGGGCCATACTATTATTTCTAGAACACATTAAACCACCCAGGAAGAGAGCTATCAACCAAAATTGACAGTTCTCTACAGAAGCATTTGATATTTGACAATCCTCTTGTTTGAAAGAGGAAATAACTGGGACGTGCCAACCACAGTTGACTTTTTATTGCTGCAGGTCTAAGGCTAGAACCTGGAGCATCTAAAACATCCTTTGTAAAGGGCCAGAGAATCAATATTTTCAGCTTTGCAGATCATATGGTTTCTGTCCCAACTACTGAACTCTGCTGTGATACAATGCGGAAACAGCCAGGACAATACGTAAACGAATGGGCACGGCTGTGCTCCAATAAAACTTTATTTGCCAAAACAGGCGGCAGGCTGGATTTGACCCATGGGCTGTACTCTGCCAACTCCTGTTTTAGAAGAAAGCCTACCAGGCGGTCAGGAAGTAAATTATTAAAATCCCCTTTATCCTGGACTTTCTAGAAGATAAACCTGATTAAGATATTTCTCCTCCTCCAAGGCCAAATTCCAAAAAGGGCTTTCTTAGGGTTAGGGTCAAGCTAAACGGAGGCACTGAAGTAAGACACAAAGTATTTAAAACTCATAGGGACAGGCAGGGTTTGGGGGTTGTTATTTGCGTGTGTGTGTGTGCGTGTGTGTACAGGGCGTTGCAGCTCTGGGCTAGGCATCAATTACTTTTGGAGTTGGACACCCACCCCATTCCCCGGCCATGCCTCAGAATCCTGCCCTTCCATAATCTTGACAAATGGCTGTCAACCCCTGCATGACCATTTTGGGTGACTAAGAGTTTTTTTTAATCTTCTTATGGGCTTGTGAAGCAGTCCATTCTTGTCTTTATAACTCCATTACATAATCATTGCTTACATCGATCTGAAATTAATTCCCTGGTAATTTCCTCTGGCTTATCACACAAGCATTTCTCTTCTACCTTACAGCTTTGGAGATACTTGAAGACATCTGACTTCTCACCACCTTTTCATCCCAATGCTTTCCTCTAAATTCTCCAGTCCTCCTGGGAATTCCCTGCATGTGGCCTCCCTTCACAATGACATCTTCTGGAAAGACTACCCCATCCAGCTCCTCTTCCTGCCTTCATCAGCCCTTGTAGCTGCCTCTTATGTACTTGTACTTGCACCAGCTCATACTTGGATGTTGAAAGCACTCTGTTGTTTCATAGGACACGTCTCTTTAAAGAGATAATGTCACTGGTGAACAACAGCAAGGTTTTTTGTTTCCTTTGCTTTCTCTTTAGTTTATTAAGTTGAGAGATTCAACATGTAATAGACGATGAATAAATACTGCTGAATTATTGAAATATCTGCATTAACATCATATGCAAGTTTTTCAATGGACTTCATTTACCTTTTTTTAAGTTTAATAACTAATATGGCAGCTGAGCAAGGAAAATGGAATCTCCCCTACATCTATTTAAAATAGAGCTGATGGTAAATTCCTCTCAAGCTTGCATGAGTTCCTTGCTTGAGTCTCTCTTAGGTTTTCATTTTCTATCATATCCTATTAACTTAATAAAATCAGATTTGCTGCTGACTGCAGATACAGAATTCTGTTGTTGAAAGCCCATTTTCAGGCTGAAAGTATTTGAGATTTAACAAGAATGACGTGTTCCAAAAACATGAAGTCCACGAGAACAATAGACAAGAACACGTATCACTGTAAACCTTTCTTTCATTATTAATTATCATGGAAGAGAATGCATAAAAGTAACTCACAGAGGTGATTTACAAAGTGTGTGTGTGTGTATATATATATATATAAATTCCTGCTTTCAACTTTTTAAAAATGTTTTTCTCATGCTTATGGAAAACATTTTGAAATTCTCCTCTTTGTTAGGCTTTCTGAAATGGCTTTCACATTCAAGCACAACGAGGAAGGTAAAACTGCTGCACCATGACAATAATTCTAAGCCAAAGAATACTTTGAGTGGATTTCTTAACCTCTTAGTAAGAAACTATCCAATTTTTTTTTCCTTGGAACAATCAGAGACCAAGCACAAGGAGCCACAGGTCTTGCTTTTGATCACCAGACCTGCCTTGCAAAACGCAGGTACGTGAAGTTACAAGGCACTCACCAAAATACTTTACAATGAAAGAAACCTCATACATTTTTTGTGATCGAAAGTTGAGGGAAACTCCTGGTAATTAAGTGAGAGGAAGAGTGGAGTGATGGGGCTGGAGCCAAGTCACCTGGTTTGGAAAATGACTACAAATGAAAGCTGCTTACCCCGTGATATGTCTAAGTACCAAACTCAGGCTCAACGATTCACTCTGGGAGATGGGAGTCCTTCTCATTTGTTCTTGTGCCAAGCCAGCCCTGGGTTCTTTGGCCATCCCATTCAATCTGACCCAACATGTCGATGGAGATAAAGTCATTACTGGCAACCTGGGACTCTACATGTTCCTGCAAAGCCAGTGGTGTGTGGGGATGGTTTCTAGTGGCCTTTTCAGCGATGCAGAGGCCCAGTGCAATGGATATATTTCAATAAGTCTGTAATCTATAACCTAGAGCAATTTTTTTTCTTTTTGAACTGACTGCCGGGTTATGGAGGGCAGTAACCGAAGAAGTGACAGCTGTAAGTGTGTGCTTTATGTCTCAACTGAATTCGTCTTTAAGTTGTTTATTCTGGCACACTGTCAAATCACTTTAAAAGGAGGGAGGGGGGACTCCTAAGGGGCTGTATGAGGGCCTTCTAGTGAATTCTATGCTCTTGAATGGCCATTCAATTCAGGGTTTTTTTTCCTTGAGGTTGAGGAAGTTTTCTACACAAGCATTTCTTTGTCAGCGCTGTTCACTTTGACAATAATCTCTGCTTTTCGTTTAAGGACTACAGATGTTGTGTGGGTGACGGCAAGGGTGGGGGGTGGGGACAGGGGATGCAGGAGTCAGGAGGGGGCCACATTTCCCTCTGGAAAATGTTGTAACACTTCCTTTCCTGGAAAAAAACTCATCGGGTTTTAGGGTTACTAACACATTTACATTGTTTTTGAAACAACTGGAGCAAGCCACGGCTCTGTGCTTTGGGGGAGACAAGACTTGATCCTTCCCTTTTAATCATCTCCAGAACTTAGTGACAGCATTATTTGGAATTATAATTTCATGCTTGGAAATAGTTCAAAAGCTGGGGAGAAGCACCTGGTCACTCATCAAATGTTAGTTCAATAACCACTAGGATGTAAGTATTAATGTGCCAAGGGGTAGAGGGAGTCTTATTAATGAGAGGATAAATTAATTTTCATGGAGGAGTGGTTTACACCATTAGAAATACACTTGCACTTGTTTCCCCCCCCCAATTCTATTCACTTCCTATTTAGTGTTTTGAGGTTAAATCGGGCTATTTGGGTTTTGCTGAATGTTCGTGGCTATTTCATAATATGATTCCTAAGTAAATATTATACCCAAAATCCCATAGTGCCTTTCATGTAATGAATGTCTTACTCATTCCCTTACAAATAAAGTAACATTTATAAATTGCTTTTAGTTTATAAAACACTTGCAAATAATCTAATGTTTTCTAATACATGACTATCTAATACTTAAGCTATTTAAACAAACAACCAACCGGCCAATAAGGAAAATATTGAGAATCCATCCCTTCTATGAGAATACTTAATCACACAGCCAATTTAGGAAACATTTCTCTTCATTCATTTATTCAAGGAATGTTTATGAACACCTTTCATTAGTGCATGGCAGCGAAGTATGTGGAGGCTGCCTGTCCAGATAGAATGGTGTCGTGTGTAATTGTTTGTATTCCAGGTGTGGAAGCCGGCATGTGAACCCAGCTTTATGTTACTAGTGGTATCACCTTGGGCAAATTGCTTCGCCTCTCTGAGCCTCACAGTTCTTAATGGAAAGGGAGTTGTTGTAAGGATTAGACTGCTAATACCTGTGGAACACCTAGAAAAATGTCTGGCTCTTGTAAGCTATCATCATCTTCATTTCAGCATAAGCATGTGAAAGACAACATGCTGGTCCTGCAATACACCATTAAACATGACAGACACTGTTCCTGTCCTCGTGAAGTTTTCATTCTCGTAGGGAAGACAGCCATTACACACATCACAGGATTCGTTATTGAATGGCAGTTGTGATCTTTCCTGCGTAGAAACCTCGTCTAGTTCAAGAGGTCAGGGCAAGATTCCTTAAGAAGGTGACAGTTCACCTGAGCTCTAAAGGACAAAAGGAGCTTAGCCCAGTGTGGGTAGGGGGCTCAAGGGCTCTCCAGGCAAGAGAAGCTGTGGCTGTAAAGGCTCTGTGACAGCAAGGAAGACTAGTAGAGATGAAGCTGAGAGAGCAAGGGAAAGTGGGAGGTCAAGGTTCCAGTGGAAGGGTTTGTGTTAGAGATGGTGGATTTTATTTTAAAGGGAATGAGAAGGTTTCAAGCAAGGGAGGCATGGGCTCAGAACTATGTTTTAAAAAGAGTTTGCTGCTGTGTGGAGAAGGGCCTAGATGGTATCCAGAGCAGGCATATGTACAAAAGAACAACATGAGGGATCCTTGTGGTGACGGAAGTCTTCTGTACCTTATCTGTGTCCATGTCAATGTCTTGTATGTGATACTGCAAAGGGCAGTGGGGGTTCAGTGGTAGAATTCTCACCTTCCATGCGGGAGAGCCGGGTTCAATTCCCAGTCAGTGTATCTCAAGCCCAGCCACCACCTACCTGTCAGTGGAAGCTTGTGTGTTCTATGATGCCATGAACAGGTTTCAGTGGAGCTTCCAGACTAAGACAGGTTAGGAAGAAAAGCCTGAAGATGAACTTTCAAAAATCAGCCAGTGAAAACCCTATGGGGATCACAACAGTCTGATCCACAAACGATCACAGGGATGGCACAGAACCAGGCAGAATTTTATTCCATTGTGCATTGGGTTGCCACGAACCAGGGCCTGACTCTATGACAGCTAAAAATAGCAAGAACCACTGGGGGACTCAGGGTGAAAACGAATACACAGGCTCTCTCGGTATTATTTCCCTAAACCTGCATGTGAATCTACAATATGCTCAAAATAAAAAATTTTAATTAACAGACACATTTGGAGGCACAAGCTGTAAGGCAAATCTCTTGCAAAGGAATGCCATCCTTAGGTATGTGCTGACTTTGTGAGAAGAGCCCAAGCCCTAAGGCTGGAGCCCCCAGTGCTGCTGGTAATGAACTTGGCTTTTGGCAGTGCCTTTGAAAAAGATGCAGAGACTGGTGGGAAGCAGCATGTCTGGCGCACTGATGACAGGTGGCTCTCCCCACTAGTTGGGATGGATAGAGTTAGGCACAATAGTTTGTAACTTTCAAATACTGTGATTTTTTTCCTTATATTTTAAAGCATGTGGTTTCAATGGTGCATACTTGATTTATGACTAGGAATTCTTTTCCGTTATGCCATCTTATACCCTTTTATAAATAGTCATTTAAATAAACAGTCTCCCTCTTCAAACTTAAACAAAAACTTGCTACTGCGTGGAGAAGGGCCTAGAAGGCATCCAGAGGGAATGAGGAGAGACCAGTTAGGAAGGAGCCTATGACAGAAGTCTAGAGCCTTGTGACTGAGGGCATGATCTGTGGACCAGCAACATTGGAATTACTGGGGAGCCTGTCAGAAACAAGGAATCTCAGGACTCCTGACTCTATCACTTTAACAAGACCCCAAGGTGACTCATGTTCACATTAAACTGTAGACGCTCTGTGCTGCAGAAATGGCACAGTGGATGAAGAGAGACTGGGTGATGGCTTAGCTACAGGAGTGAAGTAGTGTCAAGGAACCATCGACATTTCCAGATGAGAAACTGGAATGTTGAAGCTTGCCATGGCAATAGAAACCCTCAGAGACTTAGATTTATAGGAAAGGGTGGCTGCCAGCCTGGGATTGTGCTTAATCCCTCTGATACCGTCATGAATGAGATGAGTGCACCCAAAGTTCAATCAGCTGATAATGGCTCCTGACTGTTCTCATCTTGGGCTAGAATCAAACAACCACGCTGTTTCCAAGAGTCCATTCTTTGATTTGGTTATGAGTGCATATGATGACTGTGCAGGTTTCACAGAAATCCGGAGATCCACGGCCATAAACATAAGGTATCCCATAGTTCTCCAACTGTAGGTTGCAACCAAAGAATTTCATTAACAATACCAAAATCTTTGAGCTGAACGACTGAGTCAAGCAAGCTTTATTCCATACTTTATGTTGCCGTCAGCCTCCACTCTGTGCAGCTTAGTCGATTTCACAGCTACGTACCTCTACAAAACCTGGTCAAGATCTGAAATACACCAATATCAATAAAACATGCTCAAACAAAGCTTTTACATTTGTGTGAAGTAGTATGGAATGTCACAGCAACATTTTGTGCCAACAGTACAGGGGAAAAATATCAACAAGTCTGAACATTTTACAAATGTGACTGATCTAAAGTATTTTCTTGTAATTTAAGCTTTAACTTTCTTTTCATATCCTTATTCCTTTATGTACTCTCCCTAACTGGACTTTAGAATTACACACACACACACACACACACACACACACGCGCGCGCGCGCGCACACACACACGGCTATGATTCTAGATTTGAGTTGGGAAGATCAGCTGCTCTAGTGTTGTACTGCTTCCCCCCGACCTTTTGATCTCTCTGCTTCTTCTTCCCCAGGTTTTCCTTTTCAAAAACTGCATCTTGGGTTTGCACTGACATTCATATTAGTAAGATACTGCAGCTCTAAACCTCCTCTCAGGAAGTCTCATGAAATGAAGCATGTGATATAAGATAGAGATCCTCAGGCTGTTGTACAACAGCTAATATACACAAGTAAACTCTGAAAATATTTTACAAGGAGGTGCACGTCAAGTATGACGAAGTATTTTTATAGTTTTAGATAAGAAGTATTTTTAGTTTTAAAAATTCTTTAGTTTTAAAGTTTTTCTTTATATTTGTTTATAAAAAGGAAGGATTATGCCAATTACAATAAGTAAATTTTGAAAATGAATTCATTCATTTATTGCCAAAGGATGCTTTTTTATTCCTTGGCCTTGACCACAATGACACCACTGCACATTTATGAATTAATCTCAAACAGGTAAGTTCTCACTAGGAAGGGTCTATAACTATGTATCCGATTTTTTGGTTGTTGTTGATGTGACATTTAAGACACAAATCTTTAAAACACAGGGAATTAGGTGGACCATTTTCAATATTTGCTATAGAAATCCACTAGAAGACAAAGGAATTCATGAACTACTCTTGTGATTCTTTGCTACCCTGGTGGCACAGCAGTTAAGTGCTATGGCTGCTAACCAAAACGTCAGCAGTTCAAATCCACTAACTGCTCCTTGGAAACCCTATGGGGGAGTTCTACTCAATGGCAATGGTTTTTTTTTTTTTTTTTTTAAATATATATTAGCCTGCTGCCCTCATTTTGAAATAGCCCAGCATAAAATGTGATCTTTGCACTGAAGGGTTGTACTACTGTAAACTAATAATTAATTAACTAATTAGTTCATCCACCTACCAGCCATTTGCTGAATGCAAGACACTGTGCACTGAATACAAATTGTGGCTGGAAAGAACTTAGTCAAACGTCTGAGGCAGTAAGGAAAATCAACAGTTACTCTATAATGTGAAGGTGCTATGATACCCATACTCAAGGGACATGATGAGAAAAAAATTAAGGCAACTGTTTAAGCTGCTAATTTTCAGTTAAGAGGACACCAAAAACCAAAGCTGTTGCCATCAAGTCTATTCCAACTCATGGCGCCCCATGTATTACAGAGTAGAGCTGTTCCATGGGATTTTCTTGGCTGTAATCTTTACCAAATTGAATCGCCAGACTCTTCTTTCATGGCACTCCTGGGTAGGTTTGAATGACCAACCTTTAGGTTGGTAGTTGAGCATGAACCATTTGCGCCACCCAGGGACCTTTGAGAGGACATAATCTGTTGCCATTGAGTTGATTCTGACTCATAGTGACCCTGTAGAATGCAGTAGAACTGCCTCCTTGGGTTTCCAAGGAGCAACTTGTGGATTCAAACTGCCAACCTTTTGGTTAGCAGCCGAACTCTTAACCACTGTGCCACCAGGGCTTCAAAGGGAGGACAGAATGCCCCACCCAACAACTGACAGGCACATCTGCAGCCCTACCCACTCAACAGGAGCAAAGAGCTTCTTCCATGCCAGTGGGCAGATGACAGACAGTGGCCAATGTGCACCCAGGTCACCCACAGCTGCCCAGTATGACCAATGAACAGAGATTTGCACTCACACTACCAGCCACTGTCTTTGCTCTCCCAGACACTGGTGGCAAGCACTCCAGTGCTGTCAGACCTGAGACCAACGAACCATGCAAGCCCTGTCAGCCCAGATATAACAAAACAAAAAATCAGAATGAAGCAAACAAATGCACAATCAATAAATAAACACAATAACATCTTAATGCCTAGAAGATAACAGGCAATATCAAATTATATAAAGAAAGAGGAAAAGGCAGTTAAAGCAAGTGACCAAAATAAAGAACCAGAAAACCTTCCAGAGGAAGAAATGGTAATTGAACTACCTGATAAGGAATTCAAAACTCTTACATAAACGACCCTCAAAGAGATAAAGGAGAACACAGACAAAACCAAGGAAAACACAGACAGGACTCTAGGAGAATTCAGGAAAACAATACAAGAATAAAATGACAAAATAAATAGAAAATCAGAAACCATACAAAAACAGCAACTAGAAATCCAGAAGTCTAAGACTAAAACTTCAGAAATACATAACACATTGGAAGGACAAAGGAGTAGAACTGAATCAATGGGAGACAAAATCAGTGAAATACAGGAGAAATCTCTTGATACCAATCAGTTTGTAGAACAATCAGAAAAAAGAATAAGAAAAAAAAAATGAAGAAAGCCTAAGAGTTATGTGGGACACTATCAAGAGGAATAATCTACACATGATTGGTGTTCTGGAACAGAAAAAAACAAAACAAAAAAATCACTGAGAAAATTTTTGAAGATTTGCTGGTAGAAAACTCCCCTAATATCATGAAAGATGAGAAGATATCCATCCAAGAAATCCATCGAACTCCATATAGGATAAATGACAAAAGAAAATCACCAAGGCATATCATAATCAAAATTTCCAAAAGCAAAGACAAAGAAAGAATCCTGAGAGCAGCTTGGGAAAAATGAAATATTACCTACAAAGGGGAAAATAGGACTAAGCTCTGATTTCTCAGGAGAAACCATGCAGGACAGAAGGCAATGGGGTGACACACATAAAAGCCTGAAAGAAAAAAAAAAAACTGTCAACCAAGAATTGCATATTCACCAAAATTTTCTCTCAAATACAATGGCAAAATGAGGACATTTCTAGGTAAACAGCAATTAAGGAGATTTGTGAAAACCAGACCAACCTTATAAGAAATATAAAAAGAAGTCCTTCAAACAGAGAATAACTAACATCAGACAACAATCTAAGATTAAGACACGTGACAACATCACCCAGACACCAACCCAGATTAAGAATTTTCAAAAATAAAATAAAGCTACAAGACTGAAAAGTGGGAACTGGAGAGGTCAATCTGTAAATGACAACAACTTCTAAATAAAAAGGGGGAATCACTGTTGTAGTTACAGAACTTTCATATGAGGGGAAGTCAAGGCAATATCAATATATAACAGACCGTTTTAAACTTACGAAGATAAAAGTAAATTTCAGGGTAAACACAAAGAAAACTAATAAACGTTTTCACCAAAATAAAAAAGAAGAAAATCAAAATGAGTCAGAGAGCTCAGAATCAACAGCAATGAAGTAAATGAGAAGAAATTCTATTAAAAAAAAAAAAGAACTCAGCATAGAAAAGCATACGGCACAAAGAAAGTCAACATCACAAAAAAAACCCACAACAAAATGACAGCAGTAAGTTCATACTTAACAATAATTATGGTAATGTAAATGGATTAAACACACATTCAAGGGCTAGAGAGTGGCAGAATGAATAAGAAAACATGACCCATCAATATGTTGTCTACAAGAGACACACCTTAGAAACAAAAAGGAAAAATAAGCTAAAAATAAAAAGATGGAAAAATGTATCAAGCAAATGGCAACCAAAAAAAAGCAGGAGTGGCAATATTAACCTCTGATAAAATGCACTTCAAGGGAAAAGTCAGCATAAGAGACAAGGAAGGGCAAGATATAATTATTAATGGGTCAATCCAAGAAGGGGACATAACCATAATAAATGTCTACGCACTCAATGAAAGAGCTCTAAAATATATAAACTTCAACAGAATTGAGAACTAAAATAGACAATCCCACAATAATAATAGGAGACTTTAACACAGCATTTTCAAGGAAGGACAGAACAACTAGAAAGAAAACAAAGGTTCAGAAGATCTAAATGATACAACCAACTTGATCTCATAGACAAATACAGAGCACTCCACCCAACATCAGCACAGTAACATTGTTTTCCAGCACACACGGATCATTCTCCAGAACAGACCACATGTTAGGCCACAAAGCAAGCCTCAGTAAATTAAAAAACACAGAAATAATACAAGGCATCTTCTTGGATCACAATACTATAAAATTAGAAATCAATAACAGGAAGAACAAGGAAAAAATCAAATACATGAAAACTGAAAAACATCTTGCTTAAAAACCACTGGTTAGAGAAAAAATTTAAAAATGAAATAAAACTCCTAGAATCAAACGAAAAGACAACATACGAAAACCTACAGGACACAGTAAAACCAGTGCTTAGATATGAATTTATAGCAATAAATGCACATATGAAAACAGAAGAAAGAACCGAAATCAATACCTTAACCCTACAACTTCAACAAAGAGAAAAAGGTGCAGCAAAAAAGTCTACAGTCACCAGAAGAAAGAAAATAATAGATCAGAGCAGAAATAAATGAACAGAGAACAGAAAAACAATAGAAAGAATCAAGAAGTCTAGAAGTTGGTTCTTTGAAAGGGTTAATAAAATTGACAAACCACTGGCAAAATTGACAAAGGAAAAGAAGAGGCAAGTAGCACAAACAAGGAATGAGATGGGCGACACTGTAACAGAACCAACTGAAATAAAAAGGATGATAAAAGAATACTACAAAGAACTACTCCAACAAATCTGAAAACCTAGAAGAAATTGACAAATTTCTAGAAACATACTACTTACCTAAACTAACACCAACTGATGTATAAAACTTGAACAGGCCTGTTTTGCTTATCTAGTGCTGCCATAACAGAAATACCACAAATGGATGGCTTTAACAAAGATAAATTTATTTTCTCACTCTCTAGTAGGTTATAAGTCCAAATTCAGGGTGTCAGCTCCAGGGGAAAGCTTGCTCTCTCTGTCTGCTCTAGAGGAAGGTCCTTGTCCTCAATCTTCCCCTGGTCGAAGAGCTTCTCAGGCACAGAGACCCCAGGTCCAAAAGACGTGCTCTGCTCCTGGTGCTGCTTTCTTGGTGCTATGAGGTCCCCTACTCTCTGCTTGCCTCCCTTTCCTTTTATCTCTTTAGAGACAAAAAGGTGGTGCAGGCCACACCTCAGGGAAACTCCCTTTACTTTGGACCAGGGATGTGACCTGGGTAAGGATGGTGTTACAATCCCACCCTAATCCTCTTTAACATAAAATTACAATCACAAAATGGAAGACAACCACAGAATATTGGGAATCATGGCCTAACCAAGTTAATACACACATTTTTGGGGGGACATAATGCAGTCCATGACAAGGCTCGTAACAAAAGAAGAAATTGGAGAGGTGATTGGAAGAAAAAAAAAAAAACTCCCAACAACAAAAATTAGCCCTGGCCCAGATGGTTTCACTAGAGAATTCTACCAAACATTCGGAGAAGATCTGACATAAATTCTACTGAAACTATTACAGAACATAGGAAAGGATGAAATGCTCCTGAATTTATTGTATTAAGCAAGCATAATCCTGATACCAAAGCCAGGCAAAGACCCCACTGAAAAAGAAAATTATACACCAATATCTCTCAAGAATATAGATGCAAAAATTCTCAACAAAATTCTAGCCAATAGAATTCAACAATACATCAAAAAAAGAAAAAATACATCATGACCAAGTTGGGTTCCTACCAGGTATGCAAGGATGGTTCAACATTAGAAAATCAATCAACATAATACATCGTATAAATAAAATAAAGGAACCCACATGATCATCTCAACTGATGCAGAAAAGGCATCTGATAAAATACAGCACCCATTCCTTATAAAAATTCAGCAAAATAGGAATAGAAGAGAAATTACTCAGTATAATTAAGGGCATGTATACAAAACCAATAGCCAACATCATTCTCAAAGGAGATAGACTGAAAGCATTCTTTTTGAGAACAGGAACCAGACAACAATGCCCCTTATTGCCACTCCTATTCAACATTGTACTGAAAAACAGTCACAGCAATAAGGCAAAAAAAGGGAAATAAAAAGCTAATTTGCTAAGGAAGAAGTAAAACTACCCCTACTTGCACATGATAGGATCTTCCTATACAGAGAAAATCCCAGAGATTCTACAAGAAAGCTACTGGAACTAATAGAAGGATTCAGCAAATTGGCAGAGTACAAGATCAACATACAAAAAATCACTCTGATTACACTAACAAAGTGAACTCCAAAAAGGAAATAAGGAAATTAATACCATTTACGACAGTCCCTAAAAAGGTAAAATATTTACGAATAAATTTACATTCCTGGTTAAGGAATGTAAAAGATATACAAAAAGAACTGCAAAACATTACAGCAAGAAACCTACATAAATGGAAAAACATACTATGCTCATGGATAGGAAGACTTAATATTATGAAAATGTCAATATTACCCAAAGTGATCTATAGGTATAATGGAATCCCAATTCAGATTCCATCAACATTCTTAAACACGATGGGAAAAACTAATCACCAACTTTATATGGAAAGGAAAGACACCCTGAATAAACAAAGCACTACTGAAGAAGAACAAAGCAGGAGGCCTCACACTTCATCATCTCAGAATCTACTACTCAGCCACAGTAGTCAAACAGCTTGGTGCTGGTACAACGACAAACACACAGACCAATGGAACAGAACTGAGAGCCCAAAAGTAAGTCTGTCCACCTATGGACAGCTGATCTTCATTCAATAAGGGGCCAAAATTCATTCAACAGGGAACAGACAGTCTCTTTAACAAACGGTGCTGACAAAACTGGATATCCATTTGCAGAAAAATGAAACAAGATCCGTACCTCATACCATACACAAAATCTAACTCAGATGGATCAAAGACCTAAATGTAAAACTATAAAGATCATGGGATAAAAAATAGCAGCAAACCTAGGGGCCCTAATTTTTGGCATAAACAGACTATCAAACATAACTAAAAATGCACAAACTACAGAAGATAAACTAGATGACTGGGACCCTCTAAATATTAAACACTATGTGCATCAAAAGACTTCTCTAAAACAGTAAAAAAAAAGAATCTACAGATGTGGAAAATTTTTTTAGCAATGACGTATCCAACAAGGGACTAATATCTAAAAATAGTAGAAAACTTCAACACCTCAACAACAAAAAGAAAAACAATCCAATTAAGAAATAGGAAAAAGGCATGAACAGACCAAAGAAAACATCCAGGAAGCCAAGAAATACATGAAGAGATGCTTGCGATCATTAATCATTAAAAAAAAAAAAAACAAACCAAACCCAGTGCCATCGAGTCTATTCATTATAGAGATGCAAATCAAAACAACAATCAGATATCACCTCACCTCAGCAATAATGGCAATGACCAAAAAAAAAACAGAAAAGAACAAATGCTGGTAAGGGTGTGGGGAGACCAGAACTCTCACAAACTACCATTGGGAATGGAAAATGGTACAACCACTGTGGAAAACAGTATGGCACTTCCTCAAAAAGTTAGAAATACCATATGATCCAGCACTCCCACTACAAGGTATATATCTTAACGAAATAAGAGCTGTTATACGAATAGATATATGCATACCCGTGTTCTTTGCAGCATTGTTACAATAGCAAAAAGATGGAAACAACCTGCATCCATCAATGGATGAATGGATAAACAAACTGTGGTACATACACACAATGGGGAAACAACCTAAGTGTCCATCAACAAATGAATGGATAAACAAACTGTGGTACATACACACAACGGAAGACTACAAAATGTTCAAAAGTAATGATGAATCCCCAAAATATCTTACAACATGGATAAATCTGGAGGACATTATGCTAAATCAATCACAAAAGGACAAATATTATATGAGACCACTATTATAAAAAGTCAAGAAAACTTTTACACTCAGAAATTCTTTGATGGTTACCAGAGACCGGAAGGGGAAGGAGGCAAAATCACTAACTAGATAGTAAATATGTATTAACTTGGATGAAGGGAAAGACAATACACAACATGGGGGAAGTCAGCACAACATGACCAAGGCAAAAGAAGACATTGAGAGATACGCAACAGTAAAAGGCAACAATCCTGCGTTCACAGTAACAACAAACAATAATTTACCAGTGGATACACAGTCAGATATATAAGCTGAACAAGTGTGGGATGTTGTATGGGAGCACACCCAGGAGCATCTAGAAGTTTGGCAGAGGATATTTCTACATATGTATTTGTTTGTGATGCAAATATATCCACGTATACAGTAGAGCACACAGTTATGAAAACTTCTTAGCCATAACCAAACACCTTGAGGGACTGAGTCATTGAGCTTGAGGGTTTAGGACCATAGTCTTGGGGGACATCTAAGTCAACTGGCATAACATAGTCCATAAAGACAATGTTCTACATCCTTAAAAGCTTGTAAACGGCCACCTAAGACACAACCATTCATCTCTTCTCGTCCGGAGCAAAGAAGTGTGAAGAAAACCAGAGTCCCACGCATCTGTCAGTTTGTCTACTTTGGGGGCTTGTGTCCTCCAATCCTGATACCCTGTTCTTCTTCATACTACCAGACTGTGAGAAAATAGATTTCTCTTTGTTAATAACTTTCTCTTTGTTAAAGCCATCCACTTGTGGTATTTCTGTTAAAGCAGCACTAGATGACTAAGACAGTTTACATTAGGGTTCACTCTTTGTGTTATACAGTTTTATGGGTTTTGACAAATGTCTAATGTCATATGTCTTCCATTACAGTATCAAACAGAATAATTTCACTGCCCTAAAAATGCCCGGTGCTCTACCTATCAGCTGATTTTTATGGAAGAAATTCCTTCAGTGAATTATATATACTCTTGTTTCACAAATTGTTTTCATTTCTTTCCAGAAAGTGGGCTCAGATCCACCCTCCAAGTCTTTTTTGTTGTTTTGACACATTCCCTAGTAAAGAAACCCTAATGTAGGTTAAGGAGAGATACCCAGCCTCCAATGGACTGTGTAGAAGGGACTGGACAGCCACCTGTAACAAGTGGAGCCTGACTAAGATGCTGCCCACCCTGAAGAGATGTCACCAGTCACACGAGGATGCCAGATAAATTTGTTAAATGAATGACTTAATGATTGCATCATTTAAATGCTATTTTTAATCTAATAAAGGGAGTTCTTCTAACATTAACTTGAATTTAATTAACATTGCCCAGGAAGGCTTGAGAATCCAAAGCAAAAAAACAACGACCACTCCTTATGCTGAAGAGTGCTGTATCTCTATTCTGTTTTTAGTGGTAATCCTCTGAACCAGGAGTCCCAGTGGAGAAAAAGAAAGCTAAGAGTGGTGACTGGGCAAGGGAATGTTGAGGAAAACAAACCGATAGAAGGCATGGAATAGACAGCTGGTTACTGAGGTAAAGGGAATCTCTTGCAGGGCAATCCCAACTCATGGCACCCCCACGTGTGTTAGAGAATAACTGTACTCCATAGGGTTTTCAGAGGCTGATTTTTTCCCATAGATTGCCTTTCTCCCGCAGCACCTCTGGGTGGACTCAAGCACAGATGACCATGTTAACCATTTGTACCTCCCAGGGACTCTTACTTCCACTGAGGAAAATGTAAAGATGTATGAGGCTTTCTTCTAGTGGGTGATCTGCCCAGCACTACCTATGATGAAAGGAGGCATGGAATACCACTGAACCACTCTACTGGCCTGTCACTCCTCAGTTCTCAGAGGAGCAGAGGGTGTCTGCTTTGACCTCCTCTGTTAAAAAGGCTTTTGAAAGCACAGAGATGAAGAAAAGAAGATGTTGCCTTTTCCTGCAAATGTCTTTTGAAAAGAGTTTACTTTTTCTGTGGAATCAGGGATTTACACCAAAACCTACTCAACGACTGTAAACATCTCAGTACTCAGAAGTTTGGATTGTATGGACTTTCCAGAAAAGGCAAAGTGGAGAACTTCTGTGAGTGTTCATGTTAAATGAGGGACCTAATTACCCTGCGTAGTCTGAGACACTTCCCTGTGTTGTAACACTTGGATTTAGTTCACGGAATCTTCCAGCCTTTCAAAACGGATGACCTCCCACTAGAAGATTCACTTATCTCTTTCCCCCTGGCCCTGTGAGCCAGTCCAGCAAAGTTCTAACTTGCAACAAACAGGCAATTCACTCTACTGGAAAACAGAGTTATCTAATCTCCCAAAAATGACACCTGGCAAGTTTGTAACCATGCTGTTTGACTCGTTTCCATCACATTTCTTCTCACAGGCAATATTAACGCCTTTAGAGTCTGCAGTCATCCTTACCAGTGCAAAATATAATAATAATATTAACAATACACAGCCCAGTGAGCAACCTCCCTGCCAAATGAGTGTTTTCAGATACATCCACAGCGTGCCAGGATGGCTAATCAGTTCATTCATCAGTCATCAAAATGTTTAACCCATTGCCAACGAGTCAATTCCAACTCATACCGACCCTATAGGATACAGCAGAACTGCCACCATAGGGTTTCCAAGGCTGTAACCTTTACGGAAGCAGACTGCCACATCTTTCTCCCGAGGAGTGACTGGTGGGTTCAAACTTCAGACCTTTCAATTAGCAGCCAAGTGCTTTAACCACTGTGCTACCTGGGCTCCATCAAATGTTTACTGAGCCTCAAAAATGTGTCAGGCTCTGTTCTGGTTGCTGGAGACAGCAACCAGTTCTCTGACCTCATGGAGCTAATAGTCCAGGAAGGAAGAGAGACGTTAAACAAATACTGCAGCTGAATAATTTTTCACACCACCCCAAATTAGCAAACATGCAAATGTATTTTCAGACAGGTTATTTCCACATAAAAGTCCTCATTGTTGCGATGCATCCTTTTCTCTTCTGAAGTGGAGAACTTTCTGATGAAAGAATGGACGTGATTATCTGTCAAATCAAGAAAGTACTTCCTTTTTCCATTAATAAAGTTGCTCAACATCCATGCAGGAACCTCAGTCATTCATAGAGAATTAGCCACTAGAGACTCGTCACAACTAAGCCTACTGTGGCATGAGCCCTAGTGGTGCAGTGGTTAAAACGATTAACTGCTAACTGAACAGTTGGTGGTTCAAGACTTCCATGGAGCAGTGGGGTTTTTTGGGTGCGACGAGCCAATCAGAAGGTTGAGGTTCTCTGAGACTCGAGAACAAGCTTCTGCTGAAGACCATCCTGTCAATGGTCCCCCCTTCCCCTCACCAGGCAGGAGTGTCCCTGACTTTACAGAGAAGCTGTCTACAGAGCAAAGCAAGGCCCAGGGGAATGACTGAGAAAGAACTGCCTGTTCCAGTCAGTCTTGGGTCATCTAGGCTCTTAAGAAAGAAATAATTCTGCACTTGTACCGAGTCACCCAATTAGAATAAAACCCACTGCCGTTGAGTCGATTCCGACTCATAGCGGCTCTATAGGACGGAGTAGAACTGCCCCATAGAGTTTCCAAGAAGCACCTGGCGGACTTGAACTGCCGACCTCTTGGTTAGCAGCCGTAGCACTTAACCACTACGCCACCAGGGTTTCCTGTTCCAATTAGAATACAGACCTTATTAACAATATCTGTCCTTCAGGAGCTCATTTGACTGTTGCTTCTCAAACTCTAGGGAAACCCTGGTGGCTTAGCGGTTAAGTGCTACGGCAATTAACCAAAGGGTCGGCAGTACGAATCCACCAGGTGCTCCTTGGAAACTCTATGGGGCAGTTCTACTCTGTCCTATAGGGTCTCTATGAGTCAGAATTGACTAGATGGCACTGGGTTTGGTTTTTTTTTTTGTCTCAAACTCTAGTGGGCATACGAATTACCTGAGATCTTGTTAAAATGCACAGCCTGAGGTTCTGGGTGGACCTGAGATTCTGTATTTCTAACCAGCTGTCAGGGGATGGTGCTGCACACTGCATTGGAGAGTGGATAAAGATTCAGCATGATCACTGATCAAAACAGAAGTCAGCCCTGGAGTGGAGACAGGCGTCATCAATGAGATAGGAGAACCAGGAGACGGTGGGGTCACAGAGCCAAGGAAGACAAAGGCAGATACTACGTTGTCAACTGCTACAAAAGGTCAAGCCAGATAAGGACTGAAAGGCATTTATTAGATTTAGCTACAGAGAGATGACAGTGTTACAATTTCAAACACTTCCTGGATAAATTTCAGTGGCTTGGTTGGAACAGAGATACATTCTGAACAAATTCAGACTTTGAGTGAGAACAGAAAACATACAGTGATACTCTCTTCCCACAACATTTGCTGAGATAAAACAATCTGATTACACTGAAATTCTCATTTCCAAGTCTTGGTAAATATTTGCTGGAGACTTACAACTTCATATAAATGTTATTTTTCTATTTTTTTTAAGCACTCCAGTGTCTGTGTTGGTTTCAGGCATTTATGTCATACTCTACTGTATCAAAGAGGGAACAGCAAACTTTCAATTCTGATTCTGTAATCTCCGTACATTATATCTCATGGAAAAAGGATTTACACTGTGTGTGGAGGGAAAAAAAAGAATACTCAATATATTATTTATTAGGAAATTCTTCAAAAGACCTATACTCAAATTTGTTAAAATGAATTTAATTTCATTCATAGTCTTATCCAACATATTATAAAATTAAGGCTTTAATAAAGGTACAATTTGTTTTCCTCGTGATGATAAATATAATAACACTTCATTTGTAAAACAAGGTGGAGAGGTGCAGTGGTTTTCAGGGTCACTTAATCCCAACCCATCGTCTCCTCTGGAGAAGTGGTAGGATTTGTTTAAAAAAAATTTTTTTTTTTAATTAAAAACAAATTTAAAGAATTTTACTTTAGAAATCTAAACTCTAGTTTCCAATTTGAGTTTTTGAAGTAAAATAACTTAGCCAAATGATTTGTGCTTGAATTCACCTAACAGTGCCACGGAAAAAAGGCCTGGTGATTTACTTCCATAAAGATTGTTGTTGTCGTTAGGTGCTGTTGATTTCAACTCGTATCAACCCCACGTGACGAGAACTGCCCCGTAGGGTTTTCTAGGAACAAATCACCAGGTCTTTCTCCCACAGAGCCGCTAGGTAAGTGTGAACCACCCAACCTTTCAGTTAGCAGCTGAGTGCTTAACCATTGCACCACCAGGCCTCCTTCCATAAAGATTATAGCCAGGAAGACCCCGAGGAGCAGTTTTATTCTCATATGTTGTTCTGTAACACATGAGGTCACCATGAGTTGAAAGTAACTCAATGACAACGGGTTTGGTTTTGGTTGATTGGGGCACGCGGACAAGTAAATCAGTCATTCAGAACCCTGAATAAGCATCTGAGAGTGATCACGCAGGATGCTCTGTGGAGAGGACCAGGGCAGCAAGCTGGCTGGCCCACAGGGAAGCTCTCACGCCTCCCTCCCCAACCCGTGACAAGAATAACACCTAGTGGCACTGTTAGGTGGGTTCTAGCGCAAACCATTTTGCACCAACTAGGGACCTCTGTGTGCCCCAAAGGATATTATTTCTGCGAGGCAGGAATGACATCTATGTTAGTTGTGGCACATGTGGTTTATCTGTTCTTCTCACTCTGGGCTTTAGGATGGCAACTTCAGTGACCTCCTGAGCCTACGTTGCTCTAGTATTTCTGCTTAAAAACCTGTAGGGGTAATTTCCTTCTAAGCAGTGGATGAAGGTTATATTAAGCTAGAGACTTAACTTCAGTCTCTATACCGGTATGAGTCAACTCCAATTCATGCTGACCCCATGTGTGTCACAGTAGAACTGTGTCTGCTCCATAGGGTTTCCAAAGACTGATTGCTCAGAAGTAGATTGCCAGGCCTTTCTTCTCAGGTACTTCTGGGTGAACTCAAACCTCCAACCTTTCAGTTGGCAGCTGAGGGCATTAACCCTTTGCACCACCCAGTCTGTATATGTATTTAAAAAACCACTAGTAATGTAAAAGTATAATTATAATGCAATTCTAACATTCTCTTACTACAGTGAGATTTAGAGATATTCTGAGACTGGGTAGTGGCAGTCCATATTCTAGTCTGGATTTTCTTCTTTCTCCTTTTGCTAGAGTCCCAGTTCTGCATAAGTCCATGTTTCTGACATCAGAGCTGACATACAATTGCAATAAGCTCTCAGATTTTCTGTCCACAAAATCCAGTCCTTGGAGACTTTTAAAGCCTAAACTACACAATTTATCATTGCCTTTTTACAGCCCGACTATTTTATTCATAATCGCTATTGCACAAAACGTACACAAATGCTAAAACCTCAAGGGTGTAGTTTTCCTTGATGCTCAGTTAAGGGAATTCTGCAAAATGCCATGGATGAGTATGAGAATAAACTCAAAACGAAACCCACTGCCATAGAGTCGAATCTGACTCCTAGCTGCCCTGTAGGACAGAATAGAAGTGCCCCAGAGGGTTCCCAGGGCCGTAAATCTTCGCCGAGACCGGCTGCCACATCTTTCTCCTGTGGAGCTGCTCGTAGGTTTGAACCGCTGACCTTTTCAGTTAGCAGCTGAGCACTCAACCACTGCTCCACCAGGGCTCCTGAGTATGAGAATACCAGCTACAAAACTGCTCTTAGCAAGATGCCTGCTGCAGCTGCCTTTGGATTCTTTTACAAAATTCTTTTAATTAAGAAAAGGCCACGTTCCCTGGAGCAGTTTCACCCATTACACAGAAATGTTTCATCCCGGGTTGTTGTACTTTCCTGGTATCAAATGTCCACAAAGGCCAGAAATTGTTCCGTTTTGACAAGTTGCTTTTTTTTTTTTTTTTTTTTTTTGTAGCTTAACTGTAACACGCTTACTAAATGTGGGAATTATAAACCGTGGGTTTTCCCAGAAGAAATGCCCCCTCCTTTTAGACTGTTACGCCTTTCATTGGGCACTATTATAGCTCATTCGTTCACTTGTTCATTCAATAAACATTGCTTGATCGAAACAAAGTCCAAGAAAACCATTAACTGTGTCCCTTCTTACTTTATAAACCACTTCAATAAAAAGAGTAAAATCTGTTTCCCTTTGACTTTGCCAAAGGGTTATGTCATTAATGCAGAAGGTGCAGACAGCAATCCTTTGAACGATTTGGAAATTTGGAGTATCCCTTTACTGGAGCTGCTTGTCAGAAGTTATTTTCATTTTCATTATTGCTTAAAAACTGACTTCTGCCTTAATTATTAGAAACACCAAATGCTGCAGAAAGGGCATTAGCACTAGAATCAGAGTGTTTGAATTCTAGTTGCAACTGAACCTCAAACTAACTGTGGGGTCTTAGAAGACTCAATTATGTGGAGTCTTCAAGGCTCAGCATGGTTTTAATTAAGTGAATTGTTGGGTTGGTTGATTTCCAAACTCTCTTATAAGTGTCATCCTCTATGATTTTATGAATGACCCTGGGAACAACTATGAAGACTCACAGTATCTCAGAACAGCACCATATAAAAGAGACTACAGGTCAGCTCCTTGGCCTTGGCCATGGTCAACTGCAGCCCTGCGATACACAAGCCTCACACATCCCTAAAGGGAGCACGAGTTTCTTTAGCAAATATGAATTTGTGTTTAATAAAAATGAAATAAAGAAAATAATATGTGGAGTGGAGTATAACCAACAACCTGTGATTTATTCCAGTTTTAGGAAACTGAAGTTCAGAGATACTAAGTTATTTAGCTGGCAAGGGGCAGAAGCAGTGCTACAGCGCATCTTTGCTGACTCCAGGCCTCGTATACTGTCCAGGGCACCCTGTTGTACCCCTTGGCATTAAAGGCTATCTTTGTAAACTTAGAACCATGCAATATTTTAGTCATTAGATTTACAAGGAAGACAATCACCAGGCTAAAATAAAGAAGTCAGGCAATATCAAGTGTTGGGGAAGATTTGAAACAACTAAAGCTCTCAAACACTGTTGGAGGGAGTGTAGCTTGGTACAATCACTTGGGAAAACTTTTCGGCAGTATCTGCTAAAGCTGAGCAAATGCTTATCCTGTGACCCACCAATTCCACTCCTAGATACTCTACATAAATATGTACAAAAGTTCACCAAGAGACAGGCACTATAATATTCATAGCAGCACTAGTCGTAATTACCAAAATGAGGAAACAACCCAAATGTCCATCAACGGTAGAGTGGATAAACGTGATATTCTCATACAATGGAGCGAGCCATGCAGCTATAAAGAGGAATGACCACATGGAAGGAAGAACATGAATTTCAAACACATAATCTTGAGTGAAAGAAACCAGACACAAAAGAGTCCAGATTGCATGATTCATTTGTATGAAATTCCATCACAGGCAAAACTAACCCTTGGTGTTAGAATCATGATAGTGGTTATCCCTTCCCAGAAGGAAACCCAGGAGGGTTCTGGGATTCTGGTGTTGCCTGTTATCCTGACCCAAGTGCTCATTACAAAGGGGTGTTTAGTTTGTGAAATTCATCAACTTGCACGTTTACGATGGGTGCGCTTTTCTGAATTTATGTTATCCTTGAATAGAAAGTTTACTTGAAAAAATTCCAGGAAAGCTGCTCCATCTGAGAAAAGCTGCCTAGGATGGAATGGATATCACCAACTAGCCACACACACAAACACAAACACACAAACACACACACACACACACACACACACACACACCAGGAATTCAGGGTTTCAGAAGGGAGCCATGTCTGGGGAGAACAGTGAGAAGGGGTGCAATGATGTAATCCGACTCAGGACATTTCAGACTCTCACAATGATCTACAACAGATGTGACGCTTTGATGCTTCCATGGATTTCTGGTGGATAGCTGCAAGGGGTGGAGTTTTGAGCACAGTGTGGGTGGAGAAATCTCAACAGCCTACCCGGGGACAGAAGTGGGGCGGGTAGGAGGCCTGCACTTTCGCAGAACTTGAGACCAGTGGTGCTACCTGCCTATTGAATTATTTACATGGAGAAAAGGCCCATCTTTCTTGAATCAGTGCTGCCGAGTCATTCTTTTTCTAGGATAATCTTTCCTTTCCTAGGATGATTAAAATACATTTTCAGGAGCCAAACAAGTACGATCGAAACAATATGAACCCACAAGTTCTGCCCCATTCCAAATGAGTAACCTAATAAAAAACATACTATGGACCCTGGCTAGGAATACTTTTGTTTCAAACTGCAGAAGCTTATCAAAGGTACTTAGGAAGTGTGTGTGTGCATCTTCCTACGCCTAATCGGCTGTCATTTAAAATTATCACAATACACGATGGCCTTGAAGATTATAAAGTTGATTGATATCATTCCCCATGCCACTTATGCAATCCAAGGGCCAACCAGTTGAACTACCCAGCCGAAGACATTGGCATGCTGTCCAGTGAATGGTATGAGATGGAGGAGGGATAGGCACACAGGAAGTTCTAGATGTAATTGACACACTGATGTAAATAAATTACAAAGCCCTGATAGCAGCAGCCTGAGCAGTTGGAAGGAACTGGTGGGTGGGAATGTGAAACCTGTGGCAAACCTGTGTTCCCTGTTGCTACAAGTAGCCCTTATGCCAGAGGACTGACAGATTCCCAACAGGATCCCTATGGAGAAGGCTTCCAGGAAACCCTGGAGATTTACAGACCTATGAGTCACTTTCCCATCCTGTGATTGATTATGGAACCTATTTTTAAAAGATAGAATAGCTAAAATCTCAGGCAATCATAAATACAACCTCTTACATTCAACACAGGACAATAAATAACTTGTTAAACAGAGTAAAACTGCCACCCTTGATTGGATATTTACTTTGCATGGGCACTGTCCTTGGTGTTTTGCAGGTAGAATAAAATTAAAATGCTCCTTCTTTACAGGACTGTCAAAAATAAAAACCCGTTGCTGTTGAGTCAATTCCAACTCATAGCAAGCCTATAGGACAGAGTAGAGCCCCACAGAGTTTCCAAGGAGTGCCTGGTGGATTCGAACTGCCAACCGTTTGGTTAGCAACCGTAATTCTTAACCATTACGCCACCAGGGTTTCCTCACAGGACTGTAGTAGAGTTAAAAGACATAGTGACCATAAAATATCTCACACACTTTCATTGGACTTTTGTCTAAGTAGAATCTTGGTGACATTTTTACATTGGACTATTCAGTCTTTTATTTACGTAATTATTTTTAAGTTCACATGAAAACATGATTTCAAAAAATACCATAGGTTTTCATGTGAATTTAAACTATAATAACATAAATAAAAGACTGCAATGTTTCATTATTTCTACATAAAGCCCTTTCCAAAGCTGATATTTATTTAGGTTGTAACAATATATTTAGTTTTGTTGTAATGTAAGGGGGAAAAAATAGCACAAATAAGCACACTGATTAATGGTTAAGTGTTTTGGACATGGACACTATAAAAGAGAAGTAATCCCTCAGTTATAGCAAAACCAATGCTCTCTTGTGATGAAAAATCAGAAATGCAGATTTTAAGAGCACTGAATTAAAAAAACTGCTAAACAGCCAGTATTAATATTAAGGAACTATTTTTTTTATTAAATAAAAGACTGCACAAAGAGAAGTGTAAGACGTACACAGTACTGGGGGATCCAGCACAACTTGACCAAGGCAAAGTCATGGAAGCTCCATAGACACATCCAAACTCCCTCAGGGACCGAATTACTGGACTGAGGGCTGTGGGGACCACGGTCTTGGGAAACATCTAGTTCAACTGGCGTAACATAGTTTATAAAGAAAATGTTCTACATTCTACTTTGGTGAGTAGCGTCTGGGGTCTTAAAAGCTTGTGAGTGGCTATCTAGATACTCCACTGGTCCCACTTCATCAGGAGCAAGGGAGAATGAAGAAAACCAAAGACACAAGGGAAAGATTAGTCCAAAGGACTAATGGACCACAACTACCACTGCCTCCACCAGACTGAGTCCAGCACTACTAGATGGTGCCCAGCTACCACCACTGACTGCTCTGATAGGGATCACAATAAAGGGTCCTGGACACAGCTGCAGAAAAATGTAGAACAAAATTCTAACTCACAAAAAAAGATCAGACTTACTGGTCTGACAGAGGCTGGCGAAACCCTGAGAGCATGGCCCCTGGACGCCCTTTTAACTCAGTACTGAAGTCACTCCTGAGGTTCACCCTTCAGCCAAAGATTAGACAGGCCCATAAAACAAAATGAGACTAAGTGGGCACACCAGCCCAGGGGCAAGGACAAGAAGGCAGAAGGGAACAGGAACGTTGGTAATGGGGAACCCAGGGTCGAGACAGAGTATTGACATATCCTGGGGTTTAGCAGCCAACATCAGAAAACAATATGTGTATTTATTATTTAATGAGACACTAATTTGCTCTGTAAACCTTCATCTAAAGCACACACACACACACACACAAAGATTGCAGATAGATATAAAATAGAATGCACTATAGCAAGTAACAGAGTCCCTGGGTAGATGCTGGAATCCACCTAGAGGTACCTTGGAAAAAAGACCTGGCTATCTACTTCCAAAAAATTAGCCACTGACAACCAAATAGAGCAACCAAAAATATCCCGATGTCTTCTCAAAACCAAACAATCGTTTAGATCAGCCAGTAAAGAATGTCAGCCTTGAGCATTATATGGGATCAAAGTGACAACAGCAACTCAAAACATTAGATAGGAACCTTGAGGGGTAGTGAGTTAATGTCAATGGGGAAGGAACATTTCAGAAAAAGGAGAGTGAGAATGCACAACTCGAAGAATGTAATCAATGCCACTGAAATGTGCATGTAGAAACTTGAATTGTTGTGTGTCTTTGTTGTGTATATTCTCAACAACAAAAAATAAATTATTAAAAAAAAAAAGAAAACCCTATGGAGCACAGTACTGTACTACTCTGACACACATGAGGTCGCCATGAATCAGAATCAATTTGATGGCAACATTTTTTTTTTTTAAAATAGCAATTAACATCTTCTAAAATGCAAAAATCAAAAAAAACCCAAACCCGTGGCCATCAAGTTGATTCCAAGTCAAAGTGACGCGGAAAAACAATCTCAGGTTATACTGTTAATGAATAAAAAACAGGCAATAATAATAAATACAATACTTGTAATTTTTACAAAAAATATCCATGGACTCAGAATAAAAAAAAAGACTAGAAAAAAAATGATGTATAGAAATATAATACTGATTTTTCTCTGGAGGACAAGATTAGGGGAGATTTCTATTTACTACACTGAACTGTTCTATATTTTTCTAATATTCTACAATGACTGTGGAGGGAAGGGAGGGTATTAAACGGAAAGAAAAAAAAAAGAAAGCATCATTGGTACCTCTCAGGAGCAGTGTTTCTCATTCAGGCTACATATTAGGATCACTTTGGGAGATTTTAAAAGCCCTGTCGATGGCACTAGTTTTTTTTTTTTTTTTTTTAGTGGCACAGTGGTTAAGAGCTCGGCTGCTGACCAAAAGGTCGGCAGTCTGAATCCACCAGGGGCCCCCTGGAAACCCTATGCGGCAGCTCTACTCTGTGCTATAAGGTTGCTGTTAAGTCTAAATTGACTTGACAGCAATGGGTTTGTTTTTTTTTTCTTTTACCAACATCCAAAGGGGAATTAACGAGAATGTGAAAAACGTAACCAATGTCTCTGAACAATCTGTATTGTTAAATGTTAACCTAATTTGCTGTGTAAACTTTCACTGAAAACACAATTATTTAAAAAAAAAAAAGAAAATCAAACAAACAAAAAACCCTGCTACCAAGGCGGCACCCAGACCAAGTAAATCAGAAGGTCTTGGAGCAAGGCTTGGTGGGTCAGTATTTGCCCAAAGCTCCCCTGGTGACTGCAGGGGGCAGCCAGGACCAAAAACCCTCTGAGATTAGGCCTGCATCCTGCTATCTGGAGGTTAGTGGGCATTTGGACAGGGCTGGAACCCATATCAAAACCTTTCAGAGCCCAAACACAGCTCTGCTTCTTATCAAATCAACTTGGGGCCTTTGTCCAAGTTAATAACCAGGGATGTCTATCTCAGAATTTACGTTCTGTGAACTCACAGGACAGAGTTTTGAACAAAAGCTGGGTTCCTGGCATACGCTTTTGGATCGATAGTGAAACAATTCTGAAGCTTTCGATCAATATTCCTTTATTGATTCCTTAGTGGAGGAGATATGTTTAAAAAATATTAGGGATATGAAAGAGGCCATTGAGTTGATCCCCAACGCAGGGTGACCCCATGCGCCATGAAACAAAATGCTGCTTGGTCCTTTGCCATCACCGTGATCACTTGCAAATGGAGCTGTTGTGATTCGTAGGGTTTTTACTGGCTGATTTTTGGAAGTAGGACACCAGGCCTTTCCTCCTAGTCTGTCTTAGTCTCAGAGCTGCACAGAAACCTGTTCAGCATTATAGCAACAGCAAGCCTCTGCCGACAGACTGGTGGTAGCTGTGCATGAGATGCACTGGCTGGGAATCAAACCTACCTCTCCCACCTGGAAGGTGAGAATTCTATTACTGAACAACCACTGTCTCAAATCAAAAGCACCCCATGGCAAAAGCTATCAGTCCTTTCAACTGTATATTGTCTGGATGCTACATGATTTGGCTAGGACAATTTTAATGCGATTGTTAAAACAGTATCATGTTGATGGAATGTTTATTATATATTAGGCACTTACATGATCACATTCAGCGATGATATCCATAAGACAAAGTTAGCATTAGTACTGGCCTGTGAATCACTATTAGTCAGATTGTTTGAGGAATGAGGTGTTCTAATTTACTTAACTTTCTCTTTAACTGAAGGTTAAGTAACGAAAATCTCTTTCCAACTTGACTTTGGGAAAAACTTTCTAAAATGCTCGACAATTGATGTTCCACTTTAGTAAACAGTCCGAGTGGTCTTACGTCAGGGCCAGCCCACAGTCCTGTGTGTGCTTCTCATTTCAGCATCTGATTCTGTTATCTCCCCACTCTGCACCCTCAGAAGTTGTTCTGGTTTGGGTGGAAAATTATATGGTTATCCTGATCTATGGAGAATAAGTTTGGTCTTTCTTTGGGGACTATCTTGGGGTCATCATGATAAAATCAATCCCTTTTGTGGAAGGCCAGGACTGGATGCAGGCATTTTGGGTTGTGCTCGAAGGGTGCCTGTCAGGCTGGATGGTGTAAGGAAATGCAGGACGGAAGTTCACAGTTTGGGGTTCTAGTACCAGCTCTGTCCTTAACTATTCGCGTGGCTGTCGGCCAGTCACAGAACCCCTCTAGACAGCAATTTTGTCTTCTATAAAAGAACTGTCAGTATAGTTTGAAATTGTCATTTCAAACAGGTTAGTATCCACTAAAAAAACCTCCAAAAAACCTGTTGCCGATTCATGGTGACTCCATGCGTTACAGAATAGAGCGGCTCCATCGGGTCTTCTGGGCTGCAATCTCCACAGAAGCAGTTCGCTAGGACTTTCTTATTCGGCGCCGCAGTGCGAGTTTTGAACTGCCAACCTTTAGGTTAGCAGTTGAGCACAAATGGCTTCCACCACACAGGGACCTTTGGTACCCATTACCTTTTTAATTTTGTTAATTGTAATGCCAATCCTGAGAGTCACAGATGCATAGATGGTGATAGCTCAGAGTCTGCTTTCGGAGTTGGATCGGCCGTGGCCCTCATATGATGCTTCCACCCCCCAGCAAGTCAGCCTGGAGCCCCACGGGTCTGATCTGAGGCCATGTCTAGACGAAGCTAAAACCCTGATTGAAAGTGACAACCTCCAGCTAATCACCTGTTTGTTTTGACCCCAAATTACTGCTTTGAGCCACGGACCCATCCCACCAGCTGCCTCAATCCCCGGGTTGTTGTGCTCTTCCAGTTGGCCCAAGATTTCAGTTACCCATCATGCAGGGCACCTGAGACTTAGATTACTGCATCGAAACCATCAGGACTATCCTGAAATTTGCAAGCCTGGACGAAAGCAGAGCATAAAGCTGCAGTGGCTGTAATATCATGAGAAAGACAGCCTTAAAATAATGTTGCTGTCAAAGTGAATAGCTAGGAGGCTTAGAAGGATGGAAAATTGCTACTTTGTAAAAAAAAATTTATACTGGGAAGTCAACTGTTCAGAAAGGTCCATTTGTGTGTGTGTAACTTGAGAAATGGTATACAAAAACCAGTTTCCACACATTAGACCTAATGGTCTGAGCGGCCCTGTTGCTTTATGGATCTTGTCTCTCAATCGGGGTGAGGCTGGAGAAGCCCTGTGTTGGTGTCAATTTCACTCCAAGTTCCAGTTCTAGCTCTGCCACATGGGAGTGTGAGATTGCAAGCAAAACTCAACCTCTCTCAGCTCCTGTAGCCTGACATCAGCCTCTGGCGGGACGGGGGAGACACTCACGTTAAACGAGATAATGCGGACAAACGTCCTTGCACCATGACTGGCACAGAGTAACATCTAATCAAGGGTATGCGTTTCATCTCCTTTCTATTCTAAAAACAGTTATTTTATTGTCATCATTCCAAGTCCTCCTAAATGTGGTATTTATATGTCTCCAACAGGTTGGTGGGGAGCTCTCTTATTTAAAACCAAAAAACCAAACCCATTGTTGATTCCAACTCAAATGACAAAGTGAACTGCCCCATAGGGTTTCCAAGGAGCAGCTGGTGGATTCAAACTGCCCACCTTTTGGTTGGCAGCTGTAGCTCTTAACCACTGCACCACCAGGGCTCCCTTGTATATAAGAGCTCTATAATATGAAAGAGCCCAGAACACCGTTCAGGTTAACACTTGTCTAAGTTTGATAATTACCTTTGATTGTATCTTAATTTAGCTCATTTAACTGTATTCATTTACACCCAAGGTAAAGCCAGCTCAGGTCGAAGAATTCATTTCTATAGTATTTAATTCAATCCGGAGAACGACAATACTTGCAGTGTTTCTTAGACCACCTTTTGAGCAGTTTTAAACCTAATAAAACATTCATGGCTTCATTTTGTCCAGGAAGCCTTGTGGGTCCTGCTCGGAGCTGGTCTGAAATTGTGGCAACAACAGGCTCAGGAAACTGGAACCCAAGTCTAATTTAAAAAAAAAAAAAAAAGGTGTGAGGGAAAAAACAAAAAACAAAAAACCGGACCTGCAAGATGAAACCTGCCCAGTTGGGCAGCTGCTGTGGGACCGGTTACTGTGGATTGCAAATCATACCCTGGTTGATTGAGCCCCAGACCACAAAATGTCTAAAGAATGAAGCAAAACACTTTAGTTCTAGTGCACTTTGCTGTAAGATGTGAGTAAATTGGAACTAGAGGAAGAAGTCTGCCCCGTCCGTGACAGCACGCACTGCTTAGTACCCCCGGACCCAGCTGGCAGGATTTCTTGGGAAGAGTGCAGTCAGCTGTCTGCTAGCATTCAACGACTCAAATCCGATTTCTATGGTTTCTGAATCAGTTCCTGGGATATAAATGGAAGGGGGAAAAAGCAACAATGATGCTTCCAAGAATAAAAGCGGTTGTAAGTCTGGAAACCCCCCAAACATCCACTCACTGGAAGGAAGCTTTTCTGAAGGCACTTGAATCCCCTTCATTTCTGCAGAGAGTCAATGGAAAATGAAATCACTCCCATCTTGGCCTCGAAATGCTTCTCCCGCTCCTTCACACCTGGGCCCAAGATCTGCCAGGGGCCAGCTGGTCATTGTGCAGAGCTTGGTGGCTGATGGCCAGCAAGAGGCAGGAGAAAGGGAAACAGGGATAAAACTGCTCCCAAATCAAGCATGAAAAGCAGTATTTAAAATTCTACTTCTGGATAGGAACAGGAACCAGTATGGAAACTCCGTAATCACAGCTCTGAGAGTGGCTCCGGTCACTGATTTTCTGTTCACAGAGAAGCTGTCTCTTATGAATTCCTTGATTTTGGATATACGTTAATTCAGCTATAAATAATTCAAGCATCTTAAGACATTGAAAATTTAAAACAAAGGCCTGTAAATCATTGCGGTTGGTGCCAACAAAAATGTCGGTTGTGTCCAACCTCTGCCTGTCTTTTCCAGTGCTGTAACATAGGGCTGGGCCACACCACATTTGGGGACTGTCCCCACAAGGCCAGGCAGGCCTGGCTGCAGTGACCCAGACGTGCACATTGGTTTTATTATTTACTTGGATTCCCCAAACCCCAGTGCCGTAGTGGTCAATTCACACTGACCACTATTACTATCACTGTTGACCATCTATGACGATTATTGTCATTAGCTGCTGTGGGGAAGACCCCCCGACTCATGGCTACCCCGTTTACAACAAAACGGAACACTGCTTTGTTCTGCACCACCCCCATGATCAGATGCAGACTGAACCGTTGTGATTCAAAGGGTTTTCCTGGCCCGATTTTTGGATGTAGATTGCCAGGCCTTTCTTCCTAGTCTGTCTTAGTCTAGAAGCTTCACTGAAGCCTGTTCAGCATCACAGCAACACACATCCCTTTACAGACAGATAGGTGTGCACTGGCCAGGAATCCAACCTGGGTCTCCCACATGGAAGGTTAGAATTTTACCACCAAACAACTTCTATTCTCTCTTTTTGGTTATAAAAATTTTAAACTTCTCTGTCTCTTTGGCAAGTCTCATGAGATTCACACGAGACTTCTTCCCTTTTCCAGCACCGTATCTTATAATAATGATGTTGTACTTCTTAATATTTGTCATTATATCTCATCTTTTTCTATCTTCTTATGCTCTCTAGGGCATGCCTGGGTGGCACAAATGGTTGAGCGCTTGACTAAGAGATGCCTCAGAAGACAGGCCTGGCAATCTACTTCTGAAAGTTCACAGCCTTGAAAACCCTGCGGAGCACAGTTCTACTCTGCACACATGGGGTCACCATGAGTTGTAATGGATTCCCCGGTAACTAACAAGTACTTTTCCATTTGGTTATCTGGATAACCTTGTTAGCTGTGCTTAGAGGTGCTTGGTCCAAGGTCACACATAACAAATGGTCTTGATTACGATGCTGGCTTTCTCCTTCTCAAGTTCACCTGAGAACTATTTTGGTACCCCTTTTTTTTTTTTTCAAAGATAGAATGGTTTTATTTGGTTGTTTTTACTGGTTGAAATACCAAACAGAACTCTTTGTTATGCAAATAAATATGTGCCAATAGTCCTAGGCCCAAAGGAATGATAGAATCTACTCTTGAAGACAAAAGTTTACCCCTCAGTCAGGAGGGAGTATCACTTTAAGGGCTGAAAGGGTATTAAGCCTTTTCTGCAAAGGTAATATTCTGACTAACAATGACTCATATGGGAAAGAGAAGAAAGATGTGAATTACAGCTTCAAGACCTGTCTTGTCTTGCTTTCTGCTTGGTGGCTAGCCAAGAGGCTCACTAGCAAGCAGTAAGCAGCAAGTATTATGATCGACTTTGTGCTTTGTAGCTAGCCCTTGATTGTTTTTGAGGAGGATCATGCCACACCTCAAGGACAAAATCAGCCTGAAGTCCCTGTTAGCTGGAACACATCCCAGTGCTAAGTCTTTCACTCTTCTAGATACTCCTTGCAGATTCTTCAATAAGAATGCAAGTGGCCCAGTGTGACCACAGTAAAGCTTGATTCCTGGGTAGAATGTGAGCATTATACGAATAACTTCTGTTTGGATTACCTCACTACATTTTATCTAGAAGGAGACTTAAAATGACTTTAATAGATCACACAGTCTAATCCTCTATGCACATTAATATAGCCGTTCCAAACTTCTAAGTTTGGGGTGTGTGTGCATATTTGTGTACACATACATACATATATATATGAGCCCTAGTGGCACAATGGTTAAGTGGTCAGCTGCTAACCAAAAGGTCAGAGATTTGAACCTGCCAGTGGCTCCACAGGAGAAAAGACCTGGTGATCTGCTCCCTTAAAGATTACAGCCTGGGAAACCCTATGGGGCAAGTTCTACTCTGTCATGTAGGGTTGCTACGAGTTGAAATCGACTCGACAGCACACATATATATATATACATACATACATAAAAGAGCCCTGGTGGCAAAGTGGTTAAATGCTTGGCTGCTAACCAAAAGGTCAGCAGTTTGAACCCACCGGGCACTCCTTGGGAGAAAGATGTGAGAGTCTGCTTCCATAAAGACTGCAGCCTTGGAAATGCTATGGAGCAGTTCTACTCTGTCCTATAGGGCTGCTATAAGTCAGAATCAACTCAGTTCGGAAGCGGGTTTTTTTTTTTTTAATATCCTATTATACACACATAAAAAACATAGTGTATAATAGGCAAACATTTTGGAAAAGCTATAAACTAGTTGTTTCTCAGTTTTGGGTGGTAGGTTTATGGAGATTTTTACTTTGTGTCATATGATTCTGTGAATTTTAAAGTTTTTTTTTTTTTTTTTTTTAAACAAGGATCATATTACTTTGAATGTCAGCAAAACAAATACAATGTTTTTCCAGAAGTGATCTGGCTTGGGAAAGTGGAGCAGCCCGGCTCCCTCCTTGTTTCAGGATACCAGCCATTCTTCTATTAACTCAGGAGTGTTTTTTGAATTCAGCGTAAGTTTGCATTAGTTTTCTGGGTGGGGATTGGAGCAGCCACACACAGCCTTCCATGCAGCTTGCTGCCAACCACAACTACTGGCCCGTCCCCCTGTCCCCTCATCCCACACTCCATAAAGACCAAGGTACAGTCGTCTCCTTTCGCTCATGGCTTTTCTAGGCTCCAACATAAAAAAACAGACTTGCTCAGGGTCAGGGGTTTTGGATTGGGAATGAATTATGGCACTGGGTTGGTCTGGGTTATGGTGGAGCTAAAAATCTCCTTCCAGAAGTTCTGCCAACTTTACAAAGAATAGAACTTTTGTTTCAATTTCATCTTTCAAGGATAATAGCTGAAGAAGAAACACAGCTTTTTCAAGAGAGTGAACGGGAGCCAGTAAAAGGCGCATCACTTCCACGCCAGTGAGTTGCTTCTGAGTCCTGTTTATTGAGATTTTTTTCTGCATACGGTAACATCACTTACATGGAATTTAAATATTTTTCTTAGTTTGCAATCCATTTATTTTGTATGTAGCCCTGTCATTTCGGCAGGTTGTTCATAACAGTGAAAGAAAATCAATGTAGAGAGAGCAGGCTAACTCTTGCTATTATAATGTACCATACAATATTCAATCGAAGTAATCTTCAATTTCAAATGGAAACATTGTTCTGCAACACAGGAATTTGGAAGTAAAATGTACTCCGAGCAAGCGGAATTCAGTCCTGTGCACTACAGCCCTCTGTCCAACACAGTGTTGCTTGGGCCATTAAAAAAAACCAAACCAAACCCGTTGCCGTCAAGTTGATTCTGACTCATAGTGACCCTACAGGACAGAGGAGAACTGCTCCATAGGGTTTCCAAGGAGCACCTGGTGGATTTGAACTGCCAACCTTTTGGTTAGCAGCCGTAGCTCTTCACCACTACGCTACCAGGGTTTCCAGGCTTGGGCCATTACAGTCCTTAAAAACACTGAGAGAACTAGATTCATGTACTGTACTAGTTTCTCACTCCCTGTGGCATCTACTCCTCACACGTTTCCTTTGTTTTGGGTGATACTAACAATATTTCACACGATACTCATTAACCATGTACCTGAAATAATAGATTTTTTTACATGACTAAGTCCGTAAGTGTTCTCAGCACTTCCATAAGCTATGGAAAACGAAACAAGGGGTGGGGGGGGAGGGGGAGATTTAGGTCTTTATTACTGAATAAGAAAACATGAGAATTTTTCTTTCTTAATGCAACAATATTCTTCCAGCGATCATTTGCTTGTCATGAGGTTTGCTGATGGAAATGGAAGAAACCAGACAAAATAATATACACCTACTATCAGAACGAAGGAAAGGGGGACAGGGAACAAAGGATGGGGGAAAAGGATTTGTTGTAACAACATGAACTACTTTGTGTCAACAACAAGAATATTTTGAACGTTAATAAACCAGATGCTACCAAATTATGTGTCTTAATTTTTTTTTTCTGAGCCTCTATTTTTAGACAATGCAGATTGAATTTTCCTGTGTCATAATTTTGCTTGGAAAGGCACAAAACTGGAAATATATATGCATTTACCTGTATATGTGTATTCAGCATGTACATTACAAAACCCAATACAGGAACATTTGAGCTATGAGAGCGGACGACAATCTGACGAGCAGTGGGATGATGGCTTGACTCATAGATTTTAACAAGATGTCTAGATACCACTTTTTTGACTGATGTTGAAATGCACAGTTTCCAATGCAGCTTTAGGGAAATAAATGATAAACTACTACATGGAGCATACATGTTGATTACAGCATGCAACAAAATTCCAGAGTTTTGGGGGAAAATGTCTTTAGAATAAAAGAATCTCTAAAGTCACTTCGTATGAACCAGGTCTAGTTTATTTTTGCACAAAACAATTCTATTCAAGTTAGAATGGTTTTATTTTAAGTCTCTACATCAAAGATACAATTACCTTCAGCCCGTTGGATTGTGGAGCGCCTAGATGGTGCATTCCTGGACTTACAGAGTGATGTGTAAAAGAAAGGATGGAGACTGACAAACAAACATTGGACAAGGAAATGAGATCAGTTTTATGTTCAAGGAGCGAGACAAACTCACTATGAAATAAAGAGATACTGCTACAAGAATGAAGGGAAAGATGGATATGGCCCACTAGACAGACTTACTGAGATTCTCAGAAAAGGGTGAATTCTGACTCTGAGTGAACGTGTGATTTAGGGTGAGGAGCACTACGACTCTCGTTCCTGTACTGACAGTGGGTGTGAACAGTAAGACTCTTGAGTGTGCATTTCAACACATACTGTTGGGAAGGAGATGATTAAGCATTTTTACTTATCCTTAATATTCTTCTATGCATTAGGTTTGCAAACACTTTACTATGAGAATTACCTGGTCTTTGGACTCAACATCTTGGGGCAAAGTTTCTACTTGTAATTTCAAATAGCCATGGGAGTGAGATTGTATCAAAGCAGTCCAGTTGTACAACCCCTGAGGCATGGGTCCTGGCTCTCTACATCTCCTGGAGACTCTGTGCACACCTGATATATTGCTGTCCAGGCAATTCCTACTGGTGGAGCCCCCATGTATATCAGGGTAAAACAGTGTTTCACAGGGTTTTCAGAACTAGCTTGCCAGGCTCTTCTTTCGAGGCAACTCTGGGTGGATACGAGCCTCCAACCTTTTGGTTAGCAACTGAGCACATTAACCCTTTGCATCACCAGGGGCTTCACTGACACACATCCTTACCGAATTCCTTTTATACTTAAATTACCTAGAATGAATTTTGTCATTTCCTAAGTAAGAAGCCAGAAATTCTCGTTTCATGCATAAAACTTTCAAACCTTACATTTCTACTACTTTACTTCTTTCAGACCAAAACAAACCCGCTGCCATCGAGTCGATTCTGACTCATAGCGACCCTATATGACAGAGTAGAATTGCTCCATAGGTTTTTTTCCAAGTAGTAGCTGGTAGATTCGAACTGCTAGCCTTTTGGACAGCAGCTGAGCTCTGAACCACCGTGCCACTTCTTTCAGGGAAACAGAAAAATAACTAGTTTCCAAAAACCCATTCATTACACACAACAGTTATGTTAAATTACATCTTATCTTTCAAATAGATCTCTATCAAAACAGCAAAATGAAAATAGTTCATACACTTTGAACAAGGTTTACTACAAATAAACTCTAGAATAAAAACGGGATTATTTTACTACTTCTATACACAGGCTCTAAAAAGAATGATAGGCTTGATGATTCACCCTGGATGCTTTAAAGCTTTTGGAGTCAGCTCTCAGTGGTATACATTTGTAATGAAGCTCCCTAACTGCTTCTCGTGAGCTGTGCTTGAGGCTAGTCCATGGTCTTGTCTGTAGCAGTTATGCAGGCACTGTTTTCATGAAGAAAAGGAAGGAGGGACAAAACTTGTGTGGACACATTATTAGAGGATACCAAAACTACTAGAGCCGGGTTCTCTTTCATCATAAAAGAAATCTCTAACTATTTAAAGAAAGCAATAAAGTAAATTTCTCTCTCCTAACTATTAAAAAAAACTTAAAAAAAACGTAGGACTTGTATCAAAATTCATTGCAGTATTATTCGCAATAGCGGAAAGGTGAAAACAACCTAAATGCCTATTAAAGAATGAACAGATAAATAAAATGTGATCTACACACAGAATGCATATTACCAGCTATAAAGAGAAATGAAGTCCTAAAACAGGCTACAACATGGATGAACCCTGAAAACATTACTCGGAGTGAAATAAGTCAGTCACAAAATGACAAATACCATATGATCCCATTTACACGAGAGGGGAAAGAGGAGATTCATTGCTTAGGGGACACTGAGCTTCTGTTAAGGGTAATGAAAAGGTTTGGAAAAGGATAGTGATGATGGCTGACCACCACGATAAACATAATTCATGTCACTGAATTGTGTACGTGAACAATGCTGAAATGGCCTATGTTTTTGTTACATATATACCACAATATAAAAAATATACACTTAAAAGAGGAAAAAACAAAACAAAACAAAACCTTGAGACCGACTTACAAAACCATTTGAAATGAGATAAAAATGTAACAGTAAATGAACTAGTTTCATCACAAATACTTGAAGCAATTAAGGCTTAGCCTTTCTTCCGTTTCCCACACGTACAGCTTCTCCTCTTCTCAGCCATAAACCACAGCAAAAAGTATGTGGTATTTTTCTGAAGAAACTACGTTATAGCTGAATGTATTATTCCTCCCCAAAATCTGACATCACGGGATGGCTAAAAATGTGCAAGAAAGGCCAAGATACAAAAGCCACAGCTTACTTAATAAGACTTTAAAATATGATATACTTCAAATCCTAAAATCAAAGGCAAACATCCACTGCACAATTCATTTTTAAAGGCACATCGCTGTCTTATAAATTGAATACATTAATATGCTAATACCATATTTTTCTCACAGAAAAGCTTACTAACCCAAAATTTCTTCCCTTCAACCACTTTTTCCCTTCAATGTGAGTGGATTTCTGAGCGCAGCTGATCTGCGGTAGAGCCAGTGAAGCCAAAGTGCAAACAAAAAATGATTATAAATCACTCTCTCTGTCAGGCTGCCCATTTCCAACGACACTGGGAAGCAATGAAAAAATACAAAGTCATCAATGTGGATTTTGAATGAAAGGAGTCAGTGCTTCCTCAGAGAGGTACTGGGGTGGGGGGAGCCCTGAACTCACTGTGGGGTGTGGGGAGCTGAAAGAAGAGAGGCAGGACAGAGGGGAGAGTGACACACCTAGGATCCTGTTAGGAAGAATCATTGCTAACCATTTGTCCAACAGTGACTATATTCTGGGTACACAAGTGTCATATCCACCACCCATCTGTCAGTCTGTCCTACTGTGGTGCTTTACATGTTGCTATGATGCTGAAAGCTATGCCACCAGTATTTCGAATTCCAGTCAGGTCACCCATGGTGGACCAATTTCATCAGAGCTTCCAGACTAAGACAGACTAGAAAGAAAGGCCTGCCGATCTCCTTCCAAAAAATTAGCTGATGAAAACCCTATGGATCACAACAGAATGTTGTCCGATATAGTGTTGGAAGATGTGCCCCTAGGTTGAAAAAGGTTGAAGGCACTCAAAATACACAGTGGTTGCCATAATGGACTCAAGCATACCAACAATCACAAAGATGGTACAGGACTGGACAATGTTCTCATTTTGTCGTGCATGGTGTCACCGTGAGTCGGACACAACTTGATAGCAACTAACAACAACACATGTCATATACATCCTTGGAATCCTTAAGATAACCCCACAAGATAGGTCCCAGTTCTTCTTAACTTTATAGGTGAATATGAGGCTCAAGAAAGTTACCTTGCCAAGGTCATACAGCCAGTAGACTGTAGACTACTGGGATTGGATTCAAACCCAGCCTCTCTAAGGATCCAATATGACTCCACATCTCTGTCCATCCAGATACCACTCAGCCATGAAGTGTGGTAGAGAAGGTGGGAACCTATGAGCTAGACTTTCAATCCTGGCCTGGCGACTTGTCAAGTGTGTGGCCTTGGGAAATTTACTTAAAGCTCTCTATGCCTCAGTTTCCTGGTTATGAAATACTTACAATGCTTTTTACTACATAGGATTGTTAACAAGGATCTAAAACCACAGGACAGTGCCTGCCATGTAATAAGCATTTGAGAAGCATCTCCTATTATCGTTAGCAACAGATATTCTGTGATAGTCAGCATGGCCATGGGTACCTCCAGACAGGCAAATATATATCCTATACATCTTCCTATAAGGACATAGGCACTTCTTCTCCCCTTCTGGTATGGAAAAATAAAAATAAAACAATGTATTAAACATAATAATAAGAATTCTTAGAAACCATGTCATTAAAAACAAAAACTCGATGAATTAAAAGACATGAATCAACAGCTCAGGAAAGGAGAGTGAGAATGGTTGCACAACTCAAAGAATATAACCAATGTCCTTGAATTGTGCACGTAGAAACTGTTGAACTGGTGTATGTTTTGCTACGTATAGTCTCAATAACAGCAACAAAATAAATACAATTTAGAAAAGAGATACGAACCTACTATATATCATCTTTTAATCTTGCAACCAGAGATGACAAAATTTACACGGATATTCACAAAATCCTATTTGGCAGATTTAGCTTCAATTATATATAAAGATGTGAAAAGGAAGAGACAGGTTCCAGAATATTTAGGGGACTTTTGCAGAACATTTTTCTACAGAACTGTGTTTGAAAGAAGGCAGCCTGACTGCAGTCCATCCGATGTCAAAATTCTCTTGACAATATTCCTTTCTGAGATTCAAATACCACCATCCACAGGACCTCATTTCTTCCCAAGGCATTCCATTCTGTATTCAGATAGTTTTTTGTGCAAACTTTCTTCCTAGTTTGAGTCCCAAATGAAAAATGCCAGCTTTTAATGTGACACTCCAGGTTTGTGAATGTTCGATTAAATTTTCTATGGGCATCTTTACAAAAGGAGCTCTGGCTCCGCTGCTAACTGAAAGGTCAGCAGTTCAAACCCACCAGCTACTCTGTGAGAAAAAAGACCTGGTAATCTGTTCCCATAAAATTACAAGCTAGAAAACCCCATGGGGCAGTTGTATTCTGCCTTATAGGGTCGCTGTGAGTTGGAATCGACTTGACTGCATAAGGCAATAACAACAATATCTTTACAAAACTGCATTACAGAGTGTTAGGGAAAGATATTTTAAGACATATTATGATTATGGACTTCTGCAATGAGACCATTAAGTTAACCAAACCATTAAAAAAAACACAAAACAACCCTTTTGCAGTTGAGTTGATTCTGACTCATAGCGACACTACTGGGCAGGGTAGAACTGTCCCCATAGGGTTTCCAAGGAGCGGCTGGTGGATCTGAACTGCTAGCCTTTTGGTTAGCAACTGATCTCTTAAACACTGCACCACCAGGGCTCCACAATATTAATTAGTAAATCAGTGAGGGAAAAACTGAAAAAAATCTCCTTTCTACTTATTAAGCATCTGATTAAAATAATGCTCAGAGAGGGTGCATGTCCAGACGTGGGAAAGACTATCAACTTCATAAAACTTTGTGGCTCTCCTACATATGGTTTCAAAGGGAATTAAAGTCTCGGGTGTTTCTTTGGTTATTCAGCACTTAAGTCTGAGAAGACACTAGTTGCTGAGTGTGTGAGAAGTGGTTCCCCCAGCCTAGTTTGCCCAGGGATGCACTCAAAGCTTATAACTGGGAGAGGAAGCCACAAAGAAGTTTCGGCCATTCTGAAGCAGCTCATCATTTCGATGAACAAAATACCGTGACTGAACCTAACAGCTCTACTGCAGAAGACGCTTCATGATCCGTTTGGGGGGTTTTATTCCTTATGTTTTTCTCCATCTTCCCAAACCCAGCAATTTCTTCAAAGTAAGAGGCCACCATATAAAGTTATTAAGAAAAAAAAAAAAAAAGAGAGAAAACAGCAACAACACAGATGCCAAGGCACCTGGCCTTCTTTTTACTATACTTCTTGAAATTTTGCTCTTTCAAAGATATTAAGGGCTGCAAAATCTGCAGGGATCGATTTTCATCTTCCTCCATGTTTTGAGTAAAATTTTACAGTTTATCCTAGCTACATATATCAACCAACAGGTGCTCCATGAAAAAATTTTTATGAGTCTTCTGAAAAATTTTTAGAATCATAATTCAAGATAAATAAATGAACATGTACTTAGAGATATAAACATACATGTGTGATATATAAATTTTAATATTTAGTTCTGACCGTAAAGAATTGGGGGAAAAAATGGAACCATTTCAATAGAAATACCAGGGGAAAATAATGTCCTTCATTTATAGTTATATACTTTTGCTAAAGAAAAGGTATTAATTCCTTTAAAAAAAGAAACAAAACCATTGCCGTTGGGTTGATTACGACTTACAGTGACCCTCCAGGACACAGTAGAGCTGTCCCACAGGGTTTCTGAGGAAAGGCTGGTGGATTTGAACGGCAACCTTTCAGTCAGCAGCTGAGCTCTTAACCACGGTGCCACCAAGGCTCCATTAATTTATTTAGCCATAATATTATTGGTTTAACCACGAGAGTTTTAGTTTAAGGAGCCAAGCCACCAAAGGAGCAGCAGAAACTGCAATCCGATGCGCATGTTCAATTTAGCTTGTTAAATAAATACTATGTAGTATAAGGCAGGGTTTTCACAGCGTTTCGAGAGACACAGTCTTTCATCTGAAGGAGTACAAGAATCAGAAAAATCAATGAAGAGATGGTGGAGTAGAACTCTTCTGGGGTTCTAAGGTGGATTCTGGCTCCTGGGAGGTGACAACCCCGTCTGAGTAAGAGACTAGGAACAGCTTCCTGAAATGCCCGTTGACAATCATCCTGAAGGACAGGAAAAGTGTCATAAGTGGGGTGGGGACCAGGTTCCAGACAAAGGGAAGGCAGTGATCCATTTCTTAGGGGAAGCGGTCAGGAAGGTTTCTCTGGAGCAGAGTGTACTTACAGGGGAAAGTTGGGGTGTAGAGTTGGAGAATATCTCAGGGCCACATGACGATGGCTTGAATGTCAGGGAAGGAGGCCTCACTCAGGGTTCTGACCCAGAGAATGTCAGAATCAGAGCTGCACTTTGAGAAAATGTGTCTCCGGATAGCATGGAAAACTTCCTTCACTATGTAATTTCAAGGCTTCCAGTCTGGATGGGAAAGTGTTGGAAAGAACACGAGTCAGAATAGCTGGGTCACTGGTGTTTAACTTTGGGGAGTTACAGAAGATACAGCATGTGGTGGAAAACTGTGGACAGGTCAACTTGTCCTCATTTTAAAAAAGGGAAAGAAGATGGAGATGAATATCTACCTCAGGAAAAATATAAACTGAGCATTAAAAACTTGATGTATGTGCATCTAAAGAAAGATATTTGTGACAAGTTCATCAAAGCGGTCCCCTAAAACCCTGACATGTGTGATTTGCCTGTTTCATATTTCTGCCAGAATTAACAAAGCTGATAGCTCAGCGCAGCAGCTGAGGCCAACAAAGTATATGGACACAATGTATCTGGCAGGTCTCTGTTGATACCACTGCATGTTAAATGCAGGTTTAGGTGATAGGAGCTCATGGGTAAGTGATGGGTTAAACAAAGCATGTTAATAAGTGGATCGATTTCTACGTAGATGAGGAGTACTGGTGTGATAACACAGAACTCAGCCTTACTGAAAATGTCCACCATGATTCAGTAAATAAAGCTCTAGAGAGCCTGATGGAACAATGTCAAGAAGAACTGTGTGCCACGTTGAAGGACAAATTAGGATCGGAGGTGACCTCAAGAAGAAAGAATGAAGAGGTGTTGATAATGGTATTCATTTTTAAAATGACAAATGACAAGCACTTTGCTTGGATCACAAACCTAATTAAGCAAGTGTAGACTCGACGGCAGCAGGGTTAGGCAAGTTTTTAGACTGCAGGAGACGGGAAAGGGCAAGGCTGCTAAGTGTTTTGTCTTAGCTGATGCCTTCCAGTCTGATCTGCTCAGGCCACATCTGGAAGTACCAAGTTCACTCCTGGGCAGCCCAGGTAGAGCGTGTCAAAATGACGAGATATCTCAGGTGGTTGAAGGGACTGGGGCTATTTAGCCTCAGAAGGAGCTGAATCAGCTAGCTGTCTTCAAACTTACGGGCTGACATAAAGAAAAAAAAAAAAAAAAAATCATGTGCCTAAAAAGAGTCAGAATAAAAACAAGGCAGGGACATAGGTGGAGTCTGGGTGGTGCAAACGGTGAACATGCCTGGCTGCTAACCAAAAGGGTGGGGATTCAAGTGAACCCAGAGGTGCCTCAGAAGAAAGGCCTGTTGATCTACATTAGAAAAAACCAGGCACTGAAAACCCTATGGAGCACAGTTTTACTCTGCTACACAAGGGATTGCCATGAGTTGGCGCCGACTTGAAGGCAACTGGTTTAGAGACGCGGATACTTGTATTAACAACAACAACAACAATTTCAAAAAAGTTGTTAGAGCTGTGGTGGCAGTATGGTCCATGTCATCAGAAATGTGCCAGTAGGTGTGGAGGCTCTACCAGCCCTCTGATGCCAAGACAGTTTCTGTGTGAGTAGCAGCTGCTACCTCCAACATGGAGCTGTACATCTGGAATAGGCTGAGATGGCCAATTTCCTGTCCTGTGTTTCCCTGGCAAGCACGCTGACCCCAGGAGGGCATGTGGAGATGATAATGAGGTCGCCGGGGCAGAGGTTTCCATGCAGAGCAGTAAGGAGAGCGGAAGCTGAGATCCCCCTTTCAAAGCCTCGCATAACCACAGCCGTGAGTGTGGGGTCATTGCAGCGAACAGCTGTGGTAGCTTGAAGACAGCTCAACAACACACAGCTCTAGAAGGAAGAGGGTTTCCTGCAGACATTTCTCTCTTGAGGGCCTCCCACCCACCCCAAAGACTGCACCCAAGCCCAGAAGATCTGGCCAGAACGATGTTTTCGAGAGGTAATTAATACAACTGTTTACATGGAACATCTGTCGGGTCATGATGGTTATTGTGTGCACGATACAGCTGTGATTGGAGAATCATATGACTGTGAGCTCATGTTCTACCCAAGGAAGCCCCTGCCTTTATAAAGTACTTGACATAATTAAAATTGGAAAACTAGGTCAAGCGGGTCCATGGTAGTTAAGGGGAAAGGCTTCCCTTTTGCTCTGAGCATTGTCAGGTGTCCCAAGGTGGGACACGTCCCCAGGAGGGATGTGTACTGATCCATGAATCCAGCCCACCGTCAGCCTTTGCTGAAGAGGCAGAAGGGCCCCGGGAGGTCTTGGAAATGCTGAGAGATGCTAGTTTTCTACTCGGATTGGCCACCAATCCCACAATGAATGTTGATCTTTTCTGGAAAAACTGGCAGCCTGCTAAAAGGCATGGAGTGTTCCTAGACCCTGAGTTTCTTAGGAAACATATTAAAAAAAAAGATTGAAACCATAAGATACAGCCCAGGCTATAATTTCTGTAAACACCACTGCATTCAACACATTGGCTCTATCTATGAGAACTTCCACTCAGCTCATTAGCCTATCCTCTTCCTATCAAAAAGTTCCCAGTTACAAAATTGAGAATGAAGGTCTTTTTTTTTTTTTAAATTCCACATCTGTTCACAGAAGTTGGCAAAATAAAAAGACTGGGGGTGATTGTGCAATTCAGACCGTGCTTTCTCATGAATCAGATCCCAGGGGGGGGGGCACAGGGCTGTGAGCAGAAGGATGGCCTGCCACCACACACCACACCACACTGCGCGTGCGCGCGCACACACACCACCATTGCTCTTCAGTGCAGCTCGCAGCCAGATAAGACTGAACTCAGAGGGGATATATAGCTAGTGACATACCAGGCTCTTCTAAGAAAAGGTGGCTTCAGCCACAGGGAGCCTTGCAGTGTTGGAGTTTGTAGGGTGGGTAAAGTTACAAAAGGCAAAAGGCTCCTCCCCTTCCTAGTGCCCTGAATTCCTCCTGTGTATCTGGGACCATGTGTCCTGCTGAGCTTTTTCAAGCCATTACTTCACCTTTACATAGAAAGGAACACTCTCATCACCATCACAGCTTGTGCCATCACGTTTACTTCCAACTCTGAGAACCTAATGGTGGCTTTTAATTCTTAAAAGAATACAGCAACAAAACAAAACGAGTTAGATGGGGCTGCCCTACCCCGGCAAGGGCATCTGTTGTATAATCCCAAATATGTGTGTAATTGAATTAGACAGTGGGTGAAGATCAACCATAATCTCCACAGCATTCTGGGTGTGGAAGACTGATCCAGTTAATTCCAGAGAATAAACTGATGGGAGAAAACCACACACCATGATGTGTAACAAGAACAGATAAGAGAATATACAGGAGTGCTTTAGAAACTGATTTTCATTTCCTCTTTGAGGACATGTGTCCAGAACCTGCTCTTGGTGACATCCTGTTCTACGCACTTTTCATGGATTCTCTCATCAGTTCCTCTTGGAGACAGTGAGGTGGGTATGAGGCTCACACTTTAGTGGTGCAAAGAGTTAACGCTCTTGGCTGCTAACTGAAAGGGTGGAGGTTTAAGTCTACCCAGAGGTGCCTTGGAAGAAACATCTGGAGATCTACTTGCAAAAAATCAGACACTGAAAACCTTAATGAAGACAGTTCTACTCTGACACACAGGGGGTTGCTGTAAGTTGGAGTCGAATCAACGACAACAACAACGGCCTCGAAATCAGAAGACTTTGGGAGGCAGGAATCAAATCACCTAGCAAAATGGCCCTCAGACAACACTTGAACACCTCTCATGGTTTACTTGCTCACATAGTGCTTCAACTACCTTGTTTAACCTTTTTGACAAGTGAGAACACTAAAGCTTCAGACTACAAAAGGACGGACAACAGGTTGAAGGGCCAGGTTTGCTGGTTCTCACTTTCTTTTTTATTAGAAGATAATTTGATTATTTGATTTTTATATTGCTGGAGGAACTTGTTCTTTGGAGCAAAATTAGGATTGCAAACAGAAAAAAATGTACAAAATAACCAACAACAGTCATTTGGTGTTTATATTTTCAGAATTATTTCTACTCACACATGGTGGGTAGGTATAATCAGGGATGGATTACCCAATAAACAAGGTAAGCACATGCTCAGGCCATCAACAAAATAGAGGTGCCAACTGTCCCAAGCAAAGACCGATAGATGCATATGCCACTATTGTGTTCAGCTGCTAATATTATAGTCTCATTTAAAAAGAAGTTACATCATGGATAGCTAAGACACACACACACATACACGTATATATACAATTCATATATTCTGTTCAAATGTGTGAGTAAGTGGGGGAGGGGGCACCACAGATTATCAATGCTTAGGGCCCTCACATGTCTTAATCTGGCCCCAGGCGTATTTATTTACCAATTGGGATTTTGCAATATATAACTTTTAAAAATTGCCTGGCTACCACTGTTAAATGTTTTTATCAAAGATTCTATAGAAGAATCCTTATCAAAAGGGAGAAAATACAGAAGTTCAAATTCTCATGGAATCTAGTCTTTCTGGAGCCATGGTGGCTGGAGGAACCCTCTGAAACTATTGCCCTGAGAGATTCTCTAAAACTTGAACCAAGAATATCCCCAGAAGTCTTCTTTAAACCAAACAAGGGTTTAGCTTAACTGGTAAAGAATGTCTGCCTTGAGTATTGTGGTCTTTCAAGAACTATCTATATGGGATCGAACCGACAACAACAACTCGAAAGTTTAGATAAGAAACTTAGGGGGCAGTGAGTTTATGTTAATGAGGGAGGAACAATTTGGAAAAGGAGGATGAGGATGATTGCACAATGTAAAGAATGTAATCAATGTCACCGACTTGTACAGGCAGAAATTGTTGAACTGGTGTATGTCCTGCTGTGTATTTTCTCAACAACAATAAAAAATAAAATCAATTATTAAAAAAAATTCTAGATTCCTCAAGAAATGGGATTTTGCTATGCATAACTTCCGAAAATTGTCTTTTTGCATTTAACAACATACTGTAAAGTTTTTCATTTCAGTAAATATTTATCTACAAAATACTTTTTATAGGCTGAGAGTATTTTATTGGATGGCGTTACCATTATATATTTAATTAGTCCCTGGTTGTGTGTTTTTGGGTCTTTAGAAACATGTTGCCAAATTAGCACACAGAAGACACATCCATTTCCACTTTCATTAGAACAGTGTGAGTGTTCCCCTTTCCCTGATCCTGGCTGCTCCTGGCTGTGAACGCCGTAAATCAGCTAGTTACAGAAATGTAAGCTATTTTGATGTTGAAAAATCGATGAACTTTCAGTTTCTAATAAGGCTACCAACATCCTCATTTTTTATCTGTCTTCATTCACGGTCTGCAACTAAATGGAATCTGATGGAATAAGGGGTTCTTTCTTTCTTTCTTTTTTAGCAATTATACCTTAAGACAAAGGACAACTCTGGTGTCTGCACTGAAAGAAATACTAATCACGTATACATGTAATAGCACTAGTTATCGCTGAAAGATATGAATTGAAAATTTTACATTTTTATTTATATATTTTTAAATTTATTTACTGTGCTTTAGGTGAATCTTTATATTTTTAATTATTTTAAAATTTCCTATGACAAAACATCTATGATTTCCTACACAGTAAAAATAATAGAACATATTTTTTTTAAAGTTTGAGAATCCAAGAGACATACAGACTCAAATAGATTCAGGTTCATCTATATTCATTGCAGCATTATTCACAGTAGCCAAAAGGTGGAAACCACTCAAGTGTCCATCACCAAATGAATAGATAAAGAATATGTGGTATATACACACAATGGGCTGTGATTCAGCCATATAGAGAAATGAAATTCTCATACATGCTACAACATGGGTGAACCTTGAAAACATTATGTGGAGTGAAATAAGTCAGACACACAGGGACGAATACTGTATGATCCCATTTATGTGGAAGCACAGAGCTGGGAAGGGTGAGAGTACAGGAATGTTGGGGACAGAGAGTAATGAAGATAAGTTATTCGTTACAGAATTGGCTAAGGACCCGAGCCAATAGCATCTATTGTCATTTGCATTTCACATATGAGGAAATAGAGTCCAAAAGGTAAAGTTCAAAGTCACCAACAAACAAGAGTGCTAAGAACAGGTCTTTCTGTGGTGTCAAGAGGTGAATCCAATAGACTAGGCACTACTGACTGGATCTACCCAGCAGGACTGTACCAATGACAAGACAGGGCTGTGCTTACTTCATGTCCGTGTGATCAGAGGCTAGCATGTGCCCAACAATCCATGCATACTTGATAGATACTCACTGAATAAATGAGTATATGAGCTTCCAGACTAAGAAGGACTAAGAAGGAAGGCCTAGTGATCTACTTTTGAAAAGAAGTCAGTGAAAACCGTGTGGATCACAACAGTGTATCATGCAGCAGGCAGAGTGTTTCATTTTGTTGTGTACAGAATTATGACTATACAATGAACTACACGGCCTTGGATAGAGAGGCCCTGGAGCATAAGCTCATTGGCTTGATGGGCAATCTATCTACCTCATCCGTGTCTTTCCTTTCTTTAAAAGATGAATCCTTTTTCTCTTTTATTCCAAGAAAGAAAAACAAAAGAAAAGACTTTGCTGGTGCTAGTAATATCTGTGGGTCCAGCACCTGGGGGACCGATTTCATAGTTGCTGCTGGCCTTCCTGTCCTCTGTGGAGTTGAAAGGACAGCCCTGAGGCTCCAATCCTCCCTCATTTAGTTTTGCACCACAAGCACTTGACACCTGAAGTGGTCTGGGCCTGCTTTCTAGTGCTGGGCAGAAACGCTGGGCGCAGAGTTTGCAGGGTGTATTTGAAGAACCCCAGTGAATTTTTTTATATGGGTTCCTTGGCTAAAGTGCTCCTCTGTCAGGAAATCTGTCCTGCGTTCGTTGAGACAACGAGAACGTTAGTAATTTCAGGCAGAGAAAGAAAAGGCGCATCCAAGAAGTCGGTAGGGAGCAGGGTTCAGGAAGGGCCAGCTGAGAGGACTAAGCAAGATTCCTTGCTCAAGCCTTTTTTTGGCTCTGTAGTTACCCAGGAATCCACAATTCATTCAACATCTACAGCTGACTTCTAAAAAAGCCATTCTATAGTTTTTATTGAATCATAAATAAAACACAAACTTTATTTTTAAAATACAGTTTCCATCCTTCCCTGGGACATCTATTCAACCAAATCTTCCTTAAATTCTTCCCTTATCAGTTATTAAGTGTGAATGAAGCCTCAGGGCTGAATGTTTTCAGGGAGGGGGAGGCATACAGCGGATGCATTTGTGTCTATTCACCAAAGCACAAAAGGTCAACTTGAGTTCACTCTGGATGTCCCTTTTTAGCTGAAGATGATTCTAACTTATCGAGTTCACTTATTCATTCCCCCAACATGTCCCAAGTATATGGTTGGTGAACTTGGTCATTTCTCAAAGATTTCACCCAGGAGCTTGGGCATGGAGGAGAGTTGCAAAGGAAGAAGGAATAAGAAGAGCAAGTTCCTGCTCCTCAAGGAACTTACTATCTGATGGAAAATAAAGAATTGCTAATATATATATTGCTAATATTATCCACCAGCCATCTGTTAGTTTGCCATACTGTAGTGGCTTATGTGTTGCTATGATGTTGAAATACCAGCAGATCTACCCATGGTGGATAAGCATCACTTCTTCCAGACTAAAACAGACTAGAAAAAGAGGACTGGCGATTTGCTTTGAAAATTAGCCAGTGAAAACCTTATGGATCACAACGGAATACTGTCTGACTTTCTTGCTTCGGACATGTCATCAGGAATGATCCATTGCTAGAGGAAGATATCGTGTTAGGTGAAGTAGAGGGCCAGTGAGGGTGAAGGAGACACTTGGTGATAAGCACTGGCAGAGTAGTTGAACGATGGACTCAAACATGCTGGCAATCACGAGGATGACACAGGACCAGACATCTTTTTGTACCATCGTACATAAGGTCTCCATGAGTTGGACTCTATTCGACGGCATCTAACAACTGTGTGTGTTGGTCCAAACTTGAAAGATATTTCAACTGGAAAAGAGGCAAAGCACAATTCAATATGAGTGGGAACCTGAGCCTTAATATGAGGAAAGGGAAACTAATTAAGAAGAAACTAACAGAGCTCCTTCTCAAAGCCTTCAAAGCAGCGCTCCATGTCTGGATGCCTCCTAAGTATCCTCTCCTACAAACGCTTTTTCTTTTGCTTGACTGAAGTTAATTGACAATGAATTTGCATGACTACGCGCATGGTCTGAATGGTCCAACATGCTCCTGAGAAATTAATTTGGGTCTCTCTGATTTTTCAAAGATACCTGCTTCATCTTCCAAAGGGCAGGATTCTGTCTAGGGTCCACAAAATAAACACAAATGACAATATAATCCCATAGCAATTAAGATGCACCAGCCTTTTGGTTAGCAGCCGTAGCTCTTAACCACTGCACTACCAGGGCTCTGATATGCTTGCAGCACTATATTTCTTTTACTTGGCTTCTCTCCAAAATGGATCTCAGATGCCCACGTCAATACAAAGTATCAGATACCTATCATACATGGAAGACAAAACCAGAAAGGAAATGGTTAAAGTGCTCTGCAGCAAATTCCTCTTTTTCTTTTCATTATGTGTCTTACATACTTTGGACATGTTGTCAGGAGGGATCCATCCCTGGAGAAGGACATCATGCTTGGTAAAGTACAGGGACGGCGGAAAAGAGGAAGACCCTCAACGAGATGGATTGACGCAGTGGCTGCAACAATGGCATCAAGCGTAACAACGACTGTAAGGATGGTGCAGGACCAGGCAGTGTTTCGTTCTATTGTGCATAGGGTTGCTATGAGTCAGAATCGACTCGACGGCACCTAACAACAACATGTACGTTAATAGAACACTGTAACCTAGATATTTTCACTCTTTCATGCTATATAACCTGTGATCTCCAAAGTTAAAGATTCTCCAAATACTAGCCTATGGACTTCCCAAATACTACATCCTTTAAAACTTTGTCCCCAAATGATGGTCTCAACAGTAGGAGGGTTCAAGCCTACGAGGGCCCACTGCTATGCAGCCACGACTCAGGAAGAACACAGTCCAGACCTCACTATCCTGGCACCTGTACAAGGCAGCTGCCTCTCAGGATTGATGACTGAGAGTTCTCTCCCGAGAACATGAAGCAGGCTGCTGGACTGAGCCAATTCATTTTTGTCTGCAGCAGTCAATGGAAACTTGTATCCACAGAATAATTTTCAAATTGAATAAATGTTATCACCAGATGTCATCCTGTCATGCTGCCCTCCCCTTTTGGAGAACAACTTTTCCTTTGTAATGCAGAAAACTTAAATTTCAACAAGAGTCAACAGGCAGTTTTGTACAATATGTTTCATTTTTTATATGTTACACACACTTACGTTGGCTGCGCTGTCCGTTCTTGGTTGAGGCACTTCCCTTCCCACGTCTGGTTTTGCCATCATCTGCAATATCACTTATGTTTTATGAAGCCAACTGCTTAGTGTCCGTCTGCACCTCCGCACTCCCATGCTTCCTCAAGCAACTCCCTGAGCTACCAGTAACCGTTACAACATGACTGAGAAAACTCCATTCTGCTGGCCAAGCACAGGCTGAATTCAAACATGAAGCATTAAACTATATTGCCTGAGAGAAATTTATAGAACTTAGTCCTTGTGTAACAGATACAAACTTCTCCATAACCCTAAATTAAAAAAATTCATATATTATATATATATATGTTTTAAAACCACACCAGCCTCCAGCAGAAATTTTCCATCAGAACTGAGACAGGTATAAAGGTAATTTTAGCCTCAAAATCACTTCACTGTTTATTGTTCACAGAGAAGAATACAAATTAATGTTTACTGTTTCCCAAATAGAAAATTATGGAATATTATGAAAGGAATAGGAAAAGTAGAACAGAGGAGACACATGGTATGGATTGAATTGGATCCCCCCGCCGCCAACCTAAAAAAAAAGTTATGCTGAAGTCCTGGCTAACTGCTTTACCTGTGACTGTGACCCTGTTTGGAAATAGGGTCTTTGAAGACACTATCTGTTAGTTTGGAAACCCTGGTGGCGTAGTGGTTAAGTGCTACAGCTGCTAAAGAAAGGGTCGGCAGTTTGAATCCACCAGGCGCTCCTTGGAAACTCTATGGGGCAGTTCTACTCTGTCCTATAGGGTCGCTATGAGTCGGAATCGACTCGAAGGCACTGGGTTATCTGTTAGTTTAACATGAGGTCAGACTGGAGTAGGATGGGCCTTAATCGTATATAACTGGTGTCCTCATCAAAGTGGAGAAGAGACAGGGAGACAAAGAATGCCATGTGATGCTGCAGCTGGGCTGCAAGCCCAAAACGGTTGGAGCTACCAAAAGCTGGCAGAGAGACGGGGGACAGATTCTCAGTGGAAGCCTCTGAAGGAATCAACATGGCTGACACCCTAATCTAAACTCCCAGCCTCCAGAACTGTGAGACAATAGATTTCTGTTTTTTTCAAACCACCAGTTTGAAACCTAAGATAAATGCACTCCAAATTCCTACTAACGACTCAATGGCACTAGGTTTAGGTTAATCTCTAAATTGATGGGTTTTTAGCAACATCATCAAAACCACATTTACTATCTACAAATTGCAGGAGATATGCTGGTCAGGCCCCACCAGGCAGCCCCACCCAGAGTGGCTGACGCCACAGGGCGCAGAGGTGTAATTAGCCAGGACAGAATGATGTTCATCTGCTTGTCACTGCACTCTGTAACATTTGATACTACGACCTTGTTTTGAACTGATGGAAAAGATACATAAACTTGTACCATAAAGATATTGTGGTGTGATATAAAATTGTTATTAGGTGCCGTTGCGCGGCTTCCAACTAATAGCGACTGTATGTACAACAGAATGAAATGCTGCCCGGTCCTGTGCCATCCTCACAACCCTTGTTATGCTTGAGCCTGCGCTTTTTTAAAAAACAACTCTTCTGTAATATATAAAAAACTACATCTAAATGTGTCTGTGGAGATATATATATGCACACATATACATATGTATATTATAAAATATATAGAATGTATTCTGTAAGTATAGGAAACTTAGTTCTAGGGAATATAAAACAGAATCATTTAATTCACTGCATTTGTGGGTGTGGGTGAGTGGTTAAAATTGAAGAGTGATGGGCTCGAGGCCTAGCCTTGGTTTGCAGGTGTCCTGTGTTATGAAATAAGAAGGAAACCGGCACCTGGATATAGCACACTTAACTGCAGGGCACCGCCCTAGTTTTTATATACTTCTCATGGACTCTTGGACTTCTCAGGGACCTGGACTTGTCATGGCCAGATTTGAGAACATACTAGGAGCTTGTATTATCAAAGAATGGAACAGCATTAACATCATTTAGCAAGGATGGCACTAACAGTTCTGATGCCAATCAAGGCACAGTAACTAAGGCCAATGCTCGACCTGACAGACAGCCATCCCATCTGACCCTCCAGAGCATTTCCTGAGCTCCTCAAATAAATATGTAGGACTCAGCCTCTAATTGACTGATCAGGCCAAGCTCAAAGGGAAGGGAAAGACAGTTTACAAAATTTCACTCACAATATTGTTTACAAGTCCCGTTCCTCTCCCCTAATCGGTTCTTAGCAGAATTGAAGGTTGAGGGAGAGAGCAGGGGAGCTTATATTGGGTAGTTCTCTGCCAATCTGGAAACCCTGGTGAAGTAGTGGTTAAGTGCTATGGCTGCTAACCAAAAGGCTGGCAGTTCAAATCCACCAGGGGTTCCTTGGAAACTCTATGGGGCACTTCTACTCTGTCCTATTGGGTTGCTATGTGTTGGAATTGACTCCTTGGCAATGGGTTTTATTGATTAAAAGGTTGTAAAATCAATTTAATGGACTACATCTGGAATTTTCTTTAAGGAAATGGCATGGGATGGAATGCAATGGACTAGGAAATGTTAGAGTGGATTAATCATCAGTAGGGCTTAGTTGGGGTATGTATTGTTTCACCAAACTTCAAGTATGTGCATACTGTGTTAGGGTTTGGATCAGATGCTGTACTAGGTCCCTTCTGCTTTGAAGTTCTCCATGCGTGAGATTCAACCCCTGCATGCAGCTCTTCAGAAAGATAATGTACCTTGCCTAAGAGGTGGACACTGCCCTACTTTTTACATACTTCTCATGGACTCCTGGACTTCTCATAGACCTGGACTTCTCATGACCAATGCATAGCCAGATTTGAGAACATACTAAGAGTTTGTATTACCAAATGATGGAATAGCATTAGCCTTTGAGGCTGGAATCCTTCTAATCTCCTTGGCCCAGTAGGGGAGGGGCTCTAGTAGACACATAGCCAGAGAGTATGTGTCAGAGGGAGGCCAGAAGATTGGCATAGGAGCACGGGCCTCTCCCCACCATTACGTTATCTCTCCTTCTCTGGCTGGTACCAGTTTGTTTATTATCACTACAACTTTTCACGACGGCAGCTTTTACCACTTTTTATCCCATAACAGATACGAGTGAAAGACTCATTTATCACGTTCCATCATGATAGTTCTCACCCAGATCATGCCAATCCTCTTCATTCAAAAGGCTCCAATTTGCAAAGATGAGGGTACTTTAATAACATGATATTATGAAGGTACTTAAAATGTAACCTATTATATTTCATACATATATGTTTAATGACATAAAAGTTACTGCTGCCTGCAAATAAAATTTTGCCTTTTATAACCTTCATTCCTTTCAGCCAGGCTGGTCATTTTTAAGTGAAAGACACAAAAAAGATATGTACAAATAATTTTAAAAAGTTACTGAATACTCTCTGAACACATATTGCATGTTATGCCTTGGCGCCTCAGGCTGTATGTCTGGGTTAAGCTGTGACAGCCCATCAATGCTTAACATGTGCAGTTTCCAAAAACTAGGTGAACCTTTTAGGTTGTAAGATTGGTAGTTTTAGTAAATCATATGCTTGACAATTGCAGTGAAATGGATCGCTTTTGTCTGTCCTTTCTTGCCATGGTCTTGTAACTCCCACTGGGTGGGACTGTGCAGATAAGGTAACTAAGGTTGGTCGGTTTGACCATCCTGCTAGGCTTAAAAATAAAGCCAATTCCAGAGCAAAGAGAGGATCTCACCACTACCAAGGAAGAAGGGCCAAGAGCGGAACATGTCCTTTGGACCCAAGATGCCTGTGCTGAGACCAAGAGAGAAAAAGAGGGAGAGAGAGAGAGAGGTGTAACAGTGAAGACAGTGAGAAGCGTTAGGAGAGAAACGTGGCAGGAGGGACTGGCAGGAAGTGGTCCAGTGGGCTTCCTAGCTCACAGAGGGAGAAAGCTAAGTGCCCTGGGGCAGAAAGCTTGCTGGCACTTACTGGTAAAGCTAAAAGAGCTTTGTAAAATGTGTCAAGCAGGGCAGAGGCTGAGGGGGCCAGAAGGCCTGCCTGCAGCCACAGGTGAGAAGAGGCTGTCCTGATGGAAGAACTGTACCCTGAGCATTCCTGAACATGAATTGTAACCTGTTACTTCCCTAATAAATCTCATAATTGTGGGTATTGTCTGTGAGTTCTGTATGGCCAATGCAATGAATTGTTGAGCCCAACAGAGAAGGAGAAAGTGCTGTGGAAGGGATGGTTGGTGTCAGAGTTCGTAAAGGTGGCAGAGAGAAGAGACATGGCTGACTTTTGCATCACAGAAATCAGCCTTGGGCTGTTGATCTAGATTCTCCTTTCCCCATGTGACGTTAGAGGAGGTCAGACGCCGCTCCCAGGCCATTTTTACAACACTCTTTTAAATGTTTTTATGTTATGTTTTACCTTTCCTCCAAATCTAAGGCGTACTTTTCTATTCTTTATTGCTTGGGTTGGTATTTTTATTTTATATCCTTATATTCTGCTTTTTAAAATTACATTTTGCTTATTTACATTTAATAAACACATACTGATTATTTTCTGAATCTTAATCCCTAACAAATTCTCTAATCTGAAGTCTTAAAAGGACAAAGAAACAAGACATTATCAAAATTAAAAACGCACATACAAGCCCCGATGTGATGCAATATGAAGCAAAGGGAACCTACCACCTAGGAAAAAGCTAGGCTAAGAAAGTCGAATTTGAATAGAATCAAGCCTTTGAGGAACTTCCAGCTGACCCCAAAAACCAAACCCATTGCCAATGTGTCGATTCTGACTTATAGCGATCCTACAGGACAGAGTAGAACTGCCCGTATGGTTTCCAAGGACGGCCTGGTGGATTTGAACTGCTGACCTTTTGGTCTGCGGCCATAGCTCTTAAACACTGTGCCACCAGGGTTTCCTTCTAGTTGACAGGAAACAGTAAAGATAGCTTAATAAGTTAAAGGACAACGTGATAATCAAATCCAAAATGTGGGATATTTCACAGCATATATGTCAATTACACTTACACACACAAACACACTCTCTGAAGTGGCTGCTTGAAAACAAATGAAAGGTAAGGTGTGGCCCTAATTATCTGGATCATGATTCAAACAAAGCAAAAACATTTTTGAGATAATTGGAGAAATTTCAGTAGAACTGGTTATTAGATGACAGAAGATTTGGGGTTAAATTTTTAGGGGTGCTAGTGGTATCGTGGTGAGGTGAAGAAAACCCGTATTTTTTAGAGATGCATAATGAGGTATGGATTGTTGAAACTGAAATGGAAGGAGAGATGGGGAAAGGAAAAACACCTTGATAATCTGGGGCTCTGGATAGTATTGGGGGATAATACAACTTTGGCATATTATTGAAAAATTTAAAAAAAATTAATGAAAATATTACTTAACTGATACCACCAGTTCCGGGTCTTCTCTGGACAAACCCTTCCAAGTGTGTACAAGGAAGTATATAGAAGGAAGTTCACTGCAGCACTCAATGTACTCGTTAAAAAAAAAAAAAAAAAATCCAAAACAATCTTAAGTACCCATCAATACTGCAGGCTACAGGAGCAAAAGGCAAGAGTTACAAAAATAAGGCTAATTCATCCATACCGCCATTTGGAAAGATCCCAAGTAAGGTGAACATAAATTCAAAGAAAAAAAAAAAACAAGTTGCGAAACAATATGTATTAAATGAACTCATTTGTATAAAAAATGTAAACGAAACCCAAACTATCTACTTTTACTGGTACATGTTTGTATGTAAAATATACGGAAAATGTTCTGCAAGGTTACCTCCCAAACTCTTGACAGTGGATAACTCTGTGGAACTGGGACTTGGGGGTGGCTGAAAGCCTCGCTTTTGCTTTCTGCAGCAGTTCAACTTTTATAAGGAGGAGGTATTTTTCTATCACGTTATTAAAATGCAGCCAAATAAATAAATGGAGAAAGAAGAGAAACGGAGGGAGGGAGTGGAAGAGGAAGGAAAGACAGAAGGAATGGGGGAATGCAAGCAGGCAAGTTGGCCAGTTTCCAGAGCTTGATGTTTTCATATTCAAAGACAGGGAGTGAGATGTATAACATTTTCGTTTAATCTGCAAGGGCCTTTCATTCCAAAAAGAAAACAGTGTCAGCATTAAAGAAATGGAGTTGATAACATGGCTAAACTCTCCATTAGCAGAATGAAGGAGGCTTTCATCATAGCTGGGAGGCCAGGATGACGTGTTCTTTTGGTAATCACAGGGAAAGTCTGGAAAGGTCGCATGTCCATAGGTGCTCCCCTATAATTTGTACTGTAATGAACTATTCCTTGAACAAAATCTTGTGCCAGGCGTTTAATTTGCAAGTGCAGATGCCCGGCATTTGACTTTAGAATTACTCCGAAATTACCCTATATAATTTGCAGAACCCGAAGTGTGACCAGGGCTTTATGAAGACACAGATACACAAAGTGAGAAACAGAATTGCAAACTTCAGTTTCCATCGAAGGCACTGGACCTACCCATGCTCTGCTTTAGAAAGAAATCCTATTAAAACTCTCTGCAAGTAGTTTAAACTGAGAAGAAAACATTCTTTTGTGGTTACGAGAGGGGGGAGGGAGGGAGAGTGGGAGAGGGGTATTCACTAATTAGATAGGAGATAAGAACTACTTTAGATGAAGGGAAAGATGGCACACAGTACAGGGGAGGTCTGGACAATTGGACTAAACCAAAAGCAAAGAAGTTTCCTGAATAAACTGAATGCTTCGAAGGCCAGCGTAGCAGGGGAAGGGGTCTGGGGACCATGGTTTCAGGGGACATCTAAGTCAATTGGCATAATAAAATCTATTAACAAAGCATGCTGCATCCCACTTTGAAAAGTGGCGTTTGGGGTCTTAAACGCTAGCAAGCAGCCATCTAAGATGCATCAATTGGTCTCAACCCACCTGGATCAAAGGAAAATGAAGAACACCAAGGACACAGGGTGAGTATGAGCCCAAGAGACAGAGCGAGCCACATGAACCAGAGACTACATCATCCTGAGACCAGAAGAACTAGATGGTGCCTGGCTACAACCAATGACTGCCCTGACAGGGAACACAACAGAGAACCCCTGAGGGAGCAGGAGAGCAGTGGGATGCAGACCCTAAATTCTCATAAGACCAGACTTAATGGTCTGACTGAGACTAGAAGGATCCTGGTGCTCATGGCCCCCAGACCTTCTGTTGGCCCAGGACAGGAACCATTCCCGAAGCCAACTCTTCAGACATGGATTGGATTGCACAATGGGCTGGAGAGGGATGCTGGTGAGCAGTGAGCTTTTTGGATCAGGTGGACACTTGAGACTATGTTGGCATCTCCTGCCTGGAGGGGAGATGAGAGGATGGAGGGGGTTAGAAGCTGGCGAAAAGGACAGGAAAAGAGAGAGTGGAGGGAGAGAGCGGGCTGTCTCATTGGGGAAAGAGTAACTGGGAGTGTGTAGCAAGGTATATATGGGTTTTTGTGTGAGAGACTGACTTGATTTGTAAACTTTCACTTAAAGCACAATAAAAACTATTAAACAACAACAACAACAACAACAAAACCTCTCTGCATCTGTTTTACAGAATGACTCAGAAAGGAGTCCTGTGTACAAAAGGAGACCTTCTCTGCAGGGGCCTCTCTATGGAAAGTAGCATCTATGGCAACTAGTTTTAAACTTCTGAATGATCTCTCACAGCTGGCGATGGAAACTGCCATGGCCAACAGGAACTGCTCATCGGCGCCCTCCCTCAAGCGGCGCTTGGGTGCCTGCCTACATGCCATACCTCCCCTGGTCCTACTTTAAAGGCAGGGACAGGTGGAAATGGAGTGAAACGTCTGAAAACGTGTTCTCTTCTCGAAGCCCTTGGAGCTAGGCCATCCCCTTCCTTCTGAGGCATTTCAGGTCTTGTAATATTTCTCTTTTCTGCAGGCAGCATCTGCATATCCAGACTGGAAGAGGAACGGGCATGTGGGCAGTTGTGGTAGATGCCAACGGTGTGGGCAAGAGCATATTTTTGAGGAAGGTGCTCACCATTTCCATCCATTACCTTTCCTGTCAGGCCACCTCACTCATATATTTCACCCACTCATTTCACCTCAGTGAGCTGCACACACACATACATACACACATACTTTTCTTTTCCTCATTCAATTAATAGATTAAGAGGATCCAAAGTTATCAATACCATTTCCTTTCTGTGGCCTCCAGCACAAGGAGGAAAGGCGGGAAGGCAGGAAGGCTGTGCCACGCTGAGTTCTAGAACCTCCGAGAATGGGCTCACCTGCTCAGGTTCCTGTCAGCCTTGACGTACGGTCAGTCCTTCCCACATTCTGGATGAGAGTGTCACTACAAGGGCTAGGTCCAATCTGGGTGAATTGCTATTCGTGCTCTAGTGAACCCAATTGAGAAGTTTCCGGCTGGTCTCAACATCACATAGACCATGTGAGCAATACCAGTTCTCCTTATTTCTTCTTCAGAGTTTGATCTTGTTATTGACACTCTTATTAAAAATCATAAAACTCTGGCATCCATAAACACATGTGGCATACTTTTACATGTTTTACATGTTTCAGGTGAAAGCCATTTTTAAAGCAATAGCTTTTTTGGGTACAGAGAATAAGATTGTTACAATGAACATTCCTGTGCCCCGCCCTCAAAGATTCTGGTACAGAATACAGATTTTTCATAGGTGCCACTGCTGAGTTTGAAGCACTTTGTAAGACACACTGGGTTAAATAAAGGGATTGTAAGCACTTGCTAGGAGCACAAGTTTAAAAAAAAATTAAGAAACTTGTTAAAATAAACATAAAAATAGTTTTAGTATTAATACCTGGGTTGGCCAGCAGGACACAGCTTGGCCAGTTTGAGCTCTCCCTGGGAACGTGTGTTAGACTCTCTCCTCTCTGTGATTCCCTGTTTGTGGTCAGAGAACACTCACGGGGGCGGGGAGAATATTTTTCCTTGTTTCAAGTGGGCAGTGGAAGTACTAAAACCCTGAGTAAACTCTGACCATTAGATAATGGGCCATTATAACACTGGATGACTTCCTGAATAGCCCTGAAAAAATGGGTTTCTCATTTCCTGCCTGCAGAAAAGAGAAATATTAGGATGTGAACAAAGAAAGCAAGCCCCCAGTGAGAAAGGGCAAGGAGAAGACCTGGTCAGGAATAAAGGCGGGGAGGGGGAACAGGAGGGAGAGGGAGAACGTGAGATTGATTCAGGCTTTGAAGGGAAAACAAAAAGAAAAAACACGAAAACAAACGTAAGGATCACACATTTCACACATCTTTCCGACTTGGCATGGCAGCTGTAGCCCTGTCCACAGCTGCACCGGGCTGGTTGGTCCCTGCATGGCCTCCAGCTGCTGGAGGAGCAGGAATGCCCCCCACTTCCTACCCCCAGGACCAGCAGCCCCACATCTGGGAGGGCGTGATGCCTGCTGGTCAGCGGTGGTCACTACAAACTGGGCTGACTGAGAGCGGCAGAGCAGCCTGTGCAGCCACCGCATAAAAGTAACAAGGCAAAAAGGGGGAGAAAAGAGATAAAAGCGCTAAAGTAAATAGTCAGCCGGCAGCTTATATAAAAACAAAAAAATTCCACTATGGTTGGTTTTATTCCAAGACACTGCCAGGAAAGGATTGGCTCACAGAAAAGCCACAGCTTCATTTTTTTCCCATTCTTTCCAATGCACTTTTTTCTTCAAAGGGAGCAAAATAATCTCAATTTCTGGATTGCCACAGACTTTTTTTTTTTTTTTTAAACAATCTTAAAATCGGTTAATTACAAGCTCTAAGATATAATTTAAAAGTGCAGGGGACTTAAGAACACTTTGGGCTGGAAGCCTAGCTCTATACTGACGAGCTGTGCGAGCTGGAACAAGTTACTCAGCCTCTCTGAACTTCATTTTCCTCAACCGCAAAACAAATCTATGTAGCAGGGAAATTGTGAGGCAATGTAGAAATTAGATAATTCATAAAAATTACTTAGAACTGGGCCTGGTATATAACACTCAACAAATGGTGGGTATTATAATACTATTAAGAGTGATTTTAGCTCTGGTGGAATCCTTGAGTAGTCCAATGGTTAACATGCTTCGTTGCTAATAGAATGCTTGGAAGTCCGAATTCATTCACCCAGAGGAGTCTCGGAAGAAGGGCCTGGCGATCTACTTCCAAAAAATCAGACATTGAAAACCCTATAGAGCACAGTTCTATTCTGACACATATGGGGTCACCATGAGTCGGGATCAACTGATGTCGAAAGCCCACAACAGGGGCTGGAGGGAGGGAGAAATGGGCAGTTATTACTTAATGGGTATTGAATTTCTGTTGAGAAAGATGGAAAGCATTTGAAAAATGGATAGTGGTGATGGTTGCACAACATGGTGAATGTAACTAACGTCACCGAATTGTATACTTAAAAAGGGTTAAGACTGCAAATGTTTTGTGATTTATATTTTGACACAATAAAAAAAGTGCCTTTGTCATGGTTAATTCTCTATTTACTGATTGTCCACACTACGTCTGATTGTTAAAGATTATGAGCTGGGTTGTACTCCTCTGGTTTTAGACACGTGACCGAACTGGTACAGCCGGGAAGAATGCAGCAGGCAAGTGCCCCAGGACACAATGAATTCCTGTGAAAATCTCATTGTGCCTCTCCTCTGCCTGTCAAAGAATCAATAAGTCAGATTCCTCTTCCCAGTTAACAGCCCTTCCAATATTTGAAGACAACTATCATATCGTCCCTTGGTGGCACAGTGGTTAAGAGCTTGGCTGCTAACCAGTCGTTCCTTGGCAACCCTATGGAGTAGTTTTACTCTATCCTGTAGGGTTGCTATGAGTAGGAATCGACTCGATGGCAATGTTCTTTTTGGATGATACTTTCCCTTAGCTTCTCCCAGATAAATATTCCCAGTTCAACGCATCCTCATCTGTGATTACGACTTTTTCAAGTGCCTTTCCCATCCTCTGATCCGTTCCAGTTTGCAAACATCCTTCTCAAGTGCAGACTCAGAATTGAACACTTCTACTCAACACACGCTTATCCAGTTTTATTACATATCTTAATACAAATTGACCCAAATGAACGATAGATATCAACCCCATCATCAGGTTATACGGCAAAAGTGAAGGGATTTTTCAGATGCAATTAAGGTGCCTGACTTACTTAGGTGAAATCCCTTGACAGAGGGACTGAACCCTCCCTAAGGAGACACTTCCCTGCTGGTCTTGAAGAAGCAAACAACTATATGATGGACCATCTACAGAGAGAAGTCTCTAGGGGCTGCGAGCCTTGGTCCTACCACCTCAAGGACCTGGATTCTGCCAACAACCTGAATGAGCTTGGAAGAGGGTCCAGATAAGAACACACACCTTGATTTTATCCTTGTGAGCCCCCAAGAACTCACAGAACCCACCTACACTGCACACAGACTCCCACGGAACCTGTGAGATAATAAATGTGTGCTGTTTTGAGCTGCTAAATTTGTGGTAATTTCTTACAACGTCATCATTTGGACTCATTTTCCATTGAGGTAAACTAAAGCTCCACTGTTTTTCCTAGGTGCCTTTGGTAAGCCAGCTTCCTCTACCAGGTGCCTTTGCCTTGACCTTATTATTAAGCAATTCCATCATCTGTTCCATTCATCCTGGTACCTGGTTTAGGATCCTGATCTTGCCAACCTGTGTATGTTAATCCCTCCTGGTCTCCTGTATTCTGAAAACCCTGGGGTGCTCACCAAAACTGGATGATCGATCATTCCCAGCACGTCACCTACTGACTCATCTAAGCAGTATCAGAAACTTGGTTTCCTTTCACCAAAGATTTCTCGGTATATTTACATATTAATGACTTGATTTTCTGCATGATGCTTATAAATTTTATTAATAAGTAGCCATTTTTTCCCCCCAGAAAAAAAGGATTCTCTTCCCTCCAAGTTATCATCCTGGTTGGCTTTTTTTCTGTAGAGAAAGATTTCAGAACCAATGTAAGGAAGTAATAAATGGTTCTCTCTGCCACTGATTTACTTGTAAGTAATGAAATGACCTTGGCTGAGTGTGGTGGTTCTGGAGAAAAGTGACGAACTTTCAACTGAAAGGTAGTACAAGTTTACTCGGTAGGCCCCCAAAAGGTCTCCACACATGCCTAGAAGTAATCAAAAACTCAGGATACATACAGTACATCACCATATTTCTATGTTGGTTACACCACAGGTAGGTTTACATGTTCCTGTAAGAGGGGCCTACTGTGTGTCTTTCTCTTAATGCACTTAGCAAAGATGTTGTTTGTTCAGCAGAGGCGTCCAGATCTTTGGCATAAGCCATCTGCTACAGTCCTCCGAGTGGTGGGGAGGCCAAGAGGAGTAAGTCGTGAAGAAAGACAAAAAGAAGCCCTTTGCTGGAGCCCAAGGCTGCCTTAGTGCCTGGAGACTGCTAAGAAGTGAACACAATATCTAGAATACATTTGAGAGTTCGTATGCCTCAGGCTGTCAGTGACACTGGTGATGCTGCAGTGGTTAATACTACAAGATTCTAAGTCTCCAAGGAGGGGTGCTTAAATTCCACGATTGCCCTGAGCCCCTCACTCCCACCAAAAAGAGGGTCTCACCAGAAGAACAAGATGGTGCCCAGCTACAACCAATGACTGTCCTGACAGGGAACACAACAGAGAACCCCTGAGGAAGCAGGAGGGCAGTGGGATGCAGACCCCAAATTCTCGTAAAAAGACCAGACTTGATGGTCTGACTGAGACTAGAGGGCCCCAGAGGTCATAGTCCCCAGACCTTCTGTTAGCCCAAGACAGGAACCATACCCAAAGCCAACTCTTCAGACAGGGATTGGGCTGGACTACAAGACAGAAAATGATACTGGTGAGTAGTGAGCTTCTTGGATCAAGTAGACACATGGGACTATGTTGGCATCTCCTGTCTGCAGGGGAGATGAGGGGGTAAAGGGAGTCAGAAGCTGGCCAAATAGACACTAAAAGAGAGAGTGGAGGGAAAGGAGTGTGCTGTCTCATTAGGGGGAGAGCAATTAGGAGTATATAGTAAGGGGTTTATAAATTTTTGTATGAGAGACTGACTTGATCTGTAAACTTTCACTTAAAGCACAATAAAAATTAAAAAAAAAAAAAAAAAAAAAGAGGGTCTCAGACAGAGGTGAGTCTGGAGCAAAGTGGGAGGCCCAACCCATCAGCTGCCAACGTGGACTGACAGACTGTGAGCCTAACAAGGGTGAAGACAATGAAAAGCCAGGGCAATGATCCTGCATGAAACAGGTAGAAACAAGTTCTTGTTTGAGGTTCTAGAAAATAACCATACTAGGATGCTGTGTGCTTTGCTCTCATAGGTGGTTTTGTATTTAAGCAATCTTTTTAGCCTTGAGTGCCATCAGCTGAGTTTAAATAAACCGTTTCTGTGCAAGTCTTCAAAAGGCTATGAAGTCATAGGTAGGAGACAAAAGAAACAAAAAGAAAGCAAAGAAGCCTACGAAGGAACTGGGGTGTGTGTGGGGTGGGGGACGAGGGCTGAAAGGGAGAAAAGAAAAATGGGGGAATAACAGAAGATAATGCAACTCCTACAGACACATAGGTTTCAAAGACTTCCTCATTCGGGTACCAAGAATGATCCAAGCTTCCGTCACATATATGGTACTGAACAGCATTCTGATCGTGACTCTGGTGCTGAATATCTTTATAACTTTGCATTAACGACTTCCCCACTCTGTACAATGGAGTCATGGGCTATACTGGTGTTTCAAACTGTGGGTCTCAACTCAGCAGTGTGTTGTGAAGTCATTTTAGTGGGTTGAGAACAGTATAACAAAGAAGAGAAAGAAAAATAAAGAGAGTAGAAAAAAGAAAACAAAACATGCACTATCAGAGTGATATTGTAAGGGTAGTATTATTTCATGAAACCGTATAAATATATGCATATGTATATGTCATGACTTAAAAATGCATTTCTTACTTTAATAAAAAAAAAAAAGTCCAGAAGCCACTGAACTAGATGTTATCTTGGAGTTGTTTCTGTGCCAACTTCTTGTGAGTCTTTGATTGGGTTCAAAATCCTTTACTGAATAAATTAGAACACACTAGTTGCAAATTTGGGGAAAAGGAGAAAAGCTTGCGAATTAAAAAAAAAAATCACCACTCCAAAATTATCTCTTCACCCACTCTCCTTTCAGCGGGCACTAGGGTCTTGTGCAGAAATAGCCACACCTCGTCTGGGTTGCGGGGTAATTTGGTCACCATCTGCTTGCACACACAGAGAGACAGGTAGTTTTGCTGCACCAGTGGGAACAGGAAATGCTGAGGAGCCCCAGGTTTCAAACAGGTGGCTGACACTCTGTATTTGGAGTTGGTGCTGAGCATAGTGTCACTCAAGTACTGGGTACTCGTGCTCACTCACACCACAAAGCTTCCTTAGGACTGGCTTTGTAGGGGTTCTGCAACGCACTGCAAAGAAATAAGCTGGGACCCAGTCTAAAAAAGACTCTTTCACACCAGTAGTGTGTGTAACTGAGAATACAGGTCACCCTGCAACGTATTCTCCACCTGCTCCTTTTGGTGAACAAGGAAGGAGGACTCCCCACAGAACTGAATATCTAGGGTACATGTCCTGGGCGCCTACTATGTAAAAAGATAACATCCTCTGTTAACAGAAGTCCACAATCGATAACTTCCCTGTTAATCATTTCTACTCCTATCTGCAAGGAGCCCTGCCAAAGGCACGTTTCAAAACCCTTTCTGTTCAAATAAAACTGCAGCTGCTTTACCTGAGGAAAAATTCCATCCGGGAAGCTTTTTAGCATACATACGGCAACCAGGTAGACTTTCCTAGGCATTTAAAACCCAGGAAAGAGCTCTCTTGGAGGGCAACATTTGCAGGGGACTTTTGTAAGTGTGTGGTGGCTTATAAAAGGGAAGCATAATGACTGTGAACAGCGCTAGAGCCTCCTGATAAAGGATCAATGTCACCAGGTCACTCTTGGGTCCTGGAACAACAGGGAGGAGACGTCCCACACTCTGTCCTGCACCAGGCCCATGCTACAGTAACTGACCTAGATTAGAAGGACAGCAAAAAAGAACCCAAACCCTTGATTCCTGTAGCTGTATAAGTTTAAAATCAGGTGGAGTCCTTTCAACAAATGGTGCTGCAGCAATTGAATGTTCATATGCAAAAAAGTGAAGAACTCCCAGACAGAGAGCTGAATTTATTTTCTGTTTTTCCCTTTGAAACCAAGACTGAATATATGCATCCAGCCTGGTGCCTAGAGGTGGGCAAAGGGGTGCGGAGGAAGGTTCTGATGCCCTGTACTTGTATCATATTCTATGCCAGAAATACGCTCCAGCCAGGAGATAAGGGTGTGGGAGCTAAACAAAGAAACAAATTTCCTGAAGATTTTTTGGTTTTAGTCCCCCCCCCACCAACCCCCACTATTTTCCTGCCAAGAAGGTGCACGTGGTAGGGGAGATACACTGTGGTCCAGGGATCTCCTATTGCCTACAGCTCGGCTGCTAACCCAAAGGTCAGTGGTTCAAACCCATTAGCTGCTTCAAGGGAGAAAGATGTGGTAGTGTGCTTCCATAAAGATTTCAGCCTTGAAAACCCTATGGGGCAGTTCTGCTCTGTTCTATAGGGCTGCTATGAGTCGGAATCGACTCAACAACAAGGGACTTGGTTTTTTGTTTGGCCCACGCCTGTCCCTGGGATGTCCCCCTCTGTTCTTCTGAGCAGAGCCCCACATCGTGACCTATCACAGTTCCCATTATGTGGGGCTTGGTTTGGCACTTACAGGATCCAATCACTGTTACGTGCTGATCCAGTTGATTTTTGACTCATAGCTACCCCATGTGACAGAGCAGAGCTGTCCCACAGGGTTTCCCAGGCTGTAAATATTTATGGGAGCATATCACCAGGTATTTCTCTGCTATGTGCCAACCTTTCAGTTAACAGCCAAGCTCCTTACAGAATTCAGCAGACTAACCAATTGTATCCTTAATGTGGTTCCCAAACTGACAAATGTATATTAAAATTTTCTGTTATTATGAGGTTGTTAGGTGCCGTCAAGTCAGATCTGACTCAGAGTGACCCTGTGTACAAAAGAATGAAACACTGCCTGGTCCTGTGCCATCCTCACAATTGTTGTTATGTTTGAGCCCATTATTGCAGCCACTGGTGCCCTGGTGGTACAGCGGTTAAGAGCTACACCTGCTAACCACAAGGTTGGCAGTTCGAGTTCACCAGCTGCTCCAGGTGTCTGTAAATACTGTTTCCCTCAAGGTGTTGGGATCAGAGGGAGGAAGGAGGAAGGAAAGTGGACAAACTTTTTGTGTACTTCTTGGCTCTGCACAGTGTATATTCTTTAGTTATAGGAAAAATAAAGTGAAAGGTAATTTAGCAATTGTATCTGGTACCTCTGGCGACAGTGCCACGCCTGGCTATAAACAGGGACATTGCTGGCACTGTTGTAGGAGGAGTGGGGTGAAGTGCAGACGTGGGGGACATGGAGGGATGGGACTATGTCACTCAGGAGAAGTGGTCCTCTTTTGCCCTCCTGCCCTCGGCCCCACAGCTGTCCCCTGTTCCCCTCCTCCCATTCCCACACACCTATACACAAGACATATTCAAGTACAGAAATAAATCGCAAAGGCGAAAAAGTAAACACTCTAAAGTTTCTAGAAAGCTGCGAGGAACAAATTCTCCCTCTGATACGTGCACATTACTCTAAACTGAGGGAAACCAGGCCCAGAGTGTACTTTACCCCAAGACAGCCAGCTAAGGCAGACCCGCTCCCTCTCTCCTCCTTCCTTCCACACCCACAATGCCATTGGTTCCCCACAGATAACATTTAACTGGTGAAACATTACAGCGATGCCAAGCTTTACCAGCTAAACAAAACAATGCCCCGTGGCCTTACACCACCAGGTCAAGGTACAATGTTCAGGGCTTTCTAGCTGCCTCAGTTTAAAAGACAAGTCTGTTTCCAGCAAACATTTATCCAGGGTTTCTTTTTTATGAGCATTTAACCAAGTTTAGTACCAGAGTTGTCTGAGTCTCCCAGAAGTTTTATGTCCTATCCTTACACAAGGGACATGGTGCTGTCTTGCCTATTTTCCAACTCGCTAGCAAGCCACTATCTTTTAGCATGAACGGCTGTCCTACCCTGCCTGGGTTACTCTGGGTTAGTTCCACTAGGAAGTAAACATTTCTGTCACTTAATTACACTATAATCACATTGGAAGGAATTAACCCAAGAAAGGGTACCCATGCTCACAAACCTGTACACATTTTGCACTGTTCAAGAGAAATAAAACTCGACATACAGCGACCCTTCAGGACAGAGCATAACTGCCCCGTAGGGTATCCAAGGAAAGGCTGGCGGATTCAACTACTGACCTTTTGGTTAGCAGTTCAGCTCTTAACTACTGGGCCACTGAGGCTCCAAATAGAAACAATACAAGATAAATTTTTACTTTTCATATATGTGACCAGGATCAAGGTTGGAAATCGGTGTGATTTAATTGTGCTACAATTTATGTTGTGCTAAATCCTTAGTTATTGACAATTTTAACCACCCAGGAAAAACCATTCACAGCCTCTATTTGAACTTTATCACAGAAGTTTTATTCAGCAATTATCAAGGAACTTCTATGTGGCCAAGGCACACTGATGCTCTGTTTAAAAAGCCTACATCTCTCACAGAATATTAGTCAAAGGGCCAGATGTTCACCTAGATATATAGAGAAGAGCTGAACCAAATACCTTCTTTGGAATCTTTTGAGTCTAAATAATATTCTGTAATTGGTCCTGTCAAGACAACAAATGCAACAGGCTACATTTAAGACAAAAGATACGCTTTACATTGAATGACTTATAACTCGTCCATTACCACAGGGTGTTCAACAGTTGTGCTCACATACTGACGTTAACTTGAAGCTTTGTACAACTTTTATTCTACACTTACATGCAAAAGTCATGCCACTGGTATTTCAAATAACAGCAGGGTCACCCATGGTAGACAGGTTTCAGTGCAGCTACCAGACTAAGACTAGGAAGAAAGAAAGGGCTGGCAATCTACTTCCAAAAATTATGCAACAGAAACCTTACAGATCACAACAGAACATCTCCCTACATAGTGCCTCGAAGATGTGTCTGCTAGATTGGAAGCCAACAGGGACTCAAGCATGCTGGTAATCATGAGGATGGTGAGGGACTGTGCAGCGTTTTGTTCTGTTGTACCTGAATTACAGTCAATTCCATGGCAAATAATAACAGTAATGTTCTACAACTGTAATTAACTCAGTTTTCAGACACCAAACCAGTGGAAGTTCAATTTTTTCCAACTTCCTTCATTCTCTCACTGGCCCATTTTCCAAAATTTATTGACAGCCTACATGACAATGGCCAACAATGGGAGGCAGGCATTACAAGGTTTCAAAACAAACATGGGGTGCTTAGTGCTCTATACAGTCACTACATTCTAGCTGGGGGGGGGAGGGACAATGTATACACAAATAGCTCTTCTTCAAGAGTAAATGGATTGTGTGTTCTACAAATAGAATTCAAAAGGAGAAGAATTTTTTATTCTTTTTGAGGAGGGGACAGTGGATGCTTGGGAGAAGCAGAGAGCAAGCATGATGGAGGTTTTACTGAGATGAACACTGAAGGATTCATATAGGTGAAATTGCTGGATAAGTGCACGTGTGTGCGTACGTGATGCATACATGTGTTTGTGTGTGCTGTTTGGCAGTTCTGGGCTGGTGTGTGTAGAGATGGTGGTGGTGGGGTGTGAAGATAGATGTACCAAACAACAGAAACCTAAAGGAAAATCTTTCCTGGACTGGTAGAGACTAGAGGAGGCCCTGAGACTACTGCCCTGAGATACTCTTCAAAACTCTGAAACAAAACTAATCCTTGAGGTCACCTTGTAGCTAAATAACAGATTGGCTCACATTAAAAAATCACCTATATGACATCAAATGGTCAACAATTACTTTAAAACAAAGGTGAGAACAACGGAATACTACGCATCGATAAAGAACAGCGAGGAATCTGTGAAACATTTCATAACATGGAGGAACCTGAAAGGCATTATGCTGAGTGAAATTAGTCAGTTGCAAAAGGACAAATATTGTATAAGACCACTATTATAAGAACTTGAGAAATAGTTTAAACTGAGACGAAAACATTCTTTTGTGGTTACCAGAGGGGGGAGAGAGGGGGATCAGAAGAGGGGCATTCACTAATTAGATAGTAGATAAGAACTACTTTAGGTGAAGGGAAAGACAGCACACAATACAGAGGAGGTCAGCACAATTGGACTAAACCAAAAACAAAGAAGTTTCCTGAATAAACTGAATGCTTCGAAGGCCAGCGTAGCAGGGGCAGGGGTCTGGGGACCACGGTTTCAGGGGACATCTAAGTCAAATGGCATAATAAAATCTATTAAGGAAACATTCTGCGTCCCACTTTGCCACTCTGGTCTCTTAAACGCCAGCAAGCAGCCATCTTAAAAAAAAAAAAAAAATTGGTCTCAACCCACCTGGATCAAAGGAAAATGAAGAACACCAAGGACACAAGGCAATTATGAGTCCAAGAGACAGAAAGGGCCACATGAACCTGAGACTACATCATCCTGAGACCAGAAGAACTAGATGTTGCCTGGCTACAACCAATGACTGCCCTGACAGGGAACACAACAGAGAACCCCTGAGGGAGCAGGAGAGCAGTGGGATGCAGACCCCAAATTCTCATAAGACCAGACTTAATGGTCTGACTGAGGCTAGAAGGATCCTGGTGCTCATGGCCCCCAGACCTTCTGTTGGCCCAGGACAGGAACCATTCCCAAAGCCAACTCTTCAGACATGGATTGGACTGGACAATGGGTTGGAGAGGGATGCTGGCGAGGAGTGAGCTTCTTGGATCAGGTGGACACTTGAGACTATGTTGCCAACTCCTGCCTGGAGGAGAGATGAGAGGGTGGAGGGGGTTAGAAGCTGGCGAAATGGACAGGAAAAGAGAAAGTGGAGGGAGAGAGCAAGCTGTCTCATTAGGGGGAGAGTAATTGGGAGTGTGTAGTAAGGTGTATATGGGTTTTTGTGTGAGCGATTGACTTGATTTGTAAACTTTCACTTAAAGCACAATAAAAATTATTAAAAAATGATTAAGCGTAAACGTTCACTTAAAGCTCAATAAAAATGATTAAAAAATGATTAAGCACAGTGGGTATTCATATTCTCTTTAAGCATATTCTCTTTTACTGGGATCTCTGAGTCTTGATAACAAAACTCTCTTGTATGTTCCCTTTGATAGAGGGAAGTTACAAGTCTTTCTTGGGTTTTAAAAATGTTTAACATTTGTTACCATATCTGTCGATTTATTCCATCATCCTGAGAGTCATATTTCAATTCAGAATTTCAGCAAGGTACGACATCTGAAAACTAACGAAGCTCATATACAGTTTGGATTTTAATGCATTCCAAGCTGATAAAACAATGCCAAGAGCGTATAAGAAACAGCAGCAGAAGCTTAAATGAGGTGCTCTGATACCAAATTTTCCATTCATAGCTAATTACTAATGGACTATGGCTATGAGTGGACAAGTGGACAAGGACAACTAATAAAGATAAACAGGCTTCGACATTTCCATCGGAATGCAAATCATCAATGTGCTCGCTTGCCATTTTTAAAGAACTGTTATGCAGAGCTATGCTATCACACCCCCACTGACTGAAAGCCAGCCCATGAAATTTAATGGTCTTTTTAGCTCAGCAAATCCTGATTTGGAGAATTGATTTGCATGGGTTTTCGTGCAATCCTATTTACAAACCAACTGGAAGGAAAAAAAAAAAAAAAAAAGAATTCCAATCCGAGTACACTGTGCAGCTTGAAGCTTGCCAGAGAAGACAGCTGTGATGCACTTGTGACAGCCTCTGAGGACACTGAGCAGACTGTCCTCACCACTGGGGTTGGTTTGGACTCCTGAAGGGTATGCACTGGGGGACCTTGAACTTCAGGTAGCCCCATTATCATCAAACAGGGTACAGTTCAAGAAGATGTGTTCCCAAGACTCAGAAGGAACCAAGCTATGTACCAGCTGTGATGGAAGTGTGGTCAAATCCGTGGAAAAAATTCAGACTGGCAAATTTATTCCAGAATACGTTGATTTTTTTTTCCCCCAGCTAAATTCACTTCCCAGTGAATATATTCTGTAATTCAATATAAACTGTTTATGTTATGAAAGCACTAAGACAAGAATTTCTGCCATCATGTTTACAACTCCATGATAAAATGATCTCCATAAAAGGAAAGGCTCAGAGCAAAATGAACAAGAAGACAGGTGCTGGGGAAGTCAGAGCCTCTGCATACCTTCAGACAAAAAACCCACTGCCGTCAAGCCAACTCCAATTCGCGGTGACCCCATGTGTGTCCGAGTGGAACTGTGCTCCACACGGTTTTCAAGAGCTGACTCTTTGGAAGTAGACTGCCAGGCTTTTCTTCCAAGGCACCTTTGGGTGGACTCGTAACCTCCAACCTCTTACAGGAACTTGTAAACCTACCTGTAGTATAACCAAAATGGGGGATATGGTGAAGTATTACTTATGTTATATATATGGAAACCCTGGTGGCATAGTGGTTAAGTACTACAGCTTAGCTGTTCAAATCTACCAGGAGCTCCTTGGAAACTCTATGGGCGGTTCTACTCTGTCCCATAGAGTTGCTAAGAGTCGGAATTGACTCAACGGCAATGGGTTTTTGGTTTATATATATATATGTGTGTGTGAATATATATATGTGTATATATATATAAATATATTTATAAATATATATACATACATACGGCACAGTGGTTAAGTGTTTGGCTGCTAACCAAAAGGGTCGGCAGTTTGAATCCACCAGCCGCTCCTTGGAAACCCTATGGGCCAGTTCTATTCTGTCCTATAGGGTCGCTATGACTTGGAATCGAGTCAAATGCAGTGGATTTGGTTTTGCTTTTTTTGGGGCGGGGGGGCAGGGGTGTATATATATATATATATATATATATATATATATATATATATATCCTGAGTTTTAAATTACTTCTTGGCATGTGTGGAAAACTTTTGGAGGAGATACACTTCCTCTTAGTTGAAAAGTTCATCACTTTCTCCTGAATCATCACACTCAGCAAAGGTCATTTCAATATTTACAAGCAACTGTGTAGCAGAGAGAACCATTTATTACTCCCTCACACAGGTTCTAAAATCTCTTTCCCTATAGAAATAAAGTCAAGTAGGATGAAAACTGAAGACAGCGAGAAGAGAACCCTTTTCTCTTGGCGGAAAAAAAATTGTTGATTTTTTTGGAAACAGACAGCCAGGCCTTTCTTCCAAAGTACTTCTGGGTGACCTTGAATCTCCAACCATTTTGATAGCAGCCAAGCATTTTAACCATTTACCACACAGGGACACCCACCCTAAGCAAGGGTGAGATAAGTACACAGACAAATGAAGCCCGAATTGCTATAGATGGTGTCCTCTGGTTGATGGCATTATTTAAAACATTTGTTTTAGTTCTAGCTTCTAGTGTGTCAGCATGCTCCTCCCTGTAGAGTAACGCTGCCCAGAACTGCCTGACCTTGCTCTAAGCAGCTAGCTCATGGTTTCAATTACCTATATATCTATCGTTTGACCTTTTATTCAGTTACTTACAAGCGTTCTTTACAAGTTTTAAGAGGGCGACAAACTGGTTCTACTAATATTGTGAGACATTTTCTTGAGTTGTTCTGATGCTGGTTTTCCATTAACGCCACTGATGTTGCAAGAACCTTCGTCAAAAACTTCTAAAACTGATTTCTAAAATACCATACAATCTCAAGGCTCTAGTTCTGGGTGGAAATGATGTGTTGTTGAAATGGCCTTTCAAACAGAACTCTTTGTTCAGTAATGAGGATGATTAGCTAATTCCATTATTGCTTACCTACCTTAAGAAAAAAATAATCTTGATTTTGCCTGCTAGTTGCTTACTCATTGATTATAAATTTCTTTGACTTTAGCGAATGGGTCAATTTGTGGTAGCAGTTTATCATATTAAATATAGCCCAAATATTAGAGATTCCTTAAAAATACTATACATCCAAGGTAAAAGCAGTAGGTATTTGAGAAACAGGTAAAAGGTATTTTTTTAAAAATCTATATTATCAAAAATAATGCTGGAAAGTCTTAGTGGCCTCTCCCACTGAGAGAGAGAATGTGGTGTCATTCCTTACACTTTCTGTTTCTATTTTACATACACAAACCTGACAAGGGGAACCAGCAGTAACCCAGTGCTCCCTTTCGATGACATCATCATAACTTTAAAGTCGAGACTGCAGAAGTTACATCTAGCAATGGTATTAAAGTCATGCAATAATTGATCCAGTTGGAGAAAAATGAAAACGGCATCTGACAGTGAACATGTGGGACTCCAGAATTTTCTCTGTGGATCTGAATTGGGACTCAAAACAGATATTCTGAAGCATTTTCTACATGACTCATAGAAGGCGGAAAGGGTGGGGAGTCAGTCCCTTTGTCTTCTCATGGGATTAATAATGTGTACCTTAGAATGAGTCAGAACACAGCAATATAATAGAATGTGACTACTTACCCCCAAGGAGTTAGAATAGTGAGCAGGACAGACGTGGAAGACAACTGAACCAATGCTGAACAAATGAGTTCAAGAACACACGGACCACGTCCATGGCTCTGCAGGGGCCTGCGGACATCTCTCTCCACACCAGGCAGAGGTGTTCTTGAACTTACTTTTGTGCCAAAAAAGCTATTTAACTCACTCTAAGAAATGAATATTCTTTGAATTCTAAAGGTAAAGAGATATAAACAGTATTTTCATTACAATTTGCATGAAGTATATTCCTTATAGAGGACACATATCTAAGTATGCCAAGTACTGAAAGAAAAAGATGTTCTATTATTTGACTAAGTGACAGAATAAATGGCACGTTTGCTTTTTTTTTTTTAAATACATGAAGCTGATACTATCTTAAGAGGTGGGGAAAACCAAATCTAATGTAGGTGTGGATGTCTCTGTGTCATTAACAGGGTGGCAGGGATGGAACAAAGGTGACTCTAGAAAGTAATTTCTGTTCCTTGGTTTCTACATGGGAAAAATGGGGCAAAGTGGATAGAAATGCCCACAACAATAGCTAAGACCTGATAATGTTATGTAAATTCAAAATTAAATTCACACTCGAACTTTATAAAATACACATTTCATGTCTCTACAGGCCACATGCAAAATGTGAGCTGTATACAAAGTCCTGGTTGGGGAATCTGGGGTAGTATGTGTACACAACTGTGGTATAGACACTGGGTCCTGCCTTCATCCCAGTGACCTGCTGGAGTATTATGGGCACATCCAGGCGTCCAGGTGCTGTGCTAACATCTTTCAGTGACTATTTGATTTTATTTTCTCACACACATGAAATCCTATTAGAAAGGCACTATAATCACAGCTGTTTCACAGATGAGGAAATAAGCTGGGATGTTAGACAACTTGTCCAAGGCCACACAGATGGTAAGTAGGCAGAATTCAATTCGTTCAATGCTGACGGTGACACCTTCACCACCGTCCCTCAATATCAAATCACCCCTTGGGTGTTGGACATATGTGAGTTTGAGGCAAGTCCTTCAGGATTTCAAAAAATCCTGTATTTTTTAGTGGTTAAAGAGCAGGAAAAAAGACTGAGAAGGCTGATATTTGCATTGTTCCAAAAGAGGAGACAAAACTGGTCAGGTAATTAGTCTCCACGAGTGACCACATACAGGCTTCTCCCTGTCCCCATTCCTATGAAACCTTTCATAAGCCGAAATGGCATAAAGTGAAGAAGCAATATGGGAAAAATTTCTGAGCGTTCCCAGACCCCAAAAATAACCTACCAAACCATACCAAATAACACATCAAACCTAAAATAACACTAACGTACACTAAAGCAGGAATGCTGAGTGTGGGTCCCTGGAAGGGGCTTGGTGACCCCACTCTTGCTGCTCTGGGTGGGCACTGCCTCTTTAAGGGCTTGCTGCAAAACAAAGGCTGTAAAAGTGAAAATTCTCTTCTGATTTCTTTCCATTAGTGAAAACAGGTACCAATGAAGGTCTTTCATGAAAACGAAGTGGCATAAGGCGAACTTTTGAACAGCGGGGGATACCTGTATAGCAAAGTCTGAGAATCTTTTACATAAAAGCAACAAGACATTAACCATGAGAAATGTGAGTCTGATTATCAGAAAACTTTCCAGACAGTGAAATGAACTCAACTGTGACCATGTACCTAAAAAGAAATAATGAAAGTCCTTCCTGTATGGCATTTTAGAAATTGGCAAATACACAAGGGAAGAAAACAGGTTCACTTGGAGGTGCCAGATGACTCCTGACCTTTTTTCATCTGTGCTGTCATCTCGAGGAAAGAAAACTCTTTTAAGGACCACAAAAGGAGACAAAACAGCAGACTATTTAAAGCATCTGTCAGTATTTATCTAAACATGACTAAGCAATTGATCGTAGTGCAACCAACTGGCAGTCATAAAATGACTGGAAAACCATCCCTGGACCTAGTAGTGGAAACAATGTAGCTTATGGAGATGGCGCCTTTGTAAGGACAAATCACTTCCCTATAGAAGGGAAGGCTCAGGACCATAGCTAATGACAGCAGCCAACACACCCTGTGTCAGGCACCCTGCTCAACACTTCACACCCACTAGCAAACACAATACACACCTATGAGGTAAGTGCCATTATTAGCTCCATGTTATGGACAAGAAAACGCTCACTCAGGTGGCTTAAGGAACTTAACCAAAGGTCCTTCCATGTTAAGTGGGAGAGCTGGGATTTGCAGCTGGTTTGTCTGACTTAGACGCCATCTACAATGATACCATGCTACAAATAAAGTACTAACTAAAGCCCACATTCAGAAAGTTGTATATGACAAACTATGTGCAAAGTTCCTTAAAAAAAAAAAAAATTTCTAAATTGCTTTGCTAGGAATAGCTATGACACTTAAACCGATGTGTAAATTGAAAATTAAATTTGCACTTGAACTTTATAAAACAATACACTTTCTTGCAGGTTACTTGCAAGATGTAAGGTGCATTCCAGGTCTGGGTCAGGAAGTTTCTGGTGACATGTATGTTACTGCAGCATACACCCTGGGTCCTGTCTTCATCACGGTGACTGCAGAAGTATTTCAGGTTTCTCGGCTCTGTTTTCTTTGTGCCTTCTGATCCAGTCCAAGAGAAAAATGTGCTGCAATACTGGCTCTGTTCTATTTATGTTGCTAAGCTACTGCATATTTTCCCTTGCCTTGCCCAGAAAACTGTTAATTGTCTTTAAAGAGATAAGCTGCATTCTGGGACATCTTTGTATATGTGCACTAAATATGCTGAGAGTTTTTCTGTAAAATAAATGTTGTTCTTTTCCAAATAACCTTTGGAGAGAATTATGTGATACTACACTGATGTGAAATGTAAATTCCAAACATATTAGTATTTAAGTAGACTTATTTTTTTTTATATCTATTTAGGAAGTAGAGCCCTGGTGGTGCAGTGGTTAAGAGCTACAGCTGCTAACCAAAAGGTCAGCAGTTGGAATCTACCAGCCACTCCTTGGAAACCTTATGGGGCAGTTCTCCTCTGTCCTATGGAGTCACTATGAGCTCGAATTGACTTGATGCCAATGGGTTTCGGGATATCTATTTAGGAGCCCTGTTGGTGCATGGTTAAGCGTTTGGCTGCTAACCAAAAGGTCAGCAGTTCAAATCTACCAGCTGCTCCTTGGAAAGCCTATAAGGCAGTTCTACTCTGTCCTATAGGGTCACTATGATTGAAGGTTGGCTCCACTGCAATAGGTTTGGTTTGGTTTTTGGTTTCCGTCTATTTAATGCCCTTGGGAGCTACCCACATGCACACACACAGGCACACACGCAAACATGCACACATGCACATACTGGTGAAAGGGTTTAGAAAGGAAGAACCTTCACACTCTTAATGAGACAGTGAGATTGAAAGAAGCAAACAGGAAGTGTCACTCTGCCAGTATAGACAGGTTAGGTTGGTCTGGGTCCTATACATTTAACACACTCAGGTGATTACGTCTGATTTCAATTTTCTTTTCAAAAAAAATATTCTGGGAGAACTTTCCACTTATTTCTTGAAAATTCTGAATTAAAAAAAAAAGAGTAGGTAAAATATAAGTAACAACAGAAAACCTGAAGCATATATTTGAAATGATTATTTCTTTCCTCTTGCCCCTAAAGCCCCAAACACAAAAACATACAAAGTCAACTTTGGAAACAGGCAGATGCATTCATAGTTTTCCACTACAGCACCCACTGATGGAATTAATTCAGTTATACATCCCCTTCTTCCACATAAAAGTCTTTCCTGCTTTTTAACAGAAACAAATCTTCACAATTCCTTTCTCCTTCTTGCTTGCTAACAGTGTTGGAACCCATCTTGCTCTGTCCGTGGTTACAATTAGGGAGAGCCTTCCTGAGCCCTAAACTAAGGCTGGGTCCTTCTACTACTGAAGTAACAGACAGGGTCCGTGTTCTAACCTGAAACTCTTGTCCACATTTCCTCCTGCTCTAATACTGTGGGAAAGACCTTACCTGGTCCGAGCTCCTGAAACGTCAGCGGGATGTAGAGACCCACGTTGCCACGGAACGAAGCAACTTTATAAAAAGCTGGGATTAAATGAGATCTCCTAGAAACCATCAGCTTTGTTTTTTTTTTTTTTTCTTTTCTCCACCTCCTTTCCTTTCTTCAAGACTGGTATGAGGGGAAGGAGAGAAATGTAACAGCTGACCACACTCATTCAGATGTTTCTATTTGTCACCAATGGCTAGAAATAGTAAGATAGGAGAAAATCAAACCCAAGTATGAGTGATTGCTTCTTGCAAATGTTGGCATATTTGCTTCTAAAAGTAGCACTGTGAATCATGTCCTAACCTGGAGGGCTGGAGGATTATTTGCAAACGGTCATCTGGGCATGCCTAAATTCCCTCGTTCCGAAATACAGTCACTGAACTGGAGAGTTCCAAAGTCCCCTTCTAACTTCAGCACCTTATCATTTTTTAAAAAGGTTCTTGCTACTTTTGATTAATTGATTTTAACTCCAGAACTCTGAATGCAAATTAGCTAAGAAGTTCACCACCTTGGTTCCTTTTCCATTCTAAATGTGGCAATCCCTCCAAAAAAGCCTAACAAGCTCGTTATGTCTTAGGGAGCGGAGGTTTTACTGAGGCAGGAAAGCTAGTGATTTTAATGAACAGGTAACAGAGGGATAAGTAATTTGATTATGTTAGGTAACTCCGAAGGGTACAGTTTTAGTTTTCAAAACCTATCCCTGGGTGGTGCAAAATGGTTCACACTTGGCTATTAACCAGAAGGTTGGCAGTTCCAACCTAACCAGCCGCCCCTTGGAACAGGCATGGTGATCAGCTTCTGTAAAGATTAAAAAAATAAATAAATAACAGCCCAGGAAACCCTTCGGAGCAGTTCTACTCTGTAACAGATGGGGTCTCTCCAAAGTCATAAACCAACAACACAACAAGAACAAAATCAACAGATCCCAAATCAACACAAACAAAACCTATAGCTGCCTAACCAGAAATGCAGACAGGTGGGGAAACCAGAGCTTCTATTATCCAAAAACAAACAAACGAACAAACAAAAAAAATGCAGAGCATGCTCCCTTTTTATTTTTCTTAGATGCAGGCTGAGATGGGGAGGAAAACATAGCATTCAGAGAAAGATGGGGTCACTCGCAAGACATTTTTCTCTTTTTTCAATCAATCAAAACCTGTTTCTCTAAGCATAATTTGTGCCCGTGTGATGTCAAGTGTGATGTCTGAAACATAAAGCAGCCTGCGCTGCTCTCTAGTAAATCTAAAAAAACTTCAGGTAATATCTCAGTTCAGTACAAGGTGCACTCCTGAGAACTCTTCTGAAAGTAGACTACCTGAAAGTTAAGAAGATTTTTGGGGGAGAGAGAGAACTAGGGAAGTCTCCTTGGGCATGTTCCTGGGTTCACTCTTCTACCAACTCTGCTTTAGATGGTTTACTATGTAAGTTCCCACCGATGATGTCACAGGGGTCTGGAGCAGGGAGGAAGGAAAGGACTGTGTCTCTGCCTGTCACTGCCACTGTGTTATGACTGTAAAAGCCCCCAGTCCTTAAGAGGAGAACAAAGTCGAGAAGGGAGCCTAGTCTTGGTGGGTGAAAATACTTGCTGGGCTCCAGGGTCCAGTGTATCTGGTCACTAGGGCCCTTGGGGTCCCCTGGTGGGGAGTCCAGGATTGGGTGGGGTAAGGGTTTCTTCTTGTAGGTATGGCCATGTCCCAGATACTACCACAAGCCTGGCAAACATCCAATGCCTCTTTCTGTGAGGTTGTTTATTATTCATTCAAATATTTATAGGACATATTTTTTTTTTTTTTTTATTCTAAGTACAGAAAAGCTGCCATGAGAGCTCACCCATTGCTGGGTGATCTAAATGACATCATCCTACTGTTGACCACAGGCAAAGAAGTCAAAGGCCACCTGTACACATTTTTCTCTTTATACATGCAGCAATTTCAGGAGGATGAATTGTCTTCATTATCTGAATTTTGGAAGAAAATTAACTGTAGAACCTTCACTAGATATCTACCTTTCCTGAAATGAGAATTTTACTAAAAAATAAATAAAAATAAAGATTCACTCATCTCTGTAATCAGTCTGGAAGTGAACGTCTCACACCGCTTTATAAGCAGACTTCATCCTCATGGCTTTTCTCTGAAGAAACAGTAGCAAAAACAAGCGAATATTTCTCCCAAAGAGGTCTTCTTTGGTGGTGGTGTTAGCTGCTGTCCAGTCAGCCCCCGACTCAGGGAGATCCTGAGCACAGTGGACCTGATGGGCTGCAGATCAGACTGTTGTGATCCATAGGGTTAGAGTGCCAGACCTTTTTTCCTAGTTCATCTTAGTCTGGAAGCTCCACCGAAACCAGTCTGGCATCCTAGCTATTCGCCAGCCTCCACTGACAGATGGGTGGTGGCTGCACATGAGATGTACAGGACAAGAATCAAACTCAGGTGTCCAGCATAAAAGACAAGCATTCCACCACCGAACCACCAATGCCTCAGACCCAGGGAGTCCTAGAAGCTCAGAAATAAAGCAAGGCCTCTGTACTCCAAGTATATGGACAAATGATTTTTCATTGCACTCCTCCAAACATTCTTCCCTCAAACCACCCATTCCTATCCCTACCTCTGCTGCTTTTTAAAAAAGACTTAAAATTTTTTTTTACAGTAATTTTAGGTTTACAGAAAAATTGCACAGAAAGTACAGTACAGAGTTCCTCTATATCTTCCCTCAAGCCCCTGCACACAGTTTCTCCTATTACCAACATCATGAATTGGTTTGGTACATTTGTTACAATCGATGAAGCAATATCAAAACCTTGTTAGTAACAATGTATCAGTGGTCCATAGTTTACATTAGGGTTCACCCATTGTGTTACAGAGTTCCCTGGGTTTTGACGAATGTCATGTATCCACCATTACAGTATCATTTGTAATGTAAGTGTGGATAAAGCCTTTTCATGGGATCCTCTCTTTCTACACCAAGCTTTATCCGAGTTTGTTTTTAAATGGTGATAGCACATGGCCTCCTGGTTGATGGGGTTACTTCAAATATTGCGGCCAACATCGGTGACATGGAGGTTATGACTGCTACTGTGCTACTTGGGTGATGGCTTCAGTAGAGACTGGAGTGAGGAAATGTGAACACTCACCATCAATGCAGAAACTCAGGGAAGATTCAGCTGGCTGAAGATCAGTGTGCCCTGGACATGCAGACACAAGCAATCTTTGGTTTGACCTTGTTCTGCATCTCACTCTATCTCTTAGGAAAGCTGTAGCCTAAGCTGCAACTGCTACCCCAGAAACAACCAAAGCCCTAGCAAACAATGAAATAAAAAAGAGAATGGGGCTGCTGCCACTGGAATGTCTGAATCCTGTATTTGGGGCTCTGGTGACACAGCGGTTAGGTGTTTGGCTGCTAACCAAAAGGCTGGCAACTCAAATCCACCAGCTGCTCCTTGGAAACCTTATGGAGTAGTTGTACTCTGTCCTGTAGGGTCACTATGAGTCAGAATTGACATGACGACAACGCGTTTAGTTTTTTTTTTTTCCCTAGTCCCAGAAGAATGTTTTGATATGAAGTATGATGTTTATGAAGAATACGCAAAATAGAATGATGATGTTTTGTTGAGGATTTTTGCCTGTGGAAACTTAATTTTCAGACCGAGATATTTCAAAACAAAAAAGGCAAAACCAAAACTATGACTGTTCTTTTGACTAAGCTGTAAAAGTAGAGAGCTCACTTTAAGTTTTCAACATCATGTACCAATAATTATTGGTAATAATAATTAATTAACCTTTCAGGGACTTTGCTTATTAGGACAGGCATCTATTTGCTTGACTGTACATTATCCATATTGATGACTTCCTCTAATAAGTGGAATACTTTGAGATATTTTCCATGGGTAGCATTCTTGCTGTGTCCCTAGTTAATCCTGAAAGCATCTTAGGATATAACAGCATTTTCCTGCAGATATAACCAATCTGAGATTTTTTTTTTCCTCTGACCTTCATCATTTAACTCTGAAATCATGGATTTGGGTTCACTATGAATACAGCCCTACCATGCACGAGCCATTACAGTAGGTGCTGTATATCCTTTTCTCACTTCAATGCAAGAGCAATGCTGACAGAGAGATATCATTATCTCCACCATAAACCCAAACAAATCGCCATTGAGTCGATTCCGATCTCATGGCAACCCCGTGGTGTGTCGGAGTAGAAATGTGCTCCATAGGGTTTTTAATGGCTGGTTTTGCAGAAGCAGATTTCCAGGCCTTTCTTCCAAGGCACTTCTAGGTGAACTCAAAGCTCCAAACTTTCAGTTATTAGCTGAGCACAGGAACCACGTGCATCACCTGGGGACGCCATCCCCACCATACAAGTGAGGAAAGTGAGGATGGAAAACTGACCCAAGACTCAGTGTTTACTGTTTATAGCTGAGCTATCAACATCAGCCTGTCTGATCGCAAAACATCTCTGCCTCAGCATCCTGCCTCCCAGAATTACTAACCTCAAAATTGAGTTCTGTAATTTCACCTCTAGCTGAATGTATTTTTTATTTTTAAGTTTGGGAATGTCTATGTGAAAGAAAAATTTTGTGTTCTTTTGTTTTGTTTTTACTGCATCATTTTCAGGCTTAAGAATCACATGCATATCAGTCTTTGTTCCAGTTTATTTGAAAGGAAGGGAAACTGTGCAACTAACTTTGGGGACAGCCAGAACAGCGTGGCATTTAAGGAGTTGTCCTAAGCAGGTGCTCTCGTCTCTAAACCCACAGCATCATGGGTTACAGGAGAGAAGCAGCATGAGCTCCACCACCAGCATACCAGGAAGGAAGAATCTGTACACTTAGTTTGCTAATATTAATCTAAGAATCAAAGCTTCTGAACTGCCCTCTTTGTAACGTAGTGAACAGAACCTGACAGTGAAAAGCAATGCCTTTGCAATATGCTGAAGATGATTTGTTACGATGAGTGATCAACTAATCTACTTATAGAAATCTTGGCTTTATACTTTGTTTCCTTAGAACCAAGGTTTGTCAGGTGCAGGCTGACTGTTCTCCTTAGCACGAATTCGATACTACCTCCTACTACCTCCTAGCCCTGTCTCTCCTCTGCTGACGCCAACTTGCCAGAGCATGCTTCACACAAAATCTTTCTTTGTATTAAAAAAAAAAAAAAAAGCACTGCAAAAGTCTGGAAAGTATAGGAGGCAAGACAATGTCACAGCAATATGACCAGAGAACTAATTCTCCAGTTACCAACTCTCTGAGTTTTAAGACAGGGCTTGTAATTTTCAGAAGCCAAACTAGATTGTGGTTATTTACAAATGTTCCTTATACTTATGAGATGAGAACAACTCCTGCTGAGAAGCAAAAGTCTCTCCAAATTGAGGGAAAAGCGCTCAATTGCAAAAAAGAAGCAAGAAAGGACTACAGCATAACCTATAGGGTAACTTCTCCAGACGCCCACGGCCCAAGGAGACATTTTTAGTGCCTTATACAGTTATCTCATCTGCACTGTATCCCCCCTCCCTAGGTTGTTTTATATATACCAAAAATCAAACCCGTTGCCGTTGAGCCAATTCCAACTCATAGCGACCCTGTTGGGCCAAGCAGAATTGCCCCATAGGGTTTCCAAGGTGCGCCTGGTGGATTCGAACTGCCGATCTTTGGTTAGCAGCTGTAGCACGTAATCACTACGCCACCCAAACCAAAAACCAAACCCAGTGCCATCGAGTTGATTCCGACTCATAGTGACCCTACAGGACCCAGTAAAACTGCCCCACAGAGTTTCCAAGGAGCGCCTGGTGGATTCGAACTGCCGGCCTTTTGGTTAGCAGTTAACCGCTATGCCACCAGGGTTTCCACTATGCCACCAGGGTTTCCTAAATATATATATAGATGTAGGTATATAGATATATCATAAAATTTGCTACTTAACCATTTTTAAGTGCAAAAGTCAATGGCATTCATTATATTCACAATGCTGTGCATCCATCACCATTATTTGCCTTGAATTTTTTTTTCATCATCCCAAACAGAAACTCAGTACCCTTTCAGCAATAACTCCTCATCCCCCTTCTGCCTCCCCTAAAGAGAGATCTATTTAGGTCTCTATGCATTTGCCTATTCTAGATATTTCATATAAGCAGGATCATATTTGTCCTTTTGTGTCTGACTTGTAGAATGTTCTCAAGGTTCATTCGTGTGTGGGACATATCAGGACTTCATTTCTGTTCATGGTGAAATCCCATTCCATGGTGTGGATTACCACATTTTGTTTATGCTTTCAGCTGTTGATGGATGCTTGAGTTGTTTCCACCTTCTGGCTATTGGGAATAGCGTTACAGTGTACAAGTATCTGGTTGCGTCCCTGTTTTCATTGCTTTTGGGTATACACCCAGGAGTGGAATTGCTGCACATTGTGTTTTAATCATGTAGTCATTAAGAGGAAAATTACGTTAGAAACAGTATGTAACTTTCTGGAATAGTTCATCTTTTTCATAACAGGGAGAGACGCCAAGAATCCCTGAGCTAGAAAGGAAGGCTGGAGCAAAAAGGTCTTAGCAGCAGAGGGTAGTCTGGGAATGACAGAGGCCATATGACTCAGATTTGTTTAGTAAAAGAAATTCCACTTACTGTACTGTTCCTCAGTGCCTTCAGCACTGCTGTCTGTATCAAAAGCCTGTGGGTACAAAGGTGACGTGAAAAACAAAAACACGCTCACTTTTCTCTTGGGGAACAATGCTGCATGTCCCCTAATTCCCCCAACACCGTCTGGTCTCTATCTTGCTCTGCTGACCTCCTCTCTGGCTTTATTCATAGACCTCTCCTTGGCCAGAGTTAACATGTTTGCGGTATGATTCACTGTGCCATGATTCCAGGCTCTTTTCTGTCCCTTTTGCAGCAGGAACCTTTTAATGAATATTCTCAAAAATGGGAAACAGGCTGTCAGTCTTTAATGACTTTCCTGTTCTTGCTTTATATGTGTCATCTTAAAATACAACTGATCTTTTTAAGGATACAAATGTGTTTGTTATCACCCAGACAGTTCTAGTGAGTAAATTACTCTTCCGGAATAATAAATGAGAGGCTTTTGAAAGTGCATTAACTGTTTAGATTCACCCAGCTCCGATCAACTGCTCAGGGAATTTCCACCCGGCTCGTGAGTCACCAGCAAAGGTTGCTGGTCCACTCCTCTCCTCCTTAGGGAGTGATTTAATAAGTCCATCTAAGTGTTTACACATTAAAATCCAGAGTGCAGCAAGAATCTCCAGTCACAGTAAGAAATTCCAGAGTTACATTTCTGAGAAAGTAGCAAGAAAATTCCGAATCTAACCCTCCCATTTATCAAGGAACCAAAAAATGTCCTCTTCCAGATACTTCACACTGACTTCTGTATGCCCCGAGAGTGCTTATTTGAAGAGATATGCCTTCTAATTTAATTACATTTTATCTGGAGCATGATGCATAGTTGAACCTTTCCATGGGGATGCAAGTGGTCACGCTGACCAGCAATACTGAGCCACATCAACCTCTTGGGCTACTGGTCAGCGAAACCAAACCAGGTGCCGCTGAGTTGATTCCGACTCATAACGGCCCCATGTATAGCTGAGTATAACTGCCCCATAGGGTTTTCTTGGCTGTAATTTTTTTATTCAAGCAGATCATCAGGCCTTATCTTCCACAGCACCGCTGGGTGGGTTTGAACTGCCAACTTTTCAATTAGCAGTCGAGCGCAAACCATTCACGCCACCCAGGGACCTCTTGGGCAATTGGTACACGGGGGTTATTCGCACTTCTGAGCTGGTGATGCTGTGTGTATCTGGTTAGTTTCAAGACGGCTGCATCTCAGAAAAGGGAGAATAACTTCTGCGTTTGCTGATGGTAAAATACTTTGAGAGGATCTCATGGGAAGGGAACTTTTTCCATAACTGTAGGTTTAGCATTTGCTTAAAAAATAATTTTTTTGTTCATTACAGCTCCTCCCCCACACCTGGTCTTTTAATCTTAAACACACACGCCACCCCTCCACAATTCTACTGCCGTCCAGGGAATACTGTATCGTTCCAATCGCATCAGCACATATGGTTCCATCTCAATTATGGACCAAAGTAAACTAAAGGCCTGGAACTTAATGACTTCACCAGGGAAGAGGTTTCAAACAAGATCAAGGAGGAAGCGTGGGGGAGAGAAAATCTGCCAAACAGCAGAAAGGGATGGAAATGAGAGGAGGAATCGTGGCCAGTTGAAGGAGGCCAGCTTGCTTGCTTCCGGGCATAGATTTCTTAATTTTTCTTATTGTTTGAAACTTGACCCCTTCTGCTCTTTCCATTGGACCTTAAGTGAAGAGAAGGGAGATGCAACGTGGTGTCTGAGGAGCAAAGAGACTTTGGCAGCTTACAGGGCTGGGTTTGTGGTTTGGCTCGGTGAGTTTGGAGAAATTACTCAACTTCTCTGATCCTTGTTTCCTTACCTTTAAAAAAGGAGCCAAGATGCCTCTCTTTTTTGTTAATTTTAAGCACTAAAATGAGGCAATGATGGGCATAACGGGCAGTTCTGGGCATGAGCCAAGCATTCACCACGGGGTTGGATTCATATTGTATAAGCAAGAAAGGGTTCCATAAAGTTTGGGCTAAAAGCACATTTTCAAGTTGAGCAAAGCATTCCATTTTAAGTAGCTCTTCAAAGATGCCCCAAGACAGTCTCTGACATTTCCAAAGAAATTCTCTTGGGAAAGCAAAACAGGCAACTGGAATGCAGAACCACCACCACCACCACCTCCGTGGTAAAAATGCTAACAATGAATATGCAGCAATATGTGGTTGGCTCTGCCTGCTTCTCAGATATGATCCTACAGGCATGAATGCAATGAGAGCAAATACAACGAAATCATACTTAGAAACCTATGCACACCTTTTCATGCAGATAAGCAGTGAAGAAAGAGAAAAAATATGTTCATTCAAGCAATAGGTAATAAATGATAATTTATTTAATTGAATTGAATTTTTCTGCAAAGTATTTCTAGGCTGTGGTTTTACTCTAAGGGTTAAGAAAGGGGGTACGTGGGCTGTGGAATCCTGAATTTCTCTACTGTTCAATTTTTTCATGCCTGTGTATTATTCCAATTTTAATTTCTATGCTGCTAAAGCAAAAACTCCTGGGCCACAAATGCAAGTGATAAAGCTGCTGCTGTGAGTTGAAAATCCACTCTCCGTCACCCAACGCCAACAATCTACCCAAATCACCTGCTACTTCTTTAAAGTCTAATTTTCATACAGAAATAAAGTTTTCTTTTTCTAGAAAGTCTGCTGGGGCTTGGGTTGAGACCATGTTCTAGACAAGTTCTCTCCTTCTCCATCTCTCTTACCTCTCTACCCAGGACTTCTTCCTAAGTACTATCTGCAGGGCTCTCTTGTTCTTAAAGGCTAGATTTCTTACTTTTCACTTATCTCCCCAGGACCAAGTTCCCCTTCTGTTTATTGTAATTTTATTTCCTTCTGCACTGCCCCAAACTTCCCTGGAACCGAGATTAGAGTTCCATCAACCTGGACAATTAGATTTCCCTTGAATTCCACCCTATCATAGGAAGTGAGCAATAAACACTTGATCTTCTGATGAAGAGTCAGTAGGAGCCATTGTCCCCAACGATCTCACCCATTGAGTGCCACTGGGTTTTGTGGTGCTTAAATAGGTTTTGTTTTTTGGATGCTGTATAAATTAAGTCCATCAAGTTACAAACTGCCTAGTTGGGTAAGTAGATTAGATCATAGTAGATCAGAGTTTGTCTACTTTTATTATTTTTTTTTCTTGCAGTCTGTGGCTAAGTTCCATTTGCCTTGGTTCCAAAAATCCACATATGGAAGATGAAGTTTCACACAGATATGTTTATATTTGTATAGTCATTTATATAGCTGACATCCTCTGAGACCCTCATCTATGGTAGGGAAAAGCTTCCCTCACACACAGCAAATCTGGCTTGTGAAGCACTGGCTTACTCAGAGCAAAGAAAATTATGCAGCGGAGAGCTGCAGTAAAGTGGAGAGTTATGTTATAAAAGCCTATTCATTGTTGCCTCCTTTCCCCCTGTGGTTTAAGATTTGCATCGACATGGGAGAATTGAACCGATAAACACACAAACCCGGGTTATGTGTATTGGGGCTAATTGGAAGCAGCTGAGAACAGTGGGAAGCCAATCCACAGTCGGACAGTTCTTTTCTTATTGTGGGTGGGCCAGTATGTTAAGGCTCCCCCGGAGCCTTCCCAGGGCTGGGACCTGAAAGCTCAACTGCAACCCATATCTTACAGGAAAGGCAGAATATAGTCATCCACACAAGAGATTTGCATGCCTATTACTAAGTTGCCTCTGAAATAAAATGAAGACAACTCACTGAAGTCTCCATAAGTAATTCAGAGTAGTGCTCTATGGTTTTTCAATACAAAAGTTGCTAGTGGCAGCCCATCACCAAGAGGAAGTGCACTGGTGCTCTGGCTGTGGTTTGCACCTTGTTTACTGAGTTGATGTCAGTGAGTTTGCTTTTTGATTGTGGTACACAGCACAAGGAGTGTCTTCCAACAAATTGTTCATCTTCCTTAGAGTCACTTTAAAAGACAAAGTATGGTAGACTTGGCTGTCTCTGTGTAACGTTAATTAGAAATAACAATAATTTGCTAAGCTGTCATTATGTTAACGTTCTCTCTTTCCCCTTTGGTGGGTAATAAGTAATGGATACAGCTGGGATTTAGCACAGGTCTCTGGGGCTCCAAGCCCACACACTTTCTCCATGCCACGCATCCACAGAATTTCAGAAGCCTACAGGCCGTTCAGAGGGAACTGCATAGCTCCACTGGGAGCAAGCCTAAATCATCACCTAAACTATGGTGTCCATTATACCATCTCCTACCGTAACTACCCACGGCTCCTGAAACACAAGATGAAAAGTTATAAACTGTTTCAGAGAACAGCTGTGCATAGGATTTTCAGTGGCTGTGATCTTTCAGAAGTAGATCGCCAGGCCTTTCTTCCAAGGTGCCTCTGGGTGGGTTTGAACCACCAATCTTTCGGTTAGTAGTTGAATGTTCAACTGTTGACTCCACCCAGGGACTCCTTATCAAGCAGAGTTCCCTCAAAATCGAGGTTACACTACAGTAGTAAAAGGCAGGAGTTTCTCTTCTCCAACCTGCACTAGAATGTGAAAACAATACTACATAGATCGTGAACTAACAGAATCTAATGTATAGACCACAAAAACTTCAAAATTTCCAGCTCCACCCCATTTTATATTAGAAAATGAAGTACCTGAAATGTTAAATGACTTGAACAAAATAATTAAGGACAGTAAACCTGTATTTTTCACAAAAGTGTCAATTCAAAGTTCAATAAAATGCTATAACAAAATCAAATCTATTCCCACCCTCCGAACACACCCTTTCTCTCAAACACCAATTTTATTCCAAGCAAAAAAATCTTAGGTTTTCTGTATTGTCTATGAAAGAGTAGGCGTTTTGTTTAATAGTTTTACCAAGAAATTCAAGCTGCAGACCTAAACAAATAAAATCGCTTCTTTGAAGCTTTGGGCTTTGCTGACTTATGAATTGCTTGGTGGCTTGGCAGCCCCTAACCTTGCTGAATGTAGTCAACTCCTTTATGGAGAGTAGCTTACGAAGAGCTGCCCATCCCAACTTTGCTTAAACGCTTCCCGTGTGAGGAATTCACAGCTTTATGAACAGCGAATCCCATTTTGGGATCGCTCTAGCTGTTTATAAAATCCTTCCTTGTGCTGATCCAAATCCTGCCTCTCTCTAACTTGGAGAGTAAGTCTAATTCCTTTTCCATATTATGTTGTTGTTGTTGTTGTTGTTGTTAGTTGCTGTCATGTTGATTCTGACTCACGGTGACCCCATGTGTGCCGAGTAGAACTGCTCCATAGAGTTCTCAAGGCTTTGTGACCTTTCAGAAGCAGATCACCAGGCGTGTCTCCTGAGGTGCCCATGAATGGGTTTAAACTGTTAACTTTTCGTCCAGTAGTTGAGCACTTAACATTTTGCACCATCCAGGGACCAAAAAACCAAACCAAACCCATTGCTGTCAGGTCGATTCCAACACGTGGTGACTCTAGAGGACAGAGGAGAACCATCCCATAGGGTTTCCAAGGGTTGCCAAGGCTGGCAGCTATAACTCTAAACCACTGTGCCACCAGGGCTCCTTCCACTCATAGCACCTCAAATACTTGAGGACAGTTGTCACATCATCCAAATTCTGTCCATCCCTGTACCTTCAGCTACTCTCTGTGTGGATTCTAAATCATTGCCCTCTTGGTCACACACCACTCCACAAACTCCAGCTTGCCACGGTCCCTTTAAAGTGTGCCCTGAATTCTACACTACACTCCAGTATACTAAGGCCAGCACAGGGCATGGCCAGATTATTACCTCCTGAATCTGGGACACTGTCCTTTTATTAACATCCTCCAACAGCCGCATCACTCTGTTGTTGGCTCACACTGAATTTGTATCCAACTAAAACACCCAAATCTTTTTCACACTTAGGCAACTGCTGTTTTTTCATTCCACCAGTCACTCAACAAATATTGTCTTCAAGAAAATTATTTCCACACCAAAAAGCTGACAATTTTCCATAAGATGGTTGGGAGACAAACAGACTAAGGAAACACATGGACTTGTGACCTACAGCTGAACCTGAAATTTCATTTTTTTCTCCCTGAATTTGAAAACAAACTCTATTATTTATCAGTCATGAAAGGGCAAAGTAACCACACAGAATTCCAAAGATATGTGAAATGGGAGCCACAATAGACAAATGAAGAATAATTCTATCATGTTTCACTTGCAAGTTCAAAAGAATGTATTTAGAGGGTCACAAAGTATATTTCTGAGAAAGAATCAGATCTTGACTACCTTCAAACCGAAAATCAGTGGAAAGCAAATCGTTAGGTAAGAACTTTAGGTCAAAACATGTTTTTCTTAGAAATGATATAAATACCACTGGTAGCTAGCTGCCTTATTGACTATGACACATCAGACAAGTTCCTGAATTTTCCAGGTGTCACCCAACACATGAACACAGAATGACACTTCCTATCTATTTTACTTAAATACTGAAAATACTTCAGAGTTTTCTGCAAATCCCTTAAACTATCAAAACTGTTAGGATCACAAGATGCCTTTATTCCATCTGCCCTCATCTATCTGGTTTTCTATAACTTGTAGACCATTTGTTAATAGCCACAGACCTAAGTATCTCACCATTTTTATCCTAATTGGTAAACTGTTGCAGAATCAATTAATTATAGAGCAAATGCAAGCTCAGAGCTTGAAAAAACCCAAGGGATCAGCCAACCCAATGACTTAATTGCACAAATGAAAGTACTGAGACTGTGTTCATTTTTGGGAAATTGCTGTTCATTCATTCAGGTATGCTGAGCACTATGCTAGGCACTGTGAACACAGGCAGCTCAAGACACTGTCTGACCTACTCATGCCCACTGCTGTCGAGTTGATTCCAACTCATAGCGACCCTACAGGATGGAGCAGAACTGCCCCATAGGATTCTCAAGGCTGTAAATCTTTATGAAAGCAGATCACCACATCTTTCTCCTGAGGTGCAGCCGGTGGTCTCGAACCACTGACCTTTTGGTTAGTAGCTGAGTGCTTTAAATGTTGTTATCACCAGGACTCCTTGTCTGACCTAACCTGGGTGAAAATCTAATTGTGAAGAGAAACACAGGTGACTAAATGTAAATGACTCAAACTGGAAGGAGTTCAAGAGGAAGATCTATGTAGACACATCGATGCTGGTGTGTGTGTGTGTATGTGTGCACGTGTGTGTATGTGCAGAAATGTTGGGGAAAGGAGAGAGCAAGGTGAGAGAGTTAGTTGGGTGACTACATGTGGGTCAGTTCAAGGCCTCGTGTCATGCACTGCTGAGGAAAACAATCACAGGTTCCATTATGCTTACAACGTGTTATATACAACTACAGTAAACAGATCATAAATACTGCCGTGGGCCAACTGAGTTAACGTGCAATTGCAAATATGTGTACACTAGTAAGTTTAATTTTAAATTTTAGATAAAGGGAGTCACCTAAAAGGTTTAAATCAGGCTTCAAACCAGTTCTTTCCGGTTCAATACCCTGGCAAGAACTGTCATTTCCAGTATATCTGGGGTGGAAATGACAATTCTCAGCAGGGTGTAGAGCCAGAAAGAACCGGTTCAAAGCCCTGGTTTAAATAGCTAGGAACAGCATCAGATGGGCATTTTAGAACAGTAATAGTCAACCCCAGCTACACATTACCAACTGGAGAGCTTTTACAAGGTACCTAGAGGCCCCCATCCCAAGTCAGTTGTACCAGAACCCTGAGTTGTGGGCCAGATGAATTCCAAGACTGAGAACTACTGTGTTTAGAGATTGTTCTGGCACCAATGTACAGAGGCCCTAAGACGGAGTCAGAAAAGTGGAGAGGAGACAATTACAACCGTCCCCATGGGAGATAGTGAGTTTTGAACCAAGGCAGTAAACATGGGGACCAAAAGATGGGATGGAAGAAGTGGGGACCACGGGGAAGTCATTGATGGCTCCCAGGTGTGTGATTCCAGTGCTTTTGTGAATAGGAGTGCAGCTCCAAGCTGAAATTGGAGCGATTACAGGGTCTACAAGTGCAATGCCCAATGGGGTCCATAAACATGGCATAGAAGAGAGGCCTGGGCAGGTGGTGAATGCTTCAGTAGGTCAAAGATGGTCTTTAGCCATGAATATGGTGAAGAGCATTTAAAACGGGAGGGGGGTGGTCCAGGATGGGGGAATTCTGAGGGAAATAAAAGCAGTAAAGCCATGAGGAAACCTTGAGGACTCACAGCAATGTGAAGAATGTGACCTCACAGGCACTGTGATACCATCTGCCGCTTGCCCTGACTCCTAGGCTTCTGGCCATCAGGTGCTCCAGATTTCACATCTTCGGGCTCGTTGTCAAGCCATGCTTCAGATCAAGTGTTTCAATTTTTAGAACCAAAAGCATGATCACAGTCTAACGGCCCAGAGCCTCCTATTAACTGACCCTGGCTAAAGCAACTGCTGAGAGACGAGGCGGCCACAGACCAGGGGACTCTTCCCTCTTTCTGAGCCCAGTCCCCGCAGGTGTGCCAGGAAAAGGGCAGAGCCTTAAAGAACTCCTGGCATGGCTATACCAAAGCCACACTCTGCCCAGACCCTGCCACTCCTGTCTGAACAAACACAGCTTTTGCTGCTGTCTTAAAAGTGGTTTTCAATCTTCAAGTGGTGTTTTCCAGACAGTATGAACTCAGTGCTGCACGCACCAAAGGAAGGACAACTTCGGGTTGGAATTCTGAGAAACTTGTCAAGGTCACCCAAGGTTGAGTGGGGAGCTCTTGCTGCAGGCTGGAGCATCCGGCCATTTCCTAAAGCACTCCTTAGAGACAGAGAGAATTTGGCCCTGGGGAATCCCAGAGATACTGTTTAGGTGGTCTGAGGGACAGAAGCTTGCAGTGCCAAGTGTAAGCGGGAACCTTGAGACCCAATATCTTCCAGAAAACGGATGGAGTGGGGCACATAAGGCAGGAAATGAACAAGAACAGGCAGTCTATGGAGCCACGTTTTTCTCTTCGACAGCTGACAGAAATCCCTGGTACCTCCCTTACTCAGCAATCGTGAATGCTCATGGAAAATATTTCACTATGAGAAGAAAAAGGAAACCTGCCTTTTTTTTTTTTTTTGCAAGTGGGGAAAAATGGAAACTCTTCCTTAGAGACTAGAGAAATCAGTAGTGTCTCCCGGGAATCACATTCGTCTGCTCCAAACAAAGCCAGTTCACTGTAAAGCAGATCAGTTAAGAGCTTTTTTTAAAAAAGAGTGTGAGCTCATATGAACCACCTGAGGGGAATGGCCAAGGAATCAAATATCCTGCTAGGAAATGTGCCACCCCACTGAGGTTACCTGGGACAAAGGGGTGGCTGGGCTGGGGAGAGAAGCAGGACAGGCCACATAAGGGCAACCGGAATTCATGGATTCCCCATTCCTCACATTTTAAATTTACTTCTGCTTTTTGGCCCACAGTGGCTAGCAAACAATTGCATAATTCTCATTTCTCCTGGGTCTAGGGTACAGGGACAGGCCAGGTCACCTTCTCAGCTCTCTGCCCCAACCCCTCCCAGGGAGCTGCTTTCAAAGCACTGCTGGCTCTGCTCTGCTCCCGCCTGAGGTTGGCACTGCTGCTTCCAAATGGAAGCCTTGTAAATTGAGCTCACTAATGAAATGGGCGTTGTTCCTTAATTGCTTTGTGAAACTGCTGGGAATAGAAAACACGCACAGGAGGGCAGGCAACTCCAATGAATATCAAAACTGGAACATTTAAGAGAAGGTCAAAAGATGCCCAGGTCAGGGAGTGTTGGGGAGCCCAAAGGGCAATCCAAAATAATAAATCAAGTACATTACAAAGCATCTTGACTTGGAGCCACAGGCAAATGAAATTCCATTGCAAACCCTTGTCCATCAGGGCACTGTCCACTGGACGGAATGTCAAAAACAAACAAACAAACAAACAAACCCATCTGCCATGGAGTCAATTCAGACTCATGGAGACCCCACGCGTTACAAAGTAGAACTGTGCTCCATAGGGTTTTCTTGGCTGTCACCCATTGGATGGATTCTAACCACCAACCTTTAGGTTAGCAGCCAAGTGCAAACCATTTCTGCCACTGGGGGACTGGAGACCACACATTGTTTATACAGACGGCACCTTCTGCACTGTCGCTAGTCTTATTTCTAGAGAAGTCAGTCCTTTCCAGTGGTCAAAGAGCTCTCCCCAGCCCCCTGAGGCTCATTTTAAGTTCCTGCAGGAATAGGGCCAGGAGGTCTTATTTACTGAAACACGAAGCTATGACGCTCAAGCATGTCAAGGGACCACAGGGATTTTCCTTAAATAAGCAAAACACACATTAAACTGGTAATAATTAAAATAGTCTGCCCTGAAGAATGTGCAAAGGGTTGCATTTTCTCCCTGACCTAAGAAAGGCAAATATCTTCTCCAAGTTAGAAAGCTAAAATAACATTTTTCATCGACATTCTATCCCTAAAATGTGTGAAGGGAACGATTTTCAAAGATTTGGGGGAAAATCTCCCAGGGTTAGAATCAAGGTTTTATTTTCTTTTTTCCTTCCCAGTCACAACTTTACAATCACAAGCGATCTGTCTTTGGGATCACCAGAGAGTGGACCTAACTTGGGTGGAGAAGTAATAAGAAGTCAAGAACAGTCACCATCTTCTGCTCTTCTGGAATAGCTTCTCTGCTTCTGTCAATGCTATTACAGTACCAGGGGCCACTGTCACCCCGTGCCAAACGCTTCCTCCAGCCCCCACCCTCCATTCCCACTTGGGCCCCTGTGGTCTCTTCCTCATCGGCCTCTCAGTTCCTCAGGGTCCTTCCCTGCCTTTGCTCCTAGACCATTTCAACTACTGCATGCAAACCCAAAATGTAGTGGGATGCCAAGAATATTTCCCTACCTGGTTGCATTTCTTTCCTTGTTTGACCAAGGATCTATATTCCTCAGCTTGACAAGCTTTCTGAGGCTTCTGGGAAGAGAAGAGTTCAATTTGCTTTCAGCAGAACACAGCCAGCCTGGGGCAGGGTTATAGTTATTATTATGACTATCATATTATCTGGGTTTTATTTACCTATCTACCTCTATCTACCTATCTACCTACCTGCCTGCCTGCCTACCTACCTACCTACCTGCCTGCCTACCTACCTACTTACCTATCTACTAAAACTATTGGAAGGAAAGTCTGCCTTCTGAAGAATCAAAAGGATTAAAAATAGAGGATTTGGGCAGGGACATCAAAAGGGGGGACACATTGCTTTCCTAGGGCCCATTTCTCAGGACATATTTAATTAATGCAGAAATTGTGCATGAGGAAGGAATTTTGTTTTAATCTTTCTTGCCAAGCTCGATGCTGATTATTCCCCATCAGAGGTGTGCAGGCACCATGCCCAGCACCATCTATTTTCCCTGGGCCTCCAAGACAGCCCAGAGAGGGGAATTTTATTGTATTTTACAGAAGAGGAAGCTAAAGCCCAGGGAGAACAAGGGCCTTGCTCAAAGTCCCACAGCTGAGAAAGGCGGCTGCCGCGCGGGCCCAGGCTCTCTCACTTCCTTGCTCTTTGCATCAATCAAGCCGCCGTCAGTGCTGGGCTCTAATGTGCATGTGAGTGAAGTAGGGAGGAGCTCTGCCCTGAGAGTTGCAGAGTTGCCCATCTCATTGGAGAGACATTTAAAAAGCAAACAAACAGTCCTGTCAGATGAGAAGGTGTCTATAATGGAAAATCTGGAAGACAAGCTTACCAGGCACGAGGAACAGCTTGTGCAAAGGCCCTGAGCAGGAGAGAAAGAACTTCAGTTTGAGAAGCTCCTTGGTGGCCAGTGTGGCTGCAGTGGAACAAGGGAGGAGAAGGGCTGATGCAAAATTAGAGAGTAGGCAGGGGGCAGATTACACTGGGTGCTGCTCTTCACAAGGTCCACTTAACCTTGCACTAACAGACTGAAAAGATCTATGACTCTACCTTGAACAAAGAAGGCTGAACCTCACTTTGGCATAAAGGCATCCTAGGGCAATGGCTGCCAACATGGGTCACTTTGCTGGTGAGCAGAAGAAATTCATGCAAAGAGCTATGGACTCACCAGCAAATGGAGCATGCAAATTAACAATGACTTAGCAAACGGCCTTACTGTTGATCAGGAGCTGTCACATTGCCAAAGGGACCTCCCAGTAAGTGGGACACGTCATCAGGGGAGAGCACACAAGGCAACACCAGGGTTTCCCAAATGAACTGGAGCTGTCCCCACCCTCCAGGAGCTCGGCATCTAGAGGTGACAGGGACACACATATCACCCATTACAGGACAGTCAGAAAGGCAGGTGGAAGGTGCCGCAGCACCGCTAATGAGTCATTCTGCTTGAGTGGAAGAGGGGCTGAGAGGTGGCCTGTGCTGAAGACTGCACAGAGACCATGACGCTTGGGTTCCTTGGGTTATTTGTTTAGAAGCGATGGGATCAGCATTCTAGATTTCCATAGGCTGAAGAAAATGCAAGTCCCATTCAAGACAATGAGCAATGAGACAGATGAGGGGCACAACAGGGCTGATGGAAGAGAGCCACAAAAGATACTGGCCTTTATCTCACAGGCAGTGGGAGCCATTGAAAACTGTAAACTGGAAAGTCACTTGATCAGACTTGGTCTCTTAAAAGGGAAGGGTGGAGCTGAAGAGAAGAATGTTGGAAGAAGAGCTGGAAGGGTGTCCAAACAATCTACTAGAAATGAGACCAGGGTCTGAAGACGGGGGTACAGAAGGCTTATTTGAGAGGCATTTTGGAAGAAAAATGGTAGTCAGTGGATGTGAGCAGCAAGAATGTGAACACTGCAGTTAAGGATGACTGCCAGATTTCTAGATTGCGGGTTAATTTTAAAGAATGTGCCCTCTAAACTGTATATAAGCGAGAGATTTGTGTTCCTGTGATCTCGTGCACACAGTCCAGATTTTGTTGGCGCTTATCATTTTATTATAAATAAAATAGCACAGCCAGCTCCGTGTTAGTCTGTTCCTCAGATGGGCTGGGCTGGACCTTAGTCGTTGGTCTCATGCTGCTCAGAGGCCTCTCTGCCACAGCCCCTGTGGGGGCAATGCTGGGCTGACCATGGATTGAAGCAGCACTCAGCGGTGATTGGACTGTGCTAGCAGCTAAGGGTAAACGGTTCAGAGGAGGAAGAGGAGGAGGAAAGGAGAAAGGATGGGCCCCATTGCTTAAGGAACATGTAATCCTTGACCATCAAAAATGAATTAGGGAAGAAGTATCAAATTCTCTTCTCTAGAGATGTTTTCCAGTTGAAATGCTCACTGGTCTGCTTGAAAGGCCCGGGTACAACCCTTCCAGTGCAGGGTGGTGTGGGGAAGACATGGGTAGCTGAGTCCTCTATAGATCTGTGCTCCGAGTTAAACAATGAAGAGGGATATGGTTTGGTGTTCCCTGCTATTCATAAGAATTTTCACTGGCTAATTCTTTTCAGAAGTAGACTGCCGGGTCCTTCTTCCTAGTCTGTCTTAGTCTGGAAGCTCAGCTGAAACCTGTCCTCCACGGGTGACCCTGCTGGTTTCTGAATACTGGTGGCAGAGTTTTCAGCATCACAGCAATATATAAGCCTCTACAGGTCACCTTGAAGACTAAGGTGCGCCTGACCCAAGCCATGGTATTTTCAATTGCATCATATGCACATGAAAGCTGGACAATGAAAAAGGAAGACCGAAGGAGAATTGACACCTTTGAATTGTGGTGTTGGTGAGGAATATTGAATATACCATGGACTGCCAAAAGAACGAACAAATCTGTCTTGGAAGAAGTACAACCAGAATGTTCCTCAGAAGCAAGGATGGTGAGACTGTGTCTTACATACTTTGGACATGTTATCAGGAGAAACCACTCCCTGCAGAAGGACATCATGCTTGGTAAAGTACAGGGTCAGTGGAAAAGAGGAAGACCCTCAATGAGACAGACTGACACAGCGGCTCCAAGAATGGACTCAAGCATAACAACAATTCTAAGGATGGCGCAGGACCGGGCAGTGTTTTGTTCTGTTGTGCATAGGGTCGCTATGAGTCGGAGCTGACAGGACGGCACCTAACAACAAAAATAACATGGTTTGGTATTGAAATACAATAGTGCAGGAGGTTACAATAGTTTCAATTTTTCCCCATACTGAAAATATATTAAAATTCTATTCATGCCTCCTGCAAGAGTTTTAAACACAGGCTATAGCTATCTATGAAGATATTAATAATCATCATTCCCATGTCTAATTTATAAAGGATATTACGTTTTATACTTTGGATGGATTTTTCTTTGACTAACTCGAGTAAGAAAAGTCATGTATTAGCATTAGCAGGATTGAAGTGCTTCATGTTGTTAAGCATAAACACTCAAAGTAAATAACATTTCCATTTATTGTAAAGGACTGAAAATATTATTTAAAAATAGTATTTTGGGTTTCTAGTTCCATCTCGTAACTGTATAGCATTTGTGCTCCCAATAGAGTATGACCACTCACTCCATGGGTTTATTCTGTATGAATATCCTCTTAGTGAGAACTAAGCTAATCGGGTTCTATTAACCTTTTACATCCTGGGGTTTCTTCCTAAAGGGCTTTGTTGCCTCTGGTGTTACAGGAAGAACTGAGGCCTAAGGACCTAGGTTGTGGTCCTAACTTGTCACTACCTAGTCACATGATCTTGTGTAAGTCACTTTATCTACCCTACCAGTGCCTCGGGCAGCACCCAATTCTATAAAAGCCACTGAATGGATGAACCAGTCTTGGTTATATACTTTCCCTGATCATTTACAGCTGACAAAATTACTGATGTAACAATTTTTCTGATAACAAAAGAATGCTCAGATTGGTTTTCTAAGTTATCCTTATCAAATCGTGCAGGCACGCAAGTATGTATGTCTGTGTGTGTACGTGTGTACAAAATAGTTGAGATTTGTTCAATATCTCTCATATCACAACTATAACCATGCTAAAAAAAAAAAATCAAATCGTGCGGAATGAGCTGGATAAGACTTAGACACAACACACATTTATAACAGAATGTTTTCTTTCTTCCTTTCTTTTTTTTTTTAAATGTTAACTATAGATTAAATTTCCCAGGAACATGCGTGGGTTAAAATTGACATAGTGAGCATTTAGAAAAATGTAATATGACTCATAAAATTTTAACTCCCAAAACAATTTTAAGGATCCAATCAGCTACAGCACAGCCAAAACAACACACTTTCCCCCCTCCCCCAAACAACACTCTCTTAACTGTAACACAGTTTGCACAGAATTAGGCACCTCAAGAGGGAAGAATAACAACCAACGACACTGAGTTGATATTAAATACAAGGTCACAGTTTTGTATGTTTCACAGACACTACACAGGCAGCCAGGTAATGTGCATGCAGAAAACATTTAACTTGCAGTGACTTCAGGTTCAGGCAATAATCAGTTTTATACTGTAATTAAAATAACCAGTCCAGATTCCCTTCCGTAAACTAATTGCTGTTGAGTCAATTCCGACTCATGGCGACAGCAGAACTGTGCTCCACGGAGTCTTCAATGGCTGATCTTTCAGCAGGAGATCACCAGGCCTTTCTTCATAGGTGTCTCTGAGTAGATTCGAACCTCCAACCTTCCAGCCAAGTGTCTTAACCATTTGCACTACCCGGGAACTCCTATAATTCAAATACCTAGCCCATAAAACCAAAAATTTCCCTTAGATAGTATTCCTTAAAGGAGGGCAGATAATGGGGGTTCCTTAGTGTCCAACACCCAAACTCAAAATGGAAAGTTTGGGAAATATTTCCTAACAGAAAAAGGAAAGCCTTGCTGTGCCTCTGTTTGGAGCATCTAAATGGCCTTCCTGGTAACAGTGTGGCTTCCTTACATTAAGAGACAGCACTTTATTTGATGCACAGCTCCTTCTTCTTGAGTGTCATCAGCGTTTTGACACCATTTAGATTCTCATAGTCATTCAAAGGAAGAAAATCTGTTGTAGGTCATTTAGTTTATTTTACTCCTTGTTTGAGTTCTGAATCAGCTGCTACCACATTTTACCTAACAGGGCCACCAATGGTGTCATACCACAGCAATGAACATCTCAGGGAGTGCCAGGTGCCACACTACATGCACTACCTCATCCAATGCTCCCAGCAGTCCTATGAGGTGAATGCTCCGTCCCCTTTTCGGAGCGGAGGAATCTTGCATCTTACCCCAGGTCACACAGCCAGTGAGAGGCAGCCTCTATCTGGACCAGTCTGCCCATAGAGAGGTGCCTTTAACCACAAATACAGCGAGCTCTATCGGCTCACATGAAAGTCTAACTAAACAGCAGACAAAACCACGTCGAAAGCACCACAGAAGGCCCTACCATGCTAAAAAAAAGAACACACATGCTTATCTTCAAAGGTGAAGTGCAGTCATGTCCACGGTCACCAGAAAGCCATCTACGTAGTCCCAGCTGTGTTTACCTAAACTTCTTCAACTTCAACACGTGTTACTCTGCAAGAAGCAATAAGGCCCACATTCCATGCAGAAGCCATGGAACCAGCTAGGGAGCTTTTACACACCACACACGCTTGTCATCCACAGCCCATGCCTCCTCCCAGAGTACGACATGGCTCAAGGCCCGGGTTTGATTCCCAGCCAATATACCTCATGCACAGCCACCACCCATCTGTCGGTGGAAGCTTGTGTGTTGCTATGATACTAAGCAGCTTACAGTGGAGCTTCCAGACTAAGATGGACTAGGAAGAAAGGCCTGACAATCTACTTTTGAAAATCAGCCAATGAAAACCCTGTGGATCACAACAGCCCAATCTACAACTGCTCATGGGAATGGTGCAGGCAGGCAGTATTTCGTTCCACTGCACATGGAGTCTCCGTGAGTCAGCGGCCCACTCAACGGCAGCTAACAACACCACCTCTCGTTACTGACTGAAAACCAGCAGGCTAGACTAGAGCAGAAGCAGCCCTGGTGGTGCAGTGGTTAAGTGCTCAGCTGTTAGCCGAAAGGTCAGTAGGTTCGAACCTACCAGCCGCTCCACAGAAGAAAGACGGAGCAGTTTGCTTCCGTGAAGATTCCAGCCTTGGAAACCCTATGGGGCAGTTCTACTCTGTCCCACAGGGTCCCTAAGAGTTGGAATCAACTCAGTGGCAATGGTAATGATTTGGTTTGAGACTACAGCAATGGGGTTGAGATATATTTGACCAATATCCCTATTAGCAAAAAACATTTTAAGAACATCTCCCTAGAATATAGTTATTTAATTATGATATACATGTACTAATCTACTAACACATTCTGGCCCTTACAAAACATTCACAAAAGAAATAGAAAAATGATGAGATAAAAATTAAGTGAAATAGAAGTTACAGGATTACCTTTCTGTTCCACAATGGAATAATTTCCTACTTGAGTATGTTGGGAAATTTTATTTATTGACTAGAATATTTTCTAGCCATGTCATAAAACGTGTCTAACTGATACAGCACACAGGTTTCTTTGACTTCCATTTTAATCTTTTAACAGTGACAGGCCAGACCAAGAACACAAACAAAATATTTCCTATTTAAAAACATTCTGATGTAATGCATTAAAGTTCTTCCTTCTCAAGGCATTTTTATAAAGACATTTTTCTGCATAACCAATACTCCAGTAATGCATATGCCTCTAAATTGAAATTTGCAGTTTTTTTTATGTTAGAGGGAAACCCTGGTGGCATAGTGATTAAGAGTTACCACTGCTAACCATAAGCGCAGCAGTTCAAATCCACCCAGTGCTCCTTGGAAACTCTATGGGGCAGTTCTACTTTGTCCTATTGGGTCGCTATGAGTCGGAATCGACTTGATGGCAACAGTTTTGGTTTTGGTTTATGTTCTACAGGAGCCCTGATGGTGCAATGGTTAAGCACTCAGCTGCTAACAGAAAGGTTGGTGGTTTGAACCCACCAACAACTCTGCGGGAGAAAAGACCTGGCGATCTGCTCCTGTAAAGATTACAGCCTAGGAAACCCTATGGGGCAACTCTACTGTGTGCTACAGACGGGCTGTGAGTCGGAATCTACTTGATGGCACACAACAATAACAAATGTTCTAGGGGATACCCTGGAGAGCTGACTTTGCATAACTCTAACCTGAGAAGCAATTAAAAAAAAAAAAAAAGGCCTGGAGTCAGGATCATGAACCTGCAAAGCCCTTCACCACAGCTGGGAGGCCTGAGCTGATTTTCATGCCCAATTGCACAGAACATCATTGCTGTCAAATCCAACTCACAGCGACCCTTTAGGACAGAGTAGAACTGCCCCCATGTGGTTTCCAAAGAGCGCCTGGTGGATTCAAATTGCCGACCTTTTGGTTAGCAGCTGTAGCTCTTAACCACTGCGCCACCAGGGTTTCTGAAGTTAACACCAGTAGCCTACATTTTCTGGCAGGGCCTTTATGACTGTGTTCTTGTTACTTTAGAACCCTGCTGTAACGGCCCCATCGTATCTGCAACTTTCATAAGCTGTAGCAACTATTTTTCAGGAAATAAGACTGGTTATACACAAATATATACTTAAAGCAGATCTTCTGCAATTTCAAAAACGTTATTCTAAACAAAGCATTATTTTTTCACATCATTTGGTAAACTAAGAGCAAGAACTGTCTTATTAAGAGGTTGACATACTTGTCAAGCAGCCATTCATCACCTTGTTTTTCCCCTTCACTCTTTGCAAAGCAGCATATTTATCAGTGAATTCTTCCAAGAAAGGAAAGTGGTCAAGAGTCACCTCATACATTTCCACAAAACACTGTTTGTCGGGGATGGGCTCTTCTCATTATTTAAGAAATTGTCCCTGAAACTGTGGGCCATGCAGGTGGTGGCAGAGGGTCTTAAAGATATTCTTTGAAAAAATGATCCTGCGGTCAGATAAATTTTTAGTTATGTGGGTTGCAGCATTCAGACAGACTTCTTTACTGCAGGACTTTTCAGAATTTCTAATATGGCATGCAGAGTCCCTGGGCAGTGGAAATGGCTAATGGTCTCAGCAGCTAACTGAACGGTTGGAGGTTCCAGTCTACCCAGAGATGCCTCAGAAGAAAAACCTAGAGATCTACTTCCAAAAAATCAGCCACCAAAAACCCTATGGAGCGCAGTTCTACTCCGACACACGGGGTCACCATGAGTTGGAGTCAATTCCACGGCAGCTGGTTTTAACACGGAAAGTGCACAAGAGGTGGTCTTTTAGATGCAGTGCTTTCGAAACTTATTATGCTTTTTTTCAAAAAACATCTACTGGCGTAACAAGTTTCTAAGGAACAGAGCTGGGAAACACTGACTGAGGAAGCATCAAACCAAGCGCTGCCCTTTACAATGACTCCCAAAGGCTGGAAAGAGTAACTCGTAAACTAAGTTTAGTGACACTTACTCAGGTGACTCTCCGAAGAGTAAGGAATTGGATCTCACTTTATCCATTAGAAGTAGGTTTATGCTTAAATAATACTTTCCCTTGGCCAAAGGAGAACATCAGAAAGCAAGTTAAGTGGAGGAGATCAGGAGATGCTTTAAGGTTCTAATAAAACCAGGAACGTTCACTGCACGTGTTACCTATAACCCATACCCATTGCCATCAGGTCTATTCTGACTCACAGCAACCCTACAGAGCAGAGTAGAACTGCCCCACACGGTTTACAAGGAGTACCTAATGGATTCAAACTGCTGACCTTTTGGTTAGCAGCTGTAGCACTTAACCACTACACCACCAGGGTTTCCATATTACCTATAAACCAAAAAAAAAAAAACCAAACCCACTGCCATCGAGTCGATTCCGACTCATAGTGACCCTACAGGGCAGAGTAAAACTGCCCCATAGAGTTTCCAAGGAGCACCTGGAGTATTCGAACTGCTGACCTTTTGGTTAGCAACTATAGCACTTAACCACTAAGCCATCAGGGTTTCCTACAGTACATTACACATCATGGGATTACCATGAGTTGGAGTCAACTCAATGCAAATGGTTATAGGTATTAAAAAACAAACAAAGAAACAAACAAAAACTAACCCATTGCCATTGAGTCAATTCCAACTAACGGCAACCCTATAGGAGAGAGTAGAATGGCCCCATGAGGTTTTCAAGTAGTGGCTGGTGGATTCGAACTGCTCACCTTTTGGTTAACAGCCAATCTCTTAGGTTATAGGTATACATGATTCTAAAGTTCAAAGAATTATTATATTTTACATACTTCTGTTTCCCATCGATCGCATGAGTTATGGGGGAAAGACAAGCCTTACTGAAGTCAAGCTCACAACCACATTTGCTTTTCAACCCAGCTTTCAATTCCAAGCAAAGCCTGAGGTCACCTGCCCAGCTCCAGTGCCAGCAGAACCCCCCCACAGGTGCTCAGCTCTATTCCAATAGTCTTGTAACTCTCTTTAAATAGGACCAAAAGCATGGTGACTTAACAGCCCTCTCAGAGATTCCAGGCAGCTGGAGGGTCAGGCTGCCTCAACACGCAGGCCCCTGTGACCTATGCCTGGTGGCAGGCTCCCGCTTCTTCCTTTTTAAGGGTATTAGGTATAGTATAGTAATCGAAAATGTTAGCACAAATCACATTGTCTTAAAGTACCATAAAGCAAACACAGGCAAACATTTATCATTCACTTGTTTAACTCCAACTATTAAATGCCGTTTCACCCTTAGGCAGGCTGCTATCAAAAGAGTATTTCAAAATGGAGCAGCTGCCTTCTCTCCATGACAAAGCTGGGCTAGAACAAGCTGGTTTTTCTTCTGGCTCCCAGCAAGTGGGGTGGTGACAGGTTTCTTTACCTAATGGCGCCCTTGCACTGCCAGGAGAGGGAAAAAAAGAAGAAAGTACATGTTTTATGTTAAATTTATGTTATTTCTACAACAGTGAGGGAGCCAATTTCTAACTCTGGTGCCTCACGGATTCCTTTTCAAGCAAGTTTATGGGTGGGGGTATTAAGGCACCTTCTCATAGCTTTGCTTTCACTTGGTAAGTTTTCAGGTTGGACAAGCTGGTGCAGGTAATGTTGGAATGCTGGCCGAAGTGCAACCTGTCAGGAATGCCAAATTTCATGCTGGCTGTTGCACTTCTGGCCACATTCAAAACCCAGGCAAAGGAATAATTAACTTCAACGCAAGAAAAATAAAAGATAAGGGTATATTCTAATGTATTATGAAAGAAGATGGATAAGTGTGAGCTAAAACATGGGTGGCTTGGCCTAACCCAGGGTTTCTCAAGCTCAGCGCTATGCACTTTTTGGGTTGGGAATAAGTCTTTGTTGTGGGAACTGTCCTGTGCATTGCAAGGTATTTAGTGCCATCCCTGGCTCTACCCACGAGCTGCCAGTAGCACACCCTGTTGTGACAACTGAATTTCTCCAGACATCACCAAACTCCCCTAACCCTGTTTCTGTCAAGTCAATTCTGATTTATAGCGAGCATACAGGACAGAGCAGAACTGTCACATAGAGATTCCAAGGCTGTAAATTTTTACGGAAGCAGACTGCCACATCTTTCTCCCGCAGAGTGGCTGGTAAGTTCGAATTGCTAACCTTTCGGTTAGCAGCCAAACACTTAAGCACTATGCCACCAAGGCTCCTATAGTCCCCTAAAACCAAAACAAAAACCCACCGCCATTGAGTCAATTCCGACTCATAGCAACCCTATATATAGCCCCCGAGAGGTGCCAAATTGCTCCTAGTTGAAAACCACTGCTGTAGGCCTCAAAATCTACAAATCTGATTCACAACTGAAATCCTTGGCCACATTTGAGGTCCTAACTTTGAATGTAGGGCCCTGCATTTATAATAAAACCTGTAGAAGCTGGAGCCTGTGTTAGGCAGAAACCTGTCAGAGAAGGAAAATGCAAAATTCTTCCATTAATAGAGAACGAAAGAAAGGGGTAAGGCTGCACCCTGTCAAGGGTGGAAAACTTGCGAGACCAGGAAGACAAGGCAGTCCCGTTGAGTTCTGGCTCTCACAGGTTTCACTGTATATCTATACATATATCCACTTACCACAATTAAGAAAAAAAACTCTAAAGTGACAGCAAGTCACACCTTGCTGCCATATAGAAGGCTGGAGATGAGTATTGCTCTTGACTTTGCACATGGAAGTTTAACAAATGTTTCTTTCTCATTTCACCTCAAAAAAATGGAAGTTAGCATTCCAAGTGACTTTACTGGGAGGCGGGAGCTATCTGTGAACATCCTTGTTGGTGTTGTTTTAAAAACAGAATCTCACACTTAAGCGTATCAAATATTATTATGATATCCACCATTCTTAAAAATACATGAGTATATAAAAAATATATATATATTAGCCCTATATTAGTATATATGCTACTGATTTTAGAACTAACTGCTATCAATCTGTCCAACTGTCATCTAAAGACTGTCTAATATAGTAGATCACTGCTGATTTAAACAAAGTCTTCTTTTCCTTTTTTTATATATTGATGCTTGTCAGTGAATGAAGATGTGTCAGGATTTCAGAAGTTTATTTAAAAGGCAGTCATACCTTAGACGTGTTCAATGCATTCAGTCAGTATATTTAAGGCCTACTATGTACAAGGCAAAAGACACTGGGCAGCACAAATGATTAAGCACTTGACTACTAACCAAACGGTTGGTGGTTCGAACCCACTCAGAAGCACCTTGGAAGAAAGGCCTGGCAATCTGCTTCCAAAAGGTCCCAACCTTGGAAACCCTATGGGGGAGTTCTACTCTGTCCTATAGGGTCGCTATTTGTTGGAATCGACTTGACAGCTATGGGTTTGGTTTGGTGGGTAGGTATGTATGGGTATGTATGTGTGTGTGTGTGTGTAATATACACCATACATATACACACACACCATATATGTACACATATATATACATGGTAAACTGGTCTTGTTTGTTTTTTATGTACAAGGCACAGTGCTGGAAGTTATGGGCTGAATGAACAGCTCCTCTTCTCACGGAGCTTATGATCTACTGAGGAAGCTATACCAGAGTATAATGATAATGCAATTCAGAACGTCGTAAAAGAAGTACACAGTGCCTTGGACTCACTCTGTATTCTCGTATAACTTCTGGCCATAATCAATGACTATGACATCAGGTGTACATTGTAATAATTAACATTTACAATAGAGACACAGATTGAATTTACTAAGAGTCCTCTATTGAGTCTTAAGGTTTGGTTAAGCCCACCAGATGTGCCTTTTCCCAAAGTAAAGTCCCAGCTACCTGAAGACCCATCAAAAGTGACCTTGTAGAGAAATCACAGTGATGCAAAAATCACAGCACTTCTCACCTTTCGGATCAAGCAAACTTAACGATCCCATTCACTGGTATAGTTCTTTCGGTGCTTTTAGAAAGACTGGAAAAGGCAGCTGAACAATTCACAGTTGTTTAGTACAAGGCCTTGTTAAAGACCAGTCAGTGTCTTTGTGGTTTTGAACGGTGCAGAGTGATCTTTTTAACTTGGGGGAACACTACCAAATAGTCAGGGTTTCTGTCATTGAACGTAGAGATTTCCAAGTAGAACTGCATGTATTATTTATCACATAGCTAATCTTAACCCTGGATGAACAACAAACATCTTCTTATAGAGATTCAGTAGCCTTCACCTGAGAATTTTTAAAGTTTATGGGTGCAATCCTAAATGTTCCAGTGACCTCTTGCCTAGTTATGAGCGTAAAGTATACGCAAAGGTTAACAGATTTCTCCTGTTCCTATAAACAAGATCAGATAAACATCCAGAGGCTGCTTAACGTGAACCTGAGATTTTCTGGGAAAAGGAATGTCATCACAAAAACGGGACAGTAGTTAAAAACAAACAAACAAAAATCCACGTTTTATAAGAAGGTACTGAAAAACAAAACCAAAGTCTCTCTTCAGTTATTAACCTGATGATAAAAGTCAAAGTAAAGAGTTTAGGAAAGCATTTTTAAGCATTACTTTTCGATATTTAAACAGGCTCTGGAATAAAAAATACCAATGGGAAAAATAAATTGCAAAATTCTAATCCACCCATTTTGTATTTCCCAATGCTCTTCTAAAACAAGCAAACAAAAATCCAATTATCAAACAGAGGACAGGTAAAAGGATGTAGGTCTTTCAAGCTCCTCTTTCTCTTATTAGAGACGCTACTTGACTCTGAAACCCTGGTGGCGTAGTGGTTAAGCGCTACAGCTACTAACCAAAGGGTCGGCAGTTCGAATCCGCCAGGCGCTCCTTGGAAACTCTGTGGGGCAGTTCTACCCTGTCCTATAGGGTCACTATGAGTCGGAATCGACTCGACGGCACTGGGTTTGGGTTTACTTGACTCTGCACACGTGGTGTCACCATGAGTTGGAATCCACTCAATGGCAATAACCACAACTTGACTTAAGCTGTGAGTCTCAGAACTAATACTTCTTTGAAGGAATGTAGGGTTATACATACAGTAGTTCTGCAGAAAGTTACAGGCAATATAGCTCTACAGATATAATTCATTTTTTATATTTTTCTGGGGGAAAATCATTCTCCTGACCTCCAAATGGCTAGATTCATAGCTCTGATGCAGAAAATTCAGGCAGCCTTGCAATGAAGCTTTCCAATAAGCAGCTTTCCTAGTCAGAAGAAGACAATAGATGCAGCGCTGACTCTATCACGTATCAAAACATGTTTGAGAACAATTGTTCACAAACAGTGACACGTTCAGGGAATTCTGAGTAGCATGTTGCTGAGGGTGAGTTGGGCGGTCTTATGGAATTGTAAAGATTTCATGCAACACCACACAGAATGATGTGTGCACTCTTCAAATGCCTCTAGAAAGGCTAGATGAATTTCTGTCTCATGATCAGTGAGGACAACAGTCATGTACCAGAGCTTAATTAGTTGGTTTAGAAAAGGGAAAGATAGCAGAACAAGGAGAACAAAATCAGAGAGGACCCCATCTCTCTCCCCAGCATGCCTTCGCTTCGAAACAGTTCCTTGCTTGTTTGCCCTTTGGGATCAGAATTCATGGTCTGCATCCTTTGCCACCAGTGGGACAGCACAAGAGAAAATGAAAAGGAACAGAATGCATAGAATTTATTTCTTAAATACCTATGCACTCGCATAATCATAGACCCTCTGTTCTCACCTTCTCTATAAATGACCCCCCCCACCCAAATAAAAGCCCCACCAGTGACTGTTCAGTCTGTGAACACCTCCAGTGACAGAGAGCTGTCCCTTAACAAAGCACACCCTCTTTGGATTAGTGATGTGCAATGATGTGACGTCTACCTCTGTGTGCCTTTTACCTACCTCTTCTCCTCCCTAAACCCTCTTCCCCATGGCAACTTTTAAAGGCAGATAGGATCCTCAAGGTTCCCCTTCTTCCCATTAAATGTCCCCAGTTGTTTTAACTCCCATGTGGGTTTCCATGCTCTTTGCCTTCTCTACTGCTCCTCACACCTCATTTTCCATGTTCCCCTTAAAGTGGGACACTTACAACAGAACTCGGAATCCTTAATTGATTTCTGCTCCCTGAATGTCACCCAAGCATTTAATACGCAGGTTGTATAAATCTTCACTGATGTCCCCAGTAAAAAATGTTGAACAAGCTCCTATTATACATAGGACAAACATTTCCTTATAGCAATGTCTCCCAAACATAAACAACATATGGGCCACTTTTATGGAAAAACAATGTCCATAGACCCTGATTTGTGAAGTACTAACTGTGGACCTGGAAACCCTGGTGGCGTAGTGGTTAAGCGCCATGGCTGCTAATCAAAAGGTCGGCAGTTCGAATCTACCAGGCACTCTTTGGAAACCCTTTGGGGCAGTTCTACTCTGTGCTACAGGGTTGCTATGAGTTGGAATTGACTTGACGACGATGAGTATTTTTTTTTTTTTAACTGAGGAACTGAAGTTTTAATTGATAAAAATTTCACTCACAGACTTCTGATTTTGACCATTACAGAGAGAGTAGTGTCAGACTTTTCTTCCTGCCGCAAACAACCCTAAGACCGAGCAAAATATTTGAGGCAACTGTTTTTACCTTTCATTTGTACTTTTTCCTAAAACTGATCCACCTGAAGGTGTGATGGGCTCCTGATTCATTTTCCTCACCTTTTTTTTTTCCTACAATCGCCCTTCTCCAGCTTTTCAAAATAAAGGCATACCTATCGCTCATCCAACAATCTTAAGCTGTTCAGGCCTCTAGTATAAAACTTCTCAGGTGCCACAGAAAGGCACATTCTGAGAGTGACTGGTACCTGACTAGCAAGCCAGGATAACATTGATTGGGCATACTGAAGTGACCCTATAGGACAGAGCAGAACTGCCCCACTGAGTTTCCAAGGAGCACCTGGTAGATTCGAACTGCCAGCCTTTTGGTTAGTAGCCATAGCATTTAACCAGTGTCGCACCAGGGTTTCTGGTAGTATAAAACTTCTCAGGTGCCATACAAGGGCACATTCTGGGAGTGAATAGTACCTCACTAGGAAGTCGAAAATGTCTTATTTCATCCAGGCTACCAACTTGTGAGAAGTCTTCTTGCCCTATCATTCATCGATTTATCAATATATCCATCCTGGAATTGGCATTCAGAACTAGGACAGAATGTATTAACAAGCTTTTTGATGAGAAAAAGAAGTCAGAATCATACTGACAGAAAGCAAACCTGAGTTGTCTTAGTTATCTAAAAAAAAAAAAAATTTTTTTTTTTTTTTTTTTATCTAGTGCTGCTATAACAGAAACACTACAAGAGGATGCCTTGAACAAACAGAGATTTATTTTCTCACAGTTTAGGAGGCCAGAAGTTCAAATTCAGAGCACAGCTCTAGAGGAAGGCTTTCTTTTTCTGCCAGCTCTGGAGGAAGGTCCTTGTCTCCTCAACTTCTGCTCAAAGACAATCTTCACCTGGCACAGCATCTCCTTCCCCATCTCTGCTTCTCACTTGCTTATTTAATCTCCTTAAAATCTCAAAACAGATTGAATCAAGACACGCCCCACATTAATCCTATCTAATTAACATAAAGACAACCATCTGGATTCTGGGTGGAGGCCCCTGGCCCTCGGCTTCAGATCTACCTTCCAGGCCTTCTTGGGTGGCAACTCAGCTTGCTTGGCTTTGAACGGCCTCATTCTCCTAGTCCATCTGAGTGGTGACCCCACTCCCTTGGCCCCAGCAGACCAAGGTCTTCTGCCCCTTGGGCATGACAGCCCCACCACTCATCTTTGGGTGGCAGCCCCGTCCCTTTGGCATACCTTAAGTGCAGCTCCACACTCGGGAACCAGGTTGGTGAAGATCCAACTCTGAAACCTAAGAAGCTGTGGCCCTACTCTTTGAGATCCTAGAGACCATGGCCTCTCCCTTTGAAACTGAGAAGCCCTTGCTTCCCATGCTCCTTCCAACAGTTCTGCTAATCTCTGGACTGCTCCAGGGATGGTCCTTTTCTTTTCTTGGAGGGCCAAAGATATAACTCCTTCGGCCTTTTTTTCTGCCTGTAGAATTCCAAGAGGCAGGCAGCATTCTTTCCTTTTGTTCTTTCTCTTTCCCCTTCAGTCTAAACTTAAGAGGAGTTTTCTGTTATGGTAGTTGTTTAGATAAATCAGTCACAGGCTTAATCTCTTTACCAAAAGATTGTGAAGCCATGTCCTTGGTGAACATTCTAGGACACACGTCCTTAGTTTGCACAACAGAATTTTCCAAATCGAAGCACTGTTTTCATTTTGCACAGTTTATTTTTAAGTCCATCTCTTTCCTTTCACATTTTACGATAAGCAGCAAGGAGAAACCACACAGCCCCTTTAAGATCTCCCTTAGAAATCTCATCAGCCAGATATCAAGTTCATCACTTTCAGGTTCTACCTTCCACCAAAACATTTGAACTTAATTCAGACAAGTTCTTTGCCACTGCATAAAAACATCACCCTTCCTCCCCATTGTCCAATCATACGTTCATCTTTTCTTTTTTTTTAAAGTCTCACCAGAAGCACATATAACGTCCACATTTCTAGCAACATTTTTGTTGCTGGCATCATATGTACTCTCTAAGGCGACAGAGACTTTCTCTACAGTTCTCCTCATTTCCTTCTGAGCCCTCACCAGAATTGCCTTTGTCAGCCAGAATTTTCCCAACAGTCTCTTCAAGGCAATCTAGGCTTTAACTATTAAAAAAAAAAAAAAATTTTTTCTTTTTTTAACTATTAGGCCCCTTAAAATTCTTCCAGCCTCCATCCATTACCCAATTCCAAAGCTGTTTCCACACTGTAGGTATGTTAAAGCAGCACCCCACTCCCAGTACCAAATTCTGTACTAGTTACCTACTGCTGCTATAACAGAAATACCACAGCTGGATGCCTTTAACAATCAGAAATTTATTTTCTCACAATTTAGGAGGCTAGAAGTCCAAATTCAGAGCACTAGCTCGAAGGGAAGGTTTTCTCTTTCTGCCAGTTCTAGAGGAAGGTCTTTGTCTCTTTAGCTTCTGCTTTCCAGTTTCTTAGAGATTTTCATGTGTCTTGGCATCTATCTTACCCCATCTCTCCTCTACTAGATTGTTTAATCTCTTTTATACTTCAAAAGAGACTGACTCAAGACACATTTTATACTAATCCTGTCTCATTAACATAACAAAGAAAACTCGTTCAAATGGGGTTATAACCAGGCATAAAGGATAGGATAATACAGAATTTGGGGGGATATAATTCAATCCATAACAGTTGGGAAACTGCTTTGACAATGAGGATTGGCTCTACCAAATGCCTGAAATTAGATCTTTTGCAACTTTTAAGCTTACAGTAAACATCTTCAGATGTCAATTTAGAAATCTGAGAAGAGGATATATAGATTTTCAAAACTAACTTAGTCCTTAAGGTAAAGGTCTGCACGGCCCTGATTGAAGTATCAAAGTGAGACTATTCCCAGGTGCTAATTCCAAAGAAAATAATATGTGTCAAAAACCTTTGAAAAAGCTGCAAAGTGCTCTGCCATACTAAGTTACCATTAACATTCACACACATTTTAGTGAACCTAGTCTGGCTTATTGGGATCATCATTTGATTCTGAAGTACTCACAACCCATATTAGACTAAATTCTCACTGCTAGGAATGTGAAACCAGTGAACGGGATTTTGGACAACAAACTCCTCAAAAGCAGAGGCTCCATTTTCTGTCCTTGTAACCCAGTACCCATTAGCTTTTGTGCACAGTATGCTGTAAGCATTTAATACATGCATAGTTGGAGAAACCCTGGTGGCGTAGTGGTTATGTGCTACAGCTGCTAACCAAAAGGTTGGCAGTTTGAATCCACCAGGCGCTCCTTGGATACTCTACGGAGTACAGCAGTTCTACTCTGTCCTACAGGGTCACTATGAGTCAGAATCGACTCAACGGCAATGGATTTTTTTTTTTCAGTGAGTTGAACTGAACTGAAAAATTAAAATGAGACATGCAAATAAGATTCTGCCAAATTATACCAATCTATTAAAATAAACTGCCCCTGGTGGTATTGCAAACATAGTGAAATACAATCGGAGTAAGAAGAAGGGCTCAGAATGCTTGGGGAGCTGGAAGGCTCTGGAAACTTCCACAAGAGGGTCAGTGGTATGTGTATGCATTTACTATGTGAATTGGTGAGTTTTCCTTGACTATGGGATTGATTTTCTCTTCTCTTTCTCTTCTCTTTCCCTGTGTTAGTCTGAACAAGACTCCAAAAAGAGCCTGACACAGGGAGAAAGTAGTCTGAGAAGGAAGTCTTTCTGCAAAGTTTCTGCACTTGTTTACTACCTGTTAAAAGAGGAGGTTTTCCTTAGATGGGCTGATTATACATATGTACTTTATACGTAAGGAGGAAACCCTGGTGGCGTAGTGGTTAAATGCTACGGCTGCTAACCAAAGGGTAGGCAGTTCAAATCCGCCAGGCGCTCCTCGGAAACTCTACGGGGCAGTTCTACTTTGTCCTATAGGGTCGCTATGAGTCGGAATCGACTCAACGGCACTGGGTTTTTCGGTATACGTAAGGAGCCTTGGTCATGCAGTGGTTAAGCACTTGGCTGCTAATCAAAAGATCAGCAGGTTCGAATCCACCAACCACTCCACAGGAGAAGTATGGGGCAGTCTGCTTCATAAAAAAAAAAAACAAAAACCCGTTGCCATCGAGTTGGTTTTGACTCACAGCAACCCTACAGGACAGAGTAGAACTGCCCCGCAGGGTTTCCAAGGAGTGGCTGGTGGAGTCAAATGCCAACCTTAAAAAATTACAGCCTTTGGAACTCTATGGGGTAGTTCTACTCTGTCCTGTAGGGTTGCTATGAGTCGGAATTGACTTGATGGCAACTAGGTATATGTTATATGTATCTATTAATGTATATGTATCTATGTATATACATCTATGTTTGTATCTCTGCATGTATATCTTTATGCACATGTATGTATATGTAAAGGTGTAGGAGTATGCGACTTTCTTGTTATCCTTTCCAAATCCTATTTTTAAAACAATATATATTTAACTAAGACTAAATTGAAGTTGTAACAGTAAGAGGGCTCACTTTGAGTTTAACAGATCATTTAGCTACTTATACCAAAAGAAAAAATAGACACACTGTGTTGACTTTGAAATCCAATGCCTTCTCTGAGATCCTGAATTTTCTAATAAAAGCTGTGGCTTTCCCTGTAGGTTTCCTATACTCTACCAAGTGTCTGTGAATCTAGGGCCCCCCAAATATATTTTTAAAGTTTCATTACAGTAAAAAAAAAAAAATTTTTTTTTTTTTTATAACGCACACAGAGAAAAGAGTATGAGTCAAAAGTGCACAGCACCAGGGATTTTTCACCAAAGGGATACACCTGTGCAACCGGCACCTGAATCAAGAAGTAAGACATCACCAGCATTCCAGAAGACCCTCCTCAAGGGCACTTATACTTCACCTTTACTTAAAAACAAACAAACAAAAAACAGCTGTTGCTGAGTTGATTCTGATTCTAAAGAAGCCGAAACAGAACAGAGAGATGAAAATAACCCTAAAACGAATATAGTGGTGCACATACCAAGACTTGTGAATGGAAGTGATTATAAATTTGGCACATATAATCTAAAAGTATAGGAGGGTATTTGTCCAATCAATTAATCACTCCTCTCTCTCTCTACTTCTCTGTCTGTCTATCTATACTCTCCCTCCATCCCATACTCTCCCTCCATCCCTTTTTACCTTGTGCCCTCATGGTCTCCAAATGCCAAAGACCAAAAAAATCCATTAAAAAAAAAAAAAAGATTTCTAAATACTATTGGGAAAGGCTACGATTTCTACATCACCTCCCTAGGGAATTAACTAGTGAGCTTTAGCCTAGGTTAACATTAGATAAAGATTCAACACTAAATACATACAATTTTGCATTAAAATGTTAACCATTCAGGAAGCTGGGTAAAGGGCAGATAAGATCTTTCTTTACATTTTTTGCAACTTCTTTTGAATTTGTAATTCTTTCAAAATAAACAGAACCAACATCACAAAGCTATATTATTGCAGCAGATTTCTACTTGTATTTAGGCATGCAAGATGGTCAATATTTTTTCCCCAAGTACAATTTTCTAAGAACTGCAACAACAAATGCCTTAATTTCTCAATTAAAATTAAAAAAAAAAAAAATCCTTGGTAGAGATAAGATCAGACTATTCCATCCACACAAATACCTGCTCTGAAAAGTGTTTCAAGTGTGAAGCACTCAATGCTTAAAAACATTACCTAGAAGACATACAGCAATTCATTTTGTAGTCCTTCCTTCCTAATCACACATTTTTTTCTTCCCTTTTAACATAAAAAAAACAAAAAATTGCTAACCATAAAGTTAATTCTCAAAGAAAACCTTTTGCCTCCCCAAAGCATTACACACCATGAGCAGTGGTCACTTCCCTCACAGTCGTTCACGCTTTCAAATGGAATGCTACCACGCGCACTGCGTCTCCACAATTGTGCTGTGACAACGTCAAAAGTCTCACAGATGGCAAAAACTGGCATGAAGGTTAGACCACACTTCAGCCCATTTGTAAATCAAACACCAAATAAATCCTCTCACTGTTTAAAGCAACTATGCCCCTAGCAATGTCTCTGAGATAAATTATCATCTTGGAACTCTGAGCTTTTCCATTTTTGGTGTTTCTTGCAGCAAATGCAATTTATTTTTACTCACAGATTTAAAACAACTTTAAAAATAACTTTTATATGCTGCTGGTAGGAAACAGCAAGTCTCTAGCTTATGTTTATTTTTGATGCCTGTTACCTCGCAAATTAAAAAACGATGATAGATTAAAAAAAAAGGTAGATAGGTAATCGGTGCATTTTTATGGTTTCATGTAATGCCTGCAGCCCTTCCTATTATGTGCTCTGAGAAGAGAGAAGAGACCTAAAGAAGTTCTGAAGATGGAGCCCCAAATGAAAGTGGCAGTGTCAGTATAGGCACAGGAGTGGCTCAAAACCTATCCCAAGTGCGCTAAGCATTACCTGAAACAGCTTAATTAATTTCAGATCAAATAATTACTGGAAGGGGGATAAAAACTCATGAAGTTTGTTACTGTTGTTGGTTGCGGTTGAGTCACCCCAATCTATGGCGACCGCTTGCACAACGAAACAAAACGCTACCTGCTCCTTCACCATCCCCATGATTGGTTGGGGATTGGAGGGCTGCGATCCATAGGGTTTCCACTGGCTGATTTTCAGAAGTAGATGGCCAGGGTTTTCTTCCTAGTTCATCTTAGTCTAGAGGCTCCGCTGGAACCTGTTCAGCATCATAGCAACACTCAAGCCTCCACTGACAGATGGGTGGTGGCTGGATATGAGGTGCATTGGCCAGGAATGGAACCCAGGTCTAACGGTTGCTAAAAGGGCCAAGTGCTCCATGATGGCCTTTTCCAAAGGCCTCCAGGGGACCATTAAGACATAAAGGCAGGACTCTTTGGAAACGTATGAGGTTACCATTACCATGTCTGGTTTAGCAATTGTGGATAGAAAGGATGAATGAGAGAAAACATACAAGAAATAAAGCCTCTATAGTAGCTGTATTAGAAGTTCTAATGTGAGAAAAGCACAGCACTAAATCGGAGTTATAAAATGAGAATTTTATAAATTAAAAAAATGAAGGGCTATTCAGAGAAAAAGGAGTCCCCAAGTGGTAGAAACAGTTAAGCAGCCAAAAGGCTGGTGGTTCAAAACCACCCAGAGGCACCTCAGGAGAAAGGCCTGGAGATCCACTTCTGAAAGATCACAGCCCTAAAATCCCTGTGGAGCAGTTCTACTCTGTACACAAGAATAGGGTCGCCATGAGTCCGAATCGACTTGATGGCAACTAACAACATAAAGGGAGGGTTAGTTGGCCACGCTCTGTGAGCCCAGCAATGGCAAAGGGCTGTCATAAAAGAGACAAGCTGATCAGAAGCCCTTCTCCTGCCTAGGTCTCCTTGACTTCCTATGGGTCCAGCCTGCGGCAGCAGACACGTGAAATTGAAGCATACAGTCCTTAAGAACACAGCCTCTCCAGTGGGAGTCCTGTCCACTACTTCCTCTTTCCAGTCAGGTGTCCTCAGGTAAGTAAAGCAATCTTGCTGAGCCCCAGGTTCCTCATCTACAACATGGAATCATAAAGACTACTGGGAGGATTAAAGGTCATAACGCAGCTAAAGCCCTTAGAAGAGGGAGGATATAAACACTTACGGATGTGCTCTAGACATGGGTGGGCACTGGGCTCAATACTATCCATGACCCATCTCATTTAATCCTCTCCACAGGAGATAAGTTAATACTGCTATTATCTTCTTTTTATAGATGAGCAAACTGAGACTCATAGTGGTTACACAGCTTGGTCAAAGTCACTCTCCAACCGAGGTGGAGCCTGGGTTCAAATCCAGGAATTATGACTCTAGAGACAGTGCTCCCCTTCCGGCACATCCCAGCACGTCCCTGTGCATCTGGGCAATGGTAGAGGCTCAAAGGGGTAGTGGTGGTTCGGTGGTAGAATTCTCACCTCCCATGCAGGGTACCTGGGTTTGATTCCCGGCCAACGCACCTCAAACGGAGCTACCACACATCTGTCACTGGAGGCTTGTCTGTTACCATGATACTGAGTAGGTTTCAGTGGAGCTTCTAGACTAAGACAAACTAGGAAGAAAGGCCTGGCGATTAACTTCCAAAAGTCAGCCTATGGAGCACAAGGAACATTGTCTGATTCCCAACCCATCATGTGGATGATGCAGGACCAGGCGGCATTTCGTTCCGTTGTGCATGGGTCCCTCTGAGTCAAGGGCCAACTGGCTCAGTAATAACAGTCTATCCAACAAACAAACAAACAAACAAACACCATCTATCACGTCTAGAGATTTTTCAGGGGATTCAATGGTACATCCACTAGCAGACTTGTATAAATGATAAATGACAAAGAATAACAACGAACAGTGCAGTATAGTCAGAGAACTGTAAGGACACCATCACCAGCTTAAACAGCCATGAAAGCAAGCAGTCAAATGTCTTTAGAGTTAGAGCACGCCAAACTGTAAACATCGCCTGGGTATTTCTGTCCTGATTCACATTCCCACCAAAATGTTAGAAACAGTAGTGATCATGCCAGGGTTTTGTTTCCTACAGATTTAAAGGCTCAGTAGAAGTCTATGTATGTGAAACTGTACTCAGGGAACAAAACTTTACTGGCCTGGGTCAAGGCAAGTTCATCTTCAGACATACCTCCCCTCACCCCCAACCCCCATTAAAAAAAAAAAAAAAAACCCATAGAGGCCCATTAAACCTCTACCCAACTACAGGAAGCTGCTTCCCCAGGCAGAAATGGACTTAATGATTTAATTGTTCTCTCTCCATCTTTTAGGATGACGCTACTAAGCTGGCATGCTTGATGTCTCATTTCAAAATCACCTGGTATTAATGCATTATTATCTGTTACTTTTTAAAACTACTCTTAAACTTAGCCTGGGCCTTTTGCGGCTTGGCGGAACATCTTGTGAATGGGCTATGTGACGATCATAAGACCAGTACGATTGTTATTACGTTATACGGTACCTAGAGGTTCTTTTTTTCATTAAAAACCTTGTAGATAGTGTTCAAAAGTCATCACACCTGTGAAACTTCTATTAGACTAAAAATACGTGCAATCAGCACACCAACACCAATACACCAACACAAACCAGTACATTCCACCTCTGGTTACCACCTCATTCCTCTCTTCCCTTTTCACCTAGATGTCAGAACACAAGCATTGGCCTGGGAGAAAAAAAATGTCCAATCTATTCCCCAAAAATGAAAAAGTCCAAGGAACCCTAATTTTTCCCTTCCCAGGGTGGGGGTGGGGGGGTGGTAGAAAAATGCAAGAGAAAAACACACTGTTGGCAACTCTTCCCACCTTAGCACCCCATTTTCACTGGCTTTGTCCAGGCCTTGAATTCATGGCTACTTATTTCCCTTGCCATCGTTTGAGTGTTTTGTTTTTGCAACTGGGCGACATTATGAATATTTAGTAGCCATTGCCCAACAATTCTAAAAGCCAAGCTTTTCTAGCTAAGACTCTAAGAACAATACTACGTAATGACGGAGATGGGCTCAGATAACCACCCAAGTCTTCCACCCATCTGGGATTTTTCTCATTCGACTGCTTCTCCCCCAAACCAGGCACATCACTAAGTTGGCATGTACGCAGAAAGGGATCCCTGGAGGCCAGGTAAATGAGATGAAAAACTGAGCAACTTCTCTGGCTGACTCTTTATGTAGACCCCACATCACCAAATTGCTCAACTTTCTGTTCTGCCTTGGCTGGATAGACTTGTTATTTAAGGCAAGATGGGACAATTTTTGCACAATTATCTTTTGCAAGACTTAGAGGCCCAAATACTAAAGCCATCCCATAAGCACAACCTGAAATCAATACACGTTGCTCTTGTTGTTAGCTGTTGAGTTGATTCCAGCTCATAGCAACCCTATGGACAACAGAACTGAACACTGCCTGGTCCTGCACCATCCTCATGTTCATTGTTATGCTTACGCCAACATCATAATTCAAATGCATCAATTCTTCTTTGGTCTTCTTTATTCATTGTCCAGCTTTTACATGCATATGAAGTGACTGAAAATACCATGGCTTGGGTCAAGTGCACCTTAGTCCTCAAGGTGACATCTTTGCTTTTTAATACTTCAGAGAGGTCTTTTGCAGCAGATTTACCAAATGCAGTGCATTGCTTCAGTTCTTGAACTGCAGCTTCCATGGGCACTGATTGTGGATTCAAGTAAAATGAAATTCTTGACCAATTCGATTTTTTCTCCATTTATTGTTGTGTTGTTTATTGGTCCAGTTGTGGGGATTTTTATTTTCTTTATGTTGACGTGTAATCCATACTGAAGGCTGTATGTAGTCTTTGATCTTCATCAATAAGTGCTTCAAGTCCTCTTCACTTTCAGCAAGCAAGGTTGTGTCATCTGCATATCACAGGTAGTTAATGAGTCTTCCACCAATTCCTTCATATAATCCAGCTTCTCAGATCACTTGCTCAGCTACGGACTGAGTAAGTATGGTGAAAGGATACAACTCTGACACACACCCTTCCTGATTTTAAACCACGCATTATCCCTTGTTCTGTCTGAACAACTTATTCAACAAGAGTTCTATCATCTCGGGTTCTAAAAATCTATATGTTCTATTAAACACAGGAGCTCAGTTCTACTCTGTAACAGGATCACCATGAGTCAGAATCACTGCATATTCTACATCCTATTCATTCAGCCAGTGAACCTCCTGCAAGTGAATCATTTTGATGTTTATGATAACTTCTCCTTAAAAGTCAATGCTACTCAGCCATCTAAGGCACAAGAACTGGTCTCTATTCACCTGGAGCAACAAAGGAAAAAGAGTCAGGAACAGGAGGAGGACATGGAATGTGTGCCTAATTGCCTCCATGAATAATTGCCTCCTTTGCCATGAAACCAGAAGAACTGGATGGTGCCTGGCTACCACTTACTGAACATTTTGATCAAAGATTCCATATAAGAATCCTGATCAAAAGGGGGAAAATGCAGAACAGAATTTCAAATTCTCATGGACTCTATACTTCCTGAAGCCATGGGGGTGGATGAACCCCTGAAACTATAGCCCTGAGATAATCTTTAAACCTTAAACCAAAAATACTTCCTGAAGTCATCTTAAAACCAAACAATAGTTTAGCTTAACAAGTAAAAAAAAAAAGTCTGCCTTGAGCATTGTGCTCTTTTAAGAACTATTTTTACGGAATCAAATTGACCGCAACAACTAGAAAGATTAGATAGGAACCTTAGGGGGCAGTGAGTTTATGTTAATGAGGAAAGAACAACTCATAAAAAGAGGGTGAGAATGGTTGCATGACTCGAAGAATGTGATCAGTGTCACTGGATTATACATGTGGAAACTGTTGAAATAATGTTTTACTGTATCTACTCTCAAAAACAACAAAATAAATAAAATTCAGAAGAAAAAAAAAGTCAATGCTTTCAAATATAAGCCCAGCTAGAATGGCTTCTTATAAAAGGTATGATATATAAAATGAACAATCCTGGTGTGCCACACTATTCGTTAAGTTTGTCTCTTGCAGTAATAGCTGTTTATACACCCTAATGAGTTTAAGTGCGTGTTTTCATTTAAATCATAGAGATGACTCTTTACAGATCTCTGTAAGTGAATTACTGCATTTTGCCACCGGCATTGCTAGCTGACCAAACTGTTAAGTCAAGCTGCTTTCTCCTCTCATCTTTTTTTTTCAAGCATTTACAGGTCTGGAACATTTACAGAAGCTTATGACACAACTTAAAAAAAAAAAAAAATCATACTTTAACTTTCTGAAGTAAATGTTCTCAAGGTTCACAATTTCGTTGCCCCCTCTCTTATGAAGTGGGCAGTTAGGAAACACATACAAAAGACAACTCTTAAAAAAAATACTTCCAAGGGTGATCAAAAAATCTGGGAAATGGTTAATGGTGATGGTTGAGCAACATGATAAACACACTTAATGTCACTGAACTCTTTGTGTGAAGAGCGTTGAAATGGCAAATGTTCTGTTACCTATATAGTTACCACAATTAAAAAAAAAAATACTTCATGAGAAGTGGAAAAGTGGGAAAGGGAGGAAAACGAAGAATATACAAAAGGGCAGGAAGCATAAGTAATAGAAGTGAAACAGAAATGTTCAGGAATGCTGTGTATTCGTCTTTCGACTCACAAACAGAATTAAAAGTGACAGAAGCGACCCATAGCTATAAACCAATGAAGTCTTACAGGTAGAAGTACAGAGAGTTCTTGGAAACATTTGATGCTGGTGTATAAAGACAGAGTTGCACACAGCAGGAAAAGTATCCCATACCTAAATTTAGACTAGCCCAGTGATCATGGGGCTAAGCTACTTCCTCGTTAGTACAGTGGTGAGTATCCCCGCCTGTCACGCGGGAGACTGGGGTTTGATTCCCTGAAGGGAGAGTGAGCAACCTTTTGGAAACCCTGGTGGCGTAGTGGTTAAGTGCTACGGCTGCTAACCAAACGGTCGGCAGTTTAAATCTGCCAGGTACTCCTCGGAATCTCTATGGGGCAGTTCGACTCGACAGCACTGGGCCTGGTTTTTGATTTGGAGTGATCATGGGCAAATCACTAAATCTCTCTAAGCCAGGGTCTGTCCGCCTTCAAATGTGGATAATTATCCTGCTCTCACAGGGGTTGTTAGGAGACTTGAAGACGTTACGGGACTGTGTAAACTGTAAAGTGCTGTACAAATGTAAAGTATTACTATTATGACATCAGTGTTTTAACATCTAAATTACAAGGGCATCACACTTATGACTGACATGCTTAAACGTATATCTTGCATGCATTTAGATTTGCTTTGAATTGCACAGGTGTTTTCAGCTGGAAGAAGCCTTAGAATTATCTAGTTTAGATATTTTATGGAAGTTGAAACTAGGAGGGTAGATTCTAACCTGTTTTCTCTTACTATTATAACTGACAACAGGGCATGGAAAAATCCATTAAGTCATGTATGGAGAAAAATTCCTCTGTCAACACTGCTTTACATGTATATGCATATTCATATGAATCTTTAAGTATTTAAATATAATATTTATATTGAAAGTAATCATAAACACTGAATGTCTTTGACACTTTTTAACCTTTTTTAAAAATTATATATTTTTGCAATCATTTGTCAAAGCTTTTCATTTCTAAATTTTTCTTTCTCTATGAAGGCTAATTCAAAATGGCTTTCAAAAAAGAGAGAGAAAATGAAGAGCACCAAGGACACAGGGCGATTACAAGCCCAAGAGACAGAAAGGGCCACGCGAACCAGCAACTACATCATCCTGAGACCAGAAGAACTAGATGGTGCCCGGCTACAACCAATGACTGCCCTGACAGGGAACACAACAGAGAAACCCTGAGGGAACAGGAGAGCAGTGGGATGCAGACCCCAAATTCTCATAAAAAAAAAGACCAGACTTAATGGTCTGACTGAGACTGGAAGGACCCTGGTGGTCATGGCCCCCAGACCTTCTATTGGCCCAGGACAGGAACCATTCCCGAAGCCAACTCTTCAGACATGGATTGGACTGGACAATGGGTTGGAGAGGGATGCTGGTGTGGAGCGAGCTTCTTGGATCAGGTGGACACTTGAGGTTATGTTGGCATCTCCTGCCTGGATGGGAGATGAGAGGGTGGAGGGGGCTAGAAGCTGGCAAAATGGGCACAAAAAGAGAGAGTGGAGGGAGAGAGTGGGCTGTCCCATTAGGGGGAGAGTAATTGGGAGTGTGTAGCAAGGTGTATATGGGTTTTTGTGTTAGAGACTGACTTGATTTGTAAACTTTCACTTAAAGCACGATAAAAATTATTTTAAAAAAAACAATAAAACAAAGAGAGAGAGAGAAAAATTAAGGCAATAAGTTATTCTCACTCATAAATATGTTCCATGCATGTCTAGTAAAGCGCCAGGAAATGGTAAAAAAGATTAAAAAGAAGTATTCAAAAAGTAACTCTAAGGATAAGGTTTCTGATTCTCTATTAACTTTGTAGCAAATCATAGCCAAGGAAAAACTCTGAAATGCATCCTATGTAAAAGCCTACTAAAATCAATACACGAAAAACAGGTGGTCCAAGAAAGAGTTCTTCAATGCCCACTCTTTATTCTTCTCTCATTCATTTGTACTTAACCAAAAGTGGATGAAACTGGAGGCTTTTTTCCTACAAAACAGATGCTAACGGTTTAACTTCCTAATACTATATTAAAATGTGCTTTAGTAAAAAAAAAAACAAAAAATCCTGTTGGAGTCACTAGATATTGGAAGTACTAGAATGAGCTTAAAACGAAAATACTCGTGTCTGAAGTTCAACCATTCACAATGGCTTATAGTCTAAGAGAATGAATTAGAAGAAATTGTATAAACACATAGAAAATCTTCCAACAGCTTTCAGGTATTCAATGTTTGCTGTTAAATAAACAAGATTAGGTTTTCGTCATTAAAAAAATCTTTTTGAAAATCCTCTAATGATCAAAAACTCTCAGGGCACACCTGCCGGTCCTTAAATATCTGCAGGAATTCAATAAATAGTAGGGTTTTATTCCAAACACTAAAATAGTGAAGGGTTTGAGTATGGACAAAGGAACTAAATCCTGCACACTTTTTCACACACAAATGTCAATCTGTCATATCAAAGAGACTATATGCAATGCTCTGCTATTCTTCCAGTCTGGAGTTAAAAAAAAAAAAAAAAAAAGGGCTTCTGGGAGATGGTCTAATGACATCGTACATGAGGAAATACAAATGCTAAGGCAAGTGTGACATCATCCCACCAGCATGTAGGTTTGCCTGTCAAAGGCAGTAAGAGCATCAGGTGTCACATTTCTGCTTTTAACATAAAATCTCTTCTAAATGCTCATAAGACAACTGCAAGGTGAACAGCGGTACTCTTTTACACAGAGTTAGAAGGGCACAGGGTATCACCAATGGTATATTTTACCCTTTATTTGTTGAGGGTCGACCTGTTTGTTTCCAGAAGATCTCTGCAGATGAACAGGTAAATACGTGCACTGTCGACAGCAATTTAAGCAACAGATGTCTTCTCTAATTCACAAGTGGTACTTACTGGCTCATTTAATTTCAGCAACATTTTCTGAGTTCACCATGATTCAACAACAAGTGCTTCCTAGGTCCAGAATTTTGCAGGCTTTTTGCTTCCTTTCTTTGCTTTCAATGGCAGGAGTTTAAAAAAAGGATGTGAAATAGTCACGTTGGCTTTTTGTTATCCATCTTAGGGACAAATCATGTAGTTGGACAGAATGTCATAGCTATCAGCTCTAATCCAAATGCTAGCTCAACTCTAGTTCAATTCTCCACACCTGGTTGGTACTGAAAGCAACGCGCACTGAATGGTTGCACAACTCGAAGACTGTAATCAATGTCACTGAATTGTACATGTAGAAACCGCACGTCCTGCCTCATACAGTCTCAACAACAAATAAAACAAATTATAATATAGAAAAACAACGTATATTTTTATTTTAAAATGTAAAATATGTCACCTCTCAGGCACTTTACTTTTGACATTGTGAGTTTTCTTGTAATCAGACAAAGAAACCACGCAGAAAATTCTGAAACTTTAGCATCGGCTATGATAAGACAGTCATGTGTACAGAGATGACTAGACATGCAGGCCTTAATAAAGAAGCCCCAGGTCTACAAGTATTTTCTCATTTTTTTTCCCTTTGCTGGCAGACCAGGCAAAATTCTCATCATTTCTTCAAGGCCCAGCTGACTGTTCTCTTTTTGAGGAGTTGCCCCCATCGCAGAGGCAGAATTAATCTGCCTCCATTCTACACTTCGACTGAAATGGCAAACCATATCCATCGCAAAACACAGCATTACAGTGAGTTGTTCTGTTGAGTTGCGAGTTATGTCCTCCCTCCTCAATCCTTCCAAAATGAGAGTCCTTTGAGGATAAGCAATTATCTTGTTCCACTTGTATACCCAGAACTCCTCAGGAGACTTACATGTAGTTTATCAGTGGTTCTTAAACTTTGGTGCATCAGAATCTTCTGGAAGGCTTCTTGTTCACAGGCTGTGGGCTCCATCCCTGGAGTACCTAATTCAGCAGGTGGACTGAAGTCCCTGGATGGTGCAAAGGGAGTTAGTGTGCTGGGCTGTTAACCAAAAGGTTGAAGGTTTGAGTCCACCCAGAGTTGCCTCGGAAGAAAGAGCTGGCAATCCACTTCCCCCCCCCCAAAAAAAAAACAGCCACTGAAAACCCTGGAGAGCACAGTTCCATTCTGACATACACGCGGTCACCATGAGCCAGAATCGACTCGATAGCAGCTGGTTACTAGTCGGGGCAGAGACCACGTATCATTTCTATCAAGTTCCGGGTGCAGCAGCACCCACACTTGGAGACCCACTGTAGTAACTTCTAATGGATCAATTCAGGAAAAAAATATGCAACGTTGGAATTGATTTACTAATGAAATCTAAAACTTGTCCTGCACCTTGAAGAGTCTCATGAAGTGATTATGAACTAGGGGTGTGAGAACAACAACGTTTCTTCTCTGCTACAAACCACAGACAACACAATTCAGCAGAATCACATAGGGAGCTTTAAAATCTGTGTACGCCTGGGCTTCGTTCCCCAGAAGTTCTGTTCCCCCTGGTCTGGGGTGTGGCCAGGCATTCTGTCTTTCCAAATCTCCTCAGGTGATCCTCAGGTATAGCCAAGGTGGAAAAGCCATCGCTTTAAAAACCAAAACAAAACAAAAATCTCTCATTGTCTTTTTTTGGGTTCGTTGCTAACGTACGAAATTGAGCAATCTGCTGTCATCTTAATTAAGAAATAGGGGGATTTTCTTTTGCAGATTTGCAGCAATATACAAGTGGTATGATTTCCAACATACTTATATACCAGTTTTTTTCCAACCATAGCAGTCCAGCCCAGAAAGAAGTTGGTAATCTAGAACCCGTGCACAGCTCAATACTGATGGTGAGAGTGAGCATGGAACTGGTGGAAATAGGAGGTTGCTAATGGGGCCAGGGGCTGTCCTATGGCCAGAGACAGTACCTCCAACTGCAACAGCTAAGAAAATGACAATTCGAGGTCATACTACTCTCTTGGACTCCAGACCTGTATATTCTACTGTCTCCTGGACTTCTCTCCTTGAGCATTTCAAATTCAATACATCTAAAAGCTGAATTCATATTTGCTTCCTTTCCCTTCCTTCCCCCTCAACTGAATCTACTTCTCCTGAACGATTCTCAGTCTCTGTCACTGGATTCAGTATCTACCCAGGCTTCCAAGTCTGAAGTCTGCGTGCCTTACTGGATCCTCTATTTTGTATACTCCTTCTGTACAATCATCCAGCAGTCCTACCTCCAGATCAGCCCTGAGTCGCTTGTTCTGATCCTCACTGCTCCTGCTTCATCATCTCTTGCCTGCAATAGTCACCAACCTTGCTGTTTCCACTGGTGCCCCCTACAATCCACCTCCCACATTGCTGCTACGGTCATCTTTCTAAAATGCCAAACATATCAATCAGGCTCCTTCCTCACTTAGAACGGAGTGGTGGCTCCGTTTCACACAGAACAGAATCCAAAACCACAGTGAGGACAACGAAGGTCTCTATGAGCTGCAGCCTCGTCATTCACCCCTACTCCTGGGACTCCGACTCTTTCCCTCGCACTGAGTTACTAGTGTCTTGTCCCACCTTAATCATCCTGGTGCTTATATAATGCCCTTCACATCCTATTCCTTGGGGAAATAATTACAGCTCTCTGAAGTCTCAAATGATCAATTCCTTCCTTCTGGGGCTAGACCTGGCCCCTTCACCAGGTAGAACTAACAGCAAACGCTGATCTCCAAAGACTTCGTTTGTCCTGTGTAGATGCTGAGACACTTTTTCACACATACTATCTCTAGATCTCTCTTTCCCTAACTGACTAACAAGTGTTAAGTCTGATTTATCCCTGCATCACAAAATACAGATGGAACAGAGCAAATCTCTGGACTTGGTTCAAACATAATAAAAAAAAAAAAAAATGCAAATAAACACCTGAATTGTAATAGGTACCAAAACTTGTCCTTATACTTGAAGGACTGATAGCAGTTGTTGCCTTATTTCATTATTCACATTATGTCAGAATCACATGGAGAGGAAAGGGATGATGGTCTATTGGTAAAAGGGCGGGGGTAGTTTGCAATTGTACAAGGCATTCTCATCTAATGATTAGTCCCTTAAATTGCAATTCTAGGCTCTTGCTAATGAGAAATTCCAGGTGTATTCAGAAAGGGCACATGGACTCTGGGTCTTTCCCTGAAAACCCACCAGGAAGGGATATAACTGGAGCAAAGAGGGAAATTCTATCCCCTCACGCAGCTCTCAAAAACTACTTTCTGAAACAAGCTGCTGAAATTTGGTAGGAGTAAAATTTATCCTAAGCATATGCAATTCACAGATGCTTAGTCAACAGGACCAGGCATTTGGTAGTGTTCTTTAGTGCCTTCAGAGATTAAAATGCAAAATACAGCACTTAGCTTCTAACTGGGCTTAGCAAACATGCCCCACTACTCACTGGCACCAACCACCCCTCCTGCTCCCAGCTGGCTCAGAAAAAAAAAAAAAAAAAAAACCCAAATCCATTGCATTCAACTCAGTTTTGACTCATAGTGACCTATGGGACAGAGCAGAACTGTCCCATAGGGTTTTCAAGGAGTCGCTGGTGGATTTGAACTGCCGACCTTTTGGTTAGCAGCTGAACACTTAATGACTGCACCACCAGGGCCCCAGCGGGCTCAGAGAGCTTTCTAAACAACTGACTTGAGTGTGTCTATCTAAATGTGGAGGAAGGACGCTTTACCTAATCTAACAACTCTGAAAAAGTGAAAACTTCAGTCAAACCAGGTATCTGACATAGTCTCAAAGCCTGGATCCTTGCTGGAATTCAAACAAACCAGCGTGTGCCCATCGGCTGGATGGCAGACAATCTTGAGATGCCATCCAAAGAGGTAATTGCTGAGACTTTCTTAGAAAAGAGAATCCTTTTGGAGGAAAATGAAAAAGAAGGTATGAGCATAAACTCTGATGTAAACTGAGAATGGTCTACCAGGATAAGCTTAGGTTTTCAGTCTATTCTTATGTGTTCATGGTTCACCTGCACTTCTTATTGCTGTTAGCTGCCCTAGAGTTAGTTCTAAATCACGGTGACCTTATGTATAACCGGGGAACACGGCCTGGTCCTGTGCCATCTTCATGATCATTCAATCCGTTGTATATAATTACTCAAGTAACTGCACTTACAAGATCAAATCAAAACATACACACACATACAGCTTTCACATGGCAGCAGCCAAATCTTTTGCAGGGGCCAAATTATTTCCCAGGTGGTTCCTTCGACAGGCTAAACGTCCTCAACACTCTGACAGGCTAAATGTCCTCAACACTCTGACAGGCTAAATGTCCTCAACACTCCGATCCCATCTCTGTTTCAGGGCCTGAGGCACAATCCTGGTGCTAACTTCCCTTAAAAATCCTCCACTGCCTTTAAATTAAGAGTTAGTCGGCCACTCCCATTAAAAAATTTTCGGACTTGTTGCTGGTCCTGGAGCTTAGATCAAAGAAAAAGCAGACAGTATTTTCTTTTTAAACAGGGCAGACTGAATCCTTTATCTTCACTGACACTACCTTTGAAAACATTTCAAAACACATTAGTGCTGTCACGTGGACAATGTCTCATTACCAAGTACAAAGGATTATGGCAATCTGCTCCTTCGAACTTCAAAATGAATTTTTGAAAAATTATGAATTATGAAACTAAATTGATGAAGTCAGACATGACTGTCGAAAGCCTAGTGGAGCCATCAGCCAGTTACTGTGCCGGTCTGTGCTACACTGGTACAAACACAGACAGACACAGGAATGACGGTCTTCTTTTCAGATTTGAAAACCAATTGAGTAATACTTGTTGTTGGGTGCCATTGGGTCAATTCTGACTCATAGTGTGACCCTACATGACACAGTAGAACTGCCCTATAGGGCTTCCTAAGCTGAAATCTTTATGGGAGCAGATCGCCAGGTTTTTTCTCCTGAGGAGCTGCTGGTGGTTTCAAACTGCCCATCTTTTGGTTAGCAGGCCAGAGCTTAACCATTGTGCCACCCGGGCTCCTTGACTAATAATCAGTGGTCTAAAGAATCACACTTCCAGAAGCACCAGTAGAAATCATTAAGACTACTACAGCTCCCCTTCTTCCTTCTCCCTTCTGGATTCAGAAACAAGGCCTCAGAAGCCTGGAGCTGTGAAATGACTTGTCTACCCTCACTGCGAGATGGAATGAGAAGACAAGCCTCCTGCCTTCCAGGCCCAGGCTGGGCTTCCTTAGATCTGATCTGCTTGGAGAAAGGAGTGCTGGTTCTCCACTTTGAGCACACTGCAAAACCCCTGGCTTTGATTGTTTTTCTTTAATATTGCCCCCAGGGGTCAGGCCCAGAATGTCTTTAGAGGTGGGGCCAGAACAGGCTTACTTCTACAAAGCTCACTTGGTGCAGAATTACTGCATCCCAGGAGGACCACCTCAGATCTAGAGCACCACCTTTACCTCTCCATTTTGCAAGAGCAAAAGGCTTGCTCGACAACCCTCGAGCAATCTCCATGTTCACTGTTTAATTTGGTGACTGAGCTGCCGCCATAAAAGGCGGCCAGAGTGACTACTGAATAACTGTGAGCAGGAGTCTGGACCACTGAACAAGAAGACGTTTGTTTCAAGTTTCAGACAAGGGGCCCATCTTAATGAGCCTGTTCACCGTTCCTTCTCCTTCCCCTTCCAGCATCTGACATTAGACATTCACACACACCTGACCTAACTCTCCTAAAACCAGAGCTCACACAAGGCAGTGGAGTTCGCTGGTTGAGGGAGGGCTCAGGAGCCAGAAAGCCTGAGTTCGAATCCTGGCTCTGTTCCTACCACCTGTGGGAAAGTCACTTTACTCTCTGTGCCTTCTGTTTACCCATACACAGAGAATATCCAACTTTTATGCTTGATATGAGGATTAAAAAGGCACTTAAAACAGTGTCCGATAGTACTCAGCTGTAAGTGTTGAAGACATCATCTTAGAAACAACAAAAACCCTCACCAAAATGAGTAAATCTTGAACAAAAACTGAGTGTATTTGATTTATATGGGCCTTTAACAATTTTTCTAGAAAGACCTCACCTCATTTTCAATAATTTGCCCCTTAAAAGGTAGTCTTTTTATGTTCCTTCCACAGAACATTTGCGTACTCTCACGGTTTTAGCCATGAACATTCTGTTTTAAGTGAATTTGGACAAACAAACCAATTAAAGGGTATTTATGTTTTTTTCTCAGAACAAATCTCCAGGCACTAATAGTAGTGTTCAAAGCAGTAACATCAAAGGGCCGTGAGCATTTCTGGAGTGAAAAAAGTGATGAGTTGAAGGCACTCTTGGAGGTTAGGGGTTCTCAGGAAAAGAGACAAAGATATAGCCTCCTAAGAGGACTCTACAGTCTGCTGGCTGCGCGGAACAGGATCCCAGCCTCCTGTGCATCACAGGTAGGGAAGAGAGGAAGGGCTTCCCCCTCAGGTATATGAGGAAAATGCTTTCCACCGGCAGCCTCATCAGAAAAAAAATAATCCATTGTTACCGACATCATCCTCTATCTCCTACATTTTGCAAGATTATTAAAATGCCAGGTGTTCCAAGAGAGCTCTTTACACTGGCAGGTAATCTTTCCGGAGATTTTACCAATCTTTCCTCTATGCCAGTGGTTCCCGAACGCGGCTGCCCAATAGAATCCCTTGAGGATTGTGTTAAAAACCCAGGTGCCCAGGTCTCATCCCAGACCAATTTAATCAGGATGCTTGGGGGTGGGTGGGAGCCAGACATCGTTTTTGTTTTGTTTTTAGGTAATTCCAAACGTGCAAGGAAGTTTGGGAAGCACCCCTCTATGCCTTAACCCTCCCCAGCAAATCACTCACCGCCAAACCCCAACTCCCTTTACGGATGACATCAACAGCAAGTACGGACCTGACTTCTGGAACAAGGGCTTCTTGATTTTGAAATTGTGCAATTAAACTTCTGAGGCATGTTTCTTGTGTCAGGTGGGTTTATGGTCGGTAGTCGCGAAGCCAAATTCGCTCATGTTCCGTCTGGACATTTGGCACACAGGACCATGAGCATCAATCCTTTTTTTTTTTTTTTTTTCTTTTTTTTAAATTAAATTTACTCTTTTGGTTGGACCAGTGTCAAGTTCATCAAAAAGCAAAAAGTAACACTCGAAAGAGAAAATCTCGGGTTTTGAGGAGAAAAGTTTGCTGGGAGCTCTACTTTGAAAAACCGTGGGATCCCGGCCGGGAGGAAGGTCGGTCTCTGTGCGGTTTGTCACAAGAACCCAGCTGTCTTGTAGCCGCCGGCGCAACCACTCGGTCCAGCTCCACCACAAAGTCGTGAGAAGGCGGCCGAAGAGCTGCCCAGGTGGAGGACAAACCTTGGGAGTCCCCAGGAATTGGCCACCTAACTAGACGCGGCGCTGGTGCCCAGGAGGGAGCTCCGGGCTGGCAGGGAGCCCTAATGCCAGGGCGCACCTTGCCCAGCGGGAGGATGGCACGCAGGGCGAGCAGCGGGGGTCCGCGCCCAAGGAACCGCGCTCGGACCCAAGCCCCCTTTTCACAGATGAGGACGTTAGACCCCGCCCCTCGTCGCCACAGGTAGGTAGTTACAGAGGCGAGTTCTCTGAGCCTCCAAGGTCAAGGCTGCAGCTCCACACCCGAGACAAGAGCTTGCAGAGACCTGCGAGCAGAGTCCGGACCCAAGCTGGCGGGGCCAAGTCCTGCAAGGGGACTTCAGTGTTTGACGGGGGTGAAGGGAAGGGGAAAAGTGTCCGCTCGGGAAACCGCCTGTCCCAAGAGGTTGAAGAAGTGGGCGGGATTCCCGCAGGTCCTTCCTCAACTTTCTCCAGCTCGGCGGTCTAAGCGGGTGGGACGCGCCCTCCCCTCTGGCCGCTCCGGCTTCCCGGTGCGCGTCCCCCAGCCCTGCCGCGCCCCCTCGGCGCACGTGCCGGAACGCCAGCCCGCAGCCACTGGCACCAGAGCTGCCCAGCACATAGCCCGCACCAAGTTTTCCCCTTCGGACCCGCCTCCAGCCGCCCGCCCGGGGCAGGAGAGCAGAAGAGTAAGGAAAGAAAGTTGCGACTGCCCTGGGGGCGCCTGAGCTCCGGCGATGGTTCCCACTCCGCGCCCGCAGCCCCGCTGCCCTGCACGGTGCGCTTCCCTGCTCTGGCCGCCCGCAGACTCGCCCAGCCCAGAAACGAAACGTCCAGTTCCTCCCACGGTCCCGGCCAGAAGCGCAGCTGATCTTCAAGGAAACAGGAAAGGAGGGGCAGGAGCGGCGGGACCCGGAGCTGGTGCGCCGGCTGCGTGGGGTAGGCGGGCTGCGCGGGGTCGGAAGCGCGTCGCGGGTGCTAGCGCGAGGTGGCGGCGGAACACGCCCTTACCTTTCTTTTCCTCCAGCGCCCAACTCGCCTGGAAGTGCGTAGCCAGCAGCACCAGGAGCGTGGCACCGACTGCCCCGGAGGGTCGCATTGCTGTCCCCGAAGCGCTTGTTCCTGGTCTCCCCAATTAATCCGGGACCGAGTCAGGCGGCCGTGCGCGGTGGCTGCGGCTCCTGGCCGCCCAGCGGCGGTGGCGGCAGCGGCGAGGCGGGGACTCAGGCGAACGCAGAGGTAGCCTGTCGTCGGGTCCGGGAGTGCGGCGGTCGCCGGGGCTCGCTTGGGACTCTAGCAGCCCCAGCCACAGGCGCGCACGCAGTAGCGGGGGCGGAGGCTGCTGCTACCGCGCCGCGCCGGGGGCTGCCCAGACGTCGAGCTCGCGTGGGCGGGGGCGCGGGGAGGCAGGGCGGGAGGAGGAGGGACCAGGAGGAGAAAGAGGAGGGATCGCGAGGAGCAGAGGAGGAGGAGAATGGGAGGAGTGGGGGGGAAGAACCAGCAGCTAGCACCGAAGGCAGGCAGTAGCAGAGAGGTGGCGGCGGCGGTAGCCCCTGCGGGGTGCGGTGTGCTGGAGCGGAGCGCCCTTCCCGGCACGCGCGTGTTTGGACTTCGCGGATGCCCTTCCCAATGAGTTAATTTCCGAGTGGGGGCGTTCCCTGCGCTGTCCCTTAGGACCTGATTCTCGGGAACTGGCTCTGTTGTCTCCGTGGCCCGGTTTCCGTCAAGCCAAGTCTAACAGGGCACGCAGTATCCCCCTTACCAGTTTCTTTCCTTCCAACTTGCAGAGCAAACTTGTACCAGCCCCGGACTAACTGGCAGAGCCTGGGGCCAAGGCCGGATAATGGCACGGATGGGGAAACCACCTCTTTATTCTGGTTCCCAACTCCCCCCTCCTGGGGTCCTAGCGAAGGTCAGAGGCCAGCCTGGCAGCGAAGGCTTTCTTGCTGCGCTCGCCTGGCAGGGTGCCAGGCGTCGGAGATGGATCTCTCAAGTCCCAGAGTCCTTTAGATTTCGTCAAGCACTGTCAAAACGGTCTGAAATGCAGGCACCCGAGTGAATACCCTGGAAGCCCGCAGCGTATCATATGCCAGGAACCAGCCAGTGGTACTTGGAAAGCAAATGCTGCAAATTACTTAGCTGAAGTGAAGCACGTAGAATAATTGCTTGACAGAAGTACTCGGGGAGATACTTTTAGAGAAGTTAGGTGCTTCACTGCCCCTAGACTGCAAAGTAACTCAAGCAGGAGAAACCCCGAAGGAAATTCACTAGCAAATTCCCCTACAGTAGAAACGCCCTCCAGCCCTATTCTACAACCAGATACCCTCCTCTCCTCACAAGACTCACTAGCAATATTTAGGTTTGGTTTAATTCTGATATCCCTTCCCTCCTCCCTCCTCCCTTGTGATTAAGCAGGAATCACAAAACCTAAATTAAGTGTAGCTTAAAACCGGACCAAAGTTCATGGGTAGCACAGACGTTTTAGCACTGAACTATTAACTGAAAGCTGGTAACTGAAAGTTGGTGGTTAGAACACACCCAGAGATGCCTGGGAAGAAGGGCCTGGTGATCTGCTCCAGAAAGGTCACAGCCTTGAAAACCTTATATGCAGTTCTACTGTGACACACGCGGAGTCACCATGAGTCCGAATGGACTCAATGGCAACTGATTTGAGACCAGACCTTTTCAGTCGCTGGAGCTTTGCACTTTTCCTTCCCATCATATATGACTCCAAATTCTATTTCATAGTATCCTGGAAATTTGTTAGGTCAGGTATCTCCAAAATTTCTGCTTGGTCAAAAAAATTCTGCAGCCTATATTAACGTGCACCTTATATTAACAAGTATTGCTAAGCCTCTAGTATTTCCCATATCAAATCTAAGAAAGGTATATCAACTTTCCTAACACAAGCTGTTCATTCTCTTTACCAGCTATTACATCTTCCACTTCCAGAACAATCCCTCGTTCTGTTTGAATAACTGCCTCTTGGTCTATGTACAGGTTCTGCATGAGCACACTTAAGTGTTCTGGAATTCCCATTCTTTGCAATGTTATTCATAATTTGTTATGATCCACACAGTCTAATGCATTTGTGTAGTCAACAAAACACAGGTAAACATCTTTCTGGTCTTCTCTGTTTTCAGAATTATACTCCCAAAAAAGACATGTTAAAGTCCTAACTCCTGGTACCTGTGAACATGACCTTGCTTGGAAATACTAAGGGTCTTTGAAGATATTATCAGTTAACATGAGGTCATACTGGAAGAAAGGTCCTAATCCAATCTGAGTGGTGTCCTTATAAAAAAGGAGAAGAAACACAGAGACACAAAGGAAGGATGTTCATGTAAGGATGCATCTACACTTCAAGGAACTCCTGGTGCTGCCGGAAGCTGGGAAAGAAGCAAGCATCTTCCCCTAGAGACTTTGAAGGAAGCATGCGCTGAATGATATGTTGATTTGGAATCTCGGCGTGCAGAACTGTCAGACAATAAATTTCTGCTCTGGTTAAAGAGCCATGACTACTAACAAAAAGGTCAGCAGTTCGAATCCACCAGCCCATCCTTGGAACCTCTATGGGGCAATTCTACTCTGTCCTCTAGGGTCACTATGAGTCGGAATTGACTTGACCGCAAGGGATTTAGTTATTTTAGTTCTAGCCACCCAGCTTATGGTATTTTGGTACAATAGCCCCAGGAAACTAAGGTACCACCTACAAATGGGAAACTTCTTTAAATTTATTTTTGTTTGGCCCTGACGGGCAGTTTTCCTCTTAAAAGAGATTTCTGAGGCTTTTAAGAGTTCAGTCAGAAATTGAGAACTGCCTGTCTGGAAAAGAAGGAACATGGTGATGAAGACCTCTGAAATCATGCACTCTGTGGGAGAGGAGAAGAAACTGGGTTATTTGGCAGAAGGAAGATTTTAACTTGCATTCAGAGGTCAGCCAGGATTAATGAGGGGGGAAAAAAGTAGTAGATTTCACAATAAAAAATGAATGTATCTTTTAGAAACTACTGGAACTATCTAAAAGTGGAATGAACTGCCCTGGAGTAGAATGGGTTTCTCCATCCTAAGAAAGATATTTACCCTGGGGCAATTCTAAGTACTGAACTAGATTCCTTCCAATCTTAACATTTCATAAAATCTTGCACTTTCCATTTAAATGCCTGTGCAGTTATCTTTTCTAAGGGTATGTATAAGAAGACACAAGAAGCTGGTAGCAAGGGTTCCCTCAGGGGAGGAGAACTAGGTGACTGGTGGCCAGGGGTAGAAGGGGGACTTATTTTTCAAATATATATCCTTTCATGCCTTTGGAATTTTGTACTGTGAGCATGCACCGCCTGTCTCTGTAAGGTCATGGTCAATGACCTCAGCATGGCCCCCTGCAGAGGTTCGTGGGTACTCATGTTGTTGTTGCTTTTAGGTGCCATTGACTCTGCTCTGACTCATAGCGACCTTATGTATAACAGAACTAAACATTGCCTGGTCCTGCGCCATCTTCACAATAGTAGGTATGTCTGAGCCCATTGTTGTAGCCACTGTGTCAGTTTATCTTGTTGAGGGCCTTCCTCTTTTTTGCTGACCCTCTACTTTACCAAACACCGTGTTCTGTCCCAGGGATTGGTCTCTCCCGGTAATACGTCCACAGTAAGCAAGACAAAGCCTTGCCATCCTCGTGTCTAAGGATCATTCTGGCTGTACTTCCTCCAAGACAGATTTGTTCATTCTTCTGGAAGTCCTTGATATATTCAATATTCTTTGCCAACACCATAATTTGAATATGTCAATTCTTTTTCAGTCTTCCTTATTCATTGTTCAGCTTTCTCATGCATTTGAGGCAATTGAAAATACCATGGCTTGGGTTACGTGCACCTTAGTCACCAAAGTGACATCTTTGCTTTTTGAGATTTTAAAGAGATGTTTTGCAGCAGATTTGCCCAATGCAATACGTCGTTTGATTTCTTGACTGCTGCTTCCATGGGCATTGATTGGTGATCCAAGCGAAATGAAATCCTTAACAACTTCGATCTTTTCTCCATTTGTCGTGATCTTGCTTATTGGTCCAGTTGTTAGGATCTTTGTTTTCTTTATGTTGAGGTGTAATCCATACTGAAGGCTCTAGTCTTTGTAAGTGCTTCAAGTACTTTTGGCAAGCAAGGTTGTGTCATCTGCATATCACAGGCTGTTAACGATTCTTCTTCTAGCCCTGATACCACATTCCTCTTCATATAGTCCAACTTCTTAGACTATTTGCTCAGCAAACAGATTGAATAAGTATGGTGAAAGGATACGACCCTGGCACACATCTTCTCTGATTTTAAACCATGCAGTATTCCCTTGTTCTGTTTGAATAAATACATGCCTCTTGATCTATGTACAGGTTCTGCATGAGCACACTTAAGTGTTGGGGAATTCCCATTCTTTCCCTGTTGTCCGTAATTTGTTATGATCCATGCAGTCGAATGCCTTTGTGTAGTCAATAAAACACGGGTAAATATCTTTCCGGTCTTCTCTGCTTTACGTCAAGATCCATCTGACGTTAGCAATAATATTCTTTGTTCCACATCATCTTCTGAATCCAGCTTGAATTTCTGGCAGTTCCCTGTGAGTGTATTGCTCCAGCTGGTTTTAAATTATCTTCAGCAATATTTTCCTCATGGTAGAAGGGTTTTATGCCTTTATGGTTCCTTACCCCACTTATTTCCTCCTGGTGAGTTTGTACTTGACAGTCAGCAGAGATCCATTCCTTTCAGAGCATGAAAGAAGCAGCTTTCCTTTCAGGGGTAAGATTCTGACTCAAAACTGCTGAGGCCATTTTACCCTTTGGCATTTGTATTTTTCATTTTTTCTAGGGTGGAAGGTTATGTTGTTGTTGTTGTTAGGTGCCATTGAGTCAATTCTGAGTCATAGTCACCCTGTGTACAACAGAATGAAACACTGCCCAGTTCTGCACCATTGTTGCAGACACTGTGTCAATCCATCTCGTCAACGGTCTTTCTCTTTTTTCCTGACCCTCTACCTTACCAAGCATGTTGGCCTTCTCCAGGGACTGGCCCCTCCCGATAACATGTCTAAAGTTCTTGAGTTGAAGTCTCGCCATCCTCACTCCCAAGGAGCACTCTGGCTGCACTTCTTCCAAGACAGATTTGTTTGTTCTTCTGGGAGTTCATGGTATATTCAATATTCTTCACCAACACCATAACGCAAAGGCATCAATTCTTCAGTCTTCCTTATTCAGGAATAAGATGCTAACTCAAAACTGCTGAGGCATTTTACCCTTTGTCATTAGTATTCCTCATTTTCTCTAGGGTTGAAGATCACGCAATGTCGGAAAAGCAAGATCTTGTTTTCAAGGGCTAGTTTTTTGGCATTGTTGAGATGTTTGTTAATTACTTTGTATAGGGACCTTGTAGGGAGTTTCTGGACTCCGTGCAGTGCTTTACCCATGTTTAAGATTTTACAATCAAGATAAAATAATTTTGTCCAAGTCGTCACTACTTGTCTCACGGATAATTGTAACTAGAAGCATGAGCCTCAAGGTTGCAACTGGTGGCCTACAGACCAAGTTCAAGACATGATATACTTTTGTGTGGCCCACTCAGTGTTTCTTTTAATGTAATTAATAATAACATTTAAAAACCAGGAGATTTCACATTTCAAACGTGAATTTTTTGTTTCTCTTGAAAAAGGGAAAGGGTTGGCCACTTGGGTTTGCTTTCATGCAAGCTGGCAATTGGCTGGATGTTATCTGGCTTCTTTAGAAAGGCCAAGTCTCCAGTTCACAACGTCCACACCAAGCTTGATTCACTCTTTTATGTGATAGAGTTTGCAGCTTCTATGAGTCTAGATCAAGAGCTACCACCTGGCTAAGTAACGGCACTGCCACGTGATAAGTATGCCCCTCATCTGTTTTTCCTCTCTTCCTTATCTTCTTTCCTCTGTCCAACTCATCCTCATCTCGTACTTGTGTATGCCTATGTATTTGTTGGTAGATTTTGGCCCATAAGCCATAAAACATTAGTTATCATGATAGATCTCCCTTCAAATGAACATATTTCAAATATAGAGTAATATAAAAATCCAAATGTGTACTATAGCTCATGATTATACCTTATCATTATTATGGTTGACATTCTTATAGGCATAATTTTTTTTACTCAATTAAATGTTATTGGGAAGAAAAGCAATCATGTTGTAGAGCAGAGGAAGCAGAGTCCATCTGTCAATTTATGGTAGATGCAGAATGACCACCATTTGAACTGGCTTTGGAGGAACCACCTCAGCATCCTCTCACATCTCCCCTAGGCTGATACTCTGGTGAATCTTGGGATTTCCCTGGATTTAGTAGAAGGGAGAGGAAGTAGAGTCTGGAAAAGAGATAAAAAACCAGAGCAGTCAAGGACCCTAAAAGGATTGGCAGTATATAATAAGACTTGGGATCACCTCCCACCCAATCAACTGAATGATCATTATTGTTTTCTGACAACCTGACAGACTAGGCCTCAGTATTCAATGACAATGACTAGATCAAAAGTCAAGCAGTCATACAAATGAGTTATAGAATCTCCAGAAGCTTCTGTCTGGTTTCTCATCTCACCATTCCCAGTTGGTGTTTTAAAATACTGAATGGTATTTAAAATACTAATGGTATACTGTACAAATTCTGACTCTAAGAATTTATGTAATTGGATCCAAGCTTTGTGCCTTGAAGATAATTCATTTAATCCAGAAAATTCAGGAGTAGGAGCTAGAGATTTAGGAGAGTGGCCAGACTAAATATGTTTATCTTACAGATTAACAAGTTTTTATATGGCTTGTCTATTAACTGTAATCATGACAGACCGTGCCCTTTATTAGGATATAACTGAAGAGATGTTTTAGCTATTTATGGTGTAACTAATGTTATTGTAAGTCTCACCTCATGTCATAAAGGTCATGTGGCAATGACCTGTTTTCAAGCTTAACGTTATTCCGAACAGGAATTCAGAACACTTCACAAGCTGGGAGAGAGTTGTGTAACTTTATTTTTCTTCATAAGAGATACAGATGCAGAGACTGAACATTTCATATATACTATGAAAAGAAAGAAAACTTTTTAGAAGAGATCTCTAGAAGTTTGATTCAAAGTGGCATTTTTAGATGGTAGTGACTCGACGGCACTGGGTGGTTTTTTAGTGTCTGGAGGACTGACAAGGTTAAGAATATTGTAGGTTAAAAATGATCAACAGGACTAGAGAAATCCAAAGTAAGATGGTTTTCTATTTCTGCAAATAAATTGAAAATCAGAGTCTCTTTCCAGGGCAAAAAAAAATAGGTAGCATAAATTCTTGTAGTTATTACTTACGTAGAACTGAGCCACAAAAAAGCCTGAGTCAATGAAACTTAGTTACGCAATGACCTGCTGGGTTCTCTGTCTCTGGGAGAGAGACTGGATTAATAAATAACATTTTAATACTAAATAAAACACCTAGGAATTTCCAGGGTTGTTTTTATTGAAATTCAAAGTTGGAATAAATGGCATGCATTCAATATTTATTTATTGAGAGCTTAGCATGGCTGGGGGTCCAGAGGTTAGTTACCAGTTCCTGCTCTCCCAGAACTTAGCCTGTGAAAAGCCATCTAGAATAGCCAGGCATATGTGTGTAAGGATAGAAACCTTCTTAGTCTTTCTTACTCATCAATGTAACTGATTTCCCAACATCACCAAAAAAAAAAAAAAAAAAGATGTTTTGCTATTCCACCCTAAAAATAAATGTCAGACATAACTAGTTAATGGTGATATAAAGGCTAGAATCTCAATACCTGCATTTATGTAAATTCCTGTGTCACTGGGGATTAGTGAGTTGTTCTGTCAGTGTGGCAGTAGGTTTTGTCACCTGGTAGAATCCTTTGGCAGGTGTGTACTGCTTTTCATTCTTAGTGGTCTCACTTGTTAAGAAGAGGCAAGTTAATTGTAGCCCAAATGGAGAAACGAAGACTATGTCATAGCTCCCCAGTGTCTGGTTTTCTGCCTGCAGGAGGATTTTATTTTCTGATCCCCTTGGACCTAAGTCACATGTTAATGGGATGGACACATGCCACTTTTGAGAAGTTCTAGAAAGTAGGGCACCCTTTGCCTTGCCACTTTTTCCTCTATCTTGTTGGCTGGTCATGTTCCAGAGTGGGCCCTTCCTCAGCCTGGGCCTAGAGTGAGAATGATGACAAGGAGCAGAGCTATCAGCCGGACACACAGACGACATCCATATGATGAACATGTAGTGTGAAGGAGAACAAACCTTTGTTAAGCCTCTGAGATTTTCAAGTGGTTTGTTACTCCACCATAATTTCTTATTTGTTATTGTTAGGTGCTGTCAAGTCAGTTCTGACTCATAGCAACCCTATAAGAGAGAGTAGGACTATAGGGTTCCCAAGGAGTGGCTGGTGGATTTGAACTGCCGACCTTTTGGTTAGCAGCCAAACTCTTAACCACTAGACCACCAGGGCTCCCGCTATAATTTAGTATACCTTAATTGATGCAAAAAGGTATTCAGCCCCTTGTTAAATGTTAAAATTATGTATTTTATATGTACTTTAAGTTATTTTTTATTTTTAATGTATCATCATTCATACATTATGTATTTCTATAACGTATATGTATTTATATTATGTGTATGTACGTACGTGTGCATGTGTATATATCTGTATCTATCTCTATATAAATACGTATAGGGAGAGAAATGATGGGAGGGAAGAAGGGAGAGAGAGTAGCATGGAGTAACCAAATGAATAAAAACCTAAAAACCAAACCCGTTGCAGTCGAGTTGATTCTGACTCATAGCGACCCTGTATGAATAGACACCTAAAAATGCCAGGGCTGTTTGCCATTAGTTAACTGTGAATTTGAGCAAGTTTTACTTTCCAGTCTCTCCAACCGAAAGCCTTAGTTTTTTCCTTCGTAAATTGGCATAAATTCTTGCCACGCAGGACTGTTAATGGCTTGAAATAATGACGTGAAAGCACCTATCACATAGTAGGCACTTGACAAAAACTCCTGCGTGGTGCGGATTTTAGAGCTGATGAATTGCATGTATAACATTCTTTCATTCCCCTGGAGACTTCCGAAGATCTCCTGTCTATGGAGACAGAGCAATAAAACAAACAGGGCTCATGGCTCAGCTCTGAGCCCAGCCGGAGTCCAGCCCATTGGATTTATCCTTCAATTAGTCTTTCTGGTCATATGAACAATCTAAAATAGAATTATCATTAACATTTTTAAAAAGAAGAACCCTTCAGCTTTGCAGTAGCACAATTTTACATCAATGATTTTTTCCCCCTGAGATTTCTAATTATGAACTTTGAGGGCCACACTGTTCTTTGCCTTGAAAAGAGCTGCTATTTGTTGTGGCAGCTGCGGAAAAAAGGGGGGGTGGTGGTGGAGGGAGAGAGGGCAAAGAATGTCCAAATGCGGGCTGGCACCCTCAGTTCACGCGCATGCCCTCAGCAGATGGACACGCTAATAGAGGCCGTGGATGTGTGTGATAAACTGGCAGATTTAGTGGCGGGGCTGGAAGGGGCTGGCCACCTGACTGCAGAGCCAGGGCTTCCACACAATAGCTCCCTGGGGTTGCTTTTCTTCAAAGATGGCTTTGAGTCCTGTTCCCTTCATGTGGAATGGAGGCTGTGGAGAAGTGTCTAATTTGAGACTGATACTGGGACTTTGGAGCAGGTGGAAAGATGATTATGAGCTACACTCATGGGGGAGGGATTATGGCCCAAGTGCAGGAATATCTGACCTGGGGAAGGGTCACTGGGTGCTCAGAAGCTTTTGCAAAGAGCAGAGGTAGATGGTCCCCAGAAACCTTATGGGCCTCTTGCCCTCAGGTGCTTTGACCAGGGCCATCTACGGAGTTTTTGAAATTTTAGAGTTTCGCCTGGAACTCTTCCCAGGACTGGCTGCTCTGTATTTTGATCCTCTGTGTTTTGGGATGGTGTACTTGGTGACTTTTTTCCTAGCTTGGCCAGCGACGACTGCTTGACCCTTTATTGTGATTTTGCTAATAGAGATTGGTTTGCAACTGCTTTATTTTGCTATTTCACCCCATTGTGTGTGTGAGGAAACTTTTTTTTGTTTGTTTCTTTTTTTAATCTTTCGCTTTTTAGTGAGACATTGGAAGCAGGAAACAGGGTGGAGGGGGGTAGATTGTGAGTTTTCCCTGATTTCAAGCAGGGTAAGAGAGGGGAAGTTGGGATGCCTTTTTTCTTTCCTCCTTTTTTGAGATTGGGGGATGTTTGTCATGTTTGTTTTTCAAATTGTGAGTTATAGTTTCCGAAGTATCTTTTGCCCAGCACCTGCTGCAGAAGAGGGAGATGTACAAAGGCCCCCGGGGGAGGCTGGTGTGGGGGAGTGAGGTGGGGAGGGTGAGGGGAGTGGGGTGGAGTGGGTGGGTTTCTCCTTCATGCTGGTAGCAGGGAATGGACTTTGCTGTCTCCGTGTTTACTCTTGTAACCAGTATAAGGGAGCAGCTGGTCTCCAGCCTTGAGCTCCCAGCTCCACCACGGTCATGGCCGTCTCCTGAGATGAGGCTCCTCAGCATCAAGGCTGCCTTCCACTTCCATCTAAACAAGTCCTTTAGCTCTAGGTTCACTGTAGGCTCTGAACAAGGAGTGCACCTGGTCATGGCTGGCCTTGGGTTCAGGGGGCAACCTTTCCTCCTTGGATGGCCTAGAGTGTCCTAGGCACTGTGCTGGCTTCACCTAGGCCTGGCGCTTCTTCCCTCAGCTGCAGCCTGGGGACCTCGGGTTCTGACAGCACAGATCTCACAAGCATGCTGAGTAAATGCCATCAGTGGATTCTTATAAGGGGGAGATATCAGTATCCTTCTTGGCCACTGAATTAAACTTGTTTTCCATGAAGGACGTGTGAATGGTGATACCTTTTCCTTTGAACATAGTTCTAGGAAATCTTTCAGGAAATAACGTGATAACCTGGACGCACTAACTCCACAGTCTGTCTGAACCAAAAACCCAAATCCGCTCCCATGAAGTCGATTCCAACTCATAGCGACCGTACAGGACAGAGTAGGACTGCCCCACAGAATTTCCAAGGAGTGCCTGGTGGATTCAAACTGTCAACCTTTTGGTTAGCAGCTGAGCTTAACCATTGCGCCATTAGGGCCTCATAGTTTGTCTAAACTGATGATTATTTAACTTGGGCTAAAACTACCTTAGAAGCCCTGGTGGTGCAGTGGTTAAGGGCTTGGCTGCTAACCAAAAGGTCAGTGGTTCCAACGCATCAGCCGCTCTGCGGGAGAAAGATGTGGAATCTGCTCCGTAAAGATTACAGCCTTGGAAACCCTATAGGGCAGTTCTACTCTGTCATTCCGGGTTACTATGGGTTGAAATTGACTCAACTGCAGTGGGTTTGGTTTTTTTGTTTTGTTTTGTTTTAGTCTTAATGGGAGCAGGTCACCAGGTCTTTTCTCCCTTGGAGTCACTGGGTGGGTTTAAACCACTGACCTTTCATTTAGCAGTCAAGTGCTTAACCATTGCACTACCAGGGCTCCTTAGGAGACCTAATGACTGGATATTCTGAATAAAGTTCTGAGGTATCAGCCAGTTTCATGGACCAGTTCTGACCGGTGAAATCTTTTCCGTGAAACCTACGGCTGCACCAAGGGATAGAAGATAGCAAGAAGTTATCTTCTGGAAAACTCACATCCTCTGTTTCATGGTACTTCCTGCAAGGCCCCCTTCCACAGTCAATCCTGGGCTTAGATTCTGGCTAAGAAATGTTACCTGATCCTGAGGCTAAAAAAGCAAACAAAAGAAAAGCTTGTGCTGTAAATAAACTGTTTGACTAACCTAGTAACGGGCACCAGGAGGTTGTGCCTTTTCTGACCCTGGCATATCGGTTATATATAGATATATAATCTCCAGCAGAAGCCCTGATGCTCTTCTGGTCGCCATCCAAGACAGCTGGCACGCTTTCTCATCTCTTACACCAGCAGTGGACATGAATCTGTAGAGAGTAGATCTTTGCCCTAGTTTCTACAACTTAGTTGGGTTAGGGAGAAAAACCAAAAAAAAAAAAAAAAGGAAAGACCGGTTGTCAAGTAGTCAATTCGGGCTCATAGCTACCCTATAAAAACAAAAAACGAAACAAACCCAATGCCATGGAGTCGCTTCGGACTCTTAGCAACCCTATAGGATAGTGTAGAACTGCCCCATAGAGTTTCCAAGGAGCTCCTGGTGGATTTGAACTGCCGACCGTTTAGTTAGCAGCTGTAGCACTTAACCACTATGCTACCAGGGTTTCTGGCTATCCTTTAGGGCAGAGTAAAACTGTCCCATACGGTTTCCAAGCAGCAGCTGGTGGATTCAGACTGCTGACTTTTTTGGTTAGCAGTCGAGTTCTTAACCACAGTGCCACTAGGGAGAAAAGTGAGTGGAAAATCAGGGGCATAGTCAGGGTAACTAGCGCCCAGGGGCAATCTCTAAACTGCGCCCCGCCCCCAAATTTCCAGGTAAATAGACGTTGGTAGCTGCTGCGAGGAAAAGAAGCCCAGCGCGCCCCGGCTTGCCCGCCCGCGATTTTCCGCTGCGCCCGTGTCGCTGGTCATTGAGCAGGCAGGCTGACAGGCCGGCTCCGGGGGACGGTGCCTCCAGGCGGGTGAGTCATCCCCGCAGACACCATGAGCCTCCCTCCGCAGCAGAAAGCAGAGCCTAAGCACGGCTGCAGCGGTGCGATCCGCACTTGCCCGCACCCCCCTAGTGAGGCCGCTATAGAAAATGGCCTTGCATGCTGAGTTCAGCTAGCTCAAATTTACTCTTTAGTTTTTTCGATAGTGTAATAAATGCCTCGGTCATCATAACATGTCTGCATGCATTCTGGTGAAGGCTTTTGTGTGCTTCGCACTGCTTACTGTTCCAGCTCAAATTGTTAGACAGAGCCCAGCACATTTCTAGTGGGTGCAAGACTGCCAATTAACAACCAGTAAACATATGTAGTGTGGTATGTTCTATGCAGAAGAAGGAAGTAAGAAAGAGGAAGAGAGCCCAATGTATTTTAAATAAGATGGTCTGAGAAGGCACAGGTGCCTATCTGGGCCGAGGAGACTTCAAGGCAGAGGGAACAGAAAATGCGAAGACCCGGATGCAGGTGTAAGTCACCTGTCCAGGGAAGAGCAAAGAGGCCAGTCTGGCCGGGGTGGTGTGGGGAGTAGGAAAGGGGCCGGGGAAGACATCAAAGAGGTGGAGTGGGGTGCAGATCCTGTAGGGCCTTTAGGCCATTGTAATGTATTCAGTTTTTATTAAAAAAATAAATAAATAGAGAGAGAGAGAAATTGCATGCATAATCAGACTTACATCTTAACTGGGTCACTCTCCTAGCTGTGTTGAGAAGGAAATAAAGACAGCTTAGAGGCTATTGCAGTCAATCCAGATGAGAGGTAGTGATGGCTGAGAGCTATGGAGGTGTTATGATTGGGTCAGATTCTGGGTGCACTTTGAAGGAAGGGCTGACATTAATCACTGAGTAATTGAACCTAGGACATGAGAAAGAGAAGCCAAGGATGACTTCAGGAGCTAGGTGATGGTACTTTTCACTGAGATGGAAAACAGTAGGAAGGAGAGGCTTGGAAGGGGAAAATCCAAGGGCTTGGTTTTGGCCATGTTATGTTTGAGACATTTTTAGACACCTGTATGGAGACACTGAGTGAGTAGTTGGATTTACGAATTTGGGTTTCAGAGGAGAGATTCAGAGGTTCAGGCTGGAGATATAAATTGGGATCATCAACATATCAGTACTACTTAAAGCCTTGAAAATGGATGAGATTATAAAGGGATTAGAAGGAATATGAATGGAAAGGAGAAATGATTAAGTACTTAGTCCTGGGACCTTCTAATGTGAAGAGATCCAAGATCCAAGAGATAAGGAGGAAAAAAGCAGGGAAGACTGTTAAGGAATGGCCTGTCTTGGAGGCAGATGGTTCCAAGGCGGAGGGATTAATCAAGTGTCTTAGATATGGCAGATAAATCCATAGATTTTGGCAATGGAATATCATTGGTGTCCTTAACAAGAAAAAATTTGCCTGGGGCAAGAGTCTAATTGGAATGGGATTTTTGACGGAATTTTATTAAATTTATGGAAATATTTAGGAAATATTGATATACTCAAAATATCTTTTCTACCACTTTACATTAAATCTTCACTTTAACAACAACAACAACAAAAAGCCTTCCCATTATAGGTCTTATTTTTTCCGTATATTTCACAGGCAGGTGCCAAGTGAAATCCTGCTATGCAAGGGGCCTCGACGATAACTGTGGAAGGAGTACCGAGGGACAGTCCTTCTTTGGGCAACCTCAGTAGGGAATGAAACTAACAACAAATGAGTATCAAAAAAGAGCTTTAGGATTGTGCTAGGAAGGAGAACAAAGGTGAAAGGGCAAACTATGAGGACCGTCACTTTCTGAGACTTGGCTTGGAATGACGTGAGATTTGCTAACCGAAATGTTGGAGGTTTGAGTCCACCCAGAGGCAACTCAGAAGACGTCCTGGTGATCTAATTCCAAAAACTCAGCCACTGAAAACCGTATGGAGTGGTTTTACTCTGGCACACTTGGGGTCACCATGAATCAAAGCTGGAGTTGCCCCGACAGCAGCTGTTTTTTCCTGAGGAAAGGCACCAGCATAGATTTGCTGAAGTGTGAGGGCAAGAGATATAGTGGGTTATTTTCTTGTGTACAGTTATTTTATTAATTTAACTTCATTTAAATTTTTGAGTAGTTAATACATTCACATGTTTCAAAATTAAATAAGTTTGGAAACGTATACAGTGAAAAGCCCCTGTTCCACCACTGTACCCCAGACACCTAGCTCTCCCTGGAGACAGTCAGGCTCACCAGTTCCTTGAGTATCCTTCCACAGATACCCTATTTACACAGTGTTCTTTCTGTACTTTAAAATATCTATCTGCCTTTCTATCTATCCCATATATTTTGGAGATATTCGTTATCAAAAAACAAAAAAACCCCAGTGCCGTCGAGTCGATTCTGACTCATAGCGAATTCCTTAACAGTATTTAATAATTCCTCCTTCTTCCTTGTCATGGTGTAGTATTCCCATTTTGCATCTATTATACTTAATTTATCTAATTCCCTATTGAAGGACATTTAGATTATTTCCAAACAATGCTGAAAGAATCACCTGTAGTACCGTGTCTTAGTCATCTAGTGCTGCTATAACAGAAATACCACAATTTCTTTAATAACAAGAAATTTATTTCCTCACAGTAAGCGACCCTATAGGATGGAGTAGAACTGCCCCATAGAGCTTCCAAGGAGCGCCTGGCGGATTCAAACTGCCGACCCTTTGGTTAGCAGCCGTAGCACTTAATCGCTATGCCACCAGGGTTTCCTCCTCACAGTAAAGTAGGCTAAAAGTCCAAATTCAGGGTGTCGGCTCCAAGGGAAGGCTTTCTCTCTCTGTCAGCCTTCTCACTGATCTTTCCCTAGACTAGGAGCTTCTCTGCACACGGACCCCAGGTCTAAAGGACATGCTCTGCTCCCAGCACTGTTTTTTTGGTGGTATGAGGCACCCTTGTCTCTCTGCTCACTTCTTTCTTTTATATCTCGAGATTGCCTCAATACACAATCCGATCTTCTAGACTGAGTCCTGCCTCACTAACACAACTGCCGCCCATCCTCCCTAGTTAACATCATAGAGGCAGGATTTACAACACATAGGAAAATCACACAATACTGGGAATCATGGCCCAGCCAAATTGATACACACATTTTTGGAGGGACATAATTCGATCCATGACATAATGATTTCACACATTTGTGAGCAAGCAACATTTCTAATTTAAAAATATATTTCTTTTTTTTATGTTTCTTATGTATATTATTTTATTTGATCATCATTTCAACCTTGTAAGGTGAGAAGGAAAAATATTATGGACCACTTTATAGGTAAATTGGTCAAAGTCCTACAAATTTAAGTGACTTTTCCAAAGTCATACAGCTATAACCATGTTACCGATAGGAGGCATTGAGCTGAATTCAGAGCATAGCCTTTTAATTTTAATTCTTCTACCCAATAAAAAGCAGAGGTCTGGTTTCTTCACCACACCACTTAAAGGTTTCTTTCTTTTTTTAATTGTAAAAATACATTTCAGTTTCTGTTTCTTTTTAAGATCTGTACTTTTAAAACTGAGGTATAATTTATATACAATAAAATTCATGCAATAAATGGTCCTATATGGTTTACATTTGCATTTCTCTACAGTCTAATGATGTTGAGCTTTTTTTTTTATGTACTTGTTGACCACTTACGAAGTGACTGTTTAAGTCTTGCCTTTTAAAATGTAATTGAGGTATAATTTACGTATAATAAATAGCATCTATTTAAAGTCAGGAAAGGTGTGTGTCAGGGTTGTATCCTTTCACCATACTTATTCAATCTGTATGCTGAGCAAATAATCCAAGAAGCTGAACTATATGAAGAAGAATGGGGCATCAGGACTGGGGGAAGACTCATTATGGACCTGCGTTATACAGATGAGACAACCTTGCTTGCTGAAAGTGAAGAGGACTTGAAGAGCTTACTGATGAAGATCAAAGACCACAGCCTTCAGTATGTATTACATCTCAACATAAAGAAAACAAAAATCCTCACAACTGGACCAATGTAATGTTGCCAATAAAGTGATCATTAGGAAGACTGTATAAACATGAGGCAGTGCAAAATTTCAATGGCAATTTGACTCCTATAATTATCAAAATGTGAAAGTATATATGACACTGGAAGGTAATGTGCAAACGTATAAGAAGCAATTTTGTTAGGGTAGAGGAACAAAAGGTGGCATACAGTTATATATATAAAAACCAAAACCCACTGCTGTCAAGTCCATTCTGACTCATAGTGACCCTACAGGACAGAGTAGAACCGCCCCATATAGTTTCCAAGGAGTGCCTGGTGGATTTGAACTGCCGACCTCTTGGTTAGCAGCTGTAGCACTTAACCAGAGTTTCCACAGTTACGTATATACGTATTTAAAGTCATTCTTTGTTAGCTTTTCAATACATGATGTAAACGTCCTTTCATCATTAGTTTGCACATCTGAGCAGATAAAGTGTCAAGGCTGTGTATTCTGGCAACAAAAATCAATATCCTTTTCTCAAAAATAACTTCACACAAAAAAGACCAGACTTACTGCCCTGACAGAGACTGGAGAAACCCCGAGTGTATGGTCCCTGGATGCCCTTTTAGCTCAGTAATGAAATCGCTCCTGAAGTTCAACCTTTAGCCAAAAATTAGACCGGCACATAAAACAAAATGAGACTAAAGGGGCACACCAGCCCAGGGGCAAGGACTAGAAGGCAGGAGGGGACAGGAAAGCTGGTAATAGGGAACCCAAGGTCAAGAAGGGAGAGTGTTGACATGTCATGTGGTTGTTAACCAATGTCATAACACAATATGTATACTAACTGTTTAATGAGAAGCTAGTTTGTTCTGTAAACCTTCATCTAAAGTACAAATTAAAAAAAAAAAAAATGTTGAATAGAACTGCCATATGACCCAGACACATCAATCCTAGCATATACCCAGAAGAGGTAAAAGCAGGAATGTAAACAGAAACCTGTATACCAATGTTCATTGCAGCACTTTTCACAACAGCCAAAAGGTAGGAACAACAAAATGTCCATCAACAGATGAATGGATAAACAAAATGTGGTATGTCCACACTATGGAATATCACTCAGCCCTTGATGAATACCACATGGATGAACCTTGAAAATACGTAGAAATTGAAGATCGCTAGTGGTTACCAGGAGTGGGAAGGAAGAGGGCATTGAGTTTATGTTATGGTGGTGGAATGATTTGGAAAAAGATAATGATAATGGTTGTACAACATGAAGAATGTAATCAATATCACTGAATTATGCATGTAGAAATTGTTGAGTTGGTGAATGTTGTGTTGTATATATTTTCACTACAATAAAAAAAGACAGTCCTATGGGGTGGGGGGTAGGGAAATAACTCCAGAGTTTGTAGAGTTTAACAGGTTAATTATCATCATAGAAATCAATTTATTATCATTATTCGCTCACTTCCATTTGTTGCTACTTTGCTTTAAATTAAAAGGTCAGTTTATAAAATGCCAAAAACCGACTTCACGACTAATAAAGAGGCTGAAAGAATAAGAAACAGAAGATAGACACAGGCAACATGAATTAAGTATAAATGAATGAGAGTATTGTTAAAAAAACCCTTTCTGCAATGTATTCTGAATTTCACCTGAGCCAATGACAAAAGTATTGATATTAAAGTTTAATATAACATTTTTAGCCAGGGGAGATCAACCCGGAAGGGTCAAACACACAAATACCCTGCTCTCAAATAAGTCCTTTTATCAAGTGTCAGTCTTTCAAATTAATAAATTTATAAATAACTATATGAGTATTTTATTAATAATGGACTTTTTCTTCCTGAAGTTGAAATAACGCACTCAGTCCCAGCTTCACGAGAATTTAATCACTGTGCTATTAGCAAACTTTTTTTTAAAATACCTTAGGAAATGTACAGAGTTGCTTAAAAGTTCATTTTTATTAGACCTTTTAAACCTTTTAGCTGTTTAGGCTAAGAAAAGAGAGAAGTTAAATCCCTGGTGCTAAACATGTGAGATGAGAAGGTCAGAACTCTTTCACTTGCAAATGACCAAAAAAAGCAAAAATCCCATATCCCAGATTGGCTTATGCCAAAGGAGAGATTTACAGGCTCATCTACTGCAAAGCCTAGAGCAAGTGTTGGCAACTACAATCATGGACCAAATCTGGCCCATCAGTATGTGTAAGTCCAGTGACCTAAGGATGGTTTACATTTTTTGTATGATTTCAGGAAAAAATTAAAAGAATATTCCAGGGCATGTGAAAATTGTATGAAACTCAAATTTCAGTGCTCATAAATTAAATTTTATTGGAACATAGCTGCATTCATTTGTTTACGTATTGTCTATGGTTGCTTTTGGGCTGTAACAACAGAGTTGAACAGTCACGACAGAGACAGTGTGGCCTCCAAAGCCTAGAATATGTACCTGTTGGCACTTTATCACAATTAAGAAAAAAAAAGAATAAGAAGAGTTGGTCAAGTTGTCTTAAATTTAAGCAAAGTTCTCAATACTACAACACCCAGCACAAACTTCGTGGCCATCTTAACTTCTCTGTTCTCCAAATTTTAAATATTAAATTTATTGCAAATTTCTATAATGGAAATATGTCGTAAATTCTAAATCAAAAGTGAATGGAGAAAATCACTTGATTTACCAAAAAAGCTACCAAAAACAAAACAAAACAAAACAAATCTGTTGCCCTCAAGTCGATTCTGTTTCACAGCCACCCTGTAGGACACAGTAGAACTGCCCCATAGGGTTTCCAAGGAGCGGCTGGTGGATTTGAACTGCCAACCTTTTTTGGTTAACAGCCGCAGCTCTTAAACACGGTGCCACTAGGGTTCCAAAATTTGTTAGCAACAACTCAGTTTTTTAAAGTCAAAATATGTAAAAATGAAATCAAACATTTATTGCCTTATGAATGAATGACACAGTCTCCACTAATAACATGATCGCTCTCACTTTAAGCCTAGCATACCCATGTACCATGTACACACTGTCTGATATAGATGAACTCTGAATACTCCCAAGCCCCTTTGAGCCTTCAGATTGCCTCCTTCATTCATTTATTTATTTATTTGGCAAATACTTTTTTAAAGAACACTTACTGTGTGCAAAAACACTGTGCCAGCTACTGGAATTCCATGGGGAGTAAACTCCATGGTCCCTGCCCTCCCAAAGCTTACAGTTTATTGAGAAAGAGAACACTAATCAAATTATACAATATATAGGAACCTATGAATGAATGTATCAGGAAGTCTTAACTGTATGTGTGTATGTGTGTGTGTTGGGGGAGGGCAGGAAAAAATACAAGGATTCTTCGGGAAGTAACATTTCAGTTAAAATATAAAGGGTTAACCAAGTGAGAGTGGTGGCAGGATGGTGTCATGGATTGAATTGTGTCTCCCCCAGAATATAGGTCAACTTGACTAGGCCATGTTTCCCAGTATTGTGTAGTTGTCCTCCGTTTTGTGTTCTGATATAACTGTCCTGTGTGTTGTAAATACCAACCTCTACGATAGATTTAAGGATTAAGAGACAGTTATGTTAATGAGGCAGGACAAAATCTACAGGATTAGGTTGTACCTACAATCAATCAATTTTGGTATATAAAAGAGAGAAGCGAGCAAAGATGAGGGGGACCTCATTACCACCAAGCAAGAAGAGCCAGGAGTGGATTGTGTCCTTTGGACCCAGGATCCCTGTACTGAAAAGCTCCTAGACCAGGGGAAGATTGATGACAAGGACCTTCCCCTAGAGCCTACAGAGAGAGAAAGCCTTCCCCTGGAGCTGGTGCCCTAAATTCAGACTTCTAGCCTCCTAGACAGTGAGAGGATAAACTTCTGTTTGTTAAAGCCATTCACTTCTGGTATTTCTGTTATAGCAGCACTAGATAACTAAGACAGATGGTAAAAGCATTCCAGGCAGAAGGATATACTATGTCAAGGCTCCGAGACCAGATGGACCATAATGTATCCTAGAAATTGAAAGGTCACTGGTGGCTGGAATCCAGAAATAGAGAGTTGGTATAGATTGAGGTGGGCTTGGATATCAAGGTAAGAGTCAGATCATGCAGGAGGAAATAGACTGTGTTAATGACTTAAGGTTTTAGTCTCTATTTAGTGGGATGATATAATTAGATTTGTGGTTTTAAAAGCTGTCTTTGGTGGCAACATGGGGAGTAAATTACAGGGGCCCAAGAGTGTAGGTGGAGAGACCAATTAGGAGTAGTTCAGGCAAAAAAAAAAAAAAAGTTTCTTCAAATAAGGTAGTGGCTAAAGGGAAAGAGATGTGGACAGAGTCCAGAGATCATTAACAGTTTAATTTGATAGGTTTACTTTGGGGGATTGACAGAGAAGGAGAAAACAAGCATGCATACTGAGTTTCTGGCTTGTTCAAGTGGGTAAATGGTCTCATTTATCATGACTAGAACTACTGAAAAAAATTGGGATGGAGATGATGAGTCTGTGTTTGATTGTATTATTTAAATTGCCTCTGAATTACCCAGGTAGCAATGGCCAGAAGCCCGTCGGAGAATCAAGTCTGAAATTCGAAGGAGTAATATAGGATGAGAAATAAAAATTTAAAGAGTCATGAACCTGTCAATAATATTTAATACTATGGGAATGGATGATGGTGAAAGATGAAGAAACTAAAGATTTTTACCAACTCCTGCAGTCTGAAATTGATCAAACATGCAATCAGGAGGCATTGATAATTACTGGAGATTGGAAGGAGAAAGTTGGAAACAAAGAAGAAGGGTTGGTAGTTGGAAAATATGGCCTTGGTGATAGAAATGATGCTGGACATTGCATGATAGAATTTTGCAAGACCAACAACTTCTTCATTGCAAATACCTTTTTCGCCAACATAAATGGTGACTATACACATGGACCTCGCCAGATGGAATACACAGAAATCAAATCGACTACATTGTGGGAAGAGAGAATGGAAAAGCTTAATATCATCAGTCAAAAAAAGGCCAGAGGGAGATTGCAGAACAGACCATCAGTTGCTCATATGCAAGTTGAAGTTGAAACTGAAGAAAATTAGAACAAGTCCACAAGAGCCAAAGTATGACTTGAATATATCACACCTGAATTTAGAGACAATCTCAAGAACAGATATGACATGTTGAACACTAATGATCGAAGACCAGAAGAGTTGTGGAATGACATCAAGGACATCATACATGAAGAAAGGAAGAGGCCATTAAGAAGACAGGAAAGAAAAAAAGACTAAGATGGATGTCAGAAGAGATGCTGAAACTTGCTCTTGAACATCGAGTAGCTAAAGCAAAAAAAAGAAATGATGAAGTCGAGGAGCTGAACAGAAGATTTCAAACAGCAGCTCGAGAAGACAAAGTAAAGTATTATAATGACATGTGCAAAGAGCTGGAGATGGAAAACCAAAAGGGAAGAACACGCTCTGCATTTCTCAAGCTGAAAGAATTGAAGAAAAAATTCAAGCCTAGAGTTGCAATATTGAAGGATTCTATGGGGAAAATATTAAATGACTCAGGAAGCATCAAAAGAAGATAGAAGGAATATACAGTGTCACTATACCAAAAAGAATTGGTCAATGTTCAACTGTTTCAAGAAGTAGCAATGATCACGAACCAATGGCACTGAAGAAAGTAGTACAAGCTGCACTGACAACATTGGTGAAAAACAAGGCTCCAGGAATTGACAGAATATCGATTGAGATGTTTCAACAAATGATGCAGCTCTGGAAGTGCTCATTCGTCTAAGCCAAGAAATTTGGAAGACAGCTACTTGGCCAACCGACTGGAAGAGATCCATATTTATGCCTATTCCCGAGAAAGGTGATCCAACCGAACGCAGAAATTATAGAACAATATCATTGATATTGCACGCAAGCAAAATTTTGCTGAAGATCATTCAAAAGCAGCTGTAGCAGTACATCAATATGGAACTGCCAGAAATTCAAGGTGAATTCAGAAGAGGAGGCAGAACCAGGGATATCGTTGCCGATGTCAGATGGATCCTGGCCGAAAGCAGAGAATACCAGAAAGATGTTTACCTGTGTTTTATTGACTGTGCAAAGGCATTCGACTGTGTGGATCATAACAAATTATGGATAACATTGCAAAGAATGGGAATTCCAGAACACTTAATTATGCTCATGAGGAACCTGTACACAGATCAAGAGGCAGTAGTCCCAACAGAACAAAAGGATACTGTGTGGTTTATAGTCAGGAAAGGTGTGTATCAGGGTTGAATCCTTTCACCATACCTATTCAATCTGTATACTGAGCAAATTATCTGAGAAGCTGGACCATATAAAGAAGAATGGGGCATTGGGATTGGAGGAAGACTCATTAACAACCTGTATTATGCAGATGGCACAACCTTGCTCACTGAAAATGAGCAGGACTTGAAGCACTTACTGATGAAGATCAAAGACCACAGCCTTCAGTATGGATTACACCTCAACATAAAGAAAACAAAAATCCTCACAACTGGACCAATAAGCCACATCATGATAAATGGAGAAAAGATTGAAGTTGTCAAAGATTTCATTTTACTTGGATCCACAGTCAACACCCATGGAAGCAGCAGTCAAGAAATCAAAAGATGTATTGCATTGGGCAACTCTGCTGCAAAAGACCTCTTTAAAGTGTTGAAAAGCAAAGATGTCACCTTGAAGAGTAAGGTGCCCCTGACCAAGCCATGGTTTTTTCAATCGCTTCCTATGCATGTGAAAGCTGGGCGATTAATAAGAAAGATCGAAGAAGAATTGATACCTTTGAATTGTGGTGTTGGCAAAGAATATTGAATATACCACGGACTGCCAAATGGAAGGAACAAATCTCTCTTGGAAGAGGTACAGCCAGAATGCTCCTTAGAAGCAAGGATGGCAAGAGTAAGTCTCACATATTTTGGACATGTTTTATAGTAGAGGGTCAGTGAAAAAAGAGGAAGACCCTCAATGAGATGGATTGACACAGTGGCTGCAACGATGGGTTTAAGCATAACCACGATTGTGGGGATGGTGAAGTACTGTGAAGTGTTTCGTTCTGTTGTACATGGGGTTGCCGAGAGTCAGAACAGGCTCGATGGCACCTAACAACGACAATGTTATATGTCAGCTTAGCTAGGCTATGACTCTCGGTTGTTCGGCAGACACTATGTAATCACCTTCCATTTTGTGATCTGGTGTGAAAAGCCAATCAGTTGAAAGGGGAGTTTACTTGGGGGTGTGGGCGGCCTTCAGTATATAAACGGATGTTTTGGCAAAGCTTGTGCTCCCTCTCTCACTCTCTGTCTCTCTCTCTCTCTGTAGACTCTGCACTCTTCTTGTCGCTTGGCATCCAGTTTGTGGGAGGTAAGCCTTCAAAGTTTTCATCCTGCTGCCTGACCTGCAGATTTTGTGTCCATCAGCCCCTGCAAACACGTGAGCTGGCGGAGGTCTTCAGCCTGACATCTGACCCAAGGATTTGGGTTTTGCCAGCCCCCAAAATTGTGTAAGCCATTTCCTTACAGTTGTGTGACCCATTTCCTTGAAGTAAATCTCCATCTCTATATACATTTCACTGGTTTTGATCCTCTCTAGAACCCAGACTAAGACAAGTTTACCTAGAAAGAGAGAGTAAAGACTAAGAGACAGAAGGTAAGGAAGTCTCACTTCAGTCTTGAAAAATCCCCACATTTATTACAGAGATGAAGACTTAGAAGTAGGATACAGACAGGTAAGACTGGGAAGCTAAGCAGGATCAGAAGAGTGTGGGTCATGGCAGCCAAGGAGAAACATGATTCACAGAGGAGGAAATGGTCAGTAAAGCCAAATGCTGCTGAGGAGCCATGCAAGATAAAGTCTAAATATTGCCCATTGGATTTGGTGATGTTGAGGTCATTGGTGACCTTAGTGAGAGCTGTTTTGGGAAATTCTGGGGGTGGAAGCTAAATTTGAGTGGGCTGAAAAGTGACTCAGATCCTGTTTTCATAGGACTCCTGACTTTCGATACTATCCTTTTATGATTCAACTTCTGTCCTTTGAACCTGATCTCCCTCTATTGACTCTTCAAGACTTGACTCAGCCGCAATATACAAGGTGCTTCTGACTACTCAGGTAGATGATCCCATCCTAATTCATCCCTTTGGAACCCAACTGTTAGTCCTGACCTATTTAACATCCCGGGCAACACAAAGTGTTGACAATTGAATCTTTACCCTTCCAGGTCATGAGATATAGGCCTCGGGTTTGAATCAAGGCTTTGCCACTAATTGGGTGGAATTGGAAAGTTGCCTAAGTTCAGTATCCCAATCAGTAAAGTGAGTACTAATCATACCTATTTTACCATCTCATTTTCAAAATTAAAGTTCATGATACACGATCATTGCTTAATAAATGTTACCTTCCTCTGCCTTTCCTGTCCTCCTAGGTAACAAACATCATTTTAACCACCTTTATATGGAGCATTTCTAAACTTAAAGAGATGTTTTCTATAGAAAGACATTTCCCTACCTTTGCAATCAAGGAATATGGGCACATCCCTGGCGACATTTCTTTCTTCCTCCAACATTAGTTTCTTGAGCACCTTTAATGTGACAAGCACAGAACTAGTTTTTGGGCAGTCATTGATGAACCAGATGGACAGGGCTTTTTGCCACGTGGACCTCATAATCTAGTACAGGAGGTAGGACAGTGTAGCAAAAATCGAAGTGATAAATGACATGATTATAAATTGTGATAAGCGCTGTGAAAGCAATATAAAGGGTGCTGGGAAACACAGAATGATGGGTTCGGGCTACTTCAAGTAGATTCAAGGGGGAAAGTTTTCTGGCAATTTGTTGTGAAAGCTGACACCTGAAGGACATGAAGGAACCAAAGAGATTCATTATTTTTGATATTTATTAAAAGACTGGGCTCTAATACAGTGACCCCAACCCTCCCTGCTACCACCTGAGAAGGTACTGAGGTGTGTAGGTATGTTAGTCCCTAAGGTGGATCTATATCTTTGTGGTGTTGTTAGTTGCCATTGTGTCACCGTCCTGTGCCATCCTCATGATCGTTGACATTTTTGCTTGCATTGATGCAGCCATTGTATAGTACCTTCAACCTACGTGGCTCATCTTCCAACGCTGTATCAAACAATATTCTGTTGTGATTCTTAGGGTTTTCATTGGCTAATTTTTGGAAGTAGATTGCCAGCCCTTTTTCTCTAGTCTTGTCTTAGTCTGGAAGCACCACTGAACCTGCCCACCATGGTTGACCCTGCTGGTATTTAAAATACTGGTGCACAGCTTCCAGCATTATAACAATATGCCAGCCACCACAGTACCACAAACCGACAGACATCTAGGTGGCTATGTTTTTGTTAATGTTTAGTGTTTTTCTTTCTGCTTCTCATCTGTCAGATGCTCAAGTCAATTACTTTTTAAACAGCTGCTATTGCCAGTCTACTTGTGGGCTGGGAAAACTTATAATAGTATTGATGAGAATTCCATACTGATTAAAATGAAATAGAATGTGAATGAGACCTCTCCCCTGAGTAAGTTATCTAAACTTTGGGGCCTGAACTTTGTACTACCTCATTAAGCTTCTTAGGGACCAATTTTTCTCCTGGGTTCTTGGCTAAGTTCTGGACCAGAAAGGCTCTGAGTAAGTGACCTCTGGACAAGTGGGGTGTTGCTGTGCAATCCTAAGCAATTATGACACACGTTATCTTTGTAAATTAGATGACCAGTTGAATTTGTGTAGAGTCCTAGTGTGCAAAGTATTAATTGTAAACCTGGGAGGGCCCTGAGCAAATAGACTGACTAGCTTCCTATCTGATTTTGTGGTTTTCTGTCTCTCCAGGGATGGGGCTGAACCTCTACCTTTGTATTCCTCTGGACAGCCAGCCGAGCTTAGGAGAATTGCGTTTAATGTTAGAGGAAATGGGTTGAGAGGGAATATCAAAGTGCCTCACCTCCTGAGTCAAGTTCATGAACGCTTAATAAGAATTTGTCTTAGTCATCTAGTGCTGCTGTAACAGAAATACCAAAAGATGACTAAGACAGTCTAGTAGGCTAGAAGTTCAAATCAGGGCGTCAGCTCCAGAGGTAGGCGTTCTTTCTGCCAGCTCTGGAGGAAGGTTCTTGTCATTATTCTTCCCCTGGCTTAGGAGCTTCTCAGGCTCAGGGGCCCCGGGTCCAAAGGATATGCTCTGCTCCCAGTGCTGCTTTCTTGCTGGTATGAGGTCCCCATGTCTCTCTGCTTGCTCCTCTCTTTTGTATCTTAAAAGAGATTGCCTCAAGACACAACCCAATCTTGTGGATTGAGTCCTGCCTCATTAACATAAAACATAGCTGCCAGTAATCCCATCTCATCAACATCATAGAGATAGAATTTACAACACATAGGAAAATCCTATCAGATGACAAAATTGTGGACAATCACACAATACTGGGAATCATGGCTTAGCGAAGTTGATACACGTATTTTTGGGGGACACAATTCAAACTATGACAGGGTTATTTTAGAAACTCAGAGATATTGTCCACTAATTTGAATTTGAGCTTGATTAAAATCTCACCGCTAGGCACATAGGAGAGGAAATAGAAGACTATTTTTACGGCAACTTCTCTTCCAGAGTCTATACAGTTTCATCTGAAATTAACTTTCCCTCTCATGAGAGAGCCTGAGAATGGGGTGGTGGGTAAAGAGAAAAAATCCAAAAACCAAACCTGTTGCCGGTTGAGTCAATTCCGACTCATAGTGCTACGGCTGCTAACCAAAAGGTCGGCAGTTCATGTCCACCAGGCACTCTCTGGAAACTCTATGGGGCAGTTCTACTCTGACCTATAGGGTCACTATGAGCTGGGTAAAGGGAAGTAAGTTCTAACATATTTTTGCCTCCTTAGAGAGAATTGGGAATTATTGGGTTCCCTGCCCCTTTGTTATATTGTTTCTCTGTCACAATGCAGCTGAGAGATATTTCTTTCTAGACTGTCTCTCCTGCTCCAAGAATACTCACCCTCTCCCCCACCCCCTCCAAATAACCTCAAATCAGGACTAACTGGAGAGACAGGGGAAAAGGATAGCTTACATTTTGAGATGATTTTATTTTTGCCATCAAAATACTCTTCCCATTTATGTAGTAAAATTACAGAATCTTTCCCTCTCCTAAGAAAACAAAGACCTCAGCCCCAAAAAGAGCTCAAGAAAGTTATAGCACAAGTTTACATCTTTATGTCGCAATTATCTATGAATTCAAGACAGAAATATGGTATTTATGTAACCTTTCTGTTCCAGCTTTCCAAGTTGCTTACCTAGTCCAAGAACTGAGACCAAGGTGTGAGGGACTAGGAGAGTTCTGGGGAACCTTTTCCCTGGAGACTAATTTTAGTGACAAATGATTGACAGGCAGAGTGGTGTTGTGGAAAACACTGGAGAGCAATCAAGAGGCCCTGCAGCAAGGGTTGACTCTGAGACTAATTCACTATATGGCTTTGAGCAAATTACATCATCTATTTTGGTCCTAATTCCCTCATTTTGAAAATGAGATTGCACTCTAACGATCATTATCGACTCTTCCAGCTTGAAAATGCTGATTTTATGGACAAATAAGGCATTTCTAGGGCCAGTCTAAATCCATAGCAAACCCATGGAAATGCTAAAAATGTATTTTGATACTTTACAGAGGAATATCATAGTCAAGAAAACGAGAATTAATTTTACTCACTGCAAAAGATTACTAGAATTAGAGGCGGTATATACAAAGTGGAAACCTGGTGGCACAGTGGTTAAGAGCTACAGCTGTTAACCAAAAGGTTGGCAGTTGAAGTCTACCAGGTGCTCCTTGCAAACCCTGTGGGGCAGTTCTACTCTGGCTTGTTAGGGTCGCTATGAGTTTCCATTGACTTGACAGCAACAGAGTATACACAGAGTGGCTGCTACATGAAAATATTCTCCAAATGATTGTCATTGTTATCACTACCGTCATGTTTATAATTGAAAATTCTTATGAAACTGCCATGTTTCGTATAAAATCACAGCACAAATTGTAGATGTGGCTGATGATAACTATGAAAACAAACCTCCTTATACATGAGGAAAAAGACTGAAAAGAAATGCACTCTTTATGAAACATGCTTGTGTTTGGATGATGTGGTCTTTTTCTTTTTTCTATTTCTCTATTTTTATATTTTCTTTAGTGAGCATCAACTATTATATAATCAATAAAGTTAATACTACCCTATTGTGAATTATTTTATATTTAAACACAAGGTGAGTTTATTTCTACTCCCAACAATAACAGTAGCAAAAATTATTATGGCATCCTGGCCAGCTTAATGAATCTTGAGAAATTCTTCACATCTATGTCTAAATAATTACATGAGGTATTTAATTTCCACAGAGAAACTTGATTTTAATAGAAAAATGTGCAGCTACCAGTTTTGTAGTATACTCAGAGATACTTTCAGTAAGTTGTTTAAATTTCATAGGCCACAGTGGTAATGGGGGGAAGGAGGGGAGAAAATAGGAAAATTTCTATATAACAGAATTTAGGAAATATCAGCCTTCTAGAAAAAGAAGGATTGTATCCTCTCACCATACCTATTCAATCTGTATGCTGGGCAAATAATCTGAGAAACTGGACTCTCTGAAGACGAATGGGGCATCAGAACAGGAGGAAGACTCATTAACAACCTGCGTTATGCAGATAACCCAGCCTTGCTTGCTAAAAGTGAAGAGGACTTGAAGGGCTTACTGATGAGAATCAAAGACCACAGCCTTCAGTATGGATTACACCTGAACAAAAAGAAAACAAAAATCCTCACAACTGGACCAACAAGCAACATCATGATAAACAGGGGAAAGATTGAAGTTGTCAAGGATTTCATTTTACTTGAATTCACAATCAACACCCATGGAAGCAGCAGTCAAGAAATCAAAAGACGCATTGCATTGGGCAAATCTGCTGCAAAAGACCTCTTTAAAGTGTTGAAAACCAAAGATGTCACCTTGAAGATGAAAGTGCCCCTGACCCAAGCCATGGTGTTTTCAATCCTCTCCTATGCATGTGAAAGCGGGATGATGAATAAGGCAGACCGAAGAAGAATTGACACCTTTGAGTTGTGGTGTTGGCAAAGAATATTGAATATACCATGGGCTGCTAAAAGAACGAACAAATCTGTCTTGGAAGAAGTACAACCAGAATGCTCCTTAGAAGCAAGAATGGCAAGACTACGTCTCACATACTTTGGACGTGTTATCGGGAGATGTCCCCAGACAGTCCCTGGAGAAGGATATCATGCTTGGTAAAGTAGAAGGTCAGCAAAAAAGAGGAAGACCCTTAATGAGATGGACTGACACAGTGGCTGCAACAATGGGCTCAAACGTAGCAAGGATTGTGAGGATGGCACAGGACTGGGCAGTGTTTCCTTCTGTGGTACATAGGGTCGCTATCTAACAACAACAATAGCAAAAGAAATACTCCTTAATTAGAAAACTAAGTGGTGGAAATAATTTGCTGGAATTTTGGCACCAGGCTATTCCACATACTATTTCCTCCCTTCCTACCACCTTTCCTTCCTTTCTTCCTCCCCTCCTTCCCTTCCTCCTGCTCACCTGCCTACCTGTCTGCCTGCTTTCATTCCTTCCTTCCTCTCTTTTTTATTTAGGTGAAATTCATATAGATAAATTAACAGTTTTAAAGTGAGCAGTTCAGTGGCATTTAGTACATTCACAGTGTTGTCCAAACCCCACCTTCATCCAATACCTAAACCTTTTGCTTACTCTATAAGAAATCCCCATATTCATTATGTAGTCCCTCCCCGCCTTCCTCCCCTCTGCCCTGGGCAACCGCCCACCTGCTTTCTGTCTCTCTGGATTTACCTATTGTGGATATTTCATATAAATGGTATTATGTAATACGTGACCTTTTGTATCTGGCCTCTTTCACTTAATATAATGTTTTCGAAGTAGTTTCTGAAGATGAGAAATTGGAAAAAGACTCAGTTCTTTCTTGCAATAAAAGTGTCATTAAACCCTATCTTAGTATGAAATTCCTCAGTTTTCATTGTTTACATTGGTTCTTAGTCAACATTTCTTTCCCTCTAAATTTCAAATACAGTCTGTTCTTGTTTATTCTATTTTTAGCTCTAACTCCTTTCTTGCCCCTGCCTTCCACCAAAACTTTAAGATTAGGTTTCATTTCAGGTTTTCAACTGCCAGCAGAAGGCCCCACCAAAACCTTTTTGTGGCCCTGATTTTCTGGTGGGAAGATGTTTTTCTCTGTCTTTGAGGAGGAAAATATTGAAAACAATCTTAAAACTCCCCACAGGGATACCAGAGGTGACTCTTTCGGAAAGGAGAGGGCCATTATCTTGGGAGCAATGATGGTGACCCAGCTGGGTTCTATTTGATGCCCCTGTGGAAGCTCCCTTGATGTGAGCTGACAGCAGGATGCCTGTCATCAGCTTCCAACCAGCAGAGCCTTGAAGCACTTATTCCTTGCAGTTGCAGCTGTTTGTGAGCTGGTGTCATTTATACATTTGCCATCAGTGGTTGCCATTGGTTCCCAGCAGCACTAATCCCCAAAGATGTCTCTTATTTTGAATGTGCTAATGAGGACAGTCTAGCAGCTATCATTATCGAGAACTTGATAATATTCTCTGTTTCTCCAGGCACTCTTACCACTTACGTCACCTTTTATATCCACAGTGTCTTGGGAGCTCTGTGTTAGTCTAGAGGGCAATCCTCAGCTCAGTCCATGCAGAGTCCTGTGGTGCTGGCTACCTTGCTACCAAGCTCTTTCAATCAATATTATTCATTCATTCAACAATTGTTCATTCTAGGTAGTAGAGATTTTTGAGAAAAATTTTTTAAATGGCCATGCCTTTAAGGAGCAGGCTAATAAGGAAGATCCAAATTAAAAACAAAACGTTTAAATTGATTAGGCAATAGCAGAACTTCGTTTAGACAAACCATCGCAGAAGCAAAGATTAATTTGGCCTCCAAGATTCTCTCAGTCTTTATGGAAGAGGTTTCAGCCCTTCTTTTGCAATGAGGTTCGAGGGGTGGCAAACATCGTAGCCACAAAGGCAAAAAGATATAGAACAGCCTGCAAGGTTTCAGTGTTGTTGGAACATAAGTTTCTAGAAGCAAGGGTGTTGCAGGGGGTCAGTGTTAAGTCTTGATGGCTATTATATATACTTTGCCAGGGAATTTGTATATATTCTGTGGGTACTGCCACTACAAGAAAGAAAGAGAAATATTTACACTGGTAACTCTAAAAAATAATTTACTGGCAGTGTGGAGGTGGGTGGGCAGAAGGAGATCCTTGATGTGAGTGTAAAATGGTTGAGTGCCTTAAAATAGTTTTGCAGCTCTGGAAGCACTGGGGAAAGTGCCCTGGGTAGGACTACATTCTTTCCAAAGAGCAGTGACTGAGGACTGGGAGGACCTGTGATGCCCAGGAAGATGGGGACACACAGTGGAGGTCTCCAGGGGCACTTGCCTATCCAGGCATGTGAGGGTCGACATTTAGGTGGCACAGGCTTGTTCCTGAGCACATCTGAGATGTCCCCTGGAGCCTCCCTGAATTACTAAGCTGAAGGTGAGTAGGGCTGTGTAGGTAGCTTTTAGAGTTTGATTTTAAATTCTCTTTGCAGGTTGGTAAATCTTTGGGAGACAGTTGCATTGCTGTTTTGAAGCCTAGACATAATGTAAGTGGAGTGTTTGTCGCACAGTAGAGTCTTTATTTAATTCTTCAAGTGAGATTTTATTTCCTATTGACAAAGAAAGCAAAACTCAGAGAGATTAAGTAATTTGCCCAACATCACAAAGCAACACACTTGCTCCTTATCCGAGTTTAGAATCTAAGCATCCTGGCTCAGTTCCCGATTCTCTCACCACTGAGTGACAAGTTGTCACTGAATTCCGACTGGGAGCACAGTAGTCACTTGTGCTGATGAAATTCAAATATTGTTCTTTAATGAACCAAAGCAGCAAGTTTCTATAATAGCATTTGTATAAAAATGTGGTTTTCAACAACCAGTCTAACACACAGAGTGAGACAGCTCCCTGTCTCTGTCCCCATTCCACTTTATTTTTTTTAAAACCATAAGAAAGAAAGAAAATAATAATGATAATAGGAGCACATAAGCTCCCAAACACAGACGAACAATTTGTACATACACGTCAGGAAATTCAACACGAGGTTTTCATAAACATGGCTCAGCCACGTGACATGAATTCTGAATGAAGTACTCCACAAACATCATCACATCTGGTCTTCAGAAATGACATTTCTTTTATGTGGTATGTGGACAATTTTGCAATTATCAAATGCTTGTGGGATATTAACTTGTGAAAGTGGTTCAAACCATATTTTCATTATTATAAAAAACAGCTTAAGCACCCACATGGACAATGTGTGGCTCCAGACACTTGAGAAGAATTGTTAACCAAACAGGTGCTGCCATTGAGCAGCCTCCGGTCTGAAGTTGTGTCTGTTCAACTCCACTAGTCAATTCAGTGAAAGAAGGAAAATGCGTTAAATCAGCTACTTGTAAGATTAAAGGAATTAAAAGAGAGAAGCTAGTAGAGATATACTGATGTTTTCTTTCTTCCCTCAGAACTTGTATTTCTCTCCAGGTTTTCACTGTGAGCCTACCACTCCCTGTGGACTAGTGAATTCTTTCAATTTCTATTTCACTTGAACTAAGACCCAGAGACGGATGTGCAGCCAAGAGGTGTTGATGGTTGCACTGCAGAGGGAAGAGCCACAAATTCCTAGCATCAAGGTCTTTGGAGCAGCAACTAACTCAAGCATTTGTTGTTGCTAGCCCTTGTGGTGCAGTGGTCAAGAGCTACAGCTGCTAACCAAGAGGTTGGCAGTTCAAATCCACCAGCTGCTTCTTGGAAACCCTATGGGGCAGTTCTACTCTGTCCTATAGGATCGCTGAGTTGGAATCAACTCGATGGCAATGGGTTTGGTCTTATTATTCATTTCAGTATCTTTCCAAAGAGAATCCCCTACCATCCCTGTTCCTCTCGTTAGGCATGACTGAGATGTATTTTTTTGTCATTTGCAACCTAAGCAGCCATCCTGAGCACAAATAATGATTACTATAAAGTATACAAGGTATGCCTATAGAGTAACGAGATCAATTCTACGAACATATTTCTGTTTAGATTGTGAAGAACTTTCCAGTCACTGAAATCGATCACCTGATGAGTGGCGAATTTTCTGAAACTAGAAGTGCTTAAGCAGCAGTCAAATGACCATATGTCAGGTCAGCTAGGATTGTGGGCAGGATTGGCATGATGAATGTCCAACTCCGTAATTTTATGATGGCCAGTAACGTTACTATACAATGAAGCCTTGCACATAGATGGCGACATGCACAGTCAACTGTACAAATATTAGCCATGGCTTGAAAGGGAGGTTTAGGTGATGTATCCTGCAAGTGCAAAAGTTGTGATGGCACCAAGTCCAGAGTGAAAATACATGCATGTGTTGTATGTTCAGAGATTAAGATAAAGGCAGAAATAATTACCTTCCCCTTAATAATTAGGAAAATCCAAATTATTATGAACATTTTCAATTAATTATAACAATGAAAAATCCGGAAGCCTTTTTTCACTTTCTATGTAAATGAAAAAAGTAGGTTACTGGCACACTGCAGAGCCTGGCTTTAATAGCATCTTTTACAAAGAAAAAGAAAACGGATGTTCAAATGATGAAAATGAATTTTTGAGACATGTCTTACTCAAGTAAGGTTATACTTATTAAAACTCTTCTTGGTTAAAATAAATAGCCAACATCTTATCCTCCAAATCCATGCTAGTCCACCTACAGTTTTTTACTTTTTTACAAAGTGATGTCAAGAAGTTATCAAAACTAACCGAAGTGGATTTCACAGTGGAAAGTCTGACTTGGAACAGATTTTAACAAGGTGTGTTTTTTCCAGTCAGAACTTGTAAAATTACCAAAAAATGAATGTTTTAAAAAACAATATTGTAAAAGCTGGGCAGCCTGTTTCGTTGCAGACCTCAAGCCGCCTTAGTTTATTCGTTCTCAGTGCTCCATGGAAACTTTGACCCTCCTTTAAATCTTTTGTTTACCTGCTTGTCATCCTAGCAGAAAATGACCTCCTCAAGGGTGGGGACTGCTCTTTTATTGCTTTCTTTTTTGGTTGTTGTTGTTTGTTTAGAATAGTGATTTTATTGTTTTTATAAAAACACACACATTCACAATTAAAAAATCAGATAATATAGAAAAATGCAAAAGAAAGTTAAAAAAACAAACTCAAATTCCATTACTGAGCAATAGCAATTTCTGGCATTAAGACCAACCAGTTGCTTATGAGTTTAGTCTAACTCATGGTGACCCTGCCTGTGTCAGAGAAGAACAGGGCTCCATAGGGTTTTAAATGGCTGATTTTTTGGAAGTAGATTGCCAGACCTTTCCTCTGGAGGTGCCTCTCGGTGGACTCAAACCTCCAAACTTTCTGTTAGCAGCTGGGTGCTTCAACCATTTGCACTGCCCAGGGACTCCTTCTGGCATTAACTGCACATTTTTTTTAAATGTCTCTCAATGTGTAGTTGCAAATATAAAGTTAAAAAAATAGAAATTATTTTAGAAAAATAGAATCTTGTATGTTATTTCAAAACAACTTAAATCACATTTAATTTTATTTGAACTTAAAAGCCTGAAGTTGAATCCGAAGGAACAATTGAAATTCATTTTTATCACAATTCTAGGTAAATTCTTTAAATTTAAGGCAAAGATTTGAGAAAAAACTTTAAGAGATTGGAATGATTATTTCTGATTAAATGTTTCAACATTAGGCTTTAGTTATTTATTTTCCTGTAACTCTGAATTTTTCTTATTTATAGGGTTGCTGTGAGTTTGAATCAACTCGACGCCAACGGGTTTGGTTTTTTGGTTTATATTATTGTTTAAATTTCTTATGCTTCTGAGGTAATTGTAGATTCATTTGCAGTCATGAGAAATAATACAGAGAGATCGTATGGACCCTTCACCCAATTTCCCCTAAAGGTAACAACATCTTTCATAACCATAGTACAGTATCACAACCAGGAAATTGGCATTGATACAATCCATAGACCTTATTCAGCTTCACCTTTATGTGCACTCCTGTGTGTGTGTTATGTAATTTTATGACATGTCTACATCCGTGTTCCCACCACCAGAGTTAAGACACAGAACAATTTCAGACAAGGATTCCCACATGCTATCCTTTTATAGTCACAGCCAGCTCTATTCTTTTCCCTCCCCTCCTAAGCCCTGGGAGCCAAGAATCTGTTCTCTATCTCTGTCATTTTGTCATAATTTCCTTGAGATTTATTCAAGTTACTGGGTGTATCAATGGTTAGATCTTTTCTATTGCTGAGGAAACTCCAAAGGCATCTAACAACAATACAATTCTACTGTATGGATGTACCTTAGTTTGTTTAAGAATTCACCCATTGAAGGACATTTGGGTTGTTCCCGTGTTTGGTTATCAGAAATAAAGCTTGTATGTACATTCATATACACGGTTTTTGTGTGAACGTATGTTCTCCTTTCTCTGTAATAAATGTCCAAGAGTGCAATTGCTGAGTTATATGGTAGCACATGGTTAGTTTGATAAAAACTGCCATAGGCTAGAGGGACTGTACAATTTTACAGTCTCATCAATAATTTATAAGTGATCCAGTTTCTTCACATTCTCACCAGCATCTGATGTTATTATATGTGATTTTTATTTTTTCATGGTTATAACATTTATATCCTTCCCTATAATCACTATTCACCACAATTATTTTATTCCATAGTTATATACTTAAATGAATTGCCTACTCAACACCAGTCCTTTTCCCATTCCTGAGTGCTGTATATTGATTGGTCTCTTAGATAAATTTTATTAAACATTTTGTAGTTGTGTCTTGTGTTTAAAACGTTTCATTGATACAGTAGCTCTTAGACTGTTAAATGGTTGGGAATATTTGTGGCCTTCATGCTCGAAGGACAACTTGACTATAACAATTTTGGGGACACTGCTCCACTGTGTTCTGGTACTTCTGGTTATTATAGGGAACCTGACTTCCCTCATAAATATCACTTGCTTTGTCTACCTGGATACTACATGGTTCTTTATCCTTAAAATACTGTAATTTCACAGGCTGTGTCTTCCTGCTGATTTTCCTGAATGTGCTTTTTCTGGGTCAACCTGCACAGTCAGACATTTCTTTATTTCAGAAAAGAGGCTTTTTTGTACTTTCGAATATTTTCTGTTTATTTTTTCCTGTTCAGTTCTTGAGAAACAATTCAATTAACACCTGCTGTGAGTCCCTGGTTGGCACAAAAGCTTAGGTGCTTGACTACTAGCTAAAAGATTGGAAAGGTTGGTGGCTCGAACCCACCCAGAGGCCTGGTGATCTGTTTCTAAAAGGTCATAGCCTGGAAAACCCCATGGAACAATTCAACTTTGCTCACATGGGGTCACCATGAGTCAGAAATGACTCAACGGCTATTAACAACAGCAATAGGCTCCTTCTGCAGGGCACAATAGGAATGGCTAGTTGATACGGCCACCTCTGACCCAACTTTCCATGGTGTTGAAATGGGTCTTCATAAGGACATGCTGCTGTCCCCATGCCTTGTTGCATTTTGCAACTCTGATCCAAATGCCATTGCTGACATGGCTCTTGACTGGGTCATTCAGGGGACATCCTTAGCACTTGGCAGGTGGCTTCACCAAACATTTCTTTGCTTCATAAACATGGTGTCCTTCCCTTTACATTTCATCTTGTTTCGGTTGTTTTTGGAGGGGCTTGAGGAAGGAGAATGAAGTCAAATGCTCAATGCATGCCATCTTAAACAGGAAGCATCCATGACCTCATCTTCATCTTATTCTCCTCTGGCTTCTGGCAGAGGGTTGATAAAGAGCTGGGTAATCCTTATTGAACGACTGATCAAAAGAGTAAATGAACAAATAAATTACATTACACACTAAGGAAAAATCACAGAAGATGACAGTGGCTGCAATCAGCTGGAAGAAAGAAGCAAGACCGGCTTTAACAACTGTGATTGAGTGACCCATTAAAGACCTCATTTGATATTTTTGATCATTTTCAGGATTGCCCATATAGAAATCAAGTAAACGAGTCATTAATAGTCCATTCCCATTGTGAAAATTGCTGAAATAAAAGGATCATTATGGTCCAGTAATTTTGGATATGAGAATATCACTATTTTCATTGAGTTTCCAAGGGCCTGCCAGATTTTAACTATTGTAATTGCTATGAAATTTCATGGGGAAGAAGAAATAAAAGAGCTTTCAGGGGGTAATAATAATCTGATTAATCCTGTCCTTTGCATTCAGTGCTGGGCACACAAGCTGTGGTATCAGGACCCTTAATTTCTGAGACCAGTGTGGTATGGCAAAGTTTAGAAACCCCAAATACTTTTGTTATAGGTGCAAAGTATTCAAGTAAGTCTTCATTAAACTTAAGAAATGCTAACTAAAAAGAAAACCAGAAGAACCAGGGACCTTTGTACACTGCTGGTGGGAGTCAAAGAAGTGCCGCCATTGGAAATGGGAACTAACTATTAAAGTTGCAAAATGAAGTGGAAAGTATCTATTAAAGTTGAAAAATGCATTCCCTGCAAACCAGCAATTTAACTTCTAGATATAGAGCCGACAGAAATTCATGCCCACGTGTACCAAAAGACACATACAAGAATATTCATAGCAGCATTGCTTGTAATGACCCCAAATTAGAAACTACCTAAATGTTAATCAAGAGTAGAATGATAAATAAATTGTGGTAATCCATATAAGGAAATGCTCTGTATTAATGAAAATGAATGACCTATAGCTATGTGTTTGAATCTCACAAACACAATGTTGAGTAGGCTTGGCACAGAAGAATAAATACTGCATTATTCCTTTTGTATAAAGTTCAAACAGAGACAAAACCAACATGGCATTAAATGTCAGGATAGTGGTTGCTTTTGGGGTGAAGTGAGGGGGTGTTGATTGGGAGGGGCTGGAGTAGAGCTTCTGGGGTGCTGATAATATTTTATTTTCTGACTTGGATGAATGTTACATGGGTGTATTCACTCTGTGATCATTGAGTTGTTCACTTATGAATTGTGCAATTCATACTATGTTCATTATGCCTCAATAAAAAGTTGAAAACATATTAACAAATCAAATGAACAGAGTCTTCAAGATAGCAGATGGTAAAACCAAGGGGAGACAGTGGTGGGAAATAAACTGTCAGTTATGTGCGTCTGTGTATATCTGTGTATGTATGTCTGTATGCATGTGTATGCATGTGTTATATGTGCGTATGTATGTGTATGTGTGTATGTGTTATGTATGTGTACTGCTATGTGTGTTTGTGTGTATATGGATGCGTGTATGTATACATGCATGTGTGTGTGTAAATAGATAAGGCTTGACATTTTAGGAATAGGAAATATATGCGCAAGTGAGAAATCTTGAAACAAAGAGATAGGTTCTAAGGCAAATTCTAGTGTTAACTCATCTTAGCGAAACATTGGCATTGCCTGGGGTGGGCCAGAGAGGGCCGCATTTTAAGGATCACTATAGAATGAAAGACATAAGAGTTGGGAAAGTGAATCTGTTTTAAAGAATTTCTCTTGTTGTGGAGTGATATAGCGATGAAATAGAGTTTTATGAGTATGTATAGTTGGTTCCTTGTTTTAAAAAATATTAGGGTCATATGTATCTGACAGAAAAGAGTAAGAAAATTACAATTAATAAGAAGGAAAAGTGGAGTGGATATTCAAAATAATCATTGGGGAAGCACTGGGATATTAAAAATATCATAAAACAATGACAAAAACAAAAAGAAGGAAAAAACAATATAAAATAAGTAATAAATAATATACTTTTTATTTAATGGATAATGTCATTTACATCAGTCACTACATTAAGGGTGGTAACCATTGCTGTCGAGTCATGACTCATAGATTCATAGATTCTGACTAATAGCAACTCCATAGGACAGAGAGGAACCGCCCCATGGAGTTTCCAAGGGGCGGCTGGTGGATTTGAACTGCCTACCTTTTGGTACTGGGTACCTTTTGGTTAGCAACCATAGCTCTTTACCACTGCTCCGTAGGCACCCTCTAAGATGGCCTACTGATTCCTATCTCTTGATAGTCACACCTCTGTGTAATCCCCTCCTCTGAGTATAGGCTGGATGAAGTGACTTGCTTCTACTGAATAAAGTAGAAGAGTGGTGGAATGTTGCTTCTGAGACTAGATTACAAAAAGACTAGCTTCTGTCCTGAGCTGTTTTCTCTTACTATCTTTGTCTCTTGGTCTGAGGAAAGAAAACTAGCTTCCTATGTTGTGACCTGGCCTTTGGAGTGGGTCACACAGCAAGGAACTGATATCTTCAACCAAAGAGAACTCTCAGCCTGCCAACAGCCAGGTGAGGGCCTTGGAAGCGGGCTCTCTCTCAGTTGAGCCTTGAAGTGACTGAACCCCTAGCTGACATCTTGATTGCAGCCTCATGAAAGACCTTGAGGCAGAGAATACCAAAACCAAGCCAAACACATTGCCACTGGCCCTATAGAACAGAGTAGAACTGCCCCACAGGGTTTCCAAGGCTGCCACATTTATGGAAGCAGATTGTGACATCTATCTCCTGTGGAATGGATGGTTGGTTTTGAAACCACTGACCTTTAGATTAGCAGCAGAGCACTTAAGCATTTTGCTACCAGGGCTCCTTTCAGCCAGACAAACTACCCCCAAATTTTTAACACATAGAAATGGTGAAACCATAAGCCACCATGCTTTGGGGGTAATTCGTTGAGCAGCAAGAGATGTACAATATACTGAGTACAAAAGAACGTGATAGCCATAAAAGACCATATTCATAAAATATTAGATATATGGATTGATAGTCACAAAAATCAGATTGGGTTAAAAAAATACAGCTGCATTCTATTTGAAAGAAAAACATAAAACATGAAAAATTAAGAAACTAGATGCTTTCCTCCTAAGATCAGGAACAGGACAAGGCTTTTCCCTCTTACCGCTCCTAGAACATCATACTGGAAATCCTAGCTAATGCAGTTAGAAAGGAAAAGGAAATAAAAGGTGTGCAGATTGGGAAGCAAGAAATAAAACTTTTTTTTTTCCAGATCCTATGATTGTCTATGTAGAAAAACCCAGAGAATTGACAAAACAAACAAACGAACAACCCTACTGGAACTGATAAGCAATTAGAGCAAGGTTGCAGGATATAAGGTTAATACACAAAAGTCAATTGCTTTCCTATATACAAGCAATGAATAATTGTAATTTGAAATTAGAAACATAACACAGTTTACATTAGAGCCAACAATAAATAAAATTAAAAAAATAAATAAAATACTTAGGTATAAATCTAACAAAATATGTACAAGATCTATATGAGGAAAACTATAAAACACTGATGAAAGAAATCAAAGGTCTAAATAAATGGAAACATATTCCACATTTATGGATAAAAAAACCAAGCCAGACCCATTGCCATGAAATTGATTCCAACTCATAGCGACCCTATAGGACAGAGTAGAACTGCCCCACACGGGTTGCTAGGAGTGCTTGATTGATTCAAACTGCCAACTTTCTGGTTAGTAGCTGTAGCTCTTAACCACTAAACCACCAGGGTTTCCACATTTATGGATAGAAGACTTAATATTATTAAGGGGTCAATTCTTCTCAACTTGATCTGTAAATTCAATGCAATCTCTATCAAGATCCCAGCAAGTGATTTTGTGGCTATCGACTCACTGATTCTGTAAGTCTACATAGAAATGCAAAAGACCCAGAGTAGCCAACACAATACTTACTGAACAACAGAGTTGGAGAACTGCCTCTCTATAACTTACAGACTTATTACAAATCTACAGTGATTAGACAGTGTGGTATTGGCAACAGAATAGACAAATTAATCAATGGAACAGATTGATCCACACAATTATGGTCATCTGATTTTTGACAAAGGATCAATGAAGAAAGGATAGTGTTTTTGACACGTGCTGCTGGAACAACTGGACTTCCACATGCAAAATCAATCAATCGATCTAGAAACGGAGCTTACTTCTTTCACAAAAATTAACTCAAAATGGATCATAGACCTAAATGTAAAACACAAAACAACATTAACTAGTAGAAGATAACATAGAAGGAAATCTAGGTAATCTCAGGTTTGGTGATGACTTTTAGATACAGCAAAAGCACAATCCATTGAAAGAAAAAACTGATAATTTAGGCTTCATTAAAATTAAAAACTTCTTCTTTGTGAAAGACACTGTTAAGAGAATGAAAGGCCAAGTCACAGACTGCAAGAAAGTATTTGCAAAACACCTATCTAATAAGAACTTGTAACCAAAATTTACAAAAAACACTTTAAATTTAACAGTGGCAAAACAAATAACAAAATTACACAATGGGCAAAAGACCTAAACAGACAGCTCATTAAAGAAGATACACGGATAGAAAATAGGCACATGAAAAGATATTCAACATCATATGCAATTAGGTAATTGAAGTTAAAACACCAAGATACCACCACACACCTATTAAAAAAAAACAAATGGCTAAAATCCAAAACACTGACAACATCAAAAGCTGATAAGGGTGTGGAGGGAGCAACAGGAACTCTCAGTGTTTGCTGATGGGAATGCAAAAGTACCGCAACTTTTGAAGATAGTTTGACAGTTTCTTACAAAGATTACCATATTATCCAGCAATGGTGCTCCAACATATTTACCCAAGTGAGTTGGAAACTTAAAGCTGATCTAAAAAAGTTATATACTGTATGATTCCAACTAGCTGACATTCTGGAAAAAGCAAAACTATAAATGCAGTAAAAAAGATCAATCGTTGCTGGGGATTGTGGTGTGAGGCGGGGGTGGTGGTGGTGGTGGTGAGCACAAGGAATTTGTAGGGTGGGGAAACTATTTTGTCTGGTACTGTAATGGTGGACACGTGACTTATGCATTTGTCAAAACCACAGGCTTGTACAAGATAAAGAATGAGTCCTGATGTAAGCTATGAACTTTTGTTGTGTTGCTAGGTGCTGTCTAGTTGGTTTCAACTCATAGCGACTCCATGCACAAGAGAACGAAATACTGCCCGGTCCCAGACCATCCTCACAGCCCTTGCTATGTTTGAGCCCACTGTTGTAGCCACTGTGTCAATTCATCTCATTGAGTGTTTTCCTCTTTTTTGATGACCCTCTACTTTACCAAGCATGATGTCCTTTTCTAGGAACTGATCCCTCCCAATAACATGTCCAAAGTATGTGAAATGTAGTTTCACCATCCTTGCTTCTAAGGAGCATTCGGTTGTACTCCTTCCAAGACAGATTTGTTCGTTCTTTTGGCACTCCGCGGTATATTCAATATTCTTCACCAAAATCACAACTCAAAGGCTTTAATTCTTCTTCGGTCTTCCTTATTCATTGTCCAACTTTCTCAGGCATTGAAAACACCACGGCCTGGGTCAGGTGCACCCTAGTCCTCAAGGTGACATCTTTGCTTTTCAACACTTTAAAGAGGTCTTTTACAATAACGTATCAATATTGGTTCATTGGTTGGAACAAATGCACTACCTCAAAGCAAGATGTTAGTAATAGGAGAACCAATGAGCAGGAGGGATGGGGCGTATGGCAGCTCTGTACTTTCTGCTCAATTTCTCCGTAAATGTAAAACTACCTTAAAAAATTTCTATTTTTAAGAACATTATAAAGGTGGGAAAAAAAAAAAAAGGATAAAGGTAAGTGTTATATCCAGGAAATGAATAGGGTGGGGGAAGAACCCATAGATAAAAATATAAATATATTTAAATCTATTGACTATAAATAAATACATTAGAAAGTAAAAGTTTATTATTCTTTATTTTCACATTATGGGTGAATTTTATTTTCTTTCTCACGATTTTCCCTTCTCTAGTTTTCTTACACTGGATATTATATTTCTATTCAGAAAACACAAGGAAAAGGAAAAAAATTCGAGTCTCCCTCTCTCCCTTCCTGTCTGACGGCTGAGATCACTTCATTTACTGTTCAGTCTTAGCACTGAGTTCCTTTTCTCAGCCATTTATTTTGATGTCTATTATTTCTGGCTTTCAGCCTTTGGAAGTCATTGCTCTTCCTCCCATTTCTGTCCTCCCTTTGCCCTTTAGATATTCACCATAACTCTGTCTTCCTGGCTACCGTGGAGACTCTGCTCTCAGCAAACATTTCTAGTTCTAACACAACGAAGGCTGTGTTAGAGGCTCTTGGGTAGAAAGCGCTTCTGGCTGATCAGACTTCAGCTCGTTCCTGTATTGTCACTGCGTCTTCCTGACGTTGTGGTAATGCTTCCAGCAGGTTGAAAAAAAAAAAATTTTTTTTTTTTAACAAATTAATTGACTAGAGTTAAATCAAATATAAATCACAACATAATTTTTAGTCCAACATAATTAAAGGATTATTGCATCTATCTAATTACAAGACTGCCAATAAGTATTATGAAAAAATTGGTTTAGATGGACCTTAGCCAAAGAAGATTAAAAAGTATAATACATGGGCATGATAATGGGAGCGCTTTTGTACTGGCATGCTCCTAGATAATGAAATCAGTGGCACCAATAGGGATTATAATTATAGACCAATGGCTGTAAGAATTTATAGTATGATTTTTTTTTAAAGGCAACTTAAAGTACCTTGTAAGAAAGGAACATGAAATTGGAGAAAATTGTTAGCAAATAATTATTTTTTCAATTACTTATTGAATTATTAACAGATATGTATTAAACACTTCCTAAAGGTCTGTTCCAGGCATGGTGCTGGGGAAACAACATTGAACAAAACATACAAAATTCCTGCTCTCAAAGAACTTACCTTCTGATGGGAGGAAAGAGTTGGAGAAATTATGTTATCTAATTTTTTTTTAAGAGTAGAAAATAAAATGATTGGAAAGCCATCAGAAATTATGGTTAAGAATTAGCCATTTAAAAAATCTCTTTTATCAATTTAGTGATAAATTATGAAGAGAAAACAGGTTTGATTATATACAATTCTTTTAATTTAAAAATCTGTTACTTCCTCTGATGATGGAAATATTGGACGTTTCTTATAAAAAATAAAGTAAGATTTCAAGCCACTGGAGAGATGATGGAGCCCTGGTGGAACACTGGTTAAGAGCTTGGCTGCTAACCAAAAGGTCAGCAGTTTGAATCCACCAGCTGCTCCTTGGAAACTCTGTGGGGAAGTTCTATGCTGTTCTATAGGGTTGCTATGAATCAGAATTAACTTGATGGCAACGGGCTTGGTTTTGGTTTATAGAGATGATGTTGGGACCATGCATAACATTAACAAATGTTAGATCATATGATATACAAAATAAATTTCAATGGAGTATATCTTCATAATGTTTAATAAAGAAGACAGTAACCCCCCACCAAAAAAAAAAAAATTAGTAAAAAAAAAGAGATTTTCCTATAATTTGGGGGTAGAAGGCCTTCCCAAATAGGCCAGCAAACCAACTGAAAAAAAAGAAACAAACGGCAGTTTTAGCTGCATAAAAATACATTAAAAAACTCCATGTGGTAAGAAAACCATAAACAAAAGAACACACAAACCAGTTGCCAGCCAAATTGACTCCAACTCACGGCAACCCCATATGTGTGGAGTAGAAGTATGCTCCACACCGTTTTCAAGGTGAAGATCTTTTGGAAGTAATTCACCATGCCTTTCTTCCAGGTGCCTCTCGTGAGTTTTAACCACCAACTTCTTGGCTCGTAGTTGAGCACTTAACCAACTGCACCACCCAGGGAGTCGAAAAATGCACCATAAAAAAGTTAAAACTGAATATGTAGGCCTGAGTGATATCACTGTGGAAGAACTTATAGGCAGAAAATAAAAGAGGGCTGGTTGCTTGAAAATACTAACATTTAGTGGTTGACTAGGGAAGGAAGATGATTTTGCAAAGGAGACAAACAAGGAGGCAGTAAAGAGATAGAAAGAAGAAAGGTAGCATCAAAAGCATCAAGGAAGACAAAAAAAAGTAGTAAGAAAGAAGAGGCTAACTGAAAAGCAACTGTTTGACCTTAGGAAGTCGTCCTAGCAAGAGCACTTTCTGTGACGTTATCCTGCAGAAGCTAGTTTGGAATGGGTTGAGGCATGGGTGGGAGGTGAGGAACTGGAGACAACAAATACAGACAACACTGTATTTATAAGAAGAGAAGACAGTCATGGAAGAATAGGGTCAGTGATAGGGGTTAATTTGTTGTTATTTCTAAACAGATATCATTTGAGCGTATACACGAGCTGTTGGGGAAAATCGTGTTGCAGGGCTGGCTTCATGGACGTGTACACTGTGTAGTCATACGGGCGCCACACTCAGAAGGGCCTTGCACTTGGATTAATGCTGTGCTGGTCTTTGGAGCCCTGGTGGCGCAGTGGTTAAGAGGTTGGCTGCTAATCAAAAGTTCAGCAGTTCAAATCCATCAACTGCTCCTTGGAAACTCTATGGGGTAGTTCTACTCTGTCTTATAGGTTTGCCATGAGTTGGAATCGTCTTGACCGCAAAGAGTTTGTTTCTGTTTGGTTGCTATCTTGAAACTATTAAAAAAAATGTTTTTTTTAAATTGAGTTTTAGGTGAAAGTTTACAGTGCAAATTAGTTTCTCATTCAAAAATCCCTACACAAATTGTTTTGCGCCATTGATTGCAATCCCTGCAATGTGTCAGCACTCTCTCTTTCCCCTTACACCCAGGATCCCGGTGTCCACCTGTCCAGATTTCCTGTCCCTTCCTGCCCCCTCGTCTCTGTCTTTGAGCAGGTGTTGCCTATCTGGTCTCCTATACTCGGTTGAACTAAGGAGCTGGTTCCTCATGTCTTCATCTGTGAGAATTCTGTAGACCTACGTTGAGCATGCTTTCATCCAGAGAGGAAGTTCTTCTGTTTTGGTAGAGTCCGGGGAATACTTCACCCATGGTACCCATTGCTGTTGAGCTGCTTCCAATTCACAGCGACCCTAAATTATTATTATTATTTTGCCATGGTAGGCAAACTAATATTCCCCCAGCCCCCTAATCCCCAGAACCCATGAACATGGAAAAGGAACTTTGCAGAAGCCATTAAGTTAATAAATCTTCCCTTGAGATAGGGAGAATATTTTGGATTATCCAGATGGCCGCTATATAACACAAGGGCAGAAGAGTGGAGAATCAGAGAGGCACCAGTTTAAGGACTCAGCCCAACATTACTGACTTCGCAGGTGGAGGAAGACAGCATGAGCAAAGAATGTGAACAGCCTCCAGAAGCTGAAGGCAAGGGAATAGCTTCACCAGACTTAACATAGCCCTGCTGACACTTTGATTTTAGTCCAGTGAGACTCATTTTGCATTTCTGACCTCTAGAACTGTAAGATTAATACATTTGTGTTGGTTTAAGCGTCTAAGTTTGTGGTAATTTGTTACTGCGGTGATAGAAAGCTAATACAGGGCCACTCTAGAGAGCCCCGACTTTATCAGGAGTTCACCTTCCCTTCTTCATGCGGTCCAGTATCTTGAGTGCACATTGAGTACTGGCATCTACACAAGGAAGCCTGGCCGTTCCCCCCTGCCCACCTGTACATCTTCTTTCGTGAAATATCTGTTCAGATCTTTTGTCCATCTTATAATTGGGCTGTTTGTTTTGTTATCGTTTAGTTATAAGAGTTTTTTGTATATATTTTGGACATAAGTCCTTTATCAGATACGTGTTTTACAAATATTTTCTCCCAGTCTGTAGCTCGTCTTTTTAGTCCCTTAACAGTGCTTTTCAAAGAGCAGTTTTTGATTTTAATGAAGTCTAACTTACCAACTTTTTCTTTCTCACCAAAGTAGGATATACAACATTTTCTTTGTAACCTATGTTATGCCAGTTCCCTAGATGTCCCCTGAGACCATAGGCCTGAGCCTTCAGCCCCAGTAACTCAGTCCTTCAAGGTGTTTGGATGTGTCTAGGAAGCTTCTGTGGCTTTGCCTTGGTCAGGTTATGCTGGCTTCCCTGTATTGTGTATTGTCTTTCCTTTCACTAAAGTTAATACGTATTTTGTCCACTAACTAGTTAGTGATTTTCCCTCCCCATCGTTCCCCTCACTGTAACCATCAAAGATAGTTTTTTTTTTTTCTGTGTGTAAAGCTTTTCTTGGGTTTTTAATAGTAGTTTCATACAATAGTTTTCCATTTGTGATTGACTTATTTCACTCAGCATAATGCCCTCCAGATTCATCCATGTTGTGAGATGTCTTGCAGATTCACCATTGTTCTTTATTGTTGCATAATTTTTTTTTTTTAATATTTCATTGTGTGGATGTACCCTAGTTTGTTTATCCATTCATCTGCTGATGGGCAATTGTTTCCATCTTTATGCTGTTGAATAATGCTGCAATGAACATGGGTGTGCATATGTCTGTTCTTGTGATATCTCCTATTTCTCTAGGATATATTCCTAGGAGTGAGATTGCTGGATCCTAAGGTATTTCTATTTCCAGCTTTTTAAGGAGGCACCATATTGTTTTCCATAGTGGTTGCAGCATTTTACATTCCCACCAGTAGTGCATGAGTTCCAATCTCTCTGCAACTTCTCCAACATTTGTTTTCTGTTTTTTTGATTAGTGCCAGTAGTGTTGGGGTGAGATGATATCTCATTGTAGTTTTGATTCGCATTTCTCTAATGGCTAATGACCACGAGCTTTTCCTCATGCGTCTGTTAGCCACCTAAATGGCTTCTTTGGTGAAGTGTCTGTTCATATGCTTTGTCCATTTTTGACTGGATTATTTGTCTGTTATTGAGTTGTTGAAGTTTTCTGTATATTTTAGAGATTAGACCCTTGTCAGATATGTCAAAACTGAATTTTTTTTCCTCTCTTGGTAAAGTTTTTTGATGAGCAAAAGTGTTTAATTTTTAGTAGCTCCCAGTTATCTAGTTTATTCACTGGTGTTTGTGAATTGTTAGTTATGATTTGTATTGAATTTATGCCATGTATTAAGGCCCCTAGTATTGTCCTCATTTTTTCTTCCATGGTCTTTATCATTTTAGGTTTTATATTTAGGTCTTTGATCCATTTTGAGTTAGTTTTTGGGTAAGGTGTGAGTTATGGGTCCTATTTCATTATTTCACAGATACACATCTACTTTTGCCAGCACCGTTTGTTGAAAAGACTGTCTTTTTCCCACTTAGGAGGCTTCGGTCCTTTGTCAAGTATCAGCTGACAATGTAGATAGATTTACATCTGGGTTCTTGATTCTGTTCTATGTGTCTATATGCCTGTTGCTGTACCAGCACCAGGCTGTTTGATTACTGTGGCTGTATAGTAAGTTCTGAGATCAGGTAGTATGAGGTCTCCTATTTTTCTTTAATAATGCTTTGCTCATCTGGGCCTTCTTTTCTTTCCATATAAAGTTGGTGATTAGTTTTTTCATCTTGTTAAAGAATACTGTTGGGATTTGGATCAGGATTGCATTATATTTATGGATTGCTTTGGGTAGAATTGACATTTTCACAATGTTAAATCTTTCAATCCATGAGCATGGAATGTTTTTCCATTTATGTAGATCTCTTTTGGTTTCTTGCAGTAATGTTTTGTAGTTTTCCTTGTATGAGTCTTTTATGTCCCTGGTTAGATTTATTTTGAGGTATTTTGTACTTTGGGGAGCTATTGTAAATAGCATTGTTTTCTTGATTTCCTTTCTGGAGATCTTCTTGGTAGTGTAATCGACTGATTTTTGTACGTTGATCTTGTACCCTACCACTGGAGAACTCTTGTATTAGTTCCTGTAGCTTTCTTGTGGACTCTCTGTGATTTTCTATCTATAGTATCATATTATTTGCGAATAGAGATAGTTTTACTTCTTCCTTTCCAGTTTGGATGCCCTTTATTTCTTTTTCTTTCCTGGTTGGTCTAGTTAGGACTTTCAGCATAATACTGAATAAGAGGTGATAAAGGGCATTCTTGTCTTGTTCTAGTTCTCAGAAGGAATGCTTTCAGCTTCTCTTCATTGAGAATGATTTTGACTATTGGTTTTGTATATAAGTCCTTAGTTATGTTGAGGAATTTCCCCTCTATTCCTATTTTATTGAGAGTTTTTATCAGAAATGATTGTTGGACTTTATCAAATGCCATTGAGATGATCATGTGATTCTTTTCTTTTGTTTTGTTTTATGTGGTGGAGTGCGTTGATTGATTTTCTAATGCTGAACCATCCTTGCATCCCTGGTGTGAATCCCACTTGGTCCTGGTGTATTATTATTTTTTATATGATACTGAATTACATTGGCTAGAATTTTGTTGAGAATTTTTGCATCTATATTCATGAGATACATTGGTCTGTAATTTTCTTTTTTTGTGGTGTCTTTGCCTGGCTTTGGTATGAGGGTTATGCTTGCTTCATAGAATGAATTCTGGAGTACTCCTTCCTTTTCTATGCTCTGAAATAGTTTGAGTAGTGCTGGTGTAAGTTCTTCTCTGAATGTTTGGTAGAATTCTCCAGTGAAGCTGAGTTTTTTTTTTGTTGTTGTTGGAAATTTTTTTTATTACCTCTTCAATATCTTCTCTTGCTATAGGTCTGTTCAGATTTTCTCTCAGTTTGTCTTAGTTTGGGAGAGAGTGTGTTTCTAGAAATGTGTCCATTTTCTCCAGGTTCTTAAATTTGTTGAAGTACAATTTTTCATAGTATTCTGGACTATATGAAGAAGAATGTGACATCAGGATTGGAGGAAGACTCATTAGCTACCTTCATTATGCAGATGACACAACCTTGCTTGCTGAAACGGAAGAAGATTTACTGTGATGAAAGATCAAAGACCACAGCCTTCAGTATGGATTACACCTCAACATAAAGAAAACAAAAATCCTCGCAATTGAAACAATAAACAACATCAGGATAAATGGAGAAAAGACTGAAGTTGTCAAGGATTTCATTTTACCTGGATCCACAATCAACGCTCATGAAAGAGAAGCAGTCAAGAAATCAAATGACACGTTGCATTGGGCAAATCTGCTGCAAAAGATCTCTTTAAAGTGTTAAAAAACAAAAAAAGCACTTTAAGGGCTCAGGTGCACCTGACTCAAGCCATGGTGTTTTCATTCACCTCATATGCATGTGAAAGCTGGACAATGAATGAGACTGAAGAAGAATTAAAGCTTTTGAATTATGGTGTTTGAGAAGAACATTGAATACATTATGGGCTACCAGAATAAATCTGTCTTGGAAGAAGTACAGCCAGAATGCTCATTAGAATCAAGGATGGTGAGACTACGCCTCATATACTCTGGGCATGTTATTAGGAGGGACCAGTCCCTGGAGAAGGACATCATGCTTGGTAGAGGGCTGGTGAAAAAGAGGAAGACCCTCAACTAGATGATTGACACAGAGGCTGCAACAATGGGCTCAAGCATTAACAATGGTTATGAGGGTGGTACGGGACCAGAAGTGTTTCATTTTGTTGTACATAGGGTCGCTATGAGTCAGAATCGACACAACGGCACCTAACAAGTGTGTTATTATCCCTTTTATTTCAGTTGGGTCTGTTGTAATGTCTCCAGTATCATTTTTTATGTGGGTTATTTTCTTCTTTCCTGTTTTTCTTTTGTAAGTTTGGCCAGTGGTTTCTCAATTTTGTTGATCTTTTCAATGAACCAACTTTTGGTCTTATAGATTCTTTCTATTGCTTTTCTGTTCTCTGTTTCATTTATTTCTGCACTAATCTTTATTATTTCCTTTCTTCTGTTGGCTGTGGGCTTCTTTTGCTGCCCTCTTTCTATTTTCTTGAGTTGTAGGGCTAACAGTTCGATTTTGGCCCTTTCTTCTTTTTTGATGTGTGCATTTATTGCTATAAATTGACCTCTGAGCAGTATCTTTGCTGTGTCCCAAAGGTTTTGGTGTGATGTGCTTTTGTTTTTGTTTGATTTCAGTTTTTTTTTTTTTAATTCTCTCTTTGATTTCTTCTATTACTCAGTTGTTTTTAACCAAGGTGTTATTTAGTTTCCATATAATTTTTTTCCTTGATCTTCCTGTTAATGATTTTCATTTTTATAATATTGTGATCAGAGAGAATGCTTTGCATTATTTTGATGTCTTGGACTTAATTGAGGTTGCTTTGTGGCCTAAAATGTCATCTATTCTGGAGAATGTTACATGTCCATTGCAAAAGAATGTATACTTTGCTGTTGTTAGATGGAGTATTCTGTATATGTTTATGAAGACAAGTTGGTTGATATTGGTGTTTAGGTCTTCCTTATCTTTGTTGAGTTTCTTTCTAAATGTTCTATCTTTTACTGAGAGTGGTATGTTGAAGTCTCCTACTGTTATTGTGGAACTGTCAATTTCTCTTTTCAGTGCTCTTAGAGTTTATGTATTTTGAAGCCCAGTCATTGGGTGTGTAAATATTTATTAAGGTTATGTCTTCTTGGTGGATTGTCCCTTTAATCATTATATAATGTCCTTCCTTGTCTTTTATGGTTGATTTTGCCTTAAAGTCTATTTTAGCTGAGATTACTGTTGCCACTCCTCCCCTTTTTTGGTTACTGTTTCCTTGATTTTTTTTCCCATCCTTTGATTTTTAATATTTTTATGTCTTTGTGTCTAAGATGTGTCTCTTATAGATAGCATATTGATAGGTAGTGTTTTTTAATTCATACTGCCACTTTGTCCCTTTATGAGTGCATTTAAGCTATTTACATTCAGTGTGATTATAATAGGTATGAGTTTATTGCTGTCATACTGTTGTACTTTTTTTTGTGTGGTGCTGACATATTTTTTGTTCCTTTTACATTATTGTACTGAGTTTCTTTTCTTTATGGATTTTTTCCTTTTTTATTATAGATTTTGTGTTTACTGAGTTTTTGTGTTTTTCTTCTTTTTTATGCTGATGAGTAGGTTTGTTAACTTTCTTGTGGTCACCTTGAAATTTGCCCTTAGCTTCCTAAGTCTGAGACAGCCTTTTATTACTTTATATTGCTTTGACTTCCTCTCCATTTGAAAGTGCTATACCTACACCATTTATTCCCCCTTTTATTGTCTTGACATTGTTGTAATTTATAGATTGACATCTCTGTTTCCCTGTTTTAAGGCTTTTAGCTTTGTTTTGTTATTGAGAGTTCTTTACCTAGGTTGGTATCTGGCTGATGCTGTCCTGTGCCTAGACTCTGGTTGTTGTCTGATTTGTTTGTTCTCTAACCAAAGGAGTCCCTTTAATATTACTTGTAAGTTTGGTTTGGTTTTTAAATATTCCCTTAGTTTCTATTTATCTGGAAATGTCCTAATATCATCATAATATTTGAGAGTTTTTTCTTTTTCTTTCAGTGTTACATATATGTCATCCTATTGCCTTCTTGTCTGCATAGTTTCTGCTGAGTAATCAGAGTTTGGTCTTATTTTTTCCCCTTGGTATGTGACTTTTTTGTTTTTCTCAAGCTGTTCTCAGGATTCTTTCATGGTCTTTGGTTTTGGAAAGTGTGATTATTATATGTCTTAGCAGCTTTCTTTTGGGATCTATCCTATATGGGGCTTGTTGAGCTTCTTTGATGGTTATCTTTTCGTCTTTCATAATGTTTGGGAAGTTTTCTCCTCAAAAATCATCAACAATCTTCTCTGTGTTTTCCATTTTTTCCCCCATTCTGGAACTTTGATCATGCAGATACTTTCTCTTGATTGTGTCCGACATAAATCTTAGGTTTTCTTCATTCTTTTTCTCCGATTTTTCCTGAAACAAAGTGATATCTATGGGTTTGTCTTCGCTCTTCCTGCTTCTGTCTGTCTCTGTTTCAAATTTGCTCCTAAGACATTGTATTGAGTCCTCCATTTCTGAAATTTTGTTGTTAATCTTGTGGATTTCTAGTTGCTGTTTTTATAAAATTTCTAATTGTTTAATTATTTTAACATTTTATTCTTGCATTATTTTCCTCAATGCTTCTATTGCCTTTTCTGTGTTTTCCTTGATTTTGGCTGTTTTTCCTTGGTCTCTTTCTTAGCCTCTTGGAGAAACCCAAACATTAGTTTTTTGAATTCTATACCAGGTAGTCCATTGCCTTGTCTTCTACCAGAAAGTCATCTGATTCTTTATTTTGTTCACTTGCTTGAGCCATCTTGTCCTACTTTTTTATGTGTTGGTATTGTCTGCTGTCTCTGAGACATTAAGGTATTATGTTCTTTATTTTATGTTCGTTTGTTTCATCCTGCTTTTTTGTTTTGATTTGATATGTCAGGATGGGTGGGCCGGGGATGCTTTCTTGCTTGCTTTTTTGTGGGGACAATAGCTCTCACCTTGTCCAGGTGGGCAGGGCAGTAGCAGGCAGGGCAAGCCCACTTTGCTGTACAGTGGTTTGGCAAGGTGATTGAGGGTGGTCTGGGCATATGTTGTCTGCCTCCTGATTTTGGTCCATCAGTGCGGGAGTGTTCACAGACTTTTACCGGTTAGGTGGGAGTTTTGGATGGGGAGTGGTATGAGCTTGCTTTCCACTGTCTAGCTGCTGGTTGAGTGGCAGGAGGGGAGGGGCAGTGCGGGCCCAGTGCAGCAGTGGTCTGAGGACTGTGTATCCTTTAGCTGCAGCAGCATGGTGCGGGCAGGTGGAGTGTCATATGGGGTCAGATGGGGGGGAATAAAAGGGAAGAAAGAGAAAAAAAATGGCAGGGCATGAGCTGGTGGGTGGGTATGGGGTGGACCCAGGGAGGCATCGAGTTGGTGGCTTTCTAGTTGAGTGGTGTAGAGTGGTGTATTAGGAAGGAGTGGAGGTGGTATATGGGCAGAAGGGCGAGGTGTGGGAAAGCATGTTTCTCTGGTTATTGGGTGCTCAGTCTCTTGTTGAGAGCTCCATGAAGTTGCCTTCCCCTACTCTCTGTCCGGGGTCCTTGTTGGCTATGCTCCAAGATGATGATGCCGTGCCGTATTAGTTTGCAGGGGACCTCCACTCCATATCTCTCCTTGTTCTCTGATTTCTGTCACTTTCTTCTTACATTCAGTGTTTGATTTGGTTCTTTATCCCTTCATTTGATGCTTAGAGTTTCAGGATTGATGTTTGTATCTGTTTTATGTAATTTTCCTGGTCTTTGCTGCAGAGGGTCAGCATGGTGTGTCTGTCTACACCTTCATGTTGGCTCTGCCCCCAGGAAATGTTTTTGATATAAAAACATCAAAAGATGTTCAAGATTGTTAGTAATGAATGAAATTATGTTTAAAGTACCAATGAGATAACTTTCATGCTTAGTGAAGCAGAAAAATATTAAAATAATACTCATTACTAGTGTGTTAGAATTGAAGATGGTGCGTTGACTTGTAATATGTGTAAATTAATGCAGTTCCTGAGATTACTTTAGCAGCATCTATCATGAGAACAAACAGACAGACAGACACACGGACTAGCAAAAATACCTTTTAATTAGAATCTTACTTCTAGGAATTAAACTAAGAACTTTACCTGAACTTGAAAAGATGATTAGTGTATTATTTATATATAATAGCACAATATTGGCATCAACCTTAATATTCTACAATAAAATAAAAAAGGATATAAATTGTAGAATAATAATTGTGGATTTTATGCAACATGAAAATGCTTGATATTGGCATAAACAAAAGCGAAATATATACTTATTTCTGTATCAAGAATATAACTCAAACAAATTATAGATATTTTTTCTGCAACACTGAAAAGTGAAAATAGTTTGGCATGTTGGGATAGCAGTATTAATTTAAAGACGTACTAATGTTATTAAATGTTGTGTATGTAGTATAAAAAATACTGTAATTTCTTAAGGTTGACATTGGTGGCATTAAAAACCTCTGCAAATGTCAATTCCTGACTCTCCCAACCCAGGTGGGGTGCCATCTGCAGCCACAATACCTCTGAGCCTTCAATGTACATACCCTGATATATTAAAAATTTCCAGAGAGGCTTTGCAAAATGAAGTCTGCAAATGATTTTTGCATATGACTCGGGGTGGGGCTGGGCAGTGCTTAGGGGAGAACTGAGTTCAGCTGCTTCTCTATGAAGAGACCTCTCTATGGTTAGGTTATATGACCTACCCTCTAGATTCTGGGCCTCGATTTACAGTCCAGTTCTCGTTGGAACTATGATTTTCCTCAGCTCTTTCCCTGCATAAGATTCTTTCTAGATTCTCCTAGTGTTTAGAATCATGCTTTAGCCCTCAGAGAGCTCATATTAGCCTCTCTTTTCTGGGTTTTAAATACCCACCAGATAGCAAGAACGGATACTGCCCCTTTCTAGTTTACTTCTGATCAAATTCCTTGACTACAGAGTCCATAGAGGTCTAGAATTTCTCACATCCTCTTGGATGCATCTGGGCTTTTGGAAATCACTGACCTAATCATCTTGGTTGCTATGAGTCAGAATTGACTTGATGGCAATGGGTTTGGTTTTTTGTTTGACCTAGTCATGAATAGACTCAATTACTGCTGTATCTACCATCTCTAAAAAAATCTAAACCAGATACTGTAGCTTCTCCTGGGTAACTTGTTTATTTATTTCTTAGCCTTCTGTATGAATAGTATTTATGGATGTTCACCATGTTTCTTGAAATGGCAGATGATAAACTTTCACCTGAGAACATGAGAGTCCTCAACATGTTTGAGCAATGGGATCAGCGGCAGTTTTGATTCTTGTTTGCGAAGATAGGTGTGCTGAACTGTGGACATAGTTGGAATAGTTGGCTGTCTATTTGTGGCTTGGCACATTCCAACGACACGCTCAGGTGTGCAATCGCCCAGGCTGTTGCAATCCAATGAAATGGGATGTTTTGCTGCAATTAGAACAATTTCAAAGAGTATAAAGTACAAACTTCTCAAGAACGTAGATTTTTCTCTGCACTTCCCACATAGTTATTGAATGTCAAGCATTCCTCCCAGCAAAACACAAATGGCCTAAATCAGGGTTATAGATGAGTAATCCTGGAAGCACTTACACTGGGGCTATGTTAGAGGGTCACTTGGAATTCAGGTGCTTGTCTGAATTGGAAGGGAAAAACCAGGAAAAGAATGTTTAACTTGCTTAGTTCAGAAAGTTGATGTCCCAGCACTATTTAAAGAAATAGTGTTGATAATTTGTAAACTGAGCATTTTGAACAGCCTTGTTAATTAAAGCTCTTACATGTTTTCAGCCATCTTTGTGCATCACAAAAGCAGCACAGAAACTTTTCACTTTTTGCTGATTATGCATGCATGTATAATTTTAACATTATAACAACTGTTTTCAGTAGGGGCCGGGCACTGAGATGGACAATTTATAAGGTTTACCTCATTTAATTCCCTTTTAAAATTTTATTTTTATTGTGCTTTAGGTGAAACTTTACAGAGCAAATTAGTTCCTCATTCAGAAATTTATACACAAATTGTTTTGTGACATTGGTTGCAATCCCTGCAACGTGTCAGCACTCTCCTCCTTTCCACCACAGGTTCCCTGGTTCCATTTATTCAGTTTCCTAACCTCTTCTGCCTTCTCGCCTTTGCTTTTAGGCAGGTGCTGCCCGTTTGGCCTGGTACGCTTGATTGAGCTGAGAAGCATGTTCCTCACATATGTTATTGTTTGTTTTACAGTCCCCTCTAATCCTTGGCTGAAAGGTGAACTTTAGGAGTGGCTTCAGTTCTGAGTTAGCAGTGTGTCCGGGGGCCATAAACTCAGGGGTTTTCCAGTCTCTGTCAGACCAGTAAGTCTGGTCTTTTTTTTTTTTTGTGAATTTGAATTTTGTTCTACATTTTTCTCCCTCTCTGTCCAAAATCCTCTATCGTGATCCCTGTTAGAGTTGTTGATGGTGGCAGCTGGGCACCATTTAGTTCTTCTGAGCTCAGGCTGGAGGAGGCTGTGGTCCATGTGGTCCATTACTCCTTTGGACTAGTATTTTCCTGATGTCTTTGATTTTCCTCATTCTTTGTTCCGGACAGGAAGGGACCAATCAATGTATGTTAGATGGCTGCTCTCAAGCTTTTAAGAGCCCAGATGCTACTCACTAAAGCTTATTTAATCCTCTTGGCAGCCCTGTGACATAGTGACTATTTTTACGCCCGTTATACACCTTGGAGAATCGAGACTCCAACAAGTGCGTTAACTTGCTCGCCACACTTAGTAATCTCCATAGTTCTAATCTGAACACAGATAGCTTGATTCTAGAGTCCACCCCTGTACATCACAGTGTATGACACGTGACCAAAACAACCAAAAAATAGTTTGAAAAGTCAAAACAGCTATCTCAGCATCAAAGCACTAAAGTCCATACACTTTCACCAGGGTGATCTTGGTGTCTACACTCTCCTCTGTCCACCGATTTAGCTCACCTTCTGACTTAGCTAGTGTAGGTGGTACTAAAGGGAGGGGGCGTCAGTGGCTGAGTGACATTGTTGAGATGCCGTGAGATCTCTGACCCCAAGTCTAATTCGTCATATCCTGTAATTTCCTTCCTGGACACATCTCCCCCTGTTCTGTATCTGAGGCATCTCCATGTTCCAGTGGATGGGATATCACTAATGTGTTCAAGGAACCTGATGGTGAAATAGAGGAATACAGTTAATGCCATTGTTGTGGAGGAGATCTAAACTTTCTAAATATAACAGATTACGTTAGCATCAGAACAGTCAAGGTGACTAGATCATACTTAAAATTGCCATTCTTCCCTTTCCAAGAGAAGAACATTGAGTAAAAGAACAGGTTGTAACTAAGTGATTGCTGAATCCACTTTATCTCCAATTGGTAATCCAGAATATAAAAAACTTTCATTATTTAAAATCAGTAATAGACAACTCCTCAGGTTCTCATCCAATTAAAAGCAAAAGGGACAGACACTAGAGTGTGCCTAGGGTCTACTCAAAACTCTAACTCAAAAACTACGTGACAGTGTAGTAAGCTGAACGTGTCAGATCTGGAACTAGGGAAACTAATCCAGTGGGTGGCTGTATCCCAAAAAGAGGACCCAGCCTTCCAGATCATTTAGCGCCAACTTGCATGAAGTCTTCCTACTGGTATGAGGAGGCAGTCTTTTCATCCTCGGGGCAGGTAGCAACTTCCTGGCTTTAGTGTCAGTTGGGGCTGAAGCAGGGCTCTAACAAACAGGTTGGGGTAAATGTTGCAGGGTTAGTTAAAGAGTCAAGGCTAAACAAGCAGTGTGAAGCCCAGGTCAGAGTTGTAATTCAGCAGACACCAAAGGGCAAAACAGATACAGGCATAAAATCCATGCAGATGGATGAGACTCCTATGGAGCAGCTGCTAGAAAAGTTTTAGTTTGGTGAATCCAGGAAGTGGGTAGCATCAATCTGACTTAAAGGTCAGCATTCCTGAATGATATCTGAGAAGATGGCAATCCAAACACAGGCATGTAACCTTATTTTCCTTCAGAGGCCATGCTTGAGCAAGCAACAGGCCTGGAAAACAACGTGGACAAACCTGAGGTCTAGAGCTCTCCCAGAAATAAGCTCAGCAGTTAGCCACCACCCATCTGTTAGTTTATCATACTGTGGTGGCTCTCGTGTTGCTATGATACTGGAAGCTATACCACTAGTATTTTAAATACCAGTAGGTGGATAGGTTTTAGTGGAGCTTCCAGATAAAGACAGACTAGGAAGAGAGGCCTGGCAATAAACTTCTGAAAATTAACCAATGAAAACCTTTTGGATCACAGCAGAATATTGTCCAATATAGTACTGGAAGTTGAGTCCCTTAGGTTGGAAAAATACACGGTGGCTGCAACAATGGACTTGAGCATACCAACAATTGTGAAAATGGCATAGGGCCAGGCAGCATTTCATTCTGTTGTACATGGAGTCACCATGACTTGGAACTGATTCAACAACAACTAACAATAACCAGAAGTCAGGGAGAAAGCTTGTGTCTGGGGGAGTTTCTGGGAAGCCCCATATTTTAGGACTACCCAAGGATTCCAGTCAGCAGATTGGTTGGAGGAAGGGGATTGTGTGGAATACTTTAAGGAAGATGCCCCCAATTTTGCTGATGCCGTCAGGTTAAAAGGAACTGCAGTGTTGAGCTGGCTTCCTATTAAATCGGGGGATTATTGGAGCATTTCCTCTTTCTTTTGTGCTTGGAAAGCATGAGAACAGAGAGGTACCTCCATCTCCCATCCCTACACACTTTAACTGAGGGGCCCATGTTTTCTAGCTGCTTGCTGGATTATTACTCCTCAAGAGATGCCAACAACCTGACCTATAAAAATAGAAAACCTGTATCAGTGAATAGGCAAAAAAAAAATATATATATATATATCACCACTCAAGGAGAGTCTCTGAACAGAAGGCGTGTGCTGAACAAAAAAAATGGAAGAGACAGAAGATAATTTTAAATAACAATATCTAAGATAGATGCTTCATAAAATTTCAAATAACTTAGAAGGGTAAGTGTAAGAAACCTCGGGATAGGAAGAAAGCTAAGCAAGTCTTGTGAGATTGTGACTGTCCAAATTTTGTCTCCATTTTTAAAAAACTGAATTTTCCATGTTTTCGCTATTGATCTGCACTTCTTTGCATACTATGGAAACACGTCCTTTGTTGGATGTGTGTATTACAAACATATTCCCCCCATGGTGGTTTTAATTTCCATTTCCTTAATGGTGTCTTTTGATGAATAAACAAAAAACTAAACATGTTGCCATCAAGTTGATTCCAACTCATAGTGACCCCATGTGTTACAGAGTAGAAGTGCTCCATAGGTTTTTTTTTTTACTTTTTATTGTTGTCAAAAATGTAGTTAACACATTTGCCAGTTCAGCATTCGTCACTTGTACAATTCAATGAAACCAGTCACATCAGTCAGGTTGTGCAACCATCACTAATATCCATTGTCATATTTTCCATCCCCACAAACAAAAACTTAGTGCTAGCTAGACAAAAATTTCCTTTTCCCCTTCCCTCCCATTCCTGGTAACCATTGTTAAACTCTGATCTCTGCACACCTATTTTAAGTGTTTCATATTAGTGAAATCATGCTAAATTTGTCCTTTTGTGATTGACTTATTTCCCTCAGCATAATGTTTTCAAAGTTCATCTATGTTGTCACATGTATCAGGATTTCATGTATCTTAATGACAAAGTATAATTGCTTTCCCACTAGCAACAGATGAGGATTCCAATTTTTCCACATCCTTGTCAACATTTGTTATTTTTCTTTTTTTTGTCTTAGCCATCTTAATGGAGGAAACCCTGGTGTGGTGTAGTGGTTAAGTGTTATGGCTGCTAACCAAAAGGTTGGCAGTTCGAATCTGCCAGGCACTCCTTGGAAACTCTACAGGGCAGTTCTACTCTGTCCTATAGGGTTGCTATGAGTCAGAATTGACTCGATGGCAGTGGGTTTTTTTTTTTTTTTTTTGGTTTATCCTAATGGAAGTGAAATGGTATTTCATTGTGGTTTTGATTTGAATCTCCCTAATTTTTCTAATGACTAATGACATTGAGCATTTTTTCATGTGCTTGTTGGTCATTTGTATACCCTCTTTGGTAAAATGCCTATTTAGGTCCTTTGCCTATTTTTTCATTGGGTTGCTTGTATTTTTTAAAAAAAATTTATTGTTGTTCTTTATATATTCTGGATATGAAACCCTTGTCCGATATATGGCTCCCCAAAATTTTCTCCCAGTCTGTAGTTTGTCATTCTATACTACTAGCTGAAAAGTTGGTGTTTCAAACCTAGCCAGTGGCACCTCAGAAGACAAGCCTGGTGATCTTGAAAACCCTATGGAGCAGTTCTACTCTGCACACATGTTGTGTGTATCAGTATTTATGGGAATCATTTTGACAGCAACTAATAAAAACAACAATCCTTACAGAAGCAGACATCCAGGTTTTCTTCTTCCACAGTGCAGCTGGGTGTTCTTAAATTAATGTCACCAAATTTATTATTTTCCCTTTTATGGTTACTATTTTTTAAGAAATATTTGCATTCCATAAGGTCTTGAAAATATGCTACTTTGTTCTATTCTAAAAGCTTTATGCTTTATCTTTCATACTTTGATCTTTGATACATCTGGAATTGATTTTATGTGTATGATGTAAGGTAGGAGTCAAGATTCAAATTTTTTTCTTGAGCGCATCTCCCATTGTCCCTGCACTGTGTTCTGTTATAAACCAAGTGGCTGTATTTGTCTGGATCTGTTTCTGGACTCTCCGTTTGTTCCGTTGGTCAATTTGCCTAACTTTACCTTAATATACCATATTATCTTAATTAATATAGCTAGTCGATTCCGACTCATAGCGACCCTATAGGACAGAGGAGAACTGCCCCATAGAGTTTCCAAGGAGCGCCTGGCAGATTCGAACTGCCGAACCTTTGGTTGGCAGCTGTAGCACTTAACCACTACGTCACCAGGGTTTCCCATAGATCTTGGCAACTGGCAGGGTAAATTCTCCAGCTTTGTCCTTCTTTTTCATGATTACCTTGCCTATTCCTGGCTTTTTGTACTTCCAAATGAGTTTTTAGAATCGGCTCATCCATGTCAACAACAATAACAACAAAAACCTGCTGAGATATTGGGTGGGATTATACTGACTCTGTAGACCATTAGGGGAGAACTGATATATTTATAACATTGCACCTTCCAGATCATGAACATGGTATATTCATTTTATTTATTTTATAACAGTAATGTTTTGTAGTTTTAATGTAGTGATATTGCATATATTTTGCTAGATTCGCTCCTAGGTGTTTGGTGATTTTCAATGCTTTTGTAAATGATATATTGTTAACATTTTCATTTTTTGTTTGTTATTACATAGAAATACAATTTTCCATTTTTTAAATTAAAGATTAAAACATATAGGAAAGTTGAAAGACTTAATAGTGAAATCTAGAAGTAGAATCTAAAACCACCCGGATTCTAATATTAGCATTTTACCTTACTTGTTTTTCATATTTATCCATCTATGTATCCATCTGTCAGACTATTTTTTTTGATGCATTTTGAAATAAGACTCAGACATTGGTACTTCCCCCTTAATTACTTGAGCATGCATATAATTAACTCACATTCAATATTTGTTTATGGTTTTTTTTTTTGTGGTAAAATTTTCATGCATGAAATGAGATATTCTTCAGTGTTGACAAATGCAAATACTCACGTAACCCAAATCCTTATTATGAGACAGAACACTACAGAGAATTCCTGCATGCCTTATCACAGCCAGTCTCTATGCCCACACTTCCAGAGCCAGCCACTCTTCCGTGATTTTTGTAATCCTTACATAATTTAGCTTTTGCCTGTTCTAGAAATTCATACAAATTGAATAAAACAATTGTTACGTGCATCAGTAGACTGTTCCTTCTTATTCCTGAAGACTATTCTATTGTATATCACAGTTTGTTTATTGATTCTCCTACTGATTGACACCTGGGCTATCTCCAGTTTTGGAGTATTATGAACATTCCTGTATAAATCTTTTTTGTTGTTGTTGTTGAGAATATACACTGCAAAATATACACAAACTCAATCCCTGTACAAGTCTTTTTTGCTAACGCGTTTTTATCTGTTTTGAATACATACTTAGAATTGTTGATTCACAGAGTAGTTGTATGCTTAGCTTTATAAAAGCTGCCAGACGTTTTCCCAAAGTGGTTGTGCCATTTTACACTCCTATTGTGGTGTGATGAATTGCTTTTATATGACTTTTCTCACCATGATCTTGCAACTCCCACCAAAGACTAGGTAGGATTATGCAAATGAGGTGCTTATGACCCACTAAGGGGACTGGATAGCTTGCTAATAATACAAATAAGGTGCATGCCCCCCTTGTGGAGGTGGGACCATGCAAATAAGGTATATGGAACCCTAACGAGGGGATTGGTCAGTTTTGCTATCCTGCTAGGCTTAAAATAAGCCATCCCAAAGATGGAAAGAAGGAATCTCTACACCACCAACATAGAAGAGCTAGGAGTGGAGTGTGCCTTTTGGACCTGAGATCCATGTGCTGAGAACCTCCTAGACCAAGGAAACAGAGAGAGGAAGCTATAACACAGAAGACATCAAGAGATGGTGGCATAGCAGAAGCAAGAGTGATAGCAGCACAAGATGGTAGGAACCAGGAGACAAGTGCAAGATGGCTGTGGTGGGGTTTGCCAACCCATGGAACTAGGAGCTTTGTAACACTTGCCTGAGTAGGGCAGGGGAGAGGCCGAGGGATCAAAAGGCTGAGAGACGGAGAGGCCAAGGGCCAGAGAGAGGCCTGCCCGCAGGGATGGCTGAGAAGAAGCCATCCTGATCGAAAAACTGTATCCTGAATTATTTCTGACCCAGAGTTGTACCCTGTTACTTCCCTAATAAACCACTTAACTGTAAGTATGGTTCGTGAGTTCAGTGAGATGCTGCAGTGAATTATGGAACCCAAAGACTAAAGGGAGAGTACTCGGGTGGGAGGAGTAGTTAATGTTAGAGATAATGAAGTGATACAACAGTTTGGAAAAGTGATATTTGTATATTGACCTTGTAACCAGAGATCTTGCTAATATCACTTATTAAATATAACAGTTTTTTTATGTATGCAACTACATAAATAATGTAATTGATGATATTAATTATATCAGTAAATAACGATATTTTATTTCATCCTTTATGATCTTTTTAAGTTTTATTTCTTTTTATTGTCCCATTATAACGGCTAGATTTTCCAATTCAATGTTTAATAGAAGGAGTGATGTGGACTTCTCTGACTCGTTTCTAATTTCAGGGAGAAAACATTCAATAATTTATTACTAAGTATGATGTTTGTTCTATTCTATTTCATGCTTTCTAAGATCCTTTTTTATTATTATTAATGGATGTTGATTTTATGAAATACCTTTCTTCATTTATTGGTATGATTATGTAACTTTTTTCTTTTTTCAGTTAACATGTCTTAAAAGTTAATCAATTGTCATATAACAAATTACTCCAAAATTTAACAGCTGAAAACAGCAAACATTTATTTTCTCACACAATTTCTGAGGGTCAAGAATCTAGGAACAGCTTAGCTGAGTGGTTCTGGCTCAGGGTGTTTCATGAGGTTTCAGAAAAGATGGCAGCCAGCGCTACAGTCATCTACAGTCTTGACTGGGGCTGAAGGAACCGCTTCTAAGATGGCTGAAGGCAAAAGGCCTCAGTTCTTCACCATGTGGGCCTTTCACAGGGCTGCTTGAGTATCCTCAGTACAAGGCAGTTCTCTTAACTCCAGTAAGGGGAGAATCAGAGTCTGAGGTTAGATGCTATCCAGCCTACATTCAAGGGGAGGGTAATTAAGCTCTGCTTCTTGAAGAGAGGAGTGTCATGAATTATATGCAATGTCTTCGAAATGTTAAACTACCTTTTATTTCCTGGAAAAAATTTACTTGGTAATGATGTATAATTTTTTTTTTGTGTATTGTCATATTAGACGGTTAATTTTTATCTAAAAAATATTTGCATGTATATATTTTATAATGAGTTTGTGAGGTTTTGGAATCTAAATTATTCTGGCATCATGAAATATCTAAGATTTTTATTTATTCTTGAATTACGTTTTGTAAGTAACATTTTTAAAATAAGAGTTTATCCATTTCATCTAAATTGTCAAATTAATTTAACTTAATTGTCAAATTCTTTTTTATCAGTCTTGCAAGAGTTTATTAATTTAATTAATCTTTTCAAAGAAATAACTTTTTGCTTACTTTTTCTTTTTTTTACAAAGCTTTACTGAGATAAATTTATATATCATAAAATTCATCCACTGTAATTTACAATTCAGTGGTTTTCCTAAATTTTGACCACCGTCATAATCTAGTTTTAGAACATTTCCATCACCCCCCAAATTTTCCTCCTGCTCATTTGTCAATGCCGGCTCTTAGCTTTAGCACCAGGAAACCACCGATCTGTGTTTTTCTCTCTATAGATTTGATGATGGTCATTTAATGACATTATTTAATGGCATATTACATACAAAAATGGATAGGTGGATTCAAAAATATTTTAAATGCTAAATATTGTCATTATTAAAAATGGATAAATCAGTAAAACCAGTTGAAATTTCATCTTAAAGTCTATTTTCCTACAGAATTTTTATGCAGGTTTTTTTGATATATCTAAAATAATTGTGTATAAACTTCTGACACAGAGCCAAATAAAAAATTATTAAAATATTCTGTAAGGAAGATTATATGAAATAGGGTGGCAGATAAAAATTTTTTAGTGAAACAATTGAATTTGAGTTTTAAATATGCAGAAATATTTAATATAAGGCATAAAGAATCCAACTTATATAATGTGTGCCTGATTTTCCATAAGTGATTTAATGAACAAACTATATTAAAGTCAATCGTGTGTTACCTTTTACATTTATTAACACCTTATATAAAAATATCTATATCTTCCACATAGATATTACTGATAATTCTTATGCTAGCTACTAAATTGTTTTAATTATTATAACAATATTACTTATTGTAAGGGCATGTTTTTAATGTCTGGTTTGTTCAATTCATGTTGTGGTAACCAGCCCATATGATGGCTCTCAACGATTCCTATTTCCTGGTATTTACGTCCTACATTGTATCAGGGTTGGTTTGTGTGACTTATAGAATATGGCAGAAGTAGTGGTATATGGTATTTGAAACTAGTTCATAAAAGACATTGTGGATTTTGCCTTCTCATCTCTCTTGGATCACTTGCTCTGGAGGAAGCTAACTGCCATGTTGTGAGGACACTTCAACAGCTCAGTGGAGCAGTCTACGTGGTGAAGAACTGAGTCTTCGTGCCAACAGCCAACAACGAATTGAAGCCTCCAGCTAAGAGCTATGTAGGTGAGTATTCTTGAAAGCAGATCCTCCAGCCTCCTGGACTCCTGACTCTCAGAAAATGTGTGACATAATAATTGATATTGCTGTTTTAAACTGGTAAGCTTTGGAGTAATTTTTTATGTAGCAATGAATAACTAACACACATCAATCCCTCACTCTGGGGGAATCTGCTGTCATGGCTGGGCAATTTTTAAGCAGACTTTTGAGGAGGACCACAGGTAAGAGGCTGTGACCATTTGCCAAGAGCCAGTGAGGACCTGAGGCCTCTTGCTAACAGCCATTTGAATGAACCATATTGGAAGTAAACCTAGCTTTCAGATGACTATAGTCCTGTTCAACTTCTTTTCTGTAACCTCATGAGTGACCCTGAGCTAGAACCACCAAACTAAGAAGCTCCCAAATTTCTGAAGCACAGAAATTGTGGGATAAATGTTGTTTCAAGTGGCTAACTTTTAGGGTAATTCCTTAACGCAGCAATAGGTAACTAATACAGAACACCATTCTTTTTCTAACTGTATTGTTCGTGCTTCTAGAATTATTTTGACCATTAGTCTTCGAAGTATCATTTAAAAGAAAATATTAAGAGTTCCATAAGGCACATGTTTTGGAAATGGACTAAACTAGATTCAAATTTCTGCTTTGCCATTTATTAGCTGTGAGACCTTAGGTTTCTCATTATTATAATGATTAATACTTCATAATGTTGTTGTGAAGATGCAGTATCTGTACTACATAACCACTTAATAAATGCAAGCTACTGAAAATGAGGCCATATATTAATTTGGGAGGCATTGACGTATTTTAAGTGTTGAGAACATATTCTCACTTCCAATTTATTGTAAGTATATTTTATAAGTCTCCGAAAAAAGTTTTTTTTTTTCTTTTAGTTTTCTTCACCATGATCCTGGTAATTTCTTGTTAGGTTTTTAAGCTTCCTATGGAAACCATGCTGGCGTAGTGGTTAAGTGCTATGGCTGCTAACAAAAAGGTTGGCAGTTCGAATCCACCAGATGCTTCTTGGAAATTCTGTGGGGCAGTTCTACTGTTCTATAGGGTTGCTATGAGTCGGAATCAACTCAATGGCAATGGGTTTGGTTTGGTTATTGCTATTGTTAAGGGGATTCCCCTGACCCCACCACCCAGTTGTCATCTATCTTGTATATAGGGGCTGTATTTTGCATCTTTATCGCTTATTTTATTAAGCTCATTGTTTTTTGAGTTGTTTTGTTGTTGTTGTATTATATCAAATTTTGCTAACTAGAATGTTATTTGTTCTGCCATTTCATATCCATTGTTTTATTCAGTGCTAAGGAATTTTATTATATTCAGGGATAATATGACATCATCCTCCAGGACCATAAATAGAAAATGTCTTAATAGTTACCCCAATTTGCTTTACAGATAAGGTTCTATTAAAAACCTTAGCTATATTCATATTTCTTTGCACTTTAATTCCCATTCTGAGACGTTAATGAGTGGTGTTTCTTTTCTACAAGGAGCCCTATTGGCTCAAGAATTCTGACCAAGTCCAAGATCTTAGGGAAAAATTTACTACCTCTTTGGACATACAGGGTCACACAAATTTGGAAACTTCTTTGGCTCGCTCTACCTACTTCCTGGTAAATACCGTGGGGGTAATTTCCAGATTAGTGTACAGCTTCCAAAAACAATAAGAACAGTCTGCTCGAACCACTGCCCAAAAGCCTTTTAAGGCCACTTTCTAGTTTGTGGTTTCTAAAGGACCCTATTGCTAATTAGGAGTAGGCAGGCTTTTGTGACGAGTCTCTTGTCTGAGAGCTTGAGGCTGGTGAGCACTATTTTTTTTGCAGCTCACTTACAGTCTAGCAGAGATGCTGCCATGGCCCTAGATATTTGCCAAGGTTGGGCAGTTTGTATGTTTGCTTGTTTGTGCCCCTAACACCCAGCCCAGGGAAGACAGCATGATGGAGTCAGGAGAGAACAAGGCCAGGACCAGGCCATCCAGTGTTGACTGGTGTCTTAGGCTCGGTTTTCTAGAGAAACAAAACCAGTAAAGCATATATATATATATATATATATATATACACACACACACCTATATACCAAACCTGTGGCTGTCAAGTTGACTCTGACTCATAGCGACCTTACAGGACAGAGTAGAACTGCCTCCTAAGGTTTCCAAGGAGCACTTGGTGGATTCGAACTGCTGACCGTTTGCTTAGCAGCTGTAGCTCTTAACCACTATGTCACTGCAGTTTACCAGATAAATACAGGCAGGTTTAAATGACTCAGATGGCTGTAGAGACTAGAATGTCCCAAGTCTGTGCGTCAGGCTGGAGGCTTCTCCTGAATCTTGTAGCCACAGGAGCTGGTGAGCCCAAGATTGGCAGGTCAGACAGCAGGGCTCTTGCTCACAGACTGTGAAGACTAACGAATTCCAAGATCGGCAGGCAAGACAGCAGGTAAATTGCTAGCTGAAGTCCCAAGAACTGGAGGTCAGGTGAACAGGAGCCAGCTGCAGAATCCAGAGTGAGCAAAAGTCCACAAACTATGCCAAAAAGTCCACTTCTATTTGATGCAGGCCACACCTCCAAAGAAACTCCCTTCCAGCTGATTGGCTACTCACAGTAGATCCCATCATGGAGGTGATTACATTATATTAAATATATATACAACTGCCAAACTTCATCATAACTGCCAGCCACTGAGGATCAAGGCCCAGCCAAGCTGACACACAACCTTAACCATCACACCTGGTTATATGACCTTAGGGCAAATTGTTTAAACTTTTCTAAACTAAGCTTTCTATTTTTATATATTTTTCACCTCATTTGAGTGCCATCAGTGATTTATCATGATGATGAGAATGACTACGATGATGATACAATGATTATGAAATGAGAGCCAGAAAAAAAGAAGGATCTGAATCTTCAGTGGCAGTTTTAGTACCTGAGGTGGGCAAGGTATCTACATGAGGTGTGATATCTCTCAAATAGAAAGAAAGAATAAAGGAACAGGCAGCTTTCTTTAGAGATAAGACAGATTTAACTGTTTGCTGTTACTAGTGGAAGCAACTCTCAGAATCAGCAAACATTGGGTTTTTGTAATTGTAGAAAATATTCTTTCCTAATTTTGGGAGTGTGTGGTGGGAGTGGTCACTACAGAAATTTCCATACATGATTTTATGTGTAAAGAAATGTAGAGTTTTTGAGATTTTTTGTTTTTAAAGTACTAACTCAATTTCCTTTCGAACTCCCATTCTTCTAGATGACAAAAATCTAATGTTGATTTGTGTCTTCCCTGCATTCTCAGTGGTGCAAATGGTTTGCACTTAAATACTAACATAAAGATCAGCAGTTTGAACCCACCCAATGGCATCACAGAAGAAAGGCCTGGTGATCTACTTCCTTAAAGATTAACCAAAAAAACCAAACCCACTGCTGTCTAGTCAATTCCAATTCATAGCAACCCTAAGGACAGAGTAGAACTGTCCCATAGGGTTTCCAACGCTGTAAATCTTTATGGAAGCAGACTGCCACATCTTTCTCCCACAGAGTGGCTGGTGAGTTTGAACCGCAGACCTTTTGGTTAACAGTGGAGATTTAAGCACTGTACCACCAGGACTCCTTCTGTAAAGATTACAGCTAAGAAAATCCTGTGAGCACAGTTCTACTCTGTAATGCATGGTGTCACCATCAGTCAGAATCGACTTGGCAGCAATGGGCTTAGTTTGGTTTTTGATTCCATTTCCAGTGTTTCCTTGACCATTCAGGGACTTGCCTAGAGTCAAGGCAGAAGATGGTGCGGTGCTGGTGGTGTGAGTGATCATCTGTCCAGATCTTTGGCTTCATCTGTTCACTGACAATTACGCAAATTCATCTAGTCCTTGATCATATGGTCTCAAGGGTGGCTGTGGAATCATTCCTTGCTTCTGTCTTGTTTCAGGGGCACTCCCAAGTCCCTGGAATTACTAGTTTCTTGGGAAAAAAAAATTTTTTTTTTTTTTTTTTTTTTTTGCATCATAGTGGGACAGAAACCTTGGTGGATTATTTCAGGCCATCTGACTATTTTTACTCTTGATCATGCTGCCTCCTAGGCTCTACCTGCTAAAGGGCATAATTTCCCGTTGCAACTGGACATCCTTAAGGCTATCTGAGTTTTCTGACATCCCTCCCACCAACCCTGCCTAAGCCATAATTTTCTCAGGAGACCAATCAACAGTGTGTAGATTTTCTTTACAAGTAGTCCCCAATTTACCACATACTTGAGTTATGATGAATTGCCTTACAACCATCTGTTTTTTTGGGACATCTTATCATTAAAAATATGTTCTGCACAAAATGTTGCAGCTCTTGATCTGTTGATGTTATTATTCTCAGATGTTCATTTGCAGATGTTCAAAGATGAGATTTATAAAGATACTGATAATAAAAGTCAATAATAATGAAAAGAAAACAAAAACAAGAGGTATGCAACTTACTTCAAAACCCACTTACGATGGAGTCATTGGACCAGAACCCTGTCATAAGTTGGAGACTACCTGTGTTTTCTTTCCAACTCTTCTCCCTCCATCTAATGAGGGAAACCTTTTCTAAGGCTTTTCAATGAGAAAGCTATGCCATTCTCACCTTAAATTTTTTTTTTTTTTACTGTAGCTTCCTCAAAATTGTTACTATCCATGTTCATGAGCCTTTCCTCTTTCCCAGAGAGCCTAGACTTAAAAAGCCAAGAAAAGAGTATTGGTTTTCCCCTACTCATATATCATCTGTTTCTTGGGAAAACTGCTGCCCAAAGAGAGAGAAGAGCAAGTAATAACAGGACATACTGAGAGTAGAACCATCAGTTAACACTTAAAACTGCTATTCCATTTTCATTTATAGGCTTTAAAAAGGTGATGTTTAATCTACCAGCCTTTCTGAATTCTTCCTATAATCTTAGCCATAAAATAATCATTCCCAAATCAAAGATATGATGAAGTTATTTCTGTTTAATCCAGTTTTTATAGTTTGATATTTAACTATTTAATCTTCTTGAATATATTTTTAACATATTATTTGATATGATACGTAAATTGAAATTACCAGTTGTCCCAGGACAATTTAGTGAATGGTAATGTCTTTCCTCATCCATTTGGTAATTTTACCACATACTAAATAAATATGCTCTTTTCTATTAATTTGTCTATCCTTGCACTAAAGCATATACATTTAATTATTAGGGTTTTCTTGTATGTTTTAATATTAGTATATGTGGCTAATTCCCTATATAACATTTCTTCTATAAAATTAGCCTTCTTCCAGGTGTTCTGTAGAATAATTTTATTCTGTTCCTGAAATTAGAAGACAACTAATCTTGTTGTTTAATTTGATGGAGATTTTATTAATTCTATGTTACCCTGGTGGTGTAGTGGTTAAGTGCTACGGCTGCTAACCAGAGGGTCGGCAGTTCGAATCCACCAGGCACTCCTCGGAAACTCTATGGGGCAGTTCTACTCTGTCCTATAGGGTCTCTATGAGTCGGAATCGACTTGATGGCACTGGGTTTTTTTTTTTTTTTTAATGTTATTTTGGCAAGTACTGATATATTTATAATCTTCGCATTTCCCATCAAAGAAGTTGGCTTTGTTTCTTCATTTGTTTGACTAATAATTTATCTCCCTTAGTAAAGTTTTGAAGCGTTTTTTATGTAGATCACACATGTATTTCTAGCTGAGGTTATTACTATATATTACATATTTTTTGTTATTGGTTTGGATAGTTTTTAATTTTCATTTAAAAAATTAATTGTAAGTATGTCTAAAAGTTGTTTATGTTCAACCCCCTCTTTTTTTTGAATATTTGATTGTGTTTTAGGTGAAAGTTTACACAGCAAATTAGATTCGCATGGGACAATTCATACACAAATTGTTCTGTAATATTGGTTACAATCCCCATAATGTGTCAGCACTCTCACTGTTTCCCCCCACCTGCCCCATTTCCATCCATCCAGTTTCCCTGCCCCTCCTTGCCTTCTCATCTTTATTTTGTGCAAATGTTGACAATTTGGTCTCATATAGTTGATTGTTTAAAGAAGCACATTCATCACAGGTGTTGTTTATTTTATAGGTCAATCTATTGTTTGGCTGAAAGGCAATTGCCAGTAGTGGCTTCAGTTCCAGGTTGAAAGGATATTTTAGGACGATAGTCTCAGGGTTTCCTCTAGTCTCTATAAGTCCAGAAGTCTGTTTTTTTTTTTTTTTTTTTTAATCCATTTGAGTTTTGTTCTACATTTTTCTCCATTCTAACCAGGACCTTCTATTGTGTTCCTGATCAGAATGGTTGGTAGTAGTAGCGGGGCACCATCTAATTCTTCTGGTCTCGGGCTAGAAGAGCCTATGGTTTGTGTGGACCATTAGTCCTATGGGCCAATTTCTTCCCTGAGTCTTTGGTTTCCTTCACTTTCCTTTGCTCCAGAAGGGAAGAGGCCAATAGTTGTATCTTAGATGGCCGCTTGCAAGCTTTTAAGACTCCAGACATTACTCACCTTACTAGGATGTAGAACATTATATTTCTGGACTAAGTTATACCAATTGACCTAGTTGTCCCATGAGACTATGGTCCTCAGCCTTCAAACTCAGTAAATCAATCCCATGGGGTGTTCGGGTATGTCTAGGAAGTATCCATAACTATGCCTCCCATGTGCTTTATTGTATATATAAATATATATGTAGCACACACAAGCATGTATATACATATGTCCTCCTATATGCTTTTCCACACCCATATAGCATACATTTCTACCTATGTAACCACTCACATATTTTTTGCTTGTTATTACTGATGTTGCAAAATTGTATATGTTATAGCATTTACTGTAGTTGTCCTTTACTCTTGGGTACCTCTCAGTGTCTTCACTTATCTTGGTAGGTTGTGTGGATTTCCCCCATAGGTGTATTGCCTTTCCTATCACCAGAATTAATACGTGTCTACTATCTGGTGAGTGATTCCCTCTCTCCCCCTCTCATCCCTGGTAACCCTCAAAGAATATTGCTTTCTGTGTGTATACCTATTCTTGACTTTTTATAGAAGTGGTATCATGAAAGATTTGTCCTTTTGTGTTTGACTTATTTCACTTAGCATAATGCTTCCAGATTCATCCATGTTATGTTTCACAGACTCATCATTATTCCTTATAGCTGTGAAGTATTCCATTGTATGTATACACTGCAATTTGTTTATCCATTCATCTGTCGATGGGCACTTAGGTTGTTTCCATCTTTTTGCTATTGTGAATAATACTGCAATGAACATAGGTGTGCATATGTCTATTTTGGCCACTGTCTATTAGATTCCTAGGATATATACCTAGGAGTGGGATTGCTGGATCATAAGGTATTTCTATTTCTAGCTTTTTGAAGAAGTGCAATACTGTTTTTAATAGTGGTTGTACCATTTTTACAAGCCCACTAGCGGTATATAAAAGTTCCAATCTCCCCACAACCTTTCCAGCATTTGTTGTTTTCTATTTTTTTGATCAGTGCCATTTTTGCAGGGGTGAAATTGTAACCAAGAGTAGTTTTGATTTGCATCTCTCTAATGCCTAATGATGGCGAGCAACTCTTCATGTGTCTGTTAGCTGCCTGAATGTCCTCTTTGGTGAAATGTTCTGTTCATGCCCTTTGCCCCTTTTTTTGATTGGATTGTCTTTTTATTATTGAGTTATTAAAGTTTTGTACATATTCTAGAGATTAGACACTTATCAGAGATGTCATTACCAAAAATTGCTTCCTTTATGTAAGTTCTTTTTATTCTTTGGGTAAAGTCTTTTGATGAGTGTATTTAATTTTTATGAGGTCCCAGTTATCTAGTTTATCTTCTGTTGTTTGTGCATTTTTAGTTGTCTGATAATGTAGTTATGCCAAAAATTAGGACCCCTAGCTTTGTCCCTATGTTATCTTCCAGGAACTTTACAGTCTTAATATTAGCATTTAGATCTCTGATCCATTATCCATTTTGAGGAGTTTTTGTGTATGGTGTGAGGTATGGATCCTGTTTTATTTTTCTGCAAATGGATATTTAGGTTTGCCAGTGCCATTTTGTTAAAAAGACTGTCTCTTTCCCACTGAGTGACTTTGACCCTTTATTGAAGGTTAGCTGTCCATAGATTTACTTTTGGGTTCTCAATTCTGTTCCATTGGCCTATGTGTCTGTCTTTGTACCAGTACCAGGCTGTTTTGATTATTGTGGCTGTATAGCAAGTTCTGAGATTGGGAAGTGTGAGGCCTCCTACTTTGTTCTTCTTCAGTATTGCTTTAGTTATTCCTACCTCTTTCCTTTCCATATAAAATTAGAGATTAATTTTTCCATTTCATTAAGAATGTTGTTGGAATTTGGATTGGAATTGTTTTATAGATTGCTTTGGGTAATACTGACATTTTTACAATGTTAAGTCTTTCAGTCCATGAGCATGGAATGTTTTTCCATTTATGTAGGTCTCTTTTGGTTTCTAGCAGTAATGTTTTGTAGTTTTCCTTGTTAAAGTCTTTTACGTTCCTGGTTAGATTTATTCTGAGATATTTCATCCTTTTACGGGCTATTGTAAATTGTATTTTCTTGATTTCCTTTTTGGAGCTCTCCTTCTTAGTGTAGAGGAATCAACTGCTTTTTGTATGTTGATCTTGTACCCAGCCACTTTGCTGAACTCTTCCATTAGTTCCTGTAATTTCTTGTGTACTTTCTGGGATTTTCTGTGTATAGGATTATGTCATCTGTGAATAGGGATAGTTTTACCTTTTCCTTACTAATATGGATGCACTTTATTTCCCTTCTTGCCTTACTGCTCTAGCTAGGACTCCCAGTACAATACTGAGTAAGAGTGTTGATACTGGGCATCCTCGTCTCATTCCTGTTCACAAGGGGAACGTTTCAATCTCTCTCTGTTGAGAATAATGTTGACTGTTGGTTTTGCGTATATGCCCTTAATTATGTTGAGGAATTTGCCTTCTATTCTTATTTTGCTGAGAGTTTTTAATTAGGAAAGAGCGTTGGCCTTTATCAAGTGCCATTTCTGTGTAGATTGAGATGATCATGTGATTTTTTTCGTTTGTTTTATTTATGTGGTGAATTATCTTGATTGATATTTGAATATTGAACCACACTTGCATTCCTGGTATGGATCCCACTTGATCATGATGTAGTTTTTTTTTTTTGATATGCTGCTGTATTCTATTGGTTAGAATTTTGTTGAGAATTTATGCATCTGCATTCACGAGGGATATTGGTCTGTAATTTTCTTTTTTTGGTGATACCATTGCCTGGGTTTCGTATCAGGGTTATGCTGTCTTTATAGAATGAATTAGGGAGTATTTCTTCCTTTTCTGTGTACTGGAATAGTTTGAGTAGAATTGATGTCAACTGTTTTTTTTTTTTTTTTTTTTTAATTTTTATTGTGCTTTAAGTGAAAGTTTACAAATCAAGTCAGTCTCTCACATATAAACTTATATACACCTTACTCCATACTCCCACTTATTCTCCCCCTAATGAGTCAGCCCGCTCCCTCCTTCCAGTCTCTCCTTTCGTGACGATTTTGCCAGTTTCTAACCCTCTCTACCCTCCTATCTCCCCTCCATACAGGAGATGCCAACACAGTCTCAAGTGTCCACCTGATACAAGTAGCTCACTCTTCATCAGCATCTCTCTCCAATGCATCGTCCAGTCCCTTCCATGGCTGATGAGTTGTCTTCGGGAATGGTTCCTATCCTGGGCCAACAGAAGGTCTGGTGACCATGACTGCCGGGATTCTTCTAGTCTCAGTCAGACCATTAAGTCTGGTCTTTTTATGAGAATTTGGGGTCTGCATCCCACTGTTCTCCTGCTCCCTCAGGGGTTCTCTGTTGTGCTCCCTGTCAGGGCAGTCATCGGTTGGGGCCAGGCACCTTCCAGTTCTTCTGGTCTCAGGATGATGTAAGTCTCTGGTTCATGTGGCCCTTTCTGTCTCTTGGGCTCGTAATCACCTTGTGTCCTTGGTGTTCTTCATTCTCCTTTGATCCAGGTGGGTTGAGACCAATTGATGCATCTTAGATGGCCGCTTGTTAGCATTTAAGACCCCAGATGCCACATTTCAAAGTGGGATGCAGAATGTTTTCATAATAGAATTATTTTGCCAATTGACTTAAAAGTTCCCTTAAGCCATAGTCCCCAAACCCCTGCCCTTGCTCTGCTGACCTTCGAAGCATTCAGTTTATTCCGGAAACTTCTTTGCTTTTGGTCCAGTCCAGTTGAGCTGACCTTCCCTGTATTGAGTATTGTCCTTCCCTTCACCTAAAGCAGTTCTTATCTACTAACTAATCAGTAAATAACCTCTTCCTCCCTCCCTCCCTCCCCTCCTCGTAACCACAAAAGTATGTGTTCTTCTCAGTTTATACTATTTCTCAAGATCTTATAATAGTGGTCTTATACAATATTTGTCCTTTTGCCTCTGACTGATTTCACTCAGCATAATGCCTTCCAGGTTCCTCCATGTTATGAAATGTTTCACAGATTCGTCACTGTTCTTTATCGATGCGTAGTATTCCATTGTGTGAATATACCACAATTTATTTACCCATTCATCCGTTGACCTTGGTTGCTTCCAGCTTTTTGCTATTGTAAACAGAGCTGCAATAAACATGGGTGTGCATATATCTGTTTGTGTGAAGGCTCTTGTTTCTCTAGGGCATATTTCGAGGAATGGGATTTCTGGGTTGTATGGTAGTTCTATTTCTAACTGTTTAAGATAATGCCAGATAGATTTCCGAAGTGGTTGTACCATTTTACATTCCCACCAGCAGTGTATAAGAGTTCCAATGTCTCCACAGCCTCTCCAGCATTTATTATTTTGTGTTTTTTGGATTAATGTTTTTTGGAGTGAGGTGGAATCTCATCGTAGTTTTAATTTGCATTTCTCTAATGGCTAATGATCGAGAACATTTTCTCATGTATCTGTTAGCTGCCTGAATATCTTCTTTAGTGAAGTGTGTGTTCATATCCTTTGCCCACTTCTTGATTGGGTTGTTTGTCTTTTTGTGGTTGAGTTTTGACAGAATCATGTAGATTTTAGAGATCAGGCGCTGGTCGGAGATGTCATAGCTGAAAATTCTTTCCCAGTCTGTAGGTGGTCTTTTTACTCTTTTGGAGAAGTCTTTAGATGAGCATAGGTGTTTGATTTTTAAGAGCTCCCAGTTATCTGGTTTCTCTTCGTCATTTTTGGTAATGTTTTGTATTCTGTTTATGCCTTGTATTAGGGCTGCTAAGGTTGTCACTATTTTTTCTTCCATGATCTTTATCATTTTAGTCTTTATGTTTAGGTCTTTGATAGTTTTTGTGCATGGTGTGAGGTATGGGTCCTGTTTCATTTTTTTGCAAACGGATATCCAGTTATGCCAGCACCATTTGTTAAAAAGACTATCTTTTCCCCAATTAACTGACACTGGGCCTTTGTCAAATATCAGGTGCTCATATGTGGATGGATTTATATCTGGGTTCTCAATTCTGTTCCATTGGTCTATGTGTCTGTTGTTGTACAAATACCAGGCTGTTTTGACTACTGTGGCTGTATAATATGTTCTAAAATCAGGTAGAGTGAGGCCTCCCACTTTCTTCTTTTTCAGTAATGCTTTACTTATCCGGGGCTTCTTTCCCTTCCATATGAAGTTGGTGATTTGTTTCTCCATCACATTAAAAAATGTCATTGGAATTTGGATTGGAACTGCATTGTATGTATAGATGGCTTTTGGCAGAATAGACATTTTTACTATGTTAAGTCTTCCTATCCATGAGCAAAGTATGTTTTTCCACTTATGTAGGTCCTTTTCAGTTTCTTGCACTAGTACTTTGTAGTTTTCTTTGTATAGCTCTTTTACATCTTTGGTAAGATTTATTCCTAAGTATTTTATCTTCTTGGGGGCTACTGTGAATGGTATTGATTTGATTATTTCCTCTTCGATGTTCTTTTTGTTGATGTAGAGGAATCCAACTGATTTTTGTACGTTTATCTTATAACCTGAGACTCTGCCAAACTCTTCTATTAGTTTCAGTAGTTTTCTGGAGGATTCCTTAGGGTTTTCTGTGTATAAGATCATGTCATCTGCAAATAGAGATGATTTTACTTCCTCCTTGCCAATCTGGATGCCCTTTATTTCTTTGTCTAGCCTAATTGCCCTGGCTAGGACTTCTAGCACGATGTTGAATAAGAGCGGTGATAAAGGGCATCCTTGTCCGGTTCCCATTCTCAAGGGAAATGCTTTCAGGTTCTCTCCATTTAGAATGATATTGGATGTTGGCTTTGCATAGATGCCCTTTATTATGTTGAGGAATTTTCCTTCAACTCCTATTTTGCTGAGAGTTTTTATCATAAAAGGGTGTTGGACTTTGTCAAATGCCTTTTCTGAATCAATTGATAAGGTCATGTGGTTTTTGTCTTTTGTTTTATTTATGTGGTGGATTACATTAATGGTTTTTTCTGATATTAAACCAGCCTTGCATACCTGGTATAAATCCCACTTGATCGTGGTGAATTATTTTTTTGATGTGTTGTTGAATTCTATTGGCTAGAATTTTGTTGAGGATTTTTGCATCTATGTTCATGAGGGATATAGGTCTGTAATTTTCTTTTTTTGTAATGTCTTTACCTGGTTTTGGTATCAGGGAGATGGTGGCTTCATAGAATGAGTTGGGTAGTATTCCGTCATTTTCTATGCTTTGAAATACCTTTAGAAGTAGTGGTGTTAACTCTTCTCTGAAAGTTTGGTAGAACTCTGCAGTGAAGCTGTCCGGGCCAGGGATTTTTTTTTGGGGGGGGGGAGTTTTTTGGTTACCGTTTCAATCTCTTTTTTTGTTATGGGTCTATTTAGTTGTTCTACTTCTGAATGTGTTAGTTTAGGTAGGTAGTGTTTTTCCAGGAATTCATCCATTTCTTCTAGGTTTGCAAATTTGTTAGAGTACAATTTTTCGTAATAATCTGATATGATTCTTTTAATTTCAGTTGGTTCTGTTGTGATGTGGTCCTTCTCGTTTCTTATTTGGGTTGTTTCCTTTCCTGTATTTCTTTAGTCAGTCTAGCCAATGGTTTATCACTTTTGTTAATTTTTTCAAAGAACCAGCTTTTGGCTTTGTTAATTCTTTCAATTGTTTTTCTGTTCTCTAAAAAAAAAAAAAAATTTTTTTTTTAATTCATTTAGTTCAGCTCTAGTTTTTATTATTTGTTTTCTTCTGGTGCCTGATGGATTCTTTTGTTGCTCACTTTCTATTTGTTCAAGTTGTAGGGACAGTTCTCTGATTTTGGCTCTTTCTTCTTTTTGTATGTGTGCATTTATCGATATAAATTGGCCTCTGAGCACTGCTTTTGCTGTGTCCCAGAGGTTTTGATAGGAAGTATTTTCATTCTTGTTGCATTCTATGAATTTCCTTATTCCCTCCTTGATGTCTTCTATAACCTAGTCTTTTTTCAGGAGGGTATTGTTCAGTTTCCAAGTATTTGATTTCTTTTCCCTAGTTTTTCTGTTACTGATTTCTAGCTTCATTGCCTTGTGGCCTGAGAAGATGCTTTGTAGTATTTCGATGTTTTGGATTCTGCAAAGGTTTGTTTTATGACCTAATATGTGGTCTATTCTAGAGAATGTTCCATGTGTGCTAGAAAAAAAAGTATACTTTGCAGCAGTTGGGTGGAGAGTTCTGCATAAGTCAATGAGGTCAAGTTGGTTGATTGTTGTAATTAGGTCTTCCGTGTCTCTATTCAGCTTCTTACTGGATGTCCTGTCCTTCTCCGAAAGTGGTGTGTTGAAGTCTCCTACTATAATTGTGGAGGTGTCTATCTCACTTTTCAGTTCTGTTAAAATTTGATTTATGTATCTTGCAGCCCTGTCATTGGGTGCATAAATATTTAATATGGTTATGTCTTCCTGATCAATTGTCCCTTTTATCATTATGTAGTGTCCTTCTTTATCCTTTGTGGTGGATTTAAGTCTAAAGTCTATTTTGTCAGAAATTAATATTGCTACTCCTCTTCTTTTTTGCTTGTTGTTTGCTTGATATATTTTTTTCCATCCTTTGAGTTTTAGTTTGTTTGTGTCTCTAAGTCTAAGGTGTGTCTCTTGTAGGCAGCATATAGATGTATCGTGTTTCTTTATCCAGTCCGAGACTCTCTGTCTCTTTATTGGTGCATTTAGTCCATTTACATTGAGCGTAATTATAGATAAATAAGTGTTTAGTGTTGTCATTTTGATGCCTTTTTATGTGTGTTGTTGACAATTTCATTTTTCCACATACTTTTTTGTGCTGAGACGTTTTTCTTAGTAAATTGTGAGATCCTCATTTTCGTAATGTTTGACTTTATGTTTGTTGAGTTGTTACGTTTTTCTTGCCTTTTATCTTGAGTTATGGAGTTGTTATACTTCTTTGTGGTTACCTTAATATTTACCCCTATTTTTCTAAGTAAAAACCTAACTTGTAATGTTCTATATCGCCTTGTATCCCTCTCCATATGGCAGTTCTATGCCACCTGTATTTAGTCCCTCTTTTTGATTATTGTGATCTTTTACATTTTGACTTCAGTGATTCCCTGTTGTGAGCATTTTTTTTTAATTAATCTTAATTTGTTTTTGTGATTTCCCTATTTGAGTTGATATCAGGATGTTCTGTTTTGTGACCTTGTGTTGTGCTGGTATCTGATATTATTGGTTTTCTGAGCAAACAATATCCTTTAGTATTTCTTGTAGCTTTGGTTTGTTTTTTGCAAATTCTCTAAACTTGTGTTTATCTGTAAATATCTTAATTTCGCCTTCATATTTCAGAGAGAGTTTTGCTGGATATATGATCCTTGGCTGGCAGTTTTTCTCCTTCAGTGCTCTGTATATGTCGTCCCATTCCCTTCTCGCGTGCATGGTTTCTGCTGAGTAGTCTGAACTTATTCTTATTGATTCTCCCTTGAAGGTGACCTTTCTTTTCTCCCTGGCTGCTTTTACAATTTTCTCTTTATCTTTGGTTTTGGCAAGTTTGATGATAATATGTCTTGGTGTTTTTCTTTTTGGATCAGTCTTAAATGGGGTTCGATGAGCATCTTGGATAGATATCCTTTCGTCTTTCATGATGTCAGGGAAGTTTTCTGTCAGGAGATCTTCAACTATTTTCTCTGTGTTTTCTGTCCTCCCTCCCTGTTCTGGGACTCCGATCACATGCAAGTTATCCTTCTTGATAGAGTCTCACATGATTCTTAGGGTTTCTTCATTTTTTTTAAATTCTTTTATCTGATTTTTTTTCAGCTATGTTGGTGTTAATTCCCTGGTCCTCCAGATTTCCCAGTCTGCATTCTAATTGCTCGAGTCTGCTCCTCTGACTTCCTATTGCGTTGTCTAATTCTGTAATTTTATTGTTAATCTTTTGGATTTCTGCATGCTGTCTCTGTATGGATTCTTGCAACTTATTAATTTTTCCACTATGGTCTTGAATAATCTTTTTGAGTTCTTCAACTGTTTTATCAGTGTGTTCCTTGGCTTTTTCTGCAGTTTGCCTTGTTTCGTTTCTGATGTCTTGAAGCATTCTGTAAATTAGTTTTTTATATTCTGTTATCAGATTAAAAAAAAATTTTTTTTTTTTTTTTTTTATCTGATAATTCCAGGATTGTATAGTCATTTGGGAAAGATTTTGATTCTTTTGTTTGGGGGGTTGTAGAAGCTGTCATGGTCTGCTTCTTTATGTGGTTTGATATGGACTGCTGTCTCTGAGCCATCACTGGGAAACTTGTTTTTCCAGAAATTCCGCTGACTGGGACGCTGGCTCTAGGCTCTGAAAACAGTCGCTGCTTCCCCATATTTGTTCGTTTTCCATTTCTAAATCTGTGTTTGTTGTTCAGGGTTCGTAGATTGTTATGTATGTGATCGATTCACTTGTTTTTCCGAGTCTTTGTTGCAAGAGGGATCCGGGGTAGCGTCTACGTAGTCTGCCATCTTGGCCCCGCCCTATTTTACTTTTAATATTATGCATTATATTAGATTTACTAATTTTAACATATCCCTGTATGCTTGAAATGAATCCTAATAATTTACATATTAACTTTTTTTAAAATTTGATTTGTATTTATTTGAGATTTTGGACCTATAATCATAATAGACATTGGTCTTTGGTAGGAATGACAAATTCCTAGAACATACCACAGCTACTCCCACCTCTCCTCTCACCACTCCTTCCATTGGTCCTCCCACGTTTCCTCCCTCTTCCCCTCCCATTGCTTCTCCCAATGTTGCTCCCTTTCCTCCCACTGCTCTTTCTTCTCCTGTCATCCTTCCCCTGCTCCTACCTATCTTCCACCCCTCCTCCAACCGGTCCCATGAAATGGAACAATTATAACCTTTTCACATGTCACTTTTGTGCTGGATGCATAGACTAACTCTCTACCCTTATCATCATGGCACAATCATCATCCTCAGCACTGGAGGTCACAGAGGTTGAGTATGATCTGTTGCGTGAAATTTTGAAGAAATTCACCTGCAAAATTTTCTAGGGCTAGAATCACTATTTTGAAGGTGATTTTTTGATAGTTAAGAAAATATACTTATGTATCTCAAATACAAACTATGAGATGGGAAATATTTTTCCAGGTGATCATCTTTTTTGATCATGTTTTTTCTGGTCCTTATTATAAGTGAGAAAAGACTCATTGTGAGGTTGGATATTGTTCTTTGAAATTACTAGAATAGTTAATGATGGCTTTCCTATTTATTTTGATCCTTTTACCACCCAATACTTCTCAGTAGTTTTTGATAATGCCTTCTGAAGCCCCTAAAATCCACCAGCTGCCCCGTAGCATATGCAGGAGCTAATGAAACGTGGCAGGTGTTTGGACACTTTGTCCTGACCCTTACCTGGACGCACTCTTCACAGTAGTCTTGTCCCAACATCAACTTTCTCAACCATCCACCAGGCTACTGTCCTCTCAACTGATATTTACATTCCCTCTGAGATTTTACCACCCAATATCTGGGTCATTTGGATCATTCCATTTCCGTCTCCCTGGCACACACTACTCAGTGATTTTCATGTGGTCCTCCTCAGCTGTATTACTCTGTCTTCACAGTGGAGAGCTGGATGGACATCAGGGTCTACATATTCCCATTCATGGACTAGTCATGGAAGAACTAGTGCCCATTTTACAGTCCCCATTTTTATTGGATAGGTCAGTTCTTTTGGATGGAATGCATCTGTCTTATCCACTAGCTGGATAAGTCAGCTTCCCTACATGATAGTGAGTGATCCTCTCATGAAAGTCAGTTTTGGAAGCAGGAAGTGCTCCTGTGAAGAAGTCCAGTACCTTTGGTCAAATGGCTTAGTCTCTGCACCTGTAGCAGCACTGAACTCCAAAGAGGCATGTGGTGAGTTGGATTCCCCACTTAACGTTTCAATATTTGAATGTGACTTTAGGCATGGTATCTAATGTCTAAAATCCTAATTCCATAAACTATTCATCTGCCATGTTTCAGTACTATTTTAGAAACTGGGGACAGACCAGTAAACAAAATAGATTACAACACCCTACCCTTTTATAGCTTGCATTTTATGGCATGGAGGCAAATGATGAACCCAAAAAAGAGTAATGATAAAACATTAAAAAATGTAGTAAGTTCTTCAGAGAAAAATAAACTAGGAAAGAAGGATGGTGAAAAGGTGGTGTAATTTTTAAAGAGTCTCAGAGAAGGCCTCCTTGAGAAAGTGGCATGTGCACACAGTCTTGGACCAGTGAATGTGGTAATCTGTGTGGACATCAAAGGGAAGAGAGTTCTAGGCAGAGGAAGAGCAAGAGCAGAGGCCCTGAGCTGGCAGTATGCTCAGTGTGTTTGATGGTCACCAAAGAGGAGGAAGGTATGAGGGAAGAGGAGTAGGAGTTGAGCTTAGAGAGGTATTAGTGACCTTGATCCTGTGAGGCCCGTGGGCCATTGGAGGACTTTGGCTTTTACTTCTCATCTCTTCAAGAGTTACTAAAGTATTTAGAGCAAAGTCGTCTCATCACTGACTAAAAATTTAAAAGAACCACTCTGAGGTGCTTTGTGGAGAACAGATAATAGAGGGATGAGGGAATAATTAAGGTAATCAGTTAGGGAACTCTTCTAATAATTTATGCAGGAGATGCTGATGACTTGAGCCAGGGTAGTGGCAGCCCTGTGGAGAAGCAGCTGGATTCTAAGTATACATTGAAGGTAGAGCTGACAGGATTTATAACAGATAGGATGTGGAGTGTGAGATAAAGCTAGGAGTCTAGAGGCCTGGCCTCTAGAAAGTGCACAATACATATTTGTTGAATGAGTGAATAGCCCATTCTAATATATTTTTCTTCACTAAATTGAAACATCGAGGGCTGGAGTCATGTCTTATTGGATTTTACACGATCCACACCTAGCATAGTCCTGATACATACTAGAAGCCCATCAAATATTTCTTCAATAACTGAATGATCATATCATCCAGAACTGATGGAGAGGAATGTTCCTTCAGGGGTTGACTGGGCAGGCATGGACTGTTCACAGACCTGCACTTACCATGTCTAGCTGTGCTCGGCTTCTTCATGCCTACCTTTCAGCAGTCACCTCCAGTTCCCAACTCACTTAGCTGATGAGGGACACACATATCAGCACGAAATCTGTAGGATTCATTCCAGAGCAACAAATACATTTCAAACACGTTTGGAGGCCCCATGTATATAAGAAGAAGAAAGTGAGTTCAGTGGGAAATTAAGATCCCAGAGGCAGATGCCCTGCTATTTGTAGGTTGCCAAGAGTGCAACCAAAAGGAAAAGGAGCACTTCCATTGTTGTTTGAGGAACAAAGATGAATCCTGCCCAAAATGAAGAATAGGCAGAGCTCTGGTTCTTAAGGTCTCATTCAAATGGCCCCTTGTGTGTGGTGGGTACAGATGAAGGGCTGAGTGGGAATGGCCAGGATTTCAACCTGACCTACTAAGACTTGTCTGGGATGCCAGCTGCTGGGGTTGACTGGAGTCCAAAGTGCTGGACCCAGAGAAAAAGAAATCTCTGGGCAAGCACTGGCCTTTTTAATCCTGTATTTCTGCATCCTGGAATGGCAGAACCTACGATTGGCAAGACTAGCAATTTCCCTGCTGCTTCTTGTTTCTCTGTTCTATAGCAAATACAGTGTCCTTCAAGCTCTCTGTAAATTGACTTTACAAAGTTTCCCCGGAATGAACTATTGTTGAGACTGGTGTGCCTGCTTTCAAATCACAGGAAATAAAATAAATATCTTCTTCTACCCACGTCAAGATACATCAGCAGACAGTATAAAAGTTACTTGTAAAAGGACTAAATTTGGTTACATGAGTAAAAAGAAGGGAGAAAATACTTGATATATAATGTGCCAACTATGTGGTAGCATAAGACTGCAACAGAAACAAAACCAAAACCAAAATATATTTGCATGTGAAAATTCTCTCTATGTATACATGCATACATACATACATATATATATATATATATAAAACCTTCTTGAAATATAACACAGAATTTGGAGCTATTTTCAGTGCATTATAGTTTAGTTAGATGAATAAGCAACTAGGACTGTGAATGACAAATCACCAGTGAAAAAATTAAGCTGATTCAATAGGTCCAAGATAATTTAATAATGTGGTTCAAATATAGTAAGTACCAGGTACTATTTTATCGGAAATTTCATTCCTCTTTGACAAAATTAATTTGGTATTAAAGAAATAAATGGAAATGACCTTTCTAAAATTGTGGTAAATCTATATAACAAAACAATTGCTATTTCAACATTTTTTACATATACAATTTAGTGACTCTGATTACATTCATCATGTTGTATAACCATCACCACTATCTACTTCAAAATTTTCCCATAATCATTAACAGAAATTCAGTGTCCCATAAGCAATGACTTCCTCTTTTCTCCTCCTTCCTGTCCCTGCTAACCACTTATAAACATTTACATCTATACATTTGCCTATTCTGAGTATTTCATATAGTTGGGATCATACAGTATTTATTTTTTTGTGACTGATTTATTTCACTCAGCATGTTTTCAAGATTCATCCATTTTGTAGCATGTAGCAGAACTTCATTTCTCTTTATGTTGTTATTGTTGTTAGGTGTTGCCAAGTCAGTTATGACTCATAGCAACCCCATGTATAACAGAAAGAAACGTTGCCCAGACCTGTGCCATCCTCACAATTGTTGTTATGTTTGAGACCATTGTTGTAGCCACTGTGTCAATCCATCTCATTGAGGGGCTTCCTCTGTTTTTGCTGACTCTGTGCTTTACCTAGCATGATGTCCTTCTACACGGACTGGTCCCTCCTGATAACTTATCCAGAATAAGTGAGACGAAGTCTTGCCATCCTTGCTTCTAAGGAGCATTCTGGCAATACTTTTTCTAAAACAGATTTGTTCTTTCTTCTGGCAGTCCGTGGTCCACTCGTTATTCTTCGCCATCTCCATAATTCAAATACGTCAATTCTTTTTTGGTCTTCCTTGTTTATTACCTGGCCTTTGTGTGCATATAAGGCAGCTGAAAATAACATGGGTTGGGTCAGGCACACATTAGTCCTCAAACTGACATCTTTGCTTTTTAACACTTTAAAGAAGTCTTACAGCACATTTACCCAATGCAATGGGTCATTTGATTTCTCGACTGCAGCTTCCATGGGTGTTGATTGTGGATCCAAGTAAAATGAAATCCTTGACAACTTCAATATTTTCTCCATTTGTCATGATGTAACTTATTGGTCCAGTTGTGAGGGTTTTTGTTTTCTTTGTGTTGAGATGTAATCCATACTGAACGCTGCAGTCTTTGATCTTCATCAGCAGGTGCTTCAAGTCCTCTTCCCTTTCAGCAAGCAGGGTTGTGTCATCTGCATAATGCAGGTTGTTAATGAGTCTTCCTCCAATCCGGATGCCACATTTTTCTTCATATAATCCAGCTTCTTGGATTATTTGCTCAGCATGCAGATCATGTGTTGTTTAATCACGTGCTGTTTAATTTCCATGTATTTGTGTATTTTCCAGTTTTCCTTCTGTTATTAACTTCTAGTTTCACGCCAATGTCGTCAGAGAAAATACTTGGTATGATTTCAACCTTTTAAACTTTACTGAGACTTACTTTATGACCTAACATATGGTTTATCCTGGAAAATGATCCGTGTGAACTTGAGAAGCTTATGTATTTTTTTGATGTTGGGTGGAGTGGTCTGTCTGTTAGGCCTAGTTGGTTTATAGTGTTCAAATCTTCTTCACCCACTCCTCATTTATCAACATGCTTGGGTTCCACAGACAAGGTCGTTAGGCAAAAATCCGCACCATGCAAAAATGGAGGATGACCACATCAGATCACAAAAATGGAGGATGACTACATTATTATATAACTGCCAAATTACATCATTACATAACTGCCAAGCCACTGAGAATTGTGGCCCAGCCATGTTGACACATAACCTAACCAGTTTTACTCTAATCTTATACCTCAGCATTTGTTACTATCAGACATACATTGTTAATGTGCAAAATAGTCAGATAGTAGATTTCTTTCTTTTTTTAATTGAACTTTAGATGATGGTTTACAGAACAAACTAGCTTCTCATCAAACGGTACATACATTGTATAACATTGGTTAACAACCCCACAACATGTCAACACTCTCCCTTCTCAACCCTGGGTTCCCTATTACCAGCTTCCCTGCTCCCTCCTGCCTTCCAGTCCCTGCTCTAGGGCTGGTGTGCCCCTTTAGTCTTGTTTTGTTCCATGGGCCTGTTCAATCTTTGGCTGAAGGGTGAACCTCAGGAGTAGCCTTATTACTGAGCTGAAAGAGTGTCCGGGGGCCATACTCTGAGGGTTTCTCCAGTCTCTGTCAGGCCAGCAAGTCTGGTCTTTCTTTTTGACTTAGAATTCTGTTCCACATTTTTCTCCAGCTCTGTTTGGGACCTTCTATTGTGATCCCTGTCAGAGTAGTCAGTGGTGGTGGCCGGGCACCCTCTAGTTGTACTGGATTCAGTTTGGTGGAGGCCATGGTAGATGTGGTCCATTAGTCCTCTGGACTAATCTTTCCCTTGTGTCTTTCCTTTTCTTCATTCTGCCTTGCTCCCGAAGGGGTAAGACCAGTGGAGTATCCTAGATGGCTGCTCACAGGCTTTTAAGACCCCAGATGTTACTCACCAAGATAGAATGTAGAACATTTTCTTTATAAACTCTGTTATGCCAATTGAGCTAGATGTTCCCCGAGACCATGGTCCCCACAGCCCTCGGCCCAGCAATTTGGTCTCTCAGTGAGTTTGGATGGTCTATGGAGCTACCATGGCCTTGCCTTACGCTGGTTCTGCTGGCTCCCTCAGTATTGTGCACTGTCTTACCTTTCACAAAAGTTACTGTTTATCTTTGGTCTATTAAGTGTGTTTACATCCCATCTCTCCCCTCCCTTGTAACCATCAAGTATTGCTGCTTTTTGTATGTAAACCTTTTCATGAGTTTTTACAGTTGTGGTCTCATGCAATATTTGTCATTTTGCGATTGACGTATTTCACTCAACATAATGTCCTCCAGATGCATCCATGTTATGAGATGCTTCACAGATCCATTGTTGTTCTTTATCATTGAGTTTATTGCTGTCATTTTGTAGTGCTTTTTTTTTTTTTGTGGTGCTAATGTTTTCTTTGTTCCTTTTACTCTTCTGTGCTGCATTCCTTTTGTATGTGGATTTTTTCATTTCTTTTGTTTTAGTAGATTTTGTTTTTATTGAGACTTTATGTTTTTCTTCTTTATTTTGATGAGTAGGTTTGTTAACTTTCTTTGTAGTTACCTTGAAATTTACCCTTGTCTTCCTAGGTAATAAAAAAAAAGTTCCTATTATTACTTGGTATCACCTTGCCACCTTCTCCATTAGAAAGTTCTATACCTATACTCTTTTATTGTTCTGATGTTGTTGTCATTTACAGATTAACCTCTCTTGCTCCCTGTTGCAATTGTTTTGGTTTTGCATAGTCTTGAGGGTTCATTTTTTAGGTTGGTATCTGGCTAGTACAATCTTGCATCCTAGATTCAGGCTGTGGTCTGATGCTGTTTGTTCTCAGACCGAAAGACTCCCTTTAATAATTCTTGTAAGTTTGGTTTGGTTTTCACACATTCCCTTAATTTCTGTTTATCTGGAAATGTCCTAATTTCACCATCATATTTGAACAAAAGTTTCACAGGATATATTATTCATGGTTGGCAATTTTTTCCTTTCAAGGCTTTATATATGTCATCCCATTGCCTTTTTGCCTGCACGGTTTCTGTCAGATAATCAGAGCTTAGTCTTATTGTTTCTCCTCTGCATGTGACTTTTTGTTTTTCTTGAGCTGCTCGCAGGATTTTTTCTTTGTCTTTGGTTTTAGCGAGTGTATTTATGATATGCCTTGGTGTTTTTCTTTTGGGGTCTATCCTAAATGGGGTTTGTTGAGCTTCCTGGATGGTCAGCTTTTCATCATTCATGATATTAGGGAAGTTTTCTGTCAGCATTTCTTCGTTGATCCTCTCTGTGTTTTCCATTTTCTCTCCCTGTTCTGGAACTCCAATCACTCACAAAACTTTCTTTTGATTGTATCCCACATAATTCTGACGGTTTCTTCATTTTTCTTCATTCTTTTTTCTGATTTTTCCTCAAACAGAGTTGTATCCAAGTCCTTGTCTTCAATTTTGCTGATTCTGACTTCCATCATTTCAAACCTGCTCCTCAGCCCTTCTGTGACAAGGTCCATTTCTGAAATCTTGTTGTTTACCTTTTGGATTTCTGATTGTTGTTTTTGTATGATTTCTAGTTGTGAATTTATTTTGGCATTTTTGTTCATGTATTACTTTCCTGAATTGCTCCATTTTTTGGTATTTTCCATGAATTTGTCTGCCTTTTCCAAAAATTTGTCTATTTTTCTTCATTTTTGTCTGCTTTTTGCTTCAACTCTTGGATTGCTCTGAATATTAGAGATTTGAATTCCCTGTCAGGTAGTTCCAGTGCCTTTTCTTCTACTGGAAAGTCATCTGGTGTTTTATTTTGGATGCCTACTGGACCGATCCTGTCCTGTTTTTTTAGTACGTTTTGATATTGTCTGCTGTCTTTGGGATATTCAGTAGTTATTTTCTTCATTTCTTGATCGCAGGTTTGTTTGTTTCATCCTGCTTTTTTGTTTCATTTGGTTATGTCTGAGCAGGTGGGCTGTGCGTTCTTTGTTGTTTGCTTGTCTGTAGTCATGATACTTTTCACCTCCTTGTCCAATGGGCAGGGCCAGTCATTCATCTACGGTGCAGCAGGGCAGGTCCAGCTGAAGGGGAGGCGCTGGGATGGGTTGTTTATGGCATGTACTAGGGCTGACAGGGCAGGCCAGGAATCAGTGCTGGGCAAGTTCCAGTAGGCTGTGCCTATGCTGCTTGGAGGTGTGATGTTCAGTGCACATAGGGGTAGGCAGGGAAGAGGGGGGAGGTTGTAATGTGTGCAGCAACTAATAGGGTTATGGAAAAGAGGAGAGACAGGAGAGAAAAACAGGAGCCAAAAACAAACAGAGAAAGAGAAAAAAGAGCACTAAGGGAGCTTGCTATTGGAGTGGAGATATGAGAAACTGAGAAATAGAGAAGAGCAAAACAGAAAAAAAAAAAAAAGAAAGAAAAGAAAAAGTAACTAGACAAAAATTTGGAAAAGAAAAAGAGAAAAGAAAAGCCCCCAGAAGTCCCGGAGTGCCACTGGTGGGGCTGCTAAGTCCAGGGAAGTGGATCCCAGGCTGCACAGTATAGCCTGGATAGAGGGGGTAGTGATGTCACACAGCACCAGGTATTCAGGAAACAGGAAGAGAAGATAAGTGTAGAGAGATGAGAACTGAGAAATGAAGACAGACAGAAAGGGAAAAAGAGAGAAAAAAGAAGAAAAAAAGTATTGCCCCCCAGGGATCTCATCTACGTGGCTGTGCAGATTCGGGGAGTGGCTGCTAAGCTGTGCAGTGCAGCTCGGCTAGAAGGGGCTCCCAAGCTGTGAAAAGAAAAAGAAAACAAACAAAACAAAGCAAACACAAGGAAAAAAAAGTCCCAGGGATCCCACCAGCGTGGTGTTGTGGGTCGGGGAAGTGGTTCTACAGTCAAGCATGGCTTCACAGCCTTTCAAGAAGAAACAAGGATGGTACACGGAGCCAGGTGTTCCACAGAAAGGAGGAGGAGGTGGTAGGAGGCACAGAAGAAACCAAAAGAGAGGGAAAGAAGCAGTATCAGCTCAAGGGCCCGGCCAGTGTGGGCAGGGTGAATCCAAGCAGCCTGAGGCCAAAGCAGTTGCTTCCCAGCCAAGAGACTACAGCTGGCAGGAAGCAGAGGAGCCCAAAGGGGGAGAGGGGAAGAAAGGAGAGGTGCTAGGAAAGTATGTATCACTCCTTACCGGGTGTTCTGTCTCCTGCTGGCAACTTCGGGAACCCGTTTTCCTGTATTCCCTGTCCGCTGATCTCTGACGTGGGGACGCTGCACTTGCTAGCAGCCAGGAAGCTCAGATGTAGAGCAGTGGGGAGAGAATTGGGGGTGGGGAAGCCTGTATGGCTGGTTACCGGGTACTCTGTCTCCTGCTGGGAGTTCCGCGAAGCTGCTTTCCCTGCTTACTGTCTGCCCATCCCCAACAGGAGTCTGAGATGGTGGATGCATGCTGCGTTAGCTGATGGGGCCCTCCGCGCATCTCTTTCCTCCTTCTCCTTCTCTGTCAGTTTCTTATTCCATTCGGTGCTGGGCTGAGTTCTCTATCTCTTCATTTGGCACTTCAGGTTCCAGGAATGACGTTTGTCTGTGTTTTGCTGAGTTTTTCGGGTGTTTGCTGTGGAGGGACAGAGTGGTGGTTCTGTCTATGGTGCCACGTTGGCCGAAAGTGTGATTGTCTGATAGATTTTTTTTTACTATTGTTGTTCTTTTTCTTTACAAGATAGTAAGTGAGGAGTAGTTATATTTCTTTACTGACATTCTTTCTAGATGTCCGGTTCATTATTAAAAGTGGCATATTGAAACCTCCAATCATTATTGTAGAACTGTCTATTTTTCCCTTCAATTCTATCAGTTTTCTTAAAATAATTTGGTGCTCATGTTAGGTGCATATGTATTTATAAATAATATATCTTCTTGATGAATTGACCTTTTTATAATTACATAAAGTCCTTTTTTTGTCTTGTATAATAGATTTTGACTTACAAGCTTATTTTTATTGAAGTTAAAATTGCCACACAGCTCTCTTTTGGTGACTATTTGCGTGAGATATTTTTCCATCCTTTCACTTTTAACCTATTTGTGTGTTTGGGCCCAAGGTGTTTCTCTTGTAGACAGCATACAGTTGGACCATTTTTTTTTTTTTTTAATCCATTCTGCCTCTCTCTGCCTTTTGATTAGAGCATTTAGTCTACTTACATTTATGCTATTCACTAGTAAGGAAAGACTTATTTCTGCCATTTTGTTATTTATTTATTTTGGTGTGTTTATATCTTTGTTTCTCGTTTCCTCCATCACTGCCAACATTTGTGTGTGCTGATTTTTTTTGTGTGGAACGGTTTTGATTCCCTTTTCCTTTTCTTTTGTGTATGTTTGTAAGATATTTTCTTTGTGGTTACCATGAAGATTACATTTAACATCTTACATTTATAACCATCTGTTTTAAGCTGATACCAACTTAACTTCAGTAACATACAAAAACTCTATTCTTATATTGTTCCCAGACATTCATATTGTTTATACATTATATGCTCTGTAACATAAATTTATACTTTTTTTTTATTTGTCATTGTAAAATGCAAAGGACATAGAAACTAGAATAACTAATGGGGGAAACCCTTAAAATTCGCTCTTGTACTTGCCCATGAAGTTACCTTTAATGGAGATACTCTTTTCTACATATGGCTGTTGTGGATTGAATTGTGTCTCCCCTCAAAATACGTATTGAATTGCTGGCTCCTGTACTGGTGATGTGATCCTGTTTGGAAATAAGGTTTTTTAATGTTAATGAGGTGGTACCAGTGTGTGGGGCAAATCCTAAACCTAATCACTTCTGAGTTATAAAAAGGCCAGAATAGATACAGACACACACATAAGAGAAGGAAGATACTAAGGAAGACCAAGAAATGCCAGGGATTACTGATGGACACCAGCAGCAAGAGAGCGTTTCACAGAAGTGATTAACAAAGCTGAGACCCTGATTCAGACTTTTAGCCTCTAGAACTCTGTGGCAGCACTAGCTTACTACATTGAATTTGAGTTAGTGTCTAGTATCTTTTTTGGTTTCTAAGGAATTCTGTTTATCATTTTTTATAGGGATGTCCAGTGGTTACAAAGCACCTCAGCTTTTGGTTATCTGGGAATGTCTTAATTTTGCCCTAATTTTTGAAGGACAGTTTTGCCAGGCATTGCATTCTTGGTTGACAGTCTTTTTCTTTCAGTGCTCTAAGTGTTTAATTGTTTGTGCATCACTCGTGGATTCCTTTTTGAGAAGTTGGCACTTAATCTTATTAGGTATCCTTTGCTTATTAGGTATCCTTTGTGTGTGACAATTTGCTTGTCCCTTTGCTGCTTTCAGGATCTCCCTTTATCTTTAGTTTTTTAACACTTGATTATAATGGTGGCTGTTCTGGATCTCTCTTTGGTTTTATCTTAATTGGAGTTCATTGAACTTACTAGATTTATAAATTTGTGTCCTTTTTCAGATTTGGAAAGTTTTCTGTCATTATTTCTTCAAATATTTTTTTTCTATTCCTTTCTTTCTTCAAGATGCATGTTAGTTTGCTTGATGGCTATGCTTAGTGGTCTTGAGCCTTTTCTCTTATTGCTCTTCAGACTCCATAGTTTCAATTACCTTGTCTTCTAGATTGCTCACTATTTTCTGCCAGCTCAGATCTGCTGATAAATTCTTCCATTCAGTTTTTATTTCAGTTATTGTGTCTTTTGGTTTCTTTATATACATATATATACACACACAAATATATTAAAAAGAATATATTTTGTGCCTTAAGTGAAAGTTTACAGAGCAAATTAGTTTCTCATTAAACAATTAATACACAGATTGTTTTGTGACATTTGTTGCCAACTCTGCGATGTGCCAACACTCTCCCGTTCTCCACTCCGGGTTCCCAGTTTCCGTTCGTCCAGTTTTCCTGTCCCTTCCTGCCTTCTTGTCTTTGCTTTTTGGCTGATGTGCCCATTTAGTCTTGTATACGTGATGAACCATGAAGCACGTTCCTCACATGTTGCTTGGTTTCTTTTTATCACATATATCTCAATTTATATTTTTATCTGTTTATGCATCATTTTCCTGATTTCCTTTAGTTGTTCGTATTTTCCTTTAGTTCCTTGGGATTGATTAATATTGCTGTAGTATATTCCGTATAGATGATTTCTCTCCCTTTAACTTGTTCACTTGAATGGGGCATCACTTTCAGTTTCTTTGTGCTCCTTGTATTTTTTTGTTGTTGTTGTTGAAGCTGGAACATTAGAATTTTACAAGATCTTGGCTTTCTCAGTTTCCTCATACACACATTGCTTTTGAAAGTGCTAATTTCTACAAGAAGTTCTTAGGCGGAGTGAGTATTCTCAAACTATGCCCATTGTTTTCAAGCTTGTTTGCCTTTTCTGGATCATGTGCATTTTCTTATGAATTTTGGGGTCAACTTGTCAATTTCTGCAAGGAAGTCACCTGGGATTCTAGTCGGGATTGAACTGAATATGTAGATTAATTTGGTGAAGTATTACCATTTTAACAATATTAAGTCTTCCAGTTTCTGAACGTGAGCTGTCTTTCCATTTATTTAGGTTTTATTTAATTTGTTTCAACTATCTTTTATGGTTTCCAAAGTATAAGTTTTGACTTCTTTTGCTCAATTTATTACTAATTATTTTATTCTTTTTTATATTTTATTTTATCTTTGTTGTTGAGAATATACGCAGCAGAACATACACTAATTCAACAATTTCTACATGTACAATTCAGTGACATTGATTACATTCTTCAAGTTGTGCAACCAATCTCACCCTCCTTTTCCAAGTTGTTCTTCCCTATTATCATAAACTCATTGCCTCTAAATTTTCTATTTAATCTTTTAAATTGTTGTTTTCAATTTGATTCCATATAGATAGATGTTAAAAGAGCTCAGTGCTCAAGGCAGTCTTTACTAGTTAAGTTTACTAGTTAATCTGTCAGAGAAGAAAAACTAAGTTATTTCTCGCTAAAAAGAGCAATAGAAAAGTGGTAAGACTGGACCCTGTCAAAGGCAGAAAACTTGTGAGAACATGAAAAACAAGACAGTCCTGTCAATTTCTAGCTCTCACAAGTTTCACTGTATATAAAATGCTGTCATCTGCATGATAGGCATTACAATCTGGCTGCCTTTTATTTCATTTTCTTGACTAACTGCCTTGGCTAGAACCTCCAGTACAATGTTGACTAGGAGTGGTGAAAACAGCCATCCTTCTCTTGTTCCAGATCTTAGGGAGAAAGCAAATATATATATTTTTAACATTGGTTTTTCATGGATACCATTTACCAGGTTGACAAAGTTCCCTTATTTTTCTAGTTTGTTGAGTATTTTTTATCATGAAGAATGTGGTTAAATTTTAAATTTTTTTAATGCATTTATCGAGATGATCATGTATTTCTCTGCTCTTGATTTTGGTGATATAACCAAAAAAAAAAAAAAAAAATGAAACCCACTGCCATTGAGTTGATTCCAACTCATAGCGACCCTATAGGACAGAGTAGAACTGCCCATAGAGTTTCTAAGGAGCGCCTGGCAGATTTGAACTGCCGACTTCTAGGTTAGCACCTATAGCACTTAACCACTATGCCACCAGGGTTTCCTTTGCTGATATAGTTGATTGATTTTTAATTTTTGAATGTAAAACCTATGTTATATTCCTGGGATAAATGCTATTTGGTCATGGTTTATAATCCTCTTTACATATTACTGGATTTGGTTTGCTGATATTTTGATGAGGATCTTTACATCATAAGAGATATAGGCCTTGTCTTAGATCTCTAGTGCTGCTGTAACAGAAATACCTTAAGTGGATGGCTTTAACAAACAGAGATTTATTCTTTTACAGCCTAGGAAGCTAGAAATCTCAATTTTAGGGTGCCAGATCCAGGAGAAGGCTTCCTCTCTCTTGTCAGCTCTGTGGGAAGGTCCTTGTCATCAGTCTCCCTCTGGTCTAGGAGCTTCTTGATGCAGGGACCCCAGGCCCAAAGGATGTGCTCCTTTCCTGTCCCTTCTTGCTTGGTGGTAATGAGGTCTCTCTCCTCTCTGCTTGCTTCTCTTTTATATCTCAAGAGAGATTGACTCAAGATACAACCTAATCCTATAGATTGTGTCCTGCCTCATTAACATAACTGCCCCTAGTTTTTAAAATTCTAGGAATTTTTCCATTTCTTCTTAGTTATCTAATTTGTTGTCATATAGTTGTTTATAGTATTCCTTTATAATCTTTTTTATTTCTGTAAGATTGATAGTAATGTCTCCTCTTTCATTGCTGATTTTTGTAATTTGACTTATCTCTTTTTTCTTGGTCCTTCCAGTTCAGGTTTTGTGGATTTTCTTGATATTTTCAAAGAACCAATTTTGGTTCATTAATTCCTTTTATTCTTTTTCTGTTCTGTATTTTATAAATTTTCATCCTAATCCTCATTACTTCTTCCTCGTGCTTGCATGAGATTTAGTTTGTTTTTCATTTTCTAATGTCTTAGGGTTATTGCCTTGAGTCCTTTCTTCTTTTTTTAACGTACTTACATCTCTGATTTTCTGTATGTGCTACTTTAGATGTATCGCATACATTTTTGTGTGTTATGTCTTTGTTTTCATTCATTTGAAAGTATTTTCTAATTTTCCTTTTGATTCCTATCTTTAGGCTTTGACAGTTTGATTGTGATGTGTCTAGATGTGGATGTCTTTGAGTTTATTGTAGTTGGAACTTAATGAGTTTCTGAATTAGAATTTTCCTTTTTAGCAAATTTGGGGTGTTTTTAGCCATTATTTCTTCAAATATTTTTTCCGACCCTTCTGGAATTCTTTTTATGTATATGTTGCTATGCTTGAGGGTGTCACACAGTTCTCCGTGATTCTGTACATTTTCCATTTCTTTCTGTACCTCAAACTGGTTAATCTCATTTGACCTATGTTCCAGTTTGCTGATTAGGTCCTCTGCCTGCTTAAATCTGCTGTTGAGCCCTCTAATGAAATTTTTATTTCAGTTAGTGTAGTTTTCCACTCCAGAATTTCTATTTGATTTCTGTTTTAAACTATATTTTCTACATCTTTAATGATTCTTCCTATTTGGTGAAGTATCCTTTTCATATTGTCTACATTGTCCATATTGTCATATGCTTTCCTTTAGTTCTCTGAATATTTAAAATAGATAATTTAATGTTGCTGTCTAGTAAGTTCAATGTGTGGTCTTCCTCAGGGATAGCTTCTATTGTGTCTTCTTTTTTTTTTGTATGTATAGGTCATACTTTCTTGTTTCTTTGTATGTCTCATATTTTTGTTTTTGTTAAAAATGAGACGTTTGAAAGAATATAATGCAACAACTTAGAAAATCAGTCTCCTCCGTCCCCAGGGTTTATTATTGTTGCTTGTTTAGGTACTTTTCTGAACTAGTTATATAAAGTCTGTGTTTTTTTTTGTGACCACTATAAGATTTCAGCTGCTAACTAAAAGGTTGGTAGTTCGAATTCACCAGTGACTCCTTGGAAAACCTATGGAGCAGTTCTACTCTGTCCTATAGGGTTGCTATGAGTTGGAATCGAATCAATGGCAATGGAGTTTTTTTTTTTTTTTTTTGATAGTCTCTGCTCAGTTAGCTTAGTGGCCAGCTAATGATTGAAAAGATATTTCCTTAAAGGCCTAGAGTCTTAAATCTTACAGTTATTTCTAAGGGGCTGTGAGTGTATCGAAGCAAGCCTTCAACACTCAGTTTGGCAGTTTACAACTTTGCCTTAGTCTTTACTTTCTGCTTGTTCAAAGCTTCAAAGTTACCCAGAGGTAAGAGCGAGGGCCTTCTCAGGGGTATCCTGAGCATGTGCACAGCCCTGGGCATGCACAAAACCCTGTGCATGTGTGTGGCCTTTTATATTCCCTTGGAATATACTGGAGTTTTTCAAAGCCCCCTATGAACTTTTCATTCCCTAATTCTCCTTTTAAGCCTTTTGGTTAGCCTATTGTTTGTCTCAACTGGTATTCACTGCCTCAAGCATCTGCATTTTAGGTAATACCTGTGATTGTTTTCAACAAGGACTCCTGCAGAAAAGGCTGTTTGCACTAGGTAAGCACTGAACTGGGTGAAATAAAGACAACCTTGTGAGTAGAGTCTTCCAGGGAACCACCAGACGGGTCAAATAATGACAATTCTCTAGGAATAGGGCTTTGAAGGAGCTCCAACCCTGGCCTTCTCACTACAATGCTGTCAGGCTGCTGTTTTTCAGCTTGATTGCAGACTGTTGGTTTTCAAGGCTACTGTAGGTCTGGAAAAGGAGAGGGTATGAATAGGGCAAGTTAAAATGCCCCACAGTTGTTTTTCTGAGATTCAGGTGTTTGTCTTGAATAAACACTCCCTGGATTGCTACAAAGCTTTGACTAATTTCCAGAGTTCTGAAAGTATTGATTTTGGCTATTTCCTCCAGTGTTTTTGTTGCTTTTATGGAGAAGAGAATTTTCAAATTTTTTTCAAATTTTCTACCATTTTCACTGACATAATTCATTAAACTCATTTTTGATTATAAACATATACAATAAAACCTGCAAAAACTGGTACCTGTGTAAAGCAGAGACGTGTCAGAGATGGAAAATTCAGATGCTTTCCACTAAAACAAGCAATAGAAAAGTGGTAAGACTGCATCCTGTCAAAGGCAGAAAACTTGTGAAATCTGGAAAAACAAGGCAGTCCCGTCGAGTTCTGGCTTCCACAGGTTTCACTGTATATTTAATTACACATCCTTAATGCCACAGTTTACTACATTATAAAAAAAACATTATTAGACCAGTATAAAATCACAGTTTTAGAGTCTGTGTTCATAAAGTCTTGGCATTTGAAGTATTGCAATAGCACAATAACTGGTAATTTTGAAATACAATTGGTGTAGGTAATATGTCAAAATTAGTGAACTAGAGAAATTACACGCCACATGCACCCAGTGGCTAATCACAACTTCATGTGTTCTTTCTTTAACCTCTCCAGAATGATTGCATTGCAAAGATTCAGGTCTAGACTAATATGGAGGCTATTATTTTGCCCCTGCTAGCACAAGATTTTTAGTACAAGATAAGCCTCAAAACTCTGAGCAACCACTGAAGGTCAAGATTTTGCTATGACCTTCAGTGGTTGCTCAGGGTTTTGAGGCTTATCTTGTACTAGTAGGGTCAGAATAATAGTCTCCATATTAGTCTAGAGCTGAATCTTTGCAATGCAATCATTTTGTTACATGATCTTGGACAAGACAGATTTTTTTTAAAAAAAATTTTCTTGCTTCATGTATAAATGAAAAAAATAAAATGCAAAGAATGACACTAAATGATAAAACAGTAGATATATATTCAAGCAGGAAAATAGAAAATGTACTTAGATGTGTTTTTGCAGTTTCAAGGCAGCTTACTTTTTATTTTAGCTGTCGAAGCATTTTGAATTGTTCAAAGAAAGGAATTAATTGCCTGGATACAGATACACAGCCAAATAGCATGCGCCCTTCCTCTTCACCTTCCCACCCTGCCCCCAGCCTCCTTCCCAGACACACCCAGTGGTTACGTATGTGTATATATATTTTCCCCTATTCAGTTTTCTATGGGCAATTGTTGGGAAAGGAGGAAAATAAAGCTTATCACACAATCAGTGAGATCTTTCCTATTAGGAGATTTGGCCTAAAATCAAGTTTTTGAGTAGTCAATTTGACAGGAGCTCAGGAAGTGTCTCTGCCTGGACTCATCCTGGAACACTTGGTGCCACACCTTATTTCAGAGTTGTATAGCCAGGTATGTACAAGGTGTTACATGGAGAACTGTTCTCATTTAAAATCATGAATCATGTGTTTCCAGCCTCTTCTTTGCTGAATTATTTTCTTATTTGCATTTCTATATTACCTAGCATTTTTTCTTCTCTCTTTCTCTCTTTTTTTTTTAATCAAAACTGCTTTCAGGAAAAAGATCTGATAATTCATCACCTCCATACACACAAAAAAAGATGAATCAGTCAAATCTTAAGTTAAGGGATGAAACTTTTCTAATGGATTTGGTGTACAAGTAGAACAGGATAGAGAGTTTTTTTTTTTGAATAGTGTATCTTTCCTGTTGTTCTAACACCCAGATGCCTTCCTAAGGCAAATACGAGAGGTTGCATATCTCATGACACAACGAGGGTTTCCTCCCACACCTTTCTTTCAGTATTGCAACATGTGATTTATTTTATTATACTCTACATGACAATCAACAGAAAGATTGTCAAAATTCCTTAAGAGCTTCAACACTGGGATTTCTGTACTCCTTTCTATTCTATCCCTTCCATTTCTACCACTTTTTTGATCAATGCCATTATTTTATTACTTTCATTAGAATTAATTTCAGTTCTAATTCAATAACCTGTATGCAAGACCGGGCATTGGCCCTTATCTTCCTCTGAAGTGTTTGGCTCCCTTTGACACAATCATCTCTCCTGTAGTCATCCTCTCCCATTCTCTTGAAGCAACTCTGCCGTTTTTACAATCTCTAGGTCCTTGTTCTCTTTCCATTATCTCCTTCCATTGTTTCTACCCTGAGTTCTTTCTACATAGCCTGGTTTAACTAACACACTAGTATGCTTTGGCCTTTTGTCTAGCCTTGCACCATATTGGCTTTACCATTCTCAAAACTCTGATGAAGAAAGCCATGTAATAGTTGGCTTTTTACACTAGAGATTAAAATAGTCTAACTTAGTTTGGATTTTCAATACCATGCTATATTTAATTTTTCTTGTTTTTCCTATAATTTCTTCCAAGTCTTCATATGCATTTTTATTCCTTTTAATTCTAGGAAATTATTTCAATTTTTTAAATGAAACTTCTCATAAGGCCATTTGACATGAATTCTCTTACTCTTTCTTGGTTATAATTACATTTTTCTTTCTGGCTTCACAATCTATTTTATCCCTTTTTCTTCAGATTCAGAGAAACAAATGTCTCTATTTCCAATATTAATATTTACACCTTGACACAATACATTTCACATTTTGTGTGAGATCTTACTCCACCAATTTCTTCTTTCTTATATGTATGAACTCTCTTGAATTCCAGGATATTAACCTTTATTTTATTTTACGTCTTATCTTCATGTTTTCCTTTAAAACCTTGATTGCATATGTAATACTTGTTTTAAATCTCTTATCTCTTAATTCTGTCACCTCTGTCATTTCTGGGTCTGTTTCTATTCACGGATTTTTCTGTGAGTTATAGGTCGGAGTTTTCTGCGTCACAAGCCTAGTACTTTCTTAATTAATAGCTGGACAATGTGAAGCTTACATTGTTGGTTTCTGAATTTTGTTGTCTTTTTAAAAGAGTGTTGAGCTGCTGTTTTGACAGGCAGTTAATTTTCTTTTGTTTCAGCTGGATCCTTTGAAGGCTTTTTAAAAAACTGTATTAGGAAAGGTTTAGAGTATAATTTAGTCTATTAAGGCTTGATGATGCTTGGCTCTCTAATGAATGCCTTTGGTGTTTAATTAGTTTTCTATACTCTGGTTGGAAATTGAACATGTCTCAGCCGTGTGCAAGCTCTGGTCACTGTTCAGTTTTAGTTTACTAGTAGTTGTTCTTTTCCCAGGAGTTCTTTGCCTGTTCTCATGCAACAATACCCTGAGCATGCACAGCTTAGTATTTATTCAAAGACTCAAGGAAATGCCATATGTAGACTTCCAGAGTTCTTTCTGTGCATTATTTCCTTATTTTTAGTATTATTTGAAAATTTCAACTGCTTCTAACTTTCTGTCCTCTAATCTCTCTCTCCAACTCAGCAAAACTACTGTCCTCTCTTGGGTTCTTTCTACTTGTACAGTGCATCTTTATGATATTGAATCTTCTAGTCCATGGAAATTGTATATCTCTCCATTTTTAAAGTCCTACTTAATGTATTGAATTAAGTTTTATAATTTTTATCTCAAAGTTCATGTTAGATTTATTTCTTAGTCATTTTGTAGGTATTGTATTTTTAGCCTTTTATTTTTTTAAATAATTTCAAACACAGAAAAATTTAAAATTATCAAATAGTGGTAAGAATAATGAAAAAAAACCCCACACGATTCAGACTTTACACTTTTAAATATTTTGCCACATTTGCTTTATCATGCTCAGTATCTGTTTATCTATTTATGTTGTCAGAAGGGACCGGTTCCTGGAGAAGGACATTGTGCTTGGTAAAGTAGAGGGTGAACAAAAAAGAGGAAGCCTCTCAACGAGATGGATTGACATAGTGTCTGCAATGATGGGCTCAAATATAGCAACACTTGTGAGAATAGTACAGGATAGGGCAGTGTTTCATTCTGTTTTACATAGAGTCCCTATGAGTTGTAACTGACTTGATGGCACTGAATAGCAACATTTAACTCCACTAGGTATGTAATTCTACTGTTTTTTTTTTTTTTTCATTTCTGATGGTTCTGTCTAGTTCTTTTTAAAATCTGACTTTCTTTTTTATATTTTCAACTTCATTGTTTAAATTTAAAACATTTTAGACATACATTTATATTCTTTGCTAGAGTAACCCATTATCTAAAGATCTTGTTAGTTTAAATCTGATGTTCTCTTGCTCCTGACTCTCATTCATCATGATTTTTTCCTCATGTAATTAGTAATATTGGAATGCAGGATTTTGCTGAGCCAAATTCTATCTGTGGTAATCCTGGGGAACCTACACTGGGGTGTGAAATCATGTACTGCAGAGAAGAGTTGACTATTTTTGGCAAGTGCTATTGGACATTAAAAACCAAGCACCATTTCCAGCTAAGTTTGCAGCTTGGGGTTTCCTGGACCGTGCAGGTCTTCTAAATTTGAATCTCAAATTCAAGTGGGGCAAGCTTGTGGTGAGAAAGTTTTAGAGGAGAGTTTTTATTGTTCACATAGGGTGCAGCTCTCAAGCAGATATATTTTTCCAACATTTGTGTGCTTCTTAGGAATATATTTTCAGGCTCTCAGTTTCACTGAATAAAAGCATCCAATTTTTAAGGAGATTATCAGGTTTAACGCCTTGTTTGCACAGCCAAAATCTTTGTCTCTGGACCTTGGTGACTATTAAAAGCTAACCTTCTTGGTTCTAAGATCAACAGAGCCCCAGAACAGTTGTGACCTCAGCATCTGTTATCATTATATATTCTACTTCCTTTATATTTTTGGGTGCTGGGGATTCTCATTTTTTTCTTGAGGTCTGAACAATATATTTGAGATGTTATTTATTACGTTTTACTCAACATTGTTTTATAGTGGGAATATTATCAGATTTTATCATTTGTCTTTCCTCCCTCTTAAAACTGTGTTTCTTTAAACTAAGAGTTGTAAAGCATCTTTCATAGTACTTGGAGCACACTAATAAACTACTACTTTCTTCCTCTTCCTCAGTTAGGTCAAACATTTATTTTCTCTTACTTGAATTATTAAAAAAAAATTAATCAAGTAGACTAATTTATCTGTTCCCTTTTCTTTCTTTACACTTAACCTAGAATGTGGATTGAATCTCGTGTTTTCACCTTCTTGAAACCTTTCCTGTTTCAAGTTTTCCTACTTCATAAAAAATGTACAGATTTCTCAGCGTGGCATATAAGACACTCCCACTATTTAGGCATAATTAGTCTGTCTAAGAATTTAATAACAATTTTATTATTAAATGGGCATTATTATTGGCATTATTATGGGTTGTAAGCAATCTTTGTAGACATCAGAGAACATAATAATGAATGCAGGAATGTGATATGCCGTGGAGGGTAATTTTTTTTTAATTTTATTTTGTTTTTATTGACAATGTACACAGCAAAACATGTGCCATTTGAACAGTTTCTACATGCACAATTCAATGACACCGATTACCTTCCACCAGTTGTGCAACCATTCCCACTCTCCTTCTCTGAGTCAGTCCTCCCTTATCAACACAAACTTACTGCCCGCTAAGGTTGCCACTGTCTATTTGATCTCATGTAGATAGTTCCTAAAAAAGCATAATGCTCAAGGCAGGCCTTTTTTACTAGTTAAGCTAAACTGTTCTTCAGTTTTAAGATGACTGCAGGGGATATTTTTGGTTTAAGGTTTTAAAATGGAATACTACTCAGCCAGTAGGAGAAGTGAAGTCTTGCTACATGCTACAGTATGGATGGAGCCTGAAGACATTATGCTGAGTGAAATAAACCAATTGCAAAAGGACAAATGTATGACTTCTCTTATAGAAAAAGACAAGAAAAGGCAAATGTATAGAGACCAAAGTTTGCTGGTGGTTGCCAGGAGCAGGGGGGAGGAGAGAAAGAGGGGGGTGTTAATGGTCATTCCATTGTAATTTTTATCATGAGTTTAGTCATTAATGAATATAGCAATTGAAGTTGAAATAACTACCATATTTTTACCTAGATAATTTGTGCCTTCTATGTTTGTTTGCCAGCCATGCCCACCCCGACTCTAGGTATTTTTGTAAGTGTGCTATTTTAACTTCTTTTTTTTTTTTAACAGCAACATGTAAAAGAAAATTGACATAGTGGTGCTTATGGAAATACCTTATGGGGGGAGGACGCGACTGGCAAACAGATGTAGAAGGCATGCATTATTTGGGTGAAAATATGATATTATAATAATGAGAAATGTATTTTTTAAATAAATGGATAATATTAAAAATATTGGGAGAGAGAGTACACTTGATGTGAGGAAAAATGGCTGCCTCTTCTGCTACCCATTGATCACTGGGATGTATGGCTGACTTGACTGCCTAGAGAGGAAAGATCCTATAAGCTGGATGGAGATGATATATGTACATGCAGAATTTCCAGAGAAGAGTGTAAGCTGAAAAATTATTTTTAAATATCTGCTTAAAAAAGGATTTTCCTCCAAGGAGCGTTTGACCACAATTTTACTTGAGCTGAGTGTTCTAGGACGTGCATGACACCAACAGCATAACATAGATGAGTTTTTAAGTGAGATACTTGGACATTCCATCAAAAGTTGTACCCAGTTGTAACACACCCCTATTGACAACACAGTTTTAAGACTAGTAAAATTCTAAAACTTCTAAAAAGCAATACACAAAAATTCTCAGCATAGGTGAGGGGAAGCAGCTGACATCGTTAGATGTTGCATAAACACCCTAAAAAATGGAACTTTTCTGGGGCTGCCGTAGAATCCAAGGTGAAGCTGCTTCCTGTCTCTGATTTACTGATGTGGTAAGTAAGCTCATCAACCCACAGAATGTTGACCTGACTATATAAATGTGCATGCTTCGGAAAACAACAAAACCTATTTTGAAAACTGAAATTCAGTACCCTGGGTGCTTTGTTAAAACTTGTCTTTTCAATTGTCATTTTGCAAAATATATCACAAACTACCTTTTCAAACATTTCCCATAACAACCTATGGTCCGTTCTGTTGCTCCAGGAGATTTTGTCATCCTCGCTCAAAGTGCTTGCTACTATTGTGAACTTTTCTTCTTTTATAATTCCTGTTTTTATTTTCTCTGCTCTTTTGTATCTGTGAAAATTCCAAAGCCAAATCTTAGTGCTAATTCTTGCATTAAGTTTTCAAGTTGGAATATTTTTCTTCTTCCACTGGGCTCCTACAGCATTTTGTTGTGCGTTTATTATCATACATACAAGATTAGCTTCATTAGTGTTACATTCCCAAGTGTTTGTCTATTCACTTTCACCTCCCTCCAGCTCCCTGCTCCATCACAACTTTGCTATTAGCTGACACAGACGTGGAGTCGGCCCCCGACTCATGGCGACTCCGTGCACAATGGGTTGAAATGTTGCCCAGTCCTGCACCATCCCCATGATTGGTTGCAAATTGGACCTTGTGATCCATTGGGTTTTCATTGGCTGATTTTTTTAAGTAGATCTCTAGGCCTTTCTCTGTAGTCTTAGTGTGGAAGCTCTGCTGAAACCTGTTCAACATCATAGCAACATGCAGGCCTCCCCTGACAGACAAGGGGTGGTTGTACATGTGGTGTATTGGTCAGGTTTTGAACCCAGGTCTCCCACATGGAAAGTGAGGATTCTATTACTAAACCACCAATACCTCATGAGTTAGGAGACATTATAACTTTGCCGAGGTCAAAAACCATTTCTTAAGGATCTTTATTTTCTATAGTGCCTAGCAGGCATTGAAATATGCTTCTTATATTAAATTGAGTTCTGTAGAAATGTATTTGCTGTGCAGCTATTGTTTAAGTTGATTGGTGAATCCTATTATGGAGCAAAAGTAGTTGTTTTCATTGTTCCATTTTGCATTTCAGCAAAATCTCATTTAATGAACATTGTTGAATAAAACTCCACAACTTCAGGTACTATAAATCTCAAATTACAATATAAAAGAATTTGAATCATATTAAATTTTATAAAAAACAGTGACACACGCACGCGCACACACACACACACAAATAACTAAGATGGAACCCTTCTGCAACTTACTGCAATTCCATACACCTTTACTGAATTCCTGTTGTGTCCAAACTAAGAGTAAACCAATTTGCTAAAACTAATTTGCTTAAAACCCATTCACTTAAAGCCAATTTGTTTTTAGCCTAGTGGTACATTTATCTAAAATTTATATTGATTCCATGCCTGCATTTATTACTTCTTATTTTATGTGTAATTGGAGAGTTTTAGCCCCCTTTGAAAGTTTTTTATTCTTTTGTATGACTATTGATATTTTTCTAACCTTAACATTTCAAAGATATTTTAATAAATTTCCTAAATGCATTGCCACCTCCTAAAATTTAGGTAAACAATTAGTAGTTGTACTTTAATCACTGGCACATTATAAAAATCATTTTACCCATTTAAAAATATTTTTGCAATTCTTTGATGTGTCCTTTTTCTGATTAGCATATTTATGAACCTCTCTAGAATTTTAAAAAGCACGGTATTTAGTCACTCTTCTTTAAACTTTGTTTTTGTCTTTCTAATAAGTACTTTTAAAATTGACAATATGTATGAACCATCAATCCATGTCTTTTGAATATTTTGGAATATTTTGAGGAGAGTTGAGTACCTTTGCACCTTACACAAAATATTAACCAATAAAGACCAATAAAACCAATTATTTCTTCCCATTTTGTGAGATATGTCTGTTCTGAACAAAAAAATCAGTTAAAAAAAGGTAAGGGCTAGCTCGTATGTTTATTTAGTTTTATTGTACTTTATTTTTGCCTAAGCCCAAGTCATAAAGCGAGACTGGGTCACAAATTGCAAAAGGACACACAAATCAGAACACTAATGTTGTGGTGCAGCTGCTATGCATAATCCCAGGTATTTGCAGATATCTTTCCAGTTCTTCCGCTATTATTCAATTTTTACCAAAAACTAAAGTGCGAAACAGCCTGCCTCTTAATTGTTGCATAGTGGTCCATTCCACATGGGGACCAGGTCACTCAACTTTTGCGTAGTGTGAGGCTGCATCCAGGGGGTCCACCATCCCATGCAGCCCAAGAGCCATCACCATTCAGAACAATCATAATGGTGATTTTAGCAGAAGATTCAAGCTGCCTCTCTGCGCAGTGCAGCAGTTCATTCATTCCTTAGTATGAGTCTCCACTCTGTACCAGCCACTATTCTAGGGGCTGGGGCACAGCAGAGAAAGACTAGCACAAGCTATAGATGAGAAATAGAGTAAATAACAGACGTATTTCTGACATGATGTATGGTGCCTTGAGAAAAATAGGTCAAAATAAGAGGACAGAGAACTTTAGCGGTGCTATTTTTATTTAGATAGGGCTGCCAGGGAAGTGGAGCCCTGGTGGTGCAGTGGTTGTGTATGGCTGCTAACCAAAAGGCCTGCAGTTCAAATCCACCAGCTGTTCCTTAGAAACCCTATGGGGGCAGTTCTACTTTGTTCCATAGGGTCACTATGAGTTGGAATCAACTTGATAACAATGAGTCAGGGAAGTAGAGATACGAAGGACATGAGGGAGCCACTGTATAAATGTGGGGAGAGATTTTCAGGAAGTGGGAATAGTGAGTGTAAAGCTCAGAGATGAGGTCCTCTTTGGTGGGCTCAAGGGTTCGCAAGATCATGGGACTGGATCTCCAGGAACCAGGTGGAAAGTGTGGGCAAGATCACAGACGTCACCATAGGTCAGGTGATGGAGGCCAAGACACAGACTTTGGATTTTATTCCAAGTGTGAAGAAAGCTTGGAAGATATTGATAGGAGGTGGTGTGAATGGACTGAGGTTTTAAAGGCTCCTTCTGACTGCAGGCTGTGGAGAATAGCAGTTAACGCTATTAAAGGATGTGAGCACTCTCTTTTGTGCAAACGTCATCAATGGTCATAATAAGCAACTCCTTGGTAAGTTTCCAATAGTAGACTAGTATTACCTAGGAAAATTAAAAACATGTCTTAAACAGTTGTGTCTAAAAGAAAACCAAGAAGACAATATAATAACCCTTTAGAAAAACAAAAACAAAAACCAAACAAACAAAAACTGGATATTAAATCTTATAGGAGGTGATCAAAAGTGTGTCCAAAGATGTTTTTCCAATATTTTATTTAAAAAAAATTTCAAATACACTGAAAAGTTAACAAGTTAAATAGTTAACATCCATATACTCATCATCTAAGTCCTACAATTAACACTTTGCTAAATTCGTTTTATCACATACACAGAAATTTATCCATCCATCAATCCAGCTTAATTTTTGATGCATTTAAAAATCAGTGGCACATATCAGTATACTTTACTTAGAAACATTTCAGCTGTCTCAGCAATGTTTATGATTTATGGTTCTTTTTTTAGGTAAAATTTTCACATAGGGGAATGCACACATTTTAAGTGTGCCATTTGTGATTTTGACGAGTCCCTATTTTTCTATCAACGTATAGAACAATAGCTAGAACTCCAGGAAGTTCCTCTAGGCCCCATTACAGTCAGTTTCTACCCCACTCACTTCAACACTGCACAATCATGGTTGTGATTGTTTTTAAGCCATAGATTAATTTTGCCTATTTTTGAACTTTATATAAATGGAATTATACAGTATGTACTTTTTGTGTAAGGCTACTTTCACTGAGCAATGTGTTTTTGAGATTCATCCATGTTGCTGTGTGATATCTTACTATATCTTTTTAATGCTGAGGAGTGAGTGTTAGTTTATGGATATCTCACAGTTTGTTTATCCATTCTGTCAATGAACACCTGGGCTTCCAGTTTTGGTCTAATATGAATAAAATTGCTATGAGCATTCATGTAGAAATCTCTTTGTGGTCAGATGCTTTCATTCCTCCTGAGGAATTATCTAAGAGTAGAATTGTAGGGCCACAAGATAGATGTGTATTTAGTTTTATAAGAAACTACAAGACTTTTTCCAAAGTGGTTGTTTCATTTTATATTGCAACAACATGTACAAGAGTTCCAGTATCATTCTTTTTATTTGAGCCATTTTGGTGCATTGTGATATTTCATTGTGAATTTCACTGGTATTTACTTGATGACTAATGGTATTGAACACTTTCTCAGGTGCTTATTGGCCATTTGTAAATCTTTTTGAAGCGTCTGTTCAAAGCCCTGATAATTTTATAGCCAGAAGTAATTTATTTAAAAAAAAAAAAGAAATTAACGTGTTTCATTAAGTGCCATCATTTTCAAAAAACAATAGTCCTAAAAAACAGAGGGTTGACATATAAGTGATTCAATCAGAAATAGACAAATTAGAAAGAAGAAAACAATAGACTTAGCAATTATGAAAACTGGCATTTAAAATATATGTAATAGACAATCCTGTAAATATAAATTTGGAAGGAAAAGAACATGGAGCAGTGAGTTTCTATACATGGTGATGGAAAGATTGGCAATGAATATTGGTGATAGTTGTACAATATGACTGATGTAATTGGTACATGTGAAAAATATTGAATTGGCAATTAATGTATTATCTATATTTTTACAATAATAAAAGAAATTATAAAAAGAAAAATCACAATAAAAGTATTAAAAAATAAAAAATACATAATTTGGAATAAGGTAAACAAAAATTACAAAGGAGGAAGTGAATGTAATCTATATAATGTGGAAAATAATTATAAAAGGATACCATGCACATATGTATGCCAATAAATTAGAAAATGTGAACGAAAAATGCTTTTCTAATAAACTAAAACTATCAAAACAAACACTTTAAAACCAGAAACACGTAATTAACCGTGAGCAGAAGAAGGAAATTTCTAATTTTAACTGTCAATTGTAGGCCTGTTCTTGCCATCACAAAATACTTGCATTAGAAGCTCTTGCAGTTGTTTGTCCTTTGGTTCAGGGAATCATTTCTGTCTTAATATCCTTTGCTAATCTTGAACTCTTTCTACATCAGTTAATGGAGATTTAACCCAATGTTAGCTTATTTGTATTTTCTCTGTCCATTTTGCTTTGATGACCTGTATTGCACAACTTATTTAGCTAATTCTGCACCAGTAGCTGCACATGGCACCATTTAGCACTCTTACTGGTTTTTGGTCTCAATCTGGACGGGTATGCAGGGTGTTGGGCAGTCCACTGCTCAACAGCGTCTTGGACCCTTCTGACAGCAGTTGGCAAGAATGACCTGTCCCTTCCAGTTGATACCACTGGAAGGTTTGCAAGAGTGTAGAAACTGCTAGGTCAAGGAGTTCCAGCTTCAAGACTAAGATTTGGAACTGAGAGTTTAGTGTTAAGAAGGCCACGAGTGTTACCACATGTTAAAATGACTCTGAACTCTCTAGTTTAACTCATAGTAAAGAAACCTCCCCAGCAATAGAGAAACACATTTAAGGATACTCCCAAAAATTCTCGCAGTGACTATAGGACTTCTCCCGCCAAGACCAGATGGAGAAGCATGTGTAGCTGGCGATCCGCACTCATAGTGGGCTCTTGCCCGTGGAGCAGGTGCACTGTCAGGCTAAGTACCTTCAATTCTTCTGCTTCAGAGGAAGCCATTTTATCCACACACCTGATATCCAGAGGGGTGCTCTCATATAATTAAGGGTCTTCTTAGGTCTCTGGTCTGAGTAAGAGGTGCTTTGTGAAACTTAGAATAATAATTCTTGCCTCCAGAATGAAGTAATTTTAAAGCAAAAACTGATGGAACATTTGGTGGACCAAACCCTTTTCTGACAGTTACAACTCTATCACAAACCCAAAGCTCCCTGCTTTGAGTAAACGCATGCCCAGTCGAAGTGGCCAATGACTCATAAAACTATCCCAGTAGGTAGAGGAACAAGACAAGAGCCTGGTGCCATTGATAATCCCCTCTAAACACATTTCCTAGAGTCTACATTTCTTGACTCAATCATCCTTTCAAAAAGTCCATGCTCACCAAAATATCCATTAAGCTGAATAAAGAATATGGTAAAATGGAAAAATCCATATCATCACTGGAAATATTTTGGAAATATAAGAACACTTGCCCCATATCGAACAGCACTGGTAGTTCAAGCAACCAAAAACCAAAACCAAACCCAGTGCCACTGAGTCGATTCTGACTCATAGCGACCCTATAGGACAGAGTAGAACTGCCCCATAGAGTTTCCATGGAGCACCTGGTGGATTTGAACTGCCAACCTCTTGGTTAGTAGCCATAGCACTTACCCACTACTCCACCAGGGTTTCCAGTTTGAGCAAAGGACCCAGTAACTGTGAAGAAAAACACTGCTTAGTAAGTAAATACTTCCTGTAGAACCCCATAAGGAGCCCTGGTGGTGCAACAGTTAAGCACTCCACTGCTAACCAAAAGTTCAGTGTTTCGAACCCACCAGCCACCCTGTGGGAGAAAGATGTGGCAGCCTTCTTCTGTAAAGATTTACAGCCTTGGAAACCCTACGGGGCAGTTCTACTCTGTCCTACAGGGTTGCTTAGAGGCAGAATCAGCTCCATGGCAATGGGTTTCTAACAGCTATACTTAGAATTTTGTATCTGATGAGCAGAAGGTACACTTTGCACATATGTGTTGAAATATTTGCAAAAACAAATCAAAGCTCTTAATGAATTTTGAAATATAAAAGTATCACTGCTTACTTTTGATGGTGTAATGAAAAAAAAAAATCGGATGTTAATAACAAAAGTTTAGCTACCCCAAAATAAATTCCAAACCATTGAATATTTTAAAATAAAAACAACATCATCAATAACGTATCATATGTAAATGTTAAGTCAAAGTCAAAAATCAAAACTGTAATTTTCTGTTGTTGTTAGGTGGCGTCGAGTCCACTCCGACTTAAAGGGACCATATGCACAATAGAACGAAAACACTGCCTAGTCCTGCATCATCCCCACAACCCTATGCTTGAGCCCATTGTTGCAGCCCCTGTGTCAATCCATCTAGTTGAGTGTCTTCCTCTTTTTCCTCTTTTACCAAGCATGATGTCCTTCTCCAGGGACCGATCCCTTCTGACAACATGTCCAAAGTATGTGAGACAAAGTCTCATCATTCTTGCTTCTAAGGAGCATTCTGGCTGTAATTCTTTCAAGACAGATTTGTTTTGGTAGTCCCTGGTATACTCAATATTTTCGCCAACACCACATTTCAAAGGCGTCAATTCTTCTTTGGTCTTCCTTATTCATTGTCCAGCTTTTACATGCATATGAGGCAATTGAAAACACCATGGCTTGAGTCAGACACACCTTAGTCTTCAAGGAGACATTTTTGCTTTTCAACACTTTAAAGAGGTCTTTTGCAGCAGATTTGCCCAATGCAATGCATCTTTTGATTTCTTGACTGCTGCTTCCATGGGCATTGATTGTGGATCCAAGTAAAATGAAATCCTTGACAACTTCAATCTTTTCTCCGTTTATCATGATGTTGCTCATTGGTCCAGTTGTGAGGATTTTTGTTTTCTTTATGTTGAGGTGTAATCCATACTGAAGGCCGTGGTTTTTGATTTTCATCAGTAAGTGCTTCAAGTCCTCTTTACTTTCAGCAAGCAAGGTTGTGTCATCTGCATAACACAGATTTTTAATGAGTTTTCCTCCAATCCCGATGCCCCATTTTTCTTCATATAGTTCAGTTTCTCGGATTATTTGTTCAGCATACAGATTGGATAGGTATGGTGAAAGGACACAACCCTGATGTACACCTTTCTTGACTTTAAACCACGCAGTATCCCCTTGTTCTGTTCGAACAACTGCTTTTTGATCTATGTACAAGCTCTTCATGAGCACAATTAAGTGTTCTGGAATCTCCATCCTTCACAATGTTATCGATAATTTGTTACGATTCGCATAGTCAAATGCCTTTGCATAGTCAAAAAAAAAAAAAAAACACAGATAAACATCTTTCTGGTATTCTCTGCTTTCAAGCAGGACCTATCTGACATCAGCAATGATATCCCTGGTCCTACATTCTCTTCTGAATCCGGCTTGAATTTCTGTCAGTTTCTTGTCAATGTACTACTGCAGCTACTTTTGAATGACCTTCAGCAAAATTTTACTTGAGTGTGATGTTAATGATACTGTTCATTAATTTTTGCATTCTGTTCAATCACCTTTCTTTGGAATGGGCATAAATATGGAACTCTTCCAGTCTGTTGGCCAGGTAGCTGTCTTCCAAATTTCTTGGCATAGATGAACGAGCACTTCCGGCACTGCATCCATTTGTTGAAACATCTTAATTGATATTCCATCAGTTCCTGGAGCCTTGTTTTTCACCAATGCCTTCAGTGCAGCTTGGACTTCTTCCCTCAGTACCACTGGTTCCTGATCATATGCCACCTCTTGAAATGGTTGAATGTTGACAATTCTTTTTGGTATAGTGACTCTGTATTCCTTCCATTTTCTTTTGATGCTTCCTGCATTGTTTAATATTTTCCCCTAGAATCCTTCAATATTGCACCTCGAGGCTTGAGAAATGCTGAGCGTATTCTTCCCCTTTCGTTTTCTATCTCCAGGTCTTTGCACATGTCATTATAATACGTTGTCTTCTCCAGCCACCTTTGAAATCTTCTGTTCAGCTCTTTTACTTTATCATTTCTTCCGTTTGCTTTGCTATTTGACATTCAAGGGCAAGTTTCAGAGTCTCTTCTGGCATCCATTTTGGTCCTTTCTTTCTTTCATGTCTTTTTCATGACCTCTTGCTTTCTTCATGTATGATGTCCTTGATGTCATTTCACAATTTGTCTGGTCTTCAATCATTTGTGTTCAACGTGTCAAATCTATTCTTGAGATGGTCTCTAAATACAGGTGAGATATACACAAGGTTGTACTTTGGCTTTCGTGGACTTGTTCTAATTTTCTTCAGTTTCAACTTGAACTTGCACATGAGCAATTGATGGTTTATTCTGCAGTCAGCCCCTGTCCTTGTTCTGACCGATGATATTGAGCTTTTCCATCTTCTCTTTCCACAAATGTAGTCGATTTGATTCTTGTGTGTTCCATCTGGCAAAGTCCCCTTGTATAGTCACCATTTGTGTTGTTGAAAAAAGGTATTTGCAATGAAAAAGTAGCGGGTCTTGCAAAATTCTATAATAGGATCTCTGACATTGTTTCTATCTCCAAGGCCATATTTTTCAACTACTGATTCTTCCTCGTTTCCAACTTTAGCATTTAAATCACCAGTAATTATCAATGCATCCTGATTGTATGTTTGATCAATTTCAGACTGCAGAAGTTGGTAAAAATCTTCAATTTCTTCATCTTTGGCCTTAGTGGTTGGTGTGTAAACTTGAAGAACAGTTGTATTAACTGGTCTTCCTTTTAGGTATGTGGATATTATCCTATCACTGACAGCACTGTACTTCAGGATAGATCTTGAAATGTTATTTTGATGATGAATGCAACGCCATTCCTCTTCAAGTTGTCATTCCCAGCATAGAGGACCATATGATTGTCTGATTCAAAATGGGTAATACTGGTCCATTTTTAGCTCTTTTTTTTAATGCCTAGGATATTGATATTTATGTGTTCCATTTCATTTTTGATGATTTTCAATTTTCCTAGATTCATACTTAGCACATTCCATGTTTCGATTATGAATAGATGTTTGCAGCTGTGTCTTTTCATTTTGAGTCGTGCCACATCAGCAAATGAAGGTCCCGAAAGCTTGACTCCATCCCTGTCATTAAGGATGACTACTTTGAGGAGGCAGCTCTTAGTCTTTTGAGTACCTTCCAACCTAGGGGGTCATCTTCTGGCACTATATCAGGCAATGTTTCACTGCTATTCATAATATTTTCACTGGCTAATTCTTTTCAGAAGTAGACCGCCAGATCCTTCTTCCTAGTCTGTCTTAGTCTGGAAGCTCAGATGGAACCTGTTTATATGGGAAGTAACCACAATAAAAATATTATATATCAGACATAATTAAGTGTAAGAGGCATGTTTTAAGTGTTCTCATTTTTTTTTAAAGGAATGTATATAAATCAATTAAGTATTTATCTCAAGAAATGAGAAAATAATGAACTCAGTCTAAGGAAAGTAGGTGAAGAGGATTAAAATTACAAAACTGGCAGTAATGAGTTTGAATGGGAAAATAGATTGATCCTCAAACTTGCGCTTTGTAAAGTTCAATAAAATAAATAAAACTCAAAATGTGAGCAGAAGTGGAGGATCATTTTTATCTAGAACATGGACTTAGTTACAATGCTTAGAAAGACACAACTCCAGGTGGTCAAAACTCAAGCGTGGGCTTCATTATATTTTACAAAGCTCCAGAGCTGATGTTGATGTGTTTCTCAAATGACGGTAAACATGGACTTCCTTTAAAACAAAAAGAAAAACAGAAACAAAAACTCAATGTATCCTATGCTGATATATTATTTTCATACATGTAAATTCCTTACGCGCATACTTTTTATACATCTGAAAGCCAAACACATTCACTAAGTGAATACCAAGCACATTTATTAAGTGAATACCATAACAATGCCCAGAAAACCAAAAGCAACGTCAATTCATTGTGACTGGTGATATTTTGCTGAAGCTAAAACATTGTTCAGATTTGTAGTTGAAAGATGATATTTTGTTTTGCATTTTACTTTCTTTGCTCTTGTAAGATGGAACTGTAGGGCTGTCATACAGGTCATCATCATGATCATTTTAACTCTTGCTACATTTCTTAGATGTGATCATCCCACTTAGTAGTACACTTCAAAATGCACTATTAATTTTAAAAATTCCGTTTATTGAAAATGTTTCATTGTTTATTAACTAGTATCCCCACTGCTAAAAAAAAAAAGATGTTCCAGACTGGCACAAAGATGGAATAAATCCTGTATCAGCACACATAAGGTGCCACCTACTCAGTATTTCTGGCCTGATAACGCTGACCCATTCTGCATGACAACTCAGTTGTCCCACTACTTTATTCCATTCAAGCAACTTCAAAACCTTCCTTAGCCCAATGTGCTGTAATATCGTTTAGTCTGCACTCAGTTCAAGGGCTTTGTTCTGCATTAAGTCCAACTCTGTTCTTTTTCTCATTAGCATGCAACAATCAAAGTCACACATTATATCCCTGCAGCAAGGGTGTCTGATAATGTTAAGTTGGGATCTCAACTGAGGAAGTCTTACCTTACCAGAAGGGTTTTCAACGGCATACTTTCATCGCAAGGGAAAAGTTTTGGCTTTATAACTGGTAACCTGAGTACATCAGGGATGAGTTTGATTATTGGCATTAGGCCTTTCCCACTTAATGGGACCCCCACACACTTATTTATCAAGATATTAATGTTCAGTAATGCATCTTTACATGATCTCTTGGTGACAAAATAATTGTAAACAGAAATAAACATCCAGACATTTAATTATACATTAATTCTCAGTTGCAAAATGATAGGGGATATGTCAACTTTTTTTTTGGCTTTAAAAACACAATGAACAGATAAAATTCAAAAGTTCTCAGAAAACTTGTAGACCCTTGAGAATATGTCCACCTACATCCAATGCTCAAGTGGATGTCTGGATTTGCACAGACAATAATAGTTGACATTTCTGGGCCCATTATCCCTCTCTGGGCTCAACCCAGGTTGACATTCAAGCTTCAGATAGCTCCTTCTCGTTCTTGGTTTTGACAGCATACTCAGACCCCTCTCTGTGCTGATCAAAATAAAAAACCCAAAACTGAACACACTGCTGTCAAGTTGATTCTGACTCATAGTAGAACTGCCCCATAGTGTTTCCAAGGCTGTAAATCTTTATGGAAGCATAGTGCCATATCTTTCTCCTGCAGATGGCTAGTGTGTTCGAACCGTTGGCCTTTTGGTTAGCAGCCGTGCACTTAACCACTGGGGCACCAGGGCTCCCAAATAAAAGCCACACCAAATTTTTTATTTTTTATGATCCCCTTTTTGTGATTCCCTTTTTCTACTTCCTTCTTCCCCACTCATAATATGGAGTTGGCCAATTAGTCAAGAAAAAAATTGAGTTTTTGTTATATACCAGGTCCTGATCTGGGTGTTGAGGATAGAGACCTCGACCAAATAAGAATGGGGGAAAGGGGTAAAATTAAAAAAAAGAAAAGCAATTTAAAGTTTGGCTTTGTTTAACTGTCTCTTGGGAAGGCAAGAAACTGTTAACAAACATTTTAAAATATTTTCAAGTCAACATTATTTATGTGACAATCTTTATAGCTTCTTACTCTTGAGAAATAATCTATAGTTTTCTACTTTGGGTATCCCTTTATTTCTTGAGGTGCTGGGGTGAATCTACAGTGGGTTCTGAAAGAAAATCATGGTTCTGTCTTTTATCCAAGCCCAGTCATTTGGCTTTTAACCAGTTAGGATTTTTTGTTAGACTTCTCAAAAGTCATATTAAAATGTCAGTGCTACTACTTAATTTTAATCTTCCTTCAATAGGGATCATCAGAAACCAGTCCCTCTACTTAAACTCTAAGAACATAACCTTCAATTGTCTGGCCAGCTCTTGTACGAACATGCTGTGAGAAGTGATATTTAGGGCATCATATCAAGAGCTCGGAAACCCTGGTGGTGTAGTGGTTAAGAGCTACACCAAAAGGTCGGCAGTTCAAATCCACCAGGTGCTCCTTGGAAACCCTATGTGGGCAGCTCTACTCTGTCCTATAGGGTTGCTATGAGTCAGAATCGACTTGAAGGCAACAGGTTTGGTTTTTTGTTTTATCAAGAGCTTAGAAGAAGAACAGCAAGTTAAACCTTCCCTACCCCAAAAGAAGGAAATTATAGAGACAAAATTAATTAAATAGGAAATTCATGTACAATAAAGAAAATTGATTAAAAAGAGCTTTTTTTTTCCAAAATATAATAAATTTGATTAGTCTTGCTAGGGATTTATAAATTTTTTAAAATCCAGTTTGACATTTTTATCTTTAAACTGAAATAATCAGCTCATTTAGTATTTACACACATTCATTCCTCCCTTTGCTTTTCATTTCTTCATGCATTTCTGTGCTTCCGATCAGAATCATATTCCCTCTGCAAGAACTTCTTTTAGTGGCTCATTTGATGCAGGCATGCTGACATTGGAACCTTATTGTTAATTAAGTTTCAGACTTCATTTGGATTTCACCAGTTTTTAATTTTTTTAATTTATTTTTAGGATCCAATCAGAATAGTACATTGTCAAGTCTCCTTCGTTTCCTCTGGTCTGTGACATTTCCTCATTCTTTCTTTGTTGCTCTTGACTTTGACACTTTTGAAGAATATTTGGTACTGTCAGTATTTTAAAAAAAAATTTATTTTAGCCATTCTACCAGTTGTGTAATTGTATTTCACTGTGGTCTTAATTTGTATTTCTCAGTGAATGTTTTTTTTTAGTGAATACTGATGCTGAGCATTTTTTTTCACGTGTGTATTTGCCATCCTTTTCTGGGTTATATATGTACCTTTTCATGAAGTCTGTTTAAATTGGGCTATTGGTTTTCTTAATGTTGAGTTTTGAAAAGTTCTATATGCATTCTGGATGCAAGTTCTTTGTCTGAAATGTGCTTTGTAGATATTTTATCTATTTCTATGACTTGTGATTTCCCTGTTTTAACAGTATCTTTTGAAGAGCAAAAGGTTTTAATTTTGATGAATTTTAATTTATCAGTTTTTCTTGTATGAGAAGAGCTTTCGGTGTCATATCTAAGAAACTCAAGTTCACTGAGATTTTTACTCTCTGTTTTTTTTTCCCTAAAAGCTTTAGTTTTACATTTAAGTCTATGGTTTATTTTGAGGTACACTGTGTATAAGAGGTGAGATGTGGGATGAGGCTTTTTTTTTTTTGCATATGGAATGTCCAGTTTTTCCAGCACCATTTGTTGAAAAGACTATACCCTGCCCACTGAATTGCCACTGAACTTTGTCGAATCTTAGTTGATTACATTTGTGTGCTTTGTTCCTTTGATCTATGTGGATATATAAATATAAACATTCCTCTAAAAACTGCTTTAACTACATCCCACAAATTATGATATGCTGTATTTTAATTCCATTTATTTCAAAATAATTTTTAATCTCCCTTGAGATTTCCTCTTTGGCTCACAGGTTACTTGAGGCCGCTGTTGTTAGGTGCGGTCGAGTTGGCTCCAATTCATAGAGACTTTATGTATAACAAAATGAAACGTTGCCTGTCCTGCACCCATCCTCACAATTGCTGCTATGTTTGAGCTCATTGTTGCAGCCACTGTGTCAGTCCATCTCACTGAGGGTTTCCCTCTTTTCCGTAGGCCCTCTACTTTACCAAGCATGATTTCTTACTCCAGCGATTGGCTCCTCCTGATAACATCAAAGTAAGTGAGACAAAGTCTCACCACTTTCACTTCTAAGGAGCATTCTGGCTGTGCTTTTGTTAGTTCCTCCAGCAGTCCATGGTATATTCAATATTGTTCAGCAACACCACAATTTGAATGTGTCAATTTTTCTTCAGTCTTCCTTTTTCATTGTCCAACTTTCACATGCATATGAGGCATTTGAAAATACCATGGCTTGGGTCAGGAGTACCTTAGTCATTAAAGTGACAACTTTTTTTTTTTCTTAATCATTTAAGTGCTTTAATAAGAGTGTGTGTGAAATGTAGTTGAAGCATTTTTTGTTTGGTTATAAGATTTAAAAAAAAATTGTTGTTGTTGAGAATATACACAGCAAAAATACACCAATTCATCAGTTTCTACATATCCAATTCAGTAATATTGATTACATTCTTCAGGTTGTGCAACCATTCTCACTCTCCTTTTTTTTAGTTGTCCCTTCCCTGTTAACATAATTCACTACCCACTAAGGTTTCTTTCTAATCTTTCCAGTTGTCATCAATTTGATTCTACATAGATAGTTCTTAAAAAGCATAATACTCAAGGCAGGTATTTTTTACTTATTAAGCTAAACTATTGTTTTGCTTTAAGACGACTTCAGGAGTATTTCTGGTTTAAGGTTTAAAGATTATCTCAGCACAATAGTTTCAGGAGTTCATCCATCCTCTACGGCTCCAGAAAGTCTGGAGTCCATAAGAATTTGAAATTATGTTCTGTACTTTATCCCTTTTTATCAAGATTCTTCTACAGAATCTTTGATCAAAATGTTCAGTAATGGTAGCCGGGTACCGTTCGGTTCTTCTGATCTCGTGGCAAAGTAGGCAATTGGCCACACATTCCGTATCTTCCTCCTATTCCTGACTCTCCTCCTTCCTCTGTTGCTCCAGGTGAATAGAGATCAATTGTTGTGCCTTGGATGGCCACTTGCAGCTTTTAAAACCTGAGGCACTATGTAATGAACTAGGAGGTAGAATAGAGGCACTAAATATGTTATCAGGCCAGTTAACTGGGATATTCCATGAAACCATTGCCCTAAACCTCCAAACCAAAGAATGAATTTCCAGAGGTGTTTGGTTGTACATAAGAAGCCTCAGCAGCTACTCTTTTTTTTTTTTTTTTTTGTCTTTGTTGTAAATACATCTGTCATGGATTGAATTGTGTCATTCAAAAAATATGTGTATCAATTTGGCTAGGCCATGGTCCCCAGTATTATGTGATTGTCTACCATTTTGTCATCTGATGTGACTTTCCTGTGTGTTGTAAACCCTACGTCTATGGAGATGGGAATAGTGGCAGTTATGTTAATGAAGCAGGACTCAATCTACAAGATTAGATTGTGTTTAAGCCAATCTCTTTTGAGATATAAATGAGAGAAGCAAGCAGAGAGACGGGGTACCTCATACTATCAAGAGACAAGATCCAGGAGAATAGTGTGTCCTTTGGACCTGGGGTTCTTGCGCTAAGAAGCTCTTGACCAGGGAAGATTGATGACAAGGACCTTCCCCGAGAGCTGATAGAGAAAGCCTTCCCTCAGAGCTAGCACACTGAATTTGGACTTCTAGTCTCCCAGACTGTGAAAAAAATAAATTTCTCTTTTTTTTTTTTTTTTTTTGTTAAAGCTATCCACTTGTGATATTTCTGTTATAGCAACACTAGATGACCGAGGCAATATCTATCTCACAATTTTTGCCAGTACAACTTTTTACAGGTGTACAACTTATTGACAGCAATTTTAATAATCAGATGTACTACCCTACTGTCATGGATTGAATTGTGTTCCCCAAAATATCTGCCAACTTTATTAGGCCATGATTCCCAGTTTTATGTGGTTGTCCTCCATTTTGTGATTGTAATTTTCCTATATGTTGTAAATCCTAATCTCTGCCTATGGTTAATGAGGCAAGATTGGATTATGTTGTAAAGGATTAAGGTGGTATGCAACACCCTTGCTCGGTCACAAAGGGAGTTTCCCTGGGGTGTGGCCTGCACCACCTTTTATCTTAGAAGGGATAAAAGGAAAGGGAAGCAAGCAGAGAGGAAGGGCCTCTTACCACCAAGAAAATAGCTCTGAAAGCAGAGCGTGTTCTTTGGACCCAGGGTTCCTGCACGGAGAAGCTCCTAGTCCAGGGGAAGATTGATGAGAAGGACCTTCCTCCAGAGCTGACAGAGAGAGAAAGTCTTCCCCTGGAGCTGACACTCAGAATTTGGACTTCTAGTCTACTAGAGTGTAAGAGAATAAACTGTTTGTTAAAGCCATCCACTTGTGGTATTTCTGTTACAGCAGCACTAGATGACTAAGACACCTACCCTTAATCAATGTGATTTTTCCGTTACTGTTAACCCCCCTTTTCTCCCTCCACCCTGCCCCTAATAAACCACTAATAAACCTTCATCTCTAAACACTTGCTTTTTCTTGTCTTTTTATATAAATGAGGTCACACAATATCTGTCCTTTTGTGACTGGCTTATTTCACTCAGCATAGTGTCTTCAAGCTCCATTCATGCTGTAGCATGTATCAAGACTTTGTTTTTCCTACTGGCTGAGTAGTATTCCATCGTATGTACGTACCACATTTCATTTATCCATTCATGTATTGTTGGGCATTTGAGTTGTTTCTATCTTTTGACTATTGTGGATGGTGCTGCAGTGAACATTGATGTACAAGTCTCTTTTTGAGTCTCTATTTTCAAGTCTTTTGGGTATATACTGAGGAGTGGAATTGCTGGGTCGTATGGTAGTTCTATTCTTAGTTTTTTAAGGAAAAGCCACACTGTTTTCCACAACAGCTGTTCTAGTTTGCATTTCTACCAGCAGTGGATAAGTATTCCAATTTCCCCACATCCTCCCCAACATTTCTTATTTTCTGTTTTTTCTTTTTTTAAAAATCTTAGCCGTCCTAGTAGGAGTGTAATGGTATCTCAATGTGGCTTTGATTTGCATCTTTCTGATGACTAATGATGCTGAGCATCTTTTCATGTGTTTGGTGGCCATTTGAAAGTCCTCTTTGGTGAAATGTCTATTCAAGTCCTTTGCCCATTTTATGATTGGGCTTTGTCTTTTTTGTTGCTAAGTTGTCAAAGTTTTATATATAATTTTGGTTATATATGTGGTTAGAATCTTGTCAAATATATGGTTTCTGAAGATGTTCTCTCAGCTGGTAGCTTGTATTTTCACTTTTTTGGTAAAGTCTTTTGATGAACAAAAGTTTTTAATTTTTATGGCCATTTGATTTCTTAGCTGCTACTTCTTTAAGCATTGATTGTTGATTCAAGAAGAATGAAATCCCTGACAATTTCAATTTCTTCTCCATTTATCATGATGTTTATTTGTCCAGTTGTGAGGATTTTTGTTTTCTTTATGTTCAGGTGTAATCCATATTGAAGGCTGTACTCTTTGAACTTCATCAGTAAATGCTTCAAGTCCGTCTTCACTTTTAGCAAGCAAGGTTGTGTCAGCTGCATATCTCAGGTTGTTAATGAGTCTTCCTCTAATCCTGATGCCAGGCTTTTCTTCATATAGCCCAGTCTTGGATTATTTGTTCAGCATATATATTGAATGAGTACAGTGAAAGGATACAAACTTGCCGTGTACTTTTTCCAATTTTAAGCCATGCTATACACATTTTTCTGTTTGAATGACTGCCTCTTATTTTGCGTGAGCATAATTACATGTTCTGGAATTCCCATTTGCAATGTTATCCATAATTTGCTATGATCCACACAGTCAAATGTGTTCGCATAGTTGATAAAACACAAGTAAACATCTTTCTGGTATTGTCTGCTTTCAGTCAAGATCCATCTGACATTAGCAATGATATCCCCAGTTCCACATCCTCTTTTGAATCCGGCTTGAATTTCTGGCAGTTACTTAGAAATGTGTTACTTTATTTTCAAATGTTTGGGAGATTTTTCAGACATTTTCCTGCTATTTATTTCTAGTTTAATTCCATTTTGATCAGAGAATACACTCTGAACACCCTTGGAGTCATTTCTATTATTTTAAGTATGTTAAGGTTTGTCTATGACCAGAATATGGTGTATCTGTTTTATGTTCCATGCACATTTGAAGAGAATATGCATCCAGCTACTGTTGAGTGAACTGTTCTAAAAAAATTATTCAGGTAGAATTGATTGACAGTATTATTCATCACCCTTTCTATATCCTTATTGGTTTTGTCTGCTTGTCTTACCAAATACTGTGACAGAAAAGATGAAATCTTAAACTGTAATTGTGGATTTGTCTGTTTCATTGTTCATTTCTATCAGATTGCTTCATATATTTTAAAGTATCTACATAGGTGCATACACATTCAGAATTGTTATGTCTTCTTGGAAAATTTACTTCTTTATCACTATGTAATGCTCTTTTTATATCCTTGGAAATATTACTTGTCCTGAAGCTTCTTAGTCTTATATTACTCTTGCTACTTCAGTTTTCTTATGAGCAGTTTGCAACTGGGTTTCTATTTTTTCATTTTTAAATTCTAAGTTATTTATGTCTGTACATTTTCAGCGAGTTTTTTATAGGTAGCATATAGTTGGGTCGTGCTTTTTTATGCAATTTGAAAATCTTTGTCTTTTAATTAATGTGTTTAGATTGTTAATGTGATGTTTTATGTCTTTGGGTTAATATCTACCATCTTACCAAACTTTTTCTATTTGTTTTACTTACTTTGGTTTTTCCCTTCTTTGTCTGGCTTCTTTTGGGTCAGTTGAAAATTTTTTATGATTCCATTTGATCTTCACTTTTACTTATAATTTATAATAAGACTTAGTGGTTGCTGTAGAATTTACAATATGCATATTTAGTAAAAGTCTACCTTCAAGTAATATTATACTGCTGGGTGAGTAGTGTAAGGTACATACAGCAGTATATGCCCAATTTCTCTCTCCATTCTTTGTGCTGTTATTTTCTACCCGCTCTTTCTTACATAAGCGATAAACATCATATATTATAACTTTTTTTTTTTTTTTTGCCAGTCAGTTCTTTTTGTCTCCATTGCTTAAAAACTAGTGACTGCCATGAGAGGATAACAGCTAAGAAAATTGGACTCATTTCTCTGAATTTTCCTTCCTGGTGGGATCTTAGGCCTTTAAGTCTTGCCTGTCTATGTAGCGCTGAAGCACACTTTTTTCTCCTCATTCTCTCAAGACTGCTGAAATATCAATATTTCTACTTCTTAACAACTGTTTTCTGCTTGGCTTTTCAGTCCCTGCACCCATGCTGCTTATGAATTTAAAAATGTTAAATTGAGTTTCAACTCTCTCTTGAATCTTGGGACTTCAAGTCCTGGCTGCCGTAATAGCTCTATGATAACTTCAAGGAAATTTTTTCATTTTGTGTTTTTCTAGTTCTCAGTGGGTTTTTTTTTTTTTTTTTTTTTGGCCTACCTCAGCTAGTTTTCAGTGCCAGAAGGAGAATCAACCCCTTGAAGAGTCATCTTTATTCCTGATATCTTTGGAGAGAGAAACATCCTGGAATAAAGTACAGGATGCTATTAAAACAAAACAGGAATTAAAATTAGCTTTGAAAGCAGAAATGAAAAGCTCAATAGAAAATTTAGGATTTAATGTTGAGGAAATAACCTAGAAAGTAGAACAGAAAGAAAAACATGAAGAATAAAGCAGAAAAATAAGACAATTAGAGGACCAGATCAAGATAACCAACATCTGACTGGCAGACACTTCAGAAAGAGAGAACAGACAAAACAGAGGGGAGGAACTCAGCGACAAAATAATTTTTTAAAAAATTTCTAGAATTAAAGGGTTTGAACAGCCATAGTGAAAAGTCCCCCCAAGTTTCCATAAAAATGAAAGTAAAATACAAACCAAGCCCTTCGCAGTGACATTTTAGAACACTTGTGTCAAAGAGATGCTTATATTATCCTTCAGAGAGAAATAAGTTCACAATTAAAGAATAGGCATTAAAAAAATGCTAGGTCTCTAACTAGTAAAACACAGGAAGCAGAATACAATGGAATAATCCCTTCACTATTTTAATGGAAAATTATTTCTAACCTGGAATTTTATTAATGGAAAATTATTTCTGACCTGGAATTTTATACCTGGGCAAATTATCAACTAAGTTTGAGGATGGAATAAATGTATTTTTAGCCATGTCTGCTCCCCAGGCAACCTTCCCTCAGGAGATACTGGAAGATGGGTTCCTGTCAAACAAGTGAATACACCAAATAAAAGGAAGACATAGGAAATAGATGCAATGCATGAGAGACACAATGTGAATTTCAGGGCAGTTTTGAGGGGAGATGACAAGATGAAAGCATTGTACAAGAGTCAGATGGTGTCTTAGTCATCTAGTGCTACTACAGCAGGAAAACCACGAGTCAATGGCTTTAATAGAAATTTATTCTCTCACGGTCTAGTAGGCTAGAAGCCTGGATTCAGGGTGCTCGCTCTAGGGGAAGGCTTTCTCTCTCTGTTGGCTCTGGGAGAAGGCCCTTGTCTCCTTTCAACATCTGTGGGCCCAGCTTTCCTTAAAATCTCCATGTGTCTTGTCATCAATTTTCCTCTGGGTCTAAGAGGTTCTCAGAGCAGGGACCCTGGGTTCAAAGGACATACTCTACTCCCAGCTTTTGTTTCTTTTTTTTTTTTAATAATTTTTATTGTGCTTTAAGTGAAAGTTTACAAATCAGGTAGGTTTCTCACGCAAAAACCCATATATACCTTGCTACACACTCCCAGTTACTCTTTCCCCAATGAGACATCCCGCTCTCTCCCTCCACTCTCTCTTTTCGTGTCCTTTTCACCAGCTTCTAACCTCCTCCAGGCAGAAGATGCCAACATAGTCTCAAGTGTCCACCTGATCCAAGAAGCTCACTCCTCACCAGCATCCCCCTCCAACCCATTGTCCAGTCCATGTCTGAAGAGTTGGCTTCAGGAATGGTTCCTGTCCTGGGCCAACAGAAGGTCTGGGGGCCATGACCACAGGGGTCCTTCCAGTCTCAGTCAGACCATGAAGTCTGGTCTTATGATAATTTGGGGTCTGCATCCTACTGCTCTCCTGGTCCCTCAGAGGTTCTCTGTTGTGTTCCCTGTCAGGGCAGTCACTGGTTGTAGCTGGGCACCATCTAGTTCTTCTGGTCTCAGGATGATGTAGTCACTGGTTCATGTGGCCCTTTCTGTCTCTTGGGCTCATAACCGCCTTGTGTCCTTTGTGTTCTTCATTCTCCTTTGATCCAGGTAGGTTGAGACCAATTGATACATCTTAGATGGTTCCTTTCTAGCGTTTAAGACCCCAGACACCACTCTTCAAAGTGGGGTGCAGAATGTTTTGTTAATAGATTTTATTGTGCCAATTGACTTAGATGTCCCCTGAAACACATGGTCCCCAGACCTCTGCCCCTGCTACGCTGGCCTTCAAAGCATTCAGTTTATTCAGGAAACTTCTTTGCTTTTGGTTTAGTCCAATTATGCTGACCTCGCCTGTATTGTGTGCTGTTTTCCCTTCACCTAAAGTAATTCTTATCTACTATCTAATTAGTGAATGCCCCTCTCCCACCCTCCCTCCCTCCCCCCTCTCGTAACCACGAAAGAATGTTTTCTTCTCAGTTTAAACTATTTCTCAAGTTCTTATAATAGTGGTCTTATACAGTATTTGTCCTTTTGCAACTGGCTAATTTCACTTAGCATAATGCCTTCCAGGTTCCTCCATGTTATGAAATGTTTCACAGATTCCTCACTGTTCTTTATCGACATGTAGTGTTCCATTGTGTAAATATACCATAATTTATTTATCCATTCATCCATTGATGGGCACCTTGGTTGCTTCCATGTTTTTGCTATTGTAAACAGTGCTGCAATAAACATGGGTGTGCATATATCAGTTCGTGTAAAGGCTCTTATTTCTCTAGGATATATTCCAAGGAGTGGGATTGCTGGATCATATGGTAGTTCTATTTCTAACTTTTTAAGGAAGGGCCCAATTGATTTCCAAAGTGGTTGTACCATTTGACATTCCCACCAGCAGTGTATAAGTGTTCCAATCTCTCCACAGCCTCTCCAACATTTATTCTTTTGTGTTTTTTGGATTAATGCCAGCCTTGCTGGAGTGAGATGAAATCTCACTGTAGTTTTGATCTGCATTTCTCTAATGGCTAAATGATCCTGAACATTTCCTCATATATCTGTTAGCTACCTGAATGTCTTCTTTAGTGAAGTGTCTATTCATATCTTTTGCCCATTTTTTAATTCGGTTATTTGTCTTTTTGCAGTTGAGTTTTTGCAGTATCATGTTGATTTTAGAGATCAGGCACTGATCAGAAATGTCATAGCTAAAAACTTTTTCCCAGTCTGTAGGTAGCCTTTTTACTCTTTTGGTGAAGTCTTTGGATGAGCATAAGTGTTTTATTTTTAGGAGCTCCCAGTTATCTAGTTTTTCTTCTACGTTCTTTATAATGTTTTGTGTACTGTTTATGCCATGTATTAGGGCTCCTAAGGTTGTCTCCATTTTTTCTTCCATGATCTTTATCGTTTTAGATTTTATATTTAGGTCTTTGATCCATTTTGAGTTAGTTTTTGTGCATGGAGTGAGGTAAGGGTTTTGTTTCACTTTTTTTTTTTTTGCAGATGGATATCCAGTTATGCCAGCACCATTTGTTAAAAAGACTGTCTTTTCCCCATTTAACTGTTTTGGGGCCTTTGTCAAATGTCAACTGCTCATATGTGGATGGATTTATGTCTGGATTCTCAATTCTGTTCCATTGGTCCATGTATCTGTTGTTGTACCAGTACCAGACTGTTCTGAGTACTGTGGCGGTATAATAGGCTCTAAAATCAGGTAAAATAAGGCCTCCCACTTTGTTCTTCTTTTTCAGTAATGCCTTTTTTATCCAGGGCCTCTTTCCCTTCCATATGAAATTGGTGATTTGTTTCTCCATCTCATTAAAGAATGTCCTTGGGATTTGGATCAGAATTGCATTAAATGTATAGATTGCTTTTGGTAGAATAGACATTTTTATAATGTTAAGTCTTCCTATCCATGAGCAAGGTATGTTCTTCCACTTACATGAGTCTCTTTTGGTTTCTTGCAAAAGTGTTTTGTAGTTTCCTTTGTATAAGTCTTTTACATCTCTGGTAAGATTTATTCCTAAGTATTTTATCTTCTTGGGGGCTACTGTAAATGGCATTGATTTGATGATTTCCTCTTTAATGTTCTTTTTGTTGGTCTAGAGGAATCCAACTGATTTTTGTATGTTTATCTTGTATCCTGATACTCTGCTGAACTCTTCTATTAGTTTCAGTAGTTTTCTGGAGGATTCCTTAGGGTTTTCTATGTATAAGATCATGTCATCTGCAAATAGAGATACTTTGACTTCTTCCTTGCCAATCTGGATGCCCTTTATTTCTTTATCTAGCCTAATTGCTCTGGCTAAGACTTCCAGCACAATGTTGAATAAGAGTGGTGATAAAGGGCATTCTTGTCTGGTTCCCAATCTCAGTGGGAATGTTTTCGGGCTCTCTCCATTTAGGGTGATTTTGGCTGTTGGCTTTGTCAGCTTTTGTTTCTTGATGGTAGCAGGTCCCTCTCTGTTCAGTTCTCTCTCCTTTTATCTCTTGTAAGCTAAAAGGTGATGCAGGCCACACCCCTGGGAAACTCCCCTTATATCGGATCAGGGCTGTGACCTGACTAAGGGTGTCCATCCCACCCTAATCTTCATTAACATGACCTAATTCTGCCTCATTAAGATAACATACTTCCAAATGGGACCATAACCACAGGCATAGAGGCTACGATTTACAACACATCAGAAAATGAAGAATAAGCAGATCACAAAATGGAGAACAATCACAAAATACTGGAAATCATGGCCTAACCAAGTTGCTACATATTTCTGGAGGACACAAATCAATCCATGACACAGAGTGAGGAAATACACATTGGAGCAGTGCCACTCAGGAAGCAAACATGTTGAGAGCTGTCATTCTGTGATCCCTGCTGTCAATGCTTGACCTTTTAAAACTGAAGACTGAATGCTGGGCTGAGTGTAGCCCAGATTCTTACCAGTACCCTGTACAGATGAATATCCTGCTGAACTGTCTGTTCCTGGCTGCCTGAATCAAGCTGAGATGACTCATTTCACCCCACAGAAATGTTTTGTCCTGAATTATCCCTGAGAGATGGTGGTTGGCCATGGTGAGCTTAGAAGAAGAAAACGTCCCCTGTTCCCACCCTGCCCCTCAGCTGTTTTTCTTCTGGACCATACTACAGCCTTTCTAGAAGCCCCAGCTCTTTCATAGTATTCCTTCTGACCTTGACCACTGACTTTTCCAAATGGGGCTTCGGTAAAGTCTCAGGTAAACTGAAGCCAGACTGTGATCCCAGGAGAGGCTAAAATCAATTTCTCTTACCCAACAGTGGAAAAATTGCCCTGTCCCAAGAGAACAACTTTTAAAACAAATAAATAGCATATTTATTACCTCTACACATATACATAGAAAGACTACAAAGAAAACTATGGGAGGAATTAATGAAGCATTCAGCATAGTGGTTCTCTTTTGGAGTGCATGTGGGGTGACAGGGAAGACCAGGAAGAGACTTCTAAGGTACTGGTAATGTTCTATTTCTTAAATGGGAGGATGTGTGCATGGTCTCTGTTTTACTAATGTTCTTTACGCACACACGCACATTCACATATACATGCAAACACATACATACCTTAAGTACTTGTCTGTGTATATTATACATTCCAGAACACATTTAAAAAAAAAAAAAGAACTTTTCTTTAAATCCCAAAACAGAACATTTGAGAAGCTTTAGAAGCTTCTCTGTACCCTCCAAAGTGTTGCTGTAGCTGGCATCTTTTTTATTTTTAATCTACCAGTGAAAATATTGTTCAACTATTATGATGGAACTTTCATTGACTTTGATCTCTCTCTCTCTTTTTAAACAGAAAGTCTTTTCATTCAAACAGTAAATATGTTAATATAAAGTAGAAGAAAAATCACGTCAGAACTTGGATAGTGGCACATAGTTTCATAATGAATCAGGTAATTTTTCACACGCTAAGGGCAATTAAGAATCTTACTTTCCATCAGCGACCTGTTCTAGATTTTCCTTCATTTTGCTTGCTAGTTTTAAGGCTGTTTGTTCTCCATAGCAGTTTCATCCACATACAGGTTTGCTTAAAATTGATCAAAATCCATTTTTTTCCCAAGTGGGTAGAGGCAAAGGAGAAATTTCCTTCAAACAAAAAAATAACCCAGATGACAAAACCAAGCCTGGTTATCTATGGCAGAATACAGAAAATGACCTAAGTAATGAACAGGCCTATATGGACAAACAAATCCAAAATGTTGTTGCACGTTGAATTAATTATTTAGAAAGTTCCAATACATACATAACAGAGTAAAATTGCCCTTAACTAAAGTTGTGAAATACTCTATGTGCTCGTAATTCCATTCTCTGACAGTCTTTCCTGAACTCAAGTCTCATGAGACCTTTTCGTTTTCTTTGTTTGCATGTGGAACTCATTTTAATTTTGTGCAAATAGGAAGCAAAGACTGTGTCATTTAAATTATTGATTTCTACAGTTACTGCACGCGTGCAACTTCTGCTCTGGTTTCTGATTCTGCGTCAATGCGTAATGGTTAATATTTCATTCTTTGGAAATGAAATAAGCCCAGGAGTATCTTTCTAATACTGAAAACCAGTCTCGAGAGAGCTAGGCCAACAGGATGTGTTTAGTGACAGAGTAGCCAAGTTTTAGAGTAACCTCGTTGGCTGAGGAGATGCACGAATGGGTTTGCATTGGACTTTCTGCAGTCTTTGTGGTTGTAGTTAGTTGCTGTGGAGTTAGCTCCAGCTGATGTATAACAGAATGACACGTTGCCTGGTCCCGCACCATCTTCATGATCATTGGTATGTTTGAGTCCATGGCTGGAGCTATTGTGTCAATCCATCCCATTGAGGGTTTCTCTCGCCTTCACCGACCCGCTACTTTACCAAACAAACATGATGCTTTCTCTGCACCCTACAAAGGATTGCTTTCACTGGCCTTTTTATGGGGGGAATCTACCAATGAATATTTTGCTCAACTGTTATGGTAGTACTTTTGTTGACAATGATCTCTCTCTCTCTTTTTATATAAAATCTCTCCAGATGACACACACAAAGTAAGTGAGTTGAGGTCTTTGATGATATTCTGTGATTCAAAGGGTTTTAAATGGCTAATTTTTAGGAGTAGATTGCCAAGCCTTTCTTCCTAGTCTGTCTGCAGTCTTTATATCCTCCCAATCAAGCAGAGAACACCTTATCCAACATCGTCATTATTATAGCTTTTTTATGTATAGCCTAGTTGGTGGGCTGGGGGGAATCACGAAGTTTTAAAAGTTCCAAGAAAAAGAAAAATCTTTGAATAATATGTAGAGAAGAAATTAACCTTCCCCTGTGACTTTATCAGGAGGGACCAGTCCCTGGAAAAGGACATCATTCTTGGTAAAGTAGAAGGTCAGCAAAAAAGAGGGAGATCTTCAATGAGAGTGATTGACACAGTGGCTGCAACAATGGGCACAAACATAGCAATGACTTTGTGGGTGGCACAGGACCAGGTAGTGTTTCGTTCTGTTATATGAAGGGTTGCTATGGGATGGAACCAACTTGACAGCACCTAACAAGAACAGCATGATGTTAATGAGGCAAGGTTGGGTTATGTTACTTACTCAGGTCACATCCCTGATCAGATGTAAGGGGAGTTTCCCTGGGGTGTGGCCTGCATCACCTTTTATCTTACAAGAGATGAAAGGAGAGAGAAGGGAGCAGAGAGATAGGGAACTCCTAGCACCAAGAAGACAGAGCCGGGAGCGGAACGTGTCCTTCGGACCCAGGGTACCTGTGCTGAGAAGCTCCTAGACCAGGGGAAGATTGTTGACAAGGACCTTTCCCCAGAACTGACAGACAGAGAAGGCCTTACCCTGGAGCTGGAGCCCTGAATTTGGACTTCTAGCCTCCTAAACTGTGAGAGAATAAATTTCTGTTTGTTAAAACCATCCACTTGTGGTATTTCTGTTATAGCAGCATTAGATAAGTAAGAACAAAATTCTACAAGACTAATAGAGCATATCTTTCCTGCTATTATGGTTTGCAGAGGAAACTTCTATTGAGCTGGTAGTGTATGCCAGGCATGCAGTGAAAGTTATCTTTATTCTCTCCATCTAGCCAAAGAACACCATTTTTCATATATGAAGGAGAGAGGCAGTTTCTTTTTCCATTATTCCTGGTGTGCAAGTGCCTAAACAGATGAACATTATGTCGGCTTTCCCTGGGCCTTCTGTTTCTACCCAGAAGAGTTATCCAGCAGTGAAGGTTGTAATCCTTTTCATATGTGCAAAAGATAAAGTTACCAGATTTAGCAAATAAAAATACAGGACATCCAGTTAAATTTGAAAAATAGCTGTAACTGCCAAATTTTGTAATTTATTGAAAAGAGATGAATATAGAACATTTAGGGCCTCTTGACAAAATCATTGCAGGATGAAGGCTATATATATATAGGATTCCTGGCAACTTTACCAAAAGATCTCCAAACCCCCCCTCCCCACCCCAGGCCCCATGCATAGAATACCATTAGGCTGCTTCTCCCCCACACTGAACACGTCCTACTGATGCTTACCCTGGATGCTTCAAAATGCTTCTTCCTGCAGCATTAAATTCAATCCTATTTATTGCAGATGTACTATCTGGAAAGTACCTCGCTGGGTTCTGAGAGGTATGAAAATGATTGAGAAATAGTATTATCTTCAACAGGTTTAAAAGAAGACAAAGGTATAACCAACCTTAAACCAAAAAAACCAAACCCGCTGCTGGAGAGTCAAATCCGACTCATAGGGACCCTAAACAACTCTAAGGTGCCATAAAAATTAAGGTGCCATAAAAATTCACCATAGGAGGGGTAAAATGTTACATTATAGGGGTACTTTAAATTTTTTTTTTTCTCTCTCCCTTTACTCACAAGGACGTAAGCTCCATGGGGTGGTAATTTTTGTCTTTTTTGTTCAAGATCGTATCACCAGTGCCCAGAATAGTATCTGGCACATAGTAGGCACTCAACAAATACTTGTCAAAGAAAAGAATTACTGACTGATGAAGAGGAAACAGAAATGAATTCCAGCAGAAAGGATTAGAGATAATTCTGTAAAGAAGTTATAAAGTTCTGCAGAATGGAAATGGAAGTATGGTTATTTCAGTATGAGGGACTAGTATGAACAAATACGGGGAGTCCTGAGTTTTATGGAAAGTCTGTAAACAGAGCAAGGTGATAACTGCAGTATACCAGCTGCCGCTGAGTAAACTCAGACTCTGTCAGAGTAGAACTGTGCTCCATAATGCTTGCTTTTTTAGAAGTAGATTACCAGGCATTTCTTTCGAGGTACCCCTGAGTGAACTTCAACCTCCAACCTTTTGATTAGCAGCTGAGCGTGTTAATCATTTGCACCATACAGGGTCTCCAGCTGAGGTACAGAGATTAAAAAAGTAGATTGGATTCCTATTGTAGAGAAACTTGAGAGCCATAATCAAGCATCCAGAACTTTATTCTATAAGTCAGCATTTTTTAATGCTGTGCTCCATGGAATTAAGATGATAATAGATGTTCTATACAAATAGTGATTTGTAGGCAAATACATTTGAAATATTTTGTTTTTTACATGCCTTTCTTAAAGATCAAGGCATTCAAAAAGACCCTAAGAAATCCTGCAGTAAAATCAAACCAACTTTCCAATCAACCAACCAACCAACCAACCAACCAACCAACCAACCAACCAACCAACCAACCAACCAACCAACCAACCAACCAACCAACCAACCAACCAACCAACCAACCAACCAACCAACCAACCAACCAACCAACCAACCAACCAACCAACCAACCAAAACACACAGACACACACAAACCTCTATTAATCTTAGGTTACTTCAATCAGTTCTCAAACTTCTTTTACTGTTATTGTTAGAGGCCATAGAGTCAGCTCTGACTCACAGTGACCCTCTGTACAATAGAACAAAACACTGCCTGGTCCTGTGCCATCCTCACGATCATTGTTATGCTTGAGCTCTATATCAATCCATTTTGTTGAGGGTCTTCATCTTTTTCACTGACTCTCTACCAAGCATGATGTCCTTCTCCAGGGACTGATCCCTCCTGATATGTGAGATGTAGTCCCATCATCCTTGCTTCTAAGGATCATTCTGGTTGTACTTCCTCCAAGACAGATTTGTTTGTTCTTTTGGCAATCCATGGTATATTCAATATTTTCCAACACCACAATTCAAAGGCATCAATTCTTCTTCAGTCTTCCTTATTCATTGTCCAGCTTTCATATGCACAGGAGGTGATTGAAAACACCATGCCTTGGGTCAGGGACACCGTGGTCTTCAGTGTGACATCTTTGCTTTACAACTCTTTAAAGAGGTCTTTTGCAGCAGATTTGTGCAATTATTTGGCTGTGGAACCCTTTTTTTCTTGGGCCATCATTTAACTTGTGGACTGAAGGCTTTACTGAGCCCAGTTTGCCTCAGGAACTGGAATCTATGAAGAACTTAAATGGTGACTTGGCCAATGACTTGCCCCATTCTGTCCAATGACATTTTCATAAATGCAGGGTTTAATGAAGAGAGACCTACATTCTAGTCTAGATTTATAACTAACTCAAATTATTCAAACAACCTCTGTGAATATTTTCTTTTTGTTTTTAAGCAACTGTAAAACAAGAAGATCAAATGAGTCCATCTTTCATTTCTATGGCTTTATGCTCAGCTATCCCCTTGGGATGCCTAGACTTCAGCTCAGTAAAAAAAGTTTCCTTGAGATCCAAGGACAAGATGACCTCGAATGTGGGACAATGTTAAAACTTCCTCAGAGACACGTTTCCAGCCTTTTGCACTTCTTCCTCTCTAGACACATCATTTATATCCTGATGTTTAACTATTGAATCTGACTCCCATCCTGGCCTTTTTTCCCTAGAGATGCAGGTGGGGCTCTTTGCTATTGGCTTGGTCCTAGAATTTTGCCAATTTATTTGGAACAAAACTCTAAAGGTCAAGATTCTTCTTCAAATGATGAGGTTTTTTCCATATTGCAATCCAGTGTTTGGAGTCTTTGAGGTTGCTCCATCCCGATTATTATAATTAATATATAAATATGAGTGTATCCAATAAGCACTATGGGAAATAACACTAGATACATTGGGCAATTTTTAAAAAGGTGAGTAATTTAAGTTGCTTAAAGCAAGCAAGAATCTCTCCCATCCCTGTCCCCCACATCCACCCATTTTCTCTTTCCATAAACAACCAATGTTTAGTTTTGTTTTATATGAAAGTATCTTATACTTGTACGTACAAGAAAATACCTATTTATTCCTCCTTCCTTTGGCTTTTTAAATCAAGTGCCATCATTTGTTCTGAACCTTTGGTAATGTGGGTATTGATACTTTTGAAAAGGTAGACATCATGACAAGATTATCCTGCATCTCAGAGTCATCTTGAGCTCTGACCCATATATCCATGGATCTGCAAATAGCCTCATGGCTCAGAAACCGAAGAAACCAATCCAGTTGCCATTGAGTCAATTCTGAATCATGGTGACTGTTATGGATTGATTATGTCCCCCCAAAATATGTGTTGTAAATCCTAAACTGTATGTCTGTAGCTATAATTCCATTTGGGAATGGGTTGTCTTTGTTATGTTAATAAGGCAGGGTTAGTGTAGGGTGTAGTTTGAGCCATTCTCTTTAGAGATATAAAAGAAATGAAACTAGCTAGTAGAGGAAAGATGGGGTAAAATAGATGCCAAGACACTTGAAGATCTCCACAGAACCAAGAAGCAGAAGCTGAAGAAACAAAGACCTTGCTCCAGAGCCTACAGCAAGAGAAAGACTTCTCCTGGAGCCGGTGCTGTGAATTCGGACTTCTAGCCTCCTAAACTGAGAGAAAATAAATTTCTGTTTGTTAAAGCCATCATGTGTGGTATTTCTGTTATAGCAGCACCAGATAACTAAGACCCAAACCCATTTGTCACACTGTATTTTTGCCCTTTACCTGTTTCTGGTTCCACTAGACTGAAAAACTTGAGGACATGGATTAAGCTTTTTTTAGATGACTTTTTTTCTAACTCAGGATCTGGTAAATAAAATTTCCCCAGGAAATAGTTGATGAGTGAAAAAGTAGAAATAGAAAATATCAAATTATTAGTGGACAAAATGAATTCCACAATCAATTTATCTACACTTTTTTTTTTTTTAAGGACTACTTGATAGGAAACACACTCGGACACACACACACGTGCACACACACACAATCTGTACTGGTTAACAGTGCAGATGACCGAGCCAGACTTCACATTCCCACACCAACACTTACTAGCTGTGAGTCCTGCGGCAATTTGCTTAACTAGTCTGTACCTCAGTTATCTCAACTACGAAATAGGAATAATAGTAGTCCCTAACTCATAAGGTTCTTATGAGGAGTAAATATATATAAACAGGGCTTGGATAAGTGCCTAATAATTATCAATTCGTATTTATTTAGTAATAATAAGAGGGCAGTGGTGGTTCAGTGGCAGAATTCTTGCCTTCCATGCAAAAGATCCAGGTTCGATTCCCTGCCAGTGCACATCTGTCAGCGAAGGCTTGCATGTTGCTGTGATGCTTAATAGTTCTCAGTGGAGCTTCCAGAATAAGTTAGAGTAGGAGGAAGGGAAATCTACTTCTGCAAATCAGCGAACGAAAACCCTATGGATCACAGTGGTCCAATCTGGAACTTGTCATGGCGATGGCACAGGACTGGGCAGTGTTTCGTTCTGTTGTGCATGTGGTCACCATGAGCTGGAGGCCAACTCAACAGCAGCCACCAGCAATAGCAACAACAAAAAAGCAATGATAAAGATTTAGAATCCAGAGTAACATGGCTTAGAAAATGGTATAAAAAATTCATACATAAATAAAAATTCTTGAAACCTATTTCTTTCATATTTTAGAGAAAAAAGTGTAATGTACTCAGTTACTCAAGGCAAAAACTTGGGAATCATCCTTGACTCATCAGTGTCTCACCTATCTCTCCCAACATCTAATCAGTTACTTAGTTGTGATAACTTTGTCTTCTCAGTATCTTTCGAATCCATTCCCTTATCTTCAGTGTCATTGCTAGCTGCCCTATTGAAGGCCTCTAATCTAATTTTCCTGCCTCCAGTCTTAATCCCTTTCCTTTTTCATATGCAGACTGCATTCAGAATGGTCTTCGAAAATGACTATTTCTGATTACATCTCTCCCCTTCAAAAAAAAAAATTTTTTTTTTTACCTTCCTTGGTTTTTCTTGAGATTTTAATCCCTTAACTTGTATTGCAAGACATGCAGACATGTGGCTTGTGCTAATCTCTCCAATTTTCTGCCAGTCTCAACTTTGTACTCTACTTCGTCCATACTGAAGTCCCTCCAGTTCTCATATGGGCTGGGACTTCTCTTGAGTCCAGTCTTCTGCTGGAACACTTTCCTCCTTCTCCTCCACCCCCATCTTTCTGAACAGTGCTTTGGAGTCCTCAATAATTTTTACAAGTTGTGGGGTGAACTGAAAATTAGCCCTCAAAGATATGTTCACATCCTAAACCCTGGAACCTGTGAATGTGACCTTATTTGGAAAATGCATTTGCAGATGTGATTAAATTAAGGATGAGGAGATGATTCTGGTTTATCTAGGTGAGCTCTAAATGCCATAGCAAGTGTCCTTACGAGAGAGGCTGGGGGAGATTAGATGAGATGCACAGAGGAGGAGGTGATGTGAAGATGGAGGCAGCAATTAGAGTGATGTGGCTACAAGCCTAAGAATGTCTGTAGCTACCAAAAGGTAGAGGAGGCAAGGAATGGATTTCTACTATGGAGCTTCCAGAGGGCATGTGGTCCTCCCAGCACCTTGATTCCTGGCTTCTCGCCTCAAGAACAGTGAGAGAACAAATTTCTATTGCTTTAAGATCCCAAGTTCATACAAATTTATTACAGTAGCCACAAGAAGTTATATGTGCGTATAATGAGATTCTGAAGCAAAGAGTTTGGAGAATTGTTGCCCTAAGGAAAAGACCTGGGCCAGGACAGCCTACGGGCATCTCCCAGCCAATAAGCCAGCCTGTGCTATAAGGCTTCCAATCGGAAGAAGAAAACCTCAATGGCAGGTATTGTTAATATCCTTCAAGAGATAAGAAAGATACTGAATGCAAGAAACACATAAAGAGAGAAACTATTAAAAAGTAAAGAGGAAGAAGGAAAAGAATATTCAGAAAACAAAAAGAACTCTTAGAAATTACAGATGTGACAGGAGAAATGAAAATCTCAATAGAAGGACTGAAAGATAAATAGAGGAATTGTTCCAAGCAGAACATAAACAAAAGAGAAATGTTAAGATCAGAAATTTGGAAGACATTGCTAAGATGTGCAATGATGAATAATAGAATTTCTAAAAAGAGGGAACATAGAAAACAGAAGGGAGAAAGTCATGAAAACAATTCAAGAAATTTCTCAGAATTGAAGGTCATGAGTTTCCAGGCTAAAGGGTCCACTAGTACCAAAATAATGGATGAAAATAGACTCTTATCAACAGACATCACTGCAAAATTTGAAAATGCTGAGAACAAAGATGCTAAATGCTTCAAGGAGGGGGAAGAAATAGGTTTCAAAAAAAAAAACAATTTAGAATCATAATGGCATTGATCTTGTTATCAGTAACACTGGAAGATAGAAGATAATGGAATAATGTCTGGAGAAGAGGCGAGGAATGGACTGCCATCTAAGGGCAATGATTTTCAGCATGAGTTTTGTGCAGCCAGACTCTAAATTATTGTAAAGGAGAAATAAAGACATTTTCAGACATGAAAGGTCTTAAAAAATTGGTCCCATGCATCCTTTCTCAGGCAGCTAGTGGAAGATGAGTTTTGTCAGAACAAGGAGATAATCAAGAAAGAAAACATGGGATCCAGAAAACGAAAACCAGTATTAAAGAAAGACCAAAGAAGTTTTCATGATGATAACGAAGGGAGGGCCTGAAATGATTGCTAAGCAACCATGCCTGACATGAAATACTTGGATAATAATGATACATCTACCTGTTAGTATTCTTAGGAGTATTAAATTGATTTATAAGTGTTTAGAATAGTGTCTGATACATAGTAAGTGCAATATTTATTATCTTAAATATTAGATAGATAGAGACCAAACCAAACCCATTGCCATTGAGTCAATTCTGACTCATAGTGACCCTACAAGACAGAGTAGAACTATCCCATAGAGTTTTCAAGGAGCAAGTGGTGGATTTGAATTGCCAACCTTTTGGTTAGTAGCCATAGCTCTTAACTACTGTGCTGGCTTCATGGAGAGACAGAAGGCAAATTTGGGGGATAAATTGATGAGAAGTATACAGAAAACTAAGCAAAAATAAGAAAGACACAATCTCCAGAGCAAACATAAGTTGTGTAACAAAGGAAAAGTAATCAAATTACAAGGCTTAGTAGTCAATAGTGTTTACGTAATAATAGCAATGTAAACACTGAATATTTGTCTAACCAAAATTATGGTGTAACTATATCGGAGGACCGAAAGGCAGGAATTGTGAGTGAATTGGTGGCACAGGGTGTGTGTGTGAAAGAGCTAAATCTTACTTTTCCATGGTGCAAAGTCAATAGACAGTGCCTCAAAAAAAAAAAAAAAAAAGAGAGGAGAGAGAAAGCCACATTATAAGTATGTTATTTAGCAGTATGGCTATAAAAAAAAAAACAATTAATTAAAATTTTTTTAAGTAGTTGTATCTAGAAATAAAATGCATGAGGGGGCCATGGGAACACTGTTTTCCCTAACAAGTGATGTATATCTATTTGACTCTTTAAAATATATGCATATATAAGTTTCATTAAAAAGTAAAGAATCAAGCTTCTAGGAGTATATAGCAAGGTGTATATAAATTTTTGTATGAAAGACTGACTGGATTTGTAAGCTTTCACTTAAAGCACAATAAAAATTAAAAAAAAAAAAAAGATAAATGAAGAATCAAGGAGAGGAAGGAGAGATTATTCCAGAAGAAACAAATACAAGGAAGGAAAGAAGAGATGAGAACTTAAAACAAGTTCCAATAATATCCTCAAAAATATTTTTCAGGTTTAATAAACCAACTCACAATATAAAAACGTGTTGCTATGAAAATGGAACAAAGAGAATTCCTGGTAATTAAAAACAAGATTGCCAAAGTAAGGTATCAAGTAGTAGGGCTGAAAAACTCACGGCCAGATTAGTAACCTGGAAGAAAATGTAGAAAACATCTTCCTACAAGTGGAATAAAAAATAAAAATGAAAATTTTCAAGAAATATTAAGGAAGCAGAGGACAGTATGAGAGGAGTCCGTATTCAACAATAGTTTGAAATAGAACAGAGAAGGGGGAGAAGGCACTAAAATAAAGTAATAAAATTAAAATATCTGGGACCAAAGGAAGATATAAGCCTTTGGCAGCGTCCCTGAAAGGCTGAAGAACAATAATGTACTCTCTGGGCAAACCCTGATGATATTTCTGATCTTCAGTGATAAACAGGAAATCTAATTAGCTTTTCTGGAGGAAAAAAAGCAGAATTCTTGCTAAAGTATTAGGATGAAGTTACTGTCAGAGCTCTTATCAGATGACGGTCCAGCAATGCTTTCAAAGATGTTAAGGAAAGAGGTTTCACCCGTGCATAACACTTGCAATGCTTGCAGGCACAATTGTCTTCACGATTTAAACACTCAGCTGCCCCTCCTTGAGAAAGAAAAAATATATATATCTGGGATATATTCTAGCAAAATCGAAAGTCAATTCAATGAAGAAAGTTGTTATGTGATTTCAAAAAGATCGGTGAGTGGTAAAAAAAAAAAAAAAAAAAAAAAAACCCAGTAAAACTTAGAGTAAGTTCAAGTGATTGTTGATAATTAGGCTGAAATTTTTGCAACAATGATTGAGAATAGATTGTTACACATAAAAAAAAAAAAAAAAAAAACCTGAAACTAAAATTCCACATGAATTTAATAAGTTATAGTTGGCGTGGCGGAGAGTAAACCCGTTCAGAATTTCTCGCCTGGTTTGTGAGGATTGCTTAAATGGTGGAGCTATTGAAATCATCAAGGAGACATATTTTGGATGTGGATCCAAAAGGATTCACTGAATGTTTGGATGTAAGGTGTTGAAAAAAGAAAGGAGTCAAGAGAAATTCTAAAGGGTTTGGCTGGAGCAACTGGAGGGCAGAGTTGCCATTTACCTAAATGGGGAAGAGAGTGGATGGCTTGGGTTTTGAGAGGAAGCACAGAAGCCTGGGAGACAACTACACTGAGGTCATCAGTGCATAGTTGTTATTAAAGACAAGAGGTGAGATATAATCACTAAGGGAATGGAAGTAAAGAACAAACAGATTTAAAGACAGCTTAATATTTAGGATTTGGTGATTAAAACAAACAAACAGAAAAACAACAACGGCCCACTGCTGTTAAGTCAGTTCCAACTCATAGCAGCCCTATAGGACAGGGTAGACTGCCCCATAGGGTTCTCAAGGCTGTAAATCTTTACAGGAGTGGACCGCCTCATCTTTCTCCCATGGCGCGGCTGGTAGGTTTGAACCTTTCGGTTAGTACTCAAGTGCTTTAACCACTGCACCACCAGGGCTCCATTGGTGACATGAAAGAGGGACAAACAAAAGAGACAATGACATCGGAGGAAACCAATAAAGTGCAGTGCCTTGGGAGCAATGGATCAGAGTGATTCAAAGAGGCAGGAGTAATCATCCCCTTCAGTGGAATGGCTCCTGTGTACAGAGGAAAGGACTTGGGATTCACGAGTGGGCAAGGAGGAATTAATTTTTATTCCATCTTTAGAGTTCTTTATTTCTCAAGCTAAGTGGTAGGTGCGTAGCTCTTCTTCATAGTATTTTATATACTTTTTCTTGTATCATAAATATTTCATAAAATTCGAAAAAAGAGCTCACAGAGTTTGGGAGAGAAACATAAGATAAAAATGAAAATAACAGTAGGGTGAAACCTAAGATAGGTGCAACACAAAAGAATGCCTGGAAACATGCAGACATGATTCAGAGAGTAGAAGAAAAAAGGAACACTGAATATAAAATTGACAGGAATAATTTCAAACATATAAGTTAACGTACCACTTGCTAAATTCTCTGCTTGAAATGTGGGGACTCTTAGGTAGCTAATTAAGAAAGTTAAGTCAATAAAACTCTGCTTACAAAAAGGGTATCTTAAAATAAAATAAAAAGACCTACAAGAATGAAAAATATACCAAGTAAAGTCTAACAAAAATAAGGATTGCCAATATCCACAAGATAAATGGAATCAAAACTAAAAACAGCACAGCGTATTAAAAGTTAGAAATTATTTATTAATTAAAAGCAATTTATCAAGAAGGTGCTAATAATAACATTCGTGACCCAAACAATGACATTAATATTTATAAAGGATCACTCTTACCAACACAAGGGATTGTTAACAAATTCACAATCAAAATGGAAAGAAAAGCTCTCAGAAACTAACAGCTAAGTAGGAAAAAAAAAAAAGAAAAAACTCTCTGGGAGATTTGAGCAACATCATTAACAAACTTAGTTTTTAAGGGGTTGACAATACATTTTAGAAAACAGAAAACATAAATTTTTTCAAATACTGTAAAAAATGGCATGTCAGGGGTGTCTGACCTCTTCTGACTTCACAAGAATCATGAACAAACCCCAAATCGGACATGCCTCCTTTCTCCAACCTTTTTATCAACTCTGATACCAACTGTCCCTCCCACGGCACTCTCTGCTTCTCTGCTGAGTTCGATAATTCATTGCGATGGCCACACAGAACTCACAGACAATACTTATGTTCATAGGTTTTTTAAGGACATAACAGCTTACAGGAAACCCTGGTGGCATAGTGGTTAAGTGCTACGGCTGCTAACCAAAAGGTCAGCAGTTTGAATCCGCCAGGCGCTCCTTGGAAACTCTATGGGGCAGTTCTACTCTGTCCTATAGAGTCACTATGAGTCAGAGTCGACTCGACGGCAGTGGGGTTTTGGAACAGCTTACAATTCAGGTTCAGGAACTGTCAGTATGCAGTTCTTCCATCAGACAGCCTCTTGTCAGCTGTGCCCATATGCACACCTCTCTCTGGCTCCTCTAACTCTGCCTTGCCGGGGCAAGTGTTACAAAGCTCTTTTAGCTCTGCCGATAATAGCCTGGAGGCACACTGCTCCGCCAGTCAGCCTCGGCACTAAGGTGCTCAGCTCTCTTGCGCAGTGGGTCAGCACACACTGTAACTGCCTTGCTCCGTGGGCCAGGAAGCCCACGGCACCGTTTCCTGCTGTCCCCTGGTTTGGCTGCCTGTGTCATCACCATTTTTCTACCGAAAGATGCAATATTGAAGGATTCCGTGGGCAAAAGATTGAAGGACGCAGGAAGTGTCAAAAGAAGATTGAAGGAATATGCAGAGTCATTGTACAAATAGGTCAACATTCAACAATTTTAGGAGATAGCACCTGATCAAGAGTTGATGGTAATGGAGGAAGAGGTCCAAGCTGCACTGGCTAAAAATAAGGCTCAGGAACTGATGGAATACCAATTGAGATGTCTCAACAAATGAATGTACCATTGGAAGTGTTCATTCGTCTATGCCAAGAAATTTGGAAGAGAGCTTCCTGGCTAACCAATTGGAAGAGATCAGTATTTGTGCACGTTCCAAAGAAAAGTCGTCCCACAGAATGTGGAAATTGTTGAACAATATTATTGCTATCACACAGAAGTAAGATTTTGCTGAAGATAGTTAAAAAACATTTGTAGTAGTTCGTAGACAGGGAACTGCCAGAAATTCAAGCTGAATTCAGAAGAGGACATGGAACAAGGAATATCGTTGCTGATGTCAGATGGATCCTGGCTGAAAGCAGAGAATACCAGAAAGATATTTACCTGTGTTTTATTGACTATGCAAGAGCATTAGACTGTGTGCATCATAACAAATTATGGATAACGTTGCAGAGAACGTGAATTCCAGAACACTAAATTGTGCTCATGTGGAATCCATACATAGACCAAGAGGCAGCTGTTTGAACTGAACAAGGGGATACTGCATGGTTTAAAATCAGGAAAGGTGTACCTCACTGTCGTACCATTTCACCATACTCATTCAACCTGTGTGCTTAGCGAATAATCAGAGAAGCTGGAAGAAGAATGCCGCATCAGGATTGGTGGAAGACTCATTAACAACCTGTGATATGCAAATGACACAACCTTGCTTGCTGAAAGTGAAGAGGACTCGAAGCGCCTACTGATGAAGATCAAAGACCACAGCCATCAGTAAGGATTACATCTCAACATAAAACAAAAATCCTCATGACTGGACCAGTAAGCAACATCATGATAAATGGAGAAAAGACTGAAGCTGTCAAGGATTTCATTTTACTTGGATCCACAGTCACCACCCATGGAAGCAGCAGTCGAGAAATCAAAGGCTGTATTGCCTCAAGCAAATCTTGTGCAGGAGACCTCTTTAAAGCGTTGAAAAGCAAAGACGTCACTTTGAGGACTAAGGTGCCCCTGACTCAAGCCATGATATTTTCAAGCACCTCATATACATGCTAAAGTTAGACTATGAATAAGGAAGACTGAAGAAGACTTGATGCCTTTGAATTATGGTGTTGAGGAAGAATATTGAATATACCATGGACTGCCAGAAGAAAGAATAAGTCTGTCTTGGAAAAAGTATGGCCAGAGTGCTCTTGGAAAGTGAGGATGGCATGACATCGTCTCACATACTTGGACATGTTATCAGGAGGGACCAACCTCTGGAGAAGGATATCATGCTTGGTAAGGTAGTGAAAAAAAGGAAGACTCTCAACAAGATGGATTGACACAGTTGCTGCAACAATTAGCTGAAACATAGCAATGATTCTGAGAATGGCACAGAACAGGGCAATGTTTCATTCTGTTGTACATAGGGTTGCTATGAGTTGGAGCTGACTTGACGGCACCTAACAACAACAATGTGCATTTTTTAGAAAACAGTAATTTATAAAATAGGCAATCTATTTAATAAATTTAATAAAAAAATATTTTTTTTATTTAATAAATTATAAAACTTAGAAAATTGCCGCCGGTATTAAGATACCAGCAGAGTCACCCATGGAGCACAGGTTTCAGCTGAGCTTCCAGACTAAGACAGACTAGGAAGAAGGACCCAACAGTCTACTTCTGAAAAGAATTAACCAGTGAAAACCTTACGAAGAGCAGTGGAACGTTGTTTGATATAGTGCTGGAAGACAAGCCTCCCAGTTTGGAAGGCACTTAAAAGACGACTAGAGAAGAGCTGCTTCCTCAAAGTAGAGTCGACCTTAATGACCTGGATGGGGTAAAACTTTTGGGACTTTCATTTGCTGATGTGGCACCACTCAAAATGAGAAGAAACAGCTGCGAACACCTATTAATAATTGAAACCTGGAATGTACGAAGTATGAATCTAGGAAAATTAGAAATTGTCAAAAGTGAAATGGAACGCATAAACGTTGATATCCTAGGCATTAGTAAGCTGAAATGGACTGGTATTGACCATTATGAATCACACAATCATGCAGTCTACTATGCTGGGAATGACAACGTGAAGAGGAATGGTGTTGCATTTATCGTCAAAAAGAACATTTCAGGATCTATCCTGAAGTACAATGCTGTCAGTGATAGGATAATATCCATACACCTACAAGGAAGATGAGTTAATACGACTATTATTTAAATTTACTCACCAACCACTAAGGCCAAATATGAAGAAACTGAAGGTTTTTATCAGCTTCTGCAGTCTGAAATTGATGGCACATGCAATCAGCATGCGCTGATGACTGGAATGCAAAAGTCAGAAACACAGAAGGATCAGTAAATGGAAAATATGGCCTCGGTGATAGAAACAATGCCGGAGATTGAATGACAGAAATTTGCAAAACCAAAGATTTCTTCATTGCAAATACCTTTTTTTCAGCAACATAAACAATGACCACACACACGGACCTCGCCAGATGGAATACACAGGAATCAAATCGACTACATCTGTGAAAAGAGTTGATGGAAAAGTTCAATAGCATCAGTCAGAAAAGGCCAGGAGCCGACTCTTGAACAGACCATCAATTGCTGTTCAAGTTGAAACTTCAGAAAATCAGAGCAAGTCCACGAGAGCCGAAATACAACTTGAGTATATCCCACCTGAATTTAGAGACCATCTCAAGAACAGATTTGGTGCATTGAACACTAATGACCGAAGACCAGATGAGTTGTGGAATGACATCAAGGACATCATACATGAAGAAAGCAAGAGATAATTGAAAAGGCAGGAAAGAAAGAAAAGACCAAGATGGATGTCAGAGGAGACTCTGAAACTTGCTCTCAAATGTGGAGCAGCTAAAGCAAAAGGAAGGAATGATGAAGTAAAAAAAAAACGAACAGATTTCAAAGGGTGGCTTGAGAAGACAAAGTAAATTATAATGACATGTGCAAAGACCTGGAGATAGAAAACCAAAAGGAAAGAACATGCTTGGTGTTTCTCAAGCTGAAAGAACTGAAGAAAAAATTCAATACTCGAGTTGCAATAGTGAGGGATTCTATGGGGAAAATATTAAATGACGCAGGAAGCATCAAAAGAAGATGGAAGGAATATACAGAATCATTATACCAAAAACATTGGTCAACATTCAACCATTTCAAGAGGTAGCATATGATCAGGAACCGATGGTGCTGAAGGAAGAAGTCCAAGCTGCATTGAAGGTACTGGCAAAAAGCAAGGCTCCAGGAATTGTCAGAGTATCAGTTGAGATGTTTCAACAAACAGATGCAGTGCTGGAAGTGCTCACTCATCTATGCCAAGAAATATGGAAGACAGCTTCCTGGCCGACCGACTGGAAGGCATCCATATTTGTGCCTATTCCCAAGAAAGGTGATCCAACTGAATGTGGAAATTATCAAACAATGTCATTAATATCACAAGCAAGCAAAATTTTGCTAAGGATCAATCAAAAGTGGCTGCAGCAGTATATCAACAGGGAACTGCCAGAAATTCAAGTTGGATTCAGAAGAGGACGTGGAACCAGGGATATCATTGCTGATGTCAGATGGATCCTGGCTGAAAGCAGAGAATACCAGAAGGATGTTTACCTATGTTTTACTGACTATGAAAAGGCATTCGACTGTGTGGATCATAACAAATTATGGATAACACGGCAAAGAACGGGAATTCCAGAACACTTAATTGTGCTCCTGAGGAATCTTTACATAGACCAAGAGGCAGTTGTTATGACAGAACAGGGGGATACTGATTGGTTTAAAGTCAGGAAAGGTGTGTGTCAGGGTGGTATCATTTCACCATACCTATTCAATCTGTATGCTAAGCAAATAATCCAAGAAGCTGGAGTATATGAAGAAGAATGGGGCATCAGGATTGGAGGAAGACTCATTAACAACCTTCATTATGCAGATGACACAGCCTTGCTTGCTGAAAGTAAAGACGACTTGAAGCACTTACTGATAAAGATCAAAGACCATAGCCTTAAGTATGGATTACACCTCAACATCAATACAACAAAAATCCTCACAACTGGACCAATAAGCAAAATCATGATAAATGGAGAAAAGATTGAAGTTGTCAAGGATTTCATTTCACTTGGATCCATAATCAACATCCATGGAAGCAGCAGTCAAGAAATCAAAAGACGAGTTGCATTGGGCAAATCTCCTACAAAGGACCTCTTTAAAGTGTTGAAAAGCAAAGATGTCACCTTGAAGACTAAAGTGTTCCTGACCCAAGGCATGGTATTTTCAACTGAATTATATGCATGTGAAAGCTGGACAATGAATAAAGAAGACCAAAGTAGAATTGACACCTTTGAATTGTGGTGTTGGTGAAGAATATTGAATATACCATGGGCTGCCAAAAGAAACAACAAATCTGTCTTGGAACAAGTGCAATCAGAATGCTCCTTAGAAACAAGGATGGTGAGACTGTGTCTTACATACTTTGGGCGTGTTGTCAGGAGGGATCAGTCCCTGGAGAAAGATATCATGCTTGGTAAAGTAGAGGGTCAGCAGAAAAGAGGAAGACCCTCAATGAGATGGATTGACACAGTGGCTGCAACAATGGCTCAAGCATAACAATGAATGTAAGATTGGTGCAGGATCAGGAGGCATTTCGTTCTGTTTTGCAGAGGTCACCATGAGTCGGAACCAACTGGAAGGCACCTAACAACAACAACAACAAGAATTTAAAATAATTAATGAGAAAGAAAACAACAAAATAAACTTAGAGAAAATAAGATAATATAATTAAATAAACTAAAAAAAGGAAACAATCAAAAAGAAAGCAAATAAATGAATCTCAAAAATTTGACAAGTCAAATCAAAAGTAGTTTGTGCTGAGGCTGCTTATGTACAACCCAACACCTCATGGGTTTTGGTTTCTTATTTTGGAGATTTGGGGTCATAGTTTCATAGGACATTACAGTTAATTGGCCTAATGTCATGTTTAGGGTTTCTGTTCTCTCCTAAATCATTGTGTAGTGCCTGAGGTCTTAAAAGCTTGCAAATGGCCATCCAAGGTACAAAAATTGGCCTCTATCTGCCTGGAGCAACAGAAAAAGCAGGAGACAAGAATAGAAGGAGGACATGAAGTATGTGGCTAATTGCCTCCATGAACACCCACCTCCTTTGCCATGAGACCAGAAGAACTGGAGGGTGCCTGGCTACTGTTACTGAACGTTTTGTTCAGTGATTCTATAGATGAATCCTGATCAAAAGGGGGGAAATGCAAAACAGAATTTCAAATTCCTGTAGAATACACACATTCTGGAGCCATGTAGACTGAATGAATTCCTGAATGAACTATTGCCCTAAGATAATCTTTAAAGATTAAACCCTAAACCAGAAATATGCCCTGAAGTCTTCTTAAAACTGCACAACAGTTTAGCTTAACTAGTAAAAAATGTCTGCCTTGAGCATTGTGCTCTTTTAAGAACTATCTATATGGGATTAAACTGACAACAGCAACTCAAAAGATCAGGTAAGAAACTTAGGGGACAGTGAGTTTATGTTAATGTGGGAGGAACAATTTGGAAAGGGAGAGTGAGAATGGTTGCACAACTTGAAGAATGTGATCAATGTCACTGAATTGTACATGTAGAAACTGTTGAATTTGTGTGTTCTGCTATGTACATTCTCAACAACAACAACAATTTATAAAGATGAAGCATTTGGAAGGTTTGACCAAGAAAATTAATAACCACAACAGCAAAAAATATTAGGAGGGAAAATAGACAAGACTATAAATATAACAGAGATCAAAAACTTGCACAAGAATATTAAACATCAGTTTATATCAATAGACAAAATATTGATTTTTCTAGACAGTTTTCCAAATTTATCTGTGAAGAGATCAAAAACCACAGAGAATAGTCAAAGAAAAAAAATGTAACAAAAATCTACACACAGACACACGCACACACAGAGAAAATGCAACACAAGTAATTGAAGTTGCATAATGTATAAAAATTGGGGAAAAAAAGATCAATATAATATACCCAAGGGAATATGCTTTTAGTGTTCAATAAGTGCAGCACTTCATGCAATAGTAATAAATTGCATTGCTATATGAGATACCCATATTGGAAGGAAAGGCATTAGAGCACCCAAAGTAGATACTGCCCTATACCGGCAATTGAAAGACAAGTCAGTGCAGCCTCATAGGGAGGCAATAGTTGACTGTGTACCTTTCTGCTCAGCTCTGCCGTCCGTGGTACCATGTTGGTAACTTGAAATTGGCCATGGTGGGAGTCCTTACGTTATGGAAATTGACAAATGTTACAAATCAGAGGTTTACCCCTCAAACCCTCCCCTCAAGATCTAGTTAAGTATTTACTAGCATGCTGCCATGTATACTTTTGACTACATAATTCTACTTTTAACAATGGATCCTGTAGAAATTCTCACCTGTCGTGGATGAGTTCAGTTGAATGTAAGTGAATCCCCAAATCAAACTGAATGGTACCATAAGGAATTTTCTATTTCCCATAATGGGAGTCCAGAAGCCAAGCAGAAGAGTTGATTGACTCCATAGCTCCGTGGTGTCATCCCTGAGCCAGGTTCTTTCCAGTGCTCTCTTCTACTCTTCACAGCATTTGCTTCGTCTTAAGGCTGGTTTCTCTCTTGACTGTAAGGTAGGATGTCCAGAGAGAGGGAGGAAGAGCTAAGGCTCTCTCTTAATAATCGAACATAAGTTTTCCCTTCAGTATGATTGGGCCAACTCAGGACCTGTGTGCACCCAGGATTGAGAAAATAGCCAAGGGAAAGCATGCTCCATGCTCCATGGCTTAGTCTTATCAGGATCCACCTGGATCTGGGGTTTGGTGGCCACTTGAATAAAGTCAGGGTTCTTCTAGGTCAAAATGCATTTAAAGAAAAAAGAAAAAAAAAAAAAAAAAGGAAAGCTGCAAAACAATGAAAACAATAAGTATTTCATAAGCACATTTATATAGAAAAAACAACACCCGTGTGTACGTGTGTGTATATGTGCGTATGTGTGTATGAGGAGGAGAAAAGGATGGAAGAGTGTGAAGAAAAGGGAGGCAGGGAACTGTAGTCATCCGGAGCATGGACTATGGAGCCAGACTACCACTTGTTATAGAGTCGATTCTGACTCTTGGTGACCCCATGCATGTCAGAGTAGAACTTTGCTCCATAGAGTTTCCAATGGGTGATTTTTGGGAAGTAGAACACCAGGCTTTTCTTCTCAGGCACTTCTGGGTGGACTTGAAAAGCCAACCTTAACCATTCACACCATCCAGGGGCTCTGGAGCCAGATTACCTGAGTCTAAATTCCATACCCAACCCGCAATGGTTATGTGACCATGGGCAAGTTATTTAACTTCTCTGACCTTAGTTTTTTTAATCTGAAAAAGAGAATGATAATAGTATCTACCTCATAGGATTGCTGTAAGTATTAAATGACATAATTGTATGTAAAGCATACTGACCAGTATCCAGAGGATGTTAAATGCTATGTAAATGTTTTTTTTAGGTGCCTTCAAGTCAGTTCTGACTCATAGCTACCCCATGAGCAATGGAGCGAAACACTGCCTGGTCCTGTGCCATCCTCACAATTATTGCTGTGCTTAAGCCTATTGTTTCGGCCACTGTATCAGTCCATCTTGTTGAGAGCCTTCCTCTTTTTCGCTGACCACCTACCAAGCATGATATTGCTCTCCAGGGGCTGATCCCTCCTGATAATATGTCCGAAGTATGTGAGACAAAGCAGTACCATCCTTGATTCTAAGGAGTGTTCTTGTTGTACTTCTTCCAGGACAGATTTGTTTGTTGTTTTGGCAGTCCGTGGTATAGTCAATATTCTTCGCCAACATCACAATTCAAAGGCATCAATTCTTCTTCTGTCTTCCTTATTCATTGTCCAACTTTAGCATGCATACGAGGCAATTAAAAACACCATGACTTGGGTCAGGCGCACCTTAGTCCTCAAGGTGATATCTTTGCTTTTTAACACTTTCAAGAGGTCTCTTGCAGCCAATTTGCCTGATGCAATGAGTCTTGATTTCTTGACTGCTGCTTCCGTAGGTATTGATTGTGGATCCAAGTAAAATGAAATTCTTGACAACCTCAATCTTTTCTCCATTTATCATGATGTTGCTTATTGGTCTAGTTGTGAAGATTTTTTTTTTCTTTATGTTGAAGTGTAATCCATACTGAAGGCTGTGGTCTTTGATCTTCATCAGTAAGTGCTTCAAGTCCTCTTTCCTCACTTTCAGCAAGCAAGGTTGCGTCACCTGTGTGTTGCAGGTTGTTAACGAGTCTTCCTCTAATTCTAGTGCCCTGTTCTTCTTCATATAGTCCAGCTTCTTGGATTATTTGCTCAGCATACAGATTGAACAAGTATGGTGAAATGATTCTATCCTGACACACACCTTTCCTGACTTTAAACCATGCAGTATCCTCTTGTTCTCTTCAATGACTTCCTCTTGATCCATGTACAGGTTCCTCATGAACACAATTAAATATTCTGGAATTCCCATTTTCCGCAATGTTATCCACAATTTGTTATGATCCACACAGTCAAATGCCTTTGCATAGTCAATAAAACACAGGTAAACATCTTTTTGGTATTCTCTGCTTTCAGCCAGGATCCATCTGAAATCAGCAATGATATCCCTGGTTCTGTGTTCTCTTTTAAATCTGGCTTGAATTTCTGGCAGTTCCCTGTTGATATACTGCTGCAGCCACTTTTGAATGGTCTTCAGCAAAATTTTGCTTGCATGTGATGTTAATGATATTGTTTGATAATTTCCACATTCAGTTGAGCACCTTTCTTGGGAATAGTCATAAATATGCATTGCTGTTTCCATATACTTATATGTGATTTTTAAAATGAAAGGTCTATCACTTTATAAATTAAATTAAATAAATTAAAACGGTTCTATACGAGAGAGAAAAGACAGGTACTAACCTTTATCATGTACCTAGTATGAACGACTGCTGTGCTGGTTCATGTATATTATCTCATGAGCTGAGGCTGAACCCGTGGTAATGGTGGACAAAGGGGTGGCTAGCCAGGGCATTCACTCCCTTGCCTTATGACTTCTTTCAGGGAATTCTTTAAACAAGAAAGCTGATGTCTTTCTTGTAAAAAAAAAAGAAATGAAAAGACACTTCTTTTGAAATATGACTTCTTGTTTTATTATGCAATAGAGTAACTTTTTTTATCATCTCATTTATTTTCTGCCTTGAAAGAACTGTTCTTTTTTGCTACAAAGAGATCCACAGTTTGATAAAACGTTATAACACATTTTTAAATTTGTGTTCAGCTTAAGTATAATATAGCTAACAATCTTTCTACTACCTAACACATAACCTCTCTTGATGCTGGTGGGAGTTTATATATAAAAGTACGTAACTATGTGCTGCTGCAACAGTGGCAGCAGTACATCAACAAGGAGCTGCCAGAAATTCAAGCCTGATTCAGAAGAGGACCTAGAACAAGGGATAGCATTGCTGATGTCAAATGGATGTTGGCAGAACACAGAGAATACCAGAAAGCTGTTTACCTGTGTTTTATTGACTATGCAAAGGAATTTGACTGTGTGAATCATAACAAATTATGAATAACATTGCAAAGAATGGGAATTACAGAACACTTAAATTGTATTCATATGGAACCTGTACATAGACCAAGAGGCAGTCATTTGAACAGAAAAAGGGGTACAGCATAGTTAAAAATCAGGAAACTTGTGCATCACAGTTATATCCTTCCACCATAGTTATTCAACCTGTATGATGAGCAAATAATCTGAGAAGCTGGGCTATGTGAAGAAGAACTTGGCTTCAATATTAGAGGAAGACTCATTAACGACCTGTGTTATGCAGATGACACAACCTTGCTTGCTGAAAGTTAAGAGGACTTGAAACGATTACTGATGAAGATCAAAGACCACAGCCATCAGTATGGATTACACTTCAACAAAAAGAAAACAAAAATCCTCACAACTGGACCAGTAAGCAGCGTCATGATAAATGGAGAAAAGACTAAAGTTGTCAAGGATTTCATTTTACTTGGATCCACCATCACCATCCATGGAAGCAGCAGTCAAGAAATCAAAGGCTGTATTGCCTCAGGCAGATTGGCTGCAAGAGACCTCCTTAAAGTACTGAAAAGCAAAGACATCACTTTGAGAACTAAGGTGCACCTGACTCAAGCCATGATATTTTCAAACACATCATATGCATGCTAAAACTGAACGATGAATAAGGAAGACTGAAGAAGACTTGAAGCCTTTGAATTACGGTATTGGTGGAGAATATTGAATATACCATGGACTGCCAGAAGAAAGGACAAATCTGTCTTGGAAGAAGTACAGCCAGAATGCCCTTTAGAAGTGAGGACTTCATCTCACATACTTTAGACATGTTATCAGAAGGGATGAGTCCCTGGGGAAGGACATCATGCTTGGTAAGGTAGAGAGTCTCCAAAAGAGAAGAAGACCCTCAACGAAATGGATGGATGCAATCGCAGCTACAGTGGGTTCAGGCATAGCAACGATTGCGAGGATGGTGCAGGACCAGGCAGTGTTTCCTTCTGTTGTATATAGGGCTGCTATGAGTTGGAACTGACTTGACAGCACCTAACAATAACAGCAACAACATAACTATATGTTTCTATATGGTTTTTAAAACTCTAGTACATATTACATTTTGCATTTCATGTGATATTGCTCAGACAGGGTTATGGGATGCTCCACTGGGTTTTAGTCACAGTAGGTCCTCCCCACCTGTGTCCTGAAAGGGAAAGTTATAAATCCTGCTGAAAGGTTTCCAAAGTATCAGAAGACACCACTGCGTGCTGATCTGTGGGTTTTTTCTACCTTTCCCAGTTAAATAAGAAATCAAGTCCAGGACTGAGTTCAAGGCGTTCATCTCTTGGTATGTAGCCATGGCTTTGTGAGACTTTGAAAGTGGCCTCCCTGCTTGGATGGGGACAGTGGGAGCACTGTACAGAGCTTGGAATAGAGTGGGTCTGTTGTGCGCCTTCACTGTCCAAATCTCTCTGTTGCTCCTCGCCAAATCCGTTTGTGCTCTATTATTAAGCCTGAACAAGAACTGTGGTGCAGCTGCTAGTGACGGAGTGTCAAAACTGAAGCTGGGACACCATAGTGATGGGAACTGGCTGCCAGAGAACCCTGCGGGGTGAAAACCCTGATGAAAGGACAGGAAAGTGACACTAACAAGTTTGCGCCCAAATAGCCATTAGGTAGAAAACAGAGTTTGTTACGCATCGGTATAAAAAGAGAGAAAATAGAAATTAGTCATCCTTGAATGATTCAACAAATTATATTAAACCAACAAATAATGACTAGTCCTCCGTTATTTCCACACGCTGGGCTGGGAGCTAGAGAGAGAGACTGGGAAGAGAGCGAGAGACCATAGAGTGAAGGGCCACTGGGAGGCAGGACAACACCCGGGCACGCTCAGGCAGACTTGGACTCAAGTTCCACTTCTATGATTTGGATGCACAATCTAGCCAAGTTACATGCTTTTCTGAAAATCTGTGATATACTTAAATGAAGTGCGGAAAAAATTAATGAAAAAAATCACGTATAAATTGTACGGGGCATAATGAACAAGTGGATCCTCCCTTAGGAGAACAAGAGAAACAGGTAATTAAAAGATTAAAATGTTCAGATTCAATAATAATCAATGTTCATAATTTGTGATATTCAGAAAGCATAACGCTTGAAATTATGAATTATAAGAGAAAAACAGATTTCTGTTTTGTAGTTTTGATGTTAGGTTTATTTTATTATGTTATACTTAGTCGGAATAGACTCCACGGGCAACTAACAACAAACAACAGCAAAGTTTCTAAAAGGTGCTCTATTTGGAGTTTATGTCATAAATATTTAATTACCTGAAAATTAAACTAAGCAGGATTCTCTTCTATCTTATTCTGGACAAATAAATTGATTTTAATATAAAAGCTACATCCTTTTTTCCCCTGTTTTTTTTCTGATTTAAAAAAAAAAATTGTGTGCTTGGTAGGAAATTTGGGAAGTAGGTGAAACCATAAAAATGTAGGAAAAAATATCCACATATCTACACCCAGAAAACCAATATTAACCTCTGGAATATTTTTTCTAGAGTTTCCTCTACGCTTTTTTTTTTTTGGAAGAATCATTGAATTCCTACTGTCCAACTTTGAAATCTTACTTTTGGATTAAAAAACCGAACCAAACCCATAAGCTTTGAGCTGATTCTGACTCATAGCGACTCTATAGGCCAGAGTAGAACTGCCCCATAGGGTTTCTAAGGAGCAGCAGGTGAATTCCAACCATTGACCTTTCGGTTAGCAGCCGAGCTCTTAACCGCTATACCACCAGGGCTCCTGTTTTGGGGTATTCAGTGTTATTCAAAAGCATTTTTTTCTCTGGCAAAGGGATGCTTGATAAGTGCAACTTTTTAAAAATTGCTTAATATTCTTTTTTATTGTGATATTACAATCTACTTATCTATGACCATATTATAGGGCATTTTTAGATTTTTTTAGTTCTTTGCTTGTAAAAAATTCTCCTAGATTGAATACATTTGGCATAGCTATTTTCCACATTTCAGATTATTTCCTTAAGAATAAATAGATTACCCAGAAGTGGAATTATTGTGTCAATATGTATGGAAAATAATAGCATTCTTAATAATATTGCCAATGTTCTTTTCAGAAAAGTTTCTGCTTGACTGTCACTAGCAGTACCAGGGAATGCCCAGCAACCTTTATCTGAGGCTCTAATTCTTTAATATTTGCTAGCTTAACATTTGAAAATACCTCTCATTTTTCATGGGAGTTTTTTTTTTCTTTTTAATAATTAGGAGGCCGATACCTTTCGAATGTTTACTAGCAATTTGTAATTCATTTTATGTTGTGGTGTATTGGTTCATGACCTTTGCTTAAAAAATGACATTGCTTGTGTGAAATAAGATACTAAGAAATTCAGACAACTAGGTAATATGGCAAAACATCTGCAAGACAGAATCAGAGAGCTGCTAATACAGTGAACCACTGGGATAGGATACGGCGGAGGAATGAGGTCAGCCAGGTGAGCCTGGCATTTAGGGGTCTTTGCCTCAGGAGGCATTTGCTGGTTCCAGAGGGAACAGCTGAGAGGCCGAGCTGCAATTCAGGAGTCCCTAGGTGGTGCAAACAGTTAGCATGTTTGGCTGCTAACGGAAAGGTTGGAAGTTGTGTTACCTGAAGCAGGTCCTGCCTGGTGCAGCTTCTCACCTCAGGGTGTCAATAAAGGCTCACCAAGGTGAGGAGGGAGAAAAAGCATTTATTGTAAGCACGCAGGCAAGGAGCGAGGAGGTGTATACCTCAAATCAAGCTCTCCGAACAAAGGGAGGCAGAACATTTCATATCGTCCTCTTTTTTTTTTTCTCACAAGGAAGTACATACAAATATCATGGACTACATAGGTTATGATGGCACGCAGGTGCAGTAAGACGAATTGCACTTTTCCCCCTTAGTATGTATGGAAAATGGCGAGTAAGTTCCCCCACCTCCCACAGAGATTTTAATATTCAATTAGGTCTTAATAAGGCTTGTGTTACTTCAGGACACTTTGAGGCTATTAAACTGATTTTGGCTGATTTAAAGCAGAAGCTGAGTTACAGGCAGTGTTCAAGGTCTTGATGATAATGGAGAGGAGGAGCAGGTCTTGCTTGATCGTGGATGAGCAGTTTGCTGGCTGCACTTGATATCAGTTGGAGTCTACCCAGAGATTCCTTGGAAGAAAGGCCTGGTGATCTATTTCCAAAAAAGCAGCCTTTGAAAACTCCGTGGCGTAAAGATCTACTCTGACACACATGAAAGTAAACTTAATGACAACTGTAATTGTTCCATGGGGTTAGAGTATTCAAGACGTACTAAGGAAAAGGATAAATCTGGTGAACCCCTCTCCTTTTTGACTGGGACCCTGAAAAGCTGCTCCCAACAAGGGGACTGAAAATCAATAGGTCTTACCAAGGACCGCAGCTCAGCTGGGAATCAATCAGCTATTGATACTGGATTAAGGCTCTCTCCATGTGCTGGTGTTCCCAGGCATCTTGCAAAAACAAATGGAAATCCTCTCTGGCCGAAAATAATGTCATCCTAGGTCTGAACACATTTCTACTAAAAATTTTCCAAATAAAATGTCTGTGTTGGACACTTCTTTTATGTCATTTCAAATCTTCCCAGTCCCATCTCTACTTTAGCCACGGCTACAGCAATCAGTTCCACACAGGCGTCTGCCAGCTCTGTGCCAGTGCTTCACCCTGTGCCACAGACTTCTCTCACTTCCTGCCTTGGGGCTTCTCTAAAGCTACGGCATGGGATGCCCACGGGAACCCATCCACGCACACCCAGAATTGCAGGGCAGCGAAGGTCTATGGAGCCACCATTGGACAACAGGTGGTAGAGGCTGTAGATACATGCTTCCCCCTTTCCTCCCTCAGAAATGCCTTTCATAAGGCTCCTTTGGTAGACCCAACGGAACTGAGCACTGAAGTCCATAAAGGCACCAATTTGACAAAGCTTCCTTGCTCTCTCTCTCCTTGCATTGGCTTTTCTTCTTTCCCTGTTTAACTTCTTCTATCCCTCTTTCCTAGCAACCTTGGTGGTGCTGGTGCAGTAGTTAATGGCGGTTGGCTGCTAACCAAAAGGTCAGCAGTTCGAACCCACCAGCAGCTCCATGGGAGAGAGATGTGGCAGTCTACTTCTGTAGAGGCAAGGAGGCTATAACTACAGTAATTGCCGTCATGGGCAGCAGTGCTGGAGAGGGAGCCTTGTCTCTGAGGATCTGTTTCTAGGATGTTGTTTAATTTTCTCCAAATAGGAAACAACTCAAAATATCCATCAAATATCAAATGGATGAATAATTTATGATATAATCATGTAATGGAATTATTTTGAGCAATGAAAATGAATAATCCCAGTTACATGCAATAACGAATGAATCTCACAAACTTAATACTGAGCAAAAGATGCTAGAGACAAAGAATATATATGAAATGATTCCATATAATTATACAGTTAAAAAAAAAAAGCCAAGCAAATCTAAACTAAAACAAATGAAAGGAGAAAAATCACATGATTATTGCAAGAAATGCAAAAAAAAGTAACAAAAATTCAACATTTCTTAGCAAACTAGAAATAAAACAGAACCTACGGCAATGAAAATATTAGTGAAGTATCAAAAGTTTTCCTTTGAAATTGTTAACTGGACAAGAATGGCCACTATTGGAGGTCCCTGGTCAGTGTAATAAGACAAGATAAAAATAAAATATATAGGAAATATAGAAATAAAGATAGAAATAAAATATATAAGAATTGGAAGGGAAGGAGTAAAGCTGTCATTATTTGCAGACATGATTGTGCATGTAGAAAATCTAAAAACCTGCAGGAGAACTGTTAGAATTAATGAGTGAATTCAGCAGATTGTTGAATAGAAGTGAATATGCAATACACAATTTTGTTTCTATGTACTAGCAACAATTAAAACATGAAATTAAAAGTGATACTATTCACAATAGCATCATAAAACATCAAAAACCTAGGAATAAATCTAATGTAAAATACACAAGCCTTCTATACAGGAAAGTTCAAAACAACATCAAGAGAAAGTAGAGATCTACGTCAATAATGATACGTACCTTGTTCTTGGGTTGGAAGAGTAAACCTTATTAAGACGCCAATTTTCTGTGAATCAATTAAATCAATATGATTCTTATTTGTGTGTGCAAACTGTTACGGTAATTCTGAAATTTTACGGCATTTTAGTCCCAAAGACAAAATGGAAGAAGAATTAAAAAATTGAAGGATTTGTATTCTAGATATCAAGATTTATTTTTCAGTTAGAGTTATGAAAACACTGCTATTAAGCAAGGATAGATGAATAGACCAAGAGATGGCAGAAACAAATCTACATGTATGCAAGTCACTCCATTCAAGACAAATGTTATGTTGCAGCGCAGAGGCGAAAGGACAAGTAATAAGATGTTACTGCATCAGTGGTGTATCCGTAAGAAAAAGATTGAATCTTAATCCTTAACTCACCCTCTGCACAAAAATACGATCCAGGTAGTTTATACATCTAAATGTGAAAAAGATGAAATCAATAAAATTTCTAGGAGGTAACAGGAGAATATTTATATCTTTCAGGGTAGCGAATGTTTTCTCAAACAGGATCCAAAAGTACCAACCATTAAGGAAAAAAATTATCACTGAATGATTATAGTAAAACTAAGACATAAAAATACTGAGAGTGAAAAGTCAAGCCACCGAGTTAGAGAACCTGTGTGAAACACATGTAACTGACAAAGGACTTATATCCAAAATAAAAACAAAAACCAAACCCAGTGCTGTCAAGTCGATTCCGGCTCGTAGGGACCCTATAGGGCAGAATAGAACTGCTCCGTAGAGTTTCCAAGGAGTGCCTGGTGGATTTGAACTCCCAACCCTTTGGTTAGCAGCCCTAGCACTTAACCACGACGCCACCAGGGTTTCCAAATAAACAACTCCTGAAAATTAATAAGAAAATAACAAATGATGCAATAGGAAAATGGGCAAGACACTTTAACAGGATATTCACAGGGAGGATATACAAATGATCAATAAACATTAAAAAAAATTCATACTCATTAATCTTAAAAAAAAGGGAAATGCAAATTAAAACCACAGTGAGATCCAGTTACACACCCAGAATGGCTAAAGTTAAACAGGCTGATGGTAGCAAGAGCCTGTAAGGAGGTGGCACTCTCATACAGGCTGGCAGGAATATAAAATATCAGTCCTTTGGAAAACTCTTTCCCATGATTTATTAAAGCTGAACTGATGCATATCCTAAGTCCCTGCAATTCCACTACAAGATTTAAAGCCAACAGAAATGTATACATTCGTTATACGATATGTTCAAGAATGTTGATAGCAGCATATTTTTAATTTAAAAAATAAATTTGTACTTCAAAGCATTTGCCATTTTTAAATGTATAATTCGGTGACATTCATTACATTCACATTAGGCAACCATCACCACCACCTATTTCCAAAAGTTTTTCATCACCCTAAACAGAAACTCAGCACTCCTTAAACAAACGCTCCCCATAGCCTCCTCCCTCAGCACCTGGTAAGCACTAAAAAATTTCTGTCACTGTGGATTTGTCTATTCTCATTATTTCATATAAGGGGATCATATGATATTTGTCCTTTTGTGTCTGACTTATTTCACTCAGTGTGATGTTTTTAAGGTTCATCCCTGTCATAACATGTGTCAAACTTCATTTCTCTTTATGACTGAATAATATTTCTTTGTATGGATAAAGTACATTTTGTTTATCCTTTGATCTATTGATGGACACGGGTTGTTTCCACCTTTGGCAACTGTAAATAATGCTGCAATAAACAGTGGTACGCAATATTGATTTGAGTTCCTGTTTTTGAGTCTTTTGGATACACACCGAGAAGTGGAATTGCTGGGTCATATGGTAGTTCTCTGTTTACCTTTATGAGGGACTGATGACCTGTTTTATACAGCAGTAGCACCATTTTATATCTCCACCAGCAGTATATGAGGGTTCCAATTTCTTTACATTCTTGCCAACATTTACTTTTCTCTCTTTTTTTTTTTTTATAATAGCCATTGTAATGGATGTGAAATGATGTCTCAGTGTGATTTTGACTTGCATTTCCGTAATGACTAACGACACTGAACATCTTTTCATATGCTTATTGGCCATTTATGTATCTTCTATAGAGAAATGTCTATTCGAGTTGTTTTTCCTATTTTTGAGATGTCCATTTTTTTTGTTTGTTTTTCAGTTATAGAACTTTCTTACATATTCTGGATATTGAACCAGTCTTAGTCTAGGTTCTCTAGAGGAGAAAAATGAGTGAAGTGTATATAGATATATATACATAGAGAGAAATTTACTTCAAGGAAATGGCTCGCACAATTATGAGAAAATGGCTCACACAATTGTGGGGGCTGGCAAGACCCAAATCCGTGTGTCAGGGGGAAGGCTGAAAACCTCTGTTGGCTCATGTGGCTGCAGGGGCTGATGAACCCACAATATGCAGGCCAGGTGGCAGACTGGAGGCCTCTGCTTGCTCATGGGATTGCCAAGGTTAGTGAATCCAAAATCTGCAGGTCAGGTGGCAGGCCAGAAAGTTCTGCAGGTTTACGTCCCAAGAACCAGAGGTCAGGAGATGAGAAGAGTATAGGGTCAAGAAAGAGACTGAACTTTGCTAGAACATCCATTTATATACTTGAGGCAGGCCACAGTCCCCAAGGAAACTCCCTTTTCAACTGATTATCTGCTCACATGAGATCACAAAATGGAAGATGATTACGTAGTATCTGCCAAACCACTGAGAATCTTAGCCTAGCCGAGTTGACATATAACATTAACCACCACAAACCCTAATCAGACATGATTTGCAAATATTTTTTCTCATTCTGCTGGTTGTCTCTTCACTTTCTTGATAATGTTCTTTGAGACACAAAATTTTAAATTTTGATCAATTCCAATTTATCTATTTTTTCTTTTATTGCTAATGCTTTAGTGTCATATCTAAGAATCCAGGGGCGGGGGGTGGGGGACAAGACCTTGAAGCTTTTTATTCCTGTGTTTTGTTCTGATAGTTTTATATTTTAGCTCTTATATTTGGATCATTGATCCATTGATCCATTTTGAGTTTTTTTTTTTTTTTTTGTATAAGTTGTGAGTTATGTGTCCAACTTCATTCTTTTGCATGTGGAGATCCTGTTGTCCAAAGAGCATTTGTTGAAGAGGCTATTCTTTTTTTATTGAGTGGACTTAGCACACTTGTTGAAAATCAATTGTCCATACATAATATGGGTTTATTTCTGGGCCCTCAATTCTATTCCATTGATCTGTATGTCTATTCTTATATATCTCTACCATGCTGTTTTGATTATTGTAGCTTTATAGTACATTTTTAAATTAGAAGTGTGAGTCCTCCTACTTTGTTCTTCTTTTTCAAGATTGTTTTGGTTAGTCAAGGACCCTTGCAATTCCATATGAATTTGAGGTTTAGCTTTTCCATTTCTGCAAAAAAAAAAAAAAAAAAAAAAAGACTGATAGAATTTTGATAGGGGTTGCATTGAATCTGTGGATTGCTTTCAGTAGTATTGTCTTCTTAATGATATTGAGCCTTCTAATCAATGAACATGGGATGTCTTTCCATTTATTAGGTCTTCTTTAATTTTTTTTTAGCAATGTTTTGTAATTTTCTATGTACAAGCCCTTCACCTCCTTGGTTAAATTTATTCCTAGGCATTTTATCCTTTTAGATTATATTGTAAATGGAATTGTTTTCTTAATTTCCTTTTCAGCTTGGTCATTGCTGGTGTACAGGAACACAAGTGACTTTTTTTGTGCTGATATTGTGCCTTGCTAATTTACATAATGTATTTATTAACTCTTCTATCTTGTGGATTTTTTTGGATTTTCCATATATAAGATCATGCCATCTGTATATAGAGATAGTTTTACTTCTTTTCCATTTGGAAACCTTTTATTTCTTTCTTGCTAATTATTCTGGCTAGAACTTCCTTAGGAGAAAATCTTTCAGTCTTTTGCTATTGAGTATGATGTTCAAAACCAAAAACCAAACCCACTGCTGTTGAGTCAATTTTGACGATGAGTATGATGTTAGCTGTAGGTTTTTCATAAATACTCTGTATAATTCAGCATTTTATTTAATCTTCAAAAACTGAAAGCAAATCAAAATTTCATTAACATTAGAATGAAAAAATAATTTGTGATATATTCGTATAAATGAATACTGTCCTGTACTTAGAATGAACTAATTATGGCTGCACAATGTGAACCTTGCAAACATGATCTTGAGAGAAAGAAGCCAGACACAAGAAGTGCACACTGTATTATTCCATTATATAAAGTTCAATACAGACAAATCTAATCTATGATGTTAGAAATCAGGATAGTAGTTACCTGTGGAGATGGTTAAAAGGGGCAATGGGGATACTGGTGTGTTCTAACTCTTGACTTAGGTTCTGATATCATGATGAGTTTCTTTGTGATAATTCATCATGCTGTGCACTTACATGATACGCTTTTCTGAATGTATGTTATTCTTCAATAAATATGTTCTTAAGGTCCTTTCATGATAAATGGAGAAAATGTTGAAGTTGTAAATGATTTCATTTTACTTGGATCTTCAATAAACACCCATGGAAGCAGCAGTCAAGAAATCAAACAACATTTTGCATTGGGCAAATTGCTCCAAAAGACCTCTTTAAAGTGTTAAAAAGCAAAGATGTCACTTTAAGGACTAAGGTGCATATGACCCAAACCATGGTATCTTCAATCACCTCACATGCATGTGAAAGCTGAACAATGAATAAGGAAGACTGAAGAAGAATCGATGCCTTTAAATTATGGTGTTGGCAAAGAATATTGAATATGTCATGGACTGCCAAAAGAATGAACAAATCTGTCTTAGAAGGGGTACAGCCAGAATGCTCCTTAGAAGTGAGGATGACCAGACTTCGTCTCACATACTTTGGGCATATTATCAGGAGGGGCCAGTCCCTGGAGAAAGACATCATGCTTGGTAAAGTAGAGGATCAGGGAAAAAGAGGAAGACCCTCAAAGAGATGGATGGACACAGTGGCTGCAACAACGATCTCAAGCACAACAACCATTGTGAGGATGGAACAGAGCAGGGCAGTGTTTTGTTCTGCTGTCCACAGAATCCTATGCGTCGGAATCAACTAGACAGCAGCTAATAACAACAATAACAATGTTCCTAGGTGGTGAAAACGATTTGTGATTGGCTGTTAACTTAAAAGTTGGCAGTTCAAACCTACTCAGTGATATCGTAGAAGAATAGGCCTGATGATTTGCTTCCATTAAGATTACAGCCAAAAAAACCCTATGGAGAAATTCTACTCTATAACACATGGGGTTGCCATGAGTCAGAATTGACTCAACAAGGTAGCTAACAACAACAAGGTAGAAAAGAAACAAAGTACCTTATTGGTGTAAAGAAGCTTAAGTGTTCAGTACTAGAACTATCTTCAAGGTCAGCCACAGCTTATTGCTAAGAAATTGTTATTAAATACTCAAGTGAAATATTGCTAGCAATGTTAGCACTATGATCTTGGATTTGGCTAAAGGCCTCAAATTTATGCAGTTGGTTCTCCTATCATGGCCCTCCTTTCTTCCAACTTTACTTACACTCCATGGGTAATCTCATTCAAGCCTATGATCTTAACTACTGCCTAGATGTCTAACAACCCTATAGGACAGAATAAAACTTCTCCAAAGAGTTTCCAACAAGCAGCTGGTGCATTAGAACTGCCGACCTTTTGGTTAGCAACTGAGCTCTTAATCACTGCACCACCAGCGCTTCTAAGTCTGTACAGTGGATATAAATCAAGCAGTTCAAACAATTCCTTTAGTCCCAACTTGTCAAGGATGATAATTTCTCTTTTATGGAATATAATCTGATGTATTTCATATAAAATTGAATGATATATTGTTTGAGTGATACACAGCCCTATAAATTCTAATTTGGATCTAATGAACTGTACTACTTCCCTTCAGATATTATGGATATCCCTGTTAACAACTTAGAGGTCAGTATTCTAGCAGTCTAGTACCCAGACTATCTTTTCAAGGATGTTTGCATAGCAAACAGTTCAAGAGGTTGGAGATAGAATCTACCTCTGGAGCAAAGGGCAGATTTGTTTGCAGGATAGTGTTTCCCTCTGGGACAAAGATCAGAAAGGTTTGATTGTAGCTCCTTTATAAAAGATTGGGATTTTCTAAGTTTGTGGCTCTTTAACTGTGATGCAAACCCACGGCATGTACACCATTCTCTTAGTCCTGTCTTCATTACCTTTATGAGACTTGTGGGGCAAGTGGAATTGGTGCAAACATGACACATGCTGTCTGCTGGGGTGTAGTAATAAAGTCCTTTATATCTGACCCAAGAGTCTTGTGTCTTCTGTCAGCTTCCATTAAACTGTAGCAGGCTATTTACAATTCTTGAAATAAATATACTTGCCCTCCTCTAGTGTTGCTACTATGTTTGCAGTAGAGCTTAGGTTTCAGTGAGATTCTGAGGTTAACAGTATCCAAAAAAAGTCCCTAAATATAATAGGTATAATTTGCATATGTTGGAGAGTGACAAACGGTTGCTTTTGGCCCAGGGGTGAGGACTTAACACTGTCACCTCCCAAGCAGTCCAGGAACTTATCCACTCTTTGGGACCAAGAGTCCATGCTCTTGACCTGAGTTTATGTACAAAACAGTGGTCAGTTGAGAGGATCTGTCTACAAACATGGCCAATGTAGCTTCAGATGAGATGCTTGTTGGGCGATGAGTGAGTAGTTTATGGTCCTCTAAAGATGGTCAAAAGAATAACTCAGCACCAAGTTCGTTCTCTTCCATGATGTTCCAAGAAATGTTTTCCCTGACCAGTTTCCAACAGAGAAGAGTTAGGTGTCTCCATTTCTTCCTCCCCATAATCCTCCTAGCCTCTGCCTCTGTGTTTTGTCTTCCTTCCCAGGCTTTTGTCTAATCTCTGAAACTGAGAAGAAGCTTTATTCTCCAAGTATGCTTCCTAGTCTTTCAGTGTCTCATCCTTTTGTGTCTGTTTTCACACAATTGACTCACTTCTTGGACAAGGGAGATGGGTGGCAGAGAGGAGAACCTTGAGTACTTTTGAAAGAATTCAATGTATTGTGTGGAAAGGCATGATACATATTAAGTTTTAGGCATATTTTCCAACCGCATTTGTAACTTGAATCCAGAGTTTTCTCCTGACTCTAGGAACTATTTATTCAACTGTTTGATGCATATCTTCATTCAAACGGACCACAGGAATCTGAAACTCAACATGTTGGAAGTGGAACTCATTGTTTTCACACCAACTTGCTCCTCCTTCTGTGTTTTCTATCCCAGTGACTGACATTGAGGCCTATTCACAATAGACTGTGTGTCAGCTCCTGTTGAAGGAAGGTGATTAGAAACACTAGTGTCAAGTTCTCTTTGAGTCTTTTGAGCAAAAGGAAACTAAACAATGAATGTTGTACTTGGCTTTCAGAATTTTGTTTTAGTGACCGAAAACGAAGGACACCCACAGAGTTTTGTTTTCTACTTGAGAGAGTTTATGCTTATTTTCCTTATCTCAAGTTGTAGCTGACAACGTTAACTCTCCTCTGACTATAACTCTCCTCAGCAACTATAATCAGGATTACAGTATGAGGCAATTCTAATTTTTAGAGGCAAAAGGAAAAAAATTGCCCTAAGAAACATTGTGGTCATACCACTTATCTTGACCTGTAACTTATGCCGTCCACAACATTGAGGGTAATGTGTATGCTGCAGGTTTCAGACAAGGAACAAAGCCTATTAGAAATTTCATCTTAAAATATTTTAAGAAAAGACCTGCACTGGTTCTAGTTCTTGCTGTGATTTCTCATTTTTTTTTTTTAACGTGATCAGCTTTGTCTGAGCCGGGAGAGCTGTCTGACTGCTCTCTTTGCTAACACTGGTCAATGTTATGGGTGTTGCCTTTGGTCCTGACAACAATTTTGCATGCCTGTTGTGACTATTAACAATGCCATGTGAAAGATGTGCTCATCTCAATGTGAAGGTGATAAAATAGAAGATTTCTGGAGACATGTTAGGTCAAAAATCTGTTTGGATAGATTTGTTGTGGGTTACATACTTTCTGTAGAAATGTGTTGATCTTACTTATCGGGGCAAACTCCCGTCATGGGAAAAAAAGAACAAAAGAAATATTGAACAAAAGCCAAAGAATGACTCAAAGGTTGGTGATTCCCCTCTTTCCTAATGCTAGGAAAGTCACTTAGGCCAACATGCCATTGAATACCTAGACCAAAAAAAAAATTTTTTTTTTTTTCTGCATAGAGCTTTCTATATCAGGCTTGAAGCTCCAGAAATTTACAGCAGCAAAGTTAGAATAAAAACACAAAAGATAGCCCTCCAATGTAATCCTCAACACCAGAGTTCTTTCTATGACATTAGTCTCCTTTTTGGCCTCTTACTCTCTTCTTAAATTCTTTCAGTTCTTTATATGGTGGTCATATAAAGAAGTGGTCGCTTAAATGGTCTCACTAAAATGCAGAATTTACTATGTGGTTCGTCTACTAACAAATGCAGTGACTTCTCATTGGTCAGAGGTAAAAGAGCAACTTCTTAGCAGGCCATTCAAAGCCCTTCACAACCTAGGCCCAACTTAATTTCCGCCTCATCTCCTGATGATCTCACTGCATTGTACTTGCAGTTACTATTAGTGCCCAATATACCCTTTACCTGTCTTCCTAACTACCAATTTCATGCCTCGGTGGCTTTGTTCTATTGGCCTGGATCACTTTTATCTCATTTCCTTAGCTACAAACTGTTACTGAAGACCCATTAAGGCTTAAATCAAATGTTACGTCCTAGCTAGGCAGCTCCTGTCACTCCAAAGAAGACTCAATTGCTCCATCGTTTAGCCTCCCTTTGAACTGTGTATTGCCTGCTATGTCTCATATACAGTGCCTATGTCTCATACACAGCATTATTGTTAGTTACAATTTGCCTTTATTGTGATTTTTCTGTCTTCCTGCTAGCTCACTGCCTGTTTCCTGGAAGAAGTTTTGTTTCTTGTTCATAAGGTATAAATTTGTTTTTATATAAAAATGTTAATCAGCTCTCATAATGTCTGTATGTTCATGTCTGTCCGTCTGCATTGCACATGCAGGCAGGCTGTGCCTCAAACCTCCAGGCAGTCATAAGACTGCTAGAAATGACATACATCCGCCCCCTGGCATTAACCATTCCAGGAGTGCTACAATCATCTGTAATTGAGCCGGACACCTAAGACACTGTGTTGGCAAAGTGAAAGCCATTATTATTATTATTTACACAATGCAAAGAGTAAACAATAACAACAGATTCTCAAAGGTGAGATGCTTACCCTTCCCCAGATTACTCATGTCCTTTCTTATGTCACTGGGCAGGCGTGCCGTAATTCAAGTTACATGGTAAGTTCACATCACTGCTGCTTCCAGCTACCAATATAATGCCTGGGGCCTGCAAGGCTGCCTAGGCTTCTGCTGTCTCTGGGCCACCCAGGCCTCTGCTGCTGCCTTGAGCCACACTACTTGGGCCTGAAGGGCTCTCTTGCTACCATGCTACCTGGGCCCATGCTGCCCAGGACGGGGAGGGGAGAGAGGGGGAGGCGTGAACTTCCTGATGGTGCACACTCAGACCTCTCTTGCATGCATAAGCAAGTGTTACAGCTCTTTTAGCTCCACAGGCAAGCTTCCTGCCCAGAGGCATCCGGCTCTGTCCTTCTGTAGGAAGACCCCTGCACAGGATCCTCCCAAGCAACCCTTGCATGGGTACACTCAGGCCTCTGCCCTGCACTGGCAAGTGTCACAACTGTTTTAACTCCACCTAAAGGCCTCTAGCATGAAGGGACTCAGCTCTCACTCTGTGGCCCCGCCAGCCCACCATGGCTGTCTCTCACCATCTTCAGTGCTAGATCTTTCTTCCGGATCTAGGAAGTTTTCAGCAAAGGAACCCAGGATCTTTGGCCTGAAGGACGTGCTCTGCTCCAGACTCCTTCTTGATGGTAATGAGGTCCCCCTGAACCTCTGCAACTGGCCCTTATGAATGCCTCCTTCTTGTCAATTTCCTTGCTAAACCACAAACCACTCAATTTGTATAGTAAATGGACCGATCCCTTCAGTGTACCTCAATTTGAATAGTTTCAGCCAATCATTTTGTGGGAGTTACAAGACCATGGCTAGAAAGGCCATTTTGGTGGCTAAGATTGTGTGTCAACTTGGCTGGGCCATGGTTCTCAGTGCTGTGGCAGTTATGATGTAGTTTGGCAGTTATGTAATGATGTAATCGCCTCTATGATGAGATCTGATATAATGTAACCTCCATGATGAGATCTGCTATGAGCAGCCCATCAGCCGAAAGGGAGTTTCCTTGACAGCGGAGAAATTTCATTTCTCGTAGCTTGCTGGCGGAACTTTAAATGGTATAACTGCTTTTAAAAGCAGTCTGGCAGTTCCGTAAGTGGATACACATAGAGTTCCCATTGTTGTTGTTTTTCCTTGCTGTGGAGTCAGTTCCGGCTTAGGGCAATTCCATGTATGCAGAGTAGAACTGCTCCATAGGGTTTTCAAGGCCGTGGGCTTTCAGAAAGAGATGGCCAGGGCTGTTTTCTGAGGAGACTCTGGGTGTATTCTAACAGCCAGTCTTTCAGCTAGTAGTCAGGCACTTAACCCTTTGTGTTACCCAGAGAATCTTAGAGTTGCCATATGGTCCAGAGAAATGAAAACATCTACACAAAAACTCATACACAGATGCTTATGTCTTTTCTAATAGTTGGGCATTTTTTACTATTTCATTTTATCTCCACTATTGATCCCATCTATTTTAACTTTTTAGTGGTTGCTCTAGAGTTTAAATATACGTATTTAACTCATGATGATCTGCCTTCAAATTGTATTATACACCTTCTTACATAGTGTAAGGACCTTAAAACCGTATGCTTCCATTTCCTGTCTCCATTTTTTCTGCTATGGTTGTCATACATTTTAATTCTACATTTGTAATAAACTCCACAATGTATTATTATTTTGCTTTAGGCAGTCAATTATCTTTTAAGATGACTAAAAATAAGGAAAAATACAGCTTTGACATTTACCCTTACTTTTACTCTTCCTAACATTTAAAATTATTTGTTGTTAGGTGCTATCAAGTTGGTTCCGACTCATAGTAAAACCTTATATAACAGAATGAAACTTTGCCAGGTCCTGTGCTATCCTTACAATAGTAGGTAAGTTTGAGCCATTGTTGCAGCTTCTGTGTCAACCCATCTCATTGAGGGTCTTCTTCTTTTTCACTGACCCACTACTTTACCAAGCATGATGCCCTTCTCCAGGGACTGGTTATTCCTGATAACATGGCCAAAGTACATGAGATGAACTTTTGCCATCTTTGTTCCTAAGGGGCATTCTGGCTGTACTTCTTCCGAGACAGATTTGTTTGTTCTGCTGGCAGTCCATAGTATATTTAATATTCTTCGCCAACACCACAATTCAAATGTATCAATTCTTTGGCCTTCATTTTTCATCATTCAGCTTCTGCATGTATATGTAGTAACTGAAAATACCATGATTTGGGGTCAGGTGCATCTTAGTCCTCAAAGTGACATCTTTGCTTTTTAATATTTTAAAGAGGTCTTTTGCAGCAGATTTGCCCACTGCAATATGTCATTTGATTCCTTGATTGCTGCTTCCATGGGCATTGATTGTAGATCCAAGTAAAATGAAATCCTCAACGTCAATATTTTTTCTGTTTATCATGATGTTGCTTATTGGTTCAGTTGTGAGAATTTCTGTTTCCTTCATGTTGAAGTGTGACCTATACTGAAGGCTGTGGTCTTTGATCTTCATCAGTAAGTGCTTCAAGTCCTCTTCACTTTTGGCAAGCAAGGTTGTGTCATCTGCATAGCACAGTTTGTTAAGGAGTCTTTGTCCAATCCTGATGACACCTTCTTCTTCATATAGTCCAGGTTCTTGGATTGTTTGCTCAGCATACAGATTGAATAAGTATGGTGAAAGGATACAACCCTAATGTATACCTTTCCTGACTTTAAACCACACAGTATCCCCAGTACCCCCTTGTTCTGTTAAAACGACTGGCTCTTGATCTATGTACAGGTTCCTTAGGAGCACAATTAGGTGTTCTGAAATTCCCATTCTTCACAATATTATCCATAATTTGTTATGATCCACACAGTCGAATGCCTTTGCATAGCCAGTGAAACACAGGTAAACATCTTTCCAGTAAATGTAAGAGGTAAAATTTTAAAACTTCAAGAAAAGAGCAAGAGAAAAAACGTTTGGAAACTTAGGTTAGGAAAATGTTTCAGAGGGGACAAACAAAAATCATTAAAGAAAAAAACTATAAATTGAAGTTTAGCAACTTAAAAGTTACACTTTCAAAAAACATTGATAAGAAAATGAAAAGACAAGCCACAGATTAGAAGAAAAAGTTTTTTAAAAACTGCATATGGTAAAGGACTTGTATTCAGAATATATAAAGAGCACTCACAATGCAATAACATGAGATAAATAATCCAATTTAAAAAGTGGCAAAAGACTTGGATGCTTCACCAAAGGATATGTATGAATGACAAGTAAGCACATGGAAACGTGCTCAACGTTATTAGTCGTTAGGGAAATACAAATTAAATCCTTGACTACTACACACCTAAAGGAGCCCTGGTGGTACAGTGGTTAAAGCGATCAACTGCTAACCAAAAAGTCGATGGTTCAAGACCACCAGCATCTCCATGAGAGAAAGATGTGGCAGTCTGCTTCCGTAGAGACTTACATCCTTGGAAAAACTATGGGGTCACTATAAATTGGAATCAACTCTATAGCAGTGGGTTTGGTTTTGGTTTTGGATTACACACCTACTAGATTTGTTAAAATGAAAAATATTGTCGACACTAATTGCTGGCAAGAATGTGCAGCAACTGGAGCTCTCATCCATTGCTTGTGGGAAGGCAAAATAACACAGGCAGTTTGAAAAGATTTCTGCAGTTTCTTATAAAGTTAAACGTACAATTAGCATATGATCCACCAATCACTATCCTAGGTATTTGACCAAGAGAAACGAAAACAAATGTCTACGCAAAGACCTGCATATGAATGCTTAATTTAGCTTTATTCGTAATAGCCCCAAACTGGAAACAACCCAACCCAAATATTTATGAGTAGTGAGTGTATAAACAATTTGAGGTACATCAATCAATGTACTCAGTAATAAAAATAAAGACGCAACTGATATGTGTAACAACAAGAATACATTTCAGAAACATTAAACTAACGGAAAGGAATCATACACAAAATGCTGCATATTTCATGATTCATACCGTATGATGACATTTATATGATATCCTTGAAAAGGCACAGTTGTAGGCACAGAAGTCAAATCAGTGGTTTACAGTGGCTTAAAAAAAAATTTTTTTTTTTTTGGATTGAGGAAGGATGAGATACAAAAGGGGCATGTAAGAGCTATTTGGTACAATAGAAATATTCTGAGTTCTTACTGACATCCAGTTTCTCCTATTATTAACATCTGACATTGGTATAGTACATTTGTTATAATTAATGAATTGACATTATACATTATTATTAACTATCAATCAACTCGATCTACTTGGTATAAATAGAACATCCTTCTCAACAACAGTAGAATACACATTCTTGTTCAGTGTACATAACATTTATCAAAATAGGTGATATACTGGGCCATTTAAAAACAACTCCTTAACAAATTTAAAAGAATTGAAATCACACAAATTATGTACTCAGATGTAATTAAACTATCATTCAATATAAACAAGATAGCTGAATAATATCCTAATCTTCAAGAAATTAAAAAACACACTTGAAAATATCCCTTGAATCAAAGAGGTAGTCACTGGGTAACTAGAAAGTATTAATGGAAATAAACTCACCACACATCAAAAAACCCAGCATGTTGCTGAAGCAATACATGGGAGAAATTTAAAGCTCTAACTGTCTGTATTAGAAAAGAAGAAATATCTTTAGCCAATGACTTCAGCTTTCACCATCAGCTTGAAAAAGAGCAAATTAGATTAAAAGTAAGTATAAAAAGAAATAAAGAGCAGAAACCAATGACATTTAAACAGAAATAAGCCTGATGAAACTAAAAGTAGGTATTTTGAAATAATCAATACAATTGATTAACCTGCAGCCAAACTTCCAGTATCAAGAAAAACAGGGTACATTACTACAGATCCTGTTGTTGTTAGGTGCCGTCAATCGCTTCCTACTCATAATGACTCTCTGTACAACAGAATGGAACACTCTCCAGTCCTGAGCCATCCTCACAGTCATTGCTATATCTGAGCCTATTGTTGCAGCTACTGTGTTGATCCATCTCACTGAGGGTCTTCCTCTTTTTTACTGACCCTCTACTTTATCAAGTATGATGTGTTTCTCCAGGTACAGGTCCCTCATGATAACATGTACAGAGTACATGAGACTAGTCTCACCATCTTCCCTTCTAAGGAACATTCTGGCTGTACTTGTTCCAAGACAGATTTGTTTGTTCTTCTGATTCGACAAACTAAAGACCTTATAAACATTAAAAAAATTACAAGGGAATATGACGAACACCTTCATGCCTATAAATTTGACAACTTAGATGAAATGGACCAATTTTATGTAAGACAAAATCTGTCAAACTCCCTTAAAAAGAAACAGGTAATCTAAATCACACATATCAAGGAAAGAAATTGAGTTACTCGTTAAAGACCTTTCAACAAAGAAAACGCTAGGTCCGTTGACTTAACCGGCAAATTCTACCAAATATTTAAGGAAGGAATAACAACAATTTTGCACAATCTCTGTCAGAAAATAAAGCAGTAGGAAACATTTTCCTACTCATTTTATGAAGACTACATTACCCTGGGAGGAGTCCTGGTGCCACAGAGTTTAAGCACTTGGGTGCTAACTTAAAGGTCAGTGGTTCAAACCCACCAGCTGCTCTGTGGGAGAAAGACATAGCGGTCTGCTTCCATAAAGATTACAACCTTGGAAGCCCTATGGGGCAGTTCTACTCTGTTCTATAGGATCGGTATGAGTAGCAGTTGAGTCGATGGCAATGATTTTTTTTTTTTTTTAGTTTACATCTCTCTGACACAAAAATCCACAAAAAATGTTATAAGAATACTAAAGACAAATACCCTGCATAAACATGGATGTAAAATTTGTCAGCAAAACATTAACAAATCAAATTAAGCAATATAAAAAGGATAATAATGTCTTGAGAAAGCAAATTTATCCCAAAAATGCATAATGCAGTTTATCACATCAGTAAACTAAAGGAAAAAAGGTGATAATTTCAATAGATGCAGGAAAATAATTTGACAAAATTCAACAATGGTTCATGATAAAAACTCTCAGCTAACTATGATTGAAAGGGAGCTTCTTAAATCTGACTCATCGATTCTGACTCATGGCGACCCTATAGGACAGAGTAGAACTGCCCCACAGGGTTTCCAGGGAGCTGCTGGTGAACTCAAACTGCAAACTTTTTGGTTTACAGGTGTGGTTTTTTTCCACCAGGGTTTCCACAAATCTGATAAAAGGTATTAACAAATACTGAGTGATTTTTTCTTAAGATTGACAATAAGGTAGCAAAGTCCATTCTCAACACTCTTATTCAACATCGTACTAGAGATCCTAGTCAAGACACTAAGGTAAGAAAAATAAATTAAAGCATATAGATTGGAAAGGAGGAATTAAAACAGCCTGTATTCTCAGATGACATGATTTTCCACATAGAAAACCCCAAGAAATCTTTCAAAACTTTTAGAACTAAAAAGTGAATTTAGCAAAATGGTAGGATATGAAGTAAAATGCAAAAGTGGTTGCATTTCTATGTATGTGTATTAGTTATCTACTGCTGTGTAAAACATTTCCCTGAAAAATAGTGACCTAAAATAACAAACTTATTATCTCACAGTTTCTATAGGCCAGAAAGATTCTTAGTTGATTAGCTGTGGCTCATAGTATCTTAAGAAGTTATAGGCAATATGTTGGCTAGGGTTTCAGTCATCTGAAGGCTTGACTGAGGCTGGAGGATCCACGTCTAAGCTAACTAGCATGACTTTTTGCAGAAGGTCTCAGTTTTTTGTTTTGTGGACCTACTGATAGGATACCTTGAGTGTACTCATGACATGATAGGTGGTTTATTCCACAGGAAGTAATGGGAGGGAGATACATATTACTCTCATTTACGGTCTGGTCTCTGCAGTTGCACATTACCACTTTTAGACTATTTTATTCATTATAAATGAGTTACTAAGTCCAAGCCACACTAAAGGAGAAGGAAATTAAGTTCCATGTCTTGAAGTGATGAGTGTCAGAGAATTTGAATTTGTGGGAATATGTAATAACCACCACGTCTTATAATAATCAATCAGAAATTGAAATTTAAAAAAAGTCACCATATGAAATAGCAACAAAAATTGAGATAGTTATAAGAAAATATGTGCAGTGTCGGTGTGCTGAATGCTACAAAATACTGATGTAAGAAATAAAAACCAAAAAAAAAAAAAACCCAAACCCAGTGCTGTTGAGTCAATTCCGACTCATAGCGACCCTATAGGACAGAGTAGAACTACCCCATAGAGTTTCCAAGGAGTCCCTGGCAGATTTGAACTGCCGACCCTTTGGTTAGCAGCCGTAGCACTTAACCACTACTCCAGCAGGGTTTCCAAGAAATAAAAGACAACCTAAATAAATGGAGAAATATGCCGTGTTTATGGATTGGAAGAACTAATATTGTTAAGATGTCAATTGTCCTCAAACTGATCTGTAGATTCTACATAATCCCCAAAAAAATCTTAGCAGGAAATTTTTTTTTTTGTAGATATTGACAAGCTGATTTTAAAATTTATTTGGAAAGGTAAAGGAACCAGAATATATAAAATAATTTTGAAAAGAAGTACAAATTTGAGGAGTTACTCTACCTGATTTCAGGTATTACCATAAAAAAAGGACTACAATAATCAAGACAGTGTGGTAATGGCAAAAAGATACACACAGAGATCAATGGAACATAATCAACAGACTGTTGACAAAGGTGCAAAGATGATTCAATGGAAAATGATATTCTTTACAACAAATTATACTGGACATCCATATGGAAAAAAAAATGAACTTCAGCCTTTATTTCACGATTTATTAAAAAATGAACTCAAAATGGAGCATAAGCTGAATGTAAAGCCTAGAGAAGTTGAACGTATAAACATACTACATTGTATACTTACAACAAACAGACAAATAAGTAATGAACCACTGCTACACACGACAGCATGGGTGAATCTCAAATGAACTGTGTGGAGTGAAAGAAGTCAGGCTTAAAAGGCTACATGCAGTATGATTCTATTTATATGGCATTTTGGAAAAGGCAAAATTATAGGAAGAAAACAGGCAAGGATTATCAGGAGATGTTTGGGGAGTGGGGTTGATTGTAAAGGGGTAACATGGGAAAAGTTTTTGCAGATGATGGAACTGTTCTGTGTCTTGGTTTTGATGGTGATTACATGACTATGTATTTGTCTAAACTCAAAGAACTGTACACCAACAGTGAGTTTTACTGTATATACGTTTTAAAAAGGGAGTAATAAATACTATCAAAGAATATGTACACATTCTTAAAAATAAAAGAGTTGCACAGGAGGAAATTTCCTCTGCCTTTCTGATGCAGATATGTCTGTATAAGATGGCTCCAGCCATCATAGCCAGTTTGTAACCATGGAGGATTACAACCACAATTGTAGGGCCAATACGATGAGGGGACGATGGAAAGTCACTGGATCAATTATGATTTTGATTAGGTGCCTCACCAGATGCTGGAACTTGTCTGCATCTAATTTTTTGTCTGTGAGATAATAAAGAAATATGCTTAAGCCATGGAGTGGGAGGGAGGGGGAGTATTCCCTAGTGTTCTAGGGAATGTTTTCGGGAAAGTTTCTCCTCATCAAGCCACATTTGGTGTGGAGAGAGGGAGATGGGGCAAAAGGCAGAGAAGGCACCAGGAATGAAGGCAAAAGGCCACAAAAACTTATGGTACAGGTGGAGGATCTATGACTAGTATGATGTTTGTGGGAGGATAATGTTTGCGACATTATTCAGCCATAAGATGGATGGTTAGAGAAAGATGGACTATAGAAAGTCTGAGAGGCTTTGACATTCTGCTATGACTAAAGGGAGACTGAGGGGTAAAAATTAGTATGTCTGATATCAAGTTATGGCCTGCCTCCAACCACCTTTCTCCACATTGGGGTAAAGAGTCCACAGAACCAAGGAGTCATGCCCACTTTCTAGACTATGCCTTGAATGTCCAGGACTGGGGATATGCAGGTGACCAAGTCCAGGGCTTGGACAGGTGTCATGGATTGAATTGTGTCCCCCCAAAAATGTGTGTATTAACTTGGTTAGGCCATGATTCCCAGTATTCTGTGGTTGTCTTCCATTTTGTGATTGTAATTTTATTGTAAAGAGGATTAGGGTAGGATTGTAACACCACCCTTACCCAGGTCACATTCCTGGTCCAAAGTAAAGGGAGTTTCCCTGGGGTGTGGCCTGGGCCAACTATTATAAAAGGAAAGGGAAGCAAGCAGAGAGCTGGGAATCTCCTGCCACCAGGAAAGCAGCACCAGGAGCAGAGTGTTTCCTTTGGACCCGGGGTCCCTGCATCTGAGAAGCTCCTCGATTATGGGAAGATTGAGGACACAGATCTTCCTCCAGAGCCAATGGAGAGAAAGCCGTCTCTTGGAGGCTGAATTTGGACTTTAACCTACTAAACTGTGAGGCAATAAATTTCTCTTTGCTAAAGCTATCCACTTGTGATATTTCTGTTATAGCAGCACTAGATAACCAAGACAACAGGTGTTTCATTGCCCCTTTCCCTCAAGGGTAGACCACACCAATGTAGACACCCCCTTAGGTGCAGGGATAGACAAGTGGTGACTTTTTACAGGGGCCAGGCACAAAGCTTGGAACTGAAGGTTGTAGCATCCCCATTGGTGCACGCCAGGTCTGTTCCTGAGAGCTGGGCCAGGTGGAGAAGAGAAGGGAGGCAGCCACAGCCCAGGGCCTGGTTCTTCCTGTGCTGCCAATTCCTGTGTAGTCTTAGAATCCCGAGGAGTCCTCCAACTCTGAATTTTATCCTGTCCTTCAGAAAATTCTGGAGGTATGTCTGCCAAGAGAGGAGAATAGAAAGCATTTTATTTAATAGACAGTTAATTTATAACTTTAAAACCTTTAGACACATGCTATATGGATCTCCATTTGTACGCTTGCTGTAGGCCCGATTACATGTGGGCCTACAATCCTATAGAAGTCTCAAGGTACATTAAATACTGTCAATTCTAGTAATGGTCCTCAGCAGTCACCAGGTTTTATGGAACTTGTCTCCACCGTAAGGCTCTCTTGTGAAATTGGATCCTGCTTAATATAGAAACTAGTTCCTGGACCTTACTTGCCCTATTCATCTTTATCAGTGAAGGCTAGATTTAAGGTATTTTTTAAAATGTCTTTTTTTCTTGATTCTAAAAATAACATATACTAATTGTAATCAAACTTGAATTTCAGGAATATATATAGAAGTAAATTGAAATCACTCATAAATTCACAATCTAGAGATTATGAATATCCATAGTTCAGGGCATTTTCTCCTGGGGATTATTTATGTACATATATTTTTATGCCTATACACACATAGTGTAAACACATTGGCTGCTTCATCCTCAATGAAAATTTATTGTATATCAAATTTGCTATGTAACTAGAATCATTTTTAGATGGAGTTCTGCATCAAATATCTCTATTTGTTCAACATAAACATTTTCTTAGGTCATTAATTATGTTTAAACACAATCTTTTAAAGAGCTCCTTGATATAGCATCATACTAATGAAAAATTGATATGTTGCAAGGTTGGATATTTAGGTGGTTTCCAATTATTCATAGTTGCTATAATGAAGATGGCAGGACTAAAATTTTTGCTACATCCTTAATGTTGTTGTGGTGGTGTTAGTTGCTGTCGGAGTAGAACTGCTCCTCAGGGTTTACGAGGCACCTCTGGGTGGGTTTGAACCGTCAATCTTTTGGTTAATAGTCCACCACTTAACCATTTGTGCAACCCAGGGACTCCTACATTCTTAATATTAGGATTTAAATCTGAAGTCTCTTTTCATCAAACAGCTTTAAAACGAGGAGGAATTGATGACCTGCTCTCCAAGGGACCACAATGCACATTGACTTACAAGCCCCAATGTAGATTTCCTGCTGTTTCACTTGATTTGAATGAAGGAGAAAAGAAAATGAAATGCACTGATTTCTCTGCCTCAAAGGGAAGGTTTTCAAAGACCAAGACTTCTTTGCCCAGGCCAAAGTCATTCATGAGGTCCAGTCTGGGGTACCAACTTAGTTCTAACAAAACTCCAGAGAAATACCCCACCACATCCTGCAAAAAACCTACAGACACAGAAAAAATTCTAAAATTAAATCACGGAGAAATATACTTACTAATAATAATATTTGAGCTTGGAAAGAAGAATCCAAAATAGTATGTAAACTACGATGACAACCATGTAAAATACGTAATCGCATGAACAAAGACTAAAAGGAAAAACCCCAAAGTGTAGGTGGTTACTTTAGAGTGGAAGAATCACAAGAAATTTAAAAGGAAAAGACAATAGTCTAATAATATTATTTATAATAAATACAACATACATTATCTGTTATTTTTTTGTAAATTAATTTTATTTCTTGGTAGAAAATATCTTAGTTACCTACTGCTGCTGTAACATCAATAATACAAGTAGGTGACTTTAAAGAAAAGAAATTTATTTGCTCACAGTTCTGGAGGCTGGAAGTCTAGATCCAGGTCTCAGCTGTGTCAATTCCTTCCTTGTCAGTAGTCCTGGGCATTTCTTCATTCCTTGGTATTCCTTGGTTTGTATTTGATCCTTGCATAGCTTTTGTCTTTCCCCATGGCTGCTTCTCTGTGTCTATTATTATTATTTTTAACTCAGAAGTAATTAGGTTTAGGATCCACCCTACACTGGCATGACCTAATTTACATAACAAAGAGAACCTTATTTCCAAAAAGGATTACATCCACAGATACAAGGGCTAAAAATTCAACATATTTTTATTTTTTGGAGGGGGGGCATAATTCAATCTATAACAGAAAACAATATGATATTTTGTTTTACTGTTGCAACTACCAGAGGATGAAGTGCCTCTGTCATCTAGGAATAGCTTCTTAGTTTAAAGGAAACCACATATTAACTTTCAGTGATGCATGGTTTATGTTAGCACTATGACCCAGCCTTGTGTCCATGCATTGGTTCTCGCAGCTGTGTGTACAGAACCAATTAGTCATTTGTCAATAGTAGGGCAGATGGGTCACTGCAGCTTCTAATTCAGTCCCTTTCCTGCTGTCTGAGTTTTGCTGTCCTTAAAATATTTGCAGTGGATCTTGAAATCTACTGTTATTTTTCTTAAATACTGAAACCCAAGATGTCTAAAGTTGTCAGTAAACAAGTGAAGAAATCTCAGCTTGTGGCTGGAAGCAGGGCCCTGATTCAAGTTTGACGATTCACTTGAAGAACGTGTTGTGTCCCCATCTGTCCATTAGAAGTAGAGAAAAGGAACAGCACACTTATTTTTGGATCTCTTTCAGGATTCTCCATTTTGAAGCCCTGCTGGCTGTGTTCACTGAAGGCAGCCGTGTGGTATAAGTGGTTGGAGCAATGCCCTAAGAATCAAGAAGAAGGTGTGATTCCTGATCTGTGAAGTGGAAGCTCCGAGATCTTGGGGGATAACCTCAACTTGTGGGCCCTTAGTATTTCACCTAGAAAACAAGATAGTTGTGCTAGATGCCCTCTTAACAGTGAAGTCTTTTCAGGCTTGTTTATAAAGAATGATGCCGGTGAATCCAAGATGTGGTTCCCAACAGCAGATTCCTCTTCTTATCCTCCATCACCTCGGTCAGCTCTGTCAGAGTGTACATTTCTGGCCACAGGGTGATCCAGGGGTGAGCCAGTGACAGGCTCATAATCGGACTTTTGCCAAATCAGCTGAGAGTACATGTCCCAACAACGCTGGATTGATAGCCCTGTCCTTATATACAAAGGAAAGAGCTTTTTTGTTTGAAACACTCTTTTAGTTTTCTATAAAGACAGGAGAAATGAGGCACAGAGAAAAGTTCAGAAGAAATTTACTTCAAGAGTACATTCCTGAATAACACATTCAACTTAAAAAAAGGAGGAAAGAAGAGAGATTTGTCTTACCAGATATTGACATAACATTAAAACACTGCAGTGTTGGCACAAGAACAGTCAAGTAGACCAATGGAAGAAAACAGAGACCTAGAGAGAGGGGCTTATATACATGGGAACTTAATATGCCATGAATCGAATAAGAGAGGATGCACTGTTTCATAGATTTGGTGGGGGAAAACTGACTCACTTGACTGAGAAAAACAAAACTGAATCATTCCATAACACCGTATGAATAGGTAGATTCCACATGGTTTAAAGACCCAAGTATGAAAGGCAAAATGATAAAATTAATGGAAATAAATATAGGAGAGTCTCTTTGCCAATCAAGGACAGGAAAAGCTTCTTGAACAACAATTTAAAAGGACAAACTCAGAGGAAAAAAATATCGATGGTTTTTATGACATGAAAATTACGAGTATCTATCTGTTCATTGAAGGACAACTATGGGTAATTTACATATGACAGCAAGAGAAAATGTATTTATGATGTCTAAAAGCTACACACCATTGCTATCTAGAATACAAAAGAAATTCCAGCAAGTCAATAATAAGAACAAGTTTAAAATATAGCAATTTTTATCTATAAGATATAGGCAAAAGATAGGAACTGGAAACTTAAGAAGAGGAAATCAAAGTCGAACAAGCACTTTAAGAAATACCCAGATTTGTGGTGGTTGTTAGCTGCTGCTGAGTTGACTCTGATGCATAAAAAATAGGAACCCCTTATATAACAGGACAAAATGTTGCCTGGTCCTGTATCATTCTCAGAATTGCAGCGTGTTCAAGTCCGTCATTGCAGCCATCATGCCAATCCATTTCACTGAGGGTCTTCCATGCCCTCCTTGGCCCTCTGCTTCACCAAGCATGATGTCCTCCTTGAGCAATTGATACCGTCTGATGATGCGTCCAAAACAAGCTAGTCAGACAATTGATTCATAAGATTTTCATTGGCTAATTTTCAGAAACAGATTACCAGCCTTTCTTCCTAGTCCGTCTTAGTCTAGAAGCTCCACTGAAACCTGTCCACCATAGGTGATCCTGCTGGTATTCGAAATACTGATGATATAGCTTCCAGAATCATAACAACATGTAATTCACTACAATACAACAAATTGACAGATGAATAATGATCAAACTTATTAGTAATTGCTAAAATGCGAATTAAAAAATAAGACATCTATTACTTACTAGATTGACAAAAATTAGGAAGCTGCGTAATGCCTAGTGTTGGTAGAGATGTAGGAACACAGGAACATTTATATGTGAGTGGGTGGAAGGTAGACCAGTACTGCCATTCAGAAGAGCTATCTGACAAGGCTTAAAAAGATTTAAGATAAGCTTAGTTTCTTTATGTATTTTACTTTTTGCTTTTAGTTATACATCCCAAAGGAATTATTGCAAAAGGACATAAGGTAAAGGTGTGAAGATATTCACTGCAGCATTCTCGTGATGGAAAGAAGTATGAGGCAACCTGAAAAGTAGATGGGGAAAAATGTTGTCTACGTGGCACGGAGAGCTGAGTCAAACAGTACAAAACACAATGGAAATAATACATCATTTACCTAAAGTAAAAAATTATAAGCACAAACATCTACATTTTCCAAGAATATATACAAACAAAAACATGCACATTAAACACATTAGAATCATTGTTCAAGGGGAAAGTGGGGGTTGACAGCGGAGAATGAAGATGAGAAAGAGTAATAAAAATAATAAAGACATCGGAAGAGGACTTTCAAGGATCAATGATAATAATGTGGACTAAGATGACTTGAACATTTTGCATCTGGTTTAAGGGGGGAAAAAAAGGTTAAGAAAAAGTTTATAAACAGGACCAAAAAGTGTGGGTAAAACCTGTGCAATTTACTGGGGCCCTATAGCCTGGAACAGAGCCTGGGCTTAAGGTTATGTGATTCAATTCTTATCCCCTTCCCCATTTTTGTTTTGTTTTCCTTTTTGAACCTTAGGTTGCTTTTTTTTTTTTTAATAATAGTTTATTATGTTTTCAGTGAAGGTTTACAAAGCACTTTAGGTTCCCATTCAACAATTCCTACACAAATTGTTGAGTGACATTGGTCACATGCTTCACAATGAGTGAATATTCTCATAATTTCTGTTCTGGTTGTCCCATTTCCATTAATCCAGTTTCCTTGTTCCCTTATATTCTCATCTTTGTTTTAAAGTAGTTGTTGACAATTTGGTCTTATATAGGTGATTTTTTTTTTTTAAAGGAACCCAGTAGTTACAGGTGATATTCAATATTTTGTAAGGCAATCTGTTATTTAGCTACAAGATGACCTCAGGGGTTAGTTTTGGTTCAAAGTTTGAAAAGTATCTTTGGGTAATAGGCTCGTGGAGTCTCTCCAGGCTCAACCAGTTTAGTAGGTCTGATTTTCTGGGTTTTTTTGGAATCTGAGGTTCTGTTCCACATATCTCTCATTCTATCAGGGTCCATCTATGGTGGCCCTGATTAGAATAGTTGGTAGTGGTAGCCAGGCACCATCTAGTTTTCCTGGTCTCAGGGTAGATGAGGCTGTGGTTTGTGTAGACTATTTGCCCTGTAGACTAGTTTCTTCTTTCAGTCCTTGAGTTTCCTCATTTCTCTTTTGCTCCTGATGAGTAGAGACCAATAGTCTTATCTTAGATGACCACTTGCAAGATTTTCAGACCTCAGACACTACAGTATTTTTATGCAAATAAAGTGTGGCTTCTGCATTGGTTTGCCAGCCATGCCCTCCCCCTGCAGGGTACTTTTGTAGGCTAATTTTTTTTTTTTTTTTTTACAGAAACACATGAAAGATTGGCATGGCAGCACTTGTGAGGATGCCTCACAAAGGTAGATTGCAGCCAGCAAACAAACATAGAAGGCATGCATTATTTCTGTAAAAATACGGTACCCATCAAACTAGGACATAGAACATAACTTTAAGAACTAAATTCTCAATTGACCTAGATGTTCCACTAGACTATGGTCCTGATACTTCAAACTCAGAAAACCAATCCCTTGAAGTGTTTGGTTATGTCTAAGAAATATCTCTATTTGTGCCACTTATGTGTTTTATTATATATATGAATATATGTGCATACAGTCATGTAGACACATATACATATGCATACACCTATATATACACACATATACACTCACAAATACATATCTCTACACATATATGGAGCCCTGGTGATGCAGTGGTTAAGAGCTACAGCTGCTAACTAAAAGGTATGCCATTCTAATTCACCAGCTGCTGCTTGGAAACCCTATGGGGGTAGTTCTACTCTGTTCTACAGGGTCTCTATGAGTCGGAATTGACTTGATGGCAACAGGTTACTCCATGTTTTTTTACACATATATACATGGTCATTTTTGCTGTTGCCATAGCAATTACCAGTAGGTACTTTATTCTTGTGTACATTTTAGTGACATTATTGACCTTTGTCAAGCTGTGTACATTTCACCCTCATTCAATGTTACCTTTCCCTTCGCCAAAAATAATAAGTGTCTGCTATCTAGAGAGTGAATTCCCTCTCCCTCTCCAATTCCGGTAGCCACTAATGAGCATTAGTTTTGTATATTTACCTATTCATGTCATTTCATAAAAGTGAGAACATGTAATATTTAATTTTGTTTTAATTGATTTATTTCTCTCAACATAATGTCCTTCAGGGTCATCTGTGTTCCAAGATATTCCGGGAACTCATTTTTCTTTATTGCTGAGTAGTATTCCATTGTATGTATGTACCACATTTTACTTATCCATTCATCTGCTGATGAGCACTTAGGTTGTTTCCATCTTTTTGCTAATGTGAGTAGTGCTGCAGTGAACATAGGTGTGTGTGATCATTAAGGTTATGTGTCATCTTGGTTGGGTCAAGATTCTCAGTGATTTGGCAATTATGATGTAGTTTGGCAGTCCTATGATGATGTGATCACTTCCACGATGAGATTTGATATAGTGTGATCACCTCCATGATGGGATCTGCTGTGAGTAGCCAGCCAATCAGTTGAAAGGGATTTTCCTTGGGCATATGGCCTGCATTGAATATACAAGTGGGTTTTCTGGCAAGACTCATGTGTTTTTGTTTGCTCTGAGTCTTGCTGCTGGCTCCTGTTTGTCTGATCTCCAGCTCTTGGCAGTTGACCTAGCAGTTTATCTGCGGTCTTGCCTGCTGCTCTTGGGATTCATCCATCTTGGCAGCCTATGAGCAAGAGCCCTGCTGTCTGACCTGCTAATCTTGGGTTCACCAGCCCCTGTGGCTGTGTGAATCAGGAGAAGCCTCCAGCTTGACGTACTGATTTGAGACTTTCCAGCCTCTGCAGTTGCATGAGCTATTTCCTTGATATAAATCGCTTTATATAGATATTCATATGCTTTACTAGTTTTTTTTTTCTCTAGAGAACCCAGCCTGAGACAGTGTGCATATGTCTGTTCATGTCACTTCTATTAGATCCCTAGGGTATATACCTAGGAGTGGAATTGCTGGGTCACATGACAGCTCTACCTCTCGCTTTTTTGAAGAACTACCAGACTGTTTGCCACAACAGCTGTATTATTTTGAGTTCCCACCAGCAATGGCTGAGGGTTCCAGTTTTTCTACATCCCCTCCAACAGTTGTTATTTTGTGTTTTTTAAAGCTTAGCCATCCTTGTGGGAGTGAAATGTTATTTCATTGTGGTTTTGATTTTCATTTCTCTGATGGCCAATGACATTGAACACCTTTTCATGTGTCTGTTGGCCATTTGAATATCCTCTTGGTGAAGTGTCTGTTCATGTCCTTTGCCCAGTTTTTGATTGGGTTATTTGTCTTTTTGTTGTTGAGTTGTAGAAGTTTTCTATACATTTTAGATATTAGATCCTTATCAGTTATATCATTCCTAAAGATTTTTTCCCAGTCTGTAGGTTGCTTCTTTACCCTTTTGATAAAGTCTTTTGATGAATGTAAGTATTTAACTTTTATGAGGCCCCAGTTATGATAGTTCTCTGTTGCTCGTGCATTCATCATTATGTTTGATAATCTATCATTGGGAAAAATCAGGTTCCAAAGCTTTGCTCCTAAATTTTCTTTGAAGAACTTTATGGTTTTAGATTTAAAACTTAGGTCTTTGATACATTTTGAATTAGTTTTTGTGTATAGTGTGAGGTATGGACCCTGTTTCATTTTTATGCATGTGGAAATCATGTTTTGCCAGCACCATTTGTTGACGATACTGTTCCTTCCCCACTGAATGGGTTTGGCATCCTTGCTGAAAATCAATTGACCAAAGATGTTTGGATTTATTCCCAGATTTACAATCCTATCCCGTTGGTCAAAGTTTCTATCATTAAACCAATACCAGGCTGTTTTGATTACTATAGCTGTGTAATATGTTTTGAAGTCAGGAAGTGTGAGGCCTTCTACTTTGTTCTTTGAAATTGCTTGGGCTATTTGGAGTCTTTTGTCTTTCTTGCGTTTTTAAAGCTGGGCCAAACTTATTCACAGTGGCCATATTGAGAAAAGAATAAAAGCTCCTAAAACTCAGATTTTAAGTGATTCATCTCTATGCTGTCTGAGCTCTAAGCACATATTTCCGAAAACCTACTGGATGTTGTCACATGGACACCCTGAAGGAACTTCAAATTAAGGTGCCTAAAATTGAACACATCATCAAGCTCACCTCTTTCTCCCACGCTTTAGTATGCCGCCTTTGCTCAGTCTCGGCTCTTGCTTCCAACAAGCCATCTACCTCCTAGAACACCAAACTCCAAACTTGTTGTTGAGTCGATTCCAACTCATAGCAATCCTATAGAGACCCCTGAAATCCACTTTCTTTCCTCTCTTCAGTGCCTGTTACTGAATTAGCCCTGACAGGTTCTTGTCTTGATAATTACAATATTATCCATACAGATACATCTTTATAAATCATAAGTATGAAATGGTGGTGGTGTAGTGGTTAAGTGCTATGGCTGCTAACCAAAAGGTCAGCAGTTTGAAACTCTATGGGGCAGTTCTACTGTGTCCTATAGGGTCCTATATGGTTGCTATGAGTCGGAATTGACTCGGTGGCAACAGATTTTTTTTGTTTGTTTAATGCTCATATCACTCCCTTCCTTAGAAATCTTAGTGGGGGTACATTTCCTGTGGATTATGAACCAATTCCTTAGCATGTCATAAAAGACTCTTTATTCTATAATTCTATCCCACCTCTCCAATCTTACTCCATCACTGCGCATCATACAAGCAAGACACACAGATGGAGTTTCCTTGAAAACATGATCCTCTTTTGTCTTTTGGTACCTTATATCTTTACACCATGTATCAATCAGGTTAGGCTAGTACATGAATGTTATGGATTGAATTGCATCCGCCACCCTCTAAAAAATAACTAAGGCAGAATTTGGTACCAAGAAAGTGGGGTACCGCTCTAACCCCCCAAAAGCCCAAAACCCACCACTGTCAAGTCATAGCGACCCTATAGGACAGAGTAGAACCACCCTATAGGGTTTCTAAGGAGTGCCTGGGGGTTCGAACTGCTGCTCTTTTGGTTAGCAGCGGTAGCTCTTAACCACTATGTTGCCAGGGTTTCCACTGCTCTAACAGATACCTAAAATGTGGAAGCGGTTTTGAAACTGTGAATGAATAAAGCCTGGAAGAGTTTTAAAGTGTCGCTATGAGTCAGAATCGACTCAACAGCACTGGGTTTTAATATTAAAAGTCTACATAGCCTTGAAGAGGCTGTTGGTGGAATTATGGATATCAAAGACAATTCTGGTGAGGACTTAGAAGGAAGCAAGGAGAGATGTTACACTGGAGACAGCACAGACGGCAAGAAGCAGCAGCAGAGAAATGACAGCAGCAGAAGAAGAAGACCAGTAGGAGACAGCACTGGAGCTGACCCCTGGAGTGAGAGAGCTGAATGCCTTTCAGTAGGAGGCTTCCTGGCAGAGTGGGGTACCTTTGGGCACTTATCAGTGAAGCTAAACTTGCTGATCCACAGAGCAAAAGAGCCGAGTACCTTCTGGCCAGTGTACTGGTGGAGTAGGTTGACTCCAGACAGTTATCGGTGGAGCTAAAGAGCTTTGGAACACTTGCCCCCAGCAGGGAAGAGAGGCGGAAAGTCCAAGGAACCAGGAAGTAGTTGCTGAAGCAACAAAGAACACAGGAAGCAGGGCTGCCTAAGCCTTAAAGCGTAGGGCCAAGACCTCTGGGGTCTCAAAGGGTGGCGCTGCCACTCAGATGGACAAGGAGAATGCAGCCACCCAAATTCAAGGGAGCAGAGCTCCTGTTCCTGTGGGGCTGGAAGGCAGAGCTGGAAGGCAGGGTGGAGGGGCTTCCACTCAGAATTCAGAGAGTATGACCAATACCTAGAGTCTGGAGGGAAGGGCCATTGTAGAAATGGTTTCAGAGAACAGAGGATTATTTTCAAGCCTTGAGGACTAATCTAATGGGTTCTGCTGACGTGCTTGGTACCTGTTTATCCCTTCTTTCCCTCCAATTTGTCCCATTTGTAATGGAAATGTCTAGCTTGTGCCTGTTTCACCATCGTATTTTGGAAGCAGATAACTTATATTCTAGATTTCACAGATAGAGAGGAATTTTTGTATTTTGGACCTGGAGTTGATTTAAGACTTGCTATGATATGACGGGATGAATATGTTTTACATACTGCAAGGACATGAATTTTGGGGGGTCAAAGGATGGAATGTAATGGATTGAATTGTGTCCCCCTCTCCCTACCCCCAAGTAATTAAGACAACGAGGTTATGTTTGGTAACAAATCTTAATGGGTTAAAAACAAAGGTTTCTTTTTCACTTATGCTTCATGTCCCTTGTGGGTCAGCTGATGCTCTGATTCATATCATCATTACTCCGTCAGCTTGGGTTCCAGAGGCCCTTTCTGGCCATCAGAGCAGTGGAGAGTATAGGAAACCACAGGCTGGCTATTAAAGCTTCCCCCAGAAGTACTGCACGTCACTTCTTTTCACTTTACATGTGGCCAAGGTAGCATAATCATCTTCCAGGAAGGGGCAGTAATTTTTTGAGATAAGTAACAATAGCCTATTGCATATGGGTTATTTCCTTCTAAATGGAATACTTTTACCTGCTTACCTTTGCTTGTTGAATACCTAGGCATTCTTTAAGTTGTATCTTAAACTTTACCTCCTCTACTGATATATTGCTAACTTTCCAGGTAGAGTTAATTGTTTTATTCCTCTGTATTGTATCATTAGGGACAGGAATTGGGGACACTTATACATTAACACCTGTTGTGAGGTAATTGCATATTTCCATGCTTGTCTTCCCCATTAAATTTTGTACTCTGAATCCTTACTTTACTCTGAAAATGTAAGGATGCAGTCTTTATTATTTTTGTATTCTTCTTTATTAAATTTATTGTACTGTATGTTTATAGCACAAATTAGTTTCTCGTTCAAAAATTTATACACAGATTGTTTTGTGACGTTGGTTGCAATCCCCACAATATGTCAGCACTCTTTCCTTTTCTACACTGGGTTCCCATGTCCATTCATTCAATTTTCCTGTTCCTTCCTTTTCGTCTTTGCTTTTGGGCAGGTGTTTTTCATTTAGCCTGGTATACATGATTGAACTAAGAAGTACATTTCTCACATGTATTATTGTTTGTTTTCTAGGCCTGTCTAATCTTTGGCTGAAAGGTGGACTTTCAGAGTGGCTTCATTCCTAAGTTAACAGGGTGTCTGAAGGCCATAGTCTCAGGGATTCCTCCAGTCTCTATCAGATGAGTAAGTCTGGTCTTTTTTTTAATTTGAATTTTGTTCTACATTTTTCTCCAGCTCTGTTGTGATCCCTGTCAGAATGGTCGGTGGTGGTAGCAAGGTACCATCTAGTTCTTCCAGGCTCAGCCTGGTGGAGTCTGTGGTTCATGTGGTCCATTAGTCCTTTGGATGATTATTTTCCCTGTGTCTTTGATTTTTTTCATTCTCCTTTGCTCTGGACTGGATGGGACCAATAGATGTATCTTAGATGACTGCTTGCAAGCTTTTAGACTCCAGACACTACTCACCAGTCAGATGCAGAACATTTATGAACTATGTTATACCAGTTGACCTAGATGTCCCCTGAGACTATGGTCCCCAGCCCTCAGCCTCAGTAACCGGGTCTCTGAGAGTGTTTGGATGTGTCTAGGAAGCTTCTATGACTATGCCTCGGTCAAGTTGTGCTGACTTGCCTTACATTGTATGTTATCTTTCCCTTCACAGAAGTTAACACTCATTTTCTATCTAGTTAGTGATTTCTCCTCCCTGCCCCTCCCTTGCTTCATGATCAGCAAAGATTTTTTTTTTCCTGTGTGTAAATCTCTTTTTGAGTTTTTATGATAGAGGGCTCATATAATATTTGTCCTTTTGTGATTGACTTATTTCACTCGGCATAATGCCTTCCAGATTCTTCCATGTTGTGAGATGTCTTGCAGATGCATCATTGTTCTTTATTGTTGCATGGTATTTCATTGTACCATAATTTGTCCATCCTTTTATCTGTTGATGGGCACTTAGGTTGTTTCCATCTTTTTGCTATTGTGAATAATGCTGCAATGAACATGGGTGTACATATGTCTATTGATGTGACAGCTCTCATTTCACTAGGATATCTTCCTAGGGGTGGGATTGCTGCATTGTATGGTGTCTTTAGCCTGGATTCTCTAGGGAAGCAAAACCTGTAAAGTTTATAAATATATATATATATATACACATATATCTAGATTTATATCAAGGAAATGGCTCACGCAGTTGTAGAAGCTGGAATGTCCCCAGTTCGTGGGTCAGGCTGGAAGCTTCTCTTGATTCACGTAGTCACAGGGGCTGGCAAATCTAAAGATTGGCAGTTTTGCCAGCACCATTTGTTAAAAAAAAAAAAAAAAACTGTCTTTTCCCCTTTAATGGACTTTGGTCCGTTGTCAAAGTTCAGCTGATCATAGGTGGATAGATTTACACCTGGGTTCTCAATTCTGTTTTATTGGTCTATGTGTCTGTTGTTGTACCAGTACCATGCTGTTTTCACCACAGTGGCTGTATAGTAGGTTCTGAGATCAGGTGGTATCATACCACCTGATCTCAGAACCTGCTAGACTTTGTTATTTTTCTTCAGTGATGCTTTGCTTATCCAGGGCGTCTTTCCTTTCCATATAAATCTGGTGATTAGTTTTTCCATCTTGTAAAAGAGTGCCGTTGGTATTTGGATGGGGATTGCATTGTATTTGTAGATTGCTTTAGATAGAATTGACATTTTCACAAAGTTGAGTCTGCGTATCTATGAGCATGGCATGTTTTTTCCACTTATGTAGGTCTGTTTTGATTTCTTGCAGTACTGTTTTGTAGTTTTCTTTTTACAGGTCTTTTATGTCCCTTGTTAGATTTATTCCTAAATATTTTATATTTTTAGGGGCTGGTATAAATGATATCACTTTCCTGATTTCCTTTTTGAAGTTCTCTTTATTAGTGTATAGGAATCCAATTGATTTTTGTATGTTAATCTTATATCCTGCCACTCTGCTGAATCTATTAGTTCCAGGAGTTTTCTTGTGAAATCTTTGGGGTTCTCTATGTATAGTATCATAGCATCTGTGAATAGGGATAGTGTTACTTCTTCCTTTCCGATTTGGATGCCCTTTATTTCTTTTTCTTGCCTTACTGCTTTAGCTAGGACTTCCATCATAATGTTAAATAGGAGTGGTGATAAAGGGCATCCTTGCCTTGTTCCCATTTCAGGGGCTATGTTTTCAGTTTCTCTCCATTGAGAGTGATGTTGGCTGTTGATTTTGTATAGATGCCCTTTATTATGTTGAGGAATTTCCCTTCTATTCCTATTTTATCGAGAGTTTTTATTAGGAAAGGGTGTTGGAATTTATCAAATGACTTTTCTGTGTTGATTGAGATGATCATGTGGTTCTTTTATTTATGTGACGGATTATGTTGATTGATTTTCTGTATTGAACCATCCTTGCTTACCTGATATGAATCCCACTTGGTCACGGTGTATAATTTTTTTTTTTTTTTGTATAATGCCGAATTTAATTGGTTAGAATTTTGCTGAGAATTTTTGCATCTATATTCATGAGAGATGTTGGTCTGTAGTTCTTTTCCTTTTTTTTTTTGTTTGTGGTGTCCTTGCCTGGCTTTGGTATCAAGGTTATGCTGTTTCATAGAACGATTTGGGGAATATTCCTTCCTTTTGTATCCTCTGAGAAAGTTTGAATAGTACTGGCATGAGCTCTTTTTTGAATGCTTGGTAGAATTCTCCAGTGAAATTATCCATGCCAGAGCTTTTTTGTTGTTGTTGGGCTTTTTTTTTTTTTTTAAATTACCTCTTCAATCTCTTCTCTTATTATGAGTCTGTTCAAATTTTCTATCTCAGTTTGTGTTAGTTTAGGTAGATAGCGTGTTTCTAGAAATGCGTCCATTTATTCTAGGTTTTCAAATTGGTTGGTGTATAATTTTTCATATTATTCTGCTGGGATCTTTTTATATCAGTTGAGTCTGTTGTAATGTCTCCCATCTTATTTCTTATTTTGTATATATTTTTTTACCTCTTTTCTATTGTCTATTTAGTGTTTTTCCAACCCCACCCTTCTCCTCCCTCATAATTATCAAAGGTTGTTTCTTTTTGTGTATAAACCTTTTTGTGAGTTTTTATAGAAGTGGTCTCATACAACATTTGTCCTTTTGTGATTGACAGCATATTGACCTCCAGATTTATCCATGTTGTGAGAAGCTTCACAGATTCATCATTGTTCTTTACTGTTGCCTAGTACTCCATTGTGTGTATGTACATCTAGGTTGTTTCCATCTTTTTGCTATTGTGAACAATGCTGCAATGAACATGGGTGTGCGTATGTCTATTTGCGTGATGGCTCTTATTTCTCTAGGATATGTTCCTAGGAGTGGAACTGCTGGATCATATGGCATTTCTGTTTCTAGCTTTCAAAGCAAGTACCATATCATTTTCCAAAATGGTTGTACCATTTTGCCTTCCTACCAGCAGTGCATAAGAATTCCAATCTTCCCACAGCCTCTCCAACATTTGTTATTTTCTGTTTTTTGATTCGTGCCAAGTAATGCTGGGGTGAGATGGTATCTCATCGTGCTTTTGATTTGCATTTCTCTAATGGCTAAAAAAAAAAAAATTTTTTTATTTAATGGCTAGTGATTGGAAGCATTTCCTCATGTGTCTGTTAGCAGCTTGAATGTCTTCTTTGGTGAAGTGGCTGTTCGTTTCTTTTGCTCATTTTTTAAATAGATTATTTGTCTTTTTGCTGTAGAGGTGTTGGATTTTCCCATAGATTTCAGAGATTAGACCTTTGCCGGATTTGTCATAGCCAATTTTTTTTTTTTTTTTTTTTTCCCAGACTGTAAGTTCTCTTTTTTTTCTTTTGGTGAAGTCTTTTGATGAGCATAAGTGTTTAATTTTTCCAAGATCCCAATTAACTAGTTTATCTTCTAGAATTTGTGTATTGTTAGTTTTGGTTTGTATAGTGTTTGTGTGAGGGCCTCTAGCATCGATCCTATTTTTTCTTCTATGACCTTCATAGTTTTTCATTTTATATTTAGATCTTTGATCCATTTTGAATTAGTTTTTGTGTATGGTGTGAGGTATGGGTCCTGTTTCATTTTTTTGCAGATGGACATCCAGTTTTGCCAGCATCATTTGTTAAAAACACTGTCTTTTCCCCATTTGATGGACTTTGGGCCCCTGTTGAAGATCAGGTGACCTTAGGTGAATGGATTTACATCCAGTACTCAATTCTGTTCCACTGGTCAATGTATCTGTCGTTGTACCAGTTCTAGGCTGTTCTGACTATCGTAGCTGTATAATGGGTTCTAAGGTAAGGTAGTGTGAGTCCTCCTGCTTTATTCTTCTTCAATAGTGCTTTAGTTAGCCCAGGCCTCTTTCCTTTTCATATAAAGTTAATGATTAGTTTTTCCATCTCTTTAAAGAATGCTGCTGGTATTTGGATGGGGATTGCATCGTATTTGTAGATTGCTTTGGGTTTTTGGGTAGAATTGACATTTTCACAATTTTGAGTCTACCTATCCAGGAGCAAGGTATGTTATTCCATTTATGCAGCTCTTTTTTGGTTTCTTGCAGTAGTGTTTTGTAGTTGTTTTTGTATAGGTCTTTTACGTCTCTGATTAGATTTATTCCTAAGTATTTTTTTTTTAATTGCATTTTTTAGGAGCTATTATAAATGGTATTGTTTCCTGATGTCCTTTTCATCATTCTCTTTGTTGGTATCTAGGTATCCAACTGGTTTTTGTATATTTATCTTATATCCTGCAACTCTGTGGAATCTATTAGTTCCAGGAGTGTTCTCATGCAGTCTTTCAGGTTTTCTATGTATAGAATCACATCATCTTCAAAAAGGAACAATTCCAATTCTTCACTACCAATTTGGAAGCCCTTTATTTCTTTTTCTTGCCTTATTGCTCTAGCTAGGACTTCAGCATAATGTTAAACAGGCATGGTGATAAAGGACATCCCTGTCTTGTTCCAATTCTCAAGGGGAATGTTTTCAGCCTCTCTTCATAATGATGTTGGCTGTTGGTTTTTTATAGATACCCTTTTTCATATTGAGGAATTTCCCTTCTATACCTACTTTACTGAGAGTTTTTATCAGGAATGGGTGTTGAACTTTGTCCAATGCCTCTTCTGTGTCGATTGAGATGATCATGTGGTCCTTTTATTTATGTGGTAGATTATTTTGATTAATTTTCTAATGTTGAGCCATCCTTCCACACCTGGTATGAATCCCACTTGGTTGTAGTGCATTATTTTTTTTATATATGATGCTGAATACTATTGGCTAGAATTTTATTGAGAATTTTTGCATCTATATTCATGGGAGATATTGGTCTGTAATTTTCTTTTTTGTGGTATCTTTGCCTCGCTTAGGTATCAGGGTTATTCTGACTTCAAAGAATGAATTTGGAAGCATCCCTTCCTTTTCTATGTCCTGAAATCGTTTGAGTAGTGCTGGTGTAAGCTTTTCTCTGAATATTTGAATGTTTGGTAGAATTCTTCAGTGAAGCCATCTGGGCCAGCGCTTTTTTTTTTGCTGGGGAGTATTTTTATTACCATTTCAATCTCTTCTCATGTTATGGGTCTGTTCAGATTTTCAACTTCAGTTTGTGTTAGTTTGGGTGGGTAGTGTGTTTGTAGAAATTTGTCCGTTTCCTCTACGTTTTCAAATTTGTCAGAGTATAGTTTTTCATACTCTCCTATTATGATACTTTTTATTTCAGTTGGGTCTGTTTTAATGTCCCCCATTATATTTCTCATTTGTGTTATTTGTGCTCTTTCCCGTTTTTCTTTTGTCAGTTTGGCCAGTGGTTTGCTGATTTTGTTGATCCTTTCCAACAACCAACTTTTGGTTTTGTCGATTCTTTTATTGTCATTATATTCTCTATTTCATTTATTTCTGCTCTGATCTTTTTTTTTTCCTTTCATCTAGTGGCCATGGGCTCCTTTTGCTGTTGTCTTTCTGTTTGTTTGAATTGTGTAGCTTATGTTTCGATTTTGTCCTTTTCTTCTTTTTTGATGTATGCATCTATTGCTATAAATTGATCTCTGAACACTGCCTTTGCTGTGTCCCAAAGGTTTTGGTATGAGGTGTTTTCATTCTCATTTGATTATAGGAATTTTTTAAATCTATCTTTGGTTTCTTCTATTACCCAGTGGTTTTTAAGCTGGGTGTTATTCAGTTCCAAGTAACCGATTTTTTTTCCTTGTCCTTCCTGTTGTTAATTTCCACTTTGATGGTGCTGCGATCAGAGAAGATAATTTGTATTATCCCAGTGTTTTGGATTTTGTTGAGGGTTGCTTTATTGCCTAAGATAAGGTCTATTCTGGAGAATGTTCCATGTGCATTGGAAAAGAATGGGTACTCTGCAGCTGTTGAGTGGAGTGTTTTATGTCTATGAGGTCAAGTTGGCTGATCGTGGCCCTTAGATATTCTGTGTCTTTGTTGAGTTTCTTTCTAGACGTTCTGTCCTTTACCAAAAGTGGTGTGTTGAAGTCTCCTACTGCCTTAGACTGGGTTCTCTAGAGAAGCAAAACCAGCAAAGCGTATGTATACATATATGTATGTGTGTGTGTGTATGAGAGATTTATATTAAGGAAATGGCTCACACGGTTTTTAGAGGCTGTTCCAAGTCCGTGAAGCAGGAAAGAATTCTCCTGATTCACATAGCCACAGGGGATGGTGAATCCAAGATTGATAGGCTGGAGAGCAGTGCTGCCACAGGCTGTAAAGATTGACGATTGGTGGACAAGACTGCCAGCAAGCTGCTAGTCCAAGTCCCAAGAACCGTAGGCCATATGAATTGGAGCCAGCTGCAGGATCTGGACAAGCAAAAGCCCTGGCAGAGCGAGCAGAAAGGAAGTAGGTGGAGGAGGGCAGGGAGATGAAGGCTGAGGGGATGTTGAGATGCCACAGCCCCCTCCCCCACCTTGCTGGTACCACTCAGCAGATTCCATCATGGGGGAAATCATCTATCAGATTTCAACAGGGAAGCGATCACAACATTATACAACTGCCAAAACACTGAGAATCACAGCTCAGCCAAGTTGGCACACAAGCTTAACCATTGTGCCTACTATTATTGTGGAACTCTCAATCTCTCTTTCCAGCGCCGTTAGAGTTTGTTTCATGTATTTTGGAGCCCTGTCATTGAGTGCATTGATATTTATTATGGTTATGTCTTCATGACGGATTGTCCCTTTAACCATTACATACTGCCCTTCTTTGTCTTTTATGGTGGATTTTCTTTTAAAGTCTATTTTATCAGAGATTAGTATTGCCACTCCTGCTCTTTTTTGGTAGCTGTTTGTTTGATACATTTTTTTCCATCCTTTGATTTTTAATATTTGTCTTTGTTTATAAAGTGTGTCTCTTGAAGACTGTATATTGATGGATCCTGTTTTTTTAATCCATTCTGTCATTCTCTGTCTCTTTATGGGTGCATTTAGGCCATCTATGTTCAATGCAATTATTGATAGATGTGAGTTTATTGCTGACATTTTGTTGTGCTTTTTTTTTGTTGTACTGCATTTTCTTTGTTCCTCTTACTTTCCTGTGCTGAATTCCTCTAGTTTGCAGGTTTTTTTTGTTTTTGTAGATTTTTTGTTCACTGGGACTTTATGTTTTTCTTCTGTATTTTGATGAATAGGAAACCCTGGTGGTGTAGTGGTTAAGTGCTACAGCTGCTGACCAAAAAGGTCATCAGTTTGAATCTGCCAGGTGCTCCTTGGAAACTCTATGGGGCAGTTCTACTCTGTCCTATAGGGTCACTGTGGATTGGAATTGACTCGATGGCACTGGGTTTGGTTTTTGGTTGGTATTTTGATGAGTAGGTTTGTTAACTTTCTTTGTGGTTATCTTGAAATTTACCCTTATGTTCCTAAGTTTGGACCAGTCTTTTATTACTTGGTATCACCTTGCCTTCCTCTCCATTTGAAAGTTTATACTTACATTGTTTATTCCTTCTTTTATTGTTCTAACATTCTTGTCATTTACAGATTAACCTTTCTGGTTCCCTGTTGTGAATCTTTTAGTTTGGATTAATCCTTGAGAGTTCATTACCTAGGTTCATATCTGGCTGATGCAATCCTGCATCCTAGATTCAGGCTGTTATCTGATACTGTTTGTCCTTAAACTGAAGGACTCCCTTAATAATTCTTGTAAGTTTGGTTTGGTTTTTACATATTCCCTTAATTTTGGGTTATCTGGAAATACCTTAATTTCACCATCATATCTGAGCAAGAGTCTTTCAGGATATATTATTCTTGGTTGGCAGTTTTTTTCCTTTCAAGGTTTTATATATGTCATCCCATTGCCTTCTTGCCTGCATGGTTTGTGTCGAGTAATCAGAGTTTAGTTTTATTGTTTCCCCTCTGTATGTGACTTTTTGTTTTTCTCTAGCTGCTCTCAGAATTCTTTCTTTGTCTTTGGTCTTAGTGAGTGTGATTATGATATGCTTTCCTGATTTTCTTTTGGGGTCTATCCTATATGGTGTTCTTTGATCTTCTTGGATGTCAGCTTTTCATCTTTCAAGATATTAGGGAAGTTTTCTGTCAGCAGTTCTTCAGTGATCCTTTCTGTGTTTTCTGTTTTCTCTCTCTGTTCTGGAACTCCAATCGCTCACAAATTTTTCCTTTTGATTATATCCCACATCTATCTCAGGATTCTTTTCTCGGATTTTTCATCAAAGTGGTATCCAAGGATTTGTCTTCGGTTTCACTGATTCCGTCTTCCATTGTTTCAAACTTGCTCTTCAGAACTTCAATGACACAGTTCATTTCTGAAATCTTGTTTGTCTTTTAGGTTCTTAATTGTTGTTTTTGTATGATTTCTAGTTGTGAATTTATTTTGACATTTTGTTCCTGTATTATTTTCCTGAATTCTTCCATTGTTTTGTCTGTCTTTTCCATGATTTCGTCTGCCTTTTCCATGATTTTGCCTATTTTTTCCTCATTTTTGTCTGCTTTTTCCTCCAACTCTTGTATAGCTCTGAATATTAGATATTTGAATTCCATATCAGGTAGTTCCAGTGCACTTTCTTCTACTGGAAGGTCATCTGGTGTGTTATTTTGGATGCTTACTGGAACCATCCTGTCCTGTTTTTTAATATGTTTTGATATTGTGTGCTGTCTTCTGGACATTCAGCAGTTATTTTCTTCATTAATTTATTTTAGATTTGTTTGTTTCATCCTGCTTTTTTATTTAATTTGGTTATGTCTGAGCAGGTAGGCTGGATGTTCTTTGTTGTTTGCTCATCTGTGGGCACAATACTTCTCACCACCTTGTCCAATGGGCAGGGCCAACCACTCAGCTATAGTACAGCAGGGCAGTTCAGTGGCACATATGGGTTCTTTGTCTCCTGCTGGGATCTCTGTGAAGCTGCCTTCCTGTTCTCCCTGTCCATGAGTAGTGGTGGCTGAGGAGTCCAAGATGGTGAACCTGTGCTGTGTTAGCTGATAGGGGACCTCCACTCCATATCTCTCCTCACCCTCTGTTCTCTGTCTGTTTCTTATTTCATTTGGTGCTTGGCTGAGTTCTTTATCTGTTCATTTGAGGCTTAGGGTTCCAGGATTGACATTTGTCTCTGTTTTACTTAGTTTTTTGGGTCTTTGCTGTGGAGGGACAATGCGGGGCTTCTGTCTATAGCACCGTGTTAACTCCGCCTGCCTCTTATTTCTTACTTGGGTTATTTGCTTCCTCTCCTGTTTTTCTTTTGTCAGTTTGGCCAATGATTTGTTGATTTTGTTGATCTTTTCAAACAGCCAACTTTTGGTCTTGATTCTTTCTGCTGTTTTCCTGTTCTCTGTTTCATTTTTTTCTTCTCTAATTTTATCATTTTTGTATTCTGAGCATGTGTATGTTTTTGTGTGTTGAGCATGGAGCTTGCTGCCTAGTTGCTCAGTAATTGAGTGTTGGATTAATATTTATTGGACACTGTGGTAGCCATGAGAATGTGTTTTGCAGAGCTCCAACTACAAAGCCTATAATTGATCAAGGGCCTTAGTTCCTGTGCTGTGGAATTCATTGTTGAGCCAACAAAGAGGCCACACCTCCCATGAACTGAGCCCATCCAATGACTCAGCACAACAGGGATTCTGAGACATGCATGTTTCTTGGAGAAATGGGGCTCCTCTACTGCCAGCTTTGGCTGTAGGACTCCCTGCCAGCCTTACAGAATCTTCCTTAGACTGCACAACATATTAGGATGCTTCCAGCCGCTCCTTACCTTTCTCCTTCGTTTGGGATGAGACTTGTATGGTCTGACTACTCCCCTAGTCTCCTCAGCCTCCCACCTATTTTCTTAATAAAATCCTTGCATGTTTAATCCCTTCTTAGCATCTTCTTCTCAGAGAACCTAGATTAGAACAAGGGAGCTTTCATTATTATAATTAATACTGGCAGAACATGTTAAAACTGCCTGAGGTTTAAAAAAAAGAGATATAAGAATTGGTAACGAAAGTCAGGACATTGTTTCACTTAGAGGCATGTTCGAGCCAGGCCTTATAACATGTGTGTCAGTGGTGTTGGAGGCAGGTATGTTGGGAAGAGGAAGAGAGGGGAACACTAGCTCCAGGATGGGAAAGGGAACCCCTCTGGGTTTATGTCTCCTTTCTTACATACCATGGTAATTTGTTTTTTGAATATCCAGACTCAGATTTGTCTTTAATATTGGGAAAGGATTCTTTTTTATATACATTAATTTATGTTCTTTATTTTCCCTTGGATTATTTATTCATTTCCTTTTGTTCAGCTTTCATCTTTGGGAAAACTGATTATTAACAATTCGGATTTGTGCAAACTTTTCTCTCCATTTAATATCTTTTCTGTCATCATTTTATTTTTATCCATTGACTCCACATTTTGAGATTACTTCTCAAGTTTTCTCCTTATTTCAACACTATGACAACCTGCAGTGTGAAATTTGCTATTCTTTCTCTTCAACAAACATTTTAATTTGGCACTTGTGATTTTGGTTTCCATGGGGTCTCTTCTTACCTCAGCCCAGATTTGTCTCAACTAGCAATATATCTTACTATAATTTACTAGAGTATGGAGGAGTCCCTGGGTGGTGCAGTTAACACATTCAGCTGCTAACTGAAAAGTTAGAGTTTTTAGTCCACCCAGAGGTACCTGAGAAGAAAGGCATGGCAATCTTCTTCAGAAGAATCAGCCACTGACAACGCTAATGAGCCTAGTTCTACCCTGACACACATGGGGCTGCCACGAGTCAGAATCGACTAGAGAGAAACTGGTTTAAAGAGTATGTAACGTATATATATTTAAATTTTTCTCTATTTCCTGCAGTATATCTATTGTAGAGAAACTTTTACCTTCAATCCTCAGGCCTCATTCCCTCCCCTTCTCTTGTGTTGCAGATCTTTTTTTATAGGCTTGTTCTGTGTTCCCTGCTTTGCCTTACAAGTAAGTAATTGCAGCCTGTGGCCCTGGGCCTGGGCTGAGATGCAGACAGGAGCCTGTGAGAGTCCCTAGGATGAAGCCCCTGTTGTTCACAGGCTGCAGTGCATGTAGCCAAAGGAAGCAATCTGAAAGAAAACATTTGAGAAGTCAATAAAAAAGCTCAGGCAAATGATGAATTGGGTCACCCATACAAGGGGTTAGAAAGAAGGAGTATCTGATTATGAGCCTTTGAGACAGGAACCAGATGAAAGAGCCCCAAAGAGTGGGAGGCAGGGGCTGGAGAGCTCTCCTGAGCCAAAGCATTTGTCAACAGTGACTTTTCATAGAGGACTGGCAGCCTTGGCATGGGCAGGAAGGAAGCTATTAGCAATACCAGTCTCGTCTAGACATGCATGTTGATTATTTAGGTTTATTTATCCTAGAATGAAAAGAAACTCTTCCAGGCCAACCTTTTTTTTTGAAACAGTCATCATACACTGAGTTTCCTTAGCTCCTTATAGTTCTTGGGTGTGGCAGAGGCCCTGGCAAGTATTAACCAAATGCCAAAGGATCCTTCAAGCCATGCAGACAGGTCCACTCAGGTCTAAGCAGAGAAGTGAGAGAACTCGTTGCAGTTGGGCTGTGGTTCAGAGAGACAAGAGGGCAGGGGAACATTTGATTTTGACTATATCCTGGTTATGTAATCTGCTAACAGGAGCCTCAACTCCCAGGTGCATAAAGGTAAAGGTGAGCTTTACAGGGCTTCCCTGAGGCCTTTATCCCACTTTCCTCCTACTCCCACCTTCTAACCCCTGTGTTAGTAGAGATCCAAGAATCTCAACTTGGGTCTTTCTTTGCACCTACTGCCTAGTTCTGAGATTGCTACAGTTCTTTATGTTAAAAAAAACCAAAAAACCTGTTTCTGTTGAGTTGTTTCTGACTCATAGCGACTCTATAGGATAGAGTAGAACTGCCCCATAGGGTTTCCAAGGAGCTGCTAGTGGATTGGAACTGCTCACCTAGCAGCCGAATACTTAACCAGTGCAAAGGAAGCTTTAAACATTTTGCTTTTTAAAATATTTACTAAATTTATGTTGATGGCAGAATTTTGATGACATTCGTTCACAGAGATGAAAAGAAGCCTGAAAAGGCTGTGGATTAGGCCCCTTTACAGGCCTTTGTCACCTGCTTCCCAGGCTGGAGCTAGTGTCGGGGAATAGTGGGGTTAGCTAAGGCCTCCTCTTATTTCCTAATTGTGCTGTTTTGGCTCAGGGAGTAAAGCACATGTTATCCATTAATGGGTCTTTAAATCTGGTCCAACTGATGATTTATTTAGTAGAATGTCCTCCAATATTTGGTATATGTTGACGATTAGTCTTAGTTTCCAATACCGATATTGACCTTTTCTTATTTGAATGTCTTCATGGGTTTTTAATGAAAGATTGGGTAGCATCTTGTTTTTTAGGGGTTTTTTTCTCCTTAATGATGACTAAGGAACAACAACAACAACAAAAGCTGCTTTTAATTTTTTGAGTGTTTATCAAAAAGCTTAATGCTTCATAAAATTATAAACTATTTGAAGGTAACGACTGAACCTTGGACCACTGATGTGTGGTGGAAAGATTTCTGCTCAGTAAGTTAGGATAATTCTAATTGCTGTTGTAAGGTGAGCCTTTCCTCAGTTGAAGAGAAAAAAAGGAATGGGATAAAGAGTCTATCGTTTCATCTTTTAGCTTTTTCTATCAGTCTGACTGTCAAAGGAACAAAAAGTTGGGAAAGATATCTGAAAGAAAGTTATGGAATTTTTTACTGTCAGTAATCCTCAAGAAGAAAAAGACTATAACCTAGCTTAGTCGTTCCGAACGTGTTCTCAGTGTGTTCCAGGGAAACCACAGAGTCTCAGAAACTGTTTCGGAAAGCCCAGAAGGCCAAAAATTTTTCATAACGATACTAAGACGCTGTTTGTCTTTTCACCCTCATTTTCTCACGCATGTACAATGGAGTTTTCCAGAGACTGCATGAAGTGTGATATCTCAGTAGACTGTGAATGCAAAAGTAGATAAAAGAATCCAGATGTTTTCTTTTAAGTTGGACATTAAAGAGATTTGCAAAAATGTAAAAACAATGTTACTCTTCTCACTGAATTAGTTTTGGTTTGAAAAATGTAGTTTTTTTTTTTTTTTTACAAAATGTTATTTTTAGTGTGTAATGGTTTTATTGTTATTATTTTAAAAAGAAATAAATAATTTTTACCTGTTCTTAGTTTTTATTTTGAATACAGCAAATATCAATAGATATAACACACACAAACAAATATTCTTTGAGTTTCTCAATAACTTTTAAGTGTGTTGAAGATCAAGAGTCCTGAGACCAAAGGTTTGAGAACTATTGACCAAGGTTATTAGACTTAGTAAGAACTAAATAACAGATGGTTATGTTATTTCCATCCCTGAGATCCTAAAAGATGAAAGGCAAATTCTTGCCCATGTTTTTATGACTAATGTTCACTAGGCATCATGGATTCAAAACTAATTGTTTATAATAACTGAAGGGATTTTTTTCTTTCAGATTATTCCAATGCCTTCCATACATTTTTTGGTGGATTCAAACTGCTGACCTTTTGGTTAGCAGCTGAGCCCTTAACCAGTACACCACCAGGGCTCCAGGTTATTGCTATAGCTCATAAAAAAAAAAATAGTTATTATTTATTAGGCAATTACTTTATAGTAAGTATTTTACATGTATAGACTGATTTAATCCTCATGGCAACTCTATGAATTAGGTACCACAATTTTCACTACCTTACGTGTGAGATAACCAAGGATTAGAATGCCAAGTGACTTGGCCATGGTTACTTGGCTGGTAAATGGTGAAACAGGGATGCTAACCAATGTAGGTTAAGTCAAATACACGGCCATGGGTCATTGCCACCATTGTATCCTACCTTCTTTAAAGCCATGAATACTGACTGTCAGTGTCAACTCATTAGATATGTTCATCACTTGTCTTTAGATCAATGTTAATTGAATCTTGTTCAAACATAGAAGCGTGGTCCAGCTATTAGCTTTAGATCATTCGTTCATTTGTTCATTCAATAAAAATATACTGACTGCCTACAGCTTGCCAGACACTATTCTGTTTTGTCCAAACAAAGCAGAAAAAAATCTCTGCTTGCTCAGAGCTTATATTCTACCAGATGAGAAGAAAATAAACAATAATTTTAAAAATAAATAAATTATATAGGATGTTGAAAGTGATATTCTATAGAAATAATGGAGCAGACTAAATGGGACTGGTTGTGTGGAGGGGGTGTTTCTGGTGGCAGTGGTGAGGTAGGCCTGGAATATTTTAGCAACAGCAAGAAGTCAGTGTGGCTGCAGTGGAGGAAGCTAGGAGGATCATGGGAGGAGATGTACAGGGAACAAGATTACCTACTGCCTTGCAGCCAGCCAATAAGGACCCTGGGTAGTACAAGCAGTTTGTACTCAACCACTAACTAAAAGACTGATGGTTGGAACCCGTGGAGCAAGGCTGTAGAGGAAAGACCTGGTGATCTACTTCTGTAAAGATTACAGTCAAGAATACCCTACAGAACACAGTTCTAACTTATAACACACGGGGTCAGAATCAACTCGATGGCAGTGGGTTTGCAACCCGTAAGTACTTTAAGTGAGATAAGAGTGGGGTTTTAAGAAAGGAGATGATATGATGACATGACATATTTTATAAGGTCACTCATCTTGCCATGCTGAGAATAACAAGAAGAGGGGCAATGGTGGAAATCTAAGAGACTGTTAGGGGGCTATTGACGCAATCCAGGTAAGAGATCATTGTGGTGTGGACCAGGACATAAAGTCAGAGCCAGGGGCTTGATTTCAGAAGTGGTGAGAAGTGACTTGGTGAGAAGTGGTTGAATACTAGATATGTTTTAAAGGCAGAGGTCATTACACTAAGTTTCACCAAGAGATAACTCCAACAATCACAGAGTAATTGGTTAAGGCTAAATTCACACTTGTAATGTGTCATCTGCCCTGTAATGGAAGTAAAATGTCTCCTTTCTAGTTGTATTGTTTTATTTTTAGAAGTGCCCTAATCCCTTAAAAGTAGCAGGTCGGAAAATGTTAGGAACTGGTAAATAGGTGTCAATGAGTAATCATGACATTATTCATAGATTAGAAGGAATATGTGGCTTAAGGGAATTGAGCTGAATGGTAGATGACTACATGCATGGGATTGCTAAATGATTTAGGAAACACCTCAATCTGATAAAACCCTTTTTCTGGGACTTTTAATTATTAGCAATTCATACATCTGCTGAAATCCAAGTACAGTCATTAACCTTGTCTAGAGACAGATCAGATATTCATTGTCAAAGAGAAGTGTGTGGCAGAATTAAATATGTAATTTATTTTTCTTTGCTCTGAGTGCCTTTAAAAATATATATATATATATGTGTATATATAGACATATTTGAGTTAATTTAATGAGCATTTCCACAGGTGTTGAGCAACCTTATCCCTTTCCCAGGTTTGGCACAGAGAATGGCACACAGTAAACGCACAATAAGAAAAGTGTCTCAATAATGCATAACACCTGAGATCAATAACGTCTTCTTTCAATTCCTATTAGTGCCTTAAGCCAAAAGACTCACTAACCAAGCAACCCAGCAGTATTCTGTCTAACACAAGGGAAAGAATATTTTGCTACTTGTAAGTCATTTATTGGTATCTGAAACACTGCCTTATCACTGAGACTGATTTATATATATTTTGGATAAGAAGTACGTTTCCAGTCATAGCTCTAATGTACGTCAAGGCAAGCATTCTTTCCATACCAAACAAAACCCGTTGCTGTCGAGTTGATTCTGACTCATAGCGACCCTATGGGAGTACAACAGCCCCATAGGGTTTCAAAGGAGTGGCCAGTGGATTAGAACTGTTGACCTTTAGGTTGGCAGCTGAGCTCTTAACCACCACGCCACGAGGGCTCCATTCTTTCCATGGGGGATTTAAAACAAAACAAAACAAAAAACCTTTATAGAACAGGAAATTAAAACACAGGAAGATCTTTCAGATGCCACATAATTTCTAAAGTTATTCTTTTTTACCTAGTTCCACATTTATCTGCTCTTTGAAAATATTCCCCTTCAAACTCTTATCAGTTCTCAGCAATATTTCTAGAGAAAAGTTAATCTTGACAAAGCAGAAACAGATTTTTCTTCATATTGGAATTAGTCGTATTTTTTTAAAGTTTCTTTTTTCCTGTTTGCATTAAATATTGTTCACCAGAAATAACAGAGAAAACTGTTAATGAGACCATATATTTACATATGTCTAAAAATGTGAAATACCCTGGACCTTCTTAAATAAGTATTTATGACTGTGTACATGCTTCTTCTATAAATATCTAATTATATGCATTCTTTATGCTGAGATGTTTATGTATAATGTTATCATGTATGTAGCAATATTATTGAGCTTACCCTTGAAAATGAAAAAAAAAAGTAAAATAGTTAAGCAAGAAAAATGATGATTATGAACAACAAACATGCTCACATGGGACCAAAGAAAATTGCAATGTAATAAAATCATGGCCAGGAAAGAAAAACACATCCATCTTGAGGAGACCCGTTAATGCGGAACATCACGGGTAGAGATCTTCTTTCAATTACTATTGGTGCCATGAGCCAAGAGATTCTGAGTTTGTTTGAACAAAGCCACAGAGGAGCTGCTATTGGGAATCAATTTGAGGCTCTGGAGCAAGCCCTTCAAAAGCCAAAGAATGTGGTCTCATGCAGCGTATGGGGTTTTGAAGGCATGTTTTGTAGTGTGGGAATGACTTTATATTGACATGAAGGAAATGGGGAATAAAAGGGAAAGTATTTTTCCTGTGTGACAGTTAAGATTTCAGTAACCTGATACTTTTACAAATCCATCAGACGTAGCATCCTGTGGCTTCGCATAACTGTTTTTCTTAGACAATTAGGCCCCTTTACCAAATGGATTTGAGTTTTAAAATGCAGTTTAAAATCTAAGTCCACTCGGTTGCAACAACCAGATTTTTTTTTCTCTTCTGAGCCTTCCAGTAAGTCTTGGTCCCTTTTTTCATTTGTCATGGTCAAGTTCTGCTCATTGTGAAAGGCTGCAATCCAAAGCAGTGAAGCTTACACAGTTTTTGCTTTTGCCTACAAGTGTATCTTTTGAAAAACTGTCATATTTCCAAGAATAGCCATTCCCTCCTGGTACAGGGAAGCCTGTTGGTTTGAGATGCTCCTAGCTTCCTTACAGGTTTGGTGGACCACCTGGATTGAGTCCCCATGTACTTTAGAAATGGAGTAAGGATAGGAAAAAGTGTCACAGCTGAAGCCACAGCACACTAAAGCCCATGACTCCTTACACTTGGCCCTGTGGCCGTCCGGTGGATGTGCTTTGTACAAATTTCATTGTTAATGACTGATCTGCAATGGATGTAATCCAAACTCGCTGACATACGTAACATGCATATAACAGGTATAAATAAATAGCTTGAAATGAAGTGGCAACTAATTGAGATATTCAAAGTAAAAACTTCCCAATGTTTTCAAAGACCTTTTTGCCTCCAGTTGCTTTACATAGCAAGAGCAACGTCTTGTAATTTAGCATTCCCTCCCATAGTATGCTCCATGGAGCCCTGGTAGCGTAGTGGTTAAGAGCTCGGCTGCTAACCAAAATGCTTACCGTTCAAATCCACCAGTCGTTCCCCGTAAATCCTGTGAGGCAGTTCTACTCTGTCCAATAGTGTTACTATGAGTCGGAATCGACTTAACAGCAGTTGGTTTATAAATATATATATATGTGTGTGTATACATAAAATATATTACTATCATATATATTATATATATTTGTATATATAGTAAACTCTTTGAATCTTTTTGTCCTCAAATAAGATGAAAGATAGAAAATCTGTGGATGAAAGAAGACTGAGTAGCTTCTCAAATTGTCTTTACCACAATAAATCCATTGGAACACAAAGTAAAGTATATGAAATATCTGAAGGGACAACTTCAATAACCAGAAAACATAATGTAAATATATCTATCAATGTGAAGGAGTGAATCAAGAATTAGGTATGCAGTCTCAATCAACACCCCAATAGGATTTTTAAAATGAAACATGGTAAGTCACTCCTTAAAAGTGTCGAGGCAAGAGAATATGAGACAGGAAATTTTTCGAGAATGAAAAGAAAAAGAAGAATGAAGCATGTAATTGGCCTTTGCTCTGCCCACCTCAGCACATTGAGTCCCTTAATAATAAGGAAAGAGGGTCAAGGTAGGTCTCTTGGCAGCATGGAGGGATTGGAGAAAAGAGAAGTCTTATGTCTGGAAAGATCCAGTTGGTCAGAATGAAGAGAACAAATAAATGACATGCAAGACCTGCTGACAAAGGCCAGCAAGAACTGTTGACATTCAGTGAATGTCAATGTGGAGACATGTGTCTTCTCACATTATCCTGCGTCTATACACAGATGTTCTTAAATTTACATGTAATTCTCCTAATCTCTTGGTTTATGTGTCTGTAATCTTGAAGTACTGAACGATTTTTATTTTGTTCTTTCTATTTTATTCCATTTTTTAAATAATGTATATTTATTTTACAATCGTATTTTAAGCATCATTATATAAAATATATAACAATTTGATATATCTCAATTAGGTATCATATATTTTTACCTCCCCATCCCCGACCCCACCAAAAGAAGTTAATATTCCAAAAGGTAAAGAGTAGCTCTCTGGGTAGTGGGAATACAACTGAACTAAAAAAAAAAAAGTTTTTTCACTGTTCTTTATTTTTCAAATGTTATACATCCCTTTTAACAGAAGAACATGCTTTACTTTTTAAACATAAACAGTCATTGAATAAATGATCTGTCAGCCCACATTGCTACTATTTGAGTCTTGGCTTTTCCATTTTTTTCTGGATAAACTTGGGAAAGTTATTTAACTTTTCTGTGTCTCGGTTTTCACATCTGTAAAATGGGGAAAGTAATAGAAACTATGGCATTGGCTGTTGTGTGGAATAAATGAATAAACACATTGAAAGTGCCTGGAATATGGTCGTTAGTCCAAATGTGTTAGCTATGATGACAATTATGTTAAAATAGTCAAAGTGTTCTAGCGGTGGACTTGGACATACACAATCATTGGGAGAACTTTTCCTAAACTAAACAAATGAATCTTGCAGGTGGTTGCCCGTTGCGGTCAAGTAGATTCAAACTCACATTGACACCATAGGACAGAGTAGAGCTGCCCCATAGTGTTTCCAAGCTGTGGCTGGTGGATTGAAACTGCCAACCTTTTGGTTAGCAGCTGAACTCTTAACCACTTTGCCACCAGGGTTCCTGGAGGTGCCTAGTCTTTTTGAAATCTGTGACTTGGTGTTCTAATTCTCCTTCAACTTCGCTCTTTCATCTTGTTAGTATTTTTGTGAGACAAATTTCTTTCTTTAGTCAAGTACTCTGTATTTTGTTATACTGCCTACCATCTGAAATTTTTGCTTTTGCCACTGTCCCATCCTTATAAATGCACCTGGAAAACTCCTTGTGCTTCAGATTCTAACTTGAAGTTACTTCCTGGAGGAAATCATACTGGACTCCCCAAGTTTGGATTACATGCCCTTCCTATGGTCCCATAGCTTTCCCGATAGCAGCATCTATCAGATGTAATTGCCTACTTACTTACCTGGAACTCTCTCTGACTATAAGGTCCGAAAGAGCAAGTAATGACTCTTGGTCCCCACTAGGCCACGCCCAGCATTGTGTATACAACAAATATTTGTTAAATAAATGAATATCTTTAGTTTCACCTTCAGAGAAACCTAGGCTTCTCCATCAATTTTTCAACAACAGGGGTGTTGTTCATGGCCCTGGTAGTTCTTAAATATTTACTCACTTGTGGCCTCTTTCTGCTAACTATTGGATCTAGAGCAGTGGCTTCCACAGTCCAACAGCATCAGCATCAGCATCACTTGATAGAAATGCAAATTCTCAGACTGCACCCCAGACCGACTGAATGAAAAACTCTGGAGATGAGCCCTTGCAATTAACAAGCCCCGTAGGTGAGTTCGATCCATGCGAAGCCCGAAAGAGACTGGCTCAGTAGGTCTCCTTCTGTGGACTTGACTGAGCCCAGCTGCCAGGGATGGACTGGCTGTGCCCACCAGAGGGAAGCAAAGGGCAGTGGAGCAGAGACAGGCCAGCAGGAAGGTGAACGCCCAGGAGACTCTGGCCAATGGGCCAACTCAAGCCAAGTACAGATACAGTATACAGATGGAAGGCAATTCCCAGGGTGGAGGCGTGAATTACTCATGGAAGCTGGGTCAAACTGAGGGCGCAGGGTGTGGGTGGACAAGTGGAAGCAGGGCCTGAATGAAGGGTGAGGAGTTGAAGAGGAGACCAAATCTGACATTTGTTATTGTTAGATGGTGTCGGGTCAGTTCCAACTCATAGAGATCCTATGTACAACAGAACGAAACACTGCCCTGTCCTGCATCATCCTCACAGTCGTTGCTATGTTTGAGTAGTTGTTGCAGCCACTGTGTCAATCTATCTTGGTGAGGGTCTTCCTCTTTTCTGTTGACCCTCTACTTTACCAAGCATGATGTCCTTCTCCAGGGACTGGTCCCTCCTGATAACATGGCCACAGTACGTGAGAAGAAGTCTTGCCATCTCATTTCTAAGGAGCAGTCTGGCTGTACTTCCAGGACAGACTTGTTTTTCCTTCTGGCAGTCCATGGTATATTCAGTATTCTTCACCAACACCATAATTCAAAGGCATCAGTTCTTCTTTAGTCTTCCTTATTCACCGTACAGCTTTTGCGTGCACATGAGGTGATTGAAAATACCATGGCTTGGGTCAGGCGCCCCTTAATTCTCAAAGTGACATCTGTGCTTTTTAATACTTCAAAGAGGTCTTTTGCAGCGTATTTGCCCAATGCAATGCGTCTTGATTTCTTCACTGCTGCTTCCATGAGTGATGTTTGTGGATCCAAGTAAAATGAAATCCTTGACAATTTCAATCTTTTCTCCATTTATCAGGATGTCGCTCATTGGTCCAGTTGTGAGGGTTTTTGTTTTCTTTATGTTGAGGTGTAATCCATACTGAAGGCTATAGTCTTTGATCTTCATCAATAAGTGTTTCAGGTCTTCTGCATTTTTAGCAAGCAAGGTTGTGTCATCTGCATATTGCAGGTTGTTAATAAGTCTTCCTCCAATCCTGATGCTGCCTTCTTCTTCATATAGTTCAGCTTCCTGTATTAATTGCTCAGTATACAGATTGAATGAGTATGGTGAAAGAATACAACCCTGATGCACACCTTTTCTGATTTTAAACCACTTGGTATCCCCTTGTTCTGTTCAAACAACTGTCTCTTGGTCTATGTACAGGTTCTGCATGAACACAATTAAGTGCTCTGGAATTCCCATTCTTTGTAATGTTATCCAGAATTTGTTATGATGCACTCAATTGAATGCCTTTGTGTAGTCAATAAAACACAGGTCAACATCTTTCTGGTATTTTCTGCTCTCAGCCAAGATCCATCTGACATCAGCGATGATATCCCTCATTCCATGTCCTCTTCTGAATCTGGCTTGAATTTCTGGCAATTCCCTGTTGATGTGCGGACATAGATTTCATCTAATAAATAATATGACATAGCTATCAGCTAATAAAGCAAAACATGGTAACAATTGAAGGATGCATTTGAGATCCAAATCAGATCTGCCAGAATTGTCTCCTCAGGGGTCCACTTGTAGGTATGTAAGCCCCACTACAAGACTTACATTTCTATTTCTTACATTTCCAACTAATACTGGACAGTATCTTGCAGTAATGTCCATCTCCTCTTCCATGTCATGGAGTCCTTCTTTTGTCTCTTAGTTTTCCAGCACTGGGTGGGTTGTGAAGAATAGAGAATGCTGGGCTAACATTCTATCCCTGCTATCCCTTTTTTGATTTAAGACAATTCGCTTCACCGAAGTCTTGGTAATAATGCTTTTATCATTGCTTTTATTCCATAATTCCTTTGTAAACTGTGTAAAATTGTACAAACGTAATCTACTAATTTTACTAGGGTTCCCATGACTAGATTTTATTTCCCTATGTACCCAAGATTGGACCATTGGTCTTTTCACAGAGTCATTCATTTATACCAAAAAATTTTATTGTAAGCAACTAGCAGGCTCTAGACACAAACAAATTGCGGCCTCTGACTTCAAGGAGCTCTCAAACTCACGAGACACCACATGAAACAATGAAAAATGCAGTCACTTCCTGAATTCCTACAACAACCCTGTGAGGTGGCCGCTAGATTTCCATTTTGAGAAATGCAGTATGGTTATTAGAATGAGCCTGGCCTTTGGAGTATAACAGATTTGGTTCAAACCTAGCTCAGTTATTTAACTTGTTTAGCCACTAGAATAATCACCTATAATGTTGAGATCATAAAACCCATCACCGGTGGGATGATGTCCATAGTAGCCTGGAGCATGATAGGCACAGAACCACATTAGTCCTTTGTCTCTTTGAAACACAAGAGGACTGAGGCCAAGAAAGGGCTCAAAAAAGAAGACAGAGTGGTAAAATTAAAATTTGTGCTATTCCTCTGTTTACAAGCCTTCTCTTACTTCCCATCTCACTCAGAGTAACAGCTAAAGTCCTTAAAATGTCCTCTAAGGCCATACCCTTTTATAATTTGTCCTCTGTTATATACCCCCAAAGTCATAGCATACTTCTTTCTCCCTTACTTATGTGGCCACAGCTACTCTGGCCTTCTCAACTTTCTTTCCTCATGTCAGGCACACTTAATGTTCTGTCTGTCTGGAATGCTCCCTGCCCCCTCCCCTGACTCCTTCCTTCATATCTTTACTCAAATATCATTTTCTGGGAAAGACCTTCCCCAGCTATGTTATCGAAAATTCCAAACCTCCTCTACTGTCTACCTCTCTTTCTTGCTTTATTTTTCTCCTTGCACTTTCTTTATCTAATGCACTACTTATTCTACCTTTTCATCTTGTTCATTTTCTTGTTCCTTCACTAGAAGCTCCATGAGTCTAGGGATTTTGTCTCTTTGCTCAGTGTTCACTCTCTGCAGAACGAACAGCACTGCTTGGCTCATTGGAGGCGCTTAGAAATTATTTGGTGAGTGAAAGAAAGAAATGCAATTCTTAGGTCTCAAGACTAGAGCTCCGATGATTACACTAAATAATAACTAAGATTCCTATAGCTCTTTGCATTAACAGATGTTTTGCATGCATTATCTGGTTTTACCCCAGGGTAAAGTGCAAGGATTTTGTACAATTATCCGTTCGTGCCGTCTACCTTTTTCACCAAGAAATGTCCTAGTGATGCCTGGCATTATGTTGATCTTTTTGACTGGAGGACAAAGGTTAAATATTCAAGGATAATTTACAGTGGCTCCTGATGTCTTAGCTTAGACTGCAAGAGGGGCAGGGTCCTCTGAGATGTCAGTGCCAACCAAGGACATTGCAGCGAAATGGACATCCCACAAATGATCTGGGAATTGGAGGTCATTCAAGGGTAAGTTCAGCTCTGTGTAACACTCGGAGTACATTGAAGTGTGAAGTAGCTCAGGAGTATCCTCTCCGAAAACTCTTCTTGAAAGGAATGACACCCTACCTGACACCAACCATTTAATTCGCTGTTGGAAACTTCAGCTTCAACTTGGCCTGGATGCCCACTCCATTCACTCAGAATCTACCACACCCACCACATGAAGGGGGCTGGGGAGGTTGTTCTGCTGGGAAGTGCTGTCTTCAGGCAGCAAGGATGGACAAGTCCACTTATAACCAGTAAAAAGTAGCTAGACTATTTTGCTTTAAACATACAAATTTATTGAGTCAAAATATCACCATGTTGGGTGGCTTCAATCTTTAGTATTATAAGAAGTCAAAGAAAACAACTAAAGCAAGACAGGCTTTATAACTCTGACCCTGTTGGCACATACGATGTTATAAACTCAAAATTCATCATGTGCTGGGAAAATTTTGTAAGATTCCTAAATTAGGGTTCTTTTGGCAGAGGTTGTTTCCTGAGAAGTGCTTTCAAAGTTTCCATTGCTCATGACTATTGTAAAATCCTCCACCGTGAAGCTCATCCACGAATTGCCGTAAATACATTCTGAGTTATCTTTAATATGATGACCTGCGCCCAATCCCCACTCCAGGTCAGGTCTGAGAAGTCAGCTGTCCCCAAGGAAAAGGCTTTTGTTTGGGTGCTCTTTTCCCAGGCACACCAGGCCCAGGCTGAAAACAATGCAGGGGAATTGGGCTTTGGGTCAGTTGGTCACTTTTCCACAGATAGAAGTGAAGGAGAGCTGGTGTGTGTGTGTGTATGTGAGGAAGAGAGAGAGAAAGGAGGGGAGAGTGATCTACCTCCAAGTCTCTTTCTCTCTCCTCTCTCTCTCTCTATGTATACAACCCACTGCTGTTGAGTTGATTCTGACTCATAGTGACCTCATAGGCTTGCCAAGGCTGTAAATCCCTATGAAAGCAGACTGCCACATCTTTTTCCTGCAGAGCCACTGGCCATTTCAAACTCTCGAACTTTCAGTTAGTAATTGATTACATTAACCACGTATATTACACGTAAAAGGCAAGGACCTATTTCAGATGAGAATAAAATAACAGTGACATATTTTTCTGATACCTGAGTGTTGCTGGTATCCCTGAGAAGTCTTATCTACGAGCAGGCATGTTTTCCACCAAAGTGATCTGCAGTGCTATGTCCCTCCACCACACCCTACCCCATGAATTTCTCAGGAGAGAGGAAGAGGCAGCTCACTCCTCGGGAGATCCTGTCTCTCAGGGGCACATGGTAAGTCATGGTCTGAGTTTCACTTTCTTCCTGTCTGTCCATCCACCCTCCACTGAGAAGAGCAGCATTTCGTGTCCCCAACTGATATCACCAACAGGGTCCTTGGGAGACGCTTGCCCTTCAGCTTACCCTTGCTCATTCAGAGCAAGAAGACCCCAGGCTAGTTTGTATTTCTTACGTTCAGAATTATGTGGTAGACTAATAGGTGTACAGTTTTTATTGGATATTTGGGTTGCTTATACTTTCACCCTCTATAAGCCACAGATATTAATCCAGGCCTCATGTGCATTTGTTTTAAGCCTTTACATTGTTTTTGATTCATTAGTTATGATATTTGTGGAAAATTGGTAAAATGCAAAAAAGGGTAAAGATAAGACAAAACAAAAACACAACCTAACCACCTAGAGTCATCCGCTATTTGGCTATTTTTCTTAGTCTTTGTCTATGTATTTTGTGCACAGTTAAAACCATTTGGCATATGTTGTTGTTGTTGTTAATTGCTGTCCTGTTGACTCTGATTCATGGCAACCTTACGTATAACAAAACAAAAAGTTGCCTGGTCCTGTGCTATCTTCATAATTATTGGTATGTTTGAGCCCGTTGTTGCAGGTGTTGTGTCAGTATGTCTCACTGAGGGTTTCCCTCATTTTTGCTGAACCTCCGCTTTTTTGAGTTTTTTTTTACTGCTTTACCATATATATCATGTCCTTAACTGACATAAAGCTTTCTATATTTCCTTTGTTCTTATATTATCAAATGTTTCTAAATTAAAAATTCACAGGTGTTATTTTAATGTCATCATAATATTCTATCAAAGGGTAAAAAAATAAAATAAAATAAAAAGGGTATTCCACGTTTATTCAGTTATTCTCCTAACATAGGGTATTTGGATTGTTGCCCATTTTTCACTGTAAATAATAATGGTTAAATTTGAATATTAATCTTTGCCCACATTTCTGATTACATTCTCGTAATATTTTCTTAGAAGAGGAATTATTGGTAATGACAGTGAAAACTTTTGAAAGCCCTTTATACACATTGCCAGACTACTTTACCAAACCAAAAAACCCACTGCCATTGAATTGATTCTGACTCAGAGCAACCCTATAGGACAGACAAATTTCCCCTAGGGTTTCCAAAGTTGTAAACCTTTATGGAAGCAGACTGCAGCATCTTTCTCCCCTGGAGCAGCAGCTGGGTTCAAACTGCCGATCTTTTGGTTAGTAGTCGAGCGCTTTTAACCACTGTGTCACCAGAGCTCTTTAACTACTTTACAGAGGGTTTATTTTCCTTAATCCTCTATCATCAGGGTAGGGGTTTGATCTTCTTATCACACTTTCCCTGGCATTATTATAATTTAAAAATATTTCCTAATTTGACAGGTAAAAACTGGTTTTTCCTTGTAGTTCCTATATGCATTTCTTTGATTTTTAGCAAGGATGAAAACTTTTACCTGTGTTTATTGATTATTGATATTTCATCTTATGTGAACAACTGCTTCATTTCTCATTCATGTAGGAAGAGGTCATCATGACAAAATTGTTTTTGTTGTGCCAGAGAGATGACCCAGCTTTAGGAGCCTGGAATTATGACCAGAAATCAAAAGCTGGAGCAACTGCTTGGGGGCCAAAGATGAATCAGGTAAGAGAAAACATGCAGCCATGACCTCAAGTCACAAGCAGTGAGATGACATAACAAAGAGACAGGTAAACTGAGGACGGAATCTCCTTTCATGGAACACTTCTGCTAAAGGCAAAAGATTCAAAGGAAATGCTTTGAACTGGGCACCCATTATACACAAACCTTCCAGAATCTAGCCATCAATACTATAACGTAGCAGGTGTGTGTGTGGAGGTGTGTCTTTTGAACAGTTTAATTAACGATGTTTGTCACAGCAGTTATGAAGGTACAAGCAAGTCCTTGGGAGCAACTGAAGAAGGGTGTCACCTTCTCTAACAACCTGGTGAGTCTCGGCCAGAGGAAGATAGCTCTTCTCAGTGTCAGCATGAGTGGCTTAGTCCAAATTCACTCAATAAATGCTAACCGAGCATCAACTCTGTGCCAGACGATGCTGTAGGCAGTTGGGTTTCGTCAGCAAACAAGAGGCAAATATCCTTACCCTCACGGAGATTGTGTTCTAGCAAGATCTAAATGTGACTGTAAAAAATATATATATATATGTATATGTATATAAAACCTGTTGCGATCGAGTCAATTCTGACTCACTGCTGACCTTTTGGTTACCAGCTGTAACACTTAACCACTATGCCACCAGGGTTTACATTCCCAAGAAGGGTGGTCCAACCGAATGCAAAAATTATCAAGCAATATCATTAATATTACATACAAATAAAATTTTGCTGAAGGTCATTCAAAAGTGGCTGCAACAGTATATCAATAGGGGACTGCCAGAAATTCAAGCCAGATTCAGAAGAGGACGTGGAACCAGGGGTGTCATTGCTGATGTCAGATGGATTCTGGCTGAAAGCAGAGTGTCTTAGTCATCTAGTGCTGCTATAACAGAAATACCACAAATGGATGGCTTTAACAAAGAGAAATTTATCCCCTCACGCTCTAGTAGGCTACAAGTCCAAATTCAGTGCACTGGCTCCAGAGAAAGGCTTTCTCTATCTGTCAGCTCCAGAGGGAGGTCCTCACCATCAGTCTTCCCTTGGTCTGGTAGCATTTCAGTGCAGGAACCTCAGGTCCGAGGGGCATGCTCTGCTCCCAGCATTGCTTTCTTGGTGGTATGAAGTCCCCTGTCTCTCTGCTCACTTATCTCTTTTATAACTCAAAGAGATTGACTTAAGATACTATCTAATCTTATATATCTCATTAATATAACTGTCACACATCCATCTCATTTCATCATAGTGATAGCATTTACAACACATAGGGAAATCACATAAAATGATGGATAATCACACAATACTGGGAATCTTGGCCCACTGAAGTTGACAGATATTTTAGGTGGACACATTTCAATCCAAGACACAGAGAATACCTGAGTGCAAAGACATTTGATTGTGTGGATCATAACAAATTATGGATAACATTGCAAAGAATGGGAATTCCAGAACACTTAACTGTGCTCATGAGGAACCTGTACATAGATCAAGAGGCAGTTGTTCAAACAGAACAAGGAGATACTGTGTGTTTAAAGTCAGGAAAGGTGTGCATCAGGGTTGTATCCTTTCATCACACTTATTCAATATGTATGCTGAGCAAATAATCCAAGAAGCTGGACTATATGAAGAATGGGGCATCAGAATTGATGCAATATGCAGATGACACAATCTTGCTTGCTGAAAGTGAAGAAGACTTGAAGCACTTAGTGATAAGACCAAAGACCATAGCCTTCAGTATGGATTACAGCTCAACATAAAGATAACGAAAATCCTCACAACTGGACCAATAAGCAACATCATGATAAATGGAGAAAAGACTGCAGGTGTCAAGGATTTCATTTTACTTGGATCCACAATCATCACCCATGGAAGCAGCAGTCAAGAAATCAAAAGACATATTGCATTGGGCAAATCTGCTGCAAAAGACCTCTTTAAAGTGTTGAAAAGCAAAGATGTCACCTTGAAGACTAAGATGCACCTGACTCAAGCCATGGTTTTTTCAATCGCCTCACATGCATGAGAAAGCTGTATGATGAATAAGGGAGACCAAAAAAGAAGAACTGATGCCTTTGAATTGTGGTGTTGGGAAAGAATATTGACTATTTCATGGACTGCCAAAAAAACGAACAAATCTGTCTTGGAAGAAGTATAATCAAAATGCTCCTTAGAAGCAAGAATGGCGAGACTATGTCTCACATACTTTGGACAGGTTATCAGAAGGGATTGTTCCCTGGAGAAGGACATCATGCTTGGTGGAAGTAAAGGGTCAGCGAAAAAGAGGAAGACCCTCAATGAGATGGGTTGACACAGTGGCTGCAACCATGGGCTCAAGCATAACAATGATTGTGGGGATGGCACAGGACCAGGGTGGTCCTGTTGCTATGAGCTGGAACCAACTCAATGGCACCTAACAACAGCAACAAATACACACGCACATATTTATAGTAGGCAAAAATTCTTGTTCTCATTCAACAAATATTTTTGAGAGTCTATTTTGTGCCAGGCATGGTCTTAGATGCTGGGGATGTAAGATGTTAACAAAGAAACACGCAATCCATGCCCCTTAGGCCACCAAATGATCTCATAAATACAAGTAAACTTTCACTGTGATAACTATTATGAAGAATTTTGGCATGGTGCTATGAGACTTCTTAATGGAGGGACCTGACCTGGCTGGAGAGGCCAGGGAGAGCTTCCTTTGGGAAGAGAACTGAAGAGTGATCTGGAGGAGGAGGTGTTACCTGGGAGCAGAGAGGAGGGAGAATGCAGGGATATGGACAAAAGTCTCTGTGGCTGAAGAGAGGGCAGTGAGCGTGAGGTCAGGTGCTGGGCACATGGAAAGGCAGGAGTATAGAGCAAAAACAGGGCCTGGTAAACAAACTTGAATTTAAACCACAAGTTGAGTGTTGGGGTAAGGGTGGGTGGATGGGCATAACTAGCTTTGTGTACTCAAAGGACTAAAGGGAATTCGGTTAGGGGACTCTGCTGGTTATTATGCCATTCTCTCTCAGCTCCAAACCCACTCTTCTACATTCAGCCTTTGGGATGGCAATGTAACAGCAAACTCAATTCCTCCTTGGTATGTTGTTCTGCCAGGATGCGGAGATCGAAGGGATGCTGGAAGGCAGGAGGAGAGCAGAAGGGACTTGATCATATACCTCCCTTGCTCTTCTTGGTAGTGTCACCCTAGCAAGTCCACTTTACTCTAGCAACAGCAGTTGTTTTCAATCTGCAGTTTCTCCCTATGTTCTCAGAGTCAGCCTCACTGAGGGCCTTCAGAAATATCAGCACCAGTGGTGAGTCCGCAAACCTAAGTAGTTTCAGCCCAGCTCAGTGGTTTCTCTGAGAACAGAAGCAGAGAACTCGGCTGTGTTCAGAGTGACCTCAACACCCAAGGGTCAGATCTATGAGGATGGCAGGCTTCCAATCAAAGCAAGATTCTCTCACTTAGCTGCTTCGTTAGAATACCAAGGAGATTTGAAAAAGCCCAATGGACAGGCCACACCCTAGAATCAGAATCTGGGATGGGGTGGAACCCAGGCATCAGCGTACTTTACTGCTGCCCAGGTGGAGAACCAGTGATGTCAGGAGTCAGCAACAGGGGAAGGGTGAGTCAGAAATCCATGCTTTAGCCACAATAAGCTACACAAACTGGGAAAGCTTTCCCTAGATGTGTTTTGAAACGATTGCCTAGAAATACTTGCTCAATTCCTCCTTGTATAGGTCTCTACATCCAGAAATCTACACTGGCTCAAACCAGGAGTTGAGGAGAAATAAAGAAAGAGCAAATAGAGTTGCAGGGTCAGCCAGCATCACTACACCCGCAGCTTCCAGAAACAGCCATTATACCTGCTCCTGGTGGCTGCTGTCACAAAGCAGCAAAGGGTTAAAAAATAGCAGATTATATTTATGTCGTTTAATGGAAGTTTAGCTGAGAGTAGGGCCAAGTCTCCTGACCACCGGCCTGCGCTGTTTCTGCTGTATTGTGACAACTTCAAGAAAGCTCTATGTTGTTTTTGGAAAAGAACCATGTCCCTTCCTCATATAGGCTGAGAAGAAAGTAGTGTGTCAGTAAGGCCCTGCTGTGCTTTGGCTGCACAGCTCATGGTTGTGCATCCAAAGAGTGATCTGGCAGTGCCCTGGCTAGGCAAACACACCACGTGCCTGGCATTCCTTACATACTGACAAAGGTCTTCCTCCTGCTCCCCACACCAGCTGTTGGGGGTCATGGAAATGGCTCCGGATGAGTGCATTCTGACCGGAGTCTGGCCTGCTGCTGACTCATTCTTTCATTATGGACAAGCCACTCATTGGCTTTGCACGCCTGGGTGCCTCTATTTATAAACCTGCAGAAGCAGTCCCGGCCTTCCTCACTGGGATTCGGCAAGCAGTCCTGTGCTAATCCCCAAGGCCAGGGAGGTAGAGGCCTTGCCCTTTCAGAAGATAGTTAGTGATGATCATCTTTCTCTTTTCTACCTTCCAAATAAAGAAGCTGGACTAGAAGTGTGGAGTGTTTTCTACTATACCCGAAAGAGCCTCACAACTTTTCTGATTATAAAAGTAATACATTATTATCATTGTTAAAAACTCAAATGCAAAAATATGTATATAGAGGAAAATGATTTCTGTAATTACTCCTCTTAAAGATAATTTCTGATAATATTTTGTTGTCTTTCTTCTCAGAAATATATATATACATACAGAGACCCTGAGTGGTACAATGGTTAATGGTTAATGTGGTTGGCTGCTAACCGAAAAGATGGCAGTTTGAGTCCACCCAAAAGCACCTTGTAAGAAAGGCCTGGCAATCCACTTCTAAAAAATCAGCTATTGAAAAGCTGATGGAGCACAGTTCTACTCTGACACACTTGGGGTTCCCATAAGTAGAAGTCGATTTAATCGCAACTGGTGGGAGTCAATTTTTTTTTTTTTTATTGTGCTTTAAATGAAAGTTTACAAATCAAGTCAGTCTCTCACACAAAAACTTATATACACCCTGCTACATACTCCCAATTGCTCTCCCCCTAATGAGACAGCCTGCTCCCTCCCTCCACATTCTCTTTTTGTATCCATTTCACCAGCTTCTAGCCCCCTCTACCCTCTCATCTCCCCTCCAGGCAGGAGATGCCAACATAGTCTCAAGTGTCCACCTGATCTAAGAAGCTCACTCCTCAGCAGCATCCCTCTCCAACCTATTGTCCAGTCCAATACCTGTCTGAAGAATTGGCTTTGGGAATGGTTCCTGTCCTGGGCCAACAGAAGGCCTGGGGGGCATGACAACCGGGGTCCTTCTAGTCTCAGTCAGACCAGTAAGTCTGGTCTTATGAGAATTTGGGATCTGCATCCCACTGCTCTCCTGCTCCCTCAGGGGTTCTCTGTTGTGTTCCCTGTCAGGGCAGTCATCAGTTGTAGCCAGGCACCATCTAGCTCTTCTGGTCTCAGGCTGATGTAGTCTCTGGTTTATGCGGCCCTTTCTGTCTCTTGGGCTCATAATTACCTTGTGTCCTTGGTGTTCTTCATTCTCCTTTGATCGAGGTGGGTTGAGACCAATTGATGCATCTTAGATGGCTGCTTGCTAGCGTTTAAGACCCCAGACGCCAGTCTTCAAAGTGGGATGCAGAATGTTTTCTTAATAGATTTTATTATGCCAATTGATTTAGCTGTCTCCTGAAGCCATGGTCCCCAGACCCCTGCCCCTGCTATGCTGGCCTTCGAAGCATTCAGTTTATTCAGGAAACTTCTTTGCTTTTGGTTTAGTCCAGTTGTGCTGACCTCCCCTGTATTGTGTGTTGTCTTTCCCTTCCCCTAAAGTAGTTCTTATCTACTATCTAATTACTGAACATGCCTCTCCCACCCTCTCTCCCTCCCCCATCTCGTAACCATCAAAGAATATTTTCTTCTCAGTTTAAACTATTTCTGGAGTTCTTATAATAGTGGTCTTATAAAATATTTGTCCTTTTGCGACTAATTTCACTCAGCATAATGCCTTTGAGATTCATTCCTTCATGTTATGAAATGTTTCACAGATTCATCACTGTTCTTTATCGATGTGTAGTATCCCATTGTGTGAATATACCATAATTTATCTATCCATTCATCCGTTGATGGGCACCTTAGTTGCTTCCATCTTTTTGCTATTGTAAACAGTGCTGCAGTGAACATGGGGGTGCACATATCTGTTCATGTAAGGCTCTTATTTCTCCAGGATATATTCCAAGGAGTGGAATTGTTGGGTCGCATCGTAGCTCTATTTCTAGCTTTTGAAGGAAGCACCAAATTGATTTCCAAAGTGGCTGTACCATTTTACATTTGGTGGGAGTCAATTTGATGGCAAGTGTGTGTGTGTGTGTGTGTGTGTGTGAACACATATATGTGGATTCGAACTGCCAACATTTTTGGTTAGCAGCCAACCTCTTAACCACTGCGCCACCAGGGTTAAATGGTCCTTATATGATTCCAATGAGCAATCAGAGTAAAGAGCTGTTTCTTTGAGTTAAACATTTTGAAAACCTGTGCATCACAGAGTAAAATACATACAGAAGTAGAGATGATTAACATAAAAACATTGTTTTGAATTTGGGCTTTGCTGGCTAACCTAGAAGAGAAGAGCATTCTATTAGGGGGTATGAGAAAACCTGGGCTGGGGACCAGGGAGTGTAGAGCAAAGGCTTGCCCGTGTCTTAGGGGAGGTTGACTGCAGCTAGTAGGGATGAGTGAAAATGTAACTTTAATTATTTTATTATTTGATAATTTTACCTTGGGCTACTTCTGTTCCATGCATAAGGGGTTACTTGAGTGACAACAGTCAGTAAGTCAGAAGATAAGAGATATGTAGAGTAAAACGAAAGTGAGACAAAGGGATTCAGTGGATGTGATATTCAAAATAGGTCGGATTATGTTATTAGCTAGCTGCTCATCACTGGCTAAATGTTGGCACTAGACACACAATCTAAATTAGTTCCAAAGATTTTTCTCTTTCATGTGAGAAAACAGAAAGAATGATCTTACTAAAGACCTTAAGGCATGTCCCTTCACAAGCAACAAACTATAATCTGGAAAGAAATTTAGATATTGGGGAGAAAACATACCAAGAGAGTTACAGTCCTGAGAAGTAGGCTGAGACTGTGCCCTGTTAGGTTTGTATGTGTCAAAATTCACTCTGCTTCTTCCCAGGAGTTTAGCATCTTTCCCATATCCAGTAGGCTCCAAAAAATTGGAAATGTGTCACTGATAAACAGAGCAAGTTCAAACATGTAAATAAAAGAATATTCTCTGAAATGAAATATTGAAAGTCACTTTTCTACCTAACATATTCATTCCTAAAATAAATAAGTTTCTGGTTTGCCCAGAAGGATGCCATTTCTTTCTTAATCTTTCATGTGATATTTTTCCCTATCTCACCTGATTTTTTACCTTGTTTTTCCCCACTTATTTTTTTCTTATCCATCAACTTCCTATCTACAATGGCTAATACTACCTCTATTTCCTTCTGATTATATTCTTGTCCCCGTTATTTCCTGTTCTCGAACATCTTTTACATTACTCAGTTATTCAATCAACTCTCACAAACATTTATTGAGTGCCTTGTTGTTAGTTGCTGTTGAGTCAGCTCCAACTCATGGTGACCCCATGTACAACAGAATGGAATGTTGCCTAGTCTTGCATCATCTTCATGGTAAGTATCTACTATGTACCAAATCCTGTTTCAAGCACTGGGGACAGAGGAGGGAACAAAGCAAGTCCAAGTCCTTGACCTCATGGGAGGTGGGACACAACTTGTAAGCAAACAAGGAAATAAACGAGACAATTTCAAATTGTGGTGAGTGTTAAGAAGTAAATGAACAAGATGGTATGATGAAGAACAACCTGGCAAAGGATGGGAGAAGGTCATTTAGATACGATAGGATTTAAGGATGGCATTTGAACAAAGAGCTGAAGGATAAGAAAAACTCAGCCACAGAGGGTATTATCTACGTAGAGGGTCTATCAAGGCCCTGAGATGGGAAAGAGCCCGCTAAGTTACAAGAATGGAGGGAGGCCAGAGTTGAGGGAGTGTAGTGTGTGTGTGGTAACTGTAGAGACAGACAGGAGCTAGATCATATAGAGCCTTTTCTTCTAGATAAAACACCATGTTTGAAGAATTTTGAGCTTAAGAGTGACACAATATGATTATATTTAAGAAGATGACTTGGGCTGACATTGGTGTCAAGTTTCACAGCTTACGAAATATTTTACCATTCGTTTTATCACTTGATCCTAACACCAGGCTTGTGAAATAGTCAGCACTTCACACTCCTTTTTATACTTTGGGACAGTGAGCATTATTGTCTTTAACTGACTCAGCAAAGATCATAGGAGTAGTGGTAGAATTAAGCACAGGTTTTTGAATCAAATTTCTAAGCTTCCAGACACTCTCGGGTTGATCATTACTTTCTTTCACCCCTTTTTTTAAATTTTCATTACAGTTTTGGTTATTTAAATGAATGGACAGAACACGTTGATCAAATGTCTATCTTATAGAGCCATGTTCAAGACTGGGTAGATACTTTGGTGTAAGATGTCTTCCTTTGCTCAATGTAGTTGTAGTTTAGTAGAAGACAACAGATATGGTTTCAAATATACTAATCATGTGACACTAAAACAAAGAGCAATATAAAGGTTACTGAAGATTTTCAAGGATAATTTGAAGGATAATGAAGCAGTGAGTGCCTTTGGCAGATTAAAAAAAAAAAAAATCAGTGACCACACTAAGGGATGGTCTATAAGGAACACTTCAAACCCCAGCAAAGGGAACTACAACCCCAGCAAATGAAACAACAATCTAAATGAAGCCAATGTGCTATCTTTGCAACTGCAGCTTCAAAGAAGAGTGCTGGTAGCTACCTTCAGTCCCTCCAACCAGATGGCCGTTCTGAAATCTGCCCTTTACAGAAATTTTTTGAAACTGCTGGTGAACAACTTGAAAACAAAGGAATTGAGGTGAAAATTTGGGAAATGCATTTGAGGAGCTTGAGGTTGATGACATTGGTAAAGTAAGTTGAGAGCCTTGGCCTTTGAGAGGCACATAAGTAGAACGGTACTTGGGAAGATTCAGTTTACAGCAGGGACAGTTGGGAATGTAATAGATACTGAAGTCACTTAAAGGAATAAGAAAGTTCCTGGAACAGTCCAGATAGTTAGGATATAAACAAGGGTGGGAAAGTTCAATAGCTTGAAAAGAAAGAAAAAAGTAGAGAGGCCTGTTATGGTCATGTAGATTTGAATGGAGAAGACCTACCAATTAACCATGCCTGTTACCACTTGGAAGCCAGTTATTCTTTAATAAAAGCTATGTTGACTCATGCTTTATGGTGGCAACAGTGTGTACAAAGCCTGGAACTTGTTCCTTCAAAACAGGCCTATTTTTACAAGGATTTTACTTTAGATGTTACGGGAGCATGTTGCACCACAATGGAATTCTTTATAACGTTTCTTAAGCAGGATGACTGTAAAAGCAAATTTATTTAGCTTCAGAAACACTGTAAATTCGTTGTTTAGATTACAACAAAGTGTTATCAAGTTTTGAAATTCTTGCCAAAATTTAAGACCAAATTCTGCCTTTGAATGCAATGATAAACTTTTTTTTTTTTTTTCTTAGCAACCAGGATGGAAAGAACTCTTATATAAACACTATTAGAGCTTTAGAAATGTGTGGTTTATAGTGGTGTGATGTCAAGGGCAGGAGAAGCAGGGACGGGGAGGGATGATTTGAGAGACTTGCTTTAGAGAAGAAGCTTTCAAATGCTGTGTCAAAATCATGTGGAGAGCTTTTTAGAAACAGAGATTTCCAGGTCCCACTCCCAGAGATCTTTCTTCAGTTGGTCTTGGATAAGCCTAAGAATCTGTATTTATAAAAGGTTTGGAGATGACTTTTGAACAATGATGTGCTGCCATTGTTCTAAAGGAATGCTATCCCGCTATCCAGAGTCTCATGTTGGAAATACCCTGAGAAAGAAGCCTTCTTGAGGCCTGTTCTTAGATTTGTAGATGAAGAAACTCTCCTGCCATCTCTTTCTTGAGATTTGTTAGTACTATCTATTGGACTACAAGGAAACCAGTCTTCTGCCTGGGCAAAACTTTGTTCTGTATTTATTTGTATTTATTCATTCAACAAATATTTATTTAGCAAGGTACTCTTCCAGAATATGATAGTGACTAAGACACACTAGTCACTTTGTTCATGAAGTGTATATTCTAGCGGGGCAATGCAATCAATCAGAAAGAAAGAAAAATAGAGGAGGAGAGAGAGAGAGAAAGAGGAGAAGAGAGACAACGAAGAAGGACCTGAAGGAAATATATGGCTCAAGGGGGGCAAAGGAAATATTTACAGATATGTGTGTGTAAGAGAACTGAAGAGACAGAGTGCTTACTTGAATCCAGAAAGAAAAAGAGTTGGCTGTCTTCAGAGGGGCAGTGACCTCAGGTAGAGGGACACATCCAGAAAAAAACCAGGAGTATATATTCCCAGCACATACATCTGATAAAAGGTGTGTATCTAGAATATATAAAGAATTCTTTGAGGTCATAGCTGTTGTTAGTTGCCGTTGAGTCAGCTCTGACTCACAGCGACTAGACGGTACCTGGTCCTACACTATTCTTACAATTGTTAGTATGTTTGAGCCCACTGTTGCAGCCACCATATGAATCCATCTCATTGAGGGTTTCTCTCATTTTTCACTGGCCCCCTATTTTACCAAACATGATGTCCTTTTCTAGGAATTTGTCTTTCCCGAAGAAGTGTTCAAAGTAAGCAAGATGAAGTCTTGTAATCCTTACTTCTAAGGAGCATTCTGGCTGTGCTTCCTGCAAGACTGATTTGTTAGTTCTTTTGGCAGTCTCTGGGATAGTCAATACTCTTTGCCAGCACCACAAGTCAAATGTGTCATTTCTCCCTTTGATCTTTTTTCATTGTCCAACTTCACATGCATATGAGGTAATTGAAAAGACCATGGGTTGGATCAGGAGCCCTTTAGTCATCAAAATGACATCTTTGCTTCTTTAAAACACTTTAAAGAGGTTTTTTTTGCAGACTTTCCCAACGTAATAAATCATTTGAATTCTTGACTGCTGCTTCCATGGGCACTGAGTGTTGATCCACGTAGAACGAAATCTTTGACAATTTCAATTTCTTCTCCATTTATCAAGACATTGTTTACTGGTCCAAGTGTAAGGATTTTTGTTTTCTTCATGATCAGGTGTAATCCACATTGAAGGCTGTACTTTTTCACCTTCATCAGTAGGTGTTTCAAGTCCTCTTCACTTTTGGCAAGCAAGCTTGAATCATCTGCGTATTGCAGTCTGTAATAAATCTTCCTCCAATCCTGACACTGACTTCTTCACATAGTCCAGTTTATCAGATTATTTGTTCAGCATACAGATTCAATAAGTAAGGTGAAAGGGTATAGCCCTGCCACACACTTTTTCCAATTTTAAACCCGTAGTATCCCCTTGCTCTGTATGAACGACTGCCTCTTGATCCATATAGGTTCTGCATGAGCACAATTAAATGCTCTGGAGTTCTCATTCTTCAGTGTTATCCATAGTTTGCTATGATCCACACAGTCGAATGCTTTTGTGTAGTTAGTGAAACGCAGGTAAACATCTTTTTGGTCTTCTCTGCTGTCAGCCAGGAGCCATCTGACATCAGCAGTCATGTCCCTCATTCTACATTCTCTTCTGAACCTGGTTTGTACTTCTGGCAGCTCCCTGTCAATGTATGGCTGCAGTTGTTTGTTTTTTAATTGTCCTCAGACAATTTTTGATAGCATAAGATATTAATGTGATTGTTCAATAATTTCCACATTCTGTTTGATTGCCTTTCTTTGGAACGGGCATGAATATGGATCTCTTTCAGTCGGGTCGGTTATGCAGGTCTTAATAATAAGACAAATAACCCCCCCAAAATGGTTAACATGTTTAGTTAATATCCACTGCCATCAAGTCGATTTCAACTGATAGTGACCCCCTAAGGTTTCGAAGGCTGTAAATATCTACGGCAGCAGACTGCCACATCTTTCTCCTGCAGAGGGGATGGTGGTTTTGAACCAACCTTTCGGTTAGCAGTCGATTGCTTTAACCACTGTACCACGAGGGCTTCTGTTCAGCCAGTAAGTACCTGAAAAGATGCTCAACTTCTTTGCTTATAAGACAAATCAAATTAAAGCCACTACTTACCTGCTAGAATGACTAAAATTAAAATAAAAAAGAAACAAAAACTGACAATAACAAGTGCTGACAAGGATGTGGAGCAAATAGAAACTCATACATGGCAGGTGGGAATGTAAAATAGTACAACCATGTTGGAAAATAGATTGGCAGTTTCTTATAAAGTTAAACACGCACTTGTCAAAAGACCCAGAAATTTCACTCCTAGGCATTTACCTCTCCCAAAAGGAAAACTATGTCCCCACAAAGACTGACCTGAATGTTCATAGCAGCTTTACTTATAGTAGACAATTGAACACAACCAAGAGGCAAATAAATAAGCAAAATGTAGTATAGTCATGAGCCCTGGTGGCATGGTGGTTAAGCATTCAGCTACTAACCAAATGGTCAGTGCTTTTAACCTGCCAGGTGCTCCTCTGGAAAAAGATATGGCAGTCTGTTTCCATAAAGATTTACAGCCTTGGAAACACTGTGGGCTATTTCTAGTCTGTCCTATAGGATCGCTGTGAGTCGGAATCTACTTGATGGCAATGGGTTTGGTTTGGTTTTTCTTTTAGTATAGTCATACAATGTAATACTGCCCACAAGATACATTAAAAAAAAAATAAAACTATTATTAATATATGCAATCCCAAGGATCACTTTCAAAAACATGCTGAGTGAAACAGCCAGGCATAAAAGAGCATTTATTAGATGAAATTTAATTTACAGGACAGAATGAAGTCTTGCAGGGAGGTCAGGTATATAGAAAAGAAAATAAGCCCAATGTTAAGTCTAGAGTCCTCCAACATTTTCAGTTCAAGCAGAAAAAGGTGCACCCAGAAAGGAGTCTGAGAAGGAGAAGCCAGAGGGGTAGGAGGAAAGCCAAGAGACAGGGGTGTCATTGAAACCAAGAGAAGAGCATGTTTCAAGAAGGAAGCAGTGGTCATCTTTGTCTAACGCTGCTGAGAGAATACATGAAGTAACGAAAGAGTAGTGACCATAGGATATAACAAAGTGGGGCACATTGGTGACCTTGACAAGAGCTGCCTCAGTGGACAACTGCAGGCAGAAGCATGGCTAGAGATGTTTGTGGGAGAAATGTGAGAGGAGAGATGAGGCCCACTTTCAATAGCACTAGCAAGTTGTTTTGCTCTGAAGGATTGCATTGAAATGGAGCAGTGGGTTAGGTGGATAAATGGAGGTTAATTTTTCTTTTATTCTGCTTGCTTTTTGGTTTGTTTTAGGATTGGTCATAACAAATTATGTTTGCATATTTAGAATGATGTAATAGAGAGAGAGAGAAGTAAATGATTCAGAAAAAAGGATAATTGCAAAAGAAAGTTGAATGGAATCACAATTTGCAGTTTTTCTTTTTAAATACACATTTTCCCCTAATTAGTATTTGATACCTACTGGCTTATTAACAAAAGTATTAAACACCAAGAATACCTTTATCACCCACCTGTCGAAAACCTGGAATCTCAGATTCTCTTGCTGTGTTCATTCTATAAACACTGTTTTGATTTCATTTGCTAGGATGTTCCTAGTACACAGTCTGCCATACTTTGAAAAAAAAAATTGTATACGATAGTAGCCAATTAAATTAAAATGTCATAAACTCTAAAGACAAAGACATTCTATGTGATTATTATAATGCTCTATGCTTCAATAAGAGACTTTGAGCATCATATCAAACTCTTATCAAACTGTTTATTGTCACATCAGAAGAGCAAGAGAATCAGAACATGAATTAAATGAAAGAGCTGTTAAGGAATTAAAAAAGAATAGAACAGAACATTACTAGGGAACTAAGCGAAGATTGTCTTTCTCTTTGGACATGTTACCAGGAGGGATCAGTCCTTGGAGAAGGACATCATGCTTGGTGAAGTGGAGAGTAAGCAGAAGGACATCATGCTTGGTGAAGTGGAGGGTAAGCAGAAGGACATCACGCTTGGTGAAGTGGAGGGCAAGCAGAAGGACATCATGCTTGGTGAAGTGGAGGGTAAGCAGAAGGACATCACGCTTGGTGAAGTGGAGAGTAAGCAAAAGGAAGACCCTCAAGGAGATGTTTTGACAGTGGCCGCAACAATGGACTCAAGCATAGCAACGACTGTGAGAATGGCACAGGACCAGGTAGTGTTTCCTTCTGTTATACATAGGGTCACTATGAGTTGGAACTGACTCGATGGCACCTAACAACAACAGGCAATCGGGAGATAACCAGGAAAGGGTAAGATGCATCAAACTCCAGGAGACAGGCATACTCATGTGTGCAGCAATATTAGCAATTACCGTTTGTATAATAGTCCATACAAACACCAAAACACAACAAAATTGGAAATTAATAATTAAATGTTTAAATTAGGGGAAAAAACAAAAAGCAAGCAAAAGTAAAATTAGAAGACAGATGACAAACTCGAGGAAATACATAGTCCACAAGGGATAGAAAGTTTTTTAAAAGCTATAACAAATAAGAAAAAAGTGGGACCAACATTTTTTTAAAATAAAATGTGAAGAATTACTCATAAAAGAAGAAATACAAATAGACATAGAAAATATGAACAGAATACTGGTAATCAAGGAAATACGATAAAATAAAAACGAAATATAAAACGAACAGACGACTTTTTAATAATCCTCATTGTGAGCAGGGGTAGGGAAAAAGGCATTCTCACCTACTACTGATGAGAGTGTAATTTTATGTTCTTTTTCTGTAGGACTAATTGCTAATATGAAACTAAAGCTTTAAAGTGTCCTTAACATTTGACCCAATAATTTAACTTCTAGAATTTTCCTAGAGGTAAAATTATAAATCGTAAGGGGTGCCTACCAAGGAGAAAAAACATTCAATAAAATGGTATGTTATTTAATTTTCTTATATTAATACAGTGCAATTCCACAGGGTCATTATAAATTACACTCTGGTAAAATACTCACTCTGTGTTATGAAGCAGAAAAGGCACTTCAGAAAGAAATAGGTACAAGATTATTACATTTTAATGCATTTCACATATGCTTACACTAAAAATCAGAAGGATATACAACTAAACATTAGTAACAGTTATATTCCTATCATGGAATGCTGTTTTTACTTTATTGTAGTTTATATATTCTTTTTTTAAATTAAAATGTGGCAACCATATGAAATGTTACTTTAAAAATACATCAACTTGTACAGTAAAAGCTGGGAAAGCTGGAACCTGTGTAAAGCGGGAAGCCTGTTAGAGAAGGAAAACTCAAATATTTTCCACTAAATGAGTGATAGGAAAGTGGTAAGACTGCATAATGTCAAAGGCAGAAAACTAGCGAGACCCAGAAAACCAAGGCAGTCCTGTGGAGTTCCTGTTCTCACATACTTCATTGTATATCCAGTTTTAAACCAAAATTTTCAAATAATTAATGGGGGTTAAGGAGGAAAAAGTAAAAAAGCAAGAGTATATATTTAAAAAAACAAGAAGAAAATCACATACTTTTAGCCTCGACTTAGTCATAGTCATAAATGTTTTCATTAATCTACATAAAAAGGAGAAAATAAATAAACTACCCAACCAAGAAAAGAATGGTAACAAAGAAGTTCTTAAGAGAATAGGCACAAGGAAGTAATAAGCCTAAACTAAAAATGGGACCCTGATGGCGCAGTGGTTAAGAGCTCAGCTGCCAACCAAAAGGTTGGCAGTTTGAATTGACTAGCTGCTTCCTTGGCAAATATTTCAATAAACAGAAAATATGTAATAACTGATAAATAGCTGCGGGATGACTTGAATAGAAAAATTTGCAGCAAATTCAATCAAGAAAAAATGGAAAAATGAAACATGCATAAATTTGCAAATAAATAAAATTTACAAGTAAAACAATGTACCATATAATCATAATTTCCGTGTTTGTACACAAAGACTTGAAAAAAAAAGAAAGAAAACACCAAAATCTTAATAACTGATCTTTCTGTGGGGTGGTATGGCAAGTGATTATTGTCTTATATTTTTGAGTATTTTCCAGATCACTTACTATGGGTATTAAAATTATAAAATATTCTAAGATCTAAATTACAAGTATTTGCTACACCAAAAATAACGAATTTAAATGTCTAAAAGAAATGGAAATACAGACGATAATAAAGTTAAGCATTATATATTCAAAATTACAGATAGTTACCAATATGTTAACAGTACTTCTCTCTGATTGGTGGAATTATGGTTAATTTAAAATGCCTTCTCTTTGATTGACAGCATTTTCTAAATTTTCTACAGTGGACATGTATCACCTTTTACAAATGAAAAGTTAATATTGATACAAGAGGACAGAGTAAATAATGTAATTTATTACATTAGAAAAGTAGTATTGTCAAAATTTGGCCCATTCCCCAAAAGCTTCATTTATATGTATTAATTGGTATTAATGGTGGAGGCTTTTGAACTTTCAAGAAATGAAAGAACCCCATTTCATATAAAGAGTACCACAGTCCTGAAAAAGTTACAATGGGATGCAACGCATTTTTCACGAGTAAACGTTGAAGGTATAACCTGGACCATGCAAGAAATATAACTTGCTTTGTTCTTCTTTTTCAATTCAGGGTGGCAGAATTTTGATCTTAGTTTCTTCAGGGTTGTGTCTAAATTTTAGCAGGTGCCAAAGTGTCACAAGCAACCATCTGATCCTCATTGATATCCATTCATTCATTCATCCATCTACTGCATTTCAGGCACCAGCTGGCATGACCATCCCTCCATCTGAGCAGTGGTTCAGACAGTTAGTTTTGCATGGGAATATCCATCCTCCTTTCCCATCTACGTGATCTCTGGGTTTGGTGGCTCTTTCTGCTACTACCGTGGTGCCTCTCTGTGCTCGGAAATCATTCTGCTCTTTCTGGCATTTTGCTGTCTCTTCTGGAAACCCTGACTATCTCATATCCACAAATCAGTCAGGGATTTGTCTTCTCACTGGGACTTGGTCTGGAAGTCAGCAGGCTTGGTCACTGTTTCTAAGACCTACTGAGATTTCCATTTTCATAATTTCCCTTCTAACACTTTGTTGTTGTTGTTAGGTGCCATTCAGTCAATTCCAAATCATAGTAACCCTATGTACAACAGAACAAAACACTGCCCGGTCCTGTGCCATCCTCACAATCGTTATGCTTGAGCCCATTGTTGCAGCCACTGTGTCAACCCATTTCTTTGAGGGTCTTCCTCATTTTTGCTGACCCTCTACTTTACCAAGCAGGATGCCCTTCTCCAGGGGCTAGAGCCTCCTGATAACATGTCCAAAGCATGTGAGATGAAGTCTTGCTATCCTTGCTTCTAAGGAGCATTCTGTCTGTACTTCTTCCAAGACAGTTTTGTTCGTTCTTTTGGTCATTCGTGGTATATTCAACATTCTTCACCAACACTGTAATTCAAAGGCATCAATAATTCGGTCTTCCTTACTCATTGTCCAGCTTTCGCATGCATATGAGGTGATTAAAAACACCATGGCTTGGGTCGGGTGCATCTTAGCCTTCAAAGTGATGTCTTTGCTTGTTAATACTTTAAAGAGATCTTTTGCAGCTGATTTGCCTAATGCAATCTGTCGTTTGATTTCTTGACTGCTGCTTCCATGGGTGGTGACTGTAGATTCAAGTAAAATGAAAGACTTACCAGCTTCAATCTGTTCTCTGTTTATCATGAAGTTGCTTATGGTCCAGTTGTGAGGATTTTTGTTCTAACACTTTACCTTTCCTCAATTTAGGGAATCATTTTTATGATCTTGGTGGAAAAGTCTTGTTGTTATTAACTTTCCTTACTGTCTCATAAGAATGTTCCTTCTCCCTAAAAGAACCCTATTTTTCTCTTTATGGCTATCATATGCTTTTCCCTAGGCAAAGAGCATAGATGGTCTGGATGTATGTAGGTGGGGGAGGGCTAAGGGAAATACCAAGAAAATAAATGTTTCGTATTTGAAAAGTCATTCTGATACAAAAATGTAATCGAGATAGTACACACAGAAACCTGCAGCCAACACCACTTAGGGTGGCTGCCTGACTTCAATTCCCCTTCTCTGAAAACTGTCCCCATGTATAAGGGTCACTGCCAAAAATCACAGGTGTGCTATGTGTCCCCACCCCTTGTTCATAAAAAAAAAATAAACCAAACCTATTGCCATCAAGCTGATTCCAACTCATAGCCACCCTATAGGACAGAGTAGAACTGCCCCATATGGTTTCCAAGGAGCAGCTGGTGGATTTGAACTGCCAACTTTTTGATTAGCAGCCAAGCTCTTAACCACTGTGCCACCAGGGCTCTGCCCCCATAATCAGGAGATATTGGGCCAGTCAGATTTTGTGCCAGGAATGTGTAATTTAGGACTGAGAACCTAGAGATGTATTAACTTACAAAGTGAAATTTGTTGGGTCAGAGCTGCAGCAATGGAAGCACTCTAGAGAGAAGATCTCAAACCCCTGCTCCTGAGGTCCCTGGAGTTGCCTTAATTCTCCTTCCTCAAGTCTTGGTTACTGAGCTTTTCCCTGGATTCTGTGAGATATTCCCATTTTTTTCCTAAGCCAGAGTCCGTTTCCATTATTTGCCATAGAAACAGCATTAATACAAAAATCATACAACAATCTCACATCTAATTACGTAATATACTAAGAAAGTCTTAAATGAGATATTAAAGACTTACTCAACAGGCTATTAATTGAATTAAGAATTTGGGACTAACATGGGGTCTGATTGATCTTCTGCTAAAGATCCATGAAAACATGCATAACCAGGGATGCATACAAGAGAAAAATCTGCAACATTACTAGAAATTGGGTATAAGCTAAGGCTATCATAGGCCAAGATCAAAGAAATTTCAACTCACTGCATCATCAATGTGGATAAATAGAAAAATAGATTTTTGGAATAACACTTTGGACTCTGAATCAGTACAATGTGGAGATGGCAAAGCAAGTAGGAAAACAGGCTAAGTATGCAACTACTGGCCAAAAGCAGAAAACTATGTAGGCATCCCCCTGCTACTCAGGGCCGTCCTTAGAGTTGGCCATAATTGTGACTTTTCCATTCATGCTAACACCATCAACTTTCTAAGAAAATATTGAGCCAGTATTCAAGAAAGATGGGCTAGGAGAGAATGGGGTGAGTGTATTGCCCACCCAAGAATACGGTCAGGAACAGACAGGGGAAGGCAGGGGAACAGAGTCCAGGAAACACTGTGTGCTGGTGAATGTAGTTTTTCACCTAAAACCTTTGCCAAGAACTTCAGACCACCTTGAAATCAATAGCAGATAGGGAACATGTCAGAAGGGGAAACCAGGGGAACATCCCATTGCACTGGAGAAACGAACTACTGTAGAAACAAAGAAGAAGGTAAATAAATACAAAGCCCAAGCGATGCAAATTGACCTATTCCTCCAAGTCTCCTTTAAGAGGGACAAAGGCTATGAACAGTGGTAAAATTGAGGACTTTATGCCCACCCTGTCTGGTGGCTGAGACTTGTCATGACTATATCGTTTATTTTCTAGCCTGGATCATTTCTGCAAACATGAGGGAGTACTCTTAATATGTTGAGATGAAGGGTATGGTTTGGCACACTGGACCATATGGTCAACTGCCAAAACTGTGTCTGACAGATCTTGCCCAACTCAAAATCTGTGGACCAAGGGAAAGGGAGAGTTTACAAATGATGTTGTTATCTAGGAAAACCCAAGTCTGAGGAAGCAGAAGAAAATTCTGGAACACACCTGCTTGAAGTCTTCAAAGAGATGCAGGAAAACCTAGCTTCTGTGAAATGAATACCAAACAGGAGCAGACAGACCAAGCAGAAGGCAGATATGAAAAGGGAGTTTGATGTTTTAAGCCTTTTTGGCAGGAAGAGTTGCTTCCTGCTTGGCATCAGTGCTAAAAATAGATACTCCATTGTCCAACACCATTTTACTTCTTATAAACACAGCTACACATTCCTTGGCCACAGAGTTTCAGGGTGTAAGCTTTCCCGTTTTGTATCCAATCTTTTGTGGTGTATGCACGTACATGGAATAGGTGAAATTTGGGGTAGCGGTGTATAACACGGGGACAAAAAAAGTCTCAGCCAAGCTATAAGGAAACCATACCCGAGTAAGAGCAGCATTATTCAGCTGTCTCCTGAAACTGCCTTGCTCAGCAGGGTTTCCACTTTTTCTACCTGCTCTATAAAAAGAGAAAAAATCATCCCACATAGCGGAAGGTCTCTAATGAAGATGATCCATAAACAAAACAGAAAAAAGTAGGTTGTTAAGATAGTTAAGGTGAAGGTGTTTAAAAAATTGCTGAATCATTATGTAGCTGGAGAAAGTAATACTTGCTTTTAATGATTTTGCCCTTATCCTGTAAAGAATTAATTTTCTTTCAAGGAGACCTACTCTATAATTCCACAGTAGGTAATTAAGATAATTAAGAGGTCAAAAGGCTAGAAGCAGATATAGTTGATTTTAATGATAATGAAAATAATAATTATAATATTAATAACAATAAAATGGTATATATTGAACTCTTAATATGTGCCAAACACTGTGTTACATACTGCCCCTTGGGTACCCCTCTGTTCACAATAGCAAAAAGGCAGAATTTCCCCATTTTACAAATGAGAAGATGCCAAGTAATCTGCCCAAAGTTCCCACCACAAGTGAATGGCAGAGCTGGTTTGAATCTATGTCCCTCCAACCCAAAGGCCATATTGCTAATCATTATATAAAACTCCCAAAAGCGCCCTTAGCTCAGACAAGTATCCAAACAGAAGCTTCTCAGAGTGCATAATCTAAAGAAGCCCTACATGTACCATTGAACATGAACTTCTGCATGGAGAAATCTGAGCGATAGTCATTACAGAGCACTGGGAGGATGACTACTGTTCTAACAAATTCTGTAGGATGGTAAGTCAGGTGCAATGGTGGAAAAAGGAGTCAGGGAGGCCAGGACAAGCAACCAGGCCTATTATACTCACAATTCCAGAGGCAGGGAGGCACAGCATTCCATGACTCATGACCACACAAGTGTTGTACCCAGGGGCAGGGTAACAACAAGCTGGATTTACAGGAGAGGGTTAATGTATGGTAAGCAGGATGGGGTTAGTGAGGTTTTGTGGGCTTCCTGGAAACTGGGCATTTTGAATAATTCTGCAGGCTCAGGGGACATAGGTCATGCCCCTAGTTTTTGGGTACCTGGGCTGGGACAATTAAGATGGGTGCGTAGCAGTCTAGGAGTGTGAAAACCTGATAAGGGGAGTGGTTGGAGGGTGGACTTAATCAGCTGCTCGAGAAGGAGAACAGGCCGGTTTCCAGACAGAACCTCAAAACTATGTCAAGACAGCATTTAAAGAAAATGGTATTGCAACTACTAATGGGGAAATTGTTTCTATAAGAATATAACTCCAAAAGCCATGTGTAATTTATGTCGATACATTACAGCACTATTTTCAAGAACTATAATTAACCCGCTGCTAGCTGACTTTTTTGCAGAGTAAGATCTTTTTTAAGTTTTATTTATTTATTTTTTAATTAATACATTTTTTTTCCCCTAGGGAGCAGCTGGTGGATTCTAATAGCTGACCTTTTGGTTAGCAGCCTGAGTGCTTAACCACTGTGCCACCAGTGCTCCTTTAAAAAAAAAAAAGAACCAATTTTTTTTCACCACATTTAATGTTAAAATACTTTTAAGCAACTGTCAAGCATTAAAAAAAAAAATTTTTTTTTCCTTTTTTTAGGTTAAATAAATCTCTAATTCACAGGAAGTGTATACCTTTCTTTGTATTTGGTGTAAATAAAATAAATACAGTTTTCAAATTCTGCATAAAAAATGGCTTTTCCCTGCTTACATTGAACAAGCAGACAATTGATAAACACACCACTTATAACCACTGCATGTATTAGTGAGAGCCATGATCTAGAACTCCCGTCCATGGAATGTATATATACTCTTATCCCATCAACTTAATGAAGTCAAGGTATACGACTCTGTCTACAATATATTGTCCCAGAAATGTGTTTACATAGAGAACATTATGGTATGATAAAGGTCAGTCAGCAGTTTGGCCTTTTCTTTTCTTTGGTGATGAGAGGCAGTGAGACTGGAAGTTCTCATGAGCAGAAAGATGGCAATCCTCAATGGAGTTCAGCAGACTAGAAGCAGATGCGGTACAAGTCCCCCCAGGCAGCTTTGCAAGCCTGTTTCACCATTGACTCACAGTGTACGTATAGGGGGGATTTCCTGAGCTAAGGAGACAGTAAGGCAAAATAAATAGGCATCTTTCTTTCAACATGTTAAAAGTGTATAACTTGATGGAGTGGCTGCAAGTCCCAGTCGCTCACTTTTTAAAAATGTGGGTTTTAAGTGAAGGTAAATTTGAACATCTGGAAATATTTTTGAAAATAAATGACTTCTTCAGTGAAACATTAAATGGCAATTTTTTTGGCAAGTGGCGTATCTTCGCATTACTTGGAAATGAACTCCTGGCAAACCACAAACTTAAGGCTCCCTTATGAAGTCAACGCATAATTTGTTGTATTCTTAAAATTATTCTGCTTGAACTCTTTCAAGCGTTTTGCTTAGCAGGAAATGAGTTTAGGGTGAAATGAAGATGACAGGCGCTGCAGCGTCTCAGGGTAGATTTATCAAATGCTATTCAAATGCATAACTGCATGAAGTCATGAAACTTTACAGTCTTCACACATTTGTTTCAGAATCTTATTCCCACAAAATCGTAGTGAAAGTAAAAATGTGTGAAAAATCTGATCTGAAGTGAAACAGGAAAGCACCAGAACAGAATTAAACACATACACTCACGTTTACTTGGAGGAGGGTAACTGTGCTAAGACTTCACAGGATGGGAACTTCTTTCCAGGAAAAAAAAAAAAAAGTTTCAGGATTTGGACTTTAATTATTTTTTCTGCAGAACTCTGGGTGAGGAGAAAATGTGATTTCTAATCATTCATCACTGACCACGTTTATGTTAGAAGGCAAGGTTTCCTTGTGTATGAACGTGTGTGTGTGCACACGTCATTCTTCTCTGTGAAATACTTTGACTAACCTCGAGATGAGAGATATAGCAGAGATTTTTTTTTTTGATGGAAAGAAAAAAAATATATAGCGAGAAACCACAAACGAAATAATAATAAAAATAATACCAAAACAAGAATAATAATGGTGATAGCAAAAATATTTACGTAAGCCTTGGTAATGAAAAATTACTTACAAATAAATGAACTAAGGGACCTGTAAGAAGTGCTGTAGTAAATTTTATTCACTTCATTTTATTTGTTTGTTTATTTTATTTTATTTTATTAATAGCCCTTTAGAAGACTTAGGATACCCTGTAGACTAACATGTATTCTGGGATTTCCTCTGAAAAAGAACTCTAATCAACAAGAGTTATAGGCATTTTCCTGTCTGCGTAGGAGCGTCTCACCAATAATTCAGCCTGTTGTTTTGGTAGCCTTACTTTGAATTGGTAAGAAAATATTTAAGATGGATAAGAACTCATTTTCTTAGGAAGAAGGACATATTCCCAGAAACTTGGAAACACCCGTTAGGCATGTGTAAGGAAGTGAAATAATGTTTTACCACATATGTATCCAATAAGAGACAAAATGGTAGTCTGTTCTTCGTCAAAAGATGGCAGGCGGGATTCAGATATCACCTCTGCAAAAATATCTCACAATTTAAACCACCTGTTCTCCTCAGTAAACTATTCAGCAGCAAGACCGTTAATTGATACCAAGTATACCTACAATCCACCAGCCCCTCCTTGGAAACACTATGGGGTAGCTCTACTCTGTCCTGTAGGGTCACTATTAGTTGGAGTCGATTCAATGGCAATGGGTTTATACGCATGATAATCTCATTTTTCAGAATGGTGTAATTTTATTTTTGTATCCCTAAGAATGTCTTTCCATCACCCGTCTGTCAGTGTAACATGCTGTGGTGGCTTGCATTTTGCTATGATGTTGGAAGCTATGCCAACAACATGGTATTTCAAATACCAGCAGAGTCACCCATGGTGGACAGGTTTTAGTGGAGCTTCCAGGCCAAGACAGACTAGTAAGAATGGCCTAGTGATCTACTTCTGAAAATTAGCCAATGGAAACCTTATGGCTGAGAACAGAATATCGCCCAATGTAGTGCTGAGAGCTTAGCCTCCTAGGTTGGAAGGCACTACACAATAGCCATTGGACTCGAATATATCAATGATAGTGAGGACCAGGCAATGTTTCATTCTGTTATATGTAAAGTCACTATGAGTCGGAACCTCGCCATGGCAACCAACAACAACAAGAATGTGTTTATTATAACATTCAGATATTATTGCAATAATGTTATTGGGTTTGATCCTCACTGTTGCTGTGAATTAAGAGAGCTCACTCATAAATTCAGAGCTTATATATCTAACAGTGATTTTACTTCATAAAGTTTCCACATCGATCTTTATCTTTCATCAAAGACCTTGAAGCCTGAAACAAATGTCTATTTGACTATTTAAGAGAAAAATGATTCTGAGATAGCAAGAATCTTTCACAAAAATCTTACAGTATTATCTAATGTGATGGTTCTCAAACTTCAGGGCTCTTCAGTTACCTGGAGGGCTTGGCTAAACACAGACTGTTGGCTTCACCCTTAGAGCTTCTGAGTCAGTAGTGTGGGGTGGGACCTGAGAATTTTCATTTCCAACAAGATGCCAGGGTATTCTGATGGTGTTTATCTGGCAAGCACACTTTGAGAATCATTGATCTAATTTAACTTCCTGAAACTCATTTCATTACCCTTCTGAAAGGCAATGAAATACTATTAGTGATCAGAATGTTACCTATTTCACTGGGTGGGGCTGATTCCTTGAAAATTAGTTAGCTTTTATGGAATGTTTAACATACGGTTAGTAAGATTAATGTGTTGTTGTTGCTACCCAGTTGGCTCCAATTCATGGCAACTTTGTGTACAACAAGGAGCCCTGGTTGCACAGTGGTTAAGTGCTCAGCTGCTAATGGGAAGGTTGGTGGTTTAAACCTACCAGCTGCTCTGTGGGAGAAAGATGTGGCAATCTGCTTCTGTAAAGATTACAGCCTTGGAAGCTATGAGTCGGAATTGACTTGACGACAATGGGTTTATATACAACAGAACAAATATTGCCTGGTCCTTCACCATCATCACAATTGTTGGGATGTTCAAGCCCATTGTTGTGGCTATTGTGTATTTTGAGTGCCTTCCAACCTAGGGTGCTCAGCTTCCAGCACTATAAGAGACAATATTCTGATGTGATCCATAGTGTTTCTATCGACTAATTTTTGAATGTAGATCACCAGGTGTTGTTTCTTCCTATTCTGTCTTAGTCTGGCCCCCCATGGATGACTCTGCTGGTATTTGAAATACTGGGAGCATAGCTTCCAGCATCATTGCAACACAGAAGCTACCACAGTATGACAAACTGACACGCAGGTGGTAGAAATTAGTATAATTGAGTATTAAATTTAGCCAAGCCAAAAAAGATATCGCAATGAATTTATAGTGCTCATTGTGAAGTTAAAAAAAAAATCTTGAAGGGAAAAGGTATTTTCATAGTCATTGCCTTTAGAAAAACATTGCCATATAAATTTTTTTATTGTGCCCCAAGTGAAAATTTACAGAGCAAATTAATTTCTCATAAAACAATTAATAAACAAATTGTTTTGTGACATTGGTTGCCAACCCTGTGATGTGTCAACACTGTCCCCTTCTCCACCCTGGGTTCTCCGTTATCATTCAGTTGTCCTGTCCCTTCCTGCTTTCTCGTCTTTGCTTTTGGGCTGGTGTGCCCATTTAGTCTCGTATACATGATTGAACTATGAAGCACATTCCTCACTTGTGTGATTGCTTGCCCTATAGACCTGTCTAATCTTCGGCTGAAAGGTGAACCATGGGAGTGACTTAAGTACTGAGTTAAAAGGATGTCTGAGGACTATACTCTTAGGGTTTCTCTAGTCTCTGTTACATCAGCAAGTCTGGTCTTTTTTTTGTGAATTTGAATTTTGTTCTACATTTTTCTTCCACTCTATCTGGGACCCTCTATTGTGATCCCTGTCAGAGCAGTTGGTGGTGGTAGCTGGGCACCATCTAGTTGTTCTGGGTTCAGTCTGGTGCAGGCTGTGGTAGTTTTGACCCATTAGTCCTTTGGACTAATCTTTCCCTTGTGTCTTTTGTTTTCTTCATTCTCCTTTGCTCCAGCTGGGATGGGATCATTAGGTATATATTAGACGGCCATTTGCAGAAGCTACTCACCACAGATGCAGAACATTTTCTTTATAACCTAAATTATGCCGATCCAACTAGATGTACTCCGAGACCACGGTCCCCAGCCTTCAGCCTAGTAACTCAGTCCATCGGGGAGTTTGAATATGTCTATTAAGCTTCTATGACTTCGCCTTGGTCAAGTTGTGCTGACTTCCCCTGTGTTGTATGCTGTCTTACCCTTCACCAAAGTTACCACTTATCTACTACCTAGTTAAGTGTTTTTTCCTCTCCACCCCTTCCCTCCCTGGTAACCATCAAAGATTGTTCTTTCTGTGTGTAAACCTTTTGATGAGTTTTTATAATAGTGGTCTCATACAGTATTTGTCCTTCTGTGATTGACTTATTTCATTTGGCATAATGCCCCCCAGGTCTATCCATGACATGAGATGTTTCACAGATTCATCGTTTTTTATCATTGTGTAGTATTCCATTGTGTGTATGTACCACAGTTTGTTTAACCATTCATCTGTTGATGGGCACTTGGGTTGTTTTCATCTTTTTGCTATGAATAATGCTGCAATGAACATGGGTGTGCATATATCTGTTCTTGTGATGGCTCTTATTTCTCTAGAATATATTCCTAGGAGTGGAATTGCTGGATTGTATTGTATTTCTATTTCTACATTTTTAAGGAGGTGCCATATCATTTTCCAAAATGGTTGCACCACTTTACATTCCCATCAGCGTGGATAAGAGTTCCAATCTCCCTGCAACTTCTCCAACATTTGTTATTTTCTGTGTTTTTGATTAGTGCCAGTAATGTTGGGGTGAGATGGTATCTCATTTTAGTTTTGATTTGCATTTCTCTTGATAGCAAGTATTTCCTCATTGTCTGTTAGCCACCTGAATGTCTTCTTTGGTGAAGTGTCTGTTCATATGCTTTGCCCATTTTTTAACTGAGTTATTTGTCATATAAGTTTTGCATTCAACAAATAAGTGAGTGCTTATTTGTACTAAGTACTGTTTCAGACAAAGGGGGATATAGCAATGTGCAAAACATATAGAACCCCTGTCTTCTGGGATTTTTGTAAAGGGAGTGAGACAATAAAAAGCAAATAAATAAAATATGAAAGATACCTTTGATGATTAGTGCCATGGGGAAAAATTAAAAGAGAAGCGGTACCTGGTATTGGTTTCTAAGAGATTAGACCAGTCTTCACCAAGCAGATGACATTTGAATGAAAATGCGAGCAATGTGAGGAGTGAACCATGACGAAATCTAGAGGAAAGTCATTTAGGGCAGAAGAGCAAGTGTAAATGCCTGAGACAAGCAAAGTAGTGCAAGGTATTTTCATTTGCTATGAGTCAGAATCGACTCTACGGCACTGGGTTTTTTAATCTTCCACATTCCCTATATGACAGTAACCTTATTAAAAAAAAAAAAAAAAAAAAACCTTATAGAGAGTCAAAAAAAAAAATGAGACTATGGTACTTAATAGCAAGATATTTCCTCTGAATGCTAAGAAGATAATTTATTTGGGAGTGGTATAAGCAAGTCCTTGGGTGGCGCAAACAGTTAAGTGCTCCACTATTAACCTAAAGGGTAGAATGGGAATTCTGGAACACTCAATCGCGCTCATGAGGAACCTGTACACAGATCAAAAGGGAATCGTTTGAACAGAACAAGGGGATACTCTATGGTTTAAAGTCAGGAAAGGTGTATGTCAGGTTGTATCCTTTCACCAGACTTATTCAATTTGTACGCTGAGCAAATAATCCGAAAAACTGGACTCTATGGAGAAGAAAAGCCTTGTGCCTGACCCAAGCCAGGGAGTTTTCAATCACCTCATATACATGCAAAAGCTGGACGATAGATAAGGAAGACTGAAGAAGAATTGACACCTTTGAATTGTGGCATTGGTGAAGAATATTGAATATGTCAGGGACTGCCAGACGAATGAAGAAATCTCTCTTCTAAGGCGTATAGCCAGAATGCTCCTTAGAAGTGAGGATAATATTGGACATATTATCAGGAGGGACTGGTGCCTGGAGAAGGACATCATGCTCGGTAAAGTAGAAGGTCAGGGAAAAAGAGGAAAACCCTCAAAGAGATAGATTGACATAGTGGCTGCAACAATGGGCTCAAGCATGACAAAGATTGTGAGGGTGACAGGAACCGGCAGTGTTTTGTTCTATTATATATACGGTTGCTATGAGTCAGAACTGACTTGACAGCACCTAACGACAACAACAACTAACTCAAAATTTGGCAGTTCAGACCACCCCAAGGCACCTCAGAAGAAAAGCCTGGTGATACACTTTTGAAAAATCAGCTAGTGAAAACCTCGTGGCACACAGTTCTACTCTGACACACTTGGGGTCATCATGAGTTAGAGTTGACTCAAAGGCAACTGGCTTTTTGGTTTCAAAGAAGCAGAAGTAAGATGGTGGAAAAGTAAGACAGAGAAGGGAGAAAGTCAATAAAGCGTGTGTCAATAAGCTGGTTAATGCTGTTTGTCACTGGGGCCCCATCCCGATAGGGACCCAATTCATACAGAGTATGTCTCGCTAGACAACAAGGAGGCTGGGGCATTTATCCACTGATTCCTGACCCCCATGGGTTTGAGGGTTGCTCCTGGCCACTGTAACTACCCTGCACCTCTGGGGTTGATGTAAGCAGACTGAGCAGCTTCCTCCATCTCAGAGAAAGTCCTGAGGAAGCAAAGCAGAGAAACATCGGAGTAGTGTGATATGGGCCAGACGGCCACGTGCACGGAATGCCTGAGGGGATGTCAGTGCGTCAGAGGCGTCAGCATCTGAAGAGAACTTTTGGAACTTTCTGAACAGTGCAGACTGTCCATTTTTAACAAACAAACTAAGGAAAACAAATGATGCAACTATAGATTTAATGATCTATTATAAAAATTCAGGAGCCTGACTTAGATCTTTCCTGAAAAATAAGCCATTACACAGCCTCACCAAAGTGAGTCATAAGGGCACCTACAGGCAAGACCATTTTATTTTAATTGCATGCAATGAGATTTAGAATTTGTTTAAAAATCAGGAATACTTTGTTGAAGCCAAGCTTCCATGTCACAGAAAGTAGAAGACACAATTTCACTTTAAAAGTCTCTAAAAGATTTCAGAAGACTCTTGTTAGCTTTGAATGGCCCAGGATTTCTTTGAACGTCTCAGTACAAGACCCTTGACAATTATATCTAAGATATCTGAATGTGCTGATGTGCTGGATAAAATTGATTACTGTTTAATTTGAAAGATCCTGGGCTCAGTGCTTGTTTGCTCCTCTTCTTGTCTCCACCCACTGTGATGCAAATGGCGACATCGCTGCTTATTACGGCTACAAATTCCACCTCTCTGCCTGCTACTACCCACATTTTACAAACGGCCAGCGCATCTTGCCTGACCTCGAGATCCATATATCTAACTGCCAGTTTGGCAGCTCCACTTGAATGTTGAAATGATCAGTATCTCCAAAATTGCAATCCTGAACACACTTCCCCAAGCCTGTTCCACCCACAGCCTTTCCTGTCTCAAGTGATGGCAACGTCATCCACCTAAGTGCACCATCTGCTGGCTCCTCTCTTTCTTTCCTACCCCACATCTAATCATCCAGCAAGACCCATTGGTTCTACTTTCAAAATATAGCCAGAATCTGTCCACTTCTCAGCACTCCAGGGCCAGGCCTACCTGCAATGTTCAAACAGAGACTCACACGCCATAAATCCAAATATTTTAAAGTTTTAAGTCTAATCAACACATTGTTAAATTAAAAAAAAAAAATGCTTGGTCATCCTTCTCTGACAAATATGCCTTCATAATGACGTGGAAGGACAGGCTCTAAAGAATTCCAGAGTTTCTTGAATTTCTGTGTGAATGGCTGTGTCAGCAGGTGGAAAGGAGGAGCCAGCCCTGGCCCAACCTTCTTCTCCTCCCATTCACTGGTTCTGTGTTCACACCCTTGGATCTCCCCCATGCTGAAGCTCCACCCACATCCTTCAAATAGCGGCCCTTTAGCCACCTATCAGGCTCAGGCATGCACACCAGCTGCACCACCATCCCTGTTTTAGCACTGCTGCTATGGGAAGATTTATTTCTCTCATCTTGTTCATATTTTCAGTTCACTGTATTTTATTTCACTTTCTTTCTTCCTCTCTTTTTTACCTTTCTTTGATAGATCAGGTTTTCTTTTGCTACGCCTGAAAGTTAGATGTTCTAATTTTATTCCTCTTCTATTTGTATCTGACTTTTCCAGACTTACTTAGGTTTTTCTTTCCCTTTGATTGTTTAAAGATTCTTCTAATTTATGTCTTTTCTCTGAATAACCCAAGAATCTTAGGAATCTCTCATATGGTCAGTAGGAGTCCAAGGGTTTGAGCTTTGGGTGATAGATGTGTGTTCCTAAAATGTGAAGTATGTTTGCGGTGTGTGTGTGTGTGTGTGTGTACCAAATACTCAGTATTTGGGGATGTGATTATTCTAAGTTCCATGACTATTCTATAAGCCCCAGGCAAAACATATCAGCATATAGGTGGGAATGCTAACCCTGAACATTCATAACTGCTCCTGGCAGAGACCCACCCCAGGCAATAGAAGGAATTGAAAAGGGCACAAGTAGAATATCCTCAACAAATCCACTCCCATCCAGGACCTCCAGCCTTCTTCCACTCCAAACCCAAACCCAAATTGGGATCCAACCACCTTCTGTCTCCTACCTTATTTTATTTGCTTATTTTAGTGAGATAACACTCTCTAAATTTTATGAACCACCATATCTCAGTCCTGGAATCTTCGGAGCTGGTGTAGGGGGCAAAGAGGTAGCTATTTGTTTTACTTTAATATCTCTTCCATACAAATATTTTATACATTGAAGGTATGTAGTATTGAGGATGAAATCATTAAACTACCTCCTACTGAACTACTGAATGTCCACTCCCAAACCCCACCAGCATGACAGAAAAGATACATGGAAGAAGTGTACTCAGGTTAAAAAGTAGACAGATAGATAGGCAGGCAGGTAGGTAGGTAATAATGTAGGTGGGTAGATTAGATAGACAGATGATAGGTAGATGATAGATAGATGATAGATGATAGAAGATAGATAGACAGACAGACAGACAGACAGACAGACAGATGATAGATAGATAGCTGCTGTCAAGTTGACTCCAACTCATGGTTACCTTATGTACTACAGAATGAAACATTGCTTAGTGATGTGTTATCCTCAAAATCACCGGCATGCTTGAGTCTATTGGGCCAATCCATCTCACCAAGGGTCTCCCTCACCCTTATTGACCCTCTGTTTCACTCAACATAATGTCCTCCTCTAGTGATTAAGCCCTCCTGATGATGCGTCCAAAGCAAATGAGTCAGACTATTTTCTGTTGTGATCCATAATGTTCTCATTGACTAATTTTTTGAAGTAGATTGCCAGCCCTTTATTCCTGGTTTGGAAGCTCCACTGAAACCTGTCCACCATGGGTGACCCTGCTGATATTTGAAATAATGGTGGAATAGCTTTTTTTGCGGGGGGGAGGTTTAGCTTCCAGAATCATAGCAACACGCAAGTACCACAGTATGACAAACTGACAGATGGGTTGTGATCACTCAGATTACAGACACAGAAATCACTACCGGGTAACACAGACCCACCAGTTGCATTTTGTATGAACACCAAACCTTCAGTAGCACCATTGGCAGAGGCTACATTCAGTGGATCTTTGAGGAAATGCACATGTACAGACTTAGTGCTTTCTACAAATAGGTATAAAATTTTTCAGTTTTCCTCACTAAATCAAGAGTTAAATAAGCAAACCTCCCAAATGATGTATCTGTCTGGACTGGCAGGATTCTCCCAAATTTTGAAACCACAACTTCAGCAATCGAGCATACGTTGCCAGGTAAGTAGCACCTCTTAAAGAATGTTGTCTTTACAAAGTTATTTAAAACGGGTGTGCCACATAGTATAACTGAGTGCTGAAACAACAGGAATTTTAATTAAAGTGGACTATTCCCACAAGAGGTATTGCAATGAGCAAAATAGCTGTTTATTGTAGATGTTTGTGGAAGATACCAGCTTGTCCCTTCATCAATTGTATGAATGTAGAAAAATAATACAAGAAACAAAAGTATAGCACATAAATTAAAAAGCCTGGAAATGGGGAAGGAGGGAGGGAGAGGGGTAATTACTAATTAGACAGTAGACAAGAACTATTTTAGGTGGAGGGAAAGACAATACACAATACAGAAGAGGTCAGAGCAACTGGACTAAACCAAAAGCAAAGAAGTTTTCTGGATAAACAGAATACTTTGAAAGCCAGAGTAGTAGGGACGGGGGTCTGGGGACCATGGTCAGTTGGCATAACAAAATGTGTTAAGAAAACGTTCTGCATCCCACTTTAATGAGTGGTGTCTGGGATCTTGAACACTAGCAAGTGGCCGTCTAATTGGTCTCAACCCACCTGGAGCAAAGGAGAATGAAGAACATCAAAGACACAAGGTAATTATGAGCCCAAGAGGCAGAAAGGGCCACATAAATCAGAGACTACATCAGCCTGAGACCAGATGAACTAAATGGTGCCTGGCTACAACTGATGACTGCCCTGGCAGGGAACACGACAGAAAATCCCTGATGGAGCAGGAGAACAATGGGATGCAGACCTCAAATTCTTGTAAAAAGACCAGACTTAATGGTCTGACTGAGACTAGAAGGACCCCGAGGTCATGGCCCCCAGACATTCTGTTAGCCCAAGACTGGAACCATTCCCAAAGCCTACTCGTCAGATAGGGATTGGACTGGGCTATAAGACAGAAAATGATGCTGGTGAGGAGTGAGCCTCTTGGCTCAAGTAGACACATGAGACTACATGGACAGCTTCTGTCTGGATGTGAGATGAGAAGGCAGAGGGGAACTTGAGCTGGCTGAATGGACACAGGGAATACAGGGTGGAGAGGAGGAGTGTGCTGTCTCATTAGGGAGAGAGCAACTAGGAGTATATAGCGAGGTGTATATAAATTTTTATATGAGGGCCTGACTTGATTTGTAAACTTTCACTTAAAGCACCATTAAAAAAGAAAAAAAAATAAAAAAGCCTGGAAAATTATTTAGTGATGTTCAAATTATAGAAAGGAGTTTATTTCAAATGCCCACTGCTGAGACCAACTTATCTGTGGGTTGATATTACATTGGTGAGTCCTCAGCTGGGTATAGCTAACAGACAGACACAAAACCCAGGGTGTAGATGGAGTCAGCTCCTGTCAGTTCACAAGAACTAATTGTTAAATTGCCAAGTCGACAGGAATTTAGTGAGCAGGTTGCTAAACTGCTCATCACTTGAAATCAGCCATAGTGGAAGGTATTGACAAATGTTACAAATCAAGGTTTTTTTTTTTTTTTAATTCAGAAAAGTCCTGCACCTTTGCATTATTGGGCCACTCTCCAGATGAAAAAATGTGAGAGGTAGAGAATTATTACAGGATAATCCCACCTCTACGGGAGGATGAGAGAAGGAGAGTGCCCCAATCCTATCATGCTCCATCTTCCAGACTGTGCCTGAGAAATTCACCAAGCATGCAACACCGTACCATGAACGTTTTGAAAATGTGTCTGGTCACGTGTTCGACACCACGGATCTGAGAATTCTATTTCTACAGTTGAAATTGGAATAGGAAAGATCCACATTCTGCACGTTTTTCTAGACTCTTCTTTCAATATTATGGTACTAATTTTTTTTTTTAATTTCAGCATAAGGCATAAGGATCCACTAGCCAAAGTTTGGGCTCCTACACTTCAGAAAAAACGTTTCATGAATCCTTAATGTGCTTTCAAAGTACACCCAATGGAGAAGGTGGAGAAAAGAAGCCGGCAGGAAATTGCTGATTTACATTAGAAGAGAACATCTGTCAGCAACCTTGTAGGAAGTACTAGTCACCTCCCGACCAGTTCAGACTCAGCAAGTGGAGGAGGAGAGGCCCTACCGAGAGTACTGGAAGTCCGGGTTAGGTAATTAGGAGAAGATCAAGCCCACTAGAAGCTTCCCAGCTGAGATCTGAGTCAGCGGAAGGCTGGAACATACATTTTATGACTCACCAGCGCTGTACGAAGCCTGTACCATCCCAAGCAGCTAAGAGCAAAGTGTGATTTAATGCAGAAAATTTGGACAACACGAGAGTATGTATAGGAGGAGTTTTCCCCACTTGTCTCACAAACTGACCTGGTGAGATAGAGCCGGGCATCAGGACTCCAATACGCAGATGAAAGTTGCAGCCAATTACAAAAGGAAATGAATAAAACAGATTTACAGAGTTCATACTGTCAAGAAAGATCTCAGGCTGAAGACCCAGGTGAAGATGTAGAATAATTATTTGAACAGAAAAGATGTACCTCCGACTGATTGAAGGGTAGAGAGTTTCCAAGTTACAATCCAAGCAGCAACTATAAAAAGAGTTAGGTTAATTATAAAAGGAATTTTCTTCCTGACAGAAATTTTTACATGTTGAGTAATGTCTAGGAGAATGGTTCAAACTTATTCTGGGGAAAACAAGACGTAGTTTTGTTTAGGTACAAAGGAAAGATGCAGTAAGGGACTGGAACAAAAAAGACTGAACGCAGATGTGAAAGAGATGTTCAGAGAAATTCCACCTAGGACCGCCATCCTGCTTTAGCTATCTGCTTGGCTTGCGTTGCTCTGTCAGTTGATGAAGAACATTACTTTGATCTCAACGGTTTTGTAATTGGTATAAACTATTTTCAGATTCTGTCTGTTTTCATACTTTCAGATATGAGAGTTCTTATCTTCAGTGTCAGAGCTGCTGTGGGTTTTCTCTCTCTGCATTTTACGTTTTATTGGATATTTTCAAGGGAAAGTTAGAAAGAACAACTAAGATGCTATTTCCTGCTCTAAAATATTTTCAGGAAGCTCAATATAACATTGTATTTATTAAGAAATAATAAATAGATTCAGAAGAGTTTGGGTGTAGATTTATATTCAGCATACAGTGTAACAAAGCAAATAAAACAGAAGCCTAGTCCTGGTTTCAAGTGTCATTAGTTGCAGTTGAGTGGACTCTAACTTGTGGAGACCCCAAGTGTAACAGAATGAAACGATGCCCGGTCCTGCACCATTTATGTCTGAGTCCAGCAGGACAATACTCTGTTATGATCCATAAGGTTTTCATTGGCTGATTTTTGGAAATAGACCACCAGGCCTCAACTGTCTTATTCTGGAAATTCTACTAAAACCTGTCCACTATTGATGGCCCTGTTCATATTTGAAATACCAGTGGCATGGTTCCAGTATTGCAGCAACTTGCAACCCACGAGTACACTATGACAAACTGACAGAAGGATGGTGGAATTTAAAGTGTGACCCTCTCAAATCACAATATCCTATACTTAAAATGGTGTTAGGTTTATATATAGGAGTTAGAAGGAAAAATGGGGTTCCACTGATGATATTGATCATTTCTGTTCAATGAGGAAAATACAGAATTTCATATTTCTTGACTGCCAGATAACTGGGTTAAAAGCTCAAAATTTGCCATCTCTTTCTATCATAAAAACAGAAAGATACCACCTTGAGATGGAGGAGAAAGTGCTAATATTTCATTAATTTGACCAATAATTATCAAGAACCTGTTTTGTGACAGTTTCGGCCAGGTGCTAGGATTATATAAATAAATGAAACATATTTATTATTCTCAAGTAACTTTGAGATTTCTGAGGGAAACACTTAAAAAGACGATTACAATACAGCTTAGTAAGTATAGTGATAAAGGTGTCAGATAATGACAAAGTACAATGCACATTTACAGGATACTGATTATGTTTGCATAGAGGAAGACTATCTATCTACTCGACTGTGGAGCAGCCCAGTAACTCACCATGGAGAAAGTAAATTATTTAATAAATATAATTCTGTATCCACTACCTGTCAGCGTGTCGTAGTGTAGTGGTTTGGGTGTTGCTATGATGTTGGAAGATATACCATCAGTATTTCAAATACCAACAGGGTCACCCATGGTGGACAGGTTTCAGTGGAGCTTCTAGCCTAACATAGACTAGGAAGAAACATCTAGTAATCTACTTCCAACAATTAGCCAATGAAAACCTTATGGATCACAACAGAACATTGTCCAATTTGCTTGATTTATTTTTTCAGGAGGGATCGATTGCTAGAGAAAGACATTATGTTTGGTGAAGTAGAGGGCCAGTGAGGGTGAGGGATTGGTGAGATGGATTGACACAATAACTGTATGATGAACTCAGATATGCTGGTGATCATGAAGATGACTGAGGGCCAGGCAATGTTTTGTTTTGTCGTATATAAGGTTGCAAAAGTCATTGTTGGAGTCGACTTGATGGCAATTATATGTCCATCCATCCATCCATTCATCCATCCATCCATCCGTCCGTCCGTCCGTCCGTCCGTCCATCCATCTTTCTATCTGTCTCTCCATCCATCATCTATCTGTCATCTATCTATCTGTCTGTCTGTCTGTCTATCTATCTATCTATCTGTCTATCTATCTATCATCTATCTATCTATCATCTATCTATCATCTATCTAATCTATCTCTGTATAGCTTCAGAGGGAAAATTAATAGGAGGTACTTTTAAAAGTTCACATGCAAAAAGCATCATGGAAATGCAGAGGAGAGGAACCTCACCTAGTTTATGGAATTGAGGAGAGCATCCTGGGGGAAGTGATATTTTTGTTGAGTATTGAAGTAGGAGTTGGTCAGATGGAGTTGGAGGAAATGATCAGATGGACAGTATAAATAATTTTAAGGGGGTAACAAATAGTATGGCAAGCGTGGGCTCCTCAAGCAGTTCAGTGTTGCTAGAACATACCATGCAAGACGCAGACTGCAGAGCCCTGAGGCTGGATGGAAAGGCCACAGGAAGAACCATTGGATGCCCTGGTGATATGCTTGGACTTTCTTCTGAGGGCAATGTTAAGGCATTAAAAGATTGTAAGCCAGACAAATTTTCATGGTAAGGCTAGTGTGAATGATAGATATAAGAGGGACGAGACCTGAGCCCTAAAGATTATTTCAGAGTCATCTAGGTAAGATTCAATGAGAACCTGGGTAAGGGTAGTGAGAGTAAATAGGGAAATGAGAAACAGGTTGGAGAAATATTTATAAAGTTAAATTGGCAAGACTTACAGTGACTTGGTGCGAGCAGAGAAGGAGATGGAGAAGACAAGAGTTCTAGATATTCAGCTTTGATACCTGGTAATAGCACCCACCAGCTGCAGAAAAGTACAGAGGAGAAACAGGTATAACAGGTAGAAGATGATTTCATTTGAGATATCAAAGGATCATACAGTGACAATATCCAGGAGACAATTAGGTATATGATTCTGAAGTTTGGAGAAAGGTGGAACTAGAGATAAGATTTGCGACTCATCAGAAAAACAAAAACAAAACCTGCTGCCATAGGGTCGATTCTGACTCGTAGGGACCCTATAGGACAGAGTAGAACCGCCCCATAGGGTTTCCAAGGGGCAGCTGGTGGATTTGAACTGCTAACCTTTTGGTTAGCAGCCAAGCTGTTAACCACTATGCCACCAGGGCTCCCATCAGAAATAAGTGGTAGTTTAGTCTATGAAAAATGTCCATGGCATTGGTTAAGGGGACTGTGTGGAAGAGATAAGTAGGGAGCCAAAAACTTAAGGTCTGCGTCAAAAGATAGGAACCCTCAAAGAAGGAGAAAAGGGTAAGGAAGATCCTGAAGAGAGGCTGAATAACAGGCGAAACGGGAGTTGACTATGGAACAAAGTCCCAGAGAATGTGAGAAGGGAAAGAACTAAGGGTATAGGCTTGTCTGTAACTCAGAGTCCTTATTGTCTGATCCTGCAGAAAATAATATGAAAATATGCAGAGATGTAGATACACTTAAAGTCAGGGGACAGGCATTTGGAGGTAATTGTGCCTGATATTGTCAATTTTCTTGAAGAAGTAGGATGCAAAGGAAACTGCTAAAACTGATGAGGGGTGGAGAATAAAAAATAAAACTGACCAAAGACCATTAAATGAAATTGGGAGGCCAGGTGAATTTTTAGAACACATATTTTTAGTGCCATTGTTCTGCAATGTTGTATAATTATTTTTCCCACATAAGACCTCAGTATTTTCCCATGTCTCAACCACTCAGATGTGGAATGGAGAAGACAAATTTGACCATAGGTACCTGGTTGAATTCACCTAGGCAAAAAGACAAGAGTGAAAGAGAATCAAGGGTGCTGTTGGGTCCAGGATGAGCAGAAAAGGAAGAGAGGCCTGGCCAGACCTAATTGGCTCTTAGAAAATAGAGGTTTAAGGCACTGACTATCGCTCTGAAGTTAAGCCTGGAAAGCTCCAAGAATGACATTTAATATTTCAGAGATTGATAGGTTCTGAGTGATAAGTTCCTGCATATGACCATGAAGGTAAAGAAGAGAAGAAATAATGGTTACTGTATTTTTACGAAAATAATGTGCACCTTCTGTATGAAAACATGTCTTCACCTCTAAAGGTATTTTCATAAGTGCTCTATGCTTATTTATTTATTTATTTTACAGCAACATGTAAAAAAAACATTGGCTAGCAGCACTTACAAAAATACCTGCTGGTAAGGCCTTAGAAGGTATGTGCTGTTTGTGTAAAAATACAGTATTGGAGTTGAGGTTTGTCTAGGAGAAAAGGCTTATTTCTTCATCCTTTTGCTACTCCTTTACCTCCCAGTAGGGACCAGGATAAGGATGAACATTTTTTGGCCTCCTTTCCCCTTTCCTTACTTTCTCGTTAGGAAGAAGAGCATCTTACTTGATCAGTGGGATGGGTAGAAGCCAATGCTCACTGGTCCATATTTCCTAGTACTAGCATCACTGTCTTGAAATGTGGGCAACACTGTCCCATATTTTCTGCCTCTTGCCTCCTCAGTCACCTGCACTCAAGCACTGTACATGAGGGCGCTTACCTTCTGGAGACCTCAGATAGGTCTATCTCCTCCCTACTGAAGGTCTGTACCTGTGTCTGGGTGAATAAGTCAGGGTAATGTTGGTTCCAAGGTCTACACTTGGGTTGCAAGTCGAAAGCCACAGTTTTACCTCAAGTCCAAATTACCCTCTCCCATTTAGCCTTATTAGTTATAAAGCCAACATATTTGTATCCATGTTGGTTAGAAACCACTGGGGAGAGAGGGTGATTTATTTGTCTTTCTTAAGTTTGAACAAGAGGGTCAAGGAGCCCTGAGGCTAGGATTTGGATAGGTCATCCCTTGGAGTGGTGGTGGATCCTGACACCCAAAATGATGTCAGGTCTTTAGGAGGAAAAAGAAGACTTTGAGCCAGATACCACAATTTTCTATAAATGCAGCAGAATTACTAGGAGTCAGTTCAGTGATGAGGAGGGCAAAAATATGGGTTGTGAGGGCAAGACTCTCAAAGGAGCAGAGATATTTACATGAGAGTAGGCAATAAATGGCCCTAAAGTGACACTGGGGAATAGAAAAGAATCCTGACCTCACATTTTGGCCCTGAGTGTGGAAGAATGAAGAACCTCTACTCAAGTCAGCTGCTGGAGAGTCAGTGTCCTCAGGGAAGAGTCAAATTTCAGTTCAGGCCATAGTGCTTCAGTTGCATAAGAGTGTTATGATGAAGAGGAGTTTGTTTATCACAATTGAGCTTCCAGAGGAAACAGTGAAAAATTCAAATAGCTTGATTAATAAGCCTTCTCACCATTTCTTTACCTTTAATGTAGGGAGTGTGTCTTTTAATTGTATTTCTACATTGAATAGAGAACAAGACACATAGTTGGTACTGAGCAAATATTTGCTGAATGAATGAATGAATGAATTGGTGAATGAAAAGCAGTAAGGAGATGACACCATACAATAGAAGAGATGCCTATAGGTTTACATTAAGAAAGAAGACCAGAAATGTGTAACACGGGGGTATTCACTGGGCTCAGTATTTTAAACAGAGTTGATTTAGAGATTTAGAGCTGATTTGGTGGGAGTAAAGTGGAAGTCCACCGAGGGAGCCCTTCTCTCCAGGTGCTGAGGCACAGGCAGAAAATGTTGGTGTTGAAAATTTCACATTTCCCCTTGAAAGCAAGAAGAACCCCAGAGATCTAGTTTGAGCTGATATCCTAGGAGCCATAGTGGGAAAGGTCTGGTCAGTAAATAAAGGCATGGAACAAAGGTGAATTGTAGATGACTTCCCAGATAAAGGTAGGTTTAGGATTTACAAACGTAAAATGAAGCATTGACTCCAAAAGAGGAGAGACTGAAGAAATGGATTTTAAGTAAAGGAAAGCAAGATTGGGATTAATGGTTTTGGGAGCCAGGAGAACGTCCCCTGAACAGCTCTGCTTTTGCCTAGAGCCCTGGAAGCACAGTGGTTAAGAGCTACGGCTGCTAACCAAAAGGTGGGTAGTTCGAATCCACAAGCGGCTCCTTGGAAATCCTATGGAGCAGTTCTACTCTGTTGCTATGCATCAGTCTTGACAACAACAGGTTTGGTTTGGTTTTTGGAGAGTGTTATCTGGACAGAGTTTTTTTTATAGATGAGGAGGGAGATGCTGTGTCAGGTCAGACTCAAGAGAAGCAGCACTGGGACAACTGGTCCCCTCAGGTTATTCCTTTCACTATAGGCCAGGCCTTAGAGCTGACATTCACATTGTTAAAGTCCATAACCTCCTGTACAGAATACTCTATGCCCTACTCCAGTAACACTCCAGTAAAAATGTGTTGCAAGAAAGAAGGCAGGCTACTAAGGTCATATTGTTGTTGTTAGTTATTATTTGTTGTTATCAAGTCGACTCCTACTCAAGATGATCTCACGTACAGCACAATGAAATGCTGCCTAGAATGGTCCGATGGTGAGGACATGAGCCCAGATAGCATAATGCTTATGCTGCTTCTTATCCAGGAGGAATATACAAAGGAGACCATGCTAGCTTGCCTGTGATTGGTAGTGCCAGGACGTGTGTGGATGTAGGAAAGCTGGAAGCCACAGTTGGTAGGCAATAAAGAGTGATGGGTAGAGGAGTTAGAGACTTGTATTTGATTTATGCTGTGGTAAGATAGATGGAGAAATGACAACTCAGGTATGCTTCGGGTGCCCAAGCAATAAGCTCAACTGGACTTATCACACCTTAAGATGGACATCTGAGAAGTTGTCAGTTTATGTCCAGGAATCTGAAATCTCCAGAATCTAGAATATTTTCTGTTATCCTTTGAACTCTGAACTCGGTTTAGTCCCTTTCCCTGTGACTGTGGTTTAGAACTTTAATCAGACTTCGATTTGAGAACTGAAAAGCCAAAAGAGTTGCTGACCTCAAAGAAATTTTCTTACTTGAATTTTTTTCATAGAAGGGCTAAACCAGGGAAAGAGAGACATAAAGTGACCTTGAATGGAGAATAAAAGGATTCTGACTAGGAAACAGGTGTTGAGAACAAAAAGTCTTGTAAGTAAATGGTTTGGAAAAGACTGAGAAGGAGTGGGTAGGAAGTAGGCCAAGAGTTCATCTTTGTAAAGAACTCCACCACTGCTTCAGTCAAGAAGGGTCATAATCATAGAAGGTGAGTACATTGAAGGTAAAATTAGCTATTCCACAGGAAATTATAGAAAATGCCAAAATCCAGGGCAAAAATTGGTTCTTAAAGTTAATCAAGGAGCTCTAAATTAAAATTTCCTTTCAATAATGAAAAGCAATGTATGGAAACAAAATTGTTAAATAAGAGTGTAAAAAAAGAAAATAAGTTTGAATATTAAGATATACCTTATATTTTCAATTACTTATATGTATTTGATCAACAGAGTGTTTTTGTATTAGGTGAAATTAGGCAAAGACTGATAGAATATGCTAAGGATTGTAATCAAGGAGCTCTTGCCTCCATATTGATATACTTTTTAGTTGGCTGAGTTTATTGGAAATATTTCTTTCCTTCTTTCTCTTTTGACTTCCACATTTCCAACTTATGCAATTTTCCCATTGTTGATTCATAGTTAAAACTTGCTGATACTTACTTCATTACTTTTATCTATAATTGTTTTTCTGTTATCTAGAGTTATCTCCCAAACACTAGGTTGTCTGATACATAAACAACAATCCCAGGCTATCTTGCCCACCAAAAATGTTTCTGAAGAAGCAGTTAATGTTTCCAACCAGATGGAGTCTAATTAAGAATGTAAAAAAGTCTTCTAGCCATTTATCCTATATCATCATAATTTAATTCAAGCCATTTCATGTTTTACGAGCTATGGCTGCACAACATGTAACAGTCTACTTGGTTTAACTCCTATGAAAAAAATTCAGGTAAGAAAATTTCTTTGAGGTCAGCAACTCCTTTGGCTTTTCAGTTCTCAAATCGAAGTCTGATTAAAGCTCTGAACTGCAGTCACTAGGGAAGGGATTAAACCGAGTTCAGAGTTCAAAGGGTAATAGGAAATTTCTAGATTCTGGAGATTTCAGATTCCCGGACATAAATTGACAGCTTTTCAGACTTCCATCTTAAGGTGCTGACTTCTGCCCTTATGTATGGGAAAAAGGCATGGCCTGAGAAATCTCCTACTGAAAACTTCTCCTCAACACCTCACACTAATTCAAGAATTCACTGAATTTTTTCTTTTTTTAATGTGAATATCATCCAAGTAAGTTTTAACCTGCCAGTCATTAGCATCTCAATGTGAATGAATTGATTAGAAGTTAAGCTTGCTTTCTTCCTAACTACTGATCAAGATTCATGAATTTAGAAAACAGGAGACTTAAGGGCAGAGAAATAACCTTTCTTCGTGGCACAGACAGACTTGGTTAAACTGCTACAAGGAGGGGGGTGGGGATTTGAGGTAGTTGAAGGGCAGCAGAAAGGCTCTTGAGGGTAGTGAGGAAGTGATTATGAAGGGGTAAAAGGGTGTAGAAAGATAGGGGCAGGGCTGTAAAATAATTTTCTATAATTTTCAATTTTGGTCACCATATCATAGGGCATGTGCAGCTTAATATGGGAGTTGTAGGTTTTAAAAAATAATGTCATCCCACAAATGCCTATTATAAAAGATGATTTTGGAACTATGAGAGAACAGAGCTGACCATCAGAAGTGCAAATGGCATCGAACTCTTTAGTGTCCATTAACATAATGACATACCTGGATTGTGAAGTGTGCTGTAATGCTCTCATTTGGCATGGGATGAGGGCACTGCACAGCAACCTGCATTCCTCTGGCCATCAATCAGACCCTGGGATGTTGTTGCTGTTAGGTACCATTGAGTCAGTTTGGACTCATAGCGATCCCATGTACAACAGAATGAAACACTGGTTGGTCTTGTGCCATCCTCACAATCGTTGCTATGTTTGAGCCCACTGTTGCAGCCACTGTGTGAATCCATCTCGTTGAGGGTCTTCCTCTTTTTGATTGACCCTCTACTTTACCAAGCATGATGTTCTACTCAAGGGACTGCACCTTCCTAAATGACATGTCCAAAGCACATGAGATGAAGTCTCGCCATCCTTGTTTCTAAGGAACATTCTGGGTGTACTTCTTCCAACACAGATTTGTTTGCTGTCCTGGCAGTCCATGATATATTCAATATTCTTCACCAACACCCTAGTTCAAAGGCTTCAATTCCTTTTTCATCTTCCTTATTCATTGTCCAGCTTTCTCATGCATATGAGGCAACTAAAAACACCATGGCTTGGGTCAGGTGCACCTTAGTCCTCAAGGTGACATATTTGCTTTCTAACACTTTAAAGAAGTTTTTTGCAGCAGATTTGCCCAATGCAATACATTGTTTGATTTTTTTATTTCTTGACTGCTACTTCCATGGCTGTTGATTGTGGATCCAAGTAAAATGAAATTCTTGACAACTTCAATCTTTTCTCCATTTATCATGATGTTGCTTATTGGTCCAGTTGTGAGGATTTTTGTTTTCTTTATGTTGTGGTGTAATCCATACTGAAGTTTGTAGTCTTTGAAATTCATCAGTAAGTGCTTCATGTTGTCTTCACTTTCAGCAAGCAAAGTTGTGTCATCTGCATTTCACAGGCTGTTAATGAATCTTCCTCCAATCTTGATACCGTGTTCTTCTTCGTATAGTCCAGTTTCTTGGATTGATTTTTCAGCATACAGATTGAATAAGTATGGTGAAATGATAGAACCCTGACACATACCTTTCCTGGTCTTAAACCAAGACCCTGGGTGAAAATTAAAAATACTGAAAAACCACCGTTTCTGTACTCTCAAGACTCTTGCTCTTAATACTGCCTTCCCTTCCCACTCTGGTCACCTTAGGTAGCTTTCGGCCTAGTACTTTCTTGTGTCTTGACCCAGATTTCAGTGGTTCATCTCTACCTGGACCAGGTGCAGAAATGTGCCCTGCCTTGGTACCATGATGTCCCCCCAGGACTATCTGTTTCTTGCTTCAGGCAGCCTTTTGGTGAGCTGTTCTTTAAAATGTGGTGCTTGCCCTGGTCAACTTTGGTAAGGACATACAGACCTAGGGAGATAAACTACCTGGATCTTATCCTGGCTAATAACTCATTTACTAATTCACTAATTCATTCAGTCTGTAAGCATTAATTGAACACCAGCTTTGTGCCAAGTACTGTGCTAGGCTGTTGGAAGGTATCACAGTCTCTTAGAAGGTGCAGACTGTGGTGACAATCTTGGGATTTGTGAGAGCAGCCTGATGATTCTGGAGGAGGTAGTTGCTGTCTTTGTCCTATTGCTCCAGCACAGGATTTGTGTGTGTGTGTGTGGTGGAGAGGGAAGGGTTTGATGAACTTAGAGAGGCAAGAAAATGAGCAGAAAGGAAGGTGGAGACCCCGCACGTGCCAACGTTATTATAAACTCGTTCCTCTGTATTCAGGACAACCAGTTAAGAGGGGAACAGCTGCCTCTGTTGTAGGAAGGAGAGTACAATTGCAGCCCTTTTTATAATCAGTAGTGGAACATGGCAAAAGTAGGGGTCGGAATGCCACCGTGGCTTGCATAATTCTGGAAAAACAAAACAAAAAGTTTCTGGAACAATGCTGGGGCACATTCTGTTAAAAATATAACTTTGTTTATGAAGAACATTTGAGATATAGCATAAAGCCTAGAGTAAATAAATATAATTACCTGTGTGTCTATCAGGAGTCATGGTGGCACAACCATTAGGCACTTGGCTGCTAACTGAAAGGTTGGTGGCTCTAACCCACCCAGTGCACTGAAGGAGTCCTCCTATGAATATTACAGCCCAGAAAACCCTATGGTGCAGATCTACTCTGTCACATGAGGTTGCTGTGAGTTGGAATCAATTTGATGCACCCAACAACAACAAAAACAGTATGTCTACTAAAACTATTTTCTATGAGGCCATTGGCCAAATACGTATCCATTACTATAGGAAAACTTAATTTTACCAGTATCAGTTCAAATACAGGAGCTTTCCCTGACTTGTAAGTGTACTCAGGCCCGGGGAAACCTTACAGATACAGAATTCTGCAAGGGACACTGCTCCCTTGGTTCAGCCCTCTTTGGACAAGGTGGAAGCGTCTAGTCCAGACGCCATATAAAAAAATAGTGAAGTGTAAATTTGGTGCTCACCCCAGGTCCAATGTTGGACAGGGCAATTATTTAGTGTCCCTCGAAATGGAAATTCTTTGCTTTTGTACAGTCTTTTTCCGGAGGAGGAGGATAAGTGCTACTTGTGAAAGGATGGAAAAGGTGACCACTGGTGGCAGTGTTTGGTCTTTCTGCAAAAGGAAAGCTCTTCAGGGAACCAGGCTTTCTTCCCTATAAGGTGTATTAGGATCCAAACCAAAAAAACCAAACCCGTTGCAGTCAAATCAATTCCTAGTTGTTAACTGAGCATCTTTCTTGGAGGTTTCACGTCAATGATCTAACAAAGTATTTTCTCAACTACATAAAGAAGCCTGGAAAACGTTCTGATAATGACACTTATTTACACCTGGCTACCTTAAAAAAAAAAAAAAAAAAAAAAAAACCTTTCCTGTGATGATGTTATTAACCAGTAATGTCTTGGTGACCCTAAGGGGTGGCACAGAAGTACGAATGGTTAAGTGCTTTACTATTAGCTGAAAGGTTGGTGGTGCCTTGGAGGTAGGCCTGGAAATCTGCTTCTGGAAGGTCACAGCCTTGAAAGCCCTACGGAGCAGTTCTACTCTGCACACATGGGGTCGCTGTGAGTAGGAATTGATAGGAAGGCAACTAAACAACAACAAAAGGGATGGTACCCCAAGTGTCTTAACCCAATACTGATGAAAACAGTAATTTTCTATTTGAGGACCAAATTGACAACAGACCCTCTGCTTTCTCAGTGTCTTGGTGAGTCTCAGGTTGCCCCACTAAATAACCCCCTCCCTCTACTCAGAAGTCACACAGAAGCAGCTCAGGGAATTATTGTTTGATCACGTAATACCCAGATTATCTAATCGTTGATCTAAGTAGTGAATTTTCATGGCCCATTTAACATTTTTTGGTATTTTATTATTTCAAAAATGTAATGCCTTATTAGAGTCGCAGCAAATATTTGCATATTAGTTGATTATTGAATTAAGTTCTTTATATTTTTACAGAACCATTAAGAATTAGGTTTGCTATTGCTTTAAAGGATATAAACCAAGGTTTCTATGACCATAGACAATATACTAAAATATTTGTAAAGGGCATGTAAAAGGAAGTACACTTTTGAGGCAAAATATGAAAAATAACTATGCAAGGTGGAGATGGCATGACTAAACATTGCTAAAGAATTTCTTCTTTAAGTATAAAAGCTGGGGTTGACCATACACTGAACTGCATTGTACACTGTTGTTAAGGAACATGCTTTACCCATGTTCAAGAGCTGACTTACAAAATAAAATTATTACCATTGTTGCTGTTGCTGTTAGTTGCCATTGAGTCTGCTCCAATTCATGGTGACTTTGTGTATAACAGATCGAAACATTGCCTGGTCCTGTGCCAGCTTCATGGTCGTTGGTATGTTTGAGTCCATCGTTGTGGCTGTTATGTCAACCCATCTTATTGAGGGTTTTCTCCATTTTCACAGACCCTCTACTTTCTCAAAATACATTTTATCCACAAAACACACATTGGAGTCCATTGGCAAAAGGACAAAAAAAATTTTTTTCAGAGATGTGCTGATCAATATTTCCCAGTGTTTATAGAGACTTGAGGAAGAACAAACGGTTTCAAGTACATCAGAAAATATTTTGTTCAATAAGAGAAACTTGAGAAAAAATATTGGAATGTGGCCTTCCTGGCTTAGGATATCTTCAAGAAGAAAGCGCATAGCCATCTGTGATGGGCTGGGAAAAAAACAAAGAATAATCCTGAGGAGGAAAAGAAACTAAAGAATTAATCTCTTCAGATTCTTCTAGCATCAAAATTACCGTAATCCCTTTTTAATTGGATTTTTATTAATGTAGCTTTTGGTGACAACAAACACCTTCCAAAATTGTGAATAAGCACTCCCATAGTAAATATTTTAATCTGTAAAGCACCAACCTTGGTTCCTTGAAAGCAAGGCCATTACATCATTGTGAACACCCAGTAGGTGGCCTGGGAATGCAAATTTACAGGCTGCAAACAGATTCTTTTAAAGGTCCTTGACGTGCTGAAATGGTTAAAATATAGTTTCTTTGTGTATGACCATTTTCAAGGGGAGAGGATCTATTTCAAAGATGGTCTTGACCCTAAAACCACTGCATTAGGGCTTTATTGCCATGAACACTGGGTTCTATTTGGTGGCTCCCAACATGAGCCAGTAAACTTGTGTCTTTGCTCATGTCTGGAAGGATCCCCTCTCCCCACTCCTGTGATTTGCTAAATGAAAAAGTCCCTCCAGTGTGACTTTCCCCAGGCTAATTGCCTTCTCTCCTCTGTTCAAGCTGTGCTTTGTTCATTCTGTGGAGCATTTACCTGTATTACGGTCGGATTCTAGTGTGTTGGGCTCCTGAATGAGATTGTAAGCTCTTTTCAGCAGACTCCACATTTTTGCTAGGTTCTGTGTCCCAGCATTCAGTATAGATTATGGTAATTTTGGCTAAATATCATGTATCCAACTGAATTGGTCCGGCGGCTCTCCTCTGTTCTCACTTCTTCCATATTCACGAGAAAAAAAAAAAATTGCCATAAAGTAGACTCTGACTTATGGTGACCCTCTGTGTGTCAGAATAGAACTATGCTCTATAGGGTTTTTAATGGTTGATTTTTCAGAATTAGGCTTTTCTTCTGAAGTGCCTCTGGGTAGACTTGAACTTCCAACCTTTCCCTTAGCAGCCAAATCCCTTAACCATTTGAACCACCCAAGGACTCCCTGGAGTCCTGGTGGCACAATGGTTAAGAACTTGGCTGCTGACCAAAAGATCAGAGGTTCTAATTCACCAGCCACCCCTATGGGGCAGTTCTACTCTGTCCTATAGAGTTGCTAGGAGTCGGAATTGAATCGATGGCAATGGGTAATAGGTAATGTTAGGTAGGGAGTCCACACACAAAGCACCCTCAATTTCTAATTTGACTTATAATATTCAATACAAATTCTAGACGTCCTTCCGTTTCTTCAATTTTCCTACACAGTAACTTTTCTACTGGCTTCTTCTTACTTACTTAGCATAATTTCAAGAAAACACAGCCACGGTGCAGAATTAAAATGGCCACTAATCCCAAATTAACACAAATCTCAGCTTTCCAGTTGGCTTTTCTCCCTTTCAATTATTTTGGCATGAGTGACTGAAAAAATAAAGGCTTTTGGAGTATGAAATGATGCAATAATGTTTTAACTTGAAACTGGAGGGAAACACTGTAATGCATTCATGTTCCCTAGGACATAACTCAGGAGACAGGGACTCTTGCCAACATTTGGGATTTTATTAGTGTGTAGAAACTAGTTAAAGTGATGGCATGATAAGCATGGCTCCTTATTTCTATGTACTTTTCTCTGACAGAAAGAGTGTCCAGTCTAAAATCTGATCTTACACGAAGCTTCACAATGACAGTGGACATTTACTTTCCTGAACTGCATAGCCATATTAAAGTTTATATAGTTCTCTCTTGAAGCCAAAAAGGTGCCATGGTGGTGCAGTGGTTAAGGGCTCAGCTAAGAACCAAAAGGTTGGTGTTTTGAACCCACCAGCTGCTCAATGGGAGAAGGATGTGGCAGCCTGCTTCCATAAAGATTTATAGCATTGGAAACCCTATGGGGCAGTTCTACTCGGTGAAGCCAAAAGAAATATAGGCTGGAGTCAAAAATTGCCTTTATGACTCTCGAGTGAGAAGCCCAGGCTGAGTTCCTGAAGCCTAGGTATGTCCCAGGACACTGCTTTTAAGTATGAAAACCATTTCCTCCTGCAGAGCCACGCTTCAGCCACAATGAGATTATCCTGAGCATTAGACCGCCAAGAACAGCTCTCTGGCATTCCCGAGTGAGAAAACCCATCCATAGCACTGCAGGTTTTTAATGCCTGGCTGTCTGTTTCTCCAGAAATAACAGAAACAGAGAGGGAGGGATGAACCAAGATGTGTTTAAGATTATCAGTTAGGGAAAATACCAGGTAACTTGAGTCTCAGAGAATGAAGGGAGATTTAGGCATAACATTAAGGCTCTGAGCAATCGAGTTTCAGAAAAGAGCCAGTGATCTTTCTCAGGAGTTGTAACCGCTGTGCTCTGGCCAGGAGTCAACTTGGCACAGATATTTGACTGAAGAAATGACTCACTTGGATGTGCGAGAACTGCCGTGGTAGAGGGCATGTGCACCATGGGGGCCTTTGGCTCAAAAGGTGAAAAGCACTATGGGAGTCACTCAAGGGCCTTCTTCAGGTGAAAACTGCAGGAAGAATTCTGGACTGAGGTTCAGAGGATGTAGACAAGGCACTGAACACCAAAACACCAGAGGAAAGTAGTGTGGACTTTCTTACAGGTAAGATCACACCCTACATTAGAGTTTGTGTTCTCTTTTAAAGGTTTAAAAAAATCAACTTAAATAATACATCAGCTTTAATCATCTCCAACGGTGTCTTGTGTCATTTGATTGTATTATATGAGTAACTGGATTCAATTTCAAAATTGGAAAGTTTCTACTCAGAAATTCTTTTTTCCTTTTTGTATTTTATAATATTCTATTGCTGTTTTGGTGAAGGTTTACATAGCAGTTTAGGTTCCCATTCAACAATTTCTACAGAATTTGTTCAGTGACATTGATTACATTCTCATAATTCCCATTTTGGTTGTTCAGTCTCTATTAATCTAGTTTCCCTGCCCTCTTACGTTCTCCTCTTTTTTTTTTTTTATGACCCCTTTTTATTTTATTTTATTTTCCAGAAAATTTCCTGATTGACAAATTTTGGAATAAAGTTCATGTGGAGTGTATTTTAAGGATTTGTCAAGCTTGGGATATTTTAAACTAGATTGTGACATGGCTGCTCTCCTCTGCTTCTTCATGACTTGTTGCTGTTAGCTGCCTTCCAGTTGGCCACAACTCAATCTCACGCACAACCAAATGAACCCGTGCCCTGTTCTGCGCCATCCCTATGATTGGCTGTGGATCAGTCCATTGGGACCCACGAGTTTCTGTTGGTAGACTTCCAGGCCTTTTTTCTAGTCTGTCTTAGTCTGAAAACTTCACTGAAACCTGTTCAGCATCATAGCAATTCAAGCCTCCACTGACAAATAGGTGCTGGCTATGCATGAGGTACATTGGCTGGGAATCAAACCTGGGTCTCCTACATGGAAGGCGAGAATTCTATCTCCTTAATGACCAAAAAAAAAAAAAAAAAAATCCAAAACAAATCCATTGCCATCGACTTGGTTCTGACTCATAGCAACCCTGTAGGACAGAGTAGAACTGCCCCATAGGGTTTCCAAGGAGCCCCTGGTGAATTTGAACAGCCAGTCATTTGGTTAGCAACCGTGGCTCTTAACCGCTACACCACCAGGGTTAATGATAGAGATAGGAAAATGTCTCCAGCAAAATTGTTGTAAATCCTCAGCACTCTCTACAGGCTTGGAATCTATTGCCATGCTACTTCTACTCATTGGCCCTAGTTCAACTTTTCACAGCCATAGAGAACAATCTAGATTCTCTTCCTCATGACTGCCTTTAGCATTGTTGAAGATGATTGTCATGGTCTCTTTGAGCTCTTTCTCCTTCAGATGAAACATCTTTGGGACTTTCAGTATTTTCTCAAAGGAGAGGGTTTTGAGTTCTTGAAGCATCTTGGGTGCTTTTTTCTAAATGTGCACACTGGGCAGAAAATATGGAGTTCAGAATTTGTGTAATATTCCCTGATACATAATCATGAAAGCATCAGCGAGCTGGCCTGCAGTCTGCAGAGAGGAGCAGAACTGGTGTGTGCGGATGCCTCTGGAGTGCAGTGTGTGGCTGCTTAGCTCTTCCAGTGCTGCCACATCAGCAGAGTCACAGGATTGATGCTCACATGCCTCTTATTAACTGAAAGCCCAAAGTACTTTCCATAATCCCTGTACATGTCATTTCATCCCATTATCCTATTTTTCTATTACATTCTGGATCCAGTGGCAGGCTTTTTATTTGGTGCCTACTAAATTTCACTGCTTATTTGTTACCTCATTATTCCAACCTGATAGTTTAGGACTGTGATTCTATCCCTTGACATATACACCATTCTCTTCCAGGTGTATAGGTACATCCTCTCCAGAAATCGGGTGGACACACCCTATATCCACATATGTACTATAGATGAAAGTGAACAAAACAACCAATTTATCAACTATTTATTAAGTAGCTGGTATGTACCAGGTGTTGCTCTGGGCATCAGTGAACAAACTGAGCAATAATCTCTTTGTGCAACTTACATTCTAGTACAGGGAGAGGTACAATAAGAAAAAAATTCATAAATTAGTCATCTAATAGGTTAGGAGACAATGAGTACTGTGGGGAAAAAATAGAGCAGACATGTGGGGGGTCATTAACTGTTCAAATGCCTGAATCTGAGATTGGAAGGAAGAAGGCAGATTTGACGTACTTGTAAAAAGGGTAGTCTGCAATGGACACATGAAGAGCCAGGGACATTGGTCAGGGGCTGTGAGCCAGTTAGGGGCTGGGTCACCTTGGGCTGCGGAGTCTGAGGGCAGGACTTTGAACTTCATCCCTCCACAAAATATAAAGCTATTCACTGATTTTAAACAGTATATATGAAATTAGCCTCTTGAAAGGACAACTGACAGGAGGGAGGTTAATGTGGATGTGGTGGGATGAGAACCAATAGTCCAGAAGAGCCGTAATGGTGGCTTGGACCAGGATGGTGGCAGAGAAGGGGAAAGCAGTGGGCCGTTACTAGAATAGCTTATTGCCAGGGTGACCTTTGGTCTCTGATTTGAGCAGAAGGCATGAGTAAGGAAGGAAGCATGAGGAAGGTCTCCATGTCTGGAATGATGATCCATCCAGGATAAAGACACAGACTGCAGAGTTTCTAGGTCGGGTCTGAAGCTCCAATGAACCATTTGCTTATCACCTTAATTCCCAAACCAGCACTAAAGTTAATTGCTGTTACTCACAGGAAGTTTGCTTAGATGACGGACTTAATTATTCCAGCTGTCTCCCCTCCCTTATGCATTGCCTCTCCTAGTAACTTCTTGCCGCCGCCATTTTCTAGGCAACAACAATTTAGGATAGTTAAGAATTTTAACTGCATAAAACCTGACATTTTCAAAGTTTATATCATAGTTTTTTTTTAATTTCCTGAATCTTCCCAGTGCAAAATGGCGTAGCATCCATGAAAACCACCATCTTGGTGCATCAGGTTCTCTGAGATCAGACACAGCAGGATTTGTGTGACTGTGCGTGCATGCATGTGTTGTGTGTGATCCTCATTTTTATATACCTCCTCTACCACACAACTCGTGTATCTTTTTTGATGAACAGTCATCTGAATCGAGAAATGAGTAGAGACTAGATCTGAGAGGAAAGAGATACAATGAGGAAGACTATACTGAGATGTGGTCTTTCTACAAAATAAGGAACTGGAAAAAGAAAAGGAAAAAGTGAAGGTTTCAGGGATATGATGGAGTTTTGCTCAGGAGAGCAGCTCTAAGGTGCAAGGGAACTGGGATTGAAGGAAGGGACTTTGGAGAAGTGTTGCTATGGGGTTTGACTCTGATCTCTTCTAATGTCCTTTGCAAGATACATGTAATGATTGGAATGCCTTTTCAATTACTGTTTGGTGGCTGACCTGTTCTTCTTTTATATATGAGCTACTACTCAGAAAAGGAGACATGTGGGGCCGCAGAATTCATGATGTCTCTCTTCTCTTCCAATGGATAAACACCGGAGCATTTTAATGACGTGCTGGAGAAGAGGCCCAGACTCTTTAGTACCTCTCATCGTAACAGGATGGGATTCCTAAGAAGCAGGCCATGTGGACTGGCCAAGGGGAATTTGAGTTGAAAATTCTTTTTGCTGGGTGTTTCTCTCAAGGAAGGGAAGCGAACACAGAATCTTCATTATCAAAGTTACATGACACAGATGTCCTGGGGGACAGTATTTCCATAGAGCAAGAGATTGTGGATGATGGAAATTTCTCCCTGGAGGAAAAGAATGAAAATAGAAAGAAATCTGCACATTTCCCAAATGTTCAGCATTCCAAATTTTCTCTTCAGGGGTAATTTTTAAAATATGTATCAACTGGATATGGCACAGATACCAATCAAAGAGAAGCCAGACATTAATCCTTTAGTTGCTGGAAGAAGGATAGGAGGTGGTTGGGGTGAGAGGAGCATTGGGAGAGGGGTGAGCTTGGAGCAGTGGCCATTTACCAACCAGTATGGAAATAGCACGGTTGCTAATGGTTGGGAGTGTGGGTTCTGGAGTCAGACTGTCTGTGGTGGAGTATTGGCTCCCCCACTTATGCCTAAGTGCCGTTTGGTTACTTCCTACTCTGAATCAACAGCTTTAAAAGGAAGACAGCAATAGTTCCTACTTAATATGGTTGTTGTGGAGATTAAATGAGTTCATACTTGTTAAGAGTCCAGCATGGTACCCAGCACATAATAAAGACTCAAAATAAACAGTATGACTGTTACTGTTATTTTCCTCCTTTTCCTTTAGAAGCTGCGGAGCCTGGCTTTATTCCATGACCCCAACCCTGTTCTTAATTTACATTCATATCTAGATTTTGAAGGTAGCTTACTTCGTACTGAAACACTGTTTCTCAGCCATTTTTGACCCATGCAACCTTTTGACAAACATAAAAATATTATGCCCACTCTCCTAGGAGCTTTTGATATACTCCTTAGTGGGACTTGCCTCTATCACTTTTCCCTTCACTTCTCATTATCTCTCACATTGGCAATCATGTAGATAAAAATCTGTGCATTGTCCACATTTTCAGCATTCCAAATTCTCTCTCTGAGGGTCATATTTAAAATATTACAAACTGGCTATGGCACAGATACAAATCAATGAGACTAAACTAGAGCCTTTGCACATATAGTTTCCTTGGCCAGGAACATTCTTCTTTCTATCTCTTCACCCATACAACCTCCTTTATTCATTGGATCTGCTTAAATACTATCTCTTCCAAGAAGACTTCACTGACCTTAGAAGATGGAGTTAGATGTCACTCAGGTTTTTTAACATCTTAGCTTCATCTTACCCCATCATAATACCTATCTCATTACCTTACAGCTACTTGTTTACTTTTCTCTCTAACCCTCTAGACTAAGGGACAAGGACAAAATATCCCTAGCACCTAACAGAATGGCTGGGATATAGCATAGTTTCAGTAAACAACTGATGAGTGGATAAGTGAGAGATTTTATTATTCTCAGCAGTGTAATACTGGATTATCCATGACATATTAGCCTTCTCAAAGGTGCAGATATTGCTAGATTTGTGAGACCACCCAGACCACCATTGAGACCAGCTGCAGCATTGTTTCATAGCAACGAATTCCCTGGACTATATCCCAAAGTAGGCGTGGGAGTGGGAACGGGAAAGACTTTTCTGTGAGCTACATTGATTTAATTAATCTCATCTTCACTACTTTTATCATCTACTTGGACACATAAATCAAGTTATATGTGCTGCTGTCTTTAATCAAGCTGTAAGGAAAAGAAGCAGCAAGAGTTCCAAGTCATAAATGGAACCAAAAGAAATATAATGACGCCTTAAAGAAGGTTGGTGATTTCAAAATTTCCTTATCCACACTCATTTCACATAGTACAGCAAACCTTAGTTGTGAGTTTGCTTTGCAAAGTAAGACAAGAAATATCCTATTAAAGAAGCAGACAAAATATTTGCATCTGAATGAGTAAAATTCCACAAACTCAGTACTGTAAAGAAGCAGCTGTGATGTGGTAGAAAAAAAGTTTTGGACCAAGAACCGAGAGATCTGGGCTTTAGGCCTGGCTCTGCCATTCAATAGCTGTGTGACTTTGTCCAACTCAACCGATCTGGCTTGGGTTTCCTCTTTTGTAAAATGAAATGTTGGACCGAATGACCTCTATGTTCCCTAGCCAAATTAAAAATCTTTCCTGTTGTGATTCGTAGTGAACATAAATTGACAGTTTCTAATCATCTTTACGTTCCTCACCTAGCCTGCAGCTCTGGAGAAGGCTTCTTCATCTATATTTTCCCCAATGCTTCTCTTAGATAATTGACAGTGGCTGGAAATTATTTTCAAACTTAGAAGCCACTGGACATAGGTAAGAGGGAGGAAGTTGACTAGTCTTTGACTGATTTTACTAAAACACCATTAAAAACCTTTAAACTTTTATTAATTTCCTTGCTCCATGCAGCAAAACTTTTTTTTTTTTTTGAGGAGTTGTGGCATCACACAACATTTTGTATCTGGTCTGTTGTGTCTCATGTAAGGGTTATGTATAATCTCTCTACCTTGCAATCTGGGCTCTTCTAATAATTGCTGTCAGCATTATTCCTGGCAGGTAATGTGTATTCCCTTATGGCATTTGCATTATTATTTTAAAGTGTTATTTAAAACTAACTTTTAAAAAACCTTTTCAGATGTAAATGTCCTATGCTCCTAAGTAATAACAGACAGAATTTAAAGAGCATCTACCATGTGCAAGTCTCTGAGATGAAAACTTTATATATGATGTTGTTTAACTGTCAACATGCTCCTTCACATGAATGTTAGTATCTCCCTCTTACAGATGAGGAAACCAAAACTAAAATGATTTATATATCCTGCCCAGAGTCAAACAAATGGTGGGGCTGAAATTTGAATGCAGATCAGTGTAACCTTGGACTTTCCACTCATTCTACCCTCCTTCTGGAGGGCAGGGCTCATATCTTTCAATTACTTCCATGATTTTTATTCCTAAGTTCTTATCTGTTCTTTCTACCTAAAAATATTTGCTAGCATCGTTTGATTTCTTCCCTAAATACTTCCCATGATTTGCACATAATCAATTTAGGGCCTTATTTATATTCAAGAGATAACATTTCATATAAGTGGTCTAGAGTGGCCTGGAGGTAAATCCTAAAGAAACCTGGTGAGTCCCAATTGCTGCCTCCAAGCTAGTATGAATGTTGAGTGACTCTTGAGCTTTAGAGACACCAGTTAAGAAGTTATAGTAATTCTGTTTAGAATAATAATGTAGATGAAGTGAAAGATGGAAAAGATTTTAAAGAAATAGATACTACTAGACTTGATGACCGAATATGGAAAGTAATGGTGAGATGGTGGAATCAAGAAAGACTCCCGACTTATAGATTGGCAAAGGGAATGACGTTTGTCACAATATTGAAACCAAGAAAACAGAAAGCTTTGGGCATGGGGAGAGGGGGTACGTGGATGAGTTGCATGTGAGGCACTTGTAGGACAGTGAACTTGGAGATGTCCAGTTTGGTATATGTCTACAAAACTTATTCAGAAGTTTGTCTTAACATTCATGAAAAATCCATGGCTAACATCATACTCAAGGGAGAAAGATTGAGAGTTTTTCCCTTAAAATAAGAATAAAAAACAAACTAGACAAAGATGGCCACTCTCACCATAGCTATTCAGTATTGTACTAGAAGTCCTGGCCAGAACAATTAGGCAATAAGTAAAATATCTCTGTTCACAGAAGACATGATGTTGTACAAAAAAAAAAACCCTAAAGAACTCACAAGAAAACTATTATAGCCAATAGATGAGTTCGACAAAATTTCAGGTTACAAGGTAAACACCAAAAATTAGTTGAGTGTCTATATACCAGCAATGAACAATCTGAAAGGGAAATCGAGAAAACTATTCCATTTATAATAGCATCTAAAAGAATAAAATACTTAAAAATTAATTTAACCAGGGCGGTGAAAGACTTGTACATTGAAAGCTATAAAACATTGCTGAAAGAAATTAAAGACAACCAAAATGAGTGAAAAGACTTTACGTGTTCATGGATTAGAAGACTTTTAATATTGTTAAGGTGTCAATACTACTCAAAATGATCTATAGATTCAATGTAATCCCCATCAAATTTCCAATAGCTGTTTTTTTTCTTTTTTTGCAGAAATGGAAAGCCAATATTCAAATTTATATGGAATTGCAAGAGGTCCAAAATATTCAGAGCAATTTTGAAAAAGAACAAAGTAGGATAATTCACACTTCCCTATTTCAAAACATGTTATAAAGCTACAGTAATCAAAACAGTATAGTCGTGGTCTAATTGTAGGCACATAGACCAATGGAGTAGAATGGAGAGTCAGAAAATAAACCCATACATCTATGGCCAATTGATTTTCAACAAGGGTGCTAAATTCATCCAATGGGGAAAGAACAGTATCTTCAATAAATAGTGCTGAAACTGAATCTTCACATGCCAAAAAAAATGAAATCAGACCTATACCTCGTACCATATGAAAAAAATTAACTCAAAATGGATCAAAGAACTAAACGCAATAACTGAAACCATAAAACTCTTAGAACAAAGCGTGACAGTATGGCTTCAGGACCTAATTTTTGACATAGATTTATAGATACGACACTAAAAGCATGAGCAACAAAAGATCAAACACATAAATTGGATTTTATTAAAATTAGAAAACTTTGTGCATCAAAGGACTTATACCAACAAAGTGAAGAAAGAACCTACAGAATGGGAGAAAATATTTGTAAACTATATATTTGATAAGGAGCCCTGGTGGCGCAATGTTTAAGCACTTAACTGCTAATCAAAAGGTCAGCAATTCGAACCCACCAGGCCTTCTGCAGAAGAGATGTGGTGATGTGCTCCCATAAAGATTATAGCCTGGGAAACTATATGGGGCAGTTCTATCCTATCCTAAGGGGTTGCTATGAGTCAGAATCAACTTGATGGCACACAATAACAATATGTATCTCAAAAAGTTTTAATATCCAGAATATATAAGAACTTTTACAACTCAACAACTACAAAAAACCCGATTAAAAAATGGGCAAAGGACTTGATAGGCATTTCTCCAAAAAAGATATGCAAATGCCAATAAGTACATGAAAAAATGCTTAACGTCATTAGTCATTAAAACAAACAAACAAAAAAACAAACCTTTGCCATTGAATTGATTCTGACTTATGCTATCCTATTGGACGGAGTAAAACTGTCCTATAGGGTTTCCTAGGAATGGCTGGTGATTCGCACTGCCAATTTTTTGGTTAGCGGCCAAGCTCTTAACCATTATGCCACCAGGGCTCCATGAGTTATTAGGGAAATGTAAATCAAAACCACAATGAGATACCACTTCACACCCACTAGGATGCCTATTATTTTAAAAAATGGAGAATAACAAGTGTTGGTGAGAATGTGGAAAATTTGGAACCCTCATCAAATGCTGGTGGGAGTGTAAAGAGTGGGGAAATTCTTCAAAAGTTAAACATAGAATTACCATATGACCCAGCAATGTCACTCCTAGGTATATGCCCAAAACAATTGAAAGCAGGGACTCATACCGATACTTACACATCAATGCCCATTGCAGCATTATTCACAGCAGCCAAAAGGTGGAAATAATCTAAGTGTCCATTAATAGATGAATGGATAAATAAAATGTGGTATATACATACAAAAGCATATTTTTCAGCATGAAGAGAAATGAAGCTCTGATACATGCTACAACAGGGATGAACCTTGAAAACGCTATGCTGAGTTAAATAATCAGCCACAAAAGGACAATATTTAGATCTCGCTTACATAGGAATACCTAGAATAGGCCATTGCATAGGGACCAAGTTCATTGGTGGTTACCAAGATCAGGTAGAAGAGGGAAATGGGGAGTGGATATTACTTAATGGGTACTGAGTTTCTGTTGGGGTGATGAAAAAATGGATAGTGGTGATGGTTGCGTAACATCATAAACATAATTAATATCACTGAATTGTACATGTAAAAATGGTTGAAATGGCAAATGTTTTGTTATATATATTTTGCCACCATAAAATTTTTTTTCCAAAAAACTGTAGGTCTGGCTTGAAACCTGTAGTTAATTAAAAATTGAAGCCATGTGATTAGATAATGAAAAAAAAAAAATGTGTAAAGTATAGTGAAGTGTAGGAAACTGAATCATGGAGTATCACTAATATTTAGGAGATGATCAAAGAAAGCAAAAAAAAAAATCATTAAGGAGCCCAAGAAGGAACAGGAGCAGAGTAAAAGAAAAGCTGGGGTAGTTGATGTTAGAAAGGGTTTTAAGGAGCAAGTAGTCAGTGGTGTAAAATTCTGAGAATTTATCTTAAACTGAAGACTTTTTTTTTCAAATTACTTAAAAATTATTGTAACAGATTATTTGACTTGTAGAAATACACAGTGAACTAACTGATGTAATTTCTCCATTATGTGTCATTTTTTAGTCCCTAAGAGCCCTGAAGAACAGATATTACATTGGTACAGAAAAATCACTCTGGGGCCATGGTAGAGACTGCTAAAACTTTGTTTTGCCTACTTACTGTTTTCATTGACATTACGAAAATAAATGCTACGAATTTTACAAGTCAATAATATCTATCCCAAGGATTTATATTTGTGAAATAAGGGCCACTAGAATGCTGTCTTAAACCCCAGGGAAGTTTCTTGGAATGAAAAAGCCTCAAGAGATGAATCTGACTGAGGGTTTAATGAGTGTTTTACATTGTAAAATAAATAAATAAATAGTATTTATTTTTTTATATTAGTCATGCTCCTTAGGATTTAGCTCACATACCCTTTTTCTTCATTTAACAAATTATTCCTTACTCTACTAATTTAGAAGTATTACAAAAATTGATCAGAATGTAATAAGTAAGCATTACCAACATTGACCTTATCATAGTAGAAATGACCTCATTATCACTCTTGCTGCCAAAACCAATCTAGAACAGATTGTGACCTTGGTTTACACAAAAATGACGGAGATGGAAAAAAAAAAAAATTATTTGGTAGTAACGACATTTGGAGCATGTCTCCCAAATAATCCCAGTATGTTCTTCTTATGAAAATGAAGACGAAACTTTGGTTCCAATACCAGTGGTTGAACAAGGGATTTAAGAGACAACAATTTTAAAATATTTGAAATGTCAAACTGGTGTTTAGACTATTAGGAATGAAGTAGTGGACAGCCCATGGTTAGCAATGAAAGAACCCCTAATAGCTGGAGTCTATAATGCCTTCCACTTTAGCTTCTGCCCTCAGTTACAACTTGCTGCAATAAATGTAGATACTCATCTACTCATCAGGTCCCAGGCCTACCCAGACATGCTTTGGCCTTTCCTTCTACATTTCATTTCCTTCGTAGTCATTTATTTTATTATCCTGTCATTCATCTAACAATTTTTTTTAATTATCTTCCTCTGTGCCTGGTAATATTCTAGTGGTGAACAGAATACACAAAACCCATGAATTAATGGTGTTTACATTTTAGTAAGGAGAGACCAATCTGGATGGTCCTGAAGGCTCATCTGCTCTCCCTTTTGGTACGTTAGCAGAAAGCCTGGTAAGGGAAACTAAGTTAGCTTATAGAAATTGATACAACCAATTGCCGTGTCAGAGCAGAACTGTGTTCCAAAGGGTTTTCAATGGCTGATTTTTTGGAAGTTGATCACCAGACATTTCTTTTGAGGTGTCTCAAACCCCAAGTGGACTCAAACTTCCAACCTTTCAGTTAGCAGCCAAGTGCATTGCATCTCTTCCTTTTCAATAAGGCCACTTCCCCAGTGAGGGAACTTCCATTGTTACACAGTCTGTGAATGTTTCCCGCCCCACACCTCCCCACCCTCCTGCAAACAACACGTAAATATATAGAATGTCATGGGAGCAGAGCCCTTCTCTATGGGTATCTTGACCATAGAGCATGCAGATCCTTTATACCTGGCCTAAGTGTAGCAAATAACAAGAGTTAGGAAGGCTATATAAACTTTGCTACTTCTCTGAATGTTTTTCTCCAACGAAACTCTATTTTATATCTCAACTATATGGTGCTGCAACCAATAAATAGGTAAAGACAATTTCCAACAGTGATATGTTCTACACAAGAAAGAAAACAGTACAATGGGATAGAGAGGGGCTGAGAGTGGGTGATGGCTACCTTAGTTGGGGCATCCAGGAAGGGCTTCTTTAAGGAGACGGCAATAGAACCAAAGCAGGATTGATATGAGGAAGGCAGCCAAGCAAAGATACTGGCACAAAATTCCAAGCACAGGAAATAGCAAGCGGAGAGGCCTAGATGAAAGAATGAGTTTAAAATGTTTGCAAGACAAAAAGAAGGCCATGACCACAGTGAATGAGGGGACAAGTAGTAGAGTTGACTTCAGAGAGATAACCAGGAGATCTATAAGGAGGTCAGATTTTATTCTAATCACAGTGAGAAGCCATGGGAGAAGTTAAAGTGAAGGAGTGGTATGATTTGGTAAACATACAGCCTAGCCTTATTATTTGCAGTAATTATGGTCTATAAAGTCACTGTGAACGTTGAATTAGTGAATACTGAGTTATTGCTCTTAAAAACCTTATGAATAGCAATTGCTCCTAGGGGAAATAAAAGGTTAGGCTCCCGCCAGCTTCTGGTCACAACATTTTTGTCAGCCAATTAATCCATAAGCTTATTTTATATGTGTTTCTGTTTAAAGACACCTTATTTACCATATATTGTTGACTCATTAGCTTGAACTCGTGGCCAACAGTACTATAATTCATGCCTGAATGAAGCTTATCAAACATATTTTCTCTGTAAGGTATATCACGGTCTTCTTGTGCTTAGCAACACTAGACAGCACTTTAGCACTATGCTTGGAGGCCATTTTAAACAGCAAAATAACCAATAAAAAAGCATAAAAATGAGAAAAAAACATGGCACTAAATAAACATGAAAAGGACACTTGTCTACTGTATAAAAGCTGAAACAAGAAGGCAGAGCATTGCCTTGTTCAACCTCAGCTGTGAATGTGTGCCTTGGCAGGCTTAAATTTTTTGCAGCTTTGCGCGTATCTGCAAAGCACTGTGAAAGTGCTGTGAGTATTGGTTTTGAGTTATAAATAAATTTTATTGAGTAGGTGAATTTGCAAATACAGAATCCACAAATAACAAGGATCGACTCTTTTTCAAAGTTTAACTCTTGGTTGTAGCAGAGAATGGCATTCAGGGGTCATGGACGGAAGCAGAGAAACAAGTTTAGAGGCTACTGCCGTGGTCCAGGAGAGAGGTCTGTATTACAGACTGACCAGTCTACAGGACTTGCTGATGAGTGTGGACAGGATGTAAGAGGTGAGAAAAAAATAAGACTCATAAATGACTCCTGAATAGAGAGAGATTGTGGTCCTTTAAATGACTGACGACATGATCATTCAAAGTTATGTAAAAGCAACTATTGAGGAAGAAAAAATTGGAGGAAATGGGCAGTAATACTAATAGGCTAGAGGATCTAGTATAAAAAATACAGCCAGCAGGCTGATGTTTGACAAGGGCAAATTGTTCTGGAATATTCTTGGGAAATTGGTAATTTTCCAGTTTGTTGTAGGCTACAGCTATCTGGGGACTCCTTGTGGGGAGTGTAGCAAACCAGTGCTCACTGCAAAAATGTGGCAGATTATTCTTTGAACCTGAATTAAAAAAAAAGGACTGATAAGATTACCAAACTTTGTGATGAGCAAGCTCACAGCTCTGTAGAAATGTTTAGGACCAGAGTCCCGTACTCACATGGAGGTTTGCTGCTAGAATCTACATCAGAAGTTTAGAATTAGTCCCAAAGTCCAGGTTAACCACAAAAGAGAAGTGGGAAGCAAATGTATCACTTACTGAATCCCTATGTACCGGGCACTTTAGGCACATTATCTCTGTTAATCCTCAAAGATAACCTTGAGACAGGTGTGGTTTTCTTCATTACATGGAAGAACAAATCAAAGCTCAGAGAGATTTAGTAACAAGCTCAAGGCACTGCAGATGGCAGTCAGGAGGAGCATCAGGTTGTAGCCCAGGGCTTCCTGACTCCAACGTCACCTCCATCGCCCCTCAACACAGAGACCTCGGTCCAGCAGTGGGGAGACTCCAGGATGTTCCAGTGTTTGCGCTGTTGTGGATAACCCCCAGGTTGTGGGTAGTAAATGCAAAGTCATCTCTCAGCTCGAGGAGAATGTGAAAGCAGCTCAAGAAGCCATACTCAGACAAGTTCCTATGCAGAATGGAGGTGGAGCATCATACAAACTAGCATGGAGAAGGTATTTTACAACGTGGAAGAGAGATGTAACAAATAACTCAGAAGGAATGGAAAGGGGCTCTTTCTTCAGAACATGAATCTGAAGCTTCTAAAGAAAATGGAAATATCCACACCCCTAAGAACAATAAAAAAGAACTTCAACCTGTTGCCAACATTCATTGCAGCACTTTTCACGATAGCCAAAAGGTGAAAACAACCAAAATGTTTGTCAACAGATGAATGGATAAACAAAATGGGGTATATACACACAATGGAATAGTATTCAGCCAAAAAGAGAAATGAAGTCCTGATGCACGCCACAACATGGATAAACCTTGAAAACATCATGCTGAGCAAAGGGAGTCAGTTGCAAAAGGACAAGTATATTGTATGGTCTCAATTATATGAGGTAAATAAGTACATAGAAACCAAAGGCTGTTAGTGGTTACCAGGGGTGGGAGGGAGGGGGAAGGAGAAGCTTTTGTTGAGGGGGCATTGAGTTTGTGTTAATGGTGGCAGAATGATTTGGAAAAGAATGGTGATAATGGTTGTACAACTTAAATGTAATCAATGTCACTGAATTGTACCTGTAGAAATTGTTGAGATGGCATATGTTCTGCTATACACATTTTCATAATAACTGGAAAAAAAAAAAAAAAGAACTTCAAGCAGCAGAAGATTAAAGGACAACTTAAGTCTATCTTAAGAGTGGTTGCTGGTGAATCCCATCCGGAGGCAGGGAGGTGGCTGTACGTAAACCTCCTTGAGGCTCAGTCAGCGGGTATCATCACTTTAGTAGGGCTAACTTTTGGCAAACAATAATATTTTTTCTCTATGCTCTCTCATAGTTTGCTCTACCACTTAAGGGGTCCTCACATCCTTCCAGGCACCAAGGCCTGCTTCCTGAGCGAGACCTTCAGTAGCCCTGTGAGTGCTCTGCGTCCATTAGATGCTTCCAAATGTCCCCTTTGACAAAACCTCCATTCAGCTGTTAAGGAATGAAATCATTCTCTCAGGTTCACATGACTGTTGATAACCTAAGATGTTAGCAAACCCATCTCCTTAGGGGTATTTATATTTTAATAGGACCACTATTTATTCCAAGTAAGGAATCTCTATTAGAGGATTTCAACTTTCCAATTGGAGACTGATGGAAGTCATATGTCTGAGTCCAAATCACATGTTCCTGATAATACTTGTTGTTGTTAGGTGCCGTGGAGTTGGTTCCGGCTCATAGCAACCCCACGTACAACAGAACAAAACGCTGCCTGGTCCTGTGCCATCCTCACCGTCGTTGCTGCCCATTGTTGCAGCCATTGTGTCCTACTAATAATACCTAGGTATGGGCATTTCTTACTCTTGGGTTTTTAGCCAGGTAGATTATCACCTTAGTATACGATGATTTTTTTTTTCCTAGTTGTTATGTGTCTTCGTTACCTAGTGCTTCTGTAACACAAATACCACAAATGAGTGGCTTTAAAGAACAGAAATTTATTTTCTCACAGTTCAGGAGGCCAAAGGAGGCTAAGGAGAGGTCCTTTTTTGTCGATTTCAGCTTCTAGTTGTTGGCAATTTCTGGCGTTCTTGGACTTGTAGATCCATCTGTCTCCGTTATTGATAGTCTTTATCTTCACCCTTGTGTGTGTTTTTGTGTCTCTTCTAGGTGTTTTGTTTTTTTTTTTTTTGGTAACTCAGAAGCGATTAAGTTTAGGATTCACCCTACACTGGTATGACCAAAACTGATTGTATCACTTTTGATTGCATTATGGAAGATAATATTACTTTTTTTAAAATAAGTTACATTAGATTACCTTATGGAAGATAATCTGCTCTCCTCAAGGCCAACTGATATAATCATATGGAACTACTCCATGATAGCAACTAGACTAGCATTTGGTCAAACAACTGGGAACCATAGCTTAGCCAAGTTAGCAAATAAAATTAACCATCACATTATGTTTTTTAAACATAAAGTATAATTCACATACAGTAAAATGCATATATGTTGACTATAAAGCTTGTTATATTTTTACATATCTATATAACTGAAAAAAAAAAATGTAACTGGATATAACTGGAACTCCTGGTGGCGTAGTGGTTAAGTGCCGTGGCTGCTAACCAAGTGGTCTGCAGTTCGAATCCACCAGGCACTCCTTGGAAACTCCATGGGGCAATTCTACTCTGTTCTATAGGGTCGCTATGAGTCGGAATTGACTCGACGGCAACAGGCATCTATATAACTATGTAACCATCACCCGGATCCAAATATAGGTCATTTCCATCCCCCAGAAAATTCCCTCATGTCTCTTCCTAGTGAATAGCTCCCAGAGTTAACCATTATTCTGATTTCTGTCACCATAGGTCAGTTTTGCTTATTCTTAAGTTTCATATAAATAAAATCATACAATGTACACTTTTTGTTCTTGGCTTCCTTCATTCAACATAATGTTACTGAGGTGCATCCAGGTTGCTGGGTATATGAGTTACCTCTTCCTTTTTATGGATAAGTTGTATTCTGTTGTGTGAACATCCACAATTTCTTTACCCATTCTCCCGCATATGGACTTTGGGTTGTTTCCAGTTTGGGGCTATTATGAATAAAGTTTCTATGCACATTCTTGTACAAGTCTTGGGTACATACCTAGGAGTAGAATTACTGGGCCATATAGCAGGTATATGTGTAACTTCATTAGAAATTGACAAATAATTTTCCAAAGTGGCTGATTCACTGTATCACCCTAACTAGCACTGTTTGAGAGTTCCAGATCACATCCCTGACCATACTTACTATAGTCAGCCTTTTTCATTTTATCCACTCTGGCAGATGTGTAATGGTATCTTGTTATAGCTTTAATTTGCATTTCCCTGTTGAATAATGATGAGTAACTTTTCATATGCTTATTGGCAGTTTGGATAGGTTCCAGTATTTTGTTCATTTTTAAAGTCAAATTGTTCTATGTATTTATAGTTTTTTATGTATCTTGGATACAACAAAAAGATGGCAAAAATTATATCCCAGACTATAGCTTACTTTTTCACTTTCTTAATGGTGCCTTTTAATGAGCAGAAATTTTTCATTTTGATCCAGTCAAATTTATCAGTTTTCATTCTTTTGTGATTAGTGTTTTTTGTCTTGTCAATTTTTGCTTCATGTATATTGAAGCTTTATTATAAAGTACACATTTATTATGTATTCCTGATGAACTGACCTTTGTGTCAATATGAAATTGTCCCTTTGTAATGCTGGTAAAATTCTTTGCCTTGAAGTCTATTTTATCTGCTATTGACACTACAGTCCTATTTTATGCTTACTGTTTGCATGGAATATCTTTTCCCATCCATTTACTTTAAACTTATCTATATCTTTATATTTAAAGTGCTTTCTGTATACATGGCATATAGTTGAATCTTTCTTTTTTATTCATTCTGACAATCCCTGATTTTTAATTGAAGCCTTTGGTTCATTAACATGTAATGTAATTGCTGACATAGGTAGATTTAGATGTATTATTTTATTATTTATTTTCTGTTTGTCACCTTTAATTTTTGTTCCTTTGTTCCTCTTTCCCTTACTTCTTTTTGAATTATTTGAATATATTTTAGGATTCCATTTTAGTTTCTTGACTGGCTTTTTCAGTATACTTCTTTGCATTTTAAGGTGGTTATTCTAGGAATTACAATATATACCCTTAATTTTTCACTGTCTGTTTAGAAGTAATATTGTTCCATTTCACATAAATCACATGAATAATGCAATAATATAGGTCCATTAATACCCTCTCCCTAGCCTTTATAGTATAGTGATCATATGTATTTCATCTACATATGTTATAAACCCCATAATGCAATGTTATGCTTTTTATTTTAAAGGGTTATATGTATTGTAGAGAAATGGAGGGAAAAAATTATTTATATGCACATTTTAACCATTTCCAGTGTTTTTCATTTGTTCCTGAAAATCCAAGTTTCCATCTGGTATCATTTATTTCCCTTTAGGCTAAAGATCTTCCTTTAGCTTTTCTTGTAATTCAGGTCTGCTGGTGACAAATTTTCTTTATTTCTGGAAATGTCTTTGTTTCACCTTCATTCTTAAAGGATAGCTTCACTGGATATAGACTTTCTCAGTTTATAGCCGTTTTTGTTTTTTTTTCTGTCAACACTTTAGGTATTGTCCATTGTCATTCCATTGTCTCTGATATCCACCCTCCCCCACCCCAAATGAGAAAAAAAAAAAAGAGAAGTAGGTGGTAATTTGCATTGTGGTGTCCTATATTTAATCTGACACTTCTCAGCCTCTGGTTACTTTCAAGCTTTTTTTCTTAATCATTTATTTTCAGCAGTTTGACTATGATATGCCCAGGCATGGCATTCTTTGTATTTATCCAGCCTAGGATTCACTGAGCTCCTTGAATCTGTACATTTTAAACAAAATTTGGAAAAATTTCAGCCACAATTTCTTCAAATATTTTTTCTGACCCATTCTCTCTCCTTTTGTGGCTTCAACAAATATGTTAGACCTTTGGATATGATTTTATAGGTCTCTGAGGCTCTGCTGATTTTTCATTTTTTCCCACCTATGTTGTGCAGGTCAGATGTTGTCTATTGATCTATCCACAAGTTCATTGACTTCTTCTTCTGTCATTTCCAATCTGCTGTTAAGTATATACAGTGAATGTTTTATTTCAGGGTTTTTTTTTTTTTTTTTTTTGATTATAGGGCCACTTTTATGAGTCAGAATCGACTCGACAGCAGTGGGTTTGGTTTTTTTTTTTGGTTTTCTACAATTTTTATTTGGTTCTTTTGTATAGTTTCTATTTCTCTACTGAGATTTCCTATCTTTTCATGCATTATGAACTTATTTTCCTTTCTTGCCTCAAACAGTGTTAATATCTGTTTTTAAATCCCCATCTGCTAATTATAACAAATGGGTCATCTCATGGTTGGTCTCTGCAGATTGTCTTTTCTCTTGAGTATGGGTCACAATTTCCTGTTTCTTTCTATACAAGGCAATTTTGGATTGTATCCTAGAGATTGTTAATGATACAGTATAGAGATTCAGGGTTCTGTTATCTTCCTCTGAAGAGTATTGATTTGTAAAAAAAAAAATTAGCAGGGATTTAACTAGGTTGAACTTAAACTTCAAACTCTGCTTCCCCTAAGGTAGATGGAAGCTACAACCTCAGTTCAGTACTTTCACCCTTAGCTGCTTAAAGTCCACCCAGTACATGCATGGTCCAGGGGACAGCCAGAAACTCAGAGAAACTTTATATATGGAATTCGTGGTTCCCTTTTTCTGGCTTTTTCTTGCCAACCCCCCTCTCACTTTTCAGCTACTGTGGTTGCTTTGAATTCTGTCCTCTGTTTCTTCAAGCCGGTAAGAAGGGGTTTACTATTTGAGCTTTCTCTATCATACATGGCACAAACTGGGGTCTTCCCTCAGGCTAAAAACTGTAAAAATGGGAAAGTCACCCATAAATTTTTTTTTTTTTTTTATCAACGCTCTTCGTCCAAAACTTCCCTCTGGAATCTGCCTATTTTTCTTCTCCTCCAGTGTCTTAATGTAGTTGTTCTTTTATAAATTGAGACCAGAGGTTATAGTTGTTACCTTTAGGAGAATTAGTCTGATAGGAGCTACTCTGTCTTTACGAAGCAATAATGTCTTAAATGCAAAATTTTGTGAATCAAATAGGTAGTTTATATAGATGTATTCATTGTCTCTTGACTCTTTAGTTTTGATGGGATGGGTGTTTCTTGGTGTTGCCTATTAACGTGGCTATAGTTTCCTTCTGTAGAAGTTCTAATTGGTTCCTACACTACAAACAGTGATCCAAGACCAACCCCAGAAGTACACGGGCATTTCCCCCACCAGTTATGTATGATAGTATTTATATTTCTGCACTGCCCTCTAAAGGCTGAATGTCTGAAGTACAAATCAAAGTAGTGTTAGAGAAATGTAAAGCACTCTTCCAGAGGTAAGGTAATTTCTCAGATCATTCGGTTGGTAAACAGCAAATTGTAGTAGACATAAGTCTTCCTGAACACAAAACACCTTACTGTGAACTACTTACCTTTTCTACTTTTATGAACAACAACCACCAGAGAAACAAACAGAGCTGAATACCTTTAAAAAGCTCTTGAGATATTTAAAGAATCTAGTTACTGAATACAGGCATAATCATGTGTATTAGCTATGACTGCCTAATGTACCTGAAAAAGAAAGTACTGAGGACAGTAGTAACTTCAACATCTGAATAACCATCAGGTGAAACTGAGAAATGATTGTTTTGCGTAGTTTCGGAGGGCAGAGCTTGTCTAAAATGTGTAAAAGTTGCAAGAAGTTGTATTTTAGCTCTTGTGAGCTAAAACGAAGAATAGACTAGAGTCTAGTTCATCATTAGACCTGTCACTAAAAAAAACCCATTGCCCTGGATTAGATTCTGACTCACAGTGACCATACAGAACAGAGCAGGACTGCTCAATAGAATTTCCAAGGGGCAGCTGGTGGATTTGGACTGCCAACCTTTTGGTTAATAGCCATAGCCTTTAACCACTGCTCCACCAGGGCTGCAGACTCATTGCTAGACAACCTTATTACTGTGTCCAACAGGCCAATGAAAGCTTGTAGATAATATCATCTAAACAGGGTCAGATAATGACATTTGGATGTCCTGAGCATAAAAAAAAAAATACATTGTGGTGCTTCGAATTTGATAAAAGTAATACTTTATTAAAAAATGACATGTAAGAAAACAGCTTCATTGTAGATTTTCTTGATTGAGACATTCTGATAAGCAAAAAAAGTTCTCTCTTGCTCTGCTATAGCTCTAAGCAAGTGTGTGTTTACCAGTAATCAAGTCAGATTTTTAAATATTTCTAAAATCAATCACCATACTTTCAAACCTCAACTGCTACAAAATTTAGAACCCTCTACCTTAAGTATCCTTCGGAACTAGGCAGAAATTTAGCATATTCATATGAGAGAGAGGAAAAGACAGGAAGGGAAGGAGGAAGAGAGAGAGAGAGAGAAGGTGGTGGTGGTGGTAGGGAGAGAACAACAGGACACAAATTACAGGGTTTCTTGGAGCGGTGTCCTTGGAGTAACAGCTCCATCTTGTGGCTATTTTAGATATTGCCGATAAAATAGTAATCCTTGTTTCCTTTAACACTTCTAAATGTTTTCGAATAAACGAAATTTGAGGCTTTGTTCTAAGGTTCAGTCAAAACGGCATAGATGTTTATACACTGTTTTTAAAACAACTGTATTCAGGTATGATTTTCATTCCATAAAATGCACTCTTCTTTAAGCGTGTTGGTTCCCTGGGCTTTGACAAAACACAACCACACCGGCGACATTTTCATCTCCCCCCGAAAGTACCTTCATACCTATTTTCGGTGAATTCCACATCCAGCCCTTGCCCCTCGCAACCACTAATCTGCTTTCTGTCACTATATATCAGGTTTGCCATTGCTAGAATTTCGTACGAATGGACTCATACAGCCTGCATTGTCTGTATCAGTATTGCTTCTTTCATTCCACCCAACGTTTTTGAGATCCATTCCTGTTGTTGAGTCTATCGGTATTATGAATAAGATTACAATGAACATGTGTGTACAACAAGTATGTACAAACGTTCTCAATTCTCTTGGTAAACACCTGGGGGTGGATTGCTGGGTTTTTATAATACATAGCCAAACCATTTTCTAAAATTATTCTACCATTTTATATTGCCACAGCAATGGGAATTCCAGTTGATCCATACCCTTGCCGAAATTTGGTGGTGTGATTCTTTATAATTTTAGTGTGTGTGTTGTGATAACTCATGATAATTTTAATTTACATTTCCCTGCAACTATTAATGTTCTTTTCATGTGCTTATCGGCCATTTGTGGACCTCTGGTGGTGCAGTAGTTGAGAGCTCTGCTGCTAACCAAAAAGTTGAGAGTTGGAGTCTACCAGCCACTCCTTGGAAACCCTTTAGGGCACTTCTGCTCTATCCTATAGGTTCAGTATGAGTCAGAATTGACTCAACAGCAATGGATTTGATTTTGGGTTTATTGGCCATTTGTACATATCCTTTTGTTAAATGTTTGTTCAATTTGTTTGCTCTCATTGTTTATAAATGTGAGTCATTTGTTCTCTGAGTACTGAGTTAAGACTTCTTTACATATGCTATGTAGAAGTCTTTTGCAAGATATATGTATTCTTAGTGACTTGCCTTTATATATTCTTAACAGTGTCATTTGAAAAGCAAAAAGTTTTTAATTCTGAAGAAGTCCAATTAACTAATTTTTTTTCTTTGAATTGTTCTAAGTTTTTGTTGCCTGTCTAAAAGCTTTCTTATACTGAGATCAAATTTTTTTTTCTAAGTTTTTTTGAAAAGTTTTACAGTTTTAGCTTTTATATTTAGGTCTATGATCCTTTTCATGTGAACCTTTTTTTATGATATTAAGTAAGTACTGAGGTTTATTTTTTTTCCATGTGCATATCTAGTTCTGCCAGCACCATTTGTTAAAAAGAACATTTCTTCCCACATTGCACTATCTTGGCACCTTTCTTGAAAATCAACTGACCATGTTTGTGTGGAGCTATTTTTGGACTGGAGTCCCTGGTACAAACTGTTAATGCAATAGGTTGCTAACAGAAAGGTTGGAGGTTCAAGTCCACCCAGAGGCGCCTTGGAAGAAAGGCCTGGGGATCTACTTCAGAAAAATCAGCCATGGAAAACCCTATGGAGCATAGTTCTACCCTGACCCGCAGGGGGTTGTCATGAGTTGGAATCGAATCGATTCGATGGCAACTAGTTATTTTTGGACTCCCTATTTTGTTACATTTGTCTACTTACCAAACCTTAGGCCAATACAACACTGTCTTGCTGTAGCTCTATGGTATGTCTTGAAGTCCTCCAAATTTGTCCTTTTTAAATTGTTTTAGTTACACTAGGCCCTTTGCATTTCCTTATACATTTTACAATTAGCTTGTCAAGTTTTACAAAATCTCTAGCTGGGCTTGACTGGGATTGCATTGCATCCATTTGTCAGTTTGGGGAGAACTGACATCTTAACAATGTTGACTCTTCCAGTCCATACATATGGTATTTTTCTTCATGTCTTCAATTTCTCGCAGCAGTGTTTCATAGTTTTTAGTGTGTAGGCCTTGTATATATATTGTTAAATCAGTGCTTAAGTATTTCATGATTCTGATGTTAATATGTAAATATAATGGTACTTACAATTTTTCATTTTCTTATTTTCATTGCTGGTATATAGAACTACAAATGTGTATTGTATATTTACTTTGTAGTCTATAACCTTCTAAATTCATTAACTCCAGTGTAATTTTTGTAGATTCCTTAGGAATTTCTATACCCTCCAATTGTCTGGCCAGAACCTGAATATCTCTGAGACCTGTGTGCCATCTAGGAATTTCTCATCTTACACCTCTTCATCATTCGAAGGCCAGCTTTGTCTAGTTTCACTTTATGTAAGTACAACTTGTTTGCGTTAACATTCTCAAGGGGAACTCTTTGCAGATTTCTAGACTTCCTTTGGCATCTAGCTCCCTCCTTTATGACATGCTGGCATGAAATTTCAGCCATTTCAGCCTTCCTAATCTCTAATATTTGTCTCCTTAACTCATTGAGACCACCATGCTCTGTCTGGCTTACTTTTCTTACCTTGTGGTTTTGGTTTGGAAGCTTCCCCCAGGTAGAATGCTGGAGTGATTTTAGGACTCACCATTCCCTGACCACGGATTATAGTCTTGTACTTCCTTTTTTCCTATGGGTAAAAACAGTTATTTTCTGTATTTTATTCAGTTTTGTCAAGTTTTTACATTGGGAGGGCAGGTCTTGTCCCAGTTTCTCCATCGTGGCTGGAAGCTAAAGTCCTTGCACACTGTTGACCAAACTGATGATCTTCTTTTATCTGGGGTGTTTCAATCCCTTTGGTAGAGCTCTTGACAGAACTATATGTTTCAGATGAGACACATAATGAACAATGAGAAGGAAAGAGACATTACAATCCACTGTATTGATACCAGTTATAATTGAAATAACTGGATGTTGCAGCTAGACAGTCCTCTTGTATACTGAATAATTGCATCTTCTCTTGGTCTCCGTCCTTATGCTAGAATAAACTGACAGCTACGTCTTCTATTTCCCATTTCTAAAAACTACTGGAAATTTACCATCTGGAGTACCAGCATGAAGTGGTGGAGAAACACTGAGATAAAATAGGGGAAAAAATCTGGCTTGGGAGTTAGGAAGCTTGGTTCAAAAGCTAGGACTCTAATGATTATTTTTGTCACTTGCTTCCATTTCTTTCTGTCAAAATTTGCAGTTGAACTATTTACCCTGTAATGATCCACCTGGCTTTGCTGTTTTTGCTACCTTTTAAAAAATCTCCATTGTTCTTTATATTACCCATTGTTGTCAAGTTGACTCCAACTCATAGCAACTTTATAGGGTGGAGTAGAGCTGCCCCACAGGGCTTCCAAGGAGTGGCTAGTGGATGTGAATGAACACAGTATCAGGAAGCTAGACCAGTTATTTTCTTAAGATTTAAATTACTCTTACTGTACCAATTAGCACAGTGTAGGCACTAAGAGCAGTTAAGGAAAAGTGAATGGTAGATAAAAGCAAGATATATCAAATGCCTTCTTGGAATAGTGTAGAGATCTCTGTATTTTCCAATTAAAGAGTAAAGAGCACTTCTGAGTTAAAAAGACCACAAGATAGGAGCACCTGATTTTTTTTTTTAATCTCTCATCTTCTTGTTAAAATATAGCAATTTTGAAGTAAAACAAGACTCCAGAATCTACCTCCTTCAACATCTAATGTAATGAACAATAGTTGTTAATAAAAAAAATTCAAGAGTAGGAACCAAACAGGAAAAAGCATACAACTCATGCCATGAACTTTAGTAAGTGGTAGAAAAAAAAAAAAAAAAAAGATTCTGGTGTGGCTTGGCACAGCTCTCTAACCTTGACCCCAAGCCCCAGAAAGAAAGTAGGTAAATAAAATCATGAGAACTGCCATGAATATTTCTTACTTTGCAGAACCTAGTCTGAGGGGGTGAGCAGGAAGCCGAGGCTAAGTTCCATTAGAAACCTCAAGAGTAAAATCCTGTGCTTGTGACAGCCAGATGCTGAGCAGAGGCAGGAGAGATACCAGAGCCGTTTGGAATAGGAGGGATAGACTCAGACCAAGGGGCTCCCCCACAGTAAATGTGTGCAGCCCAGGCCATATGAATCCTGGGACAGGGCATTCAGTGGAATTTAAAAGGAGAAAACAGAACCCAGATCCTCCAGCAACGGAAACCTACACCATACAGTGAGAGGCAGGCCTGTGCCACTTCCCTACATCCTCAGGCTTCAGAGAAGTTACTAGAAGCAACATACGGCTCTCCAGACAGTTCCAAGGAGACAAGCAGGACTTAAAAGTTAGGAAGTACACTAAGAGGAATTCGTCCACACTACCTCAGAGCAAGAAGAATTGATGCCTATGAATTATGGTGTTGATGAAGAATATTAAATATACCATAGACGGCCAAAAAGCAAACAAATCTGTGTTGGAAGAAGTACAATCAGAATGCTCTTTAGAAGTGAGGAAGGAGAGACTTTGTCTCACGTATTTTGGACATGTGATCAGGAGAGATCAGTCCCTGGAGAAGGACATCATGCTTGGTAAAGTACAGGGTCAGTGAGAAAGAGGAAGACCGTCAAGGAGATGGATTGACACAGTGGCTGCAAGAATGGGCTCAAGCATAACAACAATTGTGAGGATGGCACAGGACCGGGCGGTGTTTTGTTCTGCTGTGCATAGGGTCGCTATGAGGTGAAACCGACTCGATGGCACCTAACAACAACAACAACCTCAGAGCAAAGTGAAAGTCAAGCAGAGCTGCCCATGTTCAGAATATTCAAGATGACAAGAAATGACATAATTATACTGTTCTCTTTATTTCTGTGGATTTTAAAAAATTTTAAATAAACATTTAAAGAAAAAAAGAAAAAAAAATTAATGAACTACTACCAGAAGATAAACATAGAGTTAACGATAGCACACAGAAGATATATAAAGAACCTAAAAAAAAAAAATATATATATATATATATAAGAACCTACTAGAGTGGTAATCTCAGTCACAGAAACATAGGGAAATTCTCTGCAATTACTTTGTGTGACAGACCTTTAATAAGGATATGAACTCCATAAAATGATTTCCCATCAGTGAAATAATTAAGAAAAGAGAATACAATTAAAAAGAAAAAAAAAGACTGTACTAGCAAAGGAAAAAAGACAGAGAGAGAGAAGCAAAATAACACCAACAGAACTAATAAAGGAATTAGTAACAGCAAGAAACAGAATTGTCATTAGCTGCCATTGATCGACAGGCCTTTCTTCCGAGTCTGTCGCAGGCTAGAGGACCCACTGAAACCTGTTTAGCACCACAGTAACGTGGAAACCTCACTGACAGACCAGTGGTGCCACTCATGAGGTACACTGACTGGGAACTGAGCCTGGGTCTCCAGGGAAGGTGAAAATTCTACCACTGAAACACCACTGCCTCCAAAAACAGGATAGACGGAATGCTGTTGTCGTTAAACAAAAACCAAACCAAGCCGGTTGCCGTCAAGTCGATTCCAACTCACAGCGATCCTATAGGACAGAGTAGAACTGCCCCATAGGGATTCCAAGGAGTACTTGGTGGATTCGAACTGCCGACCCTTTGGTTAGCAGCCGTAGCCTTTAACCACTATGCCACCAGGGTTTCCATTGTTGTTGTTAGGTAACATGAAATTGATTTCAACTCAGAGCGACTTCATATGAGAGTAGAACTGCTCATAGGGTTTTCTAGGCTGTAATCTTTACAGAAGCAAATCTTCAGGTCTTTCTCCTACAGAGCTGCTGAGTGGGTTCAAACTGCCAACTACAAACCACTGTGTCACCAGGGCTTCTTTCATAGACAGAGTTAAGAACTGAATTAATAAAAGAAAATACTTGAGTAACATAGGAAAACATAATATATGAAGAAAAAAGATTAAAAAAAAAAAAAAGCTAGTCTTAAACAAATACACCAACAGATCAAACAGAAAGTATTATAAGATGTAAGAAGACAAAATCTCCCTGACTTAAAGTAAGAATCAAATAGTCTAGGTGAAAAAATGATACAGAATATTTTCATTGAGGCAGATCCTATTTGTTATTGAATTTCAATGGTAGAGAAACAATGCTTTAATTACATAGTGGGACAAAGTAAGTTGGAAAAAAAATCAGGCTTAGTAACACTAAGAGCTAGACTGTAGTGGAGTAATTATATTTCGGCCAAGTTTTAAAGAAAAAAAAAGTTACACCCAATTTTATACCGTCTAAGTCTTTTAAGTCACTAAAATATAAAGACAGGTATATTTAAACATGCATGAGCTCATAAATTATAGCACCCATAAGGGACTCTTTGAGAAAACTTCTTGATGATGAAATTTAACTGACTCATAAATAACTAATTAAAAAAAAAAAAACACAAAGTTTAAAAAGTACATGCCTTTCTATAGGGTAAAGTTTTCACAAAGTACAAAGCTCTGTACTTCTTTTCCTAAAAGGTTAATCATACATTGCAACAATGGAAGAGAGCATTAAATGGTTTTTACATTCCTATGAGATTACTCTGTGTCCAAAAGTTGTACTTGCTTGTTCTTTTAACATTTCTTTTAGGAAATAGAAAATAAAAACCAGTACAATCTTTGCCCAACGTGCCTCAATGTAAAGAAAATGTGATTAGATGTCATCACGTTCTATTACCTAAGCCCCAGAATGTAATGAAGGCATCAGAACTCCTTGCCTTCTTTGAAGTCAACTGGCTATAACTAGGGCTGTGGGGTCAAATGCATCTCTGTCCCCACCTTTGTGTTGGGAAGGGTGCTGGGCTCCTTAGAATCTTGCAGGGAGGGGGGAAGACTGATTGAGAAATGGTGCAAGAGTTTGAATGCTGCTTAAAGTTATAGATAGAGGACAAAGGGAACAGTGGAATAACTCTTAAATTGGTTTCTTTCTGTCTCCTGGGGTCTTAAAATTTTCACCTTATTGTTTTTAAAAGAATGAGTGGACTTCACCAAGAGGATCATCCCTCATTTAGGGAAATATTCTAAAATATTAACAAAAATGGGGGGGGCAGGAAGGTTGGGTGAAAGCATGTTAATATTCTCATAGCAGAGTTAATATTACTAAAATTAAAACATTGTTAGAACATATACCTTATAATAACTGTAGCCTCTTAACGTGTCTTAGTTACCTGATGCTGCTATTACAGAAATACTACAAGGGGGGTGGTTTTAACAAACAGAAATTTATTTTCTCACAGTTTAAGAGGCTAGAAGTCCAAATTCAGGACACTAGCTCTAGAGGAAGGCTTTCTTTCTGTCAGTTTTGAGGAAAGGTCCTTGTCTCTTTTCAGCTTCTATTCCTGGGTTCTTTGGCGATCATCATGTGGCCTGCATTTATTTTCCCCCATCTCTGCTTGCTTCTCTGTGCCTAATCTGCTCATGCCATATCTCAAAGGTGTTTGGCTTAAGACACATCCTACCCTGATATGGCCAATTAACATAATAAAGAAAACCCTACTGCCAAATGGGATCACATCCACAAGTATAGAGGTTAGGATTTACAACACATATTTCAATCCATAACATGATGTTTTTCACAATTTTTCATGATTTAAGAGAAATAATTCATAGTAATAAGAGAAATGTTTATCTCATGTTCAGAAATCTAGAAATTATTTTATTTTCATTTTAACTCATTTTTCTACTGTTAAACACAAATTTTAATATTTTTATACATTATATTTTAATATATTTTGTCATATATATATTTAGGTATTTATCTAGATAACCTTCCATTTGCATTCATGTGCAGAGAGAGAATTGGAGTGAGGTTCACCTAGTAATGAAGGTTTTTATAGATGAAGGATTGTTGTTTTCAGGTGCAGTCGAGTCGGTTCTGACTCACAGCAACCCTACAGGACAGAGAAGAACTGCCGCATAGGGTTTCTGAGAAGCAGCTGGAGGATTTGAACTGCTGAAATTTTGGTTAGCAGCCGAGCACTTAACTACTACACCACCAGGCTCCAGATGGAGGATAGTGGGTGATTTTTAACATTTTTCTTTGTACTTGTCTGTATTATCAAAATTTTTATAATTAGCATGTATTATTCTTTTTTCTAATCCAAAAATATTATTTCAGAAATATAGTCATGAATGTTTAGGAAAAGGTGCACTTGACAACCTAGGAAACTAAAGATAATAGTAAGTCACAGTAAAAAAGTAGATGGAATTTAACCACACACAACATGATTAGATTATGACACTAGTTTGGTTTACACATGTTCTAGTCCCTGGGTAAGGAGCCCTGGTGGCACAACGGTTAAGTGCTCAGCTGTTAACAAAAACGTCAGCAGTTAAACCTACCAATGGCTCCCTGGAAGAAGAGACCTGGTGATCTGCTGATTATAGCCTAAGAAACCCTATGAAGTGGTTCTACTCTGTCCTACAGGGTCGCTACGAGTCAGAATCTACTCAGTAGCACACAAGAACAATAGCCCCTGGGTAGCACAAACAGTTAAGCTCTCAACTACTAAGCTAAAGGTTGGAAGTTGGAACCCACCCAGAGATGTCTGGGAAGAAAGACCTAGTGATCTGCTCCTGAAAGGTCCCAGCCTCGAGAATCCTATGGAGCCAGTCCTACTGTGGCACATGAGGAGTCGCCATGAATTGGAGTTGACTTAACTGCAACTCGTAACCTTCTGAAGCAGTACTACATAACTTGGTGAGCTAGGTAGAAAGTACTGACTTTCCTTCCCTGTCTGCCCCTAGCTGAGATATTAAAATGCTTTATTAACAAAAAAAACTACACAATCACAAACCTAATTACTACGAGGAATCCACTTTCTGAGGTACCCAAGTTGGTGGACCATCTTCCCTATTCCTCAGTTACCAATTCCTATTTCACATACGCTAAGAGCTTAGGACAATATCATCCCTAAATTATTATTAATGACTTTTAATATTACCAAACATAATTTGTGCATGCACGTGCGTATATAAAAATCTCAACCTGTTAATTGAATCAGGATAAAAATGAGGTATGTAATTGCCTTGGGTTGGTACGTCTTTTAAGTGTATTGATTCATGTCGTTAGTTGCCACTGAGTCAGCGTCAACTCAGGGCAACCTTGTGTATAACAGAACAAAATGTTGCCTGGTCCTGTGCAATCTTCGTGAAGGTTGGTAGTTTGAGCCCGTTGTTTTTCTATGAAGTCAATCCATTTTTGTGTTAATTCATATTTGATTTATAGGTTCTTTTTTTTCTCTCTCTTTTTTTTAATCTGGGTCATTTGTCCTGTAGAGTTTGTTGTAACGTGCATTTTGCTGAATGCATTACTGGTATTGCTGTTTAACGTGTTATTCTATTCCTGTATTTCAAAGAAATTGATAATTAGATCTAGAGGTTTGATGAGAGATTAGGTTCAATTATGTACTTTATTACTATGATTATTTTGGCAGGGTTGTGTGCTTTCATCAGAGACACCTGTTGGATCCTCTTTTTCCTGTGATGTTATCAGTTATCACAAAGGTTGCCTAGAACAGTTGCCAAATCTGGCCTTATGCCTTTTCTTGTAAATACGATTTTATTGAAACACAGCCACACCCATTAGTTTACTTATCTCCTATGGCTACTTTTGAGTACAATGGCAGAGCTGTAATAGCAAAGATCATACCACCTATGACCCTAAAATATTTACTTTCTGGGCCTTTACTTGAAATGATCCTTGTTCTAGATCCATTAATTTATTATGAAATGATAGTAATTTAATGGTAATTTTTTTGTTGTTCATTAGCTGGAACGATTTTATAAAAGAAGATTCTCCTTACCATGATTTGGTCAGTTAGTATATGAAAGTCAGGATAAATGCCTGCTAGTTTTCAAAATAATCACATAGTTCCCTAATATCCTCCAAGGTGACAAATAATTTAGGCATCATTATAAAGGAATAGGTTTAAGTATATTCAGTGTGCTTCAATCCATTGCAGTTATCATCCTGTTGACGTTCAGACTGTCCCATCTCCAAAGCTCCAGCATGAGTTTTCTCAGGTTAGCCCAAGTCCTTCGGCCACAAGCCTAGTAGTCTTTTGGTGTAGGATATTCTAGACTCATCTTGTATTAATTCCTGCCCCAGACACGGAATCAGCCATTTCTCCAGGGAGCTCTGGTGTTACCAGAAAATATTTAGAGACCATCATCTGGGCACTAGGAGCTCATTCCTACTTGTTGGTCATTGTTTCTTGGCCTTTTTAGAGACTATAGCTAGGGAAATTTGTGTGTATACATATATATATATATATATATTGTCTCCCCACCCCCAAAAGGTACCACAGATTCCTACTGATATTTCCAATTCAAACCCAGGATTGCAAGGCTTTTATTTAACCTTGTAAGCTTATCAATATTTATCTACTTCCCTTTCACACACTCTCAAAACCCTAGTTCTCAATAACAACAACATAATTACTCATTTGCTTTATCCCACAATACACAAATAACAGCCTCAGAATGATAACACCAACATTCCTATCAAAAAATGGTTACTAAAAACTACTTAAGATTTTTTTTTTTTTGTCCTTATACCACATGTCCCAGTGGATAAGAGTTACGGCAAGCTATGGCGAGCTATGACGAAAAAAAACTTGAATAGTAGCAGATGGTAGACATTTTTCTCCATCTTAACTTTTTTTCACTAAACAGTATGTCCTACAGATCACCAGTCTTAGTCATTCCTTGTTACAGCTTCAGGGTATTCTACTGTCTGGATGAGAGCTACAAGTTCTGAGGCACCAGTTCCTGGGGAGGTTGCTCGAAGGTAGGAAGGCCCCTAAAAACCCAAGATACGGCATAGTTTTATTTAGTGCTTGCTTTCCCTTATGAAATATTTTATTGCTCTTAAAAAAAAAAAAAAAGGCAGAACTTAAAAAGAGTTTTAAAGTTTAAAGTTTAAACTAGTAAAAATTATCAATGGTAAAATTTAAATTGTAGATTAGCAAAGGTCTATTTCTTTAAAAATTTTTCCTAAGCAAATACACATACACAAGGAGCCCTGGTGGCGCCATGGTTAAGTGTTCAGCCGCTAACCGAAAGGTTGGCGGTCTGAACCACCCAGCGGCTCCACGGGAGAAAGACCTGGCGATTTGCTTTGTAAAGATTACAGCCTAGGAAACTCTATGGGGCAGTTCTACTTTGTCACATGGAGTCACGGTGAGTCAGAAATGGCTCGATGGCACCTAACAACAACATACACACACATATGTATATATTTACATCATCTGATACAATATTTACTGTTTTGTAACCCCAAAATAGAGCTTCCTGAATTACCTTAATATCTAGCTATATATGTTTTCAATACCCATTTTGAAACTCTATAAAAGGAAGATGTGGTGATGTTGTTTTGAACTCTCTTTCAAATAAGTAAAGAGATCTTGCTTGGGAATAAAATAAATGTAAAAAAAAATCATATACCCTATTTGCATTTAAAGCATAAAAATTCCTACTTTAAGGAACAGAAAGACTAAAAATCTGGGTAAAATGTTGATTAACCTGGTTATTTCAATGTCCCAGAATCTATATTATTTAAGCTTGGTGTTTACAAAATTCTGTATCTATACAAGGGCTTCAGGCAAAGACTCAAGAGTCTAAACGGAACATTAATTCAGCTTATCTTAAGTGACAATATTAATATTTCACTTTGATATTTTTTAAGTTGAGGGGCTTTAAGACCATTAAAAATTTCTAAGTGTGCTTCCAATTTATATTCACCACTTACGCATGAAAAAAAGTTTTAAAAAATTTGATTTAGTCATCTAAAACAGATTATTTTTTCTATTTTATTATGAAATATTTCAAACATAAAGAAAAATTGAAAGAACTGCTCAGTAAACACCCATATACCCACCACTAAGAGTCTACAATTAACATTTTAACTGCATTTGTTTTACCACATATTTTATCCATCCCTGTATCTGACCATAGATTCATCTTTTTATTTCAAAATAAGTGGCAGACACCTGTACACTTCACTATAAATACTTCAATAGTTGTATTAGTAACTAAAGCACCCTTAATATTTATTTACAGTGTTTTATTTTTGAGATAAATTTCACATAAAGTGGAATACACAGACCATTTTTTAAATTTTATTTTGTTGTTGAGAATATACACAGGAAAACATACACCAATTCAACAGTTTCTATGTGTATAATTTAGTGACACTGATTACATTTTTGAAGCATGCAATCATTCTCACTCTCCTTTTTTGAGTTGCCTCCCCCTGCCCCTGCCAATTAACAAAATCTTACTGCCCTCTAAGGTTCCTATCTAATCTTTTGAGTTGCAGTTGTCAATTTGATCCCATATCCACCAGTTGCCATGCAGTCAATCCCGATTCATAGTGGCCTTATAAGACAGGGTAGAATTGCCCCCATACGGTTTCCAAGGCTGTAATCTTCACAGACTGCCACATCTTTCTCCTGCAGAGCAGCTGGTGGGTGCTTAACCACTGCACCACCAGGGTTCCTTACAGGTAGTTCCTAATAGAGCATAATGCTCAAGGCAGACCTTTGTTACTAGCTAAGCTAAACTATGGAAACCCTGGTGGCTTAGTGGTTAAGAGCTATAGCTGTTAACCAAAAGGTCAGCAGTTCAAATCTACCAGGTGCTCCTTGGAAGTTCTATGGGGCAGTTCTACCCTGTCCTATAGGGTCACTATGAGTTGGAATCGACCCGAGGGCAAGGGGTTTGGTTTTGGTTTTTAAGATAAACTATTGTTTGATTTTAAGAAGACTTCAGGGAGCATTTTGGCTTAAAGGTTATCTCAGGGCAATAGTTTCAGGGGTTCATCCAACCTCCATGGCTCCAGAAAGTGGGGAGTCCATGAGAATTTAAAATTCTGTTCTGCATTTCCCTCTTTTGATCAGGATTTTTCTATAGAATCTTTGATCAAAATGTTCCTCTGGTGTCATGGCAAGAGAAGCAGTTGTTCATGAAGGCAATTAGTCACACATTCCATTTCCTCCTCCTATTCCTGACTCTCCTTCTTTTGTTGCTCCAGGTAAAAATCACTGTGCTTTGGATGACCTCTTGCAAGCTTTTAAGACCCTAGGCACTAAGCAATGAGCTAGGAGGTAGAGCAGAAACACTGAACACATTATTAGGCCACTAAATTGGGCTGTTCCTGAAACCATGGCCCTAAACCTCCAAACCAATGAACCAAATCCCATAAGGTGTTCGCTTATACATAAGCAGCCTCAGCAGCTGCTTTTTTTTTTTTTGGTCATTGTTGTAAATACGTTTATCACACAACTTTTGCCAATTCAACTTTTTACCAGTGTAAAATTTGACAGCAATTACATTATTCAGCTGTGCAATGTTATCCTTAATCAATGCAATTTTTCTATTACCATTAACCAAAACTTAGTACTTCAAAAGCAATAGTTTCCCTCCTTTTTCCTCTCCATGCTGCCCCTGGGGAAGCCCTGATGGCGTAGTAGTTAACAGCTATGGCTGCTAAACAAAAGGTCAGCAGTTCAAATTCACCAGGTGCTCCTTGGAAACTCTATGGGCAGTTCTACTCTGCAGCCACTAATAAACTTTGATCTCTGTATATTTCCTTTTCTTGTCTTTCTACGTAAGCGAGGTCATACTACATTTGTCCTTTTGTGATTGACTCATTTCACTCAGCATAACGTCTTCAAGCTCCATTCACATTGTAGCATGTTATCAGGACATCATTTCTCCTGCTGGCTGAGTAGTATTCCATTGTATGTATGTACCATGTTTTGTTTATCCATTCTTCTGCTGATGGACATTTAGGTTTTTTCCACCTTTTTGCCTATTGTGAATAGTGCTGCAATGAACATTGGTGTACAAGTCTCTGTTCAAGTCCCTGCTTCAAGTTTTTTGGCAACATACCCAAGTGTAGAATTGCTGGGTCATATGGGTCATATGGGGCAGTTCTACTCTGTCCTGTAGCGTCGCTACGAGTTGGAATCGACTCGACGGCAGTGAGTTTTTTTTTTTGGGGGGGGGGCGGTTTATGGTAGTTCTATTTTTAGTTTTTTGAGGAAGCACCACACTGTTTTCCACAATGGCAGTGCCATTTTGCATTTCCACTAGTAATAGATCCTTCCAGTTTTCCCAACATTTTCTTTCTTTCCTTTTTTTATCTTAGCCATCCTAGTGGGAACGAAGTGGTATCTCATTGTGGCTTTGATTTGCACTTCTCGAATAGCTAATGATGTTGAGCATCTTTTCATGTCTTTGGCGGCATCTGAAGGTCCTCTTTGGTGAAATGTTTATTCAAGTCTTTTGCCTATTTTATCATTGGGTTGTCCTTTTGTGAAGTTGTTGAAGTTTTATACATGTACTTAGTTATTAGATTCTTATCAAATATATGGTTTCCAAAGATATTCTCCCAGCCAGTAGCCTGTTTTTTCATAAATTTTTTTGATGAAGTTTGTAATTTTTATGAGGTCCCATTTATTTAGCCTTTTGCTCTTTGCAATTTTGTTATTATATAATCCCTTGTTAAAAGGTAGGCCCAACAGTGTTGCTCCTGCATTTTCTTCTAAGAATTTTATGGTTTTAGTTTGCATATTTACATCCTTAATCCATTTGAATTTGTTTTTGTGTACTGTGTGATGTATGGATCCTTTTTCATTTCCCTGTATTTGGAAATCCAATTTTCCCAACAACACTTATTGAAGAGGCTCTTCTTTCCCCATCGAATGGACTTAGCACCCTTGTCAAAAATTAGTTGAACACAGATGTGGGAATGTACAGATCTTAAGGGTGCTATTTGATAAGGTGTGACAAATGCATAAACCTGTGTGACCCACATTACTGACAAAATATGACATATTACCTTCACCCCAAAGAGTTCCCTCATGCGTCATCTCAATCCTCACTCCTACCTCTAGAGGCAAACACTGTATGATTTTTTCCACCATACGTTAGTTCTGCCTTGTCTAGAAGTTTGTGAAAATGGAAGCACACAGTACGCAGTCCTTTGTGTAAGGCTTATTTCACCATAATCTTTTTGATATGTATCCATATTATTACATTCATTCAGTCATTTAAATTGCTGAATCGTATTACACTACTGGACTACACCTGTTTGTTTATCCCTAGTCCTATTCATGGGCCCCTGGACTGCTTTTAGTTTTTTTGGCTGTTATGAGTAAAGATGCTATGAACATTCTTGTACAAGTATTTTTATGAATATATTTTCATTTCTCTTAATATCTAGAATTGGAATTGTGAAAAGAGGGTAGGAGTCCCTGGGTGGTACAAACGCTTAAATATTCAACTACTAACCAAAATGTCGGCAATTTGAATCTACCCAGAGGCACCTCAGAAGAAAGGCCTGGCTATCTGCTTCTTAAAGATCAATCATTGAAAACCCTTTGGAGCACACAGTTCTAGTCTGACATCCATGAGGTCACTGTGAATCGTAGCTGACTGGATGGTAACTGCAAGATGGTGCCTGCTTAGTATTATAAGGATCTGCTAGACCTTTTCCGAAGGGGTTCTACCATTTCACACTCTGACCAACAATGTATGAGTTCTAGTTGCTCCATATTTTTGCCCAGATATGGTGTTGTCAGACTTTTTACTATTTTTGTGGGTGTGTTGTGGTCCAAATCGACTTGACGCCAACGGGTTTGGTTTTTTAGGGTTTGATAGTGGTTATCTCACAGTTTGATATGTTATATTTTCATTATTATTCACTTCAAATTGTTTTTTCATTTCCCTTGTGATTTCTTTAGCCCCCAGATTTTTTAGAAGTATACTGTTTAATTTCCAAATACTTGGTATTGTTTTTAGCTATCTGGGTATTATTACTAATTTAATTCTACATTGGTTACAGAAAACAATGCATGATTTGGGTCCTTTTATATTTAGTAAGACTTGATTTATGGCCCAGCATATGTTTTATCTTAGTGGAGTTACCATGTGTACTTGAAGAGAATGTGTTTTTTGCAGTTTTGCTGGTAGTGCACTATTTATGGAACAATTAAATCAAGGTGGTTGGTATTCTTGTTCAGACATTCTATTTCTATACTAATTTTTCTTCCTTTCTTTTTTGTCTAATTCTATCAATTCCTTAAGAGCTTTGCTAATATCTACTTGTTTGTAGATTTCCCTATTTACCTTGTTAATTTTTGTTTGATGAGTTTTCAGCCTCTTTTATTAGAGACACACAAATTTATGTTTCTGAGAAACTGACCTTTTACCCTTATGAAATGCTTCTAGTAATCCCGTCAAAGTCTACTTTATCTGATATTATCTGGTATCAACAAACTCTGATAACAAATTCTGAGTCTTTTCATTTTTTGCATTTCCATCTGTTTACTTGCAATCTTGTGTTTTTATATTTAAAGAGAATCTCTTGCAGTAAGAATAAAATTGTACCTTATTTTCTTTTTAAATCTCTTTCACATTTCTGTTTTAAACAAGAGTGTTTAGTCCATTTAAGAAGGAGCCTTGGTGGCACAGTGGTTAAAAACGTTCGGCTGCTAACCAAATGGTCGGTGGTTTGAATCCACCAGCCGAGAAATATGTGACAGTCTGCTTCTGTAAAGATTTGCAGCCCTATGGGGCAGTTACTACTCTGTCCTATAGGGTTATGACTCGACAGCAGAGGGTCTGGGTTTTTGGTAGTCCATTTAAATGTAATAATATTATAGTACGGTTAGATTTAGTTCTATCATTTTACTACTTGTTTTGTTTTTTTCTTTGTCTTCTTTCATGCCTTCTTTTGAGTTAGTTGCTTATTTCTTTGAATGCCATTCTAATGTATGATTAGCTTTTCAGCTATATCTTTGCATTTTTTTTTTTTTAAAGTGGTTGCAGTCTTCACTTATCACAGTCTTCTTAGGTTAACATTGTACCACTTAACAAAGAAAACATAAAATCCTTGCAACAGTATAGTTCCATTACCTTTTCCATAGTCACAAGCTGTGCTGTGACCCTACGACAATCTCTGTCCATAAGTTCTCAATTCAAGGGGGATATCCTGGAAAACTCTAAACACTGCTATGTGTATACACAACTACATACTCAGCCAAACATCAAAGGACATAAGGGTTCAGTGTGTAAGGCTTCATAAGGTTTCAGCTCAGAGGTTAGATTAAATAGTGTTTAGGTTATGACGATCCCTTTTTTCTAGATAATAGCCTAGGTTTTCCAAATATGTGCTTATGGTTTCTGTCCCTGTGTCTAGGCAAAATATCAGAGCCTGTTAATAGCGGTTTCACAGGGCTATTTATATGCTGGGTATAAAGTAAAAAAACAAACAAAAAAACCTTTCAAAGCCCACAGGTCTATGCATTGTATTTCCTCTCTTATCCCAACAATGGAACATGAATGGTACCTGAGGAAAGACTGTAACTGAGGAGCAGCTTTGCATCATAACCACTTTCCCAAAGCAAACTTAAAAAAACAAAAACAAAAACCCGTATCCGTCCAGTCCATTCCGACTCATAGCAACCCTGTAGGGCAGGGTAGAACTACCCCATACAGTTTCCAAGGAACGCCTGGTGGATTCGAACTACCGACCTTCTGGCTAGCAGCTGTAGCTCTCAACCAGTATGCCATCAAAGTTTCCAAACTAAAACTAGAGTATACCAAATGATAGCCTCAATTCCAGCGCTATTCACTATGTTTGATACAGGCAGAAGGGCACGTCTGGGGAGTGCGGGGAATATTTCGAGTTAGAAAAAAAAAAAAAAGTAGGTCGGTCATAATATCTTCATATTGTCTGTAACTCTGTTTTTGAGCAACAAAATTATATACAAACAAAAAGTATATACAGTCAGGAGAACACCAAGGATTAATAGAAGCAAACAAACTTAAAAGAGAAATCAGTCATCTCATGAAACGGTATTTAACAGAGATTTACCTAGCTAGCCTCTAGTCAGGGGGCTCGGGCTGGTGGCGTGCACGTGCGCTAGCCGGATAACAAAAAAAGACCACCCCACACTAAACTGCAGAAATCTGAGTCCTCACCAAAACGCCCGTCACCACGCCCCCAAGGGCACGTCTTCCGGGAATCACGTAGGGGGCACACACGTCGCGCTGCGCCTGCGCACTGAGATCTCCCTGTAACAGGCCAATAGACCGAGGGGTGGGCGGGCTGTAGGCCGGAGACCCGGCATCCGGTTCCGGTGGGCTTCTCTTGGTCCTCTGCTGTGCTACGTGTCTTTGGCGTCCTAGGTGGCGGAGAGGCAGGTGAGGGTCTACTTGCTGGTGGGCGTGGGACGGGACGGGCCGGGGTAGCAGGCCCTTTGTGATTGGCGAAGGTAGCGGGAGCGAGCGAGCGGCAGGTCTGTACGGAGGGCTTTCGCGACGCGGACGGTGAGAGGGGTCGCCTCGGTCAGAGCTCAGACCAGGGTGTGGCCTGTCCACAAAACTCCCGTCCGGCCTGCTAAGGACCCAGAGACCCAGGGCTGCGGCTTCCCGAGGTCCCGAGGGAGAGGACTTAGAGTCCTGGCTCAGGGTCTGGGTTTCTCGCTGCTTATGCTTTGCCGGCTCCCACTCTCCCTTTCTCAGGAGCTTCCAGTGTCTTGTCTGCTGTAGTCGAGATGGTTGCCTGTCGCCGGGGTCACGTCGGGATTGGCTCGGGGGTGTGTGTGGAGTCCTGTCTTGGAAGAGCTATAGTAGCCCTGCCATTAGTACTGCTTCCATGGTGTGAAGTAGGGGGATTGGACCTGATTCCAGATCAAGAGATCATAGTGGGTGATTGGAGTCCCTTTTCTGACTTTGTGCGTTTTTCTGGAGAAAGGGCCTTTAGCTTTCGTCGTGACATCTGTGATTACTAAAAGTTTAAGCCCGCTGAATTGGAAGCACAAAGTGAAATATAGGTAGTTCCTCATTAACACGTATTCTAGTTAGTAAAACTGTCTTTTTTTTTTTTGTACATTTTACCATTAGTAATACGTGTTAATGCAGTGTAAAAATGTGTCTGTACGTTTATACGTAACAAAATGGAGGGCAGCCACACAATACTGGGAATCATGGCCTAGCCAAGTTGACACACAAATTTGGGGAACGCAGTTCAATCCCTGAAACCCTCACTCTAGGTTCTTGCAGCATCGTGGTTGGCATTCAGTGCACGAGCCACTGGTTTCTCAGGAGTTTATAATAAAATACAGAAAATATTTGTTGGATACCAATATGGTCTTATGCAGGCAAGGGAGGAGGACTTCAGAGTGAGAAGGAATGGATAGACCGTCACTTGCTTAACCTTTTCATATGGAGATGAAGAGTATGTGGTCCTTTTATATAGTGATAGGTCCAGCCAATCAATGATGATAACACTAGAAAAACCTGAGGTTTTCTAATTGTCTTTGATATGATGCTTTGCTGGAGTATACAAGAGCAGTGTCAGTTTAGGCTTGGAGTCTGCGTTTTTGTTTTGTTTTATAAGATGAAGTTGACCCATATCAGGCATGAATTCATGGCTGATCTCATTTACATCTTGATACAACTAACTGAGCATATCCTTGCTATACAATAAATAACAGGAAGTATTTATTATTTATTTCCCGTTCTCTGTTTTTGTTTTTTTAAACAGTCAATCATGGATCAGGTGATGCAGTTTGTTGAACCAAGTCGGCAGTTTGTGAAGGACTCAATTCGGCTGGTTAAGAGATGCACCAAACCTGATAGAAAAGGTAATAGCTTTAAAATGAGAGAAAAAGTAAAATCTTTACATTTTCCAAGTCTTTTGATTAATTAACATCTTCCCAATTAATAACCTGTCCTACTTTTCAACATTTTTATTGATTTAAATTTTATACACTCTTTGTCATCTAAATTTTTGTTTTATGTATTTTCATATGGTTTAAGAATATTTATTACAGGTTTATTTTCTCTGTTACATTTGGCTTAGTTGTATTTTATATTACTTTATAGTGTTCTAGGCCCTTTCACATTTTCATTCCGGAAATTTTTTGGAGTCCTCCCTGCTCTGTCCTCTTGCCCCCTCAAATGAACAAAACCTTAATTTGAAACCAACGGCATTGTTATCGCCAACCTACAAAGTTTGTTTTGTTACTATTCATGTGTTAAAAGGTGTACCAGAATTTGTCTACTTTGATTCATTCATTGAGTGCTGCCTGAGTTGGGAACTGAGAATATCGTAGAAAATAAAGATATTCCTGCTCTCATGGAGCTTAGAGTCTAGCAGGGAACAAATAACTGCAATCAGATTTTTTATTTTCTGCTGTGGTAGGTATTTTGAAAGAGAAGTGGAAGGAGCTTTGAGAGCACACAGGAGGAGGACTAATCAGCTCTGGATGTAAGGGAAGCTTCTCTGGAAGTAACATTAGACTGAGTCATTACCAGGGTCTGAAACAGTTCTGTAAAATTGTGCTTGGTCCAATTTGATTTTTCAGGCCTTATTTTTGGCTTTGTCATACTATTGAAGACACTGAACCCGTTGTTTGTAATGTACCAAAAAGTCATGTTTTGGGGCTTTTATAATCAATATCTATAGCAATGCTATATTATAAACTTTAAAAAAATGTATTTCTTCCACGATTCTCATTTGTTTTTTTGATATTCTGGTTATTTGGTAAGAAGATCAAACATCTTATTGCTTGTTGTTGGATTCACTAGCATGAGCATGCACTTTATTTGTGTTTAAATATCAACGAAATAGAGAAACTTTAAAAACCTGTCAAGTAATTGGCTAGTAATACTTAATTTTTGTTTTCTTTAAAATTACATACCTACTCATCAGGAAAAATCACACCATTAAGTTTACTTATTGTCACTGATAGCACAAAAAATAATGTGAATTTTGTGTTTTTAAATGCAGAATTTCAGAAGATTGCCATGGCAACAGCAATAGGATTTGCTATAATGGGATTCATTGGCTTCTTTGTGAAATTGATCCATATCCCTATTAATAACATCATTGTGTAAGTAAACTTTATGAAATAGACTATCTAGGATGGAATGAAAATTAAGCCATGTGGGTTGAAAGTTAGCCTCCTATCTTGTTAATGCACGGATATCTCCCTCGACTTTTTCATACTATTAGATTTTACTAACATTTGCTGGGTACTTGATAATTCAAAGTGCCTTTGCATCTTATACGGTCTTTACAGCAATTCTATGAGATAGTCTCTATTTTCTTTAATAAAATTTAAGAGAGTCAAGTGAATTAAAGGTACTCAATAAATGACAAAGCAAAATGTTTAAGGACAAAATCAATATTCAAGTCCAAGTCTTTTTTATGCTCTGTCCTAATTTGTTGATTTTTAAGATGCAGAGGAGATGCTCCGCATCTAAGAGTCACTATAGTGATAAAGAGTTCAAACCCTGAACCAGGTTTCCTGGGTTCAAGTCCTCTTTCTTGTTACTTAATATCTGTCATGTTGTCATTTTGTGCCATCAAGTTGATTTCAACTCATACCGACCCTGTAGGACAGAGTAGAACTGCCCAATAGGATTTCCTAGGCTGTAATCTTGACGGGAGCAGATTGCCAGGTCTTGTCTCTCATGAGCTGTTGGGTGGGTTCGAACTGCCAACCTTCAGTTTGTAGCCGAGCACGTAGCTTCTCTGCCCAGTTTATGCAAGAGGGATAATATTTCCTACTTGGGCTAGAGTAAAGATTAATAATTTAACTTATGTAGGGTCCTAAAACACAATTTGGGTGAGCACTTAAATGGAAGCTGTTGTTTTTATCGAGCCATTGATACTAATGGGAGCATCATACTAACCTTTAGGTGTATTGGAGAGGGGGAGGAAAGACTGAGAAACACTGGTATCACTTTACTTATTTCCAAATGTTTTAGTTTTGTAAATTCATTTCAAGTCATTAGGAAACCTTTTGGTAATGAGCAATTACAGTAGTCAGCTCAATTTAGTGTAAGAATTTAGTATGAATTTCAATACTAGCTCTATGATCTTGTGTTATTTATATAATCTCTGAGCCTCATCTACCATTTGGAAGTAGTAATACCTATTAGAAGTCCCTGGGTGGTGCAAATGGTTTGCAGTCAACTACTAACTTAAAGGTTGGTTTGAACCCACCTAGTGGTGTCATGGAAAAAAGCCTGGTGATCTGTTTTGTAAGGATTACGGCCAAGAATACTCTATGGAGCAGTTCTACTCTGTAAAACATGGGGTTGCCATGAATTGGAATGAACTCAATGGCAGCAGGTGTTTTTTTTTAAATACGTATTATTTTATGGAGTAGTGAGGTTTGAAGCAGTTACTTAAAAATGCTTTGTCAACTATGAATGATATAAATGCTAGGTATTTTATTACTGATACTGGTAGAGGTTATCTTTTAAATGACAAGTAACTGAATGTATATTGCCAGATGGATTTCCTAAGTAGGTCATCATAGTTATTAAACAAAAGTGTCACAGGGGACATTTTAGAATCAGAGTTAGATCTGAAGGGAGCCTAATCTCAAATCTCTTAGTTCTGAATTGCGTTTTATATTACTAGTGAGAAATGCCAACTTTGGAACATTGGAACTGTGGAGTGAATAGTGAAATAGAATTAGAAAACGTGGCACTCAGTGTGTCCTTGGGCTACAGTTGCCTAATTAGTACAGTAAAACCTGCAAAAGCCAGAACCTATATAAGGCTGAAACCCGTTAGAGAAGGAAAACTCATATTTTCCACCAGTAAGAATGCTACAGAAAGGTAGTAAGACTGTGCTCTGTCAAAGGCAGAAAACTTGCAGTCCCGGAAAAACAAGGCAGTCCATTGAGCTCCGGCTCTCACAAGTTCACTGGTAAAAAGAGGTGGACTAGACGGCTGCTAACCAAAGGGTCAGCAGTTCGAATCCGCCAGGAACTCCTTGGAAACTCTGTGGGGCAGTTCTACCCTGTCCTATAGGGTCGCTATGAGTCGGAATTGACTTGGCCCTGGGTTTGGTTTGGTTTGGTTTTGGCTTTAGAGTCTACCAAGTGCCTTCTATTTCATGCAACGCAGTGCTTCTGCTGTTCTTGCATTTCATTACATTGTGAGGTAGGTTTAATTGGTAGGATGATGTTTCTTTAAATTGATATGAAACCTGTTTCTTGTGATAATCACCTCTCATTGTTTTTAATTTTACCCTCTGGAACGGATATAGCCCCCCACTTCCTTTTTCTTTTGGTGAACAATCACCTTTTAAAGTTTTTCCCAGTCTTCATTTAATACTATTTTCATCTCTCTCTCTCTTGCCGGGCATCACTATCTGCCTTGACTCTCGTGTCTTTTTCACTAGATGATGAGTTCTGAGGCAGATCTTTTCCATTACTTACGTATATCCTACAGAACCTACCCCGGTGCCTTCTTGCACCAGTTAGAAGCGCTGGATAAGTGCTTGTTTAATTGGATGCCTTCAGTGTCTTTACCTTTTGCTAATGGTGATGGTGGTAATAGCTAACATTTACTGAGCACTTACTGTGTGCTAGTGTGAGTGTTCCTGCTTTGTGTGTTTAATTCTTACAACTCTGTGAGGTTAGAATTATAATGTCCATTTCATAGATGAAGAAATTGAGGCTTAGCGAGACTAAGCTACGTAGTCACGCCACATGGCCACGAAATGATAGAGCAGCGTATTCTTAATGGGCTCATTTTGAGAACACTCCCCATTCTGAGTCAATTTTTTCACTTCATGCTTCAGTTTGCATTGCATTAGCTCTCTTAAAATCCAGTATCTAGAACCAAATGTCTGCTGTAGATAGGCCCCTGCCAGCAACTAAAATCCCGAGACAGTTTCTCAAAAGTACCTGCTAAATTAAATCTCCTTTAGCCTGGGCTTAAACAGTTGGAGTGATTTATTTTTAGCCTAAGAGTGGAACTTTATTCTTGTTCAATTCTTTATTCACATCTTTATTCCTAGATTCCCTTATTATGGAGACCTTTTGAATTTTTAATCTAACATACTGTTATTTTTCTTAGTTTCGTAGAACATATTTTGCATCATTTTCTAAATATTGCTTTAAAGTATTGTTTGGGACAAGGTACACTTAGCATAACTTTTTGAACTGAGATCCATTAGTTGAGTGGTTCCTGACAGATTTTTCAAGACAAGGATTAAGAATTTGTTTTTTCTTAATTCTGCTTTCCAACTTATCTTTTGCAAGATTGTTCAGATGTGACCTGTTGGAAATTGTTTCTAGTTACAGAATTGTTCCAGTGTTTAAGAAGTTAAGCATCTATCTTAAGATGTTTTTTACCTTAAAGTGAAGGCTGAATAAAACATTTTGGAGAAAAGCTATCGAAAACTAAGCATTTTCATGATAAGCCATGACAGTTGTAAAAGAAATCTTCCCCCGCCGTAAGTTAAAGAGCATAAATCACTGTTTAAAGCACTTCGAGATGATAGCAAGCAAATATAGCCACACACTTCACCTTTACTAGGTTGTATTATTATCATAAGAAGGCCTGGTGGTGTGGTGGTTAAGCGCTCAGCTGCTAACTGAAAGGTTGGCAGCTAAACCCACCTGCTACTCCTCGAGGGAAAGATGTGGCAGTCTGCTTCCATAAAGATTTACAGCCTTGGAAACCCTATGGGGCAGTTCTGCTGTGTCCTATAGGGTCTCTGTGAGTTGGAATTGACTTGATGGCAGTGGGTTTTTTGGCACTATTGTCACGTTTTGTTCCTTATGATGAATTTTTTTCTTTTGTGTAATTATAGCAATCAAAATTAATGTCCACAGGGTTGTAATTTTAAGGAGTTAGGCAGTTCTGGGTGTTATAGCAATACAATTTAATATAATAAACATTTAAAATACTGAGCATTAAAATATGTGGTGATATTTTATATTTTTCATCTAATGAAATTAGTCTTGTTTATATAACACTACAGCATTAAAATTTATATCTGAATATACAGTTTTACTGTTTATGCTTTTCATATCTAGAAGTTTTTCTGTAGAAAAGGTGATTGTTGTTTTCATTATGGTTAAACCAAGCTTTTGAGTGATTATGATAAGATGTAGTAATTGAGAACCATTACGCTAGTCTGCAGTCTTTATTTTCAACTGTCTAGTTGACTATGGAGCCCTGGTGATGCAGTGAATATGGCTGTTAACCACAAGGTTGGTGGTTCGAATCTACTAGCCTCTCTTTGGAAACCTTATGGGGCAATTCTGCTCTGTCCTGTAGGGTTGCTATGAGCCAGAATCAACTTGATGGCAGTGGGTTTGGTTTGGTGTTGACTATACATTAAATTGAAAATTTTTTCAACTGACCATAAACTTGTTGTCACTGAATCACTTCCAACTCAAAGCAACCTTATAGGACAGAGTAGAACTGACCCACAGGGTTTCCAAGGCTGGGATCTTTATGGAAACATACTGTCCCATCTTTCTCCGGTGAAGTGGTTAGTAGGTTTAGACCACTGACCTTTTGGTTACCAGCTGAGTGCTTAAGCACTGCACCACCAGGGCTCCTGTCAGCTAACCATGCTACCATGCATTTTGTATTTTTTTGGTCCTGTTTAGAAAGATACTATGATAGATATTAAACATTTCCAAAATGGGCATTCTGAATTTTAAGATACGCAGCCTCACGTCTGCAGTTTTGAGTTCCAAGATTCCAAAGTTCACTGTGCCCCCTCAAATATGCTATTTTGGGTTAAAGTTGGGTGTGGTTCTCAAATAACTGGCTTTGGTTTTTTAAAATTATAGCAGACTGTATTTCAAATAATAATTATTATAATCTTATGTACACTCAGAATTGATCAGATATCTTTCTTTTACAGTGGTGGCTGAATACCTTTTTGCAAGAGTCTGTTTTTCATCTTGGGGATTGGTGAACAAGTGAGAGTTTGAGGAGCTCATGGAATAAAAATTTGCCTGTGTATTTTGTTTTTCTTCTATTTTTTTCTTCCAAGATGTTTTCTATTTCTAAATTAAAATAATTTCAAAATAAAAGACTTCTCTTTTTTCCATTACAAATATTTATCAAATTAAAAAAAATTATTGAGGTGAGAGTCACATTAATCAAATTTTAATGATAGAAAATGATGGATTCTTCTTTTCTTTCTGGAATTTTGGTTTCCAGGAGAAATTAAAGGGCGTGGTGGTGTGAACAAACTAATGGTACTTTCTGAGTGCTCCTCTGTTAGGTGAAGTTTTCCTTATGGTGCAAGAGTAGGGCAAGTAAAGGATGGTAAAGATAGTGAACTCGTAAGAATTGAGGGTACAATGTGCATAAGCACTTACTATATAAACAGGTAATTAAGAAAGTTCTTAATGGAAGTTGAGGTGCTACTCGGAATTGCTTCCTGAGAATCGTGGTTAAAACTTCATATGAGAGGTCTGTGTCTTGATAGATTAGCCACCCTGCTGTGAACACTGGAATTCTGGATCTTGTAAAGAATCCACTGGTAACGGAATCTGAAATGAAAAAGTGCTTAACTTCTTGCCCCTTTGAAAAAGTGATAATTTAAAAGTGATAAAAGTTTATTCCTGTTTTGAAAAAAAGTTGTCTTCGTTTATTCATTCGTTGTTGAGTTATTGTATTTCCAATTCTAATATTAAACTTGATGAGCAGCAAGTATTTGGGTAAATGTCCTCCGGTTCTTAGTGAATAAGGTAGGCAAGTGTCTAAGTAGTACGTTTGGGCAGTAGTCCTCCATTTTCAGGTGCTTATGGTTCAGAGAACAGTCTATTTTCATAACGATAGTAACATATTTTCTGCCTGCTTTTGAAATGCTGACAGTGTTTAAGTCTTGAATGAATTGGTGTCTTCAAGGAAATAAAAATGCAATGACAGGTGGGCCAGCTCTGTAGCCATAGAGACTGTATAGCTGTATTTTATAATTGATATTTGGCTTCTTAAAGGATATATGGAAACCCTGGTGGCATAGAGGTTAAGAGCTACAGCTGCTAACCAAAGGGTCAGCAGTTCGAATCTGCCAGGCGCTCCTTGGAAACTCTATGGGGCAGTTCTACTCTGTCCTATAGGGTCGCTATGAGTCGGAATCGACTAGACGGCACTGGGTTTGGTTTTTTGGTAAAGGATATATATATATTGTGTGTATCTCATATGATATACATATATATGGGTATAAACACATGCACATCCACATATATATGTGTTGTGTAGAATTTTGTCTTATAAAATTAAAGTGAGAGACTCAGGTTTATCATGCATAAACTCATTTAGTTGATTACAGGATAGTCATAGCAAGGCACATAAGTAAGACCTGAACATTCATTTAGAACCAGAGAATCAGAATTAACTACAATTACAATGTTAAATGGCTAGAGTCCCAACCTTTAGACTTCAGGCTTTCACCTTTAATGAGAGGTCTTGGAAGGAAGGCTTAATCACAGCTCAAACATGGTGGAAGTCCCTCAAAGCTAGAGTCTGCGGTGCTGGGCAGAGACAGAGTAAGAGACTAGAGAAAGATCTTTCTCTCTGCCTTTTCTCAGTGAGTGAGCAGGAATTCAGGGTTTATATGTGAAATTCTCACCTTGGCCTCATAATAAGGGATGGTATGACATCAAAGAATAGTATGTTAGGTCTTTTCTCCAGAGTTAGAGGTTACCTGAATGTCACATTTTTTTTCTTCAAGGTTAGAGATTAGGGAGGTAGTTTAGATTTATGTCTGAAGGATAGTATACAAAGATTAAACATGTCTTTGTTACAGCATGTCAGGTCAAAGTCAACTTAAAGGTTTATATTCTTTATGTACTTCACATGCTTCTATGTTTTCGTTATCAAACCAGAAATTTTCTGAACTTTCTAATGACTTACAGGTTTCTAATGGGTTGTTAATATTAGAGAACCTCACAAAGATAGAAATATTTCTGTTTTTAAGTTCGTGTTATGAGTGCTTATGCATATGTACTTAGAAAATATCACAGTGATTTACACCTTACGGGATTTGAGATCATTGTAGAAACTTACAGAACAGTCCACTCCTTGATCTCAAAGCACATTTTAAGTTTCAAAATCAACACAGTCTTTAAAGCAAGTTTTGACAGAAATATCCCTCATAAAATTGGTATGATTAGTAACAAAGTTATTTTACATAGTGTCAAATCCAATTCCCAAGATTCCAAAAGCTTATTAAACTCATGTAACCATCCAAACAAATTTCCCTGATAATTCTTTGTGTCTGAAGGATAGTTTACAAAGATTAAACATGTCTTTATAACAGCACGTCAGGTCAAAGTCAACTTAAAGGTTGTTTATATTCTTCACATACTTCACATGCTTCTGTGTTTTCATTATTTAACCAAAAAGCTTATTAAACTCATTTTTAAGCATCCTAACAAATTTCCCTGGTAATTCTTTCTCCAGGTAGAGATCATTTTATTACACTTACGGGGGTCTAAGCACTGGTAGCATGTTCTAAGGCATGTACAGATGCCATAAATGCTGCATTTAAATTAGTCATTACTACTGGAAATCTGTCCTTTATTCATCTTTTGGATCATGGATTGTATCTGCTTCATTTCCTGCTTCAAATGGTTGCTCACCTGGCCATATTTATCCAAGGTTGCTTTTATATCAATCAGAAATATTTAGTTTGGTTAGATGACAGATTTCCATGAATAATTCTTATTCTTTTGTCCTCTGTGGATTGGGAATAGCATATTTTGTCTCCAGTAGTGATACTTAGAGAATGTAATGCAACCTTGCAGGGAAAATTTTGCATTAGTTTCGTCTTTCAATAAGTTAGACTAAATGATAAGCATGGTCTAAAAGTCCAGTTTCCCAAATTATAGACAACCGTTTGTTAAGGCAGAAGCTCTGGTGCTGCAGTGGGTAAGTGCTCGGCTGCTAGCTGAAAGGAGTTCAAACCCACCATCCACTCTGCAAGAGAAAGATATAGCAGTATGCTTCGGTAAAGATGAAAGCCTTGGAAACCCTACGAGACAGTTCTACACTGTCCTATAGGGTCGCTGTGAATTGGAATTGACTTGATGGCAGACAGGTTCACGGGGTTTGTTTAGGCGTTGTGGCCGCAGTCATAGGGACTTGAACATCTGGGACATTAATGTTGTTAGGAGTTAACCCAGTATCATGGTTCCATTCTGATGATTGATCAGGTGGGACATATATGCCTTCTGTGTACAGAGGAGCTTTTTCAGCTCTAAACACCCGTTCTCCCTTTTGAAACTCAGGCATCACCACGGCGTGGTAACTTGATTTCACAACTCTGTCTTTTAGAACTAAGATTACAATTTATCATGCTTCTGTGAATATTACATCAATTTAGACTTAGTTGGGTTGACTGCTATAGCTGGGCTCCAATATCTACTTCTTATCAGTGGTGGATATGTAAGACAGTTTGTCTTAAATTATTACACATCACAGTTGAATTTATAGGATACCACATTGTGTCTTAATTTATAGTTTTTCAAGTTGTTTAATCACCTGATTATTCATTCCTTCCCAATAGCTTTGCTTAAGATGTCCCTGGTGTGATTTGTTCTAGCCTTGTATTCATCGTTATCAATTATTTAAGAAATATTTGTGATTGTGTGCCTAAATGTGACAGCTGCCATAGCATGAAAATTAGAATTCCTTTATTGTTTTTGAATATCTTTTAGTCTACCTGTCCAATCATTAATCCAAAATTGTGATAATAAAATTTTTATCAGGCCTCCTATGAGTCTGCCTAAAATTCGCAGGGCTTTCTGAGTTTTAAGGAGTTTCTTACTGACATAGCATCTAAAGGTAGATCATAAGGTTCAATAGAATGTTCAGAGCAAGTAGGTGCTCTTCTGTTTGCCAAGACATAGAACTGATTCAAAGCTAAAGAATAAGATATAATAGTCTTAGTTAGCTAGTACTGCTATAACAGAAATACCACAGGTGGATGTCTTTAACAAATTTCTTCTCTCACAGTTGAAGAGGCTAGAAGTCTGAATTCAGGGAACCAGCTCTGGGGGAAGGGTTTCTTTGTCAGCTCTGGGGGAAGGTCCTTGCCACCAGTCTTCCCAAGGTCGAGGAGCTTCTCAGCACAGGGACCCTGGATCCAAAGGACATGCCTCACTCCAGACTCTTGGTGATAATGAGATCCCTCTCCTCTCTGCTCACTTCTCTTTTATATCTCAAAAGGTATTGACTCAAAATATAACCTAATCCCATAGATTGTGTCCTGCCTCATTAACATAACTGCCTCTAATCTTGCATTATTGGCGTCATAGAGGTTAAAATTTACAGCACGCAGAGTAATTACATCAGATCACAAAATGAAGGACAACCACACAATACTGGGAATCAGCCTAGCCAAGTCGACACACATTTTTGGGGGACACAATTTGGTCCATAACATTCCACTGTCACCCCCAAAAATTCATTCTCTGCCACACGTAAAACATGTTGACCCCATCATATCATCCCCAAAGTCTTAAATCAACTCCAAGTTCAAATACCATTCTGGGGCAAAGTTCCTCTTCATCTGTGAAATCTAGAATACAAGTAAGTTATCTGCTTCCAAAGTACAATAGTGGAACAGGAACAAGGTAGACATTTCCATTACAAATGGGAGAGATTGGAGGGAAAGAAGAGACAAGGGCTATCAAGCGGAGTCTAAACTCCCCCCCCCCCCCCCCCCCCGCCACCAAGAACAATTTACAGTAGCTTTTTTATCAAGGTTTTTTTTTTTGGAAATAATCCTCTATTCTCTGAGACCATTTAGGCAATGGCCCTGTGCTCCAGACTCTGGGTGTTGGCCACACTCTGGATTCTGGGTGGGGGCTCCATGGCCCTGGGCTTCAGCTCCACCTTCCAAGCCCACTGGAACGGCAACTCTGCTCCCTTGGCTTTGGGTGAACCTATTCTCCTAGTCCATCTGAGTGGCAACTCCATCCCTTCTGCCATGGTGGGCCCTGTTCTTTCTGCCCGTTGTGCATGGCAGCCCCATCCCTCAGCTTTGGGCAGCGGATCCAGCCCCATACACCTGGCACTCGTGAATGGCAGTGCCACACTCTGAAACTGAGTTGGTGAAGATCTGACTCTTTGAAACCTAGGAGGCTGTGGTCACACCCTTTGAGATCCAGCAGGCTGTAGTTCCACCCTTTTAAGACCCCAGAGGTCATGGCCCTACCCTTCCAAACTGAGGTAGCTCTGCTTCCTGTGCTCTTTGTCTCTTCAGCTTCTGCTTCCTTGGCCCCTTGGCCTCTTGGGCCTCTTGGGCTGGCCTGGCCTCTGCACTGCTCAGACAAGTGTTACAAATCTCTGTAGCTCTATTAAGTGCCTGGGAGCATCCCACTCCACTAGTAAACCTCAGCTGGAAGGCACTGAGCTCTCTCTGGGTCGGCAAGCTAGCTCCACTGATAAGTGCCCAGAGGCACCCCACTTCATCAGGAAGCCTCCTGCTTGAAGGCACTTAGCTCTCTTGCTCTGTGGGTCACTACAGCACCATCTTGTACCTGTCTCCTGGTTCTGTTACTGTCGTTTCTCTGCTGCTGCTTCTCACCTTCTGTGCAGTCTCCAATGTTACAGCTGTCCTTACTCCCTTCTGAGCCCTCACCAGAATTGTCTTTGATGTCCATAATTGCACCAACAGTCTCTTTAAGGCAATCTAGGCTCTTACTATTAGGCACTTTAAAGTTCTTCCAGCCTCTACCCAATATTCAATTCCAAAGTCACTTCCGCATTATAGATATCTGTTAGTGCAGCACCCTACTCTTGGTACCAAACTCAAATTCTGTCTTAGTTATCTAGTGCTACTATAACAAATACCACAAGTGGATGGCTTTAACAAACTTATTCTCTCATGGTTTAGGAGGCCAGAAGTCCAAATTCAGGGCATCAGCTCTAGAGAAAGCCTTTCTTTTTCTGTTGGCTCTGGGGGAAGGTCCTTGTCACCAATCTTCACCTTTCTAGGAGATCCTGAGCACAGGGATCCTGGGTCCAAAGGATGCACTGTTCTTCTGGCTCTTGTTTCTTGGTGGTGATGAGGTCCCTCTCCTCTCTGTTTGCTTCTCTCTGATTTCTCAAAATAAATTGACTCAAGATACAACTTAATCATGCAGATTGTGTCCCACCTCATTAACATAACTGCCTCTAATCTTGCCTCATTAACATCACAGAGGTTAGGATTTACAACACGTAGGATAATTTTTTTAGGATAATTAGATCCCAAAATGGAGGACAACCACACAATACTGGGAATCATGGCCTAGCCAAGATGACCCATTTTGGGGGAACAAAATTCAATCTGTAACAAATAGTAAGGTTAGTTATAACAGAATAGTCTAGAATTAAACATAAGTTATCATATGCCTGGTCACAGTAACAGTAAAGGCAACAGTAACAGTAACAGCTAAGGTGGAAGGTTCAGCTGAGGTGGAAGGTTTTGGTGATTCAGTGCCAGACAGTGCGCACAGCAGAATTGTTATATTTGAAGGAAGCAGAGAAATTTGTGCTTTTGGTTTGGGATTCACTGCAATAAGCTAATGTGATAAGACAAAAATCCTGAGAGCAGTAAGTAATAGGGCTCCAAGAAGACAGGGTAGCTTTAGGAGACACATTTAAAAGTGATTCAATAAGAATTAGAGAAGTGTCTTTAATCTGTAGGATTTTAGTTGCCTACTATGTCTCTTTAGTGGCCAGGGCAATAATTTCCCCTTTGCTAAATGAATTGTTATTAATTTTATAAGAACTTTACCAGAAAACTATTATGTTGTTTATGATTTATGATATTAATTAACTTAATATCAGTAGGGAGAGTAAGCATATTTATGGGGCTGGAAGTGTTAATACTTGCTCTGTGGTTAAGAAAGTTAGCTGCTGTCCATAATTATTTAGATCATCCTCTAAGCTTCTGATCAAAGGAGTCTTAATTTCTATTTAAATAAACCATTATATCTTTCACAACTACAAGATGCTAGAGTTGTAAGGTAAATGAAATTTACATGAGATTCCTTCATTTTCACCCAATTTTTGCACTTGATGTTCAGTGAAATGTGTACCTTGATTTTATAATATGAGGTATGCCAAAGTGACATACCCATGTTTCTAATGTTTTTATGGTGGAGAACAGGTTACAAGTTTTGCAAGGATATGGTAATCCTAAACCAGACCATATGTCTACTATATCACATAAATATTTCTTATTTTTAAAGATAGGCAAAGGACTAACATAGTCATATTTGAATAACTAGAAAATGCCTGCCTAATGTATTCCTCAGGATGGCTCCATGCCTTAAATGTCCTACAAGGTGTACAATGTGTAACTGGAGCCCTAGTGACCCAATGGAACTATATATTGTAAAATAGTCTGTGATACGGGAAGATGTCGTTGAAGTGCCTACATTTTGGTAGCATGAAATATTTGTCTATATTTTTCCTGTGCCCATTTATATTAATTTTCTAGAAGTATCGATGGAGATCTATTTGCCAACCATCATTAAAGTTTCTTTTTAGCTTAACCTCAGGTATTCTTTGCCCAATTTCCCATGTGTCCTTGTTCATAGTGAGTATTATTTTGGTGAATGCATTGAATGTAATTAGCTATGTACTACATGATGGTATTGTGTTTGCTTGCTATCTTCTGACTGATGTTAAAAATGTGTGTAATATAAATTTTATTGTCAGTGTTTATAATGTTTTGCTAAATGTCTTTTCCCCAAATTTTTTGGTTGCCAATTTTTCCCATCATTTTGTTGTCAAGAGCTGGACCATGTGGCAAGGCCATTAGCAACTGCCCACAAATTTACAAATATATATATATATAAATTTCTGTCCTGATGTTAGGGTTCATCTGATCGCTAACTTCACAGCCATCAATTTTGCATATTGAGCTGATTTACCTACATTTGCCTTGGTTAGGGTCATACCATCTGAAGTTCTCAAGGCCTTAGCCTTACAGCATACTCTCGATGGGCTCATGGTGGCTCAACCATCTATGAACCATCCACACATATGTCCCGCTCGGAAATGTACCATTTCCAACTGAGAACTCTCTGATCAGATGTTATACTTTTTTCTTTGTCAGGTGTCTTTTGGACCCAGGCCAGGATTGGTTGAGGTATGTGGAACTGAATACTCCTTTTTTCAGGTAGTCACTCTTTGTGTCATAGCACTTCATACAAAGCCATGTAAGTTTTTCCACCGGGGAATATTTGTGTGCCACTCAAGGAAATTTTTTAGATCATGAGCTTGGTGTTGTTGTTAGGTGCTGATGAGTCAGTTCCAAGTCATAGTGACCCTGTGTACAACAGAACGAAACACTGCCCAGCCCTGTGCCATCCTCACAATCGTTATGATTGACCCCGTTGTTGCAGCCACTGTGTCAATCCATCTCCTTGAGGCTCTTCCTCTTTTTCACTGAACCTCTACTTTACCAAGCATGGTGTCCTTCTCCAGGGACTGATCCCGCCTAGTAACATGTCCAAAGTATGTGAGACGTAGTTTCGCCATTCTTGCTTCTAATGAACACTCTGGCTGTACTTCTTCCAAGACAGATTTGTTCGTTTTTCTGACAAAAATCCATGGTGTATTCAATATTCTTCTCCAACTACCGTAATTCAAAGGGATCAGTTCTTCTTGGTCTTCTTATTCGTTGTCCAGCTTTCACGTGCATATGAGGTAATCGAAAACAACATGGCTTGAGCCAGGAGCACCTTAGTACTTAAAGTGATATCTTTGCTTTTTAACACTTTAAAGAGGTCTTTTGCAGCAGATTTACCCAGTGCAGTGTGTCATTTGATTTTTTGACTGCTGCTTCCATAAGCGCTGATTGTGGATCCAAGTAGAATGAAATCCTTGACAACTTAAATATTTTCTCTGTTTATCATGATGCTGCTTATTGGTCCAGTTGTGAGGGTTTTTGTTTTCTTTATTTTGAGGGGTAATCTATACTGAAGGCTGTGGTCTTTGATCTTCATCAGTAAAAGATTCAAGTCCTCTTCACTTTCGGCAAGGAAGGTTGCATCATCTGCATATCACAGGTTGTTAATGAGCCTTCCTCCAATCCTCATGCCCCGTTCTTCTTCATATAGTCCAGTTTCTTGGATCATTTGCTCAGCATACAGGTTGAATAAGCATGTTGAAAGGATACAACACTGACGCACGCCTTTCTTGACTTTAAACCATGCACTATCTACTTGTTCTGTTCAAATGACTGCCTCTTGATCTAGACCAAAAGCCAATCGGGTTAAATTCAGAGCCTGTAAGATTTTTAATCTATAAGGACCATATGACAACATCCTGTGAATATAAGCATTCTAATCTTAGTTTTGATCCAGGCTGCATAAGTGCAAAAGTTGGTATGTTTGCACTTTTTCTTTTAAAAGTGTTCCTGAGAATGGCCCTGTGTAGACCCCCAAGAGAACGTCTTACTCTTTGTAGTTGTTTCATAAGTGGGCTTAAGAATTATTCCTAAATTTGCTATGTATTATCTCCAATATCCAAATAAACCTATTAATTTTTGTGCTTCTTTTTTGGTGGTGGATGGAAATATCTGTAACAATATGTTGATTATAGGATTAGAAATTGAAAGCCAAGAGAAAAGGTCCCAAGGCACCTTAGATTCAGTATGAAGTGCCTCAGCCACATCCCTAGCTTGAGCCTTAGCCGTGACCACCCTTTGAAGAACTTCAGTCTGTGTTTCATTGATGCACTCACAATGTTGATTACCAGCTTAGGCACAGACACCACCTTGAGAGGCTAACATATAATCCAAAGCTAATTGTTTTATAAAATTAATCTAAATCTAATTGTTTTGTAAAATTATTTCAAGTAAATTTGCAATTCTTAGAAGATTGGTCATCATAGAAGATTGGAACTATTGTACTGAGTCCTGTAATTCTAGACCAATTCTTTTAAAAACCATTTGGAGCCTAATAATAATTGCTTAAATGTATGACATACCAGTATTGGATAAAAAGGAAAAGATCCCAGAATTGAGCATCTAAAGTAGGGTTTGTTTGGTTAAGGATCCTTCAGTACTAAGGGCAAAAATTATAGACAGGATAATGTTCTTTTAAAGCAAAGAGGGGCTTAATGCTAGAGTCTGTAGAAGGAAAATTAGCTTGTAATTAGACATTGCCTAGTCCCTGCTTTGTATATGTTAGTCTGATTACGAGTAAAACTTTAATGTCCTTGAGTGAGTTTAACTATGTCCTAATCCACATCATTGGGACCCCTGAGTTTAATAGAAGTATCATTCCAAAAAGGAGAAACGTTAGGCCAATTCAAGTTAATACATTGTATAGTAATGGCCATTCTTTCTAATGTTAAGGAAACAACTACCAAAGAAATTCCAGTTTGAGGACTATGTGGAGTCTTAACATATATCCAACAACCACTTTGTTTGCCTAGTCAAACGATAAGTTAAAGAAACAATATTATTCAGTTGTGAAGTAAAATAAGTAGGTGATACAAACAACAAGAAAAACATCAAAAATAACATTTCTGAACAATATTACCTGGTTTTAGTTCCAAAAAAAAAAAAATTTTTTTTTTTTTTTTTTTAGTTCCAATTTAAAATCACCCTGCAAAGGTATCTTGAACCTGTGAAAGATATCTTCCTACATATGTGATTAAACCAAAAAAAACAAGCCCGTTGCCATCCAGTCAATCCTGACTCACAGCAATCCTATAGGCAGAGTAGAACTATCCCAAAGTGTTTTCAAGGGTGGCTGATAGATGTGAACGGCCACATATGTCACATACTGAATCATATCATGGTTTCCAATACGGGAACTCCAAGGAGACAAATCAATGGTATAGGCCTTTCAGGGATAATTTCATAAGGAATTAATTTATGTTTTCCAAATTGGATGGCCATAAGGACAAGAAGTAACATCTTAGGCCATGGAAATCTTGTCCCTTCCACAATCTTTGATATTTTAAATTAAAAAATTCTGTTTACTCTTTCATTTTACCAGAAGATTGAGGAGTTGATAATGCCCTATACCTCTGACTTGTTATTTTAATGATTTGTTCAGTAAAGATGAGTACCTCAGTCATCTGATACATGAACTATGATGGCATCAGCCTTTTGTCAAAGAAAAAATTTTATCCAAATAATAAATAACACATAGGAAAATCTCATATTTGGGGTTAGCTGAATAAAATCCACCTAAAGATGCTTGAACAGACTGTTGGGTGGTGACTATTGACCATTTTCACCAGTTGATGAGGATTTAAATGAACATCTTTTATTTTATATGTGCTGCACTTTATGAGCAGCACATAGAAATTCTGATTTAAAACTGCCTCTATTTTATTACAACAACAGTTTGGGAAGCAGTTCATTCACTTATGATCTATTTTTTTTTAACAGTTTCACCAGGTGAAATAAAAAAATACTTCTGTTTTCATATATTCCAAAATCGTGGATATAGGCTGCTTGTATAAATATTAGTACAGTCCCCAGAAGATATTGGATAAACCATAGTTAAAACATGCCTGAGTCAAGGCAGGAGATGGTAAAAGCGTGGCAAGGTTTAAAGTATATATTTTCAAAATAATATGAGATGGGAAAGCAATATATATTTTTAAAATTTTATTTTGTTGTCATTGAGACTATACACAGCAAAACAAACAGCAATTCAACACTTTCTGCGTGTACTAATTAGTGACATTGATTACATTCTTCTAGTTGTGCAACTATTTTCACCCTCCTTTTCCCTGGTGGCATAGTGGTTAAGTGCTATGGCTTCTAACCAAAAAGGTCGGCAGTTCGAATCCAGCAGGCGCTCCTTGGAAACTCTGTGGAGCAGTTCTACTCTGTCCTATAGGGTCACTGTGAGTTGGAATCGACTCGACGGAAATGGTTTTATTTCACAGTTGTTCCTTCTGCATTGACATAAATTCACTGCCCCCTAAGAGTCCTATCTAATCTTTCAAGTTGCTATTGTCACCGTATAGTTCTTAAAAGAGCATAATGCTCAAGGCAGAAGTTTTTTTTTTTACTAGTAAAGCTAAACTATTGTTAGATTTTAAGAAGATTTCAGTGGATGTTTTCGTTTAAGGTTTAAAGATTATCTCAGGGCAATGGTTTCAGGGGTTCATCCAACCTTCATGGCTGCAGGAAGTCCGGAGTCCATGAGAATTTTTTTTTTTCTGTATTTCCTCCCTTTTGATCAGGATTCCTCTATAGAATCTTTGATCAAAATGTTCAGTAATGGTAGCCAGGCACCATCCAGTTCTTCTGGTCTCATGGCAAAGTAGGGAGTTGTTCATGGGGATAATTAGCCACACACTCATTCCATATCCACCTTCTGTTTCTGACTCTCCTTCTTCCTCTGTCACTCCAGGTAAATAGAGGCCAGTTGTGCCTTGGGTGGCTGCTGGCAAGGTTTTAAGACCCCAGGCACTCACTATGCAACAAACTGAGAGAACACAAGCACTAAACATGTTATTAGGCCAATTAATTGGGCTGTCCCATGAAACCATGATTCTAAACCTCCAAACTAAGAAACCAAATCTCATGAGTTTTTGGGTTGTATAAAAAAAAAAAAAAAAATTTTTTTTTTTTTTTTTAATATAAGCAGCCTCAGCAGCTACTCTTTTATTTATTTATTTAATCATTGTTGTAAATATATCTATCACACGACTTTTGGCAATTCAGCTTTTTACAGGTGTACAACTTATGACAGTAATTATAATAATTGGCTGTGCAACCCTACCGTTAATCAGTGCTGTTTTTCCATCACCATTAACCCATTTTCCCCCTCCCTCCTGCCCTGGTTAAAAAAAAAAAATTTTTTTTTTTTGTAGCCACTAATAAATTTTGGCCTCTGTTCATTTGCCTTTTCTTATCTTTTTACATAAGTGAGGTCATACAATGATCGTCCTTTTGTGATTGACTGATTTCACTCAGCATAATGTTTTTTTTAATGTCTTCCAGCTCCATCCATATTGTAGCATGTATCAAGACTTATTTCTCCTACTGGCTGAGTAGTATTCCATTGTATGAATGTACCACTTCTTGTTTATCCATTTATCTGTTGATGGACATTTAGGTTGTTTCCACCCTTTGGCCATTATGAATAGTGCTGCATCGAACATTGTTGTACAAGTTTCTGAGTCTCTGCTTTCAAGTAATTTGGGTATATACCTAGAAGTGGAATTGCTGGGTCATATGGTAGTTCTATTTTTAATTTTTGTAGAACTGCCATACTGTGTTCCATGATGGCTGTACCATTTTGCATTCCCACCAGCAAGGGATATGAATTCCAGTTTTCCCACATCCTTGTCAACATTTTTTTTTAAATCTTAGCCTCCTTTAAAAAAAAAAAAGAAAAGAAAAACATTGCCATCAAGAAGATTCCAACTCATACTGACTCTATAGGACAGACTAGAACTGCCCTGTGGAGTTTCCAAGGAGCAGCTGGTGGATTCGAACCGCTAACCTTTGGTTAATAGCTATAGCACTTAACCACTGTGCCACCAGGGTTCCTAATGGGAGTCCCTTCCTACTGGAAGTGAAATAGTATCTCATTGTGGTTTTGATTTGCATCTCTGAGATGGCTAATGACACTGAGCATCTTTTCCTGTGTTTGAATGTCCTCTTTGGTGAAATGTGTATTCAAGTCCTTTGCCCATTTTATGATTGGGTTGTCTTTTTGTTGTTGTCAAAGTTTTATATACATTTTGGTTATTAGATTCTTGTCAGATAAATGGTTTCCAAAGATATTTTCCCAGTTGGTAGCTTGTCTTTTAACTTCTGTGGTAAATTTTTTGATGAAGAAAAGTTTTTTAATTTTGTCTTTTGCTGTTTGTGCTTTTGTTATTATATTAGATAATCCACTATTAAAAGTTAGGCCTGACAGCGTTGCCCCTACTTTTTCTTCTAAGAATTTTATGGTTTTAGTTTGCATATTTAGGTCTTTAATCCATTTTGAACTCGTTTTTGTGTATGGTATGAGGCATGGGTCCTATTTTGGTTTTCTGCATGTGGAAATTCAATTTTCTCAACACCGTTTATTGAAGATATTCTTCTTTCCCCATTGAATGGACTTTGCACCCTGGTCAAAAATCAGTTGATCTTTGATGTGTGGGTTTATTTCTGGTGTCTCAATTTTACTCCATTGGTCTCTCTCTGTGTGGAGAAAACAGCATTAGCTCAAGACAGTTTAAATGGCCTATATAAAAATGTTTTGTCTTTTGATTCAATAAAATTTCAACTGTATGTGAGACTTAGAGGGTTAAAAAGATTCTGTAACATTTTTGTAACATTCACTGATCATTATTATAAACCTGTTCATGTCATAGGACTTTTTGTCCATTTTACCCACCTCTTTTCAAAAACTATGATTTAATTTTTTTTTATGATTTAATTGCTAATTTAAAGAAAACATATCACCCAAGTAATGTTTTACAATAAGAGATTAGTCTTTTTCTATCTTATGAATAAATTCATCCAAATTGATCTAATGTCAAATTGTCAGTGTATTTTATTATTTCTTTTTAGATTCATTATTTACAGATAAGGCAATTAAATTTTATTTCTTTTTTTAAAAAAATTTATTATCATTTGGACAGTAAATGAATTATTAATCCACAAGTATTATCATTTGAAATCCCCAAGTTAGTGTACCTGTAGAAAATAAGTTTATAATTTTTCCTTGTATACTATCAAGGTTAATTGTAGTAATAAACGGTTTTATCCTGCCCTGCTCAAAAGACAGCAAGAAAAATAAGTTTAACAAACTTGAGAAGAAATTGCAAAGTAAACTCCTCTTTTCTTAACTGTTAAACTTTGAAAATCTTTGTGCAAATTAACTATGACCTAAAGAAAAACTGCTTTAAGAAATCCTGCAAAATTATAATAAGACATTATGATTTAGTTTATTGTTTCTTTTTAAAGGTTTAAAACAAATAACAGATTCTGATTTTATAAATTATTGTATATAAAGAGATTATGTAACTTGATTTAAAGAAGGCTTTTATTGTATAGGTATTTTTTTGCTGGTAGGAACATGCACTTTTGTGAAAATAAATATTTCCATAAAAACTGCTGCATGGTCAGTTAAATGCAATTTTAAGTAGAGGATTTAGAATTCAGCTGAGTTTCTAATTAATATCCCTGTTACATACACTTGTCTCTGCCTGATAAATTTCTTAACTAACAACGAAGAGAAAAACAGCTGTCCTCCATTCTCCCCTTAAACACTTTTTTTGAGCTTGAATATAAATTTGGGGAAAACTACAGTTTAACAGGAGCTAGCAAATAATCATAAAACTCTTGGAACTGTTTTATCTTCTAGCTTGTCAGCTTACAGACCGTCTTTTGACAAATTTTTTTTACCATTCTTGACTATGTTTTTACAATTATTCACTATGTAATTAAACAATCTTAAAATAGGTATATTTTAAATTTGAATGCTTTTAACCAGTCTATAAAGAAATGCAACTTTTCCTTCTATCGTAACTCATAAGCTAAGCCATCTTTTCTCAGCCTTCAGTGCTGTTTTGTAGGCTTTTTAGAAGAAAAGACTCCTGTAATGTCTTGATTCCTTGATTTAGTAAAACTCATTAAAATAGAACATTAGACAATTCACTAATTATAATTTAATCAAAATGTATTTGCATACCCCTGCACTTCCTAAAAAAAAAACCTTACTAACTGTTATTTTACTAGGTGCTCAAATATCACTTATTGGGTTTCTAAGTGAATAGTAGTTACAATGCTAATTTAGTGGTAGAGATTGAATTGTGTGCTTTATAGGATTAATGATACTAATATAAGGTTTGAAGGAGCTCTGGTGGGGTCATGGGGTCACTATGAGTCAAAATCCACTAGACCGCAATGGGTTTTGTTTCATTTTTTGGTGGGACAACGGTTAAGTGCTTGGCTGCTAACTGAAAGGTTGGTGGTTTGAATCCACCTAGCAGCTCCGTGGAAGAGAGATCTGGCAATCTGTTCCAATAAAGATTACAGTCTAGAAAACCCTATGGGGCAATTCTGCTCTTTCACATGGGGTCGCTATGAGTCGAAATCGATTCGACAACACCTAACAACAACATATATATAAGGTTTATAGTTTTCAATCTATTCTTTCTCAGTGATCCTCACAGCAACGCTGTTTGGTAAGTAATGTAGATACTGTGTTCTTCAACATATATTCTCAATTTATCTACTTTTCACCCCCTCCACTGCTACCACACCATATGACTTAGATATTTACTCCCTTATTGTCCCCCTACTAGAATATAAGTTCCATAAAAGGTAGGCATTTTTTTTATGTCTGTTTTACTGGTGTATCCTAAGTGCCTAGAACACTGTCTGCATATAGTAGCAGTTCAATAAATGTTTGTTGGATGAGCGAGACTAAAGGGTTATATACATTGCTAGTTGTGATTGTTAATGTTATGTGTCAACTTGACTAGGCTGTAACTCTCAGTGGTTTGGCAGATACTCTGTAATTACCTTCCATTTTTTGATTTGATGTGAGCAGCCCATCAGTTGGAAGGGAAGTTTCCTTTGAGATATGGCCTGCATCCAGTATGTAATGCGTGTTCTGGCAAAGCTTGCTCTCTCTCGACCTTGCAATCTTCTTGTCTGACCTCTGGTTCTTCAGATGTACGAAAGCCAGCAGAGGCCTCCAGCCTGTTGTCTGACCTGCAGATTTTGGATGTATCAGCCCTGTAAACCTGTGAGCCAGCAGAGGTCTTTGGCTTGCCAGCTGCCACAATTGTGTGAACAATTTTCTTGAAGTAAATTTCTCTCCATCTATATCTACATACGCTTCACTAGTTTGGCTCCACTAGAGAACCCAAACTAAGATGTTTAGTACCAAGAATGGTTCTAGAAGAACAAAATCTGAAGGCTGAGTTTTCTGAATTCTCAAGTCTAGCTACATTCAAAGGAACTAATGACTATTTCTCCTCCATGTGTCTGTCAGTTTATCGTACTGTGGGGGCTTGTGTGTTGCTGTGTTGCTGGAAGCTGCCCCTGGGATTCAGATACCAGCAGGGTCACCCATGGAGGACAGGTTTCAGCTGAGCTTCCAGACTAAGATGGACTAGGAAGAAGAACCTGGCAGTCTACTTCTGAAACCCATTAGCCAGTGAAAACCTTGTGAATAGCAGCGGAACATTGTCTGATGTAGTGCTGGAAGATGAGCCCCCCAGGTTGTAAGGCACTTAAAAGATGACTGGGGAAGAGCTGCCTCCTCAAAGTAGAATCGACCTTAATGATGTGAATGGAGTAAAGCTTTTGGAACCTTCGTTTGCTGATGTGGCGTGACTCAAAATGAGAAGAAACAGCTGCAAACATGCATTAATAATCGGAACCTGGAAAGTACAAAGAATGAATCTAGGAAAATTGGAAATCGTCAAAAATGAAATGGAACACATAAATATCAATATCCTAGGCGTTAATGAGCTGAAATGGACTGGTATTGGCCATTTTGAATTGGACAATCATATAGTCTACTATGCTGGGAATGATAACTTGAAGAGGAATGGTGTTGCATTCATCATCAAAAAGAATGTTTCAAGATCTATCCTGAAGTACAACGTGTCAGTGATAGGATAATATCCATACACCTACAAGGAACACCAGTTAATATGACTATTATTCAAATTTATGCACCAACCACTAGGGCCAAAGATGAAGAAATAGAAAACAAGAAGAAGGATCAGTAGTTGGAAAATATGGCTTTGGTGATAGAAACAATGCTAGAGATCGAATGAGAGAATTTTGCAAGACCAACGACTTCTTCATTGCAAATACCTTCTTTCACCAGCATAAGCGGCAGCATCCTCACCAGATGGAACACATAGAAATCAAATTGACTACCTCCGTGGAAAGAGACGATGGAAAAGCTCAATGTCATCAGTCAGAACAAGGCCAGGGGCTGACTGCGGAACAGACCATCAATCACTCATATGCAAGTTCAAGCTGAAACTGAAGAAAATCAGAGCAAGTCCACGAGAGCCAAAATATGACTTTGAGTATATCCTACCTGAATTTAGAGACCATCTGAAGAATAGATTTAATGCAGTGAACACTAGTGACTGAAGACCAGACAAGTTGTGGAATGACATGAAAGACATCATCTATGAAGAAAGCAAGAGGTCATTGAAAAGACAGAAAAGAAAGAAAAGACCAAGGTGGATGTCAGAGGAGATTCTGAAACTTGCTTTTGAGCATCAAGCAGCTAAAGCAAAAGGAAGAATTGATGAAGTAAAAGAACTGAGCAGAAGATTTCAAAGGGCAGCTCGAGACGACAAAGTAAAGTATTATAATGACATGTGCAAAGAGCTGGAGATGGAAAACCAAAAGGGAAGAACACGCTCGGCATTTCTCAAGCTGAAAGAACTGAAGAAAAATTCAAGCCTCGAGTTGCAATTGTGAAGGATTCTATGGGGAAAATATTAAATGGCTCAGGAAGCATTAAAAGAAGATGGAAGGCATACACAGAGTCATTAAACCAAAAAGAATTAGTTGATGTTCAACCATTTCAAGAGGTGGCATATGATCAGGAACCGATGGTACTGAAGGAAGAAGTCCAAGCTGCTCTGAAGGCATTGGCAAAAAACAAGGCTCCAGGAATTGATGGAATATCAATTGAGGTGTTTCAACAAACAAATGCAGCGCTGGAGGTGCTCAACGTCTATGCCAAGAAATATGGAAGACAGTGTCCTGGCTAACTGACTAGAAGAGATCCATATTTATGCCTATTCCCAAGAAAGGCGATCCAACCGAATGTGGAAATTATAGAACAATATCATTAATATCACACACAAGCAAAATTTTGCTGAAGTTCATTCAAAAATGGCTGCAGCAGTATATCAATGGGGAACCGCCAGAAATTCAGGCTGGTTTCAGAAAAGAACGTGGAACCAGGAATTTCATTGCTGATGTCAGATGGATCCTGGCTGAAAGCAGAGAATACCAGAAGGATGTTTACCTGTGTTTTATTGACCATGCAAAGGCATTCGACTGTGTGGATCATAACAAATTATGGATAACATTGCAAAGAATGGGAATTCCAGAACACTTAATTGTGGTCATGAGGAACCTTTACATAGATCAGGAGGCAGTTGTTTGGACAGAACAAGGGGATACTGATTGATTTAAAGTCAGGAAAGGTGTGTGTCAGGGTCGTATTCTTTCACCATACCTATTCAATCTGTATGCTGAGCAAATAATCTGAGAAGCTGGACTCTGTGAAGAAGAGTGGGACATCAGGATTGGAGGAAGACTTATTAACAACCTGCGTTATGCAGATGACACAACCTTGCTTGCTGAAAGTGACGAGGACTTGAAGCACTTACTAATGAAGCTCAAAGACCACAGCCCTCAGTATGGATTACACCTCAACATAAAGAAAACAAAAATCCTCACAACTGGACCAATGAGCAACATCATGATAAACAGAAAATATTGAAGTTGTCAAGGATTTCATTTTACTTAGATCCACAGTCAACAGTCGTGGAAGTAGCAGTCAAGAAATCAAGAGACTTACTGCACTGGGTAAATCTGCTGCAAAGGACCTCTTTAAAGTGTTGAAGAACAAAGATGTCACCTTGAAGACTAAGGTGTGCCTGACCCAAACCGTGGTATATCCAATCGCATCATATGCATGTGAAAGCTGGACAATGAATAAGGAAGACCGAAGAAGAATTGACGGCTTTGAATTGTGGTGTTGGCGAAGAATATTGACTATACCACGGACTGCCAAAAGAAGGAACAAATCTGTCTCAGAAGAAGTACAACCAGAATGCTCCTTAGAAGCAAGGATAGCGAGACTGCATCTTTCATACTTTGGACATGTTGTCAGGAGGGATCAGTCTCTGGGGAAGAACATCATGCTTGGCAAAGTACAGGGTCAGCGGAAAAGAGGAAGACCCTCAACGAGGTGGATTTACACAGTGGCTGCAACAATGAGCTCAAGCATAATAATGATTGTAAGGATTATGGCGCAGGACCAGGCAGTGTTTTGTTCTGTTGTGCATAAGGTTGCTATCAGTCGGAACCGACTCGACGGCACCTAACAACAACAACAATGACTGTTTCTAGAAATAAAGAGGAAACTGCTAATTAATGCCATAAAGTGGCAATAGAAATAATCAAAATATCACCACCATTACATCAAATATTTGTGAGAGACAAGGCTGTGGGTGATTGTGTATTTGATACCCTTCAATATTTTTTGTTAAACTGAGAAGTATAAGGAAGTAGAGTTCTACTTCGACATGAGGGGTTGCCATGAGCTGGAGTTGACTCAACAGCAACTAATTTATATATAGAGAGAGGGAGACAGAGAACATTCACGAATACAGTATCACCAATATTTATTGACCCAAGGGATAAATAAATATTGGTGATTCTGTACTCCTGCCTTTTCTGTGCTAAGGTTAGGGTTTTTTTTTTTTTTTTCCATACCTCTTCCCCACCCTCTGTTGTTATTGTTAATTGTTAGTTGCTGTCCAGTTGATTCTGACTCCTGATGATCCCACATGTGCAGAGTAGAACTGCTCCATACTGTTTTCAAGACTGTGACTGTTGGGAAGTAGATCACCAGGCCCTCCTTCTGAGGTGCCCCTGGATGGGTTTGAACCACCGACCTTTCTTTTAGTAGTTGTCATGGATTGAATTGTGTCCCCCCAAAATATCTGCCAACTTGGCTGGGTCATGATTCCCGGTATTGTGTGATTGTCTACCATTTTGTTATCTGATATGATTTCCCTGTGTTGTAAATCCTGTCACTATGATGTAATGAGATGGATTAGTGGCAGTTATATTGATGAGATCTACAAGATCAGATAGTGTCCTAAGCCAATCTCTTTTGAGATATAAAAGAGAGAAGTGAGCAGAGAGACACGGGGATCTCCTACCATCAAGAAAGAAGCACTAGGATCATAACTCATCCTTTGGACCTGGGGTTCCTGTGTGGAGAAGCTCCTAGTCCAGGGGAAGATTGATGAAAAGCACCTTCCTCCAGAGCCAACAGAGAGAGAAAGCCTTCCCCTGGAGCTGACACCCTGAATTCGAACTCTCATAGCCTTGTAGACTGTGAGAGAATAAATTCCTCTTTGTTGAACCCTTCCACTTGTGGTATTTCTGTTATATCAGCACTAGATGACCAAGATGATAGCCTAGCGCTTAACAGTTGTACCACCCAGGGACTCCTCCCACCCTTATTATGAGCCAAGAACATCATTGGATAGAATTAGGAACTGGGCAGAGGAATAATTATTTTTTTCACTCAGTCCCGAGATTATAAAAGAGAGCACAGAGTACAATTTAGGTAGATGAGGCGTTGTAACAGTAGAAAGATGAACTTCGCTTTGAAGTCATAATTGTGGCTTAAGATACTCCTCTGAAAGAGACTCTGGTCTTGACTTGTGCTTATATGACTCTTACAGGTGTCCCCTTTCTTCACTTGAAGACCACGGTCTTAGTCTGCATACTCCTCAGCCCTTCACCTCGGAACAGGAGCAGCTCTGGGCTTTTAACTTGTATGCCCTCTTCCCCCTCCCTCCCATTGGCCTATAGAGAAAATCATTTCCTTTTCTATTGATGATTTAGGGTTTTGTCTTGTGTCTCCATATGGCAATGTAATTCTCAGTCTTTTCAGATGAGATGGTGATGATATGAATACAATTTATAATGTTCTTCCCCCACTTTAGAGGCCGCACATGATGTTCTGGAGGCTACTTGTGGTCTTGGCTCAGGACTGGCTATCCTTGACAGAAAGCATTTACTCTTGAAGAAGATGATTCTGAAATCCTGGCCAGGAAAAGCCATCCTGGGGTAGAAAGAATTATAACCACTGCAGACGCCAGAAAAGGTGTGATGAGTCATTTTAGTTAGCTGCAAAGGAGCTATCTAAAGACAAATCGTGCATAAGTTGCTTTGTCTGTTTAGTTTTTGTGAAGAGACTGGGGAGAATGATTTCTAGAGTATCTTTTAGCATTGCTATTCTGTGATCTGTTTTATTCAGAGAGCACTCTGGGTTATTTGAAAATGTTCATACCCCACCAAACCTGACTTTAAGTTCAAGAGCACTCACTGGGTCCTTGATGGAAAAAAAGGGACTCAAGAGTGTGTGTGTGTGTGTGTGTATATATATATAAGCATATATATATATGGCATGTATATATGCACATGCATACAACACACACACATACACACACAGAGGTATATACTCTATATTTAAAGAAATATTTGTTGATTATTCCTAATATTTATTACACATTAGTCTTTCCTACTGTTATTGTCAAGTAATAAAATATTTCCTATAAGAGACTGCCTTAGGCTGGGTTCTCTAGAGAAGCAAAATCAATAAAGCATATAAATATCTATATAAAGAAATTTATATTAAGGAAATGGCTCCTGTGATTTTAGAGGCTGAAGTGTCCCAACTCTGTAGGTCAGGATGGAGACTTCTCCTGATTCACATAGCCACAGGGGCTGACGAACCCAAGATTGGCAGATCAGGCAGCAGAGCTCTTGCTCACAGGCCGCGAAGACTGACAAATCCAAAGATTGGCAGGCAAGACAGCAGGTGCTAGCTCAAGTTCCAATAACTGGAGGTCAAATGAACAGGAGCCAGCTGAACGATCCAGAGTGAGCAAAAGCCCAAGAGCCTTGCCAGAGAGTCCACTTATATTTGATGCAGGCTACATCTCCAGGGAAACTCCCTTTCAACTGATTGGCTACTCACAGCAGGTCCCATTCTGGAGGTGATCATATTATATCAAATCTCATCATGGAAGTGATCACATCAGCATACGGCTGCCGAACTACATCATAACTGCCAAACCACTGAGAATCATGGCCCAGCCAAGTTGACACACAACCTTAATGATCACAGAGACTTTACAGATAACCTCATATACCTAAACTTAAAAGGAAAAAATGTTAGAATTCGAGAAGCCACAGGAGACACTCAAATCTATCTCTGTCTTTAAAAATGAGGACGCCAGAACTGCCTTCACATTTATGGTTGGTCCCAGTACTTTACTATACGCAAGAGTTCTCCCTTCTCTTTCTTTAGTTACTTTGTATCAATATGGACTCATTTATTCTTTTTTTTTTTTTCCCAATGGTTCATTACTCTCCTTAAATACTTTGGTTCTCAAATTGTTCCAGTTGTGGCCAGAGGAAGACCCTTCACTCTGGCTTGTCTTGTGTTGTTGTGACAGGCTCCCAATATTTTTTGAACATTTCCTTGCTTTCTAAACCTTGCGGTTTTGAGGTTCTTCAAAATCTCATAGAAGCTGATTTGCAAGGAGTCTTAGAGTTGCTTCCTACATAGACTTTATGGAGAGAGCTCGAGAAGTCTCCTCTAGCTACATGGGGAGGGCCCAGATCAGATCTCTGCCCCTTACAGGCTACAGGATCTAAAGAGGGATCTTGATGGTGGGCCTGGGTGAGGGTAGAGACATAAGGAGTGTTAGGGAAGCTTTCCTTTCTGCCCTAGGGGAGACTCACTACTGGGCTCCTTACCAAGGAGCCTAACTGGCTTCTTATCAATGGTAGCTAGTTGAGAGAAAGCGTGAGTGTGCTGGAGCCCACTCAATTTTTGGTAATGTTGCCAGCTGTTTGTTAAACCCAGCCATTACTAAAAATTGTATCAAAAAAAAGCAATAAACACTGGAAACTCATCATGTTTGAAATATTTTACTGTATTACTTCCTAAATATTTTACTACATTTTTATATGCTCTATTCTCTTCAGGTTATTTACATCTTTTCTATCTGTATGGTAGAAATACTATGTTATAGTGTGCCACTATGCTTCTCTTCACACCTCCATATTCAGTGACTTCATATTGATAGCTTGAAATCAGCCATGATGGGAGTTTTTGCACCATGGAAATTTAAAAAAATGCTACAAAATAAGTACTTTTTTGATTTGTTTTCCTTGCAGAGCCTGTTGCTATTAAGCCTGTCCCAGCATTTTTCTCAGGCTGTGCTTCTGATACAACCCTGGCTTCTGTTTTCTCTTTAACCTCTGAGCACTATAGCAGAGGTACCCCTCTGCCCTGAGCGATGCCTCTTCTGCCTCATTCACACCTTGAGATTTAGATGGTCCATTGGTACAGGGAACTGCCTATACTGTCAACAACAGCTTTTCCACACTTTTCCATGCCAAAATCTCAGAACATGTTTCTAAGTAATACACGTGTTTTCTTTCTAGGCACACAGAGTACTACCTTGAGCATTGATGATGGGAACAAACACACAAGCACACACACTCATACACTAATGCCCCTTAGGTACTGCTAGCAGCTAAATACATGCAATGCCCCTTAGCAGCTGCTAAACACGTTTATACTCACGCATGGCCTTCTTTAGAATTGCTGTTAGCTAAACACACACACAGCTCTCCCAGTCACACACAAACATATACTCACAAAATCTTTGACATTACCAAAAACTACACACGTATACTTAGCATGCATCGCACACCCACATGCATTCATACGCAGGCTGTTTCCACTGCTGATTAGGGAGCAAGAAACATCAGTGATATTTATCAGGACCTACGGAAACATATCTCTGTTCAATTTAAAAATGACTCCTTACAGATATGTTTTACCTATATGAACACCATAATTTAATTAGTTCCTCAGGTCCCATGCCTGGTCATAGAATGCTTGACAACATGTGGACATGGAGGACCCAGCACTCAGAGTAGATCCCATTGCTCAGAAGTGTGTATCTCTTTCCTGATCACTCAGAATACCTTTGCGTGCAGGCAAGGGTTAGAAGCCTTGAGATCCTCTTTCTTCCTCAGTACAAGTAGTCCTCGACTTACAACATATCCGAGTTACGATGAATCATACTTATGATTGTCCTTTTTTTATGATTTGTGTATTTCTTATGTATGTATGTACGAAAATATACCTGTAAGTTTGTACGGAAATCCTGGTGGCATAGCGGTTAAGAGCTATGGCTGCTAATCAAAAGGTAAGTAATTTGAATCCACCAGGTGCTCCTTGGAACCTCTGTGGGACAGTTCTACTCTGTCCTATAGGGTTGCTATGAGTTGGAATCGACTCTGCAGCAATGGGTTTGGTTTGGTTTTACAGATAAGTTGATATGTAATATTTCCAACCCCAAAGACAAAGTTTGGATTTATAAAGACACTGATAATAAAAAGGCAATAATAACGAAAAAAAAAAAAAGTATTCAACTTAAGTCAGAACCAATTTACGAGTCGTCGAAAGGTAGCCTCGTCATAAATTGGGGGCTACCTCTATTCAGGTGCCTTTCACTAGCATGTGTTGTTGTAGTTTCTGCACAGATAGAACACTTAGGAAGGCAGTTTTTTCTCCCATTCAAAATGCTACCTCTCAATACTGTAGGCCTTAATGTTGGTGAAACTAATATCGGAATGTTCTATCACAAGAAGATAAGATACTTAGAAAAAGTGTCCACAAGGGGTAATAATTAGGGTCAATAAAAAAAACACACGCTTGAGTAAAAAAAAACTACAAATACATGAAATAAGAGTTTCACATAATAATACTAACCCTTACCCATGCTATATGCTGTGCATTCTTAATTTTCTGTTAATCATATTCTATTTCATTAAAAAAAAAAAAAAAAGTCTTGTACTTTATGATGTGGAGGGGCAGAGATTACTGCTTTCTGCCTTTAGTGGACTGAGGGGTTAGACTGTGAGACTATCACTGGCAACCAGGGCAGACTGAAGACCAGAGAGCTCTCTGAATGTTCAGGACTATATAAGCCTTGACGACCTTTGCAGACCCAGGGCCTGGTGAGAGAATCTCTGAAAAGCTGAGGCTGAATTTTCTGACAACCTGTAGAAAAAGGCCTTGGAAGAGTTTAACTTTTATCAGTGAAAGAGAAGAATGCATCCTACTTTATGGTCTAAAATTCATCCTTGGTTTATTCTGTAGATATAAACCTTTGTACCCCTCACACACAAACACTTAACCAAATCATTAAGGAGCAAAGTTTTAAAGCCAAGTGGTACAGAGGCTCATAGCTAACGTCAGCCTTCTGCTTCACCCCTCCTCCTGCCCAGCCCCACTCCCTAGAAACACGTCCTTTGAATTATTTTAGTTGTTTCTTCTAGTGATTATTTTAACCTCAAAATCATATGTGTTATCTTGACATTAATCAATTTAGACATATTACTGATTGCCTGTTAGAATAGATGATGCTTTTCCTTCTCCATCTTCCCAATATAGTTAATTGACTATTTTTAATTTCTCTAACTTGTCGCCATCATTGTGACTTTCAATGACATAGTCACACCTCCATTTCTTGTTTGAATAACTGTAGACAGTATGTTTGTATTCCCCACCTTGAGGATGAGAATGTTTGTGGACTTTTCAGCTGACTTCTCTCTATCATCTCTCAGTTCTTCTCATCTGAACTCATTTTTCATTTTCAGGCTTGGTAACATTTACTTTTTGTTAACTTCTTCTTTGTTTATAGATGGATTCTAAAAGTTAAAAACACATAGATAGTGTTTATATTGCTATGACAAAGTAAATATTGCTAGTTTCCCAGCCAAGTGGTGTACAACGATTACGTCTTCTTCTGATCGGCTTTATGCATTTTGTATGTTTATGTTTTTGTTTTCTTTGTACTGTCTCGCTTTATCACTGCCTCTCAAAGAAGTCTATGGAGTTTTCCTTTTTCGACAGCCCTTCTATTCCTCCCTCTTGAAGCCCTCCTGAAACTCTGCCCTCCCATTCTAATTTAGACTAGTTACTTTCTAGACCTAATGCACGGCTATAATCCTGGAATTTTTCTTCCCTTGATTCCCTCGGTTAGAGATAATATTTCCCAGATACCAAATCTTCCTCTTTCTGGGTTTGCTATCTTGTTTTACTGGAATATTTCACCAAATAACTTTCTAAATAAAATGTGTCCAAAACAAACAAATAAACAAAACCTGCCATTGCCAAGTTGATTCCAATTCATAGTGACCCTATAGGACAGAGTAGAACTGCCCCATAGGGTTTCCAAGGAGCACCAGGTATGTTCGAAACGCTGACGTTTTAGACAAAATGTGTAAGAGATCAAAATATCTTTAGTCTAACCTTGATTGGTATAAAAACCAGCTTCTAAGTAATTTCCCTCAGAACTTTGAATATATTTATATTTATAATTAATTGCCTTTGAGAATAAAATGGTGCTGATAAGACATGTATTTCCAGTCTGATTTTCATTCTTTGTTATGATAATAATAATTATTATTGTTCTTCTTATTAACCCCTTTATGGTCTTTTCTTTACCTTAATAAATGTCTTCAGAGTTGCCTAGATTTTATTTACTTATTGCGCTGAGCATGTACGAGGCCTTTATATCTGGAGACTTTTCTAGTGCCCTTCAGCTCTAGAAAATTGTCTTTAAAAATGTTCTTGCGTCCATTTTCTCTATTCCTTTTTCTAGATTAATTTGTCAACTAATTCTCCACATATTTTCTAACTCCTTGGCCTGAAGTTTTATTTTCTGGAAGAGTTTTCTATATTTTAATCTTCCATCCTTTATTTTAGTAGTCATTTTGAATTTCTGAGAGCTCTATTTTTTGTTTTGATTGTTTTTATAGTAATGCATTATTGTTTTCATGAATGCGATAACATCTCAAATCTCTTTGAGAAGAGAATTGCTTTTTGTTTCTAATTGTTTTTAAATTTATTTTCTTATTCTTTGCTTTATCTTTCTTCCTGGGTCACTTTTTTCTGTTCATATTTAAGACTAAGGCATAACAAGATGATTGAGAATTATTTTTGGCTGCTCTTTTACCTGTTTGTTGTTAGATTCATTCCTTGTTCTTCCTTGGACTGTGTTGTAGGGGTTGACACCACAAGCTCCATTTTCCAAACTCTCTTAGAAGGTGGTTTCAATGCTTTAGAAAAGCTGGAAGGAAGAGGAAAGATCCTAGAGCATTTCTTCTATTCTTTCTCAACTCCAGGTGGCATTTCAGCGGTGGTAGCATCTCTCTTCTGCTTTCAGCTCCTAGGTTCAGCTCCTACGGGTAGGACTTGGCAAATACTGCCTCCTCCTATCATTTCTCCATTCCTAGGGATGGTAGTGGTTTCCTGATTTTGCTAATTTCTAGGTTTCCTCACAATTTACTCTTTGCCTTTTAACTATTCCGACACATTTGGAACTGTTTCTCAGTATGAAATTTCCTACCTGGTACTATATGTTATCTTTCTTTGATTGTTTACATATACCTGGAGTGTTTTTTGACTTACTGATACATCTATGTTGTTGCTGTTAGGTGCTGTCTAATTTGTTCTAAGTTATAGCAACCCTGTGTACAACAGGATGAAGCACTGACCAGTCTTGTGCCATTCTCATGATCGTTATTATGCTTGAGAACATCGTTGTAGCCACTGTGTAACTCCACCTCGTTGAAGGTCTTCCTCTTTTTTGCTGACCCTCTACTTTACCAAGCATGACATTCTCCTCCAGGGACTGATCTCTCCTGATAGCATGTCCAAACTGTGTGTGACGTAGTCTCACCATACTTGCTCCTGAGAGGCATTCTGGCTATGCCTCTTTCAAGACAGATTTGTTCATTCTTTTGGCAGTCCATGGTATATTCAATATTCTTTGGCAACACCATAATTCAAAGGCATCAGTTCTTCTTTGGTCTTCCTTATTCACTACCAGCTTTCACACGCATTTGATGTGACTGAAGACACCATGGCTTGGGTCAGGTGCACCTTAGTCCTTAAAGTGATATCTTTGCTTTTTAACACTTTAAAGAGGTCTTTTGCAGCAGATTTGCCCAACGCAATGCGTCTTTTGATTTCTTGACTGCTGTTTCCATGAATGTTGATTGTGGATCCAAGTCGAATGAAATCCTTGACAACTTCAAAATTTTCTCAGTTTATCATGATGTTGCTTATTGGCTCTGCTGTGAGGATATTTGTTTTCTTTATGTTGAGGTGTAATCCATACTAAAGGCTGTGGTCTTTGATCTTCATCAGTAACTGCTTCAAATCCTCTTCACTTTCAGAAAGCAAGGTTGTGTCATCTGCATATCACAGGTCATTAATGAGTTTTCCTCCAATCCTGAAGCCTGGTTTTTCATATAGTCCAGTTTCTTGGATTATTTGCTCAGTATACAGATTGAATAAGTATGGTGAAAGGCTATAACCCTGAAGTCACCTTTCCTGACTTTGAACCACGCAGTATCCACTTGGTGTGTTGGAACAGTGCCTCTTGATCAGGTTCCTCCTGAACACAATTAAGTGTTCTGGAATTCCCATTCGTAACAATGTTATCTACAATTTGTTACGATCCACATAGTTGAATGCCTATGCATAGTCAATAAAACACAGGTAAAAGTCTTTCTGGTATTCTCTGCTTTTAGCCAGGATCCACCTGACATCAGCAATGATGTCCCTGGTTCCATGTCCTCTTTTGAATCCAGTTTGAATTTCTGGCAGTTTCATCTTGAGGTACTGCTATAACTATTTTTTTTTTTTATTAACTTTGCTTAAGCTTCAAGTGAACGTTTACAAATCCAGTCTGTCATATATAAGTTTACATACATCTTATTCCGTACTCCCACCTGCTCTTCCCCTATTGAGTCAGCCCTTTCAGTCTCTCCTTTCGTGACAATTTTGATAGCTTCCCTCTCTCTCTATCCTCCCATCCCCCCTCCAGACAAGAGCTGCCAACACACTCTCAAGTGTCCACCTGATATAATTAGCTCACTCTTCATCAGCATCTCTCTCCCACTCGCTGACCAGTCCCTTTCATGTCTGATGAGTTGTCTTCGGGGATGGTTCCTGTCCTGTGCCAACAGAAGGTCTGGGGACCATGGCCGCCGGGATTCCTCTAGTCTCAGTCAGACCATTAAGTATGGTCTTTTTATGAGAATTTGGGGTCTGCATCCCACTGATCTTCTGCTCCCTCAGGAGTTCTCTGTTGTGCTCCCTGTCAGGGCAGTCATCGATTGTGGCCGGGCACCAACTAGTTCTTCTGGTCTCAGGATGATGTAGGTCTCTGGTTCATGTGGCCCTTTCTGTCTCTTGGGCTCGTAATCACCTTGTGTCCTTGGTGTTCTTCATTCTCCTTTGCTCCAGGTGGGTTGAGACCAATTGATGCATCTTAGATGGCCACTTGTTAGCCTTTAAGACCCCAGACGCTACATTTCAAAGTGGGATGCAGAATGTTTTCATAATAGAATTATTTTGCCAATTGACATAGAAGTCCCCTCAAACCATTTTCCCCAGACCCCCACCCCTGCTCCGCTGACCTTTGAAGCATTCATTTTATCCCGGAAACTTCTTTGCTTTTGGTCCAGTCCAATTGAGCTGACCTTCCGTGTATTGAGTGTTGTCTTTCCCTTCACCCAAAGCAGTTCTTATCTACTGATTAATCAATAAAAAATCCTCTCCCTCCCTCCCCTCTTCGTAACCACAAAAGTATGTGTTCTTCTCAGTTTTTACTATTTCTCAAGATCTTATAATAGTGGTCTTATACAATATTTGTCCTTTTGCCTCTGACTAATTTCGCTCAGCATAATGCCTTCCAGGTTCCTCCATGTTATGAAATGTTTCACAGATTCGTCACTGTTCTTTATCGATGCGTAGTATTCCATTGTGTGAATATACCACAATTTATTTACCCATTCATCCATTGATGGACACCTTGGTTGCTTCCAGCTTTTTGCTATTGTAAACAGAGCTGCAATAAACATGGGTGTGCATATATCTGTTTGTGTGAAGGCTCTTGTATCTTTAGGGTATATTCCGAGGAGTGGGATTTCTGGGTTGTATGGTAGTTCTATTTCTAATTGTTTAAGATAATGCCAGATAGATTTCCAAAGTGGTTGTACCATTTTACATTCCCACCAGCAGTGTATAAGAGTTCCAATCTCTCTGCAGCCTCTCCAACATTTATTATTTTGTGTTTTTTGGATTAATGCCAGCCTTGTTGGAGTGGGATGGAATCTCATCGCGGTTTTAATTTGCATTTCTCTAATGGCTAATGATCGAGAGCATTTTCTCATGTATCTGTTGGCTGCCTGAATATCTTCTTTAGTGAAATGTGTGTTCATATCCTTTGCCCACTTTTTGACTGGGTTGTTTGTCTTTTTGTGGTTGAGTTTTGACAGAATCATGTAGATTTTGGAGATCAGGCGCTGGTCTGAGATGTCATAGCTGAAAATTCTTTCCCAGTCTGTAGGTGGTCTTTTTACTCTTTTGGTGAAGTCTTTAGATGAGCATAGATGTTTGATTTTTAGGAGCTCCCAGTTATTGGGTTTCTCTTCATCATTTTTGGTAATGTTTTGTATTCTGTTTATGCCTTGTATTAGGGCTCCTAGGGTTGTCCCAATTTTTTCTTCCATGATCTTTATAGTTTTAGTCTTTATGTTTAGGTCTTTGATCCACTTGGAGTTAGTTTTTGTGCGTGGTGTGAGGTATGTGTCCTGTTTCATTCTTTTGCAAATGGATATCCAGTTATGCCAGCACCATTTGTTAAAAAGACTATCTTTTCCCCAATTTACTGACCCTGGTCCTTTGTCAAATATCAGCTGCTCATACTTGGATGGATTTATATCTGGGTTCTCAATTCTGTTCCATTGGTCTATGTGCCTGTTGTTGTACCAGTACCAGGCTGTTTTGACTACTGTGGCTGTATAATAGGTTCTGAAATCAGGTAGAGTGAGGCCTCCCACTTTCTTCTTCTTTTTCAGTAATGCTTTGCTTATCCGGGGCTTCTTTCCCTTCCATGTGAAATTGGTGATTTGTTTCTCTATCCCCTTAAAATATGACATTGGAATTTGGATCGGAAGTGCGTTATGTGTATAGATGGCTTTTGGTAGAATAGACATTTTTACTATGTTAAGTCTTCCTATCCATGAGCAAGGTATGTTTTTCCACTTAAGTACATCCTTTTGAATTTCTTGTAGTAGAGCTTTGTAGTTTTCTTTGTATAGGTCTTTTACATCCTTGGTAAGATTTATTCCTAAGTATCTTATCTTCTTGGGGGCTACTGTGAATGGTATTGATTTGGTTATTTCCTCTTCGGTGTTGTTTTTGTTGATGTAGAGGAGTCCAAGTGATTTTTGTATGTTTATTTTATAACCTGAGACTCTGCCAAACTCTTTTATTACTTTCAGTAGTTTTCTGGAGGATTCCTTAGGGTTTTCTGTGTATAAGATCATGTCATCTGCAAATAGTGATAACTTTACTTCCTCCTTGCCAATCCGGATACCCTTTATTTCTTTGTCTAGCCTAATTGCCCTGGCTAGGACTTCAAGTACGATGTTGATTAAGAGCGGTGATAAAGGGCATCCTTGTCTGGTTCCCATTCTCAAGGGAAATGCTTTCAGGTTCTCTCCATTTAGAGTGATATTGGCTGTTGGCTTTGCATAGATGCCCTTTATTATGTTGAGGAATTTTCCTTCAATTCCTATTTTGGTAAGAGTTTTTATCATAAATGGGTGTTGGACTTGGTCAAATGCCTTTTCTGCATCAATTGATAAGATCATGTGGTTTTTATCTTTTTTTTTATTTATGTGATGGATTACATTAATGGTTTTTCTGATGTTAAACCAGCCTTGCATACCTGGTATAAATCCCACTTGATCATGGTGAATTATTTTTTTGATGTGTTGTTGGATTCTATTGGCTAGAATTTTGTTGAGGATTTTTGCATCTATGTTCATGAGGGATATAGGTCTGTAATTTTCTTTTTTTGTAATGTCTTTACCTGGTTTTGATATCAGGGAGATGGTGGCTTCATAGAATGAGTTGGGTAGTATTCCGTCCTTTTCTATGCTTTGAAATACCTTCAGTAGTAGTGGTGTTAACTCTTCTCTGAAAGTTTTGTAGAACTCTGCAGTGAAGCCGTCCGGGCCAGGGCTTTTTTTTGTTGGAAGTTTTTTGATTACCGTTTCAATCTCTTTTTTTGTTATGGGTCTATTTAGTTGTTCTACTTCTGAATGTGTTAGTTTAGGTAGGTAGTGTTTTTCCAAGAATTCAACCATTCCTTCTAGGTTTTCAAATTTGTTAGAGTACAATTTTTCATAATAATCTGAAATGATTCTTTTAATTTCATTTGGTTCTGTTGTGATATGGTCCTTCTTGTCTCTTATTCGGGTTATTTGTTTCCTTTCCTGTATTTCTTTAGTCAGTCTGGCCAATGGTTTATCAATTTTGTTAATTTTTTCAAAGAACCAGCTTTTGGCTTTGTTAATTCTTTCAATTGTTTTTCTGTTCTCTAATTCATTTAGTTCAGCTCTAATTTTTATTATTTGTTTCCTTCTGGTGCCTGATGGGTTCTTTTGTTGCTCAGTTTCTATTTGTTCAAGTTGTAGGGACAGTTCTCTGCTTTTGGCTCTTTCTTCTTTTTGTATGTGTGCATTTATCGATATAAATTGGCCTCTGAGCACTGCTTTTGCTGTGTCCCAGAGGTTTTGATAGGAAGTATTTTCATTCTCATTGCATTCTATGAATTTCCTTATTCCCTCCTTGATGTCTTCTATAACCCAGTCTTTTTTCAGGAGGGTATTGTTTATTTTCCAAGTATTTGATTTCTTTTCCCTAGTTTTTCTGTTATTGATTTCTGGTTTTATTGCCTTGTGGTCTGAGAAGATGCTTTGTAGTATTTCGATGTTTTGGACTCTGCAAAGATTTGTTTTATGACCTAATATGTGGTCTATTCTAGAGAATGTTCCATGTGCGCTAGAAAAAAAAGTATACTTTGCAGCAGTTGGGTGTAGAGTTCTGTATAAGTCAATGAGGTCAAGTTTGTTGATTGTTGTAAGTAGGTCTTCCGTGTCTCTATTGAGCTTCTTACTGGATGTCCTGTCCTTCTCCGAAAGTAGTGTGTTGAAGTCTCCTACTATAATTGTGGAGGTGTCTATCTCACTTTTCAATTCTGTTAAAATTTGATTTATGTATCTTGCAGCCCTGTCATTGGGTGCATAAATATTTAATATGGTTATGTCTTCCTGATCAATTGTCCCTTTTATCATTATATAGTGTCCTTCTTTATCCTTTGTGGTGGATTTAAGTCTAAAGTCTATTTTGTCAGAAATTAATATTGCTACTCCTCTTCTTTTTTGCTTATTGTTTGCTTGATATATTTTTTTCCATCCTTTGAGTTTTAGTTTGTTTGTGTCTCTAAGTCTAAAGTGTGTCTCTTGTAGGCAGCATATAGATGGATCGTGTTTCTTTATCCAGTCCGTGACTCTCTGTCTCTTTATTGGTGCATTTAGTCCATTTACATTCAGCGTAATTATAGATAAATAAGTTTTTAGTGTTGTCATTTTGATGCCTTTTCATGTGTGCTGTTGGCCATTTCATTTTTCCACATACTTTTTTGTGCTGAGACGTTTTTCTTAGTAAATTGTGAGATCCTCATTTTCATAGTGTTTGACTTTATGTTAGTTGAGTCGTTACGTTTTTCTTGAGTTATGGAGTTGTTATACCTTTTTGTGGTTACCTTATTATTTACCCCTATTTTTCTAAGTAAAAACCTAACTTGTATTGTTCTATATCGCCTTGTATCACTCTCCACCTGGCAGTTCAATGCTTCCTGTATTTATTTCCTCTTTTTGATTATTGTGATCTTTTACCTATTGACTTCCATGATTCCCTGTTATGTGTATTGTTATTTTTTTTTAATTAATCTTAATTTGTTTGTTTTTGTGATTTCCCTATTTGAGTTGATATCAGGATGTTCTGTTTTGTGACCTTGTGTTGTGCTGGTATCTGATATTATTGGTTTTCTGACCAAACAATATCCTTTAGTATTTCTTGTAGCTTTGGTTTGGTTTTTGCAAATTCTCTAAACTTGTGTTTATCTGTAAATATCTTAATTTCGCCTTCATATTTCAGAGAGAGTTTTGCTGGATATATGATCCTTGGCTGGCAGTTTTTCTCCTTCAGTGCTCTGTATATGTCGTCCCATTCCCTTCTTGCCTGCATGGTTTCTGCTGAGTAGTCTGAACTTATTCTCATTGATTCTTCCTTGAAGGAAACCTTTCTTTTCTCCCTGGCTGCTTTTAAAATTTTCTCTTTATCTTTGGTTTTGGCGAGTTTGATGATAATATGTCTTGGTGTTTTTCTTTTTGGATCAATCTTAAATGGGGTTCGATGAGCATCTTGGATAGATATCCTTTCGTCTTTCATGATGTCAGGGAAGTTTTGTGTCAGGAGTTCTTCAACTATTTTCTCTGTGTTTTCTGTCCCCCCTCCCTGTTCTGGGACTCCAATCACTCGCAAGTTATACTTCTTGATAGAGTCCCACATGATTCTTAGGGTTTCTTCATTTTTTAAAATTCTTTTACCTGATTTTTTTTCAGCTATGTTGGTGTTGATTCCCTGGTCCTCCAGATGTCCCAGTCTGCATTCTAATTGCTCGAGTCTGCTCCTCTGACTTCCTATTGCGTTGTCTAATTCTGTAATTTTATTGTTAATCTTTTGGATTTCTACATGCTATCTCTCTATGGATTCTTGCAACTTATTAATTTTTCCACTATGTTCTTGAATAATCTTTATGAGTTCTTCAACAGTTTTATCGGTGTGTTCCTTGGCTTTTTCTGCAGGTTGCCTTATTTTGTTTGTGATGTCTTGAAGCATTCTGTAAATTAGTTTTTTATATTCTGTATCTGATAATTCCAGGATTGTATCTTCATTTGGGAAAGATTTTGATTCTTTTGTTTGGGGGGTTGGAGAAGCTGTCATGGTCTGCTTCTTTATGTGGTTTGATATGGACTGCTGTCTCCGAGCCATCACTGGGAAACCAGTTTTTCCAGAAAATCCGCTAAAAAAAAAAAAAATGCAGTCAGATCCCTATCAGAGTTCTCCCTCTGGCTCAGGCTATTCGGATGTTAATGAAGCCGCCTGGGGAAGGTGGGGGAGGGATCAGAGAGATAGGGGAGTAGCACCTCAGAATATAGCCAGAGTTGCTTGTCTTGCTTGGAATGACTCTTATATCTGAGATTTCCGTGGGGCGCGTCGCCTAGGTGTGCTGTCTGTGTGGAGATTGCCCCCGGGGTGTCTGGCCCACTGGAGTCATGGTCAGATCCTCCTCTGCCAGCCTGGGACGGTGCACTCCTGACTCCAAAATCAGTCGCTGCCTCCCGGGGACTCCCCGTCCCACCTACCGCGTCGCCGCGCCCCCCCACGAACCGGCTGGGCTCCCCACCGGGGTCAGCTCAGGCGAGCGGAGCAGCTCTCCGCGCCTGCGCCGCGACCGTGCGTCCCGGTTGGGACGCCACTCTCCCCGCTCCAAGACCAGTCACTGCCTCCCGGGGACTTCTCCCACCAGCTGCGTCACCACGCTGCCCGCGCAAACCGGCTGGGCCCCCTCTTGGGGTTAGTTCAGGGGGATGGAACAGCTCCCCACACCCGCTCCCCTCCTAAATCCTGGCGGGACGGCTCCCCATCTGGGATGCTGTTCTCCCCACTCCAAGACCAGTCACTGCCTCCCGGGGACTTTTCCCACCAGCTGCGCCGACACGCCGCCCACGCGAACCAGCTGGGCCCCCTCCCGGAATGAGTTCGGGGGCCAAGGCTAGGCCCCTTGTTTGTGCTGTCTGCCGCCCTGGGCTTTGCCCCAAATCGGGCACCGAAGGTCACCTGACTGGTACGCTGGCTCCAGGCTCTGAAAACAATCGCTGCCTCTCCGTATTTGTTTGTTCTCCGTCTCTAAATCTGTGTTTGTTGTTCAGGATTCGTAGATTGTTATGTATGTGATCGATTCACTTGTTTTTCCGAGTCTTTGTTGCAAGAGGGATCCGCGGTAGCATCCACCTGGTCCGCCATCTTGGCCCCGCCTCCTGCTGTAACTATTTTTGAATGACCTTCAGAAAATTTTACTTATGTGTGATATTAATGATACCGTTTGATAATTTTCACATTTGGTTGGATCACCTTTTTTGGGAATAGGCATAAATATGGATCTCTTCCAGTCTTTTTTTTTTCCAGTCAGTTGGTCAGGAAGCTGTCTTCCAGTTTTCTTGGCATAGGTGAGTGAGCACTCCCAGTGTTGCTTCATTTTGGTGAAACATCTCAATTGGTATTCCATCAATTCCTGGAGCTTGTTTTTCACCAATGTCTTCAGTGCAGCTTGGACTTCTTCCTTTAGTACCATGAGTTCTTAATCATATGCTACCTCCTGAAATGATTGAACCTTGACCAATTCTTTTTGGTAGTGACTCTGTGTAGTCCTTCAATCTTCTTCTGATGCTTCCTGCGTCTTTCAGTATTTTGCCCATAGAATCCTTCACTATTGTTGCCAGGTGAAAAACCCATGTTTTGCTCAGTGTGACTAGTTACAGCCAATAAACAAGAGGCCGAGGTGGGAGAACAGAAAGACACCTGTATTTCGTTGTACAAGGAAAGGAGCAATCTGGGCTGCTGCCTCCAAGACTGCTTGCAGGCAGCTTGGGGAGGTGGGCTTTCACAGACAGCAGACAAGGAAATGCAAATTTATCATGAATATTCAGGGCTGACCTTCATGCAGGTGCTCAGAGCTTGGGGATGAATATGCATTTTCTTTAGACAAGGGTTTGATTCCCCAGGATGGAGGAAGGGATGAATTTTTCTTCATTAGGACGTTAAGTCTCCACCCAGAGTCAGAGGTTGAGGCCATATCTGGCCTATCCTGTGGTTGTCTTGTCAAGGACAATTTCAGAAGAAAGCGCAGCTTATTTTGCTTGGTGTAGGAGGATAAGCCAGAGCAGGTGTCTTTTAGAAGGGTTGGGCTCTGAGGCTGCGTGCCTCAGTATTGCAACTTGGGGCTTGAATTTTTTTCTTCAGTTCTTTCAGCTTGAGAAATGCCAAGCATGTTCTTCCCTTTTGGTTTTCTAACTCCAGGTCTTTGCACATATCGGTATAATACTTTGTCTTCTCGAGCTGCCCTTTGAAATCTGTTCAGCTCTTTTAGTTCATCATTTCTTCCTTTTGCTTTAGCTACACGATATTCAAGAGCAAGTTTCAGAGTCTTTCCTGACATCCATTTCTTTCCTGTCTTTTTAATGACCTCTTGCTTTCTTCATGTGTGCTGTCCTTGATGCCATTCCATAACTCGTCTGATCATTAGTGTTCAATGTATCAAATCTATCCTTGAGACAGTCTGTAAATTCAGGTGGGATATACTCAAGGTCATACTTTGACTCTTGTGGACTTGTTCTAATTTTCTTCAGTTTCAATTTGAACTTTCATATGAGCAATTGATGGTCTGTTCCGCAGTTGGCCCCTGGCCTTGTTCTGACTGATGATTTTGAGCTTTACCATTGTCTCTTTCCATAAAAAAAAAAAAAAAAAAAATGTAGTTAATTTGATTCCTGTGTATTCCATCTGGTGAAGTCTATGTGTATGGTCACTGTTTATGATGTTGAAGAAAAGTATTTGCAATGAAGAAGTTTTTGGTCTTGCAAAATTCTGTCATGTGATATCTGGCATCATTTCTATCACCAAGGCCATATCTTCCAACTACCAATCCTTCTTTGTTTCCGACTTTCACATTCCAATCACCAGTAATTATGAATGCTTCCTGATTGCATGTTTGGTCAATTTCAGACTGCAGAAGTTGGTAAAAATCTTTGATTTCTTTATCTTTGGCCTTAGTAGTTTGTGCATAAATTTGAATAATAGTCATATTAACCTGTCTTCCTTGTAAGCATATGGTTATTATCCTATTACTGACAGAGTTGTACTTCAGGGTAGATCTTGAAATGTTCTTTTTGACAATGAATGCAACACCATTCCTCTTCAATTTGTCATTCTTGGCATAGTAGGTCATATGATTGTCTGATTCAAAATGACCAATGCCAGTCCATTTTAGGCCACTAATGCCTAGGATATCAATGTTTATGCATTCTACTTCATTTTTTGAGGATTTCTATTTTTGCTAGATTCGTACTTCGTACATTCCATGTTCCAATTATTATGGATGTTTTCATCTTTTTTTTTTTCATTTTGTGTCATGCCACATCAGCAAGTGAAGGTCCTGAAAGCTTGAGTCCATCAATGTCATTGACTCTACTTTGAGTAGGCACCTCTTCCCCAGTTGTATTTTGAGTTCCTTCCAGTCTGAGAGGCTCATCTTCCGGCACTACATCAGACGACGTTCCGCTACTTTTCATAAGATTTTCACTGGCTAATTTTTTTCAGAAGTGGGCCACTAGGTCCTTCTTCCTAGTCTGTCTTAGTCTGGAAGCTCAGCTGAAACCTGTCCACCATGGGTGACCCTGCTGGTGTTTGAATACCGGTGGCATAGCTTCTAGCATCACAGCAACGGGCAAGCTCCTACAGTACAACAAACTGACAGATGCATGGGGTTTATACCTATGGATCTAGTAAACTAACAAAATTTACTTTAGGGTGACTGACAAGTAGCTGGCCATTATGCTTACCAGAAAAAAAAAAAAAAAAAAGGAAAAAAACCAAACCTGTTGTTGTTGTGTCAATTTTGACTCAGAGCAACCCCCAAACCCATTGCTGTTGAGTCAATTCTGACTCATAGCGACCCAATAGGCCAGAGTAAAACTGCCCCCATATGTTTTTCAAGGAGAATCTGGTGGATTCGAACTGCCAACCTTGTGGTTGGTCATCAAAGGCTTAACCACTGTGCTACCAGGACCCCTATGGTCCCTTAAATCCCAGAGTGGGGAAGTTTTTTTCTCAGTTGTCAACCCACAGGTTGACAGTTCAAACCCACCCAGCAGCCTGCTTCCATAGAGGTTATAGGCAATGAAACCCTATGGGGCACTTCTACTCTGTCACATGGTATCTCTATGAATCAAAATCAACTCAACAGCACCTAACAACAACAATCAATTTGATAAGATCCCTAGGTGGTGCAGAGGTCAGGCATTCGACTGCTAACCAAAGGGTTGGCAGTTCGAATCTATTAGCCACTCCTTGGAAACCCTGTGGGGTACTTCTACTCTATCCCATGGGGTCGCTATGAGTTGGAATTGACTTGATGGCAACAAGTTTGGATTTTTTGGTTTAGGTGGCTCAGAAACTTTGTGCTAGGCTGCCAACTTAAAGGTTGGCAGTTTGAACCCACCCAGGAGCGGCACCATGGAAATAAAACATCTGGTGATCTGCTTTTGTTAAGATTACTGCCCTCCCAAAAAAATCCTATGGAGCAGTTCCGCTCTGTAACATATGGCTCCGCCAGGAGTCAGAATTAACTTGATGGCAGCTAACAACAATTGTCAATCAATCTTATAAAGCAAACTATTTTATTATAATTTTTGCCTGGATAATTGACACTTGCCTGCCAGTCCTTTCTGCTTTTAGTGAGGGAGGGGAATAGGATCCTATTTATTTCAAGCACTATTCTTCAATACAGAGTATGTATTAAACTTATTTTTGTCATATATTACCCAGTATTTTTTTGTGTTTATAGTATGAGAGAGTCTGCATTAAGGCAGCACATTTTGTTGCTAAGACTAGTTAGAATTTTATTTTAGAAAGACCACAATAGGAGATGTGTGCGGGATCTATTTATTGGGGGAGGAATACTGGAAGCAAGGAGGACAATTTGCAGTCTAGTGTCCAAACGGAAACCCTGGTGGTGTAGTGGTTAAGTGCTACGGCTGGTAACCAAAGCGTTGGCGGTTCAAATCCGCCAGGCACTCCTTGGAAACTCTATGGGGCTGTTCTACTCCGTCCTATAGGGTCGCTATGAGTCGGAATCGACTCAACGGCGCTGGGTTTGGTTTGTTTTTTTTTTTGGTTTAGTGTCCAAAGAGGTAATGGTATAATCCTATATTAAGAACATTACTAGGGAAAAAGGAGAGGATGAAGTCTGGATTACAGAGAGATCTAGTAGGTTAGAAACAGAAGGCAGTAGAGAAGATAAAAGACTATAGCCTTCAGCATGCATTACACTTTAACATAAAGAAAACAAAAATCTCACAACTGGACTAATAAGCAACATCATTATAAACAGAGAAAATTTTGAACTTATCAAGGATTTCATTTTTCTCGGATCCACAATCAATGCCCATGGAAGGAGGAGTCAAGAAATCAAATGATATGTTGCATAGGGCAAATGCACTGCAAAAGAACTCTTTAAAGTGTTCAAAGCAAAGATGTCACTTTGAGGGCTAAAGTGTGCCTGACCAAAGCCAGAGTATTTTCAGTCAACTCCTATACATGTGACACCTGGACGCTCAATAAGGAAGACCAAAGAAAACCGATGCATTTGAATTATGGTGTTGGCAAAGTACGTTGACTATAACCATGGACTGTTAGAAGAAGAAACAAATCTGTCTTGAAAGAAGTACAGCTAGAATGCTCCTTAGAAGCAAGAATGGGTTATTCCCTTCCAACCTTTCATTTTCAATCTGTTTGCATCCTTGGGTCTAAGATATGTCTCCTGTAGACAGCATATGGATAGATCATATTTTATATCCATTCTGCCACTCTCTGCCTTTTCTTGGAGTGTTTAATCCATTTACATTTAAAGTAATTACCGATAAGGAAGGACTTGCTTTTGTCATTTTACTAACTATTTTTGTGTCTTGTACTTTACTTGTTCCTCAATTTCTACAGTTTTGTCATTATTTGTGTTAGCTGCTTTTTGTTTTGAGTCTTTTGGATTTTTTTCTTCTTACCTTCTGTGTATATTTTTCAAAGATATTTTCTTAATAATTACCATAAAAATTTTATTTAACTCCTTACACTTACAGCAACTTAACTTGATACCAACCAGTAACATACATAAAAGTAACATACAACATTAGAATACAAAAACTCTATTCCAATTTTTCTCTTCTCTCCCCTATCTCTGTTGTTTTTGTCACCTTCTATACCACTACACAGAAACCCTGGTGGCCTAGTGGTTAAGTGCTGTGGCTGCTAACCAAAAGGCCAGCAGTTCGAATCCACCAAGTGCTCCTTGAAAACTCTATGGGGCAGTTCTACTCTGCCCTATAGGGTCACTATGAGTCGGAATCGACTTGACAGCAGCGGGTTTGGTTTCAGCAGGTTTTATACCAGTACATATCCTATGCCTGTTAGGATATAATTATACTTATTTCCTACACATTTGTTGTTATAAAGCTTATAGAACATAACAACTAAATTTTCCAGGCAAAAATACCATATCCTTTTATTTGCCCCTGCTATTTATTTCAGCAACCCTGGTGGCACTATGATTAAGAGCTTGGCTGCTAAACAAAAGGTCAGCAGTTTGAATCCACCAGCCGCTCCTTGGAAAACCTATAGGGCAGTTCTAGTCTGTTCTATAGGGTCACCACAACTCGGAATCAACTCTATGGCAATGGGTTTATTTCCTTCATTTGAGATCTCTCTTTTTTCATTCATTTATTTATGTATTATTATTATTATTTTGTTCCTATACAACTTTGAGTATTTGTCTAGTCTTCCTTCCTTTCCATCTGAAGGATTCTCTTTAGCAATTATTGAAACATAGGTCTGGTGGTAACAAATTCCCCCAACTTTTGTTTATCTGAAAATGTCCTGATTTCACCCTTGTTTTTGAAGAACAGGTTTACTGGATAAACAATTTTTGGCTGACAGTGGTTTTCTTTCAGCACTTTATATATACTGTTCCATTGCCTCCTGGCCTCAAAGGTTTCTGAAGACGAATTGGCACTTAAACTTATTAAGGAGCTGTTACATGTGATGCTGGATTTTCTCATGTTGTTTTCAGAACTCTTTCATTGTCTTTGATTTTCAAGAGTTTGATTACAATGCGTCATGGTGTAGATCTTTTTTGGCTTATTCTACTTGGAGTTTGCTGATCTTGTATTTGCAGGCTTAACTCAGGTCTGGAAAGTTTTTTGCCATTATTTGTTCAAATATTCTTTCTACCTCTTTGTTTCTCTCTTCCTCTTCAAGGATGCCCATGGTGTGTATGTTGTTTTGCTTGATGGTGTCCCACAATTCCATTTGGCTTTGCTCATTTTTTAAATTCCTTTTCTCTTGTTTCTCTTGGGTCTTGATAAATTCAGTTGTCTTATCCCCCAGTTCACTTATCTTTTCTTCTGCCTGCTCAAATCTATTGTTGAATACCTCCCTCGCATTTTTTAATTCAATTATTGTATTCCTCACTTCCAGCATTTCTATTTGGCTTTTTTTAAAAAAATATTTTATCTCCTTATTGAGATTCTCATTTTGCATCCTTATTTCTTTTAATTTGTTGCTTATGTGTTCTCTAAATTCCTTGAGTATAGTTAATATTGTCATTTGAAAGTCCTCTATTTTGCCATTATTCAGACTTCCATAGGAGTAATTTCTACTTCTTCGTAATGTCCTTTTGATTGGGCCATCTTTTCTTGCGTCCTTGTGTTTCTTATAATTTTGTTGAACTTGGGGCGTTTGAGTGTTATATTGTGTTAACTCTTAAGACTCAGGATTTTCTCTCGCCCCAGCGATTGTAATTTTTTTTTTTCCTTACCCGTCCCATTTCCACTAGAGGGCACTGTGGTCCTTTAATTCTAACTGGGAGCTAGGGAAAACACTCCATCAGGGCCATCGTACTCTGCAGAAGTTTCAAGTGGTGGGGTGGGAGGTAGGCAAGCTTAAGTCGCAGATCTGCCTTTGGGAATATTTTGTTGACACCATTAATTTAACTGCTCCCTTTTGTTATGCATTCTGGCTGGGCTGCAGAACAAGTTTTTTTTTTTTGTTTTTTTTTCTTTCTTTTCTCAGTCCTGCCTCCAGAGGGTAGGTGGCTGCCTTCTCTGAGTAGGTACAGTGTCTTCCCACTTCTCTGGTTGCCTCCCAACAGATATGAAGAACTTAACCCACTGGACCACCAGCCAAAGCCAAATTTTTCACCTCCATCCTGGGCTAAGTTAGTTTTGTTCACTATCTGCAGTTTGTGGCTTGCGGTTTAGAGTAAGCCTCACTGCCATGGGTGCTGGGTGGGAGGGGCTCCTCCTGTATGATACAGAAAAAAAAAAAAAAAAATCCTACCTTGATTGCTGGCTTGCTCTTCAGCTTTCAGCCAGGTGCTATATCTCTTGAGCTGGTTTCCAGAATTCTGAATTTGTGGAGTTTCAACACATTATTATTTTTCCCATAGTTATTCAGAGGCAACACATGGCCTGAAGGAGAAAACATTAGTGTGGAAGGAATAAAAAGAGCTATACAAAGTCAAAATTCAAGGGTTTTTGTTTGTTTTTTAATCTTATGAAACAGGCTTTTTGAGAATGGAAGGTAAATCTTGAGGAAAGGCAGGCACAGAACATATAGCATAACAACAGAACTAAAAAGAGTATAGGGACATAGAGAAAGAAGACCTCTGTCCATCTTCACCTGGATTTTGGTTTAGGAAGGAGCAGATGAATCCTATAGGAGTTGGATAGGGAACTGGTAGGAGGATGTGGAGTAAAAGGAGGCTCCCTATCAGACAGAGAACACTTCGTGGCCAGCACCGTAGAACCACCTAGGGAGAGCTTAGCCAATGTCTGCAGATCATTTCATTGCCTTTTGAGGGAGCACCAGAAATAATTCTGGAAGAAAAGCTACATAACTCTTTGCCTCCTTCTGTGGGTTGTGGGCCTTTCATTGACAGCTCCTGGAGTACTGTCTGTACATTACCCAGCAGACATTTGTCTTTTTGTACCCTAACACTTTGATCTCCAAATGACCTACTCTACATGGACAACTCACAGATTTTTGCAAAGAATTAGGACATTCATAAGCACTCCCAAGAAAAACGGTGGAGGCCTTGGCCTCTTCAAGGGGCGAGGGAGATGTAGAAGGGGTAGCACACAGGCATTTGGTTGGGACTGGACAGCTGGAAAATCAATCACTGTTAGCATGTGTATAAGAGAAAATGTTAGACTGTAAGCTCCACAATTGAAGAAAACTTTTTTGTTTTCACTGATGTATCCCAAGAAAATTAAGCAATACCTGACCCTTGGTAAATGCTCAACTGTTTTACTGATGAGCAAGTAAAAAATTATCACTAAATTAATGCTCTTAAAATCACTTGTATGTTAAAGAAGGGAGTATTGAAGAGTACCTTAGTTGACTTCCAACCAGTCTTTATCAATTGTAATAAAAGGTCCTCATCAGAGTGGAGTGGGCGGAAGAGGGATTGCAATTGCTTTAAACCAGGTACTGGGAGTCGATTCTGACTTCTGCGATCCCATCTGTGTCAAAGTAGAACTGTGCTCTTTAGGGTTTTCAATGGCTGATTTTTCAGAAGTAGATCACCAGACCTTTCTTCAGAGTGGACTTGAACCTCCAAACTTTCAGTCAAAAGCCAAGCACGTTAACTGTTTGTACTACCCAGGGACTTTCCCTGATGCAAGTCTGAGAGCAGTCTCTCACTAATCATACCATACAAATCATACCATGATGCAAGTCTGAGGGAAAGGTAGGTGACTACAAATCTATGGCACAAGAGAGCTTCCCTCTAGCATAATGAAAATTATTAGCCAAAAATTGTCTACTGTTCTAGTAAACAATGTTACTTAGCAAACAACAAAGATTCCAATGGTCTAGGAGCTAAGTGAAGCTAAGCAATGCAAGTGAAGATAATCTTAAAATTGGAGACAGTAATGTTTTGTAATATTAAAGAAGGGACTAAGAATTCAGGAGGGTAAATATTTGTTAGGATTTCTGGAAGAAATGGACCTATGTATGCAGTATAATTCCAGCCCAAGAATTTTGGTGGAGAGGCTCTTGAAAACCTCATTATGACCTGGATGTTCACTGTGAGTGAGTCTCAATTGCTGGGCATCGAATAAATAAATAAAATCTTCAGATTTCTTTTACTTCATACAGTCTTCTTTCTTGTATGGACCATTCTCCTTCTCTTCCTCAATTCTTTTCTCCTGCTATTATTTGGGTCACATCTCCCAGGAGAACTTTCCTGGCCCATGGATAAAATTGTGTCCTTTACTGTGTACTACCCTAGAACTTTGTGGTTCTTTTTTCATAACACTCAATACAGTTTATTGTAAGCACAAGTTTAATTGTGTTTATGTGGCTTTCCTGTTGGATCATAAGCTCCAGGGGACAAGCCCTTTGTCATTCTCTTCATTCCTTATTGAGTTTCCAGTCCTTGTGGGGGGAGATGCAGAGAAACAGAACACTCAGGGGCTTTTGAGAGGGTGGTTTTAGAGCTAGTTTCCTAGCTCCTCTGTGGCCTATCTCTGTTTTTGTTCCTTTTATCAAGTTTCCCAGTGATTTTATGGTCTAACCTTGCAATAAACCTCTTCACTTCAGTTAACATATGTGGGTCTCTCTTCTTTGTAACTAAAGAGCCTCTGATAAGACAATTTGTGAATAGAAAATGGATAATATTCATGGGCAGACGATTTCTATCTCTTACACCATTATTCTGACACTCCATTAGCAAAGTAACATGCTATTTTATTTGAGAATATTTGAACAGACACATTCTTACAATAAGTATGGAGTGTACAAGTTCTTCCTCTCAGTGCTGACAACTGTTGCCCCACAGGACTCAGAAGACTGGAGGTATGGTCAGTGTTTTCCTTGCTTCTCGTTGCCTCCTAGAACATTCTCCTTAAAGCCCCATCTTTGACACTTATGTCATTAGGGGATGTCACGTACCACCCATCACTGTTATTATCATTCTCTGATAATCAGCTTTTGTATATTCTCTTATTTTAAATTTTTGAACTAATTTTAAGCATTTTGCAACTCTGAATAAGAAGCTTAAATGTTAACTTCCAATGGGCTAACAATCTTAAATCAAAGCATAAGAACTGGTAGAAAGAACGCCCCTCCTTACCACACATCAAGCAAATTTAGATTAGGTTCTTGATTTATATAGTACATGATATTGGAAGCCAGGCTCTCTCCTATCCTGTAAAGTCAGTTTCCCAACACTTTGTTATTGTTGCTAGCTGCCAAAAAGCTGGCCCCTAATTCATGGCACCCCTGTGTACTATGGAAAGAAATGCAGCCTGGCATTGTGCAATCCCTGTGATAGGTTGTGGGTCAGACCTTGTGATCTGTGAGGTTTCCATTGGCTGATTTCAGAAGTAGATCACCAGTCATTTCTTTCTAGTCCACCTTAGTCTGGAAGCTCCTCTGAAACGCCTTCAGCATCATAGCAACACGCAAGCTTCTGCCGACAGTTGAACAGTGGCTGCGCATGAAGTGTATCGTTTGGGAATTCAACTTGGGTTTCCCACATGAAAGTCGAGAATTCTACCACTGAAGCACCAGTGTCTCCATTTCCCAACACTGGCACTGCAAATTTAACACTGTCTTTATGTGGGAGCTCCTTTTCTCCCATAATTTGTGCTATGTTCTGATCTTCAGTCTCTTTCAAAATTCCTATCCTGGCAAAGGAGAAACCCATGCCCCCTCTCCTAATCTTGCCAGGAAACAACTTATGTCAATACAGTTTGTTTTTCCCACTGCAATATTTTATCCTAATCCTGTTTCATAGCATTTCCAGTGTCACTCTACTGCATAAAAATATATGTTGTCCTTCTAAGATTTGCAAATATGGTGGAAAACTTGTGACTGTTACGTGGAAAGTACTATTATCTTCATGCTACTATGCCCATGCGAGAAAACTGGAATGCTCATCTTTGGTTTAGAGTTGTGTGGTAGTTAATGTTATGTGGCAACTTGGCTAGGCTATGGTACCCAGTTGTTTGGTCAAAAACAATGAAAAATTGTGCATACTTTGAAATCCATCACTTAAGAGTCTCTGAACTTCATATATACAATGTTTTCTCAAGATACTATTTTTACATTTCCTTAAGGTCTTTTTAGACCTATATTTACAGTTTTATTTCTTCTGTTCTGCAGTCTCGCCAGGTGCAGACATTTATTAAAGGATTCAATTTATTTGCTATTTACTTAATAGCTAGTTTTACTTAACACGGCCTTTACTTGATAAAAAGCAAATAGAGCATCAATAGATTTCTTTCACCAATAGGATGCAATTACTTAGGTGATGCTTTAATGAAAGAATAATGTCAGAATAACTATTTGAGGAGCTATTTTAAGACCAAAAGACAGTTTTTTGCAAAAGGAGCACACAGAAGGTAAGGATTTCATTAACATGGTGGCTAGCAGAGAGCAGCAGCTCTATTTTCTCCTCCTTCTTCTTATTTCATGCTTAAGCAATCATCAACATAAATGATATGGATGATAAATGTACTTTATTTCTACAAAATCAAATACAGAATGCTAAGTTTAAAGAAAGCCTTAGTTACTTGCTTTCTAGAAACATTGCAGGAACACAATCATTACCGATTATACAGCTGAGACCCACTTTATATTCAGCATGATATCCCACCCCACTTGTCCTCTTATTTACAGCCTGACACACCTTTTGGACAATTTTGTTGAATTGCATGGGAGTAGCTTTATTGTCTTGGTCTGGATATTCATTAGAAAAAAAAAATTTTTGTGATAGAATATGAAATGGATTATTTTATGGTTGCAATAAAATAGGTTAACAATCTAGAATTTGTTACTTTTTCTCTAAAACTTGTAGTCAGAATTTATGAAATGTCAAAGCATGAAAACTTATAATCTTTATAGTGATTATTGCCGAAGCCTTAATTCAGCATCACTTCTGGAGTGGGTACCATTATTTTATTTTAAAATGTCAGATTTCAAGACCCATAAGTAAAGAACCGAATTCATTTGAATGTGAAAAGTAAAGAACTGAATTCATTTGAATGTGAAAAGGAAGTCCTTGGTGAGTTTCCTCAATCAGAAATCTATAGGCTGTTTTCTTCTACTTCTTTAGAAATCCCACTGTATAAAACTTTGATGTGATACACATATAATAAAACTATCCTCGAATTCAGCATATCTTTCAGAAACCTTTTGACAAAATTGAAATGACTAACTACTCCCCTTTTAACACAAGAGAGCAGTCCCTAAGTACCAATGCTTCTCAGGCTTAAAATCAATTTATAAAACTTTTAATATTTTTTAATTAAGTTAAAATTTTGGTCCTTTAAAAGTCATGTCACCTCAAAGTCAGTTACAGTCATTCCACTTTCTAAAAATTTCTCCTTAAAAATTCTAGTGTAAAATTTAACTGAGTGTCCAGTGCTCCTCCATTGTCTCTGTCAATGGCACACCCAGCTACTGGTCAGAAGCTAAGTGTCTCAATTATCTATTATTATATAAAGAAATCATCCCAAAACTTGGTGAATTGAGCCACAAAAATTTATTATTTGTCACAACTTCATGGGTTGGCTGGGGCTCAACTGGGTGCTTCTCCTGCTGGCATTGTTTGAGTTCTCTAATACAGATGTATCTGGAGCTTCTCTCTGTTGACTGCCTAGTAAAAATGATTCCAAACAAAGCTGAACTCACAATAAAATGTTAGACAACACAGAGGTAGTTCCTACGGCTGTCCATCAATAATTCACCTTCTGAACAGTATTAACGTACTTCCTCATCCTCTTGAAAGTCATGAAACCTGCTTCGGCCAACCAAATGTGAGTGGAAGTGACAAGTGTCACTTCTGGTTGGAAGCATTTAGTTTGTGCGCGTTATGAATTGAATTGTGTCCCACCAAAAATGTATGTTGAAGTCATAGCCTCTGTTCCTCTATGTGATCCTGTTTGGAAATAAGGTTCTTATTTTCTTATGTTAACAAGGTCATACAAGTAGGGTGAGCCCTAAACTTAATCTCTCCTTTTTTTTTTTTTTTTAATTTTTATTGTGCTTAAGGTTAAGCTTTACAGAGCAAATTAGTTTCCCATTCTATAGTTTGTACATAAGTGTTCTTTGACATTGGTTACATTCCCCTCAATGTGTCAGCACTCTTCCTATTTCCAAGCTGGTTTCCCCATTACCTTTCATTCTGATTATCTACCCTTTCCTGCCTTCTCATCTTTGCTTTTGGACAAATGTCCTTTTAATCTCATATAATTGATTGTTTTCTGTTTGTTTGTTTTTTTAAGGGAAACCCTCGTGGCATAGTGGTTAAGAGCTATGGCTGGTTACTAAAAGTCAAGGGTTCAAATATACCAGGCACTCCTCAGAAACTCTATGGGGCAGTTCTATTCTGCCCTATAGGGTCGCTATGAGTCAGACTCAACTCGATGGCAATGGTTTAGGCTTAGGTTTTAATGAACATGTTCCTCTTGGGTGTAATTGTTTATTTTATGGGCCTGTATAGAGTCGCTATGAGTCGGAATCCACTCGATGGCACTGGGTTTGGTTGGTTTGGTCTATGTTTGGCTGAAAGGTGGTTTCTGGAAATAGCTTCAGTTCCAGGTCAGGAGAGTGTCTTAGAGTTATAGTTTTGGGGGTTCCTCCAGTCACTGTGAGACCAGTGAGTCTAGTCTTTTTTGTGAATTTGATATTTTGTTCTACATTTTTCTCCCCCTCTGTTTGGGACCGTCTGTGTGATCCCAGGTACAATGGCTAGTAGTGGTAGCTGGGCACAATCTAGTTCTTGTCTTGGGGTCATGTAGGCCATGATGCATGTGGTCTCTTAGTTTACTGGACTAACTGCTCCCTGAGTCTTTGGTTTTCTTCGCTATCCTTTTCTCCAGATGGGAGGATACCCTAGTTGTATCTTACTTAGATGGCTACTTACAAGCTTTTAAGACCCCGGGTGCTACTCAGCAAAGTAGGTGCAGAACATTATCTTTATGAACTATGCTGTGCCACTTGATGTAGATGCCTAAGTCTATGGTCCTTTGCCTTCGAGCCTATGAAATTTGTCCTGTGAGGTGTTTGGTTATGTCTAAGAAATTTCCATGATTGTGCCCCCATGTGTGCTATCGCCTAAATTAATATACATGCAGCACCTATAATTATGTATGTAGAAATATCCACAAGCAAACCTATACCTGCAGCAGGTGGATATGCTCCCTTATATCCTCCCACACTTCTTTAGCACACCTATCCACCTATGTACGCATTCATAGATTACTGTTTCTTAATACTATTGTTGCAGCATTGTCTATGCTATAGTAATTATGGTAGTTGCTCTGTATTCTTGCATTCCTCTCAGTGTCTTCCTTTGCCTTGGTCATGTAGTGATGACTTCTCCCATATTGCGTATTGGCTTTCCGTTCACCAATATTAACACATGTATTCTATCTAGTTAGTAATATTCCCTCCCTCCCCACCCCATCCCCTGTGATCATTAAAATGTATTCTATCTAGTTAGTAATATTCCCTCCCTCCCCACCCCATCCCCTGTGATCATTAAATATATAAAAATATATATATATATTTTTTTCTGTGTGCAAACTTTTTTATATAATAGTGGTCTCATACAATATTTGCCCTTTTGTGATTAACTTTTTCCACTCAGACTGTAGTCATTGCTCTTGGTGCCAAACAGAACGAAACACTGCCTGATCTTGCGCTATCCTCACACTTGTTGCTATGTTTGAGCCCACTGTTGCAGCCACTGTGTCAATCCACCTTGTCTGGAGACTTTCTCTTTTTTGCTGACCCTCTACCTTATTAAGTAGGATGCCCTCCTCCAGGGACTGGTACCTCCTGAAAACTTGTCCAAAGTACATGAGATGAAGCCTTCCCACCCTCACTTTCAAGGAGCACCCTGAGTGTATTTCTTCCAAGACAGACTTGTTTGCTCTTCTGGCAATCCATGGTATATTCAATATTGTTCGCCAACACCATAATTCAAAAGCATCATTTCTTCTTCAGCCTTCCTTATTTATTGTCCAGCTTTCACACGTATATGAAGCAATTGAAAATACCATGGCTTGGGTCAGGTGCACCTTAGTTGTCCAAGTGACATCTTTGCTTTTCAACACTTTAAAGAAGTCGTTTGCAGTAGATTTGCCTAATGCAATATGTCATTTGATTTTTTTGATTGCTGCTTCCATAGTTGTTGATTGTGGACCCAAGTAGAGTGAAATCCTTGACAACTTCAATATTTTCTCCTTTTATTGTGATGTGGCTTATTGGTCCAGTTGTCTGGATTTCAGTTTTCTTTATATTGAGGCGTAATCCATACTGAAGGCTGTAGTCTTTGATTTTCATGAAGTGCTGCAAGTCTTCTTTGCTTTCAGCAAGCGATGTGTGTCATCTGCCTATCCCAGGTTGTTAATGAGTCTTCCTCCAATCCTGATGCCACATTCTTCTTCATATAGTCTAGCTTCTTGGATTATTTGTTCAGCATACAGATTGAATAAGTATGGTGAAAGGATACAACCATGACGCACACCTTTCCTGATTTTAAACCATGCAGTATCCCCTTGTTCTGTGTGAGAGACTTGGTCTATGTACAGGTTCCCCATGAGCACAAAAGTGTCCTGGAATTTATAATTCTTTGCAATGCTATCCATAATTTATTATGATCCACACAGTCAAATGCCTTTGCATAGTCAATAAGACTCATGTAAATATCTTTCTGGTATTCTCTGCTTTCAGCCAAGATCCCATCTGACATCAGCAATGATATCCCTCATTCCATGTCCTCTTTTGAATCTGGCTTGAATTTCTGGCAGTTCCCTGTCAATATATCTTAAAACTGCTTTTGAATGATCTTCAGAAAATTTTTTACTTGTGTGCAATATTAATGATATTCTTCCATAATTTCTACATTCTGCTGGGTCACCTTTTTTTTATAATAATGGTTTTATACAATATTTGTCCTTTTGTGATAGACTTATTTCACTCAATACAATGTTCTCCAAATTCTTCCATGTTGTGAGATGTTTTGTGGATTTGCTGCTATTCTTTATTGTTGCGTAGTATTCTCTTGTGTGTATGTACTACAGTTTGTTCATCCATTCATCCACAGATGGGCACTTAGGTTGTTTCCCTCTTTTTGCCATTGCGAATAGTGCTGCAGTGAACATGGGTGAACATATTTCTATTCGTGCCACGGCTCTTATTTCTAGGGTATATACCTAGGAGTGGGGTTTCTGGACCTGTGATATTTCTATTTATAGCTTTTTATGGAAGCACCATACCGTTTTCCATAGTGGTTGTACCATTTTACATTATCATGAGCAATGTATAAGAGTTTCAGTCTCTCTACAACCTCTCCAACATTTGTTATTTTCTGTTTTTTTGATTAGTGACACTGTTGTTGGGTTGAGATGGTATCTCAATGTAGTTTTGATTTGCATCTCTCTAATGTTAATGATTGCAAGCATTTCTTCATGTGTTTGTTATCCACCTGAATGTCTTCTTTGCTGACATGTCTGTTCATATCCTTTGCCCATTTTTTAATTGGATTCTTTGTCTTTTTATTGCTGAGGTGTTGAAATTTTCTATGAATTTTGGGGGTTAGACCTTTGTCAGATATGTCATAGCTGAAAATTTTTTCACACTCTGTAGGTTCTCTTTTTACTCTTTTGGAAGAAGTCTTTTGATAAGCATAAGAGTTTAATTTTTAAAAGGTCCCATTTATCTAGTTTGTCTTCTGCTGTTTATTTTCAGTTATGTTTGTTATTCTATTTATGCTATTTATTAAGGCCCCAGTGTTGCCCCTAACTTTTCTTCCATGATCTTTATTGTTTTAGGTTTTACATTTAGGTCTTTGATCTATTTTGAGTTAGTTTTTGTGTGTGGTATAAGGTATTGGTCCTGTTCCATTTTTCTACAGATAGACAACCAGTTTTGCCAGCACTATTTGTTAAAGCTACTATCTCTTCCACATTTAATGGACTTTGGCCCTTTGTTAAATATGAGCTGTCCATAGGTCTCAGTTCTGTTCCGTTGGTCTATGTGTCTGTCATTGTTCCAGTACCAGGCTATTTTAATTACCATGGCTGTACAGTAGGTTCTGAGATCAGGTAATGTGAGGCTGACTACTTTTGCTCTAATTCTTCAGTAACGTTTTGGTTATCCAGGGTCTCTTTCCTTTCCATATAAATTTGGGGACTAGTATTTCCATCTCAGTAAAGAATGCTGTTGAATTTTGAATCAAATTAGGTTATATCTATAGATCATTTGGGGTAGTATTTACATTTTCACATTGTTACGTCTTCCTATCCACGAGCATGGTATTTTTTTCCTTTTATGTAGGTATCTTTTGTTTTTTTTTTAGTGTATAGGAGTTTTACGTTCCTGGTGAGATTTATTCCTAAGCACTTTACCTTTTGCGGGGGCTATTGTGAATGGTATTGTTTTCCTGATTTCCTTTTCAAAGTTCTCTTTGTTAGTGTGGAGGAATCCAACTGATTCTTTTTTTTTTTTTTTTGACTTTTATCCTAATAATTTTATTTTTTATTGTGAATGGTATTGTTTTCCTTATTTCCTTTTCAAAGTTATCTTTGTTAGTGTAGAGGAATCCAACTGATTCTTTTTTTTATCCTAACGCTTTGCTGAATCCTTCTATTAGTTCCAAAAGCTTTCTTCTGGAATCTTTGGGATTTTCTGTGTATAGTATTGTCTTAGTTATACAGTGTGCTACTATAACAGAAATATTGCACATGGATGGCTTCAACAATGGTTTATTCTCTCACAGTCTAGTAGTCTAGAAGTCCAAATTCAGGGTGTCAGCTCCAGGGAAAGGCTTTCTCTCTGTCAGCTCTGGAGGAAGGTCCTTGTCATCAATCTTCCCCTGGTATATAAGCTTCTCAGTGTAGGGATCCTGAGTCCAAAGGATGTGATCTGCTCCTGGCACTACTCTGTTGGCGGTATGAGGTTCCCTGTCTCTCTGCTCACTTTTGTCTTTTATATCTCAAAAGAGATTGATTTAAGACACAATCTAATCTTGTAGATTAGTCCTGCCTCATTAACATAACTTCTGCTAATTCTACCTCATTAACATCATAGAGTTAAGATTTACAACACGTAGGAAAATCACATTAAATGACAAAATGGTGAACAATCACACAATACTGGGAATCATGGAGTAGCCAAGTTGACACACATTTTTGGGGGGGACACAATTCAATCCATAACAAGGATTATAGGGATAGTTTTACTTTTTCCTTACCAACTTGAATGTCCTTTATTTCCTTTTCTTGCATCATTTCTCTATCTAGGAGTTCCTGTACAATGTTGAATGAGAGTGATGATAAAGGACATCCTTCTCTGGTTCCTGCTCTCCAGGGGAATGCTTTCAGTCTCTCTCCATTGAGAATAATGTTGGCTGTTGGTTTTGTATAAATGCCCTTTATTATGATGAGAAATTTTCCTCCTATTCCTATTTTGCTGAGAGTTTTTTCAGGAATGAGTATTTGACCTTATCAAACGCCTTTTCTGCATTGACTTAAATGATCATGTGATTCTTTTCCTTTGTTTTATTTATATAGAGAATTACATTGATTGATTTTCTAACATTGAACCATCCTTGCATAGTTGGTATGAATCCCACTTGGTCATGATGTATTGTTTTTTGATATGCTGTTGAATTCTGTTGGCTAGGATTTTGTTGAAAATGTTTATGTCTACATTCATGGCGGATATTGGTCTGTAATTTTTTTGTGTGTGGAGTCTTTGCCTGGCTTTTGTATCAGGGTTATGCTGGCTTCATATTCATAGAATGAATTTGTGAGTATTCCTTTTTTTTTTTTTTTTCTGTACTCTGAAATAACTTGTGTAGTACTACTAGTGTTAGTTCTTCTCTGAACATTTGGTAGAATTCTACAGTGAAGTTGTTGGGGCCAGGGCTTTTCTTTGGAGTTTTTTTTTTTAACCTCTTCAATCTCTTTTTTGTTATAGGCCTGTTCAGGTTATTTATTTATTTATTTATTTATTTATTACCTCATTTTGTGTTACTTTTTTAGGTAGGTAGTGTTTTTCCAGAAATTTGCCTATTTCTTCTAAGTTTTCAAATCTGTTGGAGTACAATTTTTCATAGTATTCTGTTATAATCCTTTTTATTTTCGTTGGTTCTGTTGTAATGTCACCCACCTCATTTCATATTTGGGTTATTTGTTTCTTGTCTGATTTTCTTTTGTCAGTTTCACCAGTAGTTTGTTAATTTTATTGATTCTGTTCTTATTAATTCTTTCTGTTGTTTTTGTTTTCTGTTTCATTTATTTCTGCTCTAATCTTTATTATTTCCTTTCTTCTGGTGACTGTGGGCTTCTTTTGCAGTTCTCTATTTGTTCGAGTTGTAGGGTTAATGCTTTGATTTTGGCCCTTTCTTCTTTTTTGACGTGTGCATTTATTGCTGTAAATTGAACTCTGAGGACTGCTTTTGCTGTGTCTCAAAGGTTTTGGTATGCTGTGTTTTTATTCTCATTTGATTCTAGGAATTTTTTAATTTTATCTTTGATTTTTTCTCTTACCCAGCAGGATTTAGGCAAGGTGTTGTTCGGTTTCCACATATTTGACTTCTTTCCTTGCTCTTCCTGTTATTGATTTCTACTTTTATAGCATTGTGATCAGAGAAAATGCTTTGTATTATTTTGATGTTTTGGATTTTATTGAGGTTGCTTCGTGGCCTAAAGTGTGGTCTCTTCTGGAGGATGATCCATGTGCATTGGAAAAGAACATATACTTTGCTGCTGTTGGGTGAAGTGTTCTGTATATGTACATATGAGGTCAAATGGGAGATTCTGGTATTTAGATTTTCTGTATCTTTGTTGAGTTTCTTTCTGGTTGTTCTGTCCACTACCAAAAGTGGTATGTTGAAGTCTCTTATTGTTATTGTTTAACTGCCGATTTCTCCTTTCAGTGCTGTTAGAGTTTGTTTTGTGTATTTTGGAGCCCTGTCATTGGGTGCAAATATATTTATTATGGTTATGTCTTCTTGAAGGATTGACCTTTTAATCACTATATAGGATATTATTCCTTCCTTATCTTTTATGGTAGATTTTGCCTTAAAGTCTGTTTTATCAGAGATTAATGTTGCCACTTCTGCTCTTTTTTGGTTATTGTTTGCTTGATACATATTTTTCCATCCTTTGAGTTTCAGTTTGTCTTTTTTTCTAAGGTGTATCTCTTGTAGACAGCGCATTGATGAGTTGTACTTTTTCTATGCATTCTGCCACTCTCTGTCTCTTTACTGGTATGTTTAAACCATTTACATTCAGTGTGATTATTGATAGGTATGAGTTTAATGCTGTCATTTTGTGCTTCTTTTGGTAGTGTCGATGATTTCTTTGTTTTGCTTAATTTTCTGTGCTGAGTTCTTTTTGTTTGAGGATTTTTCTTGTCATTTCTTTCATTGCTGTTGATTTTGTGTTTACTGATTCTTTATGCTTTTCTTATTTTTTAGTTTGATGAGTAGGTTTGTTAACTTTTTTGTGTGTTTTCCTTAAAATTTGCCTTTATCTTCCTAAGTTTAAAACAGCCTTTTATTTCTTGATCTTGCCTTGATTTCCTCTTCATACGAAAGTCCTATAATTATACCATTTACTCCCCCCTTTTTGTTTTGATGTTGTCATCATCTACAGATGGACATCTCTGGTTCTTGTCTTCCATCTTTTAACTTTATTTTTGAGAATTCCTTATATGGCTTGGTATCTGGCTGATGCTGTCCTGGCTCCTACTCTCAGGTTGTTGTCTGATGTTGTTGATTCTCTGACCAAAGCACCCTCTTTAATATTTCTTGCAAGGTTGGTCTGGTTTTCACAAATCCCCTTAATTTCTGGTTATCTGGAAATGTCTTAATTTCACCATCATATCTGAGAGACTTTTGCTGAATGCAGAATTCTTTGTTGACAATTTTTTTTTTTTTTTTTTGAGGTTTTATATATGTCATTCCATTGCATTCTTGCCTGCATGGTTTCTGATGAATATTCAGAGCTTAGTCTTATTGGTTCTCCTTTTAGGTGACTTTTCATTTTTCTTGAGCTGCTCTCAGGATTCTTTCTTCGTCTTTGGTTTTGGGAAGTTTGATTATGATACGTCTTGATGACTTTCTTTTGGGGTCTATCCTGTATGCAGTTTGTTGATCTGCTTGGGTGGATATCATCTCATCTTTCATAATATTAAGGAAGTGTCTTAGTCATCTAGTGCTGCTATAACAGAAATACCACAAGTGGATGGCTTTAACAAAGAGAAATTTATTTCCTCACAGTAATGTAGGTTAAAAGTTCAAATCCAGGGCGATGGCTCCAGGGGAAGTCTTTCTCTCTCTGTTGGCTCTGGAGGAAGGTCCTTATCCTCAATCTTCCCCTGGTTGAGGAGCTCCTCAGGCACAGGGACCCCAGGTCCAAAGAATGCACTCTGTTCCTGGTGCTGTTTCTTGATAGTGTGAGGTCCCCCACTCTCTGCTCATTTCTCTCTTTTATATCTCAAGAGGTTGCCTCAAGACACAATCCAATCCTGTAGTTCGAGTCCTGCCTCACTAACACAACTGCCACCAATCTTTCCTCATTAACATCATAGAGGCAGGATTTACAACGTATAGGAAAATGGCACAATACCAGAATCATGGCCCAGCCAAATTGATACACACATTTTTGGGGAGACATATTTCAATCCATGACAGGAAGTTTTCTGCCAGCAAATCTTCAACAATTCTATAATTTTTTTTTTTTTTTTTACTTCCTCCCGTTTTGGATTTCCAATCACATGTAGAAATTTTCCCTTGACAGTGTCCCACTTAATTCTTAGGGTTTCTTCATTTTTTCTTTATTCTTTTTTTCTAATTTTTCCTCAAACAAATTGCTGTCAAGAGATTTGTCCTCTGTTTTGCATATTCTGTCTTCTATTGATTCAATTCTGCTCCTATGTCCTCCTATTGAATTGTCTATTTCTGAAATTTTATTGTTAATCTTTTGGATTTCCAGTTGCTATTTTTGTATGGTTTCTAATTGTCTGTTTTGTTCTTGAATTGTTTTCCTGAATTCTTCTATTGCTTTGTCTGTTTTTCTCCTTGATTTTGTCTGTGTTTTCCTTAGTGTTGTCTGTGTTTTCCTTGATCTCTTATAGAGCCCTGTATATTAGTCTTTTGAATTCCTTGTCAGGTAGTTCCATTATGATTTCTTCCTCTGGAAGGTTTTCTGGTTCTTTGTTTTGGTCACTTGCTGAAGTCATCGTGTCCCGATTCTTTATGTGATTTGATATTATCTGTTGTCTCCAAGGAAACCCTGGTCGTATAGTGGTTAAGTACTACAGCTGCTAACCAAGAGGTCGGCAATTTGAATCTGCCAGGTGCTCCTTGAAAACTCTGTGGGGCAGTTCTACTCTGTCTTATAGGGTCACTATGAGTTGGAATTGACTTGATGGCAGTGGGTTTGGTTTTTGGTTGTCTCCAAGGCATTAACGTGGTATTATATTTATTTATTTATTGTATGTTTGCTGCATCCTGGTTTTTTGTTTCATTTTGTTTTGATATATCTGAGTAGGCAGGGTACGTGTGCTACTGTGGTCACTAGTCTAGCCATAATGGAGCTCTTACTATCTGTCTCCAGGTAGGTGGAGTGTGGCTCAGTGTGTGAGTGCAGGTCTCTGTTTGCTGATCTTGTGAGGTGGCTGAGGATGTACCTGGTGTTGCTAGCGAGATGATGTCTCTGTTCAGCTGGTCACCTGGACATGAGTGCAGAAAGAATTCTCCCTGGTCACTGGATTGGGTGTTTTGTGTATGCACTGCCTGTTGCTGGGTGGCTGAGCTGAGGGTGCCTGGGTGTTGGCCATCAAGTGGATGGTATGGAAGTGCTCACTGATGGTGCCATGTGGGCAGGGCTGCACAGGAGTGGTCAGAGTAAGCACAAGCTTCCAGTTGTGGGGGTGGGGTGGTACAGGGAGTGAGGCAGGGGGATGCCACCAATCTACTGGTGCTCAGTAGAACTGTGCGCCCTGTCCTGTAGAGCACTATGTAAGGGATGGTCTGCCACCAGTCCTCAGCCTGTGGAGCAGGTAGCTGAAAGGAATAGGACGTACCATTTGTCTGCAGGCCCCCAATGCAGATGGCTTGGTGTTGGTGCTGACCCCTGGCACTGTTGGGTGGGCAGAAGAGGGGATACTGCCATTCTGTGGGCCTCTGACATCAGTTGCTGGGCAGAGAGGGGGGCACCGCCAGTCTGCAGGCCCCTGGCATGAGTAGTTGGATAAAGGGGTGGGTGCTGCCAGCCTGTAAGTCCCTGGCTCAGGGGTTGGGGCAATCACGGGCACTGCGGACTGCGATTGTGTGTGGGGAGGGTGTGGGGGCACCACAGGTCCATGGGCCTCTCGCATGGGGGCTGGGGAGAGGCCCAGTAAGTGAGGTGAGTGCACTTAACTCTCACGGGGCAGGGAGAACTCCTGCCTGGCTCTGTACATGGATGTAGACTCACTCCTGCCTGGCTGCACCAGATGATGGAGGCTTTGGCAGGGAATGCTGCTTGCTATGTGTCAATATGGCCATGCTGTGCAGGTTTGGCTGGGAGGGTGCCAGCAATCTGTAATTCTCTGTGTCTGCTGTTTTTGTACAGTCTCTCCTTCCACTTGGCACTTGGTCCTTCAATGCTCAGAGTTCCAAGTTGTCATCTGTCTTATTTTCTCAAGTTTTTGTTGTAAGACGGACATTACGAGGAGTCTGACTATGCCGCCATCTTGAACCACCTCCTGACAACAACAACTTCTCTAAACTTAATCCCTTCTGAATGATCTCTTATAAAGGGAAGTACAGGTGCAGAGAGACACACTCATAGGGAGAATAGGCCATGTGAAAAATCATCTACAAGCTAAGGAATGCCCTGAGCTACTGACATGAAGGAACATTCTGTTAGAACTGATGTCCTGATTTGGACTTCTAGCCAAAACAATCAGACAATAAATTTATGTTCTTTAAGTCACCCACTTAATGACATTTTGTCATGGAATCTCTAGGAAACTAAGACAGTCTGCTCTTCTTCATCCTTGTTTTGTTCTGCCTTGGTGATTGATTTTGGAAGCATATGTTGATAATGAAGTTGCAACTCTGAGCCTTCACATACTGCCTTAGTGAGTCACCTGGAACTGCAGCCCAATAAATATGAGTTTTTTAAGACACTGAAATTTGGAGATTATTTGTTACCACAGCATAACTTAGCACATCACATAGGACATTAATAGTTTAGTGGTAGAATTCTTACCTTCTATGTGGGAGACCTGGGTTCAATTCCCATCCAGTGCATCTCATGTGCAGCCACCACCTGTCAGTCTTCACTTGCGTGTTGCTATGATGTTGAACAAGTTTCAGTGGAGCGTCTCTACTAAGATGTACTAGGAAAAAAGTCTAATGATCAGCTTTTGAAATCAGCCGGTGAAAACCCTATGGATCGCAATGGCTGGATACCCAATGAATCACGGGGATGGCACAAGAGTGGGCAGGGCAGCGTTTTGTTGTGTTGTGCATGGGGCTACCATAAGTTGGGGTCTGATTCAGCTGCACCTAACAACCATAAGGAAATTATCCACTATAAGGGAGCATTAGTAGACAAAGAAACCAAAACATAGCACTTAAATTTAGAAATTCAGAAAACATACAATCTGAAAGAGACAACTAAGAGTTATTTTAATTATTTTAAAATGCTAATTATTTTTAAGTAATTAAAAATAAAAAAGGTATAGACATTATAATCAAAGAAAATGATAACATAAAATATTTCATGGAGGGAAAGGGATGAATAGGTGGAACACAGGACATTTTTAGGGCAGTGAAACTATTCTGTATGATATTATAATGGTGGACATATGCATTATGCATGTCAAAACCTATAGGACTGTACAGCACAAAAGTGAACCCTAGGTAAACTATGGGCTTTAGTTAATTATAATGTATAAATATTGGTTAAACAATTGTAACAAATACAGTATATTAAAAATAGGAAAAACAGGGTGAGGGAAAGAGGGTGTATATGGGAACTCTGTACTTCCTGCACATTTTTTTCTGAAAATCTAAAACTGCTCTAAGATATAAAGTCTATGAAAATAGATCTGACAAATAACCAGTAGAATTTCTAAAAATGCAAAAATGTAGTTATTTAAATTGGAAACTAAGGGATTCAAACAAAATCAAATGGAAACAAGACCAAATGACCAATAACCAAGGGTAACATTAGACACTAGAAATAGAATACAAGTGACTCAGACATCGAACTTATCAACTTAAGACATTAAAATAGCTATGGTTAGTTCCCAGCCTGTGGAGTGATGGGCATTTTTCAAGATAGCTAGAACCAATACCTAAGATGGGAGTAACATTCCTAATGCAAGAAGCAGACGTATGAGTTGAGGTGACATCAAGAAACACAAAGATAAGCCTCCGCTTTACACTGACAGTGTGTGAGGAGGTGGCAAGAAGTACTGTGCCCTAAAGCAGGATGTGGGGATTTATTTTCTGAAGTTCAAAAATGCTATAGTTACAAAACTAGAATCATCAATATGGTCTATGCTGAATTCAATTATAAGCTACATCAAAATCCTGGTGAAGATGAACATTGTGCTCATGATAGTGCCTTCAGTACCCACCAAAAGGTCTTCTTTTTATATTCCTCTAAACATTCAGACTCTCTAGATTACCATAAACCACTGTTGTCAACAAATTCACTTAGCAAGATATGGGACAAGAACCACAGTGTACTATCAGTGCTGCAGCAGGTATTCCTTGTGATAGTCCACACAATCTTCTGGTAAATATGTTTTTAGCCCAGGTAACACCTCATATGTAAAGAGATGAGACAGTCATTGGTTGAACTGGGTGAACCCATGGCTTGAAAGCCTCACGAGCCTCATGATGCACATAATAAAATTATTACAAGAGCTTCATGATGCACGTGAGGCTCTTGTAATAATTTTATTGGCATAGATTCTAGGGTCCTTGCAGGGGAGATGCCCAGTTACAAGAGTCATTACATTCAGGGATGCTCAAAGATATCATTTTCTACGTATTTATAATTCTCCTTTATCAGATGTATTTTCACAATTAGAAAAAAAATTTTTTTTTTCACAATTAGGTGTTATTTTTAACTATAATCAGCATTGCCTAGGAACTAGTTGACATTATTCCTTTACAGGTCTCCAGGGAATCAGATCTAGAAATTTTACTAAAGGTCAAATTCTCATGCACAAGGAGAAAGGATTTGTTAATGCTTTATTCATGCCATTTCATATCATTACTAATACTAGTCTAATTATTAAAATATTATCTTTGGAATTGACTCGACGGCAGTGGGTTTTTGGTTTTTTGGGCCACTAAAAGGGGATTAAGTCTAAACCAGATAATAGAAGGAAAACTCCCTAGTTCCTTGAAACCTGAAATAATATTGACAGTAAAAGTTAACAGATATAACCCGAAAATAAAGTTACAAATTTTAAATAAAATATAAAATAAAATAAAATATCGATGCAAGAATTCTTTAACTAGGAAATTGAAAACAATGCTGTATTCCAAGAATGGAATTACCATGACCAAATAGAGAATGGGAAAATGGCTGAAAGTTAGGAAATCAACAAATGTGGTTTATTAATAAATAAGTTAAACAAAAACAATGTACATAAGTATTTCAAATTCTATAGCCATTCTTGAAAAGAAAATTAGTAGGAAATTAACATAGTAAAGAATATATATCTTTTTTAAAGTCAACATATTTAATAGTGGACAAATATAACATTTTCAATAAAGTCAAGATCAAGTCAAGAATCCTCTTCATTCTCAGTCTTTTAAAATTATTGCAGGATGTCTGGAATGCAATAAGTTAAGAAACAGAAATAAGAGTTATAATTACTCTAAGAAGAACAAACATATCCATACGGCAGTCACAAGCGAATTTTGTGCCAACATTTCAGCTAGTAGTCAAGTGAAAAACAACAGTAATAATAGAAATCAATAAATTGACAAGATTAAACTATCTACTGAAAAACACCAAGTCTAGAGTTGTCTTGAATACAAGATAATCAATTAGCAAATATAAAGCAAAGTTAAGAACTCATTTACAATGGGAGAAAAACAGGATACTTTGTAAATCAAAGAAGACTAACAGCTATAACAAAAATACACAGAACTTCAGTTGCTGAACATAACGAAAGATTTATTTTTCAGGCCATAATGCAAATGACTGTGCATGAGGCACGTTGGCCAGGAATAAAACCCATATTTTTTTGGTTGCCATGGTGTCAATTCCTACTTATGGTGACCCCATGTGTGCAGAGTAGAACTGCTCCAAAGGATTTTCAGGGCTGTAACATTTTGGGAGCAGGTTGCCAGGCCTGTCTTCCAAGGTGCCTCTGGGTGGGTTTGAATGCCAACCTTTCAGCTAGTAGTCAAATGCTTAACCACCTTGACCATCCAGTTAAGATACCACAAATGCAGCATGGTTTATATCTGACAAGGTCCCTAGGCAGCACAAACGGTTTGCACTTGGCTACTAACTGAAAGGTTGGAGGTTCGAACGCACTCAGGGGCACCATGGAAGAAAAGCCCTGGCAATCTGCTTCCGTAAAGGTTATAGCTAAGAAAGCCATATGGAGTTCAGTTCTACTTTGTAACACATGGGGTCGCCATCAGTATAAGGCCAACACAACAACAACAACAACATATATTTGCCATCAGTTATTCATTCAACCCATAAATAATGTCCTAAATCAAATGAAAGCCTGGGAAACACAATTCCTCCCATCCCTGTATGAATGCCTCCATGACTTTGCTGCTTCTCCCATCCAAAGAAGAGATTTAATTCCCCTCCTCTTGAATCTTGGCTGGCTCTGTGACTTGCTTTGAACAACAGAATGTGATGGAAATAATGTTTTGTCACATCTACACCTCAGCCTCAAGAGCCTGTGAAACTTCCACTTTTGCTTTGAAATACATGGAAGGCTTCCACCTTGTGCACAAGCTCAGGCTAGCCTTCTTGAGGGTGAGAGACCTCATGGAGAGAGAGGTCCAGCTGTCCCAGACATTCCAGCCATCTTACCTGAGCCCAGACATGTGAGTGTGGCCATTGGGAGCCTGCCAGGCACTGGGTGACCCACTAATTACAAAGCATAAATCCCAGATGCCCATAGAGCTGTGAGCAAATAAATGGTGGTATTTTAAGTCACTGAGAGTTGGGAGTATTTGGCACAGTGGTTAAGAGCTACAACTGCTAACCAAAAGGTGGGCAGTTGGAACCCACCAACTGCTCCTTGGAAACCCATAGTGGCAGGTCTGTTCTGTCCTATAGAGTCACTATGAGTAGGAATTGACTCGATGGCAAGGAGTTCTTTTTTTTTTTTTTTTGGTACCAAATAGTTGTGATATACATAATAGGCAAAGGGTTAATCTTCTTAAAAAATATTAGCACATCAATAAGTAGTTCTCCTTTTTGTTCCTTTGATAATTGCTTGTGATTTTCATCTAGCATTTCCAGTCTGATCTCAGTGAGGTGCTCTCTGAGTCTCTTATCTTTTCTTGCATCTTCTTAATTAATGGTAATGGTGGTGCGGGGGCAGTCTCACATCCTTCATTAAATTCAGTTTTAGCACATCTATAGGTTTGTTGGTTTTTTAGTGGTTATAGGTTTGTTGGTTATAGCTTCCCAGTTTATCTCAGATATTTAACCTTTGTTTCCCAGTAGTCCTCTCCCATTTTACAGATAGAAAACCTGTTGCCATCAAGTCGATTTTGACTAATTACAACCTTATAGGACAGAGTAGAACTGCCCCATAGGGTTTCCAAGGAGTGGCTGGTGGATTCAAACTGCTGACCTTTGGGTTAGCAGCTGTAGCTCTTAATCACTGCACCACCAGGGTCTCTTTACAAATAGAAGTATAACATAAATGCAGCCAAGTGCACACTTCTTTAGTATACAGCTCAATGAATTTTTATATGCATTCGCCTATGGCAGCACCACCCAGATCAAGGTATAGAATTTTCCAGCATAATGTTTCTTTTCAGACATAACTTTTCCTCTGTATATTGTGACCATTTTTGTTTTTAGTGCACACTTTCCCCATATGATAAACAATTTTTGTGTGTGTTCTTTGTAATCATCCTTGAAAACAGAGAAAATGAATGATATAATTTGGGAGGTGACCACATAATTAACCTTATGTCTGTTGCTGTCTAGGGGTCTTTCTAAGCTAATTATGGAGCAGAGTGGGGTGAGCATGGGGCATACACACTCAAAACAAGGAAAACCCTATAAGAGAGTGTCATGGATTGAATTGGGCCCCCCCCGCCCCAAATATGTGTCAACTTGGCTAGGCCATGATTCCCAGTGTTGTGTGATTGTCCACCATTTTGTCAATTGATGTGATTTTTGGTGTGTTGTAAATCCTACCTCTATGATGTTAATGAGACAGGATTACAGTCAGTTATGTTAATAAGAAAGGAGTCAATCTACAAGATTAGGTTGTGTTTTAAGTCAATTTCTTTTGAGATATAAAAGAGAGAAGCAATCAGACTTGGGGCCCTCATACCTCTAAGAAACAAGAGCCAGGAAAATAGCACGTCTTTTGGACCCAGGGTCCCTGTGCTGAGAAGCTCCTTGACAGGGGAGGATTGATGACAAGGACCTTCCCCCAGAGCTGACAAAGAAAGAAAGCCTCCCTCTGGAACTGGAGCCCTGGATTCAGACTTCTAGCCTATTAGACGTGAGACAGTAAACTTCTGTTTGTGAAAGCCATCCACTTGTGGTATTTATGTTATAGCAGCACTAGGCAACTAAGGCAGAGGGTCAGTGGAAATCTGGCTGAGAGCTACTGGAGGATGAACCTCCTCCTGTTACAATTCACGTCCTCAAATGTATTTAAAAAAGAACAGTCTTTGGATAAAAGGCCAAACCACACGATACAATTCTGGCCTTATTGTTAAAACAATGCCAGAGGCACTGTTTAAATGATTCAAAATTAAATGATTGAATCATGATTTTGGAAAAAAACACTACCTAACCAACCTACTTTGGAAAGATTTTTCTTGAATGTATAAATAACCCATGAATCCATAATTTAAGTTCTAGTACCTTAGATTACTTATAGATTTTGTTGACAACATAGTGTTATTAAAGCTCCGTATTTATGGTTATTTCATAGAATCACTGTTATAAATTTTCCTTACTTTGAATGCTGCTGCACACATCTTCAGGCAAAATAACTCATATTTATATATTTTTTCATCTTAACTGAATTGCTCTGGCATTGTGGTGGAAAGAATACTGACTTTTAGGTCTTCTTAACTGTCTATTATTGTTTATTAGGCAATGCTCCATCTTCTTTGCCTTGGTTGATAAATATCTACTCTCCTGCTTGTTCAGTGTAATTTACTTCTCTCACTCGGCATGGCTGGCACTACATAATTAGTATTTCACATAATAAAGCACTTTCCTCTCTCAGATCCAGGAAAGAATCATTTGGTGCTGGGTTCATTCAGCCAGTGAAGCCTTGACTTTAATTTTCTGTCACTGTTTTTTGAGGAAGAGAAATGGCAGAGCGTGCACCTCTTAAAAACAATGCCCACTTGCATGACCTTGAAGGCCCTTTACGCCCCTGGCTGCTAGGGATGGTGGTGCAGCCTGTGCGTTGCACAGAGGCGGCTCGTGAGGCTGACACTGGGCCAGGGGCCAAACCTCAGGGGCCTTGGCATCGAGGAGCAGTACCAGCCGGGCGTGGGGGGCATTTTTATAACCCATTCTGCATGCTCTCAAGGGTCTGGCATGTTCTGGCTCCACTGTTTTAATCGAATATATATTTCAAATGAGAATAGTAATAAAAACACGGACTTTAGAGGAAAAAAAACACACTCATTTGAATTTTGGCTTTACTATTTGTTATGGATTGAATTGTGTCCCCTCAAAATACGTATTGAAATCCTAACCCCTTTATCTGTTAATGAGACCATATCAGTGCATGAGTTAGAATCACTTCTGAGTTATCAAAAGAACAGATTAGACACAGAGGCAAGCACAGATGAAAGGAGACGAAAGCTACATGAGCAGCCTCTACCAGCCAAAGAGTCAAGGAACACCCAGGGCTACTGACAGGGGAGGAATTACATGGCTGAGACTTCAATTTGAACTTTCAGCTTCCAGGATTATGAGAAAGTTCCTTCCTGTTCTTCAAAGGCACCCATTTATGGTATTTCTGTTACAGCAGCACTAGGAAACTAAGACACATTTATCACCAATTTGAGTTTTGGTAGTAAATGAGGATACCTCTATGAACCTGCTTTCACATTCCCCAAAAGAAAACTATCTAAATTGGAATTAATTTATAATAAAATAAAGAATAATTACAAAAGTTATTCATGTTCATTATGCATATATTTAAGACTTAACTGCTCAAATTGTTTTTTTTAAGAAAGTCCCGTTTGCTTTCTCAATAAATAGCATTAATAATGGGATACAATCTTCATTGGATTCACAACCTTCTGTTGGCTAGGTATGTTTCATGATCTGTTTCCTAGATCCATGTACAGTTGGAGACTAGTTCTGTCTCAAGGAATATGAACAAACAATGTGGTTTGCCCACGATAAACCGTCATGGACACATTCTAGTTGTTGTCTTGACGTGAAATGACTGGCCTCACTCTGTAACATCTGGGATGATTGTCACTGGTGACATCCAATTACAACTTTCCCTTTCTCATGCAGGGTAGAGAGACTTGGACTTTCTTTTTACTCGAATGGAAAGATTGCAAAGAAGCATTCATGAAAACGTTTTCATAATATAAAGTAAGCTGTAATTATTTTAATCTCACGCTTTTATACCCTCCCTTTGTTGTAACTTATATACGGGCCTTGTGGTGCAATGATTTCATGGTATCAGGTTTCCAAGACTATTTTTTTTTTCCTTTTGGATGAAGGAAGGACATATTTTTCCTATGGTAAATGGCAAAGTCTTTTTGTGCTAAGGCAAGATTTTTCCAGGTTCTCTGGCTCAGTAAGTTGCAAATAAAAATTTTCTGGGTATAACTTGCCTTTTAATTTTGTTTACAATTTATTTTTCTAACTTTTTTAGAGTGTACTTTGTATTGTATATGACTTCTTTGTATACCCTTTATCTATCTTCATTAATTGTTAACTGTCTTAGGGTTCTCCGTAGAAGCAGAACCAGGGAGATGTATCTATATATCTATCTCGTCTCTCTCTATTTCTGTCTCTAACCTCTGTATCTATCTATATTTATCTCTATCTCCATCTATCTGTCTGTCTGTCTGTCATTTATTTGCCATCCATCCATCCGTCCATCCGTCCATCCGTCCATGCGTCCATCCGTCCATCCGTTCGTCTATCTGTCTATCTACCTATCTATCTATCTACCTACCTACCTGTCTGTCTATCTAATCTATCTATCCATCTATCTATCTATCTATCTGTCTGTCTGTCTGTCTGTCTATCTATCTATCTATCTATCATCTATCCATCCATCCATCCATCCATCCATCCATCCATCCATCCATCCATCCATCCATCCATCCATCCATCCATCCATCCATCCATCCATCTATCTATCTATCATCTATCTATCTAATCTATGATTTACTCCAAGGAATTCGCTCATGCAATTGTGGGGGGCTGGCAAGGCCAAACTTCATGGGCCAAGAGACAGGCTGGAAGGTTTGCGTCCCAAAATCCTTAAGTCGGGCCATGAGAAGACTAAAGAGTAAGAGTGTTTTGGCAAAATATCTATTTATAGTCTGGAGGTAGAACACACCTTAGGAAAACTTACTTTTTTCTCATAAATCCTTCAAAAAATTGATTGAAACTCTCTTACATTAAGGAAGGTGATCTGTTTTATTTAAGGCTGACTGATTTAATCACATCTAATCACTTTTTTTTTAAATCACTTTATAACATCAACTGAATTAGTGTTTTATCAAAGAACTGGGTACCATAGCCTAGCTAAGCTGACATATAAAATTAACCATCACACTAACATTTTTCCATATTTGCTCTGATGTGTTCTCTCTCTATATGTATTTCCCTAAACCATTTGAAAATAAGTTGTAGAAATCATGACATATCACCTCTAAACACTTGCACGTGCGTCTCCTAAAAATATTGAATTTTGTACATAACCACATATCATTGCTACACCTAATAAAATTACCCATAATTCTGTAGTATCCCCTATTTTCCAGCCCAAATGTGGTGTCTTTTTGACATATTACACATTCACATTTTTAACTTATTAAAATTATTAATTTCCTTTAAGCTTTTTTCTTTAATAATATGCTTTTAAAAAAACTTCTCTACTTCAAGAATTTAAAATATTCTTGTCCTTAAGTAATCTTTTTCCATTTGATTTTGGATCTCTCTGGAATTTATTTTGATAAACATTCTAAGGAAAAAAAGTCAAATTTTATTTCTTTTCCATGCTGTAAAAAGGTTATCTCATCAAAATTGATTAATCCATATTTCCCCCACTGATTAAAAATGACACCTTTATAATTTATAGGAATCCATTATGTACTTGGGTCTTGTTTCGCTGCTCTGTCTATTCCTGGGCCAGTGATGCACAGTTGCAGTTGTTATAGCTCTGTCCTGAGTTTTAATATTAGATAGCACGAGTCTCCATTATGCTCATTCCAAAAATTCCTGGCCTATTTCTCTCTGTTCCTCTTGCTGCCTTGACCTAGCTTCGCCATGCTTTTATTTAATGACTAAAAAACCCTGTTACCGTTGAGTTGATCTCAGCTCATGGTGACCCCATGTCAGAATAGAACTGTGCTTCATAAGCTTTTCAGTGACTGATTTTTCAGAAGTGTATCACCAAGACTTCTTTCTGAGTTGCCTCTGGGTGGACTTGAACCACCAACTTTTCAGTCAGCAGTTGAGCACATTAACTGTTTGCACCACCCTGGTGTCAGAAGCATCCCCATTCATTTTGACAACTAAAATTTCCCCCACTTTCCAAAATACCTCCTAGTTGTCCCATTTGAGGTCACTTAGTTTAGGCATCATTTCCTTAAGAAATGTCTTGATACATATACCAAAGTACTTTTGAACTCCCTTTAAAAAATATTTTCATTCCAAATTTGTCTTGCTCACCAGGATCTATTACGTAGAGTATCTGCCACTAGGTGCATGCTCAATAAATATTTATTAAATGACTAATGAATAGCAGATACAAATTGTATTGGAAAAATAATTAACCACGGCAGCAAAAGCCTGTAGTAGCTAAAAATAAGAAATGTGTGGGAATGAAAAAAACAGAACAAAACAAAACAAAGTAAAATTAAAAAACATGAAATAAGATTTGAATAAATTGTGAGAAACAAATTGTTTCTGGCTGAAAAGACTATTATAAAGACATTACTTTCATTGGACCTAAATAATTTATTGCTGTAATGCAATTTGAACCTATGTCCCATTTTTAAAATTTGATTCAATAACTCTAAAGGCCTTCCAGAACACCAAAAAAAAAAAAAAAAAAAAACAACAGGTGAGACTAGCCAAGGCAATATCTAATAATTAGAACAGTAAGATGGTAGTACAAGAACAGAATACTGTAAGAAAACAGTCCCAAAATTGACCTGGTATACATAAATCTGTATAAAACAGAGAAGAAAGAGACTATTCAGGACATGTCTTTGGAAAAATTGGCCAAGTGTTTGGATTAAAAAAAAAAAAAAAGGCAAATTCTCACCTCATAACGTACAATAAAATAACTTCAATGTGGAATAGGGTCAAGTATAAAAATTAAATTAAAAAAATTGTTACAACCTATCTCTTGCTTTCTAAGGAAGTGGAGGCAGAAAAGGATGGTGGATGAATTTGGAGGTTCCTGGGCAGAGTGATGGGTGAACTTAGAGAAATCGGGGCAGTTAAAATCGTCTTGTGTAAGAAAAGAGGCAGTAAAAGTGTGCATCTGTGTGTGTGTGTGTCTGTGGGGGTGGGGGGACAGGGAAAGAAGGAGAGAAGGGATTAGAAAGGGAGAATGAGAGAGAAGAAAAGGACTCTGGAAGCTGAGGGTGAAAAATCACTGAATATTTAAAGAGAATTTTGGGGGATGAGTTTCTTGTTTATATGAGTTTGTGAAATGAGATTTTTCACACACGCACACACACACACGCACACACACACACACACACAACACTGACACCATTCTAGTCCAATTTCCATTATCACTCACTTGAACACAACTACTTCCTAGCAGGTCTTCACACATCCACTCAAGCCAGAGCCAGCTGTAGTATTGAATTAAAAATTCCTGTCTCTCCATGTAACTCTACTGCTTTAGAAACTTTAATGGCTTTCCATTGCTCTTAGGCTGAAGCCCCACAGGGTTAAAAGGACCTCAAAGTCCTCTCTTCACTGGTCACTGCCCAGATCCCTAAACCTCCATGCTTTGAAAGTGCCACATTCTTTCCCACATTCCCACTTCAATGGCTTCACTTCACAGGGTTCCTTCCACTTGGAAAATTCTTTCTATGCTCTTCATCCAGTAGTCTCGTGCAGCCTCAGACTGAACTTAGTTTCCTCCAGGAAGATTTCACTGGACCTTCAGCCAGGGTGTTGTTGTTAGCTGCTGTCTAGTTGCCCTGACTCATGGTGAGCCCATGCACAATGGAAAGAAACACTTCCTGGTCTCGCGCCAGCCCCATGATCAGTTGTGGACTGGATTGTTGTGGTCTGTAGTGTTCTTATTGGCTGATTTTTTGTAAGTAGACCACCAGACCTTTCTTTTTAGTCTGTCTTAGTCTGGAAGCTTCTTTGAAGACTGCTCAGCATCATAGCAACACACAACCTCCACTGACGGACAAGTGGTGGCTATACGTGTGGTGTCTTGGCTGAGAATTCAACCCGGGTCTCCTACATGGAAGGTAAGAATTCTACCACTGAACCACCACTGCCCTTTCAGCCAAATTAGGTTGCCATATTTCACGCTTCCATTGGACCCCATTCCCCCACCCCTTTCATAGCACACATGGCATCTAAAATTCCTTGTTCAACATTTGTGTCTGTCACTATACAGTGAGCTCCACAAGGAGAGGAACCTATTTGTCGTGTTTACTAGTGTATCTTCAGTGCCTAGCATTGTGCTCAGCACCAAACAAATACTCCATGGATATTTTTTAATGAGCGGATGGGAAACCTTACAAAAGATCTGAATGAAATATACTAAAAAGTTACCACCGTGCTTATTTAGCCCCCCACCCCTTAAAAGTGCTTACCTCTGAGTGTTGGCACATTGATTTTTAGTTTTTCTTTCCCATGCTTCCAAAAGTTGAGGGAGGATTTATTGCTTTATTTTTTTATAATTAGAATTAAAATTATGTGCCTTTATAATTAGGGGGAAAAAAACTAACAAATATTACTATATAAATTCTTCAATGACGTTTTATAGTCTTTAAGAGAAAGGCTAAGTTTCCTAGCAAACCTTCATGAGACCCTCATGATCTAGCCTTTAATTCTCAATTCCATCTTTCACTATTCTTGTCAGTGTCAGGAGGCGGTATAGGCCAAGCTCTGCCTTCAAATAGTCCTGAATTCTAATCCCAGTTCTATCATTTAGTAGACGCATGACTTTAGGAAAGTTGCTTGATTTCTTGCCATCTCATTTTCCACATCTGTAAAGTGGGTATCATAATAGCACCTATGTCATAGAGGCATAGTTGCTAAGTGCTACGGCTGCTGACCAAAGGGTTGGCAGTTCGAATTCGCCAGGCACTCCTTGAAAACCCTAAGGGGCAGTTCTACTCTGTCCTATAGGGTCACTATGAATCAGAATTGACTCGATGGCAAGGGGTTTGTTATGTCATAGAGATGTGGGAGCATTATGTGAGACCATTAATGTACATTAGTGCCTGATATAAGGGTGGCCATCAATAAGTGGAAGTTTGCATTTAATCATTGAGTTGATGGTTAAATTGCAAAATCTGTATTTAAAAGCTAAAAAGTCATAGAGATGTGTTTTATGTGTATAGTTGTAAAGGTTTATGTGTATGGTTTGCATGTGCCCATACACATTTTTTTAAATTGTTACTGTCTTAGTTATCTAGTGGTGCTGTAAGAGAAATACCACAAGTGGATGGCTTTAACAAAAAGAAATTTATTTCCTCATAGTAAAGTAGGCCAAAAGTCCAAATTTAGAGTGCCAGCTCCAGGGGAAGGCTTTCTGTCTCTGATGGCCTCATCAATCTTCTTCTGGACTAGGAGCTTCTCTGCACAGGGAACCCAGGTCCAAAGGATGCACTCTGCTCCCGCCTCTGCTTTCTTGGTGGTATGAGGTCCCCCAATCTTGGCTTGCTTTCCTTTCCTTTTATCTCTTATAAAATAAAAAGTGGTGCAGACCACACCCCAGAGAAACTTCCTTTAGATTGAATCAGGGATGTGAGCTTAGTGAGGGTGTTACAATCCCACCCTAGTCCTCTTTAACACAAAATTAGAATAACAAAATGGAGGACAACCACACAATACTGGGAATCATGGCCCAGCCAATGTGATACACGCATTTTTGGGGGGATATGATTCAATCCATGACAGTTACTCTCCTTATTTTATTGCAGCAACTCTAAACTTATTTAGTATGAAGCGAAAGAAAAAGTATCTACAATCTTGGGTTAAGAAGCACGCTAAGATCTGACGATCTAAAACATATGTACAGGATTAAACCAATAATTATGAGGCAGAGGTTAAAGATGTCCCAGATGTCCAGCTTTTGCAATCTGCTGTACCACTCTATCGTCTCTAATATCAACTACTCCCTCTCCCCTCAATACTCTTCCTCCTATCTTTGGATACCCCAATTCTCTGCAACGTCTCACAAAACTCATGAACCATGTAAAGGAAATGGCTCATGCAGTTGTGGAGGTTAACAGGTTCCAAATTCATGGTCAGGTGTAGGCTTCTCCCTGACCCTCAGTGTCTGCCCAAAGGCACTCAGCTTTCTTGCTCTGTGGGCCAGGAAGCCCACTGTGCCATCTTCTGCTAGTCTCTCCTGAGGGTCTCTGCTGCTGGTCTCTCCTTCCTTGGTGATGGTGGGCCCTTCTCTCTGCTTTGGAATTAGCTCTCTTTTAAGGTAAAACTGACCAATCCCCTCATGGGCCACAATTATTTGCACAGCTCTACCCAGTCACCTGGGTGAGAGTTACAAGACCGTGGTGTGAAAGGCCATACTAAGTAATTCATCACATCACAGGATATAGATATATTTATATGTATTATGCATTAAATATGTATGTATTTAATAGGGGGCAGTGGTAGTTCAATTGTAGAATTCTCACCTTCCATGCAGAAGACCTGGGTTCAATTCCCGGCCAATGAAGCTCATGTGTAGCTACCTACCACCCGTTTGTCAATGGAGGCTTATACGTTGCTATGATACTGACTAGGTTTCAGCAAAGCTTCCAGACTAGGAAGAAAGACCTGGTGATATATTTCCAAAAATCCGCCAATGAAAACCCTATAGATCACAGTGGTCTGGTTCACAACTGATCATGGGAGTGGGACAGGACTGGGCAGGACTGGGCAGGACTGGGCAGCACTTTATTCTGTTGTGCCTGGGGTTGCCATGAGTCAGAGGTCTGACTCAGTGGCATCTAACAACAACAACAGCATTCACTATAAATAGTAGGTTTTAACTTAGATTCTACAAAAACAATCACTTTGGATAGGTACTATATATTAAATTATGTCAATAAATATTTGTCAATAACACTGCTGTTATTGGATGACCTATATGCCATTTTCTGATCATACTACCTTCTCTCAGGCTCATGAGGTTTTGCACATGCTGTTAGTCTCACTTCAGGTCAACTTGTGTTTCAGAGTTCAAACCAAGTACGCCTTTTTATCATGACCTCTCTGGTCAGTTAGGTGTTCTGGTGTTTCATTGGAACCGTGAGCTTTTCACTATCTCAGTCCTTATTTCATTAATTATAACAATCAGTTTACTTATACTGCATATCCTTATACAGATTTAAATATCCTGGATGTCTGGAACTATGTCTGAATTATTTTTTCAGTGTCTAAAACTGTTTCTGATATTTAATAAGTGCACGAGGAAAATAATGTTTATGAAATGAATTAGTGATTAAACTAGTGGGTCAATTAGGCAATGGCAGACTGATGTCACCTTATAATTAATAATGGCATTTCATAATTTAGGCATACTTTCCGTGCACCAGGGTGTGCAGGTTGTGTGTAGCTTGGAGCAAAGGATAGGTAATGATTGGTTGTGTGATGGAGTTAGGTGTTGCATCAGTATAGTTAGGATGTAGGTAGTGAGTGCGTGTGGGTCAGAGAGTAGGTAGTGAATGGATATGAGGCAGGGTGTAGTCCAAGTGTAGGTGTGGAGTACAGGTGGGTTTCAGAGAATTTGTATAGGACTGGGGTTGGGTGATCATTGATGTGGGGAAGAAGGGTAGGTAGCTAGTGTGTATGACCCAGGGTGTAGATAGAGAGTTGGGTATGGACCAAAGGGTAGGTTGCGAGTGGGTGTAAGGTGGGGTATAACAGGTATGTATAGGTCAGGGATTAGGTGGTGAGTGGTGTGAGGATGAGGGTATGTAGTAAGTATATGTGGAGACCAGGTAGAGAGTACGGGTAAGTTGTAGGTAGGTCTTGGCTTGAGGGGCTCTCATCACAGGGCCCCATGAGGCTCATGGGACTTCCACTGTTGCTACGACACCTCCGAGTCTCTCAAGAGAGCTGTGCAATGCCGTACCTGCCACCACATGCTGCTTCCAAGGCTTAGAGGCACCATCCCCAAGCTCCAATGCCTGAGGTCCTTAATTATGAACCTAGCAGCCACAATTTACTCAGACTGAAGGAGAGCTTTTAAGAGCACACCATATGTAACACATACAGAGTGAACACATTCTACCTCCGATATCAAGTAAGACCGATTTACTGTTTTAAAATAATCTGTCTCAGACTTCAGGGGCAACACAGTACATGAAACAATCGTATACTCACTCTGCTCAAACTCTTCATGATTTTCATGATTTTACTAATATAAAAACTTTCAACACAACCAGAGAAAATATAAGATACTTGGGGGTGGGATTAGTGTCCATTAGAACAATGCTGATTTACAAAAACCTGGTTCAAAACAATGAGATTCATCAGGATACAAAAGAGAATGGAAGCAGGCCGTGCCCCCCTTGCCTGTGCCAGGCCCTGTGCTTCACTGTCCCCAAATGTCAGGGTAACATTCTCAGCCCCATGCATTTTCCTGCCAGTCAGGTGCTATGTGGATAAGAACACCTTGCTTTACACCCATACCTTGGTGATGTGAATTGGCAGGTCCCACCAGCCCAGTGTGTTCCCCCCATTCCACAGGACTCTGAGCCAGCATGGAGCTACCAAGGATCACTGGGGAGCTGGACAGGCAGTGGCTGTGACTCTAGATCTCAGATTCTTTTACCTGGCTCAAAAAGAGTCCTGTGGAATGCACACAGGTAAATGCTACCACTCCCTGGGGCTGGCAGGCCAACCTTGCTGGAGGACGAAACTCTCAGGCAAAGTCAGAGCTCTTCCACTCCTGCTGACCCACTATCCCACTGCTGAAACACATGGCAAGAGGCATATAAATAAAAAACACGTGGACTTCCCACAGCAGCAGCCGAGAACCCCAGCCCAAAAATTATCATCCCCTCATGGAGACACCTGTCTTTCCGCCTGCCCTCCATTCATACCTGGAAGCATTTCTTCGAAGCTGGTTCTGGCTTCAGTGTGGCGCAGCAGTGACTTTGGAGTAAAGATGATTAACTGAAATGCAGAATAGATGGGCAGGGACCTGAAGATTCCAGAAGAGAGGCTAAACGCAAGAGGTTTCCCAAGCCTCAGTCTGTCAGGACACCACCCCTGATTACTCCCCCTGCTCTGTATTACAGTAGGATCTGCAGGTCAGGAGGGGCAGGAAGAGGAGAAAAAAGAGAGCAAGCGATAACAATAACAAACTCCCTGCTTCAGCCTCTCTTTTGGACTCCCTGAGAAGCTAGCTCCCAGCCAGCCAGGCACCCACCCTCCTGGCCTGCTGCTGTCTGTGTGGGCATGGCTACTCCGAGTTCCTGGTGCTTGCAACTGCAACATGGCTTCCCACTGACACCACCTGCACTCAGGAAAGTGCTCCAAGCCTCTTCTTGGTATCCCAGAGCAAAGTGTCATTACACCCGTGCCTCTAAGCCATGCAGGTCCCCAGTTGCCAGCAGCCTTATAACTGCTCTGCTCCCCTGGACTCCCACCGGCCACGGGGAACCTGGAGAACACAGAGCTGCAGGCCCACCATGCGTGGTCTCAGCCCAGCAACATCACCATGCAACTGGGCTGTGCTCTGTCCTTGGACTTTCACGCGTACTTTCTCCTTCTGTACCATCTCTCCACTAGCCCTCAGCCCTCCCTCCCCAACAGTCTCCAAATTCAAGACCAGCTGGGAACCGGTGTCTTGGAGGAGGGGAAGTCTTTCTTCACGCTCAGGTAAGCACTGGCAGCATGCTTCCTCCTTTCCTCTTTCCCTCAGCCCATGATCCTGGTCCAAGTTTATGACAAAGGACCAGGTCAAGATCAGGCCCAAAGTCCTGGACACATCTAATCTCAATGTTGAGGTCTGTCTGAGTTCAAAGTAAAAGTCCTAGTCCATGGTCCAGATTGATATCTGAGGTTCAGGTCCATTCTGAGATCCAGGTCTAAGTTCCATTGTCCAATTATTGGCCCACATATCAGGCCTAGGTATAGTTCTAAGGATAAGTATTTACATACAAGCTCCACAGTTCTAGTACTCTGAGGCCTAGGTCTAAGAAACATATCTAGGTCTGAGGCCAAGAAATGAGATCTGAATTCCATTATCAAAGTCCAAGTACAAGATACAAAATCCAGTCTACTGTTTATGCCCAGGACTAAAGTTCAAGTACAAATAACGTTCATCGTCGCTGTCCCTATCCTTCCAGGGTTCTACCTGGACACAGATCCCAGAGCTGCCGAAGGAGTCAGTGCCACACGGGGCTTTGTATCTAGGACTACAGTCAGGCAGGTGAGCCCAAGGGTGAGTGCATAGTTGTGGCCACATGCCCTTGGGGGGCACTAACTGAGAAACCCCACAGAGCACAGGTGAAAGAAATGTGCAGGACTGCTTCCTGGGTCGTCGCACTGTTACAGAGACTCGAGCCTGTGGCCTGAGCTTTAGGGGTGATACTGTGTGTATTTTGAGTCAGGCAATATTATTTTAGAGAAAAAGACTTTGGGATGATTTCCGTGAAACTTTAGGAGCGCAAGGAAAATTATTGGGAAATCAATTTCTATGAAACACTAGAATTGGTTTTAGGTAGAACCTGTGTCTCTTAGAATAGCATCTGTTTCATGCCCAGCAGTAGGTTTCAGAGAAAGAAGAGCAGATCCAGTGGATGGAGAATCTCATTCCAGAGCATGTGAGAACAACCTGGCTCAAACTGCTAGATTTGCTCTGGTTTTGTCCTCTTGTGCCTGCATCTCTCAGGGAAGTGTGACTCCCTTGAGGTGGGCTGTATGGTTTTCCCTCTGCTCTGCACCTGTGCCTGCCCCTGCAGCCCTAGGTACCTCCTACAAGGAACGTGCTCAGGACTTGCCTGGCCTCTGGCCGCCTTCTTGCTGCAGGACCTGGAGGACACCAACTTCAACATAAATCAGTTGAATGACTGCAACGCGGTGGTTGTCAGCTGCTTCACTCCTGGCAACTTCTTCCACATGCTGCAATGCCAGATCCTCTTGCCCTTCCAGAAGCTGGCCAGTTGGAAGTCTGACAGAATAGAGCTGACCTGAGGGATGAGCCGAAGGCCTGTTTTGGAGCAGGGAAGGGCTCCTTGGGGCCAGTCTTGCTTTGAGGCTGGTCAGGGTGGTTCCCCAGGAGGCCAGGCCAGGGCTACAGCCCCGTTACTTCTCTTACTGCTGCAGATTGAGCCAAGCAGGTCCTTAGGAGCAGTTTTCAAGGATTGTTCTTTCACATTCTCTTCCCCAAACTAGCTGACTCTTGTCCCTGTTCATGTGGCCCTCACGTGTTTTGAGCCTGGCTCTGTGCTGGGACCCAGGCTGGGTGTGCAGAGAGGGTCAGACAGGCTCCAGCCCTCAGGGTGGCCCTAGGTGGTGGGGTGGGGTCTGGAAGAGGGATGAACCCATTTTGATGTAACCTGGGACCTGGAACTTGAACCTGGACCTTGATCCTTAACCTGTCCCATAGAACTGGACCTTGGACTACTCCTAGATGCTAAACATAAATCTGTAATTGATTTGACCTTTCAAGCCCCACCCTTCCCCCTTTCCCTTTTGCCACACATGGCAAGCTGATAAGAAATCCCTCATGTTCCTTCCCTTGGTGCTAGCAGAAAGTTTCAACCACACAAGCTCTGGCCTATGCAGGGGAACCCTCACCCTATCCCCCTCCTTTAACCACCATAAAACCCCAAGTCACTTGTTTCTCCTTGCTCCCTCAGCTGTTGTCTTAGTAATCTAGTGCTGCCATAAAAGAAATACCACAAGTGGATGGCTTTAACAAAGAGAAATTTATTTTCTCACAGTTTGGTAGGTTACAAGTCCAAATTCAGGGCGTTGGTTCCAGGGGAAGGCTTTCTCTCTCCGTTGCCTCTGGAGGAAGGTCCTTGTCCTCAATCTTCCCCTAGTTGAGGAACTTCTCAGGTGCAGGGAGTCCATATCCAAAGGATGCACTCTGCTCCTGGTGCTGCTTTCTTGGTAGTGTGAGGTCACCAACTCTCTGCTTGCTTTCCTTTCCTTTTTATCTCCTGAGAGATAAAAGGTGTTGCAGGCCACACCCCAGGGAAACTCCCTTTACATTGGTTCAGGGAGGTGACCTGAGTAAGGGTGGTGTAAAAATCCCACCCTAATTCTCTTAACATAAAACTACATTCACAAAATGCAGGACAATCACAATACTGGAATCATGGCCTAACCAAGCTGATACACACATTTTTGGGGGGACATAATTCAATCCATAACATTCTACTCTTTGGCAGCCCCCCAAAATCACATTCTTGCAACATGCAGAACATATTTGCCCCATCATATCATAGCAAAAGTCTTAACTCCAGGTCCAAAATTCAAAAATTCTTCTTCATCTGTGAAATCTAGAATACGAGTTATCTGCATCCAAACTACAATGGTAGAACAGGCAGGCACAAGCTAGACATTTCCATTACACATGGGAGAAATTGGAAGAAAAGGAGGCATAACAGGTACCAAGCAAGTTAGCAGAACACATTGCATTAGCTGTCAAGACTTGAAAATAATCCTCTTTTCTCTGACAGCTATTTTCAGATCAGCTTGGAAGCCTTCCCTTCTCTCCCTAGAAGACCTCACTACATATCATGGATTGAATTATGTCCCCCCAAAATGTGTGTATCTACTTGGTTAGGCCATGATTCCCAGTATTGTATGGTTGTCCTTCATTTTGTGATTGTAATTTTATGTTGAGAGGATTATTAGTGTGGGGTTGTAACACCACTCTCACTCAGATCGCCTCCCCGATCCAAGGTAAAGGGAGTTTCTCTTGGGCGTGACCTGCACCACCTTTTCTCTCTCAGGATATAATAGGAGAGGGAAGCAAGCAGAGAGTTGGTGACTTTGTACCACCAAGAATGCAGCACCAGGAGCAGAGCGTGCCCTTTGGACACGGAGTCCCTACACCCAAGAACTTTCTCGACCAGGGGAAGTTTGAGGACAAGGAATCTTCCTCTCGAGCCGACAGAGAGAGAAAGCCTTCCCCTGGAGCCTACTCCTTGAGTTTGGACTTGTAACCTACTAAAGAAAATAAATTTCTCTTTGTTAAAGCCATCCACTTGTGGTATTTCTGTTATGGCAGCACTACATAACTAAAATACTACATAAATGATAAAATGATGATTTATATCATCATCATTCTTGACATCTGAACCAGTTTTGTGTAAGGGTTTATCCTGACCTCACAGAAGAAAACCACAATACAAGGTACAAACTCCAGTTCATAGTTAAAGGCACACCACTCGGATCCAAGATCCAGGATAAGTTTCAAGTTCAAAATCCCAGACAAATCCCGGTTCAGGTTCCACATAACCTTTCAGATCTAGATTCAGGTCCAGGGTACAAGATTGTGGTCCAGGTATGAGAATTGATGTCCAGGTCCAAGGCTCGGTTCTCAGGTCCAAAGTTCAATTCTAAGGTTTAAACCTGGGTCAAGGACCAGGTCTAACATCCAAGTCAAAGATTCATGTTCAGGTTCAACTTCCATAGCTAAGGTCACAGCAAGATCCAAGAACTAGCTCCAAGATCCAGGTATAGGTCCAATTTCCAGATCTAAGATCAAGTTCAAAGAACAGGTGAAGATCTAAGGTCCAGTTTCAGGTGCGAAGTCCATGTTTAACGTCCAAGTCTCAGTGCAATGGGCGGCTCAAAGATCCAAGTTTGAGATTTGTTTCCAAAATTGTGACACAAGGACTAATTTCTATTTCCAAGGTCCAGGCCCAGAACTGGTTGAAGGTTCAGGTCTAAAGTTCAGGTCCAATGTTCCTGAAAATGTTGGTCCAGGTCTAGTTCAAAGATCAAGGCTGAAATTTAGGTCTGAAGTAAGTGAGCCTGTTCCAATATCCAGCATCAAAGTCCAGGTCCAGCGCAGAGGTCCAAGATCTAGATCCAAATTCCTGGTCAAAAGTTCACATCCAAATTACAGCTCCAAGACTAAGTTCCATGCCTAAGTCAGATCCAATGGACTGGACAATTTCATTTACAAGGACCAGGTCCAGTTTCCATATCCGCTCACAACCTATGTCCTGCCTCACATCCCCCTCAAAAACTATACTATGTGCCATACAAACTCATTACCTAACCACTCACTACCTACAACCCTCCACCTGGACTCATTACCTACTCGCCCACTTAACCCTCTTAACCAAGCACTAGAGGGTTAGAGGATTAGAGTTAGTTACTCTACTTAACCACACACACTCATTATATCCCCCCGTCCCATACCAATTCACTATTTGCTCCTCAACCCACACCTACTCCCTACCTACCCTTCTACCCATACCAACTCACTACCTTATTCCAACCTTCTATCCATTCATTAACTATCCCTGTCCTCCACAAACTCATTTACTATCCTTTTCCACCCCATTTACTACTTACCCCTTGCCTGGTACTCACTATTTAAGCCTGTCCCACATCCATTCACTACTTACTCAGCCCCCCACACCCATTTGTTACCTACATCAACTCCATATCTACTCACTACCTACCCACTTTCTATCTCACTCCTGCTTTATGCCTACTCATTACCAACCCATTTGTTACCTATTCCTCACCCCACACTCACTATCCCCCAACCTCCCTCACTCAGTACGATTTTCCTCCAGTACACCACTCACTACCAGCTGTCATCCCACACCCACTCACTACCTATCTATGCCCAAACATACTCGTATACCTACTCCCTGCCTCACACCACTCACAACTTATCCTAAGTATCCAATGACTATTTACTTATTGAATCATTCTATCAGTCTATCTATCCATACATACACTATCCACCCATCTATCCATATATACAACTGTCTTCTTTAGCATTTAAATGGGAAGTTAGAAAAGGGCAAGTCTACTCACCTTCTTAAGCCAGGACCCCTATATTGCACTTATTTATTTAAAACTGATTTTGAGTGAACCGTGGAGGGTTTTGCAAGCTAGAGAGTTAATGTCTCACACTCTAGGACTGCTTATCTCACATGGGTCTCATGCACCTACCCTTGGCATATGGGCAGAACCATGCTTATGATTTCCTGGATTCACAAGTGGAACATATTTTAGCCACAATTTTTAAATAGTAAGAAACTGTTAATAATCCCATGTTGAAAATCATTTAGTGTTAGACAATATCCTTTGTCATGTTAACTGTTAAAAACAAATGATTGAAAAATCTTGTTTAAATTATGGTTTAATTCTTTGCTCTGTCCTAAGACATATTGTTGAAATACATTATTACTAATTATTCAGAGGGCTGCTTGTAAATATAAGAGGTCAGAAGATTGAAGGAGCCCTGGTGGTGCAATGGTTAAGAGCTTGGCTGCTGACCTGAAGGTTGGTGGTTTGAACCCACCCATCTGCTCCGTGAAAGAAAAACCTGGAGATCTGTTCCAGTAAAGATTAGAGCCTAGAAAACCTTATGAGACAGTTCTACCCTGTCACATGGGGTCACTATGAGTCCAAATTGATTTGAGGGCACCTTGAACAACAAGAAGAACTAAGGCAGTCTTTCTCCCTTGCTCCAGTAGTTGAAGTTGTTCTAAAGCAAAACAGTTTTACCCAGACAGTAAGAACAGACTTTTCTTTAATTCCTTTTTCCTGGCTGTTTTAAAATAAATTTACTTATTTTACATTTCTTTCTTTCCTGAAGTCTCTTTTGGCCTTTGGTGAATAAAATAGAGACACTTTTGGTTGAGAAGATCTAAAATAGTAGACTATGGTTTGTCAGGACAACTGTCTTCTGTAAAAGTCCTCTCTATTCATACCATCTTTTTCACAGATTTTGTGTTGAGTTGGTGGAGAGGTTTCTTTCTAACAGCATTCATATAAAACGTTTGGCATTTGAAAGGAACAGAAGGCATTGTATTTCTGATTTCTTGTAGGTATTTCTCAGCAAGAGATAATAAAATCTTTTAGGTTCAATTAGCCTTTAATTTTTATTTACATAAACTGGGACCCAAAACTCTTAATTGTAGACTCATAATTTAGAGAAATGGGTCCCAAGTCCCTTACGCATATCGATATATTTTATAAAATTAGCTTTATTTAAAAGGTGTAGTCATTTTCAGAAGGATTTACCAGATAAAATTATAATATTAGTGATTTATATCAAACGTGTAGGATAAGAGCTCAAATATTCTGGTCAAGTTCAGGGGAATTGGTTTTCTTTACAAGTGTTCTAAATAACATGACATAAGCCCTCAAATTTGACCAAATAGATCAAACTCAGTTGCTTTATCCTGCACCTGTTTGGAATCTCTTTATGTGTCCAATAGTTTTGCAATTCAGTGATTCATTCATCCCCTTCTTAATTCATTCACGACACATCTGCTCCAAGGTTTTGTCCTTGAGTTTCAATAAGCATTGCAACTCCACGTGTCCCATAGCTCTTCAACTACTCACCCACCTAGTAAGAATTGATTAAAACTAAAAATACATCCTTTTCATTGTTCCTAAATAATGGTATTGCAAAAATAAATAAATAAATCTATAGCACACAATTTCACGTTGCTTATAATTATTTTTGGTCTACAATCTATAAAGAATACACAGTTATGAAAATTTATGGAAATACACACTTTCAAACCACATCAACTTCTTGAATTATTTAAAAATTGTTATTGAAGTAATATTTTTAAATTGACTTTATGTGCTGCTAAGATAACAAATGACTGATGGATCTTGGCTAAAAGCAGAGAATACCAGAAAGATGTTTACCTGTGTTTTATTGACTATGGAAAGGCATTCAACTGTGTGGATCATAACAAATTATGGATAACATTGTGAAGAACAGGTATTCCAGAACATGTGTCTCATGCAGAACCTGAACATAGACCAAGAGGCAGTCATTCTGACAGAACAAGGGGATACTGCATGATTTAAAGTCAGGAAAGCTGTGCATCAGTGTTGTATCCTTTCACCATACTTATTCAATTTGTATGCTGAGCAAATAATCAGAGAAGCTGTACTGTATGAAGAAGAATGGGGCATCAGGGTTGGAGGAAGACTCACTAACAACCTGCATTGTGCAGATGACACAACCTTGCCTGGTGAAAGCAAAGAAGACTTGAAGCACTTTCTGATGAAATTCAGCCTTCAGTTTGGATTATACCTCAAAAAAAAAAACATAAGGAAAACAAAAATCCTCACAACTGGACCAATAAGTAACATCATGATAAATGGAGAAAATTTTGAAGTTGCCAAGGATTGAATTTTACTTGAATCCATGATCAATGCCTGTGGAAGCAGTAGTCAAGAAATCATGCAACTTATTGCATTGGGCTAATCTACTGCAAAAGACCTCTTTCAAGTGTTAAGAAGCAAAGATATCATTTGAGGACTACGGTACGCCTGACCCAAGCCATGGTATTTTCAATTGCTTCATATGCATACGAAAGCTGGACAATGAATAAAGAAGACCGAAGAAGAATTGATGCCTTTGAATTATGGTGTTGGCAAACTATATTGAATATACCATGGACTGTTAGAAGAATGAACAAATCTGACCTGGAAGAAGTACAGCCAGAGTGCTCCTCAGAAACAAGGATGACAAGGCTTTGTTTCACATACTTTGGACATGTTATTGGGAGGGACCAGTCCTTGGAGAAGAACATCATTCTTGGTAAGGTAGAGGGTCAGCAAAAATAGGAAGACCCTCAAGGAGATGGATTGACACAGTGGCCGCAACAATGGACGCAAATGTAGCAATGATGTGAGGATGGTACAGGACTGGGCAGTGTTTTGTTCTGTTGTACAGAACCTCTATGAGTCTGAACCGATTTGATGGCACCTAACAACAACAACAACAACACAACAAGCTAACAAAGACAGTAAATTGTTATATTTCTCTTAGAAAGTTGGAACTTGTTTACTTGGGTGTATAGAGGCCAACCACCCCAGTTTTCCTGAGACTGCTATTTATAAAAGGAGAAAATTTTGAAGTCTGCTGTCGATTCAGCCCCTGCCCCTCATGGTACCCCAGGTACAAGGAAACTAAAGCCTGCCCCATCCAGCACCTGAGAGGTTACTCACTTTCACCACTATTGTCTCTTTCCTACGTCCATTTCCTTCTCCAACATTTTCCTAATGGAAATAGTTCTCAAATCAGTGCTGCACAGAAAAACCAAAAATGAAACCCACTGCCATCGAGTCAATTCCGACTCATAGTGACCCTATAAGACAGAGTAGAACTGCCTGATAGAATTTCCAAAGAGCACCTGGTGGATTCAAACTGCTGACCTCTTAGCAGCTGTGGCACTTAACCACTATGCCAGCAGGGTTTCCAGTGCTGAACAGAGCCAAAACTAAATCAAGATCCTCAATCTGTCCTTCTAAAGCAAAACCAAACCAGTTGCCATTGAGTTGACTTTGACTCATGACAACTCTATGTATGTTAGAGTAAAACTGTGCTCCAAAGTTTTTTTTTTTACCATAATTCATGAAACCATTTTTCTGTTATATATTTAGATTTTTTCTCATTTTCTTATACCTAGGTTTCTAGAAGTAAAATTATGAGGTCCATATTTAAAATATTTTTGTATTATTCACATTGTGTCTTAGTTTCTTAGAGCTGCCACAAAAAATGCCGCTAAGTGGGTGGCTTTAAAGAACAGAAATTTATTTTCTGTCAGTTCTAGAGGCTGAAAACCCAAATCGGAATCTATCGACAGAGTTTTCAATAGATTGATGGCTCTTTCTTATGAGGTGGATCTGGGTGGATTCGAACCTCCAACCTTTTGGTTAGCAGTGAGCAGGTTAACCGTACCACCCAGGGACTCCACCCATCTAAAAATTCTAATTTGATTCTAACCTTTATGTCTGGACTTAAATTTTGGTCTACCTGCTTAACAACCAACCGAGATTACTGCTGGGACTAGAACAAGCTGTTGACACTACCTTGCTTTTCCAGGCCCTAAAATCCTATAAAGTTGCTGACAATAATTCTGTCAATCAAAAGTTTCCATCCCCTCTCTGGACCGTTACTATGCCAGTTGTTGGCTATGGTCTTGCTGTGGCTGCACCAGTCCAGAAGCCACCTGGCTTTAATTAGTTCAGACTCTGAATTTCTTCTTCTATCCAATTTGTCATTGAACCCCTTCCCCTACCTCAGTGATTCTCAAACTTTAGTGTGTATAAGAATTTCCCAAAGAGCTTTCTGACATGTAGTTTTCTGGGCTCCATCTTGAGAGGATCCATGAGTTTGCGTTTCTAACAAACTCACAGGTGAAACTGATGTTCTGGATTCAGGAACACAATTTGAAAATCAGTGTTTTGAATCAAATAGTGTCCAGAAGGAAACAACTCCCACAGCGAGGATAGTTTTTTCCTCTCTCCTCCCTCAAAAAAATAGTTACTGTAGAATCAACTCTCCCTCATGGTGACCCCACATGTTTCAAAGTAAAACTGTGCTCCATAGCATTTTCAATGGCTGTGACTTTGCCACGGATCGGAAGCAACTCAATGGCAACAGGTTTGGCTTGGTTTTTGTTTTGACCTTTACAGTAGCTGATCACCAAGCCTTTCCTCTGTGGTGCTTCTGGGTGGACTCGAACCACCAGTCTTTCAGTTAGCAGCTGAGTGTTTACCACCCAGGGACTCCAGTTTTCTTCCCAACCTCTGTCAAGCTCAGTCCAGTCCTAACTTCCTTTCCTTGTTTGTTATCAGCTCATTTTAACTGCTGGCAGAAAGATTGGAATAACTGATATGATGCTGATCTTTTCTTTTTATTAAATCTTTTTGCTGACTTTATCATACAGTCTATTCCAAATTTTAATTTTACTCAGAAGGGGAGTACACATTTATCAGATTAAGCCAGCAGCTGAAATAGATTTAAATTAATTTAGCATTCCTACCCATTTCCTCAATGCATTTTTACTGAGTCTCACAATGTGAAGCAGGACAAAATATAGAAATGTACCCCGAGTAGCTTCCGGCTCTGTGGCACACTCTCGACTACTTTGGTGGATTGAGTCTGAATTTAATAAAATGGTTATAAATAGGTATCATGAAGTGTTTTTATTTATTCTCAAATGGAATTCTCAGAGTATGTATAAGATAGAGAAAAATTAGTGTAAAGCTAACATTGTGGAATGGAGGTATGTATTACTAAAAGAGACCTCATATTATTTTATTGGTAATGTTGTCAGCTATGGGGAATTTTAGTCACAGTCCCATTCACAGAGAAAAACAGGAAACAGCTACGAGGCTTGCTGACGTAGGATTTCATGCGTTTCTTCCTAAGGATGGATAAATAGGACTTTGATGACTTGAGATTTTTCTTTCATGGTTCATATGGGGGGGAATGTATATATAGAACAGCTGATAAAAAGATTTAAAACTGGAAAAAGAGAATATTGATTCACTGATTCATATTTCTGATGCAAAACAAACAAAATATTCTCCAAATAACAATAATCTGGACATTGAAGGAGGAAAACTCTACTAAATAACTCTTAGGACAAAGAGGAAATTAAAAAATCTGATCTTATTTTATACATATATAATACATTTTATATACGTAATACAGTATGTACATATTATAAATATAACGTGACTGAAAAAATGAAATTAATGAGAGATCTATATAAAAACTTACAGGGTTTGTTCAAATTCTGAAGACTAAAATGCTTTTGTTCTAAAACAGAGGGATAAAATAACTGAATCAAGTATTCAATTCAGATTCCAGTCAAGATAGCATAGTGAATTCATGCTTTGGCCCATCCCATATCCTTAAGCACAAATAGTAATAGATAAAATGTAAAAAGAGAAAACAAGGAGCAATGCTGATGGCAAAGCTTGCTGCACTGTGGGCGTGGCTGTGGGTGAGTATCTAGAAGCTGTTGGGTAAAGAGGAGTACCAGGGCCCACCTGAGACTTGAGATTGTGTGGCTGGCCACACTACGGCTTGAAGCCAGGGTGAGGGGTGAGCTTTCTTACTCATAATAGAAGACAGAAAACATATAAATATTATATTTAATACATTAATATTTCATTTTAAATCAATTCAGTATTATTATTATAAAATATTATTTAATTAAATTCAATGTCATCAAATATTAATAATTAATAAATCAATATAATATAAAATATAAACTATAGATTTACAGGAAGATTTTGGCCTAGGTAGACAGCTGGACAAAGGCACAACTTCATGTCCACAGTGAAGCAAACTGCCCACTAGCTTAGTGATCATTATCCCCCAAATCAATATGGAGCAGAAGGGCCAAAACTGCCTGCTTCTAAACAGTTATCTGGGGGGCAACATGGAGACAAATCCAAAATCTCTAGATAGGAAGAGGTAAACAGAGAAAACAAAGAAGGAAGAGAAAATAAAAGCAAAATAAACAAATCTTTACCACAATACAGGACTGCAAGAATTTATAAAATACATAAAAATTTAATGATAAAAGATATCACACAAAACCAACAACTGGAATATATTAAATTTACTTCATATAAGATGAATTATATAGAGTAGTTTGACAAATATTTGCAAAGATTATATTTAAAATGTTATTCAAATTATATAAAGGAATGTTGTTAGTTGCGTCAAGTAGGTTCCGAGCCATGGTGACCCATGTATGCAGAGTACAACTGCTCCATACAGTTTTCAAGGATATGACCTTTGGGAAGCGTATCACCAGGCCTGTCTTCTGAGGCACCTGCAGGTGGATTTGAACTGCCAACCTTTTGGCTAGCAGTTGAGCACTTAACCGCTTTTACCCCTCAGGGACTCCTCTTTTGAACACCCATTGCTTTTTAGTCTATTCCAACTCATAATGACCCTATAGGACACAGTAGTGTTTTCAAGACTGTAGTCTTTACGGGAGCAGAGACTGCCACATTTTTCTCCCGTGGAGCGGCTGGTGGGTTCAAACCACTGACCTTTCATTAGCAGCCAAGCTCGTTAACCGCTATACTACCAGGGCTCCTTTCATTAAAGGAATAGCATCTGTGAAATGTGAATAATATGTTCAAAAATACAACAGTTAAACTAAATAACAGGAAGATATAAAGAAGAACCAATTAAAATCTTAGAACAAAAACAGTTTTAAACATCGGATAGGATAGATTTTAGACTAGACAACTGGATAGCAAAGTAGTGACCTGTAAGACAGTACTGAGAAGTTGTCTCAGCACACTATTATGAAAGCACAGTTGACAGCAGGTCTCTGAACCAGTTCATTTCAGTTGTAACCCCTGCTGAGAATTTGCATTTCTACCAAGTTCCCAGTGTGTAAGAGCATTCCAAAACTCAGGTGCTTGGCAGGGTAGAGGCTTCTGCCTCGAGCAGAGGCCTGGCTCCTTTTTGTCCTAAGATTTACTTCTGCTTTAATGTATGATTTATAAATATAGGATGGAAATTTTTACAAGACATTGTGCAATCTCAAATTAGGTTATGCTAAAGAATGTGGTTTTGCTTGTCCTCATTTTGCTTGCATAGATGTTCTAAGAAGCATGTGACTCTAACGATTAGCCGATTCTCAGAAAATGCTTCTTGGTCTCCCTTTTACAGCCTTGTGCTTTTCCATGGATATGTCTCAACTGATGTTAAATGTCAACCAATCATATTTTATGCTGTAAAATTCCTCATAATTGTGATTTTTGCCTTTATAAGCACCTGTCGTATTAGCTCTTCAGAGCATTTGCAATTTCACATCATGCTGACCAATTTGTGAATTGCATTTTCTCTCAAATAAAACTTTTTACTTTATTTAACAGAATCAAAGTTTCACTCTTTGAAATTTCTTGATGTCAGACACGTGGGATCTAAAGGCACATAATCTTAAGTGACACCCGAGGTGCTGAGAACTTGGGCTATTGTACCAAGTGGAACCAAATGAGTTCTCCATTTCCACGGACCTCTCAGGAGTTGCCTGAGGTAAATAACCTCTCGGATTCAAGCTCTACTTCCTTGTGATAAGCTGAGTTTTATTTGATTTCCCTATTTTCGTGCAGACATTAATGACCTCAAAGGGGGAGATTCGAGCTTGTGATCTCAGGAGACCCAAAGGAGATAATGGGTAATGCCAAATCTAAGAGTGGCTTGAAATTCCCATCAGGACCATGGCTCACTGTATGAACAAACATTTTGGTCCTGTATGTGTTTGTTCTTACCCAGTTGGCATCACCCAGTTGGCATCACCAGTAGGGACAATTTGGAAAATCAGTGGCCACTGTGGGGATTTTTAATCTTTCTAAGTTAGTCTTTCTGCACAGTAAGTTAGCAAAAACAGGCACCTGAATTAAGCAAACTCAATGGAATTTACATTTTAATTAGTACATGGAGACTTACAGTTACAGGAGGACAGCAAAATCGCCTCCTTGCAGGACACCGTTCCAATTAACAAAATAAAAAATTGCCTTGCCAAATCCCTGGTACTCAAACTTCTCCACTGCTGGTGCTAACTCCCCTCTATCCCTCTCTTCTTTCTTACTCTTTTTGAACACCCATTCTATAATAAAAAGATAGGAAGAAAAAATAGGTCTCTGCCTGAAATGCCTTCTAAGATAAAACACCCAGAGGAAGCTAACAAACCTTCACAGATTACTTTCTCTCCCTGATCTAAAACAGAATTTTCATGATTGTAAAGGGATTTCCTAACCCTTGCGGGGATCCTCAGGAATTCACAGGGGAATTTAAAATCCTGTCTTAGTTATCTAATGCTGCTGTAACAGAAATACTACAATTGGATGGCCTTAACAACCAGAAATTTATTCTCTTACAGTTTAGGAGGCTAGAAGTCTAAACTCAGGGTGCCAGCTCCAGGGGAAGACTTTTTCTTTCTGTCAGCTCTGGGGTAAGGTCCTAGGTCTAGGAGTTTCTCCGTACAGAGACCCTGGGTCCAAAGGATACGCTCTGCTCCTGTCTTTTCTTTCTTGGTGGTAGGAGGGCCCTGCGGACTAAATTGTCACATATGGCTGGAGAGGTCATATACCTCTGAGGTATGACAGTGAAGGTTTATTCCTGGCCTTGCCAGTTGAAGGTAAACTGCTTCTAGTGGTCCTTCAAAACACGTATGAAGAAAAAGGCATTAAGCAGAATAATAGCTGCATACCAGGTACCAGGAGATGTATTAATTTGCTTAAGCGATGAAACCACATCTGGAATAGCAGCTGCACTTGGAGTCAGCACCTGGTTAAGTTTTTCTTGGCTCATTCTCTAAGATCTATCTGTTTTTTGCACAGGCCAAATCGGTGAGTTGAATGGGAATGTGGTGGAAATTACCACCCTTACATGCTTCAAGTCCTTGATGGTGGTAGTGATCTCTGCAATCCCTCTGGAAGTGCAGTATTGCATTTGGTTTACTATTTTCCTAGGTAGAGTAGTTATAATGGCTTCCATTTAGCCTTTCCTACCATAACAGCCCTTACTCCATATTGCAGGGATTCAATGTGTGGGTTCTGCCATTTGCTGAGTATGTCTTTTCCAATTATGCATTCTGGAACTGGGGAAATCACTGCAGGATGGGTTTGGGGATCCTTTGGACCCACTGTGAGATGGATATGAGTTAAGACTCCATTAATAACCTGACATCCATATGCCCCCACTCTGACTGGTGGGCCATAGTGACATTTTGAGTCTCTTGGAATTAGTGTCATTTCAGAGCCAGTGTCCAGTAATTCCCAAAAAGCCTGATTATTTTCTTTTCCCCAATGAACAGGCACTCTCATAAAAGGCCTTAGATTCCTTTGGTAAGGTTGGAAAAAAGATTAACATTATAAATTTTTGGAAGTGCAGTGGGGACCTTCCTCAAGGGGATCTTGCCTCCCCTTCATTCAAGGGGTTGTGGGTCTGTAAACTTTCTCAAATTTGGGAATTGACTGAGGGGCCATGACTCTTTATTCTGGCAATTTGGCTGAAAGACTGAATGAAGAATCTGTCCTTAATGGGCCCATATCAATAAACTCAGACTTCTCCAACTTTATGTTTCTTGCACCATTATCCCACACACTTAATAGCCATTTCCACACATATTCCCTAGGCTTCTGTTTGTGCATGTTAAAAAAGCCAAGCAGTTCTTTTGGAGTGTAATGTACCTCCTCATGTGTCAGACTTTGTACTTCACCTTTTGGGCCTCTCTGGGACTTAAGTTATAGGTCTAGATGTGAAAATGGTTGGTGGGGATATGTTCTGAGAACATTCAGAAATGTCTTGTAAGGCATCTGCTTCAGGAGATGCCCCAGGCAATGATTCAGATGCCTCCCCAGGTGATGACTTGGACAAAGGACCTTTAGACACAGCTTGGTTAATCTTATCAGGTGGGGGTGGAGGGGCTAATGGTTTTACTGGGGAGGGTGGCTTAGCAGACAAAGATGAAGTAATCTCTTCAGACGGGAGTGAGAAGCCTGGTTCTGTTGGCAGGAGTGATTCAATGGAATTTAGGGGCTGTGTCCCCAGCTTCATGATTATCTGCCCATATGTCCCCATCCCAAGTTTTGGCATCCCATTTCTTCCCAATCAATGCTCTCACTTTAACTTCAGACACACCATTCTAAGTTGGGAATTCAACTGGCATTGTAATTCAGCCGCTCTTAGATAAGGCTCTGGGTTTGGTTTTTGGCAACATCAGCTCTGTTATTAAAATAAGTAAGGCTTTCTTTCAGGGCACAGGTGGCAACTTTGAGGTCATTTATGTGGTGATTGAGCTGTGACTCTGAAGCCCTGAGTTCATCTCTTTCTTTCACCACTTTGTCTAGGGAAAGTAGGACCAACCAACTAGGTTCCTTACACTTTTTATTCTGACAAAATTGTAGAAAGGTATCAGACACATGATCACCTAGAGCCTCGCCTCTCACCAATATCTGATCTATTGGTGGTGATATTTTGCTTACACCATGGATTAGCAGTACCCTTTTTACTATTGGAAGCAAAGTCATCAACATCTTTAAGACTGACCAGGCTTGAGAACCAATTTAGAAAACTCAACCTTATAATTTTGTCTCTCTAGAACCACTGTTTGTATCAAATGTCTCAGGCTAGGTTAGAGAAGCAAAACCAGTAAAGCATATATAAAGCAAAAGGAAGAAACGATGAAGCAAAAGAACTGAAGATTTCAAAGGGCTGCTCGAGAAGACAAAGTATTATAACGACATGTGCAAAGAGTTGGACATAGAAAACCAAATGCTCAGCACTTCTCAAGGTGAAAGAACTGAAGGAAAAATTCAAGCCTTGAGTTGCAATAGTGAAGGATTCTATGGGGAAAATATTAAACATGCAGGAAGCATCAAAAGAAGATGGAAGGAATACACAGAGTCATTGTACCAAAAAGAATCGGTCACCGTTCATCCATTTCAATAGGTAACATATGATCAGGAACCAATGGTGCTTAAGGAAGAAGTCCAAGCTGCACTGAAGGCATTGGTGAAAAACAGGGCTCCAGGAATTGATGGAATATCAATTGAGTTGTTTCAACAAATGGATACAGTGTTGGAAGCACTTACTTGTCTACGCCAAAAAATTTGGAAGACGCTACCTGGCCAACTGACTGGAAGAGATCCATATTTATGACTATTCCCAAGAATGGTGATCCAACCAAATGCAGAAATTATCAAACAATATCATTAATATCACACATAAGTAAAATTTTGCAGAAGATCATTCAAAAACAACTGCAGCAGTATATCAACAGGGAACTGCCAGAAATTCAGGCTGGATTCGAAAGAGGCCATGAAACCAGGAATATCATTGCTGATGTCAGATGGATCCTGGCTGAAAGCAGAGAATACCAGAAAGACGTTTACCTGTGTTTTATTGACTATGCAAAGGCATTCGACTATGTGGATCCTAACAAATTATGAACAGCATTGTGAAGAATGGGAATTCCAGAACACTTAATTGTGCTCATGAGGAACTTGTTCAAGAGGCAGTTGTTTGAACAGAATAAGCAGATACTGCATGGTTTAAAGTCAGGAAAGGTATGTGTCAGGGTTGTATCCTTTCACCATACTTCTTCAATCTCTACGCTGAGCAAATAATCCAAGAAGCTGGACTGTATGAAGAAAAACGGGGCATCCAGATTGAAGGAAGACTCATTAACAACCTGCATTATGCAGATAACACAAACTTGCTTGCTGAAAGTGAAGAGGACTTGAAGGACTTAATGATGAAGATCAAAGACCACAGCCTTCAATGGATTATACTTCACATAAAGAAAACAAAAATCCTCACAACTGGGCCAATAAGCAACATCACAATAAACAGAAAAAAATTGAAGTTGTCAGGGATTTCATTTTACTTGGATCCACAATCAATGCCCATGGAAGCAGCAGTCAAGAAAGCAAAAGACACATCGCATTGGGCAAATCTGCTGTGAAGGACCTCTTTAAAGTGTTGAAAAGCAAAGATGTCACCATGAAGACTAGGGTACACCTGCTCAAGCCATGGTATTTTCATTCACATCACATGCATGTGAAAGCTGGACAATGAAAAGGAACACCAAAGAAGAAGTGACACCTTTTAAATGTGATTTTGACAAAGAATATTGAATACTATTTTATGGACTGCCAAAAGAACGAAAAAATCTGTCTTGGACGAAGTACAACCAGAATGCTCCTTAGAAGCATGGATGGCAAGACTATGTCTTTCATACGTTGGACATATCATCAGGAAGGATCAGTCCTTGGACGAGGACATCACGCTTAGTAAAGTACAGGCTCAGCAAAAAAAGAGGAAGATCCTCAATGAGATGGATTGACACAGTCACTGCAACGATGGGCTCAAGCATAACAATGATTGTGAGTCTGGCACAGGACCGGGCAGTGTTTCATTTTGTAGTACCTGTGCCACTATGGGTCAGAACTGACTCATAACAACAAATAAAGAGAGATATATTTATCTCAAGGAAATGGCTCACGTGATTGTAGAGGCTGGCAAGTCCCAAATCCATGGGTCAGGTGTCAGGCTGGAGTCATCTCCTGAGTCATGCAGCTCATGTAGCTGTCAGATGTGCAAACTAAAATTAGGTTATGCTAAAGAATATGGTTTTATTAGTCCTCATTTTGCTTGCACAGATGTTCCAAGAAGCATGTAACTTTAATGGATAAATAATTCTCAGAAAATGCCTCCTGGTCCCCTCAAAAAATGTTTTTACAACCTTGCACTTTTCCATGGCTATGTTTCAACTGACGTTAAATGTCAACCAATTATATTTTATACCGTTAAGTTTCTCATACTTGTGGTTTTTGATTTATAACCACTGGAACAGCTCTTTGGAACACTTTGCAATTACACATTGTGTTGCCCAATTTGTGAGTTGCATTTTCTCTCAAAAAAACCTCTTTTGCTTCACTTTAACAGAGTTGAGGTTTGACTCTTTGACACCAAGAAGTTATACATAAGGATCACCTGGGGACCTTGTTAAAATGTAGATTCTGATTCATTATATCTGGGATGTAAATGCAAATTCTCCGAAGGGAACTTGTTAGAAACAAATTCTTAGCAGGGGTTCATGTTGGAATGAACTGGTTTGAAGCTCTGGTTTAGAGACATGGCAAATGGATTCAGAATCGCATGTATATTTGATGAGAGTTCCAGAAGAAGAGAATAGAAGGAATTATGAAGAAACAATGTTTTAAAAGATAACTTTTCAGAATGAAAACAGATTTGAGTCTGCAGATCAACAGAGCAGACTAAACTCTCTAAGCTAAAAAAAAAAAAAACCCATTGCTGTCAAGTCGATTCTGACTCATAGCGACCCTATAGGACAGAGTAGAACTGCCCCCATAGGGTTTCCAAGGAGCAGCTGGTGGATTTGAACTGCTGACCTTTTGGTTAATAGCCAAGCTCTTAACCACTGCGCCACAAACCCACACTGAGACCCATTATAATAAGGTGCTGAACAGCAAGGATATAAAGAAAATCTGAAGTCCGTCCACGAAGAAAAGACTGACTTTACAAAGGGATGAACATTGCACTGACAACAACATTGTTAGCTGCCATTGAGTTGGCTCCAACTCATGGTGACCCGGTGAACAACAGAATGTAACGCTGCCCTGTCCTGAGCCATCTTCATTATTGTTGCTATGCTCAAGTCCATTTTTACGGCCATTGTATATTTTGAGTGTCTTCCAACCTACGGGGCTCATCTTCCAGCACTGTATCAGATAATATTCTGTTGTGATCCATAGAGTTTTCATTGGCCAGTTTTCAGAAGTAGGTCACTAGGCTGTTCTTTCTAGTCTGTCCTAGTCTGGAAGCTCTGCGGAAACCTATGCACCATGGGTGACCCTGCTGGTATTTAAAATACTGGTGGCATAGCTTCCAGCATCATTGCAATATGCAAGTCACCACAATATGACAAACTGACAGACGGTGGTGGACGGTAACAATAAAACCCCAAAACCGAACCTGTAGTTGTAGAGTTGATTATGACTCATGGCAACCCCACGTGTTACCGAGCAGAACTGCTTTATAGGGTTTTCTTGGCTGTAATTTTTACAGAAGCTGATTGCCAGGCCTTTCATCTGCATTGCTGCTGAGAAGGTTCAAACCATCAATCTTTAAGTCTGGAGTTGAATGCAAACCACTTGCACCACCTAGAGACATCCTGCAGAGCAAAAATAGGTGTCAGTAAATAGGGATAATATTCATGGTGCTGATATAGTTGATATAACCTGTTTGCTGGACAAGCCCAACTTAATGATGCAATCACTGCAAATTTACTTCTCTCTCAATCTCCTGTTAAAATATTTCCAGCATAACAAATTACTTTCCTCTCTCCAGATGAACGGGCCAGTGATGTTTCTTAATAAAAAGTTGTATGGGCACTTTTAGACACTAAACACATTTTCAACCCAGTACCTAATCTGCACTGCCCATCTCGTAGTTAAAACTCGCCATTTCATTCAAAGTTACACCACTATTATCCCCACTCCCAGCTGAGGTTCTAGGGAGAGGTGTGTAAAAGGAACAGGGAAATTTTTACTGGACTTGTTTGAAGCTGGCTGTGCATTTCCTGGGTCTGAGCAGAGTTTTTAAGCTGACTCTGACTTGCACAGACCTGACTCATATGACTTTGTTATTTGGACAACTTCCCCTACTGATGTTTCTTTCCCTGTAGCTCCCTTTACCCTCTGTCCTCTGGTCTCCAACAATCCAGAGGTCCACCTTCAGCTTCTGGCTGCTGAGACCCCACTGCTTTTCCAGGAGGCCCTACCCGACGAGGCCTCAGAGGACTTCAGCCAGGTCTTTCGTGGTGTCGCCCACCTTTGGGCCATGGGTAATGGTTATGCTTCCCTTTGCCTGGACAAAGTCTGAGAGTGGTGGTTGCACCTAATATAGTCACCTCCCCCTCAACTTTTCCATCAACAGCTGACCTGCTTATCTTGAGCCCTTCAGATTTCACAGGCAGGATTCAGAAGCCAACCCACTGGGTCCACCACATTTCACAGCCCTTGTACTGAGCTCTTCAAGTCATCCAATCAGAGCTCAGTATGAGGAGCTGGGACCGCTTTTCCCGTAATTGTCCTTGATGGGGTTGGCACACCAAGCACAGCACCCTCTGAAGATATCACTCCTTTCCACTGCTCCTCACCTAATTCTAAAAAGGTTTAAATATCATCCAACCATTTCTGAGCTATTTCCTTTGAAACTATACATTAGAGAGGGTTGTTTGTCTTATAATTACTTTCTACCTTGGTGTCTTTATCAAATTTGCTTAATGAACATCCTATTACCATTCAAGAGTAAGGGCAAAATACATACATTTTTCAGATATAAAAGGAATACAAGAGTTGACAACCTTCAGATTCTGCTTAAAAATATCAAGAGATGTATTTCAACAACAACAAAAAAGAACCTAGAAGAAAGATGTGGATATGAGTGTGGAAATTAATAAACTATGGGTATAAGTTTAATTAGATATTACATTTATTTTCATTTTTTTGTTTTCTCAAAGTTATACAGGCATGTTATTTAAAGAATCAAATAGTTCTACAGGTTTATTTATTTACTTATTTTTGACCCAACTCTTTTCTCCCTGTCTGCCCTGCGGGCACTTTCTTAGTAATCTTATCTGGTACCCTTGTTTTTAAAAAATCAAATATACACTATGAACTCACAAATTGAAATTTTTAGCTGTGACCACCCCCTGGAACTCTGACATGTGTATCCAGCTGTCCTTCTGACAACTACACTTACATGTCTAACACACATCTCAAACTTAGGAAGTTCATGATTGAACTCTTGATTTTCCTTTCCAAATGTATGTCTCCCCTAGTGTTCCTCAGATCTGTAAAGACAACTGTAATCTACTGGGTGGTCAGACTCACAATGAAAATCTGCTCTGTGTGTGTGTGTGCAAATCCTACACCAAATCTTATTGGCTAGATCTTTGACATATCCCCAGAGTTCCACCATTTCCATCCCTGTCTCACAGGTCTCCTTCTACTCTCTTGTTTTCTCATTCTGTTCCAGTCACACCGGCCTCCCTGCTTTTCCTTGAGCATTCCCTGTTCTCTCCCACTCACCACCTTGGCGTTTGCTGTTGCCTCTGCTTGACACATCTATCCATGCAGTTAGCCTCATGATTTGCTCTGCACGGATCAAAATCGGTAATGCTCTTCCTTACCTCTACATAACAAAGAACACTTCATCTGACACGGGTCACTCTTTTCCTGTGCCTACTTCATGTATACTCAATACCTATCACCACCTGACTGTCTCTATCCATATATATCTATATCTACACCTGTATCCATATCATCTGCACTTATATCTATGTTTATTTAAGATATGCACACACATACATATATTCATATATTTATGCAAATACAGACTTTTTCATTTGTTTTTGCTTACAAATTTATAAAATGTCTTCTCTCACGTGAATATTCCATGACAGCAAAGACTTTGCTCTATTTCACTGTGCCTAGAATAGTGCCTGGCAAGTAATAGAGGTTCAATACATTTGTTTTTTAAATTTTTTGGTGAGGTATAAAATAAATCCAATATAGTGCACAAATAAGGAAGACAGAAGAAGTATTGATGCCTTTGAATCGTGGTGTCAGTGTAGAGTATTGAATGTACCATGGACTGCCAAAAGAATGAACAAATCTGTTCTGGAAGAAGTACAACCAGAATGCTCCTTAGAAGCAAGGATGGCGAGACTATATCTTACATACTTTGGACATGTCAGAAGAATCAGTCCCTGAAAAAGGACGTCATGCTTGGTAAAGTACCGGGTCAACGAAAAAGAGGAAGAACCTCAATGAGATGGGTTGACATAGTGGCTGCAACAATGGGCTCAAACATAACAACAATTGTGGGCATGGCACAGGACTGGGCAGTGTTTCATTCTGTTATACTTGGGGTCACTATGAGTCAGAACCAACTCGATGGCACCTAACAACAACAGCGCACAAACCTTAAGTGTATGGCTTGGGAAATTTTTACGTATGTATATACCCATGTAACCACCACCAGAGCAGGATAGAGAGCATTTTCATCTCACCAGAAGGTTCTCTTGCACCCCTTTCCAGGTAATACTGCCTGCAGGAGGCAACCGTTGACCTAACTTCTGTCACCACATACCAGTGTGCCTGTTCTTGAACTGCACGTGAATGGAAACTTACAGTTTGTACTCCTTTGTGTCTGACATCTGCTCAGTATTTTCTTTGTGAGATTTACCCATTGTCTTGCTGTATCACTAGTTGTAGTTCATTCTTTTTTTTGCTGGAAAATATTCTACAGTATGAATAATCCATGATACATTTGAAATCTTTTCAGCTTGATGGGAATCTGGGTTGTTTCCAGTTCTTCTCAACTATGAATAAACCTGCCCTGAGTGTTCTTGAACATGTCTTTTGCTGGATGTATGCACTCATTTCTCTTAGGTGTGTGTCTAGGAGGGAATTTCAGTGTCATGGGATAGCCAGATGTTTGCTTTAGTAAACACTGCCAGTTTTCCAAAGTGGTTGTACCAGTTTACACTACCACCAACAATAAACCAAAAAAACCAAACCCACTGCCGTCAAATCAATTCCAACTCATAGCAACCCTATAGGACAGAGTAGAGCTGCCCCATAGAGTTTCCAAGGAGTGCCTGGAGGATTTGAGCTGCCGACCTTTTGGTTAGCAGCTGTAGCACTTAACCACTACGCCACCAGGGTTTCCCCGCCAGCAATAACTGTTGGTTATTTCCCCCTCATTTTTCTACCCTGGCTCTATCAGGAAAGGGGAAGTGCTTGTCTGGTTGGAGGCCATCACTATAACATTCTAGGAACTAAACCATTTTGCATCCAGACCAAATGTGAACTAGCATCATCAAAACTGATAATTCCCTTACTATAGATGCCTGCTCATCTCAAGAGGGCCATAGCCTAGATGACCCTGTCTCCTATTTTTCAACAAAATTCCCAACTGAATTCAGTCAAGATCTATTATCCCAAAATCAAGGCAGCTTTCAGCTATTGATAGACTTACCTGTGAGTCGTGGAAACTCCTGTTGGAAGAGTTTGATCATCAGAGCACACAGCTGTATAAATGGGGAGTCTAGAGCATCTCCCCTATGAAATATTTGCATTTCCCACCTACCAGGTATTGGATCATCAAGACTTCTCAGCAGTTGCCCTGCCACATAAGCCATATTACCAAGTATTGTAGAGCCCCTCCTGGGAAAGACTTTCAGGCCCAGAAAGTTTACTGCACTCTTGCCTCATGGTTGCTGCTGGCAGAGAGAATCCAGAGAGATGGCAACTTGTACCTGCAGCAGTGCCTGAATAAAAGCCAGTCCCACCTACTCAGTGGATGCCATTGAAGTTATGAAATGCGGTGGTGGTGGTAGTGGTGGGGGAAGGATTATCTACTAAAATAGCTAGTCATATTCTATGTGGAAACTTCCCACTCAAGTGCTGTGATTACAGTTAATACACACCCACAGCTCCTCTCAACCTTGTACCTTACCAGCAAAGGGCGCTGCCAATATGCTGTTCCTACAGTGTTCACGTTCTGCTTAAAATCAGATCCAAGGTCTGAAATGGATATGGCTCCCACTCTTGATTCTGGAGGCATACTGCAAAGATATGCAAAGGAGAACCACAGTCTTACAGGACCAGCAAGGAAAGAGCAGGCAGAAAACACAAAGAAAGACACGAGCAAAGATAGGGGACTAGCTCTGCTGTGGCGCCTCAGTGGTCTTGCACATCTCCACTCAGGTCACACGGAAGGCCTACCCACAGCTGGATCTAAGTCTTGGCAAACATCCTGTGGTCTCAATAGGACATAGAAAGATGAGCAGCCTCAGGTGGAGCTGTCAAAAGCTGTTGCTTATCTGCTTCCCTATCTTGCAGGAGGCTCCCATGAGGCTGTTTCTCATCTGCATCCCTGGTTGCAGGAAAGCATGAACTTTCCCCTTCATGCCACTTTGGGTACAGCTGCAGCCAATAAAACCTCTTGACTGCAGGTTACAGTTGGTGTTATGGTTGAATTGTGCTCCCCCAAAATATATGCTAAACTCCTGGCCCTTGTACCTATGAATGTGATCCTATTCGGGTTTTAGGGTTTTTCCTTGTGTTATGTTAATGTAGCCATACCAGTGTAGGGTGGACCCTAAACCTAATCATTTTTGAGCTATAAAAAGACCATAAAAGACACAAAGGCACGTGCAGGGGAAAGGCAGATTCCAAGAAACACCAAGGAATACCAAGGAAAGTCAAGGATTGCTGGCAGATGCCAGGAACTAAGAGAGGCTTGCAGAAGGAACTGACACAGCTAAGATCCTGATTTGGACTTTTAGCCTCCAGAGCTGTGAGAAGATAAATTTCTGTTCTTTAAAGACACCTACCTGTGGTATTCTGTTACAGCTTGTCATCTGGATCCTCTGGTTCTGTGTTTTCCTGTGGGGTCAGGAACTTGGGGAACTGACACCAGGTTGACCTTGCTTTTGCCATAAATAATAATCTCTGAGTCCATTTAGACGTGTTGGCTCCTTATTGGCAGAATCTATGGAAGTGTGGCAAGCTCACCTCACAGGTGCAGTGGGGATACTTATGGTTCTGTTAGCTTCACACCACTGGGTAAGGACTGGTTGTGTCCTTGGCAGTAACATGGTTCAGTGGAAGAAGTATGATCTCCAGAAGCAGAGATAAAGTTCTGGTAACTCGAGGGCCAACTTAACTCTCTTGTTTGCTAAATGGAGATTGTGATACTCATCGTTCAGGGTGGTTGTGAGAACGGAATGCGATACTAGATTGATTGTGCTTAGGATAAATTTAGAAATGAACAGTTCCAGTTGTGGAATTGGGGAGTTGAATGGTGGGAGGCTGTTTTGGGACAATTTTCCTAAAAAGGAAGTACAATTAAAGTGAACCTTGAATACATATTCTAATTTCATTTACTAACATCTGTAGGACGTTTATAGCATTTTTATACTATACATTTTTTTGCTACTAAATAAGTGAAAAATACTCAGCTGTTGTTTAATTTGCATTTTTGGTTACTATTAAGAATGTGTATTTTCTTATTTTTGTTTGCTATTTGTAAACTTCTATTCAATTTTATGTGAAATATTTTTATCTTTTCCCAAATATCCTATGCGGTGTTAATGTATAAAGATCCAATGAAAATGCAAAGTTAAATAAACTTAAATAATATGAATATCTCTCAATATTTAAAAAAAAACTTTTCTAATCTGTTGTTTGTTTTTCTTTTCCCTCCGTAAGTTGTAAATATTTTATAATCAAATGTGTTTGTTTATCCCTTTGTGGTTTCTTCTATTGTTTCAAAGCTGAGATTGCTCTAATGATATGGACCTGATAAATATTCTATCATATTGCTTCTAGATTTTTCTCTTTAGATCTTTAAAGTTTTAATTTTTGTTTGACCGAGAAGTTACTTTGGACTTACTTTAAATATTTTTACACAATTGCTGGGCACTAAAACTATTATCTTATTACATGATATTTCAATATATACTAGTTCTTGACATTCAATTGACCAAATGATAGATTTTAATGTGCAATTGTACTATTTATAACCTCTCCATTTCTGTTTCCACTGCCAAATGATCAATTTAAAAAATTAAGTGCATTGCTTTTTATCCCAATTGTAAAAATGATCAATCCTCATTTACAGAATGTGTACAAAATACAGGAAAGACAAAAGAGAAAAAACATCACCCATAATCTAAAATATAACCCTTTGTTAGCATTTTGTTATTGTTCATTTCAATTTTTATTTAAGTTCTACCATCTATAAAATTGGGGTAATACTAGTACCTATTCATAGAGTTGTTAGGGTTAAACAAAATTAAGTGTCTAAAACCGTGAACATAGTGCTCAACGCATAGTATTTAATAAATGTTAATTATTATTATAGTTGCACAGTTGTACAGTTTTGTATCTGCTTATTTCACTTAACATGATACTGTGTACTTTTTTCTGCTTGGATATGAATATTTTTGAATGAAGAATTTTAGGCACAATTTTAAGTAGATGCATAATATTCCATTGTGTGTGTGTGTGTATAATATATATGATTTAATCTATCATTTTCCTGTTATACATTTAGCTTTTCTCTAGTCGTTTGTTTTATGTTGAAAGCTTTCTATATTTTGAAACTGAGTGCTTAGTAAAGAAATCTAGAACTGAAGTTCCCTGATCAGTGATTATGAATAATAAGAAATTCATATATGTATAATATGAATAATATGAAGGAATGCCTGGTGGCATAGTGGTTAAGTGCTACGGCTGCTAACCAAAGGGACGGCAGTTCGAATCCGCCAGGTGCTCTTTGGACGATCTATGGGGCAGTTCTACTCTACCCTATAGGGTTGCTATGAGTCGGAATCGGCTCAATGGCACTGGGTTTGGTTTTTTTGGATAATATGAAAGCATATATATTCTTTCAAAAGATTCATTCTAATTTGTACTTCAGTTCAAAAATTTTGAGTGATTTCTTCACTTTGGTTTGTCCATACAGTATCTTATTCTTGATTTTACTAATTTGTACTTCTTTCTTTGTTACTATTATATGAGATTAAACATTTTTCCATATGTTTGTTTACTATGTCATATTCTTATAAGGGTCAAATAATGTTCTGTTCAATTTTCTTTTATAACTTTTTGTATTGTCTTTATATTTTCTTCATTATTAAAGAGTTATTGGAGAAATTTGGTAATAACTGAAATGTTTAAAGAAGCAAAAGTAAATATAACATACTTTCCAATAATAATTATAGTTAACATGTTGGCATTTTTTTCCAAGTGTTTTATTCATACTTTTCTCACATAACTGAGATTTTATTATTTTTACACATTTTTGTTCCATATTATGTCAGACACTTACCTCATTTCATAAGTATTATATGCAAAGTTCATTATTAGCCACAAAATATTTTGTCTCATAGATGAACTATAATTAATTTAACTATTATTCAGATTTAGATATTTAATTTCCCACAATTTTTGCTTTTGTAAATGACAATATGAGCAACTTTTCAATATGATTCACAATTCTAATAATTTCCACTGGGCAATACATTTAAATGTGGAATTACATGGTCAAAAAGTTATGAATATTTTTAAGGCCTTTGAGATACAAGAGAAGTTGCTTTGAAGGACTTTGTGACAGTTATTTATTGTGTTTGATCATTGGTGGTCAATTTTCAACTGGAGTCTCAAGTCTTTTAATTCTGAAAAGAAAAGGTGGCACCGATTTATTGATTTAAAATTAGACATTTCAAACACTAAAATACTAAAATTCTAGATATCGAAAAACGAGGAAACACAGAGATCTAGGAACAGAGTACATGAATTGCACTTTACCCAGTGGGGTGCTAATCCGTGTTTAACAGCTGGCTCTCAGGGCAAGGCAAATATGCATTATATATGGACATAATTTATCACAGATTTTACTGATATATAGGGTGTGCAATGTTAGATTTACAAATAATAATAAAATGTACAATATTATCTATTGTGAATTCCAAATAGTCAGTAGTCAGTTCTCACACAATGCTTTCACTGATGTCTGCCAAACTCTTCTACATGTAGACAACCTATGGTTGCACTTGATGAATGAGTGTAGTTCCAATGAATTTTTGTTGATATTTTCATTCCTATTAACAAGATAGACAAACACGAAACAACAAAAATGTACACTGGAACTTTACTCCTTTATTAAAAAAAAAATATTTGCTGAATTAGATAATGGTTTTAAAATATTGGAAGAATATTTCTTTAGATTTTTTTGTTCTCTTACAGTATAGCAGCTACAGTTATGACATATTTTAAGTTTAATCTTCATTATTAACATTTTGTCAACAAATGTATTAAGCTTACCAGAAAACCAAACCAAACCCACTGCCGTCGAGTCAATTCCGACTCATAGTGACCCTAAAGGACAGAGTAGAGCTGCCCCGTAGAGTTTCCAAGGAGCATCTGGCGGATTTGAACTGCCGACCTTTTGGTTAACAGCCATAGCACTTAGCCACTACACCACCAGGGTTTCCTTTGTTAAGCTTAGTCAATAAAAATCAAACTAACTGCAATAAATCAAGCTCTAATTTGAAGCATTTGCCAATTTCCGTGCTGTGAATACCCACCATGGCCGATTTAGACTACTAATGTGACATCAATGAGTGAGAATTTGGGAAATAATGAATGCATAATAGTGTACTGTATTTTCACCATACAAATACAACAGACTTAAACAACTTCAAAAGTATATCCATAGTAAAATGTTGTGACGTCATTAGGAAGTCATGTGTTTTGAGGGTTTATTATCTTTTTTAAAAATGAAAAATAAGCCTAAGTTTATACAGTTCAATTTTTAATAATGACTCTGTTTTTTCTAAGTGACTCACAACATTATTGATAATGTTAACAATTGACTCTCGTGCACCTTATCAGGTGGCTCCAGCCCACCACTGCTTAATCCCAAGTGCAAGGAAAAATTTATCTGTGCATAGTTAAATAAAAAGTATAAAAGTCTTACCATAAAAAATAGTGGCACTTCATTTCACCTTTTCCCACTATTCACACCTGCTCCCAAAGGGCAATCGGCCTCAACTCCACTAGCTGATTTTCCAAATTTTAAAATGCTGTCTTATTGTTTTACTTGATTAATCAGTATTAGGCATAGTGCATTAACTTCTTGCATTGCTCTCCTACAATCCACATCACCTAACATAGTTATATTATACTTTTTTTTGTTACGTCAGTAGTCACTATTTACAATATTATGAAAAGGTACGTTTGACTCACACGGTTAGGTGTTCCTCCTTTCTTATAAAACTTAATATGTTCCTGGTATTAATACCCCCTGAATTATAATAAAATAAAATAAATTTATTTTATTTTTATGTAATTTTCTCCAACATATTCCATTATCTCTACTATTCCAAGCATATTAATCTTATTTAAAAAAAAATAATAAGATGCAACTAAAAAATATAAATTCTATTTTTTTCTGTAGACTTATGTATTTGTTTTCTATTGCTGCAGAACAAATCACAAATTTAGCAGCTTAAGATAACATCCATTTATTATTTCACAGTTTCCGTAGGTCAGGACGGCAGGTGTGGTTTAACTGGTATCTTAGGACAGAAGCCCTGGTAGTGCAGTGGGTAGAGTGCCCACTTGCTAAATGAAAGGTTGATGGTTCAAACCTATCAGCCACTCTGCAGGAGAAAGATGTGGCAGTCTGCTTCCCTAAAGGTTACTGCCTTGGAAACACCATGGCGGAAGTTCTACTCTGTCCTATAGGATCGCTATGAGTTGGAATCGACCGGGCAGTGGGTTTTGGTTTACCTAGAATGTCACAAGGCTGTAATCAAGCTGTTGGCTGGACTATGTTTCTTTCTAGAGCTTGGAATTCTCTTCCAAGCTCATGGCTGGCATAATTTCAGTTTCACGTGTGTGTGTGTGTTCACTATGATTTTTCTCTTCGCGGTATCTTCTTTGCTGTTAAAAACATATATTTTTGTTCTAGTGAAAGTTTCCTTTATAATGCATTTAATTTCCTCCCCACCCGCAGCCCGCCCCCCTTAACATTTTACTATCTCATCTAGCAGGAACCCTGGGTGCACAATCTTTAAGCAATCACCTGCTAAAGGAATGGTCTGTGGGTTGAAACCACCAGTGACTAAAAAAAAAAAAAAAAAAAAAAACATGGGAGAAAAGACCTGGTGATCTGTTCCCATAAAGATTACAGTGTAAGAAATCCTATGGGCAGTTCTGCTCTGTCATATAGGATCTCTATGAATTGGAGTTGGCTTGGCAGCACTGAACGACGTCTCATCTATCGGTTTTTAAAAGTATTGTTTGATTCCCACTTGCTACCTATATAACAATTAATGATCTTACTCTACTTTCCCCGTTCTCCTCCCAATTTTATCTGCATTCTTACACATATAATATATATGTACTATACTGGGAAAGATGAGAATTCTTCTACCGCTGAGGGCAGTGGTGGAATTCTCGCCTTCCTTGGGGAGACCTGGGTTTGATTCCCGGCGGGAGCACCTCATATGCCACCACTACCCCTCTGTCACTGGAGGCTTAGTGTTGCTATGATGCCAAACAAGTTTGAAAGGAGCTTTCAGTCAAAGTTGGACAATGAAGAAAGGCCTGGAGCTCCACTTCCAAAAATCAGCCAATGAAAACCGTGAATCACAACAGTTGGACACCCACCCAATTATGGGGATGATGCAGAACTGGGCATTTCATTTAGTTGTGCGTGGGGATCCCGTGACTTGGGAGCAACTTGATGGCAGCCAGTGACAACAACAATTCTTCTACCTAGGGTTGTTAGTGTCTCTTCCCGTTTTGTTCTTTCCCTTCACTGTCATGTTTCCTAGAGGCATCACCTCTTCTCTATGTAGCGATTCTCATCCAGAAGTACTACTTCTCTTCAGCTGTCTTCTGGTTCCACCCACTGTCAAGTCTGTCTTTTTTTCTGTAGCTAGTACCTTGATCTACCAAGTCCTGGCCAGGGTTCAGCATTTCAGCATTTAATGTAGGACTTTCTCTCTTTGGGTTGACTTTCTCTTTCTGGGGTGATTTTTTTTTTTCCCCTGCTTTTCTAAGTCTTCCATAAGGAGTCCTGGTGGTCTAAGTGCTGAGCAATGGTTAAGCACTTGGCTGCTAACGTAAAGATTGACTGTTCGAACCAACCCAGCAGCTACATAGACGGAAGTTATGGCGATCTGCTTCCATAAAGATTACAGTTAAGAAAATCCTATCGGGCAGTTGTACTCTATAACATGGGGTCGCCATGAGTTGAAATCAACTGGACAGCACCTAACACCGAATTCTCCATGCTTTTCTATTCTACAAAATCTCTTAAGTCACCCTTTCTTTGCTCTTCACCCTCACAGGCTTGCTGGCAGTAGAAGGTCTGTTGGAGTGTGGAATTTGATTTAAAGTTTACACTAATCTCTATTCCAGTAATGCTGAATGTGTGGCTCCTGTGTGATTTTAATTGCTTATGGGTGGGAAGATTTGAAATCAGGCAGCTGCCATTTTCCTTCAGATTCAGAAGTTGAATAAATATTTTATTACTTTGTGAATAATGTCCTCTCCACTAATTTCTTTGTGCTCACATTCTGGGACAACTATTATTTACATTGGACTTTCTATATTAGCCCTGATTTTCTTTTCTTTGCTAATTTTAGTCCCGTTGTTTTGTTCCGCGTCCTGCTAATTCTAATTCCTTAGACTTCATTTTCAAACTTCTATTGAATTTCTTATTTACTTACTATATTTTTAATTTTAAAGAGCTTTGTCTTATTTTCCTTTCCTTTGATCATAGAATATGGTTCTTCTTTCCTGTTTATAATCAACTTTTTATCTCCCTGAAGTTAATTATGTAATTTTTGACTTTTTTTCTGTGATCCCTGACCTGTCTCTATTTTTTCTGTTTTAGTATCTAACCATCTAATCCTAATCTAAGACACGATCATTTCTTGCCTGGATTATGGCAACAGCCTTGTATCAATCAAGGTCCACCTTGGGACAATTTTAACTACTGTAGGTATTTCAAATAGAGGAAATTTTATTCAAAGAACTGCTTACACACTGACGGAAAAGCTGAGAAGGCAAATAGAGTTGTGAGGAAACAGCATTAGAGTTGGAGATACAATTGGATGGCGTGAGATTTCCAGGCTTTGAAAGCCAGTGTTGCACATACAGCAGAACCTAGAATCACAGGGGCTGCATCGTGGGACCTGACACTACAGAGAAATTGCTGCCTAAAAAAGAGACAGAGAGAGAGAAAGCCCTAGTTTCTCCCCTCAGCCTGTCCTGTCCTCTCCTCTTTCTAGAAACCTTTTCTGGCTAAACTATGGAAAGTAGCCAGAAATAATCCCAACCATTCTCTGCTTTGTTCTGAATCATAAGGAAATACAAATCCCAGCATGCCCAGTTCTTCCTCTTATGCTACAGAACAGAGCAGAGATGGCCAGGGAATGGATCTGGGAGAAGAGCCTTCGGCACACATCAGCAAGAATTATCCTTCAAAAATGCAAGTCCAAGTCTCTCTGTCCTCTACTCAAAACTCTCAAATGGCCTCCCATCTGCTTCAGAGGGAAGTCAAAGTGCTTATCAGCCACCAAAGGGCCACACTTGGTCTGGGTCCCAGTGCCTCTCTGACCCCACCTCCTACGACTCTACCTCTTACTTTCTTCTTGCCATACTGGCCTTCTGACTGCTTCTTGAACATTATCATATAAAAGAGAAACTCCTCCCACCGTGGAACTGTTTATCCCATTACTCTGCTTTATTTCTCTCTATAACACTCACACCAACTGCCATTTTACATATTTGTTGGTTCATTTATTTTTTGCATTCTCTCACAAGAATTTAAGTCAATAAAAGCAGGGATTTTGTCTTATTACTTTATCTATAGCAACTAGAACAGAGTTTAGAATATAGTAGGCAATCATTTAATACATGTTAGATGAATAAGCTCATTACATAATTATTCACTGATCAACGAAATGAATCAATGGCTCACTTTAGAATGTTTAAGTTGTGGTGGGTCTTTGGGGTTTGCTCAATTTTCAGTGCCTGGACGTATTTTTCTCTGGGGACTGGTTAGTATCTTCAGAGAAGAAGCTTCCAATCTTCTGACTAGAGTGAGGAGGGGTGGAGATGGACAGGAAAAGGGCAGGGTGGAGGGTATTCCAGCTGGTTGAGGGTTCTACTGTTTCATTATGAACTTTCACTAATTCTTTTCATTTCCATTGGTTTGGAGCATTTCCAGGTTCAATTTCTCAGAAAGTAAACTTCACTGCATGGGAAGGTGGCAGAACCTGGCTTTGTGTCCAGACTATTTGCAGGACCCCTCTTTGCCAGTCCATTCCTCACCACCCGTTTTGTGACACCTGGTGCACAACAGGCACTGCCTCTCTCAGGGTTTCCATGGGGGAACGTGGCTGTGTTCTTTTCCATAGCCCCCTCTGTAGGTACTTAGTTGTGAACCATTCCTTGGTCCCTTGGTCAGTTATCACACCCCCAACCATGTCTGGTTTTCAGATATTAATTGAAATATCTTACTGTCATTCTCCTTTCCCATACTCTTTGTCCTGTGGATTAGTGTCTCGTAAAAATTTTTTTTATTGTTTTAGCGGAGTTGTGGGAAGGAGAAAAAGCATAGGTGGGCTGCCACTCTAACCAAAATTCTCCTGATTTTTTTTCTTTTTTCTTATCACAAAGGCCCAGAACTGATTTGAGTAGAAATACGTACATTCACAATCAAATTTTATTTTAGTTTATCTTTACATTTTTGTTGTTTAGCAATTAGTGTAACCTCCAAATCCTCAATGAAAGGCACAAGACAAAACAAAACAAACAAATGCACAAATACAGAGGAAAACTGAAAAGTCACGTGACTGGTAGAGGTGGGAGCTGTCTGTTATGGGGCAGGAGCTCCCCAGTGTTCTTCAGACCTGATCTTGTATGTGAAAAATCCAGGGAAGAAGGCAGACACCAGCAGGATACATATATTGTACAGGGAACCTTTTCCCTGCACTGGCTCTCCCACACTCACAAAAGCAGGGGTGGGATGGATATGCTGATTCTATTTTTTACAAATTGCTATAATTTATTGGAATGGAGTCCTAGAGGTTATCTTTCCCTGGGATTACTCCAAAGGATTCAGTTCCAAAAAACAGTCAGCAAAAATGATGACCCTTTCCCCCAAAACAGTTCTACTGGAAGATGAAAACCTCTCAATATGCAGATATAAGGGAGAAAGAGACAGAGAGAGAGCAAGCAATTAACCAAACAAACACTATAAACTATTTGCCCAAAAAGCCGCTTCAATCATTTGTGAGGTGACTATGAAAAGATACCTTTGATTTTTTATTTCTGATATGTCTTGCACAAGTTAGGAGACAGTAGAGTAATTTATGGGGCTACTGTCATTGTTCCAAGCTTTTCTGCAATTACCACCAAAGTACACAGAAAAGGCAGCTCTAAAAAAAACATGCAAGTCACAAAATAATCCAATTATTCTGAGACAATTACTGTTAATAGTTTCTTCTGTTTTTTCTCTCTTTTGCTCTTGCTTTCTTACATTTATGCTTCACACACACATAGAGACATCCCCCATAAGCTTTGTTGTCTCCCCGGAATCTAGAACAGTGCCTTCCCCAACACCAGGTTTGGGCTAGCGGAGAGGTGTGAGAAGCAGGGTCTTTAGCACCAGCCACGTGCTCTGCCTGGAACCGTCTATTGCAGATGACCAAGTGGTCCTCACGCTCAGCACATTTTACAAATCTCACTTCCTACCTCTCCTCTGCTGAGTTTCCCACTGAAGGCTCTGGTAGGCTGCTGGCATGACTGGTTAAGCCCATCAGGAATTTTCTCAAAACGTTGAACCTCAAAAGAAAAGGAAGAGATTTTCTCCTTCTCTCCTTTTCTCCCAAGAAGTCTTTTGGCCCTTATACAAATCTGCTCGTGCCCTCCTCATTATTTTCCATGTACAATTCGTTGACTTGGATTATATTCTTCAAGTTGTGAAATCACTGTTGCTATACTTTTCCAAGTTATTCCTCCACCATTAACATAAACTCACTGCCCCTCTCCTTATAACTTTAGAGCTGTGATGCTTGGTATCTTCCTAGATAGTTTTGAGCTATTCATTTCTTAGCCTGTGCCAAGCCACACACACACAAAAATTATATTCCAGTCTTCTTCTAAAATGATAGTACCTGAATTACATCTACATAATAAAATGACAAATGCATTTGGCTCTTCCTTTTGCAATTTAATGTCTTATGCATCACAAATACCGGTGGTTTTTCACTTTCCTCTTGCACAAAAGTAATATCAATCACACTGCTTTTAGTATCTTGTGTATCAATCTGATTTTTGTAAAACCATCAATGTATATGGAATATTTTCCTATATAAACAAACATTGCTCTATAGCATAGTTTTTTATGTCATATATTATGTTCTATGGATATTTTATGAATACATTATTTACATAGTTTATTTGCACCATATCCAATTTTTGGAACACAGCTTTTTTTTTTAAAAAAAGATAAATAGTATTGCTATGACCAGTCTTCTATAAATATCTTTAAAAATATCTCTAATTATTTTCTTTATAAAAAATTCCTAAAAGTGAAATTGCTGGGTCAGAACATATGTTTCATTTTTGGTGTCAATTATCAGATTGACTTCCAGAAAGACTGCAACGATTTATAAATTGGAGAGATAATTTGCTCTTTAGGAAACTGATATACTATAGTCCAGAGCCCAGTGCCGTCGAGTCAATTCTGACTTATACTGTAGTTTAATTACGTCCCATGAGGGCTGATAAAAGACTAGTATCTTCTCCAAAATGGATAGGGTTATGAAAGTACCACCAATATGGCCTATCTTTAGCATACATTGGAAACCCTGGTGGCGTAGTGGTTAAGTGCTACTGCTGCTAACCAAAGGGTCGGCAGTTCAAATCTGCCAGGTGCTCCTTGGAAACTCTATGGGGCAGTTCTACTCTGTCCTATAGGGTCGTTATGAGTCAGAATTGACTCAACGGCACTGGGTTTGGGTTTGGTTTGGTTTTAGCATACATTGGGGAGGGGTGCTTTTGGGGCTATTTGTTGGCTATGGATGCTGGTCAAAATAAACTAGTGTCTCTGGTGTCAAGAGGTATGGGAATATGTTGGGAAGCAGAGACCAATTCCTGAAAAAAGGTAAATAAAAAGTAGATATGGTCATTGTAGTAGACAGTGGGGCCAGAGTAGTTATCGGAATGACCTGACCTGCAGAGATCTCTGGATCTCTATTTGCCATGCCATCCCAGATTAAAATTTATTACATATTAATGATTTGACTGTAGTTTTCTTAATTATTATATCGTTAGCAGACGGAGAGTATCCAGTAACTCAGACACCATGAGTGTTGCTTGGCCAGAATGCTTTCTCCCCTTGATAAAATGTTCTTGGCTCATCTCCTTAATATGATCAAAAGAGCGTAAATATTCCAATATCTCTTCCTTTTTATCTTGCCTAATTCTGCTTACATTTTACTGGTCAAGCATGGCTTCCTAAATTCACTAATTTGTAGATTCCATTTTTATTAATATACAAAATGCTTCCAAACACATAAAATCACATAATTGTTCCTATACTCCAATTTTTTGTAGCTTAATTTTACTTTTTAATTCACTTGAGAATGCATTTGGAGTGAGTTTATTTTTTTTTCTAATTACTTAATCAATAATCCAATTACCATTTATTAAATGATTTCTATTTTCCCTATTGATCTGCAATGTCACCTCTATCGTATTCCAAGTTATTATGTCCTTAGATACATTTCTGTATTTTCTCTTCAGTTTTATTGATGTGTTCTCCTATTTCGTGTCACAGTGGTTAAGTACTTGGCTGCTAACAGAAAGGTTGGCAGGCCAAACCCACCCAGTGGCTCCATGGGAGAAAGAGCTGGCCATCTGCTCCCATAAAGATTACAGCCTAGAAAACCCTATGAGGAAGTTCTATTCTGTTACTTGGGGTAGCTTTAAGTAGAAAATTGACTCTATGGCACCTAACAACAATAACCACTTGCCATTTTGATAGCTGTACTACACTGTTAAATTTGTTCTAACTGTACAGCATATTTTAATGTCTGGCGATGAAAATGACCTTCAATATGCTTTTTTTTTTGTTCAGTGGTAAGAAAGTTGGATACTGTTTTCTGCATGTTCTTTGAAGTGACCCTTAGCATCATTTTGTTGAGTTATGAAATGTGTTCCTTGAATATTTTGTGTATAACTACTTGAAATTTAAAAATGAGCTTTGGAAAAATTGATTTCTTTACAATATGGCATTCTCATTCTCTTTCCCACCTTTTTCCTCAACACTCCCAATAGTATGTCACTCAAGTTATATGATTTTTTGAAGTATTCCCTAGTCATTTTTTGTTGTTTTCTTCATTGAACTCCTGAATATTTCTTCTTCAGTTTATTTCTGAATATTTTATTTCAATATTTAAAACTGATATCTATTAAGAATTGAGTACTTTACTGTGTACCAGGCAATGTCCCAAACCCCTTGCCTATATAATTTATTTTTCTCAAGTAACTTCTAATGTAAGTATTGCCATTATTCCTCTTTTGCAGATAAGGAAACTGAAACCTAAGTATGTTTAATAATTTGCTCAAATATATACAATGTCACCTTTTATTTACTATATCAGGGAGTCGTTTAATTGTTTACAATGAAAGATGCCTTGGCCTGTGTTCTGAGATTTCGAGTTAGGAGATCTTGGTAGAGCTTCAGGCCTGCATCTCACCTCTGTCAGGTGTGGGTGACGTGTGGTCTTCACTCTGAGGAGCCTGCACTGAGCTATGGGGTGTGTGAATGGCGTCTTCTCCCCTTCTATTTTCTTGATGGCTATTTTGCTGGAGTAGTAACAGGGAAGCAACAGATGCCTGAGCATGTTACATCTTGCCACTACATGAACCATCACATTAGGTTTAAATATTTTCACTTCATGCTTTTAGGATAGAGAGATAGATAATCATAGCACCTAGCAAACTGCCTCAAAAATTATTCAATAAGTGAGTCACCTGGAAATATTGCCATGCATTTATACTTACACTGGTGGGGCATTTTGCCTCAATAATATTAACCAAGAGTAGCAACAGTGGGTAAAGAAGTGCAAATATTTATATTGTCAAAGTTTTTATCTCTTGTCTCTGTTTCTTGATATTCATCATAGACAGAAAAGTTGATAAAAATGTGAATTCTGATACCCTATAGAATAATGAACTTTTTCTAAGTATTCTTAAGATCAGATCATCTTGAAATCTGCTTGATTGCTTAAAGTAATGAAGGAAGTGGTGTCCACAAAGTAATTTTATAAAGCAATTCATGAAATTTTCAAATACAAATTTAAAAAAGAGGTATATAATCTAAAATGTGTGTTTTAAAATGGCACCTAAGGTTCAATTCTTGAGGTCAGTTCCTTTAAATACATAAGCACTAGGAAAGACCAAAATTAGCCACACTAAAAATTCAGAGACCATAGAAACCTAGTCAGAACTTGTAATTTTCTTAACTGCATAAAAAAAAAAAAACTAAACCTGTTGCCATCGAGTTGATTCCAACCCACAGTGACCCTATCAATTTCTTTAGGTCTTATATAAAAATTGATTGAAGAAAGCCTTCTTAGGTTTTGTCTCATGAAGTAGAATACCACCCTGTACTCAGTTAAGAAAAACATCAGGTGATATGAAGAAGGGATACAGTTGGGATAACTGATTACCTATGCGAGGAAAAAATAATGAGTTTCAGTTTTGTTTGACATCGTATACTAAAACGTATTTCCGTTAGATTAAAGAGTTAAATGCAATAAATGTAAGCCTTAAAGAATTTGCAGAAATCTTGGAGATCTTTGAGAAAAGAGTTAACACCATTTCCCAATGGTTTGGATGTGAGATAAGAAATGGTTTGAGGCTATTACTGAGGTTTTTGACCTGAACGACTGATAAGATGGAGTTGCCATTAATTGAGAAGTAGTCAGCGTACTTGGTTAACCATTTGGAGAGACAAAAATTAAGTTTCATTTCTACCTGACGTTATACACCAAAATATATTCTGAATGGATTGAATACATAAAAGTAGAAAAAGAAAAATCCTTTACAGAACTTAAAGAAAATATAAGTAACCTTTTATAGATCTTGGATGTAAAAAAGGACTGAGGAATGACCTTTGGACTTAGCAACGTGGAGGTCCTCAGTGCAGCGGTGAGGACAAAAACCCGACTGGAGTAGGCTTTGGAGAGAATGGGAGGAGAGAAGTATGTATAGCAAGCATATAGTGCAGACAGCTGTCAGAGTAGAGTGCTACTGAGAAGTCAGGCAGCAGTTGGAGGGCAAAGTGGAGTCAAAGAAAGATTATTGTTATTATTTTAAGATGAGAGAAGTAACAAAATGTAAGATGATGGGAGTGACTCAGCAGAGGGAAAATTACTGATGCAAATGAGAGAGAGAGAGAGAGAAAATGAGATCTGGAGACTGAGTTGAAGTGGTGGCCTCCATGTTTCATCCTTAGTAGCAGCATAGAAGCAGGGTCTCGGCAGCACAGATTCGGGTCTGCAGATGAACGTGAGGAAGGGAGTTGTGGACGTTCTCCCCTGATTGCTTCTATTTTCTCAGTGGAATGGAAGTCAGGCGATCAGCTGAGAGGGAAGATGGGGAGAAGGCGTGGAATGTATGAAGAGAAAGGAAATATGAATAGTCAACAAGGAGAGTATGTGGTTGAAGGAAGTTCTTTCTGCATTAAGGACTCACATGAGGCTAGTGGTCGTGAATACCAATTGTACGATGATAAGCTTCTCTTCATCTGTGTCCAGCTGTATGGCTTCAAGTGCTTTATCAAAGTAAGGATGCAGTTAAAATATGTGTACATGCATAAAGGGGCTACCTCTTCCCTCCCACCTCTCACCCATTTTTCCTATCCATTTTTTCGCAGTTTTATTTTAAAAGAGGTCCTGTAACTGAGCTGGCACTTACTCCTCTCCAAGGGTTGAAATGAATTGGAAAGTGGAAGAGTGGAAATGGGAGTGGGGAACTTGGACAAGTTAAAAAAAGAATCTGTCCCTGTCACAAATAATGGAATGAAAGAAACTTCAAAAGTGTCAGAAATCATTAAAAAATATATGAAATGTGCTAAACCTGTTGGCTATAAATTTTAAGGTGAGGATATCATTATTTGAACTTGATCAAAAACTGAATGGGCCTCTTATCAAGTCACCACCAACACAATACAATGAACATGTCTTAGGTGAATAATATTTAAGCAAATTCACACAATCGCTAACTTCTCAGTACGTAAATTCAACTTGAGTCCACAATTGGGGCTATAAAATACTGTCAGATTAGCATATTAAGAGCTTATTGATAAATTCCTTACTCACCATATAAAATTTCCAGTCTTTGCCCTCATTTTATGTTTTTTTTTTAAAAAAAATAAGCTTGATTCATTAAACATTCTGAATAACCAAACAAATCTAAATCGTTCTGCTTGAGCAAATATCTCAACTGGTTAGGAAAGCTAACTGCTATACCAGATAGGCCCCCAAATGTATAATGGCTCAAAGGCAATAGTATTCTATTTTAAGGACATCGTTTTTTAAGGAGGGGGTGGAGCCCTGGTGGCACGGTGGTTAAGAGCTGGCTGCTAACCAAAAGGTCAGCAGTTCAAATCCACCACCCACTCCTAGGAAACCCTATGGGGCAGTTCTCTTCTGTGCTGAAGGGTTGCTATGAGTTGGAATCAGGTTTGGTTTGGTTTTGGTTTAAGCAGGGGATATCGGCTCAACAGCAATGGGTTTGGTTTTTGGTTAAAGAGGGAGTAAAGGAACTCTGGTGGTGCAATGGTTAAAGCACTCAGATGCTAACCAAAAGGCTGGTGGTTTGAACCCACCAGCTACTTAGTCACTATGAAGCAGAGTTGACTGAATGACAGTGGGTAAGGAGGGGCTAGGAGTTCCAGGGCATTGCAAACATTCAAGTGCTTGGCTACTAACTGAAAGGTTGGGGGTTTGAATACAACCAGAGGTGCCTCAGAAGAAGTCCTGGTGATTTACTTCTGGAAAGTCACAGCCATTGAAAACCCTATGGTGGAGGGGAGATGAGAGGGTGGAGGGGGTTAGACGCTGGTGAAAATGACACGAAAAGAGAGTGGAGGGAGAGAGCAGACTGTCTCATTAGGGGGAGAGTAATTGGAAGTGTGTAGCAAGGTGTATATGGGTTTTTGTGTGAGAGACTGACTTGATTTGTAAACTTTCACTTAAAGCACAATAAAAATTATTAAAAAAAAAAAACCCTATGGAACACAATTCTACTCTAAAACACATGGCGGCACCATGAGTTGGGGTTGACTCAACGGCAGCTGGTGAAGGAGGGGCTCTCCAGCACACAAAGTGCTTCAGGGCACCAGCTGACAGAGGATCTGCTATCTTCAACAAGTGCCTTATAAAGACACCTGGGTGCTGACACCTGGCCGCTAAAAAGGGGAAAGGGGAGGGAGGATTGGGGAGGAAGGTTTTCAGGGGCCAGGCCTGGAGACGCTTCCATTTTGCCCACATGGCCACTCTTAACCGCAGGGGAGGCTGGGGGCTGTAGTCTAGCTGTGCACTCCAGAAGGGAAAGAAGCTTGATTGATAGTTCACAGCGGTTTCTGCCATAATGTCACCGCTTCCATTGAGACAGACCTGTTCTGAATGTTGCAATTTTAACTCAAACTCTTCTTTTTTTTTAAATTGTGGTACAAATATACATAACAAAACATTTGCCAGTTGAACAATTTTTACACCTATAATTCAGTGACCTTGATTATATTCTTCATGTTGTGCAACCGTTATCACTATCCTTTTCTGAATTATTCCAGCGCCTTTAACATAAACTCTGTGCCCCTAAACAGTAACTCCTCCTCCCCCAATACCACCCCTGGGAACGACTAATAAGCTTTAGTGTCTACCTGCCTATTTCATATAAGTGACACCGTATAATATTTGTCCTTTTGTGACGAGGTTCATCCATGTTCTAGCATGTGTCAGGACTCCACTTCTCTTTACGGCTCAGTAACATTCCACCGTATGCGTATACCACATTATCCATTCATCTGTGGGTGGGCATTTCTGCTGTTTCCTCCTTTTGGCTATCGTGAGAAGTGCTTCAATGAACACAGTGTACAGGTTTCTGTTTTCACTCCTGCCTTCAAATTAACTCGAGCTCTTGAATTTGTTCCTTGACACACTTACCAACAGTGCTCCATGACAGTTGGAATCCCTCTTTAATTTTATGCATTTACTGTCAATTCTTTCAATAGATCATGATGTTTATGAATGTAAACTACCTCATAAGAGCTACCAGCCTTTGGGTTCCTTTAGTCACACCTCTCTTCCTGCTGGTCTTTGGAGTAGAATAGCTGGGTGGTTTTGCAAAGAGGGGAAGCTTAATTTAGAAAAATAAAATAAAATCAAGGAACAAGCCCCCGATTTGAGAATTTCAGCAGGTGGGGTGAATTTAAAAGTTCCGGTGCTGGTATTAGTTACTCATTCTGCTCCCCGATCAGTGGGGGCCCAGAGCCTCAGTCTTGGATGAGAAAATGGCAATGGCTTATAAAGAAATCATGGCAACTTCTTCACTTTGCATATAATTTGATTTTATGTTTTCTATTCTCTGGTGTAGCTTCCTAAAGATACGACTGCCTGTATTTCAAAGGGACCTCAAATTATATACAAATCATGAATCTTTTAGGTATTTTTTTTTTATTATTCTCTGGTGTAGCTTCCTAAAGATACAACTGCCTGTATTTCAAAGGGACCTCAAATTATATACAAATTATGAATCTTTTAAGTATAGACCTGGGGAAACAAACAAACAAGCAAACAAAATTCCTTTGTGTTTCAACTCTAATACGTTAAGCAAAGCCCGAGTAACTAATCAAAGGCAGACAGAGAGAAACCATGAAACCCCTTAATGCAATTTAACACACGCTTACTGAGCTCCGCCTATACCCAAGGTGGAGGGCTAAATGATTTCCTTTTTAAAATTCTAGTTCCTTTTTACAGAAAGGTTGTTGTTTTCTACTCTTCCTTGCACTCAGACATATTTTATCATTGCCAGCTGACCTGCAGGATCAAAAAAAAAGGAAAGTGCACTCCAAGTGTGTCTGGGTTCTGCTGTTCTATGGAATGCCGGGGCTACAGTGATTCACAGTAAGAACGATACAAGCACCTGAGTCTGGAGAAGAGAAAGCGAAAGTGCTCCTCTGTCAGAAAGCTTTGTGCCTCTTTAAAAGAATAGCAGCACTTGTTTCTCATTATCACAATTGAGAGCTCCGTGTAGACAATCTGAACAATGAAATAAAATATATTTTTTAAATATATACTACCTAGAGACAGTCATTGCTAAGATATAGAGGGTTTTCTTCTGATGGTTTATAAAATTAAATCATTCTGCAGATGCAGTTTTGCTTCCTAATTTTTTTTTTTTTCCACTATGCAGTTATTCTTATACAAATAGATCTATCCTGTCACAAGGGTTGTCAAGAGGAGGTATCCTCTTGGGTGGTGGATGAATTGCCTTCAATCAACGCTGTAGGGGAGGTTGATGGACAATATCCCTTCAGTACAATTGTTACTGTTGAACAGACAATTAATAAGAGCTAATTTTTTTTTTTTTTCTAAGTAAAGGGTTAAGGAGCCCTGGTAATGCAGTGGTTAAGTGCTAAGCTACTAGCTGAAAGGTATACAGTTCAAACCTACCAGCTGCTCCGTGGGAGAAAGATGTGGCAACCTGCTTCTGTAAAGATTTAGAGCCTTGGAAGACCTATGAGGTAGTTCTACTCTGTCCTATAGAGTCGCTGTGAGTTGGAATCAACTGGGCTGCAGTGGGTTTGGTTTGGTTTTTGGAAGTAAAAGGTTATTGTTTTTGTGTGTGTATGTGTGTGTGTGTTTACCTTTTTTTATTGAACTTTAGATGAAGCTTTACAGAATGAAGTAGTTTCTCATCAGACAGTACACACATTGTTGTATGACACTGGTTAACAACACCACGGCATGTCAACACTCTCCCTTCTCAACCCTGGGTTCCCTATTACCAGCTTTCCTGTTCCCTCCTGACTTCCGGTCCCTGCCCCAGGGATGGTGTGCCCCTTTGGTCTTGTTTTGTTCCACAGGCCTGTTCAATCTTTGGCTGAAGGATAAACCTCAGGAGTGGCCTCATAACTGAGATGAAAGGGTGTCCGTGGGCCATATTCTCAGGGTTTCTCCAGTCTCTGTCAGGCCAGCAAGTCTGGTCTTTCTTTTTGAGTTAGACTTTTGTTCTACATTTTTCTCCAGCTTTGTCTGGGACCCTCTATTGTGATCCCTGTCAGAGCAGTCAGTGAGGGTAACCAGGCACCATCTAATTGTACTGGACTCAGTCTGGTGAAGGTCATGGTAGATGAGGTCCATTAGTCCTTTGGACTGATCTTTCCCTTGTGTCTTTAGTTTTCTTCATTCTTCCTTGCTCCTGAAGGGGTGAGACCAGTGGAGTATCCTAGATGGCCACTCACAGGCTTTTAAGACCCCAGACGCTACTCACCAAATTAGAACGTAGAACATTTTCTTTATAAACTCTGTTATGCCAATTGAGCTAGATGTTCCCCGAGACCATGGTCCCCACAGCCCCCAGCCCAGCAATTCTGTCCCTCAGGGAGTTTGGATGAGTCTATGGCGCTATCGTGGCCTTGCCCTGTACAGGCTGTGCTCGCTTCCCCAGCATTGTGTACTGTCTTACCTTTCACCAAAGTTACTGTTTACCCTTTGTCTATTGTTTTCCATCCCCACCCCTCCCCTCCCTCATCCAAAACCAAACCCACTGCCATCAAGTCGATTCCGACTCATAGCGACCCTATAGGACAGAGTAGAACTGCACCATAGACTTTCCAAGGAGCGCCTGGCGGATTCGAACTGCCAACCTCTTGGTTAACAGCCATAGCACCTAACTACTACACCACCAGGGATCGCCCCCCCCCCATAAGCATCATATATTGTTTCTTTTTGTATGTAAGCCTTTTCATGAGTTTTTACAGTAGTGGTCTCATGCAATCTTTGTCCTTTTGTGACTTATTTCACTCAGCGTAATGTCCTCCAGATGCATCCATGTTATGAGATACTTTACAGATCCATTGTTGTTCTTTATTGTTAAGTTTATTGCTGTCATTTTGTAGTGCTTTTTTTGTGGTATTAGCATTTTCTTTGTTCCTCTTACTCTCCTGTGCTGAGTCCCTCTTATTTGTGGATTTTTTTCATTTCTTTAGTTTTTGTAGATTTTGTTTTTATTGAAACTTTATGTTTTTCTTCTTTATTTTGATGATAGGTTTGTTAACTTTGTTTGTGGTTACCTTGAAATTTACCCTTGTCTTCCTAAAAAAAAAGAAAAAATAGGTAATAAAAAAAAATTTTTTCTTTTTTTTTTCCTAGGTAATAATAATAAAAAAAAAATAGGTTCCTATTATTACTTGGTATAGCCTTGCCTTCCTCTCCATTAGAAAATTCTATACCTACACTGTTTATTCCCTCTTTTATTGTTCTGACGTTGTTGTCATTTACAGATTAACCTCTCTGGTTCTCCATTGCAATTGTTTTGGTTTTGGATAGTCCTCGAGAGTTCATTTCCTAGGTTGGTATCTGGCTGGTACAATCTTACATCCTAGATTCAGGCTGTGGTCTGATGTTGTTTGTTCTCAGGTCAAAGATTCCGTTTAATAATTCTTATAACTTTGGTTTGGTTTTCACATATTCTCTTAATTTATGTTTATCTGGAAATGTCCTAATTTCACCATCATATTTGAATGAAAGTTTCACAGGATATGTTATTCTTGGTTGGCAATTTTTTTCTTTCTAGGTTTTATATGTCATCCCATTGCCTTCTTGCCTGCATGGTTTCTGCCAAATAATCAGAGTTTAGTCTTATTGTTTCTCTCTTGTATGTGACTTTTTGTTTCTCTTGAGCTGCTCGCAGGATTTTTTCTTTGTCTTTGGTTTCAGCAAGTGTGATTATGATATGCCTTGGTGTTTTTCTTTTGTGGTCTATCCTATATGGGGTTTGTTGACCTTCTTGAATGGTCAGCTTTTCATCATTCATGATATTAGGGAAGTTTTCTGTCAGCAACTCTTCAGTGATCCTCTGTGTTTCCCTTTTGTCTTCTTGTTCTGGAACTCCGATCACTTGCAAATTTTTGCTTTTGATTGTATCCCACATAATTCTCAGGGCTTCTTCATTTTTCTTCATTCTTTCTTTCTGTTTTTTCCTCAAATGGAGTTGAATCCAAGTGTTTGTCTTCAATTTCATTGATTCTGTCTTCCATCATTTCAGACCTGTTCCTCAGCCCTTCTATGACACTGTCCATTTCTGAAATCTTATTGTTTATCTTTTGGATTTCTAATTGTTGTTTTCCTATGATTTCTAGTTGTGAATTTATTTTGTAATTTTGTTCCTGTATTATTTTCCTGAATTGTTCCATTTTTTTTGTCTGTGTTTCCATGAATTTGTCTGCCTTTTCCAAAAATTTGTCTATTTTTTCCTCATTTTTGTCTGCTTTTTGCTTCAACTCTTGGACTGCTCTGAATATTAGAGATTTGAATTCCCTGTCAGGTAGTTCTAGTGCCTTTTCTTCTACTGGAAAGTCATCTGGTGTTTTATTTTGGACACCTACTGGATCCATCCTGCCCTTTTTATTTTTTTTAGTATGTTTTGAAATTGTCTGCTGTCTTTGGGACATTCAGTAGCTATTTTCTTCATTTCTTGATTGTAGATTTGAATTTTTTTTTTTTTTGCCCTGCTTTTTTGTTTTATTTGGTTATGTCTGAGTTAGTGGGCTGTGCGTTCTTTGTTGTTTGCTCATCTGTAGTCACGATACTTTTCACCTCCTTGTCCAATGGGCAGGGCCTGTCATTCATCTATGGTGCAGCAGGGCAGGTCCAGCTGAAGGGGAGGGGCTGGAATGGGTTGTTTGTGGCACATACTAGGGCCAACAGGGCGGGCCAGGAATCAGTGCTGGGCAGGTTCCAGAAGGCTGTGCCTGTGCTGTTCGGAGGTGTGATGTTCAGTGCACAGTGCAGGAAGGCAGGAAAGAGGGGGGAGATTGTGATGTGTGCAGCTAATAGGGGTATGGGAAAGAGGAGAGAAAAACAGGAGCTGAAAACAAACAAGCAAAGAAAGAGAAAAAAAAAGAGCGCTAAGGAAGCTTGCCATTGATGTGGATAGATGAGAAACTGAGAAATGGAGAAAAGTAGAAGGGAAAAAGAAAGAAAAAACTAGATAAAAATTTTGGAAAAGAAAAGCCCCCAGGAGTCCTGGAGTCCCACCGATGGGGCCGCTAAGACTGGGCAAGTAGCTCCCAGGCTGTGTAGTATAGCCTGGCTAGAGGGGGTATAGATGTCACACAGCACCAGGTATTCAGGAGACAGGAAAAGAGGATAACTATAGAGAGACAAGAACTGAGAAGTGAAAACAGATAGAAAGGGAAAAAGAGAGGAAAAAAAAAGAAAGAAGAAAAAAGAAATGCCCCCAGGGATCCTACCTATGTCAGTTCACAGATTAGGGGAGTGGGTCCTAGGCTGTGCAGTGCAGCCCGGCTGGAAGGGGCTCCCAAGCTTTGAAAAGAAAAAGAAAACAAACAAACAGAACAAAACAAAACAAAACAAGAGGAAGAAAAGCCCCAGGGAACCCATCAACATGGTGTCTTGGGCCAGGGGAGTTGTTCCCCAGTCCAGCGTGGCTTCACAGCCTTTCAAGAAGAAGCAAAGATTGCATATGGAGCCAGGTATTCCAGAGAAAGGAGGGGGAGGTGGTAGGAGGCACAGAAGAAACCAAAGGAGACAGAAAGAAACAACACCAGTTCAGAGACCCGGCCAGCATGGGCAGGGCGAATCCAAGCAGCCTGAGGCCAAAGCAGTTGCCTCCTGGCCAAGAGACTGCAGCTGGTGGGAAGCAGCGGAGGCGGAAGAGGAGGAAGACGGGGGAGCTAGGAAAGCGTATATCACTCCTTACCAGGTGCTCTGTCTCCTGCTGGGAACTTCCTGAAGCTGCTTTCCCTCACTTCCCGTCCACTGGTCTCCGACATGGGTGGGGCGAATCCAATGGGCGCGGATACTGCACTTCCCAGCGGGCCTAGCCACCGCAGTCAGCCAGGAACCTCGGAGGTAGAGCAGCGGGGAGAGATTGGGAGGTGGGAAAGCGGGTATTGCTGATTACAGGGCGCTCTGTCTTCTGCCGGGAGCTCCCCAAAGCTGCTTTCCTATGCTCCTTGTCTGCCAAGCCCTGACGGGAGTCCAAGATGGTGGAGCTGTGCTGCGTTAGCTGATCGGGCCCTCCGCATGTGTCTCTCCTCGCTCTCCGCCTTCTGTCAGTTTCTTATTCCATTCCGCGCTTGACTGAGTTCTCTGTCTCTTCTTTTGGCACTGCAGGTTCCAGGAATGAGGTTTGTCTGTGTTTTATTTAGTTTTTCGGGTCTTTGCTATGGAGGGACAAGGTGGTGCTTCTGTCTATGGCACCATGTTGGCTGGAAGTCTGAGTAAAGGGTCATCGTTGTTGTTAGCTGAGATGGAGTCAATTCTCACTCATGGTGATCCCCAGTGTGCAAAGTAGAACTGCTTCATAGGGTTTTCAAGGCTGTGAACTTTTGGAAGCAGATTGCCAGGACTTCCTTCCGAGGTGCTTCTTGGTGAGTTTGCACCACCAACCTTTCTGATAGTAGTTGAGCACTTAACCATTTGCATCAGTCAGGGACTCCAAGTAAAGTGTAGCAGTTATTGTTATTGCTGAGATGCAATCTTTTCCGACTTGTAGCCTGATTCTTTGATATATTGGGCTGATGGAAAACTTGAAAAACGCCAGTGCCTGCTGGAAATTCTTACAGGAGATCATAGTGTCTCTGACCTGCTTATAGTATTTAGTTTGTAGGTACCACATCTCCCAAGACATAATGTATCATTATCAGTCCTTCCCACAGGGCCACTTCATGGGTGTGTGACTGTGTAGCTGCAAGGTCCTGGCCTGAGAAGAGCCCTGTCGCTTGATTTAATGCTCCATTGTTGCTGTCTTGAAATTCTTAATAATTTTATCTCTGAACTTGTGTCTTGTAAGTCAGGTCCAATGGGACAATGGAGCATGTTTGAGAGCAGTGGAGATATGCACCATTTGTATGTCTGCCATCCCCTACCATCCCATTTGCAGATAGAGTTAGGATGCCCCATGGTCATAAAATTCTAGTGGATCCTCTATGCTGGGACTTCAGTGAGACTCACAGGGAGTACAAGGCAAGTGTGTTACCTCTGAGCAAGCAGGGGTAACTCTCCGACAGCTCCAAGAGGCCACACTTTCTGTGCGAAACAGAACTAGCTTTGATCACAGAAAGATGGCACTGGCATGCTAAGAAACATGAACAAAGAACACTATCATATCCTTTCTTACTCATGTTCCTTCCCTGTATTAGCCAACCACTTACTCTGAAAAAGATGACGTAGAAGAAAATGAAAAAGTAGGGCAACCAATAGCCCCTTTTCCATTCAGCCCTTTCTTATCATCAGTGAGTTGAAGATAGACAGTGTTGGTCCAATGTACATGTATCAAGAAATGAAATAAAAACAGTAGAGTTAGTTTTGTACGTGTTTCCACTGCTATGGGAGGGATAAAAGACATATATGAATATAAGCTACAAAATACAAAGCATGGATCTTAGCTACTGAGTATGATTATCTTCCAGTTCCAGTCACTGTTAAGTAGGCCCCGACTCATGACGACCCCATGTGGATCAGAGTAGAACTGTGCTTCACAGGACTTTCAGTGGCTGATATTTTGGAATTAGATCACTAGACCTTTCTTTTGAGGCACCCCTGGGTGGACTCCAAGATCCAACCTTTCATTTAGCATCTGAACATTTGTACCTCCCAGGTTGCCTATTTTGATAGCTGCTGCTTTGAATTATGTACCCTGAGCTTCAGGAAGGAGACCACCAACAAAGCACAGTTTTTGGCTTAAAGCTCTGGGGTGTGGCTGGTTCTCAACATCAGGCTGGATTCTCTGTGTTGGGCTGGCCGCTCCCCACGTCCCACACACTATTTTGGACCCAACAATTAGAAGAACTCTGTGCTCCCAAAGGAATGTGACGTAAGTCCTTTGCCACATGAGCTCCGCAGCTCTCAGTCCCTTTTCACATCTCTGTAGCTGTCTTGTTTCCATGCCTAGCTGGATCTCTGCATGCTCCATCTCTAGATTTTGATAATTGCAATATTTCCAGTATGGGGTCTGTAGAACCAGCCATTTTCCTGGTTAGACGCTTGATTATATAATCTTTGTAACCTGTACTTTACTCGTCTTTCAGTTTATGAAGACAAAACTCAGATGCTCCCTATAGATGTGTAACTTATTCAGAAGCTATGCATCAAAAGCTTTTGAGTCACCACATTAAAAAAAAAAAATTTTATTGTGCTTTAAGTTAAAGTTTACAAGTCAAGTCAGTCTCTCATACAAAAATTTATATACACCTTGCTATGTACTCCTAGTTGCTCTCCCGCTAAAGAGACAGAACACTCCTTCTCTCCACCCTGTATTCCGTGTCCATTCAGCCAGCTTCTGTCCCCTCTGCCTTCTCATTTCCACTCGAGACAATAGCTGCCCGCCTAGTCTCATGTGTCTGCTTGAGCCAAGAAGCTCACTCCTCACCAGTATCATTTTGTGTCCCACAGTCCTGTCCAATTCCTGTCTGAAGACTTGGCTTTGGGAATGGTTCCAGCCTTGGGCTAACAGAAAGTCTGGGGACTGTGACCTCTGGGGTTCTTCTAGTCTTAGTCAAACCATTAAGTCTGGTCTTTTTATGACAATTTGAGGTCTGCATCCCACTGTTCTGCTCCATCAGGGATTTTCTGTTCTGTTCCCTGTCAGGGCAGTCATCCATTGTAGCTGGGCACCATCTAGTTCTTCTGGTCTCAGGCTGATGTAGTCTCTGATTTATGTGGCCCTTTCTGTCTCTTGCCTGGCCTGGCACTCCTTGGGAACTCTATGGGGCAGTTCTACTCTGTCCTGTAGGGTCGCTATGAGTCAGAATTGACTCGACGGCACTGGGTTTTCTGTCTCTTGGGGTCATAATTACCTTGTGTCTTTGGTGTTCTTCATTCTCTTTTGCTCCAGGTGAAGTCACCACATTTTTTTGATGTTTTATTGATGTGTCAGAGAAAAGTGAATGAGGTCTCTAATGGCTGATATACAGAACTATACAAAAACAGTCATGGTCCAAAAATACAGTTGGAGGGGTGCACTACTTTACTTTTTTCGTTAGTAAAGCCACAGCTTCCTAATTATTGAGGAGCTTTTTTTTTTTTCTTACATCTTTGTTCAGTGAGTAATTTTGAGATGCCGTGCTTCGATGGCAACTGCATTTTTTCAAAGATCTTAAAAAATGTACATCCTGTATCTATGCTCTTGGGGGAGCTAGGTTTTCTTTGTGTGTACGTGCATGTGTGTGCATGCATGTGTGCATGTGAGTGTGTGCACACTCTCCAAGAACAGAGTTCTCCTTTAGTGCATTCCAGTTCTTATTTGTGAACCTAGCTTTTAAAGAAAATTGTTCTGCCATTAGAAGTGATTAATCCACCTCCACGTTTTCTATCAGTGAATTTAATTAACATGGTGTGTTCCTTCCTTTGAGAGGTTAGCAATTAAAACAGTTCTGACGTTCCTCATCACACACACCTGAAAAATTAGAATAGATGTCTGTTCTTAATTGTTGCTGCTAGTGCTGGCTCTTTGAATGATGACCTTCAACCTGTTTTCTTTTCACGTATTTGCATTCACCCAAAGAGTCATTGCAAATAATTTTCTAATGAAGGTGTTCAGAGACACCAGATCCTAAGTTTTAGTATAGTCACCATCATATGAATTAAAATAAATGCACTCCACTATAGTACTCATATTCAGAACCACAATGAACATTCATTTCTTAAGTAAAGATCCCTGTTAAAGCCATGCGGAACAATACTTGCTGGCTAAGGCACTGAATAAATCAGGCAGAAGAAAAATAGAAAAGTGAGGACCTTTGCCTTGCCTCCTTCCCTTGCTAGATATTTACTTGTTGTTTTTATGAAATCCTGGCTCCTGGGATGGCCAGTTGCTCTTTGTGACGACTTCTCGAAGTGCTGTTGCTGTCCTCCATCTTGGTATGAAAAGTGATGGAAAACCCTTCCTACTTGTGCTTAATGATTTACTATTTAACAAAATCTTTGGGCTGCCAATGAGAATGCTCCCATTTGAAATTAATCCTCCTTGAGGTATATGGAGTCCCTGGGTGGCATAAACAGTTAACTTGCTCTGGTGCTAACAAAAAGTTCGGTGGTTCGAGTCCACCCAGAGGCACCTCAGAAGAAAGATCTGGTGCTTGACTTCTCAACAATCCACCCTGAAAACCCTTTGAAGAATAGTTTTACCCTAAAACACACGGGGTCATCACGATTTGGAGTTGACTTGATGGCAACTGATGTAGAGGAATATGTCATTCCTTGTGAAAAAGAGAATGAAAGGGACTGGATGATGGGTAGATGACTACTGATTCTGGGAGTTCACTCCTTGGATGCTAAGTTTGAGGAAGAGACGGTGAGACACATTTCTGATGACAGAGTAGAAAATCAAGGTATCTTCCAAAGTTATAGCACCACTCTAGCCTTGTCCAGTGAGCTCTTATCATGAATACTCACTACCTATTTGATGTCTCCACTTGGAGGTCTGATAGACACACTAGTTTCAATGTATATTAAAATGAACGTCTGATCTTCCCACCCAAGGCTGCTGTATGAAAACGTAGTGTTCCTCATTTCAGGTGGCACCATGCCCTAACTAATCAGAAAAGCCAGAAGCCTTGATATTTCTTCACCCGGCTAACTCCTAATCTCTCTGTCCCCAGCTTCATGCTATAGAACCTCTATTAACTCCCAAGCTTTCTTACATTGTCCTATACTTTTTATGCATAGCATTTTTCGTATTAATCAATTATCTTTTCAGTGGATGATTATTTATCTGTCTCTCCTATTAGAGTGTAAATATGACAAGAGCAGTGACTGAAACAATTTGCTCACCACTGAATTCTCAGCTCCTGGCTTGGTACCGAACATTTCGCAGGCACTCAGGAAATGTTTGTTTTGTGAATAACAAATAGGTTGTGCTTTTTATTGATGTGTGACCATTATCAAGATTCCTCAGTGTAAGGATCCTGCCTTCTGTCCTGAAACGCACATACACACCATTGGTACTATACTCTACCAGTACTGTTGACAAGTACCTTTCTTGTCACACGAGACTGCTGGAATTTCCAGCCTGATATCCTGACCTATGGATTTTGGACACAAGATTGCTGGAATTTTTTGTCTGTGGTCTGACCTACAGATTATAGACTTGCATGAGCCAATTCTTCACAATCTCTGTCCATATACCTATATATCTACATATCTGTGTGTCTACATATATATATGTCTACATCTGTATTTTTTTTTTTTTATACATCTATTTATTTGTCTACCTATCTAATCTTACTGGTTCTGTTTCTGTAGAGAACCCTGACTAAAACAGATTCTTCTTCTTTTTATTTTTTTTATTATATTTTGTTTATTTTCTTGTTGAGAATATGCACAGGAAAACATACCAATTTAACAGTTTCTACATGTACCATTTAGTGACGTTGATTACATTCTTCAAGTTGTGCAGCCATTCTCACCCTCCTTTCTGAGTTGCTCCTCCCCCATTAATTCACTGCTCTCTAAGGTTTCTGTCTAATCTCTCAAATTGTTGTTATCAATTTAATCCCATATAGATAGTTCTAAAAAAAGCATAATTCTCAAGGCAGACATTTTTTACTAGTTAAGCTAAACTATCATTTGGTGTTAAGAAAACTTTAGGAGATATTTTTGGTTTAAGGTTTAAAGATTATACCTGAGGGCAAGGTTTCAGTGGTTCATCCAGCCTTCATGGCTCCAAGAGAATTTGAATTTCTGTTCTGCATTGTCCTCCTTTTGATTGGGATTCTTCTATGGACTATTTGATCAAAATGTTCAGTAAAACCAAATGTTCAGTTAAACAAAAAAAAAAACAACAACAAAAACCCATTACCGTCGAGTCGATTCTGACTCATAGTGATCCTATAGGACAAAGTAGAACTGCCGCATAGGGTAATAGTAGTTGGGCACCATCTAATTCTTCCAGTTTCATGGCAAAGGAAGGAGTTGTTCATGGAGGCAGTTAGCCACACATTCTATATCCTCCTCCTAAAAAGAATTCTTCTTTAGACTGAATCTGGGTTAGACAGTTGTCTTGGTCATCTAGTGCTGCTATAACAGAAATACCACAAGTGGATGGCTTTAACAAAGAGAAGTTTATTCTTTCACTGTCCAGTACGAGAGAAGTCTGAATTCAGGGCACCAGCTCCAGGGGAAGGCTTTCTGTCTCTACTGGATCTGGAGGAAGGTCCTTCTCATTAGTCTTCCCTTGGTCTGGGAGCATCTCAGCGCAGGAACTTCAGGTCCAGAGGGTGCTCTCTGCTCCTGGCACTACTTTCTTGGTGGTATGAGGTCCCCAACAATCTACTTGCTTCTCTTTCATTTTATCTCTAAGATAAAAGGTGGTGCAGGCCACACCCCAGGGAAACTCCCTTTACCTTGGATCAGGGATGTGAATTTAGTAAGGGTGTTACAATCCCACCCTAATCCTCTTTAACATAAAACTACAATCACAAAATGGAGGACAACCACACAATACTGGGAATCATGGCCTAGCAAATTGATACACACATTTTTGGGTGAACATAATTCAATCCATGACATTCCATCCTTTGGCCTCCAAAAAATCATATCCTTGCAACATGCAAAACATATTCATCCCATCATATCATAGCAAAAGTCTTAACTCCAAGTCCAAAATCCAAAGATTCCTCTTCATCTGTGAACTCTAGAATACAAGTTATCCGCTTCCAAAGGTACAATGGCAGAACAGGCATAAGCTAGACATTTCCATTACAAATGGGAGAAACTGGATGAAAAGAAAGGATAACAGGCACCAATCAAGTCAGCAGAACACATTCCATTAGCCTTTAAGGCTTTGCAAATAATCCTCTGTTTTCTGAGACAATTTACACAATGCCCCTGCCCTCCAGACTGTAAGTATCGGCCACACTCTCCAGATTCTGAGTGAAGGCCCCTCAGCCCTGGGTTACAGCTCTGTCTTCCAGGTTCACTGGGACAGCAAATCTGTTCTCTCAGCCTTAGGTGCACAATTCTCCTAGTCCATCTGAGTGGGAACTCCACCCTTAGAAACACCAAAGGCCATGGCTTCACGCTTTGAAACCTCAGAGGTCATGGCCACACCTTTTGAGATCGAGGCAGCTCAGCTTTTCGTGTTCCTTGTCTCTTTGGCTTCCGCTTCCTAGTTTCTTGGCCTCTCGGCTCCTCGGGCCTCACACCCACATTTGGCAAATGTTCCAAAGCTCTGTAGCTCTACTGATAAGTGCCTGGAGGCACCCCACTCAACCAGGAAGCCTTCTGTGCACAGGCACTCAGCTCTTTCATTCCGTGGGTCTGCTCCAGTGCTGTCTGGTACTGGTCTCCTGTTTCTGCCGCTGCAGATTCTCTCCCACTGCTGCTTCTCTATCCATTCAGTTTCAGGACCACTTCCACATTTTAGGTATCTGTTAGAGCAGCACCCCACTTTCTTGGTACCAAATTCTGTCTTGGTCGTCTAGTACTTGTATAACAGAAATACCACAAGTGATGGCTTTAACAAAGAGAAATTTATTCTCTCACAGTCCAGTAGGATAAAAGTCCAAATTCAGGGCAGTGGCTCCAGGGGAAGGTTTTCTCTCTCTGTCAGCTCTGAAGGAAGGTCCTTGTCATCAGTCTTCTCTTGGTCTGGAGGCATCTCAGTGCAGGAATTTCAGGTCCAAAGGATGTGCTCTGCTCCTGGCATTGCTTTCTTGGTGGTATGAGGTCCCCCATTCTCGGCTTGCTTCCCTTTCCTTTTATCTCTTATAAGATAAAAGGTGGTACAGGCACACCCCAGGGAAATTCCCTTTACATTGGGTCAGGGATGTGACCTTAGTAAGGGTGTTACGATCCCACCCTAATCCTCTTTAACATAAAATTTCAATCACAAAATGGAGGACAATCACACAATACTGTAATCATGGCCCAGCCAAATTGATATACACATTTTTGGGGGGCCATAATCCAATCTATGACAGCAGTTTCAACAGAATTTTTTTTTTTAATCTCTGTTATATTTTTATACTCCCCAGATTATCCTTAAAACAATCTTTTCTGGTATGTTTTCAAATGAATTTGAGATTACAGTTAAAGTACACAGGAATTACCTATATTCTCCTACAAATTTATTAAACACTGATGAAAGAATACTTATTAACATATCAATATTTAAAGACTTTAATAGGACTCTGTCCTTCCAGCTTTTTACATTATTTTTCCCACCTAAGCCAATATGTATTTGACATTTGGGTTATATGTGCATATAAGAAAGGCATGTTCATCAAACTGACCGTAATATTAAACAGCATGCAGTGTTCTTTTGATGCAATTAAATTTTCAGAGGCAGAGTAGTTCAACTAGGAGCAAACAAGCTGACTTCCTTATAAAATAAACTAGAAAAATTTAGAAGTATCAAAGGTGCTAAAGATACATCTCAGAAATCTTTTCCTATTCTTTTAACATACAAATATGTACTACGAGTGTGTGTAAATGAAAATACATCTAATCTAGATTGTGAGCTCCTATGGCTGGGGCTGTTATTCTATAAAAGGCCCTGGGGTAAAGCAGATGAGAGGTGGTATAGGTAAGTAGAGGACACCTGCCCTGCGTTAACATAGCCATGTCAACTTACTGGAGAGGAAGAGTAGGCTATTTAAAAGTCTCATTGGGCTCAGATGTTAACTGGGGCCTTAAAGTGATGTTTGATTTCATTATTCATTAACATCATAATTAACCATATCAGAGTGATGGCAGTCCTTAGATTCAAAAAACCAAACCAGTTGCCCTTGAGTTGATTTCAACTCATAGTGACCTTACTGGGCAGAGTAGAACGGCCCTGTAGGGTTTCCAAGGAGCACCTGGTGGATTCGAACTGCCGACCTTTTGGTTAACAGCTGTAGCTGTTAACCACTATGCCGCCAGAGTTTCCAAAGTGGTAATCTGCCTGAACAGGGACATGAACCCTAGACCCTCAGATTAAAAGTCTGATGATGCTCTACTGACTGAACTATCCTTATATTAAAAAAAAAAAAAAAAATAGTATCTGCTAAACACTGGAAAAACTGTGTTTAAAACACACAAAATTTTCTATTTTGTTCTACTATTTTGTTTGTAATAAGGGCAAAATGGGAGGTTCAACTAACTTAAGGACATTTAATGTACCACATAAACTGTCTGAATCAAAGATTTTTATTTATTCTTCTGTCAGTTGCAATTGATTTCCATTTACAATTAAGGTAAGAAACAGTAAGTCAACTGAAGAATAGTTATGGCCTTGAGCTACAGAGCATTATTACACTTTAACACATCCACTGATTGGAAAATGTAGAGCATCACTGTGGTGTTCATCCCGGCTGGTCTTTAGCAATGAACGGATGCAGCTTTAGTGTGCCTTGTCCAAAAATGCTTTCCAGCACCTACCACACTGCTGGTCTCAAAGTCGGTGTCCTTCCCATAATAGAGATCTTCAATAATAAGTCATTTTTATGGATCATAGCTTCCAAGTAGTTCAATTTTAGCTTTGCAATATTTAACTTGAGTACCTGTTCTATTCAGATCTCTCAGATTGCTTCCATCCATACACAGTGTATAATCAAACGTGCAAAGTCTTCTGGGTAACCTGCCGGGCGATGTGATTCATAGGAATGGCATGCTTCTTCACGCAGTTTTGCCCTCGACAATCAGGAGGGTTTCCTATTTCATATGTGGGTGCTGTTGCACTGTCTTGTCTAAAAGATTTTGATCAGTTGCAAATTTCCTGAAAACTGCTTCTGCAATGAGTGATTGACAAATCTTACCCAGACATACAAACAGCACAGACCTGCTCTGCCATCCTCTCACATACTCCAGATTAAACAAATTTAAATGACCTAATGAGGATGTGAAACTCCGATTCCCATCTTAATTTTGTTTGCTTTATTAAGTACCACTTGTAACCATCTAGAAGCAAGGGGCTAAAAGAAAGTCATCTGAGCTTATTATATATAGTATGGCAGAGATTGCCAGAGCTCGCCAATGTCTGTCTCTTCCAAACACAGAGAAATGACTTCACAGTGCCCTTGCAGTGAGTTGGGGCTGTGTGAAGTGTCCCGGCCAATTGAATTCGGTGGACACAATGTCAGCCACCTCCAAGTATGTTCCCACGTATGTGCCTCCAATCTTTGCCTTTTTGATGGCAACCTTGGAGGCTTATATTGACTATGGAACTGCCACAGATAGAAGAATCTTGGGTCCCTGAGTCACTACTTGGAGCTGAGTCAGCCAACTCTGATTGGATGTGATATGGAGAAGAAAGGAGCATTTACTGTGTTCAGGCCACTAAGATTTGAGAATTGGCACAGCAATTAGGCTACCAGGACTAATATAAAAATGGTACTTTGGAAGGTTACTGTAGTAATCTATTTCTGGCATCTGACATTGATTTTGAGTCAGTTGGTAGGTGGCAAGGAAGATAGTGATCTATATTTTACAGTGGAAATAATTAGTAAGATTATCACCTGCAATACCTTTGGAGGTAGATTGTGAGCCTCATGACTCAGCAATTCGAGTAAAAGTGTTTGGACAAATATCAAAGTGTCAATGTGTGTTTGCTACAATTGGATGTATTGGCTTGCTATTAAAAGAAAGAACTCAGGAGAAAACTGGCTGGCTTGCAAACAGAAAGTCCAGGAATGTGGGTCCTTGAAGGGTTGAAAAATCTAACTGCTTCAACCCAAAGAGTAGTAAATAAGATATTGAAGTGAAAGCCTTCGAACTACAAAGTCATATTATGACCCAGCCTATTGCAGCAATCAGATTGAAGGTTTGCTTTCTCATTATTAAACTGATACAGGCATGGGAATGAGAAAGCAAAAAGTAAGCCTTTATGAGTGTCATTACCACCATATGGAACTATTTGGAAACATGTACATCAGAATCCTCAAACTTTTTGAGGGAATTATATTGTCAAAGAAACCACAAACAAAATCCAAAAAGTATTTGGCTGTTTGAGCCATGAGCAGAAAGTAGGATTCAAAAGCTATGCGGATCCTATGCAGGCAAAGTCCCCAACATCCAATTCAGATAATAAAGGATAATGAACAAGAAATAGGGCTGATCCAGGGGTCTCTGAGAAAAACAGACCATGGAGTTCCTCCAGAGAGTAGAACCAGAGTCTAATAGGGGATCTTCCCACAGCCCAAGGTAGAAAAACTTGCCAGTGTCTGCCCTGCAGGATTTGGGTGTTGTTGTGCATCAGTGACTGGCGGTGTCCTCCATTTTCTTTCTAAATTGTTGTGTTTATTACAGTTATCCTGTCCTTGTGTACTGGATGGGAGGAGAGCAGTCATTTGTCATTTTAGTTGATAGGTTGGGGTACCAACAGGAGGCACACACAAACCTGATAAAGTGAAATTGCCTGGAGATACTGGCCTTTGAATTGGATGCAGTGACTGCCTGGAACTTTGCACTGTCTCCCTAGGGGAGGATGTGAGAGTGTTCTATGAATAGAAAGAAGAATGGTCAGGTGACTGAAGAAGTCTATCCAAGTTAGTTGGTGCTGACTTGGGCACACAGCTAAGCCACATTTCCTAACACCTTAGCAGACCCCATGTGTGTCAGAGTGAAACTGTGCTCCAAAGGGATTTCAATGGCTGATGTTTTAGAAGTAGATAGCCAGGCCCTTCTTCCGAGGTTCCTCTAAAACATCAGCCATTGAAATCCCTTTGGAGCACAGTTTCACTCTGACACACATGGGGTCCCTATGAGTCAAAGAAGGCTTGACAGCAACTGGTTGGTTATGTCCCTGACTACTGGGGAATGGCTTAGTCTATAAAGTCTCTCGCTCTTGCTCGTTCTTTTTTTTTTTCCTGATATGGTGAACTTGAAGGTCACATTTTGAAGGTGGAACCAAATGGAAGGAGCCAGATCCCTAAATCACTTCGTGGACTGTCATGTGAGCTGCATTGACTGTGCTGAGAATGAGAAATAAACAGGTTTCAAGCCAGGAAACCCTGGTGGTGTAGTGGTTAAGTGCTATAGCTGCTATCCAAAAGGTTAGCAGTTCAAATCCACCAGGTGCTCCTTGGAAACCCTATGGGGAGTTCTACTCTGTTCTGTAGGGTTGCTATGAGTCAGAATCAACTTGATGGCAATGGGTAAAAAATGGGTGCCTAGCCACTGGGATTTGGGACTTTTGTTGTAGCAATTAGTCTAAGGGTATGGGCCCAGGGAGTCCAGTTGACAGTGTGGCAGATATGTCACCATCTTGTCCGTAGGACTTGGTACATCAGCGGTGTAGCACATCTAACAGGCATATCCCATTTATGGGGCCATCTGTTGCTCACACATGTGGTCATGGAGATGGTGTAGAACTTACTCCTCTCCCTGTGCATTCTGTGGGTTTAAAGCGCCTTTGTGCTTGGTTTCTTTCTTCAGTTGTGTCCTCATTATGTACCCATCACCCTCACTCTCCAAGTCTTGTTTAGACACAATCTCCCTGATGGAAAATCTCCAGACCACATGTGCTGCCCTGTTAGGACACAGCGCTGTTTTCCTCATGTTTAAAACAGTAGGTGGCAATATTGCCGTGGTTAGGAGCCAGGAGAGCTGGAATTGGAGCTCCTGGGTGAATGACAGGCTCCAGCCCTCCAAGCTCAGTATTCCTGGGTTCTCTATGCCTGAGGCTTCATCTGCAAAACAGGCTGTGGGAGAACCATATCAAACACGCCCAGTGCCCTGTGCCTGTCCAATATGGAGCATGCAGAAAGGGTAGTTCTTATTATTCATATTCCATTCCAAACCTTCAGATCTGTGGGCAATGATCAGGGCATCCTGGCCAGACGAGCACAGTTCATTATGGATTTTCAGAGCCTGGCCTCTGGACTCCCAGCCCTCTGACCTTGGGCAATGTGCTCAGCTTCTTAAAAATCTGTTTCCTCAACTGTAAAATGGAATATTGATGCCCCTCTCTCCAGTGGTTGGGAGCACCAAAAGCATTCAAGAAATATTTACTGAGTGTCGATTATGTTTCAGACATGGTACTGAGAAATTCACTTTCCTCCCTTCTCTCTTTCCAACACTCTACGTTACAATAGCTTTTACCTCCTACAGCTTTCTAATAGGTGTTTTTGCAGCTGTTTTTTATCTTCTTCCAATCTGTTTCCACAGTATAGTCAGTGACCTTTTAAAAATGCAAACCTGATCATGTCGCTCTTGGGTTTAAATCCCTTTAATGTCTTCCTGTTGCCCTTGAAATCACATGGAATCCTGGGATGTGCTATAAGGGCTGTACGATTTGGTCTCAACTCATATTTTTAATTTTGAATGTTGTGTCCCTTATTTCACTCTCCATGTTCCTGCCCTGAGAGCTTTTTTTTTTTTTTCAGTTTTTGGAGACCTCCAGGCTCTTCCTGCTTCAAGGCTAACACTGCTTTCCAGATCTGGACTGTCCTGCAACCCTCACAGACTCTGTTTCAGTTTTTGGATCCCAGTTTGACTGCTTTGGTACTCACCCTGAACCCCATCTCAGTGAATATTTCTGAACCCCCACGCAAATCAACTCAGATCCCCTTGCTGTTTAATAGAACCTGTTCTTTTCCTTTGCAGCCTGTCCCATACTTGTAATTATTTTTTCAAAGTCTGTCTTCCCTACCGGATGATAAACTCTGTGGGCCGGTGTGTGTGTGTGTGTGTGTGTGCATGTCTGTGTGTGTGTGCGTGCACGCATGCGCACGACTCTCCTGTTTGGGACTGCGTCTTCAGTGCTTTCTCCCTCAGAGGCACTCAGTCCACGTTTGCAGAATGAATTAATGTAATGTCAAGGCCAGTTTAACTCATATTTCTACTTGCTGAAAACATACACTAGCTGGGGATACACACATACTCCTAGCTAGCTCCTACCAGATCCTAAGAAATGAGGCCCCACAAGCTTACACTTAGTATTTGCAGGGGGTAGAGGGTGAAATTACAGGAAGGCTTCCACTGCCCCAGAAGCCTCTCCTTTCCCCCCGCAGCTCCATCTTTCCCAGGGAGGTGTATGGTGACCTAGCAGCTGGCCTGCACACCCAAACTCCATCCACATTGCTCCATGCTCCCTCAATTTTCCTCTCCTCCTTTTCATTGCTTGAGACAAAAAAAGAGACATTTGAAGGCCTTTGGAAGCAAGCTTGGACTGTTTGAGTCAGGAATTTCAAAGTGCAGGGTTCAGATGAAATTGTGGACTACAGATTAGTAAGTAAGCACAAGTATGCCCATGCATACCTTCTTATTGGGTAATCCATCCTTGCATATAATGGAATGAAATGTTGCCCGGTCCTATGCCACCTTCATGATCATTGGTATGCTTGAGTCCATTATTATAATCACTGTGTATTTATAGTGCTTATCTTTCAGCACCGTATTGGACAGTGTTCTGTTGTGATCCGTAAGGGTTTCAATGGCTAATTTTTGGAAGTAGATTGCTAGCCGTTTTTTCCTGTCTGTCTCAGTCTGGAAGTCACTGAAACCTGTCCACCATCGGTAATCCTGCTTGTATTTCTGACCTGACTTTGTCCCATTCTCTCCTCCCTAAGTGCCAGCCACATTGGACTCCTTGATATTTCCAAGACCTCAAGCAATTCTGTTTTAGGTCCTTTTTCATTTTCTGTTCCCTCTGCCTGGGATTCAATAGTCTCTCACAAAAAGATGTATTCAAGACCTAACCCCTGCTACCTGTGAATATGATGGTATTTGGAAATAAGGTCTTTGCAGATGCAATTAAGATGGGGTCATACTGGATTAGGGTATATTCTAAAACCAATGATTGGTGTCTTTATAAGAGAAAGGAGAGGAAGATTTGGATACACAGACACATACACAGAGGGAAGACTGCCATGTGAAGATGGAGGAAAGATTTGCATGATGCAGCCACAAGCTAAGGAATGCTGACCACCACCGGAAACTGGGACAGGGACATGGAATAGATCCTCCCTCAGAGCCTGATGACTCCTTGATTTCAGACTTATAACCTCCAGAACTGAGAAAGAATAAACTTCTTTTGTGTAAAGCCACTCGTTTGTGGTAATTTGTTATGGCAGCTACAGGAAACTAACGCAGTTATCTCTCCCCAGATCATGGAACATTTCACCAGTTCAGTAGTTCAGGACTCTGTGCAGATATAACCAGGAACCTTCCCCATCTCCCTCCCTACCCCAGCCTTATTTCATCACCCAGAGTCACTCTCTTCCTTTCCTTATACTGTTTTACTTTATTCATAACACTTACCACTGTTTGAAATTATTCACTGATTATTTACATTTTATTATCATTTCTCTCTAGAACACAGGCTTTGTGAAGGCAATGATGTTGTATGTTTTGTTTCTGGGGTGATTGATGTGTGCCCAGCGCACCATACCCAGCCAACTCAGGTTTTGTGGACCTGACTCCAACTCACGGTGACCCCATTTGTGTCAGAGTAGAACTGTGTTCTACTTTTATTCAACATTGTACAGGAAGTCCTCGCCAGAACAATAAGGCAAGAAAGGAAAATAAAAGGCATTCAAATTGGTAAAGAAGTAAAACTATCCCTGTTTGTAGATGATCTGATCTTATGCATAGAAAATTCCAGAGATTCTACAAGAAAGCTAATGCAACTAATAGAAGAATTCAGCTCAGTGCCAGGGTACAAGATCAACCTACAAATTCTTCTACAGTAACAAAGAGAACTTCGAAAAAGATATCAAGAAAACAATACCATTTACAGTAGCCTTTAAAAGATAAAATACTTAGGAATAAACAAGCTTGTTGTGCTACTTAAATAAATGAAGAGGGAAATGTGGGAAAACCGATGGTTTAGAAATGAAGCAGAGCGAAATACCAGAAGAAGAAATACAGGTGTAATTGTATTCCATATTTAATGCTATTTAAGATCCAAGAATAACAACTTCTATAAATATTCAAAGTTCAGTTTTATTCTCTCAAAATTTATGAGTCATGGTATCAATGCTATTTATTTAGTTATTGGATCCCCTTTACTTTTCAGAAAATGTGATATTTCATAAAACAAAGGAAAAGAACCACATGATCATATCAATTGATGCAGAAAGGGCATTTGATAAAATCCAACACCCATTCCTGATTAAAAAAAACTCTCAGCAAAATAGGAATAGAAGGGAAATTCCTCAACATAATTAAGGGCATATATATAAAACCAACCGCCAACATTATTCTCAATGGAAAAAGACTGAAATTATTCCCCCTTGACAATGGGAACAAGACAAAGATGTCCTTTATCACTATTTTTTTTCATTACATCACATTACAGAAAGTAATCTACACTACACAAGGCCAACTGCATGCAATTACTCCATGACAACAACTACACTAGTGTTTGGCCAAACAACTGAGAACCACAGCCTAGCCACATTGACACATACAGTTAACTGTCACACTGCCTGTGGGCTTCAGTTTGCCTGTATCCCAGAGAGAGGTTTTCAGCACTTGTCCAGCCACGGTGCATCAGTTATGCCCCGGGAAGCCCAGGAAAATTCTTCACCATCCAGTGGGCTGAAACCACACTTTCTTCACTGAGGTCTAAACACCTATTCCAAGTTTATCCTTCCTTGAGCACTCTTCTCAGCACTAGGGACTTGTTATGGATTGAACTGTATCCCCCCAAAATATGTGTTGTAAATCCTAGCCTCTATGCCTGTGGTTATAATCCCATTTGGGTATGGGTTGTCTTTGCTATGTTAATGAGACAAGATTAGTGTAGGGTGTGTCTTGAGTCAATCTCTTTTGAGATATAAAAGAGGTTAAACAAGCAAACAAAAGAAGCAGAGATGGGGGAAGAGAGATGCCAGGTCACATGAAGATTACCTAGGAACTGAAGTTTAGAAGAGACAACGACCTTCCTCCAGAGCTGACAGAGAGAAAAAGCCTTCTCTTAGAGCTGGCACCCTGAATTCGGACTTCTAGCCTCCTAAACAGTGAGAAAATAAATTTTGGTTAAAGCCACCCATTTGGGTTATTTCTGTCATGGTAGCACTAGATAACTAAGACAGGAATCTCTTAGAGTTCCTTTTCTGGATTTATAGCTACTTTCCTATCCAATTTCATCAAGAATAACTATTAATTTCTTTATATTAAACTTCCCTTTTTTAAATTGTGTCGTGGTTTCTGCCTCGTGATTGGACCCAAACTGATACCTTCATTAAGAAAATATTTTGGTATAAGTTTTGGCAAATGTGTGCTTTGATCCAAGTTAGTCAATAAATATATACAGAATACATGGCAAGACTTTGGGGTAAATGATGTGGGCACAGCCTGAGAGAGCCTTGCCCTTTCCTGTGCACAGTACACATAGCCTGAGGGGCAGCTCCCCTGACACCGTGTGACATCTTGAGCCTCTCACCTGTATGAAGACTCCACTCTCCTCTTTGAGGCCATCAGGTGGAAGTCCATCACCTCCCACAGCCCTTTCTCTTAGACACAGGCAGATAAAAGGCCTGTGTCCCCATTGTCAACCAAACCTTATTCCCATGCTACTTGAATCATTTCTTATGTAATAGCCAGTTACCCATTTCTCCAACCCCTCCCACGGGTGCCTCTGGAACTTCATTCTGCAATCATTATCATCGTCATAAATTTCCTCATCGTCCTCATCTAATACTTACTGAGTGCTGTTTGCCAGGCAGGTGCTAAGTACCTAAAAAAAAAAAAAAAAAGTACCTAGCATGAATTATTTCATTAAGCCTTGTAAGTCATCTACGTTATTGGTTTCTATTATTATACTCGTTTTATGATAAGGTAATAGAAGCTTTAAGAGGGTAAATCACAAACCTGATGAACAGTGGAGCCTGGGTCTTACTTTAATGCTCATACCCCAGACCTGTGCTGACCAATAGAATAGCCACTAGTTACGTTTAGTTACGTTGGCTATTTAAATTTAAATTAATTAAAAGTAAATAAAATGAAAATTTAGATCCCTAGTTGCACTAGCCACATTTCAAGTGCTCAAGAGCTGTGGCCAGTAGCTAGTGTATTGGTCAGTGCAAGTATAGAACACTTCTAGAAAGTTCTAGAGGATGTCGCTAATCTAGACCAGTATTTCTCAAACTATCTGTGATGAAGAACTTTTCAATTTTATTTTTAACATATTCCATACGGATGTTTTGTAAAATTTAATAAGAATAAATTACTGAGGGAGAGATGTGGTCAGTGATACTTAAGGTCACTGTAGACTAACGGAGAAGTTTCTGAGCCAACACCCACAACCACAGCTTCCAGGCCTGGCTCCCGAGTTACCTGTCCTGAAAGTGATCGAGAAAAGGTACTCCTCTTCAATCTCTGGCATAGTGTGGGAGTTGCATCAGTCCCTTCATTTTTTTGCACTTAAATGTGAACATTCCATCTGGTCCTTGGTAATTGGTCCCTTCAAGTCACCACTGGTGTCCTCTAATCTGTTGACTTTTCTACTACTTCCAGGCAATGTCTGAGAGCCTGGGAATACATCTACTCCTCACTTATTGACTACTCATTATCTGACATTTCACATTTATGACAATAGTAAAAAATCTACCAACTATTTTACACGTTAATGGTGTACATCTGCCAGTAGGGAGCGTCAAGGTGCAAAGTGAGAGTAATGCCGACTGATGGTTAAGGTTATGTGTCAACTTGGCTAGGCTGTCATTCTCAGTGGCTTGGCAGTTATGAAATGATGTAATTTTGCAATTATGTAATAATGTAATCTGGCAGTCATATAATGATGTAGTCACCTTCCATTTTGTGATACGATGTGGTCATCCTTCATTTTCACATAACACTGATTTTCACATAATGACCTGGTCTTTGGAAGCTAACCATTTCAATAAGTGAGCAGTGGGTATAATGTTATGATCTCAATATTGTGTCATGACAGAGAAACCCCTGCAAGGCTGTTTTCAGCTCCACATTTTCTGACACATCATGTAGCTCTAAACTTCTTGGGTTTTGTGCTTTCCTGATACTGTTTCCTGGGAAGTTGGGTGATGATCCTTGTTCCCTCAGGTCTCCAAAAGATGTCACAGCATTTTTTTACCATTTAGGGGCTCCACCCTAAATCAAGTCACAGGACTCCTCTGCAAAGAGATAATGCTCTATGGGCCTGATATTTTTGTACATTTTCTAAGCAAAGGACATTGACAGCTTTGTTCAAGGACTTTTGCATAACAGACAGCCTGGGCAATATAAAGACAGTGAGTCCCTCTGGAGAGATTTAGAAACATCTCTCCCTGGAGAAATCCCAGGGTAATAAAGATAATGAGAATGCCTCTCTCCACTAGGGAGGAGGGGCAAGTTTGCTAGCAACCCCGATCTAAGAGCAGGATCTCCTGGTCTCGGAGTTCCTCAGCTGTGACACAGATTCATTGTGTGTACAGCATTCACCTCGACCTGGTTCCACATCACCCTCATGGGACCTGAAAAGCAAGGGAAACCAATGCAAACATGAAGCTCATGCTGCCTGCTGTGTCAGGGGTAACGAATTATCTAAGTCTATTTGGCTCCGTGTCTCCTTATGAACAACTTATGTAAGTGTGGCTCACTGAGCTAGTAGCTGCAGTAGCTGTTGCTGTGTACGAACTGTTTGACTGCTTGACAGTCTCTTTAGACCCTATCTGCATTTATGCTTTATCACCATCTCCCCATCTTTACCTCCCCTCACCCTTTCCATATCATGATGAGTTTATCCATGCCATTCATTCATTCAGCAATAATGAGAGCCCACTGTGTGTCAGGTACTGTTCCAGTCTTGAGAATACATCAGTGAACAATATACCCAGTCATTATTCCTACTTTCACAGAGCTTACATTCTCCTTGGCATAATGGTGGGGGGTACTGCTGGGGAGACAACAGTAAACCAATAAGCATTACGAAAATACCAGAGTGTGTAAGCGCTATAGAGATGATTAACAGGGCATGATGTGATCCATGGGGACAGGACTCTTTGGCTCTTTTAGATTGGATGGTGCAAAGAGCCACAATGAAAAATGTGCTTATAGAGAGCTGTAAAAAAAAAAAAAAAAAAATAGAGAGCTGTAGGTCTCATTAATTGACATTACCCAGTGGTATTTTACAAACTTTTATTTATTTACTTAATGGTTAGGATGCAGATGAGCGGGGCGGGGGGTATGGGGGTTTATTGTGGGGCCAGTCTCCCTCAGAATCCCATCCCAGGGGAAGTTTGCACAGGAAATCTCTTCGGTACACGAAAGACTCCAAGTTTACATTGCAGGTGAAAGACCGTGAGGCAAAGGAGTCTAGGGGTTTTGCGCCTCAGAGTGCATGGGAACAGTGAAAAGTGAGAAAGGGGAAGGGGCCTTTGTTCAGCCCCTCTTTGCCTGACCATCCTGTTGCCAAGCTTTGTTCAATTTGAAACAGCATAGCAGTCCTGTGAGTGTGGGTTTATGACCAGAAAGAACATTTCTTCCCCCACTAACTATAAAGTTAATTAATTTAGTACAATTAAGTAGTCATAGGTAGTCATAGAGACAGAGAAATTTACTGTGGGTTCAAAATAGGGAGGAAGATTTCTCTGACAGACAGAGGAGATTAGGAGCGTTGTTGTTAGGTGCTATAGAGTCAGTTCTGATTTATAGTGATCCCATACACAACAGAAAAAAACCATGCTTGGCCCTGCGCCACCCTCACAGTCAGTGCTATGTTTGAGCCCATTGTTAACAGCCACTGTGTCAATCCATCTTGTTAAGGGTCTTCCTCTTTTTCATTGTCCTTCTCCAGGACCTGGTCCCTCCTGATAACCTGTCCAAAGTATGTGCAAGGAAGTCTCACCATCTTTGCTTCCAGGGAGCCTTCTGGTTGTACTTGCTCCAAGACAGATTTGTGCATTCGTCTGGCAGTCCATAGTATATTCCATATTCTCTGCCAACGCCGTAATTTAAAGGCATCAATTCTTCTTTGGTCTTCCTTATTCATTGTCTAGCTTTCGCATGCATATGAGGGGATTGAAAATACCATTGCTTTGGTCATGCATGACTTAGTTTTTAACACTTTAAAGAGGTCTTTTGCAGCAGATTTGCCCAATGCAGTAAAGGCAGTTTGATTTTCTGACTGGTTCCATGGGTGTACATTGTGAATTCAAATAAATAGAAATCCTTGACAACCTCAATATTTTCTCCATTTATCATGATGTTGCTTATTGGTCCAGTTGTGAAGATTTTTGTTTTCTTTATGTTGAGGTGTAAATCCATACTGAAAGCTGTGGTCTTTGATCATCATCGTTAAGTGCTTCAAGTCCTCTTCGCTTTCAGCAAGAAAGGTGTTGTCATCTGCATGTGGCAGGTTGTTAAATAGTCTTCCTCCAGTCCTGCCTCATTCTTCTTCATATAGTCCAGCTTCTCAGATTATTTGCTCAGCATACAGATTGAATAAGTATGGTGCAAGAATAACAACCCCAACTCACACCTTTCCTGATTTTAAACCACAAAGTGTCCCCTTGTTCTGTTTAAACAGCTGCCTTTTTGGTCTATGTACAGTTCCTCATGAGCACAATGAAGTATTTTGGAATTCCCATTCTTCACAATGTTATCCATAATTTGTTATGACCCACACAGTTGAATGTCTTTGCATGGTCAATAAAACATAGGTAAGCAGATTTCTGGTATTCTCTGCTTTCAGCCAATTTGATATCAACAATGATATCCCTCATTCCACATCCTCGTCTGAATCTGGCTTGAATTTCTGGAAGTTCCCTGTTGATGTACCACTGCAACTGCCTTTGAATGATCTTCAGCAAAATTTTACTTGTGTGTGATATTAAATGATATTGTTCAATAATTTCTGCATTCTGTTGTATCACCTTTCTTTGGAATGGGCACAAATATGAATCTCTTCTGGTTGATTGGCCAGATAGATGTCTTCCAAATTTCTTGGCATAAACAAGTGAACGCTTCCAGTGTTGCATCTGTTTGTTGAAACATCTCAACTGATATTCCATCAGTTCCTGGAGCCTTGTTTTTTGTCAATGCCTTCAGTGCAGCTTGGATGCCTTCCTTTAATACCATAGGTTTTTGACCATATGCTACCTGCTGAAATGTTTGAACATCGACCAATTCATTTTGGTACAGTGACTCTGTGTATTCCTTCCATCTTCTTTTGATGCTTCCTGCATCATTCAATATTTTGCCGATAGAATCCTTCAAAATTGAACTCAAGACTTAAATTTTTTCTTCAGTTCTTTCAGCTTGAGAAATGCCAAGCATGTTCTTCCCTTTATTTTTCTATCTCCAGGTCTTTGCACATTTCATTATAATACTTTGCTTTGTCTTCTTGAGCCGCCCTTTGAAATCTTCTGTTCAGCTCTTTTACTTCATCATTTATTCCATTCTCTTTAGCTACTCTATGTTCAAGAGGGAGTTTAGAGTCTCTTGTGACTTTCATTTTGGTCTTTTCTTTCTTTCCTGTGTTTTTAATGATCCTTTACTTTCTTCATGTATGATGTCTTTGATGTCCTCCCACAACTCAACTGGACCTTGATCACTAGTGTTCAATGCATCAAATCTATTCTTGAGATGGTCTCTTAATTCAGGTGGAATATACTCAAAGTCATACTTTGGCCCTCGTGGAGTTGTTTTAATTTTCTTCAGTTTCAATTTGAACTTGTATATTAGCAATTGGTGGTCTGGTCTGCAGGTGACCCCTGGCCTTATTCTGACTGATGATATCTAGCTTTTCCATCACCTCCTCCCCAAGATGTAGTCGATTTTCTCTGTATTCCATCTGATAAGGTCCATGTGTGTAGTCACCATTTATGTTGTTGAAAAAAGGTATTTCCAATGAATAGGCGTTGGTCTTGCAAAATTCTATCATGAGATCTCTGGCGTTGTTTCTATCGCCAAGGCCATATCTTCCAACTACCGATCCTTCTTTGTTTCCGACTTTCACATTCCAATCATCAGTAATTACCAATGCATCTTGATTGCAGGTTTGGTCAATTTTGTACTACAGAAGCTGGTAAAAATCTTCAATTTCTTCATCTTTGTCATTAGTGGCTGTTGTATAAATTTGAATAGTAGTTGTATTAACTGGTCTTCTTGTAGTCATGTGGATATTATTCTATCGCTGACAGCACTGTACTTCTGGATGGATCTTAAAATGTCCTTTTTGACAATGAATGTGAAGCAGTTTCTTTTTAATATGTCATTCCCAGCGTAGTAGACCATATGATTGTCTGATTCAAAATGGCCAATAACAGTCCATTTCAGTGACTAATGCCTATGATATCGAACTTTAAGCATTCCATTTCATTTTTGACACTTGCAATTTTCCTAGATTCATACACTCATACATTCTGTGTTTTAATTATTAATGGATATGTGCATCTATTTCTTCTCATTTTCAGTCATGCCACATCAGCAAATGAAGGTCTCAAAAACTTTACTAAGATTCACTATAGGTTTAGGAGGCAGCTCTTCCCCAGTCATCTTTTGAGTGTTTTCCAACCTGAGGGGGTCATCTTTTGGCACTATCTCAGACCAGTCTGCTGCTATTCACAAGGTTTTCACTGACTGATTTTTTCACAAGTAGGGTACCAGGTTCCTCTTCCTAGTCTGTCTTAGTTTTGAAGCTCCACCGAAACCTGTCCTCCTTGGGTGACCTTGCTGGTATTTGAAATACCAGTGGTCTAGCTTCCAGAATCACAGCAATGTGCAAGCCACCACAGTGTGACAAACTGACATACAAGTGGTGGACTGGGAGAGAGAGACCCAAGCCCCAGTCTCCCTATCAGAGAATGCTCTGAGTCCAAGCTCTTAGCATAGGCAGTCTTGATGGGAATTGTAAAGCAGACCACCTTCCCAGAAAATGGTTATGGAAGGTCATTGGGGAGATGACATTGAGCTGGTATTTGGATGAAAAAGCAAGAAGGAAGCAATTGTGAGGAGACTTGGGAAAGGGATGCAAGCATTAGAAATCACTAGAGCAAATGCCTTGAAGGAGGTTGAGTTTGCCGCTTTCCAGAGAGGCTGGGGCTTGAGAGAGGGGAAAGAGAGGTGCCTTCAGGTCCTAAACGGTACCATACTCCAGGGCAAAGGACTTAGCTTCCATTCTAAGTGTCATGTGAAGTCACTGAAAAATTTTAAGCCGAAGAGGGAAATGGTCTAGTTTATATTTTTAAAAGATGACTCTGGATGTACACTATGGTCATCGTAAATGGGACTTAGGATGTGACTTAGCCCTTGCTTTCAAAGCAGAACTGATAGAATTTGCTGAAAGGTTAGATATATACAGTCAGTGAAAGAAAGGGATAAAACAAAACATGTTCTAGATTTTTGCCTTGAGCAACTAGGAGGTATATCTGTGATGCTGTTAGTAAGAGAGAAATACAGGTAGAAACAGGTTTGTTGGAGTGGAGGATTGAGAATTTTGTCACCGTATTAAGGTTGAGGTGCCTATTAAACATCTGTGTGAGCGTATTTAGGAGGGAGCTGAATATGTGAATTTGAAGAACAAAGGAGTTATGAGGGATAAATACATAGTATTGAGAGTCATTAGTAAAAACATGAAACGTGAAGCCCTGGCACTGGATAAGCTTCCTTAGGCAGCCCATCTAGTTAGGGAAGGGGACCCAAGATGAATTCCTGCTGTCCTTCACTGTGTGGAGGTCAATCCTGCAGAGGACGAGGAGCCAGCAAAAGAGATCGAAAAGTGTGGACTAATGTGGTCAGAGGCAACCCGGGAGAGTGTGAGGTCATAGAAATTGAGAGAAGAGGGCTGTATGTCAAGAAATTTGGAAGTAGGAAAATATTGTAGCTCTTTGAAAGAAGGATCTCAGTGGGAATGAAGGAGACAGAAGCCTGTATGGGAAGAGCAGACCTAAGACTAAAAGGTGAGAAAGAAGAACCAGTGATGACAGACAAACCTTTAAGAAGTTTTGCTGTAAATGGGGACTTAAGAAATGATGTGATAAGTGGGGGAGGGGAGGGGTTTCTTTTAAAATCAGAAATATGAGAATGTTTATATTTTGATAGAGATAATTTTTAAAGTGGTAGAAATTGATAAGACAGAGGAAAGAAGAACAGCTAAACATCATTTTCTGATTGATCTTAGACTTTTGGAAAGAAAAAGGAGAGAGAAATTAATATACTATTTCTTTTTCTTTTTTAAGCATTTTGTTGTGTTTTAGGTAAAAGTTTACATGGTGAATTAAGCTCTCATTTAACAATTTTTATACAAATTTTTCCATGACATCAGTTACATTTTCACAATGTGTCAGCATTCTCATTATTTCCATTTTGTTTGTTCTATTTCCATTGATATAACTTCCCTGCCCCTCTTTGCCTTCTCATCTTTGCTTTTGGGTAAATGTTGACTGTTTGGCCACATGTGTTGTTGTTGTTAGGTGCTGTCGAGTCGGTTCTGACTCACAGTGATCCCATGTACCACAGAAAGAAACACTGCCCGGTCCTGCACCATACTCACAATCATTGTTATGCTTGAGGCCATTGTTGCAGCCACTGTGCCAACCCATCTCATTGAGGGCCTTCCTCTTTTCCGCTGACCCTGTACTTTACCAAGCATCATGTCCTTCTCCAGTGACTGATCCCTCCTGACAACATATCCAAACTATGTAAGACACAATTTCGCCATGGTTGTTCTCGTTCCAAGACAGATATGTTCGTTCTTTTGGCAGTCCATGGTATATTCAATACTCCTCCCCAACACCACAATTCAAAGGTGTCGGTTCTTCTTCGGTCTTCCTTATTCATTGTCCAGCTTTTCCATGCATATGATGCAATTGAAAATACGGAAACAGGCTGCTCAGCCATATCTTGAACAGTACCTGAGCCAATTTTTTTTTCTTCTTTCTTCTTTCTCTTCTTTCCCTCCCCTAGCCCATCATTGCCTCCAAGTAAGATCCTGATGTTAGCTCCCTAAACGGTTAAGTGTTAACCAATGTTTCCTCTAGGACTGTGGGAAACAAGTGATACTGATCTAAGCCTGTCAAATAAGAGGAAGGGTGGTGCCAGCTACCCTCTGAGCCAATGGGATAATGACAGGAAAAGATCAACACGTTTGAGATACGACCACTGAAACCAAACAGAAGAAAGAGAGGGCATATTCCACAACTCCCAAAAATTTGTGGTCCGTTTTGCCTTAAAAACCCCTGGTGATCAGTAGTCTAGTGAGACAGACAGCTTTAGGAGGAGATCATTCCCCTCTGTCTCCATATACCGGTATATATAATAAAGCTTTTGCTACCCACCTCACCACTCTCTCAAGAATGGGCTGTTTGCAGCAGGGAGCTCTAGCTCACGAAATTGCGGTAACAATTTGGTGGCGGAGAGTCCAGCCGTTTGAGACATGGTGGCCCCGTGGCAGGACCTGGGCCCATCGACAGTTCTCCTACCAAGCAGCCGCTGGGGGCTTTGTTTGTCCCCAGAGACTGTCCCTGGACCCGGGCTTCCCCTCAGCACCAGTGGCCCCCAACCGCGCCAAAGAGGTAGATGAAGGCAAGACCTAACCAGGATCCTGAGGTAAGTCTGCAACCCTCTCTCCCTGTTCCGTTCAGGGCCCGGGCGGATAGGGCGGGCCAGTGGCTTCTGGAACTAGACCTGGGCCCTTGGTTTCTAAGGCGAGTGGCACCTTGGATGAGCATCCCCGTGAACAGGATCACAAGGTGGGACTCTTGGTGACTCTAGAGCTGGGCAGGCATATGAGTGTGTATCGGCTGATGGTTTTTTTGTGTTTGGATTGTTGGCTGTCTCTGGTTCGTGCACCCTGGTTTTGGGGAGTGGATATCAACATCTCTATCAGTTTAGATTGGGAGATTGAAACCCCTCCCTCTGGCACTGAGGATAAAAGTTATCTGGAGGATTAAAGTGGAAATTCAGACATTCCTAATAGTGTATTAGACCCCACTAAGATCATCCTCATTCACCCTTTTCCTTTCTGGCTTTTCTGGTCTGAGCGTTTTTCTCTGTTTGTCAGGTTTGTCTTATGTACAACCCATTTGGCTGTCTGGGAGGTTGAGACAGCAAGGTTATCTCTGTTGCTTTTGTTGGTCTGTCTGTTTGTCTTATGTATCATTACTTGTCCTCATGAGGTTTTTTTTTTTTTTTTTTTTCCCTCGGTGTGTCATCTCCTAAATCCCTGTTCGTGCAAAACCCCTCACCAGGTTCAAGAACAGTTTAGACCTAGGTTTCTTGAGATTGACAATTAGCTTCATGGGTCTGAGAAAGTCCACAATGTATGGACTATTTTAGAAAAGTGTCCCCAAAGAGGTTAGGGTCCTAAGATAGGAACCCAAGAAATCCTGAAAGAATTAAACCTAATTAGAGAAGAGAAAACCAAAAATGGAAGCCCTGGTGGCATAATGGTTAAGTGCTACGGCTGCTAACCAAAGGGTCGGCAGTTTGAATTTGCCAGGCACTCCTTGGAAACTCTATGGGGCAGTTATACTCTGTCCTGTAGGGTCGTTATGAGTCAGAATCCACTCATAGGCACTGGGTTCAGTTTTGGTTTAGAGAAGAGACAGATTAAGCATTGTGCTCAAGAGGCTCAAACTTTCCCTTTTGCCAAGCAAGGTTGATCCTGCCTGAGGCAGGAAAAAGAGAGTTCAAACAAAAGAGATATTAGCATGGAAGGAGGCCCATCTATTCCATCTGAATCCCTGCTGGGCTGCGTTTTGGCCAACTGGAAAAGGTATAGTTATGAGCCCATGACCAAAAAGCGGATGATTCACCTGTGTAACAGCATATGGCCCCAATACCATTTGGGGGACCAAAAACAGTGGTCCCCAGAGGGGTCTTTACATTATAATATGATACTTCAATTGGATTTGTTCTGCAGAAGAAGTAAAAAGTGAGATGAAGTCCCTCAGTACAAGCCTTCATGTCTCTCTACCAGACCCTGTACCCCTCAATCAGGTTTTCTTCCAGGGAAAATCAAAGCCCAAAATACTCCCTGAATCTTCATCAGAGGACCCCCTCCCAGAGAGATGGGCTCTGGCCACCATTTTGGCTCCCCTTACCCCATATAGGGGAGGTGCAGTTGAAGCCTAGGGGTTTGACCGTGAAACGACAGCAAGGTCTCCAAACAGAATGGCCGAGCCTGATTCTAGCTTGGCCAGCACACCAAAGGCCAATGGAGGAATAGGATCAGACAATGAGTGTCCGACTACTTCAGGTATGGTCTCCCTTTCTCATACCCGTCAGGGTACTGTTTTTGGTGAGGATGCCTCAGGAATCCAGACAGGGCGATACCCACTGAGAGAAGTTCCTGACGGAGTGGATGGTAACGGGCCGCCACGGGGACAATGCTGGTACATACTCCATTTTCCGGCTGTGATCTATATAACTGGAAGAGCCACAACCCCCCTACCGGAGTAACCCAAATAGAATGGCTGAACTGTTTTCTTTCTATTTTCTCTACTCACCGCCCTACCTGGGCAGATATACAGGTGCTCCTCACCAAGCTGTTAACTTCAGAAGAATGCCGTATGGTGTTAGAGCAGGCTTGGAAAGAGGCTGATAGGCTCCATAACTTAGACCCTAGTAGTAGAGCCTGACCCCCAAGACAGAAGCCACCCCTACTAGAGATCTGAGTTAGAATCACAATTGTAAAGAAAGTGTGAGTAGACTTCAGTTCTGTCGAGACTGCCTCATCATTGGGTTGAGAAATGGGGCCCCCAAACTCAAGAGCTTACAATAAGTTAGAGAAATTATCCAGGGAGAAAAGGAAGACCCATCTACTTTCTTAAAAAGGGTGATAGACATGTTTCGTCAGTACAGTGATATCAACCCTGAAGATCCCAACAATGCCTGGCTTATAAACATGACTTTTATTTCACAGAGTGCCCCTGATATTTAAAAAAAATTACAAAAATTAGAAGGAAGACTTGAGATGCCAATAGGGCAGCTGCTTGAAGTAGCATTTAAGGTGTTGAATAATCAGGACCAGGTAACAGAACAAAAAGAAAAGATGAAGCAAAAGGCAACCTTACCAGCAGCGGCTCTAGCCCCCCTGAATGAAGAAGGGGGAAGAGAAATAAGAGCCATAAGAAAGACTGCCTAGGGGTGAGGAGGGAGACCTTTAGAACCTGACCAGTGTGCATTCTATAATAGACTGGGCCACTGGAAGCAGGAGTGCCCAGAGAAAAGAGAAAGGCAAGATAGACCAAAACCTGCCACTCTCCAGGCTTATCAGGAAGGGTCCCCACAGATAGATGATTCCGAATGATGGGACCCAGGGGCTCAAACCTCACTGGCTATCTCCCACAGTGAGCCCCAGTAACTCTAAAGGTGGGAGAATGCTCTATTGACTTTATTCTGGACGTGGGTGCCACCTTTTTGGTTTTGAACACCGCCAAGTCTCCTCTTAGTCCCTGTACTGCCCCAGTGGTAGGGGTTTCAGGAAAACTTTCAGGCCAGTCTTTCCACCAACCGCTGAATTGTGAAATTAGAAAAGACTTGTTATACCACGAGTTCCTTTATATGCCGGAATGCCCCGCCCCGCTCCTCAGGAGGGACCTATTGCCAAAACTTGGGGCACAAGTCACTTTTGGACCGTCTGGAATTTTTGCGCAAATTCCGCCCGATCAGGCATGCACTTTGCAGGCAGCCTTGCTGCTAGGGGAACCAGTGGCCCCTAGCAAGATCCCTGTCCACATACAACAAGAAGTGAACCCAGAAGTCTGGGCATCAGGGAGGCCAGGAAGGGCCAGGTTCACTGAGCCAGTTAAAATAGCCCTAAAGCCTGAAGTGCCTGTTGTAAATCAGAAACAATAACCCCTCCATAGAGAAGCTCTAGAAGAGATTGGTCCACTGGTCCACCAATATATAGAGATTAGACTTTTAAGATCATGCTGGTCCCCATATACACCCCCATTCTGCCAGTGTTAAAGCCTGGGACAGGAGAATATTGGTTTGTGCAATACTTGAGAAAGATTAATTAAATAGTAGAAGATATTCACCTGGTTGTGCCCAACCCATATACTCCCCTAGTAACCACACCCAGCAAATATGCTTGGTTTTTAGCATTAGATCTTTCTTTTGCATTCCGTTGCATCCTGAGTCTCAACTTTTGTTTGCATTTGAATAGACTGATTTAGAAACAGGGACAAAAAGACACCTTACATGGCAGGTGCTGGTCCAAGGGTTCAAAAACTCCCCCACAATTTTCAGAGAGACATTGGCTAAAGGCATGAGGGCATTGCAGCTAGAAAAGGGGGTGATCTTACAATATGTAGATGATATTTTAGTGACAAGTGAAACTCAAAAAGATTCAGATCGAAATACCATCATGGTCTTAAACCATCTGGCTACGTGTGGGTACCGAGTTTCCAAAAAGAAGGCCCAAATATCACAAGTAAGATATCTGGGGTTCCAAATATCACAGGGGCAGTGGAGCCTTCTCTAGGACCAATGAGAAGCTATTATGCAGGTAGTGCCCCCACCTCTAAGCGACAACTTAGAGGTTTTCTCGAGATGACAGGTTTTTGTCAAATCTGGATACCAAGGTTCAGACTCATGGCAAAGCCCCTGTATGAAGCCCTGAAGGGAGAGGATAAAGAACCCCTGTTTTAGACTCTGAATGTCAACAAGCCTTTGAAAAAATCAAATATAAATTAATTATGGCCCCAACATTAGTGTTACCAGATCTTCAAAACCCATTTGAACTGTTTGTACATGAGAGACAGGGAGTTGCTCAGGGAGTGTTGACCCAGACTTTGAGACCAAGTAAGAGGCCAGTGGCCTACTTTTCCAAACAGCTAGACAACGTGGCTCCAGGATGGCCCCCTTGCCCCCGGGCTGTGGCTGCAACATGTGACTTACCACAAGAAGCTGAAAAATTTACCCTAAGACAAAAGGTGATGGTTCACACGCCTCACACTGTCCTTCCCCTCTTAGAACAAAAAGGGGGGTTTTGGCTTATGGCAAGGCTCATGGGGAAATATCAAACAATCCTCTTAGAGAACCCAAATGTAATCTTAAAGGCCGTCTCTGCTCTCAACCCAGCCACCTTACTACCCATCTCAGAAGATGGGCCAGTACATGACGGTTTAGAGATTATAGAAGAGGTTTATTTTAGCAAGCCCGGTCTGTCAGACACCCCTTTAACTGACCCTGAGCTAGAAATATACACCGATGGTTACAGCTTCATGTATAAAGGACATTGAAGGACAGGCTATGTGGTGGTGACTAGGGCTGAAATTTTAGAGACTGCTCTGCTTTCTGCTGGCACCTCAACACAAAAAGCCAGGTTAGTAGCCCTTGGGTGTGCCCTGCAGCTGAGAGGAGGAAGGTGTATAACAGTATACACTAACAACAGACTTGCCCATCTTGTACTCCACTCGCACAGGGCATTGTAGAAGGAGATGGGTCTCCTTATGTCTGCTAGCAAAGAGATAAAACATGTGCCAGAAATTCTTGAGCTCCTAGAAGCAGTCAATGATACTCTCCAGGTGACAGTGGTGTATTGCTCCGGGCACCAGAAGGGAAAATCCTCTGAAGCTGTAGGGAACCAGAAAGCAGACGCAGAGGCCAAAAGGGCTACGATGCGAAGAGACGAGATAGAAAAAGAAATGGCCTTGATCCCTCACCTGGACCCTGCTGACCTTCCCACACCTACCTACACCACTGAAAACTTAAAAGGAGCTGAAGAATGGGGTTTTCACCCGGCTCCCCATTCTAGCTGGTTAGTGAGCCCCGAAGAGAAAGTGCTGTTACCAGAAACCCAGGTATATGGTGTAGCATTGACTTTACATAAAAATACTCATTATAAGAGAGATGCCAGTCTTGAGTAGATCCAACAGGTGATCACAAGACCAAGTCTCCTCAAGGCCATTCAAGAAGTCACAAGAAGATGCCACCTTTGTACAAAGACCAACCCGAAGACTGTGCCCCATCCAACAGAACCAGGAGTCCAACATCAAAGAACTAACATGAGAAAAGATTGACAAACAGATTTTACAGTGATGCCCGGGGCACCTAGAAACTTCAGGTATCTGTTGGTCTTTATAGATACCTACTCAGGGCGGGTAGAGGCTTTCCCTTGTCAAAATGAACAAGCTTGAGAAGTAACCAAAGTACTACTTAAAGAGATTATTCCTTGGTTCAGATTGCCAGTTTCAATTCAAAGCGACAATAGAGGAGCTTTCGTGACACAAATAACCCAAGAAGATATAAATTAGAGGCTACATTCTACCTGGAGGCCACAAACAACAGGGAAGACTGAGAAGATGAATTTCACCCTAAAAAAGGCCCTGGCAAAAATATGTCAAGAGACTAACTTAACATGGTTAAAAGTCCTGCTTATTATACTGCTTAGAATCCAAGTGGCCCCTCGAAGTGAGCTTAAGTTAAGCCCTTATGAATTGGTATATGAGAGACCATTCCTGAAAAAGTCTACCTTCCCCCCTCGGTAATGACAGAGGTGGAAAAGAGAGACTGGATCCGTTCTCTGAGAGCTGTTGTAAATATTATTAACCAATATGCCTCTCTCCATCTGTCTTTTCCCTCTGATACCCCTTTTTGCAGATTCTGGCCAGGAGATTGGGTATTACTAAAGACTTAGAGACAACAACACCCTGAAGACGAGCTTGATCCCAAATGGGCGGGGCTTTTTGAAGTCCTCCTGACTACTCACGTTTAAAGTTGGCGAGAGTGACTGCATGGGTGCATCATTCCAGAGTAAAAACAGCTCTGCTTGAAAAAGAAAGAACTGAAGGATCACTTTATTCCTACACACCCATTCAAGGTTTAAAGCACAGGTTTTAAAAAATTACAAAATGATAGTTTTAACCTTTGTTTTTCTCTTCTTCCAAGGTGCACGCCACACCGTGACAACAAATCAGGCCCCTGCGATTCTACACACCAGAGGTATCCTGACCTTACAAGTAGGAGATGCCCTGACTCTTCCCTGTGTTGTATCGTCTCTGACTCTTGTTGACCCCATTAAATAGATACCGGTAACCCCAGAAAAAGAACAGATGGTTATCTGGGACTTTAAAACTTCTGGCTCCTCCCGAGTGACCCCCATGGCTGACACCACTTGGTCGTAGAATCGAGACTTTTTGATCATTATTTCAGATATTACCTTGTCTGATACAGGGTTTTATTACTGTGTAAAGTTTAAAAAAGGGTCACCAAAAGATATTAAAATCAGTAAGGGAGGAGGAACACAGGTAGTTCTTATATCAAGAGCCTGCCCACATCCCAGATGGGTGGGACTGGTCGTCCAATGGCCTAATCACCATGTCCCAAGCAGTGGCCATGGGGGGAAATCCCAGCAGCTGCTGGATATGCCATCATCTTCTTTGGTCAGGAGCACCGTTGAGCCCCATGGCAGCCCTGATTTTTGACTATAACAAAGTTGTCCCTAACTGCACTTTGACTCACCATGCCCCCAAGGCCCCAATCCGAGCTTGGCTCATACAGTACCCATTTTCCATACCTTGTTTTCTCCTCGCTAATCTTTGTAATCATACCTCAGGAACCAGATGAGAAACAAAATCACAAAGCCCCCGAGCTAAAGTCACACAACAGGTTTTTCGAGACTTCCAGCTTCTTTCGTCCTGCGACAAATCTTTGACCATACCCCAGTTGATTCACATCAATTCTGGTATTCCCGAGGGCCCCAATAAGAATCTATCCTTGTGTACTCTACCAGGATACACCTTCTTATGTGGAGGGAGACCCTACTCCACCAGTAAAGTCCCCGTTCCTAGGCCATCACCTTACACCTGGGCCATTCAGTGCTTAACAGTTCACTTTGTGGGACAGTGTACTCTGGGGTTCCTGACTTTCCCAGCCCAAGTTCATCCACCATCTGCCCAACATACTGTGAAGATCCCCCGAAAGAAAAGGGATGAATTTTCAGTAGATCCTACATCCCTAGAGGTGACAGGGATAGAAAGTAACCCTGTTCTAGAGGAAAATGGGTTTGGGTGGTGGTTCTTGAGAAAAATTATTCCAGGTTTAAGAATGTGCCACAAAGAGGCAGCCATTAGAAACTTGTCAGACACTATCCACCTGCTAGCCCTAAGAACTAAAAAGATACTTAGAGCCCAACAAACCTCTTTAAACTCCTTGGCAGAGGTGGTCCTAGATAATAGAATAGTCTTTAGACTTCTTACTAGCCAAATTGGGAAGAGTGTGTGCTGTGATTAACAAAAGCTATTGTGCCTAGATAAACACCACTGGAAAGGTAGAGGTAAGACTAGATGATACCCACAAGGTAACCAAATGGACTGACCCAACACCTAGGCAAGAGAGTGTGTGAGATTGGTTCACTAACCTTTTCCCCACCTTGGGGTCTTGGTTGACCCCTTTAATAACTTTGGGAGTAATAGTCACTTTAGTCTACATTTGCACTCCCTGTCTAATAAAAGTGGTTACCAGGGGCGCCACCACTTCCCTCAAGGCTAGAGAGGTCTTTGCCCTAGTAAACCGAACTACTCCTTTCCCAGACTCCGGGGATGTGCATCACTTAATCCAATGAGACATTGCCGAATTTCATCTTTCCAAACCGCAACCTGTGTATGACCCCTAGTAGATGTCAGGTTTCTCTCCCCACCCGACACCCCCATCCAACAAGAAGTAGCTAGAGAGAGACATGGTACCATGTTTCCCAAGACTGAGAAACCTACAACAAAAAGGGGGGAATGAAACAGTTGCTCAGCCATATCTTGAACAGTGCCTGAGCCAATTTTTTTTTCTTCTTTCTTCTTTCTCTTCTTTCCCTCCCCTAGCCCATCACTGCCTCCAAGTAAGATCCTGATGTTAGCTCCCCAAATGGGTAAGTGTTAACCAATGTTTCCTCTAGGACTGTGGAAAACAAGTGATACTGATCTAAGCCTGTCAAGTAAGACGAAGGATGGTGCCAGCTACCCCCTGAGCTGATGGGATAATGACAGGAAAAGATGAACATGTTTGAGATACTACCACCAAAACCAAACAGAAGAAAGAGAGTGCACATTCCACAACTCCCTAAAACTTATGGTCCCTTTTCCCTTAAAAACCCAAGCTGATCAGTAGTCTAGTGAGACAGACAGCTTTAGGAGGAGATCATTCCCCTGTGTCTCCATATACCGATATATATAATAAAGCTCTTGCTACCCACCTCACCCCGTCTCAAGAATTAGCTGTTTGCGGCAGGCGGCTCTAACTCACGAAATTGCAGTAACAATACCATGGCTTAGGTCAGGCATACCTTAGTCTTCAAGGTGACATCTTTGCTTTTCAACACTTTAAAGAGGCCCTTTGCAGCAGATTTGCCCAATGCAATTAGTCTTTTGATCTGTTGACTGCTGCTTCCATGGGTGTTGATTATGGATCCAAGTAAAATGAAATCCTTGATAACCTTAATCTTTTCTCTGTTTCTCATGATGTTGCTTATTGGTCCAGTTGTGAGGATTTTTGTTTTGTTTATGTTGAGGTGTAATCCATACTGAAGGCTGTGATCTTTGATCTTCATCAGCAAGTGCTTCAGGTTTGGAGGAAGACTCCTTAATAACCTGTGTTATACAGATGATACAACCTTGCTTGCTGAAAGTGAAGAGGACTTGAAGCACTGGTCTCATGTAGTTGATTGTTTAAGGGACAAATTGCTCAAGGGTGATATTGTTTATTTTATAAGCCAATCTATTATTTGGCTGAAAGGTGAATTAGTGGGCTATTTCTGATTCCCCTGAGAAGATGAACTCAGAAAGCATCATACTTTTAAAATTGGCAGGGGTCAGCTGGCTGGGGACTGATGTCATTGTCTCTCCACATCTATTCAAGTTCACTCCCACTTCATCCCCAACTCCACACACAATATAGTTTCCAGCCAGGTGTCAGAGATTTTGTTTAAATATTTAGATTGGACTGTGTCAGTCCTCTAGTTTAAGTGTGTCTATTGCTTCCTATAAGGAGCCCTGATGACAGAGTGGTTAAGCACTTGGCTGCTAACAGAAAATGTCAGTGGCTCAAACCCACCAGCTTCTCTGTGGGAGCAAGATGTGTCAGTCTGCTTTTGTAAAGATTTACTGTCTTGGAAACCCTATGAGGGCAGTTCTCCTCTGTTTTCTAGGGTGGCTATAAGTCAGAATCAACAGCATGGCAATGGGTTTGGTGTATTGATTGATTACTTGTGAAATAAACACCTTACCAAGGGCTTAAACCAAAGCCAGACCCATTGCCATGGAGTTGATTCTGATTCATGGTGACATTATGTGTGCAGAGTAGAACTAACTGTGCTCCGTCGGGTTTTCAAGATTGTGACATTTTGGAAGCAGATCACCAGGCCTTTCTTCTGAGGCACCTCTGGGCAGGTTAGAATCATCATCCCTTCAGTTAGTAGCTGAGTGCTTAAAACCATTTGCTTCACCCAGGGATTTCTCCTTGATAGTACCTATCCCCCTTTTTTTTTGTTGTTGTAAATATAGATAGATAACACATTTGTCTGTTTGGCATTTTTTACATATACAATTCAGTGACATCAATTACATTAATTATGTAACCATCAACAGTATTCATTGCTAAGTTTTCCATCACCATAAACAGATACTGCTACCCTTTATTTATGAAACTCTAGGAGCCTTGGTGGAAAACCTGGTGGCATAGTGGTTAAGTGCTACGGCTGCTAACCAAAGGGTCGGCAGTTCGAATCCACCAGGCGCTCCTTGGAAACTCTATGGGGCAGTTCTACGCTGTCCTATAGGGTTGCTATGAGTCGGAATCGACTCGATGGCACTGGGTTTGGGTTTTTTTTTTTGGTTTGAGGAGCCTTGGTGGCACAGTGGTTAAGTTCTAGGCTGCTGACCAAAAGGTCGATGGTTCAAACCTACCAGTTGCCCCATGGGAGAAAGATGTGGTAGTGGTAGTCTACTTCTGTAAAGATTTATAGTCCTATAGGCTTGCTGTCCTATAGGCTTGCTATGAGTCAGCATCGACTGGATCACAATGAGTTTGGCTGAGTTGTGTTTTTTTTTTTTTTAGCTCCAGCTTGCATTCTTGGAATTCCTGTAACAAGCCAAGTTCTTACTCCACATGACGCACATCTGAAATCTCTGCCTGGAAAGATCTCTTTCCCCATAGTCTCTAGTCTAGTTTCTTTCTCCTACCTAATTCTCTATCATGGTACTCTCTGTGTTTCATTCACAGCAGTTCTCATCTTTTGTGACTATTTGCTTCTTGTTCTTTATCTGATTCCCCAACTGGCATGGCAAGAGGTCTTCTGTGTTTTGTTCACGCAAGTGTGCTGCATTAGACTACCGTCAACACAAAGTAGGTTCACAATGACTGCTTTTGAAATGACAAATTGTATGTTATACCCATATTATCATAGAAGCTTATATTTGAACAAAATCAATATTATGATGGATTATTATTACAATTGATATTATGAGGACACATCCTTTTATATAAAGTGTAATTTTGGGGGAATTTTTTTTTTTTGACTCAGTACTTTGGCCAAACTAGTTACAGTGTTCAAACAAATATTACATTAGCCTCTACGACTTCATTAATGTATTCATTCTGACATTTAGATCACTGTATTCATCATTATTTAGAAAGCAAATAGTTATTTAAAACCAACATTTAGCATTATTGATTTTTAGTTATCCTCAAACCTGATATAATTATAGGCTTGAATGTAGCAACTGAATTTGTGGTGATAATTGAAATATTCTCCTTGGAACCAGCTATTCCCCGTAAAATTAGTATAAGTAGAAAAGCCTGCATTATGGCCATGTATTCTCCATTGTGTAATACTTGGCCTCAAATCTTGAAAATGTATGGTAATTAAAAATCAACCCAGCTGTCCATATGACTTAGAAGCTTCACGAAGGCCAATGCGCTGAGAAACAGGTTGGTGACAAGAAGCAAAATGTAACTGAGGTTAGTTCTGATAAGGGATCAAGTCAAAAAAGAGGCATTTGACCTATTTGTAAAAAGACTGAGCTAATTCTAAAAGCTCAGTGTAACCTTTCTCTCAGACTCTAGCTTTGTTGCCTAGGAACCAATCCCTATTATTAAGGAAATATGTTTCTTTGCAGTCAGCCCAAAGAATGTGAATAACTCATGGAAACTCATTTGTTCACTGGTGGAAACTCTTTGTTCCCAATTTCCTCCCAAGACTGATGCTCTGAGCAAGGTAAGTTTTAACAGACCACTCCTGAAAAATTCCATCATGTTATTACTGCTTTGTAACCAACATGAAGCTCCCCTTCCTTGACCCCGTATCTTTCAATTATGTCTTTTAGCCAATACATGTGTTCATGTTACCAATAATGTCAAAGATTACGCTTTACTTTGTCTCGCCTTTAACCAACCTCACTGTAAACCAATTACAATATTCTGTTTTGTACTTCCTCCTCCAGCCCTATAACCACGTGCCCTCCGTCGCACCCCCTTAGGTTCATGTGTTCCATTTGCCAGAACTCCACGTTTCCCCACGGCAATGTTCTTCTGTGTGGCAGCTGTCTCTATTCCCTCAAGAAAACTCTTTACTTTCAATTTTAACCAGGCTTCGTGATTTTGCTCTACAACAGTGCAGTTTAAAATAGGGGATCACGTGGGGTCTGTGGCTGTAAAAAGAGTCCTCTCTGAAGAATTAGTTCAATTTGGATGAGAAGCTTGTTCTCTCGGGATGGTTAAAAAAGCAGAGAGGAGGTACTTTCTGTGGGTAGGTGATGAGTTCTAGGACAGCTGTTTGAGAAGGACCTACCCACTTTCCAAAAATATACCTGATTGTTATTGGGTGGAAAGACCAGGTTTTGCTCGGTGTGACTCTATCAGCCAGTAAATGAGAGACCGAGGTGGGAGAGTGTAAATCTGTCTTTTATTTTGTTGCGGAAGGAAGGAAGGAAAAAATCAGGGCTGCTGCATCCAAGGCTGCTTCACCCAGGCAAGGAAAATAGTTACTTTTAAGGGGTTTATAAGTAGGCGAGTTCATACAGGTTACATCAGTAACATTCTTAATCATACCACGCAGGTGCCAGGATTTTCATGGGGTAGGACAAACAAAAGAACTGCAATTCTGATGCAGATTGCCAAGCAATGGCACTGAAAATGGGGAGGCTGGCAGAGCAAAGGAACTGCAATTGTCATGCAGATGGTGAGGCTGACCAAACAATGGCACTGGGAATGGCAAGGCCGCCCAGCAAGCTGCAGTGGAATCTTCTGCCGCCTGGCGACCTCTATATTATGATGATTATTGTAGATTTTAAATTTCTCTAAAGATTGAAGACAGCAAATAAGACATTGGTGTGTTCTTATCTGTTGCAAATCACTGATTTTACTGGAATGACAGCCTCATATAACTCAACTGACAATTTCCTCAGTCATACGTGTACCTTGCAATAAAATGTTAGTGAAAAATTGGAATGCACTTATTTCACTCAGTACAACGTCGTCAAGCTCCATCCACGTTTTAGGGTGTATCAAGACTTCATTTCTCTTTCCGGCTGAGTAGTATTCCATAATATGTATTACTACATACTGTTCATCCATTCATCCATTCATGGGCATTTAGGTTATTTCACCTTTTGGCTGTTGTGAATAATACTGAAATAAATATTGGTGCACAAATATCTATTCCCATCGCTGCTTTCAAGTCCCTTGAGCATATCTATATATCTATATACCCAAGTTACATTGCTGGGTCATGTGGTGGTACTATTTTTGGTATTTTGGGCAACTGCTACACTGTCTTGTACAATGGCTTTGTTGCTGGGAACTCAGGGTTCTGCTCCACATGACTCCATCCAGGGCCAAAATGACAGAGACTGAGTCGGGGAGAACAAAAGTCGACTTTATTGGTGGGCAAAGCAAGGAGACATTTGGGGCTGCATGCCATCCAAGATTGCCTTCCCAAGGGGTATCAGGGTAAGGGTTTTATGGGGCTAAGGGTAGAAAGTGGGCGTATATCTCTGGTTCGTGGGCTGGGGCACCATGCATTTTGATTAATAGGACCTTCTTTGTGCAGGTGCATCAGATGTAGAAAGTGGTTTAGTGCTGGCCAGACTCTTAGCTTTCTAATTAGGTTGGGGTATGTGTGTGTGTGTTTCTGAGAAAGATTCTGTCTTCTTCCAGATCAGGCAGAAGGTCACCTAAGGTATTAAGATGACATCAGAAACTGGCTCTGACCGGTTTCTTTTGACACCTAATTCAAAGAAGTCTCTGCAAAGAAAACAACTTTAGGAGATAGGGTGGAGACAGAGTAGAAACTCTCTTGTGAGTCCTGTCTTAGTTGTACCATTTTCCATTCCTACCAGCAGTGGATGGATGAGGGTTCCAAGGTCCCCATATTCTCACCAACATTTGTCATTTTATTTATTTATTTTTATCTTAGCCATTCTAGTGGTAGTGAAATTGTATCTCATTGTGGTTTTGATTTAGATCTTTCTGCTGGCTCATGATGTTGAGTATCTTTTCATATGTTTGGTGGCCATTTGAAGGTCCTCTTTAAAACCAAACAGTAGTTTAACTTAACTGGTAGACAATATCTGACTTGAGCATTGTATTCTTTCAAGAACTATCTAGATGGGATCATATTGAAAATAGCAATTTGAAAGATTAGGAAACTTAAGGCGTGGTGAGTTTATGTTAATGGAGGAAAAACAGGAGGGTGAGAATTGTTGCACTACTTGAAGAATGTAATAAATGTCACTGAATTGTGGATGCAGAAATTGTTGAATTGGTATATGTTCTGCTGTGTGTATTCCCAACAAAAAATAAATTAATAAAAAAATTAGAATGCAGAGTGACATAGTATTAACAATATGAAGCAAGGCACATGGAAAGTTAAAAAAAAAACCAAACCAAACCAATTGCTGTTGAGTAAATTCCAACTCATAGTGAGATCAGAATGCCCTGAATGTTGAGTTTAATTGGGGTGGGTGTTGGTAGAGCAAGCACAGTAGAGTTAATCATCTAACTTAATACACTTTAATAATTTTTTTTCAATTCTTATGGGTAACAACAATATTACAGAAGATTAAAGATAAATAAATGAAAATATAGTTTTAACAAAGTGATAGAAATTTGAATTCATAAATTTATTTTCTTAGATTTCCCCTTCAGTATCAGTTTTCTGATTTTTCAAAGTTTTTGTGTTTAGGATACTTGTATCTGTGTGCTAATAATGCAATAGTTTAGAACAAAATTTTGTATAGATACTAAAAAAAGTCCACTAAATTATTCCCATTCATACCATGGGGGAAAAGAATACTTAAAAAAAAATTAACATGTATAAAATCTTAGAACAATCTTCCTGTCTCAAAATGCATTTTTAAAAAATTACACCATGATGTTGAAAACTGACATTTTATTACTTAATCATGTCCTATTTTAGCTGATGTGCTGACAGGATGCATTATCATGTGCATTTTCTTCAATAATAAAGATATTAAAGTTGTAGAATCATCAAATTGAGAGGTACTTTAGGACTCATCTTGTCAAATATCCTTGTTTTACAGAAAATGGAATGGAGGCCCACAGGAGTAAAATGGGGACCAGTGTCAGGGACCCTGGGGACAGACAAGGCAGAACAGAGGCTAGCCTGTCCCACCCAGTCCATCCTTCCTTAAGAGAAATCAATATCATAATTATTACCTGCCAGGTTTTCCATTTTGAAGTAATAAGTGGAAACAGGTACACACGTCAGGGTACACAATTCCTTATATTTCCACATCTCTAGGTTTTGCACTCAGCTCCTAACTAAAAGGTTGGCAGTTGGAAGCAACCCAGTGGTATCCATGAAGAAAAGCCTGGTGATCTACTTCTGTAAGATCACAGCCATTGAAAACCCTACGGAGCACAGTTCTACTCTGACATCCATGGGGTTGCCATGAGTTGGACTCATTTCAATGGCAATGGGTTTTTCCATATTCAAGATCCTTATTTGAATGCCTCCCTCCACTCTTTCCAGCCTTACTTTCTACTATTCGTGGTCTCTATAGGACTATGCGAACACCTCTAACTTTGACTGTGGGATCATAAGAACAGGAAGGAAAACTAAGAAAAAGCTTGCCTACAATTGTCTAATTATATCAAAGTGACAGCAAAATTAATCTGACATTTCCATGTTAGTAATTTTGCTACATGATAATAATGAATAACAACTTAATGAAAAAAAATATGATGTTGACATCCAAGAGTAAGATTTCCTTTTTGCATTTTTAAAATCTGTTCGAAGTATCTTTAAGAATTCTTGGTAGAAAAATGAGCTTCATTAAGATAGAATTTCTTCAAGGGGTGGTGTTAAGAGGTTCTGTCTGCTCTGAAAACCAAACTCTTGACTCTCACAGATAGGAAGAAGCTGGACAATCAAGGCTGTTATTTTATATTGTAACATCTATTGTAGCTACTTAATTTGAAACTTCATGAAAATGGCATTTTCTGAAAACATTTGCAGCCATACTCTGGAATGTGAACTATACAAATTGTCTGCATTTGGTTGGGTGCAATCAAAAAATGGACAACAGTACCTTTTAATATCCTTCTCCAGTTCCTTCTCCCTTAGCATGCATGGTTGGTCCCTGTCCTAGTCTAACATGAGTCGTCTTCTATAAATCCTTAATGCAGTCTGTTTTGTGACTCCAGCTAGAATGCTGGTTTTTTGCATTGGAGCCCTTATTCTCGTCTAGAACACAGAGGGTTTGGGCTTTTTCTTGTTATCCCGGAAGGGCTTCTCAAGGCAGCAGGTCCCAGGGTATCAGCTCTCAGGGCCCTATGACTGACTTTCCACTGTTGGGATTCTTCAGCTCTGGAAACTGCTTTCTCTTTGTGTTTCTTTTACTATAGGCAGAGTTTTTAACATCTTTTGCTGAAAAGAATCTATGTTTGAAATCTGAATTTAAAGTAAACGCTTCCTTTCCTCAAAGCTGGGGCAGCACCAGGGCACACATGCCAAACTATGATGTAACCCTTAAGATAAACATCTTAGGACCATGCTACTCAGAGAGCTTCACTTGGACCAGCAACATTGTATCACCTGGGAACTTGTTAGAATGATGCAGAATCTCAGGCCCCAAGACAAATCTGCTGAATCAGAATTTTTATCAAGATACCCATGTGATTTGCATGCATTTTAAGAACAGAGATTGCATTTGTCATTGTTGTTAGTTGTCAAATAGGCTCCAACTTAGGACAATCCCATGTACAACAGAACAAAACATTGTCCAGTTTTATGCAATCTCCACGATTGTTGGTGTACTTGAGTCCATTGTCACAGCCACTGTATAGTTTGAGTACCTTCCAATCTATTGTCTATATCTGACAGTATTCTGTTGTGATCCAAAGGATTTACATTGTCTGATTTTTTAAAAGTAGACTGCCAGCCCTTTCTTCCTAGTCTGTCTTAGTTTGGAAGCTCCGTTGAAATCTCCCCACCATGGGTGACTCTACTGGTATTTGAAATACTGGTGGTATAGCTTCTAGCATCACAGCAACAAGCAAGCCACCACCCACTGCTGTGGAGTCAATTCCGACTCATAGCAACCCTATAGGACAGAGTAGGACTGTCCCATAGGGTTTCCAAGACTGTAATCTTTATGAAAGCAGACTGCTATCTTTCTCCCTTGGAGAGGTTGGTGGGTTTGAACCTCCAAACTTTCAATTAGCAGCCGAGTGCTTAACTATTGCACCACCAGAGTAAGCCACCACTGTTTAATATATTAAATTACTGTTTAATCACCCCAAGCCTTGTATTGTATATCATGAGGTATGAACTGTGAGGATTAAGTACACTTGTATTTGAAAGTCATTAAACTATCAGCAACGTTAATCTTAAACATGCATAAGAAAAGTAAAAAATAATTATTTTGCTGCAAAGTAATTAGACACAAATGATAAAATACTGCAATAAGTATTAATTGTGTATTCATGTTACATATTTTTTTCTCTGTTGGATTTATGTTTGTGGAACTTTAATCAACTTCAGTAGAGCCATGATTATGTAATTCTTCCCAGAAAACTATTACCAGCAGCAACTGTAAAAATGAGTCTTTATGAAGCAAATTATGGGAAGGGATTTTTTTTTTCTTGTTAATAACTGAATTGAAATATGCCTTGTAGTAGAAGGTCAATAAATTGTTTTGTTTCGTTTACAAAATATCTAGTCCTCACTCTCCAACAGGGGCCCTGGTGGCACAATGGTTAAGAATTTAGCTGCTAACCAAAAGGCTGTCAGTTTGAATCCACCAGCCTCTTGTTGGAAACCCCATGGGGCAGCTTTACTCTGTTCTATAGGATCAGATCGCTATGAGTCCTATAGGGTTGCTATCACTTGGAATGAACTCAGTGGCAATGGGTTTGGTTTTTTTGGTTTTATAGGGTCAATATAAGTTGGAATCAACTCTATGGCAATGGGACTCTCCAATAATTGCAATTCTTTATTGAAACTCTTCATTTTCTCCAGGGCTTAGATTTTCTATTGCAATGATGCAAGGCCCCAATCACTTACTGGTTCAGGCGTGCATGAGAAGATGTTCTTGATTTCCTTTAGTACTGATTAGATTTGCAGGTCTTATGGACATGCTTAAAGTGGCTAAAGATATTCTAGGTCTATCAAAATAAGAGAAAAACGTGAAATGATTCCACTATGTATAGGCCAACAGTTCTCAATCAGGTACAACTTTGTCCCTTAGGAACATGTCTGGAGGCATTTTTGGTTATTATAGCTGGGTTTCAATTATGGTGTTGGTTAAGAATACTGAATATGCTATGGACTGCCAGAAGAGTGAACAAATCTGTCCTGGAAGAAGTGTAGGCAGTATGGTCCTTAGAAACAAGGATAGTGAGACTTTGTCTCGCTTACTCTGGACACGTTCTGACATGGGTCAGAAGGGACCAATCCCTGGAGAAGGGCTTCATGCTTGGTAAAACAAAGGGTCAGCAAAAAAGAGGAAGGCCCTCGACGAGATGAATAGACACCCTGGCTGCAGCAATGGCCTTAAACATAGCAACGATCACAAGGATGGCACAGGACCCAGCAACGTTTCTTTCTGTTATACATAATGTCACTATAAGTCTGAACCAACTTGTCGGCACCTAACAACAACAAAATAACAACAAATCTGGGTGGGGGGTGTTACTAGCATCAAGTGGTAGAGACCGAGAATGCTGCTAAGTATCCTGCAATGCACAAGACAGCCCTCACAACAGAGAATTATTCTCCGCAAATGCCATAGTGCTGAAGTTGAGAAACCCTTCCGTAGAAGTGCAATCACCAATTATGCTGATGGTGTACGTAAGGGAAAGAGTCCAAGTAAATGGCTTCTGGAATCCCAACCTCTGGCTATTGAAGAACAGAAAGAGAAGGGGGGAAAAAATGAATGTAATGAAAGGTAACCTGCCCAAACTCCCTGTTGCCTGTCTTTGTTCTCTCACCACCAGTCCTGGCCCCAGAAATACCGAAGTGGCTAAAACAGGGCCAGGTTTAGGCACATTATATCTGAGGCAGTGAAAGCCTATTCTCAATTACACTAAGCTTATTCCTCCTTCTACGGGTTCCAGTAATATATGACGTTGTTCTAACCCGATTAATTTCATATTAATGCATTAAAAAGTCAAAGACCCAAAGATATGAATGGATTTAAGTCCAAGGATTGTGGCTGACTTCAGATTCGTCTTTTATCAGTGTCCCATGTTGGTTGAACCTGTTGCCATTAAGTCGATTTTGACTCATAGCGACCCTATAGGACAGAGCAGAAGTGCCCCCCGGGGTTTCCCAAGCTGCAAATCTTCACAAAGCAGACTGCTGAATCGCTGACCTTTTAGTTAACGGCCAATTGCTTAACCACTGTGCCACCAGGGCTCCTCCTTATTGGTGTCAGGGTACCATAAAAGAAGGAGAGGACAGGGAGAAAGCGAGTCTTAGGAAGCCTCAGAACAGGAAGCCTAGAAGCCTTGGTAATTTGGGGTTGTTGTTGGTTGCAGTGGAGTTAGCTCTGACTCATGGCAGCCTTACATACAACAGAACGAAATATTCGGTAATTTGGGGTACTCATAGTTGATTTTCCTCTGTCGGAGGATAAAGAGAAATCAAGCATATACAAAATTAAAGAAAACAAAATATACCCTGTGATTCTTTAATGCATTACACCTCAGCCATGTCACTGGTAAAGAAAATTGAAAGATCTTCTGCAAGCTGATAAAATCCACTGGTAAAATATTCACTTCTTTTCATCTGCTAATCAACATGAGATAAAGCCACTGAAGGAATACAAGCTATCCCGTTTTGGGGGGCGGGGAGCGGGGGAAGAAGGAGAAGCTGACAGCTTGAATGGCTAGTCTAAGCAGGTCCTCAATTGAAGGACACTTAATGTCTGTCAATTTATGGACTTTATTCCATTAATCATAATTACGTAATGCTTTTGGCAACATTCAGGTAGCTGGAGCAGTAGTCTGGTAGAAATCAAGAGGAAATCAGGAAGAAATCAGAATTTGTTATATAGCTAGCAGAATTAAATGAGGCCTGAGAAATGTTAGGTTGTACAGTTGTAAAGGGAAGGGGTGAGGGGATTGGTGAAAAGAGGGTGTTTTAATAGGAAATACCATACTTAAAACGATTCAGAATACTATTGCTTGAATGAGAACTGGAAATATCCTTGGAGACTCTTGACAAAAAATGCTCATCTCCGAGTGCTTTCCCCCTTTTAATTATTCCAAGTTTGCTTTAAACTGGGAGAAAACAACAATTTAAAATATTAATCATTCAGAGCAACCAACTTCTTATTTAAAAAAATCTGGCAACTATTAATAGAACAGATAATGAGGCACTTTTTATGAAATCTCTGAGCAGACTGATTAATATGTTTTGCATGTTTATGGAGAGATATGAAAGGAAAGGAGATAATAACTGCTTGATGACAGTGTTCTGCTGTAAGAATCAGTGATTATTTCAATTCCATTTGATTGTCTTTTTTTTCCCCCAGTGTAGCTAATATCCAAGTAAACTAAATGCAAATGTGGGGTGTAATTAGAAAAAAAAAAAAAAAAAACTTAAAATGCTTTCTTTTGATCATTTTTATACCTTTTCCAGAGATTTCTCTATTTTGTAAGGAATTGGTTCTCAGGTTTTTCACCTATTTTAGTGTTTGGATCTGCTATTTCTATATATATAAAACCAAAAACCAAACCCACTGCCGTCCAGTCGATTCCGACTCATAGTGACCCTATAGGACAGAGTAGAACTGCCCCATAGAGTTTCCAAGGAGCGCCTGGCGGATTTGAGCTGCCCACCTTTTGGTTAGCAGCTGTAGCACTTAACCACTATGCCAGCAGGGTTTCCAATATACTTATACATACATGTATATATACGTATACTTGTGTGTGTGTGTATATATATATGAAACCCTGGTGGCATAGTTGTTAGGAGCTATGGCTGCTAACCAAAAGGTCGGCAGTTGGAATCCACCAGGTGCTCCTTGGAAACCCTATGGGGCAGTTCTACTCTGTCCTACAGGGTGGCTATGAGTCGGAATTACCTCAACAGCAACGGATTTGGTTTGGTATATATATATATATATATATATATATATATATATATATATATATATATATATATATATATATATATATATATGTGTGGGTGTGGGTGTGTAACAAAAAAATTGCCATTTCAACAATTTTTGCATGTATAATTCAGTGACATTAATTACTTTCAACCATCACCACTATCTTTTCCTTTCCAAATTTTTTCCACCGAATTTTATTTTTTTGTGCTTAGACATTTATTATTTACTTCTTCCCATTCACCTCAGGACTTTTTGTTTTTGTAAATTCTCACACTTAATAGATTATTTTGTTATTTTATTACTTTAAATGTTTATTTAAAATTATGTTATGTGCTAACTATAGGGTCCCTATGAGTCAGAGTCGACTCAATGGCAACAGGGTTGAGTACCCCTGAGAGTTTGATTTGTCATGGTCTCAGTTTCTTCTTCTTGCGTCTTAATGTATATATTTGACTTTGTAGTGGGGGACATTTGACACATACTTTCCACAGTAGTAGAGAGTCATGACTCAAAATCCCATGTAACCCTCACCCAGTTGCAGCAGTTACCAATGTTTTGCCGATCTTCTCTGACGTATCCCAATTTTTTTTTTTTGCAGAATATAAAGTCTTTTGACTTACAAGTACTCCAGCTTTGTAGCTATTTCTACTGATTCCTTTACCCAATAGAAATTTGATTATTTTTTTCTCTCTTATTCAAGTATTCTTGATCTATTTTTAATAAGGTATTTAACTTTTTAATGTAGGCAAGACACATTTTCAAAATTTATTCTTACCTTCTTGAAAATTTAGTACACTTTATTTTTAGAGCAGTTTTAGGTGTACAGAAAATACAGGGAGTTTGCACATACTCATCCCCTGAACACACACACGGTTTCCCCTGTTATTAACATCTTGCTTTAATGTGGGACATTTCTTACAATTGATGAATCAACACTGATACATTATAATGAACTGAAGTCCATAGTTTACATTAAGGTTCACTCTTTGTATTTACAGTTTTAGGTACACAGTGTCATGAGTCCACCATTACCCGGGCATGCAGAATAGTTTCAGTGTTCCTAAAATGTCCTTTGCTCTACCTATACATTCCTCCCACCACCTCCCCCCGCAACCCTGCCAACCACTGATCTTTTTACTCTCTCTGTAGTGTTAACTTTTCCAGAATGTCATATATTTGGAATCATACAGTACGTAGCTTTTTCAGTCTGGCTTCTTTTACTTTTTATCTTTTGCTGTTGGCTAGATCTTCCAATTAGTGATTATTAGTATAATCGAATATTATTAATTTTTCATTTGTTTATTAACCTATTGTTCTTAAAATAGAGACTCAAAACAAACAAACAAACAAACTTGTTGCAATCAAGTTGACTCTCATTCATAGCGTCCCTATAGGACAGGGTAGAACTGCCCCATAGAGTTTCCAATGAGCGGCTGGTGGTTTCAAACTGCCAACCTTTTGGTTAGCACTTGAGTTCCTAAACAAACTTCAGACATAATAGTCATAACATTTCATGGTATATTTTTCCAGACCATTAATATTTCATTGTATATCTTTCCTATACCTTGTATTGTTTATTTGAAATCACACTCTGCATATAACATTGTGTTCATTTTTTTTGTTTTTGTTTACGTCATAATCATAGGCAAGCATCTCATTGAAATTGTACTCACTAAGGCCATCACTGATTTCTTAATTTCAAAATCCCTTGGGCATTTTTCAGTGCCTTCCTTACACAAATGCTGTGATGCATGTATTGTTATCAGTCACGCTCTCCTCGAGGCTTTTGGCTTCCATGACACTGCAGTATCCACTTCTCTTTGAACTGCGCTTGATTTTCCTTCTTATTTCTTTAGAGGTCTCCAGATTCCTTCTGGTCTTTTAAATGTTCCAGTTTTTGTCCTTGTTCTGTTATTTGAAATCTATACATTTTCCCTGATTCATTTCCTCCTCACAGTGGCTCTTATCCCTTATCCCAGTAAAGAATCCATATGTAATCTGAAGAATCTCATGTTTATGTCTTTACCTTGGAAGAAAATTAGTCATCCCTCAGCAACTATTGTCCCTCTCCTGCATTCTCCATCTCAACTGGTCATCTCCTTGTTCACTCAGTTCTCCAGGCAAAAACTGGGCACAAGATATTTCCTTTGGGACATTTTGCTATGTGGATATTTATCTTTTCTTATTGATTTGAAAGAGTATTACAATGATGTTAATATTTTATCATACATTTTAAAAATATTTGACCACACTTTTCTGTTTTACTGATGGCATGAAAATGTTTAATGCTTACGTATTCATATGCATCAACCTTTTTTTATGTCTCTTTATTGACTTTCATATTTAGAAAAAAAATTTCTGGTGGAGAACTTCCTGAAGTTATGTATTCCATATAAAAATCTTCTAAAAGTAGCCTTTCCAAACATCCCACTAAAATACCTGTGAAGGCAAAGAAAAAGATGCAAACTCGTATTACCTCAGACTAATGGGGAATTTGATGCCAGAATGGATTATAAAAAAGCTTCTCATAGTTCACATCTCCTGGCATATCCAAGCTCTCTCAGGAACCAGAGAGAGCACTGGAATCAAGATCAAGAGGCTTGACCATTTCTCCACTGCCTACTTCTTGGATTTAGGGTTGGAGCATCTGAATCAGTCAGAAAATTGCACAATCATTTCGGTATGGCCAGATGGTACCTCAGCCCGCCTGTTATCTCCCCTGGGCCCTGCCGGTTTGTGATTCCATAATACCTCTTTTAAAGCTCTTATTATTTTGAATTGTTGGTCACTTCTCTGTTTTGCTTTCACTAGACTACATGTTCTTTGGCAACAAGTACTATTTCTTAATTATCTCAGCATCTCTATTGTTGTAGAATATTACTGTGACATAGGTAGTTCACAATAAATGCTTGTTGAGTTGAATTAATGCAGGTAAAACATGATTAGTGTTTTGTTAGTGTAGGAAGTGTTGTCATACGCTTCCACAGAAAAGATTAAAAAAGTAATTATTATGATTCATAAGTAGATGTTTTCAATGTATCTTTATTATTTTTGCCAGTGTATAATTTTTTAGAAAATAAACACACTCAGTCAGATTTATAAATAAAAACAAAGCAAAATCCATCTGTACCTGATTGTGCCACAGACTGCTTGATGTAATTCCCAAATTAATCTATTATCTTCTGGAATAAACACACTTCTTTTTGTACATTGCTGGTTTCTGTGAATGCTAAGACCGTTTACCCAAGCCAGGCTTCCAGGAATCTTTGTTTCTTCCTCCGCTTTTCTCACTCCACATCAACTCTGTCTTTATAGTGGCTTTTCACTGCTGAAAATCATTTTGTCCTTTAATTCTCATAGTTATTACATTATTACATTGCTTATAGCAATGCCCTCTTAACAGAATCTTCTGCCTTTTCGGTCACTTCTTTGGTCTTTAATTCAATCTCTATTCAAAACTGTTGCCGTCGAGTCAATTCCGACTCATAGCAACCCTATAAGTCACAGTAGAACAGCTCCATAGTTTCCAAGGAGCGGCTGGTGGATTTGAACTGCAGACCTTTTGGTTAGCAGCCGTAGCACTTAACCACTATGCCACCAGGGTTTCTCAATTGCTATAGTTCAATAAAACACACATATGACTAAAGCAGTGTCCTGCGTAGAGACATCTGATGGCTGCCATCACTTAAACTCCACCTTCTGACATGACTTTCATGACCCAGCCTTGCCAGTTTCCCTTCATATTGTCTGCCATTCCTGCCATCTCCCCTCAAAAGCATATTAAAAGAACTCTACACTTCTTGAAGTCGTCTAACCATTGTCTTCAATCTAGTCATATCCATTGATCAGATCAACTGATATGCCTCCTCCCGTTGCCTTTTTTATATGTTACAGGTATTTCCCCCAGCAGAGTTAATAAATTAACGATTAATTTCTGTGTGGTATTGGTATAGAATTTGCATACTTCAATTTTTTTTTTTTTATTATTTTACTTGGAGTGGCACAAATAGCTAAGCCACTAGCTGTTAACTTAAAAGTTGGCAGTTTGGGTCCACCCAGGGCCACCTTGGAAGAAAGGCCTGGAGATCTACTTCTGAAAAATCAGCCATTAAAAACACTATGGAGCACAGTTCTGCCCTGACACATATGGAGCTGCCGTGAGTCGGAGTTGGCTCAATAGCAAGAGGTCTGGTTATTGGTTTATTATTTTACTTATCATAGGCTATTACATGGAGCCCTGGTGATGTAGTGGTTAAGAGCTCAGCTGCTAACCAGAAAGTCTGCAGTTCAAATCCGCCAACTGCTACTCGGAAACCCTATGGGGCAGTTTTACCCTGTCCTATTCACTATTAAAAAAAAAAAAAAAAAAATTTTTTTTTTTCCACTATGAGTTGGAATCGACTCCACGGCAGTGGGCTTTTTATAGGGTAACTATGAGTCAGAATCGACTCAATGGCACCTGACGACAACAACAGGCTATTACATAGTTAATTACATAGCTTATTTATCCACACATCTATTACTGCTAATTTTCTTTAAATTCCCTGCATCTAAATTGAAAATCTTATTGGTCTTTTAACCTCCAGAACCTAGAAGAGCAATTAATGTATAAACACTCAGCATAAGGATTAGCTGAGTCAATAAACTATTGTTTAAGACTAGAAGGCCTTCTTTAGCCAAACTTTTACATTATCCTCCCCTCTAATTCTTCCATGATCTTAGACAATAACTATGAATAATTTTATTCAGCAGCGGTTGGTCCAACATACATCTTCCCTTGATGTTTTTGCTTAAGACAATAATAAAGATATATTTATAAAAATCATGTAAAATAATTGTGAGGATGAGAAAAGCCTTTTATTTTTTTCCTTGTTCTGATGGGACCCTCTCAAATGGTTCCGTTGTAAGACATCCTACCTGAATTCAGGTGTTGTAGTTTCTGCTGAAATGACAGAAGAATCAATTTCCGTTGTAGGTGATTTTCTGCTTTTATTTATTTTTTATAGAAAACATAAACTTGAACTGTTATTTCTTTACCTGGTGAGAGGAAGAACAGGAATTTTTTTTTTGCCGTTTTATAACTGCAATAAAATTTGAAAATAAACTTGAAGGTACATGTTTTACACACCATTTGGGAGTGATTTCATGAATCATTAAAATGGACAGGTTTAGGAATTACTATTAAGAAAGATAATCGCGACTGAAAAAGAACTTTTTGTACAATTGTTTTTAAATGATTTACCTGTCACTGTATGTTAGCTAAAGTTGTTTTATTGTTAGAATCATGACAGTGATAAAGATAAAGCCTTCAGCCTGTGTACCAAAGATAATATAAAGGACAGTCAAGATTCCATTACTTGAACAAATTCTAACTCAGACAGCTACTATTCTTGAGCAAAGGTGAGGAAATCCAGTTTTATGAGAGTCTTCTTACATAGAGGTCAAATTTTAGGGGAGAAATATGAACTTAAAAAAGACTTGTCTAGTAGTCCTTCATAGTGACAGGGCCAATGGATATTTTCCCGCGCGTAAGTGGAATTCTTATTGAATGAATGCAATTCGTATTACATGGTTTCTATGGTTTAATAACAATGGAAGGGAGGCCAATTTAAAGATATAATGCGAGAGGAGGTCCTGGATAATTTAACTCTTTGCAAATGCTCACTGCATGATTGCTAAGACTTATTAATATGAGGGAAAATCTCCGTCAGTTCAGAAACCAAGAATAAATGTTTTTTTTTTTTTTTTATTTTAGGGAAGTCAAAGAATTCTGCCACATTTACTGCCAGTGGAGTGAAATGGAAGTGACAGAGGGCTGAGGAATTAGTCCTTTTTAAAAAAAATATAGCAGGAGTAAGTAGAAAGACCACCACACATCTGTCAGTTTGTTTACTGTGGTACTTATGTGTTACTGTGATACTGGAAGCTTTGCCACTGGTATTTCAAATACTAGCAGTGTCACCCGAGGTGGACAGGTTTCAGTGGAGCTTCCAGACTAAGAAAGACTAGGAAGAAGGACCTTGCAATCTACTTCCGAAAAAATTGGCCAGTGAAAACCTTATGAATAGCAGCAGAACATTATCTGATATAGTGCCAGAAGATGAGCTCCTCAGGTTGGAAGGCACTCAAAATACTACGGGGAAGAGCTGCCTCCTCAAACTAGAGTTAACCTTAATGATGTGGATGGAGTCAAGCTTTCAGGACCTTCATTTGCTTATGTGGCATGACTCAAAATGAGAACAAATAACTGTAAATATCTGTTAATAATTGGAAGGTGGAATGTAGGAAGTATGAATCTAGGAAAATTGGAAATCATCAAAAATGAAATGGAAAGCATAAAGATAGATATCCTAGGCACTAGTGAGTTGAAATGGAGTGGCATTGTCCATTTTGAATCAGGTTATCATATCATCAACTGTGCTGGGAATGAAAAATTAAAGAGGAATGGGGTCACTTTCATCATCAAAAAGGACATTTAAAGATCTATATTGAAGTTTAGCCCTGTCAGTGATAGGATAATATTCACATGTCTACAAAGGTGACCAGTTAATAAGACTATTATTCAAATTTACACAGCAACAATTAAGGCCAAAATGAAGAAAGATACAGTCTGAAATTGATCAAACATGCCATCAGGATGCATTGATAATTACTGGTGATTGGAATGGGAAAGTTGGAAACAAAGAAGAAGGATCAGTAGTTGGAAAATATGGCCTTGTTGATGCCATATGATGCCAGAGATTGCATGAATTTTGCAAGACCACTGACTTCTTCACTGCAAGTACCTTTTTTTCAACAACATAAACAGTGGCTATACATGTGGACCTCACCGAATGGAAAACACAAGAACCAAATCGACTATATCTGTGGAAAGAGGCGATGAAAAACCTCAATATCATCAATCAAAACAAGGCCAGGGGCTGACTATGAGACAGACCATCAATTGCTCATGTAAGTTCAAGTTGAAGCTGAGGAAAATTAAAACATGTCCACGAGAGCCAGAATAGGACCTTGAGTATATCCCACCTGAATTTAGAGATCATCCCAAGAAAAGATTGGACACTTTGAACACTAATGACTGAAGACCAGAAGAGTTGGGGGAAGACGTCAAGGATATCATGCATGAAAAAGGAAAAGGTCATTAAAAAGATGGGAAAGAATGAAAAGGCCAAAATGGATGTTAGAAGAGACTCTGAAGCTTGCTCTTGAATGTAGAGTAGCTAAAGCAAATGGAGGAATGATGAAATAAAAGAGCTAAACAGGAGATTTCAAAGGGAGACTCAGAAGACAAAGTAATATAATGAAATGTGCAAAGAACTGGAGTTAGAAAACCGAAAGGAAAGAACAGGCTCAACATTTCTTAGGCTGAAAGAACTGAAGAAAAAATTCAAGCCTCGAGTTGCAATTTTGAACGATCCTCTGAATGATGCAGGAAACATCAAAAGCAGATGGAAAGAATATGCAGTCACTGTACCAAAAAAGAATTAGTTGATGGTCAACCGTTTCAGGAGGTAGCATATGATCAAGATCCAATGGTATTGAAGGAAGAAGTCCAAGCTGCACTGAAGGCATTGGCAAAAAACAAGGCTCCAGGAATTGATGGAATACCAGCTGAGATGTTTCAATAAACGGATGAAGCTCTGGAGGTGCCCACTCATCTATGCCAAGAAATTTGGAAGACAGCTATACCTGGCTGTCAGACTAGAAAAGAGCCATATATTGTGTCCTTTCCAAAAAAAAAGATGATCCAACAAATGTGGAAATTACCCGACTACGTCATTAATATCACATGCAACTAAAATTTTGTAGATTATTCAAAAGTGGTTGCAGCAGTACATCAACAGGAATTGTCAGAAATTCAAGCTGGATTCAGAACAGGAGGTGAAATGAGGGATATAATTGCTGATGTTGGATGGATCTTGGCTGAAAGTACAGAATACCAGAAAGATGTTTACCTGTGTTTTATTGACTATGCAAAGGTATTAGACTATGTGGATCATAACAAATTATGGATAACATTTTGAAGAATGGAAATTCCAGAACACTTAATTCTGCTCATGAGGAACCTGTAGATAGACCAAGAAGCAGTCATTGGAACAGAGCAAGGGCATACTGCATGGTTTAAAAACAAGAAAGGTGTGCATCAGGGTTGCATCCTTTCACCATACTTAATCAATCTGTATACCGAGCAAATAATCTGAGATGCTAGGCTATATGAAGAAGCGTGTGGCATCAGGATTAGAGGAAGACTCATTAACAACCTGCGATATGCAGATAACACAACCTTGTTTGCTCTAAATGAAGAGGACTTGAAGCACTTATTGATGAAGACCGAAGACCACAGCCTTCAGTACGGATTTATACCTTGTTGTTGTTGTTGTTAGGTGCTGTCGAGTCGGTTCCAGCTTATAGCAACCCTATGCACAACAGAATGAAACACAGCTTGGTCCTGTGCCATCCTTACAATCGTTGTTATGCTTGAGGTCATTGTTGCAGCCACTGTGTCAATTCATCTCATTGAGGGTCTTCCTCTTTTCTGCTGACCCTGTATTCTGCCAAGCATGATGTCCTTCTCCAGGGACTGATCCTTCCTGATAACATGTCCAAAGTATGTAAGATGCAGTCTTGCCATCCTTGCTTCTAAGGAGCATTCTGGTTGTACTTCTTCTAAGACAGATTTGTTCCTTCTTTTGGCAGTCCGTGGTATAGTCAATAGCCTTCACCAACAGCAAATTCAAAGGCCTCAATTCTTCTTTGGTCTTCCTTATTCATTGTCCAGCTTTCACATGCATATGATGGGATTGAAAATACCATGGCTCGGGCAGGCGCACCTTAGTCTTCAAGGTGACACCTTTGCTCTTCAAGACTTTAAAAAGGTCCTTTGCAGCAGATTTACCCAATGCAATGTGTCTTTTGATTTCTTGACTGCTGCTTCCATGGCTGTTGACTGTGGATCCAAGTAAAATGAAATCCTTGGCAACTTCAATCTTTTCTCCGTTTATCATGATGTTGCTCATTGGTCCAGTTGTGAGGATTTTTGTTTTCTTTATGTTGAGGTGCAATCCATACTGAAGGCTGTGGTCTTTGATCTTCTATAGTAAGTGCTTCAAGTCCTCTTCACTTTCAGCAAGCAAGGTTGTGTCATCTGCATAACGCAGGTTGTTAATGAGTCTTCCTCCAATCCTGGTGCCCCGTTCTTCTCCATATAGTCCAGCTTCTCATATTATTTGCTCAGCATACAGATTGAATAGGTATGGTGAAAGAATACAACCCCGACGCACACCTTTCCTGACTTTAAACCAGTCAGTATCCCCTTTTGTTCTGTCCAAACAACCGCCTCTTGTTCTATTGTAAAGGTTCCTCATGAGCACAATTAAGTGTTCTGGAATTCCCATTCTTCGCAATGTAATCCATAATTTGTTATGATCCAATACAGTCAAAGGGCTTTGCATAGTCAATAAAACACAGGTAAACATCCTTCTGATATTCTCTGCTTTCACCTAGGATCCACCTGACATCAGCAATGATATCCCTGGTTCTACATCTTTTTCTGAAACTGGCTTGAATTTCTGGCAGTTTCCTGTCGATATACTGCTGCAACCATTTTTGAATGATCTTCAGCAAAATTTGGCTTGTGTGTGATATTAATGATATTGTTCTATAATTTCCACAATCGGTTGGATCACCTTTCTTGGGAATAGGCATAAATATGGATCTCTTCCAGGCAGTTGGCCAGGAAGCTGTCATCCATATTTCTTGGCATAGATGAGTGAGCACCTCCAGCGCTGCATCTGTTTGTTGAAACACCTCAATCGATATTCCATCAATTCCTGGAGCCTTGTTTTTTGCCAACGCCTTCAGAGCAGCTAGGACTTCTTCCTTCGTTACCATCGGTTCCTGATCATATGCTACCTCTGGAAATGGTTGAACATCAGTTATTTATTTTTGTATACTCTCTCTGCGTATTCCTTCCATCTTCTTTTGATGCTTCCTGCGTTGTTTAATACTTTCCTCATAGAATCCTTCAGTATTGCAACTCGAGGCTTGAATTTTTTCTTCAGTTCTTTCAGCTTGAGAAACATGGAGCGTGTTCTTCCCTTTTGGTTTTCCATCTCCAGCTCTTTGCACATGTCATTATAATACTTTACTTTGTCTTCTCAAGCTGCCCTTTGAAATCTTCTGTTCAGTACTTTTACTTCATCAATTTTCCTTTTGCTTTAGCTGCTTGACGTTCGACAGCAAGTTTCAGAGTCTCCTCTGACATCCATCTTGGTCTTTTCTTTCTTTCCTGTCTTTTCAGTGACCTCTTGCTTTCTTCATGGATGATGTCCTTGATGTCATTCCACAACTCCTCTGGTCTTCGGTCACTAGTGTTCAATGTGTCAAATCTATTCTTCAGGTGGTCTCTAAATTCAGGTGGGATATACTCAAGGTCATATTTTGGCTGTCATGGACTTGCTGTGGTTTTCTTCAGTTTCAGCTTGAACTTGCATATGAGCAATTTATGGTCTGTTCCACAGTCGGCACCTGGCCTTTCTCTGATTGATGTTATCGAGCTTTTCCATTGTCTCTTTCCACAGATGTAGTCAACATGATTTCTGTGTGCTCCATCCGGTGAGGTCCATGTGTATAGTTGGCATTTATGTTGGTGAAAGAAGGTATTTGCAATGAAGAAGTTGTTGGTCTTGCAAAACTCTATTGTTCGATCTCTGGCATTGTTTCTACCACTAAGGCCATATTTTCCAACTACTGATCATTCTTCTTTGTTTCCAATTTTTGCATTCCAATTACCAGTAATTATCAATGAATCTCGATGATATGTTCGATCGATTTCAGACTGCAGCAGCTGATAAAAATCTTCTATTTCTTCATCTTTGGCCCTAGTGGTTGGTGCTTAAATTTGAATAATAGTCGTATTAACTGGTCTTCCTTGTAGGTATATGGATATTATCCTATCACTGACAGCATTGTACTTCAGGATAGATCTTGAAACTTTTTTTTTGACCATGAATGCAACACCATTCCTCTTCAAGTTGTTATTCCCAGCATAGTAGACTATATGATTGTCTGATTCAAAATGGCCAATACCAGTCCATTTCAGCTCACTAATGCCTAGGATATTGATGTTTATGCATTCCATTTCATTTTTGATGATTTCCAATTTTCCTAGATTCATACTTCTTACATTCCAGGTTCCATTTATTAATGGATGCTTGCAGCTTTTTCTTATCATTTTGAATCGTGCCACATCGGTGAATGAAGGTCCTGAAAGCTTTACTCCATCCACGTCATTTAGGTCAACTCTACTTTGAGGAGGCAGCCCTTCCCCAGTTATCTTTTGAGTGCCTTCCAACCTGGGGGGCTCATCTTCCAACACTATATCAGACAATGTTCTGCTGCTATTCATAAGGTTTTCACCGGCTAATACTTTTCAGAGGTAGACTGCCAGGTCCTTCTTCCTAGTCTGTCTTAGTCTGGAAGCTCAGCTGAAACCTGTCCTCCATGGGAGACCGGCACATCTTCCAGCATCACAGCAACAGGGAAGCCCCCACGGTATGAGAAACTGACAGACATGTGGCAGACATATACCTTAACATAAAGAAAACAAAAGTCCTCACAACTAGACTGGTAAGCAACATCATGATAAATGGAGAAAAGATTGACGTTGCCACGGATTTCACTCTACTTGGTTCCACAATCAATTCCCATGGAAGCAGCAGTCAAGAAATCAACCGACACACTGCATTGGGTGAATCTGCTGCCAAAGACCTCTTTAAAGTATTAAAAAGCAAAGATGTCACTTTGAAGTTTAAGGTGCCCTGACTCAAGCCATGATATTTTCAATCACCTCATATGCATGTGAAAGCTGGACCATGAATAAGGAAGACTGAAGAAGAATTGATGCCTTTGAATTACGGTGTTGGTGAAGAGTATTGGATATACCATGGACTTGCCAGAATAACAAAAAAGTCTGTCTTGGAGGAAATATAGCCAGAGTGCTCCTTGGAAGCAAGGATGGCATACTTTCGACATGTTATCAGGAGGGACCAGTCCCTGGAGAAGGACATTACACTTGGTAAAGTAGAGGGTCAGCGAAAAAGAGGAAGATCCTTGATGAGATAGATTTGACACAGTGGCTGCAACAATGAGCTCACACATAACAGTGACTCTGAGGATGGCACAGGTCTGGGTGGTGATTCATTCTGTTGGACGTAGGGTCGTTATGAGTCAGATTTGACTTACCAGCACCTGACAATAACAACAACACAAGTGGAAAGAGGAGATCCTGGGTGATGCAAGTGGTTTATGTGTTCGTCTGCTAACTGAAAGGTTGGAGGCTGAAGTCCATGCAGAGGCAACTCAGAAGAAAGGCCTGGTGATCTGCTTCTGAAAAAAATCAACCAATGAAATACCCTATGGAGTACATTATACTCTAACACACAAAGAGTTGTCATGAGTCAGCGTTGATTGATAGCAACTGGTTATTTGTTTTAAGTGGTAAGATGCTCTGGAGGAAAGTCTCTGGCGTGCCTGACTGTACTATGGGCTGAGGGGAGGCAGCCTCTCAGGCTCCATCCTGTGGTTGTGGCTGGCCATGTTCAGACTCTGATAGAAGCATCTAGAATAAATATCAGCATAATGCAAAGAGTGGTACCTTTATCTTAGAACCATACCCATGTGGACATGGAAAGAAGATTCCTAGAATAATGCCTCCACAGGCTCTTCAGACTCCTGGATTGAAACGGTAACCTACCTCCATTTCTTTTTCTATATTTCTCCTACCCAGATCAAGAAGAAACAATATGAACTGTATGAAAACCTGTATAAGATCCATATTAATCGTCTCAGAACACTTCTAAATTCCTACTACCTATAAGCCCAACTGAATAAGTATACATCTATCTTTTTGACAATAGATAAAGGAGAAAAAACATGAAGCATAACAAATTTAAGATAGGGAACTGCCATTTCTCTGAATAATCAGAGGCCTTGATAATCTCAAGTTACTAAAGGGATGAAGGAATAATGGAGAAAATGCAATAAGTAAAACAATACAAAGTCTACAGCATCGCTTTTTAGGATTTATTAAATGAGAACATGAAATACGACAAACATGAAAGCTGTGAATATCCACCCAGCAAAATGTTTGCAAACATGCATACACAGAAATATAGTACTGTAATAAATATAGAATTATGATATACTATATAATTGGCACAAATGGTTAAGCACCTGACTACTAGCTGAAAGGTTGGTGGTTCGACCCACCCAGAGGCACCTCAGAAGAAAGGCCAGGTGATCTGCTTTCAAAAGGCCACATCCTTGGAAATCCTATGGAGCAGTTCTACTCTCACACCTAGGGTTGCCATGAGTTGGAATTGACTCAATAGCAACTAACAACAACAATATATGTAATTATATTATATATGATATAATATAATTAATATACGTTTTAGGGCCTTTATAGTCTCCCTTAGGAGCCCTGATGGCACAGTGGTTAAGAGCTCAGCTGCTAACAAAAAGGTTGGTGGTTCGAATGCACCCAGTGGCTCTAAGGAAGAAAAGACCTGGGGATCTGCAGCCTTGAAAACCCTATGTGGTAATTCTACCTTGTCACGTTGGGTTCCCAGGAGTTGAAAAACGACTTGATGGCACAAATGACAACTACAGAGAATATTTCATGAAAATAAGAAAGTCTGAGATAAATCAGTATTGTCATGAATACCCAAAGTCATAGAGCAGAGTGGTAAAAACATAGGCTTTGAAGTTGAAGAGATTGATTTTAAAACTCTGGTCCAATTTAACTCACTTAGCACATTGCCTGGGTGTGGTGGAGAACACTCAAAGAATGATGGGTATTCTTTTTACATTTGCAGAGTTAAATAATATGATTCTTGAATTTAAAATTGCAATAGAAGCAGTGAACATAACATTGCACAGTGAAAAAAAAGAGAAGAAAATAAGGCTAAGAAAAAAGGAACAGAAAACAGACTGTTCTCATAACCCTCTGAAATACCCATCAGGTGGTCTTGTAGAGACAGCCACACATCTTTGAAGGAACGAGTGTTAGCCAGGTAAGGGCCAGGAAATGTTTGTGGATGAAATCACAATATTTTCAGATACTAACGCAGTACCAAATACACAAGTGCCCTTCCTGAACAAGTTACTGAAATATTTTTCAGAACAATACACTTGAGTCAATGTGCCAAGAAAAGAATTAGGAAATTATGACCAAAAGGGAAAAGCCAAGAGCATTGAAATCAGTCAGAATGTAGAAATGTCAAACAATCCTCCTAAATATAGCTATAGAGTTGATCCTAAGATTTTTTTTTGTTGTTGTTATTGTTTCAGATAAAAAAGTTCATATAACTTAAAAAAATGGGGCATATAAGCATAGAATTCACTACCCATCTGTCAGTTTGTCATACTGTGGTGGTTTGTGTGTTGCTATGAAACTGAAAGCTATACCACCAGCATTTTAAATACCAGCAGGGTCACCATAGTGGACAGCTTTCCAGGGAGCCTCCAGACTAAGACAGACTAAAAAGAAACACCTGGTGATCTACTTTTGGAAATTAGCCAATGAAAATTCTATGGATCACAACAGAATATTTCCTGACATAGTGTTGAAAGACGAAACCTCTAGGTTGGATGACACAGTGGCCACAACAATGGACTCGAGCATACCAGTGATCGTGAAGATAGCACAGGACCTGACGACATTTTGTCTTGTTTTATGTGGGATTGCTATAAGACAGATTCGATTCGACGGCAACTAACAACAAGTACAGATTAAGTGTTTAAAATCTGGGAAACCTGGAAGAGGGAGTGTCTAATACTTCATCTTTGAAATAATATTTAAAAATGAATGAGAAACTGGGTAGGTAACTTCTTGTAGAATTTAAAGTCTGCTTTTTAAGTTGCCCCCCTCACCAAAAAAAAAAAAAGGCACCAAATACAGGAGCCTGTGAAGATCCACCAGCATGAAAATAAAGACAAATGGTCAACCTTTTCTTTTAATTGCCGTTTGAACACCACTCTCTCAAAGAGATTGGGTGACTTTTTCAGGAAAGGCCTAAGCCTGTTATATTATCCGAAAAAGGAGCCCTGGTGGGGCAATGGTTAAGTGCTCGACTGTTAACCAAAAGGTCAGCAGTTGGAACCCACCAGCAGCTCCACAGAAGAAAAAACCTGGCAATTTAATCCAATAAATATTGCTGTTGTGTGCCATTGAGTTGATTTCCACTCATAGTGATCCTATATGACAGAGCAGAACTGCCCCTTAGGGTTTTCTAGGCTATAATCTTTATGGGAGCAGATAGCCAGGTCTTTTCTCCCATGGAGCCACGGGTGGGTTCAAATCCCCCCTCCACCTTTCGTTTAGCAGCTGAGTGATTAACCTTTGCACCACCAGGGCTCCATCCCGTGAAGATTACAGCCTAGAAAATCCTATGGGGGGCAGAGCCAAGATGGGGGAATAGACAGACGCTTCCGTCAAGCCCTCTTTACAACAAAGACCGGAAAAAAACAAGTGAAACGAGTATATGTGTGACAAGCTGGGAGCCCTGAGCATCAAAGGTAAGCTTAGACAAAGAACTGAGGGGCAGGGGGAGGAAGAGGCCATTCAGAAGTGGAGAGGAGGTACCAGACCTGAATCATGGGGAGCCCTCAAGCACCATTCCCTGAGCGGTGGCGGCGGTGGGCTGGTCCTAGCATTTGGCTGCAGTTCCCTCAGGGAGAAGCAACCAGCCACACAGCCCACTCACACCTCCGGAACCTGAGGAGAATAGCGCTCTAGGCAAAAGCTAAGTACTTGCGTATATTTTAACGGACCCCCCCCCAACCCCCCAAGCCGGCATCAGCAGTTGAATCCCTGGGCCTTAGATAGACCCTGGTGAGCACCTACAGCCACCCTCCCGGCCTTGGGGAAGGAAAAAATTTGCAATTGGGGGAAAAAGATAATTTGCTAGCTCCATTAACCGGGGGAGCTCAGGACAGAAGCAGCTCCTGTCCAGGCATAAACTGTCCGTGGACCTTGAGCACGTTTCCCTTCTGCATGGACCTGTGTGGGCCTATTTCGGGAGAATAGGCCCTTGTTGGCAAACTCCAACCATTTCAGCAGTGCGCTGGAGAGGTAGGTGTTTGATGTTTGACATTGCTTTGCCTATTAAACAAGGTCCTCACCTATCAAGATCAGGGACCTAAGGACTGGTAGCTCTGCTCAGGTCACCCAGCCACCCGCGACAGGGGTCTGGAGATAACTGGTACTTCCCAGTCCTTACAACCAAAAACTTTGGGTGCCCATGGTCCCTCTGCAGAACCCACCCATCAGCATGCTCTAGGAAACAGAGATGCGTTTTCTTCAGAGACACTTGAGGGTCGGTTCGCAGCCCCCTACCTTGTTCAGAGCATGACCCCCTGCTGCAGTCAGATACCGGCATATACACCAATCACCCCTGCCCCTCTAAGACTGTAGGACAGAGCCTGTACCACACACTTGATATCAGCTACCTGGAAACCTGAGGTGAATTCAAACAAGAAAACTGAATGGACTCCTAGACTGATGTACCTGATAACAGCTCTAGCCAGCTGAGGACAGGACACCAGAGCTCCAAAGGTGAAAATAATCAAGCTAGCTCACTCAAGCAACCCATAGGGGTATATCAAAACAAAACAAAGCAAGCAGCTACGACACGGCAAGCAAGCATAAACTAATACAGTAACTTATAGATGGCTCAGAGACAACAGTCAATATCAAGTCACATAAAGAAACAGACCATGATCACCTCAACAGGCTCTCAAAACAAAGAATCCAGAGATCTTCTAGATGAAAGTGCATTCCTGGAATTACCAGATGCAAAATACAAAAGTTTAATATACAGAACCCTTCAAGAAATCAGGAAGGAAATGAGGCAATATGCAGAACAAGCCAAGGAACACACAGATAAAGCAACTGAAGAAATCAGAAAGATTATTCAGGAACATAATGAAAAGTTTAAGAAGCTTGAAAAATCCATAGACAGCAACCAGAATTCAGAAGATTAACAATAAAATTACAGAATTAGATAACTCAATAGAAAGTCAGAGGAGCAGAACTGAGCAAGTAGAAGCTAGAATTTCTGAACTCGAAGATAAATCACTTGGCACTAATATATTTGAAGAAAAATCAGATAAAAGAATTAAAAAAAATGAAGAAACCTCAAGAATTATGCAGGACTCTATCAAGAGAAATAACCTATGAGTGACTGGAGTACCAGAACAGGGAGGGATAACAGAAAATACAGAGAAAATTGTTGAAGATTTGTTGGCAGAAAACTTCTCTGATATGGTGAAAGATAGGAAGATATCTATCCAACATGCTCATCGAACTCCACATAAGGTAGATCTTAAAAGAAAGTCACCAAGACATATTATAATCAAGCTTGCCAAAACCAAAGATAAAGAGACAATTATAAGAGCAGTAAGGGATAAACAAAAAGTCACCTACAAAGGAGAGCCAATAAGAATAAGCTCGGACTACTCGGCAGAAACCATACAGGCAAGAAGGCAATGGGATGACATATTTAAAAAACTGAAGGAAAAACATTGCCTGCCAAGAATCATATATCCATCAAAACTGTCTATTAAATATGAAGGTGAAATTAAGCCATTTCCAGATAAACACAAGTTGAGGGATTCATAAAAACCAAACCAAAACTACAAGAAATACTAAAGGGAGTTCTTTGGTTAGAAAATCAATAATATCAGGTATCAACCCAAGACTAGAACACTGGGCAGAGCAACCAGACGTCAACCCAGTCAGGGGAATCCAAAAAAACAAAGCAAGACTATATATACATATTGAAAAAAAGCCCAAAACAGGGTAACAGCGATGTTATTATGTAAAAGAAAACAACATTAAAATTATAAAGAGGGATTAAGAAATGTAATCATACAACTTCCATATGGAGAGGAAGATATGGTGATACAAAGAAATAAAAGTTAGTTTTAAATTTAGAAAAATAGGGGTAAATAATAAGGTAACCACAAAGGAGACAAACTATCCTACTCATCAAAATAAAATACAAGGGAAAAATAGAGACTCAGCAGAAACGAAATCAACAACAACAAATATGAGGAAAGGACAGTATGTAAAGAAAATCTACTCAGCACATAAACTCAAGTGGGAAAAAGAAACTGTCAACACACAAAAAAAGACATCAAAATGATAGCACTAAATTCATACCTATCCATAATTACCCTGAATGTAAATGGACTAAATACACCAATAAACAGACAGAGTGACAGAATGGATTAAAAAACAAGATCTGTCTATATGCTGCCTACAAGAGACACAGCTTAGACTAGAGACACAAACAAACTAAAACTCAAAGGATGGAAAAAAATATATCACGCAAACAACAATCAAAAAAGAACAGGAGTGGCAATATTAATTTCTGACAAAATAGACTTTCAAGTTAAATCCATCAGAAAGGATAAGGAAGGACACTATATAATGATTAAAGGGACAATACACCAAGAAGATATAACCATATTAAATATTTATGTGCCAAATGACAGGGGTGCAAGATACATAAAACAAACTCTATCAGCACTGAAAAGTGAGCTAGACAGCTACACAATAATAGTAGAAGACTTCATCACACCACTTTTGGTGAAGGATAGGACATCCAGAAAGAAGCTCAATAAAGACACAGAAGCTCTAAATGCCACAATCAACCAACTTGACCTTGTAGACATATACAGAACGCTCCACCCAACAGCAACCAAGTATACTTTCTTTTCTAGTGCACATGGAACATTCTCTAGAATAGACTACATATTAGGTCATAAAGCAAACCTGAGCAGAATCCAAAACATTGAAATATTACAAAGCATCTTCTCTGACCATAAGGCCATAAAAGTGGAAATCAATAAAGGGGAAAAGCAGGAAAAGAAATCAAACACTTGGAAACTGAACGAAACCCTGCTCAAAAGAGGCTGGATTATAGAAGACATTAAGAATGGAATAAAGAAATTCAGAGAATCCAATGAGAATGAAAACACTTCCTATCAGAACCTTTGGGACACAGCAAAAGTGGTGCTCAGAGGCCAAAGTATATCAGTAAATGCACACATCCAAAAAGAAGAAAGGCCCAAAATCAAAGAATTATCCCTACAACTTGAACGAATAGAAAGAGAGCAACAAAGGAAACCCACAGGCACCAGAAGAAAACAAATGATAAAAATTAGAGCTGAACTAAATGAAATAGAAAACAGAAAAACAATTGAAAGAATTAACAAGACCAAAAGCTGGTTTTTTAAAAAAAAAATCAACAAAATTGATAAACCACTGGCTGAACTGACAAAAGAAAAACAGGAGGGGAAGCAAATAGCCCAAATAAGAAATGAGATGGGCAATATTACAACAGACCGAACTGAAATTAAAAGAATCATATCAGATTACATGAAAAACTATACTCAAACAAATTTGAAAACCCAGAAGAGATGGATGAATTCCTAGAAACGCACTACCTACCTAAACTAACACAAAGAGAGGTAGAACAACTAAATAGACAGATAAAAAAAGAAGAGATTGAAAAGGTAATCAAAAAATTCCCAACAAAAAAAAGCCCTGGTCCGGATGGCCTCACTGTAGAATTCGACCAAACTTTCAGAGAAGAGTTAACACCACTACTATTAAAGGTATTTCAGAGCATAGAAAAGGACAGAATACTACCAAACTCATTCTATGAAGCCACCATATCCCTGATACCAAAACCAGGTAAAGACACCACAAGAAAAGAAAATTATAGACCTATATCCCTCATGAATGTAGATGCAAAAATCCTCAACAAAATTCTAGCCAATAGAATTCAATAGCATATCAAAAAAAATAATTCACCATGACCAAGTGGGATTCATACCAAGTATGCAGGGATGGTTCAACATTAGAAAAACAATTAATGTAATCCACCACATAAATAAAACAAAAGACAAGAATCACATGATTTTATCAATTGATGCAGAAAAGGCATTTGACAAAGTTCAACACTCATTCATGATAAAAACTCTCAGCAAAATAGGAATAGAAGGAAAAGTCCTCAACATAATAAAGGGCAACAGCCAACATCATCTTAAATGGAGAGAGCCTGAAAACATTTCCACTGAGATCGGGAACCAGACAAGGATGCCCTTTATCACCACTCTTATTCAACATTGTGCTGGAAGTCCTAGCCAGAGCAATTAGGCTAGATAAAGAAATAAAGGGCATCCAGATTGGCAAGGAAGAAGTCAAAGTATCTCTATTTGCAGATGACATGATCTTATACAGAGAAAACCCTAAAGAATCCTCCAGAAAACTACTGAAACTAATAGAAGAGTTCAGCAGAGTATTGGGATACAAGATAAACATACAAAAATCAGTTGGATTCCTCTACATCAACAAAAAGAACATCTAAGAGGAAATCACCAAATGAATGCTATTTACAGTAGCCCCCAAGAAGATAAAATACTTTGGGATAAATCTTACCAGAGATGTAAAAGACTTATACAAAGAAAACTACAGTACACTTCTGCAAGAAACCAAAAGAGACTTAACATAAGTGGAAGAACATACCTCGCTCGTGGATAGGGAGACTTAACATTATAAAAATGTCTATTCTACCGAAAGTGATCTATACATTTAATGCAATTCTGATCCAAATTCCAACGACATTCTTTAATGAGATGGAGAAACAAATCACCAAATTCATATGGAAGGGAAAGAGGCCCTGGATAAATAAGGCATTACTGAAAAAGAAGAACAAAGTGGGAGGCCTTGCTCTACCTGATTTTAGAACCTATTATACCACCACAGTAGTCAAAACAACCTGGTACTGGTACAACAACAGATACATGGACCAATGGAACAGAATTGAGAATCCAGACATAAATCCATCCACATATGAGCAGTTCATATTTGACAAAGGCCCCAAAACAGTTAAATAGGGAAAAGATAGTCTTTTTAACAAATGGTGCTGGCATAACTGGATATCCATCTGCAAAAAAATGAAACAAGACCCATACCTCACTACATGCACAAAAACTAACTCAAAATGGGTCAAAGACCTAAATATAAAATCTAAAACGATAAAGATCATGGAAGAAAAAATAGGGACAATGTTAGGAGCCCTAATACATGGCATAAACAGTATACAGAACATTGTAAAGAATGTAGAAGAAAAACTAGATAACTGGGAGCTCCTAAAAACCAAACACGTATGCTCATCCAAAGACTTCACCAAAAGGGTAAAAAGACTACCTACAGCCTGGGAAAAAGTTTTTAGCTATGACATTTCTGATCAGCTCCTGACCTCTAAAATCTACATGATACTGCAAAAACTCAACTGGAAAAAGACAAATAACCCAATTAAAAAATGGGCAAAAGGTATGAATAGACACTTCACTAAAGAAGACATTCAGGTGATAACAGATATATGAGGAAATGTTCACGATCACTAGCCATTAGAGAAATGCAGATCAAAACTACAATGAAATTTCCTCTCACTTCAGCAAGGCTGGCATTAATCCAAAAAACACAAAATAATAAATGTTGGAGAGGCTGTGGAGAGATTGGAACACTTCTACACTGCTGGTGGGAATGTCAAATGGTACAACCACTTTGGAAATCGATTTGGTGCTTCCTTAAAAAGCTAGAAATAGAACTACCATACGATCCAGCAATCCCACTCCTTGGAATATATCCTAGAGAAATAAGAGCCTTTACATGAACAGTCATATGCACACCCATGTTCATTGCAGCACTGTTTACAATAGCAAAAAGATGGAAGCAACCAAGGTGCCCATCAATGGATGAATGGATAAATAAATTATGGTGTATTTACACAATGGAACACTACGCGTCGAAAAAGAACAGTGAGGAATCTGTGAAACATTTCACAACATGGAGGAACCTGGAAGGCATTATGCTGAGTGAAATTAGTCAGTTGCAAAAGGACAAATATTGTATAAGACCACTATTATAAGAGCTTGATAAATAGTTTAAACTGAAAAGAACACATTCTTTCGTGGTTACGAGAGGGGGGAGGAATGGAGGGTGGGAGAGAGGCATTCACTAATTAGATAGTAGATAAGAACTACTTTAGGTGACAATAAAGGCAGCACACAAAACAGGGGAGGTCAGCACAATTGGACTAAACCAAAAGCAAAGAAGTTTCCTGAATAAACTGAATGCTTCAAAGGCCAGCGTAGCAGGGGCAGGGGTCTGGGGACCATGGTTTCAGGGGACATCTAAATCAATCGGCATAATAAAATCTATTAAGAAAACATTCTGCATCCCACTTTGAAGAGTGGTGTCTGGGATCTTAAACGCTAGCAAGCAGCCATCTAAGATGCATTAATTGGTCTCGACCCACCTGGATCAAAAGAGAATGAAGAACACCAAGGACACAAGGCAATTATGAGCCCAAGAGACAGAAAGGGCCACATGAACCAGAGACTACATCATCCTGAGACCAGAAGAACTAGATGGTGCCTGGCTACAACCGATGATTTCCCTGACAGGGAACACAACAGAGAACCCCTGAGGAAGCAGGAGAGCAGTGGGTTGCAGACCCCAAATTTTCATAAAAAGACCAGACTTAATGGTCTGACTGAGACTGGAAGGACCTCGGTGTTCATGGCCCCTAGACCTTCTGTTGGCCCAGGACAGGGACCATTCCCGAAGCCAACTCTTCAGACATGGATTGGACTGGACAGTGGGTTGTAGAGGGATGCTGGTGAGGAGTGAGCTTCTTGGATCAGGTGGACACTTGAGACTACATTGGCATCTCCTGCCTGGAGGGGAGATGAGAGGGTGGAGGGGGTTAGAAGCTGGCGAAATGGACACGAAAAGAGAGTGGAGGGAGAGAGCAGGCTGTCTCATTAGGGAGTGTGTAGCAAGGTGTATATGGGTTTTTGTGTGAGAGACTGACTTGATTCGTAAACTTTCACTTAAAAAGCACAATAAAAATCATTAAAAACAAATCCTATGGGGCAGTTCTACTCTTTCATATAGGTAGCTGTGAGTAGGCATTGATTGGATGGTACGCTACAACAACAATCACATCTGAAAATGTTTTTCTGTTGTCTTAACATAACAACACTATGTTGTTGGGCGTCAGGGGAGAACTCTGAGGTCACATTATTTTTTCCTCACCACTCTAAGGAATAAGATCTATTGTCTTCCTGTGATTAAGGTATGAAATAGAACTCCTAGGAAATTCTGATTTCTGCACTTTTTTATCAATATTTTTTTCCCTTCAATATTCCAACAGATAAATTGTGAAAAGGATATAAAGAGAATTCACAAAAAATATAAATTTAACTAACATACCGGCTTATACACTTTGTGTACCTTCTCAGAGTCTCTCAATGACCTCCTTTTTCATTTCCTTTTTGTTGGATTGCTCACTGCTCCTAGTCTAGGCCCTGACCTCTGAGGCCTGGGACCTAGTTTCCTGGGCAGTGTCAAGAGGCTGCAGGATGCAGTGTGGTGGGAGCAAGCTCCCTCAGGGGTGAACCATGACCAATGGGAAAAGACAGATGAGAGGGAGCCAGACAGATAAATTCCCTCTCCCTTTTCTCTTCCATGCACTGCTACAAGGTGATTTTTTTCTTGCAATAGGGAATATCTGTATTATCAGGAACAAGTTTCCTTAGCAACCTGCTGTGTTCATTCCTGGCTCCTTGTGAAGCCATCAGCTAATAGGTTCTTGTCAAGCAGACCAGCGCATTGAAGTCGGTCAGACACAGGGCTGGAAGTACAGAAAGCTTTATTCGAAGTTTGCAAACTGGGAGATAGACAGGATCTCATGACCTAAGGCTGCCAGCTCCCTGAACCAGGGCAGATTTGCTCCTTTTATAGGGAGTGACATATATACACATGAAGAGTGAGGGGGAAATCTTCAGTCTTGTGTTGTGTTAGCAGTCTGGATAATTTTAGTGAATGAGCTTTTGCTCATGGCTCTAAAAATTATAGCCCTGAAAAAATGATGATGGCTCACTAGTCCCACCCCAGGAAGGTCTTATAGTGGGTAGATTCGGAGTCAGTGTGCCTGCGCCTCAGCCGCCTGGCAGGAGAAGACAAGAAACCTGGGGATTCGACCAGTCATGGTGAAGTTCTGTAAAAGTTGTAACAAAAATGTAGCAAGAGTAGACTTTTCTGAAAAACAACAATTATGGGGTGGTTAATAACTCGGAATTGACTTAGCGGCAGTGGGTTTGGTTTTTTTTTTTTTTTTTGATGACCCTTAGTAACCCTTTCATGATTGCCTGCTTCACTTGTAATATGATAGTCAGTGCAGTAATGTAGTTCAATGTATTGCATCTTCCCTTGCCTCATTACCCTCTTGCTCTTACCCTCGCTGCTGTGAGCTTGCAAACCTTCCAAATGAGCTGTTAGCGCCTTCATCCTTGCCTCAGGCTAAGCTAACTGGAGAATAATTTTATGAAACATATTTGCCCTCATTGGTAATGTACGAGACAGGTTATTATACAAGTTATTAAAACAATCACAATGAACTATTTTTAATCCATTAAACTAGCAAAATATTTATTTCTCCTTAAATGATAGAGTCACAGGGAGGGAAAATAAAAAAGGCGGGGGGGGGGCACTCATGCACACATGGTGATACTAGGAAACAATTTATCAGGAGATTTTAAAAATATTTCTATCATTTTATTTCACAATTTCATGTCCTAGAAAACATTCTAAGAAAATAGGTGAAATAAAAAAAGCTTGATGCAAAAAATGTTTTTTTTAGCATTGTTAGCAGGCACATATTGGACGGGGGTGGGGAAAACTTCAGATGTCCAACAAATGAGAAGGCCTAAGTAAACTCCAGTTGGTGGAATAATATTGCAATTAAAATGATGTTTATAAATAATTTATAATAACATGAAGACATTCTTCTGTATAATAATAACTGAAAAAAAAACTCAACAGCATACATGCATATATATTAAATGTGAAAGCAAACTTGTTGCTGTTGAGTCGATTCTTACACATAGCAACCCAATAGGACAGAAAAGAACTACTGCATACGGTTTCCGAGGAGTGGCTGGTGGATTTGAACTGCCAACATTTCGGTTAGCAGCTGAGCTCTTTACCACCAGGGTTCCAAATTAAATATAGTTTTTCCATTTACACAATGTAGAAAAATTGTTAGAGGAATTGTACCAAAGTATTGACTTTTTGTTTATTGAAAATAGTCGGTTTTGGGTGATAGCAATTGGGTAGGCTTTTTTTATTTTTTATTTTTCCTTCCCATTTTTATTTCTATTGCTCAAATTTGAAAGTAAAGAAAATTCATTACCTCTGGGTCCCTGGTGGCTCAAATAGTTAAGTGCTCAGCTGCTAGCTGAAAGGTTGACCATTCAAACCCACCCAGAGGTACCTCGGAGGACGGGCTTTGTGATCTGCTTCTGAAAGGTCACAGCCTTGAAAACCATATAGAACACAGTTCTGTTCTGACACACACAGGGTCTCCATGAATCAGAACTGACTCAACAGCAACTAACAACAGCAACATAGTAAGAAAAATTAAACAAAAAATGAATAATTTAAATATGCCTAATTGGACAAAGACAGCAATGATATTTTAGAAGAAAATCTAATTCATCATACTGGTTTTCTTGATCCTAGAATTTTTATTTGATCAAGTGTCTTTTTCCTCACATGAAATTTTCTTCAAAAGTGTAATATTTAGCAATATGGAGGAAAAAGACCTAACGCATTCTCCGATTCTGTGCCTTTGAATTTATTCTTTTAGCCTACAGTACTAATCCAGGAAAATTGATGCCATGTGTCTGCAAAGTCAAGAGAAAATTGTTAGTATGTAAGAATAAAAGGCTCTTGAAGTTCTGAATGCCAGAGGGTACAATACCAAAGACTAATAATGTAGTGAAAGTTGTATGTTACAATTTAACCTGGCTATTTTTTTTTTTTTTTTACTGTCCACAGAGAATAGAAGAAAGAGTTTAATAATGATAAACTGAAATAGAGTATTAAGATTTGTGGGAAGTAATTGCTCAGAGCTATAAGGGGAGAAAACCATTTTTGTTATGATTGATTGGCATCCTTATATACCCACATTTGACCAACTTTTCTACCTTTTCCTCTTTAGAGGAAATATTACTCTGTTTTAGAGGAAAGACTTTAGACATTTAAATTTATTTTTTCATGATTTGGGTAATAACTTAGAAGATGGTGGATTGAGACTGAAGTCCTTAAAATTAACAGTTTTAAGTCTCAGACCAGCAGTTGGGAAATCTGTTACTAAAGTTCACTACCAATCCAGGAACTCTAAGTGTAACCTATGATTCCCCATGGAACTTGAGCCAAAGACGAACAAAAGGGTCATTTTAGTAAGAGTGAACTATACTATTTGGCTGAAATTTCCATCCAATACAATATGATATCTATACTCTCCCCTCAACTTTGCTTCCCTCCCCATCTCCACTGACCAGAAACACCAAGTGTCACTGAGTTATTGCTTATTAGTCCCAGGGTGTTTTAACTGCACAATCAAGCAAAAGTAGAATTTGTCACTTTCCTTCCTGGGCTCATTATCTACTACAACTTAGTTACTGTGCTGAGAATCCAGGTGTCTGCCAGGACGTTGTGTACCAACGCACTGACGTCTTTAGGGCCAGACACTGGCACTGGCCCTGTTTCCTTTACGTTGCTGTTACCCGAACATTTCCATCACTGCCAGTAACCTCTGCCCAGGACACTTCTACCATCATGTACCTCTGTTACTGCTGCCAGGAAACTCTATTGCCGCTGCCGTGGTGCTGAAGACCTCAGTTTCCCAAAATTTGCCAGAATGCTAACATTGTGGCTGTGTTTTTGGAACTATTAATGTACTTGAAACTATGCTATGTGCCATCCTTCACTGGGACAGATTTCTCCCTTGCTTTTAGTGTTTGCTTGATTTGAGGGTTACCAAAGCAGTGTTGGCTTGAACCTTGATGCTTTATGTGCTTTAGAGTGAAAATAACTATTTACATTTTAAATTACATCTCTGCTTCTCACTGGGAGTTAGGTAGGAGACTTTGATGGGCCGGGCTGGGTAAATTACTGTGATGGATTCTATACAAAATCCAAAATTACCCTTCTTCACCACCTGCCATCACTTTATGTATAGGCTTTTATGACCAATACCTTCTCTTTCTAGAATTAATTCTGTCCTAGGAGGGCTCTTTGTGAATAGACTCAGGCCTACCTCACTACTATTAATTATGTGGGAACAGAGCTTTGATTCAAACCAATAACCTTAAAACAGCATTAGATCCAGAGTTCAACTTTTCATGCCCACACTTCTTGACCAAACCTGGATATAGCTTTAGATTGATAGCTAACTTATAAATCTGAAATACAAGTCAAAATGCAAATGCAAAAATTATTTAAAACATAGCTACACATAAAATGGACTTTGAATTAGTTACCTGTTGTTGCCACAACAAATTATCATACATTTAGTGGTTTCAAATAACAAATTTATTATCATTCAGTTCTGTAAGTTAGAAGTCCAACACAGTTCTTACTTGGCTAAAGTCAAAGAGTCAGCTGGGATGTCTTCTTTTCCGGAGGCTCTAGGGGAGAATCCATTTCCTTCTCTTTTCCAATTTCTAGAGGTCACCCATACTCCTTGGCTCATGACCTTCTTCCTCTGTCTTTAAAACCAGCAACAACGGTTGAGCTCTTCTAACATTCCATCATGATGGACCTCTTCTGAAGTCACATCTCCTTCTGATTCTTTCCTTTTGCTTCCCTCTTCCACTTTTAAGGACTTTTTTGATTATATTGGGCTCACCCAGATGGTCCATCTAAGTAGCAACTGTAGTTCTTCTTTTCCATGCAATATAACATATTTATAGGACCTAGGGATTTTTTTTTAGGGAACAGGAAAAACCTATGGCCATTGAGTCAATTCCAACTCATAGAAATTAGGCTGGGGCATTATTCTGCTTTACCATAGACTTCTAGTGTTCCTGAAAAATTTTTGATCTTGTACTCTCCATTTTTTAATCCTTCCTTGATTCTCTACAGCTTAATATTATGCACACAAAATCAGTGCCAACCAAGAAGCTGGGTGTATCTCCCTTACTGTTTAGTGCCTGTTCTTTGAGGATGCCATCTCCATCTGTTAACTCCTCTCTCCTCTCACTTCTCCTTCATTATATCTCTTCTCACAAAAATTCAAGGACTGAAGAATCCTCCAAATAGGAAAGAGGAGGAGGACTGAGATGATTCACTACATCTTTTGTGAGATATGTCTTCCTAAGAAATGTGTGGCAACCCCCCGATCCAAATCATAACTTAGATTCCACAAGGCTGTTGACCAACCACTATGGTGGTTCCACCCAGACCATACTCACTCTGTCTGTGACCTATTTCCTACAATAACAGGGCTGATTGTCTTGGCACTGAGCTGCCATTCTGATTACATTCCAGCCATCTCTCTGCATCTCATCCACCTTCAGGTGGCTACTAGTAACAAAGCTGAACAGTGTATAGGGTTCATCAACATTTTTTGTAAGAAAGAGATAAAATAAGAATGCATATTTGCATTTTCTGTGTTTTTACAAAGACTCACTGGGAGAATAAAAAGAACTAATAAAAATGATCATTGGGGGTGAAGGGTAAGAATGAGTATTGGAAAAGACGAAGGCTTCTCAATGTATAGCTTTTGATATAATGTATAGCATTTTTTGAGTTATGTGAATATATTACTAAAAAAGTTAAATTTAACATAGATGAAGTAAGCAAATTCCTAGAAAATGTAACTTACAAAGCTGACTGAAGAAAACATGAAATCTGAAAGGTCAATAACCGTGAAGCACATTGGACTGGTATTTTTAAAAATTTCCTAAAAAGAATTCAAAACCATAAGATGGTTTAGAGGATAGTTCTACCGAACTTTCCAATGGCAGGTAATACCAATGCTTTACAAATTCTCAAAGAAAGGAAAAGAAAAGAATATACAAGAATTCATTCTAAGAGCACAGCTTAACCTTTATCATCACAGCCAGAAAAGCCATCTACAAAAAAAAAAAAAGAAAGAACAATTAGAGGTCAGTCTCATTAGTAAACATAAATACAAAAATTTTAACCATAATTAACTAATAACCCAAAAGTACATAAAAAAATACATCATGACCAAATTGTATATATCCTAGGAAGGCAGGAATGATTTAACATTAGAAAATTAATTATATAATTCATTACAATAATAAATTAAATGTGAAAAATCATTTAATTTTATAAATAGATGTAGAAGTAGTATTTGGTAAAATTCAACATGTGTGCATGCTTTAAAAAAAAATTTTGAAAAATGGAAAGGCATTTCCTTAATCTGAAAAGAGTATTTAAAAACTCACAGAATTACCAATATTAGGAATGAAAAGGGGATATAATAAAAGACCCTTTAGAAATCGAAGGATAATAGATTACCATTGCAGAGAAGAGGTGGGGCAAGATGGCAAAGTGAGTAGTTGCTCTCATTTATCCACCTACAACTAACCCAGTCATCAATGAATAAAAACATACGAGGACTGAGATCTCAGAACTCTGGATTGAAGCCAGGGTGTTGGAGAGTTGAGGTGAATCCAGAAACTGGGGAAGGAGGAGTGAGGGCAGCACAGAAGCTGGGAGATACTAACTGCTGATGCCTGAAGAACTTGGCTCATCACAGCCATTTTGAGATGAGGACAGGCAACTTTCCAAAGAAAGGACATAGGACGGAAGTTAAACTGAAGAAGCTGTAGCTGAATTTTTTAGGCAGCACAGATTGGCTGTGGGAGTTCACAGGCGGCACACTTCAGTGGGGGCGAAGGAAGAACAGGGCACTACAAGTGAGTGCTGTTGAGTTGCAGTAAGTGCCAAGGCAGATGGTCTCTAGGACCTAGAAAACTGGGGTACGCATGACCCAGACTTCAGCCAGGGCAAGAAAAACACATCAGATAAGCAACACAGAGAAACAACTGACTCATTGCCCATAGCAGGACACTGTGGCAGAGCCAGTACAGGGATGCCTGTGAAGGAAATTTGTAAAGCACTTTGCCTCAGGAAAGCAGAGCCCTACCACTTAGGTCAGCATCTGTGGCCGGTGGAAAAGCCCAGCACATGCTCATTGAGCTACAAAGCCATAAATATTCCAAACTCAGGTTGGAAAAGGAAACCAATCCTGGGATTACATCCAGGGCCACAGCCACAACCTCACAAGACAGAGAGAGCTATTGCACCAGCAAAGTCAGCCACCTCAGCAAGAACCAGCCAGAATAAATACTTAGGGACTTAAGCACCCACATAAAAACCCACTCAGAACTGAAAAAACATAAAGGCAAGAGTGCCCTCTAGCAGTTCTTGGGAAATTCAGGAAACTTAGAATTAAAAATATTAAAAAAAAAAAAAGATATCAAAATGGCTTAAATTCAACGAAAAATAATAAAACACACAAAATTGCAAGTGAAGAAGGACTAATTAAAAGGAAAACATGAAGAAGAGGAAATTTCTCCTATGGAGGCTGGTATAATGGAAAAACTAGAAAATTTTTAGACAATGCTGCTAAACATGTTCAAAGAAAGCAAAAAGCACACAGAAAGCAAACTAACAGAGATCAGAAAGCAAACTGAGGAACGAAATGAGAAACTCAATAAGGTAACTGAAAACGTCAAAAAAAAAAAAACCCAAAAAACCCAAAGAGAATTACTGTTTGCAATTGATTTAGAAAATGCAAAAGAAATACTCAATGACAGAATCAAACAGACAGAAGTTAGAATAAGTGAACTAGAAGACAGAGTAACTTAACTAATCAAGTCTCAAGAGAAAGAAGGCCAAAGAAGAGCGAACAAACCCAAATAGAAATATGGGATTCAATCAAGAAATCTAACATTAAATTATTGGAATTCCAGAGTACCATGACAATAATAAAGGCATAGAAAGAATTTTCAAAAAGATAATCATATAGAATTTCCCAGACCTGCACACAAAACCAAGGCTACAAATACAGGAAACTACATGAAACCCAATTAGAGGAAATACAAAAGGATCAACCCTGTGCCACATCTTAATAAAATTCCTCAAAACCAAGACAAGGAAGTAATTTTGAAAGCAGCAAGAGAAAAACAACATGACGCACCAAGGCTGCTTCGTAAGAATCAGTGCAGATTTCTCCCCAGAAACTCTAGAGGCCAAAAGAAAAAAGAGTGACATATATAAAATACTGAGTGAAAACAATTGCCGGCCAAGAATTCTTTACCCAGCAAAATTCTTTGTCACTCAGAAATGAAGAAGAAATTAACACATTCCCAAATAAACAGAAGCTCTGGGAATTTGCCACTGCCAGACCAGCTCTGCAAGTATTATTCAAGAGAGTTCTCCAAACCAAAAAAAAAAAAATAAAAGCAACAACATGGGTAATCATAAGGACCAAATAGGTGATTTTTCAGGGAATAAACTCAATAATTTAATCCTGCAAGCAATACAACATCAAGTTTGCAACAAATAAGTACAAAGTAAACCTGTCAGATATAGTATATACAATGAAGGTAATGGAGTCTCATCAACAAAAATGGGGAAGGAAGAGCAAATCAGGAGTAGTTTTAATACGTTAATGTTGTATGTCATCTGTTGTTTATATGTTAAATTTTGTCATAATTGCAAGTTGTGTAATGTAATATGTGTAGTAACCATTAAGAAATCACCAGGAAAAAATACACAGGGGAAAAAAGGAAGACAACAAAAAGGCTTATCGCAAGAAGGCAGCCAAACACAAGTGTTAGTAGAATCCAAAGCCGTTGCTGTTGAGTTGATTCTGAGCCATAGTGACCCTATATGACAGAGGAGAACTGCCCCACAGGATTTCCAAGGAGCAGCTGGTGGATTTGAACTGCTGACCTTTTGGTTAACAGCCACAGCACTTGACCACTGTGGCACCAGGGCTCCCGTTAATAGAATAATGACAATAAAAAGACAAAGAAGATATAAAACACCCAACAAACAAAATCAATGAATGAAGTAGACACTTCATTTTCAGTAATAACCTTAAAAATAAATGGTTTAAACTTCCCATATGAAAGACAGAGAGTGGCAGAATGGATTAAAAAAAAATATCATCCATCTTTTTGCTGTCTACAAGAACACACTTTAGACGTAAGGACACAAACAGACTGAAAATAAAAGGATGGAAAAAAATATTCCATGTAACCGGTAAACAAAAAAGAGCAGGGATGGCTATACTAATATCAGATAAAACAGACTTTAAATAAAAATCTATTTCAAGAGACAAGGAAGGTCATCACATAATAATAAAAGAGTCAATACAATAAGAAGACATAAAAATTATAAATTCATATGTACCTAACAGCAATCCCCCAAAATACATGGAACAAATACTGACTAAAATGAAAGGAGAAATGGCACCACAATAATAATTGGGGACTTTGATACGCAACTTTCAATTCTAGAAAGAACAACTCAAAAGAGGATCACAAAGGACATTGAAGTCTTAAATAAAACCATAAGCAAATTTGACCTAACAGACATATATAGAACAAGCCACTCATCATCAGAGCAATACACACATTTTTCACCAGTGCACATGGATCATTTTCCACAATAGAACATGTGTTAGGACACAAAACAAGTCTCAACAAATTTAAGAAGACTAAAATCATACAAAGTATCTTCTCTGACCATAACAGTGTGAAGCTAGAAATCAACAACAGAAAAAATAAGGGGGAAAAAAATGCATGGAAACTAAATAATACACTACAAAAAAAGGGGGGGGGGGGTGTTATAGAAGAAATCAAAAGTAAAATTAAAAAAATTTTTAGATTCAAATGAAAATGAAAACACAACATGTCAAAACTTTGGGACACAACAAAAGCAGCTCTCAAAGGGAAATTTATAGCAATAAATTCCTACATTAAAAAAAAAAAAGGAAAGAAGAAAGATCCCAAACCAATAATTTAGACAACTTGAACAAATAGAAAAAGAAAAGCAAAAGAAACCTAAAGCTACCAGAAGAAAGGAAACAATTATGATAAGGGCAGAAATAAATGAAATAGAAAAAAGAAAAATAACAGAAAGAATCAACAAATCCAAAAGTTAGTTCTTCGAAAGGAATGATAAAATAGAAAAACCACTATCTAGGCTGACAAAAGAAAAAAAACGAGATGAGACAAATAACCAAATTCAGAAATAAAACTGGAGACGTTGCAACAGATCCAAATGAGATAAAGATCAAAACAGATAACTACAAAAAATTGTACTCCAATAAATTTGAAAACCTAGATGAAGGACAAATTCCTAGAAACACACCACCTACCTAAACTTACACAAACAGAAACAGAAAATCTAAACAGACCCATTACAAAAGAAGAGGTTGAAAATTTAATTAAAAAAGAAAGAAAGAAAGAAAAAGAAATAAGCAGAAAAAAAGCCAACAGCAACAAGACAAAAAGCCAAGGACCAGATGGGGAATTCTACGAAACATCCAGAGAAGAGCTGGCACCAGTTCTACTCAAACTTTTCAAAAACGTAGAAGAGGAAGGGACACTCCCTAATTCTTTCTATAAAGCTAGTATAAACCTGATACCTAAACCAGGAAACACATCACCAAAAAAAAATATATAGGCCAATATCCCTCATGAACATAGAGGCAAAAATTGCCATCAAGAGCCTAGCCAATAGAATTCAGCAACATGTCAAAAAAAAAATCATACACCATGACCAAGTGGAATTCATTATTACAAGGGTGGCTTAACATTAGACAATAAAACAATGTAATCCACCACATAAAACAAAGGAAAAGAACCATGTGATCGAATCAACTGATGCAGAAAAGGCATTTGATAAAATTCGGCACCCTTTCTTAATAAACCCCTTAGCAAAATAGGAATAGAAGGCACATTTCTCAACATAATCAAGTGCACATACGCAAAACCATCAGCTAAAATTATACTAATGGCAAAAGACCAAAAACCTTCCGCTTGAGTACAGGAATGAGACATGATGTTCATTATCACCTCTCTTATTCCACGTTGTACTGGAAAGTCCTAGACAAAACAATAACGCAAGAAAGAAAAATAAAACGTATCCAAATCAGAAAGAAAAAAGTAAAACTACCTGTTTTTGTAGATGACATGATCTTATACACAGAAGACCCTAAAGATTCCATAAGTGAACTGCTGGAACTACTAGAAGAATTCAGCAATGTTTCAGGTACAAGATCAACACACGAAAATCAGTTGGGTTCCTTTACACTAACAAGAAGAATTCTGAAAAATAAATCGATAACAATACCACTTACAATTTAAAAAACCTGTTGCCAAGTCGATTCCAACTCATAGTAACTCTATGGACAAAGTAGAACTCCCTCATAGGACTTCCAAGGAGGGGCTGGTGGATTCTAACTGCCAACCTTTTGGTTAGCAGCTGTAGCTCTCAGCCACTGTGACATCAGGTCTCCGCAACATTACTAGGAAAAAGCAAATTAAAACCACAATGAGATATCACTACAAACCCATCAATATAGTTAAAAAAAAAAAAAAATTTCATGTTGGCAATACCAAATGGTGGTGGAGGGTGTAAAGAAATTGGATCACTTATACATTGATCACAGGAAATGTAAAATGGCACAGCCACTCCTAAAAACTGTTCAATAGTTTCTTCAAATACTAAACCCGTACCCACCATACAACACAGCGGTTGTACTCCTGAGAGTATTTATCACAGAGAAATAAACACTTATGTCAACATGAAAACTCGTATATTAATATTATCAGCAGTTTTATTCATAAATGTTAAAAACTAGAAACTACTTAGATATCCTTCAACAAGTGAATGGCCAAATAAGCTGAGGTAGATTCATACCATGGAATACTAGTTAGTAATAAAATAGAATGAAAACTATTGATATACACAACTACCTAGATGAGTATCCTGAGAATTATGTTGAATGAAAAAAGCCTATCCTAAAAGGTTGTGTAATATATGATTTCATTTACAGAATATTCTTGAAATAAAAATTATAGAAATTTCTAACAAACTCTTGGTTCCAAGGTATTAAGGAGAGGGTGTCTGTCAGTTTGTCATACTGTGGGGATTTCCGTGTTGCTGTGATGCTGGAAGCTATGCCACCAGTATTCAGACACCAGCAGGGTCACCCATGGAGGAAAGGGTTTCAACTGAGCTTCCAGACTAAGATAGACTAGGAAGAAGGACCCGAGAGTTTACTTCTGAAAACAAATAGCCAGTGAAAACCTTATGAATAGCAGCGGAACATTGTCTGATAATAATGCTGGAAGATGAGTCCCCCAGGTTGGAAAGCACTCAAAACATGACGGGGGAAGAGCTGCCTCCTCAAAGTAGAGTCGACCTTAATGAAGTGGATGGAGTAAAGCTTCTGGGACCTTCATTTGCTGATGTGGCGTGACTTAAAATGAGAAGAAACAGCTGCAAACATCCATTAATAATCAGAACCTGGAAAGTATGAAGTATGAATGTAGGAAAATTGGAAATCATCAAAAATGAAATGGAACGCATAAACATCGATATCCTAGGCATTAGTGAGCTGAAATGGACTGGTATTGGCCATTTTGAATCAGACAATCATATAGTCTACTATGCTGGGAATGACAACTCGAAGAGGAATGGTGTTGCATTCATTGTCAAAAAGAATGTTTCAAGATCTATCCTGAAGTACAATGCTGTCAGTGATAGGATAATATCCATATGCCTACAAGGAAGACCAGTTAATAGGACTATTATTCAAATTTAAGCACCAACCACTAGGGCCAAAGATGAAGAAATAGAAGATTTTTATCAGCTGCTGCAGTCTGAAATTGATCGAACATGGAATCGAGATGCATCGATAATTACTGGTGATTGGAATGCGAAAGTTGGAAACAAAGAAGAAGGATCAGTAGTTGGAAAATATGGCCTTGGTGATAGAAACAATGCCAGAGATGGAATGATAGAATTTTGCAAGACCAACAACTTCTTCATTGCAAATACCTTCTTTCATCAACATAAACGGCGACTATACACATGTACCTAGCCAGATGGAACACATAGAAATCAAACTGGCTGCCTCTGTGGAAAGACGATGGAAAAGCTCAATCTCATCAGTCAGAACAAGGCCTGGGGCCGACTGTGGAACAGACCATCAATTGCTCATATGCAAGTTCAAGCCGAAACTGAAGAAAATCAGAGCAAGTCCACAAGAGCTAAAATATGACCTTGAGTATATCTCACCTGAATTTAGAGACCATCTGAAGAATAGATTTGATGCATTGAACACTAGTGACTGTAGATCAGAGGAGTTGTGGAATGACATCAAGGACATCATACCTGAAGAAAGCAAGAGGTCACTGAAGAGACAGGAAAGAAAGAAAAGACCAAGATGGATGTCAGAGGAGACTCTGAAATTTGCTGTCGAACGTCAAGCAGCTAAAGCAAAAGTAAGAATTGATGAAATAAAAGAACTGAACAGAAGATTTCAAAGGGCCTCTCGAGAAGACAAAGTAAAGTATTATAATGACATGTGCAAAGAGCTGGAGATGGAAAACCAAAAGGGAAGAACACGCTTGGCATTTCTCAAGCTGAAAGAACTGAAGAAAAAATCCAAGCCTCAAGTTGCAATAGTGAAGGATTCCATGGAGAAAATATTAAACGACTCAGGAAGCATCAATAGAAGATGGAAGGAATACACAGAGTCATTATACCAAAAAGAATTAGCCGATGTACAACCATTTCAAGAGGTGGCATATGATCAGGAACTGATGGTATTGAAGGAAGAAGTCCAAGCTGCTCTGAAGGCATTGGCAAAAAACAAGGCTCCAGGAATTGATGGAATATCAATTGAGGTGTTTCAACAAACAGATGCAGCGCTGAAGGTGCTCACTCAACTATGCCAAGAAATATGGAAGACAGCTTCCTGGCCAACTGCCTGAAAGAGATCCATATTTATGCCTATTCCCAAAAAAGGTGATCCAACCGAATGTAGAAATTATAGAACAATATCATTTATATCACACGCAAGCAAAATTTTGCTGAAGATCATTCAAAAATGGCTGCAGCAATATATCGACAGAGAACTGACAGAAATTAAGTCTGGTTTCAGAAAAGGATGTGGAACCAGGGATATCATTGCTAATGTCAGATGGATCCTGGGTGAAAGCAGAGAATACCAGAAGAATGTTTACTTGTGTTTTATTGACTATGCAAAGGCTTTCCACTGTGTGGATCATAACAAACTATGGATAATATTGTGAAGAACGGGAATTCCAGAACACTTAATTGTGCTCATGAGGAACCTTTACATAGATCAAGAGGTGGTTGTTGGGACAGAACAAGGGGATACTGATTGGTTTAAAGTCAGGAAAGTTGTGCGTCAGGGCTGTATTCTTTCACCATACCTATTTAATCTGTATGCTGAGCAAACAATACGAGAAGCTGGACTACATGAAGAAGAATGGGGCATCAGGATTGGAGGAAGACTTATTAACAACCTGCATTATGCAGAGGACACAACCTGGCTTGCTGAAAGTGAAGAGGACTTGTGGTTACTATAGAAGATCAAAGACCACAGCCTTCAGTATGGATTACACCTCAACATAAAGAAAACAAATTCCTCACAACTGTACCAAGGAGCAGCAACGTGATAAACAGAGAAAAGATTGAAGTTGTCAAGGATTTCTTGGATCCACAATCAACAGCCACGCAAGCAGCAGTGAAGAAATCAAAAGACGCATTGCATTGGGTAAATCCGCTGCAAAGGACCTCTTTAAAGTGTTGAAGAGCAAAGATGTCACCTTGAAGACTAAGGTGCCCCTGACCCCAGCCATGGTATTTTCAATCCCACCATATGCATGTGAAAGCTGGATAATGAATAAGGAAGACAGAAGAAGAATTGACGCCTTTGTATTGTGGTGTTGGTGAAGAATATTGAATATACCATGGACTGCCAAAAGAACAAACAAATCTGTCTTGGAAGAAGTGCAGCCAGAATGCTCCTTAGAGGCAAGTATGACGAGACTGCATCTTACACACTTTGGACATGTTGTCAGAAAGGATCAGTCCCTGGAGAAGGACATCATGCTTGGCAGAGTACAGGGTCAGCGGAAAAGAGGAAGACTGTCGAAGAGGTGGATTGACACAGTGGCTGCATAACAACGATTGTAAGGATGGCTCAGGACTGGGCAGTGTTTCATTCTGTTGTGCATAGGGTTGCTTTAAGTCGGAACAGACTCATGTTACCTAACAACAACTTGGTTCCAAGGTGTTAAGGAGAGGGTAGGCTCAGGAGGGAAGTCGATGTGACTCTAAAAGGGCAACATAAGGGATAATTGTGGTGATGAAAACGTTCTGTATCATGACTATATCAACTTTTTTTTTAATGTTCAGCAGATAAATGGCCAATATGCATACAAAGAGTTGATCAAACATGTTAGTAATTGAAAAAATACAACTTATGAGTGCATTGCCAGTCACCGCTTTCATCCTCACTCCTAAGCAGCCATCAGTCTATTTTTTGTCTTGGAATCAACTCGATGGCAGTGGGTTTGGTTTTGTTTTGGTATATATTTGCTTTCACTCGACTTTTTTTTTTTTTTTTTTTAAAGTACTTTGAGTAGGTCATCATACTGCCTTCTGGGCTCCTTTGTTTCTGAGGAGAAGTTAGCTGTTAATCTTACTGGGCTCCTTAGAGGCAAGTAGGACAAGACTGCATCTTATACACTTTTATGTGATGAGTTTTTCACCCCCTCCACTTGCTTTCAAGATTTTCTCTGTCTCTGATTTTCAACAGTTTGACTACGATGTGTCTTGGTGTGAATCTCTGTGCTTATCCTACGTGGAATTCTTTGCACTTATTGAATGTGTTAATTAAATTTGGGGAGATTTTGACCATTATTTCTTCAATTTTTTTTTCTGCTTCTTTCTCCCTCTTCTCTTTTTCTGAGATTCCCATTACATGTATGTTGGAATAGACAATGTCCCACAGGTCTGAAGCTCTACTAATTTTTTAAATGATTTTTTTCTTTTTCTTCAGTTTGGGTAGTCTCTATTGATCTATCTTCAAGTTCACAGATAAGTTTTTCTGCTACTTCAAATCGGTTGTTGAATCCTTCTAGTATGTTTTTCACTTTAGTCATTATACTTTCCAATTCCAGATTTCCATTCCATTCTTTCTCAATATATATAATTTCTGTCTTTGCATTAAACTTCTATTTTCATTGATTTGTTGTCATCATACTTTACTTTTCAAAACAAGGTTTCCTTTAGTTCTTTGAACATGTCTATAACAGTTGTTTTGAAGACTTTCCTAAGTCTGACCTATGATGATGCTCAGAAAGACTTTTTAATTACTGCTTTTTCTCATGACTATTGGGCATACTTTCTTGTTTTTATTGTCTGTTTCATATTTTTTGTTGAATATTGGATAAAGGATTTTAGGTAATGTATTGACATAACTCCAGATTCATACATATCACCCCCTGAATATTGGTATTGTTTTTATTTTTATGTTTGTTTATTTAGTAACTGGCCTGGGATAAATTACGAAGGCTGTATCCTCCTCATATCTCTGCTTAGTTTATTTTTAAATGTGGATTTCCGGGGTTTGCCCCTGTGTATGTACACACATAGCTTAATTTGTCAGAGGTTGTATTCTAATATCTCAGGCCAGTAATTCTCCTAATCTATGCTGTTGAACTTGTTTGTGGTTAGGGGGATCCTGGTTAACCTTCAGGCTATTTTCAAGACTGCCCCAAGGTTTGCTTCCCACTGGGCTGTCTCACATCTTGTCTGTCAGATTCAACATCCAGACTTCATAGGCCAGGAAAGTTTGAGGAACTTGGGGTCTTTCTGGTCTCTGTGTGCATGGGGATGGTTTATCAAACCCCCAATGACTGTCTAATCTTCTTAAACTCCCTATTAAATTCCTATCTAATCTTCTGGACTATTGATTGCCCCAGATAGAACACAACCTCAGGCTAGTAGAACTGCTGGGCCTCCCTGGCTGCTTGCTATGGAGATCATCACTTTAACTGACAATGCTCTGGATCAAGTGAGCCTCCTCTAACCATGGAAGCAAAGCTCTTGGTTTTCACAGTACTCTCTACCCTGGGTGAATTGCCATTGAAAGAGGTGGTACGAAATGGATGGGAGTGACCCTAGGCAAGAATGCCAAATAGCCCCACTGCTCTTCCCTGAAGTTCAGTAATTTTCATGAATAGATCCTTCTCAGTTTGTTGTATGCCTTTGGTTAATTTCCAGAGTGTCAAAAATAATGTATTATTTATTTATTTTTATAATAATTTTGACAAGTGCAGCTATACAAAGCAAAAATGTATAAAGGCAAAGGTAAAAAAAAAAAAAAGGTAGTATTGTCTTTTAATTTACACACACACACACAACTTTTCCATAAATGGGCTTATACACATTGGGTCCTCTTATTTTCCCCTTTCTTCTCTCTTCTTCCTTCCACCTATGTTTCCCCCACACCCTCCTTCCTCAAAGAACCAGAATTAACAATCTGGTATGAATGTCTCTATACTTTTCTTATACAATAGGGGATCCCCCACCTTAGGATATATATATATATATATTTTTTTTTTTTTTTTGTATAGGTGTTTGATAGAAGTGAGATAATTGTTTGCACACCTGTGTGTCTTAATTTTATTCAACAATACCTCATGGACATACTTTGTAGTCTTCTAGTTAACCTCTAATTCATTCTTTTATTTGCTGTATAATATTTCCTGGTGTGGCTATACCATAAATTATTTGACCATTCCTCTCTTGCTGTGAACATTCATTTTTAAAGTTTTTTTTTTAATTGAACTTTAGATGAAGTTTTACAGAACTAGTTTCTCATCAAGCAATTAGTACACACGTTGTTGTATGACATTGGTTAGCAACCCCACGACATGTCAAGATGCTCCTTTCTCAGCCATGGGTTCTCTATTATGACATATTTTTTAAATATAATTTTATTTATTTTGTTGTTGTTGAGACTATTCACAAGAAAGCATACACCAATACAACTGTTTCTACATGTACCAAGAGTTGTTTTTCCTCCATTAACATTAATTCACTGCTCCCTAAGGTTCCTATCTAATCTTTCAAGTTGTTGTTATCAACTTGATTCCATATAGATAGTTCTTAAAAGGGCATTATGCTCAAGGCAGACACTTTTACTAGTCAAGCTAAACTGTTTGGTTTTAAGAAGACTTCACAGAATATTTTTGGTTTAATGTTTAAAGATTATTTCAGGGCAATAGTTTAAGGAAGTCTGTAGTTTATGAAAATTTGAACTTATGTTCTGCATTTTCCCTCTTTTGATGAGGATTCTTCCATGGAATCTTTGATCAATATGTTCAGTAATGGTAGCCAGGCACCATCCTGTTCTTGTCTCATTGTAAATCAAAAATGGTATTTTTGACGGTTTTCTCCCCGTTTAGAATAGCTTTCTGGGGAGAGGGTTTGTTATACCCCATACTCTATCATGCTGGAAGACAAAACCGTGAAGCAAGAATTCTATTACATGCTGCCTTAGTTATCTAGCACTGCTATAACAGAAATACCACTTTAACAAACAGAAATTTATTCTCTTAAAGTCTAGGAGGCTGTAAGTCTGAATTCAGGGTGCCAGCTCCATGGGAAATCTTTCTCTCTCTGTCAGCTCTGGGGGAAGGTCCTTGTCATCAATCTTCCCCTCGGTGTAGGAACTTCTCAGGGCAGGGACCCTGGGTCCAAAGGATATATTACACAGTTGGCTCTCCCTTCTTGGTGGTGGTCAGGTCCCCCTCCTCTCTGCTTGCTTCTGTCTTTTATACCTGAAAAGAAATTGACTCAAGATACAAACTAATGCTGTAGATTGTGTCCTGCCTCATTAACATAACTTCCTCTAACCCTGCCTCATTAACATCACAGAAGTTAGGATTTACAGCACATAGGATAATTACATCAGATCATAAAATTGAGGACAACCATACAATACTGGGAATTATGGCCTAACCAAGTTGACAGATATTTATTGGGGGCACAATTCAATCCACGACAAAAGTCAAATTAAAAAAAAAAAAATACTTTGAAAGCTAACAGAAATACCCTACTATAAAAATGAGTGAAAAATAAACAGTCTGTGTATCATTATTTTAACATATATCTAGAGGAAATACTCCAGCTAAAGGAGCAATACCAAAATTTAGAACTCAGGAACAGAAAAGTCATGAAATAAACAGATTTGAATATCTTTCCTGTCTTAGTTTGTAAGTCGATTCGGGGATATAATTGCATTATGTCTTGTGTGTTATTTTTCTGGGGTGTTGTTTGTTATGGTTGTTGTTGCCTATGAATAAACCTGGTCTAAGAGTGCTTTCTATATACGTTTTTTTTTTTTCTTACTTTGATTTTACTCTTTTTCCAGAATGGAGAGTCTATTTTTCCTGTCATAACCATCAATTGTCAGTTCTGAAGCCATCTCTTGTCCATTTAATACAGCAAATGGTGTTCTTTTCCAGAATGTTCTAAAAATGACAAAATTATTTCCATAGCTGGCAGCTTGTGCCAAGAGACTTAATTTTATAAAGATATTTAATTTTATCTGGCAGAAACAGGATTACATAAAATAACATAAAGGCCATTTTACTTCTAATTAACTTGAATAATTTTTTCCTGTCTTTTAAGGGTTTACCTGATTCACTTTTTTTTTTTTTTTTTGGAAATGGGACATTACCTTCCAAAAGTCCTTCTTCATATCGTCTCTCCCCTGAGATGTATGATATGTGTTAACAGTATTACAGTCTAGGACTTATGATTCCTGTTAAAGATTTTGCATGAAAAAAATAACTGCTAGGAAATACATTAAAATGTTTGCCATTTAAAAATCTCTGTCTGGCTTGCAGCCTATGCTTCAATTCTCCCATTTCTCATTTAAAAACCCACCTATAAAAACAAGGAAAAGATGAAAGTCCATAACATCGAAAAGTAAAAGTAGCAAAATATTTCAAGGATCTAGGAGGAATTTATGCCATTTAAAAGGCATATGGAGTCGAGTTGGAATTCACAGTCAGGAGCTGATCTGGACAAATACTTCTTGCCTGAATGACTTTAAGGATGAGTCTGCTTCCCAGATTCAGAAACTAAAATATATACAATGTTTAAAAATGTAGGCAATATAGCAGATATTCCATATAAGAAAGAGCCTCTATTAATAGTTTTCTTTCAACCTATCTTGGGGGTATTTATTACCAGCAAATCCATACAAGCAGGGTAGAAAGAAAATAATGATGCAAAGTTAATTCCAGGCACACGAAGCCAGGAACAGGAATGAACTTCAGCAGGAAGTGCTTTGTGAATCTGGACACTGCAATCTTTTGTTTATGCATGCCCAACTTTCTTTAGATCTATGAACACCATAAAAAAAAAAAAAATGAGGCAGTAGGAAATCTTGAAAAATTATGTGCCTGAATTTCAAAATTAAAGATTAATATGCATGTTGGGGCTTCTCATGACCACCATTAGATTTGGTGATTCTCTAGGAAGACTCACAGGAGTCAGCATATTGTTGTATTTATAAAAAAAAAAACTTTTTTTTTTTTTTACGGCTAAGCTTTATTACAGAGAAAATATACTTGTGACAGCACATATGAAATATTGTCTACCAGGGAAGTCTGCTACTCGGTACCCAAGGTTTTTGTTGAAGGTAAGTCACCTAAGCACCCTCTGCCTAGAATATACCAGGATTCCAGAGTCCCAGAAGGAAAGCAAGTATTCAACATAAATCACATTTTTTTTTGCACAGTTTGAAGACAGTGAGCCACCTTTATCATTATGGTGGTAGGCACCCTCCTGAAATCCAAATTCCCAGATATTGGCCAAGAGTCTACCTTGCAAACAGTCCTTTCTAAGGATAACAGTCTCAGGCCTGCTATGTTAACTCTTTTCTGCACAATATACAAATTATACTTTTAAAGCACTCTGCAAATCAGTTTAAAAGAGGCCAACTCTGTAACAAAGGCTAGACAAACCATATGGATATGCAATTAACAAATTTTTGAAAATACCAATGTCTAGTAAAAATATGAAAATATTTCTATCTTACCAGAAATGGGAAACACTGGTGGCATAGTGGTTAAATGCTATGGTTGCTAACCAAAAGGTCTGCAGTTCGAATCCACCAGGTGCTCCTTGGAAACTCTATGGGGCATTTCTACTCTGTCCTACAGGGTTGCTATGAGTCAGAATCCGCTCTACGGCAATGGGGTTTTGGATACCAGAAATGAAGCATACAAATCAAATCATTTGCATTACAGTGTTTTAATAGGGCATTCGTCCCTGTGTTAACAGTGCTGAGAAATGTCTGCTTTCACGCATTGCTTCTAGGAGTATAATTTGCACACTTTTCCTGGATCACTCTAGACTGCTAGATACAGATATACATATAGATGATATAGATACAGCTATAGATATATAATATAGAGATAACTTTTCTACCCTTTGAACAATGAAGTTCATTTTAATTTATATTAAGGAAATTATATAGACTGACAAAATATTAGAATAAGGATATTCACTGCTACATTTTGCATATTATTATAAATTAGAAATAGTCTAATAGACTTACATTGAGGAAATAAACGCATTATACTACATCTGTACAATTGAACACTATGTAGCCATTAAAATCATGTCGAACAAAAATATCTCCATGAGACAAAAAGAGATCAATAAATTAAAAGATTGTAGCACTTACATGATACAGATGATCAAAAAAATGTTCAGAAGAGCTTAAAATTTGAAGCTAATAAATACAAGAATAATAGATAACAAAGGATAACTACAAATTAGTTAAGACAAAATGAATTAAACCACTAGGCTTATAAAACATATGGCAAAAAAGTACCAAAATAACTGTCACTTGTATTTAAGTTATGTAATACATAAACCCTCCAGAAATAAACCTCTTTCTTATCCTGTCTCTTTCCTCCCATTCTTCAAATATGAAGAAAATATAGACCAATGGTTTTCAATCTTTCAGTGGTGAAGGATCAGTCACGTTCCCCCCCCACCCCTGCCAACCTGTCATGGACAATGATTTTTAAAAATGAATGAAAAATGAATTATTAGAAAAATCATAATAAAAAGAAAGTCAAAGTCCCAATCTTTTATTATTAGACTCAAAGGACATAAAATTATTCTGCCATATTGCTATAAATGGAAACCCTGGTAGCATAGTGGTTAAGCGCTACAGGTGCTAAACAAGAGGTCAGCAGTTCGAATCTGCCAGGCGCTCCTCGGAAACTCGGTCGGGCAGTTCTACTCTGTCCTATAGGGTCGCTATGAGTTGGAACCGACTCGACGGCAGTGGATTTGGTTTTTTGGTTTGATTGCTATAAACATTTCTAAATGATTTGTTTCAATTACTGCAGCAGACTGGTAACCAACAGTTCTCAACCTGACGTTGATTGCTGTATATACTTTGAGTAGCCTGGTGTTGGTGACTATCTATCCTCTGAATTAAAAAGACTATCTACCTATAAGAGCAAAAGAGGAAATTAATAAGGGAAAGATATTTTGACTAAATAAAATATTAAAATTATCTACACAGGTAATCATCCAAACACTGATGACAATAATTTGGAAAAATATTTGCCTCAAATATTTTGAAAAGTTAATAGCCATATAATAATATATTAAGGGTTCATACAAAAAGAGAAAGAAAAAAAATAACATACACACACAGAGTAAGGTCCTAATAGTTAATTGAACAAATAACAAGGCACAGAATACAAAATAGAAATTGCTAATAAAAGTAGAAAATATTTCATTTCCCTGGAAGAGAAGGAAATACCAATCACAACAAAAACTGAGATACAATTTTTTGCCTGTTGAGTTATAAGAGCAATATGTTGTCCTAAAAGTTTAGCGATTCAAGGATTTATTTCGAAAGATAATTATCTAATTGTCAATCATAATAATAAAACAACACATGTATACAAATCCCAAATTTCTATCTAAAATATGAGAGTGCCCAAAACAGTTTAGCTGAAATGAGGCATGTACTACAGTGGTTAAGAGCCTGGTCTCGAAATGCAACTGTCTGGAACCGAGTTCCACCGTAACCTCCTAAGACCTGTGTGACCCTGGGCAAGTACCTATTCTGTGCCTCTCTTCATCTGTGGAGTGGTGATAAGAACAGTCTCTATTTCATAGGAATATTGTGAGGACTAAATGATGAATACATGTAAAACCCATATGAATCATTCCAATAACTAATAGTTGCACGTGTGACCAGCAAGTAGGACTTGGCAAAGTATCTATGGCTTAGAATTGTTCTTTGCTCATTTTGATTAGAGTTTAAAAATACCGTCTAGGCTAGAATAAGGTAGAAAGGATCAGATGGAAAAAGCTGTATTGTGATGTTGTTCCATCTACATTCCTGAGTCCTCATTTCTGGGCTTTAGCCAAACATTAGTTATGCCCCTCAAATGATCACTCCTCTAAGAATGTATTTTTAATAAACGCCATTCAATAGGGGTCCCATCTCTCTCTGGCTCTTTACAAAGTGGGAGTATTAGAGCAAACTTTTAGCCAGATGGTGGGGCTCTAGGTGAACATACCTGTGCATGGGGTGGTTGAGGCTGGACCCAAAATGTGTCAGCGCATTGGACTATGAGAAATGGTTTGTTCTCTCTCAGGGGTGCTGATGTCAGTGAAGAGATCTCATCCAGATTGGAGATTTGGGATGGCTATTACTGTCTTTTTAATACTTTAAAAATATATTTCATGCTTTGGGCTATTAACCTGTTACTATTATAAGAAACAAATGAAAACAATTATCCAAAACCAACACCAAATCCATTGCCGTGGAGTCAATTCTGACTCATAGCGGCCCTATAGGACAGAGTAGAACTGCCCCACAGGGTTTCTGAGGAGCACCTGGCAGATTCGAACTGCCAGTGTTTTTGTTAGCAGCTGTAGCACTTAACCACTATGCCACCAGGGTTTCCAAAACAATGATAACAACAATAAAATCACAAACTGAGAGAAATCTCCAAGCACTAGTTTCTTCAAATTACCCCTTCTTATCTGACCTCCAAAGAAACTCAGTATGTGGAACCTGGAGTCCTTCACAAATCCCCTCTTTCCTCACCCCTCGTGGGTGCCATTGGAAGACACATCCTGAGAGGACTATTATCGTTCTGTGTTTGTCCTGCCAGAAAAACCAGAGCAAATCCAGCAGGTTGTTCAGCACGGTTTTCCATCCTTCAAGCACAAGTTGCTTTGAGAAGGATACAGGATTGAAGAAAGGACCCAGGACCTCTACCCAGCTTTGTGTCCAGGTTCCATTTTCAGCTCCAATTGGCCTTCGTTAGTAAGACAGTGAGGCTATGAGGCCACAACCATCTGGAGACAAATCATCTGAGAAAGAAGTAAACCAGTTCCTGATGTTCACCTGGACTCACTCACTTTTCTGTGGCTTATATGGCCGCATCTGTAATTTCCAACTATAGCCTGTTTCTTTCGGTTTCTCACCTGGGACATCTGAATTCTGACTTTACTCTGAAATGGCTTTCAGTCTCTTTGTGTAAACTGTCCACGTGACCCATCATTTCTCAAAGCACATTCTTCAAATACTCAGTTCATACTTGATACATAATATGTGCTAACGTTACTAGCCAGGGTTGTAGCTCATTCTAACGTTGTCACTGGGCAGGGCAACTTGTGTTTCTTATTGCTCCATGGCTATTCACAATCACAGGAAAAAGCCCAAATACTGCATAAAATCTCTTATCAAGAGACTCTGTAATAGTATTTGTCAGGAGTGTTAAGAAGAAAAGAAGTTACATTACAGAAGAACTCTCTGATTAAAAAAATAAAAATCTGGAGAAGCATGCTTGAGTAGATTACACTGGAAGCCTGGCCCATTTCCATTCAGTAGTTATCACAGTGGGATAGAACATGACTTGTAGCTACAATAACGTCTCTGTAGGCGTGATAAATTTATCTGTGATTGGACCAATTGGGATTTCATGGTCTGAAGCATTATGCATTTGTCAGTCTTGTTCAATTGTTTTCAGCAAAGTGACTCAATCATATTGCTCAAGTCGTTCAGGGGGAAAAAAAATGAAATGATTTAAAATTAGATTGTGTACTAACTCCAGGCAATTGGTCTTTGTCCAGATACATTTTCCTATCTGCTGATAGATTCTTGTTATAAAATTTCTGAACCCATTTGTGACGCGTCACAGCCCATTAGCCATCTGTTTCTCTGTTGCATACCTTTCTTTTTCTAACATAAATATTTAATTTTTATGACACTTATCTAAAAATACTTTGCACCTATTAAGGAATAACAGCAAAGGTTATCAGCATCTCACATTAAAATGATTGTTTTGGTAAACCTATATTTAAGGATACAATAACTGAAACATGGACAGTTTATGAAATAAAAATAACACACACAGAAAACCATAAACATTGGTTCCCAAATATATAGTGCACTGCAGTAGAAGATGCAATCTTCTTTCTTTACAAAATATGTCTAGCCAGCACAGCATTTTAGATATTGCTTTTTTTTTTAATAGAAATACGAATGCTCTGATAGTGTGTGATCTGACTGTTAAGAAGAACTTTTTGCTCTTGCTCACTTATTCCAGTTATGACAACAAAGTTTGCTACCTGCCCACCCTTTCTCTCCCCAGAATAACAAGGATCAAAGGAGAAAATGCAGTACATTGGTTAAGACTTTGACTGGGGTGCTTCTCGTTGAGTTGCTTTCCAATTGTCTGGTGGCATCATTCTCGATGTTGTCGGTGGTGGTGGTTGTCAGCATCTTATTCATCTTAGCATCCCAGCATTAATACAGTGCTTGCATATATATATATTTTTGGCATATATTTGGCAGATTTATTTATTTTTTTAATTTATTCTAAATATAAACATGGATTCAGTACAGAACACTTAAAAAATACAAAAAGTATAAAGATTAAAATATATTTGCCCATAATCTCACCACTCTATAATAACTACTGTTGTTTTTGTTAGCTACTGTCAAGTTGATTGTTAATTCTGACTCATGGCAACCCCGTGTATTATAAAGTACAACTGCTTCATAAGGTTTTCTTCACTGAAATCTTAAAAGAAGCAGATCACCAAAACTTTTCTTCTGGGGTACCACTGGATAATGAATAAGGAAGATCGAAGAAGAATTAATGTCTTTGAATTATGGTATTGGTGAAGGATATTGAATATACTGTGGACTGACAGAAGCATGAGCAAATCTGTCTTGGAAGAAGTACAGCCAGAATGCTCCTTAGAAGCCGGAATGGCAAGACTTCACCTCACCTGCTTTGGACATGTTGTCAGGAGGGACCAGTTCCTGGAGAAGGACATCATGCTTGGTAAAGTAGAGGGTCAGCGAAAAAGAGGAAGACCCCGGATGAGAAGGACTTAAACAGTGGCTGTAGCAATGGACTCAAGCATAGAGATGATTGTGAGGATAGTGTAGGACTGGGCAGTGTTTCATTCTTTTGTACATAGGATCTGTATGAGTCTGAACCAATTTGACGGTGCCTAACAACAACAACAACCCCTGGATAGGTTCAGACTTGCCGGCCTTTAGGTTAGCAATTGAACACAAACTGTTTGCACCCCTAGGGATCTATAACTGCTGTTAGTACTTCATTTATCTGACAGCATTTTTGATACAAATGTATGTTGTTGTTAGGTGCCGTCGAGTCGGTTCCGACTTATAGCGACCACATAAAACACTGCCCGGTCCTGAGCCATCCTTACAATCGTTGTTATGCTTGAGCTCATTGTTGCAGCCACTGTGTCAATCCACCTCATTGACAGTCTTCTTTTCTGCTGACCCTGTACTCTGCCAAGCATCATGTCCTTCTGCACGGACTGATCCCTCCTGACATGTCCAAAGTATGTAAGATGCAGTCTTGCAATCCTTGCCTCTAAGGAGCATTCTGGCTGTACTTCTTCTAAGACAGATTTGTTCGTTCTTTTGGCAGTCCATGGTATATTCAATATTCTTCGCCAACACCACAATTCAAAGGCGTCAATTCTTCTTCGGTCTTCCTTATTCATTGTCCAGCTTTCACATGCATATGGTGGGATTGAAAATACCATGGCAGGGGTCAGGGGCACCTTAATCTTCAAGGTGACATCTTTGCTCTTCAACAGTTTAAAGAGGTCCTTTGCAGCAGATTTACCCAATGCAATGCGTCGTTTGATTTCTTGACTGCTACTTCCACGACTGTTGACTGTGGATCCAATTAAAATGAAATCCTTGAAAACTTCAATCTTTTCTCTGTTTATTGTGATGTTGCTTATTAGTCCAGTTGTGAGGATTTTGTTTTCTTTATGTTGAGGTGTAATCCACACTGAAGGCTGTGGTCTTTGATCTTCATCAGTAAGTGCTTCAAGTCCTCTTCACTTTCAGCAAGCAAGGTTGTGTCATCTGCATAACGCAGGTTGTTAACGAGTCTTCCTCCAATTCTGATGCCCTGTTCTTCTTCATATAGTCCAGCTTCTCATATTATTTGTTCAGCATACAGATTGAATAAGTATGGTGAAAGAATACAACCCTGACGCACAAGTTTCCTGACTTTAAACCAATCAGTATCCCTTGTTCTGTCCAAACAACCACCTCTTGATCTATGTAAAGGATCCTCACGAGCACGGTTAAGTGTTCTGGAATTCCCATTCTTCACAATGTTATCCATAATTTGTTATGATCCACACAGTTGAATGCTTTTACATAGTCAATAAAACACAGGTAAACATCCTTCTGGTATTCTCTGCTTTCACCCAGGATCCATCTGACATTAGCAATGACATTCCTGGTTCCACATCCTCTTCTGAAACCAGCTTGAATTTCTGGCAGTTCCCTGTCGATATACTGCTGCAGCCATTTTTGAATGATCTTCAGCAAAATTTTGCTTGCGTGTGGTATTAATGATATTGTTCTATAATTTCTACATTCTGTTGGATCACCTTTCTTGGGAATGGCCATAAATATGGATCTCTTCCAGTCAGTTGGCCAGGAAGCTGTCTCCCATATTTCTTGGCATAGACAAGTGAGCACCTTCAGCGCTGCATCTGTTTGTTGAAACATCTCAATTGTTACTCCATCAATTTCTGGAGCTTTGTTTTTTGCCAATGGATTCAGAGCAGCTTGGACTTCTTCCTTCAGTACCATTGGTTCCTGATCTTATGCCACCTCTTGAAACGGTTGAACATCGACTATTTCTTTTTGGTATAATGACTCCGTGTATTCCTTCTACCTTCTTTTGATGCTTCCTGAGTCGTTTAATATTTTCTCCATAGAATCCTTCACTATTGCAACTCGAGGCTAGATTTTTTTCTTCAGTTCTTTCAGCTTGAGAAAATCCGAGTATGTTCTTCCCTTTTGGTTTTCCATCTCCAGTTCTTTGCACATGTCATAATACTTTACTTTGACTTCTCGAGCTGCCCTTTGAAATCTTCTGTTCAGTTATTTCACTGCATCCATTCTTCCTTTTGCTTTAGCTGCTCGACGTTCGAGAGCAAGTTTCAGAGTCTCTTCTGACATCCATCTTGGTCTTTTCTTACTTTCCTGTCTTTTCAACGACCTCTTGGTTTGTTCATGTATGATGTCCTTGATATCATCCCACAACTCATCTGGTCTTCGGTCACTAGCGTTCAATGCATCAAATCTATTCTTCATATGTATACGTATGTATAAAACTAAAACTAAACATATTGCTGTCGAGCCGATTCCAACTCATAGCTACCCTATAGGAGAGAGTAAAACTGCCCCATAGCATTTCCAAGTTGTAAATCTTTACTGAAACAGACTGTTATATCTTTCTCTTGAGGAATGGGTCATGGATTCGAACCACTGATCTTTGGCTGAGCAGCCAAGAGCTTTAATGACTGCACCACCAGAGATCCTTTATGTGTGTATATCTATATGTATGTATCTGTGTGTCTATCTATCTACACACACAAATTCATAATTGGGATTATGCTCTGTATGTCTTTTGTACTTTTCATTTAGTTTTTATCACTGTAGTACTTGTCCATATTTTTAAAAAGTCAAACTGAAATACCAGGCTTTTAACAGAAAAAAAAAAGGCTTCTCCTAATTTGTTCCTTCCCACTCTTGATTTCTGCTCCTTACCGGTAACCACATTCAACACTTGAAGCTTTTTCTTCTGATATTTGATGAGTCCGTGTACAGTTTTATCAGCTGCTTTCCTACGAGGGGAGATGATGATTGGATTTTATTTATGTTCTCCACCTCCACACACCCCATGCCTGAAGATAATCGCATGTGGCCTCCATGGACATTAATATCAATATTATATTAGTTTTCCTAATATTGAAACATCTGCATGCTTTTGGTATTCTTGTGATTAGGTTGTTTGACATATACATTTTTTTATTAAAGTTTCCTTTAATAATTGGATTTTGCTTTTATCTTTATGGATGTATTTCTTCCTACATACTTTCTTCGAAGTTACATTTTCTAATTTGAAGAGTGGTCTGACAGTTTATTTTTTTTTAATTTTGTTTAATATTAAATACGATTGCCAGTTTTTTCCAAAGTGTGTCATAAAAACAACCAAAAATAGAAAAACCAAACCCGTTGCCATCAAGCTAATTCCAACTAATAGCGATCCTATAGGACAGAGTAGAACTACCTTTTAGGGTTTCCAAGGGGCAGCTGGTGGATTCAAATTGCTGACCTTTTGGTTAGCAGGCAAACGCTTAACCCCGCTGCCACCAGGGCCCTAAAGTGTGTCATAGGAATATGAAATTGTGCAATGGAGAGGGAAGAGCACTGTCATGGGTTGAATTGTGTCCCCCCAAAATATCTCTCAACTTGGATAAGTCATGATTCCCTTGTATGATTGTATGATTGCCTACCATTTTATCTTCTGATGTGATTTCCCTGTATGTTGTAAATCCTATCACTATGATGTAATAAGATGGATTAGCAGCCATTATACTGATGAGGTCTACAAGATTATAAGAGAGAACTGAGCAGAGAGACATGGGAACCTCATATACCCAAGAAAGGAGCACCAGGAGCAGAGCATGTCCTTTGGACCTGAGGTTCCTGTGCTGAGACACTCTCAGACCAAAGGAAGACTGATGCGTCATAAGGACCTTCCTCCAGAGCTGGCAGAGAGAGAAAGCCTTCCTCTGGAGCCAGCGCCCTGAATTCGGACTTCTAGCCTACTAGACTGTGAAAGAATAAACTTCTCTTTTTAAAGCTGTCCACTTGTGGTATTTCTGTTATAGCAGCACTAGATGACTAAGATAATCGAAATGGAGTGAATTGTCCCAACACATGGGATGCACAAACCTGTTATTTTCTTTCACTTTTTCTGAATAAAACTAGCTCTAAATAAAGCAGCAATGATGGGAAATCCAAACTCAGATAATGTATAAATTTTATGCATAATTTATTTATTTTTAGTTTTTTTTTATGTCTTTTTTAAAACATATATTAAGAAATGGAGTCTTGGTGGCACAGTGAATAAGTGCCATGGCTGCTAACCAAAAGGTCAGCAGTTCAAACCCACCAGCGGCTCCTTGGAAACCCTATGGGGCAGTTCCATGGCAATGGGTTTGGTTTTTGGTTTTATATTAAGAAATATGCATATAACTGTTGTTGTCAGTTCAATACTTACTCTGGTGACCCCATGTATTAAGAGTAGAACTATGCTCCATAGGGTTTTCAAGGCTTTAATCTTTGCAGAAACAGATCATCAGGCTATTCTTTCATGTCGATGCTGAGTGGGTTAGAACAGCCAACCATCACAAACAGTTTGTGCCACCCACAGACTTTAACATGCATATTACATAGCATTAAACATGAATCTACAGTTAAATAAATTGTTAAAACTAAACCCTATGGATTCAGAAGAGGATGTGGAACCAGGGATATGATTGCTGATGTCAGATGGATCCTGGCTGAGAGAATATCAGAAAGATGTTTACCTGTGTTTTATTGACTATGCAAAGGCATTTGAATGTGTGGATCATAACAAATTATGGATAACATTACAAAGAATGAGAAGTCCAGAATATTTAATTGTGCTTATGAGAAACTTGTACTTAGACCAAGAGGCAATCCTTTGAAAATAACAAGGGGATATTGCATGGTTTATAAGTCAGAAAAGGTGTGCATCAGCGTTGTATCTTTTCACCATATTTATTCAGTCTGTATGGTGAGCAAATAATCCAAGAAGTTGGGCTATATGAAGGAGACTGGGGCATCAGAAATGGAGGAAGCCTCACTAACAACCTGCATTATACCGATGACAGAAGTAAGCAACATCACAATAAATAGAGAAAAGATTGAAGTTGTCAAGCATTTCATTTTACTTGCATCCACAATCAACACCCATGGAAGTAGCAGTCAAGACATCAAAAAATTCATTGCATTGGGCAAATCTGCTGCAAAAGATCTCTTTAAAATGTTAAAAAGCAAAGATGTCATCTTGTAGACTAAGGTACACCTGACCCAAGCCATGGTGTTTTTCAATCACCTCATGGGAAAGCTGGACAATGAATAAGGACCAAAGCAGAATGATGCCTTTGAATTATAGTGTTGGTGAAGGATATTGAATACCCCATGAACTACCAAAAGAACAAACAAATCTGTCTTGGAGGAAATACAGCCAGGATGCTTCTTAGAAGCAAGGATGGTGAGATTTTGTTTCATATACTTGGACATGTTATCAGAAAGGATCAGTCCCTGGAGGAAGACATCATGCTTGGTAAAGTGGAGAAGAAAGAGGAAGACCCTCGATGAGATTGATTGACACAGTGACTGCAACAATGAGCTCAAGCATAACAATTGTGAGGATGGTGCAGGACTGGGCAGTGTTTTGTTCTGTTGTGCATAGGGTCGCTATGAGTTGGAACCAACTCGACAGCACCTAACACCAACAAAAAGCCTTATGGGGCAGTTCTAATCTGTCACATGGGGTCACTGTGAGTCGGAATCGGCTTAATGGCACCTAGCAACAACAACAAAAAAGCATTCTTACAAGCAACACACAGGTCAAGAAACTGCTTTATCGGTAACTCTGCAGCGGTAACCACTCCGTGCTCCTTCCAAATTTAAACCCCTTCACTCCATTCTAAAGGTAATCACTATTGTGGAATTTATGCTAATCACATCTTAGCTTTTCTTTATACTTTTACCACCTTGTATATGTCCTGAACACTATAGCTTAGCTTTGCATGTTTTGACCTTTTCATAAATGGGATAGCACAGCATATTTTTTGGAGGAGTCTGCCTGTTTTTGCTCAAGATTATGTTGATGAGATCCATTCATACTGGTGTGCAAACTGAGTTATTTCATTTTCATTGTTGTATGATATGTCATCCTGTGACTATACCACAATCTGGTTATATAATCTATTGTTAATTAACATTCAGGTTTTTTAAAGTTTAGGATAATTATGAATAGTGTAGATTCTTGTACATGTCTCCTCTTACACAAATTTCTGGGTGATGGGATGCATATTTTCAACTTAAAAAAAAAAATGAAGAAACAAAATCAAACCAGACACTGTCAAGTCAATATTGATTCATGGCAACCCCATGTGTGTCAGTGTAAAACTTTAATCCATAGGGCTTTCAAGGCTGTGACCTTTCGGAATCACCAGGCCTGTCTTCTGAGGTGCTCCTGGGTAGGTTTGAACCGCCAGCCTTTTGGTTAATAGTTGAGTGCTTAACTGTTTGTACCAACTTAAGTAGATGTCAAACTACTTCCCAGATTGATAGTTCAATATACAGTTCCACCAGCGGTGAATACAGTTCCTGTTGCTCCATACCCTCCATAGCTTTTGATATTTGTAGGTGTTACCTGTTTATATTCATTTCTGGTGGCTGCTGTAACAAATTGCCACAAGCTTGGTAGCTTTAAACAACAGAAATTTATTCTTTCACAGTTTTGGAGCACTTAAGTCTGAAATCAGTTCCACTGGGCTGAAATCAAGGTGTAGCAAAGCAACACTACCTCTGGAGATTTGAGCGGAGAATCTGTTCCTTGCTTCTTCCTGCTCTGGTGGTTGCTGGCATTCCTTGGCTTGTGGCTGTATCACGCCAACCTCTGCCTCTGTAGTCACAATGCTTTCCCTTCGTCTGTCTTAATATCCCACTCTGCCTCCCTGTTTTACGGATACTTGTGATTGCATTTAAGGCCCATTGGGATAATCCAGGATGATCTTCTCATCTCAAAATTCTTAACTTAATCACATCATTTGCCATTTAAAGCAATACTCACTTTTTTTTTTCTCCATATAAGGTTATATTCACAGGTTCCAAAGGTTAGAGTGTGGATATCTTTTATGGGGCCATTATTCAGCCTATCACACTGGTGAATGTCTACCCATGTGTTTTTGTGGTTTTCATTTGTATTTTCACAAATATGTTGAGGTCGAATACCTATTCAAATATTCATCAACCTCAGTTCTTAAAAACTCATGATTTGGGAATAATTATTTTGGAATAATTTTAGATTTATAGATAAGTTGCAAAGATCGTACAAAGAATTCCTGTATATTTTGCATCCAGGTTCCACTAATGTTAACATTTTACATTATCGTGAAACATTTCTAAAAATTAAGAAATTAACACTGATACAGTCTTATCAAACAGGATCATTCATATCATATGCAAGTAAAATTTTGGTGAAGATTATTCAAAAGCGGTTGCAGCAGTACATCAACTGGGAACTTCCAGAAATTCAAGAGAGATTCAGAAGAGGAAGTGGAATGAGGGATATCATTGATGATGTCAGGTGAATCTTGGCTGAAAGCAGAGAATACCCGAAAGATGTTTATCTGTGTTTTATTGACTATGCAAAGGTATTTGACTGTATTGGATCATAACAAATTATGAATAATGTTGCAAAGAATGAGAATTCCAGAACACTTAATTGTGCTCATGCAGAACCTGTACATAGGCCAAGAGGCAGTCATTCGAACAGAGCAAGGGGGTACTGCATGGCTTAAAATCAAGAAAGGTGTGTATCAGGGTTGTATTCTTTTATCATACCTATTCAGTCTGTATGCTGAGCAAATAATCTGAGAAGCTGGACTATATGGAGAAGAACGGGGCATCAGGATTGGTGGAAGACTCATTAACAACCTGCATTATGCAGATGACACAACCTTGCTTCCTGAAAGTGAAGAGGACTTGAAGCACTTACTAATGAAGATCAGAGACCACAGCCTTCAGTATGGATTGCACCTCAACATAAAGAAAACAAAAATCCTCACAACTGGACCAATAAGCAATATCATGATAAATGGAGAAAAGATTGAAGTTGTCAAGGATTTCATTTCACTTGGATCCACAATCAACACCCTGGAAGCAGCAGTGAGGAAATAAAATGACTTATTGCATTTGGTAAATCTGCTGCAAAAGACCTCTTTGAAGTGTTAAAAAGAAAAGACGTCACTTTGAGGACTAAGGTGCATCTGACCGTGGTATTTTCAATCATCTTATATGAACATGTATATATGTATATATTTTTTGCATCAATGAGCTCAAACATAACAATGATTGTGAGGATGGTGCAGGACTGGGAAGTATTTCGTTCTGTTGTACATAGGGTTTCTATGAGTCGGAACCTGAATCTATCAAAGCTGCAGATCTAACTTTGAATTTGTAGGGAATTCAAGTAGTAAATAAACAAGAATACTGACACTACAAGGAAAGAAAAAAATCAAGAATGGTCCATTTGCTCAAATAAATCAATGTCATGAAAAAATTTAAAAAGAAAAGGAAAGTAACTGTTCTGTATAAGAAATTCCAAGTATGCTTTTTAATTGCGTTCTAGTTTGAACATGATGTATAGCTCTTCTGGGGGGAATTAATAGGAAAATATGACAGTGAAGCGGAGCTATTTTAAGTTTCATTATGTGTAATAGCGATATTGTAGTTATGTCAGACAACATCCTTATTTGTAGCTATACATGTTAAAATATTTAGGAGTCAAATGTAATGATATCTATATTTTGTTTTAAAAAAGAGATAGCAAACAGTAAAATGTCAACAAGTTTTAAATTTAAACAATGGAGAAATAGCTGTTCACTAACATTGTCTTATTTTCTGCAGAAATTTCAAAAATTTCAAAACTTTTAATAATAGAAAGTATAAAATCAATGTCCTCTTAGATAATCTTTGGAGCAAAGAGAATTCTAAAGAGCATTGCTATTCAGAATCACATAAAAAGGAGACTATTTCGTACAAAACCTTGGGGGACACAGTAAAAGCTATAATTATAGGAAAATTTGTGCTGTGAAATGCCTTACTTATAAAGGAAGAAAGAAGAAAAATAAAGTAAATAAGTAATGAAAAGAAATTGGAAAAGAACAGTATAATTTGCCAAAAGAAATCAGGAAGTGAGAATTACAGAAAAAAGCAAAAATCGATGAAATGGAAAACAACAACAAAAATAGGAAGAGTAAATTACTACAAAAATTTTATTTGAAAATACTGATACAATAGACAAGCAACCTGCAAGTGTGATTAAGGAGAGAAAAATGAGGAAAATAGACTTGTAGACTTGAGAAATGAGAAAGACAACATAGCATAAAGGACGTATTAAACAATTCTTAAAAAACTGCTACTTACAAGTAAAAGACAGCAACTTTGAAAATGAAGATTAAAAAAGATGGCATGATTTCCTGGAAAAATATGAACTACCAAAATTATCCAAGAGGAAGTGGGAAATTTTAATAGACCAATTACAACAGAAGAAGTTCAGGAAGTAATAAAAGATACCCTATCAGCTCACCAGGATCAGGTATCTTCCCAGCTGAATTTTAAATCATCTTTAAAAGACTGACAGTGCTATTGAAACTATTCTAGGCCATGAGGAAGATATAAATCTTTTGGCTTCGTTTTACAAAGCCAGTAAAATTTTAATAATAAAGCTTAATCATGATAATATCTAAAATAAAATGAGAAAATCTCAATTATGAGTAAAAACCAGGTCGTTTTAAATAACATGTTAGCAAAAGAACCCAGAAATACATCAAAAGAGTAATACACTATGGCCAAGCAGGTTTTAATACAGAAATAAAAGGGTGGTTGAATATGAGATTATGCATCAAATAATCCATTACATCATTAAATTATAGGAGAAAAAAGAAAGATGATATCCACTGATGCTGTGAAGATATTTCATAAAATTTATAAGCCATTCCTATTTCTTTTTCTCTCAAATTAAAAGGTAGTGAATTCATACCCCTTAGTAAAAGGGTTTATAGTGAAAAGCCTTTAAATTTCTAAAGGCTCATTCTAACTTCTGCTTTGAGAACAGACACTAAGGTCGCAGTGTTCATTCTGTAGTCACCATTCATAGGTGGTTATTTAAATTTAAATTTTAATTAACTATGTACTAGCTGTAGTTCAAGTACTCAGTAGCCAAATGTGGCTAGTGGCCACCATATTGGACAACACGGATATAGAACATTTCCAATGTTAGAGAAAATTCTATTGAACAGCACTGTTCTAAGAAGACGAGCAGAAAGAGGAAGTGAGCAGATAATAGCTGTAACCCAGATGTGAGATGATACTGCCTCAAAACAGGGTTGTAGTCGTGGAGCTGAAGAGAAGTGATCAGACTCTAGACATATTTTGATTCCAAAAGAAATGATAGATAATGTCATATAACCACTAAGAAATTCAATCAGTAGTTATTTGAAATTTAGTCAATAGTTTCCAATAAGAAAACAGTAGGCCCAGTTCATTTTTTTAGGGAAGTTCTACCAAATAGTTAACTACTAGATAATCCCAAATATATACAAACTCCTTCATAGAACATGACCAAGATGGGATTATCTCATAAATGCTTTTTTGTATTATATTAGAAAATCTAACAATTTATGCAATTTATCAAATTAATGAAAGAAACTGGAGAAAAAATGGAAACACTCAGAAATAAAAACACTGGAATCCACAATATAATCATGTGTATAATATAATACAAATTATTAAAACTGACCACAGAAGAGAGAGAAAATCCAAAGAGATAAATTATTATAGAAGAAATAACATTGTCAAAGACCTATAAACTGATCCCACACCCAATGGACATTCACTTACATAGTATGGGATATATTCATTGAGGAAATTGATTAAACATTTAAAGAACTGGAAACTAAAATTCTGCATAAACTGTTCTAGAATGTGGATGTGTGTTTGTGTGTATATATGTATGCACATATATAAATATATATATAAAATATATATATATGTATTTTAAAACATTCAAACAATTTTTACAAATCCAGCAAAACAATCATATTGAAATTTGATATAACCCTCTACCTTTATAATCTTCTATTGATAGAAAAATTGAAAATAAAATATTAACGACCAGAATTTGCAGGGCAATAAAATAATTATACGTCATAATTAAGTGAAGTTCATAACAGTAATAAGATAATTATTCAATATTAGGAAATGTAGTAATCTGTCCAACTCATGGTGACCTCATGTGTTTCAGAGTAGAAATGTGCCCCATGGGGTTTTCAATATGGGGCAGTTCTACTCTGTTCTACAGTGTCGCTGTGAGTCGGAATTGACTCAATGGCAGTGGAGGAGTGACCTTTTGGAAGGAGGTCACCAGGGATTTCTTCCAAAGCACCTCTGTGTGCGTTCAAGTCACCATCCTTTAGTTAGGAATCCAGCACTTAACCATTTGTGCCACACTGTCGTGGACTGAATTATGTCACCCCAAAAAACGTGTGTATCAGTTTGGCTGGGCCATGATTCCCGGTGTTGTGTGATTTTCTTATATGTTGTAAATCCTGCCTCTATGATATTAATGAGGGAGGATGGGTGGCAGTTGTGTTAGTGAAGCAGGGCTCATCCTACAAGATTGGATTGTGTCTTGAGGCAATTCCTTGAGACATTAAAGAAAGAAGCGAGCAGAGAGACAGAGGGACCTCATACCACCAGGAAAGCAGTGCCGGGAGCAGGGTGTGTCCTTTGGACCCAGGTCCCTGCGTGGAGAAGCTCCTAGTCTGGGGGAAGACAGATGAGAAGGCTGACAGAGAGAGAAAGCCTTCCCCTGGAGCTGAGGCCCTGAATTTGGACTTTTAGCCTACTTTACTGTGAAGAAATAAATTTCTCTTTGTTAAAGATATCCATTTGTGGTATTCCTGTTATAGCAGCACTAGATGACTAAGACACACCCAGTTAAGCTTTGCTATGAGTTCTAGCAATTTTTCTGTAGCTACTCTTGGGTTTTGTACATAGATAATCATGCCATGTGAGAAAAACGGAGCTTGTCTTTTTTTCTAATCCTTATACCTATGATTTCACTTTTTCATTTACTGTATAGGCACTGGGTTTTCCATCTGCCAGAAGTACATATTTTAAAAATGAAATTAATTCCATGTAGCAAACTCTTTAAATTTTTGTATTCCTGAAAATTTCTCTACTTCCCTTTTTCTTGAAAGATCGTTATACTAATATATGTTCCCATATGTAAAAACACGCTTTCCTGTATGCTAAAAATGTGTATAAATATATATGTATATTTGTGTATAGAACTCATTGCCAAAGAGTTGATTCGGACTGATTGAGATCCTGCAGGACAGAGTAGAACTGCCCCAAAGAGTTTCCAAGGAGTGGCTGATGGGTTTGAACTACCGACCTTTTGGTTAGCAACCGAACGCTTAACCACTGTGCAACCAGGTCTCCACTCTGCACTGTGTTAATGTCTTCAGTTTTATCAAAATTCCTAATATCTGGTAGTGAAAGTCTACCTGCCTGATAGGGTAAGTTCACCCATGTGACTATTGATTTTATATTAAATAATTAAAATTAATGACTCATAATTTCGAATTCATTAATCTGTAGGTGTTTGGGAGTTCTTACGTACATAATCATATAATCTAAGAGTAATGAGTTGTGTTCCTTCTTTTCTTTTCCTTATACATATTTTTTTTTTTCTTTTATGGCACAGGCTAGACTCTGTCAGGCAATACTGAGTGGAAATGTGGTATATGACGTTCTTGTCTTGTTTTTCATTTTAAAAAATATATTGCTTTTATTTTACTATTAAATATGTTTGCTCTAGGTGTTCTATTTTTGTGGTTGTTGAGTGCCATTGGGTCAATTCCTACTCATGGCGACCCCATGTGTTACACAGTAGAACTGCTCCATAGAATTTCCTTGGCTATAATCTTTTATGGAAGCAGTTTGCCAGGTCTTTCTTCCATGGAGCAGCCGGGTGGATTTGAACCATCAATCTTTAGGTTAGTAATGAAGCACAAACCATTTGTTCTACCTAGAGACATAGGCGTTTTATAATTTTCCCTAATCAGTTTTAAAAATTTACTATTTTTCCTCTCATTTGCTGATTTTTTGTTGTTGTTGCAGTAGTTTCCTTTCCCCAGGGTCAGCTGTTGAATTTTATTAAATGCTTTTTCTGCCATTAGTACTTGGTTTGTACACACAAAGCTCAGACATAGCCACAGTTAATACAGGCCTTCCTTTAGGGGGCTTGGATGGCCTGTTGTAGAATCTTCACCTCCATGGATTGATGGGCCTCATGAATGCTATGCACTGTTAGGAAGTTCTTCCCCTTTTTGTTCCTATCTTCACTGGTTTTCTTCGGAGCTTAACATCCGTTAGGATACAAAGAACCATTTTCAATCCCACTCTTTTTGTTGTTTTCTCAGGGTTCCAGTTACTGAATGAATGATTTGCAATGGCAGGTGAGAGGAGAGATCAAGGCTCTGGCCTCTGAATTGGGATCCCCTGCGGGAGAGAGCCAAATGCTTATTTGTGGGTCTCTGAGTGACAGTGTGATCAGTTGGTGGGACGTAGTGTCTTCCACTCCCTCATTGTCGTGTACTCTCAAGGCACATTGATGTAACCATTTTAATGAACAAGCTAAGCTTGAAAGTGAACAAAAGGAGAAAAAAAAATATTCTTTTTGCATTGCCTTTCAACCCGCAACTGCGGAATCATTTTTCCCTGTCCCTTGGATGAAATATTGGACAGATCCCTATATTTTTGGGCTATTTTGTCACAGAATAAAACTCCTTTGTGTAGCTTTCCTCCCAAGAGTAATCACTTCTCAGCAATTAAAACGTCCTTCCTCTGTAACAATCGGAATGCCAAATCTCCTTCAGTGTCCAGGCTCCTCCGCCCTGAGCTTCAGACAGAGAGGCCTGCAGTGGGGAGTAGGAGGCGTGTAGCTTCCTTCCTTGCTAGATTTTCTGTAATTCTTTTCCGTTGCTATTTGATGTCCTGGCCTTTCTAGGGTTGAAGGAGAGGGAGGAAAGGCAAAGGGATAGGGAAAGTTTTACTTGACTGGTACTGTTGCAATCTGGAGCCCTGGTGGTGCAGTGGTTAAAAGTTTGGCTGCTAATCAAAAGATCAGCAGTTTGAATCCACCAGCCGCTACTTGGAAACCCTGTGGGGCAGTTCTACTCTGTCCTATAGGGTCGCTGTGAGTTGGAAGCAACTCGATGGCAACAGTTTCGGGCCCTGGTGGTGCAGCAGTTAAACATTTGGCTGCTAACCAAAAAACGTCAGCAGTTTGAATCCACCCAGTCACTCCTTGGGAACCCTGAAGGGCAGTTCTGCTGTGTCTTACAGGGTAGCTATGAGTTGGAATTGACTGGACGGCAACAGGTTTGGTCTGGTCTTTTTTTCTTTGCAATCTGGTATCAGAGGCAGATGTATAATTGCTAACTCATGGGCTATTTTGGGGGGTTCCTCTGACACCACTTCTCTTGTAGCTCTTAAATGCCACTTCCCTCAGCTTCTGCATTCAAAGGTACATACCTCTTTCTTTCGGTTAATTGGCTTAAATCTCAGGCAAGGGTCCTTGCCCCAACACTGACAACTCTGTTCCACAATCCCTCTGAATTGAGGTATCTCACTTTGGGTGGTGGAACCACCTATTATTTTGTTCTAAATCTTTGGGGCTTTATTAAAGACAGAGTCCAAAAGAATTGCATTTTACCATTCAGTTAATTAAGAAAAAAGTCCTGCAATTGTGAGTATGAAGGAATATAGTTGGTGATATGTACATAGTATAGTTTTTATACACTTATAATCACAAGAATATTGAAGTATACTGCTATCTGGAAAGATAACAATAATTTTAGTGCTGTTCTTATTAAATATCACATTGTTTTGCACCCTTGTTTCATCATTCCCATCTTGTGATGGTTCTTTTTTTTTTTTTTTGCCTATATTCAGATTTTGAATATTTTTGAAGAGAAGTAGAATGTGTTAATTTCTTTGGCTAGCTTGTTAAAGATTCTTCAGAAATTCCGATTCAGTGTCCTAAGCAGTCTGCCGAATTAGCATCCTCAGCTGGGCAGTCACAATCTGAGAGGACTATAGTTCTGATTGAAGTAACTGCAATAACTGAGCAAATGAGCTCAAATGAATGGCTTAAATATTGTTTGTGCTTTGCAAATTAGATATATACAGGCAAGAAAAATGTTTCTATACTTTCCTTCTACAATTAAGCTTGGTTCGTTAAAATATTTCCCATAAATAAGAGGATTGGGACTCTTAAACCTGGTTTCTGATTTTGCCAAAATGAATTTGCAAATAACCTTGATTCTGGGGCACACAATTCCAAATCAAAGCTCTTTGCAGTGCAATTTGGCAGACTGCAATATAAAATCAGGGCTATTTAGAATTCCATCATCCAAAAACATGGAAAAAAATGAAAACGAGTTCTCTTTTTCTTTTTGGAAACTTTTCGTCTAATTAAAAATTCATATATATATATATATAAAGCAGCAAGAACATAGAAAAAAATATCGGGCACGGTACTGGTAAAAACAGATGACACACTCTAATTGAGGGATAGTTGGGGAGAGTTTAGCAGGGAGATTTGTTATGAATATTTCGGCAGGGTATGGAAATGGTGCAGTGCCTTGAGTTCTCCTGGGCTTGATAGGGCAAATCGAGGAGACAATTAACCAGGATCTGGAGAAGTAAAGGGGCTCACCTGAAGCTATCACTTTCGGTGGAAGAAGATTACCACTCCATTCAACCCCATAGGCAGGAAGCCAAGGGAATAGATACCTGATCTCACTCTCCACCTTCTCTTGATCCCTCTCCCTGACTTCTTGTTAATACTTCCTGTTGTCTGAACTCAGGTAGGAACCAAAGGTCAAAGGTTCCATTCTTACTGGTCAGCCTCTCCTAGGGCACACAACAAGGTGGGATAGGATAGATGGTAGATCATAGACAGTGGATCCAAAGGGGCAAATGAAAGATATCCATATAGTCCATTCCTTTATCTCCTCAGCCTCTACCCTTGCACTTCATCTAGGTAAGAAATTCATGTCCTCAACACAGGAGACACAGACAGCCCCATCAGCTAAAATATCATCATGAGGAAATACCAATACAGACCTACCAAAAACAAAAACACCTATTGCCCTTAACTAAGCACCAACTCATAGTGACCCTATAGGACTGACTAGAACTGCCCCGTATGGTTTCCAAGGAATAGCTGGTGGATTCAAACTGCCAATCTTTTGGTTAGCAGCCGAGCTCTTAACCACTGTGTCACCAGGATTCCAATACAGACTCCCTGAAATCTAAAACATGAGCTACACCTAGGGGTTTGTAGATAAGGTGGCAGAGAACGAAAAGGGAAGGACTAAAGAGTTATTTAACATAAAACAGAGATGCTATGTCCTCCAATTATGTCACAAGCCCTAAGCTGGTAATCACTGCTGTTTTCTTCCCCTACAAATTCTGCAGTCTCTCTATCCCCTGTTAGCACCTCATCCAAGATGCGTTCTTTATCTGGTGGAATAACCCACATTTTCATTTATTTGATTGAACTATGAAGTTTTTTTTTTTAATTTTTGTTGTGCTTTAAGTGAAAGTTTATGAATTAAGCCAGTCTCATACAAAAATTTATATACACTTTTTGTTATATACTCCTAATTGCTCTCCCCTAATGAGACAGCCCGCTCCTTCCTTCCACTCTCTCTTTTCATTTCCATTCTGCCAGCTTCTTACCCCCTCTGCCCTCTCATCTTCCCTCCAGATAGGAGATTCCAACATAATCTCATGTGTCTACTTGACCCAAGAAGCTCATTCTTCACTAGTATCTTTTTCTATCCCATTGTCCAGTCCAATCTCTGTCTGAAGAGTTGACTTTGGGAATGGTTCCTGTCTTGGGCTAAGGATTAATGCCATGATAACCAGGGTCCTTGTAGTCTCAGTCAGACCATTAAGTCTGGTCTTTTTATGAGAATTTGGGGTCTGCATCCCACTGCTCTCCTGCTCCCTCAGGGGTTCCTTGTTGTGTTCCCTGTCAGGGCAGTCATCGGTTGTAGCTGGGCACCATCTAGCTCTTCTGGTCTCAGGCTGATGTAGTCTCTGATTTATGTGGCCCTTTCTGTCTCTTGGACTCGCAATTACCTTGTGCCTTTGGTGTTCTTCATTCTCCTTTGCTCCAGGTGGGTTGAGAGCAATTTATGCATCTTAGATGGCCGCTTGCCAGCATTTAAGACTCCAGACACCACCTTCCAAAGTGAGTTGCAGAATGTTTTCTTAATAGATTTTATTACGCCAGTTGACTTAGAAATCTCCTGAAACCATAGTCCCCAAACGCTGCCCCTGCTACGCTGGCCTTCGAAACATTCAGTTAATTCAGTAAACTGCTTTTGGTTTAGTCCAGTTGTGCTGACCTCACCTGTATTGTGTGTTGTCTTTCCCTTCACCTAAAGTAGTTCTTATCTACTATCTAATTAGTGAATACCTCTCTCCCTCCCTCCGTCCCTCTCATAACCATCTCATAACCATCAAAGAATATTTTCTTCTCTGTTTAAACTATTTCTCCAGTTCTTATAATAGTGGTCTTATAGGATATTGTCCTTTTGCAACTGTATTTCACTCAGCATAACGCTGTCCAGATTCCTCCATGTCATGAGATGTTTCACAGATTCATCATTGTTCTTTATCGATACTTAGTATTCCATTGTGTGAATATACCACAATTTATTTATCCATTCATCCGTTGATGGGCACCTTGGTTGCTTCCATGTTTTTGCTATTGTAAACAGAGCTGCAATAAACATGGGTGTGGATATATCTGTTAGTGTAAAGAATCTTATTTCTCTAGGATATATTCCAAGGAGTGGGATTGCTGGGTCGTATGGTAGTTCTATTTCTAGCTTTTTAAGGAAGCGCCAAATCGATTTCCAAAGTGGTTGTACCATTTGACATTCCCACCAGCAGTGTAGAAGTGTTCCAGTCTCTCCACAACCTCTCCAACATTTATTACTTTGTGTTTTTTGGATTAATGCCAGCCTTGTTGGAGTGAGAGGGAATCTTATGGTAGTTTTGATTTGCATTTCTCTAATGGCTAATGATAGTGAGCATTTCCTCATGTATCTGTTAGCCACCTGAATGTCTTCTTTAGTGAAGTGTCTATTCATATCTTTTGCCCATTTTTTAATTGGGTTGTTTGTCTTTTTGTAGTATCATGTAGATTTTAGAGATCAGGCGCTGACTGGAAATGTCATAGCTAAAAACTTTTTCCTAGTCTGTGGGTAATCTTTTTACTCTTTTGGTGAAGTCTTTGGATGAGCATAGGTATTTGATTTTTAGGAGCTCCCAGTTATCTAGTTTCTCTTCTGCATTGTTAGTAATGTTGTATATACTGTTTATGCCATGTATTAGGGCTCCTAACATTGTTACTATTTTTTTATTCCATGATCTTTATTGTTTTAGATTTTATATTTAGGTCTTTGATCCATTTTGAGTTAGTTTTTGTGCATGGTGTGAGGTATGGGTCCTGTTTCATTTTTTTGCAGATGAATATCCAGTTGTGCCAGCACCATTTGTTAAAAAGACTGTCTTCCCCATTTAACTGATTTGGGGCCTTTGTCAAATATGAACTGCTTGTATGTGAATGGATTTATGTCTGGATTCTCAATTCTGTTCCATTGGTCTCTGTATCTGTTGTACCAGTACCAGGCTGTTTTGACTATTGTGGCGGTATAATAGGTTCTAAAATCAGGTAGAGTGAGGCCTCCCACTTTGTTCTTCTTTTTCAGTAATGTTTTACTTATCTGGGGCCTCTTTCCCTTCATATGAAGTTGGTGATTTATTTCTCCGTCTCATTAAAGTATGTCATTGGAATTTGGATAAGAATGCATTAAATGTATAGACGGCTTTTGGTAGAATAGACATTTTTACAATGTTAAGTCTTCCTATCCATGAGCAAGGTAGGATTTTCCACTTACGTAGGTCTCTTTTGGTTTCTTGCAGAAGTGTTTTGTAGTTTTCTTTGTATAAGTCTTTTATATCTCTGGTAAGATTTATTCCTAAGTATTTTATCTTCTTGGGAGCTACTGTAAATGGTATTGATTTGGTGATTTCCTCTTCAACGTTCTTTTTGTTGGTGTAGGGGAATCCAACTGATTTTTGTATGTTTATCTTTTATCCTGATACTCTGCTGAACTCTTCTATTACATTCAGTAGTTTTTTTTAGGATTCCGTATGGTTTTCTGTGTATAAGATCATGTCATCTGCAAATAGAGATACTTTGACTTCTTCCTTGCCAATCTGGATGCCCTTTACTTCTTTATCTAGCCTAATTGCTTTTGCTAGGACCTCCAACACAATGCTGAATAAGAGTAGTGATAAAGGGCATCCTTGTCTGGTTCCGGATCTCAATGAGCTATGAAGTTTTGTAGGTCTTATCTTTATTGGATGGCCACAGTTCTCTAGTGAAAGGAATCACCTGGTTCTAGTGCATTCCTCCTTGCCCTCATTGTGAAGTCACAACTCAATAGGGATCACTCATGCTGGACAACAGAGTTATTCCCTCTCTGTCTGTTGATTTGGTGACATAAGGAGTCCAAAAAGACCAAGGAGGAAGCTCAGCTTTCAAATTGTGGAATCATGACTCTATTCCCTGGTGAAAGCACCTCCCCCTTAGACATAAGACCTCTAAACCCAATAAGCTTAAGATTGTGGGGACTGGAAGCAAATATTTTTTGAGGTTTTTATTAGTAAGCAGGGCCACTTCTACCGCTGTGCCTTGGTTCTTGAAACTGACTATGGGTGAGGTGACACCATATATAATTCATTGGTTAAGAAACATATTGCATTTCATAGGACAGTATCCAACCTAGCAGGATACCATCTCCCAGATGATGTAATAACTGAGCTTTCAGCTGTCTGTTCTATTTTTATATCAAGACTTTTGCTTCTGGGATACGAAGTAGGTGATAAGAACTACGAATTGCATTGCCACACATCCTTCACCATAAAATGAGTTCCTTGAACAGAAGCAAAATTTATGGGATAAGATGATGATGGATAAGGCATTATGTAAGTCTATAAATAGTGGCATTTGCATAAGCAGTGGGCACAAGGGAGCCTAATGTCTACCAATAATATGTGTCTGTCCCTACAAGGACAAGTAGTTGTTTCTTCCATGATGAAAGGGGTCCAAGATAACAACTCGCCACAAGGTAGAAAGTTGGTCACCCTGGTGAGTAATGTCATATCTGAGGTTCAGGGTTGAACTCTATGTTTGGTATATCACACGTACAGGAATGGTGGTAACCAGATCACCTTTGGTGATGGGATGTCGGTGACCCATCTTTTGCACTAGCCAAGCAGGTAAGGTGAACAAGATGTGATAGGTGACTTGAATACCTTTCAAATTCAGTGGGTACATGCATCTCTGAAATTCTCCAGAGAGTATGTATTTGATTTTGGCTTACTCTCTTGGTGAGATTAGTTGGAGGGGGAGTATTTTCAGTAGCTTCCATCATAGCCTTTACTTTACTGATTAGGAAATAAGCATAAAAATTCTTTTAGTAACAGAGTGTATATTCCTCACTGTATTTCCTGGGACTGGAGAAGAACCACAGGATGGACCCACAGTCCCACTAGCCCACTGTGGGGAGAACTCAGGCCACGCTCAATCTATCACGTGGCAAGTGGGACACAGCAACATTCTAGGTCTCCAGGGTTTGGGTCAGGTCAAAGCCAGTGTCTAAAAACCCTGGAAGATCCCTGTCCACACAGGATAATTACACTGGTTAAAGGGTATAGGTTTCTCTGGCAAGTCTAAGAGGAAGATTCAAATGGTTCCAGCCTCCTCCTCTGGACATTCAGCCTCCTTCCTCTAGTGGCCGTCAGACTTATAGGCACATTACAGTCATCTGGGAAGCTTTAAAAAGCAGTCCGATGATTCTTATCCCACAGAAATACAGATTTCATTGGTCTAGTATGGGACCTGGGCTTCATGAGTTTTAAAAACTTCCCAAGTGCTTCTAATGTGGCTGAAGTTTGAGAGCCACTGTTCTAGAGTACTAGAGTCAAGTGTTGTTGTTAGCTGCTGCCCAGTTGGCCCCTGACTCATGGCAACCCCACATGCAATGGAACAAAATACTGCCCAGTCTTGTGCCATCTCCATGATCAGCTGGGGATCAGACTATTGTGATCCACAGGGTTTTCATTATCTGATTTTCAGCAGTAGATTGCCAGGCCATTCTTTGTAGTCTATCTTAGTCTGGAAGCAGTCAACATCATAGCAACACACAAACCTTTTTTGCATCATAGCAACACACAAGCTGACAGCTATGTGGTGATTGTGCGTGAGGTGTGTTTGCCAGGAATTGAACCTATGTCTCTTGCATTGAAAGGGAGAATTCTACCACTGAACTGCAAATGCCCCTTTGGAGTAGACTTCTGTATTTTTACCAAGCTTCTCAAGTGATTCTGATACAATATTCATATGTCTACAAGGAAGACCAATTAATACTATTATTATTCAAATTTACACACCAACCACTAATGCCAAAGATGAAAAAATTTTATATTTTTACCAATTTCTGCAGTCTGAAATTGATCAAACATGCAATCAAGATGCATTGATAAGTATTGATGATTGGAATGCAAAAGTTAGAAACAAAGAAGGACCAAAACCAAAAACCAAACCTGCTGCCATAGCAACCTTATAGGACAGAGTAGAACTGCCCTATAGGGTATACAAGGAAAGCCTGGTAGATTTGAACTGCCAACCTTTTGGTCAGCAGTCGTAGCTCTTGACCCCTTCACCACCAGGGTTTCCAAAGACAAGTAGCTGAAAAATATGTTCTTGATGATAGAAGCTACCTAGGTGATAGCAAGATTGAATATTGCATGATCAATGACTTATTCATTGCAAACACCTTTTTTCAACAAAATAAATGGTGACTATAGAAGTGGACTTTGCCGATTGAAATACACAAGAATCAAATTGACTATATATGTGGAAAGAGATGATGGAGAAGCTCAATATCATCTGTCAGAACAAAGCCAGGGTCCAACTGTAGAACAGACCATCAATTGTTCACAAGCAAGTTCAAATTGAAGAAAGCATATCTCACCAGTATTTAGAAACCATCTCAAGAAAAGATTTGACATATTGAACACTAATGACCAAAGACCAGATGAGTTGTGGAAATCATACATGAAGAAAGCAAAAAGTCATTAAAAAGACAGGAAAGAAAGAAAAATCCAAAATGAATGTCAGAAGAGACTCTGAAACTTGCTCTTGAATGTAGACTAGCTAAAGTGGATGGAAGTGTTGATGAAGTAGAAGAGCTGAACAGAGAATTTCAAAGGGCGGCTCAAAAAGACAAAGTAGAGTCTTATAATGAAATGTGCAAACACCTGGAGTTAGGAAGATAAAGGAAGAACATGCTTGGCATTTTTCAAGCTAAGAGAACTGAAGAAAAAAATTCAAGCCTTGAGTTGCAATATGGAAGGATTCTATTGGCAAAAAATTGAACAAAGTAGGACGCATCAGAAGAAGATGAAAGGAATACACAAAGTCACTGTACCAAAAATAACTGGTAGGTATGAAACCATTTCAGGAGGTAGCATATGATCAAGAACTGATGGTACTGAAGAATTCCAAGCTGCACTGAAGGCATTGGTGAAAAACAAGGCTACAGGAATTGAAGGACTACCAATTGAGATGTTTCAGCAAAAGGATGCAATGCTGGAAGTGCTCGTTTGTTTATGCTAAGAGATTTGGAAGGCAACTACCTGGCTGTTAGACTGGAAGAGACTCTTATTTGTGCACTTTCCAAAAAAAGGGGAACCAACAGAATGCAGAAATTATGGAACAGTGACATTAATATCACACACAAGTAAAATTTCGTTAAGGGTAATTCAAAAACAGTTGCAGCAGTACATTGACAGGTAACTACCAGAAATTCAAGCCAGATTCAGAAGAGGATGTGGAATGAGGGATATCACTGCTGATGTGAGATGGATCCTGGCTGAAAGCAGAGAATACCAGAAGGATGTTTACCTGTGCTTTATTGACTATGCAAAGACATTTGACTGTGTGGATCATAACAAATTATGGATAACATGCGAAGTGTGGGAATTCCAGAACACTTAATTATGCTCATGCAGAGCCTGTACATAAACCAAGAAGCAATCATTTGAACAGAACAAAGGGACTGTGTGTGGCTTAAAATCAGGAAAGATGTGTGAGTGTTGTATCCTTTCACCATAATTATTCAATATGTATGCTGAGCTTGTAACATGAGAAGCTGGACTATATAAAGAAGAATGGGGTATCAGAATTGGAGGAAGACTCATTAACAACCTGTAGTATGCAGATGACACAACCTTGCTTGCTGAAATTTAAGAGGACTTGAAGCATTTACTGATGAAGATCAAAGACTACAGTCTTCAGTATGGGTTACACCTCAACATAAAGAAAACAAAATTCTTCACAAGTTAATCAATAAGCAACACCACAATAAATGGAGAAAATATTGAAGTTGTCAAGGATTTCATTTGCTTAGATCCACAGCTGACACCCATGGAAGCAGCAAAGAATCAATTGATGTTTTGCAACGGGCAAATCTGCTTCAAAAGACCTCTTCAATGTGTTAAAAAGCAAAGATGTCACTTTGAGGGCTAAGGTGCACCTGACCCAAGCCATGGTATTTTCAATCCCCAGAAGGATTGATGCCTTTGAATTATGGTGTTGGTGAAGAATATTGAATATACCATGGACTGCCAGAAAAACAAACAAGCCTGTCTCGGATGAAGTACAGCCTGAATGCTCCTTCGAAGTGAGGATGGCTAGACTTCATCTCACACAATTTGGACATGTTATCAGAAGGGACCAGTCCCTGAAGAAGGGCATCATGCTTGGTTAATAAAGGGTCAGAGAAAAAGAGGAAGACTCTCAAGGAGACAGTTTGACACAGTGGCTGCAACAATGGGCTCAAACACAGCAATGATTGTAAAGATGGCGCAGGACTGAGCAGTATTTTGTTCTGTTTTACATAGTGTCACTATGAATCAGAGCAAACTCTACGGCACCTAAGAACAACAGCAGCAAATTATTTACACAAGTTCCATGTGCTTGAGTCAACACATTAAATCCCAAATCCTGGGTGAGAACAGATATTTTATTGAATATGGCCTGCTCAAACCTTATGCTTCATCCTCCTTGTTCTCATACATTTAGAATATATCCTCTCAGACATTCCCTGGGCTCTTGCCATAGAGACTGGCATGATCCTATAATTTTGGGGGGTTATATATCTGTTTCCAAGGTGCCCTGGTGGCCCAAAGCTTAAAGCACTCTGCTCCTGAGAGGTCTGCAGTTTGAACCCAACAGCCACTCTGCAGGAGAAAAGACTTTGCAATCTGACCCCTTAAAGATTACAACCTAGGAAACCTTATGGGACAGTTCTACTCTGTCGTAGAGCGCTGCTATGAGTTGGAATCAACTCCACAGCACACAACAACCACAAAAACAACATATCTGTTTTCAGAGCAGACCTGGTACTTTTTTGTCGCAGCTATGTAGGAATCTAACTGTAATTATGAGCCTGTAGGCATTTTTTTTTTTAGGCATGGGATAGAAGGATGCTGCCTCAGAACTAGCATCAGCTTGTGAGGCTACTGGCTAAGGTGAAGTTCTCTATAAGCTTTTATGCAGGGGAATACTGGTTCCTTCTTTGGGGGAAGTTAATGGCTCCCTCCATTTGCAAGACATTCAGAAAGATTTGAGGTTCAACTTTCTCTATCTTGTCTCTTTGGGCCCAAATGTTCCTGTGACATGTCTTAGGTCCTACCCCTTCTTCAGCAGGGAACTTCTATTGATGTGCATGAGCCCTGGAAGGGCTGAGCATTTCTTTGGTCCTGCAACTCCTTACACTCAAGCCCTAGGCTTGGTACTGAGTCCTATCTTCCCATGTTCTAGGAGATGAGGAGCTCTTTTAAGCTTGTTGGTGTGGCTTTCTGCTTTCTACTCATGCTCTCAATTGGATAGTCAGTGCTTTCCAAGTTCCTCTAGAGCAGTTTCTCCACCTAATCACTGTTGACATTTTGGGCCAGATAATTCTTTGTAGTGGGGTACTGTCTTGTGCTTTGTGGATATTTAGCAGTATCCCTGGCCTCTACCCACTAGATGCCAGTGGCACCCCTGCCTCAAGTCATGATAACAAAATGTGTCTCTGGATATTGTCAAATGTCCCCTGCGGGGCAAAATCACCACCAGTTGAGAACCACTACCATAGAGCTACCAGAAAAACCACCTAAAGACACAATCGTTTTGTCCATATTATCAATATAGACTAATCGCTATAGCTAACTGATTTTCCAACAACTCGCCTTCCACTTGTCCTTCATTCTATTCCACTTTAATTTGATTCCACTTTAATTTGAAAAACCATGGTCCCCACATGCAGTTTGTTACTCATGTCCCTTTTCCTTATGGCAAGGAGACTACCAATCCCAGAATCTCATGTTGAGGGTCTGTTTCCTAGAGCTATTTCCAGTATCAATTACTGTATCAGTTAACATCCCAGCAAGCAATAGATGTTACACTCACTTCAGGAAATTTGACAATGGTTTAATCAAGATACTATATACATAGATGTAGGCAGAATGTAGGGAAACCAAAAGGGAGAGTCCAGTACCTCTGGGCTAGTAATGGAGGGCTCCATTCTCATCTTAAAAGGGGGGTGATAAGTTCCTAGAACCCCAGAACCAACCTGGCAACCTAGAGACCTGGGGGAGTGGGGCAGAGAGAGAGAGAGAGAGATGCCTGATAAAACACAGATTGCTGGACCCACTTCCAGAGATTTTGATTCAGTAGGTTTGGGATGAGACTTGTGAGTTTCTATTTCTAATGAGTCCCAAGATTCCAGGTGCTGCCGATGATGCTGGTCTGGGGGAATCTCTTCAAGTTCCACTGATTTATGCACAGTGGATACCAGGCTCTGCTTAACAGCAAAACTTCTGGCACATCTCGTACCTGTCTTTCTGATCCCTTCTGTTCTCACAAATCCCATGTCTTATAACTTCTTGGTTTATTTTCTCCTTTTGGGGAAGCGTATACTCCAGTAACTTTCTGAGAAGAAGTGGATAGGAGATGTAGTATTTTGTTGTCATTTTTGTTGAAATTTTGCCATTTTGAACTCATTTCTACATTGTTTTCTGCCTACAATGCTGCTGAGAACTCTGATGCCCTACTGATTTCCAGTCCTTTGCAGGGTGACCTGTTTTTCTTTCTGGAGGCTTTTAAGATTTGCTCTTTATCCTTGATGTTCTGAAATTCCATAATCGTGATCCTTCACGTGAATCTGTTTTCACTCATTTTTCGGTCTGACCAAATTCTGTGAAATCCCTCTTGAGATTTTTATGACAGTTGCATTGAATCTATAGATTAACTTGGGAAACATTGTCATCTTTACAATATTCAGTTTTGCCACCCATGAACACAGAATAAATCTCTTTTTTGTATCTTTT